>NC_134206.1:81943281-91943281 GCF_965140235.1 Caretta caretta | reverse complement strand
GCAGGTACCAACTGGGTATTAAATGTACACTGGTCACGATTCTGACCAGGGCAAGATGGTATATTCCATAGGTGCAAGCATGATGGTTTGGGAGAGTGGCTGTTCTCTTTCTATGTGAGATTCATGAGTGGCTCAGGGAGCATTCATGTAATGTAGCTGGGTGTTTGGCTCCACATGCTGGTGTGTTGAGTTATAACAACAGCTGGAGGGGTTTGCTACTTCTCACTAGCAAAGCATGGTGAGAAAGAGTTAAGGGGGCACAACATTATGCCAGTTCCAGGATGTACCTCGGGTATCCCGATACAGTACATCCATTCACTGCCTCTGGTAGCTGCTTAGGGCACTGCATTTGAAGCAGACTGCCTGTGTCCCGATGGGGATGAGAAGCAATAGTTCTGAGTACATTAGCTGGCCTCCATTCAAACACATAGGGGTTAGAGCAGTGGTGGAATCTGCGGGCAGACAGTAGATGTAAATAAGCTGTCTTGTGGCCTGCTCACAGATTACCCTGATGGGCCGTGTGTGGTCTGTGGGCCGCAGGTTGCCCACCACTGGGTTAGAGTGTCAGGTCACAATTGTGCTTGGCTCCTCCATGGCTTCACTGTGGAAAGAAAAGAAACAGCCTCCTTACAATTTTTCTTACTTTAGCACACACAAAAGGTATAATTTAGCCATCTAGGTGGACTCCAACCTCTAGTGCAGAGGTGGGCAAACTATGGCCAACGGGCACATCCAGCCCACAGGACCCTCCTGCCCTGCCCCTGAGCTCCTGGCTTGGGAGGCTAGTCCCCGGTCACTCCTCTGCTGTCTCCCCTCCCCGACAGCCTCACCTCGGCACGCTGCTGATGCAATACTCGGGATGGCGAGCTCCTGGGGCAGCGCAGCTGCAGAGCCTGGCCTGACCTGGTGCTCTGTGCTGTGCAGTGATGTGGCTGGCTCCAGCCACCGGTGGTCCAGACAGCACGGTGCAGGGGCAGGGAGCAGGGGGTTGGAAGAGGGCAGGGGAGTTGGGGGGGGGGGGGGGCATGGACAGGGGTCAGGTGGTCAGAGGGTGGGGAACAGGGGGGTTCAATGGGGTAGGAGTCCTGGGGGGGGCAGTCAGGAAGGAGAGGAGGGGTTGATGGGGGGGCAGTCAGGGGTGGGTGTTCCGGGTGCAGTCAGGGGACTGGGAGTGGATGGGGTAGGGGTACCAGAAGGGCCGTGAGGGAACAGGGGTTGGATGGGGCAGGAGTCCGGCGGGTGGAGGTGGCATCAGGAGGTGAGGAGCAGGGGGGCGGTGGATCTGGGGTGGTGCTGGGCCACGCCTGGCTGTTTGGGGAGGCACAGCCTCCCCTAACTGGCCCTCAATACAATTTCCAAAACCCGATGCAGCCCTCAGGCCAAAAAGTTTTCCCGCCCCTTCTCTAGTGGCAACTCTGTGTAATTAACCTTTATAGGTTGAACAGGAATGAAAAGAGAAATTTGCAGTATTGTGCCAACAATACAAAGAGCTCAGAATCCCAGTAACAGATTGTTTCATTAAGAACTCCCTCTGTCCTAGGAGGACAAATGTTTTTCAACTTAAAACACATCTGACATCTAGTGCTAGCAGCATAATGTAGGATTATTACATATTATAGTAATTTTACTGCAATCTCAGTGCAATTACCAATGACTAACATATTTGTTCTTCAGTTTAAAATATGCATTTAAATTATTAAATACTACGATGATTGCCACAATACATTTGTACTGATCTTATTTACATAGGGATATTAAACAAGGTCCAGGCCCAAGAGATAAGAGTTTTCCCATTAAAGATTTATTGAAGATTTAAACAAATGTCGCTACCTTGGGGCCAGTCAGCAAATCTATCAAAGAGGCAAATCTAGGAGGAAACATACATAATTAAATACACAGTTGATAAAAACATACAACTCTTGAAATAATATATTTTAATTACATATCATAGGTGGCTTTTTCAAATCTAAGGAAGGTTGGAAGTCTTTTGATAGCTTCATAACTATTTTGGTCTTTAACCTGCCTGCTAGCATCCAGTCAAATAGTTTGGGCCATTAATCTTGAAATAGCCTTGGAGGATTTATTCTGAAGTCAAATTATTTTGCTAAAAGGTTTTTGTAATGTTTGTAGAACACCAACAGGATGGGATAGTTTTAAAGAAGATTACCCTTTCAGTTTAATAACATTCTTTTTTTCTGTTTAGCTGGAAACATGGAACAGAGGTGAAATGGCTGAAAAATGGAAAACAGAAAACATTCTGAAAGGGAAAAAAGTAGTGGAAATTGAGTTTTCATTAACTTTTGGTTAGTTTTCTTTGACAGACTTTGATATGTTGAGCTAGATCCTCAGATGGTGTGAATTGGTGTAGCTCCATTGATGTCAATGGAGCCAGGGTGATTTACATCACCTAACAATTTTGTCATTGGTAGGTGTTCTTGTGGGTTTTTTTTGCTTCTTTGTATATTTGTTTTTTGTTGCAAAACAACTCCCTCTGTTTATAGAATGGAGAAGTGGCAAACACCAATGGCTTTGGGGCCCACTAGCTCCATCTGTATTGGTTGTGCAGAGGACCATATTCTTTCATGTCATCACTTTATATGATAATAACATTTAGAAGATCAATGGTAGAACTAGGTGGTTTTGTGGTTTGGTAGGTAACAGGATACAGAGCTCCTCGTCACCTAACATTCATTATGTCAGAAAGGTACTGATTATGATTGATTACCATTTGATGGCTGCTTGATTATCTATCTAATCTTAAAGGTTCTCAAACCCTTTTCACTGGCTGGCTAACATTTTAATAGGGAATGTTGGAGTTATCTCAGAAACCAAGTACCCTTCCATTCACAAATTCATGGACAACACATATCACCATCTCGCTCACTTTAACACAACTTAAAAAAAAATCTTCTTGCTTTTAAGAAATTTAATAGGCAGCAAATAAGATGTCCTTCATTTTTAGATTTTCAGTTGTAAAAATAAATTAGCTTGGAGTGAATTAAAGCAGAAAATTAGGTATGGGCAATAACTTGTCTCAGTAGGTGATATGATCTACTACATAATGCACAAGAGACACTGTGAAAATCAAAATGTATTAATGCTTTAAAAAAAGTATTAAGCCAATGATGGATCTGACCTAAGATCCAAGACTTCGGTACTCCTTACTTTGGGAGGAGTTTCAGATTTAGAGTTTGGATATGGCCAAGTTATAACCCTGAATGTGAACATTGCTAGACTTTCCAGTTACTACAGTGGGATTTTGGATCAGGACCCTAGTAAACAGCACAGCTAGTAAAGGCTATTTACAGCCCAATTTAGAATCACCCTACCTAATCAGATTTCATCTCACACATTTCCTAACAAGTTGAAACTGAGAAAATATTTAAAAAAACAACCCATAAAATCTCTATTTGTTTACCCTAAATTATTTATTTGTTCAAGCTTTAAGATATGAGTGATCTACTTTAGACCTATAGACTTAGATACATTCATTGAGGAATGGATGCTTTGAGAACTTCCAGTGAATTGTGATAGAAGTATTCAGAACTGAATCGACCAAAACACTGTTCACATGATCAATACATGGTAGAAATTCTAAGTAAAACTCTTTTTCTCCTTCTCTTCTTGCATTCTAAAGAATGTTTTTGCTTGTGAAACATCAGGTACATTAAGAGATATGGAGCCTGTGCTTGAACCAAAACCAGAAAATTAAGTTTAAAAATTTCTAATTAGCTCTGGGCCTACAAGGTATGGTGGAAATTAGAGGAAAGTCTTTTAACTAGTTTCGAAAGAGGCTATGTGTTACCGAAGAGATCTCAGGAAGTAGGATAAGCTCTCTGAATCTGAATAGGCACTTTTATAAATAAAACTTTCAGTTTTGAAGAGTGCTTTTCAGTATACTTCAGTATAGGAATTATTTTAATAAACCCTCCTCTTTTGTAAGAAAGGCAGATTTACAAGCATCCTGCCAAACACAGGGTAGGATAACAAGGAAAGATATCAAAAATGAATTGCTAAAGATAGAGAATTTTAATTAAAACTAAATTATATATTAAGATTATTGAGTTAGTATTAAAGCTAGAATGTAAAATGATATAAATACATAATAAATGGCTCTTGCATAAAATCTAATATGAACAGGAGTCTATCCACTCTCCAGTGAACTGATCACAATTTTTTACCTGTATATATGGTAAAAGGAATGATGTTTTGGCAGTGCTAATGGTGTCTTGTAGCTTTTTTCTCATCTATGGGAAATATTTCAGTTTTGGCCCAATTACTTTTAGTGCTTTTGAATGAAGTATTATATTTTCTGCATTGGATGTTAAAGTCATTGTTTCTTCACCCTCATTAAAATTGAGATTGTGGCTCTGATATGACTGCCAAGAGGAATAAAACAACACACACACACTCCCCTGTACATCTTGCCTCCATCTCCGCTCCAGGCATGAAGATGAAAACCATGATCCTACAGGCTTTACTTCCCTTCACAAGCAAGTGGGGAGGGAGAGAGTGAATGATGTACAGGAGCATAGCTCAGTCCTCCTCAACAAAGCAATAGCCTGTGGCTCTGGCAGGGTATAAAGGTTAAGCAATCTTATGTTTTGCTCTCCCTAGATCAAGGTTAGAGAAGAGAAGGAATTGCAGCTTTCTGATTCCTAATTCATTGCCTGGGCTGTTCCTTATGTGGTACAATTACATAGTGTCCCTTATGCAGAACTAGAATTAAAGACCCAGTTTAGCTCTGAGTTACATGATGCACATAAATTTTGAGACTAATTGACAAAGGTACATTTTTAGTTTAATAGTAGTTAGTAACAATTACTATATACATTACCAACGCAATCGACAGTAGTTTAAGAGTTAGTTTTAAAATAGTCAGCACTCTGAAAGTCCAACAACTTCCCCACACGACCAAATCCTAAAATTCTTTCTCAATCAGTGGAAGCCTTGCCTGAGTTATGACTGAGTAAAGATGTCAGGATTTGGCTTCCCATGCGTAATTCCTCTAGCAAGCCAATATATCAGAGGATAGTTTCAAGGTGCTTTGGGGCCAGACTATATACAAATATTCTCACCATGGAATCTCATCCAAAAGTCCTAGTGTGCATTTCATTTCAGGAAAACTGGACAGACTATTGAATGTGGCTCTTTGTCTCTTGTCAGTGACTGAGCCAGTTTTAATGCTTCACACTATTTAATCCAATACTAAAGTAGACATTTTCATGCTCTTCTCTCTCAACAGCAATATGTTACATTCTATATTAGACAAAAGGCTTCTCTTATTTGGATAAAAATTGTCTGAATAAAATTTTGATTTTTTAACATTTTATTTTACGAAGAAAAGCTCCCAGCAAAATATAGAATTATAACAGAAATTAGTAACTTCTGGGATTTTTTTCCTCCAAAAAAACCCAACTTCCAGCTAGGAAAAGAATATGGATCAAATATTCTCATATTTTTCACATTTTTTCAAGAAACCTGTGAGCAGAGGGACCTGGACTGGGACTTTCAAAGAAATGTCCAACTCCATTATACTATAGGGGAGTGGCAGCTCTGCTGGAGAGGCTCAGAATAGCTTACTGTTATTATCTCTCCCGCCTTGTCGCTCTAATATCTTTTATTGGACAAGCCTTCAAGTTTACACAGAGTTCTCCTTCAGGTCTGGGAAATGTACTCAGAGTGTCACATCTAAATACAAGGTGGAACAGATTGTTTAGCAGAAATAGCTAATATGTATTTCAAGGGACCACTCAAGGCAAAATGGCCTTTTAACAATCTCCAGTAACAGGGGGGAAAGGAAGGGAGAGCGAGAGAAACACATCCAGCTGGGGATGGGGGGCTGGGTTTGTTAATGGGTTACAGATTATTGTAATAAACCATAAATCCAGTGTCTTTTTTCAGTCCCTGATTTTTAGTGTTCAGCAAAATTATCAATTTAAGCTCCCAGGCTCATCTTTTTGAGGTGTTGTGCACATTTCCTTTCAGAATGAGAACTGAGATGTCGGAAATGGATTGTCTGGTCATGCTAGGGTGTGCACATGTGTGGGTCCCAGCTGCTCCCTGCCCCCTCATTGAAGCAGGTGTGCAGGCTTACTGCCCTGGGAACTGCAGGGCATCAGTGGATGTGGGGCCAGCTGCAGACAGGGGCATGGGGCAGGACTAGTTGGAGGCAGGGGGTGCAGGGCTGGCTGTGGGCAGGGCAGGGGGTGCGGAGCTGGCTGGAGACAGGAGGGTGCAGGGTTGGCTGGAGGCAAGGAGGTGTGGGACTGGCTGGAGACAGGGCAGGGGCAGGCTGACTGGAGGTAGAGGCTGGCTGCAGGCAGGGCAGGGGGTGCAGGGCAGGGTGTTGGCTGTGGGCAGGGGTTGGCTGGATACAGAGCAGGGGGTGCATGCAGCAGGGGCTGGGTGCAGGAAGGGCAGGCGGTGTGGGGGGTGGCTGGAGGCAGGGCAGGGGGTGCGGGGATGGCTGGGGGCAGGGCAGGGGCTGGGGGCAGGGCAGGGGGTGCATGCAGCAGGGGCTAGCTGCAGGAAGGACAGGGGGTGCGGGAGTGGCTAGAGACAGGGGCTGGCTGCAGGCAGGGGGTGTGTGCAGCAGGGGCTGGAGGCAGGGCAGGGGCTAGCTGCAGGAAGGGCAGGGGGTGCAGTGTTGGCTGGAGACAGGGGCTGGCTACGGGCAGGGGGTGTGTGCAGCAGGGGCTGGGTGCAGTCAGGGGGTGCGGGGGTGGCTGGAGGCAGGGCAGGGGGTGCAGCAGGGGCTGGGTGCAGGCAGGGATGCAGGGGTGGCTGGAGGCAGGGGCTGGCTGCAGGCAGGGTGGTGGGTACTCATGAGGAGAGCAGCAGGATGCAGCCCAGGCCCAGCAGAGCAGCCGGGGACCCACCAGGTAGCATCAGGAGCCCCAGGGCCAGGGGAGCAGCAGCAGCAACAGGGCTGGTGCCCATGTCCAGGTGGCAGCGCACATGGCCCCCGCAGCACCCCTGGCGGCCAGAGGATGAATTACATCACTTCCCGGCTGGAGCCCATCAAAGCCTCAGCGCTCCCTGCAGGGAAGCGGGTTAACAACCGGTTCTAAAACTTCAAAATTTAACAACCGGTTTGCGCGAACCGGCGCGAACCGGCTCCAGCTCACCACTGGGTGAAAGGCTTACAGAATTTGGCTATAAAAGGCAACCAATGAGCAACCAATGGAAGACGCAAAGTGGATGTAATACCTTTTCAATAATTACGTTGGGGGTAATGTTGGCATGAGATACTGCTTTTAGACTGTATTGCATAAATTGATTTTTCAGGAGGGATTTACAGAATAAACCCAGTGCACTGAAAGAAGAGTGCAATTTTAGAATATGGACAGCCTTGAAGTCATGAAGGGAGTGAAGAAAGGAGATAAAGGGAGCAATGAAATTAGCATTATTTGTGAAACAAATGGGGCAAAGTGGGACACGAAAAAATAAGAGCAGAGATGTTACAGGTGGGGGGAGGAAGGGTGGTAATGTTGCACAGAGCCTTGAAGGCAAGGACGAGGAGCTTAAGAAATTAAAAATTGACATTTTTATTGGAGCTAGAAAGGCTAGAACACTATTTAGTTCAAGGTTATTTTCAAAACAGCCAAGTGGAAGAAGAAATTGTTGTTGTGTGTGTTTTTCTAGAATAATAAAATTAGTAACTAAATAACCACATCCAGGCACAGGAGATAAAAAAGAATCCAAGGAAAATTAACCATTTATAAAAGAATCAGTAGCTATGTCCTACTGGGCAGGTCCTACAAAGCACTGATTTCCAGCAAGGCAAAGAAAGAATCCTAATAATGCCCTTCTAATCATGGTTCAACTCACAGGTTGCAGTGTAAAGCATCCCCTTATCCTCTTTGTGAAGGAAAGAGTATATATAGAAAAAAAAATACTGAGACAGTACACCCCACTTGCATACCTTTATAGACAGATATATATATTTTTTAAATAGATAAAATATAGGAAAGGTAAGCACTTTGTGGAAGTGACTCTATTTTTGGTATCTTTTTGTACAGTGTCTAGCACAGCAAAGCCCTGTATCATAACAGGAGTTCCTGTACACCACTATAATATATATGAACAACGATAATAACAATGTAAAAGAAGGAAGAGGAAAGGTGCATTCCAGGAAAAATGTGCAACTCTATGCATCAAAGATGCAAAACGTAAGAAAAGTATAAAATGGAACAAATTAAGCCAAAGTGAAAACAGAGCCAGAAAAATGGGAAATATTTGCAGAAAGTAAAGCAGCGATATATAGGTCAAAGCACAGATGCAACGCAGCACCCAGAGGCTACATACTAAATTATTTACATCTTACAATTTGAAAACAGCCATGCCAACTTTTTTAGTAATTTGGTAAAAAATATTCCTCCTTTACTGTACATTCTTGAATATTGCCAGTTTCAGTGGAACAAGTTTTATTGTCAAGTTATAAACCTTTGAAGATGGACATTTATAACAAAAAAGGCTGACAAAATCCTTAACTACAGCAGCATGAATGTACTGCTAGAATGTTTTCTTAAAGCTATGTTTGTGTTGTAACTTGTAACAGAATGTTCTTTCTGAAATGGCTAAAGTGATTAATCTATTTTGAAATAGTACCCTATATACAATGAGGACTGCAAATAGGCCAGAATACCAAATCTCTTAAAGACTGGCTTTGATAGGTTTATATTTGCTTAATTTCTACCGTTAAATAAAAATAACAAGCTTAAACAGCCCCATTTCCTTTCCTTACTCCTTTTTCATGCTTTCTTCGATGCATTGACTCTCCTATACTAGTGTGCCAGTCTCTTACCTCCTTCTCCTCATTCCATTTTGTCCTATAGACTCACTTCATAGAAGGTCACAAACATAAAATATCTATTAAAAATAGATATACAACAATCTAAACTGACTCCCTCCTCTGGCTCAATTCTGGTTTCTGGAGAGGAAAAGAATTACATTTTGCTGGTGTTAGTCTCAGTTCGTCTCAAATACTCCACTATCCCAAACATAGTCATTGACTGATTCAACGGGGGAAGTGAGGAGTGAGAGATACCATATGGACTCCCCCATTATATTTCCCTGTCTAGGATGAGACTTCTAAGGAGGACAGGACATATGTCCTCCATGGCCTACCAATGTTCCACTTCTGCAATACACTCTGCATCTGCCAGCCCCTAATGGCACAAAGAAGACTAGTTTCCTCTTTAAAAAATTTATTTGGGGATGCTCATTTCATGGAGTGTTCAGGGATGTTTGGCAGATTCTAGCAAGTCTGAAAGATGATCATTCAAATGGACCCAGGAACATTTAGTATTCTTGTGGTCAGGAATCTGGGCCTGCAGCTGAGCAAGTCTTGGGCAACCTAACAAGCACAGTTTGCCATAGTTGGCTGTCTGATTGTTTGGAAGAGTCAGCAGACTGGCTCTTCAGCCCACCAGGAGTTCACTGGCTACTTAAAGTATTCACCCATGGCTGCCATATCTCCCGCTAGCACCTTGTTCCCAAGCCTTGCCCCTGCCTTACCTCCCCCCAGATAACGCATTCTGACCCACAGCTCTGATCCCTGACATCTGACTTCAGGTCTGACCCTTGGCCTAGGCAAGGGCCCATGGAAAAAACAATTAGAAAGAAAGAGTGAAAGGGGGCTGCCAATTCCCCAAAGATGTAATACTAGAGGCTCAGCATCAAGCTATGCAGAGGAAAGATAAGAGCCACAGGAGGCCAATGTGGCTGCACAAAGAGCTTTTTAATTATCTAAATAATAAAAGGGATACACAGAGGAAATGAAAGGAGAGGCATGTCACAAGGAAATATATATGGGTATAATGCAAGCATGTAGGGACAAAAAAAGGAAAGCCAAGGCAAAGAATGAGTTACAGCTGGCAAGGAATGTTAGAGACAACAAGAAGAGGTTCTTCAAATATGTCAGACAAAAAAAAAAGATCAGGGATGGTCTGCTGCTCAGTGGAGAAGATGAGCTGGTGATGGAAGATGATAGGATGGCAGAGCTGTTCAATGCCTACTTCTGCTTCAGTCTTCTCACAAAAAATAATGTGTGACCAGATGACTAGCAAAGTTTCCATAGACAATAAAATGAAAGGGATGCAGATCAGGATAAGTAAAGAAAAGTCAGAGATCCTCTGACCAATCTAAATGATTTCTAGTCAGCAGGGCCTGATGCTATTCACCTGAGGATACTGAAGGAATTAGCTGAAGAAATCTCAAAGCCACTAGCAATAATATCTGCAAACTCATGGATGACAGGAGAGGACCTAGGCGACTGGAGAAGGGCTAGCATAGTGCCCATCTTTAAAGAAGGGAGAAAAGGAGGAGCTAGGGAACGACAGACCAGCCAGCCTGACTTTGATACCTGTGAAGCTACTAGAGCAATGTATAAAATTCAATTTGTGAATACCTGGAGGATGAAGTTGTAATCACTAGCAGCCAGCATGGATTTAAATAATGATTGTCATTCATATTCGAGTATGACTACGATTGGAAATCAGTTTCCACATGTGGGGTTCATGGAACATGCTGAGGCAAGTTGGTGTCTGCATTCCCTCTTACTGTCGGCCAAGGTGGTGCAATGATATTCTGTTGTACGTTCTGCTTCCTTCATAGAAGAGTGCCAGGCTCTCCTGTCATGGGCCTTATCCGCACAAGTCATTAAGTCCAGCCCAACAGGCTGTATGTGGAATTTGAGATGGCTAACCTTCCTACTGCCTTTTTGAAATTCACTGTACAGAACTCTCTTAGGCAGTCGATTGCTATCCATACGTATGATGTGGCTGACCCAAGCCATTTGCCTCCATGCTAGTATGGCTTCCACGCTTAGCATGGCTGCCAGCTGTAGTACTTCATTGTTAGTGATTCTGTCAGACTATTTGATTCCCATTATGCTGTGTAGGTGTCATTGCTGCAGGCAGTTCAGTTTTTGGATATAGCGATGATAAAGGGACCAGGTCTCAAATGAGTATAGTAGACCATGGAGTACAACAGCTCTGTAAACTTGCCCCCCCGCCCCCGGTCCTGCCCAAAGTCTTCTTTGTAGAACACTGAAAGATGAGGCAACTGACTTTATCAGTGGTGGTGTTGCTAGTAACTGTAAGTAGCAGAAGCACTTTATGTTGTTGGGCAGCTGTTCCATTTTATTTCTGGTGGTGATGGAAGTAGTGGGTTTCTGCTAGGATATGGTTGGTACAGGATTTCTGCTTTCTTTACATTGAGACAAAGGCCAAAAGCGATACAATATGGGCAAAGGAACTAGCAAATGTTGCAGGTCATTCTCAGAAAGGGTGACAAACACTGAGTTGTGGCATAAAATCGATACCTTATGCCAGACGAAGGGGGGATCACTAGCAGCCAGCATGGATTTACCAAGAACAAATCAGGTCAAATCAGCTTGATTTCTTTCTTTGACAGGCTAATTGGTTTGGTGAATGGGGTAATGTATTGCACATAATATATCTGTACTTCAGCAAGACTTCTGACACAGTCCCATATGACATTCTGATAAATAATCTGGAGAAATGAGGGCTCATCTGAACTACCATAAAGTGAACACACAATTGGTTAAACAACTGAAAACAATGCATAACTATTAATGGAATTATGTCAGATTGGAGGGAGGTCTCAAATGGGATTCCACAGGAATCTGTACTGGGTCCAATATTGTTTAACATTTTAATTAATGACTTGGATATAGGAATAAAGTGCATACTGATCAGATCTGCATTTGACTCAAAGCTGGGGAGGTTGCCAACATCTTGGAGGATAAATCTAAAATTCAGAGGGATGTTGATAGATTGGAGAACCGGGCTATAAACAACAAAATGAAATTCAGCAAAGACAAATGTAAGATGCTACCTTTAGGGAAGAAAAAAGCTTTTAATGTAGGCAGCTCATGGAGAATACTGCCTATGCAAAAGATGTCAAATAGACCACATAAAAAGATAACATATTTTCCCCGACCCTCCTTTGTGAATCAGCAGAGTTATGTTAGAGAGCATTTGGCCTTTGCAAAACAAGATTCAAATTTGCTTCCCAGACTGGTGACAGGTTACAATAATTCATGTATGATATTCCTGCTCCACAACACTGCCATAGCATATGCTTTCTATAGGGACAGACATGAATGGAATCATGAATCCCACAAAGGAAGTGTAGGCTGAGGAAGTCTCAGAAGTGTCAGGAAAAGCAGGAACCATAAATAAATTATAGGCAACAGCCAGAGAAAAGCCCTGGACCATCTGATAGCCGACAAATTGATTGAGAAGTAGAAAAGTAAGAGTACCTAATAATAAAAGTAATTAACCTCATGGATAGAGTGATCACTGAGTCCATGTTGGGGCATGATCCAGGGCACTTGTGCCAGCAGAGGCTTTTGAAAAATTTTGCCACAGTTTATTGAGGTCCTATATTAAGGCTAGCCCACTCATATGAAATTGTCCTCAATATCTTAAAACTATTTATTTACCAACTTGTATCTTTGTGAACTAAGCTCTTACGGAGTAGGGTGAGATTTTCACTTAACTAAAATGTGGTCCTTTGTCAGAAGGAGAGCCCATAGAATCCTTCTATTTGTCTGTGCTTAGGTTAATTGAAAAAAAAAAAAAAAAACACCCAGCATGGATTAATAGGGTCCTCTGGGAGCAGGAAATCTGAGATCAGTTCTAATCAAATACAGATATTTTCCCAGAATGAATATTCAAAATAGACGAGTTCCACTGTGTGTGTAAAAGACCTCTAAGAGTACATTTGCAGTGCCAGCAAACATTATTCTCAGCACTTACACTAGCGTACACCAATGTTTCCTCTAACTTTTGACAGGCCATGTGCGCAAAAAATGTCTTCTGTGCGAATTTTTGAAGCATATTTCAAATTTATGTGCCATGAGGCAAATAAGCCCAAGCGAGTAAAGTGCTTATATATTTAAAAAGTTTTAATTTTCAATTTGTGTCAACTTATATGGGTTTTCAGATAGAGACATCATAAGTAAAAAAAGAAACAAAAGTTTGTGTTTTAAATTTAAAAATTTCCCAAAATATATCAATAAATGTTTATCAGTCAAGAATAAGATATGTAATTACAAATGCATTTTAATTTCTTTACTGGTCGAAATGTCAAAGACTGCTAAACTAACCTTACTGTTTTTCCCTGTGACCTTTTTCATTTGCCCATTCAGTATAAGCTCTGTCCAGATCTATCAGTCCTCCATCCAGCTGGTAACTCTTAATACACATCAGCATGTCCAAATGATTTACTTGTAAATGATTCCGTAGTCTGTTTTTTAAAGTATTCGTTAAGCTAAAGCCATGCTCACAGTCTGCACTTGATGCTAGGAATGTTCCTCCAATATCCATCAACTCTGCAAGATTCTGAAACTGTTCGTTCTGGTGAGCAAATGTCACCATATCCGGGAAACTTAAAACCAATTGGCTTTTGATTCTTTTGGCTACTGCAAACTTGAAGTCACTGTACTGACTGATTATAACAATCTCTTCAACAAGAAAGTCTTTCTGTTTTGAACATAGGGATTTTACCTGATGAATTCCAAAATTGAAGTCACACTTAACTATTGCTGCACAATCAAAAGTGGACGACTCTTGGACTTTGTCCTCTGGAAACCTGTCTGCCAAATGTGTACACAAGATGTTTATGAAAGTTATTATGGAACTGGTATCAATTTAATTATTTTCTTGAGAGCTCATATCTGAGAGCCTTAACTTTGTCACTCCATAAGACTGAATCTCCAAGGTACTGTCTTCTGATCTTGTTCAGTTTACCTCAGGCAAAGTGAAATGTTTCAAGAGGTGTAAGGCCCCGTTTCTGAAGGAGTGTGGATAGTGAAGCCAGCTCCAACAAAACATCATTCAAAACTTCTAATGTTATTTGGTATTCCATGGTATTCAGGTTTTTGTGGCAGTATTTAGAAACTGGATCAGTATCTTTGTCTTGCTCAAAATATTCCAGAAGAGGATTATAGTTGTGAATAATTGCTCCAAGTGCAAAGTGCCTAGATAATCAGCGCACTTCACTGAGTGGCCTGAAAGCTACTGACTTGCATTCAGAAGCATCCACTATTTCCTGAAATTTGCATTTTCTCCTGGATGACCAACAGAACACCGTGTAGACAGTTCTCATTAAGGTTTTGATGTCTCTTATCAGCTTGAACTCTTTCCATGCAGCAGAAATCCCCAACTCTTCCCAGAGTGCAATGCAATGTTGCTGGACTAAGTGTGGAATATCACGTTTCAGCTGAGCCGCCACACCATTGAGTTTGCCCAACATCACGGAGGCACCATCAGATATGAACATCACCATTTTCATTAGATCGAGTTGGTGTTTTTTTATACAACTCTTTGATTGCAGACACTGTTGAAACAGCATCACATTCTTGCAATTGCAATAGTCCACCAAATGAAGTTTTACAGTCTGCAGAATTTATGGATCTATATTTAAAGTAGAGTATCAAGTATCTGTTAATGGATATATCAATGCTTTCATCAACAGCTAGAGTATGAAACATTGTTAATGCTATTTCATGCATGAGGTCATTTTGGACAATTCAGTTCATAATTTCAAGAAATTCAAAAGCATAATTTTTACTTCTCCAGCTTGCTGCTATGCACACATACTTTTCCATATGGTCATTAATATCCTGAACAGAAAGCACTGAGCTGTTCATTTTAATAGCCAACAACACATTGTCAATAAGTACCTTGATTTCTTCTGGGTTTGAGCGCTTGCATTCAAGATTAATTTGCCTCCTCTGCTTTTCAGCTGGACTTTCAAGAATCATGCTAAGCAATCTGCTCCATAAGGAAGGGTTTTTGTTTCTAAGGCTTGTTACACCATCTATATGAGACTTATTTGACAGATGACGCTTTAAGAAATCCAACTTCCATACATCTTTCCACATTCTTCCTGATGAAAATTCTCCCGGAGCGCTGGCATCTCAACAATATACACAAACCAATCTGTTGTCCTCATCATATGTGAATAGTTCACGAAGTTTAACAGGCATTACACTATATGACTTTGGTGTAACCGTCTCTATAGACTCAGCCAGTCATCCAGATTTAAATGAAGTCACTGTTCTTTTATGCTTTAGCCTGTTGGACAGTGACATTTTGGGATTGATTTTTCACCAGATTGGTTTATTTAAAATTAATTTTTATTATATGGCTACTATTTCAATGCACTTAACAGTGTGACTCAAGAAAAGGACAAATGGAAGATTGTTTAGATCAAGATACCGGAAGTTTTTGCATAGCTCCGATCACGTCCATGTATCTGTGGCAAAAAAAGTGGGAAAATGGTAAAACATCATGAGTAAATGTATGAAGACCAATGCCTTTGAAAGATTTCAATCACAAAAACAACACCTACCTTTGTTCATTTCTGGGAAACCTTTGCAGTTCCTTAGCAACTATGGACAGGTATTTTGACTTATTCGCATGTACTTGAGTTTGTACACAGCCAAATGAACGGACTAAAAGGAGATGTATGGGTCCCCACCCCCCGACCGTCCCAACGTGATCAACTTTCCACGTTCGAAATGATGGCGGGGAGGGGTACGATTCATTGCCCTCCTTTCCCTTTCCCTTGCCAGCTAGTAGAATCCGGCTGTGTTGATAGATGGCGGGAGAACAACGTCAAGATCGCAAGAGTGACCAGATCACAAGAGTGAAATATCAGGACACATTGGGCGAGTGGGGAGGGGAAGGAAGAAGAAAGCCACACAGCTCCCCTGGCCTGCACCCTCTGAACCCACTATACCCAGAGCCCACCCCTCACAACCCCCCTATATTTGACACAAATGCACAGTGCTGTGCACACCACCACCCCTGCCCAGTGCCCCCCACCCACAGCCCCACCACAGCTGCCCAGCACCTCACACAGAACCCCACACTTCCTAGTTTCCCAATACACACTGATTTCTCCTCTCTCCCTCCCTCCCTCCCTCCCAGTGCCCTTCCCCACAGCCCCATGACGACAACTAAACAATGCCCCACACATACCCACAGTGCCCTGACACACACACAGATCTCCCCCACGGCCCAACCCCCCGCACACCTCCCAGACACTCACTCCATCACACCCTGCCCCCTTCCCTGGCTGCACTCACCAGCCCTGCTGGGAGGTCTCTGGCTCCTAGGGTCAGAGCTGCGAGGTGGGGGTATCTCCATTCTTCATGTGCTGTGCCCACCACAAATGTGAGTTCCGTGGCTCTCATTGGCCAGGAAAAGCGCCAGCAGCACGCAGAGACTCTCAGAGCCAGCAGTCCCTCTGGCTCTTAGGGTTGGATCTGGCTGGGTCGGGGGGAACTGCACCTGCAACCCCCGCCCCCGCAGCACTGATTGGGCAGCAGGGAGGCACCTGCACTGTAGGCTCCTGCTGGCAGGTGGGCGTGCCACTGGGAGCTGCCCCAGGAAGCGCTGCCACGTGATGGTGATGGTGAGCGGGCGTCCTGACCGATGTGCGGTCAGGACGTGAGATAAATGCGCGCGTGGTTTTCCCCATGTGCGTGGGGTTTAGAATCTGTGTGCGTGCACACGCACACCTCTTAGAGGGAACAGTGGCGTACACTACATATGAGCTGCAGTTCTGTATGCATGGCAATTTTTTATTGTTATATTAATTTATTTTGAAGGTCTATCAATGATTCTTTTATATTTGAACATATATATTCTATTCAGTTCTATTTGCTATCATTTCAAATATATCTTTCTGCTACAAAATTTTCTCAAAGCTGTTGGAAAGGTAATAGTTTTAGTTACTGGTGCAATAAATGCAATATTAATTTGTCATAAATATAAAGGGAAGGGTAAACCCCTTTAAAATCCCTCCTGGCCAGAGGAAAAAATCCTCTCACCTGTAAAGGGTTAAGAAGCTAAAGGTAACCTCACTGGCACCTGACCAAAATGACCAATGAGGAGACAAGATACTTTCAAAAGCTGGGAGGAGGGAGAGAAACAAAGGGTCTGTGTCTGTCTATATGATGCTTTTGCTGGGGATAGAACAGGAATGGAGTCTTATAACTTTTAGTAAGTAATCTAGCTAGGTATGTGTTAGATTGTGATTTCTTTAAAGGGCTGAGAAAAGAACTGTGCTGAATAGAATGACTATTTCTGTCTGTGTGTCTTTTTTGTAACTTAAGGTTTTGCCTAGAGGAATTCTCTATGTTTTGAATCTAATTACCCTGTAAGGTATCTACCATCCTGATTTTAGAGAGGTGATTCCTTTACTTCTATTTACTTCTATTTCTATTAAAAGTCTTCTTGTAAGAAAACTGAATGCTTTTTCATTGTTCTAAGATCCAAGGGTTTGGGTCTGTGGTCACCTATGCAAATTGGTTAGGATTTTTACCAAACCTTCCCCAGGAAGTGGGGTGCAAGGGTTGGGAGGATTTTTGGGGGAAAGATGTGTCCAAACTACATTTTTTCAGGAACCCAGATAAAGTTCGGTGGTGGCAGTGGAAATCCAAGGGCAAAGGGTAAAATTAATTTGTACCTTGGGGAAGTTTTAACCTAAGCTGGTAAAAGTAAGCTTAGGAGGTTTTCATGCAGGTCCCCACATCTGTACCCTAGAGTTCAGAGTGGGGAAGGAACTTTGACATGGTGGCAGAGCGGTGGGATTAACTTGAAATCATTTTGAGATCAATTTGAGATTTCTTGAACGAGAAAAACAGATTTTAAAAGGAAATTTTAAAAAATTCTTTGTGCTGCTAGAAAGCAGGTCTCCAACTGGCAATAGTTGGAAGGTTTTTTTTTGCTTTGCTTTGGGACCAGAGCAGAGACAAAAGGGAATTGTCTTTGGGAGCTGCAGTTTCTCTTCCTAAAGGCAGAGTAAAAAGAAAAGGAGTACTGGTGGCACCTTAGAGACTAACCAATTTATTTGAGCATGAGCTTTCGTGAGCTACAGCTCACTTCATCAGACCAGTACTCCTTTTCTTTTTGCGAATACAGACTAACACGGCTGTTCCTCTAAAGGCAGAGTAGTTAACCTCCTGCAGGGAAATTCACAAGTCTTCACAGACCTAAGAGCAACTAGAGGGGATTTCTACCTATTTGTCTGAAGACAAAAGTGTTAGTTTTTGGGGTTTTTTAGGATTTTGATTTTTTTTTAATCCTTTGTGCTGCTAGAAAGCAGGTCTCCAACTGGCAATAGTTGGAAGGGTTTTTTTTTGCTTTGATTTGGGGCCAGAGTAGAGACAAAGGGAATTATCTTTTTCTGTAGGCTGACAATCACTATCAGAGAATAGGTATCCTATTCCAGCACAGCATAAATTTACAAGCCAAGTTTTGTTTGTTTTATTTCTAAACCTTGGGTGTAAAGTTAGTTAAAAACAGAGAGGTTAGGATGACAGACTCCACGGCTCAACAAAAGCTGGAATTAGCCAGATTTCAGGCTGATGAAAAACAAACGGAACACGAAAGACAGACAGAAATCATGCGGATAGAGAAGGAAGTACAGGAGGCTGCCCACAGGAGGGAAATGGAGGCAAGGAAGCATGTGGAGGAGGAGAAGGAAAAAGAGAGGAAGCATGAAGTGGAGATGGAGAAGGTAAAGGCTCAGCAGAATATACCAACAATCCCTAGCAATTCTTCTCCAGGTACCACTTCGCATCCCAGAAAGTTCCCCACCTACAAGGCAGGCGATGATACTGAGGCCTTCTTAGAAAACTTCGAAAGGGCCTTCAAGTCCAACTCTTTCAATTTGCCTACAGCCAAGTTGCCTGTCCAGTACCAGGGCTGGTCAGGAACGTGGACGTTTGCAGTCTATGATGATTATCCCATCCCCATGCTGTTGGGGGAAGACTTGGCCAATCATGTGAAGCGGGCCAAGAGGGTGGGAATGGTCACCCGCAGCCAGGCTAAACAAGCTGTGACGCCTCGCTCTGTTCCGGAAACTTCTATCAGGACCCTGTCAGAGGTGATGGACCCGGACCCAAGGCCAATGTCTGCAATAGCAGTAGTGGATCCCATCCCAGAGACCCAGATGGAACCAGTCCCAGAACCAGAAGCAGCGGAACAACCAGCACCAGACCCATTGCCAGCACTGAATCCAGTACTTGCAACCTCAACACCAGAGGGCCCCACCGAACCTGAACCGACAGCAGCCCATAATCCTACACAAGAGGCTCAGCCGGAGCCTGAACCCCAACATAGTGTCCCAGCGGAGAGGGTTCACAGTCAACGGAAACAGCCCCAACCCCTACATCGCTTCCAGAGGGACCAAGCACAGGTCCACAATCCAATGAGGAACTGATGTCTCCAGCATCAAGGGAACAGTTCCAGACCGAACAGGAAGCAGATGAAAGCCTCCAGAGAGCTTGGACGGCAGCACGGAGCAACCCACCACCTCTCAGCTCCTCTAATCGATCCAGGTTTGTTGTAGAAAAAGGACTTTTATACAAGGAAACTCTTTCTGGTGGATACCAGGAAGACTGGCATCCTCCGAGACAGTTGGTAGTTCCAGCTAAATACCGGGCCAAGCTCTTGAGCTTAGCCCATGATCATGCTAGTGGCCATGCTGGGGTGAACAGGACTAAAGACCGTTTGGGGGGGTCATTCCACTGGGAGGGAATGGGCAAGGATATTTCTACTTATGTCCGGTCTTGTGAAGTATGCCAAAGAGTGGGAAAACCCCAAGACCAGGTCAAAGCCCCTCTCCAGCCATATGTAAATGAAAAAAAGGGGGACCCCCTTCTGTGATCGACACAGAAGCCAGGAAGAGATTTAGCCCCGATGCTTAGGGGATTCATATGGACTGTTCTCTTCTCACTCCAGTGGTGGCACACAGCAGACCAAAGGATTTAGGTGGAGTGGAGACATGGCTTTGTCATCACACTGAAGAGCAGGAGTAATTCAGTGGAGGAGTCAGTTGCACTTCCTTAAAACATGTGGCAGTAAACATGTTGTAATTGTGCTCTGGAGTCAATTCCATCAGGAAGAATCCCTCCCTGATCTCATCCAGGGACAGTGTGACTCCATACACTTTAAAAAACTTAAACAGCACACGGTAACCCAAACAGTGTTTTGCTCCTAGCTCATGTCAAATTTAGATTGTTGAATGAGATAAAGATGATGATGTCACCAGAAGTTCTCCTTTACCTCAATGTAACAGGAAATGAAAATGTACCAGAAATTATGTTTTGACCTTCCAGGACGTGGCCTAACCCCTTCTGGCCCCTGAACCACATCAGGAAGCATCACCTTACCTAAAGAGGGAAATCACCAGATTTAATGTCTGGCTCAGAACTCCTAAACCAGTGACTGTGGAGGAGTATCTCCCCTAGAAATGATAAAGAAACATGGAATGCATGAAAAATCTAAAATGAAAAGAAATATGTTTTAGAACATGTGCAGAGACTAATGAAAAGAAAATAAATATTTGTAAATCTAAATGTTAACAAAGCACCACAAGCTGTTTTAATTGGAGATGAGCGTAACACAACCCCCTATCATCTCCCTGGGGTCCATCTTTCCTAGGGCAGAAACACAAGATTTTGTATGTGGCCCAGAGCCTCTAAATCCAGGACTGATAAGAAGTACCATTGTTGGAAATGATAAGGAGCTGCTCTTAAAAGCATGAAAAAGCTAAAATGTAAAACAAGAGGTGTTTTGAAATATTTTCAAGAGATTGAAAAGATTTATTATGTTCTGCAGTCCATTTCCAGATTGCCAGTGTAGAATTATTCCCCTATAAACTATGGCCTAGAGCTTTGCCCAGTCTAGTTTTAAATGTCTCATAAGATGGATCTTATAACATCTTCTCAGCTGTTACATTTACATGAGGGTCCACAAACTATTTTTGTTCTTGTTTTATTTACTCAGTTCAATACTCTCAACCTGTTTTCAGATCTTCAAAGGGAAATCTTCAATCAGAATAAAGTTAATTAAAACCCACCATTTTGTTATCTGCTTGGCTACATTAACATTTATTGGTTGAAGATGGTGATAGTTGTGCAAATGGGAACTCCAACAGACATGTGGACAATTCATGAAACTCCATTTCTGTCATGGCTTAATAAATTCCATTTATTACCATGTAGCCAAACCTACTTCTCTTATTACTGTTCTATGCATATAATTTCATAAGTATCTCTGGCTGGACTACTCCATAGTATTTTCTGAACTAACCTTGTTTTCTTTTACTGTAGTCAATAACGTACGTTCTCTGTTAACTTTTTAGTGATGTTAAATGTCAGCTGAGAAATTTGCTTTCTTCTGTATTCTGTTCTGTAATACTGATCAGTAGTAGAATAAGGAACACCTGTATTATCCTTAAAGCTCTCACTCACTCTTTACTTCACGGTGGAGTTTCTGTCTAGAACTTTCCCTAGCCCCCTTCTACCCGGTTTCCTGATACAAGAAACAGCACACTCTTTCTCACAACCTATAAAAATGACACATTCTTCCTCTCCTCCTCCGAAAGACCGCACATGAAGTAATAGCTATATAGGACAAAACCACACCTCTTATGCTGTTCAGTGTAAACGGCTGAAGTGTCAGTGTTTTTAACTGTGACATAGGACTGGGGTAGCATGGATGATTCAACATAAGTATCTCCTGATGCTTTAGGGGAAAGGCAATTCTCACATGTACTAAAAAGCAAGCACAGCTCTATTGCAGGCAGCAGGAGAACCAATGACTGATTCATCTTCACTCAGAAAAACACGTTAAGGTGAAAGTTGCAGGGATGGGTGAAGGGGGAGAAGAGAGGTGAAGGAAGAGATGTGTTCAAGTGCCACTTTTTTCAGACATCTGTATTCTCATTAAAGGGTGCAAGATGGTTAACTAACAGTTTGAGTAACTATTCCCTGAATCACTTATACATTTTTCTGATATGGCTAATAAAATTTTACTTATTTTGAAATAAAGCCTTAAACTTTCATTATTTGCTTAATTATATACTCCCTTTCCATAAAATATTCTCCACCTGAAATTCAGTGCTTGTCACACCTTGTAGGTTACATCTTGACTGTGAGAGAATTTTTTTAATGTCAAGGCCAGTTGATTCTCATGAGGAACTCTCATGTGTACCAAGTACCTGAGAGAAGCTTCTTTCTTTCCTTGATGATTGAGAAAGGAACTTAGAGAGACAAGATGGCTGAGGTAATACAATACCTCACCCACCTTGTCTCTCTAACATCTTGGACTGACTCGTCTACAATTACATTGCATATGAGAAAGAAGCTATTCTCTTTCCCCCCTATTTTGGGGAGGAAAGTTAAGTATGTTTTTTTTATTTTCTGTATAAAAAAGACTCGTGCAAATTAGTCCAGGAAGAGTAGTATTTAGAAAAAAATAATGGGGAGAGATCACATGATACCATGGGAAACAGCACATTGTCTAGTTGATCATAAGGCTAGGAGGAAGGAAGACTTAATTCTGATCCCAGCATTGCCAGTAACTTGTTGTGTTTGCCTTGGACAAATCATTTAACATTTCTACCTCAATCTCCCTTATCTGTAAAAATGGAGTAAAACTGCATACTTGCATATGTCCAGGAGTATCATCAGGATTAATATTTGAAAATGTGGACTATTATGTAATTTATTATTATGCCAGCCATCTATGTACATATATACATATGTTCAAAGTATATATATACTTAGGAATGCTATTTCATTAGAATGTCGTGTTTACATTTTATCTCAAATGACAACAAGAACAACTGAGCCTAAGAGAAATTAACAGGATGTGTTTATAACATTAAATCACCACTTCCTCCAGCTATTTTGTGAATAATAAAGTCCCTTGGTGAATCTAGAAGCTATTTAGCAAATTCAGGTCAAATTCCCAAATAGTTTGGGTTGACCCAAACTGAATTTTTCAGTGTATAAACTATTTCTCTGGAAAATTTCACCTAGCTTTAGTGGCTATAAAGTGTCTAAGTTCTTAACTGAAGTAAGAAATCTTGGAATGGATTGCTGGCTGAAATATATGTTGACATCCAAATGTTGGTCTCATGAGGATACAGGAAGGAACACAGAACAGAAAAAAATCAGTCCAGTCATGTAATTTTTGGAGAACTACTACTTTGCTTAAATGTTTCAATTTAAAAAAAAATGTTTTTACTTTTCAGGGAAGGAAAGGAATGGTTGATATGCCAATTATTGTTACAGTTAAGATAACCTGAGTATATCAGTTACGCAAATGCCAGCTCTTTAGAAAAATAGATGAACATACCTTAAAAAAAAAAGAGCCCAACTTCTGAGTTTCTTCAAGCCAAACACCTGAGAACTAAAACTAGATTTCAAGATGTTACCTCAGCAACAACCAGCTGCAACTTATTATTTTCACTGTGGAATCTACTGATGTAAATGTAATTGAATTGAATCTCTGGATCTGTCAACTCATCTTGAAGTATTTTGGGAATCCTTGCAGTGAGAAAGCAGAAGATAGGGAGGGCATATATTTGGCTTAAAAACTCAGCTTGATCTATAAGTCTTTCTCCCTTTTATTACACAACATAGAACAATTAAAAGTGTATCAGAGTGTGTTAGAGAACTGGAAATAGCTTTCTTCAATTTTTCTGAGTTGACATGATACGTATCTGGAAGGTAGGCAATCATTTTTATACCAAGATTGGAATTCCCCACAATTCACTTCTAAATTTTAGTCTCAGTCCATTTAATTTCTACTGATCTGTTTTCTACAGTTCTTCATGCTATAGCCAGTAAATGAAAGGCGATCTCTAAAGAAACTGTTCTTTATCCATTTTGAGAAGTCAGCTTTATTGTATTTTCTGATTTTTGTGAAAAATTATTTGTTCGTAATAAAGTAATTTGAATATACTGAGAATATTTTCTGTATTCTGGGTAGGTCAGGCACAGAACAGCTATCTAAATTTATTAAAGGTTTTTCATCTATAGTTACATATATTATTGTCATAAAAATATTCAGCACCATTCTAGACAGTGATTGATTCTTTGTAATTAACCTCTTTATCACCATTGTTGTCACCTACATCCAAACAGTTTTGAAATGTTTTGAGATCAGGGTTATTAAGGTCTTACCCAAAAGTTTTCAAGAACACTTTTTTGATTTTCCTTTCTAGTTTTATATGGGATATTTTGAATTAAATCCTATCATAATCTATACAGGCTAAAAAGGGATCTCTACTTAATTGGATTTTCAGGGGAGCAGGTTTGGAAGAAAATAACTAGTGTGCTGATGACTTGTCTATTACTTAGATTCCCAGACCTCTTTTCTGAATGAATTGCCTGCATTTTCAGTCAGAAGTACTTAGAGTAGTATTCCCTTTGTACAAAATATGGAGGTTAGATTTTTTTTCCCCATAGAACTGGGAATTGACTTTCCTTCCAGAAGCAATGGGCCCCATTAGAAGAGGCTGATTTTTCACATTGTCAGAAAGGCAAAGGATTTCAATCAAACAGACTAAAGGTTTTGTATCATAGCGCAGAGAGGAGAAGTCTCTTAATTCATGCTCACTGGGTTGTTCTTTTTATTACAGAGGTCTGAATGGCATCCTACCTCAGTGTGTACCTATAAATGGGCCCCAGCACTGAGAAACCCAGGAAGCTGAAGAATGACTGGCAGACCCTATTAGGAGGCTAAGATCAAAGGACATCTGTGCTCCCTTTTTCTGTCTGTCAGCTTATTTAGGATATAAAGGTCAAGTAATGTGATTGCTGCTTGGCCTTCTGACTCTCAAATATAAGGACCATCCCTTCTTTTACCATCCCAAAGTTAAGTAACCCACTTACCTGTATATCCCATCCTAGAAGCTAACTGTCTAATTCCTCTTTCACTAAGCTAGCCCATGCCTCTCTCTCTCTCAACTTCAGGTTTTGTCCCAGCTGCTATTTCTTCTGCAGCTGAGTGTAGCTGTGACAATTGGTCTATATCTTTTGCCTACTTAGGAATTAACCCTGGAATATGAGTCACTATATTCAATAAGGAATGTTACAAACAGGCACAAGAGAACCAGAGAGACAGACTAAATGAGTCTAAGCATAATAGGTCATGTAGATAAATTCAAGTACTATCTTGGTAAAAACAGAAGAGAAACCAGAAATGAATGAACCAAAATTGAAGTGTCATATGTTAGGCCTAACTGGTGAACAACACAGTGAGGCGATTGACTATTCCACCCACAATACCAATTTGCGGTCTTTAAAAAAAAGACTTTGGGAACAGATGTGGTCCCCTCATCTTAAAAAAGATATACTGGCATTAGAAAAGGTTCTGAAAAGGGCAACTAGAATGATTAGGGGTTTGGAACGGGTCCCATATGAGGAAAGATTAAAAAAGCTAGGACTTTTCAGCTTGGAAAAGAGGAGACTAAGGGGGGGGGGCAGGATATGATAGAGGTATATAAAATCATGAGTGGTGTGGAGAAAGTGAATAAGGAAAAGTTATTTATTTGTTCCCATAATATAAGAACTAGGAGCCACCAAATGAAAATAATGGGCAGCAGGTTTAAAACAAATAAAAGGAAGTTCTTCACACAGTGTACAGTCAACCTGTGGAACTCCTTGCCTGAGGAGGTTGTGAAGGCTAGGACTATAACAGGGTTTAAAAGAGAACTGGATAAATTAATGGAGGTTAAGTCCATTGATGGCTATTAGCCAGCATGGGTAAGAAATGGTGTCCCTAGCCTCTGTTTGTCAGAGGGTGGAGATGGATGGCAGGAGAGAGATCACGTGACCATTACCTGTTATGTTTCCTCCCTCTGGGGCACCTGGCATTGGCCTCTGTTGGTAGACAGGATACTGGGCTGGATGGACCTTTGGTCTGACACAGTATGGCCATTCTTATGTTCTTCCTTCAAAAGGAAAAGAGAACAGACAGAGACTACTGAAGCAAGATTCACCATCATGGCTGCTACCCCCACTATCACCTGGGACCTTGGACTTTCATCATCCTGATCCTGAGAGATGTTCTGACCATGCCAAGCCAGATGACATGGCCACACCTACCACCAAAGATAAAATGACATCAGACTTTAACAACAACAGCTCCAGCCCATCTCAACTTCTTTTTCCCCCCAAAAGGACAATTATCAAATTTGATACTGTCTAGGTGACTGTCAAGCAAGGTGTTGTTGTTGTTTTTTAAACTCTGTCTAGCTAAAAAGGCAAGGGAACAAGTGATGTTATTGAAATGAAAGTTGTATTTAACGCTTTACATTTCAATCGCTTTAATTGTTTTACCCCCTTTTCTTTTTCTTTAATAAAAATGTAAAATGACTTTGAATGATGTGTTTGTCATGGTACTAAGCAGACTGAGGTCTCCATTCAAACCCTGTACCTTGTTAAACACTGTTTAACGTTTGACAGTGACTGGCCAATTTATGCCATGTAAACTAATACAATTGTGTCAGACTCATCTGTCAGTGAGGAGTTGATTTTGACTGAGCATCCACCTGCCCTTGACTCTGATGAGATAGACATGAACTGTCCATTGCCAACCTTCACACACTTCTATATTTTCAGATGCCTCAGCGTTAAATCTGAACAATCATATTTCACTGCCTAAACTTTTGGCAGTGGTCACAACACCCCCAAATTAGGCATGTCTATACCTGGACAATCAGAGGTCTTGTGTCCTAAGCATCTCTATGGAAATAACGCTATGGATTAGTCATGTACATGACCATGTAGACACTGAAATAACAAAGTTCTGGCCTCAGTAACTAAAATGAGATTGCAAACATGAAACTTCTCTTTTATAATTGAGTTATTAAACTCTTTTAAAGGAAAAAATAAAATATTTGGAGTGAAATCACATGATATATGAATAGAGTATCAGTTTGCAAAAAAATACTAAATTTATTCCTGACATAACTCTGTTTAAGTTAATGAAGTTAAAACAGGGATAAATTTGGTTCGTTAACTATTTTTCCCCATGCCACACAGTATGTAAACTAATCTATTTAGTTTAAAAGATATTTGATTGCGTATGGGACTCACACACAAATATCCTTCCAACTGTTTTCTGTAGGATAGAATTCTGTTCCAAATGTGAAACAAGTCACCACTCTAATTTAATATGTTTTCCTTTATGCACTTCTTCACTCATATTTTGAAAATGAACCTACTGAATAAAAAAAATGAGATATTGAAACAAGTTTTATCCACTGTCTGGCCATATTTACTCTATGCACCATTATCAAACATACCACTATTTAACAAAAACGCTTTGGGTAGAAGTTTTGCATATTCTGTATCAGTTTCATTACACTAGCTAAATACTTTCCCTGGTTATAAATATGTTTGCAGAAAAGCATACTTTGGATTGTTCAAACTTTCAAAACTATGTCACATTCTCAACTTGATAGCACATCGGAGCTGAACACATTTAATTTCACATCAATTCCTCGGTTACATGGCTAAATGTGGCACTGGATGCTGTAACTCGACATGTTGTGATGCAGTTAATTGAAAATGTGAAAGTGAGTTTGAGGACTGTGAACTTCATACTTTCTCATAAGATTCATATTATGGGGGGGATGCTCCAGGTGAACTGAAGTAGTGCTTAGAGTCAAAATCTAGCACAGTATAACCTCTCCATTCCAAATAATAGATTTCATACAGAGGAGGAATGAAGAAAGTCAGAAAAATGGGCTATTTTGTACTAAGAAAAATAAAAAGTCATTCTGGGATAGTAAAGTGATCAGGGGTTGGTAGGCAAAGAGGATTTGTTGTGGCATGGAGATCCTTTCTCCTCTTGGTGGTAGTTTTGATTTCAGCTATATCATGATCAGTGGAACTGGAGTCAAAAGGACCATGTTCCCTGCAGGGGCTGTTATTTATGGGACTCCAGGGCAATGGGAAACAATTAGAGTTAGGCTGGAAGCAATGCAGCTATTGGGACAGACCAGATCACAGTGTTTAATCAAACTCTACTTGTTCAATTTAACTTGCATTCAGCTTCACTCTTTACTAATGAAACATGGTGGCAGCATCTGAACTGTGAGTTTTCTTAAGTGCATCAGGTGGTAGCATGAGCCACGCAACTTGTTCTGAAGCCTTCTGGAGTCCTGGATTTTGCAGACACAAAGCTAGCCCTTTTGTCATATTTGTTGCTCTCCTACAGATTCTTTCCAATTTCCCACAATTTCCTAAATTGGGACACCCTGAATTGGGCACAGTACTCCAGCTGAGGCCTCACCAGTACTTAGTAGAGTGGGACAATTATCTCTTGTGTCTTACATATGTAACAGCCACCCAGAAAGGAATGTCAGCAGTGGGGATTAAACCTGGGACCTCTTGAGTTTAATGCATGAGCCTCTACTGCTTGACATAAAAGACACATGTCTCTTAGCCAAGGCTGTGGCAGGCTTATCAATCTCTAGTTAGCCTAGACACCTCTACAGGGGGACGGAGTGCCACTCAGAGCAAGTAGGGGTTACACATATAACATTCTTGTTAATACTCCTTAAAATATTAGCCTTTTTCAGAACTGCATCACATTATTAACTCTCGTGCAATTTGTTATCTACCATAATCCCCAGATTATTTTCAGCAGTACTACTGCCTACCCAGTCATTCCCTATTTTGTAGTTCTGTGTTAGATTTTTCCTTCCTCAGTGAAGTACTTGCACTTATCTTTATTGAAGTTCATTTTGTTGAATTCAGAACAATTCTCCAATTTGTCAAAGTTGTTTTGAATTCTAATAGTCTCCTACAAAGTGCTAGCAACCCTTCCCAGGTTGGTGTCATCTGCAAATTTTATAAGCACACTCTCCACTACATCATCCAAGTCATTAATGCAACCTTGGATGCCTCAAAATGCTTTGCTGTTGTAGCTCCCAACCTGGGCTGCTCACAAACAGCCAAAAAGCATGCACGTCACACCCTGAGTGTCTTTGTATAGCTTCAGTCCTGGTCCAGAAAATCTGACTCCGTCAGTCTGACAGCAACACTCAAACCACACTCTGGCTTCCAGCAGCCTTGGTTACTTCTTGCAAGGTGACCCCAACACACTCCTAGGCATGATTTTCCCCAAAACACTTGTTCCACACTGTCCAGCCCTCTCCCTGACAGTTTACATATTAGAGGTCTGTTGCCCCTGGAAGGAGTCAATATCCAGCAGCCTGCTACTTTAGATGGAGTTACACAAGTTTTTTTTTTTTAACTAGAAGGAGAGAGATTTTAAAAAAGTTTTTTTTTAGCTAGAAGGAGAGAGATTTTAAGGAGCACAAGTATAAGGCAGAAAGGCAGAAATAAAGATAAAACACTTCCTAGTAATTAAATTTAACATACAAGACTTGGTCCAAGGCAAAATCCTTACCACATATTCCAAGCAACAGAACTGACCAAATTATCTGGCCAGAACTCCTCCCAAAATCCAAAGGTAGGTTCCTCTCTCTCTCTCTCTCACACACACACACACACACACACACTCTCACTCTCATCTAAGAAGAGAGATCCTGGGGTATTTTCCCGCTCAATTGTATAGTGCAGTCACTCCTTGAAATGCATTTTCCTGAGGCGTTACCCCTACCTAAAGTTCCTTCCCATTGTGAGGAAGGTGACTTGGAGTCTCATGGTGAAAGAGGTTCCATGTTGTTATTTGCTAAACTGCAGATTGATCTGTTCCTCTTGTTACCAAAGAATGGTCACTTGACAGGTGATTGCCAATTAACTTTGATGACATCTGGCTAGAGGTGTTAGCTTGTCCTTTATCTTTGAGGGACAGGTTTGTTTCCTCCCCAAACTTGTCTGCTAAACAATACTATAGTCATAATTTCTGTTTATGTTCATAACTTCAAATCTAATGTTGCTACACATTTCACCATGATATTATTTTTCAAATAATACCTCCCAAGGCACATTTTATATAAAGATTATTACAATAGTATCTAGGGTGTGAATACATGAGTGCATTTTGTCATACCCTCTTTATAGTAAATTCCTCTAGACTACATTTTCCTAGTTTGCTTATGTGAGACAGTGTCAGAAATCTTACTAAAATATAACATATACTACTGATTTGTAAAAAGGGGTAAACAGTGAGGTGGCAAAATTTGCAGATGATAAGCTAGACTCCAAGATAGTTAAGTCCAAAGCAGACTGTAAAGAATTACAAAGGGATCTCACAAAGCTGGGTGATTGGGCAACAAAATGGCAGATGAAATTCAATGTTGATAAGTGCAATGTAATGCACATTGGAAAACATAATCCCAACTATACATATGAAATGATGGGGTGTAAATTAGCTGCTACCAGTCAAGAAAGAGATCTTGGAGTCATTGTGGATAGTTCTCTGAAAACATCCACTCAACATGCAGCAACAGTCAAAAAAGTTAACAGAATTTTGGGAATCATTAGGAAAGGAATAGATAATAAGCCTGGAAATATCATATCACCTCTATATAAAGCCAAGGTACTCTCACATCCTGAATACTGAGTGCAGATCTGGTTGCCCATCTCAAAAAAATATATATTGGAATTGGAAAAGGTTAATAAAAGGGCAACAAAAATAATTAGGAGTATGGAACAGCTTCCATGTGAGGAGAGATTAATAAAACTCGGACTTTTCAGCTTGGAAAAGAGATGAGCAAGTGGTAATATGAGAGAGGTCTATAAAAATCATGACGGGTGTGGAGAAAGTAAATAAGGAAGTTTTATTTACTCTTTCACATAACACAAGAATTAGGGATGGGCCAGATAAATTACAGGCAACAGGATTAAAACAATGAAAAGGAAGTATTTCTTCACACAACAGTCAACCCGTGGAACTCTTTGCCCGAGGATGTTGTGAAGGCCAAGACCATAACAGGGTTCAAAAAATAAACTAGAAAATTTCATGGAGGATAGGTCCATCAATGGCTATTAGCCAGAATGAGCAGGGATGGTATCCATTGACGCTGTTTGCCAGAAGCTGGGAATGGGAGACAGGGACTGGGCCACTAGATGAATACCGGTTCTGTTTACTCCCTCTGAAGTACCTGGCATTGGCCACTGTTGGAAGACAGGATACTGGAGTAGATGTACCATTTGTCTTACCCAATATGGCTGTACTTCTGTTCCCCTCTATCCTGTCAAAGAAATAAATTGGGTTGGTTTGGAATGATTTATTCTTGACAAATCCATGCTGGATAATCCTTATAATCCTAATATCCTCTAGGTGCTTATAAATTGATGCTTTAATAATTTGTTCCAGAATCTTTCCAGGTAGTAAAGGTAGGCTGATTGGTTTATAATTTCTGGTATCCTCTTTGTCCTCCTTTTTAAAGGGAGAGGTACTATGCTTGCCCTTCTTCAGTCCTCTGGGACTGCATCCATGAGTTCTTTGAGATAATACCTAATTATTCTGAGATTACTTTTTGTTAGTTCCTTAAGTACCCTGGGTGAGTTTCATGAGGACCTGATGGTTTGAATACATCAAACTTACTTAAGTATTCTGTAACCTGTTCTTTCCATATTTTGGCTTGCATTACTTCCCTTTTGCTAATATTAATAGTGTTGATTATCTGTTCACCATTAACCATTTTAGTGAAGACTGAAACAAAAGAGGCATTAAACAACTTAGCCTTCTTGATGTCATTAGTTATTATCTCTCCTTCCCTTCTAAGTAGAAGATATAAGATATTTTGTCTTTCTCTTGCTCCTAATGTATTGAAAGAACCTCTTTATGTCCCTGCTGAGGTGTAACTCATTTTGTTCCTTCGACTTTCTGATTTTGTCTGTACATGCTTGTGATATTCTTTTGTACTCCTCCTTAGCAATTTGTCCATATTTCCACTCTTAGTAGAATTCCTTTTTTTTAATTTTGGGGTCATTAAAGAGTTTCTGATGGAGCCATATTGACCTCTTACTATTTTTCATATCTTTCCTTTGCACTGGGATTGTTTGCAGTTGTGCCTTTAATATTCTCTCCTTGAGAAAATGTCAGTTCTCCTGAACTACTTTTTCCCTTGGATTTTCTTCCCATGGGGCATTACCCACTAGTCCTCTAAGTCTGTTAAAGTCTGCTTTTTGAAGTCCATTGTCCTTATTTTCTAAATCCTTCCTTTCCTTAGAATCATGAAATCTATAATTTCATCATAACTTTCATAGAAATTACCTTCCACCTTGAAATTTGCTACCAATTTCTCCCTGTTGGTCAAAATCGAGTCTAAAATGTCTGTCTTCCGGGTAGCTACTTTCATTTTATGAAACAAGAGGTTGTCACTAAAACATTGCAAGAATTGATTGGAAATTTTGTGTTTTGCCATACTACTTTTCCAACACATGTCTACGTAGTTAAAGTCCCTCGTAAAGTACTACCGGGCCTAATGTTTTGGATATTTCCATTTTTTCTTCTAGAAATGTCTCAGACACTTCTTCTTCTTGATTTAGTGATTTATAGTATGCCTCAGACCTAGGTATTGACAGCAATCTTAGATGGGACTGTGAGCATGTTTAATAGCTCAGAATGAATATATAATTCTACTCCTTGCCAGAAGGGTATGACACTTGCCAGTGTGTGATAACTGCCAGCAGAAAGACTCTATTGCCACATGAGCTTCCCACCCAGCCACAGAAAAAGGTGGGAGTGGACTTATTTACCTTCAAGAGAAAGAAGTAGCTCACCATGGACTACTATTAAACCTTTTGGGAGGTTGATGCCATGCCTGATACAAAAAACAAGTCAGTGATTTGCAAACTGAAGGCTCACTTTGGGGGCAATGTATTCACTAGCAAATGGACCCCAGTTTACTTTAGAAGACTTTAGGGAATTTTCACACAAATGGGACTTCGACCACCACATTCTGACATTAGCATACCCACAGAATAATGGTAAGAGTGAATTAGCTGTCAAAACATCTAAAAGACTTTTACACGTCTGTTTCTTGTGGTTTAGGCCCCTGGTTAGCACTTCTGGCACACAGGAATATCTCATCACAGGGAGGCCAGAAGAGTCCAGATCAGGCACTGATGGGACAAAGAACCAAACCTCTGTTACTGTTGAGGGGAGACTATTGCAGATTGAAGGATGGGCACATAACTGAAAGGAGATGGCCAAAAATCAGAGAAAGCAGGCAGACAAGTATGACAGGTCATCCAAGGACCTACCAGCAGCCACAGAGAAAGACACTCCTGTGAGTATCTAGCTATTAGAGAGATACCAGAAGGAGTGTACTAAAGAAGTCATGAGGGCTGCAGGGGCACCTAGGACATATGAGGTGACTACACAGGATGGACAAGTGATCTGAAGTATTGGAAGACACTTATGAGCCAGAAGATACAACACGCAGTGAGAGTTGAAAGAGATACAGAGTGTGACGGGGTTACCCTCACTTTGGGGTGCCACCTGATATACTGGGGTAACACTGAGTCCGCCTATTCAACCAGACTGGGCTACCTTACACTATCCTGCTGAGCCAGGCCATCGAGCCTTCTTCAGCGCACACACAGGAAGGGACACACCCAGCTTCAGAAAGACACAGACACTGAAATCAGCTCTACATGGGAAGACTTAGCTAGGGAGTTGCCCAGCACACAAGCACATACCCCCTTTGGGGTGCAAACCCAAAATGTTATTGTCTTGCGCTGCACAGAGAACTGTACAGCATAAGCTCATGAAATTTGCCTCCTCCCTCAATGTGGAGAAAGATATGCACAGTTATGAATTCCACAAACTGATTTTGGAGAATACAAGAAACAAGCTCATTAAATACTGTGATAAAGCTCTGTCCTTGTCTCCGTGGGTCCCATGTTTCCTGGCAGATTTCACTAGCCTCAGAGGCTCACTGTGACCCATCACATAGCCCTTCTCTTTCTAGAAGCAAGGGTCACAGCCTACTGAGCCATTTTCATTATAAGCCAGCAAGGGAGGTGAGGAGAAGTTTTCCTCCCTTGCACAGTCTCTGTTGTCTCCCAGTCTCAGTGAATAATCGGGGGGGGGGGGAATTCTACTCTGGGCTCCTGCCCAGGGACCCTAATAGTATTAGCTATGGTATCTGACTTTTTAGAAACAGGACACGTACAATTCCCTGGGCTACTTCCCCACAGCAGCCCACACTTCCTCAAGATCCACTTCACCCTTACCTCAGGGCCTCTTTCCTTGTGCCTGATATGGTGTGTACTGCTCAGTCTCTCCAACAGCGAGTTTCCTCTTACAGTTACAGTTTCCTCTTACAGCTCCTGACACGTGTGCCCACCTGACTAACTGGGAGGATTTTAACTTGTTTCAGCCAGCCCCTGAAACACTACAAAAGATAGATTTTAAGTGATTAAAAGGATAGCAAGCATATTAAAGCAGATTACTGAACAAATAAGACAAACACATAAACTAAGCTTACTACACTAAAAAAACTGTTTTCAGCTCATGCTCAAATAAATTGGTTAGTTAGTCTCTAAGGTGCCACAAGTACTCCTTTTCTTTTTGCGAATACAGACTAACACGGCTGTTCCTCTGAAACCTGTTTTCAGGTAGCAATTGTTTTTACCTTAAGTGTTATTTTAGGCATTTCTTTCAAAGGCCAGACACCTTTTCCAGCCTGGGCTCAGCATTTCTCTCCCCCCCCCCCCCCCGCCACACACACACATACATTTTGTCTTTGTTTCTTAGATGTTTCCAGCAGTCAATATGGGCAGGGGTTCAGTAATGAATAAACAATGATTAAGTCACTCCCCTGTCTTAAATAGGTTTTATGTATGATGGGAACCCTTTGTTTGCCAGCATGGTTCCCCCTGCCCTCAGTGGAAAAATACTGCTATTCAATCATGGAATCCAGTACCAGGTGATTTAATCACATGACCTTGCAGTGTTAAAGCAGCCATGAGTCAGAGGTTGTTTGTAGCATCCCAGGAAGTTTATCAGGAAGGTGGGAGATTAGCATCTTCAAAGTCCTATTGTTCTCCCTAATGGCCTATCCAAACTGATTGCATTCCGTCTGGTGGCTATTCCCCAGGTGTGAACCCACTTATAATTGTTACATAGTCAATATACCCAACTTCAAATGCAAAAATGATACATGCATACAAATAGGATAATCACATTTAGTAAAACATAACCTTTCCAAAGATATCTCACAATACCCACCTTGCATAAAACACATCTTAGTTATGTTATATTCATATTACAACAATTTTTTTATTAATAATATGGGGCATAGTATCACACAAAGATCCTCAAAGAACAGAGAACCATCCTGAGACCAACCCCACAAGGAGGAAATAGACTCCCTAGAGGGATAGTTTGGTAGACTAAGAAACAGGTGACAGAGAGACAGAGATAGGTCATTCCCAATGTGGTGGTGGCCTGTTGATGAGGCCAAGCTATCTCAAAGACTCAGTAACCAGCTGAGCCTGCGGTAAAGACAAGATTCCAACTCAGCTACATGCTAGCAACCTCTCGCCAAAAGGACATGAGTTAGGGTCTGGTCATCAATTATTTATTTTTCATTTTTATATTAAAACGTGTAAAATATGGAGACTCTATCTCAATAGGTGATACTGAAGTCAGAGTGCCCATGATTCCTGGTGGGACTGTTATTGGTGGGGCACCGGGGAAATGGGTGGAGTTAGGCTGAAAGCAACTCAGCCACATGGACAGAGTATAGGCTTTAACGATGTTCCACTTGTTTGGCTTAACCAGCATTCAGCTTCAATCTTTGCTAATGAAAGACCAGCTTAAGCTGTTGGTTGACAAAGTTGATTGCCACCTAAAGTCATGGATCCTCCCTCCAGTCACATTGGCAGGGTGGTGTGGGAAAGCTTGCACTATCACTCCTTGCAAAGTACCTGTTCTGTGTCTTTGTTCTTCAAGAGGAACCTGGTATCTTTCACAAGCAAACATTAAAAGAAAAGTGATGATTTATTTATTCATTTAGTGTAGACTTTAATTACTTTTACTCATGCTAAAAATACCACATTATGAAAGTAGTTTAACTGAAATGAATAAAAATACTGGTGGAGTGATGGACAGGGTGAGAAAGGATGGTAGATTCTGGGTGTACTTATATATTTAGGGCTAAATACTGTCATCCTTACTCAGGTATTTCTCATTTCTTTCTCAGCCACGCTCCCATTCTCAATGACAAAACTCCCTTGGAGTCCAGTGGGACCAATATTTGCCCCTTCAAGAATAAATATTAAAACAGAGGAGGAACAGGAATACCTAATGACATATAATTAAGTTTCTTAATAGATCCTGTGAAAGAATGGAAGCAATAAGAATTTTGGGCTACAGTTGATCAGAATATTTTTGATTACATTTGTATTTTCATTGAAATATGGTGTTACGCTGAAGCCAGAACATTTCAGAGACTTATGGATTTCAGCAAAGTTTATGACGGCAAGGTTTCTGAGGTCCAGAGTGGACTTTCTAGCAATGACTGACCAGAAAAAGAGAGATGAATTGAAAACCTGATCTTTTCAGTCCAAAAACTGAGATTTCAACACAATTTTGTTTCACAAAAACATTTGAAAAGTTTTGTTTTTCTGCCAATGTAGGATGAAAACATATTTCATAACCTTAAAAGTTGTCCTGGAACAGAATTGTTTTTCTCTGGAGAGCTTTATTTGGTACTTGTGAACTTCTTCAGTATGGTGTATGTGGTGGAGGTAGCTCAGATACCAAACTTTTATATACTTTTATATATGATAAACTTTTGTATATGATATTTTTATCATATTTATGTATGATGAGATTTTTTCCTGCATGGCAAAAATTTATCTGGGCTTTGAATGACCATCTTTCTTTCCCAGCCTTTAGCACAGGTCTTCCTGTACACACTTTGGTGGCAATTAGCAATTTTGTGTACTTAGGATAAAATTCACTTCAAAGGTATCCCACAATTGTAATATGACTGGGTTTCTGTAAGTCTGCATAAAAACTGTCTCACTTCTGCCTCAACAGTTCAGTAAGTTTAATTGGGACACATGTATTCTAGTCAATACTTCCTTACTAGACAAATACTAAGCAAAAACTGCATTGCCTATTACATTATTCCTAAATTGAGGGACTAGAATTTTAACCTTTATAAATAATTTGGCACATCTCTTTAAAGAACATTAGCAAATTGGGCCCCAGAAGTAATTTGTTCTCTAGATATAGTTTGGCATTTAGTTGCTATGCAGAAGGGAGTAGTGTTCAATTTTTTTAAATGTTTCTAGTACCATTCTATAAAGTACAATTCACTTACAAGTGTTCACTTTTCTGATGAGTCAACAGCCAATTTAGCTTTTTGTTTAATCTCACTGTACCGTTCTAAACAAATACATGAAAGTGGAATATAAATCACATCTCCCACTTGTGCAGACAGTGATTTATCTTCCAAAGGCTTCTGTTTGACTAACATACTACAACTATAAAGAACGCAAAATAATGATGAAGACACTTATGTCAAAAATTGCATTCATTCTATCATAATATTGGGTTTCATAGTAAGAAGAATGGCTGTCTTATGTTTTCCAATCAAAATGATATATAGATAGCTTTAAAAGTGATGTTTGGGAAGGATGTTTCTAAAAACCTAGCCATTAACCATCTGCTGATCTATACCACAAAGCTAAAGAAGTAAACCATATGCAATGTTTTACTCTTGATAAGATTCTAATTCAGACATTGCAATAGCTTGTTATGCTGTGTTTTGATGTATTGGATAGAAACGTGTTTAGCTGTATTGCAGAGTCACGCTATAACTTAGATTGCTCACAGAGTCTAGCTATTCCCTATCAAATCCACATGCACATTTTATATTTTAAAAAAAATCCTATTCCCTAATTTTGTGTCTTACTTTAGAGAACAGCTACCACAATGGTATATATTTTTAAAGGTAATGCCTAATCCAAAAGCCACTGAAATAAATGGAAAAAAATGTTCCTTGATATCAGTGGTTTGGAATAGGCCTTTAGGCAGTTCAAAACTCAGTACTTTTTAATCTTCTTGATTTAGTTACCATTATGGAAGTTAATCAAGGATTCTGTTACTTGAAATCTATTTTTCCACAAGAAAAGGAGAAATCAACCCTGCTGCGAATATTCTGCAGTCAGTTCCTACCTTCCATTTCCCTTATAACTTAGAGGAATTTAATATCCACCCAACCTCCTGAGTCTCCTCATACCCAGTGATAGATCACTGTATCACACAGTAAGTAATCATTATAATATTAACTGCACCTTTTTATGGTCTGCTTTCTGCTAAAAAAATAATTCTGGTTTATAGTTTATAGGATTGCCATAAAGTTAATCATATTGTGTTGCTAAACTTGTAACTTGATGTGACTATGAACAGGAGTCACATAGCCAATCTTCTGTTTTTATTTTAGTCAGTACTCCCACATAATCAGGAGTGTTTCTTGAGGAGAAGGAATCATTAGAACAAAAATAAACAAAAAAAAAACCCTCTCTGGTTTCTTCTCTGCTCTTAGAGAAATGTGAAAAGTCACATATCCAATTATTGAACAGTTGCAGTTAAGCCCTTTCCTGGCTGCTAGGCTTTCTTTTAAAAGGTGTTCAATTTCTTTCTGGATTTATTTGGGATTCACACTATTGAGATTCAGTTTTTACCCTGCCATTATTTCTGATTCTGGCATTGCATTGTCCTCTTGCAGAGTGCTTGAAGACAACAATTTCTTGTCTCATAGTTTTGGCAGTCCAGATTGTTTACTAGGTTTCTCACAGTCAGTTGAGCTACACTATTTCTTCTTGGTAGCTAGACATACTTTTGAAATGTTGATCTTGTCTTCTGGTTATCTTTCTATTGTTCAAGAATTCATTTTGATATAAACTTTAAGCATCTACTTATATAGTCAGGTGTAAGGAGGCCAGTATGTTCCTGTTGGGACAGATCAAGGACTTCTTGAAAAGTGGCTCTTGCATTTATCTGTAGTGTGTCTATCTAAAATCCAGTACCTCAAGATAGGTACATAGCTAGCTTACTACTAAGCAAAATCCCAGCCTTGGAGAAGAAAAATAGTTTGGAAAGTGATCCAGTCACACGCAGTGTGTGTATAAAGTGTTTTATTTGTCAACCATCAACTTTGAATGATCTTGTTAGTGAATTCCCATCAAATCAGTTGCAAATGATGTGCCATCAGTAAAGTATCTCCAAGATGATTTAAACCTTCACAACCAGATTAATGTTTTCACTACTATATGAAACAAGGTTTGTTTATTTTTTAAATGTCGATGTGAAAGGAGTACTTTAAGGGGAGAACAACCATTTTTAGGTAAAATGCTGCCACCAACAAGTGCTTTAACAAAGAACCAGGGAAAAGGACCATTTGGAGTTCCTATTTCCCCAAAATATCCCCCTAATCCCTTAAACCCCCTTTCCTGGGGAGGGTTGAGAATAAACAAGATGAGCACAATTTTAAGAATTTAAAGACCCAAAAAACCCAGTCAGATTCTTAAAAATCAGAACTTTATTAGAAGAAGAAGAACAACAACAACAACAAAAGATAAGCAAATAACTCTATAAAATCAGAATGGAAGATAATCTTACAGGTAGTCAGATTCAAAACATAGAGAATCCCTCTAAGCAAAACCTTAAGTTACAAAAAGACACAAAAACAGGAAAACACATTTCCTCCAGCACAGTAAATTTACAAGCCAAAAAACAAAGAAAACCTAACACATTTTTTAGCTAGATTACTTACTAACTTTACAGGAATTCGAGAGCTTGCATCCTTGATCTGTTCCCAGCAAAGGTATCACATAGACAGACAGACAAAAGCCTTTCCCCGCCCCCTCTCCAGATTTGAAAGTATCTTGTCCCCTCATTGGTCATTTTGTGTCAGGTGCCAGCGAGTTTACCTTAGCTTCTTAACCCTTTACAGGTGAAAGGCTCTTGCCTCTGGCCAGGAGGGATTTTATAGCACTGTATACAGAAAGTTGGTTACCCTTCCCTTTATTTTTATGACACCAATTTATTTTTATGACATCAATTGTCACACCAGCAGTAGAAGAAAAAAGAATGTGCCAAGAATCCCTAATGGTAAAATTACCTTTCTTCTGGATGCTACCCCCCCCTTGCAACAATAATCTCTCATTTTTGTAGACTGGTCAGTTGGCTTTGGGAGATCTGTAAACTGTAAAATGTTTCCCTCTCCTAACCACTGTTTATAACAGTGCTTCCCACCGCAGGAAGGGTCAGAACATTTGGGAAACTCGATTATAAATATCCGCAAACCAGCTCACCTTGTCCCCAGAACTAGCATTTGTTAATGCCTATTAATGATTTTAAAATGAAATGGAGGAAAGTAAATTGGGATGTTTTAACTGTGTAAGATGAAAAAATGGTTTGATGCATCCAAAGAAGAAACAAATAAATGTCATCAAATCCTTAGAGAGATCACAAAGTTTAATATTTAATTTCTGTTCAGACTTTGTTTTCTGGATCCCTAAACACTCAGGAATCTGAGCGACATCCTAAATTGCTTGTCACCATCTGAATATGCAAGCAGAAAAAAAGTGACCATAAATATTGAGGCAGGTTGGTATTGGCTACTCAATCAAACTTTTTGCAGAATAAGTGAGAAACTATGAAAGTTATCAGAAATTCCTTTTAATCTTTGAAAGAAGAAAGGAAAGAAACGGCAACTGTGGCAGTGGTAAATCAAAGTTAGGTTTGCCAGATAAGAACTGATACGATAGGCTTACATAATTATTAAGTAACCTACAAGGTGTTTATTGTACATTTTGTTCTCAATATTAAACCCACACTGTAATTGTTTCAAAGATCAGGTGCTCATACTAACCTGTTTCTTTGTGCCTAGCTCTTTATAATAAGGACTCTTTTACTAGGTTTCCAGTTATGTCTAGTGTCTATTTTAACAATGATCATTGCATAAGGTATTTTTAGTAAGCAGAAAACTGTTTTGGTAGTATTCATTCAGTTGGAAAGCACTAGTTAAAATCAAGAAAGTAGTAATTTATAATTGAATGGAAGATAAAAGAAACATTGTCAGAAGAGCACATCACTAATTTTAGATATAAAACTATTAAATAACTTTATATAAATCATTTAGATCAGGGATCGGCAACCTTTGGCACGTGGCCCGCCAGGGAAATCTGCTGGAAGGCCAGGAAGGTTTGTTTACCTGCAGTGTCCATAGGTTTGGCTGATCGCAGCTCCCACTGGCCGCGGTATGCTGTTCCAGGCCAATGGGGGCTGCGGGAAGCAGCGCAGGCCAAGGGGTATGCTGACCGCCGCTTCCCGCAGCCCCCATTGGCCTAGAACGGTGAATCGCAGCCAGTGGGGCTGTGATCAGCCAAAGCTGCAGACGCTGCAGTTAAACAAACCGTCCTGACCTGCCAGCGGATTTCCCTGATGGGCCATGTGCCAAAGGTTACTGATCCCTTATTTAGATTAAAGACTTAATTAATGTTCATGCTCTGACAAATATGAGGCATAAAGATTAATTAATGAAAATGCAAGTAAATTGTCATTTGTGATATTCTAGAGTATCTGTTAGTACCCCTAATTCTTACAGATTACAGGTGCTTTTCATCAATAAAATACTCAGAGCAAAGGTTCTCAGAGGTGAGTTATAGGCAGGGGCAGTATTTTGCACATCATTGAATATGAAGATGAGCTGTCTCCTCATGCAATAAGTAGATCCTCCATTACTTGAGTCTTCAATCTAGAAGGCCAAAGAATAGCAAGATCCAAAGGCTGGAAGCTGGATCTAGACAAATTCAGACTAGAAATAAGGTTCAATTTTCTAACTGATCTATATCCTGTGTTATGGAAGAAGTCAGCTTAGATTGTCAAAATTGTCCCTTCTGGCCTTAAAATCCATGAATAAAACTGCTTTGACAAACAAAACATTGACACTTATTCTGTAGGACCCAATCCTGGACAGTCAATTTAATGGACTAGATAACCTAATGTGTCTTTTGTGTTGCTAATTGTTATGCTTCTGTCAAGGTTCCTCCCCGACTCTGAACTCTAGGGTACAGATGTGGGGACCTGCATGAAAAACCTCCTAAGCTTATCTTTACCAGCTTAGGTCAAAACTTCCCCAAGGTACAAAATATTACCCCCGTTGTCCTTGGACTGGCCGCTACCACCACCAAACTAATACTGGTTACTGGGGAAGAGCTGTTTGGACGCGTCCTTCCCCCCAAAATACTTCCCAAAACCTTGCACCCCACTTCCTGGACAAGGTTTGGTAAAAAGCCTCACCAATTTGCCTAGGTGACTACAGACCCAGACCCTTGGATCTTAGAACAATGAACAATCCTCCCAACACTTGCACCCCCCCTTTCCTGGGAAATGTTGGATAAAAAGCCTCACCAATTTGCATAGGTGACCACAGACCCAAACCCTTGGATCTGAGAACAATGAAAAAGCATTCAGTTTTTTACAAGAAGACTTTTAATAAAAAATAGAAGTAAATAGAAATAAAGAAATCCCCCCTGTAAAATCAGGATGGTAGATATCTTACAGGGTAATTAGATTCAAAAACATAGAGAACCCCTCTAGGCAAAACCCTTAAGTTACAAAAAAGATACATAGACAGAAATAGTTATTCTATTCAGCACAATTCTTTTCTCAGCCATTTAAAGAAATCATAATCTAACACATACCTAGCTAGATTACTTACTAAAAGTTCTAAGACTCCATTCCTGTTCTGTCCCTGGCAAAAGCAGCATACAGACAGACACAGACCCTTTGTTTCTCTCCCTCCTCCCAGCTTTTGAAAGTATCTTGTCTCCTCATTGGTCATTTTGGTCAGGTGCCAGCGAGGTTACCTTTAGCTTCTTAACCCTTTACAGGTGAGAGGAGCTTTCCCCTGGCCAGGAGGGATTTCAAAGGGGTTTACCCTTCCCTTTATATTTATGACAGCTTCTGTGATAATTGTGAAATGAATCTATCCCTTTAAGAACAAAGCAGCCTGAGAAACTATACCAGGATATAAAAAAGACAGCTGGATGAAGGATGTCAGTCAGATTGAGGCTATGGTAAAGGAAATACATGCTGGCTCTGCAGTATGGTGGCTAGGAAATAGTAAAATAATCCACTTTGGAAGTATGACTTTTTACCTGATATTTTTTTAAGCCCATTGGTAATTGTTTCTTTCTCCTGTGAGTAATTAACATATAGGATTTGGCCTGGTATCTCTTGAATATTTACACTTTTTATCCTCTGGGAGGAAGATGATGATGCATGACAAAGTGTAATAGGATTTTGTTGTTTTTTTGGGGGTTTTTTTTGCCCTCCTGGCCAGGGGCAAAACCCTTTCACCTGTAAAGGGTTAAGAAGCTAGGATAACCTAGCTGGCACCTGACCCAAAATGACCAATGAGGGGACAAGATACTTTCAAATCTGGAGGGGGAACAAAGGGTCTGTCTGTCTGTCTGTGTGATGCTTTTGCAGGGAACAGGTCAGGAATTCAGCCCCACAACCCATTAGTTAGTAAGTAATCTAGCTAGAAATGTGTTAGATTTCCTTTTGTTTAATGGTTGGTAAAGTAAGCTGTGCTGAATGGAATGTATATTCCTGTTTTGTGTCTTTTTGTAACTTAAGGTTTTGTCTAGAGGGATTCTCTATGTTTTGAATCTGATTACCCTGTAAGGTATTTACCATCCTGATTTTACAGAGGTGATTCTTTTACCTTTTCTTTAATTAAAATTCTTCTTTTAAGAACCTGATTGATTTTTCATTGTTCTTAAGATCCAAGGGTTTGTACAAATTGGTGAAGATTCTTATCAAGCCTTCCCAGGAAAGGGGGTGTAGAGCTTGGGGGGATATTTTGGGGGACGATGTCTCCAAGTCAGCTCTTTCCCTGTTCTTTGTGTAAGACGCTTGGTGGTGGCAGCATACAGTTCAAGGACAAGGCAAAGTTTGTACCTTGGGGAAGTTTTTAACCTAAGCTGGTAAGAATAAGCATAGAAGGTCTTTCATGCAGGTCCCCACATCTGTACCCTAGAGTTCAGAGTTGGGAGGGAACCTTGACAACTCCACAGGCCACCCACCATGTGCCCTGGACTCCAGGAACTTGCAACTCTCAAACACTCATTCTCAAACCATCTGTCGCCAGAAGATGATCCCAGCAGAATGCTATGCTGTAAGGGAAGCGCCTGTTTGTGTCTGTGGTGGGGGACGACAACAACAACAACAACAATGCCTATAGCTTGACTGATATCTGTGGAAGACATTTTGTTTTCCCAGTTTCAAATGTCATAATTAGGGGGTTTTTTGAGTATGCGAGAGAATATCAAACTGAAAGCAATTGTCTCACTATTCCTACCAAAAACTTAACACAGGAATCACATCCCCTCACAGGAAACCAAAAGAAGGGCAAAGAGGGAACACTTATGGTTGTCATCAAGGGCACAAGCATACTTCTGCTCCCTAGAATCTCCTTTTAACTCCTATTAGTATGTGAAAAGACCATGATAGTTTGTTTGCAAGGGTCTTCTGCTGGGCTTCACCCAATAATTTTTGTATCATACCCATAACTTCTGTTTGAGCTAAAAAGATGCTCAATCTTGATTTAAAGACTTCAAGGAGAATCTATCACATCCCCAGGTAAGTTATTCCAAAGGTTAATTACTGCCACTGTTTGTAAAATTGAGACTTATTTCTAGTGTGTATTTGTCAATCTTCAGCTGTGAAACACCAGATCTTGTCATGGCATTTTCTGCTATATCAAAGAACCATCTGTTACCCGGGGTTCTTTCAACACAAAGCTCTTGGTAACATTTACTCTGTGTGAGGTGGTGTCAGGAAATAAATCAGGGGAGACACAGCCGTCCAACTGATAGATGGCTGGCACAAACAGGTCAACAGAAGAGTGCTTTCACATAAAGCTAAACTTAGCCTCAAGCACTTATACACACATCCACAACACGTTAGTAAAATACCTCCAAACCTTGATAATTACCAAAGCTGAGTGTGGCTCTTGAGTGGCACAGTGGCAGCCTGTCTGCCGGTGGGGAACACAAGATGCATCCAGAGGGAGAGTCCAGTCCTGAAGAGTCCCACTACCTCAAACTTTCCCCCCTTATTTATACATTAGTAATAGAATGGCATGTCCCTTAAAGCAAACTTGTTAAGTAAGCAGCTTCAATGGTCAAGAGAGAGGTTCCTTCTGATTATCGATTAACCAGGTGTGGGTTTTTCCAGAGTTTGCAGCCTTGAGGCCCCAATAGACATTCCTGGGGCACATCCTACTCTTCTAAAATGCATTCATCAGCAACTTCAACACAATTCTTATCAGGAAGGACGTGGAGTCAAGCTGCCCTCTCTGTGGCACCCAACCCCCCCCCCCCCGCCTTGGTTAAACTGAGACTGCTGAATGGCCAATTTACAACCTGCTGACTTGGCTGCTTTTAGCAATAAGCCATAGTGGTTTCAAACACTCTACTGGTTTGCCGAAGTCTCCCTGTACACCATCTACCATCAGAAATCTCTTTCCCAGGTAGTCACTTGTAGATCATGATCAAGTTACCTCTTAATTCTATCTTGGATGGCCTAAATAGATTGAGTTTCTTAAGTTTCTCACCATAAATAAATGATTTCCAGAGCTTGAATCACTCCTGCATCTCTTTTCTAAACCCTTTACAAATTTTCAACATCGTTTTTGAAGTGTTGACGCAAATGTTCTGGTAATGGTCTCACTAGTGATTTATACAGAGGTAATACCATCTCCCTACTTCTACTTGATAGTCTCCTGCTTACGCATCACAGGATGACATTTGCCTTCTTAGGTGTGACATTGCACTCATGTTATCTGCTATTATTCTCAAGTCCTTTTCTGCATTCCAGGGTACAATCTTATATCTTGTAAGTGTGACCTATGTTCTTTGTTCCTAGATGTATGATCTAACACAGGGGTCGGCAACCTTCAGCACATAACACATCAGGGTAATCCACTGGTGGGCCACAAGACTGTCTGTTTATGTTGACTGTCCCTGTCTGCAGGCATGACCCCCCTCATTACTTATTTCCCCCTCAGCTCCCAGAGGCCACGGTTTGTCATTCCCGGACAGTGGGAGCTGCAGGAAGAGGCAGCCAGCACGTTCCTGCGGCCCGCAGCTTCCCACAGCTCCCATTGGCCGCGAATAGTGAACCACGGCCACTGGGAGCTGCAGAGGGCCATGCCTGCAGATGGTGAACATAAACAAAATGTCTCGTGGCCCATCAGCGGATTACTCTGATGGGCCACATTCCGAAGGTTGCCGACCCCTGATCTAACATTTGGGTGTATTAAAACATTAAAAACTACAACGTGTAAAATTTTAGGTGGTCAGTAAGTATTTGCTATTCAACAGTTTCTAAATATTTTGAAGAATATTTGTTAAATGATTCTGAAATTACATTATTTCCGGATCTCAATCCCAAGTTAACACTTGCTTCATGCTTGAGGTTCTATGTCAGACCAAAGTGATATTAGATTCTTGGGATTCTTCTATCTTGAATGGTTAACCATATTAGCACCCAGTGTAACCCCCAGATTTGACATTCCTGTGTGTACCCAAGAGTTTAACAGCACTGCAGTCAGCCAATTTATATGTTTAACTGAAACCCATACATCATCTAGTTAGGGATAATCTTAGTCCCTGAGAGGCATGAAGTGCAGCTATTTGTTTGCAACTCTGCTATCAGAATGGAAAATTGGGACAGGGAGTTAAGGTTCCATTAAAACAGAAGGAATGTTTGGACTGCTGACCTTGGTCTTAGGTGTTTTTGATATGAAAGTTTTATTGACAGGTTTCAGAGTAGCAGCTGTGTTAGTCTGTATTCGCAAAAAGAAAAGGAGTACTTGTGGCACCTTAGAGACTAACAAATTTATTTGAGCATAAGCTTTTGTGAGCTACAGCTCACTTCATCGGATGCTGTAGCTCACAAAAGCTTATGCTCAAATAAATTTGTTAGTCTCTAAGGTGCCACAAGTACTCCTTTTCTTTTTGCGAAAGTTTTATTGTGGTCATGATTAGAAATGCTTTGTTGATAAGGAGAATAATGAATTGTTATTGGCTATCACTAGACACATTAGTGTATTAGGGGCTATCGTGAGTTATGTGATTTGTGTGGAGAAAATTTATTTAAAAAATTAGTTACAACGTGTGCTTTGGAGCAGTTTGAGGAAGCATTCTCTGGGCAAGGATGTGACACCTAAGTTCCCAGCAGCTAGACTGAAGGAGGGACCCCACAGAAGCCTGGGTACTGATTCCTTGAAATCATCTTAACTTTGATAAAATATAAAGGTTTAAGGTTTAAGGTCTGAACTTACTGATATAGCATATGTGTGTGTGTTTGTGCTTGAGACCTAATAAAAAGAAGTTTTAGGTAAAAGCACTGTGATTTGTATTAATCACATATCAGACAGAGTAACTGTGTCCCCATTAATTTATTCCTGACACTGACCACAGAGAAACAATTAATTTACCACAGTTTTGGGTTCTGAAAACCCTGGGTAACACCAAAAGGAAAGTATTTTTAATTTCAATACTTCCAATTTCTATTAGTGATTTAGGTCATTACTGTCTTTCATCTTATCGCTTATTAATAATAAGCAGTGTTAGTTAAGTAATGCCAAGGTGGCTTTTGTTTTTGTTTGCCAGAAGCTGCACATTTTAAATTCTGAAAGTAATTATTGCCATACAGGTACTCACTTGCTTGAAAATATATGTACAAATTGCTAGATAACAACATTTTTCCTTTTAGCTGTCTGTGCAAAGATTAAAGTCAAGGTAAAAAAAAATCTTTTAGGTAGAGGACAGGGAATCTTTTTAGACTTTGAATAAATAAAATCCAAGATGTGCAATGATCAGCTTTTATATGGAGGTGGGAATAAATTTGCTGTAGCTGTACTTTTGCCTTAAATGGCTTTCAGCATTTGTAAAGTGAAATGTTGACTGTTCTGTACGTTTGATATTGAGAGCATTCTAAAACTGATTAAGGTTAGTCATCATTTTTCTGTTGGGTATATCACTGATTTTAAGTTCAGTTTTTTTAATCACTTGCAATGTTCAGCAATTCAAAGAGTTATAGCAATGATTGGAAAAGGTAATATCCCTCCATTATATACACATGGAAAAGATTTTTTGCCACTCCTCTAAGTGAAAATTACTTGGTGAACAATTGTTATATTATTTAAGTAACAAAATTGAATGCTTTAAATATTTCATTATTCAATTGAAGCTTAATAGATAAGAGAATAATAATTACTTGTGTTAAATATGGTAAATAAAACAAACAATTCACACTTAAATGGGTTCTCTTATTTCCCTTTATATCCTCTTATTTCCATTTCTATCCTTTTGTCTTCCATGAACAGGGAAAACTTCCTTTTATATTCCTATGCCAAATATCTTTCCTTTTCATCCTTAAAATTCAATTTTTCCGTAAAGCCTCTCAACAATGACTCTGTAAGTTTTAACACTTTCTCAAATTTGTATTTGCACCTCAGATATTGGCACTTAGATATCATTTGATGAGCACCCAAAAAACCAGAGGACAGAATCCTGGCCCCTTTAAAGTCAATGGCAAAACTCCAGTTGACTTCAGTGGGGCAGGATTCACCCAGACAGATTAGATAGATCTGATATTTTAATATATATGAGCCCAAATCTGTTCTGTTGGTGTTCATGAGAGTTTTGCAACTGAGTTCCACAAGAGAAGGCCTTATATGTCTAAACTGCTTTGTCTACGTTGTAAACTCCTGGGTCAGGGATTATGTTTCCTTATTTGCTTATCTAGTGCTGAGTACCTATTGAACCAATAGCTTCAATGTTATTATTCATACATTATTTACAAAAGCAAGTGTTGTTCTTCTCAGAAATAGAGATGGACCTGAAATAAACCCATGGATCTTAACAGGCAACATATTTCGGGAAATTCATATCTGCCCCAAGAACTCCATTTGAACTTTGGATGCATCTCTGCTCCAAGGGGTAAAGCTCCATTTCTTTTAATAGCTTATGTACAAAATTCACTGATATTACTCTGCCCAATGAATCATCTTCATGACAAAAAGAAAACAAATCTGTTTGAAGGCAATATAGTATAATTAACAGACCCAAGGATTGCTAGATAGTTAGTCTCCTTGAATAATTGGACTTCTTTTACAGAAGTAGTTCAGTCAGTAAATTATATATGCAGATTTTTTCTGGCAATAGCCTGGGGTTAAGATCTTTTAAAATTCTCAATTAGTGATGAAATTGGTTTATAACTATTAAATGTGATAAAAGTTATTTGCCTGCACTGGCTGTAAAATTACTACTTTCACTGGATGACATTGTGCCATGTTCAAAATAATGAGAAAGATCTCTTCAGCAATACAGAATGTATTACCGGACAACAATAACTTGCAAAATTCAAATGTATAGTCATTATAAAATGGTCACATGTTTGTTATCATATTATATCAATTACACTAAGGCTGTCAGCCTATTTTCAGCAAATAGGATAGAGCTTCTGCTAAGAACTCAAATTTATTCAACACATTAGAAGAACCATAACTACAGTGCAGCTGTTTAGAAGGGAAGACATCCCACAGCTTGGATAGCATGAACTGTGTGAGTTATTCTAACTGCGATCATTTGCAAACACTCTTGAGATTTTTTAAAGTACAGATGAATAGTAAATGTCCTGTTCTTTAGATGAGATTTTTTTGTTTGTTTAAGTACATACCAAACAGAAATGACTGGGATGGATGATACTCACTAACTAATGATACATGTGGGTACTTATAACATTTCAATCCTACTTCTCAGCACCCTTGTTTTTGGAGGTATTTTGTTGTTGTTGTTGTTGATAGCTTCTCCACATTCCTAATAAACAACTAGCTTCATGAAAGGTTGTTATTCTTAAATCTTCTGAAACCACAGCAGACAATAAATCAGTGGCATGGTATATGAGGTATTTGTGATCAATGGGAATGTAATCTGATCAATGACAGTGTGAAATCAAAAAGCTTGCTATCTGTAACATTTGATTGGACTAAATAATAGCCTCACTTTCTAACCCCTAAAGTGGATATATTTGTATGAAAAACCCCTAAATAATCTATTACATTTGTAAAAACAAATATTTTATTGTTTTATCCCTGAATTATTTAATATATGTTTCACAGAGAGAATGGAGTTGATAAAGGAATTTACTTCTGGAAATCTCAAATTAAAATTTATTTTTGGATTCTTCAATAAAATAAACTTTTGTTCTCTGAGTTATGTTCCTGGTAAATGAGAAACAAATCATCTACAAATATATTACCTATGTAGAACATTTTTTTTAAGTTTCAGGTATTCTATGTACTATACCTAACACTTGGCTATAGCACCTATTGCTGTTGTATCTAAGTTTTGTTTATTGTGTGAGCTGGAGAATTTTTAGACATGTACCTTGCATTACATGACTTGAGTGTTCTTTTCCTTTTATTTATAGGTTCAATGAGGTTTAAATCAACAAAAATGTCTATCAAAACCAAGGTCACAGTATTATTTATTAGCACTGTAGTGTCCAGAAAGTGGATCTCTTGTGTGGACTGGACCAGGCTGAGGTTGATGGTGGGGTGGAAATTGTTGAAATCATGGTGGAATTCCTCAAGGGCTTCTTTTCCATGGGTCTAGATGATGAAGATGTCATCAATATAGCGCAAGTAGAGTAGGGGCATTAGGGGATGAGAGCTGAGGAAGCGTTGTTCTAAGTCAGCCATAAAAATGTTGGCATACTGTGGGGCCATGCGGGTACCCATAGCAGTGCCACTGATCTGAAGGTATACATTGTGCCCAAATGTAAAACAGTTATGGGTAAGGACAAAGTCACAAAGTTCAGCCACCAGGTTAGCCGTGACATTATCGGGGATAGTGTTCTTGACGGTTTGTAGTCCATCTTTGTGTGGAATGTTGGTGTAGAGGGCTTCTACATCCATAGTGGCCAGGATGGTGTTATCAGGAAGATCACCGATGGATTGTAGTTTCCTCAGGAAGTCAGTGGTGTCTCGAAGGTAGCTGGGAGTGCTGGTAGCGTAGGGCCTGAGGACGGAATCTACATAGCCAGACAATCCTGCTGTCAGGGTGCCAATGCCTGAGATGATGGGGCACCCAGGATTTCCAGGTTTATGGATCTTGGGTAGTAGATAGGTCGGGGTTCCAGGGGTGTTTCTGTGCGGATTTGATCTTGTGCTTTTTCAGGGAGTTTCTTGAGCAAATGCTGTAGTTTCTTTTGGTAACTCTCAGTGGGATCAGAGGGTAATGGCTTGTAGAAAGTGGTGTTGGAGAGCTGCCGAGCAGCCTCTTGTTCATATTCCGACCTATTCATGATGACAACAGCACCTCCTTTGTCAGCCTTTTTGATTATGATCTCAGAGTTGTTTCTGAGGCTGTGGATGACATTGTGTTCTGCACGGCTGAGGTTATGGGGCAAGTGATGCTGCTTTTCCACAATTTGAGCCCATGCACGTCAGCAGAAGCACTCAATGTAGAAGTCCAGGCTGCTGTTTCGACCTTCAGGAAGAGTCCACCTAGAATCCTTCTTTTTGTAGTGTTGGTAGGGAGGTCTCTGTGGATTAGTACGTTGTTCAGAGGTATGTTGGAAATATTCCTTGAGTCGGAGACGTCGAAAATAGGATTCTAGGTCACCACAGAACTGTATCATGTTCGTGGGGCTGGAGGGCCAGAAGGAGAGGCCCCGAGATAGGACAGCTGCTTCTGCTGGGCTGAGAGTATAGTTGGATAGGTTAACAATATTGCTGGGTGGGTTGAGGGAACCATTGCTGTGGCCCCTTGTGGCATGTAGTAGTTTAGATAATTTAGTGTCCCTTTTCTTTTGTAGAGAAGCAAAGTGTGTGTTGTAAATGGCTTGTCTAGTTTTAGTAAAGTCCAGCCACGAGGAAGTTTGTGTGGAAGGTTGTTTTTTTATGAGAGTATCCATTTTTGAGAGCTCATTCTTAATCTTTCCCTGTTTGCTGTAGAGGATGTTGATCAGATGATTCCGCAGTTTCTTTGAGAGCGTGTGGCACAAGTTGTCAGCATAGTCTGTGTGGTATGTAGATTGTAATGGATTTTTTACCTTCAGTCCTTTTGGTACAATGTCCATCTGTTTGCATTTGGAAAGGAAGATGATGTCTGTCTGTATCTGTACAAGTTTTTTCATGCAGTTGATAGATTTCCACTCCATACGGCTAAATGCAGTGCCTTGCATAATGACAGGTTTCAGAGTAACAGCCGTGTTAGTCTGTATTCGCAAAAAGAAAAGGAGTACTTGTGGCACCTTAGAGACTAACCAATTTATTTGAGCATAAGCTTTCGTGAGCTACAGCTCACTTCATCGGATGCATACTGTGGAAAGTGTAGAAGATCTTTTTATGTACACACAAAGTATGAAAAAATACCTCCTCCCACCCCACTCTCCTGCTGGTAATAGCTTATCTAAAGTGATCACTCTCCTTACAATGTGTATGATAATCAAGTTGGGCCATTTCCAGCACAAATCCAGGTTTTCTCACCCCCCCCCCCCCACATACAAGCCCACTCTCCTGCTAGTAATAGCTTATCTAAAGTGACCACTCTCCTTACAATGTGTATGATAATCAAGGTGGGCCATTTCCAGCACAAATCCAGGGTTTAACAAGAACCTCTGAGGAGGGGGGGGGGTAGGAAAAAACAAGGGGAAATAGGTTCCTTGCATAATGACTTAGCCACTCCCAGTCTCTATTCAAGCCTAAGTTAATTGTATCCAATTTACAAATGAATTCCAATTCAACAGTTTCTCGCTGGAGTCTGGAATCCGCACAGACTCACCCCTGGAACCCCGACCTGGGATATTCTATCTACTACCCAAGATCCATATACCTGGAAATCCTGGGCGCCCCATCATATCAGGCATTGGCAACCTAACAGCAAGATTGTCTGGCTATGTAGACTCCCTCCTCAGGCCCTACGCTACCAGCACTCCCAGCTACCTTCGAGACATCACTGACTTCCTGAGGAAACTACAGTCCATCGGTGATCTTCCTGATAACACCATCCTGGCCACTATGGATGTAGAAGCCCTCTACACCAACATTCCACACAAAGATGGACTACAAACCATCAAGAACACTATCCCCGATAATGTCACAGCTAACCTGGTGGCTGAACTTTGTGACTTTGTCCTTACCCATAACTGTTTTACATTTGGGGACAAGGTATACCTTCAGATTAGCGGCACTGCTATGGGTACCCGCATAGCCCCACAGTATGCCAACATTGTTATGGCTGACTTAGAACAACGCTTCCTCAGCTCTCGTCCCCTAACACCCCTACTCTACTTGCGCTATATTGATGACATCTTCATCATCTGGACCCATGGAAAAGAAGCCCTTGAGGAATTCCACCATGATTTCAACAATTTCCATCCCTCCATCAACCTCAGCCTGGTCCAGTCCACACAAGAGATCCACTTCCTGGACACTACAGTGCTAATAAACGATGGTCACATAAACACCACCCTATACCGGAAACCTACTGACCGCTATTCCTACCTACATGCCTCCAGCTTTCACCCTGACCACACCACACGATCCATCGTCTACAGACAAGCTCTGCGATACAACCGCATTTGCTCCAACCCCTCAGACAGAGACAAACACCTACAAGATCTTTATCAAGCATTCTTACAACTACAATACCCACCTGCGGAAGTGAAGAAACAGATTGATAGAGCCGAAAGAGTTCTCAGAAGTCACCTACTACAGGACAGGCCTAACAAAGAAAATAACAGAACGCCACTAGCTGTCACCTTCAGCCCCCAACTAAAACCCCTCCAACGCATTATTAAGGATCTACAACCTATCCTGAAGGATGACCCAACACTCTCACAAATCTTGGGAGACAGCCCAGTACTTGCCTACAGACAGCCCCCCAACCAGAAGCAAATACTCACCAGCAACCACATACCATACAACAGAACCACTAACCCAGGAACCTATCCTTGCAACAAAGCCCGTTGCCAACTGTGCCCACATATCTATTCAGGGGACACCATCACAGGGCCTAATAACATCAGCCACACTATCAGAGGTTCGTTCACCTGCACATCCACCAATGTGATATATGCCATCATGTGCCAGCAATGCCCCTCTGCCATGTACATTGGTCAAACTGGACAGTCTCTACGTAAAAGAATAAATGGACACAAATCAGATGTCAAGAATTATAACATTCATAAACCAGTCGGAGAACACTTCAATCTGTCTGGTCACGCGATTACAGACATGAAAGTTGCTATATTACAACAAAAAAACTTTAAATCCAGACTCCAGCAAGAAACTGTTGAATTGGAATTCATTTGCAAATTGGATACAATTAACTTAGGCTTCAATAGAGACTGGGAGTGGCTAATTCACTATGCAAGGTAACCTATTTCCCCTTGTTTTTTCCTACCCCTCCCCCCCCCCCCCCCAGACGTTCTTGTTAAACCCTGGATTTGTGCTGGAAATGGCCCACCTTGATTATCATACACATTGTAAGGAGAGAGATCACTTTAGATAAGCTATTACCAGCAGGAGAGTGGGTTTGTGTGTGTGGGGGGGGGTGAGAAAACCTGGATTTGTGCTGGAAATGGCCCAACTTGATTATCATACACATTGTAAGGAGAGTGATCACTTTAGATAAGCTATTACCAGCAGGAGAGTGGGGTGGGAGGAGGCATTTTTTCATGCTTTGTGTGTACATAAAAAGATCTTCTACACTTTCCACAGTATGCATCCGATGAAGTGAGCTGTAGCTCACGAAAGCTTATGCTCAAATAAATTGGTTAGTCTCTAAGGTGCCACAAGTACTCCTTTTCTTTCAGGTCAGTTAAGACACCTGGGGCCAATTAAGAACTTTCCAGAAGGCAGGGAGAATGCTAGGTTGATTGGGACACCTGAAGCCAATCAGGGGCTGGCTGAAACTAGTTAAAAGCCTCCCAGTTAGTCAGGTGGGTGTGCATGTCAGGAGCTGTGGGAAGAAGTTGTGCTGTTGGAGAGACTGAGTAGTACACACCATTTCAGGCACAAGGAAGGAGGCCCTGAGGTAAGGGTGAAGTGGAGCTTGAGGAAGTGAGGGCTGCTGTGGGGGAAGTTACCCAGGGAATTGTACATGTCATGTTTCTAAAAGGTCAGCTGATACTATTAGGGTCCCTGGGCTGGATCCCGGAGTAGGATCCCCCCCCCCCCCGATTATTCACTGAGACTAGGAGACAACAGAGACTGTGCAAGGAAGGATAACTTCTCCTCACCTCCCTCGCTGGCTTATGATGAAAATGGCTCAGTAGACAGTGACTCTTGTCTCTAGAGAGCGAAGGTTTACATGGAGGGTCACAGTGAGCCTCTGAGGCTAGCGAAATCTGCCAGGAAATGCGGGACCCATGGAGACAAGGACAGAGCTTTGTCACAGAGGCCATAAAGCTCTGGTCAGCTCCAAGCCATGGACCACGATTAGGATCTTTCTCATAGTAAACAATAATCAAGAAAATAAATGCAACCATTTTCAATATGTTATCTGCACAACCCACAGTTTATGACCTTGAGGGGAAGAAGGGCAAAACATCTAGAAACAACAAACAAAATTATTATAATTTAATAATTTATGGGCCAGATTCTCTGTTGGCCAAATTTCTGCTCAGCACAGCAGAGAGAGCTATCAGGAAAATTATTATTGCTTCCATATTCACAGGATTGATTTCTGCCATTTTCATCCCCAGCATATGTTAGAACAGCCTGGGGTCCCTATTAGATCACAAACCAACTGAGCATAGCAATCTGGCCACACCCTCAGCACACCCCTAATGCCATTGCTGAATGGGAAAGGAAGTTGGCACAGAGGCCCATTATGACGGCTTTATACCAACTGAGAGCTACCTCACCAACTGCCAGGGGAATTCTCAGCTGGACAGATCCAGCTGCATTCTGACTTCTTTATATCTGGTTCAAAGTGGTCAGAACTTAAACAAAATTCTGGACCTGTATGTAACTTTTCAATAAAACATTTGCATTATCAAAATTTCTATTGACAGGGCTACTATGTAAAATTCATCTCAAGCAGATCACAGAAAATAGGAAACATTGAAGAAAACAACAACAATAACCTAATAAAATAGTTAACAATAAATATGTATTACAATTATGGATGTCTGATATTTTAAATAATTAATTCTCATGAAAGATATTCTTCAATTTCTTTTTAATCTACCTGTTCCTTGTAAGATATTTTCATACCCTCAAACCTCTTGGTTTCCTAGGCAGAGCATCTTTGCCTATCTAAGTTTGAAATTACATTATTGGAATTTCTGTACCAATTCAGAAAAAAAGTCTGCCTTGACATATAAAGCTTTAGTCTGAAATGTTTGGTTATATGAAACTGGTTTGGTTGCATATAAGGGCTAAAAAGGTGTATAAAAATGAACCATTATAATGTATTCCCAGTCATTTGGAATTTCTACTAATACTACTGTAGCCTTTTCCCATAAATACAGGTGTATTAGTCATTTTCCATTTTTTCCTTATTATTTTTCACTTACCACATATGTTATTTATTTAGATTTATACATTAAAGCAAAAAGGAGCCCTTCTGATGTTCTGATTACCTTCGACAAATGTAAAAAATATAGCCTTTAAAAAAGTCAACAAATCTAACATCCTTATAGCTAGAATGAACCAACCATAAATTTGATAAATCAAAAACTAAATTATTAATACAGTCTACCAATAGATCTCAACCTTCTTCACGTTCTCAAAACCCCATGTTTTGCAGCATGTAGGCTGTTTCAGATGAAGCTGGGGAAGAGATTTCCTAAGTGAGTACAACTAATGGACAGCATCACACCAGCAGCCAAGGGGAATACAACTCTAGCACTTCTGTCAGTTGCAACTACATCAGTATCAAGGAGAGGAGAGATAACTGTGTCAATAAGGCAGGCCCCAACTTACTTAGTACTTTTTAGGTCAAAGCCAGTATCTTAAAACTCCATTCAGCAATGAGGCAGCAGCCAGCGCAGATAATAGCTCAGTGGTGCTATGTGCTCAATATGAGAAATACTGTATACCAAATGGACCCGTGAATTCTGTACCAGCTTCTAATACCTCATTACATGTAGCTTCATCAGAGCACATTACAGTAGTGTAATTTCAAGGTGGCAAAGGCATGGATCAAGTTAGCAAGGGCTGCACCTGAAAGAAAATGTCACAATCATCTGGCCAAATAATGGAGAAGTCTGTCATAATCACTGCTGCTACTTGAACAGTTAGGGGTTTAATCAGACTCCTTAGACTGCACACACACCATATATTACAGACACACCCACAAGCATATGTTTTCTCTCGCCTGTTGTCATGGTTATGGGGCTTGCTGTACCTCCATTCCCTTTCTGGTCTGTGAGCCCACATCCTCAGGAATCAGGCCTTGTGCCTTTATGTATCCCAGGGTGAAATTCTGCATTTTTCCAACACTTAGACCAGGCCCTGGGCAACAGTACTCCATGTTTCAACTGTGCTTTCCCATTAAGTCTGACTAAGTTTGGGTACCTTGCAGCTCTTCCCTTTGCAAATCTGGAACCAGTAGTGAATACAGTGACAAAAGACCTTTCTTAAACCAAGGTATTTTTTTTATTTTAAAGTAAGAACAAAGTATATAGAGAAAAAGTATTTTAAAACAACAATCTATATGCTACACCTGAGGGAATTCTGCACCACTGTACAAGTGCAGAATTAATATCCTCTGCAGATTTCCTCTTCTTCCCTTCAGAATAATTGATTCTGATGTGTAGGCATAGGGAAGCCATCAGAGGGGTCATACTGCAGCTACATCTTTCACCCACCAGGAGCTGATGTGGCACCAGAATAGAGAGCAGCTGGCTCACGGGCCATAGCAGCCAGCCACAGAGACAGAGGGAGCAGAGGTTTCCTTCTTCACATTTCCCTACACAGACTAGGATTTAGACAAGTTAGTGGAGGGACAGACTGGGACAGGGGTACAGGAGCTAGTGGGGTGACAACATTAAGCCAGGGGCTGAATGGGAGTGGGGTGCAGGGACACATGGATACAGGGGCAGCTATGTGTGGCTGTGTGATGGTGCAGAGACACAGAGGAGTGGGGTTGCAGGGCTGCATGGGGACATGTGAAGATATGCCTGGCTGAATGGGGAGTGGGAGTGCAGGGACACACAGGGACAGCAGCAGATGTTCTTGACTGAATGGGAGAGGCTAGGGGTCAGCCAGGCTCTGCATGGGGGAGGCTCCCCAATTCCCTAAAATACTTCCACCCCTCAAAAACAAACAGTTCCAAACTTCTCCCACTCGCATCCAGCAGCCCTCCAGGTTCACTCCTAGGCTCCTTCCCAACAATTACTTCCCTCTCCGTCAGCTCCTCTGTTTCTCCTGACTGCCTCAAGTCTTTGCATTGGTTCTGAGGGGTCCAGGAAATATGTTTCTGTATTGTAGTTTAAATAAACTATTACTCAGACTTCTGTATTAATATTCCTAGTAAGGAATCTATCTTAAAAAAAAAAAATTCCAAATCTTTTTCTTATCCGTATTGTTACAGACATACTTGCTGACAGGTATTTTGAAATAAATTAACAAAATAATTGAAACTGGCCTGATTATATTGTGTTATTTTGACAAACAAAATCAATGGAATTTTAAAATATTGTGTGAAGAATTTTTAATTTTTTGGCAAATAATTTTTATTTTTTTTTCCCCAAATTTCCCCCATGTATACTATGTATGCCTATCTTATCTAAAGACTTTCTATCCCATAACAGTAATCTAGGTATGTCTGACTTCTTCAGATACTCCCTGACAGGTGCTGTATCTCAGTCTGGTTCCCACAGATAACTCCTTCCTCTCTTGAGGGAGTGTGCCATTTCAAACATGCCAATGTTTTTTTGATCTTTTGTGTTCCAAGCCTTTTCATGTCCCAGCATTTTCACTTAAGAATTCTCACGTTTACTCAGAAGTGGTTTACCTTCAGCCATTATTTATTTTCTTGCTTGTTTTTTCCCAACTGTCCTATTAAACTAAGCATACATTCATACAGTAAAAACCCCAATCACCAAGACAACATACAATATTCATAAGTTATTATAAAGCAGCTCCGAATCTGTCACACTGCATTTCAAGTTTTCCTATAATAATTTAATAAAGCTTCCAGTTTTCAAACACCTCAAAGCAGAACCCTGAATTCTGTCTTCCAGTCTTTCATCCAGAGACTTTATCTTAGAAAGAATTGTTCTAGTACAGAAGTAGAAACCCTTGAAAATCTCAAACAGTTTGAAGGGCAAAGCTGAGCTGCACCCGACAAACCAAACCATGATTTACAACTTCCTTTACATACCTAAATTAATTTTCATTGGGCCTCTGCTACTGGGACTTCTCCAGAAACTTCTTCAACTTCATTACCAACACACAAGAAGTCAAAGAGAAATCAAAGCTAGGAGGTGAAATGCAAGAGATAAACCTTATAAATAAAATACCACATGATGTGTGAATTATCTATCTAATGTATGGAAATTCTATAAAGCCCAAGACCTTTAGTACATAATGCCCTCATCCCGCAAACTCTTATGCACATGGTTAACTTTAAACATGTGAATAGCCCCACTGATGGTGGATAGAAATATCAAACTATATCTCTAATAACTTATATTACTTTCACAATAGTCATTGCTAAACACATCACAAGTGTGAATGAATTTCTGATCACTAGATTCTTGTACGTAGGGGAGTATTTTCATTCCCATTTTGCAGAAGGAGAACTGATGCCCCAGTAATCCACATAAAGGTCTTTGGTAGAGTTAAGATTTGACTCTCCTGAGTTCCAAGTCATGGCCTTAACCATGACACCAACTTTCCTCCCCTCCCATTATGTCCTTCTTAAGGAAAGATATCCTTACTGACAAGGAAGCAGACCTAAATTTTAAATGCAATCTAGAAAAACAACACTTCCAATCACACATTGCTCCCAATATATGCTCGAGTAATAACTCAAAGGGAAAAGTTTACCCCACAATGCCATCTACACCACATTCTGGAGTGCCTACTGTAGGTGACCTGTAGAGGTTCCCCATCAACATCTTGATATGGTGCACCTCCAGTTAGCTGAAATGCTCTGACTTGATTAAATCACAAAATAGCAGGGTCCAGATCAACCATTTCTTTCTCTCACAGTTCTTTCACTTCAGTGAGTATACTTTGTAGCAGTATTTTCTAATGTTATTTTGCATCTGCCTTTGTTGACCTGCCCTTTGCATATAATCCCTTCTTTGTTTAAATTAATTATTGCCCTTGAGCAGCTCTGCATATTTAACAAAACTGTGCATTGCCTATCTGAATAGAAATTAATCACAGGATAGATACCCCTCTCACTCTTCATGTGAGAAGAGAGTAATTCCACAGCATTACAGGAAAGATTCCATCTGCCTTGATGTGCATCCCACCCCCATCTTCCTAAAAAAGACAATATATCTAAGGTAATCAGTCATACTGAGAACATTAAATTCAGTGGCTTGCCCTGGACAAAATTATTATTTATTCCACAATATAGAGCAGGCTGCTCATTTACTATGGCCACTGGGAGTATGTATCTCCAGGACTAAAGCCAGCCAGCAATTAAAATAGCTTAATAGACCTCACTTAAATAGTAGTCATATATAGACATATTTGAAGAATATTTGTGAATCTGATTTCCACATAAAACCCCCTCAAAATATAAAGGAACCATGTTCCCTCCATTGTAGAAATTTGCATCAATTGTTTCACATGGATTAAAAAAAAAATCCCAAACTTCCAAAGATTTGCTCTTTAAGTTCCATGTGTATCTCATTGTGTTCTCTTTGGTTCTTGATTAAACAGACATGGAAATTTATGTTTTCCATAAATAATTGATAATATTTTGTCATCTAAGATGGCTGCCAGTGTGTGTATGATGCACACTGACCAGTAAGTTACGATATTAAATGTCAAAAAGAGACGGTTATATATTTCAACTCAAACAAATCACGAAATGCAGAGCTGTAACTAGGATGCAGCGAGAAGGGCAACCACACAAGGCAGAGCGCTGATAGGGGCACAAAAATGTGCATCCCACCCCCCGGCAGTGCAGGATCATGCCCAGTGGTGTCAGCCCTCCCCCCTTCCCTCACAGGATTGTGGGAAGGAGGTGAGATGGGTGGAAGAGGCAAAAAGGGGGATAAGGTATGGTAGGGGCAGGGGGATATGAGAGTGGGGGGAGGGATACAGGGGCGGGGACAGTGGGGAACAGGGATGAGATGGGGAAGGAACAGGGATGGGGAATGGCGGGGGGAGAGGGAACCCCACATGCAGTGTCCCCTCAGCAGCAACAGCAGCAGCAGCAGGCAGCCCACCTCCAGTGGATGACCCTGCCACAGAACTGGCAGTTCATCCCTAGTGGGTACCCCTGCTGCAGGTACCCCCTCCAGTGACCTCAAAATACCCTTTGTAGCACCCCCCAAATATCTCCTCCAGATCCTCCTCCCCCTCACCCCAGAATTGTCCTTTATTTGGGAACTTGAAAAACTTGAAAAAAACCCAAAGGGTCACTCTATTTTCACAGCTTTAGTTTCTGGAGCTGGAACTCTACCAGCAGCCACCTGTCCCCAGTGCCTGAACTGGGCACTGGGCTCAACGCTAGGGCAGTGTGACCCCAAGCCCGGAAACCATGGGGCTGGGGCAGGGCAGCCAAGGGGAGCAAGGGGAAGTTCAGCTCTGATACCAGTCAGCTTTGTGTTTTTGCTTGGACTTGCAAGAATGAAATCAGGAAGGCCAAATCACACCTGGAGTTGCAGCTAGCAAGAGATGAGTTAAGAGTAACAAGAAGGGTTTCTTCAGGTATGTTAGCAACAAGAAGAAAGTCAAGGAAAGTGTGGGCCCCTTACTGAATGAGGGAGGCAACCTAGTGACAGAGGATGTGGAAAAAGCTAATGTACTCAATGCTTTTTTTGCCTCTGTCTTCACATCTAGCCTGTCTGACTCATGAAAGACACCCACCACCACCACCACCACCACCACCAGTCTCTGCTTGAACCAAAACTGATGAGGGAAAAGGCTTGCAGAGAGCAGTGAAGGGCATTGGGAGACACATCTAGACCCCTCCTGACAAAGGTGACAAGATTTTGACATCTCCATTAGCATACAAAATGAAGAACAGAGACAACTCCCCTAACCTCATTTACATGAAAGATGGGACAGGGAGTCATCTCCATTAGCATACAAAATGGATGCTATGTTGGTGAGTATCTGAGTGTTTGTTGTAAGGACAGTGTGACTGTGTGCTGTGTGCTTGATTGGTTGTTAGAAAAGGGTGGGAACTGCTTGTGCTTTGTTCCAGGTGAGCCTTAAGTGGGCCTGACTGCATAAAAAGCCAGTCAGTTGCGAACCAGCTGAGCAGCGAACAGCAGAGCAGCTAACAAAAGGAGTTTGCCTGGGAGTTCGGCTGGGGAGAGCCCACTGAGGCTTACATCTTGCTGGATTCTATGAGTAATTACTACAACTCCTGAGGAAGCTTGTAGAAGGAAGGTAATATGGAAGGGGGGTGTTCAGCTGTTGTGACCTGCACTTGATGTGCTATGTTTGTCTTTCTTCCACAGGATAGATGTGACTTGGTCTGTACAAAGTGCAAGCTGGTCTCCATACTGGAAGAGAAAGTTCAAGGTCTGGAGCAACAGGTATCGACCCTGCGTTGCATAAGAGAAACTGAAGATTTCCTGGACGGATGTCAGGATAGGCTTCTATGGGCACAAGGTTCTGAAGATTCAGAGCAGGCTGCACATCGGGGACAGAAGGATGGTGAAGAAATTTGGCATCATGTGACCTCCAGAAGAAAAAAAGGGGAACGTCCATGTACCAGCAGGGCAGATACAGGTAAGTAACCATTTTCATGTTCTCTCCACAGGTACTAATGTGGAGAGTCTGAGGGTAGGGAGCAAAAGGAGACTCCGCCGATTGGAAGGCATGGGATGCACTGTCCTAGGGTTGGCGGTTGCACAACCACCTCTCCCAAGAGAAAGAGGCAGATGGTGGTGGTCGGGGACTCTCTCCTCAGGGGGACTGAGTCATCTATCTGCCGCCCCGACTGGGAAAACCGAGAAGTCTGCTGCTTGCCAGTAGCTAAGATTCGCGATGTGACAGAGAGACTGCCGAGACTCATCAAGCCCTCAGATCGCTACCCCTTCCTGCTTCTTCACGTGGGCACCAATGATACTGACCAAGAATGACGTTGAGCGGATCACTGCAGACTACGTGGCTCTGGGAAGAAGGATAAAGGAATTTGAGGTGCAAGTGGTGTTCTCGTTCATCCTCCCCGTGGAAGGAAAAGGCCTGGGTAGAGACCGCCGATCATGGAAGTCAATGAATGGCTATGCAGGTGGTGTCGGAGAGAAGGCTTTGGATTTTTTGACCATGGGATGGTGTTCCAAGAAGGAGTGCTAGGCAGAGACGGGCTCCACCTAACAAAAGAGAGGGAAGAGCATCTTCACAAGCAGGCTCGCTAACCTAATGAGGAGGGCTTTAAACTATGTTCACCAGGGGAAGGAGACCAAAGCCCTGAGGTAACTGGGGAAGTGGGATACCGGGAGGAAGCACGAGCAGGAGAGCATGAGAGGGGAGGGCTCCTGCCTCATACTGAGAAAGAGGGGCGATCAGCAGGTTACCTCAAGTGCCTATATACAAATGCACGAAGCCTGGGAAACAAGCAGGGAGAACTGGAAGTCTTGGCACAATCAAGGAATTATGATGTGATTGGAATAACAAAGAGTTGGTGGGATAACTCACATGACTGGAGTACTGTCATGGATAGATACAAGCTGTTCAAGAAGGAAAATAAGGGCAGAAAAGGTGGGGGAGTTGCACTGTATGTAAGAGAGCAGTATGGCTGCTCAGAGCTCAAGTATGAAACTGCAGGAAAACCTGAGAGTCTCTGGATTAAGTTTAGAAGTGTGAGCAACAAGGGTCATGTTGTGGTGGGAGTCTATTATAGACCACCAGACCAGGGGGATGAGGTGGACGAGGCTTTCTTCCGGCAACTCGCAGAAGTTACTAGATGGCAGGTCCTGGTTCTCTTGGGAGACTTCAGTCACCCTGATATTTGCTGGGAGAGCAATACAGCAGTGCACAGGCAATCCAGGAAGTTTTTGGAAAATATAGAATATAGGACAATTTCCTGGTGCAAGTGCTGGAGGAACCAACTAGGGGCAGAGCTCTTCTTGACCTGCTGCTCACAAACCAGGAAGAATTAGTAGGGGAAGCAAAAGTGGATGGGAACCTGGGAGGCAGTGACCATGAAATGGTCAAGTTCAGGATCCTAACACAAGGAAGAAAGGAGAGCAGCAGAATACAGACCCTGGACTTCAGAAAAGCAAACTTTGACTCCCTCAGGGAACTGATGGGCAAAATCACCTGGGAGAATAACATGAGGGGGAAAGGAGTCCAGGAGAGCTGGCTGTATTTTAAAGAATCCTTATTGAGGTTACAGGGACAAACCATCCCGATGTGTAGAAAGAATAGTAAATATGGCAGGCGACCAGCTTGGCTTAACAGTGAAATCCTTGCTGATCTTGAACACAAAAAAGAAGCTTACAAGAAGTGGAAGATTGGACAAATGACCAGGGATGGGTATAAAAATATTGCTTGGGCTTGCAAGAATGAAATCAGGAAGGCCAAATCACACCTGGAGTTGCAGCTAGCAAGAGATGTTAAGAGTAACAAGAAGGGTATCTTCAGGTATGTTAGCAACAAGAAGAAAGTCAAGGAAAGTGTGGGCCCCTTACTGAATGAGGGAGGCAACCTAGTGACAGAGGATGTGGAAAAACCTAATGTACTCAATGCTTTTTTTGTCTCTGTCTTCACAAACAAGGCGAGCTCCCAGACTGCTGCACTTGGCAGCACAGCCTGGGAAGGAGGTGACCAGCCCTCTGTGGAGAAAGAAGTGGTTTGGGACTATTTAGAAAAGCTGGATGAGCACAAGTCCATGGGGCCAGATGCGTTGCATCCGAGAGTGCTAACGGAGTTGGCAGATGTAATTGCAGAGCCATTGGCCATTATTTTTGAAAACTCATGGCAATTGGGGGAAGTCCCGGATGACTGGAAAAAGGCTAATGTAGTGCCCATCTTTAAAAAAGGGAAGAAGGAGGATCCTGGGAACCACAGGCCAGTCAGCCTCACCTCAGTCCCTGGAAAAATCTTGGAGCAGGTCCTCAAGGAATCAATTCTGAAGCACTTAGAGGAGAGGAAAGTGATCAGGAACAGTCAGCATAGATTCACCAAGGGCAAGTCATGCCTGACTAATCTAATTGCCTTCTATGATGAAATAACCGGCTCTGTGGATGAGGGGAAAGCAGTGGACGTGTTGTTCCTTGGCTTTAGCAAAGCTTTTGACACGGTCTCCCACAGTATTCTTGCCAGCAAGTTAAAGAAGTATGGGCTGGATGAATGGACTATAAGGTGGATAGATAGCTGGCTAGATTGTCAGGCTCAACAGGTAGTGATCAATGGCTCCATCTCTAGTTGGCATCCGGTATCAAGTGGAATGCCCCAGGGGTCGGTCCTGGGGCCAGTTTTGTTCAATATCTTCATAAATGATCTGGAGGATGGTGTGGATTGCACCCTCAGCAAGTTTGCAGATGACACTAAACTGGGAGGAGTGGTAGATACACTGGAGGGTAGGGATAGGATTCAGAGGGATCTAGACAAATTAGAGGATCGGGTCAAAAGAAATCTGATTAGGTTCAACAGGGACAAGTGCAGAGTCCTACACATAGGATGGAAGAATCCCATGCACTGCTACAGACTAGGGACCGAGGGGCTAGGCAGCAGTTCTGCAGAAAAAGACCTAGGGGTTACAGTGGCTGAGAAGTTGGATATGAGTCAACAGTGTGCCCTTGTTGCCAAGAAGGCCAATGGTATTTTGGGATGTATAAGTAGGGGCATTGCCAGCAGATCGAGGGACGTGATCGTTCCCCTCTATTCGACATTGGTGAGGCCTCATCCGGAGTACTGTGTCCAGTTTTGGGCCCCACACTACAAGAAGGATGTGGAAAAATTGGAAAGAGTCCAGTGGAGGGCAGCAAAAATGATTTAGGGGACTGGAACACATGACTTATGAGGAAAAGCTGAGGGAACTGGGGATGTTTAGTCTTCAGAAGAGAAGAATGAGGGGGAATTTGATAGCTGCTTTCAACTACCGGAAAGGGGGTTCCAAAGAGGATGGATCTAGACTGTTCTCAGTGGTAGCAGATGACAGAACAAGGAGTAATGGTCTCAAGTTGCAGTGGGGGAGGTTTAGGTTGGATATTAGGAAAAACTTTTTCACTAGGAGGGTGGTGAAACACTGGAATGTGTTACCTATGGAGGTGGTGGAATCTCCTTCCCTAGACGTTTTTAAGGTCAGGCTTGACAAAGCCCTGGCTGGGATGATTTAGTTGGGAACCGATCCTGCTTTGAGCAGGGGGTTGGACTAGATATTCTATGATTCTATGGAGAACAGAGAACTGCACTGAACTCTGGGACCAGAAAAGCAGAGAAGCACTTCATCATGGGGGATCTCTGCTCCAGATGTTAATGAACCAATACCTGCACACACCCAGATCAGCAGTTATCAGACCAATTCTAGTAATGATTCTCTGATTGATATCCAAAATACTGAAGCAGCCTAGTTGGATCGTGAGCTCCCTGGAAGAAAACACCACCCACAGCCAAGAGTGATCAGCTCCTATTACGTGCCACAAGGAGCCACAACGTTGGTTCCCTTAACCCACCCAACAATACTGTTAATCTTTCCAGCTATACTCTTAGCCTGGCAGAGGAGTCTGTCCTATCTCGGGGCCTCTCCTTTTGTCCCTCCATCCCCACGAACATGATACAGTTCTGTGGTAACCTAGAATCCTACTTTCGACATCTCCAACTCAAAGAATATTTCCAACACACCTCTGAACAACATACTAACCCACAGAATCCTTCCTACCAACACTACAAAAAGAAGGATTCTGCGTGGACTCTTGCTGAAGGTCGAAACAACAGACTGGACTTCTACATAGATTGCTTCCATCGATGTGCACAGGCTGAAATTGTGGAAAAGCAGCATCACTTGCCCCATAACCTCAGCTGTGCTGACCACAATGCCATCAACAGCCTCAGGAACAACTCTGACATCATAATCAAAAAGGCTGACAAAGGAAGGGCTTTCATTATCATGAATAGATCAGAATATGAACAAGAGGCTGCTAGGCAGCTCTCCAACACCACTTTCTACAAGCCATTACCCTCTGATCCCACTGAGGGTTACCAAAAGAAACTACACCATCTGCTCAAGAAACTCCCTGAAAAAGCACAAGAACAAATCCGCACAGACGCACACCTAGAACCCCGACCAGGGGTATTCTATCTGCTACCCAAGATCCATAAACCTGGAAATCCTGGACACCCCATCATCTCAAACGTTGGCACCCTGACAGCAGGATTGTCTGGCTATGTGGACTCTCTCCTCAGGCCCTATCCTACCAGCACTCCCAGCTATCTTCAGGACACCACTGACTTCCTGAGGAAACTACAGTCCATTGGTGATCTTCCAGAAAACACCCTCCTGGCCACTATGGATGTAGAAGCCCTCTACACCAACATTCCACACAAAGATGGACTACCACCTATTAGGAACAGTATCCCCAATAATGTCACTGCAAACCTGGTGACTGACCTTTGTGACTTTCTCCTCACCCACAACTATTTCACATTTGGGGACAATATATACCTTCAAGTCAGCGCATGGCCCCACAGTATGCCAACATTTTTATGGCTGACTTAGAACAACGTTTCCTTAGCTCTCATCCCATAACACCCCTACTCTACTTGCGCTACATTGATGATATCTTCATCATCTGCACCCAGGGAAAAGAAGCCCTTGAGGAATTCCACCATGATTTCAACAATTTCCATCCCACCATCAATCTCAGCCTAGACCAATCCACACAAGCAGTCCATTTCCTGGACACTACTGTGCTAATAAGTGATGGTCACATAAACACCACCCTATACCAGAAACCTACTGACCGCTATACTTACCTACATGCCTCCAGCTTCCATCCAGGACACACCACACAATCCATTGTCTACAGCCAAGCTCTACGATACAACCGCATTTGCTTCAACCCCTCAGACAGAGACAAACACCTACAAGATCTCTATCAAGCATTCTTACAACTACAATACCCACCTGCTGAAGTGAAGAAACAGATTGACAGAGCCAGAAGAGTACCCAGAAGTCACCTACTACAGGACAGACCCAACAAAGAAAAGAATGCCACTAGCTGTCACCTTCAGCCCCCAACTAAAACCTTTCCAGCACATCATCAAAGATTTACAACCTATCCTGAAAAATGATCCCTCACTCTCACAGATCTTGGGAGATAGACCAGTCGCCGCTTACAGACAGCCCCCCAACCAGAAGCAAATACTCACCAGCAACCACACACCACACAACAAAAACACTAACCCAGGAACCTATCCTTGCAAAACAGCCCAGTGCCAATTCTGTCCACATATTTATTCAAGTGACACCATCATGGGACCTAATCACATTAGCCACGCCATCAGGGGCTCATTCACCTGCACATCTACCAATGTGTTATATGCCATCATGTGCCAGGAATGCCCCTCTGCCATGTACATTGGCCAAACCGGACAGTCTCTATGCAAAAGAATAAATGGACACAAATCTGACATCAGGAATAATAACATTCAAAAACCGATAGGAGAACACTTCAACCTCTGTGGCCACTCAGTAAAAGATTTAAGGGTGGCAATTTTGCAACAGAAAAGCTTCAAAAACAGACTCCAGCGAGAAACTGCTGAGCTTGAATTAATATGCAAACTAGATGCCATTAACTTGGGTTTGAATAGAGACAGGGAGTGGTGGGTCATTATACATATTGAATCTATTTCCTTAAGTTAAGTATCCTCACACCTTCCTGTCAACTGTCTAAATGGGCCATCTTGATTATCACTACAAAAGTGTTTTTTCTCCTGCTGATAATAGCTCGTCTTAACTAATTAGTCTCTCACAGTTTGTATTTAACTTCCAACTTATCTGTACGTGTGTATATATATATATATATATATATATATATATATATATATATGTTCCATTCTATGCATCCAATGAAGTGAGCTGTAGCTCACGAAAGCTTATGCTCTAATAAATTTGTTAGTCTATAAAGGTGCCACAAGTACTCCTGTTCTTTTTGCAGCTCCTATTTCTAGCCTAAAGAAAACCCTTGAGTCATCAGTTTACCTATAAACAAATCTAGTATTCTCCCTTGAACCATTGTTGTTTCTCTACAAAAAACCCTACCTATGTTCAAGTAAGTGTTCTGATGCATGGACCCAAACTCAGCATCAGTTGCACTGGGACTCCATCTTCTCCTGACTTATAGTGCCGGGGACTCTGCCCATCTCCATCCCTCAGGACCCTGAGCTACCACCATCACCTGGGAACTCCAACCAGTTCAAGCTCCTTGGAGTGGGTGAGATCCCTCTCTCTCTCTTCTCTCTCTCTCTCTCTGTTTTCTTTTCTACCTCAGGTATTAACCTTTAATAATGTAACTGTAATATTGGTTTAGGCTCTCCTTATGTAATTATCACTATTATTCAATAAATAACTTTTATGGTTAAGCTGGTTGCTTCTCTTTCTCTCTCTAAACTTTACTCTTTTGTGTTTTTAGCTCCCCCCATTTACTCTGCAGCAATGCTTCTTTTACCTGTAACCCTTCTGCCCGTCAGAGTTGGCAGCAACAAGGGACAGGTTCAATATCTAGGGGATCCATTCCAATAACACAATACAAACTGGCTCGAGCCCCCACCCAGTGACCTGGAACAAATATATACCACCCCCGCTGGGCGCCTCCAAGAGGCAATACTTCCCCTCTCGCAAGCACCTAGTCTGAGTGCAGCAAAAAGCCTTTTAATAACAGAAAGAAACAATATGGCATTATGTTGGGGAAACACCACCAACAGGATTCATAACACAACCTATGAGCAAAAAAAACCCACCCCAAGCAAATTGGGGTATGCCCTTTCCCTTTTGTTCTTGAGTCCAGCAACCCGCCATCACCTAAAGTCCCAAAAGTCCAATGACCCAAAAGTCTCTGTCCCTGGTCAGGGCAGCCCCAGAGTTCAAAAGTTTATCTACAGAGCTTTACCTCCCAACCTGGATGGAGATAGGGGTGGAGGTAAGAGGCACCTTACATGATCTGAAGCTGACCACCCCACAGCTCCATAGGCCTTCGCTCCGCTCCGCTCCACCAGCCGCCCCACAAACTGCTTCCATCAGCTCCGCTCTGCGGCCCACACGCAGCTCCCACTGTCCCACGAACTGCTCCACCAGCTGATCCATGAACTGCTCCGCCTCCCACCAGCAGCTCCCGCTGTCCTATGAACTGCTCCACCAGCCTGTCCACAAGGCACTCCAGCCATCCCGCAAACTGCTCCACGATATATTTTCAGGCTCCCCCACTACTTAACACAACGCTCAGTGATTTCAGCTCTTAGTCAGTTCAGCTCTTTGGTGAATTCAGCTTCTAGTAGGGAAGCCTCAGTGCTGGTGCACTATTAGCCCAAAGTGAGCTCAGCAGTCTGTAACTAGACTTCTAATGAAATCAAAATTAGTTCTGATATTCTACAGTAGAGAGAGGAGAAAGTGCAATTAGCATGTAAGGCCCTCACCAAGGGGCCCATGCCACCAAGTATTAATACTTGTCCCCAGCCTCTCTCCATTCACAGAGTTTTGGAACCCATGACCCTTGCCTAGCGAGTGCTACTTAGTTGATGGTGAGTCCCTCCATCATAACAAAAGGCCAAGTACAGTTCCAAGCACAGTTCCCATAATCAGGGTAATAACAATTTATTCTTCCTGCCCCAATAACAGAGACACTGGGGATCCCACAGCAGCCAAAGTGACCATTTTGGGCAGCTATGGCCTCATTCTAGGTGAGGTGGGTGTGCCTATGCAAATGAAATCGGCCCCTGAAGTTCTTTTCCACAACTTGCCACACCTCACCATCAGATGTCAGGGTGGAGCTCATCCTGACACTGCTTACATACCTAAGCTAAAGATCCCTGCAGCACCCAAAATGCTGTGGGGTTTGCTCATCAAGTGGGTTACTACCAGTACAATTGTGACATGAAAGTGGGATGAGGGACATGTTAAACCTGTGGCATATGAGGGTGACAGCTTGAAAGTGCTGCTTGACCCAGCCCTTTGAGTACAGGGACTTATAAGGGGGTCAGCTTGAGAGTGTTGATTGACCCGGTCCGCTCAGACTTGCTCTGTTAGTGTGTGTGTGTGTGTACGTGTTTATCTGGTTCTAGGGCTGCAGGAACACAGTGCTGAGGAACCTAGGTCCTGCAGAATAGCTCCATTGGGAGGGAACTTGCTGAAGGAAGGAGTAGAGCTCCATATGAACACACAAGTGACATAAGCAGTACATTAATAGAATTAATGGCAGCCAGGTTCTCTGGGCACTGGGCGGCTCCAGGCGGTATCGCCAGCCTGCCAATGCCAGGCTCCTTTGGGGCAGAGGCAAGAGTGTGTCGGTACACAGATTGGAACTGTGCCACCTGCCCTGCCCGGGGAGCAGCTGGTCGTGCAGAGGAGGCCTGGCTCAGGGAGCAGGGCCAGGAGGGCTGACTGTTGGGCAGCCAACCAGAGCCCCAGCTCCCGCAGCACAGACAGCCAGGGACCCAAGCAAGCTGAGCAGTTCCCACCAACTTCTGATCTGCCTGCTCCTGGCAGGAGGCAACAGTTTTCAGTTTGAAAAACCTCTGTTCTGTATGGGAGGGAGAAATTGGGAGACTTTACCTCTAGGGGGCACAAATATGATTGCTTGCCCTGGGTGCTTAAATGCTTAGTTTCGCTTCTGATGAAATGCAAAAGGTTCTGATACTCATAGTAATATTAACTCAACACACCAAACGTAACATAGTGGGCTACTTACCAAACTATTCATCAAATTTATTTGTTGATAAAGGGTTGACCGTGGATCAGCCTGCAGGATCAGGATCTAAAGCAGGTTCTGCTATAATGAAAAAAATTTCAAACATAGAAATGCAGTTTATTTTTATAGATTTGAGTTTGACTTATGTCTACATGGTTGGCTAGCAACTTGAGCACTGACAAAAATGATCCTTTTGCACATCTGCAAATAAAGTGGCTCTCTTCATGTCCATCTCTGCCTTATTTGCAAACAATTGAATACATCACTAATATCTTTTCTATTTAAATCACAATCAATATTACTTTTATTTCCTGACACAAACCTGGAGCTTCAGCATTTAGCTAGAGTACGTGTCACAATTTTCAATGCTTTTAACCAAATGATTATTTTACATAACTTTTATAGCAAAACTGCATCTCCTTGCAGCACACTGAATTGTGGCAATTAATCATAATTTCTGAGTTGCTATGTGAGATTTTGAGCTGCATCTCACAATAAATTTTGCAATTATTCAGTCATATCTATGCTCTCCACTCTATTATCACAGGGGAAAACTGACATCAATCCATACAGCACCATTTCCAGCTACAATTAAATTATGAACTGCCTCATCTCTCTCAGTCTGCTAAAACTCAAATGTGGGACAGAGTATAGAATAAAGACAAATAAAAGAGGACAACAGAACATGAAGACTTTGGTTACAATGTGATCAATAGTTGTAACATGAATAACACTGGGACAGATTCACCAGTTTGCTCTGGCTATTTTATGTTTTACAGACAATTTAAAGCACTCATACCCTCAATTTAGATCAAGTTAATTAGAGTTTGTTACAGAGAATCACTTGCTTAGTGTAAAACAGCTGGAATATACTAGTCAAACTAGGCCCTTGTCTGTAATCTTAATTTTCCAATAATAAAGGTAAAATACCATAAATCGTTTTGAAGTAGCTTTAAATGTATTTTTATTTTAATGGACACCTTTTGTAAAGAGATACAATTAAGATTTGAATTCAGTCTATGGACGGTTTTGCAAAGAGGTGCTAATGTATTATTTGTATTGTCCTAAGTAGTCATGATAAATAAATACACATCAAATTGGAAAGCATGGAACAAGCATGGAAAGATTACAACAATGAAAGAGTTAATTTCCAACTTTTAGAAGCTGCTAGAAGCAATGCAATATTTTCAGGATATGATTAGTCAAGCAACTTTTGTTCTAGTGATGCAATTTTTTTAACTTGCATTTCACTCGCTGAGTTCCTTGATCTCTTGCTGGTAAGTTTGACAGAGGAAGCTGTGGGTAATCCCAGAACTTTCTTTCCAAGCATGCAGTTCAGCTGAGATCTTTGAAAACTAATTTAATACTTTTCTAGCAAGCATCTGAACTGTTAATCATAATTGCCTCAAACTCAGAAACAATCATTTTGAACTGTAGATCCCTTCTAGACTTTGAAGATTTTTTTCCATTTAGGATTCTCAAAGAACTCCTAAAATAAATACATAAAATACTGGGAGATATATAATCTTCAATAGTAAATCCATTAGGACCAGGGGTTGTCATTGACTTGGGACTAGTATAAAGCTCTGCAACTATGGGGGGAAAGCCCATAGCGAAGCTTCCCCCCACTCCCATGTAAATTTGCTTTTTGCTACATTTGAAATAAATGGAAGTTTGACTGAAATGAAGTTTGAGATGAGTGAGGGGAGTGGGGAAGATTTCCTCTGCAGAAGAATTAACTGATGTGCATCCATCTGAGACAGGGAAAAGACCTCCCTTTAATGACTTCAAAAGAAGGGGGGGGGGAGCAAACTTAAAAACGATGCATTAATTCTGTTGTTAGAGAGCTTGAATTAAACTGAGTCTGACCTTTTGCAAATCAATTCCATTTCTATGTTCTGTTTGTTGAAATAATGCACTATATTATTTTTATTCTCTGTCAACCCTCTTTTACATTTCTAGATGTAAAGTCTTCTTATTGAGTGAGTGCATAACTTGAAATTACACTGTCTTTATTCTGGAGAAAAAAATTGGTAAACTTTTAATTCGATTTAAAACTTTACAATTTTTTTTATCGACCATCAGTCAAATAAATGACTTTAAATGAATTATTTATCTGTTTTTAAGGTTTAATCATGTTTTACTTCTTGCAAGTCTTTGGATGCAAAACAGTGGCACTGTTTGAGAAGCTACAGTTTAAGGAGTGTCAACCATTAAATTATTTTTTTTTTCATATATTGTAAATAAATTCTTAGCAGGGATAAAGGAAAAGGATTCCAAAATTTGGTTTGATTGTTCATAAATTATAGTATTATTTATTGTTTGCAATGTTGTTGTAGCCATGTTGGTCCAAAGGTATGAGAGAGACTAGGTCGGTGAAGTAGTATCTTTTATTGGACCACCTTTAAGGGATAAGATTCGGAACTCATTTTTAAGGTCTAGGGAAGGTAACCAGAGTGTTTAAGCTAAATACAAGTTGGGGCAGATTGTTAAGCAGAAGAGGTTCACACATGCTGTAGGAGACCACTTAAAATGAAGTTGGCAATTAAGGGTTAGCAGGCAGCAGGGTGTGTTAAAAAATTTTGTAATGAACCATAAAAAGAGAGTCCCCATTAAGTCCATGATTTTTAGTGTCTAACAGAGATGTGAATTTAAGTTCCCAGGCTCATCTTTTGAAGGAGTTTTGCAGGTTTCCTTTGAGGACTGAGAGGTCAGATATGACTGATCACTTTGTTTGCCCATGGGTGATAGGGTGTTTTTGTCTTTTATCATTTTTCTGTGTGAGTTGATTTGAGAGTATAATGATAATAAATATTATTTATTATAACATATTTGTAGCCTTGAGGATCTGGGTTCCATAGCTCTACATTCAGGACAAATATGAAGTGAAAAGCCCTTGCCCCAGAGAGCATGAAGATCAAACTGGTTAGAGCAGTGTTTCCCAAATTTGGGAAGCCGCTTGTCCAGGGAAAGCCCCTGGTGGGCCTGGCCAGTTTGTTTACCTGCCACCTCCGCAGGTTCGGCCAATCACGGCTCCAACTGGACACGTTTTGCTGTGCCGACCAATGGGGGCTGCGGGAAGTGGCGCGGGCCAAGCGACGTACTGGCCACTGCTTCCCACAGCCCCCATTGGCTGGGCACAGCGAACCTCGGCCAGTGGGAGCTACGATTGGCTGAACCTGTGGATGCGACAGGTAAACAAAACGGCCCGGCCTGCCAGAGGCTTTCCCTGGACAAATGGCGTCCCAAGTTTGGGAAACACTGGGTTAGAGGATTCCCCACCCTTTATAGCACATTTTCTCTTTCTTTTCTCTAATCACAGGAAGGGGTAGTTTTCAGATCACAAGACAAAGGATCATAAAAGGAAGTTGTCTCAAAGAAATGGAGCTAACAGATTTAGAACAAATTTGGGGATTTTCCTCAGTTTAAATTATTCCCCAGTAAATTAATTTTCAATCTGCCACGTAAAAATCCACCTCTGCATCTGTATACTTCTACAGCCTGATCATCACAGAAAAAAATCCAACCCAGCACAACAGGTGGGGAACTTGAGAGGGCCAGCAGTAAAGGGGAACAGTCCTAGCAGCAAGGGGAGGTGACTCCCACAGAAGGAAACAAAGTAGTTCTGCCCCCGCCCCCAGGAGTCTCTGGTACCCATTGGCCTGCTGGGGGAGAAGGATTACGATTGGCCAGCGTTCCCCAGCACCCAGGATTTAACTGGAATGAAAGCTATGTGGAACCTCTTTTGGTTCCATTCCAGCAGTCCCAGTCTACCCACCTGAACTAGGAATGGGAACCTGGACTGGACTGGCAGATTCTGTGGGTCTAGCGAATCTCATGGTGAAGGGTTAGGAAGGAATGTTTTTGACCATGGACCGATTGGCAGAGGAGCAGTGAGGTTTTTGGTTTCCTTGCAGCACCTTCAAGACACAGTAGGTTAAGTAGGAATGTGCTTAGTACCTACCTATGGTACTTGGGTTGAGTTGATAATTCATCACCACTTGTGGTTGATTTCCCATAGAATCATAGAAGATTAGGGTTGGAAGAGACCTCGGAATTCATCTAATCCAACCCCCTGCTCAAAGCAGGACCAACTGGTTAAAAGGATACTGGATAGTTCCCAGAGGATCTGGTGATGGGACTTGGGCTCATAGCATAAGGTGAGACCTTGTGGGCTTTGTGGGCCAAGGTCTCCACCCTTCTGCACTCTCTATCCCCCCTCGTGAGAGTATGGGCAGGTAGCACCCTTCCCCTGTGCGAAAGTTTAATACAAATTGCAGGCTGCTGTTTAATTTCATGAATGTGTCTGTCCTCATCTCACCACTGTGTCCATATCAATGTGACCACGTTGGTCTGCCTCTGACCCTCAGAAGCTGTGAAATGCATAACAAGGCATTTTATAACCTCTAAAGATGGCAACTTCCCCCCCTTTTAATCGGGAGAAGAGTCTATGGCTATGAGCCAAATGTCTCACTAACATTATTTTCTGGAAAGGATCCTAATTAAAAATGTCTGAATTTAATTTAGAAAAGTGTGTTTACATAGTAACTGTTCTCTTAAAAAAAAAGTCTATTTATTTAATTATTTTTATCCTGAGGTCTTACAGTCTGACAGGATAAATCCTAAGCATTTATTATTTCTGTGTCTTACAGTCTAATAAGTTTATTTAAGCACACTAAGCAAGAATCAGTGTCATTATATTTAAAATAAAAGTGTTAATATTGATTTTTTACAATGCGTTTAGAGAAGAAAGGTATTGGCAACAAGTAAATACAGATTATTGTGCTGAAAAGTCTAAAATACTAGCTGTTTCAGAAATGGACAATGTGGGGGATTTTTTTTTAATAGTGATTATACTATTGTCTGTAATTCAGTTAAATGAAGATACTATGGCCCCCTCAGGAAAGCATCCCAAAGTACTTAAGCATGTGTTGAAGTTCCTTGCTGAAGCAGGGCCTACCATATGAAGTTAGGGCTTAATCCTGCTGCCATTGACGTGAAAGGGTCAAATTCTTTACTGGTGTAAAAGTGCAAAACTTCACTGAAGTCAACTGAGCTGCACCATTTTATGCAAGCAGAGAAGTTGACTTAATGACAGCAACGTCGGGCTGTAAGATAAAAAGGTAAGGCGTTATTGAAGGGACAGTAAAGTGGAATCACAGATCTAGACTGATCTGGGGTTAAATTTCCAGACCAGAGCACATCTGTAATGTTCAGTAATAAAAAAAAAAGAAACATCTCTCACTATGATATCATTTCTGTTGCAATAACATTTTACCTAGCTGTTATATGAGCTGATTTTTAAATTTTCACAGGTCAAACTCTCACTTGAAAGAGAAACTCTCTTTTAATACTGCTCCAGCTATTTACCTGAAGACCACTTCCTTCTGTGTTCTTCAAAGATAGTGAAGTTTTTGTGATGGAAGCCACTCAAACTGTTAACACTGCAATCCTCACTACGATCAGAAGTATTGGTGACTATGGCTGTGTCTGCACTGCAGCAAAAATGAATGGGCTGGATGAATGGACTATAAGGTGGATAGAAAACTGGCTAGATTGTCGGGGTAAATGGGTAGCGATCAATGACTCCATGTCTCGTTGGCAGCCGGTATCAAGCGGAGTGCCCCAAGGGTCAGTCCTGGGGCTGGTTTTGTTCAATATCTTCATAAATGATCTGGAGGATGGTGTGGATTGTACCCTCAGCAAGTTTGCAGATGACACTAAACTGGGAGGAGTGGTAGATACACTGGAGGGTAGGGATAGGATTCAGAGGGACCTAGACAAATTAGAGGATCGGGTCAAAAGAAATCTGATTAGGTTCAACAAGGACAAGTGCAGAGTCCTACACATAGGATGGAAGAATCCCATGCACTGCTACAGACTAGGGACCGAGGGGCTAGGCAGCAGTTCTGCAGAAAAAGACCTAGGGGTTACAATGGACAAGAAGCTGGATATGAGTCAGCAGTGTGCCCTTGTTGCCAAGAAGGCTAACAGCATTTTGGGCTGTATAAGTAGGAGCATTGCCAGCAGATTGAGGGATGTGATCATTCCCCTCTATTCGGCATTGGGGAGGCCTCATCTGGAGTCCTGTGTCCAGTTTTGGGCCCCACACTACAAGAAGGATGTGGAAAAATTGGAAAGAGTCCAGTGGAGGGCAACAAAAATGATTAGGGGGCTGGAGCACATGACTTATGAGGAGAGGCTGAGGGAACTGGGATTGTTTAGTCTGCAGAAGAGAAGAATGAGGGGAGATTTGATAGCTGCTTTCAAATACCTGAAAGGGGGTTCCAAAGCGGATAGATCTAGACTGTTCTCAGTGGCAGCAGATGTCAGAACAAGGAATAATGGTATCAAGTTGCATTGTGGGAGGTTTCGGATTGGATATTAGGAAAAACTTTTTCACTAGGAGGGTGGTGAAGCACTGGAATGGATTACCTAGGGAGGTGGTGGAATCTCCTTCCTTAGAGGTTTTTAAGGTCAGGCATGAGAAAGTCCTGGCTGGGATGATTTAGTTGGGGATTGGTCCTGCTTTGAGCAGAGGGTTGGACTAGATGACCTCCTGAGGTCTCTTCCAACCCTGATATTTTATGATTCTATGATACTAGGAAGGTATAATTGCCAGCTTAGGTAGACATACAGGGTATAGCTACACTGCCATAAAAGACCTGCAGCATGGCCAAAGACTTGGGCTCACAAGGTTGGGCTGCAGGGCCATAAAATTGTGGTGTAAATATTTGGGCTCAGGCTGGAGCCCGGCTCTGAGACCTCAAACGCCCCTGCAATTTTATAGCACTGCAGCCTGAGCCCGGTGATCCTGATTCATCTGACCCAGGTTCAGAGACCCAGTGCTGTGGATTTTTTAATTGCAGCATAGATATACGCACAGGGGCTAGCTCTGTTGGAGCTAGCACACTACAAATAGCACTGTCGCTGAGCTGGACCAATCAGTGGCTCAGGCTAGCCTCTCAAGTACAGCCCTGTCCAAGATCTAGATACATACTTGTCACAGCAACACGGCTGTTGTTTAGCCTGCTTGCTCAGGCTAGCATGTATATTTCTACCTGAGCTGGGAACTTATCTCCAAGATGTGGTGTACGTGTAGCCTAAGTGTGTCACTTCGGGGTTATTTCTAAAATATTTATCTCATCTTTAAGCACAAATTTCTCTGCATGTTCTTCCTTCCTACACCCACAACACGACAGCTTTATACAGTGAAAGAGCAAGAGCCCTAACAACCCAACCTCCTCTCACATGTTATACTCAAAGTACCACAAAATGTATTGAATACAATTCTGCTACAATTCATGTGAAGAAAGTTTCTATTGACCATCTTATTTTTGCTAGTCATTTGAGTGCTGTCTTAAGACACGTTTACTCTGAACTCATTGAGCTGATCATGTTTGGTTCATTTATGATATGTTAATATGATTCTCTTATGAGTATTAATAATCTTTGACATGATGGAAAACTAAATAGGTTCTCTTTGCAGATGGTTGCATAGTGGTATATTCAGTTATGATCCACCGTTCACGTTTCTCTTGGAGTTTGAGTGACTAAAACTCAAACTAAAACTCAAAGAAAACCCAGTCAAAAGAACCATCCAAGAGTCACTTAATTTCATGTCAAAACAATGCAAAGCCTCAAATTTCATGTGATTTCCATGCTAAAGCACGGATTAACTAGCAGAGGGCAAATATTTGATTGTACATATTTTGAGCTTCAAATCTGAAATAATCCAGAAAAGTTTTACATATTTCCTAGTTTTCCATGAATATTTGAACAACTCCAGTGTTTTTGCTAGGGCAAGTTTGCTCTATCATGACGAGCTCTCAAAGCATGCTGACATGCAACACTCAGCTATTTGAGAAATGAAAAATGCTTAATTTTCTTTACCAGATTGTTTTTAGGAGTGGGGCTGGGAGGAAAGTAAAAAGCGTCTCTTTTCTGAAATTAAATCTTAAAAGAAGACTATTTCTCCAAAGAGTTTCAAGTATCCGCTTTTGCATTTTTGTCCAGACAGAGAAAAACCCTTTGTATTTGTTCATTCATTCATGCCTCGCTGATATGGTGGTATTACTAGTAAAATAAAGAGAAAAGATAAGCTACACTAATGCAATTTGCTATTTAAAGTTGTGAATGTGCAAGTTTGTTCTGCCAAACGGCAATCCAGCAGTATGAGCATTCATTTCATACTGCTAGTAAAACAAAGACTGAATTTGAAAGCTTACTTACCAGATAAGCTATTGCCTTCAGGTTTTACATGCAATGTGAGTCATTTTTCTCAGGTTTCTGTAAACGTGTTTACTACTTTAGAATCTTTGAACTTCACTGGAAAAGGTACAGTCTGCCACCAAAATTTAAAATATCTGATAGATCTTTGTGGACTATTTTAGGACTAATATTTTAGGAGTAGTCTGTCAGTCTGAAATATACCTATTAGGGATTGAATAGTCATCACACAAAATATTTTTTATATTTTATAATTTAAGCCTATTTTCCCTCATCAGAAAAGAGAGTTAGCTACAATGATTTTAACTCTTTTACACATGTTAAAAGTTTAGTGAGAGTGCTATATTGAAAATAATTATTTATCATTTGTAGTGAGATCACCCACTACCCCATGTTTATTTATTAATAATAATACATAAAATAAAATGCATGAGATTTAGTCACAGTTCCCCTTAAAAATCAGCTTTGCACACCTCTAAAAGTGAATGGGTAAGGACATAAAATCATATGCCTCTACTGGAATTTAAGCTTTGTGAACAGAGATGGCATTCAATTCATAGTTTCTTGGCACATCTCAACCAAGACCTTATATGAGGTCTTGCATATCTCAATAAGGTAATTCAAATGAGGGATAAAATCCTGGACCTACTGAAGTCAATAGGGGAGTTTACCAAAGGTGTCTCCCATTGCCTTGTCTGGCACTCAAGCAGTAGGTACTACTATGAACTTGTGAGCACTGACTTTTCTTCTGGCACAAGACCTGTATGAGTCTGACCCACTGATGGTGAGCTATTCAGTGAAGCTTAGTGTACTGGTGGCAGCTCTGACGCTTGGGCTGGACTCACCTCCATGAAAAGCCACAATATCTGAGTTTCACCTCCATTCCCTGACACGTGGGCAGGACTGGATTAACCAATGCCCAGTTGCAGGACTTGCACAGGTCCCCCAGCCCAGGGGAACCCATGACCACCAGAAAAGGAAACCAAAACTGAGTGGTGCTGTGACCCCGTGCACCAGGTCACAATGCCACTCACTCAGATTTGGCCTGGCCATCTCTCTGTCATGGTAAAGATCTGACCGCAAACCTGAACAGCATGGAGTTGTGTGATAGCAAGGCAGGTGACAGGAGCAAATGGAGCAGGAAAGCTGGAAAAGGAAGAAGAACCGTTAACCCAGGATGGGAATGCAGCACTGAGCCAATCTGGTGAGTGGCCAGGAAGGTCATGGGAGCTGTGGTGAGGAGAAGCTGTTGGTGGACTATAGGGTGAGTGGAGGATGTTGGGGACTGGGATGTTGGGGTCTGATGTGTTGGGAGGCTGCATGTCAGGGCTGATGGAATATGTGAGGGATCTGTCAGGATGATGGGGACTACTGGAAGGTTGTTGGGGTATACGTGGGCATGACAGGCATGTGGGGACGGAGCAGGGTATGTAGGGGCTATGTTGATTTTTAGGAAGGTCACTCCTTAATTTCCACAATGCACAGGGCCCCAACATCATTTCATTTGGGTCTGAAAATCGGGGCATATATGTCTCCATGAAGTTCAGTACAATATAAACACCTTCTATTGCTTCTTTAGTATTTGAATCATTTCACTTTTATGAGCTTAGATGTTCTGACTATTTATGTTTCCATATATCCCCTTTATCTCAGTACTTATTAGACTTTGTAGGGGATCTAGTTGGCCCTCCTTGTTGCTTGCCATCTGTGTTTCGAGGGTACTGCACTATTGCCAATCTTTGGTGCTTCTTACAAAAAATATCAAATCATATGAGCCTCAATAGATATGATTCATTGACTTTTGATACCTTCTGAAGCCTCATCAGCTCACAAATGGCGAGAGGGATTGTGATGGAAGTTAACATACTTGTTACTGGTACATCTTAATGCCTCATTCATCACACCAACTGTTCAAGCATAAACTCTGTGTCTCAGAGCACTAAACGTTGAGGTACACTATATCAATATTATTATCCTAGATAAGGCTTATAAATTGGGATGCTTTTTCTCAGAATATATTTTTCAACTGAAATGATTCCCATCCTGATTCAGTTCAGATTGATGCACTTCTCAGCGAATTTACAAAGGATGGGATTCTACTATTAAGATTTCTGGAACCACAATGATCTTCAAAAATGTGTATATTATTCCAGAGCCTTTATCAGTGCACTGTGATTTTTGACCATTTAAATGATGTATTATAATGGTTTGTATGATCTCAGATTGGACCTTCCAAAGAGATATGAAAAAAAGTATATAGTACATGAGCTAGCCAACATTTGTGTTATACTCACCAATGTCCTCACAGCTTTAAAGAGGAATGCAGCACCTATAAGTATTTATATTCATTTTTTCTGTTAATATTAATTTGAACAAAAACTAGAATTTGTTTTGCCTGTGTTCATACCCTTTGCCCATGTTCATGCATTTTCCTTGATTATTTTAACAAACAAGTTTGCTAGGAAGAATGTTCATGAAAAGAGTACATTTTAAGCAAATATTAAAAATCAGTCTCAGATGGCAACAATTTGAACCTATAAACTTGAGTATTGAACCAGAAGTCTGATTCTATGGGTGAAATCATGCCACCATTGAAGTCAATGGCAAAACTCCCACTGACCTCAATGAGGCCAGGATTTCATCCTCAGTATTGTACTCATACAATGAAGGAACTAAATAAGTACCATAAATCTGTGTGTCCAATCAAAACTAGAAAACACAGGCCAAATTTCAAGTGTCTGTTCTCAAACACTTGTAACTAAATGCTTTTAAACAATCTACCAATGAACATTTACAAATAATACATTTCAGAAAATTGTTAACTGATATGCTGTAAACAGATGAGGAGGCTAAATTTATTAAATAAATTATTTGCTGCTAATCAGTGGGATGGAACGTATCCCTGTATGTCACAATTATGCAGACTTATTGTTTATTCTATGTACTTTGTTACATGCCTAAAACAGATGCAAATACTGAATGCCAGTTTTACAAGGTCTCACTCAGTTGATTGCCTTTTATATGTGTTATTCTGACCTAAATGCATTTACTAAAAATCTCACGGAGAATCTCAGGGAAGTCAGGGGCCACACCATCAGCTTCCACTTATCAGATAATAAATACTAATCATATTACTAAGTCTATAAATGTTTGGCCTTCTCACAAATACAGGTTACTTCCCAGAGAAAGATGAGAACAGTCTCGTCAAAATCCAGAATGTCAGGAACTTGCTATTTTTCAGATTTTCAGTGATCCATAGTCGAAGTTTGGGGAGTGCTGGCCTTGATTTATTGCAGTATCCCAGTGGTGTCAGATCCATATAAAACTCAAATAACAAAATGGTGAATCAGTCTTCTTAGGTATGCAATGAACAGTATTTAGGCACTCACATCAGATAGCTATTTCCTGATTAAGCATGACAGCTTGGTTGCTGGCACTCTTAATTAACCTGGGTGATAAAATATTTCCCCTAGGGAATAAGAAACAATTTAATCATTCTAGATTAAATTTTATCTAGGACAGAGAAGTTTACTTATCCCCTCTTATTTGAAAGTGAATAGGAAGACAGTCGCATTAGTGGGAGTTTTTGCCTTTACTGATTTGAATTAGCATCATAACAGATGAGTCAGACGTGGTCCCAAACCCTGAAGGGGACTTCAATCTGGATCTCTGTGCAGATGGAAATGACTGATCCTAACAGGTGGGAAGCATATCAGGAGAATTGTAACATGTCTATACTGAACTCTCCTCTGTGAGAGATTTTTTAACAGTTATATATTAACCCTTTTGCTCCTTTCTGCCTTATCTGAATCCCTCTCTCCTCTTGGTAGAATTGCAGTGGCCTGGGCATCCTTTAACAGTTCCACTGGCTGGATAGTCCACTTCCAGAGATATTTTCTGTCTTCAAAAATGGGGAATGCTGCTGGTAACTGTTGAATCTTTCAGTCCACTGTAATATTTTAAGAGAGACCACTAGAGGGGACATGCAAACCAGATATTTATGTACATTCTTTAACATGATCACACCATTCATCTTCCTGTTTACCTCTTACACCTGTGTCAGAGAAGTTGCAAGTTTGCTTTAGCAATAATTTTAAAGTCCTTGAGGGTAGAAAGTATATTGACTTTGGTCACTAGTGCTTTTTTTCCAGTTTACATTTCATACACTACACACATACAGGCATGTTTTTTGTGGTCAGTAATATATATTAAAACCTTGCTCTTCTGTAGGGGCTTCCAACCAAAGAATGGAAGATAATTTAAAATATTGATGAATTATTGCACATCCACCTGAGACAAAGTAGTATTATTATCCAAACTTTATGATTGAGAAACTGAATTACATAGGTTAAGGCTAGACATTTTCAAGGGACTTTTGATTGTGAATGCCTCTGGTTTTGGGTGCTTAACCTGAGACCAACCAATTGATACAGATGAACCCAATATCAGGAGGACCCACTTTGAAAATGTATCTCTATCTGACTTGCTAACATCACACAATTTTCATATGAACAATATTCTGCTATTTCCACTGCACTTTAATGAGCTGGACAAAATATGTAGTTAAACCCACTGTACTTCTCGGGGGCACTTTATACCCATAGAGTAGCATTGCAACAAACCTATGACCTGGAGTCCTGTTTTACCTTCTGTTTCCTCCACTATTTCCTGGTACGTTGTGTTATCCCCATACATTTTTCTGTTCCGTGTTATCCCTCTGCAATATCTCATATGCAACTACTGTCATGCCGTTAGCCTCAAATAACCTTATTTAAACAGAGCCTCAAAGACCTTCTTCTGTGCCATTCAGAAGACTTCAAAAGATTATCAATGTCTTCCATTCCTGTTAATACACTTTTTTCTAGTCCATGTTTATCAGCTCTTGGAATTTAAATGGTGGTTCTCCACTCTTCCCAGTCCCTGAAATGAGAGACTGAGGGCTTGATTCTCATTTGCACTAGGCCCCTTTACACAAGTATGACAGTTTTAGGGGGGCTCCAGATGGGTATAACATATAGTTTACACCCACTTCGAGGACTTTTTACAATGCTAGAGCTGTGTAAAGATGCCTTAGTGTATATGAGAATCAGACCCATAATTTCTAACTTGAGCCAAATATTTCCTGTAACACAGCTAAAAATTAAAATCTCCTCCCTCCCCCACTTACTTTGATAGACTAACCACAGGCAGCTGAATGTGAGTCCACCACGCTACACAAATGTTTTTACTGCTGCATAATATAATGCAGCCAATCCACTCATGATTTATTTCACTCCAGTCACCAAAATTCACATTAGTTACACCATTTCCATTGATCATATAAGTGCAAATTCATGTTTAGAATTGATCAAATATGGCTACATCCATTTGAGTCCTCTTTAATGGTGTTAAATGGATTTGGCAATTTTGATCAAATCATTGCTATCTCCTAAAGTGCTGCTTTCTTTGTTAAATGTCTCGGATTTTCCTTTAATTGCCTATAAGAAACCCTCCTTCCGGTATTGCAATTCTATGATTATTCTTTAATTAAAACTAAATGTAAAAGTTAAAACCAACCCCTTAAGAAAAAATGTTCAGACCTCAAATCTTTCAATCTTTTAACTGTAATTTTCAGTGTCCAAAAGGACCAATGTCTCTTTAAACACAAGCTAGTATTATTGGTTGCATGCCAGTTTTTCTCGGGTGATTCTGGTGCTTCCATGTTAAATCTAGAGCTAGTATTTTTAAGTAGCTGTTAATGCTCTTCCTCTTTTGAACCAAAGGACTGAAGTTATATGTATATATATTTCCTTTGGGGGCTACTTATTTATTGATTTACTTCATTTTTTTTTTGACAAACATGAAGTTTTTTTGCAGGGAATGGGGGGTTTAAATAATTGAAATAGATAGAATTTGAAAGAAAGGGCAAAACAACTCTCCAAAACACATCTGAAATAATGTCCTGAACAATGAAAGAAATGACTTAAACATGCTGGAATTACAAGTACCTCTGCAAAGTAAGGTTCAAATGTCACTGTTCATAATGAAGTACTATCGTCATCATCCATATGAAAATGCATCCTTACCTGTAATATCTTTGCACACAGGTATAAATCAATGACAAAGTTACTCACAGATTCAAACTTTTTTCCACTAGTTAAAAAAAATGCATATAACAATGGGCTAGATCATCAGCTGGTATAATTTGGCAAAGTTCCATTTATTTCAATTGAGCTTTGTCAATTTATACCATCTCAGTCACTTTTTCTTTTAAAAATCACCATTTCTTTACAGCAGGAATATAGAGTTGAAGTAGGCTGGCCTGACTATGCTATATCAGTGAAATAGTTAAGTAACTGTTATTTCGTCATCAGAGGGTTGTGTTTGTCTTTGCATCAAATTACAGAAATTAATGTTACCCTTGTACTAGGAATAGTGTCAGCAGTGGAGATGTGCAGTCACAGAAATGGTTTCAGTTCATATGAGGGTTGTGAACCCACAAGTTTCACTGAGATTGAGGTTTCAATAAACCTGAAGAATGCAGGGATTGAAAAGTGCCTGGGACATGGACCCTTGTCCCATCCTTCGTATTTTAGGACTTATAACACCAATGTTTGTAGCAGCCTTTAGGCTTCCTCACTGAAAGAACAAGGATAATGTCTGGCTCCTGGACGGGGTACAGGATAGACAATGATCTACGTTTCTCCTCCATCATAAAAGCATAAGATTGGCCATAGTGGGTTAGACCAATGATCCTCCTATCCCAGTATCCTCTATTCCAACCGTCGCCAATGCCAGACCCTTAAGAGGGAATGACCAGAACAGAGCAATTTTCAAGAGGTCCATCCCCTTTTGTCAAGTCCCAGTAACTGGCACTCAGAGGCTTAGGGACACATAGAGCATGAGGTCATATCCCTGACCATCTTGGCTAATAGCCAGTGATGAATCTATCCTCCATTAACTTATGTAATTCTTTTTTTAACCCAGTTATACTTTTGGTCTTTACTACATCCCCAGGCAACCACTTCCACAGATTGACTGTGTATTCTGCAAAGTAGTACTTCCTTTTTTTTGTTTTAAACCTGCTGCCTATTAATCTCAGTGGGTGCCCCATGGTTCTTGTGTTATGTAAGGGATAAAAAACACTTCCTTTTTCACTTGTTCCATGCCATCTAGACCTCTATCATATGCCCTTTTGTCATCTCTTTTCTATGCTGAACAGTCCCAGTCTTTTTAATCTCTCCTCATAGGGAAGCTGTTCCATACCCCTAATAATTTTTGTGACCTTCTTTGTTCCTTTTCCATTTCTAATATATCTTTTTTTAAGATAGAGAGAACAGAACTACACGCAATGTTCAAGGTGTGGGCGTACCATAGATTTACACAGTGGCATTATATTTACTGTCTTATTATCTAAGAGCAGCTAGTCCTATAGGAAAAGGGAAAGAGTTAATGGAGACTACACCAAATATGAGCCCCAGGAGGATACAGGATGGTTTGAAGAGGATTACAAGGGAGAATAGGAATGGAAAGAACTTGCAGCCAGAGGGAACAGGGGAAAGACTGGAGAATAGCACCGTCACCAGGAAAAGGCAGATCTATGTGATTGGGGATTCTTTACTGAGAAGAATAGCCAGGCCTGTAACCAGAGCTGATTCAGAGAATAGGAGGGTGTGCTGTCTTCCAGGTGCTAAAATATGGGATGTAGACCTGAGGTTGAAAACTATTCTAAAGGGAGCAGGAAAGAATCCCCTAATTATCCTTCATGTGGGAACAAATGATACAGCTAGATTCTCGCTGGAAAGTATTAAGGGAGACTATGCTAGGCTGGGAAAGACACTTAAGGAAATTGAGGCTCACGTGATCTTTAGTGGGATTCTGCCTGTTCCTAGAGAAGGTCAACAAAGGTGTGACAAGATTATGACTATCAACAGATGGCTTAGGCAGTGGTGCTATAAGGAGGGTATGGCCACTGGGAGGCATTCATGGACAGAGGACAGTTCTCTCGGGATGGTCTTCATCTGAGTAGGGAAGGAAATAGACTTCTAGGATGGAGGCTAGCACAACTGATTAAGAGAGCTTTAAACTAGGAATTTGGGGGAGATGGTTGGGAGATGTCCAGGTAATCTCCACGCCGAATTTTAGCACTGAGAGGAAAGAAAATGAAGTAAGAGAGGATACAGCTGTGGGTAGGAGGAAGGGCAGCGTAGATACCAGTCTAATAGGTTATACTGGCTGTAGAATGACCGTGTCTAATAGAGTACAGAATGTGAGTGAGGCCAAACAGCAAAAATTAAGATGTTTGTACACTAATGCGAGGAGCCTAGGTAACAAAATGGAGGAACTAGAGCTACTGGTGCAGGAAGTGAAACCAGATATTATAGGGATAACAGAATCATGGTGGAATAGTAGTCATGATTGGACTACAGGTATTGAAGGGTATGTGCTGTTTAGGAAAGACCGAAATAAAGGTAAAGGTGGTGGAGTAGCATTGTATATCAATGATGAGGTAGAATGTAAAGAAATAAGAAGCGATGAAATGGATAAGACAGAGTCCGCCTGGGCAAAAATTACATTGGGGAAGAAAACTATTAGACCCTCCCCTGGGATAGTGCTTGGGGTGTGCCATAGACCTCCAGAATCTAATTTGGATATGGATAGAGTCCCTTTTAATGTTTTTAATAAAGTAAATACTAACGGAAACTGTGTGATCATGGGAGACTTTAACTTCCCGGATATAGACTGGAGGACGAGTGCTAGTAATAATAATAGGGCTCAGATTTTCCTAGATGCGATAGCTGATGGATTCCTTCATCAAGTAGTTGCTGAACTGACTAGAGGGGATGCCATTTTAGATTTGGGTTTGGTGAGTAGTGAGGACCTCATAGAAGAAATGGTTCTAAGGGATAATCTTCGTTCAAGTGATCATGAGCTAATTCAGTTCAAACTGAAGGAAGGACGAACAAGAATAATTCTGCAACTAGGGTTATTGATTTCAAAAGGGCTGACTTTCAAAAATTAAGGAAATTAGTTAGGGAAGTGGTTTGGACTGAATAATTTATGGATCTAAAGGTAGAGGAGGCCTGGGATTATTTTAAATCAAAGCTGCAGAAGCTATCAGAAGCCTGCATCCCATGAAAGGGGAAAAAATTCATAGGCAGGAGTTGTAGATCAAGATGGATGAGCAAGCATCTTAGAGAGGTGATTAAGAAAAAGCAGAAAGCATAAAGGGAGTAGAAGAAGGGAGAGATCTGCAAGGAAAGTTACCTTATTGAGGTCAGAACATGTAGGGATAAAGTGAGACAGGCTAAAAGTCAAGTAGAGTTGGACCTTGCAAAGGGAATTAAAATGAATAGTAAAAGGTTCTATAGCCATATAAATAAGAAAAAAACAAAGAAAGAAGAAGTGGGACCGTTAAACACTGAGGATGGAGTGGAGGTCAAGGATAATCTAGGCATGGCCCAATATCTAAACAAATACTTTGCCTCAGTCTTTAATAAGACTAAAGAGGATCTTAGGGATAATGGTAGCATGACAAGTGGGAATGAGGATATGGAGGTAGATATTACCATATCTGAGGTAGAAGCGAAACTCAAACAGCTTAATGGGACTAAATCGGGGGGCCCAGATAATCTTCATCCAAGAATATTAAAGGAATTGGCACATGAAATCGCAAGCCCGTTAGGAAGAATTTTTAATGAATCTGTAAACTCAGGAGTTGTACCGTATGATTGGAGAATTGCTAACATAGTTCCTATTTTTAAGAAAGGGAAAAAAGTGATCCGGGTAATTATAGGCCCGTTAGTTTGACATCTGTAGTATGTAAGGTCTTGGAAAAAAATTTGAAGGAGAAGGTAGTTAAGGACATTGAAGTCAATGGTAAATGGGACAAAATACAACATGGTTTTACAAAAGGTAGATTGTGCCAATCCAACCTGATCTTGTTCTTTGAGAAAGTAACAGATTTTTTAGACAAAGGAAAAGCAGTGGATCTAATTTACCTAGATTTCAGTAAGGCGTTTGATACCGTGCCACATGGGGAATGATCAGTTAAATTGGATAAGATGGGGATCAATAGGCAAATCGAAAGGTGGATAAGAAATTGGTTAAAGGGGAGACTACAACGGGTCCTACTGAAAGGTGAACTGTCAGGCTGGAGGGAGGTTACCAGTGGAGTTCCTCAAGGATCGGTTTTGGGACCAATCTTATTTAATCTTTTTATTACTGACCTTGGCACAAAAAGTGGGAGTGTGCTAATAAAGTTTGCGGATGATACAAAGCTGGGAGGAATTGCCAATTTAGAGAAGGACAGGGATATCCTACAGGAGGATCTGGATGACCTTGTAAACTGGAGTAATAGTAATAGGATGAAATTTAATAGTGAGAATCGTAAGGTCATGCATTTAGGGATTAATAACAAGAATTTTAGTTATAAGCTGGGAACGCATCAATTAGAAGTAACGGAGGAGGAGAAGGACCTTGGATTATTGGTTGATCATAGGATTACTATGAGCTGCCAATGTGATATGGCCGTGAAAAAAGCTAATGCGGTCTTCGGATGCATCAGGAGAGGTATTTCCAGTAGGGATAAGGAGGTTTTAGTACCGTTATACAAGGCACTGGTGAGACCTCACCTGGAATACTGTGTGCAGTTCTGGTCTCCCATGTTTAAGAAGGATGAATTCAAACTGGAACAGGTACAGAGAATGGCTACTAGGATGATTCGAGGAATGAAAAACTTGTCTTATGAAAGGAGACTCAAGGAGCTTGGCTTGTTTAGCGTAACTAAAAGAAGGTTGAGGGGAGATATGATTGCTCTTTATAAATATATCAGAGGGATAAATACCGGAGAAGGAGAGGAATTATTTAAGCTTAGTATCAATGTGGACACAAGAACAAATGGATATAAACTGGCCACCAGGAAATTTAGGCTAGAAATTAGACAAAGGTTTCTAACCATCAGAGGACTGAAGTTTTGGAATAGCCTTCCAAGGGAAGCAGTGGGGGCAAAAGATCTATTGGGCTTTAAGATTAAACTTGATAAGTTTATGGAGGAGATGGTATGATGGGATAACATGGTTTTGGTAATTAAATATTTATGGTAAATAGGCCCAATGGCCTGTGATGGGATATTAGATGAGGTGGGATCTGAGTTACCCAGAAAAGAATTTTCTGTAGTATCTGGCTGATGAATCTTGCCAATATGCTCAGGGACTTCAATAGCACAGACATAGATGAGAGGTTTTCTGCAGGAGTGGTGGGTGAAATTCTGTGGCCTGCGTTGGGCAGGAGGTCAGACTAGATTATCATAATGGTCCCTTCTGACCTAAATATCTATGAATCTATGAATCCCTGTCCTAATGGTTCTTACCTTTTGTTAGCTTTTTTGACTGCTGCTGCATATTGAGCAGATGTTTTCAGAGAACTATCCTCACTGATTCCAAGGTCTCCTTTTTGAGTGGTAACAGTTAATTTATACCCCATAATATTGTATGTATAGTTAGAAATCTGTTTTCAGATGTGCATTACTTTGCATTTATCAACACTGAATTTCATCTGCCATTTTGTTGCCCAGTCACCCAGTTTTGTGAGATCCCTCTGTAAGTCCAAAGCATACTACAAGGAGTTAACTAACTCAAGCAATTTTGTACTGTCTGCACATTTTGCCACCTTTTCCCACCTTTTTGTACCTCAACTTTTTCCAGATAATTTTTGCATATGTTGAAAAGCACAGGTCCCAGCACAAATCCCTAGGGAACCACACAATTTACTTCTCTCCTCTGTGAAAATTGACCATTTATTCCTACCCTTTGTTTTCTGTCTTTTAACCAGTTAGTGATCCATGAGATGACCTTCCTTCTTATCCCATGACTGTTTACTTTGCTTAAGACCCTTTGGTGAGGGACCTTGTTACAGGCTTTCTGAAAGTCCAAGCATACTATATCAAGTGGATCTCCCTTGTCCACATATGTGTTGACTCCCTCAAAGAATTCTAACAGGTTGGTAGGGCATGAAGTCCCTTACAAAAGCCATGTTGACTCTTCCCAACAAATCACGTTCATCTATGTGTCTGATAATTTTGTTCTTTGCTATAGTTGTAACTGATTTGCCTGGTACTGAAGATAGGCTTATGGGCCTATCATTGTGAGGCTCACCTCTACAGCCTTTTCCAAAAATTGGCATCACATTAGCTATTCTTCATTCATCTAGTACAGAAGTTGAATTAAGTGACAGGTTACACACCACATGTTTGAGTTCCTTCAGAACTCTTGAATGAATAATATCTGGTTCTGGTGACTTATTATTGATTAATTTACCAGTTTGTTCCAAAACCTCCTCGAATGACACCTCAATCTGGGACAGTTCCTCAGGTTTGTCATGTAAAAAGAATGGCTCCTCTGTGGAAATCTCCCTCACATTCTCTGCAGTGAAGACCAATGGAAATAATTCATTTAACTTCTCTGCAATGGCCTTGTCTTCCTTGAGTGCTCTGTTAGCATGTCAATCACCCAGTGGCCCCACTGATTATTTGACAGGCTTCCTGCTTCTGATATTTAAAAAAAAATGCTCCTAGGTTTTGTGTCTTTTGCTAGTTGCTCTTCAAATTCTCTTTTGGCCTGCCTAATTATATTTTTACACTTGATTTGTCAGAGTTTATGCTCCTTTCTATTTTTAAAGGATGCCTTTTTTCCTCTAACCACCTCTTTTACTCTGTTATTTAGCCATAGTGGCATTTTTTGGTCTTCTTACTTTTTTAAAAAAATATTGGGGTATACATTTCATTTGAGCCTATATTATGGTGTTTTTAAAACATTTCCATGCACCTTGCAGGCATTTCAGTTTTGTGGCTGTTCCTTTAATTTCTATTTAAATAGCTTCTTCATTTTTGTGTAATTCCCCTTTTTGAAGTAAAATGCTACTGTGTTGTGCTTCTTAGGTATTTCCCTGACTCCTCCCCGCTTCCCCCGCCACACTCCAACAAGGATGTTAAATTTAGTTATATTATGGTTGTTATTACCAAGCAGTTCATCTATATTCACCTGTTGGATCAAATCCTGTGCTCCACTTCGGTCTAAATCAAGAACTGTTTCTCCCTTTGTAGGTTCCTGGACTAGCTGCTCCAAGAAGGATTCATTAATGGTGCCTAGAATGTTATCTCTGCATCCTGTCCTGAGGTGACATGTACCCAGTCAATGGGCACAGTTGAAATCCTCCATTATTATTGAGTTTTTTGTTTTCATAGCATCTCTAATCTCCCTGAGCATTTTACAATTACCATCGTCATCTTGGTCAGGTTGTTGGTAGTACATTCCTACTGTGACACTCTTATTATTCAAGCATGGAATTTCTATCCATAGATATTCTATGGTACAGTTTGATTAATTTAAGATTTTCACTATATTTGACTCTATGCTTTATTTCACAAGTAGTGCCACTCTCCCACCAGACCGACCTATTTTGTCATTCCTATATATTTTGTACCCAATTATTACCATATCTCATTGATTGTCATCGTTCCACCAAGTTTCTGTGATGCCTATTATACCAATATCCTCATTTAATACCTGGAACTCATGTCCTCCCATGTTAGTGTTTAGACTTCTTGCATTTGTATATAAGCACTAATAAAATTTGTCAATATTTAGTTGTCTGCCTTCATGTGATGTAATTGATGGGACTGTTTTTCATTCCACTGTTTCTCTTCAGCTCCCACCTGTACCTTATCAACTTCTATCCTCTCCTCTTTACTAAGATATCCTTTTCCATAAAAAAATTCTCTCATAATAACAGAAATTCTTTCATAACAACAGAATTTCTCTGTCTGAGCCATGTGTTCCTCCACACCTGTTAGCTTCCACTCAGTCCTTAGTTTAAAAACTCCTCTATGATCTTTTTTTAATTTTACATGGCAGCAATATGGTTCTGTTTTGGTTTAGGTGGAGCCCAGCCTTCTTATATAGGCTCCTCCTTCCCCAAAGGTTCCCTAGTGCTTAATAAATCTAAAACCTTCCTCCCTACACCAGCAGTTCATCCACATATTAAGAATTGCAGTTGTGCCTGTCTATCTGGCCCTGAACATGGAACCGGAAGCATTTCAGAGAATGCTACCATGACGATAGATGGAGATGGATTTTAAAGCCTTCCAAAATTCTACAATATCTGGACATAGAGCACAGAGTTTTGGTTCAGGTCCATCTCTACTAAATAAGACAGTTGCCATTTTCAACCTAACGGTATTTAATATACCTCCTATGGGCACACTCATCCATGGGATGTGTGATATTAATGGCCTATCTGCAGACAGCCAAAAGTGAATTTTCTATTTCTATGTTGGACACCTATAATAGATACTACAGATTATAAATGTTTAATAAAATGTAATTTAATGTTGATTAAATAGGTATATGAATAGTGTTATGAAAAGCAGGATAGCCTGTAACAAGCAGAAAGTCACAGTTTTATCCTATTCAGTAGCTTTTATGTAACAACAGAAAGCAAGAGGGTCTCTACAATAAGTTGGCAGTAGGGTTATACCTACTACATTTCAGGATTCTCAGCTTTTTATTTATTCTAAGCCTTCAGAATGCCACCTGGTGTGTTGAGACACCCAGTCCCACCCTTATATTTAGAACTGGCTTGATATATTTTTTCACAAAGCTTCTGCTAATTAACCACGAAAAGGTTTAGAAGACATATGCAGGTAGAATAAATAAATGTACAATCATTGGCTCAATGGGTAATAGAAGTGAAAAAGACCTCTTAGGTCATTTAATATACCCCTTTGCCAGATTTCTTAGTTTATTGCAGAAACAAAGTACTTGAAGGAGAAATAGAATCAAATAAAATGTTCAAATAAACTCCTTCACAGAACGTGTTGATAAGAGTTAGCTAAATCTGCAATCAAATGTTCTGGAAGTAAATGAAGCAAAACATCTGGTGACACAGTTGGAGGACAAGGAGAAAAAAGGAGTCACAAATATAGAAAGGCTTAAGAAATGTAATCCTACAAAAATTAGAACAGAAAAAATCTGTTCTATGAATTGTCTAGGATGGCTTTCAGCTCTCATACGAAGGTTTAATCTGAATCAGTCCAAACTTTGACAGTCTAGATAAAAGTTTTAAAATTCAAATGCATCTCAGTAGTTTTGTCCATTTCTGAGTTCAGAAAAACTGAGGCCAGAATTCCCCAGCTTTCCTCACCATCAGACCCTGGAATCCAAACTTACATAGTCTCCGCCCAGAGACCTATCATCTTCTACTTAAAGTATTTTTGTTGTTTTTGAGAAAAAAGACTCAGAACTTTCAGTATATCTCCCTCCAAGTGACTTCAGGTTGGCACTGTTGTTGCTGTTCCTACTCTGTCAGACAAAGAGTCTACTCCCACTGCAGCCACTACCTGTGTGGGCTTTGAGACAAACTTACACCACAGAGATAATTCTGTCTGATTGCTACGAATCATCTTCTGGGAGGTACCATAGTTATGCCTAGCACAACAAAGCAAATTGGGAGGCCTTTGGAAGGAAGAATCATAAGAGTTCAATCCTGGACACAGGTGAGGAAGGTAGATGCCAGTTAGCTGTTCTCAAGAAAATTGTATCTGAGGAGGTCCTTGGGATAACTTCTATCCACTCAAAAATGCTATAAGGAGTTGCATGCTACTGGTTTCCCCAAAGAAAGCAAAATGTCTAAGGACTCTGATTGCAGCACAGCTAATTCACAACATCTCTGCATAATCTAGCTTGTTGTCATATTATCTGATAACAGTATACTAAAATAAAAACATAGATTTCATGCTAAATTGCAACTGCTGGTGCCAGTGACAGTGAATGTGTGTGGTCAGCCCAGTGATTGGAGCGGGAATCAGTAGCCAGGAATCACAGCCCAGAGTCAGAGGCCCGGTGCCAGAGCCAACGGCCAGAGCCAAAGTAAGAAAAATGTAATTGGAATCAAGGGTCAGGACCAGATTATCTGGAGTGAGGCATGGCAGAAGTAGACACTACGATCACAGCCGTGGACAAATGCTTTAAACAGCCACTAAACTGCTGCTGCTGGGCTCAAGAGCCCAACTGCACCAATCAGGCAACGTAGCCAGCCAGACGGCCTACTACAGGCCAGCTGCGCTCATTAGGTTGACCAGAGACTGGCTCTGCTGCAGGCTCTGATTCCGGACAGCTGGTGCTTTAAATAGGCTATCTAAACTGTGCAGATAGGCATTTTGGCACACATTATATGTCCATGTAAATGCCTAAGTAGTGGAGTTTTTCAAAAGTATTGAATTGAATTTGGAGCACAAGTTACTGAAAGCTAATGGACTCAAAGTCATGTAGGTCTACAATTATAAAGTTATTTAGGTGTTGCAACTCTGAGTGCAGAGGGCTGAAATACTTTTAAAAATCTGGACCCTAGGCACTTTTGAAAATGCCACATTAATAACTAATTCAATCTGAAATTTGACATTTGGACATCCTATTGAAGGGTCCATGCTCAAAAAAATAAGTAGCTTCAGCGTATCATAAACGTACTGATACTTTGTAAAACACAGAGTAAGAAATTGTTCCTATCCTAAAGAGCTCACAAATATGCTTACTCTTCTGGAAATACCACTGAGGTAACAAAGAGCATATCTTACTTCTTGAAGTTGGAAAAGTGATTTGATGAGTAATTTTCACAGTTTGTTTAACACAGACAGTCCAGGCACTGAATGGGAGACACCTCTTTTGTATATACTTGAGCACAGGATATAAGTGGAAACAGGGATACCTCTCCACAAACTAACTTTTGTGAGCAACAAGGGTGATGTCGTGGTGGGAGTCTACTATAGACCACTGGACCAGGGGGATGAGGTGGACAAGGCTTTCTTCTGGCAACTCGCAGAAGTTACGAGATTGCACGTCATGGTTCTCATGGGAGACTTCAGTCACCCTAATATTTGCTGGGAGAGCAATACAGCGGTGCACAGACAATCCAGGAAGTTTTTGGAAAATGTAGGGGACAATTTCCTGGTGCAAGTACTGGAGGAACCAACTAGGGGCAGAGCTCTTCTTGACCTGCTGCTCACAAACTGGGAAGAATTAGTAGGGGAAGCAAAAGTGGATGGGAACCTGGGAGGCAGTGACCATGAGATGGTCAAGTTCAGGATCCTGACACAAGGAAGAAAGGAAAGCAGCAGAATACGGACCCTGGACTGCAGAAAAGCAGACTTTGACTCCCTCAGGGAGCTGTTGGGCAAGATCCCCTGGGAGAATAACATGAAGCGGAAAGGAGTCCAGGTGAGCTGGCTGTACTTTAAAGAATCCTTATTGAGGTTACAGGGACAAACGATCCCGATGTGTAGAAAGAATAGTTAATATGGCATGCGACTGGCTTGGCTTAACAGTGAAATCCTTGCTAATCTTAAATACAAAAAAGAAGCTTACAAGAAGCGGAGATTGAACAAATGACCAGGGATGAATATAAAAATATTGCTCGGGCACGCAGGAGTGAAATCAGGAAGGTCAAATCACACCTGGAGTTGCAGCTAGCAAGAGATGTTAAGAGTAACAAGAAGGGTTTCTTCAGGTATGTTAGCAACAAGAAGAAAGTCAAGGAAAGTGTGGGCCCCTTACTGAATGAGGGAGGCAACCTAGTGACAGAGGATGTGGAAAAAGATAATGTACTCAGTGCTTTTTTTGACTCTGTCTTCATGAACAAGGTCAGCTCCCAGACTACTGCATTGGGCAGCACAGCATGGGGAGGAGGTGACCAGCCCTCTGTGGAGAAAGAAGTGGTTTGGGACTATTTAGAAAAGCTGGACGTGCACAAGTCCACGGGGCCGGATGTGTTGCATCCGAGAGTGCTAAAGGAGTTAGCGGATGTGATTGCAGAGCCTTTGGCCATTATCTTTGAAAACTCATGGCGATCAGGGGAGGTCCCGGACGACTGGAAAAAGGCTAATATAGTGCCAATCTTTAAAAAAGGGAAGAAGGAGGATCCTGGGAACTACAGGCCAGTCAGCCTCACCTCAGTCCCTGGAAAAATCATGGAGCAGGTCCTCAAGGATTCAATTCTGAAGCCCTTAGAGGAGAGGAAAGTGATCAGGAACAGTCAGCATGGATTCACCAAGGGCAAGTCATGCCTGACTAATCTAATCGCCTTCTATGACGAGATAACTGGCTCTGTGGATGAAGGGAAAGCAGTGGACGTGTTGTTCCTTGACTTTAGCAAAGCTTTTGACACTGTCTCCCACAGTATTCTTGCCAGGAAGTTAAAGAAATATGGGCTGGATGAATGGACTATAAGGTGGATAGAAAGCTGGCTAGATTGTCGGGCTCAACGGGTAGTGATCAATGGCTCCATGTCTAGTTGGCAGCCGGTATCAAGTGGAGTGCCCCAAGGGTCGGTCCTGGGGCGGGTTTTGTTCAATATCTTCATAAATGATCTGGAGGATGGTGTGGATTGCACTCTCAGCAAGTTTGCGGATGACACTAAACTGGGAGGAGAGGTAAATATGCTGGAGGGTAGGGATAGGATACAGAGGGACCTAGACAAATTGGAGGATTGGGCCAAAAGAAATCTGATGAAGTTCAATAAGGACAAGTGCAGAGTCCTGCACTTATGACGGAAGAATCCAATGCACTGCTACAGACTAGGGACCGAATGATTCGGCAGCAATTCTGCAGAAAAGGACCTAGGGGTTACAGTGGACGAGAAGCTGGATATGAGTCAACAGTGTGCCCTTGTTGCCAAGAAGGCCAATGGCATTTTGGGGCATAGTGAGCAGATCGAGGGACGTGATCGTTCCCCTCTATTCGACACTGGTGAGGCCTCATCCGGAGTACTGTGTCCAGTTTTGGGCCCCACACTACAAGAAGGATGTAGAAAAATTGGAAAGAGTCCAGCGGAGGGCAACAAAAATGATTAGCAAAAAGAAAAGGAGTACTTGTGGCACCTTAGAGACTAACCAATTTATTTGAGCATGAGCTTTCGTGAGCTACAGCTCACTTCATCAGATGCATACCGTGGAAACTGCAGCAGACTTTATATATGTTTCATATTCTCTGTGTGTATATAAAGTCTGCTGCAGTTTCCACGGTATGCATCTGATGAAGTTAGCAGTAGCTCACGAAAGCTCACGCTCAAATAAATTGGTTAGTCTCTAAGGTGCCACAAGTACTCCTTTTCTTTTTGCGAATACAGACTAACACGGCTGTTCCTCTGAAACCTGTCAAAAATGATTAGGGGACTGAAACACATGACTTATGAGGAGAGGCTGAGGGAACTGGGGATGTTTAGTCTACGGAAGAGAAGAATGAGGGGGGATTTGATAGCTGCTTTCAACTACCTGAAAGGGGGTTCCAAAGAGGATTGCTCTAGACTGTTCTCAGTGGTAGCAGATGACAGAACAAGGAGTAATGGTCTCAAGTTGCAGTGGAGGAGATTTAGGTTTGATATTAGGAAAAACTTTTTCACTAGGAGGGTGGTGAAACCCTGGAATGCATTACCTAGGGAGGTGGTGGAATCTCCTTCCTTAGAAGTTTTTAAGGTCAGGCTTGACAAAGCCCTGGCTGGGATGATTTAATTGGGATCGGTCCTGCTTTGAGCAGGGGGCTGGACTAGATGACCTCCTGAGGTCCCTTCCAACCCTGATATTCTATTATTCTATTCTATGATTCTATGAACTTGCAGAGGGCTGTAACATGGAGACACCTTGACTATAGAGGAAGAAGGTTATGGGGGATCACCAAAATATCCCATTCCACGCACCCTCAACTGCCCGCAAACCCCCTCCAACTTGCGTTCAACCCTTCTGTCCTTTCTTTGCCAGCAGGCTGGCTAACCTAGTGAGGAGGGCTTTAAACTAGGTTCACCGGGGGAAGGAGACCAAAGCCCTGAGGTAAGTGGGAAAGCGGGATACCGGGAGGAAGCACAGGCAGGAATGTCTGTGAGGGGAGGGCTCCTGCCTCATAATGGGAATGAGGGGCGATCAACAGGTTATCTCAAGTGCTTATGTACAAATTCACAAAGCCTTGGTAACAAGCAGGGAGAACTGGAGGTCCTGGTGATGTCAAAGAACTATGACGTGATTGGAATAACAGAGACTTGGTGGGATAACTCACACGACTGGAGTACTGTCATGGATGGTTATAAACTGTTCAGGAAGGACAGGCAGGGCAGAAAAGGTGGGGGAGTAGCACTGTATGTAAGGGAGCAGTATGACTGCTCAGAGCTCCGGTACGAAACTGTAGAAAAACCTGAGTGTCTCTGGATTAAGTTTAGAAGTGTGTGCAACAAGAGTGATGTAGTGGTGGGAGTCTGCTATAGACCACCGGACCAGGGGGATGAGGTAGATGAGGCTTTCTTCCGGCAGCTCACGGAAGCTACTAGATCGCATGCCCTGATTCTCATGGGTGACTTTAATTTTCCTGATATCTGCTGGGAGAGCAATACAGCGGTGCATAGACAATCCAGGAAGTTTTTGGAAAGCGTAGGGGACAATTTCCTGGCGCAAGTGCTAGAGGAGCCAACTGGGGGGGCGCTTTTCTTGACCTGCTGCTCACAAACCGGGTAGAATTAGTGGGGGAAGCAAAAGTGGATGGGAATCTGGGAGGCAGTGACCATGAGTTGGTTGAGTTCAGGATCCTGACGCAGGGAAGAAAGGTAAGCAGCAGGATACGGACCCTGGACTTCAGGAAAGCAGACTTCGACTCCCTCAGGGAACGGATGGGTAGGATCCCCTGGGGGACTAACTTGAAGGGGAAAGGAGTCCAGGAGAGCTGGCTGTATTTCAAGGAATCCCTGTTGAGGTTACAGGGACAAACCATCCCGATGAGTCGAAAGAATAGTAAATATGGCAGGCGACCAGCTTGGCTTAACGGTGAAATCCTAGCGGATCTTAAACATAAAAAAGAAGCTTACAAGAAGTGGAAGATTGGACAAATGACCAGGGATGGGTATAAAAATATTGCTTGGGCTTGCAAGAATGAAATCAGGAGGGCCAAATCGCACCTGGAGCTGCAGCTAGCAAGAGATGTCAAGAGTAACAAGAAGGGTTTCTTCAGGTATGTTGGCAACAAGAAGAAAGCCAAGGAAAGTGTGGGCCCCTTACTGAATGAGGGAGGCAACCTAGTGACAGAGGATGTGGAAAAAGCTAATGTACTCAATGCTTTTTTTGCCTCTGTTTTCACTAACAAGGTCAGCTCCCAGACTGCTGCGCTGGGCATCACAAAATGGGGAAGAGATGGCCAGCCCTCTGTGGAGATAGAGTTGGTTAGGGACTATTTAGAAAAGCTGGACGTGCACAAGTCCATGGGGCCAGACGAGTTGCATCCGAGAGTGCTGAAGGAATTGGCGGCTGTGATTGCAGAGCCATTGGCCATTATCTTTGAAAACTCGTGGCGAACCGGGGAAGTCCCGGATGACTGGAAAAAGGCTAATGTAGTGCCAATCTTTAAAAAATGGAAGAAGGAGGATCCAGGGAACTACAGGCCAGTCAGCCTCACCTCAGTCCCTGGAAAAATCATGGAGCAGGTCCTCAAAGAATCAATCCTGAAGCACTTGCATGAGAGGAAAGTGATCAGGAACAGCCAGCATGGATTCACCAAGGGAAGGTCATGCCTGACTAATCTAATTGCCTTTTATGATGAGATTACTGGTTCTGTGGATGAAGGGAAAGCAGTGGATGTATTGTTTCTTGACTTTAGCAAAGCTTTTGACACGGTCTCCCACAGTATTCTTGTCAGCAAGTTAAGGAAGTATGGGCTGGATGAATGCACTGTAAGGTGGGTAGAAAGCTGGCTAGAGTGTTGGGCTCAACGGGCAGTGATCAATGGCTCCATGTCTGGTTGGCAGCCGCTTCAAGTGGAGTGCCCCAAGGGTCGGTCCTGGGGCCGGTTTTGTTCAATATCTTCATAAATGATCTGGAGGATGGTGTGGATTGCACTCTCAGCAAATTTGCGGATGATACTAAACTGGGAGGAGTGGTAGATACGCTGGAGGGGAGGGATAGGATACAGAAGGACCTAGACAAATTGGAGGATTGGGCCAAAAGAAATCTGATGAGGTTCAATAAGGATAAGTGCAGGGTCCTGCACTTAGGATGGAAGAATCCAATGCACCGCTACAGGGACCGAATGGCTAGGCAGCAGTTCTGCGGAAAAGGACCTAGGGGTGACAGTGGATGAGAAGCTGGATATGAGTCAGCAGTGTGCCCTTGTTGCCAAGAAGGCCAATGGCATTTTGGAATGTATAAGTAGGGGCATAGCGAGCAGATCGAGGGACGTGATTGTTCCCCTCTATTCAACATTGGTGAGGCCTCATCTGGAGTACTGTGTCCAGTTTTGGGCCCCACACTACAAGAAGGATGTGGATAAATTGGAGAGAGTCCAGCGAAGGGCAACAAAAATGATTAGGGGTCTGGAACACATGACTTATGAGGAGAGGCTGAGGGAGCTGGGATTGTTTAGCCTGCAGAAGAGAAGAATGAGGGGGGATTTGATAGCTGCTTTCAACTACCTGAAAGGGGGTTCCAAAGAGGATGGCTCTAGACTATTCTCAATGGTAGCAGATGACAGAACGAGGAGTAATGGTCTCAAGTTGCAGTGGGGGAGGTTTAGATTGGATATTAGGAAAAACTTTTTCACTAAGAGGGTGGTGAAACACTGGAATGCGTTACCTAGGGAGGTGGTAGAATCTCCTTCCTTAGAGGTTTTTAAGGTCAGGCTTGACAAAGCCCTGCCTGGGATGATTTAACTGGGAATTGGTCCTGCTTCGAGCAGGGGGTTGGACTAGATGACCTTCAGGGGTCCCTTCCAACCCTGACATTCTATGATTCTATGATTCTATGATTCTGAGCATGTCAAATATCACCTCTCCCCAGCACCAATCATGTATTAAAACCAAGGAAGTTACCACAACTCAACCACCCAAAACTTTGAAAGCACTGAAATGCTAGGCTAAGTGGAATCTCTCTTGTATTCCTTGCTGCTTACACATTATACACACCGAAACTCCATCAGGCTATCACTTCCATCTACAGGAAATACAGAAAGAGAATACACACTTCAGGTGCAAGCATGCCCCCACTGAAGTCAATTGAAAAGCTCCCACTCACTTCAATGGTATCAGGATTTCACCCTCCACACAGACTATTTTTTTTTCAAGGGGAGAGTATGATGGAGTAAAGGTTTTGAATTATGCCACAAGCTACATGGAGTTGGGGTATATAACCTTTGATGGTGTTGGATTAGTCTTAGTAAAGCAATTGTGGAGGCCCTTTGAAAAAGTCAATTAGTATACTAAAAAAAAGTGTTATCACCTTTCTAATAGTTGCCGTATTTTTCATCACCATTGAATTCACTGTAAACAGGATCTTGTTACTTTCACTAACAAACATGACAGCACAAAATAGAGACTTCTACCACTAGCACCATCAAAATGACAGAAAATTGGAATTTTTGGTTTAGTTCAGGCTGGCGTTATTGTAGCTTAACTATTCAAAACGATAGCCATATAATATCCCAACCTTCATATAAAAACAGGACAGTGCATCAAATAGATAACATAATGTAGTGACAAGATTAGTATTGCATGGTTTGCATGTGCCTAAATATACCTTATTGCATTTTCTTAATAGTTAGGGCAGATGTAGAAGAAATGACAGATAAGGTCAATTAGGTTATAAAATAGATGGACACATTGCCTGAATATGTTTTTGTTTGTTTTAAATTATCTACATTTGCTATTTTCTACCATCTACTATATTACATATATTACTATAATACATATACTAAAAAATATGTTCTATCTTGAATATTGCTCTGACACTGGGAGGACTTTTTCCAGATCTGAAGAAGAGCTCTGTGGGGCTCAAAAGCTTGTCTCTCTCACCAACAGAAGCATGGGTGGCGGGTGAACCAGCAGTTGGGGGAGACTAGCCCCCACCCCTCCCCTTCTGCCTGAGGCCCTGCACCTCTCCCTCCTTTATTGCCCCCTCTCCTCCTGGAGCCCAGAGTGGCAGAGCCCCACTGCAGCTGCTGTCCCCCCTCACCCCAGGCCAGCACCCCCGGCCCCGGCGCGCAGGGCAGACAGCACCGCCATAGCACCCCCAATCTCAGCCCCAGAGTGCGGGGAGGGCGGGCCGCCAAAGTGCTCCCAACCCCAGCACCAGAGCACTGGGCGGGCAGCTCCACCACAGCATCCGCAACTGGAGCGCCAGGCAAGCCCCAGCCCTAGCCTCCCCGCGTCCCAGCCGCAGGCCGTCCGGCCCCAGCCCAGTCCTAACCTGGGCCGCGAAAGAGCAGGAATTCACAGGCACTCCTGGGGGTGGAATCACACCAGTCAGTTTGGGGAGACTCAGCCTCCCCCAGCCTATGATACCCGCCACCCATGAACAGAAGTGATACAAAATATTATCTCAGGTTTTTCTCTATACAGGAAAGTGACTTTTTGATAAAATTCTGCAGTTTCTATTTTGTTCTTCAGACACCAGGCCAAGTTAGTCACACAGAGAAAGAGGCAAAATGGGCACTAGTCACAACAACAACTTTATTGTAAAAGAAGAATGTCTCCATCATTCCCTAAAGACCTTTTGAAATATTCTTCACACAGTGCCATCTAGTGACGAAACGTTATAATGCAATTTAAGCTTTCCATCACAGGAGAGGCATTCTTCCGAACCACAAACTTTAACTTTCCCAGAAGGGAAGATTTTACATAGAAAAGGAAAATGATTGGAATAAATAGTCAATCTCATTATATGCTATTCAGTAAATAAACATTAGCAATAATTTAATTAATATGTGTGTTAAAAATGTATCCACATTTCTCAGATTTACATGCAATTTGGATCAAGGCCTTCTATAGTCACCATAGCAGTGATTTTTAATCTGTCTTTCCTTTTCTTTTCTTTTTTTTTTTTTTGCCCTGGATATAGGGCCATATAAAAGTAAATCAAAGATAGAATCTAATCCAGCTATGCTTCAAAATCCCTGTTATCAAGTTTTGGTTTCAATATATTAAAAATCTGCTCTCTTTCTCAGCAAATAGTGAAGTCAGCCATTAGACAGTTAGGCCATGCACAAGCCCAATGCAGTTCTACTATATATCTTCAAAACTGATAAACAGATAAACCGCAACAAGATTTTATAATATAATATGTTGTATTCCATTGCTCAGAATCTAGCTGCAACAGATAAATTTGAAATATACATTGTTGGTTCCATATGTGATTCTAAAGTCTATTTTTCTTACTAATATTATTCTCCAGTTTTACACTAGATAACTTTTTGTGCACCCACTTCAGCATAGCTAGATACACTTCACGATTTTTTCTTTGTTTGCTTGTGAAATATGAATCACCTAATAAATTATTATAAAGGGAACACATAGATTATATCATGATCCTTTTTGAAGGGTTAGAAATTATGGAGATACTCCCTCTGACTTCAGTGAACTTTAAATCAAGTCCTGAAGAAACACTATTGTTTTGGAGTTTTTTGTTTTGTTTTTAATTTTGGAGTCTGTTGAGATATGTGGAATCCTTCTTATCCAAATTGTCTCCAGACAGTCTCTGACCTTCAAAAAAGGGTGTTGAAGAAGGTGAATCCTGGAGATGGTACTTATTTCTAAGACAATTAGAGGATTCTCCTTGTCAGAATGAATCAAAGAAGGTAGCAAAAGGAAAAACAGGTAGCCACACATGCAGAATCATAAATGAAGAACAAAATCTTGTAAATTGGTTTTAACATGATTATTAATGAGTATTCATCTACTTAAACAAGCAAGCAAGCAACCAATATTTACCTAAGCAAATGAAGCCCTAACCAAAAGGACTGAATATACATATAAAGTTGTGACAGACATAATAATTGGTTTTCAGGTTATGCTCAATCTGTCTATCCTCTGAAGTTTTAAAGTCAGAAGCACTCTTGTTGGGAGATGAGAGATAGAAGCTTCTGCATTGGGGACTGAACTGTATATTTGTCAATGTATAAATAGAAGGCATGATTGACCTCTACACTAATGGCAATCATAAACAACTTGAATTCCAGTCAACAGAGTTACACTTCTGTTAAACCGGTATAAGTGACAGGAGAACTAAGCCCCCAGTCTTTCTGTACTTCACACAGCTTATGGTAAAAACAACTGAAAGTTTTATTTTTATTTCTTTCCAGCATGAAACAACACTAAGACAACAATTAATTAAGTGCCTTAATAATAGGGAAGATATATGCTCTGTTAGTATATTTCATTTGAAACTAGTGTGTGGAAATTTTCTTATGACATTCTTTGATATCCAGAGTTTATGTAATATTTTCTACTAACTGGAAATATTTATCTCTATCAGGTAGTTTCTCTGGGGCTTGTCTATAGAGTGAGGTAATGCAGTGTATGGGGTTGTAATTTCTAAGGAGTACTAATATGTTGCCCTTTAACTGATCTGTGTAGACCCTGCTGGTGCACTTTATTATAGGAGTGTTTGAAACAGTGCTACATAAAGTGCACTAGAAAACCATTAGTGCACATCACCAGGGTCTACATGGACACAACAAATTAGTGTGCTTTAGAAATCAACCCCCCACAGAGTGCATTACCCCACTGTGTAGCCAAGCCCTGTACCATCTAATCAAACTGCTTTCTCCTAGAAATATTTTAAGAAATCATCCAAATTCTAAAATTCTAAGATTTTTTTTAGATTTTTTGGTAGGTTTTTTTTTTTTTTTTTAGGCAATATAATGTGCTTAGATTTCATTTGATGTTTATATGGAAGAAGGCAAAAGTGGGATGATCAGCATCATCCAGATGAGTTAATAAATAAAATAGAATTGGCAGTACGTGTAGCAGCCATAATCATGATGTTACTTGTATGTTGCACCCCCACTTACCGCAATGCCCCTCCCCACGGGTTCATGTTGTAAGCTTCTTCGTACCGTATCTTCTTATGTCTTTAGATAGTGCCTAGCACATTGTGGGCATTACCACAATCTAAACAATAAAATTATAATCCTTAAAGAAAGAAATCCAAGATTCCTGGCACCAGATCATGGATGGTATAAATCAGTGTAGCTCCATTGAAGGCACTGGAGCTACGTCAATTCACACCATCTGCCCCATTTCATAATCCTCTTCTCTAAGCAGTCCAAATTCTCTCATGAATGAAAGAAAATAAAACTCCAGGACATTCTCTTTAGCTCTTCTGGGAGTATATATTCCTTTTGGCTAAGTTGGGAGTGACTGCATATTTTTTCACAACACTACAAATCTCTTTATATGGGTCTGTTACACTTACTTTCAACTATTATTTTGCTATTCACATATGCCCCAAGTTCTGCAGTCCTTACATTTAATAACTATGAAAGATTTTTCACAGTAAGGTATGTAAGGTTTGTGCCTTTATTTATTTACCATTAATTTATCTTCTTCTGTTCCACATCAGTTTTTTGTGTTATTTTTCTGTTAAATTTATGGTTCTTCTACTGTAACTATGCACAGTGCACAATATGTACTGCTTCACTTCAAAAGCCAGTACAGTTAGTCTGATCTAGAATGCTTTTCTTATGCCCTAATTTCATATCCAATTCCTCCAAAAAGGACTGATAGAAAAAAAGAAGCCTGTTTCCATCCACACTGGCAACAACAACAACAACAAAAACAAAAAAAAACCCAAACCATTCTATAATTCAATTGGTTTTCAGTAATTATGTTTGTAACTATGCATACACAATTGTATCCAGACAAAATAAATACATGAGAGACAGAGACCTTCTAATAAAATAATATAGCTGCAGTTTAAGCTGCCTATATACAATAAAAGAGACAAGGGCAAGATCTGTATCGAAGAAGAAAAAGAAAAAGAAAAAAAAAACTATTGCTGAGTTTCACTATATACCAGCATTTCAAAGAGCAAAATATAGTGCATAGCACTCACCATTTACATCCTTTTCTGTGGTGCCCAGAGGCCTGTGCATCACATCTTCTGGCTGCCTGTGTGTTGGAAAGGATCAGAAGTTCAGAATAGTGCTAGTCAGACCTTGAAGGATTAATCACTGCATGTATTGTTTGATGTTTGTTTTCAAAGACCAGTCAGGTAGCAGAAGATAATTGTGTTGCTGAGTAATGGCATTGAAAATTCAGGGCCAGACCGTCAGCTGAGGTAAATCTGTGTTGTTCCAATGAAATTGGTCTAATTTACATAAGATGAGTTTCTGATCCTCAGCACCCAGTTGTTGAAGATATTGCTCTAAAATACCTGTATAAGAATGTAGTCGAATAATGCTATGATACAAACAAATTAAAACAGAATCACAACTAGGAAATTCTACACTTTTTTTTTATGACCATAATTCATGCAATATATTAGCTCATACCTTTGCAGTGTGGCATATTTAAGACTTGAAATGTCCTGATTTTGGTGCACATGGGTTTGGCAAACCTAAAAAGATCCTTTTTGACTTGCAGGGGCTTGGCAACCCTTCCAAGATTCACTGTAGTTTTTGATTCACACAGGCCGAAACTCTTCAAGAGAGGCTCATATGAGCATTGGCAAAATGTACTAGTATCATTATGAAATTGGTTTCAGAGTGGTAGCCATGTTAGTCTGTATCAGCAAAAACAACGAGGAGTCCTTGTGGCACCTTAGAGACTAACAAATTTATGTGGGCATAAGCTTTGCTCTGTCATGTACATTGGTCAAACCAGACAATCTCTATGCAAAAGAATAAATGGACACAAATCTGCCATCAGGAATTATAACATTCAAAAACCAGTAGGAGAACACTTCAATCTCCCTGGTGACTCAATAACAGACTTAAAAGTGGTAATTCTTCAACAAAAAAACTTCAGAAACAGACTTGAAAGAGAAATTGCAGAACTGAAATTAATTTTCAAATTGGACACCATCAAATTAGGCCTGAATAAAGACTGAGAGTGGATGGGTTGTTAGGGGGCTTATTCCTTCACCCACTTACTTCCCTGGTCCTTCTCGCAAGAACAGAGAGCAACAATACCGGAAGTCCAAAGGTACAAACAATTCAATGTTTATTGGGGTGAAATTTCAGCAAGCATGATTCCAGTTTCCTTCCTTAGTGTACCCCTTCCCAGCTCTGACACCACAGCCTTACACCTATGTCCCTGTTCCCATTCCTGCCCTTAGCGAAACATGATTCCAATTTCCCCACCCCCATTCCCTGTTCCCATTCCCCCCCCCACACACACACACACTTCCTGATTGACTGCAGACTATATAGTAAAACTTGAGTTCTGCTTAGCTATACCGTAACCAATCATTTTCCTGAAATTTAACTAACCAATCCTAACATATTGTAACATGATTATGTAACCAATTATATCCCACCACCTGAATTAATTTACACCCAACAAAATTAATTATACAGCAGACAGGAACAATCACAGAACCAGACAGAGATTATACAGACAAACAATAGCAAAGTGGGAACTATAATGACAAAACAATACAGAAGTGAAGATTTCACATCCCAGCTATTGATAAGTGAGTTCTTGCCAGACAGGATGCTATCAAACTAAGTTGCCTTTTACATCTTCTAGGCACTTCCCTTTCCCCGGAGGTTATAGGCATTATCAGGACAGGCTTGTATTCCTAACAGCCCAATATCACCTTCTTTCAATGTGAGAAGTTTGGAATGTAAGGATGTGACCATTCGCTTCCCAGCTTATGGCTGCCTCTGCTGTTTAGCCAACGACCTTAGCCTAAGAACAGGGCCTCAGACTGTCACAGTAAGAGAAGGCCCTTACACCGGCAGACAGTGATTTTGATTCTTTCTTTTATACCTCTATAACTAGCCAAGTGATAAGAATACACCTAAATTCTTAGAATATAGGCCTTTACAGACAGCCTGAATATCTATATCCTAACATGGGTCATTATAAAAACTAATTTCCCCATACTAATTTCCCCCTATTGTACTCACACCTTCTTGTCAGCTGTTTGAAAGGGCCACCTTCATTACCACTACAAAAATGATTTTTCCTCCCTTGGTATTCTACTGTTAATTGAATTGCCTCGTTAGCACTCACCGCCCACTTGGTAAGGCAACTCCCATCTTTTCATGTACCATTTATATATACCTGCTACTGTATTTTCTACTCCATGCTTCTGATAAAGTGGGTTTTAGCCCTACAAAACCTTATGCCCAAATAAATTTGTTAGTCTCTAAGGTGCCACAAGGACTCCTCATTGTTTTTATTATGAAATTGGTGAGTTTCACCAACTCACGTTAATGCCTGTCTTTCCCAAAAAAGTTCCCAGTGTCTAATAATTCCATCTGACTAGTTCTTGGGTCCAAGCCCTGAAACTAGACTCAGATACATTGTACAACCTTGACTTCTTAATTCCATTTTCATTAAGAATCAACTCCAATAAATACTGCAGGGTTAAAATAAATGGTGCTGCAGTTGGTTTTTTTCATATTGGCTTTTATAGCATTTTCCTAGACCCTCCTCAACCCCATTCTTATTTTTTCCCTCTTTCAGGAATACACATCGTGACACGTCATTCCATATTATTTGATATAAATATGACATAACTGAGATATACTTTATGCAAGATGGCTCATGTTACATATCATTGGGAAGGTTACGATTTTCTGAATGTGATTATCCAATTTGTATGCCTGTATTATTTCTTTTTCTGAAGTTAGGAATATTGAATATGTATCTGCATTTCAACTATGCTACTTTGGGTGACACCCACTGCTAAAACTTCAGGTAAAAAAAGACAGGGCGGATGGCCCATCAGCAAGGATAATAGACTGTGAAAAGCTTGACCTTCCTGTGGATGGTCCATACTGTCACTAACTCATGGAAGCTGTGATAGTACAGAGTCAGGTGGTCTTGTCACCTAATACTAAAACATTACCTGTGACTTCTTGTAACTTTCCACTGTAAGAGAAGTGGGGGGTCAAGTTTGGGAAACAAGGATTCCTGCCTTGTGTAAATCCTATTTAAGGGTGGGAAGGAAGGCAAACGGGACTCCTCCTCTCCATGGCCTGTCTGCCCAAGAAGAAAGACTGTGAAAGGGAAGGCAAGAGGGGAATCCAGACTGAGACAGGGGTCTAGTCTGAAAAGGATCATAAGTTGAACTCTGAACCACAGAAGCTTTGTGAACTGCCTGCCATAATATCTAGGATGAGAAATATTATTTGTAACCAATTTCTTTAGTGAAACTAGCTTAGTTTGTGTGTTTGATTTCATTTGCTTAATAATCTGCTTTATTCTTTGTTACCCCTTTTACCCATTAAAATCTGCCTTTTATAGTTAATAAAATTTGTTTTGTTTATTATTAAACCAAGTTTCTGTAATTTCTAACTGGAGTGCAGGGGCAAGAAGTATGCACACCTCTCTCCACATAAAGGAATGGGGCAAATTTCATAATATATCTTTGGGTCTGCACTCCAAGGGAGGTAGACATCTGAGTTCTGAGTAAGTCCCTTAAACTGAGGCTTCCCAGAGCTGTTCTGCAGCTGGGTGTGGCCCTGCCTGTGGCTGTGTTAAATGAGATTAAGAGCCTGGCTCAGAAAGACAGGTTAAAGGGGGCCCATGCTGGAAGAACAGGTAGACTCAGCGGTATCTCAGCACATCAGGTGGCTTCCCACGGGTTCATCCAGTAATAGACAATATACTACTTTGTCTTCAACTGTATTACTTCAGATACCAAATTTTCACATGTTAAGCAAGGCTGGACTGAAACACAACTAGGATGATAGCTCTCCAAAAGAAACAAATCTGCTGAAGGAAGACTGAATAGTGGATGTTGAATAGTTGGCATTCTTATCTCTGAGTCAGTGCTAAGCTTTTGTCATAGCACAGAGTGAGGGCTGAATGTATTATAATAGATTCAATCTTTTGAATGACAAGAAAAACTTAGGAGGGGGCTAGTATCTGTGGGATCAAAATAATGTCTATGCATCCAAACTATACAATTTGTAAGTTTGCCTGGAAGTGAATAGAAATTGAAGAACCATAAAAGTTCCTGGTTTTAAGATGGCCATACTCTGACCATGTTATCCATCAACTGGCTATGGGTATTCTCCACTTTCTGTCCTGAAAAATGTATACATGTTTTAATGCATTGTTTAATGGCTGCTGCCTTTCACTTCATAACTGAATTCCAGTGACTGATGAAGTGATCTATGTATATCTAGTGTGTAATAAAATTGTAAATACTATTTTGAACTTTGGAAACTTTGATGTAAAATCCTGTGTAAATTACAACCATCCAAGCATATTTTTTCTATATTTCCCCTTTTCATATTACAAGGAAGAATTTCGCAAAAGTAATAAAGTACATTCTTAAAATATTTCCTATAAATAATTGATAGATTTACATTTACCTGAATTGTCCCGTGAAAACTGGCTATTTGAGTAAACAAAATGCAGACTTGGTCTTTTTCAGTTTATAAGACTTATGGTGCTAATAATTTAATTTAAAAACTACAATAGTCTTTTCCAAACATTTGGACAATTGATTATCCCTATTTCTAGTCATAAACTCAGATAATAATGGTCAATTATGTTTATTTGTAAGGACTATGCTGAATTTCTGCACCTAGAAAATAAGGAGAGCTTACTGGCATTTTTACTTGTTTCCTCTTACTCTGGCATTAAAGTCGAATGCTAGTATATATAAACTACTGGCAAAATTCTGTCTTGATGTATAACTGTAAAAGCTGGTTAAGTCAATGTGTGGCCCAAGGTATAAAGCAAGGCAAAAATTGATCCTCTGTTATCAAAGAAAACAAAAAAAGAAAGAAAAAAAGGGGAAAAGATTATGCCAGAGCCACAGAGGTTCAGGTGTGGGATGTGTAGAAGAGTATCACCACATGAGAAGTCCCAGGAAGTATTTTACCTCAGGAGAAAGCAGGTGTGTGCTCTCTCTTTTCTGTGACCACAAATAAGGTGCAACTAGAGAACTCTGGGAAAGGATTGTGATTCCTATTGAAAGTATTCCATATATGGCTATATTTCTTCCCAGTGTTTCCTGCCTACACCTTATTTATAGATATAATAAGTCTGTAGACATGACAAGGGACAAATCATAGTGTATAGATTGCAACAGAGGGAAACTTCTGTGTTTTAATAAAAGTGATGGTTGCATTGTCTTTTGAGTATTTGTGAAACACAAGTTCACAATACTGCCATCCAAATGACAGGGGAAATGTCTATTGTTCACTCTTTACATTTTAGCACATCAAAAACAACTTCAAAATTCCTATGCCATCAATTACATTTGTTGTCTTACTGTAGCAAAAGTACATCAAATTTAATAAATAGCATGGAAATATTCTGTTCTATTACAGACTAAACAGAGAATATTTCTTAATCTGCACCTCAACAAATCAATAAACTACATAAAATATGCTCATGTATGGAATCATTGCAACAACATTCACTCTTTGCATTGTTTGGTTAGGTGATATGCATCTTGAATTAAATAATAGCAAGCTAGGCATTCAGGCAAATATAACTTAAGCTAGCGCTGTAACTCAGTGCTACTTTATTTGTACATCGCCACTTCTTACAATTTCTTCTTTTTAAGCAAAAGTGGTTCATCTTTCATAAATTTGCTAAGGACAGTGATTAAAAAAAAGAGCTGGAGAATAAAATGTATTGCATCTAATTTATGATGTCTGAAGAGTCTTAGTTACTATAGAAAACATTTATGTCTCTCAACCTTAGCATCCCTAACAAAAACTGAAAAAAATAATCTTCTATATGTTAAGTTATCTTTTATGTAGTCCCTTGTGTCTTTGAAGACAGTCAGAAGTTCAGACTCCATCCAGTATATTCTGGGAACAAATTGTAATCTTATTAAAATACCATCTTGTTAGTGGAGTCACAGAAGCTACTGTATGGATTAAAGTAGAATTGGTTCCCTGTTTCCTTTTTAGGAAACAGATGTATGTATAAAACATCCTAGAAACATAGTGATATGCAGTATTTTTCATAGATTCTCTTCATGCTCAAAAGGCCCAGTGAATAGCTCTGTTTGAACAAAATGTTATGTATGTCTTACTCATGGCACGAGTATAATTGTGTTACTCAGTCTACCCATTATTTAAGGAGCTACTTATTCTTCTGATTAGAGATACAGGCAGTACAGTCCATATGCAAGTTACATCTTACTGAGGCAGATTCCTTCCAAGCAAATTTGAAGTACCCTCCATGGACAAAAACTGGAAGTAGGTATTTCATTACCTGTATGTTCTATGTTTCATGGAATGGGAAAAAGGAGCAAAAGGAAGTGGAATATCCATGAAAAAGCCTTTCACTCTGTAACTTCCCATGAGTTAAAAGCTATTCTTGCAAATTTAAACATGCTAAAAATTTCAGCACATGATGAATTAATTCATAATATGTATTTGTAAGGAGAATCTCATAATTAAAACATGCTTACTGGTAGAACCAAACTTTCAAAAGAGTGGCCTTCCTTTTCCTTATCTAATTTGCTTCCACATTTTATACCAATAGTTGAATTGGATAGTTAAAGGCTCAGTAACCTGATTTTTGACCCCTCAAACTTTTCAGGTATAAAATTTGCCATTGCATATTAACCCCTCCCCCAAAGAGTCTCACTCTTTTTTAAAAATGAGCCTCAAGATGTATAAACTATACACGGAGCACCTCTCCTCTTTATACATGTTTCCATGACTTGGAATGCTGCTGTGCCTTGTGTCATAAATATAAAGGGAAGGGTAAACCCCTTTAAAATCCCTCCTGGCCAGAGGAAAAATCCTCTCATCTGTAAAGGGTTAAGACGCTAAAGGTAACCTCGCTGGCACCTGACCAAAATGACCAATGAGGAGACAAGATACTTTCAAAAGCTGGGAGGAGGGAGAGAAACAAAGGGTCTGTGTTTGTCTGTATGCTGCTTTTGCCGGGGATAGAACAGGAATGGAGTCTTAGAACTTTTAGTAAGTAATCTAGCTAGGTATGTGTTAGATTATGATTTCTTTAAATGGCTGAGAAAAGAACTGTGCTGGATAGAATGACTATTCCTGTCTGTGTACTTTTTTTGTAACTTAAGGTTTTGCCTAGAGGGATTCTCTATGTTTTGAATCTAATTACCCTGTAAGGTATCTACCATCCTGATTTTACAGAGGTGATTTTTTTATTTCTATTAAAAGTCTTCTTGTAAGAAAACTGAATGCTTTTTCATTGTTCTAAGATCCAAGGGTTTGGGTGTGTGGTCACCTATGCAAATTGGTGAGGATTTTTACCAAACCTTCCCCAGGAAGTGGGGTGCAAGGGTTGGGAGGATTTTGGGGGGAAAGACGTGTCCAAACTACGTTTCCCAGTAAACCCAGTTAAAGTTTGGTGGTGGCAGTGAAAATCCAGGGTCAAAGGATAAAATTAATTTGTACCTTGGGGAAGTTTTAACCTAAGCTGGTGAAAGTAAGCTTAGGAGGTTTTCATGCAGGTCCCCACATCTGTACCCTAGAGTTCAGAGTGGGGGAGGAACCTTGACAATAACCCTGAGTGATCTGGAGTTCTGGCAATTGATAACATGTACCACGACCATATTGTCACTCCAGAAACTCACTCTTCTGTTTGAAAAATCAGCTACCCAAATAGTCACTGCCACTAAAATGGGTAAAAAAAACAAATTCAGGAATGTTATATCCTTTATTATGCCTTTTTGTATACAATCACAAAGCCACTTTTAGGGCATGCCATCTGGCTTGGTAAAAGACTCTAAAACCTATCCCTCCCAATACATCTGAGTGAATCTTTAAATCTGCCTCTATCATCCACTCCTCCTTCCAAAGAGACTTGTTAAAATGATTTAGAAACTGTTCCCACATCCCCAAATCCTCCTTCATCTCTTTATTAACTCTTACAAAAGGGTTGGGCAGATGTCCACATTGGCAGCTGACAGATGAAAAATCTCCACCCAGAGGCCAGAACTCCGCATGAAAAGTTAAAATTCCCAATGATAGAATGCAGCTCCCACAGTGTGATCTTCCTGGATGCTCTAGCCTTGATAACCACTCCCAAAAGTTCCCTCAGCTTATCGTGGGGGAGTCTAGATATACCAGCATTCATATCTAACTTGATCCCTAGGTAGGTCAGCTTAACAGAGGGCCCTTCTGTTTTTAAATCTGCCAAAGGTACCCCCAGCTTACCAGGGCCCTGGAATGTATCCAGCAGTTTAGCACACTCCTCAGAATATGCCTTGCCTGCAAACAAGAACATATCTAAGTAGTGTACCACCCTCTCTGAGCCAAATGACTGTGCCACTGCCCATTCCAGCATTGTGTTGAGTTTTTTCAAATGCAAAGAATAAAATGGAATATCCCATTGGCAGGGACTTTACAAAATACAGCTGACCCTCAAAACAGAAACTCAAACGGTTCAAATTGGAAAGATGCACTGGCAGCAATCGAAAAGCCAACTTGCATATTTCTCCAACCGTGCTCCTGGGCAAAAAGTCCTAACCATGCTCACCACCTCATCAAAGGAGGAATAGCATACTGAACATAATTCTGGGTCTATCACATCATGTCTGGGTCTATCACAGAACTTCCCCATGTGTATGACAGGTAATGAATCAAGTGATTCTCGCCAGCCGCCTTTTTAGAAACCAACCCCAGGGGGAAACCTGTAGGTTCTTTATAAATGCTTAAATGGTCCTGCAACTCCATTACTTCCTGGGTGATCTTTTTCTTTACAATGTGACCCGACCTAATTATGAACTTCAAATATTTGGATATGATATGACTTCTTACCCCTGTTAATGGAGGCTTAAATCCTGATGTAAACCCCTCCCATAAATATACTCCGTATGTGCCTTGTTATAATTCTAAAGGAATACCCTTAACACTTCAAGTTTAATCAGTGACTAGAGATTTTTCCAGTTCCCCCACTGCCAAATCCTCCATCCTCCTTTCCAGTTCAACGACCTCCATTCCCTGTTCCTGTATGTGTGTGAGTGGTGCCTGATTTGTCCTCCAAACCTTTTCCTAAAGCTATAGTAATTGCAGGTGGTTCTACTCCAATTCCATGGGTTAGAGGGTGGATGTTGCCAGCCCAAACCCAGTGAGAGACGGCTTCTCTGGAACAACTCAGGGTATAAATACCTTCCCTCCCTTAGTCACCTGGAAGGGCAGTGCCACCTTGCCTGGTCTGGCCATTTCCATTCCTGCTCACCCCATCCAGATAAACCTTCCTCTCTCTCCCTCTCCCCCCCCCCCGCCACCCATTACAGAGGGACCTTTTATGTGGGTAACAACTCCATTTCTTCTGGCTAGCCAGACAAAGGACCCACTTCATACAGTTGCAGTGAGCAGCGAGTAGCCCCATTGAAGATAATGGGACTGCTTATGCAAGTAAGTGCTCATCAATACAAATAAGGATTGCACAATCTAGTCCTATCGTATTTCTAGCTTGATGGCATCCCTAACCTTTTGAACCATTTGCATGACTTTCAAGCCCTTCTTTGAAAGATGATATTTAAACAAAAAACAAAAAAGCTCCAGTCCTTGTTGTGTTATGTTATTGTCTAAAGCATTGAACGCGGGGTGGGGTGTGGGGGATAGCTTAAAGATAAGTTCTGCAAAGGACTGTGGAAAATCAGTAATATTGGAAACTGGCACCCATACACCATGTGTTACTAAGTCTTCAATAAAAAAGTCACTTGTTAAAGCCAAGCTCGAGAACAGTTACTTCAAACCAGTAATACATTATTGATCTGTCACTAGTAAGATAAATAAATGAAATCAAGCTAAATCTAATACAGTCAGCTTAAAAGGCAGAAGAAATTGAAACAATAAAAGCAGAAAGGTATCAAGTCCTTGTTTAGAGCAAGTTGATTCATATCAGAGTACACTTCAATAATTAAGGCACTCTTACTTCTATGAATAAGCTACATAAAGTCAATCTTACTGTTCAACTTCTTTTTGTGGGTAGCATAAAGGAAAGAAATTAAAAGTAAAACCAAAAGAATTGGTCCTTTCAGATTAACTTGATGATATATTAATTTGTGCATTAGGGGCCTACATGCTTCAATGAAGAATGAATCATTAAATTCAATGGATATAAGGTATATATTAAGGACACACTACTTGGAAAAATCTATTTATCTAGTAGATATATTTGAAAAATAATAGCTGATTCTTTTGTATACTGTAATTCACTGCTATATTATGAATTTGTGCTTTGTCTACTATGTACTATTGGCTATGACCTTGATCCTGCAGACATGTATATTCATATCTTTACTCACATGCGACTCGTTTTTCTAAATTATTTAAAAAAATATTCTACCATCTGAAGACTTTTTAATTGACCCTTGGTTTACACATTTAAGGCCAAATTTGGTACTTAATTTTGAGTGCCAATTGTAGGGGCAGAATCAATTATAATATTTAATCATGCAACTACCCTCCTGGCTGTGATGGAAAAATCAATGTTTAAAGATTTTTAGTTGTGCTTTCCATTTTTTTCCTTTATGTGCAGGTGCAAAATTAAATCTACCAAACTGGAGGCAATTTTTCAAAATTTGTCCAAAATTTGTCAGCAAACATGCAAATTCTACCCCCCCCCCCATAATATACCTCAAGGGGAAAAATCCATAGCAAAGTAGCAAAATATATAAATCATAAAGAAAATGTCAGAAATCTGGGTCACGTGTTAAGTTTGCATGCTACATCTGCACCAGTAGGAAGCGGCATCAATTTAGATATATCTTGGTAGGATCAAATTCTGGTCCCCCTCCCCCAGCAAGGACAGTTGCAGTCCTTGTTCATTCATCTCCCTTTTTCTCCCAGGAGCCCAGGGTTTCCCTCAGCCAAGAAGTCCCCATATTTTTACCCACACACAGTGCATGAGCCCAGTGCAGCCAGGCACTGAGTTCTCAGTAGATTCCCCTGTTCTCTGTCATACAGGAACAGACTCCCACTCCCTGTGTGCCAAGTCATAATGCCACTTGGCTTGGCTGCACCTCTGTCTGGACAGAGGAATGACTGGCTTAAATATTACTGGCATTGTGACCCCGTGCACCAGGTCACAAAACCACTTACTGAAATTTGACCCAACCAGCCCTACATTTATAGGGCAACTGGGTCAAATTTGAGTGTCATTGCAACCATGCAGCAAGAGCAATGCTCCGGATCACTCCAGCAGCAGCTGTGTTTATTTAATATGGGACCGCTGCTGTTCCCCCTGGCTCCGCAGCCTCTGGAGCTTTGAGCAAGTGCTAAAACCTTGGGGATGGAGAGGAATTTCCCCCTTCCACTGGCCCCTGATAATTGGTACAACTGCCAATAGAACAGCAGAAACATAGTTTTAGGTACTGATTACGACCATTAAAAAATGAGTCCAGTGGCAATTGTTTGTAATTAATCTTTAAAGGGCGTCTTCAGAATCATTTAAGTAATGATGTTTGCTTCATGTTATAATTTCCTGCACTATGGGCCCTGATTTTGCCAAAAAATTACATCTGGCTTTTGCACAACATAAGGCCATACAGACTGATTATTAGGGCCACCACAGCATAGATTATTTTTTGCTTAATCAGGCTCTTTTGAAGAAATGCCTCAAAACAAAAGACTGCGTTGTCTATGATACATTTCTGTAGATAAATAGTTCTCATGAATAGCTCTCAAATTTACTTTGATACTTATTATGTTGATTTTAATAGTCCTAATATGAGAGCAAATATATAGTGCCCTATATATGGAGTATTTGTTTTTTAAGCCCCAGGGAGCCATTTATCCTTTATATACACTGAACTGATTATGACTTATTCTGGGAACGGGACTGTATCAAAGTAAAGACACAGAACGTTTCTTTCTGTGGTTTGGAATTTCAGAACTGGGGAGGGGCCATGGAACTCATGTACACAGCTAGAGCAGCCCAGAGATTCATGCCTCCCTCTCCCCAACTGGGGACACACCAACATTCTGCAATTCTACAGTTCTGTGTCAGTAGAGGAAGGAAAAGAAGGAAAGAGAGGGAGAGGGGAGGTAGTTAGGTGAGTGGCATGCCTGATCCACCCCATTTGGTTAAAAAAAAGCAAGTTCTTTATTTTTTACTGTCTTTGTCAGCAGTGTGCATACTGACTGGGGGGAGATGTCCTGCTCCCATTCCTTTTTCACTGTTGTGACTTGTCTAGTTTAGGGTGTTTTTCCACATTTGATATGCTGGTTGGGAGTTAGGTGAGCTTGGGTACCAAATCACTTGCTGATGGCGGTTAGAGAGTAAGCTCTACCTATGATTACTATTGTTGCAGGTATCAGAAGCAGGGCTGGCCCACAACATTTTGGCACCTGAGGCGGAGAGCTCAAATGATGCCCCATGACCACTCGCTTGGGCCAAAACTTTGAAAGGTCTCAATTCTGCCTTCTTCCTGTTCTACTCCTCTCATGGTTCTGCTCTGCTACCTACCCCAATAAAGGAGAACTAACAACTTAAAATGCCTTGTTCAAAAATTTTAAGTAACACTTAACTTTCAAATGCCTGAACAGCAAATATAGCTTTTCTTTTCTGCATAGTAAACACTGGCATTTTTATCTGTTTGAATAATCAAAGTGGTGCTTTTCATGCCTTCTTGGTTGCAAAGATTTGAACTGCTTCCTGAAGGTCCACAGTCTGCACCAGCTCATGCTCTATTGAGATGGTTGCAAGGCCAACAGCCTCTCCTGTGTCATTGTGGAGAGTAGATGTGTTTTTATTAACTTCAGCTTGGAGAAGCTGCGTTCTCCTCTGGCAACGGTTACAGGAAGTGTTAGAAGTATGAGCAGAGCAACAAAAGCATTTTGAAAGAGGGTGGTCATCTTATTTGTGCACATATATTCCAGAACAGCCTTTGGAGTTGATCCTGCTGAAATGTATCTTGAAAGGGCTTTCAGTTCATCACCTAAATCACTCGCATCAATAGTGTGCATGTCATCATGTGTCAACACTGTCTCTAGTGCCCTTCATTGCTTGTGTAGGTCTTCTTCAGCTAGAGTGAGGAGTTTTGGAATATCAGACAACATCTCAAATATACTGCTGTGTTCCCTGAGCTGCATAAAATGTTCTTCAACTGACTGTATTGCACAATGTAGCACCTGGTTAAAGAATTCAACTTTGAATTGTTGTTTGGGGTTTCTTATGGGATTATCCCCTGCCTCATAATCAAAATGTCTTCTTCTTTGGTGACTCTTGTATTCTTGAATGGGTGGGAAAATAGCTTCAGTGTGAAGTTCCTCTGCCAACTTCTGTGCACTCTTCAGAATGTTTTGAAATCCCTCATCTGACTGGTAAGGCTGTAGGTATGACTTTGCTTTGTCCAGTTGTTCCACTGCTCCAGATATATCAAGGTCAACACCTTGGAGTCTCTTGCTTACAACATTTATTTCAAACAGTATGTCATGCCACAACACTAAGCCACACAGAAATTTGAAGTGATGTATGTTTCTGGTGATTCCATTTCCCTCTGCCACTGTTCTCCCACAAACAGTTCCTGTCAGAGCATTATCCTCCATAATGGCAACTATGGCATCATCTATCTTCCCAATTTGGTGTTTGATAGGCTTTATCACCTCCACTCAACTTTCCCATTGTGTGGCACTCACTGGTTTCAGAGTCAGAGAGGATGTTCCCAGATGTTGCTTCTAAATTTGCCATCGATGAGTTGATGCAGAGAAAAATACACAGATGCTTTGAATGACATTAAAAAATTAGACACCTCACTAGAAGCTGATGGCTGCATCACTGACCACCAAGTTCAATGAATGAGAACTGCATGGGACAAAAAAAGCTCTAGGGTCTAACTCAGATCCATGTCTGCACTCCTCTGTTCCTTCCTCTCATGTTGGCACCATTATTGTAGCCCTGACCTCTCATGTCAGCTATCACCATTCCCATATCTTCCAGCATTTTAAGAAGCAAATTTGTCATACCAGCTCCTGCAGTATCGTCAATGTCAATACATTTGTCATAAATATAAAGGGAAGGGTAAACCCCTTTAAAATCCCTCCTGGCCAGAGGAAAAATCCTCTCACCTGTGAAGGGTTAAGAAGCTAAAGGTAACCTCGCTGGCACCTAAACAAAATGACCAATGAGGAGACAAGATACTTTCAAAAGCTGGGAGGAGGGAGAGAAACAAAGGTTCTGTGTCTGTCGGTACGCTGCTTTTGCCGGGGATAGAACAGGAATGGAGTCTTAGAACTTTAGTAAGTAATCTAGCTAGGTATGTGTTAGATTATGATTTCTTTAAATGGCTGAGAAAAGAACTGTGCTGGATAGAATGACTATTCCTGTCTGTGTACCTTTTTTGTAACTTAAGGTTTTGCCTAGAGGGATTCTCTATGTTTTGAATCTAATTACCCTATAAGGTATCTACCATCCTGATTTTACAGAGGGGATTCCTTTATTTCTATTAAAAGTCTTCTTGTAAGAAAACTGAATGCTTTTTCATTGTTCTCAGATCCAAGGGTTTGGGTCTGTGGTCACCTATGCAAATTGGTGAGGATTTTTACCAAACCTTCCCCAGGAAGTGGGGTGCAAGGGTTGGGAGGATTTTGAGGGGGAAAGACGTGTCCAAACTACATTTCCCAGTAAATCCAGTTAAAGTTTGGTGGTGGCAGTGGAAATCCAGGGTCAAAGGATAAAATTAATTTGTACCTTGGGGACGTTTTAACCTAAGCTGGTGAAAGTAAGCTTAGGAGGTTTTCATGCAGGTCCCCACATCTGTACCCTAGAGTTCAGAGTGCGGGAGGAACCTTGAGAAGGTGGCAGAGTGGTGGGATTAACCTGAAACCATTTTGAGATCAATTTGAGATTTTTAGAACCAGAAAAACAGATTTTAAAAAGGAAATACTTTTTTTTTTCCTTTGGGGCTGCTGGAAAGGAGGTCCAACTGAAAGCAGCTGTTTTTTTCTCTGCTTTGGGGCCAGAGCAGAGACAAAAGGGCATTATCTTTGTGAATTGCAGGTTTTCTTTGCCTGGAGGCAGGGTACTTAACCTCCTGCAGGGAAATTCACAGTCTTCGCAAACCAGAAGGGTTTTTTTTTTTCCCTAAAAGTAAATAGGGGGGTGTTCTATCCATTTGCCTGGAGACAAAAGTGGCAGGTTTTTTTTTTTTTTTAGGATTTTGACTCTTTTTTTGTGTTTGTTTTACAAGGAGCACAGGTTTGAAAAGGAATTTTTTTCCTTTGGGCTGCTGGTAAGCAGGTTTCCAAGTAGTTGGAGGTATTTTTGCTTTGATTTGGGGCCAGAGCAGAGACAAAGGGAATTGTCTTTTTCTGTAGGCTGACAATCACTATCAGAGAATAGGTATCCTCTTCCAGCACATCAAAATTTTACAGCCAAGTTTTTTTTTTTTTTTATTTCTAAACCTCGGGTGTAAAGTTAGTTAAAAACAGAGAGGTTAGGATGACAAAATGCATGGCTCAACAGAAGCTGGAATTAGCCAGATTTCAGGCTGAGGAAAAACAAAAGGAACATGAAAGACAGATAGAACTCATGCAGCTGGATAAGGAGGTACAGGAGGCTGCCCACAGGAGGGAAATGGAGGCAAGGAAGCATGTGGAGGAGGAGAAGGAAAAAGAGATGAAGCATGTGGAGGAGGAGAAGAAAAAAGAGAGGAAGCATGCACTGGAGATGGAGAAGGTAAAGGCTCAGCAGAATATACCAACAAACCCTAGCAATCTTTCTCCAGGTACCACTCCTCATCCCAGAAAGTTCCCCACATTACAAGGCAGGTGATGATACTGAGGCCTTCTTAGAAAACTTCGAAAGGGCCTGCTTTGGGTACAACATCTCTACCGACCAATACATGGTAGAGCTGAGGCCGCAGCTCAGTGGACCCTTAGCTGAGGTGGCAGCTGAAATGCCTAAAGAACACATGAACAAGTATGAACTGTTTAAATCCAAGGGGAGAGTCAGAATGGGGATAACACCCGAGCATTCTCATCGGAGGTTCAGAGCCCTAAGGTGGAAACCAGACGTGTCATTTACCCGACATGCCTACCACATTGTGAAACATTGGGATGCCTGGATATCAGGAGCAAGTTGTTGAATCTCCAGTAAATTTGCCCTTCCTAATGCAAATGGAACAATTCTTAGAGGGTGTTCCTGAGGAAATAGAAAGATACATCCTAGATGGGAAGCCCAAAACTGTAATTGAGGCAGGAGAGATTGGAGCCAGATGGGTGGAGGTGGCAGAGAAGAAGAAAACTGGTCGCAGTTGGAGCGGAGACCAGTAGGGACAACCCCAGACCACACCCTATTACCGGGGGCCACCCAAAGCACCACCTACCTCCCAAAGAACCCTCCAGACCCCTTATCATCCCACCACCCCGTTCTCCAGCAACCCACCTCGCCCCAATGACCTGTCAGCTGGACGATGTTTTAAATGTAACGAGCTGGGGCATGTAAAGGCCAACTGCCCCAAGAACCCCAACAGATTACAGTTCATTGCACCGGAATCACACCAGAGGTCCACAGGCCCAGATACCTCCCAGATACCCTTGGAGCGGAGGGAAACTGTGAGTGTGGCGGGAAGAAGGTCACCGCGTGGAGGGGCACCGGAGCACAAGTGTCAGCTATCCATGCTTCCTTAGTGGACCCCAATTTAATCAACCCAGAGATCCAAGTGACGATTCAACCCTTCAAGTCCAACTCTTTCGATTTGCCTACAGCCAAGTTGCCTGTCCAGTACCAGGGCTGGTCAGGAACGTGGACTTTTGCAGTCTATGATGATTATCCCATCCCCATGCTGTAAGACTTGGCCAATCATGTGAAGCAGGCCAAGAGGGTGGGAATGGTCACCCGCAGCCAGGCTAAACAAGCCATGAGGCCTAGCTCTGTTCCGGAAACTTCTATCAGGACCCGGTCACAGGTGATGGACCCGGACCCCAGGCCAATGTCTGCAACAGCAGTAGTGGATCCAGTCCCAGCGACCCAGACAAAATCAGTCCCAGAACCGGAAGCAGCGGAACAACCAGCACCAGACCCATTGCCAGCACTGAATCCAGTACTTGTAACCTCAACACCAGAGGGCCTCACTGAACCTGAACCAGCAGCAGCCCATAACCCTACACAAGAGGCTCAGCCGGAGCCTGAACCCCAACATAGTGTCCCAGCGGAGAGCGGTTCACAGTCAATGGAAACAGCCCATCCCCTACATCGCTTCCAGAGGGACCAAGCATAGGTCCACAATCCAACGAGGAACTGATGTCTCCAGCATCAAGGGAACAGTTCCAGACCGAACAGGAAGCAGATGAAAGCCTCTAGAGAGCTTGGACGGCAGCATGGAGCAACCCACTGCCTCTCAGCTCTTCTAATCGATCCAGGTTTGTTGTAGAAAGAGGACTCTTATACGAGGAAACTCTTTCTGGTGGACACCAGGAAGACTGGCATCCTCTGAGACAGTTGGTAGTTCCAACTAAATACCGGGCCAAGCTCTTGAGCTTAGCCCGTGATCACCCTAGTGGCCATGCTGGGGTGAACAGGACCAAAGACCATTGGGGGGGGGGTCATTCCACTGGGAGGGAATGGACAAGGATATTTCTACCTATGTCCGGTCTTGTGAAGTATGCCAAAGAAGGGGAAAACCCCAAGACCAGGTCAAAGCCCCTCTCCAGCCACTCCCCATCATTGAAGTTCCATTTCAATGAGTAGCTGTGGATATTCTGGGTCCTTTTCCGAAAAAGACAGCCAGAGGAAAGCAGTACATATTGACTTTCATGGATTTTGCCACCCGATGGCCGGAAGCAGTAGCTCTAAGCAACACCAGGGCTAAAAGGGACTAATTTCCTGGCAGGAACTATGGAAAACCTCTGGGAAACTCATGAGGTAAATCACTTGGTTGCCACTCCTTACCACCATCAAACAAATGACATGGTGGAGAAGTTTAATGGAACTTTGGGGGCCATGATACATAAATTCGTAAATGAGCACTCCAATGATTGGGACCTAGTGTTGCAGCAGTTGCTCTTTGCCTACAGAGCTGTACCACATCCCAGTTTAGGGTTTTCCCCATTTGAACTTGTATATGGCCGTGAGGTTAAGGGGCCATTACAGTTGGTGAAGCAGCAATGGGAGGGATTTACACCTTCTCCAGGAACTAACATTCTGGACTTTGTAACCAACCTACAAAACACCCTCTGAACATCTTTAGCCCTTGCTAAAGAAAACCTATAAGATGCTCAAAAAGAATAAAAAGCCTGGTATGATAAACATGCCAGAGAGCACTCCTTCAAAGTAGGGGACCAGGTCATGGTCTTAAAGGTGCTCCAGGCCCATAAAATGGAAGAATCGTGGGAAGGGCCATTCACGGTCCAGGAGCGCCTGGGAGCTGTTAATTATCTCATAGCATTCTCCACCTCCAACTGAAAGCCTAAGGTGTACCATATTAATTCTCTTAAGCCCTTTTATTCCAGAGAATTAAAGGTTTGTCAGTTTACAGCCCAGGGAGGAGAGGACGCCGAGAGGCCTGAAGGTGTCTACTACGAAGGGAAAAGTGCTGGTGGTGTGGAAGAGGTGAACCTCTCCATGACCTTTGGGCGTATGCAGTGACAGCAGATCAAGGAGCTGTGCACTAGCTACGCGCCAACATTCTCAGCCACCCCAGGACTGACTGAGCAGGCATACCACTCCATTGACACAGGTAATGCTCACCCAATTAAAGTCCAACCTTACCAGGTGTCTCCTCAAGCTAAAACTGCTATAGAACAGGAGATCCAGGATATGTTACAGATGGGTGTAATCTGCCCCTCTGGAAGTACATGGGCATCTCCAGTGGTTCTAGCTCCCAAACCAGATGGGGAGATACGTTTTTGCGTGGACTACTGTAAGCTAAATGTTGTAACTCACCCAGACAACTATCCAATGCCACGCACAGATGAACTATTAGAGAAACTGGGATGGGCCCCGTTCATCTCTACCTTGGACTTAACCAAGGGGTACTGGCAGGTACCGCTAGATGAATCCGCCAAGGAAAGGTCAGCCTTCATCACACATCTCGGGCTATATGAATTTAATGTCCTCCCTTTCGGGCTGCAAAATGCACCCGCCACCTTCCAAAGACTTGTAGAATGTCTCCTAGCGGGATTAGGAGAATATGCAGTCACCTACCTTGACGATGTGGCCATATTTTCGGATTCCTGGGCAGAACACCTGGAACATCTACAAAAAGTCCTTGAGTGCATAAGGGAGGCAGGACTAACTGTTAAGGCTAAGAAGTGTCAAATAGGCCTAAACAGAGTGACTTACCTTGGACACCAGGTGGGTCAAGGAACTATCAGTCCCCTATAGGCCAAAGTGGATGCTATCCAAAAGTGGCCTGTCCCAAAGTCAAAGAAACAGGTTCAATCCTTCTTAGGCTTGGCCGGTTATTACAGACGATTTGTACCGCAATACAGCCAAATCGCCGCCCCACTGACAGACCTAACCAAAAAGAAACAGCCAAATGCCGTTCAGTGGACCGAAAAGTGTCAGAAGGCCTTTAACAAGCTTAAAGCGACACTCATGTCTGACCCTGTACTAAGGGTCCCAGACTTTGACAAACCGTTTCTAGTAACCACAGATGCGTCCGAGCGTAGTGTGGGTGCAGTTTTAATGCAGAAAGGACCTGATCAAGAATTCCACCCTGTAGTGTTTCTCAGCAAAAAACTGTCTGAGAGGGAAAGCAACTGGTCAGTCAGTGAAAAAGAATGTTACACCATTGTCTACGCCCTGGAAAAGCTACGCCCATATGTTTGGGAATGGCGTTTCCAACTGCAAACCGACCATGCTGCGCTACAGTGGCTTCATAATGCCATGGGAAATAACAAAAAAACTTCTTCGGTGGAGTTTAGCTCTCCAAGATTTTGATTTCGACATCCAACACATCTCAGGAGCTTCTAACAAAGTGGCTGATGCACTCTCCCTTGAAAGTTTCCCAGAATCAACTGGTTAAAATCGTCCTTGAGATGTGCAAAATATTGTTAGTCTTTATGTACTTGGTAGTATATATAGAGGTGCATGTGTCTTATTAACTCTGTTTTCCTAGAGCTCCAGGAAGAAATCCCAGCCAGCGTTTCACCCTAGCTGAGATTTGGGGGGCGTGTCATAAATATAAAGGGAAGGGTAAACCCCTTTAAAATCCCTCCTGGCCAGAGGAAAAATCCTCTCACCTGTGAAGGGTTAAGACGCTAAAGGTAACCTCGCTGGCACCTGACCTAAATGACCAATGAGGAGACAAGATACTTTCAAAAGCTGGGAGGAGGGAGAGAAACAAAGGGTCTGTGTCTGTCTGTATGCTGCTTTTGCCGGGGATAGAACAGGAATGGAGTCTCAGAACTTTTAGTAAGTAATCTAGCTAGGTATGTGTTAGATTATGATTTCTTTAAATGGCTGAGAATAGAACTGTGCTGAATAGAATGACTATTCCTGTCTGTGTATCTTTTTTGTAACTTAAGGTTTTGCCTAGAGGGATTTTCTATATTTTGAATCTAATTACCCTCTAAGGTATCTACCATCCTGATTTTACAGAGGGGATTCCTTTATTTCTATTAAAAGTCTTCTTGTAAGAAAACTGAATGCTTTTTTATTGTTCTCAGATCCAAGGTTTTGGGTCTGTGGTCACCTATGCAAATTGGTGAGGATTTTTACCAAACCTTCCCCAGGAAGTGGGGTGCAAGGGTTGGGAGGATTTTGGGGGGAAAGACGTGTCCAAACTACGTTTCCCAGTAAACCCAGTTAAAGTTTGGTGGTGGCAGTGAAAATCCAGGGTCAAAGGATAAAATTAATTTGTACCTTGGGGACGTTTTAACCTAAACTGGTGAAAGTAAGCTTAGGAGGTTTTCATGCAGGTCCCCACATCTGTACCCTAGAGTTCAGAGTGGGGGAGGAACCTTGACAACATTCTAGAAAATACTCTCTGACACTCACCATTGCAGGGACATTTTCACTAGGTTCTGTTGTTGTTTCAAAATGCACCATCTAAGTAATTTGTTCCATATGGCTGATGTCAGGTGTGCAGTCCAGAATAACAGAATAATATCTTGCTGACTTCAGATCTGCCACAATCTTCTGTTTGACTTTTGTTGCCAGTCACTGTATGATCTCATTTTGAATTGTTTTTCCAAGGTAGTGGCGTGTGTACATTTCTTGGGTGGTGACTCTTCTTAGATGCTCCTTGAGTACAGCATCAAACTAAGCCATCAGCTTCACAATTTTAAGGATGTTTCCATTGTTTGGCACATACAGCTAATCTGAAGTGCCACACAGTGCTACGTTTTGGGGAGCAAGCATTCTCACAGTGACAATGAGCCTTTTCAGAACATTTTGCCAGTAAAGAGACCCTGATGCAATCTTCTCTTGATGCTGATCATCTGTGGTGGCCTTTAACCTTAGTTTTATCTCAAACTTTTTCCAGCTATGGAATGCTGTCTGGTGATTCACTGCCTTCTCATGGCATGCCAGATTTCTAGTCAGATTTTTCAAGTCCTTTGTTCCTGTAAAACCCAATGTGGCTGGAACATTAGACTGGAAGAGTTTGCAACAAGAAGAGTATGCAGCATTCTGGGTTTTTGAGTACATAATCCAGGGACTCTCCACTTTGTCATCATTTCACGCCAGTAATGTGTTGGATGAAAACTTCTATTTTCATTTTCTTTGGGGAACATGAAGTGTTTCACTTTCTGTGGCCCATGTAGTACAAGGAAGTCCTTCAGCTACTGCTTAAGTGGGTCCACAGTCCTGGATCATCAAGATTTAAGGAACTAAACTCAGAAGCAGCTGTTTCTTGTGCCTCCATCACACTCTTCTCTGATCTACACTTTTCTTCAGGAATGTGCATGGTTACATCCATTTGAGATGGAGATATGGATGCTGCAATAGCTGCCAGGTCACCTGCACTCTGACTAACTGGAAGATCAGGCATCTCCTCACCACTCACATCCTCACTGGGGCTGGAAGGCTCACTGTGAACATTTGTGTCTATGTATCTCAGGAGAGCTCCTTCCTGCTTAGATAGAAAATCTTCCTTTGCTTGCTTTCTTTTTCTGAATGCTGCCCCAGAGGAGTGTTTTCTTCTTTCACTCATGACTGCTATTCTGTGCCAGCTATAGTGGCTCTCAACACTCCATTGAAGAGGATGAATAAGCAGGCTGGTAGCAGGGCCTGAGTGAGGGAAAATATCGGCGTCTTAATGGCCTAAATGGCTCCTACTACTTCAGTTGACTGCCTGTTCTCCTCAAGTGGGTTCAGGGAAGCAGCATGAAACAGGAAGCTCCCTGAGAAACTGGTGTTAATCAGTCCAGGCTCCTGGGGGTGCTAGAGAGGTACATAAGAGGCTCCTCCTCCTTTCTCTCCCTGCAGCTCCTGCTGCTTTCTGTTATTCCCTCTCACCTTTTCTCCTGCCTGCCTGTTATGTCTCTTGTGTCCTCCTTCCTCCAGCACAGCACTCCTCCATCTCTGTGCACCTAGAGCAGAGAGACTACATATGAACCAGCAGCAGACACAATTTTCTACACTCTGGGTCCTAGTGGCACGCCCCTCCCCCCCCCCCCCCCCCCACACACAGTTTGGCACCTGAGGTGGCCACCTCAGTTCGCCTCATGGTAATGGCAGTCCTGATCAGAGGGGTAGCCGTGTCAGTCTGTATCCACAAAAACAACAAGGAGTCCGGTGGCACCTGAAAGACTAACAGATTTATTTGGTCATAAGCTTTTGTGGGTAATAAAACACTTATTCAGATTCATGGAGTGAAAATTACAGATACAGGCATTGATATACTGGCACATGAAGAGGAGGGAGTTATCTTACAAGTGGAGAAACAGTGATAACAAGGACAATTCAATCAGAGTGGATGTGGCCCACTCCCACTAACTGATGAGGAGGTGTCAATACCAATAGAGGGAAAATTCCTTTTGTAGTGAGTCAGACACTCCCAGTCCCTATGCAAGCCCAAATTAATGGTGTTAAGTTTGCAAATGAATTGTAGCTCTGCAGTTTCTCTTTAAAGTCTGTTTTTGAAGTTCTTTTATTGAAGGATGGCTACTTTTAAATCTATTATTGAATGTCCAGGGAGATTGACATGTTCTCCTACTGGCTTTTGTATGTTGCCATTCCTGATGTCTGATTTGTGTCCATTTATTCTTTTATGTAGAGACTATCTGGTTTGGACAATATACATGGTAGAGGGGCATTGCTGGCACATGATGGCATATATCACATTAGTAAATGTGCAGGTGAATGAGCACCTGATGGTGTAGCTGATGCGGTTGGGTCCTATGATGGCATCGCTAGAGTAGATATGGGGACAGAGTAGGCAATAGGGTTTGTTACAGGGATTGGTTCCTGGGTTTGTGTTTCTATAGTGTGGTGTGTAGTTGCATGTGAGTATTTGCTTCAGGTTGGGGGGCTGTCTGTAAGCGAGGACTGGTCAACCTCCCAAGGTCTGGGAAAGTGAGGGATCATTTTTCAGGATAGGCTGTAGATCGTTGATGGTGTGCTGGAGACATTTTAGCTGTGGGCTGTATATGATGGCCAGTGGTGTTCTGTTATTTTCCTTGTTGGGCCTATCCTGTAGTAGGTGACTTCTGGGTACCTGTCTCACTCTGTCAGAATGTTTCCTCACTTCCCCAGATGGGTACTGTAGTTTTAAGAATACTTGATAAAGATCTTATAGGTGTTTATCTCTGTCTGAGGGATTGGAGCAAATGAGGTTGTATCTTAGGGCTTGGCTGTAGACAACGGATCATGTGATATGTCCTGGATGGAAGCTGGAGGCATGTATGTAAGAATAGCTGTCAGTAGGTTTCCGGTATAGGGTGGTATTAATGTTTATTTCTTGTGTGGATTGGTCCACACTGAAGTAGATGGTGGGGTGGAAATTGTTGAAATCCAGGTGGGACCATTGCCATGGGTCCATATGATGAAGATGTCATCAATGTAGTGCAAGTAGAGGAGGGGCGCTAGGGGATGAGAGCTGAGGAAGCATTGTTCTAAGTCTACCATAAAGATGTTGACATACTCTGGGGCCATACGGGTACCCATAGCAGTGTTGCTGACTTGAAGGTATAAGTTGTCCCCAAATCTGAAATGGTTGTGTGTGAGGACAAAATTACAAAGCTCAGCCACCAGGTGTGCCGTGGCCTCATCAGGGATACTGTTCCTGGCAGCTTGTATTCCATTCTTGTGTGGAATATTGATGTAAAGAGCTTCTACATCCATGGTGGCCAGGATGTTGTTTTCAGGAGATCACCAATGCATTGTAGTTTCCTCAGGAAGTCGGTGGTGTCTCAAAGATAGTTAGGAGTGCTGGTAGCATAGGGTCTGAGGAGAGAGTCCAAATAGCAAGATAATCCTGCCGTAAGCGTGCCAATGCCTGAGATGATGGGACATCCAGGATTTCCAGGTTTTTGGATCTTGGGTAGCAGATAGAATACACCTGGTTGGGTCCCTAGGGGTATGTCTGGATAGATCTTCTGTTTTAGGGATGACTTATTTTTTTCTCCCTCAATTTGTAATTGTGTACAGGAAAAATCTGTCTGGTTTTCCTCTGGTTGAATCCTACTGAAGAACTGACCGTTGAAATACTTACCTGGAGCTCCGTAGCCTGCCTCAGCTAGGCAAGCACTCACCCAAGTTAGCTAGTAGAAAGGGGACAAGTTTAGGTGAATGGGTAAAAGAGATTCTCCTTTGAACATTGTTAGTACAGATCCCCAGTCTTTGAAAGCACACTGCAACGAAGATTCTTCAGTCATATCTCCATAAGCCCTCACCCTTCTCCCATTCACTACCAGTTCCTGGTACCATTTCCCATTCCTGGTACCATCTCCCATTCACTACCAGTTCATGCCACCATTTCTCTTTCTAGGTCTTTGTCCTTATGTCTACTCCTCCCCACCCCCTGCCTACCTTCTTTCTAGCTTTTTTATTTTAACAGAGGGAAGGTTAGCCCAATCCGGGTTCAAATCTGACCTGCAACAGAGATACGCTTGGACAAAATGAAGAGAAGAAGGGAAAAGTAGTTTTAAATCACTTTTGTATTTCCCCTCAGTTTTGGAGCCAATTCATGACAGTTTTTGTCCTTTGTTCCTAGGGCTTCTCTAAGGTATGCTTAGTTGTTCACACTGCAAGGGGATATTTCCGGAGCCAGACCCTCTTTCACTGGTATATCTCCTATGCCAGGGAACAGAAATTGGACATGACACAAAGGCAATATATCAGCTCTACAATACCCAGAGATTCCCTTAAGCAAGGAGATGCTTGAGAAGCTAATTAAGAGAGCTTTCTGGTGTATTTCGCACCAACAGACTGGCAAAGAGCTACCAGTGTCAACTTGAGAATCTTGAGCATGATGGGTCGGGCCCATTTCAAAATGAAGGGTTGATTAAATGAACATCACTTTACATTCACGTTGAAGGGATGATGAAGCAGCACAATTCTTCTCAGACCAACTGGAAAAGCTGCTGAGAAATGTAAGTCATCTCTTGAGATTTCAGATACTACCGGAATGACATTCATATCTCCTTATAGGTGTGACGGGAAGAGCAGAGTTAAGCCAGGATGCAGGAGAGGGAATCACTCCACAGAGAAAAAAAAACAGTATATTTTATAAGTTTAATAAAATCAGATATTTAAACTTATATAAAATACTTGTGATGGTGCCGCTCATTGTGAACTTAAAAAGAGATAATGTTACTTTTATGGTACAAAAACAATAGTTATTTATTCAATGGGCAAGTAGGAAATATTAGTGGTGAGACACTGATGCAGTCAGCAAACAAATCTCATGAGAGTCTATCTGTGGTATCATACCAAGATAGCCCCAGAGGTGCTGACAAATACAAATGCCATTTCCTAATGTGATTTTTTAATCAAAGCAAATGTGTACCACAGTCTTTCCACAGATCTACTGATTATTATACTTGCTCTTACTACCAGACTACAATAGTTTTATATTTTAATATGATCTTTATTTTTCTTCACTGAAAGACAACAATGTCCTCTTGTAATGTTGAAGGAAAAAAAAATTAAGGACAAAAAAAAACAACACAAATCGAAATGTACCAGTGTTAAAATCAGATTTTTTTTTTAGCTAGAGCCATTTTATCACTGAAAAAAGCACCAACCCAAAAATCAACGATCATTGTCATCTTGATCCAAAAAATATTAACAAATCAATAGAACAATGTAAAAGATGGTTTCGGCTGGAATAGGATCATAATAGCATGCTGTAGCTTGCATATACTTGGGCATTTTGGCAGGAAAAACTAAAACAAAATGCTCAGTGTGTATTTTGAAATTTTAAATTGGATCTAAACTTTAGTAGATGCGGATTACAGTTGTTAAGGATAAATATATCCAATTACTATTGAAATGTGTTAAACATATGTAACCCTTCTGCCAGGCCAGGTTGATAGCAGCAGGGGCCAGGTTCAGTACACAGGGGTTCCCTCTCATCAAAGCAAATGCAAAACTGGCTCGAGCCCCCACCCAGTGACCTGGGAAAATCTTACACACCCCCTGGGCGCCTCAAAGAGGCAATACTTCCCCTCTCTCAAGCACAGAGTCTCGGTGTAGCAGAGAATCTTTAATAACATGAGGTAAACGACATCAGCATTAAATTGGGGAAACACCACAACTAGTGTTCATTAACCAAACCATGAGCAAAGAGCCACTCCAGCAAATTGGGCCACATCCTTTCCCTCGGGTTCTTGAGTCCCAGAACCCAAACGTCTCTTGAGTCCAGCAATCCACAAATCACCCAAAGTCCAAAAAGTCCAGCCTCAGAGTTCAAAAGTTCATCTGCAGAGTGTTACTCCCCAGTCTGGCTAAAAATGTGCCTGTGTGTGGGGGAAAGAGGTAAGGGGCACCTTACGTGACTTGAAGCTGACTGCCCCACAGGGCTCCGCTCTGCACAGCTCAGCTTGCCGTCTCACAAACGCTCCACTCCCTCACGAACGTCTCCGCTCTGCACAGCTCAGCATCTCACGAACGCTCCGCCAGCCATCCACAAACAGCACCACTGCACTCTAGATCTTCCGGCTCCTCACTACTTGACACAGTGCTCAGTGATTTCAGCTCATAGTAGTGGGAGCCTGAGTGCTGGTGTACTATAAGGCCAAACTGAATTCAGCACAGTACCTGTAGCAAGACTCTTAAGAGACCCAAAATTAGCTCTGACATTCCACAGTGAAGAGAGACAGAGGTGTAATTGGTGTTTCAGGCCCTCCCAAAGGGGCCCACGCCACCAGATACTAATACCTGCCTCAAGCCTCTCTCAATTCATAGAGTTTTGGAACCCATGTCCCTTGCCTAGTGAGTGCTACTTAGTTGACAGTGAGTCCCTCCATCATAACAAAAGGCCAAGTACAGTTCCAAGCACAGTTCCCATAATCAGGGTAATAACAATTTATTCTTCCTGCCCCAATAACAGAGACACTGGGGATCCCACAACAGCCAAAGTGACCATTTTGGGCAGCTATGGCCTCATTCTAGGCAGGGTGGGTGTGCCCATGCAAATTATATCGGCCCCTGAAGTTCTTTTCCACAATTTGCCACACCTCACCACCAGTTGTCAGGGTGGAGCTCATACACATAGACATACAGTCTATGAACAAAAAAATGCATAATACTCTTCTCAATGGTTTTTAAGATAAAAAAAATATTATTTTGTTATGAAGGAATTACCACTTACTTCTGGTAGATTAATACAGGGCTTTGGAGATGTGCTCCGGTTCCGCTCCAGCTCCAGGCAAAAACCTGCAGCTCCACCGCTCCAGAGCTCCTCCGCGCTCCAGCTCCAGGCTCCGCTCCAAAACCTTGGATTAATACATTGTGGGTAAATATGTAAAATATTGCACAGAAATGTAGCCATATTACTGTAATTAAAACTAACCCACTGCAGTTAGGGAAAAAATGTGAGCAACTGAATTAGCACCTTTTTGTATTAAAAGGGATGCTAGCAAGTAGTTTAGGGCTAAAATATGTGTTTATTTCTGAGAGACAGGGGAACAAAGACTTTACAAAATTTCAGGCAATCCCACAAACATCACTTACATGAGAAATGGTAGCAGACTGCCAGTAGAGTGAAAGCTGTCCTTGTTTAAGGCAGTGTTGCTTTTTCTTTTTGTTCCAGTCTAAAGGAGGGAGTGCTCTTGCAAGAACTAGCAAGACCATCCAATATAATATAATTTCGTCAAGAAAATATTGTCAAGATCATTTGCAAAGGAGATGAAGGAAATAAAGAAAAATGGAGAAAGCTGACTGGCACTGGGCTTTGATCTTGCAAAGGTAGGGGTATTTTTTTTTGCTGGGCCGGTATCATTCAACTCAGCATGTGTTCACTGTGCATTCACTCCCCCCAAGGAATTAAAGTTCAGACCTGAATTTCAAACTCCAGCTTTCTTGAAAAGAATCTAGCATGGAACAGTCAAAGCTGTACTCTTGCAAATTCTCACTGTTACTTTATGTCATCATCACTGTCCACACAAACATACTATAGGTGACTGACTAAATGAATGACAGAATGCTTCCATATGTCTAGATGGTAACTCTGTCTACATACCTACAAAAGGGAGAGATGGGGTATAAGAATCCATGGAGTTACTTGTACAAGCTACTCTGATTCTGGATACAAGTGCAGAACTGCAGCCACTGAACACATGAATATGCCTCCTCCCTTCCTCCCCTTCCACAAGCAACTTTGGAATTTCAAAATTTTGTGAAACTAATTTTTCATTTTTTGACTGGCTCTACTGTCAATGCCTCCCTTTGACATATAATAAAGGCCTTAGTAGCAAAGTTATATCTATCTGTAAAATGGGGATATTTATCTACTTAATAAATAAGCCATTTTCTTAAAGTATTACAAAATGTTAGCAGGACATGCAAACTTAAAATAATATCTTGTAAGCACATCCTTTTGTGGTCCTATGTCATGTTGATGTTTCTAAAGATGAAGCACCATTATTGTGTAAAATGGGAGTCTTGAAGGAACTTTGAGAGTCAAAAATTGTAGAAGTAGGGGCTGTGTGAAGTACTAAAAAGAGCATGAAGATTTACTCTCAGTGAAAACCCTTGGTTTTTAATAAACAGAAATAAATGAGTGTCAGCTACATCATGATAATATTAAGGGCCCATCCCATTTTAAACAACAAAACAGATGCTTAATTTGCACATATAAAATATGAACATGAGGATGCAACAATGTAGTTACATACATGTCCTGTTCAGTTGTATGTGCAGTACAGGTAAATGTTCACAGAGAAATTATTTAAAAAACTAACATCCTCTGTATTTGTCTCACAGTAACTTATTTGAGGCTCTGATCCAGAAAAGCATTGAAGCATATGTTAAACTTAAAATACCTAGGTAATCCCATTGACTAGTCACATGCTTAAAGTTCAGACACAATTAAATATATTGATGAATTGAGGTCTGGATCATTTGCATCTCTTACTCAAAATAAATCATGTCTAATAAATTATATACACTATATAATATAATACATTGAAATGAAACACTGACCATATTGAAATGAAGCATAGATAATTTGTCAAAATTTTTAACAAAACTGATGCATCCCCATGCAATGCTTTGATTTCTTGGAATCAGCATTTTCTGCTAAAAAAAAATCATTAAAACATTTTTGAACAGCTCTACTTATTGTCTTCACAGTTCTTGGTAAAATCCAGCAAAGCCACAAGAACTTTAAAAAGAGAAGATTTGACATTTCAAAGATTTAAAACAGCCTGGCAAAAATTATCATAAATATTGTAAATACATTGTGCACACTGGTGCAAATCTCTTGAATCTAATGCTTTTCTTTCAGAACTTTTATGTAATATTCAATTTGTTTAAAGGAAATGTTTAACCTTCATTGAATTACTCAAGACTTGTCTACACTGCCCCATAGTTCAGACTAAGGGGGTGTGAATAGAAGTGAAGATGCTGTGGACATGAACTTTAAAAGTTCCTAGTTTGCGTTACCATAGTCCCGTTCAAACAAGACTACATTAATGCAAACTAGGAACCTTATAGTTCATGCCTGCAGTGTCCATATGGGGGAGTTAAAGTGCAGCACTTTGGTGTGCATTTCTATTTATACCCCGGTAGTCCAAACTGAGACATAGGCTCAGTTTCTACATTATATTACTGTAAAAAATTACCATTTGCCAGAATGATACTCAGAACAGACTGATTCCATTTTTCTGGCTACTTCAATGTTAGCAGTAATAAAGCTCATGGAAAATGTTGGCCATAACAGAGAATTCACAAAAAATAAAACATTATAATCACCATTAATTACCATAGCACATTTGTGATGAGTACTGAATAAGGCTAAGAAACACTTATAATTGAAACAACTGAAGTACAGATATGAGACCAAAAATGAAACCTGAAGATGGAAAGTCAGATTGTGTAGACATTCTGGCTATTGCCCTGACAAAATGAAGCATTGCAACTTTTTTTTTTCTTTTGAAGTTGTGGCCAAAGCTTTCCATAATATCTATTAGTCTAACCTCTCTATTGCTCCCATCTTCATAACTGATTAAATCGATGTCCTTTTATCAAGACATTTTTAATTAAACTGGGCATCATACTAGGTAACTCGGGAGGGTGGAAGGCCACGAGTGCCGAGGAAGCCCACGCTTCCCCCCCCCCCCCCCCCCAGACAAACCAAAGCCTCTCCATTCCGTGAAATTTCTGTAATCCTGCCAGACTATGAGGAAGCTAGTATAAAAGCAGAGACAGAAAGCTGCAAAAACAGTTTAGAGCAGACAGCCTGCTCTCAGAGACAGCCTTCAGACAGCTCCGGCCAGGATAAGCGTATAGATAAGAAAGGAACGTTTTGCACTAGCTTTCTGCAACACAGGAACGGATACAACCAAATAAGGCAGGGCTTACATAATGCTACAAATAAGGCAGGGCTTACATAATGCTAATGAGGAAACATCTAATTGTCCGCTTTGGCTGTATTATTGTACAGGGCAATAGGTAATTGGTTGTATATGCTTCTGTAGCTAAGTTGGGAAAAAAGGCATAAATTGTATGATGTAATCTGCATTCGGGACTGCAGGATTTGAGACAGCTGTGTCTCCCTGGGCCTGTTTGCAGATGCAAATAAACTCTCTGCTTCTCCACCCCATTGTGATTATTGGGTGACGCACACCGGGCAACGAACCCCTACTGTTGCTTGCCTTCGGCACTCTGTGCCGGCAACAGCTTTTGGCGTCCCTGGGTGGGCCACGAGGCTGCTATTTAGCCTTGCCCAGACCCCTCCTGACGGTCAAGGATTGCGGTGACAACCAACACCCAGTGCACACCGGTGAGTTCATCGGGGGCCTCGGAGGAGACACGATTCGATCGACCCCGGAGTGCACAATGGTGCAACGCACCCCTTATAATAGAGAAGCAACTGCGGGTGACGGTGGGGAACCGATCCCGTAGATAAGGTAGAAACAGTCCAGTGGTCTGGACTTTCTCTGTTAAGACCTGTGGACGCCCAGTGTTTTCCTGTAGGTATGGGACAGAAACAGAGTACCACAGGCAGGGTGCAGTGTACGCCCCTAGAATGCATTCTAGCAAACTAGAAAGAGTTTGGGTCAAATCCAATAATTAAAAGCAAACTAAAAAGGTTCTGTACAGTTGACTGGCCTCAATATCAGCTAGAGGACTAAGAATGGTGGCCACCGGGAGGGTCAATCAATTATAGTACAATCCTCCAATTATTCCTGTTTTGTGAGCAAACAAATAAATAAAATAAACATCTGTATGTGCAATTGTTTATGGCTTTAAAAAATAAAATAAATATTTTACAGAGGTGTAATTTGACTCCAACAGGATTTGGGAGTAATCAGTGTTAGTCCTCAGACCCCTCCTGCAGTTGTAATGGCAGATCCGGTGTCCCCTTCGGTCCTAACACCCCCACCTTACAAAGATAGGACGCCCCGGGCTCCAGAGATTGCCCCCTCAGAGGGACTCTATCCTTTAATTACCAAGACTGTTGTGGCCCGCCCAGGAGCAGACAGACACCAGGCCACTATTATGCAAGTTTACTACCCATGTGCCTTTTAATCCAGTAAACTTGGCAGCTTTTAAAGCACAGGCTGGGGAATTCTCAACAAACCCAAGCCAATTTATTTCAGTCTTTGAGGGGTGCATCACTAGCCACAAGCCAGACTGGGACAACTGTAATATCCTCCTGAGGACCCTATTGTCTGAGGTAAAACAAAATCAGGTTATAGCTAAGGCAAGGGAGGGGGCACAGGTGAAGCTAAAAAAGAACCCCGGGGTACCCAGTATCGCCCAAATGGTCCCCCTGGCAGACTCCAAATAAAACCCTAATAATACCGAGGACATGGCCAGTCTCACCTCCTATAAGGAGTTACTTTTGCATAGACTCCGACACTTGGCTTTCCGACACAACAATTGGGCCAAACCATATAAAGTAATACAAAAACCAAAGGAGAGTCTGGTTGCCTTTCTACAGCGTATTCGGGATACGATCCGGCAAAATACCAACGCAGACCCTAATAATCTGCAAACCAAAGCAATTATAAAAAGGGTATTTTTACCAGCCAGGCAGCCCCCAATATTAAAAAAAAAGTTGCAAAAAAAAAAACTTAATAGGCATGACTATAACACAAATCTTAAAAACTGCAAACCAAGCTTAAAGCCTGAGAGAGGGGAAAAAAGAAAAAACAATGCAAAATAATGCTAGCAAACCCCTACTGTTGCTTGCCTTGGGCACTCTGTGTCGGCAACAAAATGAAATAAAATATTCTTTTTTTTGAAGCAGCAACAAATATCAGGGTTTCCTATGCCCAATCCCATTATTTCATGAGGACCTTCCTTTCCCTTCAATATCTGTTGGTTACTTAGGGGTTGTTGAACCTTAAGCATCTTAATAGTCTCATTGACTTCAGTGGTACAACTCATGTGCTTGAAATTAGGCACTTTCCTGCTAAATCAGGCCTAAATATCTCCTGCTACTTGTTTCCATCACTATCACCAGGGCCATTAACCAAGCCTAATATTGGCCTAAATTTGAGGATCTCCTAAATGTTACATCACCTGTTGTTTGGTTGTAAGAGACTCCCTGCACCTCCAGGGACTTGCACCATAGCAGTTGCCTTTCTTTTCAGCCTGTTGCTGAGCCAAATATCAAAACCAACAACAAATATTAGCAGAAAATCATGATGATTAACTTAAACCTCTTCACTCCAAAAGTATCAAAACAGTAGCTTGGTAAGATAGAACATTTTCTTATTAGGATTTCCTTTTCATTCTTTGCTAACCCTAAAGTTATATCTTATTATCAAAGAACGATGTAGCTTTTAGTAGAAAGAGAGAAGCTTTACCCCCTTATAGAAAGCATTATACCCTAATCTTTTCCAGCGCTTTTTGTCCTCTTCAATTATAGTAATTTCCAGACATTCTGGAAATAAGCTTTTTGGATCACTCTACACTTGGTTCCAAAAAAAAAAAAAAGGCAAAAAACCTGAACAAATTCACAATTAAAAAAATCACAATGCTTTTTTTAAATTTACCAAAATATTTTGATTTTTTTCAAACGGCCCAACTCTAAAACTGGTTGGATCAACCCCTCCTTCTTCCCAAATAGTGAAAATTTAGTCGACTTTAAATAGTTCTTGTGTCAATCAAAATTTAAAAGAAACATTTAAATTTGAAAAATTGTGATGAGATTTGTATCAGGTGTTTTTTCAGTAGCTTTATTTTTCAAATAAGAAACAATTGCATTTTTGTATGTTTCATAGACATGTTAATAACATCTAAGGGAAACTGAGGTTACACTATGTCTGGATAAGCTTTAGAGTATAGCTCTATTGAATCAAAATGCTTCCAGAACCTGGTTGGAATAAACAAATTATTATCAGCCACAGTGACAGCAGATAGAGGGAGTGTGAAATATACAATAAATACTCCCCCTCCAACCCTATTTTCTAACAGTCTCTCTCTCTCTCTCGCTCTCTCTTTCACACACACACACACACACACACACACACACACTTGGTCAATCTGTCTTCCTGCAACCTATATAATGTTGACAGATGAATGAAGATGGTATGATGCTAAAAAGAGAAAAGAGGGAAATGAACTGGACCACATTTTAATAAGGAGGCCAGAGGCTCATGCAAAATGATGTGCTTGTAAGCATACAATGTGATCAGTGGAAAAAGTCAGTCTGTTTTTCTAGCCATGTTACTAGGTCTAGGTATTCTCCATTTTAAGCACGGGAAATCGCTTCTCAGTTAAAATTAAGTCAGTTTATACCATTCTGGCTGTAAACAGATGCCTTAAAGCTGATGAATATAAAATGTAATTTACACCCAATTAAGCCACCCTTGCCCATCCAGAATGAAGTAAAGCTATTCTAGTGTTACTTAGAATCTGATCAATACCTCTAACCATTTCACTGTGCCCACTGTAGCTATTAAGAAAGCAAGTACAATTATTGCTTTTGAATGCACAATCACCCAATTTGTGCATGCAATCACAGAAATTGTGAAGACCTTAAAAAAAAATCTTCCTCAAAATCCAGAGTTAAATGCTAAGAAGACAGGAGCCAACAATGTAAAATTCTTTGTGTCATGACACTATATGTGAGCAGAGGCTTTTTTTGACTTTTGACTTCTGTTTAAATGGAAGTTCAAACAAGATATGAATTACATGAAGAGAATCTGTAAACACTTTGTATCCTTGAGCTCCAGCCAAGCATAATCACAAGCTCCCAGAAGGCACACTGAGTGACCACTTGTCAAAAAAAATGTTTTCAACATCTTTTCAGTATCAAATTACAGTAAAACACTGTGACAACTCCAAGTTTTCAAATGTGAGCTGTTCTGGGGGGGTGGGGGGGGGAGCACTTATAACAAGATATTTGAGGATAGATGTCCACATAGCTTTTATTTGCAACATTAGGAATTTAGAGAGAAAGAGGCAATAAAGTCTAAAAAAAAACCAGTTTGAGTCCATAGTGTACATTTAATAATTTTTTTAAATCAGGATTTGTGCACAAGAATATAGGTGTAACAGGTTGCTAGCAGTAACTGAAGGTGTGTCACTTCAATAGGAAGCTAGCCATTTTCACCTTTCACCTTTCATATTATTGTGATATCACTGCTGAAATTTCACTCTACCTCTATCAACTCTGCCATGAACTGCTTTTCCAAAGCATTTTCTACCATACAGCTCAACAATGGTGCAAAATGTGGTACCACTTATGCTAATGGTTATATGATTGTATATTTATTTCTATGTCTATTCATTTTAACAAAAAACTTTTTTTTCTTTTGCTTTCTCTCAGAAATTGAACTTATTAGCAAATTATTCAATTCTCTAGAAGACACAATTTAAACCATTGAATATAATTGCAATGAAAATAAAATATGTCAATCGTGTCCTTTTTCAAACAGACAAAACATAACTGCTAAGGGCCCATTTCTGCAAACATTGTTGGATACGGTTACTGGACTCTAATATGTCAGTTTTAGGTCACAATTTCATATGTCACATTGAAATAATAGTGATGTTTGAATGAACAAATCACATGGGTTGATACATCAATTGATAGCTAGGTGGGTAGTAAACAGAAGCTTTCAGTCCTATATTAATTCACTAATTCCATCTGGTTCAGATTCCGACACCCTTAATAATACTGATTCCTCTAATTAATCTAATTGAAATCAATTGATCTTCAGTAATTTTAAAGTAAGATGCCACCAGGTGTAATGGGAATCAGCACATGGCCATCTTCTTTCATTTTTAATTTTTTAAATGCTGGTAAGTTTCTCAAACTAATAGACATACAAATGTCCAGAAAGCTTTGGAATCAATAGATGTTTAACAAAAACACTAAACTAAAGAACAGAAGACAAAATATGACTTAATATAAAATCAATTTATATATAAGCACTGGATTTGGAGAAAAAGCTTTATTGATTCAGTCAAAATATATTTCAAAACCAACGTCTAATTCCTATATACAACATCTAAATTATTGCTTTTGATTTATCTTCTGGGTTTTTTTTAACCTTTTACTATGTTTTAATTTTAATTTCCTTAATTTTAGTAATCATTTATTTTAAATTAGCTTGTGCACCTGATCCTGGAAGAGTTTAAGGACATGAATTACTTTATACATGTGAGTCATCTGGTTGAACTGAGTAGGAGTATTCATATGCAGAAGTCCTGGCAGGACGGTGGCACAAACATGAATAATAGTGTGTTCAGAATGTCTTCTTTAATTTTCTGGGTGCTAGTTCTATAGTATCAAAAGGATTGGGGATTTGAGGGTCAAAAGTACAATGTGTATCTCTTTAAAGAAAAGAAACTTGATGAGAAAAATTTTTGGAAAATCTTTCCCATTCACTCAGATACCACCACAGGGCCGTACTTTCTCTACTTTTCCTCCCACTAGGATTCTGGCAAGAAAATGGAGAAGACTGGGGGCAGTAGAAGGATTGAGAAAAGGAAAGGCAAATTGGGGGACAAAAGACAGACACAGCAACAAGACCATAAATGTGAATTATCAAATCAGATCAATTTAAAGCATTTCTATGTTTTCCAGGGCCACCTATCACCATAGTAACTCTCTAGTCATATTATTTGTCTCCCTCACTGATGTAAAAAAGTGGATATTGATAAAATAATCACCAGTTGTGAAGGGAAAAAAACAACCAAAGCAAATGACATTAAGATTATAAAATTGTCTTTAGTTTTTGGAAAAAAAGGTAAAGCAGCTTTTTAATATTTTATACTAGGCTAATAAAATAAAGTGCTAATATAAAATAAATAAATAAACCATAATACAATGACATGTCTGTATGTTTAGTTTTCAGCTGATAAATTGCAAATCAATATGTTAAAAAAAAATTCCAGGAGAGAAAACTTTCATAAAGTATCACTAATAGAGAGGCAAAACAATTTCTCAGAGAAACCTACAGAGAGAAAAGACCTGCAGTAATCCTCTGAACAAATTCATAAAATAATTAAAAATATCTGAGCAGCATCTATTAGCAATATTCAAGTAATTTGAAATTCCCCCTTGTACTGGATCAGCAGAAGGCCTATACAACATTTAAGTCCCAGTTATGGCCTATTTGGAGGGTTTAAGTGGGGCTTCAGTGGTTACTTTGTCTTGTTCTGTGCATTCTGCAAAGGCCCTGATATGCAAACTGATATATGTGGACTTAATCCTGCATCCAACCATTGACATCAGTAGTGCTCAGGCATCCACACAGGTGGATCAGGACCTTAGCCTGCCTTTCTTAAATAGGCAAAACTCCTGTTGATTTCCTTGATGGTGGGCTCATGTAGGAGTGTGTTTCTCTCCTTATTTGTTCATTTAATGGTTATATCAATGATTAATAATAATCCTTGTATACAGTAAATGTGAAAGCGGAATGTGTCTTTATAGGTGTTTGGAATATACTGCATATATTTATGGCAAGAGATAAATAAATAAGTCCATAAATTACACAGATACACATATGGAATCAAGGCAATTACTCTTAACTGGAGATAGAACCACAAAGTCATGCCTTATCACCACAGAGCAATCAGATGGTCACTCCTTTGAGAATGGCTGGGGAGACAAAACACTGAGGAGTTTTCTTCTGCATATAAGCTTGACATTAAGATACTATTTATACGGTGTTTATATGATTCTGACTGTAAGGTGTGCCTGTGATTTTTATTATTTTTTCTCCCTCTTTTCCACCATATCAGTGCACACTGAGGTCCAGATTGTCTAGTCATTTTGTTGGGAACCACCTCCATCCCTCATGTACCCTACACTAAGGCCAGTCAAGGCTGTAGTGCCTGAGATAAAGGGGAGCACAGAGACCACTCCTAAAGGCACACATTTCCCTAAAGGTGGTGATGAGTGGAAAGGAACAAATGGGACCATGTTTTCTTCACCACACCAGGTCAGGTGGTGCAGTCTACACACTCCAATGTGCACTGTGGAGTTAAGGGAGGGACTCAGTTCCTACAAAAGCACAGTCCCTCCCCAGGCTCTCCCTGGGGTGGTGTTGCTCGGCCCTATTTGGGTATATGGTACACAACGTGGCTGTGAGTATCTACAATTTTGTTACTCCAAGGGTAAAAAGAAAATAGCATTTGTCTGCTTTTGTAAAGCATGCAAACAAAATCTATATCCCTAAAACTGCAATATAAGTATTGTTTCCTTTGGCAATATTTATTGTGTAACTCAGCCTTATACTGTTCCCTTTCTCATGTAAAAATGGATGCAAGTTGAGGATTTAATATACTTTTGCTTCCCACTGTGCAACAGATGGAAGCATAAACTCCTTGTTGAATAAAAAATATCCTTATGCAAAATTTATGTGCTAATTTATAGGCACACATGGAAAGTAAGAGAAGAAAAGTGAAAATTCAACACTATACCTTGTGCCTACCAGAACTACTTCTCTTGACTTTTTGTCTTGGGTACAGATGCCTTCACAGCCTCTCTTTTAATTTTCCTAGAGCTAAACATTGCACTGTAGGCAGAAAGGTGCATTAAAATCAGGTTCAGAATCACTCACTTGACAAGCTGAGCAGAACTTTATTGCAATAAGACAAACAAACAGTCATGATAACTTTTCCGGGTCCATGGGCAGGTCTCCACTTCATACAGAACTCTTCCAGTTCTTGATTTGCACTGAATGCAATGTTGCCAACTTTCAATATTTTACCATTTCAGGACTTGTGATACTAGTTTTTTTTCTTGAAGCCCAAGTTCCAGAATAAATTAATTAGGTAGAATCTCAGCTTTAATTAAACTAAAATCAAAACAAGGTAAGTTTCTAGCCCTCTTGGTTGCAGTCTAGAGCACATCAAAAATGACTCAAGTTCATCCTAAAGGCTCAGAAACCAGAAGGTAAATAAAAACAACCCTTCTTTTAATCACGATTTTTAAGCCAATCTCATGATTCGGGGTTCTGAGTCCTGATTTGTGAAGGTTTGAATTTGACAATATTGTGAACCCGCTTTGGAGAGGGTTTCAAAGACTGTCTAGCCATTTTACCCAATAGAGGGGGACAGTCAACCAGTCATACTGAAGGGCCTAGACATTTTCCAGCATACTCACTTATGTCCCATATACTATTCCCTCTTTTATTTTTGAATCTGAAGGTTATATTTTCTTCCCTTTCCCATTCTTACATATCTCTGAACAATACAGTCAATTTAACATTGTTTTAAACACACTTCTAGTCTATGAATACCCCTGTGCTCTACATAAATTACCACCAATACCAAGAATTTTGCTCTTTTTCTTCCATGGCTCCACATCAGGTCCTTATTTATGGCTCAGTTCAACTACAATCCATAAGACACCAAGATTCTGATTTAAAATAGACACTGATCATTGTCATCTTCTTTTCCCTGAAACATAAGACAGGAATTGTGACCCCCAAGAGCCTTCTTTTGCCAACTGGAAAAAAGACACACTCAGCACTTTGTTGTCAGAATACTTAGCCAAACAATGTCTTGAAATCAGTATCATATAAAAACAGGTGATATGCTGGTTAGGAGTATCATTGTGTATAAAGAGGAATATGGATTATGTATAAAGAATTATGTATGTGTGCTGGAAGTATGTTCTTAAAATATCTTGTGAAGGAAAACTTGCCTCAGATAAAGGAATATGGTTTTACCTGTCTGGATCAAGCTATGTAATCTATTGACAATATATAAATACATATTATTAAACAAAAGCATCCTCTGGCCTGGAAGGATGGAGATGCTGGTAGCTTGATGAAAGAGGAAAAATGGTGTTAGGCAAAGACATAGCTTGCTAGAATTAAGTTGTAGGTACCAGAAAACATGTTATTTTAGTTTGTCTACTTGTTTTCATAAACATTTTCAATCTCTTTTATTCTTGGTTGGTATCACTTAAATCGGTGTTCATTATCAATAAACTTATTCCCTTTTTATTACAAAACCATCTCAGTGCTGCATATTAAAGTAATGTGTTGGACCTCAGCTAAACTAAAAGACTGCTGTCTCTTTGGAGGCAGCAAACATCATAATTTATGTGTGTCCAGTGAGAGGGACTGGACACAGCAGAGAAGCCTCTCTCAGGAACTCAGGAACTGGATCTGACTGATTGCTACCTGCAAGGCAAGATTAGACTGGCAAAGTCTCAAGGAGTTTGCTGTTAAGGTAGAACAGAGTGGTGTGGTAGGCAGCTGTCTCATGGTCTAAGCTCCAGCAAACCTCTCATCTACTGAGGCAGAGAGACAGTTCTGGGTGCACTTAGGAGAAGTATTATATTCAGTATATTCCTAAGAAATCAGGAACATAAGCCTTGGGCAGGCATTGTGGAGGGCTTGTGGAGGGTCAAACTAGCCAAAGTGCAATCAAACAGAAGCTTGGTGGCCATGACCCAAAGATCTACTGATGTGCTAAATTATTCATTTGTATTTAAGTCTAGAGGTGAAATCTTGGCCCCACTGAGTCAATGAAAGTTTTGCTATTGGCTCCAGTGGAGAAGGCATTTAACCCCTATAGTTTTATGCCTGAACAATATTGCTTGTGTAATTTAAGATTGTAAACTCCTTGGAGCTGGGTTTGCATCTTCTTCTAGGGTATTTTCTTTTACATGGATACACGATGGAGTGCACATTGACAAGGTTCAATAATAAATAAATAAAAATTGAAAGTTGTCTGGGGGATTTAGCCACATTTTAATTTTATTGGGAGACATGTCTAACTACTTTAAATGGATATGAATATTTCCATCTGTAATTTCTGCTTTTACTTTTACCTCAGAAACCAAAATATATGAAAGAAATAAAACACATCTCAGATCCTACTGAAATAAGGAGAAATAATCAGCTCCAAAACTTCCTTCCTTTAGCTGATGTTAGCTGATTTACCCCATCAGCTGCTACACATTTCTCATATAGTCTCTAAATGTACCTTTCTTATTAGAGTTTAACTCCTCCTACAGGCTAGTTAGCTCCTCCCAGCAGAAATATGCCAGATACTGTTTTTCCAAGAAGTCCTACTTTTCCTATTGGATTTTCCTTAAAAGATTAACAAAAATAAATAAATAAATAAGCAACCTATCTCCAAAACTGTATTTGTACACAGATGTTGCAAGTGACAAGAATGTTAAATAGCAAAGAACAAAACTGCACAGGAATTATATGCAAGCTTGAGTCAGTTGTATTGAATCTAATTAGGTGAATTATTGTCTTTTTATGGCTCTGTGAAGCATTCACAAACCAGTCTAATTGTTAGTGAACATACTGTTCTTTGCAAGTATTCTAAGAATATCACAAGCAAACAATTAACACTCTATGGATTATTTGTGAATTATCTGATGTCATATTCAACATTCAGTCTCCAAACTTTATACATGCAGCTCAGACACACATGTGCCAAGTCAGATACATCTATTCACCAAAATCATAAAGCTCAGTTTCATAGATGAGCAAATTCGGGTGAAAGTCACTCTTTTTCAAAGGGCCAGCACTGTGTGGATGTGCCACTTAGGGTATGTGTACACTGCAAACAAAAAACCCACGGCCCCAAGTCTCAGTGCCTGGGTCAATTGACTTGGGTTCATGGGGCTCAGTCTGTGTGGCTAAAAATAACAGTGCAGATGCGCCTCCTCAGACTGGAGCTCAGGTTCTGAAATCTGGTGAAGTGGGAGGCTCCAGACCAAATGGGAACACATATACTGCTATTTTTATCCCTGCAGCCAGAGGCAATTGTCCTGGGCTCCTGTGTTTAATTTGTAATGAAAGCAGTGCCGGGGCTCAGGCCTGGCAAGCCACAACACAAATGGAGCATTGACCCCAGGCCCAAAGGCCACGCATCCATCTCTTCTCTATCTAACTCTGCCCTGCTATCAAACAACCCTTTGTGCCGTCAGAAGTGCAGACAACAGAGTCTCGTTGCCTGGCCATTCCATGGCACCTACATTATTCTGTCCAAAAGAATTTCTTTGGTCTCTCTGTGGGAGCAGGATTGGGCTCCATGACTGTTTTATGCCCTAGCTACATTCAGAGATGTTATATGTTATTTAATTCTGTCTCTGTGCTTATGACATCTGTGAAGTCCTTTGAGGTTGGCTGGGTGTGAGGTTGGGCTGGGAGAACTGGTTTGGATAAAAGAAGAATTCCTCCTCCTCAGGAACCTTCATCTACTTTTAGACCCAATCTCAAATCAGAACTTTCTAGACATTCTGAAATGTTTTATTATTTCTAATCTCCATATGGGGATCAGAAATTCCAAACTAAAGCAATGGAGAGGCTGTTCTGTTCTATAACCCCGGTCAGCTCCACCTGGGTTCTTTTGCGGAACTTGGTCCTCCTTTCCAAGCCAAGATGTTTTGTGTGCAATCTGAAATGCAGCTTGAGAAGCTGTTGGCACAAAGGAAAGGAAAGTCTACTATCCAGCACTGCTGTCAGGCCTACAATCTCAGTTTACCTTGCAGTCTAACCAGTCAAAAAACAGCACTAAATAAGTCAAAAAACATATTGTAGATCTGACACCATGAGGATGGGTGAGGTGGATAGTGAAGGGGTGGGGAGGCAGGTGCTAATGTAAGGGGGTACACACAGGTCCCCCTCCTTGGCTAAAGCAGAGGGATCTTCTGCCTCTGCATTGGCTGCTGTGGTGAGAGTTCCTCCCCTATTGTATGGCTGGTCAGGGGGTAGAGGGTAGCAGGACTCCAGGCTGTGTGCAGACTGGGGTGGGGAATCATTTCCACAGTAATAATGGAGGGGAAAAGGGGGGGGTTCCCCCTTATGGGGATGGGGGCAGATCCCAAAATCAGCCCCCACCTGGTTCATACATAAAGTCCCCAGTTGTGGTCACCTAGTGACCCTGGCTGTACAATGTTCAAATGGCTGCAGCAGAACCAATGGGAATGGGGCTTGCTGGGTTAAGGGGACTAGTACACCTGGGACCCAGAGCAGCCTCTGATCCCCCAATGTCTGGCACTATGGTAAGACAGGCTGGGGATGGGACATCTGGAGCAAGGGGCTTGGACTCCCCTCTTCTGCAGTTGGAGTGTCTCGTGTGTGGAGACAGAACCCCTCGACTGACGGGGGGCAAGGGTAGAGAATCACCATCCTGAGGGTAGGGGCCACCTGGGCCACCGGAGAATGGCAGCTCTGAAGGCAGCACTGCCACCAGAAGCAGCACAGAAGTAAGGGTGCCATGGTATTGCCATCTATGCTTCTGTACTACTGCTCGTGGGTGCAGTGCTGAATCCAGTGTCCCGAGGCCATGTACTCTGATATGCAGACCACCCCATAGGAAGCTGATTTTTTTAAATCAGCCATCTATTTCCTGTTTCACAATAATATAGCCTGATAATATGCTAAGCATATACACCATATAAATTTACAAAATATAAAACAAAACAATTTAGTACATTTTGTTTCCTGATTCTGTGGGTGACTGCAAGGAAGTCAACCAGAGCACCCACATGAACTCCTGTTGGATAACAGTTTTTCTTTATGTAATTTCCTTTCATTGTTCATTTCAATTTTTTTTTTTTTTGCCGCTACAGACTCCAGTTCAATTAGGGAGAACAAGCTTGTGTTAATGCAATAGTAAGATGGTAGTGTTGAAATCAGAAAAGGCGAGAAAACTCAGAAGCTACTGTTCCAGTAACAATGTTAACTGAAGCTAACCTCAGCTTTGCTGATACCCAGTATAGCCTCTTCACTGAACCACACTGCTCGACTCACATTGAGTGAATAACATTTTACATTTAATAGTTATAAGACATGTGGAAATGAATAAACCTTTAGATATTGTATGTGACATTTGAGTGTCTGATTCATCATGCCACTTAGATTGCCATTCCCATCTGAAAGCATCTGTTGGCTAAGAAATACAGGGCCGTACATGGCAGAGAATAGCAAGAGTGAACTCATGCCCTACAGTTCCAATACATAACTTGCACATATCTAAGAGGGCCATCCTTTTCAAATAAAAACAGCATTGAATCATTTCCCCAAGTGTCATGTCCACAGGCATTACTAAGGGTATAAACACTCTGCTTGACAATTCTACTTTGTCTTCTCCTCCGGATGGCTAATGAAGCTAAAAGAAAAGACAATACACACATAAAACAATCCCTCAAAAGATGGGGTCATTTTGCATGACTCTTCTCTTTCCTAATCATTATTAATTCAGCAGATGCTTTATGTAAGGCTGCCATCTTCATATATTTTCTCCTACCTCTGCTAATTTTATCTGAACACTTCCCTTCCTTTCTACATCACTCTTTTTTCTCTCTGTTCTTGTTAGCAGTGGTAGATGGTGAATAAATAGCTGCCAATAGCACATATGTTAATACTTGTCTGTCTTGTGGTTTTCTGTTGACCCTCACCATTCTATCCCGGTGTTTCCAAGGAAAATTAGATATGCATGACAAGATCACTAGTGGAACTTCAAAAAATGTCTGCTCTTCTCCATTCCCTGGTAGAGGAGGCATATCTTGAGATTATGAGAGTTTACATGTAATATTATGTTTTCCTTTTCTTCTTCTCCTCACAAATCTGCTTGTTTATAATAATAAAGCTTTTTCAAAAAGGAGGGTTTTTTGACACATTCCCCTGAAAGTGGTGAGAGTATGGAGTTATCTGATTGCCTTCAGAAGCTTCTTAAGCTATTGAACACCCTTCACCAAGTAAAATTTGTCTCTGGCTCTCGCGCTTTCTACTGGGATTTTGCTAATTGAATTTTCCTAGAAGACTGTGGCTATATTGTTGGTTTATGGGCAGATATGAGGTAACTGACATAGAAGGGCCCTGATGCATTGAAAGCCTTCAGGGACCAGGGCTTTGAACTGGAAATAGAAGAGAGCTGGGAGACAGAGAAGGGACTGGAAAACAGTGGTGACATGCTCTTCTTGGCTCCTCCCATTGAAGAGGCAGGATGCAAGCTGCACCTGGTCAAACAAATATTAATTTAAATATCCATATTTTAAATTGAAATAAAATATATATATTAACCAGCTCTAGCTTCTGCATCCTGCATGAGCTGGAGCCTCCAAAGCAGTGGTGGGAACCTGCGGCCCGTGAGTCACACACAGTCCATCAGGGTAATCCGCTGGCGGGCCACCAGATGATTTGTTTACATTTGCATGGCTGCCCGTAGCTCCCAGTGGCCGCGGTTTGCATTCCCGGCCAATAGGAGCTGTGGGAAGCAGCAGCCAACATGTCCCTACTGTCCACACTGCTTCCCGCAGTTCCAATTGGCCGGGAACAGCAAATCGTGACCACTGGGAGCTGCGGGCGGACACGCAAATATAAACAAACTATCCGGCAGCCTGCCAGCGGATTATCCTGACGGGCCGTGTGCAGCCCGTGGGCCACAGATTGCCCACCACTGCTCCAAAGTGTTGCCACCTTTAAATCCAGATACAGTAATCAAGTCTGAAGGTGAAGGAACAGTCTGGCCATATCCTATTTTAGGAAGAAGAGATGAAGCTTCTTAGCAAGCTGAAGATGGAAGAAGGTATTTTTCATCTCAGATACTACTTGATCATCTTGGCCAGATGCTGAGTTAAACAGGATCCTGAGATTTCACACCACTTTGACAAAGAGGGGGCAGATCCCTTTAATGTAAAGAGAGGACAGTGACCCATTTAGCTCTTCAGGATGTTTCCTGCTGATAAACATCATTTCTGTCTTGCTTGAGTGACTTTCCATCAGCTGCTCTTCATCTACCTATTGACCTCTGTGATTATTGAAAACTGTGTTAAGATTGTGAAGTGCTGCTTTAAATACTCAGGGTTCTGGTCCTACTTGCATAGTAGGGGTAGTGAAGTGTGAAATCAGAGTCAATCTGCAGCCAGCCAGCCTACTGGAAAATGGGCTGAGTTGTGTCACTCTGTTTTAGGGAGCAGCCTGCTTTGCCTCTCTGTTTTGGGTCCTTGTGTATTATCACTCTGAATTCTAAGGCCTGGTCTACACTATGAGTTTATGTCAGATTTAGCAGTATTAAATTGAATGAACCCTGCACCCGTCCACACAACAAAGCCATTTTTTTCGACATAAAGGGCTCTTAAAACCAATTTCTTTACTCCTTCCCAATGAGGGGATTAGCGCTGAAATCGACATCGCCATTTCGAATTAGGGTTAGTGTGGATCCAATTCGAAGGTATTTGCCTCCGGGAGCTATCCCACAGTGCACCATTGTGACCACTCTGGACAGCACTCTGAACTCAGATGCACTGGCCAGGTGTACAGGAAAAGCCCTGGGAACTTTTGAATCTCATTTTCTATTTGGCCAAGCGAGCTCATCAGCAAAGTTGACCATGCAGTCCCAGAATTGAAAAAGAGCTCCAGCATGGACCGAACGGGAGGTACTGGATCTGATCACTGTATGGGGAGAGGAATCCATGCTATCAGAACTACGTTCCAAAACAGGAAATGCCAAAACATTTCAAAAAATCTCCGAGGCCATGAGGAACAGAGGCGACAGCAAGTACACAACACAGTGCCACATGAAACTCAAGGAGCTCAGACAAAAGTACCAGAAAACCAAAGAATCAGATGCTCCGGGACAGAGCCCCAGACATGCCACTTCTACGCTGAGCTGCATGCAATTCTAGGGGGGGCCGCTACCACTACCCCACCCCTGTCCGTGGACTCCGATGATGGGGTACTCGCCGCCATGCCTGAGGATTTTGCAGATGGGGAAGATGAGGAGGAGGACGAGCTTGAGGAGAGCACACTGGTCTCCCCGACAGCCAGGATGTTTTTATCACCCTGACTGAAATACCCTCCCAACCCAACGAAGCTCGAGAAGGGACCTCTGGTGAGTGTACCTTTTTAAATATAATACATGTTAGAAAAGCAAGCATTTTTAATGATTAAGTAGCCCTGAGGACTTGGGATGCATTCGTGGCCAGTACAGCTACTGGAAAAGTCTGTTAATGTGTCTGGGGATGGAGCGGAAATCCTCCAGGGACATCTCCATGAAGCTCTCCTGGAGGTACTCTAAAAGCCTTTGCAGAAGGTTTCTGGGGAGAGAAGCCTTATTCTGTCCTCCATGGTATGACACTGTACCACGCCATGCTAGTAGCAAGTAATCTGGTATCATTGCATGACAAAGCCTGGCAGTGTATGGTCCTGTTGTTTGCTGGCATTCAAGCAAAATCCGTTCTTTAGCTCTCTGCCTTATCCTCAGGAGAATGATATTGTTCATGGTAACCAGGTTGAAATAAGGGAATTTAATTAAGGGGATATTCAGAGGTGGCTGTTCCTACTGGGCTTTTTGCCTGTGGCTGAAAATAAATCCTCCCCGCAGTTAGCCATGCGGTGGGGGGGAAGGGGGGAGGAAGGCGGGCATTGGCGCTGAGCTGTTCGTGTTTGGCTAGCAGGGATCTTCCCTGATACCAGCCATGTGGTGGGGGGAGGGGTAAAGTGATCATCCCAGAGAATTGGAGGTGTATGTGTGGGGGGGTTAGTTTGGTTTCTGCACGTTAACAGGAAAACTACAGCACTAAATGGCCAACTCAACATGCTTTGCTTGGTATGGGAGAGGAGGGTGCTGCTGTTATGAAGGTTGCAGAAGCCAAAAGACTATGGCTTATCATGGCCACCTGCAAGCTGAATTCTGTTGCCCAGCACTGCGTGTGTGATCTGTAACACCAAAGCTGCAGGCACTCAATATAAGATGCAAAATGCAACCTTCTAACAAAATCACACGTGCTATGTAATGTGAATAGTGTTGTTCACCATGAAAGAGTATAGCCATTGTTCTGTAAAATGTATCTTTTAAAATTCTTCACTCCCTTTTTTTTCTCCAGCAGCTGCAAATGTTTCAAGCCTCCCTCCCCCGTCCCAAAGGCTATCTCAGATAAGGCAGCGAAAAAAACTGCACGCGCAATGAAATGTTCTCTGAGCTCATGCAGTCATCTGGCACTGACAGAGCTCAGCAGAATGTGTGGAGGGACACAATAGCAGAGTACAGGAAAGTGGCTGATGAACGTGAAGAGAGGTGGAGGAAGGAAGATCAGAGGAGGCATGAGGCAACGCTGGGGCTATTGCGGGATCCAACGGACATGCTCCGGCGTCTGGTGGAGGTTCATGAACGGCAGCAGGATCACAGACTGCCGCTGCAGCCCCTGTTTAACCACCCTCCCTCCTCCCCAAGTTCCATAGCCTCCTCTCCCAGACTCCCAAGAACGTGGGGGCAGGAGGGAGGTTCCGGGCACCCAACCACTCCACCCCAGTGGACAGCCCAAGCAACAGAAGGCTCTCATTCAAGAAGTTTTAAAGTGGCCTTTTTCTTCTCTCCTACCTTCCTCCCACACCCCAGGCTACCTTGTGAGTTCTCTCTCTGTTTTTATAATCAATTAATAAAAAAACATGTTTTTTTTAAATGATAGTGACTTTATTTCCTTTGCAAGCAAGCTGTGATCGAAGCAGGGAGGGCGGGTGGCTTACAGGGAATTTAGAGGCAACCAAGGGGGCAGGTTTTCATAAGAAGAAACAAACAGAAGTGTCACACAGCACCCTGGCCAGTCATGAAACTGGTTTTCAAAGATTCTCTGATGCGCAGTGCTTTCCCAGTGGTTATTTTCTGGTCTGGGAAGTAAATCCCTTCCTGCAGCCATTTAAACAGACCAGAGTTTCTGAAGACGCGAGCATCATGAACCTTTCCCAGCCATCCCACACTGATGTTGGTGAAACGTCCCTTGTAATCCACGAATGCTTGCAGCACCATTGAAAAGTACCCCTTGTGGTTTATGTACTGACTGCCCTGGTGGTCCAGTCCCAAGATAGGGATATGCGCTCCGTCTATAGCCCCACCACAGTTAGGGAATCCCATTGCAGCAAAGCCATCTAGTATGACCTGAACATTTCCAGGAGTCACTACCTTTGATAGCAGCAGCTCAATGATTGTGTTGGCTAATTGCATCACAGCAACCCTCACAGTAGATTTGCCCACTCCAAATTGATTCCCGACTGACCGGTAGCTGTCTGGCTTTGCAAGCTTCCACAGGGCTATTGCCACTGGCTTGTGAACTGTGAGGGCTGCTCTCATCTTGGTATCCTTGCACTTCAGGGCAGGGGAAAGCAAATCACAGAGTTCCATGAAAATGCCCTTACGCATGCAAAAGTTTCCGAGCCACTGGGAATCATCCCAAACCTGCAACACTATGCGGTCCCACCACTCTGTGCTTGTTTCCCAGGCCCAGAATCGGTGTTCCACGGCGTGAGCCTGCCCCAGTAACACCATGATCTCCAAATTGCTGGGGACTGCAATTTTAGAGAAATCTGTGTTCATGTTCTCATCACTGTGCTTCTGTCGCCTCCTTGCCTGGTTTTTCAGGTGCTGGTTCTGCATAAACTGCACGATAATGCGTGAGGTGTTTACAATGGTCATAACTGCTGTGGTGAGCTGAATGGCCTCCATGCTTGAAGTGCTATGGTGTCTGTCAAGGTTCCTTCCCCACTCTGAACTCTAGGGTACATATGTGGGGACCTGCATGAAAAACCCCCTAAGCTTATTTTTACCAGCTTAGGTTAAAACTTCCCCAAGGTACAAACTATTTTACCTTTTGTCCCTGGACTTTTTTGCTGCCACCACCAAGCATCTAACAAATATAACAGGGAAAGAGCCCACTTGGAAACGTCTTTCCCCTCAAAATCCCCCCAAGCCCTGCACCCCCTTTCCTGGGGAAGGCTTGATAAAAATCCTCACCAATTTGCATGGGTGAACACACACCCAAACCCTTGGATCTTAAGAACAAGGAAAAATCAATCAGGTTCTTAAAAGAAGAATTTTAATTAAAGAAAAAGTAAAAGAATCACCTCTGTAAAATCAGGATGGTAAATACCTTACAGGGTAATCAGATTCAAAACATAGAGAATCCTTCTAGGCAACACCTTAAGTTACAAAAAGACACAAAAACAGGAATATACATTCCATTCAGCACAACTTATTTTATCAGCCATTTAAACAAAACAGAATCTAACGCATATCTAACTAGATTGTTTACTGACTTTTTACAGGAGTTCTGACCTGCATTCCTGATCCGGTCCTGGCAAAAGCAACACACAGACAGAGAGAACCCTTTGTTTCCTCCCACTCCAGGTTTGAAAGTATCTTGTCTCCTCATTGGTCATTTTGGTCAGGTGCCGGTGAGGTTGTCTTAGCTTCTTAACCCTTTACTGGTGAAAGGGTTTTTCCTCTGGCCAGGATGGATTTAAAAGTGTTTACCCTTTCCTTTATATTTATGACGGCGTCTGCTTGGGCAATCCAGGGAAAAGGGCATGAAATGATTGTCTCCTGTTGCTTTCACGGAGGGAGGGAGGGTTGACTGACAACATTTACCCATAACCACCCACGATGAATTTTTGGCCCCATCAGGCATTGGGAGCTCAGCCCAGAATTCCAGTGGGCAGCAGGGACTGCGGGAACTGTGGGATAGCTACCCACAGTGCACCACTCAGAATGTCGATGCTTGCCATATTAGTGTGGACACACAACACCGAATTAATGTGCTTAGTGTGGACACATGCACTCGACTTTATACAATCTGTTCCCAAAAATCGACTTCTGTACAATCAGAGTACTTTTGTTGTGTAGACATGGCCTAAAAGAAATAAAGTAGTGTCATGTTGCATCTTTTCACCATGAGCATTTTATGTTTTTATCTGTCTTCTCAGTTTGTAATCCATGAAACAAAACCATCTCCCCTAGGCATTGTGACATCCTTGTCATGGTGGCGTTTGTGTCTATGGAAAATTAGATATTTTCAATGGGCTTAATCAATGGGTATAGTTTTGACAGAACAGTAAGGACATCTGGTTTCATATAGATAAGGAAAAAATCGTGGGGGGGGGGACATGTTAGATCAAATTAATGTTGGAGCTTGGTAAACTTTTTCCTCTCAAAATGGGAAGTTCCAACAAGATAGTGCTTACAGGGATTATTAGCATGGAGTGTTGTTCCTTTTGGAGGAATGAGTGAACTGAGCCTTTTTCAGGGATGTTGCCAACATCTCTGAAGGAGATGTTGATTATTTGCAATAGTAATAGACATAATTCCTCACTAGTTTTCCATGCTTCACCCTCCTCTAGTGATCTGTTTTAGAATCATAGAATCATAGAATCATAGAATATCAGGGTTAGAAGGGACCCCAGAAGGTCATCTAGTCCAACCCCCTGCTCGAAGCAGGACCAATTCCCAGTTAAACCATCCCAGCCAGGGCTTTGTCAAGCCTGACCTTAAAAACCTCTAAGGAAGGAGATTCTACCACCTCCCTAGGTAACGCATTCCAGTGTTTCACCACCCTCCTAGTGAAAAAGTTTTTCCTAATATCCAATCTAAACCTCCCCCACTGCAACTTGAGACCATTACTCCTCGTTCTGTCATCTGCTACCATTGAGAACAGTCTAGAGCCATCCTCTTTGGAACCCCCTTTCAGGTAGTTGAAAGCAGCTATCAAATCCCCCCTCATTCTTCTCTTCTGCAGGCTAAACAATCCCAGCTCCCTCAGCCTCTCCTCATAAGTCATGTGTTCCAGACCCCTAATCATTTTTGTTGCCCTTCGCTGGACTCTCTCCAATTTATCCACATCCTTCTTGTAGTGTGGGGCCCAAAACTGGACACAGTACACCAGATGAGGCCTCACCAATGTTGAATAGATGGGAACGATCATGTCCCTCGATCTGCTCGCTATGCCCCTACTTATACATCCCAAAATGCCATTGGCCTTCTTGGCAACAAGGGCACACTGCTGACTCATATCCAGCTTCTCGTCCACTGTCACCCCTAGGTCCTTTTCCGCAGAACTGCTGCCTAGCCATTTGGTCCCTAGTCTGTAGCTGTGCATTGGGTTCTTCCGTCCTAAGTGCAGGACCCTGCACTTATCCTTATTGAACCTCATCAGATTTCTTTTGGCCCAATCCTCCAATTTGTCTAGGTCCTTCTGTATCCTATCCCTCCCCTCCAGCATATCTACCACTCCTCCCAGTTTAGTATCATCCGCAAATTTGCTGAGAGTGCAATCCACACCATCCTCCAGATCATTTATGAAGATATTGAACAAAACCGGCCCCAGGACCGACCCTTGGGGCACTCCACTTGAAACCGGCTGCCAACTAGACATGGAGCCATTGATCACTACCCGTTGAGCCCGACAATCTAGCCAGCTTTCTACCCACCTTATAGTGCATTCATCCAGCCCATACTTCCTTAACTTGCTGACAAGAATACTGTGGGAGACCGTGTCAAAAGCTTTGCTAAAGTCAAGAAACAATACATCCACTGCTTTCCCTTCATCCACAGAACCAGTAATCTCATCATAAAAGGCGATTAGATTAGTCAGGCATGACCTTCCCTTGGTGAATCCATGCTGGCTGTTCCTGATCACTTTCCTCTCATGCAAGTGCTTCAGGATTGATTTTTTGAGGACCTGCTCCATGATTTTTCCAGGGACTGAGGTGAGGCTGGTGGTTCAACTGGTGGTTCAAATATTCCTGAAGGCCCGTGGTGTTTCATTGTATATGAGGGGGGGGCAAACTCTGTTAGTTGAGGTGATCAATTCTGACCACTCTGAATTCAAATTTACTACTTGAGCAAGTGCCATTTGGGTGTGGCTGACTTTTTCTGCAAAGTAGCATAAAAGCTCTTCACAGGGGATGAAGCTTTGGTCTGATGTCTCAATCACACAATGCAGTCTGGATTATACAGTTCAATGATGCAGAATAGGTCTACTTACTCCTCTCCAGTGGAACTCTCTCTCCAGAGAGCTTTAATTAGGTGATTAACTTGTTATTCTTAAATCTAGCCTGAATGTGTGTCATTTAAAGTGTGCTGCAGTTATTCATCCATATGTTAATATTTATATAATAACAATCACAATTACTTGTAATAATTGATAGCACAAATACTAATATAATCATAGTTATTTGGTTGTGTAAACTCTCTTTGAGAGCCTTGGATAAAAAAGTTCTTTATAAGTGAAAAGTAGTTTTATAAACTTCTATGCAACGTGGTGATAATTTAGTTACAAAAGTTAGTTTCCGTAGTTGTACATCTGCTCCTGCACCATATACCACCTCTCTCCTCCTTTATCCCACTTCTTTACTACTGAAATAGAAAAATACTGAGAACATAATGTGGCCTACAGTTTCAAAAGACAGTTCAGTACAATAAATTGCACTAGCAATAAAGAAGGCAGAAGGTAATCAAACAAGAATATACCGAATCCATTATGACTTGGAGAGAAAATATAAAGGGAAGCAAAAATCCACACAGGTAAAGTTAACATTAGCCAATGAGGTTAAGGGAAATAAGAGGGCTTTTACAAATTTATCAAGGGAAAAATAAATGCTAGAGAGAAAGCAAGCCCAGAAGTAAATGAGGAAGGAAATAAAATCAGTGATGATTTTAAAATGGCTGAGCTACTGAACAGCTTACTTAAATCAGTATGTAACACACACACAGACACACACACACAAATAAAGATAAGGGGTACGTACAATTACAAAGTAATAAAGGTTTTATCAGTATAGATGATGGTAGAAAGTTGGTGAGGGAATATGGTACTCTTAGAAGTGAGTGTGTACAAATCAGTAGGTCCAGCTAAACTGCATTCCATTGTTTTAAGAGAATTAGCTATTGAAATTATTGAGCCACTGGCAATTAATTCTGAAAAGTCATGAAGAACTGGAGAAAAGACCAGAAGGTTGGCAAAAACAGAAGTTGTGTTGCTAATCTTTATTAGTAACTGATTATAAAGATAATTATTGTTACATGGATTTCTCAAAATTCGATCACTATGGGCTAGATTGCGATTTGGACTCCATGCCTGTGGTACCATGCACAGGTTATTCAGAACTTGTGTCAAGGCATGGAGAAGCAAACAGGTCCTTGTATATCAGATTATTCCAATTGGCACAGGTTTGTGGGATGGAGAGCAGTGGGGAGTGCGTGGTGTTACTCTATATATCACCTGACTTCACTGTTGGTCAGCACAGCTGAGCTAGAGGAGGCAGTTTCATACCAGTCAAGGTTTAGTACCACTCCAGAAGCAAAGACAAAAATACAGTTGGAAATGTAATTCATATTTGTGTATGAGGTAGAGTGTCTCTCAGGCCTACTGATTGGCTGATGTAGCTTATGTATCACTCCATGGTCAAAGCTATGCCTAGAGTCTCGGCTAAGCCCCACACTACCTGGATATTCTCTATAATGCTTCAGCAAACCTTTAAAAAATTGTGTGTATATGTGTGTGAATTTCTAGGAATTAGCTTCTGGTATGTGTAACTTCATTTTCTAGAAAAATAACAGAATAAATAGTAAGAGAAAAACATTTCTAATTATGTATGAATGTGTGTGGGTTTTTTTTCTAATTACAAAATTAATGGACCATGGGAATGTTTGTTATATTTTATATAATATCAATTTTATATAATTATATATTTTATATTATATTATTCCATATTGTATTTGTTTTGCAGCACCCAGAAATGTGCTATTTACAGAGCAAGTGAGAAGATATATCTGAGATATGAGGACTCTAATTATAGTAGATTTAATGTAGCTCAGTTGTGGTACAGAGTTTCATATATTCTTTCTTTTAAAAATAATTAAAATTGGCTTGGACAGAAGCATTGACATATGAACTGAAGTACTGTCAATAACGAGTGCTGATAATATAAATTACTATCTAATTGAAGGATATAGTATGTCCTCTGCCATGTCATGATCAACATGACATGAGGAGCTTTCTTCAAGCAGCAAACGCCATCTCCGGGCCAAGTTTAAGTGTCACAATCCCCCAGGAAAACTCCAACCTCCTTAAGGATAATGTGGCCCTCAAGCAACATTGGAAGGAACAATTAGAGACACTATAGAACCGTGAATCTGAAGTCTCAGTGGCCACCACTGAGTCCAATCTTAGCATCCAGTAATAGAACCTTTTGCTGACCCCCACATCTTCTGGGGAAGTTTGGTGAGCCAACACTTAGACTAGAAACCGCAAGGTGCCAGGCCCAGATGGCATCCCAGTGAAAGTCTTCAAACCTGGTGGAATAGCACTCATGGAAAAACTTCATCAACTTCTTGTTAGAATTTGGGTTAATGAGGAAATTCCACCCAACTTAAAGAATGCCAGTATTATGACCATTTTTAAGAAAGGTGACAAGTCAGAGTGTGGAAATTACTGAGGTATTGCCCTCCTTTCCATTGCCGGGAGGATCCTTGCTCACATCCTTTTGAACTGTCTCCTCCCTCTTGCTGAAGTTGTCCTTCCGGAATCCCAGTGTGGTTTCAGACTGTCTCGGGGCACTGCCAACATGATTTTTCTTGCACAACAGATTCAAGAGAAGCCCAGAGAGAAACATCAACCACGGTTTATGGCATTTATTGACTTTTGATTCCATTAATTGTAAAGCATTATGGAAAGTACTGTCTAGGTTCAGTTGTCCATTGATATTCTCAGGCTATTTCATGATGGGATGACCACCACCGTCCCCTGTAATGGGTTGGAGATGGACCTGTTCACCATATGCATTGGTGTTAAGCAGGGTTGTGTAATTGCACCAACTCTTTTTTTTCCATCTATCTTTCCATAATCTTGATTCTTAGGGATTTTTTTCACTACTGGGGTAAGTAGACCTAAGTAGCTACTCCAGCTATGTGAATAAAGTAGCTGGAGTCGACATAGCTTAGGTCTACTTACTGTGGTGTCTTCACTGTGCTGCATCTACAGGAGATGCCCTCCAGTTGACTTAGAATCATAGACTCATAGAATCATAGAATATTAGGGTTGGAACAGTTCTCAGGAGGTCATCCAGTCCAATCCCCTGCTGAAAGCAGTACCAACAACACCACCAAATAAATCATCCCAGCCAGGGCTTTGTCAAGCCGGGCCTTAAAAATCCCTAAGGATGGAGATTCCACCACATCCCTAAGTAACCCATTCCAGTGCTTCACCACTCTCCTAGTGAAATAGTGTTTCCTAATATTCAACCTAAACCCCCCGCACTTCAACTTGAGAACATTGCTTCTTGTTTTGTCATCTGCCACCATTGAGAACAGCCTAGCTCCATCCTTTTTGGAATAGTTGAAGGCTGCTATCAAATCCCCCCTCACTCTTCTCTTCTGCAGACTAAATAACCCCACTTTCCTCAGCCTCTCCTCATAACTCATGTGCCACAGCCCCCTAATCATTTTCATTACCCTTGCCTTACCTTACTCTTCTCGGAGAGCTGGAGTACTGGGGTCGACCGGAGAGCACTCTGCCATCAATTTAGAGGGTCTAAGTCTTTTGCATCAATGCCAGCAATCTCTCTGCAACTGACATTACCATTGTTGAGGTGAAGATTATGAAACATCAATTTAGCTGGGCTGGTGTGGATGGTTGATACTCAGCTTCAAAAGTAAGTCTTTTTTCTTAATTTATTTATGGTAAGAGAACATGTGGGGACAGAGGAACTACTACAAGGACACCCATAAAGTATATCTTAAGTGGGGAGGCATTGATCCCACAAATTGGGAAGAGCTGACTGGCAATAGACTGCAATGGTGTCGCATCATACATCAAGCCTCAGCCCATTTTGAAGAGAATTGCCTTGCTGAGGGGAGGAAGGAAAGCACATAGCATCCTGTCTAGCAGTTATGCTCTTTCCAAGCAACCATCTGTCACATATGTGGTAAAACCTGTGAAGCACGATTTTGACTCCTCAGCCATCTTAAGTCTCCCCAATGACTTTCCCCCCGACAGACATCATTCTCAATCGAGCAATAGCCGACAATGTGTTGTGCCACAGGGAATGGTGTTTGTTCCTGCCTTTATATAACAACTTCATAAAACAGGAATGATGATGCTGTGGTTAGGGCATTAGCCTTGGACCTGTAAGACCCACGTTCAATTCCTATACAACCAATTTCTTGTGTCATCTGGGGCAAGTAATTTAGTCTCTCTTTACCTTAATTATCCAACTGTAAGATGGGATAAAAACTCTTCCCTACCACACATGGGTGTTGTAAGCATAAACATATTAAAGACTGTGAGGTACTCAGATACTAATATCAGCAATATAAGTTCCTCCTCTGATAAATAGCACTTTAGTTACATTTGCAGATGTCCAAAGAATGGAAAGTGTTGTTACAAGCAGTGAGTACGGGGTCGGGGGGAAGGAATTTGGAGAGATTAGTGTCACCTTACATGTGTTAAACTTGGTTTTCATCCATGGGCATTTGACATAACTCATGCATCCAGAGTACCACAGCTCTGGAAGACAGACAGTTTATAGGGGATAACTCCTTAGGTTGACTATAAATTCTGAGCACACTCTTTTCCAGAACGTGGAATTGAACCCAGGAATCCTGAATTTCGACATTCCTCTGTTGTTAAAAATAGAAGTGAAATCCAGTGGCAACATATATATCATTCCTGGTTAGAGCCTGGACCACAGACAATAACAGTCTATTAGTCCTACCAGTTACTCTGTTAACACAAGTTGTAGAGGTCTGTGATGGAGATCTAAATGTTTAAGCCTTGCTAATGAATCAAGCTGGGGGAAGAGGGTCAATATAGTTCCATTTGATAGAATTTTCAACTTGTTTGTTTGTTTGTTTGTTTGTTTGTTTGTTTGTTTGTTTTAGAAAATTACATCCAAAACACCATGTTCAGATTCAAGTGATCAAAAACTAAGAAAATGCCAAACTTAAGGTTGCGAACAACTTTTATTTGAACCCTTTGGGTTTATGCATTATGACACAAATCTACTTACATGGTCACATACTGTTTTTTTTCCACAGAACCCTGCCTCATTCAGTACACAGGTTGAACAGTGCTATGGGAATGAATCAGAAGTAGGCTGTTGTTTATAAGACTAATGCCTCATTTGTTGCAGAAATTAAAGGATGTGTCATGAACGAAGCATGAGATTGCAGGAAGAGAAAGGATGGTCTCATAGTTAGGTTGAATAGCCATACTGGACAATAAGATTCTATCCGTGCCTCTGTCTTAGAGTTTCTGTGTGATATATGTTAGGGGTCTTATTCCTTCACCCACTTACTTCCCTGGTCCTTCTCGCATGAACAGAGAGCAACAATACCCGAAGTCCAAAGGTGCAAACAATTCGATGTTTATTGAGGTGAACTTCCAGCAAGCATGATTCCAGTTTCCTTCCTTAGTGTCCCCCTTCCCAGCTCTGACACCACAGCCTTACACCTATGTCCCTGTTCCCATTCCTGCCCTTAGCGAAACATGATTCCAATTTCCCCACCCCCATTCCCAGTTCCCATTCTCCCCCACACACCCACACTTCCTGATTGACTGCAGACTATATAGTAAAACTTGAGTTCTGCTTAGCTATACCTTAAACAATCATTTTCCTGAAATTTAACTAACCAATCCTAACACATTGTAACATGATTATGTAACCAATTATATCCCACCACCTTAATTAGTTTACACCCAGCAAAGTTAATTATATAGCAGACAGAAACAATCACAGAACCAGACAGAGATTATACAGACAAACAATAGGGAAATGGGGACTATAATGATAGAACAACATAGAAATGAGGATTTCACATCCCAGCAATTGATAAGTGAGTTCTTGCCAGACAGGATGCTATCAAACTAAGTTTCCTTTTACATCTTCTAGTCACTTCCCTTTCTCTGGAAGTGAAAGGCATTATCAGGACAGGATTGTATTCCTAACAGCCCAATAGCACCTTCTTTCAATGTGACGAGTTTGGAATGTGAGGATGTGACCGTTCGCTTCCCAGTTTATGGCTGCCTCTGCTGTTTAGCCAAAGATCACTGCCTAAGAACAAGGCCTCAGACTGTCACAGTAAGAGAAGGCCCTTACACCGGCAGACAGTGATTTTGATTCTTTCTTTTATACCTCTATAACTAGCTAAGTGATAAGAATACACCTAAATTCTTAGAGTACAGGCCTTTACAGACAGGCCTGAATATCTATATCCTAACAATAGGCCACTCACTGAAACCAAAGTTTCCAAAGTTGACCACCAACTTTGTGTTCCTAATTTTGTTGATGTCCATAATGAGAAACCTGGGCCCATATTTGCAGAAGTGTTGAAGTTGCATAACTCCAACTGACATCAACAGGAGCTGTGCTTAGAATATATGAAGTGCTATGAAAATGCTAAGAACTCTGAAAAAAAAAGTCAGGCCTCAGATTGCTCAAGTTGGTGACTCAGAATTATTGAACACCTTTAACAGTTTTGACCTTAATCTCTCTAGTCCTCAGTTCCCAGCGGTAAAGTGGGGATAATAGTATCATCTATATTCATTAATGTTGGTAAAACACTCAGTTACTGTTGTGAGAGCACCAGGTAAGCACACATAAGGAAATTAAAAAACTTTGTATTTCGTGCAGAGTTTTTATGGTGTATGTTAGATAAGGCACGGGCTACACATTGAGTAAGAACAATACAAATGAGACTGAATGAGACTGTGATAAGACAGTATGTCCTAATGTAAATAAAAACTGTATCATAATGCATAAGCACAAGGAAGCTGTGTAAAAGTTTCAGAGTAACAGCCATGTTAGTCTGTATTCGCAAAAAGAAAAGGAGTACTTGTGGCACCTTAGAGACTAACCAATTTATTTGAGCATGAGCTTTCGTGAGCTACAGCTCACTTCATCGGATGCATACCGTGGAAACTGCAGCAGACTTTATATATACACAGAGAATATGAAACAATACCTCCTCTCACCCCACTGTCCTGCTGGTAATAGCTAATAATAAATAAATAATAATAATAATAATTAATAATAAATAGCCTGACTTGATTATGTAAAGAGTTGTCACTTTGGATGGGCTAGCACCAGCAGGAGAGTGAATTTGTGTGGGGGGGTGGAGGGTGAGAAAACCTGGATTTGTGCTGGAAATGGCCCACCTGATGATCACTTTAGATAAGCTATTACCAGCAGGACAGTGGGGTGGAAGGAGGTATTGTTTCATATTCTCTGTGTATATATAAAGTCTGCTGCAGTTTCCACGGTATGCATCCGATGAAGTGAGCTGTAGCTCACGAAAGCTCATGCTCAAATAAATTGGTTAGTCTCTAAGGTGCCACAAGTACTCCTTTTCTTTTTGTGTAAAAGATGCAAGAGCAACATTAATTCTGGCATTTCCTTACTTTCTAGTCCTTTACTTTGCAACATTCATGTTATTTTAACATAAAAAAACCCCTGTTTAATTATGAGTAGTAGTTTCTGATATACTAGGTTTGTAAAACAAAGTAATCCTCTCTGTCCTGAATAGTTTGCACTCTCATGAACTCTCTGCAAAGCCAGTGGAACGCCATGTAAGTGCAGGGAATGGCCACACAATGTTAATTATGGAGCTGGGACTTAAATGGACAAACCAAGTCCATTTAAAAAATAAATCAAAAACACAACAACAAAAAATAGATCCTAACAACTCACATATCTAGCCCAACGAGCTTTCAATATTTGTGCATGTTAATTGCTGTGGCTGCAGGTGGCAACCTGAATCTAGTTCAGTATCTGCCTTTTAAAGAGAGGTCTTTGCATTAAAACATAATCATGTCTTCAACTGCATTCCACTCTATATCAAATATGAATGATGGCATTGATCTGGCACAATTAGAAATATTAACTATTTCATAGTCCAGTAGATCTTAACATCAAGAAGATTTTCCTGATATTCTGCTCAAATTTTCCTACCAAAGTTTGCTTTCTTTTTTCATGGATATGTGCTATTTAAAAAAAAAATGTCACAGCTCTGGGTACAAATATGACTACAGTGTGCCCATGTCCCCAATGCAGGCATATATTTTAAATTAGTTTTTTAAAAAATACATGTATTCTGGAGAAAAAATCACTTCTTAAGAAGAAAAAAAAGATAAACCATTTCACTTTCAGTTTTATAGTCTTAAAGAAGCAGAGGTCCATTTGTTTAAATGTAGCAAAGGAATATCTAGAGTGTAAAATGGGATTTAATCTATCTTTAGTGTAATTTCTTTTCTCTAATAAATTTGCACAGACAGTAAGCTGGTCCAGGGTTCAATGTGATTGGGAGGCATAGATTTATTTCATTCCCTACAGAACCTTTGTGTCATATTGGGTACCTTACAACATAAAATAAAATATTAAATATCAATTTTATACATGTTACTAGTATTATAACTGACATCAAAGGCTATATCTTTGGCATTCATTTGAATGAATTTCATGCCTGAAAGAAGAATGATGTGTTGAATTTTGTACGATAGAACACAGGAAGTTGTTATTCAGGTACCTAATTTAGATAAAAATGCAGTAAGATACAGGAGATTTCTTTTAACCCAAAAAAGATAAGTGCAAGTTAAAAAATAATTATATCCAGTGCAATCCACTTATATAGTGCACTCCGATGTGAAACTACAGTGAATGTAAGATGAGTGCAATGTATAACAAAAATAACAAAAAATATAAATAAGTACAATGAAAGTCCAAAGTAATAATAATGTTTAGCATCTAATCTGAGAACTTTGGATCTTCAGAGGGTTTACAAACACCAATGACTGATTCCTCAATCCACCACTGTGGCTAAGGTAAAGAGATATCATTATCTTCACTTTACAGATGGGGAAAACAATGCAGAGAAGCTAAGTGACTTTCCCAAAATTCTACACCAAGACCCCATTACAACAAGCATTGACATCACATGCTTAAAATTAAGCATGAAAAAAATAAGTGCTTTGCTGGAATGGGGCCCAGATCAATAGCTGAAGCAGGCTTAGAACTTGTGAAACAAAGAGTTTTACTATCTCTTACTATGCAAATTGCATTTCAGTGTTCTAGTTTTCAATCACAATACGATAGCAGTGGCATCTTTTGTATCTAGTTACAGCATGAGAATCTTAAGATATTTGTGCCTACACTGCGATGAAAGACCTACGGCATGACCATGGCTGATCTGGGTGAGCTGACTCAGGCTTGCGGGGCTCAATGCTTTGGGTTTTTTATCTCACAGTAGACATAGCCTGGTAAAGGATGGTTTTACAGCACGGGGAGACATGAAATCCTTCCTCTTTATTTAAACAGAATGAAACTGGATCCACCTTCCCCTGGTCCTTCCATGATTATGAAAGGGGACAAAACTTGCCAAAATGAAGCTCCACTATGTAACAAATCCTGTAACAATCAATGGTAATGTGCCTGAATAAGGACTAAGTAAAAAACATGTAAGGGTCTCAGGATGTTAGTCTGTATTAAAGAAAGTCTATTAAAATGAACTGATGTAATTTGGGACAGATACTTCACCTCACTACAAAGGAAGTTTCACTAGGCATTGGAGTATACAATGGATCAAATCCTGAGAAGTCCATCTACCTCCTGTTGACTAAAAGTGGATTCCACTCTCAATAGAACTGGTACAGAGATACAGCTTTCCCTGCAATCCAAGCAATGTCATGTCAGAGCCCTGATAATCTGTTAACATTATTAAAACATTTTTTCATGCTTTTGAAGGGCAAAGTAATTGAAGGTATATTATTTTTCTACAGGGACATACAATCTGAAGTGTTAAAGTAATGACCATTGTGAGTTAAAACTTAAAACTCAGCAATGGTTCAATTTATCACCATTTTATTACCATATTAACATCACTGTATTGTTCATAGTGATTATTTAAATTAATTCTGGGTAGTGGAGATATTCTTTTGCCACTAACTATTGTAGGTCTGTAATTTGTCCCTGTGGTCCGGTGACAGCCTTTCTAGTCTCAGACAAGATAACAACTGTTCCTTGAATGGGATGGAGTCCACACCGTCTGAGTATTTGTTAGTGTCCTGTGCCAAATTTTTCTTCAGAATTTGGAAACAGTGATCTCTTGCCTGATAAATCTGTGCAATAAAAGCAGAATGTTAAGAGAATAAAACACCAAGGGCTTGGATTGTCTCTTGAACAATGACCTGTTAAAGAGCCTAAAGAGGAAAAAGAAGTATCAATTTTCACCTTTGCATGAGCTATTTGGACCTTGCATCTTGGCATCTGGGTGTAAATGGCTACTTCATGCACCTCTGAATAAGTGGGAAGGAAAAAAGCAGGAAGTGGATGGAACCTTAGATCCTCACTGTAGGGCCAATTTCTAAATCACCATTTAGATAGTTGGGTTGTTGTTTTGCTTCCATGTTGTTTGTTAAATTGGTACCCTTTTTCAAACTAAAGTGGGAACTGATCATGTAACAAGTGTAATCTGGCTAGAGACAGGAAGTTATATAGGGACTGAGTGCACAGTACTCTGCGTTGTCTGTCCTAGTGGCAGCCCAGTACCTAGTCTGTGATCCGATTAAGACGTTGAGTCACAACCAAAAGATCAGAAGATCTACTTGTCTGATGATCCTGATTGTTCCTGATTCCCTGCACAGTTCCTGTGTTCCTGTCTCCTGCATCATGTTCCTGGGTCCCGGCATAGTCCTGTTCTATCCTCTTGTTCACCAGTGACATGGTGATATATTAGTTTTCTTGCTTGATTGCATACTTACCAACCAACTGTATTGTTTGGGGTCCTTGGCTTCCAGCCTCAGTGTGTGGTAACTTCCGAGTGCTTTATTGTTGTTCACTATTATTGGTTGTGGGGTCCCTTGTTAATAAGTCTTGTTTTGTTTACACATTTATATTTGCCTCCTTGTATTTTAAGGGTCACTGTCACCCCCAGTTATAGATCTGGAAATGGGGGGGGGCAAATCTGTATTGGGAGGGAGGAGGTTTTGGGGGTCAAACGTTAGCTTGCTATTGAAATCACCCTCTTAAGACTTTAACCCTTTTAACATTACCACCAATTCACTGATCAGCACAAGGATGGGAGCAATTATAAATATTCATTTTTGTGGATCTGCAGCACATTAATAACTCCTTGGAGCAACTGAAGAGCAGTTAGGGAATTGTCTTTTTCTGAGACACAGTTACTTCCCTCCACAGTATACCTACGTTACACATGCCTTTTGCTAGAGCCTTGGTCTAGCTTTAAACTAGGGAGACAAACTATAAATAATCATGTAAAAATATTCAGTGATGAGTAACCGCATTAATTTCCTTAACAGTTGTGAATTGTATGCTTACCTACAGTGATAAATTTGTTTCATGTTCGTATTCCACTACCTGAATTAAAATGTTATCTATCTCAATACTAAGAGGGCAGGTCTATAGCTTCTCATGCACTGCTAAGAAGACTGGTTAACAACTACTTGTACAATTGACATGAAGGTTGTACCATGCAGCACAACACATAGCATAGTGGTACATCCTCATTACTGTGCCGGCCTCAATTTTCTATCTTCACAGGCAAACTGGAGTTTCCCAGCTGGCAGCATAATGAGCTGGACTAGTCCAATTTCACAGAAACTTCCAGGAACATAAGATTTGAACCCTAAGGGTGGCAAGCCTGGGAGATTTATTCTGTCACAGATAAGGTTATATTAAATAATTTAAAGAATCGTCACCATTACTGGTTCACCTCTTCACTCGCTTAATCACTAGGTTTGATATCCCACAGCGTTAGATTTGTTCACCTGTCAGATGAAAGAGGAACAAGAAAAGCATTTTGAATTCATCAGAATATGGAAAAAAAAAACTGGCCCAGCTGTATCAAAATCCTGAACCTGAATTGCCTTTAAAGTTGGCTGGCACACTGGAACACTATATTAAGCAACAAGATGTTCTAGCTAAGCCTGGGCAGATGGTCACTATAAATGTCTGTAGAATCTCAAATGGATGAGGTCCTCTGAAATAGATATGCTAATTTCATGACATTTAATAATATCTTTTTTTTCCCTTCTCTTCTGCCACTGAATTATAAAAGCGCCCTTCAGAGTTGTCAGGTAAAAGAAAAGTGACACAAGGTAATATACTGAATGCTTCTGTTTCACAAAAGTAGCACCACTAAAATTAAACAGAGCAGCAGGAAGAGAAACTATAAATTTACTACAAATTATACTGAATATGTTCCACTTTCAGCAAGACATATGACAGCATAAGTAGTTTGATGATTACTGGCTCACATAGCTCATGAGTCATGAAGTTAAACTTTCTCTCAAAAAAATATCTGATTCCACTGAAGTTTTGGTTTCCTATTCATCTAGTTTGCTGAATAATTCAGAGCTAAAGAGATTACTCCATCTCTAACTCAGTTGTGCCTAGCCCACTGATGACAAATCTTTGTCACATATGCCTGCCATGAAATGTACAAAACCTATTCCAACGGTTCCTGCACTGCTCCACTTTCAAATATCTGAGAAACTGATGCAAAGAAACGTGTATCTGGGACAGTCCAGTACATGTGAAGGAGCACCCCATTGGGCAACTAGGAATCGAGGCTGCAGGACAAGCGGAGAGGGGGGTTAGGAGTATGGTGTGGAAGTCAACACACTTCAACAGATGCCACAATGTGTTTCCACATGAAAATCTTTTATTTCGGAGCTAGCAAATATAAATAAAAGCCAGCAAAATGGTATTCAGTGGGTAGCTTGTGGCATGCCCAATCATGGAAATAAGGTCATTTGGGCTTAACTACCACCATTGTTACTCCTACTTGGTAACCACTGATCAAGTATTACAAGATTCTAGCCCACACAATTATAAGTAGTAGATGTGCTGAAGAAAGTTACAGTCTACAATGCAGCTAAACTATTGGTCTCAGAGCATGGATAACTGGGTGAAATTTAATGGCTTGTGATACATAGAAGGTCAGACTAGATGATCTAGATGAGTGGTGGGCAACCTGCAACTGGCGGGCCACATGCTGCCCATCAGGGTAATCCGCTTGCAGGCCACGAGACAGTTTGTTTACATTTGTACAGCTGCTCGCAGCTCCCAGTGGCTGCAGTTCACTGTTCCCAGACAATGGGATCTGCGGGAAGTGGCCTGGGCCAGAGGGAGATGCTGGCCGCCACTTCCCGCAGCTCCCATTGGCCAGTAACGGCGAACCATGGTCACTGGAAGGTGCAGGTGGCTATGCAAATGCAAACAAACTGTCTGGTGGCCCACCAGTGGATTACCCTGATGGGCCACACATTGCCCACCACTGATCTACATAATTTCATGGAGGATAGGTCCATCAATGGCTATTAGCCAGGATGGAGAGGGATGGTGTCCCTAGCCTCTGTTTGCCAGAAGCTGGGAACGGGTGATGGGATGGATTACCTGATGATTACTTGTTCTGTTCATTCCCTCTGGGGCATCTGGCATTGGCCACTGTCAGAAGGCAGGATACTGGGCTAGATGGACCTTTGGTCTGACCCAGTATGGCCATTCCTATGTTCTTATTTTCTTATCTAATGATTCCTTCCAGTCTTAAACTCTAGCAGTCTGTGAATATCAACAAGTTCCTTCTCCATGCAATTGAATATACACAAATAAAGTATATTTTAAAGGAAATGTCAGGGTTATGTGTTTTTCAGTTAGGTTAATTATATAAGCTCCTCAGCTACATCATTTTTTATTCAGGTTAATATTCTAGCAGGTAGACAGAATAGTATTTGAGATATAACCAGATTATTTGAGATATAACCAGATTAATTTACCATTAGTGGTTTGGCAGCAGGTGAGTAGATAGTCCTCTTATTCATCATTGCTGCCTTGCATAGACATGTAATAAAGCTCACAATTTAGTCCAAAGTTACCTATTTTATCATGCTACCTGTGCAACCTATTTTATTTTTACCTATATGAATCTACTGTCAGTTTGTCTTACTGAGAAGTGAAGTGTTACAATTTTTGATGTAAATGTGCAAATTGCCGGCCATATCAGATCACTATACAAGTAAAATCACACAAGGTCATGTACTAAGTGCTTCTGTTTTTTAAGCTACTCTAAATAGCTCCACTATAATTGATCAAAACAACAAGGTGAGAAACTGAATAAACCCTATACTCTCCATAGGGGACTGTGCTTAAAAATTGATGGTTTGATATGGCCTCATCTTTATATACACTTTTCTTAATTCTATAGTTTCTTTATTTTAGTTTTGTATTTGTTTGTGCCTAATTAGGTATCTTAATATTTCTCTCAATATGTTGCCTACAAGAACAAATAGGAATGAAGGCTCAAATTAGTTAAAAAGAATCGTAGCCAAATCAATATTTGACCTAAATACAAATATTACTCAGGTAATGAAGCACAGGTCCAGGACAGCATCTGACTCAATAGCATTTCTATTTAGGTGCTTATAAATTCTTTTGGAACCTGTCCCATTACAGAAAAATTTGTCCCTGTGCATCCCTGTAAAACAACTGAAACTGGATCATGCACATTTAAAAACTGCCTCAGGTTCAAACAACTTCTTTTTCTTTCTTTGAGAAAGCACAATACAACATAAGAAACCATTTTCTTGTGTTATTTCTAGAAAGAAATAGAGCTCTGAGCTTGGCCTCAATTTTCCCCTGCATGTTTTTTTATAGCAGATCAATAGTAATTTTTTAAAAGGTTTTAATATCAAGCTATATCTGTCAGTGGCTGAGTCTCCAGATTCAGAAAGATTCAACTTGCATCTTTCAAATATTTTGCCTATTTCTTAAGTTATCAGAGTGTAGTTCCTTAAATGAGGAAGAACAAAGGGCCAGATCTTCAGTTGGTGCAAACTGATGAAGCTGCATTGACTTCAGTGGAGCTATGCCAAATTACACCATCTGAGAATCTTGTCAGTAGTCTTACTGAACGTTCTGCTTCAGTGAAGAATACATTTATTTCTGTTGAAAGTCTGTTGGGAAAAAAGCTCAATATGAATCTCTCTTTCTCCTTTGGGCTTCATGGAAAATATGATATAGAACACACAAAGGTCAAATACAATGTATATCAATTTAGGTATTTGAAACATTCACAATCCGCCCAATGTTTTTCACATTGTATATACAATCCTACTTCACAGTTATTCTTGCTTTCTGCAAGCCATCAAAATCAGTGATGCAAGACATTAAAGTATAAATGCTTTTTATATAACCACAGATAGGCAAGCATGACTCTTGCAATCCTGAAGATAGCTATTTTCCCTCCTAAGTGCTATCAGTGTCTCTTTTAACTCCAGTCTTAAGAGAGAAACATTTTCAGAAGGAGAATTCCCATGTTATATAGTTTAAGGTGTGATGGCAATCAAATTTGTAAAAATGGTATGTGTTGGAATCTTTTCATCTGCGAGAAACGGTGGGAATTGCAGCCTATGATGCAGATGGTTTGCAATGCCTCATGTGACTGAATAGTCCAATCCGAAATTTGCATGATCTTTGGAAGTTACTGCAAATGTATGTATCTTGGTTGGGAGCTACTTACTTCATACAGGCTCTTTTCTCTTCAAGCTGTAGGAGCCAGCTTCTGTCACAGACTTTAATACCCTGATGGAGACGATGGCACCACTTGTTACAATCACTTGTCTAGATTTCCCTTTAGTCAGGATCAATGCCAAATTCCTTCATATCTCACTTGCATGGGTCTTTATAGCAAAGCTTGGGACATCCTGTTGTTCTTGTTCCCGCTGATAGCTCCCCATATAGCATGTCCTTGGGTATGCGACTGTCTTACAACTTACTCAGATGGCTCAGCCAACGCAGTCATCTTTGCTTGAGCAGGGCTGTCACACTTGGTAAATTTGCCCTTTGAAGAACCTCTGTGTTGGTGACTTTATCTTGCCATTTGGTGTTGAGTATGTGGCATAAACAACATAGGTGGAAACTGTTTAAACGTTTCTCCTGATGAGCATAAGTTGTCCATGTTTCCCATACATGAGAGTGCTGAGGATGTAGGCTTGGTACTCTAGCATTGTGATGGTAAGCTTTGAGTTGTTCCAGGCTCTTTTAGTTAGACTGTTAAAGGCGGTCGAAGCCTTTCCAATGCAAACATTTAGTTCTTCATCCAGTGAGAGGTTGGTGCTCACTCTAGAACCTAAATAGCTGAACTTTTGGACTACTTCTAGCTGGTTTGCATTTAAGGTAATTGAAGGATCTTGTGGAACCCCTGTCCTAATACAACCATTTTCTTGATGCTGATTGTGACAGTAAATGCCTGACAGGCACTTGGAAGGCGGTCCCTGTGTTTTGACTTAAGTTGGGACAAGTTGAACAGTTTCCCATCTGATCTTGTGTGGAGATACACTCCATCTTTCATGTCCTTAAATGCACAGTTCAAGAGTACTGAGAATCAGATTCCAAATTATGTAGGGGCAAGAACAAATCATTGCTTCACCAACTTTTCATCTCAAAGCTGTCTGAAGTGGACCCATCAAACTGGGCAGTTGTTCTCATGTTATTGTGGAATGAATGTATAAGACTTAACAGGGTGGGGGAATAGTGTTCATATAGACAAGCCCTAACTGACTTGCCCAAAGTCACACAAAAAGTCAGGGAGTAGCAGAGAGGCAGACCTGTGGAAACCCAGGGGTGAACATGGGATGGGAGGAGGACAACCCACCAAGAGAAACACTGAAGTAATTGCCAGTGAGACAAGGGAGGATAGTATCATTAGAAGCCAAAAGGAAAACAAGATTTAGCAAAGGAGAGTATGATTCAAGGTCAAAAGCCACAGAGAATTCCAAGACAAGAAGACTAGAGAGAGGTTCTGAGATTTAGCCATGGCACAGCTCTTGAATGCAGAACAATACACAGAGCTCTTACCAAAGTCTGAACATTGTAACAGCTGTTTGAAAAGTTTTTGAAAACATATTCAGGCGCTGATCCTGCAGGAAGTTCCAGGTGAGTGGGCCCTTCTCTCCCTGGACACTGATTATTCCAGCATTAGGCCCATGTTTAGAAAATGATATTGTATAAGTTTGCCAGTGCCTAGCTCCAGACTGGATAAGAAAAGAAAATGAGTATGCCCATTAAAACCAAAATGTCTTTTAAAAAAGTCCTTGAATTATGCATCATCACACTGAATTAGCTAGCATCACATTTCTTCCCTAGTCTCCCTTTAATCAAAATCTAAATGAAATAGTTATATTAGTATCCATTCTAATTTTTGGAGAAGATATTTTGAAAGTTATATGATTTATCCCCCTCAAAAGTGTTCAGGATTTTTAAGAAAATTAATGATATATTATTCCCACATATTCCACTGAGAAGATATCTATTACTGGACAGATCAAAAGCTATATTCAGTAATACTCATAAACTACATCATAGTCCTTAACAAGTGTCCTTGATCAAAAAGATAAATCAGGTTGCTTATATTCAGTATAGGCTTGATTTGATATAAAAACTGAGTTATGTGACAGCAGCAATAGCTGAGTCTTACAAATGGGCCTTTACCGTGGCTGAGCTTTTCATAAAATCCTAATAGGAGAGAGGCATTTTCAGTTGTAATGAGGTTTCCTGATATCAGATAACTTTTAAATAAAATTTACATTAATAACTGACCAAAAAAAGTTAACCAGTGAATTTAGAAGGATTGTACAACAGATGGCCCTGGACTGAAGTTTTGTGAAATACCACTGAATAATCTAGTAGCACAAAGATCTATCCCAACAAAGAGATAGAGTAAACAAGAGAGTAAACTGGGTTTTGATTATGCAGAAACCTAAGGCATTATTCAAAACAGACTACATTTGACAGCGGCAAACATCATTGTTTGTATTATGGTAGCACTTAGGATCATTGAACAGAGATCAAGACCCCACTGTGATACATCTATAGAGTTAAGTAACAAAGGAGACTGTCCCTGCCCCAGTGAAAAATTGGGTGAACTCCTGGCCCATTTAAGTCAATGGCAGGACTCCCATTGATTTCAATGAGGCAGGATTTCACTTGTTGTTTCATAGCTTCAGGATCATTCTACCATAAAATAATGGAAACAAAAAAAGTGTAAGGAAAGAAGATAAAATAAAGCAACTTATTCTTTGTATAAGCAATAACAGAAGATTTTGGGTTGCACAGTAGAGGATGCTACATATATCCATGTATCCTGGGTGTATTGTGAATAGAAGGCTTGAGGCCAAGTGCTGTCAACCGACCGATCAGTGATAAAGTGTTGTTCTCTGGTGTAACTGCACTTCTGTAACTGTATTATAGCTTGTGTTATGGCTTTGATAGAATATTGTAGGAACAAGTGGCTGATGAGTGAGGATTGCTGTGATTTTAGTGGATATGAAATCTAACATTCGTCAGACAGATTTCTCGTTTTCATAAAACTCATGATAAAAGGGCTGAGTAGGAGTGAATTTAAAATGTTATAAGCTAATATTATATTATAGGCTATCACTGTATTAGAAGAGGGTTATCACTAAGGATTTGAGGAACCAAAGAGGGCAACACTTATTTTAGCATGGCAGGGTATACTGATCATTGTCAGATTGGGCCAGAATAGTTTTCAATGTAAGGAGAATAAAGGTGATCATAGCCTGAATCCATATGGGAAAGGAATGCATTAAGCATAATGTAGCACTTATAAGATGTCTGAGGAAATTACCAGTTAACATACAAAAAATTATAAAGTTGTGCTATAAATGCAGATAAATGCCAAGTTGTATTACAGTTGTTCACAGTGTGATACAAGCATGACATTTGGCATAGACCACGGTTTTGGAGCTGCAAAACAGGAAATAATGTTTGCCACCTGGATAGCTGCTGTTTTCCAAGATGACCAATTTATAATCTCTGTGCTGTGTTTTTCATCCTTAGCAGGGAACATTATGACTAATTTCAAATATGCAGTCATCTTAATTCGTGTGCTTGCGATATTATAAATCCACTGGTGGTATTTCTAGTTGAAGCAAGATGTTATAATATCAAATTAGACATTAAAAATATCCAAATAGGGAAATGGGGAATATAATAAAATGTGATATGAATATGTACCAATAAGAGAGTGATGTCTATGTGTTACTATGGACACACTGGTTGAATTCATTACTGCAAAATTCTGCCTAGGAGTTCAGTTTCAGATAAACATGTTTTATCTCGTCTCTCAGATGCTTTGGAACAGCATTACCTATACTGATGAAATATATGGCACATGAAAAGGATCTGATTGTGACAATCAGGGTGCAGACACCAAAAGGGGATAATAGTGGTCTGAATGCCAAAGAGTAAGCAATTGAATCAACTGGTTTATACAATGTTATTGTGTGTAAAACTATGTCTAGTTAGGTCTTTTATGAAAGCTTGTAATATTCCAAAATTGATGGTCATTAGAAGATATGTATGGAGCCTATGTTATGAAACAATATATTTGTGTATATAAAATACTATGCTCCTGACCTGTACTACAATTTCAAATACACCTCACAGCACAGAGGGGCTCCCCTCAATCCAGGTGTTTATGCAAAACCAGACACAAGTAATAATCCATGTAAAAGAAAAATGATAGACCATTACAGTTAACGGGAAGACACTGAGATGCCCCACCTATCAAGTCATGAGGAATTCCCCCTCCCACACCCCGAATAACCATGAATTATCATGTGCTGTTGGTGCTGCAGAGTGCTGCCACTGATGTACAATTGCCAGTGCTACTGTTTTTGGGGCTCCAGTGTTAGCTGCACAAGCAGAGAGTGCAGCATGCTGATTCAACACACCTCGAGGTTATTCATAAAGAAATATCACAGATTAGATTTTGTGGCGAAGGTGCTTGGCCAGGTATATTGTTGACAAAGCATGATACTAGTACCCCATAGAGCTATAGGTACAGTAACACATGTATACCCACAACAAAGTACCAACTCAATGCTGTCCCCTAGGTTAGCACAAAGATGCCCCTCCTATGATTTCTCCTTTTATACATTGATAACCACGAGTTACATATTACACTCCAGGTGTTGTTAGTTACCACCCTTTGATACTGTACTTGCTAGTTCAAACAAAACATCCTTGTCCATTTTCCTGTCATCCTCTCCTTATCTTTGTGAGGAGTCAGAGTGTTCTTGTACTATCTTTTAGGAGTTTGTTTATGTTGTTACTTGAGAGATCTGAGTGTTTTTTTTCCTCTCCAGTCAAGAATGTGCTTACTTGGTTAGATGACACATAGTGTGTTACTATTCATAGAATCATAGAATATCAGGGTTGGAAGGGACCTCAGGAGGTCATCTAGTCCAACCCCCTGCTCAAAGCAGGACCAATCCCCAATTAAATCATCCCAGCCAGAGCTTTGTCAAGCCTGACCTTAAAAACTTCTAAGGAAGGAGATTCTACCACCTCCCTAGGTAACGCATTCCAGTGTTTCACCACCCTCCTAGTGAAAAAGTTTTTCCTAATATCCAACCTAAACCTCCCCCACTGCAACTTGAGACCATTACTCCTCGTTCTGTCCTCTTCTACCACTGAGAATAGTCTAGAACCATCCTCCCTGGAACCACCTCTCAGGTAGTTGAAAGCAGCTATCAAATCCCCCCTCATTCTTCTCTTCTGCAGACTAAACAATTCCAGTTCCCTCAGCCTCTCCTCATAAGTCATGTGTTCCAGACCCCTAATCATTTTTGTTGCCCTTCGCTGGACTCTCTCCAATTTATCCACATCCTTCTTGTAGTGTGGGGCCCAAAACTGGACACAGTACTCCAGATGAGGCCTCACCAATGTCGAATAGAGGGGGACGATTACATCCCTCGATCTGCTCGCTATGCCCCTACTTATACATCCCAAAATGCCATTGGCCTTCTTGGCAACAAGGGCACACTGCTGACTCATATCCAGCTTCTCGTCCACTGTCACCCCTAGGTCCTTTTCCACCGTGCATTGGGTTCTTCCATCCTAAGTGCAGGACCCTGCACTTATCCTTATTGAACCTCATCAGATTTCTTTTGGCCCAATCCTCCAATTTGTCTAGGTCCCTCTGTATCCTATCCCTGCCCTCCAGCGTATCTACTACTCCTCCCAGTTTAGTATCATCCGCAAATTTGCTGAGAGTGCAATCCACACCATCCTCCAGATCATTTATGAAGATATTGAACAAAACCGGCCCCAGGACCAACCCCTGGGGCACTCCACTTGACACCGGCTGCCAACTAGACATGGAGCCATTGATCACTACCCATTGAGCCCGACAATCTAGCCAACTTTCTACCCACCTTATGGTGCATTCATCCAGCCCCTACTTCTTTAACTTGCTGACAAGAATACTGTGGGAGACCGTGTCAAAAGCTTTGCTAAAGTCAAGAAACAATACATCCACTGCTTTCCCTTCATCCACAGAACCAGTAATCTCATCATAGAAGGCAATTAGATTAGTCAGGCATGACCTTCCCTTGGTGAATCCATGCTGACTGTTCCTGATTACTTTCCTCTCATGTAAGTGCTTCAGGATTGATTCTTTGAGGACCTGCTCCATGATTTTTCCAGGGACTGAGGTGAGGTTGACTGGCCTGTAGTTCCCAGGATCCTCCTTCTTCCCTTTTTTAAAGATTGGCACTACATTAGCCTTTTTCCAATCATCCGGGACTTCCCCCATTCGCCACGAGCTTTCAAAGAAAATGGCCAATGGCTCTGCAATCACAGCCGCCAATTCCTTTAGCACTCTTGGATGCATCTCGTCCAGCCCCATGGACTTGTGCACGTCCAGCTTTTCTAAATAGTCCCTAACCACCTCTTTCTCCACAGAGGGCTGGCCATCTATTCCCTATGTTGTGATGCCTAGCCAAGGCAAGGCCTAGTCTGGTTCACAGCCTTTGGTTCGCATTGCCTAGGGCTCTAGTCTGACAGAAAGAAAAAAATCCTGAAAGCCCTGTTAAAAGGGTAGGGGTTTGAAGTGAAAGGTATACAAAAATTCAGGGGCACCCTCTAAGGGGGAAACTGTCTGTGAAATACTCGATCCCGTCTATGGCTGGAAGTACTCTGGGAAACTGTTCAGAGGCAATCGGTAATGTATTAGAAAAGGGTATTCATCAAATATAGAAGTGTAAAGCCTCATGTTGCATCTTTATGTTTATTTTCTGTGTAACATGTATGTGTTTGCTTCCCTTGCTGTTTCATCTTTGTGATTTTTCTATTAAAGAAATGTTTTGTTTATTTTTACCCCAAGCCAATCTGTGGTGTGCAGACTATGTGAAATGTATGTCCCAAAGGGAAGTGATAACTGGGGGCTGATTTCACACCTTCAGAGGTGACAAACCAGAGGGGAAAAGCTCTGCCTGACTGGTATTTAAAAACTCTAGATAGATAGATTTCGAGAGAGTTGGGACTGGAAAGGCTTTTAGGGGTCATCACATGAAAAGCAATTAGGTTGGTGGAAGCGAGGGTGAGACTTTTATATTTGAGTACAGTTTTAAAATATTTGGTAGAATCTTTAACTAGCATGGATTGGCATAGCACTATTGGCCCATTATTTTGATAATTGACATGGTGCCCTATCTTGGAAAATGTCAGAAATAAGATAGCTAAAAGTTTGTTTCCATTTACAAAGCCAGCCTTTTGGAACCCCTGATTTGTTAACCAGTAATGTGTCAGTGCTATTGTCAGCTTTCTTCTTTTAACACAGAAAGGTTTCTAGCCCCTTTTCATGGACAGGTTTCAGAGTAACAGCCGTGTTAGTCTGTATTCGCAAAAAGAAAAGGAGTACTTTTGGCACCTTAGAGACTAACCAATTTATTTGAGCATGAGCTTTCACGAGCTACAGCATGGAGGATGAAGTGAGCTGTAGCTCACGAAAGCGTATGCTCAAATAAATTGGTTAGTCTCTAAGGTGCCACAAGTCCTCCTTTTCTTTTTTCATGGACAGATCCTTCCAAATATAAACCCCTCAGTAGAGGTGAAACTCCATTATGATCAGCCTTTGGGATCAAATAAGGTTGTGCTTACAGACACCCTGATTTTATGGAGCTGGAGAGAAGGGAACCTTGATTGTTCTGTGACTGAGGAGGAGCCTCAGACAGTTGTGTGTATAGAGCATAAAGGAAGAGAAGACCCATCCACTCCTTACTATCTGAACAGCAGGAATGGCAGCAACCCCAAGTCTGAGAGAAAAGAGACAACACTAGGAAATTGTCCTTCTCACCCCCAGTAGTTGCACTCCTCAGGGATCTAGAGGAAGAATGGAGGAAGCGGGTTCCCATGTTGGAGTTTCTTGAAACAGGCAAAGAAAGGAGGGCTTCAATGGGGAATAGTGACATTTTTGGTAAAAGAAGGGAGTTCACCTCAGTCAGAATTACTACACATTGCTACTAATTCACTATAAAATATAATTCTGCCATTTATTGTTTGTCTTCATTTATACATAATGAGACAAATTCCTCCCCATAATTTTTCAGTGTCTACGATGGAGTTATGCTGGAGATGAATTTGGCACAATGTGTTTACAAACAATTTTCTTTTTTGAATCTGCAGATTCCATGTCTTGGTGGAATAAATTCTCTACCTGAACACTTGTGAATCCTGGCAAGATCCCAGCCTGGCAAGGTCATTTTCAAGTTGCATAATTACAATACAAATTGGTTTGCAACTACTGTTCAGCATTGTGACATCGAGCTAAGAAAATAATGCCAATGGCTACACTTCACTTCAGCAGCATGTCAAGAGCAGTAAAATTAGTAACAATTATAAGTAAAGAGGTCTTGGTGGTGCCTAAAGCAAGAAAAGCTGGTGGAAGCTTTGATTAAAACTAACTTTTAGAGCAAAATGGAAATCTTGATCAAATGACACTAATGAAAAGCAAGACTCAATCTACATAAAAGTAAAAATCATTCAGAATTGTGTCAGCTCAATTTCAAAGCTCTGTAAATTCATAGTGCTAGTTCTTGTAGAGTTATGAATATTCACACTTAAACATTATCAATTTACAGACATATAAAACTGTTCTAGTTGGTATGGGTTTAATTGTATGTATTGTGATTCATTCTATCAGCAGGTCTATTGAACCAAAGAATGTGACTAGGTCAGGGGAATATTCCCCGGTGATTAGCACTTGAACTCACTACACTCCAGGCCATAATTTATTTACCAGAAAGCTTGCTAAAGCACAAATTTTAAATTATTTTACCAGTGAATTTCTAGATCTTGACATGTCAGAAAAGAATGCCTTGCATTGGAGCGAATGTCAGAGTACAAAGACAATCTCATGAGTTTAGCCACTGAACACAAATAAGTTCATACTAGTGAACAACAGTGTTCTGAAAGGAATTTCCACATTGAATATAGAGAGGCCTGGATAAGTTTTGAAAGGGTAGATAAAGTGTTCAATATGTGAATCTGAATGTGGGGCCTTTGGCTAGGACAGGGAAACCCTGACTTTTGGAATCCAATTTTATCACTGTTTAACCCGAAGTGACTGTGCCCTCAGTCTGGCAGTAAGTTAATGTTTATTCTCCCAGTTTTGCAATCCCTTAATTTGCAAAAGTTTTGGGTGTTCTCTAAGACATTTATAAGTCTGAGTTTCTACTGTAATTGGCCACACAAAAGTGAGGTGTTATGATCAAATGCATGGCATTTCTCTGTTTGTCTAGGTATGAACTTCTGGGGTCAAATGGTATAGGGATATGAGGTAGGTTAATGAATAAATGGAAGGTAAAAGACAAAGCAATTTTGAGTACAGGGGCTGGTGTGTGTTTGTGTGTTGTACACTACCCCCTCCCACCAGTCCCCATCACTAACTCTCCCTTCTGATCCTTGTTACCCCTCCCTAGCTCCTGACACATCCCAGGCACCACTACAACTTCTTTACTGATTGCTTGTGTTACTGCTATTGAAATGCTGCTGAAGTGAAGTGCAGCCATTGGGATTATTTTCTTAGCTCTATGTCAGACTCGGTCTACAGAAGCAATGCAGAGGTAACCCTCTCATTTAATACTGTCAAAGGTAGTTTCCTAACAGGTACAATAAAGGTGATACAGTTAATAGGTATGTGAAAAATACAATTTAATGTCCTCTGGAATGGTTGTTGAAGCATGAAGGGACATATGACTCTTTAGCACATCTGGCATGTAAATATCTTGCAATGCCAGCTAGAACAGTGCCATGCTAACACCTGTTCTCATTTTCAGGTGACATTGTAAACAAGAAGCAGGCTGCATTATCTCCTGCAAATTGTAACCAACCTTGTTTGTCTGAGTGTTTGACTGACCAAAAATTAGGACTCAGTGGACTTGTAGGCTCTAAAGTTTTACATTGTTTTGCTTTTGAATGCAGTTCTTTTTCTACATAATTCTACATTTGTAAGTTCAACTTTCATGATAAAGAAAGTGAAGTACAGTACTTGTATGAGGTGAATTGATTTTTTTTTTGTTTTTTTGCACTGCAAATATTTGTAATCAAAAATAAATATAAAGTGAGCACTGTAGACTTTGTATTCTGTGTTGTAATTGAAATTAATGTATTTGAAAATGTAGTAAACATCCACAAATATTTAAAATAAATAGTATTCTATTGTTGTTTAACAGCGTGATTAATTGCACGATTAATCACAACTAATTTTTTAAGACCCTCTAATCCCTTCTAAGACAGTTTTCAGATAACATAAAGATTGGCAGAATGGTAAAGTAATGATGAGCAATCTGGGTTGTGTGGTAAATTACTCCTGTTCAAACAAAATGTGTTTTAATACTGTCAAATGCAAAGTGATACATCTAGTACAGATCATATCTTGTTGCTGATGCCTCAAGGTCAGGATGATCTCTTTCACAGGTTTTATTTTCCATGGGTCCTCCGGTGACTGAAGAGTCCAATTCTTGAGCCACAGGCTTGTTGGCAGGCATTGCAGGAGATGTTGGAAGACAGGGTTGGGCCACAATTGCTGTGTGACCATTGTCTTTCCTTTCTTTTCTGGCATTTTTCTGAGACCAGGGAAAGGCGATTTTCCTCAAAAGTGGACGTTCCCTCTCTGACAAGTCTTCACCAGTTATCCCTATCCTGAGCTGCTGTCTCCCAGTGTGAGATGTCGATGCCACATCTCTTGATGTTTATCTTCAGGGTGTCTTGAAAGCATTTCATTTGGCCTCCCTGTTTCCTTTCTCCTTTGGTGAGTTGGGCAAACAGCAGTTGTTTTGGTAAGTGTACACCATGCATGCGCACACCGTGCCCGCTCCACTTCAGCTGGTGCTAAATAATCAGGGCCTCAACACTGAAGATGTTGGCCTTTGTGCAGACACTGACATTAGTGCGATGATCCTCCCACTTTATGTTGAGGATCTTCCGAAGAAAGTGCTGCATGGAGGACTGTATATTGAAAAACAGTTATTCTGTAAAGGTTTAAGGGTAGAACCTAGGAAATTCAGCATGAAATACTCAGCAAAACTGAGAGCATGCTATGTAATTTATTAAAATCCAGATGGGATGGAGATGTTTATACACAATTGGAGGCTAGAAACATTGAATATGGTGTCAAAATCAATTTCTGACATCCTTACATTATAACCAGGATAATGGATACTGACTGTTTTGTTTTAGAAAGCAATTAAAGCCAAAATAATATGCATACATCCAGAATGGTTGGCCCTTATACTGTGATGAGTCTAATGTATATCAGAAAACCACAGTTGTGCCAGTGATCGTAAGCCAGGAGATTATCACCCTTCCAGCACCACTGATCTTTGAGCTGGCGGTCTACAATTACATGTAGGCTATGCTTCTTTGGCAGAAGAACACTACAACACATGCAAAAGAATGCAGTGGTCTGCAAATGTTGGCTTTTTTTCCCTTTATTTTACTGGCTGCTGTGCAAAGTGGCTGTTTAGAGGGCAAGAATATTTCTATGCTTAATGTGTATGCAGTAAGAACTGCAATAATTTTAAAAACTTCTAAAAGGGCCAAATATTTCCAGTTATTAATAGATACAGTGATGAATGTAACAACAGTTAAAAGCACTCTAGGTATGGAAAAAGCTAGAGCCAGAAACCTCCCCTTTGGCAAATTAGAATTTAACAGCAGAAGAAATTGTAGTAGTCACAAAAAGCAGCTTGTTCAAAGCAAAGGAATAAGAAAGGAACCGAATGAAACTGAAACAAGTTAATAATTAACTGGTTTAAAAAAGAAGAAGAGATAGACAAAGAAGTGGGCATGTACAGAAAATATGTGCCTGACAACGGCAGAAGTGGAAGATATACATGAGATGTATACTTGATGCCAACTATACATATTCTCCTTCTAGTATAGGCTGAAAGCCAAAAATTCCCATTATGGGACTAGCTTAACTCTGGGCACACAGCCATGTGACTTTTAATTCCAAATCTATCATCAGCAGCTCTTGTCTTCACTAGACCAATCATTTGTACCACTGCAGCTATTTTGAATTACGAATGTGTTTGCTGAAAGAATTTAGAGTGGAATTAACCAGGATTGCCCTTGGCAATGAGTAACATAAGATTGTTACTGTATTTGACGCTTTTTGGTTGGTTCTTTTTAATATTCCACTGTTATTTAAGTAATTAAAAATAAAACAAAGGAAGCTGCTTTTAGGATGAGTGAAGCTCTTAAGGTAAAATAAGAACCTACATAAACCTTTGACCAAAACAATGCAAATCAGACCTAGGGCCAGATTTTTAAAGGTATCTAAGTGGTGTTCTGCTCAGCACTGCAACACCTACCAGATGTAGGAACCTAAATCTCATTTTTCAAAAGTGAGTTAGGCACTGTGAGCCAAAATCCCATTAGAAGTAAATGGGATTTTGGCTCCTAAGTGCCTAAATTCCTTTTGAAAATGACTTAGGCTCTTGAATCAGTTAGACACTGCAACACTGACCACAGCAACTCCTACACACTTTTAAAAATTTGGCCGCAAAACATTTCCAAGGTTTGAGAATATTGAAAATAATATAATAAGTCCCTCTGTATTTACAAGCTAAATATGTGGATCCATATTTTCTTCTCTCACTGCAGTATGTGATTCAGTAGGAAACAAAATTGAATGGAAAGACACAATAGGTCTGTGTGGACTGAAAAAGTAACTGCTGTTCCATTCTCTCTATCCACTCTATGAAAAATTGATAGAGCCATTTAGCCTTCTGAAAAATTGGAGTGGGACACTTAGAAACTTACTTTCTTCTTCTTCTCTTGCACAACACCTTCTGAAGATTTACAAATGTGCAGTATTAATGCTGTTTGAAGCAGCATTATTTCCCTCTGTGAAAGTCTCAATAGTTTTGCAGTCTAGGGGGAGATTTGGGTATCTTGAACAATCGTGGAACATGGATTTTCCCAGTATCATTCCTTTTGTGAGGTAGTTGTCCTGGGTGATCTGTAAAGGGTGCTCAATACACCCTGCCAACCATCCAGTTTTCTATTGTCAGGATCATCCCTGATGTCTTGGTTTTGCATATCAGAGGTGGCAGTCTCTGACTCTCTGTACTCTCTGTACAACATACACCTCCATGTTCATCTTTATAAAATGATTGTGTGGTATCCAATGCAAAGTTTGTCATGTCAGGTGTCTTCGGAACGCTCATGATGTACTGAGCATTGTTGTTATAGTGATGTTATAGTGATGTTAAAGGTTATAATTTCATGTATATAGTTATGAGGCTGAAAATGTATCCACATGGCTTAAAGGAAGCCTAAACAAAAACTCTCCTGAAGCAGAGGGGCAATTCACACCTCATCAGGGTGTGGATGGGAAAAACCCAGCCCAACCTCACGGGAACAAAGGGCGCTGGCCTAGGCAGCAACAAAATAATCTTTCAGAGTCTCAAGGGAATCACCTCCCACCCTTCCTTTAGGCAGTTTGGAACTGCAATGAGGTAATGCCCACCAGCCTCTGAAGTGGGGGGGAGGGGCAAAGCCAAGAAGGAAGAAAGGACATGATAAAAGGGAGAGGCATTTGCCATGCTCTCTCTCTCTTCCATCTACATCTACAGACACCATACCAAGCGACTGAAGCACTGATCAAAGGGGAGAGCCTGGATGAAGAGCAACCAACCAGCCTGTAGTGAGAAACATCTAAGTTTGTGAGGACATTGAAAGTGTTAAGATCAGCTTAGAATGCGTTTTGCTTTTATTTCATTTGACCAAATCTGACTTGTCATGTTTTGACTTATAATCACTTGAAATCTATCTTTATAGTTAATAAATCTGTTTGTTTATTCTACCTGAAGCAGTGTGTTTAGTTTGAAGTGTGTCAGAGGCTCCCCTTGGGATCACAAGCCTGGTACATATCAATTTCTTTGTTAAATTGACTAACTCATATAAGCTTGCAATGTCCAGTGGGCATAACTGGAAACTGCAAGATGGAGGTTCCTAGGGTTGTGTCTGGGACCGGAGATATTGGCTAGTGTCATTCGGTTGCAAGTAGCTGGGAGCAGCTTACATGCCAGAGGCTGTGCTTGAACAGCCCAGGAGTGGGGGTTCTCACAGCAGAGCAGGGTAAGGCTGGCTCCCAGAGTCAAACATTGGAGTGACCTAGCAGATCACCGGTCCAGATAACACCAGAGGGGAATGTCACACAGCCCATGGGATATAGAGGGCATGCTGAACGTGAGATTCATCAGGAGGAATTCTTCCCACATCTGGCTGGAGTGAAGGGGCGGGGCAGAATTGTCAGGCACCTATCTCCTATTGAGTGTGAAAAAGAAGCACTCCCTTGAAGGACTGCAAAAATGTGGTCTTTAATCTTTCCTCATAAGCCAATCCCTACTTACTTTTGTTTCTCTTCTTTGAAAACCTTCTACTTTGTCAATATATTTCTGTAATTGAAAAGCCCATAACTCAATGTGTTATATTACAAGTGATTTCACCAGGATTTTACAGACTATCAGCATCTTGTTGCATGACTTCATCCCTCTACATCTCCAGCTCAAAACCTATTTTTACCTGTTATACTACATAGCAAACTCTGATTTAATTTCCTGTCAACTGGTACATTTCAGGCCACTTTTAACATTCTGAGCATTCCCCTAAACTTTGTGTTTCACTGTTTCTGATTATTTTCCCTATGGTTTTTACCCAATTGTGTAATTATACAAATAAAACAAAACATGCCAATTAGAGATTTTATTAGTGCAGCCCCACACTAACTCCTTATCTCCTTAAGTAATTTTATCCAAAAAAAGGCACATTCTGATGGTGGTATATGTTGTTCATCTTAAGATTTCTCAAAGTCCTATTTTATATGTAAAAAGAAAAGGAGTACTTGTGGCACCTTAGAGACTAACAAATTTATTTGAGCATAAGCTTTCATGAGCTACAGCTCACTTCATCAGATGCCACGAAAGCTTATGCTCAAATAAATTTGTTAGTCTCTAAGGTGCCACAAGTACTCCTTTTCTTTTTGCGGATACAGATTAACACGGCTGCTACTATGAAACCTATTTTATATGTGTGGATGTGCTACTCAATTGTACATAGTTGCTAATACAGAGCTCACCCACAAATCTGGAAATAAGTGCTTGCAATACTTTGACCACTTATTCAATACTGGTATTTTTGTCTTCTACTCTCTAATTAGTGATTAATAGAAATAAAAAACCAGCGGAGCAAAGTTAAATCTAGTCTATTGATCACTATCCCAATCAACTTAGAAAACCATCTTTAATATGTGTTCTTTTTCTGGATTTGAAATTTGTAAGTCATTTGGGTTTTGGTTTTGTTTTCCCTTGGACATTGCATGCTGACCTGCTTTTGTGTTAAATAAATAAAATTATGTGCCTGAGTTGTATACAGATGAGATGATATTAATCTAAAAGTAACAAGAAATCAATTTAGAGAAGGTAGCTCATTTTCTTGTTTCAGTAGTACATTTCTGATATTTATTGTACAGCTGCATTGTACCATAGCTCCAGTTATCTGGCCAACTTTGCCTAGATGGTCTTTTGAAATGTTAACAATTGACCTACAGTATTAGGCCATCCTGGTGGCAATGGCAGGCTCATGCCGTGGAATGCAGATTCTGGGCCCGTGAAACAAGCACAGACTGGTGGGACCACATAGTGTTGCAGGTCTGGGATGATTCCTAGTGGCGGAAAAACTTTTGCATGTGTAAGGGAACTTTCATGGAACTTTGTGACCTGCTTTCTCCTGCCCTGAACGCAAGAATACCAAGATGAGAGCAGACCTCACAGTTCACAAACGAGTGGCGATAGCCCTCTGGAAGCTTGCAACGCCAGACAGCTACTGGTCAGTTAGGAATCAATTTGGAGTGGGCAAATCTACTGTGGGGGCTGCTGTGATCCAAGTAGCCAGCACAATCACTGAGCTGCTGCTATCAAGGGTAGTGACTCTGGGAAGTGTGCAAGTCATAGTGGATGGCTTTGCTGCAATGGGTTTCCCTAACTGTGGAGGGGCGATAGATGGAACACATATCCCTATCTTGGCACCGGACCACCAAGGCAGCCAGTACATAAACTGAAAGGGGTACTTTTCAGTGGTGCTGCAAGCACTGATGGATCACAAGGGACATTTCACCAACATCAACATGGGATGGCCGGGAAAGGTACATGATGCTCGCATCTTCAGGAACTCTGGTCTGTATGAACGACTGCAGCAAGGGACTTACTTTCCAGACCAGAAAATAACAATTGGGGATGTTGAAATGCCTATAGTTATCCTTGGGAACCCAGCCTACCCCTTAATACCCTGGCTCATGAAGCCGTACACACGCAGCCTGGACAGTAGTCAGGAGCTGTTCAACTATAGGCTGAGCAAGTGCAGAATGGTGGTAGAAGGTCCATTTGGATGTTTAAAAGAGCTCTGGTGCAGTTTACTGACTTGGTTAGACCTCAGCAAAACCAATATTCCCATTGTTATTACTGCTTGCTGTGTGCTCCACAATATCTGTGAGAGTAAGGGTGAGACGTTTATGGTGGAGTGGGAAGTTGAGACAAATCACCTGGCGGCTGATTATACACAGCCAGACACCAGGGCAGTTAGAAGAGCACAGCCGGGTGCCCTACGCATCAGAGAAGCTTTGAAAACCAGTTTCATGGCTGACCAGGCTATGGTGTGACAGTTCTGTTTGTTCCTCCTTGATGAAAACCCGCCCCCTTGGTTGACTCTACTTCCCTGTAAGCCAACTGTCCTCCCCTCCCCCCTTTGATCGCCACTTGCAGAGGCAATAAAGTCATTGTTGTTTCAAATTCATGCATTCTTTATTAATTCATCACACAAATAGGGGAATAACTGCCAAGGTAGCCAGGGAGGGGTGGGGGAGGAGGGAAGCACCGGGTGGGGTGGTGGATGAGGGGAGGAGGGAAGGACAAGGCCACACTGCACTTCAAAACTTATTGAATGCAAGCCTTCTGTTGCTTGGGCAGTCCTCTGGGGTGGAGTGGTTGGGTGCCCGGTGCTGCCTCCCCGCCAGCGTTCTTGGGAGTCTGGGTGAGGAGGCTATGGGACTTGGGGAGGAGGGCAGTTGGTTACACAGGGGCTGCAGTGGCGGTCTGTGCCTTTCCTGCACCTCAACCATACGCCGGAGCATATCAGTTTTATACTCCAGGAGCCTCAGCATTGCATCCTGCTTCCTCTCATCATGCTGCTGCCACCTTTCCTCTTGATCCCACCACCTCTCCTGTTGCTCCAGCCATCTATCTTCTCATACATCCCTCCTGTCCTCACGTTCATTTTGTGCTTTTCTGGACTCTGCCATTGTCTCCCTCCACACATTCTGCTGGGCTCTTTCAGTTTGGGTGGACTGCATGACCTCAGAGAACATTTCATCGTGAGTGTGGTTTTTTTGCCTTCTTATCTGCGCTAGCCTCTGGGACGGAGATGGTAGTCGCAGTGTTGAAACATTTGTAGTTTTTGGAGGAAAAAAGGGAGATTAAAATTGAAAAAGACACACTGGCCATTTAAAAGGAGGGGCTGATGTTTTCGGGTTAACATGCAGCACAAACCCAACTAAACCCCACCCCCCACACCCAATTCTCTGGGATGATCGCTTCACCCTTCCCTCCACCACGTGGCAAACAGCGGGGATGATTTCTTTTCGGCCACAGGCAAACAGCCCATCAGGAACGGCCACCTCTGATGTCCCCTTAATAAAATTCCCCTATTTCAACCAGGTGACCATGAATGATAACACTCTCCTGAGGATAACACAGAGAGATAAAAAAAGGATGTTGCTTGAATGCCAGCAAACACCGGGAACACACACTGCCATGCTTTCTTATGCAATTATTCCAGACTACATGCTACTGGCCTGCTGTGGTAAAGTGTCCTACCATGGAGGACGCAATAAGGCTGCCCTCCCCAGAAACCTTTTGCAAAGCCTTTGGGAGTACCTCCAGGACAGCTTCATTGAGATGCCCCTGGAGGATGTCTGCCCCATCCCCAGACATGTTTACAGACTTTCCCAGTAGCTGTACTGGCCATGAATGCATCCAAAGTCTTCAGGGCAAATTAATAATTAAACACACTTGCTTTTAAACCATGTGTTATATTTACAAGTACACTCACCAGAGCTGCCTTCTCCGCCTTCAAGGTCCAGGAGCCAGGGTAGGCAGGGTTGGGAGGATATTGGCTCCAGGGTGATAAACAGTTCCTGGGTGTTGGGGAGAACAGTTTCTCTGCTTGCCTGGTGTGTGTTATCTTCAACCTCCCCCTCCTCATCATCTTCCTCGTCCCCAAAATCCTCATCCCTGTTGTGTGAGACTCTCCCCTTGCAGGAGTCCACATACAGGGGTAGGGCAGTGGTAGGGGCACCCCCTAGAATTGCATACAGCTTATCATAGAAGCAGCATGCCTGGGGCTCTGACCCTGAGCGGGCGTTTGCTTCTTGGGTTCTTTGGTAGGCTTACCTAAGCTCCTTAAGTTTCACATGGCACTGCTGTGGGTCCCTGTGATAGCCTCTGTCCTTCATGCCTTTGGAGATTTTTTCAAATATTTTGGCATTTCGTCTTTTGGAACGGAGTTCTGATAGTACAGATTCATCTCCCCATACAGAAATCAGATCCAGTACTTCCCATTCAGTCCATGCTGGAGCTCTTTTGCGATTCTGGGACTCCATGGTCACCTCTGCTGATGAGCTCGCCACATTGGTCAAACAGGAAATGAAATTCAAAAGTTCGCGGGGCTTTTCCTGTCTACCTGGCCAGTGCATCCAAGTTCAGAGTGCTGTCCAGAGTGGTCACAATAGAGCACTGTGGGATAGCTCCCGGAGGCCAATACCATCGAATTGCAACCACACTACCCCAAATTTGACCAGACGATGTCGATTTCAGCACTAATCTCCTCGTCGGGGAGGAGTACAGAAATCGATTTTAAGAGCCCATTAAGTCAACAGAAATGGCTTCATTGTGTGGACGGGTGCAGGGTTACATCAATCTAATGCTGCTAAATTCGACCAAAACTCGTAGTGTAGACCAGGGCTTAGAATGTGTCTGTATAGCTCCAGCCCAAAGCTTGTTCAATACTAAGGCCTCATCTACATGACAAAGGTTTTTGTGTGGGGGATTTTTTTAGTATAACCTTAGTTTTCTTTCCAAACAAACCCTCTTGTATCCACAAGGAAACTTTTTAAAAAAATTATCTGGTATTAATTTATCTGCTATAATTAATCCACTCCAGAGGCAACATAACTCTATCACATTGTATTCAATTTGCATAAGTCTCATGTAGACACTTTTTAAACTATATTTTAAAATGTTAACTATACTGCTTCAGGCTATCCTTCCATTGCTTTCCCACAATGCAATGCCTGTTAGTTAGACAAGCCTGACAATTTACCTGTGTGCCTTCCATGACTCCGGGTTCATTTTGATCAGATGCCACCTCCCTGTTTAAATGCTGGAACACAACCAGATGCACTATTCCATGATTCCAGATTGTGTCAAAGTTCACACACCTGGAGTCCATTATTGCAGCCAGGTCCCATGTTTCTGCACAGACGTATGTGGAGGCCCTGTACTTCCTTTCCTTCTGTGTAGGAGAGCGCTTCTAGTCCCATCTTAACAGGAGTCACTGTAATGCAAAGATCTACAGGTTTCTAGCATAACAAAGTGCAGGAGCAGAATGAATCATGGGGCATGGTCCAGTGTTGTGCCAAAGCCAAAGAGCTCCTGTGGAATTATAAAAATGCCAATGACAAAAACAAGATCTTCCATAATGCTTCCTGTGCACATGCATACTATGAGGAGCTGGAGAAAATTTTTGCTAGGGAGGCCTCCCCAGAACCCCTCTTTGTTGTGAACAGTTTGGAAGGCACCCAGCCCACCACAGACTCCATTGAGGAGGAGTCCTCTGGATAACCAAGATCTCTTTGATCTACCTAACTTTGAACCAGAGATCCAGGCAGAGATGGTACCAAAGATGGGACCCAAAACTCAGGCAAAGAGCCAGTTGGAAGAGGGGACTTTAACCAGTAAATATTATTTCCTGTATTATAATAAACTGCTCAGATACTAACTGTACAGCGGGATTTAAACAACTTTTTTCTGGGTGCTGGATGGATGTGACTGGACAGATGTGCCTCTCTGCCTTCCTTGGCTTTTATTCCTCTCCGCATCTCCCTAGCATGCTCAAAATGGCATGAGCTCCAGAAATCTAAAGGTTTATTTCCCTGAAATATCAAAAATCTCAACCATGAGCCAACCCCCAACCTTTTTACTACCTTTATATTTACAAACATGAACTGGAATATGAAGCAAATTGCTCAAACTTGTCCATAGACACTTTTCTTAATGCACACAGATTACAAGGCATTTGGGACTACACAAAAGTTACAGAAGGACATGATTATTTACTTTCAGATTCCCAGCATTGTAAACCCCTGTGATCTTGTGCTTTGTGGGATGTAAACAGTACAGGATGCTTCTATAGTCTATAAATCTCATTATGTTGTATGTGGTATGATTAAGTGAGTGAATGTGATGCAGATAGAGTATGAAAGGTCATTTTGTCTTTTCTTCCTTCTGCTTTACATCTATCTATGCTTCAGCATTTTTTTGTCTGAGTTCCTTTCTCAATTTCTTTTAGGAATCAGGTGACCATCAGATAGTCTTGCCACCTGGGTATCAGTTTTGTTGCCTTAACAACAATTGGCCAGGAAAGATAGGGGCTACATTGCCTTGGTTTAATTCTCAAAGGCCAGGTGAAGTACACTGAGGAAAGTAGACTCTGGGGCCAATCTAAAACAGAGAAGAGGCAATTCAAACACTGGGAACTACTGGTCTCTTACACCTGAATGCTGAGGTAGTTAAACTATATTGCTGGAATTAAAATTTGGAGAACTGTAGGCTTAAAACCCTGTGCAACAATAGTGTTCCCTTTTTGGCACACACATTGCACAGCAATGCAGCCATCTTTGGCTGTCCGTAGAGGGAGTGTTTCCCTTCCACTCTTGCACCAGATGAGGGGTACCATCCTAGGACATAGCAGTGCTGGAGATCTTCTTGGATGTGGGTTTCCCTTTTTAACAGGATTATTCTCTGCCTCCTAAGGATATGGCTCAGGCTAACATTCTTTAATATAAGGATAGCCTGGAAAGTTACACATGCAATTACTAACTTGCCCCTTCCCCCTATGGCTATCCTGTTCTTGCAGTTTGCATTTTGTTAAAGCTGGCAGCATTGCCAAACTCACACAGTTCAGGTTCAGTTTAGCTAACTCAGATGCAGCTCATTAAAGTAGGTTCAGAATTCCTCTTGCACCATTCACTTGTCCCTACTCTCTCTCTACACACACATAACAGACACCACTAGTCCTACAAGAAAAAAAAATGGTACTGTTAGAATTCTAACTAGCACCATATAAACTGAAGGCATAGACTGAGTTCTGGCTTAGTTGCTGTGACTGTGTACAATTGAAACATGACCATTTATGTCATTAATACTGCCACAGTTAGACAATTACAACAAATCTTTTACAAAGTGTGTGATGTAAGGTATCAATGAAAAAGGTACAATCTATCAAATATGATTATCCTGTTTCAATCCACATATCGTCACTGTATCTGAAGTTATGAATATTGGCTATATATCTGTATTTCAAATGTGTTTGTTCTTGGGGTAATACCCACAAGGTAGTTTACATCCAATCTAGCCAGCACATTGTGAATGGTCCATTCAAGTTGTTGTCCTATTAAAGAAAGCTTAGGTCCTACAGTGAACGATAGAAGAAGCTTTTTACCACCCAGTGAGTTTCCTGGGGACACTTTAGCCAGAATGAAGAGGTTTCCACAGTATGCATCCGATGAAGTGAGCTGTAGCTCACGAAAGCTTATGCTCAAATAAATTGGTTAGTCTCTAAGGTGCCACAAGTACTCCTTTTCTTTTTGCGAATACAGACTAACACGGCTGTTACTCTGAAATTTAGCCAGAATATGGGTAATGTTAGCTTCTATGAGTCATCAAGCCATGCAAGTGCATGTGACTTGCTCGTTTGACATAGGAATCCATCTTGTACCTGTAATTAAGACTGATTAGATTGAGCACATTCCCTCCACATAGGAGAAGTTATAAAGGACCCAGACCATTTTGCATCTTCCCTGCTCTGATATCTGGACTATGGACCTACACTAAAAGAAGCATATTGACTATGGACTGAGAACCTTTCAATCTTTTGGAAGTTACCAGAGCTAGCAGTCTGTAACATCACTGCTACAAACCTGATCCAAGAACTTTACAATGATTGTATGTATATGATTTCTTTGACCATTTTAACTCTACTCTTTTTTTTCTTAAAAATAATCCTTTAGATATTAAAGGATTGGCAACAGTGTGATTTTTGGATAAGATCTGAGTTATATATTGACCTGGCGATGTGGCTGATCTCTTTGGATTAAAGGACCTTATACATGATGACATTGTTTTTCAGTGACCACTGATCATAGAGTCTAGTGTCTGGGTGGTGAAGCAAGGGCTGGAATGCCTAAGGAGACTGTATTTTTGACTTCTTGTTAAACAGTGGTTGAGACAGAAGTTTACTTTTGTCACTGGTGCGGTACATCTAATGATACAATAACCACCAGTCTGAGGGTGAGTCTGCTCTATTTCTCAGCAGTTTGTATTGCCTCTGGTATTCTCAGCTGTGACCCACTGAGGCATGTTGACAGTTGTACTGGGTGCCAATAAGAAACTGTATTAACTCAAAGTTATCTTGACCTAAAGATCCATTTAGAGTGTGTGATTGAGTGTGTGTGAGAGAGAGAAGAATGCACACACACACACACACACACACACACACACACACACATCTCTGATTGCTTCAGCCTTTACCCACTCCACTAACAGATCACCATCTGAGCACAGTACTTCTTCCACCAGTATCTGTCTACATGTGTTGCTGTTGCTTCAGTCTTTTACCTGGAATTCCTGGCCCAAACATATCAAGGATGTTATGGCACCAAGAATTGTATAATTCAATTACTGTATATGTCTTGTAAAGAACCTTTTAATGTCTTGTTGAGATAAGGTACTGTGTTTTGTAAATTGAAAGTTGCTGTTTAATGCCCTTTCACCAGGAATGGCTCCAGAGCAAATAGTTTTAAAAAGTTTGCTTTACAGTCAACTGTGTAATATGTTTGGGTATGATATGCATTAATACTATGGGCCTCATCTTCCACTGCATACTTTGTAGCAATTTACACCTGTGCATAGGGGATATGGAAGGGTAATGGTCTGTTTTAGTAGCTTTTTATGCCACTGTGTGCTCCATCAGCACAAGTAGAAATGACTACATTAGGTATAATGCAGTGGAGAATCAGGCTTAAGGGCATGATTAGTATTCCACTGATAAATAAGTTAGACATAGTGGATTATAGATTTTGTGTGTGTGTGTGTGCTGGTGGTATGGAAACAAAAGAGAACCAGGATGTATAGCCTAGAGAGAAAACAGAAGCAGGAGAGTTTCTTGAAGGAATTTATTCCTTGATCCTGCTGAGGTATTTTAAACCTAAAGTTAAATACCATTGGGCTTCAAAGAGCATCACAGACATTAACATTTTTTTAAATATGATTAACTGTAGTTTCATGGCCCTGGGCATGTGGTTTACATTTGGCACAGTGAGCAAAATTCATCCCTAACATCACTCCATTATGGATGTATTCCCTAATTTATCTTAAGTTTGGTTGTTTAGTTAAGAATACGATAATTAATAAATAAAAATAAAATAATAATTAATAATTCAGCTTTCCACAGCAGGAAAGGTTTTATGGTTGTGGAAGTGCTACCAAAATTTCAAGAAATGTTTACAGTGAAACACAAAGAGTGGAAGAATCTTAAAAAGATTACAAACAGCACCACTGAAGGCAGCGGTAGTAGGCTTGGAAAGATGATATTTTTATCAGTAAATGTTGATTTCACCATGCAGGCACAGACAAAAAAATTTGTTTTTTGATTGATAATAATCAAAATTTACACATAGGCAAAGTAACAAAAATACTGCTTGAGAACTTATTAGACTTTGATATAAAGGTATTTACCTGGTAGATTATGACATCTGGCATTGACAATTTTAATTTTAATTTTTATAAAGCTTTAACATTTTGAATCTCAGCATCAATTATTGTCTCCCCATGTTTGATCTCACATAATTTTTATCATTTTTTTTTAAATTTTCACAGTTGCAGGATATGCTTTAAAATATATCATTATATTATCCATCCAAAAATGTAATGCAATAAAAATTGAATTCTGTCAAGTCTACATATTAGGGACCCTATGGAGATTTTTTATTGAATTTCCTTCCTATGTAATCATTTGTCCTCCTCTTCTCTATGTTCATAATAGATACCTACTTCTTACACAGTGCTTTTCAGCTGCAGATCTCAGAGCACTTTACATAACCGGGAAACTGGTGCACAGTGGTCCAGTGACTTTCCCAAGGTCACATAGCTGGCAAGTGGCAGAGCCAGTAATAGATCTTAAGTTCCTGAGTCAGAGCACAGCACTCAATCGGACAGACTGCAAAGTACATTCTACTTCTTTAAAATAAAGAACTAGTGGCAGGGACTCTAATGAAGAGGCCTTAAAAAAGGCAGCAGGGCAGAAAGCATCAGGAATAATTAAGTGGCAGGGAAGTGACGGGGATTCAGGGCCCATATCCGTACCAGGGGCACTATACCCCAACAGGGGAGGGCCAACAGTAATAGGATTGAAGGATGCACCCTGACCAGGTCAGTTTGGCCTGCCAGGATTGAGGTAAACTAGGACCCAGATGAAGACCCTAAAGCAGCAGGTATTGATAATTTTGGATTCTGAAATCCTAATTCACATTGTATGGGAATAAGGTAGATTTAATTACTTGATTAAACCTGAATCTTGTTTTCTGGTACTCAGACATATTACTTGCCATCTCTAGGCTTAATATCAATTTCCATATATCAATATGGCTATTCATCACAGCACTGGCTATTGCTACCATGAATAATATACAATGTACTGATTAAAGCTACGTTCAGGACCAAGGGCACCAGAACTTTTGTAGAAGCGGGGGAGGGGGCAATGCCAATGGCCCTCCTCCCTCCCTTTGTGGCTGGCTGCTACCACTTTTAAAAGTGAGGGGCCATGGCCTCCTCCTGTTCCCTCAATTCCAGTGCCTGTGTTCAGCACTCTTCCTTTCTCTTGGCACTTCCCCTTTGTGAATTTACATGTGAAACCAGTGTTATACTGTGTCCTGACCTTGGGGCAGTCATGATAAATCTCTAGCAGGGCTATGGTGTGAAAATTAGTAATGTTTTAAATGGGAAAGCTCCCTTTTTTATGATAAACTGGTATATAACACCACAGAGGTAAAGATATCATCTTATGTCAGCAGGCAAAGCACATGCTATTGCCATTGATTGAGTGTGTATGTGGGAAAGGGAGCAAATCTTGCCAAATTTACAATCAAGTCATAAAGAACACACTGTGATATGAACACAAGTGCCCTGCTGAGCTGGAGTGCCTTAGTTTGTAACCATCATGCTCAATACAAACATTTTTCACTAAATTCATTATATCGGACACCACCATTCCAATGTCTCATTGCTTGATACTGAGGCTACTATCAGAATAAGGTACTACACAGCATGTGTCAGGGTGGCAGACACTAGCTCTTTGTTGGTAATGAAGATATAAGTTATCTCATTTAAACAGACCCATAAAGTAGCCATTCTGATCAAAGGAAGAATGGAGGGGGGAAAAGGAAAAATGGGGGGAAAATATATATAGGCTGACCTGTAGAAGAGAGAATAGTGCACATGATTCAATTTTTTTAGATTTCAGAGTAACAGCCGTGTTAGTCTGTATTCGCAAAAAGAAAAGGAGTACTTGTGGCACCTTAGAGACTAACCAATTTATCTGAGCATAAGCTTTCGTGAGCTACAGCTCACTTCATCGGATGCATACTGTGGTGAGCTGTAGCTCACGAAAGCTTATGCTCAAATAAATTGGTTAGTCTCTAAGGTGCCACAAGTACTCCTTTTCTTTTTGCAAATATTTTAGAAATCATCCTATGAAATTCTATAACAGGGATATAGTTTTATGTACCATAGCACTCCATGTAGCACTGGTAAAACATTTTCAAAACAGAACGCTTTTCTGTCAGAAAATCTCAATCCATTGAAAGTGGCACAATCCACAGGCATGTATTGCTTTTGACAGATCTTCCAGTGGAACACAGGCAGGGTTTGGGCTAGATTGCCCACCTAAAAAGATGAAAACTTCAATTTGACCTGATTTTTTTTTTAAACTCAAATTATTGAGGAACTTTCCTGACCAGAGATAATGCCAATAACCATGACTGTTTTCTTCTCTGTTGTATATGTTAACCATTCATCTGTACATTGTCTTTAATGAGTGTAAGATCTTCAGGCAGTGATTGTCTCTCCAATATCCCTGTACATCCCTTAGCACATTTTGACACCTCCTATTTTTCTTTTTTTTTTATCAACCCGCACCATCGGGTGCATAGGGCATCGGCCAGCTTCCACTATATATTCAGAGCTTATGATGGCCTGTTCAGCCTTCTGAGTCGCATGATCATGGATTTGGCTTCTTTCTCTATTATTTTGTGTAACATTTCTCTCAATGGTCTTCTTTCACTTTTTCCAGGTGATGTCCACATTATTATTTTTCATGGAAGTTGTGTTGATGACATCCTTAAGCGCATCCTAAATATGGTCACTGTCATTTTCTTACCATATTTGATGCAGATTGTTTTGTTCTACTTAGGATTTCTGATGTTGCAAGAAACTCTTTCCCATGGACTCTGAAGATCTTCCACAGGCATGTACTTTAGAAATAAGATGAACTTATCAATTTCTGGTATAGATTTCTTCAACTTTGCTCCATAAATGATAAACAGATAAATGCTCCATAAACAGACATGATGCCAGAATTAAAAACAATGTATTTTTGTATTAAGGCCAATTGTGCTACTTTTCAAAATCTTTTCAAGATTATGAAAGTTCATAGATTCATAGATATTTAGGTCAGAAGGGACCATTATGATCATCTAGTCTGACCTCCTGCACAACGCAGGCCACAGAATTTCACCCACCACTCCTGCAAAAAACCTCACACCTATATCTGTGCTATTGAAGTCCTCAAATCATAGTTTAAAGACTTCAAGGAGCAGAGAATCCTCCAGCAAGTGACCCATGCCCCATGCTACAGAGGAAGGTGAAAAACCTCTAGGGCCTCTTCCAATCTGCCCTGGAGGAAAATTCCTTCTCGACCCCAAATATGGCGATCAGTTAGATCCCGAGCATATGGGCAAGATTCATCAGCCAGTTGTTTTCTGCTTTTGATATTTATTGCTTGACATCTACCATGGTGTCATCATCATCACTGTACATCTAACTGCCTAGATAGGTAAAATGATTGACCTCTTCTAGAGTTTCTTTGTACACTCTAATGGTTGTGTTTGAGACACTGATAGCCATATAGTTTATCTTCCCCTTGGTGATAGACAAATCAGATTGTTCTGCTGTAGCTGCAAAATGCTGTCTTTTATTTCATTAAGCAATATATTGTAGTAGGCAGGACAATGTCATCAGCAAAAAACAAGGTCAGCCAATTGTGCTTTATCATTTGTCCATAAAATTCCCCAGTCATCTTCTGCAGTTACTTTCCTCAGTAGATAGTCAATGACAACTGAAAACAGCAGTGGGGACATCATACACCTTTGTCTTACTCCAGGTGTCACTGCAAACCATTGGTTGATGTTGTCACCATCTCTGACTGCACATTCAACATTATCATATAGATCCTTGGTTATTCTAATTATTTTTGCTGGTACTCCATAGTATGCCATAATTTTCCAAAAACTGTCTTTATGTACACTGTAAAAAGCCTTCTGGGAATCTATAGCATTTATCACAAGAGGTCCTTGAAACTCCACACTCTGTTCAGTAATAAGTCTGAGAACAACACTACTGTTGTCACATTTTCTTGGTGTTCTAAAACCTGCTTGTTCCTACCAAAGTTGAAATTGTGTCTTGATCTGTTCCAGGATGATATTGCACATGATTTTCCCGCACACTGACAGTAATACGATTTGTTTCCAGGTATAGTTTGATACTACTGTAATATAAATAGGGAATGCTTGCAAATTCCAAGAGTTTGAGTTTTTGCATGAATAATTTTGTTTGAAAATTCATAATTATGTGATTGTTATGCATTGTTTGTCATTCTGCATTCCTTCTTCTAAAGTTAAAACCTTTTTAACCTTAAAAAGTTTCAGGACTGCTGTACACTGAAAATTTAGGTCAACATAGCTGCTGCGCTCAGGGGTGTGAAAATCCACATCCCTGAGCCCCATAGCCATGCTAACCTGACCCCTGGCATACATGCGGATAGTTCAACTGAAGAATTCTTCCATCCACCCATCGCTCAAGGAGGTGGGGTTCTTACAGCAACAGAAATAACCCTTTCATTGCTGTATGCTGTGTCTACATTATGCCAGCATAACCAAAATAACTTCATTATGCCTCTAGATTCCCTGTAGTGTAGACATGGACTTGGTCATCCAGCCAGTGAAAAGAAACTGTACCATTAAACTTTGTTATCCAACCAGATATTACTCATAATGAAATGCAAATAGTTAAAGTTAATAGTTCATGAACAATCTATAAGCAGAAATTTCTTAGTCAAACTATTTGACAAATATTTATGAACAAAAATACATTTTAAGAAAACTAGCATTGATTTGCGAAGTATCTGGTACTAGAAAATGGCTACATCTGTAACTAGAAATTCAACTGACTTCACATATGAATGCATTGACAATCTAAAAGGGGCCATGGCAAGAAAGAGATCCCTGTACTTTATAGTTAGATGCAAGCCTCTGGGACTGATTCAAAGCCAATTAAAGTAAATGGAAAGATTCCCATTGACTTTAGAGGGCTTTGAATCAGCTCCTTAGCTGAAACTTTATTTATAGTATTAGCAAAACAGCTGGTCACTCAAAACAAACCACTGCATTCCGTGCCTTTCAGTCTTCTGACTAGCTTAGTCATTCTCTTTCAAGAGTAAACTGTTGTCAGTAAATGTGTAATAGGGAAATCTCTACAAATGCATTTCATATCAGTCAAAAAAGATAGGTAATTACTCGTGTTTTGCATTGCAGCCACAATAAATCTTCATTTAATTAGCAAACAATTTGTGCACTTTGCACGGATAACTATGGACAAAAAGACAAAAGAAACGCTAAAAATGAAAACTCATTTGTGTCAATTATAGAGCAATTAAATACATTTCAATTAAGAAAAATGAGGAGTCCTGCTGAACACATTTTTCAGGCACATAAGGTGTGACAAGTTAAACAATAGAGGTGCACTAGAACTGAGTTATATTAAAGCACACAATGCACTCTGGCTATATTTTCAGCCTACTTCCCCACCTCCCTCCCATTTCATCACGGCATGTTATGTCATTGAAGGAGTTATGTAATCTCATTTGCCCATGAGGCTGATATAGTATCTCATAAAAAAACATCTATACTTCCAAAGACTCTATTTGCATAAAATTGCCTTTACGCTAAGGACATTTAAGCAGCAGAAGTTGGATGACATGTTTTCCCAAAGAGGCTTTTATGAAAGAACTAATTCACATTTATTTACATTCATTTTCTTAAAGCTGTTCCCTTTCCTCTGCTATGTGAAAATTGCAAGTAGTAGTTCAAAAGAATCTGGATATCAAAGATACTGTGTGGACTGATGACAATCTGTGTGCACCTAACAAGCCCTTGTAATGTACTTCTCTGCGTACAGAGATCTCACTAGAATGTTTAGTTATATCCTTTTGATACCAGTTCCAGTTTATTTCCCATGGATTCTTGAAAGCAGATACATTTTGATGTCTTTTTACCCTGCTGATTCAAAAAGTGCTTTTGCCAATGGCATTAGTATATGACTTTCCCATAAAGACAGTGTGAAACAAGTCTTCTAGCAGCTCTCTAACTTTCAGTCTTTTTTGCTGTTTTTGGCATCTATTTTCTATCTCAACACAAGAATTAGTATGGTAGTGCAGGCAGAGCATGGCTAACTGACTGAATCTAATTTGAAAACTGAAATATACAGATCTTTTCCACATTTTCAAATGAACTTTAATGGTTTCACTGATTGTAGATTTTGTAAAGACGTTTAGATATAAACCACACCTTTTTAGCTCTGCAACCTCTACTCAAGCTTGATTTACCAGTTAGTGCTGCTAATGGCCATCTACTTTAAAACTTATTGAGATCCAAACTATGTCTAAAATAATAAAAAAATATAAAGACCAGTTTCTTATCTCCAGAATCCACATAAATATTAGAGGAAAGAAAAGTAATATTGTGCTAGTGATATTTTTGACTCAAAGAAAATTTGTTTCTTTTATTTAAAAAAAATCTTTCCTTCCATTAAGAGTAGCATCCCGAGGGAATGCTTTATGAGGTCGCAGTGGAACTTTGTGTTTTATGTAATTCAAAACAGTGTTAAATTGTGAAACAGTATCTATTTGAAAAAAAAAAATCCCGTATTTAATTCAATTTTGTTGCACTGGCTCCGTAGAAATTGATATCTCCCAAGAAATTCATCTACTGTCACTGACTCTAGTATCATGTCAATACCCTAATTCCTTAGTCAGTTTCAGGATCTGACGTCTATGAATGATAGCAACATAGTGTGATGAGAATTTAGATTGTAAAGTGATCTCATCTTCATTGTATGAATTGGCCAAGTTTAAAGTGATATAACAAAATTTTAACACAGTAACCTTTATACCAGTTAAAAAGAGGGCTGGGTAAGACAGATTTTTTTTAAAGGGGCAAGTATTAAATTAAATGCAACCCCCCTCCACCACTGAGAAGCAAGGGAGTGTCCAGATATGGCCACCTGCAACACAGTTATCATAGATATTTCTTATTCTGCACAAAGAGAAAAATTGACAGAGGGTGACTTATTAATTGCACCCCATTTCTCCCTAACAACAACCCAGTGCCAGTTACAGTTTAAGATTTCTTTTCTACTGGACATTAATTTGCTATCGACTATGTTTTCTGAATCTGTGTTCCATAACCAGGTTTGGCAGTCAAAGAATCAGGTTGTAGATTGTTGAAAGATTTATTAAAATGTAGAGACTGACCTCAACAACAACAACAACATGATCCAAACACTCAGCTCTTGGATGTGTTCAAAAATCTAACCCACATATTGTAAATACTCCAATCTTTAAAATGAATAGAACCAAAAAGAGATTAGAGGTTCCTCTAGCAGGATGTATTTTGGGAAAACCATGATAACCATTTAAAATCCTTGCATTTCCAGATTCTTCCATCAAAAAGTTTCTTTCTCAATGTCTTCACCAATTGTATTTGGGAATGAAGTTAGATTAAGTGATTTATAGTTTCCTGGCTGAAATTTATTCTCCTTTCAGTACATTGCTATCACTCCTGATCCTAGTGACAAATTGGTTACATATGCTATCTTTGTTACTGAATCCTCAGAGAGCTTCCTTGAAGTGTAGCTGTAGTCTGAAAAGTGACTTTGCAAAAATAGCATGGTGATAAACCACACTTGTTGTTTTTCAGTGACTTCCATATCAAATGCATTCAGTTTTCAGATTAAAAGGAATTGTTTTCCTACTGCCAGACCTACAGATTCACTTTGGGATCTGAAAGTCAAGATGTGCTTTTTCTGCCTTGCACTCATCAGTAGTAAAAGATTCTCTAGGCCAAATACTGCCTTGTTACGCCTATGCAACATCACTGCCTTCAAACTGTGCCCTCAATTACACCTGTGCATTCATATTGCCTTCAGTAGTGTTGCACAGATTAGAAGAACATTTGAAGATAAAAGAGTTACAATATGGCTCTCCAATTGGAACTTAATTCAAAATGTTGCAGGTGGTGCTTGAACCAGAAAATAAAGAGTTTCGGTCCCCCCAGAGCTTTGATTGTTCAGAAAAAAAACAAGAGTAACAAGAAATAAAAGCTTCCTTCTTCCCCTCCCCCACTAAAAGGAAGCAGATGTGGCTCTAAATACACACAGGGAGCAGATGTACTGCATGAAAAGGTGTGATTTCTATATTGATATTTTTGTAGATAGTATTCTGGAGCACAGCTTGTCAATCCCAGTGATTCATTGGAAAAAAGGTTTCTTGGTTATGCAAGACCAAGTCATTACTTTATCATCTTTGTTCACTAGCTATGTGTACTTTCGCAGGATATTAATCCTAAAATTGTCACCATCCCCTTCTAAATATATCTTTGAAACATTATATAGCTTCAACCATATCTTCACATCAATTGCAACACTTCCAAGGCTCATTCATTCAGCTGCTGTTTTCTTTTAATATAACTAAAGATATTTGTTGTTCTAATGTCTTCCACTACTACAATAACCTCTTACAACTTTGATCCAATGATTATACTCTTGAATGTCCTGGATAACTCATTGAGCCATTATGACCTTCTTTTCCCTCCTGCTTATTATAGGATTTCCTTTTTGTTAACATTTTCATAATTTGTGTTGTTCCACTTCCTAAAATTACTCTAGTGTATGGCAACACCCTGGATTATGTACATGTAGGGACAAAATTACGCTTCTCCTGTCCTTGGTCTTCCTATTGCTTCTAATACATTTGTAGAATGTTTTCTTGTTACCCTTTATGTCGCTAGCTAGTTTTATCTTGTTTTGTGCTTTGGTCTTTCTATTACTCGGGGGGGGCGGATAACAGAAAATGTTGAAATAGCAGAAATTTTTAAATTACTTTTTTGTTTCAGTTTTCATCAAAAAGTTTAGTAGCAATTAGACATCTAACAATGAATGCTAGTGTAAATGAGGTAAGATCAGATGCTAAAATAGGGAAGGATCTACAACCTATCCTGAAGGATGACCCAACACTCTCACAAATCTTGGGAGACAGCCCAGTACTTGCCTACAGACAGCCCCCCAACCTGAAGCAAATACTCACCAACAACCACATACCATACAACAGAACCACTAACCCAGGAACCTATCCTTGCAACAAAGCCCGTTGCCAACTGTGCCCACATATCTATTCAGGGGACACCATCACAGGGCCTAATAACATCAGCCACACTATCAGAGGCTCGTTCACCTGCACATCCACCAATGTGATATATGCCATCATGTGCCAGCAATGCCCCTCTGCCATGTACATTGGTCAAACTGGAAGTCTCTACGTAAAAGAATAAATGGACACAAATCAGATGTCAAGAATTATAACATTCATAAACCAGTTGGAGAACACTTCAATCTCTCTGTTCACGTGATTACAGACATGAAAGTTGCAATTCTTCAACAAAAAATCTTCAAATCCAGACTCCAGCGAGAAACTGTTGAATTGGAATTCATTTGCAAATTGGATACAATTAACTTAGGCTTGAATAGAGACTGGGAGTGGCTAAGTCATTATGCAAGGTAACCTATTTCCCCTTTTTTTTTCCTAACCCCTCCCCCCCCCCGACGTTCTTGTTAAACCCTGGATTTGTGCTGGAAATGGCCCACCTTGATTATCATACACATTGTAAGGAGAGTGGTCACTTTAGATAAGCTATTGCCAGCAGGAGAGTGGGGTGGGGGGAGGTATTTTTTCATGCTTTGTGTGTATGAAAGATCTTCTAAACTTTCCACAGTATGCATCCGATGAAGTGAGCTGTAGCTCACGAAAGCTTATGCTCAAATAAATTGGTTAGTCTCTAAGGTGCCACAAGTACTCCTCTTCTTTTTGCGAATACAGACTAACACGGCTGTTCCTCTGAAACAAGTTAACTATTACTTTGACAAGTTAGATGTTTCCAAATCAGCAGGACTTGATGAAATACATCCTAGAATACTCAAGGAGCTGAGGAGATATCTAAGACATTAGTGATTATCTTTGAAAAGTCATGGATAAGATTCCAGAGGACTGGAAAAGGGCAAATTATAGTGTCAATCTATAAAAAGGGGAATAAGGACAAACCGAGGAATTACTGACCAGTCATCTTAACTTCAGTAACTGGAAAGTGAATGGAGCAAATAATTAAGCAATCAATTTGCAGAAACCTAGACGATTATAAGGTGATAAGTAACAGTCAGCATGGATTTGTCAAGAAGAAATCTTGTTAAACCAACATAATCACTTTTTTTGACAGGGTAACAAGCCTTGTGGATGGAAGGAAATAGTAGATGTGGTATATCTTCACATTATTAAGGCTTTTGATACTGTCTCACATGACCTTTTAATAAACAAACTAGTGAAATTCAACCTAGATGGAGCTACTATAAGGTGGGTGCATAACTGGTTGGAAAATCATTCCCAGAGAGTAGTTATCAGTGGTTCATAGTCAAGCTGGAAGGATATATCGAGTGGAGTCCTGCAGGGAACAGTTCCGGTCCGGTACTATTCAATATATTCATCAATGACACAGGGAAGAAAGGTAAGCAGCACGATACGGACCCTGGACTTCAGGAAAGCAGACTTCGACTCCCTCAGGGAACGGATGGCCAGGATCCCCTGGGGGACTAACTTGAAGGGGAAAGGAGTCCAGGAGAGCTGGCTGTATTTCAAGGAATCCCTGTTGAGGTTACAGGGACAAACCATCCCGATGAGTCGAAAGAATAGTAAATATGGCAGGCGACCAGCTTGGCTTAATGGTGAAATCTTAGCGGATCTTAAACATAAAAAAGAAGCTTACAAGAAGTGGAAGGTTGGACATATGACCAGGGAAGAGTATAAAAATATTGCTCGGGCATGTAGGAATGTTATCAGGAGGGCCAAATCGCACCTGGAGCTGCAGCTAGCCAGAGATGTCAAGAGTAACAAGAAGGGTTTCTTCAGGTATGTTGGCAACAAGAAGAAAGCCAAGGAATGTGTGGGCCCCTTACTGAATGAGGGAGGCAAACTAGTGACAGAGGATGTGGAAAAAGCTAATGTACTCAATGCTTTTTTTGCCTCTGTTTTCACTAACAAGGTCAGCTCCCAGACTGCTACGCTGGGCATCACAAAATGGGGAAGAGATGGACAGCCCTCTGTGGAGATAGAGGTGGTTAGGGACTATTTAGAAAAGCTAGACGTGCACAAGTCCATGGGGCCGGACGAGTTGCATCCGAGAGTGCTGAAGGAACTGGCGGCTGTGATTGCAGAGCCATTGGCCATTATCTTTGAAAACTCGTGGCGAACCGGGGAAGTCCCGGATGACTGGAAAAAGGCTAATGTAGTGCCAATCTTTAAAAAAGGGAAGAAGGAGGATCCTGGGAACTACAGGCCAGTCAGCCTCACTTCAGTCCCTGGAAAAATCATGGAGCAGGTCCTCAAAGAATCAATCCTGAAGCACTTGCATGAGAGGAAAGTGATCAGGAACAGCCAGCATGGATTCACCAAGGGAAGGTCATGCCTGACTAATCTAATCGCCTTTTATGATGAGATTACTGGTTCTGTGGATGAAGGGAAAGCAGTGGATGTATTGTTTCTTGACTTTAGCAAAGCTTTTGACACGGTCTCCCACAGTATTCTTGTCAGCAAGTTAAGGAAGTATGGGCTGGATGAATGCACTACAAGGTGGGTAGAAAGCTGGCTCGATTGTCGGGCTCAACGGGTAGTGATCAATGGCTCCATATCTAGTTGGCAGCCGGTATCAAGTGGAGTACCCCAAGGGTCGGTCCTGGGGCCGGTTTTGTTCAATATCTTCATAAATGATCTGGAGGATGGTGTGGATTGCACTCTCAGCAAATTTGCGGATGATACTAAACTGGGAGGAGTGGTAGATACGCTGGAGGGGAGGGATAGGATACAGAAAGACCTAGACAAATTGGAGGATTGGGCCAAAAGAAACCTGATGAGGTTCAATAAGGATAAGTGCAGGGTCCTGCACTTAGGACGGAAGAACCCAATGCACAGCTACAGACTAGGGACCGACTAGGCAGCTACAGACTAGGCAGCAGTTCTGCGGAAAAGGACCTAGGGGTGACAGTGGACGAGAAGCTGGATATGAGTCAGCAGTGTGCCCTTGTTGCCAAGAAGGCCAATGGCATTTTGGGATGTATAAGTAGGGGCATAGCGAGCAGATCGAGGGACGTGATCGTTCCCCTCTATTCGACATTGGTGAGGCCTCATCTGGAGTACTGTGTCCAGTTTTGTGCCCCACACTTCAAGAAGGATGTGGATAAATTGGAGAGAGTCCAGCGAAGGGCAACAAAAATGATTAGGGGACTGGAACACATGAGTTATGAGGAGAGGCTGAGGGAGCTGGGATTGTTTAGCCTGCAGAAGAGAAGAATGAGGGGGGATTTGATAGCTGCTTTCAACTACCTGAAAGGGGGTTCCAAAGAGGATGGCTCTAGACTGTTCTCAATGGTAGCAGATGACAGAACGAGGAGTAATGGTCTCAAGTTGCAGTGGGGGAGGTTTAGATTGGATATTAGGAAAAACTTTTTCACTAAGAGGGTGGTGAAACACTGGAATGCGTTACCTAGGGAGGTGGTAGAATCTCCTTCCTTAGAGGTTTTTAAGGTCAGGCTTGACAAAGCCCTGGCTGGGATGATTTAACTGGGAATTGGTCCTGCTTTGAGCAGGGGGTTGGACTAGATGACCTTCTGGGGTCCCTTCCAACTCTGATATTCTATGATTCTATGATTCTATATAATGGCACACTGGACACTTATAAAGTTTGTGGATGATACCAAGCTGGGAGGGGTTGCAAGTTCTTTGGAGGATAGAATTATAATTTAAAATTATCTGGACAAACTGGAGAAATGGTCTGAAGTAAATAGGATGAAATTCAGTAAGGACAAATGCAAAGGACTCCACTTGGGAATAATCAGTTGCACATATACAAAATGGGAAATGAGTGCCTAGAAAAGAGTACCTGGAAAGGGTTGGGGGAGGGGGTCATAGTGGATCACAAGCTAAATATGAGTCAACAGTTTAACACTGTGGCAAAAAAAAAAAAGCTATAATTCTGGGATGTATTAGCAGGAGTATTGTAAGCAAGACACAAAAAGTAATTCTTCCAAACTACTCCATTCTAATTAGGCCTAAACTGGATTATTGTGTCCAGTTATGGGCAACACATTTCAGGAAAGATGTGGACAAATTGGAGAAAGTCCAGAGAAGAGCTACAAAATGATTAAATGATGTCCTTTGAGGAAAGATTGAAAAAAATGGGTTTGTTTAGTCCGGAGAGGAGAAGACTGAGAGGGGACATGATAACAGTTTTCAAGTACATAAAAGGATGTTACAAGGAAGAGGAGAGAAAAAAGTCTTCTCTTTAACCTCAGATGATGGGCTTAAATTTCAGCAAGGGGAGTTTAGGTTGGACATTAGGAAAAACTTCCTAACTGTCAGGGTGATTTAGCACTGGAATAAATTGTCTGTGGAAGTTGTAGAATCTCCATCATTGGATATTTTTAACAGAAAGTTAGACAAACACATGTCAGGGATGGTCTAAATAATACTTAGTCCTCGGCTGATTGCAGGGGACAGGACTAGAAGATCTCTTGAGGTCCCTTCCAGTCCTATGATTCTATGATTATGCTTTCACTGTTTATGGCTAAGAAACAGCATTTATTTAGCTTTGGTTGCACAAATGTATATAGACAATTAAATGTCCACAACACATATTTGCTGTACCATAGTCTTATTTTACACAGATCAACAATATCACAATATCTTTTCATTGGTTTTCACTGTTTTAAAAATAAAAATGTAATGTATGTGAAGATCTCCTGAGACTGAATTGACTTGTGGTACTTTGATCCCCTTCTTGGAAAGTCTATTGCATCTCTACTGTTATCTCTAAAGTTGTGCACACACAGCTTGAGGAAGGAAAAATAATCCACATTAAAATTGTAGAGAGCCTTATTTAAACAAACAGAACATATTTTGAAATCTGTTTCAAAGCAGGCGATTTTTATTGCCATTAATGTATGTGTCTGTGAAAAGCTCCATGGGAACAATGGTATCTCTTTTAATTCTATATTGCTGTTGTTTAAATCACTCCTTATTTAGGCCAAACTCTCACTGAAATTAAGACATTTTAAATCAGTGGGACTTTTGTCGAATCATTTATTATTAATTTGTTGTTACTGTTTTTGTTTGGTGATGACAGTAATGCAATACATTTTTGTTTGCAGAAATAGGAAGACATGGGACAATAATTTCAAAGTGGGGTGTCTAAAACAAGGCTCATAACTACACATTTAATAGAGTTTGTTTTAAAATAGTTATTTTTCTCCATAAAAATCTTTGACAAAAAATGAAGTGTTTTTTTTTGTTTGTTTGTTTGTTTTTGTACAAATTTTCATTCAAAAAACTCAACTTTTTGGGAAAATATAAAAAAAAAAATATTTCTGTCAAAACCCAAATTGTTTACATTAAAAATGGCACTACGGTGTCCCATGAGAGTTGTAGTTTGGATGCTTTTTGCTCCCATTCACATCTATGAGCCATGCTCTCTAGATGCACTATATCTCCCATGATCAACTGTGGCAAGGGAATCCTGTGAAACACCCTCTCTCCGCATCAAGAAGTGAGAAAGTGGTACATGGTTGGAGATGTAGTCCAACTGATAACAGATAAACTCCATCTTAAGATCTCAGGATTCTATTTTATATAAGCAAGAGTCACGCCACCATTACATGGAAGCTGTAAATTACGTAAACTTAGCAGAAAAGCAAATTAGTGGGAAAAAGGATGGTAACAGTAGATCATAACACTGAGGGAAATTATGGTGGCAGTTAGCAAGAAGGCTAAAAATAAAACTGATCATTTGGAATATGTTGACATGCATCCAAGGAATGTTGGCAGTTAGTTTGCATCCAAGAAAGATGTGACAGAAAGATATTAGCAGAAGTGTCTAGAAAATTCTGACAGAATGGTATAAAGGTCAGTCTGTCAGTAGACTTACAGACAGGCAGGCAGCTGTCAGGAAGGTAGCTGCAACAGCAGCAGCAGCAGCAGCAGGAGTCCTGTCCTATCACTAGAGGAGCAGAAGAAGCACAGATCTGAGAGGAGACAGACTGAGACACAGAGGGAGAAGAGACAGAGACAAAGTGTGCAAAGATTGCTTTTGTCAATCATTTATTGGAAGACTGTATCCATGTCCTCTGGGAGTAATGCATCCGAGGTTTTCTGGGGAGTTTCTGAAACAAGGAACCCCTGGCAAGACCAAGATACTTCTTAGCCTGAAGGCCCATACCCCAGGAGAAGAGACAGGTGTTGTCTAACAGGTGGGCTGTTTTTGAGGGAACACTTAGTAAACATGGGAGGGGACAATAAGTGGTCTATTTTAGGAGGACTCATATCTGCGTTTGTGATAACACAGCTAGTGAGCCCAGCCTAAAGAAGAGAATGGGAGCATAAGCCACCTGAAATAAAATGATCATATAGTACTGTTGTGCCATTTTGAATATGGCTATTTTAATTTTCAGCAAAATATTTCAGTTTTTGTATTTGCAATTTTTTCACAGAAAGTGATCACTTGCTTTGATAGAAAGTTTAATTGTCTAATTTTCCATCAAAAACAGTTCTGACAAAAAAATTTGACCAGCTGGAACATTAGGCACTCAAATTTATAAATTAGGCACTTCATTTATGTGTCTAAATTTGAATTTAAAAACTTAACTTTAAGGTGCCCATTTCTGAGAAATTTAGACAAGTTTTCCCAGTTCCAAGTCATATGTTCTAACCACTACACAGTTAGTTCCCTGACAGAGAAGAACTTCCACAAAATCTGTTCTAAATAGTTTAGGATGAAGGAGACACAATATAAAATAAGTGCTCAAGATTTATCATATTTATTAAGCAAAACCTAATGACCTACTTTAAAAGTAGACTTCAAAACTGATTCAAGAAACGTCATTTTTACATTTCAAAATTACAACAGAACAATGAGGCAATGTCTGGAGTAAGAGCTGAGAAGTTTAACATCCAGCAATTATGTTAATTCCATATATTACTAGAATAGGGGATGCATACTGAAATATTAGTCAGATATGTAAGAAACTACTATCCCCTTGCCTCATAGCATCCATGAGCTTTTCCATTATGAGGTTATCCTACCTGAGCCAGGTGATGTTTAGCAGGGGCTGCTTTTCTTCAAATATTTTGCTTTGAGATACTAATTTTCTTAGATTTTTCGTACAAGTTTTTTATATATAAATATTCATTTGGCCTGAATTCAAGAAAGCATATAAACCAGTTAAATACACTATTATTCCAGACTGCATATAAGCAGTTGCTTAACTTTTTAAAGTATGTACTTAAGACCATTGACTCCAGGGCAATTTAATGAAAGTTAAGCTTGTGCCTAAGAGCTGTCCTCAGATGGGATGCTTTCCTAAATAGCCAGACATTTATCCATAAGACAGTACTGTGGAGACGCTAATACAATCAAACAATGGTTACCCTATTGGGAACAAACACAAGAGAGAAAAAGGTTGAATGAGAGGAGAGGGAAATGAAAAAAGAGCTTCCATTCTGTGAAGCACTAACTCCCTGAACTACACAATGAGACCTTTTTTTCTAGTGTGTACAAATGAGATTATCTCTCCATTATTTGTTTGCTGATTAATATTAAATGTCATTGTTTCTTAATATTTTCTATTTGCATGGCCTACTTTACTGATGCCTTGGAAGAACAGGAAAGGAAGCCGTCATAATATATTAAAAGCTCTCCTGAGAGTTCAATAAAGGCTCTGATTTGCTGTTGCACAGCAGAGGCCATAATTACCTTGGTTGTGCTGGAATACTACTGTGCACATGGCTGAATGATTCTTAACCGATTAAGGAAAACAATCAACTACTGACAGAGTGGATGGCAGGGACAGGGCACACATTAAAATGCAATCCAGCAAATAGAAATGATCTGCAGAGAACTCTCCCCTCTTTTTTAAAAGGATCTTCTTGACTCCTACTGCCAACCTAGAGAAGCAGCTCCCTCAAATACTTTTGAGAAATGCCCCTAGAAGAAAGTGAGAACAGGAGCAATCATGAGGGACAACCACTGGTGGAAAAATTTCTCCAAGAAATTTCCATGAACCATTTCTCACAGCCAGTAATGTGATTGGTTCATGTGTAATACGGCAGCATAATAATGTACCTGATTGGTTCATGTGTAATAAGGCAGCATATTCAGGAGTCCGCCTTATACACTACACTGTTCTCTCCTCACCCTCTTCTACACTTCTACATGGTGCAAGTCCTAAAAAAGTACTAGCTGTACTTTCACAATTTCCATAGTGACAGGTTTCAGAGGAACAGCCGTGTTAGTCTGTATTCGCAAAAAGAAAAGGAGTACTTGTGGCACCTTAGAGACTAACCAATTTATTTGAGCATGAGTTTTCGTGAGCTACAGCTCACTTCATCAGATGTATACCGTGGAAACTGCAGCAGACTTTATATACACACAGAGAATATGAAACAATACCTCCTCCCACCCCACTGTCCTGCTGGTAATAGCTTATCTAAAGTGATCAACAGGTGGGCCATTTCCAGCACAAATCCAGGTTTTCTCACCCTCCACCCCCCCCACACAAATTCACTCTCCTGCTGGTGCTAGCCCATCCAAAGTGACAACTCTTTACATAATCAAGTCGGGCTATTACCAGCAGGACAGTGGGGTGGGAGGAGGTATTGTTTCATATTCTCTGTGTGTATATAAAGTCTGCTGCAGTTTCCACGGTATACATCTGATGAAGTGAGCTGTAGCTCACGAAAGCTCATGCTCAAATAAATTGGTTAATTTCCATAGTGTTCATCTTAATGGAAAGATTTAGTATTAGGTGTGTGTAATGCGGTTTACAAACACCATACTGAGCACAGACAGAGTGGGGAGGAGAGTATATTTTATTTATAAAGAAACAGATTGATCACACCCTCCCATAGGTGCCAGAACTGCCAATTATGGAGACTGGCACCCACAGCTATCACCAACAGAGAAAACAAGACCTCAAAAAAAGAGAAGGAAAAGGAAGCAGAAAGGCATGAGATAGAAAAGGGCTGATAGCCGTGCACCAGGCTTCCTCTAAGAATACTGCTGAGAGACTGCAAACCCTAAATCTGAAGGACTGATACACTTAATTAGAGGAGAGGGTCCAAGAACTGATCTGATTCAGAACAAACTATGGAGGGTCACTTAGGAGAAACTGAGGCCTCTAGAAAGACCACACTAAGCAGCAGTGAGTGTGCAAGCGGCAAAAGGCCTCGCCCTTCCTCTTCTCATTCATCTCTCTCTCATTTTTATCTTCCATCTTGCTCTCCTTCCTACATTCACCATCTTTGTTTCCTCACCTCTTTCCACTGAGAAGCTGTTTGAGCCAGTAGAAAGGGCTCTGGTTTGAACTCCGGAGACAGTAGAGCTGGACAGAAAAGAGTTTTCCTGTCCTATACAAATGTTAATTATTTCAAAAAATTTCCATTCTGTATCAGGGAACTTTCAAAAAAAAGTTTGTCCCTTACCCCCATCTTACCTCTTTGTCCCTTACCCCCATCTTCCCCAAAACTCGAGATACCTGCACAAACTTTCTCCTTCACCATAGGCCTCAGCTTCCTGTCCTCTCTGAACATCAAGAACTAAAGATCCAGCCTCCCTTCCCTGCAACACATTTACTCCCCTCAGCACTAGACCCTTTTCTCCTCACCTTAAGTATTCCATCAGCACACATTGCCCTTTTCCCATACCCTCAGATCCTCAATCCCATATTTTCCTTCTCACCTCATCTCCCAAACCCAAGTCCCTCTTCCAGATGCTGGAGAGTACGCTTTTGAGCCCATTTACATAAAAAAAGGGTAGTTCTTACATAAAAAAGGGTAGTTCTGTCTATAAGAAAAGGGGAGCATGCAGGAGATGAAGGCAGCAGGTATGAGCAGACCAGAATTTTGGTTAATTATGGAATTTTGGTTGGAGAACATTCACTTGCCCTGGACTCTCAGAGCTACTTTGCAAACTGTAGTTCTAAGAGAGGCAGAATGAGTAAAGCAACAAGGAAAAAAAAGAGTTATGGTAACCCTAACACTCCAAGACCTCTTCACAAGAGAGAAATACAATTGGAACTAGTACTGTTTTAGCTGGGTGTCAAGATTCTTGTTATAAGTGTGACAGATACAGCAATCTCCTGGACAAATCTCATTGCATTAAATTTAAGTATTATAGGACTTCATTCTATTAAAAATGTAAATGATTATGTACTCTTGTGGGATTGCAAGTAACTCCATGTAGGAGGGGAACCATAGCCCTCCAGGAACAAGGAACAGCAGGTGGTGATGATGCAAATTCATTCAGATTGTAACACTTCCAGAGAATGACTGTCACCTTGAGAGATGTTCACATATTTTGGTTTAAACTGAATTCTTCAGAGACCAACAAAGAAAGGATTGTTGGATAAATAGCCTGAGTTTAAATTGACTGAGCTCCTTCTTTATGATACAACAAACAGATAAGCCCTTCTGTCCAAGGTTGGAGCGGGTGGGGGAGCAAATCCTGCGTGGGAAGCATTGGAAGGACTTGGCTTCTTGAGCTAGGTCTGAGTGAAAACATTTTTGTACTTGTGACCACAATAAAATCCCTATGTGTAGTTTGGAGGATTTAATCACCATCCAGAGCCCTTGCTAGGGGGAGAGCATGATCTTTGATAAGCTTATTAGCATAGTGGTATGCAATGTAATGTAGTTATAAGCATGTCAGTCCCAGGATATTAGAGATAAGGCAGGTGAGGTAACATTTTTAGGTCCAATAAAATGTCTTACCTCACACACCTAGTCAAGCTTATGAGCATGCATGTTATTTTATTGTTTTAATGTGTTCTTTGTAATGCTTTCACTTTAAAAATAAATCTGCTTGCATAGAAGAACTGTATGGTAAAATGCCAGGCAATCCCAACTGTCCATATCCTCTGAAGAGAAAGCAATGCACAGCCACTGGCCTGTTGAGGTAGGCTGCTTTGCTGAGGAATGGCACAGCATAGGCAGGGAACTGTTCAGCCTGGAAATACCCTGGTTAGAAGGGAGAAAGACGTGGGTCTCTACCCAAGGGACGTGATGTCCAGGAGTGGGTGCTCTTGCTGGACCATAAAAGGGGATACAGTTGCAGTTGCCTTGAACTGTGACAGTAAGTACTTGTGGTTTCTTTTGCCTCCAATTCCTGTCTGTGTTGCAATCCCAGTCCTGAGATATTGTTTTTAATGGAAGTTTTGTTAAACTTATTAACAAACAACAACAGAGCCTGCATAAATCCTACCCCACCTCAGTGTTCATGGGACACAACCACTACCCTCCTGGGACCACACCTTGCAAACCCCTCAGCCATCAGTGTGAGGAGGCACACCCAGCTAAATTGCATGAAGGCTCTCCCAAGCCACTCATGAACAGTATATAGGGAGACACCAGCAAATCCCCTTAGTCCTAGCTTTGCACCCCAGAAATGGGCATCTTACATTGCTCAAGAACTTTTTGATCAATGGAAGCTCATTAATTAGTTCGCCACTCCTTCAAAGGATAGTGGATATGCCCCAGCCTCTGTGATCTGAGCAGAGCCCCCAAGCACTTGTGGCAAACTCACTAGTTTAGATTAAAAATCAAAACAAGTTTATTAACTAGAAAAAGATAGATTTTAAGTGATTAAGTGATATTGGCTTAGAAAATTAGAACTAGTTACAAAAGGAAATAAAATCTAAATCCTAAACTTTACCATGCTAATAATTCTAAAAGCAAGAGGATTTCTCTCACCCAAAACTTCACAGCAGTTCATGCTAACTGAAACACCTTCCAGTTAGGTCCAGCCTCTCCCAAAGTCTCAATGGAGATCTTTGTTTCCCATATGATCTTGCTTCCTTGTGTAAGATGGGGGGAAGAGGCAGGTAAAATTATAATGTGACTATCCTTCATTTATATTTTTCTCCAGGTGCTGGAAAAATCTTTGCTGTGTCATGAAGTTAGGCAGCCCCCACGCTTGAGCAACTGTTTTTGTTTACAACACCCCTGCTGGAGATAGCTGGTGATGGTCGCTTAACACCTGGCTGGGTGCTGATCACTCTTTTGTTATCTCTGAGGAGCTAGACTGTGGGAGTTCCCCAGACTCACAACAAGTTTAAGTAACAAATATATAGCAAAGTCTCATAATTTCATATGCAATGAAGATATATACACTTCAACAGGATGTTAATGTTCAACAGATTGTGACTTTTCAAACAATATCTCACAAGGCATACTTAAAATATAATAATCATATAACAGTGGTGAATATGTAGGTACAACGGATTACATGGGGTATAGTATGTCATAGTATGTTTATAGGATAGCACCAGACTGTCATGTTTTCTTTTTATAGTGATAATAGTTATTTTCTTCACTCATGTTTTCATCCTTTGAAGGTGCCCAGAGTAAAAAAAAAAAAAAAAATGGAAACTGCAGTTTTGGTTCTTGGCCTTAGACAATTGGAATAATGATGCAGCTATTCCTAAAACATTTTCAGTGGTAAGGTATTTGGGATTTTTTAGGATAATTACTTAGATGTCTTTTAAAACATTAAAAACAGTTATAAAGTATATTTTCATTGTTTTTCAATGTGCCTAATGCTCAAATGGGCACTTTACTTGCTCTCCAGAGGTTGCTTTGTGAAAATGAGATAAGCCTATGCATGGGCAGAAACATTGTGCAATAATATCTTCCATTTGCCAGGATTTCACCATTTTTAAAAATACCTTCATTTTGAAATAATATGCTGGGGCAACTCGTTGCTGGAAAAAAAAGTAAATGAAAGCCCTGATGCCTTTTATGCTACAGCTGCTGCATCACATGTATTGATGGCACAACTAATTTCTTGCTAGAAGCAAAACAATACATCTTTATGTTACTTTGATTACCATTTTACATGATTTTGCAAATGCTTGCCACAGCAAGAAAAGTGAAATGGAATTTAACCCAATTTTACAAAAATAGATTCATAAAACGTATTATGCAAACATCACTCTAAATAGTGTTATAGATCTAGTTCTAAGTTTGATTTTCTGCACACATACATTTTCTGGGTAGAAGGAGCACAAAGCAGTCCAAAACCTAACAGTTTATTAAGAGTGATTAAATACCATCATGTTGGTGTAGTCGAGTTGATCACAGGATATAAAAGAGACAAGGTGGGTGAGGTAACAACTTTTATTGGACCAACTTCGGTTAGTGAGAGAGACAAACTTTCAAGGTTACACAGAGCTCCTTTTTAGCGCTGGGGCATGTTCCTGAAGGAGAGCGCTGTGTAAGCTCAAAAGCTTGTCTCCCTCACAAACTGAAGTTGGTCCAATAAAAGATATCACCTCACCCACCTTTAACTATCATCAATAAGTCTTTAAACTAATACCATGTCTGAAAAGGTGACTACATTTTTTTATCTAATCGTTAATTTGGGGCTCTCTCAATGCATAAATAGACACAGGTTACATAGGTGAAATAGAGTTTTGTTTATTTTGTCACCATTGAATAGAGCTGATTCTCCTCACACCAGTGGTATCCATTGGAACTCCACTGAAGTCAGCACAATTATTCCAGATTTATTTTGGCATATGTGAGAGAAGAATCAAGCATTTTGTATGTATTTTATAACTCCCTCCCAAGCAATAATAAATCAAATGACTAAAAAAAGTTGATGCACTTGACATTCTTCTCCTCCTCCTCCTCCCATCTAGCACCTGCTTTCCCCCCAAACTTCCCCTACCAGTTAACACAGGCCAGTTGCCTACAGTAAGATCTAAACCTTTACTTGGCTTGCTATTGCCTAGTACATGATTGCTCTCACTATAGCTCCAAATAGTACGTGACCTTAACAGCTGCATCATTGTGATGTTTATGCATCTTTGCATTAACATGATTTGTAAAATATGAAGAATGATTAACTTATATTTCCAAAAGGTACACAATGAGGGAAAGCAATTAACTCCTTGTCCAAAGAGCCAAGGCATCTCTGTATCACCAAGTAGTGTCCTTAATATGAAGTATGTCATTATACAGAGGTTTTAAAATAAGACTTTTTAAAAAAATATTAGCTGAGACTACATTATCTATCCTGACTCCAGCATCACCTTATTTTGATCTGGCTTTTATTTCTTTTCTAATATTTAAAGCAGTAGCATTAAATTTAAATGTTCAAACAATGAGAGCCAAATTCATCCCTGGTATCTGTCATTCCATGGACTTGAGAGTCCCAACAGTGATGACTTAGGCCCCAAGGTTGTTGTCATTTCCTGTTTGAAAGAAAGACTTACAGAGTCTGTTTTCATCATCCAATAATCTTTCACTTTGACTCAATATAGAACACGATTTCCAGCCTAAAAAGAAAGCTAATGATTCTCAGTTTTTCCCTTCTGATATGTTTTTCCCTTCTGATATGTTAACTAAATAACTTCCCTCCCCTTTTTTTATTTATATTTTGTGTGTGTGTACACAGCCTGTGGGCTCTTTTGTGTTAATTATTTGATGAAATTGCCTGCTATCTTTTTTATGTATGCTTCTATATCATAATAGTATCACTTGTTCCCTCTTTGCTTTGTTCCCCAAAGTTATACTAATTCTAAGCAACTTGGTTTAATTTCCTGTCTATTCCTTAAAAGAAGGAAGCAATCCTTTTAGAATATATTTAAGCACTGAAGAAGCAGATGTGATTCCCAATTAGAGAGTTACAAAACTCTGCATTTTCTGGTAGACTGCAGAAGTTGCAATGGAATCTAGAGAGGTTAAATCAATTTGTGTGTGTATAGTGGGGAGGGAGAAATCATTCAGATACCAGTTAACAAGATATGAAAATAATTATTATGGTCACAATCCTGCAAAGAGATCCACATTAATAGATTCTTATGCCTGTGTCAATCATTTTGTAAGTTTGGGGCCAATTAATATGGTTAAAAGTACACACTGGTAATAAGTATATGTCATTCATTGCAGTATTAGTTTAAAAAACACTTTTTGAAAATGACACTACAGAATATATCTATTTGTTGGATAACTAGCTAAAAAGCCTCACGTTAGGCAAGCTATAAGGTTTGAGTGTAATACAAATTCAATGAGTTGAAGAACATTTTAATATCAGTAAAAAATAGGTATTAGGAAGTAAAGGTATAGGTACCTACATTATTGAAGATAGCACTTAATTATCATGCATAGATATGTGAGAGTCGCCATATAAATACTTAAATCCAAGTATGATAACATTGCATTTAAAATCACTGACCTCTCTGCATTGTCTAGGAGCAATCTGCACCTGAGATAAAAGTAAATATCCTCAGCAGTGCAAGGTATAGCACAAAGGGTACAGCACAAAAAAGACAGTTTAACAGAAGCCAGATTTTAAGTTTTTTTAGTTTGTATTTGGTTTCCTCAATTCTATGAGCATATTATAGGGTGTAGTACCTTAATTGCAACGATACTGGGATCTGAACTTCTGCATTTAGACAAAGTGTTAGCCTGAAGACAGGAGAGGTCACTGAAAAGGTGCTGTTTTGGTCAGATTTTTCCCATCTACTTTAATTTATAACACATCTCTCATTGTAGGTTCCAAAGGCAACAAAAATCAAAGCCAACAAGTCTGCCTGACAAAGTCAAAGCCAAGTGTCTTCCAGGTTAACTCCTCAAACAGCTTGAATATTTGAATCAGAGTCCACAGTGACAGAGTCAGAAGGGGTTACATTAAGACCATCAAAGAAGGAGACAGTCAGGACTCATTTATTCTCCAGCTGGCATATAAGCTTGCAGTAAATGGAGTTCCAGCTGATGACCTCTTGAATGGGCTGGCTCACAGCAAGACCTAAAACCTCAGTATCAGAAATAGGCCTCTTATCAGGCATCAATGCACAGAGACCGTCATGAATTTTTGTTGCTTTTGGAGTTATATTCTATGGCATTCTTCTAGCGCCACACTCAACACTTCACAGTATCTTTGTGTGATGTTAGATTGTAATTCAGTCATTTCTGTTAATTCTTTTCTCTCTATTATTTTAAGCTTCATGATACCAAGGTTGACTTATTGCTGAGAGGTGGCAGCCTGGTAACATTGTATAACACAGGGAGTGTCACTGAAAAGTGAATAGATTTACCATGCCATGATATACATATATAATTTTGGTGTAACTGTAAGATATACAACAGTAAACTCCAAGTTAGATTACTTTTTCAGTGGTGGCCAACATATATATATATATATATATTAATTTGTAAGCCAAAGAGTTACTTCCTAGCATGTTGGAGTAGGCAATGTGAGAAAGAGCCCAAATTTTTTAGACTAAATGTCATCCACATCGCTGATTACAAACCATTTTCTGAGGCAACAATGTGTGTCTGTGCCTTGAACTTATGCCTGTTGGTATGTATTGTATATTTTAAAGCACCAAGTTGTCTGCCGATATAGATTTTGCATACACTAGTTGGTTATGTACAAAAAAATGAGACTGGTTTTAAAAGTCTGTCCCATTATTGTTATATTGGGAAATCAGAATTAGCTAAAAGGGCAAATGTAATGAGGTTCTTGGATGTATAAACAGGATAATATAAAGCAAGAATATGGAGGATACATTACTTCTGTATTCGGCACCAGCGCAACCACTACTATAATAGTTCTAGGGTCAGCGCTTAAAGAAAGATATTGGAAAACTGGAGGGGGATCAGAGAAGAGCCAAGAGAATGATGAAAAGATTGAAAAAGCATCATTGTACTGTCTGATGTGAGGAGCTCAATTTATTTGTTATCAAAGAGATTAAGTGATGAGAGGGGCTAGCTACCAAAGTACATGCCTTGGATTTCTGCTGGAATCCTGCTGGGGGATGCGAGACACTGATGCCACCATGTCTGCAATTCTGTTTTTCGTGTACTATCTCAGAAGTTGTTGTTGTTGGTTTTTTCCTGTGTGTGTGTGTGTGTGTGTGTGTGTAGGGGGTCTGCTAGAGCTGGATATTTCACCTTATAGGGGCAGGGTAGACATACCTACAGACATCTCAATGATGGTCATTTCTGTCCCCGATGCTTTTTTATTCAAAGGATGGGGGTCAATTTGCAGCTGGTGGGGTGTCCACTCCCCATCCTTCCATTTGTTCCAGGGCATGGAGATGTAGTGGGTATTACAGCACCTGCTTACTCTTGAGAGCCCAGAACCAAGATCCATTTTGCCCATACACAGTTGTAGTAATGTGAGGGGGGGGGGGCAGAGGAGGGCTCATATTCTCATGCATTAGCACATAGTTCCTTTCTGCATTTTGTCTTTCATACCAACATTATATTGTACTTCTGTAACTCCATGCCTGTTGGGTGTAGTGCTCCATCCTCCTCTAGTGGCACCTAGACCACATAGAAAATAATGAATCTGTTACAGCCTTAATAAAGAGCTACATGGCTTTTAGCTTATATAGTAGAGCTCATGGATTTAGCTCCAGAGGTCCTAAATTCAACCCCACCCACCAACAATGGGGGGGGGTCCATCATCTTTACACTTCCCCTCACTTTTCTCTCTAAGGTATTCAGACTCTGTTTAAGGCAATATAGTTACAGCTGCTTATTATATTTGGCCCTTATGTTACAGAGTCTGAAAACATCACTGCTAAACCAAATCCAGACTCTTGTGAATACAGCACAGACCACCAGAGAGCAAGAGTAGTAATATTCTAAAAAGAGCTGACTGCTGTTTTAAAAGAAATACAACTTAACATACATAAGTGTTTGTCTCAACCGATTAAAAAAAAACTTTTTGAAGCCATTTACAACAAAGACTAATGTAACTCTTTGCTAAGTATTGTAAAGTAATGATAAAATCTCACTAAATTCTGGATCCTCTATGATATTATGAGTCACCTCCTACTAATATACAATGTAGCTTAGTACCAGAACTAATATGATACATTATATAATTCACTGTGTACGGCTTTAAGCCACTAGAGTTCAAATATAATAGGATATGAATAATGTAAAGAGTAATGAATTGTTTCATTTTCTAGTTAAAGTTCAATGTAAGTCTGTCATAAATATAAAGGGAAGGGTAACCACCTTTCTGTATACAAAACTATAAAATCCCTCCTGGCCAGAGGCAAAACCCCTTCACCTGTAAAGGGTTAAGAAGCTAAGATAACCTCGCTGGCACCTGACCAAAATGACCAAATAGGAGACAAGATACTTTCAAACCTGGAGCCGGGGGCTGGGGGGGGGGGAGACAAAGGGTCTGTCTGTCTGTGTAATGCTTTTGCCGGGAACAGATCAGGAATGCTCTTCAGAGATGCTCCTGTAAAAGGTTAGTAAGCAATCTAGCTAGAAATGCGTTAGATTTTCTTCTGGTTAAATGGCTGGTAAATAAGCTGTGCTGAATGGAATGTATATTCCTGTTTGTGTGTCTTTTTGTAACTTAAGGTTTTGCCTAGAGGGATTCTCTGTGTTTTGAATCTGATTACCCTGTAAGGTATTTACCATCCTGATTTTACAGGGGTGATTCTTTTACTTTTTCTTCAAATAAAATTCTTCTTTTAAGAACCTTATTGCTTTTTCCTTGTTCTTAAGATACAAGGGTTTGGGTCTGTGTTCACCGATGCAAATTGGTGAGGATTTTTATCAAGCCTTCCCCAAGAAAGGGGGTGTAGAGCTTGGGGGGATATTTTGGGGGGAAGACATCTCCAAGTGGGCTCTTTCCCTGTTCTTTGTTTAACACGCTTGGTGGTGGCAGCATAGGGTTCAAGGACAAAGCAAAGTTTGTACCTTGGGGAAGTTTTTAACCTAAGCTGGTAAGAATAAGTTTAGGGGGTCTTTCATGCAGGTCCCCACATCTGTACCCGAGAGTTCAGAGTGGGGATGGATCCTTGACAAAGTCCATGATCAATATAGTTAAATATGAGTAAATGCATAATGAAGTATAAGTATCACCATAACTTATTCACATATATAACATATAAATAAGTGCAGTATTTGGAGATGTCATTTACTTCATATAGGCTACTGTAATTACTTGTCATTTAGCTTAAGTACTAACTAAAATTGTTTTAATGCACTTAATGATCAGTGAAACTACCAATTGCTTGTGGATATCAGTAACCAAGTATATGTTCAGGATAAGATTTAAGAAAAAAAGAAATAATCAAAATGTACTGTATTAAGTTAATCAGTACTTACTATCCCTTCCAAGAAGACTATGGGTCACTTGATTCACTTTACTGGTAAGTAGTAAGTTCTAGTCTGTGACTCACTGTACTACAAAGAAATAACAACCATCCTCGCCAATTTCCATAGGTGAACACAGACCCAAAGCCTTGGATCTTAAGAACAATGAACAAGCAATCAGGTTCTTAAAAGAAGAATTTTAATTAAAGGAAAAGTAAAAGAATCACCTCTGTAAAATCAGGATGGTAAATACCTTACAGGGTAATCAGATTAAAACAGAGAATCCCTCTAGGCTAAACCTTAAGTTACAAAAAGACATAAAAACAGGAATATACGATGTTAAGGGGCTTATTCCTTCACCCACTTACTTCTCTGGTCCTTCTCGCATAAACAGAGAGCAACAATACCCTAAGTCCAAAGGTGCAAACAATTCAATGTTTATTGGGGTGAACTTCCAGCAAGCATGATTCCAGTTTCCTTCCTTAGTATCCTCCTTCCCAGCTCTGACACCACAGAGCCTTACACTTGTGTCCCTGTTCCCATTCCTGCCCTTAGCAAAACATGATTCCAATTTCCTTACCCCCGTTCCCTGTTCCCATTTCCCCCTTTAGCAAAACATGATTCCAATTTCCTTACCCACATTCCCTGTTCCCATCTCCCCTACCCATACATACATTCCATTCAGCACAATTTATTTGATCAGCCATTTAAATAAAACAGAATCTAATGCATATCTAACTAGATTGCTTACTGACTGTTTACAGAAGTTCTGACCTGCATTCCTGCTCTGGTCCCGGCAAAAACCAACACATACACACAGACAGAGAGAACCCTTTGTTCCCTTTCCCCCTGTTTACAGGTCTGTTTGCTGGCTCCTGTGCCTCTGCAGCTGTCTGTCCATTTTGCATGTTCAGAATCTGAATTGTCAAATGCTTAGAGAATCATATATAGCCAATTTCCTCTAGATTAAGGCTGTGCACTTTTATTCAGTTAGGACTACATCCATGACAGGTTTTCAACTTTCAGATATCAAAGTGTAGGTGTTTTATTTATTTATAACTCAGTGCAGTTTTTTGGGAGGAGGAGAGTGGTTTCAGAAGTCCCTTTCTCCTACAGTGTTTGTTCTCACACAATCAAGCCAACTCCAATTTCAGCAAGAGATACAATTTTCAGAAATGTATGCACTCTTGAAAGTTGAGACTGTGTGATGTGGTGGGGATGGGGATGGGAAGAGAAGAGTAGAGAACCAGGACTCCATAGACCTGCTGTCCGGACAAAGAGAGGAAAACATGTCTTGCATGACCGATACTCTCTATCTTGATCAGGTGTGTAAGGAATGGTCAGAGGCTTGGCTTTCTACCTCTATACTGTTTCAAGACAGTTCATGGAGGTGGGAGAGTAGAGAATGAGCACATTATACTTAATAAAGGGCTGTAATAAATGACTTCTTCTTTGTTTAGAACTTTCAGGACAATTCCTTGGAAGTGCTGAGTACACCATTTCCTACTGAGGTCACCTAAAATTGTATTCCTTTAAAAAAAAAGACTGGACAATACAGATACACAAAAGTAAGAAAACTCACATCCGTTTTGATTTAAGACAGAATCTGAAGTCAATCGGAAATTAACATGGTTTAGCAAATGCTCAGTGGCTCTCAGGATTTGGTCTTTGTCTTGTCTAAGTCATGACAAAACATGGGACAATATTTCAGGAGAGAGAGAGGGTGTGCAAGTTACTGGTGAAAATAAGAAGAATTCTTTGAAAAAGTAGGGTTAACAGATGTGTGTTCGAGCTTTGTTAATAAAATAGTTCATTAAACCTATACCTTGATAGGTTATCAAATGTTATCTAAATAACATTTTAGGGTCAAGGTTACTGAACCTCTGCTGAGAAAAAAGAATCAGTAGTAAATGAAAATAAAGCTCTTACACTCATTAAATTGAAGTGAGATTGCTTACTGGAACTTCCTCCAGCTACAAATTTGAAAGTGCAAGAACCATCTTCGGTGGAGGCATATGATCCTAATAGGAAATCGTGGTAGCCATGTTGGAGTTTTACAACAGCCCATATCTTAAGCTACTGAAAATATATGAATGGGTCATAGTTCACTGAATCTACAATGGAAAGGCACATAGAAGAGCCAGCAGGGCTTAAACAGTTTGAAAGAACACAAAATAGAAAGGCACAACCTGAAACAGCTTTAAAACAAACAAAACTCATTTGTTTTGGGGAGGGGGGGTATTTGGCATTTTTATTGCTTTTTCAGTTGCTTTCCAGGCTTCTAATACCCATGACAACTGCACAGTTGCTCAATTATGACAGAACTGGAGAAGCACAAGAACATTCAAACCCATTAAATGTTCTTGAAAATCAAAGTCTAAAGCTAAGAAGTTGCACTTCTGCTATACTTAGTGGGTGAGGGAGTAAATGATATTTGTGATTCACTGCCCAACCACACACCGGGCAGCCACAAAGATCCCCTTGTGAAAAGCCATTAATGTTCCAATTGAACCCTCTTCTCTGTCTCTGAGAAAAGTGGTATATGAAACATTTGATTTCAGGCAAACAAGACAAGAGCAAGGCAAGACACTGGCCAATAGTTATGCAAACTACACTTGCATGACAGTTGCTGATCTGGATCATGAAATCAGGATGCAATGCTGTGTGTCAATTAAATTTCTCAGAACAGTTTTTAGAGAACCATAGAATTTCATAAAGAGAGAGATGGAGAAACTGGACAGTTGGGATAATAGCTACATATGCTACTTTTAAGCCAACCGACAACTCCCCTATGATAAGCAAATTCTCAGTTGGCCAGTTAAGACCAGAGTTCAGTTACTTTATATGGCCTGAGCAATACAATATGATCAAAACAAAAGGGAGTAAAAATAACCTAGTTGTATGTCTATACTAGTGGCTTTAAATCTAAAGCATCTCAAAGTTCTTCACAAGTTACATACGTCTAGCTGAATCTTACACCTTCCCATACAGCTTTTTAATAGCAGAAAGGAACATGACAAAATGGTCACACAACAGTCCTCCCCACATATCTAAGGATAATACACTCATTCACTTTCACTCATTGATTTGACTGATTGATTTAATTGATGATGTTTAGAGCAAAATTTGTCAGGGGGCTCCAATTGATTTCAGGATGAGTAGGGAGCTTTGCCCTGTATCTCAGGGTAGAATTAGAAATGTAGGTTTTACCATGGTAATAGCTTTTTATTTTTTGGCAGTTTAAAAAGAGCTCTGTGAAAGCTCAGAAGCTTGTCTCTCTCACCAACAGAATTTGGTCCAATAAAAGATATTACCTCATTCACCTTTTTCTCTTTTAAAAAATCCTGGAACTTCCTGGTTTTGTCTATCATCCCCTGTCTAACCATTTCAGAATGGATCTTGTCTCCACTTCATGGGGGATGGGAAGATGCTTTTCTTCCATTTTCTCCTAAGCTCCATCACTTTTGTTGCTAACTTTTGCCTTATCATTTTCACTTCAGCCAGAAGAATAATTTCTATTGAAGATCCCCAAAATACTTCTTCATAGATTGAGGGGTTGCTGAGTAGGCAAGCGATAAGGACTCATTTTTCCACTCCCCCTCCATTCGCCCCCAGGAAAGCAAGTATGTTGTCTCCTTATTTCTGATGTCTGCCAGCCCCTTTAGTGGGAGTTCCAGGGTTACTTCCAAGTCCATGTCCAGTGTGATAAAACAGACACACTGCTGCAGCTTCTCTGGGCCAAAGAGGATTTCTTTGTTCTGTGCTCCAGGTCGGATGAAAGTCAGCTCCACATCCCTTTCATTCAGTCTAAGCTCTGTACAAAACTGTACTGTGGTGTCTGGTAGATAATAAAACAATGAGAATGTATCCATGAGAACAAACATTTGCTGCACATTGCAAATATAATCCATCTGTGACTAGATTAACCCATATTCCCAATAGTCTGTATAGGTTCATAAATTATTATGAACAGATTTTTTTTAAAAGTCTCATTTTTTCCCATTCTTAGCAATGATTTGAATCCTTTTCCAACACAATTTTAAAGATGTTCAAAACAACAAGAACAAATAATAATGGATGACCTTCTCTAATGAGAGCTGCCAGAGAAAGCAGGTCAGAAGGAAGTTTTTTCAGTTTTAATGTGAGGTAAAAGCACTGTTAGGAAATGTAGGTAGTCTGCATTTTTATCTTTTAACTGAAAGCAGTAATAACATTTAGTAGCAGGATATGAAGTATGGAATGGGAGAGAAACCAAATTCTTCTGCCTGTAGTTTAAGGAAAGAGCACATCATTTATCTGTTTGTTTCCTCAGCTTTAAAATGGGGATAATGATTCTTATAGGATCATATCTGCTGGACAGGGTTGTTGTCGGAATAGATGTTTGCATGGTCAAGTGCTATTTGTTATTAGCAGAGGGAGAACTTTCCCTACTCTCAGTCCTCTTGACCCGAGGGAGTTATGCCCCTCAGGAGCACGCAGTGTAGCCCTTCCTCAATATACCCCACCAGTCAGTGATAGGAGGAGCCCACAAAAGGAGGACAAGGTAGAGTTCTCTCTCCATTGACTCCCTTTCCCCAAGTAAGAGTGGAGGGAGCAAAATAAAAACATTTTCTTCTTCCATGGAAAAGGAGCTCAGGAAAGAGCTGAAATAAGGGGAAAGAGGTGGAAATAATATGGCAAGCGAAAGAAAGAATCATGGAGAGAAGGAGGAATAGGGGAAGAAAAAAATAGTATAGAAATGGGAGAATAAGGAAGAGAAAGATCAGAGGGAATATTGAGAAAAAATAAGAGGACAAATTTTCCAGTAGCAGAACCTGAGCAATTTCCATTTGCTTCAATGACAATTGCTTGTCTGCAGTGATTAGAGAATTGAGGCTAGGAGTGAGGAAGAGGAGCTCCACAAGATAGGAAGATTTGACAAAGGAGAGAGAAAATACAGAAAGAAACAAAAAGCTGGAAACATGAAATTGAATACATTAAGAATTAGAAAAGGCAAGTTAGAAAGATGAAAAAAGAATGTTCATGGATGTTTCAAGTTTTAAAACATGGGAAAACTGAAGCAAAAGAAAATAGAGGTGAAACTGAATAGAAGTTACTAAAGAGGCACAGACAAGAAGGGAAGACAGAAAGAAAGAAAACTAGATTAATATGTTAAATTAAAATAACTATTGCCAGCCATTGGCATTGTGAGGCTTAGCAATGCTTAGCAGTGGTTATGAACTTCCTTTCTACCACTAAACTATTCTACTGTTTTAGTAAAAAAAATGCAATAGCATACTGATCTACTGAACCGGAGAGCCTGAGATTTAATGGAAGAATTGGGAAAAAAATCAATCAAAATCAAGGTATTTTGCAGAAGTGTATCAATTATGACAACATTTGATGGAAAATGATGAAATTATTCATTTCAGCTTTCTCATTTTGTTTTGGCAGTTTTGAAAACTTGTTGGAATTATGATTTCATACAATTTTGGATTTATTTTTTATATTTCATTATGAAGTTTTGATAATGTCACAACATTTTTTGTTTCCATTTCACTCACACACACACACACACACAATCCCCAACATTTTAACTTTTCCCCAAACCAGGAGAAAAAGTTTCATAATACTGGAATTTCCCGAGGAACATAAATTCTGTCCCTTATACTCTAATATGTATCAAACTTCCTTCTGACAGGAATGCTAAACTTCCAGAGACTATTTTTGCATTATTCCCAAAAGGACTGGACCTGGAAAGTGGCATATCTCAGAAGGATTGCCCAACTTAATGTTATTATCTTGGAACAACAGTGTTTTGCTAAACCTGGAATTCTTTGTGAAGAGATCTTCATCACCTTGAACCCCTCTGAAAACTCCCTAAGGTGTAATCTCCAGGACAAACCTACTGTGTTCCACTCTAGATATGATCAAAACTTGGAATTTCCATTCCATGGGAAATTGAAACATTGTGGGATTTCTTTCCTGTTTCAAAATATTTGAGAATGTTTTGATTTCAATTATTAGGATTTTAAAAAGAAGGAATTCTGCTGGAAAAGTAATTGACCAGTTCTATTCCTCTAATAAACTCCAATAAGTTTTTTTTTTAAATGAAACTATTACAAAGCCAAAACTTTTATGTTAGCTGCAACTCTTTTCACATAGCTCTGCTGAACTGTATTATTTTATGAAGTGTAATTGGTTGAAGATTAAGTCAAATATTTACTTTTCTTCTCCTTAAATTGAGTCTTGTATTATATGTTATTTATTTTTACCTTTAGAGCATTTAAGTACAAATCAAATCTATTAGAATGCTAACATCTGAAAAATTCAAATGGCATTCAGGACACCTATTCAATTTTGCAGAAACTTGATAAAACTCTGAAGTGAGAACACAATTACAGGGCTAGCTTTGATTATTTAAATTCCTCAACACTTTTGCCAAATGCACGGTCAGTAAGCCACAGGCATCAGGAGCAGGTGAAAATTCAGTGGCAGTATATTGTGATGGCTCTCACTAGGAGTTTGTTGACAAGTGAACCTGTGCAACTGTTAGATGGTACGTATTATGTGATTTTGTGTCATACCTCATAATGTCTACAGTTATAGCTACACAAGGAAAGGCTACATTTGTAATTTCTATTAAAGTCTGCTCTTTTATTCTAAGGGCTTTGGGTTGGTCACTCATTTAGGCTGAGATAATGTTACAGTTTTTGACAGGAAAAGGAAAATTGTCAGAAACAAATAGTTTCAGAGAAGACTATTGAACTTCCAACATTCTACTGCTAGCCCATGGAGTTGAGCTCCATAGGAGTTGCAAAGAGAGCTCGATGCCTGCTATCAGCTGAAGTGCTCAAACAGTGGGGGATAGGGCAATATCAAAACAATAGATTTGTGCTATGGCTAGATTAGTTCATATAAGCTATGCTTTGCATTCCCTGCAGGATAGCACACTGTCTTAAAAGATTCCACTGTATTGTTTATCTCCAGATGGTGTGACTTACCATATCTCAGCAACAGCCACCTACTTTATGAAAAACCACCACCACATTTAAACAATCTGAAGCAGCTAAAGAATACTTGAGCTGAAAAAAAAAAACAGGTATTGATTTATTCAGAGGCTTTCCCAGGAGGAAAAAAAGCACAAAGTGTACACAACCGACTGGTCAGTGTTGTCACTAGAATATGGATCTTGTGTGAAGATTTTATTTACTGACTGGTTTAATGCGGGTCTCACTGGTTTCCAAAAACAAAATAGTATACAGTACCAGAGAAGGATGTATGAAGTGAAGACAAAGACCCTCTGTAAATATATACAGAATACTATCTCACTGTGTTGATCATGAGAATAGCAAAGAGCTCTCCATTCTTCTGTCAGATGGTAGAAACAGAGAAGTGCCATGCAGGTTTGTGCCATGCAGCATTACGTCGACAGGAGAGTGCTGTCCCATCAACATAATTACTCCACCTTAGTGAGAAGTGGCAGCTATGTTGGTGGGAGGGTGTCTTCCACTGACATAGCACAGTGTAGACACTGCTTTAAGTCGATGTAAGTTACGTCACTCAGCGGGGTTGCTTTTTCATACCCCAAGTGATGTAACTTACATCGACTTAAGCGGTATTATAGACAAGCCCTGAGATACCATTTGATCTTTCTCTTTCCAATGTTTAGTGATAGAGCTGATTAGAATCAATTAAAAGCCCTTGCTCCCAGTCTGTGATTCCCAGAGCGGTCCTCACTGCTGAGCAAGATGTAGAGCTTGTGTGGGAACAGTGACAAGAAACTGGACTGAAGTCAGAGTGAGCTTGGTTAAATGGTTGAATCTCAGAACGTGACCTTGCAGCAAGTGGCAGCAGCAGTAGCATGGTGCGGTGGGAGAGAGTCAGTGGTGGCAGAGAGAAAGAGGCAGCTGTGAGTCAGTTGCAAGGCAGCAGCAGCAAACACATTGCTGAATTGCCACAACAAGGGGTGGAAGGTGAAACCTGCACCTCTGAACTCTGATTCTTCACTAACCAAGGACCACTGTGGTGCAGTGGAGGGAAAATAGATTGGTGTGTAAAGGGACACTTTTTGATAGACTTTCACACCATAAAGTGAGAACCTGAGACAAAGGACACTGCCCAACATAACGTGAGGTTGGATTTGCTTATTGTCACATGCTTTTCAATTATGGCCATGGTGTTTTCCCAAAAGAATGCTGGGTGCCCATTTTCCCTTTTAATAAAAGTTTGATTTCGTTGGGTCCCCTTGTGCTTGCACGAGGAGAAGTATTGCTCTTAGAAGAGCCCCGGGTGCTGTTCAGTTTTACCAGATTGCTGGGTGGAGGCTCAAGCCAGTTCTGGTTTATATAGTTAAGAGAAACCTCTAGACATTAAACCCAGCCCTTGTTGCTGCGACTCCACATGGCAGAAAGGTTACATAGACATGCCCTGAGACTTGAAAGAGGAAAGGGGGATGAGCTAGAGCAAGCTGGAGTGTGTCTGGGAGCAAGCAGGTTGCAGTCAAGAAGAAACGGGAGAAGAAGACTGCATGAAGGTTGAATAGGAGGGTTGTATTTTGAGGCACTTTGCAAGGTATACTGTGGCAGGTCCGGCTCTACATTTTTTGCCGTCCCAAGCAGGAAAAAAACAAACAAACCTGCTGAATACCCCTCTGCCCGAGAGAACAGGAACATCGGAGGGAGCTTCCACCAAATTGCGGCCGATGGGCTGCTGCTGGAATGCCACCCCAGGAACAGGCGGAGTGCCGCACCTCTAGCAGCTCCGCCATAGGCACCAGCTTGCTTAGCTGGTGCCTAGAGCCAGCCCTGTACTGTGGGAGGAGAAGGGAGCTAAAAAGGTCAAGAAGATGGTGCAGAGAGAGAGTTCAGATGTTGGAGATGTTTGGGTTAGTTGAGTGGTGAAAAGTGGGATAAAGTTCTGCCTCCGTTTCTTTGTGCAATGTGCTGCGTTGCAAATAAAGCTGGTTAGGAATTTTTCATCTGCTTTTTTTTCAATATAATATGCATTTCCACAAAAGTGAAATTTTCATCAGGCTTGCTTTTTTTTTTTCCAGTTTTTCATTGAGAAAATTGGAACAAAATATTTCCTTTTGTCAGGCTGACCCAAATTAAAAAATTTCATTTTTGTCAAATTGAATCAAAGTGTTTAGTTTGGGATCTGTTGGCCATTAATCTGCATCCACCTGAGTTGCCATGCTGCCCTATGGCAGCTGTAGTTTGAGTTCCTCATGCCCCCATTCTCTGCTATGGACTCTCCAACTTGACTACATCTCTCAAGATGCACTACCATCTCCGCTCTGGCTGAACTGCCACAATGCACCATTTGTTCCTTGTTAAACAAAGTCAAAACAAATTGTTTGATTTGGTTCCACAAATCAAAATGAAATATTTTGTTTCAGGAATGTAGAAACAAAGTGATTTTTTTAAGCATTATGTTCTACACCATCTTCTGAGATTTCAACATTTTGTGCCAATGCAGGATCAAAACAAATTTCAAAATACTGGAATTTCCTACAGGATGAAAATTTGGATTTTCATCCAGCTCTAGCTATCAGGTTTAAACTAATTTTAATCTGGGGGATACTGTTTCTGCTTGAAACTTCTCAGTTTGAACTTTGCTTTGGACACACATCATAGCTCCCATTGTTTCAAATAAGAAACACTAGAGCAAATCATTGTTCCTCTTAAGTGGTCAAAATCTTCATTATCTGTCCATCCTCTCCTAGAATCCATCCAAAACACTTCGGGGGGGGGGGGGGGAACCTTCAGAGCAACTAAAGATACAGACATCTTTTCTTATTAATCTGACATTGTCTGTGACATGTGTCATCATTAGTCAAGTGTCCCATAACAGAACAGGCATCACATGCTTCATATCCTTCCCTCTTTCCAGTGCATGTTATCAAGGCTGTCAAATACTTTTAAAGTGGAATATGATATCTTAATGGAAACTAAAAGCTGTCACTTACAATACAAAATGTATTGACAAAGTAACATACAACCATACCAGCTCTGGGTAGCCCAAAGGGAGCATGGGATTTGATGGAGTCAAAGTAGGTCACTTTACTTTTCAAGTAGTACATTCTACTCAAAATATACAGTGAAACTCTTTTGGGTATAAAAAAGGCAGATCCTTTGATGTGATGTTTACTCTTGGGATGCCATGTCTGAATTTCTTCCTTTTCTATTAGTTTTATTTTTCCTTGTCACCTTAATCAGCCCTCCGACACTGATCCCCAACCATAAACATCTGAGGTCTAATTCCAGAGAGTGCTGATTTAGTAAACTGGAATCATCTGATCAAGTACAATCTAGAGTAATTTGCTTTACTTCCCTTTAATAAACAAATACTCAGCTGCTCCCATTTACTCACTTTTGCTCAGACCACACAGAAGAACAGAGGAGAGGGGAAAAAATAAAATAGGTCGGAGACATGCAAATACAGGAAAAGTGCCTATATACAGAATCAACTGCACAGCCATGATCTACAACTTGCAAACTCCAAGCATAATTCCCACTCTATATGCTATACTTTTAAGCAACTACCAAGCAGATAGAAGGATTTACCTGGCAAATAGTCAGCCAATAGCAACACAGCACGGAAAAGACTGGCTGTAAGCATCTGGAGTGAGTTAGGAGGCGAAGGAGATCACCATATTGAAATGGAGTGCCAAAATGTCTTCTGTTTTCCTGTAGATTTCAACCCAATGGAGGTTTCACTGGCCCTGCCTATGTCCCCTCCTCAGTACCAACTACTGTTCTTTTCTAAGGAGAAAAGGCAATGCAGGAACAGGCCTAAGAAATCTATGGAAATCCGTTCTATTGAAATGTTTTGCTTCCCCCTAGTATTTGCAAAGGAGATATACCATCTTTGGTGATTGCTTCCTGCTCTATTTTTGAATGATAAAGGGAAATGTTATAGCTGATTTTTTCATGCCACAAGATTTACTCCACACCTTGATATATCCATTTTCAATAAATTTCTCAATTCCAGTTAGGTCCAAGTAATTATCTAAACAGAGAAAATTCTTTCTGAAAGAGTCTGCTCCTAAATTTTGATCACAAAATAGAAGAATTAATCTTCAGATATACAACATTAATGACAAGGGGTTGGATTTTCCACACTAAGGCCCCAATCATAGAAAGCATATACACAGGTGCTTAACTTTCCTCCCATGTGGACCAGTGACATACTAACCAAACTTTAAGCAAAGTATTTTAAATTTAGCAGTGGGCGGGGCCAGCTCTAGGCACCCGCAAAACAAGCAGGTGGTGGGGGGGGGGCACATTTCTAGGGGCGGCATTCCAGTGCCGGCCATGCTGCCCCTAGAAATGTGACCCCCCCCCCCCCCCCCCAGCTTGCCTCCACTCCGCCTCTGCCTGCTCCCCTGAGTGCGCCGCCACCGCTCCGCTTCTCCCCCCTCCCTTCCTTCCTCCCTCCCTCCCAGGCTTACTGTGCAAACCAGCTGTTTGGTGCGCGGCAAGCCTGGGAGAGCGGGAGGAGAAGCCAAGTGGCAGCGCTGTCCGGGGAGGCAGCGGTGGTGGAGCGGAGGTGAGCTGGGGCGGGGAGTGGTTCCTCTACCCCCTCTCCCCCGCTCACCTCCTGCTCCGCCTGCTCCCCTGAACACGCTGCCTCTCCCTCGCCTGAGAGGGAGTGGGGAGAAGCAGACCGGCAGTATGTTCAGGGGAGCAGGCAGAGCAGACGTGAGCTGGGTTGTGGGGTAGCTGCAGGAAGCAAGCGGAGGGAATGAGGCACACCCTGGGGAGGAGGCGGGGGCGGGGATTTGCGGAAGGGGTTGGGAAGGGGAGGAGTTGGGGCGGAGCCAGGGGTGGGAGGGAGAGCATGAAAGAGAAAGTGGGGGCGGCCAACATGTTTTTGCTTGAGGTGGCAAAAATCCTAGAGCCAGCCTTGGCAGTGGAAACAAAGCTTTGGGCCCCAGGGGAATGAAGGGGAAGGATTTTAAAACAAATAGCTGGTATGAATGTATATTTTACCTAAAATACTGGGACTACCCATGGTAGTAAAGCACCAGTGTAAGGTGTGCAGGATTGGGGCCTAAGTGGTTAAGGAGCTCAAGGGCCATTAAAAGTCCCTTGTGTTAAAGTCATTCAGGATTTTTTGGAAATCTCACCCAATGCCTTCTCAACGTAAATTAACTGATCGAAAATGTAGGGACCAATCCTGCACATTTTTCTCAGTTAAGTATTACCACTGAAGCTATACACATTACTTGTGTTAGCAAGGATAACTTACATGAGTAGTACTGGTTGCAGGATTGGATCCTTAGAATGCAGGGCTCAGCATACAAAAGTAATGTAATGACATGGAAAATAATAAATTACATGACCGATGCTTCACAGATGCGCATTAGTATGTCATCATTCACCAAAAGGAAAAGGAGAGCAAGAGACAGAATTTTCATTAAACTAGGTATACAAAATGACACCTTAAAAAAATTGTAAACAAAACCAGAATGGTATTAAAGACATAAATCTTACTATGTTACCCGGCCAGTCAGAACGCTCATCGTAATTCTTAGCAAAGAAAGGGAAAAAAGCCAGAAAGACAAAGCTTAGTGAACTTTGAACTGCATATTTTCCATATGCTGAATGATTTATACAGCTAGCAATCACTATCCTGCAATGATCTCTAATCATACAGATTTGGCTTTTGTTGAAGTTACTAGGCAATCTGAATTACTGTTTATGCAACTTCGGAATGACTAAACAAACAGTTATGCTTCCGTACATTTTTTTTCCTCACATAAATAAAGCTTAGCACAGTTTATCATCATTCAAGAAGGAAAACTGGACAAATATTGAGTTACATCTTCACACAGAATCATAGAATATCAGGGTTGAAGGGACCTCAGGAGGTCATCTAGTCCAACCCCCTGCTCAAAGCAGGACCAAATCCCAACTAAATCATCCCAGCCAGGGCTTTCTCAAGCCTGACCTTAAAAACTTCTAAGTAAGGAGATTCCACCACCTCTCTAGGTAACGCACTCCAGTGTTTCACCACACTCTTAGTGAAAAAGTTTTTCCTAATATCCAACCTAAACCTCCCCCATTGCAACTTGAGACCATTACTCCTCGTTCTGTCATCTGGTACCACTGAGAACAGTCTAGAGCCATCCTCTTTAGAACCCCCTTTCAGGTAGTTGAAAGCAGCTATCAAATCCCCCCTCATTCTTCTCTTTCGCAGACTAAACAATCCCAGTTCCCTAAGCCTCTCCTCATAAGTTATGTGTTCCAGTCCCCTAATAATTTTTGTTGCCCTCCACTGGAAGTTTTCCAATTTTTCCACATCCTTCTTCTAGTGTGGGGCCCAAAACTGGACACAGTACTCCAGATAAGGCCTCACCAATCTTGAATAAAGGGAAACAATCACATCCCTCGATCTACTGGCAATGCCCATACTTATACATCCCAAAATGCCATTGGCCTTCTTGGCAACAACGGCACACTGTTGACTCATGTCCAGCTTCTCGTCCACTGTAACTCCTAGGTCATTTTCTGCAGAACTGCTGCCTAGCCATTTGGTCCCTAGTCTGTAGCGGTGTATGGGATTCTTCCTCCTAAGTGCAGGACTCTGCACTTGTCCTTGTTGAACCTCATCAGATTTCTTTTGGCCCAATCCTCTAATTTGCCTACGTCCCTCTGTATGCTATCCCTACCCTCCAGCGTATCTACCACTCCTCCCAGTTTAGTGTCATCTTCAAACTTGCTGAGGGTGCAATACACGTCATCCTGCAGATCATTAATGAAGATATTGAAAAAAAACAGGCCCAGGACCGACTCTTGGGGCACTCCACTTGATACTGGCTGCCAACTAGACATGGAACCATTGATCACTACCCGTTGAGCCCGACAATCTAGCCAGCTTTCTATCCACCTTATAGTCCATTCATTCAGCCCATACTCCTTTAACTTGCTGGCAAGAATCCTGTGGGAGACCGTGCCAAAAGCTTTGCTAAAGTCAAGGAACAACATGTCCACTGCTTTCCCCTCATCCACAGAGCCGGTTATCTCGTCATAAAGGGTAATTAGATTAGACAGGCATGACTTGCCCTAGGTGAATCCATGCTGAATGTTCCTGATCACTTTCCTCTCCTCTAAGAGCTTCAGAATTGATTCCTTGAGGACCTGCTCCATGATTTTTCCAGGGACTGAGGTGAGGCTAACTGGCCTGTAGTTCCATGGATCCTCCTTCTTCCCTTTTTTAAAGATGGGCACAACATTAGCCTTTTTCCAGTCGTCCTGGACCTCCAACGATCGCCATGAGTTTTCAAAGATAATGGCCAAAGGCTCTGCAATCACATCTGCCACCTCCTTTAGTACTCTCGTATGCAGCACATCTGGCCCCATGGACTTGTGCTCGTCTAGCTTTTCTAAATAGTCCCGAACCACTTCTTTCTCCACAGAGAGCTGGTCACCTCCTCCCCATGCTGTGCTGCCCAGTGCAGTATTCTGGGAGCTGACCTTGTATGTGAAGACAGAGGCAAAAAAAATCATTGAGTACATTAGCTTTTTCCACATCCTCTGTCACTAGGTTGCCTCCCTCATTCAGTAAGGGGCCCACACATTTCTTGACTTTCTTCTTGTTGCTAACATACCTGAAGAAACCCTTCTTGTTACTCTTAACATCTCTTGCTAGCTGCAACTCCAGGTGTGATTTGGCCTTCCTAATTTCACTCCTGCATGCCCGAGTAATATTTTTCTACTCTTCCCTTGTCATTTGTCCAATCTTCCACTTCTTCTAAGCTTCTTTTTTTGTGTTTAAGATCAGCAAGGATTTCACTGTTAAGCCAAGCTAGTCGCCTGCCATATTTACTATTCTTTCTACACATCGGGATGGTTTGTCCTTGTACCCTCAATAAGGATTCTTTAAAATACAGCCAGCCCTCCTGGACTTCTTTCCCCCTCATGTTATTCTCCCAGGAGACCTTGCCCATCAGTTCCCCGAGGGAGTCAAAGTCTGCTTTTCTGAAGTCCAGAGTCCATATTCTGCTGCTCTCCTTTCTTCCTTTTGTCAGGATCCTGAACTCGACCACCTCATGGTCACTGCCTCCCAGGTTCCCATCCACTTTTGCTTCCCCTACTAATTCTTCCCGGTTTGTGAGCAGCAGGTCAAGAAGAGCTCTGCCCCTAGTTGGTTCCTCCAGCACTTGCACCAGGAAATTGTCCCCTACACTTTCCAAAAACTTCCTGGATTGCCTGTGCACCGCTATATTGCTCTCCCAGCAGATATTAGGTGATTGAAGTCTCCCTTGAGAACCAGGACGTGCAATCTAGTAACTTCTGTGAGTTGTCAGAAGAAAGCCTCGCCCACCTCATCCCCCTGGTCCGGTGTCTACAGCAGACTCCCACCACGACATCACCCTTGTTGATCACACTTCTAAACTTAATCCAGAGACTCTCAGGTTTTTCTGCAGTTTCATACCAGAGCTCTGAGCAGTCATACTGCTCTCTTACATACAATGCAACTCCCCCACCTTTTCTGCCCTGCCTGTCCTTTCTGAACAGTTTATATCCATCCATGACAGTACTCCAGTCATGTGAGTTATCCCACCAAGTCTCTGTTATTCCAATCACATCATAATTCCTTGACTGTGCCAAGACTTCCAGTTCTCCCTGCTTGTTTCCCCGGCTTCTTGCATTTGTGTATAGGCACTTGAGATAACTTGCTGTTTGTCCTTCTTTCTTAGTATGAGGCAGGAGCCCTGCCCTCTCGCGCTCTCCTGCTCGTGCTTCCTCCCGGTATCCCATGTCCCCACTTACCTCAGGGCTTTGGTCTCCTTCCCCGGTGAACCTAGTTTAAATCCCTCCTCACTAGGTTAGCCAGCCTGCTTGCGAAGATGCTTTTCCCTCTCTTCGTTAGGTGGAGCCCGTCTCTGCCTAGCACTCCTCCTTCTTGGAACACTATCCCATGGTCAAAGAATCCACAGCCTTCTCTCCAACACCACCTGCATAACCATTCGTTGACTTCCACGATTTGACGGTCTCTACCCGGGCCTTTTCCTTCCACGGGGAGGATGGACGAGAACACCACTTGCTCCTCAAACTCCACCGATGCTTCAATAGGTAATACAGAAATAAGGAAAAGAGATCTGAGGCAGAAGGGACCTTATCAAGAGCCCTTTCAAGGCAGTTTATGTAATCAATGGGCTTTGAACTAGATGTAATAATCCTTACAATTTAGTAAGGAAAAATATTAAAATGCAAATGTGTATAATTTTTTTGGTGTTTAACAGATATGGCTCAAACCTGGAAATTCAGTGCAAACTATTAAAATTTTGAGAGCAAAGGCTTTGGATTCAAGTGTCAGAATCTGTAAACAGCCATCAAAAAACAGAAGAGGCCTGTTTTAGTTCTTCTTTGGCTACAATGAAAATCCTGTAAGATTTCCTGTAGCAAAAGGACTCATTCCTGTAGGATTTCAGCCCCTTACAGAATAAATCTCACATAAGAAAAGGATTTTATGAGATTTTTCCACAATTCAAGATGGCAGAGATCTCACACAACAATATTGTGGAAGATTCCTGCATTCCTGAAATTTTGTCACAAAAGCTCCTCAGCTACCATCCAATCACAAACTGAGATTTGTCCTTGAATCAGCTTTAGATCCATTAGAGCCATTAGCCTAGACCAGCGGTTCTCAAACTGTGGGCAGTGACCCTTTTTTAATGAGGTTACCAGGGCTGGTGTTAGACTTGCTGGGGCCAGAGGCTGAAGCCAAAGTCAGAGCCCCACCACCCAAGGCTGAAGCCCTCAAGATTCGGCTGGTGCCCCTCCCCTCCCCAGGAAGCAGAACTCAGATTTTGGGTTTAGCCCCCCCTGCCCGGGTCAGTGAGGCTCAGGCTTCAGTCTCCCTGCCCTAGGTCATGTAGTCATTTTTGTTGTCAGAAGGGGGTCATGGTGCAATGAAGTTTAAGAAAACTTGGCCTAGTCTAAAGCTATTTCCCAGTTCTAGTTTATGCAGTTCTTAAAGACAGAGAAATTGAATTTTTTTAAATATTATATTGTTATTTATAATTATGGTGACATTTGCCTCTTCCTTCAGAGCTGGGCAGCCAGAATGGTGGCTGCCGACCAAGGGCCCAGCTCTGAAGGCAGCAATGCAGAAATAAGGGTGCAATGCCATACCATGACATCCTTACTTCTACTGCTGCTGGTGGTGGTGTTGTTGTCAGAGCTGGGTGGCCAGAGAGCAGTGGCTGCTGGCCAGATTTAAGATTAGTAGTACCACAACCTCCCCTATAATAAACTTGTGATCCCCCCACCCACCCCCTCGCACAACTCCTTTTTGGGTCAGGACCCCAACAATTACAACACTGTGACATTTCAGATTTAAATATCTGAAATAATAAAATTTTCAATTTTTAAAATCCTGTGACAGTGAAATTGACCAAAATGGACCATGAATTTGGTAGGGCCCTATGTGTAAGGGCAATAAAAGTGGAACATGTTTTCCAGTTTCCAGAATAATTGCAGGAGGACTTTCCACGCATAAAGAGGAGGCATTGAAGAAAGCATGAAGATGCTTGTGGGAGAAGCAGACAAGTGAGTGATAAAGTCCAGCATAATTGTCAGAGCACAGAGGATTTGTAAGGAAAGGCAAACATGATAAAATACAAGACTTGATAAGTTGGAAACAGTCTTAAAGATTAGAAGAAGCTAATATTTGATGAAGTGAGGAAGAGGGAACCAGTGGAAGGATTCAAAGAAAGGGGGTGACAATCATAGAAATGAGTCAGAAATATTTTCTTTATTTAGAGCAGCTGTACAACATATTTAAACACTTATAAAGTATAGTTCTCAGCTATGTGTGTCAGCGATTATGAACTATTTGTTGCTCCAAACTTGTTACTCACATATAGCTGCTACTCTTAATGAAACTTTTTAAATGTTCACTAAAATACCATTAACCTCACAGAACCTAATTTTTCAATAATTTTCAATGTTACTACCGTGTAAGTTATTGCAGGGGTGTAAATCAGAACAGAGTTTAACTGATAGACTTTGCAGTAATCTTCATTATTGCTGATTACCAAAACTCTGTGTGTGTGCATGTGTGTGTGTGTGTGTGTGTGTGTGTGTGTGTGTGTGTGTTTTAAATAGAAGCTCTCTCCTTGGCACTACCACACCAACTTGGAATAAATTTACAAACTTACCACTCTGTAGTACATTAGGTGCTATATAAATTGGGGGGGAGGGGGAGAAGGGAAGGAGCGCAAAGGGGCTGGGGGGCGGCATAAGAAACATTAAAAAATAAGAGAGAAATGGTGACCCTGACCCATATATAACCTCACTCTTTACCCCTCCCATGGTGTACAAAAGAGTCGGTATCAGACTCAGGACCCTCCAAAATGGAACATGACCATAAATTATAAGGGGTGGGACTAGGGGCGGGACCGGGGATGAGGACTACAGGTATAATTATCCCTGCTAAGAAAGAGCGAGGTGGGGGGACATAGGACAAAGCTCTATGGCATACAGAGCTATGGATATGCTTGCTTGATTATAACCCCAATAAACATGGCATTCCCTGCACTTTGGACTCTGGTCTTCTGCTTTCTGTCTGTGTGACAAGAACCAAGGGATGGGCGAGGTAAAGCCCTAATAAAAGACATTAGGAATTTGTCATACCTGCTCTAAATCCATTGGCATAAAAATGAGATGACACCAAAGTCAGCCTGAAAATTAACTGGGATAAAACCCAAGTTTTTCCAGTGAATGATTTTGAGCAGGGTGGGGGCTCTATCATCTTAGTGAGCAATACCCCATCAAGATTGTTGGTGATTTGAACCGATTCAGTTCTGTTGACTATGACATGGATGGCACTGAAAAAAAACCAGTAATGGGGTGCCTCATTAAAACCATCCTTCGCAAGCAAAACACACTGATAAGTAGAAAGATGAAGCTGAAGATTAATGCCTCGGTGTCAGTATTTTGACCTATGGGACTGAAAGATGGATCCTCTCTGTCAAGATTTGGACATCAATCTAATGAAACATCTCCAAATGATTGAAAATATCAACTGGTACAAATTCAAGACAAATGAAAAGATCCATTTCCTAACTAAAACAGGTTCTGTTCTCTCAAAGGTCGCCCAACACTCCACTGCTCTTAACACCTACCAACTTCCTAAGGGCATGTCTACACAAAAACATAAGTCAACTTACAGCCACCACAGTAATTACTGCCGTGTTTCATGTCCAAGCTGCCCTTCTTTTGTCGGTGGTGCATGTCCTTACCAGGAGCGCTTCCACTGATTTAAGAAGGGCAGTGTGGGGGACAGAGAGTCAGGGCTTTCAACTCTGCACACAGTCTCTCACTGGTAGCCCATCTCCCCACAGGGAGCCCAGCTGCCCCTCCTCCATTCCCCATTACTCACCAGGAATGGGGCAGCTGCCCTGGGCTTCCCGCTCCTTGTTCCCCACCAGGAATGGGGCCCCAGGTACAGGACACCAAGTACAAATTGCTCTGCCAAAAGCCCGGCTGCCCCTCCAGGCTCTCAACTCCTTAGTCCCCATTGTAAAAAGTGGGTGAGGTAATATATTTTATTGGACCAACTTCTATTGCTGAGAGAGACAAGCTCAATGTGGCTTGAACAAGTGTTCTATGTGGCTCAAAAGCTCATCTTTCTCACCAACAAAAGTTGGTCCAATAAAATATATTACCTCACCCACTTTGTCTCTCTAATATACTGGGACCAACATGGCTACAACTTCACTGAATAATAACTTGGCTTGTGAGAATCATCTTTGACCCAATGAAAGAGGGATGCAAAAGGTCACTGAGAAGACCAAAACATGAAAGCTGAATGACTTCAGACACCTGATCCTCACATGCATCCTGCCCTATAATTCACCAGATTTGGATCAGGACAAAACATCCAGGAGGCACATAATATGTTCAGTGGCCTCTATGTTGTCCAGTTGATAGCATGAGAACTAACCTAATCCATACACTATAATATTTTTACATGTCAATTACAAGGTTATTATTAGATTACTTCTTAGGAAAAAAGGAACAAAAATATCTGAGTAGCTATGCTTAATTGTGGGTGTTTCACAAATGTTACATATTTAATAGTGATTCGTTTATATTTCAGCATGGCTCCTCAGCATGGGTCTCAATCTGAATTTCATACTTCAAGGGTTACATCAGCTGTTATGTGAAGCTTGAACATGTAGTCATTAAAGTAGATTTCAACTGGTTTAACCTGCAGCTCTCAATCCAAACCATTTAATTAGTGCTGCTATTTTTTTTGTAATGGAAAAGACAATTCTTATGACTGTTGGTTTTATAGAAGAATTCTGTACAAACAAGGTTTTGTGGTTCCATTGCAAAATCATGCAACCATGTTATATAGTTTTGCAATGGAAATGTGGATACATGCTGCAGTATGGTACAGCATACTAAACCTAAAACAGAGTGGTACTAATTTCTTGGTACTAGTATGTTTGAGACAGTGAGAATGTCTTATGGGTTCATTTGTGAACTTGACAGAACGTAAGATGTCACTTTATTAGGATTACTACATGAGAGAGACTTCATTATTGACTCAAATTTTGCAAAAGTTTTGAAAATAATGGGACAGATCCTAAGCTTATGTAAACTAAGTCAGTGGAACAAGGATGATTTACACCAGCGAAATATCTGGTCTAATGGAATGAGGAGGCAGCAGGGCTTTTATTATAAGACCAATAGACAATGCATGCAGCATTACAGTAAAGAAAGGGAACTTATTTTACAGAAGAAATTATCCCATACTCCCAACTACTCCACAGCAAAATTAATCAGACTCATTGAAGTGTAGGTCTGGAAGGGACCTCAATAGGTCATCTAGTCTAGTCCCTTGCTCTCAAGGCAGGAATATGTAACCTCCCTAGGTAATTTGTTCCAGTGCTTAACTACCCTGACAATTAGGAAGTTTTTTCCCTAATGTCTAACCTAACCTTCCTTGTTGCTATTTAAGCCCATTCCTTCTTATCCTGTCCTCAGAGGTTAAGGATAACATTTTTCTTCCTCCTCTTTGTAACAGACATGTACATACTTGAAAACAGTCACCTCTTCTCTTCTCTTCTTCAGATTAAACAAAATTATTTTTTAAAAAATCTTTCCCAATAGGTCATGTTTTCTAGACCTTTGATCATTTTTGTTGCTCTTCTCTGGACTTTCTCCACTTTGTCCACATCTTTCCTGAAATGTGGTATTCTGAACTGGACACAATACTCAAGCTGAGGCCTTATCAGCCTTTTTGTGTCTTCAAAAAGAAAAGGAGGACTTGTGGCACCTTAGAGACTAACAAATTTATTTGAGCATAAGCTTTCGTGAGCTACAGCTTACTTCATCGGATGCATTCAGTGGAAAATACAGTGGGGAGATTTATATACACAGAGAACATGAAACAATGGGTGTTACCATACACACTGTAATGAGAGTGATCAGGTAAGGTGAGCTATTACCAGCAGGAGAGCGGGGGGAATAAAACCTTTTGTAGTGATAATCAAGGTGGGCCATTTCCAGCAGTTGACAAGAACATCTGAGGAACAGCGGGGGGTGAGGGGTGGGAGGAATAAACATGGGGAAATAGTTTTACTTTGTGTAATGACCCATCCACTCCCAGTCTTTATTCAAGCTTAAGTTAATTGTATCCAGTTTGCAAATTAATTCCAATTCAGCAGTTTCTCATTGGAGTCTGTTTTTAAAGTTTTTTTGTTTGAGAATTGCCACTTTTACGTCTGTAATCGAGTGACCAAAGAGATTGAAGTGTTCTCCGACTGTTTTTTATAACATTCAACATTTTATAACTCTGTGTATATAAATCTCCCCACTGTATTTTCCACTGAATGCATCCGGTGAAGTGAGCTGTAGCTCATGAAAGCTTATGCTCAAATAAATTTGTTAGTCTCTAAGGTGCCACAAGTCCTCCTTTTCTTTTTGCGGATACAAACTAACACAGCTGCTACTCTGAAACCTGTTCTTGTGTCTTGCTTACAACACTCCTGCTAATACATCCCAGCATGATGTTTGCTTTTTTTGCAACAGTGTTACACTGTTGACTCATATTTAGTTTGTGATCCACTATAACCCCAAAACCCTTTCTGTAGTTCTCCTGCCTAGGCAGTTATTTCCCATTTGGTATGTGTGCAATTTATTATTCCACTCAGGAAGGAACACTTTCCATTGTCCTTATTGAATTTCATCTTATTTGCTTCAAACCATTTCTCCAGTTTGTCCAGATGATTTTGAATTTTAATTCTATCCTCCAGTGCACTTGCAATCATTCCCATCTTGGTATCATTCACAAATGTTATATGCAAACTCTCTGTGCCATTATCTAAATAATGTATGAAGATATTGAACAGTGTCAGACCTAGGACCAATACTTGTGGGACCTCAAGTGATATGCCCTCCCAATTTGACTGTGAACCACTGATAACTACTCAGCTAGAACTGTTTTCCAACCACTTATGCACCCAGCTTACAGTAGCTCCATCTAGACTTTATTTCCCTAGTTTGTTTATGGGTAGGCCGTGCAAGAGAGTATCAAAAGCATTAGTAAAGTCTAGATATACCATATCTACGGCTTTCTCCCTATCCACAAGGCTTGTTACCCTGCCAAAAAAAGCAATTTGTTCCTGACTAATCTATGTTGATGTTTACTTATCACCTTATTATCTTCTACATTTTTGCAAATTGGTTACCTTTACAGGGTAGGTCTTAGGCTGCATACTTTTTTTTTTTTTACTTTTCTTCTTCTTAGCGAAAGAGCAATGTGCTTCAGGTAGGACGTGACCAGGATTCCCCACCAGATTTGGTATACTGATTGGACCATCAGATTCCCTGTCCTGGGAGGCAGCACAACATAAACACTAATCCATGCTTCCCTTTTCGTTCCTAATGCTAGCTTAGGTGGCTCATCCCTTAGTGTGCTTTGTTTTGTGGTCCTCATTCTTGGGTGCCTAACTCTCCCTATGTATTGTACAGGGAGCCAGGGTATTTAATCTGTGGCTGTGGATTCCACTGCATGGCAGGGACATAAGAGTTAGGCATTGCAATGCTCAGTCTAAGTCTGCTTCGTGGATTTAGTCCAAAGAATATGGAAAATTGAATCTCTCTCTTTTGTTTTAATTACGTGATTTATTTAGGGGACTAGAGTAGGCAAAAAGTGACATGCTAAAAGCTTCTTAAATTGGATGCATTGAAATAGGGGGAACCAAGGGAAAGATTTAAAAGGTTATGATGTTGTTTGAACCACAGGCAAAGAAGACAATCTGAGAAGCTGTGATTGGAATGGACTGGAGGCATTGAATGTGAGCATCAGGGAGGCTAGTAAAGAGACTAAAATGTTCAAAGATTGGTGCCTAAAGTTCTGCACCTCAATTCATAGTTAAGCATATAAACAATTGGGCTGATTCAGAGGTACTGAGCACTTAGTGGTAACTCCAAGTGCTGGGCACCTGTGACAATAAGACCACTTAGGGGCATGAAAATGAACATATATGAGGAACTTTAGACATCTATATTTGGAAAGTCTGGCCAACATATCTTACCTAATGTCACACATGTAGAACTCAAGATTTCAGTATCCCAGAAATTATCTTGCCACACCACACTAATTTAATTTCTACTGATTCTAAGAGTGTGTTTTGTTTGTTGGGACAGGCAGACTAAAAGTTCCAAAATATTTTTAGTTAAACACTGAAAACACTGATTACCAGTGAACAGATTCACAACTGTAGCAAAAATTTTGCTTTTTTTTTTTTAAAGAAGCAGTGGGCGTGGGGGGCAAAAATTGAATTTAACAGGGGTCAGTATAACTCAGCGATATTTTACACCAGCTTATGTCTATTACATTTTTTCATTGAAAGATTATACAAGCAATAAGAGTTGCATGCTTATTATTCTAACTTACTTTTATTACCTCGCTGTTTTTGATTTTTTCCTCCTCCACACAAACTGCTTTCAAAGTGGCAGCTTCATCAACTCTCAAGGAATGCCATCTAGGTCATAATTTGTTAGTGATGAGTTTAGGAGTCTCCTGCTGGTTTCTGTGTATTATTGTTCTACTTTCTGTCTTTTATGTGCTAATAACTGAAATGAGTAAACTGAGTTTCTTGGGTTTTCAATAGAAAGTTTGTTATTAATTTCACTGACATGAAGTTTTATATTCAGTTAGTCTTTTGAAGCAATTGTTAGGCAAGTATTGTAAATGCATGGACACATCTTCATGAATGTTGTTAGGGAAATAATTTTTTTCAAAGCTATATATAACATGCACAGTACCTAGGAGAAAAGCTAATTATTATAATGTAAATGTGTAATTAGCATTTTTCATAATCAATTACATTGTACATAGACAGGCATGTTATTCCAAAACCATCAAGGCATTGATGTAGTTTAAAGAATTTTTTCCAGTGGAGTGTCACGTTCGTTTTAATTCTAAAATTTGCCTCCAATCTATCAGCTGAAGCCTAACATTCATGCAAGCAGCATATTCACAGTTGAGAGGCAGGAATGCCCGTTACCTCTCTGCAAGGGATTGCAGTGTGTTAATGCAAACTATTGATCCAGTAATATCCATTTTATTCATGCAAGGTAGTATTCCCTTTCTCCCAGTGCTTCCTCCCTGCTGGACAGGTTCTATGAGTACTGAGTGGTGAGAATGCATAAATTACTGCTAATGGAATGGGTGACCTCTGTATGCCCCTCAGGGTTCTTTGTGTCTATCAGCACTGAAAGTTAGCAGAGTATGAAATGGGAAACATTTGTGGATCTGTATCTGCCATGGCTCCATGACACAAATGTCAATGGTGACTACACATTTTCAGAACTGGAGTAGGCGAAAGGATGAACCTATGAACCTCTAACTGTGCCGTAAGGTGTGATAACTTGGCCAAAGAGTTATAAAGCCAAGGGACCATTATGAAGGGGAGAAGTGGTTCTCTGGCGACTGTAGAGCCAATACAATGGCTCTACACTGAGCACAGTCCCTGTGCCTGATGTAAGGGGCATGTTATGGGGTGCACCAGGTGAAGGAGGAAATTGGAGGGTCTATAGCTAGAGTACCTTGAAGTCTGTTTTGTTCAAACATAACACTCCACAGGAGCTTGCTACGAGCTTGCACAATTTGGAGTGGCTATGTGGCTGCTTCAGTCTGTGCCAGGTCCTGCCACCAACACTGAGGAAGGATAAAGGTGATTTCAAGCCACCTACCTTCTCCCCTATTTGGGCTCAGTGCCTCTTTCCAGCTGTACCCACTGCAGGAAAAGAGGAGTAGAAAAATCTAACTGAGTGAACATTTTAATAAGTGCATAAAATGTAGTCCATGAGAATCAGTTATCAGCACATTTAATCTAGACTCTTGTTTCCTTTTCTTCACTGCAAATTCAACATCAACAGTGTTGATGAAACTGCGGGACAACATCTACCACTATTCCTACTGCTCTGCCAGCCAGAAGGCATTAACATGACAATGACTATCTTCCCCTCCCTCCTATTCTTATGAAATATTATAATGAAGATTTCCCCTAGTTTGAAAAGCACAAATCTTTCCAGCTATTTTAAGTTATCCAAACCTACCCTGCATGTGTCATTCCTTTTCAGGGAAAGGAAGGAAAAAGAGCAAATTCTGTGAAGGGAACCTTCTTCAGACTTTTCCCATACTAGCCCCTAGCTCCTTCCCATGCATATTTCTCAGTGAACTTATAGTCTGTGCTAATGGTTCCTGCAGGTGGATTTGAGCACAGGATATTTAACCAACAAATCTCTACACAAATGGCTTTCTACTCCAATTGGTAAATGTATTTTAAAAATATTGTAGGAATTAACAGGCTGTTCATTTATGGGAACGCTTCTATAAGAAGCATGTACTGAATATATGCACAAGGTTAGTTTTGTCTAAGTTCATATATTGTGCCCTTTGTCATGGTATTTGAGCATCTATCTAGATAAAGTACTGCAGAAATGGTACATAGTACTTCAAAAATTATAGCTACAGCAGTGCAAGTTTATACCCACAGTCCTTCATTAATTGTGAGTTAGCAGCGGAATCATACCAGACTCAACTTTATTTTTGTTTTTATATTGGTCTTTCTTGACTTCCCTCTAGTTCTTGATCTACCTTTTAAAATTATGAGCCTGCTCCTACAGTCCATACTTTTATGAGTAGTTCTAGTGATTTAAAAAGGACTACTGGTGTCAGTAAAATCTTCGGGATTAGGGCCTAAATTTGTGAAAGAATCATATGCAAAATACAGGAGAAGAACAAAGATAAATTGCAAAAAGAAAAGGAGTACTTGTGGCACCTTAGAGACTAACCAATTTATTGGAGCATAAGCTTTCGTGAGCTACAGCTGTAGCTCACGAAAGCTTATGCTCCAATAAATTGGTTAGTCTCTAAGGTGCCACAAGTACTCCTTTTCTTTTTGCGAATACAGACTAACACGGCTGTTACTCTGAAAGATAAATTGCTGTCAGTAAAGCTCTCAGTAGTGAACTTCAGCGAATGGTTTTACAAAGTTACATTTCAGGGACATTTGACAGTTTAAATATGTCTTAAAACATATTATAGATTTGAAAGTACATGGGAACCTTCAAAATTGATTAATTCCTTAATGTACATATCTCAAGTATTATATCCCTCAGTAAAATGCACAGAAGCCTGCTTTTTTTCAAATATATGGGCCTGATTCTTCACTTGCTTGAGCCTTATTTAATCATTTAAACCTATGTGAAGTGAGTGAAAATAGATGTAAAATGCTACCAAATAAGAACGGTATCATTTTACTCCTATATTACATGGACGTATATGAACAGGCTACAGGAGTACCCAAAGGGACAAGGCAGTGGTGAATCAAGTGCTATCTAAGCTATTGATCTGACCCTAGTTGTGATAATATTGGAGTACCTCACAATCCTTTAATATATCTATCCTCACAAGATTCCTGTGCAGTAAGGAAGTACAGTTAATTTCACTTTACAGCTGGGGAAGTGAAGCATGAAGAGATTAAGTGATTCACCCAGGCTGACACAGACTATCTGTGATGGAATTGGACCCAGCTCTCCCATGACCCAAGATAAGGCCCTAACCCACTGGCCCATATTTCTGCTATATGGCCTTGTTAAGTTGTACATTTTGGGATTGTGTAGGTCCTGATCCTCAACAGGTGTAAATCAGCATAGTTCCATTCAGGTCAGTGGAACTATGCCAATTTAAACCAGCTGAGAATCAATCTAATTAAACTAAACTAACTAACTAACTAAACTAATTAAACTAACCTAATCCTCTGGCTAAAGTGGAAAATCTAATTTGAAAAATTGGTACAGGCTTCTCCTTTGCACTTGGCAACTTCTGGGTGATTCCCATTGCTTCAATGCTTCAATGTTACATTTATATCCAAGTCACTTATCCACAGTTATTCAGAATCAGGTGCTAAAGTTGGATTTTCCCTTTTATTCTGCTTTTCTTCAATTTGCTCACAGCTCCTTCAGCTTCTGGGTAGATTTATAAGAAACCAGTAAGTTTAGAGATAATTTTTTAACTTGCTTTAGAGGAAAATTTCACATAGTAAACACACTCTGCTTGTATTTCAAAGTGGAAAGATTCATCAATATTTACAATTAGCACAAATTTCATCTTTCATAATTTTTGCAGGAAAATGTCTGATTCATTGGGAAGTATGATTAAATATGATAAATCATATCAGCCAATATCAAGGTCCCATTATGCCAAGCAGCCTACAGAGTAACAAATAGTCTGTGCTATGAAGAGATTATAGTCTCAATAGACAAGATAAAGGGTAGGGGAAAGGGATTATAATATAGAAACTGCATAATCTATGTGATGACAGGAAATATCATGTTAGCTCCATGATTTTGTTGGGAGGGTTTTGGGTGGAGTTTAGTCAGGTGCGGATGAGCTAAACGGAAAGACGAGGGAAGGGAGAGACATGAGATGGACATAGGGTGACCAGACATCCCGATATTACAGACTTTGTTTTATATAGGCAACTATAACCCCACCCCCAGAGAAAAAGTTTCATGACTTTTCCACAATAGTTTTCTGGTCATCAGAAATGGACAGAGGAGGGCAAGGAGGTAAGACGGTTGGTGTTGGTCCTGCTTTGAGCAGGGAGTTGGACTAGATTACCTCCTGAGGTCTCTTCCAACCCTAATCTTCTATGATTCTATGAGGGGTTGTTGTGGAGTGAAACTCAAATGAAGAGACTGAGACAGGGAGCAGGAAAGGGTTGGAGAAAAGAGCCAATCAGCAGAGGGCAGAGAAAGTCCAGTCAAAACTGAGCTCTTTCTGTCTAGTGAATCTGTGGAGGTCCATCTGCTTTCACTGAGCCTTTTGCAGGAGGAAAGCTTTTTTTTTTTTTTTTTAATGAAGTCTCAGATTTATTACTGGTGTGAATTGGGAAGTAACACTAGCAAACTCAGTGGAGCTAAACTGGTTAAGTGGGAGGAGAATGAGGCCCTAAATTTGGGCTTACCAGTGATTTTCAAAATTTTTATGGGAGAATATTTTATGTACTGTAGGGCAATATATTTCAGGGAAACGATAAGTCAACAGAAGCCCTCCATTTCCTCTCCTGGTGGTTCCAACTCTAGCTTATATTTTTTTGAAGTTTAATAGCAGAATGATCTGACTACAGAGAGAAATATGGAAAGCCTCAGAAATCACAATGCCTCCAGGCAAAGCTGCTAGGTGATATCCCTACTCCTCTGCCTCTTAGAGGTATTTAACCCATAGTAGGCAACTCAGGGCCCAGCAAACAGTATCAGACAATACATGATAGCTTTATGTCAGATGGCAACAAAATTCTAAGTAGAAACAGTATCCATTTATTTTTATTGAGAAATAAGAACAACTTTATGAATATCTGCACCAGATAAACATAATCTGGGAAAATGTTTGTACAAAGCAATTTGTTACTAGGATTTTACACCCAAAGGTACCATCTACAATATGAAGTGTTCAATGTTTCAGGTAGGTTTCAAGTAAACTATTTAGTTGCTGCAAAAAAACAACAACTTTGTTTTGTAGTCTAGATCAGGCCACTTTAACACCAGCCTCAGAAGGGGGTGGGAAAGAGAAATCTGTTGTGAAAAAAGTAACCCACAATAAACTAATCAACCACATATAGAACATAACAATAGATCATGAAAGCAGAATAGAAAAAAAGAAGACATATAAAATTAGAAATTATCTTTCCCAATTTAAAAGTAACAATTTGCTACTGTGCAGTAAGACAAAAATAGGATTTCTTAACTCAGACCTGATCGGCAGATAAATTGACTCTAGATCTAAATCTTCAGCTTCACTTGTTTAAAAAACAAACTAAGTATTTTAATAGATGATATTTACATCTGTGTACACTGATACATACCACTACCAAATGCTCTTCTAGACACAGCTGAAAAAGGCAGCTTAACATGATGGTGAATCACTCCCAATGGAAAATTATATTACCCTCTCTTATCCTGAGAACACCATATTTGATCTTAAGGGATAAAAATACAGTCTGAGCGGGTTGAGCAGCGAGGGAGAGGTAACAACACTTCATACAGGAATAAGTGAACTCATTTCTTTTCAAAGCTGGGCCTTTGAAAGAATTCTTGTGTTGGGCAGAACGACGTTTGGTATTATGTGGCTGGTCTAATTCTGTTTTTGGAAATAGTGGTCTTGGATATGCACTTTTGGGGCCCAGAAGACTTGAATATGTGGGAAATAGCTCAGAATGACTACTACAGAATAGCCATTGGGCCGGAGACAATGAGAAATTACTCTGTAGCCCACTGGTTAGGGCACTCCCCTGGGATTAAGAGATCCAGGTTATTATCCTTGCTCTGGCAACATGACTATTCAAATACTTTGTACAGAGTAGAATAGTTTCAACAGGAGACTTTCCCATCACAAAATATCGAATGGCCTAAGGTATTCACATGGGAGGGGAGAAAGCTGGATTTCAGTCCATCCTCCAGTGAAGGGATTGAAACCTGGGTCCCCCACTTCCCAGCTGAGAGTCTTAACTTCTAGAGTAGATGTTATAAGGGGTGATCACCACCACATCCTCTGGTTTTGTGAATGAAGCCCTTCATTTTCTTTTCTTTAAAAACATACCCAAAAAGCCAAAAAATGACCCAAAACAAAGCCAAAACTTTTTTTTCGAATTTCTAGTGAACCAAAAGTCACTTATTCACAGAGCTCTACACAGAATTACTACTTCGGTTTAAAATTCATATCCTGGTTTAATTTGCAATAGGTCCCTAAAGCTAATTATATTTCCTAGTTTGAATCTTAGTTTAAAAGTGAGCGTGACTTTCTCCCCATACAGAGGAGCTACAATATTTAACTCCAGATCAGAACTTCTTTGAAACGTTAGGCTATTTAGAGACAGGATTTTGGTTAGCCCACAATAGCAGCAACCAGCTATGATAGTCTGATCCATAATTTTGGGGGTTGTTTCAACTAGGACTCCTCTCTAGTAAGAAAGCAATAAAAACATCTTTTGGATGAACATATTTCCAGTGGGAAAAGAAGGGGTGTAATATGAAGGAAGCCACCTTTCTAGACAGAAGGAATCAGCAAGCCCCTTACTGAAGAAGAGAATGGAGTTCCAGAAGATATAGACAGTGAGAATTCAGGAATCATTATGAGGCTAAAATTACTTATATCTATCTCACTACAGTGATGTACTAGACTATAAAATAATGTTCACAGGTAAAATGTTGACAATCTTATCACTTAAGATACTTAAGGCCAAATTTTCAAGAATGGCGGCACAAGATAATATACTTATGAAAATGTACACACAGATGGAGTAAAAGCAGGCACTGATTAAAGTTAGTGGCCTAATTAGAAGAGTGGGTCAACAATTTTCTGTTGAAATTGTTTAACAGAATATAAGTATGGCAAGGTCACGCCTGGATTCGAGATAGACTGCTGCTAGGTCTCCATTCAGGTGCAAAAGACTAGAGGGTTACATCCAGCATTCTTTACGCTTCATGCTGGGCATGGTCTATAGCTCAACAACAAATTCTAGTCACTGATAGAAAATCCAGCACAACAGCCCTGAACTAGGCCTACCTTCCCTCAGAGAAACTCTAGAAGGCAGTACTCTTTAGTCAGGTCCTGGCCTCCATCAAGCTTCTCTCACCAAAGTAGAAGCCTGCTTCCTCACAGCCAGCTCTAAAATGAGTTGGGTTCTATCCTTTTAACCCCTTCCTTCAAGATGGACACCTACTGCAGGTGAAGTGGAACAGGGCTGACTGAGTTCACAACAGCTTGTTAATGCTTTCCTGATCAGTATGTGGGTTTGTACACTCCATCACAATTAAGTTTTCAACTAAATGATTTTCCCCCCACAAAAAGTGTCTGCCTCTGCAGAATTTTATTTTTGAACTTTTCATCAAAAACAAACGTTTCCAGTTTTTGAATGAAAGCTAAAAATGTTCAGTTTTTCCATCTTTTCCACCTGGGTGGGAAAAAAACCCAACAACTCTCCAACTAGTTTCACTAATTAGCACATAGATGTAATGAATTTGCATATACAAATGCAGTTAATGTGAAACTATCACAAATTTGGATTATATACTTAGAGTCATTACAGCGGAAAATGAGAATGACTCTGTAGCCTGGTGATTTAGGCACCCTCCTCTTTAGAGATGAGTGACTAAAAAGCCAGTCTCCCTGTGCTAATGGCTCATCAGTATTTATACACAGTGAAACAGCTTTAACCGAAGAGACTGAGGAAGCCCATCGTTCAACGGCTAACACATCACTGTAAGCGGGAGACTCCAGTTCAAATCCTGTTTCCCCACCAGCAGAGGCGGGAAATTGAACCTGGGTCTCCTACATGAGTGCTCTAAGCAGTGAGCAAACAATTATAGCTGCTGTTTCTCCTTCGCCTCCTTCCTCTGGTGGCCAGATTTTGAATGGGACCTGATTTGGTCGGCAGTCTCTGTGTGGACCTACCAGAATGGTCTCCCTGCATAAGAGAGGTGGCACAGCTATCTTCCCCTGGTTTGTTGCTCACACTGGGGCTTAGGTGGAAGACAGGCATCTGGATGCATAGAATGTGGCAGCAATGCACATGCCCAGATGTAGAAACTTGGGTGCCTAGGGAACTTTGATAGTGGAAATATAGGTGCTGTATGAGTTTAGGCACCTATAAGGCGAGGAAGCATCAAAGGGTTTGTGCGTGTATATTATAGTGATGCCTCAAACTGGGGTGTAGGTGTCTAAGTACCTTTGTGTATCCAGGCCCAAGTGACTTGCCAATGTTCACACAGTTCTTAGTGTCTGAAGGTTTAGAAGTTTCCCTTAAGCTGAGATCTTTATGATTTTTCAGTGCTTGTTATTTTCCTCACTGGCAGTATATACAGTAGAACCTCAGAGTTACAAACACCAGAGTTACTAACTGATCAGTCAACTACACACCTCATTTGGAACCGGAAGTACACAATCAGACAGCAGCAGAGATAAAAAAAAGGCAAATAGAGTACAGTACTGTGTTAAATGTAAACTACAAAAAAATAAAGAGAAAGATTAAAAAAAAAGATTTGACCAGATGAGGAAACGGTTTCTGTGCTTGTTTCTTTTAAATTAAGATGGTTAAAAGCAGCATTTTTCTTCTGAATACGAAAGTTTCAAAGCTGAATTAAGTCAATGTTCAGTTGTAAATTTTTGAAAAAAAATATTTTGTTCAGAATTACAAAACATTCCAGAGTTACAAAAATTTCAGAGTTACAAGCAACATCCAGTCTTGAGGTGTTCGTAACTCTGAGGTTCTACTGTATTCTATTATTCAGATGCAATTTCCTCTCCCCTTTTAATCTACCTGAAGTAAAGTGTATCCAGTTTTCATTTGTTAATATTGTCATCAATTTCCAATTGATAAACTTACATAATCCTTTTTATAAGCACTTTGTCATCTATACTGCATTTATACATCTTATCAAATTAATAGACAGTTTGATGCAGGTGTGGAGAGAGAGAGTTTGGTATTAAGCCAGAGGACACTCTTGCAAACATAGAACCTGTATTTATTTATTTATTTTATACCTCCTCAATAATAGTCAGTTACATAATCGGTCATCAAGCAATTCACTTTGGGGTCATTCCAAGACACAGAAACTTTACTCAAACCTTCAACTTTGAAGCACTGAATCTGTGCAGAACAAAATTACCTCCTGTTTTACAGCTATTTTACATTGGACTTTTGTGTATCTGACTAGTATGACCAGATTACACAAGCCTGGCACAGCCAATCTTGTGAATCGTCTCTCACATTGTTACCAAAATCTCTAAACTTGCAATTCAGTTAACAGAACTTAACCACAAAGGACATGAACAACTGAAAAACAATAATTTAAAAGACAGTACAGCTTTATAGTGTCTTTCAGGGAAACTCTATCCAAAAATACTTCACAAAGTTTAAATAACAGAGGAACAGAGACCTTAAGAGATGTGGGCATGGGAGGAAAAAAGTACTTGAAATGAGATAAAGGGTTGAGCACTGATACAGGAAGGCTGTTTTATATGATGAACTGCAAAATAGAATGCTTTCACATCCACCGTTATGAGGCTGTGAACGGACAGAGGAGGAAAGTTATAGCCAAATAGTCATAGGGGAGTGGTTTGATTATGTTTTTTTTTTTAAATCTAAAGCTATATAAAATACATGAAAACAGGACAAGCATCTCTCTAATATGGAGACTTGCCTGCAACTCCATATTTAGGATTGCATTGTAAAGTAGGCTTAAAATGGAGCATAAACTCCACATTTTCGCTTAGTAAGGAGCCAACTGGTGTGAAATTTTACACAATGTTAGGTTTTATTCCCTTTGAATTTTGTTTGGTTTCTTTTCATATATTTTAAGAGGAAGACTTTGAAACTGGGTTCTGACTGAATTATTTCCTTGGCAGTCTTGGTATTCACTGATGACAGATAGGTATTGAAGGGGGGATACGTTGAAGGTTGCCAGGATTAGTTTGTGATGCACAGTACTTATGGCAATGATAATGTATGTATGCGGATGAAGAACTAGAGGATCTATTCTGTTAGAGGGCTTAGCTTTTTGTTCCCATGCTTTTGTGAACTATCAGGTATTTTAATGTGTGTAGGGACACCAGAGCTTCACAGCAAAAAATGTTGTGTATTGATAATTTAATGTTTGTAAATGTATCATGTGCACACAGAAACTACATCTAGCTCTACAGATGCAGCAGTGTGTAGAGTACAGACATGCCCGTCTAGTACAGGTATAAATAGCACTGTAGACAGTGAAGCGTTGCTTGGGAAAATAGAGTAGAGTGCCTTACATGCCTGAAACCTAGGTATATACCCTGCGTGTCCCTCTATTTGCCCAAACAGTGCTTCCCATGTGTATACTACTATTTTTAGCAGTGTAGTATCCTGCTGCCTTCCCACCACTGGAACCTTTTCCCACCACAGCGAAAGACTCTGGCGGTGGGGAAAGACTCTGGCCTGGGGGAGGCAGCAGGGAAAGGCTCTGGCAGCTCCTTGCTAGTGGAGCCTTTCATTGCAGTGGGGAAAGGTTCTGACAGCTTCCCCCTACCAGAGTGTTTTATCGTTGACGTGAAAGACTCTAGAAGCAGGCAGCAGGGAGCTACTGGACCTTTTTTTGCTGCTTCCTCACTGACAGAGCCTTTTACTTTTGTGTGTAGCCACACACTGCAGTGAGTGTGGATGCAGCCTGCCTATCACTGTGGCTAAATGTACCCTACACCCAGCTGCAAACCTAGAGAAGGTCTAAGTGTTCCATCCTAGTGCCAGGAAAAATAGGAGCCAAACATACCTTTGGCTTTAACACTGTGGCTATTCTGAGTGATTCTCCTTAAAAGGGAGGGTTGCTATCTCCATAAAAGGTGTCTGGGACATGTCCTCCTAAAGGAACAGAGCCTAAAGATCCACAGTCAAGTCCCGGCTCATCTGTGTGATTCTGATGGCATCCACCTCCTTCCATGTCCAGGCCTCTCTAGTAGCAGGGCTCCCTCATGAACTTTGCCACTGTCAGCTGTTGCAATCACGCTTATGCTTCCTCCCTTTTCCAGGATGTGGTTAAATTGCTTAATTGAAAGTTTCTTGGGTCAGCATTATGTTTTACAAGGGGACTTGTGTGACTTCTTAAAATTTGTTCAGGTTCATATAAACAATACTACTACAGCAAGACAAGAATATATTATGGGGAAAAGCAATTGAATACACCTGTTTATTTGTGGATCCAAGGGTGCAGGTCTAGAACCCAGGGCTGTGGATCCCTGACTCTCCTTTCTGTCACCAAGAGACTTAGGCAAAGCAGCATCTAACTAAATGTGGGAGGTCAGGCCCCACAGAAAGTTCCATTAGAGCACCCAAGGCCCACAACCACCTGACTGGCTCACACTGCTACTTAGTCAGGAAGTGTGTCAAGGTGGCTGAGTAAACTTTGTATTCAGGTCACACTGGACTCGGCTTTTCCTTGCCTCCTGCATTTCTGGTCTATCCCTGTTCCTGATATCTGCTCCTAGCTCCTACCTTGCTGTTGCTCTGTGCTTGATCCTAGCCTCTATTTGGTTCCTGCTCTTTCACCTTTCTCCTGACCATTGGTTACCAACCCTAGCTCTGACTTTGGCTCAACCCTTGGCATCTGACCCTGGGTCCAATCATCTAATCCTTGTCCTGACTCTGGCTTGACCCCCTGACTCTGGTATTTGGAAGTTGACTGTGACCCTGACCCCCCACTTCTGTTCCCTGACCTGCATGCTTGCTCTGCCCACTAGAGCTGATGCCTTCTTGAACAATTAATTGCCTACATCCCAGTTCCTAAAAATATAGGGCAATGTTGACTTGTTACTTTAACAAACAAAAGCTAAGATTTTTTTTTGTATAAAAGAGGTACATCAGAAAAAAATTCTTCAAAGCAACTTCAGCAAAATACAGGTACCGGTATGTTACCTCCAAAAACATGGCCAAAGGGAGAGGAAAAACTTAGCAATTAAGCAGTTTAAAAATGCAGACTTTATCACTGTTATGGAATTGTCAGATTGTTATGGAATGCCATTTATTTTTTTATATTCATGCCTTTGGGGACACATCACTTCACAACTCATTGCATGTGGGCAGAATCTCAAATTTTCACCTCCTCAACAGGACTTTTTTAGCTGTCACTATAAACATAGTTATCTATCGCTGAGTGCTGTGTGTCAAAATGTGATAGGCTGCAAAATCCAAACCAAAAAAGTTAAATGAGCTCAAGAGTGCTAGTAACTGTACTGAATTCATCTTTCTTTCTAAATGTCTGACACCTGAAATATTTCTGAAACACCTTGGGCCTTACCATTGCTTTTCTTTCCTTTCTGTGTTACCTATCTATGGTGGAGTCTATTATCCCTCTAAGGGTATCTTTACATTGCAATTAAACACCCACAGTTGGCTCTTGCCATCTGATTTGGGCTCATGGGACTCAGGCTGCAGAGCTGTTTAATTGTAGTTTAGATTTCTGGGTGCTGGGTGGGACCCTCCAACCTGCTCCCACCTGGCAAAGTTGGGACCCTTCCACCTGACAAAGGCCTACAGCTTGGGCTCCAGCCTGAACCCAGAAGTCTATATTGCAGTTAAACAGCTCCACAGCCCAAGTCCCACAAGCCCAAGTCAGCTGGCATGGGCCAGACACAGGTTTTTAACTGCAGTGTAGACACCTGACACCCTAAGGGTCAGCTTGGAGCTCATAAACAGAACATCCTAGATGTAATTAAGAAGATTCCCTCTTCCCCACTCTTGACCTATTTAAACGGGAGTGGGTCGGGGGAGGAGGATGATATGTGAAGATGAATAGTCTGCTACAGGTGGTGAACTCTCTCCAGGTCTGGAAGGTTAGTTTGACCAGGCACAAAGATCATGTTTTGGGCATTATTTGGGATAGCAGACCCTAGGTCCTGGAATAAAGGACTTTGATCTTTTATTCCATGTGCTTCTTCCCTGGGGCTTCTGTCAGGGTTCCCTCCCCACTCAGAACTCTAGGGTACAGATGTGGGGACCCGCATGAAAGATCCCCTATGCTTATTTCTACCAGGTTAGGTTAAAACTTCCCCAAGGCACAAATCTCTATTTGTCCTTGGACTGTGGTATGCTGCCACCACCAAGTGATTTACACAAAGCATTAGGGAAAGGACCATTTGGAGTTCCTATTCCCAAAAAATATTCCTCCAAGCCTACAACCCCTTTCCTGGTAGGCTTGAAAAATAAATAATGTTAACACAAACCAGACCCTTGGGTTTGCAGGCAGACCCTTGGGTTTGCAGGACACTAAAAACCCAGTCAGATTCTTAAAAAACAGAACTTTATTATAAAGGGGGGAAAAAGTAAAAGAAGCATCTTTGTAAAATCAGGATGGAAGGTAATTTTACAGGACAATCAGATTCAAAACACAGAGGATTTCCTTGTAGGCAAAACTTAAAAGTTACAAAAAACAGGGATAAACCTCCCTCGAGCACAGGGAAAATTCACAAGCTAAAACAAAAGATAAACTAATGCATTTCCTTGCTTTACTTATAATTTTTGTAATCTCGATGCTTAGTTCAAATAGGGCTTTGGGAGATGTATTTTTCCTGTCCTGATTCCTCCCTGACCCGGAGAGAACCAACAAAGAGAACAAAGCAAATACCTTCCCCTACAGATTTGAAAGTATCTTCTCCCCTTATTGGTCCTTTTGGTTAGGTGCCAATCAGTTTACCTGAGCTTCTTAACCCTTTACAGGAAGAAGGGATTTTATGATACCCTTAGTTGTATGTTATGACCACCCTCTCCCCCCTCCGCCCCCGCAATCATAGACAGTGCTGAACAACAGTGCTGGACAACCTGCTCCACACTGGCTGTGATTTCTTCCTGGAGCTCTAGGAGAAAACAGAATTTATAAGACACATACACCTCTAGATATACTAATGATAACATAAAAAATAACACTATTTTCCACATTTCAAGGAAGATTTTAACCAGTTGATTCTGGGAATCTTTCACGGGCAAGTGCATCAGCCACTTTGTTAGAAGCTCCTGAAATGTGTTGTATTTCAAAATCAAAATATTGGAGAGCTAAACTCCATCAAAGAAGTTTTTTGTTATTGTCTTTGACGGTATGAAGCCATTTCAGCGCAGCATGGTCAGTTTGTAGGTGGAAATGCCATCCCCAAACATATGGGTGTAGCTTCTCCAGAGTGTATACAATGGTGTAACATTCCTTTTCACTGATTGACCAGTGGCTTTCCCTCTCAGACAGTTTTTTGCTCAGAAACACGACAGGATGGAATTCTTGATCCGGTCCTTCCTGCATTAAAACTGCTCCCACACCACGCTTGGATGCATCTGTGGTTACTAGGAAAGGTTTGACAAAGTCTGGGGCCCTTAGCACAGGGTCAGATATGAGTGTCACTTTAAGCTGGTTAAGGGCCTTCTGACACTCTTCAGTCCACTGAACTGCATTTCATAGAATCATAGAATCATAGAATATCAGAGTTGGAAGGGACTTCTGGAGGTCATCTTGTCCAACTCTCTGCTCAAAGCAGGACCAATCCCGAACTAAATCATCCCAGCCAGGGCTTTGTCAAGCCTGACCTTAAAAACTTCTAAGGAAGGGGATTCCACCACCTCCCTAGGTAACACATTCCAGTGTTTCACCACCCTCTTAGTGAAAAAGTGTTATCCTAATATCCAACCTAAATCTCCCCCACTGCAACTTGAGACCATTACTCCTTGTCCTGTCATCTGCTATCACTGAGAATAGTCTAGATCCATCCTCTTTGGATCCACCTTTCAGGTAGTTAAAAGCAGCTATCAAATCCCCCCTCATTCTTCTGTTCTGTAGACTAAATAATCCCAGTTCCCTCAGCCTCTCCTCATAAGTCATGTGTTGCAGACCACTAATCATTTTTGTTGCCCTTCGCTGGACTCTCTCCAATTTTTCCACATCCTTCTTGTAGTGTGGGGCCCAAAATTCGACACAGAACTCCAGATGAGGCCTCACCAATGTAGAATAGAGGGGAATGATCACGTCCCTCGATCTGCTGGCAATACCCCTACTTATACATCCCAAAATGCCATTGGCCTTCTTGGCAACAAGGGCACACTGTTGACTCATATCCAGTTTCTTGTCCACTGTCACCCTAGGTCCTTCTCTGCAGAACTGCTGTCTAGCCATTCGGTCCCTAGTCTGTAGCGGTGCATTGGATTCTTCCTTCCTAAGTGCAGGACTCTGCACTTGTCCTTGTTGAACCTCATCAGATTTCTTTTGGCCCAATCCTCCAATTTGTCTAGGTCCCTCTGTATCCTATCCCTACCCTCCAGCGTATCTACCACTCCTCCCAGTTTAGTGTCATCCGCAAACTTGCTGAGGGTGCAATCCACACCATCCTCCAGATCATTAATGAAGATATTGAACGAAACTGGCCCCAGGACCGACCCTTGGTGCATTCTGCTAAATACTGGCTGCCAACTAGACATGGAGCCATTGATCACTACCCGCTGAGATATAGATAGATATCTATATATAGATATCTATCTATCTATATATATCTATATATAGATATATATATAGTCTATATATACAATCTGGCCAACTTTCTACCCACCTTGTAGTGCATCCATCCAGCCCATATTCTTTAACTTGCTTTCAAGAATACTGTGTTTTCTTCTTTGGCTGCTTCCTTGTAGTTAGGTCTGTCAGAGGGGTGGCAATTTGGCTGTAGTGTGGTACAAATCATCTGTAATATCCGGCCGCACATAAGAAGGAATGGACCTGTTTGTTTGTCTTTGGGACAGGCCACTTTTGGATAGCAGTCACTTTGACCTGTAGGAGGTTGATAGTTCCTTGACCCACCTGGTGTCTAAGGTGAGTCACTCTGTTTACCAGGCTTTTTGCTCTTTTTGAGCATCCTTTAGGTTTTCTCTAGCAAGGCCTAAAGAGGTTCGGAGGGTGTTTTGTAGGTTGGTTACAAAGTCCAGAATGTAAGTTCCTGGAGAAGGCGTAAATCCCTCCCATTGCTGCTTCACCAACTGTAATGGCCGCTTAACCTCGCGTCCATACACAAGTTCAAATGGTGAAAACCCTAAACTGGGATGTGGTACAGCTCTGTAGGCAAGATCAACTGCTGCAACACTAGGTCCCAATCACTGGAGTGCTCATTTACGAATTTACATATTATGTCCCCCAAAGTTCCATTAAACTTCTCCACCAAGCCATTTGTTTGATGGTGGTAAAGGGTTGCAACCAAGTGATTCACCCCATGAGCTTCCCAAAGGCTTTCCGTGGTTCCTGCCAGGAAATTAGTTCCCAAATCTGTGAGGATGTTGGAGGGCCAAACTACCTTGGCAAAAATATCTGTTAATGTCTGGCACACAGTTTTAGTCCTGGTGTTGCTTAGAGCTACTGCTTCCGGCCATCGGGTGGCAAAATCCATGAAAGTCAGTATGTACTGCTTTCCTCTGGGTGTCTTTTTTGGAAAAAGACCCAGAATATCCAAAGCTACTCACTAAAGGGAACCTCAATGATGGGGAGTGGCTGGAGAGGGGCTTTGACCTGGTCTTGAGGTTATCCCACTTTTTGGCATACCTCAGAAGACCGGACATAGGTAGAAACATCCTTGCCCATTTCTTCTCAGTGGAAGGACTTCCCCAAACAGTCTTTGGTTCTGTTCACCCCAGCATGGCCACTAGGATGATTGTGGGCTAAGCTTAATAGCTTTACCCCATACTTAGTTGCAACTACCAACTGTCTCTGAGGATGCCAGTCTTCCTGGTGTCCACCAGAAAGAGTTTCCTTGTATAAAAGTCCTCTTTCTACAACAAAGCTGGATCCATTAGAAGAGCTGAGAGGCGGTGGGTTGCTCTGTGCTGCCATCCAAGCTCTCTGGAAGCTTTCATCTGCTTCCTTCAGCCTGGAACTGTTCCCTTGATACTGGAGACATCAGTTTCTCATTGGATTGTGGACTCAGACTTGGTCCCTCTGGAAGCGATGTTGGGGATGGGCTTGTTTCCGTTGACTGTGAACCGCTCTCCGCTGGTGCACTATGTTGGGTTTCAGGCTCCGGTTGAGCTTCTTGCACAGGCTTAGCTGCTGTTGCCAGTGTGGGCTCAGTGGTGCCCTATGGTGTTGGGGTTTCAAGCGTTGGATTCAGTGCTGGCAGTGATTCTGGTGCTGGTTGCTCCACTGGTTCAAGTTCTGGGACTGGCTCTGGCTGGGTCTCTGTGACTGGATCCACTACTGCTGTTGCAGACATTGGCATGGGGTTCCACCACCTCTGTCTGGGTCTCTGGTATCACAGATGGGCCACTGTTGGATGGCTCAGGAACAGAGCTAGGCGTGACAGCTTGCTTTGCTTGGCTGCAGGTAACCATTCTCACCCTCTTAGCTAGCTTCACATGGTTGGACAAGTCTTCCCCCAGCAGCATGGAAATGGGATAATCATCATAGATTGCAAAAGTCCACATTCCTGACCAGCCCTTGTACTGGACAGGCAACTTGACTGTAGGCAAGTTTAAAGAGATTGATAAACCCAATTTTTTTTCAATCTTCCCTCATAGGTCATGTTTTCTAGACCTTTAATAATTTTTGTTGCTCTTCTCTGGACTTTCTCCAATTTGTCCACGTGTTTCCTGAAATGTGGCATTCAGAACTGGACACAATATTCCAGTCGAGGCCTAATCAATGCAGAGTAGAGTGGAAGAATTACTTCTCATGTCTTACTTACAATACTCCTGCTAATACGTTCCAGAATGATGTTTGCTTTTTTTTCCAATGGTGTTACACTATTGACTGATGTTTAGCTTGTGGTCCACTATGACCTCCAGATCCCTTTATGCAGTACTCCTTCCTAGGCAATCATTTCCCATTTTGTATGTGTGCAACTGATTGTTCCTTCCTAAATGGAATACTTTGCATTTGTCCTTATTGAATTCCATCCTATTTACTTCAGACCATTTCAGTGTGTCCAGATCATTTTGAATTTTAATCCTATCCTCCAAAGCATTTGCAACCCCTCCCAGCTTTGTATCATCCTCAAACTTTATAAGTGTACACTCTATGCCATTAGCTAAATAATTTATGAAGCTATCGAACAGAACTGGACCCAGAACTGATCCCTGAAGAAACCCACTCATTGTGCCTTTCCAGCATGACTGTGAACCACTGATAACTACTCTCTGAGAACGGTTTTCCAAACAGTTTTGCACCCACCTTATGGTAGCTCCATCTAGGTTGCATTTCCCTGGTTTGTTTATGAGAAGGTCATGTGGGACAGTATCAGAAGCTTCACTAAAGTCAAGATAAACCACGTGTACTGCTTCCCCCTATCCAAAAAGCTTGTTACCCTGTTGAAGAAAGCTATCAGGTTGATTTGACATGATTTGTTCTTGAGAAATCCATACTGACAGTTACTTATCACCTTATTATCTTCTAGATGTTTGCATATTGATTGCTTAATTATTTGCTCCATTATCTTTCTGTGTACAGAAGTTAAGATGACTGGTCTGTAATTCCCCAGGTTGTCCTTGTTTTCCTTTTTATAGACTGGCCAGTTATCTGGAATCGCTCCCATCTTCCATGACTTTTCAAAGACAATCGCTAATGGCTCAGATATCTCCACAGTCAGCTCCTTGAGTATTCTAGGGTGTATTTTATCAGGCTCTGGTGATTTGAAGACCTCTAACTTGTCTAAGTACATTTTAACTTGTTCTTTTCCTATTTTAGCCTCTGATCCTACCTAATTTTCACTGACATTCACTAGGGCAGAAAAGGTGGGGGAGTAGCACTGTATGTAAGGGAGCAGTATGACTGCTCAGAGCTCCGGTACGAAACTGCAGAAAAACCTGAGTGTCTCTGGATTAAGTTTAGAAGGGTGTGCAACAAGAGTGATGTAGTGGTGAGAGTCTGCTATAGACCACCGGACCAGGGGGATGAGGTAGATGAGGCTTTCTTCTGGCAGCTCACGGAAGCTACTAGATCGCATGCCCTGATTCTCATGGGTGACTTTAATTTTCCTGATATCTGCTGGGAGAGCAATACAGCGGTGCATAGACAATCCAGGAAGTTTTTGGAAAGCGTAGGGGACAATTTCCTGGTGCAAGTGCTAGAGGAGCCAACTAGGGGGGGCGCTTTTCTTGACCTGCTGCTCACAAACCAGGTAGAATTAGTGGGGGAAGCAAAAGTGGATGGGAATCTGGGAGGCAGTGACCATGAGTTGGTTGAGTTCAGGATCCTGACGCAGAGAAGAAAAGTAAGCAGCAGGATACGGACCCTGGACTTCAGAAAAGCAGACTTTGACTCCCTCAGGGAACGGATGGCCAGGATCCCCTGGGGGACTAACTTGAAGGGGAAAGGAGTCCAGGAGAGCTGGCTGTATTTCAAGGAATCCCTGTTGAGGTTACAGGGACAAACCATCCCGATGAGTCGAAAGAATAGTAAATATGGCAGGCGACCAGCTTGGCTTAATGGTGAAATCCTAGCGGATCTTAAACATAAAAAAGAAGCTTACAAGAAGTGGAAGGTTGGACATATGACCAGGGAAGAGTATAAAAATATTGCTCGGGCATGTAGGAATGATATCAGGAGGGCCAAATCGCACCTGGAGCTGCAGCTAGCCAGAGATGTTAAGAGTAACAAGAAGGGTTTCTTCAGGTATGTTGGCAACAAGAAGAAAGCCAAGGAAAGTGTGGGCCCCTTACTGAATGAGGGAGGCAACCTAGTGACAGAGGATGTGGAAAAAGCTAATGTACTCAATGCTTTTTTTGCCTCTGTTTTCACTAACAAGGTCAGCTCCCAGACTGCTGCGCTGGGCATCACAAAATGGGGAAGAGATGGCCAGCCCTCTGTGGAGATAGAGGTGGTTAGGGACTATTTAGAAAAGCTGGACGTGCACAAGTCCATGGGGCCGGACGAGTTGCATCCGAGAGTGCTGAAGGAATTGGCGGCTGTGATTGCAGAGCCATTGGCCATTATCTTTGAAAACTCGTGGCGAACCGGGGAAGTCCCGGATGACTGGAAAAAGGCTAATGTAGTGCCAATCTTTAAAAAATGGAAGAAGGAGGATCCTGGGAACGACAGGCCAGTCAGCCTCACCTCAGTCCCTGGAAAAATCATGGAGCAGGTCCTCAAAGAATCAATCCTGAAGCACTTGCATGAGAGGAAAGTGATCAGGAACAGCCAGCATGGATTCACCAAGGGAAGGTCATGTCTGACTAATCTAATTGCCTTTTATGATGAGATTACTGGTTCTGTGGATGAATGGAAAGCAGTGGATGTATTGTTTCTTGACTTTAGCAAAGCTTTTGACACGGTCTCCCACAGTATTCTTGTCAGCAAGTTAAGGAAGTATGGGCTGGATGAATGCACCATAAAGTGGGTAGAAAGCTGGCTAGATTGTCGGGCTCAACGGGTAGTGATCAATGGCTCCATGTCTAGTTGGCAGCCAGTATCAAGTGGAGTGCCCCAAGGGTCGGTCTTGGGGCCGGTTTTGTTCAATATCTTCATAAATGATCTGGAGGATGGTGTGGATTGCACTCTCAGCAAATTTGCGGATGATACTAAACTGGGAGGAGTGGTAGATACGCTGGAGGGGAGGGATAGGATACAGAAGGACCTAGACAAATTGGAGGATTGGGCCAAAAGAAATCTGATGAGGTTCAATAAGGATAAGTGCAGGGTCCTGCACTTAGGACGGAAGAACCCAATGCACAGCTACAGACTAGGGACCGAATGGCTAGGCAGCAGTTCTGCAGAAAAGGACCTAGGGGTGACAGTGGACGAGAAGCTGGATATGAGTCAGCAGTGTGCCCTTGTTGCCAAGAAGGCCAATGGCATTTTGGGATGTATAAGTAGGGGCATAGCGAGCAGATCGAGGGACGTGATCGTTCCCCTCTATTCGACATTGGTGAGGCCTCATCTGGAGTACTGTGTCCAGTTTTGGGCCACACACTACAAGAAGGATGTGGATAAATTGGAGAGAGTCCAGCGAAGGGCAACAAAAATGATTAGGGGTCTGGAACACATGACTTATGAGGAGAGGCTGAGGGAGCTGGGATTGTTTAGCCTGCAGAGGAGAAGAATGAGGGGGGATTTGATAGCTGCTTTCAACTACCTGAAAGGGGGTTCCAAAGAGGATGGCTCTAGACTGTTCTCAATGGTAGCAGATGACAGAACGAGGAGTAATGGTCTCAAGATGCAGTGGGGGAGGTTTAGGTTGGATATTAGGAAAAACTTTTTCACTAAGAGGGTGGTGAAACACTGGAATGCGTTACCTAGGGAGGTGGTAGAATCTCCTTCCTTAGAGGTTTTTAAGGTCAGGCTTGACAAAGCCCTGGCTGGGATGATTTAACTGGGAATTGGTCCTCCTTCAAGCAGGGGGTTGGACTAGATGACCTTCTGGGGTCCCTTCCAACCCTGATATTCTATGATTCTATGTTAGACGTCCAATCACCACCAACCTCTTGGTGAAAACCAAAACAAAGAAGTCATTAAACACCTCTGCCATTTCTACATTTTCTTTTATTATTCTCTCCCCCCTGCCCATTAAGTAACAGGCCTATCCTGTCCTTGGTCTTCCTCTTGCTTCTAATGTATTTGTAGACTGTGTTGGAATAGTAAGGCCAGAGTGTTGGTCCATAACCTGGGAGTGACCTATATTCAGGAATTTCATATGTTTGAGAATTAGACTATTATCCATCATGGTTGGCACCTACAGGTCTGTGGAAATTAAGATGTTCAGGGAAAAGATCACTCCCCACCAGCCAAACTACTAAAAGTGTCTACTGATGTATATTATAAACAACACTGGGTGATTGATAAGGGATACTTGTTATGGCAGATATTTTCTGCAATGGATGACTCATCAAAAGATGTGTTTAGCTCATTAAGAACTGTCAGTTTTGACAACTATTAATAATAATGACCAGATTATAAATTCCTTTTTACTTATCAGTCATATAACAGAGATATCATAAAGTAAATCCATAAATACTGACGTAAACAAAAATGTTAAAACATAGCATATGGTGAAATTGATCATGGGAAAGTATTTTCCCTCCAGAAAAGGGGTTTCTTTGTCTCACACCCTATAAAAGACAAAGGGCTTGATACCTATGTTGGGGAGTGAAAATTGCTGTCATCTCATCAGTTACAGAGAGGAGACACAGAGGCCAGCTCTTTTGATTATAATAAAGGTGGTAATGTATCTATTCTTTCTGTATTCTGTACAGTGTTGAATTAATCTCTGGTTGATAATCGTTGATTAAATCCTTTTGAGCCTGTTATTCAACAATGTCAAATAGCTATTAAATTTGAACATGCAACACTCCATTGGGGCTGGCACTGAGGTCTGAACCCAGGACCTGCAGTGCTAAAAGCATAAGCCTCTAATGCTTGAGCTAAAGACCTGACTCCCTTAACTAGCTGGAGCAGCAGATTAGTAACATTACTATGAGAACTAGCTACTAGAAAGGCACAAATATCCACATATTCCTATTAAAACAGAGGGAACAGCTCAGGCACTGCCTGGGTTACAGAGCACCCTAATGGGACCAGAGTTGGTTGGGCCATAGTCCTGCTGCTTTATTCATTAGTCAGCAGAGCTGGCTGGGCCCACAGCTGGGATAATGCTACACCTACTAAAGAGGTCCAGCAGTGGGCATGTTCCCACTCACTGAGACAGTATATCCCTAATGCTGGGTTGTTACCAGTCATGTGGCCAGTAAGATTTATGGACAGACCGTTCCTTTAGGACAGGAAGGCTGTCAGAAGGAAGGGCTACTTGAGTTGATGCAGGGAGAACTCATCTCTGGCATAGATTTATGCCACGTCTTTGGTTAATGTTCTTGTCAGCTTCAGTTGTTACACTAATAAAAATGATACCAACAGGATCTTTTAAGAGGGACAAGGCAAATTGCCACGTTTATTGTAAATACAACAAAATATTCCTATATGCAATTTCTATATAGATCCATTCACACACACAGACATTCACACACAGGTTCTACATAAAGCTTGTTATAGTTACCAGCCTAGATGTTGCTCATGCCAAGTTACTGGCCAGGTGTCCTGGACACGAGAGTGGAGCCGAGTCGTTATCAGATGCACATCCGATGCTCCTGAAGGGTGGTCGTAGAACCAGACTCAAAGAACACAGTCCCTGGACCCAATTTTTATAGGTCTCTGGTTCAATACAAGTCAATGGAAGTTGCTTCATCATGCTGAATTTACAATTGAGATGACCATCAATCAGCTCAATCATCAGGTGGTATATCCATGACGTCTCCATGATGGCTAGGTGTTATCTTCTCGTTCTTCCTTGATGATTTTTGGGTGGATTCTGGTTCGTCCTCCAGGGGTCATCCAGTTATCTCCACTTTGCATATTCTTCGGCCCATCGATATCAAGGTTGAAATACTTAGGATTAGGCTGGCATCATTTACTAACCAATTATTTCCCTGCTTCAGGCTCTCAATTCCGTGCACTCATCATTCACTCTTTTACTTAACAACATAATCTATGACTCTTGATTCATTTAACAAGTTTTATCCCACTATCTATTTTTCCCTCTTTGGGTACCAACATTTGCATAGGCATGACAAGGGGCCCCCACAGGGGAAGAGCATCAGGGTGTTGTTTTAAAGAACAGCATTGTTTCCTCAAAGTTCTTATCACTTTCTAGCACAGACTCTTTGTCCTGTACCGGCCTGAAATAATTAGAACTTTGGCCTTGCATTTGTTACAGAGTGAAATTCAACAGCATGGAACTGATGTTCATACTCTTTTGTCTATCTTTATTTCTACTACTACATAATTATAATTCTATCATACTTATATAAATTTGCGGGCGACCCAACACAGTGAAGTGATGATCTCTGTTTAGGAAGTGGAGAGAATGGGAGATAGATAGCACATAGTATCTTATTCGTGTTTTGTAAAGTGTTTTTTGTAAATAATGCCTTTAATAAACAGTGATCTTTATCCACAAGATCATGTTGCCACTTTACTTCAGTGCCTGATTCAATTAAATCATTAAAAACATGTATGGAAAATTTGGGAATTTGGTAATAAATGAATATGAACAAAAAAACCTGCCCAAACTCCCTTTTTTCATTTGATTTCTTGACTCAGAATGCCGATTTATTTGTTTTAGTAGAAATAAGATTGAAGGTCATAATTAAGCAGTTTTGAAGAAAGAGATACAAAAGATTAAGGCTCACACAGAGCTTTTCTGCCTTCTGTTTTTAATTCCCTGACTGTGGGAGTCTTCTGAAACTGCCCTGCTGCTTTATTTGAATATTATCATCACCCTTCACTGAAACTCTCATTTAAAGTAAATTCATTACCGTATGTGACTTATTTAAACAACAGGTGAATTAATGCCTCTAGGGCATGGAGCTGGTTGTTCCAAAATGAAAGTAGGGTCTAAGAAACATAACAACAATACTCTGCACTAAGTAATATTAAATAGATAGTACAATTTGGCAAAGTATTTTACAAATGTATAAGTTTCAGAAAGATATTGCTAAATAGGTGAATATTATTAGGCCCAATTTTACAGATGAGTACTCTGAGGCACAGAAAAGGTTAAGTGAGCTGCTGAGAGTTACATTTAGTCAAAATCAGAGCTGGGAAAAGAACCTAGGATTCCTGATTCATATTCTCTCACTCTATTTAACAGAAAGCATTGGGCCTGACTTTCAGCTGACTTGCACATTGTGTAGTCATATATATTTGTGTATGAAACACTGCTAACCATGTAAATGAGTGGAAAATTATAACTTGGTAGCAGCTTGCACATACTTTGTGACATCCCATTTCTTGGCCAACACATCAGTGTTAGAAATGGGTACTTCCAGAACTAAAAGCATGCTGCTATAGGTTAAGCTCATGGGCTCTACATGGGGTTGTAGAAGATTCACATCCTCTGTTGAATGGACAGGGGGACCAGTAACACACTCTCACCACTGGATTACATTTGCATAGGGGAAAATGACTATATAAGGCTCAAGATACAAGGTGGGTGACCTAATATCTTTATTGGACCAACTTCTGTTGGTGAAGGTTCAAGGCAGTGGAGAATCATTCCCATTGTCTTTCAAATCAATATATATAATTTGATGTAAGGTACCATATAGATGTACATTTGTACCTGAACAATTATTAGATTGTGAGCTCTCCAGGGCAGAGAGCCTGGGTCTCATTGTCTACTACTCCATAAAATATATAGCGTAGTAGAACCAAATTGCAAGTTTTCAGTGCTATGGAAACAAATGGATTAAACTTACTTAGCAAAGAGTTGGTGGAAATTAGCACACCCATGTGTGAAAGGCAATAGAGAATCAGACCTAAAATCTTTACACAAAAGACTTACAATCTATAAATCTTGAGCAGAGAGGGATCACAAGTCAGAAGAGGATAAAGAGGGCTCTTCAATTTAGCAAACAGTGTAACAAGAGTCACTGGTTGAAAGTTGAAGCAACACAAATTCAGACTGAAAATAAGGTGTACACTTTTAGCAGTGAGGGTAACTAACTGTTGGAACAACTTGCCAAGGTTTGTGGTGGATTCTTCATCACTTTGCAATTTTTAAATCAAGATAGGTTGTTTTTTATAAAACATATGGTGTTAACATAAGCAGGAAACAATTAATGGAAGTCCTTTGGCCACAGGAAGTCAAACTAGATGATCACAGTAGTTCCTTTTGGCCTTGGAATATATTAATTTCTCTGGTGGTTTCCACTTTCTTTTCACTAGAATGGAAATGATTCTATGAGCAGCTTTTGTTACATTTTTGGAAGTGCCAGAAAGGACCCATGACTCTACTTGCGCATCCTGATCATAGGGGCCATTGGGGCTTGAAGGAAAGGAAGGATGAGTGGCTCCAGCTGACTGCACATTTCTACCTACAGATGTGAAGGAATTAGAATTCAGCCCTAATCTTCAGCCTAGACTTTTGTGAAGGGTTTTTCTGCTTTCCCACTTATACACAATTTGGGACCATTGTTCATTAGATTCTGGTTCGTAAAATAAATATACTCCCCTCAGAGAAATAAAATTTACAAATGCTTACAAGCATTTTAAATTAGATAGTAGCTAATTCAGGAGTCCAGGCCCAGTTAATATTTCAGAAACATATCACCTGCCACCCCCAAAAAGAATCCCATGCTCTTTCTAGTTACAATATTCAATTAAAATTCCTCCACAATGGAACACAAGTAATTAGTGTCTTAATTCATTACTCCTTTATGTTGGCTAGGCATAAGCAATATTTTCATATATTTAACCAGAGAGGCAGACAATAAGCATTAAGCCAGTGAACTGGAAAATCAGAAGACCTACAGTACTTAAACTATAACATTACTGCCCAGCAGGAATTTTATTAGCAACTTGCTCTACTGAAAGCCATTGCAATATGACTTACAGTGTCTGTAATGCTACATAGTAAATAGCATTCTGTAGCCATCAGAAGAAAAGGTCATCATTTTACATAGTTGCACCCTATTTGAAATCACTCTCTATAAAAACAAAGTAACAGTCTAGAAACAGTTTTCCTGAATTCAAAATGGCTCATTCTGTGCTAAGTAATTGATTCATAAAAGTCAGGGGCATGCACGTTTAAATGAGTTTAATCAAATGTTTAAACAATAAAAACAAAACTGAAGATAAATCAAACATGGGATGATATACTAGAACATTGTCACGGGAGGCACCAAAGTGTGAGTGAGCTCTCATTTGAGACACAATGTACAAATTATGCTAAGACAAAGTCAAGCAAGGACTTTTAGGAATAACTTCCTTTCTGACGGAATGACTATTGCTTCCTCAGCCCACCTGTCAAGGTTCCTTCCCCACTCTGAACTCTAGGGTACAGATGTGGGGACCTGCAGGAAAAACCTCCTAAGCTTATCTTTACCAGCTTAGATCAAAACTTCCCCAAGGTACAAAATATTCTACCCTTTGTCCTTGGATTGGCCGCTACCACCACCAAACAAATACTGGTTACTGGGGAAGAGCTGTTTGGACACGTCTTTCCCCGCAAAATACTCCCAAAAATCTTGCACCCCACTTTCTGGACAAGGTTTGGTAAAAAGCCTCACCAATTTGCCTAGGTGACTACAGACCCAAACCCTTGGATCTTAAGAACAATGAACAATCCTCCCAACACTTGCACCCCCCCTTTCCAGAGAAATGTTGGATAAAAAGCCTCACCAATTTGCCTAGGTGACTGCAGACCCAAACCCTTGGATCTGAGAACAATGAAAAAGCATTCAGTTTTCGTACAAGAAGACTTTTAATAGAAATAGAAGTAAATAGAAATCACCTCTGTAAAATCAGGATAGTAGATACCTTACAGGGTAATTAGATTCAAAACATAGAGAACCCCTCTAGGCAAAACCTTAAGTTACAAAAAAGATACACAGAGAGAAATAGTTATTCTATTCAGCACAATTCTTTTCTCAGCCATTTAAAGAAATCATAATCTAACACATACCTAGCTAGATTACTTACTAAAAGTTCTAAGACTCCATTCCTGGTCTATCCCTGGCAGAAACAGCATATAGACAGAGACACAGACCCTTTGTTTCCCTCCCTCCTCCCAGCTTTTGAAAGTATCTTGTCTCCTCATTGGTCATTTTGGTCAGGTGCCAGCGAGGTTACCTTTAGCTTCATAGCCCTTTACAGGTGAGAGGACTTTTTTCCTCTGGCCAGGAGGGATTTCAAAGGGGTTTACCCTTCCCTTTATATTTATTACACCACCACTTCCTCAACACATACTTATTGATATTAAAGCTTTATTCAGACTGATTTTTGCCCTCCCCCAGCTTTAAATTTCCCTCTGCTTATGTGAAAGTATCATTTAATTGTCCTTAAGGGTGACATATAAGCCATTCTGTACAGAGCAAATAAAGCACAACCAGATATTAAGTAGCCTTGGATCCAAATTCCCCCATCTATATTACAGTCTTGTAATGATCTCATCCTGCTGTTCTTTTCTTTGTGCTGATGTTAAAGTAATCTTCAAAGAGTTGACAGGTTTTTGTAATTAAAGTTTTTAAATATCAATCAACATATCAATTACCACGTAGAGTTGCACAAAGCTCCATCTTTCTCCATAACCTTACACTGAAATAAGCCCAAAATAAGATTTCAAGAGAATAGAACAGAAACAGTAGGTTCACTTACCCTCCACAAAGCAGTATTTAATTATATTTTTATGGGTTGCCAATCTGAGCTCTTCAACAAGAAATGTTTTGTAACAAGGCAACATGTTTTTAAGTAATCATAGACAACTCTTAACTCTTATTCAAAACTACTGTGATTGATGTGATGTCAGAGATCCATTAGATATTGCCTGAAAGTTATGTATATTGTTCTTTAGCAAAAATGGCTTTAACAGCTCCAAAATCAATTATTTTTCATTAAATCTCCTTAATTAAACTTTCACCAACTGACGCCTGAGGTTGTGGCCAAACAGCACAAATTAGCTTCAGGCTGTTTTATCTTGCACCAGGGAAATTGTCCAGCACAGAGCAGCCCAAAGATTGACTAAGTGTAAAGATGCCATAAAGTCATTTTTACATTCCCCCTCCTGAGTTATGCCAATTGCTCAACTGTTAGAGTTGTGGACCAGGACCAGTATTTCTTTCCTGTTTTTTTATTAAACTGTATCTACATAATTCCTCTAGTCCAAAACACATAAATGTACTTTGACTGTCAACATGAAAAATGAAATGACCAAATTTTGTTAAATAACTGCCTATAGATGTACAGTACTGTAGGTCTCTGGTTCTGACTTTGCACGCATTATAGGTATTTTAATAGAATGCTAATGATACTACTGAGCCCCCAGTAAAGCAATATTCTTTCTAAAGGAAAAAAAAAGAAATATCCCTTTCTCATTTCTGATCAGATGTCATATACTGTTATTTTTATGATGGATAGCACTATGCAGAAATATTAAAACAAAGTTGTTATATGTTTTATATAATGTCTAGGGTAGATATCCTTGAGCTTTGAAACACTGAAATACATTTGTTTGGCTAATAATATTTCAGTGATGGATTATCACCTCATATTTTCCTTAAAACATGTTTTAAAACTGAAGTCTAAGAAAACAGAACTAAATGGGAATAGAGAAGTGATGAACTGCTCACTAGCAATCCACCTTCATTGCTTGCAAACAATGGTGGTGCTAGATAAGCTGGAGTCATCTCTGTGCTTAATCATAGGAAATGCAGGAATGTCAGAAACTGTAGTGGGTTGAACCTATATCAAAGTAAAAGTGTTCTTTTCAGTTTGCATATTATAGTGGATTAACTCATAATATAGCAGTAAAAGACTATGTCATATCATTTGACACATGTTCTGCTAAATATCATAATAGAAAGAATGATGACTAGTGTAACTTTTTTTTAGACTGAAATACACTAAAACATTTTAATGAAAAGTTAAAAGCATCTTGCATGAGTGAAGACATGTTTTCATTTTCTCCTCCAATTTCAATCACTTTATTGGCATGCAAAGGTATTTAAGCATTGCCAGAGTTATTAAATCAAATATCTGTGTATAGATTAGGTTTCATACAGGTAACTGGTTAAATGGCTTTTATATATCTGTCCATTTCTACTGCTGTTGATTTTCTTATTCAGTGGCAGGGTAGCATATACTATGAGGTTATTTCTCCTTGCTCTCTCTTTTCTGCTAATGATGTACCTAGCTATTTTACCTGGGACTTGATTCAGCCCGTGAGTTTCACCAGTGCAAGCTGGCAGAAACCAGACTCCAGACTCATGGTGGGAAAAAGTCAGTCATGAGTGGGAGCACAAAGGACTATGCCTCATGCAACTTTCACTCTTCTGAGGACATATAACACCAGACATTAATATAAATATTTCTCTTTAATTGCACACTAAGTCTCACATCTGATGAGGTTCAATAAGGATAAGTGCAGGGTCCTGCACTTAGGACGGAAGAACCCAATGCACAGCTACAGACTAGGGACCGAATGGCTAGGCAGCAGTTCTGCGGAAAAGGACCTAGGGGTGACAGTGGACGAGAAGCTGGATATGAGTCAGCAGTGTGCCCTTGTTGCCAAGAAGGCCAATGGCATTTTGGGATGTATAAGTAGGGGCATAGCGAGCAGATCGAGGGACGTGATCGTTCCCCTCTATTCGACATTGGTGAGGCCTCATCTGGAGTACTGTGTCCAGTTTTGGGCCCCACACTTCAAGAAGGATGTGGATAAATTGGAGAGAGTCCAGCGAAGGGCAACAAAAATGATTAGGGGTCTGGAACACATGACTTATGAGGAGAGGCTGAGGGAGCTGGGATTGTTTAGCCTGCAGAAGAGAAGAATGAGGGGGGATTTGATAGCTGCTTTCAACTACCTGAAAGGGGGTTCCAAAGAGGATGGCTCTAGACTGTTCTCAATGGTAGCAGATGACAGAACGAGGAGTAATGGTCTCAAGTTGCAGTGGGGGAGGTTTAGATTGGATATTAGGAAAAACTTTTTCACTAAGAGGGTGGTGAAACACTGGAATGCGTTACCTAGGGAGGTGGTAGAATCTCCTTCCTTAGAGGTTTTTAAGGTCAGGCTTGACAAAGCCCTGGCTGGGATGATTTAACTGGGATTTGGTCCTGCTTCGAGCAGGGGGTTGGACTAGATGACCTTCTGGGGTCCCTTCCAACCCTTATATTCTATGATTCTATGATTCTATGATATTCTAACACAGTATGTGCAATCTACACCATCATATATTCTCTGGCTATCTGATATAATTTGGACATCTAGTAACCTCTTCTTATCATCTATTCCTTTTGATACCCCAAGAGCATAATCATGGCAACACACTTAGAGGCAATGTATTCTTAATGCATTGGCAGGTAAACAAACTGATTCACTTCAGATGCCAGAAACTTAATTTCAGTTGATGTTTCTCCATACAGCTACTTCAACATGTGGTATTGATTTCTCCTAGCCTTCATTGTATTTTTCAAGATCTTCAGTAACATTTCAGGATAATAGCTGAGCACTTAAAATTACAAATTTCCATTTTTAAGTTTAACTTTAAAAATGTATATGTTAATTTAGATAATGTTGAAGTTTCTGTTTGTATTTTAATAAAAGAAATAATAAGATTTCAAGATAGTTTTTATATTTACTTCCTGTTTTCATAAGCATTTAGCTTCCAAAATATTCACTCAGTGAGCTTAAACTTCCTTTACTGGTTCTGTTCTCATAGATGGCTTTATTTTCATGTTTTCAGTTTATGGGAAAGTGGGGGGAAACACAATTTCCCTTTGTAAAATGTTGGTTCTTTTGTAAATCTAACATCATCTTTTTTTGAACTGGGCTACAGAAAAAATATTCTGAAGTTTGAAAGTTGTATCTTTTTGGGGACATGGTAATAGGTGATTGAAAAATCACTTCTGAACATGCACAGCAGAATCTGCTCAGATTTTTCACAAATTTATGAAACGCAGCCCTTCTTAGAGAAAGCATTTCTCATTCTTTATACCCAGCTTGATATGCACCAGAGGTACTCTGGGACAGGTTTTAAAAGGAACATTGTAAATGTCTCATTGGAGCAAAATTTCCCCCCCAAATTGCCTTAACATCAGGGACAGAAGAAAACTGTGGCAAATGTAATATTGTGAATTCTTGATTTTAAGGTCTGTATTATTATGGCTGTCTTATACTATAGCCTGCACATTTCAATCTAAATATACTATGTTGTTGTCTGTGGCTCTAATACACAAGCCCTATGCATGCGGAAATCTCGCAGATATCCGCGGAAGCTCCATATACAAGGGGTTAGCAAGGATCAAGCCCTTTTTCTATAATTTAAACCAAGCTAATCCAGGCTTGCACAAAACTATCTTCCTTCAAAGAGTGGAGAGAATGGACTCCAACAGTAACAAATCTCCCCCAAACGGTAGAGATTAAATTTAAATTGTGATCATTTAAAGACTAACTTTACTAAATATGTGTTGTCATTTTTTTTTTGCTTTGGGTTTTCTTTTAAAGGGTAATTTAATCTGTGTGTGTTGCAAAGGATAGCCACATGCTTTCATTTTGAATGACTTTTTTTTTTTAAGGGAAAACTGAACTGTAAATACAAAGGTCTCAGTTGAGTGGTCTAGACTAGGGAAAGTGGATGAGATTACAACAGAGTTAGCACATTTTAGCTAATCCTAACCTAACTTTGATCTTTTCTTATTTCAGATACAGGTTAGAACCTTCTACCTCAAATTCGATGGTCAAGATTGACCTTAGGAAGGACCTTCAGGTGGACCTTGATGAGATATAAATCAAAGTAAAAAGAGGCCAAGGTCAGGTTGAGGAAAGCTAAAACATGTTAGCTAATCTCAGCATACTCTTAACCATTCTAACTAGTCTAAACAAACCACAGGAGAGATCACATTAAGTTCATCCCCTGTATTAAGCTGTATAGGAGTTAAATACAAATTGGACATCACCTCCAGATGATGGTGGACTCGTAAGCATTTAAAGGAGAAATATACACACTCACACACAATTCACAAAACTCATATAGTTACATGTACAATAGTAATTAAATATTAAGTGCAACATTAAGGTGAAAACAATAGCAAAAAGTGAAAAATGTAGAAGTAAGGGTTTCAGGATAAATGGTGGCCATATCTACTACAGCTGAGTTGAATGTACGAGGTATCCTGCACTCTTGTTTCTCTAGTTCTATGTGAATCTATCATGACTATTTATGTCATAACATGTTTATAAAAATGGAAGATATGCAATGAGGCTGAATTAAATTTTCTGTTGGAACCTTACATTTGAAATTACTCCACTTTTTTAAAAAAGGAGTACTTGTGGCACCTTAGAGACTAACAAATTTATTTGAGCATAATAAATAATTTGTCAGATGCATGCAGTGGAAAATACAGTAGATAGATTTTATATACCCAGAGAACATGAAGCAATGGATGTTACCATACACACTGTAACAAGAGTGATCAGGTAAGGTGAACTGTTACCAGCAGGAGAGAAAAATAAAACCTTTTGTAGTGATAATCAAGGTGGGCCATTTCCAGCAGTTGACAAGAACGTGTGAGGAACAGTAGGGGGGAAAAATAAACATAGGGAAATAGTTTTACTTTGTGTAATGACACATCCACTCCCAGTCTTTATTCAAGCCTAATTTAATGGTGTCCTGTTTGCAAATTAATTCTAATTCAGCAGTCTCTCGTTGGAGTGTGTTTCTGAAGTTTTTTTTGTTGTAATATTGCGACTTTTAGGTCTGTAATCAAGTGACCAGAGAGGTTGAAGTGTTCTCCGACTGTTTTTTGAATGTTATAATTCTTGACATCTGATTTGTGTCCATTTATTCTTTTATGTAGAGACTGCCCAGTTTGGCCAATGTACATGGCAGCGGGGCATTGCTGGCACATGATGGCATATATCATATTGGTAGACGTGCAGGTGAACAAGCCTCTGTTAATCTGTTTCTTCACTTCAGCAGGTGGGTACTGTAGTTGTAAGAACACTTGATAGGGATCTTGAGGTGTTTGTCTCCGTCTGAGGGGTTGGAGAAAATGCAGTTGTATCATAGATCTTGGCTGTAGACAATGGATCGTGTGGTGTGGTCTGCATGAAAGCTGGAGGCATGTAGGTAAGTATAGCGGTCAGTAGGTTTCTGGTACAGGGTGGTGTTTATGTGGCCATTGCTTATTAGCACTGTAGTGTCCAGGAACTGGATCTCTTGTGTGGACTGGTCCAGGCTGAGGTTGATGGTGGGATGGAAATTTTCATTTCAGTTTCCATTCAATTTCCATCCCACCATCAAGATCTATGATACAACAGCATTTGCTCCAACCCTTCAGACAGAGACAAACACCTACAAGATCTCTATCAAGCGTTCTTACAACTACAATACCCACCTGCTGAAGTGAAGAAACAGATTGACAGAGCCAGAAGAGTACCCAGAAGTTACCTACTACAGGACAGGCCCAACAAAGAAAATAACAGAACGCCACTAGCAGTCACCTTCAGCCCCCAACTAAAACCTCTCCAGCGCATCATCAAGGATTTACAACCTATCCTGAAGGACGACCCATCACTCTCACAGATCTTGGGAGACAGGCCAGTTCTTGCTTACAGACAGCCCCCCAACCTGAAGCAAATACTCACAAGCAACCACATACCACACAACAAAAACACTAACCCAGGAACTTATCCTTGCAACAAAGCCCGTTGCCAAATGTGTCCACGTATCTATTCAGGGGACACCATCATAGGGCCTAATCACATCAGCCACACTATCAGAGGCTCATTCACCTGCACATCTACCAATGTGATATATGCCATCATGTGCCAGCAATGCCCCTCTGCCGTGTACATTGGCCAAACTGGACAGTCTCTATGTAACAGAATATATTACAACAAAAAAACTTCAAAAACAGACTCCAACGAGAGACTGCTGAATTGGAATTAATTTGTAAACTGGACACAATTAACTTAGGCTTGAATAAAGACTGGGAGTGGATGTGTCATTACACAAAGTAAACCTATTTCCCTACGTTTATTCCCCCCTCTCCCCACACACACACACACACACTGTTCCTCACATGTTCTTGTCAACTGCTGGAAATGGCCCACCTTGATTATCACTACAAAAGGTTTTATTTTTCTCTCCTGCTGGTAACAGTTCACCTTACCTGATCACTCTTGTTACAGTGTGTATGGTAACATCCATTGCTTCATGTTCTCTGTGTATATAAAATCCACCTAATGTATTTTCCACTGCATGCATCTGAAGAAGTGAGCTGTAGCTCATGAAATCTTATGCTCAAACAAATTTGCTAGTCTCTAAGGTACTACAAGTCCTCCTTTTCTCTTTGCGGATACAGACTAACATGGCTGCTACTCTGAAACCTGCACTTTTTTGTGTGATTTGAATGATACAACTTAAATGTTACCTTAACATAAGTGTTTTGCATTGAATATAGTTAAAATTCATACCAGGCATGTGCATATATGGCAATATGGCATCACCATAGTTTTTCCACACAAGGGAACAATCTAGCCTCAGAGTTAGGGAGTGTAAATTATGTGTAGAGTAACTCCAGACCCTTAGTGCTAAAAGCTTGAGCCTCCAACAGTGGAGATAAAATAATCTCTCTATCAGCGGGTGCCAGACTCTCATTCTCATACATAAATCAGCCACAAGAGGAGGACAGACACTCACATTTTTCTAGTGTGGATTAAATAGTTCCCCACTTGGAGAAGCTCATCCCAAGCATCCGAGTTGAAGTTTTATGTTGTGCACCATTTATCTAACTGACTCCTACTTTGATTTGAATTCTGGGATTTGAATTCTGGTCCTTCAGTACTAAAAGCATAATTGTTTACCACTTGAGCCGAAGAACAAAGGGAAATGTTTTCAAAGGCAAAAAGGGAAGGTGCCCAAATCACCTGACTTCTACTTGTGCGTTTGTAAATTTTCCCCTAATTTTCTAGCTGCCAACTATATCTGTTAACTTCTTATGTGGACCAACCATTGGAGGTGGACAAAAAAAAAATCACCCATTCCTACATCACCTTCTGGACACACTTTAGGTCATTTCTGAATTTGGACTTGCTGTTATATAACATGTTCAGAATCTCTTCTGTTACATATCAACGTTGCTGTTGTCTACATGTATACCAAACTGTATAAGTTTAAGAGAGACGGCCTCATATGTCAGACACAACAGAAAAGACAAATTCAGTGACAATTAAGAAACAAAATCTCTGGAATTTCCTATCCAAGTTCTGAATTCTACCAGTACCATTGTTTGACGGTTGAGCTCGTGGAAATTCAGAGTCCCTTTGAATTCTACTGTTCACCTGCCACTGAATGATTGCTGCTAACTTTTAAAATATCCAAATTAGGCTTATATATGCTTTACAAACATCATCTAGACTTATTGAGAGAAAGCATGTTATGGTTATGAGTCTTATGTACAAGAGAAGCTCATATAACAAATACAAAAATTACACTTGGACACAAGGCAAATATATATACATATATATATGTAAATAATGGAAACAAGAGTAAGAGAAATAGTGAAATGGAGCTAGAGATTAAATAAAGGACTACTGTAATGGGGGAGGGAATAGGTCTAATTCTGTTAATAAGTCAGTTATGACAAGATTGATGTTGTTGTAGCACCTACTAAACACTTATATGTTCTTTTCTTCCTTGACCCATATGTCTTAGACAAAAAATACAATGGAGATTAAAAAAAAATCAAACATAAATAAGGGAAACATTCGTGATTCTTGTAACAGTTTGGGCTGAATTAAAATAAAATTAACCCAGTGATTTCAAAGTGTTTACAGTGTTCTGTCCAGAGTGTTGCTTCCAGGCCAATATTCCATTTATTTAATTTATACCAAGGGTCAGATTATGCCTGGACATGGCTAGGGTACACAGGTAGAAAAGCAAAGCCAAAAAACCTTTTTTTTTTCTTTTTTACCTTTGAGACCACCATACAGAAGCCAGATACAATTGCTGTCATAGCATATTCCTAGGTGTGCTCCATGTTCTTTGAGATTCCACTGGAAGAATCCAACTTTACGCTCTTGTCTGAGCTGCAAAGGGCTTCTGCTCGTGGAAGGAGGTCAGGGCAGGTGCTGAATGTACTCTTTCCTGAGCTGGCACTGTGGGGATGTATCTCACAGGTTTTGTCCTCTACCACCCAGAGAAGTGGCCTGTGGCAGAGTTTCTGCCACTAAGATTCCAGGGCCTGCAGTCAGTCAGTGAATATCTGTACTAAAATTGTACTATTCTTAGGTTAAAACTGCATCTGTACCTGGCAGAAGCGTCTTACTCATGTTAGGAGACCGACTAGCTACAGATAAGATTTTTCCTGAGGCTTAGAAAGTCCATTCCACTGGGAGACAGGTCTGCTGGCAGCAATACTCAATTCCACGCCTTTAAAAGACTTGAGACCCTCCTCACTTTCTAGCTGCTGTGGCACATTGTAGGCAGAGAAACAGGTAGTTGCTTCTCTTTTAAGATCCATTTTATGGCCTGGATTGAAGGGAAGCTCCTCCAAATATTTAAGATATTAAATTGTTAAATTCTATTAAAGATGACCACAGAAAAGAGATAATAGTGATCCTTTAATATGTATTTGTTCAAAAGGCATTTTAACCCTGTAGTAAATGCACCTACACCAAAACCAGGAGTTTAAAACTTAAAAGTGGGTGGATTTTTGATGGAGGTAATTTGTGACATAAAAAATACCATCCTGCCTTTGGTTTGCACTATGTTTCTTTTACTTGGTTGATGTTCCATCAATTTTATTCTCTCTTCTGAATGTATTATCTAATTGTCTTCTAGCACATTTGTTTTAAAACCTTTTAAATACTGGTTCCAGAATTTTTTGGGTGGTTCCAAACAAATATAGTACGGTTTATTTTTTAATGGTAATTGTTTATGATTTGTTATCTTGTGGGTAACCCTCCTGATTTACTAAGTAATCATTATTTTTTTGAGTTCAGCGAGATGGTGGAACTTGTCAATTGTGCCAAATTGATTTAAGAGAGACCAGAGAGAAAGAAATAATTAAGCATAGGGGATCTGATTTCCCCCTAAATAAAGTTTTGCACAGGTTTAACTCTGTTGATTGCAGCAGATTTTGATTCACATTGGTGAGATAGAAAAATCAGATGTAGGTTTTTTTTTTTTTAATTTTAGAGCTGACTATATAATATGATAATGTTATCTCTGTGTATCTCACAAATGAAAATAGGTACATATGTTGCAGGCAAAATGAGCCAGAAAGGTGACCAGCTTAACTAGCGAGAAATTTGAAGACACCCTAGGCTCCTTGATCTTAGCTAAAATCACTATGTTTTTTTCTAACATGGAATATCTGAGATACTTTTGGTTTGCAAGTCTCTCCCACCTAGCAGAATCAAACCTTTTAAAAACAGTATAGAGGGACAATAGTTAAATACGTTTAGTATTTTATAGTGACTTGTTTTGAAACTCCTGTGAGAGGGATTCCTTACTGATAGAAATGGAATGAAAAAAAATAAATTAAAAGGGACATAAGTACTCATGCTCCATGGCATAAGCGAAACACTAACTGATGGGAGTTGAGAAAAAAAAGAAACTTCCACTATGATCAAGTTATTCCATAATCATCCACTATGGGACTTGTTGCACCTTCCTCTGAAGTATCTGGCATGGGCCACTGTCAGAGAGAAGATGCTCCAACAGAGGGAGCTATTGAAGAAATTCTCACTTATAGATACTTTTGATTTTTCAAAGTTAAACTGTTAAACCTACTAATTAACCAAAAAAGAAACAAAACCTTTGCTCTGTGGCCTGCATTGGACACTTCAGCCCCAAAGGAGAACTTTTCAAAAATGTTGAACATGTGTGTCAAGGTTCCTTCCCCGCTCTGAACTCTAGGGTACAGGTGTGGGGACCTGCATGAAAGACCCCCTAAGCTTATTCTTACCAGCTTAGGTTAAAAACTTCCTCAAGGTACAAACTTTGCCTTGTCCTTGAACCCTATGCTGCCACCACCAAGCGTGTTAAACAAAGAACAGGGAAAGAGCCCACTTGGAGACGTCTTCCCCGAAAATATTCCCCCCAAGCCATCCACCCCCTTTCCTGGGGAAGGCTTGATAAAAATCCTCACCAAATTGTACAATGTGTACAATCTGAACACAGACCCAAACCCTTGGATCTTAAGAACAATGAAAAAGCAACCAGGTTCTTAAAAGAAGAATTTTAATTAAAGAAAAGGTAAAAGAATCACTTCTGTAAAATCAGGATGGTAAATACCTTACAGGGTAATCAGATTCAAAACAAAGAGAATCCCTCTAGGCAAAACTTTAAGTTACAAAAAGACACAAAACAGGAATATACATTCCATTCAGCACAGCCTATTTTACCAACCATTAAACAAAAGGAAATCTAACACATTTCTAGCTGGATAACTTACTAAATTTTTACAGGAGTTCTGAGCTGCATTCCTGATCTGTTCCTGGCAAAAGCATCACACAGACAGACAGACCCTTTGTTCCTCCCCCTTCCAGCTTGGAAAGTATCTTGTCTCCTCATTGGTCATTTTGGTCAGGTGCCAGCGAGGTTATCTTAGCTTCTTAACCCTTTACAGGTGAAAGGGTTTTGCCTCTGGCCAGGAGGGATTTAAAGGTGGTTACCCTTCCCTTTATATTTATGACGAATGTGAAAACAGGAAATTGAAATGTAAACCTAGCTACAGAAGTTGCAGCCAAGTGACCTCTGACATATTCATTCATAACAGTTCATAACTAAGGCTGAGATCATCCACTTCCATGGTAAAAGCTGGAAGAGGGGGATTGCGGGATAGTAATCACCATAAGGAAGTCCACTGGGGATAGGATTTGCTTCTATATGGAATTATGAGCTCTGCTCCCAAACCTGGAAGATTCCCAAGGATGTCTGGGAGATCAGGGTCAGGATTCTCAGCCTGCATAATCTTTCCTACAGATACTTAGGAGGGCCTAGTGAAGCTGGGTTGTGTCTCCTCTTACCATATTATGTATGAATCCTGAAGGAGAAACAGTAGAAGGGCAATTGAGACTCCCAATTCCACACAGAATGGGATGGCTCTGCATGTGGAAGACCCCATCACATGCACAGATCTCTGTGGGCTAATCTAGGCTGACTTTTTGTTTGTTTGTTTCCTCCTGGTAGTGTTATTAAAGGAGTCCTATTCTTTGGTTTTTGTGTCTGGTTCAAAATTAGCACATTAGCTCTATTTATAGGGTAACTGTTGGGGTGAAGTCAGAGAGCCTTTAGCTGATGTCTTCTTAAAAGGGTATGCAAATAGTTAAAGGAGAAATGTAATGGATCTGTTTCTGCTCAAACACTGTTTCATACCAATGTAACTCCTTAACGTTACCCCTGATTTACACCAGGGTGAGTGAAATCAGAACCAAGCTCATTGTCTTTACTGATCTCAAATAAAACAGAATTATTTGTGCTAAAATAGAGAGAGAATTTCTGATGATGGATGATAGTCCCTAAGAGGGAAGGAACAATGGAACTAAAGTTTCCTGAAGATTCCATAGCAAATGAGAAAACAGCTAATCTTATAGCCTTTCCCAAAGCTGATTAAAGTCAATGATCTTTGGGTCATGCTCATAGCAAAGAAACAGGATGTTGATGTAGTGCTGGTATGTGGTGCCTACGGGGAACCTGAGGATGGGGAAAACCATCAACTCGAAAATATTAATTTGTGACATAAAAAAGAGGTAATGCCCCAGGAACTAAGGAGAATACCGTGTGAGTAGGTGAGAAACAGAGATAAAATCATTGAGGCTAGCCAAAATGTGAATCTATACTGAGCATAATCCTAGACATGAAGAGGAATAAAAGAGGAAGAGCAGTAAGAATTCACAAGTAAGTGGCAAATTCTCATTAAAGTGCAGTTGATGGAAGAAATGAATGTAATCATTCTGAAGGTTTGGAATAGAATTAATTTAGAGAGAATGTTTCACTTGGAGATGCAGGGCTAGAGAGTTAGAGAAATAAGGATTAAAAATGTGCTGTTCTAAAATTTATTTAACAAAGGATAGACTGGGAGCTAGACTATGTGCCAGCATGGGAACTGTCTAGTAGGTCTCTTTCTGGACTTTTTTTGAGAAAGTGAGTGGCCAGTGGGAAACACTGAAAAATTAGCAGAGCCTCAGCTCCCTCCGACATGGTAGCCAATACAGCTGAACTTGATTTGGATATTGTAATTTTCTGCTTCTACGTGTCAACACCAAATTACTAATTTTCCCTCACCCTCCAGAATAAGAGGCAAGGAATTGTGCCTCAAAAGTATCTGAATCACACAGTTTCCCAGGGCTATTCCAGGGGTTGTGCCTAAAGTTACAATCTAGCCTAATGGGATTACATGCAGCATATAATTTGTTTATCAGCCTGAGCAAGAGCAGCAGAATCTATCCCTCAGTAATTAATTCTGACTGACTCAACATTATTACATTGCAAAAGACGGTTTACTTCTACAAGTGTAAATGTCAGAATTCCATCTAAAGGTTGAAAGTAATGTTTGCAAAACATGATAACATTTATGGCTCAGTCAAATATTCTGGGAAAGTGTTGGTGGCAATTTACAAAAGATTCAATATACACCATTTTTTTGTTCTTTTTTTTGGGGGGGGGTTGTTTTTGTAAATGCCTGGATTCCTTAAAAAGTCTTGCTTTTGAGGAAAATATCATTTCAACATTAATATCAAGATGAAAAAAAAAAGACAAGAAAATTCCAATTGGCCCACACTAAAGACATATTCACAATAAGTAAATAAAAGAGACAAGAACTTATTTAAGCCAAACAAATATTAAATTCAACTTTCCATAATCATCTTAAATGCCACATTCTGGCATATAAAACATACTAAATACAGAAATTTAATTGCATATTACTGCAGCTGCTAAAATGTATTTAATATTCATTCAGAATCAGGAACAATAAAATTTGATAATAAATCATCAACTGAATCACATAAGTTCCTCTCTTCTTTATCTTCATGTTATTTCAGACTGTGCTATTAATACGGCTAGCATCATTATAATCACAGAACAAAACTTTTTTCCCCTTCAGCAATTAATCAGAGCTTAGCCAGAAATAAAACTGAAGCAGTAATACCCACTGAAGCTTTCAAAATCATAAGCTTCTTTCTATGGGCACAAGTCACTCTGGCTATGACTGGCAAAATGAATATTTCCCCCCTTCATATGAAATATACGTTTGTATTTAATTCATAACATACTGTGTATGCTCCATCAAAAGAAAGATATAACAATTAAAATTAGTGCAAAGATGCTGCTTTAACTGATTGATCTATTAAGAAAGCACAGTTTTACAAGGCCTTAAACTACCATTGTGTTTGAAAAATGACTGTATAAAAATGGTACCTTTTCCCCCCTATATCTATCTTAGATACTTATATGGCCCTAGTATTGTAGTATCCAAGTGGATCACACTCTTTTAATGTATTTATCCTCACAACCTCCATTCTGCAGATGGGGAACTGAGACCCAGACAGACTAAGTGATTTGCCCAGAGACACAGAGGAAGTCAATGGTGAGCAGGCTTTGAAACTGTATCTTCTTGTCACAGGCTAGTGCCTAATTATGGGACCATCCAACCTCATACTGGGCTATTTGGTGGCACTATGTCAGTGGTGGGCAACCTTTGGCATGTGGCTGTCAGGGTAATCTGCTGGCAGGCCACGAGACAATTTATTTACATTGACCATCTGCAGGCATGGCCTTCCACAGCTCCCAATGGCCACGGTTCACCATTCCTGGCCAATGGGAGCTGTGGGAAGTGGCGGCCAGCACGTCCCTGTGGCCCGCACCATTTCCTGCAGCTCCCATTGACTGGGAATGGTGAACTGCCATTGACCAGGAACTGGAAGCTGCGGCGGCCATGCCTGCCAGTGTAAACAAACTGTCTTGTGGCCTGCCAGCGGATTAACCTGATGGGCCACGTTTGGGTCACGGGCTGCAGGTTGCCCACCACTGCTCTACATGCTTGCACAGGAGAGTAACCTCTGAGTGGCTATAACCACCTTGCTCCAGTGGGGACCAAGGGGAGAACTAGGGTCCATGTCCATATACCCCCAGAAACTACAAGTAGATGGGTAGAGATGGGAAGAGAGTGAGAAAATCATGATACTACTCCTCTTAACACACCAGATAAGAGAACTGTCTGAGTATGATGGAGTAATATGCTGAGCTCTGAAAAAGATTACATCAACTTATTCCCCCAGGGGCCAGTGAAGAATCACAGTTTATTTCTCTCTACACAAACCCTGGGGCAGGGCAACTGTACACTGCTCCCTACTCTCGGTTACACCTAAAGGCTCAATCTATCCCTCTAGCCCCTCCACCCCCCACCCCCCAAAAAAAGTTTTTACTACTTTATTACACCTTTTAAACTTACAGACCCACACAGTTAAAGGCGAATGATTTCTCTTCTGTTTTATTTTGTGCATCATCAACAGAATTTTTGTTAATTTCTCATTAGAGACCAAATCAGTTGCACTTATACAACCCCTTGGAAAGCAAGTGAATTATAACACAACAAAGCTAATATCTAACTTGAATAATTTCTCTATCTACTCTTCCCAGAGATGTATTCAGGACTGCATTTATGATGATACAAAAATAAGCCTCAACTATGACAATTTCTCAGAACTATGTTACGTATTACTGAGCACCATCTACTGGTGGCCCTCATAACAAAGGGCATAACTAACAATTAAGGTAACAGCATGAGAAAGGAGTAAAAGATATTCATCAGAATATTAAAGAGTCAATGCAGGATTCTTTGGAATTCAACATATGGCTGAAGTCACATGCAACACTTTCTTTTCTGAATTTGCAGTGCATACTCCATATGCTCAGGATAGTCAGCGATGCCATTTTGAAAAGTTTTCTCAGCTTGTGTGAAAGTCAGGAAGGAGATATTCCCACAAAAGATGCCACAAACGGGAGAGGGCCTTCTATAAAGCAAAGACATCAAGCTGGAATAGCAGGCACCTGGTCTTCCTCCTCAAGAAACCATTACATTTATATAGAGTTGTTGGGAAAGCAAAGGTAGGGCCTCCATTGAGGAAGGGGAGACTCCAGACTTTGTGATGCTGATGCAAACCAAACTGCAGATCTTTTCTTGGCTCTCATATCATTAGTTTTATATTGGCCTGATTGGAGTCACCAGATGGCACTGTTAAATATGGTCTTAAGAATTCAGATTATTAATATGGGAACAAAGTGAGTCTTTGAAGATATATTGTATTCTTGTTAGGTAGTTGTTTTTTGAGGTTTTTTTGTTTTTAAATCTGATGGCCCTTTTCGGAAGCTGTGGCAGATAGCAGGGAATTTGCTCTTTGCTTCTAGGAGCCATGTAGTGTGTGTGCTCAGATTTCTGGAAAAAGGGATTGCCTGCATGCTATTTGCTATTGCTTCCCTTCCGAGGCTGGAGTATACGTGTAAATAAAGCAAGCTATGCTGAGAATATACCCAGATTCCACATCACTGATTTCTCCTTGGAAGCTGACCTGCAAGGCCCCGACATCTGCTACATCTTAGTAATATAGCGACACTCAGCCATTGGACATTGGTGTCAGAATAAGGGGCAATGTATATTTCCATAGCAGGTTTACCATCTACTTTTACATATGATTTTATTACTGGGGGGGGGGGGGGTTACTGCATGATGGTATGTGTAGTTTTGTTACCTGTAATCCTGTAGTACTGGTCGAACTATTTTTATGAACAATTTATTCATTGTATGTTTTGCAATTTGCTTATTGTCAGACAATGATTTTTTTCATCATTATATTTGTTCAGTGAATACTTTATGAACACAATGTAAGTGTTATTTGCAAACTGTTCATAGTAAATACTATTTTGAGTATTCAGTATGGCCACACATGAGCTTACTACAGCACTCTGGACAAGAAATACTAATCTAGATAAAGTAAAATAAAATCGGGAAACAGAGAATTCATATCTGCTCCCTCAGAAAACCCTGCTTGGAAACTTCAAGTTCTGGAATGCTGGGAAAAAGATTCTGATATACTCTCAAATTCTGGTCACTAAAAATGCTGCTGAGACTAAACTAACATTGCATTTCACAAAACCCATTATTCAGTGCACTGGAGACATTATCTAGTGGTAGAAGCAGAATGCTATCAGACTTCCACATCTTGCTTTCATGATGTCTTTCCTTGGAGTCTTGCCCAGCAGTGTGCCTTTTCCCAGCCTTTTGTGCTCCAAGGATACAGACACTCTGAGGATACACACACTTACAGGGTTTGTTGAAGAGTGGTTAAAAATGACACATTTTTCAGGAATTTTTTTTTTGGAGTGCTACCAAAACCTAAAAAAGATTAAATTTAGTGTTGTAGTCATTAAAAGCGTGTAAAACTCCAGCATTAAATGCATTTTAACTCAACCCTGACTTGCATTTGAACTACTTCCAGGGTTGCCACCTCTGATGTACAAAAAACTGGGACAGCTGGGATGATTCTAAGAACAAAAAACGGGACACATGGCAGATTTACAGATTTCCCAGGACAACTACTACCCCACCCCACCCAAAAAAAAAAAATAATAATGTTCCTGGGAAAACCTGGGTAGGTGGAAACCCTACCTGCTTCCACAAATAACATGGATATTGTTTGTGCCTGCAACCTTTTTGTCAGAGATACATACAACTTTTTTTTTCTAATATCCACAAATCTGTTGAAGGTCCTGTTCACGAATGAACTTTGAGTCTCAATCCATCTGGCTGGGTATACCACTTAACACAAGTCCGTAGATATGGAAAGATTGTTTGTTTTAAGCATGGATCAAAAGACTGCCTTGTCCCACTTTGGATGCACTCACATGATTCCCTTCACTCTTCCATGTCTCCCCCCAGTCCTTTGTGCATGACTCCTAGGGATGTGTTCTGGTCACCTGCCCCCATGTCTATATTATCTGCATTCCCTTTTTGCCCCCCAGTATCCTTCACTGACTTCCATGCAGCCCTCTGTTGCTTCAAAGTACATTCCTCCCACCCTTCCATGCCTGCTCCTGGCCCCTTTCATGTCCCATTCATGACTCCTACAGTCCTCCACATTGCATTCCACACTCATTTATGTGTACTCCACTTTCATGCACCCACATGCTCTCACCCCAGTTTCCATTCCATACAGTTATCTATGCTTTTAAGTCCTCAGCACCCCCTATCATGCTCCATGCTCCAACAGTGTCTTCTTTTATCTCACTAGAACCCCCATTCCAAGATCAGGGAGCATGGCATCATGCCACCCCTCCATGTGATCCTCCAATACATGTCCTTCCAGACTCCTACCCTCCTCGTTATGCCTCCCCTACATCTCCCCATACTACATCTTGAACTCTTGTCTAAAAACATTTCTCCTGAGTCTCCTAGCTCACAGTCCCTGTCACCCCCCTTTTCTGGCTCAACACTACAGAAGTTGCATCAGCAAAGCCTGTGTTCAGTAGAAAGTTAGTTTATAAATGTAAATATTTATATATGTTTAAAACAGATATTTAAACTTTGCATACACTATTATCTTTAAACTCAATTAATCCCCCCCTTCTCAGCATATTACTACTCATTTGCATGGGCCAACACAGCAAAATACATTGGGAGATTCTAGAACAAGCCATTTTAGAGACATAAGGAAAATAAAACAACAGTTTCTTTTTCTCCAAACCTATGGACCTGAGTTTCTTATTTTTTGCCCAACCTAAGGCCCCTTTACACTGCCAGATCAATGTAAAGAGTTCTTAGTGTAAATGAGAATCAGGCTCCATAATTTAGTAATTCCTTTTCTGAATTTACTAATACCAAACTTCCCCGAAAAGTATTCTCCTAGAATGAGATGTGGCATGCAAAGTATCAAGACAACTTCTAAGAGGGGAAGGTATTAAATTTGGGACTTATAATGGGAAGCTGGCTTCAACCCTACCTATGAAATGGCCGCTGCCCCTCTATAACAATGATGCAATATCATTTGTAAAATGGCACAGGTATTTTGCAATCATCCACAGGCAAGGTATGGGTACTGTTAATAAAAAGTATCTGTACATCTCACTGAGCCATTGCACTGTAGTTCTTAAAATAGGAAAATAAAATCAGATTCAAATATCATTTAAAAAAAAAGTGCCAGAGCAATTTGCTGCTTCTACTCCCAGTTAAAACCTCTTCTGTGCTCTAAATATATTACCTATTTTCTTATGCACTTGGTAAATGGAATACACTTAAACATATTTTACAGCCTGCTCAAAATGCCACTCTCAGCATGATCTAATTTACAAGTAGAGTACTCTTCTGTTACCAGGCTTCTCTGCTGTCTACCATCCACAAAATTATTTTCTCCTTCAGTGTTATGTGCTGGTGCCCTACAACCTGCAATATTTAACAATCAAAATAATCTTTAAAAAAAAAACATTTACATATAAGTCATAAAAATGTAACACTGCTGGGAGCAGGGCGGGGGATGGGGAGAAGTAGAGGTGAAATAAAGGGGGAAACAGCAGTATTGTTCATTTGTTGGAAAACTAGGTCAGCTTTGAGATATTTCATCTTTGATGTTTCAATCACAGTCCTGGTTAATAACAATAGTTTGGCTGCAGTTTTTCAGTGGGGGTGGAGGGAAATACCCTTTATTTTCCGATGTAACACGAGTTTGGGATATTTATCACTAAGCTGGAAGCTGTTAATACTTCTGAGTGTCCAAAACCAGATTGTTCTTCTTTTTATTGCTATTGTCATGAAGTGAAGAAACAGATTGACAGAGCCAGAAGAGTACCCAGAAGTTACCTACTATAGGACAGGCCCAACAAAGAAAATAACAGAACGCCACTAGCCATCACCTTCAGCCCCCAGCTAAAACCTCTCCAGTGCATCATCAAGGATCTACAACCTATCGTGAAGGATGACCCATCACTCTCACAGATCCTGGGAGACAGACCAGTCCTCACTTACAGACAGCTCCCCAATCTGAAGCAAATACTCACCAGCAACCACATACCACACAACAAAAACACTAACCCAGAAACCTATCCTTGCAACAAAGCCTGGTGCCAACTGTGTCCACACATCTATTCAGGGGACACCATCATATGGCCTAATCACATCAGTCACACTATCAGAGGCTCGTTCACCTGCGCATCTACCAATGTGATATATGCCATCATGTGCCAGCAATATCCCTCTGCCACGTACATTGGCCAAACTGGACAGTCTCTACATAAAAGAATAAATGGACACAAATCAGATGTCAAGAACTGTAACATTCAAAAAGCAGTCGGAGAACACTTCAATCTCTTTGGTCACTCGATTACAGACCTAAAAGTTGCAATTCTTCAACAAAAAAACTTCAGAAACAGATTCCAACGAGAGACTGCTGAATTGGAATTAATTTGCAAACTGGATACAATTAACTTAGACTTGAATAAAGACTGGGAGTGGATGGGTCATTACACAAAGTAAAACTATTTCCCCATGTTTATTTCCCCCCCTAGTGTTCCTCACATGTTCTTGTCAACTGCTGGAAATGGCCCACCTTGATTATCACTACAAAAGGTCCCCCGCACCCAACTCTCCTGCTGGTAATAGCTCAACTTACCTGATCACTCTTGTTACAGTGTGTATGGTAACACCCATTGTTTCATGTTCTCTGTGTACATAAAATCTCCCCACTGTATTTTCCACTGCATGTATCCGATGAAGTGAGCTGCAGCTTATGATAGCCTATGCTCAAATAAATTTGATAGTCTCTAAGGTGCCACAAGTGCTCCTTTTCTTATTCCTAGTTGGTAAATTTAGCATATAAATGTCAAAAATGGAAATATAGCAGAATGATAATACCCACTGCCTATTTTTACCAATGGACTGAAGTAAGCCACGAAGTTCCTTCTGAGTAATCTAGGATCAGAGGAGGCCATCAATTTCTTAAATCAGTGGGAGTTCTGCTTAAAACCTAATGGTACAATATAGCCCTTAGTGATTACCATCAGCTCAAAACGATACGAAATGAACACCTGCTTTTTAAAAATCTTTGGGTGGAGTAAATCTTATCAAAAGGAATGTGTTCCAAACATGCTTATCCATTACCATCCAGACTGAGAATATGTAAATCTCTTTCAAGAATATACAGTTTAAAGCCCTGTGATTTTAATGTATGAAGGTGGTTTTGGAGGAAGCTTTTTGAAATGGGACCTAGTATTCGACAAATGTTTTCAATTAGATAATGTGTTATGTGTTATGTGCTGCAACGGAGGGTGCTAAAGGAGTTTGCTGATGTGATTGCATAGCCATTGGCCATTATCTTTGAAACTCATGGTGATTGGGGGAGGTCCTGGATGACTGGAAAAAGGCTAATGTAGTGTCCATCTTTTAAAAAGGGAAGAAGGAGGATCCTGGGAACTACAGGCCAGTCAGCCTCACCTCAGTCTCTGGAAAAATCATGGAGCAGATCCTCAAGGAATCAATTCTGAAGCACTTAGAGGAGAGGAAAGTGATCAGGAACATTCAGCATGGATTCACCAAGGGCAAGTCATGCCTGACTAACCTAATTGTCTTCTATGACAAGATAGCTGACTCTGGATGAGGAGAAAGCAGTGGACATGTTATTCCTGGATGTTAGCAAAGCTTTTGATACGGTCTTCCACAGTATTCTTGCCAACAAGTTAAAGAAGTATGGGCTGAATGAATGGACTATAAGGTGGATAGAAAGCTGGCTAGATCATTGGGCTCAACAGGTAGTGATCAATGGCTCCATGTCTAGTTGGCAGCCAGTATCAAGCGGAGTGCCCCAAGGGTCAGTCCTCAGGCTGGTTTTGTTCAATATCTTCATTATAAGACATATAAGACTATAAGAAGACATTTAATTGCCTTAGTCTGGAATAATAATAATAATAATAATAATTAATAATAGTTCTAGCAGGCTATATGTAGGATGTGGGGGTGGGGGGAGCGGTGTCAGGGCAAAAAGGAGGTGTTTCTTTCCATTTCATAGCAGCATTTCTGAGGTGTGGTAAGGACTAGATATTTAAGTCACTATACCGATAACTTGTATTTATCCAAATATCCATGAAGCATGTCAGGAATAACTTGCTGCATATCGGAAGACCATTTAAGCCTTTGAAGGGGCAGTAGCTCACAGCAGGTGGTCCATGAAAAGCCAAAGTGGACATACTGAAGAGTGGGAAAGAGTAGAATTATGGGGAAGACATGTCTGTCTGCCACTGGCACCCTACTGAAGGCATTAAAAAGAGGGATTTCTGGAGTCTGAAGGCAGATGTGGTCAAAAAGGAGGAGATGACTGGAGAATGGAGGAGAGAGTAGTTTCTTCCTTTGAAGTTCATATTTTCTTTTAACCCAAACTGCAACTTGAATTGCAAGGGGTTTGAATGCTCTTATCCCTTGATAACTGAACCCACTGCCACTCTAGACATTTAATGAGGGGTCTTCACTCATTAAACTTATATCTTATACTTGCAGCTCTTCTTTGCTTGCTTGTTTTCTTTGGGCCCCTTTTTATGTTTCAACTCTACCAAACTGAAAAAGACATGTCAATTAGCTTGGGAGTTCAGATGGATAGCTGTGTACATGATTAGCGGAGTCCCATTAAAGTGCTTTCTATTTTTAAGTTCCATTTTGGACAATGCCAAGAAAAAATATCATTCAACAAATAAAAATTATAACCTAAACCATTTTCAGAATAACTGACAATATGAAGGGAAAATTTATACAAGGACATTGGTAGAAAACACACATCTGAAACTTTTCTTCTGTATCATTAAGGGCTTGATTGTGTCCCAAGGACACAGCCATTGCAAGGAAGAAATTCACAGTTCCCTTCCTGCTTGCCCTTGCTCCAGATGGGAAGTAATTTTTTGTTTGCATATGGCTCCTTTGCCCAAATAAGCTCATTGGCTCATTCCCTGCTTCATGCTGCCCACCTTCTCTGGTGCAGAGTAAGCAGACACATAGCACCCCTTATTCCTTCATACCTCGAGCCAAGTAGATCATGCGGAGGGATGAAGGAATTTCTGAACCCACTCACAATCATGCCCATACTGATGAACAAAAACACATATTTGAGGAACAACTAACTTCTCTCAAATACGCATAGAAATAATGTAGTACTTGTAGCCCATAAGTGTAATGATTTTGTACAGTTTTGAAAAGTAGATATTGTAAAAATGGAATAAGAAATATCAAGATAAAGCAATAATACCATAAGGACACATTGGCTCATTCAAGCAACCCACTGTTCTCTGACTGACAATGCATATAATATTTAATGAAGGAATTTTGTAAGTTATTGGCATTTGCTTTCTCAGAGCTTTTTTCAGGATAGAATGTTTGTTACATTCATGGCAACACAAAATAAATGTAACAGTAGAGTAAATGGATACTGAGAACATATTTTTTCTATTGTGCTCAGATAGTGAATGGATACATCTCTCTTCCTCATTCATTCTCCAAGCAGGATGAAGGGGAGTAGCTAACATTTGAGGAGATCTACTTGTGGCCTGACCCCACTCCTACTACAGTAAATGTAGAGGTTCTCATTGATTTCAGTGGGGGTTGTATCAGATATTTGTTGTCAGAGTAATAATGCATTAATTTTTATTTATTAATTTATTTAGATTTGTTACTAAGCTACACTAATTATTATTAAACTACAATAAAACAGCAGCATCCAGTTGTCTTGGCACCACTGACTGTCTTTTAAAAATACAGTAATAAAATACACCCATCCGTTATGCTAGATTAGGGGTCAGCAACCTTTGGCACGCAGCCCATTAGGGTAATCCACTGGTGGGCTGCAACACATTTTGCTTACATAGACCGTCCACAGGCATGCCCCCCCCCCCCCCCCCGCAGCTATTAGTGGCCATTCCCGGCCAATTCCCGGTTTGCCATTCCCGGCCAATGGGAGATTCGGAAAGAGGTGGTCAGAACGTCCCTGTGCTGCTTTCTGCAGCTCCCATTGGCCGGGAATGGTGAACCACAGCCAGTGGGAGCTGCAAGGGGCTGTGCCTGCGGACTGTCAAAGTAAAGAAAATGTCTTGCGGCCCACCAGCAGATTACCTTGATGGGCCATGTGCTGAAGGTTACTGACCCCTACTCTAGATCAAATCAAATAACCCATCAACAGTTCAGTTGTTCATAGATAACAGTCCCCTCTGGAATCCCATATCATCACCATCCATGCATATACAACACCCATCTCCTCATGGAGAATGGAGAAAGGGTGGGTCCTGTAGGCTAACAAACTCAAGGTATTACAGTACTGGAAAGGAAGGAAGTTAAAAAGGACTGGGGCCCTCACAGTAAATACTGATCACTGAAGGTATTAAAGAATTGTTTCTTGCTGAGTCTCTGAGAATGGATCTTCTGTGGTAGACTGAGCAGGAGCTTGCTTACTTTTCTCATTTTAGATCGTATGACTCCCAAAGGCAGGGCATGATTTGTAAAGAGGTATTAGGGCCTGTTGACAATACACATAAAGCCATATATCTGAAAGACATGTTTAACCCTTTCAGATAACCCAGTTTCAGTGAACAAGGTTGTTGTAACCACAAAACAGGTTTTTTTTTAAATCACAATACGAGAGATCTGACAACACAAGGTATCTCTTGTCAGCTGAGTTTGTTCCACCACACCTGCCACACTGCCTAGGTATGTTTATAGTTGTGTATTCTAAGAAAGTACAGCTAGCTCTTCCATATCATCTCAAAAGGAGATAGAATGCCTGGAGAACATTAATATAAGGTGATAGATAAGCAGAACGAGACAAGTTGGTTACACTGTTACAGTCAGTGGGGTTGTACTGGTACAGTCAGGGGATACTGACTACACAGCCAAAAACATGGTGACAAGAAAACTACCATGTGCCAATCTGTGCTGCTCCCTAAAACAGAACTTTTAGTGATCACAGTCACTAATCCAATGTTAGGCATGTTGTGTATAGACACAAACCATTTCTATAGCCCGCTGTGATATTGAATGGTTACAGAATCAATTAAATGCTGTGGCATAGAATGGGCTGTATTTAGTGCACCATGGGTTTGTGCTTCTTTCTATACATTTATCTGATAACCAAAATAGTAAGATAAGGATTTAAAGATAAAGGGTAGTGACCTTTACATTTTGGACTCAATAATTGCTAGTTTGTCAGTAATTGCTAATTTGCCTGCCATAGTTTAAGGACAGAATTTAGAGGGGGCTTATTTCCTGTGGAGCTTTTCTTTTGATATGTTGTTTGTGAATTTCTTATGTGTCACATTTATTTAATGAAGCTAGGTCAAATACCTGCCTCAAATATAAAAAGCTTGTTCCATTAAGCTGGCTTCACTTTAGTGAGGGCTTGCAGATGAATACAGATAGAAAGGTAGTCTCGGATTTTGATTCTGAGTGAAAATAACAGTTGGTCACTGTGTAACTCAATAGTAGAACTGGTGGAATACTGCCAAACAACAACAACAACAAACATTTCTTTGAATAAAAACATGACATTTGCATTTATGACATTCATAACTCTTTTACTGGCTGGCTGTGAACATTTAAATGGCAAGTGTTTGATAAAAATGTTCACATAAAAAGACATGGATACTTGTACAAATTTGTATTGATAGATGAAGTGTTCATGTGGCTAACTTGAAAGCTCTGGATGTCTCCCAAAACACAAAATAAGGGACAACATGTGACTTAGTTAACAGATTGAACTTCATAGAGAAAGTGACTCTATACCCACTGGTTGCAGCACTCACCTAGGATACGGGACACCTTGCTTTACTCAGAATCAAGGGTACTCACCCTTCTATTGGTTTTGATGAAATTGTTTGTTAGGATATAGATATTCAGGCTGCCTCTAAAGGCCTATACTCTAAGAATTTAGGTGTATTCTTATCACTTGGCTAGCTATAGAGGTATAAAAGAAAGAATCAAAATCACTTTCTGCCAGTGTAAGGTCCTTCTCTTACTGTAACAGTCTGAGGCTCTGTTCTTAGGCTAAGGCCTTTGGCTAAGCAACAGAGGCAGCCATAAACTGGGAAGCAACCGGTCCCCTGGCAGGCCGGGCCGATTTGTTTACCTGCTGCGTCCACAGGTTTGGCTAATTGCGGCTCCCAGTGGCTGTGGTTCGCTGCTCCAGGCCAATGGGAGCTGCTGGAAGAGGCGCAGGCTGAGGGACATACTGGCCGCCACTTCCAGCAGCTCCCATTGGCCTGGAGTAGCGAACCGCGGCCACTGGGAGCCGTGATCGGACGAACCTGCGGACACGGCAGGTAAACAAACCCGCTGGCCCGCCAGGGGCTTTCCCTGCACAAGCGGCAGAACAAGTTTGGGAACCACTGTTCTAGACTATCTAAGAGGGAATGACCCTAATTACCATTTACATACTTTTCTAACATATCTCTAAAGACTGACTCTGGGTCATTCAGCCAGTGAGCTGCTTAACCCTTTCTACTGACACCTTATTTGACCCACTTTGTATTAGATTCTTTGCAATTATATAACAGTGGTAGCAATAATGATTTTCATGGTCATATTCTAATCAGATAACCTCACAGGGCACACTGGTATATAGTTTTCCCCTTGAGGCACCTGTGATAGTGCAACTAGACACAGACTTTGTAGAACATTTCTAACAACCATTACTGTTTAGCCAAGACAGCTCAAGACATATACAGATCTATGCAAATAAGAAACAACTGTATACAAGTCTCTGCATAAGTTTCCTAACTTAAACATTCTTTAGGATTTGGTCAGCGTCTACTCTCCTGAACTTCGCTCCTACAGAACATACTTCTTTTCCTGTTTTGGTCAGTGAGAGGGGGCTGCTCGGAGCAGACCTGGTCTGTTTATAACTTAAAGTGTCCTTTTTCAGATCACTCCTATTCATCCTATTTCCCCTCTCAGATGATCAGCTGCCTGGTTACCAGCCCACCTGGGTTTACTGGTTCTTCTGGATGGTAGCCAGCTTCACTGACCTAGGTGCCTTCATTTGAATAAAGATTCATCAAGGTATAAGGCAGTGGTCAGCAACCTGTGGCATGCATTCCGTGAGGGTAATCCACTGGAGGGCCGCGATACAGTGTGTTTACATTGACTGTCTGCAGGCACAGCCGCCTGCAGCTCCCCGTGGCCACAGTTTGCCATTTCTGGCCAATGGGTGCTGCGGGAAGAGGCGGCCAGCACGTCCCTGAGGCCTGTGCTGCTTCCCGCAACTCCCATTGGCTGGGAACAGTGAACCGCAGCCACTGGGAGCTGTGGGTGGCCCTTCCTGCTGATGGTCAATGTAAACACCCTGTATTGTGGCATGCCAGCGGATTACCCTGACTGGCCGTGTGCAGCCCATGGGCTGCAGTTTGCCCATCACTGGTTTAAAGGTTTAACAACCTCCATTGTTAGCCTTGTGTCATTCAAATTTCCGTTCAAGATTATTTTTTTTTAAAAGGAGAAAAGCCTTACAATCAAAATGGAGTTTCTACTTTGACATAAATGTATACAAAGAGTTCATAACATCATACAGAATTCATAAATTGTAGATGGATTCCCAGAATCATTAAAATCTACAAAGAGTGAAGCAAAATAATTTGAAGAGTAGCTGCTGAATTTGTTTTATATTCTCCATACCTTCACCCAGAATAGTTACTGAGAGAGGGAGATACCTACATTTATTTCCAAATATTGACTGCTATGCTGAAATATTGCCTGAAAGGTTCTTAGGCAATTTAGAAATCCAGTGATAAGGGTTATTTTTTTAGAGGCAGCATTGGGACCATGAAGTGCTATAACTTGATCAAAAGATGCAATCTTTTAATATAAGGGGAAACTAGTTACTGTGTAAACTGAACTGCTGCTAAGTTTGTTCTGTCTTAGAGACATTTTACGTGTTAAGTCCATATCTTTACTAATAACACATTGCAATGGTCCAAAAATTGTAATATTACACATATCTGCTAACGGGCTTATAACTATATCATTGTTACTGAAATATTACAATATGTGGTTTGAAGGATCATCTTTCATCTGTCTATAATTCATATCTGATAGAGTGGAAATAGTATTGAAATGAAATTATGGAAAAAAATGAGTCATGACTCTTCAATGAGAGGGTTTCAGAGATATACCTTAAAACATAGACTGTAAACATAACATTTGAGATGAAGTTCATTAGTCCAGCAAAAGTCATAGTTCAGCTTCAGTTAATCACCAGGGCAGTGATAACACAAATGTGTAAACCATCTGGAGGCTTGGATTAGACAAATATTAGTCTCTTAGGGGAGTCCATTGTGTCCTTTCTGGAATAGCCCTCAGACTCCTATTTTTCATATCTCTGGAAAGGATCTGGTGTCTTGCAGCACCGCCATCTCCTTCAGTTTGGTCTCCTTGTTCTTTCCCTTTACTTAGGGTTGCCAGGCATCTGGTTTTCAACCAGAATGCTCGTCCAAAAGGGAACCTGGTGGCTCCAGTTGGCACACCAACCAGGCAGTTAAAAGTCCGGTTGGTGATCCAGCAGGGGCCCGGAGCTAAGGCAGGTTCCCTACCTGCCCTAGCTCCACACAGCTCCCGGAAATGGCCTCCAGGTTCTTGCAGTCACTAGGCATAGGGGTGGCCACAGAAGGTTCTGCCGGCTTCCCCTGCCCCGAGTGCCGGCTTCGCAGCTCCCATTGGCTTGGAACAGCAACCAATGGGAGCTGCGGGGAAGGCACGCGGAGCCTCCCTGGCCACCCATGTACCTAGGGGCTGAAGCGACTTGGTGGCTGCTTCCTGAGAGTAGCAGTAAGTACTGCCAGGACCCTGTACTGCCTCCCACAACCCAGCTCTCTCTTGCACCCACACTCCCCCACACCCGAATGCCCTTCCCCAGTCCTGAACCCGCTCCTGCACCCCGAACCCCTCATCCCCAGCCCCATCTGAATACCTTGGTCCCAGCCCAGAGCATCTTCCTGCACCCCAAACCCCTCATCCCTGGCCTCACCCCAGAGCCCACACCCCCAGATGGAGCCCTCACCCCCCATACCCCAACCCCCTGCCCTAGCCCAGAACTCTCTTGTGCACCCTGAACCCCTCATTTCTGGTCCCACCCCAGAGCCCAAATGACTAGCTGGAGCCCTTACCCACTCCTGCATCCCAGCTCCTAGTCCCAGCCTGGTAAAAGTGAGTGAAGGTGGAGGAGAGTGAGAGAACAGTACCTTCTGGCCAGAAGCTGCCTTCTCTTAGTATGGCTGGCACCAGGATGACCACTGGGCCACAAATAAACCATAGTTACAAGTGCACTGTGTGAATGGATGGATGTTGAATACAAGTTGTTATCGTCGTGAATGAAATATCTACTTATCACAGGTTGTTTGAATAGTGAATGCAATGTCTACATGACAGGAATGAAACATACATACACAGTAATTCTGAAGAACTTTTGCTGCTCTTTCTACAACTTCCTGTCTTCTCAATGAATTCTTCCCAGCATATATACTTCTTCCTCAAGTAAAAGCTTCCTCAAAAGTTAACAAATTCTCTTATATTCATTAAATCCAGATTATTTACAAATGCAGTTTTGAGGCGAGATTAATAAAATTGAGACTTTTCAGCTTGGAAAAGAGATGACTAAGGGAGGTATGATAGATATAAAATCATGACTGGTGTTGAGAAAGTAAATAAAGAAGTGTTATTTACTACTTATCATAACAGAAAACTAGGTGTCACCAAATGAAATTAATAAGCAGCAGGTTTAAAACAAACAAAATGAAATATTTCTTCACACAAACACACAGTCAAGACGTGGAACTGTTTGCCAGAGTATGTTGTGAAGGCCAAGACTATAACAGGGTTCAAAAAGAACTAGATAAGTTCAAGGAGGATAGGTCCATCAAGGCGATTAGCCAGGATGGGTAGGGATGGTGTCCCTAGCCTCTGTTTGCCAGAAGCTGGGAATGGGCGACAGGGGATGGATCACTTAATGATTACTTGTTCTGTTCATGCCCACTGGAGCACCTGGCATTGGCCACTATCAGAAGACAGGATACTGGGCTAGATGGACCTTTGGTCTGACTCAGTATGGCCATTCTTATGTTCTTATGCAATTTTTACTAATTGCTTATGCCTATTAAACAATACTTTAAAAGGAGGCTTCCATTACTCATTTAGATGACAGAGCCTTTACATAAATCAGAATCAGGACCTAAATGTTTTGCAGAGTTGGGTCGAATATTAAAAAAAAAAAGTGACAGATTTATCCTCCTCTTCTCTTTGTGAATCCACCACTAACAGACTTTGTAAGCATTATTCAAAATTATCTGATGATTGATAAACAGAATTGTTCTTAACTATTTAGCTTTGAGCATTTCCTGTTTGTAATTTGCTACTTTTGATATGTTGCTCTTCATCTAAATCACACATGGCCAGATCTGCCACTCTCATGCTTAGTCCCTCACCCTTCAAGTAGTCCTATTAAATTCAGTGGTCAAGTAAGTTGCTACACAGTGAAAGGGTGCCATATTTTATCCGTAGTGTTGTTTCCGCTTCTTCTGTGGTGACTCTCAAACTATGCAGAGCTTTCTGGATTGCTGTATGGATACCTCTGCTGCTAAATAAATAATGCACATTTGTATTTGTGCAAGCAATTGTGAAACTTTTTCTTTCCATGCAAACAAAAATTTGCTTATACAAATGTCTATAGAAGAAAATAAAAGGGGTTGAAAATGTCACCAAATACCACATTTTCTATTCAAATAAATGCTCACACACACAGTATAACCCAGATCTGATGTTTAGTAGTAGTGATTAGATTTAGTGCCATAGCTGATATTCCTCTTTTTGGAGGGTCTCAGGAGCATCCGCCAGCTACGGAAACCCTGTCAGCATAACTTCATTGATGCTGTGCTGCTAGAGGGCAAGAGAAGCTCCAAAGACATCATGGAGGTTATGGGGCACTGCCTGGGGGGCCCTGGATTCACATGGATCCTAGAAGATCCACATGGATTGTTGACTGAAACAACTGAGAAAAATCCTCTCTGAGGAGAATGTCAGAGATGTCCTCCTGTTAATCCTCCATCTATGAGTTATCTGCAGGTGGGGTTGTGCAGGCCCATAGTTTATAAACGATGAAAAAGACCTAATATGTTGTTCACTCCATTATTCTGCTGTGTGTGCTATTGTTCTTTACAGTCTCAAACATGTTTTAGCCTAATTTAGTATAACACTCATGTAACTGATCTTAGAGTTAAAGAATCTTTTCAGTGTCTCCATTTTTCTTGACACAATTTAATTTAATTACACCTATTTATTCCTCACAATTCCCTTCAAATACTCTTAGACTATTATTTAAGATAAAGGCATCCTCTTCCAGTCTACAATGTAGATCTATATCTTATTATACACACAACATTAAATTAAAAAGAACCTTATTAAGGTTGCAAAGTCAAGCACACAAAAATTAGGAAATGCCAGAATTAAGGTTTCCTGTCAACCTTAATTTGGCCAGCCTGAGTATATGTATTATGAGGATAAAGTCTTTAATAACATGATCACATGCTATTTTTTCTGTAGGACGTCTGCCTCACTCGGTGCTCGGACCTGCTCTGGTAATGAAACAAGGTTGTGTAGTAAAGGTGGCTGTTGTCTGTAGGATCCCGGATTATTTGTTGCAGAAGTTGGAATGTGTGTAGTTAACAAGGAAGGATAGCTCAGGGAAAAAAGGATGATCTCATGTTTAAGGTAGCTGAATGCTGCCCTGGAGAATCTAGCCTTGCCTCTACCACAGAGTTGCTGTATGATTCTAGACAAGTCATTTGAATCAAACTCTTCATAGGTGGTCACTAATTGTGTGTTCCTCATTTTCTGGGTGCCCTAATTGCTACCTTGGGATCTGATTTGCAGAAGTCCTGAAGAGCTGCAATCTCAGTCAATAGGAGATGTGCTTTGAACATACAAAAGCAGAAAAATCAGGTCATAGTCATATCAAACTGGATATCCAAAATTAGTGAATGCTTTTGAATTTACTTTGTGCCCTAGCTTCCCATCTGTAAATTGGGGATAATATCACTCACCCATCTCACAGGGGTTTTGTGAATAACTCAGATACTAGAATGATGAGTGCCATATATGCCACACATTGAACAATGAAAATACAAAATATTTAATAGGCACTCATTAAATGCATTGAATGAGGCAGGCAAACTCTAGAAAATATAGTCTTTAATAAATGATCACATACTATCATCTTAATATATATACAAAAAGGGGCTGAATTAAAGTTGCATAAGTAAGTGAAAGTCTGCCATTTCCTAACTATTAAGTGCTTGCAAACTTAGTAATGTTATTTTAACATAGTTTTATGAGTAGTTTCCTAGGTTTATAAAAAAGCAAATTAAAACAAAACAAAACAGAAATTCCATCATGAGGCATCATACTGACACCCACATGATTCATGAACAGACTTGGAATCCTTAGGTGCACCACTCAGTCCCTGTCACTTCAGCCAGCATAATAACTGATACAGAATGAAAACCTGTTACTGCTCCAACTGGCTCTGAATCCTTCCCCAATGTCTTTCACCAACTCACAGTCTCATTCAACTTGCCCAACCAGTCCAAGTCTCTCCCTGTGATGTTCTCCTCTGGTGTTATCCGGACCGGTGATCTTCTAGGTCACTCCAAACCTTACCCTGCTCTGCTGTGAGAACCCTCACTCCTGGGCTGTTCATGTACAGCCTCTAGCATATAAGCTGCTCCTTGGATTGTGCAACCAAATGACACTAGCCAAAATCTCTGGTCCCAGACACAACCCTAGAAACCTCTATCTTGCAGTGTCCAGTTATGCCAGCTGGATGCTGCAAGCTTATATGAGTTAGTCAATTTAACAAAGAAATTGATATGTACCAAGCTTGTTATCCCAAGGGGAGTCTCTGACATGCTTCAAACCAAACACACTGCTTCAGGGAGAATAAACAGATTTATTAACTACAAAGATATGTTTTAAGTGATTATAAGTCAAAGCACAAGAAGTCAGATTTAGTCAAATGAAATAAAAGAAAAACACATTCTAAGCTGATTTTAACACTTTCAGTGCCCTTACAAACTTAGATGCTTCTCACCACAGGCTGGCTTGTTGCTCTTCAGCCAGCCTCGCCCCTTTGATCAGCGTTTCAGTCACTTGTTGGTGATATCTATAGATGGAGTGGAAGAGAGAGGAAGAACATGGCAAATGTCTCTCCCTTTTATCTTGTTTTTTCTTCCCTCTTGGCTCTTCCCCCTCCCCCTCCACTCCCACTTCAGGGTCAGGTGAGCATTACCTCATTGTAGTCCCTAACTGATCAAGGGAAGGAGGGTGACTCACTCGAGAGTCCAACAGATCCTTTTGTTGCTGCCTAGGGCAGTGTCCTTTGTTTCTGTGAGGCTGGGCTGGGTTTGTCCCATACATGCCCTGATGAGGTGTGTACTGCCCCTCTGCTCTTGGAGAGTTTTTGCCTGATTTTGTTTTAAGCCATGAAGACACATTTTCAGCCTCAGAACTATATACATGGAATTTCAACCTATAACATTACTATAACATTACTGTAACAACAATTACTATAACATTACTATAATAACAATGTTCAGTGCATTATGAGCTTTCCGAAGACACCTGGCATGACAAACTTTGCATTGGATATCACACAATCATATTATAAGGATGAATATGGGGGTGCAGGGTGTTCCCCCAAGGTACAGAAAGTCACACCTCCCCCCTTAGTTTACTGCAAGAGGGTTAGTCACTCACTATCTAGAAGGCAGTTTGTGTTGTAGTTCTCTTGCCATCCAGACATTAAGGCTATGAGGCAGTGTGCCTCAGTTTCCCCATTCACAAACAGCAAACCAGGTTTTTATGGTTTCTCTGATGTGATAAGCTTTAAACCTGTTTACAGGTATTAATTGAAAAGTAGCATTATCATAAGGTTTAACATCCATATCAAAATTCTCATCCCCCAAACTTAACATTAATACAAACATTTACAAGTATCTTTATGATACTATGCCCTCTGTTCAGATATTCTAGTTTGAGGTTAGTTTGTTCATTACCCATGGTGTCCTTTGACTCTCTCTCATGTAATCAGTTACTGGCTATTCTTTCCCTTCAGTGTTCCTCTCTGCGTGGGCTCTTAATTTAATCATGTTTCTGGAATTTTGGTGCCTCAGGTTCTGGCAAGGTAGGTATTCAGGGGGATCCTGCACATCGGCTGGCCCTTTGGGGTGCAGTCTCACAACCCCAGGACTGTATGTATATAGAAAACCCAGCTCCCCTTTGGGGTTATCTTGTGTTTCCCCCTCCCAGCAGTGAGTCCTTCCCTGCCCCATAGAGGGCTGTGATTTGTGCCTTCTTGGCTAGGTGTGTTTACCCTTCAATTACATTCATCTTTTCCCAGCAGCTTTCTGATAACTGCTCTCTGTGTCTCACCAGCTTTTGTGGAAAACACCCCCTTCTCTGACAAATGGGTCATTTGTGTTCTCACAAACTACCACCTGACAATTTCCTGCTCTCAACTCCTCTGCTGTCTCAGGCGTTGGAGTTGCAGACACAGTTACTTTCCAAAAACTTATCAGAAATAGCATCCTGAAAGACTGGGACCTGGATTGGGGTACCCTCTGCCAACCTTTTTTCTGTCCCAAAGAAGTCATCTGTGTGACTGCTCCCCTCCAGGAGGTCAGTTACACAGTTCCTTCTCAAAACCTGGGTCACAGGCCAAGTGCCTGGGTGCACAAATGCTGACTCAGCCATCCCCGTTGTATCATCTTGCCACAAATGACTAGTGAGGAGACATTCCTGTACCACCACTATTCCTTCCCTGGTTTCCTCCTCTGAGCCCCCTCCTAAGACACATTTCCCTGTGCTCCCTATGAAGGGTTATGTCCCTTGTTCTTCTGCAAAACTCTGCCAGCTAACAACTGGGACAGTTTCCTTAACTACTGACAACACCTCTCCTGCTCCTGTGCCTGAGGGCATGTTGCCTTCTGCTGGAAAGGAGTAAGTCTCAGCCACTCCCATACTTGGAAGCACACTGCTTCCCTGTGTGACAGAGTTACAGGAATCCTCACCCACCTCCTGCCCCTTCTCTGGGCTCTCCTCTAGGACACATTTCTCTATGCTCCCTAGAGCCGGGTTTGTCTCTGGTTCAGCTGCAACCTGCTGGCAGCTAACAACCTGGACAGTTCTCTCCCTGGCAGGCATTACACCCCCATCCCTTCCTTATGTGGTATTGCCTCCTGCTGCAGTGCAGGAGTTGGTCTCAACCACCCTCCCACCTGGAAGCATGTGGCTTCCCATTGCTGTCTGTATTATTCATCAGACAGCTATCTTGCAGAAATTAAGAATTATTATGTGTATTATATGCACTTACAAAGAAAGTTCAGATTGGTCATACATTGGCATAAGCATAAGCCCAGTTTAAAAGGTATAATCAAATATGAAACCAATTTGCCTCAAATATACGAAGTAACTCACATGTGAACACAAGCAATGATTCTCTATTTTGCAAACTAGAATAACATTTTCGTAGGACAATTTACCAAAATGTTCTCTCTCCAGATGTTCTTTTAATATAGTTACAAAAATACTGTAAACATAAAAGAATGGCTAAAGGATCTGTCCATCAAGGTACTGTTATGCTCTCTTTAATGTACTGGATGACCCCTAAGTACTATAGAAGAAACAGAATTTTTCTACCTCTGGCATTCCCACAGACACTAATAGAAATATGTTCATTAGCTTTGTTTGTTCAGAGGCTTTTTGCTTATGGAGTTGTGGGTGTGAATAAATTGAGGGAAAGACATGCTAGATACACAAATTATTCCATTAGTTCTCTAAATGGGGGGGTTGCAGGAATGAGTTCCATTGTCTAGATCTGGGCCAGGTCCTGTGAAAGTTCTGGGTCGCTTGTACTAACAAGCCTCCCCATGCTGATGAGCAGTTTCATGAGTCTAGTTATCATGGAAATGTATAGTTGCAGAAAGTGAGTTGATCTCTCAGGAACGTAAAACCAGTCTGATGGATGGATTTTGTTCTGTGCTAGGCCGCAGGCCTATCAGGAGTTGTCATAAATATAAAGGGAAGGGTAAACCCCTTTGAAATCCCTCCTGGCCAGGGGAAAGCTCCTCTCACCTGTAAAGGGTTAAGAAGCTAAAGGTAACCTCGCTGGCACCTGACCAAAATGACCAATGAGGAGACAAGATACTTTCAAAAGCTGGGAGGAGGGAGAGAAACAAAGGGGTCTGTGTCTGTCTGTATGCTGCTCTTGCCAGAGACAGAACAGGAATGGAGTCTTAGAACTTTTAGTAAGTAATCTAGCTAGGTATGTGTTAGATTATGATTCCTTTAAATGGCTGAGAAAAGCATTGTGCTGAATAGAATAACTATTTCTGTCTGTGCATCTTTTTTGTAACTTAAGGTTTTGCCTAGAGGGGTTCTCTATGTTTTTGAATCTAATTACCCTGTAAGATATCTACCATCCTGATTTTACAGGGGGGATTTCTTTATTTCTATTTACTGCTATTTTTTATTAAAAGTCTTCTTGTAAAAAACTGAATGCTTTTTCATTGTTCTCAGATCCAAGGGTTTGGGTCTGTGGTCACCTATGCAAATTGGTGAGGCTTTTTATCCAACATTTCCCAGGAGAGGGGGGGGGTGCAAGTGTTGGGAGGATTGTTCATTGTTCTTAAGATCCAAGGGTCTGGGTCTGTAGTCACCTAGGCAAATTGGAGAGGCTTTTTACCAAACCTTGTCCAGGAAGTGGGGTGCAAGGTTTTGGGAAGTATTTTGGGGGGAAAGATGCGTCCAAACAGCTCTTCCCCAGTAACCAGTATTAGTTTGGTGGTGGTAGCGGCCATTCCAAGGATAACGGGTGTAATATTTTGTACCTTGGGGAAGTTTTGACCTAAGCTGGTAAAGATAAGCTTAGGAGGTTTTTCATGCAGGTCCCCACATCTGTACCCTAGAGTTCAGAGTGGGGGAGGAACCTTGACAGGAGTGCTCCGAAAGAACGAGGCCTACATGCAGCAAAGCAGTGAGTTATTGGCTTTAATGAAGGTAAGTGACACACCCGCAACGGGGATTCCAAACGTTGCTCTCACGGAGGCGGGGAACCCAGCGCACCGGAGCTCTGTCTGGGACGGAGTCCGACGAAGGGGCAAACAGAGAGCCATAATAAGCAGTACACAGAAACAGCTCATGAATATATAATTAGGTACTTTCCAAAAGGGGTTTTCCGCTACCTGGCAAAGGGCCATGCAGGGCAGACAAAACCGGCCTAAAGCTGGTCATAGCCAGATTTCTATGTCCTACAGTGACCTGTTGGCTCTGAGAAAGTGGAAGTTCCCTATCTAGGCTGTAACAAAGTCTTCCGCAGTCCCTTACAGATTTGAAAAATAGAATAGAATTAGAATAGAATTGATCTGAAATCTGGATTCAATGGGGAGCCAGAGTAGGGTACTGGGACAATGTGTTCACACTCACATGTATTGCTAAACAAATAGGCTGCTGTGTTCTGTACCAGTTGGAGCTTTGTTTAGGTAAGAGGTTTCATACACAGATATCCTAAGATGCAATAATCGAATGTATACATTACAGATACGTTGATCAGCAAGGATGGGGGTAGCTAATAAAGTAGTGTATAATTTTCTGCCCTGTCACAGATAAAAGTGGACATTTGTTTGCTGTCATGGCTATTTGGGCTTCCTTTAGCACTGAGGGTTTGTAAAGCCTATACTCTGACTTAATGTGAAGGTTTGATGCTCTTGCGAATGGCAAATGTTTTCGAATCACAGAACTCGAAGGGATCTCAAGAGGTCGTCTAGTCCAGTCCTCTGTACTCAAGGCAGGATTAAATATTATCTAGACCAAGTATCAGAGGGGTAGCCATGTTAGTCTGTATCCACAAAAAAGAATGAGGAGTCCGGTGGCACCGTAAAGACTAACAGATTTATTTGGGCATAAGCTTTCATGGGTAAAAAATTCCACTTCTTCAGATGCATGGAGTGAAAATTACAGATACAAGCATAAATATACTCTAAATATTATCGAGACCATCCCTGACAGGTGTTTGTCCAACCTGCTCTTAAAAATCCCCATGATGGAGATTCCACAACCTCCCTAAGCAATTTATTCCAGTGCTTAGCCAGTCTGACAGGAAGTTTTTCCTAATGTCCAACGTAAACTGCCCTTGCTGCAATTTAAGCCCATTATCCTCAGAGGTTAAGAAGAACAATTTTTCTCCCTCCTCCTTGTAACAACCTTTTATGTACTTGAAAACTGTTATGATGTTCCCTCTGAGTCTTCTCTTCTCTAACTAAACAAACTAAACAAACCCAATTTTTTCAACCTTCCTTCATAGGTCATGTTTTCTAGACCTTTAATCATTTTTTGTTGCTATTCTCTGGACTTTCTACAATTTATCCACATCTTCCTGAAATGTGGTGCCTAGAACTGGATACAATACTCCAGTTGAGGCATAATCAGTGTGGAGTAGAGCAGAAGAATTACTTCTCATATCTTGCTTACAAAACTCCTGCTAATACATCCCAGAATGATGTTTGCTTTTTTTGCAACAGTATTACACTGTTGACTCATATTTAGTTTGTGCTCCACTATGACCCCCAGATCCCTTTCAGCAGTACTCCTTCTGAGATAGTAATTTCTCATTTTGTATGTGTGCAACTGATTGCTCCTTCCTAAGTTGAGTACTTTGCATTTGTCCTTACTGAATTTCATCCTCTTTATTTCAGACCATTTCTCCAGTTTGTCCAGATCATTTTGAATTTTAATCCTATCCTCTAAAGTACTTGCAACCTCTCCCAGCTTGGTATCATCCATATACTTTATAAGCGTACTCTCTATGCCATTATCTAAATCATTGACAAAGATATTGAACAGAACTGGACCCAGAATCGATCCCTTCAGGACCCCACTCATTATACCCTTCCAGCATGACTGTGAACCACTGATAACTACTCTCTTGGAACAATTTTCCAACCAGTTATGCACCCATCTTATAATAGCTCTGTCTAGATTATATTCCCGAGTCTGTTTATGAGGAGGTCATGTGAGACAGTATCAAAAGCATTACTAAAGTCAAGATATACCATATCTACCCTTCCCCCCATCCACAAGGCTTGTTACTCTGTCTAAGGAAGCTATAAGGTTGCCTTGACACAATTTGTTCTTGACAAATCCATGCTGACTGTTATTTATCAAGTTATTATCTGCTAGGTGTTTGCAAATTGATTGCTTAATTATTTGCTCCATTATCTTTCCGTGTACAGAAGTTAAGCTGACTGGTCTGTAATTCCCCGGGTTTCCTTATTTCCCTTTTTATAGATGGGCATTTGCCCCTTTCCAGTCTTCTGGAATGTCTCCCATCTTCCATGACTTTTCAAAGATAATTGCTAATGGCTCAGATATCTCCTCAGTCAGCTCTTTCAGTATTCTAGGATGCATTTCATCAGGCCCTGGTGATTTGAAGATATCTAACTTGTCTAAATAATTTTTTACTTGTTCTTTCCCTATTTTAGACTCTGATCCTACCTCATTTTCACTGGCATTCACTATGTTAGATGACCAATCGCCACCAACCTTCTTGGTGAAAACTGAAAGAAAGAAGTCATTAAGCACCTCTGCCATTTCCACATTTTCTGTTTTCGTCTTTCCCCCCTTATTGAGTAATGGGCCTACCCTGTCCTTAGTCTTCCTCTTTTTTCTAATGTATTTGGAAAATGTTTTCTTGTTTCCTTTTATGTCCCTAGCTAGTTTGATCTCATTTTGTGCCTTGGCTTTTCTAATTTTGTCCCTACATACTTGTGTTATTTGTTTATATTCATCCTTTTTAATTTGACTGAGTTTCCACTTTTTGTAGGACTCTTTTTTGAGTTTTGGATCATTGAAGATCTCCTGGTTAAGCTAGGGTGGTCTCTTGCCATACTTCCTATCTTTCCTACACAGTGGATAGTTTGTTCTTGTGAAGAAACCTGTTAATTGTGCTTTTTCTCTTCCAAGCACTATCACCTCAGTCTTGAGGACAGTGGGATATGTCTGATTAACACTTGTTTTGTATAACTGTTTTTATTTTTACCTTGATATGGAACAAGGATGTATTGTAACCCTAAAATGTATACATAGTCTTGAACAAGCTATGCATATAAGATGAGTGACTATTTTCCCCAGTAGAGACTTCTTTCAATTAGCGTTAATTATAGCAATGTTAACAGTTGCTATGTTTCCACACCATATCACACATTACTGGAATGACAGAAGTAGCTGAGCAGACCTGATCTGAAGCCATATAATCGCTATACCAGATTGGCAAAAGGGAAAGCTGATCTTACTCATCAAGTATGAGGTTCACATATTCTCCAGCAATGACAGGTTTGTAGATTCAGCAAATACACTTCAAAGAATATGCAGATGCTTTAAAAAGGGAAGAGTGAACACAGACTCCTTCACAAATACCTTTGAAGGCACACTGAAATGTCAAATCAAGCAACTACAAACAGTTTAAAGAGGCTAGCAAAATTATTTCAGGACCTTACATAATTTTAAAAATCACTGAGGTGTTATTTTCCAATGTGCTTGAAAATGATTATTGCCGCATAGCTAGCACTGTAGATAGCATAAATTTGTGATAGGTTTCACAATAACACTGACAGAATAGAAGAACGTTTAGCAACTGTGGCTGCATATGAATGTTGTTATTGTTGTTTTCTGTTGCTGAATAGCAGTTAGTAAAAATTAAATTTGAAACATATTTAAGAAAAAAGAATAGTGGAAGATAGAGATCCAAGCAAATATTCTGGTCCCAGGCCATTGAGGTCATTTAGTTAAGTCTGAGAACAAATATAACGAAACCATACTGAGTCACTGCCCTTTAAAATCTGTTTGTCAAAAAATCCATATCAAAACTAATAAGACACTTAACAATGAAAAGGAACAGAATATGCAGTAATCATATGGAACCTTGTTCATATACTATGCATAAATTCACTTTCGTGTGGAAGCCCTAGGGAATATTCTCTGTGTCATTTAAAAACTGAAGGGATGTGCAGGGTGTGGGAGAGAAATGGGTGAGAAGCCATCAGTGGACTTGCTATACAGAGTGGCATCTACACCTTCATTCTTCAGAGGTCTTCCTGTCAGCATTGTATAATCTGGAATATATGGAGGGATAAGGATAGAAGGCCAGGGGAGAAATCAGAGGATTCATATGTATGCTGATTTTAATACTAATCCTAGTATGTATGTCCTAATCCCCATGTAAGAGGGGTATAGGGACTATGCTATCATTCAAGCATATAGGCTAGACTAGCAATCAAGGACGACTGCATTGCAGTACTGAGTTTTTTCAACAAAAGCATAATTTAAAAAAAAAACACTAAAAATTGCTTTCATTATTTTGAGCATCACTGATATTGAATAACCACCCTTAAATTAACGTTAAGGAGTTATACGATAAAGTGATATAAGTGTCATATTATTCATTAGTGGGATATAACACCATATATTATAGACAAATATTTCAGACTTCAAGATTGTCATATTATTTATGGGCAATAAACACATGAAATTTCAAATATTTGCTTTCTTTTAAACAAAATTAAATTTCAAACATGGTTCAGATTTCCCATTTTCTCATTTTAAAATCCATCTTATAAACAAATCACCTCCTATGCAGATGTTCTAAATTGTTCACAAATAGAGACGTGCTCAATAAAGGGGAAAAATTACTCATTCCAAAATTAGCTGCAATAGTCATGAAACCTTGTAAATTAGCATGACACACATTATTCTTTTGGCTCAGTAAACTAAAAAGGCAAATTTGGTTTGCATTCCTCAAAGACAGACCTAACACATACAAAGTCTTTCCATGCAAAGTGGTAATCACAGAATTATCACTGCATAGAGTTTCTTTCACTCTGCTGCCTTGGACACTCAAACATTTATAGTAAACATTTAAATTAGACAAGTGAAAAAGAGCTTTGATAAAGCAGGGGGGGAAAGCTGAATGATTTGTACTGTAACAAGTGCAAAGCACATTTGGGATGGGCTGAAGGATTCAATGCAACATGAGATAATCTTTGCAATGTATCGACAATCAAACTCTGATTAAAGTCAAGGGAAAGACACCCAGTGATTTCAATGGTCCTTACAGAATTATGATTTTTTAAAAAAATCTAAAGACATTCTCTACTCTGTTAGAACTTGCTGAAGTTGTTGTTGTAAATTATTTATCTATTGAATAATTTTTTGGGGAATAATTGTTTTCATTATTCAGCCACCTTTGATATATGGGAAAAATGTAAGTATGTGGTGAAAAGGGTTTATTGTCTTTATGATGGTCACATTACTCACAAGTGTGTGGAAGGTTTGAAGTCTGCATAAAATAACTGTAAAGTTCAGGTCCAGCCTGATGTTGAGCAACAGGATATTGGAAATAGTTTCATTTAATAGGATGGCCTTTTCTAGTTCATTATTCCCACGATACAGCCATGAGTATTTTAGGATGGTTCATTCTCAAGTTAATTTTTTTCATACCATCATGTTCCTACTGCCATATACTTCTATACCTGCTAAGTGTGCTCATCAGGAGTGACAGTCCCACCTTTGCCTCTGCTGTCACTCATCCCATCTGGAATGTCACTCCGACACAGAGCTCCAGGGAACAGGGAAGAATTGGTAGGGGAAGTAGAAGTGGGTAGTAATCTGGGCAGAAGTGACCATGAGATGGTTGAGTTCAGGATCCTCAAAAAAGGAAGAAAGGAGAGTAGCAAAATACTGACCCTGGACTTCAGAAAAGCAGACTTTGCTCCCTTATGGAACTGATGGGCAGGATCCCCTGGGAGGCTAATATGAGGTCGGTCCTGCTTTGAGCAGGGGGTTGGATTGGTGACCTCCTGAGGTCCCTTCCAATCCTGATATTCTATGATTCTATGAAAGGAGTCCAGTTGAGCTGACTGTATTTTAAGAAGCCTTATTGAGGGCGCAGGAACAAACCATCCTGATATGCAGAAAGAATAGCAAATATTGCAGGTGACCAGCTTGGCTTAACAGTGAAATCTTTGGTGAGCTTAAACACAAAAAAAGAAGCTTACAAGAAGTGGAAACTTAGACAGATGACTAGGGAGGAGTATAAAAATACTGCTTGAGCATGCAGAGGTGTAATCAGGAAGGCCAAAACACACCTGGAGTTGCAGCTAGCAAGGGATGTGAAGGGTAACAAGAAGGGTTTCTACAGGTATGTTTGCAATAAGAAAAAGGTCAGGGAAAGTGTGGGACTATTAATGAATGGGGGAGGCAACCTAGTGACAGATGATGTGGAAAAAGCTGAAGTACTCAATGCTTTTTTTTTATTTCGGACTTCACAAACAAGATCAGCTCCCACACTGCTGTCCTGGACAACACAGTATGGAGAGGAGGTGAGCAGACCTCAGTGGTGAAAGAACAAGTTAAGGACTATTTAGAAAAGCTGGACATGCACAAGTCCCTGGGTCCAGATCTATTTCATCCGAGGGTGCTGAGGGAATTGGCTGATGTGATTGCAGAGCCATTGGGTATTATCTTTGAAAACTCATGGCAGTCAGGGGAGGTCCCAGATGATTGGAAAAAGGCAAATATAGTGCCCATCTTTGAAAGAGGGAAAAAGAAGAACCTGGGGAACTACAGACCAGTCAGCCTCACCTCAGTCCCTGGAAAAATCATGGAGCAGGTCCTCAAGGAAAGCATTTTGAAGCACTTGGAGGTGAGGAAGATGATCAGGAGCAGTCAACATGGATTCACTAAGCGCATGTCATGCCTGACTAATCTAATTGCCTTCTATGATGAGATAACTGGCTCTGTGGATGAAGGGAAAGCAGTGGACATGTTGTTCCTTGACTTTAGCAAAGCTTTTGACACGGTCTCCCACAGTATTCCTGCCAGCAAGTTAAAAAAGTATGGATTAGATGAATGGACTATAAAGTGGATAGAAAGCTGGCTAGATTGTTGGCCTCAGCAGGTAGTGATCAATGGCTTGTTGTCTAGTTGGCAGCTTGTATCAAGTGGAGTGCCTCAGGGGTCAGTCCTGGGGCCAGTTTTGTTCAACATCTTTATTAATGGTCTGGATGAAGGGATGGGTTGCACCCTCAGCAAGTTCACAGATGACACTAAGCTGTGGGGAGAGGTAGATACACTGGAGGGTAGAGATAGGGTCCACAGTGACCTAGACAAATTGGAGTATTGGGCCAAAATAAATCTGATGAGGTTCAACAAGGACAAGTGCAGAGTCCCAAATTAGGAAGGAAGAATCCTATGCACCGCTACAGGCTGGGGACCGACTGGCTTAGCAGCAGTTCTGCAGAAAAGGACCTGGGAATTACAGTGGATGAGAAGCTGGATATGAATCAGAAGTGTGCCCTTTTTGACAAGAAGGCTAACGGCATAGTGGTTTGCATTAGTAGGAGCATTGCCAGCAGACCAAGGGAAGTGACTATTCCCCTCTATTAAGTACTGATGAGGCCACATCTGGAGTATTGCATCCAGTTTTGTGGCCCCCACTACAGAAAAGATGTGGACAAATTGATCAGGGGGCTGGGGCACATGACTTACGAGGAGAGGTTGAGGGAACTGGGCTTGTTTAGTCTGCAGAAGAAAAGAGTGATGGGAGATTTGATAGTAGCCTTCAACTACCTGAAGGGGGGTTCCAAAGAGGATGGAGCTCAGCTGTTCTCAGTGGTGGCAGATGACAGAACAAGGAGCAATGGTCTGAAGTTGCAGCGGGAGAGGTCTAGGTTGGATATGAGGAAACACTTTTTCACTATGAGGGCGGTGAAGCACTGGAATGGGTTACCTAGGGAGGTGGTGGAATATCCATCCCTAGAGGATTTTAAGACCCGACTTAACAAAGCCCTGGCTGGGATGATTTAGTTCGTGTTGGTCCTGCTTTGAGCAGGGGGTTGGACTCAATGACCTCCTGAGGTCTCTTCCAACCCTAATCTACTATAATTCTATGATTCACTGGGCTCACCTCAAACCCTGCTGGGCGGGGGAGCATCACTGAGAACACCTCTGCTGCTGCCCCTGCAAATGGCTCACAGAGGTCACTGTTTCTCTAACACTGTTGCTACTTGCAGCTCCTATGATTTTACATTCTGAGGTTCCACAACTTAACCCACCTCTTAGCGATTTCAGCAGATAGTAGGAAACCTAACAGCCAGTGCAGTCTCTGTGCTGTCTTTCTATGTCCCTACACAAAGGCTCAGCTCTTAGACCTGCTCAACTGTAATATCAACTCTAGGAATCATGAATTGGAAACAAGAACTCTCAACTGAGCCTAATCAGCTTTGTCATTAGATGCTAAAAACATGTAGGTCAAATAGCGCTTAGAACTCTTTAGACTGTAGCCACATCACAAACCACTCTCTTCATTCACTTCCTTCTCCCTCATTTTGCATTCCTACCCCCTGCTTAGCAAGTGAGGTTCAGGTTAGGGTGACCCCCTCAATCAAAGTACGCTAAGCATAGTTCTGCTTTACTCGTATAATAAGGAGAACAACATTCCTTACCCCCGTATTCAAATAATAGAGTGATTTATAACCTAAAACCAGCCAAAATTGACCATTTTGACAAAGCAGCTCAATCTGTGTGCTTAGACAGAATAAGCATGTCTACGCAAAGATGATCTGCTCCGGAAGTCTTTTACACCAGCTCATCACTAGATATCAAGGGAGTGCTCATTCCAGACCCTGCTTACACCCACTAAAGGAGAAGAGGGACGGGCAGCTCCTACTTGCCCAACTGAAAGAATTCTAACAGGCTGAGTCCCTCCCTTTCCCTCCTTTTTAAGCTACTCCCCTTTTGTAGATGTATTTCACAGCCAGTATATTTCTAGGAAAAGGATTTATTTTTAATTAGCTCATGGTGGCTCAATGTCTGCAATAGCTCTGCCAAAATATCACCACACAAAGACATTTTAAATATGTTCTCTTTTATTGCCTGAGTACAGGAAGCATATATGGAGAGGTTAAAATTAATATTGACGGTAAAGTGCTCCATTAATTAATTTAATTTCAACATTGTTGAAATTAAACATTACAAAAGAAAGTTTTGTAGCTATAACTGTACTTTAGATTCGTTCTCAGTATTAGTCAAATGGTAGTTCTTAATAAAGCTGAGACAAATTTGAGCCTTCACTGACAGGGGAAAGGAGCATATCTGATGTGTTCCTTGCAACTCCTGGATTTGGTCTGCTATATTCTTCATGCTATTTGCCTTGGGGAGCTCTTCTTCACTCCTGGAAAGTCATGCAATACATAAGAAACTCAGTTCAGCTGGGTGCAATTGTCTTGCTACTACCTGTAAAAAGGGAGCAAAACATACCTCACAAGGAGCAGCTTCTGCATGCAAAGTACAAATCTAGGCATTTCTCCCTGCTTCCCAGCAACAAAAGTAGGCAGTATTTAAATATTATGACATCTGGTTGAAAATAAAGGAGTCCATTGCAGTGACTGATATTAAGCACTTCCTTTACTTTGTGCCTTGGAGTCAGCTCTATTTCTGCAATGTGTGGGAGACTGAGAAAACTTGTGCTGATGACAACAACATGTTTTGTTCGATGAACTCCTCCCAAGTGAGTAAAACAGTCTGCCAGGACTGGGAATAAATCCTGAATTGTCCAGATTTACAATCTAGGATTTGTCTCCTTCAAGGATGATGAAACTAAAGTAAACTATGACCACTTTACTTCTGAATGAGAGCATCCACTTAGGGGTTTAATGCACTTTAATATAACACCTTAGTTAAATGATGTCAAGGTTCCTTCCAAACTCTGAACTCTAGGGTATAGGTGTGGGGACCTGCATGAAAGACCCCCTAAGCTTATTGTTACCAACTTAGGTTAAAAACTTCCCCAAGGTACAAACTTTGCCTTGACCTTGAACAGTATGCTGCCACCACCAAGCGATTTAAACAAAGAACAGAGAAAGAGCCCACTTGGAGACGTCTTCCCCCAAAATATCTCCCCAAGCCCTACACCCCCTTTCCTGGGGAAGGCTTGATAAAAATCCTCACCAATTTGCATAGGTGAACACAGACCCAAACCCTTGGATCTTAAGAACAATGAAAAAGCAATCAGGTTCTTAAAAGAAGAATTTTAATTAAAGAAAAAGTAAAAGAATCACCTCTGTAAAATCAGGATGGTAAATACCTTACAGGGTAATGAGAATCCCTCTAGGCAAAACCTTAAGTTACAAAAAGACACAAAAACAAAAATATACTTTCCATTCAGCACAACTTATTTTATCAGCCATTTAAACAAAACAGAATCTAACGCGTATCTAACTAGATTGCTTAGTGACTTTTTACAGGAGTTCTGGCCTGCATTCCTGCTCTGGTCCTGGCAAAAGCATCACACAGACAGAGAGGACCCTTTGTTTCCCCCCCCCCTCCCAATTTGAAAGTATCTTGTCTCCTCATTGGTCATTTTGGCCAGGTACAGCGAGGTTATCTTAGCTTCTTAACCCTTTACAGGTGAAAGGGTTTTGCCTCTGGCCAGGAGGGATTTTATAGCACTGTATACAGAAAGATGGTTACCCTTCCCTTTATATTTATGACAAATGGTCTTAACTTTTCTGAGTGTCCCAATGTAGGCAAACTGTTAATGACCAGATGCTCAGCTGGTATAAATCAATGCAGTTCTATTGAAGTACATAAACTGGCATACCTATGACTTCAGTGAAACTATGCTGATTTAAATTAGCTGAGAATCTGGCCCTAAGTGTTTCAGTGATTTCTCTTGGATATAGTTGGCTTGGGGATGGCACTGTGTAAGGCAGTGGATTACAGACAGAATAATTACTTTCTATAAGGTATTTTAACACATTCTTAATCTGCACAGTATACACTTTTATTATGTATTTACTCAATAGATTGGAATGGCTGTGATTTGAAATGAAAATGATTCCATCTGGTTTTAAATAATTAGAAAGCGAAATTACTTACATTTACTTTGTGTGTATGTGAGAGAGAGGATTTACCAGAATTCAGTTGAATAATGCATAAGCAGCAAACATTTCTTTTAATAATGTTCCTAGCACTTTTATGTTCTCGCCTCAGCTGTCAATTGTACTTTTTACTCCCCATCTCCAAACAGTCTCTCATTTTGCTTTTTTTACTAATGCAATTCACACTATATGTAATATTCAAAATATAAGTGATCAGGTTTAAATCTACTGTATACCTCTAAGATACCTGACAATATATTACAGAGACACTTTACAGAACACAGGATGGGACAGATCTTGGGAGATCTGTGTTCAAACACAAAGGCTCCAATATCTTCAGTACACCTAGACAGGGAAAAAAACCTCGTGGCATGGCTAAGGATGGACCTGGTCAGCTTACATGAGCTCGCAAGGCTCAGACCCGAAGGCTAAAAGTTTCTGTATAGATGTTCCAGCCGAGCCCGAACAGCTATATAGCAATTTTTCAGCCTTGGAGCCTGAACATCACCAGCCTGAGTCAGCTGACCTGGGCCAGTCATGTTTTTTTTTTTTTTTTTTTTAATGTCCTTGTGGACATACCCTCTGTGGCTAAGTTTACACTTTCCATGGTGGAAAGAACAACAAGAGGGAGGCTTCTGTTGCAGACAATCTGCTTGTATTTCTGCATGGGATATCCATATATAGGCTCAGAATTAGCAAGGTTCTGAAACACAAGCTCTAACTAAAGAGTCACACACACGCTAAATAATAAAAAGTCCTCATATTTAAGAAAGAGATATTAATGTACCAAATCACCTTTATGATTATGTAAAACAATGAGGAGTCCTTGTGGCACCTTAGAGACTAACAAATCTATTTGGGAATAAGCTGTCATTGGATAAAATCCACTTCATCAGAAGCATGGATTGTGTGATGTGGTCTGGATGACATTCAAAGAGCAGGAGGAGAACATTTCAGTCTCCCTGGACACTCAATAACAGACTTAAAAGTGGCAATTCTTCAACAAAAAAAATTCAAAAACGGACTCCAAAGAGAAACTGCATAACTGGAATTAATTTGCAAACTGGACACCATCAAATTAGACCTGAATAAAGACTGGGATTGGATGGGTCACTACAAAAACTAATTTCCCCCTGCTGATACTCACACCTTCTTGTCAACTGTTTGAAATGGGTTACCTTGTTTACATTGGCCTCATTAGCTCTACAAAAGTGATTTCCACCCCTTCTTGTCAACAGTTGAGAATAGCCCACTTCTACCTTAATTGAATTGGCTCATTAGCACTGACCCCCCACTTGGTAAGGCAACTCCCATCTTTTCATATGCTGTGTATTTATACCTCCCTACTGTATGTTCCACTCCATGCATCTGATGAAGTGGGTTTTAGCTCACAAAAGCTTATGCCCAAATAAATTTCATACAATCATAGAATCATAGAATATCAGGGTTGGAAGGGACCTCAGAAGGTCATCTAGTCCAACCCCCTGTTCAAAGGAGGACCGATCCCCGACTAAATCATCCCAGCCAGGGCTTTGTCAAGCCTGACCTTAAAAACTTCTAGGGAAGGAGATTCCACCACCTCCCTATGTAACACATTCCAGTGTTTCACCACCCTCCTAGTGAAAAAGTTTTTCCTAATACGCAACCTAAATCTCCCCCACTGCAACTTGAGACCATTACTCCTTGTTCTGTCATCTGCTACCACTGAGAACAGTCTAGAGCCATCCTCTTTGGAACTCCCTTTCAGGTAGTTGAAAGCAGCTATCAAATCCCCCCTCATTCTTCTCTTCCATAGACTAAACATCCCCAGTTCCCTCAGCCTCTCCTCATAACTCATGTGTTCCAGTCCCCTAATCATTTTTGTTGCCCTCCGCTGAACTCTTTCCAATTTTTCCACATCCTTCTTGTAGTGTGAGTCCCAAAACTGGACACAGTACTCCAGATGAGGCCTCACCAGTTTCGAATAGAGGGAAACGATCAACGTCCCTCGATCTGCTGGTATGCCCCTACTTATACATCCCAAAATGCCATTGGCCTTCTTGGCAACAATGGCACACTGTTGACTCATATCCAACTTCTCGTCCACTGTAACTCCTAGGTCCTTTTCTGCAGAACTGCTGCCGAGCCATTCGGTCCCTAGTCTGTAGCGGTGCATGGGATTCTTCTGTCCTAAGTGCAGGACTCTGCACTTGTCCTTGTTGAACCTCATCAGATTTCTTTTGACTCAATCCTCCAATTTGTCTAGGTCCCTCTGTATCCTATCCCTACCCTCCAGCATATCTACCACTCCTCCCAGTTTAGTGTCATCTGCAAACTTGCTGAGGGTGCAATCCACACCATCCTCCAGATCATTTATGAAGATATTGAACAAAACCGGCCCCAGGACCAACCCTTGGGGCATTCCACTTGATACCAGCTGCCAACTAGACATGGAGCCATTGATCTCTACCCGTTGAGCCCGACAATCTAGCCAACTTTCTATCCACCTTATAGTGCATTCATCCAGCCCATACTTCTTTAACTTTCTGGCAAGAATACTGTGGGAGACCGTGTCAAAAGCTTTGCTAAAGTCAAGGAACTACACGTCCACTGCTTTCCCTTCAACCACAGAGCCAGTTATCTCATCATAGAAGGCAATTAGATTAGTCAGGCATGACTTGCCCTTGGTGAATCAATGCTGACTGTTCCTTATCACTTTCCTTTCCTCTAAGTGCTTCAGAATTGATTCCTTGAGGACCTGCTCCATGATTTTTCCAGGGACTGAGGTGAGGCTGACTGGCCTGTAGTTCCCAGTATCCTCCTTCTTCCCTTTTTTAAAGATGGGCACTACATTAGCCTTTTTCCAGTCATCTGGGACCTCCGCTGATCGCCATGAGTTTTCAAAGATAATGGCCAATGGCTCTGCAATCACATCTGCCAACTCCTTTAGCACTCTCGGATGCAACGCATCCGGCCCCATGGACTTGTGCTCGTCCAGCTTTTCTAAATAGTCCCAAACCACTTCTTTCTCCACAGAAGGCTGGTCACCTTCTCCCCATGCTGTGCTGCCCAGTGCAGTATTCTGGGAGCTGACCTTGTTCGTGAAGACAGAGGCAAAAAAAGCATTGAGAACATTAGCTTTTTCCACATCCTCTGTCACTAGGTTGCCTCCCTCATTCATAAGGGGCCCACACTTTCCTTGACTTTCTTCTTGTTGCTAACATACCTGAAGAAACCCTTCTTGTTACCCTTCACATCCCTTGCTAGCTGCAACTCCAGGTGTGATTTGGCCTTCCTGATTTCACTCCTGCATGCCCGAGCAATATTTGTATACTCTTTCCTGGTCATTTGTCCAATCTTCCACTTCTTGTAAGCTTCTTTTTTGTGTTTAAGATCAGCAAGGATTTCACTGTTAAGTCAAGCTAGTCGCCTGCCATATTTACTATTTTTCTACACATCGGGATGGTTTGTCCCTGTAACCTCAATAAGGATTCTTTAAAATACAGCCAGCTCTCCTGGACTCCTTTCCCCCTCATGTTATTCTTCCAGGGGCTCTTGCCCATCAGTTCCCTGAGGGAGTCAAAGTCTGCTTTTCTGAAGTCCAGGGTCCATATTCTGCTGCTCTCCTTTCTTCCCAGTGTTAGGATCCTGAACTCGACCATTTCATGCCTCCCAGGTTCCCATCCACTTTTGCTTCCCCTACTAATTCTTCCCGGTTTGTGAGCAGCAGGTCAAGAAGAGCTCTGCCCCTAGTTGGTTCCTCCAGCACTTGCACCAGGAAATTGTCCCCTACATTTTCCAAAAACTTCCTGGATTGCCTGTGCACCGCTGAATTGCTCTCTCAGCAGATATCAGAGTGATTGAAGTCTCCCATAGAACCAGGGCCTGCGATCTAGTAGCTTCTGCGAGTTGCCGGAAGAAAGCCTCATCCATCTCATCCCCCTGGTCTGGTGGTCTATAGTAAACTCCCACCACAACATCACCCTTGTTGCTCACACTTCTAAACTTAATCCAGAGACTCTCGGGTTTTTCTGCAGTTTCATACTTGAGCTCTGAGCAGTCATACTGCTCCCTTACATACAGTGCAACTCCCCCAGCTTTTCTGCCCTTCCTGAACAGCTTATATCCATCCATGACAGTACTCCAGTCATGTGAGTTATCCCACCAAGTCTCTGTTATTCCAATCACATCATAATTCCTTGACTGTGCCAGGACTTCCAGTTCTCCCTGCTTGTTTCCCAGGCTTCGTGCATTTGTATATAGGCACTTGAGGTAACCTGCTGATTGCTCCTCTTTCTCAGTATGAGGCAGGCGCCCTCCCCTCTCACACGCTCCTGCTCATACCTCCTCCCGTTATCCCACTTCACCACTTACCTCAGGGCTTTGGTCTCCTTCCCCCGGTGAACCTAGTTTACAGCCCTCCTCACTAGGTTAGCCAGCCTGCTTGTGAAGATGCTCTTCCCTCTCTTCATTAGGTGGAGCCCGTCTCTGCCTAGCACTCCTTCTTGGAACACAATCGCATGGTCAAAGAATCCAAAGCCTTCTCTCCAACACCACCTGCGTAGCCATTCGTTGACTTCCACAATCCCACTAAATTTGTTAGTCTCTAAGGGGCCTTGTTTTTGTTGATACAGACTAACACAGCTACCACTCTGAAACCTATGATTATATAGTTATCCCAGTTTCCACATAGATAGCCATTAGGAAGGACAGGACTGTTCTTGTCAACTTCTCAAGCAATATCAAAGAATTAATTAATATCACATTAATATCTAGTCAAGAATGTCATCATGTTGAATATAAAAGCAAATAAACAAAAGTAAGTTTTATATTAGGCAACAAGTAGCTGAAGGTCAGGCTTGACAAAGCCCTGGCTGGGATGAGTTAGTTGGGGATTGGTCCTGCTTTGAACAGGGGGTTGGACTAGTTGATCTCCTGAGGTTCCTTCCAACCCTGCTATTCTGTGATTCTATGATTCTCTGAAAACCTGTGTTGTCACACGTGTGTCAGTTGGACCAAATAATCCACCATTTGTGTACAGCCCTCATAAAACAAATAAAATTCTTGCACGCAAATTAGTTGTGGAGTAAGAGTAGTGACTGGTTGAGTTACCTCTGATATCACAGTGGTCTAAGACTGTTGGCATGATATAGATTCATGCCTGACTGTAATGTACACCACAGAGGTGTGATTCATAGAGTCAGAATGGCTGAGAACTCAAAAATTGGATAGTAACACACCATGAATCCTAGTGATGATTGAATATGGTGATATTCTGAACAAAATGAGCTCTAAACTCTGCTTGGAGCTCTAAACCATTGCTACACATTGACTCAACACACATTGCAAGCTTCAGAGTGAAACAATCCTGAAATTTTATTATGTAGATACACAGTTGGATATTAGAATCTCCATTAAGAATAGCATCTTTTCACTAGATAAAAAGTCAAAGACAAATACAGGTTAGTTTTATTAGTAACCTCCACACCCGCATTGTAAGACTGTAAAATGTTTTATTTATATTTGATACTAGTAAAGATACAGCAAATTGATTTCAGTATCAATTTCCTTTATTTACTTAAATCACTTCAGCTTTCTGCTCTTCAGTTTCACCATTTTCCAGTGGCCATGGTTCACCATTCCTGGCCAATGGGAGCTGTGGGAAGTGGTGTGGGCTGCAGGGACGTGCTGGCTGCAGCTTCCCGCAGCTGCCATTAGCCAGGAACAGTAAACTGCAGCCACTGGAAGCTGCGGGCAACCAGGCCTGAGGATGGTCAGTGTAAACAAACTGTCTCATGGCCTGCCAGCAGATTACCCTAATAGGCCGCATGTGGCCCGTGAGCCTCAGATTGCCCACCACTGTTCTAAGGCAACAGGATCAAATTCAATAACATTTGAGTCTTCATTAATTCTGTATCTGAACATTTGATTCCTAAATTTCTATTACCAAGTATTGACTGGAAATACCATTTAAGTCATGGGCTTCTACAAAAGGTACTATGTTAGAGGAATTTCTCTTTAGCGCCGGTCTGCTGGTGGGCAAGACAAGATCCATCAGAGCCTGTCCTAGATTACTGAGCACTAGCTTTACTGGTGATATTTTACTTTTTTGGTCCTAAGAACTTCTTTGTATATAAAATAACTTATTGTAAACATACACATAGTTGACAGGTTGAACTAATTACTAGAGTGGTTCTATAAGGAACTTTTAATATATGAATTTTCACAAATATCCCATTGATAGTATTTCAGTGGAGAAAAGCAGAACAAATGTAAATACAGGTTTTAAAAAATAGCCCCTTTCAATACAGGTGTTAACTGAATTTAAAAGCAAGGAACTTATAATTGATAAATGTTCAATAAACTGCTATTCATACCAAATAAATCAAATTCTAAATATGCCACTTATATTCTGCTCACAGGAAATTGTTAAAATATAGCAGCAAAAGGTCAAAGAGCAGTAACTAGAGATCAGAGAGCTAAGGATGGATTCTTCAAAGGTATTTAGCCATTGCTCCGCTCAGCATTGCTAGGCCTAAGTGACTTAGACGGCTCAGTCCCATTTTCAGAAATGACTTAGGATTCAAAGTCTCATTGACTTTCAATGAGACTTACATGCTTAAGTCCTATGTCACTTTTGAAAATGGGATTTAGTCAACTAAGTCACTTAGGCCTTGCAATGCTCAGCAGAGCAACAGCAAAACTGAGACCAAAATATTTACAAATCTTTAAAAATCTAGCCCGCAACTGTTTACAAAGTTTGCAGCCAGTGTAAAATCCATAGAACTAGCTAAGATTTCAAGGAGCAGCAGCTGGAGTTAAAAGCTGACACAGATAGGAGAACATCTTATAGTATCCTCCCAAACTCTCCGTATGTCTATTCTTGTTAGGAGGGAGAAGGGAGGTCAGATGAGCAGTAGCGGCTGTGTTGACATTGCTTGTGATACCACTTTGCCTTTTGGGGAAGAGGGGTCCCAAATAATTACCAGTAAGTTCTAAGCAGTACAAAAAGGACGCTGAGAATGATATTTGTCTGACACTGACTGGGAGCTGACACTTCAGTGAAATATATGCACGACACTATAATGTTCCGGCACCACACAGAGATAAAAATATTTTAAGTTCCTTCCTGACAGAGAGAGACACAGAAACTACTGGAAGCAGAAGAAAAGCCCAGATCCACAAAGGATCACTCATCTGAGAGGTGGGGAATCTCCGTTCAGATTCTTTCTCCTCCTAAGGTGGTGGGACGTGGGAATTGAATCAGAATCCCCCACATCCTAATACAGTACCCTAACCTAAAGATTATAAGAGAGGCCTCCTCCTCCTTTCTCTCCCGACCCCCAGCCATTCTGTGTGGAGTTAGGCATGCTCTAAGCATGCCTACCAGATCAGGCCTTGCAGGCAAGATGGTGGAGAAAATCCTATCTTCCCCCAGGTTGTGGATCACATTGAGCTTAAGTAGTAGAGGTTCAGATGCCAGTGAGGCAGCAGTGTTCATAATCAGAGGCAGAAACTTATGTACCTAGGGAACTTTTACAGAGACAATTTAGGCACCGAGTGAGTTTAGGCACTTGCAGATTAGGCAGCAGCCAGGCAGTATCTAAGACTGAGATTTAGGCACTTAATTCCCTTTGTGGATCTAGGCCTAACTGACAGTGTGGCTGAGTGCATTGCAAAGGGCTGTGATCCAAATGCAAGGCATTATCATATCAGAGCAGCAGTTCAAACCTGTGGAGTGGGGAATGTCCTTGTGAGACAAAGCGAGGAATTTTGGCTCACCAGCATTTTCTCTAGGCAGCAGGAGGATTCAGCTTCATTGAAACTACAGCTGCACAGATGGTCAGTGGATACCTACAGGATACCATTTTTGTGTCTGATAGTACTGAATTTTGCTATACAGTGAATTCAAGAGCTGTGGCTGGCTCCGTTTTGTTTAGCTGTACTACATCTATGCTGGCCCCCTCTCAAGTGTTTATTCCAAGTGGCTTTATAGTATGACAAATATTATAGTTATCAGCTGGCATGTTTGCCTGTCCATGTACAATGTGTTCAGACCTTCATTAAAATGAATACACATCTGCTTCCATGGGAGTGCAGTTTGCCAAAGAATGTGACTACTGAATCCTGGTCTTAACTACCTTGTCTAGGCTCTAGGGACCAGCTTTATGTGCCTTTTTGGCTTCAGCCTATCACCCCCTCCAGCTTTCCAGGTTTCTTCTTATAGCTTGTATGTTTGTTAAAATATAAACATCTGTCCTCTCTTAGAGCTTTTTACAGCTCCTGTCACTGAGTTACCTAAGGGCTGCACAGGTGATGTACATGTACATAGTAAGATCTCCCTTAGTCTCCCTAGGGCAGCTGCTCAGTAAGGGGCACAATCAATATGCATGCATGACAAGAAAAACAAAAGACAAGGTAGGCAGACAAGCCAACTTATTAGCATTATTCCGTTTTCCTATTCAGTTCTATTTGGGGACGAGAGGGGGCTGTGCTGCACCTCTTAAAGGAATGTTGCAGACTGCTCATTCCCTGTGCAAAAGGAAACTCCAGGGGATTTAGTGAAGGGAGACTGTATGGAAGTTAAAACTCTGTGTCTTTAGACAAGGTGAAATGAACCATCAGAATGGGTATGTACCTCGCTGAGTATCAGTGTTTTGTTGTTATCCTTCTTCTTCTTCTGACCTCTGTGCACCTGCTTTCTGTTTATAACCCTCTCTTGTTGTGTTCAATTTACAGTCTTCAGGACTGGAAGCCTGTCTTTACTTGAACTGGACGGTACCTGGCACATTTCTGAGTTAAAAACTATTCTGAATTGGACAAATAGTTTCTCCAACCCAACAGGAACATAAGTGACACTTACATTCCACTATTGTATGCAATGTTGTTGTAGCCATGTTTTTTTCCCAGGATATTAGAAAGACAAGGTGTGTGAGATAATATCTTGTATTGGACCAACTTCTGTTGGTGAGAGAGACAAACTTTTGAGCTTCCATAGAGTTCTTCTGCAGGTCTGGGACAGACCTGAAGAGGAGCCCTGTGAAAGCTTGAAAGCTTGTCTCTCTCACCAACAGAAGTTGGTCCAATACAAGATATTATCTCACACACCTTGTCATTCTAATATTCCTCTTTGGTCTACTTTGTACCATCTTCAGAGAAATGTGGTCAGGTATTTTACCCAGAGGAAAGAGACTAGCCTTTAGAAGTCAGATATATTTACATGTGGCATATGCTGGATTTTTTCAATAGCTCGTGTGGCTTTTTAGCTACAATATGAAAGAATCATTTTCTACCTTCTCAAAGCAGGAATAACCACTTTATAAAGAATAAACTGTTGTGTAGAATGCACAGTTGCCAACTGTCACGTGGTAAATAAGCACCCCGACTTTCACATTAAGCCAAAAATCAAGCTAACCCCATTTCAAAACAAGGCCCAAACAAGCCAGTCCCTAAGAGCCCCAACATTCCATGTGACTAGATCCCCCTGGTGTGCAGTCTGTGACTGTGGTGGGCCCGCTGTGCCCCCCTGACTCTCTCCCCACCTGGCCCCTGATTGCAGGAAGCCGATCATAAAAAAGAGGCAAAAAACTGCAACAAGCTACAAGCCAAACAAGCAATAAGTGTCAATCCAAAAACTAGTCAACAAGCAACTCACAAGCCAATTAAGCCAAAAACAAGCCCAATTTCTGTGTTTTTTTTGCAGGTTTGGCATGTCTGATAGAATGTTTAACTCCATATTCTCCCTCTCTCTCACTCCCACTTCCCCATAACAAATTCATACAGAATCCTCCTTTAAAATTAAAGCAAAAACCTCCCGGTGTTTGGGAGGAAAACATGTTTATGGTGACAAAGCAGACAGGAAGCTTAAGTGCTACTACTGAAAGATAAGAGGATTAGTGCTGTTTCTGGGGAAATTTATTTTGCAGTTGTCGTGATTTGCAAAATAAACTTCATTTGAGAAAAAGAGAAGCTGCTACCAAGAAATTTATCACTGAGCAAAGGGAAAGTATTTTTACTTTTAAGGACCAGCAGGTATCTAGCCTGTCTACCTGCTTTCTGGGTATAATGTATCATATGAACTTTTACACATTCATATTTTCCCTCTTTTGACCACACAGCACAGTGCATACAACTAGTTGATTTTTTTTTAATGAAAACTTCTTGTTTTTTGTTGTTGTTGTTGTTGGTTTTTGGCAAAATAGCCTATAAAGATAGTGACAATATTTTTAATAATAGTTTAGTAACACAAATTGTATGACACAAATTTGAAAAAGGAATTATCTGACATCAGTATGTAGAGTACATAGCACTGAATATCATCTCATTCAAATTAAATAAGAACTTACAAAAGAATTGTATAGCTGTTGACCTAAAAATAACATTTAAAGTAGTTTTGATCAACTGAAATTTAGCTTTCTGAAATGTACTGTATGTAACATTAATTTCTTACAATGTAATATTCACTTTTCTGTAAATACACCCTCGACTCATGAACACAGTGCGTGAAAGCCTGGCCCCAGTGGGATTTCTACCATTGACTTCAACTTGGGCCACGAATACATCTAACAAGTAAAAAAACATCCTGGCTTATACCTAATATAAACTTCATGGCTCCTCTTTCCCTGGGGTGAACAGTGTGCTTTTAAAAGCAGGTGATATCTCTATAGTATTACACAATTGTGTGAACAGTCTAATGTTTGGTTGTATATATCTGATTATGTGGGAGAGAAAACAAGACTGTTTTTGCCAGAAGAGATCTGAAATGTATGACTGTGTCCTAGTAACTCTGAAGAAGGCTAGGTAGGCAAGCAGATGATGGAGTGGGTGTGGGGGGGATATTTGAATTAATGTTAAAGATATGTGTATAGAAGACATTGTGTAGGATGTACATAATTGTGATAGAAAGAGGATTCCTAAATAAAGAAATGCTATTCAACTAAAATACTGTGAAGTTATGTTTTGCATTGAGATTTGAAATAAATATTGCATCAGAAAATGAGTCAGTCCTGTTATATGATACTATTCACCAGGTTTAACTTCTGCCAGAGAAATGAAAATTCTAATTAGTATTTGCACATTTAAAAGAAAATGTGATTCTATTGAGCTTTTCAGGTTTTTAATTCACTAGATATGTATTCAATAAATTTTGGTTATATCTACTGAGATGACTAGATGGACTCAGCGAATGAGATACACCCATTGCATATGTCATTTCTTAAATTTTAATACATATTTGAGCAGCTGAAGACCTTTCTTTTTAAAAGCAACCAAGAGAGATTAACAACCTCTCTGTCTCTAATCAAATTCTCCTGAATGTTCGTTAGTTTGGTTGTTTTTGCTACTATCATTTAATCTAAATCATAAAACAAATGGTCTGTCCATATTTGCAATCCCTTTTTCACATATTACTAATCTAATGGGAAAGGTTTAGGAAGTTATATCCCACAGACCTAGAAACCTTTCTCATTTTTTATTAATCTTTTAGGGAGCTGTAAAACAGAATGCATATTGACGTTACCTACTTGTGAATATCACCAAATCTAATTTTCACCTTAGAGATAAATCAATAGCAGACTAAGAATGTTAAATACACTAAGCACTGGCAGCACATAGTAGGCCTATATCACATTAAACACGACAGGAACTGTAAATCTTTGGGCTAAACTGCATAAGCAAACAGCAAATTTTAATTTAAATCCTCACATTAAATCTGCCAGGAAAAATTTAGCCAGCTTAAATCTTTTCAATGATTTTTTTTTCCTTAAAAAATGCACAGTCTGGTAAAATGAAGGACAGAACTCAAATTTTGGACTTCAGTCTAGATGACCCGGAACAAAATGAAGTAGTTCAAGAGACAACGGGGCTATTATCTTATTTATTTTCATTGCATACATTTCCATTAATGTCACATGAAGATTACAGCCATCCATAACTTGCTCTGTTCTTTGCAAGCTCTGTTTGACTACATGAACCTAGATTGATTTTACATTCATTTACCTACACTGACAGATTGTAGCGCTAAGCCTTAAGTTACCCTTGCTGCTCTGGAGGAAAAGACAAACTTTGAACATGCTAGTGGAGCATTTCAGGGGAAAGGGGCATGGTCAGAGTACACTGTACTTAGGCAATTGCCTGATGATATAGTAGCTCCTTGAGGGCTTTAACAACCTAATGTAAGTTAGAGCAGTCCTGAGATAGGTCTAACTTATGCTGGGGCATGAACCAGATCCCAGCTACCCTGTGGATCAAGGGAGTGCAAATGTCACGCACCATGTGGCGTTCACCCGGAGCGGAGGATCAGGGGCCTCTGAATTTAGTAACATGTAGGAGCCATGTAAAGATTGAAGAAAAACTCATGTAGAAAAACAAAGATTTTTTGGTGAGTTTTTAACTTTATAGTTCTCCACTGAACAATCAAGTACACAGCCAACTTTCTCCCTGTGTGCACTCTGCAAACAGGAGAAAATATGTAAATGTGAAAGCAGTGGTGGTATAATGTGAGCATAATGAATTACATTTTGTGATGATGATACACATGGTGCTGTAACACCACCATGACAGGAGGAAATATAGCCTTCACAGGGAGGAAGCTCGCTGCTGGTTACTTCCGGCAGCAGGCAATGCTCCTCCCCTGCTCCCAATCCACTGTCCATAGAGATAAAAAAAAACAGTATGCTGCTCTGGCAACAAGGGATGAAAAACCTCCCACACAGGGAGTCTGGGAGGATCATGGCCACCACTCCAAAGAGGAAACAGATGCTGGTGATGGTTGGTGACTTTCTTCTAAGGGGGATACAGGCAACAATCTTCCAGCCTGCAGTGGCATCCCAGGAGGTGTGCTGCCTGCCAAGGGCCCATTTCCAAGACATTACCGAAAGATTGCCAAGGGTAGTCTTGCCCTCTGACTACTACCCTATGCTTCTCATCCATGTTGGCACTAATGGTTCTGCAAGTTATGACCCTGAGGAGATAAGAAGTGACCGCACTGTTCTGGAAGTGAGGGTGAAAGAGTTGTCGGCACAGGTGGCGTTCTCATCAATCCTTCTGCTCATGGCAAAAGGGCCAGAAGAGACAGACAAAACCTAGTGGTGAATACATGGCTGCACAGAATGGCTTCATCTTACTTTACCATGTGATACTGTTCCAAGAAAGACTTCTAAGCAGAGATGGGGTCCACCTAAAAGGAAGGAGATGAGTATCTTTGGATACAGACTGGCTAACCTAGTGAGGTGGGCTTTAAACTAGGTTTGATGAGGGAAGGTAAGTCCAGAACCTGGGAACCTGGGTGAAGGGTCAGAATCTGTGGAGGGACATGGGCAATTACAACACCTACAAAAGAGAGATGAGGGAATATAGAGGGGAAATTTAATGAACATCTTAGATATCTGTATACTAATGTAAAAAGGATAGTGAGTAAACAGGAATAACTAAAAATACTAATGAAGAATCACAATTACAACATAATTGACTTCACAGAAACTTGGGATAATTCCCATGGCTGGAATATTCGTATAAAAGGGTACATTTAGGAGTTGGAAGTTCTCTTGGTGCACTGAGGATTGAAGTCTTTGGATGTTCTGTTGCTCTCTCTGTGATTTGGATTGCTTTCTATGTTTCTGTGCAATCCTGACGGACATGACTGATCTCACCAGGGAATGGTCAGTCCAGCAACCATCAGCTCCTCTCATGACACGGGTGATTTGGACATCTCTTAGATCCTATGTTCTTACAATGACATAGTCTAGGAGGCGCCACTGTTTTGAACAGGGGTATTGCCAAGTTGTTTTGTACTTGTTGCTTTGTCTGAAGATTGTGTTTGTGATCACAAGGTCATGGTCTGCATATTTGCTGAGTAGAAGGATGCCACTGGAATTAGTCTTGCCCATTCCTTCCTTCCCAATGGTGCTACTCCGTACGTCAAAATCTCGGCCAACTCTTGCATTAAAGCACCCTAAGAGGATGATCTTATCTGTTTTTGCAATGGATGACAAAATTTTATCAAGGTCAGTATAGAAGGATTCTTTCTGTTCTTCTTCAGTGTCAAAAGTTGGTGTATATGCACTGGTGACAGTGGCAAATGACTTATTGACCAGTTGGATGTGGAGGGTCATAAGGTGCTCGTTGATGCCAATGGGGAGCTCAGTCAGGCAGTTGACTAGAAGGTTTTTGATTGCAAAGCTGACACCATGTATTCACTTATCGCTTTCTGGTTTTCATTTCCAGAAGAAAGCGTAACCGCTGCCCCCATCTCTCAAGTGGCCTTCGTCTGCATGTCTTGTTTCACTGAAAGAAGCGATGTTGATGTTGTACCTCAAGAGTTCTCAGGCAACAACTGCTGCTCTGAATTTGGGTCTCTCACTTTTTGATTCGTCTAGTAGGGTACAGACATTCCAAGTTGCAAGAAACATTTTTGTTTTTCAACCACTTTGGGAGTGATCCCTCTTGACACGATTATCCAGCCAGGTATGGTGGGATAGCCTATGTTTGGATAGTCCTTTTCTATTCCCTTCCCCATATGGGGTGAGCAGAAGGGTTCCTAAAAAGGCCTGCTCATTCATGACCACTGCTGCCGAAAATGCCCCCCAATCCCAATGCAGGGGCACATGACGACCATCTTGCGGTCACCGCCTGCGTGTGGGTCTGTGACTCCTGGTGATCACTTAACTGATCCCTGTCGCCACTCACCCATCGCTGCAGGACTTTTATGGGTAATGGTGGTGAAAAAGTTCTTCCTGTGAAAGAAGCCTATGCTTCTGCACACCTGGAAATGACAACACAAGTGTCAAAGAAGTCTAGGAAGTCCTAAATAAGACCAACCATGAGGTATGCAAGGAATTCATCCGCCTTGCTACTCGCTGCCTTCAGGACTGGTTTGACAACAACAACATTGAGATTACAGCCCTTTTGGACCAGCAGAGAAAAGCTTTCTGCGACTGGCCAGACCAACCACTATCCAGTCAGAAGCAGAAGTCTTTCCATTAGCTCAAAGCTGAAGTTCAAAGGAGGATCTGAGAAATCAAAAGCAAATGGTGGGAGGACAAAGCAAAATAAATCCAAACATTCGCTGACAGACATGATATGTGGAGCTTTTTTTGTGAGACAAAGACCCTGCATGGACCAAGCTCATGTGACCTCACACCTCTGAGATCTGAAGATGGTAGCACCCTTCTTAAAGATATCAAATCCATCAAAGAATGCTGGAAGGAACACCACCAAAAGATTCTAAATCGAGAATTGATTGTGACTGATGATACCATTGACTCTATCCATCAGCACCCAATCTGGGAAACTCTTGGCAACCCAGCAATACCTGAGGAGGTCTGCAAAGCCATTAAACAAATGAAGATAAATAAAGCACCAGGTCCTGATGGCAAACCAGCTGAAGTACTGAGAGTGCAGGGAGAAACACTGACTAACAAGCTTCACTTGCTGTTCCTCAAAGTCTGGTGCACCGAAAACATCCCTGCTGAATTATGTAATGTTAACATTGTCACCATTTTCAAAAAGGGGGACAGGTCCAACTGTGGCAACTATTGAGGCATTGCCCTCCAATCCATTGCTGGAGAAATTCTTGCTTGAATGTTACTGAACCACCTGCTCCCTCTTGCAGAATAAGTACTTCTAGAGTCCCAGTTAGGGTTCAGACCATCACGAGGCACAACTGTCATGGTGTCTTCAGGCAAGCAGAACCAGAAAAAATGTTAAGAACACCACCAGGAGCTGCATATGGCCTTTATCAATCTGACCAGAGCCTTCAACTCTGTCAACCATGAGGCTCTGTGGAAAATCATGTCAAAGTTTGGCTGCCCAAGCAAATGTATCACCACTGTAAGACTCCTCTATAACCATATGACTGCCTCCATCCTGTGCAGTGGCTCTACCTCTGAGCCATTTGTCATCTGAACTGGTGTAAAACAAGGTTGTGTACTGGCACCCACCCCTTTCTCTATTTTCTTAGCAGCTATGAAAACATTAACCCAAGAACATATACCACAGCTCATTGGCATCCAATATCAGATTGACGGCAACATCTTCAAACTTTCTCCATCTCTGTGCCAGAACTAAAGTAATATCAGCAGGAATAACCAAAATCCAGTACACAGATGATTGTGCTGTAGTTGCACACTCAAAGGAGGATCTACAAACAGCCCTTAATTGCTTCTCTGAAGCTTACAAAAACCTAGGGTTAACTCTGAATATCAGCAAAACAAAAATCTTCCACCAACCAGTCCCCGATAAATCATCAGACCCAGCAAGGAAGATCTACATCAACAAAGAAGAACTGAAAAATGTAGAATACTTTGCCTATCTTGGCAGCCATCTCTCACAGAGGTCAAACATAGATGTCGAGATTCAGCACAGAATTTGCTGTGCCAGACTTGCCTTTGGCAGACTGTCTCATCGGGTGTTCAAGAATCACAACATCAGAACACATACTGGACTTTTAATTTATAAAGTGGTGGTAATCTCAGCTCTCCTGTATGGCTGTGAGGCTTGGGTGACCTATAGAATGATTTAGATAATGGCACAGAGAGTACACATTTAAAGTTTGCGGACCATAACAACCTGGGAGGCGTTGCAAGTGCTTTGGAGGATAGGATTAAAATTCAAAATGATCTAGACAAACTGGAGAAATAGTCTGAAGTAAAGAGGATGAAATTCAGTAAGGACAAATGCAAAGTACTCCACTTAGGAAGGAACAATCAGTTGCACACATACAAAATGGGAAATGACTGCCTAGGAAGGAGTACTGCAAAGGGATCTGGGGGTCATAATGAATCACAAGCTAAATATGAGTCAACAGTGTAACGCTGTTGCAAAAAAAGCAAACATCATTCTGGGATGTATTAGCATGAGTATTGTAAGCAAGACATGAGAAGTAATTCTTCTGCTCTACTCTGCACTGATTAGGCCTCAACTGGAGTATTGTGTCAAGTTCTGGAAACCACATTTTAGGGAAGATGTGGACAAATTGGAGAAAATCCAGAGAAGAGCAACAAAAATGATGCTATGTCTAGAAAACATGACGTAGGAGGGAAGATTGAAAAAACTGGGTTTGTTTAGTCTGGAGAAGAGAAGACCGAGAGGGGACATGATAACAGTTTTCAAGTACATAAAAGGTTGTTACAAGGAGGAGGGAGAAAAAATGTTCTTCTTAACTTCTGAGTCTAGGACGAGAAGCAATGGACTTAAATTGCAGCAAGGGAGGTTCAGGTTAGACATTAGGAAAAAAATCCTAACTGTCAGAGTGGTTAAGCACTGGAATAAATTGCCTAGGAAGGTTGTGGAATCGCCATCATTGGAGATTTTTAAGAGCAGGTTGGACAAACACCTGTCAGGGATGTTCTAGATAATTAGTCCTGCCTTGATTGCAGGGGACTGGACAAGATGACCTCTCAAGGTCCTTTCCAGTGCTATGATTCTATGATTCTATGAAAGCACCTGAAAAACCTGGAATGCCAGCACCAGCACTTTCTTCGGGATCCCCAACATGAAATGGGAGGATCATCGCACTAATGTCAGTGTCCTCACAGAGTCCAACATCTTCAGTGTTGAGGCCCTGATTACCAAACACCAGCTGAGGTGGAGCAGGCACGGTGTGAACATTCCTGATGTACATTTACCAAAAGAAGAGCTGAATGCCCAACTCACCGAAGGAGAAAGTAAACTGGGATGTCAAGTGACATGCTTTAAAGACACTCTGAAGATAAACATAAAGAGATGTGGCATTGACACCACACACTGGGAGACAGTATCCCAGGCCAGGGATAATTGGTGAAGACTTGTCAGAGAGGGAACGTCCACTTTTGAGGAAAATGGCCTTGCCCTGGTCACAGAAAACTGCCAGAAAAGAAAGGAAAGACAACTGTCACGCGGCAATCGTGGCCCAACTGTGTCTTCCATAACTACCTCCAATGTATGCCAATGAGCCTGTGGCTCAAGGATCGGTCCCCAGTTACCAAAGGACCCATGAAAAATAAAATCTGTGACAGATATCATGCTCGACCCATGAGGGATCACCGACAATAGAAGAGTACAGCTTGTTCGTGAAGGACAGGTAAGGAAAAACAGAGAGGATATGTTGCCTCACATATCAAAGATATATACACTTGCTCTGAGGTTGAAATAGAAGTGAGAGGCAGACCTATTGAAAGTCTCAGGGTAAGGATAAAATAGGTAAAGAACAAGAATGATGTCATGGTAGCTGGATGAGGTATTTTTTAAACAACTAACAAAATCATCCCAACCACAGTACTTGGTGGTGATGGGGCACTTCTACTACCCAGACATCTGTGGGGAAAATAATACAGCAGGGACAGATTATCCAACAAGTTCTTGGAATTCATTGGAGATGACTTTTTATGACAGAAGGCGGGGAAAGCAACTAGGGGAAAAGATATTCTAGATTTCATTCTGACAGATAGGTAGGATCTGGTTGACAAATTTAAGGTGGAAGGAAGCTTGGGTGAAAGTGATAGTGAAATGATAGAGTTCATGATTCTAAGGCACAGTAGGAGGGAAAACTTCAGAATAAGGACAAAAAAATTCAAGAACAGAGACATTAGCAAACTCAGAGAATCGGTAGGCAAGATCCCACGGGAAACAAGTGTAAGGGAAAAAAGAGTTAAGGAGAGTTGGCAGTTTTTTAAACAGACATTATTAGGATTACAAGAGCAAACTATCCCAATGTATAGGGAAGATAGTAAGTATGGTAAGAGATCAGTCTGGCTTAACCAGGAGATCTTCAACAATCTGAAATTCAAAAAAGCGTCATACAAAATGTGGAAATTAGGTCACACTACAAAGGATGAATACATAGAGGGACAAAAGCAGAAAAGCCAAGGAAAAAAAATGAGATTACACTAGCTAGGGAAATAAAGGATAAGAAGCAAACATTTTGCAAATACATGAGAAGCAAGGCTAAGATGGAGGACAGGGTAGACCCATTACTCAGTGAGAAGGGAAAGACAATAACAGAAAAGGCAATAATGACCAAAGTGTTAAATACTGTTTTGTTTCAGTTTGAACATCAGGGCCTGATGACAGACATCCTAGAATACTTAAGGAACTCACTGAAAAGAGCTCTGAACCATTAGTGATTATCTTTGACAAAAGGGGAATAAGGACAAGACAGGATGATAGACCTTCATCTTAAATTCTTTACCCAGCAGGTTAATGAAGCAAATAAACAAATTTTAATCACCTTGAAGAAAATAAGGTGGTAATTAACAGTCAACATGGATTTGTCAAGAAAAAAACATATCAAACCAACTTAATATCCTTCTTTGACAGGGTAACAAGCCTTGTGGATAGGGGAAGCAGTAGATATGATATATCTCAACTTTAGTAAAGTTTTTAATACTGTCTCACATGATCTTCTCATCAACAAACTAGAGAAATGTAGCTAGACAAACATATCAAAAGGTGGGTACACAACTGTTTGGAAAAGGATACCTAGAGTGTAATTATCAATGGCTCACAGTCAAGCTGTAAGGGGATACCGAGTGGGATTTCATAGCGATCTGTCCTGGGTCTGGTTCTATTCAATATCTTCATAAATGATTTGGATAATGGCACAGAGAATACACTGATAAAGTTTGTAGACAATATCAGTCTGAGAGGGACTGCAAGAGTTTTGGAGAATAGGATGAGAATTCAAAATGATCTTGACAAACTGTAGAAATGGTCTGAAATATATAGGATGAAATTCAATAAGGGAAAATGCAAAGTACTACACTTGGAAGGAATAATCCATTACACAAATACAAAAATGGAAATGACTGCCTAGGAAGGAGTACAGCAGAAAAGGATCTGGGGTTACAGTGGAACACAAATTAGATATGAGTCAAAATAAAATAATATTGCAAAAAACAACAACAGCCATCATTCAGGCATGTATTAACAGGGCTGTAATAAATTAAGGGAGGGGGAGCTCCCTTTTATTGACACCCAGCCAGCCAGTTAGCTATAAAATCCATTTTAGTAGCTGTTCTCTACTTGCTTTACCTGTAAAGGGTTAAGAAGTCCACAGGTGAAAGGAAAGGAGTGGGCACCTGACCAAAAGAGCCAATGGGAAGGCTAGAACTTTTTAAAATTCGTAAAAACTTTCCTTTTTCTGTTCTGTTGTTGCTCTCCGGAGAGAGGGGACAGAGCACTATCTGGAGAAAGCTTTTTGTCAGTATGGAAATCATCAGATCATACCTAAAACCTACTTATAAACTAGAAAACGTCTAGAAAGACGCAATTGGGTTTATTTCTCTTTATTTCTTATTGGCTTGTGGACTCCTCTGCGATAACCCCAAACATTTTTTTGTTTTACTTGTAACCTTTAAGCTGTGCCTCAAGAAGGTTATACTTGATGTTTAATTTTTGTAAGTGGGTTTTTAAAATCTAGCAAAAGCCTAACTTCCAGATGTATTTTCTTTCTTTTCATTTTTAATAAAATTTACCTTTTTTAAGAACAGGATTTGATTTTTTTGTGTCCTAAGAGGTTTGTGCATATGTTGTTTAATTAGCTGGGGCAACAGATAATTTCCTTTGTTTTCTTTCTCAGCTCTTCCCAGGAGGGTGTGTGTGAAAGGGCTTGAGGATACCCCACATGAAGGAATTGCCAAGTGCGCCTTCCTGGGTTCCAAGGGGTTTTGCATTTGGCTGGTGGCAGCATCTACCCATCCACTGCCAAAAAGAAGCTGTAACCTTGGGAGTTTAATACAAGCCTGGAATGGCCAGTATTAATTTTTAGAACACTTGTGGGCCCCCACCTTCTGCACTAGAAGTGCCAGCGTGGGGAATCAGCCTTGACAAGGGCAGTTGTAATCAAGACATGAGACGTAACTCTTTCATTTTACTCAGCTTGATCGGCCTCAACTGCCGTAGTGTATCCAGTTCTGAGTACCACACTTTGACACACTTTGGGAAAAATGCGGACACATTGCAGAGAATCCACAGGATAGCAACTAAAATTAGTAAAGGTCTAGAAAATGTAACTTATAAGGAAAGACTGAAAAAAACGGGTTTGTTTAGTCTGGAGAAGAGAAGACTAAGGGGTGGGGGGCATGATGACAGTCTCAGGTATATGAAATGTTGTTATAAAGAGGAAGCTGATAAATTGTTCTTAACTACAAAGACAGGGCAAGAAGTAATGGGCTTAAATTGCAGCCAGGGAGATTTAGGTTAGGCATTAGCGGGGAAAAACTTCCTAAATATAAGGGCAGTTAACACTGAAAGACATTACCGAAGGAGGTTGTGGAATCCCCATCAATGGAAGTTTTTAAGAACAGATTAGACAAACACCTGTCAGGGGTGATCTCAGTAGTACTTAGTCCTGCGTCAGATCAGGGGCCTGAACTAGATGACCTGTCAAGGTTCCTTCCAGTCCTACCTTTCTGTGATATAACTGCATGGAAACTTGAGTGATTTCCCATTCAGTCTCTGAATGGGTTGTGTTACTGTGAGATACTGTTTAATACGAAACATTATGATTTCATGCACGTGTGCTGAGATATCAGCATATTAATAGTATCATATTTTAAGACAATATAAAAGCTATAAAAGTAACATGTCATTTCTGTATATATTTCAGTATAGTTTACAATTACTTATTTAAACTGATGAATCTCTATCTATTAAAAATATTTGGTGAGTCAGGATGAAAAGACTAGTATGATGTCCTAAGCATTCAAGGGCATGTACTTTGATTCAAGCTAGAAGGCCTAACAAAACCAGCATGGCCATATGTTTTTACTGTTATACAATATATTTTTAAAAAAATATATTGGATCATCTTCTTTCCTTCATAGTGATATAAGACTCTGACCTTTTAATTTTATTATCTAAACAGCATAAAATGACCAGAATTGAGACTAATAATATGTTTAATTCAGTATTGTATATAAAAAAAACAAAGAGAATATTTTTTCTTATAACAATGGGATTTTGTAAATAATATGTTATGCAAAAAATAAACCTTCCATTCTAAAGGCAGGGAAATGCAATATATCAATATATGCTATAGGTAATTAAAAATATAGATGCTTAGACACAAAAATATCCTTGTGAGTAGAAAGGATTGGTACTGGCAAGTCTATCAGATGGAATTTATTTGAATGAATTTACCTGCAGTATCATTAGAGTTTATGCCTATTCATCTTTTCGGCTCTGAATATAACATGAAAATACATCTACTTTTCATTGATAAAATAGACTTGCAGCATTCAGAAACAACAAAAAAATCAATGCTATAAAATGAGGAAAGTTATATTTTACCTTTTGTAGTGGATAAGAAACTAATGAAACACTCAACTACATTTCATTAACTGTAATCTTGCTGACCTAAGCAGATCCCTGGAAGCAGTGTAGAAATATATTAGCTTCTTGACTGGCAGAACATTGGTTGTGTATGAATACATGACGCTGACATGTAACAATTAAGACTTATTGTTAAGTAAATGATTTATTATTGAATTCCTATAAAATAAGAACTTCAATATTTTTAGATTATACTAGTTCTGGTTATTTCTCCCATAGACAAAAATAAAAAGATCATATGGTGTATTGAAATCAGAACAGTTTGTTGTCCTATTCTTTGGGGAAATAGCAAATCACCTGCTTACCGGGCATAACAGTGTATTTATATTGTTGTCCCTATGTTCCGTTATATTAACCTCAAAGTAAAAAGATTATTTTCAGCATAAATCACATCAGGAAGTATTCAAAACACTTTCTTCATATAATATTGAAAGGCTCTTACTTTTAATAACTTGTAGGGGATCTTACAGATATCTAATACCTTACACAACAAAAGCATATCATTTTACATAGACCTTAATTTCAGCTTAAATTTTCAGTTTCTTATCATCTTAGTGTATTAACTTTTTGTCTTGCTGTGCTTGTTGGCAAGAAGTTGCAGAATGATGAAATAGCCTATGGTGATATTTCCCTTGAAAATGTTTTCAGCACATGTAGCGCTGTCAAAATGATTTAAGTCACTTTTTTTGAAAATGGTCAAACTTATTTTCTTTTGCTACCCAATCATTTGCATGATGAAAGGAATCATATTATGTATGTCTCAGTACAAATGTTTGATCACAACTTCTTAAAACAATTGACAAGCCTCATACAGACTTATCTAATCCTCTCTGCAAGTCTTTCCCAAGAGAAAGCAAGCAAGCAACTTGTACATAATCAGAACATTTTTGACCTATGAGGAAGGATACTAAGAGGATATGTTGTTGTATAGACCCTGTTCCCTTGAAGGAATAAAAGGACTGTTGTTCTCAAAAATAGTGATACTTTGATAGCAAATTATTTATTATGATGAAGGGTTGGTTGAAATGTTTCCATTAAAACTGTTTTTCAATGGAAAATTGGGATTTGGACAAAATTATTTTTCCCCTGGAAAATTGCCTGCTAACTACAGATTTTTACTTGTTGTTGAAAAACAAATATATTTTGACCAAAACCTGAAATATTTTGATTCATAAAAGAGGTGGTGGTGCCTCATAGGAGTTGTACTTCAGGTGATTCATGAGACTCCTATGAGCAGCTAAGCAAGAGGACAAATGGTGTGGTGTATTATGGGAGAAGTATTTTGGGCCAGGAGCCCAGGCATTAGACAAGAATGGAAACATGAGGCACTCAAACTGGAGCTCCCATGAGGAATCATGGTAGAATTTCCAAATAAAATAATTTGGATTTCCACCCAAATATTCTGATTTTCAGCCAAACTATTTGGGGTTTTATAGATTTTTTGCCAAAAGGTTAAAATATTATATTGAAAAGTTTTAATTGAAATCTTGCAAGGCAGGGGGATATGTGGGGAGGGAACAATTTCCAATAAGCTATGTTATTCTGCCATAATGTGTTAAGCACATTAAAAGAGATAGTAAAATGTGCTCCCATCCCCCCAGGAATTTACAGTATAATTTAGACATGACACAATAAGTAAAACTAATAAATAACAAAGGAGGATGTGTTGAGAAAAGGTAATGATTATGGTGAGTCACATGGCTATATAATTTGTAATTTAAGACATATATATATATATTATGCACAAAGATGTACATTAAAAGAACATCAGGCTCCCCCACCAGCTTCCAATCCCAGTCTCATTGCTCATCACATCCCAGTATATATATATATATATATATATATATATATGCCTTTCACCGTGCATTGGCATCTTCCTACATTCCCCATTCCATCATGCTCTTATCAATCAAATCCCTCCTAAACCACAAATTATATGACACAGAATGAGGGTTTAGGAGGGACACAGAATGAGGGTTTAGGAGGGATTTGATTGATAAGAGCATGATGGAATGGGGAATGTAGGAAGATGCCAATGCACAGTGAAAGGCAGCATATAAAAAGGCATGGAGGTGAGATCATGAAAGGAAATTATTCCAGCCTTGTTATTGCCAACTTCACTGAATTGTGGACCTCAGCTAATAGAGCAATATGAAGCTGTATACAAGTCTACAATATAGGGTGGTTTGTAGACACTGCAATACCAGAAAAGAGTCTGGTTCACTACTGCTAAAATACCTTATTATTTACACCTGTGCAGAGTGTAAAATGTTACCAACTTGGAATGCTGGCTTATTATGCCCACTTTACACTCTGCTCATGTGCAAATATGGAAAATCAGGTCCCAAAAGTATGACACTGGCACACTTGACCAAAGGAGTCTGCAGAGATTCAAAAGGATCAGGTGTGCAAGATATACTCTGAATGAGTGACAAGGAAGATGATCATGGTGGCAGCATTATGAGCAGTCTGGAGGTGATTATTTGGTGTACATGAAGACTGGACAGGAGACTGCAGTACTATAAATTGTAGTTAATTAGGGTGTAAACAAACAATTTGTGTTTTTTAGTCTGCCACTATCATTCTTCAATTATAAGTCTCTACCAGTTTATTCTTTCACATTTGCTGTGAACTTCTGTATGCTATTAAAATATGAATGTCTCATGTCAATGGATTAGGTTGTTTATAGGATTCAACTCTTTAAAATCACAAAGCTTTCCTTCTTGCATTGGTCTGTACACAAGTACTTTATGAGCATATATTGTAGTTATATGATATGAGGACATTATGAAGCAACAGTAGCTTCCTAACAGTATGGTTGAGCCTAGCTTCTGATTTATTTTTAATTCACCCACGCAAGTTTACACAAAACAAAACCAATTCCCTTGAAATTACACTTTCCATATCTACCCAGAGGTAAAACTTTTCTAGGAAGCTTGGGGAAAAATTATCACTGGATTATTTTAAATGTATGGGTGTAGGATGAACTCCCCTGAAACACACTTTCAACCTTAACCCATTTTTAGTGAAGTTTTATGTTTGCAAGTGTACCAGATGAACTACCTTTTAAAACACACTAACGAAAGGTTTCCATTCATGGGTAATTTTCTCTCATTTCCTTGCAAAGAAAGCTACACTTATTGGGACAGTGCACTTCAGACTAGTCCATTGCACACTAAGACATCTCATCAAATCAATGAGCCAGTAGGATATGGCTGTTTTCCTGGCACCGTTTCAGAATAGTAGGGAGCAGACAATCTGCTTAACATCCCAGAACAATACTCCTTGGAGGGTTTAGGTGGACTGGATCTGCTAGCAGATGATGTCACCGGACTTCCTATCTGGTGTCAAACTCCTTGAAAAAGGTCAGCAGCTGTCTTGTCAATTCCTGAAGGAGCACCCTAGTGCTGGAACAAGGTAGCAGCCAGTCTGCTGGGCTTCCTTGATAAGGCAAATTGCCATCAATTAAGAAGTAGGTGTATATGTCTGTGTGTTCGGCCCTCACTTGCTCCTGGCTTTACTTGTACCTCCTCTTCCTAATTCCTTCTTTTCACACTTTTTGCTGCTGCCCTCTCCCCAGTCTGTGTCCCTTTCCCATTTAACAGGATGTCCAAGAGGTTTCTCAAGGCAGCTCATGAATTTGATGGGAGATTCTACATGATATCACACTGCTCACTCCTTCTGTTGAGCTGTCACTCCACAGAGCAGCAGTAGTTTGAAAGGGAAAGCCCTACCCTCAGGAGTTCTGATTAATTAAGGGGCCGGTAGAGAGGGGAGCTGGACACAGATCCCCAGTTATATAAAAGAGGAAATCCCACCATTCACATACTCCATCTCATTGACACATGGAATGTTATTCCAGAGTGGGAACTGAGCCCTAGCCAAAGGCAATAGGGGCTTGACCACAGGCCACTTGATTATCTCTGGGCCAAACAGGTGGTGCAGAGTTGGGGTTAGGGAAAGCACATACATGGCTGAGGTCTGATCACTTCCTGTTTGCTGCTGCAAGCAAGCAAACCAACATTGCCTACAACCACACCCCACATAACTGCAGTCAGGCAGCCCCAGCACTGGAGTCCTGAGCAGCCCTGGGATTGTGGAGATGGACGCCAGTTGGTGTAGCAGAGCCCAGGATTCCACACTCTGAGCTCAGGCTATGATCAAGCACCAGAAGCTGCCACAAGGTTTGGGATTAAGAGTGGGGCTGGAGGCTACTTCGACTCTTTCCCCATGAATAGTACTTGATGCTAACAGAGGGTGTCTCTTCTCAGAGAAGTGTTTCTTATTGAGTACAGCATTTCTTTCTGGGGTTAATTCTTATCTCCCCAAGGGTTATGAAAGGGAACCAAGAGGGTTTGGGCCTGGTCAGAGACAAGTGAAGTTGTCTCAAGCATGTGGTTTGGGATTTTGGAACCATGTACCCAACCTTCTAGTGCCCCCACCACACCAGCAGCAAAAGGCATGGGCTGCTGCCACCATTGCTACACAGAGAGATTATGCTCTCCTGCTATGCACATGGGCAAAGCAGCACAGGCACACTCAAACTCAAGGTCAGGCCCCAGACAACTGCACCTGATGTTCCCCTTTTCTGAATGCTTATGAACAATTCTATTGAAAGATATTTGGAAAGAGCGATGATGCTGAAATTCTAACTGATAAGGCAAACATAGAGGAGAGAGAATTTTAAAAGCAAGTAAAAGTGAGATTTTATAGCATGGAAACAACATTTTACTTATCCATTATCTTGTCTCATTAACTCAGAGGAGAAGAAAGGAAATTTATTTTATTAAATTTTTTGACCATTTGGGATTGTCGCTTAAGATGCATGTCTCATTTTTGTGAAAAGGGACAGCAGTCATACACAGTTACTCAAGCATGCTTTAGTGTCATATAAAAATAATATAATGCAGGACAGTCAATCTAAAATAGGAGACAGCATTAAGTAGTCACATTAATATGAAGTGCCTCTGGGGATATAATTCAAAGCTTTCTTTTCTGATATACATTCAAATCCTTCTTTTCACAAGTGCATATATCTCCTAGTGCAGTGGTTCTCAACTGTGGTCCACCGCTTGTTCAGGGAAAGCCTCTGGCGCTCCAGGCCGGTTTGTTTACCTGCCGCGTCCGCAGGTTTGGCCGATCGTGGCTCCCACTGGCCACGGTTCACCGTTCCAGGCCAATGGGGGCTGTGGAAAGGGTGGCCAGTACGTCCCTCAGCCCGCGCTGTTTCCCACAGCAAATAAATTGGTTAGTCTCTAAGATGCCACAAGTACTCCTTTTCTATTTGCTATGTGGTATCTCCAAGATCTGGATTTTTAAATCAGCCTTACTATTTTATTACTAGAGCAAACCAAGCCTGGAGGGAAGAAGAGAGAAAGTGCTCTCTCTTGCTCTCCTCATATCAATGGCTTCCTGTATCATTTGGGAACCAGAAGCCCGTTGGTGGTTGTTTACCGCTCACCCTCCTACTTCTTCAAAAGACTCAGGACTTGGGAGTGACAGGTCCTCTACTGGGAAGGAGAAGTTCATGGTCGATTCTTCTAGCTTGTAGCCAGAGCTCTGTGCATGCTGGGAAACGGGGGATGACTAGATGATGATGCTGAACTGTCTGTGGAGGGGCTTCACCAGTTTTGACCTCTATTAAGAGTCAGATATTGTGTCAAAAATAAAAGTGAAGCTTCATGCACTTCTCAACCATATTTAAAATTAACAAATAGGTAAATTATGTTCCCATCTTTGCTTCCACATGATGTCCCAATTTTTTTCCTCCTTAAACTGTTGCTGATGTGCAGAGTATGGACCTTTGGCCTCTCAGTCTGGGACTATCAATTGATGACTACCTCATTACTCATATGCCTCTACTAGTTTGTTTAATTTTGTCCTCTTTTCTAACCTTCATATAGTGTATTCTACAAAACAGTGATTTTTTAAATGTTGTTTCTCCAGGCATGTCAGCTTGTTCTGAGTTGTTTCCCATACTCAGCAATGTATTATGTAGGGCCATAGGAAACACACTACCTTTTGAGACACCAGTATAATATTTTCTTGCAAATATTAATGAACAGCATAGCTTTTAGTTTTCCCACAAAAGAATATGAAGACAGTACTTGGTATTCTGTTGGGAATTGGGAAACTAATCATATGATATACAAGTCATACTTATTCATTCCTCTAGGGATAGAATTCACATGTTCTCTTTCTATGGATACACGGTGTACATTTTGTTTTCTACCTCACCTACTGTATTATCAGTTTGGAGGATCCTCCCAGAATAGTCCTTGAAGAGTTGCTCCGTTAATCGACTTTATGATGTATTCACCAGGATAAAAATTACCCAACTACTTATCAGCTCTTTATGAAATGGACTCTAGGTGGCTAAAATCCTGTTTCATCGTTTCATATTGCACATCACTGTTAACCAAAAACAGGATGCTACAAGAATTTATGCAAACTCTTTGTATGTGTTAATAGCCCTTCATCTTGTCTGTGTGCTAATCTTAGTAATACCATAACTTTAAAATAAGGTATTATATTCAACAATTCTTTTACTTTGATGCATTAGTGAGAAACGGTATTTTAGAACAGAGCTCCATTAATTTTTATTTTTTCTACCTAATGTGTTATAGTGTAGACAACACTCTTAAAATATTCAGAGAGCAGAAAAAAAAATCAGTAAATATACTGCCTCCATGTCACACATGTAATTCCACTTCTATGACTCTCTTTACATGTTCGCTCAGTTTCTGGGCTCAGAACAAGTCCTCAGATTCCCAACTATACTGAATTTCAAGAGTTTGCCCCAGGATCTCTGCAGGGAAGCTGTGACCGCTGAGTGTCTGCACAACAGTTAGTTAGTTCATTCTCCCAACATCATTGTGTACTAGGGAAGTATTATCCCCATGTTCCAAATGACAAACTGGTATGATACAAGTGGGGACACAACAAGATGGCAGTGACTTGTTCAGTGTCACATAGGAAATCTGTACTGGAGTTGCAAACTGAACCCAATTTCTTGAGTCCCTACTAATGTGGTACCTTAACCCTCAGACCATTCTTTCTCTCTGTTGACACAATTGTACGTACTGAGTCTGGAGACCTGCCTGCTATTCCCTGCTCTGTCAATGACTTTGTGTGACTTTGGTGTAATAAACTTATATTTCTGATTCATTTTCTCAATCTGCTAGATAGGATTCCATATCCATGGATGAAAGTGTAATGGCTGATGAACTAAAAGCCAACTGGCTGGTAGCTAAGGCTGTAGAGCAGACTCATTTTATCATTCTCTCTAAGTGGTCTTGGTGCCACTAGATGGGACAGAACACCACACCCAGGAGGTGTGTAGGTTACATAAGCACTATGTGTTGTTTCTTGTTTGCATATAGAATGATACAACAGACAAGATTTGAGAGACAGTTCCTTTAACCCTTAATTATGTGTATAGCCCACTGACTACTTGTCTTGCCTTTAGCCCATCTCTTCCCCGCTCAAAACTCTCCTTCCACTATCACACACAGAAATCCCCTTTGGGTTGTGTTCTGAGTGGCGCAGGTGGTGCCATACCCTGCAGGCTAAGTCATCTCCACTTCTTGCCCAGAATAATCTCTGCCACAGTACTTTCTGCACCTGTGGTAGAAGGGAATAGAATTGTTTAGGTCTGTACCTCTGTGCACTGTGCTTCTCCTTAAGAATTAATGCACTCTGGGTGAAATTCAATTCTGTGGAGAGATCAGACAAGGCCTATACACCATTTACATGTCACTGAAGCTATATCTGCGGGGCTCAAGTAGGACTTAAATAGTGCATAGACTTTGTGATATCCCTCTGAATGCTTGTCATTACAAAAGGATAACTCTATATGTGAGAGAATAGGAATATGTAGTCAAAATTGTTTTGCAGCTCTGACCTTCCAACACTCATCCTCAGGGGCTGTATACACAGGGAAAATTGTCATTACTATACCAGTATAACTAAGTATATGCTGGTATAGCTCCCCCTGGTTAGTTGGAATAACTACCAAAAAAGACCACTGTTCTTATCTAAAAGAGTGGTTCTTCGGGAGTCATGCCAGTATCATATTAAAGAAGTTCTGTATTAAAATCACAAATGAGTTTGATTCCCCATAGTTTAAATTCCAGGGTATTACTAATTAAGAGGTCTCTTGTTTTTTGATCTCTTGTTTTTACTGTTTCTCTCCCTCTCTGTGTGAAACTTGCAAGCTGCTAATTGTGTTAGTAGATCCTAAAACAGAGTATGTTCTCAAAGCAATACTTTGTAACAACAACTACTCACACAGAGAGAGACTCAAAGTGATACTTTGTAACAACAGAAACAGCACCCAGGGACTCCCCGCTCTTTTGTTGTATTTATCTTGCTTTGTTAACAATTGTGATTAAAATAGAGATGGAGGATGTATGTGGATGGATGCTTGGTGTAGATAATAAATGAACGATCAGGGAGGTGCCAGCCTTGGAGTTCAGTATCGATCGGCCGAGGAATGTGCAGAGTGGAGACAACCAGATGACCCCCAGAGGGCAGACTGGAATCCACCCAACAGCCTCAAGGATGGGAGAACCGAAGAATAACATGGAGCCATCAGGAATGTGCCATCTGCTGATTGATTCAGCAACAGTATGATGAAGCAATTCCCATAGACTGGCATAGGAATAAATTCCTATAAAGATGGACTCTAGAAACTGAGAACTTGGGGTCTGATTCTGCAAACCAACTTCCAGGAGCATCAGATGTGCATCTGACAAGGCCCTGCTCCCTCCTTGCGTCCAGGTAGTTTGGTAGATCTCTCTTAGTAATAGGTGTAACTTAAGTCCTTGCTGGTTAACTGGTGCTACAGAGCCAGAGGTGACTTTGCTGTTAATAACACTACATTGGATTCGCTCCTGTTGTAAGAATGTACAACTCTGTTGACTTTAGTTGTTGACTTTGGTGGCACTGCAACCAGTTACGCAGGTGCTCTGGCTTGCTTCCTCTCTGTTAGATAGACATGATGTTTTCAACAAAAATCTTTACTCCTATTAAACATATTTTGTGGATTGGAGAAACTGATCTTTGACACAGAACCTTACATTTGTAACTTACATTTGGTTTTCATAACAGCCTAAAAGTCCTACTACTTTCTTTTTGCCTAATCTATATATTTATAAATTGCAGATGGGTTAATTTAAGTGATAAACTTGAATTTTAGTTCAGGGCAAATTTTCTTGGTTTTGCTTTGATAGTGTGTCAGAGTATAGTCCAAGAAACTATTATTTTGTTTTAGGGATGAGACTAAAACAATTTAAATGCATCAACTTTTGATCACATTTTGTGAATTCTATGCACATTTATTAAGGTTGCTAGGATTTCATAGGATTTTTTTCATCAATATTAAGAATCATTGCTTGCAAATTGGGAATGAGTGAGGAATTTTGTCAAATAGTTTTTTCAGTGTAGTGGGAAATGGGGTCTTTGTTGAAATCTAAGAATAAGGCCCAGTTTGGGCTCATGTTTGCTAAAGTTGAAATTCATTCCAGGCAGAGACATTGCAAAGATTTTGTACCTCATAATTCCCACATAGCCCATCAAACTAAGGCTTATGTGTGACTGGAGTGGTCCATAGGTCTTAAGATGGCCCTATGCATAGGTGTGTATTTCACCCTGAAAGCATAATAAAATTTAGTTTTTGTCAGTAGTTTTCAAAGTGCTCTACATTTTACAAATGGGGAAAATGAGGCACAAGAGATTAAAGCAATTTGCCCAAGGTCACCCAGCAGGCCCATAGCAGAACTGGGAGTAGCTTCCAGATGTTCTGAGTGCAATTTCACATGGATAAGTGGTATTCTTGTTCATAACACATCCACCTTTCCAACTGTATGTACATTCTGATGTTAATTTCTGATTTTTAGTTACAAAACATGACATGGATGTTTATCGCCCATCATTCAGGGCACAAATCCCATATGTCTCATCGGGATACATAAAGTCACTTGGCAATGTTTTTCATGCAGTTCTAGAACAAACTCACAGTGCAGTGCAAAAAAAAATTTGGTACAGCACACATATAGTATCTTTTGCTGATAGATATTGGCAGCATTATAATGTGGGGGGAGGAGCTGGGGAACACCTAGTGAAAAGTAATGATCATGTAATTAGTGGTCCCCGTTCCCTACTGCATATAATAATGATTACACGGATCCTTTTAATCTGAGATACTTAGTCTCAAACTTATAGTTGGGTCAAAGTGGAAGGAAAAAAGGGCTTTGCTCACTTTTAGTACCAAATTTCTTTTGGATTTCTAAAACGTTTGGAAGTGTATAGCTCTTCTATTTTTCCAGAGTGGATTAGAACCAGGGAGTGCTGAAATATCACAAAGTAGCTATTCTTGTGATAAGTCTAGCTACGATTAAAAACAGAAATATGGGATATCACACAAGAAACCCTGTACCCATGTACCTAATCCAAGTCTTCAAATGGAAGAGTTTTGAATAAAACTTCAGATACCTGTGGAGTTTTGGTGGCCTCTCAGAAGCGTCATCCTATTTATTGATGACCTCAAACAGATTTGGAGAAGAAATATTGCCTCATTTAGATCAGCATCTGGACTCTTGAGTTAACTGAGCCATCACATTTTTGAGGTTTAACTATTAGTAAAGGTCAAAAACCATGCTTTGTGAAAAATGCTAGATTGTAGTATAAATGCTTAATGGTTTTCCATTGACTGAAGCTGTTATTTACAGAAAGGTTAATATGCTATTATTTTGATTCATTGGAGTTCTACAAATCCCTTGGAAAGTTTTTTTTGTTGTTGTTGTTGTTTTTAAGCTAAGAATACTAAAAAGAGAGGCATTTTGAAATTCTATATTCTTTACATTCCATTTTGTCAAATGTTAAAATAATTATGGAATAATAGTCATTGCAGTGACTGGTCTAATATTGTCATAGGAATGTCTCTATTTTTTTTAATTGATTTACTTCCTATAGATACGTACTTACAGAAATTATCTTTAAAATTCAGTTATTTAGAGTTGATGTTCCAAGGGTTTTTGTTTTGTTTCTTGACAATGACCAGTAATTGTGAGGTATTTGCTTCTGTAATTTTTGAATCTCGATACAGAATATGAAGAAAAGAATGGCTTTCTTTCTAAATTAACTCAGCATCGAGCTATCATTCTTACATTGTATGTTTTTATCATGAAGGTACATTGAGTGTGCTATGTCAGAGTATTGAAGATAAAATAATTTTATTTATAATCTGCAAAAGAGAATTAGTCCAAATATTTGTGTTGATATGGCTCAAATAATAGTTCATGTTTAAAGTAACTTGTCAGATATAACCAGACACTATGTAATGGGTGCATTATACATTTACAAATATTATCCATATTTCAAAAACCACCACAGTTGGCTGTAATTGGGAACATTTTTGTTAATCTCAGCAGAGATAATCTTGGAAAAGGAATTACACACCCATTCTCAGGAGATCTCCAAGGCAGGTTTAAATAATAACAGAGTAGAGCAGGGGTTCCCAAACTTGGTTCGCAGTTTGTTCAGGGTAAGCCCCTGGAAGGCCACAAGACACTTTGTTTACTGGAGAGTCTGCGGGTATGACCACTCACAGCTCCAAGTGGCCGTGGGCCAATGGGAGCTGTGGAAAGTGGTGTCCAAGTACTGTGTCCAATTCTGGGTGCCAAACTTTAGGAAAGATGTAGAAAAAATGGAGAGAGTCCAGAGGAGAGCAACAAAATTGATACAAGGTTTAAAAAACAAACAAACCTGACCTATGAGGAAAGGCTAAAAAAAGCCTGGGTATGTTTAGTCTTGTGAAAAAAGACTGAGGTGTTACCTGCACCATTTAGGGCACCCTGCCTATACCCTGCCAACGGCTCAAGGTGTGACCTGGTTAATTTAGGCATCCTTACCCTTTATAGGGAGTTTGTATATATGGGGCACATGGAGGTACCCTGGATACATTTAATCTGCTGAGGTTGAGGTTAATTTGTTCTAGAGATTGTATTGGTGTTACAATAATTTTCTTCCTATGATTTAACTTTGCCACATGTGATCCATTCAGTGGGTGTCTTCTTGGTTTTTTGTTTGTTTGTTTTGCTTTTTTGTATATTAGATTCCGTTGCAAGTACTTTAAAGATTAACTGTACCCAAATGCTTTGCAATGTTTATTTACCTTCTTGGTATGGACAATATGAATGATGGTTAGACACTAATATTATAAGTAAACTTTAGGCTGATTTTTCATACATTTATTGCCCTGGGTTTCTTTGATTTATTCTGGGAGGGTTTTACCCAATGTGACTGTATAGCGTTGCACATATATTTACATTTATATACAAAAATTCATGGCTACAAAATTGTTGTGACAGTGAGTGTTGTGAAGTAGGACCTATTCACCTGTATATATGTAGAAGGGCTACTAGGATGATCCGAGGAATGGAAAACCTGTCTTATGAAAGGAGACTCAAGAAGCTTGGCTTGTTTAGCCTAACTAAAAGAAGGTTGAGGGGAGATATGATTGCTCCCTATAAATATATCAGAGGGATAAATACCGGAGAGGGAGAGGAATTATTTAAGCTCAGTACCAATGTGGACACAAGAACAAATGGATATAAACTGGTCATTGGGAAGTTTAGACTTGAAATTAGATGAAGGTTTCTAACCATCAGAGGAGTGAACTTTTGGAATAGCCTTCCAAGGGAAGCAATGGGGGCAAAAGACCTATCTGGCTTTAAGATTAAACTTAATAAGTTTATGGAGGAGATGGTATGATGGGATAAGATGATTTTGGCAATTAATTGATCTTTAAATATTCATGGTAAATAGGCCCAATGGCCTGTGATGGGATGTTAGATGGGGTGGGATCTGAGTTACTACAGAGAATTCTTTCCTGGGTATCCGGCTGGTGAATCTTCTGTAGTATCTGGCTGGTGAATCTTGCCCATATGCTCAGGGTTTAGCTGATTGCCATATTTGGGGTCGGAAAGGAATTTTCCTCCAGCGCAGATTGGAAGAGGCCCTGGAGGTTTTTCACCTTCCTCTGTAGCATGGGGCACGGGTCACTTGCTGGAGGATTCTCTGCTCCTTGAAGTCTTTAAACCACGATTTGAGGACTTCAATAGCTCAGTCATAGGTGAGAGGTTTTTCGTAGGAGTGGGTGGGTGAGATTCTGTGGCCTGCGTTGTGCAGGAGGTCAGACTAGATGATCATAATGGTCCCTTCTGACCTTAATATCTATGAATCTATGAATATCAGGAATGGTTTTAAAGATTCCTGGAGAAATCCAAGACCATGGTAATCTCAGCTGCTATAATAACAATTGAACTGACCACAAATAACAAATACAGAACTGCAAAACTTGAATGGCCAAAGCCTGCTTTACCTTTCTCTGCATCCACTCATGTACACTGGTGACTTTCACATCCACCACTCTCTGTAGCAGAAACGATGCAGCTCGTGTGCAACTCACAGACTGGGCCTCATTTGCAAAAATCTACCTTTATGTCAACCCCAAACAACCAGGGACATTTTGTTCAGCCAAATGGAACACTGACAACAACCCAGACCCCTGCTTTCTGATGAAAGATAATAGCAGTGTTCCTCTGCAGACTTCACGAACAATGCTTGAAATCTTTCCTCACAGCCAACAGTACACATTATACTAAATGTCAGCTTTAGAGTACTTCTGATTGTATCAACACCAAAACCACACTGGAGTTTTCACAACGTAAACTGGGTTGCATCTGATGCAGAAGTTAAGACGGGGTACACCATATCAAGTTGATCCCAGAAAACTATGATAACATTTTTCACATTTTTCTCAAAGCTGCTGTGAAACATATTTCATGTGAGCATCTCAAGGTCTATACTCCTCGCTGATAGCCAGAGACAGAAGCATTCTTCAAACAGTATGAGAAGAACAGTTGATCGAGATGCAGTAAAAGCATTAATAGAGCAATTGAACTCTGATCATCAAAACAGATGAAATGAGTCAGTGGAGGGTCATGACTTCATTAATTCCAGTCATAAAGCCTGGGCTCGCCTCCATAGGATTGGAGTTGCTGACCTGGTAAAACATCACCAACCAAAAATGACAGCAAATGCTCTCACCTCACATCTTTTCTGTAATTTGAAGTCCAAAACTGACATGCTGACTAAGCAAAAGGTTCAGAAAGGGCTCTTTCTAAATGTCCAACAGATTCCTGCCACTTCACCACTATCATCCCCATATTCTGTAGAAGACATAAAAAAGGCCCTCATAGTGACGAAAAGAAGGAAAGGATGGCTTTTATCCTGAATTCCTTAAGAATTTGGGGCCAGAAGGATAAGCATGATTTGCAGACCCATTCACTACTGTACATTGATGGAGAAGATTCCAAAAAGTTGGCATGGGGTGAGAGTTTTCATCCCTCCTTAAACATGGGAAACCACCAACTGATGCCACCAGCTATCACCCAACATCTTTCTTCTCCACAAATAGAAAGTTAATGGAGAAAGTCTTACTGGCCCATCTCGCCCCTATCTTAGAGGCCATCTTGTTAAAAGAACAGGCTGGTTTCAGACCAGAACAAAGTTGCTGCTGCCAGTTTCTCACCATTATTCATGCCACTAGTGCCAGTTTCTAGTGGAATTTAAAAACAGGAATTTAAAAATACTGCTTATGACGTGGTACAGAGATAGGGGCTACTGATCAAGGGTCATCAAATGCCATCACACCAAGTGACTCCTGGAAACAATGCATCCTTTTGAATGGGCAGATCAGCAAAACACATTACCTCAGTGATGGTCTCCCTCAAGGATATGTGCTGGCTCCTTCACTGTTTCGCATCGACATCAGTGATTTACCTGATACAATTTTGTGTAAGTTCGTTTATGCCAACCACATCACTCTTGCGGCACAAGGCAAGGACCTCACCACAATTGGTGACATCCTCTCCACTCATCTCTAGCTAATGGCAGAATACTTTTAAGACTGGAAGCCCTGTGCTAATGCCTCCAAAACCTTGGTAATTGCCTTTCATCTAAACTATAAAACTGGGAAGGAATCACTCAGAGTCACCTTCTAGATCAGAAATGAAGTATCTGAAGTACTTGGGTTGGGTTGGGTTGAAGTACTTGGACAAAAGCTTGCTTTTCAGCTGTAACAGACATGTGAAAAGATAAAAGCAAGGACTAGTCCAGTCCAAAAACTTGCAAGCACTACATGTGATACAGATGTGCACACACTTTGAACAGTAACTCTAAAACTGGTAGACTCAACTGTTGAATATTGCACACCAATCCGGGTAGGAGATCACAAACCAAATCTCTGAACATGCAGATTAATATCACAATGAGAGTCAGAACTTGAACATTAAAATAAACACCAGTGCAATGGTTGCTCACTTTGGCACACATATCTATGCCCACAACATATGTTACTACCATTTGTTTCTAATCCCTTTTCCCTGATCCCACAGAAGCTCTGCAGCAGCAAACTCATGTGGAGCTCCATTGACTTCTGTGGAGTTCCACTGCTGTGCAGAGACCTTCCTGTGGAGTTCCATGTCTGTAGTTATTATACGCCATTTTATTTATTTCATCCAGGCTAATTTAACTGATTAGCTCCCTATTTATTTCTGTTTTCTCCATTCCTCAGTTTCTCCTCTTTTATTGCATACACTTCTTTTTATTGTACTATAGGTTTTATTCAGTTTCTCCTCTTCTGAAACTATATAATATTTTTATTAAAAATGACACAGCTAAGGGAAAATTTAAACATTTTCTCAGAGTAAGTGGTTGCAAAAATTAAACTGCCTGGACTAAAACATATCATGCTCAGCTCTGGAACTCTCAAATATATTTTTGATTCAAAGGACCATTAATTTGTTAGAAATGAGCTATCAACCATATTTAAAATAGATAGAACAGATAAAAAAGGCCACATTTTCTTGATCAGGCACTAGTGTTGCAGTTATATATGTGTATAAATTTTTGGCAAGAGATTTCTTTGCTCTGGCAAAGAAGCCTGTTGTTATATATTCCTTAAACATACATTAAAGATGAATATTGCGAATCCTATAGCACTCAGCTGTAATATGGAGGTAAACTGAGGTTTGAATTTTTGAGATTAAGAGAAATGGAAAGGAAAGAAATGGGAAGTGTGAACTGAGTAATGTGGTAGGCAATAAGAAGGTGGGGAAAATATAAACTTCTTTCCCCTTAAATTCTTATTTCCATTCTTTTAACATTTTACTGTGTTTCCTGACACAGCCAAACTTGAAACTAAACGTGTTGTGTTTGTTTGTTTGCTAATTAATCATGGTGCATTACAGAGATTCACTGTAATAGACTGGCTCAAAATATTCCCATGTCCCCAAATACTGCTGGCTAGGGAAGAACATCTTTAACTGAAGTTGTAATGCCTTATGGTTTAGGGGTTGAAGGGGTTCTAAATCAACCTTCTGTGTGATTTATTTAGAAATTGTCTGTTGTCCTTATCACATGAATTTTTCTTTCTTTCTTTCTTTCTTTCTTTCTTTCTTTCTTTCTTTCTTTCTTTCTTTCTGTTTTGCTGTTAAATCTGGGTGCTATATAGTGAGATCTTCATTCTGGCTTTTTGAGACCCTTTTTCTTCAGAGCTTGGAACTTCAAAACCATCATCTCTGTAACTTTATTTTGTTTCAAGGGTTACAGTGTGAAGCTTTCTCTTGGTAGGGTGAGAAGGGGTTGTCAATCTTTAATTCTCCCTCACTCCCACACAACCATTTTGGCTCTCTTTGTTTACTCCCTTTCCTTCTTGGTGCTTAGGACACCAAAATATTATTGTGCTCTCAGCTGTGCTCTCTGGTTCTGCTCCCCTGCACCAGAAAGTCACTGAAGATCATGTCAAGACATCAAAAAATGGACACATGGTGCAGCAGCCTTTTTTGGGCCTAAAATTTCATGAGTAATGCTTGCAAGTGGATTGGAAATGGCCGAAAATGTTCTATCAAAACTGTTTTTTTGAAAATTGGGTTCCTCTCCTGCCACCCCGGAGAGAAGTAATGTCAATGATGACTGCTATACTCCTTCTGTGTTGATTATTGTGAATATGATGCTTTGTGTGGAAGTATTTTTAATATGCTTCCACGTGTTTTGTTTCTGTAAGGTAGTCATGGCACTGAAAATCTGTGGAAAACCAAAATTCCATATGTATGAAATATCCTAAAGCAAATTAATGGAAATACTCAATTACATTTCAAAAACATTTCCCCTTCATTTTCCCTCTGCACTGGTCAGACTTATCTTGTCCCTATTTACCAATGTATAAAAATCAATCCTATGATATTGAGTGTTTATTTTCTTTTCACAGTTTTGAAAATGGAGGCAGTTTGGATTTATATCCTGGAGCTTGTTTCATAGACACGAGCATGATGACAGCACTCTTTTCCTCCTTTCTTCTACTCAGTAAAGGAACAGAATTTAACGCAGTTGAGCTGATGCTAGATCTTCAGAAATATGAATATTATAATTATGTAATTACACATAATTGTAATTACATGTACGCACTTGCAATTATACATAATTTTAATGATACATTATGTAATTATTCATAATTGTAATTATATTACTATGTCAGAGAATTTAGAGATGAAAAAGACCTACTGTACTGGATCTCCCAGTCCATTCCGCTGCCTGTGTGGGATTGTTGATTACCGTATATTAATATCCTTCGCTGCTTCCTCCAATCCATTTTGAAATGACTTATATAAGGGAATTAATGCTTTGCTATTATAAAATCATAGATATCAACTTCATTAGACATTTCCTCATATTCCGCCATTGATTTTTTCCCTCAGTTTCACACATTGATACTAGTCATGGCCCCAATTCAGCAAAGCTTTTAAGCATCGTGCACCATACCCATCTGAAGTCACATGCTTAAAAACATGATTACATTGGGGACTATGCTCCCTTGAATTTACCTTAAATAATTCCTCTCCTTCCTCACATTCACATTCTGCCCTTTGAGCTGTGGAGGATTCAAATCCCATTGAAAACAAATATTCAAAGGAAAACTTTGGCAGTCAAGGCTAAATTGTGTCCTGTGTTTCATCAGTGACTTCAATGGGACTGCACACAAACATAACTGAAAGTGAAATAGTAGATCTCTTAATGTTCAAAATCTTCAATTACTTGCAGATAGTTATCATTATTTGGCCAGGCTAGAAATACTAAGAGCCAAATCCTGCTTGCCTTGCTCATGAGACATCCCTTTTAAATCAATGATACTACCTCTGTGAATAAGGCAAATCTCCTCTTAAATCAAGGTTGGGCCTGTAGCCACAAAGGGAGCAAACTGCTCACCTCCTGCATCTAAGGCGGATTAATCAGACCTGATAAATTTTATATCTGGAAGGATGAACTCTTTACATTTTATCATCCAACAGGACATTATTTTTTTCAAAATGTTGGTAAAATAACAGTTTGCTGTCTCTGGAACAGAAAGGCACAATTTCCACCTCTTTAAACCAGGCAAAGTAAATCTCTCTAAGATACCTATAAGGCGTTTATTACCAGAGTATCTGGGCACCAGCACTAGTCTCGCCCTTCATGTACATCACTTCAGATATAGATAAACATGATTATGTCTATGCTTATCCAGAAACATTAAAGAAAAGTCTTCCATGACTCAACTGTGACACTCTGCGAAAATTTCCCAGACCTGAAGAACTCTGTATACCTCTAGAAGAACAGAAGTTGGTCCAGTAAAATATATTCTCACCCACCTTATCTCTCTCTCATATCCTGGGATCAATGTGGCTATAACAATAATGCAAACAAATATTACATGTGGGCGACCTGTTTGGATGGCAGAATAATTTTCTAGGTCCACAGTAACAAGAGTCTATGTGCACTGAATGAAATGTGTCCTGCAAAGATATGTTTAAAGCAATTGCTCTGCACAATGCATATTTATTCTGTGCTTTGTGACAGGGTTGGGCTGGATGGCTCCAGGAGAGTAATAGAAGGCAGATATATCAGCCCCAGGTTAAGTAGGTCCCTTTTCCCTGGGTAAGATAACAGGGAAGGTTCCAGATCAGGAACCTTCTGGAGACAATTAAGACAGACAGGCTGATTAGAACACCTGCTGCCAATCAAGAAGCTGCTAGAATCAATTAAGGCCAGCTAATCAGGGCACCTGGGTTTAAAAAGGAGCTCACTTCAGTTTGTGGTGCGCATGTAAGGAGCTGGGAGCAAGAGGCGCTCGGAGCTGAGAGTGAGAATGTATACTGTTGGAGGACTGAGGAGTACAAGCATTATCAGACACCAGGAGGAAGGTCCTATGGTGAGGATAAAAAAGGTGTTGGGAGGAGGCCATGGGGAAGTAGCCCAGGGAGTTGTAGCTGTCGCACAGCTGTTCCGGGAGGCACTCTAGACAGTTGCAATTCACAGGGCCCTGGGCTGGAACCCGGAGTAGAGGGCAGGGTAGAGGCCCGGGTTATGCCCAAATCTCCCAACTCCTGGTCAGACACAGGAGGAGTCGACCTGGATTGTGGGTTCAGAAAAACAGCCAAGCTGAGGGCTGTCATGAAGCTCCAAGGCAAGCAAATCCGCCAATAAGCGCAAGACTCACCAAAGTATAGGAGGAACTTTGTCACAGCTTGTATATGGTAAATACAAATTGAGGCCTCAGTCCTCCAATCAGATCCATACAGGGAGACACCTATCACTGGTCAAGCAGAAAACTAGGATGGAACTTGACAAGCTAAATTGAATTACAAGGTGTTACCCTGCACCTGCACTAGGAAAAAGGTCAAAGTTAGATCATACTTAGCTGAGGCAAAGCCATTAACTTCAAAGAGGGTGAGACAAGATCTACCCATATTAATTCAATTGCAAGACTGAGTCCATAGTGTTTTCTGCTCTGTTTGCCAACTTCATGAGAAGAGATGGTTGTGACGCTGTGTGTAAGAAAGGTGACCATTTAGATCACTGTTCTTACCATTGTTACATAATTTCCATAAATCTTGTACAAAGTATTTCATATGGTATCAATAGAAAAGTTCTGAATTATAAAGAATGATTATCCTGTTTATATGCAACTATCATCTTTGTACCTGAAGTTATGAATATTGGCTATGCATTTGTATTTTAAACATGTGTTGTGTTTCTGGGTGACACTACCCAGCTATATTTACATGAGGGCTAGACATCTATGTGTTGAGGGCCCATTAAGGACACACAGCTCACAATGTGTCAGACAGTGTGGGCCCCATGGCCGCACCTGAGATTCAGCAAACCATGCAAGGACATGTGATGAGGATATGTGATTGAAGGCTCCATCTTTGACCAGTACCTTTCCATGCTCATGTGACCTTGAACTCCATACTGGGCTAGTAACTTTCTATGAACATGTGCTGGGCTATAAATTGCAAGTTGTGACATTGCTGCTTTGCCTCTTTCCTGCTCCAATTCTCTGAACTGTGGATTTACAACTAAAAGAAGTATTTTGAACTATGGAATTAGGACCGTCCAATCTTTTGGAAATTATCAGTCTTTTGCAAGCCAGCTGTCCATTCCGTCATTGCTATAAACATGATATAAGGACATTGAAATCACTTTATGTATATGATCTAGTAACCATTTATAACTCTCTTCTTTTCTTTTATTAAGAAATCTTTAGTTTGTTTACTAAGGATTGGCTGACAATGAAATATTTGGTTAAGGTCTGAGATACATATTGACCTGGGGGAAAGTGTCTGATCCTTTGGGATTAGTAGAATGTAGGTGAATTTAGTTTTCAGTAACCTCTCACTTATATAAGACCTGTTTGTCTGGATAGAAGCCAAGGGCTGGAATGCCTAATGGGGATTGTGCTCGGCTTCTGGTTAACCAGTGTGGTACTGCAGAAGATCTTTTGTTACTGGCTTGGTGAATCTAACTATAGAATAAACCACCAATTTGGGGGGATTGTCTGCCTGGATTCTTGTAGTCTTCCCTGAATGTGGCATTCTCACTGTAGACCATTCCAGACACCCAGTCACAATGTCAGTCTTTACATATTTGTTCACCATTCAAAATTGTTTCACAAATATTTGTGAAATTTCAGCCAAAGGATCCCTTGTGAACTATTCAATTCACTGTCTGCTATTTGTGATCCAGTATCCAAGCCAGGTGATGAGCTGGTTTTATATTGTTTCTGTTTCTAAGCTCGTGCTTTAACCGCTAGATCACATCACCTCACTAAGTAAAGCATATGTTTTAAAAGTAATAATTTTCATCCTCCTTTTTTTTTCCAAATACTCATACTGGGATAGTACTTATCTTTCAAAATTTCAAAATGCAGAGGCAAAAATAATGGGTGTGATTCTATTTTAAGGACCACACATTTTGAATGAAATGGTATAATGAAAATAGAATTAATATACCAAGGAATGTAATTCTTTCACTGGTTTATAGACCCAATGCCTACCTTAGAGTAATTAATATATCTCCAAATGTTATATTAAGCCTTAGACGTGTGGCTGAGCTGACAGATGTGTAAAATCACTTGCATTCAGGCACCTCTCTAATGACTGTGCATCTGTGGAGACTAATTATTCCATTAAGAGTGTGAAATGGATTATATGCAATAAATTTGCTCCAGAAACAACTGCTTTTCTTATTTAGAATCTTTATTCAGGATTATATATAACTAAACAATTACAACATTTAACATACAATTACAATGTACAATATCTATAAAATATAAATTCAAAATTAGGAAGTACACATCCCTTAAACTGAAAAAAAAATGATACACGTTACTGTCAACCTCCTTTTAGTTGTTGTTGGTTGGTTTTATATAATACATGTTTCATGAAGTGATGGAATTACATCATTGATGGAAGTAAACTTTAATATTGCCTTTCTTTCCAAGTATTAACACTATTCCTTTTTCTTCAGAGACAACATATACATTGTATGTTAATCCATTCACTGTATGTTTATGATTGCAGTTAATTCAATTCCCAACATGATTTCCATATAGAAAATGGCATCAAAAGTTTCTGATCTGTCTTGCAGCATGTATTTACACATATTTCTGATTTTTATATGGTATCTCAAGGACAGCATTCATTTGGTGATGATGATGATGATGAAGAATAATTAATTAAAAATTAATATATGTAATTCAATACAGCACCAAAACCAAACTCAAGATTTATCAGAGCTGTGTACTTTCAACACTACTTTATAGTGCAGAATGCTGGGGAATGAGAAAGTATAACGTGTCCAAACTGTCTTCATTCCATACAGCTTGCCTCAGAAAAATCCTCCATATCTTTTGGCCCAGAACAATCTAAAACCAAGATCTATAGACACTGTGCAGCCAAGAAGATATGAGCACCATCATTGACAGGAGGTGTTGGAGGTGGATTGGTCATGTACTTCAGATGGAAACTGATTCCATCACCAGAGTAGCAATAAGATAGACACTTGAAGGCAAGTGAAAACGAGGATGCCCGAAAACAACATGGCGAAGAGCTGTGGAAGCCGAGCTGAAAAACCTGGAGCACAGCTGGGGAACCATTGAAAGACTTGCCAGAAACAGAGAGGAGTGGAGGAGCTTCATTACTGCCCTAAATGCCAGAGACATAATAGGAACACGATGATGATTATGATATGTAATGCATAGCTTTTCATCCCTGTAGTGTCTGCCAGTCACTACAAAACTCAGAAGTTTATCAGTTCCCCTGAGAATGAGCAACAAAGCTTCCATCCCCTTTTTCACAGATTAAAGTCAATTACTTAATAAGAATTGAATCCTGATGTTTGTTTCCCAGAGCATGCATTGTTGGATAGATACTTATCAAGATGAAAAACATTGGTGTGGTAGGTTCATGACGGTGCTTGGGTCTCACCTACTTATGGAAGGTTTTCAAAATTAAAAAATTTTCAAAGGGGAAAAATGTGTGAAATTTCCCCAATTTTTTTTTAAGCAGCTATATTATGAAGACATGGTCCCTGACCTAAATAACTTAAAATTATAGCCCCTTATACAGTGTCCATAGAAGTCAATGGGAAGAACCTACTGTTTTTCATGGGTGCTGGACTGTACCTTAAAATAAATAACATGCAAAGGATATAAGAAGATGGATGCAAAAGGCATATATATATATATATATAAATATATATATATATATTATACACTTACACATTTTCTCATTATTATTACAAATAAAAATAATGTCAATTGTCCCCACCTACCTCTCAAAACCTACTTATCTTTAATTGACAGATTTTCTTATGGACAATAAAGCAGAAGTGGGTCTTGAGGAGAGAGTTGAAGAAGAAAAGGACAGTGGCCTTACAGATCTGATGGACTCTCTATATGTAATAGAAGCATGGGAGAAAGCATGGGATTGTAGCATCACTGACAAAGTGAAGAAAATGGAGGTGGACAATGTGAAAAGAGACAAGGACAGTCAAAAAGGCAGCTGCAAAACTATTAAGGGCTTTGAAGTTTAGGATAAATTCAGGAACTCAAATTTGATCCAGCTCAGATAAGTTCCTACAGATAGCTCTTGGATCAGATAACCTTTTCTGCATGTTTTTTCTCCCAGGATATCCTAATGCAATATAATGTTACATTGTAATTAAAATATTTTTGTGATGCAAATGTTCACTGACTGCTCAGGTAAGTTCTAAATTATGTGTTCATTATACATTGCTTTTAAGGCAAATGTTTTGTTAACTCTTAAAAATGTCCCTTTATTTATACATACACTAGATTTTCCCCATTTTTGTATGTCCAAATTCAAAGCTTTTGAGATACATTTAAGAATATTTTTTATTTTTATTTTTTACTATTTTTCTGAATAATATCTAAACATTTTGAATTTGCATGTAGGAGATTTTGGGAACCAGCCAAGTACTGAACACCTTGAACTCCATATAACCTAAATTGGAGTTGTTGACATTCTCACTGGGCAAAAGGCACTCAGTACCTTTCTGGAAAAAGGTCCTTGGGCCCTGATTCAGCAATGTATTTGAGCACATATGCTTAACTATATGCACCAGCTTAGTCCCATTAAAGTCAAAGTTATCCACCTGCTTTACTACCTTGCTAAATAAGGGCCTAGTGAGTTAAAGAATTCTGGTTTTGGTAAATGCCAAATTATTCCCTTTTTATAGTTTGGCATAATCATGTCAAAAGGCAAAATGACATAATTAGGCCAAACTGCTGCAAGAATCTTGGCCTAATTACATCATTGATGGAAGTAAACTTTAATATTGCCTTTCTTTCCAAGTATTAACACTATTCCTTTCTCTTCAGAGACAACATATACATTGTATGTTAATCCATTTCTGTTACCAGTTTCTGGTGACTGGTGTGCATAGCATTGCCACTGAATGATGCCCAGGTCTTCAGCTCTGCAGGTGTGTCTATATGAGAATATGGTCTGCTCCTGAGGTCTTTTCCTGCTTTAATCAGAGGACTGGAAAGAGCTCTGTCAAACCCTGGCTTACATCTATAACTTGACACACATAAAAATATCTCCATAACACACCATTCTACCCAGTGTCCAGATACTCAGTATGACAAAGTGTGTCTTTATAAACTAATCTGTATGGACCTTAAGCAAATTTTTGTGTTCAAGGCTAATACATCAAAAAGAGCATGTATGAGATGATAGTTGCATATGGGGCAGAGGATGTGAAATTGCACTGATAAAAGGTGGGTTTTTTTGGTTAATTTAAAATTGTTAAAAGATCAAAGGTTTTAAAAATATGGGGAGGGGGAAGAAAAGTTACACTGAATATCCCCCCTATCCTTATGCAAACAATCCATTCATAATAAACAAAATAAAATCTGTCTATGGCTGGTTGCTTCTGTGGTTTGTGCTGAGCTGTGAGATGAACTGACATAACTTCAAACGATCTTTTCTCCCACACTGAGAAGTAACTGCAAGTGAAAAGACAAAAGGAAACAGAAAATTTAAAAGAAAGAACTAGAGGTCCAACTAGAGGGTCACAAGTTATGTGTTTCATTTTTTCACTTGAAACCATTCAGTTCATACGTTAAAGCTTCTCATAGGCAATGTTAATTAACTAGTGTGGTCTGCACTTAGTCAGCAGATCCCTCTAGGGCTCATTGACCTTGACAGTGTTATATGGGTCATATTTTCACCATGGCTGAATTGTTCTTGTACATTATATCCAACTTATGAGGCACAACCACACTTCCCCTAAGAAGCAAACATGTCTTTTCTCTTTGCTATTTTTCTTCAATGACCATATCTATCATGCATGTTTGAAGAGAAATTCCTTTCTCTGCTCTGATGCAGAAAAGGACATAATTATATGTACATTTCGCTGAAATGATGCATTCTACATAATTTAAAAAAAATATCAGGCCACTTTTTGAGCCACAGGGGGCCTGATCCAAATCCCACTGTGGTCAGTGAAATGCCTCCACTTGACTTCAATGAGCTTTCAGTCAGAGCCACACTGTGTGTCTCCTCTACAACAATCCACTGTAAAACAAATGCGAAGGAGTGTCAGTCTCATCAGACAGCTGTGTCCTTAGTGATTTAAAGATGAAGTAAACAGAAAAAGTTACATCGTGACGATAGCAATGGTGGAGCAGAGGATCTTGTTTTGCATTTATGTGCTTTGTAAGGTTGCCAATTTTGGTTGGACTTGTTCCTGGAGGTTTCATCACAAGACATAATCTTTAATTAAAGATTAATCTTTAATTCCTGGAGACTCCAGGACAACCCTGGAAGTTTGGCAAGCCTAGTGCTCTATCAGATAGTTCCCTTTTGACACACTGATCAAGGCAGAGCTATTGATGATAGTTTTTGTTTCCACCTTCTGCAGCTGGTCCACTTTGGAGGGAGATTGGAAAAGACTGTTCTGGCTATGGTAAACTAAGCCCTGGTGCTATCTCAAGAGAATACTCAAGAAATAAGAGTAGGGAATGTTAAATCAATTGATTTTTAAGCCTGAGAAAGACAAAATAAGTATTCCGTGCAGGGGACAGTATGACAACATTTTCCCCTCCCCACTTAATGTCCTCTGAATTCTAGTGGTCCTGTTCATCGGATGCTGATTGAGGTTAGCACATAGCCATATATTTTGATTTTTTTTTAGTTGAATACTATCCAATAACCAAAAACTTGCCTCTGAAATTTTATGCACATTATACCCTTCCTGGTTTGCCACCTTCTCTACAGTCTACCCCTTTTCTTCATTCTACAGATTCACTCCTGATGCCCACAAGATGTGAATCAAAGCAAGCATTAACCATCTCTAAAATAACCCTACTCTAAGTATTCCTTCCTTGAGGCTTCTAAGTCCAACCATTTCCCTGTTCCTGCCTATTAGATTCTAACTGTCTGGTGGGTCTTCATTTTATACCTTCTTGCTTCTCTGAGCACGTGTTATCACTTAACAAATAAATAATAATAAAACAAAATAAGAACCAGTCTGAACCTCAGTTCAAACACCTAACTGAGCTCAAAACTTACATCCCTTCCACTTCTTAATTCCTTATCAGGTTTTTCTGCCATTGCTTATATAATACAGAATCTTCCAGGGCAGAGGAAAAGAGGTGATTAGTTGCAAAAAGACATTCTTTAAAAACTGGAAATCAAATATGAGTGAGGGAAATAGAAAGAAGCATAAACTCTGGCAAGTCAAGTGTAAAAGTATAATTAGGCAGGCCAAAAAAATAATGTGTAGAGCAACTAGCAAAAGACACAAAAACTAGCATTTTTTTAAAAATACATCAGGAACAGAAAGCCTGCCAAACAGTGGGGCCACTGGATGAGCAATCTGCTAACAGAGCACTCAAGGAAGACAATGCCATTGGAATAGCCTTCCAAGGGAAGCAGTGGGGGCAAAAGATCTATCTGGCTTTAAGATTAAACTCAATACATTTATGGAGGAGATGGTATGATGGGATAACTTGGTTTTGGTAATTAAATATTCATGGTAAATAGGCCTATTGGACTGTGATGGGATGTTAGATGGGGTAGGATCTGAGTTACCCAGGAAAGAATTTTCTGTAGTATCTGGCTGGTGAATCTTGCACATATGCTCAGGGTTTAGCTGAATGCCATATTTGGGGTCAGGAAGTAATTTTCCTCCAGGGCAGATTGGAAGAGGCCCTGGAGGTTTTTCGCCTTCCTCTGCGGCATGGGGCACGGGTCACTTGCTGGAGGATTCTCTGCTCCTTGAAGTCTTTAAACCACGATTTGAGGACTTCAATAGCTCAGACATAGGTGAGAGGTTTTTCGCAGAAGTGGGTGGGTGAAATTCTGTGACCTGCGTTATGCAGGAGGTCAGACTAGATAATCATAATGGTCCCTTCTGACCTTAGTATCTATGAATCTATGAATCACTGGGAAGAAGCTACATGAATTATTTGCATGAGTTGTCACTTCAGAGGATATGGGGGAGATCGCCACTTGTGAGCCATTCTTCTTCGGTGACTAATCTAAGGAACTGTCCCAGACTAAGGTGAAAATAGCGGAAGTTTTGTAACAAATTGATACATTTGACACTAATAAGTCACCAAGACCAGATGGTATTCACCCAAGAGTTTTGAATGAATTTAAATATGAAATTGCAGAGCTACAAACTGTAGTATATAATATGTCACTTAAATCAGCATCTGTACCAGATGACTGGAGGGTAGCTAATGTAACTCCATTTTTTTTAAAAGGCTCCAGAGGTGATCATGTAATTACAGACTGGTAAGCCTAACTTCAGGACTAGGAAAATTGGTTGAAATGGTAGGACAGAACAGAATTATCAGGCACATAGATAAATAAGATATGTTGGGAAGAGTCAACACATTGTTTGAAAAGGGAAATCATGCCTCATGAATATACTAGAATTCTTTGAGGGTGGCAACAAGAATGTGGACAAGGTGGACTTTCAGAAAGCCTTTGACGAGTCCCTCACTAAAGGCTCTTAAGCAATGTAAACAGTCAGGTGATAAGAAGGAAGACCCTCTCCTGGATCAGTAACTGGTTAAAAGATAAGAAACAAAGGATAGCAATAAAATATCATTTTTTCACAATGGAGAGAGGTAAATAGTGGGGTCCCCCAAGGATGTGTTCTGGGACCTGTACAATTCATCATATTCATAAACGATCTGTAAATTTGCAGATGATACAAAATTACTCAAAATTGTTAAGTACAAAGCTGATTGTGAAGAGTTACAAAGAGATCTCACTAAAATGGGTGACTGGGTGACAAATTGTCAGATGAAATTGAATGTTGATAAATGTAAACTAATGCAAGTTGGAAAAAAAATAATCCCAATTATACACACAAAATAATTAGTAAATTAGCTGTTACCACTCAAAAAAAAAAAAAGAAAAAAAAGGATTTTGGAGTCATTGTGGATTGTACTCTGAGAACATCCACACAATGTGCAGCATCAACAAAAACAAAACAAAACCCTAACAGAATGTTAGGAATCATTAGAAAAGGGATAGATAACAAAACAGAAAATATCATAATGCCACTGTATATTCATGATATGCCCATATCTTGAACACTGTGTGTAGTTCTGGTCATCTCATCCACCCGCCCGCCCCCCACAATATATTAGAATTAGAAAAAGTGCAGAGAAGAGCAACAAAATAAGAAGGATGGAACAGCTCATATAGGAGGAGAGATTAAAAAGACTGGAACTGTTCATCTTAGAAAAAGAGATGACAAAGAATCATGAATGGTATGGAGAAAGTGAACAAGGAAGTGTTATTTACCCATTCATCCCTTAACACAAGACTGGGATCACCCACTGAAATTAATAGGTGGCATGTTTAAAACAGACAAATGGAAACACTTTTTCACACAATGCACAGTCAACCTATGGAACTTGTTACCGTGGGATGTTGTCAGAGTCAAAAGTATATCTGGGTTCAAAAAAGTATTTGGTAAGTTATGGCTATTAGCCAAGATGGTCAGGGATGCAACCCCATGCTCTTTGTTTCCCTAATCCTCCAACTACCGGAAGCTGGGACTGGCCGACAGGGGATGGATCATTCTTAACTGTCCTGTTCTATTCTCTCTGAACTATATGGAACTGGCCACTGTCAGAAGGCAGGATACTGGGCTAGGTAGACCATTGATCTGACCTACTATGGCCCTTCTAATGTTCTGGAGTCATGGCATATCTGGCAGACTCTGCTTCACTAGTTAATGTCTTTGGATCCTACATTATGTGATTTCCTTGGGTTCATGAAGTTTCATCATAAATTAATTAAATAAGGGTATTTTTGTCATTCTGTTATTCCTGATACTGTATGTCTAAAGAAGTACCAATGCAAGTAATATTACCAATAAAACCATGAAATACCCTACATTTACTGATGATACATGGATACAACACCATACAATCTTTTCTGGTGTTAACAGTAAACATGGTTATCAAGTCGCTCATGAGAACGATGAGGCTTTTGACAGCAACCACACTGTCCTTCTTTGATAAATTGCCAATTGCTAAAGAATATGGTGAATGTGGTTGTCCAAGTCAATTAAAATAAAATAATTAAATCTTCCAGGTACTGTAGTATGGATAGCTGCAATATTAGATTCTCTCTCTATCTCTACCATTTTATACCATACTCATCACTGTAATACTGGAGTTATAAAATCTCCTTTTGTGACAAAATTTATCACTCTCAGCAGAAGGATGGTAAGGTACTTCAAATACTCTTCAGCCAAGTTGCAGTATCTGCAAATGACCTACACATCTTTTAGTATGTGTAAAAGGTTTGATCCTATGTCCATGAAGTCAGTTGAAAGACTCTTATTGATTTCAGTGGGCTTTTGATCAGAACCAAAACAAAAAAAGTTTCCTGCTTGGAAAGCTTATATACAAATGCCCCAAATTTGTAGTGAAGGCTATACAGGTGGATTATTGGTCCCATGTGGTGCCCATTTAAATCAATGGGGGTCTATGTCAGTAGAGGCCCACCCATATATTAGGTGGTAAAATGAAGCTAAAGACCAAAAGAGTAGAAAGGGAATGAGAGAGGAATGACAAGAGTGACAGCAATAAGATTCCTGCAGTGGAAATACATATGTCTACATGGTATTAAGGAAATGTGCCTGGAAGAGATTTATAGTATGTGATAGAACATGAAGTGAAAATTGAGTTGGATATGAAGAAATTGACAGACTAAAACAAAGAGTAATGTTTCACTATAATGTAGCAAATTAGGGGGGTAGGGCCCAGGGAGGGTCATCTGGGATTGGGATTATGTCTTACTTTATGTAATGTTTTCAAAGGGGGTTTTGTGTATAGGTGAGCATTATTGTTATTTAGCATAGATAATCAATCAATCCATCAAACTATATATACAAATTATATATATATATATATATATATATATATATATATATATATATATATATATATATATATAAATCAATGCACGTACATGATTTTATAAACAGTTGTTTAAAACTAAATAGCACTATTAAATTATGTATCCAAGTTATGAACTTTGTCATACAAAGCTCTGTGTAGTGTATAATTCTAGTGTCCTAATTTATTTATTTTTAACATTGCTAATTATGGCCCTAATTCTAAAAAGACTTACACATGGTCTTAACAATGAACATATGAGCTTTTCCGCTTGAAAGATTGTTCATGTGCCTACAGTTAAGCATATGTGTAAATCTTTGCAGGATCAGGTCCTTTGAAACAAATATGCCTCTGAACAACATACTAACCCACAGAGACCTTCCTACCAAGACTACAAAAAGAAGGATTCTGGGTGGACTCCTCCTGAAGGTCGAAACAACAGACTGGACTTCTACATAGAGTGCTTCCGCCGACATGCACGGGCTGAAATTGTGGAAAAGCAGCATCACTTGTCCCATAACCTCAGCCATGCGGAACGCAATGCCATCCACAGCCTCAGAAACAACTCTGACATCAAAATCAAAAAGGCTGACAAAGGAGATGCTGTCGTCATCATGAATAGGTGGGAATATGAACAAGAGGCTGCGAGGCAGCTCTCTAACTCCACATTCTACAAGCCATTACCCTCTGATCCCACTGAGGGTGACCAAAAGAAACTATAGCATCTGCTCAAGAAACTCCCTGAAAAAACACAAGAACAAATCTGCACAGACACATCCCTGGAACCCCAAAATGGGGTATTCTATCTGCTACCCAAGATCTATAAACCTAGAAATGCTGGACACCCCATCATCTCAGGCATTGGCACCCTGACAGCAGGATTGTCTGGCCATGTAGACTCCCTCCTCAGGCCCTACGCTACCAGCACTGCCAGCTATCTTCAAGACACCACTGACTTCCTGAGGAAACTACAATCCATCGGTGATCTTCCTGAAAACACCCTCCTGGCCACTATGGATGTAGAAGCCCTCTACACCAACATTCCACACAAAGATGGACTACAAGCCATCAGGAACAGTATCCCCGATAATGTCATGGAAAACCTGGTGGCTGAACTTTGTGACTTTGTCCTCACCCATCACTATTTCACATTTGGGGACAATGTATGCCTTCAAGTCAGCGGCACTGCTATCGGTACCCACATGGTCCCACAGTATGCCAACATTTTTTATGGCTGACTTAGAACAACGCTTCCTCAGCTCTCGTCCCCTAATGCCACTACTCTACTTCCACTACATTGATGACATCTACACCATCTGGACCCATGGAAAAGAAGCTCTTGAGGAATTCCACCATGATTTCAACAATTTCCATCCCACCATCAACCTCAGCCTGGTCCAGTCCACACAAGAGATCCACTTCCTGGACACTACGGTGCTCATAAGCGATGGTCACATAAACACCACCCTATACTGCAAACCTACTGACCGCTATTCCTACCTACATGCCTCCAGCTTTCATCCAGACCACACCACACGATTCCTTGTCTACAGCCGAGCTCTATTATACAACCATTTTTGCTCCAGCCCCTCAGACAGAGACAAACACCTACAAGATCACTACCAAGCATTCTTACAACTACAATACCCACCTGCCAAAGTGAAGAAACAGATTGACAGAGCCAGAAGAATACCCAGAAGTCACCTACTACTACACAGGACAGGCCTAACAAAGAAAATAACAGAACGCCACTAGCCATGACCTTCAGCCCCCAACTAAAACCTGCACATCTACCAATGTGATATATGCCATCATGTGCCAGCAATGCCCCTCTGCCATATACATTGGTCAAACTGGACAGTCTCTACGTAAAAGAATAAATGGACACAAATCAGACGTGAAGAATTATAACATTCAAAAACCAGTTGAAGAACACTTCAATCTCTTTGGTCACTCGATTACAGACCTAAAAGTTGCAATTCTTCAACAAAAAAACTTCAAAAACAGACTCCAACGAGAGACTGCTGAATTGGATTTAATTTGCAAACTGGATACAATTAACTTAGGCTTGAATAGAGACTGGGAGTGGATGGGTCATTACACAAAGTAAAACTATTTCCCCCTGTTTATTCTCCGCCCCCCACAGTTCCTCAGAAGTTCTTGTCAACTGCTGGAAATGGCCTACCTTGATTATCACTACAAAAGGTTCCCCCCACCATCCTGCTGGTAATAGCTCACCTTAAGTGATCACTTTCATTACAGTGTGTATGGTAACACCCATTGTTTCATGTTCTCTATGTATATAAATCTCCCCACTGTATTTTCCACTGAATGCATCCAATGAACTGAGCTGTAGCTCATGAAAGCTTATGCTCAAATAAATTTGTTAGTCTTTAAGGTGCCACAAGTACTACTTTTCTTTTTGCGAACACAGACTAAGACGGCTGCTACTCTGAAACATGCCGGGTATTGTAATTTTATTTATTTATTTTTATTTTGAGGCCCTATTGGAATAAATAAGACACCTGTGAGAGCGAGGGCGGAAGGGGGTGGGAAGAGAGTCATGTCCTACCACACAGATTTGTAGTTGCCATGTGATGAAATATATTGTAGTTCAGTTATCTGGCATCCCATATATCAAAAATTAAGAAGATTCATTAAATCCCTTCTTCATAGCAAGAGGCACGGGTGAGGTACTGGACTAATTTAAGTCAAGGGTAAAATCCATTAACTTCAATGAGACCAGGATTTTACCCAGTATGTACAAAGCACCTTATAGTAGAAAGAGTCCAAGCTTATATACATTTTTTCTTTAAATAATCTGAAAGCACCATCATCTGCCAGCTACTAATTATTACATAATTCAAATACACTTTCAAATGTGTCACTTCTAAATTAGCAATGTTTTGTGAGATCCAGCATGTAATAGAGAAATGTAACAAATGCTTTTTTCCTGTTTGTTTGTTTATTCCCATTTGGTAGAAACATTATAATATTCACGTTTCCTTTATTTCAAACCAAAAGGGGGAAAAAAAAAAACACGGATCTCCAACATCAATTCTGGGAAAAACATATATTCATGCAAGCTATATTTCTAAAATTATGCCCCCCCTCAAAAATGTGTTTGACTGTAAAATGCATTTTAACATCTCTAAGCTGAAAGCTGTTGGAACAGCTGTGATGCATTAATTTGTGCTAACAACAGTACTTGGCATTCAGTCTCAAGCACTGATTGATTAGGTAAGGCTGAAATAAAACTAAACGTAGTATGGTTTGATGCATGGCATACAAATATTTTTTTTAAAAAAGGCAATGTGTTGATGATCTTGGGCATGTTTCTTCCAAAAATCTTGTTGGTGTCACTACTTGTCAACTGGCATTGCAATAAATTTCAATGTAGCTCCTTTTTATGTGTAAGTCACCTTTGCATGCCAGAAACACTACAGCCTCAGGTGCTGCCTTAAATGTAATGCACAAATGGATTTATGGTATTTATTGTATGCATGAATATATTTTTAAGATGTGTGCTTGAGTGAAAGAAAGCAGTGCTTGTCTCAGTTTCATTTAACCTTCTATATTCTAACATTGTAGACAGATTTTCAAAGGTACCAATAGTAATGAGATGCCCAACTCACAGTGACCTTCAGTGGGGAGTTGGGAGTCTGTTTTTGTGCCTTTAAAAATCTCCCCTTTCATGTGAATTTTTCCTATACATGCAGGTTGACTGTTAATAGATAAATGCAGAGATCAAGGGCTCAGCGTGTGTGTGTGTGTGTGTGTGTGTTTAAATGTCCCAAGGAACATGGTGGTTGCTGCATTCCAGAAGAGAGCACTCCATGATTACAGGAAGGTGGCATTTGTACCCTGAACACTGCCCTGCCCACCACCATCACTCTCAACATGTTTCTGTCCAGATACACATTCTGAAGCTGCCTATCTATTCTGAAAAGTTACTCTAAGCTATGTATTCCTGGAAGTTTCATGTTAGTTGTGTCTAGATAAAATTTGCTTAATTTTTGAGTAACAGGGTGATTTTTTTTACTTTACATTCCAGCTCTGCAAACTCATCATGAGATCAGAAAATCAAGCTGGATTCCCTGCTCATCATCATCATCATTAGTAGTCATGATAACACAGGTCAAGTTATTGACAGCTGCTCAATCTGCTGTCACATACCCCTTTTATGAATCCTGGCACACTTTTCTCTAACGTGCTCCTGAGATCATTCTGATGCTGTGATAACCTGAGAAAGAATCAAACTTGATTCTTTGCATCTTATTTGGAAATGACAAAATATTGGATGTAAATATAAGTAGAGAGGGGCACCCATTTCCTCTGAGGAGGAGCTCTGATCAGAGATTAAAGAAGAGATAAAGTCTTGTGTGTCATCACTGAGACAATGAGACTCCCCTACCAGAAAGTTTACTGAATGTGTAACAATTTGTTCTACCAGTCTGCTGTTCCTCCCCTTCTCTGAAACAAGCTGAATGAGAGAAGGAGAGGTGAGTAAGACAAATGAAGTCGAAGACAAAGAAAAATGGAGGAGACCTGCCCAAGAAATAGGGAGTTCTTAGAGAGCTCCCCACAGCTCCTCTTTAAATTAGTTTATACCATAGCCAGACTCTTCAGATTAGCTACAGTTTATCATCAGCACCTCTTCCCAGCAAAGATACTGAAATAATAAGCATTAATGCCCCAGCTAATGTCCTTTTTCAGTAATGCTTTGCCCTGACCTCTGTTGGTGTTTGAAGCTGACCAGGACTTTCTTTTCTCCCTGTTCCTCAGATGTCTAGATAATCCACATCTACATTTTCAACAGCAAATATAGTCTGAATTCCCCTAGAAAATATCCACATCAGTAGGTGTGGCCATATTCCTCCTCCTGAGGCACTGACTCAACTAGCAGTGCTAGAAACCCCTTCTGCATTGAGTTCAGGGATCATGGGCTGCTATGTCCTTGTGGGAGTGTCGTATTGTGAAGCAGAGAAAGTGGCTCATTGCACCATTTCTTCCTCCCCAGTGTACTTAATCTTCAATAATTTAAGAATTGTCTACATGGAGACACTCAGAAAAAATAATCTAAATTAACTAAAGGTGCGAATTTAAAGTGGATTAAGCAAACTACATTAACCCCCTTGTGTGGATATTCAGTGAAGCAGCCCTAAATCAGTTTAACAAATCCACTTTAAATTCACTCCCTTAGTTAATTTAGATTAATTTTCCTATGTGCTTGTCTATACTGCACCGCGGTGTGGACTACAGGGGTATGAATTGCAGAGGGCACCAAAGTGTCCCATGTGGATGTTTTTATCCCAAACTAAAAGGTACCTAGCTGCATCAATGTGGTCCTCTTTCAAACAGTATTACATTAATGCAAACTAGGTTCCCTTTAGTTTGAGTCAGCAGTGTCCACACAGGCAGTGAGATCACAACATTTTGGTGTGCTCTGCAATTCGTACCCCACAGTCTGCACTGTGGCACTGTAAACAAGGCCTTAGCTCATTATATTTTTCATGACCTACCCTATTATCTGGGAAATATAATTAAACCACTAACCATTATTAATTCATTTCATTATTATATTATTATTAATAATAATAATTAATAAGTAGTAAGTTTTGTTGGCTAACCAACCATATTCTTGTAGGTTAAATTAAATCCTTTCTCTGGTAAATATGTAAATAGGCAATATGTTTGAGGGTAAACTTATGTGAATGTTGACACTACTTTGTATTCTTCAGCACATTTTCATGAGTCACTCTTTAGATCCAGGGTTTGTACACACTAACGTGGGAAGAAAAAGTCATGCAACCTTTAGCACAATTTTAGCACTAGAATACAGATGCTGTTCTGTAGGTATAACTGTTTTGTTTTTAAAGAAATCCTTCTATTTAAGTATGCAAATAAATGCATAATTTTAAATAATTTTGAGTTAGAGAAAAGTCAGAGCCATCCGTGAAAGTTGGTGGCATTGACTACAAGTTTTATTTCTGAGTGACATCTCATTTTTTTACTGCCTGCTGTCATGTAGTCAAAAGCATTACTGAATAGCATGTGCATTCTTTACCATATGTATCTAAGTAAACTCAGAATACCTTCAGTCAAGAGCTACATAAACAAGATTCAAATCTCTCTGATGCACCAAATGTGTGTGCATGTGCATACACAGGCCCTTCTCCCCACTTCCCCAATAATCTCAAGAGAAATAAAATGTACAGAATTATATGATGCAACTGATCACAGCCTGATATCTTTCCAAACACTAAAAGCCTACTTTAGTGTCTCAAAGTGCAAATTAAATGAAAGCTGTTCATGTTAATTCTAGATAAATGTAGTAGATGTTGTCCATGGCCTCTTGTATTATAGGAAACACTAACAACATAACAATTCCATTATTTCTGACAGGTGTAGGTTGATAGGGGAGGGAGGGAAGGAAGAAAGAAGGAAAAAAAGGAGCAACAGCAAAGAAAGGTCAGTAACAATGACGTGCTGTGTTTACATTATGAATAACTGAATTGCACTGAAAAATCAGACTAAAACAAAAGTTTAAAAATGTACTCCTACATATAATCCATTTAAGTAATAAGTAAGACACTACCAGAATCACAGAATGATCTTCAAATAATTGTGGCTGAGTTACAGAAAAGATGTGAAAAATCCTGGGAAAGTAATAATGGAACTTTATTAATAACAGTAACTTGAAAATCCACAGTAGACCTATTTGATTAAGAAAAAAATGCTGGAATGATGTAAACACTCAACTATTATGTTATGCCTGCAAATATTTTTGATAACCAGACAATTTAGTGCAACTACAGGGCCATAACCAGGGTGGGGCAAGCAGGGAGGCTGCTCTGGATACAAAGCTGGGGGTAAGGAGGTTGAAAAATGGAGCAGAAAAATTGTGAGAAAAAAAAGTAGGGGATAGAGCCTGCAACAGGCATAGTATTGCCACCCTTACTGCTCTGCTGCTTCTGGCCACGATGCTGCCTTCAGAGCTGGGCAGCCGGAGAACAGCAGCTGCTGAACAGGAGACCAGCTCTGAAGGCAGAGCCACCATTACCCTGAAAACAGAATTAGGGTAGCCCCTTAATATAATGGATCTATTGCCCTCTCCCAGGTTTACCAAAGGGTTCCTTCAAAACAGCACTTTTTTCAACCAATCTGTTTTCCGGAGGTATCAGTCTCCAGGGGTGGCTAAGGAAATACCTGGAGATCACTGGTACATCCTTCTGATAAATGATTGCCACAAAAACAACATTCTTTCAATTCTTTCAAAAACAAAGCTCCTCTTTATTGGCGCAGATCATAAGAATCCCTGATACAATATCAAAGTATCAATCAAATAATAAGAATCTTCTTATTGATATTTCAAACACAAATCCTTTATAAGCTAAAGAGCACCCCAAACTATATTGCCTTACACTTTGTGATGATCCTAAGTGGCTGTGCCTTGCAAACAGTGATCAGTCAGGGTGCTGAAAGCAGTATTAAAATGTGCCTTAAGTCTTACATATTCAACTCCTTTTAACATTGTTGGGGATGCTGGGGCATGGCCACTAGGTAACTCGAGGGGATAGAAGACCACGAATGTCAATGAAGCCCCATTCACATTTACATAGAAATAATCCCTTCTCTCCAAGTTACAGGTACAAAAAAGAAAACAAGGAAAAAAAGTAACTAGTTCTGCAGAAAATAAACCTAATTGCCTGGAGGTTATCCTAGCATACAAAAGAGAGATTTACAAGGGCATTTGAGCATAGTATGAGGGGAAATCAGAGTGTCTGAATGGATTAAAAAAGAATGCTAGTTTGGGGATAGAGCAGGATGCTGGTGAAAGAGTATGGTTTGAGGAGGAGAAAGAGAGTGCCTTAAGAGTCAATAACACAAACACTGGAAATGAAAGAAATACGATAGAAGACAATAGCTAGAATGATTTTAGATAGATTTAGTTTTGGGGCAGAGGAGTATCTTGTGCAGTTGAGTGCTGAAAATTACTGATTAATGAAGTTTGAGACCTTCTTCCCCACCTACTCCCATCATAAAGAGGGGGGTGATTACAGACAGAAAGAAGCAGAGGACCAAATATCGGACTAAGAATTAACAGTGACTAAAGAATGAATGTAACTTACATTATTTTCTGATAAATATAAATGTTTAAACTTTAGGGGACAGATCCTGTGCTGTAGGATCCCAAAGGAGCGCTAAAGCTACCTTCACTATGTAGCTAATTTAGAGTCGGTCCTAGCAGAGGGGCCTGCCCAGAGGGAAAGGAGTGTAGCTGGAGTACTGTTGCTCGCTGATGATTCCTGGCCTATGGAACAGCAATGTTAAAGGAAATCTGAGGTTGCAGTAACTTACATTACGTGCCGAAGCATCCCATGAACCCCAGAGTTCAACTATCTTGGTATTCTGTTCTCAATTTTCTCCCACACCCTCATGGTGGAATTCCCCTAGCTTTGCCAGGAGTGGAGCTGCTTGAAAAATATGAAAAGTATTTTTCAATTACTTTCATGAATAAAGGGAGCAAGTTTGCTCCCTTTATTTGCAGAGTCCTCTTAGTTTTTGTCCATTATTATTTGGATGATCACCTGTTTATTCATGGATATATTAATTACACTGGAAAGTTTCATAAATGATTATTCATCTGATAATTTGTACCAAAGTGCATATTAATAATGGATTATTCATTGTTTGCTACTTATCATTTGTTACTTCTCTCTTTTAAAAAGCTCCAGTTATCCAGTCAGGGAGCAGAACAAAGCTACATGATTTTGGTGACAAATAACACGCCATAGAGACAAAGAATCAAAATGAAAAATTCAAGAACAAACTCATAGAACAAATGTTGTTTGCATATTCTAGATAGTTGAATATTTATGAAAAACAAATACTTTAGGAGAAATCAGTACCAGTGTGCAAACAATTCAGAAACAGAAAAACAGACCTAAATTCCCAACAAATTTTATTCACAGCAAATAATTCACCTAAAGGAATATTCTGTGCCTGTGCAAAATTCATGCAAATGCAAAACCTATATTTGCATGAATAACTAAGGCAACTAACTGTTTGTCTAACTGCCCAATTTGTGCATTCATTTAACTGTATATTCACATGCAAATGAAAGTTCAATGTGTCTACAAAACGAAGTCCCTTAGAAAATTTTACCTGGGGACTCAAATAAAATTCAAGTTTAAGGGTGACCTGTAGGCTACCTCTACATTTGAGCTAGGAGGTGTGATTTCCAGCTTGCATGGACATACCCACTCTAGCTCTCTAGCAGTGTGACCAGTGTAGCAGTGGCAGCTTGCGCTAGAGACCCAGGTACATACTCAGGGGGTCTAGACTGGTTTGGATATGCTACCCCAGCCACACCGCTATTTTCAGGCACTAACTCAAGCAGAATAAGCATGGGTCCATCTACACAAGCTAGCAATCACATCTCCCAGCTCAAATGTAGACATAAGTGCCAGATTCACTGATGCACACTTGCTAGTCTACACCACGGTAGCAATACAAAATGGCAGTAAAATGCGTTTAACTTGTTGCGGGGCAGGTAGGAAAACTCAGCAGTTTCTTCCCCCTACCACTGGAGCAGGCGGACGGGAAGTTCATGGAGCCTTGGCTTGCTCTTCACAACTCACTGGTCAGAAAAGCTGAGTTTTCAGGTGCTTTGCGGTACTGAAGCAGCGCAAAACAGCTGAAACAATCTGGTAAAATTGTTCATATAGTATAAATACAACGATATAAAATCAGTAACAATGCTGTCTGGATGTAATGCTATTCTAAACTTTTGTGGCTCTTTTCAATTTGTAAGAGACCTGTCTTTTTACAGTTATTATTTAATTCCATTGCATTCGTTTCCCTTCTTAGCTTATTTTAGAACACTAATTATCCTCAGTGTTAAGGGTTTGTTTTTTGTTTTTTGTTTTTTTTACATTCAGAGGAAGATAGGAATTGCTATGCTGGTTCATACCATAGCTCTATTTAGTTGAATGTCCTGTTTCCTTTAGTAGCCAGCATCAGAAGTTTCACAGCAAGGTGTAAGAACACCGCAATAATTAGATATGGGACACCCTGCCTTCTATATTAAGACTCATCCTGATTTTTAATAGGTAGAGTTCGGTTTAAACCCTGAAGCACAAGCATATTCCTTCTAATATTTGTATAATTATCTATAACTGTATATTCTTAATATCTATATAAAAGTCCAATCCCTTTTTGAATCTTGTCAAGTTCTTGGCCTCAGTGACTCCCTGTGGCAATGTGTTCCACAGTTTAATTACGTGTTGTGTGAAGAAATATGTCCTGTTATTGGTTTTGAATTTTTCACCTTTTAATTTCATTGACTGTTTCCTTGTTCTTGTGTTATGAAACAAGGAGAACAAAAGTTCTTGATCTACCTTCTGTATTGCATTCATTAGAGTTATCAGGTTGCCTTTTATCTGCATTCAAGGTAAACAATCCCAGTCTTTTCAGTCTCTTCATGAAGAGTTTTTCCATGCCTCTACTTATTGTTGTTGCCCTTCTCTGAAACCCCTCTGATTCTGCAATATTCTTTCTAAGGTGGGTCAATGAGTATGGCACACAGTATTCCAGGAGAGGCCACACTAAACACACACACACACACACACACATATATAATGGCTTTATTTTTCTCCATCTCATTCCTTATTCGCCCTAACATCGTGTTAGCTTTTTTGACATCAACTGTACATTGAGCAGCGATGGGGGCTGCGGGAAGCGGCGTGGGCAGAGGGATGTGCTGGCTGCCATTTCCTGCAGCCCACATTGGCCTGGAACAGTGAACCGCGGACAGTGGGAGCTGCGACTGGCCGAACCTGTGAACGCTACAGATAAACAAACCGTCCTGACCTGCCAGCAGATTTCCCTGATGGGCCGAGTGCCAAAGGTTGCCAATCCCTGGTCTAGATAATATTTAATTCTGCCTCGAATGCAGGGGACTGGACTAGATGAACACTCAAGCTCCCTTCCAGTCCTACGATTCTTTGATTCTATGATTAAACAACGTGGGACCTAGCACAGAATCTCAAGTTAAACGTTTACCATGATGGAAAATGTGCATTTAACCCTGTTCTTTTATTTTTCTATCTTAGCCAGTTTTTGAACAAGGAGAAGATGTCTCTGACTCTATGGCTATTTTGGTTCCGCAGTAGCTTCTTATGAAGGACTTGTCAAAGGTCTTTTGGAAATATAAACGCATTGTCCACAGGATCTTCTTTATCCTTTATATTATTGATACATTTTAAAAATTCTAAGAGATTAGTAAAAAGAAAAGGAGTACTTGTGGCACCTTAGAGACTAACCAATTTATTTGAGCATAAGGTTTCATGAGCTACAGCTCACTTCATCAGATGCATACTGTGGAAAGAACAGAAGATCTTTTTATACACACAAACCATGAAAAAATGGGTGTTTACCACTACAAAAGGTTTTCTCTTCCCCCACCCCACTCTCCTGCTGGTAATAGCTTATATAAAGTGATCAGTCTCCTTACAATGTGTATGATAATCAAGGTGGGCCATTTCCAGCACAAATCCAGGGTTTAACCTTGATTATCATACACATTGTAAGGAGAGTGATCACTTTAGATAAGCTATTACCAGCAGGAGAGTGGGGTGGGGGGAGAGAAAACCTTTTGTAGTGATAAACACCCATTTTTTCATGGTTTGTGTGTATAAAGTATACTGTACTTTCCACAGTATGCATCCGATGAAGTGAGCTGTAGCTCACGAAACCTTATGCTCAAATAAATTGGTTAATCTCTAAGGTGCCACAAGTACTCCTTTTCTCTTTGCAAATACAGACTAACACGGCTGTTACTCTGAAACCTGTCATAAGAGATTAGTGAGATACATTTTTTCTTTTCAATGTCATGATGGTTAGACAATCACAATCTTCCAAATATTTTGTTATTCTACTACCATTTCAACCAATTTGCCAGGCTTACTGTTTCATAATTCCCCAGATGACCTCAAGAGCCCTTTTAAAATATAGGCACAACATTTGCTACCATCCAGTCGTCTGCAACAGTGTCTGTTTTTAATTAGAGAGTTAATATTTTTGTTAGCAGCTCAGCCACTTCATACCTAAGCCCCTTCAGAACTCCTGGATGTACCATCTGGGCTTGGTGACTTGCTGCTTTTTAGCTTGGTGACTTGCTGCTTTTTAAATTATCCATTTGCTCCAGAACCTCTCCTTCTTACATCTCTGTTTGGTGATACGTCTGGTGATACCTCATTCTTTTAACTTATCCTAGATATATTTTATTCTTGTATATCCTCAATATCCTCTGCTGCAATAAAGACTGATACTGACAAATAATTTAGCTTCTTGTCAATGACTTTACCTTCCTCAATTGCTCCCTGTAACCTCTAATGATCCAGTGGATCCACCAGTTCTTTCATAGTCTTCCTGATTCTGAAATACTTGATCTCTTGTTTGTTTTACAGTCACTAGGTGTTCTTCAAATTCTGTTTTGGTCCTTCTAATTTCCCTTTTACTTATTGCCATCTGTGATCAAAGTTTCTGTTTAATGGTATCACTAGGCATAAAATTTTGAAGGATTTCTGTTTTGTTTGACCAGCCCCTCAAACCTTGTCATTTAGCCATGACAGTATCCTCCTTGTCTTCCTGGTTCCTTTATTGGTTAGTAGTCTTCTGAGACTCTTTTATTAAGTAGCATCCATGCTCCCTCTAAATATTTCACTTTTTACTTTTCATGTTTTAGTCCTTTTGACTCACCTTCTCATTTTATTAAGTGTCACCTTTTTAAAATTGAGTGCCACGGTGTCACTTTTGGTGCCCTACCTTGTCCTTGGGGACCCACTAACTGTGAAGTGTTAGTACTACTAGGCTACATCATTGAATTATTGTCTTTTGGCCTATAGGAATGAGCTGATGCTTGTAATCCAGTTGCCAAATAATAGGTGAAGATATCACAAGATATTATCATCATGATTGGTGTTATTTGGCACTTTACTGGGAGAATTCCTGTACAGGATATAAAGGCTGAATAAACAAGAAGACTATACAACTGTGCAACTCATAAAGGTGATTCCTCCAAATCAGACCTGAAGCAAACTGTCAGGAAACTAGGTAGAGACTTCTGTTTCTGCTGCCCACTATGTGTTCGTAATAGAGGACTATACGCTTCTGTACTTCCAATCTGGTACCTCTCACAAGCATGACATTCATACTAAAATTAAAGGAAAGAAAGAAAATCAATAAAAGAATAAAGTAATTCACACTTTTGTCAGTGTAAATACAAAACAACACATAAATTGACCATTAAATTAAAAGCAGCTGGAGTGCACAGTTAAAATTCTATGTTGACTGTTTCAGCATAAATAAAGTTTATGGTTGCACTGTAAATGTAATTGTTAAAAGCTTTCTTAATTGTAAATAACAGTTGAAATGACCCATTTGAGCTTTGATAGGGATATTTTGACCAAACATACTCTAAGCTTGATTTGTTTCAGACTAAAGCTATATCTAGTACAGCAAAAGTATGAAAATGTACTATAGCTAGATTGCCTCAAGGACTACATGCCCGTGCAAGGAAGTAAGGGGAAGTAAAAACTCTCCTTATTCTATCCTATTAAAGATTTTTATACTGTTGCAATCACCAGAATAGCATTAAGTGATGTGACCAGAATCAGTTGCATGTGTTCCTTTCTTTTCACCTGCACAGAATACCTGAAACTTAGATTCAGATATGTAGAAGTAAGCAGGTGCTGCACCCTCGACTAGAACAGTGGGTGAGTAGGAGGAGGGACTGGAGGCAACTATGGCTATATGCCCTGACCAGAGCAAAAGAGCTGATGGTGGGGTCTGAAGAGGTACTTCATAACTTGAAGATAGTGTAGGTCAGGACCAGATTATTCCTGCTTCCTCCTTGTTCTGGGGGAAATGTGTTTCATAGAGGTGTCTGAGTCACAATGCCTTCCAGGGCTATGATGATGCAATTTATGAACCAGTCCTTGCTCAGGACTGCACCTACTGTTCCAATCTAGTTCTGGATTACTATGGATCTAATCCGAATTGCACTGAAGTCAAAGAAGACTCAAGTTAACATCAGTGGGCTTTGAATCTGGCCTTAGGAACCTATTTTTTAAACATGCTAACATGAAGTTGTGCATAAAAATGCCAACTGTAAATCAAAACTCTACTCAGTCCCTTAAAATGGTTTAGAAACTAAGCAAAACCTACCTGAGTTTCTCCAGAATCACCCATTCCCTAAAGAGGAAAAGCAGCCCTCACCTTCCACTGAAAAATAGAAACAAATTTAAATTGCATGTCACACGTAAGTTGGAGACAAACCAATTCGCTTTATACAATAATTTTAGATGAGAAAAGAAAACGATTCCTAAAGAGCAAGGGTGGGTAATATTAGGAAAAAAAAGTTGCATGTAGGTTAAGGCTGACAATAGACTGGTAGTTTCTTCTAAATGAGCTGCCTAATGTTTCTTCTGACACATTCTCTGAGGAGGATGTGATGCTGTCAGAGCAGATGCTAGCTCATGCCAAGGCTCCTAGTCCTCACTGAACACTGACAAATGCATATAAGGAAACCAGATTGTCTTACCTGTGAGATACCGTGTTTAAAATAGATGTTAAGTTTATAAGAATATGTTTAGTGTTTAGACTTTATGAAGAGTTTGTCGGCTGCTGCATGTATTAATCTTACTGATAACATCTGTACCTCATGTTATAATAACAACAAGGAGTCCGGTGGCACCTTAAAGACTAACAGATTTATTTGAGCATACACTTTTGTGGGTAAAAATCCCACTTCAGGTGCATGGAGTAAAAATTACAGATGCAGACATAAATATACTGACACATGAAGAGAAGGAATTTACCTCACAAGTGGAGAACCAGTGTTGACAGCGCCAATTTAATCAGGGTCATTGTAGTCCACTCCCAGCAATAGATGTGGAGGTATCAATTCCAGGAGAGGCAAAGCCGTTTCTGTAATGAGCCAGCCACTCCCAGTCCCTATTCAAGCCCAAATTAATGGTGTTAAATTTGCAAATGAATGTTAGTTCTGCTGTTTCTCTTTAAAGTCTGTTTCTGAAGTTTTTTTGTTCAAGTATAGCTACTTTCAAATCTGTTATAGAATGTCCAGGAAGATTGAAGTGTTCTCCAACTGGCTTTTGTATGTTACCATTCCTGATGTCCAATTTGTGTCCATTTTGTCTTATTCTTTTACGTAGGGATTGTCCGGTTTGGCCAATGTACATGGCAGAGGGGCATTGCTGACACATTATGGCATCTATAACATAAGTAGACGTGCAGGTGAATGAGCCTCTGATGGTGTGGCTGATGTGGTTGGATCCTCTGGCTTGGGTTAGCCCTAAAGGACATATAGAGCTTGCATATTATAGCAGATTCTATTTCCCTTTTGTAACAAAAGACTAACTCATTTGTGTGTGTATGTTTACCTGATTTAACCTTGTAAATAACTCTGATTTCTTTTCTTACTTAATAAATCTTTAGTTAGTTTATTATAGGATTGGGTACAATCACTGTCTTTAGTTTGAGATCTGAGGTACAATTGACTTGGTATAAGTGTCCAATCATTTGGGACTGGGAGTAACCTAAATATTGTTGCAGTTTTTGGTGTAAGGCACCATCTAATCACAAAGGCAAGCTCACCTAAGTGGCAAGACAGACCAAAATATCCAAGGGGACTGTCTATGTCTCCATGTTAAGGCTGCTATAGTTCACACTTGATGGTTGGTGAAATCCAGTTTGGGGTTTGTGCCCTGATTTTTAACAGTCTGTCCTGAACTTGTGTCACAGAGTTCACTCACCACTGGTGGTACCTCCTGCTGGATGTTGTGGGGATTAGCTCCGGCTAGGCTTTGTGCCCTCCCCCAGTGATGCCTGTCCTTCTCATCCTGTTGACACATCTAATTCCAGGAACCACAGCCTCCTCATCATGTTTCAGCACTTTGGCTGGTTCATATGAGTTGCCCCCTTCCAGGGTATCAAAGTCCTTTTCAGCAAGTGACTCAGGCAGTCTCCCTGCTCATTGCCCAACCAGGGCCACTTCATCAGCAGCTGGTAGGGGAACCTAGGCCCACCCTCTACTCCAGGTCCCAACTCAGGGGTCCTCTCAGCAGACAAGTTTTGATCTATCCCAAACCTTGCTGTTCTTTCCACTGAGCCTTGCCTATCTCTCTGGCTCTCCCCTATGTCTGGACTTGACAAGCCACACTCCTTCCTCCCAGGGAGTAACTGTAACAGATATGCCTCCCTTCTCCCAGGCAGTGACTGAAGACTACTTCCCTCCAGTCCCTTCTGTTGCCAGCTGCCTAGCTTATATAGGCTCTGCCTGTTTCTCCCCAGCTGATCCTCTTCTAGATAAATACATTCTCCCTGTCTCCTTATCCAGGTGAAGCCAGAGCAATTAATTGGCCCACTTAGCCATCTTTACCCCTCCAGGTCCTGTTTGGGGCGAACACCCCATCACAGGTGGGTACTCATGTTCATGAGCTACTCTAAACAGCTTGACAAAGGAAATGAAAGGGTTTCTAATGACTAACGCCCCAATTCACCACCAAAGTGGGGCAGATCATGACTACTTTGTGGTCTGTTCTGTTGTGAACTCAGGCATAATCAATGTAATCAAATCAGCATCTGAACATTGCTAAATGAAGTCCTGGATTGAACAGCAATAGAAATAGCTACCCCTGGAAAAAGCAGCTCCTCTCAGAGCCATTTTAAGAAAAACATAGGCCCAGCTGTATGAATTTTCCAGTTGAATGAACCATTAAAGTCAACAGAGTACTCACATGATTAAAATTATGCACCTCCTTAAGAACCTTGCTGAGTTAGTACTTTTAACTGATTAAAAGAATGCTTTTCTTGGGTAATTAAATGCTTATTATTCCTACCAACCAATTTCAAGCAAACACCAACAATATATCATTTTCTGAAACTTCCGAGGAACAGGAAATAGTGTATCTCGTAAGTTGGTTAATACGTTACAACACTGTATAAAGTTACTTATGCTTTCCACCAGGCTGAGTTAATCTAAAACATTATTTGCACCTTGAGCCAGAAAGCCAGAAAGACTTTTTAGCTCTCGTAGCATTCTTAAAATCACAGATGAGATTTTCAAAGATGTCTAGGGGATTTAGCTACATGTGTTGATTTTTTTGCCAATAAAATAATTGATTACTTCAGGGTTTTTTTCATAGCAGAGTTGCACTATGAGAATAAATGGAAAAGGACTGATGTGTACTGTGTGTTTCAAGATAAAGGAACATTGCCACACACTTGACTTCCTATGTTTCAATTATGACATAATTTTCACCTTCCAAATATGTTATTAAATAGTTGCTTTGTGGTACTTCCAAAACATATACTTTGTTTAAACCAGAATTTATTAACAGGCATCTAAGAGCAGAAATTAGCCTTTACTTTTGTATCATTTTAATTTTTCACACCACAGAGTCATTACTTCCATATGAATTAATGAGTAGCTGCATATCAGTTATCTGTTCCATTAGATTCCTTTGTAGTGTACCTATAGCACTTGAAAGATAGTGATGAAAGTATTGTGTGTGTTATTTCCTGAGCTATAATTAATGGTAACTTTGAAACAAGAGCTAGAATATGCCCATCTGCTCTGTGAGTGCACAAGAGGAGAGAGAGGGTACAGAAAATAAACACACATCCCCTCTGTACCTCAGTGCAGCAAGTGGGTACAGTTGTAATTCTGAACTTTCAGGAGTACAGGGAATATTGTGTACTTGTGTCTCCGAACTTAATACACTCTAAAGTGGCAAGGAGTGAATGGGGCTGTGACAGAGTAGGATATGTCTGTATCAAATTATGAACTCCAGTTGGTATTGTATGTTGAACACATGTATAAACCAGCCTGCAGACAATCCATTGTATTGCATCCCAGATAGTCACCCTGCCCTGTCTTTCTGGCAAGAAGTTTGAAACCTCATTGAAGGACTATCACTGAAAGCCACTAGAACTGTCATCTATCAATGATTGTCATCTGGTCCCCTATCCCCATGGAACAATGGATTTTCTACGGAGGTGCCTATAGTGGGATGGGGCATGAATGATGGGATTGCGGGGGAATTCCCAATGGAACACATGGCTCAGAGACCCTTCTTAAGAGCAAGGTTCTATTCAGTGCAGAGGGGCTGACCAATATCATATGCAATCATGATATGCAGTACAGAGAGGGCCAACCTGAACACTGACAAACCTCAGACTCACAGAAGTGGTGAGATCAGACTAGGGGAGGTGCATATAAAGACTTTTGTTGTTTTCCAAAGATCTATAACTCTCAAGTGTTTTTAAAAATAAAGTCACAGTGGTTAAGAAAGTCCTTTGCCAAGGCTTTTGCGTTCTTTTGTTGTTGTTGTTGTTGCTTCCCTGCCATGCTTTTCTTGAGGGGGTTAAGCTAGATATCCCAGGAGTGTATAACCTAGGTAGAGTTCTGTGGAAGTAACTGGGGGAGCTTGGGAAATATCATCTTAGACACTGCTTTTGGGTTCTAAGCTGACTGGATGGCAGCCTCCCAGATCCCAAGGAAGGGTGTCAGACAAGAAGTCTGAGCCTGGGAGCATACCCTCTAAACCCAGAGCTAGAAACAGTGACTAGCTTCTACCCAGACCCAGCTGACTTAGAAACATGTGAGCCCAATGAATGTGTCCACTAGCAACAAGCTGGTGACCACAAAAAATACAATGGCCCAGGTTGTAACAGGGGCTGTGATATGTACGCTGCACCCCTTAAGAATATACATCAATAAGTGCCCTCCTTCTATTTGCAAGGGGTTTCAGGTGCATGAGGAAGCATTTTCCACATAGCTCGGCACTACCCAGAAACTAGGCCAGTGCTTCTCATGTGCAATTTAGTTATATTTAATTATACATTCCTTTATTTGTATTACAGCATATAAACCAGTCTTACACTAAATTAATTATCCTGGCTTACGTATCTGTCTCTTCTTTAATCTTTATTGCAGTTAGATATCACACTGCTACTTATCTCTGCATTTTGTTGTCTCCCCTGATAAAATAATCTGAGGGAGTTTTTTCAAAACATACTTTTCATCTTCACAAAAGTCCAGTTTTCCCATGCTTTGATATGTTCTTAGCAAATTGTTGACACAAGGCATCAGAAATATAAGTGACATTGTCCATGTGCGTAGGGGTTGCAGGACTGTGCCTTGTATCTGGGACAGCATGCAAGTTAATATTTTCAAGCAGCTTCCATGCTCTACTATTGATTAGACAATTTGTTTTGATGTTATGTACATTGTCTATAAAATTGTGTTACTAGTCTGTTTGTTTAGTGAAATAGATTTGAGACACCCTAATGTTCAGTGAAATAGATTTGAGACACCCTAACGTTTGCTTATCTTATTATAAGTTTGGCTAAAGTTTTCCTTAAAATTTCTAGTCTTGGTAGCTTGATGATTTTGTTTACCATACTTTTCACCTCTAGGACATCAGTTCAAATACTGCAAAGCTTGGTGCTAAGTCCCTGGAATTTGTTCAGTATGATGGCTTTAAGTGATGTGCGCAAACTAAATGGGTAGTACCATTCCTATTCCAGGTGGATAAGTGTCCAAATAACCAACACACCACCATACTAACTCTAATTGGCATCATTGTTGAATTGCTGCACAATTCTCTCCCTGCTCTCTCACAGTATTAAAAAGCTGCTGGCATATACCAACACCAAATTATTTCCCTTCCATGCACCAGTTCAGCTCTACCAGCCTGTGGATTGGGTGGCTGAGCCAAAAGTCCACCCATTCTCTGTTCTTTCTTGCCTCCTCCTGACCCTCCCATTCCAAGGAAGAGTAATGGATTTGTTCACCTCTTGTACACCTGGACCCAAGGTCTAGGTAGCTGTGGATAGGCATAAGAGGATTTTTACTTCCTCCCCTACCCCTGAAAGCCTGTGCAGACTCAGGGACAAAGATGCATTTGCTGTTAATGTAAATGGATATAAAATATACTTTATTTTTACTGCTTTTATTATTAATTATTATTATTTATTATTCCTGATTCCCTGGTTTTGTGGAAAGTGCCATAGACTCACTTTATAGATTTTCCATTAAAGTGATTGTTGTTGTGTAGAACTCTTTTCCTGAAAATAGAAGCAACTGACACTGGAATGTGTATGTAACTTGATGGAAGAGAAACAAAAAATGCCTCCTTACAACAAGGTATACAAGATCATTATGCATCAGCAGGACTAGAGAACCATACTTGGCAAATGGATGCTGCATGCAGTGGAACAAACAGAAGTCAAAATGAGGACAGCACATTTTAAAAATGGAAAGTGACAGTCAATCATTAATGCAAATTAAACACAAATGTTGATGTTTTTATTATACAAATTGCATGTGCACATTATGAGTATTTCTAACTAGGAATGGATGAAATGGTGCAGAAAAAGTAAAAACCAGCCCAAGCCTTCACCAGTTTCATACACTGGAGCTGAACATTTTCCCCAGTTCAGTGATGTTTAATTAAAGAATCCTCTCCAACTTCAAGGGTCCCAATGAGATTCTCATTCTCCAACAGCTCCTTTGTCTCTTCCTTTCCTGAAAATAACTAATATGTCCCTGTCTCCGTCCTGAACCTTGATCTTTAAACAGACCCAATTCTAAGGCTGTTCCACCTTTGAAGAGCAAAATGCCTTAGTTGATGAGCACCGAAATCTCTCTACCAGTCCTCAAATGCTACTGAATTTGAATATCATGCCTTCTGGTTTGGTAATGAAGTCTTGGACTTGTAGCCTCTGGGAATACAAAGTTTGAATTGTCCAATTGTACCAAAGTGAGCAGTGGAGTTGCTGGTCCTAATGATAGGATCTGCCTACTTCTTATGACACAATCCATCCCCTCCAAACATTCCGCAAATGGTTCTAAAGGCAATCAAACCACTTTCCTCTCCAGTTGAAGCTATTTGTCCAGCTAAATGATCCCCATTTCATTTCCCTTCCATTCCTAATCATTATCTATGATAGGAGTTATCCTCTTACCATTGTCCCAGTTCTCACATCAGCATTAATGCACCAGAGGAAAAAATATTTGGGACTCAATTAAGCACAGCCATGAACATGAAGTGTTCATAAGTTGAATCAGCTCACAAGTAGCCCCAGGAAGCTTACTGCCTCAGTGACACAATGCCATCCCTTCTTCCCCTTTAGTCCATAGGGTGTAGGAATTAGTTATTGGCCTATCCCAGCAATTTCAGGATTCCATATTGGGGACTGAACCTAAAACTAATCCCATCTCTCACCTCTCCCTGCTCATCTATTACATAGGAGAAGTGGTGTGTGCAGAGCCTGGTTACTTTGTGTGCTCAAACCCATATGAAGGTTCTTACATCTGTTGAGGAAGGGTATCAGTCTGGCTCACAGTAAGGTGAAAGTGCCAGAATTTGGTCTCAAATAAGTGAAAAGAAGGAACCCGGAGTTATAATATATAGTACACACAAGCACTGTTTCTAAATAAAATTATTTGAACATTTTAATGAGCTGTTTTTCTTTAAGTAGAGAGTGATAATTGGGATTTTACACTGAAAATATTAACTTGCATGCTCTCCCAGATACAAGGCACAGTCCTGCAACCCCTATGCACATGGACAATGTCACTGCGAGTAATTGTGCTATTTGTGTGAGTAAGGTGTACTCACATGAGTAAGAGTTACATGATTGAACCCTGAACTCCCAAGTATGTATTCATTTTCCTTACGTACATCGTTTGGATGTTAATTCCATTGTATGTTAATTCCATTGTATTCTATGTTTTATATAGCTTGGAAGTGAAAGGGGTTTTGTGATCTCCCAGTGGCTTCTGAGCCAATTAAGAAAAAAATTTCTAGGTTCTTTTCAGCAGACTGGAAACTTTAAGGTTTTTGTGATCTCTTTTTTTCTGCTTCTAAGCCTGAAGCAAGCATTGGTAGTCTTAAAATTCCACAGCTCTAACTGCAGTATGTTACATTTTGTTTTTGACACATTTTAATGTCACACACAATAACATTTTGAAGAGGAAATGGCAGGCTATACATCAGTAGGAGCAGAAGGGAAAGAGCGGGAACTGTGTGCTGATATATGAATATTTCTTAGATTAGTGATTAGAAGAACAAAAGAAAAAATATCATAAATGTGTGCTTTAGAGATCTGGGGCCACATTGTGCAGTTGTTGTGCACTCAGTGTTTCAGTGCTAATTTCAATTTGGGACACAATAGATTTGCAGAATCAGGCCCTGTAATATGTCTCAAAACTTGATTTATAATAAATGATATAATGGGTAGGGAGTAGCAGGAAGTGGGCGGAGCTTTGACTACAAACACCCAGAGTGCCATCCAGCCTATCTGAGATGGTGGAGAGAGTGTCATAATTAGCTGCCACTTTAGTCTAATAGCGAATTACAAGTGTCTGAATTTGGCCCATGGTTAAACATAAAACTACCATGTATTATTTTTTAATGATTTTGGTGCCCTATGGACATTTGGCATAGGAAAGCCATTCAACCATATGGATTTAAACCCAGTGTTCTTGTGTTGCATTACAGTTGTGCAATATGAAACCTTGTGGGCATTGTGTTATTTGTGTTGCTACGGTTAATAGGTTTGCCTATGATGTTGCTTAGATACACAAAACTTTGAACAGAAAGCCATGCTAATAACCTCAGTATTGTTCTCTGGAACTAATCTGCTGTTGCAAGACAATCTATTTATTTTACACAATGGTAGTAGATACCGTTTAAATATAAAAATGTTTGGGTTTTAATGGTACAGTGGTATGGTATAGAAAAGTGGTTTTTGTCCTGGTTGTTAATTTAGACATACAAATGTAAGTTTCAAATTTGCTTACAAAACAAACTTACAGATACTTTCAGAAAGAAAATCACTGAAGCAAGTATGACAATTAAATACTCCGGTTACTGGCACGTACTATAGTAAGGTTACCTCACACACTGAAAAAAAGGCTCCACGCAGGCACCAACCGTATGTAACTCCAGAGTCTTGTCCTCATGTAGAGTGAGACTGTGATAATTTTAACAAAATAATTAGCCTAACACCTCTAATAAAAATTCAGAGAGGTCAATGGTATTGTCTCTTGAAAACCAGGATTGAAATGCTGGCCCTGTTGACGTCAATGGGAGTTTTTCTATTGACTTCAGTGGGGCCTGGATTTCATCCAAATATTGAAAACTTGGAGACAAATTCTGCTCCGATTTCACCGGTGTAAATCTGCACCACTAATTCATTATGTTTTGTTCTATTGGTTATCACTTTGATCCAATGCTTAGTTGGCAGCTTTGCTCTTGGACAAAGGATTCATTTCCTTGTGAGCGGGCACAATGCCACCCAAAGAGATAGAATGGAATGTAGGCAGCCAAAGCACCCCGTATGTGTATCAAATATGTTTGTGAAGAGTAAGATTCTAATTTGGGAATGTCCAAATAGCTGTGTATACTGTGCAGTATTTGAATAAAGAATTTACCGTTTGTGGACAGAGGTCTGACCACTTTAAAAAAATGGCCTGTGAAGCTGAATAGAGAAATATTTTTGTCCTGTTATAACTAAGCCATTATTTGCCCTGGGGGATAATGGGAAAGAGGCAAAAAGAAGGATTTCCCTTTCTTTTCTGTCAGTGCAAGAAGCTCTATGTACTGTGTGAAAAGTATCTTCTAAAACAGCATTCACGTTAATAGGTGTTTAATCATGAGACTAGGTGCAGTGGTGACCTAAATGATTTTCAGCATTAGTGTAGCAGCATTAGCAAGTTAGAAAAAAACTTACGCACTCATGGAATGAGATGGAATCATCTGCTCAAATAAAATAAGAATCAATGAAAACCTGTAGTCAACTTTTATTGAAAACCTGTGATAACTATTTGAATAATTTTGATAATGTTTTCAATGCTGTTTTAAAATAAATTAACCAAAAATCAGCAAAATGAATGGGTGTGTTGAAAGCCATCTGATATGGAAACAACCTCACAGTTTCGAGATTTATTTATTATTTTTAACATATACACATTTCCAGTCTTCCAACTGGGCTGGATGTGTAGCTCATGTAAATCAGCATAACTCAGTTCGTTTCAGTGAGGTTATAGCTACTTACATTAGCTGAGGATCTGGTCCATGATCTTCTGTATTTCCTGTTTTTAACCTGGCCTGGAACCAGAAGTATTGTAATCTAAAATTAAATGGATAGCTAACTTTGGAGGATGTGGCCAAACTGAAACACATTTTTCCTGAATTTCAATACTTGCCCTCTTCCTGCCGAATTTAGTAGAGGGGAGCTTTGCCACTAATTTCAATGATTATAGGATCAATTCCCCTGCCAAGTAGTAAGCATTCCTGCAAGATGCTGAGTTCCCTAAATGCTTATTGAATTTAGTGAGAATTTAGGGTGCTCTCCATCTTGTGTCAGATAATCAGCTTTCCAGAGGAACTGGTCCTAGATCATAGGTGTCATTCATTCCGATGGCAAAATGGGTGACACTCTGTCCCCATCAAAGGCAACAACAAATTGACCAGGGCCAGGATAAGTCTCAATTTTATGGACTTCAGTTAGAATATTTCCTATCTATCCATTTCCAAATCACCTATCACTCTAGTATCTAGAATTGATGAAAATAGCTAGAAATATTCTGAAAGGTAGTCAGCTTTCCCTTCTGCTATTAGTTTAACTGCAAGATACTGTCTTTTGAATACTCTGCCACTTTTTCCTCTGCTCTGGTTTCTTGGGAAGATACAGTAAATATATTTTATTCTGCAAAATATGATACAAAGCAGTAACATAATAGAAACTTTCACATACACAATGCTTACTTTGCAGTTTATGATGCTAATGTATATTTCATTAATGATATGATACTGACACACCAATCTAGCACTTTATATCCTCAAAGCTCTTTACACACTTTTTTCAGGACCTGAGATGAAATCATTCATCAGTATCTAAGAATCATGAGGAGTGCAGCTGTGAGAATTCCCACCATAGATGTTTTATTTTCATCTTAAAACATTTTAATCCAAATGTTTAGATTGCACTCCAAGTGATAAACACATTTTCACTGCTTCACAAAGAGTTTTGCCTGAAAAACTCTGCAAATAGTGTAATCTCAGCTAGACTGCTAAGTAAATTTTATTCTTGTTAGGGGGAATATTTTAAGGAATTTGGCAGATCACACTCTTGGCACACCACCAATGTGATATCATATGGTATGTTTTGCCAAATGGATTTTTTACATAAAGTAAATATTTTGTAGTGTGTTGATTGTAGACATGGAGAAAGGGGACGGAGGGCAGGGGATTTTGTGTTATTATATCAGTAACAGATTAACTTCTTGCTTTTTTGCTACATTCAAAATTATAGATGAAGTAAGCAGTAAATGCAGCATCAAAAGTGATTTTATGCCATGAAAATATGCTGATGTCTACTAATATAAAAATAGAGAATAGTAGTTGTCTTACATCTGGAAATGAGTGAGAATGTGTTTTACTCCAGCTGGCTAACAAGTTAGCAACATGGTGAAGTGCCAGTCAAAAATAGAATGTCAGGGCTTCAAACAAACAGTAAATTGGGTCCTGCTCCATTTGAAATCAATGGAGAAATGGATTACAATGAAAGTAGGATTAGGCCCTATGTGACAGTTTAAAACAAAAACCAATTAAATTTGTGACAAGCAAATGAGCTTATTTCAGTAGTGATGTTTTTTCTGTAAATTCTTATCCAGGGGAAATTTGTTATAATATCACTTCAGAGGGAACCAGCTGGTTTTCTGTAGAAGAAAAAGTAGAAGGAGAAAGACTAGATGTGCCTTGTCAAGTGTGGATTGTGGTGATGTCCCCTGATGCAATAATTTATCCCTAGAGTGCATATAGATGCAATAATCAGACTTAGTATGTGTTCAACATAGGTAAATCAGCAAGGATTGTAGTGAACACAGGAGTAGAGCCTAGAGTTCTTGGTTCCATGCCTGGCTCTGATACAGTCCTCTGGAATCAACTTGAGCAAGTTATATGCAGTGTAGTTGTAGCCTTGTTGGTCGCAGATATTAGAGAGACAAGGTGGGTGAGGTAATATTTTTAATTGGAACAAGTTCTGTTGGTGAGAGAGACAAGCTTTCAAGCCCCACAGAGCTTGTCTGCAGGTCTGGAAAAGGTACTTCCAGCATTGCAGAACATACGTAAGGTGGAACACATTCAAGGTAGAGTTACCCATTAACACCTCTGGAGTCATAGGACAAAAAAAAAAACACACTTTCAAAAGAGGACCCTGGGAACCTTCATTCATTACTCTGCTAGACACTAAAAATCATGGACTAAACAGAGACACTTATTATAACAATCTGTAATCCACTAACCCCCACTTTCAGTCCTATGATTGCAGAAGTGTTAATGGATCACTCTACCTTGAATGGTTTCAGAGTAGCAGCCGTGTTAGTATGTATTCACAAAAAGAAAAGGAGTACTAGTGGCACCTTAGAGACTAACCAATTTATTTGAGCATAAGCTTTTGTGAGCTACAGCTCACTACATCGGATGCCTACCTTGAACGTTCCCTTACAATATGAGCTAACTTCTTATGCTAAACAATCTGTTCCACTTTGCATTGTGCTGTGATGCTGGGAGTGCCTTTCCCAAATCCAAAGAGCAGTCTGTGTGTCTCAAAAGCTTGTCTCTCTCACCAACAGAAGTTGGTCCAATAAAAGATATTACCTCATTTACCTTATCCCTCTTGGGCAGTTATGTCACCTGTCTCTGCCTCAATTTCACCATCTGTAAAATAGAGTTAGTACTTTTTAGGGTTGTTGAATTCATTACTGGTTCTTTGATTCACAGATGTAATCCTGGGGAGTGCCATAGGGATATCCAGAAATAAAAATAGAAGCTATAGATATTACCTGGTTTTATTACCGAAGCCAGCACAACCAACTTTTATCTGTGTTTGGGTCATTTGAGCTTGAGTTCAATGACTTCCTCTGGTGTTTTTTTCTTGACTAGCTAAGCCAGGGACAGAAGATTTAAAGAGGAAGACAGGAATGGGTAAAATAAGGTGGGAAAGGAAAAATGACACTTTTATGGGGACATAGCAAGAAACAGAGGTTCACTTTGCAGCTATTGTTCTTGATTTTGCTGAACTCAGCAGAGATATTCAGGTCATCTGGTTTCTTCCTTGTGGCCCAGTTTGGTCAGGACTGCTTTTGAGATCAAGACAGTAAAGGCCCAACAGTGGGATGGTAGATCTCAGGGCCTCAGAATGTAGTGGCAGCCACAACAGTGGAGTTCACTCCTTTTTTTCTGCAAGCTTTTCTGCTCAGGCCAACAGTTTAGCATAAATTAAGAAATTTATTAAATGACTTCGGGAAGGCATAGCCATCTCACCCCATTAACATTATCTAATCAAAATATATATCTAGTGATTCCAATTATAGGTACTTCCTTCTGTTTCTGAAAAAACCTGAGCTTGTTGCTATGCCAACCCTTGACCTTACCAGGTGCCCTGAAGATGCTTAATCATTTAGTTTAAAAACATATAATTTGTCCCCATTTATCTCCATCTCTTGTTTATTTCTATAAACAAACAGTTTTATAGAACCGGTAAAATTATTCTTTCGTAAACTTTCACCCACTTTGGACAATTTTGGCTCCCCAAGAGTGTTCCCAGCATTCCCCCTGTTGTGATACAGCTTCACACTGCCATTTGCTATCAGCTATTTTCAAAAGGCACAATTGAACTCTTGTTTGTTTGTTTTTTTTCCATTTCTGAGTAGAGAGGCCAGATCTGACAGAAAATGTGTGCTAGCAACAACAGCAAAATGAAGATTATCCAGATACAGATCTATATACTAGCAGGTATTTAAAATGAGCTCCTAATCAGTGACTGGCATTTTTAGTGGCAAGGAAATTCCTCATTCTGTGTCAGTAATTAAACAGGGGGATCTGCGCAATTACTGACTTTAAAAAACAACAACACACACACGTCGATTTGTCAAAGGAGCTGCTGAAACAAACCTTCCTGATATGTTCAGTTTTGGCATGCTCCATCGAGTACCACTGGAAATATTAGAAGTCAGACTTCACTTGCCAACAGACAAGAAGCATTCAAAGGAGGAGTCTGGCACTAAGACATATGTGGGGAGTTATTTGTAGATTTTTAGAAGTAATGTAAGGCAAATTAATTCCCACAAATTATTTACTGAAGGTTTTTTGTTTTGTTTTTCCTGAAAAGCAAGTATATTAGCTTCTGTTTATCAAAGACATATGTAGGACCAAAATCTGAACTGTTTTGTGCCTATGCATAAAGAAAGATAATAAATGGAAGTACTCAGTGACAGGAACATATTTTTAGAACCACAAACTATTGGACGTGTGTTCCATTTTTGAACGTCAGAGCCCCCACATATACTGGATTTCTACTGCTCAGGGACAAAGTCTTAGGGAAAGTAGGTGAGTTATGTTCACAGGCTAATTGCCCGCATGGTGGCTCCCCTAGATATGACCCATTCTCAGACCCCTTACCCAAAGCAGAAAAAACCTGTATGTTTGCCACCAATAACGTAAGACATTGCTGTATGTCAGGATTATCACAAGTTCAGGATAACTGCACTTGTGCCTCTCTGAAAGTGCACAACTTTACCTCTAGGGCACCTCCTCATGTCCAAACATTGGATTTCAGGGAACTTTTCCTCTTGCACTCCCTCTGGTGGCTGCTACCTTCTCCGGACTGCCTCACCTGGTCTTCTGTGGCTCAGCCCTCTGACCAAACCACTCAAGAATTTGGTCCCTTGGAGGGGTACAACTTTAAACAAATGGTCACCTGTCCCTATTGTCTTGATTTCAGTTCCCTTACCCTTATAGACACTAGTGCAGGACACCTCTCAATCAGACAGACCTGTCACATCCACAATATCCCACAGCTGAATTCCATCAGTCTACTTATATGATTTAGTTCTGCATCCTCTATCCAGGAAGCAATTAGGTCTTTTCTCCCAATCCCACCCTCAGGTGCAGAGCATGCCTAATCTGGTCCTTTCCAATGCCTTGCAATTGGTGGGGGTTAAGCCCCATCATGCACATCTTCTATGGTCCTCTTCAGGAGTTCCCAATCAGGAAGGTCTGAAGCCATTACCTGTCTCTGGGTAGGGACCCTGGCCTCACTCCCTTCTGAACTAGAGGTTTTAAGGCTGCACATCTCCCTAAATTGTACTGCAATGTCCCCAGCAATCCAGTTTACCTAAAGGCCAGCATCTGTGCTTTTCTTTTTCTCTGATGGGTATCTCTGGTATACTGCCAGAAGTTACAAATTACCACACACTCTTCCAAGCAAACACATTTATTCTTAAGGTAAAAAGCATTACAGAAAAAAAAAAACATAAAAATACTTCCTACATGCATGCTAAAACTTACCAGAGGTCACCTATCATTCTTAAGGGGTATAAGCAGGTTAAAGCCTGTCCAACCCTTGAGCAGGACTGGGGACCCTTTGCACAAAAGTTCATGTCCATTTGTGGATCAGACATAAAGCCTTGAATAAGTTTAAATGAGGTCTTTTTAAGTCAAAAGCCCTCAATTTGTCTGTTGGTCTCTGGGAAATCCAATTTGAACATAAATAAAATCCTTTATCATGTCCAGTATATGCAAACCACCCCACCTCTCTGAAGGTGGTTCACAACTTGAGTGAGTCACCTTACTCACCTCCCCCTGTTCTTTGTTCCCAGAAGAGCTGTTGCAACCCTCCCCCAGGAAGAGAATCTTTTAGGTAGAAGTGACTTGGGCCTCAGAAGTTGAAACATGGACACCCCTTCCACAGTCCCATAAAATTCAGCATAGCTAGGAATGGCTAGATGAAGAGGTGAATTTCTGCACAAGCATTACAGATGAGGGTTCTGCAGGTTTTTCTCTCACCAATTTGCACTTTCATAGAGAATTTCTACCTCAGTCTCCCTAGAGGCAGCTGGACCTTTGGAGTGGAAGTTTGTGACATTCTCCGGGGTACATTCTAGACTCTTGAACTGCTGTGTTGCCTTTAGCTCTCCAGCCCAGGCTGCCTTTTACACTGCTTTGCTTGTTAAAAGCAGCCTCTCCAAGCTCTGCTCACACACAGCCATTACTATGAAAAGTTACATGAATGCTTTTTCACCCATTCATGAATTACACAGATGGTAACACCTGCAAATTCTTAGCCTCAGCCTTGCACCCAGAGAAATATGTGCCTTGTATTGTCCAGCAAGGTACTGAACAATGCAAGCTCATTAATAATCCATCATTTCATCAAAGGAAATTATTATGAATCAGGGCTTGTTAACCTTAGTAGAGATTCCCCAAAAACTTCAACCCAAACACATTTGTTTACATAATACAATAAAAAAGTTCATTATCTAGAGACAGAAAGATTTTAAGTGATTATAAGTGGTAAGGCATACAAGTCAGAATTGGCAAAAAGAAAAGGAGTACTTGTGGCACCTTAGAGACTAACCAATTTATTTGAGCATAAGCTTTCGTTAGTCTCTAAGGTGCCACAAGTACTCCTTTTCTTTTTGCGAATACAGACTAACACGGCTGTTACTCTGAAACAAGTCAGAATTGGTTACAAAAGAAATAAATAGATAAAACTGCAATCTAATTCCTCAACTTTACCAAGATTTTGAGATCAAATAAGATTTGAAAGCAAAAAAATTTCTCTCACCCAAAAAACCTTCAGTAGTCCATATTAACTGGAAAGCCTTCAAACTAGGACCGCTCTCTCCAGTTTAATGAGTAGAGATACGGGAGGATAGGTGATGAGGGGATCACTGTCTCTCCGTTTTATACTCTGGCCCTTTGTACTGGAAAAGTCTTTGTTGGGTCATGGGGTCAGGCAGTTCCATGGCTCACGTGAGGTGCCAACTGTCCTTAAGGTGAACTGCAAAATTCATGTTTACCACTCCCCTGCTGGTGAATTTCTGATTAAACAAGTAATGGCCTCTTAGCACCTAGCTGGTTCTTTTGTCTCTGAAAAAACTAGTTTAAGGCAGATTTTCTAACTTTGTAACATGTTACAGTAAAATACTTGTTATACAGTACAGTGTCATAACTTTACATGTTTCAGAGTAGCAGCCGTGTTAGTCTGTATTCGCAAAAAGAAAAGGAGTACTTGTGGCACCTTAGAGACTCACAAATTTATTTGAGCATAAGCTTTTGTGAGCTACATCGAATGCATCCAATGAAGTGAACTGTAGATCACGAAAGCTTATGCTCAAATAAATTTGTTAGTCTTTAAGGTGCCACAAGTACTCCTTTTCTTTTTTAAAACTTTACATATAAAGTTACCAAACATATTTTTCCAGGATAATAATGTGCAGTAGGTTATGAGTTTTCAAATGATATCTCGCAAGGCATACATGGCACACAATATATCATAATCACATAAAAGTGCAGGTTTTTTACTCACCAATTTGCACTTTCATAGAGAACTTCTTCTTCAGTTTCCCTAGAGGCAGATAGACTTTCGGAGTGAAGGTGTTACAACTCTTCTTCACAGGAAAAGAACCAGATCTAATGCAGGCCCAGCTTTGTGGGGACACCCTAAATCGTAGCACACTCGGAGCATTTTAGGTGAGGGTGAGCTAAGCAAACTGAGAGTGGGAACACATATAATGAGGCATAATGCAAGGGGCTATAGTGGGTACCTACCCCCTTCCGTCCATTCTAAGTAGTCCAAAAAGAACAGATTGGAAATACAACAAAACTATTTTTATGTCTGCAATCATTAAAAAAAGAGATACAATCCAGGATACCATTAATAACATTACATCTACATCTGTTGTTTCTTCCTTTCATATCTAGGTATTTAGACAACACTCATGTATATCATTTGTATACTTAGTCAGGAATTTTCATGTATACTGCCTTTTCAAATATAGATTTTTATTATTATTAAAAAACTCTTTTTAGGTGTGTGATGATTTGAAACACTAGGTGAAGTCCTGACCCTAATGATGTCAATGCCAATGCTGCCACTGACTTCAAAAGGGTTAGGATTTTACCCATTATCTTTACTCCAGATTCATGGTCAGTTGCAGAATGTATTCCCTTGGCACATCTCCTGTGTGTGATCTGAGATTTAATCATGCAAATCAGGTGCATTAGAGAGTGACTTAACTTACAAAAGAATGAAAGACAACATGATTTGAATTCAAAGATATTTACTTTTGCTAGGGTTACACCATAATGCTACACGCTATTCCACTTCATCATTATTAGATGTAACCAGAAAATAGCTCTCTGCCTTAAGGGATTTTCATTGGGAACAATGTGGTTAAAACATGATAAAGGATTTTATTTAATTAAAGGTGGAGGATGCTTCAAAGCCATTACTCAGGAAAGTACTTGAAATCTCCCAGAGCTACTTTAATTTACATTTTAGTCTGACCAGGCAGTATACTACATGATAAGGAATGTAGCTTATTAAAAGAGAATAAAACCATACAAAACAGAATGCCAAAAGGCAATATTTAGTACAGCCTGAATTTCAGAGGAAATGCTCAGTACATCTCTGGAGCGTGAGACTGTCTAGTGTTTGATGAGAAAAGTAAAAATAATCTTATTCTGCTTCCTCCACAGAGTCCAAGAATACATTAGCATGATGGGGCACCCTACTTCTGCCTCCCAATCACAATCAGGAGAAGGCTAACAAGCTCATGTGAGCTCAGTGCCTACCAAATAGACACACTAGGAGAACCTGCTCCAGCTGGAGGAAGCAAGCTTAAAAAGCAGAGCTGGATTCAGGAAAGGGTAGCGGGGCAAGCAGGAAGAGAGCTGCTACAGAAGATCTGAGAGGGAATCAGTTGGCAAATCTCCACTGCCCGCAAAGATCTATCAACATTCACAAAGACCTTGGAAAGGGGGAAAATCTGAAATTGCCTGAGTGTGACCCCCAAGAAAGGCTCTGCCTACCACAATCAGGTATAAGGAAATGGAACCCACAGCAGCAGGGGGGATCAGCGTGAACCCCTTTTCCACACTCAAGAAAGGCAGCAGATGTCAACTTTCAGAAACAACAGGAGATGCAAAAAGGGTCACCTACTTCCCTGGACGGGAATAAGGGTGACAGCAGGAGATTACCTAGGGCATTGCACATTTTTCCTCTCTTACCACATGTTGAGTTCTCTGCTGGGCTGATGTAGGCAGGGCCCTACAGAGGAGTGGACCTTGGAATTAACACTCCATTCAGATGAACTGGGCATTTCCCCCATCTCAAGCTGTCTGAAGGCTTTGCTAGATAACACCTCTTGGGTCACATTCTCAATGTTTCATTCAGAACTCCATGAGCATTTCTGCCTGCTAAAACCAAGAATGAGTTTGGTTCGTTGCTTTTAAAGCATTTGACTTTTTGTAAAAATCTATATTACATGGTGTCATATTCTGTGGTTGGGGACCCAGGTTCTCAGCTGGCGTAAATTGGCTGGTTTAGCTCCACTGATGTCAATGGAGTTATACTGATTTATACCAAATGAAAGATATGGCTGTCAATTTTTAATACCCTAAACATTTTTCTCAGTGCATACAAATCACATTTAGCAAAATAATGAAACATATCTTTGAAATGATTTGGAGATCATTTGTAGAAGCACAATCAAATTGCATTCCACATGATGAGGGGCTTTCCTAAACAAAATTGTGTGTTTGGCTCCCAGTCACAGTCCAGGGATTGAAGCTCATGTCAGCTACACTGACCAGTAACACCACTGCTTTCAATTAATTTACTTCTGATTTATGCCTGTGGAATAAAGATCAGAATCAGACTCTGAAAGTGTGAACATATGGTAGCGAATATCAGAATTTTAGTTTCTGGTGAGTAACTTAGTTTTATGTGTATAATGCTAAGGAATTATTATTGATAGCACTACAATACCAGAAAACCTTTATATATCATTTTATGTCTTTGAGAAGTTATAGAGGGCCTTTGCCTTTTTGGGATGCGGTAGTACCTGGAAGTGGTTAGAAGCAAGAAGATGGAGACCCTATGATGTGTATAGTCAGTCTTTGAGAAAAGAAGTCTGGCAGCCACTTGACATTGTTCAGAGCTCTAATGGGGTATATAGATAGTTAGGCCAGTAGATGAAAGCTTGGATCAGATAATAAAGGATGAATTCACAGAGCATACAAGGTGATGGAAGGAAAAGTTCTTGAACAGTACAACAAAGAGTTGGAAAATAACCTTCTTGTTCATTGAGCATTTCAGTTAATTATGTTTAGATCAGAATCTCTGGAATTCTTTTGTATTTTGCTACTAGTTTTTGGCTACTTCTGTCTCTACTGTACCTAGTTACAGACCAACTTAATCCCCCCAAAACGGCCTTTTTGTGATTTCTTCACCATCTTATCACTTACATTGTCCGTGGGAAATATTATCTATTTTCTTATTCATTGATTAATTTATTAAGTACTGATAGCATGTGCAAGACACGGAAGACAGCCCTCAGAAGAAGACTGAAGCCAGGGTGTGAAAAATCCACACCCCTGAGCGATGAAGTTATACTGACCTAACCTTCAGTGTAGACAGTGCTATTATGCCGATGGGAGAGCTTCTCCTGTCGACATAGCTACCGCCTTTCGTAGAGGTGGATTAACTACACCAATAGGAGAAGCTCTCCCGTCGGCATAATAGTCTTGACTATTTACTTGACTTGATTTAACTGGGAATTGGTCCTTCTTTGAGCAGGGGGTTGGACTAGATGACCTTCTGGGGTCCCTTCCAACCCTTATATTCTATGATTCTATGATTCTATGACTACAGCTCTGCACTAGTACAGCTGTACCCCTGCAGCTTTTTAAATGTAGACCTACTCCTCATCTCTGGAAAAAGGAAATGTCACCTTAGAGAGTTTCTGCTGATGGGTGGATGGGAGTTTTCATTTGTGGGCTTCCTTGAAGAAGGGAATGTGGGGAAAGAATATGAAAAGAAAGAGGGTGGATGGGTGGCATGCTGAGTTAGGAAGGGAGTTACAAGCAGAGTGGGCAGTATGGAAAACATTAAAAGGGATAGAAGAAACAGTGGTGAGATAAGCTGCATTAGTGGTAAGAAATGATAGCAGATATGTAGTTGTGAGCAGAGTTGTGTAGGACTTTGAAAAAGAGGCCAAGAGTTTCTTGTACATTTTACCATTTGAGTTGAAAGTTCCCTTTTCTGTGTCTGTACGTGCACTAGTTGGCCTTGTTAGAAAGTTGGCAGAAGAAAGATCACAAAAAAGGCACAAACACTTAATAAATGTTTGTTTCAAAATGTGATTGAGACTTTGGATGAGATGTTAGTTCATTCAAACAAATTCACTGTTCCCTAACGTGGATAAGCACTGACATTTTGGGGGCTCTTCTAACCCTTTTGAATTGTGTCCATCATCAGCATGATATAACAGTTGACAGTAGTCATTCCTCAGACAGATGGGTTATCAACATCAGTGCACTTATTCCCATTCGGTGAGTTCTGATATTTTAATGTTACAACATTATTTTGTTTTATTATTTTAATGGAAGAGTGTGGCCTGTGATCAATAAAATGATGCTTATCTTAATCATCAATCCCTTAGTCAAAAATATGCAGATTTTAAGCATCCAGTTAACACTGTTTACGATTTTTAAAGTTATGGTAAAAATAGGATGAAGTAATTTTACCCTACATTAAACACTGTAAAGCCAATAGAAAAGTTATATTAATATTATAAGGACAGAACATTGCTGTTGCATGTTTAAAAGCAATGTAGAAATGCTTTTCTGGCAGTGTGTGGGAGGAGGTCACTTTCCTTATAGAATTGTTTTGTCACTTACATTCAAATGCTCAGACAAATGCTATGTTGTCTCTTAGCTAGCAGCATGTGCCATTGAAATTAATGTAATTTTTGTGATCATCCACATGATAAATATATTTATGGAATTTTTTGCTAAAATCTTATACGCAGAGCTGGTGACCTTCATTTTTTGAAATTGAAGGCCTCCCAGATAGTCCTAGACCCAGCGAGGCTATCTTTAATTTAATTTAATTTAATTAATTAATAATCATCGACTCCACTTGCTGAGTCCTGTAAATACACATAACAAAAAGATATTCCCTGCTCCCAAGAGCTGAAAAGAAAAATTAATATATATTTTGGATACCGTCACCCTTTAAAGTCACGAAAAAGCACTTGAATTGATATAATCCAATAAAAATGTCTGTCAGCCTTCTGTGACCTCTGACAGAAAGGTAAAATTGCAAAATTGGCCCATAGTGTACACATTTCAGGATTCATAGAATCCTGGAATCCTGATCCATGCTACCATGGAATGAATTGAGTCAGTAGTGAGTGACTCAGTTAAAGTATCTGTATTTACTAGATTATAAGTAATTTTATGTGACATCTAAAATAATGAGGTAAAGATAACTCTAACTGCAGTAAATGGAGCAAAGATTTCACCCTCACTATTTTTCCTATCTAAAACTTGCCAGGTAGATGATCATTGACTTTGTCAAATGTAAGTCACCTCACTTAGCGAATGTCACAGATGACCTGTGTACAGTAGGTTTCAGATTTCTGACAACTTTCCATTATATGCATCCAAAAATAAGTGTCTGATATGCATTAAAATCCACACTGTTGTATATGACAGTCTATTTGACAACTGTGATGACTGAGGCTGAAAGGAATGAATGGTGTCCTACATTTTTAATAGGAGTTAGAACTGCAAAGGGACAGATGTAACTGACCCACATATTTCTGCTAAAATTCTGCAGAGAACATAAGTAACTTGTGTGCTCTGTCAAAGAACACCCACTTTCTTTGTTAGATGTTAGATTCTTCCCCTTCTGTTAGATATGCATATTCCTCCTCCTCCTCCGTTTCAATTATACAGAAAGCAGAGATGCATCGAGGGTATGTGACAGCAGAAGAGTTGGTGTCTGACTAATCCCACCCCCTCAAAGGATGTTATAGCAGATCATTGTGTCTGGCTTTTACAATGTGTCCAAAAAACCATATAGTTGCACAGGTCACGGGACTGACTGATCCCAGAGCTTTGACTCTGGCAAACATCCCATTGGATAAATAGGAGCTGCTGGACCAGGACTTTTGTGTAGTGATGTTAGGGATCCACTGTGTGACTTAAGTATCTTGTATCTCATTAAATATTCTCATAAAGATGTTGAGTTTTCTTTCTCTGAGTTGAGTCAAACCTCGTTGCAAGTTTAATTATTTTTTTTCTGGTTTTATGAAATATAACTATTAATAAAAAGTTAGCAAAGAATTCAATATTTTGTAGTGTTGCAAGCAGAAATAAAATAGGACCTGTTCTTTAATTGATATCAGTTAGTTTTCACTATGTTACTTACTATTCAAGTAGTGTGTGTGTGTGTGTGTGCATGGCTGGCGGATAGAACATGTAGAGGAGTCTGAGGTACCAAGCAGTATTTAGTCTGGCTATAAAGCAGCTATTTTGCACACTCCATTAGCCATGGACAAGAATGGTTAAAAATCTTATATTACTGTGATTTGAAACAATATTGAAAAGAATATTTTGATTCCTTATATTTCTGAATTATTAGTGAGTTTGACTTTCTTGTTCCAGGGTAAACCTCAATGGAGGTCAATGCTTCCTCAAGGAAGCATATTTTTGTGGATAAAGCATAAATGGAAGTAAGCATATACAACTTCTAGAAGGTGTATTCCAAGGTTAGTATATTCTGTTTAAAACCCTTAAAAAAGATTTCTGAAATTTAAGAATAATTGTCACAAAAATTGTGTTAAAATATAATTAAATATTTGAACTAACACATTAAGGGCTGGAAAAGCAGATTTATAGGAATGCTGTCAACATGCAATCTAGTCAGTTTACAAAGAAACAAACTTATTTTTTTCAAGTTCTTCATCTGCCATTCATGTGGGAGGAAATAAAACAATAACAACAACAACAAAACCACTGACCTCAGCATCCTGTATTATAGATGTATATAAAGATATGTATAGTACATGATGCTGAGATGTATTAGTATGTTATAAATATGGGGAGAGAGGAGGAGGAGGAGGACATAATTTGAAAAGTCATGACCTGAAGTGTAATGAGTTCATTCTGTTTTTATGTTTTCCCCATCATGGACCAGGCTACTGCATCATTATTATTTATTACATGTATCATTGTATCACTTAAGCTCCCCATTCATGGACCAGGACCCCATTATGCTAGGCACTGTACAAACACAGAATAAAAAGAAAGTCCCTGCCCTATACAGTTTTATAATCTAAATATAAGACCATCAGCCACAGATAGGTACAGATAGATATATTAAGGAGCACAAGGAAACAATGAGACAATATTTGTCAGCTTGACAGGGATTTGACTCAGCACACCAGTGGTCTGACTACTTTCAAGTTTTTTGTAGGTACCACAACAAAAGGAGAGTTTGAAGGTGAATAATGATATAGCTTTGTAGATGTTTAACTGGGGACTTCTCCCAGGTGTTTGGGGCAACATGGGAGAAAGCACAAAGATGCTTATCTGAAAATTTAGCAAGGAAGCTATAGACTGGCATTATTGACTAATCAGATTGACCTTCATATACTATATGAGACAAGTAGAGAGAGGACAGACCAGGAAGGGGCCTGGAGGTGAAGACAGATAGTTTACACGTGATGTGATAGAGGCAGTGGGGTTACATGATCAAAATAATGGGACAGAAAAATTATCTGTACAGATTTCAGAGTAGCAGCCATGTTAGTCTGTATTTGCAAAAAGAAAAGGAGTACTTCTGGCACCTTAGAGACTAACCAATTTATTTGAGCATAAGCTTTCGTGAGCTACAGCTCACTTCATCAGATGCATTCTGAATGGATATGAGCTGTGAAGCTGTGATAAATGAAGGGGTGTAACTTCCTTTTATGGACACCCAGCCAGCCAATTAGCTATAAAATCCCTCTTGGTAGCTGTTCTCTACTTGCTTTACCTGTAAAGCCAGCCTAGAACCAAGCTGCCTGTCCAGTACAAGGGCTGGTCAGGAATATGGACTTTTGCAGTCTATAATGATTATCCCATTCCCATGCTGCTGAGAGAAGACTCAGCCAATCCTGTGAAGCTAACAAAATGGGTGGGTATAGTCACCCACAGCCAGGCTAAACAGGCCTACACACCTACCTCCATTCCTGAGCCTCCTACAGGGACCCAACTATAGGTGGTGAAACCAGACCCCAGGCCAAAGTCTATGGCAGCAGTTGTAGATCCAGTTCCTGGGACCCAGCCAGAACCAGCCCAAGAATCAGAGCTGGTGGAGCAGTCAGCACCAGATCCCATGCTTGCAACCCCACCAGAGTCAGGGGAGTCAGCACCAAAGGGTGCCACAGAGCCTGCACCTGCAGCAGCAGCTAAACTGGTGCAAGAAGCTCAACCGGAGCCTGAAATACAACCTAGCGCACCATCAGAAAGCGATTCATAATCGATGGAGACACCCTCATAACCTGCATCGCTTCCAGTGGGACCAAGCCCAAGTCCACAACCCAGCAAGGAAGTAATGTCTCCAGTATCAAAGGAGCAGTTCCAGGCAGAGCAGGAAGTGGATGAGAGCCTCAAAGGAGCTTGGACGGTAGCACAGCCTCTCAGCTCTTACAATAAGTCCAGGTTTGTTGCACAAGGAGAACTCTTATACAAGGAAACCCTTTCTTGTGGACACAAGGAGGACTGGCATCCTCAAAGACAGTTGGTAGTTCCAACTAATTATAGGGAAAAGCGCTTAACCTTAACCCCAGCCACTGATCACCCAATAGCCCAAAGTGAATTCAGCTCAGCAGCCTGTAACTAGACTCCTAATGGAATCAAAATTAGCTCTGACATTCCACAGTGGAGAGAGAAGGAAGTGCAATTAGCACGTAAGGCCCTCACCATAGGACTCATACTACCATGCATTAATATCTATCCCCAGGCTCTCTCCATTCACTGGGTTTTGAAACCCATGACCCTTGCCTAGCGAGTGCTGCTTAGTTGATGGTGAGTCCCTCCATCATAACAAAAGACCAAGTACATTTCCACTGTCCTTGATTCACATAATCAGGATAATAACTGTTTATTCCTGCCCCAATAACAGAGAAACTGGGGCTCCTACAGACGCCAAAGTGACCATCTAGGCAGGGTGGGTGTGCTTATGAAAATGAGATCAGCCCCTGAAGTTCTTTTCCACAACCCACCATGACTCACCACCAGATGTCAGGGTAGAGCTCATCCTGAGTCTGCTTACATAAGGAACAAGACAAAGTCCAGGTGTTACTTTTCTTCCCTGGATGCAGCAAGACCTCCCTTAAGGTTAACCTTGTAATTTTGTATGTATTGTTATTTATTAATTAAGAAAGTTACAGGGTAGAAGTGTGGTGTGTTGACGACTATTAGAATTGCAGGCCTTAGGTTCAATAGCAGGGTGGGAGGTTCTGGATCCTCTTAGCAGGTTACAGGGTTCTGTAGCAAAGCATTTTTGCTGATTCAGACTAACACGACTACCACTCTGAAACATGTGAGTAGAGTTAGTTTGCAGATAGACAGTTTAAAGCAAGGTGGGGTACATTGTGTCTCTATTTTAGGGAGCAGCCTGAGGTTTTGTGTGTTTGTTTTGTTGTTGTTGTTCTTTGTTTTTTTCTCTTTATTCAGTTTTTGGTTATTCTGAATTTTCAGAAATAATGTAGTGTTACATTGCAACCTTACAGCAAGTGTATTTGTGTGTTTTTAAAAAATCTTACTTTCTTTGTCTGCCATGATGAAACATAACATTTTCATTTCTCTTTCTCTTCCCTCCAACACTCCCTACACTGGTTTAGATAGATGTTTCTGTGAATCTTGGTCATCAAAGAAAATATGGTATGTATTCTAATTTTCCAAGTAGTTCTTTATTTACTCATTATCAAGAGTTATTCTTAAAAAGACATAATTACTTTCAAATTGTATTCACTTTCTTTCTCTATCTTTTTCTATTGGACATAAGTTTTTAAAAAGGAGTTGGGTGCCAGTGACATTTGAGATACCATTAATTTCATCCCTTTCCTCATTCATTAGTGAAATAACTACAGCTAATAAGAAGCAGACCAGTCCCACAAAGACAGCAGGAGCACCTAGTGGTGAAAGTGATCTCACATTGTGCAGGGACAAGCTGTCAATCCTCTGGAGGCTTAGTAAGGCCAATGGAGGTTGAAGAGCGTTACATATTTGCTAGTGGTGCAGATTAGCTACTAGAATAATTTACCTGAAACAATAATTTTCCCTTATTAATATTGAGTTAGAAGCTTTAAATGTGTTAAACTCATTCAATGCACTATAAGGTGGGTAGAAAGCTGGCTAGATTGTCGGGCTCAACGGGTAGTTATCAATGGCTCCACGTCTAGTTGGCAGCCGGTATCAAGTGGAGTGCCCCAAGGGTCGGTCCTGGGGCCGGTTTTGTTCAATATCTTCATAAATGATCTGGAGGATGGTGTGGATTGCACTCTCAGCAAATTTGCGGATGATACTAAACTGGGAGGAGTGGTAGATATGCTGGAGGGGAGGGATAGGATACAGAAGGACCTAGACAAATTGGAGGATTGGGCCAAAAGAAATCTGATGAGGTTCAATAAGGATAAGTGCAGGGTCCTGCACTTAGGACGGAAGAACCCAATGCACAGCTACAGACTAGGGACCGAATGGCTAGGCAGCAGTTCTGCGGAAAAGGACCTAGGGGTGACAGTGGACGAGAAGCTGGATATGAGTCAGCAGTGTGCCCTTGTTGCCAAGAAGGCCAATGGCATTTTGGGATGTATAAGTAGGGGCATAGCGAGCAGATCGAGGGACGTGATCGTTCCCCTCTATTCGACATTGGTGAGGCCTCATCTGGAGTACTGTGTCCAGTTTTGGGCCCCACACTACAAGAAGGATGTGGATAAATTGGAGAGAGTCCAGCGAAGGGCAACAAAAATGATTAGTTTCAGAGGAACAGCCGTGTTAGTCTGTATTCGCAAAAAGAAAAGGAGTACTTGTGGCACCTTAGAGACTAACCAATTTATTTGAGCATGAGCTTTCATGCTCATGTAAAAATGATTAGGGGTCTGGAACACATGACTTATGAGGAAAGGCTGAGGGAGCTGGGATTGTTTAGCCTGCAGAAGAGAAGAATGAGGGGGGATTTGATAGCTGCTTTCAACTACCTGAAAGGGGGTTCCAAAGAGGATGGCTCTAGACTGTTCTCAATGGTAGCAGATGACAGAACGAGGAGTAATGGTCTCAAGCTGCAGTGGGGGAGGTTTAGATTGGATATTAGGAAAAAACTTTTTCACTAAGAGGGTGGTGAAACACTGGAATGCGTTACCTAGGGAGGTGGTAGAATCTCCTTCCTTAGAGGTTTTTAAGGTCAGGCTTGACAAAGCCCTGGCTGGGATGATTTAACTGGGAATTGGTCCTGCTTTGAGCAGGGGGTTGGACTAGATGACCTTCTGGGGTCCCTTCCAACCCTTATATTCTATGATTCTATGATTCTATGAGCATGTTAATGTAGAAAAAAAATGATCTTTGATCTTTGCATCAGACTACCTGAATAATATGTCCCACACTGTTCGGCACGATACAAATACTTCGTGTAAAGAAGGACATCAATCTTGCTTAAGAGATTTCAATTGTACCAGCTATCTTTTCTGCTAGCATTTTTAAATTTTCTATGCCTATTCTCTACAGGTTTCTGAAGTTGAAAAAAAAATCCGAGTTGGACTTTTCCATCAAGAATTTACCAAAAGATCATCAGTATTTCTTTTTGAATGTTTACTCTTCAAGCACCTTTTTCACGTGGATTCTTGCAAATCATGTGGTTAGAGACACAAATTCTCGGGTTTGTACAATTTGTTTTAAAGGGGCAAATATGGTTTGATTTTTATACTTCAAAAAGGGAGACTGGATCTCTTTCAGACAATATACCCCATTAATCTTTTCCTCTCTCTTTTTCCTCTTATTTTTATTCTTAAATACAGGAAAATTTAGTATCAAAATGTATGTGAATATAAATATAAGTTTATAATGTTGAACATTCAGAAGTTAGACATTACAAAAAAATGTTTCTCAAAATAAGAGTAATTACTGAAGGGTCTCACTATTGTGTATTTCAAAAGTTAACCGATCATGACTATAAATGTTTCAGTGGTGTAGGAAGGCATAGTGCATGATTATTCTAGTCCAGATGTGCCACAATACCTATGCACAACAGGGTGAATCCATAATCCACATGCGCTTCCTTTAGTAGTTTGTGACACAATTTGAATATTTGAACATATTTTTATGCACTGAAGTTCTCTGCTTAAACTGGGAATGGTATCCAGCTGTGTTTTCAATTAACTTTTTACAAGAAACTCTTTGCAATTTCAGCAGCAAGGAGTCCTATCACAGAGGAATAATATCAGCAATCTGTTTCTAACTTTATAATTACACTAGAAATCTTTTGACAATCGAGTGCTCATTTTACAGGCAAAAGACAAAGACAACATATTCAGTCATTGGCACTAGAAATGTTAAAATGTTGTATTTTAAGTTAGAGTCATCTTATACAATTATTGGCTATTTTTGTGTGTTAATCTCTATAGAATATGTGCTGCAGTTCCTGCCACTTACTGTCAGTTATTATATATAATGTATTTATTTCCACTTTCACAGATTTGCTCATTTGTGTCTTTAAATAGGAAAATCATGAACAAGAAGAAAACTTTCTGTTGTTCTCACTCTCTAATCCTGAGTGCATGGTTCCAAAATGTGGATTCATCTATTTAATCTTCCCATTTTACCACTTTCTTATTTTCATGTGTTTCCTTGCCTCTCTCAGTAATTGAAATGACCTTTTAGAACACCCCTTTGAAACCAATCAGTCTTTCATACTGATCTGCAGAACAAGCTTAGTTTGAATAAAATCTTTTGAGTTACGCACGCCCAAATATCTGATTGGAATATACAGGAAAAGTGGGGTTTTTTTTAATGTGCAGAAGTAAAAATAAATGACTATGGATTTTACTGAAACCTTACACATGTTTGGGTTGAGTTGCAGGATGTAAAATTTGGAAAAGATAAGAACAAGTCAAAATGCTGATATGGAAGATGCAGGTCAACCTTAACATATACTAATTGCTAATGCTTCTTTCATTTGTGTGTATGTGTGTGGGGGGTCTATTCTGATAGGAATGCTTTATCAAAAAGGGAAGTTTTGTGGTGTACCCTAAGTATGGTCAGACTTCAGATTAGTCTAGTCTCCTCTGGAAGTTTGTTCCAAGAGCAACTCTCTTGATAGAAAATGCTTCATCTCTGGCTTATGTGTGCTTCATTCTGGATTCTGAACTACTCTGTCCCTTAGCATCCCAGAGTCTTGTTCGGTTGTGGATGGAGATGTATGTAGTTGCTGACATGGCTGGGCTGGGTGTTCATAGCTTTAGAAATCAAGATTGAATTCTTTCACAGGCCCAAATAAACTACACTAACAGAAAGCCAGTGTACATGAGAGCAGAACCATGATCAAAGTTGTTTCTGAGCGTGATGGGTATTTCTTCTTTTCTTTAAACAAATGCACTCTTTATTGTTGACCATTTGCTCTCTCTCTGGCTCATTAATAATTTAATTTAAAAATAATAATACAATTATATTATAGGCCCTTAATTGCTTATTGCATTCATGAGTTATTCAAAAGAGAGTTAATGTTTCGAGAGACCATATGGACACAAATCAATACTCAGTAATAAACATAAGCATATTGCAGTTATGAAATGCAGAATATTTAGATATTGTAAATGCTTTAGTTTCTTTAAAAGGGACTGAAGTTTAATATATTTTTATTAACTAATTTATTAAGGAGCAAATATCCTACCATCATACACTTTGCAGAACTCCTCCATCATCTCTCTCCCTCTCAACTGGGCTGAAGAGCAGAAGGAGTAACTGTGTCAAGGGGTCTGCAGTAACTCTCCTCCACAATTTTAATAAAAAGAAAAGGAAAGGGCCAGATTTGGTTCCTGGTCATTTATATATAAATGGAACCTGGTCTCACTTCATTGTAATGTGTTCCATCCCCAGTACTGAATATGTAGTTTGTTTAGGAGCTTTCAGACTGACAGAGATCTTAAGGATACATAGCTTAATTGCCAGCATCTGAGAATCTGCCCCTACATTGTTTCCTGGTTGAAGAATCTGATTCTCACATGTCCTGTTCCTCAACTGATGTCAGCCATAAAGTCTTACTCCTGATACTGAAAACCCTTATTCACAGGCGCAATCTTTGCTTACATGAGTACTGCCACTGACTTCAAAGGGATCACTCAAATGAGTGAGGGCTACTACTTATGTGAGAAAGGATCAAACTCCTGATTGTCAGGTGGAAGGAACCTTGAAAAAGGCAGAACAAGCCTGCTGCTTAATCTGTATGCAACTGCTTCAAGTGAGTACATTGCCTATCAGGATATAGAGATGTCACAATGACCATGGAGACCACTGAGTCTGCAAAACTCCTAGCCAAATGTGGTGTCCAGGATTGGACCGACAGTTTATAATTACATAGTCTTTTAATGAGCAAAATTATATCATCATGCGCTTAATGTTATTTAAAATATTATTCCTCAAGAGAAGCTTTTCAATAATCTAATTGCCTTCTTGTGTTTCCTTTTAAATTATTCAATAATTCTAAATTAACATTTTTATTCTACAATGGAAATTAGAAGAATACATACGTGTTATTGATTAGGTATGTGCATTAATGTACTAATTCATTCATGCTTTGTTATTCATCCATTATTGGATCATATTGTTAGCCACTTTAAGCCAGCTGGCTTCTTGACCTCCATAGGGTACATAATAGTGTTCTACTCTGGCACTGTAAGTACTAACCTCTAAGAAAATACAAAGAATTACATGGATTAATTCACATAGTTACTGATTCAGACAACAGGAATCCACAGATATATATAGACAAAATTAAACTCTTTTGAAGGAAAGAATCCGATAGCATTTCTCTGTATCTTTTTGTGTTTTTCCTGGTGCATTTCCTGAACTGGGTTCAGGCTTTATTTTCCAGTAACAATACAAGAGGCCAACCACCTTCTCTCTTCAGTAAAAATCCTGTCCTATATGTTTGTATCTCTGGCTCAACAATGTTACCATGAGGGCCTCACATGATCTTCCATAGTTCAATGATGCTTCCTGTACAGAGATCAGTTAAGTTCCATTGAAGGCCCCATAACTTACATTGTACAGAGATTGAGTCAGTTATTTTGTAATGGATTTATTTATTTTTTTGTCAAATTTCTGAATCAGAGCCTAATAAAATGATGCCACTTTGTTTTTTGTCAGTGATCGCTATCCACTCACCTGGCAGTTTCCAGCTGCTCCACTTGGAACTAGTGAATGGAGAAACTCAAAAGACTGGGAAATTGATTTCCATACATATCCCCAAATTTGGATACAAAACTAAGTCTCATCGGATAATATTGAATTTCTAAGTTAGGGAATTGTCATGAATTTTTTCAGCCTGTCTTCCTGCTTTCCTTTGGAATTGTGGCACTTCTACTTTTAATCCCCAAAGAAGGAAGGAAGAACAGTTTTTTGAAAAGATATCTGAATTTTATCGAACATGATAAAAGAATTATTAGAAGCTTCACGCTCTGATGAATATTAATTTTATATAAACCAGTACAATCAACCCTATTTGGAAATGAATATTCTGGTTTCTACTAGAATTGCTTCATCTTGCTTCTTCCCAATCTTAGAAATCTTCCTTGATATGATAATCTTGAAACATTGCTGCTAGACACTCAGCTTTAAAGATTTGATTTCTGACACAATTTTTTTGTAAAATCCTTAAATTGCATCCAAAGCTAAATGTGCATAAATGTGAATTGTTGTTTGTTAGACTTACTGTCTTTTGAAAATAATCTCTTTGTAGACCACACTAATTCTTCTTATTATTTAATACTTATTTTCCTGGAGTGCCCTATATCATTATTGGAACACCACTGTACTGGGTGCTATACAAACACATAAGATGCAGCTTCTGCTCAACAGAACTTAAAATCTAAATAGACAACACAGAGAAACTGTAATGGGCACACACCATATAAGCAACATGTCATCTTAGTTACATTATTTTCATTACCCCAAGCCACCACTTCCCACCTTCCTTTCTCACTTACATATTAGTTAACTGCCCAAAGCTTTCTGGCCAATAATATGTTTATTAGTGAGATATATGATGGTGGTCAGAGTGTAGTAAATGTTTGCCCATTAGGAACTGTGCTAGGAATCCCAGCCTATTTCACAGAGGATACTTCAGAGTGATCAGAGAGCATTAACTTTTACATACTACACACATAAACTAGATTCAAATGGATGACCTGGTGGTAGATGTCTCTATATCCCTATTTATCCCTAATGAATGGTGAACAATTAAAGTAAGATTGTGTTCTGATTATTCTGAAGTAACCATTTTCTTTCTAATACAGAAATGTGACAGCTACTATGGCGAGCATATGTTTAATTCATTATACTGTAATTGGGAAACAATGAATAGAAGAATTACCCTTAGAAAATGTTCAGACAGAATGTTGTGATGAGCTTGAATAATATAAACATAATAGTGTGTGATATTTTATATTACATCAGCTTGTACAGAAAACATGCTTGATTTATATTTTCAAATATTTACTTGCAGTATTGCAAAGATATGGTATACAAATGACAGAAATTGTTAGTCAGGCTATTCAGTTATGAACAATGATCCAGGGATATTAGCTTCTTTTTTTTTTTTTCGTCACAAATTTTAATGTTTAAATGTGCTGTCTCCAGTAATCCAAAGTTTTTACACATCACTGTGAGTGAAAGTGAGTCAAAGGAAGGTCTTTCAACACTACTTACATTGTATTCTAAGAATGTTCAATCTGCAAGCTATTTAGCTGATATGTACCAATCAAGGTTAAAAATCATGAACTCTCTATAAGTCCATTCTGATTGCAATCAAGAATCATGTAAGCAACTAACCAAAAGGATTGAAAATTAAATATATTTGTAATTCTATGAGAACTTACTTATGGTATGTGTAATTCCATTTCCAGTTCAAGACTGCAATTTTTCCGTCCCCACTTACAAAAGAACTTGGCCTTCTTAGGTGAAAGAAAATAAGGGGTTTATGTGTCCTTCATATTTAATGGAATGCTCACCACTTATTTAGCTGTGTGCATATTCTCAGCTATTAACAGGTCTGCCGAGACCCTGATGTTTCCTTTTCACATGTGTGGTTTTAGGATTAGCCCAGGTGTGAACCATTTCTTTCTCTCCAACCCACTTAGTTCTATCTCTTTCACAGACAGGGCTTAGGGAATACAGTTGGAAGATGGTTCCAGACACGGAAAGTCAAGGAGATAAATGGATAAAACTAATATATAGGAACGCAATGTACAAAATATAATGGAAGGAGTTAACCACCTCACTTGCTCCAACTTACCTCCCATATATACCATTGCATCCAACAACAACAGATAAGCATGTTAGCTAGATACACACATATTGGGAGCCATTACCAAGTGTTTGGTACTAGTTTACGACAAGAGGTGTGATCTCCTGCCCAACAAAAGAAAGCACATAGACACACCAAACAAACCATTGTGGAACATGAGTAGACAGAAGACTTTGTTGGTTGCTCGCACAACATACACAAAGAGAAGACGTGCACAAACCCTTGTGCCATCACGATTTGAATTCCTGGGGAAGGGCCTGACCAGAAGGATCTGTATCACTATGCTGTCAGGAATCTGGAGAGTACAATATTTCTATGCATAATCAAGGGATACGAACAGGTGTGCTGGAACAATTTTAATGCATGTGCTGATGATGGAAACCATGTATTTGTTTGTTATTTCTCCTTGAAGCCAGGGGATGTGACAGCACTCCCAGCACCCCTAGTTCCAGCACCACTATATTCAAATCTCTTTTTTTTTTTCTGAACTGTGTTGACCGGATTGCTATCCTCAAGCTGCGGCCACACCCTTCCTTCTCCTTTGAATAATCACAAGAACACAAAATAATAGAGACCATTCTGGGGCATATATTTCCCACAATTCCAAAACACATCCAATGTCCTCTTGCTTTTTTCCTTAAAAGGGGGTACAACATAATACCTCATATGTCTAAGTCATCCCATATTGCTGCCAGACACTTAAAAATTATATAATTCAAATAGTGTAACAAATAATCCATTATGCTTTAATGCAGGAAAGGACTGAAGACTGTGAATGTTGCTTGGGGAAAAAAAAAGAAAGAAACTGATTGGTTTTTATCCCCCAAATAGAAAACACAAGGTATTGAATTACTTCGGGCTCTCTGGTTGGTAGCAATCTAATGCAAATATGATATTGCTTTTAGCCTTCAGTGCCACTTGACCATTAGCTAGACTAATCAAACAGTGTGATCCAGCTTTGCTTAGGAGGCAGAGAATAAAGAGAAGGTATGAGGAGGTATGAAATTGAATTATCCCTTGGACAAGACAAATAATGAAAGTCTGTATTCCTTTGAGAGTTTTTTAGCATCAAGCCACAAAGATGTAGTGAGAACAAGCCTGCCTCATGTACTGTCTTTATTAATTTTCTTGCCAATAAATATTGGCACCCAGAAAGCTAATTTAAAGAGTTTTCTAGTTCTAAAAACCATATAGAATATTAAAAGGAATTCTGAAACCTTTCTGAATTTTGGTATGTGTAAATATTTGTTGGGTTTTTTTCTTTAGCACACCTCTACCCTAATATAACTCTGTCCTTGGGAGCCAAAAAATCTTACCGCGTTATAGGTGAAAACACATTATATCGAACTTGCTTTGATCCACCGGAGCGCGCAGCCCCGCACCTCGGAGCACTGCTTTACCGCGTTATATCCAAATTCTTGTTATATTGGGTTACTTTATATCGGGGTAGAGGTGTATTTAATTATGATAGATCCTTTGCAAGGATTCCTCCTTTATTGTCATTTTTACATTCTGCTGCAGCTGGGACCCCCACAAATTTCTGTATCTGTCTGTGTTCTTCCACTGTTGAGTGTTGTATATTGAAAGGTCACCCACTTGGATTACAATGACAAGAAAGGTTTCAGAGTAACAGCCATGTTAGTCTGTATTTGCAAAAAGAAAAGGAGTACTTGTGGCACCTTAGAGACGAACCAATTTATGTGAGCATAAGCTTTCGTGAGCTACAGCTCACTTCATCGGATGCATACTGTGGAGAATACAGAAGATGTTTTTATACACACAAACCATGAAAAAATGGGTGTTTATCACTACAAAAGGTTTTCTCTCCCCCCACCCCACTCTCCTGCTGGTAAAAAGTGATCAGTCTCCTTACAATGTGTATGATAATCAAGGTGGGCCATTTCCAGCACAAATCCAGGTTTTCTCCCCACCCTCCCCAACAAACCCACTCTCCTGTTGGTAATAGCTTATCTAAAATGATCACTCTCCTTACAATGTGTATGATAATCAAGGTGAGCCATTTCCAGCACAAATCCAGGGTTTAACAAGAACGTCTGAGGAACGGGCAGGGGGAGAGGTGTAGGAAAAAACAAGGGGAAATAGGTTACCTTGCATAATGACTTAGCCACTCCCAGTCTCTATTCAAGCCTAAGTTAATTGTATCCAATTTGCAAATGAATTCCAATTCAGCAGTCTCTCGCTGGAGTCTGGTTTTGAAGTTTTTCTGTTGTAATATCGCAACTTTCATGTCTATAATCGCGTGACCAGAGAGATTGAAGTGTTCTCCGACTGGTTTATGAATGTTATAATTCTTGACATCTGATTTGTGTCCATTTATTCTTTTATGTAGAGACTGTCCAGTTTGACCAATGTACATGGCAGAGGGGCATTGCTGGCACATGATGGCATATATCACATTGGTAGGTGTGCAGGTGAACGGGCCTCCAATAGTATGGCTGATGTTATTAGGCCCTGTGATGGTGTCCCCTGAATAGATTTGTGGGCACAGTTGGCAACGGGCTTTCTTGCAGGATAGGTTCCTGGGTTAGTGGTTCTGTTGAGTGGAATCGGTTGCTGGTGAGTATTCGCTTCAGGTTAGGGGGCTGTCTGTAGGCAAGGACTGGCCTGTCTCCCAAGATTTGTGAGAGTGTTGGGTCATCCTTCAGGATAGGTTGTAGATCCTTGATAGTGCTTTGGAGGGGTTTTAGTTGGGGGCTGAAGATAATGGCTAGTGGCGTTCTGTTATTTTCTTTGTTAGGCCAGTCCTGAAGTAGGTGACTTCTGGGAACTCTTCTGGCTCTATCAATCTGTTTCTTCACTTCCGCAGGTGGGTATTGTAGTTGTAAGAATGCTTGATAGACATCTCGTAGGTGTTTGTCTCTGTCTGAGGGGTTGGAGCAAATGCGGTTGTATTGCAGAGCTTGGCTGTAGACAATGGATCGTGTGGTGTGGTCAGGGTGAAAGCTGGAGGCATGTAGGTAGGAATAGTGGTCAGCAGGTTTCCAGTATAGGGTAGTGTTTTTATGACCATTGTTTATTAGCACTGTAATGTCCAGGAAGTGGATCTCTTGTGTGGACTGGACCAGGCTGAGGTTGATGGAGGGATGGAAATTGTTGAAATCATGGTGGAATTCCTCAAGGGCTTCTTTTCCATGGGTCCAGATGATGGAGATGTCATCAATATAGCGCAAGTAGAGTAGGGGCGTTAGGGGACAAGAGCTGAGGAAGCGTTGTTCTAAGCCAGCCATAAAAATGTTGGCATACTGTGGGGCCATGCGGGTACCCATAGCAGTGCCGCTGATTTGAAGGTATACATTGTCCCCAAATGTAAAACAGTTATAGGTAAGAACAAAGTCACAAAGTTCAGCCACCAGGTTAGCCGTCTCCGACTCAAGGAATATTTCCAACACACCTCTGAACAACATACTAATCCACAGAGACCTCCCTACCAACACTACAAAAAGAAGGATTCTAGGTGGACTCCTCCTGAAGGTCGAGACAGCAGACTGGACTTCTACATAGAGTGCTTCCACCGACGTGCACGGGCTGAAATTGTGGAAAAGCAGCATTACTTGCCCCACAACCTCAGCCGTGCAGAACACAATGCCATCCACAGCCTCAGAAACAACTCTGAGATCATAATCAAAAAGGCTGTCAAAGAAGGTGCTGTTTTCATCATGAATAGGTCGGAATATGAACAAGAGGCTGCTCGGCAGCACTCCAACACCACTTTCTACAATCCATTACCCTCTGACCCACTGAGAGTTACCAAAAGAAACTACAGCATTTGCTCAAGAAACTCCCTGAAAAAGCACAAGATCAAATCTGCACAGACACACCCCTGGAACCCCGACCTGGGATATTCTATCTACTACCCAAGATCCATAAACCTGGAAATCCTGGGCGCCCTATCATCTCAGGCATTGGCACCCTCTCAGCAGGATTGTCTGGCTAAGTAGACTCTCTCCTCAGGCCATACGCTACCAACACTCCCAGCTACCTTTGAGACACCACTGATTTCCTGAGGAAACTACAATCCATTGGTCATCTTCCTGATAACACCATCCTGACCACTATGGATGTAGAAGCCCTCTAAACCAACATTCCACACAAAGATGGACTACAAGCCGTCAAGAACACTATCCCCAATAATGTCATGGCTAACCTGGTGGCTAAACTTTGTGACTTTGTCCTTACCCATAACTATTTTACATTTGGGGACAATGTATACCTTCAAATCAGCGGCACTGCTATGGGTACCCGCATGGCTCCACAGTAATGAATTAAGCCTTACAGCATCTCCCTGAGGTAAATATTATTATTGTATCTGTAAATTGATCCATTAAGTCAGATAAGATAAGTAATTTATCTGACCTCAGAGAACCAGTGTGTGGCAGAGCAAGGGAAATAACCCATTGAAGTTCTGTGTTTAACTATTAGAGCATGTTTCCTTATGGTAATTTTTTTGGCTTCTATTTATCCTAGGTGCTGAGCAATGTTTTCTTTGACATTTGGCCATTATACTCCATATAAGCTTCTGTTGATCATATCTAGATACTTCAAAAGGGACAGAAATAGTCTCATATAACATGATTGTGATGTACACTGATACAAATGATACAGGGTGAAATTCAAAAATTAAGATGGGTGAATACACACACACACTAAAACAATACTTTTTTTTTACCCTTGGATGGAAAATTATTTTATAAAGAGAAGACACATTTCTCCTTTAATCCTGTGACAGCATGCCCCAATAGCAACCAAAAACAAAATTTTGGGTAATGGTTTCCTTCCAACTCTGGTAAAAATTAGGAATAGTTCACTGAAGTCAGAAGACTTACACCAATGAAAAACTTGCATGAGAGGAGAGATAAGCCCAGAGTAAATAGGCTCTGGTTTACCAGGAAAACAATTACTTTCATTTAAATCCTATAATAAGCAAGTGGCTAACTGAATCAAACATGGCAATATAAGAGTATCAATATTATTTGGAGCCTTCACATGTCATTCTGTCTCTCTGTGTCATTCTCTCATACATTTTATAAACTCTTTACATTGAAATGTGCTTATTTTTATCTTATAATTTAATCCTCAAACCTTCTTCAGTAGATTTCTAGACCTGCACTATGTGTAGTCATTCACACCTGTGCAAACTAAGCACAAAGTAGAGTAAAACATTATCAGATCAGAATGGATATGTTTTACTCCCACTTCGCATGAATGTAAATCACTATGTAAGGTACAAGGAAATTGGGTTCCTTAACTCTAATTCCTTATTGAAAGGTTCAGATGGAGCTCTGACACCTTCACCCTCATTTTTGAGACAAAGGAATTGAAGCAAAGGTGTCTCTACTCTCCAGTATCTGCCAATCTAGATCATTCTCTTGTGGCTGTGAGATAAGCATCATTTAGAGAAGCCCTGAGGCTGATCTAAATTATTTTATTCTTCGGACAAGCATACTCTTCTTCGAGTATGACATGATTTTTAAATACTCTTCTTCGATCTGACATGATTTGCCAATCATGACAGCTACCTCACATTTAAAGTGATGTTACCGAGAGGTAACATCATGTCCTCAGTATTCTGAAGCCATCAGGGTAGGAGCTATCCCATTCAAGAGCCAATCAAATTCCTGGGACCATATATAATGCTGCTGGCAACTTCCTGAGGACATATTCCCTGGTAGTAAATGGCTTTATAGGAAAGAATGGAGATAAGTATTATGCAATAGCCATTTGCATCTCAAAGGGTGTAGAGTAAGTAGGGAAGGAAGTTGATATAATGAGCTTTACTCCTAAACCGAGAAAGTATTTCCTTTATCTTTTTGTGCAAAGGGCAAAATTAATTTTGTAAGGTGCCTTGTAGGGGGAAAAAATAGAAATCCTCACAAGTCATGTGTGATAAAGATAGGCTGGGCATAAATCAAGAATAATCTTTTAAAAATGTACACAAACTCTTTCCATTTGCAATCACATCAGAGCTGCTTTATCTATGAGGCCATAAACTGTACTGTATTGTGTGTCGCCAATAATGATTGTTCAGTCCTCTAACTGCTGCTGGCTGCTCATCAAACAGTGAAAATTGTGCTGATGCTAATGTATCTCTCACAGCTCGCATGCACATTTAGTCAGCTCTCTTTCATTTTGCTACAGATTGACTAAAGACACCCTACACAATTTCCCATAAAAATGTTAAATTGATTGATCAAAGCCCAGCAATGTCTTTCACCACATCTCCAACTAATTCCATTTGATGAGCAAGACAATGAATCAACCTTAAGTTATTTTCAGGACTGTGCAAAGCCTTTTCTTGTATCCACTACCATTACCAACTTACTGATTTCTCCTCTGTTGTACATCAAACATATTTTTCTGACATCTTGCTAGATGTTAGAAACTTAGGAACAGGAGCAATTACATCCTCTACTATGCCTCTCTTCTGTCCATTCAGGACCTTCAGGAAGACAACATAGTTTTAAAACATTCTACTTATGAATTTTAGCATCTTTCAAAAATCAAAGACACGCACTAAGTGACCTAATGACATGAAGCAGAATAGCAATCAGGACACAATACCAAACTGACTCTCATTGAAGGCAATGGTCAGGCGCTTTATCCCTCATTCTCATTTACACTCAGATCTCTTTCTACCACTCTAGCAGTGGAAAGAGCCCTTAAAGTGGGCAGAAATTATATTGAGACTCACTTTATGACCAATTTACACTTCCAGAGCAGCCATGTTAAGCAGAATTAGTGTAAATGAAAATGACTTCACCATATATAAAGTGCATGGCCCTTTTTCTGGCTTGTTGGAGAAGGCATGTTGCCCATTTCAGGGAGATAGAACCAGAGAGTTAACTGCTATGTGGCAGGCAGCTCCATATCAAGTCAGTGTGGTGACATTGCCCCCTCCCCAGGTGACTGGAAGAATGGGGAGAGATTTTATGTCCATGTCTGTGCAGTTAAAGCCCTCTTTTTCACCAGGACCAGGCTGAGTAGTAGCAGCAAGAGCAGCAGCTCTGGTTTGGGAAAGGATTTAAAGGAGGTATACTTTAAAGGAGCAGAAACAGGGTTAGGGGTTGAGGATCCTATGACTGGTACAGCAATAAGCCAACTGCTTACCTTTATAGTCATTCCCCCTTAAACCTCATTTGAAGAGGGCAAGGGGGGCAAGGTCTCAGCAGGGGAAGTGCTGCCAGCATCCCCTGAGGCTATCCAAATTTATATTGAATTATCTTCACTGTACAGTTTCATCTGCAGGATACTCCCAGACTTGTGGGAATAAAACTGTGACCTAATTAAACCACATCCAGTGTCTCCTGTCCTTCTTCTGTCATAGTGGGCTCTTTATTGTCAAGCTGTTTCCAAGGGGAACAGATTTGATTATGTCTAAATTGTTTTGCCATGTTCCCAACAAACCAAAACCCGGACCGACAAAAATAAAAGGCAGATGCATGCAAGTGTTCCTAGTACTAAAAGAACTAGAACATTTTTTTCTCTTGTGTCCCCTTTCTTTGCTTTGTTGAGTTAGGGTTTAGAAAAAAGAAAAGGTGTGTTATAGTCTACTTATCAACAGTGATAATGGATCTGACAAGAATCAAGTAAGTAGCTAGAGATGTGGAGCCATTGTCTAATTCAGTAAACTGCAATTTTATTATGAGCCTAGTTTCAGACCCAAGTTCTGCCTGCAGAAAGTGTTCAGCAAAACTTTCAATATGTGGAGAACCAATTTAGTGCCAATTTCTGCATGTAAACACTAGATCTTCATAGGGGCATACTATACTGTGGACTTAACAGCTGCCTGTACGTATTTGCAAGGTGTAAAATAGATAGCCCCATTAGAAAATGTAGCCTTAATATTTTAAGTTTTTTTTTAACACATTACTTTTTGTGCCCCTAATTGTGCAGTTGTTTAATGGTGTAATTTAGATTCTCTGCTCATTCATGTACTATCCTGATAGACTGACACAGTCAAGCACTTAGACATCTAAATTACCTAAATTGTACTCATAAGTTATTGTGGATGTAAAACTGAACCCACAGGTATTTTATCAGCAAAACTGTGAGCAAAAAACAGAATGTTAGAAAAGCAGACTCACAAGGCCAAATTCTGCCCTTGGGTATATCTGTGTCACTCAGCATTGACTTCAGTGGAATTTGTATGCATATATTCAGTGAACTAGATGTTTAAAACACCAAGCAAGGTAAGAGTTGTGAAAACCTGGGATTCTTTTTCAAATATTTTCAAAGAAAAAATGGCAAATGGAGATATATTTTCTGTTTTATTTTACATACTTCAGGTTTAGCTAGTCTAAAATAAAGGGAAGAGAGGGGAACCTTGTCATCCATAAAATTGAATATGGTATAATTAATAGACATGTAATGTATCTTTTGTATTTGTGCATTTACCTCCACACAATGCTTGCTAACAAAAATAGACAGCAGAGTCAGAGGCTAATGATCAAAAACAACAATAACATTGTAAAATTTTAAGCAGACAATCAACACCAAAATATTACTACATTTGTTTCAAGATTGGGTAGCATCTGAATTAACAAAAAATAAACACTTTTAAAAGGGAAAATTAAATATGATTCTTACATGTGATCAGCTTCAATTCCACTACTGTAGCTATACAATTAAGTTATTTTTAGCAATTGAACATGGAGTCCTAAAACAAGGCACACAGTTTTGTGTCTGCCTACTAAAAATTCTGTAGCATTTCCTTTTCTCCTTCTTTCTGACATTTTTACAATAGAAATGGTTGTTGGGAATCCCAAAGCTTTTATATTTTCTGTCATTGTGATGTATATGTATTTTCTTTTTTCTTTCTTTGGCTAGGAGTATTTCATTTATCCAAACTGATGAATAATGAGTCATTCTTAACTTCTGCATAAGCTGTGCCTTAGGTATTTTTTGTCATAGTTAGTTATGGAAACTACAGTGCTCACTCTTTAAACAGCTCTTTCTTCTTTGTGTATATGTCCATAAGAGTGCTCCACCAGAAGATGTATATACACCTGTATGCTCTGGACTACAAAATACAAAAAAGTGCTGGCAGGCCCACACCTGGGCAAAGCTATGCTTCTTGCCTCTGTACAAGGGTATATAAGGAGGGACAGGCCTGATGTCAACAGTTCCTTCTAAATGGCCTGCAGCTCGAGACTGGGCATTTTGGTGTCCACTGTTTTCAGTGTTTTGGTTTCCATTGTATTTACTTCAACTTTAACACAGTTGTTCATGTGGTGGTGGTGGTGGGGTTCCCCCCTTATAATTTTGAGTTGGTGTCTAGGTACACTTAGTTATTACTAAATCCTCAGTGTTTAAACCCTGCCCGACCTGACACAGGTCTTTTCACCATAGAGATGAACATTTGAGTTGCCTGAGTTGTTTGGCTGAATCCCAGATCCCTTCAAATGCAACATCTGCTCAGGATTCAAAGGTAGGTCCAAGAAAGACTGGGAGACTAGGCTTAAACTCCTCCTCAAAGAAATTTCCATAGCTCCAGAGGTTTCTGCTTCTCCCCCACACAGTGTATATTGGCATTGATATCTCAGGCTGCTTCAATGTCTGCTGGAATCTCATCAGTGGCCCCAGAGACCAACACCTCCAGGAAAAAGAAGCATATTTCCAGAAATAGGGAAATGAAGAAGAGGGATAGGTCACTCCATAAGACTAACTCTCGGGGGACCTTGAATCTCTCAAAGGGTGCCAGCTGGTATTGAGGTCCTAGTACCATATAAAAAGTCCCACGTGGACAAGCCCTCTACTCTAAAGACACCAACTTCATTGATACTGTCTGATACCTTTCAACATAATGATGCACTCAGACCTATCCCACATGCTTTGATACTGTTGTTTTACTACAGCTCTGATGTCAGAGAAAATCCAGCAGCCTCTTAGGTACCGCATTCACCATCTTCCTTCCAATTGGTATTCTCAGCTCCAGTACTGACAGTGACTTTGGCCATTGGTTATTATAGCTTTCCACTGCCCTCCAGTTTCCCGTTCATAGAAGACATCATATTTCCGGACAAACCAGAGTTCCCGCTTTTGAGGAAGTCTACCAGAACCCCTCCCCAGTTCCACCATGGCATCTGCAAGCCAATTATTGATTGAGCTCCACCCTTCAGTGCCAATAATGATATCTGAGGTTCCCGCTGTTAGTTCAGGGATGATACTTCAGACTCTGAGCTTTTGGTACAGGACTCCACTTCTGTATCATACCACCACACTCCTATGTGTCCATTTAATAAAGAAAGTCTCCCAGAATCAAACAGATTTCCCAGATCTTGTGACTATGAGTGTGCTTGGGGACCCCTCTCTTATTGCCTTCCCGTGGAAAGAAGCTTACTGTGAGCTTACTGGAACCCATGGGGCACCTTAGGAGAACATTTCTACAGGATGCTGTCGAAAAAGAAACATTAACACACAACGGTACCATATCATCCTCCCGGACCAATGGACCAGCCCCTAGCATGGCACACTTCCTTAGTACCAGATGATACACCAGAGAAGGAAGAACCGCAGACCAAAGAGGTCTTGCCTTCTTCAACCAGTGCTCTTCCTCTTCATATGAGACACCATCCTATGCCAATGACTTTAGGGCCTTCCAGGATCTCATGAAGCACCAAGCAGATTCCATATATATTCTGCTAGAAGAGGTCCAGGAGTCCCAGTACTCTGGTGGATATTTGGAACATCATCCTCCAGGTAAAGATTTTCCTTCCAATTAATGAGGCACGGCTATCACCCACTCACACTCTGTGGCAAACACCTGCCACAGTTCTGCCCACCTGTAAGTGGAAAGAAAAACAAATATTATATTCCACCAATGCAAATGGAGTACTCTTCCCATCCCATCCCTAATTCCTGAGTGGTAGACACAGCCAATGAAAGGAACTTTCTGGCTCACTCTAGACCTTCTTCCTGGGATAAGGAGTCCAAACAACTGGACTTACTAGTCAGAGAGGGCTACTCATCATCTTCTCCGCAGTTTCAAATTGCCAACCATCAGGCCTTGATGTAGAAATATGATTTCAACAACTTTTTAAAAATTCACAAATTTTATTGAACACCAGCCACAAGACCAGAAAGATCGATTTCAGTCCCTCACCTTAGAAAGCCAGTTAGTCGATAAAACCTCCCTTCAGGTCACTCTGGATGCTGCTGAGATGGCCTGTAAATCTAGGACCATGGCTGTAGTTATGAGAAGAACATCTTGGCTTCAGTCTTCCAGCCTGCCTAGAGATGTGCAAAACATCATCAAATAATAGCTCAGGGTCCAAGACCTTCAGTGAGCACATGGAATCTTCTCTCCCTCCTCCACACTCTCCTGGGAAATGCTTCAATCTTTTGGAATGTATGTCTCTACACCAAAAAGGGATTTTAGTAGTGATTTTCATAGATTCATAGATTCATAGATATTTAGGCCAGAAGGGACCATTATGATCATCTAGTCTGACCTCCTGCACAATGCAGGCCACAGAATTTCACCCACCACTCCTAAAAAAGACCTCACACCTATATCTGTGCTATTGAAGTCCTCAAATTGTAGTTTGAAGACCTCAAGGAGCAGAGAATCCTCCAGCAAGTGACCCGTGCCCCATGCTACAGAGGAAGGCGAAAAACCTCCAGGGCCTTCCAATCTGCCCTGGAGGAAAATTCCTTCCCGACCCCAAATATGGCGATCAGCTAAACCCTGAGCATATGGGCAAGATTCATCAGCCAGATACTACAGACTTAAGCCATTTCAATAACATCACATCTTTCCCAAGCCCTTGGAGCTCTTCAGGAGGAGACAACACCCCAAAAGAGAGGTGCACCCCCCTTTACAACCAAGAACTTTGCACCTCCCTGTGGTGGGTTCCCCCCAGGGTGCCCATCCAAAGTGACAACTCTCTACACTTTGGATGGGTTATTACCAGCAGGAGAGTGAGTTTGTGTGAGGGGGGTGGAGGGTGAGAAAACCTGGATTTGTGCTGGAAATGGCCCAACTTGATGATCACTTTAGATAAGCTATTACCAGCAGGACAGTGGGGTGGGAGGAGGTATTGTTTCATGATCTCTGTGTGTATATAAAGTCTGCTGCAGTATCCGCGGTATGCATCCGATGAAGTGAGCTGTAGCTCACGAAAGCTCATGCTCAAATAAATTGGTTAGTCTCTAATGTGCCACAAGTACTCCTTTTCTTTTTGCGAATACAGACTAACACGGCTGTTACTCTGAACTCCAGAAACAGACTCTCCAGATGTGCCATGGTACCTCAGAAGAGCCTCCCTTACATAGTGGAAGGACCCTCAAAAGGTTTGCTAGGGAACCCCCTTCTTTCAACCTCCACCAACAAAGATTCTGACAAAAGACATTTCTCTGTTGGGATGGGAGCTCACCTACAAGTGAATACTGCCCAGGACAAGTTGTCTGCACAGCTAGGTCACACTTCATATCATCATTCTATATGACATGATTGCCAACACTTTCTTCACACTATACAGGGCCATTCCATCAGTGCAATGCAGGACAACAGGACGGTAATGCATTACATGAATCGACTGGGCAGAGAAAGATCCTAGTCCTTATGCTTGGAGTCACCAAGGAACTGGTGTATCTCACATCAGATAGAAATCTCAGTCTATCTGCCAGGCGTCCAGAATACAATCACAGAGTCCTTGAGCAGACACCTCTGGGAGGAGCATAAATGAAAACTCAATGACAGTCTTCTACAGCATCTGCCAGACCTTTTTGCCGCTCTGTACAATGCAAAATGTCACCTTTTCTGCTCCAAGGAGAGTCATGCCCACAAAGCACTGTGACATGTCTTGATGACACCATGCCCACATACTCTTCTGACTGCCTACTCACCTCAACCTCTAATCCTCAAAATCATACTCCTACACTGGAGCACCCATAGGGACAAAACACCTGTAAGACAAGTAACTTTTCCTTCTTTCACAATATAGGTAATCTTTTATTGAGTAGTGGAGGCCAAGACCAAAAAAGGGTGAAATCCAACGTTGGTTAAGACAACTGTCACAGAGCTCCAGAAAACGTCATGCAGCAGCAACCTCTGACCCCAGTATGATACACGCACTTCCTGCTTCCTGTTAGTTTTACTACACTCAAAGACTTCAACTCCCATCATACAATACTGGATCTAGCAACACCATTCCTTTATAGGTCTTTGCTACTAATTCCTTACTTGTATTGTCGTATTTTAGTTTATATATAGTGACAGAGACTGATTCATTACTTGTGTTGAGTAGTATCTGATTCTGTGAGTAATCCCATTAATCAAAGAGTGCGTAGCCCAGTTTCCATGGTGAAATATGAGGAAAAATGCAAGGATCAGAGTGTGCAGAATTTAGGGATGACGCATTATTAATTAGTTTGAAAGAATGCAACACAGAGAACAAGCGTGTGTGAGAGAGAGAGGCATACGGACATTGAAATCCATGTGACTATTAGCAGATTACCGTACTACTCAAAATTAGTAAGGGTGGCTGAATTTTAACACGTTGTTAATAATAACTACATCATGGGCCTGACACAAAGCCCACTGAAGTTAATGGGAGTCTTTCCATTGTCTTTGGTGGCATTTGGATCAGGCCCCATAAAAGCAAAATATCATAGTGCTTCCAACATATCAGAAATATGTCAAATTCTCATAAATGGAAATATATTCAATACAATTAGGATAACTTTGAATCAAAGCTTGCAGCTAGTTCATGGACCTTGGGGAATTGGTAAAGAGAGGAAACAAAGGAACTGAGAAACAAGGATAAGTGAAAGCAGTTCTGCAAATGCCAGAAGATCTTGATAACCAGTATTACTGATACAAAATTAAATTGGGAGTAATGGAAAAACTGCACTGTATCACTCTGGGGGCTCAGGAAAGGGTACTTAACCATCCACTAGCTAACAGAAAATCTACAGGGATAGAGCATATAGTTCTTGATTACTTGTTGTGCTATAGCTGGCAGAGTCTCCAAAAATATTGCCTCCAACAGTGTTTATTCTAACAACTCGTTGTGTTCCTTCATGGCCTTAGTCCAGCCATAATTGCCATTTATACATCCTAAATAATGGAGAAAAACAAATCAATTGGTAATTCTTCCACTAGTTGGACAATAAATGAATTTTGTTCCAGCAAAAGTTTGTGTTGGAAGCTGTATCAGAAGCAATAGTAACAGAAACATAGTCTGAATGAAAAGAAGAGCCAGAATAAGTGCAATGAGAGGAAAAATATTTCTTTCTGTTCTTTGTGGTTTGTCTCCATAGGGTACCTCTTCCTGCCCACCCTAATTAAAGAAACTGGCATGTGAAATGTTATGCAGATGGATCAACAGCAGGGACTGTGCTGCTTCTCTTCACTAGCCTGATAGTTGTAGCAGTTAACACCAGCAGTAAATATGTAATGTTCTCTACCCTCCATTGGCCTTACTAAGCCTTCAGGGGACTGGCTGCTTGTCCCTACACAGTTTGTACACACTTTCACCTCTACCTGCTCCTGCTGTCTCTGTATAGCTAATCTACTTCTTGTCAGCTATTTCTTACACAGCTTCCTCTTCTTGTGCCGTCTGGCCCCAACATTCTGCCCCCACCAAATTTCAATGACTGTGATGTCTTTCTAACAGCATGCCAACAGGTTTATTAAAGCCTAATAAATTACAGCCTTTTCCTCCCTTATGAAATATAAAAAGAGAGTTTACTGGGAAAACTAATCATTAAAAATGTCTATAATTAATATATGTTCACACTCCATCAGTGGCACAGATATCCCTTTGAATATTTGATTCTGAATATAGAAACTGGTTGGATTTCTTTAGGGAAATATATGTGTCTTCTAGTCCAGTGATTCTCAACCATGAGGGTCCGCAGACTATGTCTAAGAGGTCCACGAAAAGCTGTCATTACCATAGAACACTGTTTTTTAGCCTGTGGTCTGTGGACTCCTGGGGATCCACAGACTACGTCTAAATTTCCAAAGGGGTCCGCGGATCCCATTTGAAATTTTTTAAGGGTCCGCAAATGAAAAATGATTCAGAACCACTGCTCTAGCCCTATTAATAGTTAATAAGTAATCCTGTTCCTTAACCAATATAGACGCAATCATGGAAATTAAAGCTGAAAAGCCCTACTGTATCACTATTAAGCCTATTGAGCCATATGACATAACCCTTTCTGTCCTTTTTCTAACTGAATTTCACTGGGAACTGATGTGCTCAGCATGTTTGGTAGACCTGGTCAAAAATTTCTGGACAGATTTTTTTTCGCCAGCAAAATGCCAGGTCATTGAAACATAGTTGGGAAGGATTCTCTTCTCCAGGGTGGCCCATGGCATTCACCTGAGATATGAGAGACCCAGGTTCACATCCCTGCTCTGAATCACGTTCTCTCTCTCTTTCTCTCTCTCTCTCTTTTGTTGGAACTAGTCCACTTTGTATAAATAACTAAATATTCTTTGGGCCAGAAAGAAAGGAATGGACCCCATAGCCTGGCAGTTAGAGCCTTCCTGTGGGACAGAAAAGACCTTAGTTCACATTTGGCATAACAGGGAATTGAAGCATGGCTAGTCTCAATGTGGTGCTTCATTTTTTGTTGGGATTTTTTGACAAAAATTTTAGAGAGGTCTCATTTTCATTCCAATGCAAAATCAAAACAAATTCTGAAACCTCAAAAAATTTAGTGAAATGGATTTCTTGTTTTCTGGCAAACCCTAGTGTTTGGAATCTTGCAAGATCAGAACTCTGACTGAGAGATTCTTGGCACTAGGGCTTAACTTTTCAAAGCACGTTTTGAAAGCATAACAGACAATGACAGAAATAATGTATTATTTGTTATCAAAATAAAGATATTTTGAATACATGTAACATCCACCATTTTCCTTTCTGTTGCAGGAAGAAAAAAAAAGGAACATCTCAGAAGATCCCAATACTTCATGCAAAATTAAAGTAAGAGAGAAATAGTTCATATTTGTCTTGAACTTCTGAATTTTTCTCCTCTGAGGTTTCTTCATCCAGTGAGATCCTTCACACTGACTTTTTAGAATTAAAGGTTTTACATCTCAATTAACATGTTTGGAGAAATGTTTGCACCCTAAGATATTTAAATGTTTACACTATTTTACCATTCACGCTGTGTATACTTGAATTCCAACACTCCTGTAACCTATTCTATCCTTTTTAAATACCTTATTCAGAGGAAGATTATGAACATGTTCTATTTTATCTTTAGAGGTTCTTATAGCTCCCTCATCACCAGAGTGATGGTTTGGGAACCTTCCAGTCATGTCTTAGTGATGTGACTAACATCTATTAGGTTTGGTTCATTTTTTTCTCATGCTCTCCCCAGTCAGAGAAGTGAGTGTGCAAGTATAATATTTTGGTTTAGTAGGTATTGTTTTTGTATTTTGTTATTCTGATGTACATGCTGTTATGTGTTTATATTGGAGAAGAGAAGACAAGTGGTCTGTGCACTTGGAGCAGAAGGTGATGAGGTTTGTGATGATTCTTACTTCCTGGGGGAATTTGTTCCAGAGTCTCAGACCGGCCCCTGAGGAAACTTTGTTTCCTACACAGATGATATTTACCCTTATTGTAGAAACTTCCATTGTACCAGAGGTTATCAACCACAGTTCTCATCCCAGAGGCTTAGGTGGTCTTTTAGATATTCTGACCTCAGGCCAATGAGCACCCTGGAAAGAAGGACTTAAACTTTGAACTTTATTTAATATTCTGTGGGAAGCTAGTGAAGAGAATAGAGGACAGATATGAAGTGATCATGGTAGCCTATGTTGCTGAGCAGATTACTTGTAGTGTAGTCTACTAGCTGGAGTTTGCTCAGAGGTGGCTTCATGCCCAGGTGCTGTTTTTAAAACAAAGATATCCTTTTGGACTGATAGAAGATCCATTCTATTTTGTTTTTCCTCCCTCTCCAAAACATATTTTTTTTATATTGTTGACATTGTTGTTTGAACATTTAGGGATAGATTGTGTTGCTAGGATACAACCCTTAGTAAGCAGTAGTGCATTACTATGTCACTCTAGCTGTGGAGAGAAGGAACTGAAGCTTGGGGATGTAGCTAGGGCTTACCCTGATGTAAGTAATTAACATCTAGAGGGAGGCTTCATTTCTCAGGGGATAGAATTAAACAAGTAAACAGATCATTAGGCAGATAACAGAATGTTCCTGCTAAATAAGATAAGTAAATAGGTAGGTAGGGTAAAAGGATATAATGTTTGAACCAGCTAACATAAGAGGGATAACTCCAGAGAACCATTTGCTAACAATGGACAAGATAAGTTATTAATGTAGAGAAAAGGTTAACAGTATGTTGAGCATGAACAAAGCATGCTGCACAGGGATTGGTTTCAGCGAAGTAACCAATCCAATCCAAAAATGTATGGTGCAATCTACAGCAAATGCAATGCAATATGTAAATGCATATACAGGAAGAGGTTTCTGTGTAACTCTGGATGTGTGCTATGCCCTATATCCACCCCTAAATTTGAATCTGATCAACTCAGTGTAGTTTTGCTGTATGGCTAAGAAAGGAATCTGAGTGATGAAATCTGGACTTCAGCTGAGTTCTTTTGGATGCCAGAGAACTGGATGAAGTGTTGTCCCAGAACTGGACAAGGTATTCTTGATAAGCCAAGTAGAAAAGGTCTTGGAGGGTGTGACGTTATTGACATAATTTGGGACCGTATAGATCATTGTTGCAACCAAGGTCCTGTAGTGGACCCAAATCTTGTATAAAGCAGGTCAAATGAGGTGTCTAAGACAAAGTCATGGTTTGCTGATTATGATCATGCTGTCTATATGTGTGTATCATTTTGTAGTTGAAGTTATGAATATTGGCTCTATACTGTCTGTATTTCAAATTTATGCTATGCTTCTGGGTGACACCCCAGACAAGTTGGTGTCAGCTCTGCCTAGCCTGCTTGATGGCTCATTAAGAACCATCAGCTATACAAATGACCCATTGAGAGAAGGCAGACACGCCTTGTGACTCAGCAAGTTATGTAGGGACATGCCTATGAACAGAACTCTGAGGTTTTGCCATGCCATGTGATGGACAGCTTGTCTTTGGCACAAAGAAAGAAAGGCCACATGGCAAGAGAATATAAAGAGCTGTTGCAGCTCCTCCATCTGGTCTTCAATCCTGCTTCATACCTTTGGAGGAACTTTGCTACAAAAGGAAGCTCTACACAAAGGAATGATGACCCATCCCAGCTGTGGATGTACTCCAGAGACTTGATTTGAACCTGCAGTTTATTCCTTCACTGCTACAAGCCTGAACCAAGAACTTTGCCATTACTGTATGTAATTGATTCCATTTAACCAATTCTAGCTCTCATCTGTATCTTTTTCCTTTTATGAATAAACCTTTAGATTTTAGATTCTGAAGGATTGGCAACAGCGTGATTTGTGGGTAAGATCTGATTTATATATTGACCTGGGTCTGGGGCTTGGTCCTTTGGGATCAAGAGAACCTCTTTTCTTTTACTGGGGTATTGGTTTTCATAACCATTTGTCCCCATAACGAGTGGCACTGGTGGTGATACAGGGAAACTGGGGTGTCTAAGGGAATTGCTTGTGTAACTTGTGGTTAGCCAGTGGGGTGAGACCAAAGTCCTCTCTGTTTGGCTGGTTTGGTTTGCCTTGGTGTGGAAAGAAACCCCAGCCTTGGGCTGTAACTGCCCTGCTTTAAGCAGTTTGTCCTGAATTGGCACTCTCAGTTGGGTCCCACCAGAACCAGCATCGTTACAGAGGGAATCCCAACAGGGAAGAAATAAATTAATATATCCACCCTTGAGTCAGAAAGTAGTAATATACTGCTGTCCCATTCATCATTCTCTGCTCACCTACTTGGGGTAGGGGAGGGGTCGTGGTCACACCACTGTGAAGTCATGCAGCCAGCCCTGAAGCATAGCCCTTCGTGTTACAGTCTGGTAGAGTGAAAGCCATAAAAGAGTTCTTGTTTTTGCTTTTCAGGAAGATTTTGAAGGAAGAGAATGAGTTTACTATCCATTTCCACAGAAGAAGCAGGATCTTTCAGGAATAGGAGACTGCAAGGAAGTACATGTGGATTTGCAAGTGATGGAAGGAGACAAAAGAAGCAAAAGGAGGACAAAGTGTAGGTATAGATTAAAAAGGTGATTCAGGCAGTGGAAGAATTGTGCGTTGAAGATTTGGACCACACAGAAGAGGCAGGAAAGCCATGGAGAAATGTGAGGGAAGTGATAACAATTGGAGGGGAAAAGAATGTTTTCCATGGCTGCATGTTGGCAGGATAGGGGGAGAATGAAGTGAAAGTCACTGAGACTAGAGGAGAAGTGGAGTTTGCATTAGGCAAGATGAGAGATCATTAAGGCATGAATGTTCATTTTAGCATAGGAGATTAAGCGTTAGACATACTTTCTGAAGAGAAGAGGTCATACCAATAGGGTTTGCCGACAGCCAGGGTGTGGGAGATAAGATCATAAATAATTTCTTAATAATAATTCTAGGCACCCTAATCTATATCCGGGCGTCTGATTTAAGATCACCAAATAGAAAAAGGGAAGGGAAGGGTTTTTTTTTTTTTTAGAGACAGAAAAACTTTGGGTACAATATACAATATATTAGATTTTCCCACCCAGTGCACATATAAAAGGCTAGGTAATTACACACAAGGGAAAGGTAAAAAGAAAAGGAGTACTTGTGGCACCTTAGAGACTAACCAATTTATTTGAGCATGAGCTTTCGTGAGCTACAGCTCACTTCATCGGATGCATACCGTGGAAACTGCAGCAGACTTTATATACACACAGAGAATATGAAACAATACCTCCTCCCACCCCACTGTCCTGCTGGTAATAGCTTATCTAAAGTGATCATCAGGTTGGGCCATTTCCAGCACAAATCCAGGTTTTCTCACCCTCCACCCCCCTACACAAATTCACTCTCCTGCTGGTGATAGCCCATCCAAAGTGACAACTCTTTACACAATGTGCATGATAATCAAGTTGGGCCATTTCCTGCACAAATCCAGGTTCTCTCACCCCCTCACCCTCCTCCCCGTCTTTATTTCTGTTATAGAAAAATAATTAAATGTGTTTGTGTGTTTGTTTCAAGTCAAAGTGTGGTGGAAGGCTCATTATGATGTAATATAGTTGTTATTGCATTTTGGAAATTCAATTTATGAAACTCTACGACATCTCTAATTAAATATCCAAAAGCACTGTCCTAGGACCTCCAGGTCACAGGTACAGACTGGACAGGACTAGCACTAATATACCTTTCTGTGTAGTGGGCTTTGGAAAGGTTTTCACTCTCAAGTTTGCATGAATTTGACAACTGAAACATTTATGATTTAAAACGCATTCTGATATTCGGCTGAAGAACACAATATCCTGTACAACATTTGCTGCTGATCCCAAGCCTTCTTTCTCATTTTCATCAATACTCTGAGACAGTCCCAAATCAACAGTCCAGATTTGAACCAGCACAAACTCTGAAGCAGTTCCAGATAGAGGGCCAAGTACTATAACTTGGATCCATCTCTATGAATAATATTTGTTATTTATATTAGTCCCTTGAGTAAATAATATTAGTTTCTCTTTTTAAAAATTGCTCACTGTATTGTTATTAAGTAGCTTGTCACAATTTCACTCCCTCAAGGCAATTTTTGTGGTTGCTTTGCTCACTTTTTTAAAGTGAAGAACTTTAAATTTCTTCTTTAATACTGCTTCAGAAGATACATTATTAGAGACCCAACAATACAAACCAAGACACTGTCATATCTGTGGTACTTTGGTATCATATCTTTTTCCTTGAGTGTTTGTAAAATGGTCCCCTTTGATTGTCCCAAATGCTCTCCATTCTCCTAAATAACATTGCGCACCAGTTTTCTTTGCAAGCTTTTAAAGCTGTTTATATTCACCACAGGTATTTCTCCCTACTTTTCTGTCTCTCCACAAGCTTCATAAATGCAGGACTGTCAGTGTTTATTTATTATTTCAGATTATTTTCCCTAGGACTTTTCACTGCAAACCACACACTTTTAACACATTCTTTTGTTTTGCTTTTTGTTTACTCATTCACCACTGTACAGTTCAGGGAAATATTTTTCTGTTATCAGTAACACATTGCAATATTTCTTACATACCGGGGTGACACTGATGAAATAAACCCCTGCTAAATCTACTAAGAACAGCTAACAGTTTAAATAGTAGTTATTTGCCAATATTTTATCTCATTCTCATTAAATAATTGGTGGTTGTTTCTTTTGCAGTACCAAGATAAATGTCTATTTTGTTTCCAGTTTATCCCAAACTTTGCTTTTAATAGCACATAAGTAAGTAGGCATTTACTGTATTACATTCTTTTAAATTTGAGCTGTAAATATGGAAAGGAATATTTCTTTCTTTCATATTATTAATCTCATCTATATTAACAGTAATTTTTTGGACATTGATTTGTGATGGACCTCTTTAATACAATGCAGCATTTTTGCTGTAAGCATTAGGAAGTTATGTATTTCTTTCTAAGAAGATCAGTTCTAGGAATTTGTGAATTGCCTGGTTCAATTTCCCCAAAAGCATACTGTGACCTTTCATTATGGTTTTTATATTTTACACATTGTCAACTGCTGGTATGGCTCAACTACTGATATGTGTGTTAGCTGTTCCATATAAGAAAGGATAGTGCTGGGAGTAGAAAGACAGGCAATACTGTAGTGGAGAGGTCATTCAGTTAGGTGTCAGCAGACCAGGGCTCTCTTCTTACCTTTGCCACTCTTTGGGTAGGTCCCTTTAACTCTCTGTGCCTTTGTTGTCTCTCCCACCCTTTATCTATCTTGCATATTTAGACTGGAAACTGTTTCCTGGGCATAGATTGTCTCTTACTCTATATTTGTAGTGACTTTCGCAATGTGGCCCCGATCTCATCTGGAGCCACTGGGGCCTATTCCAATACTAATATATATAATAATAATGGAAAATAAATATTCCAGTACTTTCACCTTATTCATTAGTGGTACAGTGGATTAGCAGCAATATTCTTTGAAATGCTATAAGGAAATTGTGTGCACATTTCAATTTCCATTGCTGGGAAGGGGCACAAACTGCATCTGGGAAGTCAGAGGACACATTTTAGAATGCCTTCACAGAGAATTCACATTTGTGTATGTTGTGGACCTGAGTTCAGGTGTAAGTAGGAATCTGAGTCAGTTCTCCCCCGACATTTAGGATGAACTGGGGGAAAGGAATTCAGGACCAGGCTGTGATTGCATAGACATGCCTACTTTGCCTAGGTGTGCAGCAGATGGAGCTGCTTTGCCAAAATGATCAATTTTGGCTAGTTTGGGTTACAAATCACTCTAGTATTTGAATGCAGAGGTAACAAAATGATGTTATACTTATTCTATGAGTAAAGGGCAGTAGAACTGTGCTTAGCATGCAATTATTGAGGGGGTCACCATAAACAGACTTCACTTGCTAAGCAGGTGGTAGGGATGCAAAATCCCAGTGAAGGAAAGAGTGGGTGGAGAGCAGTGTTCCTAACTGTTGGTGGAGGCTCTGCCTAAACAGTCCTAGGCCTTGTCTCACTAAAGGGAAAAGTCAACCTAAGCTCCAAAATTTGAGTTACATTAATAGCATAACTCAGATCGACGTAGCTTAGATCTACTAACCGCAGGGTCCATGCTATGCGACATTGACAGGAGATGTTCTCCCATCAACTCCCCTTACTCTTCTCAATCAGGTGGAGTACAGGAGTCGATGGGAGAGAAATTGGCCATTGATTTAGTGGGCCTTCACTAAACCTGCTAAAATTGACTGCCAATGCATTGATTGCCACAGCATCGATCCTCTAGTAAGTGTAGACAAGCCCCTAGATACCATTTGATCTACTCCTCTCCAGCATTTAGTGACAGAGCTGATTAGACTTAACTGAGAGTCCTTGTTTCCAGATGCTGATTCCTAGAGTTGCCCTCACTGGTGACTAGATCTGGAGGCTAAGCCTTAGATATTGTGCTGGGACAGTGAAAGGCAGTACAGACATAGTATTGGCTGTGAGGTACCCTACTACCTTCTGAAATCACTAAGGGCTGGGTTAAGTGGTGGAACCTCAGAATTTGATGTAATGGGAGCAGTGAGAGGCAGTGGCAGACCAAGGACACTGCAGTCTTCCTTGCCTTCTCCTCCATTAGATAGTTGATCAAGTCATCCCTTGTCAGTATCCTGCAGTTGTAGATACACATTGAGAGGGCAGTCCTTTTTCTTGCCCCTAAGAATCTTAGCAGCCTCTCATCGATTGAACATCGCCACTGATGAATGGATTGAGGGACACACAAAGAACTGGGGTCCATTTTTCATATTCTTTTAGCCATTTCTTCAGCCATCCACTGACTATGCTGTCAGTGGCAAGTTTACTTCCTCAGCTTAGCTAGCACCAATGTCAAGTAGAAAGACAACTGTCCCATCTCTGGGTTGGCAGTGTGACAACTTAATAGGATGGTAGGACCTACTGGAGAATACACCCCACTATCATCACTGTCAGACAAGCCAGGGTCACTGCTGCACCATTTTGAGGCATTGAGGTAGGATTTTGCAGCATTGTTAGTTATTTTACTAACATTAATTTACCAGCATTGCTCCCTTTTGTTATCTTCCAACCTGAGCCATACAAAGACATATCACAAGTTTCATTACAAACAACAGAGTGCAATTTTTGCCTCAGATTTTCACAAATATCCATGAAAATAAAAGGTAGTTTTCATAATTTCAACTGATGTCTGAGAAAAGATAGCAATTATAGAGTGAAGGCAGTGAATTTCTGCATTGGACAAATGGGTGAGGATTTAGAAATTTTGGAGGGGCAATAGTTGCCAAAATATGAGAATTTTGCATGTGAAAATTCACATCGAAAAAAAGGCTGTAATTTTCCACAGCTCTGTATTTTATATAGCCAGGATACACACACATTAGCTGAGTGAATGTTTGATAAGAAGAGACACATTTCCAGTGGTTTCTAATTTTCTACAAACTGACTTGAGCAGGTAACCTTGTGGGCGCAGTGGTTAGGACCTAAATGCCAATTGGCTTCAGAAAGCATAATTTAATGGACTAGTTAGAGTCTGGGTCAAGATTGACTGACTGACTGACACCACACATATTTATCAGGACTGAATACAGTGTTCAGTACTAACACTTTTCCCAATGAAATGATAACACATTAGAAAAAAAACAAGACCCTCTGTTTCTAATCAAGAGACAAAAGGAGAGAGGCTGATTTTTAATTATTAAGGATGATTCTGACAGTTGATCTGGCCTTCTTTTTGTCAGTAGAATTGCTCATAACTGAAACATGATAAATTATGTCAGAAAGAGGATAATCTTACCATGACACAGCTAACCCTTGCAGAGCCAATAGAGGAAAGGAAGTAACCACAGAACCACTGCCAGGAACTGTGCCTAATACTGCATTAGTGAAGATGTCACCAGTGGATTTATTCCCTACTCACACATACAGGAAAAGGAATTTGGGGAAGCATTTGATGCTTTGCAGTTCCTCATGAACAGGTACACTGAGCCAGTGCTTTTCAGAGCCGTGATTTCACCATTTGTGTGTGATAGTCTCCCTCACTATGGCCATGTTGACCTGTAGGGAAGAAAATCACTGATATGTGTATGCCTGGTGAGTCAGCTTTAGCAGCAGCAGCAACACAGTAAGTCAGAATAAGAAATTCCTCTGAGAAAGCCTGGAGGGCTTTGTGCTTGTGTGGCATCTGAAAGCTTGAGGATTTTGCAGAGGTTTGAGTGGCACAGAAGGCTGCCGATTATATTCAAGATGCCTCTGTGGTGTTCCCCAGTACAGAACTGCCACTGTATTAACAGCTCCAGTGGGATTTGTGGCCTGTGCTTTTTCAGGTATGTGTTTTATTTAAGCTGCCATCCTGATGTTTGTATTGTGAGTTGGTGTTTACATAGCAGATGTTATAGTAACTGTCAGACAAACTAGCCCTTCCATGGGGAATATAGGAACGCTAACTAGACTACAAAATTGTTTAACTGACAGTGATCTTAAGGATTCACAGGAATGCCTCTGTTGCCGCCTTTGCAAATGACTCACAGCTGCCACTACCTCTGTTTCTCTGCCACTGCTCTCTGCAAAACATGACAAAAGGTGGATGGAAGTGAAGTAGAGAGATGGAAGCAGCATCATGTTGGGAAAAGATGAAGGCGTGAGAACTGTTGGAGGAATCGGTTTTATCATCAACAAGGAATGGTCTTCAAAATCATCTCCTGCAAGTAAATCATCATGCAACGGGGTGCTGTACCTCCAACGGAACAAGAATAGCATCCTCAAGATTATCCATATCTACACTCCCACAAGCACAAGTGAAGAGGATGATGTGGATGAATTCTATCAGGAGCTTGAGGAAACCCTCACTCAAAAATGCAAGTATACAATTGCAATAGGAGACTTTAATGTCAAGGTCGGGAGAGGGAAAGAAGGTGATAAGTTCATTGGAAGGTAAAGTATCAAAATGAAAGGCTCTTAAAGATGGCTGAAAATTCCAGAATCCTCAAAAATGTAAACCAGAATGGACGCTATACAAGTCGACAATAAAGGCACTGAAGAACAAGGACTGAAAAGCAGTAATTGACAGAAGAGGGATGGAAGTGGTCTGCAAAGATTTCTACACTGAGTTGTTCACATCTCAAATAAATATCCCACTACCAACACTTCAACAGACCAATGAACGCATACTCCTGATCCTCATCAGCGAAGTTCAACGTACAATTTACAAAATGAGGGAAGGAAAAGCTCCAGGAAAAGATGGACTGACAACTGAAATGATAAGAGCTGGAGGCCATGACCTCTGGAAAACTCTTGCTCAGAGATTTAGCAGTTACTTGGAAATGCTGAAGATACTATCCATCTGGAAGGAGTCCAACACTATTTTCTGTACAAGAAAGGTGATTGTGAAGTGATCAGACAGCAGACAGCAAAGTGGAGTGCAGGACGTTGTTGAAAGCAGGTACAGTAAAATGTGATAAGTTGGGCATATAGCTAGGCTCACTGACAATCGATGAACTACAGCTTTTGCCGAGTGGTAACCACGGGAACTGAAATGACCATTTGGCTGACCTCCAAAGAGATGGGAAGATTTTATTGTGAAAAGACATGGCCTCACATGGAGAAGGAAGGCCAGGATAAGAAAAGAATGGAAGACATGTTGTGATCAGCACAGTCTATATGAGGGCTGAAGGACTGATCAATCAAGGTGATCATAGTGAAAATAAGAACCTTTGACAGCTACTGTATATAAAATTCTAAGTGGAACTGATGGTTAATTTTTTTGGAAAAATCAGTATTTTGGCTTGCAAATATTTGAGATTTCAACTGTTTGTCCTAATTCAAGATGGAGGGGAGGAAATAATGCTCTCACACAGCTCTAATTCTAAGTAACCTGACTCTGAAGACCTTTACAAATTCTAAACTGATGATTTCTTTGAACATAAAAATACTTCATACACATAAGCTTTCCTTTGTCATGATGAAAACAAAAAACAAAGAAAGTGTTCAAATACAGCACTGTTTTTTTTAATGTTGTTGATTAGTACTCTTGCTAAATAAAACCTAATATTAAACATTAAAGGCCAAATTCAATTTGTTAATCCAGTATAATCTGGAGGACCTCCACTGATGCCACTAGTCTAACTGAGTAGAGTCTTTTTCATACATCCCATAAGTAAGGATGAGTATTTTAATTCCTTATGCCATCATTTTTACATCTGTATCTAGGGAGTAAATGTGCATAATATTCATTTATGCATAAAGAAATAAAAATAAACTCTGAAATTTACCAAGGGGAAAATAATTGCCTACTTCATGGTACAGTATTCATTTCTTCTGAAGAGATAAAAATGAATAATTTATTTGTCTATTAATATGCATCCAATATATTGTTTTTACACAGACGAGGGCCAAGTAGTAACCGAGTGCTCATCTTTTGGATGAGGAATATATATTTTTGCCACATTATGAAAATAAGATGTCCCGTTTGTGGATTACTAGGGACATCAAGCATAGTGTTTACTTTGTTTCAATATTATACTCAAATGCAATCTTCTTGAAGAATATTTAAAGGGGACTTAGTTGTTACAATTTAGGAAAATTAATTGCTGTAATTAAAAACAAAACAAGGGTTTTACCAATATCTAGTTATTCTCTTCAGGCCCAGATTTAGAGCTAAAACAAATGTAGAGTTCATGTTATCCACACAAATGATCATAGAGGCATGGAGTTATCAATTTTGGAGCCAGACTGTATACACTCACTGATGAGGAGTTATTCACACCAATAGTCTAACTGTAAATAGTGTGAATAAAGGGTTCACGATCTGGCTTGTGACTCACTAAGGGTCCAATTCTGTCACCCTTATTGTGCAAGCAGTTTCACTGACATCAGTGGAATTCCTCACTGAGTGAGTTACTTGAGAACGTACCACTGGCAGAATCTGGTCATAACATTGGCTGGCATCAACACAAAACAGCAGACACAGTGATCCACACTCAATTTGGCAGCCGATTACTCTTCAAGAAGTCGCATTGAAGTAACTGGGGCTACTCCTAGAATCAAGTATTCTATCATCTTTATGAAGGTGGCAGAACCTTGACCAGAGTGACTAATTACTCCCCTTTAATTAAAGTAGTGCATTTTGAACTCTGTGCTCCCCAAAAAGGGCAGATTTAATAGCAACAGTTTACTACATATTATAGGCACCAGACCTCTGAAAGCCTATAGGCCAAGTACAGATATGGTCCCAGTTTCAGACTGAACAAAGGAATTCTGGGAGGTATAGTTCCCAGAAGGACCCTGGGAACTGTAGGCTGCAGCAAGCTATACCAAGGATTATGAAGAAAAACCATCACTAAAACAGAGGTGCCAAGAAGAGACTTGATTTGTTCTGGAGAAAGTGAGCCATAGAATGGCTTTCCTGGTTAGAAAGGACTAGAAGGAGGTTGTAGCCTGTAAAAGACCATGGAAAAAGAGGCTTGAAAAGGTAGGAACCCTGTGGAGAAGTAAGTCAGTGGAAGAAAAGCTTGCTCTTGAACCATGAGGTGAAGGGGGTAGAGCACAAGAGAGGGGCTATTTGGCTGGGATGAGAGAAGTAGCGTGGGCTTGGTGTCTGCACCTGTTTTTGTTTATGGGTCTAGGCTGTAACTTCTAGAGATGGTGGGAACAAGTCTTACCCTGTGCTCTTCTGCATCAATGGGAAAGATGCATGAGAAGAGGCCTCTGGTTTAAGGAGGGAACAGAACTGTTTGTGGGGTTTTTTTTGGACTTGTTACCTGGAAGGAGTGGGCTTTTAAGTTTGGGGGATTGTTAAATTACCAAACGCTAAGGTGGGGAATCTGAAGTGTATATTGGAATTTCCTGATCATGGAAAGGTTAGAGATCTGTGACACTGCATAACATTTATTACAAGAAGGATGATAGCTTAAAAATCTTCAAGTGAACATTGTCCACTCCAATACATTCCAAATGCAATGGTAACATGACATGCTTTGTAACAGTGTTACATATCAAGCAAAAAGTGCACACAAGTTTACGTGAAATGAAACCCCAATGTAGGATGGCACTAGATATGAATGCCAAGATAATATATGCCCCTTTAAAAAAGAAAATCATATCCAGTGAATCTGTGTATGCTTAGGAAAATACAGAGCTAATACAAGATGCCATAAAAAGTAGATGCTGCATTCTCTTTGGTAAAATGACAGCCTGACATACATTCTTATATATATATATATGTGTGTGGATATATATATATATACACACATCCACACACATATATTCTATTCTGATTTAGTTGGGGTCCACACACATATATTCTATTCTGATTTAGTTGGGGTCCTGCTTTGAGCAGGGGGTTGGACTAGATGACCTCCTGAGGCCTCTTCCAACCCTAATGTTCTATGATTCAGCAAAACATCTTTAGCACAGATAGGACCTTTGTCCTTAATAGATTCCCTTGGATGGATACAGGCCTAACAACCAGAGGGCAGTTATCACTTATGATAAAATTCCTGAGTGATGTAGGTAAAGTTGATATAAATTTAATCAGTCATGTATTTTATTGGAGAAAATGGCACTAAACTCTCCTAATTAACACTTAAGATCAGGAACTGACTTCAAGGGCGTAAATATTTAAAGAACTGATAAACAGAGGGTCTTTTCCTCTTTAGTGTCACCAAAAAAAAAAGAATTGGGGACAAAGGAAAGATAAGAAATGAAGAAAAATAATCAGGATGAAGATTCAAGGACTGAAATGTCATTAATGTAAAGGAAAATAAAATGTAGATTTTTTCCAGGATTAATATGATATCATAATTCTCAGAAAATCATAAATAATGTTTCTTCTAAATCTAGTTTATTTTCTTCACAGTTTCTTTAATATCATGGAACACACAACATTTATACAGTTCATTTTGTATCATATAAAACACTGGTGAAACTTGATATACTTGTTCTTATGTGTGATCGCTCATCACTTCTGAAATTATAGGCATTTAAGTTTAAAAGTAATGGTTTGTTAATTTAATGCTTTGAAAAACAAATAATTTATTCTAAACTATTCTAAGGAAGGTGATTAAACACATGCATAACTTTTACTGAGCGGCACTATTAAGTATCCCAAAGTCTAATTTTTGACATAACAGTTAAAGGTGTTTCACTAAGTGCAGAGGGGATATATGACCTCTAGTTCAGGGGGTTCATGAAGAAATCTCTGAAGATAGAGAAAAATTGTTAAACTCTTCTCCTATAATTAAAAATGAAGGTAAATGTAGCTGGTTACTATACTGCTGAGTAGCTATATCACTAAAAATTGTTCTATTAATTTATTCAATTTTCAATTATTTTGAGGATGCAGGCATCGTCAAATTACAGTTAAAGAAAACTTTCCTGAAATTCTGGATTGTTTCTCTCTCTTTTCATGCTAAAAAAATCCCTTGTCTGAAAAGTACACACTTCACTAAGATTGTACACAATTCACTTTAGCATGCAGCACCCTGATTTCCTATTCTATATTCATGCAATCCCTAATTCTCTATTCATGTTCTCAAGCTTAAAGATAGTTTTCAGGTGGTTTGAATAGTGTTAATAGCATTATCCTCTTACTCTAGTTATTCTAATATTTGAACGATGGCAGGGCTCTTCCATACCTACTGCTATGTTTAGAAGATAGTGAACATCTTTTCTTATATTTTGCATTCCACTTTCTGTTTTCAGCATAAAGTGTTCTCTGTTCTGCATATTTTATTTTCTTGTCCATACTATCAGACTTACTATTCCTGGGGGAGCAATGCCTTTGAGATCATCATTTTTGACAGAAGTATTTGAGGGTTTGTGATCTCCTTCCATATTCTTGCTATTGAAGTGCTGGCTGTGTCTCCAGCATAGTTAGTGCACCAGATACCCTGTTTTTTTTCTGACTCATAGAGATATGAGACTCTGTGTCTTCCAGGTCTCTAACGTTTTATTTGCATAGAAATCTTTGATGGATTTTTTTTTTAGTGAGACGTTGATAAAAACCTTCCCCCTTCCATCTTTGTTGTTTGAGATTTACATCTAAGCACCTTTAACTGATGGTTGAAATTCAGCCCTACAGGAAGGTTGGTCTTTTGGCTAAGACGTTCATCGGGGCTGAAGAAGGTTTGGGTTCAACTCCTGTTTCTGCTACAGCATTCATTTGTAACCTTAGGCAAGTCACTTCTCTCACATTTATCCCACTAGACATATTTGCTACTTAAGTGGTGTATTGGCCTTGGGCTGTAGTGATATACAACTATATAACTCCATTATAAAAATCAATGTAAATTTAGATCAGAATCTGGCCGTCTATGGGCTCATTGGATGTGCACTGTAGTCAATGAAAATCCTGTTGCTGATTTCAATAAACTTTGATTAAGCCTTTGATGAGAGTCCCTGGCCAAGCGTAACTGGGGTGCTGAAGAGTAAGATAGATTAATTGTCATTAGTAGAACTATAAGGGAAAAGTCATGTCAAACCTACTCACTTTTGGCCAAAACCTGTTCCCACCTATATCAATGGGAGTTTTATGATAGACTTTGAGACTAGAACTTCAGCAGTTTCACCTCATCTTAGTCACTCTTATCTATCATTATTCTTTCTTTAACTAACAATCCATTTCAAAGTAAAAATAAAGTACTCATTGATTGAAATCTTATCATTTGGAAAAAATATAACTGGTATAATACAAGTAATTTCAGTACACCTTGAACTAACAAGGATTTGGTGGTTTAGAGAAAAAAATTACTATGTAATTTTCAAACACATAGTAAGAAACATTAGTTGAAATTAAAAAAAAAACTATTCAATTCAAACAAGAAATGATTTCCATTAGCAATAATACGTATGAGAAAAAAACATGATCTGTAGGTGGAGAGATCTAATTTTAACCATGTTAGTGGGTCGGCGTCAGTGGATGGAAGAAATACTTCTATTGAGTTGGTACATTTACAGAACAATCATCTGACAAGTTGTCAAGATAGCTGAGAGGAATTCCTGGAAATGAACTAAATTAAAATGAGGTAGAAGTTTAAACTAATTTTCTAACTGCATGAAAAGTAAATTGCAGACAAGGGTATTTTTATTTGACTACACATAAAAGTATATTGGAAAAAAAATTGTCTTTGCTGGGCTCAGAATTGCCTGGCCACCAAAAATATTACACAAAAATCATTACAAAATCAAATCAGCCATACTTTCCACCCCCACAACATATCTTACACCCCTAGATACTATTGAACATCTATCCCCATATACTATTCAGCATCTCTCCAGCTGTTTCATTCCCCTCCCTACGCCTTTCTTAAATCTTCCTAAATGCAGCAGATGGGCCTTCCATTGTGACTGGAGCATCAAGAAACTTCAAATCAGAAGAGTTTTAATATCTTGGTGTACTCAGGCCTCTAATATACCAGGAGAGCTCCAGCTTAGATACCTCTTCTGCACTTCACTGTGATAGTAGCCATATTTTATCATTTGTTCCTTCTCAATTTAATTTATCATGACAGATTGCTTTTCTCCCTGAATAATTTTTGAACCCAAATACACCAGCAATGGCTGATGAGAGCAAAACACACCTTGGGAGCCTGGACTCCCTTCATCATAGGCCACTAAACAAACAGTATGAAATCTATACTTACTCCTTTTCATCTTCTCTGATGGTTTTTAATAGTTATTTTTTTTCATCCACTAAGTGGCATGTTCTTTACTTCTGTGCTGATGTATTTATAGGCTGTACTGCAGAGTAAAGCACAACACTGACTCATGCTACTGTAACTCTTGATTTCATGTGACTGCTTCAGAGGAACCTGCTATCTGTCCGTTTCATAAGCAGAAACAGCTAGGTTAAACTTCAAAGGCCGTTATGCACCTGTAAAGACAGCAGGGAATGGCCCATCATGCAACATTCAATGTCAACTTACACCATTGAGAATCCGTCCCTTTTATGTGCTATACCAATTAAAAATATGTGTTTCTATACACATAGGGGTATTCTATAGTGTTAATTTAGTTACATCAGTATGTTCCCCCATGCCATTGCTGAACTGACAGACTTAACGGTTAGTCTTTCTGCATTTTCTTCAGAGGAGTCAAGGTTACAGTGTCACAGCAAAATATTTGAAAACTATGACTCCATTTATTTTGGCTGTGAAATACATATTCTTAGCAGTGGCTTCTAGCAATGTCTCATATCCTATGTCTACAATATGTTTGCTTACTGTATGCCTCAAAAATGGCATTCCATATGGCCTTATGGATGCATACTATGTCATGATTTTGAAGTAACAATTATGCTTCTGTAAAGTATTGGGTAGAACTGGGAAATGGACATTAATGGACAGCTACACAAAGTGCATTTTAGTTCACAGCTAATGAGACAAAATTTAACTCATTGGTTTTCCAGGGAATGATTTAAATTGTCAGCAGAAATCACTTCCTTCAGTAGAGGATGAATTCACTGCAAATAATTGGGATTGTCAGTTTTCAAAGCAGTATTAAAAGATACAGATTTCAGTCTTGAACTTCCAAGCCGTTAATATATAAACAATGGAGGTTTGGAAAATGAGACCACGGAAGCATGGCTGAATGGCAAGGGGACCTGGTGCACACGCTCTTTGCCTTCTTACTCTTTCCCAACATTTGTGCTTCTCATTCAATCCAAGTGGTAAATACAAGTTGAGGTTTCCACTTGATCTGACTGAAAAATAGTGGTGAAGGGGAAAGAAGTAAACCTTAGAGGGTCCTACACTTCTGCTCCACCAAGTACACCTGCTGAATTACCTGATTTCTCACAGTACTCCAGCATCCTTTGGCTATTCAGTAAAAACTGCCAGAAGACCACATGAATCAGAAAGTTGACAAAATACAAACCTTGCAATTATAGTTGTGTGAAATTTAGCATTTTCATAATACAACAGTTCATTTTCTTTGGTTTTAATCCACATTGATTTGACCTTCCTCTTCACAATGTGTTAGGTGCTTTCTATACACATGTCCTAAATGTCAAAGTTGTGAACCCCAACTTTCAAGGTGGAATTCAGTTGGAATTGTAGCATTTCATCTAGTTGAGTCTGGAAAACCTACTAAATCATGATTTCTGCATAATTTTGATGCAAAAAACCTTCCACACTGTCTCAGGCTCACCCATTATTGTGAGCTGTGGAAGACCAGCATTGCTGAAACTGTGGGCAGTTTTATTTAGGTAACTAAAAGTAAGGTTAGGCACCCAAATTTGAAAACACTGGCATTTTATAACCTGCTGAGCCAAACAGAAAAGTAACAGGTGGTTAAAAAAGTGCCCCAGGGACAAATGAATAGTACATAGAGACCTCAAAGTATTGCCATGGTAAATCCCAAAGCTATTTATATTTGCAATTTTGATTAGATCTTTCATAGTCCCATATGGCAGCCCTACTCCTCTTACATTCACCCATTGTTTGCTGTCCTTTACGTTCAGCTTCCACCCTGCTCAGCAGGATGGTCTTCCACCATCAGCATCTCATTGACTCCATTAATTTTCTGCAACAGTATGTATTTTGGAAAAATGGGATATATTAGCTTAGAAAGTTGAACTTCCCCCCACTGCACCATACCTTAATAGAAGTCCTTGAATCACTAGCTAGTCGAGCAATTAAAGTGCCAGTAACAACGTAAAGGAAAATGAAAGCCACACTCAACAAAGTGTGTTGTATACATTTGCTTAACTTTTAATTTGACTATCTTAGAATTTTTAAGTAAGACACTTAGTCATTTTTGTGATGTTGTGCTAATAGAAAGAGGTGGCAACTGCCAGCTGCTCTGGCACCTGCTGCTTTAAAGCAGGACAGGGCTAGATAAGCTATGCAGACAATGTATCATCTTTGCCAAACTTTTCTGAGTGAAAATAAGTTGTTGTCTTTATTAATAATAGATGCTGCTCCAGGTGGCTTGCAAGAAGCCTTAAGTGCTCTCATTTTTCATCTGAAAAGGGTTTCTGTCTGTTACCTGTTAAGAAATGGTACAACTAACTGCACAGCTTGACCGTACATGTTCAGCAATTATGAATCTGCAGGGCAATATATCAGCTTTGCATAATATCCTTGGGCTTGCCCATGGAAATGACTAGTGCAGATGAACCTCAAAAAGTTTGGACTTTGGGATTTGCTCATATTAGAAACCTAAAGTTCCAATACGTGTTCAAAGTTAGGTGAATGATCTGAACCACAACAGAATTTGAAATAGGAGCAATATTCTGCCATAGTAGAAGTAGGCTGGTAGGGGTAGGGGAAGTACATGTTGCTTATCACAGTTATTGGACAAGCTACTACTCTGTCCCCTCCTAGTCTCATAAGCAACTCCTCTAGGTCTCACACTTCTAGCCATCACCAGTCTCTTACGGTGGGATCAGGTAATTCTCCCACTCAAAGAGCAGATACTGGTTTGCAGTCTTCTGTGTATCAGTCATGATTACCTCAACAAGTCTGACATGTTCAGATGCAGCAATGACACTGGTAATCAGTGCAAATATAGTGCCCATATTTTAAAAAGGGAAAAAAGAGAACCCAGGGAACTACAGACCAGTCAGCCTCACTTCAGTCCCCAGCAAAATCATGGTGCAGGTTCTCAAGGAATCCATTTTGAAGCACTTGGAGGAGAGGAAGGTGATCAGGAACAGTCAACATGGATTCACCAAGGGCAAGTCATGCCTGACCAACCTGATTGCCTTCTCTGGTGAGATAACTGGCTCTGTGGATATGGGGAAAGCAGAGGATGTGATATATCTTGACTTAAGCAAAGCTTTTGATACGGTCTCCCACAGTATTCTTGCCAGCAAGTTAAAAAAGTATGGGCTGGATGAATGGACTACAAGGTGGATAGAAAGCTGGTTAGATTGTCGGGCTCAATGGGTAGTGATCAATGGCTCGAAGTCTAGTTGGCAGCCGGTATCAAGCGGAGTTCCTTAGGGGTCGGTCCTGGGGCTGGTTTTGTTCAACATCTATATTAATGATCTGGATGATGGGATTAATTGCACCCTCAGCAAGTTCGCAGATGACACTAAGCTGGGGGGACAGGTAGATACGATGGAGGGCAGGGATGTGTGACCTAGACAAATTGGAGGATTGGGCCAAAAGAAATCTGATGAGGTTCAACAAGGACAAGTGCAGAGTTCTACACTTAGGAAGGAAGAATTCCATGCACCGCTACAGGCTGGGGACCGACTGGCTAAGCGGCAGTTCTGCAGAAAAGGACCTGGGGATTACAGTGGACAAGAAGCAGGATATGAGTCAGCAGTGTTCCCTTGTTGCCAAGAAGTCCAATGGCATACTGGGCTGTATTAGTAGGATCATTGCCAGCAGATCGAGGGAAGTGATTATTCCCCTCTATTCGGCACTGGTGAGGCCACACATGGAGTACTGCATCCAGTTTTGGTCCCCCCACTACAGAAGGGATGTGGACAAATTGGAGAGAGTCCAGTGAAGGGCAATGAAAATGATTAGGGGGCTGGGGCACATGACTTACTAGGAGAGGCTGAGGGAACTGGGCTTGTTTAGTCTGCAGAAGAGAAGAGTGAGGGGCAGATTTGATAGCAGCCTTCAATTACCTGAAGGGGGGTTCCAAAGAGGATGGAGCTAGGCTGTTCTCAGTGGTGGCAGATGACAGAACAAGAAGCAACAGTCGCAGGTTGCAGTGGGGGAGGTCTAGGTTGGATATTAGGAAACACTATTTTACTAGGAGCGTGGTGCAGCACTGGAATGAGTTACCTAGGGAGATGGTGGAATCTCCATCCTTAGAGGTTTTTAAGGCCTGGCTTGACAAAGCCCTGGCTGGGATGATTTAGTTGGTGTTGGTCGTGCTTTGAGCAGGGGATTGGACTAGATGACCTCCTGAGGTCTGTTCCAACCCTAATATTCTATGATTCTATGGTGAAGAGCCTCCTTAAAGCAAAGTATCATTGCTATTGAGCAAAGACATTTAAGAGAAAACATCTCTTAAAATAATTAAACTTCCTATATACATGTCGGCTCGGCAGGTGACTACCCATCACCTCCACTGGGAGGACTAACTCCCTGTAGAATCCAGGACAGAGACTCCATCTACATCATGTTATCTCCCTGTCAAATCTCAATGACATTCCCTGATCGGCCCTGGCAATTCACCTCCCCACCTTTGCAGGAGATGGTACTGGTTTGGGAACCACTGCTCTGGATCATAGCAGTAAACGGCCTGGCAGTCCTCCACCCGCACCAGGTCGTCTGGGTCCTGGACCACGAGGAGCACGTCGTCAGCGTACACCGACAGGACCAGCCGCAGCTCCGGCTCCCGAAGCGCCAACCCCGTCAACCTCCGGCGGAGGAGACGGAGGAAGGGCTCGATCGCCAGAGCATACAGCTGGCCCGAGAGCGGGCACCCCTGCCATACTCCCCTCCCGAAGCTGACTGGCTCGGTCAGGGTCCAGTTGAGCCTGACCAGACACTCCATGGCAGTGTACAGCACCCGGAGAAAGCCCACAAACTGGGGCCCGAAGCCGAACCCGTGGTCCACCCTGTCAAACGCCTTCTCCTGGTCTAGGGACAGGAGGGCGAATGACAGACCATCCCTTCGCCCCAGCTCCAAGAGGTCCTGGACCAAATACAAGTTGTCAAAGATGGTCCGGCTCGGGACGGTGTAGGTCTGCTCAGGGTGGATCACGTCTGCCAGCACAGACCCCACCCGCAGCGAGATGGCCTTCGCTACGACCTTGTAGTCCGTGATGAGGAGCAAGATGGGACGCCAATTCCATAGGTCACGGAGGTCCCCCTTCTTCGGCAATAAGACGAGCACAGCTCGCCTGCACGAAAGAGGGAGGACCCCGCTTTGCAAAGACTCGGCCCAGACGATGACAAGGTCCGGGCCGAGGACGTCCCAGAACATGCGGTAGAACTCCACTGTCAGCCTGTCCATGCCCAGAGATTTATTAGTGAGTATGCAACGGAGGGCTTCCGAGAGCTAGGCCAGAGAGAGAGGCAGCTCCAGCTGGTCCCGGTCGCCTGTGCTGACCATCGGGAGTTCAGTCCAGAGCACCCTGCGGGCATCGGCGTCAGTCGGATCCAGGGAGAAAAGGTTGGCATAGAAGGCCCTGGCCCTTCCACGCATCTCCTCCGGATCCGTGAGGGGGGTCCCGTCCTCCGCCAGGAGGCAGGTGACGTGCTTTTTGGCCCCCCTCCTTTTCTGCAGGGCGTAGAAGAAGCGGGAGCCGCGATCCATCTCCCGAAGGAGGCGGATGTGGGATCGAACAAAAGCGCCCCGGGCTCGATGGTCCTCCAGGGTCCGGAGCTTCCTCAACTACCAATAAGGCAAACTTTTAAAATAACATTAGTATTACAAGAACCCCTTTGTGCCAGTCATTGCACATATGCATTTTCAGACAGTCCCTGCCCTGAAGAGTTGACAGTTAATATATCTCTAATTTTGTGTCCTTTTGATGGGGTTTACAAACCCCACACTAAGGTTGAGGTAGGGAGAAGGACTAGAACAGAACTGAGCCTGGAAGGCCCTGCCCAGCATGCTCCTGGGGGAAGACAAGTATAAAGGGAGCTTCAGAAGCCCAGGCAAGGATGGGAGAAGAGAGAGAGAGAGGTCATTTCTTGGAGGGGCTCTGCAGCAAAAGGAGAAGAAGCTTCTACTGAGGGGATTTTAATGAGTCATTCCCTTTACTCCCGCTCCCCCCCCCCCGCCGCAACTCTACCCAAGAAGGAGGGAGAACCACAAAAAAGGGGCACAAGAGGATTGTAAGCATTGACCCTAGACTGTGGAGGTTCTGAAGTAAAGAGTTTAAGTTAATCATAGCCCATATCACACTGAGACATAGGGTATGGTAGGAAGTCATCCGGGGAAAGTGGCCAAACCTAGGCTGTCTCATGCTGCTGCACTTTCCGAGCCCTGGGCTGGGACCTATGTGGGGTCCAGGTCCCCCTAACCACACAAGAACTACGACTCCTGGCCCGAAGAAGGGCAGCCCTAGGGGTTACCAGGGAAGAGGCCAGTCCAGGTGTGACCTCATCCTGAAGGCCAGGACACCCTGAACTCATAATCCAGGCCCCCAAGTCCAGTCTACTAGGCAACTTCCGTGTCCCTTTCTTCTTAATGTTGTTCATATTCTGTGACTTGGTAAATTCTCATTTCCTCATGTCACCAGGGATCAGCAAGATCAGATTGTGATATCCATGGTATTTCTGATATCTGTGGTTGATAATACAAAGGTTCCACTATAAATATTTAGAAGAATGTTGTAAAGTTAGTGCTCACATCTTACCTGACAAAGAGGAAAATTATTGGATGCTGGGAACCACTAGCCATGCAAAACCATTTCTCTGTATTGATACTCTGGCAAACATGGCCAGTGGATCAATATCACTGATGTGGACAGATATATTCAGACATATTGTAAAGTGAAGCAAATTACATTAAGGAAAGTTTCAGAAAATGGGTGTGGATCTTTTAGATTGAAGCAGTTCAATGACTACAGTCCAGGGGGAAGGAAAGGGGAAATAAATGAATAGACAGAAAGATAAATGTGAAGAAGTGAAAGGTAATGGAAAAAACAACAAGGACATGGAAACTGAAGGCGCCTGTATTTCAATCTTAAGAGGTTGTTTAATGCTAAACATTTTAATTAAGATGAAGCATGAGTGTCCATGAAAAGTTTTTGGTGTCAGACACTGCAGATAAGAAAATATGGAACATTTTTCCATGTTTCTCTTCAAAATTTATGACTTTTGAAATTTTTTCCCAGACTTTTTTCTTCTTCTTTCCCTTGGACATATAGGTTATATATAACAGTCTTTCACTTGAAGTTGAAGTTTGCTTATGCTTAGGCTGTTATCTAATGCTACAATTACTTATATTTAAAATGTATTTTTTCTCCTGCATCTTTATATTATACAAATTGCTGATGCCTTTCTTGTTGCTAGAGAAGGAATAATCCAAGTTTTCACAAAAAATGAACAAGGAAATCTGGTGTTTTTTCTAATCACAAAGCTGAAGCCTGGACCCACTCCCCTCAAAAAAAGACTAATTGACTGTTGGAATGCACTGTTTAGTAATAGGGTAATGGATGTTAACACTAATGACTTTACACTGAAAATAAGTGAGACTGAAGCTAAATTTAATGTATATTGCAAACTGAGTCTCTCTGCTCTAGAGATAATTATGCTTTATGTACTATGCACAAAACCAGTCATCAGCGTGAAAAGTTGATATGAGTACATCACTCCTGTGCTTCACATCCTCCACTGGATTTTATAATGCAAAGCCTTGGTCTTGATCTTCGATGCCATCAATGGCTATTGCCTGAGCTACCTCCGTGACCAAATCTCCCTCTATGACTCACCAAAACAGCTATGTTTCTCTCCTAATGACTGAAAAATAAAGTGTCTTAGCTAAAGAAAGATATATTGTGAAACAATCTGAGGACAGTAGGCTTGTAACATGTTTGGGGACCTACCTGTCAGCTGAAGAGTGCTTGGGTCAAAACTTCTCTTGGTTCTGTTGGCATCTCCCCAGTTGTTGGCCTGCTGCAGCCTGATGACAACACACCTCACTGAGAAGACAACTGTGCCCATGCCCCTTCAGCACATGCAGGTGACCCTCTAGCATCTCTTCTGTGATGTTGTAGGGATCAGTTCTCCTTAGGGAGGAACTGGTTGTTTGTAACACCCACACAACAGCAGAATTCCTTTAATAAGCGTTAAGAGCTGAGGAAATGGATTTAAGAGTTTACTTAGCATATCTAGACTTACTCTTCTCATAACCCAGTCTAGTTAAGGCAGTGTCAGTTTACGGACGACAAAGAAAATCTTGCATGGCCAAAGAAGTAGTCCTAGTTCTGATCCCACTTGCAGTTCCATCCCTAGGCTATATCTATAGATAAATTGCTCAGATCACTCCCACACCTGACTTTTAAAAAATGTAATAAGAGTTCATTATCGTATTATGTGTTCTCATCTTTCTCCCTAAAACCATATCTGTGTAACCCCCAGAAGCAGTTGCCTCCACCCCACTGGAAGTTTCCCTATTTCTGAGACTTCAGTGTAGATTTTCACAGGATATCCTTCAAATATCTGTCAGACGCATCATTTATTTTATTTATTTATTTATTTATTCATTGGTGGCCCTACCTATTGTTCTTGAAGTAGTTATCTTTGGCAGGATGATGGAAGCTAAAATTCTCCTCCCTTGATTATTAAATATCAGTACACCAATATACCTTATTTCTTGTCAGTTCATCACACGAGGTGGCTTTCTCACCACAAATGGAAAGTTAAATCAAAAACAAAAGAAAAATGAGTAGAGCATCCTAGAACCTAGCAGAAAGGGTGAAGAGCAGAAGACTCCATGAAGCTTTCTCAGTACTGACCCCATTTTGAGGATCTAATGTACAACTCTTGGATATTAAGGTGATGGGGACCTATAGAAAACATCAAGATATAGTCTATGTGTCTTCTGCATTTACCATAAGAATTTCACATATGCCACATTCTGTTTGTGCCACATATTAATTGAGCTTAATTTGGTTTTGTTTAGGACCTATACATAGCATTTATTCTGAGAGATCCCTTATAGTTCTACTAACAACAATTAATCTCTCCTAGTTACCCCAAAAAGTGTTCCCAGAAGTGTGCTGGTGGTAAGGTGACCAGACAGCAATTGTGAAAAATCTAGACAGGGGGTGGGGCATAATAGGAGCCTATATAAGAAAGACCCCAAAATTGGGACTGTCCCTGTAAAATCGGGACATCTGGTCACCCTAGCTGGTGGTTGTTTTTTTGGTTCCCCTCCCCTCTGTCAGCTTAGAGCCAAAATAAGTCTCATGGACTCCACTGAGAAAAAATATGTCATCTTAGCACAGAAGTGAATAATACAGAAGTTACCAATATAACAGGGACATTCAGAAATGCTTCTGACAAAGAGCAGACAATACAATGTAGTAGCTGGGCTGAAACACTTGGCTAGGTCAGAAAATATAGCTGAGGATACGTTTCTGGCTCATGTAACACCTGTGAATATGATTTTGCTCTTAGTAATGGTAGAAACTTTGTGTTAAGACATAAGAAATCAAAAATATATCAGCAGAATACAAATCATGCTGCAGAAAGAAGATAAATAAGTTCTTTACAGAGTATATCCAAGGAATGGGCAGAAATGAGCATGCAATTTTGCATTTTCTTTTGGACACATGCTTATTAAGAATATGTGACTGGATGTAGTAGCTGTGAGAAAAATGTCTATAGGTCCACAAAAGTGAGTTCTGTCCAATCCTGGGCTTGGATTCATATCTGATGCTATATATTCAAGAATAAGTTGTCGGGAGAACCCCATTCTATGCATCTGTGAATCAACACACACACACAAACACATTATAATAAATGCATGCAGGCATGCATGAATCAAAACAAATATTACTGTATCAATGTGTAACGCTTCTGCCAGGTGCAGCTGGAGCAGCCAGGGCTGGGTTCAATATCTAGGGGTTACTGTTCAACAACATAACACAGAACCGGCTCAAGCACCCACCCAGTAACCTGGGAAAATTACACACCACCCCGGGTGCCTCTTAATGGCAATATTTCCCCACTCGCAAGCACAGAATCTGAGTGTAGAAAATAAACTTTTAATGAAAGAATGGAAGACACCCAGCATTAATTAGGGAAAATGCCACAAGCAGGATTCATAATCATGAAACTGTGAGCAGGACACCAACCCCAGAGTGTGTGGGGCAGTGCCTTCTGCCTCATGTTCTTGAGTTCTACAATCAAAATTTCATTTTCTGTGCCCCCCTCTGCTCCCTCACCATACCCCACACACAGTTGTTGTCTTTGGTTAGTGAGGACCCAGGGTTCAGAAGTGCATCTGTGTGAGTTCACCTCCCACCCAGGGAAGAAGGCACCTTGCTTGTTCTGCCATCTGAGAACACGTACTGACTGGCTGCCCCACCAGCCACTCATTCCACTCCCACCAGCTAACTGCTCGCCGCTCCCTCCAGCTGCTTGTTCGCTGCTCCAGCCACTGTTCCTCTCCACTGGCTGCCAGGCCAACTGCTTGTTCCACTCCCGCTGGCCGCTCCCACCAGCTCGCCACTCCCTCCAGCTAACTGTCACTTGCCTCTCTGCTGTGACCTCTGCAGGTCAGTCTCTTTGTGATTTTTAGTTCTTAGCAGGTTTGGCAAAAACATGGTGCTACAAAAACTGATTTCAGCTTGGACTGAGCATTTAAAATAACGAAGAGGCTCCTAATGAAACCTATTTAGCTCTTTTTTTGAACAGTGGGGAGGAACAGTTTAAAACAGACTGGGGACCCTTAGGGAGAGTCCACACCTCCTGCCTGGGATACCTACCCCCTACCCTCTTACTTTCACAGGGCTCTGGCATTTGAGCCCCTGCCTTAACAAGGTCCTTTCAGTTGAGTGTTACCCTCTCATTTGGAACAGGTTAAACATAATTCTGGTCCCCTTTTTTTGTTCAGTAAAGACATCAACATTGATGACAGCATTTCACTACTCCTGCATTCAGTACTAAAGTGACTCAACATCAGCCAAAGTTGATCACTTTGAGCAACACCGCTCTCTGCGCTGGATATCTAAGCAGAGTAGGTGTGTTCATGTAAATAAAGTTTGCTCCTGAAGTGTCTCCCCTTCCCAGCTAGCTGTCAGGGGGAGAGTTCATTCAGACCCTACTTACAAATGCTTGTTACAATGTGGATGTTTGAATACTTCAGTACAAATTTAGAAATCAATTGCCAATACTGGATTTTTTTTTAATATAGCACAGTGATCAGAAACTGAATAGGTATTGAGGAAAATGGTTTTCCAGACTGGAGAGAACAAATTCAGACATCATCAACAGTTGGTACTGCTGTCTTTTGGCTGATGTCTGTAGCAAACCAGGTAACTGAGGCGCTTTACCAGTCCAAATTGTTTTTCTGTCTACTGCTAATCCACTCGTATGCTTCCAAGTCATATAGGCACAAGCCACTAGAGGGATAAGGGGACAATGTCAGTTGAGTCTCTCTCTAAATGTAGCTGCAGGCCTAATGAATTCACAGTACTGTTCCCCACTTAATTTTTTTTTAATATATAGTTGAACAACTCCCAAGTCACAGAAGCAACTACCATACTTAAGAAGCTTACCATGTTAGTTGTGGAACCTCCAAACTGTAGCTTTTCTACAAAAGAAAGGTAATAAAGTAGATGACAGGCATATGAAATAACCTGCAGTTGCATGTCTTGTCTATTGATTCTCACGCTGCTGAGATGGAATTTCTCAGCTACCCAATCAGAAAGTCAAAGAAATACACCTCTTTCTGAAAGATGCACTTGAACAACTGTGTCAGTTTAATCAAAATCTACAAGCTAGGAGAAAGGGAAGGATGACATGACACTACATGGTGAAATTTGCAAGCTTGTTGAGCTTGATGGCTGACTGACTACTAAAGAGCAATCTGCAAGGAAAATCCTGAAACAGTGACCCTGAAGTATTAGGTCACCAGAGTTTCTTTGATACAAACTGGGCCAGAAGTAGGGAACTCACTTTATAAATCTGAAGACAGTCTGTAGCACAATAGTGAAGTGAAAATATGTAGCAGAAATTAATTAAAGGCCTTTTTCTGCAGGGTGCTTAGAGTTAACTCCCATTTACTTCAATTTCAGCAGCATTGCATTTAATAAGAACCTAGTTAAGAGACGAGCTGCAAAGTGTGTCAGTGATTCTGAACCACTCTGCAAAGCTTCAAATATGTGACAAAGCTGTGACAGATCTGCCTACACAGGTGAGATTATTAATATTAGAGCTAATCTGTTTAATTTTCCCATATATCATTTTTCTGTTAACCAGGATCGTGTCATTCAAGGACTACAAGTGCTATGCGAGCACCAGCATGCTATATTTGGAGAAATGTATGGTACAGGACATGCCCAACAAAGAAAATAACAGAACACCACTAGCCATCACCTTCAGCCCCAAACTAAAACCTCTCCAAAGCATCATCAAGGATCTACAACCTATCCTGAAGGATGACCCATCACTCTAACAGATCTTGGGAGACAGGCCAGTCCTTGCTTACAGACAGCCCCCCAACCTGAAGCGAATACTCACCAGCAACCACATACCACACAACAGAACCACTAACCCAGGAACCTATCCTTGCAACAAAGCCCGTTGCCAACTGTGTCCACATATCTATTCAGAGGACACCATCATAGGGCATAATCACATCAGCCACACTATCAGAGGCTCGTTCACCTGCCAATACAGACTAACATGGCTGCTACTCTGAAACCTGTCATTAATGCTTAGAACACACTTAAATTTTCGAAGCACTCTTTCTTGATCTATGATCAGATAGACTTGATCTCTGAATTTCTGCACATACCCACCTATATGGCACCATTTGCTTACACCCAGAATCCATAACACACTGAATTACCAGGTGTTTGTCTGTCTGCTCAGGAGTTGCATAGGAGGGAGAGAAATGCCCTTCTGAATACAGGAAGAGAACCAATGTGTGTTGTGGCATGTGACTGCACAGCATCCTTCTCTATGATCCATTTTATCTGCCCACATGTATCCAAAGTCCAAAGTTTGCCTTTGCATAGTCATCTGCATGCTTGTATATAGTGCAGTGACAGAGTCAATCCCTGCATGCACATAACAGTGCAGGTATAATATACTCTTCTATAATGGCAGAGTTGCAGCAGAGAACAGATTGTGATTCTCAGATTCTCAACCATAACAAGAACTAACAGTGCTGAGGTTTCAATTTATAACAATATGGTAGCCTTAAAGGGATACAGCATTCCACTATGCAATTGGGGAAGGGGCCTCTGACATTAAAAACAAATGTAGAACAAATAGAAACTGGTGTTCAGGTTACAAATGCATTCATTAGTGCACAACTCATGTTTGAAATTGTATATAGATTGTAAAAGAAGGTTTTATTTACTGAATTGTTCCTTTTTGGTAGATGGTCTGTCATTCCAGCATCTCTCTTCTAGGTGTCAGTGATTAAGATGGAAATTTTTATTAAACATGCAATCGAGATTTTTTTAAAAAAAGTGAATTAGATTTTGTGCTTTTTTAAAAGAATTGAAAAAAACCCAAGAAAATAATCTTCCCTTCACCCTCATTATTAAAAGTCAACTTCAAACTAGTGGAATCTTGTGTAAAATAGGGCAGTTTGAGCGACTCACAGAAACAGATTGCAGTCAGATGCATACAGAATTCTAGAAAAATATATGGAAAATACTAAAGTTCAGATCTTGAGCTGGTGTAAAACAGCATAGTTCAATTGACTTCAGTACAGTATTGCATTAGTTTGTACTAGCAGAGTATTGAACTCTGTACATGTGCATCTGGATTTACCTTCGATAGAACTTCAATGGAGTTATGCCAATACACATTAAAGGTTAGGTCAGCAGAGATGTATTAGTTCATATAAGCCATTCCTAGTGCAAATACCACACATTGTGAGCTATCCTTTTAACAGAGCTGAGATCAAGAGAATAGTACTCTCTCCACCCTCAACTGCCCACATCCCTGTCACATGTAACGCTTAAGAGAAAAAACATACTGTATGGTCAACAATGCTAGATTCCCCATAAATATCAATCCATGAATCTCCATTCTGACATGGTGGAACTTTATATATAGATTATAAGATTGTTCCTTTCCCTTGTTTATTTAAATCTCATTTCCACTAGGAAGACAAGACTTCATGGGAAAGGGACTTTAAATAGTATTTTTACATTGTACATTTATAAAAGCTTAAGTAATAAATTATATTTTAAAATATTTAATTTCCTAACTTATTTCATGTGTAGTTTCCTAATATTTTGTAGGTGTACCATGCAAAACTACCATTGAGGTGTTCTTCCCTCTTTTTGAGTTCCCTTAACAGTGCACATACTGCAATATTCCATTTAGAGTTGAGCCTGGACTGCCAAAATAATCTATTGTCAAAATAGGAGTGATTGAAGCCAAGTTTTTGGTTTCTATCTTTAGAGTTATAAAGGCTAGCTGTGCCATCAATGTCGAGTTTTGAATTCAGATTCCAAACACTCCACGGCTTGTGTGTGTGTGTGTGTTCAGATTTGTGCTTTTGGTTTGGGTGCACCTCTGATTTACTTATTGATTACATTAAGTGACACAGAAAAAATATTTAGTTACCCAAGAACTGTTGTTACAATCTTTCAAGAAGAACTATCTAATATGGGTAAGATTTTCCAAAGCTACTACTGGATCTGGGTGCTCAGTTCTAACTGACTTTCAAAATTGCACCCCTGATTCACGCTAAAAAACCCCACAGAATTGTAGTGTCTTTTGATCAAGTAGCTGTTTCTCTAAGAGAGACGGTGTATTTGTAGTTATTAGTGATGTTTTAAAAGTGCTTCCCGATGACTCCAAATAACCCACTCCCCCCCACCAGTTCTTAGAAGGAGCTGGTTTGTTTTTACTGCCATTCACACTAGACTGGTAAAAAAAAATTATATCTATATATGGATCCACAAGAAAACCATCAAAAAGTCACGGAGGAAGGATTGCCAAGCCCCCCTTTCCATTGTAGAACAGTATTTCGTTTAGATCTACAGTGATCACTCCAGCTCACCATCTGGAATGGAAGATGAATGGTTACAAACTGCTGAACTGGGCTTGGCTATTGGAGAAGGGATCAACTGACAATACAGAAGCCCTAAGCTGCTGTTCAGATGGCACAGATGTCAGGCAGATTTCTTAAAATCCACAGACTGCAGAGGCTGAACTCTTGACTAGAAGGGCAGCCCCTGTCATGATCTCAAACCAGGAATTTCAAAGCTCTGATCAACTAAGTCATCGACACTGCAAGTATATATTCTGTGATCCTGTAATTGGCAATGGCAGATTCTGTGGCAGTTTTCATTTTAAAAAACGAGTCTGATTCTGTTGCCCTACACCTGGTGAAGCTTTTTGCACTAGTGGAGCAGTTCTCAAACAGTGGGTTGGGACCCCGAAGTCAGTCACGACCACATTATGATGGGGTCGCCAGGGCTGCTCACACTTGCTGGGGCCCTGGGCAGCAGGTCTCAGGTTACAGGCCCTCTACCTGGGGCTGAAGCGCTTGGCTTCAGCTTTGGTCCCCCAGCCTGGAGAGGTGTGTCTTTGGCTTCCCCCCCCACACACCCCACACACACACACAGTGCGGCGGAGCTGGGGCTTGGGCAGGCTCAGGCTTCAGTCCCCCCTCCTGGGGTCCTGTAGTCATTTTTGTTGTCAGAAGGGGGTCATGGTGCAATTAAGTTTGAGAAGCCCTGCAGTAGTGTAACTAATTATCATATTGGAATGGCAGCATTTTACATTCCATTTGCACTCACTGGTGTAAAGGACTATATAATTTTCAGGGCAACAGAGAATTGAGAAGTATCCTTCAAACACTTATGCCTGTGAATACTAACTGAGAGTAAATCAGTGCACAATTGTCCTGGATCTGCAGAAAGCTTAAAAAAAACGTAGCTCTCAGAGTGGTGAACCTCCTACATCTCAGTGTGAACTTTGACATCTAAATGTAACATTTAAAGGCCAAAATTAGCATTCTATTCTACATAGGTTCTTATATCATGCTCTTCATCTTCATATCTGAGCACTTTCCAATAGTGCATTATGCAATGTGACTAATATCTGCCATGTGGTGTTTATACTCAGCCTCTCACCAGGGGAGAACTGCATGCAGTGAAGTATCTTGATAGGGTTTTCTGTAAACATGTTTTATGAAAGCAAGGTCAAAGAAATGTGTCTTGCATTTGAAGTGAAAGGTGGTGATTTTTGTGACTTATTTCTCAAGTCAGTTTATCCACAGTTTTGGATGTCTCCCAAGAAAGTTCCATTTCCTGCACAGATCAGCTTTATTCTTATGGTAGAGAGTTCTACTGTACCAGAGGAGTGATCTCACAATTTCAAAATGCCTCCCATTCCTCCTCACCCGATCTTCTACCCCACCCCCACAGCTCCCAAATCCTCTAAGTCCCCTCAAAATCTTTTGTGAACTAACTATGCATTCTCCAAATTTTCCATATATCAGATTTCTATATGAACAGAGAATGAGTCCAATTAATATCAGAATAAGTAATTTTAGGACTACTGTACTGGTTGAATCATTCATTAAAACTCTCCATTTACTAAATGTAAATGAAGCTGCTCCTGCATAATTCCTAGTCTGCCACTCAAGAGTACTCCCATATACAGCAACTGCTCAGTACAATTTAGCTCCAACTTTCTATAGATTATATGTCATAATTGCAATATAAAACTCAATATCATATAGCATTATACAATAGCCTGTATATGCTCAAGAGGCCTGAGTTAGGAATGATGTAAGAAACCATCATTTCCAATGTCTTAATTTCTATGCATGGAAGACCTCAAGGATAATACTGTTCCCTGTGCATAAGATGACCTTCCCCCCTTCCCCGTCATGATTCTAAAGTAACCTTCACACCCTGCTTTAAATCCCTCCTTCAAACCTCTCACCATAATATCTAGAAATCATAACTGAGTATCGTTAGCTTACCTGGTGGCTACTTGTGACTACTACAATCTCTGAGACTACTTAATTAATACTTAATAGACCTGCTTTGCCGTTCTCTTCCCCACCATACACACCCACCCACATCTTATCCCCATTTGTCAATGTAACCATCTGTTCCATGTTTTCATATTCCTAGAGTGAGCTGTAAGGGGTAGGAACAGTTTTTGTTTCACTCCTTTATGCAAGGCTTAATGTAATGGGAACCCTGCCTAGGGCTTTTGGTACTGATGAAATATAAATAATGGTAATGATAAATGACAAAACCTAATGTATTAAAGTAATTACAAGTGTGGGCAACAAAGGTTCTAGTTCTTAGAATAATGGGACTTAGATATGATGCTGTAAGTTCTTTGTCATGCTTAGACAACAATCCTTAAATTTGTGTGACTGATAATATTTTAAGAGTTTTGTATTGACTATTCTATCATAATGATTGTGTAAACCTTTAAAAGGGTCACTCAGGAGATACAGGTTACACCCCTCCCGCCTCTGTCATCACATATTATGATTTATTGATCAAGGCACCAAACAGGCAAGGATAGGTGCAACAAACAATTTATTAAATAAGGACCCCCAAAATAACTATAACAAGTATATAAAATCACACGGTTGTTAACTGAACAATAGGCTTTAAGCCCAGAACCCCCAAAACAAATACACATAATGGGTGGGAAAAAGAAGAGGATAAGATTAAACACATCACCATTCTTCACAAGAGGACACGGTCACACAGACACCAGGGAAGACGATCAGGATGCCAGCAAGGATGCAGGAACCCAGGACACCACAAAGACTTCAGGACACACTGGGATTGGACACTGATAAGCTTTTTTTCTATCTTTTCTCTTGACACAACATCTCTATTCTTCACACGATGTCTTGGCTGGGAGCAAGCACAGACACTGGGCTGCTGCTATGGTGGACAGCGACTGGTATTAGGTGAGCAAGCTTTATATACCCTGCTGTTACTGGGCGGATTACCAAGTCACCTGACCTCCACTTTCCTGCCACACAAGAAAAGGGTGCCAAACCTTTCAACATGAAAGGGGCTCAATATGGAAGGTAAGAACTTGTAAGAAACAAATGAAAGAAAAAATTCCCTTACATTTGCAGTAATAATTTAGCATTTATATATGAGTGTATCCAGAGAACTGGAGGAACAATCTTGTTAAACCATTTTCAGTAATATTACTTAGTCTGACTTATTACATGCTCCATTGTGCATCAGAGCACCCAATGCTAGTAGCTTCAAAACATGTGCTTCCTGAACACCAGAACAGAAAGTATATAGGTTTTTAATCACTTATTAGGTGCTCTAATTTTAAGACAGTGGAACTGCAGCTATACTTGCCGTTACTTAGCAACACTGAGAGAAACTCAGACAGACTTACTAGTGGATGCTTGTGCTGCTCTTTGCAGTTTAGAGACATGGCAATTCTGAACAGCTGTCTGAACCTGCCAGTGCCCAGATATGAGCCAAAAGCCAACAGGAGGGTCCCAAGAAAAGTTAGTGAATATTTATATCTATATTGGGATTGCATCTACATAGATTGTCAAGTCAAGCGTATTAGTCTAAGTGTCTGAACTATTTGATCACTTAGGGAGGAGCATTGTACAAGGCCATAAGGAAGCCAGGCAACTCTTGTCAATGGGGGCAGGATGCAAGTATATTGCTCACATCCTCTAGCTGGCTATAGTGGAAAAGGGAGGAGTCACAAAGGCTCAACTTATTGTCATTAGCAACATATCTGATCACTCCATATCTGAAGTGATTGAGCTTTACCTAAGATGGTATGAAAGGTCAAAACTACAGGGATGGACTGTTAGATTGGTCATCAAATAATCACTGACTTTGTTTGAAGCTTGTTCTTGCCATCTAGTATGCCACCTGGAGGTGATATTGAAGTTCCTTAGGGGAATTGTTCAGATTGGATGCCTTGACCAAAGACCAACTCAATGAGCTAGATGTGGCATATCTTGAAACTTAAGAAGCAAATTCTGCAAGGCAACTTGTTTTCTGATACCAGGAAGGGTGATGCTGGGTAGGACTGGCAGACAGGTCAGGTTGGTCAGTCTCATGGTCCCCATTACATGCATAGTGTCATTCAGCTGAGTGTCTACTAATCCTTTGTGAAAAGAGCTCAGGCACATGAGGGAGCACAACAACACAACACACAACGCAAGAAATTCTGGGTTTGCCTTATTGTCTGCTCATTGGCTCCCCGTTGAGCAGAACCACTGAGTTTCCTAATCAAGTTGTTTGTCTTTATGTGCAGTAAGGTCTTGGTAAGGTGTTTCTTGAAAGTCAAGATACAATCCAGTGAAACATGCAGATATGCAGGCTTTGTCTTTGAGGAAGACGTTAAGCTGTCCCTTGGCATTTGTGTGATATTGATGGAAGCAGAAAGAAACTGTCTTTCTTGCTAGGTTTAAGACTCCGTCTTTTACAATATGGACCTTTTTTTTTTTCCATATGTGCATTCAGGATTCCTATACTACTGAAATCTTGGCCCTGTATTGCCAGACTGATGTTGTCTGCATAAATAAAATGCCTGGCAATGGTGTTGGAAGGTCATTTGTGACAAGGTTTGAAAAATGTTCATGCTAGGACTGAGCAGTGGGGTAAACTGGTTTCAGAAGTCCAGAAGCTGTCCTTTTCTTTTTGTCCAAGTGAAACTTGGAGCCAGCAGCCTCTCAAATAGTTCCACAAATATGGCAACACACTTTGGTAGGACCAATGACAGTTTGTGCAGTAGGTGTGTATGCCGGATTGTGTCACATGAAGCAGTAAGATCTAGGAATACTGCATCTGTCTTTTGCCTGGACTCGAAGCCATTCTTTATGTAGGTGCCATGTAATCATGTGTATTGAAGTTTGTCCTGAAACCTGCTTGAGCTACACTCAAGATATCCTTGATTGTGGGGGCAATTTGTGGAAGGATAACTTGTATATGCAGCTTAGCAAAGAGATGGGGTGGTAACTTCTTGTAAGTCTGTGTTCTCTCTTAGGTTTTGGCAAAATTATTACTTTTGCTCTACAGCAGATCTTAGGTATTTTATTCTCCAGGATGATTCTAAATAAAAAGATGCTTAGCCCATTGTATGCTAGTTTTCCACAGATTCGTCAGGAATTCAGGGGTGATATTATCAAGCTGACAGATTTTACATGTTCTAAATCACCTTTTCTCTTTTATCTGCCGTGAAATGCTGAAGTCTTCTTCAGTTTCAGGTAGGCATTCTTTGTATTGTCACCATTTTTCTTCACCGGTCCCTCAAATTTTCTGTCCTTATCCGCTCTCCTGATATTTATCAGGTAGGTAGCAATACTGTTTGGAAAAACTGGATAATAGAGCTGTGCAGCAATGCATTTTGTGATTAATGCCCAGGCCTTGCAACTGAATCTTGACATATTTGAATCCACAGTAGCCTTCTCCTATCTTGCTGTTCTACAAGTGTTCAAGCTGTGTGGCGATGGATGGATTGCTACTCTGCATATTGCTTGAGGAGTTCTGTACATTCCTCATCTAGGCAGGAAATGTAGATTTCAACTTCTTGGAACTGACTTGGTGTGGCAGATTTGTAAATCGCTTTTGTGGACCACATGCAAGCTTCTTCACTAGAGATGCAATATGGGATACAAGAACTGTAGTGGCTGGTGTACTGTGTAAAGCTGAGCTAGTTTGCTTCCTGACAGTTCCAGCAAGGGTTCTTGCTGGTGCTCACAATTGGTAAAATCACCCTGACTTTGGTAAAAATCAAATAATGTTGATTATGTAGGAAGTTTTATAGTACACTCCTTTTAGCTTGACATGGATTGACTACCTGAACTGGTGGTCCAGGTGAGGTCAGGGGAGAGTAATCTTGCTTCCATCAGGCAGAATGAAAAGTAACCCAGAGTTTAGGGTCATGAATGAGATGAAGGTCATGGACTAGGTCCAAGCCACATAGATCAACTCCATTTTGATCTCACTTTCTGTATCATTAGATGGTATGGTGGCTCTTAAAATCGCCAACACAGATTTCAAGGTGTGGGAGCTTGGGAAAATATTTGGAGTAGGTCAAAATTAATTATGGATCTTGTGCACGTTCGCTACTCTGAAATGACTGAGTCTGAATTAGAGATCTGAATTAGACTAGGTCCATGTCCGTAAGAGCTATGTTAACACAAGTAGCATGGCCATATTTGCTATTCACTCAGAGGTTGCTCAAGGAAATCTGCTACCCTGGGGAACACTTCTTCCCCCTCCCCCTCCCCCCCCGCCACCAGGTTTCCCTCAGATCAGCTGTTCGCGGGGAAGCCTGGGAGGGCTGAGAAGCAAGTGGCAGCTTCGCACTCAGGCCCAGGGAGGCGGAGGTGAGCTGGGACGGGGAGCAGAGCAGGGTGGCACGTTCAGGGGAGGAGGCGGAGCGGAGATGAGCTGTGGCTGGGCGTGGGGCCGGGAGCTGCTGGTGGGTGCTGTGCACCCACCAAATTTTCCCAGTGGGTGCTCCGGGGCTGGAGCACCCACGGAGTCAGTGCCTAAGGGGCCACTTTTGATGTGATGGGGGGGGGAGCAGCCGCTCCCCCTGCTCCCCCCTAGCTACACTACCTCAACCCTAGGAGCCAGAGGGACCTGCCAGATGCTTCCTGGGAGCTGCCCCAGGTAAGCACCACTGGGACTCTTCACCTCACCCCCCCGCAGGTCCCTCTGGCTCTTAGGGGTGGGGCGGGGAGGGCACCCACTACGGTGGCCCATGAGACCCTCCTGCCCAGTTCTGGGGGCAGTCAGGGAACAGGGACAGGGAGTGGATGGGGCAGGAGTCCCGGGAGGGGGCATCAAGGAATGCGGGGAGTTGGATGGGGCAGGAGTCCCGGGGGGCGAGGGTGGGCCACGACCCCTCATGGGGTGAGGAGGGAACCGGTTGTTAAGATTTTGGCAGCTCATCACTGCTCATAGGTCATGTTTTCTCGACCTTTCATCATTTTTGTTGCTCTTCTCTGGACTCTCTCCAATTTGTCAACATCCTTCCTGAAATGTGGCGCACAGAACTGGACACAATACTCTAGTTGAGGCATAATCAGAGCGGAGTAGAGCAGAAGAATTACTTCTCCTGTCTTGCTTACAATACTCCTGCTAATACAGGTAGCTTCAATGTGTTTATCCACATGCAATAGAAGAATCTTCCATTAATTTCATATTACATCCTCAAACTGGAGGGCACAGAGAAATTTCAATACAGTTTAAAAGTAAAAATCTCTTTAAAATTCTATTGTAAGACAAGCTACTCCCCAAACTGCATTTTAGTTTATCAATAAATTCACATGGAATACAAATTATACCTTTGATCCCATTTTATTCATAGCACATTACAGAGTTATTCTTCTAAACTTTATTCATAGTTGATTTTTTCAGTCAAATAGCTTTGTCTCATACCTTTCCATTTTAACAACAAGAAGAACATTTGTGACTTCTATTGTGTAAATTCATCCAAGAATATAGGAAAACCACTTTCTAAACATGAATTAAGACTATAATATTCTCATGAGGTGAGGACTGTATGAGGATAATTTTACATGCAAATCTAAATGCAACTACATTTGTGATTAAATGAATCAGATCTTCAACAATGCTCAGCATTATTAGACAGTGATTTAGGACCGGAAGTAATTAGACACAGCCCTGGGCCAAAATAGTGAATCTGAACACATCTAAATGTATAGAATGTCTATAATCCAAATTCAAATCTAGACCTGATTTTTTTTTTCCACAAAGGGTCTTTAATTTTAAACCTGGACTAAATCAAGGGGTCAATACTGTGCAGCTGTTTATTAGCTCAATCATGCTCAGTGGGAATGGAGGCTATTCAACACTTTGAGATCAAACTCTCAATGGCTAGAGATGGTAATATAAGTGTTGCGATCTGCCCTCTGTTCTTTGAGGTGTAAGATTTTGCTCAGTCTGTAATGTAGTGAGCATTCTGATCATTTCTCTTCTCACAGTGAGTTGACTCTTGCCGCTTATTCCAGGCACTCATGTACCTTAAATATTGTTGCCCTTTGCAAACACTGTGGTAACTATCTGAACATTAAAAGGTGGTAACAGATCATCAGAATGCCAGATAAGTGACAGTGTCTTGCTTGAGCAATGTGCTTCTGGTCTGCATCTGTTTACTAGTGTCCAGTGCTCTCTACATGCCTGAGTGTCTGAACAGCATTTTCCGAATGGCCTAAATCCTTCCCCCCAAGCACACCTGCAAGGAATTACTACTGAGTGACTGACAAGATAATGTTTATGGAACAATAATTTTAACTTCACAGAATCACACTTTTAAATACCTACATTAAAAACTTGCTCCATTCAATGGGTGTACTTAACATTTTGCTACTCTTTTTTCAGTATTCCTTCGTTACATGCATTAAAAACCCTGTTAAACAGATGAACATTCAAGCAAGTGAAACTATACTTTAAGATTTACCATTGTACCCTTAAGATGCTTTCCTCCCTTTTTCTAATCACTCAAAAGTGTCACCCTAGCATCTTAATAGCTGATATGCTTAATTATTGTAGATGCTATAGTATATGTATTTTTCTTTAAAATTAATGTATTTCTCCACTTTCTTATTTGCTTTGTGACATTCATTCCTGATGCCTCATAATTTACTAAGGCCCCAATTCTGCTAATACATAAGTACATGTTTAACTTTGTTACCATGAATAACTACTGTGAGTACACAGAGAAGTGATGTTAAACATGTGATGTTTACAGGATTGGGGCCAATTCTCTCCCTCAATGCTAAGAGAATGTAGGAAGGAAAAACAACCTCCAAAAACTACAGTTGCTTAAGATATAATGCTGGAGCTCTCCAGTATCCCAAACCTAAAGTGCATGGAAGTGCTGCTTTTGACAGATTATCATAGGTTTCCGCATCCACAGATGCTGTACACACTGAGGCCATGTCTACACTATAAAGTTCAGCTGATGTAAATTACATTGACGTACAGCTGCCATCTTTTGTGTATGACAAAGGTGAGTAAGCAGTTGATTCCTTGCATCAGTGCTGGGCATCCACGGAAAATCCAGTGCACCAACGGTAGGCATCCCTGCATCACCCACACTGTCACAATGCCTTGTGGGACATTTTTACAGTGTTTTGCAGGAGACCCGCAATTCGCCTAGGGATTTCTGGGAACGAGGGGACAGTTGTCCACAGTGCCATTTTCTCCATTCCATAATGCTTGTTCCATACCATAATGTTCATGCCATTTTTAAAACTCCTACAGTTGTGCATGCTGGTTTTCAGTCTCTGTCATTCCTCTGGGAGAAGTGTGGACCTTGCAGAGTTCAGCACAATTCTAATAATTGCTAATTCAAGGTGTACAATTCTCCTGTATATATGGAATTTCAACCAGGTATGTGAGGAGAAAGAAAAGATGTTTGACAGCAATGACTGGAGGCTGATGAACACAATGGAAAAAATGCCAGGTTACTGTCTGCATTCAGAGACCTGCTTCACACAGTCAGCATCATTTCTGGGACCAAGAAAAAAGCACTGACTGCTGGGATTGCATCATAATGCAGGTTTGCTTTGGGATGATGAGCAGTGACTGCATAACTTTGGATGCAAAAGGCCACATTCCTTGATCTCTGTGCCAAGCTTGCCCTAGAATGAGAGCTGCAATAACAGCAGAGAAGCAAGTGGTGTCCGTGCTCTAGAAACTTGCAATGCTGAATTGCTATCTGTCAGTGGGAAATCCTTTGGAACTGGAAACTTCAGAGTGGTGGCCATTGTCATCTAATTGTGTAGGGCCAGTAAGTGTATCCTGCTACACAGGACTGTGACTCTCAGCAATGTGCAGGAAATCGTGCATATATTTGCAGCAATGGGATTCCAGAACTGCAGTGGGGCATTCGATGGGATGCATGTCTGCACTCTGGCACCAGCCCAACTTGCCATTAAGTACATAAACAGAAAGTGATACTATTCCAAGGTGATGCAAGCACTAGTGGATAACCTAGGTCACTTCACTGATATCAGTGTGAGCTGGTCCAGGAAGGTGCATGAAACTTGGATCTTTAAGAACACAGGACTCTTTCCAAAATTGTAAGCAGGGACAGTCTTCCCTGACCGGCACTTTTCCACTGGCACTGTTGAAAGCCAATAGTGATCCATGTACCCTTTGATTTCCTAGCTTATGAAGCCATAAACTAACCATTTTGACAACACCAAAGAAAAAGATTCAGTTACTGGCTCAGCAGCTGAAGGAGGACTGTTAAATGTGTTTTGAGTAGAGTGGATCTCAGCCAGACAAACGTACAAATTGTTACAGCTGTGTGTTGTGTACTGCATAATATCCGAGAGACAAGGGGGAAAGGCTACCAGCAGGGAGAGGTGCGAGTTAGACAGGCTGTCTGCTGAGTTTGAAGAGAGAGACACAGGGGCTACTAGAAGAGCCAACTGTGGAGCTCGAAGGGAGGCCTTAAAAGAACATTTTAACAGTCAGTCATAGCAGTTTGTGTGATCCTTTTACAAGAGTGCCTTCATGAGTACAGAACTTAAATAAGTAGGGTGCATTAATAACTGCCATAATGAATTTTGTGATGTGCCAATTATAGTTGATATAAACTAATAAATATTCTAAGTTAAAAAAAAAAAGAATTGTGTGTGCAAAGGAACAGTACAAATTAAAGTATAAATATACAAGATAAAATATCTTACCTAGGGTTGCCACGTGTCCGGTTTTCGACCGGAACGCCCAGTCTCAAAAGGGACCCTGGCAGCTACGGTCAGCACCGCTGACCGGGCCATTAAAGTCTGGTTGGCGGCCCAGCGGGGCTAAGGCAGGCTCCCTGCCTGCCATGGCTCCACGCAGCTCCCAGAAGCAACAGCACGTCCCCTCTCCAGCTCCTACATGTAGGGAAAGCCAGGGGTCTTTGCATGCTTTCCCCACCCCAATTGACGGCTCTGCTGCTCCCATTGGCTGGGAACTGCAGCCAGTGGGAGCTGCGGGGGGCAGCGCCTGTGGAAAGGGAAGCATGCAGAGCTACCTGGCCATGCCTTCGCATAGGAACCAGAAGGGGGACATGCTGCTCCTTCTTGGAGCTGCTTGAGGTAAGTGCCACCTGGAGCCTGAACCCCTGCCTTTCTCTCATGCCCTCCAACCCCCCTGCCCAGCCCTGATCCCCCTCCCAACCCCTCAGTCCCTGCCCAGAGCACCCTCCTGCACCCAAATACCTCATCCCATGCCCCACCCCAGAGCTTGCACCCCCAGCTGGAGCCCTCACCCCCTTGTACCCCAGCCCCCCCGCCCCAGCCTGCACACTGAACCCCTCATTTCTGGCCCCACCCCAGAACCCATACCCCATCCCACACCCCAACCACCGCCTCATCCCAGAGCCCCCTCCCATACTCTGAACTCCTCAGCTCCACCCCACAGCCTGGAGCCCCCTCCTGCACCCAAATCCCTCATCCCAGGCCCCACCCCAGAGCCCGCTCCCGCAGCTGGAGCCCTCATCCCTTCCTGCATCCCAACCCCCCGCCCCATCCCGGATCCCCCTCCCACACTGCGAACTCCTTATTTCTGGCCCCACCCCGGATCCCACACCCCCAGCCGGAGCCGTTACCCGCTCCTGCTCCCAACCCAAGGACTACTAGAAGAGCCAGCTGTGGAGCTCTAAAGGAGGTGTTTATTGGGGTTAATTTCAAGCAAGCATATCCATAGGTCTACATGCTGGCAGAGTCTGTTTCCCAGTGTTCTGTTCCCAGGGGAATAGGGAGTGAGGTTGTGTACTAGCCAAGGCCAGGCTTTTCTCTGGCTTTTAGTGTTTTTTATGCCTTCGCCCCATCCCTCTCACCCCTCCTGACTGGTTGCTTGACCTTGGCTTGAGAGAAGAGCCTTCCAGTGTATGATCATATATTACACTCCCACCGTACATGCCCTGTAACACTTTTAACTCTATTCCTTATATTTTCATTACACAAACAAAACCATCTGGCTGGGCAGAAGCAACACCGTGTCTTTGTTGATTGTTCACACATATTAATAAAGATATAAAAGTATCAAAAATCAAACCCAAAATTCTATCTGAGGCTAACAAACAGGCCTGTATACTAACACTTTTTCTTTCTGTATATTTGATTGATTTATATCTTAACTTTTTTTTAGAATATTTTTATGATATTAACAAAGAGTATGTTGAATTTTAAGGTCCAGAACACTTGTCCTTAACCTGTAAGTAACCCTATTGAGGAATTCTATGCATAAGACTGTATCTAGTAATCCATGGGGTCTCTATGTCTATTAAACTCCAGATACTTTTGGGAACCAACCCTTCTCTCACTCACTCTCTCTCACATACACAATGCTTACATAAGCATATATAAACTTGGGAAACTGATAAGAGATAATTGTTTCAGCAGTTAGGGAAGAATGATTCTGAGGGGAAGATCCACTGAAAGATATTGTCTTGAAGAATTGTTAGTCCTCTCACCTGTAAATAAGTATGCCTTCACACATAAATCAGGTAAACTGATGTAGCGCCCCCATTCCACCCAGTTACCTTCTTTAATGCCAATCTGCTTACAGGTTTTGATGGACAGGTCTGGGTTCTTCCGGATCCCACCACCCACTGAACAGGGTATGTCTTCTTTATTTTTTCCAATGAATTTATTTGGCAGTGCCTCCACCCCCCTCACTCCTTCCTGGCAGGGTCACTAGGGCAGCTTGGGAGGAAAACTCTAACCACAGGGTAATCCCCACTTACTTGCCAGATAGTTGGAGGCTTCCAAGAAATAACACAGACACATACAATATATTCAACACAATAATTATATTAAATAGGCGACAAATATAACATAACAGGATAAAACACTGTTTTTAGGGTCTCCAGTGCCCACACTGAGAATACCCATGACTTTTCGCAGTCACATGACTTGATGTAGCAAATGTAAGATTAGTGTCGTGTTGGTACATGTACTTTGTTGGGGCCCTTGGTGACCTATGACCACAAAATTCTTCTCTGCAGTGGTTTAGCAGTATGGCTGACTGGGTTCAGTACAGCCCAAAGGACTCACAAGTGGGAGAAGGTGGTAAATCCCTCCACAGTTTAATATACAGCAGGTTATAAAACCCACAAACCCTTGCTCCCTGGCTTGAGCACACAGTTCAGGGAATAGGGGGTTCCCAAAACAAATTCCCTGACTGACTAACTAAAAGATGGTGCACTCACAAACTCCATGAATAATCCTTAGGTTCAGAGATGACTCTGCACTCCTCAGTCATTGCAGAGGGGCTGATCTCTGCTGGCAGGTATCCTCTTCAGGCAGGAATCAGGCAGCTTCGGTCCCACGATTTCCCCTCACCACAGAGGGGTGCAGGGCTCAAGGTGTGGTTACACAACTGTACTAAAATCCAAACTGTAGCCTCCTAGCCCAGCATTCAGAACACACTCACAGCAGGCAGCAGCCCTGGACTAGCAGCCAGACCAGAGCTGACCATGTGGTGACTGGTCTCACCTAGGGAGCTGGAGGGCAAACTCAACCTGACTGGGGAAGTTTCCCAGCAAAACTCTAAAAACTGGGAATCAGGGGAGAAGGAAAAGCCCAGCGGATGGATCTTGCTTTCAGATCCCTAGAGGCCAGTTCTCAGGGGGAACCCTGCATGCAAGCCTGGTAGTCACCAGCTCCTCGCACAGCTAGTCCTGCCCTTGCCCTGGCTGGCTCCAGACTGACTCAAAAATGGCTTCTCCCCTTTCCTGAACTCCCTTGGAGGGGCATCTTGCTCCCTATTGGTTACTGAGCAAACTCTGAGTCTGCCTTGGCTCCCCCGCCCTACCAGGGGCAGACAGAGCCCCAGGAATCTAGGTAATTTCCTTGCGGGTTACACTGAGAATATATAGAAATGACATCAGAATATATGGTAGGTTTCAGAGGAACAGCCGTGTTAGTCTGTATTCGCAAAAAGAAAAGGAGTACTTGTGGCACCTTAGAGACTAACCAATTTATTTGAGCATGAGCTTTCGTGAGCCACAGCTCACTTCATCAGATGTGTACCGTGGAAACTGCAGCAGACTTTATATACACACAGAGAATATGAAACAATACCTCCTCCCACCCCACTGTCCTGCTGGTAATAGCTTATCTAAAGTGATCAACAGGTGGGCCATTTCCAGCACAAATCCAGGTTTTCTCACCCTCCACCCCCCCACACAAATTCACTCTCCTGCTGGTGCTAGCCCATCCAAAGTGACAACTCTTTACATAATCAAGTCGGGCTATTTCCTGCATAGATCCAGGTTTTCTCACTTCCCCCCCACCCCCATACACACACAAACTCACTCTCCTGCTGGTAATAGCTCATCTAAACTGACCACTCTCCAAGTTTAAATCCAAGTTAAACCAGAATATCTGGGGGGGGGGGTAGGAAAAAACAAGAGGAAACAGGCTACCTTGCATAATGACTTAGCCACTCCCAGTCTCTATTTAAGCCTAAATTAATAGTATCCAATTTGCAAATGAATTCCAATTCAGCAGTTTCTCGCTGGAGTCTGGATTTGAAGTTTTTTTGTTTTAAGATAGCGACCTTCATGTCTGTGATTGCGTGACCAGAGAGATTGAAGTGTTCTCCGACTGGTTTATGAATGTTATAATTCTTGACATCTGATTTGTGTCCATTTATTCTTTTACGTAGAGACTGTCCAGTTTGACCAATGTACATGGCAGAGGGGCATTGCTGGCACATGATGGCATATATCACACTGGTGGATGTGCAGGTGAACGAGCCTCTGATAGTGTGGCTGATGTTATTAGGCCCTGTGATGGTGTCCCCTGAATAGATATGTGGGCACAATTGGCAACGGGCTTTGTTGCAAGGATAAGTTCCTGGGTTAATGGTTCTGTTGTGTGGTATGTGGTTGTTGGTGAGTATTTGCTTCAGGTTGCGGGGCTGTCTGTAGGCAAGGACTGGCCTGTCTCCCAAGACTTGTGAGAGTGTTGGGTCATCCTTTAGGATAGGTTGTAGATCCTTAGTAATGCGTTGGAGGGGTTTTAGTTGGGGGCTGAAGGTGACCGCTAGTGGCGTTCTGTTATTTTCTTTGTTAGGCCTGTCCTGTAGTAGGTAACTTCTGGGAACTCTTCTGGCTCTATCAATCTGTTTCTTTACTTCTGCAGGTGGGTATTGTAGTTGTAAGAAAGCTTGACAGAGATCTTGTAGGTGTTTGTCTCTGTCTGAGGGGTTGGAGCAAATGCGGTTGTATCGCAGAGCTTGGCTGTAGACGATGGATCGTGTGGTGTGGTCAGGGTGAAAGCTGGAGGCATGCAGGTAGGAATAGCGGTCAGTAGGTTTCCGGTATAGGGTGGTGTTTATGTGGCCATTGTTTATTAGCACTGTAGTGTCCAGGAAGTGGATCTCTTGTGTGGACTGGACCAGGCTGAGGTTGATGGTGGGATGGAAATTGTTGAAATCATGGTGGAATTCCTCAAGGGCTTCTTTTCCATGGGTCCAGATGATGAAGATGTCATCAATATAGCGCAAGTAGAGTAGGGGCTTTAGGGGACGAGAGCTGAGGAAGCGGTGTTCTAAGTCAGCCATAAAAATGTTGGCATACTGTGTGGTCATGCGGGTACCCATAGCAGTGCCGCTGATCTGAAGGTATACATTGTCCCCAAATGTGAAATAGTTATGGGTAAGGACAAAGTCACAAAGTTCAGCCACCAGGTTAGCCGTGACATTATCGGGGATAGTGTTCCTGATGGCCTGTAGTCCATCTTTGTGTGGAATGTTGGTGTAGAGGGCTTCTACATCCATAGTAGCCAGGATGGTGTTATCAGGAAGATCACCGATGGATTGAAGTTTCCTCAGGAAGTCAGTGGTGTCTCGAAGGTAGCTGGGAGTGCTGGTAGCGTAGGGCCTGAGGAGGGAGTCTACATAGCCAGACAATCCTGCTGTCAGGGTGCCAATGCCTGAGATGATGGGGCGCCCAGGATTTCCAGGTTTATGGATCTTGGGTAGTAGATAGAATATCCCAGGTCGGGGTTCCAGGGGTGTGTCTGTGCGGATTTGATCTTGTGCTTTTTCAGGAAGTTTCTTGAGCAAATGCTGTAGTTGCTTTTGGTAACTCTCAGTGGGATCATAGGGTAATGGCTTGTAGAAACTCGTGTTGGAGAGCTGCCGAGCAGCCTCTTGTTCATATTCCGACCTATTCATGATGACAACAGCACCTCCTTTGTCAGCCTTTTTGATTATGATGTCAGAGTTGTTTCTGAGGCTGTGGATGGCATTGCGTTCCGCATGGCTGAGGTTATGGGGCAAGTGATGCTGCTTATATCAGAATATATGTTTCTTTTGGCAAAGAGGGTCTCTGTGTTTGAAAGCCCTATATAATGACACTGGTGATGGAACTTAGATGGGGAATGAAACTTCACATCCCTCCAGTTACTATGAAGAAGAGATACAGAGCCAGCTCTTTATCCCATCATAAAGTGGTAGTGTATCTATTCTTTCTGTGTTCTGTACATGCTGTACTAATCTCTGATTGATAATCTTTGATTACGTAATTCTAATTTAGCCTGTTATTCAACAATCTTGAGTTATCATTAACTCAGACACACAACATAAGAAATTACGCATTTACACACTTACCCAAACTCCCTTCCCTTTTCATCCCTGGGCTCATCTGCACTCACGTCCAGGTCATGGGGAACAAGACTCAGTAGTCAGAACCAAAGTTCACAGTCACAAGACAGGAGTCAGCTGAGTCAGGATATCAGGAGGTCAGAGTCAGGAGGCAAACTGAAGCTCAGAATCACAAATCAGATGCTAGGAGTCACACAAGGTCTGGATGCCAAGAAATAGAGCCAGAGTCCAGCTGTTCAGACAGCTTTCTGGGCCTGCTGCTGCCTTAAATAGGGTCAGCAGGCCAATCAGCTTTCCTAGGACTGTGCCAATAGGATTGCAGGGGCAGAGCCTCAGACTGGGGCTGGGCTTCATGGGTCCCAAGTACACAAGCAACTGCAGGCTGTCAGATGGAGGGTTGAAGCATGACTGCTCCTCTTAAATCCTGCAGACCCAGGTTTAAGACCCAAGGGTTATGACACCTGGCTGGGCTGGCTTAGACATGGGTGTGTAAGGTCCTTCAGATCTAGAGTGCAGAGCTGCCAGGCAGCTAGCATCTCCATGCTGTCACCCAGCAGCAGCATAACCAATATGTGCTTCACAACCTGCTGTAGACACAGATCATGAGAAGTTCCACCTCAAGAGGTCTGACAGGCGGCATGGCTCCTGCTTGGCTTCCTGTCCTGTGTAAACCCAAGGGACATTTCAGGAAGTATGCAGGCAACAGTGTGGATCTTCTGTTGCTACCATGACCATTCCTGTTCTCTGCTCCAGAACTCCTGATCTGGACCTTTGCCTGAAAACTGACTCAGACTCTGACCCTTGGTATTTACCCTGGCTTGGAATCTGACTATGAACTCCTCTGCTACTCCCAGCCTCAAGTTTCCCTGCTCTGACCCTTGGTCCTGACTACCCTTGTTGGGATCCCAACACAGGTGAGTTTCAAACAACTCCTGGATGCTGCATGACTTGCATCTTCTCCTCCTAACTGTACACTGTATGGGCTCAGCATCAGGCTCCCTTGTCCACAGTTGTGGGGTGCAAGTATGGCATGCAGTTCCTTGAAGAAGTAGCAGGTCTGTGGAGTGGCCCCAGATTTGTTGTTGGCCTTCCTTACCTTCCGATATGCCTACCATAGTTCCTTTGAATTCATGTGGAATTGCTGTCATGCTCCACCTTCAGCATTCCCTGTGCAACCTGCATGTAGATGTCAATGTTCCTTGAGTAGCTGTGCTTGCAGTCTCTTATCTCCACAGTCTGAGGAGATCCAAAACTCGGTTTCTTCTCCAGGGAGAAGTGTGTCTAGAAGCTCTCTTTGTGTGCATGGAGCAGGCATGGTCAGATCCTCACAACCTAAGTTACCTGTAAGCTGAGTGGCCACGCAGCCAAGCAGCATGCAATCAAGGGCCGTACAGATGGGGAGAGGCACCACTCCCCTGGCCTCGGTCTCGGAGCTGCAGCGGTGAGGCACCCCTCCCCAGCCCCAACCTTGGAGCTGTCATAGCCGGGAAGAGGCGCCCCAACCGTGGCCCTGGTTTCAGAGCTGCCACAGCTGGGGAGAGGCACGCCTCCCTCAGCCTCGGAGTTGCCATGACCGGGGAGAGCCCCCACACACACACCTCTCCATTCCTGGCTTCAGAGTTGTGGTGTCCAGGAAGACGTGCCTCTCATCCAGCCCCACACTTGGAACTGCCTCAGCCGGGAAGAAGCACCCCTCCCCTGGCCCCAGGCTCACAGCTGCCATGGTCAGGAAGAGGTGCCTCTCCCACAGCCCCGGGCTGTTGTGGTGAGAGAGGGCTGGGGGGAGTCCTCTCTCCCTGCCGCAGCCCCGGGGGCAGCCTGCACTCTAAACCCCACCCCACCCCAGAGCCCGCACCCCCAGGCAGAGCCCTCACCCCTTCCCCACACCTCCAACCCTCTGCCCCAGCCCTGAGCCCACTCCCACACTCTGAACCCCTCAGCCCCACCCCTGCCACACATTACCTCCATATTGGTGCATATAACAAAATTCATTTCACAAATGGGTGTAAAAAATTAGAGGGCTAGTAGTTGTGCTCATGAAGGTGGGAAACTTGGGGGAAAGCACTTCAAAAACATACCAGGGTTTTTAAAGCATGGGTGGGCTTCTGGTGTCTGAATTCTAGTACCTGGGGATTTTAATTGGGCTGGAGTGGTCACTGTCATGGAGACAGGATCATTGTGTGACAGCTGCTGGAGTACTATGAAGGTTGAGCCAGGTAACACAGTGTCTACAATATTACAGCTTCAACAGAAGTAGGTCCCCATGCCTCTGTCATCTGAGGAGATGGTGATATTGCATCATTGTAAAGGAAGCTTACAGTGGTGGGAGACAAATTTATGTGTAGACATGTGCACAATGCGGTCAAAACAAGTCGACTTAAGATGACCTAACTTTGTAATGTAGACTAGGCTTGAGGCACTTACAGTATAACTTCCAAGATTCATGCTTTTTAAGAGGAAAAAAATATTATGAAACAAAGTTAAACCACAACTGTTACTTGGATTTGAGCATGAAAAAGCCTTGGTTTGATAAAGAGATCAAGATCATGCTTAATATAAAATCTGCACAAAGGCCAAGAAGCATATCTTCACTGACCCAATCTCTCTGAAGTTTCTTCTTTGATCAAGCTTCTTTGTGAATATCTAAATCAATATTTAAAAAATACTCTAGAACTGATTCCTGCTGGGAATCTCTGCTTTGGAAACTGGTCTACCTTTTTTGAATCATGTCCTCAATTTTCTTTCACAGGCTGGGTTAGAAAGAGCAAAAGTTGACAGATAATGCTGTGTAATTGGCACGGGAAGGTAAAACGATCTGCCTCTGAAATGCAATAGGGGAATAAGGCTGGAAAATATACAATATATATCTATGTTATTGGAAAATAGTCTGGAACACTATTATATGCTTATCACAACCACAAGTTAAGTTTGGAAAATATTTTCCATTCTCTGTTATCCAAAATATTTGTGCAAAAATTTCCCAGTTTTGTTTTCTGTCTAAAATGATTTAAAAAATGAGAAATTTACACATTATGATATTTACCATTGCAATTATTTGTTATGGTTCTGCAGGGATAACTATAAAAGAAATCCAGACCCAAACAAACTTCCACTGAATTATGGAACTTCAAACTTTGTATTTTCAATACTTGTTCCTGAGGAACATGTGCTTTCCTAAGTTTGGAAAGTATGTCTGTGTGCAAGCGCATGTATGTATCAGAACCGAGGTTAAAATGTTAGATTTTGCATTTAAGGCCAAATCCTAGTTCCACTGCAGTCAGCAGGTGTTTTCCATTGACTTCAGTGGGAGCAGGAATTGGCCTTTAGAGCTGGGGGATGGTGTAAACAAAAAAACAGGTAGATAACTGTGGAGCTATTTAACTACAGGAACGTAAAAAGTCAAAGCAGGAAGAGATTATAAAATAGACATGTTTTTGAGCAAAAGTGCTGGAGCTTGTAAATTCAGTGAACTGATTAGTTCTGGAATAAAGAAGTCAGGGATTGTGCCGCTATTAGAATAAGGACTTCCATGCTTTGCTGGCAAAAGTGGGAGAACTTATTGGCTGTGTCAGCCAAAGAGTGGCACCTAGAGGTGGTATAGAAAGTTCATGGAGCTGGCATACAGGACCGTTGAGGTCTTCCAGACATAAAGAGCAACTATAGATACTCTGAACCAGGATAACACTTATCTTTATAATGGAAACTACCAAAATAAGCAAGAACACATGCTAGTCTCCATGAGAGAGAAGGCTGAATGTAGCAAGTTGCACCTTACCTCTACAGCAGGTAGGGGGGCTGTCTTTCCATTTAGAGTACACAGAAGACAGGGTATAACAAATGCAAGCTACAATCATGGTTCCATCTATTCCATATATCCTAGTCCTGATCCAAAACCTACTGAAGTCAGGGAGAGGCAGAGGCTTTCCTTTAATTTCCATGGGCTTTGGATTAGACTCTTTGTGCTAAAAAGTGGATGACACAAGGATGACCAGACTTCAGATGTTCTTCAGCATAATGATCTAGAGCTGTTCAGTACCAGCAGCCAGGTCTTCTAGTCTGCCCCATAATCTCCTAGTGTTTCCCTCAAACACTCTTCTCCTATAAATAGATTTCTATATTGTTACAATTTGAAAATTTGGTCTATTAGCTCTGGATGATAAAGCTGATATGGTCCACTGGGGAAACTGACTGAAGCTCTTAGGTGAGCAATCTACTGACAGCAACAAGCAAGTGTGAGTTATCCAAGGAACCAGTGCAGTTTATAAACTGTGCCAAATGATTATCTCTGAAATAAGGATATAACAAGTTCCACAGTACAGTAGTCTTCTACATCTCTGCCTGTATAAATCTTAAGAGTTTCTCCAGACATGAGCTTAGCCAAAGCTTGTATATTTTACTTTAGAAAACCAAAAGGTGAGGTTGAGTAGGATTCTAAAAATCAGTCTTTGACTGTCTGTAATTCAAGGATTTTTAAAACTTCCACTGTCAAAGTCTAGTTCAGCATAAATTCATATATATGAATTGAATTGCTCTGCTAGGAAGAACATGCAGACTGTACAAATTAAATAACTCTGGATTTCTCTTTTTTCCCCAAACTCATAAGGACTTAACCATACAGTCCCTATATATTGCATAAGTAACATATAATGTAGAGTTTATTCTTGCAGAGCTACAGATGTGGCAGCATACATCAAGCAGCTGCCAAATATGTTAAGCACTGTGCTTCATACTCCCAGTTTAACAAAATGGATTAAATATAATCCAGTTTGTGGAACAATTTTTGGACTGCAATTTATAAAAGTGCTGTTACGTTTCCTGCCACTTATTTCAGGGGTTATGTTATTAGTACCCTCTGTCTCATGCACACATCAGATTTGCTTAGACAGATCAACTCTTACCAATGAGCTATCTCTTTGCAATGCATTCCCAAGTCTCTGCATGTTCTTCTATGATTATTTGTACAGGAAAATAAGCTGTACCTTAACAGATGTTGATCAAGAGTCAGAATAAAACATATGTACATTTTGAAAGAAATAACAGTAACTTGCTTTATCTACATGTTTTCAAATATGAATGTTTGCTTCTGGCTAGTGGTCGCTACATTGCCTTTACTGGGTCACCTAGACAAGCTAATTGTTTTTGCATGGTCATCTAAGATTTATCTAATTGAAAATAAGATATTTTGCTAATGTTAGGGAATGGGCACAATTATTTGTCCTGAAGGGGATCACTGATAATGCTGATTTCCTTAGTATGTACAGTATTGAGACAAATATTCAAATACAAGTTGTTGAGGCTTTATGTTTGGTTTATTTATTTATTTATTTATTTGTTTATTTTGTATTTTTTAGAGTTGTCTTTTTTTTTTTCTGGATTTTTTGAAGAAATAGTTATTTGAAATGTTAGCTTTCCTTCATAGTCCTAACCTAGCAAGAGAGCCTAATTTTTCACACACATTTAACAGATTAATCCACCTCACCTGAATGTCCAAATTCAGAACATAGAGCAATCTGCAGCAAATGGAATACTTAAGAAATACTTCACAGATCTTCTCTATCTTAAATAGGCATTTGAGAGGCATTTTTAGCCTATCAAGAATAACCTTGACTACATGCCAATAAGACATGGAAAATGGTTTCCGAAGTAATTTATTCTAAATGGTAGCCACTATCCTCTAAAAAGTACAAATATGTATAGTGCATCTGACACTCAATTAAAATATCCAAAACCCACAACTGGTAGCCAGGAAGTTTTCTGTCAAAGTTAACCATTGCCTCATTCCCAATCTCTACCTAAGCCTCAATTTAAAAAGTGCAAGTGTGTGTGTGTGTGTGTTCTATTCTTTTGGCCAGATTCTGATGGCCTTACTCATAGTGTCTATGGCTTGGTCTACTCTTAAAATTTACACCAGCATAGCTTCATTAGTCATGGGTATGAAAAAAAAAAACAGAACTCCTAGCTATCATAACTCTGTTGATAAAAATCCCAATGTAGATGCAGCTATGCCAACAGACAGCGATTCTGTTCACATAGCTCATGTCATTTGGCAAGGTGGTGTTCCTATACCAGCAGAAAACATCCTTCTGTCAGCTGCATCTACAGTGCAGTGTAGGCACAGACTGACTCAATCAATAGTGTATAGCCTTACTCAATGAGAAGTCTCAGTACCCATCAGGAGTAAGGCAATCAGAATCTGGCCCTAAGATTTTTTTTTTTTTTTAGCATTTCTTTTGAACTGGAGATTAGGGTGAAGAGACATGTCTTGGTTTAGGCCAAATCCCTGTATCTTTGTCTTGCCTTTACAGTGGTAAAAGCAAAGCTCTATCTGATATTGGATTAATGAACTGTAAGACTGTGAAGTATTTTATATTTTCGAAATTTCCTTCACCCACTTGTGACATTACCAAGCTAAAGTATAACTCTTCTTTTCCCTTTTTAAATTTTCCTGCTTCCTGCACTAGGAAGGAAAAAAATATAAAGAAATGAAAGACCAGTGCTAAATGTTACACTACATAGATTTGTACAGGAGTGTATAGTAAATCAACCCAGAGCATTGTGAAAACACACATAGGACTATACAGTTTCCTAGCCCCCAGCACTGCCAGAATGTAGACAGAATCATACAGTCAGTTGTGTTTTGGCATTACACACACACAAAAATAGGAGTAGACACTTGCTCAGATTTATTTAGAACAATTCAATAAATCATTCCCAACATATATACAACAAAATTAAATATAGGAGAAGGCAGGGAACTATCTCCAATAGTGCCAATATATACATATAACTGTTTATAAACAAATCCCTATCTAGTGAGGCTATCTTCTGTAATCTGTGATAGAACATTTAGTTATAAAACAGTCAGGAAACAAGCTCCAACCTAGTCCCAAATATCCTGGCATTCTCCCTTCCTTTCAGCAGATCCTATGCATTATTGCATGCACCGGGGTGGGGATTTGAAGATTTTTTGTTGTAATATCACAACTTTCATGTCTGTAATCGCGTGACCAGAGAGATTGAAGTGTTCTCCGACTGGTTTATGAATGTTATAATTCTTGACATCTGATTTGTGTCCATTTATTCTTTTACGTAGAGACTGTCCAGTTTGACCAATGTACATGGCAGAGGGGCATTGCTGGCACATGATGGCATATATCACACTGGTGGATGTGCAGGTGAACGAGCCTCTGATAGTGTGGCTGATGTTATTAGGCCCTGTGATGGTGTCCCCTGAATAGATATGTGGGCACAGTTGGCAACGGGCTTTGTTGCAAGGATAGGTTCCTGGGTTAGTGGTTCTGTTGTGTGGTATGTGGTTGCTGGTGAGTATTCGCTTCAGGTTGGGGGGCTGTCTGTAAGCAAGGACTGGCCTGTCTCCCAAGATCTGTTAGAGTGATGGGTCATCCTTCAGGATAGGTTGTAGATCCTTGATGATGCGTTGGAGAGGTTTTAGTTTGGGGCTGAAGGTGATGGCTAGTGGCGTTCTGTTATTTTCTTTGTTAGGCCAGTCCTGAAGTAGGTGACTTCTGGGAACTCTTCTGGCTCTATCAATCTGTTTCTTCACTTCTGCAGGTGGGTATTGTAGTTGTAAGAATGCTTGATAGAGATCTTGTAGGTGTTTGTCACTGTCTGAGGGGTTGGAGCAAATGCGGTTGTATCGTAGAGCTTGGCTGTAGACAATGGCACAAATCAGATGTCAAGAATTATAACATTCATAAACCAGTCAGAGAACACTTCAATCTCTCTGGTCACGCGATTACAGACATGAAAGTTGCGATATTACAACAAAAAAAACTTCAAATCCAGACTTCAGAGAGAGACTGCTGAATTATAATTCATTTGCAAATTGGATACAATTAACTTAGGCTTGAATAGAGACTGGGAGTGGCTAAGTCATTATGCAAGGTAACCTACTTCCCCTTGTTTTTTCCTACCCCCCCCCCCCAACGTTCTTGTTAAACCCTGGATTTGTGCTGGAAATGGCCCACCTTGATTATCATACACATTGTAAGGAGAGTGATCACTTTAGATAAGCTATTACCAACAGGAGAGTGGGTTTGTGTGTGGGGAGGGGGGGGAGGTGGGGGAGAGAAAACCTGGATTTGTGCTGGAAATGGCCCAACTTGATTATCATACACATTGTAAGGAGAGTGATCACTTTAGATAAGCTATTACCAGCAGGGGAGTGGGGTGGGAGGAGGTATTTTTTCATGCTTTGTGTGTATAAAAAGATCTTCTACACTTTCCACAGTATGCATCCGATGAAGTGAGCTGTAGCTCACGAAAGCTTATGCTCAAATACATTGGTTAGTCTCTAAGGTGCCACAAGTTCTCCTTTTCTATTTTCAAAACAGTCATAGCTGCAGGTGGACAACCTGCATAACACTGCATGCCCCATCTATTCCGTAGGTAATTTCTTCTTTATGATGGTAAACTCATAGTAGTAGCACATTTTGTTACCGTCAATCACATCTATTGACACTTATGTTCCAAAAATACAAATCCTTCTACACCAAAGGAAAGAAAAACATAAAGTAGAAATATTAAAGCAGGTGCCTGTGAAACACCACTGAGAGCTCATGGAGTATCAGAATGTATGGAACATGAGCACGCAGTTTGCTGTTGTTTTGAGTAAAGGCAATTTCATGGCTGAGTAGTAGCACAAGGGATCACATTCAAGAGGAAATAAGCAAAAAGGAAACAAAACACAAAGTAATGCTTGTTACCCAAGAAGTGGGAAAACAGCAAAGGCACATCTTTACTATCTGGTCAAGAGCAAGGTATCAAGATGCAGCACGCACATGGTGTTCCTACACTGTGTGTAAAAATACAGCTGATTGTATCAGGCATAAGAGTTGGATAGAAAAGTAGATAATCTTATTCTGTCTGTAGCAAGCAGGGTATGACAGATTTACAGTAACTACTTCTGAGCATGATGATGCACAGCTTCAATATCTAGTAGCAGGTGCGAGGGAGCAAAAAACAAGAAATGTGTAGGGGCTTGGGTTTATTTTACAGGCAATCAGAGGCTGAAGAATACATTGCAAGTGTTTAAAAATCTTACACTACAATTCAAATTCTGTATTCGCAAGAATAGTCTTGTAATTAAAGGGACTATTTATGTGAGCAAGGCAAATAATTCCCACCAATAAGAAAATTTATTTTCTACTTATACATACAATTTAATATATGTTAAGGTTATTATAACTTGTAAAATATAGTAGTAATAGAATTGTAACAAATGAGTAATAATATTACTCTTTTATTAAAATTGTGTGATGAAGAAATATGAATAGCAGAGAAAGGATGTTCAAGGATGTTCTTGTGGTTATGGCGGTGGACCTGGACTCAGGAAATCTGGATTTAAATCTCAGCTTTGCTGCAGACATCCTGTGTGATCTTGGGCAAGTCATGTAATCTTTGTTTGTCAGCTCCCCATCTGTAATACAGGGCTAATTCTGGCTTTCTTCTACCTTTTTATATAGTTAGGTTATTAGTTTTTGTAATAGGGCCTGTCTTTGACTATATGTGTATACAGCACCTATCATGACTGATCCCTGATCTGGCTAGGGGCTGTAGTTGCTACTGCAATCCAAATCCTTGTGAAAGTAGTAACCATCAAGTTGCAACAACAGGTGACATCAGCTCACATTCTGAATGCCTAACAATCAAAGCTCAGATCAAGGCACAGCACAGACAGCTGTAGTGGCATTAAAGGGTGACCATAGACACAGGCAAGATTTCCACGCTCATATTGCTGTAATTCTTGCCTTTGATACAGTTCTCCACAGGGTACTGCCAACACAAGCACATTACATAGCAGGAGTCGGTAGCTCCAATTTTTAGAGTGATGCTAAGTAACTGCTCTTCTTCTTCAAAAGAACTCACACCGGGCTCCGAAATATCCCTTCTTCACTTCAATATCTGAATGGAACCACTGGGAGAGAAAATGACATACTGAGAGCTCTATAGGCTGATTACATTCCACCATACATATTTCATTCCCAACTGATGAAACCACCAATACTAAAATGTCAGAATCCCTATAGAAAATCAGGTCTTCGATGGAAAGCAGCGGGCTCAAGATGAACCAAGGCAGGATGAGAGTAAAGTAGGTCAGAAAGGGTAAATGCTTTGAAGAACTAGAAGAGATATAGTCTCCACCTTCCATGGAAGGCATCCAGCCCCCGTTCGTCAAAGTGTCTCAAAGAGTCAGGATCCCGTTTGACCCCTCACCTAACCTGGCCACACTGATATCTAAAAATGCCTGCCTTCACCTACAGCTTGCTAGGGCAGGGCACTTCATTGTTTCCTCTAGGATGAGGTCCTGGCCATAGTGGCCAATGCATTTGTCAGCTCCAGGGTGGATTACAGTGAAGTACAGTATCTTAAACTGAGTGAGAAGATATTGCACAGGCTCCAGTTGGTACAGAGGGCAGCTCCCTGTTTTCTCCGTGACTCAAGTCCCTTTGAGCATAGACCTGATGTGCTCAAGTCTTTCCACTCATTCCCAGGCAGATTCTGAGGCCAGAAAGTTTGAGTCTTAATTTTCAAAGCAAATAATGGACCAAGTATTAACTACGTTAAAGAGTTATTTCGATCTATGAACCAGTGTGACAGCTGTGCTCCTCTGAGACAATGCTTTGGCCCCAGTTTTCACATGATTAATCCTGGGCTTTGTGATATACATTCTCATTCCTGGGAATGTAGCTATGGAATGGATTTCCAGAGGATATCAGGCCAAACCGCAGGCTGATCATCCTTAGGAAATGTGGCAAAACAGTCCTCTTCACAAAAGTATTTCCACCATAAGCGTGACACTCAAAACACTGACTCTTTCTTCTACCTCCTACCACCCAACAAAAATGTGTGGGCTGAATTGATGGTAATCAGTGAATAAAATCCCTACCCCAATCAGTGTCAATGAAGACCACTAAGGACCTATTGCTACCTACTTTACACGTAAGGCACTTGGTATTATTTTGATTGGTGGCAAAGTAAAAAACCGAAAATAATCAAGAGAAATAATAGTAACAAAGACAATAACTCTGCTAAAATATACATGGCTCTAATACGGATTTAACAGGTATGATAGAGTTAGAGGACAAAGGAGGCCAGCTTCCCCATGATACACATGCAAAAAAATACCTATTTGGTGGCAGGCTAAAAGCTTCAGAAGGGGCTGCATTCAATCTGTGCTGAAAGGAGATACAGCAAGGTGAGCCTCTCACCATTCTCCCTGTCACACTTCCAACATTACAAATGCATGTCTCCAGCCACTGCCATTCTGCACAGTGAGATTTCTCCTCTCTCTCAGCCTCATAAGAGGCAAAATATCATGGGCCAAGTCCCAAGTTGTGTTGAGAACCTACAAGTTCCTCTGAAGTCAAATGCAAGTGTCCCTCAGCTATCTGCATCATATTACGTTTCATAAATATAGAGTGCATGTGTAATGACTTCCTATTATGATTTGGGAATCACAATTTAGGAACAATTTAGGAACTGTATGTGTCTGTGTCAGGCTGCAAATTCCATTTTGAATAGACAGTCTTTTGCCTTTTCTACTGCTTGTTTTTATTGCCATGTTGGACTGAAGTCCCTACATGCAGAGATACAGGGCTGCCAATAGAGTACCTAAGTCAACAGCTCTCTATCGTTAGAAATCTAATTGCTATAGACAAAAGACTGGTCTCTCCCCATAAGGAATGGTTTAGCAGGGGGGAAGCCACCTTAGCAACAGTTACCTGGCAGGCATTTGTTCTGTGCTGGGGCCATTTTCCTCCAGTCTGAGGGAGAAGCATCCCACCATTTGAAAGCCCATGAGCCATGCACTGAAACAGAAGAACCAAACAACCAAAGGGACTCTGACCCCAGTCCAAACAATATCCTGGGGCTCTTAGGATTTTTGAGGCAGGAATATGTGTGTAATGTATGTTCTATATGCTCTGTACTTTCCCTACGCTTTACATTATTTAAAAAAAGAGCATAAATGTGTTAGACTCTGTGCAAAGTGAGTGAGTGTGTTAACTGCTTCATGCCACTGAGATAGTTAAACTGTAAATCAGCACTTTCATATCTTTGGGATGGAGTAATGGGAGGGGGGAATGATTCAATAGAATGGAATCTGAGGAGCCCCTGTTGCACCAAGAGGGGTTAGGCAATTGGTCAGAGGATTTCAGCTTTCAGAAGGTCTGCTCCTTAAGAGTATGCTTAGGGACCCAAATATTCGGGCAATGGATGGCCTCTGTTTAGGCTTACAACACAGCAAATCCAGAGCAGCAGAGGCTTGGATTAAGAACATAAGAATGGTCATACTGGGTCAAACCAAATGTCCAACCAGTCCAGTGCCCTGTCTACCAACAGTGGCCAATGCCAGGTGGCCCAGAGGGAGTGAACCTAACAGGTAATGATCAAGTGATCTCTCTCCTGCCATCCAGCTCCACCCTCTTACAAGCAGAGGCTAGGGACACCATTCCTTACCCATCCTGCCTAATAGCCAATTGCAGTCCTGGTGAGTGTCTGGATGGAGGCACTTGGTAAGAACTATAACACTGTTACCCTTGGACACCACCAGGGATTGAAGCTAGGCCATCTAGTGCTAATAGCATGAGCTTCTACCACTTGAGCTAAAGGAATAACTCCTGCCAACTACTTGTATTAGACTCTAAAGGCCAATCCTTGGCTGGGAATGCATGGTGCACCTCAAGCAGCACGTTATACATGGATACTCCTAAAATGTGTATTCTTTTTTAAAATAATTTAACATTCAAATAAGTTAGGAACAGCCTTCTACTGCAGAATCTGCAGTTAAAACTGAAGCATTTTTTCTATGTTTTGCAAATGGTTTTCCTAAACTCCTTCCCTAGCTCTTAAAGGGAAGTTAACTTGAGATTCTGAATATTAGTCATAGGCACAAACAGAAACTATTTCCTCACAAAATTGAGTAAGGGTCACATTTTAAAACAAGGCCTGATGTCTTAATACAAAATATGCGCAGTTGTGCACCTACATCTTTTCATGCAGTTCCTACAATTGTATACGCAAATGTATGTATTAAATGTCTAAATGGGCTGCATTTTGAAGTGGTGTTTGAGAAATTATGGTAATTACAGGTACAATTGTAGGCATGAGACTGAACAAATCGTGGTCCTTGTTCTTTAAAAATGAGTCAGAGTTCTCAGATGTGTTTTAATCTTACACTTTTATTATCTACAGATGCAATTCAGTAGCTGTAATTCCTCTTCCCTTTCTCTTACCACTGAGATACTTTTATATTGTTGAGGTACTTTTTGATTTCTATAATGGTGCTTATGACACATTGATGGCTGCATTGAAAAAGCATATGATGATATATCAGAGTATTCTACCATACAAAGAAATGTATACCAATATCAGCTCCAGCTGGATGCTTTTCCCTTATTTCATGTATTTTTTTCTTCCTTATGATGTAATAAACTGAAATGAATGTAGGAAACCCAGACAGGGAAACCCTCCATCACAGACAATAAATATTGTCATATAAATGTTTGACAATTGACATTTAGATACTACAGTGGCTAGAACTTAAGAAATACATAGAAGTGAAAGGCTTAACTTTGACATATAGAAAAGGGTCAAAATTTGTTTATAAAAGTTACAATAGAAGCAATTAATTGTAAATTACTACTCAAATGTTTTGTTTCTGTGCCACCACCAAGCAATTTCCTCAGTGAGAGATACTACTTTTTGCACTTACTTTTCTGCAACTGCTACCAGAAACATCTGATGTAGTTCAGAAGTGGAGGATGAACATTAACAGCAATGTTCCCTCCATCCTTTCTCAGGAGATCAAAGACTCCATTCTCACTCGGTCTGCACAGCTCAGAGCCCCATGAGTCTTTATTTAATATCTGGTCCCTTAGTAACACAGTTTTCGTCACCATTGGACTGGCATGCAGCCTATAACAATGGTTCTGAGCTCTATTAAACAATGTCAACCACCAAAACCTTCAGTAAGCAATTGTTGTTACAGGATAACGTACTCACTGCAAGAAATAGAGACAATTTTCTGACTGATCTGAAAAGCTAGGAGAGAGAAAAGTCTAAAGCTCTGGCACATCTGCACACTTTCTTCCTTAATTGTTCATGTACAGTTTAACTTCCACATGAATCTTTCAAAATATTATGCTTCAGTGAGCAGAGCTAGTGTAATTCCTTTATTTCATTCACTTCCTTGTCAAGTAAAATATCATGCTAGAGAGTTTTGGGGGATAGAGGGAATACTTTTTCTTGCAGTTAATGTGCGACTTCTTAACTTAGTGAGCAAAGTGTACTCTACGGGTATTTCTGTTCCTACAATAAAACCATTACTGCTACGATTTTTCTTGTGCAAAGACTTATGTTATACTTGCATCGGTAGGAGCCTCTCATTTTTGTAGCTTTGATCTTCAAATCTTCAAATGTTTTATGCTATGCATATTAAATACTATTTATTAGGCGGCTGCTTCATAATAGCATGAGGAATCCCTGTGTAAGGACCTTAGCCATCTCCATTTGACATCAATGACAAAACTCCCCAGGACTTCAGTGAGAGCAAGATGGGGTCATGCACTTCAAAGCCTGAGTAGCTTCTGACAGCTCTCTGAGATTAGAAGTGACTTTTAGGAACTTCTTGTTTGTAGAAAATTCTGCTCAGGAGACACAAAGAGGATTGAAGAGGAGAGCCCTATAGTTCAAAAGTCTGTTATTGAAAAGTTCAATAGAATAAAATATTCAATCTTTTTCTACATATTTTTTTCCTGGACTATCCCATATAATGTAATGGTGAATTATATCCCTGTTACAGAATTGTATATGCTGCTCTGATTTGTACCAGCTAATTCCATTGCCCTAGTGGCTGTTGCACCAGCAGGGGATTGCTGGAGCATACATCACACCTAATCCACATGCTGGAGAGGGAGTAGAAATGTTGTGTTGGGGTTGCATACAGACATAGATTTTATAGCACCTGAAAATTAGCCTATACATGGGGAATCTTCAGGAAGCCAATTCAGTCAGCTTTGAGATGCAAGAGAGACATATTTGGGAACATGACCTGGCACACATCCTGCACGTATGTGAGTATGAGTAACTCTACATCCACATAGAATTGTAGGACTGGAAGGGACCCCGAGGGGTACCTAGTCCAGTCTCCTGCACTCATGGCAGGATGAAGTATTCTAGACCATCCGTGAAATGTGATGGTCTAACCTGCTCTTAAAAATCTCCAATGAAGGAGATTCCGCAATCTTCCTGGGCAATTTATTCTACTGCTTAACCCTACTGACAGAAAGTTTTTTCTAATGTCCAACCTAAACCACCCTTGCTGCAATTTAACTCCCTTGCTTCTTGTCCTATCTTCAGTGGTTAAGGAGAATATGTTTTCCTCCTCCTTCTAACAATCTTTTATGTACTTGAAAACTGTTATCATGTCCCTCTCAGTCCTCTCTTCTCTAAACCAAATAAACCCAATTTTTCTATCTTCCCTCCTAGGTCACGTTTTGTAGACCTTTAATTTTTTTTTTTTGCTCTTCTCTGGACTTTCTCCAATTTGTCCACATCTTTCCTAAAATATGGCACCTAGAACTGGACACAATTGTTGAGGCCTTATCAGCTCAGAGTAGAGAGAAAGAATTACTTCTCGTGTCTTGCTTACAATACCAATGCTAATACATCCCAGAATGATATTTGCTTCTTTTTGCAACAGTGTTACACTGTTGAATCATATTTAGCTTGTGATCCACTATGACTCCCGATCCTTTTCTGTAGTCTTCCTTCCTAGGCAGACATTTCCCATTTTGTACTTGTGTAACTGATTGTTCCTTCTAAAAGGCTTGTGTACACTACTGCATAAGTCGATGCAACTTATGGCTCTCAGGGTTATGAAAAACCCCATCCCTCTGAGTGGTGTAATTTACATTGACTTAAAGCAGTGCTTCCACCGCACTATGTCAGCAGAAGGCATAGCTGCCACCTCTCCTTGAGAAGGAGTAATTATGTTGATGGGAGAGTAGTAAAGATAAGCCCTACGTGGAATATTTTGCATTTGTCCATATTGAATTTCACCCTATTTACTTCAGACCATTTCTCCAGTTTGTCCAGATCATTTTCAATTATACTCATGTCCTCCAAAGCACTTGAAACCCATCCCAGCTTGGTATTGTCTGCAAAATGTATAAGTGTACTCTTTATGTCATTATCTAAATCACTGTTGAGAATATTGAACAGAACTGGACCTGGAACTGATCCCTGTGGGACCTAACTTGATATGCCCTTCCAGCTTCACTCTGAACCACTGATAAGTACTCTCTAGGAACGGTTTTCCAACTAGTTATGCACCCACCTTATGGTAGCTCCATCTAGGTTGTATTTCCCTAGTTAGTTTATGAGAAGGTCATGCTAGACAGTTTCAAAAGCCTTACTAATGTCAAGCTATACTACATCTACTGCTTCCCACGTAACCACAGGGCTTGTTAGCCGGTCAAAGAAAGCTATTAGGTTGGTTTGACAGATTTGTTCTTGACAAATCAACGCTGACTGTTCTTATCATCTTATGTTCTAGGTGTTTGAAAATTGGTTGCTTAATTATTTGCTCAATTATCTTTCCAGGTACTGAAGTTAAGCTGACTGGTCTGTAATTCCCCAGGTTGACCTTATTTCCCTTTTCATAGATTTCTTTTATATATATTTGCCATTTTACAGGCCTCTGGAATCTCTCCTGTTTTCCATGACTTTTCAAAGATAACCTCCTCAGTCAGCTCCTTGAGTATTCTTGGATGCATTTCATCAGCCCCCGGTAACCTGAAGATATCTAACTTTTCTAAGTAATATGTAACTTGTTCTTTCCCTATTTTAGCTTACCTCCTTTTCACTGCAATGTTAGATGTCCAATCACTACTAACCTTTTTGGTGAAAATTGAAACAAAGTAATTTAGCACTTCTGCCATTTCCACATTTTCTGCTATTGTTGTTCCACCTCTTTGAGTAATGGGCCTACCCTATCCTTGCTCTTCTTCTAGCTTCTAATGTATTTGTAGAATGTTTCCTTTGTACCCTTTATGTCTAGCTAGTTTAATCTAATTTTGTGCCTTGGCTTTTCTAATTTTGTCCCTACATACTTATGTTATTTGTTTATATTCATCCTTTGTAATTTGACATAGTTTCCACTTTTTGTAGGACTCTTTTTTGAGTTTCAGATTATTGAAGATCTCCTGATTAAGAGAGGTGGTCCCTTGCCATACTTCCTCGCTTTCCTATGCAGTAGGATAGTTTGCTCTTGTACCCTTAAAAATGTCTCTTAGAAAAACTGCCAACTCTCTTGACCTGTTTTTCCTCTTGCTTCCCCTTTGGATCTTACCTACCAGCTCCCTGAGTTTGCTAAAGTCTGCCTTCTTGAAATCTATTATCTTTATTGTGCTGTTTTCCTTCCTACATTCCTTAGAATCATGAACTCTTCCATTTCATGATCACTTTCACCCAAGCAGCCTTCCACTTTCAAATTCTCAGCCAGTTCCTCGCTAATTGTCAAAATCAAATCTAGAACAGCCTCTTCTCCAGTAGCTTTCTCCACCTTCTGAAATAAAAAAAAAGTATCTCCAATACATTCCAAGAACTTGTTGGATAATCTGTGCTCTGCTGTGCTGTTTTTCCAACAGATGTCTGGGTAGTTGAAGTCCCCCCCCCACCACCACCACCAAGTCCTGTGATTTGAATGATTTTGTTAGTTGTTTAAAAAAAGTTTCATCCACCTCTTCTTCCTGGTTAGGTGGTCTGTAGTAGAGTCCTACCATGACATCAGCCTTATTTTTACCCCTTTTATCCTTACCGAGAGACTTTCAAAATGTCTGTCTTCCATTTCCATCTTAACCTCAGTCCAAGTGTATACATTTTTAATATATAAGGCAATACCACCTCCCCTTTTCCCTGCCTGTCCTTTCTGAGCAAGCTTTACCTTCTATGCCAATATTCCAGTCATATGTATTATCCCACTAGCATTTCAAGTTCTTCCTGCTTATCCCCATACTTCTCACATTAGTATACAGTTACCTAAGATACTAATTTGATTTCTCCCCGTGGTCACTCTAGTATCTTCCTTATCCCTCCTATAACAGCCCATGCTCCCCCCAGACTCCAACCTTTCTTCTAGTTCTCCATGTTTTGGACTTACCTGTAGGATTTTGTCACCTGCCCCCATTGGACCTAGTTTAAAGCCCTCTCACTATGTTAGCCAGTTTTATCCAAATATGCTCTTTCCCTTCCTCAATAGGTGGATCCCATCTCTGTTTAGCAGTCCTTCTTCCCAGAACAGCATCCCATTGTCAAGGAAGTCAACGCCCTCCTGGTGACATCATCCTTGCAGCTAGACATTCATCTCCAGGATACAACTGTCTCTGCCTGGGATCCTACCCTTGACTGGAAGGATGAAAGAGAACACCACCTGCATCCCCCAACTCCTTCACAATTGCTCTCAAAGCCCTGCAGCAACTTATGATATGCTCAGGGTCATACCTTACAGTATAATTAGTGTCCACATGGCTAAGTAGCATGGGACAGTTGTCAGAGGGCTGGATGATCCTTGACAATCCTTCCATAACAGCTCGTTTCAATGAAGTCACACAAATGAGAGTCATTCTTGTCAGTTGCCAGCTTGTGCAGATCAAGGAGTGACTGGTTCACATTCTTTTCGACGTTCAAGTCAACCCATTCTCCCAATCATCACGGTCTGGTTTCTTGATGTCCTGCAAAAAAATGCAGTATACCTCCAGGAATACCATGTCAGGAAGATAGATGGACCCCTCCATCCCCCTCAGGTTAATATCAGTAATTACACATAACTCAATAGAAGAAATAGTTTATTTGCTGAATTAGGGTAATCACTTGGGATGTGGATGACACATGTTGGGAATCTCCATGCCAGAGCAGTGATTTGAACTTAAGTCTTTCTTCTTCCAACTGAGTGCCCTAACCACAGAACTATGGAGTCTTTCACATGAGTTTCCTCTGGCCAAATGAGTATTCAGGTATTTTATATGAAGTGGAACAGCTCCAACAAGAGAGATAGTAAAAGCTGTACACCTAGAATACCCTATAGCCTTATGGTGAAGCTCCAGGGGGAAGACTTGCCCCAATGTAGGAATTTTAAGTTGAGCCTCAAGGCTAGTGCCCAGTGACTGGGGCATCAAGGGAGGGGTTGCTCCTCTTCCTCTTCCTTTGTGAATCTAGCCCTTCACTTATTTGCTTTAATAAAAAAGATGCCCAGAAATGAGACAAAGCATTTCGTTTCAGGTCAAAATAAATGTTTCATCAAACCGAGAATGGATATTTTGTTGACTTCTTGAAATTGCTGACAGTACTCCCCTAAAGATCAGTTTTGATTTGACTCAAATTGGTATATCTGTATCTCTTTGGAATTGCCAGTGAAGCAAAAAAAAAATCAATTATTCACCCAGCAATATTCAATAGGACTACCCACATGAATAAATGTTTGTGAGGCTGATGTCCTACATACTGAGCTCTTCAGGGCAGAACTTTTTATGATTCCATCTTGTCTTCTGCTTTAACATAGTTGAACAGAATAAATCTAAGCCTTCCTATACGGATAACTCTTGAAAGAAATATTAGCAAGAGAGGATCCAAATTGGAACCTGAGTGCTATTCTAAAATTCTAATAAGGATACAAACAAATCAAGCAAGCTACCAAGTGATTCTAGAATGAACTCCCACAGTATCCAAAAACCACATCAGATCTTAATATTTTCCATTTCAACAATAAAATTTTTGCGTCCAACAATTGCATACCGCAGCAGACAAAATATTAATACATATTTATTAAAATGTGCATATTTCCCCCCTAGGGAGAAACAGAACCACACATGCCAGTCACGTTGTTTAATGCACTCCTGGAAGGTGCTCAGATTCTAGGATGAGGAGGGTAGCATAAAGGAAGGAGGAAGGATACCAAAGCCATGAGGTAAGTGGGGAAGTGGGATACCAGGAGGAAACACGAGCAGGAGAGCACAAGAGAGGAGGACTCCTGCCTCATATTGAGAAAGCAGGACAATCAGTGAGTTAGACTAAGTGCCTATACACAAATGCAAGAAGCCTGGGAAACAAGCAGGGAGAACTGGAATTCCTGGCACAGTCAAGGAATTATGATGTGATTTGAATAACAGAGACTTGATGGGATAACTCAAATGACTGGAGCACTGTCATAGATGGATATAAATGGTTCAGGAAGGACAGGAAGGGCAGAAAAGGTGTGGGAGTTGCATTGTATGAAAGAAAGCAGTATGACTGCTCAGAGCTCCTGTCATAAACATACAGCTAAGGGTATCATAAAATCCCTCCTTACCTCTAAAGGGTTAAGAAGCTCAGCTAACCTGGTTGGCACCTGACCAAAATGACCAATAAGGGGAGAAGTTACTTTCACATCTGTGAGGGAAGGTTTTTGCTTTGTTCTCTTTGTTGGTTCTCTCTGGGTCAGGGAGGAATCAGGACCGGGAAAATACATCTCCCAAAGTACTACTTGAACTAAGCATCTAGTTTACAAAAATTGTAAGTAAAGTAAGGAAGTGCATTGTTTATCTTTTGTTTTAGCTTGTGAATTTTCCCTGTGCTAGAGGGAGGTTTATCCCATTTTTTTGTAACTTTTAAGTTTTGCCTACAGGGAAATCCTCTGTCTTTTTAATCTGATTGTCCTGTAAAATTACCTTCCATCCTGACTTTACAAAGGTGCTTCTTTTACTTTTTTTTTTTCTTTTTAATAAAGTTCTGGTTTTTTTTAAGACTCTGATTAAGTTTTTAATGTCCTACAAACCCAAGGGTCTGGTTTGTGCTCACCTTGTTTATTTTTCAAGCCTCCCCAGGAAAGGGGGTGTAAGCTTGGGGGGATATTTTGTGGGACAAGGAACTCCAAGTGGTCCTTTCCCTGATTCTCCCTCTGAATCACTTGGTGGTGGCAGCATACCTCGGTCCTAGGACAAATAGAGATTTGTGCCTTGGGGAAGTTTTAACCTAAGCTGATAGAAATAAGCATAGGGGATCTTTCATGCGGGTTCCCACATCTGTACCCTAGAGTTCAGAGTGAGGAGGGAACCCTGACAGCTCCAGTATGAAACAGCAGAAAAACCTGGGAGTCTCTGGATTAAGTTTAGAAGTGTGAGCAACAAGGGTGAAGTCGTGGTGGGAGTCTGCTATAGACCACCAGACCAGGGGGATGAGGTGGATGAAGCTTTCTTCTGGCAACTAACAGAAGTTACTAGATGTTAGGATATAGATATTCAGGCCTGTCTATAAAGGCCTATACTCTAAGAATGTAGGTGTATTCTTATCACTTGGCTAGTTATAGAGGTATAAAAGAAAGAATCAAAATCACTGTCTGCCAATATAAGGTCCTTCTCTTATTGTGACAGTCTGAGTCCCTGTTCTTAGGCTAAGGCCTTTGGCTAAGCAACAGAGGCAGTCATAAGCTGGGAAGCAACCCATCACATCCTCACATTCCAAACTAGTCACATTGAAATAAGGTGCTATTGGGCTGTTAGGAATACAGTCCTGTCCCGATAATGCCTATTGCCTCCAGAGAAAGGGAAGTGCCTAGAAAATGTAAAAGGAAACTTTTAAAAGTTTGATAGCATCCTGTCTGGCAAGAACTCACTTATCGATAGCTGGGATGTGAAACCCTCACTTCTGTATTGTTTTCATAGAATCATAGAATATCAGGGTTGGAAGGGACCCCAGAAGGTCATCTAGTCCAACCCCCTGCTCAAAGCAGGACCAATTCCCAGTTAAATCATCCCAGCCAGGGCTTTGTCAAGCCTGACCTTAAAAACTTCTAAGGAAGGAGATTCTACCACCTCCCTAGGTAACACATTCCAGTGTTTCACCACCCTCATAGTGAAAAAGTTTTTCCTAATATCCAATCTAAACCTCCCCCCCTGCAACTTGAGACCATTACTCCTCGTTCTGTCATCTGCTACCATTGAGAACAGTCTAGAGCCATCCTCTTTGGAACCCCCTTTCAGGTAGTTGAAAGCAGATATCAAATCCCCCCTCATTCTTCTCTTCTGCAGACTAAACAATCCCACCTCCCTCAGCCTCTCCTCATAACTCATGTGTTCCAGACCCCTAATCATTTTTGTTGCCCTTCGCTGGACTCTCTCCAATTTATCCACATCCTTCTTGTAGTGTGGGGCCCAAAACTGGACACAGTACTCCAGATGAGGCCTCACCAATGTCGAATAGAGGGGAACGATCACGTCCCTCAATCTGCTCGCTATACCCCTACTTATACATCCCAAAATGCCATTGGCCTTCTTGGCAACAAGGGCACACTGCTGACTCATATCCAGCTTCTCATCCACTGTCACCCCTAGGTCCTTTTCCTCAGAACTGCTGCCTAGCCATTCGGTCCCTAGTCTGCAGCGGTGCATTGGATTCTTCCATCCTAAGTGCAGGACCCTGCACTTATCCTTATTGAACCTCATCAGATTTCTTTTGGCCCAATCCTCCAATTTGTCTAGGTCCTTCTGTATCCTATCCCTCCCCTCCAGCGTATCTACCACTCCTCCCAGTTTAGTATCATCCGCAAATTTGCTGAGAGTGCAATCCACACCATCCTCCAGATCATTTATGAAGATATTGAACAAAACCAGCCCCAGGACCGACCCCTGGGGCACTCCACTTGACACCGGCTGCCAACTAGACATGGAGCCATTGATCACTACCCGTTGAGCCCGACAATCTAGCCAGCTTTCTACCCACCTTATAGTGCATTCATCGAGCCCATACTTCCTTAACTTGCTGACAAGAATACTGTGGGACACCGTGTCAAAAGCTTTGCTAAAGTCAAGAAACAATACATCCACTGCTTTCCCTTCATCCACAGAACCAGTAATCTCATCATAAAAGGCGATTAGATTAGTCAGGCATGACCTTCCTTTGGTGAATCCATGCTGACTGTTCCTGATCACTTTCCTCTCATGCAAGTGATTCAGGATTGATTCTTTGAGGACCTGCTCCATGATTTTTCCAGGGACTGAGGTGAGGCTGACTGGCCTGTAGTTCCCAGGATCCTCCTTCTTCCCTTTTTTAAAGATTGGCACTACATTAGCCTTTTTCCAGTCATCCGGGACTTCCCCCGTTCGCCACGAGTTTTCAAAGATAATGGCCAATGGCTCTGCAATCACAGCCGCCAATTCCTTCAGCACTCTCAGATGCAACTCGTCCGGCCCCATTATAGATGACTCGTTTTGTCATTATAGATCCCATTTTGCTATTGTTTGTCTGTATAATCTGTCTGGTTCTGTGATTGTTCCTGTCTACTGTATAATTAATTATGCTGGGTGTAAACTAATTAAGGTAGTGGGATATAATTGGTTACATAAGCATGTTACAATATGTTAGGATTGGTTAGTTAAATTTCAGGAAAATGATTGGTTAAGGTATAGCTAAGCAGAACTCAAGTTTTACTATGTAGTCTGCAGTCAATCAGGAAGTGGGTGTGTGTGTGAGGGGGAAATGGGAACAGGGAATGGGGGTGGGGAAATTGGAATCATGTTTTGCTAAAGGGGGAAATGGGAACAGGGAATGGGGTTGGGGAAATTGGAATCATGTTTAGCTAAAGGGGGAAATGGGAACAAGGACACAGGTAAGCCTCTGTGATGTCAGAGATGGGAAGGAGGACACTAAGGAAGGAAACTGGAATCATGCTTGCTGGAAGTTCACCCCATGAAACATTGAATTGTCTGCACCTTTGGACTTCGGGTATTGTTGATCTCTGTTCATGCGAGAAGGACCAGGGAAGTATGTAGGTGAAGGAATAACTCCCTAACACTAGATCACAGCCCCTGGTTTTCATGGGAGACTTCAATCACCTAATATCTGCTGGGAGCAGTGCACAGGCAATCCAGGAAGTTTTTGGACAGTATAGGGGACAATTTCCTGGTATAAGTGCTGGAGGAACCAATGAGGGGCAGAGCTCTTCTTGACCTGCTGCTCACAAACCGGGAAGAATTAGTTGGGAAAGCAAAAGTGGATGGGAACCTGGGAGGCAGTAACCATGAGATGGTCGAGTTCTGGATCCTGACACAAGTAAGAAAGGAGAGCAGCAGAATACAGACCCTGGACTTAAGAAAAGCAGACTTTGACTCCCTCAAGGAACTGATGGGCAGGATCTCCTGGGAGAATAACATGAGGGGGAATGGAGTCCAGGAGAGCTGGCTGTATTTTAAAGAATCCTTATTGAGGTTGCAGAAACAAACCATCCCAATATGTAGAAAGAATAGCAAATATGGCAGGCGACCAGCTTGGCTTCACAGTGAAATCCTTGCTGATCTTGAACACAAAAAAGAAACTTACAAGAAGTGGAAGACTGGACAAATGACCAGGGAGGAGTATAAAAATATTGCTCGGGCATGCAGGAGTGAAATCAGGAAGGCCAAATCACACCTGGAGTTGCAGCTAACAAGAGATGTTAAGAGTAACAAGAAGGGTTTCTTTAGGTATGTTAACAACAAGAAGAAAGTCAAGGAAAGTGTGGGCTCCTCACTGATTGAGGGAGGCAACCAAGTATAGAGGATGTGGAAAAAGCTAATGTACTCAATGCCTTTTTTGCTTCTGTCTTCACGAACAAGGTCAGCTCCCAGAATACTGCACTGGGCAGCACAGCATGGGGAGGAGGTGACCAGCTCTCTGTGGAGAAAGAAGTGGTTCGGGACTACTGAGAAAAGCTGGACGAGCACAAGTCCATGTGGCCGGATGCACTGCATCCGAGGGTGCTAAAGGAGTTGATGGATGTGATTGCAGAGCCATTGGCCATTATCTTTGAAAACTCATGGCAATCAGGGGAGGTCCCGGATGACTGGAAAAAGGCTAATGTAGTGCCCATCTTTAAAAAAGGGAAGAAGGAGGATCCAGGGAACTACAGGCCAGTCAGCCTCCCCTCAGTCCCTGGAAAAATCATGGAGCAGGTCCTCAAGGAATCAATTCTGAAGCACTTAGAGGAGAGGAAAGTGATCAGGAATAGTCAGCATTCACCAAGGGCAAGTCATGCCTGACTAACCTAATTGCCTTCTATGATGAGATAACTGGCTCTGTGGATGAGGGCAAAGCAGTGGACATGTTATTCCTTGACTTTAGCAAAGATTGTGATACAGTCTCCCACGGTATTCTTGCCAGCAAGCTAAAGAAGTATGGGCTGGATGAATGGAATATAAGGTGGATAGAAAGCTGGGTAGATTGTCGGGCTCAATGGGTAGTGATCAATGGCTCCATGTCTAGTTGGCAGCCAGTATCAAGTGGAGTGCCCCAAGGGTCGGTCCTGGGGCCAATTTTGTTCAATATCTTCATTAATGATCTGGAGGATGGCATAGATTGCGGATGACACTAAACTGGGAGGAGAGGTAGATACGCTGTAGGGTAGGGATAGGATACAGAGGGACCTAGAAAAATGAGAGGATTGGGCCAAAAGAAATTTGATGATGTTTAACAAGGACAAGTGCATAGTCCTGCACTTAGGATGAAAGAATCCCATGCACAGTTACAAACTAGGAACCGAATGGCTAGGCAGCTGTTCTGCAGAAAAGGACCTAGGGGTTATAGTGGATGAGAAGCTGAACGTGAGTCAACAGTGTGCCCTTGTTGCCATGAAGGCTAATGGCATTTGGGGCTGTGTAGGTAGGGGCATTGCCAGCAGATCGAGGGACGTCATCATTCCCCTCTATTCGGCAGTAGTGAGGCCTCATCTGGAGTACTATGTCCAGTTTTGGGACCCACAAAGAAGGATTTGGAAAAATTGGAAGGATCCAACGGAGGACAACAAACATGATTAGGAGTCTGGAGCACATGACTTATGAGGAGAGGCTAAGGGAACCAGGATTGTTGAGTCTGCAGAAGAGAAGATTGAGGGGGGATTTGATAACTGCTTTCAACTACCTGAAAGGGGGTTCCAAAGAGGATTGCTCTAGACTGTCCTCAGTGGTAGCAGATGACAGAACAAGGAGTAATGGTCTCATGTTGCAGTGCGGGAGGTTTAGGTTGGATATTAGAAAAATCTTTTTCACTAGGAGGGTGGTGAAACACTGTAAGGGGTCACCTAGGGAGGTGATGGAATCTCCTTCCTTAAAGGTTTTTAAGGTCAGGCATGAGAAATCTCTGGCTGGGATGATTTAGTTGGGGATTGGTCCTGCTTTGAGTAGGGGGTTGGACTAGATGACCTCCTGAGGTCCCTTTCAACCCTGATATTCCATGATTCTATTATAAGCATATGAATAGAATAGAATTCCATAAAAAAACTTAACATCTAATAAAAATTCAACACATTGCAAACTTTGAAGGAAAAGTATTGCATGTTTCGTGTAAATGCCTCAAAAGGAAAACTACAGACAGTACTGATCAACTTTGTGATAACGCTGTATCAGGATATAAGGAATGAAGACTGATGTTAGGAATTCAGCAATGTGAGAAGTAAAGACATGAGGTAAGGTGATATAGCATTGGACTCAGCACAGCCAGGAATGCAAACATTGTAAATAAGCTAGATGTGACTGCTGCAAAAAGGAGAGGTTTGAATAAGGGTTGAAAGACCGTGAATAAAGAGACAGGAATTTTTCATCACTTTGCAGGGAAAAATGAAAAATTAATGTTAGATGAATCCTAGGCAGGAAAAAAAATAAAATTAAGAACTAACTGTAGATTTGGCTGTTGATTTCTCAGTGGATTTAAATGTGTATAGTTCCAAATATATGCTGCAAAGGATCTGCAGTCCACTATTATACAACGAGTATCTTGTTATGGTTTTTAATAAGTTGTTACATTTGCATAGATACTTTATAATATATCTAAATTATTTAAATCACATCAGTGGTCTTGATAAAGTTGTCATTGGGACATTGTTTTAGGGTGTGCATTATCTTTATAACCACATTGTTATCACTGTGGGCAATCATTCAAAATTCATATAATGTCTGCACATATAGAGAGTTCAATAAGAGAAATCTCATTTTATATTGTTGGATTCAGGAAATCCAAATTAATGATGGGTTTATTTCTGGCTTTTCTCATTTTGTAGTAAGCTTAAATATTAGCTGGAATTGCTATAATTAGGAAACAATTGCACAGTCTGAGGAAATGGGACCAACATCCTGAAGGCAATTAATAATTCAGTTCAATGTGGGTCTTATGGTTTCATATTATTTGACAATATACTGAATGGCTTCTAGGAATAAAACATCAACCACCAACAAACTAATTATCAATACTTTTATGCTATTTTAATAAACCATATTGACCTTCAGTCCAAAAATTAATATGACCTATCCCAATAACTAAGGTACACTTTACCATCTAACTGGAGATTTACCTTTTTACCTTTTGGTCTGCTGTACTAGAAAAACACACACAAGAGACAAGTTTATTACAAAATGATAGTAAAGTGAAATCAGAAGGAGGCAATAGCCCATGGGCCATATTCTGCTGTGTTAAATCAGGATGACCCTTTTGATTTCAATGGAACTGAGAGAACAGTACTGAATTTAAGGGTTGGGAAGGTCAGCAGGTCTGCACAAATCAGGTAGTTGGCTGATGCAAATGCCTATATGTGGTAAGTATGTATTGTTTGAGTGAGCAGATGAGGCTGGATCCAAACCACAAAATGTCACTTTAATGATGTGAGCTAAACTTCTCAGCTCATTCACCATTTGTTGCATCCTATCCTACATCTTTTGTCAGTGTGTGGTCTAATTAAATTGTGGGGGGTGAAATCATCCCTGCATACTTCAGCACAAGGCTAAAATAATACTCAAGTGATGTGCAAGCCCTGTGTTGACCCTCTGCACAGGAGCTAATTTCACCCTCAGTACTTTAGGGCAGAAACCTTGTAGTTTCACTATCTGATCTGTCCCGTACTGCCACTAAAAATTAAATCCAGGCTTGCTTAAACCAGGTTTGTCACAGTAATTGAGTCAGATTATTCCTCTGGTAGAGCTCAAAGCCCTGGTTTTTTTACACTTGAAACAGTACTAGTTTATTTAGATTGTCATTGTGCCACAGAGCTCACAATCTCTTTCTGATGTGTTTTCATAGAACCCAGTGCAAGAATACCTGGATCCATGACTGCAATCTCTATGTGAGACGGCAGTACAAATAATAAATAATTAATAACTTGCTAGGTCTGGTGGTGGCAGTGATGAAGAGGGGTCTGTGGTTAAAAAGAAAGTGATTTATCATCTGCAGTTTGCATTAAAGTGTAGGATAATGTTTCAAGTACAACAAACTTTGCTTGAGATGGGAAAGAAGCATATTTTAGAAACAATAGTATGGTGAACTGGGGGAAAATGTGATCTTCTAGAAACAAAATACGAAAGAGCTGCATATTTTATTATCACACAAATCCACTCAAAATATGGTATATGCCTTCTGGATTTTTTTTGCTGAAGATGAAAATTCATTAAAAACCTTAATAACTAGTGTATTCACATCATAGGACAGATGTTTACATGCATGCTTCGCTGCATTGTGAATAATGTGACAAATTCAATTGCTTTTCATGATGTTGGATTGCTTGCTATGCAGAAATTTAAACACATAATGAGATTTCCCCAAACTTACAGGAACATTGTTTGTTTCATGGGTGATAACATTTGTTAACTTCAGCTCCTTGTTTTCCATCATTATCTCCAGTTTTTTACTATCAGCAGCAGCAGCTGTTTTACCAAGCTTTTCTCAGGATCCTAATATTTTGTTTACATGGAAGTCCCTAGGCAAGTATTAAATTAATGAAGAAGTTACTAGCCTGTCTTCCTGGTGAAACAGTAGAACCAAAGATGATTCTTACATATTTACTTATTCATAAGTAAAAGAATGCATCTAATTTTTTCTGCTATGCTTTTTCTTAATTATTTCAGGTCAGCATCTTGTAATCCTGCCTTGCTTCTGCATGGTGTTTTGCGAGGAGAAAAACTCCCTATTTCCTCTTCCTTCCAGAAGATGTTGCCCTTTATTATTTTATAGCTTCCTTAACAGAGATAGTAGGAACCCTAAACCAAAGGGAAGTTATAAAACAATAATAAACATAAGTTCCCACCCCCAACTGTGGAGAGTCACAAAGACATAAGGGCAAGGTTGCATAAGTTGAGTTAATGAAAAAGGAAATATGAGGAACTTGACTGAGCAGAGATGGAGAAGAGACTAAAGAATAAATCAAACTGTTCTGAAGTTGCTGTGCTAAACTGCTCCTGATTCAAAAGGGTGAAATAAAGTGATGCCATTCTTTTCAGTAGTTATGTAGGCCTGTAATTTTGGGGTGGTGAGAGAGCGTGCACATGCACACACAAACACTCTCTCTCGTTTGTCGGCTATGGACATGCCTGGGGATGCTTTTTATTTGCATGTTTCTCTTCTCCCCATTCTTTTCCTCTTGCTCCATCCTCTCACCACATGTTAATGCAAAGCTGCATGATCAAACAACATCAGGACATGTGAAAACAATCAAAATCAGTCAGCTCTATCTTCGGGTCCCCCTCTCCGCCCATCTATCTTCCTTTACTTTAATCACTGGTGACAAGTGTGTGTAATTAGTGTCTGGAAAAATGTTTTAAAAATACTTGTTATTTGACTAGTGTCATATCCTTATATGAATCTCAGACTAATCAAGTTTCAACACAATCAGATGGCCCATAGTTATTTTGTCTAGCAAGTCTCCACCAAACACAACATATCCTATCAAGTTCTTCAGTATGTTTCTCCCCAGTGCTGTAATGGGGAAGGATGCCCTATTCCATCTGAATGAACAGGAATAACTTGTTTCTTAGTTACGAATCCTCAAAAAAGTGGGGAGTTTCTTGCTCAAAGCCACTTTTGTCATCACTGGATTGGATCTTCTCCTTTAATGATTCTCTCTGAAAATACAAAAAAGACACCCAGGTTTATACTTTTACACCAGTGAAATGCATAGCCTATTGCACTTAATGCAGATGGAAGCTCCCCTGCAATGCAGGAGTTGGATAGTAATCTGCCAAATCAACACACCATGCAGTATACTTCAAGTTCAGGAATGCCACTTATTTCCCTGCAGAATCTCACAGACACTCACAACTATCCCTGCTGGAAATTTATCACTCTTCTGCAAGTTCAAAGGTATATGCAGACAATATTTTTCTCAGTAGGAATACTTATGAGTCAGTTGATAATTACATGCATCTATTTGTTTTGCACATGCCCAGCTTAGATATGCAAATACCCAGATATGAGAGCACAAGTGGAGATCTGTGTGCACATATAGCTAGGCTATGGGTACGTGCAAAATCTGATTTTGTGCATGTGCATTGTGCACTGGTATATTTGTGAACTTGAGGAACACAGGAATTGTCAGGGAAAATAATCATCATTAACTAAAGGTGAGCATTTCAAGTGAATTAGTTAAACTGTATAAACTCCCTGTATGGACACTCAAACTAAATTAAGGCCAATTTAGTTCTGAATGAGAGTGTCCATACAGGGGGTTAATGCAGTTTAACTAATCCAATTGAAATGTACATCCTTAGTTAATGAGGATTAGTTTTCTTGAGTGTCCCTGTGCAGATAAACCCTGAGTTGAGTTTCCACAAAAGTACATGCAATTTTCTATGTGCCAATGTCTAAAATTTGCTGTTAACAGTATAGAGTACATTGGGATTCTCTAACTTCGATCTGATTCTGACAACAAAAATTACTACAGTACCCCAGAAGAGGGAACTGAAGTCTGAGCCTGCTCAAACCCCACCACCTTAGTCGGGGGCAAAGCCAAAGACCCACTGCCCCAGCCTGTGGTGGATAGAGGCAAAGACGAAGCCCAAGGGCTTCAGCCCCAGGCAGAAGGCCTGTAACCTTAGCCCTGCCGCCCAGGGTTGAAGCCCTTGGGATTGGGATTTGGCTGTTGGCCCCAGCAAGTCTAAGCCAGCCCTGACAATGACATTCAGATGGGATCACGACCCACTTTGCGGTCCTGACCCACTTTTTGAGAACCACTAGAGTACAATAACAAAATGATATTGTGACTGAGGTGCCTTGATGGACCACACTGAGAATGCCTCACTCAGAGCAGACTGGAAGATATAGGGCAGACAATCTCCAAAACTGGTTGTTTATTCAATCATTAGATTCACCAAGCCAGTAACAAAACAGCTTCTGTAATACTACATTGGTTAACAAGAAGCCAAACACAGTCATTTAGGCATTCCAGCCTTTGGCTCCCATCTAAACAACCATGTCTAATAGAGTGAGAGGTTATTAAAAACCTATTCACCATAAATCAAATTATTCCAATCCCAAAGGATCAGTCACATTATTCCCCAGGTCAATGAATACTTCAGATCTTACCCAAATACATTCTTAAAGCCAATCCTTAATTAATAAATCTTAGATTTATTAATAAAAGGGGAAAGAGTTATATATGGTTAAGAGTTCAATATACATACAACTGTATGTAAAGGCCTTAGGTCAGTTTCATAGTAGAGATGGTGAGGCTGCTGATTTGTAAAAGTATTTCTGGAATCAACTCATTGGGATGAGTCTATTAGAGTCTCCATGAAAATTCCAGGTATCTACCTGGACACCTCAGTCTTATGGCTTAGACCTTCGCTGTTAAAGTTTAAGACAGACTTGAGACGGCAGGGTAAGGCCCAAAGCTTCCTTTTTAGTTGAAGCATGCTGGGTGCTGATAGGTAACTCCACCACATGGGCTTTGATGAAAAATGAGCCAACAGTTTGTGATCTCTGTTCAATGGGTCCTTTCTCAGCAATATCTTTAGCAATAGCAATTCAAACTATCAAGGCAGTTTGCAGGTGGCTTACTTTGTAGAATTACAGGCTTCAAGGAGATATTAGGACAATAATATTATTACACAACAAGTCCCAACTAAATGATAATATCCCCTTTTGATCTCCAAGCCAGTAGAATACAATAACAAAGCTTTATATAACAGGAACAGGATTTAACATCTATGAGCTAATTAGATCACATTGCTAGATTCCTAACAGGATGCAGCTAAACATAGACACATTTAGCACTTACTCTTTGATTCTCTAACAATACAGGCAAACAGGTTAAAGATTTTAAACTATTTAACATGGCTTTGATAATTATCTGTAAAAAGAAAAGGAGTACTTGTGGCACCTTAGAGACTAACCAATTTATTTGAGCATAAGCTTTCGTGAGCAACAGCTCACTTCATCGGATGCATACTGTGGAAAGTGTAGAAGATCTTTTTATGTACACACAAAGCATGAAAAAATACCTCCTCCCACCCCACTCTCCTGCTGGTAATAGCTTATCTAAAGTGATCACTCTCCTTACAAAGTGTATGATAATCAAGTTGGGCCATTTCCAGCACAAATCCAGGTTTTCTCACCCCCACAGCGCTCCCCCCCCCACACACACACACAAACAAACCCACTCTCCTGCTGGTAATAGTTTATCTAAAGTGACCACTCTCCTTACAATGTGTATGATAATCAAGGTGGGCCATTTCCAGCACAAATCCAAGATTTAACAAGAACGTCTGGGGTGGGGGGGTAGGAAAAAACAAGGGAAATAGGCTTGAATAGAGACTGGGAGTGGCTAAGTCATTATGCAAGGTAACCTAAGTTAATTGTATCCAATTTGCAAATGAATTCCAATTCAACCGTTTCTCGCTGGAGTCTGGATTTGAAGTTTTTTTGTTGTAATATAACAACTTTCATGTCTGTAATCAATTGACCAGAGAGATTGAAGTGTTCTCCGACTGGTTTATGAATGTTATAATTCTTGACATCTGATTTGTGTCCATTTATTCTTTTATGTACATGGCAGAGGGGCATTGCTGGCACATGATGGTATATATCACATTGGTGGATGTGCAGGTAGAATCTTGGGAGACAGGCCAGTCCTTGCCTACAGACAGCCCCCCAACCTGAAGCAAATACTCACCAGCAACCACATACCACACAACAGAACCACTAACCCAGGAACCTATCCTTGCAACAAAGCCCGTTGCCAACTGTGCCCACATATCTATTCAGGGGACACCATCACAGGGCCTAATAACCATCAGCCACACTATCAGAGGCTCGTTCACCTGCACATCCACCAATGTGATATATGCCATCATGTGCCAGCAATGCCTCTCTGCTATGTACATTGGTCAAACTGCACAGTCTCTACGTAAAAGAATAAATGGACACAAATCAGATGTCAAAAATGATAACATTCATAAACCAGTCGGAGAACACTTCAATCTCTCTGGTCACGCGATTACAGACATGAAAGTTGCTATATTACAACAAAAAAACTTCAAATCCAGACTCCAGCGAGAAACGGTTGAATTGGAATTCATTTGCAAATTGGATACAATTAACATAGGCTTGAATAGAGACTGGGAGTGGCTAAGTCATTATGCAAGGTAACCTATTTCCCCTTGTTTTTTCCTACCCCCTCCCCCTCCTCAGACGTTCTTGTTAAACCCTGGATTTGTCCTGGAAATGGCCCACCTTGATTATCCTACACATTGTAAGGAGAGTGATCACTTTAGATAAGCTATTACCAGCAGGAGAGTAGGGTGGGAGGAGGTATTTTTTCATGCTTTGTGTGTACATAAAAAGATCTTCTACACTTTCCACAGTATGCATCCGATGAAGTGAGCTGTAGCTCACAACAGCTTATGCTCAAATAAATTTGTTAGTCTCTAAGGTGCCACAAGTACTCCTTTTCTTTTTGCAAATACAGACTGACACGGCTGTTACTCTGATATCTGTAAAAATGGCACTGTCTACCATTGCAATACCCTTTTGATATGTCCTTAAGAGTTGCTTACAGGTCACCCAGCTTGCTAATTGTTTAACTTTTGTTGGCCCAGCATTACATATATATACTTGGCCTCAGACTTTCAGGAGTACTCAGCACCCAACACCTTCCACTGAAAACAATGGGGAGATGTTGTGTGCTAAGCCCTTTTAAAAATCTGACCACTGATGCATAATCATGATAATAATAGTAATATACTCTGAAGGATCTGTGTATAATTAAGTAAACATGAAATATGATGTAAGTGTGCTATGCTTTTTTTAAAGGTTATTATGGTGTGACTGTAGAGAAATCCTAAATCCATCTGGAGTTTCCTCATAAATGTTAACAGGAGGAGAAAATCCATAACTAAAAAGAAGCAAACATAAAAATCCGTTATGCTTTAGAATGAAATGGGGTTTGGAAATGGAATGACGCTTTTTCATAATGAAAGCAATGTGATTTTAAAAATACTTGATTACAAATATAACTTCTCAAAGGGCTATTCAATTTTTATGCATTGCATTCTCCATGACATAAGATCCATGGATAGGTGCTGGACTATTTGTACAAGAAGATGTGTGAAATTCTATAGGCAGGATACATTTTGGTAGAATTTTTATTTAAAAGAATGTAATGGAAAAAAAGATAATAGATTATTGAAAAGATAGTTTGAATGTTTTGAACACCTAGTTTTGAATACCTAGTGTTGCATTGTATTAAAAAGAAGAATTTGAAAGGGTGCGGCAGATCCCTCAGGTGGTGTAGGAAATCATGGCAGGCATTTTATAAAAGTTGCACATCAGCAAGCACTGGACTTAAAAGACAAAGAGATTGAAGCACAAAAAGCTTCCCTGGAACTTAGGCAGCTGGAGCTGACAAAGAAAAGGCTGCCCACTAGCAAACCCTGGACTTAAAAGAGAAAGAAATTGAGGCCCAGAGACAAGCCCAAATTGAGACCCAGAAGCATGAACTGGCTGTAATGGAGTGGAAGAGACAAAACCCTCCAGCAGCTGGCTCTACTTCCCCAAAAATCAACAAATGGGAATGGTTATGCCCACAGTATGATTAATCCAGTGATACTACTGAGTATTTCATCACCTTTGAGAGACTGTGCACTTCCAATGAGGATCCCTGAGGATCAAAAAATGACTACTTTGGTTTCAGAATTGACGGTGAGAGCTCTGGACATATTCAATAAGATGCCTATTGCTGATGCTTCAAACTATGGTAAATTTAAGGAACTGGTTTTAAAACAGTTCCAGGTTACACCTGTAACCTACAGGGTAAAATTCAAGAGTCTTAAGAGGGGATCTGGATTAAGTAATGTGGCCTAGGTAAATGAAATGAGAGATTTGTTAGGCAAGTGGGTGAGGGGAAAAGGCATTACAAGCTTGAAGAAACATGCAATCTGGTTACTCAGGAACAGTTCCTGAATATGTGCAGTGATGATGTAAAACAGTATTTGTGGACAAAAAGGCTGCAGTGGGTGATTTGGCTGGGTTTGCAGACTCTTATGAGCAATCTCAAGCTGCAATTAAGCATAAACCACTGGCAGAGGGGTACAAGGTTGGGGGACAGCAGAATCACCGTTTTACCCCCAGGAAAAAGGAGTCTGGGTGTTCACCTCCCCATTCCCCTGTTACTCCTCCCAAGTCTCCTGTACAACCAGAGGAGCCCAGAAGGTGCTATGATTGTAAGTCTAATGAGCACCTGAGGAATAAGTGTCCTTGGCTGAGTGGGAACAGGTACAAGGTAACACATTAAACTGCTGCTTCTCAGAGCACAGGGGTATCCCAGGCTACTGCCTCTTACCACACAGGGTTTGTAAAGGTTGCTTCTACACAGCCAAGCAGTGAGCATATTCATGCTGTTAAGCTTAATGGCAATGTGCTCCAAGGTTGGAGGGACACTGATGCAGAAATTTCTGTGGTCAGGGGGGAATCTGATCCATAGGAAGGATTTGTTTCCAGGAAAAATGACAGAATTAGAATTGGTGGGAGATTACTAAATCCTTGCACCTTTAGCTAAGGTACACAAGGAAACTGGTGATTTGCAGACTGAACTAACTATTGCAGTGGTGGCACACACAATTTTGCACCGTTTCTACTGGGGAATGATTTTTTCGATGTGGCAGAATCTGACCCAGGGTTTGTTGGCAGCAAGAAGGAATCTTATGCTGAAAGCTCCAGAGGGGAGGGTGAAGTCACATGTGCTGCTGGGGAGAAATAGGAGAGTGTCTCTGTAATTTCTCCGTAGCAGTGGAAAATGGGCCATTGGGGGAAGGGATGGTCAAAAATCAGATCCTGTAGCCCCGGGGCTCAAGGCAGGTCCCTGTGGAAAGGGCTGGATAGAGCCAGCTCCAGTCCTGTGATCATCTCCCTAGGGGAGGGGGATGTTCCACCTTGTAAGGGGACAGGCCCTGCCCTAGGGTGCACAGAGATATGTATCCCGGAGATGGAAATTGTGGTCCTGATGACAGCTGAGGTGGGAACAGACCCCAAGGGCTCTGTAGCTGGAAGCAAGCCCAACCTGAGTGAAAAGGGCGAGGGGATTCTTCTGGCCAGTGGAGGGTTTGTCATAGCTGGTAGCTGTGAGCCCACAGCTGGATCAGGGTCACCTTCCCTTTGGAAGACACGGGGGAGTCTTATTTGATATTTCAAAAATTTATACAGGTCTCTTATTTGATGGAATGTTAAAACATGCATTATGGACAGCAAGAAAAGGAAGACACATTCTATCTGAACATATCTAGAATATATGACCAGTCAAACAGACTCATCTTGGGAACAAAACCAGGATAAAAAAAATTAATTTGAAAATACTCTCTACATAATACTCAAAATAAACCATATCCTAAGCTGTGTCTCTCATACATAGGATGAAAATGAAAAAGCTCAAGTAAAATACCATACAGAATTCTCTTTTCATGTGATTTTCAAATCAAATTTCTTACTGCACAATTCTTGTGCTTCATATTGATACTTCAAGGAAGGTCTCACAGAAGGATGTTGATTCTCAGACATCACAGTATCTGACACTGTACAGACAGCTGTGAATTAGAAGCAAGTTTTAATTTAAGTGAAGACAGTGGTCCTTTCAAAGATTTTCCTCCTTTTATACCTTCAAGGAGACATCAGAAGATACTATACTTAGCATCTTCAGATACTGGGCTAAATTCTGCCCTTGGTTACAATTATATACCAAGAGAAGAATGTGGACCATTCTGAAACTAAAAGATAATGAACTGATACTAGTATCTGGCATTAACAAATAGAAATATTTAAGTGTACATTCTGCTAACTAGTCTGATGAGCAATGACCTAACAGATACCAAAACTGACACAGAACATCTTTTGCTATAATTGCTATTTGAGAAAAAAATATTAGCCAGCACTTGTTCTATGATCTAGGGACAAATAGCTTCATACGGACCCTGGATTTATTATTCTGGAGGGGGGGGGGGGAGTCTGCAGTTTTATTTATGTACACAGAGCCAAATAATATCCCTGCTGATATCAGCTATGAAGGTTTTTTTAATGACATCTCTGGGGCCAATATTTGGCCATTTGAAAAAGGACAAAATAAATGAAAATTCTTTTTGCTTTGCACCTCCCATTGAAGGTGCAGACCTATAGCAGGGCAGTTTCTCTTAGCCCAGGTCTACACTACAAACTTACATTTGTATAACTAGATCACTTTGGGGGAGGGGGAGTATATGAAAAAATCCACCTGTGTAATGCGGTTATACTGACCTAACTCCCAGTACAGACAGTGCTATATTGATAGAAGGGCTTCTCCCATAGACATAGCTACCGCCTCTCAAGAAAGGCTTCTCCTGGCTGCATAGTGGCATGTTTACTGAAGTGCTACAGCATTTTCCAGCACTACTGCAGCGTTTCAAGTGTAGACCTGCCCTTAGTATTCATCTACAATGGAATAAGAAGAAATGTTTGTACTCATTTTTGTTCATGTCTGGTTGAGAAAGACAGTCCATTTTTTAAGTGTCTCTGTAACTGGGATATGACTGATTTGTGCTGTTAATGCTGATTTCCCCACTCTGGCACTTTGAGTGCAAAAGGTGGGGGCCCACAAGGATTTTAAAAATTAATACTGACCACTCCAGGCTGATATTAAACTTCCAAGGTTACAGCTTTTCTCTGACCTTGGGTTGGTAGATGCTGCCACCACCCAAGTGCAGAACCCCTTTGAGAGCTCAGGAAGGCACACTTGGGAATTCTTTCCTGTGAGGTACCCTCAAGCCCTTTCACCTCCCCCCTACGGGAAAGAGTTGAGAAAGAAAAAAAAAAAGGAGATCAGCTGTTGCCCCCAACTAATTAAACATCTGCATAAATTTCCTAGGACACAAAAATGCAATTCTGTTCTGAAAAAAAGGTAAATTTTATTGATAAAAAAAGGAAATACGTCTGGAAACTCAGGCTACTGCTAGATTTTAAAAGAACAACTAAAAGAATTAAGCACTAAGAATAGCTTTCTTGAGGTCCAGCTTAAAGGTTACAAGCAAAACAAAAGCACCTGGGGTTAGCACAGAGGAATCCACAAGCCATAATGAAATAAAAGGAATAAACCTAATTGTGTCTTCTTAGACATTTCCTGATCTACTTACATATCCGGGGTTTTAAATGATTAGTTTCTAGGTAGGATACTGATGATTTTTTCATACCTGGCCCAAGATTCTTACAATATAGCTCTGCCCTGTCCGCCTCTACCCAGGAGAACAACCACAGACAAACAAACAGGGAGTCTTATTTCAATTTTTAAAAGTTTTAGCCTTCCCATTGGCTCTTTTGGCCAGGTGCCCACTCAATTCCTTTTACCTATGCATAGCAGAAAGACTTTTTAACCCTTTACAGGTAGAGCAATTAGAGAAGAGATACTAAGAGGGATTTTAATCTACAGGCTGGCTGGCTGTCCATAGAAGTGAGCTACCCCCCTCCTCCCTTCATTTATCACATGTGGTCTGCAGCTAAAAATGGATTTAGGTGCTTAAATCTACATTTACCTGCCTAGAATGGGAAGTTGGGTATAGATTTTTCAAAGACACAGGCACCAAAGTGCCATGCACTTTGAAAATCTTCCCATTAGCTGCCTAATTTTATATGTCCAAGTCTGAAAAATGGGATCCTGAAAAGTTTCTTGTGATAAAACTTTAAAAACCCAATTAAATTAGGTTTACCAGTTTTCCTTTATCAATTATTTTCTTGATTTCCTCAAAAAAGTCTCAAAAGACTAAATAGACATAATTTTCATGTCTGATGATGATGAAGATCTACCCTTCATCATAGGTGTCTTCATTACATTCTGACTGGATTATTACAAAGTATTGACTTAAAAGCATCAGCCTTCCATAATGCAAGTCACAGGTTTTAGCATCTTACTGTCTCAGTAATGGAAGTTACTGAGTGCACATTATGCCTGGACACCACTCACTACACTAGCTCCCTGTAGCAGTTTGAGCACTCATTGGCGCAGCGCCTCCCACTGGTCATCTGTGAATTAGCTCTTTTCCAGCCTCAGAGTGCCCTCTGCTTCAGGCCCCCATGTCCCTTCCAGACCCCAATGCCCCTTACCTCAGGGTTCTGCCCCAGCAGTCCCCACACTCAGGGTCTCCCCTTCCATGGAACCCCCTCCTTCTATGCCCACCTTGCCTCAGTAGCTACTGCCAGTCATAATCCAGCCCTCTCTCACTGGGGCAAACTGCAGTCTGTAATGACCACTTATCATCCACAAGGGGGTTGGACCAGCTGCCTCTGCCTATCCCCAGGCTACACCTCTTTAGCCCCAGTACTTGTCTCAGGCCTTTAACAAGGCCTGCAGCCTGGGGAATTGCCAGGTGGAGCTCCTCTTGCCATTCCCCAGCCCTCCTTTACTTCAGGTACCCTTTTCTTCCAGGCAGCTAAATTCTTCTCCCTCCAAGGCTGGAGGGAGACTGACTCAGGTCCTGGCTCACAGCCCTTTTATATGGCCAGCTATGGCCTCATTGAGCGTGGCCCCAGCTGTGACTGCTTCCCCAATCAGCCTAGATTTTTTCCACCGGAGCGGGGTAGGATGCCCCGCTACACTCCCTATGGAATATCAAAACAAAATTTTCTAGGTAGAGTGGAGAGAATAGAGAGGAAACTTTATTTTGTTAAGATAAGACAAGCTACCTTTTCTGTTGCTTTTCTTTCATTTTGGCACATGCTTTGGTAATGTGGTTTTAAAAAGTCTAAAGTCTGAATTTACAGAAGGCATGCTGCTTTATTTCTATCATATCATGCTCATCTATGTGTTTCATAACTTTATCTTTAATTATTTACCTGGTCTCAAAGTATGACTTATTGGTGTGTAATTCTCAGGAACATCCTTAGTGCATATTTAGAAATAGATATAATATTGGCTATGCTCAAGTCTTCTTGTAAAGTAGTTGATTTTAATGAGAGATTGCATATTTTTGCTAGCAACTCAGCCACCTCATTTGTAAGCTCCTTCTGAGCTCTTGGAAGAATACCTTCATGTCCTAGTAACTTACTGCAATTTAAATTATTAATTTATTAAAAGGGGATTTACTAACTGGTCTAATAGTGAAATTACTCAAATTTGTCATTATAACTCACAATAAAAATATTTTGTTTTCAGAGCATTTGCATACCCGGCACATCACGAATTACTTATCTAAATTTCAGTACTTGTTACTTTACCAATTGATTATACATAATAACAAATCTGTCTTCTGTTTTTGTAATTAAACTTTCAGACTGATATTCATAAAAGGTTTACACTCAATATGTATGCCTATTAATTATGGCAAAATGGCTGAATACATGTGTACATGTTTTGGCTTGGGAAAGAGAGATACATATTTGAATGAATTTTAGCTCCTTCTGCCAAAAGGCATTATATTGGGATATTTGTGGTTAATTTTGTTCTGTGATATGTGTTTGGTGGAACTGTCAACGGTGGTGCCATACTTTTTGTTTTAATGAGATTTGTAGTGATTAAACCTATCTATTATATCTGATGTGTATAAGGTATGTGTTGGGTAGCTGAATAGAAAACATATTATTGCAGACTTCACACTTAACTAGTGTGGTTGAGAGATGGACTAACCTTGAAGATTCATATTTTGGGTGGGGATTTTCTTCACTCTTTACTGTATTTCCTCACAATAACACAAACACTAGAGTGACACACATTCTATGTGTTACAATATAGAAGGGGTTCTTGATAAAGTAGGAGTGCAGTTAGGATTGGAAAATAGTGAGGAAAATATATACACTGATATGGTCTGTAAATCCACTGTGTAATATGATTCAACTATGTTTGCATATGCTTGGTATAGAAAATACATAAAGAATACTAAGAACGCATTATCTAACACAGAACTAGAAGCTCGTAAGGCAGTCACTCCATAATGTTTTATCTTATGTAACTAAATGAACGTGTGATGCCTGCATCTGATGATGTTGCATTGATTCTGCACATGACTGGGAGCAAGCACTGCTGAGTTCTAGTCCTGACCCATCCCCTGCCTTTCTTGGAGAAATCTTTTAGGGCCAGATTTACAAGAGAGACTTAGGTACTACAATGCTCAACATAACTTTTAGGCACTGTGCCACCAAACAAAATCAACAACCTCATGTTAGGAGCCCAGGCTACCGATACAATTATTATTGGAATTATATTGGGGCAGTTCTATGGCCTATGTTAAAAAGGTCAGACTAGGTGATCACAGTGGTCCCTTCTGACCTTGGAATTTATTAATCAAAAGGGACAATTCATCGGGAGAGATAGGTGCCTAAAAAACGATTCACAGAAAGCAGCAAGTTGAGCAGGAAGCTACCACAGCTAGCCAGTAGTACATATAAATATGAAGGGTTTTGCCTAAGTCCCATCCTGCCAAAGGGAGTTAGGAGCCTTAGCCCAGCCTGCTGGGAAGCATCTCCCTCCACTCAGGATTCACAGCAATGAAACCACTACTGATGCTTAAGCTAAGTCAGTCTTTTCACAAGAAAAACAGTGGTGGTGTCCCCTTTTGACCAATAGCCTTCCAGTTAGTGCACTCACCCAGAGGCTCTGAGATCAGGTTCAAATACCCCTTCTTCCTCATGTGGAGCAAGAACTAGAAGCCAGGTCTCCAGCATCCCTGGTAAGTGCCATGCCCACTGGACTGTGAGGTATTTGAGGGAGAGACTCTTTCCTGTTGAAGCTGTTCCATTTATAAAATACTTGCCTATTCATTTGGAGAGAAAGGGGCAAGGGAGATTCTATAGCCTGCTGGTTAGGACACTCACCTAGAATGCTGAAAACCTTAGTTCAAGACCCTGCTCCATATGAGGTAGAGCATTGATTTGAATCCAGTCTTCCTCATCTTGCATGAGTGCTCTAACCAGCTGGTTATTTGGTAAACAGGGGACAATGCCCCATTTTCTGCAGGGCCCAATCTGGTAGACATGCTTACCATCACTCTTGTGGGAAAAATAGGTGGGAGAGACCCTACTTTGTAAATCCCACTGGGATTTAGGCTTGAGTTAAGTACCAAGCTATTTGGTGGTGTCAAGACTGAGACAACTGTGCATAAATCCTCTAGCAGAAATTTAGCTGCCTAGGAAATGTAGGTTCCTAAAAGGAATATAGGTGGCAGCTGAATAGGGAGTTTGAGAATCTAAATTTTGGACTTAGACACCTAAAGTAGCAGTTATGTGTATATGTCCCCCTCGTGAATTTAGCCCTTAATGCCTCATCCAGAGCCCAATGATGAAACTAAACTTCTAATAATTCAACAATGCAAATTTTAGTAAAAGGAACTAGTTTATTAAGGAGACTTTACAGCTCTGTTCTGAATCATTCTCTTTGCTTACATTGTTGAATTGGGCACTTCTGATGAAGCACCATGGTCTACTATATAATTCTCCAGACGATTACTGCTCTGGTGGTGATCAAAATAAAAGCAAATGATCTATTGCTACGATATATAACTCTCATATATATAAAATAAATTCAAAGTTTGTGCCTGAAAGACTCTGATCCAAACTAGATTTGCTTTTGATCAGTCAGAATATTTCTATTTACTTCAATTAGCTTTGGATCATGGGTCAAACTGGTAAACATTTATTGTCTAAAGTGTGAGTTTGTAAGCCATGTCTTAAATGTTTATTACTCATGAAGAATGAAGACAATTACTCTGCCTTTGAAAATGGAAAGCAAATAGTGGGTTACATCATTGTGTTGTTTGGAGTGACAAGACTTAATATGACACAGTGCATTACAAACTTTGTGCAACTTAAAAAAAATGTTTACATCTGTTTAAGCACAAATTAAAAGTTATAAACACTCTTTGAATAAGTTGGCTGGAGGCAGTGAGGACAGTAACACGTGCATACTCAGAGCCATCCAAGTTTCCGTATACATGATGACCTTTTATCAACTGGATTTGGTGAATGTCTTAATTAAATAATAACGAGAAAAATATATTGCATGCATCTCACTGTAGACTATAATTGAATTCCAACTAAATCTCCACTAAGGAATGTATTTTATTAGTGAGCTATACAAATACCAAATAATTCTATAAATCACTGCTTATTCTGTAACAGAGAATGCTAAGATTTCTTCCAGGCAACATCACTGAGAACTTCAGGGAGTTGTTGAGGTACTCTGCCTTGTCTTATAAAGTCATCACACATTGTAAAATTTTACTGCAGCTCTTTGTATTTTACTGTATAATTTTAAGGCCTTTGCTTAAAGGTGGATACACAATACAGAATATATTTACAGTTACAGTGAATCAAGCTCTGACTTGCCCTATATTCCATGTAGCACAATGATTCTGTAATTTGAAGGAATGCTGTATAGGCCTGATCCAAAACTAATTGAAGTCAATAGAAAGATTCTGACTGATTGAAAGCAAATGCACTTTGGATCAGACTCTTTCAGCCACAGACCCTGAATTTATTTTCTACACATTATTCATTTGATAAATATTATAATTCCTCAATCTTACAAGGGGGATGAAGGGTGCGAAAGCCTCATGTAAATTGAGCTCAGTTGTAGCTTTAAGCCGCGCTTTGCACTGGGGGCTTTGCAGGGCCACATTGCCCCAGCAGAAGCTTAAGGATGCACTGTGCTTTAGGCAAGCACAATGCCTCTTGCAGCTCTTGGGAGCACAGCAAATGGTTTATTTTTTTATTGGAGCAGAGATTATGTGCTGCAGTCTTTGATGTGACACATTTGAGTTGAAACCACAAATGATTTCAGAATATAGTTTTAAATACATTGACACCCTAACAAATATTGTTTCATTTTTACATGACATAATCTACTATGTGCCCAATCATCTGTAGTCAAATAGTCTAGAGGAATCCCACTCTATTATATTCAGGATATGTTGGAAAGCAAACACATTGTGTTTGTGACGTGATCTGCTAACAGTTCTTATAACAAAGATTTATTCCAATCAGATTACAAAATGTCTTAGCGACATTAAGCATCATCCTGATGATGACTCTTCAGCGTATGACTCCAGAATACATATTTGAGTAGACTGATATTTTTGGGAAATTATTTTAATACATCCCTAAGTATAACGTGTACTCTTCTGTATAGGATCAATATGAAAACTTCCTTCATTTTAAAACTTGAGCATAAATCAGCACAACTGGCTCAGAAGAGTCTCCAATTTGCAATGGCAGAGATATTTTAAACCAGTGAATTCTATAGTGAATTGAAAGAGCTGGGAAATTTGCACATTACCTGCCTGTGTTCTGCCTAGTTTTAGCTATACCCATAATTCTTTCATATTTATAAATAATAAATATATAAATCAGTGACAAGATTTTAGTCCAGGGGCCTGAGGAAAAAAAATCAGTGAGGCTTATTTTAATGAGTTATCTCAGCATCAGTCCCTCTGATAAAAAAGATTTGAGAGTCTGTCAGGTTTGGAGGCTGCACTTCTTTACCACATATCTGAGATCAGTCAAGAAGAGACCCACCTTTCTTGCAGAACTCATTTCAGGATCAAGACATTAAACTCTATTGGATACCACTGTAGGAATAGCAACAAAAATACAGTAAAGTTTCTACATCACTGTGTTAATATGATGTAAAGGTCACCAAGCGTGGGGAGCAGTGAATTTAAATAAGCTGCCTACCAATGGGGTTTAACAATCGTATATGACACTTCTTCATTCAGAGTGTCTATGATTCAGAAAAAATCACGTGATCAGTTTCCTTTACTAGTCTTCCCTTATTAACACAGCTTTCCTCTTTCACCAACTGGTCCAAGGTCATATGTTGGTATAGTTCTAACTGCAGCAAGATACTGCAGTCTGTAGCGGAGTAGTCTGATTTTCTATAACCTACCTTTTTAGATCAAGATTCAGAAACAAATAATTTAGGATCACTGTAAACATCTCACAATATCACTAAAGAACATATATATTGCAAATACATCCTCAAAAGCATTCCAGCAAGTGCCTTTCATGAATATTCAGTCACAACAATGCTAGCAATGTGTGTTCAGATGCCAAGAGTGTTTGTAAGCTGATATGCAGCCTTCAGCAGTGAACAGAAACCAAGATTTTTCTGTCCCTTTGTAAGCATTCTTACTATTTTTTTCTTTCTGGTTTCCCCTTCTAAATATGTGACCCCCATCAAAGAGATAAAGATACACATATTTTCTTTAAAATAAATCTTTATATCAGATTAATGTGATTGGTTTTAAATAGGAAAGATCCTTTGATCCAGCTCACACAGGGGCACTCCCGAAACATATGAGCTAAGGTAGTATCAAGGGAGATGTCAGCATTTATGAGACCCATTACCATTAGCCAATGTGGGAACCGTTATATTAGAAAAAGTGTCTTTTGGTGAATGCCTTTTGGTCTCAGGTCCATAGTTGCTTTTTCAACATTAGATACAATTTTGTTCCATTGGGTTGGAGATAGTTGTATATCCAAATTTCTGTTTGAAGCAACTCTCAAATTATCATTATTATAATTATTGGCAGAGTTTCTTGAGCCAGAAAATCTTAAAAGGATACTGCTAGCTGAGTAAATCCTGGAAGTTCCCTCCAAAATAATCAAAGTTCTGGAGGTTATGGATCTCCCAATTCATCCAGTCCAAATACATGTATAAGTAAATGCTTTACCTGGAGATAGTTCCATGATCCAGAGCACAGCAAGCCAATTTGTGCTGAAGATCTACAAATGGTGTGCATTTATCATTGTCAATTAGCTGTGACACGGTCATAATTCCTCTCTCCATCGACATTAGGTTTTGCCACCTATTTTAACGATGGGATTGCTCCATATGACATGGAAGAATGGATGGAAGCAGAATTAAATGGATGGAAGCAGAACTCAATTTGTCTAAGTTTGTCTCACAGCCATTTTTCCACTGAAAGTCCCAATTTGAGAAAAGGACTTTAAGGGCATATTTGTTAATGTTTAGGATTTCTGATTTATCCCAATTAACTTTACCTCCTGAAAGGTGACCAAACTTATTAACAATGGTTAGCAGGTTAGGAAAGATACCTCATCCTTATATATAAATACAAGGGCATCATCTGCACAGAGCATAATTTTGTGCTGTTTGACTGATCCTGATAGCAAGAGTATGTTCGTTTCCTCAGATGGCAATGGCTAAAGGAGGGACTGCCTATTATTCTATTTGTAGAGTGTGTAGCAGAGTAGGGCCTTATCTTGCTTGGTTCCTAACAATTGATAAACCAATTAAATCCAAGACTGCTGATTTTTCTATCAAACATCATGGGCATGAGAGTCTCATAATGTTTACATAGGCATATCTTGTTCATAAACAAGATGATATATATAATTTGTAGGGTTGTCAAGCGATTAAAAAGATTTATCATGATTAATCACATGATTAATCACACTGTTAAACAATAATAGAATACCATTTATTTAAATATTTTTGGATGTTTTCTACATTTTAAAATATATTGATTTCAATTTCAATATAGACTACAAAGCATACAGTGCTCACTTTGTATTTATTTTTATTACAAATATTTGCTCTGTAAAAAACAAAAGAAATCATATATTTATATTCACCTAATACAAGTACTCAAGTATCATAGGGGTAGCCATGTTAGTCTGTATCCACAAAAACAATGAGGAGTCCAGTGGGTTTTTTACCCACAAAAGCTTATGCCCAAATAAATCTGCTAGTCTTTAAAGTGCCACTGGACTCCTCGTTGTTAATACAAGTACTGTGGTGAAATCTCCTTATAATGAAAGTTGAACTTACAAATGTAGAATTACGTACAAAAAATAACTGTATTCAAAAATAAAACAATGTAAAACTTTAGAACCTACAAGTCCACTTAGTCCTACTTCAGGCAATCGCTCAAACAAGTTTGGTTACAATTTGCAGGAGATAATGTTGCCCATGTCTTGTTACAGTGGCACCTGAAAGTGAGAACAGGTGTTCGCATGGCATTGTTGCAGCCGGCATCACAAGATATTTATGTGCCAGATGCGCTAAAGATTCATATGTATGTTCATGCTTCATCCACCATTCCAGAGAACATGGGTCCATGCTGATGACAGGTTCTGCTCAATAACAATCCAAAGCAGAGTGGATCGACACATGTTCATTTGCATCATCTGAGCCACCAGCAGAAGGTTGATTTTCTTTTTTGCTGGTTTGGGTTCTGCAGTTTCCGCATCAGAGTATTGCTCTTTTAAGACATCTGAAAGCATTCTTCATTCCTTGTCCCTCTCAGATTTTGGAAGTCACTTCAGATTCTTAAACCTTGGGTTCAGTGCTCTAGCTATTTTTAGAAATCTCACATTGGTACCTTCTTTGTGTTTTGTCAAATCTGCTGTGAAAGTGTTCTCTAAATGAACACGTGCTGGGTCATCATCAGAGACTGCTATAGCATGAAATATATGGCAGAATGTGGATAAAACAGCCCAGGAGACATACAATTCTCCCCAAAGGAGTTCAGTCAGAAATTTAATTAATGTATTATTTTTTTTAATGAGCATGGAAGCATATCCTTTGGAATGTTGTCTGAAACATGAAGGGGCATATGAAACTTTAGCATATCTGGCACATAAATACCTTGCAATGTCAGCTACAAAAGTGCCATGCAAATGCCTGTTCTCACTTTCAGGTGACATTGTAAATAAGAAGCAGTCAGCAGGATCTCCCGTAAATGTAAACAAACTTGTTTGTCTTAGCAATTGGCTGAACAAGAAGTAGGACTGAGTAGACATGTAGGCTCTAAAATTTTACATTGTTTTGTTTTTGAGTGTAATTATATAACAAAACTGCTTTGTAAGTTACACTTTCATGATGAAGAGATTCCACTACAGTACTTGTATGAGGTGAATTGAAAAATACTATTTCTTTTATCATTTTTACAATTCAAATATTTGTAATAAAAATAATATAAAGTGAGCACTGTACACTTCGTATTCTGTGTTGTAATAGAAATCAATACATTTGAAAATGTAGAAAAACATCCAAAAATATTTAATAAATTTCAATTGGTATTCTATTGTTTAACAGTGTGATTAATTATGATTATTTTTTTAATCCCAGTTAATTTTTTGAGTTAATCGCCTGAAAATGCGTTTAATCAACAGCCCTAATAATTTGATTTTTATACTATTTAATTCAGTATATCAAATATAACAAGAACACAAATACATAAAATGGCTACAGATAATTAAAAAAAAAACAGGAGTACTTGTGGCACCTTGGAGACTAACAAATTTATTAGAGCATAAGCTTTCGTGGGCTACAGCCCACTTCATCGGATGCATAGAATGGAACATATAGTAAGATATATATATATATATATGCATACAGATAAGTTGGAAGTTACCATACAAACTGTGAGAGTCTAATTAGTTAAGATGAGCTATTATCAGCAGAAGAAAAAAACTTTTGTAGTGATAATCAAGATGGCCCTCTGCCATGTACATCGGCCAAACCGGACAGTATCTATGCAAAAGAATAAATGGACACAAATCTGACATCAGGAATCATAACATTCAAAAACCAGTAGAAGAACACTTCAACCTCTGTGGCCACTCAGTAAAAGATTTAAGGGTGGCAATTTTGCAGCAGAAAAGCTTCAAAAATAGACTCCAACGAGAAACTGCTGAGCTTGAATTAATATGGAAACTAGATACTATTAACTTGGGTTTGAATAGAGACTGGGAGTGGCTGGGCCATTACACATATTGAATCTATTTCCCTATGTTAAGTATACTCACACCTTGTCAACTGACTAAATGGGCCATCTTGATTATCACTACAAAAGTTTTTTTCTCCTGCTGATAATAGCTCATCTTAACTAATTAGCCTCTCACAGTTTGTATGGTAACTTCCAATTTAACTGTGTATATATATATATATATATATATATATATTGCATTCTATGCATCCGATGAAGTGCGCTGTAGCCCACAAAAGCTTATGGTCTAATAAATGTGTTAGTCTCTAAGGTGCCACAAGTACTCCTGTTCTTTTTGTGGATACAGACTAACACGGCTGCTACTCTGAAACCTACAGATCATTGTAACAAATAAAATTAATGTACATCTTGTTATCACACATAAATAAATATAGTACAATTGTACTAAAATGACTGACTTATGATCCCTTTCCTGGACAGAGATCAGCATGTGTGAGCTGTAAAGCTTTTGGGTTTAGCAGGCAGCTGTAGGATTTATTTCCTAAACAATTTGATTCTTTACAAGTCTCCTACAAACTTTACACCCATCCATACTTGCTATGTATGGACAGCCTTTATGCCTTTTTTCCCTTCCCCTTCAAACTATCATCCAGCTACTGGGACACCATTCTAAAGAAATGAAAATGTTCTTAATATGGACACATGTCAATTAAAAAACAATCATTGCTTTTTAATTCTCCTTCCTTACATCACTGTCACTTCTCCATACTAGTTCACAGACTGTATTTAAATATATTTTAGATATACCACCTGATTCTAAGCCTATTGAAGTTAATGGGCTCTGAATTGGGCACATATGTTGTAAACTTTGTTAGGTAAGACTGCCTTTTAGTATGTGTGTGTAAAATACCTAGCAGAAAAGAGTTCCAATCCTGATTAGGGCATTTTTGCACTACTGTAATATAAATAATAAAAATAAAAAGTTTATAGTACATTCTACTAAGGCAGAGCTGGACAAATTTTTGAGTGCAATTGCACAACGGGGTTGCATATAATGGTAGCTAGCAGGGCTCAAAAGCCCTGGGGCTCTCTTCCCATTTTTATTTTATGTTCCCAAAGCTCATGCTTCAGAGTTTCAGCTGGCCACCAGCGGGGCGGGGGTCAGGAAAGCATTCCCCTCCCCACGTCTCTGCTTCAGTGTATTCTGGGATATTTTTTTAAATCTCCTTTCTCTGAAGTACAGCCATGGCTGGAGATGGAGCATTGGATGGGGAGAGTCAGGGCTCTGAGGCGGCACCAAGCAGGTGCTTGGCTGGCTGGTTTTTGCTCACATGCTCAGCGTCTGACTGATTGCCATATGTGGGGTCGGGAAGGAATTTTCCACCAGATTGGATTGACAGTGACCTTGGGAGGCTGTCGCCTTCATGGCTGATGTGTGGGTTCAAGTCATATGCCAGGATTAGCTGGGTATATCTCACGTTATCTTTTCCCTGCCATTGCCAGGGCCTCATGCGCTGGTACACTTTAGTCTGTCATGTTCTCTGCCTGTGGCACAAAGTAGTTGAGTCTCCTGTGGGTTGTAATACTTTGTTCTCATTTTGGTTGTTTAATGTGTGGGTGGTGTTAGTGGCTCGTGATGTGAAGGAGGGCAGACTAGATGATTCGGTGGTACATGCTGGCTTTTAACTCAGGCTCCATGACCCAAAATTTTTGTTTTGACTTTCAGGCATTTTGTCAAAAAGCAAGGCAAAGGAGGCACAAAAGAGACAGTGGAGGTGTGGCTGCAGCCCTTAAAAGCTTTGGCCCAATCACCTGGAATGGGGGCGATCGGGATACTGTTCTCCCCTCTGCCTGATATAGAAGAGGAATTTGAAATTGGGTCTCCTACAATACAGTCATGTTCCCTTGCCTGTATGGGATAATGATGTGATAGTTTGGTATGGGGCTTTCTCAATCTCTCCTCTTGAAACTGTTCCAATTTTATAAATAATTAAATAGTTAGTGGAGTGGGGACTTGAATTTGGGTCTCCCAGCTCCTAGTTGTCTAACTACCAGGCTTTAGAATTATTCTTTCCTGGGCCCCAGAATTATTCACTGACAACAAGGATGACTAGGAATTGCCACTATGTATGAAAATGACTAATAATTGGGCCAAGGAAAAAGCATCGCAATGCTTCTACAGCTTGGTAGTCAGAGTGCTTGCCAAGCCTATTTTAGATCCAAGTTCAAGTCCCAGCTCCAATGATGTTTTTAATTATTTGGAACACTTCTGCCAGGTGAAGTCAGCTGCAACAATGGCTGGGATCAATATCTAGGATTTCCTCTTAACAAGACAAAACAACCAGCTTGAGCTCTGACCCAGAATCTGGGAAAACGTAACTCCACCCCCATCGAGTCTGTGTATAATTAAAAGGAAAAAGGAACACAGCATTAATTTGGTAAAAAAACACAACCACATTCAAAAGCATACAACCATAAGCAAACCAGACCTCACTGTGTGCTGGGTAGTGTTCTTTGCCTCAGTTCTTTGCCTGTGGTGGGAGAGACTGTCCCTTTAACACATCACTCCCCTTTCACTCTGTTGCACCCCATTCACAATTAGCAGTCCTTGGTTAGTGAAGAAGCAGAGTTCAGAGTTCAGGAATGCTGTCACAGGTGGTCACCTCCCCTAGAAATGGGGGCAGATATTGAGCAATGTCTCTTTGGTCACCGTGTGCCTCTGCAATTGGCTGTTTTCTGCTGCCTCTACTTCCCCTGGACACTTGCAGCCATTTCTACAATGCCATGGTCTGAGGTTCTACCACTTGAACCATGTCTTCAGTGACTTCAACTCTTAGATTTCCTGCTACCCAGTGAAGTCACTCACTTCTAGTTCCGCCTCTGCATTAGAATAATAGAATATTAAGGTTGGAAGAGACCTCAGGAGATCATCTAGCCCTATCCCCTGCTCAAAGCAGGACCAAAACCAATCATCCCAGCCAGGGCTTTGTCAAGCCGGGCCTTAAAAGCCTCTAAGGATGGAGATTACACCACCTCCTGAGGTAACCTATTCCAGTGCTTCACCACCCTCTTTGAAATAGTGTTTCCTAATAGCCAACCTAGACTTCCCTCACTGCAACTTGAGACCATTGCTTCTTTTTCTGTCATCTGCCACCACTGAGAGCAGCCGAGCTCCATTGTCTTTGGAACCCCCTTCAAGTAGTTGAAGGCTGCTATCAAATCCCCCCTCACTCTTCTGCAGACTAAATAACCCCAGTTCCCTCAGCCTCTCCTTGTAAGTCATGTGTCCCAGAACCCTATCATTTTTGTTGCCCTCCGCTGGACTCTCTCCAGTTAATCCATATCCCTTCTGTAGTGGGAGAACCAAAACTGGGTGCAATGCTCCAGGTGTGGCCTCACCAGTGCCAAATAGAGGGGAATAATACCTTCCCTCAATCTACTGGCAATGCTCCTACTAATACAGCCCAATATGCCATTGGCCTTTTTGGCAACAAGGGCACACTGCTGACTCATATCCATCTTCTCATCCACTGTAATCCCCAGGTCCTTTCCTGCAGACCTGCTGCTTAGCCAGTCGGTCCCCAGCCTGTAGCGGTGCATAGGATTCTTCCTTCCTCAGTGCAGGACTCTGCACTTGTCCTTGCTGAACCTTCTCAGATTTCTTTTGGCCCAATCCTCCAATTTGTCTAGGTAACTCTGGACCCTATCCCTACCCTTCAGCATATCTATCTCTCTCCCCAGTTTAGTGTCATCTGTGAACTTGCTGAGGGTGCAATTCATCCCATCATCCAGATCATTAATATAGATATTGAACAAAACTGGCCACAGGACTGACCCTTGGGTCACTCCTCTTGATACGGGCTGCCAGCTAGACATCGAGCCATTGATCACTACCGGTTGAGCTCAACGATCTAGCCAGCTTTCTATCCACCTTATAGTCCGTTCATCCAATCCATACTTTTGTAACTTGCTGGCAAGAATACTGTGGGAGATCGTATCAAAAGCTTTGCTAAAGTTATATCATCCACCACTTTCCCCATATCCAGAGAGCCAGTTATCTCATCATAGAAGGCAATCAGGTTGGTCAGGCATGACTTGCCCTTGGTGAATCCCTGTTTGTTCCTCTCCTCCAAGTGCTTCAAAATGGATTCCTTGAGGACCTGCTCCATGATTTTACTGGGGACTGAAGTGGTTTTGTCTTGACCTGCCTATCAGTGATTTAACTCTGGTATCACTGAACAAAAACTAGGACTGGCATAAATATAAAGGGAAGGGTAAACCCCTTTGAAATCCCTCCTGGCCAGAGGAAAAAACTCCTCTCACCTGTAAAGGGTTAAGAAGCTAAAGGTAACCTTGCTGGCACCTGACCAAAATGACCAATGAGGAGAAAAGATACTTTCAAAAGCTGGGAGGAGGGAGAGAAACAAAGGGTCTGTGTCTGTCTATATGCTGTTTCTGCCAGGGATAGACCAGGAATGGAGTCTTAGAACTTTTAGTAAGTAATCTAGCTAGGTACGTGTTAGATTATGATTTCTTTAAATGGCTGAGAAAAGAATTGTGCTGAATAGAATAACTATTTCTGTCTGTGTATCTTTTTTGTAACTTAAGTTTTTGCCTAGAGGGATTCTCTATGTTTTGAATCTAATTACCCTGTAAGGTATCTACCATCCTGATTTTACAGAGGTGATTTCTTTCCTTCTATTTACTTCTATTTCTATTAAAAGTCTTCTTGTAAGAAAACTGAATGCTTTTTCATTGTTCTCAGATCCAAGGGTTTGGGTCTGTGGTCACCTATGCAAATTGGTGAGGCTTTTTATCCAACATTTCCCAGGAAAGGGGGGTGCAAGTGTTGGGAGGATTGTTCATTGTTCTTAAGATCCAAGGGTCTGGGTCTGTAGTCACCTAGGCAAATTGGTGAGGCTTTTTACCAAACCTTGTCCAGGAAGTGGGGTGCAAGGTTTGGGGAATTATTTTGGGGGGAAAGACATTTCCAAACAGCTCTTCCCCAGTAACCAGTATTTGTTTGGTGGTGATAGCGGCCAATCCAAGGACAAAGGGTGGAATATTTTGTACCTTGGGGAAGTTTTGACCTAAGCTGGTAAAGATAAGCTTAGGAGGTTTTTCATGCAGGTCCCCACATCTGTACCCTAGCGTTCAGAGTGGGGAAGGAACCTTGACAAGGACTCTTAATTGAGTCTAAACAGCTCTCTCTCTCTCTCTTTAAACACTGGAGGAGGGTAAGGTCAAATAGTGTCTAGGACTCTTTAAACAGAGTTCACACTACTTTTTATCTTCACTAGGATTTGACATCCCTACTCCCTGCTTAGCAAGTGAAGTTCATTTTCGGGTGACCCCCTCAATCAGGGCCTGCTAAGTACATTCTGTTGCCCTTTATCTGTATAAGAGAGATAACAACATTTCATTGCCACTGCATTCAAACACCAGAGTGATTTGTAACCCCATACCAGCAAAAATTATCATTCACACAAAGCGGCTCCATCTGTTGCACACTTAGGTAGAGTAGATGTGTCTATGCAAACACAGTATGCTCCTGAAGTCTTTTCTCCTGTTTATCACTAGATGTGAGGAGAGAACTCATTCACACCTTGCTTACATATTTGTAAGAAGTGGAACAGATTCAAAAGATTACAAGGTCAGTAACTACTGCTATCATTTCCACTCAAAACTTAACTTTTCAATGGGGGGGGGGAATGAAAAATATCATTTTATATTTCACCCAAAAAAGTTTTGATTTTTTTAAACTGCTGGCAAATCTATTATTTCCCAGCCGGATATCTAATCCATTTCTTATTCTATCTGATTTTAAAACCTTTCATACCAAACATCTCATACTTTTATTTGTCATTCAATAGATCCTTGTAAAGGTCTTTACAGAGCCCATTTTAAATGAAGTCTATCCAACAAGAATATTTTTTTCTTCATTACTTGTGTCAGAAGTTATTTTCAAGCTTATCTGTGCTAGTTCACCGGAGTATTGATGGAGCTCTTTTTCTCAATATCATGTCTGTTTTCTTCTCTGTTACACGAAGTTCATTATTAAGTGTCTCCTGCTGCTTATACTAAGTTTACACTTTCTGCCATGCCTTCTCTCATACTGTACCATAAGCCTCATGCTGAATATTTAATTAAACTCTGGACTTTTACGCCCTAGAGTGCCAAGACAAAGTAAAATCTTTCTTTGAGTGCTAGGCTGTCCTCCTTCCATTTCCTTCTTCTGTTTACTCATCTTTCTTCTTTTTCCACTGGGTCTTTTCCACTTACTTCAGATACTTTGGATAAGATCATGTTCCCATGCCCCAAACTTCATCCTTCCCCAGATCCTCATGTTGTCCTCAATCTTGGTTCAAGCTTTCAGTCTAGCATTGACCAAATGCTAATTAAGTTGCATAATGGAGCACTTGAAATTTTTATTTGGAAATCTTTTCCTTGAAATAAATGGCCTTTTTCTGGAAAAAAGATTTTGGTTTAAAAATAAAAAGTAAATCTTTTGTGAATAACACACACAGCCACCATTATTTTTAGCTTTCAAATCCAAAAACGAACATAGTTTTTGTGTGTGTTTGTTTTGTTGCATGCATCAATTATTTTTTGGCCCCTTCTCTCTTTTCCCCCCATTTACTCTTCCTCCTACTGTTTCAGTGGTAAAATTGAAAAGTGGAAAAAAGTGGGGGGTGGGTGGGTGAGTGGGAATAACTGGGAAAAACAAGTGTTTTCGGTTTAGTCTTTTTATTAGAATATTTCAAAATCTTATGTGAAATATGTTACGGCTTTTGATCAACTTTATTGCATGCTATAAATAGAAATGAGCTTTTTTGTAAAAGGACCACCTTCTTTGTTGTCCCCAAATCCTCACAATCTGGTGATAAAATGAGTGTATGCCATTATAATTATGGCAGGTACTTATCTGTGGGGCACTTTAAGCGTGAGTATGTGTAGCTGATCTTACTAGCTTACCCTGTCCCTTTTTTTTGATTTTGGAAGGAACAGAACAATGCATAACTGGATACAGACTGTGGGAGTGTGCTACAACAATTCATGTGGAGGGAGGGGAAAGACTATGCCCTTTCAAAACATAGAGGATGTGCCTTGAGTCTATGAGATTATAAAGTGAATATGATAAGAGATTGAGAAAGGAAGTAGAAGAACTAAAAATAGATAGGTTTCGGAGTAGCAGCCATATTAGTCTGTATTTGCAAAAAGAGCAGGAGTACTTGTGGCACCTTAGAGACTAACAAATTTTTTTGAGAGTAAGCTTTCGTGATGCATCCGATGAAGTGAGCTGTAGCTCATGAAAGCTTATGCTCAAATAAATTGGTTAGTCTCTAAGGTGCCACAAGTCCTCCTTTTCTTTTTAAAAATAGACTGTGTGAACTATGCAGTCTCGAAGAGTAAAATAGAATCTTTGTAAGTAATCCTGAAGCGGCTATCTGTGAGTGAGTCTTTAAGTGTCTTGTGATGCTGCCTAAGACTATAAATGATGATAAAGGGGCAGTTTTTCCCCTTTACATCAGGTCACAAGCTGGGCCATAGTGAAGACTGAATCACTATCCGTGCCTCTTCTGAAATTGGGTGCTCAAAAGAGGCTTTGGGGAGAAAAAAGGGTGTGTGAAGTGTTTTACTCAAATGACAGTATACTGAAAATCAACATTGGTTTAACTTAGACATATGTTGGCAAACCACTCATAATGACAATTTCTATTAATGTTTAACCATGTATCATATCTGTTTTGCTCTAACTAGGTATTAATTTAGTCTGGTTGTCACAATGAATTTCAATTGTGTACCTTTTTTTGTCAGAAGTGGATCAAATGGGGGAAAATCATATGCTGGAAGCCATATGGTGTTTCTATTTTCTTCCTATGCCATGTGATCAAGATGGTTTATGGAAACCATTTTCCTGTGATTGGTTTTCTACAGAGACAGTGTATGTTTGATGAGTTCTCTGATCAAGTGTGGGGGAGGGGAGAAACAAAACCAGTAAAAATAAATAAGGTTTAGCCTCTGGACTTGTGTCTGACAGGCAGTGGCCTAGTATGTTAAGTTATTATTTACTATGTTTTGACTCACATAATCAATGTTACCAAATCATGTGATTTTATTGCAAGTCTTGTAACATTTTTTGTTTCTTTTAAAGCTCCAGCTGCTGGAATAAAGAGATTTTTTTTTTTTTAAGTTAAGGATTTAGTCCTTATAGTAGCAGGGAAAAAGCTTGAGAATATGAAGGGAGTGCACCCTGAAGGCTCAGAAACCAGACAAAAAAAATTAAAAGAACCCATCATTTATTCTATTTTTTTAAAAAAAAACAACAACCATGATTTTTAAACCCATCTCATGATTTTCAGGCCCTGACTCATAAATTTCTGAAAACTTGGAGGTGGCACTACTGCATAATAATTGTATCCCTATTTTATATAGGCAGATGTGTTTTCTTGAGTTTGGAGTTTTTTGTTGAATTAAAATTGAAGCATAGTTCCACTTCTGTTTCTTGGTGAGTCTGTGAACCTGTGAGAATGGACAGGAACCTATCATAACTGAGCCTTTCCTATAGATTGCGAGGATATATGACTTTTGAGAAAAAAAGTTCATTTGAACATAAGCTATTTCAAACTTCAGAGTGTGCAAATACATTCAAACCTGTTTTAATGCAAGACAACTCCAAATGTCTCTTCAGAGGAACTTTAATTGGTTTTCATATTGCTAAACATACCATTTATGGGTCCATGTGCCTATAGATTATCATTCTTTGTTTACAGTGTACTTCAGGCCATACTAGATAAACATTAAGTCATTGCCAGTGTTGTCTGACATGCATCATGAGTAGCTATCAGCATCACTTTATTTTCTTAGTTATTTGTGTTTTGCCATTGTAGTGCTAATTTTTTCACTTGATTATCATGTAATAGTATATCATACAATAGGCAATTGATTTGTGCACCTGAACCTTTTAGTTGATATAAAATGACATGATAGCACATCTGAAGGACTTTATAGAACATATTAATCAATACAAATGAGCACAGTAATCAAAAGGAACTCTGGAATCATAGTTTAAATCAGTCTTAAGGGCTTTTTCTTGATGGTTAGCACTTAACTTGATCGCATAGGTTCATTTACTCCAATGAAATTACTTCAGCAAGTAAGCGCTAACCAAAATAAGGAAAGGTTGCAAATCTAATCCTAAATGACAGTTACTCCAACTCTCAGACATATCCATTCACAGTTTTGTATTTGTTTTTTTTAAATATAAAATATTTACAACATTATGTTAATTAGCAGGAGTTTCCCATAAAAATTGTGGTGACCCTCTAATTCTAGCAACCAGGAATAATGAAGAATATACTGTGTGATCCAGAAACCAAGCTAGAAAAGCCATAAAAGATGAAAAAGTTGCCAATATCCAAATCTGCATCAGGAAATTCATAACCAAAAAAATTCAGATAAAATCTTAACATTGTCTGTGAACAAAACTTAGAAAAATATAGACAATGGTCAAGTTAAAAAAAGTCATTATCATCGGTTTGTTTACATGCATTCTTTAGAAGATGCAGTAAAAACCTACTGCTAGCAAGTTGAGAAAATAGTCTCCATTTTATAGCTGCAAATCACTGTAGAGCTATATTTCACTAGGGATGCTAAAAAGAGGGTTTTCTGATGCTATCAGATGTGAAATATAGCTGACTTCAAATGTAAGAGAAAATTAGGATCTTTTTTCCTTGACATTTGACATTTAAAGTGTTGTCCTTTTAAATGTCTAGCAGTCCCTCAGCTCCAGTTTTAAAATTAATAGTAGCAGTTTTTGTTTATAGTTCTCTGGATTTGTAAGTACCCATGACCCTATCTGGTGCCTTAAAGGTTCGTTTTCTCTGTAAAATGACTTTAATTGAGATAAGTAATTGATCAAATAATGCTGCTCATGAGTATTACATAAAGATGAATCTTTACATGAATGCAGGGCACATCCTTTTTTATATAAATAATTAATCTAAAAACTCTTCCCTCAAGGTACAGTGTATTGCTGGATAAATCAACCTTAGATATGTTTTTAATAGAGTAAGGCAGTAAGTAATAATACTGTGTGAAAAGTAAGTCACAGAGGTCTAAATTGTCAAATCCTTACCCATGTTGGTGAGCACTGACTCTCATGAGCATCTTGTTTCTTGTTTGATTAAACACTCACCTATTTGAATAAGGGTTGCACAATATTGCTAAATATATCACCAATTGCTTCACTGAATGTGCAGTTTGTTATTAAGACTGTTTAAGAGACCAGCTAACCAACTGTAGCCAAATGTAATGTCTTCAGACAAAGCAGTACAATACAGAAAGGAAACAGTTAATGTGTTACCAATCCTTCTGGGAAACGGTTCTCATAGCATAGTTCACCTTACACAGAAGCTGTTCTCCAAAATATGCATTGAAAAACCAACTATTTATAGCATGGTTGTTTATGAGTTAAAAACACTCTATGATCCACCCAAGACTAAAATTTACCAACCAGCTAGCTTTGTACCCTTTTTCTGGGACCATAGTATCTTCTTATCTCTGTTTTGGATACTGAATTCCAAACCAGTTGTCCATGAAGGTACATCCCAACCCATACCAGGACAGAGAATAAATATATCTCGTCTTCGGCAGGTTTTGTATTTTCCAGTGAAAAAGATGACTTCATCTTTGTAGGGTATTGTGAGATATATATATATCTTGACAGAAGCAAACATTTTGGGAAAGACATAATATACTTCAGTTAACATAATTACCCACATGCTGGGTATAATGAGTTGTGCACTATGTCTAACATATATGTATTGGCTCAGAACATTCTAGCCCTGAGTTAATGGGAGCTGAATAGGAACAGCAGGCAAGATCCTCAGCTGCTCTAAATAAATATAACTATATTGACTAAAATGGAGCTAGGTCAAATAATGCCAGATTGGAATCTGGCCTAGTGTCTTTAAATTTGTGAGCATCAGATCAAAAGTAAAGGTTATTACCTCAACCTTTAACTTGGCCAGATTGTGCATGCTCTGTTTGCTATGGTATGCATTGAACAGCATAATCATATACAGTAGGAAGAAATACTGTATAAGTATCAGGAAAAATTGCCAATCTGTAAAAAATAAGTATATATAAATTATGCAATGATGCTCAGGTAAGATTTTTGAAAGAACGTTGGATGAGACTGGCTGACCCTTTAAGGGTATGTCCACATGCCAGCTAGGGGTATAACTTCTGGCTTTTGTAGACTTACCTGTGTTAGCTTGGATCAAGATAGCATTCTAAAAATAGTAGCATAGCTGCTGCTATTTGAGTGTCAACATGGGCTAGCTACCAGATTACATACCCTGGATGTTGGGCAGGACTATACTCAGGTGGTTAGCTCATGCCAGCTCCTACATAACTGTAGGTAAGTATAATCCTGCCCGACCACCTGGGTATGTACGTGGGAAGCTAGCCTGAGCGACCATCTGTATAGCTGCTGCGACACCGCTGTTTTTACCATGCTAGCTCAATCAGATCTAGTGTGCATATATCTATCTGAGACAGAAATTACACTTGTGGCTACAGCAAACTGTAGACATGCAGTTAGAGGGACAGACCAGAACAGCCCAGGGAGCAGAAGGTTATCTAAGGTGGCTTTAAGCCCCCATTGTGCCTTCCTAATGCTAGGTTTATCCAGAGACAATGTATTCCTGAGGGAATTCTGCACTAAAAAATAAAAATGGTGTGCATAATATTTTAAAATTTGGCAAAATTCTTCATATTTTATTTGTCAATAAATAAATGTGGAGGCTCCAGCATGTAAGTGGTACCCCCCACTTGCCCCCACCCCAGGACATCGACTCAGCAGAAAGGGTGCAGCTGACCCTGACAGTTCTGCTCCTCCATACCAGGTGTACCAAGATAGCAAGTGAGGGGAACAAAATTTCACGTGCACACCCAGCCCTGTCCTCAATTCCAGTGGGGCAGTCAGGCTCAGGATCCAAGTGTGGAGGGGATTGGTGTGGGGGCATCCAGGTGTGGGGTGACAGGGTTTGGTGTGGGGTAATCTGGTTGTGGGTGGCTTGGTGGTGGGGGGTTTTGGTGCAGGGGGCAGCTGGATGCACAGGGGCTTATTGGGGGTTCCAGGTACAGGGGGAATAGGACTCGCAGGGGGGTCCAAATGAAGGTGGTTGGGGCTCAGCTGGAAGGGTCTGCGTATGGTTGACATAGACAGGGGTATAGGTACTCGGGGAGTGGGGTTTGGTGGGGTAGAGGTCCAGGTGCAGCTGGTTGGGTCTCAGTGGAGTGGTGTTCGGGGTATGGGGGCCTCGTCAGAGTGGTCCAAGTACAGGGTGGGTGGGGCTTGTGGGGGTTCAAGTGTGGAGGGCTCAGCAGGGAGTAGTTGAGATGCAGAGGTGGGGGTCTGGATGCTTGGGAAAGGGCTTAGCGGTGGGTTTGGGGCTAGGGTGTGTGCTCAGGGGATGGGTCAGGGTGCGGGGGACTCCGGATGAAGGGGATGAGGCTCGGCAGGGTGGAGGTTTTTGTGCAGGGGGCTCAGAGAGGGATGAGGCTCAGCAGGGGAGTCTGGGTATGGAGGATCCAGATGTACAGGGGAGCAGCTCCCCATACAGTGATACCTCCCTCTGGGGCTGAGGAGCAATGGGGGCAGGGAGTGTGGGGGAGGAAGGTAATGCAGAGATTCCTGAAGCCTTGGGAGGTTTCTGGGATTGGGCCTCAGCTGATCTGACTTGCTGAAGTCCAGGTATATTATGTTCACCATATTCCTCCTATCCACCCAAACTAGATAGCCCGTCAAAGAAGGAAATCAACCTGGTTTGGCATGATTTGTTCTTGGTAAATTCCTGCTGACTGCTAGTGATTCAGTTTTGGAAGCTAAATTGCCCCATCCAGAACAGAGAGCTAAACAAATGACTAACTGTACATTAAAATTGTTGAGCTGAATCCACTGCACCACAGGACCTATAGGGGGACAGACAAATCCACCGCCAGCAGTCAGGAACTTCTGTGGTTGAAATGAACACCGAACTGCCACACTCCTGAGGCCTGTCAGGCCTGGATGCAAGTCCTTAAAAGGGAAGAATTCAGTGCAGCCTTCATGACACTGTGGCCTGGTCTACAGTACATGGTTATTTCAGAATTAGCCGAGTTACCTCGAAATAAAACTGATTCCATCCACTGACCAATCTGTTTTTTTCGATTTAAAGGGCTCTTTAATCCGATTTCTGTACTCTACCTCGGCAAGTGGAGTAGCGCTAAAATCGAGATCGCAGTTCCAGGTTACAGGTACTGTGGACGCAATTTGACGATATTGGCCTCCGGGAGCTATTCCAGAATGCTCCCTTGTGACCGCTTTGGACAACACTCTGAACTCTGATGCACTAGCCAGGTAGGCAATAAGAGCCCCGGAAACTTTTGAATTTCCTGTTTGGTCACCATCGGCACAGGTGACCATCAGCACAGTCCGCCATCACAGGCGACCATGCAGAGACAACCATCACAAGAGACTACGCAGTCCCGGATTCGCAGACGAGCTTCATCATGGTCCGAACGGGAGGTACTGGATCTGATTGCATGTTGGGGAGACGAATCTGTTATGGCAGAACTACATTCCGAAAAAAGAAATGCAAATACATACGCTAAAGTCTCCAGGGCCATGATGGAAAGAGGTTACTCCAGGGACACAGAGCACCATACATGCCGCTTCTACCATGAGCTGCATGCAATTATGGGGGGTGACGCCACCACTACCCCCGCTGTCCGTGGACACATGCAAGCGGGGGGGGAGTAGCACGGAGCAAGGAGGATGAGTTTTTGGAAGACAAAGAGGAGGAGGAAGAGGACGACAGTGCACAGGAGGCAAGTGGGGAATCCGTTTCCCCCCCTAGCCAGGAACTATTCTTAACACTGGAGCCAATAGCCTCCCCCCACTCCCAAAGCATGCTCCTGGACCATGATCCTGGAGAAGGTACTTCTGGTGAGTGAGAGCTTGATCGGAGCCACGCGGTGGGGACTGGGGAGAAACCCAGCTGCTCTGGGCTGTTCACGTTTAGTTTAAAGGGCTCATCCCTGCTCAGAGCCTCATCGGAGCCCCGCGGTGTGTGTGTGTGCATGTGTGTGGGAGGGAGGGTGTTATGTGAAGTGATCATCCCAGGGAGCCCGCAGGCCCTCCTTTTATATCGCAAACCCACTAGGCATTGCTTGCTATGGGAAAGGGACCAGGCCATTTGAAAGCATTGAAATGAATGAGGAAGAAGCAGAACCCCGCGTGCCCGTAGGGCTTACCATGGCTCCCTGCAAGCTGAATTCTGTTAGCTGGCCGCATGTGATGGCTTACTCACACGAAAGTGGCAAGCACTTCAGTATAAGAAGCAAAATGAGACCTTGTACAGAAAGAACATGTGCTGTGTACTATGAATTGCCTGTTTCACCGAGAAAGAGTGTCCCCTTTGTTCTCTAAAATGTATCCTTTAAAATACTACCCTCCCTTTTTCTCCTCCTGCAGCAGGTGCAAATGTTTCAACATGGCCCCTACCTACTCCATCCCAGAGGCTGGTCCAGATTAGAAGTTGGAAAAAACGAACTTGGGACGACATGTTTGCTGAGCTCATGTAGTCCTCCCACACTGATAGGGCCCAGCTGAATGCGTGGAGGCAAACAATTGCAGAGTTGTGCAAAGCATTACATGAATACGAAGAGAGGAGGGATGTGCGTGAAGAGAGCAGGCAAGATGCTATGGTCAAGCTTATGGGATCTAATGCGGAAAAGGAAGCAAGACCACAGACTGCTGCTGCAGCCCCTGAATAACTGCCCTCCCTCCTCCGCAAGTTCCATAGCCTCCTCACCCAGATGCCCAAGAACATGGTGGGGGGAAGAGGCTATGGGGACCCACACAGTCAACCCCAGAGGATTGCACAAGCAGCAGAAAGCTGGCATATCCTAAATTTTTATTTGGTTTCTGGACTTATCCTTCCCTCCTCCTCCACTCCCCTAACCCAATAGCCCCCATCCCCCATCTAGCTTCTGATTTCTCTCAATGTTTTGTGCAACAAATACTAAAGAATGTTTTTTAAACAATTGTGACTTTACTTCCTTTTATATATATATATATATATACATATACACACACATACATACACACACACACATACATATACATACACATATATACACATATATATAGGGGGCGGGTAACTTTAAGAGAAACACACACAACTGTCACACCATACCCTGGCCAGTCATGAAACTCGCTTTCAAATCTTCTCTGACGTGCAGCACACCCTGCTGCGTTCTTCTAATTGCCCTGTTGTCTGGCTGTGCAAAACTGGCTGCCAGGTGAGTTGCCTCAACCTCCCACCCTGCCATAAATGTCTCCCTCTTACTCTCACAGATATTGTGGAGCACACAACAAGCAGCAATTACAATTGGAATATTGGTTGTGCTGAGATCTAACCGAGTCAGTAAACTGCGCCAGTGCACTTTCAAACGTCCAAACGCACATTCTACCACCATTCTGCACTTGCTCAGCCTATAGTTGAACTGCTCCTTACTACTGTCCAGGGTGCCTGTGTACGGCTTCATGAGCTATGGCATTAAGGGGTAGGCTGGGTCCCCGAGGATAACTATAGGCATTTCAACATCCCCAACAATAGATTTTCTGGTCTGGGAAGTAAGTTCCTTCCTACAGCTGTTCAAACAGACCAGAGTTCCTGAAGATGCAAGCGTCATGCACCTTTCCCGGCCATCCCACGTTGTTGTCGGTGAAACGTCCCTTGTGATCCACCAGTGCTTGCAGCACCATGGAAAAGTACCCCTTGCGGTTTATGTACTGGCCGCCCCAATGTTCTGGGGCCAAGAGAGGGATATGCGTTCTGCCTATCACCCCGCCACAGTTAGGGAACCCCAACACATTAAAGCCATCCACAATGGTCTGCACATTTCCTAGAGTCACTATCCTTGATAGCAGCTGGTCAATGATTGCATTGGCTACTTGCAGCACAGCAACCCCCACAATAGATTTGCCCACTCCAAACTGATTCCTGACTGACAGGTAGCTGTCAGGCATTGCAAGCTTCCACAGGGCTATGGCCACTTGCTTCTCAACTGTGAGGGCTGCTCTCATTGTTCTTAAGATCCAAGGGTTTGGGTCTGTGTTCACCTATGCAAATTGGTGAGGATTTTTATCAAGCCTTCCACAGGAAAGGGGGTGTAGGGCTTGGGGGGATTTTGGGGGAAAGATGTTTCCCTGTTATATTTGTTAGATGCTTGGTGGTGGCAGCAAAAAAGTCCAGGGACAAAAGGTAAAATAGTTTGTACCTTGGGGAAGTTTTAACCTAAGCTGGTAAAAATAAGCTTAGGGGGTTTTCATGCAGATCCCCACATCTGTACCCTAGAGTTCAGAGTGGGGAAGGAACCTTGACAACTTCTCTTTCCCTTGCATGAGGGAGGAGGTTGGGGAAGTATTTTCCTTTTGCTTATACAGTTTTCTATCCCCCAAGGAGGGTGGACTAGCTAAAAGGTGTAACCCTTCTGCCAGGTGGAGCTGGCAGCAACCAGGGGTGGGTTCAATATGGAGGGGTTGTATTGTTGAAAAGTAAAGTTACTTTTCAACAATACAACACTGAACTGGCTCAAGCCCCCAGCAGTAACCTTGAAAAATTACACACCACGCCTGTGCACCTCTGAGAGGCAATACTTCCCCACTCCCAAGCACAGAGTCTGACTGTAGAAAAGAAACTTTCAATAAAAGGAGGGAAGTCACCCAACATTAATTAGGGAAAACGCCACAAGCAGGATTCATAAAACTGTGAGCAGGACACCCACCCCAGAGTGTGAGGGGCAGTGCCTTGTGCCTCATGTTCTTAAGTTCTACAACCACAGTTCCTTTTCTGTGCCCCTCTTCTCCCTCACCATACCCCACTCACAATGGTTGTCCTTGGTCAGTGAGGACCCTGGGTTTAGAACTGCATCTGTGTGACTTCATCTCTCACCCAGGTAAAACGGCAGCTGGCTTTCTTTACTATCTGAGCACTTGCTCTGGCTGACTGCCTTGCCAACCGCTGTTCCTTGCCTCCTGGTCACCCCGCCAGCCAACTGCTCGCTACTTTCGCCGGCTGCTCCCACTAGCTGATTGCTTACCACTTTCGCTGGCCACCCGTCAGTCACCTTCTGCTGCCACCTGCCTCTTTGCTGTGACCTCCATCTCCTAGTGATCTTTAGCTCTCAGCAGGCTGGGCAGAAACCCTACCACACCACAAGTGATTTAAGCTCTTACTGAGTACTTAAAATAACAAAAGGCTCCTAATGAAGTAAATCCAGAGCACTGGAACACTGACCACACACTCTACTCCTCCACTCCCCTGGGGCTCCAACCCCCTACCAGATCAGAAGCCAGAGCTGGGCCAGAGCCACTTAGCCAGCTCAGGTTGCTGTGGGGCCCCCCACAGACTCTCCACCTACCCTGGGCAGGGGTGCCCAAGAGCAGCTCTCGGCCTGTGTCCCTGCTTCCTGGGACAGGTGAAGAGTCCAGGGGTTCAGGGGAGGAGGGTCAGGTGTGGGAAGGCATAGCCCTTTTAACAGAAAAAAACCTTCTTTAGGGATAGGTGAGAGCTTGGAACAGCACATCAGCGCCAGCCCCTGCTCAGCCGGGACTGGCAGGTTTTGTGTGTGGCTGCAGCTCTCAGCCCTGGCTTGCAGGCAAGTCCCATTCTGGCTGAGAGGAGGGGGAGGTTTCAGTGTCAGAAGACTGGGAGGGGATGGATGTAGTTTGGGAAGGTCAAGGCAAGCCAGATGCACATGGGGTTACATGCTACTACACCCACTCCACACACACATTTTTGCCAGCGCTGAGCAGCTCTGCTCAGCCAGTGAGGGGAGAGGGGAAGAAAGGAGAATGGGGAAGTGGGGGTTGGAGAATGTAGGAAGGGGGTGGGAGAAAGGGGTGGGGGGGAGAAGGGGAATGGGGGAAGGCAGGTGGGGCAAAAGAATGGGAATGGGGAAGCGAGGGGAGAGAATGGGGGAAGGATGTGGGGTGGGGGAAGAGGCAGTGGGTAAGGGGGTATGGGGAGAAGAGAAGGGGAATGGGGGGAGGAGGAGCAGGGCCCCATGGCATAGGGTGTGGGGGGGCAATAAATCTTAATCTGCCTCTGGGGCCATCAGTAGGTGGAGTTGGAGTGGGATATAAAACCTAGTACTTAAATGTTATGCCACAGAATTAAATTTGCTTTGTTCTAGCTGTATTGTTCAGTTAACAGTTACTTCAAATCTCTCTCCTTGCAGTAACTCATTGTACAATGTGTTCAGTGGCAAGAATGAGGTATTCTGGAAAGGATAAGTAACAGTACTGTTGTGCTGGAGTTTGGGTGAAACCTTATTGCCCCTGGTGGGCACAACAGCTGCCTTTCATTCAGGATAAATGTAAAAAAAAAAACTATTGAGCTCCTTTCTGAAATAGATAGCTAAAACAATATGATCCTCCACACAAACCACAGACCACTTGAAAGATGGAGTAGGATTTGAGCCATGTGTTTTTTTCCTGGGGTCTGAATGCGGAGGGCTGGGTATTGGTTGGAGCTGAATGCTTGGGGAAGTAGAAGCAGCAGTGCCAGAAATACCACTGAAGCACAAGGAAAAGACAGCAAGGAAGCCCCTGAGACTGTCAGAGAAAAACTTTGTAGCAGAATCCTGACTAAAATCTAATGGAAACATTTATAAGTTTGTGAATTACAGCCATCTCCAGTAGTTCTAGGTGTTTCAGCTTTCAGGGAAGCTTCATTGTAATTTCTTTCTATTTTTAGTAGAGTGCTGGCTGGAAAGAGGCTTGGAACTATGATCAAAGAAACAGACTTCTGTTATTTGATCCTACTGTGTTTAGGGAAACAGGACTTTATATGTTTTGTAAATAAACAGGATTGCATCAAAGAAATACTTAACTTCATCATTAATTAGTTTCTCCTTTGAATGGAAACAACCCGCAGGACTCTGAAAATTTGCTTAACCACTTGGGCCTAAAGGAGTAGCAGGATGAAGGACAGCATAGGAAGTATGGAGAGCACCAGGTTTAAGCAAGTATGTCACTGTCTGAGATAGGATAGTAAAGCAAGTCCGCTCTTGTAATATTTTTCAAAGCAGACATAGTTTGTGTTCTGATTGATAAAGTGAGGTAACAGACATTACCTCAGAGTCCAGATTTTGCAAGTATTACATTTTTCATTTTTTCTTTTTCCTAATAACAGATTCAATAAATAATATTTCTGTCTTTTCACCCAGATCTATTCTTTCATGGTTTAAATACTGAATAAAACTATTTATTTTGTATGCTCAAAAAAAATCCTTAAGTAGAGAACTAAAAATTGCATAGAATTATTTCAAATTATGGGGAGGTCCTTTGTTGTACTAACAGGTCTCCTCCAGCACAACTATGACATATATACATCAAATATGAGTTTATTATACTAGGTAGGACTTTTTCAATATTCATACTAATATACTTACAATATATTTTAGTATTTCAGGATTCATAATTTGTCTTTGTGTGTAGTAGCCATGGAGGAAGAAACACTAGTGTAAATGTTTTAATTAATTTGTCTTTTGAACAATCTGGACAAAAATGCTCTTGAGCAAAACCCAGGCTGTTAAGAGTAAAGGAATTACACAGTTGGAAATGATGGTAGGTCAAAGAATATTAGGATTAAAATAATGTAATTTTACATTAAACACTACGGGTTTTATTGCTTAGCTCATTTCTTGCCCTGATTATCTAAAATGCACTGGGAAGGAAACAATAAGGTTGTGAACTACAACCACCTGCAGCTGCTTCAGGTGTTCCTTTTTATCTGTCAAGCAAGCTTCATTATAATTACTTTCTACTTGAAAAAAAGTTTTAGAATTGTAAAAGGCAATGCTAATGTGATATTAGGAACAAAGTCTTTCATTTTAATTAGGGACTGCATGCCAGTTCCTGGTTCTAATGTAGGCTTGCAACATTAGGGGGTCTTGTTTGATCCTTGGCTGTCCCTGAATGCTCAGGTCATAGTGGTATAGCCAAGCACATTTTTCTATCCCTCACTGACAAGAGGCGGTTCTGAACTGAGTACAATTATCTGTGCCTTTATCATTTTGAGAATAGACTACTGTTGTGCGCCCTACATAATGCTATCTGACCTCCTAATCAATGGTATGTGTTGAGACTATTTGGAAGCCAATGTTAATGGACAGTGCAGCTACCCATTTTGTTTCAGATCCTGCAATCAGATGTGCATGGAAGGACTCTTGTGCCCCATTGACTTCTGTCTGACACCAAGTGGGCATAAAGTTTGCCCACGCAGTGTCGAATTGAAGTTAATGGATACATGGACATAATAATCTGCCTGCACAGATGTGATTAGAGGATGGGGGCCTTAACCAATGGAGAATTATACAGACAGTCCATTACTGTCGTGTTCCTTGGTCTGTGCTATCTGACTCTGATATTCCCACTTAAGGTGGAATTTAAGGTACTGGATTCAACTACCAAAATGGAATTACTACAAGTGTGACCAGCAAACATGTTTTAACAGGTGTCCCCTAACTTAAAAAGATATGAGAATCCTTGAATTTGAAACTCACTTCTTCCCACAATTTGCCAGAGCCTATGTTTGTTAAATTTCTGAACATGCTAAACAATTCATCTCTTCTTTTAAGTATTTGGGAGTGTGAGTTATAAAGTTAGGCCACTAACACATATATACCTTTAATTCACAGGTATAAGTGTTTACAGGATCAATATCTTAAATATCAGACAACATGGGGGGATAATTTGTTAAGAGGTCAGTTTAAAAAAAAAAAGACAAACTAAAGTAGCCCCAATGGGTGGACCTTAGATCACAGCTATTATATTTTTTTATTCACCATAATATTTCTGTGTAGAATTAATTTAATTATGAGAGACATATCTACTCTAAAGGGGATTTGTTTTTATCCTGGCATGCGATACAATATAACAGAATATACATGTTTTCATAATTTTATACTTACAGTCTAACTTTAGGCCCTATCCTGAAAAGATTTATGCATGTGTAGGACTGGCACCTTTTTTGTATTGTGTGTTTATTTAAACTTTATCTCAAACCTCTTAATAGAATTGTATAATGCAAGATACTACAAGTATATAATATATAATATAAAGATGTAAACAAACTAGCTAGTGAGTGAATTCAAGTGTTCAATTGCAAAGCCCAAAGCAGAATACAATAGGGGTTTTGTTTGTTTCGACAGCAAGATGTGGAAAATATCCTTTGATAATAATTAAGAGTAAAATAAAAAGGGATGTAATTACTAAGTTACTAATTTGGTGGTGTTTTTGTAGTAATTGAATTAGAGTTATGTATGTGTTATCAAATGAATTTGTTGTATTAAAAATAAGAAAGATTTCAAATATTAAACCTACAAGTTTGACTCTTGCAAGCGTATGTATGAAGGGTAGGGAACCCTGGATTCCTGGATACACAAATATCAGTGATAGCTAAGTGACAAGCGAGCTGTAGCTCACGAAAGCTTATGCTCAAATAAATGTGTAAGTCTCTAAGGTGCCACAAGTACTCCTTTTCTTTTTGCCGATACAGACTAACTAACACACGGCTGCTACTCTGAAATAAGTGACCTGTGTTATCACTGGCTAGCCAAGAGCCTGCATCCTTTCTACTCGGATACTGAACTTTCCACTGTAACACATCTTCACCACATCTATGACAGACTTTGTAATGCACTCTATTTGTACCTGTCATTGAAGATCACATGAATGCTTCAATTAGTTCACAATAATGGATGCTTTTCTTTGTATGTAAGTAGATTAACAAGAGCATATTAAAACCGGTGTTCAAGAATCTCCGGTAGCTGAGTGCAGTTGAAAGTACCAAATAGTCTTTGTAAAGTATTCATAGATATTAAGGTCAGAAGGGACCATTATGATCATCTAGTCCAACCTCCTGCCCAACACAGGCCACAGAATCTCACCCACCCACTCCTGCGAAAAACCTCTCACCTATGTCTGAGCTATTGAAGTCCTCAAATCGTGGTTTAAAGACTTCAAGGACCAGAGACTCCTCCAGCAAGTGACCCGTGCCCCAAGCTACAGAGGAAGGTGAAAAACCTCCAGGGCCTCTTCCAATCTGCTCCGGAGGAAGATTCCTTCCCGACCCTAAATATGGCGATCAGCTAAACCCTGAGCATATGGGCAAGATTTGCCAGCCAGATACTACAGAGAATTCTTTTCTGGGTAACTCAGATCCCACCCCATCTCACATCCCATCACAGGCCATTGGGCCTATCTACCATGAATATTTAAAGATCAATTAATTTCCAAAATCATGTTATTCCATCATACCATCTCCTCCATAAACTTATTGAGTTTAATCTTAAAACCAGATAGGTCTTTTGCCCCCACTGCTTCCCTTGGAAGGCTATTCCAAAAGTTCACTCCTCTGATGGTTAGAAACCTTTGTCTAATTTCAAATCTAAACTTCCCAATGACCAGTTTATATCCATTTGTTCTTGTATCCACATTGGTACTGAGCTTAAATAATTCCTCTCCAGTATTTATCCCTCTGAGATATTTATAGAGAGCAATCATATCTCCCCTCAACCTTCTTTTAGTTAGGCTAAACAAGCCAAGCTCCTTGAGACTCCTTTCATAAGACAGGTTTTCCATTCCTCGGATCATCCTAGCAGCCCTTCTCTGTACCTGTACCAGTTTGAATTCATCCTTCTTAAACATGGGAGACCAGAACTGCACACAGTATTCCAGGTGAGGTCTCACCAGTGCCTTGTATAATGGTACTAAAACCTCCTTATCTCTACTGGAAATACCTCGTCTGATGCATCCCAAGACTGCATTAGCTTTTTTCACAGCCATATCACATTGGTGGCTCATAGTCATCCTGTGATCAACCAATACTCCAAGGTCCTTCTCCTCCTCCATTACTTCTAATTGATGTGTCCCCAGCTTATAACTAAAATTCTTGTTATTAATCCCTAAATGCATGACCTTTCACTTCTCACTATAAAATTTCATCCTATTACTATTACTCCAGTTTACAAGGTCATCCAAATCTTCCTGTATGATATCCCAGTCTCTCTCTAAATTGGCAATACCTCCCAGCTTTGTATCATCCGCAAACTTTATTAGCACAGTCCCACTTTTTGTGCTGAGGTCAGTCATAAAAAGATTAAATAAGATTGGTCCCAAAACTGATCCCTGAGGAACTCCACTGGTAACCTCCCTCCAGCCTGACAGTTCACCTTTCAGTAGGACCCGCTGTAGTCTCCCTGTTAACTAATTCCTTATCCATCTTTCAATTTTCATGTTGATGCCCTTCTTTTCCAATTTAACTAATAATTCCCATGTGGCACCATATCAAATGCTTTACTGAAATCTAGGTAAACTAGATCCACTGCATACCCTTTGTCTAAAAAAATCTGCTACTTTCTCAAAGAAGATCAGGGTTGGTTTGGCACGATCTACCTTTTGTAAAACCATGTTGTATTTTGTCCCATTTACCATTGACTTCAATGTCCTTAACTACCTTCTCCTTCAAAATTTTTTCCAAGACCTTGCATACTACAGATGTCAAACTAACGGGCCTATAATTACCCGGATCACTTTTTTTCCCTTTCTTAAAAATAGGAACTATGTTAGCAATTCTCCAATCATACGGTACAACCCCTGAGTTTACAGATTCATTAAAAATTCTTGCTAATGGGCTTGCAATTTCATGTGCGAATTCCTTTAATATTCTTGGATGAAGATTATTTGGGCCCCCCGATTTAGTCCCATTAAGCTGTTTGAGTTTCGCTTCTACCTCAAATATGGTAATGTCTACCTCCATAACCTCATTCCCATTTGTCATGCTACCATTATCCCTAAGATCCTCTTTAGTCTTATTAAAGACTGAGACAAAGTATTTGTTTAGATATTGGGCCATGCCTAGATTATCCTTGACCTCCACTCCATCTTCAGTGTTTAGCGGTCCCACTTCTTCTTTCTTTGTTTTCTTCTTATTTATATGGCTATAGAACCTTTTACTATTGGTTTTAATTCCCTTTGCAAGGTCCAACTCTACTTGACTTTTAGCCTGTCTCACTTTATGCCTACATGTTCTGACCTCAATAAGGTAGCTTTCCTTGCAGATCCCTCCCATCTTCCATTCCCTGTATGCTTTCTGCTTTTTCTTAATCACCTCTCTGAGATGCTTGCTCATCCTGCTTGGTCTACAACTCCTCCCTATGATTTTTTTCCCCTTTCTTGGGATGCAGGCTTCTGATAGATTCTGCAGCTTTGATTTAAAGTAATCCCAGGCCTCCTCTGCCTTTAGATCCATAAATTCTTCAGTCCAATCCACTTCCCTAACTAATTTTCTTAATTTTTGAAGGTCCGCCCTTTTGAAATCAAAAACCCTAGTTGCAGATTTATTTTTGTTAATCCTTCCTTTCAGTTTGAACTTAATTAGCTCATGATCACTTGAGTCAAAATTGTCCCCTACAACTATTTCTTCTATGAGGTCCTCACTACTCACCAAAACCAAATCTAAAATGGCATCCCCTCTAGTCGATTCAGCAACTACTTGATGAAGGAATCTATCAGCTATTGCATCTAGGAAAATCTGAGCCCTATTATTATTACTAGCACTTGTCCTCCAGTCTATATCTGGGAAGTTAAAGTCTCCCATTATCACGCAGTTTCCATTAGTATTTACTTCATGGAAAACATTAAAGAGGGCTCTATCCATATCCACATTAGATCCCAGTGGTCTATAGCACACCCCAAGCACTATCCCAGGGGAGGCTCTCGTAGTTTTCTTTCCCAATGTAATTTTTGCCCAGATGGACTCAGTCATATCCATTCCATCACTTCTTATTTCTTTACATTCTACCTCATCATTGATACACAATGCTACTCCACAACCTTTACCTTTATTTCTGTCTTTCCTAAACAGCACATACCCTTCAATACCTGTAGTCCAGTCATGACTACTATTCCACCATGTTTCTGTTATCCCTATCATATCTGGTTTCACTTCCTGCACCAGTAGCTCTAGTTCCTCCATTTTGTTAGATAGGCTCCTCGCATTGGTGTACAAACATCTTAATTTTTGCTGTTTGGCCTCACTCACATTCTGGACCCTATTAGGCACGGTCATTCTACAGCCAGTATAATCTATTAGACTGGTATCCACACTGCCCTTCCTCCTTATATACATTCTCCTACCCATGGCTGTATCCTTTCTTACTTCGTTTTCTTCCCTCTCAATGCTAAATTCCGGTGTGGAGATTACCTGGACATCTCCCAACCATCTCTCCCAAATTCTTAGTTTAAAGCTCTCTTAATCAGTTGTGCCAGCCTCCATCCTAGAAGTCTATTTCCCTCCTTACTCAGGTGACGTCCATCCCAAGAGAACAGTCCTGTCCATGAATGCCTCCCGTTGGTATCCCAAAGCCCTCCTATAGCACCACTGCCTAAGCCATCTGTTGATAGTCATAAACTTGTCACACCTTTGTTGCCCTCTAGGAACAGGCAGAATCCCACTAAAATCACCTGAGCCTCGATTTCCTTCAGCGTCTTCCCCAGCCTTGCATAGTCTCCCTTAATACTTTCCAGTGAGAATCTAGCCGTATCATTTGTTCCCACATGAAGGATAATTAGGGGATTCTTCCCTGCTCCCTTTAGGATCCTTTTCAACCTCAGGTCTACATCCCATATCTTAGCACCTGGAAGACAGCACACCCTTCTATTCTCTGGATCAGCTCTCATTACAGGCCTGTCTATTCTCCTCAGTAAAGAGTCCCCGATCACATAGACCTGCCTTTTCCTGGTAACGGTGCTATTCTCCAGTCTTTCCCCTGTTACCTCTGGCTGCAATTTCTTTCCATTCCTATTCTCCATTGTACTCCTCTTCAACCCATCCTGTATCCTCATGGGGCTCATATTTCATGTAGTCTCCATTGACTCTTCCCCTTTTCCCATAGAACTAGCCGCTCTTCTCTTCTTCCTTGCCCTTCCACCTTCAGTGACTACCTGCTAAGCCCCTATTTCATTTTCCAACTCTGCAAACCTGTTCTTGAGCTCTATTTCTCCTTCACTAGCCTCTCTTTTCCTCTGCCCGGTTCTCTTAGTCACATGCTTCCACTGACCACTTTCCTCACCCATTCTCCCCTCAGAATTCCTCAGTCCTGCTTCCATCTGCAAGTCTGAGCTTTTCCCTTCGGATACCTCATGTCTTTGCTCCATAATCTGCTTGAACCCCTTTCTAAACTCAACCAGACTTTCCACCTGCATCTCCAAACCTCAGATCTTTTCCTCCATCAGCTCTATCAGACAGCATTTCATACAGACAAAACTCTTACCAGATACCTCCTCCAGGATCATGACCATACAACAGCTTCCACATCCAGTCATCTTCATTGTGTCTTCCACTACATGGGTCACTCCCACTGCTGCCTCTGTATCTGTCATAGCCTTGCCACCTAAATCCTGTTAATCTGGGAAACACAAACCACACCAAAACACCACCACCCACAGCAAAACCAAACCCCAAACAAGCACCACAAGACAAACTCCCCTATTTACAGCTCTGTTTGCTAGCTCCTATGCTACTACAGCTGTCTGTGCCACTGCCTGACTGGCTAGCTATCTTTATAGGACCCCTAGTAGAGAAGCCCCACCCCCTAATCAGGGCTCAGCTTCTCTCCCAGCTCAAAGCCCCTACAAGCCTCTACACATACAAATATTACAAATACAAAACCAAATGCAAATACCTTCTCCTCCATCAGAACTCCCACTCAGACTGGTCATAGACCTTGTTATCTCAGTGGCTTCCTTTTCTCAGTTAGCAAGCTGCCTGATTTATTTGTTTCTGTATGTGATATAAAAAGGCTGCTTCCACGAGCAGCAGTTTTCTCCTACTCGCGCTGTAAGTCTTCCCACACCCGATTATGCAGCAGCGTGTCTGACCAGGAAACTGGTTCTGAATGCAGAGTACTTGTTCGCTTCTCTAGAAGTAACAGTAAAATGAGATATCTAATGCCGCTAAAGCATTTTCAAAATGTTGTACAAACATCATCTAATTAAGTTAACATTTTCAATATTAACCATAACACCCGAATAGCTGAGACTCCAAAATTGGTGGCTACTTTTGATAACACTAGCATTAACCAATTAATATGTTAGCTAATAGTTGACTATGTAATATTAGCATTAGTTGATGCAGAATTAGTTAATGAACATTTTATTACATTAGTTAATTTTACTTTAGTATTGCAAATTCTACTGATTTTTCTCCAAAAATCTCCTGATATTTTATTTTTTTCCCCTTAAATTCCTAGCTCCTGGACCCATGTGATTATGTGAGAATTTCAGTTTTCATATATAAGAACTTAAACAACAGAAGGAAAATATAAAGAACCTCACATTTATTTTTTAATCTCATTTTAAGGGTGGGAGCCTTGATTCAGGATTTTTTTTAAACATATATGATGGGCAATAAAGTTACTTTAAACAATTTACATTAAATTAAATTAACACTATTGTAGATCTAAGGTGGGGCAAAATTGTGTAAGTCCTGTTTTTGTTAGACTCATGGAGAACTATTTTGCCCATCTTGTATTAATATAGAGGAAAAACTGCCCTATAAAAGAAGCAAATCCTTCATACATGCATCAACCTGCTAGTTTTAATTTTTTTTTCCAATTTCATGGCAAAAATGTGTATAGAGGATATAATCAAACAGCATAAAATAATAGAAGGAGGAAAATAATATTACCAATCCTGCTTCTTTCCCATGGTGGTAATTTCCAATTAACACCCTCAGGGTCAATTCAGAATTCTTACATAAATGAAAAAGGAAGGAGTTAACAATATTAATAACAGTTTCCTCTAGGAGAGGGCAAAACTTCAATGGATCCCAGAGTACAGGCTGTTCCAGCAGTTTGTCCTCATTAATGCTATACAGTTTATACATGTTTGATAAAATCCAACTGACTCTATACCATGAGAGATGGTGGATTCTTTTTTTTTTAATCACGATCAGGATGACAGTTATATTTCTAGCTAAAAGTCAGTGATTTAGCTGGTTTATTCTTGCTTGTAGCCTCAATTTTCTGAGTTATGTCTCATGTTATCTACTATATAGTACAAGGATATTTTGCAATATATTTATCTTGAAGGTGACAAATATTTAGCACAGCAAAATATATATTAAAATGGAATTGGGTGAAATTCAATTAAAGGGAGGTTTTTTTTAATGTAGTTTGAAACCAAACTGTATAATATTACAATTTTTCTTTTTTGCAAACTTTAGAGATAAAAATGTTGACAGCTGGTTTTGTTTATGGATAAATTTTCTAAACTGTTTTAAGTTTGAAGCAAATTCTGTTTTCTGGCAAAAAGTGTATCACCTTTCCTTCAGGTGCAAAATCTCTCTCTGAGAAATCTGATTATTACCTTGTCTTTTCAGCTATGTCCAGTGGCTTCTCTCTCTCTCTCTCTCTCTCTCTCTCTCTCTTTAGTTTTGATATTATCCATGCATGAGCCAATGCTGAATTCTAATGTTTACACTCACTCTGAAGGGCATATGTTTGTCTGCCAAAGCCCCAAAGCAGATGCAAACACCAAAAATGAGAGACCATATAAAATATTGGTGAAGGAAACTCCCAGTGTGGTGGGATTCCTTTCGTGTAATTAACTCTGTCACCTCAGGACTAGCCTTTGATACCCATATGCTGATTAGGATCTTAAACAGTGAGTAGTTCTGAAGTCAATTGGCAGTATTTATGGAGAAAGGTGCTACATATTGTGGATAAAAGCAATACAATATGCCTTAGCCTCTTTATTTCTGATGTTGGTCATTTTCAGCAATAACAGTGAAAGTAAATTTATTCGGGGGGAAAATAGATAACTTTAGGTCTAAATGTGTTATTCTTCACAACGAGGGACATTGTCTGGCTATGCCAAAAGAAGGACAGGAGACATTTGACATGGGTTTAATCAGGCCACAACTTTTTTATTAGATGTCTGGGACTATGATGGACTTACAGTTGGTATGGCTACTTCCACCTTTTCATGTTCTCTGTATGTATATATTAATATTATATAATATATATATATATATATATATATATATATTATATAATATTATTACTATATGTTCCATTCTATGCATCCGATGAAGTGGGCTGTAGCCCACAAAAGCTTATGCTCAAATAAATTTGTTAATCTCTAAAATGCCACAAGTACTCCTGTTCTTTTCTCATAGAAACATTGTCCCTGAAAAAAATCATGAATTACAAAACTGACATATCTCCTACAGTATACTCCCATAGCAGGAGTTAACCGTGTTAGCACAACCCAGCTGCTTTTGAGTGCTACAGGGCATTTGGATAACTTGAGCATTTTCTCATTACCAAAGAAGGGAAACTCAATCTGGAAAACTCAATCCAACTGTGAATATGTGTAGAATAAAATATATATGTATGAGAGTATCTCTATGATTTAAAATAGTAACAAAAAGAAAAATTGTAGTAGAGCTGTAAGATGTCTTGGCTTTAAAAATCATTCACATTTTCAGAATTTCAATTTACACACCTTCAAAATTTTGCTTTTTGCAAAATGGAGGGGGTTTAAATTGGAACAAACAGCTTTTACTATTTCAGATAAAGAGATCTTTCTCCTAATAACCCTTGCAAATTTTAGATTAATGGCTCAAAACCAGAATAAGTTTGAACTGGAATTTGATTTAGTTTCAGTATAAATTGGTCCTGTTTTTGAGCAAATAAATCAAACTTTTTAATAAGAATTCTATTGCTGTTTGTTTGTGGGGGAGGAGGGTTTATGAAACTACTAATGAGATTTCTGGCCAACACTCATCTCTAACGACCCACCTGAGTTACTCATTTTATATTACTTTAATATGAAATGTAATGCTATTTTTCTCTTTGAAGTGTAAATAACATGAATATCTTTGAAACTTGATTCTATTTTTTTCCCATTACTCTTGATTATACTATGGCATGAGCTTAGTCCCTAGGCACCACTTTTGTTACTATTATCAGTTAAAATTCAAGGTGGATGAGTCCAAAGTTCCCAAGTGACTGAAGCTTCAGTCCTGCAGCAAGTTCTGTGTAGGCACATATCTACTGACTTCAGTGGGACTCCATGCCAGCCCAGTAGTCTGCCTATGAACTACAGGATCGGGGCCTAAGTAAATGTCATTAATTTCCTGCTTTTTGTTTGCCTTGTCCTGATTTCTTTGGAATGTGATTTGTTTATACAGATAATTCATTCTGTGGTTATATGTTTGTACCAATTTACTTACTAACATATTTGGGTGTCGTACATTTTTAATAATATTTGCTTCCCAACATTTGAAAATGGGTCTGTTCAGATTTTTCTCATGCAATTAATAAGGGAGAATTTATTTTTTGAATTTAAAAAAGTATCTGGCATTGTAAACAATGACATACAATTGCTGTGGCCGTGACTTTTTGAAAAATGAACCAAGGGTCAAAATAAATATTGGTGCACAAGCTCATATATTATCTCTGAAATTATCTGATTCCCCATGAGTGATTTCTTTTTAAAATTCAATTTTGACATTCACTCTTTTGGGCAGAATCAATTTTCTTTCCAAAAGACACTGCTGTGACAAATGATTTGGAATTTGTTTTCAATTTTGCATTACAAAGAGGTAGTTTAGACCTTGAAGAGCTTCCAGCAAATTGAAACTTGATGATTGTCAATGCGTAAATCTTAACATGATGAGGCAAGGCATTTTTATAGTGTTTCTTCAAGTTGGGCTTACCTGCCTCTGTTTTAAAACTGACTTTTCAAGCAATTTTTCATCTTTTCCTTAACTGACACTCATATGACAGACAGTTCGAAAAGCTTAGTATGTTTGATCAAGGTCAATGGAAAAACTAACTGCCACAGTATTAATGTGGATTTGTCCTGTGACATGCCTTCTGGCATCTCTGATTGCTTGGAGGGACTAACACTGCCTCAGTATATTTCACTTCAAGTACTGATACTGATTTGACAGTTCTTGACTTCTGGGGTAACTTTGGAACACATGCCTGATCTCCTTTTTGCTTTTCTTAGACAATTTTTACTTTCTTCCCTTTCCTCTTTTTTGCCAGTACTCCCTTCCAAAGCCTTTCTTGTGTAAGTGCAAAAAGAGTAGCATTATGAATGATACAGGTACCTTTTCATGTGTTTTATATAGATTAAGTTTGATAAATCTTGCTTGCTCTCAAGCAGATCAACAAAGCAGAATGTGATTGGAGTTGATTAAACTATTTTTTACTAGAGGTGGTTTGGGAAATTTTTGATGTTTTTCTGTGAAAAAAAAATGATGATTTGTCGGGGGGAAAAACTGTGGTAAAGGGACAGACTCAACAAATTTCCTGTTTGTTTTTTTAAATGAGAAATTTTTAAAATTGTTGAAATGTTCTGTTTTGACATTTTGTGGGGGGAGGGGGAGCTCAATTCAAAATTATATTTACTTAAGAAATTCAAGTGCACTTACAGTAAATGAATAAATAAATTGTCTAATATCAAAACAAACCATTTTACAATTATCAAAATGAAAGCTTTTGATTGGCACACCTATTATTATTCTTTTATTTTTATTTATCTTATTTTTAGTTCATGAACATTTTGGTGATTTTGACTTTTCAAACCAAGTTGGAACTTGAAAAATGTTTGAAATCTCAAATTTTCCGAGGATGGGAAAATATTTTCCACCTAGCTCTACTCGTGAATAATATTTGTTTTAAAATGAGACCCCATTTTTGGTGAGCAAACTGACTATGATTTTCTTCAAATGTATTTCGTTTTGTTCATAAATATTTCTAAATGTTATGGATGAGTAACTTACTCAGTGTAAGGTATGCATCTTGTCAAAAGTGCACTCCAACTTTTACAGCAATTCCTCAGTATTTCAAGACCAGAGTCCACTTTTTTTTAACCACGTCATTCATCTCTCTCTCTCTCTCTCTCTCTCACACACACACACACACACGCACACACACACAGACACATGCCACACAGAGGCCAGCATGATAAATACCACATCAATAGGACATCCATTAATGTTTTTATTAATAAACAAATATACAATTATGTATTTTTTTTCTTTTTGTTTCAAGTTCACTACTGGACTGAATAGTCATACTTCACTTGCAATTTGACATTGTTTGTGGACGGACTGCATTAAATATGAATTAGTTACCTTTCACATCTACACTCTACACTCTTTGCTCCAAAAAGAGCAAACATATTCCGTGAGCTGAAGGAAATGTCAACTGACATTTAGAATTATGATTTATATTACCTATAAGACATACTAAAATGTGCCATGATCACACCCAGTTGAACAGAAATGTAAACTGAATCTAGTAGAAGGCAGTGGCTAAGCAGAGCAACAGGTGACAAGGAAGAGAAGAGGTGACTAATTCTTACCCTACAACTGTGGAGCATGTGAAAGAGACATTTTCAGCAATCCTTGATAAAAGGTATTTTACTTCTAGAGAAACCCCATATGTAATCTTGTTTCTACAACAATAAATACTAATAAAAAGACACTGTTCTAGAGCTCCAGATAGAATCAGCTGCCAGATAGAGATGTTTACGTCCAGCAGCATTTGTGAAATCAGTAATACTTAAGAAAAAAATAGAACGGAAACTTCATTTTCTCTTTACAAAGGACACAAAATGCACAAAGGAAGATATTTTAGATAACGATTCTTGTTTAGCTTACATTAACATGCCTTTAAACAGGGCAGGGGGTGTTGCCTGGCTTGCCAGGGGAAGGGGTATAGCACTTTATGGGTGGGAGGTGAGAGAGAGGTACAGGAGCTCCTGAAAACATGGTGGATCAGCATGGTGATGCTGACTCATCCCCCAGGGACCAGAAGGCCTGAGGAGTTGATAAAGGGGAAGCCTAGTGGGAGAAACCCCTTTTCCCTGGACCAGGAGGAACACTAGCCACCCTCCCTACTCCTTGGAAGTGGCAAAATACCAGGTTTGGTTGGGACACGTTGTGGGCATTGTACTAGGCACTCCTTTCCTGGAGTGGTGGGAGGGGATTTTTCCCTCACCACCAGATTGGCTAAACTGGTATGGGTGGGTTTTTTTGTTTTGTTGTTGTTGTTTTTTTTTTGCTTTCCCCACAAGTCTTTGTTATGGTGAATAGGGAAGGGAGATACGCTATGATATCGCAACTCATAATGTAAGTGTGGGGCAGATGTCTAGTGCGGGAACTCCATAAAGAAGGGATACACTGACCAGATCAATTGCTTGGTAAAGGACTTAAAGGAGGTGTTTGTTAAAGGAGAGGAACTGGGGGTTTAGGGAGGAGGGGCTCCTATGATTGGCACAGTGGGGAGCCAGACCACCCCTTCCTTTATAACCCACCTTAATCCTCATACGAGGGGGAGAGATGGTAAGGTCCCAGCAATGGGTTGGCTGGGGACCAGGATGAAAAAAGGTAGGGTGGGAGGAAAAACTCCCAGGTAACTATTGAAATGATCATGGAGTTACCTGCACTGTACATTTTTGTCTGCTGGGTAGTCCCTGACATCTAGTAACAAAGTTGAGGCCTGATTAAACCATATCCAGTGTCTCCTCTCCTCCTTTCAGTATAGCTGGACGATATATAGTCCCCAATCCTGAAAATATTTAAGTAAAATATTTAACATTACACATTGTGAGTCGTCCTCTCACAGATACTCTTTCAGCAAACCACCAAACCAAAGTAATAAAGATCACGCATTACAGCTGAGCACTTTTCTGAACAGAGATGGATTTAAGCATGTTCTTCAGTGTTTTACTGAGCTGGGGCTTCACTACATAGTGAATCATGGTACTAAGGTTCACATTGTAAGCTATTCAGGGAAAGTTTTTTATGTGTTTGTACAGCAGCTAGATAAATGGGGTCTCAAATCAGACTGAGATCATTTTTCAAAAAATAAACTCCCAGTGAGAATAAAGCTTCTCAAGTACACTTGGCCTATTCTGTAAACAATGTTCACCTCTATTCAAACCCATTGCTGCAGTAGAGCTTTATTGCTTGTAACCCAAAAATATAAACTTTATTTATACACGATAATTTTGTTACCGGAATATATATGAATTATCACATTTAAAACAAAACTCAGGATGTATTTTCCTTTCATTTCTGTTTATGCTTATACACACAAACACATGTCTAATTTGTAATATCAGAACATCCAATGAGTAATGATAGAATAACTGATGGCAAAAGTATTTTAGAAAAGAAAATGGCGTTTCAGACCAACCATTAATATTGCAAGAAAGTTAATAGGTAAACTGAGCACTCTGGGAAATGTTATACATATATATTTATACATATACATATCTTTTATACTCAGATATTATATAACAGGTCTATGAACCAGTTTTAGCCAATTAGCACACTATTATATGTTAAATGAATTAAATGTTGTCTTATTTGCATGGACAAATCTCTAATAATGATTAATGGAGACTTAATCAGATATAGTGGAGATTCAAAAATGTGCAACAATGAAGGGTGAATGTTGGACCATAATATTAAATGCATTCTCCACCTTTGCACTGACCATCCTATTGTTTACATATAAAAGGAGACTAATCCTCTCAAAGGCTAAATTAGAGCTCTGAAAGCATATAAATCATGAGGAGTTCGTGTTAGTAGCTCTTGTGCCTGGAGAGCAATAGAGGAAGGAATAATATCTGCTGGATGCAGAGGCAAGCATCACAACCCTAGGGATATGAGGGGAACACACTGAGCAGAGACACTTGCTACATTTTCAGAGATGTTCTCTTCACTCAGTGCCAGTCTATGAATACTAGTTGATGCACAGGTAACCATGCCCTAATCACCTGGTGGTGTTCCATCTGGAGACCTTCATGCTCCTGGCTGTACTAATTTCTCACATTCACTCAAGAAACTTTCACAGTTGCATTATAGCATCCTATAATTACTTTCACCACCACTTGGGGCAGCCATAAGACGGCACTAAATACATCTAATTTATAAACAACCTTAAGTATGTGTTACATTCTGAATGGAAGGAAGGGTTGGTAGGAACATACCGAGTGGAGTAGTCACTTAGTGTAATTTCTTTAGCCCTGGTCTACACTAGGACTTTAGGTCGAATTTAGCTGTGTTAAATCGATGTAAACCTACACCCGTCCACACAATGAAGCCCTTTATTTCGACTTAAAGGGCTTTTAAAATCGATTTCCTTACTCCACCCCTGACAAGTGGATTAGCGCTTAAATCGACGTTGCCGGCTCGAATTTGGGGTACTGTGGACACAATTCGATGGTATTGGCCTCCGGGAGCTATCCCAGAGTGCTCCATTGTGACCGCTCTGGACAGCACTCTCAACTCAGATGCACTGGCCAGGTAGACAGGAAAAGAACCGCGAACTTTTGAATCTCATTTCCTGTTTGGCCAGCGTGGCAAGCTGCAGGTGACCATGCAGAGCTCATCAGCACAGGTGGCCATGATGGAGTCCCAGAATCTCAAAAGAGCTCCAGCATGGATCGAACGGGAGGTACGGGATCTGATTGCTGTTTGGGGAGAGGAATCCGTGCTATCAGAACTCCGTTCCAGTTTTCGAAATACCAAAACCTTTGTGAAAATCTCCCAGGGCATGAAGGACAGAGGCCATAACAGGGACCCGAAGCTGTGCCGCGTGAAACTGAAGGAGCTGAGGCAAGCCTACCAGAAAACCAGAGAGGCGAACAGCCGCTCTGGGTCAGAGCCCCAAACATGCCGCTTCTATGATGAGCTGCATGCCATTTTAGGGGGTGCAGCCACCACTACCCCAGCCGTGTTGTTTGACTCCTTCAATGGAGATGGAGGCAATACGGAAGCAGGTTTTGGGGACGAAGAAGATGATGAGGAGGAGGAGGTTGTAGATAGCTCACAGCAAGCAAGCGGAGAAACCGGTTTTCCCGACAGGCAGGAATTGTTTCTCACCCTAGACCTGGAGCCAGTACCCCCCGAACCCACCCAAGGCTGCCTCCTGGACCCAGCAGGCGGAGAAGGGACCTCTGGTGAGTGTACCTTTTAAAATACTATACATGGTTTAAAAGCAAGCATGTGAAAGGATTACTTTGCCCTGGCATTTGCGGTTCTCCTAGATGTAGTCCTAAAGCCTTTGCAAAAGGTTTCTGGGGAGGGCAGCCTTATTGCGTCCTTCATGGTAGGACACTTTACCACTCCAGGCCAGTAACACGTACTCGGGAATCATTGTAGAACAAAGCATTGCAGTGTATGTTTGCTGGCATTCAAACAACATCCATTCTTTATCTCTCTGTGTTATCCTCAGGAGAGTGAGACATAATTCATGGTCACCTGGTTGAAATAGAGTGCTTTTCTTCAGGGGACACTCAGAGGAGCCCATTCCTGCTGGGCTGTTTGCCTGTGGCTAAACAGAAATGTTCCCCACTGTTAGCCACAGGGAGGGGGGAAGGTTGAGGGGGTAGTCATGCGGTGGGAGGAGGCAAAATGCGACCTTGTAACGAAAGCACATGTGCTATGTATGTAATGTTAACAGCAAGGTTTACCCTGAAAGAGTGTAACCACTGTTTTATAAAATGTGTCTTTTTAAATACCGCTGTCCCTTTTTTTTTCTCCACCAGCTGGATGTGTTTCAATGATCACAGGATCTTCTCCTTCCCAGAGGCTAGTGAAGCTTAGAAAGAAAAAAAAACGCACTCACGATGAAATGTTCTCCGAGCTCATGCTGTCCTCCCACACTGACAGAGCACAGACGAATGCGTGGAGGCAAATAATGTCAGAGTGCAGGAAAGCACAAAATGACCGGGAGGAGAGGTGGCGGGCTGAAGAGAGTAAGTGGAGGGCTGAAGAGAGTAAGTGGCGGGCTGAAGACAGGGCTGAAGCTCAAATGTGGCGGCAGCGTGATGAGAGGAGGCAGGATTCAATGCTGAGGCTGCTGCAGGACCAAACCAGTATGCTCCAGTGTATGGTTGAGCTGCAGCAAAGGCAGCTGGAGCACAGACTGCCACTGCAGACCCTCTGTAACCAACCGCCCTCCTCCCCAAGTTCCATATCCTCCACACCCAGACGCCCAAGAACGCGGTGGGGGGGCCTCCGGCCAACCAGCCACTCCATCACAGAGGATTGCCCAAAAAAAAGAAGGCTGTCATTCAATAAATTTTAAAGTTGTAAACTTTTAAAGTGCTGTGCTTAAAGTGCTGTGTGGCATTTTCCTTCCCTCCTCCACCACCCCTCTTGGGCTACCTTGGTAGTCATCCCCCTATTTGTGTGATGAATGAATAAAGAATGCATGAATGTGAAGCAACAATGACTTTATTGCCTCTGCAAGCGGTGATGGAAGGGAGGAGGGGAGGATGGTTAGCTTACAGGGAAGTAGAGTGAACCAAGGGGCGGGGGGTTTCATCAAGGAGAAACAAACAGAACTTTTACACCGTAGCCTGGCCAGTCATGAAACTGGTTTTCAAAGCTTCTCTGATGCATACCGCGCCCTCCTGTGCTCTTCTAACCGCCCTGGTGTCTGGCTGCGCGTAACCAGCAGCCAGGCGATTTGCCTCAACCTCCCACCCCGCCATAAACGTCTCCCCCTTACTCTCACAGATATTGTGGAGCACACAGCAAGCAGTAATAACAGTGGGAATATTGGTTTCACTGAGGTCTAAGCAAGTCAGTAAACTGCGCCAGCGCGCCTTTAAACGTCCAAATGCACATTCTACCACCATTCTGCACTTGCTCAGCCTGTAGTTGAACAGCTCCTGACTACTGTCCAGGCTGCCTGTGTACGGCTTCATGAGCCATGGCATTAAGGGGTAGGCTGGGTCCCCAAGGATACATATAGGCATTTCAACATCCCCAACAGTTATTTTCTGGTCTGGGAATAAAGACCCTTCCTGCAGCTTTTGAAACAGACCAGAGTTCCTGAAGATGCGAGCATCATGCACCTTTCCCGGCCATCCCACGTTGATGTTGGTGAAACGTCCCTTGTGATCCACCAGAGCTTGCAGCACTATCGAAAAGTACCCCTTGCGGTTTATGTACTCGGCGGCTTGGTGCTCCGGTGCCAAGATAGGGATATGGGTTCCGTCTATAGCCCCACCACAGTTAGGGAATCCCATTGCAGCAAAGCCATCCACTATGACCTGCACATTTCCCAGGGTCACTACCCTTGATATCAGCAGATCTTTGATTGCGTGGGCTACTTGCATCACAGCAGCCCCCACAGTAGATTTGCCCACTCCAAATTGATTCCCAACTGACCGGTAGCTGTCTGGCATTGCAAGCTTCCACAGGGCTATCGCCACTCGCTTCTCAACTGTGAGGGCTGCTCTCATCTTGGTATTCATGCGCCTGAGGGCAGGGGAAAGCAAGTCACAAAGTTCCATGAAAGTGCCCTTACGCATGCGAAAGTTTCGCAGCCACTGGGAATCGTCCCAGACCTGCAACACTATGCAGTCCCACCAGTCTGTGCTTGTTTCCCGAGCCCAGAATCGGCTTTCCACAGCATGAACCTGCCCCATTAGCACCATGATGCATGCATTGGCAGGGCCCATGCTTTCAGAGAAATCTGTGTCCATGTCCTGATCACTCACGTGACCACGCTGACATCGCCTCCTCGCCCGGTATCTCTTTGCCAGGTTCTGGTGCTGCATATACTGCTGGATAATGCACAGGTAACTCAGGAAAAAAGGCGCGAAATGATTGTCTGCCCTTGCTTTCACGGAGGGAGGGAGGGAACGGGGGCCTGACGATATGTACCCAGAACCACCCGCGACAATGTTTTAGCCCCATCAGTCATTGGGATCTCAACCCAGAATTCCAATGGGCAGCGGAGACTGCGGGAACTGTGGGATAGCTACCCACAGTGCAACGCTCCGGAAGTCGACTCTAGCCTCGGTACTGTGGAAGTGCTCCGCCAAGTTAATGCACTTAATGCACTTAGAGCATTTTCTGTGGGGACACACACACTCGAATATATAAAACCGATTTCTAAAAAACCGACTTCTATAAATTCAACCTTATTCCGTAGTGTAGACATACCCTTAGATACTTCTTTACTTCCCTGTCATGGGCTCTCCTATCTGTATTCTCCAATTCTGAGCCTTCATTTTGCTCTGAACCCCTTTAGGTTGTATTACTCTAACTGTTCACAGATACCTAAAAGTAAATGTTTAAGGGAATTAAGTATCTCCTCATACCCTCATTGGTCCTCTGCATTTTATTTGCTCTCTTCCTTCTTATTGAGCCAGATTTCCCTGCCTCCGTCCACACCTATACTTCAGACTGACATGGTGTTCTAAGGCAGAATGTCAATGAACGACATGAATGACCTGAAAATGCAATGTGGAAATATACCTCCCATATTAATTTTCCCATTAAACAAAACACTAAATTAAACATTTATTTAAAACATGCTTCTAGGATTCTAACTTTAGTCTATATAAATAAACCCCAATATTAAAAATATGTCCTCATTCTTCCATAGTTCTAGATATGGAAAACTAAATCCATTACTTATACATTTTATGAGTCTGTGAGACTCAAACAAATAATAATTCAGATTACAAAATACTAGAGCACTTCCTTAGCAGCAGAACTGGGAACCAAATATTATTTTTCCTCTTGTTTTTTTTCCCCTCTGTGCCTTCCCCATCTCCAGTTCTCTGAAGGTCTTGCTTATTTCTGACTGATAAATAAGATTCATAAAATACAAAGAAACCTCTTCTGTCAATTTCTGGGAGAGAAGAAGGGAAAGGAATAAGCAATGCCAAAGGTTAACATGGGGAAACTAAAAATAAGACACCATCCAACTTCTTTAAATCTAACTCTATTAACGTTCATCTTTACTCAAAAGATATATGTAAAATCAGACCCATATGTGATGGTAGAAGGAGAAGTTCTAAATAGAAGGTGAATAGAGAGAGATTTTGTTCTGGTGCCTAGGAAGGAAACTTTGAAAAGACATGAAAAGATTTATGTGAAGACATGAGACATTTTTTCCCTCTGGAAACTCTTAAGATATCTAACCCTTCCATGGCCTACAACCTAAAGTTATTTTTACTGTTTTGATTTTATTCACATTTTGTCAGTTTTTATTATGTTTAGGGAACTTTCTTAAAGTTAATGAACTAATCATTCATTTTTATTGCCCAATGCTTTTCAGTGCTATGATGGGCAGATTAAGCAAAGGCCAATTATATTGCTGAGGTTTTGGTGGCTTCTAATAATTTCACTCTTATTCTACCTTTTTTGAGTTAAAGTTTGGTAAACTACAATAGTTGTTTTAATCTCTTTTTCCTTTACAGTTTGTAAAAATGCCAAGCCACGGTATTAGCCAACTAATTGTTTTGTAGGGGCTTTGTCTCTTTTGTTGAACATTATTGAGAAAATATTACATATTTCCTCATTTAGATTGGTATTATGTACATTCTACAGTATCTTTCAGTCTGACTAGAACATCATCTTGGGATCTGGGCTGCTTTTGTAGTTGTAATCTCTACTATATACTACAGTATCTTCCTAAGAGATGTGTGTGGGTGCGTTATAACTGGTACTTGGGAGAGCTCCCTGTGAGTAAGGTTGCAGAACAGTGTAAGTTATAACCCCTTATTTTCACACACTCAAATCTTTCCATTATGTTCCCCTTTGAATAAAATGTGCCATGCCTGTGAACTGCATAGCTACTTAAGTGTGTATTTCATGGTTTAAACAATTATAATCTCTCCCGCATTTTGGTGTGAAAGATAGCTATGTAAATAGCAGTAGAGAAAGTAATATATGAGGAAAGCTCTTTGGAGTACTTGTGGCACCTTAGAGACTAACCAATTTATTTGAGCATAAGCTTTCGTGAGCTACAGCTCACTTCATCGGATGTATTCAGTGGAAAATTCAGTGAGGAGATTTATATACACACAGAACATGAAAAAATGGGTGTTTATCATGCACACTGTAAGGAGAGTGATCACTGAAGATGAGCTATTACCAGCAGGAGAGTGGGGGGGGGGCGAGAAAAACTTTTGTAGTGATAATCAAGGTGGGCCATTTCCAGCAGTTAACAAGAACATCTGAGGAACAGTGGCGGGGGAGGTTGGAGAACACTTCAATCTCTCTGGTCACTCGATTTCTGACCGAAAAGTGGCTATTCTTCAACAAAAAGACTTCAAAAACAGACTCCAATGAGAGACTGCTGAATTGGAATTAATTTGCAAATTGGATACAATTAACTTAGGCTTGAATAGAGACTGGGAGTGGTTGAGTCATTACACAAAGTAAAACTATTTCCCCTTGTTTATTTCCCCCCACCACTGTTCCTCAGATGAAAGCTTATGCTCAAATAAATTGGTTAGTCTCTAAGGTGCCACTAGTACTCCTTTTCTTTTTGCGAATACAGACTAACACGGCTACTGCTCTTTGCCATGTGATCATGGTAAAAGAATTACAGAAAGTCATTTTCTCCAGACATGGAAAAAATAACATTATGCCTTTATTTCTCTCTCTGCCTCACCGTGGAATACCTACCTCAAATCTTCCCCAGGACTTTTTTGTTGGGTTTACTGCTACAGATTAAAAGAGTACACATATCCTCATATCACCTACCCTAGGAGTTTGAGGTGAAAGTGGTGTTCTCGTCCATACTCCCTGTTGAATAAAAGGCCCAGGTAGGAACCATCAAATTGTGGAGGTAAATGCATGGTTATGTAGGTGGTCGGAGAGAGGGCTTTGGATTCTTTGACCATGGGATGTTGTTCCAGGAAGGACTGCTAGGAAGAGATGGGATCCACCTAATGAGAGGGAAGAGCATCTTCACGGGAAGGCTTGCTAACCTAGTGAGGAGGGGTTTAAATGAGGTTCTCCGGGGGATGGTGACCTTAGCCCAGAGGTAAGTGGGGAATTGGGATATCGGGAGGAAACACAATTAAGACAGTGCAACTGTGGAGGCCTCCTGATTAATGCTGAGAAAGTTGGGCAATCAACTAGTTATCTTAGGTGCCCGTACACGAAAGCAAGAAGCCTGGAAAACAAGCAAGAAGAAGTGGAAGACCTGGTAGAGTCAAGGAAGTATGATGTGATTGAAATAACAGAGACTTGGCAGGGTAACTCACATGACTGGAGCACTGTCATGGATGGGTATAAACTATTCAGGAAGGACAGGCGGGGGAGAAAAGGTGGGGGAGTTGCACTGTATGTAAGACAGCAGCATGATTACTCAGAGCTCCAGTATGAAACTGAAGAAGAGCCTGTTGAGAGTCTTCGGCTTAGGTTTAGAGGTGAGAGCAGCAAGGGTGATGTCGTGGTGGGTATCTGCTATAGACCACCAGACAAGGAGGAGGAGGTAGATGAGGCTTTCTTTGGACATCTAACAGAAGTTTCCAGATCACAGGCCCTGGTTCTCATGGGGGACTTCAATCACCCTGACATCTTCTGGGAGAGCAATACAGCAGAGCACAGACAATCCAGGAAGTTTTTTGGAGAGTGCTGGGGACAACTTCCTGGTCCAGATGTTGGAGAAACTAACTAGGGGCTGTGCTCCTCTTGACCTGTTGCTCACAAACAGGGAAGAATTGGTAGGGGAAGTAGAAATGGGTGGCAACCTAGGCAGCAGTGATTATGAGATGGTTGAGTTCAGGTCCTCACAAAAGGAAGAAAGGAGAGCAGCAGAATACAAATCCTGGACTTCAGAAAAGCAGACTTTGACTCCCTCAGGGAAATTATGGGCAGGATCCCCGGGGAGGCTAATATGAGGGGGAAAGGAGTCCAGGACAGGTGACCATATGATTGTGGGATACTTTTGGCAGACTCCCATAACCCTAATCTGTTGGAGGCTGCATCAACACGACAAAGCAATAGGGCTTGAACAGTGGGTCCCAGGTTGACTTGAGCTTGAACCTTACACCCTCACTGGGACCTAGGAGCCTGGGTTTGAGCCTGAGTCCAAGAAATGTGTGTGTAGGCAAAAGGGAGGGTTGGGCACAAGTCTGAGTCTGAGCCTGGGCTTACATTGCAGTGTAGACATATTCTGAGTTATCTGAAGGAGATATAGAGTATGATTGGCATCTTGCTTTTATAGTAAATGATGGAGCACTGTAATTTCCAAATGAGAGGACATAAAGATTAGATCTAGGGAGAGAACCATTAGCTGAAATATAGTATGTTGCCATTTGAATGCTGGACTTAAATTTATATATTTTGAATAATTTATATTCTTCCTGAAAGTAACTGTATATTATATCATGCACAGAAAATGCAATATATTTTACATGGAATAAATAAATTGCTGTTTATATGGTATGTTTCATCAAACTTCCAGAGAGGTGTTCAGAATAACAACTACCTTGCACTTGTAGAAACACACTTTGTTACAGATGAACACACTGCTACTCACAGAGTAATGTGTGGCACATAATAGCACTACAGAGCAGTTGATTATTATTTTTGCTGTGCCTGAAACCTTCTAAACCCTTGGATGAATATTCCATTTAGCAACTAAGTTAGGAAGCTCCATGCTTCTTAATGTAACTGAAATGGATTTGTAGACTATATTAGGCCTGATTTCTCTCACGTCAGTATAAGGTCTTGATTCTACAAGTTGCTGAACACTCTGCCTCCAGCAAAAGCACTTAAATACATGCATTGACCTATGTTTAGAGTAGTGAACATGACAACAATGGCAAATATTCATAGACGTCTTTTAGCTGATAAAGTTCTAATAATATTCTCCAACCCCATTTAACATTATTGGTTGCTTTATCTAGAAATAACTATATGTATTTATATTTTACTTTGAAATTATACACTCTGCAAAGAGTTTTAGGGCCTGGCTCTTAGTGGATGTAAAATTACATAGATCTATACAACTCACTGAGATAAGTTGATTTACCACAGCTATTCTGTATAGACTTCTATAGTATACTCATGATAAATGTATCTGAGAACCTCAGGTCTAGCCCCTATATTAAGGACTAGAGCTATGTGAAGTTTTGTTTTGTGTTTTGTTTGCTGACCAAACTGAGAAAATTATTGAAAAATTGTTTCTTGTTGACCAAAACATTTTGATTCACAAGAAATTAAACATTTCATTTTGGTTCTGTTTTTTTCTTTAGCCTTTTTAAAGAGTAAAATTTAGGCAATTTTTGAAACATTGTTTTGAAATTTTTCATTTTGAAAATGTCAAAATGAAACATTTTGACTTTAAAAAATACGCTTTGTTTTTGGCCAAAACTATTGGCCAAATTTTACATGAATTCATGAATAGTTTCAGTCAACACAAACTGCAAAAAACTACCCGCCTCTACTAAGTATCCACTCTTGCTCATGCTGTGTAATTGTCCAAAGAGCAGTCCCATTGGTTTCAAAGGGTTTCAATATTAGGATAGGAGAATTGGACCATAAATTATTTTTAAAGAATCCGAAAAAAGAATCACATTCTGATTTTAGTCAAACCACTGTAAATCTCCAGGTTACAGACCTTACTACAGAATTTGGCTCTGTGTCAGTCATATTGTACATAACTAGTTCAGGCAGATAGGGCTGCAGTAAGGCCTGATAGACTCAACTTTCAAGTCTGTCTTTTTTCCTCTTAAGAGTTATATTTTTAAAATGATCATTTAGCATTTATATTTACTCACAATATAAATCTACTTAATACATCATGAAAAAATAAGTCTAGTTTAGAAATTTCTTGAATAAAAATCAGTTGATCAGTTTGTACATGTTTTCATTATGTATTGATTAAACTATTATAATTTACCTATTCTGGATTAATTTTTCTATCACAAATAGCATATTGCAAATAGTAGTGAATTTTGCTGTTCATTTGTTGATATGATCAAAAGTGCCAGAACACATTTCTGCCGTTAATCAAACTTTCTTGGGACTCTTTTGTTTGTCATTAGTTTTAATATCTTGTTTTTAATCTGTAAAATACTGCAAAGTATTGATACAGAATATTTGCCAAGCAGAGATTCAAGCTTGCAATTTATTTTTATTACATATCTGTGCTAAGATTTAACCCTTATTATATTGAACAGTGGAATAGTACATTATGTAACATTTCTGCCTAAGAGTAACTTAGTTTGCAGTATTGAAAAATTATTTCCTATGACAGAATTCAGAAAATGGGAAAAGATCATGATTTTTTCAAACAAAACAACAGAGAAAACAAACAAACAAACAAACAATGAAGCTAGAATGTTTGATAAAGGAAAATACTGTACTTTGTCCACTCGGACTGGCGCTCTTAATTTTCTATTTTTGCAGAGAGGTCTTCTTGTTTAGGGATTGGATATACAGTGTAAAAGAATTATGAGGTTTATTTAATCTTTTCTAGTATTCTCTATTTGAAATGAGTGATTGTACTGTTAATATGACATCTGTGTCTTCCAACCCCCCTGACTTTTCAAAACATTATGGGTAGGATTTTTGAAAGCACTTTGTGTTGACTTAACTCAGTCCCAATTATCATTGAATTCAATGGGATCCGAGTTAGGCCAATGGTGAATATTTTTGAACATGCCATTCCAAGTTTCTAAAATAGAAATTGAAGCCACTGAGACTCTGATCCTGCAAGTGGGCTTCTGGACAGCTTACAGAATCAGAGAATAAATCTTTCCCTCTTTTTCTAAAAGTAAGTGAAAAATATTTCTACTAGACTGAAAAGTATTTTGTTTACATTTTTAACTTTTACATTTAAACAGGTCAGCTTTCTGCAGGCAATTACTAAAAAACTGAAAATGATGCTAAAATAATGTTACACTCCTAATAGTAGAGCTTCAGGAATGCATAGCCTTCCCTTGGGTCCTGAATGCATACCTACACAAAGCCAATGTTGACAAGGTTATTGTATTTATACTAGAGCTGTCTGATAAAAAAAAACAGCAGGAATTTAACTTTTTTTTGCTATTTTGCAAAAAATTGTTGACATTTTCCAGTTGTTCAGCCTCTACTGAGATCAGGTATAGCACAGTCAGCAGCAGCAAAAGCTTCCTCCACATCACCTTACCAATACACCACAACCAATCACAGGATATATTGTATGACATTTCTAAGAGTGAGGGGTAGTTGAGTCTTCGTACCACTGAATCCTTAACCTCTCTGCTGAGACTGCCAATAAGGGTTGTAATTAAAGTGGTGGTTTCTATGCTAGAAACTAAGCTAAGACCAACACACAACTTTTGTCTTAAAGGAAGATCAGCCTGAGGTGAAGTTGCGAGGGAGTGGAATAAAGGAGGACAAATAGTGGGTGTTGTTAGGACTTTGAGCATCTCAGAGGACACTCCGTGAACTGAAAAATAAAACAAACAAACAAAAAACACCTATGTATTTGTGAACATGCCAAGAAAGAAACCCTTGTCACTGTTTGTATCTGACTTAAAAATAATGGATTGACATCACTATGAAAACAAAAGAATGACAAAATTAATGAAGATATTGATTTGTTATGGGTCAAATGAAACAAGATAAATTGGAGCAGGAATGGGACCAGGAAACAATTGAGAAATACAAATTAACTAACTACTAGTCCTGTTGGGATGCTTGTCCCTTGACATACAATTACATTATGCGTTATTTCTAAAGAATCTTCTTGATTCCACTCACTTGTGAACTCTACATCTGTCTTCTCTTTTACACAAATGAGAACAAAAACTTGTACGAAAATAATAAATGGATCATCAGTTCCCATAACAAGAGGGAAACCTGCTTTTTTTTAACCCCCAAAACTAAAGGCTGGAACACAGACTGTAATCAGCATTTCTCAGAAGCAACAAGAGCCTTCCTTCTATTCCTTTTAATTTGTAGACAATCATAGAATCATAGAATCATAGAATATAAGGGTTGGAAGGGACCCCAGAAGGTCATCTAGTCCAACCCCCTGCTCGAAGCAGGACCAATTCCCAGTTAAATCATCCCAGCCAGGGCTTTGTCAAGCCTGACCTTAAAAACCTCTAAGGAAGGAGATTCTACCACCTCCCTAGGTAACGCATTCCAGTGTTTCACCACCCTCTTAGTGAAAAAGTTTTTCCTAATATCCAATCTAAACCTCCCCCACTGCAGCTTGAGACCATTACTCCTCGTTCTGTCATCTGATACCATTGAGAACAGTCTAGAGCCATCCTCTTTGGAACCCCCTTTCAGGTAGTTGAAAGCAGCTATCAAATCCCCCCTCATTCTTCTCTTCTGCAGGCTAAACAATCCCAGCTCCCTCAGCCTCTCCTCATAACTCATATTTATGACAATGCAGGTCCCCACATCTGTACCCTAGAGTTCAGAGTGGGGAAGGAAGCTGGACAGACATTGTCAGAGGCTTTCTGAAAGTCCAAGTACACTATATCCATTGGATCACCCTTGTCCACGAGCTTGTTGACACCCTCAAAGATTGGTGAGGCATGATTTGCCTTTCCAAAACAACATCTATGTGTCTGATAATTCTGTTATTTACTATAGTTTCAACCAATTTGCCTTGTACTGAAGTTATTTGGCTATATTGAAAGAAGGACAGGAGACACTTGATATGGTTTTAATGAGGCCACAAATTTATTATTCAATGTCTGGGACTACCCTGCAGATAAAGTGTACATACACCCATTTTCATTAAATAACTACCCAGGAGGGTATCCGCCAGGCCTCTTTCTTTTTCTATCTTGGTCTCCTAGCCAACATATTGCTTGGACTTTACTTTCCCCCCCCCCCCCCCCGCCCCACGAGTTGGAGGATTAAGGTGGCTAATCATCAACATAATCTTGGTCAAGGGGTCGGTATTATATTCCTACTGCTATACTCTTATTATTCAAACATGAAATTTCTATCCATAAAGATTCAATGATACAGTTTGATTCATTTAAGTTTTTCACTATATTTGATTCAATGCTTTCATTTGCCTATAGTGCAAATCTCCCACCACCATGACTTCCTCTGCCATTCCTATGTATTTTGTACCCTGGTATTACCATGTCCCAGTGATTAGGATTGTTAAGTGAGTTTTCATGATGCTTATTATATCAATATCCTCAGTTAACACCAGTAACTGAAATTCACCCATCTTAGTATTTAGTCTTTGTATACAAGCACTTATAAAATTTGTCAATATTTACTCGTCTTCCTTCATGTGATGTAATTGAATGGGACACTTTCATTTGACTGTTTCTCTTCAACTGCTGCATGGATTTTATCAACTTCTAGCTTCTCCTATTTACTAAGATATAGAGACTCTCCAATAATAGATCTTTCCCTAAGGAATGTCTCCATCCAAACTGTGTGACCTTCCACTGTTGCCGGCTTTCCCCCAGCCCTTAGCTTAAAAATTCTTCTATCGCCTTTTTAATTTTACATGCCAGGAATTTGGTTCCATTTTGTTTTATGTGGAGCCCATCCTTCTTGTATAGGTGCCTCCTTCCCAAAAGGTTCCCCAGTTCCTAATAAACTTAAATCCCTCCTTCCTACAGCATTGTCTCATCCACACATCGAGACCCTACAATTCTGCCTGTCCAACTGGCCCTGACTGTGGAACTGCAAGCATTTCAGAGAATGCTACCATGGAGGTCCTGGACTTTAATCTCTTAGCTAGCAACCTAAATGTGGCTTCCAGAGCCCCTCTTCTACTTTTTCTTATGTCACTGGTACCTACATATGCCACGACCACCAGTTCCTCCCCAGCACTGCACATAAATCTGTCTAGATGTCTCAAACAATCCACAACCTTCATACTAGGCAGTCAATTTACTATGAGGTACTCCTAGTCATCACAAACTCAACTATCTATATTTCTAATAATTGAATCCGTCATCATTACCACCCTTTCTCTTCCTACCAACTGGGGTATCCTCCCCTGAAGGGGTATCCTCAGTGTGAGAAGATCATCTGGAAGGAGGGTCCCAACTATGGGATCATTTCCTCCACTCCAGTTTAATGTTCTTCTTCCTCATGAGACTTTCATCCTCCTCAACAGCACAGAGGCTGTGAGACTAAGGGTGAGACTGCTCTACTGTGTCCCAGAAAGTCTCATTTATATTCCTTTTTGTCTCCCTTAGCTCCTCCAGTTCAGCCACTCAGGCCTCAAGGGCGTGTACTCAGTCTCTGAGGGCCGTGAGCTGCTTGCACTGAGTGCATATGTATGCCACCTGACCACAAGGCTGGTAATTATGCATGCTGCATTCAGTGCAACAAACTGGATAGCCCCCATTCTGCTGCTGGACTTCTGCCTGCATTATTTTTACTCCTGCAGGTTTTGGTTAGGGTTTTTTGGTTTAGTTTGGCAGTGGGCGTTGGATGGCCCAAGTTTAGAGAATGTTAGCTATTCTGGTTCTCATGCTTCCTCTTAACCTGCCTCTCAAAACTCCTGTTTGCTGCTTCCGTTTGCTAGCTCCAATGAATATATTCAATGATTGACCAAATCTTTTCCATTGAGAAAGGTACCAAGAGGTCTATGGTTGGTTATTGGTTTAAAGGAGCCCAATCCACAGAGATATTTGTAGAAGTTTTCACATGCCCATACATTTGTTAGATACTCCTTTTCAATGTGCACATATTGCCTTTCTGGTTCTATAAAGTGTATGAAAGCAGAAGCACATATAAAGTGTATGAAAGCAGCTGGCTTCCACTCAGATCCATATAGCTTCAACAATGCAGCACCAAGGCCATAGCTACTGGCATCAGCATTGACCACTGTGAGTTTGTTTAAATTGTAGAGCTTTCAAACTGGATCAGTTGAGACCATTTCTTTTACTGTTTTGAAAGCAGTCTCCTGATTTGGCCACCATAGCCAGAATATACTGGACCTTCATAGTACACTCAGTGGTTTTGTCACTGTAGTAAGATCTTGAAGGCATCTACCAAAATAATTTACCAGCCCTAGTGTGCATATCAGTTGTGCTACATTTGTTGGTGCATTCAATCCTCTAATTGCTCTTACTTTCTGAGAGCTGGGCCTAGATCCATCTTTGTTAATTATCTGACCCAAAAATTCAATTTGGTGTTGTCAGAGAACAACTTTCACTGAGGGTGTTCTTCCATTGACAACCCATGTACTAAAATATTGTAATTTTCTTAAGCAGCTCTACCATCTTTCTTTGGAACATTTTATAAGTGCTGGCAATCCCAAAATGTAATGTTTGATAGCAAAATCTTCCAGATGGTGTAAAGAATGAAGCAATCTCTTTGGCTCAAGGAATTTGCCAGAAACCTCATAAGGCATTGTTCCCTAGCCAATGGGAGCTGTGGATCCAGCACTCATGGCAGGACGGGGGCAGAGCATGGAGCCTCTGTGGCTGTTCCTCTTCCTAGGAGCAGCAGGGACATGTAACCACTTGCGGGAAGCCACCTGAGGTGACAGCTGCCTGGATCCAGCACCCCGAAACCTCTCCCGCACCCCAACCCCCTGCCCTGAGCCCCTTCCCACACCCAAACTCTGTCCCAGAGCCCACACCCTGCACCTCCTCCTGAAATACCCATTTCTAGAGCTTTCTGGTGCATAAAGTGTTGAATAATACAGCTTTTACAGTATCTGGTTTTTGGAGGATTTCTTAAGCAAGTCAACTTTTTTAAATGAAAAATTTCCACTTTTAAAAATAAACTTTAATGAAAAGTATTAATTTATTTTTCTTTTTTTCAGTTATTCAACTGAATAAATGAAAAATTGTTAGAAGTCAAAAAATGCCCATGAAAAATGTGATGGAATTTTTTTGGATTTTTTAGATTTTTTTAATTTAGAAAAAATATTGATTATTTTTTGCTCTTGCCTATTTTCTATTGTTAAATACATTTTATAATTTTATGAGTACCCATTTACTGAACTTTTGTCAATTTGTTTTATTAGTTTTTAATTGTCTTTGCTTCTTTACTTTTTTTAAACTATGATTTTTCACTGTTAAAGTAGCAAAATTACACTCCAGTTCAGACAGATGAAATATGGCCCTTTTGCTTTATGTATCAAGACCGACATTTCCAAAAATATTTAGAATACACCGCTGAGAATGTAAAAATGGGGGGTTACTAGACAAATAGTTTGCAATTTCTTCTTGTTTAGGCATTATCTGGAGACATGCAGATGTAGATCATTGATCACTTGAGTAGTTCCAGTTTAATGGAACTTCTCATGTGTGTAAAGTTACACGCTTCCATAAATGTTTGCAGGATCAGGTCCTTAGTAATGCAACTTAGAGTAGATGCATATGATTGAAAATTTATACCCAAATGTAGGAGATGCGCTCTCCTACTGACTTGCTCAGAGCTTCTTTTTAGTTTGCAGCTGCCTTTCTGTGTGTTTTACATTAGAAAACTTCAGCAGGCTAACTTGACTGACAGCCAGCTAGTTACCATAGAGTTGAGGAAACATCAGAAAAAGACTAGTGGCTTAATTCAGTGATGTTTTAAAACTGTAAAGACCACTTTTTAGAATTTATACTATACTTAAATATTTACCAGTTGTCACAAGGACAAAACAATCTGGTAATGTCTGTGGGAGGGGTTACAGTCACACTTACATATTTATCTGGTAAATTGTAAGGGATAGTCATTATTATTGATCAGTTTGATGAATTCAGCATAATCATATCTCATGACTAAGTACTGCACAAAGATAAAATAAGAAAAAAAATCAAAAATACTACCTTAAATCCCAATCCCATAATAAACTCTGCATAGAAACACCCCTCTGTTCAGGGAAACCTCACTGAAGGATCATTAGTAATTGCACAACAGCTTCAGACTATAATTCGGAAGATTTTTTTATATGTTAATAAACATACAACAGATATAGTATGTTTTTTGGCTCGTGATTCAAGAATGGTAGGTTACATGATTCTGGTAAAATTCTCCTTTGTTTACTTAATCATCTTCTTATATTTCAGTTCCTTTTTTGTCCATTCTGTGGTTCTTCCCTTGATGTTTGTAAGTGGACATAGCATATGAAATAGCCCACTTGCTGTTAATTCTGATTGCACAGGGTTTTTAATGTGGATAAATTATACAACTATTATGATTCAAAGACTATATTCCTGTTTAGCTACTGCAGTGTAAGTTATTGTCCAATTGTAAAATAATGGAATTTCACTAGCTTGCTGCACTAATTTCTCTCAAGTGTATAACAGTTTTCTTTGTTATTGTTTCTTATTCTTGTTTTATAAAATAATAATAATCAGTAATAAATAATAAATAAGGTTTTGTCCTACTTCTCCCCAAAATATCCTCTCAAGCCTTTTGTTCAACCCCCTGCTAATGGTAACTTGTTTATGTAACTAAATTAACTTTCCCATCGTTTTTCACACTATTGACATTATTAACAAAATAACACATAATGATATCACTTAGTCTGATTTCACTTCTTTCACTTTAGTATGGTTGCTGCACTAAGCACATTAAAAAATGCAGCTCTTCTTCCTCTATAGAGCATGATTATTGGGTTTAATTTTTATTCACGGTCAGATAAGTCAAATCCCTCTTCCCTAAAGTGAAGATGTTTTTGCTCCCTTAAACAAATGTCCTGAGTACAAATATAGCAAAAGTCAGATTAAAAAGGGCTGTGTTTCTATCTGCACTGTTACTGAGATGCTGTAGTTGCTAAAAACAATTCTCCATTCAAGCAGGTGGGAAAAGTTTGATTTTAAATTTCTTATTAAAAACAAAAATGCCATGAATTAGAGTCTGAGCAAACCAGTAACTATTCTTTGGGGGCAGGGCAATATTAGTAGGATTTAATAGACCCTTCAGTTTCATCCAGAAGCAAAAGGTCAAAATGGCAGACTATATGTACAGAGCACTCTGCATAGGCCATGCTGCTTCTGACAAATTGGTGTCTCTTACTCCCTGTCAATAAAAGGAGTTAAACATCATAGTATTTGGGGAAAGAGAATGATAGATGCTTGAAGCAATTTAGCTGAAATAGCAAGCAAGCACACTATTGCTGTGACACAGAATTAAAGGTAAAAACAGTTCTCTACATGAAATTAATAAGACAGAGGAGCATAGTATTGCTGTGGGAATGCTTCACCCTATCGTTCATGGAAGCTGAATGACAATTTACTGCCCCCTCCACATATAAATCATGAAAGGAATAAAGAATCTGTGCCAGCATTAAAAGCAATGTAACCCAAACCTACTTGGAGATGAACCAGTAAGCAAAAATGACAGAGAAGAATTTACAAATCAATGAAAGTAACTTATGTATCACCCATATGGGAAAGATTTCATATTCATTCTTGGGTATGAAAGGTCAGAGTCTTTCCTGTCAAGTACAGAAAGGTACAGAATAAGGGAGCCCAAAATATATCCTGCTGATTTAAGGGATGAGTCATCCAAATCTAGTGATAGCAACAACATATTATAAACAATGGGAGAACAAGAAGTCCAGCAGTTTGATTCTGGGGAGAGTGATAGCTTCCAACAAGCAAGATGGATGGTAGATGCCTAAAACAAACAAAAGAAATATGGAAAAGCAATACAAAGTTTTTAAAAAGACAGTAGAAGATAACAGTAGCCTTTTAGGGTCCAATCATAAAAAGGACAAAAAGCCTGGCAGTAAAGGAAACTCCATCTCAAGGATGGCAGTTTATCGTTGCCCTAATGACAATATCAAGCATTGTGTACTGAGTGTAAAATTCTTGTCAAGTAGAAATGGGCTCTATCTCACAGTAATGCATAGGCTTTTAAAGAGAAACCATCAGCCAGACTTGTCATAGACAATACAGCTATAATGGGAAGCATGTCAATGTTATTTATTTTGTAGGAAAAATAAACTCTTGAGAGTTAAGGTCAAATTTCCAAGAGTTATACATTAGAAGGCAGATGGCGGCAGAAATCGCACAAAGATGCTTGCATTTCTTTCATATCAGCTGGCACAAGACTCACATTGCACTTTGAATTAAAGTTAACAGTCAGTAATATCTTTATTGCCATTCTTTATTGTGTGTCAAAAATCAACTGAAACAGCTAGAGTTCCAAAAGGGCAAGAGCAAAGTAAACTCCTAAACAAAATAACTCTGTGGTTGCTCAGCAACCACGGCTATCAGAACACAGGGCCTAAGTTCCCACAAATTTAATGTGCTAATCATTTAACTGCACTGAGGATGTTTGTGCACAGAAGTCCCTCATGTGATGAGGAAGATATGGGCTACAGTTCTGTGAGACGGATTGATGCCCTTCATAGCTGATGAAAGCCAGTGGTGAAATTTTATATCCATTATTGAAAGGATTGTTGATGTTTCTCTACAGGAGGGGAGGATGCTCACCAACTTTAAACAATTAGTGGTAAGGTCTTTGCTTTAGATAGTACCTGTAAAGATTGTGCTCGATTCTACTGACATCTTGCATCTATATTGTTGTTTCATGTCTAGGTATGATATAGAATCAACTTTAGTATCCTTGGTCAAATAACAGGTGTCCCTATTTGCTTTATTAGTTCTGTTAGCAGTCTTTGATATGTTTGACCAGCAGGTGTTACTGATACACACTTAAATTATCTGGTGAGCTAGTCTGGTTGTTCTACAATGGCCCCATCCTGTCTTTCCAAGATCTCTCACAGAGTGGTGTTGGAGAACTGCTCATTTACTTCAACGTCTCTCTGTCATTTTCCCGATTCAAGGGACCATATTAATTAGACTATTGATGTGACCAGCATAGGCACTGACTCCATGGGTGCTCCAGGCCTGGAGCAGCCACAGAAAAGAATTAGTGGGTGCTAAGCCCCCACCAGCAGCCAGCTCATCCCCTCACGACCCAGCACCTCCAGTTCGCTGGCAGCCCTGCTGATCAACTCTTTCCCCTCCCTCCCAGTGCCTCCTACCTGCTGCGATCAGCTGTTTTGCAGCATGCAGAGGTGCTGCGGGGAGGGGGCAAGGAGCCGGGATGGGGGCGTGCTCGGGGGAGGGGCAGAACTGGGCTTGAAGAGGTGGAGTGGGGGTGGAGCAGGGGCAAGAAGAGGCAGGTGGGGGTGGAGGCTTTGTGAAAGGGGTGGGGTGGGGGTGGGGACTGGGCAGAGCAGGGGCAGGAAGAGGTGGGGAGGGATTGGGGGTTGCTGGTGGTGGGGCCGAGGGTGGAAAGGGGGGTTGAGCTCCCGTGAGGTCCAGAGGAAGCTGACACCTGTGGTGTCCAGTGCTTTCCAGGACTAGGACCTAGAAGAGTATTATCTGGTTGCAGCTCATTCATCAGTGGCACTTGGCATTCTCTCATTTTTGCTTATTCATCTTTAGACAATTTGTTGAGTATTTAGGGAGCAATACCATAAAACTAATGCTAGTCTCTCCATTGAATTCAATGGACCCTAGATCAGGCCCTTAGTCAATTAACTGAAACAATCTCATGCCACATAATTAAATTTAGCTACCTTGCAATATAAAAGGGCCAGGATAAATCTTCTGTTTTAGGCACAAAATATTGGTTTAATTTTTACCCTTTATTTATTTCTTTAATTTCTTTTCACTTTTAGCTGACCCCTATATTTAAGTGCTTTCTACAATTGCTAAAACAAAAGTATATTGTGCTGTTGTTTTATGCTCTAGCCAGTGAATGAGGACTGATAAATATTGAACCCCTTTTACATCTTAAAAGGTAGTATAACCATTTGTTGCATGTCTGAGTTGTTGACTCAAGATTGTCAAATAACTGGCCCAGTTAGAATTATTTAATCAAAGGTTATCAGTTAGAGATTAGTACAGCACTATATAGAATACAGAAAGAAATATATACATTGCCACCCTTTGTTGTCAGAACAAGAGCTGGCTCTTTGTTTGTTCTTCAGTGTATCTGGAGGTAAGTGCATTTATCATTCCCCCATCAAATTTCCTATACCAGTTTCATTATATAGGGTTTTGAAACAAAGAAGATCCCTTTACCAAGAATATTCTCCCAGACACATATCTTTTGATGTCATTTCTATATGTTCTCAGTTTACCTGGTTTGTGTGTAAAGGCATGATTATTTACATCTGAGAGGACTAACAATTCTTCAAGATAACATCTCTCAGTGGTCCTTCTTACCTCGCACATTCTTCTTTATTGATTCTCCAACAGAGAACATTTGCTGTAACAATTATCCCTTATTAGTTTCCCGAGTCTATATATGCTTATGTAAGCTGAGTGTGTGTGTGTTAAGGAGAGCATTTCCAAGACTATCTGGAGTTTTATAGACACGAGGGCACCTAAGAATTATAAAATACTGCATAATGGATACAATTCCTGAATAGTTACACTCAGTCAAGGGCAAGTGTTCTGAGCCTTAGAATTAAGACATACTGTTGTTGAAGATACAGATTCTAAGGAATTGTTAATATATAAATGAACCAAATATACAGAAATAACTAAAAGTGTTGATATTTACTAACACATTTAATGTTTTGATTTTCTGTTAACTTTGTTGCTTATGGTAATACATTCAAGCATAGCAGTGTACTTTAAATGAAGTCAATACTGTATGTTTTAAACATTATTTTCCTATTTATAAACCTTTAAGATGATTTTACATTTCAGGTCCTCATTTCATATAAGTTTTAATATAGAATTATTCCAGAACTTGAAAATTAAACAAAATCTCACAGTTTGTTGCAGCCTACCTAACCACTGAATAGCTTTTCCCCCTTTGTTTTTATCTTGTCTTGCTACATATCTTCATTGTTTACCTGCTTTAAAATAAATTTTTCACACATTTTATTTGTTCCATCTGTTTAACAGAAACCAAAACAGCCAGCCGTAAATTGTACTTGCAGATAAAGGTTAATGATAAGTAGGTTCTTGTGCTCTGCTGCTTCTAAAGATGAAAAGCTGTTAACATTAAACTTTTTACTTTACTACTGTGCATCCAATGAATAATAGTAATTGTTACCTAACCCTACACCAATTCATTTGACCTCATTCATATGCATCATTAGAAGAGTTTTCAGGTAAATTTTACATTTTTCCAAGTAAAGAGTCTGACTCCATTAAACTCTGTTTTCCTTCTCCCTACACATAAGTGATAACCTCTGAATATTACACTCAAGAGTTGCAGAAGTCAAAAGAAGGTCAGAGTCAAATGGAAAAGTGGCATGCTCTGTTCAAACAGCAATTTATACTATATATTCAGAAAAGAATGACCATTCTATTTGCAGTGGTAACCCCATCATCACAATGCATGCATATTGCATTTAATTTAAAACTCAGCGCACATAATGTTCCCTTTCTACTGAAAACATAATACAGTGTATCATTCCCTTTTTATTCTGTTACTTCATTATTGTTTTCATAAAAGATAGTTATAGAAAAGGTAAGATGGGGGACAACAGGCTTAGAACAACACCACTCATAAACAAGGAATGTGTCTGAAGACTATCAAATAAATCATGTCTGTCTGCCCAATATCTGGTATCTCAGAGGCATCATCTAATCTATTACTACTTTCTGCCCTCCTTTGGGATGAATTCTTCTACAGCACTGGACAATTAGTTTATACAAAGGAAATGCATTTCACTTCTCCATGCACCAGGTCAACCGAATCTGGTTCCAGGAACAGCAATATTATTGCAGAGATTCCTTTAAAAAAAAAAAAAACATACACCACCTCAAGCTATTAAACTTTGTACCATTTGCAGCAATTCAACTCAAATTTTCACGTTTCAGGGGGGTTTTCTACGTGAATTCCTCTATAGACTGTTTTACATAAGGCTTTTTGATGGTTCAAGTTCAACTCATATCACCCTAAATTTTATGAGCCTTTTTAAATCTTAATCATCTTAAGTTTTCAAAAACTACATCATGCAGAAGTTACACTCAGTGGGCACAATCAAGATAATGTAAAATATGTCAAAGCTGTGTAGGTAAAGTTACTCCAGTCCATTCTTCACAGAAAAGTGAAGATGTTTTAGTGGTGAGGAAATGCAGTCTGCATAGTTCCATCAAGACCTTACCTGCTTTTTCAGCTTCTAATCAGGGTCAGAGTAATTGTTTTGTCTGTTAATAGTTCTTTGAGACATCAATGCTAGAACTAGCCAGGAACAGGTTTTGTGGGTGGGCCAGCAACACACATCCATTCTTTACCACATGTCTAACCACATGTCCCCTACAATCCTCATCCCACACCACTAAGATCCATCTACAGGTCCTCAAGATGCCTCACACTCAGCCCACAATATCCCCTAAACACCCCTCCACAGCCCCAGAGCTTCTAATTTACTTTTCATCTCTTGAAAGGGAAATCCTAATTACCTTTACACTGATTATCTCCTTGCACCCTCAGGGCACAGAAAGTGGCCAAATAGCAGGGGCAGGGCATGAAAACTCTTGCTTTTGAGCTAGTACTTTAACTGCGTAAAGTCTGATTCTCCAAGAGCCCAAATGGGGCTGGCTGGTCTACTCAGACTTGCCATTCAGAGTTTCCTTTCGTATGAGACAGAGCCACCCCTTCACTGCAGAGAGAACAGTAGTGACATCAGATGGCATGCTCATCTATTGCTTGAAGCTTCTCTGCAGCATTTTTTCTGAAGATTTTGGTTCTGTTCAAGGGTTATTGGATTAACCAAATGGTCCTCTCCAAATTTCTTAATTGTTTGCAGGTATAAAGAAAAGGAAAAGGGGAGGAATGATGGGAACACTGAGCCTTGGGGTGGCTCTGGGGGATCAGAGTGTTGCTTTGGTGGGTGTACATGGGGGAGGCAGTTACACCTGGTGTAAAATTAATATGGCGAATATAATGTAATGGAGGTTAAACTATATGGAAGGAATGTGCATTTTCCCAGAATGTGTGCAGAGTATATTCGAGAAGGGGTAAAAAATAAAAAGCAAATAAAACATGGTACTTCATTAAAATCCTGTTTGGGCTCCAAAAGGGGCCACAATAGGTTGTGCTTTCTTTTTCAGATCTGTGTGTGTTTTGGAGCAGGAGATGAAAGTGGGAAGTAATCAGAACTCTAGTGGAAGTGGAATGTTTCCCTTTTAAGACAGTCTCTGAGCTGCTAACAGCTTTGGATCCAAAAGCAAGCTAGTAAGCCTCTGTGTGTAAATGCAAATTACCTAGCTGATGGGCACAAAGAAGCTGCAAATAACGAATATATCTGGTCAGCAAACAAGCTACTAGAAGACTCAGATTATGGCCCTCCAGGAAAGGGAGGTGAAAAAAACAAGTCAAGCCTGAAAATAAGGGGGACAGGTTAACCCTAGGGGGTGTGTGTACAGTGCTAAAATCTGAAGCTGTCTCTCAGCTATTACCTGAGAATAAACTTAATGCTTGTTACAGCAGAGAAACTATTGCAAACTTGGTCTGTTGTACAAGAGGGGACACCTAGGTACACCACCTCATGAATTTCATAAATGACCCGTAAGTGGGGTAATTCACTAGCCTGACTACAGAACAAAATAAGGACAGCCTGGAGGTAATTCTTCTGTTTTTCCTGCAATTAGCAAGGAAATTTGTAAAAGAAAGTGATTTTGTTATTACTATTATTAAGCAATAATCTGTCCCCACCAGGGGGGTGGAAATTGTTTCTTTTGTTTTTCAGACACTTTACAAGCAAGCTGGCGCCAGCGGAAGAATAACTCAGAATACCATGGATCTGTGTTTTGTGTTTGTCTGTGGTGTTTGTCTTGTTGCTAGCATTGTTGTGTTTTAATGAACAGAAAACCTCATGACATGGGTGGGGGATGGCTTCAAAAGGCTGACCTTGGGCGGGCGGGGTGAGATGTGTATGGGAATGCAAAATGCTCAACTAGGAGGCCAGCACCTGTGTAATAGCTACCGTGGTACCTGGAAATGGAATGGCAACTAAGGTGGTCCCCACAAGCCCTATGGAAATAATGAGAAGGGGAGGAGCTCACTGGGAATCAATGGAGGGGTGTGTAAAATAGTGTAAATTAACAGAAGATGTTTGGATGTGCCCCTCTCCTATGACTATGGAGGAGCAGGATTAATGGCCTATGCAAGGGGTGGACAATTGGGTGTACGGTGTTTGGCTGGGAATGTACATATTACTGTGGGCACAATTACCCCAGCCCATAACCAAACTACACACATCTACATGCTGCTATCTGGACTTTGGTGCACAAATGGATCTGTGAATCTTATTGCTGTGAATAATCAAACCAGGGCATACTGCCTGATTCCATACCAGGTGGTCAAGCTGTTTTGGACAATATCCCATTTCTCTGTGAACATTCAATGGACTTATGATATGGACAAAAGCAAGCAAAACCTGCAGGGGCAGCTTGTTGCAACCGCCAGCAACTGGACACATAAGATCTTGACCCTGTCGAAGGAGGAGAGGCAGTGTTTTGGGGGTGTCTCGGATGTTGGACCATACTGCAGTGGTCAGGACTCGGTATTGCTGTGGATTTTGTATTGTTAACTGTACTTGTGTTACATTGCATATGGAGATAACCTATAAGTAATGTAGTAATCCCTCCAAACCCTACAGTGTACTAGACAACCCGGATCCAACCTTCTCGGGCCCACTATAATGGGAAGTCTGGAACACTAATTGGAATAGGTGTGGTATGCCCATACGAGAGAAGGTGCAGGGCACTATACGACACAAGGGGCAGTGGGACAAATGGAATATCGACACCTTCCACCTTGATGCCTGGCCCTATCAGGAAATGTGTCGCCATATGTCCTATGCTTTTCCAGGGAAACCTGGGCAGGAGGATCCCAAAAGAAAAAGAAAAAAAAATGGGTGGAGTGTTAGGAAATAGATATTCAGGACTGTCTTTAAAGGCCTATACTTTAAGAATTTAGGTGTATTCTTATCACTTGGCTAGTTAGCGGTATGAAAGAAAGAATCAAAATCACTGTCTGCCAGTGTAAGATCCTTCTCTTACTTTGACAATCTGAGGCCCTGTTCTTAGGCTAAGGCCTTTGGCTAAGCAACAGAGGCAGCCATAAGCTGGGAAGCGTCCGGTCACCTCCTCATATTCCAAACTAGACACATTGAAATAAGGTGCTATTGGGCTGTTAAGAATACAGTCCTGTCCTGATAATGCCTAACGCCTCCAGAGAAAGGGAAGTGCCTAGAAGATGTAAAAGGAAACTTAGTTTGATAGCATCCTTTTTGGCAACAACTCACTTATCAATAGCTGGGATGTGAAATCCTCACTTCTGTATTGTTCTGTCATTATAGTTCCCACTTTGCTATTGTTTGTCTGTATAATCTCTGTCTGGTTCTGTGATTGTTTCTATCTGCTGTATAATTAATTTTGCTGGGTGTAAACTAATTAAGGTGGTGGGATATAATTGGTTAAATAATCATGTTACAATATGTTAGGATTGGTTAGTTAAATTTCAGAAAAATGATTGGTTAAGGTATAGCTAAGCAGAACTCAAGTTTTACTATATAGTCTGCAGTCAATCAGGAAGGGTGTGTGTGTGTGGGGGGGGGAATGGGAACAGGGAATGGGGGTGGGGAAATTGGAATCATGTTTACTAAAGGGGAAAATGGGAACAGGGAATGGGGTGGGGAAATTGGAATCATGTTTGGCTAAGGGCAGGAATGGGAACAGGGACACAGGTGTAAGGCTCTGTGGTGTCAGAGCTGGGAAGGGGGACACTAAGGAAGGAAACTGGAATCATGCTTGCTGGAAGTTCACCCCAATAAACATCAAATTGTTTGCACCTTTGGACTTCAGGTATTGTTGTTCTCTGTTCATGCAAGAAGGACCAGGGAAGTAAGTGGGTGAAGGACTAATCCCCCTAACAATGACAGAAGGGACAAAAGTTAAAGGCTAGCAACCCATCCCTCAGTAAAGTCCTGATGTGTGAGTAAAGGATGGTCTCCAGGTACCCTGTGGAAAAGTGTTAGGTTGTTTGGGAATGTGATAAGTGAAGGGGGGGGGGGCAGGGAGTAGATCTGTTTTATGGACACCCAGCCAGCCAGTTAGCTACAAAATCACTGTTAGCAGCCATTCTCTACTTGGTTCACCTGTAAAGGGTTAAAAAAGCCCATAGGTAAAAGAAAAGGAGTGGACACCTGACCATGAGAGCCAATGGGAGGGCTAGAACTTTTTAAAATTGGGAAAAAACTTTCCCTTTCTCTGTCTGTTGTTATTCTCCAGAGAGAAGGGACAGAGCAGAGACAAGGCTGGAGCTATGCTGTAAAAGCTGTGGGACAAGTATGAAAATCACCAGATCATACCTAGAAACTACTTATTTGAAACCCCCAGATATGTAAGTAGATCAGGAAATGTCTAGGAAGACACGATTAGGTTTATTACTTTTATTTTTTCATGGCTGATGCACTCCTCTGTGCTAACCCGCACATGCTTTTGTTTTGCTTGTAACCACTAAGCGGGACCTCCAGAAAACCATTCTTAATACTTAATTATTATATTTTCTCAATTTAAATCTAGCAATAGCCTAAGTTCCAGATGTATTTTATTTCTTTTTGTTTTTTAAAAAAAAATACCTTTTTTTAAGAACAGGATTGTTTTTTGTGTCCTAAGAGGATGGTGCATATGTTGCATAATTAGCTGGTGGCAACGGCTGATTTCCTTTGTTTTCTTTCTCAGCTCTTTCCCGGAGTGAGGCTGAAAAGGCTTGAGGGTACCCAACATGGAGGGATTCCCAAGTGCGCCCTCCTGGATTCAAAGGGTTTTTTTTTGCATATGGGTGGTTGCAGCATCTACCCATCCAAGACCAGAGAGATGCTGTGACCTTGGGAGTTTAATACCAGCCTGGAGTGGCTAGTATTAATTTTTAGAATCCTTGCAGGCCCCCACATTCTGCACTCAAAGTGCCAGAGTGGGGAATCAGCCTTGAAAGGTAGGCTCTAATGGATCTGTTTAGATTACAAACCAAAATCTCTCAGATCAGTTTAAATCCCAGCAGCCCAAAAATGAGTTCAGAAAATGGCTTCTTTTTTTGCACAACTCTAATAATATCACAAACATGTACTTTTCTTGTTTTTCTAGCTAAACCTTTTGTTTCCAATATTTTGTGTTGATTTCTTTTTCTGGCTGAGAAACCTTAGCCCTTTTTCAACACATCACTGCTGCTAGGGGAACTAAGTATTCTTCCCAATTGCTATGGTTTTATTTTTAACGTAAAACTAAAGTTTAGTAGAAAATTAAAAGTGCAATACAAAAATATAATTCAAGCAGTATATTGCCAAGTACACTTTTTATCTTCTGTTTTTGGAAGTCTAGTTTTTATATGTTACAAGAGAATTTATCAAATTTGGCAGGCTCTGCTACAAAGAGAGCCCTGTAAATGCAAAATGCATTGCAATGTGCCAAGTAAAAAGGATTCCCCTAACATACGGTTATCCCTCAAACAATCCTTTACCCAAATTTATTTTTCCATCAGATGATCAACCAAAATTGACACAGGTGTTGACACTAAACTGGGAGGAGAGGTAGATACGCTGGAGGGTAGGGATAGGATACAGAGGGGCCTAGACAAATTAGAGGATTGGGCCAAAACAAATCTGATGAGGTTCAACAAGGACAAGTGCAGAGTCCTGCACCTAGGACTGAAGAATCCCATGCACTGCTACAGACTAGGGACTGAATGGCTAGGCAGCAGTTCTGCAGAAAAGGACCTAGGGGTTACAGTGGACGAGAAGCTGGATATGAGTCAACAGTGTGCTGTTGTTGCCAAGAAGGCCAATGGCATTTTGGGATGTATAAGTAGGGGCATTGCCAGCAGATCGAGGGACGTGATCATTCCCCTCTATTCGACATTGGTGAGGCCTCATCTGGAGTACTGTGTCCAGTTTTGGGCCCCACACTACAAGAAGGATGTGGAAAAATTGGAAAACGTCCAGCAGAGGGCAACAAAAATGATTAGGGGACTGGAACACATGACTTTTGAGGAGAGGCTGAGGGAACTGGGCTTGTTTAGTCTGCAGAAGAGAAGAATAGGGGGGGGGGAATTGATAGCTGCTTTCAACTACCTGAAAGGGGGTTCCAAAAAGGATGGATCTAGACTGTTCTCAGTGGTAGCAGATGACAGAACAAGGAATAATGGTCTCAAGTTGCAGTGGGGGAGGTTTAGGTTGGATATTAGGAAAAACTTTTTCACTAGGAGAGTGGTGAAACACTGGAATGCGTTACCTAGGGAGGTGGTGGAATCTCCTTCCTTAGAAGTTTTTAAGGTCAGGCTTGACAAAGCCCTGGCTGGGATGATTTAGTTGGGGATTGGTGATGCTTTGAGCAGGGGCTTGGACTAGATGACCTCCTGAGGTCCCTTCCAACCCTGATATTCTATGATTTTATGATAAACAGATTCAAAACAGAGAATCCCTCTCGGCAAAATCTTAAGTTACAAAAAGACACAAAAACAGGAATATACATTCCATTCAGCACAACTTATTTTATCAGCCATTTAAACAAAACAGAATTTAACGCATATCTAACTAGATTGCTTATTAACCCTTTACAGGAGTTCTGACCTGCATTCCTGCTCTGGTCCCAGCAAAGGCAACACACAGACAGAGAGAGCCCGTTGTTTCTCCTCCCCCCCGCCAGCTTTGAAAGTATCTTGTCTCCTCATTTGTCATTTTAGTCAGGTGCCAGCGGGGTTATACTAGCTTCTTAACCCTTTACAGGTGAAAGGGTTTTTCCTCTGGCCAGGAGGGATTTAAAGGTGTTTACCCTTCCCTTTATATTTATGACAGGAGGCCACTTCCTCCTCTTCCCCCATCACCTTGTTTCATTCTACCCAAAAACAGATTTTTTTGAGTTGCTGAAATATCTGGATTTGTTTTGACCAGAACTATTTTTCTGACTCTCCCCACCCCATTGGCCTTCTTGGCAACAAGGGCACAGTGTTGACTCATATCCAGCTTCTCGTCCACGGTAACCCCTAGGTCCTTTTCTGCAGAACTGCTGCCGAGCCATTCGGTCCCTTGTCTGTAGTGGTGCATGGGATTCTTCCGTCCTAAGTGCAGGATTCTGCACTTGTCCTTGTTGAACCTCATCAGATTTCTTTGGGCTCAATCCTCTAATTTGTCTAGGCCCCTCTGTATCCTATCCCTACCCTCCAGCGTATCTACCTCTCCTCCCAGTTTAGTATCATCTGCAAACTTGCTGAGGGTACAATCCACACCATCCTCCAGATCATTTATGAAGATATTGAACAAAACCGTCCCCAGGACCGACCCTTGGGGCACTCCACTTGATACCGGCTGCCAACTAGACATGGAGCCATTGATCACTAACTGTTGAGCCCGACAATCTAGCCAACTTTCTATCCACCTTATAGTGCATTCATCCAGCCCATACTTCTTTAACTTGCTGGCAAGAATACTGTGGGAGACCGTGTCAAAAGCTTTGCTAAAGTCAAGGAACAACATGCCCACTGCTTTCCCCTCATCCACGGAGCCAGTTATCTCATCATAGAAGGCAATTAGATTAGTCAGGCATGACTTGCCCTTGGTGAATCCATGCTGCCTGTTCCTGATCACTCTCCTCTCCTCTAAGTGCTTCAGAATTGGTTCTTTGAGGACCTGCTCCATGATTTTTCCAGGGACTGAGGTGAGGCTGACTGGCCTGTAGTTCCCTGGATCCTCCTTCTTCCCTTTTTTAAAGATGGGCACTAAATTAGCCTTTTTCCAGTCGTCCGGGACTTCCCCCGATCACCATTAGTTTTCAAAGGTAATGGCCAATGTCTCTGCAATCACATCCGCCAGCTCCTTTAGCACTCTTGGACGCAGCGCATCCGGACCTGCTCTCCTTTTTCCCCTGTGTCAGGATCCTGAACTCGACCATCTCATGGTCACTGCCTCCCAGGTTCCCATCCACTTTTGTTTCCCCTACTAATTCTTCCCGGTTTGTGAGCAGCAGGTCAAGAAGAGCTCTGCCCCTAGTAGGTTCCTCCAGCACTTGTACCAGGAAATTGTCCCCTACACTTTCCAAAAACTTCCTGGATTGCCTGTGCACCGCTGTATTGCTCTCCCAGGAGATATCAGGGTGATTGAAGTCTCCCATGAGAACCAGGGCCTGCGATCTTGTAACTTCCGTGAGTTGCCGGAAGAAAGCTTCGTCAACCTCATCCCCCTGGTCTGGTGGTCTATCGCAGACTCCCACCACGACATCACCCTTTTTGCTCACACATCTCAACTTAATCTAGAGGCTCTCAGGTTTTTCTGCAGTTTCATACTTGAGTTCTGAGCAGTCATACTGCTTCCTTACATACAATGCAACTCCCCCGCCTTTTCTGCCCTGCCTGTCCTTACTGAACAGTTTATATCCATCCATGACAGTACTCCAGTCATGTGAGTTATCCCACCAAGTCTCTGTAAGGTATTTACCATCCTGATTTTACAGAAGTGATTCTTTTACTTTTTCTTCAATTGAAATTCTTCTTTTAAGAACCTGATTGCTTTTTCATTGTTCTTAAGATCCAAGGGTTTGGGTCTGTGTTCCCCTATGCAAATTGGTGAAGATTTTTTTTTATCCAGCCTTCCCCAGGAAAGGGGGTGTAGGGTTTGGGAGGACTTTTTGGGGGAAAGATGTTTCCAAGCGGGCTCTTTCCCTGTTATATATTTGTTAGACGCTTGGTGGTGGCAGCAATAAAGTCCAGGGCAAAAGGTAAAATTGTTTGTACCTTGGGAAGTGTTAACCTAAGCTGGTAAAAATAAGCTTAGGGGGTTTTTCATGCAGGTCCCCACATCTGCACCCTAGAGTTCAGAGTGGGGAAGGAACCTTGACACCTCCCTATAACTTTTGTTTCATGAATGTCTATGAATTGCCAGTATGAATGAAAATGAATAGTCACTGGGCCAGGGAATGTGTGTAAGAATGCCTTTATAGCCAGATGGTTTGAGTATTCCTTCTAAAGATGTGAGGCCCCAGTTCAAGTTCCTGTGCTAACAGCTATTTAATTATTTCTAAAAAGTGGAACAGCTTCACCAGGAGAGACCAAGGGAAATATGCTAAGGATATCCCTCAGCCCAGTGGCTAGGCCACCTCATACAGGAGACCCAAGTTCAAATCCCTTCTGTATTTCAGGTAGAAGGGGGAATTGAACCTGGGTTTCCTACAGCTTGTGTGGGTGCTCTAACCACCAGGCTAAAGACTACACAAAAGGCTGCTACCTGGCAGCTAAATCATAACAAAAATGTTCTAAACTATTTAGGAAATTCATGTCAAATTTGCCAATAGTTGCAGGTTGACTGAAATGGCATTTTTTGGCAAATAAACAATTCGTCCAAAAATTTGCCCATCTATATCTGTGGAGCTCTGTTCACCATAATGCATAAGTACCTAGAAATCACAGAAGTTCACAGAAAAGAAAGTTGAACCTGAGTCATAGGGTTTGGACCTGGAGACATGTCTTCCCCTCCCATCTCCCCCCGCCCCCCCTCCCAAAAAAAAACCCAAAAACCAAAAAACAAAAAACGTTGTACAGTCTCAGAGCCAGTGTTTCAGGACACTCTATTTAATGAAGTATTCAGTTAGATGATTCAGGAAATCTACAATGGAACTGAAATTTCAAAAATGATTGTAGAAGACAGTCAATAATCTTTTATGTATGTTCTTGTCAACCAACATTCACTGATTAAAAGTAAAAAAAAAAAAAAAACCACAAAAACTTGATGTTCTGTGGACAATGCCTAATTCAGCAGTTGTTATAGATCAGGTCAAAATGAATTATCCTGCCAGTATACGGTCATTGATTTTACTATGATTGCTTTTTTTTTTAACTGAAATTCCCTCTTTCCCTCCTTTTCTCTTTTTGACTGGTCTCTGAAGTTCTTGGTAAATACTGCCTGTGTTGTTTAATTGTTTTAGAGATTTCCGAGCCTAATTGGCTTAATAGTGCTTGTCTGTCAGAATAAGAGAACTCTAGCTGCTGTCAGAAGTTTACATCTGAAATGAGCATTAATAGACATATTCAATGTATGTCCATCATAAGGAGGATATAGATTTGGGACTGAACTGAGTGAATTAGAAGTGCTACTATTAAGAAAATAAAGATATCTTTTCTTCTCAGCCAGGAATGGACTGTGGAAGTGCCAAGCTATAGGATTCCACAGAGTTTTCTCATCTGAAACCCTTGGAAAGTAATCCAATTTACTTTTTGACCAGATCTAGACTACCACATCACTTTGAGGAATGACTTAACAGAAACTAATGGTAGGTAACAAAAGCTTATTTCTTCTGCTTTTTGATTAGACCATTCGTTGCATGTTCATTGTATCAACAGATCTATTTGTGTGTGTATGGAATTGCATAAACACATAAGGAAAGTGTAAGGAGAATCAGTGAGCCCTATCTGACAAAAAGAAAAGGAGTACTTGTGGCACCTTAGAGACTAACCAATTTATTTGAGCATAAGCTTTTGTGAGCTACAGCTCACTTCATCGGATGCATACTTCAGTCCTTTTGGTACGATGTCCATCTGTTTGCATTTGGAAAGGAAGATGATGTCTGTCTGTATCTAGACAAGTTTTTTCACGCAGTTGGAAACCTGTCATTATGCAAGGCACTGCATTTAGCCGTATGGAGTGGAATTCTATCAACTGCATGAAAAAACTTGTACAGATACAGACAGACATCATCTTCCTTTCCAAATGCAAACAGATGGACATCGTACCAAAAGAACTGAAGGATGCATCCGATGAAGTGAGCTGTAGCTCACGAAAGCTTATGCGCAAATAAATTGGTTAGTGTCTAAGGTGCCACAAGTACTCCTTTTCTTTTTGCAAATACAGATTAACACAGCTGTTACTCTGAAACCTATCTGACAAAGTTTCTTGAATGTGGATATTTCAGGATCAAGCTCAAGAATGTGCAAAGGGACGGGAAAGGGAATTAAAAAAGAAGTAGATATTGTGGATTGCTTTGGTTGGGTAGGCTTCTTGTTTTCTCCAGGTCTGAGTTAATTATTTTTATAATTTTATAATTATTTTTATCATTTTAAAAATAGGTTTTAAACTACTAAAGAGTACATACTGAATGAAAACCCAGTGGTGCAACAAAAAACACATAGAGTCCCTGCTTCTACTAAATCATAGAAATTTAGATATGTAGGACTGGAAGGGACCTCAGTAGGTCAGCTAGTCCAGTCTCCTACACCCAAGGCAGGACTAAAAAAACCTAGATCAAGTGGGTGTGTTGTTACAAGCATATAATACAAGAGCTCCACGTTCTGTAGGGACTAACTGTCTTCCAGCTATGATTCAATGTGTTTGATCTACAAAACTGCGCCTGGTCTGAGAAGATTATTGGAAAGATTGCCTCTTTCCTTATGCCATGTTGGGTTGATTAGAATATACTGAGATACTTTCAGTGTTAGCATATGGGAGTTCAAGACTCCAGAACTGGTAGTAAGGCATTCTCAGTAGTGGATCTGTACTTTTGAAATCTACTTCATCAGGCAGTCCAACAAAGCTTTTGATTGGTGAGTTGAAGTATGTGGTGTAAGATGTATCTGTTTGGTCAAACTTACATCTAGACCATTTTGGAGAAGACTTTGCACAACTTTGCAGACAGAATGTTTTAACCCTGTATATTCTGAATTTTGTATTTTTAAATTCATGTAAAGCATCCAGGTACTGAGATGAAGGATGCCATTTACAAATTAGCAAGCATAATCCATGCACTGTAGAAGAGGTGACTACAAAGTCAGTGATGACAGTTCTGTTTATATCAAACATACAGCCCAAGATATACATGATCAGCATTTACATTTAGATAGATATTTTTAATAGCATGATTTTAGAGGATCATTTTATGCTATTGTGTCTCTATACCTAAAAGAAAATTAGCACACTGAAAAATATTGAGAAGGATGGCATGGTAGAGGTAGACTTGTAGTAAACATGAACATTAAAAGGTTAATGAGATTTGGAGATGCAGGTGGAAAGTCTGGTTGAGTTTAGGAAGGGGTTTGAGCAGATTATGGAGCAAAGACATGAGGTATCTGAAGGGAAAAGCTCAGACTTGCAGATGGAAGCAGGACTGGGAAATTCTGAGGGGAGACTGGGTGAGGAAAGTGGTCAGTGGAAGCATGTGACTAAAAGAAGCAGGCAGAGGAAAATACGGGCTAGTGAAGGAGAAATAGAGCTCAAGAATAGGTTTGCAGAGTTGGAAAATGAAGAAGGGGTTCAGCAGGTAGTCACTGAAGGTGGAAGGGCAAGGAAGAAGAAAAGAGCGGCTAGTCGTATAGGAAAAGGGGAAGAGTTAATGGAGACTACATGAAATATGAGCCCCAGGAGGATACAGGATGGGTTAAAGAGGATTACAATGGAGAATAGGAATGGAAAGAACTTGCAGCCAGAGGGAACAGTTGATAGACTGGAGAATAGCACTGTCACCAGGAAAAGGCAGGTCTATGTGATTGGGTACTCCTTACTGGGAAGAATAGATAGGCCTGTAACCAGAGCTGATCCAGAGAATAGGAGGGTGTGCTGTCTTCCAGGTGCTAAGATATGGGATGTAGACCTGAGGTTGAAAAGGATTCTAAAGGGAGCCGGAAAGAATCCCCTAATTATCCTTCATGTGGGAACAAATGATACGGCTAGATTCTCACTGGAAAGTATTAAGGGAGACTATGCTAGGCTGGGGAAAACACTGAAGGAAATCGAGGCTCAGGTGATCTTCAGTGGGATTCTGCTTGTTCCTAGAGAAGGGCAACAAAGGTGTGACAAGTTTATGACTATCAACAGATGGCTTAGGCAGTGGTGCTATAAGGAGGGTTTTGGGATGTATGGCCACTGGGAGGCATTCATGGATAGAGGACAGTTCTCTCGGGATGGACTTCATCTGAGTAGGAAAGGAAATAGACTTCTAGGATGGAGGCTGGCACAACTGATTAAGAGAGCTTTAAACTAGGAATTTGGGGGAGATGGTTGGGAGATGTCCAGGTAATCTCCACGCCAGAATTTAGCATTGAGGGGAAAGAAAACGAAAGTAAGAGAGGATACAGCCGTGGGTAGGAGGAAAGGCAGTGTAGATACAAGTCTAATAGGTTATAGTGGCAGTAAAATGACCGTGCCTAATAGGGTCCAGAATGTGAGTGAGGCCAAACAGCAAAAATTAAGATGTTTGTACACTAATGCAAGGAGCCTAGGTAACAAAAATGGAGGAACTAGAGCTACTGGTGCAGGAAGTGAAACCAGATATGATAGGGATAACAGAAACATGGTGGAATAGTAGTCATGACTGGACTACAGGTATTGAAGGGTATGTGCTGTTTAGGAAAGACAGAAATAAAGGTAAAGGTGGTGGAGTAGCATTGTATATCAGTGATAAGATAGAATGTAAAGAAATAAGAAGCGATGAAATGGATATGATTGAGTCGTTCTGGGCAAAAATTACACTGGGGAAGAAAATTATTAGAGCCTCCCCTGGGATAGTACTTGGGGTGTGCTATAGACCGCCAGGATCTTATTTGGATATGGATAGAGTCCTTTTTAATGTTTTTAATAAAGTAAATACTAATGGAAACTGTGTGATCATGTGAGACTTTAACTTCCCAGATATAGACTGGAGGACGAGTGCTAGTAATAATAATAGGGCTCAGATTTTCCTAGATGCGATAGCTGATGGATTCCTTCATCAAGTAGTTGCTGAACCGACTAGAGGGGATGCCATTTTAGATTTGGTTTTGGTGAGTAGTGAGGACCTCATAGAAGAAATGATTGAAGGGGATAATCTTCGTTCAAATGATCATGAGCTAATTCAGTTCAAACTGAAAGGAAGGATTAACAAAAATAAATCTGCAACTAGGGTTTTTGATTTCAAAAGGGCTGACTTTCAAAAATTAAGGAAATTAGTTAGGGAAGTGTATTGGACTGAAGAATTTATGGATCTAAAGGTAGAGGAGGCCTGGAATTATTTTAAATCAAAGCTGCAGAAGCTATCGGAAGCCTGCATCCCAAGAAAAGGGAAAAAATTCATAGGCAGGAGTTGTAGACCAAGCATCTTAGAAAGGTGATTAAGAAAAAGCAGAAAGCATACAGGGAGTGGAAGAAGGGAGGGATCAGCAAGGAAAGCTACCTTATTGAGGTCAGAACATGTAGGCATAAAGTGAGACAGGCTAAAAGTCAAGTAGAGTTGGACCTTGCAAAGGGAATTAAAACCAATAGTAAAAGGTTCTATAGTCATATAAATGAGAAGAAAACAAAGAAAGAAGAAGTGGGACCGCTAAACACTGAGGATGGAGTGGAGGTCAAGGATAATCTAGGCATGGCCCAATATCTAAACAAATACTTTGTCTCAGTCTTTAATAAGACTAAAGAGGATCTTAGGGATAATGGCAGCATGACAAATGGGAATGAGGATATGGAGGTAGACATTACTATATTAGAGGTAGAAGCAAAACTCAAACAGCTTAAAGGGACTAAATCGGGGGGCCCAAATAATCTTCATCCAAGAATATTAAAAGAATTCGCACATGAAATTGCAAGCCCATTAGCAAGAATTTTTAATGAATCTGTAAACTCCGGGGTTGTACCGTATGACTGGAGAATTGCTAACATAGTTCCTATTTTTAAGAAAGGGAAAAAAAGTGATCCGGGTAGTTATAGGCCTATTAGTTTGACATCTGTAGTATGCAAGGTCTTGGAAAAAATTTTGAAGGAGAAGGTAGTTAAGGACATTGAAGTCAATGGTAAATGGGACAAAATACAACATGGTTTTACAAAAGGTAGATCGTGCCAACCAACCTGATCTCCTTCTTTGAGAAAATAACAGATTTTTTAGACAAAGGAAATGCAGTGGATCTAATTTACCTAGATTTTGGTAAAGCATTTGATACCGTGCCACATGGGGAATTATTAGTTAAATTGGATAAGATGGGGATCCGAGGAATGGAAAACTTGTCTTATGAAAGGAGACTCAAGGAGCTTGGCTTGTTTAGCCTAACTAAAAGAAGGTTGAGGGGAGATATGATTGCTCTCTATAAATATATCAGAGGGATAAATACCGGAGAGGGAGAGGAATTATTTAAGCTCACTACCAATGTGGACACAAGAAAAAATGGATATAAACTGGCCACCAGGAAATTTAGACTAGAAATTAGACTAAGGTTTCTAACCATCAGAGGAGTGAAGTTTTGGGATAGCCTTCCAAGGGAAGCAGTGGGGAGAAAAGATCTATCTGGCTTTAAGATTAAACTTGATAAGTTTATGGAGGAGATGGTAAGATGGGATAACATGGTTTTGGCAATTAAATATTCATGGTAAATAGGCCCAATGGCCTGTGATGGGATATTAGATGGGGTGGGATCCGAGTTACCCAGGAAAGAACTGTCTGTAGTATCTGGCTGATGAATCTTGCCCATATGCTCAGGGTTTAGCTGATCGCCATATTTGGGGTCAGGAAGGAATTTTCCTCCAGGGCAGATTGGAAGAGGCCCCGGAGGTTTTTTACCTTCCTCTGTAGCATTGGGCACGGGTCACTTGCTGGAGGATTCTCTGCTCCTTGAAGTCTTTAAACTACTATTTGAGGACTTCAATAGCACAGATATAGGTGTGAGGTTTTTTGCAGGAGTGGTGGGTGAAATTCTGTGTCCTGGGTTGTGCAGGAGGTCAGACTAGATGATCATAATGGTCCCTTCTGACCTAAATATCTATGAATCTATGAAACAATGACAGTAGAACAAATTTGTTGTAATTTCTCTCCTTTACTGTTCATAGGACTTTTTTTTTTATTTTTAGCTACAGAAAGTAAGAATTTTCCAAATAGTCAAAACTTCCAGCAATAGGTGATAAAATCCCAATGGAAATGAGCCCCAGAGTTCAAGTGTTGAAGTCATGTCCCTTTATGTTATTTTGTCACTAAAAAACTGTAGTAATTATACCTGATTGCTTTTTCCATTTTTCTTAAGATCCAAGGGTTTGGGTCTGTGTTCCCCTATGCAAATTGGTGAGGATTTTTATCAAGCCTTCCCCAGGAAAGGGAGTGTAGGGTTTGGGGAGGCTTTTTTGGGGAAAGACGTTTCCAAGCGGTCTCTTTCCCTGTTATATATTTGTTAGAAGCTTGGCGGTGGCAGCAATAAAGTCCAAGGACAAAAGGCAAAATAGTTTGTACCTTGGGGAAGTTTTCACCTAAGCTGGTAAAAATAAGCTTAGGGGGTTTTCATGAAGTTCCCATATCTGTACCCTAGAGTTCAGACTGGGGAAGGAACCTTGACAAAACCAAAAACCACATCACATCAGGTTTCTCTCAGTCCCAAGAGACCAAATCACTTACACAAAATCAATTGGCATTTCAGATCTTACACCAAAGATGATGCTGGAATCCAATTATATAGTAAACTAACTATTGGTTTATTAGCTAAGTAAAACAGAATGAGAGTTATTGAGAGGTTAAAACAGGAAAAATATAATAGGTGAGTCAAATTTGTAAATCCAAAATGTTAGCAGAGATGTAGTCATTTGCCAGTTTCCAAAAAGTCTTTTCAGGGCTACTCGGAATAACTCTGGGGATCTCTTTTCAGAGTAACAGCCATGTTAGTCTGTATTCGCAAAAAGAAAAGGAGTACTTGTGGCACCTTAGAGACGAACCAATTTATTTGAGCATAAGCTTTCGTGAGCTACAGCTCACTTCATCGGATGCATACTGTGGAAAGTATAGAAGATCTTTTTATACACACAAAGCATGAAAAAATGGGTGTTTACCACTTTTTGTACTGGTAAACACCCATTTTTTCATGCTTTGTGTGTATAAAAAGATCTTCTATACTTTCCACAGTATGCATCCGATGAAGTGAGCTGTAGCTCACGAAAGCTTATGCTCAAATAAATTGGTTCGTCTCTAAGGTGCCACAAGTACACCTCTTCTTTCTGGGGATCTCTGTCTTCTTGTTCAGTTATTCTACCCTCTTAGAAACCAAACTGTCCAGAGATAATCAGTACTTATAACTTCTTTTCACCTACAACAATCTGTCAAGTGACTGTACCCACACATAAAGGCCAATTGCTTTGAATTTAGCACTCTTCTTCATTTGCATTTGATGAATTATTTAGGGATATACATAATGTAAATGCTGCAATTACATTATAATAAGAATAGATAAGTGAAAACAATAAAAGTAACATTTCATTAGTTTTAATGAAGTTTTAACGTCTGAATACACTCTTACATTAACACGTAATTTGATCTCGGGTTATTTAATTACTGGGCATGTATAATGCTAATATAGTGTAATCGTAAACAACAGGCTATAGATAGGTGAAAACACTAATATTAACATTTCCTTTGATTTTGATAAACACCCAGTAAATTGGCCTGAACATATACTAATATATTTAACCCCTTTGATATTCACACACAAGAGAATTGGCCTATGGCTCTGGTCTGAGCTGGTCTGTCAGCATCACAAAAGGAAAAGAGTGAACAAGTTGTACCACTGGTGAAAAGTGACTGTCCTGTTGTGCATCTGGCATATGATCCATCACTTGAGTTTTAATTTAATTTAATTAATTTAATTTAATTAATTTTTAAAATATTTTTAGTTAAACGCGTGCATTAACTAATTTAATTAACGAATTTAAATCATTTAAATTATGACATATTCCATGTGAAACTTATCTATATATTATGTATGAAATCCTATCTCCATAGTCAACTAGACTGACTTTATATATAGGTCCAACTCACGTACCCAACGATGTCAGCAGGAGCAGAATCAAGTGCATAATGAGTACTTATATGATATGAATTCATCCTGGATGAAGAGAGGTCATACACAGAACATACCTATTAAAAGATCATCCAGTCCATCTCTCTGCAAATGAAAGGCTGTTCCCTACAGTGCATTTTCAAGTGCTTTGCCCAATCTAGTTTTAAATGTTCAATTCAATGGGGTTTCCTGCACTTCTTTTTTGAGACTGTCCCCCTAGCATAATAGATCTGACAGCATAATAGAATGTGGTGTAAGTTAAAGTGCTACCACAAAACCTAATTCATAGCATGGGCTGGAATCACTGTAACAGGAGTAATACAACACCACAATTGAAAGAAAGTGTTCATCCAACATGAAAAAGAATTGAAACAATTTGTAGAACATTTAGAAAGTTTTATAGCTTTTTGTACAGGAGAGCTGCCCATGCTGTTCATAAAGCAGATTTAGCAGACTATTCATACAGACATGAAAGGACAGAAGTAGCCTGTGCTCACAGATGATTTCAGCAAAAAGAAGCAAATAAAGATGTGCTACATCGATAGCCATGTGTTAGAAACCAGTGACTTCTGTTTTGTTTAACCATGCTAAACACAAGGGTATGCTAAACATGAATTTCCACTACCTCTGAAAATGTTTGCTTTAGAGCTTGTCTGTGATTTTAATCAGTTGCTATGCCTCCAAGTTTAAAAATATTTAAATCTACTGCAAGAAAGCCATTTCAGTTCTAGAAAATCCTTATCTAAATGTGGTTTTATCCTGAACAAGTACCAGGTTTATTTATGGTGATTTTCAAAATTTCAATCCGTAAGCCTCTAATTTTTAACCCAGGGTCTGAGAGGTAGACTGCTTATCACCCCTACTAATAATGGTTCTGCAGATCATATGCTGCTCGACGTGACACCTGCATAAACCAATTGCTTTCAGGGAACTTCTACAGATGCAACTGCTTTGAATGTAGTAAACAATTCTGCTGATGATGCACAAAGAGAAATAAAATCCAGTTGTTTTAGCTGCATTGGCTCTGCAAGGGTAACAGGTATAAAAAACAGTAAGAAAACCTTTCACTTACTAAAATATTCTGAATTCACACAACAAGCAGATCTGTTAAATAAGAATGTACCATTTCTTCACTGTCATTTGTCAAAATGGAACCATACTATAAACAAAAATGGTCATTCACTAAAACTATTTTTAAAGCAATTATGCTGAATATAGTGAGATCTCCATTTTAACAATATTTTTGTAACTTTTTAAAAGCTTCTCAAGTTAAGACAAGCTTCTTCAAATTATGCTGATGTCGGCATCATCCAAAATTCAGCATTTGACATTAATTTTCATTTTAACTGGCTATGCAAATTTCATAGAGTCATAGAATCATAGACTTTAAGGTCAGAAGGGACCATTATGATCGTCTAGTCTGACTTTCTGCACAATGCAGGCCACTAAATCTCATCCACCCACTCCTGTAACAACCCCCTAACCTATATCTGAGCTACTGAAGTCCTCAAATCATGGTTTAAAGACTTCAAGGTGCAGAGAAACCTCTAGAAAGTGACCAGTGCCCCACACTGCAGAGGAAGGCAAAGAACCCCCAGGGCCTCTGCCAATCTGCCCTGGAGGAAAATTCCTTCCTGACTCCATCTAACATCCCATCACAGGCCATTGGGCCTATTTACCACGAATAGTCAAAGATCAATTAATTTCCAAAATTAGGCTATCCCATCATCCCATCCCCTCCATAAATTTATCAAGCTTAGTCTTGAAGCGAGATATGTCTTTTGCTCCCACTGCTCCACTTGGAAGGCTGTTCCAGAACTTCACTCCTATGATGGTTAGAAACCTTCATCCAATGTCAAGTCTAAACTTCCTGATGGCCAGTTTATATCCATTTGTTCTTGTGTCCACATTGGTACTGAGCTTAAATAATTCCTCTCCCTCCCTGGTATTTATCCCTCTGATATATTTATAGAGAGCAATCATATCTCCTCTCAGCCTTCTTTTGGTTAGGCTAAACAAGCCAAGCTCTTTGAGTCTCCTTTCATAAGACAGGTTTTCCATTCCTCGGATCATCCTAGTAGCCCTTCTCTGTATCTGTTCCAGTTCGAATTCATCCTTCTTAAACATGGGAGACCAGAACTGCACACAGTATTCCAGGTGAGGTCTCACCAGTGCCTTGTATAAAACAGTACTACACCTCCTTATCTCTACTGGAAATACCTCTCCTGATGCATCCCAAGACCGCATTAGCTTTTTTCACGGCCATATCACATTGGCTACTCATAGTCATCCTGTGATCAACCAATATTCTGAGGTCCTTCTCCTCCTCTGTTACTTCCAGGTGATACATCCCCTGCTTAAAACCAAAATTCTTGTTATTAATCACTAAATGCATGACCTTGCACTTTTCACTATTACATTTCATCCTATTATTATTACTCCAGTTTACAAGGTCATCCAGATCTTCCTGTATGATATCCTGGCCCTTCTCTGTATTGGCAATATCTCCCAGCTTTGTGTCATCTGCAAACTTTATTAGCACATTCTCACTTTTTGTGCTGAGGTCAGTAATAAAAAGATTAAATAAGATTGGTCCCAAAACCGATCCCTGAGGAACTCCACAAGTAACCTCCTTCCAGCCTGACAGTTCAACTTTCAGTGTGACCCACTGTAGTCTCCCCTTAACCAGTTCCTTATCTACCTTTCAATGTTCATGTTGATTGCCATCTTTTCCAATTTAGCTAATAATTCCCCATGTGGAACCGTATCAAGTGCCTTACTGAAATCAAGGTAAATTAGATCCACTTTGTTTCCTTTGTCTAAAAAAATGTTACTTTCTTAAAGAAGGAGATCAGGTTGGTTTGACACGATCTACCTTTTGTAAAACCTTTTTGTATTTTGTCCCAATTACCATTGACATCACTGTCCTTAATTACTTTCTCCTTCAATTTTTTTTCTAAGACCTTGCCTATTACAGATGTCAAACTGACAGGCACAAGTTAGATCCACAAGTTCTTCAGTCCAATCCACTTCCCTAATTAATTTCCTTAACATTTTAAAGTTAGCCCTTTTGAAATCAAAAACCCCAGTCACAGATCTATTTTTGTTTATCCTTCCATTTAGTTTGAACTGAATTACCTCATGATCTCTTGAACCAAGGTTGTCCTCTACAACCATTTCTTCTATGAGGTCCTCACTACTCACCAAAACCAAATCTAAAATGGCATTCCCTCTTGTTGGTTCAGCAACTACTTGGTGAAGGAATCCCTCTGCTATTGCATCCAGGACAATCTGAGCCTTATTATTATTACTAGCATTTGTCCTCTAGTCTATATCTGGGAGGTTAAAGTCTCCCATGATTACACAATTCCCATTAGTATTTACTTCATTAAAAACATTAAAGAGGGCTCTATCCATATCCAAATTAGATCCCAGTTGTCTATAGCAAACCCCAAGCACTATCCCAGGGGAGGCTCTAGTAGCTTTCTTCCCCAATGTGATTTTTGCCCAGACAGACTCTGTCTTATCCATTCCATCACTTCTTATTTCTTTACATTCTACCTCATCATTGATATACAATGCTGCTCCACCACCTTTGCCTTTATTTCTGTCTTTCCTAAACAGCACATACCCGTCAATACCTGTACTCCAGTCATGACTACTATTCCACCATGTTTCTGTTTTCCCTATAATATCTGGTTTCACTTCCTACACCAGTAGCTCTAGTTCCTCCATTTTGTTACCTAGGCTTCTCGCATTAGTGTACAAACATCTTAATTTTTGCTGTTTGGCTTTGCGCACATTCTTCACCCGATTAGGCACAGACATTCTACCACCAGTATCACCTATTAGACTGGTATCTACACTACCCTTCCTCCTTATGTCCATTCTCCTAGCCACGGCTGTATCCTTTCTTACTTTGTTTTCTTCCCTCTCAATGTTAAAATCTGGCGTGGAGATTACCTGGATATCTCCCAACCATCTCCCCCAGATTCCTAGTTTAAAGCTCTCTTAATCAGTTGTGCAAGCCTCCATCCTAGAAGTCTATTTCCCTCCCTACTCAGGTGAAGTCCATCCTGAGAGAACAGTCCTCTTCCATGAATGCTTCCCAGTTGCCATATATCCCAAAGCCCTCCTTATAGCACCACTGCCTGAGCCATCTATTAATCATCATAATCTTCTTACACCTTTGTTGCCCTTCTCTAGGAACATGCAGAATCCCACTGAAGATCAACTGAGTCTTGATTTCCTTAAGCGTCTTCCCCAGCCTCGCATAGTCTCCCTTGACATGTTCCAGCGAGAATCTAGCCGTATCATTTGTTCCCACATGAAGGACAATCTATGGATTCTTTCCCGCTCCTGTTAGGATCCTCTTCAGCCTGAGGTCCACATCTTAGCACCCGGCAGACAGCACACCCTTCTGTTCTCTGGATCAGCTCTGGTTACAGGCCTGTCTGTTCTTCTCAGTAAGGAGTCCCCAATCACGTAGACCTGCCTTTTCCTGGTGATGGTCTGATTCTCTAGTCTATCCCCTGTTCCTTCTGGCTGCAAGTCCTCTCGATGCCTAGTCTCCTTTGCAATCCTCTGCAACCCATCCTGTATCCTCCTGGGGCTCATATTTGGTGTTGTTATCTCCACTGACTCTTCCCCTCTTCCTATAGGACTAGCTGCTCTTCTTCCTTGCCCTCTCACCTTCAGTGACCCTTCTTCATTTTCCAACTCCACAAACCTGTTCCTGATCTCTTTTTCTCCTTCACTAGCCCGTCTTTTCCTTTGCCTGGTTCTCTTAGTTACATGCTTCCACTGTCCACTTTCCTCACTCAGCAGTCTCCCCTCAGAGTTCTTTGGTCCTGCTTCTGTCTGCAAGTCTGAGCTTTTCCCTTCAGCCTCCTCATGTCTTTGCTCCATCATCCACTCAAACCCCCTTCTAAATGCAACCAGAGTTTCCACCTGCATCTCCAATCCTCGGATCTTTTCTTCCATCAGTTCTACCAAGTGGCACTTCATGCATACAAAACTTTTAAGGTACCCCCTTCTGGATCATGTACATGCCGCAGCTTCCACATCCAGTCATCTTCATTGTGTTTTCCACTGCTTGGGTTACTATGACTGCTGCCTCTGTATCTGCCATAGCCTTCTCACCTAAGTCAAAAATCTTCTCCTCCAACACAACTCCCACTCAAACTCCCCTGTTTAGAAGTCTGTTTTCTGGCTCCTGTGCCAAGTAATGTTTTGGCAGGCAAATAAAATATCACTAGGTGTTTGATTTTTTTTCCCTATTATCATAAATCATCATGAGAAACAATGGGAATGTAAATTTTGTGCCTGGACTGATAATTTTTATGACATTTGTAGTAGAGTCAATCTAACTGAAATACCAAACATTTTTCTTTATTTAAAAATGCTTGTATCATATCCCCAGAGTTCAGACAGGCTTAGATTCATGATCAGACAACATGAATAAGTCAACCACTACAGTCTGCCTTTTAATCAGAGATCCCCTTTTTCTCTAGGCTCCTGAAGAGATCTAGAAGATGTTTATTAATTATTATTATTATTATTATTGAACTTCTATCTCTCTGTAATACATAGTACAATCCAATATTTTTTGCATAATTTATTATAGTGCTTAGTAGTCCCAGTCATGAACCAGGACCCCTTGTGCTAAGCACTGTGCAAACATGGAACCAAAAGAGAGTGCCTGCCCCAAAGTGTTTACAATCCAAGAATAAGAAAAGGGGGAGTACAAGGAAACATTAAAACAATATGCTCAGCACAGTAGGCTGTGATCTCTGCACACAAATAGCCAACCCATTGTCAGTGTTTTTGTTGGCCTCATGATAGAGGAGAGTTTTAATGAAAATGAGTGAGTTTTGTGGATGTTTACAGGGAGGTTGTTCCAGGCACGAGGGGCACCATGGGAGAAAGCATAACTCCCATGCATATGTGTGATGCAATGTATTCTAACCATTTTAATGGTCCAATCGTATTTTCCTGTGTGAGTCTGATGTGCTGCCCGCTGCTTCCTACAGTTCCCATTGGCTTGGAACATGAACCGCGGCCAGTGGGAGCTGTGATCGGCCGAACCTGTGGATGTGGCAGGTAAACAAACTGCTCCCCCCCCCAACAGAAGAAAATAAGCAGAAGAAAGGCTGGGAGGAAGCAGTAATGGGAGTAGGAGGAAATAGGAGTGGTTGTGGAATGACCGCCCTGCACCTTTAAGCAGGGGGTGGGGGTGGTGGTGGGGTGTTTCGCTGGCTGGCCAAGTGAAGAGAACGGTGCTTTATGCTTGGGGTGGTGGGGGGCGCAGAGATGAAAACTGCTGCAAAAAGGGGCAGCGTGCTCAAAGTGGGCTGGGTTTAATAGAGGTTTTATCCACTTTATGTAAAATAATAATAATTAAAGTCAGGGGTGGGTTTTGGCCATGTTGTCAAGACAATAATTCCACAAGAATGAATTTGAGGTACAGTGGCAGGGCCATTGAACCAATTGCCTATGGACAACTTGAGCTTTTTCCCCCAAGGCTTGGCCTCTGGAAAGGCTCCAGGGAATTACATTGCTTCATAACCTCTCTGGGGTTGACAATGGCATAGCACACACCGTCTCATTTTCAGGTGCAGAAATTTCTGGACTTGGCAGCAGGAAACAGCCGGGGACCCAGACAGATTCCACTAGTGCTATGGCATTTAATGGTTGTCATTGTAGTGTGGAGATCAGTTGCTCTGCACACGTGGCAGAGCTATGAGGAAAGTTTTAATGATTTCATAATCATGAAGGCTGGTCAACAGTATGGCCCATTACAGAGGAACAGGTTCTGTGATACATGCTGTTATTAGCAACCCATCAGTACCAATGTGGACACAAGAACAAATGGATATAAACTGGTCATTGGGAAGTTTAGACTTGAAATTAGACAAAGGTTTCTAACCATTAGAGGAGTGAACTTTTGGAATAGCCTTCCAAGGGAAGCAGTGGGGGCAAAAGACCTATCTGGCTTTAAGATTAAACTCAATAAGTTTATGGAGGAGATGGTATGATGGGATAACATGATTTTGATAATTAATTGATGTTTAACTATTCATGGAAAATAGGCCCGATGGCCTGTGATGGGATGTTAGATGGGGTGGGATCTGAGTTACTACAGAGAATTCTTTCCTGGATATCTGGCTGGTGAATCTTGCCCATATGCTCAGGGTTTAGCTGATGGCCATATTTGGGGTCGGGAAGGAATTTTCCTCCAGGGCAGATTGGAAGAGGCCCTGGAGGTTTTTCACCTTCCTCTGTAGCATGGGGCACAGGTCACTTACTGGAGGATTCTCTGCTCCTTGAAGTCTTTAAACCATGATTTGAGGACTTCAATAGCTCAGGCACAGGTGACAGGTTTTTTGCAGGAGTGAGTGGGTGAGATTCTGTGGCCTGCATTGTGCAGGAGGTCAGACTAGATGATCATAATGGTCCCTTCTGATCTTGGTATCAATGAATCTATTATGTCCTCCACAATCTTGAATCGCCTTTCTGCCATTACATTCGTCAGTAAGTTAAATGGTTATCCTGATCCTTTCAGTGGTTTTTTAGTTTGAAGGGTTTTGGCCGGGTGGTCGCATACCGGTTGCCCCAGGGTGGATTCCCATCGTCCCATCATGGTTTACATATTCAGGCATCTTGGGCAGATCCTTGGCGTCGTATGTCATAGTGGAGAGGAGGTGGCCTTGTTCAGGGCATTCTTGACAGCATTTTGTGGTGCTTTCAGGATCAGTGAGCTAGTACCTGGGTTTGGTAGGGGCTCTACAGGAGGGGCTGTGCAACTGTGTAATATACAGTGTCATGTACATTCAGTGATATTACACTTGCAACGGTCAAAGACAGATCAAGTCAGCTGGGGTGAATCTGTTATCTGCGCGCACAGTATTGTCTTTTGGGACACGTGTCCAGGTTGCCCAAGGGTTCACAGCTGGGCTTCAGTGATGAAGCAATACTCAGATGGCATGGAAGGAGAGGCATGTTATGGGATCTTCTAATACCCCTTCTGTATGCTGTGTGGGTTTGTCAGCGGCCCCAGATATAATTGTGGTGCATCTTGGGGAACACAATTTCAGATGTTTAAGGGGGTGGAACTACTGCTCAGAACAAGGGGCTGAACTTGGGGATGATCCTTGAACTTTTTCCAGGAGTTAACATTATTTGGTCAGACATGCTTCAGCACAGGGTCTGGCGGGGAGCCGTGAACTCCTCCTTCCTCCCCCAGGGTGGACAAGGCAAGGAGATATGTGAACAGGGAAGAAGCCAAATTCCATGGGACCATAGGAGGAGCAGTAATTTCACAACCTGGGGTTCACCTGACTGACTTAGGTATTGTCATGTTTTTAACTGATATAAAAAATGGCATTAGAAGATGTCTGGGAACCCGACTGGGTGTGAGGAGGAGGCAGCCAAGCTAATTTCTGGTGTCCCCTTGTGGCAGATGTCCAGTGCGGGTACTCCTTAGAAAAGGTATATAGCGACCAGATAAATTCTTGGAAAAAGAGGTGTTAATTAAAGGAACAGTTGGGGGGTGGTTGGGGACTCCTATGATTGGTATGGTAGGGAGCGAAACCCCCATTTTTATAGACCACCTTAACCCTCTTATGCGGGGAATGGGGGTGGACGATAAAGTCCTGGCAATGGATTTGTTGGAGGAACCTGGAGGGAAAAAGAGGGGCAGCTGGTAAAAGCCCCCTGTGTAATTATCGAATAAACATGGTGTTACCAGCACTGTACACTGTTATCTGCCGGGTAGTCCCAGACATCTAATAATAAAATTGCGGCCTGATTAAACGCATGTCACATGTCTCCTGACTTTCTTTTGACATAGCCAGACAATGAATTATGGGGAACTTTGGTGTTGAGAATGAAAACTTTGTAGTTCAGATGGAAGGCAATGAAGGAATTTTGGGGAAGAAAATGAAATGGCCTGAGAAGTGAAAGGGGAAGATGATTTCAGCTGTGATATATTAGATCTGCTGGATTAGGGAATGAAAAAAGGACAAACAGATGCATTGGCCAGATTCAACAGAATTACATTGGAGTTAAATTTATTCCTTTAACATCATGTTACTCCCGTGACAATGACATCTGTCTATTTCATCAGTAACTGTCAGTTTGTAGTGCATACCTAATAACCTCACCATCTTCTCATAAATAGGAGAAAATAGGTAAAAACAAAATGCAGAAATAACATATGATCCTACATGTTTAAAGACTACATAACAATCTGTTGCTTAAATTCGAACACTTGCTTCAGTATAGTTAAATTGGTGCTTATGTAAATTCTTCTTTTTACCAACCTACTCACACACTTACTTTTTCTATAATATTTTTTAAAAAAATATTTTAAAACGTATAGCGTATTTATAATTAAAAGAAAACAAACCAAACAAAATAACCCTCCCCAATTTAACTTAAGTTTATGAACCAGTATCAGACAAGTCTAAGTAAATCAATAACATACAAAAAGTTTACCATTGTATAGAATTCAACTTAATTATACTGTTATCAAGTAAAATAAATTATCACACTGTGAATGCTTAGTAGCAACATCCAGTTTGCAAGTAGTTACTGAAGAGAGTTTTGAATATAGAAAATCACTTTTGTTTTTGAAAATCACTGAGTTGCCATTTTTTTACCATATGGCAGGGAAATGTGAATTTCTTCACATTCCAAATTATGATTTTTGGTCATTTTATTCCAAATAAATATTAACACATGAGACATTCTCTGTAGAACTGCTTCATTAATGCACATTTCAGGCTTAAAACCTAAAGGTAAGCTAGCACTTTTACCAGGTTTCAACACAGAGAGATCAAGAGGATAAATATAAACTTTTGCCAGTTTTGAGGTCCATCATCACAAGATTATTTAAACCAGTAGCATTGGCAGTGACGTGCTTTCTCCTGGCATACTCAAGAAGTGAACATTATCTATCACTGCCATCTTTGATGTATTTATAATAGTGTTATTCATGTTTTATATTCATGAAGATATGACTGATCTTCATGTATAACCACAATTATGCTTTAGAAGTACAGAATTTCAAATCTGTAATATTTCTGCAGGAGAAGTGATGGGGAAAAACTGCTTGCCACTTCTATCCTGTTGAACGGAAGCATATATTTCAAATCTCATTTCCGCATATTAAATGTTTTAAAATGGGATTAGCTGACAACATTCAGTATAATGGATTTTAATTTACACATTGTTGTAGAACTGCAATAACTCCAGAGAGTTGAAGGAAACAAAGGAGTATACATATTAGTAGTTAAAGCAATCAGTGTTTAGTTTCCTCCTTTCCCTATCACTATCTCAAAATAATAGAAAAAATGACAGTTATATTTTTCTCTGAATTCATAATTACCTGTCACCTAAAAAGTCTTCTATAAATCAGTCTTTTATAAATCATGAAAACACGGTATACTAGTTGCACAGAACAATTCTGGTATCAAAAGAAGGCATTTCAGACAGAAAATGAAGTATGTAAAACATTAATGGAAAATAGAATGTTTAATATTATCCACTGGATGAACATATTTCTTGGACATTTTAAAGGCTTAATATTGTGAGATGCTATTACTGAATGCTGGAGTTGAAAGGAGTCAGTACTACACAGAAGATGCTCAGAATCCCACAAGATCAACCCTTAATACTTTAGTGTGAGTGTGTAAAAACAAAGACGCACACAACTTGTTTGCAAGTAAGATATTACACAATCAAATTTTAGAATTCAGCAGACTGTCAATTCTAACGGTAGCAAGGTAATTGATTTGCACGTCTGGAAAATGATACAGTATGTCAGATAAGGGCAGATTGTTGATTTATCGCTATGTACATAAAAGGTAAGTAGCAAAAGGACACATTGTGAAAAGGTGTGAGTAGAATACCTCTGAAAGCACACTCAGATGCTGCATCTGAAAAATGGAATAATGATACTGATCATGTTTGTAAGGCACTTTGAAGTCTACTGAAGAATAGCCTAATATAAGAGCTAGGAATTATTATTACTATCTACTACACTCTGTAGAAAAGTCCAGTGCTGGACTGTGGAACTGTGTAGAACTGTGGGAATGCTCTTGGCAAGAAGTTGTCTTTATGACACTAATTCTTCATCAGATGGTGCAATAGGTGACCTGCCTCTGCTAATGATGTAGGACACTAGCTAAGTATAGAATAGGGCTTCTACCTACAAAAATGAAAGCAAGCAAATAAAAAAGAATCAATGAAGGGCCCCAAACTTTTAAAATGAGTATTAAATATAGGCCTAGACTGTCCATTTACTCATTCTGAAACTTACTTTTTTCAGAATGCTGAGCTATACTTTAAAGTGAACTGCTCTGATATGATGGCCCATTTCACCAAAATGAATTTCTTAAGGACACATATGAAGTCAGACCCTGATCCACAGAGGGACTTAGGTGTTGTGATGCTGAGCAACAAAATATCTAACTTTTAGGCACCTAGAAAAATCACAGGAACAATGCTATGATCCACAAAGCCTGAGTCAGATGATTAGGTTCCCTATACAATGAATGGAGAGAAATATAGGCCTAAGAAACTAGGCAGGACATGCTTGCCAATGGGAGATGTTGTCAAGAAGGGAGATAAGTGTCTATCCACAGCTGAGAACCCTTGACCTGGAGTCAGGTGGCTTAGGCACCTACGTTGTTTCTTATGAGAAAAATTCCACACAAAATGGTTGGAGAAGTAGGTGGTGGAAGAACCCTCTTTATAAATTTTAGCCCACTAGTTAGAGCACTCACCTGGAAAATGTGAGACCCAGATACAATTCCCCTAATCTCTCCATCTGAAGCAGTTCCACTATGAATATAGTCATTGGAGCAGGGGGACTGGACACTGGGTCTCCCACCCTCCCAGATGGGTGCCATAACCTCCAACCTATAATGTCATTTTCACACTCTCTCTCTCTGGCCCAATGACTCTAAGGGTAGGTCCCCACTTAAAACGCTGCATCAGTTAAGTTAAGACCAAAGTATACTGTTTTCCAAAATTACTGTGACTCCAGTCTTAGTGTTTTATAAGGTAACTAAACTGGGCACAATTGTTTAAGGGTAATAATAGCAGTATAGCCAGGGGTAGCATGGGTGGTAACTTGGGCTAGCCACTTGAGTACATATCCAGGGGACCAGGTGGGTTTGTCTGTCTATCTGTGCTGGGAAGCACGTTCCCAGCTGCAGTGTAGATGTACCCTTAGTTTAACTTTTTCACTAATCCATGTTGAAATCTTGGGAAGCTGTTTCCTTGGGTTGGTAACTTCTTGTGTCTTCTCTGTTCTTAGCTATCTGTGACAGCTTGCATGTAGAGATGGTCAAGATGAGTTCTGTTGACTTCTGTGTTTGAGCAGGGTAGCAGGACATATGTGAGACAGATGCTCACTTCAGAGTTTTATACTCTTCTTCTTCCTATTTTCTCATCATTACAGGAAAACACACCTCTTTCAGGCTTTTTATATTGAAAGCTGGCTTCTGTCATCCTTTTATTGGCTCAGCACCTTAATGCCTTGTCCTTAGGAGCCTCTTCATCTTATGAATAGTAATAGTTTGTTAATACATATATGTGTTAGGGTTGTAGTTCTTTCTTGACAATTACATTTCCATTTGTTGTGGTGGTGGGAGATTCTCAGAACATCTTTAAAGTTAGTGTTTTAACGTTAGGGTTTTTTTCAGTCTATTTTCTGATATTTTATTTTTTCAGTTTAATCTGAGTTTAACAGGAAATTAAACTTTGCTTTCAAATAGTCCAAACACTCTTGTACTTTATACTGCATATTATATTAATGAAAAATATGTCATTAATATAAATATACCATATTAAATAGCTTATTACATTAGTAATTAGTTTACCGAGATCAATATATTCTATGTTGGTACATAAAGTATTTTATAATTTATATAGGGAATTTAGATAAGAAGCTGTGTGTTTTGTTAGCATATTGACATGTGTATATATATCACAAAGGTAGCCATTTCAACAATTAAGAAATAAACAAAATGTTTAAAACATTTCCAGATATACATGTTTTCCCTCGAGGCTTTTCTGGATGCAGTTTTTAGAGGGATTATTTAAAAACAAAAATATTTCAACAAGGACATTTCTAGAATTATTTCCATGGTTTTACTTGGAAATTTTTCTTGGAAGGGTAAAAAAAGCCCAGTTTACAATCTAGATTTATTGCTCTGATAACACAACCCTATGCTCCTTTTCACAGTCAGGACTTTTCCTAAATCATGATGTTCTACATGGTTTGTTTTCTTGAAATAAGGATAATATTTGTATCAGACTGCAATCTTATACAAAAGGGGATGTCCTAATCTAGATAGCACACACTTTGGTTTATCTCTCTCTTGACCCAAGCTCCTTAGAGTTACCATCTGTTTGTATAGCAATTTAGATATTTTGTACAAAGCACAAGTTTCAATAACCAATACATCTTATAAACATAGCCCAAAGACAATTGTAAAAAATTAAACAGGAATGGAAAAAATGTCTTTTAGAATTTGTATAAATACTCTTATGAGTAATAAACAATGTTTTATGGCTAAGGAAAGGTTTTCTTCCTGTCATTTGCCTTGCCTTGGAGTAACAGAAAGCAGAATAATTATAAGAAGAAGAATGGGGAATTTTAACTATCCCCATATTGACTGGATACATGTCAATTCAGGATGGGATGCAGAGACAAAGTTTCTCAAAACCATAAATGACTGCTTCTTGAAACAGCTAGCCCTGGAACCCACAAGAGGAGAGGCAATTCTTGACTTAGTCCGAAATGGAGCACTGGATCATGTCTAAGAGGTGAGTATGGCTGAACCACTTGATAATAGTGAACAAAATATAATTAAATGTAACATCCCTGAAAGGAGGAGAGGAACACCAAAGAAGTTGACCACGGTAGCATTTAACTCAAGAAAGGAGAACTACACAAAATTAGGAGGCAAATTAAATGGAAATTAAAAGGTATGGTCCCAAAAATGAAATGCCTGCAAGCTGAATGGAAACTTTTAAAAAACTTCATAAATAGAAGTTCAAATCACCCTGAATTTAAAACAAACAAACAAACAAAAAACACATTAAGAGGACCAAAGAAAGTGCCACTAAGGCTAAACAACAAAGTAAAAGAAGTGGTTAGAGACCAAAAAGCATTCTTTAAATATCGGAAGTTAAATCCTACTGAGGAAAATAGAAAGGAACATAAACTCTGGCAAGTCAAGTGTAAAAATGTAATTAGGAAGGCCAAAAAAGAATGTGAAGAGCAACTAGCCAAAGACTCAAAAACTAACAGCAATTTTTTTTAGGTACGTCAGAGGCAGGAAGCCTATCTAAACAATCGGTGGAGTCACTGGACAATTGAGATGCTAAAGGAGCACTCAAGGAAAAGGAGGCTACATTAATTTTTTCGATCGGTCTTCACTGCTTAGACTCTGAGGTGGATTCCCACACCTGAGCATGCTCCAGCTTTCATCCAGACCACATCACATGATCCATTGTCTACAGCCAACCTCTAAGATACAACCGCATTTGCTCCAATCCCTCAGACAGAGACAAACACCAGCAGGATCTCTATCAAGCACTCTTAAAACTACAATACCCACCTGCTGAAGTGAAGAAACAGATTGACAGAGCCAGAAGAGTACCCAGAAGTCACCTACTACAGGACAGGCCCAAAAAAGAAAGTAACAGAACCCCACTAGCCGTCAACTAAAACCTCTCCAGCACATCCTCAAGGATCTACAACCTATCCTGAAGGACGATCCCTCACTCTCACAGAACTTGGGAGACAGCCCAGTCCTCACTTACAGACATCCCCCCAACCTGAAGCAACTATTCACCAGCAACCACACACCACACAACAAAAATACTAACCCAGGAACCTATCCTTGCAACAGCCCTTGTTGCCAACTTTGTCCACATATCTATTTAAGGGACACCATCATAGGACCTAATCACATCAGTCACGCCATCAGGGGCTTGTTCACCTAAACATCTACCAATGTGGTATATGCCATCATGTGACAGCAATGCCCCTCTGCCATGTACATTGGCCAAACTGGACAGTCTCTACACAAAAGAATAAATGGACACAAATCAGACGTCAAAAATTATAACATTCCAAAACCAGTTGGAGAACACTTCAATCTCCCTGGACACTCAATAACAGACCTAAAAGTGGCAATTCTTCAACAAAAAAACTTCAAAAACAGATTCCAACAAGAAACTACAGAACTGGAATTAATTTGCAAACTTGACACCATCAAATTAGGCTTAAATAAAGATTGGGAGTGGACAGGTCATTACACAAACTAAAAACTATTTTCCCATGCTAATTTTTCCCCCTACTGTTACTCATACCTTCTTGTCAACTGTTTGAAATGGGACATCCTGATTATCACTACAAAAGGTTTTTTTTTCTCATGCTGATAATAGCCCACCTTAATTGATTTGTCTTGTTAGAGTTGGTATGGCAACCCCCATCTTTTCATGTTCTCTCTGTGTATATATAGATATATAGCTATATATATCTATATATATCTTCCTACTGTATTTTCCACTCCATGCATCTGATGAAGTGGGTTTTAGCCCATGAAAGCTTATGCCCAAATAAATTTGTTAGTCTCTAAGGTGCCATAGTCTCCTTGTTCGTTTAACTGTAATTTGTAATTTATCATTTAAATCAGCTTCTGTACCACATGACTGGGGGATAGCAAATGGGATGTCAATTTAAAAAAAAAACTCCAGAGGCCAACCTGGCAATTAAAGGCTGATAAGCCAAACTTCAGTACCAGACAAACTGGTTGAGACTATAGTAAAGAACAGAATTATCAGACATATAGATTAACATTTGTTGGGGAAGCGTCAACGTGGCTTTTATAAAGCGAGATCATTCCTCACCAATCTATTAGAATTTTTTGAGTGGGTCAACAAACATTTGGACAAGGGTGATCCAGTGGATATAGTGTACTTAGACTTTCAGAAAGCCTTTGACAAGCAAAGTTATCAAAATAAGCAGTAATATAGTAAGAGGGAAGGTCCTCTGATGGTTAAGTGACTAGCAGAAAGATAAGAATAAACGTTCAGTTTTCAGAATGGAGAGGGGTAAATAGTGTTGTCCCCAGGGGTCTGTACTGAGACCAGTGCTGTTCAGCTTATTCATAAATCATCTAGAAAAAGGGGTAAACAGTGAGGTGGCAAAGTTTGCAGACAATACAAAATTACTCAAGATAATTAAGTCCAAAGCAGACTGTGAAGAGTTACAAAGGGATCTCACAAAACTGGATTACTGGGCAACAAAATGGCAGATGAAATTCCATGTTGATAAATGCAGAGTTATATAGATTGGAAAACATAATCCCAATATATACCTACAAAATGATGGGGGTCTAAATTAGCTCTTACCACTCAAGAAAGAGATCTGGGAGTCACTGAAGATAGTTCTCTGTAAACATCCATTCAATGTGCATTGGCAATCAAAAAAAGCTAACAGAAATGTTAGGAACCATTCGGAAAGGGATAGATAATAAGAGATAAAATGTCATAATGAGTCTATAATCCATGGTACACCCACATCTTGAATATTGTGTACAGATCTGGTTGCCCCATCTCAAAAATATATATTAGAATTGGAAAAGGTACAGTGAAGGGCAACAAAAATGATTAGGAGTATGGAAGAGCTTCCTGCCCAAGAACCAGGGGTCTCCCAATGAAATTAATAGGCGTCAGGTTTAAAACAAATAAAATGAAGAAGTTCTTCAAAAAACATAGAATCAACCTGTAGAACTCTTTGGTAGGAGATGTTGTGAAGGCCAAAACTATCATGGGGTTCAATAAAGAACTAGATAAGTTCCTGGAGGGTAGGTCTGTCAATGATTGTTAGACACGATGGGCAGCGATGGAACAGCATGTTCTGAGTGTCCCTACTGTCTGTTTGCCAGAAGCTGGGAGTGGACAACAAGGGATAGATCACTTGATAATGGCCTGTTCTGTTCACTCGCTCTGAAGCACCTGGCATTGGCCACTGTTGGAAGACAGGATACTTGGCTTGATGGACCATTGGTCTGACACAGTATGGCCATTCTTGTGTTCTTACATTCTTAAGGCTTTTGCAAGGTCTTTGATCAGCTTGAGCTTTTTATAACATAACTAACTAAACATATGCATTTTTTTTATATTTTAAGGCATCCTGACTATGCATATTCATAGCTATATCTTAATATTAAATAAAGATCAGACAAGTTTAATGACCTAACATTAAAAATATTAATATTATTTTTGACCAAAATTGAGGATTTCCCCCTAAAGATCACTCTCCTGAGAGACAAAGTCCCCTGTTCATATCCTTTCTCCCTATTAGAGCACAGGGGGAATTGAAACTTGGACTCCTATATCCCAGGTTTCAGAGTAGCAGCCGTGTTAGTCTGTATCCGCAAAAAGAAAAGGAGGACTTGTGGCACGTTAGAGACTAACATATTTATTTGAGCAAAAGCTTTCATGAGCTACAGCTCACTTCATCGGAAGCATGCAGTGGAAAATACAGTAGGGAGACTTTATATACACGGAGAACATGAAACAATGGGTGTTACCATACACACTCTAACTAGAGTGATCGGGTAAGGTGAGCTATTACCAGGAGGAGAGAAAAAAAACCTTCTGTAGTGATAATCAAGATGGGCCATTTCCAGCAGTTGATAAGAACGTGTGAGGAACAGTAGCTATAATCATTGGGCTAAAAGAGACAACTTGGGCACCATCACCTCCTCCTATTCCAACAGGGTTTTGAATGGAACCCAACCCCTTTTGGGGGGCAGTCTCTGAGCACATTTACGAGATTGGGTCCAGTGTGATCATTGGGACAAAAAAAATTACCCTAATTGTGATCTGAAATGCAAAAAGTGTGTTAACATTCATAAGATGTTACCATAAACTGTAATAACAAATTTTGATGGGGTTGGATACAAAAGGAAGATAGCATGACTGGATTAGTCTAAAAAAAAAAGCCTACTCAAGGACTGTGTTGAGATCATGCATAGTAAACAAGAAAATGTTGATCTGGAAATTAATCAACCAAAATTGGTGTGTCACAATCTAGCCCTAATTGGTGGACAAACTGATGACAGGATGGGCTATTCCACTCATCACTCCCTTTTGGGGTCCTTAAAGAAAGAAGCTTTGGGGTGAAAAGATAGAAGAACAGATGGAGGTTACTGGAGTGAGCTTCACTCTCATTGCTGCCACCCCCACCATTTGCTGGGACCCTCAGCCTTTGTCATCTTGATCCTGACCAAACCAGGCCAGAGAGGGGGATCCAGATGACATTGTCACCCCTAGCAGCTCCAGCTGAATCCCAAACACCTTCTGAGATGAAATGGGGTCATATTTTAACAACAGCAGCAACTGCAGCAGCTCCAACCCATCTTGACAGGCTTCTTTTCTTTCCCCTGAAAGGTCAGTAATTACCATCTTTGATGACATCGAACAGACAGTCAGCCATGGGTGGGTGGGGATATTCCTTCTAAAACTCTTTCCCATGAAAGGAAAAAGGAACAAGAAATGTTGTTAAAATGAAAGCCTTACTTAATAATTTATATTTTGAATGCTTTTCCTTCTTTTTTGCGTCTTTAATAAAAGGTTAAAATGATTTTAATGGTGATTTTCCCTGGTAATAAGTCAGCTGCTGTCTCTATATATCAAACTCTGAACACTGTTTAATATTGGACAGTGATTAGATTATATCAACACCTTTAATATCTTTCAGACCCTACATATTATCTAAATCGGGCCGCATAAATGAGATAGGCCCACCTATCTTTCCCTGTTTGTGAATCACAGTAGGGTTTATGTGGAAGATAGGCATGCGAATGCCTAGAGTGAGGGAGCAGCAAAACCTAGAAATAAAAACTTAGGCTTGTGAGGAGCTTCTACAGCTGAATTTTAGGTGCCATGGGGTCTTCGGCACCTACAAGGTTAGCTAGCAGATGACTGGGATTTTGTGGATTGCAATGGTGTCGAAAACTAGGACTTAAATGTCTAAGTAACTTTGTGAATCTGAGCTTCTGTCTTTAACATGGTTTCTCTTTGTGAATTTAGGCTGGGATATTGGAAGGTGATCAACAACATCCTATGCTGCACTTAGAGAAAATAATATATGTATCGATGATGATTTGTTATGAAAAACACATTCCTAAAGTATGATATTACTTTCTGAGAAGAAATACATCAGCATGGTCATATAAATTGATTGGAAGATTTGCAAATTTTAATAACATACAACATGATGAAATTGATTAGTGTTTGAATTTGTGTTTTGGGCCCCAATTTAGAACATATCAGGACAATCTATCAACAGATTTGCCAAGGGCCCACAATAAAAGACTGATATTTATTAGAATTATACTATTGATATTTTGAAATTGAAATGATTTTAGGTATAACTCATTCTGTTCCATTTTCAGGTGCCCCAATTTGCTAATTATTATACATATTCATAAAAAGCCCAGGTAACTCATTGCTTTTGCTGTGGAAGCAAAGCAGGTACTAAGAGCTGCTCCTAATTTTCAAATGCTACATAATATATTTAATAATTATAAAGAGGTAACCAGAATCTCCCTTGCCTAAAGTGATATTATTGGAAAAAGTAGCTCAATTTGGCAGAAACAAGGTCCCCTCCATTAGTCAGTGACATATCTGTCAAGTGAGAGCTTGCATTCTTCATGTGATTCTGTTATTTTTCATTGTAAACCATAGTACACCAGGAATAGTATTGCTGTAACGTTTAACTTGATTAAATAGTTTGTATGTGCAACCATTAGAAGATATATGATAACTTGAGAAATCTTCTGTATTTGGGTAGCTGTGCAATGAAATATTTTCTCCAGTGTCTATATTTTAGTCATTTATATTTGAATATGGACAGTTGACTTTAGTGGAGAAGGAGGGGGCAATATGCAAAGATAATTTAAACACCACTCTTCTTGTAAATTATTGGGTAAACAATGATAAAGGAGACTCCTGACATGAATATGTAAAAATATAAGATAAAGAGGAGGCCAATGGCAATAAATAATAAGTTCTGAGACTGCATAAGAAGAGATAATTATGGGGAAAGGGACAAGAAAAATCAATATATTACACCAATGATACAATGAATTATCAGAAAGAAATAATAAGATTCAGAGTTTGTATACTGCTAAAAGTATTCTGTGTTGGGGGTGGAGAGTTTAGTGATTAGAAAAAGTGATGAAGTGGTGTAAATGAAGATAATCATCCCTGATGATAAAATTTCAAATAAAAACAATGCTAACTGTTTTATTAAATTATTAAATCTATCTTGAAACTGAACACTTTAATTATTGGAGATGTTTGTATGTAGCACAGCTTATAATGAAGGTTGCACACTTGCCATTATAAGACCATTTTCAATTACTTGCCAAACTCTTAACCATTTGGGCTTAAATTTTCCAGGCTAGATGCCTGCCTGTGGCTGAATATTTTAGGAAACTTTCAGCCAAAATGGTTCAGCTATTTCTGAGAAACTTAGGGAAAATTGTTGTTTTTTTCATGTTTAATTCTGGTGAACTTTTTGAGACGCTCTTGTGACTCTATGAGCAGAAGGCACTTGGATGGAGATGGATTTTTTTGTCAGAGATATGCCTTTTGCAGTCACTGAAAATCCACTCGAATTAGGCCAAGTTATAAACTTTTGAATAATTGCATATGCTCAGTAGTGACTTTCTAGAGCTTTGCAGCTAAAATCTCTGGAGATTCCATGTATATTGGTCACATTCCAACCCAGGGCTTCAACAGACTTTCCCTGTGAATGTCAGTCTGGGTAGCTGTGGGTGGGAACAGTAACTGGAACTAAGAGCAGGGCGACTGTCTCTCCTGTGGTTTTGACCTCCCTGCTGAACCCCTTCAACGGCTGCTTGATGTGAACATCAAGAGGACAAGACCTGGACCTAGGGATGGTGAGAAGGGTAGATTGAGACAAGATTGAGACCTGGGATTGGGAAGACTAGTGCATGTTGAACTAGAAGACTGGAACTGGGCATGTGAGGAAAGTGTGACTGGGATGAGGAGCCACGGGTGGGGAAGAGACAGGACTGATACAGGGACAGGTTTCAAGTAGGGGTCAGGTTTTGGAGAAATAGGCACATTACAGAACATTCCCCTCCAGAGCCTGGAACAGAAACCAAGTCTCTGCATTCCTCTGCTATCAACAAATGCCTGTGAAACTCCTTGGGAGTGCAGGTCTCATCCCCCTCTAGTGGTGGTAAACACAGAGAATGACAACCTACCACTGCTATTGGTTATTCCATTAATTCAAGTGTCAAAGGTGTGTGTGGTCTCTGTAGGTTCCAACCCTGCTGATAATTTATGTGGTTTTCCATATGGTGCCACATGATGGAATTTCTGATTATCTCAGTTTACTTTTTACAATAACACACTTCAAAATCATGTTAAAAACATTATTAGGGATGCAAAATCAAGCACCGAAAAGTTAGGAAACAACAGAATTAAGGTTGCCTGTGCAACATTAATTTGCCCCTCTTGTGAGTATGCATTAAGAAGGTCTGATTAAAAGATCAAATATTTTTTCCACAGCTCTGCTTCATTCAGTACATAGGATAAACCTTCTATGTGTATAAATCAAAGTTTTGTAATGAATGATGCTGTTGTCTGTAGGACTCCTGTTTTATTTGTGGCAGAAGTTGGAAGGTGTGTACTATTTGGGGGTACTGGGACAGGTGAGTCTAGGCCCACCCAAAACTAAAGGCCCTCACCCTCAACTAAAGGGATGGGGAACTATTAGGCCCAGGCCACAAGTGAGTATGTGGGACAAGGAAGAAGAGAAGAGGAATGGGAGTGAGGTCAAAGGTAAAAAATCAAGGAAACAGAGCGTGACACTGAGCGTGAACTCTGGACAGTGCTCACATCCCATCAATAATACTTAAGGATTCAGGGGACACTGCACAAAGGAACTCTCTTCAGAGACATGATTGCATAAAGGAGTGGAAATAGGCCCCACATTCCCAGAATGCCCTCTCCCAGCTTCCTCCTTCTGGTATGTTGGGTGGCCATCTTGTCCAGGGCCAGGAGGAAGAGGACGTTGACAGGGTCACACAAATTTGTGGGGCTGCACATGGCCTGTGCAAGAATTAGGAGGTGCTGGGAGAAGTGCAGCTAGAACCTCATTAAGATGTTCTGGAGGATCTGTAAGAGAGGCTGTGATCTGACACACTCTAGATAGATGTATGCCAGGGTCTCCCTCTCACCACAAAAGGGACCAAGGGACTGGTATCTGGGGAGTTTGTGAATTGTGCCAGGTACATACCCATGCTCATAGTTCTATGGAGAAACCATCAACTAATATTCCCAGCATGGAACCAGAGTAGAGTTGGAAGATGTGTAGTGAATAAGGATGGAACTGCAGGAAGAGAAAGAGTAATTGCATAATTAAGGCAGTTGAATGCCAGTCTGGATAACTGGATTCTATCTCTGTATCTGCCATACAGTATCTATGTGATATCAGTCAAATCACTTAGTCCAGGCTTTTCACAGGTGATCAGTAATTATGTACTCCTCATTTTTGGGTACCTGGCTTGAGACCTTTGGATCTGATTTACAGCAATCACAGATGCTACTGAGGTCAATGAGATCTGTGCTTTGAACATATAAAGTGGCATCAATAAGCTGTTTATTTGTACCCTAAGCTGTCCATTTTTGAAATTGGCAAGGAAGAAATTAAATCACTTGAACAATCACCTTTCAGTCTCAGAAACATACAGGAGTACATTTTAACATTTTGCTGTTGAATTCAATTAATGAGAGTTTCAGGTACCCAGCTTTCTACCCACAATTCAAAGACAAAGTGGCAAATAAATCTACAAATTTCACCCTCGAAAGGAAGGCTATCCCTGTGAATAGTTAGTCCATACTATGTGCTCTTTTTTAATGGTGCTTTTTATGCTATTCATGCTATTATTACTATTGCCTATAGCATTTGCTTTATTGTTCTTTATTTTCTTTGTTTCTTTTTTCCCATTGTTATAAATGATAATACAATTTTATGAAATTACAGAAACTTAAATTTCATCTGGTTCAGCAATAGGCAGCATAGCAGCTTAATTATGCCCTGTCTGTTTCATCTTAAGACTTTCCACACAACTCTCTTAGAGATAGATATTTCATAAATAGGCCCCTAAAGATTTTTTTAGCAGCGAATTGCAACACATTGAGCCAGGAAATGCGCAGAAAACCATATAAAATATATTACTTCCTTGGCATTGCTAAGAAAACTTCTTATAGTTTTGAAAAGATATTGACTTATAAAGTCATCAAGTTTATCTGAGCTTCAGAAGAGACTATCAGGATAACTTCATGAACAGATTCATTGTAGGCACTTTGCAAACATGAACAAAAGATAATTTTATTTCAATAACACTGAAAATGATTGCAACTAAACTGCACAGGGATGCTCTTAATGCAGTGTAAATGATTTGCTGACAGAATGAACTGTTTCCCAAAGGCACTATAAAAATTGAGTCAGCAAAATCCATTTACCTTGGTGGGTAAGAAGTTGGAAATTTTCTGATAAAGGTTCTGTAGCTCCCTGTGTTACTGTATAAGAGCTAATTCCTTCCACTATGAGACATAAAATGGTAAAAAAACCAAAAAGCTAAAAAAAATAAAAAGAGAGAAAAATCCCTACTACAATAAATCAATTGTTCTACTGTACTTATATATACATACGCGTATTGGAATGAATGTAAGTTAATTTTTCTTTAATTGCATTTTTATAAGTGTAGTAGTATTGATAGCCTAGAGACTGAAATCATGTATCCACAGAACAAATACATCACAGCATATCTTAAAACTGGACTGGAGTGATTGCATTTAGGAGTTAGAAGGTAGCTCAGTCTCCATGTTCTGTTATCCTTGGTCCCTTTGCTGAGGTGTCCAACAGGGCTACAAATTAGTGATGACCGTGATGGTGATTATTTTTGTGATGCAGAAATTGTTCCATAGAAATTGGATTGAGATCACCAACTCACTTTTAGAATTAGTCAACATTTCTTGTTTTTTTTGAATTTTTGATGATTTTCTCATAAAATATTTGATTTTTGATATAAAACAAAATATTAGAGGATAATTTTTGGAGGGTTGACTAGCTTTTGAGCTGCTCAAGAGTTTTTGAGGATCAAAACTTTTAATTAAATAGGGACATTTTTCATTTTTTTTAAAGAAGTAGAAAAATCAGAACATCAATGCTGCTTTTATTTAATGTTTATTTTTATTTTTTACTTTTACTAGCTCTTCTCATCCCAGACAAGACACCCAACATGATTAGGTAATAACTCTTGGTTATACCCAACCTTGAGTTGCATTGGACTTTGAAGTTACAGTCTACATATTTCTTCATCTTCCTCCTGAGTCATATCTTCCCCAAAGAATTAATATTGATTATGGGATTTTAAAATCTATTTCTGCCTCAAAGACATCTAAGCCTGTCTCTTTAACTCCCTATAAACATTAGTTCTAAAACCTTCCAAGGTTTATTCTCATATGCACAAATTTTTGTTCAAATTTATGCAACATACCTCTGTTATAATAAACCACCATACTAGCCACGCTACCAGAAATATATGTAGCTTGAAAAAATGAGATAATGAGTGCCACCCATCTGCCTCAACAGGTGAGGGGATTTTATGGAGCCAGTGGTGAAGGTGGACAGTCCCAGTTGCAAGGGAGGGATACACTCACCAAAGGACACCAGGTAGTTCCTCCCCTCAGGAATCTCTGGCAACCTTTGTCCAGATGGTGAGAGGTCTCATTGGCTAGCATTCCCCAGCTCCCAGAATTTATCTTGGAGTGGGGGCTATGTGAAGACTCTTTTGGCTCTGTTCTAGTAGCCCTACCCTACATCTACATTGTACTAGGAATCGGAGCCAGGCCTGATAGATACTGCAGAACTAGCTGATCACCCATTTGGGGGTCAGGATGGAATTTTTTCTCCCATTGGCCAATTGGCAGTCCAAGAAGTTCTTTCTTTCCTCACAGCACCTTCAAGCCACAGTGGATTAAGAAGGGAGGAACTTAGGTTGAGTTGTTTATTTGTGGCAACATGTGGCTACTTTTCAGTGTGTTAAAAAGATAAAATGAATAGTCCCCAGATGTAAAAGACCTGGAATTTTGGTGGTGGTCTTTGGGCTCATGTGTGGAGCATTTGGGCTTTGCGGGCTGAGGTCCTTCCTTACCCTTCTGCACCGTTGTCTCCCTCATGGAGGGGAGGGTGTTAGGATTCAGAGAGAGCTGAGTCCTGGGGCATAGGCTGAGGAGAGCCTGCCCCAAATTATAGGTTGACACCGTACTCACCCTGTGTAAAACTTCTGGTGTTTTGTTTTGTTTTGTTTTTCCAAAAAGAAAAGATTAGTAGAATCCTGTAATGTGTAAATAACAAAAGTTACTTCAACAGTAATACACCATAGTCAGATTTTATGACATGCTTAAAATATGTTTCCTTACAGCACAAATATGTCCATGGGAACATACACAAATTCTGAAATTCATACAGAGTCAACATGTCAAAATATTCCCTCCACCTCCAAAAGTACTGGCATGACCACTGGTATGAAATGGAGAGAGCTGGAATCAGCAAAAACTAAGGCGGCTGGAGTGGCCCCCATTCTCAGGGCTGTCCAACCAGTCATCTGGATGATCTTTTCCACTAGATTGGCAGTGCTGAAAAGTTAGCAGCTATGTTGATACAGGTTTTTAGCTCATGACTAAGCTCTCTAATGGTGGATCTGAGATAGTGCTTCTCCAAGAAAGTATCAATTTTTCACAATGTTTATTCTTGTGAAGGGAACCAGTTAGTCCAGCTCCTCCCATGCACCCCTAGCCAGGATTCCTGTTTCAGCCAGCAATACAGCTGCAAGGAGTTTTTGCAGATGGCAAAAGGAGGCCAGAAGGAGTCACATCTATACATGACCTGCCAATGGTGTTTTGCTCCTCTCCACACTGTGCAGTTGACAGGGAATTTGCAAATCACAGACTACTAATCCCTGAAGACACAGACTTGCCCAAATTTAAATGCATATCTTGTAAAGTACAACTTGCCTCATTTACTATGCATGCATATAACACTTTTAAATTTCTGGCTTTGCAAAAGTGTGACCACATGAGTAGCCCCACCTTGCAAAACATCTCGTTCTAATTCTCTCTCTCTATCTCTCTCTCTCTTATTAGATCATGCATATTTCTGAGACAGAGAGAGAGAGAGAGAGAGAATGTCACTTAGTTGATGAGATTTGGATTTGCGAAAGCAGGCAAGAATTCTAGTCACAGCTCTGCCACAAACTTCTGTTATAACTTTGGGCCACTTTTCTGGTCCAGAGTTTGCAAAAAATGAGGTGGGGATAAGATGTTTGCCACCTGTGGTGTGAATCCTGGTTAAATATGTGAAGTGTAGAGCCAGTCAGTGGAAAAAGCTGGATTGTGACTCAAGGTATAAAAAACTGAAGAAATAAACATACAAAAAGTATGCCCCGGTAAATGATCAAGTAGAATTTGATAAGACTGTAGTATTTATGTGATATAGAGCACAGGCAAAACAAAGTGAATGAGACAATTCTATATTAGCATGAAATATATTCTCTGATTATTAATTTGATTATTGTTTAGTTGAATTATCTAAAAATATAGAGATAGGAAAAAGTCTTCTATCCCAGTATGCTTGTGCCTTCTTATTTTAAGATATTATATTTTTTTGTCCTAAGATGTTGTTAGAAACATTAGGTTTACAAGTGCGGACATCAGTACCAACCATCTGCTGTTAATTTTGTCAAAGAAGTGATATATTTAGAGTAGTCACCTATAAAATGTCACTATTTACTCAGTTACCACATGGTATTTCCTCCTCTAGGTACAATTTATCACTTTTTATCATGATTAACATTGATTTTATAATGACTAACTATATTAATGTGAGGAGGATTTGGATAAACAAAAACAGTGTGTCTCACCATAGGAAAACAAGATTCCCTCTCAGGACACAAATTAGAAGAGAATATTTAAGTACAAAAAGAAAATTGGCAAATTATGCTTCTCTTTGAAATACACCCCTCCATTTATACAATCAAGACTTCATTTAAAGTGATTCATTTTTTTTTTAAAAAGCTGTAACACTTCAGTATTGATGAGTGCATTTCTTTTCTTTTGTAACACAAGGTTGTTCTTAAACATAAGGAAGTAATAGGAAAAAATAGTCTGAATTTACAAAAAGAAAAGGAGTACTTGTGGCACCTTAGAGACTAACCAATTTATTTGAGCATGAGCTTTCGTGACTCAAATAAATTGGTTAGTCTCTAAGGTGCCACAAGTACTCCTTTTCTTTTTGCGAATACAGACTAACACGGCTGTTCCTCTGAAATCTGAATTTACAGTTCCTCAAAAATTCTTGATTTGTTTTTCATTAGCTTGATTTTTTTTAATATTAAATCCATTTGAAGCAGGAATTAAATTTATTCTACAATTCCTTTAAAAATCCTAATGTCCTTTTTAACCTAACACATCATTACAATCATATTTGGAGCTCTCATTTCTTAAACTATAGCCCATGCCTAACTTGAGTAATGAGGTGTGAGAGATAAAGCTATTAATTTAGGGACAAAGCCAGGTAGCTTTGTGTTACCTTCGGGAATGACCTTTTCATCTTTAACCTTTAACCCTAGTTGAAGTTATTATGACCCTACCACAGTTTTGTCAGAAGGACCATCTTTTTTACTTTTATGGGTTTTTTTAATAAAAAGTATGTTTTTGACTTAGAAATAACTATTACAAATGTTATTATCTATGAATTAGCAATATAATTATCAAATCAGAGTTTCAACTGGAACTAAGTTTAGAAATCAACAAATATACAATAATGTGGATGGCTTTAACAATGGAAAAAAATAATTAAATAAACAATCAAATCATTACAATATTAGCATAACATGTGATCAACTCGTACACAAAATATCCCTGGAAACACAGGGGCATTATCTACTTCCCAGCTCTTGGAAATAGTACTGAAGCCCTTCAAAGTTGTCACATTACCAGATGACTTTCACCTTTGCTCTTTTTATGCCTAATGTATTCACTGTGATACAGGTGTATGATGCGGTATACAAACTCCACACCAGAGAGAAAGGGGTTAAGGAACAGCTCTGGGCCAAGGCAGCCCCACCCGCAGGGTCTGCACAAGATGGAGGCGGGGTTTAAAAAGTGAAGCAGAGCAGCTCAGAGGGAGGTAGGGAGCAGAAAGGAGCAGATGGCTTCTCTGAGGGGCAAAGTGATGCCCAGAAACTCATTGCCTGACAATGCAGACCTGTGCAAACCTACAAAGGAGACACAGTTGACTGAGTCTGCCAGTGAGAGACTAGACTGAAGATACTGTGATGCTAAAGGAGACTTGGGAAAGAAGTGGTTTGTGGCAGCTGCTTAGCATATGAAGGTGCTGCCCACTGTTGGGTCCCTGCCTGGAGCCTGGTGGAGAGAGCAGGCCTGAGCTTCCCTCACACCGAAGGAGGACATTACAACAACAAAAGCATTCACTTCAGGTGAGAACGCAGCTGGAAAAGATTTTGACCATTCAAGGGCACATGACCCAAAGTCCCCATGCATAAAAGGGAAGGACTGTAAACCCTTGAGGGAGAAGGGTGCTAAAGGACAGGACTGTGTTTTGAATGGGGAGATGACTTTGAATGGACTTCAGAAAAGCAGACTTTGACAACTTCAGGGAACTGATGGGCAGGATCCCCTGGGAGAATAACATGAGGAGGAAAGGAGTTCAGGAGTGCTGGCTGTATTTTAAAGAATCCTTATGGAGGTTACAGGTTACAGGTTACAAACCATCCCAATATGTAGAAAGAATAGTAAATATGGCAGGCGACCAACTTGGCTTAACAGTGAAATCCACAAAAAAGAAGCTTACAAGAAGTGGAAGATTGGACAAATGACCAGGAAAGAGTATACAAATATTGCTTGGGCATGCAGGAGTGAAATCAGGAAGGCCAAATCACACCTGGAGTTGCAGCCAGCAAGAGATGTTAAGAGTATCAAGAAGGGTTTCTTCAGGTATGTTAGCAACAAGAAGAAAGCCAAGGAAAGTGTGGGCCCCTTACTGAATGAGGGAGGCATCCTAGTGACAGAGGATGTGGAAAAAGCTAATGTACTCAATGCTTTTTTTGCCTCTGTCTTCACGAACGAGGTCAGCTCCCAGACTATTGCACTGGGCAGCACAGCATGGGGAGGAGGTGACCAGCCCTCTGTGGAGAAAGAAGTGGTTCGGGACTATTTACAAAAGCTGGATGAGCACAAATCCATGGGGCCGAATGTGCTGCACCCGAGAGTACTAAAGGAGTTGGCAGATGTGATTGCAGAGCCATTGGGCATTATCTTTGAAAATTCATGGAGATCTGGGGGGGTCCTGGATGACTGGAAAAAGGCTAATGTAGTGCCCATCTTTAAAAAAGGGAAGAAGGAGGATCCTGGGAACTACAGGCCAGTCAGCCTCACCTCAGTCCCTGGAAAAATCATGGAGCAGGTCCTCAAGGAATCAATTCTGAAGCACTGAGAGGACAGGAAAGTGATCAGGAACAGGCAGCATGGATTCACCAAGGGCAAGTCATGCCTGACTAACCTAATTGCCTTCTATGACAAGATAACTGGCTCTGTGGATGAGGGCAAAGCAGTGGACATGTTGTTCCTTGATTTTAGCAAAGCTTTTGACATGGTCTCCCACTGTATTCTTGCCAGCAAGTTAAAGAAGTATGGGCTGGATGAATGGACTATAAGGTGGATAGAAAGTTGGCTAGATTGTCGGGCTCAATGGGTAGTGATCAATGGCTCCATGTCTAGTTGGCAGCCGGTATCAAGTGGAGTGCCCCAAGGGTCGGTCCTGGGGCCGGTTTTGTTCAATATCTTCATTAATGATCTGGAGGATGGTGTGGATTGCACCCTCAGCAAGTTTGCGGATGACACTAAACTGGGAGGAGAGGTAGATATGCTGGAGGGTAAGGATAGGATACAGAGGGCCCTAGACAAATTAGAGGATTGAGTCAAAAGAAATCTGATGAGGTTCAACAAAGACAAGTGCAGATTCCTGCACTTAGGATGGAAGAATCCAATACACCGCTATAGACTAGGGACCGAATGGCTAGGCAGCAGTTCCACAGGAAAGGATGTAGGGGTTACAGTGGACAAGAAACTGGATATGAGTCAACAGTATGCCGTTGTTGCCAAGAAGGCCAATGGCATTTTGGGATGTATAAGTAGGGGCATTGCCAGCAGATCGAGGGACGTGATCATTAGCCCCTATTCGACATTGGTGAGGCCTCATCTGGAGTACTGTGTCCAGTTTTGGGCCGCACACTACAAGAAGGATGTGGAAAAATTGGAAAACATCCAGCGGAGGGCAACAAAAATGATTAGGGGACTGGAACATATGACTTATGAGGAGAGGCTGAGGGAACTGGGATTGTTTAGTCTGCGGAAGAGAAGAATGAGGGAGGGATTTGATAGCTGCTTTCAACTACCTGAAAGGGGGTTCCAAAGAGAATGGATCTAGACTGTTCTCAGTGGTAGCAGATGACAGAACAAAGAGTAATGGTCTCAAGTTGCAGTAGGGGAGGTTTAGGTTGGATATTAGGAAAAACATTTTCACTAGGAGGGTGGTGAAACACTGGACTTTTACCTAGGAAGGTGGTGATATCTCCTACCTTAGAAGTTTTTAAGGTCAGGCTTGACAAAGCCCTGGCTGGGATGATTTAGTTGGGGATTAGTCCTGCTTTGAGCAGGGGGTTGGACTAGATGACCTCCTGAGGTCCCTTCCATCCCTTATATTCTATGAACTTCCAACCCCCCGTCTGGACACTAGGCAGCACTGTTAGTGGTTGTTCACTTTCTACAGGGTGGCTGACCATTTCTAACTTCTCCTTAACTGGCAAAGCAGTTCCTGCACTCTTCTATGTACCATATTAATACCAGGTAATTTGAATAGGATTTGTTTAAAATTTAAAGTTTGCACATGCTATTTCTTTTGATACTCACTCTCACATTCACACCTTAAAACATGCAGTGTCCACAATAAGATTATGGATGCCTCCACTAAAGAGAAAAAACATTAAAAAAGTACTTAGAGAACAATGTTGGCTCCTTGGTTTTTAGCTTCAATGCAGTTTTGAGTTGGCACAAAACTATTGGAAAATGTGTGAAAATTGTCTATTTAATTTTTAAAATGGTTTTAAAAAATCAAAAAGGAAATGAAACATTTAATTTCAGGTCAATGAAAATGTTGTGGTCAGCACAAAATGATTGTTTTTTTTCTGATTTTTTTTCCAGCTACTGAACCAAAAAATTTGAACGTTTGTGCAACACGACTCAGCAATGCCCACTGCTACATGCTTTAACAGGATCGAGAGTGCCCTCCATTGCTATGCCAACTCAGCATTATTGATTGGTGTGAAGTCTGAGCTCCTCCTCTCCATCTTCTGAGTTTTGAACACCACTGCCCGTGCTAGATTGTAACGTGTGAGCTATGGAATTCAAGCCCTTGGATTATGACCGGCACTTTCTATCTCTCATTATAGGACCAGGCAAAGAAATAGGCTCATAAGCCCCATTTTCAAAAGTGACTTAGGATATGTCTTTACTGAAGCTGAAAAATATAAATTCCAGTTCAAGGAGACATTTCCACGCTTGGTCTGATCAAGCTAGTGTGCTAAAAATAAAAGTTTAGCCATGGTAGTATGAGCATTAGGAGGGACTAGCCCAGGGGTTGGCAACCTTCATCACGTGGCCCATCAGGTTAATCCACTGGCAAGCTGAGAGAATTTTGTTTATGTTGACTGTCCACAGGCACAGCTCCCCTGCAGCTCCCATTGGCCAGGAACAGTGAACCACAGCATCTGGGAGCTGTGGGGGGCTGTGCCTGCGGACAGTCAATGTAAAGAAAATGTCTCGTGGCCTGCCAGTGGATTACCCTGATGGGCCATGTTCCAAGGGTTGCCAACCCCTGATTGCCAGTCAACACTGCTGCACCTGTAGGAGGAGTTAAAAGGCAGGGGAGCAGCTCATTTGGTGGCAGACCAGAGAAGAGAGTAGACCTGCTGTGGGCAGCTCCAGGAGAGAAAAGCTGAGGAAAGGCAGAATCTCTCCCTAAACTGCTGCCCAAAGGTCCCTCTCTGAAGGAAGGCAGGGCCTGCTGCAGGGGCAACCTGAGAGGGAAGCACTCCCTCTCATATGAATTCTGGACTTGATTGATCCTGCCTCCGCTTTTTTTTGTTTGGACTAATCCAGCAGGGGAAAGCCCTTGGACTGAACTGGCCCCAGGAGGTTGGGTCATAGCATAGTAGGAGGCAGTTGCCACCCAAGAGGAAAGGAGAATGACTTTGCTACACACAGCCACCAAAAGGTCCCTTGGGTTCAGCAACATCCCTCATACTGCCTTACCGCAGACAGTGACTTTGGGATAATCACAGGGAGGTAGTAGAAAGTGACCTGGTGAGGGCTGCCTTAAATATCCCTGGCTGTCAGAGCACTGATAGCTCTCAAAGGGCCCTGGGTCAGAGCCCAGTGGAGTGGGAGGGCCCAGGGTCCCCTATCAAGAACCCCCCTGCATGTCACAGGCTGAAGCCCTGACCACTAGACAGTACTCCCTACCAACAATCCCCCTGCACATCACAGGCCTAAGCCATGACCACTAAGTGGCGCTTCCCTACCAATAAACCCCACGAAAGGGTCATTACAGGGGTATGAGTAAACAGAACTACAACTCCTGTGAGGTACTATAGCAGTATATACAAATCAAAGTATTAGGTTTGCAGCCAGATATTTTGGTCATCAGCTGAAAACCAAAACCTTTTTTTGTGGGGAAGGAATTTTTTTCCAACAAAAGAAAAATGAAATTTTCTGTGGAACGTAGACACTCTGCAAAAATGTTTTTTGTCAAAAAGCCAATTTTGCATTGAAAAACAGTTTTGACATAAAATTTTCTAGAAGAGATAATAAGGGATCATTATTCAGGATTTACCAGTTGAAAAGATGGATACACATCTGAAAACTGAAAACTATTTTTTCTCATGAATGTCATTTCTTGCAGACTTTTCCAATGGATAGCTCCTTTTTGCCAAATTTAAGTTGGTTGGGATGTCTAAATATGGCTTGTAATAAAACTGTCAGTGCTCCTTTACAATAGATTCTTACCCAACATCTCAGACACATTTACCTTCTGGTTCCATTTTCTGCTATGTAATAACCAACTGAGCTTCAAGTTGATTCTCCAGTTCCTGGTCATTTTGTTAAGCAACTGAGGGATCTCTACCTATCACTCTTTTTTCTTCTCTTTCTTTTCTTCTTTAAACCAACAGTATTTTTTTGGAAAGTCACAGCCTAATGTTGTCTCAGTCATATCCATAAGAAAGGCCCAATGTCTCATGGAGCCCCTATGTTACTTATTGCATTCCTTCAGGCATTTTCCTTGGCTCTGCAGAGAAATTATTTTTAAGCCACATCTCTCCTCCAGCTGATAAACCTGTTGTAGGGCAGACTGGTGGACACGAGAAGATCAGGGATAAAAACTGCACAAAGATCTCATTGTAAACTCACTCTCCAAATGATCTATCAGGGCTTCACTGTTTATAGAGTAGGTCAGGGGTCGGCAACCTTTGGCACACGGCCCGTCAGGGTAATCTGCTGGCAGGCCGCAAGACCTTTTGTTTATGTTGACTGTCCACAGGCCTGGCCCCCCGCAGCTCTCAGTGGCCAAGGTTCACCATTCCCGGCAAATGGGAGCTGTGGGAAGTGGCGCAGGGCATGGGGACATGCTGGTTGCTGCTTCCCACAGCTCCTGTTGGCTGAGAACAATGAACCATGGCTGCAGGGGGCCAGGCCTGTGGACAGTCAACGTAAACAAAATGTTTCGCGGCCCACCAGCGGATTACCCTGATGGGCTGTGTGCCGAAGGTTGCCGACCCCTGAAGTAGGTCTTATGCCATGCCTCCAAGTCTGGTAAATTAGCTAGCACATTCGTTTTTCCTTGCTGACAGGCACTGAGCAATTTCTACATTAGTGATACACCCAAGCCCTAAGCATAGTCGAACACTGTTTTGCTGCAGCTGTTTCTAAGTTATATATAGAAAAGCTTTATAAAACTCTACTCAAAGACCCAACTCCACCAGTTTAACTCACATTAAATAATACCTTACACTGAGAGTAGTCCTGTTGAAATGAACGAAGCTACTTGCAAATTAAAAGCTATATTGGGATTTTAAAACAAGCCCTGAGTAAGGATGGGGCGTGTTCTTGCACTCCTCCCACCCCCGGGAGCTGACCATGGGCCACGTTGTGCTTCAGGTGCCTTGGCCACTCCATTGTCAGGAGAGGGAAATCATGGCTCTAACTGCTCCAGGACCCTTCTGATAAACTCCCCAACCACTTGAGTGCAATGAGGAGAAGCGGCTCCTCACTCTTCCCTGAAGTGTGATCAACTATGCAGGTACCCTGCATAGAGTATTAAGAAGGTAATTTGTTCCCTTTATACCGCCATCAAGAGACAGAATACAGATGTCATGCTGTCTGGTATGGCTTACAGCTGACAGCACCAATTTCAGGTCAACAGAAATCTCAGAAAACAGGGCAGACAGCACAAGCTAGTGGTATATCCTTTAATTAGACTTCACCAAGCCAGTAACAAATGTGAACTCCTGGACTACTACATTAGCCTTAACATGGAGCCATGGACAGGCAGACTACCCCTTACGCCCTCCAGTCCCACTTCACTATCCAGACAAACTGGACTTTATGATGAAAGGTTATTCAAACCAAAATTCACCACAAATTAGGTTAATCCCAACCTCAAGGGCCACAGTCAATGGATACTCTTGATCTCACCAAAGTCAGTGCTGTAGCCAATTTCTCTAATAAACTAAAGATTTATTAGCTAAGAAAAAGAAATAAGAGTTATTGAGAAGTTAAACTAGGTAAAATACATTAAAGGTGAGTCTAAGTTTGTAGTTTGAATGATAGTAGAGATATAATTTCTATTAGTTTCCATAAGTCTCTCAGGGTTACCCAAAATGGCTTTGAGGACCTCTGTACAATTACTCAGGATTCCCCATCAGAATCCAGCAGTCCAGCGATGCAGAATTGCTCCCATGGTTCCTTCTTATAGTTGAAAACAGCCTGGCAAGTGTTTTGAGCACAGCATGGGCTCTTGATTTTTTGACTAATTGTAGACAAAGTTTGTGGATTATCCATTGTTGAACACACCCATTCTTTGAAGTTAACATGCTCCTTCATACATAGTTCTGAGGTTCCCATCTGATTTATTGAGAATTTAGAGATAATGTATTTAGTTATAGCCATCAAAACAATCTTTCATTAGTTTACAGTAACAATGTGATAGCCAAAAACAGTCCTTCATTAGTTTTCAAGAAGTTTTACATATTAAGTGAACTCACGTCTAAATGCTAATACATCTGTTTGATCTAGGGCTAACTCAATACAGTGTAAATCAACACATTTCAGACAAGTGAAGACAATAACATTATCATTTCAAAAAGAATGAGGAGTACTTGTGGCACCTTAGAGACTAACAAATTTATTTCAGCATAAGCTTTCATGGGGTAAAATCCACTTCATCGGATGCATGCAGTGGAAAATACAGTAGGAAGATAGATATATATATACAAACACACACACACAGAACATGAAAAATGGGTGTTGCCATACACACTATAATGAGAGTGATCAATTAAAGTGAGCTATTATCAGCAGGAGAAAAAATAATTCTAGGGATAATCAGGATGGCACAATTCCAAAAGTTGACAAGAAGGTGAGAGTAACAGTGTGTGTGTGTGTGGGGGGGGGGGGGAAATAAGCATGGGGAAATAGTTTTACTTTGTGTAATGACCCATCCACTCCCAGTCTTTATTCAAGCCTAATTTAATGGTGTCCAGTTTGCAAATTTATTACAATTCTTGACGTCTGATTTGTGACATTATCATTTCACTAGTTTTTAAGCATTTAGGGCAAATGTAATGATCAGGCATATGACATGTACTTGTAATGTGATAATATGCCCCTTTGTTCTATTCTAACAAGTGAATTGGCTTGAACACACTATGACCTTTTAACATTTTGTTGGTTGCAATTAACATGCCAGTGAATTAGCCCCTGCTGCCTCAGTTTGAGTTGGCAGCCTGCTGGGCAGCATCACAACAGGTCAAAGGTGTAGTTTAAGCTGTTACTCAACAGGAGCAATGGTGAAGGAATCAGACCACAAAAAAATAATGGTATGTTTGTACAGAACAATGTATTATTCTTTAGGAGGTAAGCTTTAATATTGATGCACAAATTGTTATTAATAAAAATATAATAATTTATTCTTATGCCAGGTTGTTACACATGTGCCTGTACCTTCACTAACTGTAAAAAAATAAAAGACTTATATATGGTACTTGAAGAATAATAGCTTATATATTTATATTTCTGGATGCGGTTTTATTAACTGAAATGTGCAGGCTAATTAAATAAATTCCTAGAACATTTCTGCTTTCTCCCACTAAGGGTAGATCTAACATTTTGAGCTGAGGTGTGATTCTCAGCTTGAAGAGACATATCTGTGCTATTCCTGATTGAGGTATAACACCAAAAAATAGAATACAGCCACAGTGGTTCGAGCAATGGGAAGGGTTAGCCACCCTGAGTACGGACCTATCATAGATGCTAGGTGTGTGTTGAGAGAGCAAAAGGGTAACAGCAAGTAATATTTAAATCCAGCCAAGCACTAAAAGAGGTGTGTTTTATTCCTTCAATGAATCTCTGAAAGAAGAGTAAAAAGAAAAGGAGTACTTGTGGCACCTTAGAGACTAACAAATTTATTTGAGCGTAAGCTTTCGTGAGCTACAGCTCACTTCATCGGATACAGACTAATACGGCTGCTACTCTGAAACCTGAAAGAAGAGTGTAAATCTCTCCAAATTAAGTATGCATCACTCTCTCATCTCTCAATTTCAACAGCATTCCTATCTCCACATTCTCATCTCAGTCTGTGCATTTCATCCCTTCCAACCAAGTAAACTAGAGCAATGAGACCAAGGAGCCAACATGTGGCATCAAGAAGAAGCAGTAAAGCACTACTTCTGTACATAATGACACCATCGAGACTTCAACATCATGAGTGAGAGGAAGTTTGCCAAAGCACTGCCGAGGAATTTGATTTATTATTTTTCTTATAATAATTTAATGGGATATTCAAATGCTATCGCATGCATCCGACGAAGTGGGTATTCACCCACAAAAGCTTATGCTCCAATAAATCGTTAGTCTATAAGGTGCCACAGGAGTCTTTGTCGCTTTTACAGATCCAGATGAACAGGGCTACCCCTCTGATATATTGTAATTTAAGATAGTAACAGCTTCTCCTGTTAAACACAAAAATGATTTAGACAGTGTATTCCTTGGTAAACATATAAATATTCAAATTGAAATTAATATTCTTAATATTCATTAATTTGCCTTTAATAAAACAGCTCCTTGCATAGTTTATTTTAGGTAATTGAATTTGAATACTTTATTTTGGATTCATAAGACTTACTTAGGATTATTCACCTTTGCTGATTTATAAATGGTGTTGTTATCTAGGATACATTAATACAGGATTCACATCTAATTTTGGAAATAATATATTTTGCTCTTAACTACAGAAGGAAGCCTCACCTGAAGTTGACCCACTCTCAAAGGTGCAATCTCTGTTAAAAATTCTCCACAAAGAAACATAAAATATGGTTACTTGAGTTAACATTACACAGTGTTTGGTTTCTTATTTTTTTCTTCTTTTTAATCATAAAACAGTCATACTTAACTGTAGTTATTTTAGTTATTTTTAATTATGAAATCTTCTGAGATAGGGTAGAGAACCTGATGGGAGTTAAACTGTGGGTCACATCCCTGATTAAAAGAAACTATTATTAAGATTTTGCCCACCCTACCTTGTTTTTATAGACTATGTATTTTAGTAATTTGGGGAATAAAATGATTTGTCACTCAACAGTTTGAAACAGCTCTTTGTAGGACACGATTCTGGCAACAAATAATTCTCCAATGCTCCATGGTAAATATTTACAGTTATTTTGGTTTTGTGTTTTTTTTAAAAATATTGATTTATGGTAATTAGGACTGCATGTATGTGGAGGTTTGGTTTGGTCCTAAAGTTCTAGAAATCAGGAATAGGGCAACAGAGAAAAACAAATAAAAATATTCAATAGTGCTTTTCATCTTCTAGCATGTACACGTTAATTAATCCTCACCACAGCACTCTCAGAAGTAAGTTTTATTGTTAAAATATCCCCACAATCAGTAGCTTTTCCTAAGAATTGAATAAGCAAAAGTATTCAAAATACTAGAAACTAGGCATTAGCCAGTCAAAACTTTGTGTGTAATGTAGCAAAGGAACATACATATACTGAAATAGATGTACTTTAAATACTGTTTGAAGAACAGTTTATAGGTGATCAAAAGTGAACTTTCCTTTTGATTGTAAAAAGAAAAGGAGTACTTGTGGCACCTTAGAGACTAACCAATTTATTTGAGCATGAGCTTTCGTGAGCTACAGCTCACTTCATCATTTGATTGTGTGACCTTTCACAACCTTGAACTTCTTTCATTTCTCCTAGTACCTGGACAGATTCTTCTGGTTCTTTGGTAATCTGTGTGGAAGAGGCAGGTTTATGGACAAATGATTCTTGACCACCAATATTTTTTGGAAAATGTAGAGGACTTCTGAGATGACTCACAGAGAAAGTTTTCTCTTGCCAACATTTGTCAGTGTTTCAGCATTAGATGAATGGAACATAGGGCCATCACTTGGGCCAATACAATTCCAGCTCATAAACATACAAGTGTAGTTCTGATAATGTTCAGAGTTTTCAAAGTTCAGAAATTTTGAAGCATTCTATGCCTCTGGCATAAAAATAATAAAACTCCAAACCAGATCACTTTGTGTTATCAGACTGGAGTCCTGAATGTTTTCTTTCAGCTCTAACAATAGCTCATGCTTGCTATTGGTTGAAAGGCTGTGGTACTGTGAATGGTTACTTGCAAAGTCAACAAACAGACAGATTACAGCATTTAAAAATTAACTGCTTTTACCTTTCATCTTTCAGTTCTCAAGTCATCAGAAAAAAAGTTGTATTGGTCATTGCCAAAAGCTACTCCTGTCCTCCAGCTAGAAGCTTCTGCTTGATCAAATTAATTTTTATGATAATATTTTGAAGACCCTTTTTAAAGACATGAGTTTTTGGTTCCTGAACTACATCAACCAGTCAGTATCTTGGTCCTTCTGTACCAAAACACTCCCATACAATTTTGAGTACTGTGACAAAGCTCTGTCCTTGTCTCAGTGGGACCTGTGCTTCCTGGTGGATTTTGCTAGCCTCAGAGGCTCACTGTGACCCTCCACGTAGCCCGTCTCTCTCTAGAGGCAAGGGTCAAAGACTACTGAGCCATTTTCATCATAAGCTAGGAAAGGAGGTCAGGAGAAGCCTCCCTCCCTCACACAGTCTCTGTTGTCTCCCAGTCTCAGTGATTAATCAAGGAGGGGTGGGGGGAGCCCCGGACCACACTCTACTCCAGGCTCCAGCCCAGGGACCCTAATAGTAGCAGCTATGGTAGCTGACTTTTTGGAAATAGAACATGTGCAATTCCCTGGGCCACTTCCCCACAGCAGACCCACTCAATATCTCCTTCACTGTTACCGCAGGGCCACCTTCCCTTGTGCCTGATATGGTTTGTACTGCTTATTTCCTCCAACAGCACAGCTTCCTCCTACAGATCCTGATAAGTGCACCCAGCTGACTAACTGGGAGGCTTTTAAATAGTTTCAGCCATCCCCTAATTGGCTTCAGGTGTCCCAATCAACCTATCTTCCCTGCCTTCTGGAAAGATTTTAATTGGCCCCAGGTGTCTTAACTGCCCTGGAGCAGCTGCCATTTACTTATCCTGGTAACAGGGATTTGTTTAGCCTGGGGCTAATATATCTGTCTCCCACTACTTTTCTATAGTCATCTGGCCTTGCCCCATCACAGTACACATTAATGCAGTATTAGGTACATAACTTGGAAGAGGTGGAGGATTCCTGTCACATCTTGTTCTTTTCAACATGACTACAGGGTTCAGATGGTGGGGTTTCAGGGATCTCTGTTTTTCCAGCAACTTCTCTGTCGGTATGGCAGTGAAGCTATTGTTTCCCCCATAAAAACATGCACAGAATGTATTTAGTTATTTCCTCCAGTGTTGCTGGGAGCTTGATTTTTGCTAATCCTAATTGCATTCTTTCAAAGAGGTCATTTTTTAATAGAGCTGGAAAGGGGGAATTTCTCTGGTAGGCTTCTTTTTTGCCCCCAGCATTTTCTGGTGTGTCTTGTGGCCCATATTTCAATTTTTGTAAATATATGCTATTATCTTTTTTCAAGTATGCAGTCTTTCTGTTTATTTTAACTGTATCTTTTATTTCATTTTCACTTAATAAACATGAGATGAGACAGGCAGAAATCTTAAGGAAAAGGATCCTTTTTTTCCTGTGATGGGAACACATAATTCCTACTAATATAAATGGAAATTACTCATGTGTATTGAAGAAAGAATGCGGCCTAAGATTTCTAGCTCAGTTATATACTATGCTTACTACTTGGCCTGCCATTTTTTCATGCCACCTCTCTGTGCCTTTTTATCTTTCCTTCTTTTCAATGCATTGTATTATGGGGGTGCAAAGGGGCGGGGAAACTTAACCAAAAGATCTATACAATAACAAACCCCTTTGAAAACTCTACAGAATATGACTGATGAGCAAGTCAACAATTATATGGAGTCATAAAATTGAATCATTATTTTTGTCCCTGCGAAGAGTGGCCATTAGACGGTGGAAGCTACTCCATTCATTAGATTAGAGTTGCCTCTGTAGACTAGCTTTGCTACCACTTTGTAGTGTATCACCTTTCTGTCATGGAGAACCACATTCCCAAGCCAAGTAACTCAAGCCCATCACTTAGGACAATGTCTTTCTAAGAGAATTAATGGCAGTTCCTTCAAAAACATGAGGAAAATTGAGCACTAGGTGTTGAAGAGCACTAGTTTACCTGATCAGAATTGAAGTTTAGGGACAGATTTTCAAGTGTTCATCACTCATATATGGGGCCAGATTTTCCAGACAGATCAACTTTCAGTCAGGTACCTCAATAAGAACCAGATTTTCTGTTTTCCAATTACCTGTGGTTCTGAACAAGTTGCAAAATTCTGGCCTAAGTGATCTTGTCCATGGTTTGATACCATAGGTACCTCCTTTAAATGTTTAATTAATTTTATATTAAGTAGTAATATTCAATACTATAAAAATTCCCCACACCTTAGACTGTCAGGAAACAACTTAAAAAGTGCTAATTTTAAAATATTTTCTATGTCAAAGTTATCAGACTTTTCACCAACAGAGAACGATAGAAAGGTCAAGTGACCCATGAAGAGAATGTGTATGACATTTAAAAATTGTAAAGAAATAAATTTTAGTCTGGCAAATGTGATTACAGTTTTAACTATGGAGCTGCTAGGGGACCTTCATAATAACTTTTCTTCCTTCAGTTCAATTACTGGAAAATATAAATTAACACAAAATGTTCTTAGCTTGTTGTCCGCCGCCAATATATCAAGACATCAAAATCAAGACATGGAACCAAAACCTTATATATATAGACTAGTCAAACAGATGAAGAGCAAAGCCCTAATTCTGCAAGGTCCATAAACACATACCTAATTTAATCATCTGAATAATCCCATCAAAGTTAGGCATGTGATTATGGACCTTTCTGAAACACAGATTAAAATAGCATTTTAAAGATCATGGTTAATTTATCATTTTACTTGAGTTTTATATGGATGTAATTTTTTTGAGTAAGGCTGTAGTCAATCTGACCCAAAATTGGCATATGTTTTATACACATTATGAAAGTCACATCCTATCAAATTGGCCTGTATGTTATGGCATAGAATTGGCTTCTGTATTTATTGGTGAAATTAACAAATATGGTACATCAAATAGTAACAATTGTGTTTTGACTGGGAGAAAATTGGCTCACTGAAGATAGAAATGCAATCATTGTGGTCTGTCTCCTGTCCATAGAGACAGTTTCCTCTTTGACAACCAGGAATATATAATGCTTCCCAAAGCAAGCTAAATGAAACTTTGGGCTAATTACACTTAATGGGGTTATATGTTAAAATGCAGCAGATAATTTGCTGTCTTAACATCCAGAAGATGCAGTCTATTTTGTGACTTCCAATTGACTAAAATGTAACGGTCTGGGAAAAAAAAATATGCTGCCAATTATCTTGAATATTTTTATGTTCAAGAGATATACGTTTATTTTTTGTCTTATGTTTACATTAAAAAATAAATAAAAAAATAACTGCCAGAGCCTGTGTCAAGGTTCCTTCCCCACTCTGAACTCTAGGGTACAGATGTGGGGACCTGCATGAAAAACCTCCTAAGCTTATCTTTACCAGCTTAGGTCAAAACTTCCCCAAGGTACAAAATATTCCACCCGTCGTCCTTGGATTGGCCGCTACCACCACCAAACTAATACTGGTTACTGGGGAAGAGCTGTTTGGACGCGTCTTTCCCCCCAAAATACTTCCCAAAACCTTGCACCCCACTTCCTGGACAAGGTTTGGTAAAAAGCCTCACCAATTTGCCTAGGTGACTACAGACCCAGACCCTTGGATCTTAAGAACAATGAACAATCCTCCCAACACTTGCATCCCCCCTTTCCTGGGAAATGTTGGATAAAAAGCCTCACCAATTTGCATAGGTGACCACAGACCCAAACCCTTGGATCTGAGAACAATGAAAAAGCATTCAGTTTCTTACAAGAAGACTTTTAATAAAAATAGAAGTAAATAGAAATAAAGAAATCCCCCCTGTAAAATCAGGATGGTAGATATCTTACAGGGTAATTAGATTCAAAAACATAGAGAACCCCTCTAGGCAAAACCTTAAGTTACAAAAAAGATACACAGACAGAAATAGTTATTCTATTCAGCACAATTCTTTTCTCAGCCATTTAAAGAAATCATAATCTAACACATACCTAGCTAGATTACTTACTAAAAGTTCTAAGACTCCATTCCTGGTCTATCCCCGGCAGAAACCAGCATATAGACAGACACACAGACCCTTTGTTTCTCTCCCTCCTCCCAGCTTTTGAAAGTATCTTGTCTCCTCATTGGTCATTTTGGTCAGGTGCCAGCGAGGTTACCTTTAGCTTCTTAACCCTTTCAGGTGAGAGGAGCTTTCCCCTGGCCAGGAGGGATTTCAAAGGGGTTTACCCTTCCCTTTATATTTATGACAGCCTGGTATTAATAATTTATAAAGTATATGCATGTCACAAATCGATATTATTTCTTTCATTAGGCAGTTAATTATGGACTAATTTTATCTTTCATTATGGCAGTTAATTAAGGTATTAATTAATCAGACCTTAAATGTAATAGTGATAGTATTAAGGTAATTTATTATAGAAAACAGTTTTATAAAGCTCTTTAATTATTTTTTCACACATGTATTTAAAAACACACTTCTGAACATATGCAGAATATCTGTTAATTTATTGAGAGAAAACAGACTTACACAAACAACAAATAATATTTATGTGAATAAATAATTTAGAACTGGACTGTCTCTGGAGCAAAGTAGTATCTAGTTAGAAGCCTGTTTAAATATCAGATACTGTTTATTGGAAGAAATATGAGAAAATGTTAACATGTAAACCAATAAAATGTTAGTTCTACAGCCAAGCAGACATGATATGGCAGCAGAGATACACACAGGCACACCAGTCTATGATGCTGGCTGCTTACAGTATGCAAAGGCATCATTTTACAAACCAAGGAAGCTGATAGTCCCTGGGTATGCCACACTGTGAAAGATAGCACCTAAGATAAAATTTTATGCATCTCACCACCAGAAAGATGTCAACAAATTGGAAGGAGTTCAGAAAAGAGCAGCAAAAAATGATTTAAAGCTGTAAGAGACAAGTGTAGAGGAGAGTTTGCTGTGGAATGAGACAGCAACCAAAGTAACTCAAAACCAAAAGGAAGTTCTGCATGTAAGATTCAGCCAAATACAACAGTGTTTTGGGGCAAATAAGGCATAATTAAACACATTACTGAAAAAATCAAAGGCCTAATGTTACAAATGATTAAGATATTGTGTCTTTTAGGTATGTTCATAGATAGATAATTTAAGAAATGGTATGGAGAACTTAGAAATATTTGCATTAGTATCCACTGAGGGGAATGTAAATCTTTTAAAATCAATTACATACCTTGAGTCAATATATAAAAGGACAAGTGATAATGAAGGAAAAAAATGAGAAAATATCTTCACATAAACAAATTTGAGAAGAAGACTTTTTCTCTCGCAGATTCATAGGTTTTATTATTGGATAAGAATTGTATCAGAAAGTCAATTTATATTCTATTGAAGTGTGTATATTATCACATTAGGTACATGGGTATTTGTCTTTAAGTTAAGCTGTTATATTGGATCAATGAACAGAATCTGTGGAATTAATATATGACATATATTTTACTCCAAAATACTTTTTTTTTTCCTTTGGAGTCCATTTTGTGGGAGCAGATTAGAAAGGGCTGGAGAGATTAATTTGAGCATAGATAAAAATACATATAGCTTAACTAAGGAACAACTAAGGGTGGTCATGGAAACAATCTAAATGTCTGATGAAGAATAGAAGTTACACAGTGCAATGCAGAAGAGCTAACTAGAAGAAATGGTATAAAATTTAGAAGTGGAAAATATAGGGTAAGGGCCTGATTCTCCACTGCTTTTCAGTTTATGTAACCATTGGTAGGTATGCAAAATGCTACCATTCTGATGCACTAGTGTTTTATACCCATTTTGCACGGGTCTGCCACACAAGACTGCACACACTGCAAAAATGTGGAGAATTAGGATGAAATCAATCTTGTCAATGAGATCCATGGCCAAAATGAGCAGAACAGTCTCCCAAGGGAAGTGGTGAGAGTGCCATTGTGTCACAAATGTAAGGTAATATTGGACATAACTTTAGTAAATATCGCAAAAAATGGAGCATTGATACATCTGAAGGAGGAAATATCTGGTGACAAAATAGCTTTTCCCAATGCTAATTTCTATGATTCTGTGAAGGAGCTGAAGGTATTAATGTTTAAGGATGTCTGAAAGAATTAATATGAATACCTTAGCCAAATGGTGGCTCAGGAGGGGATATCTACAAGTATCATACATATGTAAATACTAAAGGGAGAGTAGAATTTTTAGGGTGGTAGAAGACAGTGAAACTAATAATAATGGTATGTAAGTATAAAAGGGAAAAAATATCCTAACAGTGAAATTCAAGATGAAGGCTTTTTTTTTCCCAATGAAGTTGATAAACAGGACACTGCATTAGATATTATATACCTTAAACTTTCACTGGTAAAAGATGAACTAGATCCATGGGTCTCAACCTCATCCATATCAGGGTCCCTTCTTCCCACTATTCTCTCTCATCTAGCTGGCATCAACCTCACATATATGTGAGGGAGCAGTATGTGGAGGTCATGGTATCATGATCCCCTTGTTGAAACTCAATGAGCTAACAACTTTTTCATGTCCATGATTCGTACACTTGGCAGTAGCAGAAACTATTAGTATTAAAAGGAAATGGGAAGTGAACAGGGGGAAGAATGGCCACAGAGCTGGTTCATTTGCATAAACTAGGGATGGGCAGAACCTCCAAAGGGGAACAAGCTCTCTGGCCCCAAGCAGAAGTATGGCCATGAAGGCAGATTAATTTTCTTTAGTTTTCTATCCAGAATTCTTCCACTGACACTTTGTGAGTCACCATAACTGTACATAAACTTGGAAATGGTTGGGTGGTGAAATTGAAGTGAGTGAGGGGAAAGGGGCTCCTATGTGGTGGTGGGGAGCAGCTTGTACTCTGTTCCAGAGTGTTATGCGTCACTCATTCCATTCTACTAAGTATCCTATGCTAATGAGAGGTCTCTTTGCTGAACCTGCAGAGGACAGACACAAAGCTGAGGGAAGTCCAGTGAGGGTCCTCCTATCCAGCTCTAAATAAAGCTGGAATTGCAATAGCTGGATGCAAAAGGCAGCACATTGTAATGGCCTTTAAATAGGCATTACCAAGTGTACCTTGTATCTCTGGAAAAGGAACATTTACCTATCAAAAGTTCACACTGGTAGGGGCAGAATGGAGTTAACAGACTACGGCTAAAGTCACTGTTGGACAATGTTTTACTTATAATTCATAAGGATATATTGTTGCTGTGTTTTGCCAAGTTGATGCTATATTCCTTTATATCCCTAATGAAGTTTTCCTTGTTTCATAAAGAGACTAAGTGATTTTGAGAAAGAAAGTATTGCCTATTAGGGGTTCCTTGTAAGGTTTTTACACAGAATTGTAGGATAGTTAATACCTTAATTTAAAAACAAATACCCTTGTACCTAGTGTGGAGGGAAAGCTTAGAACTAATAAAAATGTTCATCACTTCTCAGATAATATACATATATCAATAGGATAGAAATTGTCTTTCTGAGCTAATAATAAAACCAATGAATCTGTGAGGAGAAAAAAAAAACCCTGCATCTCAAATTCCTTTATATATATTTAATTTTCTTATTTTTTTTCATTATCTATTGTCCTTTTATATAATCGACTCAAGATATATAATTGATTTTAAAAGATCTACATTGAGATCAGTGGGTGTTAATGCAAATATTGTGTGGGTGGGGACTTGAGCTGGTGTTTTTGTTAGCTTGTACCCAGCCCTCAAAGATACCTGGCTAAACGCTTTCACTTATTTAGGCACTTGCATCATTTTCAAAAGTGTTGAGCCACCCAACAGCTCCCACTGTTAACAACTAAGGGAGCTGGAAACCCTATTTATGCCCAAACTCCCACATTGCAAGTCCTTCCCACTCCTGCATCTATCATCTGTTATTGACTTATTCCCAAGAAACCAAGGAATAAGTGCAGAACAAAACAGTTTATTAAAGAGCCCTCAACAATTATACCCAAATAACAAGCAGGGAAAACCACTTAAGTGTTAACAATACAAACAGACTTTAAGCCAAAGCCCTCAAACCATATAACACCAGGGGTGGATAAGACAAAATAAAAGGGTTAACACATCACCATTTCTCTCACTGTTTACACAAGCCACTGGATGCTCGGGAACCAAGGCCACCACCAGGATCACAGGACATCAAGTGACAGGAACCACGAACACAAACACCAGGATACTCAGAACAAGAAGAGGTAAGCAATCTTCTATCTTCTCAACTCTTGCCATGTTGTCTCAGCAGGTAATAGATGTTAGCATTGGGTTGTCTCTATGATGGACAGCCCCCATCACAGGGTGCTGCAACCTTTTATCACCTCTACTTGCTTGTTAGAACTTCCCAAGTCACATGACCCTTTACCACCCAAACTTTAAAACAGGCGCCAACATTTCTACCAAACTACTGTTACTTGGCAGAATTACATTCACAGGGGGAACAAGAAGGGAACACAAAATGGAGGGTGAAGAACTACTAACAGAAAACAAGATGGTGAATTGCAGTCACCTTATACCACTGACCTCAGTAAGTCATAACTATTTTAAATAATTTAATTTTGAGAGCCATTACATTCAGAAGTCACCACTTATATTTTCCATTTTGCTATATTAATTCAAATAAGATATTCAGAATTACATAATTTATCTAGAAACATTAACAATAATCTATATGTTACAGGTAAAAACTGAAATTACAGTTCAGTGTAATCTCTTAATTTATTTGAACCCAAACTTCTCCCTGGGTGTGACATAAATCCATATGTTATTCTTGAGTTATAGCCCCTGTATATAGATCACTGATTTTGTTGAAAGATGTGTAAAACCACACATAGCTGGACAACTCCCTACTGGCTCTACCTGTGGCTTATGAGAGCATAAATTGTTCCTTGGAAAGATAATTCAGTTATACTGACTAAATTGGCTTAAGGACTACAGATTTCTGAAATCTGTAATAGCCATTTTTTCCCCTGAAAATACTAATTTTGCTTCAACAACGCCCCCTCTTGGAGATCTGACCTCATGACCAGGGAGGGCCAGGGACTGTGGAGAGCCACACTGTCTGGTTCAATGATTTTTTGTAAAAAAAAATAATGGTAATGGTTGATGTAAAGAAGAGAAAGAGAAGAAAATGTCAAAAGAATGGAGAAAGTCCATACTGATACCCATATACAAATGAAAAGGTGACATATATGACAGGTCCAAGTATTGCAGAATTAAATTGCTGTCCCACTGCATGAAAGTGTTAGAGAGAATCATAGATAGTCATATTCATTGACTAGTGGAGCCCATTTTAGGAAAGGAACAGTCTGGTTTTAGAAAAGGAAGAGACGACAGATGGTATGTTCATTTCTAGACAGTGGAGAAGAAGCAGGAGGGAAATGTCAAGCATGGATGTATTTTTTCCCTTGATTTGGAAAAAGTGTTTGACAAAGAATCAGGGTGACTGCTAGTGACTCCGATTCTAATTCTATGGGGTACCCAGCAGATCTTGTCCAGCTAGTGGTAGGTTTGTGTGACAGTTCCATGACTAAGATGTGGACATTCTTTGGTGTAACAGAGGGTTTTGAGGTGAAGCTTGAGCTCCACAAAAATTAGCGTTTAGTCCATTACTGTTCATAATTGTGATTGACTTCATAAGAAAGCAAATCCAAATGGAAGGTGGTACAAAGTTGGATCTGTAAAGATTTGTAAAGATGATATTGCGCTAATGGCTGATAGCGAGGAAGATTTGGTCCAGATGACTCATAATTAGAACAGGAAACTAACTAATTAAGGCCACAAAACAATTTTAAAAGTCATGGGATGGACTCTGACCAACCCAACACCTGAATATCAACATCTAGTGCCAGAGCCTAAATCTGGTATCTGCTTTTAAGTACCTGGTTAGCAGCAAATGGAGAACTCAGCAGAGAACTGAAAACAAGGCTGCTGAGAACTGGGAATTCTGGTGCAATGTAAGTAGAATGATTTATGTTAAACAGATACTCAGATTACTTAAGGGACAACTATAAAAAAGCATGGTGAGATCAGCTCTTCTGTATAGAGATAAACTTGAGAAGAACTGAAGCCATTGAAACGAGATGTTTGAGGACAGTGAGAAGGAATTCCATGGTTTTTTTTTTTATAGTTTGGGAACTCACTAATGGGTCTCCCTGTCTTCTATTTCAGAAGCCACTAATACTAGCACCATTTTATGTTTATATATAGTTAGGGCTATGATTATGTCACGGAGGTCACAGAAGTCATAGAATCTGTGACTTCCAGAGAAATCTGTGACATTTTCTGCCCCGGGGCTAGACTGCTGTCAGCAGACAGCCCCTCAGCTCTCAGCCACTGCTGGCAGAGGCCCCTAGCAGCTCCTAGCCACTGGGTAGCAGGGGGACCCCAGAGATCCTTGAGGGTCTCCCAGAGCTCCAACTCAGCACGGGCAGTTGAGCTCCCCACAGCAGCCCAATTGCAGTTGGCAGCAGGAGCCCCCGCTAGCCGCCCAGCCATGGAGGGTGGTGGGGGTGGGCAGGGGGAACCCTCCTCAGCCCAGACATGGCAGACCCTCCCCCCCCCTCCTCACTGCAGCAGATCAGATGTGGCGGGTGGCAGGGGGAATGCACAGGGAGCCTGCAGTAGTCCAGGCATGGCAGGCAATGGGGGATCCTCCCAGCAGCCCAGCCATGGCGATTGATAGAAGCCACCCCACAGAAACCCAGTCCAGCCCAGGGGGGTGGTGGGAGACCTCCCACAGCAGCCCAGCCCAGGGGGGCAGTGGGAGCCCTGCGGATCTGCCCAGCAACTGTGGGTACTGGACCCTCCTCCCTCCCCATTTTGTCAGGGATATTTTTAGTAAAAATCACGGACAAGTCATGGGCTTCCATTAATTTTTATTTATTGCCTGTGACCTGTCCGTGATTTGTACGAAAAATATCCATGACAAAATCTGATCCTTATATAGTAAAAGCTCTTTTATCTGGCACTTCACCAACCGACATGGTCTATAAACCAGCATTTCTGATCTGTACTGATAGTCCGGTTTATAGTGTGGTTGGTGCGGGGTCAGCAGGGGTCTGGGGTGTGGGAGAGGCTGCGAGGTGCATTCTGGAAGGGAGTTTGAGTCCAGGAGGGGGCTTGGGGCAGGGAGTTGGGGCATGGGAAGGACTCAGGATGCCGGATGTGGGGGGGTGATCACCTCCGGCAGCTCCCCATTCCTGCTGTTGCTGGCGAGGCGTGGCCAGGAGGCTCTGCAGGCACTCTGCCTCTGTCCCTCCTCCTCAAGCACTAGCTCTGTGGTTTCCAGCCCATTAGCTGGGAACCACAGCCAATGGGAATGACGGGGAGTGGTGCCTGCCGATGGAGGCAACATGCCAGACATGTCAAACTTGCGAAAAAAATGCAGAAATTGGGCTTGTTTTTGGCTTAATTGGCTTGTGAGTTGCTTGTTGTCTAGATTTTGTATTGTACCTTATTGCTTGGTTGGCTTGTAGCTTGTTGCTTCTTTTTTTGATCGGCTCCTGGCAAGCAGAGATGAGGGGCAGCAAGCAGGGACAAGGGGGGTGGAGAGAGAGTTAGGGCTGGTCTACATTGGCAATTTACAGCACTGCAACTTTCTGGCTCAGGGGTGTGAAACAATACCACCCTGAGCGAAGCAAGTTTCAGCGCTGTAAAGCGCCAGTGTAAACAATGGGCCAGTGCTAGGAGCCGCACTCTCAGCACTGGTAGCTATTCCCCTCGTGGGGGTGGTTGTTTTAGAGCACTGGGAGAGCTCTCTCCCAGCACTGCGCCGTGACCACACGGCCATGTTAAAGCGCTGTTGCGGCCATGTTAAAGCGCTGCTGCCCTCAAAGGTGCACAGCAGGCCCACCACAGTCCCAGACTGCATGCCGGGAGGATCTAGTCACATAGAGTGTTGCGGTTCTTAGGATTGGCTTGTTTTGGCCTAGTTTTGAAATTTGATTAGCTTGATTTTTGGCTGATTGTGAAAGTTGGGGTGCTCATTTACCACATGAAAGTTGACAACTGTCCAGCATGCCTGCTTGCAGAGCCGCCTGGCTGTGCCGCCGCCAGGAGCAGCAGGGATGGGCAGCCGCTTGCAGGGTGCCACCAGAGCTGAGGGACCTCCATCCATGCCCAAACCCCCTTCGAGACCCAAATTCCCTCCAAGAGTGTACCCTGCAGCCCCTCCCATGCCCCTGCCCCTCATTCGCCTCCCACTACAAAGCTCTCCCTCTGAGTTAACCAGCACTTTTAATTTACCAGTACTTCCGTTCCCCTAACATGCCAGTGAAAAAAGCTTTTATTGTATATAGTTACTAAAAGCAATTATTTTGTATTCACCTGTGTCTGTGTCGTTTCCTTATTTTCTTAATATTGTGTGGAGAGTAGAAAACAGAACACTACCCTTCCTGTTTTATGTATTTATAGAATTGTAATAAATATGTATATTGATTTTTCTCAGGATTCATATACTATCCTAACTGTGCAATATGTTTATTTTCCCTGACATTTTATCAAAAATAATAAAAAGTTACATTTAAAAAATAAGACAATGCATAATTTGATTCTATGACACACAGTATTAGTCTTGCATTCTTCTAGAGAAGAAATCTATACGAATTTAGCTGTCATATTACCTAAAAATACCTTTTGTATTGAATAATAAACTGCACAGTTATAGTTTTAAAATAGCAAACCTTTATTGAATTTTCTCCTCAGAAATACCACAGGGGGAAATAGCTCACTTATACAGGCTGTGCTTTTGGAACATGGAGTATATATCACACACTGGCACTAAAAAGGGTTAACTAGAGCTGGAGAGCTCAGTTAGTGCACCTGGAGATTGGGCAGGCCCCACAGAAGATAAAGCTGAGCTGAGAGAGGAGTTGGATGATGAGCATAAAGGGAGGAAACCCTGATGAGAAGGAGGCTAAGGTCTGTGAATCACATGTGTGAGTACTCTGATACCATTGGGTGTGATATAGGTATCTACCAGAGAAATGCTTATCAATTTAAGGATGAAATTGTTAGATTTAACTTTTTAGGATATGGTTAATAGAAACAGTGGAGATAAGAATAATAAACAATATACAATGACTGTTGGGAATTAAATAAGCAAGATGTAACTGGACAGCATAAACTTCCACATGCTAACAGAGACAAAAGGTGGGTAAGTCTTAAGTGAAAAGGAAGGACTAGAAGAGATTAAAATCTTTAGTAATTGGAAATCAAATGATAGCTGGATGGTTGCCTCTGCAGTTACGGATTTGCAATTATACGCTAAAACAAAGGGAAGAGCAGGACCATCAAAGATGACAAATAAAATTTATGAGTTTATACATGGCAAATGGGTCAGCATTGCCAGATCTAAACTGGTGGATCTAAAGATGGCACCGTGAGTAGAGTGGGAATGGCCTTTTGTATCCCTGGATTTGGAATAAATAGATCTATGAGACTATCCAATTTTGTGGCCTTTATGATGTCTGGATTGGTGGGCACACTTCATGTCACTGACCTAATAAGGGATGAATGTCCAATCACTGTTGCTATCCTATCTGACTCATTATCGAGATAAAAGGCAATTAGAAAGGGAGCCTCAGAAAGCAGGAATGATCTAATCAATGAAAAATTGATCTTAACTATTGTGACAAAGCTCTGTCCTTGTCTCCGTGGGTCCCGCGTTTCCTGGTGGATTTCGCTAGCCTCAGAGGCTCACTGTGACCCTTCACTTAGACCTTCTCTCTCTAGAGGCAAGGGTCACAGCCTACTGAGCCATTTTCATCATAAGCCAGTGAGGGAGGTGCGGAGAAGCAACCCTCCCTTGCACAGTCTCTGTTGTCTCCCAATCTCAGTGATTAATCAGGGGACAAAGAGGGGAGCCCGGACCTGCCCTCTACTCCGGGCTCCAGCCCAGTGATCCTAATAGTATCAGCTATGGTAGCTGACTTTTTAGAAACAGGATGAGTACAATTCCCTGGGGGACTTCCCCACAGCAGCCCCCACTTCCTCAAACTCCACTTCACCCTTACCTCAGGGCCTTCTTCCTTGTGCCTGATATGGTGTGCTCTGCTCAGTCTCTCCAACAGCACAACTTCTTCTTACAGTTCCTGACATGCACCCCCAACCGGACTAAGTGGGAGGTTTTTAACTAGTTTCAGCCAGCCCCTGATTGGCTTCAGTTGTCTCAATCAACCTAGCTGTCTCCACTGCTTTCTGGAAGGATCTTAATTGGCCCCAGGTGTCTTGATTAACCTGGAGAAACTGCCATTTGGTTACCATGGTACCAGGGATTTGTTTAGCCTGGGGCTAACATACCTGTTTCTCACTACTTTCCTATAGCCACCTGGCCTTGCCCCATCACACTATGGAGATAGTACAATTAGGTATACATGTAGTAATAGCATGGATTATGGCACATGGCAATGAAAGGCAGATAAAGCATCAAAATATGTCCTAAAAAGGAGGAGGCTGATATAAGGATCCCTCTGAACACACAGGACATCACAAGTTTTGTTAAGAGGCCACTTAAGAAGGACTAGCAAGAAATATGGAACAAAGAGAAAAAAGGATTAAGATTCTATGAAATATGTCCTAAACTTGAGGATAACGTTATATTTCACAGTTATGATAGAAGAAGTGAAGTAATTATATTTAGAGTGCTAACAGGTTACTGTGACCTGGATCACAATTTATATCTACTAAATACACACAAAGACAAGTTGTGCAAAACATGCAAAATTAAGAAACAGTTGAGCATCTGCTATGGTAATGCAGGGAGAAATACATAGAAGAAAGATTCTTTATGAAGAGTTGAGATGCCTCAAGATGAAAGAATATAGTATGAAAGGATTGGTGAAGGTACTGGGAAAGCAGGGTAGCATTAAAAAAAAGCATCACTGTGCTTTCTTTTAGGATACAGGACAGGGTGAAAGGTTATAGATTTTGATTATGCGAAAACTGCAGTAAGTGGCAGTCGTAGCCTCACATGCTGAGGCCCTGTGCCATAAAATGACACGAAAGGAAAGGAAAGAAAGTGATGCAGGGAGTGATGTGAAGAACTCTGCAGTCCCTCTCTGGATGTCAGAGAGTAGTGGAAAGGCCTAGAGAGAGATAGATGTACAGAAAGCCCTTGGAGCTATGGGAAAGGGCCTGAAGGAAGGCCAAGGTAAGAAGAAGTCCAGGGATGTAGTGAGGAGTCTGAAGAAGCAAATCTTATCTTCTCCTCACAGGGTCCCTGGCCTGGAACCCAAAGGTGAGCGAGGGCCTGTGTTCCCATATTGTACACAGTGTTTTCTTCTGTGGAAAATATCATTGAAATGATATAAAAGGGTTTTGGTTTTGGTCTATATATATGTTTTCAGCCTATAAATGTATATATGTTGTATCTATCTAATCTATCTAAGCTGAAAACAGAAATATTTTGATTTGGAAATGCTGCCATGATGCTTCATGGGAGGTGATGTTTGGGTACTTCAGACTCCCATTTTCTCCTATAGGGGTTGGGCTCCCTAGTCAGACTGTGTCTCCCATGATTTTAGTCTTTCCTCATGGAGAATGGAGGTGGTTGCATCATAAGTGTCCCTGGCCAGGATTTACCATGGAAGATGTAGTCCAGCATGAGAGTCCAGCCAGCAGAGGGAAATGGGGATATGAAGCTGTTTCCCCAGAATTTGATATTCCTGCGTGTTACCCCAGAATTTGACTGTGCTGCAGTCAGCAATTTTGTATGTTCAAACACTGCCAGCTAAACATCTAAACATCACATAGCTAGGAAAATCTTAGGCCCTGAGAGGCAAGGCCAAATAACTGCATGTTTGCAACCTCCCACTCTGATAGCAAAACTGCCTCAGAAATCTTACAGTGTATATTGGTGACAAGATTAAGCAGGCAAGTGAGAAGGTATAGGAGAGAATGAGGAAGGAGTAAAACAAACATGTTGTTGCATAATAAGCAGTGAGTTCAGTTCACCTCTCACCTAGCCAGCAGTTGTATTTGAACAACTGAGCATATGTCACAGATGATACATTGACACATAATGGAGAATGAAAATTGAACTTTCACTATTTAGTCAGTAGGCATTTGATTTTAAGAGCTAGACTGAGACCTTTAATATTATTCTATTGTGTGAGCTTGTAGTAACATTTCCTCCTGAAATTTCACTAGAGGTAAGAGAATTCAAACCACAAAAATATTCAAAATTACCTTGGATAGAGTTCAAGTTGAATCCACAAGACCACAATGGTTTGCTCAAAATTTGTTCTTCTCTGTGAACGAAATGCAGGAAGATTTTGAATTTGTTTGCCCTAAATAGATGTAGAAATTGCTATTGATGGTGTATTTCAAGTTGGAGACCATTTTATTGGTGTCATGCACAAAACAAGTCATGTGGTATTTCTGATGTGTCTGTGACTGGTTAACCTATTTCATATTCATAAACTTGTTTTCCTAGTAAATGAGGATAGATTTCAGTTCAGCAGTCTGAGCCACCAAGAAAAGTCAGATTAAAACCACCCTTGTGCTGGGAGGCACTGGCCTAGTACATATATCACTTTTCTTATTACCCTACAGATATCATTTTATACTTTGATTCACGTAATAGTTATAGCTAAGTTTTAGAAAAGAAATATTATTTTCTTGAGATCAGAATTCTATTGCTGCATCACAGATGAGGTGTAGTCCTGCTTCCAGTTCTGGCAAACTAACAAACTAATACAGAGCCATAAAATAGCATGAGTCCATTGAACCAAACCTCTCTTTGAAGTCTACACTGAGATTTCCTCATGAAAAAACAAGGTTTACTTTGACTCTGACTTGGTCTTTTTAAATTTAATTTCAGAGCCTGCATATCATATGAACTAGTGCTCTCATAAAAATGTGTGAACCACTTTCAAGCTAACCACAAAAGAGATCAAATGCCTTAAATTTGACTCATTCACTTTTTCCTCAAGATAATTGCATAAGGTGAGCTATTACCAATACTGCTAATAGCTGGTATAGCTCACCTTACCTGATCACTCTCATTACAGTGTGTATGGTGTCAAAGTTTGACTCAGACTCACAATTTATCAGACCACTCTGTTTTATTAGCAAAGCTGCTCTGCTAATACATTTAGAAGTGAGCCCCCCGAGTGGGGCTTGTGTCTTTTAATTTATACATTTTTTTGGAGAACAAGTTACAGAGAAGTTACAGACAAAAGAAGAAAAAGATTTTAGTCACCACCCTTCGAGATCCCTGAGACCAGTCACATATCTTCAATTACCTGCCACCCTTAACAATCTCCTTTAACAGCTTCCAGTTAACTTAACTAAATGCCCTTCACACCTTCCATTCTGATGCCTGCTTCTTAGACGTGCTGGCTCTATCTTAATTGCTTCTCCATTCAAAAGCTAACTGTCCCTACGTGTGCTCCCTCAGATACTTTGTAACATGTTTTAGCATGCCCTCTCATATACAATGTATCCAGCATGTCCCCTTATACAACGTTATACTTATACAATGTTATACTTCCACAATGGTAACACCCATTGTTTCATGTTCTCTGTGTATATAAATCTCCCCACTGTATTTTCCATTGAATGCATCCGATGAAGTGAGCTGTAGCTCACGAAAGCTTATGCTCAGATAAATTTGTTAGTCTCTAAGGTGTTAGTTTCACAAGTCCTCCTTTTCTTTGTATATTATGATTGTGTATTATTTGCATTACTGTAGCACTTAAGAGCCCTAGTCATGGATCAGAACCCAACGTGTTAGACACTGTTCAAACATAGAACAAAAACATGTTCCCTGTCCCTAAAAGCTTTATAAAGTAAATATATCAAAAAGAAGTTTAGCAATAATTGTAAATGGATTTATAGTCTTATGAAATAATATTTAGCACAATGCCTCAATTAAAATTTTACCGGCCCATTTCATGAAAAGAAAAGGCTTCAAGTCTATACATATGTAAATAAATACAGAGTAATTGTTACATAGTATGTTTGCGTCACTCCTAATTTACAAAGAAAATTCAGCATGTGTCAAGGTTCCTTCCCCACCCTGAACTCTAGGGTACAGATCTGGGGACCTGCAGGAAAAACCTCCTAAGCTTATTTTTTACCAGCTTAGGTTAAAACTTCCCCAAGGTACAAACTATTTTACCTTTTGCCCTGGACTTTTTTGCTGACACCACCAAGCGTCTAAAAAATATAACAGGGAAAGAGCCCACTTGGAAACGTCTTTCCCACCAAAATCCCCCCAAGCCCTACACCCCCTTTCTTGGGGAAGGCTTGATAAAAATCCTCACCAATCTGCATAGGTGAACACAGACCCAAACCCTTGGATCTTAAGAACAATGAAAAAGCAATCAGGTTCTTAAAAGAAGAATTTTAATTAAAGAAAAATTAAAAGAATCACCTCTGTAAAATCAGGATGGTAAATACCTTACAGGGTAATCAGATTAAAACATAGAGAATTCCTCTAGGCTAAACCTTAAGTTACAAAAAGACACAAAAATAGGAATATACATTCCATTCAGCACAACTTATTTTATTAGCCATTTAAATAAAATAGAATCTAACGCATATCTAACTAGATTGCTTACTGACTTTACAGGAGTTCTGACCTGCATTAATGCTCTGTTCCCAGCAAAAGCAACACAAAGACAGAGAGAACCCTTTGTTTCCCCCACCCTCTCCAGCTTTGAAAGTATCTTGTCTCCTCATTGGTCATTTTGGTCAGGTGCCAGCGAGGTTGTCTTAGCTTCTTAACCCTTTACAGGTGAAAGGGTTTTTCCTCTGGACAGGAGGGATTTAAAGGTGTTTACCCTTCCCTTTATATTTATGACAGCATGAAAGAAATCTGCATACATACAAGGATTTGGCTGGACATATACCCAATGGATTATTATAAAAACATATTATAGGCATTGGAAACAATCTTTTATATACAAAGCAGGGTTATTTTCAAGTGGCCATGCAATATGTCTACTTTACTGGCTTTCAGATATAATATTCCTTTAGTTCCATTTGTCCTGGAAACAATAGGGTACTAACATGCACAAATAGACCTAGTTCTACAAATGTTGCAGATAACCTATAGTTGCTTCATTTCTATATGGTCAAAACATTTTGTTTTGACTTTATCATTTCTAATATATAATATAATACAATTAATAAAGCTGACACTTTGCATTTATATTATATTATAAAATGATATAGAATTGATATTTTACTTATATTATAAATTTATAACATAAAGTCAAAGAATATAGTCTAAACAAAACGATAACACTGAAAATAAATCTTTCAACCTTATTGAAATGAAACATTTCAATAATTTCCCATAAAAATTGACTAAATAGATAGATTCCCGTAAGTGCTTAAATTTCTTTGAATCAGAATTTTACAATGGAAAACTGATCCACTGGAAATTTTTTGACCAGCTCCAAAAGCAGAACATAATGCATAAAGGTAACAACATTTTGGAAAAATCAAAAACTAACTGAAAATTTTAGAGTCCAAACAAAGCTTAAGCAATGGAGAGAATGACCATCCTACTGTATTAGCATACTGTCTCACTGAACAGGAGGCCTTTTAGATCACAAAAAAGATATATATTTGTAACTTCCTGTAGCTTTGAATTCTTTGTTAAAATAAACTTGCTGACCTTCTCAACACATTAGGAAATATAAATCAGGCCACCAGACAATCTGCCTGGGTAAAATATTGCACAGAAGAAAAATCACAGCTCTTTTGGAGTCTTAGGGCTCCTCTGACTTACAGCCCACTGCAGAGCCCACCAGGAGTTATTATGCCATTTGGGGATCTCTGGAGTGTAGCACATTCCAGCTATGCCTCTTTTCCTCCACAATGGGCTGCCTAAACAGGAGGCTCTGAGCAAAGATGGTATAGAGGCAGTTTGCTGACTCTCTGCTACCAAGGATTCCTCTATGCCAGTGGGCAAAACAGCCTGATTTGTCTTGAAGAATCTGCAGTCTCATTAGAGATTTGGGTAAAAATAATTAGCTGTGAAGGGTACAGAGACAAGGCTAGTAACTTGTTAAGAAAGGACACATATGGCTCAGAATTATGCTTTTTATGCTGTGTAAATACAAATAGGTATGAACCTGCAATATATTGAGTGCCCTTTTAACTCCCATTGATTCCATTGTAAATTGAGTGCAGATCAAGCGCTAAACTCCCTTGCACGGGTGTATGTATCTCACACTAGCCCAGCAACCAAAGAGTTAATACAGGCACTGCCGGCCGCTGCTGATTGGCAGTTGTACAGAAGCTGGGAGGATAAAAGGGTTGGGAAGCAGAAGGATGGGGAGGCTAACAGCCTGCTAGGCTATGTAAGCCCAGGGGCTGCACCACACTTGGCCAGAGAGGGCACCATTGCTCTGATGCATGGCCTCACACTCCCCCACTCATTCAATCAAAATTAATACACATTTTTCTCTGATACTGTTCAAATGCCCTGATAGGAGGAGCTTGGTTTTCCTCTATTTGGGAGAGATTTTCCATATTTCTCCAACAAATACTATGAAGAGTTCATTTATTTTTTAGAAACCAACTACAGAATGAATGCATATGGAGGATAATAATAGGACAAATCCTGCTCACCTTAGTCATGTGGATGGTCCCATTAGCTTCAGTTGCTTACAGTATATGCTTATTTGATATTGTAAATGGCCATAGGCTAAATTTTAGCTGTGCCACCAAGTATTCAACAGCAAAGGTGTGCAAAGATTTCATTAGTAAACCCGGAAAGTTTATGCAGATAAGGGTTTCATTACAAACTCAAAACTCAAACCTTATTTGCCAAATTTCATGAAACTTGGCTAAACTTTGGAGTTTGGATGGGAATAATTTGAAATTGAGTTATTAGATGGTTTTGCACCAAACCAATCTAACTTTCAGCTGAGCATTACTTTGTATTTTGGCATCTTTTCAACCTTGAATATTAGATTGAACTTCACTGGGTTGAAACTTACATGAATGGAAGTTGATGAGACTCAAACAAACCCATGTGAAATGAAACCTCTTGGTTTTCCACATCACTTCTTATTATGCTGAGCCTGATTATCAAATGCTGATATTTGTCTTTTTTGGCCTTATCAGCAGCACTAATAAATTTAAAACCAAAAATGTATTAATCACCACTATGGGTTACAAAATGACGTGATTCAGTTGTTTCTTTCTCTTTGAATTCCACTGTCCATAGGTCATACTAAATACATTAACTTTCTACATATAATGAGTTGGGAATTATAATTATTGATTCACAGCCTCTCTACTTAGAGTGGAATACAATATTTTTTGTAATTGTGTAAAGGTGGCATTTGAATGCCTGAACTGAATAAAGTAGTATTCAGTGCAAGATGAATGTCTCAACTTCAAGATACTTTGCTTGGTTGAATTTTGTCAAATATTGTTCAGCTGTATAACCCTTTGAGACTATAGATAGAATGAAATGGAAAGGAATTTAATTAGAATGTGCTGGGAATGTAATGTGGGACATTACGCATTTATTAAAGAAAGCTGTTTTTGAACAACTGTGTTACACATTGGGAAATTATCATTACTGATAAACAAAATATATGTATGCACAGCTGAGCAGACCAAATATAAAGACAATGCATAAAATATTTAACACCATCACAAATTATAGAACTGATGCTGCATGTGAATATTTTAAACAAAATACATTTATTGCACTTGCATAGTATGATATCCAGAGTGAGTATTTTGTGCAGTTTATGTCCCTCCTGATTGTTCATTTTTAAACTTCCATAAATGTACTGTAGTTTCATGCCAATTTTAGTCATTGAAATGCTGTGTAGCTATGATTAATTTCAAAGGCACATTGGTCCAGGGTTATTATTAGGTTAGTTTGTTAATGCACAATCTGTCATGAAAGCCTTGAAGTGGAAATATAGCAGATGCATAACAAGTTCCAGTTAAAAATTCCTTAAATTACAAAGACATTAATCATTTTTTTCAGTTTCTGTATAGAGCAAAAATATTGTATTCTGTTTAACACGGCTTATTTTTACAAAATCAATGTGGTAAGAAAATGGAATAAAAATTCCTCTGATATTCAGAGCTAAATTTTAAAGATTTGTGTACCAATATGCACGAGTCACATTTGTAGGCTGAGTCGGATCTCAATTCTGCTTGCTTTGCACTGATGTTACTCAGCTGGACTTGAGTTTGATCTCATTAATGCCTGTGTAAATTAAGGGCTAGATTCTCTCTGCTTAACTATGTTCTTTTCCACATCTTTATTCCTCAACTTGCCATGGATACTTGGAAGGTTCAGGATCAGAGACACAGGGCCTGATGGTGGCACATCTTTCCAGAAGGGAGCCCCCCACCCCCGTGATGGGTATTGTCCAGCCCCTTTGTGCTTCCTGAGTAGCATACAGGGGCCAGAAACTGATTAGAGAATCTGTTTCCCAAAGGTAACTGCAGAACTCAGTGGAGTTACACTGGTGGAAACAAGATCAGTATCATTCCCTGTGTGTGTATGCTTGTGTTGTATATGAAGGATTGGGGAGAGATTCTGTATAACTTTTAACAAAAGACTTAGAAGAACGTTTGCATTTGCTTTCTGTGATACATGTCTGATGAAATATTTCCCTCTGAACTGAGCCTTGCAGGAAATTGTCTCCAAACAAATTTAGCATCATAGGTGAACTATGTCTCTAACCCTCTTCGTACTCCTGACCCATTTCACATATAGGGTATGTGCGTCTACTCTGCAAGTGAAATGTGTGGTTGCAGCATGAGTAGGCATATGTATGCTATCTTTAATCTATCTAACATGGGTAACAATAATAGTTTAGGCATGGTGGCACAGGCTTCAGCAAGGTTAGCAATCCAAGTGCATAACCAGAGCCCTGAAGGATGTTCCCACATCCTCTTCCTTCACATCACAGGAACTGTCAATGTCTTCATAGAGAAGCTTGATGATATCCACTACAGTCATCCTCCTCCCCACTGTTTTCCCTGCTCTCCACAACATCTCCTTCTGTAATAATACAGAAACTTCCTGCTCTTCTCTAAGCACTGACCCTATCATCTCTTGCCTCCAGACATTCCATGCTTCTATTCTAAGCCCCTCAGACTATCACTGGCTCCCTCTCCTCACAATGTTCTAGTCTCCCCTATCCTCAAAAGGTATCCTTTAGCTTCACCTACCTCTCCAGCCATGACCCCATTTCTCTTCTTCACCTCACCTCCAAGGCACGCAAATGCACAATCTAAAATTGTTACATTGTTGTACCCTAAAATACTTTACACCCTTTCGACACCTTCTTGTTTCTTGCTTTTCCTGTTATTCTCCCTCTTCCATCCCCTCAGTAGTTAAATTAAGTGATTTTGCCCACCCACTAAATGGCAGATTGATCCAAGTTACACTGTGGTCTATTGCCACTTACATTCATCAGTATTACACTTACACTCATCAGTTTACACTCAACATGTAAGGTAAACCACCATTAAATCACCTTTCAGTTATGCCCAGAGATTCCTATGGGACTAGAGCCACCCTACAGAAGGGATGAATTTGGCCTAATATCAACAACATATTATATGATTGTAAGTGTAGTTATATTTAAGACAAAACCTTTTCTATATCTTATAGAGAACACCTTGATTATGATACTTTGATATAGATGACTAATGCATTTCCAATAAGCATTGGCTCTTCCACCTCATTAGCTTTGTTTTTAGCCACAGCATGGAATTCTACTACATACTAATACAAAACAGTTGCATATATGTTTTTTTTTTTCTATTTTCCTATTAGATTGATTTTTTAAACAATTAATCCTGCAAATAGATATGTCTTCATCATAGATCAGGGGAGCTGTTGGCAAGGAGCAAACCTAGACTCACTGCAGGAAGGATTATTACAGTACCGGAGGGGCTGTCAGGTTCATTATCTTCATCCTTTGCAAGCATATTCAAAGAGCAGCAATGGTCTCAGCTCCACAGAAAGCTCTGATGGTATCGTCAGTTCATTTGTCTCGTTCTGTGCCTACATTCATACCCTTTGAACCTTTCGTGGCACTGCTTCAGATGAAGTCTACATTGTACATTTCAATTTTCTGTCTTTCTTGACAACTGAGTTCAGTATATTTCAAGATAAAACAGTCAAAACCAATTTATCGTAGATTAAACAAAGTGTTTATTGACAGACTAGAGGGGAGAACAGAAAATAAAAGTCAGTTCAGTATTAAATACATGAGAGTAGGCACTATGGGAAGTTATCTCAAGTGGCTCTAGACTTTAATTACACTGGAAACAAATTAAAAGAAACCCAGATTACATATCATGGTTAAAGTTTTCTCTTTGTTTCTCAGCAATTATAAATTTAAGCAGATGTTCTCAGTGCATATTCTGTTTAGTCTATGTTTGCAGGTGTCATGTGGGTCCCTGACCTCAACTTGAAGCCACCCTCTTTAGGCAGAAAAACTCCAGGGAAGGTGGTGGTCCAAATGCACTTTCTAGGGATCCTTCTTGGGATACAACAACCTCCATTTCTTCCATATATCCAATGGGTTGAGTAAACCCACAGTGTTCTGTTCCTTTGATCCCACCAGGAGATACAAATTATCCAATGTTTCAGATTCTTCCAAGTATATCACAGATAAATACACATTCATTTCAATCAGCATTTTCCCTTTTCAGCTGGGAACATCTGAAAAGGTTTTATCATTTACTACCATTATGTTTCTGTTTACACATTGTCTTGATTTATTTAGGTTTATTAAAAATGCTTCTATACATTTAGTTTTGCAGTTTGGAATACAGCAAATTAGAGATGATCCCACATTAGAACAACTGATTCAAGTACCATAAAGTGTGACAGTATTTAGATCTAAAGTGTTATATTTAGATCCATCTTCCAAATCATTTTGGTTCTCAGTCCTGGAAAAGGATTAGTTTTCCCTTCTAGGATTCCCAAATGGAAATTAGATACTGCTTCCCTCACTCATGCTTGACTTGGGGCTCACTGGGGGTGTTGCAGTGGTGTTGCAATCTGGAAGTCCCATTGAATGTAGTGCAGAGGAGATTGACCAGATGGCATGCCCATTGTTGATCCTAGGAAGCAAAGGAGTGGAAACCTTTTGGCGCTTCTCCCAGAAAACAATTATGCTGAATGGTACTCTTGAAGGAAATAAGAGAGATGGTGTGTGGATCTGGGAATCTCTCTGTGCAAATTTGTGAATTCTGGATGATAATATAAATTCTTACTATGAAGAGTGAATTATTATGCACGCTTATGTGTATGTGGATCCACTATTGCTGACAGGACCTCTAGTAGGTAAACACCAGACAGAGACAATGGGGGATATTAAAAGTTAATGACTATACTTTGACAAGGCAAAAATTATACTAAAAAGCAGCTGCATCCTTGGAAAACCAATGTTTTTCTACTCCTCTGGAAGGAAGAAGGGACATAGAAATAGTGGTAATTTATCAGGAGTAGAACTAATACAACCAGGTGGCCAGAATAAGTGAATGCACAGGAACAGGAGAGATGGGCAAGAACAAGGTAGATGTAAGACTTGTCCAGGGCAAAGGAAGCAAGCTGACCTATGGGATAGAAGGTGTGGCACTCTGTACCTTCAAGCGGCACCCTGGAACCGCCATATTCACCCTTCATATAATTATGATATATTTCATACAAAGCATGTCATGTAAGATATCATATGAAAGGTCATGATCTGCCGAAACCCATTTTTCTCTCAAAATAAGTATATCATTAATGTGTATCAAATTATGAGATTTTGCTGTATGGTTGTTACTGAAATATGCTGTGAATTTGCTAGTGATATACAAAGGAGGTGATCTCCACCCAGGAGAGTGTTTAATGACCATTAATCAGCAGGGGAGTTGTAATCAAGGGATTTACAATTCAATGAGAATTGCACAAGTCCACACCAGGGGGATTTCTCAACTCTGTGACTCAGCAAAAGCTAACCAGCACACGTCTGGGCTACTGTTTTCCAGACACATGGACTGAGAGTACAAAATAAGGGACAGTGGCATCATGCCTTTGCCTTTCTCCTCCTCCACTTATGCTGGAAGCAACAAGAATGCTGAAAAGACAAAGACTACAACTGACTATATTGGTCTAGGCTTCAGGGATAAGCCTGTGTATAAATAACTGTAACATCCATTGGGGTGAAAAAAATGGCTTGATCTAAATACCTGGTGAAATAAGGTTTCACATTTAGATTGTGCACTTATCTTTTATTTTCTTGGTAAGTATCTCTGATCTTTTGTGCCTACCACTTATAATCACTTAAAATCTACCTTTATGTGGAGAAGAAACCTGTTTTATATTTTATCTAAAACAGTGTTTTGGTTGAAACGCTTGGGAAATCTCTGCTCAGTTTACAGAGGCTTGTGCATGCCCCTTCCACATTGAGGGAGGGGTGGACTGGGTAATGAATTTACCCTGGCCAGACTTCTGACCAGGGCAAGGCAATATAGCTTTGGGTGTAAGGCTAGGGAATTGGGGGAATTGGCTGGTACCTTTCTCTGTGTGATTCACGAGTGGCTCTCAGAGTGTTCTTACAATCTAGCTGGGTGTGGGGCATCACATGCTGTAGTGCTGAGTGATAACAGTGCGTGGAGGGATTTTCTGCTTGTCACTATCAAGGCATTGTGAGAGACAGTACAGGGTAGAGAGTAAAGGGGGCACATCCAGTTCCAGAAGATCTTGTAACAGAAGGCTCCATGTTCTAGACTACAATCCACACACTGGTCAGTGCAAGGACAGATGACAGATTTTGTCACCAAATAGTCACCAAACCAACAAGATGTGATACCATTTTAGATTTGGTATTGGTGAGTAGTGAGGACCTCATAGAAGAGCTGGTTTTAGGGGGCTGGTTGCAGAGGACAATGTTGGTTTGAGTGATCATAAGCAAATTCATTTTAAACTAAATGGAAGGATAATCAAAAATAGATCTGCAAAGAAGTTTCTTGATTTCAAAAGGGAAAACTTTAAAAAAAATAATGGAAATGATTTTGGAAGTGGACTGGACTGAAGAACTCAAGGATCTGAAGGAAAAGGAGGCTTGGAATTACTTTGTCAAAGTTGCAGAAGCTATCTGAAGCCTGCAACCCAGGCAAGGGAGGAAATTTGTAAGGAAGCATTGCAGACCAAGCTGGATATCAAGCATCTCAAACCGATGATTAAGATAAAGCAGAAAGCCTATAAAGAATAGAAGATAGGATGGATCAGCAAGGATAGCTACATCTTGGATGTCAGAAAGTGTAGGGATAAAGTGAGAACTAGAAAAAGCCAAGGAAAGTTGGACCTTGCAAAGAGAATTAAAACCAATAGTTAAAGGTTCTATAGCCATATAAATAAGAAGAAAGCAAAGAAAGAAGAAGTGGGACCGCTGAGGATCGGGTGGAGATTAAAGATAATCAAGGTAGGGCCCAACATCTAAACAAATATTTGCCTCAGTTTTTAATAAGGCAAAAGAATAGCTTGGGGCAGTGGCAGTGTGGCTAATGGGAATGAGGATATGGAAGTAGAAAGTATCGCATCTAAGGTGGAAATCAAACTCAAATATCTTAATAGGACCACATTGGGGTCCTGGATAATCTTCATCCTAGAATGTTAAAGGAACTGGAGCATGAAATTGCAAGCCCCATAGTAAGGATTTTTAATGAATCTATAAACTTGGGGGTCATAATCTATGACTGGAGGATTGCTAATATAGTTCCTATTTTTTTAAGAAGGGAAATAAAAAAGTGATCTGGGAAACTATAGGCCTGGTAGTTTGACCTCTGTTGTATGCAAAGTCTTGGCACAAATTTTGAAAGAGAAAGTAGTTAAGTACCAAGAGGTGAACAGTAATTAGGATTAAAATACAATATAGTTTTACAAAAGGTAGATCATGCCAGGCAGACCTGTTCCCCTTCTCTGAGAAGATAACTGATTTTTTAAACAAAAGAAATGCAGAAGATCTAATCTACCTGGATTTCAGTAGGGCATCTGATACAGTTCTATATGGGAAATTATTAGTAAAATTGGAGAAGATGGGTATTAATATGAGAATTGAAAGATGGATTAGGAGCTGTTAAAATGGGAGATTATAAGAGATCATACAGTGGTGAACTGTCAGGCTGGAGAGAGATTACTAGTGCCGTTTTTCAGGGATCAGTCTTTGGACCAATCTTATTCAACATTTTTATTAATGACATTGGCACAAACTGTAGGAGTGTGCTAATAAAATTTGTGGATGACACAAAGTTGAGAGGTATTGCCAATATGGAGGAGGACTGGAATATCATACAAGATGATCTGGATAACCTTGAAAACTGGAGTAATAGAAATGGGATGAAATTTAATAGTTCAAAGAGCAAAAATCATCCCACGTAGGGATTAACGATGAGAATATTTGTTATAAATTAGGGTTTATCAATTAGAATTGACAGAGGAGGAGAAATATCTGAGTGTATTGATTAATCACAGGATGACTCTGAGCCACCAATATGTGGTGCAGCTGTGAAAAGGCTAATGCAGTCTTAGGATGCATCAGGCGAGGAATTTCCAGTAGAGATAGGAAAGTGTTAGTATCATTTTTCAAGGCATTGGCAAGACCTATTCTGGAATACTGTGTGCAATACACACTCTCAGATGTCCAAGTTTAAGGACTCAGGATCATCCTTGATGGGCTGATTATTTTGTATCTCATAAGTGGCAGCCCCCTTTCACAGCCTTTTCCTCTCTGCTAAATATTTTTGTTCTGATACATTTCAGTGACATCCTTCGTGCTGACACTTTTTTTTTAAGAACAAAAAAAGTAAAGGATTCTTTTGAAATGAGTATTGTTACTCTTTTGCACTGGTCTCAGAAATTCCTCATGCCAATGCCATATCATAGAATTTAAGGAGATATGTCTGCAATGATTCTAACCAATGAGGTTTACAGGTTAGAGACAAGGTGGGTGAAGGAGTATCTTTTATTGGACCAACTTCTATTCACCAAATAAAAGATATTAGCTCATCCACCTTGTCTCTCCAATATCCTGGGACTGACAGGGCTACAAACACACTGCACGCAGCTTTACATTGGCACATTCCCACAACACCGAACACTGGCTATTAACATTTTTCTAAGGTTATTGTTAATAACAATATTACTGCCCACCTTTCCCTCAACCTTAGAGCTCCCCACCCAGGTGATCCCCTTCTCACAGCCCCTCCCGCCCCCCTCCAAATACCCTGGTTTTGTTTATTGGGGACGGGGGGTCAATTTGAAATTTTGGTGCAAGTGCAAGTGAAATTTTGGTCTCCCATGTTTAAGAAAAATTAATTCAAACTGGAACAGGTGCAGAGAAGGGCTACTAGGATGATCTGAGGAATGAAAACCTACCTTATGAGAAGAGACTCAAAGAGCTTGGCTTGCTTAGCCTAGCCAAAAGAAGTCTGAGGGGAGATATGATTGCTTTCTATAAATATTATCAGAGAGATAAATACCAGGGATGGAGAGGGGTCATTTAAATAAGTGCCAATGTGCACACAAAAATAAATGGATATAAACTGGCCATCAGGAAGTTTACCCTTGAAATTAGACAAAGGTTTCTAACCATCAGAGGAGTGAGGTTCTGGAGCAGCCTTCTAAGAGGAGAGGTGGGAGCAAAAATCCTAACTGGCTTCAAGGCTGAGTTTGATACGTTTATGGAGGGGATGGTACAACAAGACTATTTACAATGGTATGCAGCCGACCAGCGACTACTGGACAGTGATGGGACACTAGATGGGGAGGGATCTGAATTACTACAGGGAATACTTTCCAGATGTGTCCCTGGTGGGTCTTGTCCACATGCTTAGGGTCTAACTGATCATCATATTTGGAGTTGGGAAGAAATTTTTTCCTGGGTCAGATTGGCAGAGACCCTGGTTTGTTTGGTTTTTGCCTTCCTCGGTTTAAACCTTCCTAGGTTTAAACTAGTGTAAATGGTGGTTTCTCTGTAACTTGAAGTCTTTAAATCATGATTTGAGAATTTCAGTAGGTTCTGAGACATAAGTTCTGGGTCTAATACAGGAGTGGGTGGCTGAGTGTCTGTGGGCTGCAATGTGCTAGAGGTCAGACTAGATGATCATGATGGTCCCTTCTGGTCTTAACGTCTATGTGTCTATGGGACTCTGACCCTAGCCCAAAGAATTCCGTGGAGTGGTGAGGAAACTGAAGCAAGGAAATGTGCATAGGGTTTAGTGTTTTGTATGATCTGTATGCTCTCTTGTGCTTTATGTGATTAAGTAAAAGAGCAAGCGTGTTAGACTTCTGTAAAACGTTTCTCCCTATTTCTCTCTTCAACTACTGTGTGCTTGCTGAGATATTTACGCTCTAAACCAGAATTATCACATCTTTGGGGGGAGTTTTGCAAGAGAGTGTGTTTAAGTGTGGGCGAGTCTGAAAGGTCAGCAATGCACCCAGATGGGCTAGGCATCTGGTCAGAGGGTTCCAGCTCTCAGGAGGGAGTTTTTGATTGTAGGTCTATGCTCTGAGAATGTGGTTTGGGACCCTGAAGCTGGAGCAGTGGCTGATTCATTAAGGCTCTGGAGACTTAAAGCACCCAGGGATCCAAGGACACAGAGGCTTGGATTCACCTCACAGCAATCATAGTGAGTAGTCATGAGGGGGCACACAATAAGTTCTATGACAGATGGATGCAGAAAGTATGTGGGAATGTGATTCAGATGCAGAATCCTAAAATGGATCTAGGCCAGTTGACGTGCAGATGACAATTTGAATACTGAATTCCAACTTTTGTTAAAATTGGGTCCAGATTCAGATCCCAACAATGCAAAATAGCCCATCTCTGACCACAGTTATAACCGTTCCTTCCTGGTATGGATCAACATATATTCAGCTCCCCAAGTCTCTGCATTGTCCTTGTCCCTTTGGACAAGAAAAAGTTCAAGTAATCAAAAGTGCTATAAACTTTGGCATAGAACTGAAATCTTCCTCCTGATACTCAAAAGTCCTTGCAATATTTTCAATGAGCATTCTCTTGGCTGATTTAAAATTACCTCCAACACCTTTCTCAGGTCAGACTTATATAATGCAATTTTGGGGTTGTAATACAATAGAGAATTTGAAATGACCAATATAAATAGATCAGTAAAATTAAAGTTGAACAGGTGCTCATACCTGTCACAACAATGATTTCCCAGTTGGGAGTAGCTAGGTGTTAAAATGTTGAAACTCCTGCTGACTGTAGGAGTAGGATCAGTCAGTATGATGGTAGATATCAGGTGAAGGAAAAGATATATGTAATCTGGATAGAGGAGAAAAGGGGTACAAATACCTTCCACAGAATCCCCTTTCCTCTTAAGTAGAAGACAGGCAGTTATTTCAGATGCTCATTTTGGGGGTTATTAAGAGTATATACTGTATCCAGTTCTATGTAATTTTCTCTACAGTAACAAGGTGGTACTATTTCAATTAAATTCTAAGACCAGACCAAACCTGGCCTGATTGTTGAGCTTCAGTTTTTCTCTGATCTGTTCAGAGCTTTCGAAAGATTTGCAATATGGTTGGCCTGCATATCTTGCTATCTCTGAATTTATTCTTTTCATTGTCACAGCATTAGTAGATGCAATTTTCCATCAGTCAGGTATCTTGAAAATAATCAGTGCAGTGATATAAACTCCTGGTATTTTTACTTGGCTTGTAAAAAGAAGTCATTCCGTTTTCAATTACATAATTAGAAAATCTTTATAGATGCACAGTAAGAGCTACATTTTCAGCAGAGTTTCTGGAGAATGGAGTCCCTAACCTTCTTCTTGTTGATGTAATATTAGTCCATAACTTTTTCTGAAATGCTTTGAAAATTAAGCCCCAGATGTACACTTCAGAAGAAAAATAATATTAGAATAAAATTAGGAAATAAAAAGCAAATTAGTAGGCAAATTTCCAGAGAGAAATACAGAGCATCAATAGCAACCTTGAATATAATATCAATATCAGACTTGGTGCTTAGCTCTCAAGGTGATAGCATCATTTTTTTACCCCAGTGAAAGAGCTCCAACTAGCAATAATCTTGCAGGTAAATTGATGACAAAAGAAAAGGATAAAATAATGTAAGAAGAACAATCTAAATCAAAATTAACCCTGAACAGAAGCAGCTATCATCATGAACAACATTTCAAAAGATACAGAAGCTAAGTTCAGAAATATCTGATATTGAAGCTTTTTTCAAGTTCAAACCTTAATGAAATCCCTATCAGCTCTGGCTTTGTATTTCATGGGGGAGCACGTTTTGAGGAAGAAGCACAATTCCCTCCACTTGTACTCTTGTGGATAGCATGTTTCCAAAGCCGGGCTTGGTACCTTCATTCTGTATATGCAGGCAGTTATTCTTCAGGGGGGAAATCTGAAGTCTTCCCCAATCGTTTTTTAACAGCACTGGATGGACCACACATTTGGGGAGACATTTCTAGTAGGCCTTAAATTCTGATGCCACTGAAATTAAATTTTGTCCACTCAAGCAATGGCACACCCCAGAGTGTACTGTATACCTTGGAAGAGAAAGAAATAGGATTCAGCAGTGTTTAGGACCCAGCAAAACACAATACACTAAAATGAAAGAAAAGCAGTCAGAAGGAAGAAGAACGCTTACCTGATAGTTCAGGAAAGCCAACGAGAAGGTTGTGCAGTGTTAAGGGGAGTAAGAGCCACTAGAAAGGGTCACTTTAGCATTTTCACAGGTTCTCTACACCTATACAGTCAAAAGATACAGCATATGTCTATGGCTGATTTACAATACAGCGGAAGAATACCAGTCTGTATAGTTTAGGAGTTTAACAAGAGAGGGGCCTTAGTTAACTTTGGAATAGGAGGGCTGCAGCAACATCAGGAATATCTGTTTTAGGTTCACAGTGTGCTGCCAAGACAAAGCAGCCATATTTCAGGTTGCATAGGAGCAAAACTTCTCATCAGCTAGAATTAGGACTTCATTGAGTAGCAAGGTGTGCAGCTCTTATCCTGGGATGGATTATCTATTATCCTGGAGCTGTTCTTTCAGGGCTTAGGAGCTTGAAGGACAGGGGCTTTCCTCTGCTGCAAAGCATTGGACTTGCCCTCTTTCTGCTTCAGTCTGTCTTTGCAAAGATAGCAGCATTGGAGCAGGACTTTCCCTAGTGTGGAAAATACAGAAAGACTCCCAGACAGAGAGGAAAGACAAACGGAGAGGTGAGCAAGATAAGGAGCAGGAGGTTGGCAGAAAAATGGTCATTCTATGGATTAATGGACCCCAGAGATTCATATGCTGTTTTAGCAAAAAGCTACTGTAGTAGTAGTTATATGTGCACTGCTCCTTCTATGTGACGTGATGGGGCAGCCATTTGTGTTACATTATATTTGATGAGTTGAAAAGTAGTTTTTTCCAATTGCATTTTTATAGTGCTTTCTCCTTGTGGTTTGAAAACTGTTTGGGAGCATTTCCGTGGTTCTCTGTTAATCTGAATCAGATAAACAATGACCGCGGATGTTTTAGGGTCTATTTAAATAGTACATTTGGTATTATTTTGACTCTATTCACAGTAGCTAACAGGTACATTATGAATGGGTATTTGCTAGCAGAAACAAACACACACCATGGTGATGGTTGGCCATGGTGGTGGTTGTTCTTTTCTGCCCTAGAACTACCATTAAATAACTCATTTCCATATAGATTTTGGAATGTTTCAGTGCCATGTCCAGTTCTCATTTTTAAACCTATTAAAGATAAAAGTGAATAAAATAGAGGGTATGCCTAAAACACCTGGTAATTAGATTGGTTACTCAACTGACATGTTCCTTTTCCCTGTAGTACAGATCATTATATTATGCTACATAAGTATAAGGACAGCTGTGAGCAATGGCACAGAATATGACAGCAAAACAAGCAAACAAACAAACATCCCATAGCTTTGGGATCTTCTTGCAATTTTAGCTATTTTCTAATGGTTCATTATAGCCCCATGCACTATTGTCCTGTTACATAGGATCATAATAATTGCCATACTGCACAAACCCTGTGGTTCATCCGGTTCAGGGTTCTGTCTCCAGCAACAAATGCTCAAAGGCAGGTGCAAAATAACTCATAATAGGCAGATAAGGGATAATCTGACCCCCGTATTAGGTCTCCTCCTAATCCTTAGTAGTTAGAAATTGATTTAAATCTTGCTAAACATGTTTAGGATCTCTTCTAAAATTATGTGAGCATTAATTCCGGGCTATTCTTAATATCCAAAAAACTATCCAATCATTTTTTGAATTTGCTAATTTCTTGGCCTCAGTAACTTCCTGTGGCACTGAGTTTCAGTCTAACCATAATTTAATAGTGTTATGTAGAAATGTTTCCCCCTTTTTAACAGCTTTTTCATTTATTACCTTTTAATTTAATTGAGTATATCCTTGTTCTTGTTACCTTTCTAAGGTAAACAATCCCCATCTTTTCATTTTCTCTTCACATGAGAGATTTCCCATGCCCCTTTGCTGGCCTTTTTTGAAACCTTCTCTTCCATATATTCTACACTATATTTTTGAGGATTGGGTGACCAGTACTGCACACTGTTTTCTGGATGAAGTTGCACCATTGATTTATATAATGATAATATTACATTCCCATATTTTTTTCATGCCATTCGTTCTGCATCTTGTTAGCTTTTTTGAATGCAGCTCCACACTAAGCAGAGATTTTCACTGAGCTGTCCACAATGACATCTTTTAGAACCCTATAAGGCAGTGGTGGGCAACCTGGACCCTCAGTATGGTACTGTAGTAGTAATGATCACACTTCTTTTTATATGTTCACTAGTGCCACAACAACCATAAATCTCAATCTATCTTTGTCTGTATAGGAGAGAGATAAGATTAATATACAACTTGTGGTTGAATAAATAATATCACTGAGTCTTAATTTTTTAAAGGCTGGCTTTCAATCAAGTAATATTTCAGGTCTCTATATATCAAGAGGTCTAAATCGGGGGGCTCTCAAACTGTGGGTCAGGACCCTCAGGGGGTCGCAAGGTTATTACATGGGAGGGTCACGAGCCGCTCAGCCTCCACCCCCAAACCCTACTTTGTCTCCAGTATTTTAATGGTGTTAAGTAAATTAAAAAGTGTTTTTAATTTATAAGAGGGGTCACACTCAGAGGCTTTCTATGTGAAAGGGATCACCGGTACAAAAGTTTGAGAACCACTGGTCTAAAGCCTCAGTAGAGCTGGTATCTTATGATGAAGCTCAAGAAACGGCAAAAGGATAAAAACTCACCTACAAAAAAAATCACAGTCATTATTATGTGATGGGTGTCATGAGAGGAATAATCAGTGAAATAATAGTGCCAAAGACACTACCAAGGTGTTCTACATAAATGTGGACTTTTGTGAATTATAAATACATGAGTGGTGACAACAAAAGAAATGTATCCATCTGCAGACATAGAATATCAGGGTTGGAAGGGACCTCAGGAGGTCATCTAGTCCAACCTCCTGCTCAAAGCAGGACCAATCCCCAATTTTTGCCTCCGATCACTAAATGGCCCCCTCAGGGATTGAACTCACAACCCTGGGTTTAGCAGGCCAATGCTCAAACCACTGAGCTATCCCTCCCCCCAGACACCAGTAATGATTAATCTGGACTCTAATTTGGTACTGAAGTGCATTTTGAATGCTTGGGTAAAGCCTAATTTCACAGAAGACAGACATTTCTAGGATGTACAGTAACACTCACGCTCAAGAACAGAGATTATCAGACTGTGGCAAAGTACTTGCTCACGGTCTGGGGAAAGCTGGCTGGTTACACAATGCTGGTTTTCCTGCTTGAAACTGAATGAACAGGAGGTTAGTGCATGTGCATCTGGGCCCATGGGTCTCAAATGCAGGTCTGTGCTCCATTCCTCTGCCCAGCAGCTGATAGACAGACCAGCTGGGACTTGGGCCCATGAAGCCCAACTGGGGCATGAGCCCCACCCCATGCTGTGATTGAGAGAGCTACAAGGCTCCTGATTGGGCACAGCCCCTATTTAAGCCAAAGGAAAAAAATGATGTTGTCCATATAACTGGACTTTATCCTGCTTGGACTGCTGGTCTGGCATTTGCCTATTCCTTCCTTTTGATCCGGACCTGCTGGTATGCTCACTTGGACTGAGCCTTGTTAGTTGACTCTTGATCCCTGCCCTCGTCTTTCAACTCTGATCTCCTGGTGTTCCAATCTGGCCTGATCCCTGGTAATTGGCTCCCGAAACCTTGGCCTGTGCCTGATGTTAACCCCTAGGCTAGGCTACCCATGGCCCAGCCCTGACAACGTGACTGTTAATGGGAGCGGAGATGGTGCACCAAGACCATTTCTTCATTAAAATGTGACACACACTGAAGACATGGTTCAGAACCCTGGCACTAACAGTACAACGTTTGTAATAATATTGGTTTCAGAGTAACAGCCGTGTTAGTCTGTATTCGCAAAAAGAAAAGGAGGACTTGTGGCACCTTAGAGACTAACCAATTTATTTGAGCATGAGCTTTCGTTAGCTACAGCTCATGAAAAAGAAAAGAAAAGAAAGAAAGCTCATGCTCAAATAAATTGGTTAGTCTCTAAGGTGCCACAAGTACTCCTTTTCTTTTTGTAATAATATTATTTCCACAAACTTTGCTAAATGTTTTCAGACATACTTGCTAATGGTCTGTGGAGATCTGGCTGGTTACATGGGCATGTCTCTTGAGCAATCTGTGCGCACTTTGTAATTGAGAACTGTAAAATATTTAACACCAAATCAATTCCCTATCTGAGGGTCGTAACCTTTTACTTTATTGCTATCTAACCCCACTTTAGCCTTACTCACATTTCCTTCTTTAAAAAAATGTACTCCCAAAGTTTAAATGATAACATGTTCAATGCTTTGAATCGAAAATATATACCTATTTACAGTCACAATGCAAAAACTATCACCGTATGTGATAGTTAAGGGCCATGTCAAAATGTCTCATTTAATGTTCTTTAGCAGGAAAAAACAAAGTGCTTCCTTAACAACAGAGACAAGGGTCAATGTTCCTGGAAATTATTTAACATGCTTAATATTAGATGGCTTGCATTTCATCTCGCTGACTTAAATGTTTAATTTTTTCAGTGGTTTTACTGTAGTGGATTGATGTGCTCCAGCAGAGTTAGCTTATCACTGCAAGCCACACTCTGTTGCTAGCCCTACCTCAAAGAAAATGTAAAATGCATTCAGACGCTTTGATATTTCAATGCCGATTCTGTAATGTGTATTAAAGAATAGAAAATACATTGCATCAGAGTGAATTTTATGTTTAACTCTATGTCAGCTGACAATCCTTACATGTGTCTTGTAAACATGGAAAACAGGAAAGAACAGATATTAGTGGATGAGGAATGAAGAAACTTAGCAAACACGAATAACTGAATAATTATTCTATCCATGTTACACCATTTCAGGTAATCTGCATTTTTCTTTCAGGAAAAATCAAGTTATATATTTTACAATGATCATAGATATCTAGTGCATTTCCTGCATAATCCTTCAGAAATTAGCAGTCAAATTCTTTATTTATTTTATAGTACATTTTTATCGACTTGTAGAGAATGTAAAAAAAGCATGAATTTAAAGTGTAAGTGCATTCCATGATCAGGATTCTGTCAAAAATGGGAAAAGTAGATTAATTCCACAATTCAGCCTGAATGCTTGAGGTTCATCTTTCATATGGATTATGACCCTAATTATTAACAATCGAAAATTAGGAATACATTGACTTCATCAAAAATCCTGGGTCTCATTTTATGGACTATTTTCCAGAGTTATGAACATGTGCAAGCCATGAATAGATTCTCTTTTATATGGCAGTGATTCTTTATTCAAGTGCATCATTAAGGATCTCCTGGCAATGCAGATGGTGACAAATCGAAATTTCCCTTGATGTTTATCCAAAATTGCTACCTCGTCTTGCAGCTCACTATGCTGGTGCAAGACCCTGTTGATGGGTCCACATGGGCACAGTGGGCACATGGGCTTTCAGTGAATTGCAAGACTGGGCTCTTGTTGTGGCTAAGCCATTAGACTGTGTATTATGAATCCTGAGAATCTCCAAAATTCCTTCTTAAACAGCTGATCATTTTGTATCCACTTCTCTAGAGTTCCCTTTGCTGATTGGGTTGCAGAATCACAGGGGGATGTTTATCTTCCCCATCACAAATATGTAAGAATAGAAAGACACTTTTTTTCAATGAAATCAAGTCCATGAGAAACAACAAAGGAAAAGGAACATCTAAAATGCCAGGTTGTCAAAGGAAACTACCAGCAATCATGAAAGACATCTGCCTGATTTTTTTTTCTTGTAAAAAGAAAAGGCTCAGTTTGGGAGCAGTAATCCTGAAGATCTGCAAATATTCACTGGTGTGGGGGGATGGGAAGGGGAATCACTATTCCTGTGGCTTTTAAAAATAAGCTCAGAGTGATTCCCCCCCCCCCAGTTCTCCTTCCTTCTCCCCTCCACATTACTGTGCTGCCCTACTGTTTCTATGGCAACAAGCAGCATTCTTTCACTCCCCCCTACACACACACACCCTCTACCTCCTGCCTGGCAACGCTCCCCTGCAGCAATGGGAATCCCAGTGTGTGAAAACAAACAAGCATAGATGTATGTACAGACTCTGCTGTGTGAAGCTGTCAGTGGCAATAAAGGGTTAATGCCCACTTGAATCCATCTTTTCTTGCACAGGTGCTCTGCAGAAGATAATGAAATAGGTCAGAATAGGGGAAGCCTATCAGGTTCCCCAACAGGACAGCAGGAAACCCCAGAAAAGTGTCTACTTGGCAGAGGAAAAAGGGAAATGTCTTGAAGAGCTGCTGGTCAAGCTCTTCATTTAAAATAAGATTTGTGATGAATTGTAGACTTTATTTTTTGGGTTAGAAAATCATTTGCAAATCAGTGCTGAGGTCTGTGACTAAATGTGTTGTCTACCAGTTTCCCCAAAATAATTAAAATGAATCATTTGGGTTCATAGAATCATAGAAGAATCATAGAAGATCAGGGTTGGAAGGGACCTCAGGAGGTCATCTAGTCCAACCCCCTGCTCAAAGCAGGACCAATCCCCAACTAAATCATCCCAGGAAGGGCTTTGTCAAACCAGACCTTGCAAACCTCTAAGGAAGGAGATTCCACCACCTCCCTAGGTAACCCATTCCAGTGCTTAGTGAAAAAGTTTTTCCTAACATCTAAAGTTCTTCACAAACTGTTCATTATGACTATTTTTTTATTCATTGTTCATCATGTGATTAGTCACTTATGTCATATGGTATTGCATCTTCTGCTGTGGATGTCCAGAACTAATTATTAGACAAGAGTATAACAAATAACAATCATTGTGCATAAATTTCAGGATCAATAAATGTTTGTATTGAAATTGATGAAAGTTTTGGGATTTGCAAAGATTTTCACCAACATGCAGAAATCACTGGATTATTTTAATGTATGTAATGGATAACTTGACCACAAGATGTGTCTCTATTAATGTTATTATTAAATAGATAACATTAAAATAAGAACTTTCATCAGTAGTTGGATGCCTCTTCATCCTTGAAAAAAACATACTCTAATGGTGAAAGGCAAAATTCACCCCAGTGTAATTCCAATGAAGTTGATGAATTTGGCCCAATTACTATACATTATGTGATATAAAATCAAAAGAGTGAGCATTCTGGGTCTCCCTTTTTTAAAAAAAACCTTTACCATAATTACCCAGAACACTGTACAACCATAAAACAGTGTTTTGGAACATTACTATACATTACTACATTAATTTGTTATAAGGGTTCACTTTCCCCCAAGTAGCAATATTTATCTATATTGTCAACCGAAAGCATTCAGAAATCATAAGCCATCTCTCAAAAAAGCTTGAGATTTTGAGAGGTGAGAAAGTTGGCAGTTCATTTTATTTCTGTTCTGATTTCTGAGCTTTCAGTGTGTACTCTGGTCCCATTTTTGAGCTTTTCTGCACAACCATTTAGGCTAGAAGCTTAATTTAAAAAGTAACAAGCTAAGATTCTTACATCACATGTCTCCAGGATCTGGGGTCTAAGAAAAACACCGGTTATCACAAGTCTTGTGATAAAATTGCAAGAGTGGGCACTGATTTAAGAGCTTCATTGTTGTTGCTGTTATGGAGTGTTTTATTGCTTCTGAGTTCTTTCCATTGATCTCCTCTAATTTCAAGACAATAGTATGTTTTTTCCTCCAACTAATGTCCAGATATTCCAAAGTGACTGCAAATCCTTTTCTTCAACTGTTTTTTTTTTTTTGCTTTTCTAAGAATCACAAACCTGATCTTATATTTTGCTTCACTACAAGTTGTTTGTCCACCTATTAATAAAATTTCATAAACTTTCACAATAATAATTTTTTTCCTTTAAAACTTTAAGCTGCAAAGTAAAAAATCTACTTCTTTACCATACTACTCCTTGTATTTTAATGCGGAAGCATTTATATTACCCCAGTGTGGGTACACAAGGTGGAGAGAATGTTGCAAGGAGCCTCCTTCACACTGGACTATGGTCTGATTACAGTGACAGTCCTTGTACTCCCCTGGCTCTACCTCCCAGACTCTTCTGATGGGATGGGAAGAGTCCCCTTCCTCCCTCAGTCAGCATAGCTGGCTATGCACAGAAGTGAGGGGACATTCTGCACTCTACACAAGGATAGTGCACCTCTCATGCTCCTGTCTGCTCCTAGACATGTTGTGTAAGTAAGTCCTTGTCTATACTACACTGTTTTGCCAGCAAAAGGCATCACTACAATGCTCCTCCCACCAACAAAACTCTCCAGCTTTGCTAACAAAATAAAACCACCTCAACAAGAGGCATAGAGCTTTTTGCTGCAAACCTGGAGCTACAAAGGATCAGTGTAGACCAGGAATCAGCAACCTTTGGCACTCAGCCCGTCAGGGAAATCCGCTGGTGGGCCAGGACGGTTTGTCTACCTGCCATGTCCACAGGTTCGGCCGATCACAGCTCTCACTGGCTGTGGTTTGCTGTTCCAGGCCAATGGAGGCTGCGTGGGCTGAGGGATATGCTGGCCGCTGCTTCCCGCAGTCCCCATTGGCTTGGAACGGTGAACCGCAGCCACTGGGAGCTGTGATTGGCCGAACCTGCGGATGCTGCAGATAAACAAACCGGCCTGACCTGCCAGCGGATTTCCCTGGTGGGCCATGTGCCAAAGGTTGCTGATCCCTGGTGTAGACATTGTGTTTGTTACATTGCCGTAACTGGCCTCCAGGAGGTACCCCACAATGCCTGTTCTGCTCAGTGTTTTGAACTCTGCTGCCATGAATCCAACTACACAGACATGCACCCCTTCCCTTTCAAAGTCTCAGGAATTTTTGTAATTCCTCAGCTTGGAGAGTTCTCATAACTACTGCCCAGCTTCTCATGGCTGCTCCCGGCAGCAAACACACTCCTGCCTGGACTACAGGGGAAGTGGATTTCCTTGGTCTGTGGAGGGAGAACTTGGAATCACAGAATCAAAACATTAACACAGAATCCTGCTCTCCCTGGCACTGGCAGAATCCTGCTCTCTCTGTCTACCTAAAACTATTTTCATTTGTCTACCTCCCCAGCATAACCATGGAGAAGCTTACAGTGTTAAATTGCATTTTTGTCTCCCTGGATAACTGGCGTGTTGACAGAACATGTGTGGCTCTTTGAACTCCAAGGAAGAGGAGGTAGACTTAAACGCTAGCAGCTAAACTGAGAAAGGAATTTTAACAGGGTGGCTCGACCCAGGGCCCACAGAGCTAGTGATAAGGCAGCCATGATTACAGGATGAACCACACTTGCGCCAGGTGATCCCAGAATAAAAAGAGCAGGAAGCTACAGTAAAAGGAGGAATCTTAGGTGAATGTAGCCACTGCAAGGAGTGAGAATGTTCCTGCATTACCCTCAGTCAGCAGAGGAAAAAGGTCTCCAAGCAGGGAGGTGTGGGAGAAACTCTGTCCAAACAAGAAAGAAACTGTAAAAATCAGCTGTAATGAAGAGTTTGTGTTTTGTTATTTTGGGTTAATAAGTAGAGAAACTTTAAACTTCTTGGGTGGCCTACAGGGCCAATATGTATCAGAAGATTAAACAAATGGGACCCCTTGTAGGGATTGTTTGAACTACCTTTGAACTCTAAGCCCTTAAAGGCCCCTGAAAACGGGGGGGAAGAAAGGCAGGGTGCTGCAGAGTGACTTCAAGCCAGGAGCGGGTGCTTAGGAGGTGACTGTACAGTATTATAATAATAAAAGAAAAACAGAGGGAGGGGGAAACAAGGACATAATGCTGACATTTTAAAGCCCTCCTAATGCACAAGTTAGTCTAAGAGCCTGATCAGTTTCAGTTGTATGAATAACTTTATACTAATGTATTTTTGTAAATAGTTGCTAATGCTTCTGTTAACTTTAAGGTACAAAAACACTGTGATAAAATACTGGATTCCCTATTTAATTCAATACAGAACTTTTCCACCCTAACTGAATGGTACTTAAGCTTCAGACTTTCCTAATTTAAACAATAATCAGCATTACCAACAGATTTCAATTTAGGTGATTGGTGTTGGAGGTGTTCTCCCCCCTCCCCCCATACACACCCATTAATAGGATTTAAATCAACTGGATTATTTTGCCTCTGTTCCCAATTGCTGCTGCCTGCCACCATGTAACTTTATCTATAGCCAAAAAAGGCAGGTGAATCAACAGCTATTCTACTTGATGGATCAGCCAGCAGGGCTGCTTTTAGATAGACAGCTGGTGTGTGCCTCAAGAGACACTGTGCCACCTGGGCAAATTATTCAGCCTCCACTGGCCTTGGGCCAGGCTACTTCACAATCTGCTTCTTGCAATGGATAGTGCATCATGCTATTTGTACTGTCCATCATGCAGGCATTTAAATTTTGTAAGTCATCATCTGAGCTGAACCAGGAACCTAATAGTTAATACACCATTAGCATTGTCAGGACTCTCTGTGACTAAAATTGCCTTGTTGCCTTTGGGCCAATTCTACCCCCTTGTGATGACTGCTAAGCCAGCCTTGTGCCTCTGCATCTGAAGTTCAATCTGCTTCAGATGCAGGGGAATCTGGATAGGTTTTCAACTACAGAAGGCAATGCTATGTTTAAGGGGATTGGAGTACCATGAGAAAAATCAAGAATTGTTTAAATTCCAGTTCATAAATGGTTCCTTTTTTGTTCTTTGTGTGGATTATTTTAAAAGATAGACCACCCAGATAAAAAAGTTTTGAAGGAGCACAATATCACTAAAGATGAAAATTTCCTCTTGGACAAAATCTCAAGGAGAATTCTCTAAACTATACTGCATACTTCCTCCCCATACCAAAACCTGGTTAAAACTATTTATCTGTACTGGTGGTTAGACTTGATTCTTCAAGTAATCTTGTTTATTAAATAAATGTCAGTATAAGTGAGTTACATCCCTTGATCTCTTCCAAAATAAACAATCACAACTTGATCTTAAACAAACATGAATAATGATATTTTTTTCATTATAAAAGCTGGTGTAAAATTTTCAAATAAGTAATTTAGGCAGGATTTTGTTGTACATTAATTAAAATAGAAATCACATTTCAATAATTAGTAATATGTTTAACTCTAATAAATGCCTGATGAAGATGATGATGGGTCAAATCCCGAAAAGAATTGGAGTTGCTGGTGCTCAGTAGGTCTCTGGGTTTGGTCCACAATAATGAAGTACGGAGATTTTGAATAGTAAATTATGAATTTCTGAGCCAATTGCAGCCAAGAGTTGGAACACTCTTTTCCCCTCATTCATACTTTTGTCATGAGATAGAGAGAGAGATTCTGACTATGACCAGATATATTATCTTAGAATATTAGGAATGGAGGATTGTGCTCCACCTGTGAAATGTGAATAAAATACTTTCTTTTTCTTACTCTGTCTGCCTTTTTCTATATAGTCTCCGGGTTTGCTTGGGTTGATCCCTTTACACACATGGCCCCCCAGTGATTTAACAGAACTCTGCATGGGGCCATATGACTCTTGTGAAACTCCTTGGGGCCTTAGATATTAAGCTTTTCAGGGATATAGAATGCCTTACTATGGTGCCTGCACATTATATAACAAAATTGGAGCCCAATATCATTTGGGGACTCCAGAAACTACTCACTCCCCACCTTCCCAAGAAATACGTCAGTACAATTTCAACACATAATACGCTGTCTTCTAGAGGAGGAGTATAAAGATGGACAGTGGGGTACTGTGTACGATGCCTTCAGATGTATGGGTGGATATATGCAGAAAGAATAACTTAGAAAACTTGGCAGATATTAATCATAAAACTGAAATTTTAAAAAATCAACTTTGTAACATTAATAAGTGAGAATCACATTCACAGAGGGAAATAGATGGAACTTCAGATAGAAGGTGTAACCCTCTTCTTTCCAAGCAAAAATGAACAGCTTCTTCTAGAGAACACAGTAGCCTTGAAAAGGGAAGAAATACAGGTATGAAAGCGTTAAATGATTTCATCAAGAATATGACTGGGAAACTGGATGCACACCTCATGAAAAGAAAATGAGTACTTGTGGCACCTTAGAGACTAACATCTGATGAAGTGAGCTGTAGCTCACGAAAGCGTATGCTCAAATAAATGTGTTAGTCTCTAAGGTGCCACTAGTACTCCTTTTCTTTTTGCGAATACAGACTAACACGACTGCTACTCTGACACCTGATGAAAGGGAGCAATCTATCTTGGTTCTGTCTGATTCATTGCTGTATTACTCCAGTTTGATAAGTCCATTATCTACAATAGTTACATTGGTATAAAGCTGGAGTAATACAGTGGTGAATCAGGCCGCTCATGTGAAATGTAATGTTAGCAGACACATGAGTAGATTGAGTGGTTAAGAAAAGGTTAAGAGAAGATTTCATCTTAGCATATATGTAACTACACAGGGAGAAGATTTCTCATAGTAAGGTTTCTAATCTAGCAGACAAAGGTGTAACTAGATCGAATGGCTGGAGGTTAAAGAAATTAAAAAAAAAATCTGGATGTAAGGCACAATTTTTTAACAGTGCCATAACCAATTAATCCTTAACAATTTACCAGGTGATGTGGCAGATTCTCCTTCATGTAAAATCTTTCAACACAGATAGGATGGCTTTTGGAAAGCTGCGCTCTAGCTCAATCACATGTCATTAGGTTTGTTGCAAGAAACCTTGTGTGAAGTTCTATGTCCAGAGTTATGCGGGAGGTCAGACTTGGTGGTCATAGTTATCTGCTCTGACTGTAAAATCCATGAATTTGATTCGCATAAATATGAATGTAGCCAAATTAAGAATGCATGTTTTTGTTAGAAATTAACCATTTACCATAATTATGTATGGTAAATACAGATTACTTAATATATATGTGCATACAACATATTCTTATGCAATAATTTCAAAGGTAGGTACTGTGGTCTGTATGCATAAAAAAAGTTAGGCACCAAAATCCCAGTTTCAGGATCACTGTGATGCACAAAGCTCCCCCTAAACCCAGCACATACTTAAACTCACTTGGTTCCTACTGCTGCTGCCCTCTAGGGTGATGGACACCTGCATCCTACCTACACCCCAGCACAATTCATACACTGGGGGAAGGTGGGCATTCAGCTGCCTAAGCCAAGTGCTGAGAGGGTGCCTATGGGGTCCCTTGGGTGAGTTCACACAACAGGCTGGGCTGGGGGAAGGGGAAGAGGAGGGGCCCTCCCTCAGAACTTTTGGCCCAGTTGTTTAATGTACTGACCTGGCTGTAGGAGTTCCCCAGTTCAAGTCCTCCCCCCTGCTTGAGTGGGATGCGGGATTTGAACAGGCATCTGTCATCTACCAGTTGAGGGCCCTAGTGGCTGATCTATGGATATTTGTGAGGAGGAGGGCAGAAAAAGAGTACCCTCATTCTCTCCTGTTGACCCTATGGCATTCTGGATAAATACTTGAGTTATTTTGATGAGAGAGAGAGAGAGAGAGAGAGAGAGAGAGAGAGAGAGAGAGAGAGAGAGAAAACACAAGCATGAGAATGGCTATAGCAGGGACGGTTAAATCAGCACCCTAGGATCTAGTATCCATGCTCCAATGACTGTTCCCAGTTCAAATCTCTTCTCCCTTCAGGTGGAGGGGGACCAGATGAGTACCCTAACCACATGGCTAAAAGGTATGAGTGAGGTGATTGCCCCTCTCCCTGGCTTCTTAATGAAATGGCATAAGCACCTAACTCTAGGATAGAGTTCATAGCTGAGAATCACTAGGAGAGATAGGTGCCTCTTTACAGCCTGGACGTAGGCACCTATCTCCCTGAGAGGGGAGGGACTTAGCCCCCACCTCTCCAGTCAGCAACACCCCTTCCCTAGCTTAGGCAACTCCCTACCTAGCGTGCTGGCTTTTCTGAATCAGTCTATAGTGCCTTTGTCTCCCCATTACCTGTAAAGGAGCCTACCTCAGATTTTGTGAATTGCAGTGATTTTTCTAGGTGTCTATAAATTAGGCACTATAAGATTCAACATTGCCACACCTAAATCCTTTTGTGCACCCAGGACTTCATGTCCATTTTCAGAGTTGTTTAAGCTTACATTTTTTCATCTTCATATTCTAACATAGCCAGAGGTAGTTGACATTATGGATTAATAACCTGCAAAATTTCACGTTTAATCAAAGGGCTAAGAATTAGAAGCACATAAAGGTGTCTGATCTATAAAACACTTGCTTTCTGTACCCTGCTGAGTTAAAAATGAACAAAATTATTTTATGCTGAAGTTGTTAAAATAAATTTACTCCCATGCATAGTAGACCTTTTAGGCTACTTGTTAGCCAAAAGTGAATTTATATGGCAGAATTATAAATCTCTGGGATATGCAGCATTCAACTTGTTCAGGCTGTGTCTACACTGGATCTAGGTGAGGGGTGATTCCCAGCTTGAGTAAATATACTCACACAAGTTTTGCTTGAGCTAGTTTGCTAAAAATAGCCACCCACACCCGCCTGGGATATCTGCTTAATTCACTTTTTACTCTGTGCCTGAATTTAAGAATCCAGATAATTTATCAAATAGTTTTAGACTTGTAATTTCCACATTGTTATAAATTAAAATCTTGATGTAAAATAATAATCCTCAATCCTGTACACCCAGGTGAGTTACAGATGTGCATATATAACCCGTTAGCTTCATGGCATAGAAGTTCTAGCCACAGCCAATTAGTGCAAACTTCTCCTTCAATTCCTCCAGACAGGTTGTTCCATAACTGTCCTAACTGTATGGAACATTAGGGCAAGTCCTGTTATTTCATCGCTACTGGTCTAGTTCTTTAACTGAAATACATGGAGACAATGTATTTCTAATAAAGCTAATAAAGAAGAAAATACTTAGGACACATTGGACTGAATTTTTAAGAAGATTCTAGGGATTAAGATGCCTAACTCCCATTGAATTCCACTGGGAATTGAGCATCTAAATCCATTAGGCCCTTTTGAAAATCTCAGGCAGTTTCTTCAGTGAAATTTTGTGTTCAAAAGCAAAGAACCTTCTCCTCCTAATGAAAAAGATCCATATAACAGATACATTCACCAGTGGTCATCTCTACAGTATCTATTATGTAATCACGTGGAGGATGTAATGTTTAGGATCAGACATGGGCACTGAAATGTCAATAAATTAATCGAGTTCTATACCAGTGCATCCGAGATCAGAATCTTTGCCATTTACAAGAAACTAATTCAGTTGAGTGTTTGGGTGGTCATGATCTTTCAGGCAGCTGATGAATGCTTACAGAAATGGTGGAGATCCGCGAAGTTTTATGAATCTTGAATGATCATGTGATGGCCAACCCCACAGGAATTGAGACCACCAGAACTAAAGATCATGAGCTGCTACAGCGGGAGCTAAAGAATCACACCTTTCTAAGTGTTTGCTGTAATAATACACATCCTTTATGGATAAGATGTAGCAGGACACCTGTAATACACACTTACTAGTGGGTTATAATTGTGTGAAAAATCATTAATTCTTAATCTGTTTTTGGTGAAAAAGCTCCAATCATGCAGCAGAAACCATACCATGGGACTTAGGCAATGAAGCACACATCACAAATAACAACCCCTAGACTTCAAGTTGTTGGCATAACTATTAGACAAAGACTTTAAAATAGGGCTAGATTGTGGCTTGGATTCTGTAGTGGGTATGTGGAGATGTACCACCCCGTGAGGGCCATCAAAGAAGCTGTGCCTCAGGTGGAGGAGCTGCTCTGTACAGTTGGGTGGTTACCAGTCTGCTTCATCTTAAAGGTTGGGACAAAATTCTCTTCCCTACACCCCAACAATGTGCTAGCAGAGAGTGAGGATACTGAGGCACCACATTCACTTCTCTTTCTGCTGCTTGTTAGCATTTGATGAGGAGCAGAAATGAGCAATCTCTGAGTTCTCCAGTGTGCAAGGATTGCTATTATGGAAGCCCCTTCTACAGCCAAAAAAAGGAGAGGGAGGTTTCTTGTGAGTCCCTCTCTCTTGACAAGCCTGAGTCTCTCACCTTCTGACCCATTAACATAATCATTCTTGATTTTTATGATTATGAATGAGTCAGACAGAACAGGGGACTAAATCTGCAATAGATATTATTTGCAGTGAGTAATTCAACCATCTCAAGTCAGCTGTTGTAATTATATTAATTTACCAAGGATCCTTTTGGGGGGAAAATGAAAACATTGAATTTTTCCACTCAGCAAATAAGTTTTCTTCATGTGTGCCTGTACAACTTCTTTGGTACCAAGATCTGGATCTCCCTCTATGCCTGCCTCTCACCCCCCTGCACACTTCTGAGAGATAAAACTTTGTTCTCCTATTTTCTCATGAGGATCTGAGGACCTATTGAAGCTTATAAGCCAGTGCAAGAGACTGAACAAGTTATGGTGGTTGCTAAATACAAGAAAGATGTTCTGTATCAAAGCAGGCAAGGAGGAGGGAATATTTATCTTCCCCAACTTTAGCCCTGTGATGCAGACCAAAAGCAAAGAATTTGAAGAGTTAGAACAAAGCTTTATAAAAAGAAGAATAAAAGCATTTCTTGTTTCTAGTGAAACTCGGTATTATTTATAGGAAAACTTGCTTGTTTGTGATCTTTGTGTGTGTACTACACTATTAAAAACTGAGAGACTCCTAGATGGTAAAATAATAAGTTGGGGCCAGAGACACTGAGTACCAGAAAAACCTGCTGAAGTCAATAGGAGATCAGCATGTTTGGAAAATCAGATCCTGGGGTTCACATAAGTAATATTTAAATATTAATTTCTATCTATTATACATGTTTTGCTAGTAGCCAACCCCATTTTGTGGTTATACACCTGTCCTTTAGTGTTGATGTAGAAGAGGGAACCACTCAGTGGAGGAATTGGGGCCAGCAACTAAGAACTGGATTCACAGAGTTCTCATCTGTTACTTCTGATAGGACATCCTGGAGGAAGATGATGTATTAGATGACTTGCTTGTAACAGGGAAGAAGAGGAGACACCTGGTTAGACTCTCTGGCATTAGGTTCTTTTCTGACCTTCCATTTGGGGTCCAGGAAATAGAAATGCTGAATGTGAGATACACTACATGGGCGAAGAAAGGGGGTTATTGAGCAGGTAGAGCCTTGCAAGTCCTACCTATACCAGCGGACTGTGTCCTATGACCAGTATATTCAGATTTGTACAGTGGCATATTTTCAGCAAAAATAGGCTTTTATCTGTATCCATTCTACTCCCTTTTTGTGGATTAAACTTGTGAATTAATCTCATCCTCTTGCCAGTTGTTTCTGCTAACTGGTGGCCAGTTAGTAGTCCCCGATCACCTGGTTGGAATTTCTGAGGATAGACTGTTGTAGATAAGACTCAAACATTGTGGTTTACTGGCAATTTATCTGTCAGGTGAGCCATGGTTAAGCCACTAGAAGTTGTGCCAAGCTATAATCAGCCTCTTGCCTACATCACAGTGCTACAAACCCACAGTAGAATGATTGTGTAAGCAGCAGCTGCAAGTTAAAGCTGCATTAAAGACTTTAAACATATGCACTCTGCAAGAATCCCATCCACTTTTGTAAATGACATCTCCTTGTTACTTGGCAAGTTTTTAATGACACAGGGCTAAATCCATGTGGAAGAATTCCAAATTATCCAAATAATTTGAAAAAGATTTATTTAACCACACAGATAATCACAAAAAGGAAAGGAGTACTTGTGGCACCTTAGAGACTAACTAATTCATTTGGGCATAAGCTTTCATGAGCTACAGCTCACTTCATCACATGCATGCAGTGGGAAATACAGAGAGGAGATTTTATATACATAGAGAACATGAAACAATGGGTGTTACCATACACACTGTAACAAGAATGATCAAGTAAGGTGAGCTATTACCAGCAGGAGAGCGGGGGGCGGGGGGGAGGGAGAAGGGGGAAAAACCTTTTGTAGTGATAATCAAGGTTGGCCATTTCCAGCAGTTGACAAGAACATGTGAGGAACAGTAGGGGGGGAAATAAACATAGGGAAATAGTTTTACTTTCTGTAATGACACATCCACTCCCAGTCTTTATTCAAGCCTAAGTTAATTGTATCCAGTTTCCAAATTAATTCCAATGCAGCAGTCTCTCTTTGGAGTCTGTTTTTGAAGTTTTTTTGTTGAAGAATTGCCACTTTTAGGTCTGCAATTGAGTGACCAAAGAGATTGAAGTGTTCTCCGACTGCTTTTTGAATGTTATAATTCTTGACATCTGATTTGTGTCCATTTATTCTTTTACGTAGAGACTGTGCAGTTTGGCCAATGTATATGGCAGAGGGGCATTGCTGGCACATGATGGCATATATCACATTGGTAGATGTGCAGGTGAAAGAGCCTCTGATAGTGTGGCTGATGTGATTAGGCCCTATGATGGTGTCCCCTGAATAGATATGTGGACACAGTTGGCACCGGGCTTTGTTGCAAGGATAAGTTCCTGGGTTAGTGTTTTTGTTGTGTGGTGTGTGGCTGCTGGTGAGTATTTGCTTCAGGTTGGGGGGCTGTCTGTAAGCAAGGACTGGCCTGTCTCCCAAGTGATACATCATCCTTCAGGATAGGTTGTAGATTCTTGATGATGTGTTGCAGAAGTTTGAGTTGGGGGCTGAAGGTGATGGCTAGTGGCATTCTGTTAATTTCTTTGTTGGACCTGTTCTGTAATAGGTAACTTCTGGGTACTCTTCTGGCTCTGACAATCTGTTTCTTCACTTCAGCAGGTGAGTATTGTAGTTGTAAGAATGCTTGATAGAGATCTTGTAGGTGTTTGTTTCTGTCTGAGGGGTTGGAGCAAATGCAGTTGTATCGTAGAGTTTGGCTGTAGACAATGGATTGTGTGGTGTGGTCTGGATGAAAGCTGGAGGCATGTAGGTAAGCATATCGGTCAGTAGGTTTCCGATATAGGGTGGTGTTTATGTGACCATCGCTTATTAGCACCGTAGTGTCCAGGAAGTGGATCTCTTGTGTGGATTGGTCCAGGCTGAGGTTGATGGTGGGATGGAAATTGTTGAAATCATTGTGGAATTCCTCGAGGGCTTCTTTTCCATGGGTCCAGATGATGAAGATGTCATCAATGTATCACAAGTGGAGTAGGGGCATTAGGGGACGAGAGCTGAGAGAAGTGTTGTTCTGAGTCAGCCATAAAAATGTTGGCATACTGTGGGGCCATGCAGGTACCCATAGCAGTGCTGCTGATTTGAAGGTATACATTGTCCCCAAATGTGAAATAGTTATGGGTGAGGACAAAGTCACAAAGTTCAGCCACCAGGTTTGCCATGACATTATCGGGGATACTGTTCCTGATGGCTTGTAGTCCATCTTTGTGTGGAATGTTGGTGTAGAGGGCTTCTACATCCGTAGTGGCTAGGATGGTGTTTTCAGGAAGATCACAGATGGATTATAGTTTCCTCAGGAAGTCAGTGGTGTCTCGAAGATAGCTGGGTGTGCTGGTAGCGTAGGGCCTGAGGAGGGAGTCTACATGGCCAGACAATCCTGCTGTCAGGATGCCAATGCTTGAGATGATGGGGCATCCAGGATTTCCAGGTTTATGGATCTTGGGTAGCAGATAGAATACCCCTGGTTGGGGTTCTAAGGGTGTGACTGTGCGGATTTGTTCTTGTGCTTTTTCAGGGAGTTTCTTGAGCAGATGGTGTAGTTTCTTTTGGTCACCCTCAGTGGGATCAGAGGGTAATGACTTGTAGAAAGTGGTGTTGGAGAGCTGCCTAGCAGCCTCTTGTTCATATATCGACCTATTCATGGTGACGACAGCACCTCCTTTGTCAGCCTTTTTGATTATGATGTCAGAGTTGTTTCTGAGGCTGTGGATGGCATTGTGTTCTGCACGGCTGAGGTTATGGGGCAAGTGATGCTGCTTTTCCACAATTTCAGCACGTGCACATCGGCAGAAGCACTCTATGTAGAAGTCCAATATGTTGTTTCGACCTTCAGGAGGAGTCCACCCAGAATCCTTCTTTTTGTAGTGTTGGTAGGAAGGTCGCTGAGGGTTAGTATGTTGTTCAGAGGTGTGTTGGATATATTCCTTGAGTTGGAGATGTCGACAATAGGATTCTAGGTCAGCACAGAACAGTATCATGTTCATGGGGGTGGAGGGGGAGAAGGAAAGGCCCCGAAATAGGACAAATTCTTCTGCTGGGCTAAGATTATAGTTGGATAGATTAACAATATTGCTGGGTAGGTTAAGGGACCCACTATTGTGGCCCCTTGTGGTAAGTAGTATTTTAGATAGTTTAGTGTCCTTTTTTTTTTTGTAGAGAAGCAAAGTGTGTGTTGTAAATGGCTTGTCTAGTTTTTGTAAAGTCCAGCCATGAGGAAGTTTGTGTGGAAGGTTGGTTTTTTATGAGAGTATCCAGTTTTGAGAGCTCATTCTTAATCTTTCCCTGTTTGCTGTAGCGGATGTTGATCAGGTGGTTCTGCAGTTTCTTTGAGAGTGTGTGGCACAAGCTGTCAGCATAGACTGTGTGGTATGTAGATTGTAATGGATGATATAGTTCTGTGGTGACCTAGAATCCTATTTTTGACGTCTCCGACTCAAGGAATATTTCCAACACACCTCTGAACCCATCACTCTCACAGATCTTGGGAGACAGGCCAGTCCTTGCTTACAGACAGCCCCACAACCTGAAGCAAACACTCACCAGCAACTACACACCATACAACAAAAACACTAACCCAGGAACCTATCCTTGTAACAAAGCCCGTTACCAACTGTGTCCATATATCTATTCAGGGGACACCATCATAGGGCCTAATCACATCAGCCACACTATCAGAGGCTCTTTCACCTGCACATCTACCAATGTGATATATGCCATCATGTGCCAGCAATGCCCCTCTGCCATATACATTGGCCAAACTGCACAGTCTCTACGTAAAAGAATAAATGGACACAAATCAGATGTCAAGAATTATAACATTCAAAAAGCAGTCGGAGAACACTTCAATCTCTTTGGTCACTCAATTACAGACCTAAAAGTGGCAATTCTTCAACAAAAAAACTTCAAAAACAGACTCCAAAGAGAGACTGCTGCATTGGAATTAATTTGGAAACTGGATACAAATAACTTAGGCTTGAATAAAGACTGGGAGTGGATGTGTCATTACAGAAAGTAAAACTATTTCCCCATGTTTATTTCCCCCCCTACTGTTCCTCACACTTTCTTGTCAACTGCTGGAAATGGCCAACCTTGATTATCACTACAAAAGGTTTTTCCCTCTTCCACCCCCACAACCCACTCTCCTGCTGGTAATAGCTCACCTTACCTGAACACTCTTGTTACAGTGTGTATGGTATCACCCATTGTTTCATGTTCTCTGTGTATATAAAATCTCCCCACTGTATTTTCCACTGCATGCATGTGATGAAGTGAGCTGTAGCTCACGAAAGCTTATGCTCAAATAAATTTGTTAGTCTTTAAGATGCCACAAGTACTCCTTTTCTTTTAGCGGATACAGACTAACACGGCTGCTACTCTGAAATAGATAATAACACTGATTCTCCTGTTGTTGAGATTCCTATAGTTAGGATGCAATTCTCTCAGAGTTCAGGTTGATGAATACTCGTGATCCCATTCTGAACCCAGTCCTGTTCCTCTTAAAGTTAATAACAAATCTGCCACTAACTTAAAGGTATGCAGTTGTGGAGTTGCTGTGTTTGTCCCTGGATATTAGAGAGACAAGTTACATGAGTTAATATCTTTTTTTGGACCAACTTCTGTTTGTGAGAGAGAATTTGAGCTTACACAGAGCTCTTCTTCAGGTCAGTTGGTCTCTCGCATGAGCAGAAGTTGGTCCAATAAAAGATATTATTTCACTCACTGTGTCTCTCTAACTTAAATGGTCATGATCAGCTTTTCTTTGCACAGCAACTTAACCCAATGGCATTGTGTAAGTATAAACCAAAAGTGGGTCTTGTAGCTGAACACTGATTGTGGAAAGGGGAAGTGCAAACTTCCAAAGCCATCCTTCATTCAGATCTCCTACAACCATATTTATGGGGTGGAGACAAAGGAATATTCCCAATGAGATTGATTGGCCTGCTAATGTGCACAGATGTCTAAGCAATAAAGAACATACATAGCTGGATCTCCCTCTATGGTATATTTTAAATTTAGTTTAGTGTTCTAATACTCGCATTGTCTCCCTTTTCTCAGTTATGAATCTTTCACACCAAATCCAACCATGGTCAGTCTCACAAGCCCCTATCCCCTGGCCCCGCCTTTTGCCCCCGCATCCCCATATACACAAAATCATAGGAATGTAGGGCTGGAAGGCACCTTGACAGGTCATCAAGTCCAGCTCCCTGTGCTGAGGCAGGACCAAGTAAACCTAGATAATTCCTGATAGGTATTTGACCAACCTGTTTTTAAAAACCTCCAATGATGGAGCTTCCACACACCCTTGAAAACCTATTCCAGTGCTAATTACCCTTATGACATAGACACATTCTACAGAGTAAAGCAAAATCACGTTACACTGATCTCATTGTGAACATTAACATTCTTATAAAAGGCTCTTACTTGCTGTGTTTGATGTAATCATTAGCTGGAGGCCTGATGCTGGGTAAATCACGTCATGTTTCTGTGCATGAATCTCCCTTTGTCTGTCTTGTCTATTTAGATTGCTAACTCTTTAGGAAGGGACTGTCTCTTATGTGTCTGTATCAAGGCCCAGCTGACTGGGTCCTCAGTCTGGGTTGGGTGTTCTAGGCACTACTGTAATACAAAGAATTACTGGAGTCTTAAGGCTCAATCTGCACTGCAGACTTCGAAGGAGCACACAGGATTTTAAGAAAAGCCATCATGTAAGGGAAAGTGCAGTAAAACTGTGAGCAGATGTTCTTAGCCTTTGAAGGGTTTCTTCAGCAGAGTCCCCAGAACAGTTTGCTGCAGCACTAATCTTTATTTGCTACTAGTATTAACTGAGTCTTGATCACTGAAGAAGATTATCTTGCTTGATTTTTCCCCATAAGTATGCAGAGTTGAAATGAGAAAAGCCTTTACTTTAGAGAAGTCATTGCTTCATTTTGCAATGAGCTGATAACTCCCAAGATTTCTGCCTCACCCTTTAGAAAGTGCTTTTATTACATAAGTTTATGTCCTAGCACTTACAATGTTGCTAGTTCTCTTGGCCTCTTATGCATAGTGCAGAGAGCGGACTCACATTGCAATGTGCATCACCATGTCAGTATCTGCAAATGATACACGGCATCTTTGACTGAACATGATATTTTCCTCTGATTTCTCAAGGACTTTGGCTACTTAGACATCAAAAAGTTGCTGCCTCCCTGATTCTAATGTGAGGGAATCAGGGAGACATGTGAGGGAGCTGAGCGATGATGGAACCGCTTGTTGCCTTTCCCCCTACTCGCTTTTAGAGAGTGGAATTCAGAAGAAAGTCATTTTGTGTTTTGGTTGGGGAGATTAGATTGGGTGATTTGAAAGGGAGTAAAATAGGAATGGGCTGGGCTAGACTGGAGAGGGAGATAGGTAATGAGGACTGTTTAGAAGGCAATCTCTGGGGGCTTGTGGCTGTGGGAGGAGAGAAGGTGGTTTGCACAATGATTTAGGATTGGTAATTTATGTAGGGTGAGGGGGAGTGTTCTGCCCTGCAAGGCCTGTGCAGCTACAAGCTATTGCGGCTTGGCCCCATTGCCTATCAACAAAATTCAAACTTCAGTTAGGACCCAATATGCAGTAATTGATCATCCCTTTGGATACTCCCCCATACCCCTGCCCACAGAGCTCTCTCTCTTTCACTGTTGTTATAGAGGTACTGCATCAGCATTCTGCTACAATCTGTGTTAAACCCTTGTTAGCTGGTGAAGGCCAGCCAGGGGGGTGTTGGCTCCATTGTTGGGTGAGATTGTCCATATTTCCCTATGTGGGCTGAATGCCAGTGGTTCTTAAAGAAGACACTGATTCTTGAAGCTGACATTCTGACTAATGATCTTATGCAATTTCTCAATTTTAGGAAAAGTTATTAAGGAAATTGTCAGGGCAACTCTGTTGGTTTCTTAGATGGAGTCAAATGGGCTATGCGCCTCAGTGTAGGGTAGAAACTGTACTGGTTGCATTAGCTGATGATCACTGTGCCCATGCTAATTCTTTTAGGGGCTGTTTTTGATGCTGCTGATCATGAGGTTCTGAAGTCCTAGTCAATGGCAGGTAACACGTATACTGTTTTGTTGGCAAAGAAGAATCCTCGAGCCTATTACAGCAGTTGTGAAACGATCAGAAACTACATTGTAAGTTTTGAATTTAGGCTGTTTTGAACTCAGCATGCCTGTTTCTCAGACGTTTTGGGTACACAGCAAGTTAATTGAATCATTTTTGCAATACTGGTCTAACTACAGTTATGGCATAAAACACAGCTGCTATTATTAGTACTCTACAAGATATAAAGACAAAAGTCAGCTAAAATGAGATATATAGCATCAATGCTCATGAAAATCTCCATTAAAGGAGCATATGTGAAACTCACAGCCCAAATCATTTTATTTAGGTAACCGTAACATGGAATTTGCTTGCATTTGTAGGTTGAAGATAAAAGGGTATATTCTTTTTAAGGCACAAGTAGCACAGTGGTGCCTAATTCTCATTGGCTTTCAATGGGAGTTAAGTGATTAAATACCATTTAAGCCTCTGAAAATATATGCCATATCCGTGTGATTATTTTCACTTTGTTCTGGTATTGTGCTTTAAAAAAAAAGGGGGGAGAGGGAATGCACTAAATCTTACTTTATCTTCAAGCTGGTTTTTTGTGTTTTTTTTAAAGTTCACCATAGCACACTGATATACAATGTAAGGACAATGAACACTTCTGTTGTACATAGTTGTATTTTGTTCTTTTCATTACATATTAAGATACTAAAGTTTTGTCCATTTCTTTCTGCAAACAGCAATGCTATAGGTTCATTAAATATGCTTTTGGCTGTTGTGTGACTGACTAAATATGAAATAGAATATACAATATACATGACATTTAAGCATTTTAACATCAACTCACATAAAAAATACTCTCTCACTGTTCTCATGTAGTTTCATTACCATTTTTGCACAATCTTTTTTTCAATTGAAAAACCCATTTAAAATAATAGCTGTGAGAAACACAATCATTTTACTAATAATAATGGAGCAACAGTTGGAGATATAGGTCTCCTACATATTCACAAGTCATCTACAGGTTTCAGAGTAGCAGCCGTGTTAGACTGTATCTGCAAAAAGAAAAGGAGGACTTGTGGTACCTTAGAGACTAAATTTGTTAGTCTCTAAGGTGCCACAAGTCCTCCTTTTCTTTTTGTCATCTACAGTAGACATTTGTTCAAATTTCAAGCTGACTATCTATCAGTTCTCTTATCCTTGACCTTGGAGGACCACACGCTCTAAGAATTTGAGGCAATTAAGTTTCAGTCCTAAAATGGCCTCCACTGAGCAGAAACTGCCAATTCAACCATATTGTGTGGAATTGCATAAAATGATGTCAAAGTTCTTCATAAACTTTTTGTGTTTTTTTAAAGAAGAATACATTTTGTACAAACAAAAGAAAATTTCTGCCCAAAATGACATAAAAGAGTTGATTTTTTTCTGAATAAAAATGAAGAAAATCCTGTCAAAATAAGATTTTTTTTTTCCTTTAAGCCTTCAACGTGAATGTTAAATATTGCAGTAGGAAGAAAATGAAAAAAATGTTATTGAACCAGGATTCCATTTCAGCTTTATGTTCTGTATATTGCCAGTGGTGAATTTGGCTTTTTGGGTTTAAGTTGTTGGGGTTTTTTATGGCTTTTATTACAATCATTTCTGCAATTTCTATCCCTATCCCCCAAAACTCTTACTTCTGAGAAACTTCTGTGTTCCAGATCACGTTACCCAATGGCCATTTAAGTAGGATCAACAACTTCTTTTCCTAGCCTTCAGTCTTTTTTATGGTCACCCACTTCCAGTGAGCTGTGGGTTCAAATTAAACCAGTACAACTCAATCGGACCAATTCTTTGAGTTCCTTCTCTCCACAGTCTTTTCCCCACCATCCTCATCTATCTCTTCCTTCCATCTATACTTACACAAATACTCAGCATAGTTGGGAAATTAGCTCTGGATTTAGGCAGCTAAGACTATCAACCTTTATTTTTAAAAATTCCCTCAATATAATTCCCTCTATATAATTCTTCTAACTCTTCACATTCATCACTCATGCTTCACTGTTCTTCCTTGGCTAAAGAGGAATAAAATGGTTTCCATTCATAATTTAATAAATGGTGCTTCTGAATATTGCGAGCTTATATTAATGTGCAGTGAAACATTTCTTTTTACTCTGCTCCCCAGCTGTTGAATGGGCCAGTCCTGGTTAGTAGTACACAACAAAACTTGGAAGCCACCAAGTAGGCAGCATATGATCAAATCCTATCCTGCCAGCTGAACTACTCTGAACAGCACAGGTAATCTATTTATGCTCATATCAGGGTCAAGAAGTGATCTTTGATGCTGACAGCAGCTATTATGCTGCCACTTCAGCCACAGAGCAAATGTTTCTTTAAACATGAGGTGGGGCAGGGGGAAGACTTGAGTCTATTTTCCTTGAATGGCTTAAGATGAAATCTATATAGCAGTTTTTAAATCCAAAAAGAGGTTTATTAGACAGAAGAGGCACCTGCCTAATTGATGCAAGACAAACAGTGGAATGTACATTTGCCACCCCACAGAAGACTAGCACTATTATCTCAGTCTTCCTCTGTCACATTACACTTCGTCATGGGACATATGCATATGTTAATTACAACACAAATGAATTCATATAAATGTGCACACAAACAAAACCATAATACAACGCTAAGTCCCCAGAATTATTCAGTGACAATATAATACAAAGCACTTGATTTATTTTTTAAATATGAAGGCTACTTCCTTTCCTAAATGAACATTACATTTAGACAAATATCAAATAGAGATTCATTGTGTCTCATTTCCTCAATAAAATATGAGGCAATTCATCAAGTTTAAAGCAGGCAAACTTTTTTCATGGAAAATGGTCTCTTTATAAATATTCTGACTTTCAACAAAATATCTGCAGAACAAACTTTTTCAGTTATTGGTTTTCTTGTCTGAGTGTTTTAGAGTTTGTTTGTTTGTTTGTTGTTTTCATATTCTTTTCTTTCTCTCATCCTCTTATATATTTTGCATCTCAAAATGGAAGGGAAAGGGGCTGGGGGAGAATACTTTTCAGATTTTCAGTTTTAGGCTTTGCTCATCAAAAGAAAAACTGAAAATGATTTTTTGAGGAAACATGTTTGTCATTTGTAATTCTAGTTGAAATGAAATCAAACCCGAAGCTCACACTAAATACATGTTGGGGCTCTTTTACTTCACTCACATAGTAAACATTTGGAATATCTTGCACTAAAATTCAAGATAACAAATTGGACGTATCTTGCAAAAGCATACATATGGGCTTAACTTTATGCACTGTGAGTAGCCTCAGTGAAGACAGTCAGAATATTTAGAGTGCATAAAATTAAGCCCATGTGTAAGTCTTTGTAGGATCAGAGTCATGGATAGCAATGTTATATCACAGTAAAAGGGATTAGTGGGGATGCATGTAGAAATTATGATGTGTCTTGGTCAAATTACAAAGATCTAACTGACTGCCAAATGTGGATAAGGGAAAGGATATTTCCATAGTCAATATTTGTAGGGACTTCAGTTGGTTTTCATCTTCTTTGGAGAACTGAGGAGGAGTCATTTGTTAAGGTCATCTGGAGCCTGAGCCTCAGCTGGGACAAACTGGCCAAGATCCAGAGACATTAATGGAACTAAGCAGATTTTCCCCAGCTGAGGCCCTCACCCTAGATGAGCATATTCAATGCTACTGTTTCCTTGTGATTGAAAGGGTTGGCTTTGGTTTACCCAACACTCTCCATCTGTTTCTGCTTCTTATCTCAGGACATAAGTTTTAAAGCCAGTGCTTCCCAGGGAGAACAAATAAGAACACACTTAGTTAACAGTTGTGCACAACTGTAAGTGAAAATGATACAACTCACTTGCAACCAATTTATAAAAATGAAGGGAAAAAATGTCCATGTTTCTCAGGCAAACTCACCCTTCACAGTCTACTGAGCTTTCAAACAGATGTCATAAATATAGTATTTTATGTACTTAAGACATTTTTCTTTTTTTCTGTTTAATTAGTTTGACACTACCTTAGGGTATGTCTACACTAAGAAATTAGGTTGAATTTATAGAAGTTAGTTTTTTAGAAATCGGTTTTATATATTCGAGTGTGTGTGTCCCCACAGAAAATGCTCTAAGTGCATTAAGTGCATTAACTCGGCGGAGCGCTTCCACAGTATCGAGGCTAGAGTCGACTTCCGGAGCGTTGCACTGTGGGTAGCTATCCCACAGTTCCCGCAGTCTCCGCTGCCCATTGGAATTCTGGGTTGAGATCCCAATGCCTGATGGGGCTAAAACATTGTCGCGGGTGGTTCTGGGTACATATCGTCAGGCCCCCGTTCCCTCCCTCCCTCCGTGAAAGCAAGGGCAGACAATCATTTCGCGCCTTTTTTCCTGAGTTACCTGTGCAGACGCCATACCACTGCAAGCATGGAGCCCACTCAGGTAACCATCACCCTATGTCTCCTGGGTGCTGGCAGACGCGGTACGGCTTTGCTGCACAGTAGCAGCAACCCATTGCCTTCTGGCAGCAGACGGTGCAATACGACTGGTAGTCGTCCTCGTCGTGTCCGAGGTGCTCCTGGCCACGTCGGCTGGGAGCGCCTGGGCAGACATGGGCGCAGGGACTAAATTTGGAGTGACTTGACCAGGTCATTCTCTTTAGTCCTGCAGTAAGTCCTATTGAACCATCTTATGGTGAGCGGGCAGGCGATACGGACTGCTAGCAGTCGTACTGTACCATCTTCTGCCAGGCAGGCAAGAGATGAGGATTGCTAGCAGTCATATTGTATCATCTTCTGCCAGGCAGGCAAGAGATGAGGATGGCTAGCAGTCGTACTGTACCATCTTCTGCCGAGCAGCCATGAGATGTGGATGGCATGCAGTCCTTCTGCACCGTCTGCTGCCAGCCAAAGATGTAAAAGATAGATGGAGTGGGTCAAAACAAGAAATAGACCAGATTTGTTTTGTACTCATTTGCCTCCTCCCCTGTCTAGGGGACTCATTCCTCTAGGTCACACTGCAGTCACTCACAGAGAAGGTGCAGCGAGGTAAATCTAGCCATGTATCAATCAGAGACCAGGCTAACCTCCTTGTTCCAATAAGAACGATAACTTAGGTGCACCATTTCTTATTGGAACCCTCCGTGAAGTCCTGCCTGAAATACTCCTTGATGTACAGGCACCCCCTTTGTTGATTTTAGCTCCCTGAAGCCAACCCTGTAAGCCGTGTCGTCAGTCGCCCCTCCCTCCGTCAGAGCAACGGCAGACAATCGTTCCGCGCCTTTTTTCTGTGCGGACGCCATACCAAGGCAAGCATGGATGCCGCTCAGCTCACTTTGGCAATTAGGAGCACATTAAACACCACACGCATTATCCAGCAGTATATGCAGCACCAGAACCTGGCAAAGCGATACCGGGCGAGGAGGCGACGTCAGCACGGTCACGTGAGTGATCAGGACATGGACACAGATTTCTCTGAAAGCATGGGCCCTGCCAATGCATGCATCATGGTGCTAATGGGGCAGGTTCATGCTGTGGAACGCCGATTCTGGGCTCGGGAAACAAGCACAGACTGGTGGGACCGCATAGTGTTGCAGGTCTGGGACGATTCCCAGTGGCTGCGAAACTTTCGCATGCGTAAGGGCACTTTCATGGAACTTTGTGACTTGCTTTCCCCTGCCCTGAGGCGCATGAATACCAAGATGAGAGCAGCCCTCACAGTTGAGAAGCGAGTGGCGATAGCCCTGTGGAAGCTTGCAACGCCAGACAGCTACCGGTCAGTTGGGAATCAATTTGGAGTGGGCAAATCTACTGTGGGGGCTGCTGTGATGCAAGTAGCCCACGCAATCAAAGATCTGCTGATATCAAGGGTAGTGACCCTGGGAAATGTGCAGGTCATAGTGGATGGCTTTGCTGCAATGGGATTCCCTAACTGTGGTGGGGCTATAGACGGAACCCATATCCCTATCTTGGCACCGGAGCACCAAGCCGCCGAGTACATAAACCGCAAGGGGTACTTTTCGATAGTGCTGCAAGCTCTGGTGGATCACAAGGGACGTTTCACCAACATCAACGTGGGATAGCCGGGAAAGGTGCATGATGCTCGCATCTTCAGGAACTCTGGTCTGTTTCAAAAGCTGCAGGAAGGGTCTTTATTCCCAGACCAGAAAATAACTGTTGGGGATGTTGAAATGCCTATATGTATCCTGGGGGACCCAGCCTACCCCTTAATGCCATGGCTCATGAAGCCGTACACAGGCAGCCTGGACAGTAGTCAGGAGCTGTTCAACTACAGGCTGAGCAAGTGCAGAATGGTGGTAGAATGTGCATTTGGACCTTTAAAGGCGCGCTGGCGCAGTTTACTGACTCGCTTAGACCTCAGCAAAACCAATATTCCCACTGTTATTACTGCTTGCTGTGCACTCCACAATATCTGTGAGAGTAAGGGGGAGACGTTTATGGCGGGGTGGGAGGTTGAGACAAATCGCCTGGCTGCTGGTTACGCGCAGCCAGACACCAGGGCAGTTAGAAGAGCACAGGAGGGCGCAGTACGCATCAGAGAAGCTTTGAAAAACAGTTTCATGACTGGCCAGGCTACGGTGTGAAAGTTCTGTTTGTTTCTCCTTGATGAAACCCCCCGCCCCTTGGTTCACTCTACTTCCCTGTAAGCTAACCACCCTCCCCTCCTCCCTTTGATCACCGCTTGCAGAGGCAATAAAGTCATAGTTGCTTCACATTAATGCATTCTTTAGTCATTCATCACACAAATAGGGGGATGACTATCAAGGTAGCCCAGGAGGGGTGGTGGAGGAGGGAAAGAAAATGCCACACAGAATTTTAAAAGTTTACAACTTAAAAATTTATTGAATGCCAGCCTTCTGTTTTTTGGGCAATCCTCTGTGGCAGAGTGGCTGGTTGGCCGGAGGCCCCCCCACCGCGTTCTTGGATGTCTGGGTGTGGAGGCTATGGAACTTGGGGAGGAGGGTGGTTGGTTACACAGGGGCTGTAGTGGCAGTCTGTGCTCCAGGTGCCTTTGCTCAACCATACACTGGAGCATACTGGTTTGATCCTCCAGCAGCCTCAGCATTGAATCCTGCCTCCTCTCATCACACTGCCACCACATTTGAGCTTCAGCCCTGTCTTCAGGCCGCCACTTACTCTCTTCAGCCCGCCACCTCTCCTCCCGGTCATTTTGTGCTTTCCTGCACTCTGACATTATTTGCCTCCACGCATTCGTCTGTGCTCTGTCAGTGTGGGAGGACAGCATGAGCTCAGAGAACATTTCATCATGAGTGCTTTTTTTTTTCTTTCTAATCTTCACTAGACTCTGGGAAGGAGAAGAACCTGTGATCATTGAAACACATGCAGCTGGTGGAGAAAAAAAAAGGGACAGCGGTATTTAAAAAGACACATTTTATAAAACAGTGGCTACACTCTTTCAGGGTAAACCTTGCTGTTAACATTACATACATAGCACATGTGCTTTCGTTACAAGGTCGCATTTTGCCTCCCCCCACTGCGTGGCTACCCCCTCAACCCTCCCCCACCCCATGGCTAACAGCGGGGAACATTTCTGTTCAGCCACAGACAAACAGCCCAGCAGGAACGGGCACCAGTGAGTGTCCCCTGAAGAAAAGCACCCTATTTCAACCAGGTGACCATGAATGATATCTCACTCTCCTGAGGATAACACAGAGAGATAAAGAACGGATGTTGTTTGAACGCCAGCAAACATACACTGCAATTCTTGTTCAATGATTCCCGAGTACGTGTTACTGGCCTGGAGTGGTAAAGTGTCCTACCATGGAGGACTCAATAAGGCTGCCCTCCCCAGAAACCTTTTGCAAAGGCTTTGGGAATACATCCAGGAGAGCCGCGAATGCCAGGGCAAATTAATCCTTTCACGTGCTTGCTTTTAAACCATGTATGGTATTTTAAAAGGTACACTCACCGGAGGTCCCTTCTCCACCTGCCAGGTCCAGGAGGCAGCCTTGGGTGGGTTCGGGGGGTACTGGCTCCAGGTCCAGGGTGAGAAACAGTTCCTGGCTGTCGGGAAAACCGGTTTCTCCGCTTGCTTGCTGTGAGCTATCTACAACCTCCTCATCATCATCATCTTCTTCATCCCCAAAACCTGCTTCCATGTTGCCTCCATCTCCATTGAAGGAGTCAAACAACATGGCTGGGGTAGTGGTGGCTGAACCCCCTAAAATGGCATGTAGCTCATCATAGAAGCGGCATGTTTGGGGCTCTGACCCGGAGCGGCCGTTCGCCTCTCTGGTTTTCTGGTAGGCTTGCCTCAGCTCCTTAAGTTTCACGCGGCACTGCTTCAGGTCCCTCTTATGGCCTCTGTCCTTCATGCCCTGGGAGATTTTGACAAAGGTTTTGGCATTTCGAAAACTGGAACGGAGTTCTGATAGCACGGATTCCTCTCCCCATCCAGCGATCAGATCCCGTACCTCCCATTCAGTCCATGCTGGAGCTCTTTTGCGATTCTGGGACTCCATCATGGTCACCTCTGCTGATGAGCTCTGCATGGTCACCTGCAGCTTGCCACGCTGGCCAAACAGGAAATGAGATTCAAAAGTTCGCGGTTCTTTTCCTGTCTACCTGGCCAGTGCATCTGAGTTGAGAGTGCTGTCCAGAGCGGTCACAATGGAGCACTCTGGGATAGCTCCCGGAGGCCAATACCGTCGAATTGTGTCCACAGTATCCCAAATTCGACCCGGCAAGGCCGATTTAAGCGCTAATCCACTTGTCAGGGGTGGAGTAAAGAAATCGATTTTAAGAGCCCTTTAAGTCGAAATGAAGGGCTTCATCGTGTGGACGGGTGCAGGTTTACATCGATTTAACGCTGCTAAATTCGACCTAAAGTCCTAGTGTAGACCAGGGCTTAGGCTTCCAAATCATTTACATTTTAACCTCTTTGTTCAGACACTAGTTTGGGCAAAAAGGACACCAGGGCAACTTATGATCCCAAAGGTATGGTGAGTAGAGCTGGATATCCTATTCATAGAAAACAATTTGTTCAATGAGATTAACTTTTTTTTTTCTGTTCCCAAAAACACTTTGATATTTACCAGTTTGTGATCTGAAATTATTCTATAAAGGTTTTGGGTAAATCATATATACACAGGATCTGCTTTTATTCACTTTTCAATACCATTGTGTCTCTTTAGTCATGTATTATTTCTGTTCTCTGACTGGACGAATGTTGCTACAATAAAGGACAGGGTATGATCAAGTCACTGGGTCCTTTAGTCTCTCAGAGAGATGATGGAAGCAGTTTTAGGAGTTAGGAAAAGCTTCAAAGTTTTCCTTTCCAGGCCATTTCTTATCTTTTTATTGAGGGCATCTAATCCCCTTTTTAGCTAGATGTACTGATAGTGATGGAAACTCAGCTATGGCTGAGTGGGGTATAGCAGCAGCAGAAAACAGGTATAGCTAGAAAATGAGCAGGTAGCATCATCAGAGCAAACAGAACTGAGATTGCTTTTCTTTAGTTTGTAATTTTCATGTGCACCTTCCCTTCACGAGGTAGCAGTACTAGAGAAATCCAGCAATCCTTGAATTGGCAATCCACAGCAATAACAGCACCAACATGGATTACAATGGAAACACTGAGGACCAGATCCATAAAAGGCCTTCAGCATTGTGACACTGAACGTTGCAACAGTTTACTTTTAGGCACCTAGAAAAATCACAGAAACAACACTGGAATCCATAAAGCTTGAGTCTGGTGCCTAGGCTGCTATGAATGGGAAGAGACAGGCACTTTAGAAAAGCCACAAAAGGTGGGGAATTGCCTAAGTTAGCCAATGGGAGATGCCCATGAGAGGCATGTGTATTAAACCCTACACCCTCACAGATGGCAGCCTATGTCCAGGCAGCAGGGAGGCACTTCTCTTTGCTAGTAATCCATGAATTAGGGAAAGAAAAGCATTCACTCACCTAACTCATATGCAGCACCTGATTTTGTAGGTGTCCTCAAAGGCCTAAATCCATACATGGAAGAAGGAAGGAGGACCTCCTTTAATCTTTAGCCCAATGGTTTAGGTACTACCCTGGAACGTGGAAAACCTCTGGTTCAGGTCCCCTCTGTATGATGAGAAGGGTTATGCTCTACCCACTGGACTATGGGACATTCTGAGGTTAGTCTCTCTCAATCTCTCCTAATAAAGTTGCTCAACTTTAATTGACTAAGTAAATATTAATTAGGACAGAGTACAAGTGAGAATCACACTTTAGTCCAGTGGTAGGGCAGCAGCAGATACCTTCTTCTCATCAGGTAGTAGGTGGACTTGAATTGGTGGCCTCTCATACCCCAAATCAGCGGGCTAAAGGTTATAAGGGAGATATTTCCTTTTCTTCCTCCCCAACCTTGGCTGCCTTGTGTGGAGTAAAGCAGCCTCTGAGCACACCTACTTTATTGGGTTCTGCATGCAAGTTTAATGGGTGAACACCAGTCTTCCCTGGTTCATGTATTGCTCTAGGACTTAGGTGGGAGATAGATGCCTGGATGCCTAGAGGGAATGGAAAACCTAGCTTATGAAAGAAGACTCAAAGAACTTTGCTTGTTGATCTAATTAAAAGAAGGCTGAGGGGAGATATGATTGCTCTCTATAAATACAGCCAAACATCTGATGACAGAAAGCAAGATATATTCTCAGTAGTAACTCAGAGTCCTCCCCATTTAGTGTCCTGTCTCCAGCAGTTGGGATTTTTGCTACTGGCAGTTGCCAATAGGCCACATGCCATTGTAGGCAGTCCAGTCATACCATCCCCTCGATAAATTTAGGTTCAGTCCTGAAGCCAGTTAGGTTTTTTGCCCCCTTTACTCCCCTTGGAAGGTTCTTCCAGAACTTCCCTCTTTGGATGGTTAGAAACCTTTGCCTGATTTTGAGCCTAAACCTGTTGGTGGCCAGTTTATGGCCATTTCTTCTTGTGTCCACATCGGTGCTTAACTTAAATAACACCTGCCCATGTATTTATTCCTCTGCCTTTTCCTAGTGATCGTGTGATTCTCCAACTTTCCCCCTGTTCTTTCGAGCTGTGCGTCCTCTTATCTTTTATTCTCCCTTTCAATCTCCTGCAAATCATCCTATATCCTCCTGAGGCTCTGAACTCTTGGTATGTCCGTTAGCTCTTCCCCTCGTCTTACAGGACTAGCCATTCTTCTCTTCTTCCTTGCCTGTCCCCTGCCTGCTGTGCCCCTTCTTCATTATCCACTCAGCAAACCTGTCCCTGAGCTCTATTTGTCCCTCTATTTGTCCCTCAGGTCTTTTTCTCTACTTGGTTCTTGTAGTCATATGTTTCTACTGACTAATTTCCTCACCCAGCAGTCTCCCCTCTCAGTTCTTCAGTTCAGCTTGCACCTGCAGGTCTCGACTTTTCCCTTCAGCCTCCTCTTGCCTTTGCTCCATCTTTGGTTTGAAACCCCTTCAAAACTCAACAAAAGCTTCCACCTGTATCTCCAAGCCTCAGATCTTCTCTTCCATCAGTTCTATTAAGCCTATTGGTATCAGTTCTATTCATACGAACAAAGCCTAAAGAGCCTATTGGTATCCTAAGTGCCTATAGGATTTGCAAGCTAGATTTCCCTTTGCAGAATTTAGTTTAACTATAATTACAACAGCCAATATTTTAATAGCATTCCATGAGCAAATTGATGTGTGGCTTACTCTAAGATTATTGTCTTTAGTAATGGAGTGAAAGCATTTTAAATTGGAAGTACATCGTGACTGCTGCACCTCTGTTTTTCTGTTTGCTCTTTTAATCTGAAATACCTGACCTCCTTTGTCAAGATAATATCCAGTATTTATTGATTTATTTTGACTTTTATTGTGTGCCTGGTGCTATAAGCACTTTTTTTCTCTTATTTAAAACTACATGCTTTAGCAAAATGCATTAAATAAATATTTAAAACAGACCTCCAGAATTTCTTTACAATTCCCAATCTCTATTACCAACTGTATCATATTCCGCCTCCTTCCTCCCCCAGCTCATTCTTGCCCTCCAGAAAAAGCTGGGGGAATCAGATGAATCCAGTCTGTGATGATCATACTTCACCCTGGACTTCTTATAGAGAACAGCTTTCTACCAGCCCAGGAAGGTGCTAAAATATTACGATGATGCCTATATAATAACCTACATAAGCCAATAGATAATAGCGTAATCCAGTTATACAATGATGCTATTAGCTCAAGAGGCTCCTATGATCACAGTGTCACAAGAGAGTATATGTGGTGGTTCATGCTCAGAAAATGGGGCTTTTTTATTTTGTTTCATAGATGACTGGGGTCTTCCCATACTGGAGTGGGGGACAATCTAAAGAGGAGGACATGTGACCACCCCATGTGTTTCCACCTTGCCCCCAACTCCGGACCCCCGTGCTCTCCTCACCCCCTGTTACCTGCCCCGAGGGCATGTTCAGCTGCTCTTCCTGGCAGTCGGGCCCAAGCAGGGAGCAGGACAGTACCAGTGCCTGTCCCACTTGCTGCTCTGTGCAGTGTAGCCAGCTGCCTGCAAGACAGTCTGGCTGGGGAGGGGCAGCAGCCTGCTCCCTGCTTGGGTTCAGCTTCCAGGGACGGAACCAAGCATGCAGGTTTGGAGAGGAGGGCTCCGGCTTGCTCAGCTGCTGCTCCCAGAAGCTGAACCTCGGTGTAACCCAAGTGTGTGGGTTACATAGGCAGGGGACAGCCTGCCGCCACCATACCCAGGCAGCTGCTGTGCTGCAGTGGGCAGTGTCCCAGCAGTCAGAGGAGGCTCAGGGCCCACCCCTTCCGCTCCTGCTCTGGTTCTGCCCCTTCCACTCCCTGCCCAGGCCAACTAGTGGGGGGCCCTTGACCTCACATGGCCCCCTAATGCGACACCTCTGATTTGTCTATACATGGGACTAGTGTCCAGATCAAACCACACATCCAACTGTATTGAACTACATATATGAAGGGTTGTATTTTAACTCTGAAATATCTCTAGCTTGCCATTGTGCTTTCAATCAAGCCTCTGATTTGTATCACTGTTCAGCAGTCTTCTGGACAGTGAATAGTTCCAATTTCGTGGAGGTAAGCCAAAGTTATTCACCTTCACAACCATGAACTACAAACTGCTATTATAAGCAATAGCGAACAATGTCCCTCTTAAGATAATGGAGCCTATTGCTCATAAAGCTGATTTATGATGTGTTATCAAACATCACAAACATCAGATCAACTTTCATTTCTTCCATTCAGCTCTAAAAAAACACTGTAAACTGAACTCCAAAAAACAGCTTATGCTGCTCTTGAATCTTTTTATTCAGTTTTGAAACTAAATTTTAAAAAGTCTTTTATCACCTGGGCTTTTAAGTTGCCACATAGTTCAAATTCTGTATCTTTAACTACTTTAATATAGCTGTTGATGGAAACAATTATAATTTTATGTTAGGCTGCTACAGCTGGAGTTCCCCAGAATTCTATTCTGCGGGTCATTGCTGTTCACGGTGAACATTAATGACCTACTACTTCATTGACAAGGGCAGGGACATGCATGTATGCCGATGACTTCAGGTTTCATAAAGCAAACTATCAGTTCCTTGAGCTGTTAAATATGCATTATGTAAGTTCATTGGATGTTGCAAACATGGTCTCTCTCACCTCCAGCTCCTACTCTCTTCATCTGATTATTTTGTTGTACAAGGCAAAAAGGGCAAGGCTAAAGGTGCCTGTACAGCACTTCTTTCCCAAAGCTATACACCAGTAATTAGCACAGACAAAAAAATCTCTCCTCACATGCCCTGAGTCTTTTTTAAAATATCCATTTCACATAAGACCTGGATTAGTATGGGGTGAGAGCACAATACTGTATAATTAACAATGTATAGCACTGCAAGTAAGTAACCATGAATAGATAACCACTTTGACTGAGTGGTAGAGCTGGTCAAAAATGCCAGTGGCAATATCTATACAAAATCTATGTTTCCCCATAATTTCTAACATCATTTTTTTCCATTGTAAAACAAAACAACAATCTTCATTTGTTAGGAAAATTCAGAGTTTACTGAAACTTTTCTGGTTTTCAATTTTCCTTCCAAAAACACCCCAGAAATTTTAAAGCAAAATGAAAATATCGGTATTTATTAATACAAGAGAGTACAGAGTCAACTCCCCTCCTGCTGCTGGTGTTTCTGCTACCTCCCATTTTGTTTTTGCCCAAAGCCAGGAAAGACACATCCCTGAACTTCCTCTCAGAGTTACTTCCTAATCCTAAAGAGGCTGTCTGCATATGCACCAAGGAGTCCACTCACCAGTTGAGTGTAGCAACTGTTACAATATTCACAAATACAATTTTTTTGCTATATTTCCCACTTTATTCATACATTTCAGAAATATTTCATCTTTCAAGCTGAAATTTTCTTTTCTTGGTTTGGTCTTAAGGCTTAATTTTTGGAAAGTTTGATCAAAATACCCTCATCATGCTTATTAGGCAAGCTGTGCCTTAGACCCCTTTTTTGTCCCCTTGAGTGCAGTTTCAAGTGGCATCAAATCAAAGTGAACTACAGAACTTTTTGGTGCATGGTAGTAGGGTCTATACAATAACTTAGTGCACAGCCAGTTCATATGCTGTTGATTTGCCACAGACTAAATGTCCATATAGACAAGCCAACCCAAGGTGCAGAGCACACAGAGCAAATGATAGAGTACATTACACATAGTTCTCCTTGCCTTCTCCTTAATCTTTCCTTACAAGCACTGTAAATTCCTCTCAACAAAAATAAATTTAATCTCTGGCTGGTAAAAGCAGACTGTCCTGCTTGCAGCATGATCTCTCTAGGTCTGTGTCATTCCCAGTCAGCCTCAGTCTGCTGATAACCGCCCCCCCTCCCGCCTACTTTAGACCAGAATCTTTAAGATTTTAGAATTCCCTTTGATCCTGGGGTTTTGGTTTGGGAAGAATACACTTCGCCAGACAGGTTGGATCCTGACAGGGGGTCTTCCCCCAGTTAATAGTTTCCCCGCTGTTTCTTCAAGGACTCTTTGTTTTTGTGGTTGTTTCCTTTCTCATTGAAACATGGAGGGGAGGGGATGGATAGCTCAGTGGTTTGAGCATTGGCCTGCTAAACCCAGGGTTGTGAGTTCAATCCTTGAGGGGGCCATTCGGGATCTGGGGCAAAAATTGGGGATTGGTCCTGCTTTGAGCAGGGGGTTGGACTAGATGACCTCCTGAGGTCCCTTCCAACCCTGGTATTCTATGATTCATTGGGTTCTCCCTTACATCCTCATTTGGTTTAACTCTATGCATTCCAACAGGGTAACAACACAGGTAACCTGAGGGAAATATGACATATAAAATAAAATGCACAAACTCCCTCATTCTCCACAGCCTTCAGCTGTTTTTTTTTTTAATTTAAAAGGGAAAAAATAAACACTGCCAGAACAAACTTACTTTTGCCAGGTCAGCTTGTGAGTTCTTGATTTATACAGCACCAGTTACCATGGTGTATCTTGAATGCTCAGCCTTAACACTGCAATAATGCCAGTTGATGTGGGGAGTGGAAACAAACTATCATACTTGCTTGTGTCTGTATCCTATCAAGCTTTGAAATCTTTATTTTCTTATTATTATTTTACAGAGGAAACTTATCTCTTACTCTAGCTCAGTACAAATTTTAACTCCTCCCCTTGATATGATCTATTGAAAGTAAATTCTATAGTTAAAGAAATGTTCCAGGTTTTTTTTTTCCAATAAATGAGTAGTTCAAATTTTGCAACCCTGAATAAACTAACAGAACTCTAAAAGGAAGAGATGTATATGAAACCTATTACCCCTTCTATCACCCACCAAAAAAAAAAAAAGGCAAGGTGTTTTTAGCATTGAGGACATTTAAAATATGGTTATTAAATTAAATGCAATGTCCATACTCCTTTCCTATCGTACATTTAATGAAGTTCAGTGTAATGGGCTCCTACCATGTGTTCCCTGGACGATTGACATTGCTGGACCACTGGTATAGAAGGATAGCCCTTGGTCAGGAAGGACAGACAGGGAAAAAAGGGAGGAGGTGTTGCGTTGCATATCAAAGATGCACTGAGGCTGAAGTAGGAGGGGGAGGCAGGTCTGTTGAAAGTTTCTGGGAAAGGAGAAAAGGAGGAAAAAACAAGGCTGATGTCATGGTAGGCATCTATTGTAATCTGCCTAACCAGGAAGAAAAAGTGGATGAGGCTTTTTTTAAACAACTGAAAAAAATCATTGAAAGCACAGGACTTGTCGATTACATCTGTTGGGAAAATAACACAGCAGGGCACAGATTATCCAACAAGCCATTGGAATGTCTTAGAGACAACATTTTTTGTTTGTTTTTTTTGTTATAGGAGGTAGAGAAAGCCATGAGGGAAGACTATTCTAGAATTGATTCTGATAAACAGGGAGAAGAGGGTTGAGAATTTGAAGGTGGAAGGCAGCTTGAGTGAAAGTGATCATGAAATGATGTCGTTCACAATTCTAAGGAATGGTAGGAAGGAAAACAGTAGAATAATGACAATAGAATTCAAGAAGGCAGACTTTAGAAAATTCAGAGAATTAGCAGGTAAGGTCCTGTGGGAAGCAAATGGAAAAACAATTCAGGAGAATTGGCATTTTTTTAAAGAAACATAATTAAGGGCACAAGAGCAAACTATCCTAATGCATATGAAAGATAGGAAATATGGTAAGAAACCACTTTGGCTTAACCAGGAGATCTTCAATGAACTCAAAAAAGAATCATACAAAAAGTGGAAACTGTTCAAATTATGAAGGATTGATATAAAACCACCAACACAAGCATGTAAGGACAAAATTAGAAAGGCCAAGGTATGAAACACAATTACACTAGCATGAGACATAAAGAGTAACATAATGTAAAGCTGTCTTGTAGATGTAATCCACAAACACAAAATATTTAAGATACAAATGCACAGCAAAGATTCCTAACTTGGTATACAATGAAAATACATGTGCATGCATATACATAGGGAGGCATAGGAGGGAGAGAAATATATATTGTGACAGGGTCAGGCTAGATGGCTATAGGAGAGTAATTTTTTTTTTAAGCAAAAAAGGTATTTTTTTATTTGCATAACACACTTACAAAACAAAACAACAGCATATGCAATGTGTAACACAGCAACCAATCACAATTGTTTTCTCATTAGCTTCAGGGGAAGGAAGTGTTCAAGCTCGCCTGGCCCCAGAGTGGGGGGGCCTCCTCGACTCTCGTGGTCTTCCACCCTTCCGAGTTACCTGGTGGTCCAGAGCAAGGGGGCTTCATCGACTCTCAAGGTCTGCCACTCCCTCGAGTTACCTGGCGCCACGCCCGAGTGTCACCAACAATTCCCTCCTCTGAAAGCACCCAACAAAAGGGGCAGGCTGTGGGGTGAACAACCCGGGGGGGTGGAGGGACACGTGCACTCACGTGTGAAAGGACCCCTCTAAGGTGGTGGTGTCCGCAGCAGCAATGGGTGGAGCTGGGGTCCCTAACTCTCTCCCCCAATCAAAGGGTCAAAACAAAGGGAGCCGGACGGGGACACCGAGCAGAGAGCCTTGGACAATGCCCATCGCTCCTCAAAAGCATCAAGGGAGTTGGTGGATGCCGCCCAGAGGAACTACGCTCGGATACGTGAACGGACTGAGGATTGGAAAATGGCCCCACAGTTACAGGAAACTCCATCGGCCAACCTCCTCTCTCTGGTTTTATAGATGGCTGTTTTAGCCAGGGCCAGGAGGAGGTTAACTTGGAGATCCCGCGACTTTGTGAGGTCATGGATGGGGAGTGCATAAATAAAAAGGTGAGGGGGAAAATGCAACCAAAAACATAATAAAAGATTTCTGAGGAGCCGGAACAGAGGCTGCAGCCTGGCACACTCCAAATATACGTGTGCCAGGGTTTCCCTCACACCGCAAAAGGGACAAGTATCTGGGATGGGGTTGAACCGTGCCAAGTACGTGCCCGTGCTCACAGCTCCGTGAAGGAGCCTCCAACTGATGTCCCTGACGGGCCTCGGAACCAAGGTGGAATATAGGCTGGCCCACAGGGGCTGCTCACCTTCCAAAGGTGGCAGAAGGTCTCGCCACTTTGTGTCGGGGCGAGACACTAGGGTGTGGGCGTGAAGGGTGTGGAGCACGAGCGTGTATAGATGTTTCCTTGGTGCGGTTTGGAAGCATACCGGCTGCAATTCATGCAGCCGGCTCGCCATAAAGCGGTGAGGGGGTCAATTGGGTCTACAGGGCAGGGGTCCAATTAAAAGGTCTGGCGGGCCAGGGGTAGAGGGTGGGCAGGGCGTGCCCTCAAGCAGGACCAGATCAAAGTAAGCTCTAGCAGCAGGCAGCAAAGCGGCCTTCACCTCCTGAAGTACGTGCCAGGGGGTACGAGGTCTGGAGAGCCCCATGTGCTGAGCGAGCGTCAGGGGATCCAGCCAGTCTCCCCGGTCATAGTCCAGGAGGTCTCCGACTCTCATCACTTCTGCCAGGATCAAGCTCTGGTGCACTGAGTGGGACTCCGCCACCTGCACACAGAGCTGGGGTTGTGTAGCAGGGGCTCCACGAGGAGATCTGCCCCCTCGGTGGCCACCACGGACGTGGTCGTTAAAAACAGTTTCCAAGTCCGGAGGAGGTCGTGGTAGAAGACCGGCAGCCCCGAGAGGTCTCGCGGAAGACCTCCCAGACAAAGATAAAAGAGCTGCCGGTCATATCGGAGCCCTCGGATGTGGTGCAGGATGGCGTGTGCCAGTGTGCTCCACGCCGAACTGCCTGCACCATATAGGAGTCTCTATAGGGCCTGGAGGTGGAAGACACAGACCTCAGTGTGCAGACACTTCAGACCCTGTCCTCCTTTCTTCAGGGGTAGATGAAGAACCCCTACAGGGGCCCAGTGCATTCCTGACCAAAAGAACCCGAGAATCAATGTCTGGAGGTTGGTCAGGAAACCCAGGGCCGGGACCAGGATGTTGAGCCGGTACCAGAGCATGGACAGGACTAGTTGATTAAGCACCAGTGCTCTCCCTCGGAGGGAGAGACATCAGAGTAGTCCTGTCCATTTCCGGAGCCGCTCTATCACCCCGCCCTCTAAGTTTTCCCAGTTCTCCTGTGGAGAGGGATGTGTGGCAGAAAGGTAAACTCTGAGGTAGAGCAGCGGACCCGCGCTCCACTGGACGGTCTGAAGCGCGGGTGGGAGGGAGCTCGCCTGCCACCAGTCTCCTACCGCCAAGCCAGAGCTCTTGACCCAGTTGACCCGGGTGGAGGAGGCTGCCGAATAGATGGCCTGGCAAGCCTCCGCCAGGGTCCTGGACCACGAGGAGCACGACATCGGCGTATGCCGACAGGACCAGCCGCAGCTCCGGCTCTCTCAGCACCAACCCTGTCAACCTCCTGCAGAGGAGACAGAGGAAGGGCTCAATCTCCAGAGCGTACAGCTGGCCCGAAAGGGGGCACCCCGCCTTACTCCTCGCCTGAAGTTGACCGGTTCAGTCAGGGTCCGGTTGAGCTTAACCAGACAATCTGCGGAAGCGTACAGCACCCGGAGAAAACCCACAAACTGGGGTCTGAAGCCAAACGCCCGCAGAGTGCTCAGGAGGTACCGATGGTCCACCCGATCGAAAGCCTTCTCCTGATCTAGCGACAGGAGGGCGAAAGACAGACTGTCTCTACACCCGAGTTCCAAAAGTTCCCGAACCATAAATAGGTTATCAAAGATACTGCCTGTTAGGATATAGATATTCAGGTCTGTCTGCAAAGGCCTGTACTTTAAGAATTTAGGGGTATTCTTATCACTTGGCTAGTTCTAGAGGTATAAAAGAAAGAATCAAAATCACTGTCTGCTGGTGTAAGGGCCTTCTCTTACTGTGACAGTTTGAGGCCCTGTTCTTAGGCTAAGGCCTTTGGCTAAGCAGCACTCTGCAAGCACCAGGGTCGGTCGGATCCAGGGAGAAAAGACTTGCGTAGAAGGCTCGGGCCCTCCCGCACATCTCCACCGGTTCCGTGAGGGGGGTGTTGTCTTCTGCCAGAAGGCAGGTGACGTGTTTCTTGGCCCCCCTCGTTTTCTCCAGGGCATAGAAGAAGTGGGAGCCGCAATCCATCTCCCGAAGGAGGCAGATGCGGGATCGAACAAAGGCGCCCCGGGCCTGATGGTTCTCTAGGGCCCGGAGCTCCTTCCGCTTCTCCCAGCACGCTCCGCAGAGGAGCAGGTCCTCGGGGCTGGCAGCCAGATGCCTCTCCAGCTCTAAGACCTCCCGTTCCAACTGCTCTATAGCCGCATTTCTCCGTCGGCTGGTGCCCCGTGTGTAGTCACGGCAGAAAAGCCTAGCGCGCACTTTCCCCAAGTCCCAACATTGCCGTGCCAAGGGAACGGCATGCCGCTGCCCTCGCCAGACCAGCCAGAATTCCCGGAAGGACATCACGAAGCCCTCATCCTCCAACAGGCTGTTGTTAAAATGCCAGTAGGCTGGCCCCGGCCTCTCTGCACAGAGGGAGGCTGTTATGGTGGCTAGATGATGGTCAGAAAATGGGGCCAGCCGAATGCTGGAGGAGTGGGCTCGTGAGAGATGGAAGTGTGATAAATAAATGCGGTCCAACCGGGAGTGGCTCGACTGATGGGCTTCCACCCGGACAAAGGTGAACGTGGAAGTGTCATCTGGGTGGTGGTCATGCCAGATGTCCACTAGGGAGTGATGTTCGACTATCTCCCGGAGGGTGTCCGTGGCCGCCAGGCTCTGCTTGGTCCCCGAGCGGTCCTGTTCCTCAAGGGTAGTATTAAAGTCCCCTCTCAGGACCAGGCACTCGTGAGAATCTAAGGTGCCGAGGAAGGCGGACGCCCGCTGGTAGAATTGCAGCCGCTCCGGGCCCAATGTCGGGGCATAGAAGTTAACAAGGTTAACCACGAGCCCCTCCATATGGACCCAGAGATGCAGTAGGCGACACGGCACAGCCTCGGTGACCCCTAGCACCTCGGGCCGTAGGTCGGGGAAGAACAGGGTCGCCACTCCAACCTGTCGAACCGTGGCATGGCTAAAGTAGACCCTGTCCCCCCACTCCAGCGTCAACTGTCTTTGGTGGTCGGGTCCGTATGGGTCTCCTGCAGGTAAACCACAGAGTACTCTCCCTCCCGAAGGAAGGAAAGCACCTGGGACCTGCGGAGAGCCATCCTACAACCCCAGGTGTTCAACATTGCGATGGTGAGAGGTGTCTGGGAAGGGTTGGGGGGGTCCTCACTGGCAGGAATGCTTGCATCTCCCAGCAGGCCGCGCAGCAGTCTGTGACCCATCCCGTAGGTGAGTAATTGTTCATGGAAGATGCGGACCCGCCAGTAGGCCGCGGCATCCAGCTTCTCCGTCCCTTTACCTTCCCCCATGAGGGCCCTTGTGGCCCGGAGGATTTGAGAAAAGTCCCCCCATCGCTGGAAAGCAAGTTGTACCTTGTCGCAGGAGCCACGGACATCCTCTAAAAACTTCCGCAGCTCTCCTCGCAGCTCATCGGGGGGTGGGGTTACGGTTTCCCGGTTGTTCCCTGGCAGGACCCTTGGTGCAGCCCTGTGGTCCACTAAAACGGACAAGCAGGGTGCGGAGGGTACCTGATTGGCTGGAGCTTCTAGGTCCGCCTCAAGCTCTGGGGCGACAGGGGGTGGTGGAGGGAAAATAGCAGCTCCTAATGGGTCAGGGCAGGAGAACACAAAGGCCGCTCTTGGGGGTCATCAATTGAGAAAGGGAAGGAGACAGCCCTGGGGGCGGCAATGACATTGCAGGAGGTAAATTGGATAGGGGTAGGGGCAGGGACAGAGGCGAAATTCTAGGTTTTGGGAGGCAAGGAGCTGGATGGTGGCGCCTCCCAATCAGGCTCAAGGGTTAAGAGGGTGGGGAGGGAGCTCTCAGTGAAACTGGGCGCGTGCTCTGTGGTGAATTTAGCGGCCACAGCATCAGGAGGTGGCTTACCTTCTGTAGGACCCCCGCCTGGGAAGGAAATCGATTGCTCCGCACCAACAGGGGGTGCCCCAGCGACTCGTGTCCCGGCCATGTGGCGCCGGCTGTCACCTGAGCAGACTCGGTGGTTGTCAGCGGGGTGCCATCAGCGGCTGGGTCGGTGGAGGAGTCCAGGGGCTCCTCGGAGGTGGGAGCGGAAGCAGCAGTTAAGGGGAGGGAGCATGGGGAAAAGAGGGGTGGAGTGAGGTCGTCCAGATTGAGATTTGCTGGCAAAAGGTCGTCCTCCCCCTGGGCGACCAGGGTCAGATCTAAGGCCTCAATCTCCTTGAACATGGAGGAGAGGACACTTAATGCTGCCCCGGGGTTCTCCCCATCTGCACCCGACATGACGGTTGCCTCGGGGTTCACAGGGTTTCGGGTAGTGTCAGGACAGAAGGGGTTTCCTCAAGGGTCTCAGAGGGGAGGGTCTCCCGTGGAGGGGAGACACTACCCTCCGGTGCTACCACGTCTTTCCTGGCTGACACTGGTGGATGGGACGCACTCGTGGGCAAAGGAGAAGGTTCGGTATCGGTGCCCCCCTTCCTGGTCTTCCAGGGGGCCTCCGCCTCGGGTAGATGAGGTGGAGCTCAAGCCTTCCGCTTGCCTCGCTTCCCCTGGACTAGGGCCCAGCCCTCCATGGCATCATCTGGGGGCTGATTAGCAGGGGTCGTGGCAGGGGGAAAGGTGATGACTCAGGGACTTGGTGGGGGGAACGGTGGAGCAGCATAAGGGAGGGAGGATTCTCCCTGGGGCAGGCTCTCTCCCATGCCTGGTGGTATCTCTGCCACACCCTCTTCTATAGGCCCCTCTAGATTGTCAGCAGCGAGGGCGGGGCTCTCCAGCTCATCTGGGTGTTGTAGGGGAGGTGCTCCTTGGGCCTGAGCGGGAGTAGCGGTGGTCTGAAAAGGAGGGGGGGGGGTTCGGGTACCGGGCGGCCAGGGGCGTCGGCAGTGACAGGGCCGATGTGCTACCGGGTCTCAGGGATCTCAGGTGCCCCTCCTTGCCGGGCTAAGGGGCAGTCCCTCCGGACATGCCCCGACGCCCGGCAGAGGTAGCACCGGGCTTCCCCCTGGAAAAGTACACCCGGTAATGGGCCGGGTGGGGGACTAGGAAGAACCCTTCGACCGCCACTCCATCACACGCCACCGATGGCAGTAAAAGTTGCACTTGCCGGCGGAAAGAAAAAATGTGATGGAGGGTGAGGTCCTTGCAGCTCAACGGGAGAGGGCTGATAACAGAAACAGGTTTCCCCAGGGTGGAAAGGACGGGTAGCATGGCAGGAACTTTGTCACTATATATATATATATATGATAATATTGTTTAACAGATCATAACTTTTCCAATGATACCTTCCAAGGCATACTTTGTATAAGATTCATCATAATTATGCAACACTGTTGATACATCAGTGGTGATACTTAGTGTAAGCATGGACATCTTTCTGTATTCATTCCTTTATGCCACTCCTGCAATATAAAGGGGTGAATACAGTCTTCTGTGGAAGTCCCTGACCCCAGCAGTAATATAGGGACACCAGAGGATATCCTCTTCTACCGGAAATGTATTGGTGTCATGAGGGGGCATACTTTAAGCCAGAGAGCTTTAAACTTGGGCTAGTCTGTATTGTCAAGCAAACAATAAGTAGTCACACAAGGAGGTTCTCTAACTTATTCTGGGGTCTGCACCAAGCATCCCACAGACTGTTGACCACTCTTTTCTTTTCCTGCCTGGGTTGCATCTTCTGAAAGAATATGGCCCTTAAAGCTTTACTGTGAACATAATTAGATATTGGGATAGATTCACTGGCATGTTTCAGCTCTTTTAAATCACACTGGTGACACAAATCAGCTGTGAATATGGCTGTGTTGGCTGGTTAAATCAGACTTATAAATATTTTTCATCACCAGATAGGCAGAAAGTGGATAGAACATTCAATGACCCTGGCCCACAGTCACTGCCCCAAAGAGTTTACAATTGAGTGAACAAGCAACATATAAATGGAGGGGGGTTGGAAGAGGAAAAAGGGATGAAAATATAGAATCAATAGCTTATGTTTTGTGTGTGTGTGTGTGTGTCCATCCACCAATCCTTCTACCTAATCACACTTGATTAGGAAAATTAGAAGGAGACACATGTAGTGACCATACAGATTAACCCAGGGAGACTTATTTAGACTTAGTCCTATTTTTAAGAGCTTCCTTCTGAGAACAAAACAAAAATGACAGACCTATTGATCATGCAGATACCAACGATTTGGTTGCCCTAGCAACAGCACCAGACCCCCTTGGAATTTCCCCATCATTTATATAACTTTTTGAGTTATTCTAATGGTGCAAGATAATAAAGGCAAATGCTAAGTGCAGAATGCATATTTATTATGCTGGATGAAAACTATGGGAGTACTAATGCACCATTGCCACATGCAAAGCAGTCAATACCTCAGTTCACTGACTATCAAGATTATTTTCAGGCAATCTGGTATATTTTTATTCTAAATCCTATAGGCTGATGTACTTTAAATTACTGTTTCACTGCTGCCAACCTAGTTAATATATTATAAATTGTTCCTGAGGGGAATAAGGACATTTCCTGCAATCATGTATACATAGAGTCTTAAGCAATATTTTGGATCTTGTCCAATTTGCTCCTAATTTCACTTCAAAAGAGTTTTCTGCTTCTCAATAGTTTTGACCTTTTTTTTTTTTCGTTTTATTTCCTAATGTGTAGTTTGCACTTACTATGCATGCATCTTTTTTTTTTTCAAAGTGTTTTTTCATTTTTCCATAATGGTAATAATCAGAGAGTTCTAGCATGCATTTGACTTTAGTCAATTAGGCATCTCTTTTGCATACTCTGTATACAGAGACTACAGGACAGTTTTATGGTCATGAGTTTTGGATGTCCGCAATGGATGAAACCACTATTGAGCTGCACTAGTCATCCTGAACTAATACAAATAAAACTGTTGTATTGCACCATGTATTCTGTATAAGCCACATTTTAAAAATGCTTGAAAGGGATTTTTAAATCTTTATTGATACTAGTGTTTGTAGCCCTCCCTACTAAAATCAGATTCCACTGCGTAGGAATACGAGGGAGAGGGGAAAAATCACATATTTGACAAGATCCTCAAAGTAAACTAAACTTATTTTCCCAGGCATAATAATACAACATCTTTGGTCTATTATCTTGGAGCTGACCAGGACCGTACAGCCAGTAATATCTCTCCTTTCCAACGTCCTGATGAAGTTCTTATGTCTAGCCCTGAATGGATCATAGAATCATAGAATCATAGAATATCAGGGTTGGAAGGGACCCCTGAAGGTCATCTAGTCCAACCCCCTGCTCGAAGCAGGACCAATTCCCAGTTAAATCATCCCAGCCAGGGCTTTGTCAAGCCTGACCTTAAAAACCTCTAAGGAAGGAGATTCTACCACCTCCCTAGGTAACGCATTCCAGTATTTCATCACCCTCTTAGTGAAAAAGTTTTTCCTAATATCCAATCTAAACCTCCCCCACTGCAACTTGAGACCATTACTCCTCGTTCTGTCATCTGCTACCATTGAGAACAGTCTAGAGCCATCCTCTTTGGAACCCCCTTTCAGGTAGTTGAAAGCAGCTATCAAATCCCCCCTCATTCTTCTTTTCTGCAGGCTAAACAATCCCAGCTCCCTCAGCCTCTCCTCATAAGTCATGTGTTCTAGACCCCTAATCATTTTTGTTGCCCTTCGCTGGACTCTCTCCAATTTATCCACATCCTTCTTGTAGTGTGGGGCCCAAAACTGGACACAGTACTCCAGATGAGGCCTCACCAATGTCGAATAGAGGGGAACGATCACGTCCCTCGATCTGCTCGCTATGCCCCTACTTATACATCCCAAAATGCCATTGGCCTTCTTGGCAACAAGGGCACACTGCTGACTCATATCCAGCTTCTCGTCCACTGTCACCCCTAGGTCCTTTTCCGCAGAACTGCTGCCTAGCCATTCGGTCCCTAGTCTGTAGCGGTGCATTGGATTCTTCCATCCTAAGTGCAGGACCCTGCACTTATCCTTATTGAACCTCATCAGATTTCTTTTGGCCCAATCTTCCAATTTGTCTAGGTCCTTCTGTATCCTATCCCTCCCCTCCAGCGTATCTACCACTCCTCCCAGTTTAGTATCATCCGCAAATTTGCTGAGAGTGCAATCCACATCATCCTCCAGATCATTTATGAAGATATTGAACAAAACCGGCCCCAGGACCGACCCTTGGGGCACTCCACTTGATACCGGCTGCCAACTAGACATGGAGCCATTGATCACTACCCGTTGAGCCCGACAATCTAGCCAGCTTTCTACCCACCTTATAGTGCATTCATCCAGCCCATACTTCCTTAACTTGCTGACAAGAATACTGTGGGAGACCGTGTCAAAAGCTTTGCTAAAGTCAAGAAACAATACATCCATACATCCATGCTTTCAGATTTTAAATCTCCTCAGGTCAGTGCAAATTGATGGTGAAATGGGACCGGGGGAAAGCAAAAGATTTTCATGGAAAGTGGATTCAAACATCAAAATGGAAGCTGTTTATACTTCTCAACGGCTTAGATTATTCAAAGTAGCCCTTATAGATTTTACACAGCAGAATGTGTGTGTGGCATTACAAAGTGTACAAAAAATATAGTCTAGGTTCTCTGATCTATGTCTTGTTCTTACTGCAGCAAAGTTATCTGTACAGCTGTGTGAGTAATTCAAATATTATGTGAACATGTGTTATAATATTGAAATGAGTTCTGTGTGGTCATAGAATCACAGAAGATTAGGGTTGGGAGACCTCAGGAAGTCATTTAGTCCAACCCCCTGCTCAAAACAGAACCAACCCCAACTAAGTCATCCCAGTCGGGGCTTTGTCAAGCTGGGCCTTAAATCTCTTAGGATGGAGAGTCCACCATCTCCCTAGATAACCCATTCCAGTGTTTCTCCATCCTCCTAGGGAAATAGTTTGTTTCTAATATCCAGCCTAGATCTCCCACAACTTTAGACCATTCCTCCTTGTTCTGTCATCTGCCACCACTGAGAATAGCCTAGCTCCATCCTCTTTGGAACTTGGAACCCCCCTTGAAGTAGTTGAAGGCTGCTATAAAATCTTCCCTCACTCTCTCTTCTGCAGACTAAATAACCCCAGCTCCCTCAATCTCTCCTCATAAATCATGTGCTCAATCCTCCTGATCATTTTCATTGACCTCTTCTGGACTCCAATTTGTCCACACTGTTTCTGTAGGGGAGAGGGGGGCAAACTGGATGCAATACTCTATATGTGGCCTCACCAGTGACAAATAGAAGGGAATAATCACTTCCCTCGATCTGCTGGCAATGCTCCTACTAATGCAGTCCAATATGCCGTTAGCCTTCTTGGCAACAAGGGCACACTGTTGACTCATATCCAGCTTCTCATCCACTGTAATCCCCAGGTCCTTTTCTGCAGAACTGCCACTTAGCCAGTTGGTCTCCAGCCTGTAGCGGTGCATGGGATTCTTCCGTCCTAAGTGCAGGACTCTGCACTTGTCCTTGTTGAACTTCATCAGATTTCTTTTGGCCCAATCCTCCAATTTGTCTAGGTCACTCTGGACCCTATCCCTACCCTCCAGCCTACATACCTCTCCCCACATCTTAGTGTCATCTGTCAACTTGCTGAGGCTACAATCCATCCCATCATCCAGATCATTAATGAAGATATTGAACAAAACCGGCCCCAGGACAGACCCCAGGGCACTCCACTTGATACTGGCTGCCAACAAGACATTGAGCCGTTGATCACTATCCATTGAGCCCAATGATCTAGCCAGCTTGCTATCCAACTTATAGTCCATTCATCCAATGCATACTTTTTTTAACTTGCTGGTAAGAATACTATTGGAGACCATATCAAAAGCTTTGCTAAATCAAGATATATCACGTTCACCACTTTCCGCATATCCACAGAGCCAGTTATCTCATCATAGAAGGCAATCAGGTTGGTCAGGCATGACTTGCCCTTGGTGAATCCATGTTGATTGTTCCTGACCACCTTCCTCTCCTCTAAGTGTTTCAAAATGGATTCTTTGAGGACCTGCTCCATGATTTTTCCAAGGACTGAGGTGAAGCTGACCAGTCTGTAGTTCCCCAGATTCTCATTCTTCCCTTTTTTAAAGATAGGCACTATATTTGCCTTTTTCCAATCATCTGGAACCTCTGGCTCTGTAATCACATCAGCCAACTCCCTCAGCACCCTGGAATGCATTAGATCTGGCCCCATGGACTGTGCATGTCCAGCTTTTCTAAATAGTCCTTAACCTGTTCTTTCACTACTGAGGGCTACTCACCTCCTCCCCCCACTGTGCTGCCCAGTTAAGCAGTCTGGGAGCTGACCTTGTCTGTGAAGACAAAGGCAAAAAAAGCATTGAGTGCTTTAGCTTTTTTCACATAATCTGTTGCTAGGTTGCCTTCCCCATTCAGTAAGGGTCCCACACTTTCCCTGACCTCCTTTTTATTGCTAAAATACCTGTAGAAACTCTTCCTGTCACCCTTCACATCCCTTGTTAGCTGCAACTCCAGTTGTGTGTTGGCCTTTTTGATTACACCCCTGCATGCTCTAGCAATATTTTTGTACTCCTCCCTAGACATATGTGCAAGTTTCCACTGCTTGTAAGCTTCCTTTTTGTGTTTAAACTAACCAAAGATTTCTCTGTTAAGCCAAGCTGGTCGCCTGCCATATTTGCTACTCTTTCTACACATCAGGATGGTCTCTTCCTGTTCCTTCAATAAGGCTTCTTTAAAATACAGCCATCTCTCCTGGACTCCTTTCCCCCTCATATTAGCCTCCAAGGGGATCCTGCCTATCAGTTCCCTGAGGGAGTCAAAGTCTGCTTTTCTAAAGTCCAGGGTCCGTATTCTGCTGCTCTCCTTTCTTCCTTGTGTCAGGATCCTGAACTGAACCATCTCATGGTCACTGCTGCCCAGGTTGCCACTTCTACTTCCCCTACCAATTCTTCCCTGTTTGTGAGCAGCAGATCAAGAGGAGCACGGCCCCTAGTTGGTTCATCCAGCAATTGCACCAGGAAGTTGTCCAACACTCTCCAAAACTTCCTGGATTGTCTGTGCACTGCTATATTTCTCTCCCAGAAGATATCAGGGTGATTGAAGTCCCCCATGAAAACCAGGGCCTGCAATCTGGGAACTTCTGTTAGTTGTCCGAAGAAAGCCTCATCTACCTCATCCTCCTTGTCTGGTGGTCTATAGCAGATGCCCACCATGACACCACCTTTGTTGCTCTCACCTCTAAACTTAACCCAAAGACTCTCAACAGGCTTTTCTCCAGTTTCATACCAGAGCACTGAGCAATCATACTGCTCTCTTACATACAGTGCAACTCCACCACTTTTTCTCCCCTCCTGTCCTCCCTGAACAGTTTATACCCCTCCATGAAAGTGCTCCAGTCATGTCACCCCACCAAGTCTCTGTTATTCCAATCACAGCATAGTTCCTTGACTGTGCCGTGACTTCCAATTCTTCCTGTTTGTTTCTCAGGTTTCTTGTGTTCATGTACAGGCACCTAACATAACTAGCCGATTGCCTTACTTTCTCAGTATGAATCGGGAGGCCTCCCCTGTTGCACCCGCCTCCTTGTGTTTCCTCTGGGTATCCCAATTCCCCATTTACTTCAGGACTTATCTCTCCATCCCCAAACAAACCTAGTTTAAAGCCCTCCTCACCAGGTTAGCAAGCCTGCCTGTGAAGATGCTCTTCCCTCTCTCTTTGTTAGGAGGATCCCATCTCTTCCTAGCTATCCTTCTTCCTGGAACAACATCCCATGGTCAAAGAATCCACAACCCTCTCTCCGACACCACCTGTGCAACCATGCGTTTACCTCCACAATTCAACGGTCCCTTCCTGGGCCATTTCCTTCAACAGAGAGGACGGATGAGAACATGACTTGTGCCTCATACTCCTTTATCTTTCTTCCCAGAGCCACATAGTCTGCAGTGACCCACTCAAAGTCATTCTTGGCAGTATCATTGGTGCCCATGTGGCGAAGCAGGAAGGGGTAACGGTCCGAGGGCTTGATCAGTCTTGGAAGACACTCCATCACATCCTGAATTCTAGCTCCAGGCAAGCAGAACACTTCTTGAGTTTTCCGGTTTGGATGGCAGATGGATGACTCCATCCTTCCTACGAGAGAATACCCAACCACCACCACCCATCTCCTCCTCTTTGGAGTGGTAGTCGTGGAACTCCCATCCCTAGTATAATGCATCCCATGCCTTCCGCTCGATGGGGTATCCCTCTGATCCCTTCCCTCAGATAACTGTTCCAAACCATTCTCTGCCATAGTACCTGTGCAGAGAGCCTGAAAACAGTGTCTTACCTCTATCAGCATGGGGGTACATGGGTTCTCCCCTTTCTTCTTCTGAGGTCACATGCTGCCAATTTTCTTCCCCATTCTGAACTGCCCTCTCTCATTGTTCAGCATGCTATGCCTGCAGCACCAAACACTGACTTCTATCCAGAAAATCTTCATTTTATCTGATGTAACACAGGGTTGATACTGGGGTCTCTAGTCCTTTAGCCTTCTCTTCCAATATGGAGACCAGCTTGCACATCGTACCGACAAAGTCACTTCTATCCTCTGGGAGAAAGACAAACATGGCACATCCTGTGCAGGTCACAACAGCTGATTGCTCACTATCCATATCACATTCCTTCTAAGAGCCTCTTCAGATATTGTATTTACTGCTCACAGAAGCCTAAAAGACAAAAAAAAAAAAAACAACACTCTGCGGGAACTCTCACCAGGCGAACTCTCCCTCTGTTTGCCTGTCCTCTTTTTGCCTATCCTCTGTTTGTTCACTCAGTTCACAGCTGACTGCTTTTTTGTAAGGCTTCTGGCTCGAAGCAGTGGGCCCAACTGAAAGCCTTCCCTCCAATCAACCACTCAAGGCCCGCCTGGAACAAAGCACTCCCAATTCACACTTTTCAAGCAAACAAACACATGGCCAGACAGTCCCTGTAACTAGCTCCATTCAAACAAATGTTCAAGGAGACAGACACTTGGCTATTCACCCCACCAGCTCACAACACAGCCTCCCTAATGCAGCATTCAGTATAGCTCTTCTCAGGCAGTTCCCAGGCAAACTCCTTCTGTTTGCCTGTCCTCTATTCTCTGCTCTGTTCGTGGTCATTGTTATCCTATCCCTCCTCCCCACTTCAGTCCAACTGTTTGTTCTATTTACTAGTTGCATCTTTTCTTAATCATATTATAAACTCTTTCTGGGTGAGGACTATGAAAGTTTGTTTGCACAGTGCCTATTCCAATTGTGACCTAAGAGTGCTACCATAAGTGTGTATACATATATGAGAGAGAAATTAATATCGCTCTCTCTCCCTCTCTGATTTACAGTGTGGTCCCTGATCCGCTTCCTGGGGCCAGTGAAGCACATGCCGCACCTTACTCAAGGTTTGTGGCAAAGTCACAATATACCCATTGTAAATGAATAAGAATAGCCTTTTCACATCACAACATGCAGGAAGTCCTTATACTGTGTGACATATTGGGGAAAGCTACAGGATAGTCAAAGACAGTGGTGGTAATTCCAGGATTAGTCAGTCACACTTTCAATTTCAGAGTTCCGAGCACAACTGGAAAGTATAACACAGAGAAAAGCCCGCTTAGTAGCCACACTGGTGCCATCGATGAGTTTTTCACTTGGCTGAGACACCTGGGCATGCCTTTGTAGTTGATGACACCCTTGAAATTTGTAGCATGAATCAGGCCTGTGGATAGCTGAATGATGAGCAGTAGCACGTATGATTATGACTGCATATAGCACAAGTTAGGCCTGCCTACACACCTCATCCCAGGGTACTGAGTTATGGCAAGTGACTTGGTTGCACAGAAGGCAGAGAAGCAGCTGCAGTAGATGCTGACAGGGCTGCTGTAGTTGTTGCTCTGTGTTACTTTCTATTGTCTCATCATCATCTCTGATTGTTGATTAGTGCCACACTATAGCGATAGAATGGTGGAGATTTCAATCAAAAATGAATCTCATAACACCCACCTACATTTTTTAACCAAGGTATGGTTTTGTTACTGTTTTCAATTACAGCATTTTTTTATACTCAGAAATCAAAGGGCCCCATAACTGTTCAAAGTGGCTTCCATAGGACACTTTTTGAAAACATTGTGCAGTGAAAGGTGAAACTTGCATGCAGTTTTAGAGAATGGTTTTACTGTCACCAAATGAAAGTAAATAGGCTTTTACTACATCTGTGTACTTCCATCTACTATAAACAAGTACAATGTAATAACAGGAAAGGAAGACAGCAGTTGTATAGTAATCTTCTTCCTCTCTGATTTTTTCTTGTTGATTTAACCAAAGCTTCTGCCTCTCTAGTATAACTGCTTTTATCTACAAATATCTGCTTTCGGAGCTTTCAGGGAAACAGCTCAATAATCCCAGCCTATGTCTTTTAGCCAAGAAAGATTGTAGTAATTACTCCATTGTGACACAGAGTGAAATTCTGTCTCCATTGAAGTCAACGGCAGAACTCCTTTAGACATCAATGGAGCCAGGATTCCCCCCACAGCATGTAAGGAGAGTTTAATCAGATGTAGTCAGGAAGACATCTCACACATTTGCCACATTTAGCAGTGCCCTGCTTGTGGACCACTTTCAACATCGGGGTGGCATTTTCAACAATGCTCAATGTTGCCACTGACTTCAGTTTGGCCAGAGTTAGCAAGGTAAGCACTTCTGAAAGCTCCTGGAATCAATCTAGGCTTTTGTACTGCCCCAATCACCAGAGATTCTGAATGTATTAAGGGAAATTGTATGCTTCATTGTCACTTTGAGAACTAAGAATTTAGTTTAATCTCATTTTACACATTTAATAGGGCTTCACATGTGATTCTTGCTGTTTGAATAGCTAAATCATGATGAGCACTGCATTGAAACTAGCCAAGCTTCGTGAAGCACTGTAAAGCAGAAAATCTACATGGCATTATAGGTTACAAAAACTAAAAACTAAAAAAAAGTTCTCCTGTTCTTCCACTGCTAACTTCAGTTTGAATAAGTTTAATTTTTTTTAACTGTTTAAAAATCAGGTGTGACTCTAAAGCTGCAATAAAAATTCAAACGAATGTAACATGGATGCTCAGAAAGATCTCTCTTCCACTTAATGTGAATTTTGACACAAGGACTTAGCATTAGGGTGCAGCACTTATGGAAATAATAGCACTAGTCAATATTTATGAAGCTCTAGTTTTCTCTAAATACAGCAAATCACTTGAACTACTTGTCACAATTGGAAAGTTACTACATTAATGAGAATGGAAAATATTAGGGGAAGAAAAGGTGTGGAGGGAGATATCAAAACTGCAACCTGTGTAGCTATCCTTCTCTAAGAATCTTATTCCTGAGTGTTCAAAAGTGCAGTAACCAATTATTCTCCCTTGTCCAGAGGCGGCCCCAAGATAAGGCAAAAAGGAAGTGCAGATAGTATTGTCCCAAGATCAAGATTTTGGGAATGGATATAAAACAAATGAGATATACAGAAATCTCTTAATCTTACACTGCAGAAAAAGTGGGGTGGGAGGTAAAAGAGATGGCGAAACAGGTACTTTTGGTTGAAAAAGGTCCAGATGGCCTGACCTTCCCAAAAGGATACGAATTAGAGTGGAATTGATCAAACCGTTGTATTCTGACTTTATGAAATTTCATAAAGAGAAACTATTTTGTGTAATTTCACACATCCAGTCAAATGTCCAGGTCTTGTGAACTTTACTGGCCCAAAGCCATAAGGAAGGATAAACACTCATGAGTGAATTTCATGCCTGTCAGAAGATATATTTTGCCACTACATTCTGGATCTCACCTTAACCATTTGTAAGGTCCTGAACTACCAGGTGAGTTGGTGTGATAGCTCATACCATCTTTTCAGCTGATCATGTGCCCTGGAAAGAGAGGTGGTGAACAGCATTCCAAGAGGGAGAGATTTTTTCCCCTTCTCTAAGGCGAGGTCTGCACTACAGAATTACTTTGATATAACTATGTCGCTCAGGGGTATGAAAAATTCACACTCCTGAGTGACGTACTTATACAGATCTTAACTCCGCGTGTAGACAGCGCTATGTTGGTGAGAGAACTTCTGCCGCCAACATAGGTGTCACCTCTCGCAGAAGTGGAGTTATTAAGCCAACAAGAGAGTTCTCTCCCGTCACCTTAGAGTGTCTTCACCAGAAGCGCTACAGTGGCGCAGCTGCATCAGTGCAGAAGAGCCAAAGCAAGTTTGTAGTATAGATCTGGCGTAAGTTGTGGGGAGGCAAGGAAGTTTGCAGGTAGAAACAGAGAAATACTTTTTTCTTACAACAAATGTTTCTATGGCCTGGTACTTCTGTCCAATACCCTCATAAATATAAAGACAACAATTTTCTAAATTGACTGAAAAAAAATTGTCAAAATAGAACCAATGGCTTGACTGCTTTACAGGGGAAAAAAAGAGGGGGGGGGGATCGAGGGAAGTGATTATTCCCCTCTATTTGTCACTGGTGAGGCCACATCTGGAGTATAGCATCCAGTTTTGGGCCCCCCACTACAGAAAGGATGTGGACAAATTGGAGACAGTCCAGCAGAGGGCAATGAAAATGATTAGAGAGCTGGAGCACATGATTTATGAGGAGAGGCTGAGGAACTGGGCTTATTTAGTCTGCAGAAGAGAAGAGTGAGGGGGGATTTGATAGCAGCCTTCAACTACTTCAAGGGGGTTCCAAATCAGTGGCGTAGCCAGGTGGAGAAAACAGGGGGAGCAGAGATAAAAAAGGGGTCACCTGCTAGTACTCACCTGGCAGCGGTCCGGGTCTTCGGCAGCGGGTCAGGCGGCAGTCTAGGTCCTTCACTCGCTGTGGTCTTTGGCAGCACTGAAGGATGCCCTGCCACCGAGATGCCACCAAAGACTAGAGCGAGCGAAGGACCCGACACTGAAGTGCTGCTGAGGAACCGGAGTGCCGCCTGACCCACCGTCGAAGACCTGGACCGCCGCCAAGTGAGTAAAAATTAAAAGGAGCCAAAAAATTAAAAAGGCGACACTTCTGCTCAGTGAGAGAGCAGCTGCTGCCCCCCACCCCCAGCTATGCTACTTTTTCAAACAGGATGGAGCTAGGCTGTTCTCATTGGTGGCAGATGACAGAAGGAGCAATGGTCTAAAGTTGCAGTGGGGGACATCTAAGTTGGATATTAGGGAAAACACTTTCACTAGGAGGGTGGTGAAGCACTGGAATAGGTTACCTAAGGAGGTGGTGGAATCTCCATCCTTAGAGGTTTTTAAGGCCCAGCTTGACAAAGCCCTGACTGGGATGATTTAGTTGGGGTTGGTTCTGTTTTGAGCAGGGGGTAGGACTAAATGACCTCCTGAGGTCTCTTCCAACCCTAATCTTCTGTGATTCTATGATTCTATGACGTAAAGGCCTGGAAATGTTTGAAATTCCTCTTCCTGTTTGAAATTCCAACTTCTCAGCTGACCATGCTGTCTTTATGTAGCAGATGCGCTCCCACGTGGAGCACACCAGAGCTGTTGGATCTGCTAAGCATATGGGGAGAGGAGGCTGTGCAGTTGCAGCTTCGCACCAGCCATAGCAATTTTGATACCTGTGGGCTAATTCACATGCTGGAGAAGGGGCATGAAAGGGACACCCAGGAGTGTCATGTTAAAATGAAAGAGCTGAGGCAGGTGTACCAGAAGGCTAGGCCAATCCTTGCTCTGGTGTGGCACCGAAGACATGTCACTTGTATAAGAAGCTTCACACCATCCTCTGTGGCGACGCCACCTCCACCATCAAGAGGCCAATGGATACTTCAGGGGACTGGAGGCAGCGGCTAGCAGACTCACCCCTGATGAGGAAGTGATGGATGAGGAGGTGGAGATGGAGGAAGATGTGGAGCACACGGCAGGGTTGTCCGGTTGCCCTGTGAGTCAGGACCTCTTTTCCACTCCTGAGGGATCTAGTCAGATCCAGGACTCTGGCTGTGGTGCACAGGATGCAGGAGAGGGGATCTCCAGTAAGTGCCCATTTTGCTTTGATACTGCACAGTGAGAGGAGATTGAGCTCTCATGTACTTAATTAACCACAGAGCCTGTCCATCTATACAGTGGAGTCACGGTGGAAAAGTTTGCTATGTACACAGGGATGTATCTGGAATCCTTCATAGTGATGTGTAGGAAACTTTCCTGTAGGTATTCTGCAATCCTCTTCCAAAGGTTCCTTGGGCAAGATGCCTTGTTTCTCCCCCTCACTATGGGAATCTTTGCCATGCCACCTGGCAGTTATTTCTGTAGGGACCAGAGTGGCACAAATTGGAGCCAGTCTCTAGCCACACACATGCAGGAGATTCACCTTTGCATCTTTAGAAGTGAGATATCAGTTTAGATTACCCTAGCCTGTGCCAATATTCAGAATAGGTTTCCTAGCCACTTTTAGTAACCCCCTTTAAAAGCCACCCTTTGTCCCTTCTTATCCTTTCCCCCTTGCCCATGCCCTCCCCACGAACTCACCATAATTGGGACCTGTGGCGACTTGTGTGCTAGCCGAGGAACAGTAAGAAAGAGGTGTGTATGTAACTTTTGTGATTCATGGCCATGAGTACACTTACAATACTATCTCCCTTCATTGTTTCTTTGTCTTCTGCAGAAGTTCCTGTAGCAGGGTCACTGCAGGGCCCTCTTGGATCCTGCCCCTGCTGTGCTAACAAAGTCACTTGGAGACCTGGGGGATCAATAACAACTGGTGCCCTTTATTTATAGGTGTGCTCCCACCACCTTTTCACCAAACACAGCTTGGGTTTTAGTGTCTGCACTCAGGAGGGAAGAGCTATCACTTGACTTCTGCTTCCTCCCTCCCTTCTCCTGGCTTCCTTCCTCCCAGGCTTTTCTATAGCCCCAAGCTAACTGGGCAGGCAGCTGTCTTCCATTCACCAGTTAGGTGCAGGTTTTCTCTAGCCAGCTCCAATTTACTTCCTTAATGGGAGCTGCCGTGACAGAGGGATGAGTCAGAAGTTCTTTCCTAGCACCCTGTCACAATGCCTTTGAGAACAACACTTTCTTCCACACTGGCATAGCACCTCCGTCACATGAGGTGGTGACCCAGGAGGAGTAAGGAGGATATGTTTAGAGAAGTGCTGCAGTCAACAGATGCAGCACATAGCGAAACAAGAGTGTGGAGGGAGACAATTAATGAAAGACTGAGGCTGGATAGAAAGGAAATACAACAGGAGCAGGAGCAGAGGATGAAGCTCCAGGTGGACTGGACAGAGATACTGAAGGCCCTCATTAGTCTGCAATCAGAGTAAATCCCTGGCCAACTCCCCCTCCAGCCACTACAGAAATCCGGGTTTATGCCCTCCCCAAACTCCCTCACCACATTCATCACATGTTCCCTGTTACTCACAGTACCTCGTCCCCCATGCCTGGGGACTGGTTTCCAATGAAAACTGGAATTACAGCCAGCTGTGAGAGCCCTAACCATGAGACTGTTCTTCATTTTCATATCCCCGGTTTGTCCAAAAGTTTGTGTTTTATCCCATTGTTCAATTTGAATCTTTGAAATAAAATGAGCCTTTATTTGTGGCATACATACATCACTCAATCCTAACATTGAATCACAGTGGCTTTAGGTAGGAATATTTGCTTCTTGCAATTAACACTTGAGAAGCAATCACTATAGGGGTAATTCTTGGTGGTAAGCAAATGTTGCCTGGCCGAATGCATCACATACAGACAGATTTTACTGTGCCCCTCTAACTACCATTGTATCTGACTGCTCAAAATCAGCAGCCAACTGATCAGCCTCAGCCATCACTGCGGAAACTTCCCCCCTTTGATTTGCAAATATTATTCAGAGTACAGCAGGCTGCATTGACCATCAATTTCTTCATTGAGGTTTAAGTGGCCAAAAAGACAGCACCAGCAACCTTTAATCAGCCAAAGACACATTCAGTGGTCGATCTCTCCCTCTAGTGTAGACCAGGACTCTGTTTCACAGCTCATGAAATACTGCAGAACCAGCTGCATTGTGTTCATAACATTCGTCACCAGAATGATCAGCAGTTCAGGATCATGCTGTCAAGCAGAGATGGTGGGCACACAGTTTACAAGGGCTGTTGAAAAATGGCACAAAATGAAGTAGGAAGCCTATGGAATGATGGGATGGAAAGAATTGCATCATGGGATGGCGAGCACATCTCCATGATGCACCATAATCTGTTCCCAGAGCTGCCAGTGGCAGAAGGTGATGAGTTGCACTGTGGGATAGCTTCCCATGACACAACGGTCTCTATGTCAATGCAAGAGCAATGACCATGGATGTGTTCAGCCAACACAAGGAGCATTGTGTGGACAAGCTCAACCAATGTTATTAAAGAGACTTATGATTGTGGACAAAACTTAAGTTGACTTAACTCTCTAGTGTAGTCATGATCTTAGTGTGCTTAAGTATCTGCTGTTAATGGCCCATCCAGTTCAACGGCACTTATTATCCTCAACCTCTGCTGTACTGGGTGCCCATGCTCCGGTGATTAATCATTTTCCACTGGGAGATAACATGTTTTTAAATAGTGTATTCTTATTTTAATATTGTCACCTGCTTTGCTACACAATATTATATTTGGGAGGTTTTATTTTGTTAGTTTTAAAGTCCCCTTCCTATGCCTTCTCTACATGCAGATTTCCAACATTTTAGCAGAAGGTTCGCTTTTAAACCAATTTAGTTAGACAAGAGCAAGTCTGTGGTTAAACACTGCATTTATTTGAATTGCAGTTGCACCTGCAGTCACGGACCAGGATTCCGTTGTGCTAGGTACTGTACAAACACAGCACAAAAAGGTGGTCCCTTCCCCAAAAAGTTTAACCTAAGTAAGCCATATTTAAAAATAAGAGTATATACATGCAACATTGCTTTGGTTTAAAAAAAGGGCTTCTCTATATGCAACAGTAGTAGCCCTTTAACTATGCTGGTACAGTAAAAGCAGTAACCACCCTCCCTCCCCACCTCCCCTTCTCCCACCCACAGTGTGGATGAAGTTATATCAGTATAACTGTGCTTATATTGGCATAATTTATTACCATATGGGAAGGAGAATAAACTATAACTGTATAAGTCACCTTTATACTGTGTGACAGGGTCGGGCCAGATGGCTACAGGAGAGTAATTTTTTTTTGAAGCAGAAAATAATTTTATTTGTGTAACACTTACAAAGAATCACTAAAAAGGATAACTATGCAACAAAACAAAAGCAAACACAAGGTATAACACAGCAGCCTTCAGGAGGGAGAAGTGTTCAGGCTAGCCTAGGCCCAGAGCGGGAGGGCTTCCTCAACACTTGTGGTCTCCTACCCTCCAGAGTTACCTGGTGGCCTAGAGCGGGGGGGCTTCCTTGACACTCATGGTCTTTCACCCCTCGAGTTACCTAGTGCCACGCCCAGTGTCACCAATTATTCCTCTCCTGAGAGTCCCAGACAAGATGGGCATGGCTGCGGGGTGGGCGGTTTGGAGGTGCGGGGGACGTACACCACTTATGATAGGACCCCTCCTAGGTGACTGTGATGATGGTATCCACAGTGGCAATGGCTGGGGCTGGGGTCTCTCGCTCTTTCCCTCAATCAAAGGGTCAGACGGAGGGAACCGGACGGGGTCACTGAGCAGAGAACCTCGGACAGTGCCCACTGCTCCTCAAAGGCATCAAGGGAGTTGGTGGACGCCGCCCAGAGGAACTCCGCCCGGATACGTGAGTGTACTGAGGATCGGAAAACAGCCCTACAATCGCAGGACGCTTCATTAGCCAACCTCCCCTCTCTGGTTTTATAAATGGCTGTTTTAGCTAGGGCTAGGAGGAGGTTAACCAGAAGATCTCATGATTTTGTGGGGCCACGAATGGGGAGTGTGTAGATAAAAAGGTGAGGGGAAAAGTGTAGCCAAAAGCGTAATAAAATATTCATGAGGAGCTGGAAAAGGGGCTGCAGCCTGGCACACTCTAAATATATGTGCACCAGGGTTTCCCTCATGTTGCAAAAAGGGCAAGTATCCGGGATGTGGGTGAACCGTGTCAAAAACACACCCGTGCTCACAGCTCCGTGAAGGAGCCGCCAACTGACGTCCCCGACGGGCCTCGGGACCAAGGTGGAATACAGGCTGGCCCACCGGGGCTGCTCACCCTCCAAAGGTGGCAGGAGGTCCCGCCACTTTGTATCGGGGAGGGACACCAGGGTGTGGGCGTGAAGGGTGTGAAGCATAAGTGTGTATAGATATTTCCGTGGCACGATTTGGAAGCTGACCGGCTGCAGTTCATGCAGCCGGCTCGCAGTGAAAGGGTGAGGGGTTTGTTGGGATCTACGGGGTAGGCACCCAATTGAAAGGTCCGGCGGGCCTGGGGTAGAGGGTGGGCGGGGTGCGCCCTCGCGCAGGGCTCAGTTGAGATAAGCCCGAGCAGAGGGCATCAAGGTGGCCTTCACCTCCTGAAGTACGCACCTTCAGTACTTCAGGGGTACAAGGTCTGGAGAGACCCATGCGCCGAGCGAGCGTCAGGGAATCCAGCCAGTCTCCCTGGTCGTAGTCCAGGAGGTCTCCGACTCTTGTGACTTCCGCCAGGACCAAACTCTGGAGCACCGAGCGGGACTCCGCCACCTGCACACAGACCTGGGGGTTGTGTAGCAGGGGCTCCGCGAGGAGATCTGCTCCCACGGTGGCCGCCACGGACCTGGTCGTTGAAAATAGTTTCCAGGTCCAGAGGAGGTCCTGGTAGAAGACCGGCAGCCCAGAGAGGTCTCGCGGAAAACCTCTCGGACAAACACAAAAGAGCTGCCAATCGTATCGGAGGCCTTGGAAGTGGCGCAGGAACGCGTGCGCCAATATGCTCCACATCGAACTACTTGCACTATAAAGGAGCCTCTGCAGGGCCTGGAGGCGGAAGACATGGACCCGAGTGTGCAGACACTTCAGGCCCTGCCCTCCTTCCTTCAGGGGTAGATGAAGAACCCCAACAGGGGCCCAGTGCATTCCTGACCAAAAGAACTCTAGAATCAGTGTCCGGAGGTTGGTCAGGAAACGCGGGGCCAGGACCAGGGTGTTGAGCCATTACCAGAGCATGGACAGGACTAGTTGGTTAAGCACCAGTGCTCTCCCTCGGAGGGAGAGACATCGGAGTAGCCTCATCCATTTCCGGAGCCGCTCTATCACCCCGCCTTCTAAATTTTGCCAGTTCTCCAGCAGGGAAGGGTGCGTGGCAGAAAGGTAAATGCCTAGGTAGAGCAGTGGACCCGCGCTCCACTGGATGGTCTGAAGCGCGGATGGGAGGGATCTCACCTGCCGCCAGTCCCCCACCGCCAAGCCAGAGCTCTTGACCCAGTTGACTCGGGTGGAGGAGGCTGCCGAATAGATGGCCCGGCAAGCCTCCACCCGCGCCAAGATGCCCGGGTCCTGGACCACGAGGAGGATATCATGGACGTACGCCAACAGTACTAGCCACAGCTCCGGCTCCCGCAGCACCAACCCTGTCAACCTCCTTCTGAGGAGACAGAGGAAGGGCTCAATCGCCAGAGCATACAGCTGGCCCTAGAGGGGGCATCCCTGCCGTACTCCTCACCTGAAGCTGACCAGTTCGGTCAGGGTCCAGTTGAGCCTAACCAGACACTCCGCAGGAGCGTACAGCACCTGGAGAAAACTCACAAACTGAGGTCCGAATCCAAACGCCTGCAGAGTGCCCAGGAGGTACCCATGGTCCACTCTGTTGAACGCCTTCTCCTGATCAAGAGACAGGAGGGCGAACGACAGACCGTCTCTACGCCTGAGTTCCAAAAGGTCTTGGACTAGAAATAGGTTGTCAAAAATGCTGCGGCCCGGGACAGTGTAGGTCTGGTCTGGGTGGATCACGTCCGCCATCACGGACCCTAGCCGCAGAAAGATTGCTTTCACTATGATTTTGTAGTCCGTGCTAAGGAGCAAGATGGGACGCCAATTTCGTAAATCGCGGAGGTCCCCCTTCTTTGGAAACAAGGCGAGCACCGCTCACCTGCACGAAAGAGGGAGGACCCCGCCCTGCCAAGACTCGGCCCAGACAGTGGCTAGGTCTGGGACAAGGGTGTCCCAGAATGCGTGGTAGAACTCCACGGTCAGCCCGTCCATGCCCAGAGATTTATTGGCGGGCATGCGATGGAGGGCTTCCGAGAACTCGGCCAGGGTGAGAGGCAGCTCTAGTCAGTCTCGGTCACCCACGCAGACCGTGGGGAGTTCCTCCCAGAGCACCCTGCAAGCGCCAGGATCGGTCGGGTCCGGGGAGAAAAGGCTTGTGTAGAAGTCACGGGCCCTCGCACATATCTCCACTGGATCCGTGAGGGGGGTGCCGTCTTCTGCTAGAAGGCAGGTGACGTGTTTCTTGGCCCCCTTCGTTTTCTCCAGGGCGTAGAAGAAATGGGAGCTGCGATCCATCTCCTGAAGGAGGCGGATGCGGGATCGAACAAAGGCACCTCGGGCCCGATGGTCCTCGAGGGCCCGGAGCTCCTCCCGCTTCTCCAGGCATGCTCCGCAGAGGAACGGGTCCTCGGGGCTGGCAGTCAGACGCCTCTCCATCTCTAAGACCTCCCGTTCCAACTGCTCTATCACTGCATTTCTCCGTCGGTTGGTGCCCCGGGTGTAGTCACGGCAGAAGAGCTTGGCGCGCACTTTCCCCAGGTCCCACCATTGCCATGCCAAGCTAAAGGCATGCCACTGCCCTCGCCAGGCCAGCCAGAATTCCTGGAAGGATGTCACGAAGCCCTCATCCTCCAACAGGCTGTTGTTAAAATGCCAGTAGGCTGGCCCCGGCCTCTCTGCACAGAGGGAGGCTGTTATAGTGGCTAGATGATGGTCAGAAAATGGGGCCAGCCGAATGCTGAAGGAGTGGGCTTGTGAAAGATGGAAACGGGATAAGTAAATTCGGTCCAACCGAGAGTGGTGTGACCGATGCGCCTCCACCCGGACAAAGGTGAACGTGGAAGTGTCATCTGGGTGGTGGTCACGCCAGACGTCCAGTAGGGAGTGATGTTCGACTATTTCTCGGAGAATGTTTCACGGCGGCCGGGCTCAGCTCAGCCCCTGAGCGGTCCTGCTCCTCGAGGGTGGTGTTAAAGTCCCCTCCCAGGACTAGGCACTCGTGAGAATCTAGGGTGCCGAGGAAGTCGGACACCTGCTGATAGAATTGCGGCCGCTTCGGGCTCATTGTCAGGGCATAGATGTTAACGAGGTTGACCACGAGCCCCTCCATACGGACTCGGAGATGCAGCAGGTGACCCGGCACGGCCTCAGTGACCCCTAGCACCTCGGGCCGTAGGTTGGGGGAGAATAGGTTCGCCACTCCAGCTTGCCGAATCGTGAAGTGGCTAAAGTAGACCCCGTCCCCCCACTCCAGCCGCCAGCTGTCCTCAGCGGTCGGATCCATATGGGTCTCCTGCAGGAAAACCACAGAGTATCCCCCTTCCTGAAGGTAAGAGAGCACCTGGGACCTGTGGAGAGCCATCCTACATACCCTGGTGTTCAAAGTTGCAATAATGAGAGGAGTCATGCAGAGGGCAGCGGGGGTGGAGGTTCCTTGTTGGCGGGGGTGTTCGCGGCCCCTGGCAGTCGCGCAACAATCCATGACCCATCCCGTAAGTGAGTAAATCATTACAGAAGCCACGGGCCCGCCCGTAGGCCGTAGCACCTTGCCTTCCTTTCCCTCTACACTCCTTTATAAGGGCCCTTGTGGCCTGGAGGATTTGATCAAAGTCCCCCCATAGCTGGAGAGCTAGCTGTACCCTGTTGTGGGAGCCATGAATGTCTTCTAAAAACTCCCGCAATGCTTTTCGCAGTTCATGGGGGGGTGGGGTTGCAATTTCCCGGTTATTCCCTGGTGGTGCTCTTGGTGCAGCCTAATGGTTCGCTGAGGCGGGCAGGCAGGGTGCAGACCACCGACGGGGCGCCTGACAGGCTAAAGTTATTAGGTCCATCTCAAGCCTTGGGGTACAAGGGGACGGCGGAGGGAAAATTGCAGCTCCTAATGGGTCGCGGCAGGAAAATGCAAAGGCTGCTCCCTGGGGGGAATCCGCAAAAAACGGAAAAGAAATAACCCCAGGGGTGGCAATAGCATTGCAGGAGAAGTTGGATTGGGCAGGGACCGGGGTGGGGGTGGGGGCAGAGGCAAGGCTCTGGGCTTCGGGAGGCAAGCAGCTGAAAAATGGTGCCTCCTGAGCAGATTCGAGGGTTGAGGGGTGGGGAGGGGGCTCCCAGTGATGCTAGGTACAGGCTCTGTGATGGATTTGGCAGCCATTGCATCAGGTGGTGGACCACCTTCTGTAGGGCGCCTGCCCGGGAAGGCGGTTAGGGGGAGGGAGCATGGGGAAAGGGGGACTGGGGTGAGGTTGCCCAGATCGAGGCCAGCCGGCAGTAGATCATCCTCTCCCTGGGTGACCGGGGTCAAACCTAGGGCCTCAATCTCCTCATACATGGAAGAGAGGTCATCTTGTGCTACCCCGGGGGCCTCTCCTCTGGGGCCCGCCTCGACGGTCGCTTCGGGGTTCGCGGGGGGTTCGGGTGGTATCCGGGTAGAAGGGGCTTCCTCAGGGGTCTCGGAGGGGCGGGTCTCCTGTGGAGGGGAGATTCTACCTTCCAATGCCATTCTATCTTCCCCTCCTGACACCGGCAGATGGATCTGATTCATGGGCATAGCGGAAGGCTCAGTATCAGTGCTTCCCTTCCTGGTCTTCCGGGGGGCCTCCGCGTCGGATGGGTGCAGCGGAGCTCAAGCCTTCTGCTTGCCTCGCTTCCCCTGGACTAGGGTCCAGCCCTCCATAGCGTCGTCTGGGGGTTGGTTAGCAGGGGTCGTGTCAGGGGGCAGAGGCGATGGTTCAGGGGTTCGGGGGGGGTAACTGTGAGGCAGCATGAGGGGCGGGGGTTCTCCTTGGGGCGGGCCCTCTCCTATACCCAGTAATATCTTTGCTGCATCCTCCTCCATAGGCTCTGGAGTTGTTGGATTGTTGATAGCAAGGGTGGGACTTGCTTGCTCGTCTGGGCGTTGTAGGGGAGGTGTGTCTTGGGCCTGGACGGGAGCAGCGGTGGATCGAGCAGGAGGAGAGGTGGTTTCAGGTGCCGGGCAGCCAGGGGCATCAGCAATGACGGAGCCGACGTCCTGCCGGGTCTCAGGGGTCTTGGGTGCCCCTCCCCGCCGGGTCAAAGGGCAGTCTCTTTGGACATGCCCCGCTGAGCGGCAGACGTAGCACCGGGCTTCTCCCGTGGAGTAAAAGACCCGATAGCGGGCTCCCTGGTAGGGGACGAGGAAAGACCCCTCGAGGGCCTCTCCGTCATGCGCCACCACCGGCAGTAGAAGCTGCACTTGCCGGCGAAACGAGAGGACGTGACGGAGGGTGGGGTCCTTGCAGCCCAACGGGAGAGGGCTGATGACAGAAACAAGTTTCGCCAGGGTGGAGAGAGTGGGTAACAGGGCGGCATTGGGTAGAAAGGGAGGGACGGAGGTGAGGACTAGGTGAACGCCCAGGTCCTCTAGCGGCTCCAGGGGGACAAACACCCCCCCACCGCCAGGCCCTTCTCTACCACCTCCTGGGCGGCAGCCTCCGATGCTAAGAAAAAGACAACCTTCCCGTACATTTTGGAGGCCGCCACAATAGCTGTGGGTCCTACCACCCTCGCCAACGCCTGCACGTATGTCTCCACGTGGGGCGAGGTGGGGACCAGGAGACAATGGACGCCGTGCTTCCTGGTCATGGTGGGAAAGGGGCCCCGGCCGCTATTGATGGTAGCGGAGGTGGTGGGTGGGCGAGATGACAAGGCGGCAGACACGGGGGGGGGGGCTGCCACCGCCTGGGCATGCGTCCTGGGGGCCGGGGGAGGAACGCTCGCAGAGCTGGTGGAGGGAACAGCGGGGAGGGACGCCATGGTCGATGACGAGGCCACAGCGGTGGGGGCAGCCCCTGCCATGGAGGGCCTGGTGGTTTTAGCGGGGCCCTTTCCTTTCTTCACACCCTGGCCTTTCTGGCCAACTGGGGGGGGTTTCTAGAATCTGGGGGGCGGTGGACGTAGCAGCGGCAGTAGTCGCCCCGGTGTCTCCTACCGCCGATGCCCCAGCGGGGGCGGTGGCAGATGTTTTGACAGCAGTGGGGGGGGGAGGGCTGGCGGGTTGGGCAGGAGGGTAGGTGGGGGAGAGGCAACTGAGGTTGTTAGAGGGGCCTCACCCCTCTCATTCCCCGCCATTGTGAGCAGGGAGAGATGGGGATACACCAGAAGGAGGAGGGGGAGGGAGAAACAGATTAACCACTCCTCCCTGCTGGGCTGCAGGCGGCGGGGGGCGTGCAAAATGGGTCGGACTGGATGGGGGAGGAAAACAGGAGTTAGGGTCCGGTAATAGGGGCAATCTGTGGGGTAAACAGTCCGGGGGGGCGGAACATGGACCCATGCACGTTTGGCCAAAGAGTCTTCTTTGGTCGGCTGTTGTGTTTGATCCAAGCAGCAAAATTCAAAGCAAACAGCTGAATCCAAAGGCAGATGGCAAGTTGCCAGCAGGGACGGACGGCGGGGAGGCCGTGACTGTCGTAGTAATGTTGGGGGGGGACCGATGGATCGGGGGGGCAGCTCCGTGCCACACCCCCTGTGCCTCCACAAACGCAATTGAAACACAGTCAAACTCTCCCCACACGAGAATACAATTCAAAAGTTACTCAATCTTACGGCCCCCTCCGCGATGGTTCATAGCTTCCCTGGGTGATTTTTTTCTGTCGGCTATCTTCTCTTCCGGCTTTGTAATGAGGCTTTCAGCAGACCAAGAATGTTGCAGAGATAAGAAGAATCTTCTTAGCTCGGCACGGGTTTAGAAATAACAGCAAAACAGCTGGGTCTGGGGGCTTCCACTCCCCTCCTCTGGGTAGCGGGTCGGCAGTCCTCCCCCCCTCCTCCAGGGATTTCAGCTGGGGCAAAAGCGGCATCCGAGAGCAGGCGTGGGGTGGGGGGTGGCAGCAAGCTGGCAACCGACCAGCACTCGAACGGCAGCAAAAAAACAGCAAAAAAACCAAAACAAAACAAATAAAGCGTCTGGCCCGGTCGTGGGGGGAACTAAGCAGGGTCAAAAAGTAAGAAAAATCCAGGCCAGGGGGCTTTAGGAAAGCATAGAAAGCAAATAGAGTAGCAGCAAGCGAAGGAGGTCCATTTTCCCTGGTTAAGGGAACAAGGACGTTTTTTTTTTTTTTTTTGAAACAGAAAGAAAGTTTATTGGTAACGCTTACAGAATTACCAAAGGAAACAAAACAACTATGCAACAAAACAACGCAAACAGAAGGTATAACACAGCAGCTTTCAGGAGGGAGAAGTGTTCAGGCTAGACTGGGCCCAGAGCAGGGGGGCTTCCTCGACACTCGTGGTCTTCCACCCCCTCGAGTTACCTAGTGCCGCGCCCAGTGTCACCGATCCTCCCTCTCCTGAGAGTGCCCGGTAAGATGGGCATGGCTGCGGGGTGGGCGGTTTAGGGGTTGGGGGGTTAGACACCTATGTATTATAGGACCCCTCCTAGATGACAGGAATGATGATATCCACAGCGGCAACGGCTGGGGCTGGCGTCTCTCGCTCTTCCCCTCAATCAAAGGGTCAGACGGAGGGAACTGGATGGGGTCACCGAGCAGAGAACCCCAGACAGCGCCCACCGCTCCTCAAAGGCGTCAAGGGAGTCGGTGGACTGGACGCCGCCCAGAGGAACTCCGCCCGGATACGTGAGTGTACTGAGGATCGGAAAAAGGCCCCACAATCGCAGGACGTTTCATGGGCCAACCTCCTCTCTCTGGTTTTATAAATGGCTGTTTTAGCCAAGGCTAGGAGGAGGTTGACCAGAAGATCCCGCGACTTTGTGGGGCCACGGATGGGAAGTGTATAGATAAAAAGGTGAGGGGAGAAATGAAGCCAGAAGCGTAATAGAATATTTGTGAGGAGCTGGAAAAGGGGCTGCAATCTGGCACACTCTAAATAGACGTGCGCCACGGTTTCCCTCATGTTGCAAAAAGGGCAAGTATCCGGGATGTGGGTGAACCGTGTCAAAAACACACCCGTGCTCACAGCTCCGTGAAGGAGCCGCCAACTGACGTCCCCGATGGGCTTCGGGACCAAGGTGGAATACAGGCTGGCCCACCGAGGTTGCTCACCCTGCAAAGGTGGCAGGAGGTCCCGCCACTTTGTATCGGGGCGGGACACCAGGGTGTGGGCGTGAAGGGTGTGAAGCGTAAGTGTATATAAGTATTTCCGTGGTGCAATTTGAAAGCTAACCGGCTGCAGTTCGTGCAGCCGGCTTGCAGTGAAAGGGTGAGGGGTTTGTTGGGATCTACGGGGTAGGGGCCCGATGGAAAGGTCCGGCGGGCCTGGGGTAAGGGATGGGCGGGGTGTCCCCTCGCACAAGGCTCAGCTAACATAAGCCCGAGCAGCGGGGGTCAAGCCAGCCTTCACCTCCTGAAGTACGCGCCGGGGGGTACGGAGGCTGGAAAGCCCCATGCGCCGAGCGAGCGTCAGGGGATCCAGCCAGTCTCTCTGGTCGTAGTCCAGGAGGTCCCCGACCCTCGTGACTTCCGCCAGTACCAACCTCTGGCGCACCGAGCGGGACTCCGCCACCTGCACACGGAGCTGGGGGTTGTGTAGCAGGGGCTCCGTGAGGAGATCTGCTCCCACGGTGGCTGCCACGGACCTGGTTGTTAGAAACAGTTTCCATGTCCGGAGGAGGTCCTGGTAGAAGACCGGCAGCCCGGAGAGGTCTCGCGGAAAACCCCTCGGAGAAAGATAAAAGAGCTGCCGGTCGTATCGAAGCCCTTGGAAGCGGCGCAGGAATGTGTGCGCCAGTATGCTCCATGCCGAACTACGTGCACTATAAAAGAGCCTCTGCAGGGCCTGGAGACGGAAAATGCGGACCTGAATGTACAGACACTTTAGGCCCTGCCCTCCTTCCTTCGGGGGTAGATGAAGAACCCCAACAAGGGCCCAGTGCATTCCTGACCAGAAGAACTCTAGAATCAATCTCCGGAGGTGGGTCAGGAAACCGGGGCCGGGGCCAGGGTGTTGAGCCGGTACCAGAGCGTGGACAGGACTAGTCGGTTAAGCACCAGTGCTCTCCGTCGGAGGGAGAGACATTGGAGTAGCCTCGTCCATCTCCGGATCCGCTCTATCACCCCACCCTCTAAATTTTGCCAGTTCTCCGGCGAGGAAGGATGTGTGGCGGAAAGGTAAACGCTGAGATAGAGCAGTGGACCCGCACTCCACCGGATGGTCTGAAGTGTGGGTGGGAGGGAGCTTACCTGCCGCCAGTCCCCCACCGCCAAGCCAGAGCTCTTGACCCAGTTGACTCGGGCGGAGGAGGCTGCCGAATAGATGGCTTGGCATGCCTCCACTCGCGCCAAGTCGCCCGGGTCCTGGACCACGAGGAGTACGTCATCGGCGTACGCCGACAGGACCAGCCGCAGCTCCGGCTCCCGCAGCACCAACCCTGTCATCCTCCTGCGGAGGAGACAGAGGAAAGGCTCGATCGCCAGAGCGTACAACTGGCCTGAGAGGGGGCACCCCTGCCGCACTCCTCGCCCGAAGCTGACCGGTTCAGTCAGGGTCCAGTTGAGCCTAACCAAACACTCCGCGGAGGCATACAGCACCCGGAGAAAACTCACAAACTGAGGTCCAAATCCAAATGCCTGCAGAGTGCTCAGGAGGTACCCATGGTCTACTCTGTCGAACGCCTTCTCCTGATCAAGAGACAGGAGCGCGAACGACAGACCATCTCTCCGCCTGAGTTCCAAAAGGTCTCGGACTAGAAAGAGGTTGTCAAAAATGCTGCGACCCGGGACAGTATAGGTCTGGTCTGGGTGGATCACGTCCGCCATCATGGACCCTAGCCACAGCGAGATTGCTTTCGCTACGTTTTTGTAATCCGTGCTAAGGAGTGAGACGGGACGCCAGTTTTGTAGGTCGTGGAGGTCCCCCTTCTTCGGCAGCAAAGCGAGCACCGCTTGCCTGCACTACAGAGGGAGGACCCTGCTCTGCAAGGACTCAGCCCAGACGGTGACTAGGTCTGGGCCGAGAATGTCCCAGAACGCGCGGTAAAACTCCACGGTCAGCCCGTCCATGCCCGGAGATTTATTGGGGGGCATGCGACGGAGGGCTTCCGAGAACTTGGCCAGGGTGAGAGGCAGCTCTAGTCGGTCTCGGTCGCCCACGCTGACCATGGGGAGTTCCTCCCAGAGCACCCCGCAAGCGCCAGGATCGGTCGGGTCCGGGGAGAAAAGGCTTGTGTAGAAGTCATGGGCCCTCCCACACATCTCCTCCGGATCCGTGAGGGGGGTGCCATCTTCTGCAAGAAGGCAGGTGACGTGTTTCTTGGCCCCCCTCGTTTTCTCCAGGGCACAGAAGAAACGCTAGCCGCGGTCCATCTCCCGAAGGAGGCGGATGCGGGACCGAATGAAGGCACCTCGGGCCCGGTGGTCCTCAAGGGCCCGGAGCTCCTCCCGCTTCTCCCGGCACGCTCCGCAGAGGGACGGGTCCTCGGGATCGGTGGCCAGGCGCCTTTCCATCTCTAAGACCTCCCGTTCCAACTGCTCTATCACCGCACTTCGCCGTCAGCTGGTGCCCCGAGTGTGGTCACGGCAGAAGAGCTTGGCGCGCACCTTCCCGAGGTCCCACCATCGCCGCACCGAGGGAAAGGCACGCCACTGCTCTCGCCAGGCCAGCCAAAACTCCCGGAAGGACATCACAAAGCTCTCGTCCTCCAACAGGCTGTTATTAAAGTGCCAATAGGCCGGCCCCGGTCTCTCTGCACGGAGGGAGACCGTTACGGTGACTAAATGATGATCGGAGAATGGGGCTGGCGGAATGGCGGAGGAGTGGGCCTGTGAAAGATGGAAACGGGATAAGTAAATACGGTCCAACCGAGAGTGGTGTGACCGATGGGCCTCCACCCGGACAAAGGTGAATGTGGAGGTGTCATCTGGGTGATGGTCATGCCAGACGTCCACTAGGGAGTGATGTTCAACTATCCCTTGGAGAATATTCGCAGCGGCCAGGCTCGGTTCAGCCCCTGAGCGGTCCCGTTCCTCGAGGGTGGTGTTAAAGTCCCCTCCCAGGACCAGGCACTCGTGCGAATCCAGGGTGCCGAGAAAATCGGACACCCGCTGATAAAACTGTGGCCGCCTGGAGCTCATTTGCGGGGCATAGATGTTAACAAGATTAACCACGAGCCCCTCCATAAGGACTCGAAGGTGCAGCAGGTGGCCCAGCACGGCCTCATTGACCCCTAGCACCTCGGGCCGTAGGTTGGGGGAGAACAGGGTCGCCACTCCAGCTTGCCAGGTCGCGAAGTGGCTAAAGTATACCCCGTCCCCCCACTCCAGCCGCCACCTGTCCTCGGCGGCCGGGTCCGTGTGGGTCTCCTGCAGGAAAACTACAGAGTACCTCCCTTCCCGAAGGTAAGAGAGCACCTGGGACCTGCGGAGAGCCATCCTACAGCCCCTGGTATTCAGGGTCGCAATAATAAGAGGCGTCATGCAGAGGGCTGGGGGGGGGGGCGCTTCGTGTTGGCGGGGGTGTTCAGGGCCCCTGGCGGGTTGCGCAGCAACCCGTGACCCATCCCGTGGGTGAGTAGATCACGTCGGAAGCTGCGGGCTCGCTCGTAGGCCGCAGCACTGCGCCTTCCTTGCCCCCTGTCCTCCTTTATAAGGGCCCTTGTGGCCTGGAGGATTTGATCAAAGTCCCCCCATAGCCGAAGAGCCAGCTGTGCCCTGTCGCGGGCGCCACGGGTGTGCTCTAGGAACTTCCGTAGCGCATGCCGCAGCTCATGGGGGGGTGGGGTTACAATTCCTGGGGTATTCCCTGATGGGCCTCTTAATACAGCCTCGTGGTCCGCTAAGGCAGGTAGGGTGCGGACCACCGATGGGGCGTCTGACAGGCTGGGGTTATTAAATTCATTTCATGCCTTGGGGTAGAGGGGGATGGCCGGGGAAAAATTGCCACTCCTAATGGGTCGCGGCTATAAAGTGCAAAGACTGCTCCCTGGGGGGAATCTGCAAAAGGCGGAAAGGAAATAACCCCAGGGGCGGCATTAACATTACAGGAGGAGGGACCTTGGGCAGGGGCAGGGGTGGGGGCAGGGGCAGGGGTAAGGCTCTGGGGTGCAGGAGGCAAGCAGCTAAAGGAAAGTGCCTCCTGAGCAGAGTCAAGGGTTAAGGGGTAAGGGAGGGGGCTCCCAATAATGCTAGATGCTGGCTCCATGGTGGTCTTGGCGGCCATGGCATCAGGTGGTGAACCACTTTCTGCAGAGTGCTCACCCGGGAAGACAATTAGGGGGAGGGAGCATGGGGAAAGGGAGGCTGGGGTAAGGCTACCCAGCTCAAGGCCAGCCGGCAGCAAATCATCCCCTCCCTGGGTGACCGGGGTGAAATCTAGGGCCTCAATCTCCGCATACACAGGGGAGAGGCCAACTCCTGCCACCCCGGGGGCCTCTCCTCTAGGGTCCGCCTCAACGGCCGCCTCGGGGTCCGCGGGGGGTTCGGGTAGCGTCCAGGCAGAAGGGGCGTCCTCAGAAGTCTCAGAGGGGAGGGTCTCCCGTGGAGGGGGGATTCTGCCCTCCAATGCCAGTCCGTCTTCCCCTCCCGACACCAGCGGATGGATCTCGCTCACGGCCGTGGCGGGAGGCTCGATAGCAGTGCCTCCTTTCCTGGTCTTCCGGGGGGCTTCTGCGTCGGGTGGATGCAGCGGAGCTCGAGCCTTCCGCTTGCCTCGCTTCCCCTGGACTAGGGTCCAGCCCTCCATAGCGTCATCTGGGGGCTGGTTAGCAGGGGTCGTGTCGGGGGGCGGAGGCGATGGTTTAGGAGTTCGGGGAGGTAGCGGTGGGGCAACATGAGGGGCGGGGGCTTCTCCTTGGGGAGGGCCCTCTCCTATACCCGATAATATCCTTGCCACACCCTCCTCCATGGGCTCTGTTGGGTTGGTACTAGCAAGGGTGGAACTCCCTTGCTCGCCCGGGCGTTGTAGGGAAGGTATCTCCTGGGCCCGGACGGGAGCAGCAATGGATCGAGTAGGAGGAGGGTTGGTTTCAGGTGCCGGGCAGCCAGGGGCGTCGGCAGCAACGGGGCCGATGTCCTGCCGGGTCTCGGGGGTTTCGGGGGCCCCTCTCCCCCGGGCCAAAGGGCAGTCTCTGCGGACATGCCCCGCTGAATGGCAGAGGTAGCACCGGGCCTATCCAGTAGAATAAAAGACCCGATAGCGGGCTCCCTGGTAGGGGACTAGAAAGGACCCCTCAAGCGCCTCTTCGTCACGCGCCCCTGCTGGTGGTAGAAGCTGCACTTGCCGGCGGAACGAAAAAATGTGACGGAGGGTGGGGTCCTTGCAGCCCAACGGGAGAGGGCTGATGACAGAGACAAGTTTCCCCAGGGTGGAAAGAGCGGGTAACAGGGCAGCATTGGGTAAGAAGGGAGGAACAGAGGTAAGGACGAGGCGGACGCCCAGGTCTTCTGACGGTTCTAGGGGGACAAACACCCCCCCCCACCGTCAGGCCCCTCTCTACTGCCTCCTGGGCGGCATCCTCCGAGGCTAAGAAGAAAACAACCTTCCCATACATCTTGGAGGCCGCCACAATAGCCGTGGGTCCTACCACCTTCTCCAACGCCTGCACGTATGTCTCCACGTGGGGCGAGGCGGGCACCAGGAGGCAACGGACGCCGTGCTTCCTGGTCAAGGCGGGGAAAGGGCCTCGGCCGCTGGTGATGGTGGCGGAGGCGAGGGGGGGGCGAGATGACGAGGCGGCAGGTAGGGGAGAGCCCGCCGCCGCCCGGGCATACGTCCTGGGGGCCGGGGGAGGGGCAATCGCAGAGCTGGTGGAGGGAAACACAGGGAGGGGCGCCACGGTTGATGACGAGGCCGCAGCGGTGGGGGCAGCCCCTGCCATGGAGGGCTCAGTGGTTTTAGCGGGGCCCTTTCCTTTCCATCTGCCCTGGCCCTTCCGGCGAACCGGGGGGGTTTTCCTAGAATCTGGGTGGGCGGTGGGTGCAGCAGCAGCAGCAATCACCCTGGTGCCTCCTGCTACCGGTGCTCCAGCAGGGGGGGTGGCAAGTATCTTAGCAATAGTGGCAGGGGGGGGAACTTGGGGGTCGGGCAGGGGTGGTGGTGGGGAAGGGACAACTAATTTTGTGGAAGCAATCTCACCCCTCTCGTTCCCCGCCATTGTGAGCAGGGAAAGACAGGGAGACACCGGAAGGAGGAGGGGGGAAGGGGAGAAAACGGAATAGCCCCTCCTTCCGCTAGGCTGCGGACAGGAAGAGAAGGAATGCCGAGGGGGGGGGACTGGGAGGAGGGGGGGAACAAAATCGGGGTCCAGTAATAGGGGTAAGCTGTGGGATAAGCAATCCGGGGGGGGGGGTGCAGACCCACACACGTTTGTCCAAAGAGTCTCGGTTGGTCGGCTGTTGTGTCCGATCCGGAAGGCAAAGTTCAAAGCGAACAGCTGGATCCGAAAGGAGATGGCAGATTGCCAGCAGGGACAGACGGCGGGGGGGCCGTGACAGTTGTAATAACGATGGGGGGGTAGGGGCACCGATGGATCGGGGGTGGGGGTCTCCACGCCACACCCCCTGTGCCGCCACAAACGCAAGTAATCACAGTCAAACTCCCCCCCACGAGAGTATAATTCAGAAAGTTACTCAATCTTACGGCCCTCTTCACGATGATTTATAGCTCCCTTGAATTATTTCTTCTTTCTGCTGAAATCTCCTTCTCCGGCTGTGTTGGCTGTGTTCCAAGGCCTTCGGCATGTTAAGAATGTTGTAAAGTCCGAGCTGCTGGCAAGACGGCTGGGTCTGGGGGTTTCCACTCCCCCCCCCCCGGACAGCAAATCGGCAATCTTCCCCCCCCTCCTCCGGGGGCTCAGCTGAGGCAAGTAGCTGCGCCCGAAAGCAGGCGTGGGGGGGGCGGGTGCTGGCGAAGGACGTAGACGGAAAAAAAACACAAAAAATGAAAAGAAAAAACAAAAAAGCGTCTGGCCCGGTCGGGGGGGGACTAAGGCAGGTGCAAAAAGTAAGAAAAATCCGGGCCAGGGGGCTTTAGGAAAGAATAGAAAGCAGATAGCTGAGGAGCAAGCAAAGGATGTTCCGTTTCCCAACAGGGGCGGTTCCAGAACAATCAGGAACCTCTGGAGACAATTAAGACAGGCTGATTAGAACACCTGCAGCCAATCAAGAAGCTGCTAGATTCAATTAAGGCAGGCTAATCAGGGCACCTGGGTTTTAAAAAGGAGCTCACTTCAGTTTGTGGTGTGCATGTGAGAGCTGGGAGCAAGAAGCATTAGGAGCTGAGAGTGAGAATGTGGACTGTTGGAGGATTGAGGTGTACAAGCATTATCAGACACCAGGAGGAAGGTCCTGTGGTGAGGATAAAGAAGGTGTTGGGAGGAGGCCATGCGGAAGTAGCCCAGGGAGTTGTAGCTGTTGCACAGCTGTTCCAGGAGGCACTCTAGACAGCTGCAATCCACAGGGCCCTGGGCTGGAACCTGGAGTAGAGGGTGGGCCCGGGTTCCCCACAAACCTCCCAACTCCTGGTCAGACACAGGAGGAGTCGACCTGGACTGTGAATTCAGAAAAACGGCCAAGCTGAGGGCTGCTGTGAAGCTCCAAGTTGAGCAAATCCACCAATAAGCTCAAGACCCACCAAGGCAGAGCAGGAACTTTGTCACAACTGGTACAATTGAGTCCACATTAGTGGTTATCCTGATATAACTGTATTGGTAAAAAATCACATCTCTAATTAACAAATACAAAAATTGAGTGTATCAAAGGCTTAAACCAATTTTAAAACACACCTTTAGTTAAGCTAGTGTGTGCAGATAACCGCATAGTTTCCTTAGCAAGGATAAAAGAAGGTAGAACCTTTCCCCCATCCTTGCAGGTGACTGAGATCTTGGGGTTCTGCCTGTGGGAGTGGAGCTCATTTAGGGAAGTTAGAAGTAGCCTCCCAACCTGCAAAGGCCCAAAAGGAGGATGAATATGAGACAAAGACCCAACTGGCGTACATCTAGAGGGATCTGGATTTACCCCCTCATCCATCTCATTTAGAGAGACCCTCATTTTGTGTTAAGATGATGCTGCATATTTAGAGATAGCCCTCACAAACTTTCCTAGAGGTCATTCTCCAGGTACATAGCTACATCATCTACTTTCCTTTAGTAGCATCCTATTGATGAATGAAATGGATGGGCAATACTGCCATCAGGATGTAATATAGATGACAGGTGAGGGACACCATTTCTAGGGGCTTGGGTTTCCCAGTTCCTGCTTTGATGGGTATAACAAGCATAAGGAAGTGTATCCTGATACTTTATTGTGCTCATTGCTAACCATTATTAGCAGTAGTAAGTTATAAGCATGATTTGTGAATAATCAATCTGGAAAGGCAAGGCTCATTCATTCAGAAAAATACATTGACGTAGGCAAAAGTTTAATGAAAATTAAACAGCAGATACATATTCATAGAGTGAATAATTGAGGCTGACATGTGTGACTGCTGCTATAACTTTTGAATCTGGTCACAGGTCACTGAAGATAACGTGTAGAAAGAAAAGGAAAAGGAACTATGCATGCAGAAAAAGAAAAAATGGACTTTCAATAAAATTTTTGTTACTTGGGAAAAAAATTAGGACCACATTGTGTACTGATTTACGCCTCATCCAGCTCTGAATTTAAGTGGGGTTGTATGTAATATAAATTAATGCAGAATGTGACCCCCAACAAGCACTTTACATCTTAGCACTAATCAGATGTTTCAGTCAAAAGGACACAGACAAAGGGATCCTGTCCCAGAAGAGTCTTGTAAGGACTGTGGTGGCATGGACATAAAGGAGAAACCTAAGGACCAAAGAGAAGACATAAGTGGGACAAAGTAACGGCACAAAATATATTCAGTGTTGCTCATTATAATTTGTGATTTTTGGGACTACATGTGATCTATTTGCGTCTGTGGGTAGCTCTATCTGGGGAGATGTAGGTGGGTTTCTAGGGCTACAGTTAATCAAAATTTTATTGCTATAGCTGAAATGAGTGATGGTATAAATAGCAGAAGGGCTGGTTTGGTGTTATTGCGCTTATGCCAAAGAAATTGTTTTATCTTCGGGATTTCCTGAGGGTTTAAAATTGAGTTTTAGTTATGCTTGTTCTTCTAAAAATCAGAATGTTTTAGATAATATCTATGCAGCAATCAGAACACTTCAATAAATGTCAATATAAAAATCCACAAAGACTATGTACTGAACTGTCTGATATATGAAAGAAAGAAAATGCAAATGATTAACCAAACAGTCTTTGAATTGTGTTACAGTCAAAGACTATTCATTTCTATTTAAAGGTCTAGATCAGGGGTCAGCAATCTTCAGCACACGGCCCATCAGGGTAAACTGCTGGCGGGCCATGAGACATTTTGTTTACGTTGACCGTCTGCAGGCACAACCCCCCACAGCTCCCAGTGGCTGCAGTTCGCCATTCCCGGCCAATGGGAGCTGCGTGAAGTGTCAGCCAGCACGTCCCTGAAGTCCACACCACTTCCGCAGCTCCCATTGCCCCCCCCCCCCCACTGTTCCTCAGACGTTCTTGTTAACTGCTGGAAATGGCCCACCTTGATTATCACTACAAAAGTTTTTCTCGCCCCCTCCCCCCCTCCTGCTGGTAATAGCTCATCTTCAGTGATCACTCTCCTTACAGTGTGCATGATAAACACCCATTTTTTCATGTTCTGTGTGTATATAAATCTCCTCACTGTATTTTCCATTGAATGCATCCGATGAAGTGAGCTGTAGCTCACAAAAGCTTATGCTCAAATAAATTGGTTAGTCTGTAAGGTGCCACAAGTACTCCTTTCCTTTTTGCGAATACAGACTAACATGGCTGCTACTCTGAAACCTGGTAAATAAAAGGCAGTGCATTTTCTTTTAGAAATCTGTCATTTTAGGATGATTTGTTGCAGAATATAGCACTTTATAACCTGATGGAAACAGTCCTTGTAATTCAGTTACTTCATGTATTGGTCTTTCACCTCTTCTATGAGCAAAATTAGTTTGATGTGCTCATCCTACTTTCCATTTTTGTGCATTACAAATCCCCCATATGTAAACATACACCCAGATTAAACAAAGAAGTTGCAGATCATCACCATAACTAGTTACTGCAAAACCACAGTCTGGACTTAGTGTTGTCACTTATTTCAAATAGTTTCTCACGGGTACAGGATATTGATGGGGCACTACATTGGGCAAAGGTTTGGGCAAAGGTTTGTCTAACCTCTCCACATTCATATTTGGGTTCATTCTGCTTCCCTTTGGTTATGTTATCACAAGTCTTTGCTACACCAACTCTCCCTCAATTTAGAGTATAGCAGTGTTTTTCCTTGAGGTCAGTGCCTAGAGGGAGTTGTTCTGAAGGAGCCAAGTTCTTCAGGGTCATCTGCATTTCCCACAATTTTTTTTATTTTTTACTGTATGACTTCCACCATTGTATTTTGGGGTAAGGTATTTTCAGAGGAAAAGCTCTTTCTGGATTTCAGTGTCTTGGGTGGTGAAGTCTGGCCATGCCATGAACATCTTATTTTGTCTCTCCCTGTTATTGAGGGCATCCTGCCCCTCTGATGATGGGGCAATCCCAGCTAGGTAGTATAAGGACAATGCTGGAGTTGGTTTCAAAGGATTGTGCTGATCCTACAGGATTGATTGAGTTCAGTATCAATTTTGTATGCATGGCTCAATTGTGATTATACAGGGCGGATTATTCCACAGCTGAGCATTACAGGATGAGACTGGTTGCTCAGAGTGTTTTAGGGTTTGCTCCCCATTTTAAATTCGCCAGTTTTTGGAGTACACAGTTCCTGGGGTTCCATTTTTTTAAGCTTCTTGGTGTACTCTTTGGATGTCAGGGGCTGTTGACACTTATGACACTCACAACTGTCATGCACTCCTAGTGAAACTAGCAAGAATTCTGAGAAACATCAAGATGCCCAGATCTCCCTGCTCTGGAATCAATGTTTCTTTATCAAGATGAATGTTCAGAAAAGTTGATGAGAGATTCCATGGAATATGTTTCCCCAAGGATCAGCACTAGCACCCTTGTTGCTTAATGCCTACACAAATGACCAACCAGAATTTCCCAATGTGCAAAGAATCATTTATGCCAAAGATTTTTCATTGCCATGCAGTCAGAAGGATTTGAGCACATTCTAAATGGCTCCCTGCGTGTCCTTGGAGAATATTATTGCACATGGCTCCTGAATGCCAACCCTTCCAAGACACGTGTCTTCCATCTGAAACACTGTCAAACCCTGTAAAACTACAGATATCACTCCTTGAGAACAATAACCATCTGGGGTCACACTAGACTGAATTCTGATAACAGTGAAGTGCATTGACAAAACTTGGGAAAAAATGCTATTTGCCTGTCTCACTTTGTAAACACCACATCAAAAATGTGAAACGAAAATCCATTACAAAATACTGATGGGGATCAAAAATTGTGGAAAAGCTATTTTTGCATATCCCTAAAATATTATTAACTCTGTCAAACAAAGATAAACATTTAATATATTTTAAAGCAATTTTCTTCCTAGGATCTGAAAAGTGTTTTATATGTAGTTGATTGTTCAGCCTCTAAGGAATTGTAAAAGCTGAACATTTTTCAAAAGTTCCTTTAAAAAAGTTATTTTGCCAAGAAGCATACTGAAATGTCTAAACAGCTATTTTTCTACCACTGAGTAGTTTTAAACATTCACTATATTTCACTGAAAGTTAGATATCTCTTTGTCATGGCATGACTCTACTGCCTGTAGAAGACATGGAAGTACAGAGAACACAGGCAACACAAAATAAAGTAGACAGCATATTGAAAGTATCTCAGATTTGTTAGTGCACTGAAAATCTTTATATGAAAAATAAATCACACTAGTGCGTCAGAAATGAAGCAAAAATAGTAATTTTTCAAAATGCATTTAGGAGAAAACATTTTGATCATCTGTGTCATAATGCAGCACCTTCTCAGATGTGTCTCAAAATCCAGAGGTAAATACAACAGGAGAGAATACAGAAGTTACAAATATGTAAGTTTTTAGCTCTTAGGGGGAAGCTATGAGACAATAATTGCATGTAGCAGAGCATTCATCATTTAAGGCCTGATACAACATTCATGGAAGTCAATAGAAAAAAATAAAAATGACTTCAATGGAGTAAGATTGAACTTCAGATCTTAGTTGCTAAAATTACAGAAATGTTGTCCATAACAGAGAAGTAGCAAAACAGCATATCCACAATAAAAATAAAAACAATCTTCAGAAACAAAGGAGAAGGAGTCTCGTTAATCAAATTGTAAATACATTCCAGTGCATACATTTTGCACTAGTCCTGCCACCATTACTCATGCAAATAGTTCGATTGAAGTAAGGCTTGTAGGACTCAGCCCTTTTATTAATATTTTATCAAAATTTGGTAATTTGAAAAGAGAGGCAACCTGACCTATGGGATGACACACTGGCGGTACAGATACATTTGAACTGGGAGGTGTTATTCACAGCTTGTTTGAATGTATCCATACTAGCTCTTCTGCAGCTAGCATGCAAAAAAAAAAAAATAGCAGAGTAGCTGGGGAAGCATGGGTGTTGTCTTGGGTTTGCATCTTGAGTATGTATCCAGGGGGCCCAGGTGGGTTTGTACACAGGCAGCTAGCCAGAGCGCCCCCCTATGCAACAGAGATATTTTTAGCACATTATCTGGAGCAGAGCTAGAATGGGTATATTCATGTGAGTTGGGAATCACACCTCCCAGCTCAAATATAAACGTACCCTTAGACCGTCAACTATTAAGTGAGGAGTCATAGGGAATTTTGAGCCTTCGTGTTGTACATACACTCACCCAATTTGTAATGTTCAGTTCATTTTCCCAGTGTATGCAAATCCATAATGATATGCAGATCATATGGAATGTTATGTTGCATCACAAAGCATCTGGATGGCAGATGAGAGAGGGAAAGAGACCCCACTGCAGTCTTCTTATTTATAAGCTCAAAACCACTCCCTACTTTAGGAATGTCCAGTCAGTCAGATGTCTCTGCCACGGTGCCTGGAGTGGCTCAACACTGTGTGTGCCTACCTCAGGGCACACTGTCAGAAAACAAGGTAGATACCCCACACTGGTGGTGTGTTCTGTAATTAGATTTCACCCAACCAGTAACACAAGTGAACTCCTGGATCACTATACCACTCTTGCCATGGAGTCACTGACAGTCCTCTTAGACTCTCCAGACTATCTTGCCACCCAGACAGACTTAACTTTATGATAAAAGGTCAAGTAAACCAAAAATCACACCACATCAGGGTGCTCCATGTCACAAGAGACCAGTCACCTATCCCAGATCAATTGGTCACATCTTACATCAAAGACAATGCTAGCAGTCAATTCTATACTAAACTAACTGAAGGTTTATTAGCTAAGAAAAGGAAATGAGAGTTATTAAGAGGTTAAAGCAGGTAAAATATATTAACAGATGTTATTAACAGTATATATATACACTGTAGGTAAAATATATTAACAGTTTGTAATTCCAAATGGTGGCAGTGATGTAAGAGCTTCCAGTTTCCCAAAAGTCTTTTCAGGAAACCTAGATTGTCTCTGGGGTCTCTGTTTTGATTCTGGTACACTTCCCTGTAAGGGTCCAAACAGGCCAGAAGGATCTTTCCATGCATCCATACATAGAGCTTCTTCTGACAAAAAAGAAAGCTGACAGTCTCTCTACCAGGTGGGCTTTTCCTTTGATGACAATGAGTGACAGATGTGCTTTGAGTCTTTGACCTCCGGTCATCACACACAATGGCCACTTACTTTGAAATTAGCACTTTTCTGTTAAAGTTCTTAATTTGCATTTCACCAGGATTCTTTATTGTCTGAGTTTTTTTAGTTATGGGGCATTTACAATGTAAATGTAACAGGACATGGATAAATAAAAACAATGCACACACCATCCCATTAGTTTTCATGAAGTTAAACACCAAATATACCGTAATACATTTGAAAAATTACTTTTATCTATACTAATACACAAGCAAATTGATCTGAATAGTCTCTAGACTGACCTGGTCTAAAATGACCAGCATCAGAGTCTCTTCACTTATTCAGTCTCTCTTAGGTGATTCCTTTAATATTACCCCAGACATTTGGTTCAGTGTGCATCAAAGTTGAGATACCATCATTCAGACTGTGGTGCCATCTCACAGCAGTTTACTAAAATATGCTCTCCACTTCAGTAGGGACCATATGGTCCAATAGATTTAGACCCTGAAATAATGAAAGACTCTGGCCTTTATTCTCCTCTCCCACTACACTGCACAGAGATCTAGGAGAACATATTTGCAGAAAAAAACAGGGGGAAATTGTTTCCAACTGCAAAACATCTGCATGACCCAAAAGTGGGCAAAGCCAGTGGTGAGGTTAACAAATACTCTCCAATAAAGCTGTAAACAAGCTACAGGAAAAGCTACTTAAAGTTATTACTGTTGAGTCAGCATTAATTACCATTTACACTCTTTGACTCATGTTTTTAAATTAGTTTTATTTTCCTTACACCTATTTCTAGATTTAGATGATTACCGAAAGGGAATGGTCTAAACTGTGTGTTTTAATAAATGTGTATTTACCTCTGCTTTGTAACAGAAAGGACATATCTCCATCCGTTGTAGATTGGACACTGGTGTCGATCTCGTGACGCTAATGGAGCCATATCGACATACACCAGCTGAGGATCTGAACCAAAATGTCCACCTGTATCACAAAACCTTTTAATTAGGTTTTAGCAAAGCAATTTCCATACAGCCCATTTTATTTCCATGTTTGCTACATGGAGTTTTGTCCTTGTAAACAGTACAGATTAAATACCTGTTTAGTATAGTGAAAAAACCCACACAGAAGTTTGCCAATTTTGCCACATGGGGAAAAAAATCCTTCCAGACCCAAACAAACTTTGGCATTCAAACTTTCTCCATCAGTATAATAACAGACATACTAGATAAGGGTGGGTAAAAATCAGACTGGAACAGAGCCCCAAATGACCACTCAGCAGCAAGAGCAAGCTATAGCCACCCAGGCAATGTGCCCTGATCATGGCCCCACAGCAGGAGTGGGTATCCAGGTAATGGAGCCCCTCCCACCATGTGAGATACCCTGGCTGAACCTTCCTAGCAGCATGTGGAGAGGGAAACAGGGAGGGAACAAGAAAGAAGCAACAATCACCTCCTCCTCCTCCTCCATAAGCACATACTGAAGGGAGAGGAAGGGGGAACCAGAGGAATCACACATAGCAATGCCCCAGCTGCTCTCGCTTGGGATCCCCCTTCCAACTCTTCCCAGGAGGCAAAGGGCATTTCCCCATCATCTCCAGACTCATCAAAGACACACCCTGACTAGTGAAGTGAGCATTTCCCACAATTGGCACAGCCCTGATGAACTGCAAATGTCTGCACTCAGGGTGCAGAACTGTGACTTACTCCAGTCACAGGAACAGCATTGCAATGAGGCTTTACCTCACACAAAGGAATTATTAATTTGTACCACTTAACTAAAAAAAGACGGCAATATCTAAGGCAAGCCATTTCACGTGTTTTTAAAGCCACCCAGCCACTTCAGAGAAAACAGTTCAGTCATACAAAGCTGTGACATGAATATAATTTAAAAACAATCTTCTTAGAAAAGGTTAGCCATTCAAATGACCAACTTGTACTCCAAAGCACTGTTGACTACCTTAAAATATTTTAAAATATCTGTCCTTTGTTTTGATGGCAGGACAGATAACCATCAACATATTCAATGTTTTGTGATTAATCTCTAAACATCTTTAGAGTAGCAGCTGTGTTAGTCTGTATTCATAAAAAGAAAAGGAGTACTTGTGGCACCTTAGAGACTAACACATTTATTTGAGCATGAGCTTTCGTGAGCTACAGCTCACTTCATTGGATGTAAGTGAGCTGTAGCTCACGAAAGCTTATGCTCAAATAAATTTGTTAGTCTCTAAGGTGCCACAAGTACTCCTGTTCTTTAAACATCTTTAGCTTCTTTATTTTTATTTTCATTTATTTTGTTTTTATTTTCCTCATGAGAGCTTTTACAGCACATGTTTTCCTACCAAGGAGAAAAGAGTCTACATCCTCCCTGGATATGTGCCTTTATGTCCTGTCTAACCCACCACCATCCTCTCATATTGCATCTCTCTTCATTAAATCCTCCTTTAGCATCATCTTTGTACACAGAACCATAGCCATTTGGGGATCCTTACTGCAAACACTTACTTACATAAATAAGGCCATTGCATTCATTGTAATTCTATTAGTCACATGAACAAGAGTTCAAAGGCTGAGGTTACTTGTTTCTAATCAGCAGGTGTGGGATGGGACTTGCTTTCAGGTAGCTCATCAGTGCTGTTCCTAAATCAGCCAGACTCCAGACGTAGTTTGGGAAATTACAGTTTGGTGGTGGGACTGAGTTCAGGAAATAAAATAAAATAAAAAAAAAAAACCCACACTCAGCAATGAGTTAAAAAAACACAAAACCCTCAGCAATGAATCATTGCAAATTGACTTGTGCCTGCACATGGCTGCACTGTAAACGTTTTGCACGCATGCTCTATGTTCACATTGAAACTGACATTATCCCAATTCATATGACAGCACGTCCATGACCACCACAATGAACCTAAAAATAAGTTCTCTGTGAAAAGATTTGGCTGTATTTGGACACTCTTTTAGGCATTATTCACCAGTTTCTTTTCACACCCATTAAAATTTGTAGTTCAAGAGCATTGTTTCATGGGAATGCTGATTATTGTTATCTCTGTGGACAAATACACAAACAGAAATATTGCAGATACAGATGAATTTAGCTTTTAACTATTGCCTAACGTGAGATGGTCTTACATATTTATGAAGTTGTGCACCAGTGAATTACGATATGAATAATCTAAATACACTGCTGAACATACACATTTTAGGGAATGGCCCTTAGGAGTAGATTCAGCATACTACATTCTCACTTGTGTTGGCTGGCGTAGCTCCATTCATTTCAATGACAGTATGCTGATCTGCAACTAGATCTCTTGAGTCTGCACAGTAACTCTTTGAAGTCAATGGGGATCCACCTGCCTGAATCTCTTTGTAGGACTACAGGAGCATGGGGTGGGGGTGGGGGGCAGCATGTTGATTCCAGAATCAAAGGTCTACATTCTGTTTGGGGGAAATCAAATTCTGTCAGTTTCATTTTGAGATCAATGAGGACTTAAGAAAAGAATTTGGCAAAGATGTAAAATGAGAGTCTGCTTAAATTTAGCACAGCTGAAATCAGTTGTGTTCTGTAGACATGTAGCAGAGTCCTATAAAAATTACTGTATGAGCCTATAGAATTTAATAGTAGGTGACAGCCTGGGAAAGGAAAAAAGGAAAAGATGAAAACCCTTTGAAAAAAAGTGAACAGAGATCATAGCAGAAAGAGGGCTGAATTACCCTCTCCTGCTGCACAAACTAGGGCCTAACACATGGGAGATACATGAGTTAATGGAAACTTTAAAGCAAAGTGGTACAACATGTAAGACTTTTGACATCAGTGGAACAAAATGTGAGGTTTACAGGGATCAAAATCTGTGATTTGGATAATAAAATAGAAGGTATGGAGAATTGTTTAGTCTGGGGTTGAAAAACAGGAGCAATGCCAATCTGCCAGAGATCAGGGGGCACCGTGGTCAGGGAGGATGTCTTGGTCAAGAGGCAAGGAGCAGGGCATGCCTGGGATGAGAGGCTATGGAAAGAAACTCAGGCCAATGGGGAGCGGGGGAGGGGCAGGGGAGGCATCAGGGCCCAGGCACAATGTGGGGAAGGCAGCAGGAGACAGAAGGGATGTATGGGGAGGCCAGGGAGGCAGTGAGGGCCTGGGGCCAGACATGCCAAACCCACAAAAAAAAAAAATGCAGAAATTGGGCTTGGTTTTGGCTTAATTGGCTTGTGAATTGCTTGTTGGCTAGTTTTTGGCTTGTAGCTTGTTTTTTGTTTGGCATGTAACTTGCTGCTTGTTGCAGCTTGTTGTTTGTTTTTTTTTCCATCAGCTCCCAGTAACCATGGGCAAGAGGGGAGAGAGTCAGGGGTGCACAGCAGGCCCACCACAGTCCCAGATGGCCCACCAGGGGGATCTAGTCACATAGAGTGTTGGGGTTCTTAGGGTTTGGCTTGTTCTGGCCTTATTTTGAAATGGGATTAACTTGATTTTTGTCTTATTGTGAAAGTCGGGGTGCTTATTTTACGTGTGAAAGTTGGCAACTGTTATGCCAGGGGTGCCAAAATACAGGTTCGCCCAGAGCGCCATTTTTCCTAAGGCAGACCCTGCCTGGAACTGCAGACGTTTTCTGCAAGCAACTGTTTCAGACTTGAGCAACTGAAACCTGGTCAAGAGCAAATATATCAAGTGAAGTTTTTAGCAAAGAAATAGTTGATTTTGTGGAACAAAAAATGCCCACTGATTTGGGGCTGGACTTTCCAAATGATTTTCTAGATACAGACTAGTGCTGAAGAATTCCAGTTATGTCAAAGCAGAAAAATGCAGATGGGAATATTCTGATTGAAGAGATAAAAGCAGAGGGAGACATTTTAAGGACTGGGAGAAAAAATATGACCTTGGTCTCCGTCCAGTTACCCAGAAGAGGAGGAAAAAGCTCACAACACTTGAAGCTTTTCAGCATGACAATATAATGGTAGCTGTGCTATCCCCTGCTAAATTCATGGCCCCCATGAAGAGAAAGCTTTCCTGTTTTGGGACACTGACTCTGTTTCTAATTTGCTGGGCTACTTCAAACAGCACAATGCCTGATCACTGGTGGAGTCTCAGGGGGACTCTTATTAACTTACCCCTATTTCTTCTTAGATTTTTGGCACATCAGTTTATAAACTGGAATACTAATTAGCTCATACATACTGTTTTCTCTGGAAGATAGGAATTGCTGTCAAACTAGTGAGCCATCTACCTCAGTATACAGGCTCTGATTGTGGCCAGTACCAGTTATATGTTACTTTTACAAATCACATAGTAGACAGCTATGGGATAATTTACCCATAGGAAAAATATGTGTATCCCCATCAGTTAGTGACAGACTTAAGCTTTAAATATAGGAATTTATTATCCCTCTTTACGATCAAATATGTATTTTCTCTTCCATGTTATTTTTCTGGTTTTGGGGTGTGGTTTTTCAACAGTAGTTGGATAAGATGGTTAGGAGTTTTGGATACTTAGGGGCTTTGAAAATGGACAAAAAAGAGGATGGCATGGGAAAGACTTGAAATGATTTCAAGGATTAGTATTTTGTTTAAAGCAAACTCTGATAATCTAGAAGGAATAGACTATTTTTTTCTCATTGCTAACTATAAGATAATACATATTATTGTAATTGATTTTATTAAATTCATTAAAAGTAAATCTAGTCTGTCTCACTGTGGCAGAAAAATATCCATGGGTTTGTTTACAGGATGGAGGACTATATTATGGTAAGTAGTGACTCTGATTAGAACTTGAGGTTATTGTCAATCAGCTGAACATAAATTTCCAGTGTAATGCTGTGACAAATGGCTAATGTGATCCTTAGATGTATAAACAGGGGAATATTGTGCAGGAATGAGGAAGTGATATTGAAACTGTATATGGCACCAATGAAACCACTGTTGGAATACTATGTCGAGTTCAGGTGTCCTTATATTAAAAAGGACACTTGAAAAATTGGAGAATGTTTACAGAAGAACTATAAGAATATATGTGCTTTGGAAAACACCTTACAATGAAAGACAATAGATGCTTATTTTACTTAGTTTGTTGATGAGAAGTACAAGGAGATTTTTCTAAAAGTACCTACAAAGGGAGATAATATTTGATGCTATGGGGCTCTTTAAATTAGCAGACAAATGCATAACAAGACCCAATGGCTGTAAGCTGAAGTCAATGAAGTTAAAACTGGAAACAAGATACAAAATTTTAAACACTGACAGCAATTAACATTGGAACAGATTACCAAGGGATGTGATAAATTCTCCATCTCTTGGACTTTTTAAATCGTGATTGGACATTTTTATGAAACATACGTTCTAGTTCAACCACTAGTTATTGGGCCAGATCCAGGAAGATACCAAACTAGATAGTTATAATGGTCCCTTCTTGAATTAAAATCTATGGATCCGACAGTGAAGCTCTGTGACCTTGATTTTCGGAACATCCTCTGTGAAAGGCTATTTTTTCTCTCCACTTCCAGAATGTCTCTCTCTGCTTCTAAAATCCTCTTATTTGCTCATTTCTCTGCTCTGTGAGCCTGAACTTTTCATTGACTTCCACTAGCTTTTGAATTAGCCCAGATGACTCTCATGTTCTGCCTTCAGTAACCATTCATTTGCCTCTCTTTTTCCAAAGTTTCATCCATCTCTCCTATTATTTGTTTTCAAGGACCTAGTTTCAATTGGCAACCCAAAGCTTTAAATTTCTGAGCTTAACTGCTGAAAAATTCTCTCCTGTGGGTTAAAATCTGCCCTCAGATGCACATGTGCCATTCTCATAGATTTAAATGAAAGCAGTGCATTGCCAAGAGTAAAATGTTCTAAATGGAGCTCTTTAGTAAGGTATTTTTATAAATAATGGAAGCACATTTTTCTCTTTTAGTTTTATTATCTAAACAAGTACATAAAAAGCTTTGTTGCAAAAAAGAAAAAAAAAACCTATCAAAGGAACTCACTGAGCATTTCAAGAGCAATCAATGATTATCAAAAATAATTTCAGAAACAATCCACTATTTCTTTACTGTCTGGTTCTTGATAGCTGTGTTTTAATAGTATCCCAAGATAGTTTTTGTGGACTGGAGAATTTATATTGATTCCCACACTGATATTTTCTCTGCAAAAGAAAATTGGCATCTCTTGTTTCAATAACTACATGTGATTTGTTTTACCCTGTCCTCATCACATTCTTAATTACATTGAGTTTGAAGGTCCTTTTTAGATGTGGAGCTATGTAAGATCAGGTCTGGATAAAGACAATCTGATGTTTTAGGGAATGACTCAGAGCTCCACCCTTGGTGCCCTGTTTCTGAATAACTGCCCTCCCCCTGCTGACAATTGAAGATACAGAAGCCCTCCTTCCATTCCAGAGTGTTGGGATACTAATCTGGAACTTCCTTTTCCTCCTCAGGAGTGGTAGCAGGACCTCCTAATATTTTCCCAGCACCTGGGATGTATCCTCATGGATGGATGGACTAGATCTGCTGCATTCTTCTCCTCCTGCCACACACAAAACCCTCCATTGGGGCAGTGCAGGACTCCTGAGATCAGTAGGTCCTGGAGCTAATACCCTATTTTGGAGCAGTTCACACCTCTCAAAACTGTTGTTTCAGTTTAACTACCTCATATTCACTTGCTTCATATTTTCAAGCTTTTCTCTGCAAACATGAGGGCAAGAAATAGATTTGTTTAAAATCAAATTTGAGATTCTGATGTAATCACATGAGTCCAGGTCTGGGGAATGAGGTGCATTAATTTATTTAACGTGTGCATAGTCGTCTAGCTAAGCGATGGCATCTTCAGTGGTGTGATGCAGTTCTTCTAGGCCACCACTGAACCTAGTCAGCAGGCTTTCATCAACAATGTGCATCATTGTCTGTGTGGAGTTGCAGCTGCACAAAGGGCTGTCACGAAGGCCGCATCGATACTCGTTGGCTGTACAGAGACCTTGCCCAGTCTGGAACCTGTTCAACAGGGACCATTGGCAACGAGGCAGGGACCCTAAGCTCAGGTGGGCAAATTGTGAGGTTGGCAATGAGGGACTAGTTGGGGATTATAGCAGATATCCATTCCTCTCACCAGAGTGTTTCCACCCTAACATCCTGGCGTGGCAGATAAGACCATAATGGGTGACGTGACCACAAAACGTGCAGCTGGTGGTTTAAACAGGTCATTTTGCAGTGGCAGGCTTGAATTGGTGCATACCTTGTCCAGTAACTTGCCAGTGGCAACCTCTTGTCTGATATGAGGAGGAGCAATATTGTTCAGAACTGGAAGCCATAGGAGTGGAGTCAGACACAGGGTGCTGGAGATTATATGCATGGTGGCATGTAACTGCATATCCACCAGTTTGGTGTGTGACGATCGACTCCAAACTGGTATGCAGTACTCCACGACCGAATATGAGGTGGCAAGAGCTGGCATCCGCAAAGTTGGAGCATGAGCACCCTATGATGAACCTGCCAGTTTGCTAAGATTGTTGCGCGTCTTAACTTTAGCTGCTGTCTTCTTCAGGTGGGCATGGTAACTCAGTGTGCGGTCTAAGGTCACACCTAGATAGACCAGTTCTACTTCATGCTTCACGTTCTTACCATTCAGATAAACATTCAGTTCTCGGGTTGCACTCGCATTATGAAGATAGAACAAACTGGAGACCGTTTTTATGATGCTTGGCTGGAGGTGCCAAGTCTTACAGTAGTCAGCTAACTTTATCATGTCCCAGTTTAAAGTGGCATCAAGCTCATGAAACATCCAGGCCCGGATACTGCAACAGATGTCGTCTGCGTAAATGAACTTTCATGACTCCGTTGTTGGCAGGTCATTAATGTAAAGGTTGAACAGGGTTGAAGAAAGTACAGAGTCCTGGGGTAACCCATTGCTCTGTCGTCTCCAAGCACTTGTCTTCTCCCGCAACTGCCTATCACAGAGGAACAGTTCTATGATACCTGTGACCCAAGGTAGCAGGACCCATGATACCTTCACAAGCAGGCCAGTGTGCCATACCGTATTGTACGCCACTGTTAGATTGATGAAAACAGTGCCTGTTTTCGGGTTTCTCTGAAAGCCATTTTCAACAAATGTGGTCAGTGTGAGTATTCGGTCACATGTGCTATGGCCTCGGCAAAAGCCAGCTTGGTAAGGGCTGAAAATTCTCTCCACGTCGGATGATATGCACTGTAGGACCAAGTGCTCCAGTGCCTTGAAGCACACCGACAGTAATGATATGGGACTGTAGCTTGATGCTTGACTTGGGTGCTTTCCAGGTTTTAGGAGGCCAATGACTCTTGTGGTGTGCCATATCTTTGGTAGCCTACCTTCACTGATGACCCTGGTGAAGAATTTCACAAGCCAAAGCCAAACACGGGGGCCAACATTTTTCAGGAATTCTGGAGATACGTTGTCATAGCCTGCAGCTGTTCCACATTTGATGCTGTACATTTGTGTCTGTTCCAGCTCTGTTACCCTGAATGGTTCTGGGCAGCTTCTGATCTGGTGTACATGTTTAAACATACGCCGTTCGTTCCTCACTTGTCTTTACATCTGTTTCTCCAAAGGTGCTCTGGCCACTTTAAGTAGGTGTCCAGCTACCTGGTTGGGTGTCACTGAGGATTGGCAGAGTGCAGGTGACTGCTGAGCTGCTCCAAGGCGTTGGAGCAGACTCCAACATTTGCGGCTGGAGTGGGTAAATCTCATCCTTTCGGACGCCTCCTCCTATCTGGCTTGGCAAGCAGTGTCCAATGATTCGATCAGATAGTCAGTGACATCTGAGTCACCAGATGCCTCATACTGCTCGAGCAAGGCAGTGCTCTCCTCATCAAGAGAGGGGATGTAGACCGGGTGGCAACTGTGTGGGATGGCTCTGCAGGCTGCTTTGTAGATAGCACCACAGAAGTGCCGGTAGGTCTTATTTACAGAGTTACGCCAGGCTGGTATTGTCACCACACTCTTCTTCAGTGCTTCCCAGTTTTGTTCCTGGTCGGCCTTTCAGAAGTCCACCGCTTCTTTTTGGAACTCTTGACAACTGGGAACTGTAGCCTGATATGGATCAGCGATGCTGTGTGTTGGCTGCATGGAAAGTTATCCAAGACTTGGCAGGCTGCACGAGGTACAGACACTGTAGTATACCTTCCCACCCCAAAATTGAAAACACCTAAAAAAGCGATCAAGTTTCACTTATTTATAATCTTCTGCTTTCCCTTGAATACTTGATGGTTTGGTTTGTATTTTTATAACAATACCAATTAATATCTGTCCACACCAGTACTTTCTTTAAAAATGACATCATTGGTATTTTTTAATATTCAGAACTGTTAATATCAAAATCATGCAAACCCTGACCCTATGAAAATCAGTGAGCTTTTTATCATTTACTTCACTGAAAGCTGGATCAGGCCTGTAGTGTTTGTGATGTAATATCTTCCTGGATAAGTCAAAGATACCAATAACATTAGGAAAGGAGAATTGTACTGTAGATCAGTGAGAAACTAGAGGTGGGCAGGAAAGACTTTTCCTGTCCTTTGAAAATTTGATATAAAAAGTTCTGCCTTCCCAATTTGGGGTGAAAAGTTGACATTGAAAATTTGAATAAAATGTAGTTTGGGTAAAAAAAATGTTTTCCTTCAATAATTACAAAGTGTTTAGTTTCATTTTTTTTCATTTTTAACCATTTGGTGTAAATTTACTATAATTCCAAAGCAAAAAGTGTTTGTGACTTAAAAGGACTTTGCATGTAAAAAACATTATGAAATGAGACAACAGCATTTGCATACCTCCCAGGGGTGCTGCCAGGCTTAATTTCAGTAATATTTGTGGAAAAGTTAAGATCCTCAGATGGAAAACATTATATTAATGAGAAGTATTGTTATTGATGTCCATAAAATGTTAGCTTGGAGCCTGTCGGGAATCTGAACTACTCCAGTTGGTTTGTGTGCTACAGTTGAGACTTATTCTTTTACTATTCTGCTGGGTGATGGACAAAGCTATTAATCTTTTTCTTTAAGCTATTCCATTAAACCTTAAGTGTTTGGGAGCCTTCTTCTGAAAAGAACTGTACCTCATGTGTAAGTTACACAGAATAATAAGTATTATGCAATATTTTTACCTGTGTGGTGGACTGTACATAAGAGGACAAGTTATTAAAATGTCCTCACCCTGGCTTTCAATTTTATGGATCAAAATATTTCTGGATACAGTCAATAGCGTTTTGACTTTTAGCTACCTCCCTTGCAGGCACAACCTGCAAGAGAGGTAGTTAAACAAAAATGGCACTGGTGCCCATAGATAGTTATACCCTTCAAAACTTTTTTGGAAAAAATGGTCTAAATAAGTAGTTAACAATGTGGCTTACCAAATAGCAGAATATTCATCTGGCTGTACAACAAAAGCTCAATTTTATGAGCACCAATCTTACAAACAACAAGTTATATTAACCATTTTTCCCAATTGCAGAGGTGAAGGGTGGGGAATTGCATAATGAAAGTGGTGTTGATGAAGAACAAGACAACCTCCCTTTGCATTGCAAAGCCTTCAGTGAACTGCAAATTGTTTTGTCATGGCTTGAACAACAAGAAGAAAGTGATGCAGTGCACCATACTGCAACTTTTGCACCGTACCTATTGTAATTTTGAGATGTTCAATTTTAACTCCTCAATCTCCAATTAGTTCATAAAATAGGGGTTCTTCCGTATATGCAAAAATATTGAGAACCCAAGGCAAATCCCTTCACAAACTATGCTTACATTGAAACGCATGAAGGCAGATTGACCCAGGCAATGTTATTGTTGAAAGAAGGAAGAATTTTCTTGGAATGACTTCTTTGCTGTAACAGACACAGTGCCTTTTTATCAAGAGAGAACATAAAATCCTTAATGTGCCTCCTGCAGGATGTAAATGGACCAGGATTTTATTTTTGAAGGATTCAACCTTTGAGGTTTAGCTAGACACATTGACAATACACCCGAAGTTTCATTCTAGATAGCAACTTTTTTTTGGTAGTTTTTGGGTATGGCAACACTTAAAATGCTAGAGCAGAACCATTGTAGTGCTTCATTATAGACACTACCTATGCTGCCTTAATAGCTAGATTGACTGAAGAATTCTTCCATTGACCTAGCACTGTCTATAGAGGGATTTTTCACACCTCTGACTGATATAGTTAAACTGACTTAATTTTCTAGTGTAGACCAGGCCTTCATTTGTATATCATGCCACTGTGAGGAGTGGTACTAAGAGCGTTGATTTGGGCGGAGTAAGATATTCTACAGATTGAAAATGGTGCCAGAATCTTATATTGGAGTCTGAATAATTCTTCTGTAATGTGTAATGAAGCCAACTTTTTCCTGGTTCTGGCAAACTAGTGGAAAGTTGCCAAGTGCTGTCAAATGATCTGACATATATTTACTACATAATCCAAAAGAAAGTTGGCTTCTTCCCCTATATTTTGGCATGTACGGGCTCTCTTCTGCTCTCAGGTGCTTAATATTTTTGTTCCCTGGTTCCTAATTTTGTAAGACAATTACTTTAATTCTACTCATCATAACGACTCATTTAAATACATTCAGTATATGTGGCTCCCTGTGATGGTTCTTGGACTGTGAATCACCTTGTTACCTCTTGCCTCCAGTGAGAGGGAGTCTTTTATGGGTAGCTGAGTGTCATCTCCCTGACACTGCCAGCCCTGCAGCCACACTAGTTCAAAGCCAGCCTTTCCTTCACGAGACAGGATAACAATAGATGCAACCCAATCCCTGAAACCCTTCAAATCGTTCCTCTGTTCCTATCCAGCCCTTGACACTGCCTACTCCATAGGTGCCAACTTCCTGGCTGCTCCAGGCCTGAGCACCCACAGAAAATAAATAGTGGGTGCTCAGCACCCAGGAGCAGCCACCCACCAGTCAGCTAAACGGCAGGCCCCGCCCATCAGCTGTTTGGCAGGCCCTGCTGATCAGCTCCTTCTCCTCCCCCCCTCCCCCCCCGGCTCAAGCGCCTCCTGCCCATCACCAATCAGCTGTTCAGTGGTGAGTCGGAGGCACTGGAAGGAGGGGGAAGAACTGGGTCATGAAAAGGCAGGGTAAGGGTGGGGCACACTTGGACGGAAGGGGTGGTGTGGGAGCAGAAAAATGTGGGGAGGGGACGAAGCCTCTGGAGAGATGGAGAAGCGGGAGCAGGAAGTGACCCAGGCTCGCCCACTACTCTGGGTCCCAACCCAGGAACCCTGTAGATAGCAGCCTACTGCTGCTCCTCTGTAACCTTATCTCCATGCTGCTACAATTCCCTGGACCACTACTCCATGGACTCAGTACCTTTTTTGCCCTCAGGTTGGGGCCTTCAGCTGTCCAGTCTTAACAGCCAGCCAGGAGCTCCCTCTTTCTCCTGGTCCCTGCCAGCAGCTGCCTTGTCCAAGGTCCTCCAGCTCTTTGAGATTTCTAGGAACAGAGTCCTCACTCCCTGAACTCCCAGCTGCCCACTTGCCCTGCAGCTCCTTTTATGCGAGCTTGCTGGGCTCTGATTGGCTGTTCATTGCAGCCTCTCTACCATTGGCTGTTTCCCTTGTAGCCTCTCTGTGGCCCTGGGTGGACTCACTTCCACTGCTCCACTGTAGAGCAGGGAACAGTTAATCCCTTCTACATCTGTGTGGGGCGGACACCCCATCACAGGGACATTTCAAGAAAATAACACTTTCTTTTTTATTAGATTTTGATTCTAGCCTTCAAAAGGCGTCTTAAGCAATAGTCTGTGCACATGTTCCTCAGCAATGCTACTATGACTCTGGTTCTGCAGATCCTCCTTCCCTGATTTTAAAGCCATAATGACATTATAATAGTTTATTAGTAATAATAATTAATAATAATTAATAATGCATTCATAATATAATTAATACTTTTTATTCCAAAGGACCTTATCACTGATAATCTCTAGGGCCCACATTTTCAAAGGTATTTAGATGCTTAACTCCCGTTGAAATCAGTGGCAGTTAGGTGCCTAAATACATTTGAGGATCTGAGAAAATGTACCTTGCGCAAATTAATTAGCTAAACTTTGTAACACTACAATAAGGTAGCTAATATTTTCTTCATTTTATATATAACACCCCCATCAACCTGGCTACCTTTTTTAGTGCCAATCAATTGTGGGTTTTGATGGACGGGACTGGGATCTTCTGAATTTTGTCACCCACTCAGCAGGGTGTAACTTCTTTTTCTTTGCATATTAATTTATTTGGTGGTTCCTCCAGCCCCTTTGCTCTTTCCTGGTAGGATCACTAGGGCAGCTTGGAAGGAAAATTCTAATAACAGGGTAACCCTCACTTACTTGCCAGATAATTGGAGACATACAATATATTCAACACAGTAATTATATTAAATGGGAAATACATTTACAATAACAGTGAAAAACATAATACCTGATAATACCCACAATAATACCCATTAATTTCACCAGTCATGTGTCCTGATATAGCAAAATTAGTGTCCAGTTGGTATGCATACTTTGTTGGGGCCCTTGATGACCTGTAACCAAGATAGTTCCTGTGCAGCAGTTAGCAGTGTGACTGACTAGGTTCAGTATAGTCCAAAAGACTCATATATGGGATAAGGTGCTAAGTCCCTCTGCTGATTTATTAGGCAGCAGGTAATAAAATCCCCAAACCATTACCTCTCAGGGAGTAAGGGGTCTCTCCCAAACAATTTCCCTGACTAGCAAACTAAAAGATGATGCACTCACAGCTCTGCAGTGGATCCTCCTCAGCTTCAGAGATCGCTCTGGACTCATCAGTTTCTGCAGAGGGGCTGATTATCACTGCTGGCAAGCATCATCTCCATGAGGGAGTCGAACAGCTTCTGGTGCCAGGATTTCCCCTCACAACAAAGGGGTGCAGGGCATAAGGTACAGATTACAAAACTATACTAAAATCTTTAATCTCCTACCCCAGCACTGAGACAGACTCACAGCAGGCAGCAGCACTGGCTGCTAGGGATCTCAGCTAGGGAGATCTCAGCTAGGGAGCCAGAAGGCTAACTCAGCCTGGCTGGGGGAAGTTTTCCCAACAAAACCCTACAAACTAGGAGTCTTCTTGGAGAGAGAAAGGGCCAAGCTGAGGAATCTTGCTTTTAGGTCCCCAGGAGCCATTTCTCAGGGGGAACCCTGCATTCACACCCGGAACTCGTCAACTCCCCACACAGCCAACCCTGCCCTTTACGTGGCTGGCTCCAGACTGCTCCAAAATGACTTCTCCCCTTTCCTGAGCTCTAAGGGAAGTACATCTCACTCCCTCTTGGTTGCCAAGCAGACCCTGACTCTGCCCACCTGGGAAAGTGAGGAAACAGATTGACAGAGCGAGACAGAATTCACCTACTACAGGACAGGCCCAACAAGGAAAATAAGAGAACATCACTGGCCATCACATACAGCCCCCAGCCAAAACCTCTCCAGCACATTATCAATGATCTACAGCCTATCCTGGAAAACGATCCCTCACTCTCACAGACCTTGGGAGGCAGGCCAGTCATCGCTTACAGACAGCCCCCCAACCTGAAGCAAATACTCACCAGCAACTACATACCACACCACAGAAACACTAATCCAGGAACCAATCCCTGTAGCAATCCTCATTGCGTACTCTGTCCCCATATCTACTCTAGTGACACCATCAGAGGACCCTTTAGATATTATTTATTTATTTATGTTTTAGGATCACGGCTATTTTTTTTAATGTTGTCTGTACATCTGATCATTCAACATTAAGTCCTGCATTACTTCATTACTGCAGATAACGTGGAAATACTTTATATCAGGCATTCTAAAAGTTGATCTCTGCTTTTTTAAGAAGATATCAATGCATTAGAAATACAGTAATTCAGTGTTTCCCAAACTTGGGGCACCGCTTGTTCAGGGAACCCCCCTGGCAGGCCTGGCCAGTTTGTTTACCTGCCGCATCCTCAGGTTCGGCCGATCACGGCTCCCACTGGCCGCGGTTCCCCACTGCAGGCCAACAGGGGCTGTGGGAAGCAGCACGGGTCGAGGGACGTACCGGCCACCGCTTCTACACATCCCCCATTGGCCTGGAGCAGCAAACTGCAGTCAGTGGGAGCCACGATCGGCTGAACCTGTGAACGCAGCAGGTAAACAAACTGCCTGGCCCACCAAGGGCTTTCCCTGAACAAGCGGCACCCCAAGTTTGGGAAACACTACAGTAATCTAATGATCTATGCTCTCAAATTCATGATAAAATTGTACAGATATCATTGACTGGCACTGTTCCTAAAACCGAAAATATGTTCATGCTCAGTTAAATTGGTTTCACTTCAAAACTGTGGCTTCATCTTTGATATTTTTTATTTACTATACTTGTCAGTTCTAACACAATATTTTTCTCTTTATAAAGGTTTTCACAAATCTGTTCTTATATTTTCTTGAGCATAACACTGAGGCTACGGTGACTCATTTCTTTGTCCTCTCTGGAACTAGATTATTTAAGTTTTTCTCCAGTAGTTATCCTTCACACGAGCATAAATACATTAAAGTTGGTTACAAACACTGCTGCCTTACTACGAGTAGGAACTCAAATTGGTTTGACTAACTTTTATATGCACCCTATGTACCAATATATTTACAAAGTCATTAAGTATTTTATTAATAGTGTATTTTCCTCTTTTTTATATTCATCCTCTATCCTTTTTGCTTTTGTTTTCTAATATCCCTACTAATAATTGCTTTATCTTTAAGGAGTATTGGGCATTTACAAACTATGAACCCAAAGTATTATGTAGAATTTGTCACTGAAAAGTGAATATATAATTAGGGAATAACTCATAAATTGCTAAGCCATGACTAAAACAAGTCAACTGAAAGAAGTGTTGATGAAGTCTTGCTACGATTCCATTCTCTCATACATTCTGTAGATCCAACGTATGTTACAGAAAAACTGCTTTGTTGTAATATTCTGGAAATTTCTTTTTAAAAAAAAATGTTATTAGGCCTATTTTGATCCATCCATCTGTAAATTCACATGCCTCGGCAGCCATGAATTGAACAGTAGTTGGAGAACAATAAAAATCTCTAAAAATGACCTACATAGAGTTTTCTATATCAAAAAATATTGTGACTACAAATAAATAAAAAATAAGATATTTTGATAATAAATATTGCAACTATAACTTGAGAAAGTCCAAAGCTCAGCGTGAGTGCCATGTGTCCCATTGGGAAGAGCTCCTTTTTCCATTGCTAGAAAACTCCTGGCTTTAGCCCTTCAAGATTATGGAATATCAGATTTCAAATCTGTGACTTTTTTAAATTGAGGAAAGTTATTCCTCAAGCAGGACTCAATTTTCACCATCCTGAAAGTTGGACAGCTATCACTAGAGAGGAAAATTCCATATTTAGGGAAACCTTTCCTCTGGGAGATAGATTTTCTAAAAAAGATGGTGCTCAGAAGTTTGGAATATTAGAATAGGTCCCAGGGAAGATTAGATAGTGGGCCAAGAGCAGATTAGGTGGTCAACATTGCATTGTAAATGCACCCAGCACATAACTCTGCATTTTAACCCATGGCTATAACCTCTTTATATGTTCTGGAGGTGAAAGCTATGTACTATACATGCACTGTTCTCTGTTTATGACAAGGCTTAATGGAAAAGTCATTGAACTGAACACAGCAGCGGATGTAGCCTCGCTATTAACAGGTTGCACACCTCCTATACAGATGCTTTCACCTCCTCCTTGCCCTGCCAAAGGGCTGTCAAATACCTGCAGCAGGACCCTCTAGCCTGGCCACCACATTCCTATTCCTGGCCTGGGGGAGAGAGAAGGCCTCAGGCAGGATGAAGTGGGGAGCAAGCTAGCTCCTCACTCATCCAGCAGTGGTGGCTTTTGTCCCATGGGGTTGGGCCCAGCTCCCGTCTTTGGGACATTGTGGCCCCATGTGCCATACCATGCACTGAAATTTACTACCCCCCTACCCCCCCAACCCCAGTCATGATGCAGCATAACAGAATGGTGCTGTGACCCCATTTGCCATGTTGCACTGGAGAGAGGAACCAGATTCAGCCCTGCATTACAGGATCCATCACTGCCAACTGAGCACTAGCAGGGCTTCTGCTCTAGCTCCTCCCCTCTGCACTAGGCCAGGATTAGGGCTCTGGAGGGTATATTACGTTACTACTAATGTTGAGCTGAATAAAAAAAAGAAAGGTAGGGAGAGAAGGTGAGAAACCATAGCTAAAGTTGCTATGGGCAATAATAATTCAACCACATTATCTAGACTCAATAGAGATGACATAGGTGGCAGTGGCAAATAAGTGGAATACGGAACTAGTTTGTAGAAGGTACTTATACACACACCTAACTTTAAGTATGTGAGTTGCCCAGTTAACGTCAATGGGCCAACTTGTGTGTGCTTAGAGTTAAGTGTGTGCTTTCAGTGCTTTGCTGTATTGAGTTTCTAGAGAATAATTGCACCCCCTACCCATTAAAAGAGTAATTTGAAATGTTAATTTGCTTAATGTGCATTTTGTAGTTTTAATTAAATGTTAAAGCCATACCACACAATTGTACAACTGTTGATAAAGGTGCTGAGTCATTAACCAGTATGATATAAAATGTGGCAGCTTTGTTATTACCTAACTAAACCCCATTTTGTTGACCATGTTCAGCCACTTAGTCTGTTAATTGCTGCCATATTATTACAGGTATTATGGTCCAGATTGCATAAATTGCTTCTCCCATATTTAGAAGTATAGTAGCAACTCTCCCTCTTTCTCCTCTCCACTCTTCCATTTGACTTGTGACTCCAGTGCACATCAGCATTTCAGGGAAGCTGCATGATTTTTCTAATAAATTAATCCCCAATACACGGTCTTTTGCAGATGAATGTCAACCAAGAAAGCTAATTTTCCTCTGGAAACTTCAGTGTCAAAACACCATCTGAATAGAAAATACTGAACTATCAGGAAAAATAACCACAAACATAACTAAAAATAGGCAGTTGTGTCAGAGATTAAATCAGATGTACCACTCACTACGTACTGACTTCATTTTTATTCTTTAAAAGCTGTAAAAACTGAAGGCCAGATCCTCAATGTACATTTGTACAATGTACATTTACACCAGTTGAGTATATGAAAGTTACATTTCCCCCCCATAGCAGAGATGATACTTTTAAACTAGATAACGACACACAAGAGCTCATGGTTTGTTCGGTTTTTTTTATTCAGAAAAAGAGAACCAACAACACTGTTTGAACCATCTTTCAAACAAAAGACTATATTCCAATGACCATACTCAGGCATAATTCCCGATTAATCTCAGTGAAGCTTCAGTTCAGAAAAGTACTTATACATGTTTGACTTTAAGCATATCTGTAAGTAGTCCTATTGAAGCCATCTCCTGAAAGGATGACTTTCCTAGAAAGAAAACTAACTTTCAGGTTTGGATAATGAATTAACACAGTTTACTATCTTTTTAAGTTGAAAATGTTCATGAGTTTGCAAATAATAAGGAATTATATTTTTGTCTTACATGCATAGGTCTGGTGTAAGTGATAGTTAGGCCCTATACAAAAACAATTGAACACAAATTTGCAAAACTGTCTTGAAAGTTTGTGAGGCAAAATATATTCTACACAATTCTATGTGATGAAGCTGAATTTGATTTGCAACAACAACAATAACAATAAAACATCTTTCCTTGGGTGCAGAACATAATTTTGTAAGGCTATGTTAAGGGGGAGGTGCTTGTCATAAGCAAGAACATCAACTCAGATATATAATTATGGCAGCTTTATGTTAACAAATGCATAAGTCCTACTATCAACGTACTGGAAATAAGAAAGGTCTTGTGTAAGATCCATCATTTCAATAGGATATGAACTTAAAATTTACATACATTTAAAAGAGAAAGAACATACCTAACTTGTCACATCACCTAATTTTGAATAATCTTCGTGTCAAGCCAGGTCCATATATCTTAGCCCATTCCAAATAACTTTACTAAAATATTTAAATGCAAGAACTGTAGATGTAAATAATCTTGAAATGGATTATCCAGTGATATCTCAAACTAGAGCAAACTTCCTTTCCTCTTTCTTTTTAAGCAACGCATCTTTAGTTAAAGTGTTAAAAAGAATCTCCTAGAGAAATACAGTTGAATATCAGAGAGGAAAACTTACTCTAAATCAAACTATTTTTGTTTTGTTCTTCTTTGTCTAAAGTGATAAAGAATGAGCTATGAGAAAACAATAGCCCTTTGATTGAGGATTGATTTCTCAAGCACTTCAATGAAAGACTCTAGACCCAATTCCCCTGCCACTTATACCACTTTTACATTGGTGTAATTCTATTGATTTCAATGTAGTTAATCATGATTTACACTAGTACCTGATGTCAGAATCAGGTCCTGGATCCTTTCCAAGGGAACTGATTCAATCTCAGTGGAAAACTCCTAAATCAAAAATTAAACACTAAAATATAGGAATCTAAACCCACAAATCACTGCATTAAGATAATGTTCAAATACAAGGAAACAGAGAAAAGAGTAAAATTGCAAAAGGGGTGAAATCCTAGCTCCATTGAAGATAGTGGCAAAACTCCCATTGACTTTAATGGGTCCAGAAATCCATTCACTGACAAAAAAGGCTAAACCTGTTAAAACCTGGCTTAAAGGGGAAGTGAAAGCAGATATACTTTTATAAAAATATAGCAAATGTAAAAAAGGGACAGTTGACATAAATGAATACAAATTAGAAGATAGGAATTGTAGAAAATTGATAAGGGAAGCAAATGGACACTAGGCAAACTCTATGATCAGCAGACAAGGGCAATAAGGAGGATTTTTTTAAATGTTAAGTACAGAAGGAAACCTAAAAATTATATTGGTCCATTGCTAGATGGAAATGGTAGAATTGCCAATAAAATGCAGAGATTATAGAAGGGTTCAATAAATATTTATTTTCTGCATATGGGAAAAAGAATGTGATTCCTACAGTAACTCAGGAGGATGTTAAACCACAGCTACTGAAGTCAGACATTTTAAAATCAGCAGGTCCATTGAGATAACTTTTATCCAAGAGTTTTAAGAGATCTGTCCATGGAGCTCACTAGACTGTTAATATTGATGTTCAATACCTCTTGGAACATGGGGGACATTTCAGAAGACTGGAAGAAAGCTAATGTTGTGCCCATATTTAAAAAGAGTAAACAGGACATCCTCGGTAATGACAGGCCTGTCATTATGACATTGATCATGGGCAAAACAATGCAATGACCAATACAGAACTTAATAAAGAGTTAAAGGATGGTAGTATAATTAATGCCAATCAACATGGGTTTGTGGAAAATAGACCCTATGAAACTAACTTGATATATTTTATGATATGACAAATTTGATTGATAAAGGTAATAGTATTAATACAATATACTTAGATTTCTGTAAGATATTTAAACTAGAAATATACATAATCAACATGGCACACATTAAATGGATTAAAAACTGGTTGGGCTAACTGATTAATCTAAAAATATAATTATAAATGGGAATCATCACTGAGTTGGCATGTTTCTTCTGTAACACTGTGTACAGTTTTGGTGTCTACAGTTCAAAGACATTGAAAAATTGGATAGTGTTCAGAGGAAAGCCATGAGAATCTTGAAAGTATTGGAAAACCTGCCCTGGGGAAGACTCAAGGACAGTTAGCCTAACAAAAAGAAGGTTAAGGGATGACTTGATCACATTCATTAAGTACCTACTTGGGGAACAGAAATTTGATAATAGGTTTGATAATGTCTTCAGTCTATCAGACAAAGGTATAACAAGGTGAAATGCCTGGAAGTTAAAGTTACATACATTTAGACTTGAAATAAGGTGCAAAAGTTTAATAGTGATCGTCACGGCCCCTTCTAGACATTGTTAATCTCCCCATTCTAGACAGTCACCAGGCTGCTGTGTTTCAAACCCAACATGCAGGATATGTGTGATCTTAAGCTTCCCTTGGTCTTGGTAGGCTCCAGAACGCTCTCTTTTCTTGTCTTCTCTGGCACACTTCCTGGGCATAGCCTTTGTCTATTAAACCTACATGTAAGAGGAACCTCCTGGTCCAGCTACTCTAGGGCCCCAGGACCAATGCAGACCCCTCCCAAGACACTGCAATACCTTAAGAACACCTTTTCCCAGAGCTCCAAATTTGTGGTCACTCTTGTCTACAGTTTACCTCTCCAGGCACATGTGCTAGTTGAAGCCCAGAACACACAGGCTTTGCAAAGGATTCTAACACAATTACTCTTTATCTAGGTAAAAAAAATAAAATAAAACATTTTGTGACCCAGACCCTTGGTGCTAACTGACAAAGGGTACAGGGGATGCACAAGATTTTTAGAGGGATCCCCTGAGTTGATATCTGCATAACAGTTCATCATAGGGTGGCATGTAGGGACTGTATTGTGAGAGTAAAGACAAAGGATTGATATGGTACATCTTTGGGGTCAAGAAAAAGCAAGGAATCCTTCACCAGAAAGGCAAACTGACAGCATTTTAATCTCCTGAAAGGAGGATCACAGCTAACTTGGCTTTAACACTTTGATTTTGGGTGGGAAATACTCCAAAAGACATGAAAGTATCTTGTTGATTAAGTCTAGATTCTAAAATGCTATGATGTTAGAATGTTATGACTTAATTTTATATGTAATCATTTGTTTCCAATATTTCTACTTGCTACTACTTGACTCTCTATGTTTTCTTAAATAAACTTATACTTGATTTCCCTGTAAACAAATCTAAGTGCTGTTTATTAAGCATAGCTGTAATCTGACATGGAAGTGTATGGTTTATTGTTTCTTTGGAAGCAGGGAATCTGAGTGTACTGTGAGTGACAAATGAACCAGAGGCTGGGCATTCCAGGGAGATGCTCGGAGGAGTCAAGTGTTGGGCTGTGCCAGTCACTAACCTGTATAACAGTAGGCCTGTAAGGCCTAGAGGGTAATGCTTGTGTTGCCCATGGGCAATGGAGTTGGGCAACTGACCCACAACAGGCACAAACAAGGCTTCCTCAAACTAAGGCAAGGTGATAGCGAGGTACTCCCAAGAAATACCACACCTCTGTATTCCATTCACTGCCTCAGTAACCTCACTCTTGCACACTCTTTGGGATTTGGTCAGAGTCCTTCAGTGTGTGTACAGGATTTCCCTCCTGCACCTGGCTTCTCTGCTGAATAATGGCTTCTCTCTGTCTCTCCCACCTCCGTTTGAAGCCATCTTCCTTCAACTCTTTCTCCCAAAAAAATGGGCAATGAGAGTCTGTGATGTTTGAAATTTAAATAAACTCTCAAGTAAATAAAAGAATATACCAGACACAGGTTATCAACAAACTCTTTCTTTACTGTTTTTCTACAGTGCACACACACTTAAGAAACCAGCAGATATCCCATTATTTTAAGGTAGACTGCAAATGCTAAATTCTCATTCTCTAAAAGCCACATAGAATACCCAGTTGTAAGAGGAACCAATTTAGAAAAAAATGTGAACCAGTCCAAACTCTAGCCCTTCTCTCTATCTGAATCAAATCTGAACTACTTTTTTCAAAAGTTGGGCTTCATTTCACCTGCCTGACAGTCTTTCCCAACCCTTCGTGATATTACAACTGTATCCCCAACTGATATCTCATTCTTTACAACCATAATTTAGCCGTATAGATATAAACCAATGGAAAACCCATGTGGTCCACTATGAATATTAGCTAAAATACAGAACATCCAAATTAAGATGTTTATTTGCCTGCGGGCAGGACAAGTGACTGCTGGGACGACCGAAAATGCACTGGGCTGATCTCATGTTAAAACTCTTTGTCCAGAAATGGAAAGAATGTGCTCTCAACAAAATAGAATAGTGTGGTGTCGACTTGCGGTTGTGGATGGATGGACAAGCGCAAGCCGGCCAAAGGTGAAAGATTGGACTGATGACACAGTGTTAGTACCTAACGTGCTAACACGTAAACACATGCTTAATTTAAGTAATCCCATTGACGGTGTTGACTTTATTCAAACTCATAATATTATTTAGGTGCTAGTGGGGGAGATTTTCAGAGACCCAAATGGGAATATAGGACCCAACTATATTTTAATGGGAGTTGGAAGCCTATCTCCCTTTTCTACCTTTAAAAGTCTCCTCTAAATTTACTGGATCACATACTTATTTTGTAAAGGCTACCCCAATGTTTTTGTATTTGATATTATCAAAAATATGGTGATGAGTGCATTAAAATGCCAAATATAAATGAAAATATAATTATCTGCAATACTAAATCCCTTTAAGATATTATCTGCTATCCAAAATGCACTAAAGAGCACAGTAATTAACGTTTGAAATGCCAGAACTATATTTTAATGTGTTTTTGTTTGTTTAGTTTTATTTTATTTAAATATCAACTTACCATCCTTATATAACAGACGTATCATAATTTCTTCTTATAGATATCATAACAATTTATGTCATGCTAAATGATTCTGTCGTTAAAGTATTTGCTTGTGTGTTTAAGTCCTTCATCTTTCCTTTTTCTCCTGTTTATTTTGCTGTATTTTGCATTGTGTGTTTTGCTTTGCACAGCACATCAGCCCAATAGACTCTTTATGGAATCATAGAAATTAAAGAAGAAGAAAAAAAAAGGACTACCATGTTAGGTAATCTTGTCCAGCCTTCTGCCAATACAAGGATAATTCCGATAATATATTTCTAAGTGTTTTCTCCTGTTTAGTCTTAAATGATAAATGATTCAAGAGATCCAAAGCTTTCCTTGGGAGCCTAGTTCACAGTCAAATAGACCTCTCAATGAAGAAATTTTTCCTGATGTACAGTCTGAATTGTCCTGTGTTCAATTTCATCCCAGATACTCCATTCACAATATAACAACTTCTACTCAATCTGTCCACACCTCCTTGACATAAAATTGGGATTCTGCGTCTAGCTTCTCCAATCTATTTGTATAGAAGTTTAGATATTGTAGGGATTGGGCCTTGGGCAATCTGACCTAGAGTTTAGCACCGAGTCCAGCCTAGTAATTAGAGCCAGGAACAAGAACTAGGAGTCTGAGCCAAGGGTCATAACTAGAATCAAGAGCCAGGAAAGAAGTTAGGGATTTGAGCTGGAGTTAGAAGCCGGGCATGGGAGTGAGGCTGGAGCAAACTGGATTGGACAGGAACAAGTCAAAGCAGGTATGGCTGGGAACAAAGCAGGTACAGGAGAGAGTGCAGCTGCGATGCAAGCATTGAACAGTCAGCAACCTGCCACTGCTGAGCTTAAATGCAGATCTGTTGTCTCCTTGCAGCAAATCAGGTGGGCCATCCATTCAGGTTATTCTACTGCACCCTAGCTGGGAACATTAATTGACCTAAGAGCTGAGCTGGCTATCTTGAGGCTCACCTGAGGGAATTCAAGCTCCAAGTTCCTGTCAGTACCCCTCCTTCCCTTTCAGGGTGACTTCTAGAGGCCTCAGCCCAGGATTCTCCAGATGGGCTCAATGAAAGTCCCATATTTACCTTGGTGCATGAGTGTTTTTGGCCTGATTCCACAACTGGTCATCAGGACCACCCAGTGCACCCAGTAATGAAGCTTGCCCTGAGCTTCCTTGGAGTCATGAATCTGTTGCATAAGGTATTCTTCCTGCCCATGGACTGTTACGGGAGGTAGCAGCAGGTTGGATTGACCCAGAAATGGATTCTTTAGGTAAGGTTTAAGAGGGAGATTTGGAACATAGGATGGGTTTTCATTGATTCTGGTAATCAAAGCATGAATATCATCTTAATCCATTCGATAATCATTTATGGGACTAGATATCACTGATCTAACTTAGCCTGTGGTCAGGTGTATTTGAGATTCCTATTTGATAACCAGACCCTGTTCCCAACGCTAAAGTTAAGTGTGGCCTGGCAGCCTCAGTTGGCATGGTGCTTGTGGATTTCTTTCCCAGCCTATAGGTGTTCCATATGTTCTTGTTGCATGTGATGCAGATGGGTGACAAGGTCTGTCATAGCAGGGACTGGAGAGTCTATGTGAAATGCTGGTTGAAAGCAAGGGTGAAAGTCATAACTGGCTTAGAAAGGGCTCTGTCAGGGAAGCCGTTAAATTGATGTAGGCAAATTCAGTATATAACATCAGGGAGACCCAATTATCCTGGTAATCATTTAGGAAGCAGTGGAGGTATTGTTCTAAGGTTTGGTTTTCCATTCTATCTGTCCATTAGTCTGTGGGTGGTGTGGTGATGAGGAAAGGAGTTCTATGCCCAGGAGTTTAAAATCTCCTGCCAGAAACAGGAGACAAATTGTAGCCTCAATCCCACACAACGTCAGACAGCTGTCCAAGGAGCCGGAAGATGTGCTCTAGAAAGGGGCAGGCTGTTTGCGGGTTGTGGGGAGGACAAATTTTGCCTTCTTAGTTAAGAGGTTAACTGTGACTACACCACTGTTCAACCATGGGAGCAATATAATTCTACAATAGAGTCCAGGGACATTTTGGACCAGCGCTGAGATGGGGAAAGAAACAGCTGGAGGAGACAGAGAGACTTCCAGTGGAGTTTCTTGGTCTGGGAACACAACTAATGGGAATTAATGTGTTTCATGATTTCAGGTGCACACCCGCCCATCAGAAGTCATTTGAAACTAATCTTGTTCTAGTTCGGGGGTGGGGAACCATTCTTCTTTCATGGGCCGTTGACTCAGAGAAAAAAATCAATCACAGGCCACACACAGCCATCCGAGGAGGGGGAGGGGGTTCCAAGGCTTGGAGCTTCCTGCCCACAGCAGGGCGAACCGGCGCTCATAGCTCCAGGCCCGTGGGGGTGCAATGAGGCTCGGGGATTCCAGCTCATGGCACCAAGACTTGCCACGAGCTGGATGAAATTAAGCAACAGGCCAGACCAGGCCTGCAGGCCATAGGTTTCCCACTCCTGTTCTAGTTTGACAAAAGTGACTATCAAGCAGCAAGTTGTGACATAATTTCAGAACTTCAAGCATAGGTTGGTGATCAGGGACATAAATTCATTCCCTATGGTAGAAGATCCCATTCCATAGTCAGAAACCCAAGCCAGGTTGGGCATCTGTAGTGCCTATGGTTTGGAAAATCTGGATGCTGAACAGATCATGAGGCAGCAGGGACTGAATGCTGGATATTATGTTCCTATCCACAGATCCACTGATAAAGTTAGACAGCTTAAAAGATGTCCAAAACGGTTCTTTGCACAATCTGATATATTCACATTTGCGTCTACTTTTCCATTTCTTGTACTTGGGTGGTACATTACAACAAACTTGAATTGAGAAAAATGACCGACGGATCTGGTTCTGGTTTAGGTTACTAGCTATGATTAGAGACCTTGAACTAGGAACCAGGCCCCTTTTAGTACTGCCACTCTTCAAAAGCTGATTTAGTCATTAGCAGCTCCTTGTCCCATATGTCATAGTTTCTCTCCACTGGGGTTAATTTTAATGAATAAAAGGCACATGGGTGGAGTTGGTTATGGGGTCCCATTTCATGAGATAATAGAAGGTCTATGGTGAAGTTTGATGCATTGGCCTCTATAATGAAGGGCTTATTGGAATCTGGATGGACAAGGATGGGAGCAATGGTGAACGCCCTCTTAATTTGGTCAAAGGCAGACTGTCAGGTGACCAGACAAACTAGACCCCCTTCCAAAAAAGTGCTGTCATGGGATAATGATAGCTACTTTTATTGCTTCAGACAAAACAAACATACACAGAAGGGAGAGGAGAGATAGACTAGTAAAGGTGGAGAAAATAAGGCTTTTGGTGATGTTGTTAGGATACAGGGTAGTTGGTTAGTCACGGACAGATGTTTTGGTTTGGCAGGTCAGCCATGACAACATTTACTTTGGACCCCACCTTACTTCCTTGGTTAGGGACATTGTTTGATTGGTGAGGTTCAGCGCACATAATTGGTGCAGTCGTAGGGCTGACTCACAAAGACTTTAATGGAGAGGGTATGTGTTACACTGCACCTCATTTTCAATTTGGGATTCTTTCCAGAAAATTCTAGAACTCGGGCTCTACCTGATGTTAGAAGGAAATAATTTGATTTAGCAGTTCAAAGTAACAACACTCTGAAGACACTAATAAAATGTGGAGCTGAAGAATACTTAATAAGTTCCTCTGTTTTTAATTTTATTGCAAATCCTTAACTCCTGGTGACTTTTCCTGAACAAGAAAATGTGCAGTTGTTATGCAAAATTTTGATGAGATAGTAGTGTTCACACTAGAACAGGGTTTCTCAAACTTCATTCCACCACAACCCCCTTCTGACAACAAAAATTACTACATGACTCCAAGAGAGGGGTCCGAAGCCTGAGCCTGCCTGACCCCAGCTCCCTGGGCAGGCGGGGGAGAGGGGGACAAAGCCCAAGGGCTTCAGCCCCAGGCAGGGAACCTGTAACCTGAGCCATGCCACACAAGGCTGAAGCCCTCAGCCTTGGGCAGTGGGGCTGGGGTTTCACCTATGGCCCCAGGTGGTGGGGATTAGGCTTCGGCTTTGACCCCGAGTGGTGGGGCTTGGGCTTCAGCTTTAGGCCCTGGCCCCAGCAAGTCTAATGCCAGCCCTGGTGACCCCATTAAAATGGGGTTGTGACCCCCTTTGGGGTCCCAGCCAACAGTTTGAGAACCGTTTATTTTAAATTTGGTTTTGTGCTTCCAAAGTGTAGAGATTTCTCACCCTTTATATGTTCCTAGGAGCCCTACTGTCTCATATGAACTTCTCATAAATGACCTTGGGAAATACAACCTAGATTGAGCTATTATAAGGAGGGTGCATAACTGGTTGAAAAAAAAAAACATTCCCAGAGAGTAGTTATCAGTAGTTCACAGTCAAGCTGGAAGAGTATATCGAGTGGGATCCCACAAGGATCAGTTCTGGGGCCAGTTCTGTTCAATATCTTCACCAATGATTTAGATAATGGCATGGAGAGTACACTTATAAAGTTTGCAGATTATACCAAGATGAGACACGTTGCAAGTACTTTGGAGGATAGTGGCAAAGAGTCCTGTGGCTAACAGATATATTCGAGCATAAGCTTTCATGGGTGAATACCCACTTCGTTGGATGCATGCATGTATTCACCCACAAAAGCTTATGCTCCAATACATCTGTTAGTCTATAAGGTGCCACAGGACTTTTTGCCGCTTTTACAGATCCAGACTAACACGGCTACCCCTCTGATATTTGGAGGATAGGATTATAATTCAAAATGATCTGGATAAACTGGAGAAATGGTCTGAAGTAAATAGGATGAAATTCAATTAGGACACATGCAAAATTTTCCACTTAGGAAGGAACAATCAGTTGCATACATACAAAATGAGATATGACTGCCTACAAAGGACGACTACAGAAAGGGATCTGTGGGTCATAGAGGATCACACGCTAAATATGAGTCAATGATGTAACACTGTTGCAAAAAAAGCAAACATCATTCTGGGATGTATTAACCATAGTGTTGTAAAACAGAAGAAGTAATTCTTTCACTCTACTCTATGCTGATTAGTCCTCAACTGGAGTATTGTGTCCAGTTCTGGGTGCCACATTTCAGGAAAGGTATGGAGAAATTGGAGAAAGTCTAGAGAAGAACAACAAAAATGCTTAAAGGGCTGGAAAACTTGACCTATGAGGGAAGATTAGATTGAAAAAAATTGGCTTTGTTTATTCTGGAGAGGAGAAGACTGAGTGGGGACATGATAACAGCTTTCAAGTACATAAAAGGTTGTTACAAGGAAGAGGGAGAAAAATTGATCTGCTTAAATTCTGAGGGTAAGACAACAAGCAATGGGCTTACATTGGAGCAAGGCAATTTAGGTTGGACATTAGGAAAAACTTCTTAACTGTCAACGTTGTTAAATACTGAAATAAATTGCCCAGAGAGACTGTGGAATCTCCATCATTGAAGATTTTTAAGAGCAGGTTAGACAAATGGTCTAGATAATACTTAGTTCTTCCATGAGTGCTAGGGACTGGACCAGATGACCTATCACAGTCCCTTCTTGTCCTATGATTCATGTTGTCAACAACATCTGCAAGGTCCCAGTACTTTGCCAGTATTGCTGATGCAGATGTTGACTGAGAGTCTATTGTACTCACCCCTTCTATTCCAGAACACATTCCCAGAGGCGCATGAGTTCTGCCTGTAGGGTGGGCACTGGATATTGGCTGGCTGGTGCCATTAAGATGGCCATCGGTTGAGAAGCCACCATCCTTTCTTGGTGGTTGTTCAAAAAGCAATTGTCAATCTTTATGATTAATGGGCAAATGCATCCAGACCAGTCAGGGGCTCTATTTGCACCATCTTATCCTTTATTTCATCATTTAGACTGAGCCAGATGGGATAGTTCTGAGCAGCTGCATTCCAATTTGGGGAGGAGGAGGGAAAGGGGGATCAAAGATCACTGATTTGGCCTGGACAGACACCTTCAACTGATTCAAGAGGGGACTTGATTTCTCAAGTAGCAGAGAGGCCTAGACCAACACTTCCCCAGACAGTAGACTGATGATGAGTCCTGCCCTGGTTTGGTCAAAGGGAAATGATTGTGAATTCACCAGAAGCAGGATGTTGCAGTGGTTTAAATTCCTGTGGACATTTTTATGGTCAACATCAGACTTGTCAGGTACTGGGATCTTCAGTTCTCAATGGACATGAGTCACTGATGGCATGGAATGCTGTATTCTGTGCCTGCAGAGCATTAGTCTGGTTTTGCAGATTCTGTAAGTATCTGACTATTTCTGCCAAAGAGTTGTTAACTTTAGTGGAGTCCATACATGCAGTGAGCTAGGTCCTCTCTATTGTTTGGGCTACTCAAATTGTCAGGGACGGTTAGGCCTCATCTGGAATACTGTGTCCAATTTTAGTCATCGCTGTATAGAAAGAGTGTAGAGAAATTGGAAACGATCCAGAGGCGAGCAACAAAGTTGACCAAAGGCATGGAGTAATAATCATATAAGAAAAGGCTGAAGGAACTGTGTATATTTAGTTTGGAAAAGAGGAGATTAAGGGGGCAGATGATAGCAGTCTTCAAATACTTCAAAGGCTGCCATCAAAAAGATGGAGAAGAATTGTTCATTCTTCCCACAGAGGGCAGAACAAGAGGCAATGGGTTCAAACTACAGAATAAAGGATTTAGATTAAATCTCAGGAAAAACTTCCTAACTGTAAGAACAGTAGGACAATGGAACAAACTGCCTTGGGAAGTAATGGAATCTTCTTCACTGGAGGTTTTCAAAAGGAGGATGTATAGCCTAGCCATCTGTCTTGGGTGGTTTAGACACAATAAATCAGTGGTTCTCAATTTTTTGTATTTTGACCCCTTTCACACAGCAAGCCTGTAAGTGTGACCCCGCTTATAAATTAAAAACACTTTTTAAAAATATTTAACACTGTTATAAATGCTGGAGGTGAAGCAGGGTTTGAGGTGGAGGCTGACAGCTCACGACCCTCCATGTAATAACCTTTTGACAACCTAAGGGGTGAAGACCCAAAGTTTGAGAACCCCAGCAATAAATCCTGCATTTTGGCAGGGAGTTAGATTAGATGACCCTTGCGGTCCCTTCTACCCTATGGTTCTATGATTCTATGATCAAGCCATTGGCAGTCTGACCTAGTGGTTAGAGCCACGATCAGGACCCAGGAGACAAGCTAAAGGGCAGAATCGGAATTAGAAGCCTGGCAAAGAAGCCGGGCAGGAGCAAACTTGAGTGGACAGAAATAAGGCAAAAGCAGGGCTGAAACAAGGCTGGGAATGAGGCAGGACCAAGGCTGGAGCAGGACTGGGAACAAGGGAGGCACAGGAGAGATAGCAGCTGTGGGCATAAGCATTGAGCAGCTGGCAACCATTCACTGCTGAGCTTAAATGCAGATCTATTGGCTCCTTGGAACAAATCGGGTGCGCCATTGCAGTGGGGGAGGTCAAGGTTGGATATTAGGAAACACTGTTTCACTAGGAGGGTGGGGAAGCACTGGAATGCGTTACCTAGGGAGGTGGTGGAATCTCCATCCTTAGAGGTTTTTAAGGCCTGGCTTGACAAAGCCCTGGCTGGGCTGATTTAGTTGGTGTTGATCCTGCTTTGAGCAGGGGATTGGACTAGATGACCTCCTGAGGTCTCTTCCAACCCTAATATTCTATGATTCTATGATTGAATCAGGTGATTTTGCCACAGCCCAGTTGGGCTTATGAACCAGGCTGAGATGGCTAACCCCATCTCAGGTGGGGGAACTCAAGTCCATAGCTCCTGACTAATGACTAAGAAATCCATTTTTTTAAACAAAGGAGGAAGTGCTGCCTATAGACAATGTGTTTGTTTTTTGAAAGTTTGCCAGTGATTAAATGATTTACACCAGTGTACATATCTCTAAGCTATGTGTATGAAAAATGTCATGGCACCTCTGTGAACTATTCTACAATTTTGGACCCTAACATAAATCAACTACAACTTCTTTGTAGTGAAGAAATATTATATTCGTTTACTGTACTCTGACCATTGGTAATACATGCTCTTTTATTTGCCCAAACTTTGGTAACTAAGGACATAACAATCTGCTCTTTCCATTTTATTTGTCTCATACAAGGAGTTATTTTTTTAAAGTGGAATCTTAACAAACTCAGCAATATAATAAAATTATGATTGTCATCTACTTTTGAAATATCAGCATTTTGGTTTGAGTGAGATGATATGGCTTTTGGGGCTCTTTTATACAACTGAGAGAACGCAACAGAACAAAAATTTTAAATAAACAATGTGAGGGGAAATCTGCCTTCATAGTGTATTGTACTTGTAGACCATGTGTAACACAAACCATGTTACACCATGATTTATGACTGGTGCATGCAATCTAGGCTGTGCTGCAACACAAGCAAATTCCTGTTTCTTGCTTTTGGCACTTACCCATTATCAGGAGGGATGAGTTGAAATAGGGGCAAAACACAACTCCAGCTGGGATTCCATCTTTGGGTGATGTGTGTAATTTCTGGAGACAATTGTCTGGGAAAATCCAGAGTAGAGAAACCTTTTTTGAATCTATTACAGACTTAATGCAAGCAAACTAACTTACTATATGTGCTTACTATATACTTTTTTACAGTTGTAATAAATAATACTATATAAATTATAATATTGGCCACAGTGTTCAAACCTAGATATCTAAAGTTAAGTTGCTAAGCCCATTTTTAGGCACCTAAATAAAAGTTTTGGCTTGATTTTCAAAGGTGAGGGCTGCCTAATTCCCATTACTCTTCAGTGGGACTTGTGAGTGCTCAGCACTTCTGAAAATCAGGTTATGTAGGTGACCAAATATGGACTTAGGAACCTAACTTTAGGTACCCAAGTCTGAAAATGTTGACCAGCCTTACAAAAATTAACTAAGTAATGATCTTCTGTGCATCTTCAACTTGTAGACTAACTCAGCAGCCTATCAATATATACATTGGAGATACAACCTAGAAACAACATCTTAAACTAACCACAGTGTTTTGCCATAATTTCACATGTGCCCATAGAACTCAGCTTTAGAATTCAATTTAGCCTTCTTTTTATCTTAAATTTCTGAATTATCTGCACTTGTGAACACTTAAATTTTAAATTTTGTTTTCCTAGTAGCTCACACCAAGATACAGCAGTGGTCGAAACATTAATCACTATAGTATGCTGCCAGTAATTCAGTCATGCTTGAAAAAACCTGGATTAGAGTTGGCCTTTGCAATCTGGATATTTCATTTTTCACTCTTTCATGTGTATGCTCAGTTATCTTCTAAAGAAAAACTTGCCCTGTTTTACAGACACTCGCCTTGTTTGTAGGTTACAAGACTGTGTAATAATAATACTTTACATTTTACAACTATTTACTCAAAGTACTATATAAATATTGTCTAATTAATACATTATATCCTGGTATTCAAGGGCAGTTTGCAAAGAGGAAGAGGTACATTCTTTACCTTCTCTGTCTAATTTACATATAAAATCAAAATAAATATTGCTCATTAAATATGAGCGACAAGAACTCTGTGTTTGTAATTTTGTATCAAGGACACATGCACAGAATTCAAATATTTGGTGACATTTCAGGTTTTGCCTATGTACATCAAGCATGATATTTCCAAAATATATCAGTCTTATCTCATGTGAATAAATAAACAAGAGTGGCTAAAGAATTACGATTTAAATGTTTTGCCTGAATTTTAAGAATTTACTGTCTGTAGAGAAGTTCTAATGACTAGGATCAACTTAAATTTTTTGTTAAAGAACATGTGCTAAAAAGCAAGTGTACTCTGGAAAGAATTTATAAATTAAAACACAACTGTTCATCTGGTCATATTCTAATCTTTTCTTCATAATGCAGTTCATTGTACTTGTTTGCAAATTATTGTAACATTCGTTAGAGCCATATTTTAACAGATAAATTATTGGTAAATTCATCCTGGCAAGAGACACTTTTTTTTCTTTTCTTTTTTGGTCTACACAGAAAACGAATGTTCAGACCTTTTCAAAATCTCATTCGAGGGACTGTTCAAAACCACAGAATTGCCAGCTTCATTGTTCATTTGTCTATCATGGACTGAATACTTAAGAGAGTAAACAATGTTCTCCTTTTTTCAGAAACAATGAGGTGGAAAGTGGTTTAGAGTGGTAGCTGAGGTCAAATAGTTTCAGTGCAGTTAGGGGCTGTTGCTGAATGGCTCACATTTATGTTGTGAAATCAGCCACTGTGATATATAATATACGGGGAAGGGGGGGGAAGAGAGTGGTTATTTAAATGTGCCAAGTGTTTATGGACTATTCAATAAATAAATATGTTTTTTCTACATAAGAACATAATAATGGCTGTACTGGGTCAGACCAAAGGTCCATCTAGCCCAGTATCCTGTCTTCCAACAGTAGCCAATGCCAGGTAGCCCAGAGGGAATGAACAGAACAGGTAATCATCAAGTGATCCATCCCCTGTCACCGTTTCCCAGCTTCTCACAAACAGAGGCTAGGGAAACCATCCCTGCCCATCCTGGCTAATACCCATTGATGGACCTATCCTCCATGAATTTATCTAATTCTTTTTTGAACCCTGTTATAGCCTTGGCCTTCACAACATCATCTGGCAAGGAGTTCCACAGGTTGACTGTGTGTTGGGTGAAAAAATATTTCCTTTTGTTTGTTTTAAACCTGCTGCCTATTAATTTCATTTGGTGACCCCTAGTTCTTGTGTTATGAGAAGGAGTAAATAACACTTCCTTATTTACTTTCTCCCCACCAGTCATGATTTTATCGACCTCTATCATATCCCCCATTTGTCGTCTCTTTTCCAAGCTGCAAAGTCCCAGTCTTATTAATCTCTCCTCATAGGGAAGCCGTCCCATACCCCAAATTATTTTTGTTGCCCTTTTCTGAACCTTTCCCAAGGTTCTGTGAAAAGTTGATTTACAATGTATTCGAACAAACAACTCTCCCTACTCCAAACCCAATGTACTAAATAAGCCAATTGCCAATTAAGGGACAGATGTAGCAGTACATTCTGGTTGTCTCATTGGTTTGGGCTGCTCTGGAGATAGAAAGCAACTGAAATCCCAGGTTCTCTAGACAGTACACTGCTTAGTACAGCTTCACTGTCTGCTTAGTGCAACGTCAGAGGAACAAATACCAGTGATTCTTGCAATAAAAGTGGAAACTTTCTTTAGACTTCAAATATACTTTTTAGTATCCATGTAAGGTAGCTAGGTTTATTTTCAGAGAGTATTCAAATCCAGTCTGTCACAAAGGAAAATTTTGAATAAGGAAATGTGAACAAGTGTCAGGTAAAGAAATCCCTTTGTCTCCATATATTTGCTAGTCTTCTAGCTCTCTTTTGCTCTAAAAAAAAAAAAGAAAAAGAAAAAGAGAGAGCGAGAGAGAGAGAGAGAGAGAGAGAGAGAGAGAGAGAGAGAGACCTTGAGTACATCCTTAATATGTAGTGTAAGTGTATGTAAATGTTTCATAATCCAGGATGAGTCTTTCATATAACATTCCTGAAACATAGAAATGTTATAAATAAAAATACTTAAATACTGCATTTTAAAAAGCAGGTTTTATATAATATTTATAATAAGAAATCTTCTCTGACGCAGAAATGTACTAAAGTATACATTTCTGCTGAGTATTCCTCCATTGTAGCATAAATCCATGAGCTAAATGACATTATTCTGCACAGATTTGTCCATATTCTCCAAATCTTTCCAGATAGGACTGAAATACCAGCAATAACTATTCCTGCAAAAAAGCTGATATAGAAACTTGGGGAGAGTTATCGGTTTTGCACTGAAGTTTTGAAAATGTCCATCTCATTTCTTAGAATATGTTAAAATTGTCAACATTTTGAATAACTCATTTTGAATGATAATGCTAACTTTGCTCTTATGCGTATTGCAGAAAAGCCGTGACAATAGCTAGACATTGTATACAATGTGTGGTAGCATACTGCAAATATGGGGGGCCAAATTCTGTCATTGGATGCATTCAGGACTCCTTTTTGGCCCATAAAATAAGCTGTATGATCCATTGTCATTTTCACTCTATTTCTTTAATGAATTATTGTGTATCTTCTGCTTTTGGTGATGGGAAAATTTAGAATGGAAGCATTTCTGCATAAGGTCTATATGTATGCTGATACCTGTTCAAAGAAATGCAGTGCACCGTTTATGAGACTTCTGTACAGTTTCAAGGACATTATGTAAAATTTATGCTTTTAAAAATTAGGAAAAACATTTGTAATGAAACTTGCATCTAGGTAACTTACACAGATGAAAATCACCCAATTTCAGGTTCAGTTTTGCTACAAGCCTGAAACTTGATTGAAATTCACCATAAGATTTGCCTAGCACTGCAAAACTAAGCCTTAAGATGTTTTGAGGGGATTCATAGGGTGAATTTCACCTATAGCAAGGACCATTGTGATTATCTGATTGACATAATAACACATAGAATGGAATATAACATCTCATAACACATAGAATGGAATATAACATCTCATTCTTCCCAAAGTCTGCTTTTACTCATTTTTATGGGACCCTAAAATATCTCTCCTGTGAAACTACAGGTCTTCCATCCTTCTCACATACAAAACAGCAGACCAGACTGAATTACTGAAACAAGTGGCCTAAATATAGCAGACTCCTGGGAGAATCACAGCAGGATTATACTGAGTAAAGACTACAGCTCAAGTCCATATTAATCCAAATCTACTGAAAGTTCAGTTCAGAAATATCAGCGCTGGCTGCTTTTACAGGGAATGGTTTTGAAGTTAGACTGGGAAAGAAATGTAAGCACAGCATAGAACATGAAAATTGGAATCCAGGCCTGCCTGAATCTTTATTTACAAAAAATACCACTTTCTATAGAGTTAAAGACTGAAACTAATAAAAAAACAATATCATGCTACACTTATTGTTTATGAGAAAAAAAAAGGGAGTTTGCATACCTCAGTTAAATTTTCTTTACATCCACTAAACTCCACAGGAACCAGACACTACTCTCTGCTGCGGAGTTCAGCCCTCTGTTCTCACCAGCTTGCACAGAACAAAGAAGTTCACTGTAGAGGAGGACTTTTTCACTGATTTGTCCAGCCACTTCCAAAAGTTACCTTTGTGACAAAGCTGTGTCAATCTCAAGGGAACATCACCCTTATGAATTCCAGAAAACGATTTATGATTTGGGATTGAAACCAGGGAAATTTAATAGATTGGGATGTTTTGCATTGAGATTGTTGGTTGTTGCTGCTTGTTTGTCTTTAAAGCAGATGGATATTTCCATTTTGTTTTTATTTATTTGACTTTGCAACTTGATTGTATGGACCAGATCTTTAGATTGTGTAAGTAGGTGTGGCTCCATCAAAATCACTGGAGCCCTGATGATTGAAACAAGCAGAGGTCTTTTATGCCTTGAGGAAGGAATTTTACCTAGACAATTACTCAGTTCTCTGCATTGTATATTACAACCATAGTAATGGTAAAATCCCATTTAAATTGACAGTTTATGCAGTTGAACAGTTAATCCATTCCTCTTAAATAATCTGGAAAAGACCATACATGTAAAAGTCCTCCACTGATATTCCTGATATGGACCTTGCCAAAATTTTCTTCTCTGTCTTTCTATATGTAGTCTACAGGGAAAACTGAAGCATCACTACACAAGTCTTCATAAGGAGAAAAGACTTATGATGTTCTGAAGAAGGTGCTAAAAACTCCACAACCTACTAATGCTCTCATATGCATGTCTAGAAAGGATGATGGAAATTTTTCAGATGCTCCCCTGAAGTATTGACTAACTACAGTTAAAGGGACAATTACTGAAGTAGTTTGGGCATATACTACTAGTGAGTGAAACACCTGTGCTTTCGTTACAGGAACTCTTCAAGCTTTCCATATCACTTAGAATTTAAACCATTATATGGTAAATATTATTTTCACTTACACAAAGAACAGCACTGATATCAGCATTTGGAAAAAAGATTCATGAACATTTTTTCTTTCATTTGTAGAGAAATAGGGGAAAAACTCTGTCACTTGCTAAATATGATATATATCATTGTATTATATTCAATATGGCCCTGATCCTACAAACTATTCTACACAGATCACTTTGCTGGATCAGGCCCTCTATTTTTAACAGGATTGCAATATGCTTCTTTGATATCCAAGTTTTGTACTGATTTTATAGGGATAGAACAGATTCAAGTGAAATTAAACGAAGTGCAGCCTATTGCAAGCTTTGCCATACTTAAAATGAGTTTATCTGAGAATAGCAGTGAGATATTTGGCAGATACAATAATTCTGCTCCTACTGTATCTTCCGGTGAATAATTGGATCCAAATTATTTTTTCCCCCCAGTATAAATAATTTCCTTAACTTTAAAAGATGATTGTTTTAAACCTCACCTTAACTCAGTTTTGTAGTTAGTCTTTTCGTTTTCAAATTGAACAGTTTGGCATATAGGATCATGGTATGATGACACAACAGTCACTGCTAAAAAGTCAGCTGTTACCAATACATACTACCCAATTATAACAGATGTATCACAATTGCTTCTTATATATAGAACAGGAAATAACTGTGATATCTCAGATACTACTTGTGCAGTAAATACAGTTGACAGTTAAGACTGACCACTTTAATTAGAAATGGAAAACAACTATTATTTCAGATATAAGGGCATCTACTAAAGCCCATTGAAGTCAATGGAGGTCTTCCATTTTCTTCAATGGGCTTTTGATCAGGCACATAATTCTCTAATATAGAACAAATATTTGCCAAAAGTTATAACCTATTGGTGTCTAATATTACCACTGATTTCCACTTTTAGTGAATCTAGCAAATGCAGTACCTGTGTGGTAATGATAAGCAAATATTTATTTTTAAAATGACACTTTCAGTAATCTGAGTCAAAGAAATTTTAATGTGTCCTCTGGAGCTGTGCTATATTTTGTAACAAAATAGGACTGATGAAGTATTGTGTGATATGCCAGAGAGCAGTGTATGACATGAAGAATTCAGAGAAATTGATATTTTCTGTTGTTCGTTTGTTCATATTTTGTTGTTGTTAAATGCCTTCATCGGAACATGTGGGTGAGACAGTTGGGAGGTGAGGCGGCAATACTATCTCAGTAGAGGACTCAGCAGCGTCACCTTGGACACTGTCCGACCTAGTATCCCAGTTTGAGGGGGTTGCACTAAAGCAGTCTCCAAGACAACCTGACTTAGCACACTAAAGTGCTATGCTTTGATTCAGGAAATCACACAAGTATTTAAACATGTTGTCCTGGATTCGAGGGGTGTGTATACCCCATAATGTGATCCAGTTAATTGCAACCATATTATTTGCATTCAGCCACCCTGAATTAATGAAATAGAACACTACATAGTTAAGGTTTAAATTGGAGTCAGCCTTTTAGATGCAAAGTCATATCTAGCTGGCAGTTTCTGCTGATCAGAATGGGAGGAGGGGACAGACAAGTAAACAACTGAGATTAAAAACCTTGGTCGTTGGAAAACCTTGAATCTAAACGCCCCTGATATTAAAAATGTATTGAAAGTTAGAAAAGTGATGCTCCAGCAGGGATCATTATAACCTATGTGTTTTGTAGAAGTTAGTTATATAAAAGATTAGCTAATAAAGTGTACTTTGGAGCAGGCCTCTGAAGCCATCTTGAGAGACTTTTTCCTGACACATTTTCTCCCCGGTGAGTAAGCAACTGGCCACTGCAAACTTGCTGTTAATTACTCAATACTATTCCAGTTCTTAGGTAAATATCTGGGATGTTCTAAACCTATTATATTTGTGTGCGCTTAAATCTAATAAACTGCAGTTTTACACAGAGCATGCTTACTTGCATGAATCTTACCAGATGGAATTGCTGTGTTCCTATTGATTCGTTCCTGACACCGCCTGGAGTGAAATAGTTAAGTTGCTCCTGCTGTGGGTTCTAAAACCCCCGGGTGACACATGTGTTTAAGTGTTTTGCTGAATCAAAGTAATAAACATTAGGACCAGGAGTGGGAGGTGAAACATGAATGCATCCCTGAACACTTGGACTTCGCTGATGTCCGACAACCAACTGTGAATGGAGTGCAGTAGCATGAAAGAGGAGTGGTGTATTAAAGGGACATTCATCCATTGGATTTTCACTGAGGCAAAGGACACTTCCCAAGCTACTACAATTTGAGTACTTCTTAACCAATGCTGCAGTCTGTTCCCAAACTAATACTGGGTTCCCTTTCCCTTTAAATAAAAGTTTTCTTTTGTTTTACACAGACTCAGTGTTTGTGAGTAAGGAAGTATGCCTCTTAGATGCACCCAAGGTGGTGTTTGGTGTTCCCAGATTTCTGTGGGGGGACTCGAGCTGGTTCTGTTTTGTAATGTTGAGAGGAACCCCTAGACATTGAACCCAGCCTTTGTTGCTGCTGACACCACATTTATATTTTGTAAAACATGTTTTCAGACTCTTCAGCATAAAAGTTGTTATAAAAAATAAAGTCTTTATGTCACATACTATAGCAAATCAAATGCTTTCTCACAATAGCCAGTTTATTGAGGGAGGAGGAAAGAAGTAGAAAAATAAGGAATAACCAAAACAAACTCTCACCACCAAAAACAATGCACATTCATCCCAAGCCAACTCTCTTCTACCAGAGAAAGTATTGAAACAGAAGACTTACGAGGCCAGAACCCCACTTTTTGTAAATGAATATACAGTAGTGCTATGCTGATTTGCACCATCTGAGGATCTGTCCCAGGAAGTCCACCAGGGACCTCACCAAGCAGACCTAACATAAATGGGAAACATTTAAATACTTCAGTTAATGGACACAGTAGAAAACCCTGATAGAGCTTAACACTGTTCGCTTAAAAATGACATTTCTGCCTGAACTTTACTTATAACTATTATTATAGGTAGCATCCAGGATTACTTCAAGTGAACTGAAAGTGACTAAAGAAAAAAATATTTTCCTCTAATTTGTTTAGCTTGTTTGCTTTGTGTGTTTCAAAGCACCTTCAATATAGTTAATTCTGTTACATACATGCTTATTTTCATTGTTTTCCTACAGGCATTTTCCGTATAGTTTTATGTGACTTTTTCACACAGCAAGAGGGGGAAGAAATTTTTTTTTTGAAAATAGGACAATGTTCTTGTAAAAGCATTAAAACTGGCAAGTCGATTCTGAGGCAAATGTATCAATTCTGAAGCACTTAGACGAGAGGAAAGTGATCAGGAACAGTCACATGGATTCACCAAGGGAAAGTCATGCCTGACTAATCTAATTGCCTTCTATGATGAGATAACTGGTTCTGTGGATGAAGGGAAAGCAGTGGATGTGTTATTCCTCGACTTTAGCAAAGCTTTTGACACGGTCTCCCACAGTATTCTTGTCAGCAAGTTAAAGAAGTATGGGCTGGATGAATGCACTATAACTATAGGTGGATAGAAAGTTGGCTAGATTGTCGGGCTCAACGGGTAGTGATCAATGGCTCCATGTCTAGTTGGCAGCCGGTATCTAGCGGAGTGCCACAAGGGTCGGTCCTGGGGCCGGTTTTGTTCAATATCTTCATTAATGATCTGGAGGATGGTGTGGATTGCACCATCAGCAAGTTTGCGGGTGACACTAAACTGGGAGGAGTGGTAGATACGCTGGAGGGTAGGGATAGGATACAGAGGGACCTAGACAAATTGGAGGATTGGGCCAAAAGAAATCTGATGAGGATCAACAAGGATAAGTGCAGGGTCCTGCACTTAGGATGGAAGAATCCAATGCATCGCTACAGATGCAGCGAATGGCTAGGCAGCAGTTCTGCAGAGAAGGACCTAGGGGTGACAGTGGATGAGAAGCTGGATATGAGTCAGCAGTGTGCCCTTGTTGCCAAGAAGGCCAATGGCATTTTGGGATGTATAAGTAGGGGCATAACGAGCAGATCGAGGGACGTGATCGTTCCCCTGTATTCGACATTGGTGAGGCCTCATCTGGAGTACTGTGTCCAGTTTTGGGCCCCACACTACAAGAAGGATGTGGAGAAATTGGAGAGGGTCCAGCGAAGGGCAACAAAAATGATTAGGGGACTGGAACACATGAGTTATGAGGAGAGGCTGAGGGAACTGGGATTGTTTAGTCTACGGAAGAGAAGAATGAGGGGGGATTTGATAGCTGCTTTTAACTACCTGAAAGGTGGATCCAAAGAGGATGGATCTAGACTATTTTCAGTGATAGCAGATGACAGGACAAGGAGCAATGGTCTCAAGTTGCAGTGGGGGCGGTTTAGGTTGGATATTAGGAAAAACTTTTTCACTAGGAGGGTGGTGAAACACTGGAATGCGTTACCTAGGGAGGTGGTGGAATCCCCTTCCTTAGAAGTTTTTAAGGTCAGGCTTGACAAAGCCCTGGCTGGGATGATTTAGTTGGGATTGGTCCTGCTCTGGGCAGGGGGTTGGACTAGATGGCCTCCAGAGGTCCCTTCCAACTCTATTATTCTATGATTCTATGATATTACTTTAAATTACTTTGGACTACAGCACTCCAAATTACATTTATCTCATTTTTTGAAAGTGTTTTGATTTCAAGTTGACAGTGTCCTTGTTTCCTTGTGCTTCATGTTCTAGAACTCAAGGACTAGATGGCCATGCATTTGTGTGGTTGGTGTAATAGCTAACCAGAATCGTATTCTCTGTGTTTGGGGAAGCATAAATGAGATATTGCTCCTTTCATCCACCACTGGGAGAAACTTAGTAGAACTGCAGTTTAGAGGAGCAAAAAATAGACAGAGGCATGGCTCCACAACATGTCATCTAATGTAGCTGGCTGGCTACATGTGTTAATGGGAACATGCTGCAAGCCTTAAAGGGAATCAAAATTTACTCTCAATGGTGTAACCAGAGACGTCTGGGATGCAATCTGAGCAAAATACCTAATAGTCTTCCCCCAGGGGTGGTGCAGCTGCATGTCACACCTTTTAATGAGCTGTACCAAATAGGCATCATTTAGCTCAAAATGTTTTCAGGTGCCCCATCTTTGTTCAAGTTTGATATATGAGTGGGTCTAATTAAGAACCTAAGAATGGCCATCCTGAGGCAGACCAATGGTCCATCTACTCTAGTGTTCTGTCTTTTGACGATAGCCAGTGCCAGATGCTTCAGAGGGAATGAACAAAATAGGGCAATTTATCAAGTGATCCATGCCCTGTTGTCCAGTCCCAAATTCTGGCAGTCAGAGGTTTATGGACACCCAGAGTATGGTGTTGCGTCTCTGACCATTTTGGCTAATAGCTGTTGATGGACCTATCTTCAATGAACTTATCTCATTCTTTTTTGAACCCAGTTATACTTTTTTGGCCTTCACGAGATCCACAGGTTGACTGTGTGTTATGTGAAGAAGCACTTCCTTATGTTTCTTTTAAACATGTTGACTATTAATTTCAGTGGGTGACCCCATGTTCTTGTGTTTTATGAAGAGGTACATAACACCTCCTTATTTACTTTCTCAACAACATTAATAATTTTATAGACCTCTATCATATCTTGTCTCTTTTCTAAAATGAATAATCCCAGTCTTTTTTAATCCCTCCTCATACAGAAGATGTTGATAGATAGATAGATAGATAGATAGATAGATAGATGGGATGACCAGAAAGGCACACAGTATTCAAGGTGTGGGCATACCATGGATTTATAGAGAGGCATTATGATATTTTCTGTCTTATTATCTATCCCCTTCCTAAGGTTTCTTAACATTCTGTTAGGTTTTTTGACTGCTACTTCATATTGAGCCAATGTTTGCAGAGAACTATCTATGTTGACTCCAAGATCTATTTCTTGAATGGTAACAGCTACTTTATGTCCCATCATTGTGTATGTATAGTTGGGCTTATGTTTTCCAATGTGCATTACCTGGCATTTCTCAATACTGAATTCATCTGACATTTTGGTTCCCAGTCACCCAGTTTTGTGAGACTAGGCACTGATCATTTCTTTCAGCCCTAGTCATACTGTGCAACTCATCTTTATTTTTTGTGTAACATTTCATGTAGACTTTCTCACAGAATGTCGTATACATGTAACTAATACAGAATTTAATACAGTGTAGCATGGGGAGAGGAAAAATTAAGACACAAGAGAAAAAAGAAATTGGGTGTTTTCCCATGGGATTTGAAAAGAACTGGAGTGTTGGTGAGTCAGAAACATTAAAGAAAGAATGGCCCAAAGGGCAAGAACTGCAGAGGAGAAGGGTCTCACCTTAGCAGCAGTGAAGCTATGAGATTAAAGAGAGAAGAGACTAATGGTAGATGAGCAGACGGCTAGAAAACTGATCCTATTCCAACTGAAGTTAATGTGAGTTTGCCTCTGACTCCACTGACAGCAAGATCAAGCCCTATGATAAGCAGTATGAAGTGGACTGTGGCAAATTCGTGCATGGCAGTTGTGCAGTGAATTCTAAAATTAAAGGGGAACCAGAAAATATATCTGAGAATCATGGCGATGTGGTCTAGGTAAGAACTTGACTTCAATGGAAACTACTAGAAACTGAGCACTTTTGAAAATCATGACCAGCATTTTCAAGGTGTTGTGGTCAGACTCCATATGTGTGTGTGGGAAAGGAGGGTGGGGAAGGGAGGGCACAAGGGCAGCATAACTTTCTTCCCATTATCCACTCCTAAAAAGGAATTTCTATAGCAACTCCGTTAATAGAGTCATTAAAATTTAATTTGAAATTAAAATCCATAACAGAAACCAAGTCATCACAAAAACAAGGGTCATACGCTGACACAGAGATTGATGAAGATGTTGCTGCTGATTTTAGTGGTAGTGTATCAACTAATAAATATGATGACATTGAAGCTGACGAGGGGGGTCAAACAGTGAGGGTGATTAAAATTAGAAGGTGCAGAGGAGCATATTAGAGACTGAGCAGCATGGGTGCAATATATTGCTGGCCTAGGGAATTTATTGTCTCATGTTCTGGCATTTAGGAAGTGCTGCTTCTGCTGCCCCACTGAAGACAAGTACCCCACTAAACTGAAAATTATTAATGGAAAGGGGTGCAGGCCAATAAGTACACTGCCAAAATATATGAAAATGCCAGAGCTGGAGTCCTGTTTCATACTTCTGCATGGAAATAATGAATTAAAAAATCTCTGCAGTTTCATATCATGTCAACCTAAAAGCAAATGTAACTCAGTTTGAGTTTTGGGTGTCATTCAAACCAAAACTAAGAGCAAAATTTGAGGATGGATTGAAACTGAAGAATATGTTCACTTAAATCCCTGCGAAGTAAAACTGTTTAATTTCATATTGCTCTTGTCATTTCTGAAAGATATTTAGGGCCAGTTTCTCATCCCCATACTCCACTAGTTAACCCATTGCACTCCTCTAGCACTGTACTCCACCAGTGAACCCATTTCACTCCACTAGCACCGTACTCCACTAGTGAACCCATTGCCTCCAATAAGACTACTCTTGGACTAAGGCACTATTGTATTCAATGAGATATTTTCCAGCAAGAAAAATCACAAAGTTCTTTACAAATAGTGGTCCTATTTCTGCCCCCAAGGACGCTGGCTAAATTCCCATTAATATCAATGTAAGTTGGGCTATTGTATCTGAGGACTGAAATGGGTCTTAAATACAATTTGCAGGAAAGGGATTTTAGAAACCAGTCAGTTAATCGCCTTTTTTTTTCCAATTTTGATTTTGTAACTTTTTTTTTATTTAAATTTGAATTTCAGAAAAATATTCACAATTTTTTTTTGTTTTTTTTCTTTTTTTTTAAATATATATATATGACTTTACCTTTTCTTAAGTTAATCGGAAAAAAATATAACATTCAATTTAAACTAGAGAAGAAATGAAGATTAATTTCAAGTTGAGACATAGATGATTGCCCTGATCTTTCAACAAATTCCACAGTGAATTATCAATGACTAGTTTAGCACACTGTAGAACATATAGGCCTATAGTAATATAGACATTAAGTATAAAATTTAATTTGCTGTATTTTTAATAAATGTATATTAACAGGATTTAAAATGTAGTTTTTGAATCAGCTTGTCTATGAGTTTGGTAGTGTGAAATAACCTTTCACACCATTCTACAGTTTCACAGACAGAATGACAGTTCTGTAATTTCCTTCTGTAGTCATGAGATCTCAAGCAAGCATGAGCATGAGATGTGTTAATGAGTAGAAACAATGACAATTTTTCTAATTTAAAGCACAATGGGGCATAAATTATTATCAAGAAAGTGTACTTATACTACATAAGAACATAAGAATGGCCCTACTGGTCATGACCAATGGTCCATCTAGCCCAGTATCCTGTCCTCCAACAGTGGTCAATGCCAGGTGCCCCAGAGGGAATGAACAGAACAGGTAATCATCAAGTGATCCATCCTCTGTCACTCACTCCCAGCTTCTGGCAAACAGAGGCTAGGGACACCATTCCTGACAATCCTGGATAATACCCATTGATGGACCTATCCTCCATGAATTTATCTACTGGTAGTTCTTTTTTGAACCCTGTTATGGTCTTGGCCTTCACAACATCCTCTGGTAAGGAGTTCCACAAGTTGACTGTGCGTTGTGTGACAACATACTTCCTAATGGTCTAATGTTAAATGTTGACTAATGGTCAACAACTTAAATAATTAACCCTGACTGTTGACTCAGATAAGGGAAGTTGAGATAATATTGGGGGAATTATCTCTGTTATTCTCCTGTTATTGCTTGCTTAGGATAAACACAGATTTGTGGACAAGAGAAAGAACAGTCTCCTAGGAAGAAGGAGCCAAGAGTGGACCATGTCAGACTGACTTCATTTGACCAGGTTTGGAAAATGCAGTTGGGGCACAAAACCTGTGACCTCCTGATTTCCTTATAAGATTGCTGGGGAAATCCTACTGGATGTTACCAGCTTGAATCTCAACCTTAAAAGACCCGGTAAATGCAGAAGAAATATACTCCTCCTGAGGTAACCATGATAACAACCAGATGGCTGATACTTCTATTTTCCCTGAGTTGGTCCTGAGAAAAGTGTAGATGATGATCAGCCAGTTGACCACAGGACTACTCATGCTACCATGACAGTACCTGAGCCAGAAGACATTGTCTTGTTCCCCAAACTGGAGTTCCTGACTGACTCTGAAGCTCCACTAACCAAACAAGTCAAAGAGCTTTTTTGACTCTTTTCCTGAGAAATCTTTTTGTTTCTTTAACAGAATACTTGAATACCTGCACAGGGATGCCTGCCGGGAAAGACTTGTCTTAGCCTTTTCAGGCATGTGTTGTGTGAATGTGTATGTGTGGAGGGGCAATAATACTGCATTCATAAAAGCCCATAGTACAAAGTTACCACTGGACATAAATTGATAGAAATTCAAAGCAAGTCTTACCATAGATTACTATAGACCATCCCAGGGTACGTAAAGATTCCAGATTTAAACCATTCTTTCCAAAAGGAAAAGTATATACTACATAGAGAAAGAAGAATAAGTAAACTATTTTATCATTGGTGCCATATTGTTTTTGTGATTCAATTGCTGATTATGTTCTTGCAATGATTTGATCACTTGTTGGTCTCAAATTGTTTCCTTGTCAATTAACTAATTTCAATTCATACAATTGTTAAATCTTTTATTTGATTAATTCAATTTCCACTGTAAACTCAATCTGATTTTTATATTGTTTGGTACTTAAGAGAAGTATACTAAATTAGTTAGCTTTATAGTTGTGTATGCTCTTAAATAAAATCCAAAAAATCATACTGAATTTGTTTTCTCTGATCCAATGACAATGATGTAATAACAACCTTAATTAAAGAGCCTTTAATTAAACATTAATAAAGCATTCAGTTCAGGTCCTGAAAACCTTATTATTATTACAACATCCAGGTAGAGTGAGGTTATAAAGTCATTAAAGGAAAGTAACTGTGGTCTGAGGGTTCAGCTATTGCACTAGGAATCAAGTCTCACTGGCTTTGCCACAATTCCCTCTCTGATCTACTGCAAGTGACTTAGTTTGAGATTTTGAAAGTGATCTAAGGGAGTTAGATTCCCAGGAACATTCTAGCTGTAACCTTTTAGCTTCTCAGTTCTGCATCTGTAAAATGGGGATAGAAATATTTTCTTTGTCCTTTTTTTTGAGGACAAATCCATTAATGTTCATGACATACTCATATGCTACAATGTTGAGCACACTGGAAAAACCTATAAATATTCTTCTATTATTTATAGAAATCTCCATTTGTATTTAAATAGCTTTACAAAGCAATAAATGCAATTACTGACATGTTCTGTGCAATAGCACAATGACCTTGTCAATGTAGCTGAGGTAACAAGGTGATAATAAAATGATTTAACTGCATTCATATGTTATACTTAATAAATAGTTAACTTTCCAGAACCTATTATTCAAAAATAATATATTACCATGGATGTGCTAACAGCCCTCATCCTCTCCAGATGTTAGACTGTATTATAGACTAGAAATTAATGAACTACAGAGGGCACTGTTTAATCCTGTCACTCAGTAAGTGTTCATATTTTCAACTGGCTTAAAATGCAATTGGCTTTTTAATTTTTTTTCTAAAAAGGGGGTGGGGGGAGATGACTAAATGTCTGCAACTGTATCTCTTAGTGCTCAAGCTTTACAAAACTCCCAGCTGCCACTAAAACACTGGAGCTGAGATCCTGTTATAGTAAACAAAATATTTCCTGAAAGCTAAAAATATGCTGCTGCTTCTATTTCAGAGTTTGCTGAAAATATTAAATAAGATGGGTATACCTTTCCTAAATGTCAGGAATGGTTTCCAACAACATTTTTATACAATATTCTTCTTTCCTACCAGTTATGCCACATTGTTGTAACAATGTGTGTAACGCACTGTCTACTGCAGTATTCCATTTTTACACATTTTAAAATGAAAAAGCAGAACTAAATTAAGAGAAAACCATTCTGCCACATTTCATATGTAACTTAAAAACCACCTAAATATCTGTAATGCTTGGTTTTGCTTTGTCAAAAAAATATTTTCATGGTTCCAAGAGAAAAGATACAAAAAAAATTATTTCCCACTCAGAATATAAATGTTAAGGCCTTGAAGCTGCAATTAGAGTCACATGAACAGATCCTTGCATCCATGAGGAATTTCACCAAGTACAAGGGTTCATTTTTGGGGATCTAATTGCAGGATAGTAGCTTCACTAATATGTATTCAAAAAGCATAGTTCTGTGGCTCACAGTTACACAATCTCCAGAAGTTGCTCCATCTGAGGTTGACATAGTCACAAAAGGTTATTTTACTATACTCATAACAAAGTAATAACAAATTGCTCTGTATGCACAGTTTTCCTATCTTCCAGTCCAAAGGTGACTGGAAGATATGAATTTGGTATAAATGAACCATCCATATATAGTTACTATCCATGAACACTTCTTATTGACTTTACTCACCCTTCTCTTCTGCAGTCTTGATACAGAAAGGCCCTGAGTTGGTGTGAATTTACTGCATGACAACAGGTAATGTATGGGGTCAACAATCTCTCCTCCAGTGGCTTGAGATTCATATTACTTAGTAAAATGAAAACATGAAAAAAAATTGGAGCAAACAGGTGGGAGAAATTATCCCCAGTGGCCTCTTCCCACTGGGTGAAATTCACCCTGAGCATGGAGACAGTACCAGGCTCATACAGCCCGTAAGTCACACTTAAACCATCAAACCAAGACTTAAATGGGATGCCAATGCTAATTAGGATCTGCAATACCTATGGTCACATGGGTGAATTTCACCCACCATTGTGAGCCCTTGACTATTCGCTCTTGGCTGAGGACAAAGGTTTTCCCCTGACATTTACCTCTCAGTCAATCTCAGGAAGGGAGAGGCAAAAAACTGATGCAAGTGTGTTTTCCTAGCTTACCACAGGACCAGACATGTGAGATACAGAGGAGTCCAACAACAGATTTTGGACTATCACTGAAATAAATTTCTATCACTTCTGATAATCTGAGTGAGAACAACTGAGTAAAGGCAGAACTTGCTGTACTCGTCACCACTGTATGATGTCAGTGGGACTCTATGAATAGATCTGGCCAAATAATGGGAATCAAATAAGTTATTTGATTAATTTTGCAATATTTTTATCTCATTCAGCAAATATGTCTACACAGTAGTAGCCGTAGCTGGAAGGCTAGGTGAGCAGTTCATGAAAATATATGTATTTTGCAAAATGTTCTATCTAAAATATTTATGACTATCTAATTTTTTGTGTCTACCCATCACATTTAGCCATGAACATACTCAACAGCAGTCTCCAAACAGTCCTCACAATAGCCCAGCAATAACAAAGATTTGGTAACTGGGTCTGGATATCCATATTGTCTTACCTTTAGGTCATTAATTTAAATACAAGCCAGGGTGTATTGCTACAGCCAACTGGTATCTATGTCAATAGCCTCAGCGAAGACATCAGGGCTTGAATAGACAAGGAGATAGAATTGCTAGAAAAGATACATCTAGCACAGGATGAGGTATATTGGCACGGCAGCATGGGAGGGTGTTGCCATAGTTCTTCTCTGGACATAGGATGGACTTCAGTTTCCAATACAAATAATAATTCAGTGCACTTCACAAGCACTAAATTAACATGTAATCTGATCCAAAGCCCACTGAAGTTGATGTAAGGTTTTTCATTGATTCCAGAGAGCTCTGGATCAGGCCCTTAAAATTAAGAGTATGACTGAAATATAAGGGAAGAGTAAGCTTTAAAGTAAATAGTAAGTCAAATTAATTTAATTAATTAACATTGCCAGATTATGTCATTTTCATAGAGTAATTCTTTATTTTAATTTTAGTAAATCAAACTGATCCTACAATGCTGATAAATGTTGTATAGGAGCTGATAAAAGGCTCAGGTTTTCAGGTTCAGACTTTTCAATGAAAAAATACTGAGTTTCTTGGTATTTTAGACACCATGTTTTTGATTTCATACATCATTTCCCACAGAAAATATGGGAGATGATGCATGAAATCAAAAATGCATGAAATCCAAAATAAGTATGATTTAAGTGAACATTTGAAGAGGAATTCCACCTTTTATGTTAAAGGCTGAAATTTATTTTTCATAAGTGTGAAGCTCTGATTAAGAATCTCTCAAGTCAAAAGAGACATTAAAAAAATTACATTGGTTGAAAAGATAAATGTGTTTCTTTTCTGACTAGATCATTCATCATAGAAATAATAATCTCAGTGGCCTACATTGTCCCCCATCCCCTTGAGTCATACATAGATGAGACCCTCCACACTCAAATCTTTCCTCTTCCATGTGCACATGCAGGGGAGGTTCCAGGGGCAGTCAATCAGTGCAGTCACTTTGAGTGTCAGCTTCCAGGGAAAGCTGTACCACTGAGCTACTTGCCCTATTTTTTTTTTGTTTGCTTTTTTAATTTTCCCTGACTGATTGGCTGGCCTTTTTGTCTTTTCTCTGCCACTCTGTTGGGAATATGGCAGTGGGAAGGCGGAAGGTGAAAACATCTTCCATCCTGACTGGCAAAACACCTAGGGCTGTTTCCGCCCATATAGAATGGTGACTCAATCAACTTCATAGTATTGAACCCTTTGGCAGTTCATTCATAATTTGGGAGTCCACACAGGGGAAGAGGACAGAAATTATGTAGGACAAAGGGATGTGTGGGCAGGATAAGCGGTTTAGAGATATCCTTACCCTGACCCTGCAAAAATTAGTCAAAAATTGTAATACAGGATGGGGGTAATTATAGTCAGAGGAAATCCTGAGTATCACGACTCCAATACAGTCATGCTGACACGGAGCCAGGAGACTGGAACTGATCAGCTTTTGTGCAAAGTCACAGAGCCTCTGTATACACGGACCTGATCTCCTGTGGATCCCTAGAATTTGCCAGCACTGGGGACAAGGCCATGTGACCTTTCACTGGGGAAACTCCATCCAGTATGGAAGAAAAAAGCAAGAGCTCCTCAAGGGGATCCTCACAGAAATTTCCTCCATTAGGGCTACTTCTTATATTTTATGTCATAAGAGGGCTATTCAGGCCAATTTCTCTTTCTTTGTCCCACCAATCTGAAGTGATTTAAATGTTTTATCTAACATGCTGAATATCAGCATTCTAGATATTTTACATTCAATCTCCCCAATCCTCTACTCTAATATTAAGTCACAGTTGCCTCATATTATTACAGTTACCACATCCTAATATCCTAAAAAGACTACTACTTAGATATCCTGTACAGACCAACAAGGACTTAGATAACATTGCCTCCTCCTCTGGCTCTGGCTAAATTCCAACCACCACCTGTGATGTAATACTCTATTACACTCCCCACCCCCACCTCCCAACTGTGTGTCATTTTTTTCCCCTTTACCTTTGGTTGGTTGGTCGGTTTGGTTGTTTAATAAGATTCTGGCTTAGTCAGCCAAGGCTGAACATTTTACAACAGCCCTGTAAGCCTGTGATCAGAAAAAGGCAGCTAAAAACAATGCCCTAAACAGCTTGACATTGGTACAAGTTTGGCAAGTCTCTAAGTGGTTGATAAGACCTGGTGCTGTGCTGGTGTTTTTCTAGCAGTAAGGTTAAGCATGACAGCAAACACCAGGGATGGATGCTGTATTTCTTTGTTATTTTTTTTTTTCATTTCCCTCTTGTATCTGTTCGTCCTGTTTTGTCTTCCTGGAAACAATATCAGACTTTAACAACAGAAACAATGACAGCTCCATCCCATCTCAATTAATTTCTTCACTTTTCTAAAAAAAAAAAAAAAAAAAAAAAAAGACAGTTATTACTATATAAGAGACTGTCACATAAAGGTTTCTCCCTTTCTCCCCCAACTCCCCCTCTACCCCTCTACATCTAAAGGGAAAAAGGAAGAAGGGATGCTGCATTTCAAATGCTTTGTAACTTTTATTCCTTCTTTTCTCTATCTTTATTAAAAAGTTTAAAAGGATTTTTAACGGTGTGTTTGTCATGGTACTAAGCAGCATAAGGTCTCTGTACACCAAATCCCAAACTTTGTTTAACACTGTTTAATGTTGGACAGTGATAGGGTCATGTTAACACCTTTGACTCCATGGGTCAGGAAAAGAAAATTAGAACATTATTAATTGTGTAATGTAAGTATGCATAAAAAGAGAATAAAAGATAAAACAGGAAACTAATTTCAAATCCAGCACAATATTATTACCATACAAACAGTTTGCCCACTAAGATGGCTACCCTCAGTAACAAGAGGAACAAGTGTTTCTACAAGTATATCGAGAAAGTACTAAAAAGAAAGTAGGTCCATTGATAAATGAGGAAAGATATTCAAGTCTCTTATCTGTTGAACTTATGAGCTTCTTTGCTAAATTTGCCTTTATAGCAAAATATAATGGCAGATGGAGCCTATCTCTTCTCACTCAGACAAGTTTTGCACCACTGTAACACTTCAGTGGAGCTAGTTCTGATTTACGTTGGTGTGAGGGGAGCATCAGACCCTTGAAGAAATAGGAAATAGTGAAATTCTTGTAAAATCTACTAAAACAAAACAGATATGGTAATAGATGGGAAATCTGAAAACACACTAAAATCTATGTACTCCTACCATCAATTTAGTGCCCTATATAAAGCCAGATGACCATAACAACACTCTGGGTTCAGTATGACAAGAAATTACCAGCAGGAGAGTGGGGTGGGAGGAGAGAAAACCTTTTGTAATGGTAAATACCCATTTTTTTCATGCTTTGTGTGTATAAAAAGATCTTCTATACTTTCCACAGTATGCATCCGATGAAGTGAGCTGTAGCTCACGAAAGCTTATGCTCCAATAAATTGGTTAGTCTCTAAGGTGCCACAAGTACTCCTTTTCTTTTTGCGAATACAGACTAACACGGCTGCTACTCTGAAACCAAGAAAGACCTGAGTCATTCTATGGCATCTCTCTTCACCAGTGATGATTTTTTGGAAGCAGGACTGAAGTATTTGGTGATTTGAAATATCAAATGCCAGAGGCAGATCCAGTAGAAAAGTAAGGATGTATTTTACTTGTCAATTGAGAGAATGTCATGCACCAGAACAATACATTCATTACCTTGCCCAGAGTTAAAGACTGTGTAGAATCCAGGATGCTAACGAATAAGTAGTGTTACAGAACATTTGGGCTTTTTTGTTAGTGACTTGTTTAGTTTGCTTCAAAAAAGGGTATTTAGGCAGATCATTTGCACTGTCTCTGGTGCTGAACAATGATGTATCTATTATTAATTGATCTATTGTAAGTTTAGAGTGCAGGGTGGATTCCCATCGTCAAAGAGGAGTTGGCAGTCTTTGTTATCAGGTATTTTCTGTTCTTTTTCATTCAGGAAGTACACAGGTCAGAATGGCAGGTGTCAGCCATCAATGTTTCTCTGACTCACATTTATTTAAAAGGGCCACTTGGAATATTGTCATAAATGATACAAACAGAATATGTTTGCAGCCACTCTTCTGAAATATGTACTTGCATGAAAAAAAATAAGGACTCAGGGAATTTGAAATTAAAGGAAACAGTGCAGCAGCAGCAATGGTAGACAGCCTAGTCTAAGTTGCTCTCAGACATCAGTTAGTGATGATACTTCAATGTAAAAAGTTATGATAGTAAAGCAAAAATTACTTGATCCACGCACAAATCTACACCATACTTCCACCCAGAAAGTGATGGATTTTACACTGAAGGTGGTTAAACATGTGAAAGATTACAAAATCTCACTATTCTTTACCTCTATGATTGACCATAGCTTCATGGAACAGTAGAGCTAAGCAAACAATGAAAAAAATATTAACAAATATGGAGTTCAATCCTCAGCTCCACCCAATATTCCTTGGATGCAGAAAGATGAATAGGTGAGGGGCTACTGCAAAGGAGCTTTTTGTGGTTCCCCAATCATGGGGTGAAGCCAGGGGCACGTATATTTCCCAGCATAATTTAAAGGAGCATGAGGACTGGTCTGAATTAGTTTCAGCTTGTAATGGAGCCATCTTCCAGCTGGAGGTTGCCACAGTGCAGTCCTGATCTGATCATCCTTCCCAAGAAACAAAATATGCTGGGACCTGGAGAGGAGTGATATAGTGGCCAATAAAAATTACCCTTTTTTATCCAGAGATTCAATTGTTTTGGGAGGAATCCAGAGCCAGTGGCAAAAAGGAGTCAAAGAAAGTCTGGATGGATCTGATTATATTTTATATTTTAAAAAAATTCTTGCAATTCAAATATATTCATTAATATGTGTGAAATATTTACCCATACCTATGAACTGCAAGAATAATAATGTATTTGAAAATGATCTCAGCATTCATTGAGGAAAAAATAGTCAATTAATATTATTTGACTAGTTGTATAACAGAGTACCTTTAGAAACTATTGTCCAAGAGACTGCTGATTGAAAAACAGATTGACTTTAACAGGACCAAAATAAAGGGTGAAAACTGTCAGTGTAGCTGACATTAAGAAAGCCAATCAAATAATATGATGTATATATAGATGTGGCTAAGCATTTCATAATAAGAGCCACATTCTCCTCGCTTATATTGGTACTATCTCAGAGAAGTCTCAGAGGTGAATTAGGCCTAAAATTATTCAGTGAAGTTATTTACTGTGTTTCTATTGCACAAATCTCCCTTGTATGTAGGTTAACCTATTCCAGCTTGAGTCTTAAATAGACAAATGTCCCACTGACTATAAAGGTTGGAGTAAGAATTTGGCATAAGATCATAGAAGTTAGAGGTGGAAAAGACCTAATTGAATAGGCCATATAGTCAATTCCCAGCCAATTAGGGATTATCCTTAGTATACATTTTCCAATGCTTTGTCTGTTTCAGTTTTAAAATGATGGTTTTCTGTGACTTCCCTTGGAAACTTATTCCAAAATTTAAGAGATATTACCATCAACATTTTTTCATGACTCTTAGTCGGTTCTTTTCTTAATTTAATCCTATTTATCCTAGTTCAGTGTTTTTCAAATTTTCTCAAATACTGCTGACTCCTTTCACACAGCAAGCCTCTGAGTGTGACTCTCCGCTTATAAATTAAAAAAAAAAAGTTTAATATTATTATAAATGCTGGAGGCAAAGTGGTGTTTGGGGGTGGAGGCTGAAAGTGGTGTTTGGGGGTGGAGACCCCCTCATGTAATAACCTTGAGACCCCCTGAGGGGTTGTGACCTTCAGTTTGAGAACCCCTGTCCTAGTTGAAATCCATGGTAACACATTACATATTTCTCTCACTCCTTAGTGATTTCACTTTTTCAGTACTAGTAGATATTTTTTCCCTTAATTGCCATTTACTTAAGCCATACATATTTAGATGTTTTTGTCTTTCTCCATAAATCAGTCCTACCAGACCCTTAATCATTTTTGTTGCTCTTTGAACTCTCTCCAGCTTGTCAACATCTCTAGTATATTGAAGTACCACAAATGATTATTTAATGATTTATGTATCACCTTTTGCAAACCTCAGAGCATTTTACAGAATTAAAAACTAGGCATGTGTAAAAGATCACCTCTCCAACCACTGAAATCTAGTCTGGTGCAACAGTCAGTACACACAGAAGGAAGAGGAGGAGAAAATTATCCATACCAATTGTTTTAATAAGGCCTGACCTAAACTCATGGAAGTTAATGAAAAGACTCCCACCGACTTAAATCAATTAGTCAGATTCAGAACATAAATTGAATCTTCAGTAAATCTGATGAAAGCAATGATATTGCAATGGTGGGATTAAAAAAAAATCAGGAGGAAGCATTATAAAAAAGTAAAAAAGCTTTAAAGGTCAAAATAGAATAGTAAGGAGAAAATGGTATTGAACTATGCCATATCTAAGGGAAGGAAGGGAAAGATTCATAGCATTGTATGTTTGCTGATAACGCGTTAGATATCATATGTACACTTTTGTTAAGGAGCTGAAAACTATACCAATGCATTGGTTGGAGTTTTTATTTTCTAGATCAAAATAGCAAGAGTAGTGCAATCTGCTTGTAGGGTCACATATGGAAATACTTTAAATCACAAAGCACAGCATACTGAAATATGATCTCAGAACCCAGTTAAAACTGTCCATGAAATAACATGGTGAAAATGTCTTTTCCATGTGTCCCAGGCCACCCAGTACCATAGTAAGAAAGAGACATGAAGGTAGGAAGGGAAATGTCTCAAGCAAGAGATTCACGGGAATGTGTTCGTGACAGACACTTTGAATGGGATAGTTTCTAGTGTCTCTTAGGGACAGCATTGTGATGGGGCAGGACACTGGCAAGTTGGGCACATAGTGTGATAAGATAACTTCTAATAAAGAAAGATGTAAAAGCACATCAAAAATATTCTATGGTCACAATACACATTTTTTTTAAAAAGAATGGTCCAATACGGTTGAGATAGACATATAGAGGTCACTGACTCATGGACTATATAATCCTAACAGCAAATACTCAGCAGAAAAATATTTTCTGCCAAGCCCAGGATTCTACTACTTTCCATACTGCAATGTCTAGCCCTTTGTCAGTAAATTAGTTAAAAATGATACTTCTCCAAACAAAGACATGCTATGTATGGGACAGAGACAGCATACCACTGGTATTCATTTGTGTTGGGGGCAGGGAGGGTAAAATCACCAGATGTCTTTTTCTTCCCCCACCATCATATCAAGTGGAAGCTGATATTTCAATCATTGGCATGAATCCATTTGCCATGGGCTGTACAACTGTAAAATTTTTCACAGATCATTTCATATCATACATCAATTCCATAACACTGGTGTTCATTCCTTAATATTTTGTTTCTTCAGAGAATAGGATATTTGCAGTGTGAGCAGTCCAGGACACAGACTGTGTCCACTGCCTGGATTGTATTGTTTATGATTTCTTACATTAAACAAAATAATATCCAAAACCTAATGGCCGATAAATGAAAGGTCCATTGCAACTTCCACAGCTCCTTTGTTGGTTTCAAAACCTACAGAAGGAAAACAGCCTCCCCTATATCCTCTACTGTATGCGTGTAAATGATATGGAGCCATATAAAGTGCATACTTTAAAAAATATATTCAAGCTCCTTATTAAAATCCTAGACAAAGCTTACATATTGTGGTGGGATCTTCGGAAACGCAATGCAAAATTTTTGAAAAAATGTCTGCTTGTTATCTTCTTAGTTTAAAGCTTAGGTTTTATTAAGAAAGAGATACTTTCATTCCAGAATGTAACCACAGAGCCACGTCATTTCTGTTTGGCATGCTCTTCAGTAATGAAATAATGAAGATTTAAACTAAGAAGAAAGTGGTCTCTTGTATTAAAGGCCAAATATGGTTACACATGGAGTATGATATAACTTTCTGGGAGTCCATTTGAAATCAATGTAGGCATAAGATTCTATTCAAAGTGACAGGTTTCAGAGTAACAGCCGTGTTAGTCTGTATTCGCAAAAAGAAAAGGAGTACTTGTGGCACCTTAGAGACTAACCAATTTATTTGAGCATGAGCTTTCGTGAGCTACAGCTCACTTCATTGGATGCATACCGTGGAAACTGCAGCAGACTTTATATATACACAGAGAATATGAAACATGTTTCATATTCTCTGTGTATATATAAAGTCTGCTGCAGTTTCCACGGTATGCATCCAATGAAGTGAGCTGTAGCTCACGAAAGCTCATGCTCAAATAAATTGGTTAGTCTCTAAGGTGCCACAAGTACTCCTTTTCTTTTTATTCAAAGTGAATAAAGGTAACAGAACGGCCCAAAATAAATGTAATTCTAAAGAGCATTTTGCATTTATCAGTCATTTCTGGAGTACTGGGGCGTAAGTTATTTTAATAACAGTTTGTAATCAAATTAATGTATAAAAATAATGTAAACCAAACTAAATCTGTTAAAACACAGTAAATGTCCACCCACACTACTTCACTGACATCAATATGATTTGCTTAGGTTGTCTGAGGTCAGGATTTGACCCTATATGCACTTTTAGAAAAAGCCGCATAAGCGTCAGTCCACCATGATAGTAGTTTCAGCCAGATCATCACTCTCATTTATTGCCGAACAAATGATGTGTGGGGTACACCAGACTATATGGGAATTTTGATTTCCCATATAGTCTGGTGTACCCCACACATCATTTGTTCGGCAATAAATGCTATTCCAATGAACCTGCTATTTCATACAAGTAGATTTCAGGAAAGCAAACTACAATTTACAGTCCAAAAAGGAGGTAGAGCATTTCCTCACTACATTTTAGATCCTATATTCAAAGACATCACAGCATGCATGCTTTTATACAGCAGAGCAGGGTTGGATTAGAGAAATATAGAAAGGATCTCACAGTTAAGTGAGTTCAAGTCAATTGCTTGTCAAATATCAGTATTGAGGAAAAAGTATTTCCTGAGCTGATGTGAGAGGTTAGGTGGGAGAGAATGCACACAAAGTAATAAGAAAGAAAAAAAAAAAACATCTGCCATAGAGTAAAATGCATCTAACCCTAACAATGCTTAAAGGTTTGGGAATATGATGCTATAAATATTCCCTTCAATGTGTATATGTTTGTGTGGGTGGGGTAGAGAGGACATTTTCAACAGAAATATTATCAATGCTACAGCAAGCTGAAGATTTGGTATTCTGTGAACATCAAGAACATTTTAATGAGAGAGATTTTGACAGCAAATTATTAGCAGCCTGTAATATCTGAAGGTCAACATTTTCAAAGTGACTTTAACCCTTCTTTTTAGTTGAGTTCAGGACTCGAGAGCAATTTTCTTATACAATCACTTACACAGGCAAATGATAAACCTGTATACACAAACTGTGTGCTGTTTGCATATGTAGATTCTGACATTTGCATGAGTATATAAGCATGTGCAGAGCTGTGTTCTTAAGTGATTGTGCAACCAAAATTGTGAGCACAAAATTCTTACCATTCCTCTATTCCTATAGCAGCATTCATATGTATAAATTTTCCTTCTGGATCCCAGTTGGTTCTAAATATTGGTCTTCCAAAGATAACAAGAATATATTTAGCACCAATAGGAATGTGTTAGCCCTTCATTTATGATTGTGAAGGACCTATATGTTGAAACAATTATCGAAAGTCTGAGCATATATTTTTTTAAACATCTAGCTTATCCACCACCAAGGGATTGCTTTAATTTTAGTGCCATTAGAATCACCATCAATGTCTTTTCAATCAACCGATCACATTAAGAGATTGACACTCATTAAAATGAACAACTACCAATCTGCACATTAAAGGAAGAGAAAGGGAATATTCCCCAATTTACTTATAAAGTTAATGACATTTACCCTGGAGGATCAAAGCAATGCACTGCACCACATATAAGCCACTCCTAGTCCTTCAATCCATGTGCACAGCACAAGGGGCTCTACAATGAAAACACATAGGGTGATACAGATGCTGGAACTTTTTATAGTTTCAGAGTAGCAGACGTGTTAGTCTGTATTCGCAAAAAGAAAAGGAGTACTTGTGGCACCTTAGAGACTAACACATTTATTTGAGCATAAGCTTTTGTAAGCGAGCTGTAGCTCACGAAAGTTTATGCTCAAATAAATTTGTCAGTCTCTAAGGTGCCACAAGTACTCTTTTTAATGTTTACAGTGGGGTTGCTGAAGGCAGAAACCACATATTATTACTATTTCAAGCCAGGCAGCAGCACCCCTGGCACCAGGACCTATGTACGGAGGTCAGTGACGTGTGTGGGCTAGAGAAGGAGCCATGGGATTAGTGTTTGAACAAATGACAGGGGAAGCAGAGGTTACTATTGCAGGTCATAGGCTGGTGTAACAGCTGCAGTTGGTATGGGACCATGCTGCAATTCTGTGCACTGGCTTCAGTTGTGTGGACTTTAACCACATAAACTCTAATTACTTCAGCTTGATCTGGTGAAGTGATACTGCCATAGAAATTGTAATAAACATATTTTAAGATCTGGATTTATCTGGATGTTAGCATATTTTAATAATACTAATCTAACTAGAAAAAACTGCTATTGCTCATTAGTTAAATGATAAAAGATTAGTTAAGTGATAAAAATGCATCAGTCTTACACAATGGTTCTAGCTCCCTACTCTCACATTTGGGTTTGAAAAAAAAAAAAAAGCAAAACTCCAACACACATCTAGACTTGGATTTCCCTTCCATTTTGTCTACATGAATGACTTTTTTCACAATAGGCACACAGATCGCAGTGATATGATGTTGAAAGAAAGTCTGTGGAAGTTTAAGTATTGAAGAAATACTTGAAACCTGTTAAACCACACAAAAATACTAAACACAATGACATTATTGTTATGGCTCTTATTTGTCATTATTATTCATAGTCACTAGTCCCCATTCAGGATCTAGGTTCTATTATGCTAAGCACTCCCTAGTGCAAGACATAAGAAGACAGTTCTTGTCCCAAATGGTTTAAAAATTCCAGTCTCCTTCAATTTAGTTGATATGCCAAATAAGTCTCAATAGCATAATCAATTAGTCTCAATTAGCCTAAATCTAGTCTATAGATGTACCTTTAAGATTTTTTAGCTTATGATTTAGTTTATCCATTGTAGCCTACACTTCTTCCTTGTTTGTTAATTCTCGTTTCCCTTTTGTTTGTGCATGCTCATCCCTTCTGCATTCTGAACAGTTGACCTATTTCACACCAAGAAGCAGATTTATAAACGGTGGCAGTCTTACAGTGAATGTCTCCTCTAACTTACACTGATACAAATCAGCATTAATTGCAAGAAAGCCAATTGCATTTACCAATGCAAAACTGAGAGGAGAATCATAAACAAATAAATAAATAAAACAAACAAATGCAGGTGATCACTGTGTTAATTGCTTTTGTAAAATTAAAGAGATGTTCAGCTCATAGCAGACATAAAAAACATGCATCAAGGGGAGAGTAATTGGTGTACCTGTCTTGGTATAAGATGTGGTGACTATTTTTGTTACTATTCTGGTAAAATCAACATAGAAAAAAAAGTCATTTTTATTTTAAGAAGAGCAAGCACATTCCGGCTGTTTACCCATACATTCATATACACACATGCAAGCCCTCCAAAGTCAATGGAGTTGCATACATGTAACTAAGACCAAAATTTGGCCCTGTATAAAGAGTACTTATAGAAGGAAAATGTTAATATTACTTCAGTCTCTCTTTCTCACACACACATACAGAGGACACTTTGTCTAGTATGATTATATAGACTTGAAAATAACCACATACTTTACAATTGTGATAAGCAACAATCTTTGGTATTAATTGGCATATACATGCATAAAATGGCCATTTTCTTACCCTTTAGCTCCTCCGTTTGTCTGCCTGCCATTTTGCTTTCCCTTTCCCTTTGTTTTGTTTTTCTCTATATTTTCCAAAGGAGCAGGTTTCGTTCAGGTCCTTGTGCTACTCCAGAGCTGCAGATGAGAGGTACCTGCCACACCAGACTTTTTCTAAGAGAATACGGGTGAAATGGATCAAATCTGAGTTGGGGGAGTGGTGGAAGCAGAGGGAGATATTCAGAGATAGAGGAAGAAGATAGAGGCTTGAAGGAAGAGAAGCACCCTCATGCTGTCTTCAGTTTCTCAGTATACAAGCTGCCTTTCCCTGATGAACCTTTCCTAAGACACCCAGAGTTCTTCCTCAAGACATTCTTCATTTCCTGGTGCCCCTCATGTCATTGCATGCCTCACCGCACCCCAGCAGGTTCCACGATGCAAAAAGACTCTTCTCCTAAGGCCTACAGGAGTGTATTCCTCTGTCATAATGCAAACTAATAGGCTTTTGTTTGTATTTCCACTTGGTGGGACTTATTTTTTTAATTACACCAGTAACAATGAAGATTATCTAATGATTTTTAATTAATTAACTTTGTCACAGAATTCAGTGAAACTCTGCCACATAAATCATGGCATCTTGCTGTATAATTTAAGTCTAATGTGCTGTATAGTACAGAGGTCCTTGTATATACACATATAAACATATACAGACACCACGTACATCCATGATGCTGTATAATGAATAATATACATATAAATATAAACAGATGTAGAGCTATAAATAAATATTATATAGATATATATTGTTCCCAAATATTTAATATTGTAAATTAAAAAAGATTCTTTGGATTATTCTGTACGGTAAACTCACCATAGATGATGTGTTAGTGTTATTTCATCTCTGTACTTTATTCTTCTATAAAGAAAATTATTACAAAATGGGAAAATGTATTGTTTTTTTTTTTTCATTCTAATAGCAAATTGTTAGGCAAAAGTCTATGACTCAATCCTGTGAGGTTGAGAGGCCCAGTGAAGTCTGCAGAAGTTTTGCCTGCAGATCAGGTGCTCCAATACTCATGACCTAAACCTGCAAACCCATAGACATGTGAGTAACTTTAATTCCATGAGTTACCGACATTGATAGGAATGCCTTACAGTAATGTAGTTACTTACATGCTTAAGTGCTTGGGCCCTAAACACCAGCAATCTGTATGCAATTGAAAAGTCGTATTTTTGCTACTGAATTGCACTTTAATGTACATGCTATTTAACATCAAACCATTTGAAACCATTGAAAGAAGCAGTATCACTTGACAGTCTATGTTCCTGAATATGGCTTTTTCTACCATACATAAAACAATTCTTAAAGGAATTAATCCTTTAAATTTCAGTTTAATAAAAAAATATGTAGAAACTTTAATAAGATATTACATTGGCAAAAATGGATTGTTTAATAGTTTACATTAATGAGAAAAATGTGTGAATACAGTATGAAAATGTGGATTTTATCATAGTTTCTCAGGCTACTACTGTACACTAATTATGCTTCTACAGTATAAATGTGCAAATAATTAAACTAAACCCAATGTAGCTGGTTTCTAACTTTTTTTTTAAGTCCACTACTATACTAACTTTAGTTTTTTTACATTAAAGGCAATATGGATGTCAAAAAAACTATCAACAGTATGACATTTTTGTCCACGTTTTTGAATTAAATAAGCCAGGTAACTAGTATGCAATATATATTTTAGATAACATTATATTTTGCATACTAGCAAGATTTTTATTTATAAATTAAAATATATATCTGGAAAAATTCAAAACGTATAATTGTATAATTTTTCTTAGGAAATATTATCTTCTTCTATATTGAGCATGTGTTATTTCTATGCCACTTTATAATACAGAAATTCATGTTTCCTGAAATGTTCACCTGTATGCTAATGACAAACAAATCATTCATGGAACTAAAGGGAGAAATGTTTCTAGAAAAGAAAAAGTATGTGCTATGCAGTAAAAACATTACAACAAAATTATTAGCGGAGTAAACAAATATGATGCAGAGGCCTGAAGAACCTAATGTGTAAGCAAGGCTGGGCTTAAGCCAGGGCTGCAGGATTTGGCCCTAATCAGATATAATAGTTTTGTAATACCAGTTGCACATATCAGTTTCATATTGCATAAGTCACTCAGCCCTTTAATTAGCACACGCTGCACAGGATTATATAAATTAAATTATTTAAAGATTAAGGGTAAAATTTGCACTCCTTACTCAGGCAGAACTCCCTCTGATTTCAAAGAGGGTGTTCCCTAAGAAGTTCAAGTTCAGTTGTTATGTAAGAAATAACTAAAGGAAATGTAAAGATAAGATTCAATTACCATTACCCATAAAGTAATTCTGTCCTGAGGTTAAAACCTAATCCTATTTTTGACTCAAGTGCTAAATTCCTCCAGTTCTGAATCATCAATTAATGAATGTTTGTTTCCTCATTTTATAAAAAAGATGTTTCAATACCTGACTCTGCCATTTGATAGATGCTACAAACAACAATCTATTAAGGAAGTCCATGACATAATAATCAGGATTTTTTAAAATATATTTATGAACTTAATATACTTTTTAGAGTTTTGTAAACATGTTTGAAAGAAAATAAGAAAAACATACAGTCCCTAATCTTAGATATTTCTGCACAACTGTCTGTACCTTTTGTAGATTTGATGCATTATATAGGGCTTCTGTTTTGCGGTTTTATCAATTTCATTTTTGGGGGTTATTTGTTAGCAATTTTGAGTTTTATGTAGATGTCCAAAAATCAGGAGGTTTGGGAGCTTTCTCTTTGTATATACCATAAAGAGTAATTTCTTTGTAATGTTCCCTAGTGCACTTTCACATAGTACTGTTTCAAACAGCACTGTGTTAAAGTGTGCCAGGGAACCTTTAGTGTGCAACAACAAGGTCCATATTGAACAATTTGTGCACAACACATTACTGCACTTTAGAAATCAGACCCAGTAGTCCGCAGTACTGCTCTGTGTTGACAAGCCCTTAGATATAAAAAACATTTCCAGTGCTTTTTCTGGGGCTTATTGAACAAACATTGATGGGAGGGGGGTATGGGGAGTGTTTTATTTGGTTAAAACCAAAAATCAGAAGTCCTACATTATATCTGAAAAAAACAGACTGTAAAGAAATTTTCATCAGATTCTATAAGATTGACCTAACCAGGAAAGTTGGTGAAAAAACAGGAGCACTTGTCCATTCAACCCAGATTCAGTCTTTTCACAGATGTAATACAGGCTGTGGAACATTATAGTCCCAGTAAGGGGAGATGTTTAGTCTGTATTCCTAACAACTTGCCTACAAGACGGCCTCCATTAACACCGTCTTTCAAAGACAGCTGCTACACAGCATTGCTCCAATGATGCACTGGGGGTACAGTATGCCTTTGTGAAGCTACTTTAGCGCCTTGCATTCTGATGCAGCAGAGCAAAGGCAGTTCAATTACAAGTAGGAATTCTTTTGTATTTATTAAAGGTGACCTACAAATGATTATTTGAGAATTGAATTTGTGCCTTTTTTCCTTTCCCTCTGCTCATTTTTTACCTTAGAAAGATCAGGGATGTCAAGTTTTACCTTTCATAGCTTTACTGGAGGATATCTTAGGGATTTCACAAAATCAGATTTTAAGGCCAGAAGACAGCATTATGATCATCTAGTCTGACTTCCTGCATAACACAGGCCAAAGGATCTCACCCAATAACCTCTGTATCAAACCCACAATTTTCTGTTTGAGCTATCACATATATTTTAGAAAGATATCTAGTCCTGATTTAAAGACTTCATTTAATGGAGAATCTAGCAGATTCCTAGAAAATTATTCCAATGGCTAATTACTCTCAAAGCAGTTTACTGTGAGCTATCACATTCTGTAGCTTTAACAAAAACATCTTTTTTTTCCAAAACTGTATATTAATCATTAGATGTCAATAAGCGTTAACAAAAGAAAGCAAAAAGAAAAGGAGTACTTGTGGCACCTTAGAGACTAACAAATTTATCTGAGCATAAGCTTTCGTGAGCAGCCAAAGTACTTTACGAAGTCTGAGTACAAAATGATTCCTCCCTTAGCAGCACAAGTTTCACCTTTTGTCGGCTGTGATGTTATAATGTCACTTATTCTCCTGTCACCATCAAATCTTCCTTGGGTAATAAACCTAACATAAAAAAAAACAAACAAAAAAGGAGACTTTTTTCCCAACAAAAACATTTCAGGCCTTCTTTAGGGATCATAAAGATTCAAAATAGGGTATAAGCCCTTTTGCAATTTTGTGCTACCCTTTGCAGGTCACCTTTAGTATTCATGTAATTGTGACAAGAGATCATATAGAAGTACCTACAGTCTAAAAAAAATCAGATTGGATGGCATTAGGCTTGCTTGCAATTGGCAGCTGAAGCATGAAAAATGCAAATCTTGCCCTAAGCCTCTTCTGGCACCCATAGCATAATATATAAAATGCAGGAATATATATGCATGTGCCAAACACTAGTTTGAACACTCAGTTTCCCTCAGGCACCAAAAGAAATGTAATCAGTCAAAAAGTATGCAGCGTTGGGAGAATTTTGTTTAATTGTATTAGAAAATATTTTTCCAGCATTCTTCAGATAGACTTGAAATTATTTAGCTTTCATGGCAGCAAAAAATGTAAACCTGAGGCCAAAAAACTGGGTGTATGTCACTTTAAAGTCCAAAACATATTAGATGAACAATGAAAGTGACACCAAATTGATGAAAACTGCTGTAGCTAACAGTTCCAATACATGTAAAAATACTACAGTATAGCATGTGTTGGGTGAATCCTAAAATGGAAGTCTTAACCAAGAGCTGGGATATTAACGCTAATATCTGTTCCATATTCCTATTTGAATAAATTATATTTTTCCTACTTAAATTCATCAAGCAATATCACCTGGATATAGTAATATTAACTTTCTATCCTACATTGTTGAATAGTGTTGCTATATATTGTTAAGCATTTCAGTGGTAGGTGAAGTGATCCTTATGCATAATTTTTATTAACTTATTAAGTGCCAAGTCTTGCTCCCATAGGCAGTGCTCCCATTGACTTCAATAAGCAGGAGAAGGCACAAATTTTGTAAGACAATTTAGAATCCTTTGGGATGAAAGGTGTTATGTGTATGCAAGACAGATTGTTATGAATTAGTTGTCACCAAACCCCTCTTGAAAATGTATGTTGTATTCATAGAATACCACATCTTAATTTCATACTTCAGTTTGCTGTAGCAATTTTAATACCTCTGATGAACATTTTTCCTGTCAGTGTGATTTTTTATGACACCATAATTCCAGCCTTTAAAGTACAGGATGTTCAAACTCATGTATTAAATGAGGCTGGATGGATTTTTATAAAGTTATGCAAAGATAAGATAGGCCAAAACAACCTCTTCCCCTTCTCTCCAGATGGCCAGGTTTTAAAAGCACTAACAGTAGCTAGACTTTTGATTTACATTACAAATGAAAACCGCTCTTACAAAGTAGATGTTTCTGTCAAGTATAAAGGATGCTGTCAACTTAAAATCATATTTTTATACAAACACATTTATCTGTGTTATTAATAATAACTGGAGATGACTAAAAATTAATGAATTGTAAAAGTCCAATGTGTCATTTTTGCAGTGAAATCCATGGGTGCTGCAGATATTCATCATCTTTAGAAATCAAGCAGACATTCTTATTTAGGTGCCTAAATGTGGATTTTGGAGCCTATCGTCAGCCACCAAAGTTGGAAAAATGTCATCTCTAACTGAACTTCATTCAGATCTTGCAGTCCTTATTCAAAGTTTTGGAAGGATTAGATTTTTATTGGTAAATATCACTAAATGTTGATGTCTCTATATACACACAAACTGACTAAAACATATTTCCATTGATAATAATCAAAATTTACATGAAGGCAACATAAGAAAAAATGTTGTTTGATAACTTAATAGAGTTTGACTTCAGGGAATTTACTTTGTATATTTTGACACATGATGTTGACAATTTGTATTTGAATGGTTATAAAGTTTTAACTTTTTGAATCTCAGTGTCTACAGTCATTAAATAATTATTGTCTGACCTACACCATTATCTGGCACCACCATAATTCCATACAACTGTGAAAATTTAAATAAATAAAAATAAAAAAAGAATGCTTAAAACCCCATAATTTTGCACAACTGTGAACATTTGAACTAATAAAAAATGTAACGCATAAAATAAGCATCAATATTATGTCAAAATTATACGTATATAAATGAATTCTGCCAAGTCTAAATATGCATTAAAAATGTTAAATAAATAAAAAACTCACTGACTTTGATGGGAGTGCTACCTATGTAAAGAAGCAGTTTTGAGTCCAATTGATGTTTAGCATTATACAGTGATTTGTACATTCAAAACACTGCGTAGACATTGCCTAATTAATTAATCCTTACAATACCCATAAGGGGAAGCTAGATAATTGTTATCATCATCAGCCCCAATTAACAAACAAGCACATTAAGAGAAAAAACAAAAAGCATGCCCTACAGTGACTAAAGCAGGATTCAAACTCAGGCTCTCCTGCTGGTCACCTTTGTGATCATTTCACTAGCCTACACCACTTTTCTCTTTGTATAAAACCTAATTGTACATTTTAATGAGTACAAACAGAAAATTCTGTTATGCTACCATGAAAACCTTTTTGACATTGTACAAGATTCTTCTCTTCTTCATCATCAGGGAAGCATAAAATTTAATTATAATAGGCCTAATCCTGCACAGTTAGTGGGGTACAGTTCCCAAAGTAGCAAACTGGAGTTCAGACAAAGGAGTAACTCAGCACTGTAAGTGCTGTCCCCATATTTTGGCTGGATCCTGAAAAAACCACATACTTTACTCACAGAAGTAGTCCTAATGAGTCCAATGAGATTACTCACATAAATAGAGCTATTCATATACATAAGACGTTGCAGGATTGGGGCTTAGGACTGGACTTTTCTTTTTTCATTGCTATGACAAATTCTCTTACCATTGTTTTTGAAGTAAAAATGAACTATAATGATAATTAAGTGGTCAGGAGTTCGGCCTTATACTGACACTGAGACTAGGAGATAAGGTCAGCTAAGAAATGTAATGCAATATGGAAGAGGGAAAGAATTTCATTAGACAACTACAAACTAAAATTACGAAGTGTCAGTCAATGCTGAAATTATGATCTCTCACATTAAGCTGATGATGAATAGAGATGGAAGTGACTAATTCTCAAACATTCAAATGATAAATGAGGTATGACATATACATACTGTACCTTTTCCAGATAATTCTACAATTCATTTGAGATTATATGATATAATAAACATGGAGGAAAATAAACACTTCCCTTTTCTCCATAATAATATCTTCAATCCTAAAATCACATCTAATAAAAAAAACTGTATGTCTTCAGAAAACTCCTGAGAGCCATTGGAAAAAATATGGAAAACATTCAGTATATAAATTATTACATTGACAAAACATGATTAGCCAGTACAAACAAATTTAGAAACATTACTTTAGCTATTCCTAATATTTGTGGAAACATGTTTCTGGAAAGTTTAACAATTTCATTTATCTTAGAAAAGCATTTCATTTTTGCATTTTATGGAAGATTTGATGTGTATAAATACACATTAGTAAAGCCCACCATCATCTGAAACTCAGAGTAAGATATTGCACAATGGACCCAGTAGGTTTTACTGCTCCATTAGGTATTACTGTACCTGTTCATCTATTTTGCAAGCAACTATTATTTGTCCTGTCAAACAGTTGTAAAGGAATATTTTGGACACAATCCTACAATCCTTATTAGGGCCTTCTCTATAGGGATTTTCTTTGGGCCTTGTCTATAGAGGCTTTGCACTGGTGTAAGACAGTGCTTCTACTAAACGTTGAGGTAAGCTGCGTAAGCTAAAGCCTCATTCTTCAATGGTGTAGTGTATCTACACTAGGGATTTTTACTAGTAACTACATCATTGTAGCTACAACTATGGAAATTTCCCTACCCTAGACAAGTCCTAAAACAAAACTCCCATTAACTTCAAAGAGGATTTTGCTTGCTGTCACAATCCAATCTGTAAGGGAACAGGCCGAGCCCCATTAAAATCAATGGAGCTATGTGCAAGCACAAGTCTGTCTAAATGGATCAGATCAGCATCAGAGCCTAACAAAAGGATGCAGTATTGATCCACATTTTTTTTTGAAGAACATTAGGTTAACAGCCTTCTGCAAATAACAGATAATGTATGTTAATCAGGCAGCATATAAAAAAAAGTTTATATTTAAAAATAAAAGCAATCACTGTGATTCATGTCTAATAAGAGAGAAAAAAACACAAAAATAACAGAAGACATCTGTTGTCTCCACTCTATGGAACTAGATGATTATTTTCAAAAATACAAGTTACAGAGCACTTCTAAATCTTTGCACGACCACTGACTCACAATATTTGAATATTTTAACCAAAATCAATATTGATTATATTACATACTAAATTTAGAAATAATTGAATAAATTCAGTTAAAAAAGACCAAAGTTGACTTGATTTGACAGAGAAAAGAGACAAAGGGAAATAAAGCAACCTCTAGAAACATTCAGGTGCATAATATTATAAGGTGCTGTTTTGTGGTTTTCTTTTTCACTATATACTGTAATTTGACAAGCAGCATTCATACGTAATGATATTGGGAAAAAAACACCAGGGAAGACAAAATCATCTATGTTAAAGATGGGACTGTTAGAATACAGTTTGATCAAAAACATTATAGGTGAAATCCTGGTCCCACTGAAGTCAATGGAAGTTTGCTATTGACCTAAGAGAAGTCAGAATTTCACCCTATGGTCCATTTTCCCTTTGATATACCTGAATAACCCTCATCAAAGTTAAGTGTACATATCAAGGGGACACTAGACTCCAAAAGAAATAAACGCTCACAGAAAATAAATAGTATGTATGGCTCATGTTCTTTCATCTTATTTACTTTAAATTTAAGAAAGTTGCTGTGGTATAGAACAAAATATCATTTTTACTTAAATAGGTCTGTTACATTACATGTGTATATGTATTTTAAGAATAATGTTAAACTCAACCCAAATTTAAATAAATTGCAATGTACATATTGAAATTTGCTAGATATAATCAAGTAAAAAGTAACTTTGCATCCCCCTTATAAAACATATAGCTGACAAATAGCTCTGAATGGTTTATAAACCTATGCAAGAACTTTTTAACACTGAATTATTATTAGTGCTTCTTTTAGGTCAAGGTACTGCCACAGCAAATTTAACAGAATGCTCTGCCAACCTGAAATTATATTTATGATTTTAATATTATATATTTAAAAGGAAATTCACAATGAGAAAATTGAATCTCATCTAAAGAGTGCTGTTACTGTAATCAACCTTGCTTTATGAGCTGTTAATGTTCTAGAGTATGGAGTAATTGCCATTAGTACCATAAGCTGTACTGTGATTGTAACTAAAGCTGAAATATGTTACTGGATATCAGCACAGTACAAAGAAAGCAATTTTTGCCATCCAGAGATTATCATATCATGGAGTACAAGTTATTAAAAATTACAAAAGGTCTACAACTAAATTAAAATGTACTGTCCATCTAATATGGTCCCTTAAAATGACTGATTTTAGTTTTAGTATAGTTTTAGTTAAATTAATTAATTATGGTTACTTATTATTATTATTCAGTACAGCATATAGTCTGTTAGATTCTTTGGTAAAAAATGATCTGTAAAATATTTTACAGTGGAGCTGAATCTGGGCCATTGTTACTATATGTAAATATTTTCAAATGTACTTCTTCAAATATAAATACCTTATTTTAAGATGCAGCTGTTTTAGTGAATCAGACTAAATTAAGCCCAATCCTAACATACATATTCAGGTAAGCTGTCTATTTGCCTTGGACCTGATCTTACATTCTGTGTGCATCCAAACCTTTCATTGACATCAGCAAGAGTTTTGCAAAGGTAAGGCCTACAGGATTACATTAACTTCAGTGGGGCTCTGTGTAGATACAACAATCTACCCACATGCTACACTAGGGATCCCAAACTGTGATTCATGAGCCACATGTGGCTCTTTTACCATTAAAGTGAGTCTTGCTGAGCCCCAGCCTCCCCCGCTTCTCCACCTACCAGACTGGAGGGGGAGGCTCAGGTCCTCTTCCTTGCAGCGGGGTGGTGGGGTAGGGGCTTTTGCCCAGCAGGGAGGGGGGGATCTTGGGGCTTCAGCAGGAGCAGGGTTGAAGCCCTGAGCCCCATTGGGCGCCTCCTGGGGAGCTGATGGCCACCCTGAGCCACGCCCCCAGCAAGTGTGCCCTGGCTCTTGAACTTCTGAAGATTGTCAGATGCTCCTGGGGGGGGGGGGGGTCAGTAAGTTTGCCATCCCTGTGCTATACAATGCTGGATCAGGAACTAAAAGCTTACATAAGAACTGAAAGCAAATTAGGCCTGATCCTACAGGCTTTAATTGCCAATGAAACTGCATTTGATAGTAAGAACACACCATATTCACTCATCAGCATAGCCTACATTGATTTATGAAGTCTTTATGAAAACAATATGTCTAATTTTGTGTATATCACATGCATGGCTTTACTGTTATAAACACACTGATGGAAAATGGGATGAAGATATGAGTACATTTGTATTAAACTTTCATCTTTTTAACCAGAAACAGTTGCTATATTGTTCTTTTTTGAAAGAAAAAAAAAATCAGCGAGGCCAAAAATGATACTTACTTCATATTAGAAATACTGGTGGTTAATTTATCTCTCTAAAAAAAAAAAGATGAAACAGTGATGTGATGCTACCCCTCTTATCCAAATTATGAATGTAAAAATAAGCCCCTTCATGGTACTGTTACAATTATCATGATAGATAGTTAGCCTGACTTTCATAAGCCAAGTAGACTGTTGAAATCAGAATGAGAAGGAAATGTTTTATTACATGTCATACTCAAGTAGACAATATACTGCATCAACCGCTTCTCTCTCTTCCCTCCCCCACCGCCCCTTCTCAAAGCCCTAGTCTGACATTCCTGAAGACTAGCACAGGAACACATGACTTACAGCAGTGGTCACCGTTTGTCAAATAGAATGATGTTGCAGTGGAAGCTGAAATACTCCATAGTTTTCAAACAAATATAAATGTATTCTACATAAAAAGTGCAAAATGGCAATACATATTACATAGGGTCTGATCTTTTCTGCAGACCTTATACTAGCAAAACTACCATTGTGGGAGATTTTTCTGTAGTAGGTTTGCCTAAGTAAGGACCACAGAATTATTATTTTTTTTTAATTCATAAATCATTGTATCCAAGGTCCTTATCTGTCCATCCAGATTTAAACAGAACTCCCCTCTAAAATCAACTGAGAGTTTTGCTTTGAAAATGGTACGGGGGAATATGGACCCAAATTACATTTTAAAGTGCAATGCTAAAATACTGTTAATTAATTTTCCAGCAGATTGGAAATATATGCAATTCATTCATTCTGCTCTCTGCAAAACCACAACTGAATATCATACTTTATGTACCGAAATGCTTCCCTTTGCAAAATAACAATGCTTAGAATGGTTTATTTTAGGAATTCAGGGCCAAATTCTGCTCTCTGTTCTGCTGTTGTAAATCTAGAATAATTCCTTTGAAGTCAATGGTGTAGCTCCAGATTAACACATGTATAACCAAGAGAAGAATTTGGCCCATTATCTGTAAGTTAATTAGTAAATTTTATAACCATTTAATTACTACATTCATTGCACTTTATTCCCTTTGAAATCCAATTAATTAAATGCTTCTGGTTTCTACTATCTAAATGTGTCTTTGTGTTTTCTGACACTATTCCATTCAGTGTTTTAAGAATAAACATTCATTCTAAAACCTAACTGTTTATACCATTTTTGCAGTATTGTCACAATACTAGTTATTATGAGACTCATCTCAATAATGAAAAAGTAAAATGAAAGCAATAAAAATTACAAAGATGTATAATATTTATATTAGGATGGATCACAGTTACACATAGATGAATTGACAGTAGGGTGACCAGACAGCAAGTGTGAAAAATTGGGACAGGGCGTGGGGAGTAATAGACACCTATATAAGACAAAGCCCTGAATATCAGGACTGTCCCTATAAAATCAGGACCTCTGGTCATGCTAATTGACAGATATGCTGAAGATAGCAGGGCTGGAGTGGAAGGAGGCTTAGACACACACTGTATGGGAGAACTCACACTTCACTGGAGCACAGTACAGAGATGCTTAGGACAGGGACCTTATGTAAATGAGCTCACAGCCTTTCCATCCCTTTCACAAGCCAACCTCAATTTGCCTCCTTTGGATTGTTGTTCCACTCTTCTCTATGCAGGGCCTACAGTTCCCTGTAGAACTGCTGCAGGAGGACAGTGTGGGTGGAGGGGGGGTTCTCTAAGACACGTTAACTAAAGCAACCAATTGTAGGTTTGCAAGGCTGGTGGTGATGAGAAGGTGGGTGTCTTTGTCATTCACTCTCTACTATTCTATGTTGTTATTATTTGTTTCCAGTAGTAACAACAATGTTCTAGGAGCTGTACAGGCACAAGGGAAGACTATATTTTTGCCCTGGGCTCTCATCACTCCAGTGGTCCTATCTTCACCTGAGAACTCTTTTAGTCTCACCAGCTGTCAGGAAAATGAGGAGCACCAGCCTCCTCACAACAAACTCCGTGCTTGTCCTGGTACCATCTCCCAGTCTCCAGGATGCCATGGATAATTGTTTTGGGATGGATTCATGCACTTTGCCCCAAACAATGAACCCATATGAATTATGCAACCAATTCTGAGGGGGTCTGATAACTTCAGAGTCCATTTAAGCCTCTTTGAAGGGTGCGGGTACTCAGATCCACCTAAGTTCCACTCCACACATCTACAGGACCAAGGTTTTGCTCTCCGTCATTATTATTTCATCAATGAATGATGACTTTCCCTCAAGTAAAAGTAACTACTTCTTCTGACAGATCTTTAACATGGCATTCAGTAAAATTACCAAAACAATTACTCTTAAATGACAGAGAGAAAATGTATTTCACTATATTTTATGACTGCTATGTAAGCTATTATAGTAATAACCTACCAATTAATTATAAAGTATTTACCCACCTAAAACTATGTTTATCATATTAGTATCATATTGCATGACATTACATTAAATATTACTGCTTTCTTAGATTTTTTTTTCTATAATGTATTACATAAGGGCTAGATTCTAATATCTTATTCATGTTGAACAGTACCTTACCCTTAATTTCAATTAAATTAAACTACTAAAATATGACAAGGAGTATCAGAATCTGGTCTAAAAGAAATACCCCTGAGTATCGGTTATCTAGTTATATAAATAGATAATGGAAAATATATGAAACTGAAATATACCAGTCTCTAGGCACAATCCTACATGTTTTACTCAGCCACAACTGACATGAAAGTCACTGTGAGTTCAGCATGAGAAAAGTGTGCAAAAATAGGTCCTATAAATATAAAAGTGGAAACATCTTTTGTGTCAGATGTTTAATTTATGATAAAACTAACAAAAGTTTGGTGTTCAAAACAATCTATAAAAACAGCTAGAAATTACATGGGTGAATGTTCTGAAATTAATGTAAATCTGGCCACCAAAAAAGAAAATCTGTCCCAAAAGCACAATTATATAGTATATACAACATTGTATCAGTATTCTAAACAGTTGGCAAAATACTGAATATAGAAGATAGATAAAGAAACCTTTTGACTTGCTTTTATAAATAAATGTTATATATTATATTATCAGAATCCATGTGTTGATTCTAGCACTTACATTTTAGAAATTAGGGTTCACTTTTGCCTTTATTTCTCTTTTATAATGGATTTACATGAACTTTTGAAAGAAAATGTATAGGGTCTTTCATCTCAGGAAACTCAACGTATCTTGTCAAAAACGGCAACAATTGGACAAAAAGTGACCTAAATGGCCCCAGTAAAACAATTCTCAACTTAAAAAAAAAAAAAGAATTAACACATTTTTTTCTCTGACACTTTTACTTCTTTGGTCAGCACTAACTCAGCAGATCATCATGCAGATGGTTTCACTGATCCTGCTAGCAAAACAAAGGTCATATTTTCATACAAATAAATTGTTCCACAACCACAACTACTTCTGGAATCAGATATTCTATCTCCTCTTTCTACCTATAATTTTCTTCAGAAAATTAATCATTGTAGCCTCTGCATGGGTAACCCCATTTCTATTAAGGTCTGAGTTATCAAATGTCCCTTTTAGTTGTATTTCAGGATACTTAATGAGTAAACAATCTTTTTTGAAATCCATGTCTTTTTTTTTAAGAATTCTTCTTCAAGACTATGCTGCTGGAGGTTAATTGATTATGTTTAATTTTCTTCTCCAATAATGGCTCTCCTAATATTTTAATTTTTTTGCTACTTGTAGTTGGTGTAGGGCACTGAAGAGGATTACACTAATTATTCTGATTTTAGCATGTGGACTATTAGAATGTTTCCTGGTCTCAACTATCAAGTGTATGCAGAGAATATGGAGGTAGCTGGAATCAGAAATAGCAGCATCAGGAACTCTGACATAAAAAGACTGTCTGGGCACTTCTGTCACCTAGGTCTCATAAATTCAAGCTGTTTCTGTGCATTTACACACTTGTGGATGCTGCCTCTTTGTGGCAGAATGCCATGTAAAATGTACCTTTCACATTAATGACCAGATCCTGCATTCCTACTGAAGCCACCCAAAACTCCCATTGACTTGAAATTTGGGTGCACAAGAAAAAAAAGTCTCACACCTGAAGGACCACATATTGCCCTGATCATTCAGGCGGGCACCGATCGATCCAGCGGGGATCAATTTATCGTGTCTAGCCTAGACGAGATAAATCGACCCCTGAGTGCTGTCCCATCGACTCCTGTACTCCAACGCTGCAAGAGGCGCAGGCAGAGTCAACAGGGGAGCGGCAGCAGTCGACTCACTGCGGTGAAGACACCATGATAAATCGATCTAAGTATGTCGACTTCAGCTACATTATTCACGTAGCTGAAGTTGCATAACATAGATCAATTCTCCCCCACCTCCCCGCCAGTGTAGACCAGGGCTAAGAAAATTTCCTGTCATGTCATTGTGCAAGCCAATGTGCTTAATCGCCTTCTCACTTGTAGTCATTTAACACCAGTGTAATTGCTGACTTTAATGATTATTCCTGATATACACCAGTGTAAACGGGAAGAGAATAAGTCCCTTTGGCTTTGGCAATGGTTCAAAGGGAACTTTTTCCTCAATAAAGACCGCAAAATGAGACCTCAATCAGCACTTACCTCTCTCATTGACTTCAATGACAGATATGCTACAGATCAAGAGCAGTATACACCATAATGGCATGTGTTGTTCCTTTTGCAATAAAACAAGAAGAATCTCCTGTTCACATTTAAAATCCATATTTCAGTACATTGACCAAACTCCCCAGAGTTATGTATGGTCATGCACATTTGATTTTGTTTGTTTAGGTAGAGGAGGGCATGGTGGAAGGGAAGTACACATCCCAACACATCATTCATCCTGAATTGCTGAAGGCCAGTTTAACACAAAAATAAAGACACATATTTTACGTAAGTAGAAAAAGCAGCACAGAACAGAACCCTTTTGCAAAACAGATGTTAGTAGCGAATCTTAGCCAAACAATACCAAATACAATAACCTAAGAGATAAAGGTAAAAAAGAATGTGAAATATCACTTACCCTGATCCATATAGTAAATGAAAACTTTAGAAAGGAAAAAAAATGTAAATACGAAACTGTACTATTAAGAATGTTGGTGATTCACATAGCAATGTCCAGTTCTGATCCATGTCAGGTACCTTGATAAATTACAATATATTGTGTTTTGAAAATAACCTGAAGAACACATCAGATTATACTGTTAGTTCCTTTCTGTTCAGACTTGATTGCTAGTAAAGGCAGTTTCACATACCAAAGTATGATTTTGGCAAGATATTGTGAACTTCAGGTAATCATTACTTGATGTCCTTACATTTGAAATAGTTATCAAGTGTTTATTCAGAAAGTATTTTAAAAAATTACATGTGCTGGGATACATATGAGACACCAGTTGTCCCATCTTACAGTGATGCTGTATTTATGGATATCCTTTCCATTGCCTGATGCCCAAAAGGGTAAAGACATTATATAGAGATTTGTACAGTCCATCATTTGGTCTTTCAAAGTGCCAGTATACACATGGATCTGTACAAGTGCAATTGCATTTGACTAAACAATCAGAAATTGGCTACAACAGTAGTCAAATCATTATATTTTGGTTGAGTAATGAAAAGAAACAATTTTCCTGCTAAAATCAACCATTTCCACATGTCCCTCACTAGTTAGTCCAACTAGTTGCCCTAGCAGGAGGTTCTAAATACAGTATTATTTTATCCTGACCAGATTGCTTGTCTTGGATTGCCTTTTAAGATTTGGTCATAATTACTGTTAATTTTAGTGATTTAAAATGTCCTCCTGACACCACTTCAGCTTTGGAAATAAAGCTCTACATGTAGTGCAACACTTCCGAGCAATTCACAGACTCTGGGCCCCATCCTGAGAAACAATTACACTTCCATGTAACTTTACTTATGAGAACAGTCGCACTGACTACGGCCCCAATCCTCCAAACTTTTGGGCATGTGGCTAACTTTACTTACTCACTGAAATCTATGGGACTACACACCTGAGCAAAGTTGTTCATTTGCCTAAGTGTTTACAGGATGGGTGCCTATGCCAAGACTACTTTCATGAATAGAGTTACTTGGGTATGTAAGTATTTGCAAGACTGGGCCCTAAAATAGTGAAGGAAAGAGAAATGCTAATGCACATACAAAAATAGGTGCTACAATAAAATATTTGTATAGTTCATCAATAAGTTATTTTCATTAACCAGTTATGGATCATATATCTCTGCCCTCTTTAATGATTTGTCCACATCTCTGGTGATCTTTTTAAAGATCATATATATATATATATATATATATATATATATATAAATATATATATGATTTTAATTCAAAAGTCCAGAAAGCATACAAACACATCCTTTAAAAAAGGAAACCTTGTATTAAATTGGGTGTGCAAATCTCTCCTTAAAAGCCATATAGACTCACCCAGAGCTAAAAGGGGAAAACATGCGCTGCACTCTTCAACCAAAGAGAAAATAAAACTAAGCAATGTCTGTCCAACAAAATGAAAGTGACCATGACTTTTGTACTTGTAACCTGCACAATCTGACCTAAGTAAACCCTCTTTCCCCCCTCCCCAACACACAGACACCCAAACACACAAGGGCAAGTGTTGTGCCCAGTTTACACAATAGATTGTTTCCTACTTGTAAAAATAAAAATGAAACAGCACACCCTTTCAGTATCATTCCCCAAAGCTGAAAATCCTGTGCCAAGGCACTTCACCATACAACAAAATGAGTTAAAAGGGGGAAGGGGGAGGGGGTCAGCATTTGTGTTTCTTTGTTTTGTGTGTGGTTGTTAAATACAAATACTCTAGAGGAGGAGGAGGAGATGTTGTGGTTGTTGGGGGGGGGGGGTTTCTCAGAACTGGCTAAATGTGGTCTGTTTTTCCAGCACTTCGAGGTAGTCCGGCTCTGCGTTTAGTTTTGCTTTTAACTCCAGATACTCGTTCCTGTTGGGCTCTACATAGACAGTACTCGGGGGGCTGTAGAGCACCGTCTCCCGGAGCCTGCTGTCCCCCGCCCCGGGGTGCAAGTACTGATGGGGCCGCATAAGGTCATAGTTGGGGGAGTAGGTGTAGGCGGCGGGGAACTTGGGGTAATCGGGGAGATTATTGCCGGGGGTGCCCAGCGAGGAGGAGGAGTGTTTATCGGGCTCCAAAATGCCCCTGTAAAAGCGATCGGCGTCTTGCACCGGGGAGAGCAGCTCGTCCCGGGGCTCGATGGTGCTGACGCTGTAAGTGGGGCTCCGCAGGGGCTCCCCCTCCCCCGGGGGCGGCGGAGGCGGAGGCCCTTGCTGCAAGTGGTGGTTGCTGTAGGTGACCTTGAGCTCGTGCAGGTCTTTGTAATCCTCGCCCGCGTTGCCCTCCCGGGAGCGGTAGATGGGGTTCTTGCACATGTGGCCCAGCGGGTGCGGGATGTACTCGTACACGTGGCCGGCGGGGGTCTTTACCTTGGGCAGGGCCGGGCCGCCGCCGCCGCCGCCGCGCGGGTGGCGGGGCTGCGGCGGCGCCGGGTGGTGGTGGTGGCCGCTGCCGTAGACGCTGTACTGCATGTTGAAGGAGCTCACGTCGGAGTTGTTGGCGCTGGCCGGGTCGCCCGGGCCCTTCTTCCGCCGCTTCATCACCAGCACGAAGAGCCCCGCCGCCACGAACACCGACATGATGAACACCAGCAGCAGGCTCAGGATCAGCACCGACAGCGGCACCGAGGACGAGGGGGATCCGCCCCCGCCGCCCGAGGGCGCCGCGCCCCCCGCCTCGCCCGTGCTGTTGAGCCGCACGGTGGCGGAGAAAAGGGTGCTCCCGCCCGGCAGCTGGATGGAGGAGGGGGTGGGGGTGGGGGTGGAGACGATGATGTCGGAGTAGTCCGGGCACAGCAGCTCCGACCTGATTGTCCGCATGTCGCTCTGGCCGAACTTCTTGGGGGACTCGCAGATGACCTGGTCCACCAGCACCCCGGTGTTGAGCTGCTCCAGCCACAGCTTCATGCCCACCACGTCGCAGGTGCAATCCCAGGGGTTCTCGTGCAGGTCGATCTGCAGCAGGGATTTCAGCTGGTCCAGCACCCCGCTCACAGGCAGGTAGGAGAAGTGGTTGCTCCTCAGGCTCAGCCGGTAGAGAGTCAGGCCGGAAAAAATGTTGGCGGGCAAAGATCTCAGCAGGTTGTTGTTCAAAAACAAGAGCTGGAGGTTGGGGACTGATTCAAAGGTGCCCGCCTCGATGTCCCGGATGACGTTGTACTGTAGGAAGAGGTACTGCAGGCTCTGCAGCCCGTAGAACAGCTCCGCGCTCAGCCGCTCGATCCGGTTCCCGTTCAGATAGAGTCTTCTCAAATTAGTTAGATCCCCAAAGGCCCGGTCCTGAATGACCGAAATCCGGTTGTTGCCCAGGTGCAACAAATCCAGCCCGGTGGCGTCCAGGAAATCCGCCCTGCGCACCAGGGCGATGTAGTTCTCGGTCAAATACATCTTCTTGGGGTTGTAGGGTTTGGGCTGTAGCTCGGAGATACTTTCGATCTTCCTCTCCTGGCAATTGACATTGAGGCCCAGGTCGGAGATCTGCAGGTTGCAAGTGCAGGCGGTGGGACACTCCAAAGGCACCGGGGATTTGGTCTGGTAGGCGATGCTGGGGCCGTAGTTGCTGTATCCCAGATCTTTGGAGGACAGGCGGGAGGTGGGGCGCACCCTGGTCTTGTTGGGTTGACGGGTCCCTTTAGGGGGCTTCAAGGGGGATTTGTAAACAGCCGAGGAAGAAGTGGCCACGGAGTTGACCGAGGCTGGGGTTGTGTGGAAATACCCTGTGGTGCTCAAAGGCGTCTGCGGCCGCATTTCATAATCCGAGATGAGTCTCCTAGGACAAAGCTCCTGCTTGGAGACCTCATCCAAGTCTCGGCCGTGCAAGCGGAAAGGGGTTTCACAAACCACGTCCCCCACCAGAGCCGAGTAGGAGATACTGTCTAGCCAATCCTTCAGAGCGATCAACTCGCAAGAACAATTCCAGGGGTTCTCCTCTAGCTGCAGCTCCACCACTTTATCCATGTGCTGCAAAAGGCCCAGGTAGGGCAGCAGCTTCAACCGGTTACCCCTCAAGTCCAGGTGAGTTAAGGGCACAAAACGGAAAAGGTTGTTGGGCAAACTGGAGAGGAGGTTATCATTGAGGATCAGCACCTGCAGCAAATGCAGTTTGCTGAAAGCATTGGGTTCAATAGTGCTGATGTAATTATAATCGACTTGTAGATACTCCAAACTCTCCAGACCAAGGAAAGTGTCGTCCCTTAATAGTTCCAGCTTGTTATTGTTCAGGTGCAGCCTCCTTAAGCCCCGCAGACCATGAAAGGCCCCCGTTTCGATGTCTTGTATGTCATTGCTCCCTAAATGCAAAATCGAAGCCCCAGTGTAATTAACAAACTGGTTTGGGTAGAGTCTGTTTAAAAGGTTCCCAGACAACAAGAGGTGATAAACAGGGAATCTTGGTGGGCTAATCTCGAAAAGGCTGATGATCCCTCTGTTTTCACAGCTCACCGTTAAGATGCTGTCCTTTTCCTCGCAAGGACACGCCTTATCGCAGATTTCCCCATAATACTCGATGCTTTCTGCCCACGACAGGACTAGCGATGTTAAAACAACCGCTATCGTCTGCAGCATCCAGATATGCATTTTTTTGTTGGGGTCCTGTTCCAAAGTTACTGTAGAGCAGCAAGCGTACATTTTAACTCCTGTAAGGGCAAGAAGAGAAAAGAAAACAACTTGATAGCATAAAGATTTAAAATATAAACCAGACACAAAGTTTTCATTTATTTATTTTAGAGTGTGGGGTATGTGTGTGGAGAAGGTTGCTATTAAAAATGAACTGGGCATTTCAAAATTCCAAGTGTTTTAAAAGCTGGATAACACCAGGTCTGCTTGAAAGGATGATGTGCAACTCCTAGTGAGTTAAACGTCTGCTGTATTTTTAAAAGCTAAGGTCACACTGGAAACTGTTCTGTTTCTATTCATATGTGCTACATTTCAGTGTTTCGTCGGATTTTTGTTTTCATGACCAGCCCCATAAATATACATAAAATGGCTGTCAGTTCGGTTTCACGGTTCTAATTTAAAAGAAAAGAAGCACCATTTTATGAGGTTTCCCATCTCAGCCCTGTTACCCACCCCGCTTTCTTCCTTTCAGAACCTCTTTAGCGAACAGCGCACTGTTAAGGTCTTTCCCCACTTTTACAGACACTAGCTGCTACCGTGATTATTTTTAACCATTGCTGGAAATGTCCTTGTAGGAAATCCAAAGAAAAACGTGAGATATGTACATTAATTCAACACAAAGAATCCTGTTGGATCCCCCAAATCACCTCTTTCCTAAAACGGTTAATGTCTGTATATATATATGCATATTTAAAAACAAAACAAAAAAACACATAACTTTTGTGATGGACTTCTCAGGCAATGCAATGAAATACATCCACCGTGTAACTGAATGCACTTACTAGCTCTCTTTAGTAATGTATTCATGTTTTGCATCTTCACTCACATAGGTAATCTCACTCGGATGATATTTATGAACACACGTAGAGCGAGCGCGAGAGAGAATTAAAGGGGACATTTGAGCCACTCACCCAAAATTTGTGAAAAAATATATAAAACGTGAAGATCATCTTCGCAGGCTCAGCCATATCTGGCATACGGTTTATTCCCAATGTTTTGTAAAACTAGCCTAATAGAAGCGGAGAGATCTAACTAGGTCTCATGGAAATATGTAATCGCCAACACTTCAAGCATTGGAGATGCTGATTATAAGCAACGATGGCTGTCAGTGCTCTTCATCGTTTAGGGGAGAAGACACCCGAGCTGATTGAAAGCCAACCGGGAAAAAAAATCCTACCATTGACCTACGTCAGTGATTTAATACCCGAATTTCATCTAGCCGGAAACAAATCCGATTTTCTTTCTCTCTTGCAGTCTGTCTCCTTGCAGCTTTCTCCTACTTTTACTTGTCTAAAAATAATAAGAGACAGAATATGCGCATTTGTGTGTGTTTGGGGGTGTGTGGGGGGGAGACTAATAAGTCATTGAAACTGCATTTTCTACGGTCAACCTTCTCAGAGCGTCACTCCTCACGGCAACACTCGTTTGGAGAAACGCACCCTAAAAATAAGTCTCATTACTGCAACACATCTCTTGTTCAACGAGTTCAACACTGCAAACCTAGCACTTGCAGCACAGGGAGGGAAGTAGCAGGGAATCGGACGTCTTGGCGAATACATTAGATATATACAATTTCGACCAAACATCTAACGGATCGAAATTACTGAAGACAAACGGCTTCACTGCATCAAAGCAAAAAATCTTTCTAGTTACAGCATTTACCTTGCAAATTCTTTCTCAGCCCGATCAGATCTATTCATCCATTAACCGTCTGATCTTCAAACCAAACCAAAAAAAAAAGAAAAAAAGCCACTGCGAAACGTGCCCGTGCAGTACAGTATCAAACTCCCGGCGATTTGCAACTTTAATGCAGTTATGGTTAGTAAAGGAGATAAATACAGTTTCCCCTCCCCCCTTCCTCCTTCAAGAAAACAACGGGGGTGGAGATAAAGAAAATAAAGTTAAATCTGTGCTATACAAGGCTGCCATCCTGCCTGAGAAGCCGGTCTGTGATGGCTGTGCGCCGCTCCCTTGCCAGATCTCGGTGGAGGGTCACAGTTTGCGGGGGGGTGTACTGCTTTCCCCCAAAGAGTTCAAACCCTAGCTCACCGCACTACGCGGCCGGCTCTAGGCAGCTTTCAGTACCGCCGACAGCAGCAGCCGCCGCCGCCGGACTCCGCCACCTAACTGAGCAGCACCCCGAGCTGGGAGAAATCCTGTTCCAAAGGGGGGAAGGGGAGGAGTTGCGGAGGAGGGGGGGGGCGATTGGGAAGCCACAAAAATACACAGACAGGAAGGGGGGGGGGGACTCAACCCCGATACTTACTGAGCCTGAAATCTCCAGGGCCCAAGCATTGTTGCAACCCATACAGATGCCTGTTTGGGGTGTGCGCTGCGTGCGAGCCGCCCGGGCGAAGGAGAGCGGCGGCGGGGCTCGCAGGCGGGAAGGTTGGAGAAGGAACGCACGCACACGGAGCCCCCCGCCCAGCCTGCGCCGAGCCCCCGCGGCACACACACATCGAGCGCGGCGGCGGCGGCGGCGCTGCCAAGGGCTGGCTCCCGAAGCTGCTCTCAGCGCTCTGCCCGCGACCAGCGAGTGTGTGTGTGTGTGTGTGTGGCGGGGCGGGAGGGGCGAACAAGAGAGAGGGAGGGGGGGATGAAGAGCGGGGGGCGGGGAACGGAGGAGCGAGGCGGGCAAGTGGAGGGTCCAGAGAGCGGAGAGAGGGGAGGGGAGAAGGGGAGTCAGGAAGGAGAGGAAGGGGGGCGAGGGGCGCACAAAGAGGGAGGGCAGGAGGAAGATGGGTGGGATGTCTCTGCACTGGGGGCTAACGGAGGGACGAAGAGGCTGCTCCCTTGCCGCCTCTCGCTGCCAGGCTGCGGGGCTGCACACACGGACTCACATGCCGATACAAGAAGCCGCCGCGCCTGTCCCCGGCGCGCACTCCCCGCGCTCCCGCTTCCCACGGGGAGGCACAACTTTCTCCCGGCTCCGCAGCCGCTTCCCGCTCAGCCCGCCCAGCCGAGACCCAGCCTCCTGATTTGCTCCCCCGCCTCACACCATTGTCCGCCGGCCGGTCGTCCCCCCCCCCCCCCCCCCCCCCCCCCCCGCCGGCTGAGACCCAGACTGGCAGGGGCTGGTGCGCGGCGCCGCGCGCCCGGGTTTAAGCTTCCCCTTCTTCTGGCGGCGCGCGCCGAACATGGTAGTGTGCAGCGGGGGAGAGCCGGGAGCCTGGCCCGCGCGGCTGCCTCCCGCAGAGCCTCCGCCGCGGGCCGGGCTCTGGCTGCGGCAGCTGCGTCTCTTGCTTGGTCTCTGGCCGCCTCCGCTGCATCCGCTTCTTTGGAAGGCAGCGAGGGAGTTGGGGCAGCGGACGGGGCCGCGGGAGAACCCGAGCAGCTTTGGCTAGGCACCGTCCTTAAGAGGAGGGGGCTTCCCCCGCGCCCTCCTGCCCCCCGCAGAAAGCAGGTGGGGGCACACGCGCGCGCCGACCTGCCGCAGAGAGCGGCCCGGCCTGTCTCCGGCACGAGGCGCTGGGCGAGCGCGGGTGATTCTGCCCTCTAAGGCATTTCAATGGCAGGAGGCATGGGGCCGGGGCTGAGCCACTTGCTCATTGTGGAGCTGCCGGTTTAGCAAAGCTGCGGCAGACATGGTGGAGCTGGGGGAAGACAGAGCAGTGAGGCCCCGCGGCCAATAGATGGCAATGCAGGGCGGCAGATTGGCTTTCTCCGAGAATGCAGCGGAAGAAGCCAAAGCAACTTCTAAATATTGTTTCTGTGCGTGGGAATCAGCCTGGCAGTATACGTCCTGAACATAGCACAAGCATAAGACTTTGCAGCCAGCCCCAGAACTGAAGGAGGGAGGGAAGGAAATAATGTGCCAGCGATTCAACGATTGGTAATTTGAAGAGACAAACTACACACCGTTTTGCTGATTGCTTTTTCCTGTTGTTGTTAGTTGGGAGAATTGCAGTTCACGTGCAATATTGTTTTAAATAAAAAAGAAGCTCCTTCACTTTGCTTTCAAGCTATCATAGTGGATCATGTTTAAGTTTAGCTGTAGGTATTTATTTTGCAGTGCAATTGGAGTTTTGAATGATCTCAAAACAAACGAAAATATATTTGCATATATGCATATATATTTAAATTATACATGTGCACAACCAGTACATAAAACATGTATATAATGTACAATTATACTCAGAATATAAATTGGACAACCCCATGAGCTTGAAGGCAAATTAGACAAATTAGAGGATTGGGTCAAAAGAAATGTGATGAGGTTCAACAAGGATAAGTGCAGAGTCCTCCACTTAGGATGGAAGAATCCCATGCACTGCCTCAGACTAGGGACCGAATGGCTCGGCAGCAGTTCTGCAGAACAGGACCTAATGGTTACAGTGGATGAGAAGCGGGATATGAGTCAACGGTGTGCCCTTGTTGCCAAGAAGTCTAACAGCATTTTGGGCTGTATAAGTAGGGGCATTGCCAGCAGATTGAGGGACATGATCATTAACCTCTATTTGGCATTGGTGAGGCCTCATCTGGAGTACTGTGTCCAGTTTGCCCTCCTCCCCCCCCCAACACACACACAAAGGATGTGGAAAAATTGGAAAGAGTCCAGTGGAGGACAACATAAATGATTAGGGGGTGTAACACATGACTTATGAGGAGAGGCTCAGGGAACTGGGATTGGTTAGTCTACAGAAGAGAAAAATGAGGGGGGATTTGATAGCTGTTTTCAACTACCTGAAAGGGGGTTCCAAAGAGGATGGATCTAGACTGTTCTCAGTGGTACCAGATGACAGAACAAGGAGTAATGGTCTCAAGTTGCAGTAGGGGAGGTATAGTTGGATGTTAGGAAAAACTTTTTCACTGAGAGTATGGTGAAGCACTGGAATGGGTTATTTAGGGAGGTGGTGGAATCTCCTTCCTTAGAGGTTTTCAAGGTCAGGCTTGACAAAACCCTTGCTGGGATGATTTAGTTGAGGACTGGTCCTGCTCTGAGCAAGGGGTTGGACTAGATGACCTCCTGAGGTCCCTTCCAACCCTGATATTCTATGATTCTATGATGATTCTGTGAATTCCATCTTTCAGTGAAAAACTAAATTCACATGAAATTCCAGCTTTAAGTGAAAAACTAATGCAACCTTAACTGAGAAATCAAGACTAATGATCAATAAACGTATCATGGACCTTTAACTGTCCCACTTGCTATCTGCCCACTGGTGGTATATCATCTCCTGGGATTTGTTTTAACATTTCAACCCCTTGAAAAGTTTCTGAGCCCTGGTCTACACTGGGCGGGGGGGGGGGGAGGGGGGGGAGGGGGATCGATCTAAGTTATGCAACTTCAGCTACATGAATAATGGAGCTGAAGTCGACGTACTTAGATTGACTTACCATGGTGTCTTCACCGTGGTGAGTCGACTGCTGCTGCTCCTCCGGCCGATTCTGCCTGCACCTCTCACGGCGCTGGAGTACAGGAGTCAGTGGGAGAGTGCTCAGGGCTCGATTTTTCGCGACTAGACTAGATGTGATAAATCGATCCACGCTGGATCTATTGCTGCCCGCTGATAAAAGAAATAGCTTTTAAACATCAGCCTAGCCCACAGATGTATCCTCTTCTTTCCAGATGTGGAATTTTTACCAGCAAATTGTCTTGCCTAAAGCCCAGAATGAACAAGAGCTGGTCCTGGACTCTGGTTAGCTTTCTAAACATAAAACAGGTTTCTTCCATTAGATATTGAAATCTAACATTTCCTGTGACCTTGTGGGGCTAGAAACAGAAGAAATATATTTTTGGAAAGAATCTCAGTTTCTCAGTGGGATCAAGTACTTGTTTTTAGTGCCAAATGGGATCAAAGATTACAATCATGACATTTCTAGGTATAGACAATTTACAGGTGTTTATAACTCCCTCTGTACTCTGTACAGTGAGACATATGGTCTAATCCAAAGGCTACTGAAGTCAATGGAAGTCTTTGAATTACTTTGGTTGGCTTTCGATCAGATGGTTTCATAGGTGGAGGGATAAAAAAAGTATCTAAAATATTCCTAACATTGCATGTAGTATTTAGAGAGTACGTGATGGCATCGAGAAGTATACATATTTTATTGACAGTAATTTGGAAGGGCCTACATTCCTTTCTTGTGACTTCACCATTTCTGAGGAATGTTGTGATCCCAAAGTCATGCTGGTACATTTTTTATACTGTACCATATTATCATTCATTGTATGTGTATCCCTCTCATAAACACACATCCATTTTTTTCTATATGAGAGGAAAATGTTTTGAATAACCTCAGAAGCTAGACACTACAGAGGTTAAATCTGTCAACCAAATCATTTTGAAAAAGTCAACATTCCATAAAACTAAAACAGTGCTTACAAAAAATAATGTTCAAATGAAATGTGTACAGTAAAAGTTACTACAGTTTAACTATTCTGGTTCTGTGCTACTGAGAGTATTTGAAGCAACTACAGTGAATGGAAACCCTTCCTCCCAATTTTTTCTGAAAACTTACTTTTCAATATGTTAGATTGCTGGATTATTTTAGCAGAACAAATGTGTTTGAAATTATTATTAATGTAGAGAGATAGCATCTGAGTGTTCTATTCATTATTACCTCATTTTGATTAAAACTCCATTTTGAATTAAGCACTTTTATTTGAATTCAGTAAGATTTTTTGTAGTATTTATCATAATTTGTATGAACAGCAATATAAGCCTCAGCTTTGCAGTTCTTAGTCAGGTGAAACTATCACCAACTTAATGAGGTTTATGCTGTCTGTGGTGATTCATTATGTTGATACATTGTGTGTGAATTTCTAAACTGAAGCTGGGAATGTAAGTCGCTAGAGTGAAAACACCAAAAGTTTGGCTAACTTTATAAGCAGAAAAGGGAAATCAGTTTCAGAATTGTGTTAGTTTTTCTTTAATTTAGAGTTGTTTTTCCCCTTTATTTTAAACATTTGGGTAAATCGAGAGTTCATAAAAATAAATGACAAATATCCTTGCTTACAGGACCTATCATAGGCCCGATTCTATTCCCACTGGCATTAATTGAACACTATATGCTAATTTCAAAAGGAGCAGGCTTGGGTGCAGTGCAAGGCAAATACTATATAAACTTCCCTAAAAAGCTCTGCCATTATGTCTCCGTCCTGACCTTTCATCTGTCCTGTCTTCTTTTATATTGGTCATTATCCTACACTTTCAGAAAATGTCAAGCATGTAGGTCAACATTACATACCTAAATCTATCTATAGGCACTGCCATAAAAGTCGCCTCATTTTTTGTGGCACTAAGTGTCCACAGCTCCCACTGACTTCAGTACCTTTCGTTGGTCCTTTTCACCACTGTAAATCAAGCCACTTTTATTTAGAATGTAGGCACTTAACTTCAGGTGCCAGCATTTTGGGGAAAATGGCCTTAATATATAGAATAATGTGATCACTTGTACTGTTTTGGAAACATTAGTCAAGCTAACATGTCTATATACACAGTAACTTCTTGCAAAATAAATGTAATAAGAATTTGAATAATTATAAGCATATACTTACAAAATAAGGAAATAATGTGGTAACTTAAAACAATTATATGCAAACATTTACCTAAATACTGTAGACAACAGTGATTTTCAATGAATAGTTCTGTCTTTTAGATAAATGAAATATGTAAACTATCTTTACATAGTAAACATATTCAAATCAAAATATGATTTAACACTTTGGTTTGTAATAGCCCGTATAACTGTATTATATTGTACTAACAGAAAGAGAATAATGTTTGGCTTAAATTTGTTGGGAGGATCATGGTGTTAAAAAACCCCTACAACAAACCAAGTGTCTTAGAATGAATGCAAATTGTGGGTTCCACATACACAATGAAACATTCTGGATGTCATTCTACTGGTGTCTCCTCCACTTCTCCTGAATGGGAACTTATCATCAGTGACTGCCACTAGGTGTCCCAATATGCACCTATGCAACGAACCGCTTAACAATGAAAATTAAAAAACTAAGCGGGAGGGGACATAATATTACAAAAATAAGCAAAACCCTGGCTTACAATCTTTTCAGTTCTATTTGACTCTGACTCTAGAACAGTGTTAAACAAGAAGATGTACTAATAAATGCTGTGATCATTACAGTCACTGGATTTCATAACAGATTTTTCCAGTTAGGTACTAGTGAAGTGCTTCCGCTATTATATAACTATATATTTCAAAAGCAGGAGAAAATGAAAACTACTAGAAAAGTTATGCCTGAATATTTTTTTCTTAATGTCATTTATAATGAATTACCATATATTTTGTACAAGTTGGCATAAAAACACTGTTTCCTAGACAATGAAATCTTTTAACTCAATGTTTACATGTAACAATTACAAAGGAATTTGTGTGTGTTATGGGTATCTATCTCCATTATGTCAGGAAAAATAGGATATCACAAGAATTTTCATACACAAGGCATTGTGAAGACTTCAGTGAAATATACAGTCTTTTGACACTTTCATGCGTGTACTAACAGTCAGGTAGGATTGGAAATATTTTGGTTATACTCTAATTCTACTCATACTCAAGATGTTACATAGTACTATATAAATAATGTGCTCTCAGAGCAGCTAGCATATAGCCAACACAACAGCCATTATATCCTTAGTAGTAACTCATATGCATTGGGATATGACATTTCCTTTTTTGAGAGATAATATAATGACCATTAGCGTTTCTTCTACTCTGTTGTAATAAGTGGTCAAGGAATTTCCTGTTTGGACAGCCCCCTCAGAGTTAAGTTTTTACTTCCAAAAAAATTAGTTTGTAGCCCTTATGACTGCAAAGCATACCTTCCAAATGTGAACCAATGCAGAGCTGTCTTCCTGAGTCTGCAGACAGCCAACCTAAAATTATAATACATGTCTGTGGATTTTGGCTCTAATAATAATTTAGACATTTGATAATTTACTTGTCAACACTATTAAATATTTCAGTGTTGATCACTTTATCGGACACAATCAGATATTTGGGGATTATGTGCAAAGTTTTATATTTTGGTCCCATAGACTGACCCCTAGCATTATTGCATCACAGTATCTGTACTGGGTTTGAATCCAACTCCCGGAGAAAAAAAATTGAACCCATGAATTTCCAACCAAGAGATTACTAAGTAAGACTCACTGATAATTCAGACAGTTGAGGCCCAGATTCTGATACCCTTATGCATGTTGAATTTTGCTCACTCCACAGGCACATGTTGAAGTAAATGTGACCATTTGCAAAGTAAGGTGCCTTTCAGATTAAGCAAGGGTGTCAAAATTTGGCCCTGAGAAAGGAACCATTATTATTCCAATTTTAGCTGGGAAACTGGGACATAATTACATTAAATGAGCTGGACAATGTCACACAAGAAGTTTTTAATCAAGCGAGGAACTTAATCCACTTCTCAAGAGTCTCACTCCAGTAGAGTAACCACAGAACCAAACCAACTCTCAGCATTTCTTCAACAAAAGTATGATATTCCTTTCTGACGTACTTCGTCTCAGCATTTTCCCCCAAATGTAAATATCTCAATGAAGCTGTCAGCAATGTGGAAACTTCATAATTATTATATCTACACCTAAATTATGGACTCTATCCTGCCTAAAATTGCCACTGGACTTACAGAGCCTATGTAAGCTCCATTAGCCTAAGCTCTGTAAACACAGCAGTCACACTCTATTACAAAATGATTCTTCTTGATAAAATGCAGCTATGCAATACTAAGTTACATTAACTCCCCCTTCCTCAGAACTTGCACAACTGCCTGATGCAGAGTGGAATATTTTTTTATTTCTCCTTAAACACTAAGGTGACTATTCCTGTAAACAAAGAAGCACAGTGTGCAGCCAGCGCACAAGGATTTCTTGGGCTTGCACTCCTATAAGGCCACATGCATTTTACCTAGAAGAGCTCTATCAGACAACACCACACACTCTGTATTTAAATGGAAGTTGTCACTTCCAATTTAAACCATTATTTTCACAGCACAGGAATGCAGATAAAAATGTAATCCCTTATTTTTTTACTGGTACTGTGAGCAGCAAATATTAAAATACATTTTTGAAGTTTTCACACTGTTTATATAATAACTCAAGAGCAGTTTCATTTTTACATCAATATTTGGAAGCAGTTAGCAATTCATATTTATTAAGGGCCAGATTCTGCCATTTTTATGCAGATTGAGTGAAATCTTACTGTGTGAGTACTCAGTGAGATGCACAAAATAATGCACTACACAGCATATGTAAATGTAACCTAATCTAGCTCTAAATGGATTACTAAAGGCCAGATTCTGATATGCTTATGTTGTAGCCTGTTTCCTCTTGTTTTTTCCTACCCCCCCCCCCCCCAGATGTTCTGGTTTAACTTGGATTTAAACTTGGAGAGTGGTCAGTTTAGATGAGCTATTACCAGCAGGAGAGTGAGTTTGTGTGTATGGGGGTGGGGGGGATGTGAGAAAACCTGGATCTATGCAGGAAATAGCCCAACTTGATTATGTAAAGAGTTGTCACTTTGGATGGGCTAGCACCAGCAGGAGAGTGAATTTGTGTGGGGGGGTGGAGGGTGAGAAAACCTGGATTTGTGCTGGAAATGGCCCACCTGTTGATCACTTTAGATAAGCTATTACCAGCAGGACAGTGGGGTGGGAGGAGGTATTGTTTCATATTCTCTGTGTGTATATAAAGTCTGCTGCAGTTTCCACGGTATACATCTGATGAAGTGAGCTGTAGCTCACGAAAGCTCATGCTCAAATAAATTGGTTAGTCTCTAAGGTGCCACAAGTACTCCTTTTCTTTTTGCGAATACAGACTAACACGGCTGTTCCTCTAGAACCTACAGTGTTATTGACCTCAGTGGGACTACTTTTGTAGATAGGTGCCACTCGGTGTGATTCAAGGTATCAACGTCTGTCCCCGTATTAGCAAAAAGTATGTTTTAAAATAGCTCAGACAATAATAAAGGAGCTTCAGCTTGAATTGTTTAAACAAATCTCATCTGTCTGGATACTGGCAAATGGCTGCCAATGTGCCTTTAAAAAACTAATTTTATTTTATACAGATATACTTTTAAAATTTAAATTTTGTATTGTCCTGCATGTCTACTGAAAAATGTGTTCCTACAACAACTGATATGGATGTGTATATAGTCATACACCATTGAAGATTGCCACTGGCTTCAGTGGCATAGAATCAGTCCCATGAAATCATTCTTTAAAAATCTGGTATTCTGTGACCAACTGGCTTGGTCCAAATGTTGCATAGATTTTATAACAGGAAAATATTTTTTTTTAGTTTCTTCAACTGAACAGAACGCAAATTTCCTTAGCAAAGGCACTGATAGCAGCACATCATGGTCAGTAAGCAGAGTTTTCTGTTGAGTCTCTCTTTACATTTTACATTTTTATATGAAAAAGATAAATGTAATTTTCTCCCAGTTTTCAGGGATAGTCTTTATAAACTCTGCCTTTTTTAAAATGCAGTTGGCACATGCCTCCATACAGTTGACCTTCACATCAGCCACGATTAGCCATGATAGACTTCATTGTTACAGTAAAAGGTACAGCAACAAAAAACATACAAGTACTCTGTAACAATCTGGCCAATGAAATGTACAAATATGACTTGATATTCAGAATAACTACAACTGCCACATGATTTATTGATTATGACTGGCTGTCAGCTACTCTATAATACAATTTGCTATACACTAATACCCAAATTGAGATAGCTTATATAATTATTTTTCTATTTTGGTCACAAATAGAAACTTCCTTTATATTCCTAGCTACAGGAATGTGATGCCACACTTCTAAATAACTTCTGATCTTCCTAGAGACCAAAGAAGCAGAACCTCTAGCTATTCACCATTCCAGGATCCCCACAGTTGTGCTCACAAAATATTCTTTTAGTTCTATGCATCAGCTGATAAAACATAACATGTATTACTACATATAGTATAAAAACACAATCCATACTGTGTATAATATTATTCATTATTAAAAAACCCAACCTTTAATCACCTATTTGTGAGTCCTTCCATTAACTAAATCATTAACCAACAATCACTTGTGTGTTGTATGTATTATAAATGGGACATTCTTTCTCCCTCCATTTATATTGTTCTGTCTGATCTTTATTAACTTGCAACCAGAGTTGTATTACATTATTTCTTTGTTTATGTATAATCTAAATATTTCCAGATTTGAGAATTCATTGTATTAATCTTTATTTTTAAAATGATTTTATCTTGAGTTTTATCCTAGGGCCCTCCTTGGTCCAGATTCTGATACCACATTGACTAGTGGTATCCTCCATGCAGCCTCAATGGGACTATTCATGGTGCGATTGAGGGCTATTTTAAACTACTGGTTAAGTCCATGTAACTTACGTGGCTCAGGGGTGTGAAAAAGACACCCCCTATGCGAAGTAAGTTACATGAACTTAAGTGCTTTTCACACCAAGTTATGTTGGCGGGAGACTCTCTTCCACTGACATAGCTTCCGCCTCTCGCAGAGGTGGAGTAATTACGCCTATAGGAGAGCACACTCCCATTGACATAGTGGGTCTTCACCAGGTGCGGTACAGCAGCACAGTAATATAGCATGGTCGTGTAGACTTGCCCTAAGTGTAACAGGATTTAGCTGTTTCTTCACCCTTTTTTCATGGTGTCATTTCCAGTGAAAACTCATATTTTCACTCCCTCAAAGAATCATTCATAATGGTGGAATTCAAGCCAATGTATAAGGCTGCATACCACTTGGAATTGAATGGGGCTTAAGCGATACAAAAGGCAGTTTGTGGACCGTCCAGAGTGGGGTAAATTTCCCCTTTTGAGTTCTCTCATGCAAAATTGTTTATTTAAGAGGTCTTATGCCTCAAGTAACATCTGTGGAAAGTCATATTAAGCAGGAGCAGATTTTCAAACACTTTCAAGACAAGGAAAACATTTTTTCTATTTTTTTTTTCCTGACATTCTTTTTTTGTGGTTGTGTAGGCATAAAGTTCATGTCACTGAAATATATTCACAAGAAAGAATTTCTGTAGTTATTACACACCTCCACTTCATTTCAGCATTTACTCCTTTACAAAAGTAATTTACTCCCTTGTATACTCCCATGGATAGCCTACGTTCAATATTTCTCACTGAGGATTCTGTTCAATTAAAACTATTTCTTGGTATACACAGTGTGGATGCTTCAGAAAATGGTTGTGCATGCACCAGACAAGTGCAGCAAGTAATCAACAAGCCCTGGGAAACTGAATTTTTGTTTATTATCGTTTATTATCATTTTATTATAGATAAATTTCATTAAAAGATAGGAAGGCTAAGAATAAGTTACACAAATATTGAGTCAATGCAGTTATTTCAGAGATACAACATAAATCCTGCTTCTAGCTAGTAGACTGAGAATATAATCCTTTCATCCATTTCACATGCAAACTTCCATTGACGGCCATTCACAAAAACTTATTTCAGTTATGATAATCAGTTATTATTATCATGCTAATTTTGCAGATGTCTTTCCATTTCTTGGGCCTGTCCCTGTATTTCTGGCATGCCTTTGAAATTAATCATTGTTTGTAGTTCTCAAACAAACAAATAACAGAACTATTTTTCCTGAAATGTGAGGTAGTTCTTATTAGTTAATAGAATAAGAGTTGAATAAGGCTGTAGTGCCTACCACTGTGGAGCACCAATCTTGGTATATTATAATAATAACAACAACAAAATCTTGTGACTTTACAGACAACTGATACTTAATTCTTGTAGCTACCATTATCATTAAAACCCTTTCATTTTTCTCTAAATAAACAGCTCATGGTTACCTTTATGCAGTCTGATCCTGCTCTCTTTAAAATCATGACAAAATCCTCATACACGTCAATAGGAGCAGATTGTGCTGATAGCATGCTCTCTCTCTTTCTCCTTCCACCCACACATATATAAGTCATTCATTTTTATGTGGAGAAAAAAACATCATAAGAGGCCAGATTCTGATCACGGTTACAACCAGGTAAATCTGAATTAATTACATTGATTTTAAAGCTGTTACTTGGATTTATATGGAAGCAACTGCAATCAGAATGTGGTTCACTGTAAGTCATTATAAGCTCCCAAGTGGTCATTCATTTTGGAACATAGTCTCTGTTTCAAAGCCAGTTCACTGAGCCTAAGGTTCCAAAGCATAATCAGGGGCCCTTTAATTCAATAGCACTTCTGGACTCTGTTCTACAACATGAAATAACATGAAATTCATCAATTCTGTGACTGAATTTTGCGAGGAGGTTTGTCCATTACTTTGGTTACATGAAACCAGCATAATTACCCATAAAATATAAAGAAATAACTATTTTACTGAAATAAAAAACAAAGTAGAATATTAGTAATAAATTACAAAATTAAAAACAAGTGGGATTCATTGTTAAATGCAAGTGATTTATGCAAAATAACCAGATACTTTTGTCAGGAACATTTCTACTCAGGAACACCAACTTTCAGATATTATTATCTGCATCATGACACAGCCTCACGGTAAGGTGAGGTATAGTGCTGAACCACCTCTCAGGGAGCCCCAAGAGGCATGCTACTATAGGGTAGCTCTCAGATGCATACACTCTGCATGTCCACTGCCACTTTATTACCCTCCTGTGCAGTGCATGGGAGGGGATATCACTTTGTCTGTTTTGTGATGCCGTGAAACCCCTGGGGAGAAGTGAGGGAACAATCCCTGCTTTCCACAGAGAATAGGAGCTGCAATTCTGCTTTGTCCATATGTGGGCTGTGCAATGACAGGGAAAACTGCTTGCACTCTTCCATACCACATTGCACCCATGAAAGAATAAGACAGAATCTGGTTCTCAATGACTACAACAAGTATATTCAGCTTCAGTTGAGTTTTTCACACTGCACATGCTCTATGAAAGCATGTACAGTTAATCTGGGTACTATGATACTTTCATATTTCCAGAATAAATTCAGGCTACTTGATTTATGAATATATTTGAATACAATGGAGAGTTGGAGGGCTCTGGTGCAACCACACCTAAAATATTGCAGTCAGTTCCAGACTACATTATGAGGTGGACAAGCTGTAAGGAATTGAGAAAAGAGAACAAAACTAATCAAATCTAGAGGAATTCATTAATATGGAAAAATTAAGAGTACTAAATATGAACACCTTGGGTAACTGATGACTAAGTGACAGGAACATAACTGTCTCCAATACTTTAAGTGTCATGACACCAAGAGGAGGGGGGATTACTTAACGTGGTACAATAAATCCCTTAGAAGTTACTAGGTTATAAAAAAGGGAAACAGGGTAAAATCAAGAAAGGAAAAAGTTAGGATGAGAAACATAGCTTGTAAAATTTTACCCTTTTCCCAACAAAAGGAAGTGGCCTTAACCCAATCAACTGAGGCTTTTTAACAAAGACTTGGCAAAGTACTACGAGATATATTGTGTCGGGAACAATTATTTGTAGGCAGGGAAATTGCCTGGATAATAACAATCAGTGTTTTCTTTTTCTAACTTCTTTGATTCTATGATACAGTTGGATGTGATTTGTCTGACATTGTGCCTGGGTTCCTGAAACCTCAGCTAAACCTCAAATTAACTCAGTTGACATATCATTTCACTGTTCACTGTGGCTCTGACCCTACATTTCTTGGACACTCAAAACACCCACTGAAATCACAGAGTTTTGGGTGTACAAGGATTGCAGAGTCAGACCTACACAGCCATGTGTGGAAAAAAGAAAAATAACACTCTAGAAGAATTCAGAACTCTGCCCACTTGTAGATATGCCTACTTTGTCTGTCTCCTAACATAAACTCGGAGCACTTTGCAGCCACACTAGAGAATGTGTTTTGGAGCTTTTCCAGAATCTCAGCTTTGAGTCAAAGAGAGGGGACTACATTCACAAAGAACCATTCACAACTGTCAGAAGTTAGCTGTCTGTAGAACTCAAAGTACAGCTGCAGGGTTGTTGTTTTTTTTTTCCCCAGAAGAGTGACAATTTCTGTGGCAAACTGAACCTGTTCCCTAGTGCTGGGATTTCTGAAGATATGTCAGAAAAGATTCCCAGCTCCCCAGTCCTTGAGCTCTTCTTTCCCCCTCTAGACTTGGCATGCTACATATCAGGCCTTAAAGATCATAAACTTATTATGGTTAGATTATTTGAAGAAGTTTCCAAAATCGTTAAATCGTTAATTACAGTTTTGCACTCTTTCTTTCTTTCTTTCTTTCTTTCTTTCTTTCTTTCTTTCTTTCTTTCTTTCTTTCTTTCTTTCCCGTGTGTGGCTTATGATGCTAATGCACAAGCATCATGGGATACATTCAGGGGAATGGAGGGAGAGCCCTTTCCTCAACTCTGCTAAGATCAGAGGGATAATTCCCTGGTGTCCTTGCTTGGGTAGGCTGCACTCCCTCATACATTCCCCTTCTTTATTGTCTGATGCACTGAAAGCTCCCCATTCTGTTTACAGAAAATTATTTTTTCTGTAAAATACATGGAAGAAACAAAGTAAATCTTTGTGTGGTGTAAAGGTTTTACTTTCATTCACTAGGTATGACTGTCAAAACCCCGTTGTTGCTTCACTATTCAGAAACAACTCCGTCACCCAAACTCAGGTCATTCAATCTTTGTGTCACAACACATCATCATGTATTCTCTTTCTTTCTCTGACCATATCATTAATAATTTTGTAAAATTAGAATCTAATTTAGAAGATAAACTCTTTTGAACAGGCCCTGTTTTCTTATTTCTTCTGTGAAATGGCTAGCCCATTTTGGGTGCTTTAAAACTGAACTACATCATCATCATCATCATCATTTCTTAAAGTATAGCCTGCAATGTCATTGTCAAGGAAATATCAAGTTTGAAATGAGAGAAACAATCTATTTTTGAGCAATAGGGACCCAGTTAAACATCTGACAGTAGTCAAGACTTCAAATCGGGGTAATTTTTTTTTATGACCTGTGCTTTAAGTTTAAAACAGTTTGAACAATTTTCATTCAACTTTGCAGGAAAAAAAATCCTCTCCTTTGCCCTCAGAGTAAATCAGGCAATTTTCAGACCAGTTTTCTTAGTGAAAGTTATAATCACTAAAAATAGGAATTATAATGGAACTTCTTTGCAAGCTTAGTCATGGAACTTTGACCATTGCTCCATAATATGTATCTTCTTTTTCTCATTTCAGTTGAAAATAGCTGAAAGAATGTACCAGTAAACACGTTTTAACAAAAGAAACTCTGCAGAGCCTTACAAGGAGTCACTGTTAAGAAGAATGGGGAATAGAGAAAAGAAGGGAATAGAAGAATAGTAGCTTTCTATTTTCAGAGGAAGGATGGTCATATGGTTAAAGCACTGGTCTGGTCTCAGGAAGTTTGCTTTCAATTCTCAATTAATTGCTGTACTGTTGTTCTCCCATCTCTAAAACTGAGATGATAACTCTTTCTATCTCCCAGCATTTGTTCCTCTTGACTATTTATATTGCAAACTCTTAAGGAAAGGACTGTCTTTTACCATGTGCTTGTACAGTGTTTTGCACAATTGGCTCTGATCTTGGTTGGGGCATTTAGACATTACTATAATAGAAATAAAAACATAAGCATTTGTGGGCTGGTACAGGTAAATTCCCTTTCTCTCCAAAGTCACTCTCCATCCAATTTTCACTATCCTGTCCTGCAAACAATTCATCTTCTTTTTCAGAAGAGGAATATGCCCTACAATAAAATATATAAACACAAATACATCTTAAAGGTTACCATCAAAGTTTTGAGTGTACTTCCCTGCTTTTGCCTATTTTTCCATTTTCTTCATTCCCTTCCATCTCCCACTTCTGTTCTCTTCCTTTATCTTTGTATCATCTCCCTCTTCTTTATATTATTCTCTTCCACTTTTCCACTCACTTTTCTGCTACTTCCTTTTCTCACCTTTCCCACCCATCTTCTTTATTCCACCTAATCTCCATACATTCCCCTGTTCCATGTCTCCCCTTCCAATACCACTGTCACTTCTTTCTTCCCTGTTCCCCACCTTGTGTCTGCATCCTCTTGCTACTCAGTATCCCTATATCTCCTTCATCTGACTGCCTCTCCCCAAGTGTCTTTCCCCTTTCATAGTTGCTGCACTCTGGACCCTGGCCTAACTGGATTAAGGATTAATCATATCTACAAGGATCAGAAGAACATAAGAATGGCCATACTGGGCAGGCCAATTATACACCTAGTCCAGTATCCTGTCTCTGACAGTGGCCAGTGGCAGATGCTTCTGGCATTTGGAAGTTTAGGGACATCTGGGACAGAGGGTTGCATCCTTGACCATCTTGGCTAATAGCCATTGGTGGATCCATCTTCAATTAATTTACCTAATTCTTATTTTGACCCAGTTATACTTTTGGCCTTCACAATATCCCATCGCAACGAGTTCCAAAGGTTGACTGTGTGTTGTGTGAAGAAGTACTTCCTTTTGTTTGTTTTAAACCTGCTGATCCCTAGTTCTTGTATTATGTGGAGGGTAAATATATTTCACTTTCCCCATAACATTCATGATTATATAGACCTCTATCATATCCCCTATTAATCATATCTTTACTAAGATAAACAATCCCAGTCTTTTAAAACTCTTCTCATATGGAAACTGTTTCATCCCCCAATCACTTCTGTTGATCTTCTTTGTACCTTTTCTAATTGGAATACATCTTTTTTGAGATGGGGAGACCAGAACGATATGTAGTAGTCAAGGTGTGGGTATACCATGGATCCATATAGTGGCATTATGACATTTTATGTTTTATCTATCCCTTTCAAAATGATTTCTAACATTGTCTTAGCTTTTTTGACTGCCGCTAAACATTGAGTAGATGTTTTTTGAGAATTATCCACAATGACTCCAAAATCTCTTTCTTGAGTGACAGCAAGCTAATTTAGACCCCATCATAGTATATGTATAGTTGGGATTATGTTTTCCAATGTCCATTAATTTGTACCTATCAACAGTGAATTTCCCTAGTCTCTGTTTGTCAGAAGCTGGAAATGGGCGACTGAGGGTGGATTGCTTGATGATTACCTGCTCAGTTCATTACCTCTGAAGCACTTGGCATTGACCACTGTTGGAAGACAGGATATGGGCTAGATAGACCTTTGGTCTGACCCAGTATGGCCATTCTTATGTTATATTGTCACCCAATTTAATGAGATCCCTTTGTAATTCTTCACAGTCAGCTTTGGACTTAACTATCTTGAGTAATTTTGTATCATCTCCAAATTTTGCTTCCTCACTGTTTACCCCCTTTTCCAGATCATTTATGAATATGTTGAACATCACACATGCCAGTGCATATCCTCGGGGGCCCCCAATATTCATCTCTCTTCCTTATCCTTTCTACCTTCTGGTTCATGGACCCTGTCCTAACACCTTGGGACTTCTCTTGCAGTGCAGAAACATAGGAGGCTGCTAAAAATTACCCAAACTTGCAAAAGTAATCATTTTTGTAAGTGTGCCAGGCCACCAAATTGTGTCAATTTGGCATAATAACTGACTCTACCAGCTCAGTGCGAGCTCTTCTGGGTGATCAGTTTCTTTGACTCAGTTAACATTAATAGCTGTTATCCTACACCAACTTATTTTCTAAAATAAATGTATAGATTTGGCATGGGATGTATTCCTATAATGTAACCTATTAAGGCTATTAAATGTGCCTTTCTAATAATTTTGAAGAAGATTTATCCTTTTATTTTACCTCTCTGTGGTAGTAAGCCAATGCCATGAGCCAGCTCTCTGTTAGACACTGCTAATTTCAGACACAGGACAATTTTTCTCCTGTGTCCTGTCATATACTACGAGAAGGAGACCCCCTACAAGAATGAGACTGTTATATTGCCTAATGTCTGGGAACACTTTAGGAGCCTGGCTGAGGGGCCCATTTGCTAAAGGATGGTGGGGGAATGAAAATAGAATTACCGATGGGAAGATGGTGTCAGTTATTATTATTTGTATAACATAGCATCTGGAGGTCCCAACCAAGATGAGCACAACAGTGTGCAAGGTTGTTATGTAAATATAGTCCTATCCCTAAGAGCTTCCAATCTAAACAAACAAGAGAGAGACTAAGGGTGAGAGAGGAAATATTTTGAAATGTATTTTTATCAGTACCGAGACATTATTGAGTGGTGCAACAGTACTACATTGCACTGTTCATTAGGATACTGCTCTTGAGTGAAGATTAATTTTCCTCATTTTCATTACTTGCTGGTTTTATATAATGTGACTTCAAATAGTGTAGCTTTTTTAAAATGTAAATTCCATTTCATAGGAAATTAAATCAGCCTTCACCATCTAATTACTCTCACCTCTGCAAAAAGTATACAAAATAGGTGATATGACCTGAATATATTAATTAGAAAAAACTGTCCAAAAATCACTGGACAACTTTGGGAAATCAGGCTACCAAAAAGTAAGTCAGCAAACAAGTTTGTGACAGTTTATAAAAGGTGACATGTTAATAAGTACAAGTCGTCTTCCCCTAAAAAAATAGAAGGGAGAACAGATGACATGGTAATAGAGTGATGTATTTGTTATTCTATTCCATAGAGTTCAAGAAAATTTTTTATATGAAACATTTTTTAGAGAAGTACATTATTATAGTACTACCATCGAGTTGCTCCAGGTTCCTGAGCAGCTTTGATGCATCCACATCTTAATCCACCTAGGACTGTTTGTCTCATGGAATTTGACATGCTTGATCTTTGGTGTAGGGAAGTATTCAAGTGGAGTCATATTTCATCATCTCCTGGCTCCTGAGTTGTAAAAGGACCAGGATGCCAAGGACCATATAAAAGAGCAGACACTTGTTGTCGTCTGGATGTCATATGTGACTTTGGCCACTGTTCATAGGAAATGGTAAAATACTACAGAAAAGAAAACCACCTTACAGTGACTGGTTTTGTAAAACCTATTCACAACTTTCTTCTTCGCAACCTGTCTCACAACACAAAAACAAAGGGTCATTCAATGTAACTGAAAGACAGCAAATTTAAAACCGGTAAGAGGAAACACTTTTGCACACATTGTGCAATTAGACTATCAAATTTATTGCAAGAAACACCACCCAGACCAAGAGTTTAGCAGAATTCAGAAATAGGATTGGATGTTTATATGGATAACAAGAAGATGACCGCACCGCATCTGAAGCAAGGGGAACATTGTCTGGGTTTGCCAAAGGAAGGCAGCTGTGCTTTATGGCAAGGGATGGGGCTGGAGGAGGTCAGAAACTGCTGCAAAAGGTGAGTGGTGGTCAGCTTTGTGGTGCTGACTCACCCCCTAGGAATGTGAGGTCAGAAGACTATAAAGGTGCAAGCCATGGGTGTTGGAAGCCCTTTTTTCACACAGCAGGCAGAGCAGGACCCACCTTCCCTCCCCTAGAGGTGGTGAATCAGGTTAGGTTAGGACCTGCTGATGGGCATTGAGCTAGTCACTCCTTTTTAAGGGGGATGGAAAAGAACTTTTCCATTACCACCAGACTGGGTTCGGTGGAATGAGGTTTTTTTGCCTTCCCCACAGTGGGTGTCAGGGGGGACCTTTTCTGATAAGCCTATATGTCTCAACTTATTTTGTAAGTGTGGGGCAGATGTCCAAGGCAGGTACCTTATAGGGAAAGCATCCAGTGACCTGATAAATGGCCTGGTAAAGCAGTGGTCTCCAAAGTGGGGTGCGCACACCCCAGGGGGTGCACAAGACCATCCGTGGGGGTGCACGGCAGGAGGAGTGCTGCCAAAGGAGTGCAAGTATCCAAGAGTTTTGAAAAGGATATAAATCCCCATGCCTCAGGGAATGAGTCAGCCTCTAACAATTAGGAGTAAGGAAGAAACATTTCCTGTGGGCAGATTATTTCATAACTACTTTCCTTCAAGGTGCCATGCACCTTTCTCTGAAAGACCTGAAGGTGACCACTCTCAGGGACAGGATATTGTAATAGATTGACCATTGGGTTGATGCAATATGGCAATTGTTATATTTATATGTCTTAAAAGAGCTGGAGAATGAATAGCAGGGCAAGAGACTAGACTCTAAAATCTTGACTCATCAAAACTGTAAACAAACAAAAAAAAGAGAAATATGGAATTAAAATGAGATCTACTGAGTCAAGGTCAGTTCTGAAACAAAGTTTTACATATATCTTCTCTAAAGTGCGTAGATGAATTAATAATTGTTATCCCCATCTGCATATTATTGACCCACATGCATATATAACAAAGAGGCACTGGAAAACAAAATCAGTATTAATGGAATTAAAAAAAAATTAAAAGCTTTGCCCTAGATAGTAATGTGACTACAATGGAATCCAATTGCACTGAAATCAGGACAGAATTTGGCCTCCAAAATAAACTAAAATTTAATAAAATAATACCTAATAATATATAACAGTTTTAATGAATGCTTCATCAGAATATGACAAAGCACATTTCAAAGGCAGATACATATTACTCCTTCATTTTACTGATAGGAAAGCTATACACAATGAAGTTGAGTGACTTGTCCAAGGTCACACAATGAGATAGACGCGGTTTTAGGAATTTCCCATGTTATAAAGAAGGAGGAGAAAAGAGAGAGAGATAAAAGTATTATAATTTATCCTGCAATGGTGTTTGTGGTATTTATATTGACAGAGTTATTTTTATCTCTTTGAGGTTGTGTGAATTATCATACAAGTCATTTTGACTCATTTTTTCCCCTTGAGTCTTTAACAACTGCTTATCCAATTGCAAGGACATTTGTTTTTTCCTATCTCTCCCTGAACGCAAGGTGAACCCTAATTTACACTTTCTGCTATGAAAAAGAAAAGACTAAACTGATTTATTCAGAAATTATTTGTGAAATTTGGAAAGTTAAATCATTGTGTTGCTGTGGATCTCTGTTGGGATCTTGAGACAATTTTTGTCTTTGAAGAAGGAAATGTTATCTATCTGTCTTCTAGGCAGTTGACTGTCACTGGAATATCTAAACACGGTAATAATGGAATCAATAAGGATTTTTCCAATCCAACTGTATTTCTCCATTATGCTGTTCTTCTCCAGCTACTAGATTTGTTTTCATATTTTCAAGGATTTTTTTTTTAATTTCCTTCCCTTACTATTTTTCTGTTCCACTTTTCGTAGTGATATGGGATACATTAGGATTTGATGGAGAAACACTTATGTTGTTCAAGCCCCATCAGCCTTGCAGTACACTCTGGTCTTAAGGAAACCATTATGGTCCTGATCCAAAGACCACTGAAGTCAAAGGAAAGTCTTCCATTACTTTCACTGGGCTTTGGATCAGCCCCATGGTCTTTAATAGGAAGTGTCTTTGAATATTCCTGTGAACACAGGTTTGTCCAAGTTTTGAGCCTTTGGATACTGTACTCTGCCTGTGAACATGAGCAGCTCCACATCAGCCAACCAACTATTTTAAACTGGAAATATTCCCTGGGGGCTGTTTCCATCTGGTTTATATGGAGCCAATGAGAGTCAGACGACCTATTGTTACTTGTTCAAATTTAAAGAATTAGCTCCCCATCTCAATAAGATGAACAAATGGTCTCCTTTGTTCATGGACATGAAAAGTTTAGGGACATCTCATACTTTCATATTTGTGGGTCTAATCTCCTGTTTAATTACTTTATTTATTCATTTGTACTGTATATATATTCAACATATTCATAAATGATCTGCAAAAAGGGTTAAACAGTGAGGTGGCAAACTTTGCAGATGATACAAAATTACTAAAGATAGTTAAGACCCAGGTAGACTGCAAAGATCTCTCAAAACTGGGTGACTGGGCAACAAAATGGCAGATGAAATTTAATGTTGATAAATGCAAAGTAATACACATTGGAAAGCATAATCCCAACTATACATATAAAATGATAGGGTCTAAACTGGCTGTTACCACTCAAGAAAGAGATCTTGGAGTCATTGTGGATAATTCTCTGAAAACATCCATGCAATATGTTCACACAAAAGAGTGAAGAGAATGTTGGGAATAATTAAGGAGGGGATAGAAAATAGGACAGAAAATATCATGTTGCATCTATATAAATCCATGGTAGCCTGCATCTTGAATACTGTGTGCAGATGTGGTCACCCCATCTCAAGAAAGATATATTGGAATGGGAAAAGGTTCAGAAAAGAGCAACACAAATGATTAGGGGTATGGAACGGTTTCCATATGAGGAGAGATTAATAAGCCTGGGACTTTTCAGCTTGGAAAAGAGATGGCTAAGGGTAGATATGATTGAGGTCTATAAAATCATGACTGGTGTAGAGAAAGTAGATAAGGAAGTGTTGTTTACTACTTCTCATAACACGAGAACTAGGGGTCACCAAATGAAATTAGAAGGCACCAGGTTTAAAACAAATAAAAGGAAGTATTTCTTCACACAACGCACAGTCAACCTGTAGAACTCCTTGCCAGAGGATGTTGTGAAGGCCAAGACCATAACTGGGTTCCAAAAAGAACTAGATAAATTCATGCAGGATCGGTCCATCAATGGCTATTAGCCAGGATGGGCAGGAATGGTGTCCTTAGCCTCTGTTTGCCAGAGCTGGGAATGAGCGACAGGGGATGGATCACTTGATGATTACCTGTTCTGTTCATTCCCTCTGGGGCACCTGGCACTGGCCACTGTCGGAAGACAGGCTACTGGGCTAGATGGACCATTCATCTGACCCAGTAGGGCCATTCTATGTGTATATATATATAATGTTTGATCTCAGAATAATCAAGTCAGCATTTTACATTATAATGCTTTCTTGAGTATTTTGAGAAAAAAACGTTTCTATTTTCAAGATTTTTTAATAATACTGTGTTTGCATCTAATTCTCCTCAAGTGGATCCTTGCAAATGACTATTGTTTGAAAGGGATCAAGATTGCACTTAATTAAAACAAAACAAACACCAGTTCAAATAGCTTGTTAATGTCTTTTGGCCTACTGACTTTTCCAATTACTCTAGTTTATGAGAAGAAAAAATATAAATTCTGTATTATTAAATTGAATCCAGTTGCTTTGAGGATTATACTCTTATAAAATGAACCAGTATATTGAATAACCTGTAGAAACTAAAGTGATATGAACCCCAGCATGAATAATTCAAATGAAAAAAGAAAAAAAAAATGATTCCCTTGCTCATGATAACATTTCCCTTTATGAGTATTGCTATCAATTTCAACAGGACTTCTGCAAAATGGCAATATTCCATTTAAATATCAGAATTTGATCCTATGTTTTAGTTATTGTTTTCTAATATATTTTATTTTTTTCTTTATAGTAGGTTCCTTCCAGTATCTGAGAATATTATCCTGCTTACTGCTCCTCTCCCTGACATTATACTTCGTAGTTTGTTCATTTAACAACACCCAGGATGGATCTGATCACGTCCTTTCCTTCACCATAACCTGCCCTCATCCCAGGATTCCTCCACCCCTTTAGTAGGAAGGTGACCGTTTTTATCCCTGTTGGATGTCTGCATTGGGAATTTTTCTGAAACAATCCTACCAGTGACCGGGTGACCAGACACCAAGTTTGAAAAATCGGGACGGGGGTGGAGGATAATAGGCACCTATATAAATAAGACAAAGCCCCAAATATCAGGAGTTTCCCAATAAAATCAGGACATCTGATCACCCTAATCGGTGATAACATTTGTTCACCTGAATCTGTGTTAGCAATAGAGGCAGCCCTAATGTAGACAAGGCTTCATTTTTGAAAATACGATAGTTACCCCTATTGAAAAGCAGATTTAATTAGCGTGGTGGTAAAAGAGGGCCTGACAGTGGGAACTTGTTTACACTGGTGATACCACTAACTTAGCTGAACCAGTGGTAGCATCACTGAGAATTTTATTTTTATTTTTATTTTAATTCACCAGTGTAGATTAGGTCTAAAGTTCTTCAAACTTTACTTGCCGTGGACACATGACAATGAAGTTGGAACACAGCCGCACCTCTTGCTGTAATCTGGAGACCTGACACCTGTGTTACTTCATATACAGAATTGTAGAGGAATAAGAAAATACTCTTTTTTCCTAAGGAACTCAGAGATTATGGATCACTGTGATCACCTAGTCCAGGGATTGGCAACCTTTGGCACACGGCCCGTCAGGAAAATCCACTAGCTGGCTGGAACGGTTTGTTTACCTGCAGCGTCCGCAGGTTCGGCGAATCGCAGCTCCCACTGGCCACAGTTCACTGTTCCAGGCCAATGGGTGCTGCAGGAAGTGGTGTGGGCTGAGGGATGTGCTGGTTGCTGCTTCCCACAGCCCCCATTGGCCTGGAACAGTGAACCATGGCCGGTGGGAGCACGATTGGCTGAACCTGCAGACACTGCAGGTAAACAAACTGCCCCATCCCTCCAGCGGATTTTCCTGATGAGCTGTGTGCCAAAGGTTGCTGATCCCTAACCTAGTCTGATCTCTGATTCCCTGCATATTGGGTAATTATTTATGAATTATTTCTGAAAAGCAGTGTATTATTTCTGAAAAGCAGTGTAAAATGCTATCATTATAGTCTGGTAGTGATGTATCCCCACTTTGTACTGGTGTAAATGACTACCGAAGGAGTAGGGCAAAAGAGAATCAAGCCCAACATTTCTAATATGTGCTGTTATTTAACCAACCAACCAGGGGGATAGGATAGTCAAACGCACTTGTAGAATTGGATTTCACAAACGTGAGACTGTTGTCAAGCCATTGGACCAGCAAACATTTTAAGGGCTTATTTACACTAGGGGATGGGTCGTAATGCACACAACAGGGATGTGTTTTCTAAAGTGTGTTAATACGTGGCAAGTTATTCGATACAGATCCTGCTAGTGTGCACTAGGTTCCTTGGTGCACTTTAAGTGTTTCAAACAGCACTACATTAAGGTCCACTAGGGAACCTTTAATGCACACCAGCAGATTGCTTTGGGATATTGCAAATATGAACATAACTTGTTAATATTATTTTAAATTTTCAGAATAAATAATTTCTCTTACCATTTACGTGACAGTTTAAATTAATAAAACCGTAAGCAGATAAATCTTTGAACTGTGAAGATTACAGATAATTTAAGGTTGTCTTGTGTCTTCTAATTGGCACCACCCACGCAGGGGTGTTGTGCATTAGAGAGACACCCTAACATTCAGGGTTAGCCTCGCTACAAGAGGCCTTCATTGGGATGGCTAGCCTTGTTCAGTCCTTGCACTCCAGAGAGTATATAGACACAAGGGGGAGAGTCTTCTGAGGACCTCTACCCTTTTTGAATCTGTCAGGGGCAGGGCATAGTCCAGCCTTCACTGGAACTCCAAAGTTCTGTGATAAAATAAGGTGATTATTTGTGGCAGAATTTGGCAGAAATTACTGCTGTTTTCCCATCTCCCAGAAGGTGACCCACAGATTTATAGGTGATATTAACACACTAAAGTGCTGCAGTAAAGACTAGAAGATCACAGGGGATCTGATCCTGCATTCGTCGAACACTCGTTAACTTTAACTCAGTTTCTGGGTATGCAAGGAATTCAGGCCAGGGGCAACATGAGCAAATGATCTACAAAACCAAACAGGTATGTGATCAACAGTATAATAATATGCATTGCAATCAGAGTGGGAGAATAATTACTAATGAACAATTTATTTGATAATTGTCTCCTCTTTTTTTGTACATAGATAATCCTCAAACAAATTGTGGGAAAAAATCATTTGTACATTTGACCATATATTTAAAATTAAAAAAAAATGTTAATGATCCTTAGCCTTAAGATCATTCACAAACAATTCACTGTAAATATTCAAAATTTGAACCAGTTTATAAGTCAAACCAACTAGTACAGCGTCTGCTCTTTAATTGGATAATTTATTTAACCAATCAACAACGGACTAGACTGCAGTTTGTAAATCACCTTCTTGATTTGTTATGCAATTTTTCATTCTCTTAGACGCAACCATCAGATATCCAAAAAAAAATTGTATTTTGTGTTAGTAAAACTCCTTTGCTAGTATATTCATTGTAAGTGAAGACAGAATGATAACTAACACATTTAAAGTTAATTAATTTAATGTTTTTTTTTAAATGTCCACTCAAATTTCAGCATCATTTCCTCAGATCTGAGTATAATTTCTCTTACTGTACTACTTACTTGACATTGTATAATCACTTCTGATATGTATACAAATGTTTTGCTGTCTTTGATCCACATAGCAGTCTGCTTGTATAATCTAGGGATGTAAAATATTAACTGGTTAGCCGATAGCCGGAACAGTCCCAGCCCAAGGCTGCCCGACTGACGCCAGCCCTGGGCCAGCCAGCCAGAGCAGCCCCAGCATACTGGCTCTCTGGCCTCAGCCCCAGGCCGGCTGGCCAGAGAAGCTCCATCCCAGGGCCAGCCCGCCAAGCCCAGCCCTGCGCCAGCTGGCTGGATAGACTCCAGCAGCACTGGCCAGCCGGAACAACCCCAGCCCCGAGCCAGCCTGCTGACCCCAGCTGCAAGCCAGCCAGCTGAAGCAGCTCCAGCCATGCCGACCAGCTGGAGCAACCCCAGCCCCTCTCCCTTTAATCGGTTAACCAATTAAACGATATAATTTTAATCATTTTAACGGTTAACTTTTAAATCAAATTTACATCCCTAGTACAAACACCAAGAAAAAATGGAAGAAAAACAACACCATTAAACTTCAGAAGAATTATAGATGAGCTTTCTTTCAGATCTTTTTGTTTTTATGGAGCCCATCAGACATTTTCATATGCCAGATAGAATGCTGGTTTGTTTCCTTATTTTATTAATTAAGTCCTTCATTTTGGCCTGTTGCCTAATCTGAGCTCTTCACTCTCTCTCTCTCTCTCTTCTATAGTTATCCTTTGCCAAACATTGATTGTTTCATAGCCACCTGTGCCTAGTCTTCACTTCCTTTCATTTTTTAAAGCAAAGCCTATATCTCCCTGCCATATGTCAAGCCTAGCAAGACATCAAGAGTAATACCCACCTCCTTAAGCAGAGCGTCTGTTTACTATGTTTATAGGGTTTCTAAATGTTTAATATCCAAAATTAAATTGTTCTGCTCAAGAGGTAGTTGCCTTAAAGTGAAGAAATATAGTTGAAAACTGAACATTTTTGCATTCATAATTAAATGATAAATAAAATATGAGATAAACAGCTATTCGGGTCTCATCCTGTCAGCTACTGAAAGCACTTGGAGAGTACTGAGTGCCTTTGGTTCCTATTGAATCCAACAAAAACTGAGGGTGCCAAGCACCTTGCAGGGTCAGCTTCTTAAAGGTCCAATTCTGCAAAACCTTACTGAGGTCAATGGAACTATTCACATAAGTAAGTATTTGAAGGACTGGGTAGTAAGACACTGCAAACTGCCTTGAATTGCACCCTCCCACATGAAATCCTGGTGGAAGTGGTTCAAAGGAAGAAAATGGACATAATGATCCATTCACAAAGTTCTTTGCCAGTTATTCTGTTGGTAACAGAGGATTGTCTCCATGGAATGGACCAGAGGGAAGTCCCCAAACCTAACTGATCTCAGGGGATCTATGGCAGGTCAAGTCAATCTGCATGGAGACCCTATACTTGAATCTGGCTGCTGAAAGCTCTTTCTGGATTCTTGACAGTTTAATTGGACCCATGATTCACCAGGAGTTCCACCAGGATGTCTCTAGTTGGACCTCAATAAGGAGGCTGTATTATCTTTTCTGAGGAATTTCCATGGGACCAGAAGGGAAACTGTGTGTGTGTCCTCAAGACCCTTCTCCCTTTTGTCTGCACTGTCTCTGCCTTTAACCACTTTGCTGATGAAATTATGATTACTAATGTCAATAGGAGTTCTGTCATTTACTTAACGGGAGACAGACTTTCACCCTTGACCTCCACAGAGGCCTCTTTAGTGTTGCAGAACTACCTGAACCTCTTGCTCTCCATCTTTTTGACAGGTATGTATGCGTGTGCATGAGAGAGATAAATCTATTTACAGAGAGAAATATGGGGAACTAACTGGGCTGTTATTTTGGGAGAGGTACCATAGCCAATCCTTTTTAAATCAACGAAAATGTTGCCACTGAGTTCATTTGGAGCATGAATGGGCCCTTGATTTTTAAGAAGGGTTATTGTAACATCATTTAAATAACATGTGAACTCTATATCAGGATAACACATTTTGTCATCAAAATGTTATTGTATAACACAAATATCATTGTGCAGAGTCCTGAATTCAACAATCTTATCAAGCATGACATGACAGAATAACCTCTTTAAGTGTTTACTCAAAACCAACAAAATCTCAAAAATTACATTTTCTAACTCTTTATATAAAAATACATTTCATATTATTTCCAGTCCCAAGCAGTCATGATATATTACTAGGTTCACCCAATGACTCACTTTCCATGATAGAATGTGACTGTATGAATAGTTATCCTACAAACCTGATGATAAAAAAAAAAATACAAAAAAACCCTGCCCAGAATAACTAATGGGAAAAATAAGGTGTTGGTTATCTATCTTCAGACCAGTCTATGTGGTGTTTATTCTGGGCAAACTCCTAGAGCGGGATGATTATTAAATCATTGTAAAAGACAGCTAAAACTCAGTAGGCCAGATACTCAAGGCCAATTACAGCCCCTTTGTGCCATTCAGGTGATGTAGAGGGGCCATAATCCTGACAGCAATCATCAGCAGAGAATTACCGGGTGCAGTGGAACTCCTTGACGGTGTATCTTTTCTGCTGCCAGGCCCTGAACCTCTGTCTCGCCACCAATTCATTTTGGGGATAGAAGGGGGATGTCAGGGGCAGGGAAGACTGTGGTGGAGCTCTACTCTTCTATGCCGATCCCACAGTGGTGTAAGGTCCAGTAAGGACCTAAAAGGCACTGATGAATCATATTGCTGTCAAGAACCAGTGAGAAGTGACATTGACATAGAAGCGAACCCCAAACATTAGGGATAAGAGAGTTCTGGCACAGGAGATAATCTGCCCTAGTGAATCGTAGACATCTCACAAAATTACTGTTATTTTTTTAGCACCATAGCTTGGTTCCTTACCTTCAGTTAAGAATGCAAAGCCCCTGCCTCAAGTACCTTACAGATAACTTTATGAAAAACAAACTGTGAGAGGAGGTAATACAACAGAAAACAATGAGTAATGGGAAACTATCCTTGGGAGAACATTATTTTGAAAAGATAGGAAAGGGATTTTGTTTCTCTTTCTGGGTTTTGTTTTGTTAGTTTTATTTTTAACATGATTAGTTGTAAGTAAGGGTGTGATAACTGTTTATCATCATAAATAGAATGAAGAGTAACAGTCAAATGAGCATGAGAAAAACAGAAATGACTAGCAGTATTGGTTAGTGACCTCCAAAAGCTCCATTCAGAGTAAAGATTTGGTTTGGGTAAAAAATGAGCATATCCCAGCTTTTTAGTCTTCTTGAATCTGCAAATGTTGACATAAAATTCCTATGAGCTAAGGCTTCTTCATATTTTTAGTACTTCCTGATTCTGGTTAGGCTGGAAATTCCACAGAATTTCTGCTTTTCCATTTCTGATCCAATCCAAAACTCAGAAGTGCCGAGCCAGGTGAAAATTTAAAAAGGGTGTAAATGATTTTAATTAAATATTCTGAACTTTAAAATCCTCCACATCCCAAATCTTTGCTTATTCCTATAATCAAACAGTTTTATTTATTGTTTCCTTACAAGAATGTTTTCTCCTGTTATCAGGTTCCCTTTAAAATAGATTAGTTCAATGATATTTCTCTGTGCAGGGGGAAGAGCAGTTAAAAACTAAACAAAAACATTTTTGTTCTAGCCTCCTCCCTTCATCCACAGAGGTCAATAAAGAAAATAATATTTAATTTACAAAGTTCAATCAAAATCAATCTTCTTAATTGGATACAATTTCACTTTCACAATAGCAAAGCTTTTAGCAGGTCCAGCATAAAACTGTTACCTGCTGAAATACAAGCTTCTTGAATTCGTTCTGCACACTATGGTTCAGCGATCAGAAAATCAATCGGGGTCCATAATAATCCTGCTTAACATAAAACCTAACAGTGCAGAAAATACAATAGACCAAATTCAGGACTGGTGTAAAGTAATGTAGTATTATGCAGTGACACCAGTTTTCGCCAGCTAAGAATCTGGCCTCATATCTCTCAATAATAAATGTTGACCAAATACTAATTTCCTTACTCTCAGTTATGTCAGGATATCCCTTAGGTGGTTTTAAAAATCCCAATCACGCTTTTTTATGTCACAGGGCTGTTTTACACTAGATGACATCTAAATACAAAGGACCCTGTTCTTCTGCTAGTTTATCCAGATTTAAGCCTATGAGACAGAAAAAACAAAATTGGAATTGCACCTTTGTAACTTAGGGTAGAACTGATCCCATTAAATTGTTTTTATTATATAAATATATCAGTTGTTGAGGGTTTCTTTCTTTCCATTTTTGTTTTGCCCATCTTCATAGCACAGTTTTGTAGTGAAACGTGCATTCCTGAATTTATTTTAGAGAGGCACAATAACCATATTTTCCTGTAACTCTTTCACTGAATTCTGTCAATTACCATTTTTTTTTCTTTAAAAAATCCCCCTTTTAACTTTTAAAGTTACAGGCATATAATGCAATTCAATACCGGTGCAAAATGTATATTAGACATTCTTATACACAAATACTATCACAACAGATTTTATGATTATAAGAAAAGGAACATCTGAAAGCAGTAAAATAAGGACAATGGAATTCAGAAAAGCAGACTTTAAGCAAACTCAAAGAGCTGGAAGGCAAGATCTTATGGGAAGAAAATCTTAGGGAAAAAGGAGTTCAGGAAATCTGGCAGTTTCTCAAAGACAATATTAAATTCACAGAAAACTATCCCAATGGAAAGGAAAGATAGGAAGAATAGTAAGAGGCCACTATGGCTCCATCAGGAGCTCTTTAATGAATTGAAAATCAAAAAGGAATCCTACAAAAAGTGGAAACATAGACAAATTGCTAAGGAGGAGGACAAACAATGGTACAAAAACACTTAGGGACAAAATCAGAAAATGAGTCACACCTAGCAAAAAAGGCAACAAGATGACATTCTATAAATATATCAGGATCAAGAGAAAGATACAGGATAGCATAGGTCCTCTACTTATTAGGGAAGCCAAGCTAATAACAGATGACATCAGGAAGGCTAATGCGTTTAATGCCTATTTTAATGAAGTCTTTACAAAAAAAGGTTAATTGTGACCAGATAATAAACACAATTAATATAAAAAACAGATTCAAGAATATTTAGATAAATTAGATATTTTCAAGTCAGCAGGGCCTGATGAAATTCTAGGGTATTTAAGGAACACTGTCAGAACTGTTAGCGATTATCTTTGAGAAGTCATGGATGGCAGGTGAAGCTCCAGAGGACTTGAGAAGGACAAGCATAGAACCTCTCCTTAAAAAAAGGAGGAAGAAAGAAGATCTGGGAAATATATAGACTAGTAAGCCTAACTTCAATACCAGGAAAGATACTGGAACAAATTGTTAAACTATCATTTTGTTAGCACCTAGAGGACACAAGTTATAAGTAATAGCTAAAATGGATTTATAAGAAAAAATCATGCCAACTAACCTAATTGACTTCTTTTAATGCAGGTGCTGGTCTAGTGGATGGGGGGAAATGGTAAACATGATGGCTTGTAACACAGTCCTGCATGACATTCACACAAGCAAACAAGGGAAATGTGGTCTAGATAGAATTATAAGGTGAGTGCAAAATTGGTTTAAAGACCATACTTAAAGGGTAGTTATCAATGTTTGGCTCTCAGAATGGGGAAACATATCTAGTGGCATCCTGCAGGAGTCTTTCCTGGGTCATTAATGACTTGGTTAATCAAGTGGAGAGTATGGTTATAAAATTTGCAGATAACCCCAGTCTAGGAAGGGTAGCTAGCACTTTGGTGGACAGGATTAGAATTCAAAACTACCTTGACAGATTGGATAATTGATCTAAACTCAACAAGGTGAAATTCAATAAAGGCAAGTACAAAATTCCCTACTTAGGAAATAACAAACAAATGGACAACTATAAAATGATGAATTACTGGCTAGACAGCAGTACTGCTAAAGGGATCTAGAGGTTATAGTGGATCACAAATTGAATGATGAGTCAACAAAGGGTCCAGCCCCCTGCTAATAAAAAAGGCTAATGTAATTCTGGAATGTATTAACAGGACTGTAAAACAAAGTAGATAATTGTCCTGCTTTAATCACCACAGGTGAGGCCTCAGATGGAGCATTGTGTCATACTTTAAGAAAGATGTGGACAAATTGGAGAGAGTCCAGAGGAGAGCAACAAAAATGATAAAAGGTTTTGAAAATCTGACCTATGAGGAAAGGTTAAAAAAATGGGGTATGCTCAGTCTTGGGAAAAGAAAACTGGGGGTGGGGGGCCTGATAACAATCTTCAGTTATGTTAAAGGCTGTTCTAAAGAGGACAATGATCAATTGTTCTCCATGTCCACTGAAGGTAGGACAAGAAGTGTAATCTGCAGCAAATGAGATTTAGGTTAGATATTAGGAAAAACTTTCCAACTATAAGGATAGTAAAGCTCTGGAATAGGCTTTCCATGGAGGTTATGGAATCCCCATGATTGAAGGTTTTTAAGAACAGGTTAGACAAACCCCTAGGTATTCTTGTTCTTGCTGAAGAGTAAGGGGCTGGACTAGATGATGTCTCAAAGTCCCTTCTAGCCCTACATTTATATGATTTCATAATGTATGGCACTGTCTGGTCCCCCTCTGAGTGAAGTCAATGGGGGTCTTTCACACTGACTTAAGTGGGAATTGAATTGGGCCTTAAAAGGCTATGTTATAATCCATGTGCATCATAACAAAGTTTCGCAAAAAGAAAAGGAGTACTTGTGGCACCTTAGAGACTAACCAATTTATTTGAGCATAAGCTTTCATGAGCTACAGCTCACTTCATCGGATGCTGTAGCTCACGAAAGCTTATGCTCAAATAAATTGGTTAGTCTCTAAGGTGCCACAAGTACTCCTTTTCTTTTTGCGAATACAGACTAACATGGCTGTTACTCTGAAACATAACAAAGTTTATATTAAGTAACTAAATAACAGAATGTTTGGACAAGATTTGTGAGTTTTCTCTAGAAGAAAGAATTTATTTATTATGGGAATATTAACTACAATCTCATTGAGAAAGATAAGGTGTGTGAGGTAATATCTTCTTTGTCTCTCTTATATCCTGGGACCAACATGGCTACAATAATAATGCAGACACACTCATTGACAGTTCAGAGACTTCATATTTTATGCTCTGTTATTTGAATGCCTTTGATTCATGATTCACAGAAGTGCATTGTCACATCAGTTAATATGCACATTTGATGTTAATAACTGCTTTTAAGAAAATGTCTGTCTGTTATGGGAACAAAGTGCTCTTAGATCTTTATTTACACTGATTTAACTCCAGTGACTTTGCTGGAGTTACACTGATTTAAGTCTGTGTAAGTGAGAAGAATCAGGTCCAATTATTCTGAAATAGTAATAATAATAATAGCATAATTCTTCTCACTTCAGGAGAGAAAAGATATTGACATATTCCACTTTCCAGTTGTTTTCTTTTCAAATCATGGGAAGGTGGGAGCCAAGTACAGTAGTTCCTCTATGCCAGCCCTAGCAGCTATTGGCACTGTGGAAAGGACCTTTGAAGAAAATGATTTCACTAGTGTCATAGTTAGAAGACTTCCCTTCTGGGAGTATCCTAGGTAAGGTCACATATCAATTTGCCCTGCATCTAGATGCACACCCAATAACCTGTGGAAAAGGAAGGGGGATGTTAGAAGAGGGGGATGGTTATTTTAGGCCCCTTACAATGTATTGGCAAGCCTGGTAGCCTGGCTTTTAAGATGCTGGCTGCTGCTGGGAAATTTGAAGGCTTTTTATGCTAACTTTCCCGCTGCTGTGAAGTGGCCTGTAAGGTCTATGGCAATGCTGACTCCTACAAATGGTCTCTACTGTCTGTTTGAAGGGAAATTCAACATCTCCTTCATAATGTGATATCATCCCTCTTCCCCTCCTTGCGGTTACAGCAGAGAATGGGAAAGGCAAAGCAGTTATAATGACCCCAATATGGGCTGAATCAAAACCTTGCACTACCTGAACCAGAGCTTTCACTTGCCCTGTGAAGATAATCAGAATAGTGGTAGACCCTGTCTCCATGGAAGGCTGCTGCTCTGTGAGTGTGGGAGTGCCTGGAGTGGATTATAGGGCAGCAGGGATGCATGATTGAATGGCTGGCTAATTACAAAAAAACCACAACATTTGAAGCCATTCTCTATAAAGGGAGAACAGTGGGTCATAGGAGTAGGTGACTTTTTGGGAACCTGGAGAGATCCTGGTGAGGGAAACTTGTTTATATTTACCAAAGGCTTGTTTAGTATGGACAAACTCGTGGCGAACCGGGGAAGTCCCGGATGACTGGAAAAAGGCTAATGTAGTGCCAATCTTTAAAAAAGGGAAGAAGGAGGATCCTGGGAACTACAGGCCAGTCAGCCTCACCTCAGTCCCTGGAAAAATCATGGAGCAGGTCCTCAAAGAATCAATCCTGAAGCACTTGCATGAGAGGAAAGTGATCAGGAACAGCCAGCATGGATTCACCAAGGGAAGGTCATGCCTGACTAATCTAATCGCCTTCTATGATGAGATTACTGGTTCTGTGGATGAAGGGAAAGCAATGGATGTATTGTTTCTTGACTTTAGCAAAGCTTTTGACACGGTCTCCCACAGTATTCTTGTCAGCAAGTTAAGGAAGTATGGGCTGGATGAATGCAGTATAAGGTGGGTAGAAAGCTGGCTAGATTGTCGGGCTCAACGGGTAGTAATCAATGGCTCCATGTCTAGTTGGCAGCCGGTATCAAGTGGAGTGCCCCAAGGGTCGGTCCTGGGGCCGGTTTTGTTCAATATCTTCATAAATGATCTGGAGGATGGTGTGGATTGCACTCTCAGCAAATTTGCGGATGATACTAAACTGGGAGGAGTGGTAGATACGCTGGAGGGGAGGGATAGGATACAGAAGGACCTAGACAAATTGGAGGATTGGGCCAAAAGAAATCTGATGAGGTTCAATAAGGATAAGTGCAGGGTCCTGTACTTAGGATGGAAGAATCCAATGCACCGCTACAGACTAGGGACCGAATGGCTAGGCAGCAGTTCTGCGGAAAAGGACCTAGGGGTGACAGTGGACGAGAAGCTGGATATGAGTCAGCAGTGTGCCCTTGTTGCCAAGAAGGCCAATGGCATTTTGGGATGTATAAGTAGGGGCATAGCGAGCAGATCGAGGGACGTGATCGTTCCCCTCTATTCGACATTGGTGAGGCCTCATCTGGAGTACTATGTCCAGTTTTGGGCCCCACACTTCAAGAAGGATGTGGATAAATTGGAGAGAGTCCAGCGAAGGGCAACAAAAATGATTAGGGGTCTAGAACACATGACTTATGAGGAGAGGCTGAGGGAGCTGGGATTGTTTAGCCTTCAGAAGAGAAGAATGAGGGGGGATTTGATAGCTGCTTTCAACTACCTGAAAGGGGGTTCCAAAGAGGATGGCTCTAGACTGTTCTCAATGGTAGCAGATGACAGAACGAGGAGTAATGGCCTCAAGTTGCAGTGGGGGAGGTTTAGATTGGATATTAGGAAAAACTTTTTCACTAAGAGGGTGGTGAAACACTGGAATGCGTTACCTAGGGAGGTGGTAGAATCTCCTTCCTTAGAGGTTTTTAAGGTCAGGCTTGACAAAGCCCTGGCTGGGATGATTTAACTGGGAATTGGTCCTGCTTCGAGCAGGGGGTTGGACTAGATGACCTTCTGGGGTCCCTTCCAACCCTGATATTCTATGATTCTAAGTGGTCAACCCTCCCCCCTCACCCCCAGCCCCAAAAAAGTGAGATAAGAGTTGGAGATGGCAGCACCCTGATTGAAGGAGCTGAGTCTGGGAAGAGATATACTGTAGAATGACCAGTGTCTTTGCTGTTAAGATTGTGGAAAGGTGACACTTGGTGAGTTAGTCTCTCCATCTATAGCACTGACAAATAGTGTGGAGGGAGAGGAAAGCACACGGGAGTTGGCTAAACACAGCAACTTTGGAGGGTGAAAGGGATCGACAGAGAAGTTTAATGTTAGCATAGCTAAGCAGCCACATGCTCTTCAGCTGTAAAAGGTTGAGTGCCACTGCCCTAAATGAAACTCTGGAATTATCTCCTTTGAATGGCCTCACTTATCAGTATTTTCTGTTTGTAGGGAAATTCAGTACCCTCATCAAAATGTGATACCATCATTAACAGACCATCATTAAATATAGTACTCCAACTGATTAATTTTTAAAATTCCCTCTGCTTTTCACAAAGGCAAACCAATGATGTGGCATTCACAGAAGGAGATCATTTGATCAGCTTGCTTTACTGTTAATTAGAAGTGAGATTAAATGATTACTTTTGAAGAACTGTATTACACTATCTATAAAGTGGCTTCTCTAGTAAAAAGCCTGATGTTCTTGAATGTTAAATTGTAGCTTCTGTCTGAGAATCAAAGAGAAAAGAGAAAAGGGGTAGACAGTGATTTTTCACTGTCTTTGTTATATTGACTAAAAATATTAACCATTCACATGCCAGGTAAATATTCATCCAGAAGATTTCATTTTTGCAACATCACATGTTTTCACTGAGTATGAATAATTTTTAAAAGATGCAGGACTATTCCTTTGCAATACTTTTTTTTCTTTAATATTGCATTCAGAGTCTAAAGGATAGATCCACAAAGCTATTTAGGTGCCAACTGCCACTTTAGGTACCTAAGTCAAAAAATTTAGATCCTCAAAATCATCACTCAGCTGGCACCTAGCCCTGCAGACATCTAAACTCTCTAGGCATCGAAGTTTCTCCTGATGAAGTTTCCTAGGTGCCTCACACTCTGCCATTGAGGATGCACACAGCCACCACATTCTTGGCACCTGGGTTCTACCTCATGCCTGAGCCCCGTTGGGATCCTCAAACTTGGTGCTCCCCCCCTGTCTTGCCTGTGGGATCTGGGTTGATAGGTGTTCTCAGAGGCTACCTAACAGTCTGTGCCTTGTACAAAACACCGCTAGTGGTGGTGGTGCCCCTTTATAATTTTTAGCCCAGTGGTTAGAGAACTCATTCAGGATGTGGGAGACTAGGGTTGATTCCCCTATTTGCCTGATGTGGAAAAGGAACAAGAATTTGAATCCACTTCTTAGGATAGTGCCCTGTCCTGACCAGTGTGCAATGTGGTAATCTTGGGTGTGGATTTCTTGGTCTCTCCTGTTCTACTATGTATAAATAATTATTAGAGTAGGGACTTGAACTGGGGTCTCCCACCATTGTAGGGGAGGGCTCTAGCCATGGCATTAGAGAGTCATTCTTACTCTCTCTCTTTTATCCAATGAATGGGGGCCAAAACTTCAACTCCCATAGGGCAACAAGGAAATGTTAAAATGTGGGTCAATAAACCAAAATAAAACATTTCTATTTGGGGAATGGAAAAATGTTTTATTTTGATAAAAAATGTCTAAACAAAACACTTAGAAATTCCCTTGCATTTGTCTGTATTAGAATGCATGTGGTTCAAATGAGCCTAATTTACCAAGCAATCCAGATTGTTCTGCATAACTGATCTGTCCTTAGCATTGTTTACCACTCCATCAATTTTTGTGGGGTTTTTTGAAAAATTTCTTCCAGATCATTGACAAAGATATTGAATAGTACTGGGCTAGGAACAGAACCCTGCAAGATCCTACTAAAACTACTCCTTCTGGATGAATATTTCCCATTTGAAAATACCTTTTTAGGTGTAACATCAAGTACATTTTAACCCATTTAAAAGGTGCTTTGATTTTTGTTTAGTGCTATGTTTTTAATCAGAATATTCTGTGATAGTAAGATGACTGCCTTACAAAAGTCTATGTCAACACAACCACCTTTATCAATCAAACTAGTATCATCATCTAAAACTGGTATGAATTTTACTCATAGAACCTATTTTACATAAAACCATGTTGATTGACATTAATTTTGCTGCCAACTTTTAATGCTTTATTCAGTGCATCCTGTATCAGCCTTTGCATATATTTGCCTGGGACTGATGTCAGTCTAAGCAGCATATAGTTACCCAGGTCATCCCATGGACATTTTAAAAATATTAGTACATTCAGAGAGCTCTTTGGTCAATTCATCCATCTATCCATCCAGCTATCAAATTCCTTCATTTCTATTTATATAATTCTGTCCTTGGTCCTATCCTCACTATAACAAGGCCATAATACCATTCAGTAGTTACTTCACTCAAATCAACAGAAATGAGCTCATATTCACAGTAGGTGGCTCCCAAGTATGGGAAGGTTTGCCAGAACAAGCCTCTTGATCCCAGGGCTTGTCCTAAATTTGTATGTCTGTCTCTCCCTTTCCCTCCCCCCTCCCCGCCCCATACTTGAGCAACAAATATTTCCACAACACTCAGTAGCATATTTTTTCCCATTTTTTTAAAAGTCTGAACCATGAATCAGAAAGAACATGATTCTAAACTATAAAGCAGTTGAACAACATGGTGCAAGGCTGTCATTCCGTATTCTTTGCCCATTCATATTTTAAATGTTTTGCAAAGTGCATCAGTTTGCTGTGGCAACCATTCTAAGCAAATGACACTGATGCATAAATATACAGATGGCATGAACATTTCACATAATAAGCACCAGGTAAATTATAATGTAAAAATTCAGCAAGGCGGTCACAGTAACTATTATATTAGTAAACAAGGACAAAGCAGCCTGGTAATTGGTTTTCAAAATAGATGCATCCAGATGCTTTTATTTTCTAAGAGAGACACAGTGACATGTACAGTAGGCTATAATTAAGATCTGAAATCTAATCAGAGTTAGCTGAAATAGTTATAGTCTTTTTTTCTGAATATAGTATTATTTTAATGAAATATGAAGGAGTAGGGAGGGTTTTTTGATCAGCTGTCACACGCATCTTCTGAAGGAAGATTCTATGTAACGAATGAAATGAAAGTAATTTTGAAAGAAATTCTCTGAGGAGGAATTTTCTTATCATCCACAATTCGTGTTAGTAAAAGGGGAGGATTATCTTCTGCCACAAGCCATCCAATAATTACATTTAAAGGACATTGAATCCATGTCATTGTTGTGCAAGAGTCAAAACTCAAAAGTTCACTGACTTGCAAAAGCTGACATTCTAGGGGGGCATCCTGCACAAATTTGATCAAAGCTGCAGTCAGGAGGGGGGAAAAAAAGGATGATAAAGAATAAATTATTGAGATAGGAAAATAGGCTGGATAGTAACAAATCATTTTAATGGAAAGCCAACCAAAATTATTAGACACAAAGCACAGGCAACTTGGGTTTGAGGTGCAGTTACAGAAAAGATCTAGAGGAGCTAATCAGGACATGAATTAAATTCATTTCAAAAAGCCTTATTCACCTCTCACAAAAATGAAAATTCTATTTTAAACCTAACTTCAGCTTACCACATACGGTAGGCAGTTATAGTCCGACTCATTATTTCTGAGCCCAGCTCTTCCCAAGTTAAGTAAAGACAACTTTTTCAGACTTAAATGGAAAATTTGATAAATATTCCTCTGTTCAGTAATGTTCAGTAATGTTCAGTAATTAAAAAAATAGTTTAAATGCAGGAATAATGGGCTATTACAATAGACAGACAGATGAGGTTTTTAACTTAATATTTCCATCAGACTTGTAAAGAAGGAACAACTTTCCACTTATGAGCATTTGGCTCAGGAGATAACAGGAAAAAAAAATAAAACAAGCTGTTGGTATCCAAATAAGTAATTATTTCTTACCTCAACTTTCAGAGCATGCAGTAGGAGTAAATATCACACTAACTAGGGTTGTGCAAACTTTGAAACATTCTGTTCATTTGGGCTAAGGAGCTGGGAATTGGACATCTTGTTGAAACCTCATGGGTCTGAAAAATTGGACAGTAAAGGTCATGAACATATGATCCAGTGAGATTTCCAGTATTTCCTGCATTCAGCTGAGCTAGAAATGCTGTAAAATGATCTTCCTTGTGGTATTTTAGCCATTTAGTTTCTGGCTGGGGATGGAACTAGGAAGTATAGGGGCACTCAGCACAGGCACAAAAATGATAAAGCTATCAAACACTCTAGAGACTGCCACAAGAATTGGGGTCAGGTTATAAGTTCTTAATAAGTGACCTTTGTACAAGCGCAATGTAAAGGGCACTTAAAGTTGCCTTAAGCAAGCAGTTAAAGATTTCCCCATCAGAGGGGAATCCAATGGCATATTCCATATGATTCTTCATTTGGGGCAAATCAAGTGTGAAAAGGGTAAGGAGAGAACATGCAGCACTCTGTCTGATCCTCAGACAGTGGAGTTGGTCCAGGATTAAGGGAGGCATAACTGCGGCTTAGAGCCTTTTTCCCTCCCTGAAGCTGCAGAAGGCTGGTTCAAGTTTTGAACAATCGTTCAAATTGATTCATTATTATTAGGGCTGTCGATTAATCGCAATTAACTCACATGAATAACTAAAAAAATTAATCATGATTAATTGTCCTGTTAATAGAATACCAATTGAAATGTATTAAATATTTTTGGATGGTTTTTCTACATTTTCAAATACATTGATTTCTATTACAACACAGAATAGAAAGTATATAGAGCTCTCTTTATATTATATTATTATTAATTACAAATATTTGCATTGTAAAAATGATAAAAGAAATAGTATTTTTAAATTCACCTCATACAAGTACTGTAGCACAATCTCTTTATTGTGAAAGTGTAATTTACAAATGTAGATTTTTTTTTTTGTTACATAATTGCACTCAAAAACAAAACAATGTAAAACTTTAGAGACTACAAGTCCACTCGGTCCTACTTTTTGTTCAGCCAATTGCTAAGACAAACAAGTTTGTTTACATTTACTGGAGCTACTGCTCACTGCTTCTTACTTATAATGTGAGAAAATGAGAACAGGCATTCTCATGGCACTTTTGTAGCCGGCGTTGCAAGGTATTTACGTGCCAGATATGCTAAACATTTGTATGCCCCTTCATGCTTTGGCCACCATTCCAGAGTACATGAGTCCATGAAGATGATGCTCATTAAAAAAAAATGAATTAATTAAATTTGTGACTGAACTCCTTGGGGAAGAATTATATGTCCCCTGCTCTGTTTTACCCACATTCTGCCATATATTTCATGTTATAACAGGCTCGGATGATGACCCAGCACATATTTGTTTTAAGAACGCTTTCACAGCAGATTTGACAAAAACACAAAGAAGGTACTAATGTGAGATTTCTAAAAATAGCTACAGCACTCAACCCAAGGTTTAAGAATCTGAAGTGCCATCCAAACTCTGAGAGGGATGAGGTGTGGAGCATGCTTTCAGAAGTCTTAAAAGAGCAACACTCTGATGTGGTAACTACAGAATCTGAACCACCAAAAAAAGAAATCAACCTTCTGCTGGTGGTATTTGACTCAGATGATGAAAATGAACATGTGTCGGTCCACTCTGCTGTGGAAAATTATTGAGCAGAACCCATCATCAGCATGGACGCATATCCTCTGGAATGGTGATTGAAGCATGAAGGGACATATGAATCTTTAGCACATCTGGCACGTACATATCTTGCAACGCCAGCTACAACAGTGCCATGCGAACGCCTGTTCTCACTTTCAGGTAACATTGTAAACAAGAAGCAGGCAGCATTATCTCCTGCAAATTGTAACCAAACTTCTTTTGTCTAAGCAACTGGCTGAAGTAGGACCGAGTGGACTTGTAGTCTCTAAAGTTTTACATTGTTTTATTTTTGAATGCAGTTATTTTTTGTATATAATTCTACATTTGTAAGGTCAACTTTCATGATAAAGAGATTGTACTATAGTTTTGTATTAGATGAATTGAAAAATATTATTTCTTTTGTTTTTTACAGTGCAAATATTGGAAATAAAAATATAAAGTGAGCACTGTACACTTTGTATTCAGTGTTGAAATTTAAATCAATATATTTGAAAATGTAGAAAACATCAAAAATGTTTAAATAAATAGTACTCTATTATTGTTTAAACAGCACAATTAATTTTTTAATCACATGATTAATCACGATTAATTGTTTTAATCACTCGACAGCCCTAATTATTATTGTTATTACTCTAGCAGCAACTGCCGTTTCCCAGTGAGGATCAGAGCTCCACTGTGCTAGGTGTTGGAGTGACTCAGCTCACCAGGAATGAACTGGAACATTTATCTTCAGGTATAACCTGAGGATTTCCCTAGAATGAAGTATAAATGTGATAGCAATAGTAAAGCAGAAAACACTTGAAGGTTAGTGAATCATGATAAAAAAATTATAAAAGCAATCCTTTCAGTTTAGAAGAAAGACAGCACAGTGATTTTAACTATGGTAAAAGGAAGATGAATTGCTATGGTAGTATCTTAACAGGAAGAAACCAGATATTAAAAAAGTGTATTAAATCACTAGAAATTCTGGGTAGCAATAATTTATCCACTGTAAAGGTAACATTAATGAATGTAAATGTGCTATCTTTGTATATTGAAATTGTAATGGTACCATGCAAACTCTACAATGGACTTGTACTATAATAGCGTAATTATAATTTGAGATAAATAATGCTAAGCTGACAGTAAAGAGATACCCAGAGATGCCAGCTCCAATATCTCATTTGCAACTTATTATACAGTAGCTTCTCTCAGAAGCACTGTGTGAGATCAAAGTCTTTCACAATTTCAATGACAAACCCACTTTTCAGGGTTTAACATCTCAGTCATCACACTGTGATGGAATTTGATACATTGATGATCAGTAGGTGTGTAATTATAATTGAAAACCCTATTTAAATCTATTTAGCTGTGTTTCATTTAGTGAAGAGGATGGCTTGTAAAAATTCTTTGGCGTTTTTTTTAATTTCATCTTTAAATTCTAGACCAGAAATGACAAATACGTAGTATTTTTGGAAGTAGTCCTTAATTTTAATTATTTGGATGTGACTCATATTTGGATGTGACTCTCCTTGGCACCCAAAACAGAGCCATTAGAACAGTGGTGGGCAACCTGCAGCTCGTGGCTCTTCAGGGTAATCCGCTGGCGGGCCACAAGACAGTTTGTCTACATTGACCGTCTGGAGGCACGGCTGCCCGCAGCTCCCAGTGGCCGTGGTTCACCATTCCCAGCCCATGGGGGCTGCAGGTCGGCTGCCACTTCCCGCAGCTCCCATTGGTTGTGAATGGCGAACCCCAGCCACTGGGAGCTGCAGGCGGCCGTGCCTCCAGATGGTCAATGTAAACAAACTGTCTTATGGCCCACCAGCGGATTACTCTGAGGGACCGCAGGTTGTCCATCACTGCATTAGAACATATTTCTATTTCCCCGACATTAATGCCCTCCTCACTGCAGACTTATTTCCCTCTCCTCTACAGGCCTTGAGGCCTTCTATTGGAACCAGCAATCTCTCAACTGAGGTGAACTGGATAGGAGGTCAGTTGAAGCTTAGTATCCTAAATTCAGCAAAAAATCCTTTATTTCATTCTTAATTTGTTAGAGAGATAATTTGTTAGAGAGAGAAGGCATTTTTTTCCAATACAGTGCTGAAAATGCCACCTCTGCAGCTCATACAAGTGTTGTCAAATGAATTATATATTTAAATTTCAAAATTAAAATACTGAACAACATATGCAGCAGCTTCTATTCATATTTAAAGAAAAACCTATTAACTCTGCATTAATCTTTTAATTGTGAAATAAAGTGTTAAAATCATCAGTGATCTGGCCAATAGGGTACATAGCTAAGCATGCAAATTTGTAGCCGTTGTTACATTTAGCATTTCAGCCATTATCAAAGAAGACAGCTGACTGAATGTGGGGGAAATGGGCTTAGAAAAATAGGGAAAGGACTCCTGGGCTTTTTCTTTGGTACTCTGGCACCCCGGGTGACAACAGTTTTTATGTCCCCTGCTCCAAATCCCCCTGGAATCGTTTGCATGGCTTCAAAAGGCGATGCAGTGTTTGTTAGATACATCACTTGACGATTATGAAAGTCATATAAAATGTTGTCGTTTTAACTTGAAATTGTAAAATTTAGTCATTTCAACTGAGTTTGCTTTTGAGCTTTTGGGTTCATTCAAACACAAAATCAAAAGAGTGAAAACTCATGTGATTTAAAACCACCATGTTACATTCAGCACCAGTCAGCAGTTTGAAAGGAGACACTTACATTAAGTCTTATGACAAAAGTAGGGGCCTGTGAGTGGCCTTGGCTGTCTGTGGGCTTCTGGGTAGAATTCACGGTGATAGGATTGATCTTTAAAGCCCTATATTGTTTGGGGATAGGCTACCTCTCTCCTTTTACCATAATCTCTTGGGAATAGTACAAAGCCCATCTTTTTCTCTTTGCATCTGAAGAGAGGGTGTGTTGAAGATTGGATGGGATTTATTAATATGATTGCTGTTTTCTGATAGACATATATTAGAAGGATGAGATTTAAATATTGATACTCTAATTTATATCAGGCCATCCAGAGTCTTATGTCATTGGAATCTTTTGAATTTCATACATTTAAAAAAAAATAAGTTAGTCACTTACATATCCTGCTAGTTAAAGTATATACAAGTCTTCTAGGAATCAATGTACAATTATCGACCAGGAAGAAAATAACTTCAGTTGTCTCAGTAATGTATCGTAGATCAACATGTGATGGTCTTAATCTTGATGTATTTTATTTCTCAAAGAGTAAAGCAATCCATGTTAATGAATTTTGTTAAATAAGTTTTGCATTATGAGTAGCAGTGCCATTCAATTTTTCATTCTTAAATGACAATAATGACAAACCAACCACATCCTTTTTATTTTAATAATCAAAAGCAAATAATGAACTTGATTTAAGTTTCAGTTTCCCAGAACAGCTATATTAAATTGTTACCCCTTCTCAGTGCATTCATTTAAATTTAAATAATTATCACAAATAAGTTTCTGAGGCATCTGATCTGATATAATGAATATTCATTGAGCAGCTCTAAACTTACCTGAAGAAAAAAAAATACACAACAGACTTCATTAAAAGCACTTTAATGGTCTGACTCAAAAACTCATTAAAGCAAGAAATGCTTAATGCTCCTTTTCATTGTGGTGGGAACCTAAACTAGGTTGAACAGGCAGGGGGAATGCAGAACAAGAGCATGGGCTCCATGCCATGCTACTTCCCATGTAGGACTCCACAAAAAGCCCTAGTTCACCAGATCTTGGCTGGACCCTGCAGAGGAGGAGTCAGCTAGAGGAGGTTTGAGGTCAAGAGTAGCAATTGACAGTGGCATGCTCTCTTCCAGACCCAGAGTGGGATCTAATCATGTTCAAAGCAATTTATTTTTTCTTAGTGCATCCAACTCTAAGCTAGACCTCCCGATATCCTCAAGCACATAAGGTTTGAAGACCCATGCTCATTTCCTTCTCAATAGCCTCCTTTCCCCCTCCAGGGAAAGCATATGAAGGAAACTAGAGGAAACACACACACGTACACACATAAAATAACACTCTCATGGAACTTCTTGGGCCCTCTTATCCCTATCACATTTTTTTTCCAAGACATGAGACAAAAAGATTGACGTTACAAGTTCAGTTCACTCCTACTGGCAAATTATAATTCTCTGCCCTATCTAGGGCCAGTATTTCCCAGGAGGATTCACACTTGAGGGAAGACTGGCAAATTTTGCACTGCTGGCTTCGCATGGGCTCCCACGAATTAAAAATATTTTTAAATTATTGCTTGGTGCTGCATGAAACTCTCCTGATGGAGACAATCCAGCAGACAGAGTGAATCAGTGAATCCACCACATTCTATTTCCAGCTAGTCACACCAACTTTGGATGCTAGCTGGCGCTCCTAGTGGAGGGAAGGTTGTATTGCAGCAATCCTCTGCCCAGGCTGTCTTTCCAGTGACAGGTTTCAGAGTAGCAGCCATGTTAGTCCGTATCCGCAAAAAGAAAAGGAGGACTTGTGGCACCTTAGAGACTAACAAATTTATTTGAGCATAAGCTTTCATGAGCTACAACTCACTTCATCAAAATGCATCTGATGAAGTGAGCTGTAGCTCACGAAAGCTTATGCTCAAATAAATTTGTTAGTCTCTAAGGTGCCACAAGTCCTCCTTTTCTTTTTCCAGTGACAGCAACCATGTGCTCTATGTTATGTCATCAGGCCAGGGCTGAATCTGGTTCCCAATTCTAAAGTGAACCTCACTGTGACTAGACATTACAGGATTATCATGATAATACGTGATCTACCGAATACGGAGTGTGTATTAACATGTACAGAAATATCTTTCTCTATCAAGTTAAGACTACCATTAATATTGTTATTCTAATTTAGTGTTTGGTATTTAATTTTGTAGGCTGTGATGTGTCATTATCCTTCCACATTAAATATTATAAAAATGCTGACAAAAGTATTTTTACTAGATGACTTGAGTGCCTTTCTGAAGGACAATGCTTCATGCTTATTTTCAGGACGAATTTCTTTGTTGACTCAGTTGGTAGACTTAGCTAGATAAGTTACTGTTTTAGGCACAGTATCATTTATAGTTACTTTTGTTGAGTTCATGGAGTTATGCAGTTGTGGTGGTGTGATGATGAATGTATTTTTCTTAAGCAACTTCCATCCAGAGAGCTCAACATGTTTTAGAAACATTAATGATGCTAAGGGCAGTATGTATGGTTAATACTGCTATTCCCATTCCACAATGAGGAGACAGACAGAGTATGTGACAGAGATGATCACAATGGTCCCTTCTGACCTTACTGTCTCTGAGTCTATGTCTACACTGTAAAGAAACTCACGACACAGTGTATCACAGTCTGGGTCAACTGACTTGGGCTCGTGTGCTCAGGCTGCAGGGATAAAAATAGCAGTATAGACATTCCCACTCAGACTAGACCCCAGGCTCTGCAACCCTGTTAGTGGGGAGGGTCTCAGATCCTGGGTTTCAGACCGAGCCCGGACATCTACACTGCTATTTTTAGCCCCACAGCCCAAACCTCATAAGCCTGTCAATTTACCTGGGCTTGAAATTCAGCGCTGTGGACTGTCCTTGTAGTGTAGACATACCCAGAGAGATTGAGAGAATTGCTCCTGATCACAAAGGAAACATCTGACAGACCCAGACCAAGTTGGTCCTTGTGAAACATTGCAAAAGTGATTTTAGATGCCTCAGTTTTTGGGTGCCGAACTTGAGACTCCTTAAAAGGACCTGAATTTCAGAAAGTGCTGAACACCTGTCTTCTGAAAAATCAGACCCCTTTAATGTGTGTCAAGTTGGGTGCCCCAAAATGGAGGAACCGAAAACCACTAGTCACATTTGAAAATCTTGGCTCCACTATTAGACACCTAAATAAGTGACCTGATTTTCAAAATTGCTGAGCATCTAATAGTTTCTTTTGACATCAATGAGAGCTGCAGGTATTCAACACTTTTAAAAATGAAGCCTCTAATTTAGGTACCTAAAAATAATATAGGTGTCTTTTATTAGGTACCCTTTTAAAAGCAAATCTTGGCCCAAACCTTCTTAGCCATAGTCCAGTGCTGTGCCCACAGAATGTGGAAGACTGTCCTCTTTATGTTATTTTTAGAAAACTGCTATGCTCCCTTTGCTATCTGTGGTGATGCAATTAACATTAAAAATTATTCCCAAAATTCTGCTGTAGCATTGATGTGTTTACCCTCATTTATTATTGGTTTTAAGGTTCGGATTGGAAAATAATTTTCTTCGATGTTTTCACGGATGGGAGAGAATTATGCCCTTTTTTGCGTATAACTCAATTGAAGGTAAACAAATTTAATAGCCTGTGGGATTGCTAATTAGAGCTCATGGTGAGTTGATTGACCTATCTTGGCAATCAAATACCTAGCAGAACTTGCTATCTTCACAAGGTGAAGATTCACTTGCATAAATAACTTGAAGCAGTCTACCTCCCAGATGAAGTATATTTATTTCAGATTTGGCTGTGATTCTCTGAATTTTCTAATTTAAATTTCCTGATTCTTTACCCGATATGCTGAACAGGAAGAAACTCATACTAATAATTGCATATTGTACCATACATTTCTTATTCTATAGTTGTCAATGAAAAGAGAATTTCAGAATTTGTAGTGAATCAAGCACAGATTTAAGTTGTATTGCACCCAATCATGGAAAAAGTCTAGAGACCACATAGTCTCAAAAACTCAAATGTAATGTAGCTGTTCAGCCCAAATATTGGTTCTAGGATGAAATTCTGGCCTCATAGAAGTCACTGAAAAATGCTCATTGATTTCAGCAGAGACACTAATTGTGATGCTGTGAGAATTCACCACATGCTGGAAGATTGCTGAAAGACATGAATAACCCTATGCAGAATTCTGAACTTAAATTTGTTTTCCTCACATACTACACTGACTGCCAACTGACTGCCATAGAGAGTGCATACAAAGATAAAGCTGTGTCCCAGGATAGCATGTCAACTCCATAAATTTTGAGAAACAGACTTAAATTCTGTCAATGTAAATTCCATGTCCATAGAAAGTGATCTTTCACAAAACAGACATAAAGCACACAGGTAGGTGATGCTAGGAAGCACTGCAGAGCCACAGCTGTCAAGAACTGGAGGAGTTTAGAAACAAAGAGATTAGAACTGTAGAGAATGGAGGAAACACTTAAGAACCCGAGGAATGATACAACATGATTTGTGTTGTATCCTGATATGGAGTTTCTGATACTTGGACAAAACTTGATGAATTAAAAAGGTAGAGCTGTTCAATAAAATGTACATACATTTCATGATAAATAATAAATGGAATTTTTTTTTATTTGTTCAAATTTTTGAATGAAAATTTTCGTTTTTTCACAAAACTTTTCAAAACTTTTTTTAAATTAAATTAATTTTTTAAAGTGTTTGTTTAGTTTTTGTGGGAAAAAATCCCATTTGCCAACGCAAAAAGCGGAACTTTTAAAAATGAAAATGTGTATGGATTGGGAAGGGGAGGGTGAAAAAAAAAGATAAAGTAGAATGGAAAAATAATCTGTTCTTTTTTCCACCCTTTGCTATTGGAAAAAAGTTAATATATAGAGAGGGTACATTTTTAAAAATTAATACCAAGGATTTTTCAGTTTTACTGGAATTTTTTATTTTGAAATTTCAATGAAATTTTTTTTTAAAATGTAATTTTTCAGAAAAACAATTCATTGTCACTGAAATCCAGGTGTTCTTCAAAAAGGGTTTAAAACTCCAATTACAAGGTCTGGAATTCTGTGACTTTAGCTAATTATTTTAACTTTCAATACTCTTCCAGGAAAGAAAAAAGTTTAAAATTAAGATACAGCATTCCTGCAGTCATTTTTATGCTTTTCTAGGTTTTGTACCATTGTTATAAACTCAATAAAAATACATTTATAGTTTAAAACAATACAGTTTGTATTAACAAAGGATACATGTGCACAACAGAAAATCAGCTAAACACATTACGAACTGGTGTCAGCTGTGAACCACCTGGCTTCAGCATAAGACTGGACCCTACTCTGGTATGAGAGAGAGAAAAAAGGTAGTTGCATATAACTTTATACTTTGTGCTTTCTCCTGAGATCATCTCAGAAATTAAGGATATATCTACTCTGCACAGTAAACCCAGATCTGTGGGACCCATGCTTGTGGACTCCGTTTCCAAATCTGTGCTTGATTGTCTAGGTTGCATTGTAAACCTGGGTTTAGAGTTGTTGAACCAAGGTCTCACAACAGTGATAAACACATCCATATTGCCCTACATATCCCTTCTCACTTGGGTCTGAGCCTGACCTGTGTTCACACTGCAAAATGACAGAGCTTGGACCCGAGTTACAGTGGGACTTGTACTTAGACCTACTCACTGAGTGGGTCCTAAAAACTGGGTCCTGAGTGCTTACTGAGTGAATTCAGACAGAATTGTGTGTGGATAGTAGGGGGAAGCTGGGCTCAAACTGGAGTCTGAGCTCAGATGTATAATGAAGACATACCTGAAAGAGTCTAATTCACTGCTAGCTCGCTGTATAAGTACTTGGATATCATTGGAATCTTAAAACTCTTTGTTGCAAAAATAAAAAAAAATAAAGGTGAAGATCAATAAAAAAATCATTTGTAATATGGTGCCTGCATGTTTGGTTCTGAACTTGCTTAGACCATTAACTTCAATGGTATTACCCCTGATTTACACTGTGATAAGAATGAATTCACATATATGCAAATTTCATGTCGCATCAAGTTCAACAGAAAGTACAGACCTGGTGCAGTGTACTCATCCCCAGAGCAAGGGGGAAACTGTGACTAGAATATAAGTTTTGTTGCTAGAGCAGCAAAACAATGCAATGGTTTTATGTTGTGTCTTGTGCCAAAGCTATGATTAAGCTCGTAGTGCATAATATATCATTTACTTAGTAAAAGATATAGTGTCCCATAACAATGAGGAAAACAAGTTGCCACAGGCTCATATATAGCTCAACTAAAGGAAGATTTGAGTTGTTCAAGTCATGTTTAAGAACTGCACAAGCAGAGAGATAAGGCTACCTATGGAGCTAGCTGTGAGCCAAAACCTTCATGAGAGTACATTTGGAATGCAATAGGACCCATTTTAGTATTTGAGGGTGAGTTCTGGTACAAGACTGCACATCAATAAATACAGCTAAATTGTGTTTAAAATTTCTTCACTTGGCTTGATTTAAAATTTTTATAGCTCATTTCACACAGGGATTCGGAAACAGAAATACTTCCAGTATTCAGGAGACAACAATTCTTGTGCCTTGTATCAAGAATTATAAAGTGAATATAGATTGCATAGATTGTTATAGGATGTGTATAACATAAAAAGTAGGTCTGAATTTCTGGATTTTGTCAGGTATGTGGTATATGTACATTATTTTCCTGCAACAGAGATAATGGCAAGATTATAGTTTCTGGATAATGTACTCTTACTGATTAACCAGGCCCCCGTTGGGTCAAGATTCCTGCAGAATGAGTAAAAATTTGAATTGGATGGATTATTTAACGTGTACTACTTTTCATCTTCCCGTGCAGTTAGCCCCAGTGGTACCATGTCGTATTGTACACTAATTGGCTCTTATTGATTTCAACAGCTTTCCTGACTGTTTGAACAGCCTTAAATATCACCAGATGCAGAGGATTCACATAAATCTTTTGAGTAAGGATGAACTACAATAAAGGAGGGACTTTATGGCTTCTCAATGAAAGGATTGATTGAAGAATGCATCAATGAATGCAAATATCACATTTATAAAGTGCTGCCTATCTTGATCAGAAATTAAGGAGGCCCTGGTGACGTTACACCTCATATTCTTTATGGAAATATGCTTATGATATGGCTATGGCATAACTGAAATATTTTATGCAAGATGGGTCTTGTAAGGTATCATCGGAAAGATTATAATGTACTGAATGTTTTTTTCCAATTTGTATGAATGTATCATTTCTGTATCTAAAGTTAGGAATATTAACTATGTAACAATTGCAACTGTGTGTATATTTGGGACACAACCACCAGATAACAGGTCATCAACCTTAATCGGCTATTAGGAAGAAACAATAAGACTTTGAAGATACCAATCTTTCTCCTTCTTGAGAGGCATCCTGGGGCATAGCTGTGACACTACTATGTCAGGTGGTCCTGTCACCTGGTACCAAACACTATCTTGAACTTCTAGTAATTTTCCACTAAAAGGAGGGGGAAGTCAAGCCAGGGAAATAAAAGATTCCCGCCTTATTATTTAAGGCTGGGGAGTACGGCAAACAGGACTCTTCTCCGTTGTCTTCCTGCCCAAGAAGAAAGATAACTGAAAGTACCTGAAGAGAGAAAGGAACTGAGTGGTGAGAAAAGCAAGGGCTGAGTGCAGACTAAGACAGGAGTTTAATCTATCAAGAGAAATAACGAACTCTAAGCTACAGAAACTCTGCAACTTGCCTAAAAGAACATTTAGGGTGAGAAATTTCTAGAAGTCAGTCTCTTTAGGATCTTAAGCTTAGTATGCATGTTTTGTTTTATTTGCTTAGTAATCTGCCTTGTTCTGTTTACTATCCCTTATGATCACATAAAATCTGCCTTTTATAGTTAAACTTTTTTGTTTATTATTAAACCCAGTTTGTGCAATTTATAACTGTGTGGGGGCAAGAAGTTGTATATATCTTCCTCCACATTGAGGGAGAGGGTGAATTTATGAGCTTACATTGTATAGATTTCTCCACAGTGGAAGACACTATTCATTGGGGTGTAGTTTCCAGTGGGGAGTGGCACTTGAGTGCTTGGCAATTTCCTAGCTGAGTCTTCCATAAAGAGCTGTTTGCAGACTGTGTGATTCTACAGCTGGTGTGAGTGTGTGTGTGCACTGCCAGAGGCTGGAGAGCCTAATTTAGCAAAACAGGGAGAGGGAGCCCAGGCTAGTGGAGCAGGCAGGCTCAGTGAAATCCCAGCACACCAGGTGACATCCCAGATGCGGGGGGGGGAGGGTCTAACCTGTCACAGTTCTTACTTGCATATGATCAGTGCTCAGTTAAACTGTCTCTGTGTGGTACTCCAAAACAGGTGTTAAAATGTGCTTGCCTGTGCTTGTCCTGGAGAAATGAACTTAATAGTGTGTATTACAAGAGAGCGAAGAGGAGTGCAGATACTGCTAGAGGATGTATCTGGAAGTTCTTGTTTATGTATTTGGATTTTAAAGCATCTAACTAAAAGCGCTTGGTTTCCTGACATTACTTAACATCTAACTTTATAGACTTCAGACAGCCTGACACCCTGATAAAATCCAGTTGCGAACAACCCCCCCATTCCACTTCAGACCACATTTCTCTATTAATTTCTTTCCCCAAGTTCCGCCCACCAAAAGACTAGCCTTGCAGCATGTCCTGAAGTCCAACAGACTTTTTGAACCAAGGAGACAGCGAATTCCAAAGCCAAAGAAAACTCACAGGGAACAGCCTCTTCTGGCACATATCTGTGCACTAAGTATCCTGTAATGGAACCTATCAAGCTTGTTTACTCTGCAAAATATTTATATTAATTGTGTAGTACTTATTACCATATTTACCAAAATTTTACTTACAAGTTTAGCCACCAAAAATGAATGTTATGCTGGTTTACACTCAGATTATAGGCTCAGTTAGTTAAGCAACAGCACTGTATGGTGGAAATGTGGGCTATACAAATGTGCTATGTTCAAAAGCTAGCAGACTCTAGCATAAAGAATAGCCATATTCCTATGAATCTGTCGAAGTCCTATTATGGAATTGTTTACATTGTTTATTATAATAAACAAATAATTATTGTGTGTAAATTTCTAATGGGCTTTAGCAAAGATATACTTGCTCAGGCAGTTCAAATATGGTAGACCTGAAATATTTATTTCAAGTATTATAGGCTTGTATGAAAAGTGCTCTTTGTGTCTGTCATAAATATAAAGGGAAGGGTAACCACCTTTCTGTATACAGTGCTATAAAATCCCTCCTGGCCAGAGGCAAAATCCTTTCACCTGTAAAGGGTTAAGAAGCTAAGGTAACCCGCTGGCACCTGACCCAAAATGGTCAATGAGGGGACAAGATTCTTTCAAATATGGGGGTAGGGGGGAGAACAAAGGGTTTGGTCTGTCTGTGTGAAGCTTTTGCTGGGAACAGATCAGGAATGCAAACCTTACAACTCCTGTAAAGTTAATAATCTAGCTAGAAAATGTGGGAGATTTTCTTTTATTTAATGGCTTGTAAAATAAGCTGTGCTGGACGGAATGTATATTCCTCTTTTTGTAACTTAAGGTTTTGTCTAGAGGGATTCTCTATATTTTGAATCTGATTACCCTGTAAAGTATTTACCATCCTGATTTTACAGAGGTGATTCTTTTACCTTTTCTTTAAATAAAATTCTTCTTTTAAGAACCTGAATGATTTTTCATTGTTCTTAAGATCTAAGGGTTTGGATCTGTGTTCACCTGAACTAATTGGTGAGGATTCTTATCAAGCCTTCCCCAGGAAAGGAGGTGTAGAGCTTGGAGGGATATTTTGGGGGAAGACATCTCCAAGTGGTCTCTTTCCCTGTTCTTTGTTTAAAACGCTTGGTGGTGGCGGCAGCATACTATTCAAGGACAAGGCAAAATTTGTACCTTAGGGAAGTTTTTAACCTAAGCTGGTAAGAATAAGCTTAGGGGGGTCTTTCATGCAGGTCCCCACATCTGTACCCTAGAGTTCAGAGGGGGGAAGGAACCAGGACATTGTCCTCTTCACACACACACCACCTTCATCAGACTATCAGTAGGAAGAATGTTCTGACTTGTTGGTACTGTGTCAAGGAGTTGTCTGACTAGAATCTGCTCTTACTTTCATTTCTGCCGTCTTGACATCCTCTCCTAGTTGTTTATGCCATTGCTCCTGCCCCAGTGATAGATCACAGGATACCACGGAATTATTATTTCCCAAAAGAGAGTCCTGTTTCCTTTCATTTTCAATAAAAGAGCAGTTAGTAAAGAAGCAACACCACACTTCCAACTGCACATGTCCCTAGAAGCTTTAAGGACAGATACTGAAAAGAACAAAGAAAGTGGGGAAATATTGATAAAAGGTAAAACAGGATTTCACGTTGTGTTAATGCTAAGAATATTGTAAATATTGAAGGGTAAAAGACAAAATCAAATAGATATGGAAAATGTTCTGCATTTAGAAAGAAGACAGTTGGAAGAATGGTCTTTTTTTGCTTTTCCTAGTCAGAAAAATGGCTCCTTTGTTGTACAGACTAACCCAAGTGTGTTGTTCCAGATGGTAAAAGTAAAAAGAAACAATCCATATGAATACAACACCTGCAAACAAAGGCTCAGATGTTGACAGCTGTGTGTGTCATGCTTTATTTCATAAACAGTCAGATTTATCATAGTGGGACTGTCTGAGCAATAAGGTACATTTGAATGTAAAAGTGGTAAAACCTGGCCTGTAACGACAAGAGCCTCCCCTCCTACCTCAATACACAGAGCAGACTCCCCATGCAAGAATCCTTATGGTCTGTATAAAATGGGTGGGGTAGTACCCCCCACAGCCTTATCTCCAGGCCTTGTTGCCTAGGCAGAAGAGGCTTTGGGGAGTAGATTGTGGGGCTGAGCAGGGAACTAATTATACTCTGCAGCACCATTGCCTTCTCAGCTCCTAATTTTCCATACAGAAGCCTGGGAGGGTGTTAATTCATGGAAGATCTGCATTAGCTACTTGTGGGTTCCCTCTGACTTATCAGGTCAACTATTCAGTATACTGTAAAATTTAAACAGCTCATGGCAATTTTTGAATTATGGTGATTCTTATTCACTATCAACAATCCCTCTCAGGTATTATTTGCAGCTCACACTGTAGTTTCATCCATACAAGGTAGTTCAGCTAAATAAGATATGTCTTGAATCACTGAGTGCATAGATGCCAAATAATGTGATGAGGCTGCTATACTAATTACTGGGTGTTGTTTCAAAAAGCATTGATTACAAGAACTGGCTGTGACCTTTGAGTGTAGTCTGGATTTTATCTAGTTTTTTTTTAAAAAGCAAGCAGCTACCAATGGATTATAAAGTTGAGAATGTGTTTATGTACCTTAATGGGACATCCTTTTGGTCTTGAAGCACTGGCACTAAAATGAATATTATCATAGCAAAAGGAAATGGATCACACATTGTTTTCCTAAAAGGATTTTCTAATTCCAGGAGCCTACACTTTGTATAATGCATACAGTGACTGTAATTGGATCCTATAAAATGAAAAAAAAAAAAAAGCAGAAGCATTAACACCCAAACATAAACACTGCCATTAATTGAAATAAATGCCATGTGACTTAATTCTCATCATTTGAAAATGTAAATGCTAAAATCTTGCATTGTCATTCTAAAGTAAAAACTACCAAATTTGGATTTTCAAATGGATAGTATAAAACTTCAATTTGCTGTATCTTAAATATTTATTCCAATATAACTAGGTCGAACAAAAAGAAAGAACAGCCCCAAAAATCAGTTGATTAATTCAAACTTCCAGTAATCTTGAACCAATATTTTCAGTCCAATTAGAATCAGTCTCCCTATCCATGGAAGTCAAGTTTTTTTTGTACCTCAAATTTAGCAAATGTTCCAAATATCTTGGTGTTTCAGTCTTTCACACTAGCACAGACCAGAATGGATTTACAAGCTGCCATCAGAATTGAAAAGCTGCCTCTCACAAGCTGCCTGACCTTTATTTATTTCAGTATGAAAATTTGACTTCCAGTACCATATAGAAAATATGCTCATATGAATATATAGTAGATTAACTTATGATATGTAGGGGAAATACATACATATGTAATAATGCAAAATATGAAATTAATGCAAATTATTATTAAGAGTTTAACTGCACAAAAGTCTAAAATGTATTTAAAGTATGTAGACCAACATTTCAGGCTCCTAAATCTATACTAAGACATACACAAATCCCAACAATTTCAAGGGGAACTTCAGGAGCTCAGCATATTTAAAAGGGACAGAGTCTTACTCATGTGGAATATTTTAGTCCATGAGCAGTCCTGGGTCCAGTTGTGTTCAATATCTTCATCAGTGATTTAGAAAATGGCGTAGAGACTACACTTATAACGTTTGCATACAATACCAAGCTAGGAGGGCTTTTAAGTGCTTTGGAAGATAGGATTAAAATTCAAAATGATCTGAAGTAAAGACGATTAAATTCACAATTTACTAAGGACAAATCAAAGTACTCCACTTATGAAGGAACAATCAACTGCACACATACAAAATGGTAAATGACTGCCTAGGAAGGAGTATTTCAGAAAGGGATCTGGGGACCCAGTGGACCACATGCTAAATATGAGTAAACAGTGTAACAGTATGGGGGGATATCATTCTGGGAAGTATCAGGAGGAGTTCTGTAAGCAAAACATAAGCAATTATTTTGTTCTACTTCATGCTGATAAGGCCTCAACTGAAGTATTGTGTCCAGTTCTGGGTGCCACATTTCAGGAAAGATGTGGACAAATTGGAGAAAGTCCAGAGAAGTGCAACAAAAATGATTAGAAGTCCAGAAAACATGATCTATGAGGGAAGATTGGGGAAAAAAAAAGGGCTTTAGTCTGGAGAAGAGAAGACTGAGAGGGGACATAACAGTTTTCAAGTACATACAAAATTGTTACAAAAAGGAGGCAGAAAACTTGTTCACCTTAATCTTTGCGGATAGGACAAGAAGCAATGAGCTTAAATTGCAGCCAGGGAAGTTTAGGTTGGATATTAGTAAAAACTTCCTAAGTGTCAGGGTAGTTAAGCACCGGTATAAATTGTGTGGAATCTCTGTTGTGGAATCTCTGTCATTGGACATTTTTAAAAGCAGGTTAGACAAACACCTAGCAGGAATGGTCTAGTATCAGGGGGTAGCCATGTTAGTCTGTATTTTGTGGATGGTCTAGTTATTATTTAGTCCTGGCTTGAGTGCAGAGGAGGCCCCTTCAGTCCTACACTTCTATGGATCTATGATTCTATATGTGGTCACTTTTACTTCAACGGGATTATGTGGACTAAGATACTACTCATCATAAAGCAGGATTTCAGAATCTGGTCCATAGTCAAGCTGCTTTTACTGAAATACCGAAGGCCAGATTGGAGCCCTCTTTCATTCTGGGAAGTATGTACTTACATTACTAGACCCATTGGCATAAATAGGACTTTTTTTTTGTGAGGAAGTGATCATCCACATGTATAAGGGTTGTAGGCCTAATATACATTTAGGATTCTAGCTTTCAGTACCTAGGTTGGACCATTTTGTCCATATAGCACATGCATTATAATAGGGTCTTGTACTCAAAGATCGCAATGGTGGTTTAGAATCTTGATGGCTCCCATCAACTAGGACAATTGAGTGTAGATGGCTCTGTTTACATGAAAGCCTTCCTTGACTCCGGCTGGGGGGGGGGGGGTCTCACAGGACATGTGACCATGTCACCTGGTACTGGAATGCATCTTAAAACTGGGGCTTTTCCATTTAGAAGGAGGGGTGGAGACCCAGAGAGACAAAGATTCCCACCTTATGCCAAAGCTATACAAGAGGGTGGAACAGAACAAAGGGGGCTGCAGTCATGAGAAGTTCCAGCTCAGGTAGTAGCTAGGGGATAAGGACTGTACCAGGGGAAAGGATTGGGCCCAGACTAGAAAGGAGTCTAGTCTGTGAAAGAAGCTTATTGGAACATCTGAGTGTGAGATTTACCTGGATTCAGTTTCTTAAATACATTAGGCTTAGACTTGCATGTTTTTATTTTATTTTGCTTGTCAACTTACTTTGTTCTTTCTGTTACTACTTGGAACCACTTAAATCCTATTTTTTTACTTAATAAAAATCACTTTTTGCTTATTAATTGACCCTAAGTATTTAATTCCTGAGGGAGCAAACAGCAGTGCATCTCTCTCTATTAGTGTTATAGAGGGTGGACATTTTATGTATAAGCTTTATACAGAGTAAAATGGATTTATTTGGGGTTTGGACCCCATTGGGAACTGGGTATCTGGATGCTGGAGACAGGAGAAATTCTTAAGCTGTTTTCAGTTAAGCCTGCAGCTTTTGGGGGGATGTGGTTCAGACCTGGGTCTGTTTGCGCAGCAGGCTAGCATGTCTGGCTCAATAAGACAGGATACTGTAATCCCGAGGTGCCAGGGAAAATGAGCTCAGAGGTAGTCTCAGCACATCAGGTAGCAGTCCAAAGGATGTCCCGGTTATCCAACCAGTCATGCCAGGTTAAAGAGTTATAGAAACTTTGTTTGCACCACAAAAATCTGCAAGTCTGAAGGGTTGCCAGAACCAAATCACATTCTCCATGTTTTCAGTTACAACCTCAAGTAGAGCTGGTCAGAGCACAGAGCATCTCAGAAGGAATGTGATGAATATTCTTTCTGTATCGACTTTGTGTTCTAATAATCATATTTGACTCATTTTTTTATTCAGCCAAATTGGGTTTTAGAGCTATCAAAAATAGCAAATAGTACTGTGGTGTTATCAGAACTTTACTTGCTTAACAGGAAAGTCAACCACATCAAAGCAAAATGAATGAAAGCAAGTAGAAGGACTACAAGTCAGCCAATCATGAGGCAGTAGGAATCCTCCAGTTCAGGAAATTTTCTGTAGGTATCAGCAAAAATAACCGTTTATACCCTAAAATGTGTAAATCCTCAATTGTGAAACCACAATCTGTCATCCCAACATTTGTGGGGCACAAGGGCAATAATTATTTAGTCTTATATTAGTTATTCATTGAATACCAAAAGTTATTTTGTTATTTCACATGGTGGAGTCTTCTCAGTAGTGACACAAACCTACCTTAGCGAAGTTAGGATATGGTGATATACTCTTACACACAGGTTCTTGGTTTCAATCCCTCTCCTTACTAATGAACAGGAATAATTTATCCAGTGGAAATAACTTTCCTTTTCCTTGAAATATGTTAATATTTAGAAGTAATCTGAAGCAAAACCTTTGCTGAGATTCTGAAAAGTATAGATGGGTGGATTTTTGTTGTTTTTTCTGGTTTCCATTCATGAATTGAAATTTCTCATACTTATGGCTGATTCCTGAAGCACCATCATATCATATCGAGAGAGAGAGAGAGAGATCCTGCTTTTGTAAGATTTGCCACTCAATTTTACCAACTAAAGTATAGTTCATACAGGAATTCAAAGTTTTGGATGCCTATCTGAAATCCAGTCAGATAAATATTATAACTCATAGAATCATAGAATATCAGGGTTGGAAGGGACCCCAGAAGGTCATCTAGTCCAACCCCCTGCTCAAAGCAGGACCAATTCCCAGTTAAATCATCCCAGCCAGGGCTTTGTCAAGCCTGACCTTAAAAATCTCTAAGGAAGGAGATTCTACCACCTCCCTAGGTAACGCATTCCAGTGTTTCACCACCCTCTTAGTGAAAAAGTTTTTCCTAATATCCAATCTAAACCTCCCCCACTGCAACTTGAGACCATTACTCCTCGTTCTGTCATCTGCTACCATTGAGAACAGTCTACACTGTCTAAACTCTTCTGCATCCCCTTATCTTTTGCTGCCAGAAATTCAATCTTTACCTGAAGCCAGAAACATATTTGTGAATACATATTATATCATGAAAATAAATATATGAAAAATGAGCCATTTAAAATATGCTTAAATATAAAAAGCCTGATTTACAATATGCTGTACTATCTAAAGTATTTTAAAAAGTTTAATATTGCTTTAGAGATAGAAAGTTCTCAACAACAAGTCACATGAACATCAATGAACGAGGGTCAAACAAGCAGAATAGTACCAAACAAAAGAAAAAAAAAACATATTGAACTATGCTGCAGTGTATGGTAGATTTAGAAGTTAAAGTTGTCTTAGAGTCGGGAGTATTGTCTTGAATCTGGAGAGTATTACCATAAGATGCAGAGTCTAGCATGATATTTTGCTACAGGTTGAGATGATTAGGTAATATGAATGTTCAGGGTGAATTAATGGATTAAAGACATTTTCTCTTGACACTAAATGCAAACTTAATTTAACCTAATGATGGTCACAGGCAACTCCCTGACTAGATTTACATGCTCTCCTTTCCTTGGAGGAACTAATCTTCCTATCGTTCATAAATCAAAATCTCAGATTTGGCCATCTTCACTAAATTATAATAAAAGCCACTCAGAGACAAAGTTCTGTTGCCATGGCAGGTTGTGACATCTCCATCACTGGAGACGTCAGAGCAGGTTAGACAAACATCTGTCAGGGATGGTCTACATAATACTTAGTCTTGCTGTGAGTGCAGGGGGCTGGACTACATGACCTCTTGAGGTCCAGTCCTATGATTCTATTAACAAAGGATGAAGTACAGGAACATAATCTTGTCTCATTTTTTATAAAAAGTCCATAAATTATTTACTTGGGTTAATGTCTAGTTTCATGTTTTTCTAGGTGAAATTGTAAAATATAGGAAGAACATTTATCATTCCACAACTGGACTAGAGCCCTCTGGCAAACATTTTACTACAAGTCAGAGGTATCAAGATATAATGCATGCATCCGATGAAGTGAGCTGTAGCTCATGAAAGCTCATGCTCAAATAAATTGGTTAGTCTCTAAGGTGCCACAAGTACTCCTTTGCTTTTTGTGAATACAGACTAACACGGCTGTTACTCTGAAACAAGATATAATATATTAATAAACTATTTAAAACCCTCTAGTTCACTTGAACTTGACTCTTGTACCCTAAAGAGTCAGACAGATTCAGAATATACATACCATACACTACAAATAAAATCACAGATTGGAATTTCAGTTTCAACTGTTTTATTACAGTTTCTTTCTTCTCTTTCTCTAAATACCATGGCAATAAATGTGATAAATACCTAGACAGATACAAAGATGTCGGAGGATAATTCTTGTCATCCTTCAAATTTTATATTTACTTCTTAAAATATTACTCAAGAAAGTAATCTCATTTGAGCTCCGCATCAGGTAAGTGGTGATAAATATTGTTACTATCTGTTTGGATGCCAGTTGGCGCATAGTACTCTAAACAATGGTGAGGAAAGACATCTTCACCAACACCACCAGAATATCTTCCTGAAAATAGAGTAATAGATTTTAAGGTCAAATGTTAATCTAATCTGATATCCTGCATATTCCAGGCCACAGACTTTTACCCACTGATTCTTGAGGTGAAGGAAATTATTTTCTTATTATAAAAACTGTTGCTAGTCCCAGCCCTAGTGTACAAATGGACATCTCAGGTACCTGTTGGACAGTTTGACTGCCAAACTAAGTAACCTAAGAATCAGCCCCCCTCAAGTCCATCTGAACCATTGCATCTAAAGTCATCTTTCCCTTCCAAAGCTGTGACCATGTTACTTTCCTCCATCTCACACCCCACACTTTACTTCAATGGGCTTTACATCTTTCAGTCGACTGAAGCAAAACAAAATACTTCAGTAAGAGGAAATGAGACAGCTGTAGAAACCATGCCTGCCAGTTTATTAACAGGGTTTGTTTTTGTTTAAGCACACACATCACGTCCATCTGTAAATAAAGGTCCTAGCCTGAAAAATTGAATCCTGGGTGATGAGCAAGTTTAGAAAGGAGTGATGCCCATCCTCTATCCCTACTCAAAGAGGGTGCAGAGCAGCAGCTTTTGCAGCACCATAGGTGTGGCAGCGCATCCAGGCTCTGTTGATTAATGCTGTGGCAGATAATGTGCTGGCAATAGACTCATTACAGAGAAAGCTAGTAGCAATCCCTCTATTTAGAATCCTGAATACTTTCCATTGTACAAGATTTTTGTGATTTTTCTGAGCAACTCAAACTTCAATGTTGTTTAGCAGAGAGAAAGGCAATAGGCTAGAGAATCCTCTCTTCCTTGTCCCATGAAATTCCATCAGGTTTAGAGGAGTCTTAAACTGCTAAAAAATCACCATTTTGTTTCTTTTTTCTATTCTCTTCTATATAGGCCTTTATGCTGTGCTCATCATTGTGGTATATGAGCACCTTCCACACTATCATTTCTCAGGAAGATTTTGCCAGCATGTCAAACTAATAAGTAAACATGAATATTCAAAGGCCCATGCCACCATCAAAGCAGCAACAGCACATATTGTGCTGGGAATACCTGTAGAATGAGAGAGGAAAGGGAGCTGGGCAGGGCACTCCACCATCTCAGTACCTTCCAGCTCCTGTACAAGGCCCTAACATGACAATCTCCCTTACAGGCCTTATATGGGGAAGGAGAACCTACAGCACTGGGGGTGAGGAGGGAATAGGTTGAGCCTGGTTCCTCAGATCATCCCATGGACCCAGTACTTTGTACTATCAGCTCATTCACTGCTCTGAGATATAGAGCCTTCTCTTGCAGACAGCTAACTGTGTTAGTATGTAAAACAATCTGTGCAGCAGTGCTGAAGATTCAAATCCTGTTGATGAATGACAGGTTGTTGCCATTACACATAATATTTTTTTACCTGTTTTCTTTTAAAGAGGAATTTATTCTCCCAAAAACTATGTAAAGAACGCTATTTAGGTTGTAAAATCAAATATTTGAAAGTTAGAAAATGCCAGCTTTATGATTGCCTGTACAACTTTAATCCAGTCCCCTTGTAGATATTCATTTTGATACAATCTTTAATTACAGAGTCAAATATTGTTTGTCCACACAGGACCCCTGAATCATCCAGTGCATGAGAGCGCAGAATTAAGGTTGCATAGAAAAATCATAAATCTGAGACTTCCTAATTTCAAGTGCTTGACTTTGCAGCATTAAAAATTGTATGCCTTTTTAGTCTATTAGCCATAGGCTAACATTGTGCTTGGTGTAATATGAAGCACTGGTGAATACATAACTCCTGACCTAAGGAGCTTACAATCTAAAAGGCATGTTATTCACCTTTCAAAAGACATACCCCACCTTCATGTATACATACCAAGGGATTCCAGGAGCTAATGGTGAATGCACATCTGTGATGCCAGCTTTCCCAGCCATTTTTTATTTGAGAAATGCTTTCCAGGAACATTGCTAAGCAGTAAAGGCTTGCCCTGGCCAGCTGTACTTTTGAGGGCTATTGCTATACAATACTAGAGGTTATCATTATTTTCTAAATAAAGATTGGATGGCAAAAGCGGGAGAAAACTTATCAGACCACACAGAAATTAAAATACAGTAGTACTTCCAATGAATTCCAGGGCTTTAACTGCAGTTGTGGATTGAATACAACAAGTGTGGTAACTTGACAGCTTTACTTAATGTTGCATAATGTATTAATTCTCTCTGAAACTCTTGAGATTTGAATGGGACTCAACTGTCAAATTTTGTTATTGAATTGTGTCCACAAAAAGGACATATATTGATCAAAACAGGAAATATAAGTAAAGACAGTGATACAGACTTGCTTTAAGAACCAATCATATAAATTTAAATTGGATTTTCAGTTTGTATCTACTATATATCCAGTATAAAAACATAATATTCAGCCACTGCTATTGTTGCAGTGAATTTATGTAGATTTCATTTAGTCTACTTCATTCTGAGTAAAAAAAGTATTCTATATTTTGTTCTTTTTAATGTTAAAATATTCAGGCACACACTAAAAAAATAAAAGCATGTAGCTATGCATCTCTATCTCAGAATCCTATTGTTAGCGGATATATATATAACAGTGCAAAATGGCTTTGCAAAATGTGACAGTGATCATTTATAGTGCTTCTTGTGAAAGGGCCCATCCATACTTCCTCAACCACTTTCAGTGGCCACTTGGATGAGGCTAGATGTTCAAAAGGAAAAGGTCCCTTGGCTGTTTGAAACCTCTAATATATTGAAGACTGATTCACCTCTCACGCTGGTAACCAGGAGTAATACTTCTGAAGAGAATGGTCAAGTTTATTGACACAGCTGAGCAGTTCTATTGAAGTCAGTGGGACAACTCATGTGAGTAGCTACTCATCAATTTTCTGAGGGCCTCACAATTTGACCCTACATTTGTAATAGCTGTGACCAGTACTTCATCCTACACCATTATATATATAAATAATATAACCACTAATATCTTACTTTTAAATAAACTTATAGAACACAAGAAGAATATTGATCTTGAGGTAAAGTTACTTGGTTGGTCAGAAGAGCAAAATTAAACATTTGGTTCTGTCACAGTCTTCTTTGGCAAATCACTTAGGGTTCAATCTAACTCCCACTGAAATCCATGACTGCAGTGGGAATTGGACGAGGCCCCTAATCTCTCTCTACTTCAATTCCATGTCTAAGCTCACTTTCCTACTTCACAGGGTGTGGGGAGTATAATATCATCCCTATTTGTGAAGTACTCAGATATTGAGCCAATGGAGGAATTATAGGTACATAGTGAGATGGAGGAAAATTGTGATGAAGCTTTATTTTGTAGATCTGATTACAGGATTCAGAGGGACTTGTCTACACACTGGTAGTGCACATCTGTGGGGTATGAGATCTAATGTGCACCAACTGACTGGTCTGTGTAGACTCTGCTGACAGGCACAAGAAATTCTGTAGTGTTCTTTCATATAGTCTCATTTCAAGCAGCACTTTGCTAACACTCACTGGAGAACTTTTAATGAGTGCCAGCAGGGTCTACATGGGCCAGTTAGTGTGCAGTGCATTGGTGTGTGTTTGAATTCATACCCCACTGATGGCACTACTTCACCATGTAGACAAGCCCTCTGCTGATTCTCCTGTTGCTCCTCCTCCTGCATTTGACCCTGTATGGGGACTGCAGAAATTTGGCCCTTTTAGGTTTTTTTTAAAACTAAAAGACATTGATTTTACATTTATCCAAATTAAATTTAACTAAGCATGATGCTATCATGCTTCCCAGTCCATCATTACATAAGTCCATCTGGAGTTTCGCACAATTATCTAGTTTTTACCAGAGGTTACAATTTAGTGCTATCACTTCCTCCTCAGTCATTAAAGAAATATTACATAAGCCTTCAGTCCCTATACCTAGGCTCTAGTGAACCCCACTCTTGTGTCTCTCAGCTCTGAGGATCAGTCACTGAAAATGACTTTTTCCATTAACCAGTTTAAAAATCTGTGACAGGACTTAGTCTGTCTTGTAAAAGTCTACTAAGGATAACATCAAAAGCTTTTAAAAAATCCAAGTAAATTATATCCATTGGGGTTACATTTATCTCCCTTTCATTAACTTTTCAAAAAACTAACAGGTTAAAGGAGCCTAATTTTTACTTACATAAACTTGTGCCTTTATCAGGGGATACTTACCCAAGTGTTGTAGTAGTTTCACTTTAATTACACTCAGTCCATTATTAGAGCTGAGGTGCAGAACACAGATCTGTAATTTGCTTTCCTGTGGTTCTCTTGTTTTTGACGACAGGCACATTAGCAACTTTACTGTCTTTAGAAACTGCTTGTAAGGACATAGCAGGAAATTCACTCATCTGCAGATGGCATTTATAAGGCCCTGCATGTAGCGTGTGGATATATCACTCTAGCCTCTGCAGTAGGTGTACAGAGAGAACTGCCTCAGTGGAGTTTGTGTACACCTAATAGGCCAGCACAGATTGGACACAGGCTGACAAGTGGATCCATGATCATATAGGCAGAGTTGCTCAACATTCCTAAGGGACAGAAGGGCAGCAAACAGTATTAAAGCCAATACACCTGAATAGTCACCCTAGAGAGGTAATGCTGTGAGCATTGGGAAGTGTATACACCATCCCTAGGAGCCCCCTTTTAGTCCTCACACAAAGTATATTACTTCGGCTTTTGTGTGGGAGGAGTGAATTTCACCAATAAAGCATTACCTTGTCACTATCACTGCTCTTTCACTTGTTACATTTGGATGTATGCAATCCCATGCTGGTGATTTATTGCTCTTGAGTTTATCTGGATGTAACCACTATTATGTCTATGGCCTGTTCTTGTTTCTACTGAATTCAACAGCAAAACTCCCATTGCCTTCAAAGAAAGCAAGATCAGGCATGCAAAGACCTACAAAGTCATATTCCTCAGTTTTTATCTGGGAAAAAAAATTAATCTGTAGTTTACTTTTACAATCATGGCAATATTTTGGGGAATTACCTGATGGTTCTGAGTGCAGTTTTGCTTGCACTTTTTCACTGAAGTTAAAAGAGTTAGATTGTTGTTAAATACATAGTCTGTGACACACTTCTTTTGAGGTGATGAGCATTTCACCTGTTCTGACTGCATTTCTTTTTCTTTGTGTCTGCCTCTGGATCTATGAAAATAAGTTTTGTTTATGAACATGCTCGTGTACACAAGGGTTAACATGTTTAAAGGTGTTAACTACTGTCTACCCTAGTGTTTAAAAATGTATTAGTTAAAATGTATCAACTAGCACATTATCTTCCTCGTGTAGATATGCCCTAAGTAACTGATTTATTTTCTTTAACCCAAAGCTGCTGCAGACAGATAATATCCATACAGGCATATCAGAGCATTAGAAGCATTTCCTGGAAATAGTTGGATTGGCCTGTCCCTTGGAGAAACCATTTCTGACTTTAAGAAGTCAGAAGTTCAACAGTGGCACCCAAATAAGATGATGCATTATGGGTCATTATAAAGGACCTAAACCAGCTCAATTTCGGTCCTTCAGCTAGAAACTCCTGCTGCAAAACAAGAGGACCTCAGGACAGGTTCTAGTATAATCCTCTTCTGCTGAAGCTTTGATTCCTGCTGCTCTGAATGATTACATAGAACATTTTTACCTCTGTTTACTACTTATATGACTCATAAGTGCCTTATAAATAGATTTGAAAAACCAAATAAATATTTACAATTTTATTTTGTTTAATACTTTTTTTCCATGCTCCCTGATTGTCTTGTTTGTGTTTTAACTCTGAAAGCCTAATATAGTCACCAGCCACTGATGAGCATATAAATTAATTACATGTAGTTCAGTATCATCAGTTTGAAGTTTGGCTTTTACCCATCTGCCTTTTAAATCTCTGGGCTGGGAGCAGACAGGGACCTTTAAAGTGTTTAGTGAAAAGAATGGCTACTACTTCTAAAATCATTTATGAGGGGAAGAATTGCTTCAGAAACCCAGTCTGTGGTTAATATTTGGGACTCTGTTTCTTCAATTATGTTTCTTGGAGAAATGCCAAAGAGGATTTAATATGTTTTGGAAAAATAAAAGCTTAGGGCAAAAATCATGTATTCACAGCCAGTTCAGGCACATCTGAGGCCTCCTACATATCCATTCTATTGCCCTTCCTCCTGCACCCCTATGGAATAATTTAATCTTTCATGTTAAATGAAATTGTTGAAGAGGAGTAGTAGCTGGGACAAGCAGCAGTGCGGGCGAGGCAAAGATGGAGGATATATATCTCAGGGTTGGAAAGTAGGCAGCATGCAAACAGCAGCATCGAGGCAGTTCATAGATTTCAAGGCCAGAAGGGACCACTAGGATCATCTCGTCTGACCTCCTAACTGTGGCTGTAAGAGTGCAAAGCCCAGAGGTAAAATAACCTCTCTCTACTCCTACTCATGATTCACATTGGCCCTTTTGGCCACAGTGTCACACTGGGAGCTCATGTTAAGCTGATTATCCACCCCAAAACTTTTTCAGGGTCACTGCTTCCCAAGATAGATTTCACCCCCCCCTCCTCCTTCACCACATCGTGTAAGTATGGTCTACATTCTTTGTTCTTAGATGTATAGATTTACATATAGTAGTATTCAAACACACATTGTTTGCTAACAAAGAAATCCAGATTGTTGTCAGGGTCAGCAGCAGTAGAATCCAGCCTGTCATCATTTAAAAAAAAATTATATATATTTGTTTTCTTTATAATGTAGAATTTAAGAGTCCCAAGAACTCTTGGAAATCTCTTATAAACACTTCCTAAAATAAAGAGATATCCTCAGTTACCACAATTACAATACTGCAGCGGAGTGTAAGTATAACAAAAATGTAACAAACATATCAGAATCTCCCCCTTTCTTCCCATACCCAGCCTCAACCTTCTCCCAGCTCCTTACAAAGGAGAGGGAATAAGCCTTCCAGCATGGTCTAAAAGCAGTGGTTCTTAACCTGGGATGCACACACCCCCTGGGGGTGAGAGATGCGCTTTCTGGGGTGTGAAACATACCAGATTTTTTAGAAGGTAAATCATCAAAACACAAATTAAGCACATGCACATAAGTAAAACTACTTTGTTTCAAACCTATGTATTTATTAGCATTATACATTTTTTAATGATTACTGTAATATACAAACAAAAATATAGATTTATTTTTTAAAGAACTAACCTACTTCAATGATTTTTGATACAGGGTACAAGAACATATTTTGAGAACCAAGGGGGTGCAGGCTGAAGTAAAGGTTAAGAACCACTAGTCTAAAGATTAACACACACAAGTTATGGAATAGCTGAGTCCATAAGGATGGTAGGGCAACTAGACGTAAGAGGTTCCTGCCCTCCCACAAGTCAACATCCCATCAACCCCCATCCTCATGTCTCACCAGGAAATTAGGGAAAATAGAAAGCTCTAAAATATCCAGGCTCAGTCTGTGGGTGGACAGGGGCAGGCTGCCTTCTCTATTACTCACTTACTCATTGTCCAGCCTAGATGAAAGTTGATATAAGGGTTTCAAACATTTTCCCTACACCTACTTATCTGGGAATTAACCTTGTAGCCTGGATGAAAACTATCTGCACTGCTTTTACTACAAACACTATATCCTCACATCCATGAATATTCTATTACCACTAGTCCATCTTCATTCACCTCTATAAATCAGTTCCATTCCCCCCACACCCCATTCTGTACCTAAATAATTCCAGAGTTTTCAGCTATCAAAATTTTATCACCAGTCTCATTATATTTGAAGGGATGGGGGATTTATACATTTTATATGGTCTCCCAATTTATGGGATCCAACTTATTAATGTTCAACCTTATTCAAAACAAAAGTATTTCCCATTTCTAAAAATGGGACTGAATCCTCAGTCAAAATGGCTACCATTTTCTTTCAATCTTTATATGTGCAAATATGGATGACTGTAATAAAGTGTGGCATGATGGCCAATGTTAGTATGGTGGGTCCTGTGCTTTTCTTGGTAGGGGGCTAAGACACCACCCCTTGCCCCTACTCTTGGGCAACTGAGGTCCCCAATAGTGGCCCAGGAAGGCAGTAGAGAAGGGGAGGGGTCTGGGTTTGCTGCTCAGTCTGAGCCCAGGCCCCTCTCAAACCCTGCAGGTTCTTACCCTCTTCCCCCTTGGGTGGGGAACCTTTGGTCCTTAGATGTTGGGGGAAGGAAGTCTCCCTTACTTCAGTGTTGTGTTGTGTTGTTCCCCCCCCCCCCCCCCCAAATCTCACAACACACCTCCAAGACCCAGTCCTCTCCTCTTCCTCTAACTGCCTGAAGCAGGGGGTTTTATTAGGTTCCTGAGAGGGCTTAATTGACTACAGGTGCTCCAATTAACCTGCAGCAACCTGCCCTAGTCTCCAGGGAACCACACCTTAATTAGCCTAGGGTTTATATATTTCCCCTCTACCACTGCTCCTTGGCCTTTCTGTATCACAAAAGATGCCTGGTATCTCCCACTGTTTGTAATAGGACTGATTTGCAGGAAGCCAGATTTGCAGGAAGCAAGAAGGTCAGGCCCTGTAAGCTATCTTAAGAAAGTAGACAGGAAACTGAAGAGACAAGCGATTGTGGGGAAAAGGAAGGAGGCTGATGGGGAAGCTGAGGAGTGAAGAAGGGAGTATGGGGATATGCAGGGAAAGGTGAGGGAGAGGAGAGAGACTAGTGTGGTCAGGATTGGCATGTGTATGTCAGGAGGATGATTAAGGAAGTGCAGGGGTGTGTGAGGTACTGGCCAGATACTGAGGTGGTGTGGTGGGATGGGGGAATCAGGAGAAAGACTGAGGGAATCTATCTGAGTTAAGGGAGTCTAAACTAGTGTAATTTGAGGGGTATTAACTTACATTGCTTCATACAACACTTCTGTATTTAGCTGTAGTTTCTTTTAGTTTTCTGTAGTAAACTGTTAGTACCTTCATCCATTTGAAAGAAGCAACAAGTCTAGCTCATCATTTGAGCATACCCTCAGTGTCTGTTCACTTCAGTTTGCACTGAAAATGTTGATGAGCAGTGTTTCAATAGTGCCTGCTCAGCTGTGATTATTAAACCTCATGAACCCTCCACAAATAACACGGTAAGACCCCATTTTATTGTAAGTCCTTTTTCATGTGAATGGGATTTTTTCTGTTGTGGAACTAACTTTCAAAACCTCTTTCTATTTAGGACAATGCTATTTCAAAGGAAACATATTTTGCAGTAGATTTTTCCTTTGTTAAATTTATGATAATTGTTTTCACCTTTTATGAAACTGAAAATTCCATCTCTACTGTGTCCTATCATATCTATCAATATAATCCGTGATGTGCTGCTTTAATGATCTGTTGGTATTGGAAAAATGAGAACAATGACCTTTGTTCTAATTTGTTTATATGAAGAAGCTAGTGAGATGGAAAGTATAAGACTTAATGGTATCTTAGATTATACATTATAATCATAACTGTGAAGGTAATACTTAATGCTAATTATACTACTAAAATGAATTCAAACTGACACATTGTAATATACTTGTAGATTTAAATGCATTTCTCTTTTGAGGTTTATAATACCATGCTGTCTAATTATCTAATTAGTAACAAAGTATTTCTAATTTTTTAACTTTTCATGAGAAATCTTGGCAGTCTAAATACTATTTTCTTTTTCAGGAGAAAAATGTATGAAATGCAATTGCTATTCTGTGGGCAACAATGTATCTAAATCAACTTATGAAACAAAATGTCAGGGCAACATATTAATGCTTATACTTGGCAGTAAAAATGCAATGAATATATAACCTTTTTGTTAGGTCAGGTGTTTCACAAGGGGCTATGGGACAGCTTCACGTGGCAGCAATATTTCCATGTTCACTTCCTCAGGGCATATCATAGGTAATCAAAATGGGCCAAGCCTCTTTCTCCACACTTTCACCTAAAACACTGAGGTCCGAAAATATAAAAAGAGTAGGAATTTGGCTTATGAATTCGGTATCTTATACTCTAGCAAGTCACAGACCCTGAATCAGTTGTAGAATAATCAGACACATTAGTGTGGGCCCAATTCTGTCACCTTTACTCATATGAGTAATACCTCATGTCATAAATATAAAGTGAAGGGTAAAACCCTTTAAAATCCCTCCTGGCCACAGGAAAAATCCTCTCACCTGTAAAGGGTTAAGAAGCTAAAGGTAACCTCGCTGACCCCTGACCAAAATGACCAATGAGGAGACAAGATACTTTCAAAAGCTGGGAGGAGGGAGAAAAACAAAGGGTCTGTGTCTGTCTGTGATGCTTTTGCCGGGGACAGAACAGGAATGGAGTCTTAGAACTTAATAAGTAATAGATCATGATTTCTTTAAATGGCTGAGAAAATAGCTGTACTGAATAGAATTAATATTTTTGTCTGTGTCTCTTTTTTGTAACTTAAGGTTTTGCCTAGAGGGATTCTCTATTTTTTTAATCTAATTACCCTGTAAGGTATTCACCATCCTGATTTTACAGACGTGATTCTTTTTTACTTCTATTAAAAGTCTTCTTGTAAGGAAACTGAATGCTTTTTCATTGTTCTGAGATCCAAAGGTTTGGGTCTGTGGTCACCTATGCAAATTCGTGAGGATTTGTACCAAACCTTCCCCAGGAAGTGGAGTGCAAGGGTTGGGAGGATTTTGGGGGGAAAGACGTTTCCAAACTACGTTTTTTCAGGAACCCAGATAAAGTTTGGTGGTGGCAGTGGAAGTCCAAGGGCAAAGGGTAAACTAGTTTGTACCTTGGGGAAGTTGTAACCTAAGCTGGTAAAAGTAAGCTTAGGAGGTTTTCACACAGGTCCCCACATCTGTACCCTAGAGTTCAGAGTGGGGAAGGAACCTTGACACCTCATGTCAGTAGTAGTTCCCTTGAAGCCAATATACTACTAGTGGGGTAAGCTGCTACTCAACATGAGTAAGAATATTACTCTCCAAGGGATCAGATGAAGGAAAAGCAGAGTGAAGCAAGATAGCCAAGAAAATCAGTTACCTCAACATATGTAATATAATTATACATCCATTAAATTGAAAGCATAACAAAGGTATATTTATCAGGACCCAGTAGTACTATGTGAAGGGAAATTCTTTGGGACTCCTGGGAGTCCTTTGCTAAAATTCTGCCACCATTTGAAAGGAAGGTTTGTATGATTTCCCTCTCTAGCACTCCTGCTAGAGATTACTTATCCCTGGAACTCATAAAAATACTTCTGAAATGTAACAAACAAATCAGATAGTACCAGGAGACAGGTATTTAAAAAAAAAAAAACTCGGGAAGGACATCCCAGATCCTCCTATGATGTCTTCTCCCTCACTACTTCATCACCATCTAATTGAAACTGCACAGCTGTACATAGGGCTATCTATCAATATACCCCATATCTCACTGATGCCATTGACTTCAGCAGGACTACTAGTTGGTGTCCAGGATCAGACTTGTAATAAAGTATTAACATTTACATCAAAATGCAGCTTAAACTGAATGGTTAGACTGGTGGTGTTGCCCCCCACATTTGGAGGCTTTTTCTTCTTTAACTGGGGGGGAGAAAAAAAGAACAGAATGTCCACCCTTTCACTTCTTCCTTTAGAAGAGTTACATGAACCCCCCAGGACATGGAGTTTAGCTCAGGCCAAGTAGGGAGGGAAATTGTTGTGGGAAACCCTTGCTAAAATAATTGTGGCACATTGCTGCCAGGAATCCAGTCTCTCAGTCCAGGTGGATGTGAATGGTGCTTGTACCTGAGACAAAGAAAAGTCACATCTAGAAAAAAAAAGTCCCATTGGTGCATGTGCTGAGAAATTTATCTTGTGAGAGGAACCTTAGTTAAAATGCAAATGTGGTGACATATGTAATTGTCTATTCACATCACTGACACTTTGTATCCTGATATATGGACTTGAGAAAATTGAGTGTTTACTCCATTGATGACCCTTGTTAAAGAAATTTTGGCATAGAACAGATTCTGTACTTTTCACTTCTTATTGTCTTGCTTAGATGTCACTGCTTACATTTTGTCCCCACATGTGCAAAATCTTTTGTTTAGCAAACTTCCTGGATACTGACATAGTTAATACAACCTGTTTCAAATAGTCTTTTCTTACAGTAAAATTTTCCCTTTTCAAAAGTCTAGCTGTCAGCTGCTGTCTTGATGCATCAAATTAATCAGTGGTCCTTTACTCAGACGGACTCTCCTGGGTCGTATTTGAAGAAGACAGATGGTAGATAGCATCACTAAATCAAAGGAGTATGACCAATTAAGAGTTTGTAGGGCAATTAAAACAACATGAACTTTTCTGTGCTGAATTTCTCTGTTTGTGACTGAAAAGACATCAAGACACTGAAGAGATTTGGACCATTCTGTTGATGGTGCCTCTGTAATTAGAGCATTTAAGTTTCCATGCCAAACAAAGACCACACCCTTTACTAAGAATATCCCCTTATACTTAATTTCTTCTCTATAAATATAGGTATGTAAATCCCTACAGCCAGAGTAGGGAGAAGAGAAAGACAAGACCCCTACCATATATCAAGGGTTCTCAGATGGACTCCTTTAAAGAAAGACAAAGTAAATCACTACAGAAACCTACCTAGAACAGATACCAATTTCCCTGAGTGTGTATTAGATCTCTCTTGATTCTGGATCTAAATGTGTCCAAAAATGAAGGGTATTCAAACACAGGGGCTTGATTTGGGCCCACAACAAAGAACAGAGAACACCACAAATAATGTTGCTATAAGCAAAAATATTTTAAAATGCAGGTAATTATTTACAGCATGCAAAACCATAAATGTCAGATCAATGTAACCATAAAATCTCAGACATTTCTTGGCAGAAATTTCCTTTCAGAGTATCCTTCTTCCTATTGCTCAGTACACTGAGTAGTGTGTTGGGAAATGAAATTAATTCCATCCTCAGCCTCCTCCTTAGTCCTCAAAAACCCCTCCAGAAAATTGCAAACAATCAAATCTGAAACAAATACTCATAAGCAAGGTAATGTGGTGCAAATAGGTTGTATAAACACTGATGATTACTCTATTGCTTAATATCAAGTATCAGCTATTTTAAATGAATTATTTACAATTAAAAATTCCTTCTTTTTTGAATTTGTCAGTTTGAGGCACTACATATTGAGATAGAAGGCCAGAACTTGGTTGATATAAATCAGCACAAATGGGAGTATGCCAATTTACACCAGCTGAGATTGTGGGCCAGAATGTGTTTTGAGAAATGTACACAACATAATTTCTCTGTTTTAGGGTTTTTGACACTTCTGTCCACAATGACACATAGAGCAGAAGCAACAATACAATGCATATTGTTCCCCTGTAGAACTCTGACATTTCATTACTAATGCCAACCCCCTCAAGGTCAGTTATATTCTAGTTCTCTAACCTCCAAGAACAAACTACTGTATAGAAATATATGAAAACACCACTTGGAAAGTTCTTAAAGACTCAAATTTACCATTTTATAAAGTGATTTTTTTATTAAAATAGCTGTTCATTCTCATCCTCAGGTGCTGTAGACCTATTTGCCTTTGTGGCAGAACCATGTCTGGTGAAACAGTTTGCCATTATCTGAGGAAAGAGACTGCATTTCTGAGGCCATCTACTTTTCTTTTAGATCATTAGTTTGTTTTCATATTCTATATTGGAGGCAGTAAAACTCTTTGGTGTATCTATTCATTCAGCTGATAGCACATCACTTTCTTTTCCTAACGATACTGCTAAAAAAAACCAAGGACTCTCTCCCCACCCCCTCCCCCACCTCACCTTCAAAATCTAAGGTAGCAAGAACATACAGCTCAGTAGTATACATTAGAATTGTCTCTTACTTCACAGAAAATTGGTTATTGACCAAATGACATTGTGTGTTTTTCCCTTAAAAAAAAAATCTATTTTTTGTTGAAAAACTAAACATGAAAACCAAAAAAATTTCTGGCAAAAGAACAAAAAATAAAAGTCTATGTTCAGGTTTTGGGGGATCCAAATGGTTCTGAAGCTCAGGGAAGTTTGAATCTGAATTTTCATTGAGATTTGACTAAATTTCTAAATTACATTTCAGGAATGTTTTAGGAATAAGGATAAGTTTGATTTCTACTATCATCTGTTTTGGTTCATTGGTTTTACACGTAATTATTTTCAAATTTATTTTAATTTACTTTGGTTACTTATACATTTACTTTTGTTAAATGGATTGGTCTTATAGTTACGACACTAACTAGAGTGTGAAGTAAAAGATCTGTATTTATTCCTGAGCTGCCACAGATTTTCTATGTGACCATGGGGAAAGTCACTTGCTCTGTGCCTAGTTTACAAGTCAATAAAATGGAGACAAAAACAATAGTTCTCTATCCTACAAAAGTGTTATGAAACTAAATGTATTAATGCTTGCAAGGTTCTTAACTATTGTGCGAAGAGCCATAGAAAAGCCCACAAATACATTAATTAAATAATTAATTTACTGTGAATAAACTGTCTGAAATGTGTTGACATTGGCTCATCGTGTTTTCTGGCATAATATTACACATTGTACTCACTTTTCTTATAAATGTTAATTTTTTTTTGTTAGTCAAAGTTCTTCCCACTAAGGCAAAAGTCTGACAATGGTAGCCCTCCCTCTGCCAAGTCATAGCAGATGTTGGGCTCTTGCATGAGGGCTTCCTGTTTAAGGAGAAATCAGTGGCTTGGAGACTATGCTCTTAATACAACTTGTCTATTTTACACTGTATACATGAGTCCTTCACAACAGTTGTTACCTGCACACTGTTTGTGACCTCTTTATGGGATCTCAGCCAAACACCAAGACCCAGGAAGCAATTCTACACCAAGTATTCACTCTAGTTAGAGAAACTAAGGCAGAGAGCAAATATTCTTGTGGCTTGCCACAGCTCCCACCAAGATAACTGAACAACATGGTATTTTTTTCCAAGACTAAAATTCGGTCACATGTTTTAAAAAAAGGGCTTGTAAGACTGTGTAACAGCATCATCTGGTAACCCCTGCCATAGGGATAACTATACTAGAAAGGAATAAAATATAATGAAGAACTACCAATCAGTTTCAGAAGGATAGATATTTTAAATGGAAGGTTTATTAGATGGAAAATGCTATTTAATGAAGACAACTGTATAGGCCAGTAACGACAAAGCATATTAGGTCTAAAGCCAATGACCCAAAACAGAGAAGGGAGATTAAATGAAGTAGTTATAAAGTACTGACCAGAAAAGGGATTCAGAGGTTATAGTGAAAAAAATCCTTGAACTATTAGCTGGCATTAAAAGATGAACTATTACAGTAACCTAGATATTTCCATGTTTTACATAGAAAAGGTGAAGTTGGGGCTCATTCATTATTGAAAAGGCTACAATTTAGTCAGAGGTATTTATAGTACAAGTCATGGACAATAAACAGTCACATGACCTGTCCATGACTTGTACTATAAATATCGTTGACTAAATCTTAGGTGCTGGAGAGAGGAGTGGTCCAGAGACGGCTGCTGCTGCTCTGAAGGGGGGATTGCTCTGGCACATACTGCTGCTCCGGGAGGAAGGGTGGCTCCGGGCCCCGCTGCTGCTCCTGGGTGGGATTGGCCCGGAGCCCCACCACCGCTGGCACCACTGCTGCTCTAGAGCAGCACCTGGGACCAGCTGCCTGGGGACGCCTGAGCAGTGGCTTGGGCAGCCCTGGGGTCAGCCACACCGGCTGCTGCAGAAGTCCCGGAGGTCCCAGAAAGTCATGGAATCTGTGACCTCTGTGACAGACATGCAGCCTTAATTATTGAAAAAGAAACAGTTGTGAGGTGACCTTGTAGCATACAGAAATATAGGGTTTGGTAAAACTAAATGAGACATACCAATCTTATTGGTGAATGGTTAAGAAACTTTGTTAAACATCAAGGACAGTCTCCCCTAAACTAACATCAATGGAGTGGTGCAAAATCGAAGAGAAATAGGCAATATAAGCACATTAAAAGGAGAGGCAATGGATTTACATCCTGGTTTCCCCGTCATGTAATCACACATAAATCCTTCTGCCACAGAGACCTGGTCAAATGTACATTAAAGTCAATGTGAGCCTTTCCTATTACTTCAGTGGGCATTGGATCAGGCCTCAGATTTGCAGCATTTAGGAACTCCAGAGGCCAAGGTTGGAAGGAATAGGAATAGCGGTTTCCTGTGGTAACATGTTCTCCCCTCAAATTTGTCAGGATTTCTCTGCAGAAAATTATGGTGATGCTCCACAAATAAACCTCCATGAGGGGTGTTTGGATCGGAAGTCAGTGAGGTCATGTCAGTATAGCTTTAGAGGAAAACATGAGAATATATATATTGACAGTTGATCTATTCATGCAAATTTTATATGTATCACATGTTGCTATAATTGTGTCAAGAACTTAACGTTCAAATAGCAAGGGAGCTCTGCACAGACATATAGGCATACACACTATACAGGCATTGAGATCAGTATGATTTTCCCCATGGAGCTCAGTAAAGATATCTTTGTTACAGGTAGATCTAGCCTCTGCCAGCATCTACGGGCCAGCCTCCAATTTAATGATTGGAAGGAAATGCCACAAGCTGAAACTTGCAATTTCCTGGTCCCTGTGAGACTTTCTCAGTAGGGACTGTTAGGACTGCTCGTGACAATGTAGGATTCAGGCCTGCATTTTCTCCTGAGATAGAATGAGTCTTGTTTGCCTGTTTGATTTTTTTACATCCTTACTCATTTGTGTGAACAAAAACGATCCTTACTAATATACGTAAACAAAGGACAAAGACACTGTATGTTCATTCTGCTTAGCCAGATGGGTTTTTTAGAATAATGGGAACAGATAATAACAGTTAAAGTGCTTTTGGGCATGGTGGGAGTATAATATATGAGCACAAACTTGAAGAATTCCTCAGCTCCTATCTCAAGGCAAGATTAAGCAAAAAGTCAGGAGGGGAAAGGGAGGATGGGGTGGGGGGGGGAGGTATAAAACACTAAAAGGCCAAAGAAATGCCTGTTCCTGATCGTAGAACTCACTCCTCACCCCAAACATGGGATACAAAAGAGGTGGGACAAAGACCCCAGATTCACGACCCCCCCAGAACGGAACATGACCATAAATTGTAAGGGGTGGGACTGAGGGTGTGCATTTCAGGTATAATTATGCCTGCTAAGGACACGGATATTGGACACTGGGAAACAAGACTCTGCAGCATCAGAGTTATGGTATACATGCTTGCTGCAAACTAATCCCAATAAACATTGCATTGACTACACTTCAGACTTCTGGTCTTCTGCTTTCTGTCTGCATGACAAGAACCAGGGGAGAGGGTGAAGGGAAAACTCATCTAACTGGGACAATGAGTGTAGAAAAGACAGAACGAGAAAGAATGAGCGAGAATGAAAAGCACATCATTGAGCCAAATAGCACAGATACGTTTAAGAAATAGCTACAAAGTATGCTGTATGGTGGTTAAGAGAGGAGATTTAAGGATTCAGAGGGATTAATGTAGTTCAGTCAAGATTCTTGAGCCATATAATCTGTTTAAGAGTTTGACCAGAAATTCTGCTGTCTGGACACAGGGCAGACTGTCTAGTATATGCTACAGAAAACAGTGGGTTCTTTCATGTTGTAACACCTTTATTGTCTCTTTTCACCTAGTCCCAGGAAGTCAACAAGAATAAATCTAAAAGGGTATGGGGCTAGTTGACTCAAGTGAACTTCTATCCATAGCATCCTTATATTATTCTCTTTTGCTAGATTTCTATAGCAACAACTGAAGGATGCAATAAAACCCTAAGCACATTTTCTCTACATCTTACTCTCATCCCCCCTCACTATTTACTTTTGTCAGAGTGGTAGCCATGTTAGTCTGTATCAGCACAAAGAATGAAGAGTACTTGTGGCACCTTAGAGACAAATAAACTTGTTAGTCTCTAAGGTGCCATAAGTACTCCTCATTCTTTTTATTTACTCTTGTGTTCTTTGGGGATCAGGGGAGAAAAAACTGTTAATTTGATTAATATTTATTTAAAAAAATAGCACAGAAATACCAACATGCCTCTTTAATTGGTAATCCTGTTCAATTAGAGCATTACAAAAGAGTAGGTCAAATTGGGGCTATAAAAATGCGTGCCCAAATTTAGCCTCCAAGTCCATATTTTATCCCCCAGAATAAGTGGCCTGATTTTCAAAGATACTGAGCACTTGAGCAGCTACAACTGAATTCAACCCTTGCAACTACAACAGCCTCAGAGTCCCCTATATTTACTCTATCACCCTCTGTCAAGGGAATTAGCAGATCCACCCAGTTATTGATCCACAAGCCCTGTCTCATCGAAGATCTGCTCTTCCCTCAAACACCTTGTGGACTGAGGATGTAGGAAGCCCAGAGCACAGTTCAGTGGCACACACAGGATGTAGACCTCGCCATGGACTTTGGCCCTGTCCTTCCTTGCACAGTGGAACTACACTCATTCTGCTGAAACCATAGGTTTCTGCATCTAGGGAGAGGAAGGGAAAGGCAAGATTAGCCCCGAATTAGAAAAATCATTTGACACTGTCTCTATTTACACAAATGTCATATGTATCACATCACACATGTTGCCTGACCTATTGTCTCTAAGGAAGTTGGGGAAGAAATTTTAAAAGTGTGAAGGGGATTTAGGAGCATAAGTCCCATAGAAAGTCAATGAGATGAATAAAACTCTCAATGGGACTTGTGCTCCCAAATCTCTTAGGTATTTCTGAATTTCCCCCTTTCTTATGCTAACAGTAAGAAGATGATGCACATACACCCCATATACACATACCACATATGAGCACGCACATGTGCACACAAAACAAATCTTCCAAGCATCTGGGCATTGCTTCAATGGCATTGTGACTTTTTACTAACAGACTTGAATGCACAAAGACTTTAATTGTGGCAGCTGAAGGATGAAATTAATCAGTTTGTTCAAACTTCTTTCTGACTTTGTTCCTTTCATAACAACATCTGAAATTATCTGCTGTAAAATATATATCAATGGAATATGATTTTAATTTAACTTCTGTAAACAAGTTAATGAAAGAAATAAAACCATGTTTTGTGGAGCCCTGTAAAATACAAGTCTCCATTTCAGTACTGTTGATATTAATGAGTTTCACTATGTGTTTTCCCATAAAATCTCAAACTAATTTTTAAAATGTTCACATGATTATTCAAAACCAATTTATTTCACCCTCTAACAATCACAGGATACCGTGTGTTACATAACTGCTTATTTTCCATTAAGAGGAAGGATGATAACCATGCAATGTTTTCATTCTTAATGTACATTGCTCATCCCAAAAGGAAGGCTGAAAGGTCACAGGCTAAGCAGTAATTTGTTACTAGCAGCATGTATTCCTTAACAATATATAGATCTATGTCATCATCATTACAACTACTGATGCTGAAATATTTCAATACAGGCAAAAATATTATTATTTCTAACATAACTCCAGTATTCAGCCAAGGTATTTTCTTTATTTTCCCCACTTTTTAGTATGGCATCTGCATTTTCTTCTACCCCTAACATAGTATAAACATATTTTGTTAATGCATGTAAAGTAATTTTATGTACACATCAGAATTCTGTATCAAATATGCCTGAGTTGGTCACGATGCAATTGAACTACATATTATCATACTGAAAAGAGATTTTCTTTTTATATTCACTTAAGAAATGTATAGTGCAATAACTATGAACTGAAAAATTCCTTGAAATTTCATCTTGGTGCAAAGTCATCTTTGTAAAATATGTAAGGGTACATGACTATCCTAAATATATATTTATATTAGCTTCTGCCTAAGGTCTTTAAGGGAAAGGGGGGGGGATGATTTAACAGGGTACTGCAAAACCACCTGTATTGGTGCTAGCTACATTTTCCAATAATAACAATAATAAAAAAAAATCAACTTGAGGAGCAAATCTGAAAGGGGAGAGAAATACAATGGAAGAGAGCTTTTAATCTGTTACTAACACTGGTTCTTCCATAATATCCACTACAGGGCACTCTTGAGTGTCCTTTCCCTATCTCCCTCTGAAAGGAGCAGTGTTGCTACATGTTCCACAGTTGGCTACTGGTCTTGGATCACCCCAACCCCATAAGGATTTAGACTGTGAAGAGTGAACTCGAGTAAACTAATGCTAATTAGGCCATCATTAGATTACTCTGGAAATCCAAAGAAGATTTCTTCAAAGTTGGATGGACGGTTTAGGTTAGGTTATTTGTCATGCTGTCGGTTGGACAATGTAGAGACCACTGAATGTATAATATTCCTCCATGATCTGTCCTGAGCAAATCTGGCATGTTATGGGGTAGGATGCCTGTGAGGGACAGGTATCTATTTGTCATCCAGCCATCATATTTTAGGTCTTCTGGGGGGTCTTTTCCATCCTGCTTTCATTGGATCAAAATCAAAGATGATTCTCACGGGGAAGTTACTATGCATTTAGAGCAGATGAACGTACCACCACAGAAAGCACTTGGCAAACATTTGTGAGAGTGTGACCTGTTCAGTTAGAAAATGGAACTTTCATTCAAATTGAGTTTGTACCATTTGATGTTTTTGATCATTTGGAGATGCTGTCCAAATTCTTTTCAATCTTGACAGTGGGGGGTTATTTTTCAACCTCACAGTTCAGAATATTGATCACCAAAGCATTATATATCATCAGCTTCATCTGCCTACTTATTAGGGTGTTCAGTTTGCAAAGACATTCTTGATGAGGTGCCCCATTAATGACGATGATTTGCAATGTGGGCTTCCATGAAGCAGATGAAATCACATGCAATCTCAAATGGGTGGTCACTCAATGAAATTCTAAAGTCTTCAGCATGTTCAAAATCACTGATCAGAAGAATTTTGATTTTCTCAATTAATTTTCAGGCCTATTTTAGTGATATTTCCAGAGCTTTAAGTGCTTCAATTAGCTAATCCATTGAGTTGATAACCAGTACTACCTCATTGGTAAAATTGATGTCGGTGAGATTCTCATCATCAAAGTATATGCCTAACATGCCATTTACTTTGTATCTGATCAAGCAAGTACACTATAATGGCACTTTTCAGAGTAGCAGCCGTGTTAGTCTGTATTCACAAAAAGAAAAGGAGTACTTGTGGCACCTTAGAGACTAACCAATTTATTTGAGCATAAACTTTCGTGAGCTACACTGTGGTTTAGGGGCATGCTCTAACGTGGGAGGCATTGTTGAGACATCCAGTCTCCCCACCCTTTCTCTTGCTGCCAGTCCCAGTCATCTTGTCCAGCTAATTGCAGTTCCAGTTGTTGTCCTCACTGCTCTAGATCTGTGTCACCAGACTCCTTGTCCTCACTGTAGTGGAATTAGACAGCTTCCTCCTCAGCACTGCCTAGGTGCCAGCACATGGGTCATTGAGAGCACTGGACAGATAAGCCCTCAGCTTTCATTTTCAGTGCCTGGCCTGGACCACCTGGAATGAGTTGTCACTAGGAAAGTCCAGCTTTGTCCCTATAACCCTGTATTGGAGCATGTGCAGTCACTCTGTGTGAATGGCACTTGAGCAATATGGCCAGTAGTAAAAGTTCTGAGGAAATGAAGCATGTTCAGTCATTTAGTGGGGATAATATATATTGCCTTGTTACCAGTGGGAGTTGTGAGGGGATGAATCATGCGCTGCAAGAATGGCATGTGTGAAATCTTGTCAACATTAGAGGGCTATGAAAAGCTTGAGTATGCTCAGTGAAGATAAAATCTCCAGTGATTTTATCTGCTAAATCAAAGAAGTCTCTACCAAGCATGTGCAAATTATGATTTTTCATAACTCAGACCTTGGACTAATTTGGATGGATTTTCACTGGGACAGACCCATCCCTGACACAAAGGCCAATCTCCTGCTAAATTTCAAGTCCATGATCCAAGCATGGGGATGCTAGAGCTGTTCAAAGAAAAACTCTCCAGAACTGTTTAAGATGGGCAAAACAATGTATTTTTCCCCTGGCCTTGTTCTCAGAAAAGGATTTTTTGTCTTTTGGGGGCAGAAGAAGCCTGTAGCAGACATCCAAGAAAAAAAAAATCAGCCCCAAGAGCTAAAGTTTGGTAAAACTATGAGCAACTGAAAATAGGGTCTTATTAGTAATATCAAGCAACTTTAATAATAGATGGCACTACTACCAGCCAGTATAGAATCATAGGGCTGGAAGGGACCTCAAGAGGTCATCTAGTCCAGTCCCCTGCATTCATGGCAGGACTAAGTATTACCTCGATCGCGGCTCCCAGTGGCCGCAGTTCACTGCTCCAGGACAATGGGAGCTGCTGGAAGCAGCATGGGCCAAGGGACGTACTAGCGCTGCTTCCAGCAGCTCCCATTGGCCTGGAGCAGCAAACCACAGCCACTGGGAGCCTGCGGACATGGCAGGTAAACAAACTGGCCCGTCCCGTCAGGCGCTTTCCCTGCACAAGCGGCGGAACAAGTTTGGGAACCAGAGACCTAGACCATTCCTGACAGGTGTTTGTCTAACCTGGTCTTAAAAATCTCCAATGATGGAGATTCCACAACCTCCGTATGTAATTTATTCCAGTGCTTAACCATCCTGACAATTAGAAAGTTTTTCCTAATGTCCAACCTGAACCTCTCTTGCTGCAATTTAAGCCCATTGCTTCTTGTCCTATCCTGAGAGGTTAGGAACAATTCTTCTCCCTCCTCCTGATAACCTTTTATGTACTTGTAAACTGTCATCATGTTTCCTCTGTTTTCTCTTTTCCAGACTAAACAAACCCAGTTTTCTCAATCTTCCCTCATAGGTTATGTTTTCTAGACCTTTAATCATTTTTGTTGCTCTTCTCTGGACTTTCTCCAGTCTGTCCACCTCTTTCCTGAACTGTGGTGCCCACAACTGGACACAATAATCCAGTTGAGGCCTAATCAGCACGGAGTAGAGCAGAAGAATTACTTCTCGTGTCTTGCTTACATCACTCCTGCTAATACATCCCAGAATGTTTGCTTTTTTGCAACAGCATTACACTGACTCATATTCAGCTTGTGGTCCACTATGACCCCCCCAGACCCCTTTCTGCAGTAATCCTTCCTGGACAGTCATTGCTCATTTTGTATGTGTGCAACTGATTGCTCTTTCCTACATTGAGTACTTTGCATTTGTCGTTATTGAATTTCATCCTGTTTACTTCAGACCATTTTTCCAGATCATTTTGAATTTTATATCCTCCAAAGAACTTGCAACCCCATCCCAACTTGGTATCATTCACAAACTTTAAGTGTACTCTCTATACCATTAACTAAATAATTTATGAAGATATTGAACAGAACCAGACCCAGAACTGATACCTGCCATACTCCATTCATTATGTTCTTCCAGCATGACTTTGAACCACTGATAACTACTCTCTGGGAATGGTTTTCCAACTAGCTTTGCACTCACCTTACATTACTTTCATCTAGGTTGCATTTCCCTACGATGTTTATGAGAAGGTCATGCAAGACTGTAACAAAAACTTCACTAAAGACAAGATGTACCAGGTCTACTGCTTTTCCCCCTATACACAAATCTTATTACCCTGATTAATGGGCCTACCCTGTACTTCGTCTTCCTGTTGCTTCTAATGTATTTGTAGAACTTTTTCTTGTTACCCTTATGTCACTAGTTAGTTTGATCTAGTTTGTGCCTTGGCCTTTCTAATTTTGTCCCTACATACTTGTGTTATTTGTTTATAGTTATCCTTTGTAATTTGACCTAGTTTCCACTTTTTGTAGGACTTTTTTTTATGTTTAGATCATTGAAAATCTCCTAGTTAAGACACGGTGGTCTCTTACCACACTTCCTATCTTTTCTATGCAGTGGGGTAGTTTGCTCTTGTGCCCTTAATAATGTCTCTTTGAAAAACTGCCAACTGTCTTCAATTGTTTTCTCCCTTAGACTTGCTTCCCAGGGGATCTTTACCTACCAACTCCCTGAATTTGCTGAAGTCTGCCTTCTTGAAATTCATTGTTTTAATTTTGCTGTTCTCCCTCCTACCATTCCTTAGAATCCTGAACTCTACGATTTCATGATCACTTTCACTCAGGCTGCCTTCCACTTTCAAATTCTCAACCAGTTCCTCCCTATTTGCCAAAATCAAATCTAGAACAGCCTCTCCCCTAGTAGCTTTCTCCACCTTCAGAAATTAAAAAAAGAAGTCTCCAGTACAGGGATGGCCAACCTGAGCCTGAGAAGGAGTCAGAATTTACCAACAGTAATGTCAGCAGCCCCACATCAGCTCTGCCCCATCCCCGCTCCCAGCGCCTCCCACCCACCAGCAGCCCCACCAATCAGCACCTTCCCCTCGCTCCCGCATGTCTGGATCAGCTCTTTCCTGGTGTGCAGGAGGCTCTGGAGGGATGGGGGGAGAAACGAGGGCACAGCAGGCTCAGGGGAGGGGGTGAGAAGGGGTGGAGTAGGGGCAGGGCCTGTGGCAGAGCCAAAGGTTGAGCAGTGAGCACCCCCCAGCATACTGGAAATTTGGCGCCTATAGCTCCAGCCCTGGAGTTGGTGCCTATACAAGGAGCCACATATTAACTTTTGAAGAGCCTCATGTGGCTCCAGAGCCACCTGTTGGCCACCCCTGCTCCAATACATTCCAAGAACTTGTTGGATAATCTGTGCCCTGCTGTGTTGTTTTCCCAACAGATGTCTGAGTAGTTGAAGTCCCCCATCACCACAAAGTCCTGTGCTTTGGATGATTTTGTTTAAAAAAAGCCTCATCTAGCTCTTCCTGTTGGTTAGGTGGTCTATAGTAGACCCCTACCATGACATCACCCTTGTTTTTTACCCCTTTTATTCTTACCCAGAGATTTTCAAGAACTGTCTCCTATTTCCATCTCAACCTCAGTCTAATGCACTCAGTATATGTGTACATTTTTAATATATTAGGCAACACTTCCTCCCTTTTTTTCCTGCCCGTCCTTCTGAGCAAGCCGTATCCTTCTATACCAATATTCCAGTCATTGTGTGTGTGTGTGAGAGAGAGAACAAATGTTACCCTGCTTAATTTCTACATATGGATGGCTTAGAAATTAAACCTCATGCAATAAGGCAATAGATATCATTCTATTTGCCATTTGCAAAGATTTGGGCTCTGGAATTATATAGCTCCTCTGATGAACATATGTGGGAGATATTACCTTGCTTCTGCCAAACTATGTACAAATATGCCACAAAAATTAAAAAAGGTTATGCAGAATACATGTAGTTTATCACATGTAATCTTTTAAAAACATGTATGTATGTCAATGAACTTCAAATCAATGGAGTAGATGTCTCCCTATGAAGCAGTGAAGTATATGTGAAGATTCCAGGGCACACTTAAAGAAAGAAGACTTCTGGATGTGAATGTTAAGAGTATAAATTGCTGATTCATTAAACAAATAAACTGGCAAAGAGAAAAACAAAATAACTCAGTGGTGTTGTCTGGGGAGATAATTCCTGAATCTGGGAGCTGCTTTGTTTTACCTAGTCCCAGTCAGGCATCTTCCATCACTCCTGGATTAGGTTTGCATACCACTTGAATGTTGTTCATTTCTCCAATTAGCCATTTCTCCCATTCTCAAATATATCAGACCTGATGCACCGGAGGTGGTGCTATTCTGTGGAATCTTCCCTATAAATAAGCCATTTCTGGACAAATCTTTTCCTTTGAAAACAAATATGCTCTCAACCCTTATTAGATTTAACTCTAAATCAGTATGGTAAGTGGAGAAATCTTTCTTTCCCTCTTTCCTTGTGTACAGAAGCAACATTTAAAAAGTGCATATTCAAACAGAAGGGGGCGATCCCACTTCCACCAGCTTATGGAGGAAAATCCATACTCAGTCATCTGTGATCTCTTGCTGGTTCTTCCCCCTGTAGGGGAGAATATAGCCCTGTGTTTGTACAGGGGGAAAAATGTTTCTACTAAAGTCTTCTGTAAATGTGAACACCACAACCATTATAGCAGTGGCTGTAATAAAACTAAATGAGGACTTTGTGGAAAGTAGATGCGCTGTGAATGATGTATTTTGCAATATGTGTGGGAGAGCAGATGTACTTTTTTAGCCTGCCCTGAGGGCCAACATACTTTAAATGCATCATTTAGTATCATCTTTATTAATGATCTAGAAGTAGTAGTAAGCAAGTACATTAATTAAAAGTTACAGGTACTACTAAATTGGGAGGTGTTACAAACGCTAGGGAGGACAGAGAACAGCCAGGGAATCGGAAAGGTTAGATATATGGGCAGGATGTTCCTTAAATACAACTTGGGGGCAAACAAAGAACCATCAGGCACAATTTCTTGGTTCACAAGTGTCTAGGACACATTTTTCTTTTCTAAAAGCTTAAATACAAAAATGGTCCTGGTTATTTCAACACAAATTTGGTTACCTTTTGTAGAATTTGAACAAAGTAATCCCTGAATACAGCCAGGATACTGAATGTATCGGATTCACTGCTGTGCTCCTCCAGTTTTATAGTGTTGTAATTATATTTATTGACTAGATCACGGACATGTCAGAGGATACATTCATAAACTCAAATGGCTTCAGTGGAGTTACAGCAATGGAAAGCTGGCCTTAGAGAGGGGTGAATCAGGCTAATTTGAACTGTTAGTTAAGATGCATGTACAATCTCCATTGTATTTCTGAGCTCTTTCTTATTTTATTTTCCATTTATATGTATTTGCTGTATTATTATGCTATAATAATTCTCCTGCATCTTCTGTTTTTGTATTCTCAAAGGATCCTGCAAAGATTTAAGCATGTGCTTAACTTTGAACACTGATCATAGTCAATGGGACTCAATATCACCATTTTTCAGTACACCAACGGACCAATTTTCTAAAATTTATTTGTTGAAAACTATTTGTCAAATATTTTGGTAAATAATTCTAAGTATCACTTTCCCATTGAATATCTAGTTTTGTTTTATTTTTCCCAAGAAGTAATAACTTTCATATTTTCCAAGTTGCATTTCAACTTATTTTTTGCCCATTTCTTTTGTTTCCTTTTTTTTTTATTTACAGAAATAACACATTTAACTTGTGTCTTTTCAGGAAAGGTGCTTACCTTTACACAGTATGAGTACCTGCATTAACCACAAATTTTTTCAAATAAATAAATTCAACAAAACTGGGGTCTGCAAATAATATATATACCTTTCCTCAGATGTCTCTTCCTGCCCACATTCCACCTATCTTTAAAACCACATTCTGCTAAGTAAAGGAGCAGTTGCACAAAGACTTGGAACTTATTCCCTTTCAGTGCAGAATGCCATATATTTAACTTTGTGTCCGTGCATGGTCTTCACTCATAGATGGAGCACAATAATGATACTTTCCCTACTGTTCATCACATCAAAATCAAGGATTAAGGGCAAAGAAGAGTAGGGGGTAGGGATTTATTGGGAAAACTGGGATTATGTTGGCTGATAAAGTAAGGAGGGAATAAAGCTGAAACAGCCATACTTGTTAAGGACATATGGATGAAAAGTTCTTAAGGCAATTGTCATTCAGAGCAGTATGTTTATGTTAGTCAAAGAGAGTGTAGAGGTGAAAGGAGGGAGAACACATTTCACTATTATAAAATATAATAATAAATATCTTGGCATTGCACTGTGATAATTTGGCACAAACTGTATCCTGGACTAATAAACACCTTGGTCTTCATCTTAGCCCTGGATATAATTATTAATTTAGAAATAAGGAACACTCACTAATTTGTCATTTATGGAGATTGGAACCAATTTAATCCTTCTCTAGCATGGACTACTAAAATATAACAAAGACTTCCTATCTCTTAAGAAAATTTTAAAAAATCAACTATTTTTTCCTTAGTCTCCATTCACAGAGTTCCACAGAGTATGAAGTACACATATAATACTGAATGCACCTATAACTCATCAATATATCATATTCAGTCCAATAACTACATACAACAATTATTCTATACCATTATAGTAAATTATATTTAAATTACCAAAATCATCGTAAATTGTAATGTAGGCAAATATTAGTACTATTATTGTTGTCTTGATATTGTACTTTTGCTGTGTTAAAAATTAACCCAGAAAACATAATTGGATAGCTACTGGACACTTCACAGTATATTAATTAAAATAAAATCAAAATGAACAATAATTAGGAAAAACACAATTAAGCCTATCCTGTGATGTGCAGGTCTACTGAAAGTTATGTTTTGCATTACAAAGACAACTCTGTTCGTATTTATATCTAATTAAAAAAATAAAGTTATAATTAAGGTAGAAACAAAAGGATAGATAACTAGATTCACACAGAGTTGTAGGTGTGGCAACACTCAATGTCACCATGCCTAACTTTTAGGCACCTAGAAGACACTGGGATTCACACAGGCTCAGTTCAGCATCAAGGCTCCTCGTACAATGAGAGGGGAGAGATAGACGCCTCTGCTTGGGATTCTCAGATACAAATGCTCTCTTGGTGTTAAGCACCTATGTCATTTTTGCAAGAGACTAGTGGGAGAGGAAGATGACAAGCTCCATCATAACTTTTAGCCCATTGGTTCAGGTACTCCCCTGGAATGTGGTTCAAGTCCCTCACGACATGAGAGGGAGAAGGAATTAGAAGAGAGCTCTGCCACATCTCAAGAGAATGCCCAAGCCACCAGGTTTTGGAATATTTTCATGCGGGGCTCCTGAATTCTCTACAGTTTAAGCTGTTCCACTGTAAATAACTAATGAGAGAGTCATTGGGCCAGAGAGAGAGAGAGAAAACACAAGCATGAGAATGACTCTCTAGCTTAGAACATTCATCAGTGATGATCAGCGACCCTGGAATTCAATTAATTTTAAATGAGGCATCAGTTTCACAAAGCATTTAAGCACCTGCTTAAATCAATCCCAGTTCAGCCTAGCAATTAAGCATTACTTATCTTTAAAAATCTGAGCCCATGTGCTGAGAATTATGGTGTTGCTGCCCTCAGCATTGCAATGAGTAACTGATTTAGGAGTCTAAACCTCATTTTCAAATGGGATTGAGGCATCTAGAAGCCAAAATTCCATTGGCAGTTGATGAGATTTAGACTCAAGTGCCTAAATCCCTTTAAAAATGAGATTTAGGCTCCTAAATCAGCATTCCATTGCAATGCTGTGAGCAAGACCGGAGTCAGGGGGGGCTGCATCTACACTGAAAAGCAATAGAGCTTGAACCTTGGGTCCCGGCTTGACTCAGGCTCAGACCCGACATACTGCAGGGCCCTGGGTCAAGGCCAGCGTCTGAGAGATTTGTGTGTAGATAGAAGGGGGGTTTGGGCTCAAGTGTGAGTCTGAGCCCAGGCTTACATTGCAGAGTGGGCATACCCTAAATCAGTGTTAGTTCAATGTTGTTGTGTGTGCACAGTTTGGGAAACTGGATGTATAAATACCCAGTTAGAGGACATAGCTCAGCCAGACGTTTAAGCACACTGCCTAACTTCCTGAGTAGTCCCATTTCCTTTGATTAGAGCAATCATATCCTTAAGTACATTATTGAATTGGAACCTGCACGCACAACATTGCAGGTAGAAATTTTAAAGTGGAAGGTAGGCAATGACATTTAAAAGATAGCACTGAAATCACTGTTAAATATCATGTGTTTTACCAAGACAGTCATCTCAAAAGGACATAGGATTACAGTGTCATTATTGCAACATTACAGTGTCAAAATATAAGGTGGATCTACAGGTGTGCCTTGCAATATGCAGATATACAGTGAGGCAATTTGTCATAAGAGTTAACCACAATCTATGACTAAATAGCTAATGTAGCGTATCTCTTTAAATACAGTAGTCACTATTTGCTTTCTGTTTCTTTCTAGCAGAGCATTTGAAATTATAAATTTTACAAATAATATTCAAAGACATTCAAAGATCATAACATTTTTGTTCCCTAAGGAGGGAGGAGTGGAGGATGAGAGAGAGAGAAAAAGAGAAACACCTGCAAAAAGAGAGGAAGTCAAAGATCACCTTTTTTTTCTTTTCCTCACATGTACTGGAGAATTCTTTGCTGCATCATGTTGGTGCAGTGTAAATTTATTCTTCTGTCAGAATTATTTCTTTTTCATACATTCATTCATGAAGATTTCACCATCTATATGACCTTAGCATAAACCAGCTACAGCAAATTTATTCATTTAATATGTTTATTCATTCAACATGCCTGTTAATCATATTTTACCTTTCCTGTGATTATCATTTATTGAACAGGTTATTTCTTTATGAATTATTCATTTAACGGTTTTACTGTAAATTAAATTTACAGCCAATGCTCTAATTTAACAGTTTAATCTCTCCTTTTTTAAATTTTAATCATAGTTCTGTGATCAACAAATTCTAGGTGTTCCCAAGCCAACATTTTAGCAAAATGATCACAATCAGATCACTAAGGTAACTTATCAACAATTAAATATTTATTGCATTTTAAATAAACCACACAAATAACAGAATACCTTTACAAAAGGAAAATGTGCAAGCTTTTAACAGTAATGTCCTTTATAGTGTAAGATAAAAGCATTACATATGGCATAAACCAACAAAGGGTCTAGTTGATTTCTAAAAAAAGTGCCAAATTACTCATTTCAGGGCACATGCACTTTATTAAACAACACATGCTATTTGAAAAGACACTCACAGAATGAACTGGCTGCACCCTATTCTAACCCTCTTCATACCACTGAAAGCAAAGTTAAAAGAGATGGGTCTTGCACTCTGGATACAGGGCCTGTTCCAAAGCCCATTGAAATCAATGGAAAAATGCCCAGTTACTTCAGCAGTTTCTGGATCAGGACCTTAAAGATTAACAAACCTGGTCTTTGTCATCTCGTGGGAGCAGAAAATTGCAGAGCTGAGGGCCTTCCATTGAGAACTCTCATCTACCATCCCTCAGTTGTTTAAATCTAGAGGCTGTTAAACTGAAGTGTCCCAGGAGACTTCAGCAGCCATAGCAGCTCCTGGGGAGAGAGACAGCCTCTTTGACAGCTAAGGCCCAAACCATGTAAGGCTTTATAAATCAAAGTCTTGAAGCACTTTGAACTAGCTGTTAAGTTACAAAACTAGCTACAAATAAAACACTCTAGACACAACAACACCACAAAACATGCCAAAAACAAAATCATCCCAGCGAAAAACCTACAAAAGAGAGCAGACAACATTGACAACGTATCACAGATATACCACCAGAGTTTTCCACTGAAGCTGAAGAAAATTGGATGCAAGAGGATATCCACTTAAAGTGCCTGATCAATGTTTTTAAAAGCAGCTGATAATAATAACCACAGAACAGAGCACTGCCAATGTCTTCCATTATTAATGAGCATACAGCTCAATGAAGAGTTGCCATTCTTGTCCATATACATATGGAGTTTTACAAATGTGCATAAGTGACTCCGGTAAATTTAGCAATCTCTGGGAGTTATATCTGGGATAGATATTGTTATCCACAAGGAAAAAGATGATCCTCTTAGCTGCTAACATAGCTCTTAGAAACAGTCTCTACTCACATTGAGCAAAATCCTTTAATGACTAATATCTGCAAGACCGGCTGTCTCAAATGTAAGATGAAGTGCCTGATGCAATACTAAATTTAATTTAGTCAAAAACCTTCTCATTTTACTTCTGTTGGTGACCTAACTTCTATCCCTCTGTTAAGAGGACAATAATCGTTTTTCTTAGGGCTGGGAGAAAATTATACTCTTATTTCTTCAAAGCAGCTGCAATTTGGATCTGCTAGCAAGGTATTGTTAAAGCTCCATTTTCATAATAACGAACATCTTAATGAACAGCAGTGTGATATTATGAATAAAAAGTCTGTGTACATATGTCAGGTGTCAGAAGAACTACCAAATTTAAAAATCTTAAAAAAAAAAAAAATGTGCCAGACATTCAAGTTTATGGTCATTGGTTCTTAGCTATTTATTGTAACGTAATTTGTGCTTGATTCTCTTCTCACTTACACTGACTGTATAATCCCAGTAAAGTCAGTGGAATTACTCCAAATCTGATAGCAATAAGGGAATTTGGAGAGTTTACTCTTATTTTAGAGGCTAAACAACAAGTTCACTACTAGGATTTGAAAGAGGACTTTGCAGCTAGCAAAGCATAGACAAAGAAAGTTGTGTTTAAAAATATGTTATCTGGTCATGGTCAATCCTAGACCAGCTAAGATGTTTTCAAACACAATTTAACCTGTCTACACAACCTGGCCTTCATGGGAGTTTTATCACTGACTTTCATGGGGTCAGGGTTTCACCCTTCTTTACAATTAAAAACAGCAGACACCAGGTGAAAGAATTATATGTAATTTTGATAATATTTTCATAACACTGGACATTTTCTTTAAGGAGTGATCACATTTCCTTTTAATTATTTGGCTACTGCTGATCGGAGCTAATATGTAGTGCAGAACATGCATCATATGGTATTCCAAGAATAAGTTTTCACTATTAATTGCCAATGTTTTAAAGGAATAACCCTATACTGAAGCTGCAGTGAAACACAGAGTAGCAAAGGGATAAAATATGACAGATTTTTTTCACCCATGTTTTTTCTAAGTTTAAGAACAAAAACAGCAAATCAGTAATACCCAAATACTGCTAACAATAATTTCTCACCTTTAAGAGCAGTAAATTTTCTTACTAATTTGAGGAAGGGAGAGAGAGAAAGAGAAAGGATACTACTGGGCCAATAATTCAAGTTTTATGAATATTATGCAGTAAAATGTTATCTGAATATAAAGCCAGGTTGAGCAAAGAGCAACATACTAATATATTCTTCATAAGAATTAGAAGGAAAAACAAACTTTGTGCTTTTCAAAAGCTCTCAACATGGTGATAGGCACAATAGAAATCTCTAGGACAGATAGACCCCTTGTCTAGATAGATTGCCTTGTCGGAAGAGAAGGATATACAAAACACAGCTTGATAAAGAACACTAAATTCAAGTTCAAATAAGAGTAATTTGTGTATTTTCCATTCTCAGTATTACTTAATTTTAAAATTAAGTTTTATAGATTGACTTCTTTCTTCAAGTAATTCAAATTCTATCTGGGAGAGTCTTATAAAGTCCAGCATTCTCCCAGTTTAAGATTCACAGAAGAAATCAATCACATGCCAGTTATTGCACGATTACCACTTTATTTACTGAGAAAATAAGCTGTGCTGAATGGAATGGATATTCCTGTTTTTGTGTCTTTTTGTAACTTAAGGTTTTGCCTAGAGGGATTCTCTATGTTTTGAATCTAATTACCCTGTAAGGTATTTACCATCCTGATTTTACAGAGGTGATTCTTTTTACTTTTTCTTCTATTAAAATTCTTCTTTTAAGAAACCGAATGCTTTTGCATTGTTCTTAAGATCCAAGTGTTCGGGTCTGTGTCCCCCTATGCAAATTGGCGAGGATTTTTATCAAGCCTTCCCCAGGAAAGGGGGTGTAAAGGTAAGGGAGGATTTTGGGGGGAAAGACGTTTCCAAACGGGCTATTTCCTAATAATACCGGTTAGACGTTTGGTGGTGGCAGCATCTGATGAAGTGAGCTGTAGCTCACGAAAGCTTATGCTCAAATAAATCGGTTAGTCTCTAAGGTGCCACAAGCACTCCTTTTCTTTTTGCGAATACAGACTAACACGGCTGCTACTCTGAAATCTCACTTTTTTCACTACTCTACAGAAAGAAATGGCATGTTAATGATTTCTGTATATATTTTAAAAGTCAAAGAACTGGCTTTGATAAAATTGCTTTTGAGTGGGAAGGAGAAGGTAGATGAGGAGTTAGGAGTCATTCTTCTTTCAAAAGAAACAAGTATTTTATTAATTATTATAATATTCTTTATTATTATTCATATTTATTTTATCCCCACTGTTTCTGGTCTGGGTGATATATATTAATTTACATCCAGAAAAAGTATATAGTATATGAAAATAAAGCTTAAGTTTTATTGATGATAAATCCTTTGAAGTCACTTATATGTACTTTATAGAAAGAAGTGGGGAAGAAGATGAACAATACAAAGCATGTCAATAGTTTGTGAACTGGAAGAGAAATGCATGCCTGTGCATAGATGGATGGAATTGAATCAGAAAATGAAAGAAGGAAAAAGAGAGAGACAGACACAGAGAGGTCCAGATCCTTAGCCTGTCTTTCAGCATGACCTCTAATGACGTCTGGACCCCATACTGAGATCCATTCAATGGATGAGTGACCTGATAGCTTTATAATTTAGTGGCACTCAGGGGTTCCCCACAACTACAATGTAGACATCAACAATTTTACAAAGGAGGTGAGCATCAGAGGTGGATGAAATTTTTTGACCAAAATATTATTTGCTAGATAATGCAGATTCAGGTTGATCGAAATATTTAGCAAATGTGTATTGATGTTGGCAAATCTTTCAGTTAAAAAAAAAGTGTAGGGGGGGAATGCTGAGCTAGAGCTACAAAATAGTGGAGGTTGAGGTTCCCTTATATGCAATAGTTCAGTCGTTAGTGCCCTGATCACCAAAGTACAGAGTCAGTCTCACTCTCTGTCCCAGTGAATATTTAAATATTTCATTCAAAGTGGAACAGCTTCAAATGAGAGATTGAGGGAGGCCTACAGCAGCATATTCTACAGTCTGGCGGCTAGGGTGCTCAGCTGGGAGAGGGGACACCTGGATTCCAGTTTCTGCTCCAGAATGAGAATTAAGACCTTGTTCTCCTGCATCCCAGGTGAATGCCCTGACTAGTTGGCATAAGGAGAAGGGCACAGATACAAATTTCATTTGCTTTTATTAATAAAAAAAAATTACAAATGTTCTAAATCTCCATAAATGCCCCAAAACTATAATGTCATTGCAGGTCAAAATGTTTCATTTGATCCAAAATGAATCCCCCACCACTTTTCAATTAATAGACAATAAATAATAAAAAATTGAAATTGGTTCCTGGTTGACCTGAAACTATTGGTTTCTTTCAATGTTTGGAACTGCCACCAAACAAACAGCTTAAGTCAGAATCATTTTATGATGGAGAAACTGAGGCAAAGAGAGGTGTAATGACTAACCCAAGATCACCCAGCAGTCAGGAAGGAGGGCTGGGAATGGAAGCCAGGTCTTCTGAGTCCCAGTGCAATGTTTTATCCGTTCTCTTCCTAGCAGAAACCCTCTTTCTCCATTGACCTGATCCAAACCCTGGCCACAGCTGACTTTTTCATATGCCATGACTCCTGCACTAGCCATCAATCCCCTGCTATAAGACCCCATCCTTGCTGCCTTCACTTCCCTGCCTTCCCCTTTTCCTTTCTGTGACCAATGATGAAGACTCTACAGTTCAAGAATTGCTTGTTTTTAGCAGGGCAAAGTCCCAGGGTAGATTCTGGAAAAAGTTTTTGATGGAAATCACTTGTGGATAATTTTGACACTCTATGGACTAACAGATAAAACTGTCAGTGACATTAAATGCTTCTAGGAGGACAATCAATATTGTATTAATAATGGCAGAAAGTCAGAGTGGTTTTATATATTCTTAGCTGTGTAGAAGATATTATACTCCTTGCTATCATGACCTTGATAATGTGACACACAACAAATCTAAAAGCAAACTGCAATGTAAATGATGCTGACAAAAGCACTTAGTCGGCTAGATTCACCCTGCCTGACACAAACAGGTATAAATTACACCTTTCTTCACCAGTGTGCCAAGAATGGTTCACCCAAAGGAAGTGGGGGAAATGTTGTTCATTTAGGGTGGAGAACTTGACGGAGGAGTAGAGGCAACTTTAAATTTCCACAAGTGGAGATAGATCAATTATTAATTATTATACTAAGTTAACCAAAACATGCAGTTTTCAGAGCACCAAACTATTTGAAAATTTGGGTTGAATTCAGCAAATAGTTTTGGATGAAAAAAACACTACAAAAGTAAAGTTTGGAAACATCTAAATGGTTTGTTTTGGTGTTTGAATAGATTTTTTTTTTAATAAAATGTTGGTTGGAATTGACATTATCAAAATGAAGGAACATTTCATTTTGACATTTCGTTTTGAAAATGTCATTTCTATTCGGCATTTCATTTTGAAAGAAATGTCAGTTTGATTAAAGATTTTGCTTCATTTGACCCAAACAAATATTTTTTTCTTCAGATTTACATTCAGTTGAGAAAAAAATAATAAACACAGTTTGGGCTGGAAATTAACTGGATTTCTTTTGGTTCAGCCACTGAATTAAAAAAAAATCAATTATTCACTCAGCTCCATCCACAAGAAACCTGCCATTGGAAGCTGCATATTGGATATGCTGAACATATGTATCCTTTGGCCTTGTTGGTCACATTTCCTGCCCTCTTTACTGTTGAGTCTATACTGGCTTCCTATCCCCTATCCTCACCCCATCAGAGAGGAAGTTGCAGCTGTTTGTAGAGCTGAAAGTTGATCATACAGAAGCGTTCAAGGTGGAATTTTAAAAGCATTCAGTCAATATAGCTATTCCCACATGAGCAGAATTAGGCCAATGCTAAGCATTTTGCAAATTCCACTCTTACCTCTCAGGGGACTATAACAAATTCCCAATCATCATTTATAACTGGGGTTCCTAGAACAGATGCCCAGCACAGAGTGTGTATAAATGCCATATCCACGGTTCATGTTCAAGCTTGGGTGCTTGAATACAGGTCATGTGATCAAAAATGGGAATAGTGACCCTCAGAAAGTTTTAAAATTGCAAGGAATATTTCATGGATTTTGTGCAGGAGGCACATGAAATTCCATTTGCTGATATTGTCTTTGTTAATGTTATGGATTTCTACCAATTTTTAAACTAAAATGCATGCTATGATTTAATTAGGGCACGTTTTCACTAGCAATGTAAAAGTGCTAGTGTGGCAGGGCTTTAACATGGCTTGTGTGTGGTCACGGCAGAACGCTGGGAGAGAAGTCTCCCAGCACTCTAAAAAACCCACCTCCACGAGAGGAATAGTTGCCAGCGCTGGTGCACTGTCTACACAGGCGCTTTACAGCGATGAAACTTGCTGCGCTCAGGGTTTCACACCCCTAAGCGAGAAAGTTGCAGCACTGTAAAGTGCCAATGTAGACAAGCCCTTAGACCGTGTCCTCTGTAAACCCTAGTCTCTCCATCCTTTCCAGCCCTTGGCAGTATGACAGGAAAGTCCTGTTTTGGAAATCAAGCAAGTAGAGAGAGAGCATCCTGGAACAAACAGGAAGAAGAACATTAAAGACATTTATTTACTTAAATAAATAAATACATAAATCAGAGACTTGACTCCACTTGAATGTTGGTTTCTTAAACTATCATTGATTAATAGCACTAGCATTTCAGAGGTTCCTAATGTGCTTTGAAATTAACACCGTACTGGGAAGTTAAATTCAGACTTTTGATGCTGGTTTTGGTTGAGGATATTGTTTTCTGCAAGCCTGGGTGAACAAGGCAATAGTGTATTGGTTTAGAAGTCCCGGATGACTGGAAAAAGGCTAATGTAGTGCCAATCTTTAAAAACGGGAAGAAGGAGGATCCTGGGAACTACAGGCCAGTCAGCCTCACCTCAGTCCCTGGAAAAATCATGGAGCAGGTCCTCAAAAAATCAATCCTGAAGCACTTGCATGAGAGGAAAGTGATCAGGAACAGCCAGCATGGATTCACCAAGGGAAGGTCATGCCTGACTAATCTAATTGCCTTTTATGATGAGATTACTGGTTCTGTGGATGAAGGGAAAGCAGTGGATGTATTGTTTCTTGACTTTAGCAAAGCTTTTGACACGGTCTCCCACAGTATTCTTGTCAGCAAGTTAAGGAAGTATGGGCTGGATGAATGCACTACAAGGTGGGTAGAAAGCTGGCTAGATTGTCGGGCTCAACGGGTAGTGATCAATGGCTCCATATCTAGTTGGCAGCCGGTATCAAGTGGAGTACCCCAAGGGTCGGTCCTGGGGCCGGTTTTGTTCAATATCTTCATAAATGATCTGGAGGATGGTGTGGATTGCACTCTCAGCAAATTTGCGGATGATACTAAACTGGGAGGAGTGGTAGATACGCTGGAGGGGAGGGATAGGATACAGAAGGACCTAGACAAATTGGAGGATTGGGCCAAAAGAAATCTGATGAGGTTCAATAAGGATAAGTACAGGGTCCTGCACTTAGGACGGAAGAACCCAATGCACAGCTACAGACTAGGGACCGAATGGCTAGGCAGCAGTTCTGCGGAAAAGGACCTAGGGGTGACAGTGGACGAGAAGCTGGATATGAGTCAGCAGTGTGCCCTTGTTGCCAAGAAGGCCAATGGCATTTTGGGATGTATAAGTAGGGGCATAGCGAGCAGATCGAGGGACGTGATCGTTCCCCTCTATTCGACATTGGTGAGGCCTCATCTGGAGTACTCTGTCCAGTTTTGGGCCCCACACTTCAAGAAGGATGTGGATAAATTGGAGAGAGTCCAGCGAAGGGCAACAAAAATGATTAGGGGACTGGAACACATGAGTTATGAGGAGAGGCTGAGGGAGCTGGGATTGTTTAGCCTGCAGAAAAGAAGAATGAGGGGGGATTTGATAGCTGCTTTCAACTACCTGAAAGGGGGTTCCAAAGAGGATGGCTCTAGACTGTTCTCAATGGTAGCAGATGACAGAACGAGGAGTAATGGTCTCAAGTTGCAGTGGGGGAGGTTTAGATTGGATATTAGGAAAAACTTTTTCACTAAGAGGGTGGTGAAACACTGGAATGCGTTACCTAGGGAGGTGGTAGAATCTCCTTCCTTAGAGGTTTTTAAGGTCAGGCTTGACAAAGCCCTGGCTGGGATGATTTAACTGGGAATTGGTCCTGCTTCGAGCAGGGGGTTGGACTAGATGACCTTCTGGGGTCCCTTCCAACCCTGATATTCTATGATTCTATGATTCTAGAATGAACCTACTATTCAAGAGAAAAAACTAGACCTAGTTAAGTACCCAGATTTAAGAATGTCTGAACATCAGATGCTTATTCGTGCTCTCTGAAGAGCACAGTAATTAAGCTCCACTGCAAGGATTACTCAGCTCAGCTGTTGAACTACTTAGATAACATTTCTCACACTTGTCTGTCAAAAGTGGGGCTAGTAGCCAGCCTCCCAGACCATGTAGATAGACTCACACTAGCAGGGCTCAAGCTACCATGCTAAACATAGCCACCTGGGCATTGTGGCTGAAGCAGGAGCTCAAGGCTCTCAAGCCCAGGGAGGTTGGATGAGCATGAGAGCCTGAGCCACAAAGTCCACGCTACTATTTTTAGCTTATTAACTTGAGCCCTGCTAGTGTGAGTCGGTCTATCCAGGCTAGGAGGCTTATTCCCAACTGCAGATTTCTAAGGTATTTAGAAAGCTAAACATGCAGATAACCACTTAATGGGATTTTTAAAAGTACCTAAGTAAAGCCTTGATTCTGTATCTATTATGTCAATGACAAAGTTCCCATTAACTTCAGTGGAGGAAGATGAGGAACAAAATCTTTGTCATATCTGATTGTGCAAGTTGAACGTTTTAGGGTTCATTTTAGGGACATTTTAGGGTCCAAGAAGGGTTGTTGTGTTAAAATCTACAAAAGGCTAAAAAGGTTTAGTTGAAGTTTTTAAAAGCTTTGCTTAACTGATGGCAAGAAGTGACTTAACATGCAACCATTATAACAATGGTTGATGAACACAAGAACAAAATGAAGTCAGAGGTGATGGGTAAATTGAGTTTAGACTAAAATGTGACGATAAAATGGCCTTCAGGGATTTAGGATATCACTTTTTAGTGTAGCAATGGACTAGAAATTTCATGAAATAAAAGAAAATCCTTGTGTTAGTTTATCAGAAATTGTCATGATTGACAATTTTAATGTGTTAAATTAACAGAGAAAATCATTCTTATAAAGTATGAATTTTTTTTTAATCTTGCCTCCAATGGAAATTTCAATGATGTTGCTATAACATTCCATATTAACTATGGAACTAACACAGGAGGAAGATAGTACTTAAATTTTCTTTCAGTTCCTGTGTTTTACCTTTATAAAAACTGATAATATTTTGTTCAGTCCCTTTAAAAGCATGAATATATATTTATCTCCAAAAATAATGATTCAGTACTGCACATATGCCAAATACTTTACTGGTCTAATCTGAATTCACTTTCAGTTTCTAATTAGACATCTGTTAAAAGTCCATAACAGGAAATCTAATAGAGTTGTGTTGCAATTTGTCAGAGTGATTAATGAATAACAGTGTTAAAGTGTCCTTAAATGGAATCTATTATTTGAAACTATACAAACTGAAATTAAACTCTTGGCTTTTATTAAGAGTCTTTCAAAACTTCTACATATCACCATCAGCTGAAAGAGAAGAAAATTGAAAAAACCCTCCAAGAAAATCAAAGATTATTTTTGTCTCAATTCCCTATTAAGAATCCCTTAAGAAAGAATCTTATCTTGCCAAATCAATTCTCTCTCTCTCTCTCTCACACACACACACACACACACACACACACACACTCTCTCTCTCTCTATATATATATCTATATACTCTCTCTCTATATATAGAGAGAGAGCATATATAGATATATATAAAATCTGTCTCTCTGGCATTCCGGAATATTTATGAAACTGTTATCAGATGCCTAAATTCTAATTCTCCAAATCGACTGTTAATCTTGTGAAGTAACTGTTATTTAATCAATTAAATAGGAAGTTCTTTTCCACCCAACATCTTCTCTCCAATGGTTACAATTGTACAATTTGCATTATTATTATTTTATTATATTAATTACCAACTTTACAGAGGGCCACAACAAAGCTTATATACCACCATGTCCCTCACTAATGGTGTGAGGGTTTTTTTCTCATGACCTCTATACTGAAGTACAGTATTTTGTGATAGTTGATAAAAACTGTCTCCAACCTTGCTTCCAATTTCCCTGCATTTCTGAAGCATTCTAGACAATAGGAACAGGATGCTAGCTCTTCCAGAAAGCAATTATTACATTACACTTCAAATAGGACACACAGCCTCCAGTGAAACCTGTGATTAAACAACAGTTTACTGGGTGAAGACAAGGATGGCAATCTGTTTCCTAGCTTCAGAGAGGAAGTCATTCACATATTCTTTCACGATTAATTCCCTTCACACCTTCTCCAAAGGCAGATGGCACACAATCTTTTCCCTCCTGCTGTTCCAGAAAACTCTGTTTTCCCCATAGCACAGCAGCTCCTACACTTCAGTGCTTCCTCTCATTCCATGAGTAGACAGGGAAACCTTCTCAGACATTTTCCTGGTCATCAGTGTAGCTTTTTATAAAAAAGCACAAAAAATTGTTTCTAACTGCCCACGTGTTTGGTGAATCACTGAGAGTGTGTTGCTGAAGGTCAAAGTTCTGATTTGTTTCCAGGAGAACGCTAGAAATTCATGGCCTATTGCATAAGATTGGCAAGTTCCTTTTTATACTTGCCTCTGTTTTTCAGATGAAAGGAAACAGACATTCTTTTAGCAGTTTATACAACAAAAATAGATGCAGAAATGTGTGACCCTATGCAGGTTTTTATATATCTAGATATAGATGTGTGGCTCTGTGCATATAAACAGTGTTTATCCGAATGGCCTGGGGGACATCTGAAAGTTTTTGGATAACCAGAAGTGCTATTTAACCAACATAGGGGACACGTTATAGATTCAGATTTTTGGATAAAGGGAATTCAGATAAATTGAATTATGCTGTATATATATTAAATATGCTTCTCCAATGTACTTGAATAATAGTAATAAATTGGAAACTATGAAGTTTTGGCCCTGTATTTATTTTTTGTTTTATAACCGAGCACTTAAAAATGTCTCCATTGCTGACGAACACTGAGAGTGATTTGAAGTACTGCAGGTGATTCAAAAAGTTCAAAGACAAAATGACTGTTGAAATGTGAAGTGCATTTACTGAAATTAGATTACTTTGACAAATTGTTATACTCATATGTAATGTATTTCAGAACAGAAAGGTGAGTATTGGATATTGTACTAAAGATGGGTCCAAAGAATAACAATGTATAAAAACATGTGCCTAACTCTAGGAAAATTAATATTTAGAAACAGATCTGAAAGCAGAGACCCAGCTCTCATCTGTACAATAATAATGTAACAGACACTGCATTAAAATATTAGGGTAGCATTTTCTAGCTTTGGTTTCTAATGTTAGGTATCTAAATCTCTGGTCTGATTTTCAGAGGTGGAGAGTACTCGCCGCTTCCACTTAATTCAACTACTGGATCTGGTTATGAAAATGTTATCAACATTTTGCATTATTGAAAAATTTCAGCTACCATTAGGCACCCAAGTTGGAGTGTACCTGAATGAACAAGTTTTTACATATTTACAAAATTCAGATATGAAAAAGCATTATAAAGAAAAACAAGTTAATTACTGTGCATAATTAGAATGGGTGATGGACAGATAGACCTATTTTCAGGAGAAACAGGAAGAATATTCTTGTGGTTTAGACACAATTAAGCACATCTGGGTTCAGTTTCCTGGGACTTTCTGTGTGAACTTGGGCAAGTCATTATTTTGTTTCCCATCTGTAAAATAGGGGTACAGTACCCCCTTTCCCTCATCTTTTATTTGTTGATTGTAAACTCTTTAAGGCAGGAACACTCTTTTACTATGTATATATTAACAGTGCCTAGCACAATGCAGCTCTAACCTCAGTTGGGACCTCTAGGTATTAGTATGAAACAAACAACAAGTGCACACATATTAATGGTTGAGCTGGCTACCGTTGCATAAGAAGATTGTTAACAGGCAGCCTTATATATCCTAGTACTGGTTAGGACCCTTTGCTGTCAGTTTCTATACTATAGATTTCAATAGGGTTTGGGGTGGTCAAAGTGTATTGACAATTATTTCACTTTTGTGGGAAATCAAATTCCTTGGAAAGAATGTGGGACTTCAACAGCCGCTTTCTTACTTTTTCCCTTTACTGCTAAAATACTGTATATATTGGAATGCAAAGACCGATTGACAATGGAAAAATGCATTGCAAAGATGTCCAAGTAAACAACCAAAGGAAACTAGACAAAAGGCTCTTCAAGGCAATTTCAGTTACACAGATGATCAAACAAAAACGTGTATTAAAAAAACGGAAGGGGAAAGCAATAAATGAGTATACATGGAGAGAGAAAAGCAATTAATGAGTATACATGGAGAGATATCTACTGTGCCAACTTTAAGAGGAAAAAAAGTGTTGCTATTTCCCTTTCCTGGGAAGCTCTGGAATTCTATTTTATCTCACTCAAGCCAAATTCAGCTCTGATGTAAACTCTATTGACCTCAGTCAAGCCTACCCCATCTGTCAGGGGAAGTATTAAAACTGGGGAAAAGGGAGAACAAAAGCAAATATCTACCAGCTCTAAAGACATTTTTAAAAAAAAAAATGCCATCTGCTAAAAATAGCAGTTTGCTGGTGCCACTTGTGCATATAAAACTCTTGCCACTGTAGGTGCTGGAACTAGGTGCTGCCGCTCCCCCTGGCTTGAAGTGGTTTCCATCATATACAGTGTTTACAGTTTGGTTCAATGGCTCTCAGCACCCCCACTATACAAATTGTTCCAGCACCCCTGCTTGACACCATATTTGGTTTAAGAGCCTCTGGCTGTAACTTTATGGAATGACTTATCCACAAAACCTTAACTCAAAATTAACCAATAAACGTATCCAGAAGCCTTCAGTCCCTGCAGATTCTTTCCTTGTCATCCTTGAAGGTTTATAGGCAACTCATTGCACGGTCATCTAAAGATTATGGCCCTCCAGGCCACAATCTTCACCAAACACAACTATGTAGAAAGTTGGGGTCACTCATAAGATATGTTATGCCTGTGAACAGTAATAAAAATCAGTTCCATCCCAACACTGTGTAATAAACTTACTCATTTTCCAAGTTCTATCTCCAACTTTGGGGCAATAGGCCAAGGCACCTACAATACTTCTACAAGGACTCCCATACAAATATACATGAGTGAGTCCTAGACTTCTCCTACAGACTCTTGAAGATATCATGGTTGACTGCTTCATGCACCTTTGTCCTTGGTTGCAGTTATAGGCTCCAGGGGTGAAAATGCTGTCCCCGCTACTGAGAACCCTGCAAGGTGCTCATAGAAAACTGTATCCATCAGACTCCATTCCAATGAAGTCTCCTTGACATACACTGATCTGAGTGGCCCCAAATCGCCACTGGCTGCAGAGAAATGCTGAATCTCTCAAATACAAAATGTGAACAGAAGAGAGTCCCCAAAATTTGTTGGCGGTTAAGAGAACACCCTTAAAAATCAACATGAGTGGAGTGAATGAATAGGAGGCTGTAGGGTAAAGTGATATTATTGTATTTTGTCAGCATGGTCTTAACCAGTACTTGCTGCAGTACCTCTATGAGCACAGTGGGGAGATTTGGCACCCTACCAGTCACTCCCTGTAGGATTTCCACTGCTGCGCAAGATCCTCTAAAATGACTGTAGCCTTCAGCAAAAGATTTGCCTCCAGTGCTGCTGCAGGTCATGCTCTAATTTGGGTCTATTCTGCCAGTGACAGGAATGGCTTCCCCTTCCCCTATATCCCAGAAGACAGTGGGAAGGAGAAAAACAATCAGCAGCCTGGTAGAATGAATCCTACAGCCAGGGAATGACTCCTGTGCTGTGAACCAGGACTCTGGTGAGGGTCTGGATCCAGCCCTGGAACCTAGAAATACACCTTTGCTACATCACAGATATACTTTAGCCTGCAAAGATGTATATTCACAGTCTTGGACTTTATTTATGAAGTTTCAGGCTTCCACTCAGACAGCAAAATAATACTATGTGACTTAGCTGACCAGTCACTCATCACAAATAGTGAATTTTAAATATTTAAACAAACAGTTAGAACAAATAGTTTGCAAGTAACCTATATGACTAAATAGGTTAGAGTACAGTGTTTGAATAAATAAATACAACACATTCATAAATTTGCTCATACATAATCTGTATGTGATCAATGGCTCCATGTCTAGTTGGCAACCGGTATCAAGTGGAGTGCCCCAAGGGTCGGTCCTAGGGCCAGGTTTTTTTTCAATATCTTCATAAATGATCTGGAGGACGGTGTGGATTGCGCCCTCAGCAAGTTTGCAGATGACACTAAACTGGGAGGAGAGGTAGATACTCTGGAAGGTAGGGATAGGATACAGAGGGACCTAGACAAATTGGAGGATTGGGCCAAAAGAAATCTGATGAGATTCAACAAGGACAAGTGCAGAGTCCTGCACTTAGGATGGAAGAATCCAATGCACCGCTACAGACTAGGGACCGAATGGCTCGGCAGCAGTTCTGCAGAAAAGAACCTAGGGGCTACAGTGGACGAGAAGCTGGATATGAGTCAACAGTGTGCCCTTGTTGCCAAGAAGGCCAATGGCATTTTGGGATGTATAAGTAGGGGCATTGCCAGCAGAATGTGATCGTTCCCCTCTATTGGACACTGGTGAGGCCTCATCTGGAATACTGTGTCCAGTTTTGGGCACCCACGCTACAAGAATGATGTGGAAAAATTGGAAAGAGTCCAGTGGAGGGCAACAAAGATGATTAGTTTCAGAGGAACAGCCGTGTTAGTCTGTATTCGGGGACTGAAACACATGAGTTATGAGGAGAGGCTGAGGGAACTGGGGATGGTTTAGTCTTCAGAACAGAAGAATGAGGGGGGATTTGATAGCTGCTTTCAACTACCTGAATGGGGGTTCCAAAGAGGATGGATCTAGACTGTTCTCAATGGTAGCTGATGACAGAACAAGGAGTAATGGTCTCAAGTTGCAGTGGGGGAGGTTTAGGTTGGATTTTAGGAAAAAACTTTTTCACTAGGAGGGTGGTGAAACACTGGAATGCGTTACCTAGGGAGGTGGTGGAATCTCCTTCTGTAGAAGTTTTTAAGGTCAGACTTGACAAAGCCCTGGCTGGGATGATTTAATTGGGGATCAGTCCTGCTTTGAGCAGGGGGTTGGACTAGATGACCTCCTGAGGTCCCTTCCAACCCTCATATTCTATGATTCTATGAACAAAGAAAAGAGCAAAATTCAAATTGTTATTAAACCATTCATCTTTGTGTCCTTTTGTATTGTGGTAGTGCTGAGGAGCCCTAGACACTGACCATGAGCCCATTGTACTAGGCACTATACAAAACAAAGAACAATAGTTAGCAAACACTAGTAACAAAATGCCCATTTTACAAATAAAACTGCAGAAGTTACCTGATATGTTAGTGAAACTTAATATGTCTTGGATTGATTCTCAGACGCTGAGGGAATGTCTACCCTAGAAAAGCTACAGCAGCACATCTGGAGTGCTGCATCTTTACCACTGTAGTGTAGATACTACAACAAAGGATGGAGTTTTTCCACTGTTGTAATAAATCCACCTCTCCAAGAGGCAGTAACTAGGTCAATGGAAGAATTCTTCTGTCTTCTGTCTACACTGGGGCTTAAGTCATCTTAACTAAGTCTGTCAGGGGAGTGACTTTTCCCACAACCTGGAGCAACATAGCTAGGTAGACCTAACTTTGTACTGTAGACCAGTGTCAAGGTCCTTTTACAGAGCCACAGTGTCTAAAGGGGTCTTACTCTAAAAGAGAACCTGCCCCTATGACCTACATTCAGAGCTATTCAGACACTTGAATTAGTAAAGCTGGTACAAATGCTCAATTCAAATACTTTCCCCCGTCATGGAATTTTCTTATACAATGTATTTATCATAGAGCATGACACATTTCTCAACTGTTACAAGCTCTCTGGTGCAATGAGTGTCTCATAATAAAACCTTGCCCTTTTATTTTTTCAGACAATAACTTTTATTTTCACATTTCAATCATATGTTGATTGCTTTTCTTCAATATTTCTGTTATAAATGCATTTTAATGCCTTCATGATATGCTTTCAAAATAACTTACACATTACAGTCTTTTTATTCCAAAGAGTGACAATAATGTCAAAAATAACACTGTTTTTTTTCATTATCTACAGTAACTTGCCACGTTCTATGAAGACCTGGATACTGGATTTTGTAGTGTACTGAATTGCTCAGCAGCAATTCAGACAGATGTAGTCCAAGATATTCTGCTTCAGGTCAAGACTGAAGGTGGCTTGAAGTGGCTTTAAGTCATCTTTGCAACCCTTTGTTCTGGCAACCATGGTAATGCCTAGGAAACATCTCACATTTTTCTGTTAATGTTAGTCTTCATGTCAGGGTGGTAAATATTTATTTCTGTTTAAAACAATTAACTGACAGACTTTTAACTCACCTGAGGCTGGATTCACAAAAGGACTCAGGTGCCTAACTACTGCTAAATTCACTCTCAGCTGCTGCTGAGCCCTTCAGGCACCTAAAGTTGTTTATGGCCTAAATTTTCACAATAAATGTTCCCTAGACACCCATATTTCTGCCTGTGCACACCAGGGGTCGGAAGGCCTAAGCCCTGGAACTATGCACAAACTAGGCGAAGACAGGCATTCATTTGCCTAGCTAGCCTCCAGGGCACAATCCAGTAACTGTGTTCAGAGATTGACTATTGGATTGGGCTCCTGTAGGTAAGTTTGCACAAAACGGCAGGGGAAGGAACTGCCTCACAACTTTTATTCCAGTGGTTAGGGTACTCACTTTAATCAGCCGTCTCCCACGTGCTCAGTCCCTCATCTGCCTAGAGGGGAGAAGGGATTTAAAGAGGGCTCTGCCACTTCTCAGGTACATGTCCTAATCACTGATCTATGGGATATTCTGATGTAGGCTCTCTCAGTATCTTGTGTTGAAGCTGTGCCTTTGTACATTGTACTTAACCACACTATTATTTATGATTTCTGGTAGCATCCAAGATATGCTAGTAGTTTTCCAAGCAGAAATGTAGCACAATCCTTGTGTGACCTTAAAAACCCCTCAGTGCCAACTGGCACAGAGTTTGTTGTTCTTAACAGCAACTCCTATCAGACCTGAGAAACTCACTACACTTAACACATTGTTTGCATAGTAGCGGTCTATAAAGAGGGTCATGTAAAATCTTAAATGAAAGCCAGAAACATGCTGGTCATTAATATAGTTCTGAACTGTATGTACTGATGGTATTTTTTAAAGTTTTTTCAATGTACTGAACATATGTCCTTATGGTTTGTATCAAGGTGTTACTCCTCAGCAGAGATGAGAAACTGGTTTCCTGCCAAACCAGAGGAATTCATCTAGCTGTTGAAATGTAAATTCAATCTTGTTTCATTCACAACCACTAGTCTGAGTTAAATGCAGATGTAACAGGAAGAGAAGAGCAGAAGGAAAAGAGCTTTGTTTGAGGGCACATTTCACAGGTTTATTTCAACTATAACAAGGGGACAGGGATATCATGTTGTCATCCTGTATTTGAGGACATAACCAGGTAGTGTGCTTATATTAATGAAAACAGAATCCCAGCCTGTCCAAACGCTGCAAGGAAGTTTTAGGTGAGAAACTCTTTAGACAAGGATTTTTGCCTGTTAAAGATAAGTGTGGACTCTAAGGAGTCTATTATATCTCTTATTTCATGTGTAATCACTTCTGTTTCCATTATCCTTTCTCAGTAACTCTTAAATTGTTACCTGTGATGATAAACTTATGATTGTTTCATTATAATTACATTTCTGTGTTGTGGTGTTATACAAGGACCAGAGCCTGAATTGTACCAATCAAGCTGTATATATACTGTTCCCTGAGGGTACCAAAGTTGGCAGTTACTGAGAGTGTCCACTGACAGGGGCTGGCCTTTACTGGCAAGGCAAAATAGGGCTGCCTGAGGAGACAGTTTGGGTAGTTAACAGACTGGGGATGTCAGAGAGCTGATACCCACTTTAGCACCATGAAGTCTCTTTCACTGATGCAGTGGTGTAACACAGTGACTCTCAGTCCTGAGCACCCTGAGAAAGTGTCACAGCATGCCACAAAGAGCTTGCAATGGAAGGTCAGATAGTTGAGAAAGCAATCGGTCAGAAGTTGGAGAGTAAGGCATGGCTACACTTGCAGATGTAGAGAGCTTTGAGTGAAACCAGCCTTCATAGAGCACAGTAGGGAAAGCGCTGCAGTCTGTCCACACTGACAGCTACAAGCGAACTGGCGGGGCCACATTAGCAGCTCTTGCAACGTTCACAGAGAGCAGTACATTGTGGTAGCTATCCCAGCATGCAAGTGGCTTCAACATGCTTTTCAAATGGGGGGGGGGTGGAGCGTGACAGGGAGTGTGTTGTGTGTATGTGGGGGGAGAGAGAGTGGGTTTCTGGGGTAGCCAAGGGCACATCAGCATGCTGTCTTGTAAGTTCAGACAGCAGCAGACCCCCGTCCCTCCCACCTCTCTCTTACACACACAGCATTCCACAGTAATGGTTGCTTTGTCTCGGAGCAGATAAGCATGCCGGCTGTCAGAAACAGAGCTTTCAAAGGGCATATCTGCATTCCTGAAGTATTCCAAAACAATGAGAAGAGTGGCCACTTGACTTAAGGGGATTATGGGACATTTCCTGAGGCTGATCAGAGCGCAGTAATGCAACACCTCATTCACACTGATGCCTGGGTGTTTCAGCCAAGGCACAACAAGCGTTAATCTTCTCGCCGAGGTGGCGAACCAGGAGCGCTCTCGCCATGGAGTCAGAGCGCTCTACGTGCCTCGCCACTGTGGATGGGTAGTGAGCTAGGGCATCCGGGGCTGCTTTACTGCTCTCTAACTCGCAAGTGTAGCCAAGCCCTAAGGGTACAACAGAAGTAGAGAGGTCAAGGTAGCACAAAGACTTCTAAATGCCTTTGTAGTTCAGATTATGCTTAAATTGTGAGTTTACACCTACAGTCTGAGGGATTTTTTTCTTCCCTTAATAAATAAAATGGTTAATTCCGTTTGTCTAAATGTTTTCAGTGCCTCATAGAATCATAGAATATCAGGGTTGGAAGGAACCCCAGAAGGTCATCTAGTCTAACCCCCTGCTCGAAGCAGGACCAATTCCCAGTTAAATCATCCCAGCCAGGGCTTTGTCAAGCCTGACCTTAAAAACCTCTAAGGAAGGAGATTCTACCACCTCCCTAGGTAACGCATTCCAGTGTTTCACCACCCTCTTAGTGAAAAAGTTTTTCCTAATATCCAATCTAAACCTCCCCCACTGCAACTTGAGACCATTACTCCTCGTTCTGTCATCTGCTACCATTGAGAACAGTCTAGAGCCATCCTCTTTGGAACCCCCTTTCAGGTAGTTGAAAGCAGCTATCAAATCCCCCCTCATTCTTCTCTTCTGCAGGCTAAACAATCCCAGCTCCCTCAGCCTCTCCTCATAACTCATGTGTTCCAGACCCCTAATCATTTTTGTTGCCCTTCGCTGGACTCTCTCCAATTTATCCACATCCTTCTTGAAGTGTGGGGCCCAAAACTGGACAGAGTACTCCAGATGAGGCCTCACCAATGTCGAATAGAGGGGAACGATCACGTCCCTCGATCTGCTCGCTATGCCACTACTTATACATCCCAAAATGCCATTGGCCTTCTTGGCAACAAGGGCACACTGCTGACTCATATCCAGCTTCTCGTCCACTGTCACCCCTAGGTCCTTTTCCGCAGAACTGCTGCCTAGCCATTCGGTCCCTAGTCTGTAGCTGTGCATTGGGTTCTTCCGTCCTAAGTGCAGGACCCTGCACTTATCCTTATTGAACCTCATCAGATTTCTTTTGGCCCAATCCTCCAATTTGTCTAGGTCCTTCTGTATCCTATCCCTCCCCTCCAGCGTATCTACCTCTCCTCCTCATAATCTTTTGCTTACAACAGACAAGAGCAAAAATCTCACTTGCTGTTCATACACCTTTGTCAGCTCAGGAAGACCAAATGACGTTTTGGCTGCAAGTGTTTTCCCCCATCCCTCACAAAGTATTTTCCTACCATATAGCAGAAATACATACTGCAGCTTTAGGATTTAGTAAGAAACTTTTTTTTTCCCCATTGTCCCCATCTGTAGAACTATAAAGGTGTTGTCTTTAAATAAGGGCAGTTCATTGTTTAAGGAGTCAGATTTTCTTCCTTGGGAATTTTCCATACCATTTTGTCTTTTTCCAAGAATATTTTCTCTCTTTATATTCACATTTTTGAGAAAATCCCTCTACGTCTCCTAAGGTGACTAAGGTATACTACAGCTGTAATATATAACTAAAAACATATCAAACAGTTTTCTTAGATCAAAATTACTAGAATATGCTTGTCTAATCATTTGGTAAGGTCATTATATACAGTACTCGAATCAGCAGATTTCTCTTGGAAGCATTTAGATGCTGGGTGACTCTGAATTTTACAAAATCACCCAATGTAATAGCATGTATATTGCCACTATAATATCATCTAAAGCTTTTTTACTTTTAGCTTTCCACCTCTCATTATAATGAACTTCCTTTTGCTAATGACTTTTCTTGGGCTATACTTGTACTTTCTACTACACGTGTTGTTCCAGTCAGGGCTTTCCAGTAAGCCTGTAACCTTGGATTGGGGGATACACATTGGTTGTAAAAACTGGCCCCAGACTAAGAATCAATATGAGAAAAAGTACAACTTGGTCACAGTATTTAAAAAAAGAAATACTATTAGTTTAGGATAAATTTTCAAACATATACAGTTCAAACAGTAACACCTAATTACATAGAAGAACAATGTTAAAAGAACATTAAGGATGAAAATAAATCATTCAGCAGTTAGGAAATGCCAGAATTAAGGCTGCCTATGCAAACTCATTTTAGCCCCTGTACATGTATTCATTATGACATAGTTATTAATTCCATGATAACATTATTTTTCCACAAGACCCCTGACTCATTCAGTGAATGAATAGTTATTCAATGTATCTTTTCATCTTTCCCATTCAAAACATGGTCCCAGGCCTCATTTGCCACACATCATCCAAGCCCTGCACTGAATGAAAAAAATATTAATTTCCTCCTCAGCATTTCTATGATCTCACCATAGTATATGACATTAATGGATTTATCTTTCTAATTCCCCTGTGAGACTAGGTAATATTATCCTCATTTTGTAGATGGGGAACAGTCACAAAAATATTAAGGCCAAAAGTGCCTACTAATTTTGGATGCCCAATTTGAGATGCCTAAACCTTGATTTCACAGAGTATTTAACAAGTTTATACAACATTATATGTTCTAAATCACAGCTCTAATTAGCTTGCAGATAAGAGTACTCTGCACTTATCTAAGTCCATCTTCAAATGTCTCATAGTACCCAGAAAATTAGAAACACACAATAAGAAGCCAAGTATGAAAATGCTGGTTTAAGGGATTTGCCCAGTATCACACAGTCACTCTATGGCAGAGGCATGAATATGGCAGAGGCATAGAGAATCCAATTCTCCAGTACAGCATTCAGCTGCCTTAACTACAAGACCATAATTTCTCTTCTGGCAATCTCCTGCCCCATTCACTATACACCTTCCAATTTATGCAACAAATGAGGCAAGGGTACCACAGATAGCAGCCTCCTTCACTACATAACCCTGATTCAGTCACTGGGCATTGTCCATCCTATACACTGAATAAGGCAGGGGTCCTGTGGAAAAAAATATTATGTTATTATGTAATTAAAGACTAACACAATGTATACGCACAAGGGGCAGGGATGAAGGAGAATTACTTTTAAATGGGCAACCTAAGTTCTCAAATTTCTTAACTTTAAATCTTGACTTGCAACCTTAATGTTCTTTTAATATAGGTTTTTGGAAGTAACTTCCTGATGTTTAACAACAACCCAAAACCAAAACTGGAAACATAAATTCTCTTATGTAGTATATTGACACCACAGTAGGTCATCAGCCAGGTTTTCCCCTTTAGATCCACCATATTGACTTCTATTTGAGCTAGTAGTAGTAGGCTATTATCCAGGTAGGTCAGTAAATAGATGGGATCAGATGAACTTTGCCAGTGGGTTTCACAGATATTTTCTGTCAGCAGAGGAATGTAGAGACTCAGAACTCCTGGGTTCAATTCCAAGTTTTAGAGGGGAGTGTTCTGTAAGGGTATAGAGCATTCTGCTTCTTTGCCACCAGTCTGCCTCTGTACCCCTCAACTTCTAGACACGCTCAGCCACAGTTCCTGTCCCAGTCCCCCTCTCCTCATGTCCAGCCCACCAATAACCCAGCTCCACTCCTCTCCTCTCCTCCATCCAATCCTGTCTCTTCCTCAGCTTTGGCTCCCTCCTTCTCCTCTGAAAGTATCTCCCTCCACACAACCTTTGGCTCTGGCTCCCTTCTCTGCACCTGTACAACCCCTGCCACACCCAAACAAGCTTCATCCAGCTGTATCCTGTCTCCCTCTTTTCCTGCAAATCACATTCTGCCAGGGCAAGCCTTTCCCTCCCTTTTTACTTTGCTGCATTCAAATCAATGACTGTCCCCTCATCCTCTACATTGTCTGGGCACCAGAAGGGGGAGCCAGGGCCAGCCTTAGGGAAAATGGCACCCTGGGAGAACTTGTATTTTGACACCGCTAGCCCCTGTGGGTGTAGCACCCCCCATTGTCCTTGGTCCCTGTTGGCTCCCCACTCCCCCTTCACCTCTAACTCACCCCCACTTCTGTGGCCCTAACCCTTGACTTCCTCTCCTGTGGCCACGTGAGGAAACTGACCTGGAGCAGCTGGCATGGCTGCACTCTCCCCTCCTGGAACGCTGCTCTTCTGTGCACCATTAGGAGGCTTTAAGTGAGGGGGGGAGGAAGAAGCAACATCAGGGCTCCCTGCATCCAGGTCACTTTCCCCATCTGGACTGTGTAAGGGGAGGGCAGGAGGGCAGCAGTTCCTGATGCTTACCTCACAGCACAGCCCAGATGGGGAAAGTAACCTGGATACAGGGAGCCTTGGCATTGCTCCTTGGTTCCCCATGCTACAGTCCCTTTGGGGGACACAGAGGAACATGGGAGAGGGGGTGAGAAGAACCTGTTTGTCACCACTCCCCCCACCTGCTTGGAGGAAGCAGGGAGAAATCTGGGTGACTCCCCACTCATTGCCTAGGTAAGTCTGAAGCACTCTCGTGCCAGCCAGGAGCAGTTTCTGACACTACACCAGCAGCACGCACCTCTGTGCTGCTGCACCGTCCTCCCCCAACCACAGCACCCAGGGTGGTCACCTAAGGTCAGCTCTGGGGGGAGCACTGAGAGCACAAAAGAGGCAGCCTCCCTGCTCTCCATTCTCAGACTTGACCTCATAGGAGCCAGGTGGTGCAATTGCAAACAAAGTACTACAGAGTCCCTGGAGCTTGGGATGCAGCATGTTCTGTGGAGATAGCACATGTGCAGTCCAGTCATATACAGGAGCACTGAGACTGGAGCATTCCCAGTGCAAGTGGAACCTTGAGAGACTTTATCTGCCAGACTCTGTAAGTGGATAGAGTACTCACCTGGGATGTGGGAGACCCTGGGCTCAAGGCTTCCCTCCACCTGAGAAAAAGAGATTTGAACAATGTTCTACCACCTCTCAGGTGAGTGACCTAGCCATTGAACTATGGGATATTCTGTATGGAGTCTTCCTCCGTCTCTCTTCTTACTCATAGAAGATGCAGCAGTTTGCTGTTCAAATCCCTTCTTCCCATCAGGTGTAGAGGGGAAACTTTTACTGAGGGAGGGGGTCTGTTGTAATAATTAGTCCTACACTTCTACCCTAATGGTGAGCTCAACTGTAGAAAGTCAGTGAAAGTTCATTAAGTGTCAAAATAACCTATAGCAATAAAAGTTGATGGGAAAAGGTGCAAAAAGAAGAGAAAGACAGAATTAGTAAAAACAAAAAGACCTATTGGTTCAATTCAAGGACTGTGATAAGACCTTGCCTGGTAAACAAGAACAGAATGGGACTGGAATCAAATAAAAATTGGTGTGCTGGAAATTAGGCCTTACTTCTGGATGAAATAACCAAGGGCTGGGCTACTGCACTCATTGCTCCCTTTTCAAGTTCTTAAGAAGAAAAGACTTTGGAAGGAAATGAGCAGAAGAGAACACTAATGCAACAACTACTAACTAAAAGAAGGGGAACAAATGAGCTTCACCATCTTGGCTGCCATCCCCACAGTCTCTTGGGACCCTGAGAACATACATAATACCAATGGGGCTTTGTTGTCCTGATCCTGAGAGATGTTATGACCAGGCTAAGCCAAAAAAGGACACAGATGACACCTCCACCAGTTCTGGCTAAATCCCAGACATCTGGGATGTGAGATTTTTGGCATTCTCCCTCCCACCCATGTGTGTGTCCTCTTCCTTCCCCAAATTATTTCTTCTCTTTCATATCCCTCTCATTTTGCCTTCTGTCTAATAAACTGGCTGAGCCTGCCAAGACTGTATATTTTGCAATACTGCTTCGAGCCTGTTACCAGAAAGAGTCAGTTAAAAACAAAGCCCTAAACAGCTCAAAGCTGGTACTGGTTTGCCAGGTCTTGGAGTGGCTAATAAGACTGTGTGCTCTGCCTGTGTTTCCTCAACAATGAAGTTCTAAAGCACAAGTCAACATCAGAGACAGAAGCTGCAATTTTCTACCTTTTCTGTTCTTTCCTTTCCCACTTTGTGTGTGTTTGTCTTGTGTCTTTTAGGCAATGGGATTGACTTTAACAGCAACAACAACTCCAGCCCCTTTCAACTAACTTCTCCTCCTCTTCCCCAAAAGGACAGTAATTACTGTCTTTAATACCAGCCAGGAGACTGTCAAATGATGGGGGGTTTCCTTCTAAAAACTCTCTCCTACTAAAAGGAAAGGAAACAAAGGATGTTAAAATAAAAAAGCCTTAATTAGTGCTTTATATTTCACATTTTTAACTGTTGTTCCTTATCTTTAATCAAAGTTAAAAACAAATTTAATGGTTTGTTTGCCATGGTATTAAGCAGGTAGAGGTCTCTGTATACTATAAAAAGAACAGGAGTACGTGTGGAACCTTAGAGACTAACACATTTATTTGAGCATAAGCTTTTGTGGGCTACAGCTCATTTCATCGGATGCATAGAATGGAACATATAAGAAGAAGATATATATCTATATCTATAGATATAGATATTTTTATCTATCTATATATATATAGAGAGAGATACACACACGTACATACAGAGAACATGAAAAAGTGGAGTAAGAGGCTAATTAATTAAGATGAGCTATTATCAGCAGGAGAAAAAAAAATTGAAGTGATAATCAGGATGGCCCATTTAGACAGTTGACAAGAAGGTGTGAGGATACTTAACATGGGGAAATAGATTTGTCTGTGCCTTCCAGGGGACAGCTTCCCAACTCCACCAGCTACAGGCAACACAAGGCCCCACTGTAATTGCATGTTAGCAATAAGCACATTCCAGTGATTGATCCCTCCAAGCATCTCCCTGGAATGTCCAGACCCTCACACTCACAATATTCACAGATTTGTTGCTTCCAAAGAAGTAGTACACACCAGCTTACCCATTCCATCTCAGATCACCGCTGCACTTAACATACAGCACTTATATTTGTTTATAGTGAAATCAAGTATAATTGTTCAGCAAAGCCTAGAGAGTCAAGTAGAAGTAGCAAGTAGAAGTATTGGAAATAAATGGTTATGTATAAAATAAAATCATAACATGGATTCCAGAGCCTAGAGTTAATTAACAAGATATTCTAATGTCTAATAAAGTATTGCTCACCCAAAATCCTAGCAGTGCTTTACATCCAGGCTGACTGTAATTCTTCTTTTGGGACAGAAACACGGTCAGTTTGCCTCCTCTGTGAAGGATCCAGTGTGTCTCTGCACTCCAAGATACACCAGTCTAATCCTTTGTTTTATTCATGAACATGACACTCCTCTGCTGTTTGTTTCATCTTGAGATTGAAAAATCTACAACTCACACCTGGTTCAGTATACAAACATGCACATATTACATAATACACAAATAGCCAGACAGGGATAGTGGTGTCAGTTACCTCCAGGTGACCTTCCTTAACACCAAGATTTTAAAAGTATAAATTTTCAGTAGATACATTACTCCTTAATTATTATCTACATACATATCATAATGATTTTGTTGACTAGTGAGCTCCTGGCTCTTGGTAGAGACTTTACATGCCACCCTTTTGTCAAATATTATGCACACATTAGACCCCTGTAAAAGTCTATGCAGATGCTGAGCCCTCTGCCAATTGGCAGCAATGGGTCCCTGTGTCTTACATACCAGAGCCCAAAGCTTGTTTAAAACTGTTTAATGTTGGACAGTTTCAGGGTCATGTTAATACCCTGGACTTCTGGGGCCCATATATTCCATCTAAAAATTATACAACAGGTCTCCCACATCCTTGGTGAGTGCCCCAACCACTGTGCTAAAAGTTAAGGGAGGTGGTCCTCCTTTTTTTTTTTTTAAGTGCCATCACCCCTAAATTCCTTTGTGAATCTAGCCCATTGTGTCCACTGGAGCTTGCTGATTCTTCTTTAAGTGTGAATGGAAGGGGAATTATGCGCTTGTAATATCTGTTTTCTATTTAGATTTAAGTATCCAAATAAGTGTGGAGTGCTTCTTAAAAGGATGATGCATTTATGGAATCTGGAAACAGCTGCTGTAATTTATCCCATCATATCAGGTGCTGAATTTTTCCAGTGTGCTTGTTTGTATCCATTTTTTGGAAGGACTGATATTGAAAGATATAGGAGAGAAGACAACATCTTTTTTCTGCTGTGAATCAGATTTAGATGCAGATGTTACTTTTTTTCTTGTAATTGTTAGCCTAACTTTCAGTGTTTGAAAATCTCTAGGTCTGCTTTCTGTAAATATAAATGTAAAGCTGTTTCTAATTAGTGTTTCTGGGAGGATAGAGTGGAGGGCATATGGGCAACACAATTCACCTTTGCAGTGAAGTCCATCATCCAAGTAGTAAAAAGAATAAAACATCTGACTTTCTTAGATGTTTATACTATTTCCAGCTCTCTTAAGAATAATAGTTCCTCTGAATGGCAATTTTGTTTCAGAATGGCTCTGTAATGATTTCAACCCTTTTTAAAACAATCCCCACTTCAGGTAAGAATAGCCCTTAGAAACTTTTAAGTTTTGTGTCACCTCTGCTGTAGTAGGTGTCTGTTGCTTTTCAACCTCACTCCTAGAATTCATTCTTCTGGAGGCACTGATTCATTTTTCCTGGAACATTAAGGACATGGTATTTCCAGGGACATCACTGTCGGGTATTTACAGGTACAGTATGTGTAGATACTGGACAATAAGAAGTCTTCACATACCTGCTTCAGAGAGAGGTCTTTATATTCTCTTGTTCATTGGAAATATTGTGTTTATTCATTTTCTATTAACTGCAGAAAACTCCTTGTCAATCCTGAAGTCAAGATCAAAAACTTGAGTGAAATTAACTTACCCAAGTTGTTCAGTCATAGAATAGAGGGTTCTCCCCCCCACCCCCAGACACTGATAATGCAATACCTAACCTGACGTTGGGTAACAGAAATGTAAGTTGTTTTGTTTTATGTATTTCTTTAGTTACATTTAAAGTTTGCATTGAAGCTGTAGGTTCCAGTATATATATTTCAAATGCATAAAAAGTAAATATCCTTCAGGTAAGAGGCTACATTGCCTAAAAGAATCAGCTATTGTTGAAATAACCAGCCCCCAAATCCTTCGGATTCCCCTTAAAAGACTGATAAAACAAATTTGCTTTGAATCATACCCTAGAGGTTAGCAGATTCAGGCTACAATTATATTATTGATTCCAGAGGAAGTTTATCATCTTAAAGGGCAAAAATCTAATGCTGCACTTAACTAGTGCCCGAAAACCAGGCACCAGGTAAACTTAAATGGCACCTGGACACAGAAGCCAAAAACTGGACTGTCCAGGTAAAACCCAGACAGGAGGCAACCCTAAAGTACAGTACAGTCTCAGATTCCACTGCCGTCTGGCTGGGGCAAGCCACACACAATGCACAGGCCTTCTGGTATAGGGTGAATCAGCCGCCACCCTCGGGGTGGAGTCAGTGGCAGGAGAGTATGGGGACTCAGGCCCACCCTACTCCACCGTGTCCCAGCCCAGGGCCCTAGCAGTGGTGGGTGATCCTGCCATTGGGTCAGCAGAGATAAGGGTTACCATGTGGCTGGTATTTGACCTATCTGGCTGTTTTTTTACCAGTTGCCAGAAAAATAATTTAATATGCCAGGGTTTTTGTTTTTTTTCCAGTGGGACTAAAAATTCACATCATCACCACAATACACTAAGATATCTAATATTAAAAGTTCCTGTGTCCAGCTAAAGATGCTGAAGTGTTCCCACTTCTACAGTTTAAGTAAGAAAATTAGGTTTTCAATCTTATCTATAAGTGTTCTCTCTCTAGATACTATAAGTGGCTCTTGAAGATGGTGTTGCCTTGTGGTGAGCACTGCGGTGGGCTTGTCTTGTGGAGAGGGTGCCAGGTTTTTGCATTTCAAAGGTGGTAACCCTTGTGGGGCTCACACCACAACATGCTGACTCGTATTGTGACAGCACAACCGGACAAATATATGTTTCCCCTGGGTTACTTCCTACCACTGTCCAATGGCATGGGTCCATTGATGGTGAGTCCTCAGCCTCCTCGGGGTAAACAGTGGATGTCAGTCCTAGCAGCTTCTCTCCGCACTGGGTTTCCTCCAAGGTCAGGGTGCTACACAGTTCAGCAGCAGGGTCAGAGTCTTGCAGTGGCCTGGAGATGTCTGGCTCTATTCCAGCTGAGCTAAAGGGCTCGCTCTTATACTTCTGATCCCATCCTTCTGCTCCAGATGTGGGGGGAGGGCAGGGCTGGCTTGTCTCCTCCCACCGGGGAAGTGTAGTGGTCCCTCCATGTCAGGCTCGGAGGGAGGCCACTCAGTCTCACTACAGTGATCTAGTGTAAGTGGGAATCTGTCTTTTTGACCCAGGTCACTTTGTAGGCTAAAGAAAATCTCAAAAAAAAAAAAAAAAAAAGAAGTACTTGTGGCACCTTAGAAACTAACACATTTATTAGAGCATAAGCTTTGGTGAGCTACAGCTCACTTCATTGGATGCATACAGTGGAAAATATAGTGAGGAGATTTTATATACACAGAGAACATGAAACAATGGGTGTTACCATACAGACTGTAACAAGAGTAATCAGGAAAGGTGAGCTATTACCAGCAGGAGAGCTGGGGTGGGGGGGAGGGCGGAGGGAAACCTTTTGTAGTGATAATCAAGGTGGGCCATTTCCAGCAGTTGACAAGAACAGTAGGAGGGGAAATAAACAAGGGGAAATAGTTTTACTTTCTGTAATGACACATACACCCCCAATCTTTATTCAAGCCTAAGTTAATTGTATTCAGTTTGCAAATTAATTCCAATTCAGCAGTCTCTCCTTGGAGTCTGTTTCTGAAGTTTTTTTGTTGAAGAATTGCCACTTTTAGGTCTGTGATGGAGTGACCAAAGAGATTGAAGTGTTCTCCGACTGCTTTTTGAATGTTATAATTCTTGACATCTGATTTGTGTCCATTTATTCTTTTACGTAGAGACTGTGCAGTTTGGCCAATGTACATGGCAGAGGGGCATTGCTGGCACATGATGGCATATATCACATTGGTAGATGTGCAGGTGAACGAGCCTCTGATAGTGTGGCTGATGTTATTATGCCCTGTGATGGTGTCCCCTGAATAGATATGTGGACACAGTTGGCAACAGGCTTTGTTGCAAGGATAGATTCCTAGGTCAGTGTTTTTGTTGTCGGTGTGTGGTTGCTGGTGAGTATTTGCTTCAGGTTGGGGGGCTGTCTGTAAGCAAGGACTGGCCTGTCTCCCAAGATCTGTGAGAGTGATGGGTCGTCCTTCAGGATAGGTTGTAGATCCTTGATGATGCATTGGAGAGGTTTTAGTTGGGGGCTGAAGGTGATGGCTAGTGGTGGTCTGTTATTTTCTTTGTTGGGCCTGTCCTGTAGTAGGTAACTTCTGGGTACTCTTCTGGCTCTGTCAAACTGTTTCTTCATTTCAGCAGGTGGGTATTGTAGTTGTGAGAATGCTTGATAGAGATCTTGTAGGTGTTTGTCTCTGTCTGAGGGGCTGGAGCAAATGCAGTTGTATCGTAGAGCTTGGCTGTAGACAATGGATCTTGTGGTGTGGTCCGGATGAAAGCTGGAGGCATGTAGGTAAGTATAGTGGTCAGTAGGTTTCTGGTATAGGGTGGTGTTTATGTGACCATCGCCTAGTAGCACCATAGTGTCCAGGAAGTGGATCTCTTGTGTGGACTGGTCCAGGCTGAGGTTGATGGTGGGATGGAAATTGTTGAAATCATGGTGGAATTCCTCAAGGGCTTCTTTTCCATGGGTCGAGATGATGAAGATGTCATCAATGTAGCACAAGTAGATTAGGGGCATTAGGGGACGAGAGCTGAGGAAGCGTTGTTCTAAGTCAGCCATAAAAATGTTGGCATATTGTGGGGTCATGCGGGTACCCATAGCAGTGCCGCTGATTTGAAGGTATACATTATCCCCAAATGTGAAATAGTTATGGGTGAGGACAAAGTAAAGGAAATCTGTTCCCTTTTTCCTAGTGTAGTTTCTTGAGTAATTCTAGGGAAACCTACCTCAGGGCCAGATTATGAAATACTCACATTAGCAGTGCAAGATGTTCCTGGGAGAAGCTCAGTGCCCTTGGCTACCCTTTAAGGCCATTGGAACTCTCCACAATCAGGATAAAGCTCATTTGTGTGGGAGACAGAACTTTCTCAGAGGCTGGTCTGAGACTGTGGAATGAATTCCCCCTGGAACCATCACAAACCATACCACCTTCTGCTTCATATACAAGGCACATTTCTTTGATTTTGCCTTTTCTAACAAATACATAGCAACATGTATATTTACCAAAATAGCACACTCCACTGCTCATACTTCTCCCTCTGGGAAGAGGATGAAAGAGCAAACACGTGACAGATGTTAGTCATGCTGCTTAATACACTACTAGAGGGTTCAGATAATATTGTGATAAGTGCAGTACAAGAGCCTATTTAGAACAGAAGTGGAGGATCCTGAGCACTTGAAAGGATCAATCCCAAAATTTAAGATCACAAGAAACAGCAAATACCTTATCCTTTTAACCTTATGCTATGAATTCTAAGTGAATTCATCTTCATTTTCTTCTTTCTGACTAATGGCTTCCTTTGATTATACTACTATGCACAGAGAAGGTTTGGTAATATTTATAAAAATGGTCATCAATTTTTCATTCATTTGGATTTCATTATGATTAATGTTTATACACAAAACTTCAAAGATGACATAAATTCTTGATCTTATCAGGATCCAAATCAAGGTAACTAGCTGATTTCTAAAATACTTTGCAAGGATGGTCACAGTGAACGAATGGCACATATACAGCAGTTATTTGATGTCATATGTGACTCTTAAGCACAAAATAAATGAGGCAGGGGTCCTATAGAACACTGGCTCCAAAACTATATGGCCTTGATTAATTCCCAAAGCAACATGCTTTCTGTGCACTGAATGGAACAGACAGACTTTGGAAAAAATAATATGGGATCATATAATTAAAGACTATCATAATGCATATGCACAATGAGCTCAAATTAAGGTTGTACAGGCAACATTGATTCTGGCTCTTCTAAAATTGTAAGTGTTTGACTTTGTAAACTTAACCTGCTTTTAATGTAGTTTAGTATACAGATATGTGAATCCTCATTTCAATTATGACAATTCAATAAATTACAGCAAAATAGTTATTTAACAAACAGTGTTTGTTTTAATTATGATCTCCTAATGACATAATTATTATAACAGATTGATTATGTAGCATGTGGAACATCTATCTATATATTTAATAAACTTAAATGATTTGCTTTGGAGACTTCTGTTAAAAAGCAAAATCTGCAAAGATACCTGCATAAATGGGTGGATCCCTGCATTTCAGTTCTTAGATATGTAGCTTTTACATACCTAGCTTTAAGCATCCCTGTTTATAAATTGATCTCATTGAGTCTTCATTGCTTTGCCATGTTTCAGCTTGAAATTTTAATCATCATCTAGTTAATTCTATGAGACAGTAAGGTAAGTGACTGAAGGGATTGGTTTCTATTTATAATATTTTACTCCAAGAAGCATAGAATTTAAGAACTGTGGATCTCTGATTTCACTGGAGTAATATGGCATTTTATCATAGACTGAAGAAAAATCATATAGGGAAGGCCATGAGAATTCAAAGGAAATAAATTTTTACTTAGTGGAAAATTGAGCCAGTGGGAAAGTTCAGAATAAGAAAAACTGGATGAATGGTACTGAAAAAATTGGAAAAACATAAGTCTTTATCAGAAATCCCAAGTAAAAAGTTTTCCCAACAAAACATCAACAGACAGGTATAAAAAATATGCAAAGAAGTGATGATGGAGACTGGCTCAGGGAATCACCATATTAGAAGTTATAGCATGGTTCAGCAATCACCACTGAAACCCAGAAGAACCAAATAAATGTAATCAACATGATAAATGTTTAAGGGCAAACACTAGAGAGTTCACACAGGAGAGAGAGCACATACTCATACAAGAAGTATGGGGAATAAGCAGGAAGAACTCAAAATGCTAGTAAATACACACAACTATGGCATAGTTGGCATCACAGAGACGTGGTGGGATAATACACAAGACTGGAATATTGGTATAGAAGGGTACATCTTGATCAGGAAGGACCAGCAGGGAAAAAAAGGGAGGTGGTGTTGCCTCATATATTACAAATGTGTACACTTGGACTGAGATTGAGATGGAAATAGGAGACAGACTTCTTGAAAGTCTCTGGCTAAGGATAAAAGGGGCAAAAAACAAGGGTGATGTCATGGTAGGGGTCTACTACAGACCACCTAACCAGGAAGAAGAGATGGATGAGGCTTTTTTTAAACAGCTAACAAAATCATCCAAAGCACAGGACTTGGTGGTGATGGGAGACTAACTACCCAGACATCTGTTGGGAAAATAAAGCCGGGAATGGATCCAATAAGTTCATGCATGGACCATTTTTGGAGACCAAAACGGAGACCATTTTTTCTAATTTCAGAAGGTGGAGCCTGCTACAAGGGGAGTGGCTGTTCTAGATTTGATTCTGAGAAATAGGGAGGAACTGGTTGAGAATTTGCAAGTGGAAGGCAGCTTGGGTGAAACTGATCATGAAATGGTAGAATTCATGATTCAAAGGAATGGTAGTAGGATGCATGCAACCGACAAAGTGGGTATTCACCCACGAAAGCTTATGCTCCAATACGTCTGTTAGTCTATAAGGTGCCACAGGACTCTTTGCACTTTTACAGATCCAGACTAACATGGCTACCCCTCTGATAATAGAAGACAGTTTTTCAATGAGACATTATTAAGGGCACAAGAGGAAACTATACCACTGTGATGTTGCACCCCATAATGGTTTATAGAAATATGCTTTTAAGTGTAAATATGACATAACTGGAATATGTTTTATGCTAGATATGACATGTAACATATCATTGCAAAGATTATGTTCTACTGAATGTATTCATCCTATTCATATGGCTGTATCATTTTTATATCTGAAGTTATGATCATTGGCTCTATGCTTGTATTTAAAGTGTTTGCTGTAGGAAGCACATAAGGCAGATTTGGTCATATTCAGGTTACTGGGAGTGCTTAGTTAACAGTGCTTTTCTGCAGAAAAGGACCTAGGGGTTACAGTGGACGAGAAGCTGGATATGAGTCAACAGTGTGCCCTTGTTGCCAAGAAGGCCACTGGCATTTTGGGATGTATATGTAGGGGCATTGCCAGCAGATTATGATTTAATTGGTCCTGCTTTGAGCAGGGGGTTGGACTAGATGACCTCCTGAGGTCCCTTCCAAACCTGAAATTCTATGATTCTATGAACAATGGACCTTGGAAGATGCCAATCCACATCTAAGCTTTCCTGGGAACATTCAAACTAATATGTAAACAACGGCAAAGCTGAATCATTCAAAGACGTGACTTGCCCAGGTGACTGCAAAACTCCATCTTGTCGAGGAGATTTTGCACAGGAGAAGAGAGAGGTTTCCACCCACAAGAGAGAGACTATATAAGTCCCTGAAAACCCCTCCATTTTGTCTTCAGCTGGCTCAAGAGATAGCCTCCCTACCCCAAAGGATGCTTGAAAGAAACTGGAACAAAGGACAATAACTACAGGGGTGTGAGTGATTGCTGCATCAAGGAGGAAGTCTAGTCTGTGAAAGAAGCTAATTGGAACATCTCTGAGCGTGAACTTTACCTGCATTTAGTATCCTGCTGTATCAGACTTAGGCTTGTGTGTTTTTGCTTTATTTTGCTGGGTAATTTACTTTGTTCTGTCTGTTATTACTTGGAACTGCTTAAATCCTACTTTTTATATTTAATAAAATAACTTTTTACTTATTAAATAACTCAGAGCAAGTATTAATACCTGGGGGAGCAAACAGCTGTGCATATCTCTCTGTGTTATAAGGCAAACAATTTATGAGTTTACTCTGTATAAGCTTTATACAAAGTCTCAGGACTTCAGGATAGCAGCAGGATAGCATGTCTGGCAAGGTACTGAAGTCCCAGCTGCCAGGGAAAACGGGCTTAGAGGTAGTCTCAGGACTTCAGGTGGAAGTCCCAAGGGGGTTTCTGTGACCCAATCTGTCACACCCACTGCGTAGGAAAGATAGCAAGTATGGCAAGAGATCACCCTGGATTATCCAGGAGATCTTCAATGATCTAAAAATCAAAAAAAGAGTCCTACAAAAAGTGGAAACTAGGTCAAATTACAAAGGATGAATATAAACAAATAAGACAAGTATGTAGGGACAAAATTAGGAAGGCCAAGGCACAAAACGAGATTAAACTAGCTAGAGACATAAAGGGTAACAAGAAAAAACTCTACAAATACATTACAGGCAAGAGGAAGACCAAGGACAGAATAGGCCAGTTACTCAGTGAGGTGGGATGGGGGGAAATAATAACAGAAATGTGTAAATGGCAGAGGTGCTCAGTGACTTCTTTGTTTCGGTTTTCACCAAGAAGGTTGGTGGTGATTGTGTTGTACCAATAAAATAAAAACCAGCAGGATCTTATTAAAGGGAAAAAGGCAAAATACCACATTTACTGTGAATACAGAAAGAATCATAGTAAGCAGTTAGTTATAGTTATAACATTCCATTCAATCTCAAATTTATTCTCACATTCATTCATACAAACACACACACACACACAGGTTCTGCAAGGTTGTTATCATAGTTACCAGCCTTAGAGTTGCTCATGCCAAGCCACTGGCCAGGTGGCCTGGACATGAGGAGGGAGCAGGGCCTTGTCAGATGCTCATCTGATGCTCCTGGAAGTTGGTTTGCAGAATCAGACCCCAAAGTTCTCACTTTTTAGAGTCTATTTTTATAGGAATTTCTTCCTATGGCAGTCTATGGGAATTGCTTAATCATGCTGTTGCTGAATCAATCAGCAGATAGCACATTCCTGACGGCTCCAAGATGTTATCTTGTTCTTTGGTTCTCCCATTCTTGAGGCTGTTGGGTGGATTCCAGTCTGCCCTCCGGGGGGTCCTCTGGTTATTTCCACTTGACGCCTTCTTCAGCCGATGGACACTGGATTCTTAGGCTGGCACCTCCCTGATCGTTCAGTTATTATCCACACCAAGCATCCATCCACATACATCCTCTATCTCTATTTTAATCACAATTGTTAATACAACAAAAGGGTGGGGAGTCTCTGGGTGCTGTTTCTGTTGTTAGAGTATTGCTTTGAGTCTCTCTCTCTGTGAATTGCTTTGAGAATAGACTCTGTCTTAGAATGTACTAACACAATTAGCAGCTTGCAAGTTTCACACATAGAGGGAGAGAAACAGTACCAAAAACCAAGAGACCTCTTAATTAGTAATACCCTGGAATTTAAACTCTGGGGAATCAATCCAACAATTGGACGTCTAACATAATGAATACTAGTGAAAATGAAGTAGGAACAGAAGAGGCTAAAATAGGGAAAGAACAAGTTAAAAGTTACTTGGACAAGTTAGATGTCTTCAAGTCACCAGGGCCTGATGCAGTGCATCCTAAAATATTCCCAGAGCTGACTCAGATACCTGAGCCATCAGCGATTATCTTTGAGAAGTCATGGAAGATGGGAGAGATTCTAGAAGACTGGAAAAGGGCAAATATTGTGCCCACCTATAAAAAGGGAAATAAGGACAACGCAGGAAATTAGAGACCAGTCAGCTTAACTTTTGTACCTGGAAAGAGAATAGAGAAAATAATTAAGCAGTCAATTTGCAAAACTATAGAAGATAAATAAAGTGATAAGTAACAGTCAGCATGGATTTGCCAAAAATAAATTGCATCAAACCAACCTGATAGCTTTCTTTGATAGGGTAACAAGGCTTGTGGATAGGGGGGAAGTGGTAGATGTGGTATATCTTGGGTTTAATAAAGCTTTTGATGCTGTCTTGCATGACCTTCTAACTAGGGAAATGAAACCTAGATGGAGCTACTATCAGGTGAGTGCAAAACTGGTTGGAAAACCATTCCCAGAGAGTAGTTATCAGTGGTTTACTGTCATGCTCGAAGGGCATAATGAGTGGGGTCCCACAGGGATCAGTTCTGGGTCTGGTTCTGTTCAATATCTTCATCAGTGATTTAGATAATGGCATACAGAGTACATTTACAAGGTTTGTGGATGATACCAAGTTGGGAGGGTTGCAAGTGCTTTGGAGGATAGGATTAAAATTCAAAATGATCTGGACAAACTGGAGAAATGGTCTGAAGTAAAGAAGATTAAATTCAATAAGGACAAATGCAAACTACTTCATTTAGGAAGGAACAATCAGTTGCACACATACAAAATGGGAAATGACTGCTTAGGAAGGAGTACTGCAGAAAGAAAGGGAGTCATAGTGGACCACAAGCTAAATATGAGTCATCAGTGTAACGCTGTTGCAAAAAAAACAAACACCATTATGGGATGTGTTGGCAGGAGTGTTGTAAGCAAGACACACAAAGTAATTCTTCAGCTCTACTCTGCTCTGATTAGCCTCAACTGGAGTATTGTGTTGAGTTCTGGTTGCCACATTTCAGGAAGGATATGGAAAAATTGGAGAGAGTCCAGAGAAGAGCAGCAAAAATGATTAAAGGTTTAGAAAACATGACCTGTGAGGGAAGACTGAAAAAATTGGGTTTGTTTAGTCTGAAAAAGAGAAGACAGAGTGGACATAACAGTTTTCAAGTACATAAAAAGTTGTTGGAGGAAGGAAAAATTTTTTTCTTCTGAGCATAGGACAAGAAGCAATGGGCTTAAATTGCGGCAAAGGAGGTTTCGGTTGGACATTAGGAAAAACATCCTAACTGGGTGGTTAAGCATTGGAATAAGTTGCCTTAGGAGGTTGTGGAATCGCCATCTTTGGAGATTTTTAAGAGCAGGTTAGACAGAAACCTGTCAGGAATGGTCTAGATAATTAGGACGGAAGAACCCAATGCACAACTACAGACTAGGGACCGAATGGCTAGGCAGCAGTTCTGCGGAAAAGGACCTAGGGGTGACAGTGGACGAGAAGCTGGATATGAGTCAGCAGTGTGCCCTTGTTGCCAAGAAGGCCAATGGCATTTTGGGATGTATAAGTAGGGGCATAGCGAGCAGATCGAGGGACGTGATCGTTCCCCTCTATTCGACATTGGTGAGGCCTCATCTGGAGTACTCTGTCCAGTTTTGGGCCCCACACTTCAAGAAGGATGTGGATAAATTGGAGAGAGTCCAGCGAAGGGCAACAAAAATGATTAGGGGTCTGGAACACATGAGTTATGAGGAGAGGCTGAGGGAGCTGGGATTGTTTAGCCTGCAGAAGAGAAGAATGAGGGGGGATTTGATAGCTGCTTTCAACTACCTGAAAGGGGGTTCCAAAGAGGATGGCTCTAGACTGTTCTCAATGGTAGCAGATGACAGAACGAGGAGTAATGGTCTCAAACTGCAGTGGGGGAGGTTTAGATTGGATATTAGGAAAAACTTTTTCACTAAGAGGGTGGTGAAACACTGGAATGCGTTACCTAGGGAGGTGGTAGAATCTCCTTCCTTAGAGGTTTTTAAGGTCAGGCTTGACAAAGCCCTGGCTGGGATGATTTAACTGGGAATTGGTCCTGCTTCGAGCAGGGGGTTGGACTAGATGACCTTCTGGGGTTCCTTCCAACCCTTATATTCTATGATTCTATGATTCTAGTCCTACCACAAGTGCAGGAGACTGGACTAGATGACCTCTCAAGGTCCCTTCCAGTTCTATGATTCTATAAACCAGTGGTGGGCAACCTTCGGCCCACGGGCTGCATGCGGTCCATCAGGATAATCCGCTGGCAGGCTTCAAGACAGTTTGTTTACACTGACCGTCCAGAGACATGGCTGCCTGCAGCTATCAGTGGCTGTGGTTTGCCATTCCCAGCCAATGGGAACTGTGGGAAATAGCGGCCAGCATGTTCCTGTGGCCCGCGCCACTTCCTGCATCTCCCATTGGCCGGGAACGATGAACTGCGGCCACTGGAAGTTGTGGGCAGCCATGCCTGCGGTCAGTCAATGTAAACAAACTGTCTTGTGGCCAGCTAGTGGATTACCCTGATGGGCCACCTGTGGCCCGAGGGCCACAGGTTGCTCACCACTGGTATAAACAGTTCTATCTAAAGGGTTTGCTGTTCCAAAGACGTTGTTAAACATCTTTTCCCCACAAACACACACTCATTTATCTGGTCAAGTTTGCTGATCCTAAGATCGAGCAGAAATCTTTCTATTCCACCTCCACCCCTGAGCAAGGCAGATACCACCTTTCATCTAAGTGCACTTCAGTGTTGTCATAAACATAAAGGGAAGGGTAACCACCTTTCTGTATACAGTGCTATAAAATCCCTCCTGGCCAGAGGCAAAATCCTTTCACCTGTAAAGGGTTAAGAAGCTATGGTAACCCTGCTGGCACCTGACCCAAAATGGCCAATGAGGGGACAAGATTCTTTAAAATCTGGAGGGGGGCGGGGAGAACTAAGGGTTTGGTCTGTCTGTGTGTTGCTTTTGCCAGGAACAGATCAGAAATGCAGCCTCACAACTCCTGTTAAGTTAGTAAGTAATCTATTTAGAAATGCTTTAGATTTCCTTTTGGTTTATGGCTGGTAAAATAAGCTGTGCTGGATGGAATGTATATTCCTGTTTTTGTGTCTTTTTGTAACTGAAGGTTTTGCCAAGAGGGATTCTCTATGTTTTGAATCTAATTACCCTGTAAGGTATTTACCATCCTGATTTTACAGAGGTGATTCTTTTTACTTTTTCTTCTATTAAAATTCTTCTTTTAAGAAACCGAATGCTTTTGCATTGTTCTTAAGATCCAAGTGTTTGGGTCTGTGTTCACCTGTACAAATTGGTGAGGATTATTATTAAGCCCTCCCGAGGAAAGGGGGTGTAGGGCTTGGGGGGATATTTTGGGGGAAGACTCCTCCAAGTGGGCTTTTTCCCTGTTCTTTGTTTAAACGATTGGTGGTGGCAGCACACAGTTCAAGGACAAGGCAAAGTTAGTACCTTAGGGAAGTTTTTAACCTAAGCTGGTAAGAATAAGCTTAGGGGGTCTTTCATCCAGGTCCCCACATCTGTACTCTAGAGTTCAGAGTGGGGAAGGAACCTTGACAAGTGTATATGGGAAAAAATTCTGATCACGGACACAGTGCTTATACTACAGCAGTGCATCGACTCTGAAGAGACATCAGACACAGGAAATGCACTGATTGTGAGAGAAGCTTCTGGGAGGTGGGGGGAAAAACAACCTATGAATTCCTATCATATCAGAGAGTACACCCAGGAAAGAAAATGTATTATAGTAGCAAAAGAAAGGTGAGAGAAAGAATACATTAGAAAAATCAAATATGTGAAACAAGGATATCCACACAGGATAGAAAGATTGTGCATACCCACATACCCCTACTGATAGTGAGAAAAGCATTAGGAAGAAATCAAATCCTCTAGCTCACCAAAAGCTCACCTACAGGAGAGGTTATACAAATACAATGGCGAGAAAAGATTAGTCAGAATCAAGGATTATATCACAAAAAATAATCCATGCAGAAGAGAAAGGATATAAATATACTGAACGTGGAAAAGGCTTCTTTCATATATCAGATATTGAAAGACAGTAGGGATTCATAAAAAGAGTCAGATTTTCTCTCTCTCTCTCTCCACATACTCCACATCCACCCTTTCTGTCAAGTGTTGTCATCAGTAGCAAGGGCTGGGTTCAAGAAAATCACAAGACAAAACCATCTCAAACCCCATGCAGAAACCTGGAAAAACTAATACCTATTGGCAGTCATAATAGGCAAACCTACCCACTAACAAGAACAGAATCTGCGTATAACACAAAGAAGAAGGAACACAGCATTGATTTGTGGAAGATGCAGCAACAATGAATCAGTATGTGAATACATATCACACCCATATCACATGTCATAAAAGTGTGTTAACACATATCTTTGGCAATCTTCCTTCACCTCAGTCCTGCCTCCATTCCACTGGGAAGGATGTCCAATTAACAAAGATCCCTTTAACATGCTTCTTTCCCTCTTTCTTTTGGTGTACCCAACTCACTGTTTGTTGTCAGAGGTTAGCAAAGTCCCAGTGCATTCAGGTAGATTCATCTCTAATCTCTGAGGAAGGGGTGAGTGCTGCTTGGCTTCATTGAAAGCTACCTTGTTTCCCATATCTCATGATCTTCTGCTTTGCCGTTATAGATTTGCTGCTTCTTGACATGCCATTATCTGTTTCTGTGATGCCATCTCTGCAGTGCAACTTCTCACCATACCTTTTTGCCTTTCTGGTCTGGTGTTGCAGTGATGGGTCTGCTGCCCCAGCCTCCTAGCCCGGCTTTAGTTACTACAGTTCTAGGGTTGCTGTTGCTTCTGCTGCATCATCTCTCATCACCAGCTATGATGCCAATCCCAGATTTTGAGGCTCCCCTGCCTAGCCCAGCTATCTGTGATTTCAGCTGTCAGTAATTTCACTGGTTAGAGAGAACCTCGTCACTACTATCTCTTCTGCATTGTCTTTCAGCTCTAGTATTACACTCTTACAGCCCCACCAAGGAGCTACATGGGGAAGGGTTCAAATGGCATATAGGATCCTTAAACGATTCAACACAACCACACAGAAGTACCTGTTTCTGCTCACTAACCAGTGCTTGGAAACTGAAGCCTTGATTTGGGTTACCCCTTACTCCAGACATATTAAGTAGGGTTCTGATACCTTTTAGTCACACAATCACATTTCATTACTCCTACATCATGTCTTAAGTGAATTTTAACCAAAGAGCCAAAAATGATCACCCTGACATGGTGTCACCTATGCAAATGAGGTCTGCTCCTCAGTTCAACAATAGATGAAAAAGAAGCTCCTTCATTCTAGAGACCTGTCCACTGACTTACATCTATATGGCCCTATCACAATAGTATCTGAGGCCAACTCATGTTCTTATTTTGAGAGGTGCTTTAATCTCCCCAGAGAGCCCCATTGGCTTCATTTAGGTTCCAGGTAGGGCTCTGCCTATGCCTAGCAGCTTGCTGGCTTAACATATTATACATCTCTGGAAACACACTGGACGCATACTTGAATAATTAACATTTTAAAAGAACTGATAAAATGGAAACTGCCAACTCTAAAGGATTCACATACAAGAAAAATAGGGGTGTAAGGAACAGGTTTTCAGAAGTCGGACCACTGATATTCAGGCATTTTGGGGGGGGGGGTGAGTGAGAGAGAGAAGTTTCCTTATGTGTTTCACTGAGCTATAATATCCACCTTTATGATTATTACCCCAGCCATTTGTGTGTGTGTGTGGAGGCAGGAACCCAAACCAATTATGAAAGGAGATAGAGCAGGACACAGAAAAGTGAAGACGGTCATGTGAGAATGATGGCTGGCTCCCTTAGCCAAACCCCTGCTAACAAGTCCATCATTCAACCCACTGCTAAATCCCATTGCCCTGCCTCTGCAATGGCAAATGAAGGTAGAAACAAAGAGAAGCTTAGACTGCAGGGATTTAAGACCTACCCCCACGCTAACAGGGTCCACCTGTCGCTCGTAGGCCCCAAACTAAGGTTCTCCCAGGAGCTGGCTCTTTGGAGCCTCTTACAATTTACAGCCAGTGGTCAGCAGGGGTAACAATATTTACTGATGTTCATTACCTACCCCCTATTTTATCTTAATAAATAATAAAATAATATCCCTGCTTAGACTTCAAGGATGCTGAGAGAAAGGTAAGGTGTCTGGCTGCCTATTTAGCCTATCTTGTCCAGAGGGAAAAACTCCTTCCCAACACCAAAAGATTAGACCAACAGCAAGCCTGGACACCATCTCTCTATACCATCCATGGGCAAGGGCAGCTTTCAGCAGCAAGAATGGCTTCTGTGCACTCAGAAATGCTTTACCACAGGGCAGGGAGGGGGGAAATCAAGTGTTACTGCAGCCAGTCAGCTCATTCAACCAGTGTGTGGCTAGGGGAAGTGGAGACTCTGCTCCACTCTACTCAGTTCCTGCTCCAGCCCACACATTGTGAGCGTGAAACTGTATGAGAGCAGGCGCTGGTGCCTGAGAACAAACCCTGCCTCCAGCGAGGATGCTAGCCACGACTCTGGAGTAGTCATACTCCTATGGGTTTGTCATAAATATAAAGGGAAGGGTAAACCCCTTTGAAATCCCTCCTGGCCAGGGGAAAGCTCCTCTCACCTGTAAAGGGTTAAGAAGCTAAAGGTAACCTCGCTGGCACCTGACCAAAATGACCAATGAGGAGACAAGATACTTTCAAAAGCTGGGAGGAGGGAGAGAAACAAAGGGTCTGTGTCTGTCTATATGCTGGTTTCTGCCGGGGATAGACCAGGAATGGAGTCTTAAAACTTTTAGTAAGTAATCTAGCTAGGTACATGTTAGATTATGATTTCTTTAAATGGCTGAGAAAAGAATTGTGCTGAATAGAATAACTATTTCTGTCTGTGTATCTTTTTTGTAACTTAAGGTTTTGCCTAGAGGGGTTCTCTATGTTTTTGAATCTAATTACCCTGTAAGGTATCTACCATCCTGATTTTACAGGGGGGATTTCTTTATTTCTATTTACTTCTATTTTTATTAAAAAGTCTTCTTGTAAGAAAACTGAATGCTTTTTCATTGTTCTCAGATCCAAGGGTTTGGGTCTGTGGTCACCTATGCAAATTGGTGAGGCTTTTTATCCAACATTTCCCAGGAAAGGGGGGTGCAAGTGTTGGGAGGATTGTTCATTGTTCTTAAGATCCAAGGGTCTGGGTCTGTAGTCACCTAGGCAAATTGGTGAGGCTTTTTACCAAACCTTGTCCAGGAAGTGGGGTGCAAGGTTTTGGGAAGTATTTTGGGGGGAAAGACGCGTCCAAACAGCTCTTCCCCAGTAACCAGTATTAGTTTGGTGGTGGTAGCGGCCAATCCAAGGACAAAGGGTGGAATATTTTGTACCTTGGGGAGGTTTTGACCTAGCTGGTAAAGATAAGCTTAGGAGGTTTTTCATGCAGGTCCCCACATCTGTACCCTAGAGTTCAGAGTGGGGGAGGAACCTTGACAGGGTTCAAACAAAACCTACCTACACCCACCACGACAGGGAGGGAGTACATTATGCTCCCTACATTATGCCATGAAATGAGCAGGGTTAGGCTCTCCTAAAATCTTGCAAGATGCTTTAGTTGACTTTGAGTATAATTTTTATATCAGAACTTTTAAAAATGTTTGATATCTCAGCCAGGAGACTATTCCTCATGAAAAGCTAGTTATATACTAAGTATTATTTTTAATTCAGCCATTTTGGAGTTATTGGTGAATAAAAACCCAACTACTTTTTTAAAGCTAAAGAAGTCAGTTGACCCGCACACTCCCATAACAAATAAGGAAATTTCCTTACAAGATATAAAATTTGAAATACAAATATGCATGAATCAGGTTAAAAAAAGAAGTGAAAATGGGGAGGCAAGTCCTATTTGTGATGATTATTTTGGGGGTTGTAATCTAGCTCCAGCCACCTGATATAGTTTAAAGGGCAAGGAGATAATACATATGTCAAAGTAATATAGCATTTTTCTGGTTTGCAAAATGCATTACATTCAGTCAAAATAAATTTTAAAAGGCCATAAAATACACGTAAAATATTCTTAGCCCCCTTGCAAAGTCTCACAAATGTGAATTCAAAGTGAAATTACTCCTGCTAAAAATTGAGCATTTCTGTAACTGTTGGCAAGATTGGGGCCTTGATTTGTAGTTGCTGGAAATGCCCTCTCTGACTTTTTACTGGGAAGTCAATATTAAAGTAGGAATGATAATGATGATAAATCACTGAACGTTTTAAGAACAAATCTTCACAAAATAGTTTCCCCATAAACAGTGCACCAGCATTTAATATACTTAATCTAACACAGGACATTCTGTTTCCACCTAAGCTTTCAAGAGCAAAAGATTTTTTGGGAAATTTCTCAAAGCACTCTAGAGAGAAGTCTCCCCATGATACACAATCCTTGCAAGTATAAAAGGGAGATTGCACACCTTTATTACTGCATTAGCTGAAATCTTCACTTCATATAATCTCTCCATATAAAACTTAAAACAAGCAAACAAACAACATAGCTGATGGAGTACTTTCAAACAATAAAATACAGAGATTTACAGAATTAATTGGGCACATTAAGTTATGAATGCTGAAATATGACTATTAAAGGTGTAAACTGAATCAAAGCAACTAAAGAGTTAGCGAAACCCCTATTAGGTTGGCCAGGGAAGCTTTTCATTTAGTTCACTTGTAGATTGTTGGTCTCTGAAACAGAAGGTTTGAAGTGGCCTGAATTTTGGCTGTAGTGGTTTACATTCTGCATATGACTATGATTGTGAGGAGTAAATATGACACTGTTTGGAAGGTGGTGTTGGCTAGATAATCGGCACAACAATCAGCATCTCTTTTCAAAGCACTTTCCATTTCACATAGCTGAAATATGCTGGACTCTTCAGCATTTGTTTCAAGAAATGTTAGATTTGTTTAATAGTGTGTAAACAAGTCAGCTCTTCCATTGTACTCCAGAGAAGGTGTAAAGTGGTCCATCCTGGTTGAGTAATAACATGATTAACACCACATCATGGATTCATGGCCAGGCACATATATTTTGCTACAAACTTGTGGTATGTTCTAGGCTATCCTTAGCCTTTAAATAACATATAGAGAGATTGTTCAGCAAGATTAGTGGTCAATTCAGCAGGCTATTTAGCTGTCATTGAAAGTTGGGAGATTTCAGTACCTCAGGAGCTGATCAGTTTTTTCAACGAAACTGTTTGCCGCTGAGAAACCAAAATTTTTTGCAGGACTGTACCAGTTTCAATTAAGCTTTCATTGGAAAAGGTTTCTCAGGCCCAGGGTGGACTTTCTGTTCAACATCCAAGTAAGAGAATGATCAGAATTGCCCTGACCACATGGCTACTGAGTATCAGGTGGGAAATAGAAAACCTAGATTTGAGTCTCTGGTGTGCCTAATTCAAACCAGTGACTTGAATTTGGCTCTCCCATACCAATCGAGTGCCTTGCCAAGCAGGCTATTGACTATTCTGGGCTCACATTTTTTTTTCAAGATTACTTTCAAGAAGGTCTTGGTTTCATCCTAGTGCAGAATAGGAAATTTTTTTAAATCTCAAAAAGTTTCCTGGGAAGGTAGACTGTTTCCCAAAAAATTCTATGCAGAAGTGCACAATATAGCTGGGCAAATAATTGATTATTTTTAGGTTTGCTGGCTGTCCAGTGGGGAGGAGGAGAATCAGTTTGGGTAGAACTGAAGCCAAACATTGGGAAAAAAAATTGTTTAACCTAAAACAAGTTTTTGTCCCCAGGAAGAAGTCTCCTTTATAACCTTAGGCCAGTGGTTAGAGCACTCTCCACCTCAACCTAACACTGAGGAGAGATGTGAACTTGCATCTGCAGTATTGAAGAAGAGTGCCCTACCCAGCGGGCTAAGCTGAGACAGTGTGTTTGTCAGTTATGTTGTTGAAGCTATTCCACTGTGTATAAATCATTAAATAAGTCATTGGGGCAGGGACTTAAAACTAGTGTCTCCCAAACCCTAGGTGAGTGCTATAACTTTTAGCATAGTGCAATGATACTCAATAGGTGGCCCACAGGCCAAATTTGGCCTGCCAAGGCCTCCTGTGTGGCCCAACAGCCCTCACCTTAAAAAATGTTTATAAATAAATTCATGAACTGTGCTGCACTGCCTATCGTTTGCCTAGGGCCTCCTTATTAAGTAACTCACTGGCAGTGCTTAATCTGAAACAAAATAGGTGCTGAGATTCAGCTCTAGCAAGCCCAGGTACAAATTAAGTACTGGCTGGGAGGCTGGAGAGCAGTGGATGCTGGCCAGGCACCTACCTCTGAAGGCAGAGCCACCGCCAGAAGCAGCACAGAAGTAAGGATAGCATGGTACGGTGTATTGCCACCCTGACTTCTGCACTGCTGCTGACTTTTTGGTGGAGATGAAAACAAAAGATGACATTGTCAACCATGTGAAACAAGTTCCCCTGGCTGATTCCACAGAATTGTGAAGGTTGGAGGTAATTTATGAGGATTGTTGGTCAGCATTGCTTTCCGATTTAAAAAACGCCAAATACATGTCTCTTGCAGTGGACGAATCAAGCAATTTAAGTAACACTGCCCAGCTATCGCTGTTTGTTAGATTTTATGATGACATTTTAAAGGAAGAATTTTTGTGTTTAATACCATTAGAAACCTACATCACAGGAAAGAGAATTTTTGAAAAGGAAAAAGGCTTTTTGAAAAAAAATGGCTACATCTGCAGAAAGTAAACTTTCTTGTTACAGAAGGAGGTCCCTCCATGACAGGGAAAGAGAAGGGCTTTGATTCACGTTTGGTAGCAATGTACCCTTCATTAAATACACTTCACCGCATCATTCACCAGACTGCCATGTGCGATAAGTTGTCTGGGGACTTGAAAATTAAGAGTGTGATGAAATTAGTGAACTACCTACGCTCAACTTCTAGCTTGCAACAGCACCTTTTTAAAGCTCTTTTACAAGATGTTTCAGCTGAATACAGTAACCTGTTGCGGCCCTCGGACATTCTATGGTTAGCTAGGGGACATGTGTTAGAGAGGTTTTGTGCTCTTCAGAAAAAAATAATTTCTTTCAAACCACAAGACCAACAAAACTTGCAAGTTCCTGGATTTATGAATGATGTCTACTCTGTCACAGGTAGCTTTTCTGTGTGATATTACTGGTCCCTTGAATTCCTGCAACTTGCAGCTCCAAAGCTGTGCAAGCAGTGTCAGGGATCTGTTTCAAAAAGTGTTTGGCTTTCAGAGGAATCTTAAAATCTTTGAGACAGACTTAACAAGAAAGATGTTGCACTTTCCCACATTGCACGTTGTTGCTACAGGTAAAACTTTGATTAAAATAATGCAAAAATTCCTAAACAATCTGATTGGAATTTTAAAATTCTCAAGTCACATTTTAAAATTTCCAAAGGCTTTGTTTTTATTTGTTCATGATCCATGATCCATCTTCTCTGTTTCTGCTAATGGACCCTCCTGAAGCAAAGAACATTCTTGATTCAATTGACGAAGGGGCCATTCAATTAGAAATTATAAGGCTCCAGAGTTCAGGTGTCTTGAAAGCAAAATTCAGAGAAAATGGGACTTCGTGATTTCTGGACTCAATATACTGACCAATCTTAGAATAGCCAGGTAACCTATTTCCCCTTGTTTTTTCCTACCCCCACTCCCCAGACGTTCTTGTTAAACCCTGGATTTGTCCTGGAAATGGCCCACCTTGATTATCATACACATTGTAAGGAGAGTGATCACTTTAGATAAGCTATTACCAGCAGGAGAGTGGGGTGAGGGGAGGTATTTTTTCATGCTTTGTGTGTATAAAAAGATCTTCTACACTTTCCACAGTATGCATCCAATGAAGTGAGCTGTAGCTCATGAACGTTTATGCTCAAATAAATGCTCTAAGGTGCCACAAGTACTCCTTTTCTTTTTGCGAATACAGACTAACATGGCTGCTACTCTGAAACCATCCATCTTTTAATGATGTTCTGATCAATGGACTTCCGCGAATCTGGGTTTTCTACCACGAACATTAGAAAAACAACAACACTGCAGTCGCCTGACAGATAAGAATCTACACCAGTGCACGCACCATGCCCTGACCTTCTAAAACCACTCTTCACAGAGCTTGCCAGAGATCATTGATGTCACTGCTCCCATTCGACATTGCCACAAACACAGGCAATAATATTGATTTATAAACTTTGCTAAAAGATAGAAACACTAATACTTATGTTGCAATCAAAGTCTTTATTTATAGGCAGAAGATTTTTTTTTTTAATTTTGTCAGCCTTCTGTGCAAATGGGCGCCTCTTATAAAATTCTCAGATCGGCCCACGGGTAGATCTAATTGAATATCACTGACCTAGTGGTTAGAAGAGAGGCCCTTTCTTCCTCTGCTGCTGCCTACATTTAATTCCCCAAGGGGTGGGAGTGGGGAAGAGGGAAAATAATGTTGATTAAAACTCTTGCCTGAGTCTCTATGGTAGTCCCATTCGGGGATATGAAGAGTTTTTTCTCTCAGTCCTAATAGATTATACAGGTTTCCTGTCCTACTAGGCAGAGTTAGCTAGTCCTTGTCCTCAGGGGGGTGGAAAGACCTTTGGGTTTTAAGTCTCTGTTGGGGGATCAGTAAGGGAACCCAGACCTACCCACTCCTCTGTGTTCTGGCTCAGGGCCCTTAAATCAGGCAGGCAGAATCAAGCCTAAGCAACTCCTGCTGCTGTGCCCTCAGCTCCTTCCTACCTCTCTTGGTTCTGTAGCCTTCTCCAGTATGTGCATCCAGTTATCCCTTCTCTGGGCATCTTCTCATCAGCTTGATGGCAGAATTTTCCTTCTCCAGCCTGCTTGCTCCTCTAGCAGCCACCCTGACTCTCTGCTTCTCAGCTCTTTTATTCTCCTAGCTGCTGTGGGATTGCCAATCAGTGCTAGCTAATGGTTACTGCATTAACTCCTGGGTTGCCAGGCCAACATGTGGTCTATCCCCCCCTATGACACAGTGGTTTCCAAAGTCTTAGTGGGAAACCAGAATAGATCTATCCAAGATATTACAGTGTGGTCATTAGCTACAGGGGTGGGGGGAGGGTGAGGGGAATGATTGTAAAATATAGTGTTAATTCCTTTCCTTTTATAGGAAGGCTTTTAGAAAGTTAAGACATCTTTTTAAATTGCATTTCCAAACTGACACATCTACTGGATGAACCCTTCATGAACCCGAAGTTTTGTTGTGCTCCTTTATCTCAAGTAATATTGTGTGATATGGCTGAGGTTATCCAGCACAACCCATTTAATATGTCACCCAGACATTTGAACAACTCATTTTAAATAGCTAATTGAAAATTGTTAAAAATAACACATTTCCAAGTAAAATATTGAGATGTTTAATTAGAAAGGACCTCATTTTATATGGGAAAAGATGGGGCATCTTTTATGTTCCTGCTCTGAATTTTCAAATGAAGGGATTGGTAGTTAGTATAGTTACAGTATTGTAATAGCAAATTACACATTTATTTGCTAGCTGTGAGAGCAAGTTATGAGAATTTCAGATTGGAATGTGTTTAATTCCCATGAAACAACAAAGTTAAAAATTATGACAATACTAATGCCTAAAGGCTGCTCTGACTTACACCAGTTGTTTATGGCTTCACTGGGCCCTTCTGGAAACCAGAGATCACTGCAGCTATGTCCCCTTTTCCACAGACATGCTCCTGGGCACTGAGAGGGTGGCATAGAAAAAATTAAGATGACACTGCATTATGTGAGGATTCCCTAAATCTACTTTAGATTTTAGACTTTACAGATGCTTCTGTGTTGCTGAAATCGTGCAGTCAGACCAGGGGCCAAGATTTAACCTAGACATTATTATTATAGTGGCAGAATTGGTCCCTTGTAAGGGCAAAGGACTGCTGGTGGAATTACTAGCTTTGCTAGTGCATGTACATCTTCTTTTCCTAACTCAACAACCCCCACAGATGCAACAAAGCCAAACCCTCTCCTCTCCCAATCCCTGTCTGTTTCATATCTAGTTCTTGCTTTCATGGGTTACATAACATGTTGTAAAAAGAAAAGGAGTACTTGTGGCATCTCAGAGACTAACCAATTGGTTAGTCTTTGAGGTGCCACAAGTATTCCTTTTCTTTTTGCAAATACAGACTAACACGGCTGCTACTCTGAAACATAACATGTTCTGGCTGCCATTCCCCTTTCTTGTTTGGGTAAAAGCAATTGTAAAGCCATGATGGAAATGTGCTGATGTTGCAGCCAATCCTATCCTTCCATGGAAACTTCAAGGCATGGCAACCATACTCCACTAAGTTAAAACCAAAAATATTAATAAAGTTAACCAATTATTTCAGTAATTATTTTACTGATTATTTAACAAATAGGTGATACACACAGTGTAGTCAGTTGTAGTATTAAAACTGAACACTGTAGCAAAATTATCACTGCTTGCATGAGGGAGCTGTTGAAAGACTTTACAAAAATAAAGCTGTCTTTGGTCTTTCTCCAATCTTGGGCTTTCACAATAGTAAATATTTTGACGTCCACTACTGGAGTTTCTGCATCAGATTAAGTAGAATGTCTTACTTTTCACCAGTGCTGCAGTTGTTACAAGTTATCCAGTATAACAGTAGGCCTGCTAACACTTGTCCGCAGGGAAGCTATCCATCTCACACCTGGAAAGCCAAGTTGCATCTTTCTTTTCCACAGCTCACTGCCTGAAGAAACATTCTTAATTATCCTCAGAATTGTTGTCCAACCCACAGCAAAAACATACAGATTACAGATGACCTGCAAACTCCAAATAGTTGCCTTCAGCAGCAATTTGCTAGGGTAAAATCACTTACCAGAGTAAATATCCTTGGGTCATGTTCTAATAACCTTCCTCATTGTGAATAGTACCTTAGGCCCTGTCATAAATATAAAGGGAAGGGTAAACCCCTTTGAAATCCCTCCTGGCCAGGGGAAAGCTCCTCTCACCTGTAAAGGGTTAAGAAGCTAAAGGTAACCTCGCTGGCACCTGACCAAAATGACCAATGAGGAGACAAGATACTTTCAAAAGCTGGGAGGAGGGAGAGAAACAAAGGGTCTGTGTCTGTCTGTATGCTGCTCTTGCCAGAGACAGAACAGGAATGGAGTCTTAGAACTTTTAGTAAGTAATCTAGCTAGGTATGTGTTAGATTATGATTCCTTTAAATGGCTGAGAAAAGCATTGTGCTGAATAGAATAACTATTTCTGTCTGTGCATCTTTTTTGTAACTTAAGGTTTTGCCTAGAGGGGTTCTCTATGTTTTTTGAATCTAATTACCCTGTAAGATATCTACCATCCTGATTTTACAGGGGGGATTTCTTTATTTCTATTTACTGCTATTTTTTATTAAAAGTCTTCTTGTAAAAAACTGAATGCTTTTTCATTGTTCTCAGATCCAAGGGTTTGGGTCTGTGGACACCTATGCAAATTGGTGAGGCTTTTTATCCAACATTTCCCAGGAGAGGGGGGGGTGCAAGTGTTGGGAGGATTGTTCATTGTTCTTAAGATCCAAGGGTCTGGGTCTGTAGTCACCTAGGCAAATTGGTGAGGCTTTTTACCAAACCTTGTCCAGGAAGTGGGGTGCAAGGTTTTGGGAAGTATTTTGGGGGGAAAGACGCGTCCAAACAGCTCTTCCCCAGTAACCAGTATTAGTTTGGTGGTGGTAGCGGCCATTCCAAGGATAACGGGTGTAATATTTTGTACCTTGGGGAAGTTTTGACCTAAGCTGGTAAAGATAAGCTTAGGAGGTTTTTCATGCAGGTCCCCACATCTGTACCCTAGAGTTCAGAGTGGGGGAGGAACCTTGACATGGTGGCAGCGGTGGGATTAACCTGAAATCATTTGAGATCCAGTTGAGATTTTTTGAACTAGAAATACAGATTTTAAAAAGGAAATTTTTTTTCTTTGGAAAGAAAGTCCAGAAAGCAGCTTTGAAACTGCAAGCAGCTTGGTTTCTCTCTGCTTTGTGGCCAAGCAGATACAAAAGGGGATTATCTTGTGAATTGCAGGTTTTCTTTGCCTGGAGGCAGGGTACTTAACTCCTGCAGGGAAATCTTCCAACCCAGAGGTTTTTTTTTCTTTTCTTCCTAAAAGTAAATAGGGGGTGTGTGTTCTACCCATTTGCTTTTTCTTTGGGCTGGGTAAGCAGGTTTCCAAGTAGTTGGAGGTTTTTTGCTTTAATTTGGGCCCAGAGCAGAGACAAGGGAATTGTTTTTTTCTGTAGGCTGACAGTCACTATCAGAGAATAGGTATTCTATTCCAGCACAGCAAAATTTTACAGCCAAGTTTTGTTTGTTTATTTCTAAACCTCGGGTGTAAAGTTAGTAAAAACAGAGAGGTTAGAATGGCAAAATCTGCGGCTCGACTACAGCTCGAATTAGCCAAATTTCAGGCTGAGGAAAGACAAAAGGAACATGAAAGACAGATAGAACTCATGCAGCTGAAGAAGGAACAAGAAAGGGAGGCAGAACAACACCAAGAGGCTGCCCACAAGAGGGAAATGGAAGCAAGGGACAAAGAAATGGAAGCAAGGGCCAAAGAACTGGAGGAGAAGGAAAAAGAGAGGAAGCATGTGGAGGAGGTGGAGAAGATAAAGGCCCAGCAGAATATACCAACAAACCCTAGCAATCCTTCTCCAGGTACCACTTCCCATCCCAGAAAGTTCCCCACCTACAAGGCAGGTGATGATACTGAGGCCTTCTTAGAGAACTTCGAAAGGGCCTGCCTTGGGTACAACATCTCTACTGACCAATACATGGTAGAGCTGAGGCCGCAGCTCAGTGGACCCTTAGCTGAGGTGGCAGCTGAAATGCCTAAAGAACACATGAACAAGTATGAACTGTTTAAATCCAAGGCGAGAGTCAGAATGGGGATAACACCCGAGCAGTCTCGTCGGAGGTTCAGAGCCCTAAGGTGGAAACCAGACATGTCATTTACCCGACATGCCTACCACATTGTGAAACATTGGGATGCCTGGATATCAGGAGCAAGTGTTGAATCTCCAGTAAATTTGCCCTTCCTAATGCAAATGGAACAATTCTTAGAGGGTGTTCCTGAGGAAATCGAAAGATACATCCTAGATGGGAAACCCAAAACTGTAATTGAGGCAGGAGAGATTGGAGCCAGATGGGTGGAGGTGGCAGAGAAGAAGAAAACTGGTCGCAGTTGGAGCGGAGACCAGAAGGGACCACCCCAGACCACACCCTATTACCGGGGGCCGCCCAAAGCCCCACCTACCTCCCAAAGAACCCTCCAGACCCCTTATCATCCCACCACCCCGTTCTCCAGCAACCCTCCTCGCCCCAGTGACCCGTCAGCTGGACGATGTTTTAAGTGTAATGAGCTGGGGCATGTAAAGGCCAACTGTCCCAAGAACCCCAACAGATTACAGTTCATTGCACCGGAATCACACCAGAGGTCCACAGGCCCAGATACCTCCCAGATACCCTTGGAGCGGAGGGAAACTGTGAGTGTGGGCGGGAAGAAGGTCACCGCGTGGAGGGACACCGGAGCACAAGTGTCAGCTATCCATGCTTCCTTAGTGGACCCCAATTTAATCAACCCAGAGATCCAAGTGACGATTCAACCCTTCAAGTCCAACTCTTTCAATTTGCCTACAGCCAAGTTGCCTGTCCAGTACAAGGGCTGGTCAGGAATGTGGACTTTTGCAGTCTGATGATTATCCCATCCCCATGCTGTTGGGGGAAGACTTGGCCAATCATGTGAAGCAGGCCAAGAGGGTGGGAATGGTCACCCGCAGCCAGGCTAAACAAGCCGTGAGGCCTAGCTCTGTTCCGGAAACTTCTATCAGGACCCAGTCAGAGGTGATGGACCTGGACCCCAGGCCAATGTCTGCAACAGCAGTAGTGGATCCAGTCCCAGAGACCCAGACGGAACCAGTCCCAGAACCGGAACCAGCCGAACAACCAACACCAGACCCCGTGTCAGCACTGAATCCAGTACTTGCAACCTCAACACCAGAGGGCCCCACCGAACCTGAACTGGCAGCAGCCGATAACCCGACCCAAGAGGCTCAGCCGGAGCCTGAATCCCAACATAGTGCACCAGCGGAGAGCGGTTCACAGTCACCAGAAACAGCTCCATCCCCTATATCGCTTCCAGAGGGACCAAGCCTAAGTCCACAATCCCATGAGGAACTGATGTCTCCAGCATCAAGGGAACAGTTCCAGACCGAACAGGAAGCAGATGAAAGCCTCCAGAGAGCTTGGATGGCGGCACGGAGCAACCCACCGCCTCTCAGCTCTTCTAATCGATCCAGGTTTGTTGTAGAAAGAGGACTTTTATACAAGGAAACTCTTTCTGGTGGACACCAGGAAGACTGGCATCCTCAGAGACAGTTGGTAGTTCCAACTAAATACCGGGCCAAGCTCTTGAGCTTAGCCCATGATCACCCTAGTGGCCATGCTGGGGTGAACAGGACCAAAGACCATTTGGGGGGGTCATTCCACTGGGAGGGAATGGGCAAGGATGTTTCTACCTATGTCCAGTCTTGTGAGGTGTGCCAAAGAGTGGGAAAACCCCAAGACCAGGTCAAAGCCCCTCTCCAGCCACTCCCCATCATTGAAGTTCCATTTCAGCGAGTAGCTGTGGATATTCTGGGTCCTTTTCCGAAAAAGACACCCAGAGGAAAGCAGTACATACTGACTTTCATGGATTTTGCCACCCGATGGCCGGAAGCAGTAGCTCTAAGCAACACCAGGGCTAAAAGTGTGTGCCAGGCACTAGCAGACATTTTTGCCAGGGTAGGTTGGCCCTCCGACATCCTCACCGATGCAGGGACTAATTTCCTGGCAGGAACTATGAAAAACCTTTGGGAAGCTCATGGGGTAAATCACTTGGTTGCCACTCCTTACCATCATCAAACAAATGGCATGGTGGAGAAGTTTAATGGAACTTTGGGGGCCATGATACGTAAATTCGTAAATGAGCACTCCAATGATTGGGACCTAGTGTTGCAGCAGTTGCTCTTTGCCTACAGAGCTGTACCACATCCCAGTTTAGGGTTTTCCCCATTTGAACTTGTATATGGCCGTGAGGTTAAGGGGCCATTGCAGTTGGTGAAGCAGCAATGGGAGGGATTTACACCTTCTCCAAGAACTAACATTCTGGACTTTGTAACCAACCTACAGAACACCCTCCGAACCTCTTTAGCCCTTGCTAGAGAAAACTTACAGGATGCTCAAAAAGAGCAAAAAGCCTGGTATGATAAACATGCCAGAGAGCGTTCCTTCAAAGTAGGAGACCAGGTCATGGTCTTAAAGGCGCTCCAGGCCCATAAAATGGAAGCATCGTGGGAAGGGCCATTCACGGTCCAGGAGCGCCTGGGAGCTGTTAATTATCTCATAGCATTCCCCACCTCCAACCGAAAGCCTAAGGTGTACCATATTAATTCTCTAAAGCTCTTTTATTCCAGAGAGTTAAAGGTTTGTCAGTTTACAGCCCAGGGAGGAGACGACGCTGAGTGGCCTGAAGGTGTTTACTACGAAGGGAAATGTGCTGGTGGTGTGGAAGAGGTGAACCTCTCCATGACCCTTGGGCGTATGCAGCGACAGCAGATCCAGGAGCTGTGCACTAGCTACGCGCCAACGTTCTCAGCCACCCCAGGACTGACTGAACGGGCATACCACTCCATTGACACAGGTAATGCTCACCCAATTAGGGTCCAACCTTACCGGGTGTCTCCTCAAGCTAAAACTGCTATAGAACGGGAGATCCAGGATATGTTACAGATGGGGGTAATCCGCCCCTCTGAAAGTGCATGGGCATCTCCAGTGGTTCTAGTTCCCAAACCAGATGGGGAAATACGTTTTTGCGTGGACTACCGTAAGCTAAATGCTGTAACTCGCCCAGACAACTATCCAATGCCACGCACAGATGAACTATTAGAGAAACTGGGACGGGCCCAGTTCATCTCTACCTTGGACTTAACCAAGGGGTACTGGCAGGTACCGCTAGATGAATCTGCCAAGGAAAGGTCAGCCTTCATCACACATCTCGGGCTGTATGAATATAATGTACTCCCTTTCGGGCTGCGAAATGCACCCGCCACTTTCCAAAGACTTGTAGATGGTCTCCTAGCGGGATTAGGAGAATATGCAGTCGCCTACCTTGACGATGTGGCCATATTTTCGGATTCCTGGGCAGACCACCTGGAACACCTACAAAAAGTCCTTGAGCGCATAAGGGAGGCAGGACTAACTGTTAAGGCTAAGAAGTGTCAAATAGGCCTAAACAGAGTGACTTACCTTGGACACCAGGTGGGTCAAGGAACTATCAGCCCCCTACAGGCCAAAGTGGATGCTATCCAAAAGTGGCCTGTCCCAAAGTCAAAGAAACAGGTTCAATCCTTCTTAGGCTTGGCTGGTTATTACAGACGATTTGTACCGCACTACAGCCAAATCGCTGCCCCACTGACAGACCTAACCAAAAAGAAACAGCCAAATGCTGTTCAGTGGACCGAAAAGTGTCAGAAGGCCTTTAACAAGCTTAAAGCGACACTCATGTCTGACCCTGTACTAAGGGCCCCAGACTTTGACAAACCGTTCCTAGTAACCACAGATGCATCTGAGCGTGGTGTGGGAGCAGTTTTAATGCAGAAAGGACCTGATCAAGAATTCCACCCTGTAGTGTTTCTCAGCAAAAAACTGTCTGAGAGGGAAAGCAACTGGTCAGTCACTGAAAAAGAATGTTATGCCATTGTCTACGCTCTGGAAAAGCTACGCCCATATGTTTGGGGACGGCGTTTCCACCTGCAAACTGACCATGCTGCACTAAAGTGGCTTCACACCGTCAAAGAAACTAACAAAAAACTTCTTCGGTGGAGTTTAGCTCTCCAAGATTTTGATTTCGACATCCAACACATCTCAGGAGCTTCTAACAAAGTGGCTGATGCACTCTCCCGTGAAAGTTTCCCAGAATCAACTGGTTAAAATCGTCCTTGAGATGTGGAAAATATTGTTAGTCTTTATGTACTTGGTAGTATATTTAGAGATGCATGTGTCTTATTAACTCTGTTTTCCTAGAGCTCCAGGAAGAAATCCCAGCCAGTGTTTCACCCTAGCTGAGATTTGGGGGGCGTGTCATAAATATAAAGGGAAGGGTAAACCCCTTTGAAATCCCTCCTGGCCAGGGGAAAGCTCCTCTCACCTGTAAAGGGTTAAGAAGCTAAAGGTAACCTCGCTGGCACCTGACCAAAATGACCAATGAGGAGACAAGATACTTTCAAAAGCTGGGAGGAGGGAGAGAAACAAAGGGGTCTGTGTCTGTCTGTATGCTGCTCTTGCCAGAGACAGAACAGGAATGGAGTCTTAGAACTTTTAGTAAGTAATCTAGCTAGGTATGTGTTAGATTATGATTCCTTTAAATGGCTGAGAAAAGCATTGTGCTGAATAGAATAACTATTTCTGTCTGTGCATCTTTTTTGTAACTTAAGGTTTTGCCTAGAGGGGTTCTCTATGTTTTTTGAATCTAATTACCCTGTAAGATATCTACCATCCTGATTTTACAGGGGGGATTTCTTTATTTCTATTTACTGCTATTTTTTATTAAAAGTCTTCTTGTAAAAAACTGAATGCTTTTTCATTGTTCTCAGATCCAAGGGTTTGGGTCTGTGGACACCTATGCAAATTGGTGAGGCTTTTTATCCAACATTTCCCAGGAGAGGGGGGGGTGCAAGTGTTGGGAGGATTGTTCATTGTTCTTAAGATCCAAGGGTCTGGGTCTGTAGTCACCTAGGCAAATTGGTGAGGCTTTTTACCAAACCTTGTCCAGGAAGTGGGGTGCAAGGTTTTGGGAAGTATTTTGGGGGGAAAGACGCGTCCAAACAGCTCTTCCCCAGTAACCAGTATTAGTTTGGTGGTGGTAGCGGCCATTCCAAGGATAACGGGTGTAATATTTTGTACCTTGGGGAAGTTTTGACCTAAGCTGGTAAAGATAAGCTTAGGAGGTTTTTCATGCAGGTCCCCACATCTGTACCCTAGAGTTCAGAGTGGGGGAGGAACCTTGACAGGCCCTGATCCACAAAGGTACTTAGGTGCCTAAACTGCAGATTTAGGTGCCTGAGTTCCAGTCTTAGGCACCACAGTGGTCCACAAAACCCCATTTGGCTGCTATCCCATAGACATTTATATTAGTTTGGTACCTAAAGTTTTGCTATAAAAGTTCCCTCAGCACCTATATTTCTTTCCCTGGGCATGCAAACTGCTGCCTTTAGATAGGTATCCAGGTGCCTATCATCCACCTAACCCCCCCCCCCCCCAATACAATCCACAAAATGAATGAGCGCCTGTCGCACCTGTGAGGCATGATCCAGTAGGCGACCTCAGAGGCTGCTTACTGGATGGGGTCATATTCAAAATCTGGACACCAAAGGATGAGGTGGTGATGGTGGTGTCCAACTTATAACTTTTTGCCAAGTAGATAAAACACTCACTTCAATTCCCCTGTCTATCAGATAGGGACAAAGGATTTAAACAGGGATCTCCTACCTTCCCAGAGAGTGCTCTAACTGCTGAACTATGGGATATACTAATGGGGAAAGAGGGGTTCCCTCAGTCTCATGTTGAACCTGTTCCACTTTGGCCCACTATCCCTAAGTATGTAATCCAGAGTTTGTGAAAATGACTCTATAGTCCAGTAGATAGGGCACTATCTCAGAGACCCAGAGTCCAGTCTCCCTGCACCACTGACTCTTTAATTATTCATACATAGTGAATAGTATTTTGTGAATAGTGAATTTCTAGGCACCTAAAATCTAGGGGCTGTGACACTGAGCATCACAAAGCCCAAGTCACTCTGTGGATCTGGAACTTAATCCCCAAATAGTTCCAATGGAATTACTGGGACTACTTATGGAGTAAGGTACTAGTCAGAGTGAGTAAGGGTATCAGAATGTGGCCTTTTGAGTGTAGCCTCCATTCAATCAGTTATAGGAAAAAGAACTTGCCTGTTTCATGTGGCAGAGTCTACCACTTCCTAGGATACTTACTTTTCTGATGTGATGTCTTCTTGATTTGAATTATGCAAAGGAAATATTAATTTTCTGATGTTAGTATATACCATACTCTCATAACTATAAGGGTAGCCTAAAATTCCTCCTTACCTGTAAGGGGTTAAGAAGCTCAAATAACCTTGTTGGAACCTGACCAAAGGAACCAATTGGGACAAAAGATACTTTCAAATCTCTAGGTGGAGGGTGGGTGCGAGGAGAGGCTTTCTTTTGGGTTCTTTGTTTCTGTGCTCGTTCGCTCCCGGGCCTAAGAGGGACCGGACATCAATCCATGTCCTCAAAACCATTCTAAATCAGTCTCTCATATTACAGAAATTGTAAATACAGCCAGGCAAGGTGTATTATTTTATCTTTGTTTTCTCAACTTGTGAATTTTCCCTTTGCTACAGGGAGGTTTATCCCTGTTTTGTTGTAACTTTGAAACTAAGGCTAGAGCCGGTTCCTCTGTGTTTTGTGCATCTTTTGTTACCCTGTAAAGTTATCTTCCAACCTGATTTTACAGAGGGGATTTTTACCTTTTCTTTTTTTTAAATAAAATTCTTCTTTTAAGAACTGATTGATTTTTTGTCAGTGTCCAAAGATCCAGGGATTTGGGTCTGTGTTCACTTTGTAACCAAATGGTTAGGATATGATTCTCAAGCCTCCCCAGGAAAGGGGGTTTAAGGGCTTGGGGGGATATTTTAGGGGAACAGGAACTCCAAGTGGTCCTTTCCCTGATTCTTTGTCTAAATCACTTGGTGGTGGCAGCATACTGTTCAAGGACAATGGAATTTGTGCCTTGAGGAAGTTTTTAACCTAAGCTGGTAAAAATAAGCTTAGGGGGTCTTGCATGCGGGTCCCCACATCTGTACCCCAGAGTTCAGAGTGGGGAAGGAACCCTGACATATACAAATGCCATTTGAGAAAATTATATCAGTTTCCTGAAAGTGTCCCATACCTCTCCATTACCCATTCCTTTGTGTCTTTAACGAGTCTAAATAACATGAGTCAGACTCTGATTACCATGTTATGTAGGCAGTTGCTCCCAGGCATTTCAAGGTGATAACTTGCCACCAACCACAAACAGTAAAACATATTATTCAGAGAAAACTATCAGTTAAAATGAACACTGGAACAAATGAGGCATTCCTCTTACAGATGGCTTTTCAGTATCTATGGTGTCTTATTAAACCTTCAGTATTACTTAGACTGATGCTCCCTTGTCTTTCACTACCACTCCCAGCAACAGCAGCACAATTCAGTATGGAGCTGCCAGCATAGAGTTATCTTGTCACAAAATAGCGTGATGACAGCCTCTCTCTGAATGTATTTAGCGTAACTGTAGCTGGAAAACTGGAGTCTCTCTTACAGCCTACAGTTTGGGCTTCCTCAAGTTGGGGTTGGTTCTGTATAATCCTCAACCTCATCATAGATTTTTGCAGCATCAGAACTGTTCTAATACATGCTAGATGGCTCTGACCCCTACAAAGCCATTTGCCAGCAACCTTCTTGACCATCCCCACCCTGCCATGCCCCCTGTGATTCCTACTGGTGTTTGACCCATGGTTGAGGAATAGGCTGCTTGTACCACCACAGTAATGTAGATAGAACAAAGTGGGACAAATAATCTGGTCCAAATTATTGTGTTCACTTCTGGGTAGCACATAAAAAGCAGGTATAAGGAGGGAGGGACTTCAGAGAAGAGAAATAAAACTGAACAGGGGTCTAGAAGGACTGATATGAGAAAAAAATAAAATAACTAAATATACATGGCTTGGCTAAACAAACTACTAAGAGGCAAAGGGCCAGATTTTCAAAGGTATTTAGGTAGAGCTGGATGAATAACTGAGTTAGGCTCCTAATGCCCTTAAGCACTTTTGAAAAACACCACTAGGTGACTATCTGTATCCTCAGAAACTTAAATATATTTGAAAAAGCTTGTCCTAAGTGACTTGGGGTACTAAATCACATCAACCTCACTTAAGGCAAAATTTTGGAGGTATTTACACGCCCAATTTTAATTGAAATCAAAGGGACTTAGGCAACTAGATACCTTTTAAAATCTGGCCCTTTAGAAAATGGGATTTAGGCCCTTTTGAAAAATGTTACCCATAGTATATAAACATCTGAAAAAAAATATGTAATATCACCAGGAAGGAAGAGGAATTATTTAGGGTTGTACCAGGGACTGTCACTAAAAGTAATGGCATGACATTTAGAAAGGTAACATTGAGGCTGAATATCAAGAAGTATTTCCTTGTAATGAGATACTGACAGAGGAACAGCATCCCAAGGTAGAACCCTTGTACATACTTGGGTCAATTAAATTCACATAGGGGACAAACTTGCACTAGATGTGATGACTGAATAGGTCATCTTCATCTTTAATGTCTATAATTCACAAACATTACAAGACATGTAATTGTAGAAGTGACTACTTTGGTGTATTTTCTTGAAGTGAGTATAAATGGGAGACATGAAATTGCCAAGAAAAGTGGTAACTTTAAACCAAATGCATAGTAACTGTCAATGCCAAATAAGTGACATCTGCTGATAGGAATGCAGGAATTATAAATGACATCTTGCAAATTTTTTTTTTTGCTTTTTGTCATTCACATTAAAATTATTTTGCTCTAGGTTTGGTGTGGGTGTGTGGGGGAAGGCATCCATCCCTTGTTTTAATATTCATTCATCTCAACCCATTCATTCTCATCTCCTATGTGAATAATGTAACTATACTTTGTGATAATGGAAATAGATAATGTCTTAAAAATTATTTTGTTGTGTGTACTATCTGTGTGTAACTGCAGCCTGCCAGCCACACTTGGCTTGCACCCTGGCTTTTGCCAGTCTTTGTTAACTCTGTTGAGTGACCCCAACACACTCCCAGGCCCAGATCCCACCCCCCCACCCCCCCCAAAAAAAGTATGTCTTTTACTGTCCAGCCCTCTCCCAAACAATTCAAATGTATTAAGTCCATTATTCTTCTAAGGAATAATACACGAAAGCTTCTTACCTTAAATAGAGTTACCCAGACACTTATACTTAAACATATTGGATTAGATAAAACAATAAAACAAGTTTATTAACTACAAAGAGATCAATTTTAAGTGAGTACAAGCAATGAGGAATAAAAGTCAGAAATGTTTCTTTTTCTTGTAAAGATAAACCTTTTCTAGTGCTTAACTTAACAAACAGTATTGGATTCAAAGCAAAGTTTCTCACCACATGCTTCCAGCAGCATTATTGACTAAACTCTTTAGGTCAGGACCTCTCTCCCAGAGTCCAACGGCTGCTTCTTTTGTCTTCTCAGGTGCAAAGAGTGAGATGGACAGAAAGCGAGAGGAGGGGTCTCTTGGGGTGCTTGCCCCTCCTTTTTATAGTTTCATTCCTTGAAATCTGTGTGGAAGGATATTCCCTGCTGGGTTTTTCCCCCCCACCTGTGTATGCTTTCATGCAACGTTCCTTTTGTTTCCTTCCTTCCCTTTTTCTGCCTGATGACTCTGTTTACTGCTTAAATGCAAATTAAATTCACATTCCTTTGTTTAGGACAGACCTCTTTGCTAGCTTCTTCTTGGGCACGGCTGTGTGGTTTTGAACATGTGCTAAGAACATCATACAGGGGGATTTCATAAGTTGAATATGCAGCAGGTTTAAAACAAAAAGGAAGTATTTCTTCACACAACAGTCAACCTGTGGAACTCTTTTCCAGAGGATGTTGTGAAAGCTAAGTCTATAATAGGGTTCAGGGGAAAAAAAATAGATAAGTTCATGGAGGATAGGTCCATCAATAGCTACTAGCCAGAATGTGAAGGAATGCAAAACCATGTTCTGAAGTGTCCCTTGCCTCTGTTTGCCAGAAGCTGGGAATGGCAACAGGGGATGGATCACTTGATGAGTACCTGTTCTGTTAATGACTTCTGAAGCACCTAGCATTGGTCACTGTAGGGAGACAGGACAGTGGGCTAAATGGACCATTAGTCTGACCCCATATGGCCGTTCTTATAATGTTTCTACTATATGTCACCAGGATATTGACCTGCAAGTTATTAGTTTTCAAATTATATCTCAACGTACGAGACCACCAATGCACGACTGGTGAGAATACAGAGGGTGAATACAGGGGTGCTTTCAGTCACACCTAAAAGTTCTCCTCAATTGTATGTCTGTGAATGTATATGATTTCATTTGACTCTAGACACACAGTTCATAATAGTAATTAGACATATGTGAAAAGGGCCTTGCTTCACATAAAAGAAAAAAAAAGAGGCCTGGAGGATTCTTAAGAATTATGAATTCTAGCACATAAGCAGGCTTCCTAGACATCTTCTCTGGATAAGCAAATGAACTCACTGCAATTAACCCCTTAAAGTGTATAAATAATAGAAGTACTTCATATTATTTGAGAGTGTGACCTATCAAGAAGATTTTTAATAGCACCACACAAAAACAGAATATAAAAGTTATTTGTTCTCATGGTTACAGATTCTCCTTTAACTTAAACTCTTACTAGTCTTTCAAATTTGGGATATACTTTTTTTAAAAATATATATTATTTACAATTACATTTCACAGACTATATAATAATCCCATGAGGGAATCTGACACCATAAATTGTGAGAAGTGAGGTCAAGTGGTTTGGTTTAGTCAATATCTATACAGAAACCAGTAACTGGATATTAGTCTAATCTATGAGATTATGTAGCAAATGAAATGGCTGAACTTCTACAGTATCTTTCTTAGCAATGTTTGAATATACATATTTTAAAGTATGCAGTATGGCAGGAATATAGGCAGTACCTTTCAGAACGTATCATTTAAACTGATATTACAAATAAAATAATAAGTCATTGTGCATTTTCAGAACACTGAAGTAATAATTTCAAAATTATTCCCACCTGCACTGGGGCGTAACAGAGGCCAAAATAACATTTATGTAGATTTATACAAAATATTATAAAAATGCCTACCAAAGGTTCTAGATGTCCATACCATATACTACAAATATAAGGAATAAATAAGCAAGCCAGGAATGGAATAAAAATGCATCAAGTATCAATTCTGATCCTTTATGTACAATTCCCCACTACTGGTTTGAAGTAGACAGGCCAATTACAAAGATAAGGCCATTGCGGAGAAACTAAATGATTTATTTGCATCGGTCTTCTTGGCTGAGGATGTGAGGGAAATTCCCAAACCTGAGCCATTCTTTTTAGGTGACAAATCTGAGGAAATGTCCCAGATTGAGATGTCTTTAGAGGAGGTTTTGGAACAAACTGATAAACTAAACAGTAATAGGTCACCAGGACCAGGTGGTATTCACCCCAAGAGTTCTGAATGAACTCAAATGTGAAATTGTATAACTACTATCTGTAGTTTGTAACCTATCATTTAGATCAGCTTCTATACCAAATTACTGGAGGATAGCTAAAGTGATGCCAATTTTTAAAAAGGACCCCAGAGGTGATCCCATCAATTACAGGCCAGTAAGCCTGACTTCAATACCAGGCAAACAGATTGAAACTACAGTAAAGAACAGAATTGTCAGACACATAGATGAACATAATTTGTTGGGGTAGAGTCAACATGTTTTTTGTAAAAGGAAATCATGCCTCACCAATCTACTAGAATTCTTTGAGGGGGTCAACCACCATGTGGACTAGGGGGATTCAGTGGATATAATGTACTTAGATTTTCAGAAAGCCTTTGACAAGGTCCCTCACCAAAAACCCTTAAGCAAAGTAAGCTGTCATGGGATAAGAGCAAAGATTCTCTCATGGATTGGTAACTTGTTAAAAGATAGGAAACAAAAGGTAGGAATAAATGGTCAGTTTTCAGAATGGAGAGAGATAAATAGAGACGTTCTCCAGGGGTCTGTACTGAGACCGGGCCTATTCAATATATTCATAAATAATCTTGAAAAGGGGGTAAACAGTGAGATGACAACATTTGCAGATGATACAACACTACTCAAGATAGTTAAGTTTTAAGCGGACTGTGAAGAGCTACAAAAAGGATCTCACAAAACGGGGTGACTGGACAACAAACAGGAAGATGAAATTCAGTGTTGATAAATGCAAAGTAATTCACACTAGAAATCATAATCCTAATTATACATATAAAATGATGGGGTCTAAATTTGCTGTTACTACTCAAGAAAGATGTTGCTGTCATTGGGGAAAGTTCTCTGAAAACATCCACGCAATGTGCAGCAGCAGTCAAAAAAGCAAACAGAATGTTGCAAATCATTAAGAAAAGGATTGATAAGAAGACAGAAAATATCATATTTCTTCTATATAAATCCATGGTACACCCACTTCTTGAATACTGCGTGCATATGTGGTCCCCCATCTCAAAAAAGATATATTGGAATTGGAAAGGTTCAGAAAAGGGCAACATAATTGATTAGGTGTATGGAACTGCTTCCATATTAGGAGAGATTAATAAAACTGGGATTTCTTAGCTTGGAAAAGAAACAACTAAGGGGGGGGGGAATATTATTAAGTCTTTTTAACTTAACTTTTCTACATTTAAGGGGACTGTTGCCCCCTTACTAACATTCAGTGGGGGTGTTTTAGTTGCTAGCTCCCAGTATTAAAAGGGGGAAGGGTCGATGGGGAATCAGGACCCTGAGACTGACACTCCCCAGGGACAATGGGGAGAGGCCAATGCTCCAAGTCAGCCTGAATGACAGGACGGGCAGGCTAATCAAGGAGTCAGGAAGCCAGCGAGGTCCCACCCTTTGTGTGAGCTGGAATTGCCTGGGTCAGACAGAGTGGGGCCAAGCTAAGGAGAATGCAGAGGCACAAGCTGAGCTGGGGAGCAGAGCCAGATCCAGAGAGAGCAGACCCTGTCCTGGGAGCAGAACTGCAGCCCCAAAGCCAGAGGCACAGCCCAGAGATAGTAGACTTGCCCTGGGAGGAGACCTGCAGCAACCAGAGCCAGAGGGGCCAGAAAAGCAGCCCACAAAGGAGGTCCGTGCTGGGAGCAGAGTCACAGAAGCAGCCTGCAGAGCAGACCTGTCCTGGGAGCAGAGCTGTAGCAACCAGAGGCAGAGGGGCCAAAGAAGCAGCCCAGGGAGCTGGAGGCAGAGCAGCAGCAGTGCTGAGACAGAGTGGTGGAGCTGGGACTGGAGCAGTCCGGAGCTGGGTGTGGTGAGCAGCTGGGAAGAGCAAGGGGGACCCTGGGCAGCGGGCCCAGCACAGGGAGACGCCTCAGCCAAGAGGCTCTGCAGGCCAGGCTTGGATCATAACCCCAACAGAGCGGGGGCACCACTGGGAAGAAGGGTCCTACCACTTAGAGCCTGAGAGCATGTGGCCACCGCCAGAGCAAGTGTCCAACCCACAGCATCCCTACAGCACAGCCAGGGCCTGAGAAGAAGGCCTGGGACTTACAAGGAACAGACTGTGAACTGCCCTGACATTCCAGAGACACTGTTTGTGATGTTCCCTGCCACAGAGCGGGTTGATATGTTTCCTTTAACCTTTCCCATTTTCCCTTGTTCTTTTAAAAATTAAATTATTGATTAAATAACGTGCATTTGCTTTAACTTGTATGTAATGGTCAGAGAAGTGCCCAGCGCAGAGAGAGTACCCCGGAGTGGGGACACCCTAGCCCCTGTCCTAGGTGACCACAGCAGGGTTGGGGGTCGAGCCTTGTTGGGGTTACGAGGACATTGCCAGACAGGAGAGTGGAAGGGGAGTCCTCAAGGGCAGGGAGGCCACTGGGAGTGAGGACTCAGATCCTTTCGGTAACCCACTTCATCGGGGTAGTGCAGAAGCCAGGAAAATTCCCCACAATAGCGGGACTATTCTCCTGCTTACATACAGAACCCAGTGTCAAGGTTCCTTCCCCACTCTGAAATCTGGGGTACATATGTGGGGACCCGATTGAAAGAGCCCCTAAGCTTATTCTTACCAGCTTAGGTTAAAACTTCCCCAAGGCACAGATTCCTTTCTTGCCTTGGGATCGCTGCCACTACCAAGTGATTTAACAAACAATCAGTGAAAGGACCACTTGGAGTCCTATTCCCCCAAGCCTACACCCCCTTTCCTGGGGAATGCTTGAGCATATATCCTCACCAATTGGTTACAAAGGGACTACAGACACAAACCCCTGGGTCTTAGAACAATGGAAAAATCAGTCAGGTTCTTAAAAAGAAGGATTTTATTTAAAGAGAAAAAGGTAAAGGAATCACCTCTGTAAACTTAAGCTGGTAGTTAACCTTACAGAGTAGCAGAAAATTCAAAGAGCACAGAGGAACCCCCTTTAGCCTTAGTTTCAAAGTTACAACAAAACAGGGATAAACCTCCCTCTAGCAAAGGGAAAATTCACAAGTTGAGAAAACAAAGATAAACTAATATGTCTTGCCTGGCTCTTACTTACAAGTTTGAAATATGAGAGACTTGTTCAGAAAGATTTGGAGAACATGGATTGATGTCCGGTCCCTCTTAGTCCCAAGAGGGAACGGCCACAGAAAACAAAGAATCCAAAAAAACCTTCCCCTTGAAGTAATGCAAGTTCAAATTCATTTCCCAGTAGAACAAAAAAAAAAAAAAAAGAAAATTTCCTGTGAAAACAACAAATGTTTTGCATTGATGAGAACATTTTGTTTTGATTAAAAAAAAAGTGATTTATTCCAATCTTATTTTTAAAAAAAGAAACTAAGTGGTTTTGAAAAAGAAAATCCAAACTACTCCTTCCCAACAGGCTGAAGCAGAACATTTCAGCCTCATCAAAATGTTTTTTTTTTCCAATTTTTTTAAATGAACTTTCATCAACATTGACACATTTCCACAAAACATTTAGCTTTTGATGAATCAGCATGTTCCAACTGAAAAATAATTCAGTCAGAAAATTTATAACCAGCTCTACTGTGGAGAAATGTCACAAGGAGAGTGATGACATTACTGTCATTTGGTACAACAACATTTAGACTGGAGAAAGCACAAATACTTTGGTGAAAAATCCCTCACCTACATGATCTAATAAGCCATTTCCGGCCTTAATATCTAATCAGCAATTATCCCAGCATTTAAGGGTTCTTTCTGTTCTTTTTGCAAAGGATTTTGTAATGAGAAACATTCAGCTCCTGAGATCCTCCTGCTGCTGCATGTAGCACTGGACTCCTTTTCCAATCCTGACACCCCCTGTATGTTGGTGGGTTTTCAATGACTTGGTCCTCCAAACAGGCCACACAAGCAAAATGAATTTCTTCCAGGGTAGCAAAGAGTCCAAACGAACGGTCTGTCTGTTCTCATGAGGGTCTCCAGCCCCAGTTCTAAGACTGTTAAATTCAGGCACTGGCTCAGGCTTCCAAACAAGCTTTGCCCCCTTCGTGGGGACTTTGCTGGTGGTCAGTGGGGGAACAGAGGCCCACTCACTACTCCAGATTCCAACCTAGCAACATTGTAAACAGCAGCCATGTATTGCTCACTTTGATTCATTGCTGCTTCTTCCTAGGCCTCTTCCCTCCAGGCCCCTTTATCTTCACCCCTTACCTCAGGGTTAAAGTTCTCAGATCCTCTCTCTCCCAGCTTCACCAAATGCATCCAGAGCCACCTCTGGTTGTTCCTTCATCTCCTTTGTTCACAGCAGCACACCCTTCATTGCCCCTCAGGCTCCAGAAGGGAACTGACCTGCTAAGATCCTGCAGCTCCTTTTATCTGAGGCTGATGGGCTCTGATTGACTGCTTCCATGAAACCTCTCTAGGCAGGCCTTGCTGCTTCTTTGCTGCTTCTTTTTTGGGGCATGGTGTAGTACAGTGTGTTTCAATCCATGGGTTATGACCCAGTACTGGGTCGTGGCATGTGGGAGGGCGGTGTCTGCGGGTGAGAGTCATGCGGAGCCGCTTGCGTGCATCCACCTAGGAGCCAGATTTGCTGCTGGCTACTTTCAGGGCACAGCCCGGACCATGGTGCACCACAGCTGCGCTGCTGACTGGGAGCCTCCAGAGGTAAGACTGTGCCCCAATCTCCTGCCCCAGTCCTGAGCCCCCCAAACCTGGAACCCCTCCCTGCACCCCAAACACATCACCCCCAGCCCAGAGCCCTGACCCCCTCCCACAGCCCAATTCCCTGCCCCAAGCTCTCCCCAACCCGGAACCTCTTCCTTCATCCCAAACCCCTCATCCCTGGCCCCATCCCAGAGCCTGCACCCCCAGCCCAGAGCCCTGACCCCATCCCACACCCTGAACCCCTCATTCCTGGCCCCACCCCACCACCTTCACTCCTGCACCCCAACCCTATGTCCCAGCCCTGAGCCCCTCCGACCCCCAAAACCCATCATCCCCAGCTCCGTTGAGTCATGGAGATAAAAAATTTTCTTTAACTATATCCCCAGAAAAAAACTTTGAAAACCACTGGCATAGTAGGACCAAAGAGCCTCCAGAAGGGGACTGCAAAGGCCGTGTACACCCTGTCACAGATGTTGATGTGTACCTCTGAAGAAGAAAAAAATGTCTGACTCCAAATATATGAAATGTCAAAAGAAACTTCCATATACTGTTCATTTTGAGATTTGTTGTTTTAATAAAGAAAACCCAACCTCTCTTAGCCTTGGTCTACACTATGAGTTTAGGTCGAATTTAGCAGCGTTAGGTCGATTTAACCCTGCACCTATCCACATGACCAAGCCTGTTTTGTCGACTTAAAGGGCTCTTGAAATCTATTTCTGTACTCCTCCCCGGTGAGGGGATTAGTGCTAAAATTGACTTTGCTGGGTCGAATTTGGGGTAGCATTGACGCAATTCAACAGTATTGGCCTCTGGGAGCTATCCCAGAGTGCTCCATTGTGACCGCTCCAGACAGCACTCTCAATTCAGATGCACTGGCCAGGTAGACAGGAAAAGCCCTGGGAATTTTTGAATTTCATTTCCTGATCAGCACAGGTGACCAGGCAGAGCTCATCAGCACAGGTGACCATGGAGTCCCAGAATCGCAAAAGAGCTCCAGCATGGACCAAACGGGAGACACTGGATCTGATCACTGTATGGGAAGAAGAATCCATGCAGGCAGAACTCCAAAAGATGAAATGCCAATATATTTGCCAAACTCTCCAAGGGCATGATGGACAGAGGCTACAACAGGGACACACAGCAGTGCCATGTGAAAGTTAAGGAGCTGAGGGAAGCCTACCAAAAAACAAAGGATGCAAACGGTCACTCTGGGTCAGAGCCCCATACATGCCACTTCTATAATGAGTAGCATGCAATTCTCGGGAGTGCCCCTACCACTATCCCACCACTGTCCATGGACACCTGCAAGGGGGGAGTCTCACACAACAGGGATGAGGATTTTGTGGATGAGGAAGATGATGATGAGGAGGAGGTTGAAGATAGCGCACAGCAGGCAAGCCGAGAATCCCTTCTCCCCAGCAGCTAGGAACTGTTTATCACCCTGGAGCCAATACCTTCCCAACCCTCCCAAGGCAGGCTCCCGGACCACGAAGCCGGAGAAGGCATCTCTGGTGAGCGTACCTTTGTAAATATAATATAGGGTTTAAAAGCAAGCGTGTTTAGTGATTAATTTGTCCTGAAGACTTGGGATGAATTCACGGCCAGTATAGCTACTGGAAAAGTCTGTTAAGGGTCTGAGGATGAAGTGGAAATCCTCCAGGGACATCTCCAAGAAGCTTTCTTGGAGGTACTCTAAGAAGGTTTCTGGGGAGGTCAGCCTTATTCCGTCCTCCATGGTAGGACACTTTTACCATGGCAAGCCAGTAGCAAGTAGTCTGGAATCATTGCAGCACAAAGCATTGCAGCAAATTGGCCCAGGCTTTGGTGGCATTTAAGCAACATCCATTCTTTATCTCTTTGTGTTAGCCTCAGGAGAGTGATATCATTCATAGACACCTGGTTCAAATTTGGGAAATTTGTTTAAGGGGACATTCAGAGGTGCCCGTTCCTCCTGGGCTGTTTGCCTTTGGCTGAAAAGAAATCATCCCCGCTGTTAGCCTCGCAGCATGGGGAGGCCCGTTCATGCTGAGCTGTTTGTGTTTGGCTGATAGGTATCTTCCCTGGTACTAGTCATGTAGTGGTGTGTGTGCATGTGTGGGGGAAGCAATCATCCCAGAGGACTGGGGGGGTGTTGGGTTGTGCTGCACATTCACCCTAAAACCGCAGCCCCTCCTTTTAAATGGCCAACCCAATGGGCTTTGCTTGGTGTGGGAAAGGTGGGCACTGCTGTTTGAAACCGTTCCCACATGGTTGAAGAAGCTGAAACCCTAGTTATAGAGGTATAAAAGAAAAAAAATCAAAATCACTGACTGCCAGTGTAGGGTCCTTCTCTTACTGTGACAGTCTGAGGCCCTGTGCTTAGGCTAAGCTCTTTGGCTAAGCAGCAGAGGCAGCCATAAACTGGGAAGCGACCAGTCACATCCTCACATTCCAAACTAGTCACATTGAAATAAGGTGCTATTGGGCTGTTAGGAATACAATCCTGTCCTGATAGTGCCAATCACCTCCAGAGAAAGGGAAATTCCTAGAAGATGTAATAGGAAACTTAGTTTGATAGCATCCTGTCTGGCAAGAACTCACTTATCAATAGCTGGGATGTGAAATCCTCATTTCTTTGTTGTTCTATCACCGTAGTCCCCATTTCCCTATTGTTTGTCTGTATAATCTCTGTCTGGTTCTATGATTGTTTCTGTCATATTGTATAATTAATTTTGCTGGGTGTAAAGTAATTAAGGTTGTGGGGTATAATTGGTTAAATAATCATGTTACAATACGTTAAGATTGGTTAGTTAAATTTCAGTAAAATGATTGGTTAAGGTATAGCTAAGCAGAACTCAAGTTTTACTATATAGTCTGCAGTCAATCAGGAAGTGAGTGTATGTATGGGGGGAAATGGGAACAGGGAATGGGGGTGGGGAATTGGAAGGGGAACGGAATGGGGGTGGGGAAATTGGAATCATGTTTTGCTAAGGGGGGAACGGGAACAGGGACACAGGTGTAAGGCTCTGTGGAGTCAGAGCTGGGAAGGGGGACACTAAGGAAGGAAACTGGAATCATGCTTGCTGGAAGTTCACCCCAATAAACATCAAATTGTTTGCACCTTTGGACTTCAGGTATTGTTACTCTCTGTCCATGCGAGAAGGACCAGGGAAGTAAGTGGGTGAAGGAATAAGCCCCCTAACAACCAGGACTACGTTTTTCAAATATAGCTGCCAACAGTTAGGCCTCTGAGTCCATTTTAGGCACCCAATAATTGACTTGATTCTCAAAAGTGTTGAGTGTCCAGCAGTTCCACATTAGGCTACATTTTTAGGTGTCTAAATACAGATTAAAGAAATTATGTAGCCCTCCATTTTTGACAACTGAGGCAAAGCTTATTTTTAACAAATATATACACACACATAATTCCCCATCTCAGTTCATAATGTTTCTATGCTGATTTTAGACATGCTATTTTTCCTTATAGTCAATCCCGATGTTATAGATTTGTATCCTTTTTGATTGACTTTAGTTCTGATTTTCATTTGGCCTAATTTTGTTCCCTTTCAGTTATCTCTCATTTTATCTGATTTCTTTCCTGTTACAATTCTTCTTTCAAATGTAAATTACTCCCTTTTTGTCTTAATAACTTTGTATTTAATTCCCAGTCATTACAGATAACAAAAACAATAAACTCATAAAAAAAGAAGAGTCTAAATCAAGGGCTGACTCATCAGCAAAGAACTTCAGGCATTGAAAATTAAATCAACACATGATCAAAGGCAAAGTATATAACCACTTAGGGCAATGTGACAAAAAGAAATGTGTCCTAAGGATGTTATTAAAAGGTGTTTACAAGATAGTACAAACTTGGCAATAAGTAAGCTGTAGCAGAGGCGAATGTTCAATTACTTTGCATACCTTTGATGTATTATTAGACACCAGGATGACAGCTAATAAGTGCCTTTAATTTCTTGTGACTACTCACTAAGAACCAGATTGTGCCCTATTGCTCTGTGTATGTGCAAGGGGTCAAGTAGCAAGAAGTAACACCCCCTTTCCTTCTGCACCATCCACTAGAGCTGGCTCAGTATGCTAGAGAGCAAAAGCCGTACTGTCCTAGGGTGTATTGAAGAAGATGTGCTTGCCCTGTATGCCAGGGAGCTCTAGGGGTATCTCTAACTGGGGAGTTTCAGGAGAGCTGTGCACTATGTCTCAACAAATGCAATACCTCAATGGCATGACTGAGGCCTAAGGGATATCCATCAGACACTGTAAAGTTATATGCGATGGGAAGGCTTCATCACGATTCCTTATGTCTGCCTTTAGTCATTCGCCAGACTCAGGATCTGACAACTCCAACTTGCACTCAGTCAAATAATTACTCCTCAGTCCCATGGGAATGCGACAGTTGATCTATCTCCATATGTTTAGAGGATGCCCAAGTGCAGGGTAACATTCCTGCTGTAGCTATAGAACCCATAGCGACAGGGCTTCTATGAGAGGAGAAGATGTAGGCAGTAGTTCTGCCCTAGGAAAGGTGAAGGAAAGATCATAGTTCTGAAATATTGAGCTTAAATGGAAATGCTCCATTCTTCAATGGATGGCCCCAGCGTTCCAGGATTTCCCTGAGGGCCTGAAAGTTAAATTTCTCACTATTCTTGGGAGCAAAATTCTTGCTCTCTCCTTAGATAAGGATGATGTTCCAATTTTTAGAACTAGATTTTACTAAGATGAATCATTGCCATTTGTGCACCTATCCTCCAAAGCTTCAAGTTATTTATTAGACTAAGAACTGTTGTTTTTTTATTCCTGATTTTGTTGAGGCTCAAAATTTCTTTATCTCATAGCTTCCAAAAATTTCAAACAAGGGTCTTAGTTCTGCAGCTTCTAGTGTTTATGGAGTTTGTGCTGTAAGGCAATGAGTACTCTTAACTTTACGCCAGGGCTTCGTTGGATCAGGGACAGAATGCTCAGCACCTTGAAAGAGTGTGCCGGATGATTGTCCTAACAATTCTTATTTACTAGATATTTCTTACCTGGAATCAATTTCTATTGCACTGAATTTATTATAGTTTGGTAAGTTTGTTTGGGATGTATGGAAAATTGGTCTCACTGGGGTTCTGCAATGTATTTCACTCAAGTCCCCATTATTGAGCTTCCGTTTTAGGCAAAAAATATGTCATAATGTATCTGTCTCATGGTGATTTTAATTGTTCCTCTCTATTGTTAGCCATAGTATGTTAAAGTTGTCCATATACAGACCTTCAAAACTAATAAAACTATTAATACTAATTTTGTCCCTGCTGTCTACTGCATTGATGAGCTACGGAGGAATAATGGTCCCTATACCATTTACCTCATTGATGTCAATGCAGTGATCTAGCCATAATTTGCTTCTATATCTTTTTAATTTATTTGTCCTTAAACTTATTTTTCTTAAACAAAAATTTAAAATAGTACCCATACCCTAATTGCACTAAATATATAAAACTATCAGAGAAAAGCAGATTACTTGGCAGTGCTTCAAAGTAAAAAGGATACAAGAAAAGATCTTGAATTTTGGGGAAGTTGTGCAAACATGCATACTTCTGCTTTTCTTTTTAAGTTCCAACATTATGATGCTGCTTTAGGTGATATGTGTTTCAAGTCAGGGCTGGACTACTGACAAATACACTATACATTAAATAAATGCCTTTATAAAGTGCCAATTTCATTCATAAGAGTAAATAAATGAAACTGTAAAACTCAATTTTTAAGTAACTGGGACACAGAAAACAAATGAATTTACTTAGTCGATTTCTTGGCATTAATACAAGCTATTTTATGTCTTAAAGCATATCATATCACCAGCAGCAGTAGCGTAGGCTATGTGGATGCTGTCAATGAAAAGAGATATTGTCTTTCTCTAAATTAAACATATTCTTGGGTATCATGGCACTTGATGCAGATTCCGGTGTTTAAATTGTAAAGATATTTTCTATTTTTGAAGAAGGCAGACTTGATACATTCCTATTATGCTTCTCTGATAACAAACTAATAGGCATCATGTGCTCTGAATCACACTCCAGAAGGATTTCACATTAGTGCAAATACAATATGAAAGGCTCTAGTAAAAGGTTATTTATGTCAGCAAACATCTTTGTCATAAGAGAGACTAACACAGTATGTTGGCTAATATGAATTTAGAGATTAGCTGGCCTATCAACATAGATTTAGTCTGTTAACATTATAGGGCATGGAAAAATCTGAGTTTGGCTTTTGGTGGAAACTTCTCAAGCAAAAATATAAAAAGTAGATATATAAATAGAAATAATTGTAAAAAAAGTAGGAAAATACTTTGCTAAAACAATGGAAGTATAACATCAGTCATGAAGTAAATCAATGAAAATGTTACATATTAAGCCTCTGTTCAATGATACATGATTCTATTGGCAAAAAGAAAGAAGAAAATATAAAAGGGTTCTAGAGAGATTTGAATTAAAAAAGTATTTTTTCACTTTCTCACTAAGAGCTGTATTTAATAGTTATGTGTGAAATGCAATAACCTACAATAACTCAGCATTAAGGTTGCAATTTTTAACACTGAAATGTGAAAAAAAAAATGAAGGGAATTCTGAACAACCTTAACTCAAAATGTTTCATACATTCCACATATATTGTTAAAATATACCTTAACAGCCTGTCATAAATATAAAAAGGGAAGGGTAACCACCTTTCTGTTTACAGGACTATAAAATCCTTCCTGGCCAGAGGCAAAGTCCTCAGGTAAGACGCTCAGGTAACCTGGCTGGCACCTGACCCAAAATGACCAATGAGGGCACAAGATACTTTCAAATTTGGAGGGGGGAAAAGCTTTGGTCTGTCTATGTGATACCTTTGCTGGGAACAGATCAAGGATGCAAGCCTCCAACTCCTGTAAAGTTAGTAAGTAATCTAGCTAGAAAATGCGTTAGGTTTTCTTTTTTTGGCTTGTGAAATTCGCTGTGCTCGAGGAAATGTGTATTCCTGTTTTTGTGTCTTTTTGTAACCTAAGGTTTTGCCTAGAGGGATTCTTTATGTTTTGACTCTCGCTGCCTGTAAGATTATCTTCCATTCTGATTTTACAGAGTTGTTCTCTTATCTTTTTTTGTTCTTCTAATAAAGTTCTGGTTTTTAAGAAGCTGATTGGGTTTTTTTGGGTGTTAAAAATCCAAGGCTGGTTTGTACTCATCTTGTTTATTCTCAAGCCTCCTCAGGAAAGGGGGTGTAAGGGCTTGGGGGGATATTCTGGGGAAATAGGAACTCCAAGTGGTCCTTTCCCTGTTCTTTGTCTAAATCACTTGGTGGTGGCAGCATACTGTTTAAAGACAAGGCGAAGTTTGTGCCTCGGGAAAGTTTTTAACCTAAGCTGGTACAAATAAGCTTAGGGGGTCTTTCATGCAGGTCCCCACATCTGTATCCTAGAGTTCAGAGTGGGGGAGGAACCCTGACACAGCCTAATGAAAAAACACTGACTAGATGACTGGTGGAAAAACGTATGTTGTTTTGGACACAAACTTTTACATTTCTGTGCCATGCCATCAGGTGTCATGAAGGGGCCAGGTACTGGCTGTATTTCACCAATTGAGCATGCCTTTTGACAATAGGGAACCTTCCTCAATTGCAACTCAGCAGGCATAGCTACCCACCCCTTCCTTTGGCCTCAGCATAATAATACAGAAAGTCAGACAATAATATTAAGTACATAATAATCTCTGAAAAATGAACATAATGTACAACAATATCATTCCACTGATTAATTGTCCTAGGGGGAAAATAAAATCCGTTTGTCATTTCTAAGATAATTTGTTTATAAAAACCTAATCTACCAGAACCATAAAATCGTTCAGAAATATATTCAAATATATCAATGTCAGTTTTACTGTTGTAACAAGACAAAAGAGTTCTATCCTATTTTCCTTTGTACACATAATAAACACCACTTCAGGTCATGCATACTTAGAGTTACCATCTACCATCTCTAGATGGTTACTCTACCATCTCTAATTTAAACAGTTTTTGCAGTTTTTCTCTGTGTAGACTCATACTTATCAACACCCATTTTACAGGAATAGATAGATAGATTTATGTATATATATATATGATCATGACTAATCTAATCTCATGCAGCAGGACTTCATCTGATTACCTGCAGGGGTCAGGGAAGAATTTTCTCACCAATGAACAATTGTAATCTTATGGTGGGGTTGTCCTTCTCTGAAGCATCAGAGTTCTGTCGTGCCTAAAGACAGAATACTCATTGAGGTGGGGCACCACTATGAGGTGGTGCAGAAAATCCTCTTTTAGATGTCTAGCTAGGGTATAGCTGATTGCCAGATTGGGGGTTGGGAAGGAATTTTCTCCTACATCAGACTGGCAAAAAACGTGCGTGTTTTTTTAACTTCCTCTGCAGCATGGAGAATGGATAACCTGCTTGGATCACCTTGGCATATATTACCTAATCAGTTCTCTGTAATCACAGGAGTGTTGGGAATTGGTGGAACCTCAGTGAGTTCTGATGACTACCTTTGACATACAACAGTTTGGTTTTCAGAGGACTATAAAGTGTTTGTTTAAATGAAGTCATTGGGCTCAACCTAAGCGTATTTGGGTACAATTTTATGCAGGTGGTTATGCTAATTAATCTAAGATTCCTTCTAACCTCACACTCTATGAAGCTCTATGAAAATTCTTATTAATTGTATTAAAAATGAAATGAAATCTCTGTAAATAACGTGCAATCAAAACACCCAAGTATTAAACTATAAATTTTAAATTATAATTTGTCATAAATTGTATTTATAGTGGACAACTGAACCATTTTCCCCACATTAGACACTATTGTTGTATTTTATATCAAGTCATATTTTCGTGATTCTGTTCCACATTAATCACCTATAAATTGGATACAAAATATTTTTACTATAACAGCAGAGGCAGATACAATTCTTATCTAATTAAGCCTGCATAATGGTTTCCAATCTAAACCTCTAATTTCAAACACTCATTTCCTTGTAACATTTTCAGCTTTAAAGCTTATATTTTTCAGACCTGATCTTTGCCAAAAGGTGAATTTTCTTGTTGAAAATTGGAGTTCAGTCATTTTAAGAAGAGGAAAGGGAAGGCAGCATTATCTAGTAGATAGGATGCTGGAGAAGGAGAGACTTTATTATTTACACTGAATTCATGTGTGTCAAGGTTCCTCCCCCACTCTGAACTCTAGGGTACAGATGTGGGGACCTGCATGAAAACCTCTTAAGTTTACCTTCACCAGCTTAAGTTAAAACTTCCCCAAGGTACAAATTAATTTTATCCCTTGTCCCTGGATCTCCACTGCCACCACAAAACTCTAACTGGGTTTAATGGGAAACGTAGTTTGGACACGTCTTTCCCCCCAAAATCCTCCCAACCCTTGCACCCCACTTTCTGGGAAAGGTTTGGTAAAAATCCTCACCAATTTGCATAGGTGACCACAGACCCAAACCCAAACCCTTGGATCTGAGAACAACGAAAAAGCATTCAGTTTTCTTACAAGAAGACTTTTTAATAAAAATAGAAGTAAATAGAAATAAAGAAATCCCCCCTGTAAAATCAGGATGGTAGATACCTTACAGGGTAATTAGATTCAAAACATAGAGAATCCCTCTAGGCAAAACCTTAAGTTACAAAAAAGACACACAGACAGGAATAGTCATTCTATTCAGCACAGTTCTTTTCTCCGCCATTTAAAGAAATCATAATCTAACACATACCTAGCTAGATTACTTACTAAAGTTCTAAGACTCCATTCCTGTTCTATCCCTGGCAAAAGCAGCATACAGACAGACACAGACCCTTTGTTTCTCTCTCTCCTCCCAGCTTTTGAAAGTATCTTGTCTCCTCATTGGTCATTTTGGTCAGGGGCCAGCGAGGTTACCTTTAGCTTCTTAACCCTTTACAGGTGAGAGGATTTTTCCTCCGTCCAGGAGGGATTTTAAAGGGGTTTACCCTTCCCTTTATATTTATGACAATGTGGAAGATACTACAGTGACAGGAGACAGTATAAAGCTATAAGAGGAATAAAAGAGTATAGTCTCTAATCAGTTTATGACAAAATTTGTGATTGGGGATACAATTAAGACTGCAATCAGACTGCACCATTCATGATAAAAGTAAATTGAGCAACAAAATCATAATTGGGTTACAAGCATGCTCAGAAAGCTGCCACTCACAATATCCTGTAACAGAAACATGCAAAGATTAATCAAAATAATACCTCATTTAGTATATTTGCATAGTCTAAAACCTTTTAAGTCCTGTATGGCAGCAGAAAATGCCATAAAGGTTGTTAAAAGTTTCTCAAACTGCTAATTAATTTGTGTTTATCTATATATACACAGAGAGAAATAAAGTCCTGTGATTATATATTAGCTCTATGACCATGTTCACAATCCCAGGATGATTTTGCTGTTCAATTTACCTTCATGGAGGTGCTAATCCACCTATATTGACACGCATCACTTTATACCAATTTTTTCCTGATACGGAGGATACCTTTCTGTATCTACCAGACATATATATTTATGTTTGTGTGTCTAAACATTCTCATCAGTAAAGCGCAAGTATTTCACATACTGTGTGTAATGTATCTGATATTTCCCAAGAAGTAGCAGAGATCCAGAAATGATATAACTCTTGCTGCATGAGTGGTAATAGAAGTTAATGGTTATTTTCTCCTCAAGAAAGACACATAGAAAGATTGTATTCATTATGCAAACAAACACACTAATGAGAATGTTGGGAAAGTATGAGTGATATCATTTTAAGGACTGAGACACTGAGTGGAATCAAACATTGACAAAGGTCACAGTGTATGCCCATGGGATTCTGAAGCCATATTCCACTGCTTCAGAACATACTTGCCTCACAACAAAAACAAATGTTTTACTTTGCCTGTGTCCTTTAGCCATACTATATGTATGGTGATTGCTCTGGTTTCTCATCTGGTACATCTAGAACTCCCCTAACTGTCCATACTTGAACCCCACCCCACTGAACCTCAACCCCTGTATCTTGAGATGCGCTACACCCAGACCCTCTGCTTCTGGACCCCCACCCCTGCAACCCCACTGAGCTCCCTGCACTCAACCCCCCACCCTCATGCCTCAACCTCTGCCTCACCCTGAGCCCCCACATCCAGACCCCCATGCTACTGACCCCCAACTAGCTGCACCCAGACCCCACGCCACCAAGCTCCACTCCCCAAGCACCCAGACAATCCCCCTGCTCATACCCCCGCACCACTGAGTCCCAACCACTTTCACCTGGAAGCCGCTGCAGAGTCCCATTACCGCTCCCCCTCCAATGACCCTCTGTGCATCCAGATCCCCCCCATACCTAGACCTTCCTGCATCCAGATTGTCCCACACGTAATCCTCTCACCCCATACCTGGATTGCCTCACACTGATTCCCTCCACACTTGGATCCTGCCTGGTTGAGCCTGCCTGCTCACACCTGGTGCACCTGGTACACAGGGGCAGGGTCCCAGGCTGTTTCTGGGGCAGGCCCAGGCCTTGGCTGTGTCAGGGTTGGGTGCAGCCTCACCGCTGAGTTCGTGTCCCGGGGGTAGGTTGGCTGCAGGCCAGTGAAGCCAGTGGTTTGTGCTCCCCACTGCCATGCTGGAGCCTCTGCATTTATTTATAGACAAAAACTTTTAAAATACTGTGCACAGAATTTTTAGGTGCAGAATGCCCTCAGGAGTAATTGTGCTTACCCCCAAAATTGTTGCATTTTCATATCATTCGTTCCATACACTTTTCATACAAGTGTTCTCCTCCCCATTTACCACACCTCCTTTTCCTCTTACAGACAGCTGCCACATGCCCAAACCTTTGACATTTATAGTATCTCAAAGGGGCCAGGATATATGGTTTAACCCAGAAGAACTGATATCCTATTTTAATCCTATTGGGTAGTGTTGCACCTTTAAATTTTACTCACATGGCTGTGGATGGTTTGTGTTCTGCCCCTGCTGAAAATCATTTGCTTAACAAACCACACTTGGTCCTTGTCTGTACACTTTTTAATTGGATCCTCAGTCATGCCAAGTGGAACCGCATACATTACCACTCTTGCTTCTGTCATATAGTTAGGTAGTTGGCAAATTGCTTTTATTGTTCCTAAAACTGTAGTTTTAAGAAGTTTCTCAGTCCATTCTTTATGTGTACATACTCTGTTTATAAATCTCCACCCTGCATTCTTTTAGCTCTTAATGTATCTGTGATACTTCACTTTCCATTCTGCTGTTTTCAAGAAAGTAACATCTCCTATCTTTACATCTTCAGTGAATTTACAATTATAATATGCCAATCCTTATCTCTTACTCTCTTTTCCGTCTCTGTCTGCTCTCTCTTCTTCAGATAAACATTTCTATTCATATTTTATTTTTTCCTAATCTGAAGCCATTCCTCATCCCTTGCTGTATCTCTTTTATTTTCCAACATAACTTCCAGCCTCTCACTCTCAACCTATATTTCCAGCTCAGCTCAGTTCTGCTCAGCCAGTCAGCCTGCCTGCCCCCTCTGTAGACCTTGTCAGCAGTGAGATCAGCCAACCTCTCCAGCCAACAACCCTAACCCCCCAGTCACAGTCCTGAGGGAGAAAACAGTCTACATACTGCCCTCCTCCAGAGAGCTCCTCCCAATTGGCTGGAATAGAAGGGAGCCCTCCCCTCCCTCTATAATACAGAGCTCCTGATCCTGGACCCTTAAAAGAACGGGGCCCTTGGGGTGTGGGAGTTCGATCCAACTACTAATTACCCAGGATGGCTTCCTCCCTTCTGGTAAGGCTATTTTCTGAGCCTTTGTTTATTCCAACACCCTGGAATGGTTTTTTTTTTGCCCCCTTTATTCTTAAATGCCCTGTATACCCTGCTACAGTGCTTCAGAGTTTTAAATTCAGCCACCAGTCTTCTAGGTTTACTGACAAATGGGTGTCACTTGGGCTCACTTCATTGCAAGCCTGAAATTCCACATTAGGCACATGAGCACAGGAAAGACATACTACCTAACTGACAGGGGGCAACTAAAATTCAACTTGCTTCTAATTACAGGAGCTATGTACGCTGCAAAGTAACAGCTAGAACCAGGTCAGAGTTGTGGATTCCTGGGTTACCAACCCTCAAAAATTGTTCTGCAGTCTCTAAGAATTAAAATTCATCGTTGATTAAAGCCATTATGTGATTAAAAAAAAGACATTGTGATAAAATCTCCAGGAATATGTCCAACCAAAGCTGGCAACCCTACCTGACCTCCTTTTAGACCTGGTGTCTGAGATGAGCCTAATTATTGATTATGGCCCCACCTCTGCAAACTCTTATGCCTGTGAATTACTTACACAAATGCAAATTCCACTGAGTTCAAATAAAAGTTACTGCACATGTGTGTTTGCAGGCTGAAGACCTATATTAGATAGATTAATCTGGTAAAGTGCTGATTATCTGCTTTGAGGTGTTCTCAAATCCCACAAAAGTCAAGGAGATACTTAATCACAAGAGGCACTCAGCATCTTGCAGGTTTTTCCCCCTCTCCCCACTCCCCCAAAAAGTATTCCCCATAACACATCCAAAGGCTAGAATGTTCATAAATCTGTACACAATGTTGTGCAGTGAGGTCACATATTTTTTGAATGTGTGCATGGGCAAGGAAAACATGCCATTGGTGACCTGCAGGCAAGACCTTACTTTGAGACAGCAAGTACACCATAAAAAGAAAAGGAGTACTTGTGGCACCTTAGAGACTAACCAATTTATTTGAGCATGAGCTTTCGTGAGCCACAGCTCACTTCATCAGATGTGTACCGTGGAAACTGCAGCAGACTTTATATACACACAGAGAATATGAAACAATACCTCCTCCCGCCCCACTGTCCTGCTGGTAATAGCTTATCTAAAGTGATTAACAGGTGGGCCATTTCCAGCACAAATCCAGGTTTTCTCACCCTCCACCCCCCCACACAAATTCACTCTCCTGCTGGTGCTAGCCCATCCAAAGTGACAACTCTTTACATAATCAAGTCGGGCTATTTCCTGCATAGATCCAGGTTTTCTCACTTCCCCCCCACCCCCATACACACACAAACTCACTCTCCTGCTGGTAATAGCTCATCTAAACTGACCACTCTCCAAGTTTAAATCCAAGTTAAACCAGAATATCTGGGGGGGGGGGGGTAGGAAAAAACAAGAGGAAACAGGCTACCTTGCATAATGACTTAGCCACTCCCAGTCTCTATTTAAGCCTAAATTAATAGTATCCAATTTGCAAATGAATTCCAATTCAGCAGTTTCTCGCTGGAGTCTGGATTTGAAGTTTTTTTGTTTTAAGATAGCGACCTTCATGTCTGTGATTGCGTGACCAGAGAGATTGAAGTGTTCTCCGACTGGTTTATGAATGTTATAATTCTTGACATCTGATTTGTGTCCATTTATTCTTTTACGTAGAGACTGTCCAGTTTGACCAATGTACATGGCAGAGGGGCATTGCTGGCACATGATGGCATATATCACATTGGTGGATGTGCAGGTGAACGAGCCTCTGATAGTGTGGCTGATGTATTAGGCCCTGTGATGGTGTCCCCTGAATAGATATGTGGGCACAATTGGCAACGGGCTTTGTTGCAAGGATAAGTTCCTGGGTTAGTGGTTCTGTTGTGTGGTATGTGGTTGTTGGTGAGTATTTGCTTCAGGTTGCGGGGCTGTCTGTAGGCAAGGACTGGCCTGTCTCCCAAGACTTGTGAGAGTGTTGGGTCATCCTTTAGGATAGGTTGTAGATCCTTAATAATGCGTTGGAGGGGTTTTAGTTGGGGGCTGAAGGTGACCGCTAGTGGCGTTCTGTTATTTTCTTTGTTAGGCCTGTCCTGTAGTAGGTAACTTCTGGGAACTCTTCTGGCTCTATCAATCTGTTTCTTTACTTCTGCAGGTGGGTATTGTAGTTGTAAGAAAGCTTGACAGAGATCTTGTAGGTGTTTGTCTCTGTCTGAGGGGTTGGAGCAAATGCGGTTGTATCGCAGAGCTTGGCTGTAGACGATGGATCGTGTGGTGTGGTCAGGGTGAAAGCTGGAGGCATGCAGGTAGGAATAGCGGTCAGTAGGTTTCCGGTATAGGGTGGTGTTTATGTGGCCATTGTTTATTAGCACTGTAGTGTCCAGGAAGTGGATCTCTTGTGTGGACTGGACCAGGCTGAGGTTGGTGGTGGGATGGAAATTGTTGAAATCATGGTGGAATTCCTCAAGGGCTTCTTTTCCATGGGTCCAGATGATGAAGATGTCATCAATATAGCGCAAGTAGAGTAGGGGCTTTAGGGGACGAGAGCTGAGGAAGCGTTGTTCTAAATCAGCCATAAAAATGTTGGCATACTGTGGGGCCATGCGGGTACCCATAGCAGTGCCGCTGATCTGAAGGTATACATTGTCCCCAAATGTGAAATAGTTATGGGTAAGGACAAAGTCACAAAGTTCAGCCACCAGGTTAGCCGTACACCATATAACACCATATAACAGTAGCAGACAGAACAGGCATACTGGGGTGTGTACAGAGCTCAAGCACTTTGAGTATTCTGTTTACAAAAGTTTCATCTATCCCAGAGTAACCAATAAGTCTCCTGGGTTCTGTAGCCATGTATGCGGGTTTTTGGCCAATTGAATTATATTACTTTGAAAGTATGGGAATATTGAGAGGATTCTGCTGATTCCTCACCTTCACTGTGGTTCACATGTGCAGGGATGTCTGGGTATGGGAGGTCCAGATGCATGGGTCTGAGTGGATGGGGGAGCACCTCCCTTTATAGTGACCCCCTTCCCCTACAGCTGAGGAGCGATGGAGGCAGGAAGCAGGGGAGGATGCTGAGCTTCCTGCAGCTGGGGGAGGTTCTGAGGGTGAGTTTGACACAGCCCCTGCCACTCCTTGCATGGGAAGAGGAAGTCCCATTCTCTCCTGCCTCTAGCCCAGCTGAGACTAGCAGCTGATCCTGGCTCAGGGTAGGAGTCACTGGCTGGGGTGTCCCTAGCTCCATGGTGATTTACCTCTCTGCCGGCTGCTCCCAGTGCCTGAAACAATGTACCTGCACTGTTAGGGAGTAGGGCATGACTGCTCTTGCAGCTTCCTGTTGCTTCCCTATCAGAAAGCCATATTTCTGTGGGGAAGCAAAGAAATCTGCAGGGGACATGAATTCTGTGCATTCACAGTGGTGCAGAATTCCCCCAGGAGTAGCACAGTGTAGCACATAAAAGGTGTGGCAGCAGAACAGACTAGAGAGAAATCGAAAATTAAAACTTCCATAAAATATCCTATGCAGAACATCTAAAAGATATTCACAGTGGTAGGAGAAGAAGGAGGAAAACATCAATGAGGGAAAAGAGTTACTAGTACAACAAATCACAGTTCTGGTCACAAAAGATAATATAAGGGGAACAGAAGATGATGCACTTCTTGTCGGCAAAGAGAAATTTAAAGTATTTCTGATAGCGGTCATTAATTGGACTTTATAGACACGGAAGGAGACTGAAAGAACAAAAGCCTCAAAAAAGTATTTGCATATATGCAATCTCTTGATAGGCTGCATTCATGCATTTTTAAATGAAGGTAATAACGTAGTTTAAACAACATGGTTCTAATGAGTTTTTGCTGGAATGCAGATAGTTTAATAATACACTGTCAGGAATTAAAGAAAATTGTGTTTGAAATGCAAAACAAACCTGTCATGATATGTGTACAAGAAACATATTTGGTAAGAAAAATTATGTTTAGACTTCCAGGATAAGATGTAATCAGATGTGACAGAAATTACAAGAGGAGGAGGGATCTGTATATTTATAAATATGAAGGCCTTAGTTACATTCCTGATAGTATTCCTTTCCTAAATATATTGTTTCATAATGACAGGTTTCAGAGTAGCAGCCGTGTTAGTCTGTATCAGCAAAAAGAACAGGAGTACTTGTGGCACCTTAGAGACTAACCAATTTATTAGAGCATAAGCTTTCGTGGGCTACAGCCCACTTCATCGGGTGCATAGAATTGAACATATAGTAAGAAGATATATATGATATATATACACATATATAGAGAGATATAGATATATATATAGAGAGAGAGAGATAGATATATATAAATAATGTCCTTAAACTGCCTTCTGGTAGGTGTTTAATCTTTATCTGGGGCTGTATTCAGGGCTGGCCTTACCATGAGGTGAACTGAGGCAGCCGCCTCAGATGCCAGATTGCGGGGGGAAGGGGGGCACCATTAGGACCCAGAGTGTAGAAAATTATGTCTGCTGTTGGTGCATACGTATTCTCTCTGCTCTAGATGAACAGAGATGGTGGAGTACTGTGCTGGAGGAAGGAGGGCACAAGAGACATAACAGGCAGGCAGGAGAAAAGGTGAGAAGGAATAACAGAAAGCAGCAGGAGCTGCAGGGAGAGAGAGGAGGAGGAGTCTCTTATGTACCTCTCTAGCAACCCCAGGAGCCTGGACTGATTAACACCAGCTTCTCAGGAAGCTTCCTGTTTCCTGATGCTTCCCTGAACCCACTTGAGGAGAACAGGCAGTCAACTGAAGTAGTAGGAGCCAGTTAGGCCCTTAAGACGCTGATATCTTCCCTCACTCAGGCCCTGCTACCAGCCTGCTTATTTTTCCCCTTCAATTGAGTGTTGAGAGCCACTATAGCTGGCACAGAACAGGAGTCATGAGTGAAAGAAGAAAACACCCCTCTGGGGCAGCATTCAGAAAAAGAAAGCAAGCGAAGGAAGTTTTTCTATCTAAGCAGGAAGGAGCTCTCCTGAGATACATAGACACAAATGTTCACAGTGAGCCTTCTTGCCCCAGTGAGGATGTGAGTGGTGAGCAGATGCCTGATATTCCAGTTAGTCAGAGTGCAGGTGACCTGGCAGCTATTGCAGCATCCATATCTCCATCTGAAATGGATGTAACCATGCACATTCCTGAAGAAAAGTGTAGATCAGAGAAGAGTGTGATGGAGGCACAAGAAACAGCTGCTGCTGAGTTTAGTTCCTTAAGGCTAGATGATCCAGGACTGTGGAACCACTTGAGCAGTAGCCTGAGGGACTTCCTTCTACTGCATGGGCCACAGCAAGTGAAAAACTTCATGTTCCCCAAAGACAATGAAAATAGAAGTTTCCATCCAACACAATACTGGCATGAAATCCCCAATGGTAACAAAGTGGAGAGGCCATGGCTTATGTACTCAAAAACCCAGAATGCAGCATACTGTTTTTGTCACAAACTCTTCCAGTCTAATGTTCCAGCCACATTGGGTTCTACAGGAACAAAGGACCTGGAAAATCTGGCTAGAAATCTGGCATGTCATGAGAAGGCAGCAAACCACCAGAGAGCATTCCATAGGTGGAAAGTGCTTGAGATGAGATTAAGGTTAAAGGCCAACATAGATGATCAGCATCAAGAGAAGATTGCATCAGAGTCTCTTTACTGGCAAAATGTTCTGAAAAAGCTCATTGCCATTGAAAAAATGCTTGCTACCCAAAACCTAGCACTGCATGGCACTTTAGATCAGCTGTATGTGCCAAACAATAGAAACTTCCTTAAAACTGTAGAGCTGATGCCTGAGTTTGATGCTGTACTCCAGGAGCATCTAAGAAGAGTCACCACCAAAGAAATGTACACACACCACTACCTTGGAAAAACAATTCAAAATGACAAAAAGTCCTGTGGCACCTTATAGACTAACAGACGTATTCAAAATGAGATCATACAGTTACTGGCAACAAAAGTCAAACAGAAGATTGTGGCAGATCTGAAGTCAGCAAGATATTACTCTGTTATTCTGGATGACACACCTGACATCAGCCATACGGAACAAATGATTTTAATGGTGCGTTTTGTAATAACAACAGAACCTAATGAAAATGTCCCTCCAATGGTGACTGTCAGAGAGCATTTTCTAGAATTTATTGACATTGATGATACTCCATACATACTGGTATGACAATTGTGCTTCTTAAAAAGCTGGAAGGTACGGGAATTACGTATGGTAAGGTCAGGGCTATGATAATGGTGCCAACATAAGAGGAAAGAACAGAGGAGTGCAGACACAGATCTGAGATTTAAACCCTTGAGCTTTTTTTGTCCCATGCAGTTCTCATTCATTGAACTTGGTGGTCAGTGATGCAGCATCAGCTTCTAGTGAGGCTGCTGAATTTTTTAATGTAATTCAAAGCATCTATGTATTTTTCTCTGCATCAACTCATCGATGGCAAATTTAGAAGCAACATCTGGGAACATCCTCTCTGACACTGAAACCACTGAGTGCCACATGATGGGAAAGTCGAGTGGAGGAGATAAAGCCTATCAAACACCAAATTGGGAAGATAGATGATGCCATAGTTGCCATTATGGAGGATAATGCTATGACAGAAACTGTTCATGGGAGAACAGTGGCAGAGGGAAATGGAATCACCAGAAACATACATCACTTCAAATTTCTGTGTGGCTTAGTGTTGTGGCATGACATACTGTTTGAAATAAATGTTGTAAGCAAGAAACTCCAAGGTGTTGACCTTGGTATATCTGGAGCAATGGAACAACTGGACAAAGCAAAGTCATACCTACAGTCTTACTGGTCAGATGAGGGATTTCAAAATGTTCTGAAGAGTGCACAGAAGTTGGCAGAGGAACTTCACATTGAAGCTATTTTCCCACCCATTCAAGAATACAAGAGTCACCGAAGAAGACATTTTGATTATGAGGCATGAGATAATTCCATAAGAGACCCCAAATAATTCAAAGTTGAATTCTTTAACCAGGTGCTAGATTGTGCAATACAGTCAGTTGAAGAACGTTTCATGCAGCTCAGGGAACACATATTTGGGATGTTGTACAATATTCCAAAACTCCTCACTCTACCTGAAGAAGATATACACCAGCAATGCAGGGCACTAGAGACAGTGTTGACACATGATGACATGCGCAATATTGATGCGAGTGATTTAGGTGATGAACTGAAAGCCCTTTCAAGATACATTTCAGCAGGATCAACTCCAAAGGCTGTTCTGGAATATATGTGAACAAATAAGATGACCACCCTCTTTCCAAATGCTTTTGTTGCTCTGTGCATACTTCTAACACTTCCTGTAACAGTTGCCAGTGGAGAACGCAGCTTCTCCAAGCTGAAGTTAATAAAAACACATCTACGCTCTACAATGACACAAGAGAGGCTGGTCGGCCTTACAATCTTCTCAATAGATCATGAGCTGGCCCAGACTGTGGACCTTCAGGAAGCAGTTCAAATCTTTGCAACCAAGAAGGCACGGAAAGCACCACTTTGATTATTCAAATAGATAAAAATGTCAGTGTTTACTATGCAGACAAGAAAAGTTACATTTGCTGTTCAGGTGTTTGAAAGTTAAGTGTTACTTATAATTTTTGAACAAGGCATTTTAAGTTGTTAGTTCTCCTTTATTGGGGTAGGTAGCAGAGCAGTACCGTGAGAGGAGTAGAACAGGAAAAAGGCAGATTTAGACCCTTCAAAGTTTTGGCCCAAGCGAGGGGAAATGGGGTCATTATTTGAGTTCCCCGCATCAGGGGCCAAAATGTTGTGGGCTGGCCCTGACTGTATTTTACTTTTGTCCATAGCTTTTTTGAGTTCCTGTATACTGAAATTTTCATTCAACACATCTTCTTTATAGGTTTCCCATCCATTCAGTACTTCACAGTTTTCTTCGGCAAACCTTTTTTTGTTCACAGAACTCTACTCTGATTGTATCACTGCTATCTGTTTGGAACTCTTGCTAAAATGTCTGCTTTTCCTACATTAGAACTTTCAACTTTATCATTTGCTATAAGACTAGGTATAAATTTGTTTTTTTCTCCGTATCCCATTCATTCTTTTAACTTGTTTATATATCTCTGAAACCTTGGAATCTTTGTTCATTTTTCCCACCGTACTTTCTCCAGGTCTTTCTTTGACTTTTTAATAAGTCTGTCTGCCACAGCTTTACATCTTTTATAGTTCATTAAGTCTTTGCTATTCATTGTACTTTTAGCTCCTTTTTATATGCCTTATTTCCTTCTTTAATTGATGTTTTACAATCTTCATTCTGCCAGGGAACTGGATTTCTAAGTTTGTAGAAACTCGATATCTTACATAAAGCTTGGTTAGCTGTTGCTACAACTCCCTTCATTATATTACCATGAAATTCCTCTCAATTATCACTTATACAACTGGTACTTAGATATTCAGCACATTTACTTTTAAAGAGTCCCCAATATGTTTTTCTAAGGCTCCAGGTAGGGATTCCTTCAGTGTTTTCTTCATTACCTTGCTCTTGATACATAGTGAGCACAGGGAAGTGATCACTTCCCATTCCATCTCCTTTATAGATTTCCCAGCTGCATTTACTTGCTATATTGTTTGTTGCAATTCCCAGATCCACATATGGAAAGGTTCCATCCACCAAATTATATCAGGTAGGTGCTCTGGTTTTAGCACAAGTTGTGCCTGTCAATGAACTGTTTCAGGTGTTTGCCATTATAATCAGTTATAGTTATGGAAGCAAGTGATGGTTATACCAATAGGTAAACCTGGCAAATAGCACACAAGACCTGATGCATATAGACCTATTGACTTCATGTCGTGTGTGGGCAAAATTATGGAAAGAATGATCAATGAGAGGTTAGTAGCATACTTGGGAAAAAGAAATTATGAACGATGTACAAAGTGGTTTCAGAAAAGGAAATTGCAAAATAATATTGCAAGAAGAGAAACCGAAATACTAAAGGTATGAGGAACAGAGTTTATGATATCTCTATGAAGATAGAATTCAGGTAATTCAACATTTTATATTCTTCGAAATACATTCAATTCTTAGTTTGATAAGAAAGTAACATGGAAGGGTCACATAGATAAAACCAAGACTAAATGTAAAGATAGGATGTATATGCTTAATAGTATTGCTGAGAAAAATTGCAGTGTATATAAAAACACATTGATGATGCTGTGTTTGTCACTAATAAAACCAGCTATAGATTATGGATTATAAACCTTCAAGTCATCTTCTGAATCACAATTAAAAATTTAAAGCTAATCCAAGCCCAAACTCTGTGAATTGCATGTGGTGTAAGTATTATGACACCATTGTGTGGGATACAGGTAGCTGCCAGAGAAATGCCTATAAATATAAGGATGAAATTGTTAGATATAACCTTTTGGGCTAAGATTAATGGAAATAGCGAAGATAAAAGTACTAAACAAATAAATGAGGTCTGTTGGGAATTAAGTAGATAAAATCTAACTGGATGCTACAAGCTCCCACATGCTAATAAAATCAAAAGGTGGGTAAAAGACTTGAGTGAAAAGGAAGAACTGGAAGAGAGTAAAACCTTTAGTAATGGGAAATCAAACTATAGTTGGATATAGTTGTCCCTCCAGTTGTGGATTAAGAATTATATGGTAAAACAAAAGGAAGAGCAAGACTATCAAATATGACCAATACATTTTGTGAGTTTTATCCATAGCAAATTGAGTCAGCATTGCCAGTCTATACTGATGGATCTAAAGGAGACAACATGGGTAGAACTGGAATGGCCTTTTTAAATCCCTGAATTTGGAATTACAAGATACATGATACTATCCAATTTCATGGCCATTATGATGACCGATTTGATGGCATAGTGTTGGCACTGACTTGGACAAGGGATGTATGCCCAACTATAGCTAATGTCCTATCTGACTCCTTTATTGCATTTAATGGTGATTAGAAAGGGAATCTCAGAAATCAGGAATGATTTAACAAAATATTGTTCTTATAACTAGATATACATGTAAAAACAGCATGGATCCCAGTGCATGTTGGGACACCTGAAAATGAAATGGCAGGTTAAAACAGCAAAATATGTCTTAATATTTGGATATTGATATAAAGATCCATCTGAGTACACAGGACTTCAAAAGTTTGGTAAAGAGAGAACTTATGAAGGAATGGCAAGAAATATGGACCTAAGAGAAAAAGGGACCAAGGTCCTATGAAATATGTCCTTGAGGGTAATGCTATACTTCACAGATATGAAAGAAGTAATTACATAACTATATTTAAAGTGCTAACAGGTCACTGTGTCCTGAATGGTAATTTTATCTACTAAATGTGCACAAAGACAGGTTGTTCAAACTATGCAAAGTTAAAGAAACAGTTGAGCATCTTCTATGTCAATGCAGGGAGACTTGTGAAGAAAGAAAGATTCTTTATGCAGAACTGAGATACTTCAAGGTGAAAGAATATAGTCTGAAAGAAACTGGGAAAGTCGGGTAGCATTAAAAAAATCATTACTGCATTTTTTCTAAGGATATAGGCCAGGGTGAGAGGAAATAGATTTTAATTATGTGAAAACTGCAGCAGGTTGCAGTCATAGCCTCACATGCTGAGGCTGCAGCCCCATAAAATGAAAGGAAAAGAACAAGGGAGACTGAGACAGGAGAAGGAAGCCAGGGCAGAAAGGGCTAGGACTTATTGGTTTGGATGGGGATCAATAGGAAAATTGAAAGGTGGATAAGGAATTGGTTAAAGGGGAGACTACAACGGGTCCTACTGAAAGGTGAACTGTCAGGCTGGAGGGAGGTTACCAGTGGAGTTCCTCAAGGATCGGTTTTGGGACCAATCTTATTTAATCTTTTTATTACTGATCTTGGCACAAAAAGTGGGAGTGTGCTAATAAAGTTTGTGGATGATACAAAGCTAGGAGGTATTGCCAATTTAGAGAAGGACAGGGATACCCTACAGGAGGATCTGGATGACCTTGTAAACTGGAGTAATAGTAATAGGATGAAATTTAATAGTGAGAAGTGTAAGATCATGCATTTAGGGATTAATAACAAGAATTTTAGTTATAAGCTAGGGACGCATCAATTAGAAGTAACGGAGGAGGAAAAGGACCTTGGAGTATTGGTTGATCATAGGATGACTATGAGCCGCCAATGTGATATGGCTGTGAAAAAAGTTAATGCGGTCTTGGGATGCATCAGGAAAGGTATTTCCAGTAGGGATAAGGAGGTTTTAGTACCGTTATACAAGGCACTGGTGAGACCTCACCTGGAATACTGTGTGCAGATCTGGTCTCCCATGTTTAAGAAGGATGAATTCAAACTGGAACAGGTACAGAGAAGGGCTACTAGGATGATCCGAGGAATGGAAAACCTGTCTTATGAAAGGAGACTCAAAGAGCTTGGCTTGTTTAGCCTAACCAAAAGAAGGCTGAGAGGAGATATGATTGCTCTCTATAAATATATCAGAGGGATAAATACTGGAGAGGGAGAGGAATTATTTAAGCTCAGTACCAATGTGGACACAAGAACAAATGGATATAAACTGGCCACTAGGAAATGTAGACTAGAAATTAGAAGAAGGTTTTTAACCATAAGAGGAGTGAAGTTTTGGAATAGCCTTCCAAGGGAAGCAGTGGGGGCAAAAGATCTATCTGGCTTTAAGATTAAACTCGATAAGTTTATGGAGGAGATGGTACGATGGGATAACATGGTTTTGGTAATTAAATATTCATGGTAAATAGGCCCAATGGCCTGTGATGGGCTATTAGATGGGGTGAGATCCGAGTTACCCAGGAAAGAATTTTCTGTAGTATCTGGCTGATGAATCTTGCCCATATGCTCAGGGTTTAGCTGATCGCCATATTTGGGGTTGGGAAGGAATTTTCCTCCTGGGCAGATTGGAAGAGGCCCCGGAGGTTTTTCGCCTTCCTCTGTAGCATGGGGCATGGGTCACTTGCTGGAGGATTCTCTGCTCCTTGAAGTCTTTAAACTATGATTTGAGGACTTCAATAGCACAGATATAGGTGTGAGGTTTTTTTTGTAGGAGTGGTGGGTGAAATTCTGTGGCCTGCGTTGTGCAGGAGGTCAGACTAGATGATCATAATGGTCCCTTCTGACCTAAATATCTATGAATCTATGAGCAGGCTGACAGATGAAGAGCTCTGGGTGTGGCAGAGAAACCGGAGTGAAGTATGAATTGTTGAATTATGATTATGGGCTTTATGTTGGGGACTCATTGAGGATTTTTTGGATTATTTTGCATGAACTTGACTTAATATTAAACCAGCCCCAGGTACGGATGCTGTGAGCCACAACAGAAGTTGTGTGGAGTGCTTAAGGGGCTCACAAAAGAGGGGTAACAGCATCAGGGTGTCTGCAAAGCAACCCCTTGCAACCAGGGGACATTTCGGTAGTCCCCCGGCTACAAGTACCTTACCTCCCCCACTCCCACCAGATCTAAATAAGAAGTAAATACATTTGGTGGTAAAGTTGTTTCGAGATCTATAAGTCTGGATTTCTTTTCTTTGATAGTGATGGGAGGAGAAAAAGAAACTTAATTCATAAAAATAGATGGGGTCAATAATAAAGTTTTCTAAGAACTATTATCTACAGCAGTAACAAGCAATTAACAAGCAATTCACTCCATACTGCTGAAGTTAAAGACAACAGTAGTAGCTTGAAAGTATTGGTATTACATTAATAGTTAAAATTAATCAAGAATGAAACATGCATGGATTTATTTATTCTGTTCAAATTTCAGTTTGTTTGAAGTTGATAATGAGATGAATTATTGAGGAGAGATTAGTAAGCAAACATAGCAGCTCAGCTGTACACACGGAACTCCTGCAGACCTCATTACATTTGCAGCATTACAGTGTCTGCACCAAAGACCCTCAGAGACACACAACTGCTAGTCTCCTTTTATTATAGTTATAAAGAGCTATCTGGACTCATAAAAACATAGCTGGCAGATTTGTAAAAACATAACAGCTTGTTTGTAGTGGTTCCTTCATTACTATCTACTATCTAACAAAACATCACCTTCCAAAATATAGCTAGCAGCTATTTATGTTACAGCTGCCTTATTTGTCACTGTAAACTGAGTTTCTACTATGTTCTAGATCATAAAGAGGAGAACTGTTGTCTTTTACCTGCTGCACAGTCACACGAAATGCAAAAAGTAGTGTGTCCATCACATTACCAACACTAAGAATGAGAATACTACAATGGTAACCTTCACAAGCATTTTTTGACATGATTTTAGCCATGTGACTGCCCTTTAACTTTCACACCTATGAATACTTTCATCAATGCATGGTGTTCACCCAATTCTGGGGGAGGGGGGAATGGCTGTTACACACACAACTATACATATCTGCTTGTGAAGAACAGCATTTGTGGTTCATTTGTTAGTCATCATTTGTTTGTTATGTGGCCGTTTTAAAAGCTTTGGACATGCAAGCACAAAGAAGAAACAATCCCATGTCACTTAGGTGATCAGTGATGCCTTGTGAATAACAAATAAGGAATAACCATAGTAAACAGTCTGAAGATACTTATAGCATGCAGTTTCTTCATGGGAATGAATAAGTAGTATGTTTGCAGAAATCAATATTGTTTCACAAATAATTCATAAACAGGAGGGGGGAAATGGCTCAGCTTGTCATAAAGCTGATTCACAAGAAATATCTTGAGAAGTACCTGCTATATTATGCTTTCAATCATGGAAAAAGCTCCAAAACTTGACTTCCAGAATTTACTTTTTTTTTAACTAGTTAAAATCTCTCTCTATTTCAAGTAGCTTGGAAATAAAAAAAGGAAATATGCCCAGGAACCACTTTGTCACATCGACCTTTTTATTCACTTCTCAGCTAAAATGAATTTTTATAGACCCTTTATACAAACAGAATATTGTGCTAACTAAGTAGTAAAGGATCAAAGCCAACATGGCAGCCACTACTATCAAAGATCCTCATGTGCCTGCCTTTTAAAATCCTTGTATCTGCTAGACTTGAAGATTAAATATGAAAATAAGGTACAAATAATGAAAATCACTTTGGGCACATTATGCCCTTCCATTCCAGCCAGTGGGACCTCCTCACAACAGAAAAATGGGAGGTCCATTGAATAAGGATGGATGCTAAGACTCTATAAACACTATCCACACACCCTAATGGGGGTTTTATGCACCCCAGCTTGCTGCAAAGGGGCAGTTTGTGGCAAATCAGGGATTAGCTTAGGGGGTTTTAAGGACAGGATGGATCCACTAGTCTTTCCCTCAGAGAGGTTGGTATGTATAGCTGTAGGCTACTGCTGTCCTACACAGAGTGGGTTTCCATTGATATTTCTTGGCTTAGGAGGAGGCCAAAGGGATCCTTTATGGAATGTCCCAACACACAACCCAGTTACATAGGCCATGTGCTAAATTTAAGATTTGGTTCTTCTCCCCATGAGTAAGTGGTACCTACAGAAATTGCAAGTGATGAAAAGCTGTTATCTGTGCTCTCCACTTGGTTCAGCATCCAAATGGATTTCAGATGTTGTCCTCAGTGCAGTGCATTTCAATAGAACAAACTGGAGATCTTGGTAGAGAGGTCTGCATCTGTGAGGAAAGAGTAAAGCCTCCTGATTGGACACAGATGGAAACAGCTAGACCGGCCACTGCTGCTGTTTCATCACCTAGAAGCAGCTGGGAATTTGGAGGTAAATTATGGAAGTCCACGTCTATGCAGAGAGGCAGATATTTTAGACAGATCCTTATTCTATTCATCACACATTCTCACCCTGAGTAACTGTTCATCCAATGTGTTTGACTATCTCACTGGAGTAATATCAGTGAATCTTCTCATTATGCCTTACAGTGTCATGCTTTGTTACAAATCAGTTCTGATGAATCTGCTCCCTACCTTTCAGAGTAGTGGAATTCAGTCCACACCTGTGTCCACTGAACTGATGCTGATGATTGGTAGTCATCATGACTGCTACATTTTAGCTTGATATTGTATGGTAACAAAAGGCACCTTTGATACCATCATTTTGACCTACAGTTCCCTGATCACTAGCTATATTAAAAAGTCCAAATCTGAAATCCTTACTCATCTTTAATCAGTTCTTACTTACAGATTTCAGTGAGAATCTTGCAAGAGTAATGATTTACAGATTTAGTCTCTAGCTTCCTTGGCAGGAACTCAGTGACCATCTGATTTAAGATCCACACAAGAATTCCAGTGCAAAGAACCAGGCAGTAGCTATACTAATCAGTTAGGTGTTTTGTAAAAGAAAAATAAAGCAAGGTATGAAAAAAGTGGTAAGGATCAAGTAAGTTCTTGCAGAAAAGTTACACTAGCAGGAGAATGGAAGGACACAGTGATGGGCAAGAGAAAGGTTACCAGTGCTTAGTGTCAATAAAAGATAAAAGCAAACAGGAGAGGTTTTTTTATGATGAGATTTGCAGAGAGGAAACAGAGCAGTGTTTTGGAGAGAGGAGGAGAGATTTGGAGATCAGTTGGCAGCACAGATGAAAAAGCAACCCTAACTATGGACACTCACAGAAAAGAGGCCAAGCTTGAAGCAGTTCATTCAGTAGATGAGGAATAGGTTGGTATATATAATTATAGGTCTACAGAGTAGTGAAAATTCATGGAAAACAATAAAAATTAGGAGGAATTTTTTTTCTGAGCAATCCCTTTGATATTATTTATGGGTGTATTATTATAGATGGACTTTGATTCTAGGAGCCCAGCTGTTGGGACAACTTGGACTGGGAAATGAGAGGACCATATGGCCAAGAATACTGGGTGGAGGGAAGAGATTGGAACTGGGAAGCCAAAGTGGAAAATTGGAAGAGAGAGCCTGGGGACAGAGGCAGGAATTGGCTAGTCAATGAGACTGAGACTGGAAGAAGCTATGGGCAGAGCGGGAGACTTGGATGAGGAGCTGAGTGGAGAGAAAAAGGACCAGCAGAGGAACAGCCATATAGAACATGGGCAGAAAAGGCAGACCTGAATGGGGAACAAGGGTCCTGTGGGACACAATAGTATCTGATATCATAGCTAAAGACTGTATCATAATGTATGTAGACATGGGAGCTGAATGCCGTTGTAACCTTAATTCTGGCATTTCCTGAATTTTGAGCTAGTTGAGCTTTTGTAGAGGCCCTAAATATAGTATCCCTATGACTGCTCAGAGATGAAAACTGGCCTTGACGTCCTAAAATAGGCAGTACAACACAACCAGTTCTGCTGACCACCATGTCCACAATTTGTGGCAGCAGGAACAGCACAGCTCCCCATTCCTGTTTCTCTCCTTTTTCCTTTATCTCAGCTCAATGGGGGTGTCTGCAACTGGAAGAATGCAAAAGACTCCACAACTGTGAGAGTGGGGAAAGGACATAGGGTCTGAGACCTCATTAGTGTGATCTGTGCTACCCCTTTCAGTAGTGTCATGGGCTCCAACCAAAGTGGCTGCTGTGAAACCACTTTGCACCCTTTCCACACCATTCTGACAAGCCTGGCAATTTTCTCCATATACTGCAGTAAATGGCATCCATGCTTACTACTTCTATGCAAGTCAGGATGGAGACTGATCCTTAAGTGAGTGTAATGGAGTCTACAAACTCCATTCTGAGCAGAAGCAGAAGGATGTGGGGAGTCTCTCCTGCCTACAGTCAAGCAGCCTGACCACACCCCTACACAGCTACCACAACTGCCAATCATGGACAGGCACCCTCAGCTGCAACCTATGAGGGAAATAAGGCCTGCTATAAAAAGGAGAGAGCTTAGAAAAGGGGGTAGGAGGATGGGGTAGAAAGACCCGGGACAGTGAAGAGGCAACACCCCTGCACCAGGATGCCTCTAGGAGTAAGGCGCAAAGAGACCAAAACAAATCTCTAGGCCTAATTTGAGGTCAGGGTCCAAGAATGGCACTGGTCAGTGGCTAATCAATGGAAACCAGACAGGGAGCAGTAGAGAACCCCCTGCAAGACCACACCAAAGACTGCTAACAGTCAGGGTGAAACTCTGAGAGCAATCCTTTTGGAGGGGTAGGAGGAGAAATGGTAAATAGTAAAATGGATTTCTCATTCACAGCTAAGGAAGGTCACGCTAAATAAACTCTCAATTAGAAAAAGAGAAATATCCTGCTGTTTTGGAAATGCTGTTTTCATTCTTACTTGATTTCCTGTTCCTCCAGTCTCTAGCCATTAAAATTAATGGACAGTTATCCACCAGTGGACAGGCATCCACTTCAATGGGCTTTGGATCATGCTCTCAGTGAATACATTTACTAACTAAAGAAATCCACACCAATGATTTTCAATTCTGAGGATTCACTATATTATGATATTTACATAGGGTGTTTCACAAGTACAGGCTGGAGTTACAGTGCATATAAGTGACTGGGAAAAAAATCACTTTGATACCACCAACTTTAAGCACCATTGAATCTAGTATATTAACTTGAAAACATCAAGGGAATGTTTTACTATTAAAGGTTGCAATTTGTCTTTCTCAAAATAGGTTAGAAGTCATGACTGCTGGGCTCTTGCTGACATAGTTACAAATACATGTACAATATAACGGTTGTTGGAAAAATCATTTTTGCTAAAATGCAGTTGAGGAGCTAGCATTTTTTGCATGTCTGGTATGGTGTACCGTCATAAATAGGAATAGGAAATTGTACATTTATTATGGCCGAGTGGCATGAAATTTAATATTGAAGATTTTAATAGACTAATTCAAGCTTTCAGTTGTTTGTTTTGTTTTGTTTAAGTTCAGACTACACCTGACCACAAAGAAATAAAAACACTTGTGAATTTTTGATTGTTTTGTGACAATTTCTTTTTCATTTAGATGTTCTAACCAGTTGTAGTTAAATACAAGACACGCCATTTAAATCAGTTCCAAAGGAGAAAGAAGTGAGATTTAATCATCTTGAAGATGGGATTTATTTGATGTCCAAGCTGCAAAATTTGATTTGTAAACCAATTTTTGACTACTGCATAATATTTGAGTCTTCTGATGCAAAACCATCTGTATTTAAAATTGGGGGTGGGCAGATCAGTAGGTTTTTTTGTTTGGGGTTTTCTTTTGTGGGGGGCGGTCTGAGGGGAGATGTGAGAAACACTACAACCTTTCAAATCTTCATCGATCCTTTGTACCATCTCAACCCCAAAACTTCATACATTTTTGAAATTCAGAAGAGACTCAGCCCTTTCTCTCCTAGAGATCACATAGTTCCTCTTCCTTTACACACACTTCTTGTCTGGTAACAGGTCTCCTTGGTGAAACCAGAGAAATTCCTGCAACCTGTTACTATCTCGTATGCTCTTCAGATGGGCACCAGAGTCACAAAAGGACTCTTAGGTATTGCAAAACCTAACTTTGAGGCACCTAACTACCCAGTGGAATCTACAAATCCTGGGGCAGTCACCCAGGCTCCCTGTCCAATGTATGGGGAGAAATAGGCATCTCAGAATGAGATCCACAAAAGCCAGCACACCAGGTGGGCAGCTGCTTAAACTAGCCAATAGCAGATGCTGATGAGGGGTGAGTCATAAGTCCTGCCCCTTTCACAGATGGATGAGATGGTGGGGAAAGCGCCCATATCTGCCTGAGATCCACATCCAGGAACTTTCTCCTAAACTGTTTCTTGCAAGAACAAAAGTGGTGCATGGGAGGGAAAAGAAGCAGCAGCTTCCGCCCTCATGTCCTTCAACTTATAACCATGAGTGGTTAGGGCACTCACCTGGGATATGGGAGTCTCTGGTTCGTTTCCCACTTCTACCTAATAATGAGAAGGGATATGAACATAGGTTTCCCACCGCTCAAGTGAGTATCCTGACTACAGAATCATTCTCACACTCACTGTGCCTCAATGCATATTTGATTATACATACGCAGTGGAACAGCTTCATCAGGACACACTGAGTATATTTCATAGTTCTGATGGGCTGTCTCTGATGATAGTTGCCAGTAGTATGTTAGATCACGCACATCCAGTCACATGGGTCATGCCCCTTCTGCTCCTGGTCAGCACTGACCACTTTTGAAGCTGTGCAAACTAGCTGAAAGCCCTTTAATACAGCAAGTTTTATGGAAGTATTGTACCATAACTTAATTCCAGGTGGATGGTCCTTAGCTGGGTTAAAGCAGTGGAATGAGACAGAGTGCAAAGGGCTTGTGGCAGCACAAGACAAATAAATGTATTAAAATGGCACAGGACATGCATTTAAAAACATAGGTGTATACTGTGCATTGATATGGTGATAAAATCTTATTCTGTTTTCTAAAATATTTCACAATGTATTTTAATCTATTTAATATAATGTAATATTTTATGATAAAATATTATTTATCTGCACTACTTCTAGTATTTCCCATCTTCTCACAGAGGATCTTGTTTAAGAGGGGTGTGATAGGAAGCCATCCGTCACATAGTCTTATCTCTGTAGATAGAATTGTTTTTTTCATATAACTCCACTTTAGACTGACATTGTTGAGATGTTTTCTTATAGTTTCATTTTTTACACATGCTCTCATATACCCTCTCCCAATTGTTTCTGAATCATAAGATTTATACAGTCCACTGCTTTGTGACAAATGTGTTGCTGAAGGTGTAAGTGCCCTAGGAAGATGTGAATAACTTTCACATTCAAACTAAAACTCCCTACAATATATATAGAGTATAGTTAAAGCTGCATATGCAACCTTGAGCACTGGCTTTTCCTAGCACTTTGCTTTGCTGTGCAACCGTAGCATTCTCTCAACCTATATATATATTGGAAAAGCCAGTGCTCAGGTGTGCACATGCAGCTTTAACTATACTCTCTCCTTTCTTCATGTACATACATATAAACACACTGACAATTTTATTCATGTGAGTAAAGAGATTCACATTTTTTTCTTTCCACTAATATTCTTGTGAACAAAACATAGTGTATATTAAGTCCTGAAGAAAGTAACTAAAAAGGCTCAGAAATATAGTCAATGAAAATTCAAGTTATTTGAACTAATGCATGTAAAAACCCTTTTGCAGTAATTTCCTGGCTCTTCTTGCTTTACAATATGTTTTTTTCCCCCATAGACTGTGTGTCTTGGTTACACAGACTAGTATATGCAGTGCTACAGATGTAAGCTTGCTGGAGGGGGGGGGGGGGGGGCAAGGAAAGAATGATGTTATGATAACTGATTGAAAGATACTAAATGTTTTAAAACAAATTTTCTTTGACGTACATGAGATTTTTAAAACAAATTCTGTGTGAAATAGAATATCTTGGAATTAAAGTCCCTATTGTAGTGCAAACACAAAGAGCAGCATTACTATGCTGAGTGCCACTTACACTCCTGACTTGTCCTTAACAGTGCCTTCTTAATGTAGATGTTTGCATGACATTTTCCTAGGTGTCATAAAGAGCAAGACAAAAGGAATGGTGGGGGGAGGGAGGAGAAGAAACAGCTTCATCTTTTGGGACTTTGGCGGACTGCTGGCTTGAAAAAATTTGGCAGTAATGTGTATACATTCTGATATTCAGAACTAATTGGTTATTTGACACCCTGGCATGCCCTATAGTAAGTGTGACAAGAGATATGTGGGAGAAAGTCTCCCACATAATAATTCAGACTTCACAACTGGAGGAAGCACATTTTGGCTTCCGAAGCTGTAAGGTTTGAAACTGTACCAGTATGGCACCTGCAGCAAATCATTATGTACAGCTTCAATCATGGATGATGTATGATCATATAAATTGCAGAGAAACTTCATCTGGGAGCTGATTAAGACAGCTCACAAGTTACTACTGGGGTCAAATGGCACCTATAAAATCTCAGTGGTTTTCCAATGGCAGCTGTATATCACTTTTGGCATAGTTTTAAGTGGTTTTGTAGTTCACTGCCTGAAACAAAACAGCTTAATCTAATGGTGCAGTATATTTCTAATTTGATCTGAAAAATTGCTTTGAAAGGTGATTTAGAAAGACCATAAAACAAATTTAGTCTACAGTTCATTATAATGAAATGAAAACATTGATAATAGAGTTAACACTGACAACATACTGAAGTTAATTCAATAGTTTAATGACGGTGAATAAGATGACAGGTGGATTTATAGTACAGTTTACACTCAGAGTGAAGTTTTCCACATCAGTAAACACTAAAGTGAAAACTGGGGAAAAAAACACATTGTGAATAAAAGATTTGTATAGCAATAATGCATTTCTGTAGTCTTGAAAGTGATTTAAGACTAGATATAAAAAGGTATAGGGTACTTTCAAACATCTATGCTAATAGAGAAAAAGTATACACCAGAGTTAGTTTGAAAGCAGTTGGAATTTTCATGAACAACTTTGCAGCTGTGAATGGACAGAGCTGTAATTCAGTAGAGTTTATAATAGCTCAGTTTTTATATGTATTTTGTTTTGTATAATTTATTAATTAGGACAAATTCTCAGAGATTGGGATTTGCAGTCACTTAGAATCAATGTGAGCAGAGCTAGGTGTAACATATTAGTTCATTTTATCATCCATTTATAATTTCATTGTGTGATGTTATGGTCAATTCATATGCTAGTTCGTATCTAATCAAAGTATGCTAAATAGATTTAAATTGTAGGATTGTATAAGTATAAGAATGACAGGTATTTAGGAGTGATGGATATGTATTGGGTATATAAGTAAAGCATGCCTGGAACACAAGGCCTACAGACTAAGACCTGTAAGATTTTAACATAGCCGTACGAGGCCATAGGTGTAAGAATGTTTGACATGAGTTGGTAACCTAGGAATAACCCTATGCCAGAAAGGTCACAAGGTTACTGCATAAGATGTGCCAATAGCAGAAGTTATGGAAAAATGGATTGCAATAGATGGAAAAGTATTGTCCAAGAGAATGAGACACATGATGGTAACATCTTTGAATGTCTGTCCTGACTGCAGGTACATGTGGTGCATAGATTCTAATGAGAATAAGAGGAACTATGAACAACCTATGAAAAATGGGGCAAATTCATGAGGTGTGAAGTACAGATAAGGAAAAGAGGGCTGACACCTTCATGCATGCATAGGTGTAGACAGAATTACAATATAAAAGAGGGTTCCCTCGTTGGGTAAAAGTGGGAGAACACAACAGGAAACCCCGGAAGGAACCATCCTTTTCACGATGATTGTCTATTGAGAAGTCCACTGGACCTTAGAATATCTTTTAGGATGTTAGCATGACTACAGTTATAAATGTTGCAGAGGTTTCTGTAGGATTTCTCTATGCATCGGTAATTGTAACTTTACTTATTACTACAATAAAGCTTGAAGTACAGATAAGACTGTCCTTGTGGTTGTATCTGTGGTCATTATCTTTGGATTTTCTGTGTTCCTAAAGTTTCCAAATTTGAGACAAGTACCAGAGAAGCCAGCGCAGGAGCCAGCGCAGGAGCCAGCGCAGGAGCCAGCAAACAGAGCTGTAAACAGGGGAGTTTGAGTGGGAGTTTGAAGGGGAGTTTGGGGGGAAGCCTAAGACAGCCAGGCAAAGGAACAGAAAGGCTAGTGAAGGGAGTGTGTGGTGGTCTGGCAGTGTTTTGGTACTCGTTGGGGGTTTGTTTTGCTGTGGGTGGTGGTGGTTTGGTTTGATTTGTGTTTCCCAGACTAACAGGACTTAGGTGAGAAGGCAATGACAGATATAAAGGCTGCAGTGGTAGTGACCCAAGTAGTGGAAGACACAATGAAGATGACTGGATGTAGAAGCTGCAGCATGTACATGATCCTGGAGGGGGTACCTGAAAAGAGTTACATCTGCATGAAGTGCCACCTAATAGAGCTGATGGAAGAAAAGTTCCGAGGATTGGAGATGCAGGTGGAAACTCTGGTCGAGTTTAGAAGGGGGTTTGAGTGGATGATGGAGCAAAGATATGAGAAGGCTGAAGGGAAAAACTCAGACTTACAGATGGAAGCAGGACCAAAGAACTCTGAGGGGAGACTGCTGGGTGAGGAAAGTGGACAGTGGAAGCATGTGACTAAGAGAACCAGGCAGAGGAAAAGACGGGCTAGTGAAGGAGAAACAGAGCTCAGGAACAGGTTTGAGGAGCTGGAAAATGAAGAAGGGGCACAGCAGGTGGTCACTGAAGGTGAGACGGCAAGAAAGAAGAGAAGAGTAGCTAGTCCTATAGGAAGAGGGGAAGAGTCAATGGAGATAACAACACCAAATATGAGCCCCAGGAGGATCACAGGATGGGTTGCAGAGGATTGCAAGGGAGACTAATAATCGAGAGGACTTGCAGCCAGAGGGAACAGGGGATAGACCGGAGAATCACACCATCGCCAGGAAAAGGCAGGTCTATGTGAATGGGGACTCATTACCGAGAAGACTAGACAGGCCTGTAACCAGAGCTGATCCAGAGAACAGAAGGGTGTGCTGTCTTCCGGGTGCTAAGATGCGGGATGTGGACCTGAGGCTGAAGAGGATCCTAACAGGAGCGGGAAAGACTCCATTGATTATCCTTCATGTGGGAATAAATTATACGGCTAGATTCTCGCTGGAACACATCAAGGGAGACTATGCCACGCTGGGGAAGACGCTTAAGGAAATCAAGGCTCGGGTGATCTTCAGTGGGATTCTGTCTGTTCCTAGAGAAGGGCAACAAAGATGTGACAAGACTATGATGCTCAACAGATGGCTCAGGCACTAGTGCTATAAGGAGGGCTTTGGGATGCATGGTGTCAAGGTTCCTCCCCCACTCTGAACTCTAGGGTACAGATGTGGGGACCTGCATGAAAAACCTCCTAAGCTTATCTTTACCAGCTTAGGTCAAAACTTCCCCAAGGTACAAAATATTCCACCCTTTGTCCTTGGATTGGCCGCTACCACCACCAAACAAATACTGGTTACTGGGGAAGAGCTGTTTGGAAACGTCTTTCCCTCCAAAATACTTCCCAAAACCTTGCACCCCACTTCCTGGACAAGGTTTGGTAAAAAGCCTCACCAATTTGCCTAGGTGACTACAGACCCAGACCCTTGGATCTTAAGAACAATGAACAATTCTCCCAACACTTGCACCCCCCCTTTCCTGGGAAATGTTGGATAAAAAGCCTCACCAATTTGCATAGGTGACCACAGACCCAAACCCTTGGATCTGAGAACAATGAAAAAAACATTCAGTTTTCTTACAAGAAGACTTTTAATAGAAATAGAAGTAAATAGAAGTAAAGAAATCACCTCTGTAAAATCAGGATAATAGATACCTTACAGGGTAATTAGATTCAAAAACATAGAGAACCCCTCTAGGCAAAACCTTAAGTTACAAAAAAGATACACAGACAGAAATAGTTATTCTATTCAGCACAATTCTTTTCTCAGCCATTTAAAGAAATCATAATCTAACGCATACCTAGCTAGATTACTTACTAAAAGTTCTAAGACTCCATTCCTGATCTATCCCCGGCAAAGACAGCATAAAGAAAGACACAGACCCTTTGTTTCTCTCCCTCCTCCCAGCTTTTGAAAGTATCTTGTCTCCTCATTGGTCATTTTGGTCAGGTGCCAGCGAGGTTACCTTTAGCTTCTTAACCCTTTACAGGTGAGAGGAGTTTTCCCCTGGCCAGGAGGCATTTCAAAGAGGTTTACCCTTCCCTTTATATTTATGACACATGGGTACAGGGAAGCATTCATGGACAGAGGACTGTTCTCTCGGGAGGGACTTCGCCTGAGTAAGGAGGGAAATAGACTTCTAGGATGGAGGATGGCACAACTCATCAAGAGTGCTATAAACTAGGAATCTGGGGGAGATGGTTGGGAGATGTCCAGGTAATCTCCATGCCAGATTTTCTTTTTGAGAGGGAAGAAAACTAACTTTAAAAAATTAAGGAAACTAGTTAGGGAAGTGGATTGGATTGAAGAACTTGTGGATCTACAGGTGGAGGAGGCCTGGAATTTCTTCAAGTCAAAGTTACAGAAACTATCAGAAGCCTGCATCCCAAGAAAGGGGAAAAAAATCATAGGCAGGAGTTGTACATCAAGATGGATGAGCAAGCACCTTAGAGAGGTGATTAAGAAAAAGCAGAAAGCCTACAAGGAGTGGAAGATGGGAGGGATCAGCAAGGAAAGCTACCTTATTGAGGTCAGAACATGTAGGGATAAAGTGAGAAAGGCCAAAAGCCATGTAGAGTTGGACCTTTCAAAGGGAATTAAAACCAATAGTAAAAGGTTCTATAGCCTTATAAATAAGAAGAAAACAAAGAAAGAAGAGGTGGGATCACTGAACACTGAGGATGGAGTAGAAGTTAAGGATAATCTAGGCATGGCCCAATATCTAAACAAATACTTTGCCTCAGTCTTTAATGAGGCTAATGAGGAGCTTAGGGATAATGGTAGGGCAACAAATGGGAAGGAGGATATGGAGGTAGATATTACCACATCCGATCTAGAAGCCAAACTTGAACAGCTTCATGGGACTAAATCGGGGGGCCCAGATAATCTTCATCCAAGAATATTGAAGGAACTGGCACATGAAATTGCAAGTCCATTAGCAAGATTTTTTAATGTATCTGAAAAAACTCGCGGGTTGTACCGTATGACTGGACAATTACTAACATAGTTCCTATTTTTAAGAAAGGGCGGAAAAAGTGATCCGGGTAACTACAGGCCTGTTAGTTTGACATCTGTAGTATGCAAGGTCTTGGAAAAATTTTGAAGAAGACAGTAGTTAAGGAGATTGAGATCAATGGTAATTGGAATAAAATACAATATGGTTTTACAAAAGGTAGATCATGCCAAACCAAGCAGATCTCCTTCTTTGAGAAGGTAACAGATTTTTTAGACAAGGGAAATGCAGTGGATCTAATTTAACTGGATTTCGGTAAGGCATTTGATACGGTTCCACATGGGGAATTATTAGCTAAATTGGAAAAGATGGGGATCAGTATGAAAATTGAAAGGTGGATAAGGAACTGGTTAAAGGGAAACTACAATGGGTCACACTGAAAGCTGAACTGTCAGGCTGGAAGGAGGTTACTAGCGGAGTTCCTCAGGCATTGGTTTTGGGACCAATATTATTTAATCTTTTTATTACTGACCATGGCACAAAAAGCAGGAATGTACCAATAAATTTTGTGGATGACACAAAGCTGGAAGGTATTGTCAATACAAAGAAAGACCAGGATATCATACAGGAAGATCTGGATGACTTTGTAATCTGGAGTAATAGTAACAGGATGAAATTTAATAGTGAAAAGTGCAAGTTCATGCATTTAGAACAAGAATTTCAGTTATAAACTGGGGACGCATCACTTGGAAGTAACAGAGGAGGAGAAGGACCTCGGAGTATTGGTTGATCACAGGATGACTATGAGCCACCAATGTGATATGGCCGTGAAAAAAGCTAATGCGGTCTTGGGATGCATCAGGTGAGGTATTTCCGGTAGAGATAAGGAGGTGTTAGTACCGTTATACAAGGCAGTGGTGAAACCTCATCTGGAATACTGTGTGCAGTTCTGGTCTCCCATGTTTAAGAAGGATGAATTCAAACTGGAACAGGTACAGAGAAGGGCTACTAGGATGATCCGAGGAAAACCTGTCTTATGAAAGGAGACTCAAAGAGTTTGGCTTGTTTAGCCTAACCAAAAGAAGGCTGAGAGGAGATATGATTGCTCTCTATAAATATATCAGAGGGATAAATACCAGAGAGGGAGAGGAATTATTTAAGCTCAGTACCAATGTGGACACAAGAACAAATGGATATAAACTGTCCATCAGGAAGTTTAGACTTGAAATTAGACAAAGGTTTCTAATTATCAGAGGCGTGAAGTTCTGGAACAGCCTTCTAAGAGAAGCAGTGGGGGCAAAAGACATATCTGGCTTCAAAACTAAGCTTGATAAGTTTATGGGAGGGATGATATGATAGGATAGCCTCATTGTGGCAATTAATTGATCTTCAACTATTAGTGGAAGATATGCCCAATGTCCTGTGATGGGATGTCAGATAGGGTGGGATCTGAGATACTACAAAAAATTAATTCCTGGGTGTCTGGCTGGTGAGTCTTGTCTACGTGCTCAAGGTTTAGCTGATCGCCATATTTGGGATCGGGAAGGAATTTTCCTCCAGGGCAGATTGGCAGAGGCCCTGGGTTTTTTTGCCTTCCTTTGCACCGTGGAGCACGGGTCACTTGCTGGAGGATTCTCTGCACCTTGAAGTCTTTAAACCATTATTTGAGGACTTCAATAGCTCAGACATAGCTTAGAGTTTTGTTAAAGGGGTGGGCAGGTGAGATTCTGTGGCCTGCTTTGTGCAGGAGGTCAGACTAGACGATCATAATGGTCCCTTCTGACCTTAAAGTCTATGATTCTATGATTCTACTAGGTGATTTTCACTCTGTTGAGCTTGAAACTTTAGCAACCAGCATCGAACCCATGGTGGTGTAATACAACATCACTAAATTCACTTTATATAAAATAAAAGGCTACATAGGCCAATACTGAGCACTTTTGAAAATCCCATCCATAATTCTCTGCACTTTTGTACTACTTGACATTTTCAAGGCCTGAAAAATGCCAGTGAATTATCACAACATACCTAGGAGGTACTATAAGTGAATATTAGTATTCCCATGTTGCTGTTTTTTAATGAAGACAGTGAAGCAGAGAGGCTGTAACCTATGATACAGCAATTTGGTGGGAAAGCTCGATTAGAAGTTAGAATTTCTGAGTTTAGTCAATTGGGCCACACTGATGATCCCAAGATACCACCCATGATTGCTCATTGTCTACTCCATGAAAGATTGTATTGCTATCGAAAACAGATGTTTGGGACTTACAGGGATATAAAAGGCAATCCCATTGTGGAAACTAGGTGGGTTTTTTTTGTTTTTCTTGTTTATTTTTGTTTGTTTTACCTATTTGTGGACAAACATCTTCATTTTCTAACTTTTTAATCAGGAGAGGCCTCGCCGTTTATCACTAGTCTGATCAAGAAAATGAATAATAAGATCTATTCCAGCTAATTACTACTATGTATGTCACGGATTGTATTTTGCTATATTATGTAGAAGACCGAGAGGATTCTCTCATGGCTTGCACCATTACTAGTAGTAGTTGTATTACAGTAATGCCCAGATACCCCAGCCAGGGATCATGGTACAGTACAAATAGATACAAAAAAACCCACAACCAAAAGCAGCTGCTGCCCAGGGAAGCTTATAATTTAAACACATAATGAGGAAAAACAGGCAAAGAATAACTAAGTAAACAAGAGAACAAGGCAACAGTGAGGACACCAGTCTGTTACAGGCAGCTCCTTAGTTCATGCAAATTGTCATAGCTCCACTGACTTCAGGGGATAGAACTATGGCAATTTATACCAGCTGGGGATCTGCCTCTTAATGTTTAACCTAGACAGTGCTAACAATTGGAGCCAATTGTGAGCTCAACTGTGGGAAAGTAGTTACAATTTTATAAAGTGTTCTAATCACCTGTAACAACAAATGCTGATTGGATAAGGCACAAAAGGGAGACAGACTGAATTAGTCCAACTAAAGAGGACTACTGATATTACCCATGGGCTGTGTTAAGATACCTTGGTAAACAAAAGAAGTGTGAGACCAGAAATCAACCTACAGAACTATGTGTTGAAAATTAGGGCTAATGTGGGGAGAACTTAATGAAAGGAATGGGTCATTCTGCCTCTCTCTCCCTTTTGGGGTCCTTAAAAGTCTTCAGGGGGAGAATCAACCACCTAGCTGGGAGAACAGTGGGGAGAACAGGAAAAAGTGAGCTTCACCAGCATGGCTGCTACCCCACCACCCCTTTCACCCTGGGATTCACAGTTACACTGTTGGGCCTCTGTTATCCTGAGACTAGGGTGATCAGACATGAAAAATCGGGGTGGGCTTGGGGGTAATAGGAGCCTGTATAAGAAAAAGACCCCAAAATCGGGACTGTCCCTATAAAATCGGGACATCTGGTCACCCTACCTGAGACTGTCCTAACCAGACTAGTCCAGAAAGAGGAACCCAGATGACATTGCTACTTCACTGAATCTGGCTAAATCCTGAATCCTGGGAATCAAGACTTTGGTTCCTGATGTCACTCCTTACCTCACATATCCTTTTCCTTCCCCACCTTATATCTTCTCTTTCCTCTCTCTCTTCTTTTGTCTAATAAGAGTCTGGCTTAGAAGGTCAAGACTATATATTGCAACACTGTTGTGAGCCTGTGACCAGATAAGCAGCTACAAGCTATGCCCAAACCAGTCTGAGGCTGGTACAAGTTTGCTAAGATGTGGAATGGTTGACAAGATCATGTGCTGTGTCTATGTTTTCTTTCCAGCAATGAGGTTATAAGCAAGCCCTGGTCTACACGACAAACTTATGTTGGTATAACTATGTTGGTCAAGTGTGGAAAATAGACACAATTATGCTAGCCTAACTCCCAGTGCAGAAAACACTATGTTGACAGGAGAACTTTTCCTGTTGACATAGCTACCACCTCTAAGGAGGTGGAGCACCTACGCCGACGGGGGAAACTCTTCCATTGGTGTAAGATGTGTCTTTATTTAGCGCTTCAGCAGCACAAGCTGCACAGGTGCAGCTGCAGCACTGTAAGGCTATGTCTATTCTACAAGGTTAAGTTGATTTAAATTACATCGATGTTCTTCTACTGCTGTAATTAAATCACTTGTGCACGTCCACAAAACACTCCTTGTGAAAATGGACGGTGTTCACAGTTGGTGCTCTTGCATCGACAGAGAGAGCAGTGCACCAGGAGTAGATATCCAACTGTGCGACTCACCACCGTCTGCCCCTTGATGCTCTGGGAAGGGGTCCATTCTTTCAGACAGAGATGGCATGCGCACAGTTTACAGGGGCTGTTGAAAAGCAGCACAAAACATAGTAGGAAGCCCATGGAATGATGGGATGAAGAAAACTGCATAATGGTCAGGGAAGGCGCATGACACGTGCATCTTCAGGAGCCTTGGCCTGAACAGAAAGTTTCAAGCAGGGACTTTCTTTCCAGAACAGATGATTGTAATTAGGGATATGGAAATGACAAATATGATCCTGAGAGACCTCGCCTACTCCTTGCTCCCATGGCTCATGAAGCCTTACACCAGAAACCGTGACAACAGCAAGGAGTGACTTGACAACAGGCTCAGCAGACACAGAATAACTATTGAATGTGCCTTTGGCAAATTAAAGGGTCCCTGGTGCTGCCTTTTTCGCAGGCTAGACCTCAATGATGAAAATATTCCCATGGTCCTAGCAGCCTGCTGTGCTCTGCATAACATTTGTGAAAGTAAGGGGGAAAAGTTTCCTCAGGAGTGGAGCCTGGAGATGGATCAGCTGGTGGCTGCTTTTGAGCAGCTAGATACCAGGGCTGTTAGAGGGGCTCCACTGATGGCTATTCAAATCAGGGAGGCTTTGAAAGAGCATTTTGACAATGAACCACAGTAATATGTCTTTTTATAATGCATTGAACCAGGCATTGCTTTCTTGCACTGTAGTATGACCCTTGTAATGATTGCTGTGATGCATGTATTTTACTCTGCAAAGGCTCCGATTGCCACTGTGTATGAATTTCAACAACAATCATTGTGCGTGGTAGACCAATAAAGATTCATTTTCTTTCCATAAGTACATATTTATTTAACAGATATACAAACATTTCTATTACCTACAAAGGACATGACAATGAAGAGCACTTTTTACAATGAGGCTCTCACAGCTGAGTGTATGTCCAGATGTCATTGTGAAACAGGTCCCGAAGGGGGAAGTCCAAGGGGTACTGAGGCGGCCCAGGCACAGGTGAGGAATGTGTGGGGGGCATTTGTGGAGGGCACGGAAGGCAGTTCTGAATGGGCTGCAGGGGGAGGCGAGCACGGATGTGTTCCACTTGCAGCACAATCAGGGACCTCAGCACACCCAGCTGTATCATCTGCTCCTGTCCCTATTTCCTCTCCCGGCTATCCATTCTCAATTTTTCATCGATAGCCTTTTTCCAAGCTCTCTGCTTGTATCAGCAGTATCAGGCGATTGGAGCACCTCCCTAAACATGTCTTCCTTACTCCTCCAGGGGCACCTGGCATTGGCCACTGTTGGCAGACAGGATACTAGGCTGGAAGGACCTTTGGTCTGACCCAGTATGACTATTCTTATGTTCTCCTGGTTCATCTTCTTATCAGATGGAGCTGCTCAGCCGGTGATCTGGACGAGACTCTCAAGGCCACATCTACATAAACTAAAGACGCAAACCCAGCAGATCCAATAACTCTGGTATACTCCAGGAGGGAGCGTGTTTGCTGTTGGGAGTTGCCATGGCCAGCTGGGAAGATGCTACATGACCTATCCATTCCTAGTAGGGTTACCAACCCTCCAGGATTGGCCTGGAGTCTCCAGGAATCTGCATCAATCTCCAGGTGACTATTGAAAGCAATCTAGAAGATGTTAATAGGATATTTTAAGAAAATAACATTACGTCATGTGGAAAAAAAAGTCTCCCGGAATAGCTGAGTTGGCATCCCTAACGCCAAACAAATAGAAAGAGGAATTTCAAAAATTCCCAGGGCTTTAAAAGGGGAGGGGCAAATGCCTATATACCTGGCTGCAAGTCAGCAGAGTTCAAAGTGGTGACCAGCACAGTCAAGATGGGCATTGTGTGACACCTCCTGGAGGCTAATTAGGATGACAAGCAATGCAGTGTCTACACTGGAACGGCGTTGCTCTAACTTAATCTCAAAAGGCTATGTGCCTCTTTTCCAGGTGGTTTTATTATGTTAGCATAACTAGAGAGTTAAATTGGCAGGAGGAGCACTGCAGTGTGTACACCTCCACTGTTTTGTTGACAAAAGCTGACTTTTATCAATGGAACTGTATAGTGTACACAAGGCATAAGTCTGTATAGTGTACACAAGGCATCATTCATCATGCCTTCAGAGTCAGTACCAGACACAGAAGCTGCATTTTCTGTCTTTGCTGTTCTTTTATCTCCTCTTTTATGTGTTTGTCTTTTTTTGTTTCAGGAAAATGGGATCCAACATCTGCAGCTCCAGCCCATCTCGACTACTTTTCTTTTTCCTCCCAAACAAGCAGTTATTACCATCTTTCATACCATCTACTGGCCATCTGAGACTGTCAGACAAGGGTGTTTTTTTTATTTAATTATAAAACCTCTCTACAGCTAAAGCATTAAGGGAAACTTAATACTTTACTTTTCAATTTTTTTAAACGTCTCTCCTCTCCCCCCCCTTCTTCTCTGGACCTTTAATAAAAGGTTAATGATTGTTAATGGTGTATTTGCCATATGGTGAAGCAGGCCACAGTTTTTATATTCCAAAATCCTGAATGGTTTCTAACCGTTAAGTGTTGTACAATGGCTTCATGTTAACTTTGACTCTGTGGAGCGATTTATTGAAATGAAGTGTTCCTTGCTTCTCTGTTGAAGATTTTTTTGCATTCTTTTTGAGGAAGCAAGTATTTATTTCACTTTGACCCTTTATTAATTCTCCCTTTCTTTTGGTGTGCAATTGTCTATTTTATTTAAAATCTAGTATTAAATATAAACTGTAACATACTGGTAAAAGTTTAACATTAATAAGAATGTATTAAGAGTTATTCAATGCATAATTTGATTACATAATACTGTACCATAAATGCCAATGTCTATATTTATGTGTCTGATACTGTCATCCTCAAGTTCCCAAATACCAAGTGAACTTAAGCCATAGGTCCCAAATGCATAGTGGGGGAAATACAGAGAATTTCAGAAGATCACCAATGTATTTTCTAGAACATCTGAGTCCTATACTGACAGAAATAGTTATTGAACTCCAAATCAAAATTATACTTTTTTTTTCAGGGGAACTTCCAATGAAGACACTCTTCAGATCATTATAGTGCAGGGATTGGCAACCTTTGGCACGTGGCCCACCAGGGTAAGCCCCGTGGTGGGCTGGGCCCGTTTGTTTACCTGCCACATCCACAGGTTCAGCAGATCGCAGCTCCCACTGGCCGCAGTTCACCAGTCCAGGCCAATGGGGGCTGCAGGAAGCAGCTGCCAGCACATCTCTCGGCCTGCCACTGCTACCCGCAGCCCCCATTGGCCTAGAGCGGTGAACTGCAGCCTGTGGGAGCTGTGACTGGCTGAACCAGAGGATACGGCAGGTAAACAAACTGGCTCGGCCCACCAGGGGGCTTATCCTAGCGGGCTGCGTGCCAAAGGTTGCCGATCCCTGAGGTAGATAAAGCAAGTCAGTTAGAGAAGAGTCTATCCTGATTACCACAGGAAGTACAGAATGTAAGAGTGCTTTTCTGTAGCCAAGTAATCAATGTGTGCAAGCGGGTCTTGGCCCTTAGAGCTCAAATGCAGTATCTGGAGAGCATAGTTGCTGAACTGGAGGAGCAGAGAGAGAGTAGGGTTCACTACTCACTTCTGGGGGTGCTCCCTTGTAGCTCCTCTGGCGGTTAACACTCAACAGGTCCAACACCCCCTTCTTCGGTTCCTCATCATGTGGTCTCTGTCTCTCTCTTTCTCGAGTCAAGTTACTGTGTCTTCATGACTCAGTACTCCATTGTCATGGTTTGGCCTTCCAGCCAAGTCACTATAGTTTTCAAAGTCATACCAGACAAACTATCTCAGGCAATTTGCCGATCCACTGCTCTGACTATGCCACTTCGCCAGTGGTTAGTAGGGGAACCTGGGTCTGCCCACTACTCTGGCATCCAACCCTATGCCCTGCTACCACAGTATACAGAATCTGACCTTGTTTCTGTTTCCCTGGGCTCCTTCCAACATTTCCTACCTATCTTCTGCCTCCCAATTCCAGAGTTACACTGAAACGTCCTCCGCTCCCTGCAGCTACTTCATCTACACTAAGATTCTTGCCAGGGTCTGTATTCCCAGGAGGGATCTTAGGGCTTACTCCCCATAAAACTCCTCCTTGTCTGTTGCCAATTCCCCTCCTCCATCCTAAGTGACAGCAGAGTTCATTCCTGCCACCCACTCTTGCTCGCTACATCCTAGGTATATAGTAGGTCAGCCTCCCCCTGTCCCACTGGGCTTCATCATCAATTAGAGCTTATCAGCCCTGACTCTTCTCCAGGAGCAGACAGTCACAGGGCTAATTGGCCCTTTTTACCTTCTCAGGCCTTGTGTGGGGTAGACACCCCACCACATGAGGACCATAAGAACATCCAATAACATACCTACCCGATGTGTAAGTAGTGGATTTCACAGACATCTAGGATTTCTAGTGAGTGCTTGTGAGGAGCCTGTGGCTGTGGAACATATAGGTACCAATAATGTGGGAAGGTGCAGAACAGCAGTCCTGAATCAAAATTTAGCTTACTAGGGGGAAAAAAAGTATAGATCTAGGGCCTCTGTGGTAGTTTTCTCTGAAAAGGTTCCAGATCCACACTTGAGACCAGCCATGAAGCAGGATTTTGATAGTTTCAGTGCAAGAATGAGAAGATGGTATAGAAACAGAGCTTGCTACACATCATGCGGGATAACCTCTGTCTTATGAAAGACTGTCACAGCATCCTCCCCACTTGGTGCTAAAAAGGAAGCTCCAGAGGAATTCTATCTGAGAAGGGAAAGGTGTCAGATGCACAATTCCTTCCTGGTGCTCCTCCTAGATCAATGCAGCTATGTGCTGCCCCATATTGATGCCTTAGCTGAAAGGCTCAATCTAGCCCTTAACCAGCATGTTAGCAGGATGCAGAGAGTTAATTATATTTGAATTAGTATATAATAGTTTCTTTTTTTGTTGTTGTTGCTGGCATACTGTATGTGAATCCTTTTATAGTTATTTGTGAAAACAGGCATTTATAAGGAAAAATTTTAATAGGGTCTGAGTCAGATCTTTGGACACCACAGGAAAATCAACAAGCAGTATGTGTCTTAATCATTTGAATTATCATGTATTATGACTCATTTAGTGCTCAGAAGGAAACTTTACATATATGTAGGAGTAAATTTGTGGTTATCAAGCTTTAATTTTGTTACGGAAGGAGAGATTATCCACTATAGACAGATGTACCGTCTTTACTCCTCCACAGCCTGTGAATTGAGGACCAGTGGCCAGAGTCTGTCTAATACGTACTAAAACTAAACTAATAGGAATTTAATGTCTTTCTTTAATATGTTAAGTTTATTCCTCTTTACATATATTGGGCCTGATTCACTTCAACGAGTTACTTTAAACCAATGTGAGTCAATTGAGTTACACTGATTTTACACCAGTGTGAGATCAGGGGAAAGAATCCCTTTGCAACTAAAAAAAATTGAATAAGACAAGATTGATAAGATTCAATGTAAATTCCTCTTCCCTCTCCCTATCATTCACTCATCTTTCTTCCTTGTCACCACGTTTTCTTATTGTTTCCCTCCCCTAACTCCTCCACTTGTCCTACTGTACCTCTTCAAAGCCCACAGTGTCCCTTGCTCCTCTACCTCCCTCACCATTCTCCTTAGTTTCTCACTCTCAACAAATTCCTTTATGATACAATACAAACATGGTAACTTTGTGTCTAAATAAGCTTTTGACCCAATTTAACTTTTCAGGTACTACCTCATCTCCCTTCTACACTTCAACTCATAGACAATGTGGTATATAACAGTTGCTTTGATTCCTCTCCCCATGCTGCAGAATACTGCCCTTTCCGCTGAAAGGATGATGTCTCCTGGCCAGAACCTTCTTCTTTATCATCTTTGATCTTTTGGCCACTTTTGACATGGTCAATCATGCCCTTGATATCTTGTCCTTCCTTAGTTTTCACATATCCCTCCTCTCTCCAGTCTCCTCTGATCTTGCTGGTTTCTCCTTCAACATCTTTCATTCGTCAGTTGTCCGATGGGTCTGCTGTGCCATTTGCTATGGTGCAGGCACAGCACTCAGTTGCTCCTTCCTTTTTTCATTCTACATCATTGGCCTGAGAGACCAAATACATTCCCATGACTTCAGCTACCATTTTTATGCCAATGACTCACAAATCTACCTGTCCACTCCAACATGATGATTTGTGATGTAAATTAAATACCCTCCTCTCCTTGGTGGTCCCCAGACCAATGTTGGCTCCTACACCTTCTATGCCCCCTATCATTCCCCACAGACCAGGCCCAGATGGTGCTCATCTTAAGTCTGTTGACTGGGGAAGCCTTGGCCTGGGCTTCCTCACTCCTGTAACAGTCCAGCCCCTTCTTGTGGAAATTAGAGGAATTCATTCAAGCTATGTCCATCATTTTTGACAACCCCAATAGGGTGTGGACCACTGAGGCAACTCTTCAGGCCTTATAGAGTGGGGCCAGCCTAGTACACTGCTGAATTTTGTCATTTGGTTTCTGACCCTGGGTGGAATGAGGGAGCCCAGGACCACCATTTATGCCTGGGGTTAACTGAGGAGATGAAGGATGAACTTGCCCTGGTGCAGCCTCCATTCAGTTTGGACAGTCTGATTCAATTGTGCATCAGAATGATTATCACCTCTCAGAGTGATGTTGTGAGCATACCTTGATTTTTCAGAAGTTGCAATTCCTTGGGCCTCTGATACCTGAGGCACCACAGGTCTTGCTTGGCATCAGAGCCCATGCAGGCCAATCAGCAGTCCATAACTCTTCAACTCAGAAGCTTTGATGTTGGGCTTTAGGCTTGTGTCTATATTGTGGGGACCTGTCCATCTTGCCTTGATGTGTCCAGCAAATATGTGGGCAAAACCAGGGCTGGGAATCACCAGGTCACACTGAGCTGTTTTACTTCCCTCTCTGATGGTTCCCAACAGCCATGGGCCACAATTGGCACAGAAGAATCCCTGAGTCAGCTTCTGATGCAGATCTGGATACCTTTGTTAATTCGACTACTGATAAACTCTGAGATCCCACTAAGGCCCTAGTTGACTTTGGGGCCTCAAGTAACTTCATGGACTTAAACTTTGCTAAGATCCATGCAATTCCCACTCTGTGCAAGGACCCTCCAGATCTGGTTGAGACGATTGATGGATTTCTCCTCTTTTCAGGACCTGTAATCTGAGACCATGCCAGTAGCAGTTATCACCCCCCGGGGCAACAGGAAACCCTATAATTTGTATTAATCCAGGCCACTCATGCTCCAGTTATTCTAAATATTCCATGGCTTGCCATTCATGACACCCAAATTCGCTGGCAGAAGAAGGCCCTACACTTTAACTCCAAGGATTGCCAGTGGTCCTGAATACCAGAATCCAATAAACAGACCAGTGCACTCTGTGGTTCATGTTACCCACTTAGAGGAGAACCTGCAAGAGGGTTTCATCCACCCATCTCCAATAGGTGCTCCAATATTTTTTTATGAAAAAGAAACATGGCTCTTTGTGACCATGTGTTGACTATCAGACCCAGAACAATGTGACCATACAAAACCTCTACTCACTCCCCCTTGTCAATGAACTCTTAGACCATCTTCACACAGCCTAAAATTTCACAAAGTTAGATCTGCATTGGACCTGGTGTGCACACAGGAGGAAGACAAGTGGAAGACCACCTTTTGTACTCGATTCTGCCATTAAATTGCTGCAAGGGAGGTTTCCTAACTGTCAGGGTGGTTAAGCACTGGAATAAATTGCCTCGGGAGGTTGTAGAATCTCCATCATTGGAGATTTTTAAGAGCAGGTTACACAAACACCTGTCAGGAATCATCTAGCTAATACTTAGTCTTGTCATGAGTTCAGGGGCTGGACTAGATTACCTTTGAGATCTCTTCCAGTCCTGTGATTCTATGATTATGAATATCTTGTCACCCCCTTCAGACTATGCAACGCTCCAGCAACCTTTCAACACTTTATGAATGATATATTCTGATATATGCAGGATCACTTTGTTATCATCTACCTTGATGACATTCTGATTTTTCTCCGAAGACCAGGCTCTTCATGACTATTGTGTGCATAGCATCCTTGAAAGGCTATGCCAGAATCACTTATATGCCAAGCCAGAAAAATGCAAGTTTGATCGGAACACTCTTGAATTCCTTGGATGTACATTTACCCTCGGGGCTGGAAATGGGACTCACTAGGTGGTGGCTGTCACAAATTGGGTGGCACTGAAGGATGTCCATGGAATCCAACTCTTCTTGGATTTTGCTAATTTTTATAGATGATTTATCCCACAGTTCTCTACCTTGGCCAGAACTCTTGCAGCCTTGCTGCAAAGGGGAGCCTGGTTTTCATGATACCCAGAAGCATAGGCTGTCTTTGATAACCTGAAACAGAAGTTCATCATAGCCCCTATCCTGATCCACCCAGACCCCATCGGACAGACGCAGATGCTTCAAACTTCACAATAGGGGCAGTTGCTTCCCAGCCTGCTGCTCCCAATGATCAGCTTCAGTGTGCCTTTCATTCACGAAAACTCACTCCCTGAGTCTAAGGTAAAATATGACATCCTGGACAAGGAGCTGCTGGTTATCAAAGCAGCCTTTAAAGAATGGCACCATCTGGAGAGTGCTAGATTCCTGGTCCAAGTCCTGGCAGACCATAAAAATTTGCAACCCAAAACCAGTGGCAGGCAGACTGGTCCCTCTTCTTCACACAATTTGAATTGGTGGTCACTTACCAGCCAGGGACAAGAAATGGGAAGGTAGATGTGTTGTCACAAAAGGAATAGTACCACAAACCCATTGAAGAGACTACATCCATGATACTCAAGCCCTCTAGCTTCATTTCTGGCACCATAGCCTCTGACCTGTTATCTTCCATCTGCTCTCAGTTACCTAGTGATTCCTTTGCTATCCAAACATGTCAAGCCTTGGACTAAGACCAGGCCGAGGCCCCAGCCCCCACAGACTTCACATTCCAGGATGAGATTCTGTACCATGAGGGATGTATCTATGTGCCTGAAGGAGTCACTTGGCTTCAAGTCCTACAACTCTGCCATGACACAATCCTAGAAGGCCACTTTGGCCATTCCAAGACCAAGAGGTAGTTTCCAGGAACTTCTGATGGCCTGCTGTTATGTATCTCTGTTGCATCTTACATAGAGTCCTGTGATCGTAGTGCCCAGACCAAGATCCCCTGTTGAAGACCTCTGGGTCTCCTATAGCCCTTACCTTCTCCATCTCAGCCTTGGGCCATTATTTCCATGGATTTATTGTGGAATTACCACCTTTGAAAGGCCACACTACCATTCTAGATGGCAAATGTGTTCCATGCCAAACACTTCCCTGGGCTCAGAAGACATCATGCCTGTTTGTGAGCATCATCTTCCACCTCCATGATTTGCCCACAGACATGGTGTCTGATCAAGGATCCCAGTTTATTTCCCACTTCTGGTGAGAATTTCTACACTGCCTGAGTATCGAGACCCTGACTTTAATAGCCTATCATGCACCATGAATGGGCAGGCAGAGTGGGTCAGTCAGGTCCTCAAGCGATGTCCCCCTTGCTTCCTGAACTATCATTAAGATGATTAACTGTCCCTGATCCCTCATGCCATGTTTGCATACAATGACATACATGACTCCACTAAGCAGATTCTCTTCTTTGCTAACTATTGTTTCCATGTATGAGCTCATCCAGAGATCCGCACCAAATTATCAATGTCAGGTGTTGCTGAAGTCACAGCCCGCATCCAGAAGATACACCAAGAGCTCCAGAGACAGTTAGAAGTTGCCAAGGCTACCTACAAATGGTATGCCAACCAGTCACCTACTTACAAATGGTATGCTGGCCAACACCTAGTTTCAGGGTAAGGGATAAGGGTTTGTTTGTTTTTTGAGATTTTCAGCAAAAACAGTTCAGCTGTTTCCTAGGACTAGGTTGGAAAATACATTGTTGTGTTCCGTTTCCAAAAAAAAAATCATACAGTTATTTTGCTGATAAAATCTAGTGTCTCTAGGTTTACATAAGACATTAAGAATGGCCCTACTGGGTCAGACCAAAGGTCCATCTAGCCCAGTATCCTGTCTTCTGACTGTAGCCAGTGCCAGGTGCCCCACAGGGAATGAACAGAACAGGTAGTCATCAAGTGATACATCCCCTGTCACTCATTCCCAGCTTCTGGCAACAGAGGCTAGGGACACCATTCCTGCCCATCCTGGCTAATACCCATTGATGGACCTATCTTCCATGAATTTCAAGCAGAGACTTTGATTTAGCAGGCAGGTTGTCCTGGAGTCAGAAATGTATATTGCACTATCCTATGAAAAATCCATCCACATTTGGTCAAATTACAAGGAGAGAGAGAAACACTTTTTATACATGCTCAGCACAAGCTTGTTAGAAGCTACTAGTCAAATTCTCCACACTTTCAATTTCCATTGAGCATGTCAATCCTACCCCCACAGATTTCACTAAGTGTGCTACAGCCCAGGACTGAGATGGAATTTTTTTCTGCAATTGCTCCTGCTTGCTGCCAGGAGGCCCCGTGGCACTGCAAACCACAACTGGGAGCAGTGTGTGCTTTCAGTGGCTCTGCTACTGGCTCCCAGGCAGCAAGAGGAGGAAAGAGTGTGATTGGAATGAAGAGGAGAGACTAGCAGGGTGCGTGGAAGGGAATAGGGTCGGGCTGGAGAAATTAGAAGCAGAAAGAATAGACAGAAAAAGACATATTGTGCAGTGAGAGGCCTATAAGAGGAAAGGGACAAGGCTTTAGCTATGGGACCACCTTTTTATTGTGCAATCCTTGTCTCATTCATTACACACTTTCTAAAGTCTGCAGCAGATGATGGTGGAGTCCTACAGACACAACCCTGATTCAGCCCTGTACACTGAATGGGACAGAGGTCATCCAGAAAAAATAGTGTGTAATCATGTAATTAAAGACTATATTATAATACATATGTATAAGAGAAGTGATCTATGTCTGAGCGGGCAACCTGAATTCTGGAACTTCCTACCTTTAGAGTGTTTCACTATGCAAACTTAATGTTCTTTTGAAGTAGGATTTTTTAATTATTATTATTTTTACACAGAGGCAGACATAATATTGGTTTAGATCCTCAGCTGGAGTAAATTGGCATAGCTTCACTGAAGCCAGTGCAGCTCTTCCATTTTTCCACTAGCTTAAGCCGGTCCAGTGTCTTTCCATAGTTGTGTGGAACCTCAGGTTAGATTCTCACTAAGGCTATCAAGAGCTTAAAAAAATTAATCATGATTAAACATGCAATTAAAAAAATTGTGATTAATTGTGCAATGGATTGCACTGTTAAACAATAATAGAATACCATTTATTTAAATATTTTGAATGTTTTCTACATTTTCAAATATATTGATTTCAATTACAACACAGAATACAAAATGTACAGTGCTGACTTTATATTTATTTTTATTACAAATTTTGTACTGTAAAAAAAATAAACTATTTTTAATTCCCCCATTACACGATCTGTAGTGCAAACTCTTTATCATGAAAGTTGAACTTACAAATGTAGAATTATGTACAAAAAACCCCGCATTCAACAATAAAATAATGTAAAATTTTAGAGCCTACAAGTCCACTCAGTCCTACTTCTTGTGCATCCAATCACTCAGACAAACAAGTTTGTTCACATTTGCAGGGGTTAATGCTGCCCACTTCTTGTTTACAATGTCACTGAGACTGAGAACAGGTGTTCACATCGCACTGTTGTAGGCGGCGTTACAAGATATTTACGTGCCAGACATGCTAAAGATTGATATGTCCCTTCATGCTTCAGCTACCATTCCAGAGGACATGCGTCCATGCTGCTGATGGGTTCTGCTTGATAACAATTCAAAACAATGCAGACCAATGCATGTCATTTTCATAATCAGAGTCAGATGCCACCAGCAGAAGGTTGATTTTATTTTTTTGGTGGTTCGGTAGTTTCCGCATCAGAGTGTTGCTCTTTTAAGACTTCTGAAAGCATGCTCTATGTCAGTGGTTCCCAAACTAGGGGTGCTGCTTGTTCAGGGAAAGCCCCTGGCGGGCTGGGCCGCTTTGTTTACCTGCCGTGTCTACAGGGTCCGCCAATCGCAGCTCCCACTGGCCGCGGTTCACCGCTCTCGGGCAATGGGGGCTGCGGGAAGCAGCGCGAGCCAAAGGCCTGGCCCGCCAGGGGCTTTCCCTGAACAAGCGGTGCCCCTAGTTTTGGAACCACTGCTCTACCCTTTGTCCCTCTCAGATTTTGGAAGGCACTTCAGATACTTAAACCTTGGGTTGAGTGTTGTAGCTATCCTTAGAAATCTCACATTGGTACCTTCTTTGCCTTTTGTCAGATCTGCAGTGAAAGTGTTGTTAAGATCATAGAATCATAGAATCATAGAATATAAGGGTTGGAAGGGACCCCAGAAGGTCATCTAGTCCAACCCCCTGCTCGAAGCAGGACCAATTCCCAGTTAAATCATCCCAGCCAGGGCTTTGTCAAGCCTGACCTTAAAAACCTCTAAGGAAAGAGATTCTACCACCTCCCTAGGTAACGCATTCCAGTGTTTCACCACCCTCTTAGTGAAAAAGTTTTTCCTAATATCCAATCTAAACCTCCCCCACTGCAGCTTGAGACCATTACAACATGTGCTGGGTCATCATCCGAGACTGCTATAACATGAAATATGGCAGAATGTGGGTAAAACAGAGCAGGAGGCATACAATTCTCCCCCCAATGAGTTCAGTCACAAATTTAATGAACGCATTATTTTTTTTAATCAGCACCATCAGGATGGAACCATGTCCTCTGGAATGGTGGCTGAAGCATGAAGGGGCATGCAAATGTTTAGCATATCTGGCACATAATACCTTACAATGCCAACAACAAATGTGTTATTAGAATGCCTGTTCTCACTTTAAGGTGACATTGAAAATAGGAAGTGGGCAGCAGTATCTCCCTGTCAAGGTTCCTCCCCCACTCTGAACTCTAGGATACAGATGTGGGGACTCTGAACTCTAGGGTACAGATGTGGGGACCTGCATGAAAACCTCCTAAGCTTACTTTTACCAGCTTAGGTTAAAACTTCCCCAAGGTACAAATTAATTTTATCCTTTGTCCTTGGAATATCCACTGCCACCACCAAACTCTAACTGGGTTTACTGGGAAATGTAGTTTGGATACGTCTTTCCCCCCCAAATCCTCCCAACCCTTGCACCCCACTTCCTGGGAAAGCTTTGGTAAAAATCCTCACCAATTTGCATAGGTGACCACGGGCCCAAACCCTTGGATCTGAGAACAATGAAAAAGCATTCAGTTTTCTTACAAGAAGACTTTTAATAGAAATAGAAGTAAATAGAAGTAAAGGAATCACCTCTGTAAAATCAGGATGGTAGATATCTTACAGGGTAATTAGATTCAAACCATAGAGAATCCCTCTAGGCAAAACCTTAAGTTACAAAAAAGACACACAGACAGAAATAGTCATTCTATTCAGCACAGTTCTTTTCTCAGCCATTTAAAGAAATCATAATCTAACACATACCTAGCTAGATTACTTACTAAAAGTTCTAAGACTCCATTCCTGTTCTATCCCTGGCAAAAGCAGCATACCGACAGATACAGACCCTTTGTTTCTCTCCCTCCTCCCAGCTTTTGAAAGTATCTTGTCTCCTCATTGGTCACTTTGGTCAGGTGTCAGCCAGGTTATCTTTAGCTTCTTAACCCTTTACAGGTGAGAGGATTTTTCCTCTGGCCAGGAGGAATTTTAAAGGGGTTTACCCTTCCCTTTATATTTATGACACTCCCGTAAATGTAAACAAACTTATTTGTCTTAGAGGTTGGCTGAACAAGAAGTAGGACTGAGTGGACTTGTAGGCTCAAGTTTTACACTGTTTTGTTTTTGAGTGCAGTTATGTAACAAAAAAAAATCTACATTGGTAAGTTGCACTTTCACAACAAAGATATTGCACTACAGTAGTTGTAAAAGATAAATTGAAAAATACTATTTATTTGGTTATCATTTTTACAGTGCAAATGTTTGTAATAAAAAAAACAACAATATAAAGTGAGCAGTGTACACTTTGTATTCTATGTTGTTATTGAAATTAATATATTTTAAAATGTAGAAAAACATCCAAAATATTTAATAAATTTCAATTAGTGTTCTATTGTTTAACAGTGCAATTAAAACTGTGATTAATCACGATTAATTTTTTGAGTTAATCATATGAGTTAACTGAGATTAATTGACAGCGTTAATTCTTATGACTATTTTAATTATGCTAGCTAATTGTATTTTATGCAACATGGGTGAAATTCAGAGGCCCAACAAAAGGGCTTCACACCACTGAAACATTCACAATAGAGCTGAAGAAAAGATTTAAGTTGTGCTGACACCTTGCATGGGAGTGAATTTCACCCAAAGTCCCTTCTGAGTTGATTTCTTTTAGTGTAATTACAGATTCACAGCAGATATTGCAATGTGTAGTTAGATTATCCTAACTACTTTTCAGTACTTAACTGTAAAATGATCAGAAAATCACTGTTCAAGAACACTGTCATGCTCTAATCTTAAACTAACATGTATTAGTGTATCATTTTATTGAATTGGTGAGAGCCATTGCACTATGAAAGACCAACATCTGTAATACAAATCCGATAAAAGACACCAGCTTTACATACACACATGAAACACACAGGGAGCTTTCATTAATATGCAGAGGATTTGCATGGAGTACTGTCATTACTGAGTGTGACCAAGTGAAAACAGGAATCTTACCTTAATGTCATCCAACACGCTGTGCAGCTTCCTCAACTCTCATTCCTCCCAGAGATTTAAAGGACCTTTGACCTTGTTTTGTGTTCACCAGTGAGAGTGAATAAGAACTGCACTCCTCTGGAGGCTAACAAGACTTCAAATCAAATAATTTCTTCACATAGTCTGTCTTTCTCTCTGGGTTACATAGACACAGGGTCTGTGCAAGAATTTAGCCTTTCCCCTTGATGCTTCTAGCTACCCTCCACCAGAAGCTATGCTTTTGGATGTCAAAAAAGGAAAAGAGGGCCTGATTCACACTACAAGCCCTTATATTCTAACTTGCCTAAGTCCACTTCCCTCACTAGCTCCTAGTATTCTCCACACTTTCCAGACCTCCCTAAGAAACGGCCTCAAATACCAAACTTCCCCTTTCAGGATTTCTTTTCCACCCATACAGCTTCTCACTCAGCTCCTTCAGCAGCCACAGATCCCACCACCATGCAGGCTACTTCCAAGACACTATCTGGAGAGACTACCTCTAGCTCCTATTTCTTCTCAGTTTTCCTCTCTGAGAGGATCTGGCAGGGCCCTTTTACAACAGAAATGCAGAGATCCTCATAGACACATAGACATTAAGGTCAGAAGGGACCATTATGATCGTCTAGTCTGACCTCTTGCACAATGCTGGCCACAGAATCTCACCCACCCACTCCTGAAATAAACCTCTCACCTATGTCTGAGCTATTGAAGTCCTCAAATCACGGTTTAAAGACTTCAAGGTGCAGAGAATCCTCCAGAAAGTGACCCATTCCCCATGCTGCAGAGGAAGGCAAAAAACTCCCAGGGCCTCTTCCAATCTGCCCTGGAGTAAAATTCCTTCCTGACCCCAAATATGGCGATCAGCTGAACCCTAAGCATGTGGGCAAGATTCACCAGCCAGATATCCAGGAAAGAATTCTCTGTAGTAACTCAGATCTGACCCCATCTAACATCCCATCACAGGCCACTGGGCCTATTTACCACGAATAGTCAAAGATCAATTGCCAAAATCATGTTATCCCATCATCCCATCTCCTCCATAAGCTTATTGAGTTTAATCTTGAAGCCAGACAGGTCTTTTGTCCCCACTGCTTCCCTTGGAAGGCTGTTCCAGAACTTCACTCCTCTGATGGTTAGAAACCTTCGTCTAATTTCAAGTCTAAACTTCCTGATGGTCAGTTTATATCCATTTGTTCTTGTATCCACATTGGAACTGAGCTTAAATAATTCCTCTCCCACCCTGGTATTTATCCCTCTGGTATATTTATAGAGAACAATCATATCTCCTCTCTGCCTTTTTTTGGTTAGGCTAAACAAGCCAAGCTCCCTGAGTCTCCTTTCATAAGACAGGTTTTCCATTCCTCGGATCATCCTAGTAGCCCTTCTCTGTGCCTGTTCCAGTTTGAATTCATCCTTCTTACACATGGGAGACCAGAACTGCACACAGTATTCCAGATGAGGTTTCACCAGTGCCTTGTAAAACGGTACTAACACTTCCTTATCTCTACTGGAAATACCTCGCCTGGTGCATCCTGCCCCTCTAGGTCTCTCCGTTTTCTGAGGAGAGGGAGCTCCTTGTACACAGCACTCTGTCTTCCAGCATATCTTGCCTCATCACCTACAACTACCATGAGCCCTGGGATCTACAAACTGTAGCATTCCTCTCTTCTGGGCTGAACCTAGAAACTAACCTGGAATCTGTCTTTAATCTGTCAGAAAATAGGGATGACACCCCAAACTGGTGGTATAATCTATAATTAGATTTCACCAAGTAACAAATGTGAACTCCTGGGTCACTATATCAGTCTTACCATGGAGCCTGCCAGCCTGCCTTGCCACCCAGACAAACTGAACTTTGTGATAAAAGATTATGTAAACCAAAAATCACACCACATCAGGTTACTCCCAATCCCAAAGGATCAGTCATTTGCTCACTCCAGATCTTACCCCAGAAACAATGCTAGCAGCCAATTCTACAGTAAACTAAATAAAGGTTTATTAGCTATGAAGAAGAAATAAGAGCTATTGAGAAATCAAATCAGGTAAAATACATTAACAGGTGAATCAAAGTTGTAGGTCCAAATGTTAGCAGAGTTGTAGTAATCTGACAGTCTCCAAAAGTATTTCAGGTTTATGCAGAATAACTCTGTGGATCTTTGTCCACAGGCTCAGTATTTCCACCCTGTTGGAATCCAAACAGTTCAGAGATGCAGGATCATTCCTGGAAATCCATTTTATAGCTCTTTTACAGACAACCAGACAACAGTCACACTAACCACATGGGCATTTCTTTTGATGATGGCGAGTGAGGACTATGCTTAGAGTCTATGAACCCCCATTGTCCATAAAATGACCTTTGCTTTGAAATTAGCACTCTCCTTCATTTGAATTTTCCCAAGACATCATCTGCATTTAGTGTGTTATTTAGTTTCAAGGATATACATAATTTAAATGCCTGCCATTATGTTATTATAGTAATAGATAAGTAAAAATAATACAGGTAACATTCCATTAGTTTTCATGAAAAACCAGTAGAAAAAATAGACAAACTGGACTGTTGATGGCATAACCTATACAAGATGGGCTTCATTTTGCAATCTGAAGCACCAATGACAATGAAAACAATGCTAAAGTTGATGACTCTGAAATCTGCATAACTAGATCGGGGAAAAGCATTTTTCAATTTAATTTTTTTGGACGGATGTACTGTGTCAATTTTGCAGCACGGGACACTTAAAAGCCCTATGTGTTAATCAATCCATGGCACTTCTAACTGTGATGAGGTAATAGAACAGATTCACCACTTGATATTAAAATCATGTGAAGAAATCAAGACTATCAGGATTAATCAGACATTTTTTAATAATTCATGGGTTCTTGCTAGGAATAAGAACACTCTTGAAATTAAGACATCTCATAGCTTGCAATGCCACTTGCTTTGTTAAGGGGATATTTCAATAATTTCACCTTTTTAATAGGCGTGAATGTCTGAACTACAATAAAAATAGCAATAATGAATTAGCTGAACTATAGCAAATATAAAAGATACATTACACCGTAGGTATAACAAAGAATGCTTAGAATTATTACTTTACAAATAGTTGAAAACAACAAATGCACATATAACTATTTAAATGTTTAAATTACAAAAATAATAAATATTAGTGAATAAAGGATTGGGGTAAATATCAAATGCTCCAGGATAGTGTGAGAGGGCACATAACTCAGTTTTAGTTAAATTTTAGATTTCTCCTTTTTCAAGTATTTGAAGAACTATATTTCCTTTTTATTCCTTCCTGCAAATGCTGGCTTCCATCCATGTATGACTCTCTGGCATGCTGATTGTATTCTTCTGGTAATACTACAGTAAATATTTCCAAGGGGGTGAAATTCATTGCTGGGCAGAGGACCCACACAAGGCCAGTTTACCCCTTAAATTCATTTAAGCTTGGGATTTCACTAAAATGTAGGAGAATTAAGCCTGACTAATGGCAAATTAATCATTCTTTATCCCAATGCTCTGTTGTTTCTAAATTCCGTTTTAATGGGGAAATAGTATTTACAAAACTTAATATCAATAGAAATATTTCCTTCTTAAAAAAATTCCAACTAAATACATTTCTTATTTGGAATTAAATATTCCCCTGCAGTGTTTGTAACCAAAATATCTCATTTTTATTGCAATATTGAATATTGCTATTTTTTTTTGCTCTATAGTCAGAATGAAATTGACTAGAAACTGGCTATAAACACAGTGACACTGATTTGGCAATTATCATAGTTTAAACTTTGGGAAATGCAAAAAGGCAAACCAACAAATTGTACTTCAGAATACAATTTAAATAATCTAAAATGTTCAATTTAGATCAGAACATTTTTTTAAAGAAATCTGATTCTGTACCCCTTGTAAGTTATTGTGCAATAAAAAATATTCAGAAAACAATGATGTTTTTAAACAAAATTAAATTAAATTATAAATGTTATTTATCTCCTGTTCATTTTTTTTTAATCTTGGTACTTGGGGCCAAATTCTAACTCTTTTAAATTTTGATAAATAGTTTGTTTACCTCTAAATTCTGCGTAACCCAGTTTGACAGATCACAAGGACAAGCAAGCCAATGCAGAAAAGTGTGTTTAGAGGAAGGAATCATAGACACACAGAATCACATAATTGTAGGACTGGAAGGGACCTCAAGAGGTCATCTTCTCCAGTCCCCTGCACTCATGGTAGGACTAAGTATTATCCAGATCATCCCTGACAGGTGTTTGTCTAACCTGCTCTTAAAAACCTCCAATGATGGAGATTCCACAATCTTCCTAGGTAATTTATTCCAGTACTTAACCATTGTCTGGCTATGCCAAAAGAATGACAGGAGACAATAAGGGCTTCCATCAGCTTCCTCCCCTGTTTTCATCCAGGTCCCTCCAGCAATTCCCTTGCCAGGACCTTACCAACCACCCAACCTTGTAGGAGGTATTAAGGTGGACTATAATGATGGGGAGTTGGCTCCCTGCTGTACCAACCAGAGGAGTCCCCAGCTCACTCAGTTACCAATGTGGTGGAAAATTAACCATGCGTTGCGTTTGGATCAGAAAAAGCCTGAGGCTCCTTTATTGATTACAAGCATGGGAGGGTGGGGGGAGGGGTAACAGCTCTAAGTAGCTGCCCCCGATGCAAAGCACGCACAGCTTTTTAAAGCTTAAAACCACAGACAAATTATACATACTTCCGTATTAATTACCTTATTTGGAATACATTGCAAAATTAACACTTTTCAAAAGCAAAAACAAGCATCTCCCCCACTAGGTCCTTCCTGTTATTCACTGTGTGTTCTTTTGTAGTCAGTGACCTTTCTAACACAACTGTTGCAGTTATATATTTCATAAGCTTGACTATTGCAAATTTGTTCTGTCTGGGGTCTTTTCCATCCTGCCCCTTCATGCCCATTATGCACAGAAAACCATTGTTCCATTTTGGGGACTTTCCACTGTGATTTCTCCTACCCCTTGACACACATAAGCAAACAAGATCTCAGTTTATGGCCTGCAGGCAAGTTTAACCAAAGTCAAGGCCTTGACCTGAGTTTTATGTCCTGTTAATTTTCCCTCACACCAAGCACCTCTCCTTAATGCCTTTTCCAAGCCATTTATCTATTCTTTTGTGCTGTAATTTATGGGGTATCTGCAGTGAACATCCACTATACACTTAAATAAAAAGAGTTGCAACATATGGCCTACCGCCCATCATGCTATGCATGAAGAGAGCCCACCTGAACCTGCTGCGAGGAAGGCAAAGAAAACCCCACTGCACCTGGCCAATATGGTGATAAGGGAAAAATTTCTTCCCAGCCCCCCTCAACAGGGCGGTAATGCCCACAGCGTAGTGCCCACAGCAGATATAGCTAAACACCCAGCATATCTGTGACCTAAATAAGGAGGGAGGGTGGGCGCTGCCCAGCCTGTTCCAAGTGAATGAGGAGAGGGTTCAGGCCCAGGCTGAACTTTTAAAATCCCTCATTCCTAGGTGGTGAGTCATCCACCACGCTATTTATCCAGCAGTTTTACATCTCCCCTCCTCCCCCAAGCCAGACAGCATTGCCCTCTTCTCCTGTCCAGCCAGACAACCACCACCCCCTGCTTAAAGTGCAGGGCGGTGACCTTGACAATTAGGAACTTTTTCCTAAATGTCCAACCTAAACCTCCCTTGCTTCAATTTAAGCCCATTGCTTATTGTCCTATCCTCAGAACAATTTTTCGCCCCGCTCCTTGTAATGACCTTTTATGTACTTGAAAACTGTTATGTCCCCTCTCAGTCTTCTCTTCTCCAGACTAACCAAACCCAGTTTTTTCTATCTTTCCACAGGGGTCATGTTTTCTAGACCTTTCATCATTTTTTGTTGCTCTTCTCTGGACTTTCTCCATTTTTCCACATCTTTTCCAAAATGTGGTATCCAGAACTGGACAGAATACTCCCATTGAGGCCTAATCAATGCTGAATAGAGTGGAATAATAACTTCTTGTGTCTTGTTTACAACACTCCTGCTAATACATTCCAGAATGATGTTTGCTTGTTTTGAAACAGTGTTACACTGTTGACTTATATTTAGCTTGTGATGTCCTAGATCCCTTTTCGTAGTACTCCTTCCTAAGAAGTCTTTTTTCCATGTTGTATATGTGCAACTGATTGTTCTTTTCTAAGTGGAGCACTTTGCATTTGTCCCTATTGAAGGACAGTAATATATCTGTTCAAGAGGTAGGTAAAGACACACTTATAGATCAAGAATAATACAAATAATAAATTTCCATAGGAATGATTTTGTGATGGAAAATACAGTTTTTGCAAGATCAACATTTTCCCATCAAGGTTAATTGAGCTGATTGAAGAGAAACCCATTTGCACCAATTTATCTCTGAAGTAAATCCTTTGATTTTACTAGAATTACACCAGCTATGCATTTGGTCCTTTCTTTATTTCTTTTAATTGATAATGACCTTTGCTCATGGCCCTTTCTTGCTACATGACTCATAGTCAATATGTCATCACTATTATGTGGAAATAATTAATACATCATAAGCCTATTAGATATATTTACTTTATCCCATAATAACCATAAATAAACTATACAAAAATTTAATATAGGTTCCTTAAATGTGAAGTACATTATACCTAATAAATATATTCCTTGTGACCTAGATTCAGCAAAGCACTTAAGAATGGGCTTGGGGAGAAGGGGAGGTATAGCTCAGTGATTTGAGCATTGGCCTGCTAAACCCAGGGTTTGTGAGTTCAATCCTTGAGGGAGCCATTTAAGGATCCAGGGCAAAAAATTGGGGATTGGTCCTGCTTTAAGCAGGGGGTTAGTCTAGATGATCTCCTGAGGTCCCTTCCAACCCTGATATTCTATGATTATCTTTGGACTTTTGCATGTGCTTAACTTTAAGCCTATACTTAAGTGCTCAGTGTAATTTGGGTCCTATGTTTGGGAACCTTACTTGATTAGGCTTCCTTAAGTGGTTGTATCCCATCAAGATAAATGTTCCTTCCTGTTTCTTCCACAGAATATCTGCAATGGTTCATGTAACATTTCAGCCTATTCAGGCTCTAGTATAAAGCACTGGTAATATTTTGATATTTGAAATACTGCTTTATAAACTGAACACTCCTGAAGGGAACAGTGAATATACTTTTTCATTCAACTAATTTTGGATGATGAAGTACAACTTGTTCATTATGGTTTGACCTCTCGAAAGTTAACCTCCCTAAATCCCTTACCAAAGTTTTGTTATGACTGGTTGACCAGAATATGCATACGCAGACTACTTTTCAAGTAAGCTACTGAAAAGCTGCTTTATGAGAGTGGATACTCATTCTGGTAGACCCAGGGAAACTTGGAAGCCTGAACTTGATAAAACATAAATCTGAACTGTTAAATATAAATCTTTGAATTCAATATTTTAGACTGAATCCAAAATAGTTTCAGGGCAACTTGCTCATCCTTTGTGGTAGAAGGAGAATCATAATTCCCACACTACAGTTTTTAAAATGAGGTTAAGTTAGGTTCCTAAATCCACATGTAAACACCCACATAACTGGCCTGATTTTCAAAATTATTGAGTACCCACATCAGCTCCCATTGACTTAAATGGAATTTGTGGGTGCCCCACACTTTTGAAAATCTGTAACATTGGTTGACATTTTTCAAACAGAAAGGTTTTTTAATGGAAATTGGCTTTTAGGACAAAATGGAATTTTTTGTTAAAAAATGTTCTTGTGAAACATTTTTGGGGTTTGTTGTTTTGGGGGGTCGTTTGGGATTTTAATTTTTCAGTAAAACCTGATAGTGTGAAGAATATTTATTGACAAAAACAAAAAAGAAACAGAAATGCTTTTGTCACAAACTTTTGCAGGAAAACAAGTAATTTTCTGATCAGCTCTGCAAATCAGGTCACATATTTAATTGCCTAAGTATGGACTTAGAACAATTTAGACATCCATTTTTAAAAATCTTGGCCATCGTCTTTCTTTCCATGACTGCCCACCTACCCTCCCATACACACACACACACACACATATGTTCACACATTCAATAGCTCTAGGATGAAATATTTTTAAGAAGTTTATATCAGCGTTCATGAATAAGTATAATAAGTGAAATTGATGCATTTTTCCTGTGATATGAGGCCACTTTGGAGAAAATTTCCTCCAAACTGATTTTAGAAGGATAAATGAAAGACACTTTTTTGGATAGTGTAAACACCAAGCTTCCTTACATTATTTATGTCTGAACAGCATCCCCCCCCCCTTCTTTTTTTTGCTTTTAAATTGAACTTGATATTTTTTTCTTGTCTTGTTAATACAACAACATAAAAAAAACCCAACCTAAAGCACAAGACACAGCAGGAGTAGGCTGTTCTGCGGGCAGAGAAAGTATTCCTTCTGCCGGTAGACTTTGTTCTGTAACTGATTGGGGGGGGGGGGAAGGGTGGAATCCCACAGGGGCTCACTACTTCCAAAAGCAAAGGACCTTTGATATGTAAGGTAAGTTTTTATTGTATTTTATATTGTCCATGGGCCCTGTGAGGTCCTTTGTGTTCCAACCCAGGTTGTTATACCAATAAAATAAAAACCAGCAGGATCTTATTAAAGGGAAAAAGGCAAAATGCCACATTTATTGTGAATACAGAAAGAATCATAGTAAGCAGTTAGTTATAGTTATAACATTCCATTCAATCTCATATTTATTCACACATTCATTCATACAAACACACACACACAGGTTCTGCAAGGTTGTTATCAAAGTTACTAGCCTTAGAGTTGCTCATGCCAAGCCACTGGCCAGGTGGCCTGGACATGAGGAGGGAGCAGGGCCTTGTCAGATGCTCATCTGATGCTCCTGGAAGTTGGTTTGCAGAATCAGACCCCCCAAATTTCTCACTTTCTAGAGTCCATTTTTATAGGAATTTCTTCCTATGCCAGTCTATGGGAATTGCTTCATCATGCTGTTGCTGAATCAGTCAGCAGATGGCACATTCCTAACGGCTCCATGCTGCTAGATGTTATCTTGTTCTTTGGTTCTCCCATTCTTGAGGCTGTTGGGTGGATTCCAGTCTGCCCTCTGGGGGTCCTCTGGTTATTTCCACTTGACGGCTTCTTCAGCCGATGGACACTGGATTCTTAGGCTGGCACCTCCCTGATCATTCAGTTATTATCCACACCAAGCATCCATCCACATACATCCTCTATCTCTATTTTAATCAAAATTGTTAATACAACAAAAGGGCGGAAAGTCTCTGGGTGCTGTTTCTGTTGTTACAGAGTATTGCTTTGAGTCTCTCTCTGTGTGAATTGCTTTGAGAACAGACTCTGTCTTAGAATGTACTAACGCAATTAGCAGCTTGCAAGTTTCACACATAGAGGGAGAGAAACAGTACCAAAAACCAAGAGATCTCTTAATTAATAATACCCTGGAATTTAAACTATGGGGAATCAAACTCATTTGTGATTTTAATACAGAACTTCTTTAATATGATCCAACAAGGTAACCTTCATTGAAGATAGAAAGGTACCTACCCACATCTTTTTAAGAGTGCAGTGTTACTAGGAAATTAATTTGTGAAGAAAAGAAAAAAAAAACCTGTGTTCAAGGTAAACTTTTAATTTCATTTTTTAAAAGTGTGATTTACAGCTGTTAATGCTGTGAACATAGGCTCTGGCTTTAGCAATATCCTGTAGAATTCTATATTTACTTTGCTAACAGTATATTATGTGAACTGGGCTTGCAGCCGTCATTGAAGTACAAAGAACAGAAAGACAGTAGGTTCATGCTTCTAAATTTATTCCTCTGAACAGTGGACTTCATTAAAGAGGAAAGTACATTAAAATATTCCAGCATGGTCCATGAGATGCTCAGATGAGCTGCCTGATGAGCCCAGAGATGAACCAGTCTTTTATTTTCAGGATTATACAGGTTGCTACCTTTACCGCACAGGTTATGAAGCTGAGTATTATTTAATAAATTATTTTTAAAAATCACTTCTTCACTTAAGCATATACTTTACATATCACAGATTACTTAATATAATTCATAGTGTTCCTCAAAGTGATCTGCATGTACAGTTGTATCGGAATGTACAAGTACTTGTCTGTGTGTTTGACAGGTTATAGCAATGTGACCTCCTGGATTAAGAAAAGTTAAATTCGCTTGTTATACATTCTTTTTAAATGTTTTAGTCTTTTTTTCTGAGACCTTAACTTGTTGTCAGTGGGAATAATACTCCCACAAGGTATGAATCATGAAAATTAATCATATCATGAGGGTGAGTTCACAGCTTTCCAGTCTAGTAGCCTTGAGATTTGATTGAATGTTGAGTTTGCCCAATATTTCATAACTGTATCAGCTATTGTTTCCATTCTCTTTCCAGCCTTGTGTGTTCTCTCATAGACTGCTAGGGTATATCTATACTGTAATTAAACAGCTTCTCAGTCTGAGCCCTGCAACCCTGAATTTACTGGCACAGGCCAGCTGTGGGTTTTTAATTGCAGTGTAGACATACCCATAGACTTTAAGGCCAGAAGAGACCCTCATGATCATCTAGTCTGACACAGAACCTCACCCACCCTCGATCTCAAAGATGGTATGCTCTTCTTACATATAGAGTTTGCCATCTTCGACATGTTATCATTTGACCCATTCCTATGGTGAAACAATCTACTCATAATGTTACATTTTCTGTGTACTAGGAGGCAACATATCAGGTTGTGCTTTTCAGTGCCATGTTGCCTAATGTCTTTTGGGCTGCCTTTCCTTTCTGTGCCACTGGCTTGCCCTTTATTTATTTATTTTTCATTTGTTCCCCTGTTTCCCAGTGACTATTGACTATAAACCTTTTAACTTTCAACTTCAAAAATAAATACCAAAATTGTTTTTCTTATCTTAGGGTGAGGGCAATCTTGAAGAATAAGCTGCCCATTGAAGTGGGTGATAGAGGGCTTTGAGTCTACTCCAAAATCTGAATCCACATAAAATCTCTTTGCTGCTGCCACACCAGAACCACCAAACTTTTGACAATTATGGACATTTTATTTTTGAAATTTTGGAAACATATAAACAGAAGATGGGGAAAATCCACCCATGTGGCCATCAAGGAAATCTAATTGATGGGATACATCTTCCTTATTCAAATGGATGATCCCTGCCCAATGCTCTATAGGATTAAACAAGACCCATATCAATATATATAGAAGGAAAACTCCATCCTGAATCTAAAATCTCGTGGTCATTCCAACCCTCTGCATGTGAACAAGAACTACCATGAAACCCAGATTTAGCCAGTTATCCAAGTACTTGTTCAAACTTTCCTTGAATGCAATCACATATGCAGATGATTCACAGACACATAGCTGCAGATGCCTGGAGTAAAATATTTCCTTTAATCCGTTCCTTTTGCTGATATCTCCTGGGGTAGAGACTTTAACTACCGATTAACAGATCTAGGAGGGAAAAATCCTATATGCTTTAAAGCTAAGCACTTTTTCTCCTCTATTTCCATAATTGCCTAAGTTTCCCTGCTGCTGCTTATTTCCAGTAGGCCCATCCTCGAGTTACTGTGATTCCTTAGAGGACACTGCAGGAAGTTCCCTCCTCTCAGTCACTAAGCTCAGCTCTTCTCTAGATTATGTTTAGGCCAAAAATTTCAAACCCAGGTGCCTAAATCTGAGCTTTTTTCATTCATAATTAGGCAACTAAGAGCTTGCCTACATTGGGCAGTTGTCAGACTCTAAGTGTACCACACCAGTATATTTAAAGTGGTGCAATTTCCCTAGTGCAGACTTAGTTATATCAGTATTATCATGAAACACACACAGTCTACTGAGGACTTTCCACCAGCCACAGTGACCATGACTGATGTCTTTACACCAGGCATCATATAGTGAAGTTCCCATCTCAGACTCTACCCTGCAAATGCACAGCTCTCTGGGGTCAGCTCGCAGGCCGTGCCAGGTATGGTCAGGTTGTGCACCTCTTCATGTGTCGATCAAGAGTCTGAGAGCATGGTGTTCTGTGGTCTGTTTGCCATCCTGGTGACATGGCTGAGGAGCATTCAATGCCACTTTTGAATATAATGAGCAACTGAAGGAAGGCCAGATCTCTGTGAGACTGACATTTTGCACAAAGTCAGATTACTTTATGCTCAGAATTTGGTTCTGACAGCACATATGGAATGCCTCTAGCCACTCCTAGTCTGCCAGTTAGAGGATCCAGGTTTCTGACCTGTACAGCGGTATGGCAGTATACAGATTTGATGGATCCTGAACTTTGTCTCAGCACAAAGACATTTTTGTATCCATAAGCGAGACAAGAACTTAATGAAGGAGGTGATGAGGCCTATTAATCAGAGAATATCTGGTTTGCTGCAAATGTTTGAACTCTGCTTGCAGCCTAGGTAAATTAACTCATCAACACTCTCCACGGTACTCAACCCCACCAACACCAGGGTTCTGGTATAGCTCTTCTCATCCAAGAAAGGGAATAACTATTTCAGTACAGGCCATTTTTAAAAACTGTATTCACACTAGAGCTTTACTAGTTTATCATTGACCTAAACAAGATAGTTATACCAGTATAACTTCTAAATTTAGATCAGGCACAACTAATATTAACCTGACTTTCCAAAGTGCTGAGCAACTTTAGGTCCCATTGATTTCAATGGAATTAATGCCCAGCACTTCTGAAAATCAGCTCAGACTTATAGTAAGGTACCCAAATATGAATTGTGACAAAGTTCCTCCTCTACTTTGGTGGGTCTTGCACTTATTGGCAGATTTGCTCGCCTTGGAGCTTCACAACAGCCCTCAGTTTGGCTGTTTTCGTGAACCCACAGACCACGTCAACTCCTCCTGTGTCTGACCAGGAGTTGGGAGGTTTGTGGGGATCCCGGGCCTGCGATCTACTCCGGGTTCCAGCCCAGGGCCCTGTGGAATGCAGCTGTCTAGAGTGCCTCCTGGAACAGATGTGTGACAGCTACAATTGCCTGGGCTACTTCCTCATGGCCTCCTTCCAACACCTTTATCCTCACCATAGGACCTTCCTCCTGGTGTCTGATAATGCTTGTACACCTCAGGCCTCCAACAGTATGCATTCTCATTCCTAGCACCTCTTGCTCCCAACTCCTTACACATGCATCACAAACTGAAGTGAGCTCCTTTTTAAACCCAGGTGCCCTGATTAGCCTGCCTTAATTGATTCTAGCAGCTTCTTGATTAGCTGCAGGTGTTCTAATCAGCCTGTCTGTCTTAATTGTCTCCAGAAGTTTCCTGATTGTTCTGCAACCTTCCCTGTTGGGAAACGGAACATCATTTGCTTGCTCCTCAGCTATCTGCTTTCTATTCTTTCCTAAAGCCCCCTGGCCCGGATTTTTCTTACTTTTTGCACCTGCCTTAGTCCCCACCCCCCCCGACCGGGCCAGATGCTTTTTTTTGTTTTCCTTTGATTTCTGTTTTTTTTTTCCGTTTACGTGCTGTCGGCCCTCAGCTTGCCGCCAGCACCCGCCCCCCCCACGCCTGCTTTCGGGTGCAGCTATTTGCCTCAGCTGAGCCCCCGGAGGAGGGGGTTAAGATTGCCAATTTTGCTGTCCGGAGTGGGGAGTGGAAACCCCCAGACCCAGCCGTTTTGCTAGCAGCTCGGACTTTACAACATTCTCAGCATGCCGGAAGCCTTGGAACACAGCCAACACAGCCGGAGAAGAAGATTTCAGAAGACAGGAGAAATAATCCAGGAGAGCTATAAATCATCGTGAAGGAGGCAGTAAGACTGAGTAATTTTCTGAATTATACTCTCGTGGGGGGGAGTTTGACTGTGGTTACTTGCGTTTGTGGCGGCACAGGGGGTGTGGCGTCCCACCCCCGATCCATCGGTGCCCCTACCCCCCCCATCGTTATTACAACTGTCACGGCCCCCCCGCCGTCTGTCCCTGCTGGCAACCTGCCATCTCCCTTCGGATCCAGCTGTTTGCTTTGAACTTTGCCTTCCGGATCGGACATAACAGCCGACCAACCGAGACTCTTTGGACAAACGTGTGTGGGTCTGCACCCCCCCCCCCCCCGGATTGCTTATCCCACAGCTTGCCCCTATTACTGGACCCCGATTTTGTTTCCCCCCTCTCCCAGTCTAACCCCCTCGGCATTCCCCCTGTCCCTGCCTGCAGCCTAGCGGAAGGAGGGGCTATTCCGCTTTCTCCCCTCCCCCCTCCTCCTTCCGGTGGCTCCCTGTCTCTCCCTGCTCACAATGGTGGGGAAGGAGAGGGGCGAGACTGCTTCAATAAAATTAGTTGTCCCTCCCCCACCACCACCCCTGCCCGACCCCCAAGGTCTCCCCCCACCACTATTGTCAAGATACTTGCCACCCCCCTGCTGGGGCACCGGTAGCAGGAGGCACCAGGGTGATTGCTGCTGCTGCTGCACCCACCGCCCCCGCAGATTCTAGGAAACCCCCCCCCGGTTGGCCGGAAGGGCCAGGGCGGGTGGAAAGGAAAGGGCCCCGCTAAAACCACTAAGCCCTCCATGGCAGGGGCTGCCCCCACCGCTGTGGCCTCGTCATCAACCGTGGCGCCCCTCCCTGCATTTCCCTCCACCAGTTCTGTGATTGACCCTCCCCTAGCCCCCAGGACGTATGCCCGGGTGGCAGCGGGCTCCCCGCTGCCTACCACCTCGTCATCTCGCCCCCCTCCTGCCTCCGCCACCATCACCATCGGCCGGGGCCCTTTCCCCACCTTGACCAGGTAGCACAGCGTCCGTTGCCTCCTGGTGCCCGCCTCGCCCCACGTGGAGACATACGTGCAGGCGTTGGCGAAGGTGGTAGGACCCACGGCTATTGTGGCGGCCTCCAAGATGTATGGCAAGGTCGTTTTTTTTCTTAGCCTCGGAGGATGCCGCCCAGGAGGCAATAGAGAGGGGCCTGACGGTGGGGGGGTGTTTGTCCCCCTAGAACCGTTAGAAGACCTGGGCGTTCGCCTCGTCCTTACCTCCGTTCTTCCCTTCTTACCCAATGCTGCCCTGTTACCCGCTCTTTCCACCCTGGGGAAACTTGTTTCTGTCATCAGCCCTCTCCCTTTGGGCTGCAAGGACCCCACCCTCCGTCACATTTTTTTGTTCCGCCGGCAAGTGCAGCTTCTACGGCCAGCAGGGGCGCGTGATGAAGAGGCGCTCGAGGGGTCTTTTTTAGTCCTCTACCAGGGAGCCCGCTATCGGGTCTTTTACTCTACCGGAGAGGCCCGGTGCTACCTCTGCCGTTCAGCGGGGCATGTCCGCAGAGACTGCCCTTTGGCCCGGGGGGGAGGGGCACCCGAAACCCCCGAGACCCGGCAGGACATCGGCCCCGTCGCTGCCGACGTCCCCGGCTGCCCGGCACCTGAAACCAACCCTCCTCCTACTCGATCCATCGCTGCTCCCGTCCGGGCCCAAGAAATACCTTCCCTACAACGCCCGGGCGAGCAAGGGAGTTCCACCCTTGCTAGTACCAATCCAACAGAGCCCATGGATGAGGGTGTGGCAAGGATATTACCGGGTATAGGAAAGGGCCCGCCCCAAGGAGACACCCCCGCCCCTCATGCTGCCTCACCGCTACCCCCCCGAACCCCTGAACCATCGCTGCTGCCCCCCGACACGACCCCTGCTAACCAGCCCCAGATGATGCTATGGAGGGCTGGACCCTAGTCCAGGGGAAGCGAGGCAAGCGGAAGGCTCGAGCTCCGCTGCATCCATCCGACGCGGAAGCCCCCCAGAAGACCAGGAAAGGGGGCACTGCTATCGAGCCTCCCGCCACGGCCACGAGCGAAATCCATCCGCTGGTGTCGGGAGGGGAAGATGGACTGGAATTGGAGGGCAGAATCCCCCCTCCACGGGAGACCCTCCCCTCCGAGACTTCTGAGGACGCCCCTTCTGCCTGGATACCACCCGAACCCCCTGCGGACCCCGAGGCGACCGTTGAGGCGGGCCCTAGAGGAGAGGCCCCCGGGGTGGCAGGAGTTGGCCTCTCCCCCGTGTACGCGGAGATTGAGGCCCTAGATTTGACCCCGGTCACCCAGGGAGGGGATGATCTGCTGCCGGCTGGCCTCGAGCTGGGCAACCTTACCCCAGCCTCCCTTTCCCCATGCTCCCTCCCCCTAATTGCCTTCCCGGGCCCCACGACGGGCCCTGAACCCCCCCGCCAACACGAAGCCCCCACCCCCCCAGCCCTCCGCATGACGCCTCTTATTATTGCGATCCTGAATACCAGGGGCTGTAGGATGGCTCTCCGCAGGTCCCAGGTGCTCTCTTACCTTCGGGAAGGGAGGTACTCTGTAGTTTTCCTGCAGGAGACCCATACGGACCCGGCCGCCGAGGACAGGTGGCGGCTGGAGTTGGGGGACGGGGTATACTTTAGCCACTTCGCGACCTGGCAAGCTGGAATGGCGACCCTGTTCTTCCCCAACCTACGGCCCGAGGTGCTAGGGGTCAATGAGGCTGTGCCGGGCCACCTGCTGCACCTTCGAGTCCGTATGGACGGGCTCGTGGTTAATCTTGTTAACATCTATGCCCCGCAAATGAGCTCCAGGCGGCCACAATTTTATCAGCAGGTGTCCGACTTTCTCGGCACCCTGGATTCGCACGAGTGCCTGGTCCTGGGAGGGGACTTTAACACCACCCTCGAGGAATGGAACCGTTCAGGGGCCGAACCGAGCCCAGCCTCTGTGAATATTCTCCAAGGGATAGTTGACCATCACTCCCTAGTGGACGTCTGGCGTGACCATCACCCAGATGACACCTCCACGTTCACCTTTGTCCAGGTGGAGGCCCATCGGTCACACCACTCTCGGTTGGACCGTATTTACTTATCCCGTTTCCATCTTTCACAGGCCCACTCCTCCACCATTCGGCCGGTCCCATTCTCCGATCATCATTTAGTCACCGTAACGGTCTCCCTCCGTGCAGAGAGACCGGGGCCGGCCTATTGGCACTTTAATAACAGCCTGTTGGAGGACGAGAGCGTTGTGATGTCCTTCCGGGAGTTTTGGCTAGCCTGGCGAGAGCAGTGGCGTGCCTTTCCCTCGGTGCAGCGATGGTGGTATCTCGGGAAGGTGCGCGCCAAGCTCTTCTGCCATGACTACACTCGGGGCACCAGCCGACGGCGAAATGCGGCGATAGAGCAGTTGGAACGGGAGGTCTTAGAGATGGAGAGGCGCCTGGCCGCCGATCTCGAGGACACGTCCCTCTGCGGAACGTGCCGGGAGAAGCGGGAGGAGCTCCGGGCCCTTGAGGACCACCGGGCCCGAGGTGCCTTCGTTCAGTCCCGCATCCGCCTCCTTCGGGAGATGGACCACGGCTCCCGCTTCTTCTATGCCCTGGAGAAAATGAGGGGGGCCAAGAAACACGTCACCTGCCTTCTTGCGGAAGACGGCACCCCCCTCACGGATCCGGAGGAGATGTGTGGGAGGGCCCGTGACTTCTACACAAGCCTTTTCTCCCCGGACCCGACCGATCCTGGCGCTTGCGGGGTGCTCTGGGAGGAACTCCCCACGGTCAGCGTGGGCGACCGAGACCGACTAGAGCTGCCTTTCACCCTGGCCGAGTCCTTGGAAGCCCTCCTTCGCATGCCCACCAATAAATCTCCGGGCATGGACGGGCTGACCGTGGAGTTTTACCGCGTGTTCTGGGACATTCTCGGCCCAGACCTAGTCACCGTCTGGGCTGAGTCCTTGCAGAGCGGGGTCCTCCCTCTGTCGTGCAGGCGAGAGGTGCTCGTTTTGCTGCCGAAGAAGGGGGACCTCCGCGATCTACGAAACTGGCGTCCCATCTCACTCCTTAGCACGGATTACAAAATCGTAGCAAAAGCAATCTCGCTGCGGCTAGGGTCCGTGATGGCGGACGTGATCCACCCAGACCAGACCTATACTGTCCCGGGTCACAGCATTTTTGACAACCCCTTTCTAGTCCGAGACCTTTTGGAACTCGGGCGGAGAGATGGTCTGTCATTCGCCCTCCTGTCTCTTGATCAGGAGAAGGCGTTCGATAGAGTAGACCATGGGTACCTCCTGAGCACTCTGCAGGCGTTTGGATTCGGACCTCAGTTTGTGAGTTTTCTCCGGGTGCTGTATGCCTCCGCGGAGTGTTTGGTTAGGCTCAACTGGACCCTGACTGAACCGGTCAGCTTCAGGCGAGGGGTGCGGCAGGGGTGCCCCCTCTCGGGCCAGCTGTACGCTCTGGCAATCGAGCCTTTCCTCTGTCTCCTCCACAGGAGGTTGACAAGGTTGGTGCTGCGGGAGCCGGAGCTGCGGCTGGTTCTGTCGGCGTACGCCGATGACGTACTCCTCGTGGTCCAGGACCCGGGCTACTTGGCACGAGTGGAGGCATTCTAGGCCATCTATTCGGCAGCCTCCTCCGCCCGAGTCAACTGGGTCAAGAGCTCTGGCTTGGCGGTGGGGGACTGGCAGCAGGTAGGCTCCCTCCCACCCACGCTTCAGACCATCCGGTGGAGTGCGGGTCCACTGCTCTATCTCGGCGTTTACCTTTCCACCACGCACCCTTCCCCACTGGAGAACTGGCAAAATTTAGAGGGCGGGGTGATAGAGTGGATCCGGAAATGGACGAGGCTACTCCGATGCCTCTCCCTCCGAGGGAGAGCACTGGTGCTTAACCAACTAGTCCTGTCCACACACTGGTACCGGCTCAATACCCTGGCCCCGGCCCCGGGTTTCCTGACCCACCTCCGGAGATTGATTCTAAAGTTCTTTTGGTCAGGAATGCACTGGGCCCCTGTTGGAGTTCTTCATTTACCCCTGAAGGAAGGAGGGCAGGGCCTGAAGTTTCTGTACACTCAAATCCGCATTTTCCGCCTCCAGGCCCTGCAGAGGCTCCTTTATAGTGCAGGTAGTTCGACGTGGAGCATATTGGTGCACGCCTTCCTTTGCCGCTTTCAAGGGCTCCGATACGACCGGCAGCTCTTTTATCTCTGTCCGAGAGGTTTTCCGCGAGACTTCTCCGGGCTGCCAGTCTTCTACCAGGACCTCCTCCAGACCTGGAAACTGTTTCTAACGACCAGGTCTGTGGCAGCCACCGCGGGAGCAGATCTCCTCACGGAGCCCTTGCTTCACAATCCCCAACTCCGTGTGCAGGTGGCGGAGTCCCGCTCGGTGCGCCAGAGGTTGGTCCTGGCGGAAGTCACAAGGGTCAGAGACCTCCTGGACTACGACCGGAGAGACTGGCTGGATCCCCTGACGCTTGCTCGGCGCATGGTGCTCTCCAGCCCTCGTACCCCCCGGCGCGTACTTCAGGAGGTGAAGGCCGCCTTGACCCCCTCTGCTCGGGTTTATGTCAACCGAGCCTTGCGCGAGGGCGCACCCCGCCCATCCTCTACCCCAGGCCCGCTGGACCTTTCCATTGGGCCCCTACCCTGCCGATCCCAACAAACCCCTTACCCTTTCACTGCAAGCCGACTGCATGAACTGCAGCCGGTCAGTTTTCAAATCGCACCACGGAAATATTTATACACACTCATGCTTCACACCCTTCATGCCCACACCCTGGTGTCCCGCCCCGATACAAAGTGTCGGGACCTCCTGCCACCTTTGGAGGGTGAGCAACCTCAGTGGGCCAGCCTGTATTCCACCTTGGTCCCAAGGCCCGTCGGGGACATTAGTTGGCTGCTCCTTCACGGAGCTGTGAGCACGGGCGTGTTTTTGACACGGTTTACCCCCCATCCCGGATACTTGCCCTTTTCGTAATGTGAGGGAAACTCTGGCACACGTATATCTAGAGTGTGCCAGATTGCAGCCCCTTTTCCGGTTCCTCACAAATATTCTATTGCGCTTTTGGCTTCATTTCTCCCCTCACCTTTTTATCTATACACTCCCCATCCGTCGCCCCACAAAATCGCGAGATCTCCTGGTTAACCTCCTCCTAGCCTTGGCTAAAACAGCCATCTATAAAACCAGAGAGGGGAGGTTGGCCCATGAAGCGTCCGGTGATTGTAGGGCCTTTTTCCGATCCTCAGTACATTCACGTATCTGGGCGGAGTTCCTCTGGGCGGCGTCCACTGACTCCCTTGACGCCTTCGAGGAGTGGTGGGCGCTGTCTGGGGTTCTCTGCTCGGTGACCGCACCTGGTTCCCTCCGTCTGACCCTTTGATTGAGGGGAAGAGCGAGAGACGCCAGCCCCAGCTGTTGCCGCTGTGGATACCATCATTCCTGTCATCTAGGAGGGGTTCTATAATACATGGGTGTCTACCCCCCACACCCCTAAACCGCCCACCCCGCAGCCGTGCCCATCTTACCGGGCACTCTCAGGAGAGGGAGGATCGGTGACACTGTGCACGGCACGAGGTAACTTGAGGGGGTGGAAGACCACGAGTGTTGAGGAAGCCCCCCCGCTCTGGGCCCAGGCTAGCCTGAACACTTCTCCTTCCTGAAACCTGCTGTGTTATACCTTCTGTTTGCGTTGTTTTGTTGCATAGTTTGTTTTGTTTTCTTTGGTAACTCTTTGCAAGTGTTACACAATAAAATTCTTTTCTGTTTAAAAAAAAACAAAAAAAAAAACCTTCCCTGTTATCTTACCCAGGGAAAAGGGACCTACTTAGCCTGCTCTCCTGCTGCTGCCCTCTGGTCTGGGCTTTCCTTGCTTTTTACCCCTGCTTTCAGCTTCCCCCCGACCGAGCCAGACACTCTCCCGCCCTTTCTTTTCCTTTTGTAGTTTTTTTTCTTTCTCCGCTGTTGCTAGACTGCTGGCTGGCTGCCGGCCGGCTGTTAGCCCCCCCCCCTCCCCCACACCCGCCCTCGGATGCTGCTGCTGCTCCAGCTGAACCCCCCACCCTTGAGAGGGGGGGGGCTGTCAGCGCGCTTCCCCGGAGCGGGGGAATGGAAGGACCCAGCCCCCAGACCCAGCCGCTTGCTGTTTGTCTGCAGACCCATCTCTGGTTGAGAGGAATCTTATCACTTGCTCCGGCATTTCTGGAATGCAAAAAAAAAAGCCTGGAATAGACAGAGAAACAGCTGTCTACCACAGGAACACCGCCCAGGGAACTTACAAATTGCCATGGAGGGGGCCCAAGACTGAGTAACTTTTGAACTGTGCTCTTGTGTGGGGGAAGGCCTTGACTGTCATGTCTGTGTTTGTAGGGACACAGGGGGTGTGGCACGGAGCTGCCCCCCGATCCATCTGTGTCCTCCCAACCCCCACACTACTATCCTCATCACTGCCCCCTCCATTGTCATTGCTGGCTGTTTAACATCTGCCTCTGGATTTAGCTGCTCGCCCTGATTCCACCGTGTGGGCCAGAAGCACCAGCCAAGCAAACAGGACTCTCTGGACAAGCGTACGGTGGTTCATGTGCCCTCACCCCCTGCGGAATTGTCCACCCCACAGCTTGTCCCTTTCTACGTGACCCCAACTCCTGTTAACCACCTGCCACCGTCCCCGCTGGGGCATTGGCAACGGAGGGCACCGGGGTAACCTCCACCGCTGCCATGCCCACCGCCTCCCCAAACTCTAGGGGAGCCTCCCCAGTTGGAAAGGACAGGGCAAGAAGAAGGGGAAAGGCCCCGCTAAAACCACCAGGCCCTCTGTGGCAGGGGCCACCCCCACTGCTGCGGCCCCGCCACTGACCACAGCATCCCTCCCCGCTACCCCCTTCACCAGCTCTGTGGGTGTCCTTCTCTCACCCCCCAGGATGTATGCCCAGGTGGTGGCAGCCCCCCCGCCTGCCACCTTGTCATCTCTCCCGCCCACTGCCTCCGCCACCATCAACAGTGGCCAGGGCCCCTTCTTTTTCACCATGACAAGGAAGCACAGAATCCGATGCCTCCTAGTGCCTGCCTCGCCCCACGTGGAGACCTACGTGCGGGCGTTGGCAAGGGTGGTGGGGCCCTTGGCCATTGTGGCTGCCTCTAAAATGTATGGGAGGATCGTCTTCTTCTTAGCATCAGAGGCTGCTGTCCAGGAGGCAGTGGAGAGGGGCCTGGCAGTGGTGGTGGGGGGTGTTTGTTCCCCTAGAGCTGCTAGAGGACCTGGGTGTTCACCTAGTCCTGACCTCTGTCCCTCCTTTTCTCCCCAGTGCTGCCCTGTTACCCTCCCTTTCCACCCTAGGGAACCTTGTTTCTGTCATCAGCCCTCTCCCATTGGGCCACAAGGACCCCACCCTCCGTCACATCTTTTCATTCCTCCGGCAAGTGCAGCTTCTACTGCCACCGGTGGCTCATGATGGAGAGGCGCTCGAGGGGTCCTTCCTAGTCCCCCACCAGGGGGCCCGTTACCGAGTGTATTTCTCCATGAGAGAAGCCCGGTGCTACCTCTTCCGGAGGGACTGCCCATTAGCCCAGCAAGGAGGGGCATCTGGAATCCCTGAGACCCAGCAGGACATCAGCCCTGTCATTGTCGACGCCCCTGGCCACCTGATACCTGAACCGGCCCCCCCTCCTCTTCGGACCACCACTTCTCCCGCTCATGCCCAAGGGACACCTCCCCTACAATGCCCAGAGGAGCAGGAGAGCCCCGCCCTCGCTCCTGACAATCTGGCGGGGCCTACGGAGGAGGGTGTGGCAGAGATACCACCAGGCATGGGAGAGAGCCTGCCCCAGGGAGAATCCTCCCTCCCTTATGCTGCCCCACCATCCCCCCCGCCAAGTCCCTGAGCCATCGCCTTTAACCCCTGACACGACCCTTTGTAACCAGCCCCCAGATGATGCCATGGAGGGCTGAGCCCTAGTCCAGGGGAAGCGAGGCAAGCGGAAGGCTCGAGCTCTGCCTCATCTATCAGAGGCGGAGGCCCCCCAGAAGACCAGGAAGGGGGGCACTGATGCCGAACCTTCCACTTTGCCCACGAGTGTGTCCCATCCACCAGTGTCAGCCGGGAAAGATGTGGTAGCACTGGAAGGTAGTGTCTCCCCTCCATGGGAGACCCTCCCCTCCGAGACCCTCGAGGAAGCCCCTTCTGTCCTGACACTACCCCAAGCCCCCGTGAACCTGGAGGCAACTGTCATGGCAGGTGCCAGCGGGGAGAAACCCAGGGTGACGGAAAGTGTCCTGTCCTCCATGTTCGAGGAGATCGAGGCCCTAGATCTGACCCCGGTCGCCCAGGGGGAGGACGACCTTTTGCCAGCAAACCTCGATTTGGGCGACCTCACTCCACCCCTCTTTTCCCCATGCTCCCTCCCCCTAACTGCTGCTTCTGCTCCCACCTCCGAGGAGCCCCTAGACTCCTCCATCGACCCGGCCACTGATGGCACCCTGCTGACGACCACCAAGCCTGCTCAGGTGACAGCCGGCGCCACATGGCCGGGACACGAGTCATCAGGGGCACCCCCCGTTGGTGCAGAGCAATCTATTTCCTTCCTGGGCGGGGACCCAACAGAAGATAATCCACCTCCTGATGCTGTAGCTGCTAAATACACCACAGAACCCAAGCCCAGCATCACTGAGAGCTCCCTCCCCACCCCCTTAACCCTCGAGTCGGCTCGGGAGGCGCCACCATCCAGCTGCTTGCCTCCCGAAACCCAGAACCTCTCCTCTGCCCCTGCCCTTATCAAATTTACCTCCTGCAATGTTATTGCCACCACCGGGGCTGTCTCCTTCCTTTTCCCAACTGATGAATCCCAGGGAGCGGCCTTTGTGTTCTCCTGCCCCGACCCATTAGGAGCTGCTATTTTCCTTCCACCACCCCCTATTGCCCCAGGCCTTGAGGCGGGCCTAGAAGCTCCAGCCCATCAGGCACCCCGTCGGGGGTCCGCACCCTGCTTGTCCGTTTTAGTGGACCACGGGGCTGCACCAAGGGCCCTGCCGGGGAACAACCGGGAAACCGTAACCCCACCCCCCCATGAGCTGTGAGGAGAGTTGCGGAAGTTTTTAGAGGATGTCCGTGGCTCCCACAACAAGGTACAGCTTGCTCTCCAGCGATGGGGGGATTTTTTTCAAATCCTCCAGGCCACAAGGACCCTCATGGGGGAAGGTAAAGGGACGGGAAGCAGGATGCTGCAGCCTACTGGCGGGTCCGCGTCTTCCAGGACCAATTATTCACCTACAGGATGGGACAAGGACTGTTGCGCTGCCCGCTGGGGGATGCGAGCGTCCCTGCCAGTGAGGATCCCCCCTGGCCCCCCATGACACCTCTCACCATCACAACGTTGAACACGCGGGGTTGTAGGATGGCTCTCCACAGGTCCCAGATGCTCTCCTTCCTTTGGGAGGGAGGGTACTCTGTGATTTTCCTGCAGGAGACCCATACAGATCCGACCACCGAAGACAGTTGGTGACTGGAGTTGGGGGACAGGGTCTACTTTAGCCATTCCACAGTTCGGCAGGCTGGAGTCGTGACCCTGTTCTCCCCCCAACCTACGGCCCGAGGTGCTAGGGGTCGCTGAGGCCATGCAGGGTTGCCTGCTGCATCTCCGGGTCCGTATAGAGGGGCTCGTGGTTAACCTCATTAACGTCTATGCCCCGACATCGGGCCCGGAGCAGCTGCAATTTTATCAGCAGGCATCCACCTTCCTTGGCACCTTAGATTTCATGAGTACCTGGTCCTGGGAGAGGATTTTAATACCACCTTCGAGGAGCGCGACCGCTTGGGGACCAAGCAGAGCCCAGCCGCCACGGACACCCTCCGGGAGATAGTTGAACATCACTCCCTAGTGGACATCTGGCATGACCACCACCTGGATGACACTTCCACGTTCACCTTTGTCCAGGTGTAAGCCCATCGGTCAAGCCACTCCCGGTTGGACCACATTTATTTATCACACTTCCATCTCTCACGAGCCCACTCCTCCAGCATTCGGCTGGCCCCATTTTCTGACCATCACCTAGCCACCGTGACAGCTCCCTCTGTGCGGAGAGGCCGGGGCCAGCCTATTGGCATTTTAACAACAGCCTGTTAGAGGATGAAGGCTTTGTGACGTCCTTCTGGGAATTCTGGCTGGCCTGGGAAGGGCAGCAGCGTGCCTTTTCCTCAGCGCGGCGATGGTGGGACCTGGGGAAGGTGCGCGCCTGGCTTTTCTGCTGTGACTACACCCGGGACACCAGCCGACGGAGAAATGCAGCAATAGACCAGTTGGAACGGGAGGTCTTAGAGCTGGAGAGTCATTTGGCTGCCAGCCCCGACGACCCGCTCCTCTGTGGAGCATGCTGGGAGAAGTGGGAGGAGCTCCGGGCCTTTGAGGACCATCGGGCCCGGGGCGCCTTTGTTCGATATTGCATCCGCCTCCTTCGGGAAATGGATCACGGCTCCCGCTTCTTCTATGCCCTGGAAAAAATGAGGGGGGCTAAGAAATACGTCACCTGCCTCCTGGCAGAAGGAACCAGTGGAGATGTGCGTGAGGGCCCGAACCTTCTATGCAAGTCTTTTCTCCCCATATCCAACAGACCCTAGCGCTTGCAGAGTGCTTTGGGAGGAGCTCCCTACGGTCAGCGCGAGCGACCGAGACCAGCTAGAATTGCCTATCACTCTGGTTGAGTTCTCGGAAGCCCTCCATCATATGCCCACTAATAAGACTGACCCTGGAGTTCTACCGCGTGTTTTGGGACGTCCTTGGCCCAGACCTAGTCACTGTCTGGGCTGAGACTCTGCAGAGCGGGGTCCTCCCTCTTTCGTGCAGGCAAGCTGTGCTCGCCTTATTGCTGAAGAAGGGGGACATCCGCAATTTACAAAATTGGTGTCCTGTCTCGCTCCTCAGCACGGACTACAAAATCGTAGCGAAAGAAATCTCGCTGCGGTTAGGGTCGGTGCTGGTGGACGTGATCCATCCAGACCAGACCTACACCGTCACGGACCGCAGTATCTAACCTATTTATGGTTCGGGTCCTTTTGGAACTCGGGCATAGAGATGGTCTGTTGTTCGCCCTCCTGTCCCTAGATCAGGAGAACGCGTTCGATAGGATGGACTACGGGTACCTCCTGAGCACTCTGCAGGCGTTTGGATTCAGACCCCAATTTGTGGGTTTTCTCTGGGTGCTGTACACTTCCGCAGAGTGTCTGGTTAAGCTCAACTGGACCCTGACCGAACCGGTCAGCTTCGGGCAAGGAGTACGGCAGGGGCGTCCCCTCTCTGGCCAGCTGTATGTTCTGGTGATTGAACCCTTCCTCTGTCTCCTCTGCAGGAGGTTGACAGGGTTGGTGCTTCAGGAGCCGGAGCTGCAGCTGGTCCTGTCGGCATACGCTGATGACGTACTCCTTGTGATCCAGGACCCTGGTGACTTGGCGTGGGTGGAGGCTTGCCAGGCCATCTATTCGGCAGCCTCCTCCACCCGAGTCAACTGGGTCAAGAGCTCTGGCTTGGCGGTAGGAGACTGGCGGCAGGCGAGCTCCCTCCCACCTGCATTTCAGACAATCCAGTGGAGCACGGGTCCGCTGCTCTACCTCGGCGTTTATCTTTTTGCCACGCATCCCTCTCCACCGTAAAACTGGGAAAATTTAGAGGGCAGGGTGATAGAGCGGCTCCAGAAATGGACGGGACTACTCCGATGTCTCTCCCTCCGCGGGAGAGCACTGGTGCTTAATCAACTAGTCCTGTCAATGCTCTGGTACCGGCTCAACACCCTGGTCCCGGCCCCGGGTTTCCTGACCAACCTGCAGACATGGATTCTGGGGTTCCTTTGGTCAGGAATGCACTGCGCACCTGTAGGGGTTCTTCATCTACCCCGAAGGAAGGAGGACAGGGCCTGAAGTGTCTACACGCTCAGGTCCGTGTCTTCTGCCTCCAGGCCCTACAGAGGCTCCTCTATGGTGCAGGCATTTCGGCATGGAGCACACTGGCGCACACCATCCTGCGCCACATCCGAAGGCTCTGATATGACCGGCAGCTCTTTTATCTCCATCTGGGAGGTCTTCCGTGAGACCTCTCGGGGCTACCGGTCTTCTACCAGGACCTCCTCCGGACTTGAAAACTGTTTTTAATGACCAGGTCCGTGGCGGCCACCGAGGGGGTAGATCTCCTCGCGGAGCCCCTGCTACACAACCCCCAGCTCCGTGTGAAGGTGGCGGAGTCCCGCTCGGGGCGCCAGAGCTTGATCCTGGCAGAAGTCACGAGAGTCAAAGACCTCCTGGACTACAACCGGGGAGACTGGCTGGATCCCCTGACGCTCGCCCGGAGCATGGGGCTGTCCAGACCTTGCACCTCCTGGCGCGTACTTCAGGAGGCGAAGGCCGCTTTGCCGCCCGCTGCTTGAGCTTACCTCGACCGGGTCCTGCTCGAGGGCATGCCCCACCCACCCTCTACCCCAGGCCCACCAGACCTTTTCATTGGACTCCTGCCCTGTAGACCCAATCGACCCCCTGACCCCTTCACTGCGAACCGGCTGCATGAACTGCAGCCGGTACACTTCCAAACCGCGCCAAGGAAACATCTATACACGCTCGTGCTCCACACCCTTCACACCCTCACCCTAGTGTCCCGCCCCAACACAAAGTGGTGAGACCTTCTGCCACCTTTGGAGGGTGAGCAGCCCCGGTGGGCCAGCCCATATTCCACCTTGGTTCCGAGGCCCTTCGGGGACATCAGTTAGCGGCTCCTTCATGGAGCTGTGAGCACAGGCACGTACTTGATGTGGTTCACCCCCGTCCCAGATACTTGTCCCTTTTGTGGTGTGAGGGAATCCCTGGCGCATGTATATTTGGAGTGTGCCAGGCTGCAGCCCCTGTTCCGGCTCCTCACAAATCTCCTATTATGTTTTTGGTTGCATTTTTCCCCTCACCTTTTTATTTATGCAATCCCCATCCGTGGCCTCACAAAGTTGCGGGATCTCCTAGTTAACCTCCTCCTGGCCCTGGCTAAAACGGCCATCTATAAAACCAGAGAGAGGAGGTTGGCCGATGGAGTTTCCTGTGACTGTGGGGCTGTTTTCTGATCCTCAGTCTGTTCACGTATCCAGGCGGATTTCCTCTGGGCAGCGTCCACCGACTCCCTTGATGCTTTTGAGGAGCAGTGGGCGCTGTCTGAGGTTCTCTGCTCTGTGTCCCCGTCCGCGTCCCTTTGTCTCACCCTTTGATTGGGGGAGAGAGTAAGGGGCCCCAACCCCAGCCATTGCTGCTGCGGACACCACCACCTTAGAGGGGTCCTTTCACACGTGGGTGCATGTGCCCTCTCCCCCCCCCCCGAATTGTCCACCCCACAGCCTGCCCCTCTTGTTGGGTGCTTTCAGAGGAGGGAATTGTTGGTGACACTCAGGCGTGGCGCGTGGCGTGGCGCGTGGCGTGGCGCGAAGGGGTGGAAGACCACGACAGTCTAGGAAGCTCCCCGCTCTGGGCCCAGGCAAGCTTGAACACTTCCCTGCCCTGAAGCTAATGAGAAAACAATTGTGATTGGTTGCTGTGTTACACATTGCGTATGCTGCTGTTTTTACTTTGTAAGTATGTTATGCAAATAAAAAAACATCTTTTGCTTCACAAAAAAAATTACTCTCCTGTAGCCATCCAGCCTGACCCTGTCACAGAATGTATCGACCTAAAGATTGATGTAAGGCCCTGAATGTAAGCATCCAGATTTGAAAATCATGGCCTGTGGCTGTACTGTGGGATTTTTAAAAATGCCCAATGGCTAGATTCACAAGGGGTACTGCCTCACTGTAGGCACCTAACTGCCTCTTTAGGTGCCTAAAGTAAACATTCAGGCATCATTGACATTCAAAAAATTTCACTCACCTGTAACCTATCCCTGAACTGTTAGATGTGCTCAGAGCACACCTAATCCCCCACCCCCTCTTTTACACAATAGCCCAGAGGTTAAAACAGTCACCCAGGATGGGGGAATAACTTGGTTCCATTTCCTCTTCTGCCTGATGTGGAGCAGGGATCTGAAGCCAGGTGCCCTGAGTGAGTGCCCAACCACTATTCTCAGCATCTCCTGTTGAAACTGTTTCACTTTCTATAAATAATTAACTATTCCTGAGAACAGGGATTTGAGTCTTCTCCCTCCTAGGCGAGTGTCCTAAACACCAGGCCATTGAGTCATTCTCACTTCTTCTCTGTGGCCCAATGAGTACACTAGCTTAGTTGGCTCCCCAGTCAGTGTATTGGCTTGTGAGAATCCCTTTTTAGGCCTCTAATCCTCGCCAGGCATTATATAATGAGCTGGGCATCTAATTCAGGGTTGGTGGCAGGGTTCCTAATAGTTAACCATTGCAACACATTAGTCCCCTGTATAAATCTAACCCTAAGTGATCTAGGAGCACAAGTCTCATGAAAGTCAATATGCTCCTAAATCTCTTAAACACTTTTGGATATCCTACCCCATGCTTTTTAATCTATCACCATTGCTGAACCTCTCTAACAGGAAAACAAAATCAAGGACATTTTGGGCCCTATTCCGCTTCTATAGAAGTCAAAAGGGGTTTTCCGCTGATTTCAATGGGAGAAGAATCAGACCCTAATTTGTTTAGTGAGACTAGGCTGAATAAACACTTAAAATAAAAATAAATTTTATTATCCAATCATTTTTCGTTAAGAGCTTATTTTAGAATGCTGTCTTACAAAGTGCAGTTGTTTATATGAAAATACAAAAACCAAACAAGTGATTGTTCAGAAGCAACATTAAAAGAGAAAGCTAATCAACACAGCTGTTTTTTAACTTAGGCCCTAAATAATACTCTGAGCCACCTTTGTATTTGAATAATTAGGTTTCATTAGGAGAAGGAAATTAGTTGAATTGTAAAATAGGCTCAAACAGGAAATGTATTATCCATTGTTCTTTTTTCACTTCTAATCTGTTTGCCATGTATTCACTTTCTTTTATTTGCTGTTAGAGATTGCATTGCACTGGCTGATTCTATAACAGCCTGGACACTGTGACAGTTTCTCTTGTTTCGTATTTATGTATATACATAGATACAGATGCCTTAAGCACATCCTGTTCGTGTCTTCTCTCTATCTGAAGAAATCTCCATAATCCTGGTTAGCACTGTCAACATATATACTTTTATCACTTTAAATTTACATCAAATATTTTGGGGAAAATCATATTTGATTAAAAGAAACTGAGTTTTATTGCATTATGAGCATTTTGAATCAGATGTAACGAGGCAGAAAAACCTATAGTATCTCATCCTTCTCCCGACTTGAAATACATTTCTCGTACTTTAACAGAGAGAGTAGTTTCTGTCAACTGTATTAGAGAAGGTGGCATGCTACTAAGATGTATTTGTCAAAGAAGTGAAACAGAACATTTTTTTAGTGCCTCATGGAAGACTCAGGTTCAGAAGGTGCTTTTACCAGTGACACCAGGTGACGAGCTCACAGCAATACTCCTTGGTGAGCTGTTTCTGCAATTATATATGGATTCCTAGGGCAAAAGAAATAATCAATGTCCAACCTCAAAGGATTGGAATGTTATAAGGTGCTACTTCTTAATGTTAACATTGTAAATTAAGAGATTTGAGTGAAAATATAAAACAGATTACAAGGCCGCATTGCAGCAGGATTCCAGTTGTACGGACTAACATGAATGGACAGGGGCTTTAGACATTTAATCAGTTTTTAAGTAGTTCTTATTAAAAGGCAGCAAATATAAATGATTGACATAACTGATTGATTGTAAACATAAAAAAGAGTCTAACTGTTTCCCTTTAAATAGATTAAACTGACATGTTTAATCTTAAACATATCACTTAACCTTTAAAAAAAGCACATTTTTAGCAAGAGATGTATCATAAAGGGCACTAGGTGTTTTCACTCTGACAGTAAATCTTGTTGCACAATTTTCCAGAACATGAACTTTCAAGATAACACAATAGTACATTTTTTTTTTAAATGTTGACTTTTTTTATGCCAAAAGGATTGTTATGTTTAAAAGTTATATCAGATCCCTCTAGCCTGGCAGAGTACAGGCATACCTTAATGTAATATACTGTAACTTGTGAGTATGATTATGTTCTGTCTCTTTAAAACATAATGGTTGATTATGTATTTGAATTTCAAAAGGTGTATGTGCTATATCTATGCTTTCCGGGGGTAGTGAGTCTGCAGATAGGCCGAATTGGTCAGAATGATTTTGATAAATAGTAGGTTTCAAAAAGTTATTTTTTCTACTTTTTTCTGTAGGTGACTCTAAAATCACAAATATCCTCCCTGGGAATAATTAATCACAGTGGGAGAATAAGATATAATTTTTATAGAATGCTAAGACTGATAGTGATATAACTTGGATTACTTACTAATGTTTCCTTCATTTTGGTTCTCAGCCAATTTTATTCCCTTATACAAATATATCAGGTGTAGCAAGAGTTTTACAAATATAGATGGATAAAACAATATATTTATTATTATTATTATTATAATGTGTTCAGTAGAGATGAATTGGAAAACTGGATCAGTATCCCTCCAGATTTCTCCCTGCCCAAATACAAATGTAAGGGAAATTCAAATCTGGATCTGAACTTTATAGTCCAGTTCTAATGTTAACTAAATATAAGAGACCTGTTGAGGCTCCCACTGACTTTAGCTGGACAGGAGAAGGCCCATTGACTAGTTCCTGCCGAATGTGAAATTAATTTTGTCAGTCTCCTGGAAATTGTATTTGAGATATTCAGATATTAAGTATAACCAGTAATCATTTTTGAAGCTTTTAATAAGTCCCATGATATCACCTTCATTGCTGTGTAACTGGGAACTAAACAGGGAGTGATGGAGAATGTAATCCTTTCCCCCAAACCAGAGACAGGTCAGAATTCTCCATGGCTAAAGAGAAGCATTTCTCCAGCCCGGGACTAGCAATGGTGCCAGCTATTGGGTCCACATAAGCCTGGACAGAGTGCCCTCTGTAAACAAATCCTAGTGTTTCTCTTCACATTGCTATTTAGAGTTGGCCTGGATCCCTCCAGTCAGCATACAAGGAAAGCAAATGCTTTCTGTACAGACTTTCTGTCTCCATTCATTCTGGGACAGCATGAAGCTTTTACAGTGCAGAAGGACTTGTGTGGGCTTCTGCTGAGGTGTTCATGTTGTCTATTTGAGTTGATCCTGCTGTTACTACTCAGGCAAAACTCCCATTGAAGTCAACTTCATCTAAATAATGCTTACTAATGGCAAGATTTTCAAACATCACACAGAATATTGTGGTATGTTATGTAGAAGAATGGTTATAATGATTGCATTCTTAATACCCATTAAGTGTCATGTGCTCAACATTGATTTTGGGAGCAGTGAAAATTTTTGAAAGTTGTTGCAAAACAGGTACCTATTTCAGATAAGCAACCTTTTTGGTAATTCTTTCCTCAGATCATCAATGTTGAGAGTCTCACAGCGTTGTCAAATACGGCAAGTATCTATATATTTTTTTTTACTTTCATTTATTTTGAAAAATGAGATGTGCTAAAGTGTTCAATCCAGTTAAGCAATCATAGGCAGACCTTTTTGCTTTATGGTTTTGTTTCAAGAGGCATTTGATGAGATTAAGAAATCTCTAAAAAATATTAGACTGGCTTTGGAGTCGTCTGTGATTATTATCTGATTTTCGCAAGAATTTATTTTGACATGCTGCTCTATTAACTCTTTAATAACCATTTTAGAATTAAACATAAAAATGCATAGGACTCAGTCATGCAGTCTTTGTTCAAAAGGGTATTACTCCTTATTTAGAAGTGTTTACAACACCTAACTCATTAGGGTCCTGACCTAGATAGGGCTCTTGGCTTGATTGTAATAAAAATAGCAGAAGTAGCACTTGATCCTGCAATCCTTGCACAATCAAATCTCCCCCCCCAACCCCCCAAAAAAGGTTTGCCTGTGAAGGGATTACAGAGCTATTATTGAACACTAATAATAGACAATACAATTAAATTATAAACATATAATTCTTTTGGATGTATTCAGTACTCTTTTACAATGACAATTTAGCTATCCCAATTTAATAAGAGAACAAGAGAATGTGTTGTTATTGATGTGCACTGTAAAGAAATTGCATTTAAATATTACATCTATTGCTGTTTATTCTTATAAATGGTACTCACAGTCGCAGCTAACCTAATTACAATTCAGACCTATATAATACTAGAGTAACTTGTATTTCCATTTTCTGAATATTTGTAATTAAGAAAATGGCGGTGCATAGCCACCATATTCAGTTTGTTCTTTTTTTCCTTTTTGCTTTATTTCCAGCTCCCTTTTCTGATATGGGAGTGAACTGAAATTCATCTCTATTTTTTTCTTCCTTCTATAGCTTTTCCCCTTGAAATGTAGTAAAATGTTCAGAAACTGAAACAATATCCCTGTATTCTTTTCATCTACTTCTTGAGCATGCGAGCACCCCTAGAGTGTTTTCTGAAGAAGCTAACTGACACAATTACAGCACAACAGTCTTTTTCCAACTAACATATCCTATGTTTTGATATCTAGAAGTGGAACCTAACTTTATGTTTCCACAGTACAAAATAAGAATTGCTCCTAAGTGAAGAACCACAGCTCTGCCCCATTCTTTCAGATTGTTTCTCTGCAGAAACCTAAAATCTTTCTAATCAGCCTTCTACAATTCTTCCATTTGCCAGCTATTTATTTAAAGAAACTGTGCTTAAGTTGTTGAAAAAGACATTGCAATGACATACATCCAGGAATCCCATCATTCACCTGAATACCTTATTTCCTTCTCCAGAAAGAAGAGAGCAGTTCTCTCCTAAGGTCATAGTACCTGTGAGTTCAGCAGCTTTCTCCCATTGACTATAATAGTCACATGCAATATGTTTATGTGCTTTAATTAAAGCAGCAGCTTTTTGTTAAAGCATTTGGCGCTTTGGCTAAATCCTTAGGGTGAGATTTTCAAAAGTGTTCTGCATTGACTTAGCTCTACTCTCACTGAAGACAATGGCAAAACTGCCATTAACATGAATGGAGGGAGAATTAGGCCAAAGCTGAACACTTTAGAAAATCCCACCCCATTCACAATTTACTCTTGGAGTCAGAGTCCAAGTTTGATTGTGATGGTGTGAATCTGGAGTGACTTCAATGGAGTTATTCTAGATTTAAACCAGTGTCAATGAGATCTGTCTTTGATTCCAAGAGTACATTATGAACTAGAGTTTTATCCTAAGTGCAAAATTCAATATACAATCAGAAAATATAGTATGCATATTTTCTATATCGTTTTATTCCAGAAATAATGTGCTTGCTTCTCACTTTTCCATTCTAGACCTCAGCCCAAAATCTGTTTAATTAGGGCTGTCGATTAATCGCAGTTAACTCATGTGATTAACTCAAAAAAATTAATCATGATTAAAAATAATAAAAAAATAAAATAAATAATAAATAATAAATAAATAAAAATAAAAAAAACCTGTTAATCACAGTTTTAATCAAACTGTTAAACAATAAAATCCCAGTTGAAATTAATTAAATATTTTTGGATGTTTTTTCTACATTGAAGTCAATACATTTGACAATTACAACACAGAATCTAAAGTGTACAGTTCTCACTTTATATTATTTTTTATTACAAATATTTGCACTGTAAAAACAATAAACAAAAGAAATAGTATTGTTCAGTTCATTTCGTACAAGTACTGTAGTGCAATCTCTTTAATGTGAAAATGCAACTTATGAAGGCAGGTTTTTTTGTTACATATCTGCACTCAAAAAAAAAAATGCAAAACTTTAGAGCCTAAAAGTCCACTCAGTCCTAATTCTTGTTCAGCCAACTGCTAAGACAAACAAGTGTTTTACATTTACAGGAGAGAATACTGCCCACTTTTTAGTTACAATCTCACCAGAAAGTGAGATCAGGCATTTGCATGGGACTTTTGTAGCCGGTGTTGCAAGGTATTTATGTGCCAGATATGCTAAACATTTGTATGATCCTTTGCTTCGGCCACCATTACAGAGGACATGCTTTTATGCTGATGATGCTTGTTAAAAAAATAATGCATTAATTACATTTGTGACTGAACTCCAATTGTATGTCTCTGGCTTTGTTTTACCTGCATTCTGACATATCTTGCATGCTATAGTAGTCTCAGATGATGACTCAGCACATGTTGTTCATTTTAAGAACACTTTCGCTGCATATTTGACAAAATGCAAAGAAGGTACCAATTTGAGATTTTTAAAGATAGCTACAGCACTCAACCAAAGATTTAAGAGTCTGAAGTGCCTTCAGAAATCTGAGAGGAATGAGGTATGGAGCATGCTTTCAGAAGTCTTAAAAGAGGAACAGTCTAATGCAGAAACTACAGAACCTGAACCACCAAAAAAGAAAATCAACCTTCTGCTGATGGCATCTGACACAGATTATGAAAATGGACATGTGTCGGTCCACACTGCTTTGGATTGTTATCGAGCAGAACCTGTCATCAGCATGGACATATGTCCTGTGGAATGGTAAGTGAAGCAAAGGGACATATGAATCTTTAGCGCATCTGGCATGTAAATATCTTGCGGTGCTGGCTGCAACAGTGCCATGTGAATGACGGTTGCACTTGCAGGTGATGTTGTGAACAAGAAACAGGCAGCATTATCTTCTGAGTGTGTAAACAACCTTGTTTGTCTGATCAATTGGCTGAACAAGAAATAGGACTGAGTGGACTTGTAGGCTCTAAAGTTTTACATTGTTTTGTTTTTTAGTGCAGCTACTTTTTTGTACATAATTCTACATTTGTAAGTTCAACTTTCATGATAAACAGATTGTACCACAGTTCTTGTAGTAGGTGAATTGAAAAATACTATTTCTTTTGCTTTTACAGTGCAAATATTTGTAATAAAAATACATATAAAGTGAGCACTGTACACTTTGTATTCTGTGTTGTAATTGAAATCAATATATTTAAAAATGTAGAAAACATCCAAAGTATTTAAATAAATGGTATTCTATTATTGTTTAATAGTGCGATTAATTGTGCAATTAATCACTTAACAGCCCTAATTTTAACATTAAAAGTTGGAGGAAATCCCTTCAGCTATTTCACTGTGTGTGGAAAAAAAAACACTTTTCCTATTTTAAAATGTTAGAACAAGTTCAAGGGCTACACATGTTTTGTTCTTGTTAGCTTTTTTTTAAAGTCATATTAGTGATGAATGATGAGGAGGTAGGTACAGCATGCTCTTGGCTTTGTTTAGAAATATCAATAACTTTATAAAACTAATTTTGATGGCACCTGGAATATTTTCTTTAGTTAAGTTTGATCTACATGGTTGCTGAATTTAAAAATGATAAGTTGAAAGCTTATCACACCTTTCCCCCCCCAAAGATAGGAGTAGTGTGGGACATGTATGCCATTCTCAGAAGAAGCAAACTTTCTTCCACTAGTAAAAAGGATAATGGTATAACAAGACTTAGTACTTTTCAGGTTTTCCCAAGATTACAGTGGCTTCCACTAGCTTTCTGTGGAATATTTTGGGAAGGAAATCAGTTTTTCCATCTCATATAAATCTTGTATCATTACCAACTCTTGGCTCTGTCTCTTTCAAAGTCATATTCAATTTCTCTATGTGAAGCACCCAACAGTAGAGTTGTAAAAATAACTGATCTTTCAATTTTCTGGATGTTCAGAAGAATTCAGAAAAAAGATCATTCAGGTTGACCATAATTTTTTTTTGTTTTAATTTCCAGCAAATTGAAAAAATCAAGCTGTTTTTGATAGAACAAAATTATTCATTTGACCTGACTTGATTTTTGGAGCTTTTTCACACTTTTAACCTTAATAACATTGAAATAAACTCCAAAAACAAACAAACAAACAAATAAATTGAAACATTTCATTTTGAAAATGCCAAAACATTTTTAAATGGATTATTTTTTAAAAAAATGAACCAATTCAGTGAATTTGACACAAATTTGTGAAATGTTTCCATTGACTCAAGTCTGTATTCTCCGTAGAAAAAAAGTTTTGGCTGAAAAATTTTGCTTAGCTTTACTCTTCACTAATTGCCACAGTGCAGAGAATACACAAGAACACAAAATCAGAGGGAAACAAAACAGGCTGCTCCCTGAAAGTCAAAGAAGATGCACAACTCACCCCACCTTGCTTAAAGCTGGCACTTTTCAGACTCTCAAGCTTACCTACACACCTCTCTAGCTTGCAAGTAGGACATGGAAAGCCTCCCACACTTAAAGCTCCAATAGCTTGTGATTCCAACACCGTCCTCAATACACCCCACCACCTAAAGTTATCTATTGCAACACCCAAATCCTTTTGTGGATCTAGCACCAATTTTGTAGCAATTTGGACAATAGGGATATCATTTATCTCAAGGGCCTCAGTCACAATATGTACGGAAACAACTAGCAAAGAAAAGAGAAAAAGTTCTAAGGAATGATTCCACAAAATAGGACAGCCTATGCTTAACTGAACGGGGTCCTTAATCTTTGAGACACTTTCAGTCAAAAGACGACTTAAAATATTATTTTCTACCATAAAGTGTGCATTAGATCTAAGTACTGTGAATGGTAAACCTGTGTCTTTATGATAACCTTAACTTTTGATCCCAACTATGCTAGAAAAAGTCAGATATGTAATTCACCACTGGTTGCAGCAACAGTAGACAAACTAATGTAGACAAGGCTCATGCATTTTTACCCCTATGTAAAACATACAGCTCAGTACATTGTACCAATACACATGGCTGCCAGGTCTTGACCCAGTGTCCACTGAAGCCAATACAAGGATACCATAGGCTTTATGGATTTTGAAGCAGGCTGTAGCTGATATTGTAATATTATGCAGGAATATGTGCCACAAATGCAGCTGAAATTCAATAAAACAAATCTTCCTGTAATATAATTATTTAAAAGTGTATCTAAAACAATGAATTATATGATAACATAATTGAAGTGTGCCCTCAAGGAATTGTAATCAAATTAAAATGTAGGACAAGCCACAGAGAATAAATCACAAAATTATCTGTAGATGGCTCAAAAGTTTGATGGACTCAAGCTGTTTCATACTAGAGAGTGTTCTGCAGATTTTGAGAAACCGAGGCGAAACATAATGCATTTTTTTTACATAATATTGACAAATATACCATCTACACTGGCTATGCTCTTTGTTACTTCTACCTTACTCCTTATGTAGCCAATGGTCCCAATGAATCTCTATGCACAAAGTCACTGGGTACACAGATTTCTATTTGCTTTGGGCAGGAGTTACAAATTATATTGCTGTTGTGAGCATAGTTGTTTTTTTTTCAAACAAGTATTTGGGATGGAAGAGGCCTCTGCTGGGCCATCTAGTCAGTCCCCTGCATTAAAGGAAAATTGATTTTGTTATATTTCTAAACCATTGCTCATAGACTGGGGTAAACTTTAGCTTTGAATGTGTCTACTGAGGCTGATTCCACAGCTACATTTGTCAGCTTTTCCCATTAGTCAACTATTCTTATCATTACAAGTTTTTTTCATAATACATAACCTCAGTTTTCTCTTGCTGCTTAAGCCAACTCTTCCTTTTTCTGTTTTCATTTTCTCATCACAATAATAATATCCCCACATAACTAGCATATGATTGGCATTTGAATAAGGAGAAGAGTAAGGTTTGTCTGTGTCTTCTTATAATTAATATTATTAAAGATGAGAAAAGACATTTATTGTTTTAAAATGAAGTGACCAATCCAGCAACCCTTACTCAGGAAACTAGTCTCACTGAGATCAATGGAACTACTCCCATATAGATGAAATTCAGATTACAGTGCAGTGAAAATGCTTTCAGCAAATGAGTAGTGATCTTTGCACACTCAAGAAACAAACTCGATATTATAAAGCTGCTCTGTGAAAACTAAAAAGAAAATATTATAATGCACCATAATGTGCGCTAAACAAGGAGTTAACTCTGATTTTTCCTTACAACATCACTAAGTTTAGCAGCACTATTTAAAAAATAGCCTCTGAAAGCCAAGACTTATACCATTAGAGTTCCCCCCACACACACTCAATTTAGTGGCAAAGCTTTGTTTGTGTAATCCTAAATGTTTCAAGAGAAAGATACATGTGATAAGCACTGAGCTTATAACTAAAATAATGCTAGGCAGAAAGTATTTTGTCTACCAAAGATGTTATTAGCATCTATAAAATGTATTTATTCCTTGTTACTTAAAGGAAAGATCTTGTCTTCCCTGACATAAATGTTTTCTTCTAAGACAGTTGGCTCCAGTCACATTATTTTAACATTATCCAATTTCTAGACCTTGGTTATTTTCTTTCCCCCCACTACCTAAATGTCAAAAATCAAATTGTCTCTGCTGCTTTCAGACAAGCTACCTTCATTGAATCATTTGTCCCTGGAAGGAGAAGTCTTTCTTAAAGAGCTAAACAGAAAAAAAAAAAAACACTTTAAACACAGTATAAATCTTCATAGGTAGAAGCCACCACATCTTACTATTACACGGAACACTTGGCAGTGTCCTACTTTTTACTTCTTTATACTGTACTCTTTTTTGGTGACCCCCAAGGTATACTGTCACATCATTCAAACATAGTTGACATGCAAAACAATACAGCAGATGCTCTGATATTATTGGATTTCCATACATTAAATAGATGAGAAAGTAAGAGAGATGTTGGTTTGATGCTTACAAAATAAGATAGATTTGCAGGAAATGAACATTTTGAAACTGACAGCTATATATTATTTGCACCCCATGAATCTAATCGGATTTACTGTTGTTATCACTGTTAGCTGGAATAGGTCATTATCTCTCCTATTGTGATAATTCTTGGGGTCTTAAGGGAACAAGGAAATTTTTCTTTTTTCTCCCCCTTTGTCCCCCTGAATTTATGGCAAGATGAGTGATTTGGGTTAAGAAGGAAAATATATATGATATATTATCTTATTTAAAAATAATGTCTGATCACAAAACTAGAGACTATATAAAAGTGCATGGGATATGGGACTTGTAGTGCTCAAAAATCTGAAAATCAGAGCCAGGTGTGCATGTCCACACTACACTCCTTGTGTCAGTGGACCGTGTCTTCACTAGCAGCTCTTGCATTAATGCAGAAAGCAGTGGGTAGCTATTCCACAGTGCAACTCACCACAGGGGGTTTTGGGAAGGGCTTGCAATTCCTCATGGGACCAAAACATTCTCGCTGGGGTGACTGGGAACATGGCTTTAACATCCCATGATAGTTTTCTCCCTCCCCTGATTTCATCTGCAGCCTATCATATTTCACACTTTTTTTCAAAAGGCTGGCATAGCCGCTCGTAGTCCATCTCCGGAGAATTATGGACCCCATTCAGCTGTGCACTATTGTGATGATCACTGAAAACATCACCTGCCTTATCCTGTAGTATTTCCAGAGCCATGAGAGAAACCGTCGTGTGGAACATGGCAATGTCCTTTAAGTATCGGTGCTGGAAGCCATGGAACAAAACAATTCCCAGTTGCTGTTGGCAGTCGCACAGCTTCTGAACATAGTGCAGTGCCTGTTCTGGTCCCAAGAAACAAGCATTGACTGGTAGGATCACATTATTATGCAGGTATGGGATGATGAGTAGTGGCTACAGAACTTTCGTATGCACAAGGCCATTTTCCAGGAACTGTGTGTGGATCTCTCCCAAGCCCTGCAGCTCAGTGACACTAAAATAAGACAGGCTCTGACAGTGGAGAAGCAAGTGGTGATCGCTGTGTGGAAGCTTGCAATGCCAGACTGCTACCAGTCAGTGGGGAATCAATTTGGAGTTGGTAAATCCACCATGCTGTGCTCCAAGTATGCAGGGCCATTAATTGTCTTCTGCTAAGAAGGGTAGTGATTCTGGGCAATGTGCAGGACATACTGTATGGTTTTTCCACAATGGGGTTCCCTAACTGTGGTGGGGTGATAGATGGCACACATATCCCTATTTTGGCACCAGACCACCTTGCCAAGAGTACACAAAAGAGAAAAGGATACTTTTCTATGGTATGGCAAGCACTGGTGAATCACCAGAGGCATTTGCCAGCATCAAAGTGGGATGATTTGGGACAGTGGTGGGCAACATGTGGCCCGTGGGCTGCAGGTTGCCCATCACTGGTCTGGGAAGATGCATGACGTGTGTGCCTTTAAGAACACTGCTCTGTTCGGAAAGCTACAAGCAGGGTCTTTCTTTCCAGACTACAAAATCACCACTGATGACACTGAAATGCCAACAATAGGCTCAGCAAGTGAAGAATGGTAGTTGAATATGACTTTGGCTGTTTGAAGGGTCACTGGTGCAGTTTGCTCACTAGGTTAGACCTCGGTAAAAAAAAAGTCCCCATGGTTATAGCTTCCTGCTGTATTCTTCATAATATCTGTGAAGCAAAGGGAGAAAAGTTTCCATGGGGTGGGGCGTGGAGGTGGATAGGCTATCTGCTAATTTTCAGCAGCCAGATACTAGGGCTATAAGAAGAGTTCAGCATGGAGCAATGTGGCTCAGGAAGGCTTTTGTAATGACCCACAGTAATGTGTGCTGCTTTTCTGTATTATTCATACCCATAGTCTGAACATTCCTTTGACTAATGTGTTTCTTTCTCATGCACATCCCCCCACGCCTCAGTTTCCATATCCTTTACTTCCCACTACCCCACACTTTTAATTAATAAAGATTATTTCATTTTCAAGACATGGACTTTTATTGCACACAGATATAAACACTGAAAGATCTGACAAAGACTGGAATATAATTGGGAGGGAGGAAACCCATTCATTTTATTTTGAAAAGCACACTGACCTTGCCTGTCATACATCAGTTTATGTGCAGCTGTTGTTTTTTGCAACCTTCCCCCAGGGTTGAATGGAAGTGATATTGCATTACCTCGCTCACCTAGGGAAACGTGTGTGAGCAGGACGGGAGGAATACAGCAATTTTGGAATGATGTTCTGCAGGGCCTGCAGAGTGAGTTCAGCCTAAAGGTGTTTCTCCTGAAGGTTAGCCAGACCCCTCAACATGTCTGTTTGTTCCTTCAGAATCCCCAGCATCTCCTGCTGTGTGCTGTGCTCCTGGGCTGCTCTCCTGATCATAATGTCCATATCCTTTTTTTCAGAGAAAGCAATCCTCCACTCCCTCTGCTTAGTGTTCACTGTCCCAGAGACATTCATTATCTCATTAAAAATATCATGCATTCTCTTTTGCCTTCACCATTGGTGGGAGAGCCTCTCTGCTGGTGTGGAGGAAGAGCTCAAGGCCACTGTTCATCTGTAAACCATGCAAAGCACAAAGGAACCATTGTCAGTGCAGACCCAGGATCTGCTGGAGAGATGCTATATAAAAATCACTCCTCTTCATCCATGCAAGTGTAATGCAGAACATTTTCATTTTTACAGGGTATTCACTGAACCAGTTTTCAGTCCCAACCATGGTGAGTGTGGCCTCGGGCTCCAGATCATCTGCAGCACTGGGTGGGCAACCCACAGAAGAACTGGAAGTGGCTTAAAACCCTCCCGAGAGCTGAAGCAAGACAGAGATTTACAGTGGACTCTCGACGACCTGTGCACAGGGCAGAACTCTCGTCTAACCTTCCCCCTCTTCTTCTTCTGTCACACCCAGGCTTGGACAGCCTTGGGTTGTCTGTGTGTAAGTATGAAAGTGGGTTAGGGCTTGGGCACTAATGCTTTATTCCTCCTTTTGGGTGAGGTGGAGCACAACCAGCACTCACCATTGTTATTTGGTTAATAAAGCTTTAAACTTAGTCACTTGGTGTGCGCCTTCATCTCCTCCCCTAAAGATCCTGTGGTCTCTGCCTGAAGCCCCAGGCAGATTGGTAATATAAATCTGTCACATATTGCAATGATGTCAGCTGAATTAATACTGGAGTGGCATGGGAAAATATCCTACCATGGTGGAAGATATAAGGCAGCCCTTCCTAGAAACTTTCTATAACAGATTGAAGAGTACCTCCATGAATGTTTCCTGGAGATCTCTATGGAGGATTCCTCGGAAATCCCTGTGTTCATATACAATCTTTTTCACAGGGCATCATCTGCATAGCTGGTGCTGCCACTGGGAAGGAGATAGTCACTATATCTCAACTATTTTTGAAAAATAAAAAATAACATAGGAACATGTGACCCCAGAATATTACTTGGAATTGTATGCTCACCAGAGGTTCCTTCCCCAGGATCACACTCAGCCATGTTGCTGTGCTGCAACAGGTTGGATTGCTCCAGGGTTACAAACAGTTACTGGCTCCCTGGGACAATGGATCCCTGGCTTGTCTGTCTCCCATTCTCCTTCTACTGTTCCTCATCCAAGACCTCCTCCTCAGTGTTGCCTATGGTGGCCAAGGACTCTAACTCCTCAGAGGTATCCACGCTGGTCTTGGGGGTTGTGGTGGGGTCACCATTGAGAATAGCATGCAGCTCCTGGTAAAAGCGGCATGTCTGGGATGCTGAACCAGAGTGACTGTTCGCCTCCCTTGCCTTCTGGTACACCTTCCACAGTTCCTTGATTTTCACATGGCACTGCTGCATGCCCTGGTGTATGCCTTCTCTCCCGTGTCTCAAGTGATCTGCTCCTATAACAAATGGCTTTTCAACCAAAACCAAAAGTATTGCAACACATTTCCATTTTCCTTGAAATTTTACCATTTTTGGATAAAAAGCAGAAAGCCAAATCAGAATTTTATGTCAATTTTACATAGAAAAAATGAGAAATTTTGGGAAACAAATTAATTTCTTTGAAAAATGTCTTTCAAGAAATAGGCATTTTTCTACTAGCTCCTTAAGTAGTTCAAAAAAATTGCAAGCATTCATATCTAGATAGAGAGATGGTTTAGGTGCACTTCTCTATTGTGGTCCTTGTTAAAGCCAGAGCCACTATTTGTGCCCAAAGTATCAATCCAAATAATATTACTGGGCAGAGTCCAAGAATGGTGAGATTTTCAGAAAGTTATAAAGCATCAAAAATTAGGGGTTTGGATTCTTATGGCTCTTAAATGTAGCAGGCGCTATTAGCTTTGCCTAAAATACTCATTTACCTCATAGAAGTGGGAAGACCTAGTCTGTAATAATAATAATAGTAAAGTGCTTTGACACTGCTGGATGGAAGGTGTTTTATATGTAACTGTGAAGCATTACTGTTGGGACATAATTGGGCATAGTGAATTTTCATATTTAGATTTCTGGGTATTTTCCTTTGCTTATTTTCTAATTGATGATTGTGTCATTTTTTTTACATCTTTTTTTACAGGAAAATGCTAGTCTTAAATGTTTAATGACTTACTTGAAGAGCATGGAAAAGCATGATCACTTTAGCTAAATAGAGAATGCATCTAAAAATTCTCCAGTGCATGTTCATCTCTGCTCACTAAGCTGTATTTGAATGTGTGAATTTGATAAATCATGTAAAGTAAAGAAGCAGATTTGGATTCTTTATTTAGTTCAGGTGAAGCAGGAAGTTTAGAATCAGGCTAAAAATGACCAACAGAGAATTCTTTTGCTGCAGTCACACTTTCTTTGCATAGTGGGCATGTTAGAGAAGGAGCGTATCTGAGGTGGGGAGAGGGCATGGAGGAACTCCACTTGTCTTCTGCTGCCATAGGGACTGTTAAAGACCCTACATCAGTGGCCTATTGAAAGCAGCCACCATTCGCTGCCCTAACCATTATCAGGGCTTGGGTCTGCACACAATGGCCCTGGGAATCCGGGAACTGTAATAAACTTCTTAGTGAACTTCCTCCCTCCTGCATCAGAGCAGGACTGAATCTCAGTAATCAGCTAAGGAATTAATTTTAGCATTTTTCTACTATTCTTTGAAATGGCAGGTTGGCTACTGACTGACCTGCTGCTCAGTGGAGGAGCTGATTTGAACTCTCAGGAGCACTTGATTCCTATAGCTAAATTCATTCTTTTGCTGGGACAGGGGAGTAATGGTTTGTGGCTCCCCCCATTCAGAGGCTGTCACTGAAAATGTTGAGGCAGTGGAAAGTAGACAAGGGATGAGAATGTCCAGGCAATGCCCTTTCTTGTCCCTGATCTCTTATTGGCAGGCTGCTGCACAGCATACATGGTGCTGGTTCTGTAGACAGGCCTCTAGGTGCTATAGCAATTCAATAATAACAGATAACTTTATAGGAAGCTCCATATTTTTGTTGGAGTCACATAAATCTGGGACTGCATATTTGTTTTTTTTTGCCTGATCTTAAGACAGCTGAGCACCTGCAACTCCACTTGAAGTCCATGTCAGTTGGCCTGAGTTGAATAACTCCTAATATCAGTCTTTTAATCTTGTCACTTTAGGACAGGGATCATCAACCTTTGGCATGCAGCCCGCAAGGGTAAGCCCCTTTTGTGGGCCGAGCCAGTTTGTTTACCTGCCGCCTCCACAGGTTCAGCCGATCGCGGCTCCCACTGGCTACAGTTCGCCGCTCCAGGCCAATGGGGGCTGCAGGAAGCGGCATGGGCCGAAGGATGTGCTGGATGCTGCTTCCCACAGCCCCCTGGAACAGCGAACCGCAGCCAGTGGGAGCTGCAATCGGCTGATCCTGCAGATGCGGCAGGTAACCAAACCGGCCCGGTCCACCAAGAGGCTTACCCTGGTGGGCCACATGCCAAAGGTTGACGATCCCTGCCCTACAATGAGCACTTTATCACCTCTGATATAGTTATACCCGTCTTTGCTCAAAAGCAATTTTACTTAAGGATTGTGTTTATCTAAGTATACTCACAGTTCAAACTAGAATATCTTCTCCCTACCCCACCTTCAGCTAACCTACCATCTCTCACTGTGAATGAATCCAAAGATTATTTAGTACTCAAAGGTAATATCTTTATTACACTATAAATCGGTATATATAAACAGTAGGGATTTTATTAAATCAAATTGTGAAGTATAATCTTTTATGGTTATTAATTTCTAGGTGCCTCTCAAAGCACATAATATAACAAAAAACAGCTATGTAGATCCCATTTGTTTCAGAAGCCTTTTAGCATAGGTGAGCTTCTAGACTGTCATCTTGGGAACATTTCATATTCTAATAATAAATAATATTTATAAAGAACTGAATTTATAAAATGTGCCCTCCCTCTGTAAGGCACATGACTCCTGGTTGCTCATGAGGGTTGTAGACCCCATAGACCAATGCACAGCCTGTGGTGCGAGGTTCTCTGTCTGTGTCAGCTCAGGCTGCACCCTGCTCTGGTGGTATCTATCAGGCCTAGTTGGCCCCCTTGATTTTTTCCCTTTTAGTAGAGATCCCTCCGCTTCTTCATGTCTTCTAACTTGCACTTATGGTTTCTAAGAATAGTGAGAGTAAATATTAAATAGTAGTGTTCCCCAGGGGTCTCTACTGGGTCCAGTTCTATTCAACATATTAACAAATGATCTGGAAAAAGGGTTAAAATGTGAGGTGGCAAAATTTGCGGATGATACAAAACTACTCAAGATAGTTAAGTCCAACGCAGACTACGAAGAGCTACAAAAGGATGTCTCAAAACTAGGTGACTGGGCAACAAAGTGGCAGATGAAATTCAATGTTGATAAAGCAAAGTAATACACATTTCAAAAATAATCCAAGTATACATGTAAAATGATGGGGTCTAAATTAGCTGTTAGAAAGAAATCTTGGAGTCATTGTGGATAGTTCTCTGAAAACATACACTCAATGTGCAGCGGCAGTCAAAAAAGCGAACAGAATGTTGGGCATCATTAAGAAAGGAATAGATAAGAAAATGTCATATTGCTTCTATATAAATCCACGATACTCCCACACCTTGAATACTGTGTGTAGATGTGGTTGCCCCATCTCAGAAAAAAATATATTGGAATTGGAAAAGGTTCAGAAAAGGTTAACAAAAATGATTAGGCTTATGGAACAGATTCTGTATGAGGAGATTTTAATAAGACTGGGACATTTCTGCTCGGAAAAGAGACGACTAAGTGGGGATAGGATAGAGGTTTATAAAATCATGAATGGTGTGGCGAAAGTAAATAAGGAAGTGTTACTTACTCCTTCTCATAACACAAGAACTAGGGGTCACCAAATGAAATTCAGAGTGGTAGCCATGTTAGTCAGTATAAGCAAAAACAACAAGGAGTCCTTGTGGCACTGTGGAGATTAACAAAATTTATTTGGGCATAAGCTTTTGTGGGCTAAAACCCACTTCATCAGGTTTTAGCTCACAAAAGCTTAGCAAATTTATTTGGCATATTCTCTAAGGTGCCACAAGGACTCCTCATTTCCCCCCCCCCCAATGAAATTAATCGACATCAGGTTTAAAACAAACAAAAGGAAGTATTTTTTACCACAGTGCAGTCAGTCTGTGAAACGCTTTGCCAGATGTTGTGAAGGCCAAAACTATAACAGGGTTCAAAAGAGAACTAGATAAGTTCATGGAGGATAGGCCCATCAGTGGCTATTAGCCAGGATGGGTAGGGATGGTGTCCCTAGCCTCTGTTTGCCAGAAGCTGGGAATGGGCGACAGGGGATGCATCACTTGATGATTACTTGTTCTGTTCATTCCCTCTGGGGCACGTGACTTTGGCCACTGTCAGAATACAGGATACTGGACTAGATGAACCTTTGGTCTGACCCAGTATGGCCACTCTTATGTTCTCATGTTATGCTAATGATACTTTTGTATATGGCCATGAGTGTGACTGGATGTGTAGCCAACCAATGTTCACCTAACCAGTCAAGTCCCTGAATTTTAATAAACACTCTTTTAGCTGGGAACACATCAGACCTGTTCCACTAATTTCTTGATCTTAGATAATATGCAGTCTGGAGGTGGAATCCACTCCAGAAAGACATACAAGCAGACATGAGACCCTGATATCCCAGGCTAAGTCTAGAAGACTGAACTATGAAGTCACAATGACAAACACTGCTGTCAGAGAGGTGCAGTTCTTTTATTCCCATTTTCTCTTACCTTGCACTTATTTTCTGTTTCATGATGCTCTGTGTCCTCTGTCTCTCTCCAGAACCACTCTGTTTACATGTTGAAATACTTCCCAAGTCACAAGTGAAAATAACAGTCACAAGCAAGTCAGGAAAAAGAATATCGCCTTTCCTTCCTTGGTACCACCATCAAGATTATCTTCATTTTTCACATTCCTGTGGTGTGATCTAAAGCCCACTGAAGTCAATGGAAACATGTCAATTAATTTTAATTTGGCTTCTGATCAGGTCCATACAGCTCCAGCCAACATGGTATTTGAATATCTCAAAAAAATATATAGTGAAAACATGAAGATCTATTTCTCTTTCCCCTTCAAACAGCAGAGACTGGACTCTGATTATATCTCTCTTTAAAACCTATTTCAACTAGGAATTTTGCTGCAGAGTGGATGCTTGATGTCATTACACAAAATGTGACATGTCATGGCTGCATCATAGCAGTGCTGTTAGCTGAACTCTGGGAACAAAACTAAAGGATGTGGGTATGCATCTGAATACACGGAGTTCTTTTCCATTTGTATTGATATGGAAAAATAGCTCATATGTTCCTTTGGTTGAACTGCTGAAACTTGTACAGACAGATCACTGCTCCACAGTTTACATTAGCAGTTGCTGGATAAAAGGTTGTTATCTCCAGATTGAAGGTCACTGAACTGGCCGAGAGTCCTGGCACAAATGTCTTTTTAATCAAAGAAAACCATGCCAAAATTAAAAACAGGTTTGTAGCCAGCTCTTAAGCTAAAATCTTGTCACATGAAAGGGAAGATTAATGTGTTTTGTCTTGGGGAAAGTATTTTCTGAATATCAATTTGTTTATTTACTATTTTCCTAAAAAGGTCTGCAGAGACACCTTGTGGATTTGAATCTGTTTTGTCCAAACTGCTTGTCAGTGGGATGCACTGCAAAGTAGTCCTGCCAATAGTGTCACAGAGAGAGAATCTACTTTCTTATAAAGAAATTCTCTTAGGGTAATTAAGGACAGACAGTTGGCTTTCTGTTACAAGCTTTCGTAAACCAATGTCACACATCAAATGCTGAAAATCTTGAAAAAAAAAAAAAAAGAAGTTGGAACCCAAATGTAGAGTTTTGTTAGGCGGAACAGAAAGACTGTTGATGTAGGCTAACAATATGGGACCAAATACATCCTTGAAGTATGCACACTGAAGTCATTGGATTTATACTGTGTGATGAATGGGATGAATTTGACCTGTAGCTCAGGCTTGTCAGGGAACATCAGACAACTGAGAGACTGAGGAGCTAATAGAGTCTTGATTTCCCCATGGATAACTAGCACATAGAAAATACTTCTGCTTTTTTGTGCCACTGTTTGGTGTGGTTGATTGATGGATGGATTTCACATGCTAATCTCACTTACTCTCTTACTACCCAGGAGGCAGAAAGCATGAGATGAAAGAAAAAAGACATCCCTAGGGATTTTTAAAATCACATAAAATATATGACAAATGATTGCATTGAGCTTAGAATCTGAAATCCATCAGCCAGCACTATACCAAAGAATTATATATATTGTGATAGACCCAGGCCCGTTGGTACAGCTGAGTAGCCTTATTGGGATCCAGGAAATGGGAGGGCAAAGCCCACCTACTGCTAAAGGATCCCGCCCAGCCTAAGAGGGGGGTCCACAGGACCTGGAAACTAAATAATTACAGGGCACAACTAATGAAATAATAGGGACAGGATTGCGGTCAAAGGGTCAAATGAAGGGAACCAGACGGGGACACTGAGCAGAGAACCCTGGACAGTGCCCACTGCTCCTCGAAGCCATCAAGGGAGTCAGTGGACGCCACCTAGAGGAACTCTGCCTGGATACGTGAATGAACGGACGGACGATCGGAAATAGGCCCCACGGTCACAGGAGACTCCATTGCCAACCTCCTCACCCTGGTTTTATAGATAGCCACTTTAGCCAGGGCCAGGAGGAGGTTGACCAGGTGGTCCTGTGACTTACTGGGGCCACGGACAGGGAGTGCATAAATAAGGAGGTGAAGAGAAAAGTGCAACCAAAATCTTAACAAAAAGTTTGTGAGGAGCGGGAATAGGGGCTGCAGCCTGGCGCACTCCAGGTATATGTGCGCCAGGGTTTCCCTCATGCTGCAAAAGGGGCAGGTGCCTGGGATAGGGGTGAACCGCGCCAAGTACACGCCTGTGCTCATGGCCCCGTGAAGAAGCCGCCAGCTGATATCCCTGGCAGGCCTTGGGACAAGGGTGGAGTATAGGCTGGCCCACCAGGGCTCCTCACCCTCTGGAGGTGGCAGGAGGTCCCGCCACTTTATGTCGGGGCGGGACGCAAGGGTGAGTACGTGAAGTGTGGAGCACAAGCGTGTATAGATGTTTCCTTGGTGCGGTCTGGAAACGGACCGGGTGCAAATCAGCACCAGAGTAGTCCTGTCCATTTCCGGAGCCGCTCATGGTGAAGAGACGGGGGGGAGGGGTGTAGGGTCGGTCAGATCCATGGCGCAGAGGCCCGATGAAAAGGTCCGGAGGGTCTGGGGTGGAGGGTGAGTGGGGTGCGCCCTCTTAGGACCTGGTCGAGGTAAACCCAAGCAGCAGGAGGCAAAGCGGCCCTCACCTCCTGAAGTACGTGCCGGGAAGTACGAGGCCTGGAGAGCTGAGCGAGCATTAGGGGATCCAGCCAGTCTCCCCGGTTGTAGTCCATAAGGTCTCCAACTCTGGCGACTTCTGCCAGGACCAACATCTGGCGTTCTGAGGGAGACTCCGCCATCTGCACACAGAGCTGGGGGTTCTGTAGCAGGGATCCGCGAGGAGATCTGCCCCCACAGTGGCTGCCACAGACCTAGTCACTGAGAACAGTTTCCAGGTCCAGAGGAGGTCCTCGTAGAAGACAGGCAGCCTGGAGAGGTCTCGCCAAAGACCTCTCAGATGGAGATAAAGGAGCTGCCGGTCATATCAGAGCCCTCAGAAGCGGCGCAGGAAGGCGGGGGCCAGTACACTCCAAGCCGGACTACCTGCACCATAAAGGAGCCTCTGCAGGGGCTGGAGGCAGAAGACATGGACCTGAGCTTGGAGACACTTCAGGCCCTGCCCTCCCTCCTGCAGGGGTAGATGGAGAACCCCTGCAGAGACCTAGTACAGTCCTGACCAGAAGAACTCAAGAATTGATGTCTGAAGGTTGGCCAGGAAACCCGGGGCCGGGACCAGGGTGTTGAGCTGGTACCAGAGCATGGACAGGACTAGTTGATTGAGCATCAGTGCTCTCTCTTGAAGGGAGAGGCTCTGGAGTAGTCCTGTCCTTTTCCGGAGCCGCTCTATCACCCTGCCCTATAAACCATGCCAGTTCTCTGGCAGAGACGGATGCATGGCAGAAAGGTAAACACCGAGATAAAGCAACGGACCCGTGCTCCACCAGATGGCCTGAAACGTGGGTGGGAGGGAGCTTGCCTGCCACTGGTCCCCTACCACCAGGCCAGAGCTTTTAACTCAGTTGACTGGGGCGGAGGAGGCTACCAAATAGATGGCCTGGCAAGTCTCTACCCTCACAAAGTCACCTGGGTCCTGGACCACATCGTCAGCATACGCTGACAGGACCAGCAGCAGCTCCAGCTCCCACAGCACCAACCCCGTCAACCTCCTATGGAGGAGACAGAGGAAGGGCTCAATCGCCAGAGCATACAGCTGGCCCAAGAAGGGGCACCCCTGCCGTACTTCTCGCCCGAAGCTGACCGGTTGAGTTAGGGTCCAGTTGAGCCTGACCAGACACTCTGCGGAGGCTTACAGCACCTGGAGAAAACCCACAAATGGGTCCGAAGCCAAACGCTCGCAGAATGCTCAGGAGATACCCGTAGTCCACCCTGTCGAATGCCTTCTCCCGATCCAGGGACAGGAGGGTGAACGACAGACTGTCCCTACATTTGAGTTCCAAGAGGTTCCAGACCAGATACAGGTTGTCGAAGATGGTGAGGCTTGGGACGGTGAAGGTCTGGTCTGGGTGGATCACCTCCACCAGCATGGATCCTAGCCACAGCGAGATAGCTTTCGCTATGGACTTTGTAGTCCGTGCTGAGTAGTGAGATAAGACACCAGTTTCGTAAGTCACGGAGGTCCCCCTTCTTCGGCAATAAGGGGAGCACAGCTCACCTGCATGAAAGAGGGAGAACCCCGCTCTGCAAAGATTCGGCCCAGACGGTGACTAGGTCTGGGCCGAGGACGTCCCAGAACACGTGGTAGAACTCCACGGTCAGCCCGTCCATGCCCGGAGATTTATTGGTGGACATGCAGCGGAGGGCTTCTGATAACTCTGCCAGAGTGAGAGGCAGCTCTACCCAGTCTTGGTCACCCACGCTGACTGCTGGGAGTTCGTCCCAGAGCACTCTGCAAGTGTTAGGATTGGTCAGATCTGGGGAGAAAAGGCCTGCATAGAAGGCCCTGGCCCTCCTGCACATCTCCTCCGGATCTGTGAGGAGGGTGCCGTCCTTTGCTAGGAGGCAAGTGATGTGCTTCTTGGCCCTCCTCTTTCTCCAGGGCGTAGAAGAAGTGGGAGCCACGATCCATCTCCCGAAGGAGGCGGATGCGGGATCTAACAAAGGCACCCCAGGCCCGATGGTCCTCGAGTGCCCGGAGCTCTTCCCGCTTCTACTGGCATGCCCCGCAGAGGGATGGATCCTCAGGGCTGGCAGCCAGATGCCTCTCCAGCTCTAAGACCTCCCATTCCAACTGCCTTATTGCCACATCCCTCCATCGGCTGTCGCCCTGGGTGTAGTCACTGCAGAAGAGCCGGGCGCGCACCTTCCCCAGGTCCCACCACCGCCACGCCAAGGGAAAGGCACACTGCTGACCTCGCTAGGCCAGCCAGAACTCCAGGAAGAATGCCACGAAGCCCACATCCTCCAACAAGCTGTTGTTAAAATGCCAAGAGGCCGGCCCTGGCCTCTCTGCACAGAGAGAGGCCGTCACGGTGGCTAAATGATGATCGGAGAATGGGGCCGGCCGGATGCTGGAGGAGTGGGCCCGTGAAAGGTGGAAACATGATAAACAGATGCGGTCCAACCGGGAGTGATGTTCGACTATCTTTTGGAGGATGTCCGCAGCGTCCAGGCACTGCTCGGTCCCCGAGCGATCCTGATCCTCGAGGGTGGTGTTAAAGTCCCCACCAGGCACTCACGAGTATCCAAAGATAGAAATGCTGATAGAAATGCAGCTGCTGATGAGGTTGACCACAAGCCCCTCCATGCGGGCCCAGAGATGCAGCAGGCGGCCTGGCACAGCCTCGGCGACCCCCAGCACCTCGGGCCATAGATCAGGGGAGAACAGGGTCGCCACTCCAGCTGTACGAACTGTGAGATGGCTAAAGTAGACCCTGTCCCTCCATTCCTGCAGCCAGCTGCCTTTGGCGGCCAGATCTGTATGGGTCTCCTGCAGCAAAACCGCAGAGTACCCCACCCTCCTGAAGGAAGGCGAGCACCTGGCACCTGTGGAGACCCATCCTACAGCCCCGGGTGTTCAGTGTTGTGATGGTGAAAGGTGCCATGAGGAGGGCTTGGAGGGGATCCTCGCTGGCAGGGTCTCTCACGGCTCCTGTCGCGCTGTGCAACAAACTGTTACCTACCCCGTAGGTGAGTAAGGAGTCACGGAAGAGGTAGACCCGCTGGTAGGCCGCGGATGCCTGCTTCCTGGTCCTTTTACCCTCCCCCATGAGGACCCTTGCAGCCCGAAGAATTAGATGAAAGTCCCCCCATTGCTGGAGAGCAAGCTGTACCTTGTTACAGGAGCCACGGATGTCCTCAAGGAACTCCCGCAGCTCCTCTCCCAGCGTATGGTGGCCCAGGGTCACTAGCCCCCAGTTATCCTCCAGAGGGGCCTCTGACACATCACCATGGCCTACCAAGACGGGCAGGCAAGAGGCGGACCCCCGACATGGTGCCCGATGGCCTGGCACCACGTGGCCCCCCTCAAACCCTGGCTCAATTGGGGGTGGCAGAGGGAAGATAGCAGCCCCTGGTGAGTCAGGACAGGGAAATACAGAGGCTGCTCCCTGGGGGCTATCCTCTGGGAGTGTGGAGATGATAGCCCCAGGGGCGGCAATGGTATCACAAGAGGTGGAGGGGACAGAGATGGCGTTAGCATCAGGGGCAGGGATCAAGAGTAGGGCCAGGGCAGGGGTCAGGAGCAGAGTCAGGGAGAGGGGCAGAGGCAGGATCCTGGGCCCCAGTTGCCAGGCTGCTGGGAAGTGGCCCCTCTCGGACAGGCTCAGGGATCCGGGGGGTGGGAAGGGGGCCCTCTGTGATGCCAGGCTCTGGCTTTGTGGCCGGCCTAGGAGCCACGGCATTGGAAGGTGGACAGTCTTCAGTGGGGTCCCCACCCAGGAAGGAGGTCGGTTGCCCCACACTAATAAGGGACATCCCATGGGGCTCAGGTCCCGGCCGCGTGGCACCGGCTGTCGCCTCAGTAGGCTCGGCGGCCGTCAGCAGGGTGCAACCTGCGGCTGGGCAGATGGAGGAGCCCAGGGAACCCTGGGAGGTGGGAGCAGAAGCAGTGGTTAGGGGGAGGGAACATGGGGAAAAGGGGGCCGGGATGAGGTCTCTCAGATCGAGGCCCGCTGGTAGAGCGTCGTTCTCCCCCTAGGTGACTGGTGTCAAACCCAGGGCCTCTATCTCCTCGTAGATGGAAGGGATCTCTCCTTCCACCACCCCAGAGTTCTCCCCACCAGCACCCAAAATGACACTCGCCTTGGGGCTCACAGGGGCTCCAGATGGTATCAGGGGCCTCGGAGGGAAGGGACTCCAATGGAGGGACAGTGCTGCCCTCCCATGCTGCCACGTCTTCCCCAGCTGGTACCGGTGGATGGAACGCACCTGTGGGCAAGACAGAAGGCTTGGCATCAGTGCCCCCCTTCCTGGTCTTCCGGGGGACTTCTGCATCGGTGGAAAGGAGCATAGCTCGAGCCTTCTGCTTGCCCTGCTTCCCCTGTACTAGGGCCCAGCCCTCCATGGCAACATCTGGGGGCCGGGGCGATGGCTCAGGGACTTCGGGAGGCAGCAGTGGGGTGACATGAGGCAGGGAAGATTCCCCCTGGGGCGGGCCCTCTCTCATGCTTGGCAGTATCCCTGCTGCACCCTCCTCTAGGGGCCCCACTGCATTGCAGGCAGCAGAGGCGGGGCTCTCCTGCTCGTCTGGGTACACTGGGGGAAGTATCCCTTGGGCCCGATCGGGAGCAGTAGTGGACGGAGGAAGAGGAGGGGCAGCTCCAGGCAGCCAGGGATACCGGTGATGATGGGGCCGGTGCCCTGCCTGGCTCGGGGGTCCTGGATGCCCCTTCTTGCCGGGCCAGGGGACAGTCCCTCCGGACATGCCCCATTGCCCGGCAGAGGTAGCACTGGGCCTCCCCCGTAGAATAATGCACCCGGTAACGGGCCCCCTGGTAGGGGACCAAGAATGACCCCTCAAGTGCCTCTCCATCACAAACCACTGGCAGCATTTGAAGCTCCCCTTCCTGGTGGAACGAGAGGACGTGACAGAGGGCGGGGTCTTTGCATCCCAAATGGGAGAGGGTCGATAATGGAGATGGGTTTCCCCAGGGTAGAAAGAGCAGGTAATAGGGTGGCATTGGGAAGGAAGGGAGGGACGGACAGAGGTCAGGACCACTCGGATGCCCAGGTCTTCCAGCGGCTCCAGGGGGACGAACATGCCCTTCACCACCAGGCCCTTCTCCACTGCTTCCTGGGCGGCGCCTCCGATGCCAGGAAGAAGATGACCTTCCCGTACATTTTGGAGGCTGCCACGATGGCCGTGGGCCCCACTACCCTCACCAATGCCCGCACGTAGGTCTCCACGGGGGGTGAGACGGGCACCAGGAGGCAACGGATGCCGGGCTTCCTGGTCATGGTGGGAAAGGGGCCCAGGCTGCTATAGGTGGTAGTGGAGGTGGCTGGCAGGAGAGATGACGTAGCAGCAGGCGGGGGGGGGGGGGGCTGCCGCCACCTGGGCGTACGCCCTGGGGGCCGGGGCACCCGCAGAGCTGTTGGAGGGAGCAGCAGGTAGGGACACCAGGGCCAGTGGCGGAGCGGCAGCAGTTTCTGCCATGGAGGGCCCGGTCTTTCTAGTGGGGCCCTTCCCCTTCTTACCCTGGCCCTTCCTGCCAGCTGGGGGGCTCCCACAGAATCCAAGTGGGCGAGGGACGTGGCAGCAGCAGGTCACCCCGGTGCTCGCCGCTGTCGGCACCCCAAGTGGGGGCAGTGGCAAGTGGTTTGGCAGCAGCAGTTTGAGTAGAGGCTGGGGGGGGTGTGACAGGGGGCAGGTAGGGGAGTGACAGGGGGCAGGTAGGGGAGGGGCCCCACCCACCATGTCCTCCACCATAATGAGCAGGGAGGGAGGGGAAAACACCAGAGAAAGGAGTGGCAGGTCAACCACTCCTCCCCGCTAGGCTGCAGGCTGGGGAGGAGGGCGCCAAAAGGGGTGGGCTGGATGGGGGGGGGGGGGGGCTATCAAGGGCTTGTGCAGGGCAGTCACCAACTCAGAATGGGAATCCAGCTCCTCTAGTTGCACTAGGGGAGGGGGGTTCCAACAACGTTGGGGGGGGGGTGTAGTGAGATAGGGGCAAACTCAAACAGGGGAAAGGCACAAGCGCATGGGAGGGGGCATGGGCACGTTTGAGGGGAGGGGCTAATCAGGGCAAGGGGAACAACCAAGCTGGAGGTAGGACAGGGAACCAAGGGGCTAGCTTCAGAGGCCAGGGCAGGGCAAAGAAACAAAAGCAGCAAAGGGAAAAGGGCGGACAGGCAAACAAACTGAAGCCAGTAAGGGGGGGCTGGGGTTAAGAGAAGGGGCAAAAGACTGCAAGGGGCAAAGCTGTTGGGTGGGGGGAGTCAGTCCAAGGGGGGGGGAGAGGGGGCATGTGCATCTGCACAAAAAGTCAGTGTGGGCTGGCTGCTGCTTCTGGCCCAAATGGTGGTGAAAGGGCACAGCAAGCCAGGTGAGCAGCTGAGTCCCAGAGGCAGGAGCTGAAGGCAGATGGTAAGTGTCCACTGGGGGGTGGTGGAGTGGGCAGCGATGATGGTGGGGGGCAGGTGGGGGGCACACACAGATGGACTAGGGGGCAGGCTCCACACTATACTCCCTGTGTCCCCCCAAACACAGTCAAAACCCCCACCACAAGAGAACAGTTCAAAAGTTACTCAGTCTTAAGGCCCCCTCCACAGTGGTCTGCAGAGTCTCTGGGTGCTCCCCCAGCAGTAGATGGCCCGCTTCTTCTCCTCCTTCGGGTTCCAGCAGCTCCTGGGCAGCCAAGGCAGCAGCAGCTCCAGGCGGCAGTCAAGCGGCCAGGCAGGCAGAAAGGACCCCTCACAGGTGGTGGTGTCCACAGCAGCAACAGCTGGGGCCCCTCATTCCCTTCCTCTGGGGAGTGGGCCAGCAGACCCTCCCCCAAAGGGGCTGTAGCAGCAGCAACCAAGGGTTGGGGGGGAGGGTTCAGCAGCTAGCCAGCAACCAGGTAGCAGAGAAAGGAGTGGTGGTGGTGTCTGGCCCAGCCAGAGGAGCAGCTGGAGAGGCAGCAGGAAGGGCCCAGTAACAGGAGCAGCAATCTCCCTCCTCCCTCTAGGCCAGTTGGGTTGAGCCTTATTGGGATCCAGGAAGTGGGGGGGCATATCTACTGGCCACTGGATTAACAGCTTTCTGTTCCCTGACTGACTAGAGCAGGGGCTTCTCCAGGCTAATGAGAACACCTGACTCCAATTAACCTGAAGAGAGTCAGGTGAGGCCATTAAGCTAATGTGACCACCTGACTCGAATTAAGGTCCCTCTGATAATATAAAAGGGCTCACTCCAGTCAGGCAGAGAGAAGCTATAGGAGAGGAAGTATGGCTGAAGGGCTGGTTAATGAAGACATCCTTAAGTTATTAGTAAGGGAGCCCTAAGGTAAGGGTGAAGAAGGGAGAAGTAGGAGAGCTGTGGGGAAGTGGCCCAGGGAAATGTAGCAACTCTAGCAGTAAAAGGTTGGCTACCAACAGCTGTTTCTATTAGGGTCCTTGGGCTGGAACCTGGAGTAGAGGGTGGGCCTGAGTTTCCCCCAACCCACCACTACAGAAACACCTTCTGGGAGGGGAAAACAGGCCCCTGTCAGGACAGGAGACTAAACTGTTTTGGCATGAGGCTGTAGGTGCAACAGAGACTCTGGGAATTCTCTCAACAACCTCCACTGCTGGCTTATGATGAAAACGGCTCAGTAGACTGTATCCCTGACCCTAGAGGGAGAAGGGCTACATGGAGGGTTGTAGTGAGCCTCTGAAGCTAGTATAAACTGCCTGGAAATGTGGGTCCCATGGGGATATGGTTTGAGCTCTGCCACAATATATAATATTGCATTAACACTAGTTTGTGTCTGTGTATGTTGGAAAAGAAAATCTAGTGTTAATACAATGTTAAAATTGGGAAAACAAGCACTGAAAAGTCAAGAAATATACAGTGTGGGTAGAAATGTACCCTTAATTCTGCCCTTAGGTGCATATGCCTTGAATTGTATATTTACTCTAAAAAGTGACTGTTTAACAATGACACCATTTTGTACCCTCAGAGTTATTCCCTGAGTATGTTCAGAGACCCATCAACTTACTTCTGTGAGGGGAAAAATAGGTTTTACTACATGTTATTCCTTTAACCTCTGTGAAGCTGATAGAACATTGTCACACCTGCACAAGCCACTTGTATTCAAAGTCAGAATTTAGCCTACAGAGTCTTCATTACTGGTGATGACACAGGTATCAGTACTAGGGGAAAAAAAAAGGTGTTTATGTACCTCTGAAGCTAATACATGGTAACTAACACAAAGGTAAAATCCTAGTGAAGACAAAACGGTTGTAGTTTAAACATGTATTAGCTGGTTGAACTAAACCATAGGTTCCTGACTATGCTTTACTTAAACCTCTTAACGTGTTAAAGCTACAACTTCCTGGTCTTCACTAGGATTTTACCTTGTATTAGTTACCACATTTAACTAACACATGGTAATAAACACTTTTTTAACCTTTGTGAATAAAAGGCCAGAGAGTACATCCTAGCTTTCAATTCCCAGAGTGAATTTGCAGGGCTTGAAGTTAAAAAAAACAAACAAACAAAACCTTGAGCAATTCTGAGCTAGCAGGAATTGGGAGACAATAAAAGAATTCCAACTCAGCAAGATACTTAATTCCATGTCTCAGTTTAAGCCTTTGAGTAGTCCCATGTTAGTGTGACTATTGATGTGCTTTAAATGAGGCACACATTTAAGTACCCTACTGAATTGTAGTCTGTACCTTTATTTGTCAAAGGTAATATATTAATAAAATGAAAGCTTTTTATACAAATTAAGGTTATTACCAAGTACAGATAAATATTTCTATTGCAACTGCACAAAGATTTTGAATGTCAACACTAATAACTTTAAAACTACTCAACCAATTATTTCCACATTGTGTTTATTTCTTAAATCTCAGTGAGACTAGCTTAATTTGAAGATTCTATCTTCATCCACTTTTAGTTAACCATGTGAAAAGCTTCTAATCAGAACACATGGAGAAGATTTTGACAAAAATACTCAGAAAAAATACCTTTGAGTCAAAAAGGAACTTGGTTTATAAAGCTATATGCAATTTTAAAAGATGGGTTAAAGGGAATTTCAAGAACACACTTATGCGCAGTGACTGATTAGATGACTGATTAGATTTAAAATAACTCTTTTTTTATTCTGCTCCATTAGAGATGAGGAAGATCTGGGAATGTGTGAAACTACTCCTATCTTAGACAACATATTGAACAACCTAATGATAAAAGGTATAATAGAGGCCTTTTTGTAGGCGTCAGCTGCTGTTCCTTGCCAGTCAGTCAGTGAAATTCAACACAACTAGATCTTAAGGTAAGTCTCACATGAACATAAAACTCAGCCCCAACTGGTCCTCTCACTGGGGGTAAAGGGGACAGGGCTGGAGTATGATGAACTCCACTAATACCCAGCCATCAGTACAGTCCCTAGAGGTCCATTTTAAGCAGTACAATTTAGAGCAACCACAGGACCCACAGCTGGTTTAGGAATGACATGGGCAAAAAGACGGTTCAGAGTCTCTTTTGTTTCTACTCTGCACTTGAGGAGTGCACTCAATGTTTCTGCATTTCAAGAACATGATTTATAAAAGTTATTCACACATGGATGAGGCTACTAAAAGTTTTAGCATTTTAAAATGTTCAAACGAGGCAATGGAGAGAACACTAGACTGGGAGTCAGGATACTAAGCTTTCATTCTAGGCTCTGCTGATGATTAGCTGTGTGACCAGGGGAAAGTCACTTTACTCTTTATACCTCTGTTTCACTTCTCACTTCTGTCTATTTATCTTTTAAATTCTACAGGGGAGAGACTATTTCTTACTGTCTGTTGCATAGTGCCTTGCACAATCTGAACTGATGTCTCCTGGCATTACAAATGTAAAATTAATAAATAATAATGAAATCTGGAACTTAAGGAAAAACAACATTTTAAGAGTCAAAACTATCACCTGAAGTGAAGTTTTTTGAGAAAGAATTGAGATCTGATTTATATTTACAATTATTACTTAAATCCAGAGAAATCTGTTAATTATACTATTTTGGCTCTAGATTAGGTAAAACCAAATAAAATCTTCCCTGTTTTGGGACTGATCTAGAACACAATTATGCACCTGCATAGTCCTTGGTTAATAAAACTACTCAAGTGAATGACATTTTGCAGGACTGGATGCTTATTAGCTTTTAAGCACATCTGTCTTGTATAGCTCAGAAGATACTATTAGCAGGACACTAAACAATTGTAACAATTACTCTGTTTTAGATTCCTATCTGTTGTAGATATCTTGAGTGAGATTTACTTAACTGTTAAAAGACATCTCTTCTGCGCCTTTAAAATATCTACATATTTCTAAAATTACTCTGTAATTAATCACTGTATCTTAAAGACAGACTAGAGTATTAGGCCACTAGTTTGGGACTTGGAAGATGTGGTTCAAATCTTTGTTCTGCCACAGATTATCTGGGCTTGGGCACATCATACAGATTCTCTGCACCTCAGTTCTCTATCTAGAAAATGGAGATAATCATACTTTCCTACCTCACAGGGATATGATGAAGCTAAATACACTAAAGACTGAGATGCTCAGGTACAGTAGTACTGAAAGTCATATAAGTACCTAAGACAGAAGAATATTACAAACCTTGCCATTTTTCAGCCACTTTCTAAACTCCAGATAGATATTGACTTTGTCAAAAATAGTTTGTCAGAACCTCCTGAACACTGATTAAAACCACTACAGAGAGCATACCTTTTGCTAATTTTAGCAAGTGTCAGTCAGTATACATCCAGAACCTACAGAGAAGCAATCTTATATTAATATTTGATTTAAGCTGTTTATGAAAATCATTTATTATACTAAAAGGTTAAGCACTGAGGTTTCCACAGTACCAGTTCTGATTAATTATGAATACTTCAAGCTTAATACAAAATTTGTGATCAGAATGATAGATAACATAAATTAACAGCCTTCAGCTCCAATGATGAGTCATTAGATAATATTTGTACAGCACTTTGAAAAAACAGAGTGCCATACACTTACTAAGTATTGTAGAACTTTTCACTGTACATTAGATTTCACAGGGTGAATCAAACTGCAAAAGTAAACATACCGTATTTATTCCTAGTGGAGGAATTCGAAGACCCTCCTGCTACTTGTTGCCCTGCTCCTACATGACCCACAGCCAGCCCCTCATTGTAGGGAATGCTGTACCTAACCTGCTGTACTAGAGCCAGGTGGGAGAAAGGAGAAGAAGCAGGGGATAGCTGGTAATGAACATCGAATTGGGACCTGTATCCAACTGGATCCTAATAATATATGATCAGTGAAGCATGGGCACCAAGGCGTAACTGTGCTCCTCTGCTGTTTTTCTTGGTTGCAGTTGCTAGTCCAGCCAAGGAAGGTAAGAAGGAAATAACTAAATAAAAGTCAGTCCATGTCCTCTCACCTGGTGCTTCTATTTGGGCCTGTGCTAGGAACATGAGCTGCACTAAATCTGACTGAACATGTAAAGGAGAGCTGCACAGGACAGGTAATGAAAGCACAGTTCTGGAGCTGCCCAGTGTCAATGCACAGGTCCTTCCTCCTGCTCATCCAGGTCAGTCGAGTTTTTTTACATTCACCTTTATTTATTTAATTTTTGTTTTCATATGAAACAAATGTGATCATAGCAAATGCCCTGAGTTCACAAAATAGAATAAGAACAAATCTGAAGTGTTATTACCACCCTTACTAACACCCTTCTTTCAGCATTCATTCAAGTCCTATACATTTAAAGGAGAGGCTTGGAGCATCATTTATTATTATGGTTACTTGTCACTTCCCATTTAAGACTGTTTTCAATTGCTTGTAATGTTGAGAAACTTTAGTTGTTTACCCTTAAAGTAACCTAAAGACATTAGATCAGGGGTTCCCAAACTTGGTTCGCGTCTTGTTCAGGGTAAGCCCCTGGTGGGACACAAGACACTTTGTTTACCAGAGCATCGGCAGGTATGGGCGCTTGCAACTCCCAGTAGCTGTGGTTCGCCGTTCCTGGCCAATGGGAGCTGCAGAAAGCAGTGGCCCAGCCCACATCACTTCCTGCAGCTCCCAATGGCCAGGAACTGCGAACCGCAGCCACTGGGAGCTGCAAGTGGCCATATTTGCTGACACTCAGTAAACAAAGCATCTCGCGGCCCGTGGGGTTTACCCTGAACAAGCCAGGAACCAAGTTTGGAAACCTCTGTGTTAAAGAAATCTTTTAGTTTAAAATTGCTCAAAATGTAGTTATTATGCCATAATCTAAAAAATATGAGAGCATTTTTGAAGTGTTTAGGAAATCTCATTTTTTCTAAAATAACATCATGATTCTTTGTGTCTGATGTTTGACTCTGCAGATTACTGTGTAGGAAGGCAGGAAAATATGAAGGATAATGGAGGAAGATTGAAGAGGGAAGTATGGGGGGAAGCTGGGAAACTAGGAGAGAATCAAGACAGGAATAGGAAATGGATAGCAATTACTGTATCTTAGGGGTGAGAGGAAGGTAAGTGGAGTCTCCATCTGAGCAACCAAGGAGACGTGTGCATTAAAGAGTGACTTTTCAACCTGAAATTAGCACACAAACTGGCCGAAGAGTGTAGGGAAGTTAAAGTCAATATACAGACTAAAAACATGGTTTAATTTTATATATATGGCAATCTCATGCTTTTTCCTTGTCAAGGAATCTCCAGTATAACAAACATGAAGAGATCAAAAATGAGTCAAACCTCCTCATGAGATTAAAAATCATGATGAAGACACCAAAACATCATGCGCAAGGGGGCCAAATTAGGGTTGCACAGGCAGAGGTTACAGTACCATTCTGTAGTGAGGCAGAGTGGCCTTAGTCAGTTATAGAGGGGGTTAATTCACGTAGTTGGTCTCGGCTAACCCCATCTGTCCCCTTCAATGGAAGTATAGGGTTGGCGCAACAAGTATAAGAGCAGGACCCTATAGCTCAGTTGGAGGCAAGACAGAGAAGGAACCTAATGTCCTTCACAGTGAGCTGAACTGCCAGCAGAGCCCTCAACTGGCTGTGGTCGACAATGACTCCCTTGAGCTAGCCTGGAGAGAAGGCCAGCCTCTGCCCCGGAAGATGCAGAGACCAAGAGTGGAGAGTAAGCCACTCAATGCAGAGATGAGGAACCAGGCCCCACTGGCTCTGGAGCAGTCACACCAGACACTGTTAGGAAGTAGCCCAGGGAAGCAAGACATTGACTCAACTATGTTGTTGGGCGACAAGGCTGTAACCCCACACTTCCCTGCCGTCCCTGTGCTGGGACCACCTATTGCTTCCCCTACGCCCGACCCTGCACTTGGGACTGGATGAGCACTACCTCGTAGGCCAGGAGGTCAGAGCCACAGAATGTTTGCCAGCTCAGCCCTCACTGCAAAGGTCTGAGCTCATGACTGTTTTTTTGTTTAGCCCTCCGGCAGGAAGCTTGAGCCACAGACTGCTTACTTGCTTAACCCCTGCCCAGGAGGTCTGATTGACCCAACTGACAGAAGCACCGATTCTCTGCCATAACCAAATGGGGCGCCTTGGCCCTGAGACTCAAGGAACATTTCACATGCCCTCACCTCAGAGGGATGTTGTGAAGATTAATTAATTGCTTGTGAAACCCATGAGGAAACTAACAATTCAATCTTCAAAGCAGTCTTTGAATACTGTACAATAAAGAAGGTAAATTAATGCAAACTAGTTTTTAGTTGATGCCCTGCTAGTGCATGCTGCAATTCTCTCTCTCTCTCTCTCTCTCTCTCACTCACACACACACACACACACACACCCCTGTGGGGCCATATAGAAAAGCCCATCTGGATACTTCTATCTCTCTGTTTCAACCATATAAATAATCTGTTTAAACTAGGGATTGTTTGGTGTAAGGTATTTCTATAGTATCCCAAGATAGTTAATAGATATTTGTGAAAATAAACTTTGACATTGAGTATGAGCACTCAGTATTTACTATATTTGATTTAAAATTTACTGACTATGATTTTTTTCTTTGAAAATTTGATTTTCAACTACCCTAACTCCTAAATTTGTATGATAAATGTTTATCAAGAATGTTTGCTTTTATTGTTTTTTACCAGCTCTACTATTTAATATTACTTTCAGGGCTGGTCTAGACTACAGCTGTAAGTCTATCTAAGTTACATAACTGAAGTCAATGTAAGTTAGGTCAACTTACAGCGGTGTCTACACCGCACTGTGTCAATGGGAAACACTTTCCCACCGACTTACCTTATGCTTCTTGGGGAGCTGGAGTACAGAAATCAATGGCAGAGTGCTCTGCCATCAACTTAATGGGTCTTCACCAGACCCTCAAAATCAACACCACTGCATCAATTGTAGCAGTGCTGATCTAGCTGTAAGTGTAGACATTGCCTAAGACTAGGTAGAGTTACTAGTGATAGAAGGGGACAAGGTGTCAAAACATTTGGTTACTACTCCTTGCTGTTACTGAATCACTTCTGGGAAGACATTCAGCCCCAAATTTTAAAACATGGCTGCCTACAGTTAAGTACCTAAATCCTAAATATGACCTCAGAAATCAGAAAGAGCTGTAGAACATGGAAGTTTCTAAAACCATGGCAATTCTGTGCTAGGTGATCCCAATGGATCTCCCATCATACCACCTTTGCAGCTTGTGTAACTGGCCTTTCAAAAATAGTTTTAATTGACCAATTCACCTTTTAGTAGATTGATTTATCTTTTGAAGAAAGTACGTGTGAGTCTATACTTCTGTATTTAACTTGTTAGTGAAATGGGCAAATTGCTTCCCCACCCTGAGTCTAGGTAAAAGTAAGATTAATCTCTAGCCTGTAGGTTTTAATAAGCCTGTTGATACAGCTTGTATCGATCCATAAACTTATTGATTGTCTTCAGTAATTAAAATTAACTATCCCTTTTATGTAGGTTTCTTAAAAGTTACATCAGTGGAACAGTTTAGTTGGAAGTCTAGCCACCTCCTGCTGTTAAATGAAATTATTTTCAAGCATTAAAGCTAAAAAACTTCCAATCATTCAAGCACAGTAAATTCATTGAGACATTTTTGCACTAGTTTATTTTGGATACTGGCCAAATTAACTTGTAATTCTAAATAACCACAGCTGCCAATGCAAAGTAATTTTAAGTGACAACATATCCATTTAAAGTGCAGCCACAGCAGTAGCTGTTACATGTGTAAACTCCGGGTTGGGCTGGACACTTCTTTTTAGCAGCTTCTGATTTTCAGAATGAGCAGAGATATTACCAAGGCAAATTAATATGTGGTCAAATAAAATACTTTTGGGGGAAGGAGGGAGATAAGATCGACATTACTTACTACTCCCATTTGTTTATGTTCTTCCAAAAAATCTTCTGGAATTCTCACTTCAATTTAAGTTTTGAAAAGAGAGTCTGAAAAAATCAGAGGTATGTACAGCCAGCATTACTAAGCATTCCTCTCCAATAAGCTGTGGGGGATTTCAGAAAGACAAATGTCCTGCATATTGTGCAGCCTAAAGAAAACAATAAAGGCTGTCAAATACCATTAATCTGAGTGCAACCAAGTTCTCAACTGACATGTTCCTTTGCCAGGAACTATGGATTTTTAAAATTTATTTTTTGTCCATGATGTAGCATATTCCCCAACAGCCATTGTGCTATTGTTGTTGTGCCACTATATTATTAGAATTGTGTGTGTGTATGCCTCCCCTCCTCACAAGGCATCGTAAATGAATTTGCTTTGCCAATTCTGCAGCAGAGCCAATACACAGCAGTAAAGATCTTAGTCCCTGATGCCTCAGTTACAACAGTGATATATGTATGTGTATATATGTTTATCGGTCTTGGAACTCTTTATCTGTGAGGCAGTGCTGTATATATTTTATACTCGATGGGATCATTCAGACCTCTCACACAAACTCATCAATGGGATGTGAAGAATAAGGTATGCAGGATCCGTTTCATCTTTTATGATCTGTGTTATGTAGGAGGTCAGAGTAGATCATCTTAGCTGTTCCTTCTGGTTTTGAAATATATGAATCTAAAAATTTGTGTTTCAGATCCTCAACTGGTTTAAACTGGCGCAGGTCAAATGGAGCCACCAGCTGAGGATTTAGTCCTATATGTTACTTTGTGATGTTACTGTGGAAAGCACTAATGCCACAAATTATACTGCATACTGATATTTTTAAAGTATATCAATTCAATTTCTGAGCAATGTAATATAACAGGATTGTAATTGATGTATATCAATCAAAATAGCTTCTTGTTACATGTACTGTAATCAAGGATGTTGTCATAAATATAAAGGGAAGGGTAATCACCTTTAAAATCCCTCCTAGCCAGAGGAAAAATCCTCTCACCTGTAGAGGGTTAAGAAGCTAAAGGTAACCTCGCTGGCACCTGACCAAAATGACCGATGAGGAGGCAAGATACTTTCAAAAGAGGGGAGGAGGGAGAAAAATAAAGGGTCTGTCTGTATGCTGCTTTGTCCAGGACAGAACAGGAATGGAGTCTTAGAACTTAGTAAGTAAGCTAGCTAGGTATGTGTTAGATTATGATTTCTTTAAATGGCTGAGGAAAATAGCTGTGCTGAATAGAATGAATATTCCTGTCTGTATCTTTTTTGTTAACTTAAGGTTTTGCCTAGAAGGATTCTCTGTTTTGAATCTAATTACCCTGTAAGGTATTTACCATCCTGATTTTACAGAGGTGATTCTTTTTTACTTCTATTAAAAGTTGTCTTGTAAGGAAACTGAATACTTTTTCATTGTTCTAAGATCCAAGGGTTTGGGTCTGTGGTCAGCTATGTAAATTAGTGAGGATTTTTACCAAACCTTCCCCAGGAAGTGGGGTGCAAGGGTTGGGAGGATTTTGGGGGGGAAAGATGTTTCCAAACAACGTTTTCTCAGGAACCCAGATAAAGTTTGGTGGCAGTGGAAGTCCAAGGGCAAAGAGTAAACTAGTTTGTACCTTGGGGAAGTTTTAACCTAAGCTGGTGAAAGTAAGCTTAGGAGGTTTTCATGCAGGTCCCCACATCTGTACCCTAGACTTCAGAGTGGGGAAGGAACCTTGACAGATGTGAATCCTGATTATTAAATATAAAACAAAATGAGTGTTAAGATTAGAATAATACTTTGTTCTTGTACAGTGTTTTCATCCACAGACTTCAAAGGAGATCAGTACCATTCTCATTTTACAGATAGGGAAACTGAGTAACAGATTAGTGAAGCAAGTTTCCCAACATCACCCATCAGGTCAGTGTCAGGACTGGAAAAAACACATGGTTATTCACTGTCTCATAATTTAACTTTTTTTTATATTGCATAAATGAGGTGCACATGCCTCATTATACTAAGGGTATGTGCACCTCATGGACCAGTGCTGTAGTTTTCCCTGCACCATAGGTTCCCTCATGCTCTGATCCAAGGGTTTGAAGGGGTGTAGCTCCCAATTCTTCAGTTTCTTTATGATGGATTCAGAAACTATCATCTAAGATGTGCTGGGGAACAAGGGTGGGTCATGCAATGAACATCTTGAAGAACAAAGGTTACCAGAAGGTGAATAAATGTTTCTTCCAGTTATTGCATATGTCTATTAGACTTGAGTCCCATGCTGTTTCCAGTGGAGGAGGTGCTAGCAGTCTCAGAAGTACTGCAGGAGTGCTTTCCCCACATTTGTACCTTTCCTTGATTTAGTAATAATCACATAATGTCTAGAAAAGGTGCAGACTGAGGACCACATTGCTGTAGAGATACAGATCATCTGTGCATTCAACCAGAGCACACAGCCCACAGCCTTTGTTGGAAGTGTCCTCATTATGAACATCTGCAGAGCAGCAATCTCCCACATCTGGAGTCACAATAAGTGGTGCATGGTTATTTCCCTCACTGTGACTCTGACAGCTGAGTCTTTCACATCCAGGGATGCCTGCAGAGCAAACCTTATGAGCAGCTGAACTTCCACCAGGAGGGACTGGAACTAGCCCTTTCAGAACTCAGGCAGCTTGCTGGGGAATTTGGATGCAGCATTCCAGTTCAAGTTGTCGTAAGGGGACAAAAAGGCCTGATGGTTCACTATTATACCTGTAACTCTACAGCTGAATAAACTTTTCTATCAAAAAGGTCCAATTTCTATGCGTCCCTTTTTTGGAGTTGCTTTTGCTCTGTCTTGATGTCTGTCACTTACTGCCACCACTAACAGGGAGCCTGATGTGTGGTCCTGATAAAACTGGTTGTACTCCTGGGATGGAATTTGGTACTTGCACTCTGTGCACTTTGCCAAAATGCTTTTATAGGATGCATAATTGCCTCCCTTATAGGGAGAGCAACTTTCCCTACTTATAAATGCCTATGAGAACCTCTGGGGATTCTCCTCCACAAGCTCTATTTATATACCTAGGGACAGGCATCCTTTTCAGGAGCTCTTGTTAAAGTCATCCAGTACTGGAGAAGATGTTTCCAGTACTAGTACCTCATCTGGGGACAAGGAGAAGGTGTTTGGAAAAGGTAGGTTAGAACATTCTGAGGCTGGCCTAGAACTGCCAGCGTAAAAGGCCTCTCCAAAGCAAGTAATAAGCAGTACCGATCCATTCAGTACCAACACTGAGTGGCCTGTTAGTACTATGTAGAGAATTTCTTCCTCAGGGATGTTTCTGAAGTGCCCAGTTCTGACTTCAGACAGCCTGTTGGTACCAGGCGAGGAAACCTCCCTTCTCAGGGATTGATTTCTGTAGTGCAATGGAAAAAATTTAGATGCTGGTGGCATCCCCCATGGTATCCAGAAGGGCCAGTGCTGGAGCTGGTATGTTACTGGAGCGCATTTGTACCTGGACAGGCACTCCATCCTTCAATCTGCTTGTGGTGGGATAATTCCTATGAAAGCAAGGACGATCTCAGGAGGATGCCGCGGGAGACATAGGACTCCACTTCAGACTTTGAGGAGTACTCCAAAGACAAAGATAGTACTGGGCAGCATTGTCAGAGGTCAGGACTGTTATCTACAATGGACCTACAGTACTGGAGGTAACAAAGGGGACTTTCTGGGTATAGGTACTCTCTGCTGAGGTGTAACAATTACACTTTGGTCTCAGAGCTGGCATCAGGATCGATGGAAATAGACCCTGACATAGAAGCCAACATGTGCACCGCATGTTCTTATCAGCCTGAATAACTGTAGAGGGCAGTTCTGAAAGGCTCAGCTATGTAGGCCTCTGGAATAGCTGATACCTAAATTGGCCCTTGCTCCACAGGAGCAACAGCTCCACTGTGTTCACTGAAGAAGCAGCTGGACTCTACAGTTGTGACACAGGAGCCAGCTAAAGACTCTGGCTTGCTGGCTGGGAAGTCCTTCTGTGAGTATGCTAAAAAGAGTGATTAAATGGCAAAAGACCTATCCTCTTTTTGCTGATTCTCTTCTGTACATACTTGATGTGAAAGCTTTTCCACTATAGGAAAAGTTTCACTGTATGTTTTACTATTCCACAATTCCATAGGAGAAGTCAAATTTTTCCAATAATATACAATACTAAGTCTGTTGCTAGAAATAAAAAAGTTCATCTGTCATTCTGTATCAAATATAGATTCTTTAGTAGAGCATTGAGCAAGCAGGTCAGAGGATCTCTAGGAAGCTGGCATTTTGCTATAAGATGTCTAATAATTTCCTCCCAAAACCCAAATCCTGTTTTTTTTCTTATTCTTATTTAGTGTCTACTCATTTTTGGGCCTGGTTTATACACAGATTTTGTACCAATATGACTGCTTTAGTTGGGCTTGAATTTCTTTTAATAAACAGATATAATTATACCAGTTCAACCCCTAGTGTGCCACAATTATACTGATATCAAGGAGCCTACTCCTTGTGGTGACTGTGTATAAAACCTGCCCAGAGCTCCCAGAAGGGACTCCTGGAAAGCCTCAGGGAAACTTCCCTGAAGAAGGTTGCATGTTGATCTTCCAAGGAGACAGCTGACTCTGGTATACTGACAGGGCAGGATAGGTTTTCAAGCCCCTATCTTTGCAAGGCAAGCTATTAAGCAGTCAGTACCAATATCCTCAGCCCCTACTGCAGAAGCTGGGAGTACAGTGAAAGGACTGCTGAGTGGGAGTCAGGACCCCCACCTCTTCAACACAGTAAAACTATTTTGCTCAGTTTAGTAACGCCAAGACTCTCTTGTTTATGCAGATCGAGGTGCTTGATGGATTTTGCAGAACTCAGACGAAAGAACCCCCCAGTAAAATGAGATATTTGACAAATGGTGGAGAATGTGGGCAAGAGATCAGCTCTGGGATAAGGAGCAGCATTTATTAAAAAAAAAAAAAAAAAAAAGGAGTTACTTGGACTCATTGGGGCAGCCTAAGCAAGATGGAGTTGGACAAGCTACTGGAATGGGTGACAAAGTCAATAAGTTCAAGCTGCTCAGCCTCCACAACAGCAACGTCAGCTACTACAACAAGTAGCTACGTGGCAGCAAGAACAGATGGTGCAGCAGCAACAACAGCTGCTCTGGGAAAAACAGCATGGCAGCAGGCCTAACAACAACAGTTGGTTCAACAAATATTTTTTTTTTCAAGCTGACTGGTGAGGATGTGTGGGCACCAATGAGCCCAAAAGTCTGACCATGGAAGCTCCATCTATACCAGTTGGTGAAAATGGATTCTGATGATTACTCTGAGTCCTGCCTCGTAACATTCAAATGAACCTGGTACCCACAGGAGCATTTGGCCATTCTGCTGGCCCCTCTCCTCACTGGACAAGCCCAGGCACTGCACCAAGAACTGGATTCATTAACTTTCAGGATTACCTGAATGTTAAAATGACCATTCTTGACTATTTAGACATTATGCTGGACACTCACCACCAGTGATTCTGAGAGGAGACATATCCCCCATGAGCACAATGTCGAGTGGTGCCTCAGTGCTTGAGACATGCTGTTTAAGCCAGAAGCCAGGCCGGGGGTACAAGTACTGGAAGTTGTGTTGGTGAAACAGTTCACTGGTTGGGAAAAGGGCCAAGGTTCTAAGACATTGCCCAGATATGTTAATGGAGAAGGTCCACCTCAAGGAAAATTATATGGCTTCTGATAGCCTGCTGATGGCACTGGGAAGCAGTACATGGGAACCTGAGGAACTGAACCTAGGAATAGTTGGCGAGACAGACCAGCTCAGCGTGGACCTCTAGAAACGGACTCAGGGGTTGCAAGGAAGCTGGGGTATGGTCAGGGGTCCCCAATAAACTATGGACATTTTGAGAGGCACTTGCTCGTGCAAAAATGGAGTCCCATCAGGCACATTGGGAAGACCAATTGGGAGCTCCTAAAGGGCTTCTCCAGCACGAATTACAAACTTAGAACTTGGTGCTTCTACAGCCCCAAGGGTATGCTTTTTATGAGGGCAGCTGGGACACTTCCTCTGAGACTTCCCCTATATGAAATGTAATTGTGGACAAGTACGGACAACTGAGGCACAAACTTGGAAGAAGGGATCAGCCATATCCTGCTCATATGCTGCCCATATGAGTCAATGGGAAAAGGGTCAACAGCTTAGTAGACATTGGCTAGGGGCAGAGACTGGTATGGGAACAATTAGTCAGTTGATCCTCTATGAGGATGGGGAGATTGTCATGCTCCATTGTATAAACAGGGATGTGAAGTCCTATCCAACACAAAATATACATACAACTAACTGTATGTAGGCAGCCCTACAACCATCTTCTTTTCAGGTTAGCCCCCACCTTAGCACCTTCTCTTACTAGGAAGAGATAGCCCTGTGATAAGGCTCACCCTTCTCAGCAGTTTGAGACAAAGGTTGGCCAACATGAATTGATAGAAGTAGGTAAACAATGAGACTCAGGGGAAGGTCCTGCAGGTTGCAGGAGCCCGCCACCCATCTAGCTGGGTCTCGATCTTTTAGGAACTGACAACGCTGGCACTGATATTCTTGCCCAAAACATTGACTTTGTACAGAAAGAGTGGGCTGTCCCCACACTTAGCCAGACCTATGATCAGCTTGCTACATAGACAACAAAATGCTATAACTCCAACTACTGAACCAGCGGCATTATTTCAAGCTCCAGAGTTAACAGATCTACTGCACAGAGAGAGAGAAACACATAAGTGAAGTCAGGCCCCAACTCCTGGTCCCTACCCTATACAGGAAGGAGTTGATGAGACTAGCCCATGAAATACTGTGCCCAGGACACCTGGGGAGGAAGAAAACCCTTGACTGAATCACAGTCAATTTTTGTTTGTCCAGTATCCATAAAGATGTGAGGGATTACTGTGGAGCCTGCCCAGGTGTCAGTTTACACATCTTGGGGCATTTCCAAGGCATCGCTCATCCCAATTCCCCTTGTGGATGTATCTTTTGAAAAGATAGGAACAGATTTGGTGACTTCCTGGAAGAGTGCTGCCTGCTTTCTGCACATCTTAGTCAACCTAGACATTCTGCTATGATTGACCAACACAGCCACCATAGGAATTGAAGTAATGAAACTGTTTTCTTGTGTGGCACTCCGTAAAAAAAAATCCTGATGGATCAAGGGTTTAATTTCGTGTCCTGACTGATGAAGGAACTATGTAATCTATTGAAGACAAGATGTGGTGAACATTGGTGTACTACACATAAACAGATGGCCTACTAGACCCCAAACATTGGGACCAACTATGCCTGTGCCTACTTTTTACCATCTAGGAAGTCCTTCAGTTCTTCACAGGCTTTTTACCATTTGAGTTCTTATAAAGGAGACAACCTCATGGCATCTGTGACAGGTTTCAGTCGGTCCTCCGAGCCCTTGGGGGCGATGGAGAGCTATGATCCCACTGGCAGGCCTCAGTCACACCTTTCGGGCGCTGGGGAATTAGCTGGGGAAGGTGTGCCAGCCGGAGTCTGCAGCGCGCCCCTCAGGCAGGGGGGCGCCGGCACGAGTCTGCAGCGTGCCCCTCAGGCAGGCTGGCTGGGGTAGGAGAACTCAGGCCTACCCGACTCCACTGCGTTCCAGCCCCTGGGCCCGGTCAGTGGCGGGAGGCGAAGGTCCTGCCGCTGGGTCAGCGGGGCCGTCCGCGCCCGCTGACCAAACAGACCCACCCCACAGTGCAGTTCTGCCCCTGGGCTACTTCCTATCCGGTCTCTCTGGCGGGTCTCTCCGGTCCCTCCAGCTCGTCCGGGTATTCCGCTGCTGGCAGCTCCAGCTCCCCCTCTGTGTCGGGCTCACGCCGGCCCGGGCTGCAGCCGGGCCCCTCCAGGTCCTCCGGGTATTCAGCGGCTGGCAGTCCTGGTTGCCACAGGCCTTCCTCCCGGTCCGGTTCCTCCTTGCCCAGGGCCTCACCTGGGTCAGCAGCAGGATCGTGAGGGAGCAGCCTGCGTCTGTCTCCCTCCCTGGTGCTCTCCTCACTGGGCAAAGGGCCCCACCCTTTGTACTTCCTGTCCCACCCCTCCCCTTCCGGGGATTGGTGGAAGCTTGGCCTGGCCCCGCCCACTCTGGCTGAAAGGGTGGCTCTTTACCCTCTGGTTCTGAGGGGAGCCACCCTGGCTCCTTACATACCCCACCCCTCAAATCCAGCTCCCGATCTTCGGAGCTGAGGTCCTCACCCTCTCCGAGGCGGGATAGGAAATCTGCATTGGCGTTGTCTCGTCCCGCCTGATGGTGAATTGTGAAGGCATAGGGCTGCAGAGCGAGATACCACCGCATCAGCCTGGCATTATTGTCCTTCATCTTATTAAGCCACTTCAGGGGTGCGTGGTAAGTAACCCGTATAAAGGGGGCTCCGAGGAGGTAGTAGTGGAGAGCATCGACTGCCCACTTAATGGCTAGGGCCTCTTTCTCCATGACGGAGTAGTTCCATTCTCTGGGAAACAGCTTCCGACTAAGGTAAACAATCGGGTGTTCCTCCCCATCCACCTCCTGCGAGAGGACCGCCCCAAGCCCGACGCCTGAGGCATCAGTCTGAACAATAAAGTCACACAGAAAGTCAGGGCTGAAGAGTATTGGATCTCTACACAGCCGTTTTTTGATGGTTCGAAAGGCCGTCTCGCACTCGTTGGACCAATGCACCCGGCGGGGACTGTCCTTGCTCAAGAGCTCCGTTAGCAGGGCCGTAATGCTTGCAAAGTGGGGTACAAACCGCTGGTAATAACCATCTAAGCCCAAAAATTGATGTACTTGCCTCTTCGTGGTCAGCACTGGACATTCCTGGAGTGCTTGGACTTTCCCGATGAGGGGGCAGACCTGTCCCCGGCCCAAGGTGTACCCCAGGTAAGTGGTTTCCTCCCGCCCGATTCGGCATTTTTTTGGATTGGCCGTAAGCCCGGCTGTGCGGAGAACTGCCGCTACTTGGTTAAGATGTTCCTCTCAGTTATTGCCATAGATGACCCCATCGTCCAGGTAGGCCGCAGCGTACTTTGTGTGGGGTTGCAACACCCGGTCCATCAAATGCTGGAAGGTTGCCGGGGCCCCATGTAGGCCGAAAGGCATCCGGGTGAAATGGTATAACCCTGAAGGGGTGGCAAACACGGTCGTCTTCTTGGACCTGGGATCCAAGGGGATCTGCCAGTACGCTTTGAGATCTAAAGTGGTGATATAACAGGCCTCCCCAAGCCGGTCGAGGAGCTCATCGACGCAGGGCATCGGGTAGGCGTCAAATTTTGAGATGGCATTTACCCTCCGGAAGTCAATGCAAAACCTCCGGCTCCCATCTGGCTTTGGTACGAGGACGACGGGGCTCCGCCACTCGCTCTGGGAGCGCTCAATAACACCCAGTTCCAACATCACCTGAACTTCTTCCTCTATGGCCTCCCGCATTTGCTTAGGCAATGGCCGGTTGTCTCCCGGACCACCACCCCGGGTTCCATCTGGATCACATGGTAGGTGAGCGTAGTCCGCCCAGGTTTCGTGGTGAACGTCTTGGGGAATGCCTTTACTAAGCAGAGTGCCTGTTCTTGCTGCTCGACGGTGAGTGTCTCTGCAAGCTGGGGCTCACCATTATCCGACTCCTCGGGCGGTTGGGGCCCCAGTTCCGGTTCGGGGGGATATGGGGCAACTAGGAGCCCTTCCTGGACCTGCCAGGGTTTTAAGAGGTTTACATGATAAATCTGTTTTTCCTTACGGCAGCCAGGTTGCCAATCTCATAAGTTACCAGCCCTACCTGGCGGTGGACCTCATACGGACCCTGCCAGCGGGCAAAAAGCTTTGATTCCTTCGAGGGGAGCAGGAGGAGTACTCGGTCCCCTGGCCCAAATGATCGAGCCTGGGCGCCCCGATTGTAGTGCTGCTCCTGGGCTCTTCGGGCGATGTTTAAGTTCTCCCTCGCGAGCTCATCCGCCCGCGCCAGCTGCCCCTGCAGTTGTAAGACTTATTGCAAGAGACCCTGTGTTGCAGACGGGTTGTGTTCCCAAGTCTCCCTCAAGAGGTCCAACACTCTGCGGGGTCGCCACCCATAGAGGAGCTCAAAGGGGGAGAACTTCGTGGACGCCTGTGGGACTTCTCAAATTGCCAGTAGTAAAGGAGGGAGCAGCTGGTCCCACTGGCGGAGGTCCTGGGTGGGGAAACGCCGCAACATTCCCTTCAGGGTTCGGTTAAACCGTTCGACCAATCCATCAGTCTAGGGATGGTAGACCGAGGTCTGCAATTTCTTAATCCCCAATAGGGCACATACCTGGCGGAACAGCTTAGATGTGAAGTTGGTCCCTTGATCAGTGAGTATCTCCCGTGAGAGGCCCACCCTTGCAAAGATCTTTACGAGCTCCACCACGATAGTGCGGGCAGTGATACTTCTTAAGGGGATGGCCTCGGGGAAGCGCATGGCATAGTCCATCAGGACGAGGATGTATTGATGGCCCGCCTTACTTTTTGGAAAAGGCCAGACCAGGTCCATTGCTACCCGCTCAAATGGTACACCTACGACTGGTAACGGGACCAGGGGGGCCTTTCATACCCCTGCCGGGGCGGCATGCTGGCAGTCCGGGCACAACACACAGTAATCCTTCACCTCACGGTGGACACCGGGCCAGAAGAACCTGGCCAGGACCCTGGCCACGTTGTTTTCCTACCCTAAATGGCCAGCAGCCGGGATGTCATGTGCAAGCTTCAGGACAGCCTGACGATGAATGCGGGGGACCACGAGTTGGGTCCGGAATTCTTGGGTCTGGGGGTCTTGGTCAAGGCGGTAGAGACGCTCGTGGTTGAGTTCAAACCGGGGCCATTGGGTGGTGCGCCGTGCCTCCACGACCTCAGCATCCACCCGGGGCAGCTGCTTATGGGCAAACTGGAGCGTAGGGTCCTCCCTTTGATCCTGGCTAAAGTCCACCAGGTCAGGAGGGGGACCAGCCATTTCCAGGCCATCCAGTGCAGGGGTGGGACCCGGGTCAGCTCCCGGGTCGGAGCTCAAGTCAGGTCCTGTCTTCCTCTCAGGCGGGGCTCCCTCGAACGCCTCTTTGGTGGGTAGGGAATGGAGCACCCCGACGAAGTTTGGCCAGTCATCACGGGATAGGCGAGGGATGATGCCACCGCCACATTCATTAACTGGGTTGCTCCATTCACCATGATGGGGACCCAGACCGTGGGGTATGATTTTACATCTCCGTGGATGCACTGAATCCGTACTTCCCCAATGGTCCACTTGGTGTCCGAGAAGAGCGCCTGGCGGACGAGGGTCTGCCCACAGCCCGAATCAACTAGACCCACCACGGGGACCCCGGCAACTTCCATGGGAGCTGTCAGTTTGGCCACGGAGGGCAGATGGGCCCGTCATTCCCCGGCGCACACCAGGCCAAAGTTGCAGTCCATTGCAGGACAGCCCCGTTGCAGATGACCATACTCGCCACATTGGAAACAAGGTCCTACCTCTGGGCGCGCCGGCCGCGTGGGAGCACCAGTGGGGCTGCAGAGTGGGCTGGGGCCTGGTGGTCGGGTTAAGCGTCCAGGGCCGGAGAGAGGCATGGACTCGAGGCGTCGGGAAAACTCGGCCCTTCCGCCATCTGGTCGTTGGGTACGGCGGGGTGCACTGGTTTGGGTGGTGGGCCCCCTCCGTTCAAGTTTCTGTGCATTGGGTCCAGGGTCTGGGGGGTGGGCGGCCGGTCCTATCGGGGCCTCTGCGAGGAAGTCCTCCATAAGCACGACAGCCATGTTCAGACTTTGTGGCCGGTGCCGCAACACCCAAGCCCTCCCTTGAGGTGGGAGAATGTGCACGAATTGTTCGAAGATGACCTGTTCAGTCACCTCAGCTGCAGTTCGACGCTCGGGTTGGAGCCATCTGGTACCTGCGTCCTTCAGTTCCTGGGCCACAGCCCGGGGAACCGTCACCAAAAAGTCTCCGGGGTAATGTCGAAGGCATCCAAGATAGCCATTTTCATTCGAGCATAAATGCGGGCCAGAAGGCTTACCGTGGGCCAGCCCTGTCAGATATGGGGCGAGGAGTGTCGCCCATTGGTCAGGTGCCCAACCAGCCACTGAGGCAACCCGCTTGAAGGTCACTAGATAGGCCTCCGGGTCATCCTCTGGCCCCATCTTGGCCAGATGGATCAGTGGGGCAGGAGGGGTCGGGGTGGCTGCCCGCTCCAGTTGAGCACCACCATGGCCCGGCCACAGGGTTGCAAGCTTCTGGAAGCATTGGGTTTGTTGTTCCTGGTGCTGGGCCCCCAGGGTTTGAAGCAACTGCTGCTGGTGAGCACCCAGCTGCTGTACGAGTTGGTGCTGCTGCTGTTGCTGGCTCTCAGCCAGGAACTTGATAAGCCTTTCCATCTTCATCTTTCCAATAGGGGAGCTTCAGAGGCCCCCTCGCACTAACCCCTTTCTGCAGGGATAGGGGTCGACTGCCTGCATTCTCCACCACTTATGACAGGTTTCCGTTGGTCCTCCGAGCCCCTAGGGGCGATGGAGAGAGATGATCCCACTGGCAGGCCTCAGTCACACCTTTTGGGCGCTGGGGAATTAGCGGGGAAGGTGTGCCGGCACGAGTTTGCAGCGCGCCCCTCAGGCAGGGGGGCGCCGGCACGAGTTTGCAGCGCGCCCCTCAGGCAGGGGGGCGCCGGCACGAGTTTGCAGCGCGCCCCTCAGGCAGGGGGGCGCCGGCACGAGTCTGTAGCTCACAGTTCTGCTACCCAAGGCAGGCTGGCCGGGGTAGGGGAACTCAGGCCCACCCGACTCCACTGCGTTCCAGCCCCTGGGCCCGGTCAGTGGCGGGAGGCGAAGGTCCTGCTACTGGGTCAGCGGGGCCGTCCGCCCCCGCTGACCAAACACACCCACCCCACGGTGCAGTTCTGCCCCTGGGCTACTTCCTATCCGGTCTCTCCGGCGGGTCTCTCCGGTCCCTCCAGCTCGTCCGGGTATTCCGCTGCTGGCAGCTCCAGCTCCCCCTCTGTGTCGGACTCACGCCGGCCCGGGCTGCAACCGGGCCCCTCCAGGTCCTCCGGGTATTCAGCGGCTGGCAGTCCTGGTTGCCACAGGCCTTCCTCCCGGTCCGGTTCCTCCTTGCCCAGGGCCTCACCTGGGTCAGCAGCAGGATCGTGAGGGAGCAGCCTGTGTCTGTCTCCCTCCCTGGTGCTCTCCTCACTGGGCAAAGGGCCCCGTCCTTTGTACTTCCTGTCCCACCCCTCCCCTTCCGGGGATTGGTGGAAGCTTGGCCTGGCCCCGCCCACTCAGGCTGAGAGGGTGGCTCTTTACCCTCTGGTTCTGAGGGGAGCCACCCTGGCTCCCTACACATCCTAGACTTATTGTGGAAGTCCTGGGATGAACAATGCCCTCAGGGGTCCTATGTGAGCCAATGTGTCCTCCAGTTCTGGAGATAACTTAAAGAACTGGTGGTGTTTGCCAGAGAAAACCTTCTGCAGGCCAAACACAAACAAGCAATTTCCTAGAACTGTGGGGCTCAGTCACAATAATTTAAACCAGGTGGTTGTGTACCATTTCTGCTACCCAGCTCAGAGTCTAAACTGTTAGTCGCTGGCAAGAGCCCTTCAAAGTTATTAGAAAAGTACGGCCTATTGATTATGCAATCTGACAACCAGGGAAAAGGAAAGATACCCAAATGTATCATGTAAATCTTCTGAAGACCTAGAAGGTCAGGGAGGGGATTTTCATTGATTTCTGCCCCACTCCTCCCCTGAACCCAAATTAGGACCCCAGGCACGGATGGGAAAAAAACTGCAAGCCTATAAGGATGGGTATGACGTTATGAGTGTAATATAATATCTCATTGAAAGGTGACAGGGCCAGAGAGAGCTAACTAACTCACAAACTGACCTGACCCATGGCCAAAGTTTAGAGACTGGTTAGGAAGAGATGTAAATGAATAGAGCTTTGAAATGCAAGTCTGCATTGTTAGAGATAGAAGAGTAGATGTTTGCTCAAGTCTTGTGATGTAAGCAAACAAATCTTGTCTAGCTTTGATTCAAAGATCAAAAGAGGAATATTAACATTTAGGAAGACACTCGAGTGAAATAGCATTATTGTCTATGTCTCTTTGAAGGTTGTGATAACCTGTGTCTGAACTGTTTAATGGATAAATTATCCTGTGCTAATTGCCATGATGTTTGGAAGAAGGAAAGTCAAGCTCATTGTTTTCTCAGGCCAAAAGCCTGCTGGAAATGTATAAATACCTTGGGACACAATCCTTCTTCATCTCAGATCTGCTTTGGGTTTCAAGAAGGGGAAACCTTAAGCCATAAGGATTGAGATCCCCAGTCACTGACTGGAGTCACCCTGAATATGGACATTGGACTATAACCTATGGACTATTTCTAAAAGGACTTTTGGCAACTACAAGCTCAGCTCTGCTATGTATCTGAACCTCAAGAATTGAACTCAAGTCTGTATGTATATTGATCTTTTAACCATCACTCTCTCTTTCTTTTTTGATAAATTTTAGTTTAGTTAATAAAAATTGACTATAAGCATGTATTTTGGGTAAGATCTGAGTTATCATTTGACCTGGGTCTGGGCTTGGTCGTTTGGGGTCAGGAGAACCTTTTCTTTTATATGATGAAATACAATTTTCAGAATTTATCATCATATGTTTGACATGTGTGTCTGGATGGAGGCCTGAGGCTGGGTACTTTAAGGGAACTGCATTATTTGGACTTCTGAGTAACCAGTGAGGTACTATAGAAGATGTTTTGTGCTGGCTTGGTAAATCTAAGTATTGAAATATCCACCAGCGTTTGGGGTTTGTTTGCCCCATTCTATTTGCAGTTCACCCTAATTGAGTGACCTCAGCTGGCTCCCATGGGCAGCACCGTCACAATGGGTAAAACTTTACAACCCAAGCCACGGACACAAGTACAACTAATGAACTTATTCCCTATAGTGTTCTTGTCCACTTCAGGAAAGACCCACATGATCTTCCATCATATTTAAGTAGTGAGGAAAAACCCTTACCACCTTCCCTGGAATATGTGGGACATCATCCATCAGGAACTTCAAGCAATGTTATACCTGGGAGTTGTAGAAGTATCCTTCATTTTTCTGGTCCCTGGGATTGTGTGATTTTTGTATTGATTTCTGCAAAGTCAATGAATCATCTAAATTCAATGCCTACCCCACACCAAACATGGATGAGTTACTGGAGCATCTATGAGTGGCTGAGTATACAATTACCATTGACCTTACAAAAGGCTACTGGCAGGTCCCCCTCACTTAGTTTCCTGAAGTAAAAAATCAGCTATTTCCATGTCCTTCAGATTGTACCGGTTCTATACCATGTGTAAAGGGGTGGCTGCCCCACTCCTGGAGAACAGGGGTCAAAAGCAGCCACTCTAGGCTGATTGGGGAAGGAGCCACAGCTGGAGCCATGCCAATCAGGGCCCATCTGGCCCTGATAAAAGGAGACAGAGGAGTCTCACTCTAGCCCTGGAGTGGGAAGGGCTAGCTGCCTGGGAGCAAGGTACCTGAAGCGGAGCAGTGCTGCGGAAGGGCAAAAGGAGCTGGGCAGCTACAGCCTGGTAAACCCCCAGGCGGCAGGGCTTGTTGAAGGCCAACAAAAGGTACTGGGGCTGCAGAGGGACAGCCCAGGGATAGGCAAAGGCAGGGGTCTGTGAGGGACAAAGGGGCCTAAGGCAACCAAGACACTGCCCAGCACAGGGCGCTCAAAAGCTGGTGAAGAGCTAATTCCCAAGACGACCAGCAGGAGGTGCCATGGTGGTGACTCTTGCTTTGCTTTACCATGCCATTTGGACTCCATGGAGCAGCTGTGACCTTCCAGAGGTTGATGGATAAAATCTTGTGATCCCCGTGGACAATATGCCTCAGCCTATCTGGATGACATTGTCATCTATAGTTGACATTGGGGGGAACACTTCGAAAAGTTGGCAGCAGTACTTCAATCCCTCAAGGATGCCGGGTTAATGGCCAATCTGGTAAAACACAAAATCAGGAATCACAAAACTATATACTTAGGGTATGCATTAAGCTGATGCCATCTGTTATCCTTAGTGGACAAGGTCCAGGCTTTGATGAACTGCCCTACGGCTTCAACGAAATAACAAATGCAACAATTCCTGAGATTAGTTGGGTACTACCAACATATTGAACTAGGTTTTGCCACAATCACAGAGCCCTAGACAGACCTCATAAAAGACAGACATCCCAAAAAACCTGAGACAGGGGCTTTCAGACACTCAACAGTGTCTAGATTTTTTAAACCTAGACTTTTTAAACTGGGTCCTGTCACAAACCAATGCCTTGAATGTTGGCCTAGTGGTGCTGCTCTCTCAAATGTTCAGTGGGGAAGAACATCCAATATTATATATCAGTAGGAAGCTATTCCCTGGAGAGAAAGTGTACTCAATCATAGAAACAAAGGCATTAGAAGTGAGGTGGTGCTGTGGACTCCATATGCTACTCATAGAATCATAGAATATCAGGGTTGGAAGGGACCTCAGGAGGTCATCTAGTCCAACTCCCTGCTCAAAGCAGGACCAGTCCCCAACTAAATCAGAAGTATTCCCTAATAATTGGGAAACCTCTTTTAATTTATTAGTGACCACACAACCATCAGAGTGGTGAACATAATGAAGGAGACCAACCCTCACATGAGGCATTTGTGTTTTGTCACTTCAACCCTATAAGTGTCAGGTTTATCACCAAGCTGGCAAGAGGCAGCAGAATACAGATTTTTTTTTTCCTGCTATGTGTGAATTCCCCCCCTCCATTCTAACACATTTAACTCAATCATGAGGGGGAGGATATGTGATGGGGTGACAAAGAGATTAAAGAGCTGCTGTGGGCAGTGCTGACCCCTCCCATCTGGCCCTGTCAATCATGTGAGGAGTGGAGTAAGGATTTAAAGGCAGGAAGTTCCAGACAGTTGTTGGGTTGCTCTGGGAAAGACCAGGTATCAAATCTACAGCTCCCAAAGGAGACTCCTGAAAAGCTTCAGGGAAATTGCCCTCAAGAAGTTCACATAGTGGCCCTGCAAAGACACAGCAAGCTCTGGTATACTAGCTGGGAAGAATAGGTTCGGCAAGCAACAAGACAAGTTGTCAACCTCCTGGGATCAGGGAAGCTGAGACTATACTGAAAGCACATGGAAGTAGGAGCCAGGAGCACCCTTCCCTTCAAATGCAGTCAGATTATTCAGCTCAATTTAGTATCACTGAGACTCCTGTTTTCACAGATGGAGGCAGTCTATGAACCCATCAATAACCCCAGAATTGTGACATTGGTAAAGCATATTCCCCTTTCCTGTATGAGAATAGCTATAATGGTGCAACTGTGTCAGCAGTAAGGGGATTGTACTGCTAGCCCGAGCCACTGCCTGTACTACCCCCTGCCACACTGCTAAATTTAGTGCTCCTAGCTCCAGCAGTGTGTCTGACTATCTGAGCTGGGAAGCAGGCTTCCAGCTGAAGTGAAGACATACTCACAAATACCACCTAGCCAAATTGCTGCATCCCATATGGAAAATAGGCGAAGCAAGAAAACTCCTGCTTGGAAGCTACAATGAGTGTTCTCAGTGGTTCTCCTGAGGAATTAAAAGGGAAAGAACTAGGATTTTTCTCTGGCAGGGGCTAGTCAATCAAAAAATGGACCAGGCTGACAGTCAGATAGCAATAGAATAAATTTTATAATAGTTATGCAGCCAAATGATGTCTCCCTAGCAAACAGCTCCATTATGCAAAAAATGAAGTACAATAATGGGTCCCTTTGGGATGTCTTGAAGTTCACCCAAGCCTCTTGCAATAACTAAAACCGTGTTTACACTTAGAGCTAGGGATGCAATTCCCAGTTTGAATAAACATATGCTAGCTCACATTGATCTAGAGGGCTAAACACAGTACCGTTGCCTCAGTACCACAGGCAGTGGTGAGTGGCAGCACAGGCTAGCCACCCTGAGTACATATCCCTGGGGTCCAGATGAGTTTGTGCTAAAGGTGGCTAGCACATATTGCTGTTCACCCCTGCTCACGCTACCACATCTACACTACATGGATGACAGCTAGCATGCATCTGTATGAGATGGACATCACATCCCTAACTTCAAGTGCAGACATACCCAAAGAGAGAGCCAACTGCCCACAGAAAGGAAGTGGTAAGGGCTACCTACTCTCCAGTGACATCCACAGCAAGAGACATATGTGACTGATGTCTCCTTTCCTACTTGTGAAGTATCTCCCACATGCTGTGTAGTCCTAATGTGGCGAGAGACGTCCAGGATAGGCATTTGTGCTGCATGGACATTAGGGAGAATATTGAGCTCCCTGTACCTGTGCAGTAGTGCAGTGGCCAAGCTTATATGCTTTAAGGGTTCTCCTTTTCTCTGTGCAGCAGGCTTATTTGTCTCCTATATTAGTCAGTCTGCTGCAGAAACAGCAGAACAGTTTTTGCTCTCATCTACTGCAGTATAAATCCTGAGTAACTACAATGACTTCACTAGAGTTACTTCAGCTATACCTTGGTGTAACCAAGAGCAGAATTAAGCCCAAAAGACTTCATTTAAATAAGTGGGTCTCAATCTTTTGTACTGGTGACCCCTTTCACATAGAAAGCCTCTGAGTGCAACCCCTCCTTATAAATTAAAAACACTTGTTTATATACTGTAGTTAACACCATTATAAATGCTGGAGGCAAAGCGGGGTTTGGGGTGGAGGCTGACAGCTTGTGACCCCCCATGTAAGAACCTTGTGATCCCCTGAGGGGTCCCGAGCCCCAGTTTGAGAACCCCTGATTTAAATGAACAAATATGTATAATTCATAGCTATATGTTTACAGAGAACCTGATGCATTGTAATATGTCATAGGAAAGTGACAGATGCCCTGTAAAAGATTTACTCACTTTTAAATATGCCTTTTACTTAACCTACTAAATATCTAATTTGGTAAACATAAATATTTTGAAAATGTGTATAATTTACTTGATTGACAGTAATGGTTTCTTCTGAATCAGCATGGTCTAGTGAATCAATATATACACTGAATACATACATAATTAGGGAACTATTTAAACAGCTATTGAAATTTAATAGCTGCCATGCATGCACACCAAGTGCACATGTGCAGACTGTGAAAACTTTAGCTCCATACTAAATATCTCAGTGATGTTTTTCCCTTTACAAGACATTATTCCTCATGATAGACTAATGGCTCAATGATTTGATCCTCAATGTCCCCAATTTGACTGCAGTCTTTGATACGCTTGACTTTTCCCTCCCTGCTTCTCCTCACTTGGCTTTCTGGGACAATTCCTTTGTGCCTCCTCCTCTCTGTTGGATCTCTTAAAGCTCTGTTTGTGGACCTATTGCCTATCTTCCTCCTCCCATTCCACGTGTTTAACTTTCATCTTTATGCTAATGATTGTTAAATATACTTCTCCACTTCTGCTCCATCTCCAGGACAAGCTTGTAGATCTCACTATTTCTCTAACACCTCATCTTGGTAGCACACCATCATCTCAAATTCAACATAGCCAAAAAATATTTCTCATGCTTTACACTATCCTTGATCCCTGCCTCTTAGACTCAGAAGCTGAGAGCAATCTTTGACTCCTCCTCCTTCATTTTCTCCAGTTCATGACCAATTCCTGTGGATTCTTCCTCTACAGCTTTTCAAAATCCCCCCTCATCCTTCCTGTCTTGATGGCTAATTCATCTGGTGACAATCTAATCAGACAAGGAATTGACAAAAGCAAGGGATCAAGACACAACACAGAGGCAAAGCAATCACTGCAATTATAGATGCAAATGTTTGCTTGTTTCACTTTTTTCTCTGCCCTCACAATAGTCAATATGGGTAGGATGCAGGAGAGAGAAGCAATCAGAATTAAAAATTGTATTAAAGCTAATGTTAAAAATATATATAATACATAGGTTGGGAAAAGGGTGTCTGTACACCTGGATATAGTGCTTAGATTATCCACAAATATAAAGTTAGTTTTAAAAGTTGTATGATATGTAGCGTACATAATCAGCAATAACCCAAATTTAGGTAAATAGATTTAGTAATACATTTTAGATATTAGAATCCGAATACTCAGGTACATCATTCATGAAAAGTTGTACAGAGATTTGGTGTGGAAAGCAAAATGTATCAATGAGTGGAGATTGTCCCTCAGTAATTGAGAATTAGGTTGTTTGTCCATTTAGAAAACACAATCAATGAGGAAAGTATTACTACATCACAAGTATGTCCAACAGCACTTCAGCCTAACCTGTTAGGTGAGTGATTTGTTGTAGACATCAAGGAAGAGGTATGTCCTGAGTAAGGATCTGAATAAAGAAAGAGTAGTGACCTCATGGATCAGTTCACTGATGATAGTCCATATGTAAGGGGCAGTGTAGAAGGGAGAATGAAGAAGTAGGTGGGAGAAACTGATTTAGACTTACATTATTATAAAAACTATTACACTTGTATTTTATTCACGAGACATTTAACTTGATAACACCGTTTTTTCTTCTTCTTTTTTTTTCATATTGAAAAAATATGCTTCCAGAACAAGTGTAAGCAGAGTCAGGATGAACTCCACCCTGACATCTGGTGGTGAGTTGTTGCAAGTTGTGGAAAAAAACTTCAGGAGCTGATCTTATTTGCATAGGCACACCCACCGCACTTAGCATGAGCCCATAGCTTCCCAAATGGTCACTTTGGCTGCTGTGGGATCCCCGATTTCTCTGTTATTGGGTCAGGAAGAATAAATTGTTGTTATCCTGATTACGTGAATCAAGGACAGTGGAACTGTACTTGGTCTTTTGTTATGATGGGGGGACTCGCCATCAACTAAGTAGCACTTGCTAGGCAAGGGACATGGGTTCCAAAACTCAGTGAATTGAGAGAGGCTGGGGATAGGTATTAATATCTGGTGGTATTGGCCCCCTGGTGAGGGCCTTATATGCTAATTGCATTGCCTCCTCTCTCCACTGTGGAATATCAGAGCTAATTTTGATTCCATTGGGAGTCTACTTACAGGCTGTTGAGCTGAATTCACTTTGGCCTAATGGTGCACCAGCACTGAGGCTCCACTACTACAAGCTGAAATCACTGAGTGTTGTGTTAAGTAGTGGGGAGGGGCCTGAAGATATATTGCAGAGCAGTTTGTGGGGGTGGCTGGTGGAGCGGAGCAGTTTGTGGGATGGCTGCAGCGGTTCATGGGGGCGGCTGGCAGAGTGGACCAATTCATGGGACGGTTGGCGGAGCAGAGCCCCATGGAGAGGTGGGGCAATCGACTTTGAACCATGTAAGGTGCCCCCTTAGCACCCCCATCTCCACCCAGGTTGGGTGATAAAACTGCAGATAAACGTTTGAACTCTGGCACTGCACTGATCAGGGACAGAGACTTTTGGGTTATTGGACTTTTGAGATTTTGGGTGACTTTGGATTGCTGGACTCAAGAACCAAAGGAAAAGGACACGCCCCAAGTTGCTTGGGGTGGGTTTTTGCTCATGGGTTGTGTTATGAATCCTGTTTGTGGTGTTTCCCCAACATAATGCCACATTGTTTCTCTCTGTTATTAAAAGGCTTTTGCTACACTCAGACTCTGTGCTTGCGAGAGGAGAAGTATTGCCCCTTGGAGGCGCCCAGCGGGGGTGGTATATATTTGTCCCAGGTCACTGGGTGGGGGCTCGAGCTGGTTTTGCATTGTGTTATTCAAATGGAACCCCTAGATACTGAACCTGGCCCTTGTTGCTGCCAACTCTGACTGGCAGAAGGGTTACACAAGGACTGACTCCAGTATGCTACATGTCAGTCTTCAATTGAAAGAATTTTAGTTCTTAGTTATAAGATTCCAAAAATGTAATGACAACGTTTTTTGTAATGGCAATGCTCCAACAGAATGTTAATTCAAGTGGTTTATATATGTAGAATATGTATGTATCTATCTAAGCAACTGCATTAGGAAATTAATCATTTTATGCAATTATAAGCTTTATGTTGCAGGATATTAATTGAAACAAAATACATCTATATCTATATATATATATTATGGCGCTGTTCTCACCCAAGTTAAGATTATAGCCATATTTCCTCAAAGAAAAATACTGTTTTGTAAATTTTAAGTCTTGATTCAGTAAAGAACTTTAGCAGGTGTTTAACTACTTTGTAGACCAGTTTTGAATGGGCTCAGAACTGTAGATTCACAAATCCCCTTCAAGGGCCAGAATCAGGGCCTTTAAGAGGAGTTTTCATAGAATCATAGAAGATTAGGGTTGGAAGAGACCTCAGGATGTCATCTAGTCCAACTCTCTGCTCAAAGTAGGACCAACACCAACCACATCATCCCAGCCAGGGCTTTGTCAAGCTGGGCCTTAAAAAACTCTAAAGATGGAGATTCCACCACCTCCCTAGGTAACCCATTCCAGTGCTTCACCACCCTGCTAGTGAAATAGTTTTTCCTAATATCCAACCTAAACCTCCCCCACTGCAACTTGAGACCATTGCTCCTTGTCCTGTCATCTGACACCACAGAGAACAGCCTAGCTCCATCCTCTTTGGAACCCCCCTTCAGATAGTTGAAGGTTGTTATCAAATCACCCCTAGCTCTTTTCTTCTGCAGACGAGTTCCAACGAGTTCCAACAAGCCCAGTTCCCACAGCCTTTCCTTGTACGTCATGTGCCCCAACCCCATGATCATTTTCTTTGCCCTCCACTGGACTCTCTCCAATTTGCCCACATTGTTTCTGTAGTGGGGGGCCCAAAATTGGATGCAATACTCCAGATGTGGCCTCACCAGTGCTGAATAGGGTGGAATAATCACTTCCCTCGATGTGCTGGCAATGCTCCTACTAATGCAGCACAATATGCCTTTAGCCTTGTTGGCAACAAGGGCACACTGCTGACTCATATCCAGCTTCTCATCTACTGTAATCCCCAGGTCCTTTTCTGCAGAACTGATGCTTAGCAGTCAGTCCTCAGCTTGTAGCGATGCATGGGGTTCTTCCTTCCGAAGTGCACTACTCTGCACTTGTCCTTGTTGAACCTCATCAGATTTCTTTTGGCCCAATCCTCCAGTTTGTCTAGGTCACTCAGGACCCTATCCCTATGCTCCAGCATATCTACCTCTCTTCCCAGCTTAGTGTCATCCACGAACTTGCTGAGGGTGCAATCTATCCCATCGTCCAGATCATTAAAAAAGATGTTGAACAAAACTGTCCCCAAGACCAACCCCTGGGGCACTTCGCTTGATACCAGCTGCCAACTAGACATCGAGCCGTTGATTACTATCTGTTGAGCCTGACAATCTAGCCAGCTTTCTATCCACCTTATAGTCCATTCATCCAATCCATACTTTTTTAACTTCCTGGCAAGAATACTGTGGGAGACCGTATCAAAAGCTTTGCTAAAGTCAAGGTATATCATGTCTGCCTCTTTCCCCAAATCCACAGAGCCAGTTATCTTATCATAGAAGGCAATCAGGTTCATCAGGTATGAGTTTTCAACAGAGAGTTGTGGATGTTCAGAGAAGGAGCTTTTCAAAACAGATTGTGGAAAATCCATATTCTTTAGAATATGCTGTCCTGTCTTACCATCCAATATGTTTCAGTGCTCAGGCCTTTGCTGGGTATGAAGCCCCTGTTTTTTTATACCTCTTTCTCATCCACTCGCATTCTTGTTTCCTTGTTCCTATGGTATTCATAGATTCATATATTTTTAAGGTCAGAAGGGACCACTCTGATCATCTGGTCTGACCTTGGCATAACATAGCCATAAAATTTCATCAGTAATTCCTGTATTTAGCTCTATAACATAGCCTGTCTTTTACGAAGCCATCCAATTTTGATTTATAGACTCAAGGTAATGGAGAACCTACTGCATCCATGGGTAAGTAGTGCCTATATTTAATTACATTCAATATGAAAAAATGCATTTTATTTTCAGTTTGACACTTCAACAGTCCTCAGCGTGGACTTCTATGGTCACTGGGACAGTAGTGAAACCTCATCTACACCAGAAATAACAATAAAATCTCAGAAATAGGTGGGGAGAGGGGTGGGGTGCATATATGAACAATGGATACAGGGTGTGTGACAAAGTGAGGGTGGATGGTGTGGGAAGGCAGATATGTTAGCCCTAGAATGTTAAAGGCCCTCTTCCCTATAAGCTGAGAAGGGGTTACCTTAGATCAATTAGGAAAACCTGTATCCAGTTGAGACCTTTTAAAATCAGGAGGGAGAGTGAGACAAGCCGCTACCAAGCTAGTGGCAGCAGGGAAGTAAGCTTCTCCAGGAGGGGAGGCTGTGCTCCTCCCCACAGGGGAAGCAGACAAGCCTGAGTGCCTGCTAGGGGAAGGACTGACATCCCGGGGCAGACTACAGGGTGACACCCAGCCCCAGCAAGGAGGCGGAGGAAGGTATCCACCTTTGTTTTTGTGCTTATGGGACTATTCCCTTTTTGTTTGGTGAAGGCTCACCCCATAGGCTACTCTGAGACCTAACAAAGGAGCACAGAAGGGGGGAGGACAAATGCTGCCCAGAGCAGGGTGAGTTGATTTACCCCAGGCCTGCTATTGCCAGTGGGGGAAGTGGTTGGTCTGGTGAGACAAAGGAGGTGCCTTGACACAGGTGTTACGGATTCCTTTGGCTGGGGAGCTATGCAAATCAGACAGCATGTTGACTCTGCACTGAAGATGAATCTAAGCACCAGTTATCTTCCTGTATCATCTGTCCTCCATGATGTTCAAGTGTATTTTAACACATTATAATTGCAGAGCAGAGATCTGTTACACCTGATGCTCCACTGGTGTAAGTTACTTGTTCTGTGGCCAGGTAGCCCTGAATCGGGGGCTGTAATCAGGTCCCTACATGCCCCTTACTCCACTCTGTCCAAGTATCAAGCCCCGCATTTCCCTAACACATAATCTGTAAATGCTTCCTGATTTACCCTCTGATTGGATGCTGCTAAGTACTGTGCTGGCCAAGGAATGCTCTGATTGCAGGAGCACATGTAGAGGTGGGGTCCCGAAGGGCATGATGCCACTACTGGACAGTATCCTCAGAAATCCTGATGCAAATTTTTGACTGCACAAAACTGGGCATAAATGACCCTTAGGTGTGCAGTATCAGATATAAACTTACAAGACACATACATTAATGAGGCCTGGATGCCTAGCAGTAAGCATTGTGACAGCACACTATTTTCAGACACCTTTCCAGAGTGGCCACATTACAGGTTTTAAAGCAGGGACAAGAGATAGGAGAGAAGGAGCAGAAGCTAAATCAGTAACTAATAGGCAGTCAGAGGTGATGGAGAAGATATAAAAGTGTGAAGAGGGCAAAGTGGAAACCCACCAACAGTGCCCCAGAAACTGACAACATAGTTATCTTTCTTGAGGAAGAGCTGCTGGTCAAGCACTCAGGAACCTTCTTTGCCAACATAAAGCAGAGGAAATGGGCTCAGGAGACAAATCAGGTAAATGCTGGGCAAGCCAAGCAGTTCAGTTCTAGCCATAGAATGTGCTACGCATTTTGCTGCCTCAGCCATAACAGATTCCAGTCTGTTAATATCACAACAGAATGCACAGGGTGAGGCTAAGGATTTGTGGCAAGTTAGCAAAGAGATTCTTGAGATACCATACAAAAATTTATAATTTTGCATATGAAGGGCTGAAATCCATGTGCTGTGAATGTAAAATCCTGACACAGGCAACTTTTCATAGGCCCAAAGTCCAGAACTTGACCAGAGGTCCAGAGGCCTAGCAAACAGTGAACAATATGAGCTAACAGAACCAGAACAAACAAGAGACAACCTTGCTTTTTACTAAGATAAGCATGGTCAGCAAAACGCCAAATGGGGAGCAGTAATTGGTACTCTTATCTGAAGCTGCAAACAGACCAAAGGATTGAAAGGGGCCCTGTGTTCATGTCCGCTCCTCTGCAGGAAAGATAGCCACATACCAACCTAGGGTTCATGGAAAGGTCCAAGCATATCAATATAAGATATAACATCCTCCCTCTCACAGATGCACACCCCTCTTCCCTTCCAGAACTCAGTGTCTGCACAATGGGCAACTTGAAAGACAATTTCTACTGCCACGTACTTTTCAATGTATTTTTGCTTTAACAGGTATGTACCTGTTGGACAATCAGAGGAGCTACTTCATTCCTATGGACCCCAAATCAGAATTCAACATATAATATTTTATACTTATACACTGTATACATTGTTTAAAGGAAAACACCTGTTTACTAACAGTATGTTAAGCTGAAACCATGGGCGGAGACATTATGTAATCTTTAGACTATTGGCTTATTATGCTTGTCTTGTTTGCTGCTAGACCTATCCAGGGGCTCGGGACCTCCTACCCCATCACTTCCCTCTGCCCATGAAAATTTCATATAATCCATTGTAATCAATTGATTGGCAGTGTCTCTGAGCCTAATAAGCAAAGTGACACTCCGCCAGAGCTGTGCATAGTAAACCCATGTTCTTGGATTCTACACGGTGTCCATTTTGTTCCTTCAGCATACTAAAGCTATTGTGTTTGCATGAGTGTTGCAGAACTTTAGGTATCTTCACACCTTTTCCTGCACAAATGAAGCCCAACTGTTTGTTCTTTTCAACCGTAGCAATCAGTTTGCATTAACCTTGAAAATGTAGTGACCTAAGCAATCTTCAGAAGTAAAATGGCTAGAAATTCTCTCTCTCTCTCTCTCCACATGAAAGATGAGAGTCTATTTCATGGGGCCCAAAAATCTGGCTATATTAATTAGGAATTCATGCAAACTTAGTCTAGCTCATCAGTGAATTAGGCCCATTATGTATAAAACAATGTACAGGAAATGGTGTACCAAGTGGTCCATACGATGTAAACTAACATTAACACTCATTATAAGGAATACAGTTTTTAGCCAGCCCTTTGCCTCTAGGTGGTGTTTATGCTCAAACATTCGATAACTGATGTGTCAAAACATAGCTTTTCTGTCCCTGAAAATCTATGACACTTCATTTTTTTATTGCTGTGCTGTTGATCTTCTATATGTGTTTGCTATTTTTGACTGTCAATATTGTCTATGATTTTTCTAATTTATATACTTCTGTTTATATGTTTATTTGATCCTATTTTTTTCATTGTTATAATAAGTGCCTGTGTGTTAGGAGCAACAAATCTTTATGTTGAGATTAATATTGGGTGAACTTTAACATACTTCTGCTATCTAAGACAAAAAGAATGTGTGCTGTCTGTAACATTTTCAGTGCCCTACACACATTGCTGAGGTGTGTTTGAGTAGCCTCAATTCTTTTTAAAAAACAGAAGGAATCCAAGGTGCATGCTGTGGTATGCATTCTTTGCCCAGCTTGTATCTGGAACCCACTTGCTTGCACCAACTTTAAGCCTTGGAAGAAAATGTACATTTTTCATTGCATTCCTTGTGTTTTCACTTTCTATCTTTAGGACATACTAGTTGTTAGTGAGATAGTGGGTGGTGGGCTCCTTGCATGAGTTTTGGCAGGGGGATGGTATCATCTTGTCTAGTCCCATTTTCCTGCTCCTGCAAAGCTGGGTAATGACCAGGCAGAATCCGGCCCACTGTGAGTAATAACTTTGTGGTTCAGATCCTCAGCTAGTATAAATCCATCTAGCTCCGTTGACGTCAATGGGGTTATGTCAGGTTCCACCAGTAGAAGATCTAGCACTGTATTTATTAATTTCAGCTACCTACCTCAGGATTGTTAATTCGGTACTTGCATCCTTGCAAGTAATAAAACAGGAAAAGTTACATACTGGCAGATACTGAGTAATTTCCAGTTATTTGTAAGAAGAAAAGGTTATGGAAATCTGTCATTTTTCTTATTAACATTCTTATTCCAGATCAGACAGAACTTAGCCTTGAAATACATACACACTATACACATAGTACAGTAAAATTTTATTCACTTTAATCTGCCTCACTGTAGCATTTGTCTTACAAATGACATGTGCTCTCCCGGGAGTATATAAGTTTTTAAGAATCAGTGTTTTGGTGTAATAAAATTATTATGGACTTTTTATGCAATATGCTACCATTGCTTAATTTCATCTGGCTTGGCAATGTGATTTACCCAATTTCTTAATAATTACATTATGAATAATTAATACTTATTCATTTTCAATGTGGGGAAAATATTTATCTAAATTACACAGAAAACTGCTTGTAATTATTTGTACGTTACCCAAGTTTCCTCTTTCCCAATTGCTGTTCATTTTAGAAATTCACTCAAGAAGATTCTATTATAACTAATATACCAGTAGTGCCTTTATTGGGGCCCCATTGCACTAAGGACTATAGAAAACACAGTATATGCCCCAAATACCTTACAAGAAGCAACAAGTAGCATACCCAATAAGAAGAGGGGACAGAGACAATTATTATATTTTTTCAGCAGAATATTAGTATGCAAAGTTGAAAGTTCATTCCATAGTAAAATAATTTTACTTTTTTTCTTGATCCTTTGCCTCCTGGTATTTTTATTATGATTATTTATTTTACTGTTGGAGAATTTCTTAAACTTATTTTGAAAGACAGTGGATAACTTTTTCAGTAGCAACTGGTGATTTTGAAAAAAACAATGAGGAGTCCTTGTGGCACTTTAGAGACTAACAAATGTATTTGGGCATAAGCTTTAGAGGGCCACAACCCACTTCATCAGATGCATGGAGTGGAAAATACAGGAGCAGATATAAATACATGAAAAAATGTGAGTTGCCTTACCAAGTGTGAGGTCAGTCTAATGAGACAATTCAATTGACAGCACAATACCAAGGGAGGAAAAATAACTTTTGAAGTGGTAATGAGAGTGGCCCATTTCAGACAGCTGACAAGAAGGTGTGAGTAACAGTAGGCAGAAATTAGTATTGGGTAAATTACGTTTAGGTTTTATAATGACCAAACCATTCCCAGTCTTTATTCAGGCCTAATCTGATGGTGTCCAGTTTTCAAATTAATTCCAGTTCTGCAGTTTCACGCTGGAGTCTGTTTTTGAAGATTTTCGTTGAAGAATTGCCACTTTTAGGTCTGTTATTGAGTGACCAGGGAGATTGAAGTGTTCTCCTACTGGTTTTTGAATGTTATGATTTCTGATGTCAGATTTGTGTCCATTTATTCTTTTGCATAGAGACTTGTCAGCTTTTGGCCCATCTACATGGTAGAGGGGCATTGCTGGCTCATGATGGCATATATCACATTGGTAGATGTGCAGGTGAACAATGACGTGGCTGAATGTGTGGCTGAATGTGTGGCTGATGTGGTTAGGTCCTATGATGGTGTCCCTTGAATAGATATGTGGACAGAGTTGGCACCAGGGTTTGTTGCAGGGTTTGGTTCCTGGGTTGGTGTTTTTATTGTGTGGCGTATAGTTGCTGGTGAGTATTTGCTTTAGGTTCGGGGGCTGTCTGTAAGCGAGGACTGTCCCCAAGGTCTGTGAGAGTGAGGGATCGTCCTCCAGGATAGGTTGTAGATCCTTGATGATGTACTGGAGACGTTTCAGTTGGGGGCTGTAGGTGATGGCTAGTGGCGTTCTATTACTTTCTTTATCAGGTCTGTCTTGTAGTAGGTGACTTCTGGGTACCCTTCTGGCTCTGTCAGTCTGTTTCTTCACTTCCCTAGGTTGGTATTGTAGTTTTAAGGATGCCTGATAGAGCTCCCGTAAGTGTTTGGCTCTGTCCGAGGATTTGGAGCAAATGTGGTTGTATCTTAGAGCTTGGCGGTAGACAATGGATCGTGCCATGTGGTCTGGATGAAAGCTGGAGGCATGTAGGTAAGTATAGCGGTCAGTAGGTTTCCGGTATAAGGTGGTATTTATGTGCCTATTGCTTATTAGCACTTTAGTGTCTAGGAAGTGGATCTCTTGTGTCTACTGGTTCAGGCTGAAGTTGATGGTAGGGTAGAAATTGTTGAAATCTTGATGGAATTCCTCAAGGGTCTCCTTCCCATGGGTCCAGATGATGAAGATGTCATCAATGTAGTACAAGTAGAGTAGGGGCATAAGGGGACTAGAGATGAGGAAGCATTGTTCTAAGTCAGCCATAAAAATGTTGGCATACTGTGGAGCCATGCGGGTACCCATAGCAGTCCCGCTGACTTGAAGGTATACATTGTCTCCAAATCTGAAATAGTTGTGGGTGAGGACTAAGTCACAAAGTTCAGCCACCAGGTTTGCTGTGATGGTATCAGGGATGCTATTCCTGATGGCTTGTAGTCCATCTTTGTGTGGAATGTTCATGTAGACAGCTTCTACATCCATAAAAAGAAAAGGAGTACTTGTGGCACCTTAGAGACTAACCAATTTATTTGAGCATGAGCTTTCGTGAGCTACAGCTCACTTCATCAGAACATCCATAGTGGCCAGGATGGTGTTTTCTGGAAGATCACCAAGGATTGTAGTTTCCTCAGGAAGTCAGTGGTGTCTCGAAGATTGCTGAGAGTGTTGTTAGCCTAGGGCCTGAGGGGAGAGTCTATGTAGCCAGATAATCCTGCTGTGGTGCCAATGTCTGAGATGATGGGGCATCCAGGATTCCCAGGTTTATGGATTTTGGGTAGCAGATAAAATACCCCTGATCAGGGCTCTATGGGTGTATCAATGTAGATTTGTTCCTGTGCTTCTTTAGGGAGTTTCTTTTGGTAATCCTCAAACCTGGTGATTTTGAGTGACTAGCTTGAGATAATTTAAGGGGGCCTGATTTGCAGAAAGTGTTGATCATCTACTTTCTGAAAATCAGACCCCTTAAAGTATCCCCAGTTGGTCACCCAAAAATTGAGGCATGAAAAATCAGTGGACACTTTTGAAAATCTCAGCCAGTGGGTCTGATTTGTCATTCAATACTCATTAGCTTTTGAATTCAGAAGACTAGACTATTCTGTGTCACAGAATAAATGCTGACTGTGCAGCAGACCAAACTATTAAAAAGATTGGTGAGTTTGCTGTGTAAAGGGCAAAAATGATAGCAAAAACTATAGTCCAGTGAATCCAGTAATTATGGAGCTGCTTTGAGGAGAGCTCACGGACATCAGGGTGGCTAATAGAGTCTCTGAATCCTTCTCTCAGGACAGGTTTGGTTACTTCACAATACTTAAATCATTATTATGCATCCACTAGGTACAGTGGAAAAACCATTACAGAATGAGCCATAAATAGTCTAGAGTAATGTTGATTTTTTCTAGCACAACTACAAACTCCAGAACTGCAATACTCTTCCTCATTAGGTGTCCTGTTATTATGCAAATGCCACCTGAAGTGTGTGTTTCCATTGCCCCAAATCCCATTCTGAATATTTTCTTCTTTGAGTCAATGTTGCTTGTGCTTCGATAGAGAGAAACAAAAAATTATAAAATACAGCAAGAGGATGAAATATTCAAGTCAGATACTGGATCTTAGGTAGGTGATCAATTCAAGGAACACAGCTTAGAGAAAAAGGGTGGGGCGAAGGATAAGGGAGACTAGAAGGGAAATAAGAATAGATGGGTATAAAAGAAAGGATCTGGGGCACCCAAAACAGGATGAGGAATGTAAGTACAGAAAGCAGCAAATGAGTTCTGTCTGATTAAATGGAGCAAAAGCTTGGAAGATTTTATTATTTTGCCAAACTTTGAACCCATAATGTTTAAGCAGGTTCACAATTTGTCCAAAAGACTTCTCCCATTTTTGTTCAAACTGGTTTTTGTTTGTGTGTTTTAAGGGTTGTCATGGAGTCACTGGGCGATGCTCTGGAACAACTCCATACAAAGCCAGTCAGGACTCTGGGGTAGCATGCCTCGTCTCTCTGAGCATACTGTCTCCAGGGCAAGAAGCTTACACAGCTTCAACCTTCCTGGGGCTGACCTTGGAGCATTCAGCTTCTCCTTTTCACACCGTGCGCTTCCCACAGCAAGTCCACACCGGTGGGACTCCTGGGGAAGCCAGGGGGCCCTGCACCCCAACTCCGCAGTCAGATGTGACTCTCAGCCAGCGTAAAACAGAAGATTTATTTGTAGACTGGACCACAGCGTAGAACAGAGCTTGTTTTACAGACATCAGTGACTTTCAGCCAAATCCATCTTGGGAATCCTGGGCCAGACCCCTGAATTCCCCCTCTTCCAGTTCCCCCAAGCAGACTGCCAGCCTCCAGCCACCCGACCTCCGACACCCTCCTCCTTCTCTTTGTCACCTGGCTGCACCCCTCTCCTGGGTCTCAGGTTACATAGCTGCAAATAGCTGGGCAGCCTCACCTGCCCGAAAGGCCTCAGCAAAATCACACACCCAATTCCCACCACCTAAATATTGGTGCAGTACACAGGGAAACTATAGTACACACAGTATTAGTATAGGACAGTAAGATTCACATGCAACATAGCAAGACGAATAAAACCCCCACTTTGTCACAAGGGTTTCTATCAAACAAAGAAATCAAATTAGCCAATCAGCAATATGTACACAACAATTTTAAAAGGAAAAAGAGATACCCAGTTCAGATTGTAGAGTTACAATGGGATGGAAAGGAGTCAAATAAAAGTGTTAAAGGAGTAGAATAGAGTGACTAGATGACTAGATGCAGGTGATCTTTTAAATTTGTTTATTTATTTATTTAAAAAAAGAACATCCAAAAGTAGAAGAACATGAAATGAACTCAAAAATCTGCAGGTACTGAAAGACCAGGGCAATTATTTAGTATTCTGCACTGATGACAATTGTTTCCCACTGGATTTTGTGTTTGTGAATTTGCTTCTGTGATGTTTTGAGTATTTTATCTAGCTATAGACATGTTTTAGTTAAGAACAAGGATGTTAGTATTTTAATTGCACGTTAGTAGAAGATTCTATACAGATTTTTATTTTGTTCTGTGATGAAAACCTTATTTATGTTGCAAAGTCAAACACTCAGAAGTTAGAAAATACTTATGTTGTTTACACAACCTTAATTCACCCCCATGTGCATTATGATAATGTTCAACCTTAGGGTGTTCCTTTAATGTACTTTGAGTGTGCAATTTCTGAGATTTAAAATACAAAACAAAACTGAAAACATAATTCTATTATGTGGCATCCTATAGACAACCATATGGGTCATCTGAAGGAGAGGAACCTTAGATGAACTCCGACACAGGAGCTGACAGATTAATAGCTGTAGTATGTTGTAATTTTTTTTATGTGGACTAGAACTAGAAGGGGGTGAGACACTTTGTCAGTGGGTTTCACAGATGACAGCAAAGGAGTGGTGAGACTCAGGAATCTTGGGTTTCATTCCAAGCTATGGAGGGGAGTGTTCCCTAGTGACCGTAGACCACTCTCCCAAAGCTGGACCCTTTCTGTCCTATCCCCTCTAACCTATCCGTATCCCAATCCTGTCTCTTCCAATGCTGGCTCCAAGTCCTATACTTCTTACTTAGCCAGTCCTAGTCCCCGCCTTCTAGCTTGTCCAGTTGGTCTCTTCCCTGTCACCCATGTTCTCTGTGCCCACTGGCTCCTATTCTGAGGGTCCATTCCCAGGTTCCTCATCCAATCTCAATGTTCCCCCAACTCCTTGTCCTATGTTTTGTCTTCAATACTGAGGAGATTGATGCTGCTGCAATTGATGCAGTGGGGGTCGATTTAGTGGGTCTAGTGAAGACTCACTAAACTGACAGCAAAACACTCTCCGGTCATCTCCAGTACTCTACCTCTCCCAGAAGAGTAGGGGAAGATGACTGGAGAGTGTTTCCTGTCAGTACAGTGCAGTGAAGACACCATGGTAAATCGACCTAAACTATGTCAATCCATCTACATTATTCACTTAGGTGGAGTAGTGTAACTTAGGTCGACTTACCCCATTAGGGAAGATAAGCCCCTAGTCCCTTTCTCTACTCAGTCCCAGTCCCCACACTGTGGCTCCTCATCAGATTTCTCTCCATTTCCCCTATCTGTTAATCCCACCCAACTGCTTCACAGGCCTGATCTCCTTGGCCAGAAAGTGCCAGTCTTATCACCCAGCTCTTTGTCTGATCTTAATCATCCACCACACGCACTATTTCCCTTCCAGTGTCCTTACCAATCCAGACCTAGTCTCTTTTACTCCTTGCTGATGCCAGTCCCAGTCTCCTTTCCCAGTTAGTCCCAGTCTCCTTGTTCAGTCCTAATCTCCTTCTCCAGCAGAAACTTAGTTTTTCTCTTCCCTCACCAACCTCTAATCTGAATATTCATACTTCCCCTCCGTCTCCTTCTCCCAATCTACCCTTCCTCCCCATCACCACCACTACCTACCCAAGCCACACAAAAGAAGAAGAATCTAATTTCCCTCCCCACCACCACCTAGTTTGGCTCTTGTCCTCTCTGCACTGAAGCTAGGCACTTTCCTCATCCATTTTGCCTCGATGCCAGCAGTGTGGGGTCATTGAGAACACAGGAGAAACAAGCTTCCTGGTCTTAGTTCTAATGCCTGGTCCACAGTAGCCCAGAGCAGCAATTGCAGGGGAAGTTCTGCTCAGACCCAGACTGAATCATGCTCAGTGTGGACAGAATCTTTTGAGATTTTAGCTGCTAAACTCTATGAAGTATCTACTGAGCATGTATGAACTGAAATTTAAAATTTCAGCTCAAGTAGCTAAAGTTTTACAAAGTTACAAGCCACTGAATATAGGGTCTTATATTGGGAACGTTGGGCAACTGTAATACTAGGCATTGCCTATAATACAAATTGGTATTTTCAAATGGCTTTTTGATATTGCTTTTTTGAAAGGCAGCTTTCTCAGGTAGAACTTTATTGTGGCATAAAAAGGATATATACAAGTATTTGAAAAGGGGCATCAGGTTCCAGGAGTCTGAAGGGACTGACAAAACTAGCCTGAACAGAGAAAATGAGAAGGCATGTGAAAACATTTGAGCCAAATTCTAGCCCAGATTAAGAGTGTATAAATCCCACTGAAGTCAATGGAAGTTTTGTTCACTTATTCCAGAGATGACTTTGACCTCTGCAAAGAGAGCTAATCTAGGACTGCCCTTTTTGAGTTTAAGTCCTGTCAAGGTTTCCTAAGCCCCAAACACTCCAATATCCCCAACTCCCCAAGACACACACTTGCTCATCCATTCTAATTCCAGTTCCCAGTTAGGTACAAATTGTTGTATTTTGAAGTATGAGAGAAGTTCAAGCTCATCCACCATCTTATTCTTGGATTGGGGGAGAGCAATATAATAATGTAGTAGAAGTGGAGAAATTGCAACATTTTAGTGTTTGGGAGGACAGGAGGAAAAAATGACTGATATAAATCCATAACATCTTCCCCAATAAAAACAAGGGTTTGCAGACATTTAGAGTTATGTCAGTGGCAAGTGGAGTGAACAATGTTATTATAAAGACAGGTTAGCAGAGTAAGATATACAACACAAAATCAGAGTGACAGTAAAAATGAAATTTGCTAGCCTATTTACTGACAAGTCTAATTACAACCTGCTGCACTGTATAAATACAAGAGCTTTATTTATTTTTGACAGTAAAGTTTTGTACATAAAATAAAGTTTGTTCAGTCCTGTCCAGATACATAATTTTATGCAAGTTTACAATATACTAACAAATGGGAAGCATGCAAGAGTAATGCCCAGAATTATTCTAACTGTTGATTTTGTAATTCAGCAAAAACATTAGACATTACAGCAGTAATATTTCAGTTTGTTTTATTTCCCCCCAAACGTCTATTTTCCTATGGCATTAGATGTGTGATATTCTATACTCTAAAACACATAGCCAGAACTTAAAGTGCATGGGGAGAGGGTGCAGCTAAGGTGGCTTTACACTGTCCCAATTTTGGATTGCTTCAGGGACTGGAGCAACCTCTAGAATAACCTGTATAGCCATAGAAGGCTGCCTAAATTTCAGCAACCTGTCCCCAGCTGTCTAAGGGTAGGAGAGCTGCCAGAATATCTAGAGACACTCCATTCCCTCCACAACCTTGCCCCCAGCCCATCCCTTACCCTGAGGCATATGAAGGGATCTTGCAGCAGTCTTTCTGCACCAGGAAAATTCCTCTTTGGCCAGATCTGGAGCTTTAATAGTCTGTTTATGATACTCTGGCCCCTGCACTCAGTGTACAGTGGCTGGAGTACCACTCTTACAAGTGCCTCTCTGCTTTTGCCTATGATTTCTGTTATGTGATACATATGCAGACTTATTTTTGTTATTATTATGGTAACAGGAACTGAAATAATGCTACCAACATCCCCAGATACACTAGAGGTAAAACTATGTTTACAAGAAGCATGTTTAAAAGTGGTTCTAGCTAAAAGATTGATAGTACCGCACATCAGATCCCAATGTGGGATCCCATGATCTAGGACTTAACTATGTTATGACATTGTTTAGGATATATCTAGGCTATGAATGTTATTCTAAACTATTTTATAGTACTTTCAGGCCCAGTCTATACTGAGATTTGAAACAATGTTAGCACCAAGCAAGCAACTGTGAAGAACTATTTTTTTAAATATGCTCCAGCCTAACATCATTAGAACTCTAGAAAGGAGGAACCCAAAATGGATCAAGATGGAATAACAATTAGTCTTTGTACTGATCTGTACTACTAGAAGATGTAATAGAGACAAAGACTGACTAACCCTGCTTTTGTGAAACCAAATGGCAAGATCTAAAAAGTGCTATAACCACATTGAAGTTGGGAATTAAGAAAATGATCAAGGTTCTGTGCAACTCCGTCTGTAGAAAACACTAGTGCAGAATGAGACCATGTCTATTACTTTTGTTTATAGCTTGACTAAGTGACAGAGCACTAGAAAGTGTATAGAGAAAAGTGTACTGGCAGGGAGACAGTAGTCATAGTAGTAGTCATTTACTCTAGGTAATCTCCCTTTCTAATTTCTCTGATTCTATTGAAACTATGCTACAAATGGCACCTATAGTGGAAGTAGCTTTGGGACAGGGTTCCCAAACTTGGCTCAGAGCTTGTTTAGGGTAAGCCCCTGGTGGGCCACGTGAGCCACGTGATGCTTTGTTTACCTGAGTGTTGGCAGGTACAGCCGCTCACAGCTCCCAATGGCCGCAGTTCGCCATTCCCAGCCAATGAGAGCTGTGGGAAGTGGCTCAGGCCGGGGCACCTCTTCCCGCAGCTCCCATTGGCTGGGAACGGTGAACCGTGGCCACTGGGAGCTGCGGGTGGTCGTACCTGAGGACACTTAGGTAAATAAAGCATCACACGGACTGCCGGGGCTTACTCTGAACAAGCCATGAACCAAGTTTGGGAACCCATGCTTTAGGACTACTCTACTCAGCTAAATCCCAGTCTCTAGTATAACTACTCCGACAAAGCCTCATACTAATACAACAGGCCTTTAATCATAGCAAGCCTAATAACCCAGTTATTTGTTCTCCTAGTTGCTGATACAACTTTCATAACTTCAGTTAAAAATGCTTAGAAAAGGAATGATATGTTACCCAAAATTACAAACCCTCCAAGATGAGGTCAAAGGTCAATGGTCAACACACTATATATCACTATACAGAAAAAAGAGCAAAATTTCAAAAAATTCAAAAAGTATTAGATAGAAAATAACATTTTTTGCGGAAGAAAAATCCTTATCTATGTTACTACTACCACGTTAGAATATTACAATGAAAGATTTTTAAAAAATCTTTTTGTCATTTCATTTTGTCTGGTTTTGGGAGGTGGAGGGAGAGAGAAGAAGGGATTGAATTTCTCTTAGCTTGTACCTGTTGGGTGCTTTTTTTTTTCCCCACTCAATCTTTAAAACTCTTATTTATGACCAAATCCATCTTGTCCCCATTAAAGGGCACCAAAAATAGCTACTTGCATCCATACAAGGTTTTGAAAATGTTTTAATTAATGTGGAGTTACATGATTTGCATAAACTTTAATAGCTCTATAGATAAATGTGCCAATTAGACTGTTATTAATTTCTTAAAAGCTGAAAATTTAATATATTATGGCTAAAGGAGCTAATTATCTGCAATAGAAATATTCAGTAGGCTTGGTAAACCAGTCAATTGGTTGGTCAAATAATGTCAATTAACCTGTCAATTGACTGCCTATTATTTGACCATGGTCAAATATTGTCAAATATTCCAGCAAGAAGGCTCTTGTGTATTTGGCGGCCTACCGTTTTGAGTGAACCTTGGTGCCATTCTTTCACTTTTTGAACTTCATTGACCAGCTATACTGAAAGAAGGACAGGAAACATTTGATATGGGTTGAACCAGGCCACAACTTTATTATTAGATGTCTGGGACTACCCGGCAGATAAAAGTTTACAGTGCAGGTAACCCCACATTCATTCAATAACTACCTGGAGGGCTTCCATCATCCCCCTCTCTTTTTCCATCCAGGTCCCCCAATCCAATCCATTGCTGGAAACTTACCACCCACCCCCCTCCTCATCGGAAGGTTAAGGTAGGCTATAAAAAAGAGGGGGTTGGCTTTCTGCCATACCATTCATAGGAGCCCCAACCCTCCCTTCTGTTCCCCTAACTAATGCGTCCTTTTAAAGTCCTTTACCATTTATCCGGTCGCTGTAACCTTCCCTATGGAGTACCTGCATTGGACATCTGCCCCGTACATCTATAATGAGTTGTGACATAGAGCCTAACTCCTTTCATGCCGTATGTCAACAAAGCCCGCACTAAGTCCTGTGGGGAAGGCAAAAAAACTAACTCTACCTAGGAGAATCTGGTGGTGAGGGGAAAATTCCTTCCCAGCCCCCCTAAAAAAGGGGCAGCTATCGAAATGCCCACAGTAGGGGAGGGAGGGTTGGTGCTGCCTCGGCCTGCTCCATGTAAAAGGGGGCTTCACCTCATGGGGGTGGCCCTTTTAAACCCTTCCACCCGTTCAGTTCGAAGAGGATGAAACAGTGTTGCTACACTTATGCCTTTTTTTCTTTTGCAGCAATTTAACTTCTCTCCCGCACCGCAGCCATAAACCACTGTTCCCTTCATTCGGCCAGCCAGCCAAATTCTTCCCCACTTAAAGCTGTGGTGTGGCCATTTCATTTGTTTTGCATTTTTTCTGATTTTAAATAACTCAGTTCAGCAACTTCTTTTTTTCGTAATTAGGCATAACTACTTAATGCTAAACATGCTGGAGATCATAAAGCCTCACTCTTTTTTTGTTACTGTTCTAAGAAATTATTGCTTTAAAATATTTGAGCATTTTTCACAATATTTGGCCAATATTTGACCTGTCAATTGACCAGTTATTTTGGACCAGTCAAATGCCAAACTGTGAACTTCCATATCTACGCTGTTAAATATTTAAGTTTAAATACAGCAAATGTGTAACTGATAGTATCAACAGAGAAAGGATTATTAAATCAAGGCGGTTCAACTCTGCAATCATTTCGGCTTGCTAAAAGAGGAGTTCAGGCTTTTACTAAGATTGAAATTTAGAGTTCCCCAAACTTTCAAAATTAAACAAAAATAATTTGAAAATATGGGGAAAGATTGAACAGAAATATATCTTCTGACCAGGAGTTCTAGTCAGGGTACAATGATCATGAATCTAACATATAAAAATAGGTGTCACAGAATCATAGAATATCAGGGTTGGAAGGTGTTAGGGGGCTTATTCCTTCACCCACTTACTTCCCGGTCCTTCTCGCATGAACAGAGAGCAACAATACCCAAAAAGTCCAAAGGTGCAAACAATTTGATGTTTATTGGGGTGAACTTCCAGCAAGCATGATTCCAGTTTCCTTCCTTAGTGTCCCCCTTCCCAGCTCTGACACCACAGAGCCTTACACCTGTGTCCCTTTTCCTATTCCTATTCCTGCCCTTAGCAAAACATGATTCCAATTTCCTTACCCTCATTCCCTGTTCCCATCTCCCCCACCCACACACCCACCCCTCACTTCCTGATTGACTGCAGACTATATAGTAAAACTTGAGTTCTGCTTAGCTATACCTTAACCAATCATTTTTCTGAAATTTAACTAACCAATCCTAACATATTGTAACCTGATTATGTAACCAATTATATCCCACCACCTTCATTAGTTTACACCCAGCAAAATTAATTATACAGCAGACAGGAACAATCACAGAACCAGACAGAGATTATACAGACAAACAATAGCAAAGTGGGAACTCTAATGACAAAACAATACAGAAGTGAGGATTTCGCATCCCAGCTATTGATAAGTGAGTTCTTGCCAGACAGGATGCTATCAAACTAAGTTTCCTTTTACATTTTCTAGGCACTTCTCTTTCTCTGGAGGTGATAGGCACTATCAGGGCAGGATTCCGGCCCCAATAACACCTTCTTTCAATGTGACTAGTTTGGAATGTGAGGATGTGACCGGTCACTTCCCAGCTTATGGCTGCCTCTGCTGCTTAGCCAAAGGCCTTAGCCTAAGAACCGGGCCTCAGACTGTCACAGTAAGAGAAGGCCCTTACACCAGCAGACAGTGATTTTGATTCTTTCTTTTATACCTCTATAACTAGCCAAGTGATAGGAATACACCTAAATTCTTAGAGTATAGGCCTTTACAGTCAGACCTGAATATCTATATCCTAACAGAAGGGACCTCAGGAGGTCCTCTAGTCCAACCCCCTGCTCAAAGCAGGACCAATCCCCAACTAAATCATCCCAGCCAGGGCTTTATCAAGACTGACCTTAAAAACCTCAAAGGAAGGAGATTCTACCACCTCCCTAGGTAACCCATTCCAGTGCTTCACCATGCGCCTAGTGAAAAAGTTTTTCCTAACATCCAACTAAACCTTCCCCACTGCAACTTCAGACCATTACTCCTTGTTCTGTCATCTGCTACCACTGAGAACAATCTGGATCCAGCCTCTTTGGAACCCCCTTTCAGGTAGTTGAAAGCAGCTATTAAATACCCCCTCATTCTTCTCTTTTGCAGACTAAATAATCCCAATTCCCTCAGCCTCTCCTCATAAATCATGTGCTCTAGCCCCCTAATCATTTTTGTTGCCCTCCGCTGGACTCTTTCCAATTTTTCCACATCCTTCTTGTAGTGTGGGGCCCAAAACTGAACACAGTACTCCAGATGAGGCCTCACCAATGCCAAATAGAGGGGAATGATCACGTCCCTCAATCTGTTGGTAATGCTCCTAATTCATGTATTGTCACATTCCCATACTTAACTATGTCATTGTTGATTTTGGAAGAGGTAGAAGGGAATAGACAATGTAATCCACATGGCCCAACATATATTACAAAGTATGGAAATGTCCAGATTCTACAGACATATGTCCTGATTTTGCAAACATTCATGGATATGCTTGCATCATATATGTGCATCCTATAGGAAACTTTGATAATGGATTGTGCCATATGCAGAATACTACTCTCCCCATCCTCCAGGTCCCACCACCTTGATCATTTGGAGTAAATTCAGTTGATAATATAAATTAGGACTTTTATTATGTTTCCAAACTTGGAAGAAGCATCTTTATGCTAAGCTCTTTGTTAGAGCATTTGGGCTGGTATGGCTGATTTGCTAACACCATAGGTCAAGGTGCATATGACATATACCTCACCTTCATACTTGTCAGATCCTGCTGCTTTATGCAGGATTGATCCCCTGAAGCAAGTTAGAACAGCCCAAGAACTGCTTTGCAATATGCCAGCTAGCAAATGCACAAAAAATTATGTCAATACAGCCAAGAATTGGCATAGCAAACAGGTATCCCTGCCCCAGCTTTTTTTCTCCTCCAGACACACTCTCTTTTTTCTCCTACCCCAGCAGCTGGGAGGAGGAACATCAACTGTGCAACAAGAAGATTTCTCCTCTACACGGGGGTGATCCTCATCAAACAAAATTGCTTTAGATGCAAATTCTGACTGCAGTGCAACACAAAATAGCTGCAGCACACCAGAAAATTGGACCCATAGACTTTAAGGGAATAAAAGAGTTTCCTATTTAGAAATTCTGAAGGTATACAAAACACATAAGAATCCATAAACATGATTTTCCATACTAAATGCAGTCTGGATAATACAGTACAATGGAGAGGTGTGTTTATTTTGTGTGCTGTGTATCTGTTATACTTACATTATTAATTGTACAGCACAACATACCCAGATATAGTATTTTAAAAAAAAACCTTCTTGTTTCCAAATCGTTAAAGAACACTCCGAAGTATTTTACCATATTAGTATGTCTGTGCCATGCTGCATACACTCTGGAGACATTATTCATGTATTGTAAATGTTAATAATAGCTAATATTCTGGACATCCAATAGTTTAATTTTTTAATTGAATGTGTAGTTGTAAAGATGGATTGAAAGTATTACTCTTCCTTGGACTCACAAGCAGAGAAAGCCTCCTCCCACACATCCAACACAATCTTGCTTTGTGATGTTGTATATTGGAATTCAGTTTCCTTTCATGTGTCTTGTTTACCAACCTCTTTGCAAAGCCTGTTGGCACAGCATTTAAGGTCTAGATCCAAAGCCATGTCAATGGAAAGACTCACATTGATTTTAATTTGCAAACTGGACACATTAAATTAGGCTTGAATAAAGACTGGGAGTAGATGGATCATTACACAAAGTAAAACTATTTCCCCATGGTTATTTCCCTCCCCATCCCTCCCACTGTTGCTCACATCTTCTTGTCAACTGTTGGAAATGGGCCATCCTGATTATTACTATAAGAGGTTTTTTTCTCCTGCTGATAATAGCTCACCTTAGTTGATCACTCTCATTATAGTTGGTATGGCAACACCCATGTTTTCATGTTCTCTGTGTATATATATCTTCCTACTGTATTTTCCACTGCATGCATCCGATGAAGTGGGTTTTAGCACATGAAAGCTTATGCTCAAATAAATTTGTTAGTCTCTAAGGTGCCACAAATACATCTTGTTCTTTTTGCTGATACATTACCACTGATTGATTTCAGTGTTCTTTTCATCAGGCCTGAAATGCTACCGGGGCAATTTAGATCTGAAGGGAAGATACACAAAGGTATTTCAATGGGAGTTTGGTGCCTAAGTACCTTTGTGAATCCCTCCCAAGTGAATTTAATGGAGGCTGCTGCTTTTCTCTCTTCTTTGGTTAAAAGAGACACAGTTTAAGGCCCCATCTACACTGGCAATTTTTTGCACAGTAAAGCAGCTTTGAGCACTGTAACTCCAGAGGTGTACACACGGCCAAGCCACATAGCGCACAGAAACTGCAGTTGCAGCTCTCTAAAAAATACACCCCGACAAGAGGCGTAGAGCTTTCTGCCCCGGAGCTACAGCACTGCGGTGCCAGTGTAGACAACATGGTGATTGCAGCACTGTGATTGGCCTCTGGGAGGTGTCCCACAATGCCTGTTCTCACCTCTCTGACCATCGGTTTGAACTCTACTGCCCTCAGGTGACCAACCATCAGCCCCACTCCATACATTCCTTTGCAAATTTGAAACTCGCCTTCCTGTTTGCTCAGTGATGCGTCCAGTGATCTCAGCGCATCTTTCCAGGTGACCAGGCCTGCTCCATGTGCCAGGCGATCCCCCGCTTGGAGCAATGCAGAGCTGCTGGACCTCATCAGCATTTGGGGAGAGGAGGCTGTGCAGTCCCAGCTGCGCTCCAGCGGTCAGAATTATGATACCTACAAGACAGATTTATAGATGCAGGATAGAAAGGGGCCATGACTGGGACACACTGTAGTGCAGGGTCAAAGTGAAGGAGCTGCAGAACGCCCACTACAAGGTGCGGGAGGCAAACCACCGCTTCAGTGCTGCACCCACAAGCTGCCGGTTCTACAAAGATCTGGACGCGATACTCAGTGATGTCCCCACCTCCACTGCGAAGGACCCTGTGGATACTTCATTAGCTTGTGTGCCAGTCGAGAATGGACCAAGCCAGGAGAAGGCAATCTTGGATGAAGAGGGGGAGAGGGACCCAGAGGCGGAGAATGACACGGAGGCCAGAGATGCATGCAGTCAGGAGCTCTTTCCTACCCCAGAGGAGCCTAGATAGTCACAGCAGTCAGATCTTGGCAAAGCGCAAACAGGAGAGGAGGCCCCTGGTAAGTGGATCTGATTTTTGGAATTGCTGAAGTGAGTTGTTGGGGGCAGGAGCGTTGTAGAAAGCAGGCTTGTCTCCCACCTCATGCCTAGTCTGAGCGGGAGAACAGGCTGTTGATAGACTCCCGCACTTCACGGGAATCTCCCTCAGAGATCTCCAGGAAACTCTCATGGAGATACTGGGTAATCCACTGTTGCAGGTTCCTTGGCAGAGCTGCTTTGTTTCTTGCCCCATTAATGGTAACTTTCCTGTGCCACTTTGCCGTCACAGGAAGGGGGGCTTTTAAACAGCCAAATGAACTCTCTACAGTCATTCTGCACTTGCTCAGCCTGTTGTTGAATTGCTCCTTGCAGCTGTCAAGTTGCCCTATGTATGGCTTCATGAGCCATGGCATTAAGTAGGGTCTCCTGGAATCACAATGGGCATTTTGACTTCCCCTTATGGTGATCTTCTGGTCAGGGAAGAAAGTCCCTGCTTGCAGCTGCTTGTACAGGGCAGTGTTCCGAAAGATGCATGTGTCATGCACCTTTCTGGACCATCCTGCATTAATGTCTGTGAAATGCCCATGGTGATCCACAAGTGCCTAGAGAACAATTGAGAAATACCCCTTGTGATTAACATACTTGATGGCTAGGTGGTCTGGTGCCAGAATTTGGAATATGTGTGCCATCTATCGCCCGTCCGCAATTAGGGAAGACCATTTGTGCAAAGCCATCCACAGTGTCACGCACGTTGCCCAGATCACAGTCTTTCAGAGCAGGATGCAAGTAATGGCCCTGCACACTTCCATTAACATCACTCCAACGGTCCACTTTCCCACTCCAAACTGGTTAACGACTGATCAGTAGCAGTCTGGAGTAGCCAGCTTCCATGGTGCAATCTCCATGTGCTTCTCCAGTGACAGGGAAGCTCTCATCTTTGTGTCCTTGTGCCACAGGGCTGGGGCGAGCTCATCACACAGTCCCATGAAAGTGGCTTTCCTCATGCAAAAGTTCTGCAGCCAGTGCTCGTCATCCCAGACATGCATCACGATGTGATCCCACCACTCAGTGCTTGTTTCCTGAGCCCAAAAGCGGCTTTCCACTGTGGTCAGCACCTCTGTGAATGCCACAAGCAATCTCGTGTTGTAGCTAGTATGCATGGTGAGATCAATGTCACACTCCTCTTGCCTTTTTAGTTTAAGGAATAACTTCACTGCCACTAATGACGTGTTGGTCAGTGTGAGCAGCATACTGGTCAACAGCTTGGGATCCATTCCTGCAGCCCGAAAGAGGCAGGGCAGGGCGTGCAGTACACAAACCCTTGAAAGATGGTGCCAATGTGGACAGAAGCACAGGGATTGCTGGGATGAGAAGCAATGCATCACCGGGCATTGGGACAGGATGCCCCAAAACCCCTTCCGCCTTCACACAAGTCTTAGCAGCAAAAAGAAAAAGAGGTGCTCTGTGAGATAGTTGCCCAGAGTGCACTGCTCTGAATAGCACCACAAGTGCCACAAGTGCGAACACGCTATTGTGCAGGCAGCTGTAACTGTGAACACACAACAGCGGTTTTCCTTTGGCACTCTCTGAGCAGCGCTGTAACTGCCAGCACTGTAACTTTGCAAGTGTAGACATGCCCTCAAGTTCTCTCTCCTCATTTCTCTTCGCCTACCTTACAGGAGTGCCCTGAGGCTTAATCCATTAATGACTTTAAGGTGCTCTGAGATGCTCAAAGGGAAGGTGCTTTAGAAGTACAAATTGTGCTGTACAGTAGACACAATAGACCACTAGAACACTCCATGTCCTCAGGCTTCTTCAGTGGCGAGAGACTTGCCAATAATGAGACAGATTTGGGTTGGCCCATGCCATAAATATAAAGGGAAGGGTCAACACCTTTAAATCTCTCCTGGCCAGAGGAAAAACCCTTTCACCTGTAAAGGTATAAGCTCGCTGGCACCTGACCAAAATGGCCAATGAGGAGACAAGATACTTTCAAAGCTGAAGGGGGGGAAGAAACAAAGGTTCTTTCTGTCTATGTGATGCTTTTGCCAGGAACAGAAAAGGAATGGAGTCTTAGAACTTAGTAAGTAATCTAGCTAGATATGCATTAGATTCTGTTTTGTTTAAATGGCTGATAAAAATAAGTTGTGCTGAATGGACTGTATATTCCTCTTTTTGTGTCTTTTTGTAACTTAAGGTTTTGCCTAGAGGGATTCTCTATGTTTTGAATCTGATTACCCTGTAAGGTATTTACCATCCTGATTTTACAGAGGTGATTCTTTTACTTTTTCTTCAATTAAAATTCTTCTTTTAAGAACCTGATTACTTTTTCCTTGTTCTTAAGATCCAAGGTCTTTGGGTCTGTGTTCACCTATGCAAATTGGTGAGGATTTTTATCAAGCCTTCCCCAGAAAAGGGGGTGTAGGGTTTGGGGAAGATTTTGGGGGGAAAAGATGTTTCCAAGTGGGCTTTTTCCCTGTTATATATTTGTTAGAAGCTTGGTGGTGGCAGCAATAAAGTCCAGGGGCAAAAGGTAAAATAGTTTGTACCTTGGGATATTTTAACCTAAGCTGGTAAAAATAAGCTTGGGGGGGGTGTTCATGCAGGTCCCCACATCTGTACCCTAGAGTTCAGAGTGGGGATGGAACCTTGACAGCCCAATAATTTAAATCAGTTATATATTGAATGTATCCCCTACCCTTGCTATTTGGGCATTCAGAATATTATTGTTTGGTTGCTCAGATTCAGTTAAGCCTATCTTTACGTTGCCTAAAGATCAATGGAGCTGATGTACACTGAGTCCTGAAATAAAATGTTGACCAAAATGAGAGTGTGTGTGTGTGTGTGGGGGGGGGGGGGATGGAGAATAGAGGGGTGGTTTAAAATGTATTTAATTTTATTTTACAATATTTTTACTTATTTGTGACTTTACTTTTAAAGGGACAGACTCTGCCACTAATTCATGTTGGGGATATTTGAAAAGTAAATAGGCTTTGTAGAGTTTGATTTTTATTTATTTTAATAACTGATTAATTATATTGATATTTTAAGCTTTTTTACAATGTTATCAATTTATATATTATGGGGAAGATTATACAATTATTTAATGATAGTAGACATTAAATGTTTAAAAAGTTAAAGCTTTGTAAACTGTTAAAAACATATTGACAACATCACATGTCAAAATATACAAAGTAAGTATACTTAAATCAACAAATCATACCTGTTTCTATTATTCATTTGCTTGTTTAGTTATAACAAGTCTAATTCAAAAGTATAAATCGCTGGATTTTGATTCTAATAAATTCTCAAGCAGCACTTTTCTTACTTTGCCTGTCTGTAAATTTCAATTATTATTGATGGAAATATTTGTCAGTTTGTTTGTGTACAGTCAAGTAATATTTACTGACATTTACCGATTAAAAACCTAATTTTTCTAAGCCTATGAATAAGGAACTACTTAGTGTGAATGATGGAATCTGGACCTAAATACTTTTAAAGTTTTAGGCTTCTGGTAAAAGTTTCAGTCATGCGGACCTACATTTTCAAAAATGATGAGTGGTTTTGATTGTCTCAATATTTTGGTGCTCAATTTGGGACAAACTATAGGGGCCAGATTTCCAGAAGGCAGGTACTTAGCAGGATCTGAGTCAGGTCCCTTAAAAGTTTCTCAAATTGGGAAACCCAAAATTGAGACACTCCAAATCACTACTTATTTTGAAAATGTAGGCAATGGTCATTAGTCGGGTTAATAATAGCATTCATCTATGACAGTGTGTTTTATACTTGAATTCTTTGACTGGGGTGGAGGGAGAAAGAATAGTTAGTTCAGAAATTCTCAAGACTCTTACCTAAAAAACTATTTTTTCTTTAAAGACCTGTTTATGGACAAAAACAGGGTTTGTGAATAGAATCTAAATATTTGAACTCAGACTTCCCATTCACAAAATTACCTTGTAAAGTTCATGGGTGTACAGATCAGAATCATTCCAACTTTTGGAAGAAAGAAAATGTTAGTATAATAAGATCTGTCTCGGAGAATTGCCAGCTTTCCAGTTTTTAAAAACTGGACATTACAGCCACAGACTTCCCCATCACTCGCCTCCTCCCAACCTCCTCCCCCACTCCCATTGCTCGGTCCCTTCTCCCCCAGTACTCAACTGCCACCTAAAGAGCCAGGATGGGAGGAAGTGATGTGTAGTGTGCCTGCCTGCCCAATCAGGGCACAGGGTGGCAGGAATCAGTCCCAGATCAAGGGGCTGGAGAGAGCTGGGACCCTGGGAGGCTGAGAAATCCGGATGGGCCATCATGGGTGGCGAGCCCGACCTCCGGCCTGCTCCTCAAATGCTGCACATTGTCAGGATCCCTTCCCCGGGCATTGCCAGTACCTAACTCTTTGCCAGAGCTGGTAGCCAGTTCCTCAAATTAAACTTCTCTCCATCAGCTGAGCTCCTCCAGTAGCACCGTTTTTTTCCACCCTCCTGGCAGCAGAGGCTGATTGCAGTTACTGTGGTAAACAGACTTTTGGTGTCCAGTCAGCAGTACTGATTGGACATTGCACAGGTCCCCTTTCAGTGGGACTTTCTGATTGAAAACCAGACACCTGGTGATACTATGTCCATGCCATAGCGGTACAAGAGGCAGAAAGAAAGCAGTATGGTGTAGGGCCAGCCAGAATCACTGATTCCCACTGCACTCAGGGTAGAACTTGAGTTGCTGCCAAGGTGCACCCAAGGAGGGGAACAACTGGCAGAAAGGGGATGAGGACGAATAAAGGATAGACTAAGCCATGCACCCTGTTTAAAGGCTGACCCTCTTTAAACAACAGCCAATAGTGCCAGCTGCTCCAGGACTACTCAAAATGATGTCACCATTTATTCTCACCCTAGTGCAGCTGGGAAGTCTGGGAGGCATTGTACCTCTCCAAGGCAATACACTTCTCTTTATGCTTCCTGGGAGACTGTGGCTCTGCACTGGCCCTTATTACTAGATCAGTGCCATCAACACCAGGATAGTTAAAGAGAAAAAGGGAAAAAATATAGTATAAACTACAGTTCTTCTAAACAACAAGTTCATTGGGAGAAATAAAAAATGACTAATGATCTGCAATAGCACCAAAGAGACTAGACAAAATTCCTATATATTTAAAAAAAATAATGGCCATTAAAGTGAGTTTTCCAGATTGAGCCTTTCTTTGCTTGTGACTAATTTTACAGACAATTACACTCCATTCATTATCAGCTCATCATTCACTAATGTACATCAATAAGTTTGTTTCTGCTGGCAAAAGAAGAGGCTGATTTATTTGCTGTTAATTCAGCTACCTGTAAACCTGGGCTGTTGACCGGGAAATTATGTTTTCATTTTGATAGCAGAGAATGACATGAAGAGCATATTGACAATAATGAGGGCTGCGTGTCTGACTCCACAAGGACAGTTAAAACACTAGCCAGCAAATCAACATTTCTCCTCTCCCTGGCTGTGCAAACTTGCTATTGTGTTATAGCTGAGGCTAAAAAAGGTTTTAAAAGTAAAATACATAGTTACTAATTTTTAATGAACTAAAATCTATCACCTGTATGCTGTGGGATGGATAGATGGATAGATAGCCAACCCGTACATGGCAAATATCCAGTGAATATCAGTGTTCCTCCACATAAGTGCAACTGAATGTACTGTCTATCTATAATTAAGATCTCACAAACATTGCATGAGCCTGACAAATGTAGAAACAATATATACTGGGAATGAATTAGATTATAGGATGAAAAGCAAGAAAGCATCACAATCTTAGAATTAGAATATTCAGTACTCATCAGTGTTTGGATAAAGTGTGTATTGGAGAAATCTTCATATGATATGGCTAAATGGCAAAGAGACATATCTGGGAATACGAGTGGGGTTTTGTCATTAAGATCCTGCTCTGGGACTGCAGAGATGTGGGTTCAATGGCTTGCTCTGCTACAGATTTCTTATATGACCTTGAGAAAGCCACTTATTTTTACTGAGACTCAGTTCCTCCATCTGGAAAATAGGGATACTACTGCCTTTGCCCACCCTCAGCCGGTCTTGTCTATTTAGACCATGCCCTCACTAGAAAATAAAGTGTATTTTTTAACATGTGATAACTAACATGCCTAAAATCCTAGTGTAAACAAGGCAGTTGTAGTTTTAATATGTGTTAGTAGTTTGAGGTGATCTCTGATGGGACCGTAGGCCACCACATGACTGGCTACCCCCTGTTCAAACTACTGTATGAAAATTTGAAGGTAGATGAAACATATTAAAATACACTGTTCTGTTAGGAAAAAGGAAGTATAGACTGTAAACTCTTCAGGATAGAGCCTATTTCTTACTATATGTTTTTAATAATAATTAACACAAGGTGTCCCTGATCTCATTTGAAGCCTCTAAGTACTGTTGTAATGCAAACAATAGGGTAAAGGTGTGCAAGTAAAAGGATATAGAAAAGGAAGATGAAAAGGACAAACTGCTGTACCCACTTAACATGTGGAATACAGTTTTATAACAATAACTGTATGCAATTATAAAATATTTATCAAATATACATAAGTTTTGGAATCATCTAAACACATAAATGTTCAGAGAATGCACTTTAGTTAATCTTAAACAATCATCACCATCAAAAAATATTCCCATTCTAGAATGTACTACACATGAACAGGGGTGCTCGAACAATTTGTATAGTAAGGGTGCTGAAAGCCATTGAACCAAACTGTAAACCCTGTATATGATGGAAACCACTTCAACCCCAGGGGGTGCTGCTGCACCCCCAGCATCCATAATTCCAAAACCTATGTACATGAAAGAATCATGGAGAGAGCTGGGAATGACACAATCAGAGACAAGAATGGGTAAGTTGGTAAGGGAAGACTTGGGGAGTATCTTAAAGGTCAAAAAGGTTAATGTAGCTGCAGAGGAGCTATTGGAAGGCTTCAAAGAGAGGGTATGAGCTGGTCAGAGTGTTGACCATAGTCAGTTGACCATAGCCCAAATCACTTGAGAGATTTTAGAGCCCTGTTCAAATCCCTTCTCCCACTCAGGTAGAGGGGAGACTTGAACCTAAATGCTGGGGTAAAAGTTATGAACTAGGTTGTCCTCCCTCCCCATCCCCTTGTTATGTATAAGCTCATTGGTAGTGAAGGTCTGAGCACGCTGACTGGATTATGCCCCACGGATGAGTTAGGTAGAGGAACAACTATCTTGTTCCAGTTTGTGCATCACACTGGGACTTCAGTGTCTGGACACATGGCATGGGAGCGCAGTGTGCATGCACGGAGGAAGAAACAAAGGTGGCTGGTAAATTTTAAAGGCCAAGCAATTTTAGGCGTCTAGAGGGCTTGGCAGCATCTTATTGTTTTTTTTCCTCCCAGTCTGGGCTGATTCTTGGATTTAGGCACTTTAATCCTTTTGTGCATCCATAGTATGCAATATTCTCCAGTTTTGTAAGTGCACTTAAACCTGCTGTTCTTAGCAAAAAACACCATTATACTAAAATGCTAAGTTAATTGTGTGGTGGATATGTGACCTTAACAAATTTCCTCATGTATTAGAATGGTGGTCAATCAATCAATCAGTAATAGCTATTTTATTTCCAGCTACAGGTAAAAGAAAATATAGCATCTGAAACATCTCTGGTATCTAGTGTCAGTTGTGATTTGAGGATAATACTATAATCAGCAAATCATGAAAACCAAGGAGCAGTTGCCTTTAATAATGCATGGACATTTTGCTGCAGCGGATGTTTTACTGTCTGCATAACTGTACAATACATGCCATCTCTGCCGTTTAAATTCCTGATAAAATTAAGCAAGCTGTGTGCAGATCTCCTCTGAACTTATGAACAACTGGTATACATGTGATTGGGGAAATATTGTGTTCAAGCTTTTTAATGTGTGTTGACTTTTATTAATGGGTTTAGATACATGACCTATAGATGTCCAGGATTCATTCATGTTATAATATTAGTTGTACTGATCTGTCAAATATAAAGCAATGTAATTTATTTTATTTTAAAATACCCTTATTTTACGTAATTTTCTTTTTAATTTCTAAAATTCTGGGCCAAGTTTGAAGGGAAAACAAAGAGCCTAAAGTTCCCTTTCATCTCTTTAAGTAAGTCACACTTAATCAGTTGAATTTGATGTCTGAAGATGCTTGTCACATTGCTTAATGCACTTCACTACTCTGATGTGGACTGTATAAGAAACTGAACAGAAGAGAATTATATGTATGTTTTTGGGGCCCTATATGGCAATCTTTATTCACTTAGGCTATGTCTACACTTGCACTTTTGTTTGTGAAACTCTTTGTTGGTTAGGAGTATGAAAAAAACACCCCCTCGACCAACAGAAGTTTCACCAGCAGAAGCCCCGGTGTGGACACCACTGTGTCAACAAGAGAACGTCTCCCATAGACATAGCTACCACCATCTTTTAGAGTTGGTTTAATTATGCCAAAGGGAGAGCTCTGTAGCGGTACAGCTTTGCTGCTATAAGGCCTGTACTATAGACATAGCCTAAAATAATATAATTCACTTCAAAGGTCATAAGACAAATCTTACTTACCTTATTCACATAATTAGCTCCATACGTTTTGACTTCAACAGGACTACTCTCATGATTAAGAACATCAGTGCTTGGCCTTGTAAGAATGGAGTGTGACAAAATAAGCAGTGCAAAAGGAGGACAAAACTTTGGAAGCAAAGACAAAGACATTTACTATTCTTGATGCATTCCATGGTTTCACAAGTACATTCTCTGAATTTTCCAAAACACTTGGAAGTAGCTCCAGACAAGATCCTCAAAGGTATTTAGGCACCCAACCTCCTTTGACAATCAGGGCCTAAAAGCTTTGCAGTGATTTTTTATGTTAATATTTTTAGCTATGTCTGTGTGTTAGATGTTAGGCATTGATGGAATATCTATTCCATTATTAGACATAATTCTCCTGGATCAATCTATTTAAGGCTGGATATTCCTTTCACTGATATGAAACACACATATATTTCTTCCGATGACTAAATTAATGGAGATAGAAATGGAATACAAGCAGCTACAAGAGTTTAAGTCAAGTCTCTTATTGCCTACACAGAAATGTTGAGGTTTTGCAGAATTTATCTATCTCTTCAGAGATAGATAAACACACTATAAAGAACAGCAATAAACAATGAAATGAGATAAAGCATATGTCTATAAAATTTGTATTCTTTATAAAAGATTAAACCAGCAACCTTGAGCCATCCTACCACTAAATAAATAGCAATGTTGTTTTTGGATTTGACAGTGTGAGTCCCTATGCATTTGTAATAATTATTCAATTTTAAGTGGATCTGGAAGGGCTTTGGGAAGACTGTGGACGTGCCGAGGAAAAATCCCAAGGCCAATGGAACCCTAAATAGAAAGGTTGCTCTTAGTTGTACTGAGTGCTGGCCCAGCCCACAGATTCATACATCTACATTTGTCTTCCCCTTGGTCCTGTGCTGAATATAACTTAATGAGACTCAAAGGGAACCCTGTGAGCCACAAGCTTGTGATTCAGGTTCACAGGGTTTGGGCTAAGGGGCTGTTTAATTGCCATGTAGATGCTTGGACTTGGGCTGCAACCTGAGCTCTGGAACACTCCCACCTTGCGGAGTCCTAGAGCCTGGACTCTATCCTGAGCCTGAACATCTACACTGCAATGAAATAGCTCCTTGTCCCAAGCCCCGTGAGCCCAAACCAGCTGGCATGGGCTACCTCAGGTTATTAATTGCAGTGCAGATATACCCTAAAAATGCTCTTATGGTCTGTTTTCCACAGGAAGGGAAGATAGCCTTTTATTAATCAACACTCTTGTAGCACCTGGGTTTTGCTTAGTTGTGTCATAGTCTCTGGGTCAAAATCTGATTGGTTTATGAGGTTGGAGAGGATTACAACTCAAATGGGAACAGGATTGGGTCCCAAAGTAGCATGGCTATTGATGAACCCAATCCATCAGTGTTCTAAGTCTAAAGAACTAAAGGATTATGAAACAATTGTTTTATAAATTAAAAACAAAAAACAAAAAAGCTTTTCTCTGCATCTGAATTAGGTTCACACCAAGTCTTCACTTTGACATCGTTCAGTACATTGGTCAGAAATGGACTCCTGCACACTTTATTCATGTAAGAAATGACATTGACTTTAAGTGTTCCACATCTGAATATGGATTGCAGGGCTGGGCCTTTAATTTGCAGTTTCCTGCTGTCAGAAAAGATCAAGCGCACAAATCATTTCTGCTTAGGTGTAGAAAGTAAAATCACATTGCCTGTTTCCTGTAATTGTCATGCGATTTTCCTGGATATAAAAGAGAATTCTGACTATTTCAATGTGCTTTAAGTACACAATAAAATTTTGAAATCCCTTAAAATGTATTCTGTAATGTATCACAGAATATTAATGAATGTTTTCTTTAGAAAACCTTTTCCATTTATAGCACCTGACAAGTCATCGTTAATTTTAAACCTTTTCAAATGGAAACTGCTTTTTGTACTACAATAGCATATCAATCAAAGCTTTGCCAGAAGTGCTTAACATTAAAAAAAGGGAAAACTTTCATTTTATTTAGGTTATTTCTCAGACATTATGGGAGGGATCCAAAAAGGGACTTAGGCGTTACGATGCTGAGTGTCAAGCTACCAACCTACCTAACTTTTAGATGCCTAAAGATCTCAGGAACATCACTTCAATTGACAGAGCTGAGTTAGGTACCTAGGCTCCCAATACAATGAATAAGGAGAGATAGACACCTTAGAATGCAATCCACAAAAGCCAGCATGTTAGGCAGACACCTAAGTTGGCAAATGGCAGGTGTCAATAAGAGGAGTGTCTGTGAAGCCTAGGTCTGGGCTAACTAGCTCTGCTTAGTGATCTACAAATGGAAATCAGCCTCCTGGAGTCAACCAGCTTAGGTGCCTAAGTAGTTTCTTAGGCAAAGTGGGTGAGCTAGTATCTTTTATTTGTCTTTCTCTGTTGTTGAGAGAGACAAGTTTTGAAGACTTGAAGAAGAGCTCTGTGTGGCTGGAAAACTTGTCTCTCTCAACAACGGAAGCTGATGGAAAAGCTCATGTACCTTGTCTTTCTAATATCCTGGGACTGACATGGCTACAACTACACTGCCTACATAAATAGTTTGTTGTAAGAGTGAGTTAGCTGCCTGCCTTGCTCCACACAAAATGGCCAAAGGAGGAGGAGGTGCCTCTGAGCACACCAACTGGAACAGGGCCCACATACAACTTAAGCAGACAAACACCTACCCTCCTCTGGTTAGTGGATCCCTTTGGGGCTTAGACAGAAGATGCCTAGAGCAAAGCACCAGTGTGCATACCCAAAGGCAGCAATTTAGATGCCAAGATTTTTTTTACCTTGAAAACTTAGGCACTGAATGAGTTTAGGTGCCTAGAGTGTTAGGTTGAAATTTTGTGGATTGCAATGGACCCTAAACCTGAGTCTTGGTCCCTAAATACCTTTGTGAATTTGGACCTTTATGGTTTATAAAAATTCTGCAAAATGACCATTTTCACATCAACCCCTCCCCACCCACTCCCAAATGAAATTTCACAGGTTTTTCAATTAACCAGGATTTTTATCCTAAATTAATTTTGGTTTTTAATAGTAGAAAATTTCTAACTACAGAGCTGTTTTTCTTGAAAGAAGGACCATTTCTGAGTTTAGTTAATTTTCACTCAAAAATGATCCTATGTTTGAAAAATAAAATAAAAAGCACATGAGATTTAATGAAATTCAACAATTTTAAAACTGTGAAAATCTTGGCTATTCTAGATTATTTTATTTCCACACTCCTCTTAATACAACTGTAACTTTCTGGTCAGCATATTATACATCTCACTCTGTGTCCAGTATACCTCCAGAGAATTTGGCTCTGTGTCTCATGCTATGGAGATGTTCTCATTTGACTGTGGAAGTCCTTAGGGTGTTGGCCCAATATGGTGATCATCACATAATTACATTAAGGGCAGTTTTCAGAGGAGCAGCCGTGTTAGTCTGTATTCACAAAAAGAAAAGGAGTACTTGTGGCACCTTAGAGACTAACAAATTTATTTGAGCATAAGCTTTCATGAGCTACAGCTCACTTCATCGGATGCATTCAGTGGAAAATACAGTGGGGAGATTTATATACATAGAGAACATGAAACAATGGGTGTTACCATACACACTGTAACCAGAGTGATCACTTAAGGTGAGCTATTATCAGGGCAGTAAGGCTTTAATTCTGCAAATGTGTATGCACATGACTAATCCCATTGAACTCAAGAGATTATTCACATACATAAGTGTTAGCAGGATCAGGATTTATGACAGTTGGTATTTAGAACTGCAAAAAGCAGTCTCTCTGTTTTATTTTTAAAGGTTTGCACAGCGCTCATATATTACAGAACTGAATATGGGGGGGGGGGGGAAGGATGGACATTAACACCTCCTGAGAGACCCTGGAGAAAGTGAAAATTTCCTGCACAGCAGGGCTGGGAAAGAATAGCTCATCTAGATCTGCATTCTAGCAGGGGGCCTTCTAGTGCTAAAAGCCTTTCACAGACTACTAGATCTTGTTTACATACATACCAGTGTTAACATTTCAGTTAGGGATGTGATTTCTCTCACAAAATAGTTATAATAGTGGAACCCTTAGTGTGGGTGAAATTATATCAGTGTAAAGGTGCTGCAATAGGGTCTGTGATGGACTGGGTGGCCTAGTGATTAGTCTCCACCCAGTAGCGGGGGAATGATACACCCACTCCACCAGGCTCCGACCCAGGGCAATAGGAGAGTCAGCAGCATTTGGCCTCCCAGGGGGGCACTCTGAGTTACCCTGTCTGGGTCACTTAGCCAAGTTCTAAGATACAACCACATTTTCTCCAATTCCTCAGAGACAAACACCTACAGGATCTCTATCAGGCATTCTTAAAACTACAATACCCACCTGCTAAAGTGAAGAAACAGATTGACAGAGCCAGAAGTGTACCCAGAAGTCACATACTACAGGACAGGCCCAACAAAGAAAGTAACAGAACGCCATTAGCCATCACCTTCAGCCTCCAACTAAAACCTCTCCAGCACATCATCAAGGATCTATAACCTATCCTGAAGGACAATCCCTCACTCTCACAGACCCTGGAAGACAGGCCAGTCCTCACTTACAGACAGCTCCCCAACCTGAAGCAAATACTCACCAGCAACCACACACCACACAACAAGAACACTAACCCAGGAACCTCTCCTTGCAACAAATCCTATTGCCAGCTCTATCCACATATCTATTCAAGAGACACCATCTTAGGACCTAATCAGATCAGCCACACCATCAGGGGCTCGTTCACCTGCACGTCTACCAATGTGATATACTCCATCATGTGCCAGCAATGCCCCTCTGCCATGTACATTGGCCAAACAGGACAGTCTTGACGCAAAAGAATAAATGGACACAAATCAGGCATCTAGAATTATAACATTCACTTTTACAGACCTAAAAGTGGCAATTTTTCAACAAAAAATCTTCAAAAACAGATTCCAATGAGAAACTCCAGAACTGGAATTAATTTGCGAACTGGACAACATCAAATTAGGCCTGAATAAAGACTGGGAGTGGATGGGTCATTACACAAACTAAAAACTATTTCCCCATGATAATTTTCCCCCTACTGTTACTCACACCTTCTTGTCAACTGTTTGAAATGGGCCATCCTGATTACCATTATAAAAGTTATTTTTCCTCCTGCTGATAATAGCCCACTGTGATGGGTTGGATCACAGAAAACACCTTGGGAACTGCCAACTGATATGCCAAGACTAGTTCTGCCCCTGCTTTCCTGCCCTGGCAACTTGGGACTTCAGTGCCTTGCTTGGTTTGAGCCAGACCTGCTAGCCTGCTGCAAACCAAGATCCAGGTCTGAACCTCCTCCCCTAACAGCTGTAGGCTTAATTGAAAGCAGCTTAAGAAGTGTTCCTGTCTTTAACACTCAACTCCCAATGGGGTCCAAACCCCAAATAAATCATTTTTACCTTGTATAAAGCTTATACAGGGTAAACACATAAATTGTTTGCCCTCTGGGCGAGAGGGACCAGGATATCATACAGGAAGATCTGGCTTACCTTATAAACTGGAGTAATAGTAATAGGATGGAATTTAATAGTGAAAAGTGCAAGGTCATGCATTTAGGGATTATTAACAAGAATTTTTGTTATAAACTGGGGACGCATCACTTGGAAGTAACAGAGGAGGAGAAGGACCTCAGAGTATTGGTTGATCACAGGATGACTATGAGCCTCCAATGTGACATAGCTGTGAAAAAAGCTAATGCGGTCTTGGGATGCATCAGGTGAGGTATTTCCAGTAGAGATAAGGAGGTGTTAGTACTGTTATACAAGGCACTGGTGAGACCTCACCTGGAATACTGTGTGCAGTTCTGGTCTCCCATGTTTAAGAAGGATGAATTCAAACTGGAACAGGTACAGAGAAGGGCTACTAGGATGATCCGAGGAATGGAAAACCTGTCTTATGAAAGGAGACTCAAAGAGCTTGGCTTGTTTAGCCTAACCAAAAGAAGGCTGAGAGGAGATATGATTGCTCTCTATGCATATATCAGAGGGATAAATACTAGGGAGGGAGAGGAATTATTTAAGCTCAGTACCAATGTGGACACAAGAACAAATGGATATAAACTGGCCATCAGGAAGTTTAGACTTGAAATTAGACGAAGGTTTCTAACCATCAGAGGAGTGAAGTTCTGGAATAGCCTTCTGTGACATTATTGACGTAATCTGGGACTGTATAGATCGTTGTTGCAACCTAGGTCCTGTAGTGGCACCAAATCTTATATAAAGGGGGGTCAAATTAATTGTCGAAGACAATGTCCTGGTTTGCTGATTATGATCATGCTGTCGATATGTGTGTATCATTTTTGTAGTTGAAGTTATGAATATTGGCTCTATACTGTCTGTATTTCAAACTTACGCAATGCTTCTGGGTGACACCCCAGACAAGTTGGTGTCAGCTCTGCCTAGCCTGCATGATGGCCCATTAAGGACCATCAGTTATACAATTGACCCATTGAGAGAAGGCAGACATGCCTTGTGACTCAGCAAGATATGCAGGGACGTGCCTATGGACAGAACTCTGAGGTTTTGCCATGCCATGTGATGGACAGCTTGTCTTTGGAACAAAGAAAGAAAGACCACATGGCAAGAGAATATAAAAAGCTGCTGCATCTCCTCCATCTTGTCTTCAATCCTGCTTCATATCTCTGGAGGGACTTTGCTCCAAACGGAAGCTCTAAACAAAGGACTGATGACCCATCCCAGCTGTGGATGTTCTCCAGAAACTTGATTTGAACCTGCAGTTTATTCCTTCACTGCTACAAGCCTGAACCAAGAACTTTGCCATCCCTGTATGTACTTGATTCTGTTTAACCAATTCTAGCTCTCATCTATATATTTTTCCTTTTATAAATAAACCTTTAGATTTTAGATTCTAAAGGATTGGCAACAGCGTGATTTGTGGGTAAGATCTGATTTGTATATTGACCTGTGTTGGGGCTTAGTCCTTTCGGATTGAGAGAACCTTTTTTCTTTTACTGGGGTATTGGTTTTCATAACCATCTGTCCCCATAACAAGTGGTACTGGTGGTGATACTGGGAAACTGGAGTGTCTGAGGAAATTGCTTGTGTGACTTGTGGTTAGCCAGTGGGGTAAAACGAAAGTCCTCTCTGTCTGGCTGGTTTGGTTTGCCTTGGTGTGCAAAGAAACCCCAGCCTTGGGCTGTATCTGACCTGATTTAAGCAATTTATCCTGAATTGGCACTCTCAGTTGGGTCCCACCAGAACCAGCATCATTACACCTTCCAAGGTAAGCAGTGGAGGCAAAAGACATATCTGGCTTCAAGACTAAGCTTGATGAGTTTATGGAGGGGATGCTACAATGGGATAGCCTAATTTTGGCAATTAATTGATCTTTGACTATTAGCGGTAAATATGCCCAATGACCTGTGATGGGACACTAGATAGGGTGGGATCTGAGTTACTACAGAGAATTCTTTCCTGGGTGTCTGGCTGGTGAGTCTTGCACACACGCTCAGGGTTTAGTTGATCGCCATATTTGGGGTTGGGAAGGAATTTTCCTCCAGGGCAAATTGGCCGAGGCCCTGAGGGTTTTTTGCCTTCCTCTGCACTGTGGGACAAGGGTCAGTTGCTGGAGGATTCTCTGCACCTTGAAGGCTTTAAACCACGATTTGAGGACTTCAATAGCTCAGACACAGGTCAGGGGTTTGTTACAGGAGTATGTGGGTGAGATTCTGTGGCCTGTGTTGTGCAGGAGGTCAGACTAGATGATCATAATGGTCCCTTCTGACCTGAAAGTCTATGAGTCTATAACACTGATAGAGACATATGCTCAGCTGTTTCCCCCCCCCCCCCAGATATTAATACATACTCTGGGTTAATTAATAAGTAAAAAGTGATTTTATTAAATACTGAAAATAGGATTTAAGTGGTTCCAAGTAGTAATAGACAGAACAAAGTGAATTACCAAGTAAAATAAAATAAAACCCTCAAGTCTATGCCTAATACAGTAAGAAAACTGAATACAGATAAAACCTCATCCTCAGAGGAGTTCCAGTATGCTTCCTTTTACAGACTAGTCTCCTTCTAGTCTGGGTCCAGCAAGCACTCACACCCCTTGTAGTTACTGTCCTTTGTTCCAGTTTCTTTCAGGTATCCTTGGAGGTGGAAAGGCTCTCTCTTGAGCGAGTTAAGACAAAATGGAGGGGTTTCCCAGGGGTTTAAATAGACTTCCTTTTGTGGATGGATACCCCTTCCTTCCCCTGTGTAGAATTCTAGCTACAAGATGGAGTTTTGGAGTCACATGGGCAAGTCACATGTCTATGCATGACTCCGAACTTACAGGTAGCAGCCATGGTTCACATGCTACCTTGAATGTCCTCAGGTAGACTTCTTATGTGGATTGGAGCCTTCCAAGATCCATTGTCCATTAAGTGCTTCTTGATTGGGCACTCAACTTGCAAATTCATTTCTAAATTTCTTTCTAAAGAAGCTGACCAAATGCTTTACTAAAACTACTAAAAATCAAGCAAGTACATAGCCAATATTCATAACTTTGAATACAGAAATGATACATGCATACAAATAGGATGAATAGATTCAGTAGAGCATAACCTTTACAGAGATATGTTACATGGCATATGTAGCATAAAACATATTCCAATTATGTCATATATACATTCATAAGCATATTTCCATAAAGCCTTATGGGGTGCACAGTCACACCCACTTTAGTTGATTTGTCTCGTTAGAGTTAGTAAGGCAACCCCCATCTTTTCATGTTCTTTTCATGTTCACATATCTTCCTACTGTATTTTCCACTCCATGCATCTTATGAAGTGAGTTTTAGCCCATGAAAGCTTATGCCCAAATAAATTTGTTAGTCTCTAAGGTGCCACAAGTACTCCTCCTTCTTTTTGCTGATACAGACTAACATGGCTACCATTCTGAAACCTTCCTACTATCTGCTTTCCTTCTTCAGCTTCTAGCCCCCGATAAGGGAAAGGGAAAAGAAACCAAACAATCAGCCCCAACCTGGCTCAGCATACAGTCCTATTCACTCAGGGAGGCTTCTCTGACCCCTTTGTCAGGAGCTTTTAGTGAGGTGTGTCTTCCTCCTCAGTTTCCCTCCCTCTAAGCTGGGTTGCTCCCTTTTTAAGCCTGTCTCCAGTCACAGGATGCTCTGCAGAGCTGAAGGGGCCAGGCTATCTGAGCCCAGTACAATCCTTTAACCCTTTCTAGTCCAGTGTGGGGTTTGTAGACCCCATCACAGGTGCCTTATATTAGAGTACCTAATTGCCCTTCTCTACAGGTATAGCCACACTGATATAGGGCACCGTTATACTGATAAAATTGCATCCACGCTATAGAACATTGCACAAATTAAACTGTAGCACTATAATAAAATTAGTACAATTGCTGTGTGCAGACAAGGCCTTATTCCCAAAGAACCACACAAGGAAAGAGACACACTAACATGTCCTGGGTTGGGGGGAAAGACCCAGACCTTCCTGAGGCAATTACTCTCTTAGCAAAGGGTTCAGAATCAGTATTCTCATGCCCTCACACAAATACATCTACATTTTATGCAATTTATTGGTTCTATAGTATTTCTTTTGAAAAAGCCATGTTAAGAGAATGTTAAGACTGTAACTTAAGCACTCAAACAACAGGAGTTGCCCAAGTCTAGTTGCATATACAACTTTAACTGTGCCTTGTTTGTATGTGTGTTTACAGTGCATATGCAAACTTAGCTTTTGCGTTTCCTAACTTTTAAGTGATAAACTTTCAGACACAATTTTCCCTGAATGTACATTTTGATGAAATAATACTACTAATAATGAAAACAAGACAAAGACAAATACCTCTAATACTTGCAGAACAGAGAGATAACTATGGATTTGTGTGCACCTCCATAGACTTGCATAAACACCATTAGCATTAATGTGTTTTACACAGATACAGGAGAGAACAGAACACCAGGCACAGTGTAATTATTTTTATTATGTAAACTAGAACATTATAATAAGATGTGAAAACTTAACATTACATGGTAATTGCTGGGGAATTTCTAGCATAACTATGCAAGTAATTCCAGTGCCATTATGTAGTGTTCATCATATAGTTATACAATTTGAAGGTGCCTTGCAAAATTCTTAGGTTTGTGGTTTAATTTCTTTTTCTTTTAAACTATGTAAAGGTAGGTGAATTTTATTTGTCGTTTACCACTGCTTACACATTTCTCACAGAAACAGGTGATGATTATTTCTGAAAGAGTTTTTCCATTAGTAAAATAATTTATAAATAAATAAAGCCCCAATTTTCTCCTTTAATAACACTGCCTTCTTTTTAATTCTCAACTGTGCAATTTACACTGGAACTGTAAAAAAGCTATTTGCCACAAATTCAAATACTGGCAAACCAGTTCTTCCAAAGAGGTTTGAAAATTCTTGAAAACAGAGTTGCTTATCAATCTGATTTGAAAACGGTTCAATCAGTTTTCAAATTAGACCACTGCACACCCAGAAAATTCAACTCCTTCAAGGACAGGATTCACTGGCATTAATATATCAGTCCTGAACTCATTATCAATAGGTTACTTGGGTACTTATGTTTCTCTCAGCTGTACTGTGGAGGGTAGCACAGCTGTGGAAAAAGCTGTTAGGAGGAGGGCAACTTCATGGAGGAGAAAGAGGGTTTTGTATATAAATGTAATTTTACTTTTTCTGTTGTGTTCAGTTCCTAATCATAACTCTAGGCCTCTCCCAAAACTTAAACACATCACAAAAAATGTAGCAGGACAACATTTTAATTCAAATTTCCAGTTACACAAATACAACTTTACTAATTCTTGTATAAAAGAAAATGCAAAGACAATTTATTCAGCCATTCCATAAGACCTTCTAATCAACCATAAGGTGAGGTGGCTGAGTAGTTAAGGTGATGGGCTGCTAGTCTAGACTGTTCGTCTCATGGGTTCTTGGTCCAGCAACACGGAATAGTTCCTGAGTGAAAAGCTTCAGAGACTGTGGAATGAACTATCACAGGAACTAAGGGCTATCACCAATTTTACCATCTTCTGCTCTAAATCACAGAGTCACACCCCAGTGGGATTTACAAATCTGCTGCTCATCTGCCCCTTATCATTGTTGGCACCTACATTTTTGCACTAAAAGTTCCCTATGTTACTGAGCCACATCAGATTATCCATAGTTAGGGCACTAACCTGAGAGATGACAGATTCCTGTTCCAATCCCTTCATCCCCTCTGTGTCCTACAACCTTTCCCTGCGGAGAAAATGAGGGAACAAACCACCTGTGACAGATTAGCCAGGATGCTTAATGCACTATTGAAAGGTGCTCCGAGGCTATGGTAATGACCACAATATAAGAACCTTGATAGATTAGATTGAAGCATCCTTTACTTGTTAGCCCTTCCACCTGTAGATCCACATCATTGCTAAAAGCTTGCAAGACAGGCTTTGCAGCATACCCAGAAGATGGGCAAATCCAAGGTTCTGGTGCATTTGTAAAAGAACCCCTTGAGTGACCAGGTCACAAATGCTTTAGGGCTTTGTAGGTTCAGACCAGCATAATGAACTTCACCCAGAAACTTATTGAAAGCCAGTGTAGCTCTTGGAGTGTTGGTGTTAGCTCCTCCCTGCATGAAACATCTCTAATCTGCCACATTCTACACTGGCCTGTGCTTCTGACTAGTACTACTGTCCATTTGCATGTATAGTGCATTGCAGCAGTTCAGTCAAAGACTGTGGTAAGTCCCTACATCAGAAAGAAAAGATCACAGGCTTTTAACCAGACTAAAATGGAAGATCTTCTAAAATCAGCCCTGATTCTGTTAAAACTCTAGGACTGAAAACCTGGTTCACAACATCTTTCCCCGTGTCATACTGCCGCAACTGCAATTATTTGATGCACTCAAACTGGAATAATTTGAGTTTGAGGAAGGCGGCCAGTGATGGAGCATTCTCCAAGAGGGGTCCTGAGCTTTGGAACCTCTTAATACCCTTGTGTCTCAAAAGTGCAGGTTTCTTGATGTTCAGGATATGTTGTGAGATTTGTATACAGGCTTTTGACAAAGAATGATGTTCAGTTTTCTCAAGGGCTAGTTCTTGACAGAGGGTCAAGTTTTGTTGGCAGTTAGCAGCTGAGTTTGGTGGGATCATTTTTGTAAATATCTATCAGTCATCTCTAGAATGATAGATACCTTCACTGTATTTCTGTTATAAATCTAAAAGAATAAAAGAAATAAGTAGCAGATGCACACTGTTAAGCGGAGCTGGCAACATTTCCAAATTCTTCTTCCCCCAGCCCACCAACATCATTTCAGGCTATCTCGATTAAACCTCAGTCAGCCTCCATCTTCATACATTTAGCCTTGGTCTACACTACGAGTTTAGGTCGAATTTAGCAGCGTTAGATCAATTTAACCCTGCACCTTTCCACACAACGAAGGCTTTGCATAAGAAAGCATGGCAACGTGTGGTCCCGGTGTTTGCTGCCATTCAAGCACCATCCGTTCTTTATCTCTCTGTGTTATCCTCAGGAGAACAATATCATTCATGGTCACCTGGTTAAAATAGGGGAATTTTATTCAGGGGACATTCAGAGGTGGCCGTACCTGCTGGGCTGTTTGCCTGTGGCTGAAAAGAAATCATCCCCACTGTTAGCCATGCGGTGGGGGGAGGGATGAAGCGATCATCCCAGAGAATTGAGTCGTGGGGGAAGGGTTTAGTTGGGTTTGTGCTGCACGTTAACCTGAAAACATCAGCCCCTCCTTTTAAATGGCCAATGTGTTTTTTTCAGTCTTAATCTCCTTTTTTTCCTCCTACAGCTGCAAATGTTTCAACGCTGCGACTAGCATCTCCGTCCCAGAGGCTAGCGCAGATAAGAAGGCGAAAAAAATGCATTCACGATTAAAAGTTTTCTGAGCTCATGCAGTCCACTCAAACTGAAAGATCTCGGCAGAATGCATGGAGGCAGACAATGGCAGAGACCGGAAAAGCACAAAATGAACATGAGGACAGATGGCTGGAACAACAGGAGAGGTGGTGGCAGCATGATGAAAGGAGGCAGGATGCAATGCTGAGGCTACTGGAGGATCAAATTGATATGCTCCATCATATGGTTGAGGTGCAGGAAAGGCACAGACCGCCACTGCAGCCCCTGTGTAATCAACCTCCCTCCTCCCCAAGTCCCATAGCCTCCTCACCCAGACGCCCAAGAACGCGGGAGGGGCCCTCCGGGCACCCAACCACTCCACCCCAGAGAACTGCCCAAGCAACAGAAGGCTGGCATTCAATAAGTTTTGAAGTGCAGTGTGGCCTTGTCCTTCCCTCCTCCCCTCCTCTGCCACCCCACCTGGTGCTTCCCTCCTCCCCCACCCCCTGGGCTACCTTGGCAGTTATCCCCCTATTTGTGTGACGAATTAATAAAGAATGCATGAATTTGAAACAACAATGACTTTATTGCCTCTGCAAGCAGTGATCGAAGGGGGGAGGGGAGAACGGTTGGCTTACAGGGAAGTAGAGTGAACCAAGGGGATGGGTTTTCATCAAGGAGAAACAAACAGAACTGTCACACCGTAGCCTGGTCAGCCATGAAACTGGTTTTCAAAGCTTCTCTGATGCGTAGGTCACCCTGCTGTGCTCTTCTAACTGCCCTGGTGTCTGGCTGCACGTAATCAGCAGCCAGGCAATTTGCCTCAACTTCCCACCCTGCCATAAACGTCTCCTCCTTGCTCTCACAGATATTGTGGAGCACACAGCAAGCAGCAATAACGATGGGAATATTGGTTTTGCTGAGGTCTAACTGAGTCAGTAAACTGCGAGAGCACACTTTTAAATGTCCAAATGCACATTCTACCACCATTCTGCACTTCCTCAGCCTATAGTTGAACAGCTCCTGACTACTGTCTAGGGTGCCTGTGTATGGCTTCATGAGCCATGGCATTAAGGGGTAGGCTGGGTCCCCAAGAATAACTATAGGCATTTCAGCATCCCCAACGGTTATTTTCTGGTCTGGAAAGTAAATCCCTTCCTGCAGCTGTTCAAACAGAACAGAGTTCTTGAAGATGCGAGCGTCATGTACCTTTCCCGGCCATCCCATGTTGATGTTGGTGAAACATCCCTTGTGATCCACCAGTGCTTGCAGCACAATTGAAAAGTACCCCTTTTGGTTTATGTACTGGCTGCCTTGGTGGTCTGGTCCCAAGATAGGGATATGCGTTCTATCGCCCCACCACAGTTAGGGAATCTCATTGCAGCAAAGCCATCCACTATGACCTGCACATTTCCCAGAGTCACTACCCTTGATAGCAGTATCTTAGTGATTGTGTGGGTTACTTGGATCACAGCAGCCCCCACAGTAGATTTGCCCACTCCAAACTGATTCCCGACTGACCGGTAGCTGTCTGATGTTGCAAGCTTGCACAGGGCTATTGCCACTCGCTTGTGAACTGTGAGGGCTGCTCTCATCTTGGTATTCTTGCTCTTCAGGGCAGGGGAAAGCAAGTCACAAAGTTCCATGAGAGTGCCTTTACACATGTGAAAGTTTCGCAGCCACTGGGAATCAGCCCAGACCTGCAACACTATGCAGTCCCACCAGTCTGTGCTTGTTTCACAGGCCCAGAATCGGCGTTCCATGGCATAAGCCTGCCCCATTGCCACCAGGATGGCCAAATTGCCAGGGCCCATGCTTTGAGAGAAGTCTGTGTCCATGTCCTCATCACTCTCGTTATCGCACTGCTATCGCCTCCTCGCCTGCTTTTGCAGGTTCTGGTTCTGCATATGCTGCATGATAATGCATGAGGTGTTTACAATGCTCATAACTGCTGTGGTGATCTGAGCGGGATACATGCTTGCCATGGTATGGCATCTGCAGGACAGCAGGAGAGCAGAGTGGCAGCAGAAGCGGTCGTTCAATGACGATGGTTTCCAGACCTACTGCACCATCTGCTGCCAGGACACAGCTGAGGGGGCTGCACGCTTGCTGTGTTATGGCGAGACAAGAGTAACCAACCAGAGTTGCAGCGGAAGCGGCCCTGCGAGACCACCAGGAGAACAGAGTGGCAGCGGAAGCGGTGGCTGATGACCTGCGAGGTGGATTCATGAGAGCAGGAGAGCAGAGTTGCAGCAGAAGTGGTGGTTTGATGACAGTTAGCAGTCTTACTGCACAGTCTGCTGAAAGCAGTATGGCGCCCACACGGAAAAAATGCGCAAAACGATTGTCTGCCATTGCTTTCATGGAGGGAGGGGTGACTGACAACATGTACCCCAAAACACCCACAACAATGTTTTTGCCCCATCAGGCATTGGGAATTTAACCCAGAATTCCAATGGGCGGTGGAGACTGCGGGAACTGTGGGATAGCTACCCACAGTGCAATGCTCCAAAAGTCGACACTAGCCTCGGTACTGTGGACGCACTCTGCTGTCTTATGCACTTAGTGGGGACGTACACAATCGACTGTATAAAATCGCTTTCTAAAAATCGACTTCTATAAATTTGACCTAATTTCATAGTGTAGAGAGACCCTTAAGTGTACCAGATCTTGGCCTTGCTGTAGCTGCTTTATTCAAGTTTATATATACTGGCATGCCCAGATGGATATGGCATGGTGTAGCAGGCCATTCCTGAAGCCAGCTGGACTAATGGTCAAGTCATGGCATCACAGCATCTTTCAGTCTCTCTGCTCTGGAGGGGCCTTGCCAGGTCATGTATATATAACTCCATCCCATGTGTCCCCTCTTCTCCCCAAAAGAATCTGCTGTGGTAGCAATGGGGAGTACCTGGGCACTCCCCCTCCCCTGGGCCCTGACCCAGGGTCCCAAAAGGGGGTTTCAGTGTCCAGACCATTCATCAACCCACTCCAACTCATACTCTTCCCTGGGTCACCTCCTACTGGGCTGGAGACCCTCTGTTTGGGACATGGTCACAGTCTTAAAAGTAGAAGTTTAGTCTGTCAGGGGGATAGCATTTCATTCTTTGGGAACTCATTCGCTTCCCCCAGCTACAAAAGCAAGGGGAGAGGGGACAAAGAGATCACTGCTTTCAGCATGACCCCATCTGTGCTGTGGGCCCTCTTTCCCACATCATCAGATATCAGACTTCACTTTTGGTGTAGCCACTTCTGCTTTCAAATGGTCCCTCCACCTGAAGCATGCCCTGCAGCTGCTGAGGGGTGGCACCCCAGTACTGCCCTATGACTTACTCTGTCTAAGTGTTCAGTCTGCAAATACAGTGTGACATGTCCTTGGTAACACCCCATGATATGATACATGACAGACATACTTTTCAGTTTGTAGAAAAATAATCAATATGCTATTATATAATCTGTATATATTATATAATCTATATATAACTACTTGCTTGCAGAAAGATTGCCTTCTCGTTAGTTGATTATCCATCCATCATTAATAAAGATAGGGAAAAATTGAGAAATTGACCTCCATAGACACCATTCAGGATTAATCAAGCCTAGTATGCCGAGAAGGCAAGTAAAGTATTTATTCAAGTAGAGAAACCAATATACACATTGCCTTCCCAATATTTGAGACTGAGAATGATATTATTGATTGAAAAAGAACAAAAGGGTATAAATGTTCAATACTGTTAAATGTTCAATACTGGTAATAACATGAGCTGCTCTGGAAATAGAATATTTACTGGCAGGAGGCAGAGTGGACTTGCATTGTCAACCTACATCCCAGCAGCAGTTTACATTGATCACGGTTCATTTTAATGCATTTTGAAGCAGGGATGTCTATATTTTCTAGATAATTTAGTTAAATATCATACTCAGAGTATTATATTAATGTGCGGGATTAAATGACTGTGACTTGGACTCTACATGCATCCATAAGGGAGTAAGAAACCTCCTTATGCTACTGGTTTCAGAGTAGCAGCCGTGTTAGTCTGTATACTCCAAAAGAAAAGGAGTACTTGTGGCACGTTAGAGACTAACAAATTTGTTTGAGAATAAGCTTTCGTGAGCGACAGCTCACTTCATTGGATGCATTCAGTGGAAAATACAGTGGGGAGATTTATATACACAGAGAACAATGGGTGTGACCATACACATTGAAACAAGAGTGATCAGGTAAGGTGAGCTATTACCAGCAGGAGAGTGGGGGGAGAAAAACCTTTTGTAGTGATAATCAAGGTGGGCCATTTCCAGCAGTTGACAAGAACGTCTGAGGAACAGTGGTGGGGGGGAATAAACATGGGGAAATAGTTTTACTTTGTGAAATGACCCATCCACTCCCAGTCTTTATTCAAACCTAATTTAATGGTGTCCAGTTTGCAAATTAATTACAATTCAGCAGTCTCTCGTTTGAGTCCGTTTTTGAAATTTTTTTGTTGAAGAATTGCCATTTTTAGGTCTGTAATTGAGTGACCGAAGAGATTGAAGTGTTTTCTGACTGGTTTTTGAATGTTATAATTCTTGACGTCTGATTTTTGTCCATTTATTCTTTTACGTAGAGACTGTCCATTTTGACCAATGTACATGGCAGAGGGGCATTGTTGGCACATGATGGCATATATCGCATTGGTAGATGTGTAGGTGAACGAGCCTCTGATAGGGTGGCAGATGTGATTAGGCCCTATGATGGTGTCCCCTGAATAGATATGTGGACACAGTTGGCAACAGCTTTGTTGCAAGGGTAGGTTCCTGGGTTAGTGGTTCTGTTGTGTGGTGTGTGGTTGCTGGTGAATATTTGCTTCAGGTTGGGGAGCTGTCTGTAAGCAAGGACTGACCTGTCTCCCAAGATCTGTGAGAGTGATGGGTCGTCCTTCAGGATAGGTTGTAGATCCTTGACTGGAACACAGTAGTGAGTGAAGTTACTCACCTGCCTACTCCTTCTCTGGAGCTAGTGGGAGAAAGCAGGGATGAATGGGATGGGTGGAGCCATGATGCCATCAGAGGTGAGCATACATAGGGATAGGTCATATTTTAACTATTGTGTAGGACAGTAGTAGTATATTAGTATTACTGTATAATACAGTAGTATATTGCCATTCTCTTTATGAGAGCAAGGAGGAAGCAGGGGATGAATTGTGGCTCATAGGTGTGCCTAAGTCATAATGCTTACCGTGTTGGTGCATTGCTCCTTGCACTGAGCTTCACCTAATGTCAACATTAGCCCAAAGTCTTTAACATTTAGAATACTAGTTGGGTAACGGCTGTATCAATGGAAATTCATTGCAAACTGATATTTGTCTTAGGTGAAAGGAATTGGTAGTCTTACTCCACTTTATTGTAACTGCAAGAACAGTATTTCAGGTCAACACACAAGAAATATAAATAGTGTGTTCAGTAGAGTGCAAAGGTCAATATGTAAGTCAACTAATGAAACGTAAAACAATGGAGCTATGCTGACTTATACCATCTGAGGTTCTGGCCCAATATCTGTTATTACTCCAAAGGTGACATTAACTATCTGATAGGTTTGCTCTAAAGGGTGGTAATGGAAGGTTTATTCCCTGATGGGAGCCTCTTCATGGTCAATTTCAAAGACATCATCCACTTGACTGGAGATATCCCCCTGACTCCAGAGACACTGTGAGTGTCCCTAAGTGCCCAAAAGTGGTCACCAGAGGGATGATTTTAACTGGCATTGTAGTCATTCACATAACATTCAGTTAAAAACATAAAATATTTAGAATTTTTCATTTTCTATTTTCAAAGTGCCTTTAAGATTAAAAACATTTTACCAACATTTACCGGTGCCTAGGTTAGAGAATTTAAGAACAACAACTATTAGAAAATGGTGTACATCTGAGACTACAAAATTACCTTCCTGTGAACACTACAGAGTGGATGGTACCATTCATCCATGCTAGCAGAGAGAATTAGCTTCAGGCAGTTGAGATCAGTTTGGAGACCCAGAAGGGGAATAACAGCACTACATTTTCTTGTTTCTCCTCCCTTTGACCTTGTGAAAACCTTTCTGTCAGACCATTGAGTAGTCATTGCTCCATGACTTCAGGCTGGGAAGGAGAACATAACAGTGCGAATCTTGGGAACTGCCCGTGGCACGCTTCCTCCAAATTGGCTAAAAATATTAATGGCAAAAAACAGGGAGTAGCATTACCTCCTTCTGTGTTTTGTCTTCCCTGAGAGGGGTAGGGTCTAGAAGGGAGGTTGTAAATGGCAGTACAATTCCTTAGGGAGGAGATAGATTTCAGAGTAGCAGCCGTGTTAGTCTGTATTCGCAAAAAGAAAAGGAGTACTAGCGGCGCCTTAGAGACTAACCAATTTATTTGAGCATAAGGTTTCGTGAGCTACAGCTCACTTCATCGGATGCATTCAGTGTTTTTTTTTTCCACTGAATGCATCCGATGAAGTGAGCTGTAGCTCACGAAACCTTATGCTCAAATAAATTGGTTAGTCTCTAAGGCGCCGCTAGTACTCCTTTTCTTTTAGGGAGGAGAGACTCACAGGGCAGCATGGATTAGCAGCTCCCCTAGAAGGTCCAAGTTTCTGTCTCCTACAGATCTCCAAACTCACCAGTTTTGGAGATCATGGCCCCAGCCTCCTCCCTAGTTTCCCACGCTACTTCCACTGAGGGCATTGTTAGAAATTCTGCGAGGTGATCCTTGAGATGTTTTCTGAACTCTCTGCTCTCCTTCCAAGAATTTTACTGCAAGAAAGTATATTTAGCTTATGTTTCTCAACAACCATCATAAATGTTTTAATTGCTTCACTGGCAGTATGCTAGGTGTTTATGAAACCCAAACTAAGAAAATATGGGTCTCTGTCTCCCCCTTGAGGCAGGTACAAATGAAAAAGAGGTGTCTACCACACAAGTAGTAGTAGTAGTAGTAATACAATCTGTTTATTGGGCCTGATCCAAAGCCCACTGAAATCCACAATGAATTTTAATGGCTTTGGATCAGAGCTGTAGTGTAGGAAGTGCCAGGTTCAATCCCCGCTGATAACCTAAACAGGACTGTTATACATTATATTACAGACTTTATATTAAGTAACATTACTATTAAGTCTCTAAGGTGCCACAAGTCCTCCTTTTCTTTTTGTGAATACAGACTAACACGGCTGCTACTCTGAAACTACTATTATATTTATTAATAAGCAGTATGTATGTCCACAGATATGACTGTGCAATTATATATCCTATTTGATACAGTTATATACCATTTTATTCACTTGGCATATATTACTGACAGTTAGAAAACCTATGTGGAGGGGAATGTTAGTATGACAGATCTCTAAAGAAAGGCATAACGTTACTTTTTAATAATATATTTATGTATTTGTTATAGTGGCTTTCTTAATACAGTATCTAGGTAATTTATCATTGTTCATAAAGAATGTTGAATGAATAAATATGTTATAAATATGAAAAGTATTTGCACCTTGATCTAAATAAAGGGAATCAGAATGTGGTAGGACAATGCTATTTGATTTCAAGAAAGTGCTTTCTGCAGAATTCAAAATTTTTGTGAGTAAATGAAGATGAGTAAATTCCACAATAGTAGATAATTTCCCATGAGCTTCACTGGATTTTGGATCAAGCCTTTAGTTTTAATGGAAGTAATTATTAAAAACAAATATCGACCCTGCGTTGCATAAGAGAAACTGAAGATTTCCAGGACAGACGTCATGATATGCTTCTATGGGCACAACACTCTGAAGATTCAGAGCAGGCTGAGCAGCAGGGACAGAAGGACGGTGAAGAAATTTGGCAGCATGTGACCTCCAGAAGAAAAAAGGGGAGCGTCCATGTACTAGCAGTGCAGATACAGGTAAGCAACCATTTTCATGTTCTCTCAACAGGTACTAATGTGGAGAGTGGACTAAGTGATACATCTGAGGGAAGGGAGCAGAAGGAGACTCAGCTGATTGGAAGGCATGAGATGCACTGTCCTAAGGAACGGAGTTCCACGACCACCACTCCCAAAAGAAGGAGGTGGGTGGTGGTTGTTGGGGACTCCCTCCTCAGGGGGACTGAGTCAACTATCTGCCGCCCCAACCAGGAAAACCGAGAAGTCTGCTGCTTGCCAGGAGCTAGGATTCATGATGTGATGGAGAAACTTCCGAGACTCATCAAGCCCTCAGATCGCTACCCCTTCCTACTTCTCCACGTGGGCACCAATGATACTACCAATAATGACCTTGAGCGGATCACTGCAGACTACGTGGCTCTGGGAAGAAGGATAAAAGAGTTTGAGGCACAAGTGGTGTTCTCGTCCATCCTCCCTGTAGAAGGACAAAGGCCCGGGTAGAGACTGTTGAATTGTGGAAGTCAACGAATGGCTACGCAGGTGGTGTCAGAGAGAAGGCTTTGGATTCTTTGACCATGGGATGGTATTCCAAGAAGGAGGAGTGCTAGGCAAAGACTTGCTCCACCTAACGAAGAGAGGGAAGAGCATCTTCACAAGCAGGCTGGCTAACCTAGTGAGGAGGGCTTTAAACTAGGTTCACCAGGGGAAGGAGACCAAAGCCCTGAGGTAAGTGTGGAAGTGGGATACCAGGAGGAAGCACAAGCAGAAGAGTGCAAGAGGGGAGGGCTCCTGCCTCATACTGAGAAAGCAGGATGATCAGCAAGTTATCTGAAGTGCCTATACACAAATGCAAGAAGCCTGAGAAACAAGCTGGGAGAACTGGAAGTCCTGGCACAGTCAAGGAATTATGATGTGATTGGAATAACAGAGACTTGGTGGGATAACTCACATGACTGGAGTACTGTCATGGATGGATATAAATTGTTCAGGAAGGACAGGCAGGGCAGAAAAGGTGTGGGAGTTGCACTGTATATAAGAGAGCAGCATAACTGCTCAGAGCTCCGGTATGAATCTGCAGAAAAACCTGAGAGTCTCTGGATTAAGTTTAGAAGTGTGAGCAACAAGGGTGATGTCATGGTGGGAGTCTGCTATAGACCACCAGACCAGGGGGATGAGGTGGACGAGGCTTTCTTCTGGACTAACGGAAGTCACTAGGTCGCAGGCCCTGGTTCTCATGGGAGACTTCAATCACCCTGATATCTGCTGGGAGAGCAATACAGTGGTGCACAGACAATCCAGGAAGCTTTTGGAAAGTGTAGGGGACAATTTCCTGGTGCAAGTGCTGGAGGAACCAACCAGGGGCAGAGCTCTTCTTGACTTGCTGCTCACAAACCAGGAAGAATTAGTAGGGGAAGCAAAAGTGAATGGGAACCTGGGATGCAGAGACCATGAGATGGTCGAGTTCAGGATCCTGACACAGGGAAGAAAGGAGAGCAGCAGAATACGGACCCTAGACTTCAGAAAAGCAGACTTTGACTCCCTCAGGGAACTGATGGGCAGGATCCCCTGGGAGAATAATATGAGGGAGAAAGGAGTCCAGGAGAGTTGGCTGTATTTTAAAGAATCCTTATTGAGGTTACAGGAACAAACCATCCTGATGTGTATAAAGAATAGTGAATATGGCAGGCGACCAGCGTGGCTTAACAGTGAAATCCTGGCTGATCTTAAACACAAAAAAGTAGCTTACAAGAAGTGGAAGATTGGACAAATGACCCGGAAGAGTATAAAAATATTGCTCAGGCATGCAGGAGTGAAATCAGGAAGGCCAAATCACACTTGAGTTGCAGCTAACAAGAGATGTTAAGAGTAACAAGAAGGGTTTCTTCAGGTATGTTAGCAACAAGAAGAAAGTCAAGGAAAGTGTGGGCCCCTTAGTGAATGAGGGAGACAACCTAGTGACAGAGGACGTGGAAAAAGCTAATGTTCTCAATGCTTTTTTTGCCTGTGTCTTCATGAACAAGGTCAGCTCCAGACTACTGCACTGGGCAGCACAGCATGGAGTGCAGGTGAGCAACCCTCTGTGGAGAAAGAAGTGGTTCAGGACTATTTAGAAAAGCTGGACGAGCACAAGTCCATGGGGCCGGATGCGCTGCATCCGAGGGTGCTAAAGGAGTTGGCAGATGTGATTGCAGAGCCATTGGCCATTATTTTTGAAAACTCACGGTGATCCGGAGAGGTCCTGGATGACTGGAAAAAAGGCTAATGTAGTGCCCATCTTTAAAAAAGGGAAGAAGGACAATCCGGAGAACTACAGGTCACTCTGCCTCATCTCAGTCCTTGGAAAAATCCTGGAGCAGGTCCTCAAGGAATCAATTCTGAAGCATTTAGATGAGAGGAAAGTGATCAGGAACAGTAAGCATTGATTCACCAAGGGCAAGTCATTCATGACTAATCTAATTGCCTTCTATGATGAGATAACTGGCTCTGTGGGTTAGGGGAAAGCAGTGGACATGTTATTCCTTGCCTTTAGCAAAGCTTTCGATATGGTCTCCCACAGTATTCTTGCCAGCAAGTTAAAGAAGTATGGGCTGGATGAATGGACTATAAGGTGGATAGAAAGCTGAGTACATCGTCAGGCTCAATGGTAGTGATCAATGGCTCCATGTCTAGTTGGCAGCCGATATCAAGCGGAGTGCCCCAAGGGTCGGTCCTGGGACCGGTTTTGTTCAACATCTTTATAAATGATCTAGATGATGAGATAGATTGCACCCTCAGCAAGTTTGCAGATGACACTAAACTGGGAGGAGAGGTAGATTCGCTGGAGGGTACTGATAGGATACAGAGGGACCTAGACAAATTGGAGGATTGGGCCAAAAGAAATCTGATGAGGTTCAACGAAGGCAAGTGCAAAGAAGAATCCCATACTACAGACTATGGACCGAATGGCTAGGCAGCAGTACTGCAGAAAAGGACCCAGGTGTTACAGTGGATGAGAATCTGGATATGATTTAGTTGGGGATTGGTACTGCTTTGAGCAGGGGGTTGGACTAGATGACCTCCTGAGGTCCCTTCCAACCCTGATATTCTATGATTCTATGAAAACAAAAACAAGTGCTCAGATATTTTAGGTTAGAAATAAAGCAAAAAGAAAACTCTTCTGGAAATAGAAAAGAGTTGGCATAATCAGTTAAAGCTTGCAAAGAAAAGATAAGGGCAGCTGAAAAGTGCTATAACTTATACTGCAGTACTGCCTAAAGTCTCCATTCAGAATCAGGGGCCTCATGTGCTGGACATACCAACACATGCAGAAACACAGTCCCCTGCTCTGAAGATTTTATAGTATAAGAGCTTGCTAACAGCAGGCTAATGGATCAGATGAAATACTAGCATTCAAGAGACTACCAAAGCAGACATGGAATTAAAAAAAACACAACACTTGGTAATGAGATTTTGCATTGCATATGGAGAGGTACCAAATTATGGCTTAGGGACATTAAAAATGTTTTTTTTTTAATATAGCTGTGCTAAGACTGCACTTAGAATACTGCATTGGGCTTTAACTACTTCTGTCTAGAAAGATAATGACAGAGTGGTGGGAGTTCAGAGATGATTATCAAAACTGATTAGCAGGGTGGAGCAATTGCCTTGTGAGGAAAGATTTAAAAACTCAGGGACTGTTCCAATGCCTTTTGAAACCCGTAGGACCCTGTCAATGTCAATGGGAGCTGGACTGGGCCTTCATGTACATCAAAGACACCTGGCAGAGTCACCTATAGATAGAGTTGCCCAGCACATTCCATTATCAGCTCCTGTTTTCTGTTGCTTATATCTTTGCCAAATTGTAACAGTTTGGACTGAAGTCTTCATGCTTGGTATCTGCCTCTGAATGAAGCTTTTTTGGAAAGTATCAGCAAAAATGGTTCAGGCATTTCCAAGGACAAAAGTGGAGAAAAATAACATGTTTGCTTTGACATGTAAAAAATCCATACAACCGTTTCACTGAGAAGCTCTGTTGCTTCCCTACTTTGGAATGGGGATTTGACATTTGATTGGCGAGGAGAGGGTGCCCTTGTCTCAGGCATGTGCTGTCCATGTTAAATTCTGCACAAATTTAGCCAAACTATTAACCTCTCCAAATTGAAGTTCACATATGCTCATTAGAGACTTAGAAATTGCAAGTTATCATGCTCTATCGCCAAAAAGCTCCCAAATACCACCTGACTGTGCGTGCACCATCCCCACAGAGGAATTGATCATGCATTATCCCTAAAATGTTCCCTAAACTGGTCCTTCAGGCTACCAAGGGCTTCAATAGGGACAAGTACAGAAAATGAGAACAGGGAGACTGTCTTACTTGTGCTCTCAATACCCTCAATACCCATGCCCAGGAAGCATGGACCTAATGGCATTAGCTTGGCTTGAATGCAGAATAGGAGGAGCTTGAGGCAAGGAGCTTGGGAAGGGGAGTTGATGAGAGGCTGAACTAGGAGCCAGAAGAAAGGATTTGGAGGGGATTGACTTTGTATACTTAACATTTTTCTAATCGTATCTTTTGTACGCAATATATATATATTTCCTTACACATATCTCAGCAGGATGTGGGGAGGAGGGTGAGTTAATGTCAAGTTTCTGAAAGGAGTAAACTCTAAATATGGGTGGAGATGTCAGAATATACATTTTGTATTTGAGTTTTGCAAACCATTACATTTTTATAAGAAATCTTTTAATTTTCAAACAGCATGTCCCCTTAGATTTTTTTTTTAATTAAGAAGAGTTGTATTTAACTCTTTCTTCCCGAGAATCCCATACTTACCTACAACTTCTGTAAGCTATGCCTCTTCAGTGTAGTGATGTACCTGTCTAGTGGTACATCCTTGGCTAAGAGAGCTGGCTCTTTTTAGCTCAGGCATTGCATTTTGACACTCATGCATTAAGATGCAGAGCTCCCAGATTCAATTGTTTCGGCTGATGATCCACTCGGAGGGACAGCATTGCATGTGATGACGACCCACCCAGGAGTGTCAGTACTACAGCTCAATTCAGCAAAGTACTTAAATACGTGTTGAACTCCCACTGAAGTCAACAGGACTATTTACTTGCTGAACTACAATCAGAGACCATTGTGTTTCATGTCCTGCCTTCAGCTGTATCTTATAGCTGATGGCGAATAACCCTCATAGTGAATCTGGTCAGTTGTGAAGTACTGTGCAATGGGAGAAATGTGCTCTTCACCCTAATTATGCCCTAAAGCATGAGAATTTAAAGCTCTTGTAATTTTTATCCTAGATAGTGTAAATGTAGATCACACCATATATCTTACTGGCAATGAACTTTTTTGTGTGAAGTGATGATAGAGGTAAAATGAGCATGAATGTACATTTCAAAGTGACATTAAATTGATGTATAAAACTTATGCTCTTTTCATTTTTAAAAGATCTGCAGTGCAGAACATATTGTTGTGTTGTCACTGATGGAGTATATTCTGCCAAGTACTTAAATGTCTTATTAATCCTCAAACAGTGAATACAGTACAAATATATTTTATTATTATTGATCAAAATATTAAAGGTCAGATTCTGACATCCTTACTCAGATTGGCTATTAGCTTTCTGTGACAGGAGGCCCACAGAAGTCAGTTAAGACTGAAGTGTGTAAAGTATTACCCAATATGAGTAAGGTTGGCATAATCTGCTAAAAATGATGATAAAAATTTGCAAATACATAATTAGTGATAAAGTCACTTCCACATGGGATTCAATTTGTCTATATTACTTGGAGATTCTGCACCAGTTGGTTGTTAATATTAGCAAGTAAAATAATTTATTGTAGGTTAACACACGTCCTTAACTTCAAATTTAGCTCTTGACGAAATATTTTCTGCTTTGGCTCCGAGTTTAGAATCCTCTTGAATGTTTCTCCATTCTTTCAAGATGGTCCTGTGTCCTACTTTGACCCTGCCTCAGATTTACTCCTATTTCTCCTACAGGCTTCTCTATTTGTCCCTCCTTGTTAGCTCAACTCTCATAAATGGTTTTGGACCCCCACCCCTCTAAGGCATAATGCCAGCCTTCACCAAGCCCCTTTCAGCTGCTGTCTGGCCATCCTAGACATTTATAATGTTATATAATCCTCTCTGATGCTCCTCTTGCCCACCTCCCCACTCCCTCCAAGTGCTTTCCTCTTCTTTCCAGTATGTTGTAGCTTTTGAGTTTCTCCAGTTCATATACAGCTCTGTGTGCCTTCCTTGCCAACTCATTTAGGCTTCAATGCTTTTGCAATGGCATTATTAAAGTGAATGACTACATCCGAGTTAGTGTCTTCCATGCTTAATATTGCATTTTTTCAAGAAAAAAATTAAAATATTTTTCAATAAATAAAATGTCTTAGTAGTGAGCCAAATTCTGTTCTCATTTACACCAGTGTGGAGGACACAGAGTGGGTAAATCCTCAGGCCATGTTTTGGCTGCTTGATTTGCAGTCCCTTAGAGCTGCAAAGCATGGAAAAAGCTGCTTTAAATGGGTAAACAAGAATTTAATATTAACAGAGGTAGTGCAATACTGGATAAGTCTATTTATCTGTCTAGCCCAGCCTCTTTTCTCTGACAGTGGCCAATACTAGATGTTCCAGAAGAAGGTGCAAGAAATCATAAATAAAATGGGCAGATGTGGGATAATTTGTCCTGATGCCAAAGAGTTAGAAACTGGATTATATTCTGAAGCACATATCCCTTTTTATATCCCTTTCAAAAACTATGCTAGCATTAACTATTACTGACACTCAGATCTTTGGGAGGTAAAATGACAGAGTAGCAGGTTCTATGTTACCTGTCCCCTGAGTCCAGGTGGAGGCTGGAGGCTATGAAGGAAAGAAATGCGAGTCCTGAGGATTGTGAGGGATGCCCAGTTCCCCACCAGATCTATCTGGCACAGCATCTGGCTGCACCCAGCAGAATTTAGAATAATCCTGAGACTTTTCTGTATTACAGAGGGGATACTTTGGTCCCCAGTCCGCCCAGGTTTGGAGTACTGCAGGGGTTCCCAAACTTGGTTCGTGGCTTGTTCAGGGGAAGCCTCTGGCGGGCCACGAATCACTTTGTTTACTTGAGTATCTGGAGGTACGGATGCTCACAGCTCCCAGTTCTGGATCATCCCCTACAAAAAAATTAGTATTTAGACTTTAACCACCTTAAAAAGCTATAAGCTTTTACCACCTAGATGTATGCATGAAGTTCACCACAGTTCAGAAGGCCAGAACAAGGCCCACACATTGTTGAAATCTCACTTAAATCTTCAAACTAGGGTTTAAGTGGGACTTAAATTTTACACAGTCCTTGTGCTGGCCTCTGCACTGAAGTGAATTATACCCACTCTCAACAACTGCATAAACTTATTTACACAATCCATATTCTTCCTCTCACTTCCCCGTCTTATACCTTATTGCCTGTCTGTTACCCCAAACAATGGATTTGGGGACGTTACTACAATAACCTGATTATTGCTCCCTTATTCTGTTCTTCCAGAGGTAAAAGTGTCCCGGGTTGTCAAGGAAACACGAAAGGACACATGACACTTTTTCACTTATGAAAAAGTGATTGACACAGGCAATACTCTTTCCAAAACAAAATATCTTTTTATTGATTTAACTAATAATCCCTAGTACAATATGATCTAAACATCCTAAACAAGGCACGCAATCCCTGAAACACAATTTCTTATTGCAAGTTAAAGAGCACTTAAACTAAAATAGCATATAGTTTAAATGATTCTAAGGAAAGCAATTTGTTGCAAGTGGCCAGTTTGCAACAAATTGCTGACAGTAGATCTTAAATTGCTTTAAAATTTACATAATTATATTGCAATTAATAACAGAATTTTATGCATTCTTATGAATGTGTGCACACACACACACACACACAATTCCTATCCAGCTGTCTTTTCTCTCTTCGCAGCAGTTTTTCTTTGTCTTCTATTGCTGGCTTCTTGGCTCTTCCCAAACATCTCTCTTTTCCTCCAACTCAGACTCCAGACTCTGAAACTGAAAGGCAGCTGGCCTTTTCATGCTACATTGACCAGGGGGTTGGACTAGATGACCTCCTGAGGTCCCTTCCAACCGTGATAGTCTGTGATTCTATGATTGTAGCTCTCGCTTAATATACCTTTCTCTTTTTAGAAGCAGGTACCTCACTCGCACATGCTTAGTCTTAACCATTACTTCAGAATTCTCATTGACAGCTCTGACCTATAAAACAAGTTGTGACTGGTATGAGTGGGCTCTGACCACCTAGCTGCTCAGGTAACTGACCTCTGTGTCACCCCTTACTGCACATGCTTACTGTTGTCATTAACCTCAGAACTGTGATTCTGACGATCCACACCCACACCCACTTGTCTGTTTGCCAGGGAACAATTTTGGAATTCCTAAATTCTTACTGTGCATGGTCAGGACCTTCAGCATTCATCTTAGAGTTGAGTGACTTTTGCTTATTCAGAATAAAGATTTAGGAAAGCAAAATGGAGATTGGAGAATTTATCTGGTAATATGACAAGCCCATCTTCTACATGCTTCACTGTTTCCTGTAAAGTGCCTAGCTCACTTGTGAGCACTAGAAAGTATTATAGGAAGAATCCTTTTTATTTATTATTCTATAAATAAAAATAATTCTTCTTCCCTGCCCACAGATAGAAATGTATGCATAGATATATGCCTCCAGTATGAGGTAATATCCAGGAACTCTCCAAAATTTAGAAATTCTTAAAGGAATTTATTTCCCTCTCATCACAAAAGTTTCTCCAAGAGAAAGAAACAAATAAGAAAACATCAGGAAATGACTCACCCCTAGAGTTACAAATTCACCTACCTTGTGAAAACCAAATAAATAAATAAAAAAAAACAAATAATGGGTATTCTCATTATACCCACAGAAAGGTAATAAACACCAAGAATTATGGAAGAGTATTAAGAGGGCGATCCAGGGGTTATGGTAGCCTTAGCCAGTAATAAAGAAAAAATTAATTTAATTTAAAAAATCCAGACATTTTATGTTCTACTGCTGGACTCAGTAAAATAGAGTATTATTTGACTACTTAGCCTCAGATACCTGTGCACTGTTGAATTTCTCAGCAATACTGGAGACAAAGGAAGAGTTCATTGTGTGGATCAGCCCTGTCCAAACCTTCAAGATGTCTGTTATATACTTTTAGACAACACTCTATAACTCTATGACTTAAAATTGCCTCATATTACAGAGATACTGTAATTTATTTGAAGTAGTAAACATTTAAAGAATAAGACTGTACTGTAATAAACCTGAAAGCTAGTTGGAGAATGCAGGCAGGCTCACTATATAAAGTACAAAAACAGATACAGAGAGGAAAACATGACCATATTTTTCATTATCAGCCCATGTCAGGAGTTCCCATTTTAGCCCACATTCGTCTAATGGCCATAAATCATCCACATATTACTCCTTATGAATTTCATTAATTGTCTGAAATGTTAATCTGGCATTATCATTTCCATTAACCTTTTATGTTATTTGTATTATTTTGAGGTATATGTCATTTTCTTATTTCCTGTGATAGCTATTGTATCTTCCTACATATATTCCTTTCATTTGAAAATCGTGGTGGTCTTGGAACACAAACTTCTAAATTAGGAAGTGTCTCATATATATATTGTGACAGGGTCAGACCAGATGGCTACAAGAGAGTGATAGAAGGTAGATATATTAGCCCCAGATTAAGTAGGTACCTTTTCCTTGAGTAAGATCATGGGCTGTTCCAGAACAATCAGGAAGTTGCTGGAACCAATTAAAGCAGGCTAATTCGGACACCTGGAGCCAATTAAGAAGCTACCAGAATCAATTAGGACAGGCAGACTATTCAGGACACCTGGCTTTAAAAAGGACCTCACTTCAGTTAGTGAGGCACGTTTGAAGAGCTGGGAGCAAGAGGCACAAGAAGCTGAGAGTGAGTAGGCATACTGCTGGAGGACTGATAAGTACAAGCATTATCAGACATCAGGAGAAAGGTCCTGGGGTGAGGCTAAAGATGGTGTTGGGAGGAGGCCATGGGGAAGTATCCTAGGGAGTTGTAGCTGTTATGCAGCTGTTACAAGAGACACTGTAGGCAGTTGCAATCCACAGGGCCCTGGGCTGGAACCCGGAGTAGAGGGTGTTCCTGGGTTCCCCACATCTCCCTCAACTCCCTATTTGAGACAAGAAGAGGTGACCTGGACTGTGGGTCCTACCAGAGGGAAAGGTCCCTGGCCTGTCCCCCGACCCACTAGGTGGGTCAGCAGAGAATGCGGGGATTTTTCTCCTCCCTTCCCCCATGCTGGCCAGTGATGAGGTCAACTGAGTAAATGGCAGGTTTGAGCCACTAGCAAAAGTGGCCAAACTGAGGGCTGCCGTGAATCTCTGAGGCGAGCAAATCCGCTAATAATTGCAGGACCCACCAAGGCAGAGGAGGAATTTTGTCACTATATATATATATAGGTATATATATATATATACAGATAAGAATGGTAGCTTTTTATATCCATTTTGTGCCTGCTTGGCACAGACATAAAAGGCTACACAAACAGAGGACTGTATTAGGATTTTAACCTAATTTAACCCAGATGAGATTTGCATCAGGCACGTTGGGCCAGCATTTTTAAAGTATTCAGACATCTAAAATTCAGATAAGCAGCTAGTGGGATTTTCCAAAATATTTGAGGAGTGTATTAGGAGTTAGTCAGCAAGGTATTTTTTTAAAAATCCTAAATCTAAATCTAGGCTCCTAAATACTTCAAAAAATCTGGCTCTTGGTGGTTTGTCTGGCTGATTTCACTTTGTTCTGTGGTTAAGTAGTTATAATAGATCCATTTGAATTTCACATAAATATATTTAATTCCATTTTTTAAAACTATGTATTGTATTTTCAGTTTTGGTCTGGAGAATGGACTCTTTATATGTATATTCTGCAGTCATTTCTGCAAACATCAAAAGTTTGAAAATTTAGATCAATATGCATTATAATGTTTGAAAGTGATATACTTTTATGCTGATATTAGCAATACTAAATAATGATATTATTGTAGTTTATTAAATGCATCTATATTTGCAGAAAATTTATAGCTTTAATAACTTTATCACATTAATGTGCATATTTTAATGACTTTTCAGGCAAAGCATAAATGAAGTAATTTTACATTACTGTGAAAAAAACTTTAAATATATTTTCCAACATTTTGACATATTGCTTTTAGTCCATGCTTTTCAACTAGACATTTCTTTTTAATGACAGCTATTTATACAGATTATAAATTCTTCATTTCACAATTTTATTTTATTAATTAATTAATACAACATTATATCACACTGAGCTGCACATTTCCTGAAATGAAGAATGGTGAGGGAATCTTTGATTCAAACATGCTGCTTGATACCCAGAATTAAAGGAAAAGAGTAAAAAAATGTCCTCTGTTCTCAAAGTGCATGTAGATTTATCCAAGGACTTAGGTTTACTGGGCCCAGCAGACTTTTGGAAACCATTCTCATTCTTCCGGACAAGCATCAGTGCATGTTAAAGCTTGGAGATTTCAAATGCTGCACTTTGTGAAAGCCAGCAGCATTTGCATGGGAGGAAAAAAGTTTCTTGGTGATATTGGAAGGAACTCTCTCATTCCCCCATAACATGATGTATTGGTAAAGGTCAGGTGCTATTTAGTTTTAGAAGTCTAGACCACAATTTGCTAACCTGGAGACTAAACTTAAGCATCTCTACCCGTATTTAAGCACATACGAAAACATGGCCTGTTTTTCAGAGGTGCTATTGATATTGTTGGGAACTGAGAACACTTCAGCAATATTTTAAATCATGCCACTTTCATCTGTGCATCTACATATGTATTTAGGTATGTAATTTTAGGCACCTAGTCTTGAAAATGATGACTTGAAAATGTTTAAAAGGTTTATTTTCCAAATGAGTCTTCTATTTTAAAAAGGCAAGATATATGGTTATAATATGCACCTATATGTCACTGACTAACTTGATGAAGTTTCTTGTCTATCAATACACTTGTTTCTTAGAAAGATGTTTGGCAGTGTCTAACTTTCCTTGTTGTCAGTGTTTCTTTGATTCAATTTCCTCTTACTGATTCAGAGATGAGTGTCCAAAAAACACATACGCTTAGAGCTTGGCAAAAAATATATATATATATATTGGCTAATAGTAAATTTGCCTAAACAATTGGTTTTGGGGACACTGAAACTATTCAAGAATTCAGGTCAAACTCAGCAAAGAGTTTCAGCCTAAAAACTGAAAATAAAATTTAAAAAATGTCAAAATAAATTTTCTAAGCAAATCAGCTCAACATTCTTGAAACAAACAAAATGCTGAAAAGATTTTTAAAATGTTCCATTTTGACTTTTCAAAATTAAATGCCAATTTGCACTGACATTCAAAATGTTTTGTTTTGATCAGAGTGAATTATTATTTTATTATTATTATTTTCTTTTCAATGAGAAAAGAAAAATCAGTTTTAGTTCAAAACAAATCCATTTTTATTTTATGTTTTTGGTTTGGCCACTAAATAAATAAATAAATAAATATAGAGAGAGTAGAGTATATAGAGAGTACATAGTGTATATAGAGAGAGTGTGTATATATATATATTTGTTCACCTCTCCATATGATACTGATTAGCCTCATCTTTATTCCTGTCTTCCATGGAATATGATGTTCTACTTGAAATAAGACTGAGCGATATAGTTGGAAATAAGGATGTTTAAAAAGACAGGCTAGCTTATCAGGGCAAGTTCACATTCAACTAGAACACATCAGCCTGTCTCAAACCCCGCAGCCAGCTATCCTCCCAGAAACTTACTAGCAGTTCATTAACGGGGTAGTGGCCCAAACCCTATCACTTTGCCCTTCGTTGCTCTAGGTGCACCTTCTCTTTACTGTTCAAGTGACATTGGCCAGACTCTCTCTCCCTATTTGCATATTCAAAGGGAGTTGGGAAGGTAGGACAATGTCCTTCACCTCCAAATCCAGTAATCATCTGCTGGAGAGGCAGGAAGCAGTTTATTTAACTTCTATATTAAGGGCTATTATCTGCCTCTGCTACTTTGTCAGGCAGCCTGGTAACTTTAATCCATATGAAATGCATTCCCCAGGGTTTATTCCACTCTAGTTGAGACATAAGGAAAAATGGGTGAGATAGTAAACCTGGCTACCCTCTGTATTGGGAAGAAGGATTTTAGCATCTTGGTCAGCTGAAAGATTAGGCTTGTGTGGAGGGGGGTTTGTTGAAGGGCAAATAATATCATTATAACCAGAAGTGCTTACTTGCAAACCATGAAGGCTATTTGCCTGAATTAAGGCGTTAGAGATGGTCAGAATTTTATTTTTAAACTGCAACATTTTTATATGACTTTTAAGAAAAAAAGGGATGTAATTTTAATTTTAAAAAAAAATCTGAGAAATTTTATAACATTTGTCGGTATGTTCTGTTGGTTTAATGAAGCCTTAACACCGTATCTGTTGTGAATGCTTTGCTGTCCAGTGGACTGTGGCACCAGGAAGATTTTCTTTAAACAATAGAAGAAAGTGGATTTCTCTTTAAATCAGCCTACATATTTGTCCAGACTTTGGTTATAAGTCTTAAAGTATGTGTGTGTGCATGCATGCACATGTGCACACACACACTTACTTCTGCTTTTTAATTATCAAAGCATATTGCCTCTGGAAGATGAAATCCTATTCTCCATTTGTGTTTCTCTGGGCACACCTTCATTTATATTTTACTTCCTATAGCATAATTACCAACTGATGTTGGTACAGGCTCATGGTCAGACAGTACTGTATCTAGTTTTATTTTATTTTTTTTAGTAATGACCACAAAGTATGTGGAAGAAAAATACTAAATCCTACAAGAATTGCACTTGGGAATTACTGTGGTCAAGGGTGATGCAGCATTCTCAATGGAAGGCCCATATATGATAAAAAAAACCTAGACCTTCACCCTCTCCATACCAAATACTTGACCTGATTGGGAATAAGATGGGAGTCCCCTAACCACCAGCAAATATTTGGTCTTGCATCACATGATGAAGGTAGTCAAATGTGGAATTTGGTAGACTGCAAAAAGGATCACTTTTCAAAGCAGAGGCCCTTCTACTAAGAACGCTGTGTCACATATTTCCCCCCAGGCTCTGGAAATTCAGCCTGAGTATAGACAGAAGAAACATTCTAATTAATTGCAACTTCTGTGTTTTGGCATAGAGGAGAGGTGATAACTGATGGATGCCCCTTTTGCAGTGTTATTGTTACAGAATAGATATATTTAGCAGAAACAAACACATTTTTGACATAATGCTGGTGATACTGAGGCGTCATAATGCTAGTCTTGATCTGCACCATTTCTTTCCTTTGTTGACTGAAAACAGCTCTGCCTATTGGTAGCATACAAAGAAGTAGAGTGCGCTTGTTGCCATTCTCTGAGAGATGCAGTGGCACGATCATCAGAAAATGGGCAAGTACTTGACTCTAAGGCATCATCAGTACAAAATTATCAGAATGAGCAGTTTCCAGCCAAATATACTGAAAATCAACTCATTCTACTTACTGCATGGTGTGCGAGTCTGTGCCATTTAAATGGAGAAATAAAGAGTTGAAGCAGTTTCTTTATTAGTATACAGTTTTTAATACATTTTTAAAATACACATTTTCTTTTTAATGATTTTGCCCTTTTCCATTAGGAAAATGGGTGTTTCCTTGTGCTCCTGTGAAATGTAAGTCTTTAGAGACATTCTCATCTGTTCTGGGATCAGCACAATTCTAGAAGACAATCTGTGCTAGTTGGTTTGTGCTACCAGAGGCAGACGAGCACAAAACATGCACAGGCTCACCCTGCACTGCACAGTCTGTAGTCCCTGGCCTTCTTCAGTCATTTGTATGAAATCCGTGGGAAGTGGTTATAAATTGGGATCAGATCAGAGCAGTAGCACTTTACAGCTTATTTGCATTTATTTTGCCCAGGTAGTAGTAGATGTAATATAGCAGAGAATCCAGCCCTGTAATAAAGATATCATCTGTAAAGGTATACAGCCAAACATTTAAATCCTGGGTGGCTAAAGGTGGGCATAAATCTACTTTTTGACATCTAAATAAGTAGCCTGATTTTAGGGGGGTTGAATACATTTAAGCCCATAGGCACTGTGAGTAATACTAGCCCTGCAAAGCAGGCCATTTACTTAGGTGCCTAACTTCTGGCCCTATCATTTTAAAGTTTCTGCACTGCCATGGTAACCAAAAGTCAAATAAACAATAGTCCTGTGGCCTCAGAATGAATCTCAAATCATTAGTCCTTCCATCCCTGGTCTCAGAGTCTTTTTTTTTTGGCGGTGGTACAGCCCTCCCTATACTCTGGGGTAAGCAGGCAAGTTCCATGTGTTCAGGACCCCTGTTCAGGCTCCCTGCTTCCTCCCTGGGCTTGTTTCCTTCTCACCTCTCCAAAGCCTTTCCCACAGCCACTTCCTGGTCCCATTGTACACCTTCACTCCTCTCAGGCTCCCTGAAGTCTCAGGCTTCATGCTTGCTTCAGGGCTGGGGTTCACAGGATTCTGACTTGGAGTTCTCAAAAAAATCCCAAGCCGAAAGGATACATTTAAGTCATTCCCACTCTTCAGGCTTCAGCTTTAGTATCCCCAAGTTTCCCCCGATATTCTACTCCTCGGCTGAATACCAAGACTCCAGTGACGCAGCCCTCAAGTCTTTTGCCTGCATTTTTAGACCAACAGCAAGAGCTAACTCCTCTCCTGTGGCTTTTCCCAGTTTTCTTCTGTCCTGACTCCTGTCAAACGTTTGTAAGATGCAGACACTCCCAGCCTCTTCTCTTTTTCCAGACTAACTGAGCTTTCCCGTTCTTTTAAGGACACCTGACTCCTATCCAGGTGGACCTACCAATTAGGGTTGCCAGCTGTCTGGTTTTTGAATGAAATTCTGGTCAAAAAGGGACCCTGGCAGATTCAGTCAGTACTGCTGACTGAGCTGTTAAAAGTCTGGTTGGCAGGGCTGTCACACTCCCTACCTGGCTCCAAGCGGAGACATGCCTGCAGCTCCAAGGTGCAGGGGCGGCCAGGGGGGCTCAACGCACTGCCCCCACCCTGTGCACTAGCTCTGCAGCTGCCATTGGCCGGAAACACACAGAGCTGCCTAGCTGTCTCTATGCTTATGAAACAAGAGACATGTTGCTGCTTCTGGGGAGACCCTCAAGATAAGCACCACCCGGAGCCCTACCCTAACCCCCTTCCCCAGCCTTGAGTCCCTTCTTGCACCCAAACTCCCTCCTGGAGTCCACACTCCGCACCCCCTCCTGACCCCATGCCCCAGCCCTGATCCCCCTCCCACACCCAAACTCCCTCCCAGAGCCTGCCTCCCACACACCTGTCCCAGCCTAAGGTCATCTTCTTATCAGATGTGGAGCTTGCCAAGCCAATTTCCAGCCACTTTATCAGACAAGCACAGAGTGGGGGCAATGGACCAGTGTTCTCGTCACACACTTACGATCCAATCAGTGGGCCACATTTGAAGTCCTTCTAAGACTGAATCTTGGTTATTTGCCAGGTGATATTACTGATGCAATTCCACCTCCCAATTTTCCAGCCACTGGGCTAGCCCTAAGAATACTGTAGTTTAAAGTTGAGGGGTTGTCAGCAGCCAGATACAGCATTATCAGTGTCAAAGTAATTTCAGGCCAGAGCACAAGTCCCATTGCAATTCAATGGGTTTGAAAATCTCACCCTGTAATAATAATTCCTATTGAGTAGTTTCTGTTGAATATGATTTTTCCCCCATAGGTTCAGATACCCATGTAAACCATGATAAAGAATATTGATACAATAATCAGAAAATTAAAAATTGTGCTTATTACAATTCATTTTCACACCATTAGTTTATTCTAATAGATCCATTTGTTGCTGTGTTCTGAGTGAATCATAACCTCTTAAAAATAAGTCTAGTAATAAATTTGCACCTGTTCATATGTGGGGAGAGTAGTTCCCTTCAAATTCAGAGGATCATACATCATTAGATTATAACAGTTGATGGGTCTAATTTTGCCCCTTTATCTATTCTTTGTTATCATCAGCACATGCTTAGGAGATACTGTTTGTGTCATGAATCTGAAACAAACAAAAAGCTTCCCGTACAGCAGTTCTTGCAAGAACAAGCAATTTTCACACTATCCCTGCTGGAACCCTCACCCTGCTGCTGTGTTGTTGCTTTTATTTAATATCCTTTACGAGTTAATGAAAAATCAGGGCCTACAAGGGAAATTAGATGGCACAGGTGGTGTTCAATCTGGTCAGGAACTCAACCCTTTCATCTGAGCTCACCGGGCTTACTTTACCACATATTTTAAGGAGTCCCACTACTTTCTGAACATTCATAAAGTGCAGGAGGAGAATTTTTAATATGTGAGATGGTTAGGATTTCAAAAAAAGACATTCCCTTCCACCATCATAATAGTTCAGCAGTGGCCATCCATTAAAATCTAATTGGTTAGAAATTTCCACTGTTTAAAATCTTTATAGCTTAATCTGGATGGAACCCAAATAGTGTCATTAGTCTAAACTATACTCTTCAGTGCACTATATGCCCAGCATTCCAGAGAAAGGCTGCATGGCATAGCTAACTTTTTGGATGCCACAATATCTAGCGTTATGTATTTATAGCTATATCCCTTTCAAGATCACCGGTGCAAACAAATGGAACATTGATCATCTTTGCTTCTCTGAAAATGTTCTAAACGAGGGATCAAACTTTTAAAAAAGAGCTCAGCACAGCACCTGCATCTCTTGTTATTCTTTATGTTGAGTGCTGTTGAACTCTTTGAAAATCTGGCTTTTTTGCTTAGTAGATAGGGGGGGAATAAAGATATATATGGGAAACATAAAGTATCTGTTGACTTGTTCCAGGTAGTAGATTAAGACAGGAGATTTTTTCTTTAATCTTTCAGGTGACCATCTCATGTTCTGAAACATGAGGTTCAACTACTAATTATTTGGTTGTATGTTAATTTAGAGAGAACTTAAAATGTATACCTAGGCCATAATATAAATACACCATTATACATGGCCAGTCACAGCAACAGGTATATCACCCCTCACACTCAAATTTAGCTCCCCTGCTAAATAAACAGAAGCATCTTGTGTTTAAGGCTGCCAGCCTTCTTTAACAGGAACAAATAAAGACAAGAGCAATCCACTGAGAATGCCCTGCTGCCACTTCCCCCATTTTCCTACCAGAAAGTTCTACTCTGTGGAATAACAGCAAGAGAATTTCAACTGTCTGCAACTAGTACAGTAGGACATTGAGAAAGGCTCATCCCAGCTTGGCATCCAGTCATCCATGCCTCAGATTCTCCCATTATGCACCTCATTTCCCTTGAAGTCTGCAGTCTCCCCTTTTTGGTAAAGTGGTTTGGTGTACTTAGGTGACTTGGGCCTCTGGTTCCCCCTTCCAGGGACAAACAAAAGAGTTTGAACACAATACAAAAGAATTCTGTCACTCTCTCAATGGACCTCAATGGTCTTTCTGGCCCAATCCAGGCCCTAACTGTTCTTTGTGGCTGGGGTTTACCCCTTGGAGCCTCACTGCAAAGGATTTCCTTCTCCTCTTGTCTCAGGAGATTGGCTTTTGTGTCTTCTTCAGGGCTCGGTAGTCTTTAGAGCACTTTTTTGGGCTCAAGTATTCCTTCAGGTCTATTCCCAGGCTTAAACAGTCCCTTGGTGAACAGCTCCACAATCTTTCTCCCATTAGTACAGGAGTTCCTTGCAACCCTCACAATTTTCCCAACTCACATTATTTTATCATGGTGTCATGATATCTGGTATTCTTCTTAAAGCCCCAACTCTGGAGTCACAAAATATGAAACTTTGGGGGGGAAAAAAAGGAAAAAACAAAAAAAACAAATAAACAAAACCAAGCCCTTACGTTTGTGGAGAAAAGCTTGAAAATTGTTCCAAGTGCACCCTAAAAACCTCCAAACCACAAGCCAAATACCAGCCCCCCTATATCTTGATTTTAAAAATCTCATTTTTAAAGCCAATCTCATGATGTTTTGGGGGCCCAGCTAAAGATGACAGATATTACAGTAGTCACCTGACCATAGTTTCATGACCTGTTCCAGTAATGTGCTTCCTCTGATCAGATGTTTCATCTGAGGAATCCCTAATTTCTTGATTAAGTGAAAAACTAGGTGCATTTGGAACTGGACCCAAATCCCTCATGGGGTCATTCATTCTGTGACAAGTAGGCATTTGCCTGCAGGTTTCAGACAGAGCATTAAGGAACCACAGAAGTTTGACAGGAACCCGGGAGGCTGTCAGGTAATCCCCATCAAGGCTTCTGATTTCTAAGTAATCTCTGAGATGCAGGAGTTAATGCTTGTTATCCCTTTCCTACTCTAGTATTGCATTTCACCCAAGTCTCTATTCTTTTCTATCCTACTTTTTGTTTCTTTGGCTTTTATTGTTCCCCAAAAAAGACATTTAGTTATCAGGGGATTTTAACTGAAAACCCTGATTTGGACACTATGCAAATGCAAAGGAAAGAAAAGGGAACCTTTCAAAATGAATGCTCATTTTAAACCTTTGATTTTTCAGAATATTTTACCTGCTTCTTTTTCCCCTTTGTGTGTTAGTACATTTTTCAAGGATTCTTTTTATCAAATAGATTTTTTTAAAAAAAAGAAGTAGGCCAAGTCCCTCTGCACATTCCTATGAACCCAAAATTAACAGCTTAATGTTGTGACACTGAAAGAGTGATTTAGTGGGCTTTGATAGTCTTAAGAAGCTTTAATAGTCTTATGAGGAATTTTATATAAATCACTTTAAAAATCCAAATAAATTAGGTCCACTGGGTGACTTTTCTAAACTTTTACAAAGAATTCAAACAGGTTAGGGAGACAAACTTGATCCCTTTCAGAAACTATGCTGGCCTGATACCCATTAGAATGGATTTGTTAAGTGTTGTACAATGGCTTTGAATTTATTATTATTTTTAATTATACTCTTAACAGTCAATATTTTTAGAAATGTTAAGACTAAATTCCGGCTCCTGAGTTCATAGTCAGGTGCCAAAATAAGTCCTTGTGTGATGCTGGGTACCCATAACTTTTGAAAATCATGTTGGATTTAGGGCAAATTATGGTTGGGCCTGAAAGGGAGCTCTGGCTGGAGGACAGTGTATTGGGAGCTGTCCCTCCTTCCAGAGCCACTCATAATTCAGATGTCTGTGCTGAGCAGCAGAGGATAGGGGCAAGGGGCAAGCAGTGTTGACTGCAGCATTAACCAGACCTAGACTGAGCATGAGTGGACTGGTCCATTAACTTGCTTCCCCACCTAACCTTTCACACCAACAGAGCTGCATGGAACAAATCCCTTTTACAATGTATAGAAAGTCAAACTAACTGGTGTTGGCCAGATTTCACCCACCCATAGCCACTGAAGACAAAAGGGCATGATTCTTTAGACTCTCCCACTTAGATGATGTACATCCTCCCCATATCTAGCACAAGGCATGCTCTTAGCAGCCAAAATTGAGCCAATAAGTAGTTTCCAAGGTGCTCAAATTTGAATTTGTTTATAAAGATTTGCCCTTCATAATATTTTTGGTCTCACATGCAAAAACTTAAAAAACAAGATCAAAATGTAGTTGACCACTCAGTACAGCTAGAACACTAAACACACACTTAAAAAAAGAGCACTTCATCACCCTATCAGGCAAATACCTTTGTAAATTCATAGAATCATAGAATCATAGAATATCAGGGTTGGAAGGGAGCTCAGGACGTCATCTAGTCCAACCCCCTGCTCAAAGCAGGACCAATCCCCAATTAAATCATCCCAGCCAGGGCTTTGTCAAGCCTGACCTTAAAAACTTCTAAGGAAGGAGATTCTACCACCTCCCTAGGTAATGCATTCCAGTGTTTCACCACCCTCCTAGTGAAAAAGTTTTTCCTAATATCCAACCTAAACCTCCCCCACTGCAACTTGAGACCATTACTCCTTGTCCTGTCCTCTTCTACCACTGAGAATAGTCTAGAACCATCCTCTCTAGAACCACCTCTCAGGTAGTTGAAAGCAGCTATCAAATCCCCCCTCATTCTTCTCTTCTGCAGACTAAACAATCCCAGTTCCCTCAGCCTCTCCTCATAAGTCATGTGTTCCAGACCCCTAATCATTTTTGTTGCCCTTCGCTGGACTCTCTCCAATTTATCCACATCCTTCTTGTAGTGTGGGGCCTTAAACTGGACACAGTACTCCAGATGAGGCCTCACAATGTTGAATAGAGGGGAATGATCACGTCCCTCGATCTGCTCGCTATGCCCCTACTTATACATCCCAAAATGCCATTGGCCTTCTTGGCAACAGTGCACACTGCTGACTCATATCCAGCTTCTCGTCCACTGTCACCCCTAGGTCCTTTTCTGCAGAACTGCTGCCTACCCATTCGGTCTCTAGTCTGTAGCTGTGCATTGGGTTCTTCCGTCCTAAGTGCAGGACCCTGCACTTATCCTTATTGAACCTCATCAGATTTCTTTTGGCCCAATCCTCCAATTTGTCTAGGTCCCTCTGTATCCTATCCCTGCCCTCCAGCGTATCTACCACTCCTCCCAGTTTAGTATCATCCACAAATTTGCTGAGAGTGCAATCCACACCATCGTCCAGATCATTTATGAAGATTTTGAACAAAACCGGCCCCAGGACTGACCCCTGGGGCACTCCACTTGACACCGGCTGCCAACTAGACATGGAGCCATTGATCACTACCTGTTGAGCCCGACAATCTAGCCAACTTTCTATCCACCTTATAGTGCATTCATCCAGCCCATACTTCTTTAACTTGCTGACAAGAATACTGTGGGAGACCCTGTCAAAAGCTTTGCTAAAGTCAAGAAGCAATACCACTGCTTTCCCTTCATCCACAGAACCAGTAATCTCATCATAGAAGGCGATTAGGTTAGTCAGGCATGACTTTCCCTTGGTGAATCCATGCTGACTGTTCCTGATCACTTTCCTCTCATGTAAGTGCTTCAGGATTGATTCTTTGAGGACCTGCTCCATGATTTTTCCGAGGACTGAGGTGAGTCTCATTGAAATTGAAAATGATTACCCCCCACCATGCTACTGAAAGTAATTACACTCAGACTTTCTCAGCTCAATGTCTGGAGTTAAATTCTAAAGTCCAGGACTTTCCACTCAGAATGATTTACCCTCAGTTCAATAGATTTATGAAAGAGGGATTCTTAATTCAAGTAGCACAGCTGACCTTATCATTGTGGTAGAGCCGGGAGAGATGATGGTTTGTCAGATGGGCCCATACAACATAGGGCTTTATAGATCAATATCCGCCCATTGAACTGAACCTGGACATGAACATAAAAGCAGGGTGTTCTTTGCAGCACTGCCAAATCAGAAAGCTGCTTCAGCCTCTGAGGGGTCTTCAAGAGCTGATTGAAAGAAGCATACCCATTTTAGAGGTGACATAAAGCACAGACATCTGAGAAAAGTCCCATATCCTAGATAACCATCCCACATATATCCAATCAGGATGGGTGTATAAGGGTTGGTTATACCATGCCTCTACTTGTCAAGGCTCCTGGCTGAATAAAGAGAAAAAGATTTTTTTGAAAAAGTTGGAGCACTTGCCCCCCCCCCTCTTAAATCAAGTACTTAGTTTCTGTGGAACAGAGGTGGAACTCACCAACCTTAATACTAGGAATTAGCTTTGATTCCTTTTAGGGTAAATATGAAATTAAAGAATTAGGGTAGTCTTAAGAAAATATATACATGTTGTAAAGAAAGGCCCTGATTTTTAAGTAGAAGGAAAGCCTTGAGAGTAATAAGTTAATGAGTCAGAAGGCATGAAGTAGGGAAGATGTCCGGTTCAAAGAATAACTGATGAGATAAGGGGAAGTTTCTAAGAAGAAGGCTTCTGAGCGATAGGTATGGCTACAAATGGTTTTAAATTAAAAAAAGAAAAGAAAACTGTCTTGTGGTCCCTCGCACCCCCACATACCAGTTTTATCTCAAAATGTAGGGCCTATGTGAAACCAAGTGCAAAAGAAAAACTGGTGGTCATAAAGAAAGAAGGGAGGAAAGGTTTTGGGGAGAAAGTAGGTTGTAAATCTTATCTGGATTGAGATTGGAAATTGGTTTATAGCAGAAGTTAGTAATTGGCAAGGACAAAACTTGTTTGTTAAAGGGTATAAAAATAAGCTGTTAAAGGGTTCATTGCTAATATCTGCCTGACCATGTGGGAGCTGCCAATATGAGTCTAAACACCCTTGGGTTTAGCCCATTTGTAAGTCCTTGATCAAATGCTTATAAATGTTTTGTTACTGAATCACGTGTAGTGACTTGTTATATTTAGGCTGTTAGACATGCTTAAAGAAAATGTATAAAATACCATTTGGCCTTTAAACTTAATAAAGGAATGTATTATTAAAATTGGTGTTTGGTGGTTTCCAGTATCAATATTAATAATTTCCAAAATTATTAATAATTCTAACTCTCCTTTTTTGTTGGTAGTTAATACATTAATGACTTTCCAGACTGAAGAAGAAGTGGTGGAGGTGTGTGTATGCGTGGGTATTAAAGATATATTGCATATCTTCATTAATATCTATGCTATATTGAATTGTAGTTCCATTAGAACTCTCAGATGAATACCATCTGGCGACAGGGAGATCCCCACAGCTCCCTGCCACTAGGTAGGGGGCAGGGGAACTCTGAAGCTCCCCTCCACCATGGGGGGTAGGGAGACCCTGCAGCAACCAAGACAGGGATGGAGGGGGACCCTGGAGCTCTAAGCCCCCATGGATATCATGGACATTGTTAGTAAAAGGCATGGACAGTTCATGGACAATAAAGAAAAATCATGGAAGCCATGACCTGTCCCTGACTTTTATTAAAAATGTCCATGACAAAATCTTAGTCTTGCGTACTAACCATATTTTTTATCCTTTACATTCTCAATGTTTTAAAAAGCATACAGTCCATTCTTATTTCTGCAGTTTTCATAATTCTTAGCTAAACATAGCATTTTTAAAATTAATTACTTCAATATCTTTGGTTAGGTGATCTTTGTATCATCTCTTTGACTTTTTCTTCTCTATGTGCCTGGCATAGATTGTATTCCGATTTATTTATTCTGTGCCATTTGAATAATTTTATTTACCTTTTAAAGACTGTTTTTTAACCTTCTTCAGCTTCAAGATTTTTTTTATCATAATTACAGAGACTAGGATTCTAAATGCACGAACATAACCTTGGAAATACATAAAATCTAGAGAACAGTTGGAAAGGAATGAAGAGAATAGTATTCACTCCTCCACAGTTTCCCTTTAAAAATAGCCAAATGATATAATTATTTACAGTTTAGTTATTTACTAACAATGGAACAAACGGGTACATTAAAATATCCTACCTCCACACTCTTGTGCCATTGGCCGGTGGAGACCAAAAATTGAGGCTCAGATTCTCAAAGGTATTTAAGCACCTAACTCCATTTCAATGGAAGTTGGATGCCTAAATGCTTTTGAAGAGCTGGGCCTTCATGCCAGCACAAGTCTCATGGCAGTGTCTGGTATTTGTTTTGTGGACTCGATGAATCTTTTCTCTTCTAGCTACTTACCAGTGACAGTTAATATGTTGAGAGAAAGAGCTATTGGTAAAAATAAAGGGACACACTTGATAAAATGAGGACAGCATAACAAAGACTTTAACCCTTACTCATTTCTTTGATTTCTGTGTTAAGACCCACCAAAAATCTTGGCAAACAATTCAAGAGAGTAAAGAAAGAAGAGCTGTGTTGGAATGGGCTATTAACTATTTCAGATGAGTTTTGGGGAAGTACAGCAGATGCCACAAAGGATTGGCAGTGCTGTTCAGTGGAGAGGATGCTGGACTAAGTGCTAAGAGGCCTGGGTTCCATTCCCAGCTAAGTTGCTGGTCTGCTGTGTGACGTTGGGCAGTCACTGCCCCTCTCTTTGTTAGCCTTCCCATCCTTTATTTTGTCTTGGCTAAGTGTTTCAAACGGTTGGGGGTATCTGAAACAATAGAGCTCTGATCTCAGTTGGGATCTATAAGTGCTAGTATATTACAAATGATTTATGTTAATAATTAGATTTTCAACTGAGTTCAAAATTTTAGCAAAAACTGCAATAGAATTTGGGTTTTCTGGTATAGAAGGAGTGAGGGAGAAATGTAAGATTCCACACTCACATGGTGCATTCTGAGATGTGAAGTCCTGAGCATATTCTACATTTAAAAAAAAAAGTTCAGAAGGATCCAAAGGGGTCTGATGGGTTGTTTTGGAATCAGCTGGGAGGGCAGCTTCTTATTTATCCCCATATAGAAGATAGGGTGCAGGTGGCTTGCAATGCTGTGGGCCTGACAGACCATTTCTGATCACAAGGGTCATGAGAGATGTGTCTTTCTAGGCCATCTTTCAAAACACCAGTGGGAAATCCTGGCCCCAATGAAGTGAATGGTGGTTTTCCCATTGACTTCATTAGGGCCATGAGTTAATTCCACAAGCTTAAGGGGTACCACATAACCCTTCACATATGAACCTAAGAGCCTGATGAAAGGGGGATGTAGCAAGCTACTAGCCCCCCCAGACCTCAAGAATACAGCAGAGAAGATTGGGGACAACAGACACTTTGTATGGATATGCATAATAATTTGGAGAAGTCAGATAAATGTTTGATTTTGGATGCTTGACTAAACCAAACCCAAACTCCAAATTATTTGCAATTCCCCAATAATTAGCAGTCTTCTATTTTTATGGCACTATAATAAATAATGATAAATTATAGTAATTACTACATAGATTGCATTAACAAAACAAATACAGGGCAAAAACCCTGTCCTGGAAAGCTTAAAATCTAAGTCAGACAAGTCTGATACATGGAATTAATAATGTAAAAGTTATTAGGCATGAAGGCACAGTAAGTGAGTAGACCAGAATATAAGACTCTAGCCTTCGGAACTATGCCATTAATTGCTTTAGCTTTCCAGACAAGAAGTCTGAGGAGGATTTTTATTGTAGCAAGCCATGTTCTGTCATACAGAGGCAGTTGGAATTGGCCACTAAATAAAAAATAAACAAACAAGGATTTCTTTAAAGCACATTGGATCCAGTGTGAATACTGAATACCACAAAGGCTACTATACATTGTAAAAGACAAGAGATTTTTTAATTGTTGTTTTCCCACTATGTAACTTACGATGGTTTCCACGTTTTTCCCTAACAATGTTAACTTAATTTCTTGGTTTGTTAATGTGTGTATATACAAAAACAGAAAATGTCCCTGTGATAGGTTTGGTCACAGAGACCCGCCCCTCCCATAGGATCCAAACCCCAAATAAATTTGTCTGACTCTGTATAAAGTTTATACAGGGTAAACTCATAAATTGTTCACCCTCTATATCACTGATAGAGAGATATGCACAGCTGTTTGCTTCCCCAGGTATTAATAACTTATTCTGGGTTAATTAATAAAAGTGATTTTATTAACTATAAAAAGTAGGATTTAAGTGGTTTCAAGTAATAACAGAAAGAACCAAGTAAGTCACCAAGCAAAACAAAGCAAAAACACTCTAGTTTAAGCCTAATACATTAAGAAACTGATTACAGGTAATATCTCACCCTCTGAGATGTTCCAATAAGCTTCTTTCACAGACTAGACTCCTTCCTAGTCTGGGTCCAATCCTTTCCCCGGTACAGTCCTTGTTAGTTCCAGCAGCCATCTCAGATGGTTAATTAAGGGTTTTCTCTTTGCCCTGCTCCATCCCCGTTTATAACTTTGGCACAAGGCAGGAATCTTTTTCTCTCTGGGTCCCCACCCCTCCTTCTAAATGGAAAAGTACCAGATTTAAGATGAAAAGGAGTACTTGTGGCACCTTAGAGACTAACCAATTTATTTGAGCGTAAGCTTTCGTGAGCTACAGCTCACTTCATCAGATGCATAAAGTGGAAAGTACAGTGAGGAGATTTTATATACACACAGACCATGAAAAAATATACATTGTAAGGAGCGTGATCACTTAAGATGATCTATTGCCAGCAGAAGAGTAGGGTGGCGGGGAGAGAAAACCTTTTGAAGTGATAATCAAGGTGGGCCATTTCCAGCACATTTCCAGGAGTTAACAAGAACGTCTGAGGAACAGTGTGTGTGTGTGGGGGGGGAATAAACATGGGGAAATAGTTTCACTTAGTATAATGACTCAACCACTCCCAGTCTCTATTCAAGCCTAAGTTAATTGTATCCAATTTGCAAATTAATTCCAATTCAGCAGTCTCTCATTGGAGTCTGTTTTCGAAGTTTTTTTGTTGAAGAATAGTCACTTTGAGATCAGAAATCGAGTGACCAGAGAGATTGAAGTGTTCTCCAACTGGTTTATGAATGTTATAATTATTGACATATGATTTGTGTCCATTTATAAATTTAATGGCTCCCACTTAATATGTTTACATCAGTAATACAAGTTTATATCTTATTCTCCTAACTTCAGATGTAGAAATAATACATGCAAACAAATAGGATGACCACACTTACTAGATTATAAGCTTTGTAACGATACCTTACAAGGGACATTTTGCATAAAGCATATTTCAGTTACATCATATTCACATTCATAGGCATATTTTCATAAAGCATATGGAGTGCAATGTCACAGTCCCATCTCTTATTAATCTGAAGTCAAACTAGGGTCCTTAGTGCTTTTGATTGGTTACCGAGAAATTCAAACCTGGCAGTATGTCACAAATTACATTAATAAAGAGGAACACATACATCTTATCAGCTATTGTTAACAAGGTAGTAGTGATTATAGACAGCATCCTTTAAACTTTGTTATTCTCTGGCATTTATATAGTATTTGCTGCTTCTCTTTCTAATTTTATGGTCCATTTAATACTTGTCTTTCTTCCTCCAGCACTCACTCACTCTCTCTACATCATGGTTTTTCTTTCACTGCACTTTGCTTCCTTCTGTTTTGTTTATAATAGTTAGTATTTACTTCAGTGTGGACTGCCCCACCCCCCACCCCCATTATTTTTTTCTTGTGTCTCAGAGAATTCCCTTAAAGTTTATTTTACTTTTTTCCCCCTCTTCTTTCATACATCTTCTCACCTCAATCTTTTGTCGTCTTGGTTTCTGTAGGTGCAGGTCTTGATCCTGCAAATTAAAGGGAGTTTTGGCAGTGACTTTAATAGGTAGAAGATCAGATCCTCAGATTTCAAACACTGGGATCATAATCAGATAGCCAAATCCCAACAAAATGCATGATATAACCACCCAAATACACATTTGATTAAGGACTTATATATAAGAATTGGACTCTCCATATTTACTTTTCTGGTTTTTGTTTCTTGCTCTTTATTTACTTTACAACACCTTTATTCCCCCCTTCATAGATCTTTATTCTCCTTCCCCTCTGTGTTGATTTCTTCCCTATCCCCACAACTGAAGAGACATTGGGAAGTGTTCACACTATAAAGGTTTCTTCCTTAGGTCTCTTATAAGTGATTTTTTTCAGATACAGCTCACTCGACCTTTCCCTTCAATTCAGTGTTCATTAGTATGTGGAAGTACAGTACTGTACATATTTCAAAGGACAACCCTCTGCACTGCAGCACAGTGAAAGTGGGTCATATTGGCACAGGTTATTTTAGTATCAATTTTCTTATCTAATTAATAGCTGATCTGGCAGATCCCTGTGTGACATCATCCTTTTCAGGGCTCATTTCTACAGTTGTGAGAATTAAAAAAAATATATAAATGTGATGAAATAATAATCAAATGTAATGATTTCAACTATTATAGAACCATCTACAGAATGTGCCAGTAGAAGTTATAGATAGAATCGAAATAGGTTATCCAGTCTGTCTGTTTGCCAGTGAAGAAATGTTTCTAAAGCAAATTTCTATGTTGCTGATGGAAAAGGGAATTCTTCAAATATTCAGTTACAAAGAGCATATTACAAACTGATATTAACAAATAATTTGAAATCATTTGGATTGGGAAGATTCCAGCAAGATTCATACAAACTACAGGAGTGGCTCTAGCTGTACAGTGATGATTAGAGTTATTTTGTAAGCAGATACTGAATGCAATGATATTTTGTGAGATAACTGCAAATATACAGCAATAGCTTGACTAAGGCAGCCTCATGGTAAAGTGTACTCATATTAGCCACACTATGGCTATAAAGTCAACAAGATGCAAGAAAGGGATGTTAGAAATTTGTTTTAAAAATTGAACTATCAGTAACAAACACTAAGACATGCAGTTCCACGGTTGGTCAGAAGAACGGGCAATAAAAAGCACCAATATTGTAAGAAGCGTAGATCCATAAAACACATTGCATATTTTTTTCCTATTACAGCCTCCCTTTAGGTTAAAATGTTAAAAATATCTGCCTGCTAGATTACCTTTAGCCTATCCCTGACACAAACCAAGAAACTTTTCCACTGTGTGACAGATGGCATTTCAACAGATCCATGTCTGCCTCCTTGGTTCCAACAGTAGGTTTATAAATAAAGTACATACACTTGGTGACCTACTGTCAGAGGTGCATATGCCAGGGAGAGTGTTAATTTGGACACAAAATAAAAATCCAAACTCGAGTGGGTTAATTTAGAAAATAATAGATTGAGTAAATAATTTTATTATATATTAATTAGGGTTGTCAAGCGATTAAAATTATTTGTGATTAATCACATGATTAATTGCACTGTTAAACAATAATAGTATACCATTTATTTAAATATTTTGGATGTTCTTCTACATTTTCAAATATATTGATTTCAGTTGCAACACAGAATACAAAGTGTACAGTGCTCACTTTATATTTTTTTTTACAAATATTTGCACTGTAAAAACAAAATAAATAGTATTTTTCAATTTAGTTAGTACAAGTAGTGCAAAGTCTTTATCATGAAAGTTGAACTTACAAATGTAGAATTATGTACAAAAAACCATTGTTTTATTTTTCAATGTAAAACAGTAGAGCCTACAAGACCACTCAGTCCTACTTCAGCCAATTGCTCAGACAAACAAGTTTGGTTACAATTTGCAGGAGATAATGCTGCCCACTTCTTGTTTACAATGTCACCTGAAAGTGAGAACAGGCATTTGCATGGCACTGTTGTAGCCAGCATTGCAAGGTCCAGCATTGCAATGTGCCAGATGCTCTAAAGATTCATATGCCCCTTCATGCTTCAGCCACCATTCCAGAGGACATTCGTCCATGCTGATGAGGGGTTCTGCTAGATAATGATCGAAAGCAGAGCGGACTGACTCATGTTCATTTTCATCATCTGAATCAGATGCCACCAGCAGAAGGTTGATTTTCTTTTTTGGTGATTCGGGTTCTGTAGTTTCTGCATAGGACTGTTGCTCTTTTAATACTTCTGAAAGAATCCTCCACACCTCATCCCTCTCAGATTTTGAAAGGCACTTCAAATTCCTAAACCTTGGGTCGAGTGCTGTAGCTGTCTTTAGAAATCTCACATTGGTACCTTCTTTGCATTTTGTCAAATCTGCAGAGAAAGTATTCTTAAAACGAACATGTGCTGGGTCATCATCCGAGACTGCTTTAACATGAAATATATGGCAGAATGTGGGTAAAACATAACAGGAAACATACAATTCTCCTCTAAGGAATTCAGTCACAAATTTAATTGATATGTTTTTTTAATGAGCATCATTAGCATGGAAGCATGTTCTCTCGAATGGTGGCCAAAGCATGAAGAAGTATACAAATGTTTAGCATATCTGGCACATAAATACCTTGCAACACCGTCTACAAAAGTGTCATGCGAATCCCTGTTCTCACTTTCAGGTGACATTGTAAATAAGAAGCAGGCAGCAGTATCCCCTGTAAATGTAAACAAACTTGTTTGTCTTAGTGATTGGCTGAACAAGAAGTAGGACCGAATGGACTTGCAGGCTCTAAAGTTTTACATTATTTTTTGAGTGCAGGTATGTAAGAAAAAAATCTACATTTGTACGTTACACTTTCACGATAAAGAGATTGCACTACAGAACGTGTATGGGTGAATTGAAAATACTATTACTTTTGTTTAACATTTTTACAGTGCAAATACTTGTAATCAAAAATAATAATATAAAGTGAGCACTGTACACTTTGTATTCTGTGTCCTAATAGAAATTAATATATTTAAAAATGTAGAAAAACATTCCAAAATATGTGCTACATTTCAATTGGTATACTATTGTTTAAAAGAGTGATTCATCACAATTAATTTTTAAATCATGATTAATTTTTTGCATTAATTACATGAGTTAACTGAGATTAATTGACAGCCCTAATATTAATGTAAGTGAAGATCCATCCATGTTGGCTCGGTCTCAATGTGCCTTGTGATTACTCTTCTCTGCCTTGTGAATTATTTCATATGTATAAGATACCAATTTTTTCTGTGCAGGCGGATACCAGAGGTGAAATCCTAGCCCCACTGAAGTCAATGGAAAAATATCCATTGACTTCACATGGATGAGATTTCACCCCAGGTCTTATATCTTTAACTACAGTATGGTATGAGGACCACATTCTGATCCCCTTGTTCATGTTGAGTAGAATGCTGCTTTGATTGTGTCACCACTGAAATCAGTGGAACAACTCATGCAATAAATCACTATATGTAGTCCAAAATGTTTCTATTCATTTAACCAGAATATAGCTGTGTTTATTATAAAAATATGAGCTGCTATTGTATTTTAGGCACGACTCAAACACAAAATGTTTCAAAAAGATCATTTTGAAGTTTTTTAAATATACAAATGAGAGACAGTAAATCCACCAGGACTAGTTTTAGAGAAATATTCTGAAAAGTTTTTAAAATATGCATTCTTATCTCCAAAATCTTCAGATGAAACATGCATATTGAGGAATCCTTGTATATTTATTTTCTTGTCAGCCTGCAATGGCAGCAATGTGAGTGGATTAAAGGAAAGGTTTAATTTCACAAAGCTACAGAATATTGCTTTGAATGCCTTTTCTCTTCTTTAAATGCATGGTTGTTACCATCTTGTTCTGAAGGAAAAAAAACCCTCTAAATTACCTAGTGGATCAATAGAATATGTTTATACTGTGTAGGCAGGATAAGTAAGGAACTGACCTCTTTATTCATGTAACCATAAAATAAATTGCATTTGTTTGATACCTTTGACTTTCTCACCTGTATTTTGGAAACTAATTTGTCTCAGCTGGGACTATTGCTAAGATGCCAGACTTCTGATCATCTGCCAGACAACCATCAGTTCTAACAAAAAGACACAAAATATGTGTGACTCTTTCTTTTCACCAAAATGTAGCAGAATTCTTCCTAGTGATGACATTAAAAAGGGCGGGGGGTGTATGTGTGACATATCAGGGTACAGTCCAAACTAATGAATAGCTTTGTCACCCCTGCCCTGTAACCTAGGGTGCCCTTTACAATGCCTTGCTGCTGAAGCTTCCCACCTAAACCGTTCAAAAAACAGCGTACAGAATGTAAATCACTCTCAGCTATGTCTGTGTGTGCTGCAGCCAGCCAGCCAGACCTTGGCTCTTATCAGCCTGGGTTGAGAGGAAGGTGATCAGGAACAGTCAGCATAGATTCACCAAGAGTAAATCATGCCTGACCAACCTCATTGCCTTCTATGATGAGATAACTAGCTCTGTGGATATGGGGAAAGCGATGGATGTGGTATACCTTGACTTTAGCAAAGCTTTTGATTCGCTCTCCCACAGTATTCTTGCCAGGAAGTTAAAAAAGTATGGATTGGATGAATGGACTATAAGGTGAATAGAAAGCTGGCAAGATTGTCGGGCTCAATGGGTAGTAATCAATAGCTCGATGTCTAGTTGGCAGCCGGTATCAAGCAGAGTTCTTCAGGGGTCAGTCCTGGGGCCGATTTTGTTCAATATCTTCATTAATGATCTGGATGATGGGATGGATTGCACCCTCAGCAAATTTGCGGATGACACTAAAGTGGGGGGAGAGTAGATACAATGGAGTGTAGGTATAGGGTCCAGAGTGACCTAAGCAAATTGGAGGATTGGGCCAAAAGAAATCTGATGAGGTTCAATAAGGAAAAGTGCAGAATCCTGCACTTAGGACAGAAGAATCCCATGCACTGCTACAGGCTGAGGACTGACTGGCTAAGCAGCAGTTCTGCAGAAAAGGACCTAGGGATTACAATGGATGAGAAGCTGGATATGAGTCAGCAGTGTGCCCTCGTTGCATTAGTGGGAGCATTGCCAGAAGATTAAGTGATTATTCCCCTCTGTTTGGCACTGGTGAGGCCACATCTGGAGTATTGTGTCCAGTTTTTGTCCCCCCAATACAGAAAGGATGTGGACATATTGGAGAGAATCCAGCAGAGGGCAATGAAAATGATTTGGGGGTAGTGGCACATGACTTATGAGGAGCTGCTGAAGGAGCTGGGCTTATTTAGTCTGCAGAAAAGAATAATGAGGGGGGATTTGATAGCAGCCTTCAACTACCTGAAGGAGAGTTCCAAGGAGGATGGAACTCAGCTGTTCCCAGTGGCAGATGACAGAACAAGGAGCAATGGTTTCAAGTTGCAGTGGGAAGGTGTAGGCTGGATATTAGGAAACACTATTTCACTAGGAGAGTATTGAAGCACTGGAATGGGTTATGTTGGGAGGTGGTGGAATCTCCATCCTTAGAGGTGTTTAAGTCTCGGCTTGACAAAGCCCTGGCTGGGATGATGTAGTTGGTGTTGGTCCTGCTTTGAGCAGGGGGCTGGACTAGATGACCTCATGAGGTCTCTTCCAACCCTAATTTTCTCTGATTCTATGACCCCAACACCCACGCCCAGTCCCAGACCTTTCCCCCAGAAATGTATGACCCCTTCTGCCCAGCCCTTTAAGTTCATTATTCCTTTAAGGGAATAATACACACACAACTTGTTACCACAAATGGAGTTACCCAGATGCTTCAACCTGAACACACTGGGTTAGATAAAACAATAAAACAAGTTTATTAATTAAAAAAAGAGAGATTTTATGTGAGTACAAGTAATGAGGCATAAAAGTCAGAAACAATTACAAGAAAAATAAATATAAAATTCTTACTGGTGTCTAATGTAAACTATATTAGATTCAAAATAAAGTTTTCTGACCATGTGCTTTCAGTAGTCTTACCTACAAAACTTTTTTTACATCAGGACCCCTCCCACAGAGCCCAACAGCTGCTTTTGTCTCTTCAGCTGCAGTGAATGTGATGGGGAGCGGGTGTCTTGGGGTGGTTTCCCTCCTTTTTATAGTTTTAGGACCTAGACAAATTGGAGGATTGGGCCAAAAGAAATCTGATGAGGTTCAATAAGGATAAGTGCAGGGTCCTGCACTTAGGACGGAAGAACCCAATGCACAGCTATAGACTAGGGACCGAATGGCTAGGCAGCAGTTCTGCAGAAAAGGACCAAGGGGTGACAGTGGACGAGAAGCTGGATATGAGTCAGTAGTGTGCCCTTGTTGCCAAGAAGGCCAATGGCATTTTGGGATGTATAAGTAGGGGCATTGCCAGCAGATCGAGGGACGTGATCGTTCCCCTCTATTCGACATTGGTGAGGCCTCATCTGGAGTACTGTGTCCAGTTTTGGGCCCCACACTTCAAGAAGGATGTGGATAAATTGGAGAGAGTCCAGCGAAGGGCAACAAAAATGATTAGGGGTCTGGAACACATGACTTATGAGGAGAGGCTGAGGGAGCTGGGATTGTTTAGCCTGAAGAAGAGAAGAATGAGGGGGGATTTGATAGCTGCTTTCAACTACCTGAAAGGGGGTTCCAAAGAGGATGGGTCTAGACTGTTCTCAATGGTAGCAGATGACAGAACGAGGAGTAATGGTCTCAAGTTGCAGTGGGGGAGGTTTAGATTGGATATTAGGAAAAACTTTTTCACTAAGAGGGTGGTGAAACACTGGAATGCGTTACCTAGGGAGGTGGTAGAATCTCCTTCCTTAGAGGTTTTTAAGGTCAGGCTTGACAAAGCCCTGGCTGGGATGATTTAACTGGGAATTGGTCCTGCTTCGAGCAGGGGGTTGGACTAGATGACCTTCTGGGGTCCCTTCCAACCCTGATATTCTATGATTCTATGATATTTCCAGCCGTTTTTTCCCACGTGTTTGAATTTCCTTTATTTTCACTAACTTCTGGATGACTCTGTTTACTACTTAAAAGCGAATTAAGGCAAGCATACATTGCTTCCTTTGTTTAGGACAAACCTGACTTCTGCCTGGGCAAGGTGGTGGGGTTTGGAACATGTGTTTAATATCATACAGAGGAATCTTATAAATTCACAGTGTCACCACACGTATTTTACCAAGACAGTACTGACCAGCAGTTTTTAAATGGTACCTTGCAAGGCATACTTTGTACAAAGATTATTACAACAATGTGTAGGGTATGAATAAAGGGGTGTATTCTATCACAATATGCACATTATCATGTGTGATAATGAACATGACATACAAATCTAAGACAAGAAAAGGTGGTCCAAGTTATTGGCCTACCACTTTTAACAGAGTCTCTTTTAGTCATTCAGGAAAATTCAATCTTGGGATTGGAAAATATCTTTAAAATATATTTGAGATAAATAATTATTGTGATCCCCAAAATATTCCTGAAAACTGAAGAAATACTATAAAATATGAAAATATTAAAGGAGCTAAAATGACCTTGCTTATCAGGTTTATACTCTTAAAATAGATGTTAAGAGTAACTTCAAGAATATGCACTAATACACTACAGAAATTGCTTACTAATGACAACTTAATGAACTGCAGTTCATCCCAATTAAGCAACCATCCTATTTAAACAGTTTGAGTCAAAATTATCCCCAGCATAACTTCAATGATATCAATGGAGTTACCCCAGAGATTAATTTTGCCTTTACTTAAATGTTACCTAATGTTATAACAGAGTCTCTGCAGCTCATTCCACTCCACTAAAGTATTTGTGACCTTTCCTCGCTATATTAACTCTTCTAATTGTAATTGACAGAAGAATTCCCTGCCTGCCATTATGTGGAACAATACTATCCATGAGCAATTTGTGACTTTTAACCACCATAAAAAGACCCCTAATAGTAACTGGCAAGACAATGATACCAAAAATCATTGCAGCAAAATGGCTTAAGCAGGTATGATTGTCACCATTATGGTGACAAATGTTCATTGCACTTAATAATAATAATAAAAAAAAGGCTCCTTAAGATTTGATCCATCTTTCATTTAAGTGGTTTATGCTTGATTTACCTCTTCCAAAGATTTGTTGGGGCAAGGTTAAAATAGATCAGAGTGATTAAAGAAATACTGAGCCAAAACTTAACTTAAATTGGTTTTCAATTAAACAAAGACTAGTAAGCAATGCTGGTTCTCTGCATTAGAGGCAAATTTAAAATATAACATTTTGCTAAATGGAAATATTATTTAATGTGCTAAGCGAACTAATTCTCCCTACTGAGCTATTAGTCCAGACCACCATCTCCCTGTGTATGGGCTTAATATACTGAAATCAGGGAGAAACAATCAGTCTGAGTTTTTGCTTTCTTGAGCAATTACCACATGGAAATCCATGGGATTAAATTATGCTGAAAACAAAACGCTTTTTTCAGGTACATCTTTAATGAAAAAAAGCGTAGGTTGTGACTTCTTTTCCTGCTGAAAATATTTGGTTTTATACCATGCTCATCACCATAATATGTTATAATGGTTCTTTTGCTATTTTGTTGACCTGCTGATGTTTCTTTGCACTTGATAGGGATTAGTACAGCATATTCAGTGAGCTGAGTTAAATACAGCAAATATCTGATATAAAAATATTAACATAATCACATTCCAGAGAACAAGAAATTAGGGGCAAGATTCTCTCCTATGTCAAGTACTGCCCAAAGCAAACGAGAAGGAAGCTTCAGGAGTCTGGTTATGGCTACCTGAAACTCTGAGCTGGTCCCGACCCTGACACCATTTAGAACTGCTGCTAGGAAGGTCTAAGTTGTGCCACTGGCATATGGTCCTTAACAGACCTTATGTCACAGGAAGAATGGTGTAGCATAGCAGATCTCCACAAACTCTGACAAAGAGACAGCCTGAGGGGTCTGGTATGCACTATTACAATTATGATAATTCATAAATTGGATATTTTTGAAAAGTGGATAATCCTGAGGTATTCATGAACAGTTCCCAACTCCCAGATGTTCAATTCTGTCACGTCTGTTAGGAAACAACTGGCATAACAAGCTTTAAATTTTTGACCTTGATTTGCTTCTGACATGAGATCCTTAATTCCCTGAGGTAAGGCAATAGAAGTAACCTGAATTAGTGTTTCATAAGTTATCTTTACCATAAACTTGCCATTGTAAAAAAAAAAAACCTTTTGTTATACAACTAGTGTCAGTCTCCTGACATAAATTACAGATAAGAGAAGTACTCCTTAAAAATTAGATGAATTTCAGTTAAAAATTACCACAACAATTGGCATGATTTATATTAAAGATCATGCTATGTTATTCATGCCTCAGCATAGTATAGTTGTCGTTTGAGAACTGAAAGGGATAGCAGATCTTGGCTCAAGGGTGATGTTTTTAAACATAGTCATAACTTCGAAGATTGTATCATGATGCATCTTTGCAGCCAATCTTTAATTACAAGCTCACATACTATTTTTCCCACAGCACCCCTACCTTATTCAGTGCACAGGATGGCTGGTGCTCTGGGGATGAATCAGGGTTGTGTAATGTGTGAGGCTGTTGTCTGCAGGATTCCTCTCTCCTTTTTTGCTGAAGTTAAATGATAGTGTAGTGAATGAGGCAAGGTATTAAAGGAAGAGAAAAGATAGTCTCCTGGTTAAGGATACCACCCGGGAGAAATGGATTCTGCCTTTGCCATAGATTTTCTATATGATGTAGGGCAAATCTTTTAAATCAAAATTTTCATAGGTACCCACTAATTGTGTGTTTATTTCTGGGTGTTCAGCGTGAGACACCTGAGGCCAGATTTGCTGAGCACTCGCAACTGCAACTAAAGTTAACTGGAGTGTGCTTTGAACAAATGATTTACTATAAAAATGCTAAGTATTCTCAAAATCAGTCCAGAAGTGTCACAATTTGGGCAACCAAACTTAGTGGATACTTTACAATTTAGGTCTTAATCTCTCTGTGCTTCTATTCCCCAGCTATCAAATAAAGATAATAGTATCACCTACGCTCATAGGGGTGTTGTGAAGATAAATTCATTAATGTTTGTAAAACACTCAGGTAGTACTATTTTTACTATTAATTAATTATTATTATTTATTATTTGCATTCTCATAGCACCTAAGATCCTCATTGATTGACCCCATTGTGTTAGGCGTATAAACTCAGAACAAAAAGACTGTCTGTGCACAAAAGAGTTTTCAGTTAAAGAAGACAAGACAACTGATGAACACAGACAGACAGATGGGAGAGAACACGGAACAATGAGGCATGATTGGTCAGTATGATAGGTCCTCTTTGTAGCCGTCACAGCAAAAGAGAGTTTAAAGGAGGAATGTGAAGAATAAATATTTAGCTTTCCCGATGTTTACAGGGTATATCCTGTAGGATGCAATGTGTAGAAGGTATATTTCAGGTGTTGGGACATGTGAAAAGATGCCTGCTTGTCGGGCAAGGAAAGAGAATAGCCTGGTAAAAAGCTAAGTCAGCAACCTGCTCAGGTAAACAACTTGTTCAGCAATTCAATCAGGTAAACAACTGAGTTAACAAACTAATCTTAGTGGTAGGCACAAAAGTGTTTATACAATATATAATAAATAACTTTGTAACAATATATTTAAGGTGAGCACCTAAAAGTGGGTGTGCGCTTTCATTTAACCCTATGCTGTGCCCTGTTTCTGTAAACTAACCACTCACTAGAGTGGCAAATAAATGACATACTCTTCAGCTCAAGAGTTTGTCTGTAAACCTGTGCATTCTGAGTAGCAAGGAAAAGAACCAGTCAACACCTCCCAAACATGAAGGTTGGCATGGAAAAAAAACATGAAATTGTTTATTTGAAAATGTAACAAGTGGACAATGAAGGCTGTCATCATTGGCTGATTAGAGGTGGGAGATGCCCTTTTGATAGTGAATGAGAGATGATAGGAAGGATTGGGGATAGGGAAGTGATGGTCAACCTGCAGCCCATCAGGTTAATATGCTGGCAAGCCATGAGACAGTTTGTTTACACTGACCATCTGCAGGCTCCCTCCGCAGCTCTCAGTGGCTGCAGTTTGCTATTCCCAGCCAATGGGAGCTGCGGGAAGCGGTGGCCCACCACTGGGATAGGGTCTGAAGGGCCTTGAAAGTGAAGAAATTGGCTTACATTTGATACAGCAGAGAAGAGGAGCCAGTTCAGGGCTACAAAGGGACGGATGACATGGTCAAAGTAACGAGCAAGAAAAAAAAAAATCTTTGCAGCAGCATGCTGAATTGATCTGAGCAAGGCAAGATCTCATTTGTCAATATCAGAGTAAAGGATGCTGCAGCAATCGAGATGCAAGATGATAAGACACTCGATGAGAGTTTTAACTGTGCAGGATAGGAAAGTCCATATCCTAAAGCTGTTATGCAAAAAAGAAAAAAAATCTGCAAAACTTAGATATAGCCTAGATATGAGGACCTAGAGAGAGGCCCAAGTCAGAAGCTGATACCCAGGCTAGAGGACTGAGTGACAGGCAGAGATGGTGGTGTTGTCCACAGACTCATAGTTCTACGTCTTTATTGTAGAAAATTCCCCTTCTGTCTAAACTGAAATCTCCTCAGACTGTCTCACTGACATCTCATCATGGATGTCTGGCCATCAGCTTAAGCTCAAATGGCTAAAACAGAACTTCTAAACTTTCCCTACAAGCCCTCACTGGTTCTTACCTTTTCAATCACAGCGGACCACACTACTATCCTGGCTGTCACTCAGCCCCATAACCTGGGTGTCATCTTTGACTTGGCCAGATCTCTGGATTCTCATGAACATCTCTGAGACACATCTTTTTCCTCTTCATCCACACAGCTATTTATTTTCCCCACGCTCCCATCATCTCTTATCTTGATTATTTTAGCATCCTCCTCTTTGGCCTTGACAGATGAAATTTTGCCACAATCATATTCATTCAAAAAGCTGATGCAAAGATAATTTTCCAAACTTCTTTCTTTAACCTCTTTTTGCATCCCTCCACTTGCTCCCCTTTCTCCAATACATTACATACAGAACTTTGGGTAAATTTTTTTTCAAACCTGATCCGATTTTTTTTTTGTTCTGTTTTGTTCCATTTCCAGGTGTTTTTACGCTTGATTTTTAAATTAATCTAGTTACATTTTATAAAGAAAACTCAAAATGTTTAATTTAAAAAAATGTCAAAATGAACCATTTCAACTTTTTTTTCCTTCATTCATTTGGCTGAAGATAGTCTCCGACTTCAACCCAAATTCACAGATTTGTTCAATTAGAAAATGCATTTTTCAGCAAATAAGCTGTTTAAAATTGTCCAGTTCTAATCACACCCATAAGCTACTTGTCTTCATTTTCAAGGTCATATCCCCATGCCACCTATCATCAGTTACGCACTATCAAGTTGTCAATTGCTGCCTTGGATGAACCTGCCTGAAGCCAACCTTCATCACCCATTTGTTAAATTCATAAATGAGCATCTTCATGTTTTCTCCCATACTACCCTAACACTTTGGAGAAGCTCCCCATCAACATCTTCAAAACTATTTTATTTTCCTCCTTCTTCAAACTCTCCTTTGTCATGAGGCCTACAAAACACCTGACATTGGTTAGGCCACTGGTATGCTGCCACCACCATCTATCATGCTCATCCATATTGTCCCATTGTTTCTTTGTGCTCCCCCATATCTGTCTATATTCATCTGGTGATTCTTGCCTTATATTTAAATTGTATGAGGGAGGGATAGTCTTTATGGTCAGTGTTTGTACAATGCCTAACACAATAGGATCCTTATCATAGAATCATAGAATATCAGGGTTGGAAGGGACCTCAGGAGGTCATCTAGTCCAACCCCCTGGTCAAAGCAGGAACAATCCCCAATTAAATCATCCCAGCCAGGGCTTTGTCAAGCCTGACATTAAAAACTTCTAAGGAAGGAGATTCTACCGCCTCCCTAGGTAACGCATTCCAGTGTTTCACCACCCTCCTAGTGAAAAAGTTTTTCCTAATATCCAACCTAAACCTCCCCCACTGCAACTTGAGATCATTACTCCTTGTCCAGTCCTCTTCTACCACTGAGAATAGTCTAGAACCATCCTCTTTGGAACCACCTCTCAGGTAGTTGAAAGCAGCTATCAAATCCCCCCTCATTCTTCTCTTCTGCAGACTAAACAATCCCAGTTCCCTCAGCCTCTCCTCATAAGTCATGTGTTCCAGACCCCTAATCATTTTTGTTGCCCTTTGCTGGACTCTCTCCAATTTATCCACATCCTTCTTGTAGTGTGGGGCCCAAAACTGGACACAGTACTCCAGATGAGGCCTCACCAATGTCGAATAGAGGGGAACGATCACATCCCTCCATCTGCTGGCTATGTCCCTACTTATACAACCCAAAATGCCATTGGCTTTCTTGGCAACAAGGGCACACTGCTGACTCATATCCAGCTTCTCGTCCACTGTCACCCCTAGGTCCTTTTCTGCAGAACTGCTGCCTACCCATTCGGTCCCTTGTCTGTAACGGTGCATTGGGTTCTTCCATCCTAAGTGCAGGACCCTGCTCTTATCCTTGTTGAACCTCATCAGATTTCTTTTGGCCCAATCCTCCAATTTGTCTAGGTCCCTCTGTATCCTATCCCTGCCTTCCAGCATATCTACCGCTCCTCCTAGTTTAGTATCATCCACAAATTTGCTGAGAGTGCAATCCACACCATCCTCCAGATCATTTATGAAGATATTGAACAAAACCGGCCCCAGGACCGACCCTTGGGGCACTCCACTTGATACCGGCTGCCAACTAGACATGGAGCCATTGATCACTACCCGTTGAGCCCGACAATCTAGCCAACTTTCAACCCACCTTATACTGCATTCATCCAGCCCATACTTCTTTAACTTGCTGACAAGAATACTGTGGGACTCCAAGACTGGTGCTCTTAGGTGCTACAGTAATACAAATAAAGCATATGTTGATAGATGCAGTGCTTCTTTATACTGGTATAGAATCAGTGCACAGACCAGATTGTGATACTTTCTCAGGAAGTCCAGAACTGTGCGTTACTTTTTCACTCCTCTGTCTCAGCATGGAAAATTGTGTGTCAGTTCCCTAACACCCTAGTCTGTTAGCAAGCCCAACAAACTCCTCAGGACTCTCCCAGACCTTACATCACCTTGCAGGTTAAATTTGTGCAGTTCAGTTCCCAAACCCCCTTGGTTAACATTGCTTTCAGTCCAGCCCAGCATTCCCCTGAAGTATCATTGGACATTCACAGAAATTACTAAGTCTGTTGTCTCCAAAGAGACAGGGTACTCAGAAGCATGATGGCTCAGTTAAGTATTGACACCTTACTGTAACATAATGCACTTAGATGAATTTATAGTAAAACCAAGAATAAGTTTATTAATAAAGAACAGAGATTCAAGTGATACTAAGTAAGGATAACAAACAGAAAAAAATTACAAATAAAACAAAAATATAAAACACTTTCTAGTGACTAAAACTTAACTAGCTACAATCCTTTTCTAAGGCAGTTTCTCACCAAAGCCTCCACTCAGCCGCACAAGACACACACACACACACACACACAAACCCTCTAGGCCAAGATCAAGCTTATTCTAGTACTTAACTATTCTTATAGTTAGAAAGTTTGTCCTCATATCCAACCTAAACCTCCCTTCCTGAAAACTAAGCTAATTACTTCTTTTCCTGTGTTAACATATTTGACTGCCAGGTCCCCACTGTCTTCTTTCTCAAGACTAAACATGACTAGTAGATTAGATTTTCTAAACCTCTTATCATTTTTGTTGCTCTTCCCGGGACTATCTCTGATTTGTCCACAGGTGCCCAAAACTGGACCTACTACTCCAGATGAGACATCGCTAGGGCCAAGTAGAGCAGAACAATTGCATCCTGTGTCTTACACACAACACTACAGTTAATATATCCCAGAACAGGGGTTCCCAAACTTGGTTCACGACTTGTTCAGGGTAAGCCTCTGGTGGGCCGCAAGATGCTTTGTTTACCTTAGAGTCCGCAGGTATGGCCGCTCATAGCTCCTAGTGGCCCTGGTTCACCGTTCGAGGCCAATGAGAGCTTCGGGAAGTGGCGCAGGCCGGGCCACCACTTCCCACAGCTCCCATTGGCCGGGAACGGGCTAACTGCAGCCACTGGGAGCTGCGAGCAGCCATACTTGCAGATGTTCAGTTAAACAAAGCATCTTGAGACCCGCCAGGGGCTTGCCCTGAACAAGCCATGAACCAAGTTTGGGAACCCTTGTCGCAGAATGATATTTGCCTTTTTTGCAACAGCGTCACACTGTTGACTCATTGTTTTATCCACTATAACCTCCAAATCATTTTCTTCAGTGCTACCATTTAGCCAGTTATACCCCATTTTTTATTTGTATATTTGATTTTTCCTTCCTAAGAGTAGTACTTTGTACTTCTCTTTATTGAATTTCTTCTTGTTGATTTCAGACGAATTATCCAATTTATCAAGATTTTTTTTGTATTTCTATCCTTGCCCTCTAAAGTATTTGCAACCCCTCCTAGCTTGTTGTCATCCAAAAATTTTGGAAGTGTACTCTCACTCGATTTTCCAAGTCATTAATAAAAATATTCAATAGCCATGGAACCAGGACTGACCCCTGCAGGACACCACTAGATACATCCTTCCAGTTTGACAGTGAACCATTGATAATTACTCTTTGAATATGATTTTTTTCAACTAGTTGTGCACACACCACATAGTAATTTAATATAGACCACATTTACCTAGTCTGCTTATGAGAATGGCATGGGGGAATGTGTCAAAAGTCTTACTAAAATCAAGGTATATCGTATCTATTGTTTAGTTCGAGGAGTAGAAATATGAGCTTCTATTTGAACATCTGATTCTATTTGTTTCTTCCTCAGTGGTCATGGTGCCTCATGGTGCCTCACTGAAATATCAGGATCTTCCCTGTGGGGAGGAGTATTCTGAATCACCACTCAATGTACTGGTATTGGTGGATGCACCGAGGAGTACCTTAAAAAAAATCACTAAATTTAATCTAATCTCACAATACACTTCCACAAACTTTAGAAATGATTTAAGATATTCCAATTTTTTCTGCCTTGGAGCATTTTCATTTTTAGTCAATAAGATTCCCTCACACAGGGCTCAAAATGAATCTTAATTGAAAGGATGATCTGATAGGTGGCAAAATTTCAGCTTTATAAAGTATTATGCAGTAAAGTGATAGACTGTTGTGATTTTCCTGTGGTGAAAAGAAAAAAAACCCCTCAAAACACAAGTATTTCTTGACTTTTGAGCCATCATTCTCTTTACTCTTGCATTCATTCTTTCATAAAAATTATCAGTTTATAGTTACAGATAGGAAAAGAACACTAAAATGCTGGGGTACTCTATTATAATCTCTCTGTTTGTGTGTCAATACATAGACATTGATATAGACACTATATTAGGTTTATGTAGTTTGTTTTATCCAAAAAGATCTCACAGTGCTGTACAAATTTTGGAAATAGGAAGGATTTCACTTACCACTTAAATTCACTTACTTTTGGAATGGCACATAGTAGCTATCTAAGAGCTCACAAAAATACTGCACAGCAATTGCATTTAGCACAATGTAAAAGATCATCACATCTTGTGGAAACTACAGTGGGAATTTAAGGTAAGAAGAATGGAATTATCCAAATTAGATTTTGTATTAGGATGTTAGCATGCATCAATTTACTCGTGCATTAGATAGTATAGAATCTTTAAAGACCATTAGTGGTCAGGACATTGTTTTCATGTTTAAATCCAAAATGTGAAATTTAGAGAGACATCATGCAACTTATGAAATCACTTATGAAAGCAGTGGCCAGCACATTCCTTGTCCCGTGACACTTCCCGCAGCCCCCATTGGCCTGGAACAGTGAACCGCGACCAGTGAGAGCTGAAGTCGGCCAAACCTGAGGACGTTGCAGGTAAACAAACCATCCCAGACCGCCAACGGATTTCCCTGGTGGGCCGCGTGCCAAAGGTCACCAATCCCTGGTGTAGCATGTTCCCCACCAGATGTAAATCAGCTCAGCAAGACAGCATATTGAAAGGTTTAAGGATAATTAATCTGCTTTTTGCAAGATGCACAGGGGAGAGGTCTCTGCATTCCACCCAAGCGTGGACTGTGTCTGTCCCTGGCACGCAGGAGGATAGGCTTCATGAACCTTTCCTCCCCACCCCTCATGAAACCATGTGTAACCCACACATCTCCTGGCTTTGGTGTTCTGTCCCATTAAGTGGCACCAAGACCACTTAAAGTGAAAGAGATTGATGAGTTTTCTCTACAGCCTTTGCTAACAGGCATTTGGCTTTTAGCTCATGGAGCAGAGGCTCATGCACTAAGCTCCAGAGGCCCTAGGTTCAATCCTGCCTGCTGACTTCCGGGTTCTGTCAGTGTTACACATGCACAGGCCAATGATAATCTGGCCCTTAATATTTCCTCAGATATCAGTCTTTCCAGATCCCCAATCATTTTTATTGCACCATTTTGAACTTGTCAAATTTGCCAACATTTCACTGGTACCAAAAGGCTCAGAACTGAATGCAGAAGTCCACTTGCTGTCATATCAGAACAGAATAGAGCAAACTACTACAATCTGAGAATATGACAAAATACAACTGGTGGAGACAAACAAATCTGAAGAAACAAACAAGCAGAAGTCAAAGTAGACTGACTGCCTAGCCATTGGATATATTGTCTCTGTATAATATACAGCTGTATAATATACAATTCAGAATTGTACTGACCTTTAACCTATAACTGCAGCCCTATTCCATCTCACACTCAGGTCTAGTTTACTATCCACTCCCCACTGTCAGTAAGTATCTTTCAGTAGTATAGACTTACATGCTTCTTACTTCTAGTGCCTATATCTGTGTTTTGGATTCCCCCCCCCCCCACGTGTTTTAGCTTGCAACATTCCTCATTTGTATTTTGTTTAAAACAATGTGTCTAATCTCTCTTGGACACTTTGAATTATTTTGCTGTCCTTGCTGGTGTCTACAACTCCTCCAAATCCAGCATCTTCTGTGTGTTTCATTAGCTTGTTATTTATTCATTCTCCCACATCATCAGATATTAAATGAGTACAGTACTCAACACGAATCTCTCCCGGACACATGGATTCATTCCCTAACTCTGTACTTTGAAGTATCATTACCCTTTGCTAAACTCTTTTAGTTAAATTTCAGTCCACGTGACATTATCTATATCCAAGCTCATTTAAATTAATTTTAACTGTTTACCACTTCAGAGAGTGGAAGCTTTTAAAATTAACTCCTCATGAGTTTTAAATGTAGGTTATGGAACCCAGAACTTCCATTTTTAGTTATCCTCTGCTGCTTTCCAGAGTTTTGGAGTCATTCCAAGAAAACAGAGTAGTTTCAACCATTTCAACTAATAGGTGAGAGTAATCTCTCAAGTTGTTCTTAGCCTGGACCTGCCCCCATTTTTATATCTTCCTGATGTTTCTTTAGCATGTGTCAATATGAGCAATTGGAGACTCCCTGTCCATGAAGTCACTCTGGGTATGCCTACACTTCAATTAAAAATGCCAAATTGGGTTCACAAGGCTTGAGCTAAGGGGCTGTTTAATTGTGCTCATTGAGACGTTTGGGCTCTGGCTGCAGCCCAGAGCTAGGATCCTCCCACCTCAAAGCATCTTACAGCCTGCGTCGAGCCTGGTCCCAAATGTCTACACTGCAATTAAACAGCCCATTAGCCTGAGTCAGCTGGTAGGGACCAGCCATGGCTTTTTAACTGCAGTGAAGACATACCCTCTGTCTTGAATTTGGAGGGAAAGCCTTGGAATACAGGAATACGTACCTGCAGGGTCTTCACAGTAAGCAACCAAAATGATTTCTCATTTATTTAAAACTCGGTTACATTGTAATTAATTTACAGTTATGAGAACTGAGGCTGTTAATGCTCGTTACTGTGAAGGACTGCATAATATAGCGTAACCTTTAAAAATTATTCCATTTCTATTGCAGAATTGAGCAGTTATGGCAAAACAACAGTTCTTTAAAGAGGAAAATGTAGAGGCAGGAAAAGAAGGTATCTTGTTCTGGATTCAGTCAGCCCCAAAATTGCTAGGGAAAAACAGAGCACATGTAGAGGCCTGACTGAAAAACCATCTCTCATCTTGGTGAGCATTTACTCCTAGTAGCAATCCCATTGAAGTCAACATTCAACAACACAAGTAATGGTCCCAAAATTTGAGTATGAAGGAGGAAGGCTTCAGCTATATTTCATGTTGACACTTGAAATCTTCCAAGAGCAAAGAAACTTAAAAAATAAATGTAATAAATCAAATCAAGTATCACATGTAATGTAACTGCTGCTAATTTATGAAGCAAGGACCATAAACTTGAGATTTTGTATTTTTTTTTTGTCAGTTGAATTTAACATTGCAGCATAACTCAGGGATTATCACTTTATAAAATAATAAAATTAAACTGCTGAAAGAAGTTGAATCAGAGACATTATGTTAATTAATGTAACTAGACAACACAACATTTCTATGACTCACCAGTTTTGACAAAAATAGTATTAAATCAGGCAGCAAATAACATTAAATCAGTTTGTTATTTACCATTGTGATTAAAAACCTCAGGGACAGAGGCTTTGTTTCTCTTAAATCAACAGGTTTTTTATTTTTACAAAAATATATATTTTGTCTTATCCTCAAGCACTTTGTACCTAATAAAAAGAATATTCACAGCAGTTTCCTTAGATTTAATGAGTATTTTCTTTTGAAAAATACTTTTTTAACAGATTGTTTTAAATGTTCAGTTCTTCTCTATGAAAAAAAAGTTTCCTATTTAAATCGGAGATCTTGCTTCTCAAGTGTATTCATAAATAATTAAAGCTCTAATCCATCAAAGCAGTTAAGCATATGCTTAACCTTAAGAAATAGCCCCAAAAATGTTCCTCTGCTTTTGTAGCTTGGGGCCTGATTTTCTGTTTGCATGGCACAGGAAATCAGATCATACAATGCCTCCAAGCAACTTAAATGAGCCACACTAAATCTGACAGCAAATATTAGTTCAAATTGTTTCAACTACTCTCAGATCTATTTTATGTTGCAAAAATTATTGTGCAAAATGTCTCAAATGCAAAAAAGAAACTAATCAAACGTTGCTTTTCAGCACTATTATACACAATCTATTACTCCACATTCATGAGTGAAACATATTTACACTTAGGAAATATTAAACTTCTGTCATGTAGTTAGAATAAAGCTGAAGGTCCAAGGTAAATGCTGTTTGCTGTGTAACATATTTTTGTGAGTTAAAGCCTGCTCAAAAATCTGGTCTGTTTCAGACTCACAAAAGGAGGACTTCGGGAAGAAGATAAGATGGGCAGCTTGGACTGCAAAATTCTGTATTGAAAAAAGGATTAGACTGATGTTGAAATGAACTATTACCTGGATTTTAGCATATTCTAGGATTGGGTTAGAAAAATACAACCAGGAAAAGAAGAGAGAAACCAGAAACCTTAGTGGAAGAAGATAATACATGATGGACTTTTTGTCAACAAGAACAAGTCCTCTTCTTTCTAATAGAAATGAAAAGAATAAGGCTCCTGTATTACTTCTATTATTTATGTGACAGGTGTGGCAATTTCCTTGAAAAACATTACTGATTTAAATTTAAATAGCGTTGGAGTCCATTCTATTAAATGCAAACATTGTGTATGATTGTGGGCATGGATGATCAAAGGACTATATTGAACAATGTGGCAGACAAGAATGATTTTTGTCACAATACACGTGAAGTGGAATTCCTGGGAAATAACTAGGCAGAGGTGAATGTGGATGCCTGATGTCAGTTAGTCAAAAACCCAACCTTTTGAAGCTAGGCCCTGAACAGAGAACCACTGTCTACTGATCACCTGTTCCCAAAGATTGGAGAGGAAAGGGCCAAACTGTATAAATAAATATACTGATCTGTGTAGCATGTGTGCTAGTTCTGAACTGAGGCTATTATGAATTTGTAAGCTCCTTTGTGTGGTTTGAAGGACTGACTCCTACCAGAACACTATGCTAAAGTATAACAAAGCAGAAGCAGATACTGCAAATTACATCATTTTAGAGAGAGCACCAATGGCAGCAACTGCAACAGCAGCTGTTTTAGGTTCTGTGTCTTCTTCCCCTTGAATCAGAATTAGCAATTCATTCTCCTTTAGATCCACCCCTTGCTCTGCAGCATACAGAGCTCTGTCTGCACTGCTGCAGGAAGCACACAAATCATCAGCTAATATGATCAGCTATAACAATAACCTCTGCTTACAGCGACTATAGTTGAAGAAAGTTTCTATTGCTAAAAAGAGATGGTGGGCAATCGGCACCATGAGTAAAAGTACTGCTCCTAATTAGCCAAATCTGGGAAGGAGCCAGGCATTTTTAAACATCTACTGTTATTATTAAAATCTGTAATTTACCTGTACCTTAGTCAATATTACAGGCTTGATCATGCTGGCACCAGTGTTTGGCACACAGGATGACAAAGGTACATAAATACACTCGAAAAGCAGCACAAAATACACTAAAGGGGACATGCTGCCATGACCCCTATGTGCTCTCTGATATGTTGGTATGGCTCACAGGCAAGGTGAGTTATGTAACAGTGGGTGGATGTGGATGTGGTAAATGTGGATGTGGTGAAGGTAAATGATTCTGTGCAGGAGACTTTAAAGATGGGCATGAAAAAAAGAGTTCATAATAAAGTCAGTGTAAAATCCTAGCCCCACAGAAGTCAATGGGAGTTTTGCTGTTGACCTAAGTGGATCCAACATTTCACATTTAGATTGATTTAACTTCCACCTTTTGGTGTTCCCACCAGTGTTTGCAAGCCAGATTGTGTTGCCACAGCACCACAGCGTGTGCCAATGTACACACGCATTTCCAGTTGCTGGTGTTTCTTAAGAAGACACTCCTGAGGCAACATGCTTAAGAATACCTACAGTCACATGCACAAGAAAACAAAGCTCATTCACAGACTTTAGTGTGCCAAGATGGCAGTGGGAGGATTATGAGAGAAGTTGTCCAAGATCAATTGCATTTCAAAGGAAGAAAGGCCCTTTAGTGGCAGCATGTACTTTCTGCTATCTTGACTGGTGATTGCCATGCCACCACACTAAGTATCCCGACACATTTAATGAAGGGAAAGGAAAAGGCTATCTTGGTGCTTCATCTTCATTCCATTTTCTGAAAAACATGCATGGCATAAAGACTACTACTGATGAGGAAGGGAGGACAAAGGGAACATTGCAACAGTCGATAATTGGAACAAGAGTGGTTAGGGTAACATTAGAACATTCCTAAAAAGTGAAAGGCACATGGGAGGAGTGTGGTTCAGCTGGCACATTCTCACAATATAGTATCCCAGTCACCAACTTCAGATACCACATGTAATGGCCCTAGAACCCCCATACTCATTGACAACCTAAAATATGTTCTTTGTAAAAAAAAAAAAAAAAAACTCTCCACACATGCACAGAACAAATACCTCTGAAGGTAACAAGCATGAGGAGAAAAAAAATAGCACTAAAGCAATCCCAGCAAAAAACAAGTCACAACAATGTAGCAGAGCTATTTCTGCATTATATATGCACTTCATTTCAGCTCTTAAGTACTTTGGATTTCCCAATGTTCTGAATATCACTCCAACACAAAACAAGTTCCCCAAAAGAAACATTTTTCTGCAAGTTGTGTTACAATATATAAAGCATCACAAGGAAATGTTTGAGACCCAGTTCCAATCTTGTTCCATGGTACAAGTAGTCCAATGGATGACTATATGACATCCACTGGACCCTTGGTGTCGATAAAACCTGACACTATCTAACTTTGCTCTGTCCTGTTTATGAAACTCTGAATGTGGTTATAGGACTAATATATTCTGAGTCCTGGTCCTCCCACTCCCAACTTTTTGCATGTGATATGTCTGTCAGTTGTTGGGGCTTTGCTGGACATCTTGGATTCATGTACGCTACTGTATTTTGTATGTATGCATTGCCTATATTATTTATATTACAGCTTGGTATATTACCTTCATTGTCTGATTGAGCTCCTTATTGTCTCACTTCCAAATTTTAGCAGGAAATAAAAGTTATCTTGCTAATTTGTAAGGTTTGCTTTATAGGTGAAGAAAGACAAAGTAAATTTGTATCTTACCAAACTGCACAATGTATAAATAGGCTTGGCAGAATTTGATTTTTTTATCATATCAGAAGAATTATTTATGTTAATGTTAAGCATTGTTTACATATTTTTAAGTGTCTGCATGAAATTATGGGGGTCTCAGCCAATATGGGGGTCAGACAATTATTTAAGAACAGTATATGTTGAGATTCCAAAAGTTAAAGCTTTATAACAGTTAAAACAAAATTGTCAACATTACAAGTCAAAACATACAAAGTAAATATCCTTAAATCAAACTCTAATAAGAGCTCAAGCAGGATTTTTCTTACTTTGCTTATGGTAAATTTGGATTATTATCGATGGATATATGTTTCTTCAGTTTGTATATGTACAGTGAAATCAATGTTTACCTGCATTTATCAATAAAAATGCCCTAATCCTTCCAAGCCTGTATGTATAAACAAGGATTAGAAATGGGTTTAATAACAAAGAAACAACATAACATAAAATGCTGTTGAATTTACAGATTAATATACAAATCCATAAAAAAATGAGGTCATTGCATTCACTTCTCTTGTTCAAAAGTAAGTTCAGCAGTGGTCTTTGATACCTAAGGCTACTTCTACTAATTCTTTTGTTTACATTACTTTCTTGTGAAAGCTCAGAAATGGTTTATCATTATTCTTGTATATAAAGCCAAAAAGTGCCTTACTTTTTTTTCACCCCTTACCTTTTCAAGCTGCTAAAGACTGTGCTTCTGCAAAGCAAACCATTAGGGTTCAGTTCTGCAACCTCCACTTGACCATTTGTGTAGTCTCATAAAATTCAAAAGAACAACTCATATAAGGGCTGCTCAGAGGCAGGGTCACAAAACCAGGCAGAAAGCCTGATAGTACTTGTCTTGCTTTAAATAAAAATGCCAGTTTAGCATAAAACTACACTTTGATGGTGTTCATAATGGACTGCCAACAGACCATCTTTTGTATATGGAGCCCATTTGGAATTCCATTTTATGAAAGAAACAAAATATAAGAGACAAGCTGTATAAAAGAGAACTTTAACAATATCTGAACATGTAGAATATAATTTTGTACTTCAGCATATTTAATGGCAATCAGTGGTAGACTAATTAACATCCTCCGTTTGATTTTTAGAAATGATTGGTGTTAATTTTAGTTTTGACCTCAATGTTATGTAGGCAATTTAATCAAAATTAGGGTTAATAAAGTTTCATCCAAAAAAAATTGAATTCTAGGATATTTTTGGATCCCTAAGAGAGAGAGGAAAAACCTTCCAATCATAGCATCCTTTAACTAATATTTGAATAGAATTTAACTTTCTTTGATTAAGGGAAATTTGGAGCATAAACCAGAGCTGGTCAGGAATTTCTTAGGAATGTTCTTTTGTTGTTGGTCAGAAAATGCCAATGAATCAAAACCAAAACTTTTATCAGAAATTTATCAGTGTTCATAACATTTTTTATCAGGAAGGTTTCTCAGGTCCAGAATAGAATTTCAGTCAACACCACAGAGAGAACACTATCCCTAGAATAGCCAATTGGTTACATGATTTATCTTGCAGCCGGGAGACCAGCTTCAGCTCTAAGTCAGGCAGATCAAGGACTTGAACCTGGTGAGTATCCTAATTACTAGGCTTATTGGCTGTTTTAGAGTGGGTCAATCGGTCTGTCTTTTCCCACAAACAATTTCACAAGTCCTTGGTTTCATTCCAAAGTGGACTGAAAACAAATTCTGAAAAAAAAAAAATCTTGTTTTCCAGCCATCCCTGATGTAATTTACTTATCATTAGATTATCTTGGAGCCAAAACTATTTTAAATTAGGTTATCCATATTGCTCCCAATATTCCAGATGTGGTCTAACCAGTGAAATCATTGTCTCTGTTCATTTCAGTGTAATAGATATTCAGCATGTACTTGCATTTCTGCTAGTAACAGATCTGCTTTTCTTGCTGGATGTGCACTTTGATTCCATCTTCATGGTGCCATTCAGTTTTATCCCTTTCTTCATTTGTTCCTACTAGTTCAGCTCTGATAAGCATGGTCTTATAAGCATGATCTGATAAGCCCCCCAACCTGAAGCGAATACTCACCAGCAACCACATACCACACAACAGAACCACTAACCCAGGAACCTATCCTTGCAACAAAGCTCGTTGCCAACTGTGCCCACATATCTATTCAGGGGACACCATCACAGGCCCTAATAACATCAGCCACACTATCAGAGGCTCGTTCACCTGCACATCTACCAATGTGATATATGCCATCATGTGCCAGCAATGCCCCTCTGCCATGTACATTGGTCAAACTGGACAGTCTCTACGTAAAAGAATAAATGGACACAAATCAGATTTCAAGAATTATAACATTCATAAACCAGTCGGAGAACACTTCAATCTCTCTGGTCACACGATTACAGACATGAAAGTTGTGATATTAGAACAGAAAAACTTCAAATCCAGACTCCAGCGAGAGACTGCTGAATTGGAATTCATTTGCAAATTGGATACAATTAACTTAGGCTTGAATAGAGACTGGGAGTGGCTAAGTCATTATGCAAGGTAACCTATTTCCCCTTGTTTTTTCCTACCCACCCCCTTCCTCAGACGTTCTTGTTAAACCCTGGATTTGTGCTGGAAATGGCCCACCTTGATTATCATACACATTGTAAGGAGAGTCATCACTTTAGATAAGCTATTACCAACGGGAGAGTGGGTTTGGGTTTGTGTGTGTGTTGGGGCGCCGCGGGAGGTGGGGGGAGAGAAAACCTGGATTTGTGTTGGAAATGGCCCACCTTGATTATCACACACATTGTAAGGAGAGTGATCACTTTACATAAGCTATTACCAGCAGGAGAGTGAGCTGGGGGGAGAGAAAACCTTTTGTAGTGATAATCACCCATTTTTCATGGTTTGTGTGTATAAAAACGTCTTCTGTACTTTCCACAGTATGCATCCGATGAAGTGAGCTGTAGATCACGTAAGCTTATGCTCAAATAAATTGGTTAGTCTCTAAGGTGCCACAAGTATTCCTTTTCTTTTTGCAAATACAGACTAACACGGCTGCTACTCTGAAACTTGTATTATTAGACACAGAATTTTATTTCTCCCAGGTTGAGCTTCAGCCTGTTCAGGTTGTGATCTTAACTACTTTTGTAAACTAAACAGCATCAGTGTTGGATGGGAGTTCTTCAGAGAAAATGTATTAGTATGGAAGGAAGACGTGATATTCATAACTCACCATCTTTTCCTTTTTATGGTGAAAATGATACAGGATCCTCTATAAGAAATGCAACACCCAGGACAGAGACATACAGTCAGACAGCTGTAAACAAACAGCTAGAGAGGGAGAAAACATTGTGAAAAACTCAACTCCCCCAATTAGCATAACAAATGTAGCGACAGTATCATAATGCTTTAACTTGAATAACATTGCAGTTAGTTTTAGAATTAAGGCTTTAGATATAATAAATAGTGATAGGGATTGGGGGTTGGGGTGGGAAGGGATAGCTCAGTGGTTTGAGCTTTGGCCTGCTAAATCCACGATTGTGAGCTCAATCCTTGAGGGGGCCATTTAGAAATGGGGCAAAAATTGGGGATTGGTCCTGCTTCGAGCAGGGGGTTGGACTAGATGACCTCCTGAGGTCCCTTCCAACCCTGGTATTCTATGATTCTGTGATAGTCTATAGCTAAAAATCCAAAATGGTGGTCAGAATGATTCGATATTAAAGACCTTAAAATGGAGGACACAAATTAAATTGACCAATATCAGACAAGAGATAGGGATCAAATAAAGTTCAGCAAATAATGACTCAGCATATTCCAAAAGACCTGAAGAGAGGAGCTAGGAGGAGAACTAGCTTGAGGGACAGGTGAAGCTAACTGGCTGAGCAGGTGTCACTCCACTTGCAGGATTCTATGCTAATGAGCTAGACTTGAGAAAACAACCAATCAGAGAGAGGCTAGAAATGCTATATAAGCCTGACAGGTAGAAGGCTGGTGTGTGTGGTGAGTGAAGGAGTGACGAGAGAGGGAGCATGAAGAAAGAGTAGCAAACGTGAAATGAAGAAGGAACGGGGAAGCTGAGGAGAACAGTGATGAACAAAGAAAAGCGGCAGCAGCAGCAAAAGCAGCCATCGTTGACAGAGCAGAAGGACCTCTTAAAATGTATCAGAGGGATTTAAGAAGAAAAAGAGTAAGTCTGATTTCTTTTCTAACTAAAAGAAATGTATGGGTATGCCTCTAAATAAAGCTTGATGCCTGCATCTAAGCGAGATTGACCCCACCCATTCCGTGACTGCTCGGCCAACACTCAGAGAATGTCAAGGTTAAATGGTAAATGTTTCTTTAATCTGTAATATTATAATCCTCTCTTGTAAATGTATAAAAAGTCATGTAGGTTATATTGTATTAGACACAGTACTGGATAGTAACATTATGTTAAGTCTTTATACATATGTATGCAGGGTCACCTTGTACCTTAAGTATTACATTGTAGCTGCTATATGATCTGTGTATTCTATTGTGCCACTTTAATATAGGATTTCTAAATTTAATGCAATTGTGCTTTACTATGTATTGCAATGTATTCTTTCTTGCTTTACTAAGTATATACGGAACCTGGACTTCAGAAAAGCACACTTTGACTCCCTCAAAGTGATGGAAAGGATCCCCTGGGAGAATAACATGAGGGGGAAAGGAGTCCAGGAGAGCTGGCTGTATTTTAAAGACTCCTTATTGAAGTTACAGGGACAAACCATCCTGATGTGTAGAAAGAATAGTAAATATGGCAGGCGACCAGCTTGGCTTCACAGTGAAATCCTTGCTGATCTTAAATACAAAAAAGAAGCTTACAAGAAGTGGAAGATTGGACAAATGCCAGGGAAGAATATAAAAATATTGTTCGGGCATGCAGGAGTGAAATCAGGAAGGCCAAATCACACCTGGAGTTGCAGCTAGCAAGAGATGTTAAGAGTAACAAGAAGGGTTTCTTCAGGTATGTTAGCAACAAGAAGAAAGTCAAGGAAAGTGTGGGCCCCTTACTGAATGAGGGAGGCAACCTAGTGACAGAGGATGTGGAAAAAGCTAATGTACTCAATGCTTTTTATGTCTCTGTCTTCAAGAACAAGGTCAGCTCCCAGACTACTGCACTGGGCAGTTTAGCATGGGGAGGAGGTGACCAGCCCTCTGTGGAGAAAGAAGTGGTTCAGGACTATTCAGAAAAGCTGGATGAGCACAAGTCCATGGGGCCAGATGCACTGCATTCGAGAGTGCTGAAGGAGTTGGCAGATGTGATTGCAGAGCCATTGGCCATTATCTTTGAAAACTCATGGCGATCGGGGGAAGTCCCGGACGACTGGAAAAAGGCTAATGTAGTGCCCATCTTTAAAAAAGGGAAGAAGGACAAACTGGAGAACTACAGGTCAGTCTGCCTCATCTCAGTCCCTGGAAAAATCATGGAGCAGATACTCAAGGAATCAATTCTGAAGCACTTAGAGGAGAGGAAAGTGATCAGGAACAGTCAGCATGGATTCACCAAGGGCAATTCATGCCTGACTAATCTAATTGCCTTCTATGATGACATAACTGGCTCTGTGGATGAGGAGAAAGCAGTGGACGTGTTGTTCCTTGACTTTAGCAAAGCTTTTGACACAGTCTCCCACAGTATTCTTGCCAGCAAGTTAAGAAAGTATGGGCTGGATGAATGGACTACAAGGTGGATAGAAAGTTGGCTAGATTGTCGGGCTCAACAGGTAGTGATCAATGGCTCTATGTCTAGCTGGCAGCCAGTATCAAGTGGAGTGCCCCAAGGGTTGGTCCTGGGTTCAAAATCTTAATAAATGATCTGGAGGATGGTGTGGATTCCACCCTCAGCAAATTTGCAGATGACACTAAACTGGGAGGAAAGGTAGATACGCTGGAGGGTAGGGATAGGATACAGAGGGACCTAGACAAATTAGAGGGTTGGGCCAAAAGAAATATGATGAGGTTCAACAAGGACAAGTGCAGAGTCCTGCACTTAGGATGGAAGAATCCCATGCACCGCTACAGACTAGGGACTGAATGGCTAGGCAGCAGTTCTGCAGAAAAGGACCTAGGGGTTACAGTGGACGAGAAGCTGGATATGAGTCAACAGTGTGCCCTTGTTGCCAAGAAGGCCAATGGCATTTTGGGATGTATAAGTAGGGGCATTGCCAGCAGATCGAGGGACGTGATCGTTCCCCTTTATTCAACATTGGTGAGACCTCATCTGGAGTACTGTGTCCAGTTTTGGGCCCCACACTATAAGAAGGATGTGGGAAAATTGGAAAGAGTCCAGCGGAGGGCAACAAAAATGATTAGGGGACTGGAACACATGACTTATGAGGAGAGGCTGAGGGAACTGGGATTGTTTAGTCTGCGGAAGAGAAGAATGAGGGGGGATTTGATAGCTGCTTTTAACTATCTGAAAGGGGGTTCCAAAGAGGATGGATCTAGACTGTTTTCAGTGGTAGCAGATGACAGAACAAGGAGTAATGGTCTCAAGTTGCAGTGGGGGAGGTTTATGTTGGATATTAGGAAAAGCTTTTTCACTAGGAGGGTGGTGAAACACTGGAATGCATTACCTAGGGAGGTGGTGGAATCTCCTTCCTTAGAAGTTTTTAAGGTCAGTCTTGACAAAGCCCTGGCTGGGATGATTTAGCTGGGGATTGGTCCTGTTTTGAGCAGGGGGTTGGACTAGATGACCTTCTGAGGTCCCTTCCAACCCTGATATTCTATTCTATATATATATACTGATCATTGCCTTTAAATGTTTTCCAAGAATTAGTGTTTGAATGTCAATCCTTTGAGCGGAATGCTGTATCCATGTCCTCCCATGAGTTAGCAGAACAAGTCTGTTCTGGGGAGTCTTCTACAAGTCAGACACAACCCCCCTGGTAAAAACCTCAGCAATTCCCCTCGGGTGAGCCCATTTGGGTGGACCACATTGACAATTGGTTTATGGTTATAGGCAAGCCAGTATTGAGGTGCCTTGGGTCCAAATTTTGGGGTAACAAAAACTGGACCAGGGCTCAAGCAATGATGATGAGGAAGACTTCTGGAACAGGTCTATTAAGAATAACTGACACTGCTAGCTATTGCTCTAGTATTTCTGAAAATTGTCTCTGTCTTAAAAGGCACATCTTTTGATTCCTTTTCTTCATTAAGTCCCTGATCCAGCAAAAAAAATAAGCACACGTTTATCATGAAACAAATGCATAATCGGATTGATATTGAATCCAACTCTTGAACAGAGAAGAGAATACATACTATTTTCTATTGTTCTTATAAAAAAAATAATATAGTCAATTTTTTTCTAGGCAGGACCTAAATACTGTTTTGTGAGAAGAACAGGTAACATGTGCAACAGACACCATTGGAGTAAAATCTTTTTATTCAGACACAAACCAGATTGAGCAAATATAAAATTGAATGTTTCTTCACTATTGTGCTGAATCAGTGATGTTTGAGTAGAGTTTTATTTGAATAAACCCATCAGGATGCAACATGCACTTTCTGCTGTACTGAAATGAGAAATGTTTGGTAGATACTCTGCCAGATCTTTAAGTGTTATCAGTCAGTATGCAAGTATATGGTTTCAGATGAGGGTGTTGGCGCTATGTGGCATGAAAAACATGGGGCCAAATTAATACCTATTTAAATTTTATTTACTGTAATGAATTTATATGGGGGATGAATCTTGCATTTTTGCATGCTGGAACATACTCTGATTCTACATTATCATCTTGGTCTGCAGCCTGGTTTGTGATAAAAGCACAGCAGTGACTCTTTGGATTTGGCAGAGCAGTTCTTCTCAAAGAGCATGTTAATATTTCAGTAGTTTATCAATTAGGTGAAATACAAAGAAATCAATCACTAAATTGCATTCTACCATTGTTTATAGCTACAAACAGAGATCAATATCAAGTTTCAGTTTATTTTACATTGCTAGAATTCAGTAATTTCAGTACTTCAGAGATTTTAGCAAAAATATTATCATGTGGGTTCCACCCTCAGCTGCACCTTTGGGGAATTTAGGAATGTATTAATATCAAGGGTTGGGTGGGAGATGAAATGTTTTGTCAATTTAGCTAACGTTCTATTGAACAGGCAAAACACAAGTTAGCTTTTCAGCTCTTGTGACAGCTAGTTTCTACTCTGTGGATGACCAGGAATATTTTTTGATCATTTTAAATTAAGGAAAATTTGAGATCTACTGAGGGAAATCTGCACATTACCTGAAAAAGCTAAGCAAGAATGAAAATCGCTTAACCTGCATATACAATTAGCCAAGAGTGATCTGAGTAACTGAGATCTGATTTAACAGAGTAAAAAAAGGGGAAAGTGGGAAATTCACAAAGGGAGACACTGAGAGACTGAAGAGACAGTGGTGGAGGTACAGATAACAGAAGGCCAGTGGTGATGGATTCACTACCTCCTACACCAGCTGTCCAACAACACATACATTGCAGCAAGGGAGGGCATGGGACTGGGAGATGGGGGCATGGTGGAGAAAAGCCCAGTACTGATGGTCCTTACACCAATGGTATAAATTACAGCTACTTCTCTACAGATTAAACTTTCTTTGGGGCTGCGAAACTGATGATCAGGAAGACTGAGCAGCGTTGAGAATGTGCCCTATTAAATATAGGATGCAAAAACCCACATCTGAACATATGGCATATATTTAAAATACCACAAAATTCAGATATTTAAAATATATAATATGGCATTAGAATATATATATATACACTATACTTCAAAAATACATTTAATTTATAACTCATACAGCATTTAGATTCCATAAATCCAATTCAAATATATCTCAGATTGTCATGCCTATTGCACATAGCTGTACACTTAATCTTAACAAATATAATAATAGAATATTAGAGGAAATGAAAATATTATTTTTTTACCATTAAGTAGATTACTTCCTAAACCTAAAAGTAAACATTAATTGACTGGATTTTATAGGGATCAAGTGACACATCAGTTCTCAATTCCATATTCTGTGAAAGAGTGGAGTCTAGTTTGTGGGCAAATTGAGAATTCATCCAATATTATTATATAATATTCCTGGGCAAATTAAAAGGTTATTTATAAGGTGGTATAAATTGCACATAAGTAAATGGCATTAAGATGTATGGGGGATAGTAGAGTCTAAGGTACCTGAAATCAGATCCATGTAGGCAGACCTCCCTCCCTCAAGAAGCCCCATTGACATCAAGAGTAGGGTCACCATATGTCCTGTTTTGGCTGGGGCAGTCCCTTTTTAAAGCCCTGTCCCAGTCGTCCTGGCTTTTTGGGCAAAAGTGGACATTTGTTGATCAGGGACAAATGCCCACTTCTTTTTAAAAAGTGGGGTGCAGGGGATCATGCGGGGGGGGGCGGGGAGTGAGTGGTGATACCAGCCCTGCATGCGGTGGGGAGGCAAGGGCTCAGGCAGAGGGCAGGCAGAGCTCAAGAGAGCAGTGATGTGAACCCCCGCCTTGCACAGGTGCCAGGCAGGACTTGGGCAAGCAGTGATGGCAGCCCTACCCAGGGAGGGGGAGCTCGGCTTTGGCTAGCCCCATGTGGTGTTCTGTTTTCCCTGTGGGAAATATGGTCACCCTAATCAAGAGTAAAGAAGTCTAATGGCATTCACGATCCAGATTACGATCTCAGTTACACCTGTGGAATTCTGTAGTAACTCCACTGAAAGATGTGGAGTTATTTTGTATGTACAGCAATATAACAAAGATCAGAATCTGGACTAAACTGAAAGTGAACTAGTGTAGTTTATATGCTAATAAACCATAAAAAGGTGAAAACCTAATTTAATTTCGTGCACCTTTCTATTATGCCTTTATCCTGCTACACCCATTCATTTCTGACCTCTCAACAAGTAAATCACATGAACCAGAAACTGTTTGACTGTGAATTTGGCTGACTGAATCTAACGCAATCAAAGGAAGGCTAGTTGGTGTAACTTACAAGTTTAGGTGGTCAGAAGGTATACGTTACACCATCTTAGACTCCCTTGGACTATGAGCTTTCTTTGAATTTGGCCCAATACCTTTATATTACAAAACACAAAACTGGTCACCTTCAAAAGAAGTGTCAGTTTCCCCATCTATAAAATGAGGATAGTGATACTGACTTCCTTTTAAAATGCCTTAAAGATCTGCTGATGCAAAATTTACACAGCTATTTTTAGTGTCATTGTGTGAGCCCTGCAAGCCTGAGTCTGTCCACACAGATACTGAGACTTGCTGGGGGCTGCCATGCATTGTGTAGACAGACCTTTAGAGCCCAATCCTTATGTATTCCAAAATTTACTGGCTCCACTGGGAATTTTGGGTGCACAATTAATGCAGGGTCAAGCCTACAGTGGACGTTTGAGAGTGTTTATAAAAATGTGAATTTCATAGTCTTGTTGACTCTTCTTACAATCTTTCAGCTGGGGCGGGGGGGGGAGAAACCCATTTAGGTATTAGAATTTTTATACATTAATTTAGTGATATGATGACCTAGGGCCCCATGTTTACTCAATCTTTAATGAGGCAAAATACCCATATCATTCTATGGTGGTTTTTCATGGGTGGAAAAATACCTGGGCTCACAAGTAGGTTAAAAAAAACAACAACCCAGAAACAACCTTGAGACATTTTATATCATGTAGAATCTTATTTGTAGTATTGTACACACATTCTAAGACATTACATTTGTTATGTATGGTGCATGCCCTCTAAGTGCTGTATCACAACCATTTCAATATCAGACTGAGGCTTAGAGAGTAGTATACAAGCTGTCACTATGAGATTTGGAGTAATTCTGTAGTTTTCTAATAGAAAAATGTGTTCTTTTCTTGACATGGTTTAGCTTTATATGATGGCATTATTTTGCCTTGGGTGCAACCTAACAAAATAAATTGCTCAACATATTCATTAACAGCAAGAATTGTATCCTATTGTGATCCAGATTAGCACAATCTAGTAGATTTAGCCTGTAACTGCTTCAGGAAACTTGCCAGTGGTTTTTTTGCTCCTAACCTTAAAAGCAAGGTTTTTTTTGTTATTTTGCTAGGACTATCTCAGTTAGTCCTACATTCTCAATAAGTGATTTATGTTTGTTATTTTAAATGGCTTTGATTGAGAGGACTGTCTTTTGATGTGCTTTACCTTGGGAGTTTCAAAAAAATCTTAAATGCAGAACAAGGCATATACATGACAAACTTAGTAATGCAGTGAGAATATAAAAAGAGTTAACACTTGATTGACAACATTAGCTTCTGTGTACCTCCATAAGACTTGTTTGCATTTAAAGGGCAAAGAATAAGCTGGATACTTGTTGAAAACAAATAAAAATAATGAGGTTCTGTGGAAGGACATTAGTGTTAGTGTTATATTTTTGCTGCTAACAACTCTGAGAATGTATAAAAGAGAGACTCAAGTATACAATTCCAAATGTGATTTGAAGAGAAGGGGATAGCATCAATGAGGAATTGTGGGGTAAGAAAGATGTTTTGACTAACAGGAATGGTCAAAGAGAAGGCTTTCAAAGCAGCAGTAGTGAGGCTATATGTAGGGTACAGATGGACAAAAAGGATGGACCAGGAAAGGAAACAAAGAGAGACAATGGTACAAATCCTGTTTTTCCTATGCATACAAGTAGTCTCAAATATAATAGGCCAAATTTTCTGCTGCTTTAAATGACAAATCTCCATGGACTTTATTAATGATTAAGTGATGAGGAGGATTTCACTTATTGACACTGGATCTGATTTTCTCTCTGTGGTGCAGAGAGGTAATCAACATCTGGAGAGGGCCAGTGGAGAGTTCTGCCTGGTCAGGAGAACTCTTTGCTGGTATAAGTCAGGGGGAAGTGGTTCTGCTTCCTTTTGTAACAGTTGTGTCAGCACCCTTGGTAGAAGGGCAAGGCTGTGTATACTGGACTAATAGAAAAAAAGATGAAGGGCAAGGCTGTGTATACTGGACTAATAGAAAAAAAGAAAGAGAAAGAAAGGAAGACTTGATTTCAAAGGGTTGGGCCTGGACAAAATAGGGAGGGGAGGAGATATCCTTTCAGTTATATCTGCCTGTGAGCAGGCCTAACTTGCTGTAGGCCTGGTGGCTCTTAATCGGGGAGCTGCCATTGGTTCCCTGTATTTAAGCACAGCTTAGAGGGAGTGGAGAATCAAGGCCTGATTCTTTATCTGCACACTTCTAGACTCAATGCTTCATCAATAAACATTGTCTTCATTCCTCCCCTCCAACTCCTTGATATCTACCAGTGTTCTAATTGTCACTGAAACTACTGTCACCAAGGTTCCCAAAGAAGAAGAGCCTCTGTTTTCTCCTCAATAGTCTCAGGTCCTTTTGGCACTATTGATCTTAAAAAACTCGTCCTTAAGTCTTACTGTGATGGGGTGTATAAACCCCACACTGGAGAGGAATGGGTAAGGAGCTGCTCTAGGTCCAGGTAGCCAAGCCCTACCACACCTGCAAAGCCTGCACAGGCCAGAGGAGGAGTTTAAATATGGAAGCAGAGTAGCTCAGTGGCAAGCAGACAGTGGAGATAAGGTCCAATGCACTCTGAGCTCCTGAGCACAAGAAACATGTGTTGCTTGAGGCCTAGCTATAGTGATCTGACTAAGCCTACAAAGAAGGGATGTGTGATTCTCTGAAGGTAGAGACCGTATCTGTGTGTGTTAGTTATTTACTTTACCCTGTGGGAAAAGAGGGGACTGGAAGGAAATGGTCCAGGGTGGTAGCACAGCAGTGTAGCACCCCAAGGTGCAGGACTTAGTTGCCTACCTGTGGGCTTTGGATTGCAGCTCAGTGGAGCTGGTGGGCCTGGGCTCTTCTACCATCCCCTAAAGTACGACAACAATGGGAGTCTATCCCTTGGCAGGGAATCTAATGGGGGAAACCTTGTAGGTACAAGGGACTAGAGCATGAGACTCTGACCCAAGGGGGAAACCCCTATTCCGCTGTTGAATTCTGAAGACTTCTCCATTATTGGACTCTTTATATATACACCCTGAAAGGGGTGAACTTAACTTTTGTGTAGGGCAAAGTCACTGAAAGGACAGACGATTGCAGGGTGGAGCTTTAATTAAAAAAAAGTAGGAGGAAGACAACCTGTCACACTCTTGTCTGATCACTAGGTGGCACTGGCAGTGAGTGTTCTCCCATTACACTTTGATTTTCTCTGCATCCATTTCCCTACCTGTAAAATGGAGATAATGATTCTTACTACTATTTTTAAGATGCCTTGATATCTAAAGCACTATATAACAGCTACATATTATTATTTTAATAAAAATCCAAGGTGATGGTAAAAATCTTCTCATTTTATTAAGACTACCTTTAAGTAGTGGCTGCCTGATTTAATATTTAATAACACTATTTGTCTTGCTGACAGGGGTATGCTCATAAGTAGGCTGGGGTGCTGTTTTTCTGGTCCCAACATATGCCTCACTATGATCTACTCCTCTTGACATTTATGTACGCTTTTGTTTTTTAGGAAACTTGAATGATAATTTCATCCTTCCTCCAATATTTCTACTTTTATCAGGAGGCACCACTCTTCAAAAATTCCATATCTGCAGTGTATGAAGACTCTTTTCACACCATAGAAAAACATTTGGTGACCCTCCAGAGGGAAATGATGTTCTTCTGGGGGGGGAATCTTACATAGATTCAAAATTCCTCAGTGGGATGGAAAGGACAAATTCTTGAGGAGACCCAGTGATGAGTGAATTTGGCAGAGGGGCTTGTATAAAATATCAGGAGATCTTCAAGCAAATATCCACTGACAGAAGGGAAAGAACATGTCAGGAGGAATGAAAGAAGAAATGGAAAGATGTTCGACTCTCATAATATTTACATCTCATGGGAATAAAAGTTCTAACATGGGCAGATATTGTATTCCTTACTCAGGCAAAACTCCTACCTAAAATGATGGAAGTTTGGCCTGAAAGTTTTCCTTGTGTTATGAGTGAAGATTCAATTCCTGAATTGGTACTCAATTTTCATTAGTGCCTCTCTTTCTTTACTATGCTCAGCGCATGGACCACAGCAAAGACAATTTTTCCTTCACTTTTAGGAACAGCATGTAGCACACTTGTTTAGATTCACACTCAAGGAGAGTATTCAGAGAAGCTTAACACCAAATAAGGAGTGTGCTAGACTTCGTTTTGCCAGTCTCAGAATCCCAAAATGACTTGAAAGTATTATGTCAATATGCAAAACTTCTCAAAAAGAAGTAAATCATATTTTGGAAGTTGCTGGTGGTATTTAGCATACAATTGCAATAAATATATATGTGAACGTCATAGGTAGTGGGTCTGGGAAAAGCTACAAATATAGCTGCAAGAGTAAAATCTTGGCATTTGCAGAGCCCTAAACAGTATTTCAGCGAAGCCATAATTACTACATTCATGATTTTTAATTACAATAGAGTGTGGTTTTGTTCTGAGTCATGCAGTTATTTCCAACATTGCACTGCTCCACCTGGCACTGTTTTCCTTCTGATAATGCCCCTAATGTTGTTTACATAAACACAGTTCCAAAAAACTAGCTGGGTTAACACAATTAATACCACTTGGGGAGGGGTGGGGGGCGGCATTTGAAGGGTCCCAAACTTTACTTTTGTGAAGTAAGCAGGATTTGGGGTCTTAACCTGTACCTACTAAGCCAAAGGAATTTGACTTCAAGGGGCTTGTTGCCCTGTGGGTGTAGGAAAGTGGTCACCAACTGATCAATATAGAGGATCTCCCAGTTGATCGCGGTCTCCGGCAGTGCAGCAGGGCTGCCGCTAAGACAGGCTCCCGCTCCGGCCCCACGCTGTTCCTGGAAGCTGCCAGTAGGCCCCGCAGCCCAGGGGGAGAGGGAGTAGGTGTCTCCCTCCTATCCGCAAGCACTGCCCCTGCAGCTCCCATTGGCCAGGAACAGGGAGCTGTGACCAATGGGAGATGCAGGGGCAGTGCTTGCAGAAAGGAGCAGCATACAGATCCATGTGCTTCCCGCCCACTCCCCGGGGCCGCAGGGGTACATTGGTCCCATCCCAGAGTAGCATGGGGCTGGGGTAGGCAGGGAGCCTGCCTTAGCAGCTGCCATGCTGCACTGCCAACTGGGAGCTGCCAGCAGGAGGCCACACCCCAACCCCCAGCCCTGAGCCCCCTCCTAGAGCCAGCACCCCGAGCCCCCTCCTGCACCCCACGCCCCAACCCTGACCCCCCCTCCCAGAGCAAGCACCCTGTACCCCCTCATGCACCCCAACACTCTGTTCCAGCCTGGAGCCCCTTCCTGCACCCAAACTCCCTCCCAGAGCCCACATCTCACACCCCCTCCTGACTCTCAACCCCTGTCCCAGGCTCAGCCCAGAGCCCCCTCCCACACTGTGAACCCCTTGGCCCCAGCCCGTGGCCCGCACCCCCTCCCTAACCCCCTACCCCAGCCCGGTGAAAGTGAGTGAAGGTGGGGGAGAGTGAGTGATGGAGAGAGGGGGGATGGACTGGGTGGGGTGGGGCTTTGGGGAAGGGGCGGGGCCTCGGGGAAGGGGCAGGTAGATCCTAGGTTGCCCTTAAATTCAAAAAATGATCTTGGGCATAAAAAGATTGGAGATCACTGGTGTAGAACTAAAAGCTCAAAGAAGAAAATATGAACTTACAATAAACATATGGTTCCTAAATAAGAAAGTAAATTATTTACAAAATGACCACTTAGCAGCTTCAACTGACTTCTACCTAAGATACTTTGTTTTCAGAAGTCTTGAAAATTGACTCACCAGCATAGGTGTCTTAATGCGGATTTAAGGCCCATGAAAATAATCTATGAGGAAGGCAAATGTTACTATTAGTCTGTAAGTATCTTCTTCTTCTAACTAGCTAGGGTGTGGGTTAGTCTTCTTTCCAGGCTTGTGGGTCCAGCACTCACTTCATATCCACTCTGTCCTCCCATACACAGTCTAGCCACCATTTTCTTGGCTGTCCTTTTGTTCTCCACCCACAAACTCTAATCTCAAATGCTTCCCTAAACAGGTTTCCCTTCATCATCCTTTGTACATGCCCATACCATCTGAATCTCCCCTCTTGCAGCTTCTCTGTGATACCACAGACCTTGGTCTTACTCCTGATGATGTCATTCCATATGTGGACCAGCAATGTCACATGTCTCTGGTTGAAATAGAAGAGCAGGATTTACCATGGCTTTGCAGAGTTGTCCCTGAACATCCATTTATCATAAATCACACCAGTTACTTTGCTCCAGACTTCCCATTGCTCAGCGCCTTGCTTGTAGTTCTGATGATTTCTCTGTTTACTGCTAAGTAGCTCCCAATGTACTTAAACTCAGAAATCTAATTTATGTACTGGCCTACAATGTTGATATTCATCTGTCTTGGCTCTGCATAAGTCACCCACGTGACCAGTCTTTTCTTTACTCCTTTTTAGGCCACTGTTTGTTAGTTCTCTGTTCAAGGCATCAAACACCTGGACCAAATATTCCTCAGTCTCAGCTATTAGTACATTACTGATGGCATAGATCAACTTCATATCACCTTCCATTTGGATTTCCTTACATATATCTTTCAAAATTATACATAATAATGGACTAAGCGCTGGTCTCTGGTGGATCCTAACCTTCACATCAAAACCCTTCATTGCACCGAAGTGCATCTGCAGATTGATGGAACTACTATATGGTGGGTGCACAACAGATTGGAAAACCATTCCCAGAGAGTAGTTATCAATTGTTCACAGCCAAGCTGGAAGGACATATCAAGGCCTGCAGGGATCAGTTCTGGTTCTGGTTCTGTTCAATATCTTCATTAACAGTTTAGATAATGGCATAGAGAGTACACTTATAAAGTTTGTGGATGCTACCAAGCTTGGAGGTGTTGCAAGTGCTTTGGAGGATAGGATTAAAATTCTAAAGTATCTGGACAAACTGGAGAAATGGTTGGAAGTAAATAGGATGAAATTCAATAAGGACAAATGCAAAGCATTCCACTTAGGAAAGAAAAATAAGTGGCATACATACACGATGGAAAATGACTTCCTAGGAAGGCGTACTGCAGAAAAGTATCTTGGGGTCATAGTGGACCACAAGCTAAATATGAGTCAACAGTATAACATTATTGCAAAAAAAGCAAACATCATTCTGGCATGTATTAGGAAGAGTGTTGTAAGCAAGACACAAGAAGTAATTCTTCCACTCTACTGATTAGGCCTCAACTTGAGTATTGTATCTAGGCCTAGGCACCACATTTCAGGAAAGATGTGGACAAATTGGAGAATCCAGAGAACAGCAACAAAATTGATTAAAGTTCTAGGAAAAAACATGACCTCTCAGGGAAGATTGAAAAAAATGGGTTTGTTTATTCTGGAGAAGAAAAGACTGAGAGGGGATATGTCAAGGTTCCTCCCCCACTCTGAACTCTAGGGTACAGATGTGGGGACCTGCATGAAAAACCTCCTAAGCTTATCTTTACCAGCTTAGGTCAAAACTTCCCCAAGGTACAAAATATTCCACCCTTTGTCCTTGGATTGGCCGCTACCACCACCAAACAAATACTGGTTACTGGGGAAGAGCTGTTTGGACACGTCTTTCCCCAAAAAATACTTCCCAAAACCTTGCACCCTACTTTCTGGACAAGGTCTGGTAAAAAGCCTCACCAATTTGCCTAGGTGACTACAGACCCAGACCCTTGGATCTTAAGAACAATGAACAATCCTCCCAACACTTGCACCCCCCCTTTCCTGGGAAATGTTGCATAAAAAGCCTCACCAATTTGCATAGGTGACCACAGACCCAAACCCTTGGATCTGAGAACAATGAAAAAGCATTCAGTTTTCTTACAAGAAGACTTTTAATAGAAATAGAAGTAAATAGAAATCACCTCTGTAAAATCAGGATGGTAGATACCTTACCGGGTAATTAGATTCAAATCATAGAGAACCCCTCTAGGCAAAACCTTAAGTTACAAAAAAGATACACAGACAGAAATAGTTATTCTATTCAGCACAATTCTTTTCTCAGCCATTTAAAGAAATCATAATCTAACACATACCTAGCTAGATTACTTACTAAAAGTTCTAAGACTCCGTTCCTGGTCTATCCCCGGCAAAGACAGCATATAGACAGACACACAGACCCTTTGTTTCTCTTCCTTCTCCCAGCTTTTGAAAGTATCTTGTCTCCTCATTGGTCATTTTGGTCAGGTGCCAGCGAGGTTACCTTTAGCTTCTTAACCCTTTACAGGTGAGAGGAGCTTTCCCCTGGCCAGGAGGGATTTCAAAGGGGTTTACCCTTCCCTTTATATTTATGACAGGATATGATAACAGTTTTCAAGTATGTAAAAGGTTGTTACAAAAAGGTCAGGCAAAAAAAAAATCCTCATTAACCTCTGAGGATAGGACAATGGGCTGAAATTACAGCAAGGAAGGTTTAGGTTGGACATTAGGAAAAACTTCCTAACAATCAGGGTAGTTAAGCACTGGAATAAATTGCCAAGGGAAGTTGTGGAATCTCTGTCATTGGAGATTTTTAAGAGCAGGTTAGACTCACACCTATCAGGGTTGGTCTAGATCAGGGATCGGCAAGCTTTCGGATGCAGCCTATCAGGGAAATCCACTGGCAGGCCAGGACAGTTTGTTTACCTGTAGCGTCTGCATGTTTGGCGGATCGCAGCTCCCGCTGGCCACGGTTCACCATTCCAGGCCAATAGGGGCTGTGGGAAGCTGCGGCCAGCACATCCCTTGGCCCACGCCAGTTCCTGCAGCCCCCATTGGACTGGAACGGCAAACCATGACCAGTGAGAGCTGCGATCGACTGAACCTGCAGACACTGCAGATAAACAAACTGTCCCAGCCCACCAGCAGATTTCCCTGACTGGCCCGTGCCAAAGGTTGCCGATCCCTGGTCTAGATAATACTTAGTCCTGCCATGAATGCAGGAGACTGGACTAGAAGACCTCTCGAGGTCCCTTCCAATTCTACAATTTTATGATTTGCCAAGGAACCATCATACAAATGAAACACAATATAGACCAGATCCTCTGGTATCCCATAGAATCCTAGCAGAGGTACCAGGTCAAATACTACCTCCAAACTGTGGAAAACCTATCTGTGCTTGATGTTTCTAATTTATTTTCCACCAGTTTCCTAATGAAGAACCTGCTCTTTGTTGTCCCTTTTCCTTTTCTAAAGGCAAACTGTTCCATTCCTAAAATGGATTCTACCATCCAGCAAACATATCTATGATTCTCTCTAACAGTTCATATAATGGAACAGTAGTTTAATTCCTTATTACTCCAAACACTTATTATGTCACCTTTTTATTTGTATATCGGTACCAGAATGGATTTTATCCATTGTCTTGGGATTCTGTTCTCTCTTTCATGTTAGTCCATAAGTATAATTGTCCAAATTAACTTTTCATATGGTTCATTCCACTCAGAATAAAAAGTGAGCAAATTTCTATGCCTCTATAGGTTCTATTTACAACCAAAATTTCAACCTTCAAATGTCAATATTTTTTGCTCCTGCAATGAGTGGTTAATGTGTTTTGTTTTTGTTTATTTTTTTAAAGAAGTTATTCATCTTTCTCAAATTCAGATTGAACTATATTTCCTCAGCTTATCCACAATAAATAAACACATACAAAATTTAAAAAGTATCTTCAGGACCAATCCAACTTTGGATAAAGTTTAAGATCCAAAGGAACTTTTTATCAAAGAGCAACCGAAAGCATAGTGTTATTATTCTGTAGACCATTTTGCACGATGGTAAGTGGCTGTTATAATGAAATCCTGTGATAAGTAGGCAGAATGATAGCTGTTCCTGTCAGTCAAAGCAATTTTGTGGGCTTGATTTCCAAAAGAACTTAGACACTTTACTGTTCAGGCACCTAATCCCAGAAAGAGATCCCACTGGGGATCACAAAACCACTGCTCAGCTGCCCCTGGCCTCTTCAGGCACCTAAACTCTCCCAAAACCTGTTTGTGTGTGTGTGTGTGTGTGTATGTGTGTGTTTGTTGTTGTTTTGTTTCTTTTTTTCAGTAAAAGTTCCCTATGTGCCTCTGTTTCAGCCTCTCAGCATGAACACCACAGCCCCACTGATCTGTGGACTACTTAATAATGTACCAATGTCACTTTTGTTGGAGGAATTATTACTGGTATGAATTGTTTAACTGTTTTAGTACTTTCAATTCAATTCTATCTTGTTTGACAAAGGTTATTTCTGTCATGTTAATCCTTTAGTGATTATTTTGGCTAGTCTGTTTTTGTACCAAAAAATCCAAGTTTGAGTAAAAATCTCAAACATGAGCATCAATTATGTTTTTTTTCCTATTGACTTAAAGGATATGTGGATCAGACCCATTTAATAGTGATATGTCACTCCATGAAGTCACTAAAGCAAACTTTTCAAAATTACATACACAAAATTGTGCACACCAGTATTTATGCTCACCGAAATGTGTGTGTGCAAACTTTGATTTATACACACCTGTTGATATAGGCAATTATAAATCAGGTTTTGCCCACATGCACTAGAATTTTTATCCCTATAACTGCGGGCTTCCAAAGGGTGTGCACAATTTAGCACAGAAACTTCTAAAAAATTGGCCCTAGCTGAGTAGTACTGACATGAATGTGTTACCATTTTTTCCCTCTGAGTTTTTTTCTTCCTACTGGCCTGTGAAATCTCAAGAAACTTTGTACAATTCAGCGATTATATAGATAGTTATATAAATTACTCTTGGTAAATGGGTGTAAAGGGCTTATCTATACTTCCAGCTAAATCAGCACTGCTGCGATCAATGCAGCAGTGTTGATTTAGCAGGTCTGGTGAAGACAAGATAAGTCAATGGCAGAGCACTCTCCCATTGACATCTGTATTCCACCTCCCCAAGAGGCAGATGGTAAGCTGGCAGGAGAGCATCTCCTGTTGACACAGTATGGTGTTAGACACCTCTGTAACTCAACCTAAGTTATGTCAACATCAGTTATGTAACTTATATAATTGAAGTAGCATAACTTAGGTCAACTTACAGCTTTAGTGTAGACCAGCCCTCAGTAAGTGTTGAATGTGTGACTGTGTAACTTACAAGGTGAGGAGATGGAAGGGTAGGAATGTATAAGGAAAAGTAACCAATAGTAGGATGAAAGAAACTGAATGATAAAATACCCCTCAATTTATTTCAAAACTTCATACTCCTTCTTATTAATTGCTTATCCTGTTACAACCACAGCACTCTGCCCCCTTAGAATGTAAATTGCACCAACTTACAGTCAAACTATCATGCATTCATTACTGATGTGTAACTTACTATTACTAATAAATGGACACAAATCTGACATCAAGAATTAGAACATTCAAAAACCACTAGGAGATCACTTCAATCTCCTTGGTCAGTCAATAACAGACATAAAAGTGGCAATGCTTCAACAAAAACACTTCAAAAACAGACTCCAACATGAAACTGCAGAACTGGAATTAATTTGCAAACTGGACACCATCAAATTAGGTCTGAATAAAGACTGGGAGTGGTTGGGTCATGACAAAACCTAAACCTAATTTCCTCCTACTGTTACTCACACATTCTTGTCAACTGTTTGAAATGGGCCACTTTCATTACCACTACAAAAGTTATTTTTCCTCCCTTGGTATCCTGCTTTTAATTGAATTGTCTTGTTAGACTGACCTCACACTTGGTAAGACAACTCACATCTTTTCATGTATTTATACCTGCTCCTGTATTTTCCACTCCATGCATCTGATGAAGTGGGTTCTAGCCTATGAAAGCTGATGACCAAATAAATTTGTTAGTGTCTAAGGTGCCACAAGGACTCCTCATTGTTATTACTATTGGTTACACCATGTATATCACTTCTGAATTTAACTTTCTATGTTCAGTATCTTGACAAATAGATTCCTTTTCAAACAATAGTTTATTTACAAGGATCTTAAATTATTTAAAAAGTCAAACGCATTAACCTCTCATGTGGCACCGTCTCATATACTCTCTCTACACACAGGCAACAGGGAGTTTTGAGATGTTTAAACAACTGCCCTGGCTTAAACTGTGAAAAAGAAACTATAATGTCCCTCATTCACTCACTTAAGACTACCTTTCATAGTTGAAGGAGTTCTCTGGAGGGCGCCAAACTCAGTTAAAAGAAATTCTGTAATTCATTGTGATCCATTTTCTGATTAAAAAAATAAAGTTCTTCCATATCTGCCAAGTGTCACTCATTTGGAGTGACAGTCCCACATTTTCCTCCGTGGTTACAGTCATTCATGTCAGCTGAACTGTCATTCACAGGAAGAGCTGCAGGGAGAGTGTAAGGTTTTTTAAGCTCCGCCTCCCAGCTACTAGAGAATACCCTCAGGGCTTCTGAGCAGGCAGTCAAAGCTTCCTCTCTATGCCCTCCACTGGATCCCTCATCTCTACAGTGCCTTTCAATACAGGAAGTGAAGAGTAATATGTGGTCAACACTGTGTTTCCCTCCCTTTAGAAGCAGCACATTCCACTCCCAACTGGCACCAAGGGCATGAGGGAAACAAGAGCAGGGAAATTACAAAGAAATTCAGGGAAAGAAAAGACACAGAGGAAGCAGGAGGAAAGGGGGACTGGCACATGTTGGAAAGACAGTGCGGTGGTTGAGGGGAAAAGGACAGAGTGTTAAATAAAGAGGAAAAAAGTGAAGAAAATAAAATAGAGAGCGAATGGGAGCATATGAAACAGTATAGCTGCAAACAGAGAAAGCATGGCTTTTGTGAATGGCACACAGACCTGGGAGTCAAAAGTCCTTAGTTCCATTCCTAGTGCTGCCATTGATTCCTTATATAACCTTGGTTGGAATCCATCCCTATTTTATACCACCCATGGAGCTAATGATACTAACCTACCTCTCAAGGTGTTTTCACCCACCCGAGATTTGAGAATGGAAATATTCTCAATAATGTGTTGTTATTAGAGAAGAGGAAACAGGCTGAATCAGAAAAAGCTTGCTCACTTCTCATGCTCAGAGCTGCAAAGATGTCACTCGAAGATCTATGCAGAACTTGGCAGCTGTGCTTCCCAGAGAGAACAAACTGTTGGAATACAGCCTCTTACTGAAGGCAGTCATTACACTGAGTGAGGGGGAAAGTGAAGCATCACTTCCACGATTCTCACTGTGTAAAAGCTACAGCTCCCAGCATGTTATAGTCACAAATGGTCATCTAGCTTTTAAAAGCTAATACACATATCTGCAAAGGAAAAAACACACAGAATACCTAACTTACAATATTATTTGAAACCTCAAACCAAAAAAAAAAAAAACCTATCAATTTTCTCTTATCATGTTTTGTGTAGTGCAATTATACCACACTTTACTGTCAGGATGTTGACTGAAGAGTCAGCTGTAATCTCTAACTGCACGATAACACAAAGGCATTCATCAAAAAAATCCTGAAAGTCCACTGTCAAATCAGTACAGCAATAATGTAACAGGGTGGCTTGTCCTGAAGAGCTGGAGGACCTTGGGCTAGCCACCCTGATTCTGAAGGAACCACACCTAGGTTGGATCAGCTGTTTCTACTAAAAGATGCAGCAGGAAGCTGCAGTGCAAGTGGGGTTTTATGAGGGTTTCTGAGATTGCCAGAAAGAGGAGGCCTTGCAGTAAGCTGTGGAAGAGATATCCCTGAGGCCAGAACTCAGGACCAGAAGGGTAATCGTTATGATGTTTTCAATTTTGTTTTCCGGTACTGGGAAATTAAAAAGGAAGAAACTGGACTAGAAAGGCCTGTGAGACTGTTTGTTTGGTGAGAGTGTAAGAAGAAAAGGAATTGTTAGAGCACCACAGAGATACCTCTGGCCATGAGGGAGTGTAAGGGAAGTGGTCAATCCTACTACAAATAGGCTGAAAAAAGACAGAGTATATGCTCCATGAAATCTATGGGATTCCACATGGATGCAGGTGGTCACTCATAGGAAACAAATTGTTGGATCAGGGACACAGTTTGGTTTTTTGTTTTTTTTAAAGGTGGCATTTTCTTCTGGTAGTGAAATGCAATTATGACTTCTATTTCTACAGTTAAGAAAAACTGATGTGAGTGAATGCAAATCAAATGGACAGTTGTCACTGTTTTCAACATTCAACTCTCTTTTTATCCAAAAATTAATATGCATCTTTTCTGGTTCATGAACAGTTCTGTAATTTATACTTTCCAATTCGTTCAGCAGAATAGCCAGAAAGATAATTTGTAATCAACTGTATCATTCTTCTATCAAATGAGCTATTCAAACTCACCATCTGTATGGGATTCATTCAACTTAACTGAAATTTTAAATGCTTATGGATACCAAGAGTGGTGGGATTTGTATTAAAGAAAGTGCATAAACAGGTGTCTTTAGTTCATATTTAGTATCAAGTAGAATATCCAGCCACAGTCACAACTAGATAGTTGTTTTCTAGTGCTAAAAATGTGAGAAAAAATCCTGTGCTCATCCTAACAAAGCTGAGAATTAGGGAGTCCATAAAGGGAATGGCAGTTTCCTTCTCAAACTGTGGAGTAGCATTGGGGCTGACTGGATTATAGCGGCCCTTGCAGCTGCTTTGCTCCCTCTCTGTGAATATAGGAAAGAGAACCCTTATAGTTGCTTTCCTGAAATCTGGTACCTGGCACCACAACGTTCTGTAAACTCATTAGTTACTAAGCTAAACTTAATGACAGGTTTCAGAGTAGCAGCCGTGTTAGTCTGTATTCGCAAAAAGAAAAGGAGTACTTGTGGCACCTTAGAGACTAACCAATTTATTTGAGCATAAGGTTTTGTGAGCTACATGTGGCATCTGATGAAGTGAGCTGTAGCTCATGAAACCTTATGCTCAAATAAATTGGTTAGTCTCTAAGGTGCCACAAGTACTCCTTTTCTTTAAGCTAAACTTAAGTACCTTGTGATCACAAAAATAGGCCAGAACCACTTTAATCCTCTCTATCAATACCTCATGGAACCAAGATGACTTTTTTTCCAGTTGGATCGTATTTCTGTATCTTAACATTCTCTTTTATGTAGCTTAGGCCTAACCTGCACTACAAAGCTAAGTCAACAGAAGTCACCTTGGGTCAATCTGCTCAAATTTATTGCCTGCTGTTGTAAGAACCCCATTATAGTGATGTAGGAAAAGCACCTTCCCAAATGGTGTAGAGTCATGGTTCACCTACTGAGGTCAACATAGTCCAAGTGTAGACACTGCATGACAGTGTTGGCCTTAACAGCCCCATAATGTCCCACAATGCTCCATTTCTTGTGACAATGACCGCTCTGGTCACAACTGTAAACTTCACATCCCTGGGATCACAGAGATCAGAAGCCATTATCCTGCTTTAAACATCATGAACATTTTTGAAATGCCTTTTCCTAACTGCCCATCTTGGCAAGCACACCTAGCAGCTCACCCTAACTTTGTACAACTGCCCAGCTGAGCACGCCAGCTCCATGTTCTAGATGCACTCCTTCCTGGAGTAGACAGAAGGTGGTGAATCTCATTGGACTCTTCAGAGAAGAGGCTCTGCAAGCACAGGTATGGATCAGTCATGGAAATGTAGACATCTATGAAAAGATTGCACATGGTTCCAGGCAAAAGGCTATGACAGGGATCAGCAGCAATGCCATGTAAAAGAGAAAGAACTTAATCAGGCATACCACAAGGTCAAGGAGGACATCAATCAATCTGGTGCTGAGCCACAGACCACCTAAGTTTACAACAAGCTCCATGTCATACTTAATGGAGGCTCCACCAGAACCCCACAGACCACCTTGATACTGCAGAAGCCCAAGCCAGAGACACCTATTATGAACAGGGAGGAGGAGAAGAAGAGATAGAGAGTTCCAACAATGCCAGAAGCCAGGACCAATTTGATACTCCATCACAGTCTATATAGTCCAGCCAGTCAAGCCTGAAGGAGCCCAATTAAGGGAAGGGAACTCTGATAAGTGTGTGAATATATTTTTATTTAACGTTTAAATTTAAAGATGATGCCCAGCCCATCTGCAAGTTAACAAGACATGGGTATTGACTTTTCATTGTTCATCTCATATGAAAAGAGGTAGAGGTACAATAAACAGAGGTAGATGGCATCTGCTCTTCAGTTCCCTATTGGGTTAGATGTGGGTGGGCATATGCAACAGTTTCTTTATGTACATAGGGATGTCCCTTGTATCCTCCTCAGTATATCCAGGAAAGTTTAATTGAGATCTGTCTGCAATCTTTTCCCAAAGGTTTCTAGGGATGGCTGACTAATTTCTTCCTTGATGGTAGGACACTTTCCCATGCCACTCTGCAATGAGTTCAGCTGCATCACTGCAGTAAACAGGCTAGTGTCATGTGGGCCCAGGTGTCTTCAGGATGCAGGAGCAGCTCTGCTTTCTGTGCCTTTGTTACCTTCAGGAGTGAGATATCTGCAAAAAATCACCACTGCCTGTGGAAAATCATGCTAATACTCAGTGCCATTGCCCTATATTTGTATCTATGAAATAGGGACAGAAATGTTATTGTTTTATATAACTAAAATTCCTTCAAACCCCCGCCGCCTGCCCCTTGCTCTAGTAGGACATATTCACTATGGCTGGGAATGGAGAGCATTGCTGTGCAGAAACACTCAAAAGCTGAAGTGTCAATAAGCATGTTGTACTAAAAGTTTTTCTGGGAAGAAGGGAAGGGAGTTGTGAAATATATATCTTTGCCTTTCTGTTATGACTGTAAATACAATAATACATATGTCTGTCTTTTATCGGCAGCTTCTAATGTTGCGGCCTTGAGGGCTAGTTCCTTAACACCTGCAGAATTCCTGATCCTGGTGAGGAGGAGAAAGAACAGGGCTAGGAAGGGCACATTCAGCAAGATCCTGGAAGCCAGTGCTCCATCAGACTGTGAACAAAGGGGTGGTGGGCCAATATGGCAGATGGCATGGAGAAGAAAGAGTGGACAGGAGACAGGCACAGAAGGAGATACACCAGGACATAGTCAGTCTTCTTAGGCAGGAAGCCCATATGCTGCAGAACCTGACTGACCTACAGGTCCAAATATCTGGCACTCCCCACCCTTTACAGTCCTTGGAGAACTCCTTGGTAGCAGCTCCCTATAGCCCTCAACGTACCATGCTGAATCATGGGCTGCATCCTCACCACTACCACTCCATGCCAGAGGATGGCAAGGAAAAATAGTTTCCCATACTTACCTGTGAGAACCATGATTGGTGGATGCATAGCCACAATGGACTATATTTGTGTACTGAAATGGACAGAAGTGTTTGCTGTCTTTCTAGTTTCAAAGTCCAATGCCACATTCAGTTATAGTTAATTTTTGTACTGCACTGCTGGTTGGTTGGTTGGTTGGGGGTTTTTGTACATTGCTTTAGTAGTAAAATTTCTATTTTTGGACAATACAGCTATCTTTAGAGAATACAAATACCTTCAGCAACACTTATTACAGAATGCATAGTGGCATTCAAAGCACACAGTATTTGTACATGTACAGCAAACACTCTATAATCTATAGCTTCATGAAAACACACACATTTATAAGTTTACAGTAAGCACCACACAATTCTTAGCAGCCCCCAAGGAAGATCCGGGTTCTAGTCCCTTCATCCTTACACAGTCCTGTATAGCAGGAAATAATTATGGTCCTACACACTTGCATAGCAACGTGCTCCACTGTGGATTTCCAAACTCCAAAATGATTTCCCACTCACTGGTATAAATCCAGTGTTGTAAGCTTCAGGAGTGCAATCGCCTCTCTCTTCTCCACCGTCAATTCAGTTCAAATACTGGTGCCCCTGGGCTGGAAGGTTGGGGTGAGCTTGGCACATAGATCCAGGCATGTGGCCTTTCACATCTGAAAGATCCATAGCTACTGCTTGTCATCCCAAACTCGCGTTACAATGTGATTCCACCAGTGAGTGCAAGTTTCTTGGTCCCAGAAGCAGCACTTCACCATCGGCACCTACTCTGTGAATGCCACCAGCAACATGGTTTCACTATTGCTCAGCAAACTGTTCTCTAAGAAATCATGTTCCCCGCTGTTGTGGTACTTCCTGTGGGCCTGCTAATACAGGAGAATCATGCATCCTGCATTTGCAACATTCATGAGAAGAGTGCAGCACTCTGTAGGCTCCATGCTTCTGACAGAGATGACAGGTGCTGAAAAGTGCCACACAGTTTTGTGGGAATTTTTTTTAAAGGTGCAAAAGTTACAGCATATGACACTATGTGATGGAGAAAGTTGCATGTTGGGAACTTAACCCTAACTCCCAGAGATTCTGAGTGACACATTTATACCCCACAGCACATTGCAAAAAGTTCCCCAAAGGCATTGTACCTGATGGTGAAGGGTAACCTACCTGTGGTGTACCATACTTTGCATCAACAAAAACACTTCTGGTGAATATATGAAGTGATGACACAAGCAGCTAAGTATGCGTATGCACAAGTGATGTATAAACTTCGGCAGCTGCATGCTGAGTTGATATGCCATGTAGAGAGGGCCTTTAGAAACTTTTTGTTGCAATTCACATAAACACCACCCTATACCAGAAACCTACTGACCATTATACTTACGTACCTGCCTCCAGCTTTCATCCAGACCACATCACACGATCCATTGTCTACAGCAGGGATCAGCAACTTTTGGCATGCAGCCAGTCAGAGAAAGCTGCTGGCAGGCCGGACCGGTTTGTTTACCTGCAGCGTCTGCAGGTTCAGCCAATCACAGTTCCCACTGGCTGCGGTTTGCCATCCCAGGCCAATACGGGCTGCGGGAAGCAGCGGCCAGCACATCCCTAGGCCCACAATGCTTCACGCAGCCCCCATTGGCCTGGGACAGCGAACTGCGGCCAGTGGGAGCTGTGATCGGCCGAACCTGCGGACGCTGCAGGTAAACAAACCGTCCCAGGCTGCCAGCAGCTTTCCCTGATGGGCTGCGTGCCAAAGGTTGCTGATTCCTGGTTTACAGCCAAGCCCTAAGATACAATCATATTTGCTCCAATCCCTAAAACAGACACAAACACCTACAGGATCTCTATCAAGCATTCCTAAAACTACAATACCCACCTGGGGAAGTGAAGAAACAGATTGACAGAGCCAGAAGCGTACCCAGAAGCCACCTACTACAGGACAGGCCCAACAAAGAATGGAACAGAACGCCACTAGCCATCACCTACAGCCCCCAACTAAAACCTCTCCAGCACATCATCAAGGACCTACAACCTATCCTGGAGGATGATCCCTCACTCTCACAGACCTTGAGAGACAGGCCAGTCCTAGTTTACAGACAGACCCCCAACCTGAAGTAAATACTCATGAGCAACTACACACCACACAACAGAAACACTAACCCAGGAACCAATCTGCGACAAACCCCATTGCCAGCTCTGTCCACATATCTATTGAAGGGACACCATCATAGGACTTAACCACATCAGCCACAGCATCAGGGGCTCGTTCACTTGCACATCTACCAATGTGATATATGCCACCATGTGCCAGCAATGCCCCTCTGCAATATAAATTGGCCAAACTGGACAGTCTCAACGCAAAAGAATAAATGGACACAAATCAGACACCAAGAATTGTAACATTCAAAAACCAGTAGGAGAGCACTTCAAGCTCCCTGGACACTCAATAACAGACTTAAAAGTGGCCATTATTCAAGAAAAAACTTCAAAAACAGACTTCAACGAGAAACTGCGGAACTGGCATTAATTTGCAAACTTGACACCATCAAATTAGCCCTGAATAAAGACTGGGAGTGGCTGGATCACTACAAAAACTAATTTTCCCTCTGTTGATATTCACCCCCTCTTGTCAACTGTTGGGAATGGGCCACATCCACCCTGATTGAATTGACATCGTTAGTACTGACCGCCCCCCCCCGACTTGGTAAGGCAACTCCCATCTTTTCGTATGCTGTATATTTCTACCTTCCTACTGTATTTTTCACTCCATGCATCTGATGAAGTGGGTTATAGCCCATGAAAGCTTATGCCCAAATAAATTTGTTAGTCTCTAAGGTGCCACAAGGACCTCATTGTTTTTTCTTATACAGACTAACATGGCTACCCGTCTGAAATTAATACCCTACTCGTTCTTTGCCATATTCTGCCCTATTTTAATGTTTAGCAAAAAAAGTTATTTTTCTCTCCATTTCCTATTTTATTTAAAGGCTGCCTGAGAGGTCATTACCCCTTTAGCTTTAATATAGACTACTTAACCCAAAGTAGTTCTCATCATAAAAGGAATTTCAATTATCTGCCATTATTTATTATTTTAATTTAAACTAGCAGAGACATGGTCTGACTTTCCCTGAAGGCCTACACACCTCATTTGTAAAAGTGGTGCAGAGCTTCATTGTCCTGTTTGATTCATCACTAAGCCTGGATGACAAGACAGTGTCCATAGTTAAGGGCTTGTCTATATGGTGAGGTAGCGTGTGGCAAGCTGAGGAGTAAACCTGCAGCAGTCCATTAACTGTGTAGACCCTGCTGCTGAAACAACAGTAGGTAAGTGCACACTAGGGAACATTTAGAGCACAGCATCAGGGTCCACACAGACATTAGTTCATGCCACACTGGAGCACTATAGTTTTATACCCTAGCTTGTTGCTCACTAACTCACCATACAGTCATGTCCTTTAAACACCTTCTTTCACCTATAGATCACTAGAAAACTTCCTCCCTGGCCACTGTGATCATGCATTTGCCATCTCCAGGCTAGATTACTGTATTTCATTATATCTGAATCTGAGTATGAAGACAAAGAGCAGGCACCAGCTGATGTAGAATGTGGATCTCCAACTTTTCCAGAGCTTAGACCACCATGAGCATATCAAGACCATAATCAAATCCCTCCATTAGCTCCAAATCAGCTTCCTGTGCCAATTTAAGGCTTTGGTCCTATCCTTTAAAACAGTTAATGGATCATGCCTCAGCTGTATTAAAGACTGAATTTCCAACCTATGAACTGCTGAGGTAGTTGCCCTCTAGAACAATGCATTTCAAAAGACCAGGATAAATCATGTGAGAGTTGTGGACAAAGCATTTTCTGTTGATGCTATTTAGCTTGTCTTCTCAGGCTCCTTAAGTGCTTTTTCATTGTACAAACATTTCCTTCAGTGTTGTTGTTTGTTTCCACATGGACTATAATAAGTAGGAATTCCCCAGAATACATTTGGATAGATAACACCTTTAGTGTGATATCATTTGCCTGGACACGTGGAGGGCAACATAAACTGTACTGTATCGGTCTGTGGTCTTCTTTTAATGAGTTTCAAATGTTTCTGACCCAGATTACTAACTCTGGAGTCACCAATCAGGATTTCATGCCTCTTTTTTTTCTTTGTGGTGCCTCCCTTTCAAAGCCTACAGCTTGTACTTAATATGCATGTCACCTTGTGAATGTTACATATTAAACTCCCTTATATATTTCAATAGCAATTCTTTGTAGCAGGTGCTACTCCTTGCTTCGGGATATCTTTTCAATCACTGAAAATGTCAAAGTCATCTTTTGATAACTAGTTAACTTTTAAAAATATTCTATATTTACTAGCTCCATCTCTCCTAATCACTGTCATACTTTTCCTGCTCAGCTATTAACTCCTGCATAGCTACAACTCCCTTTGTATTTTGAGTCATTCTGTTGCTGTCCTATTTAATTATTGTTTGGTTCCCCTTTAGCTAGCCTCTCAGATGATTAGTGGGGTGTTAATGTAACAACTGTTTTACCCTGATTACAAAATAAAATAATATAAATTATATATAAAAATATGATTGTCTTTCATGAATTGAACTCTGTCGCCGAGTTATTTCACGCATGTATGTAACTCAGTTTAAAAATTAAACTTTAACATTCCCTTTTATTTCAGCAATGAAACTATTTAGGGAGTGTTAAGAAGCTACCTTGAGATATATAATTTATAAACACTTAGGTCCAGATCAATCCCCATGTGGAGTAAATATCAGAATTATTCTATTTTTTTACTTTTGGTTTTGCTGAAGTATTTTCGTGAGTTACAGACTGAGGAATATCCCATAAATTCCACTTGAAAAGAACACTAGTGGCTTCATGGAGGGTGTGGTCGCCTATTTGCTTAAATTGCTTGTGGTATAATGTCCTGGCCATGCTGCACAGCAACCAGTAACCCCTGAAAATGGAGATCATCTCACCTATCGTCTCACTCCAATTTGCCTCCAATTATGAAACATACATCTCAGCAGGTTGAATCTGTTTTCCCTCTTGAACTTTAATAGAGGATGTACAGCAGAACCAGTAGATTAAACAGAGAGACCTATCATGCCAGCTGGGGAATGCTCCGGATAATAGCAACTGTAGAAACAGCCTCTGCAAGGTGCTATTGACATCACTTAACCACTCTAGCCGTAAGGCCAATACAGCCTAAAGGTGTATAACATTGTTAGGATTTATAACTCTATAAATTACTCTGGATGTGGATGACATGATACGGTATTTCTTGAGAGCCTTTGTCACAGCCCTTCATTTACATACACTAACCAACTTTCCAGTGTGCCCTGCAGCTAATTCCTCATGCAAGAAAACAGGAAGAAAGGGAAACCCAGCAGGGACAATGCTGAGTAAGCCAGTCTGAGTGACTTACCTCTAACTTTCACAGGCATTTTCGAAGTTAATTTATTAAATCCATAATGCACAGTTTAAGCCATGGGATGCTCTAGCCCTTATATTTAACACTCAGGTTTAAATTGACAAGTTTAGTCCTCAAGTCAAGTCAAGTAGGATTATGTTCATGAGCCATCCATCTCTATGTCCCCTAGGAAGTATTTTGTATTTAAACATTAAGTTTAGATTTAGAAACAAATTATTGTACCTCTTCAGGCTGACATTTCACCATTAACTCAAGTCATCAAGGAAAAAGAAAAAAAAAACAACAGGGGTAGAGGGTGAGAGATAAAAGCACAGTGTTTTGATTTAAAAAGAGAGAGGACCCGGTTCTCCTCTCATACTGGAATCTCTAATAACTGTAGTGACATTTCTCCACCTTTAGAATAGTGTAAGGAAGATCAGCATCAGGGCTTAATGTCAGTCTGAACTTTGAATTTCCCATCTTTTGAGAGTTTGATACGATTATGGTTGCACAAAACAAACTGGAGATTTTGGGTCTTCATTTCCCCATTGTGCCCCAATATCCAATACAGATCTTGAAATACATGTCCTGTATCTCCAACCTCAATTTCTCAAATGCATTCATTTCTCTTTACACAGCATCAATTCTGCTGACATATAAAATGTACATAGGCTTCAGGTGTATTTTGACATTCCAAAAATCCCGAAAAGGTTAATTAGATTTATATATTGCACATTTTCTGAAATTACACTTTCATAGGGTATATTAAATAAATATACTTGATTGTCAAAAAGGTGCTGCTGCAGCATAAATGAGCAGATAAAGAACCATTCAGAAGTCTAAAGTGTGCAGCTGTAGAAACTTTTGCAAGCTCTTGACCAGCTCCTGCAAAAAAATCTTTTATAGCAATGGCAATTGATGTGCATCTGCAACAAACAATTTAACTTTCAAACAACTGAACAAATGTTACTCTCGGAAATGTACACATAACTCCAATCAAATGGGACTTTCATGAAGGGAACTGAAGGTAGAATTCAATGTACTGTAAGTGATTTGGTCAATCTATCAATTCTTCGCTAATTCACACACGTTTTCATCACAAACGTGGATATCAGAAGGACCTGTAGAATTGCACCTTTTATTCTATATCAGAATGGCATTATTCTGTCAGATCCTGAATTATATAAGAAAAGTACGTTTAGCCTTCAGTCACTTAACCCAAGAGACCAGTGGTTTTCAACCAGGAGTACGCGTATTCAGAGGTCTTCCAGAAGATATATCAAGTCATCTAGCTTTACAACAGGTGACATAAAAAGCACTAGCAAAATTAGTACAAACTAAAATTTCATACAGACAATGACTTGTTTATGATGTTCTATATTCACTATACACCGAAATGTAAGTACAATATTTATATTCCAATCAATTTATTTCATGATGATATGGTAAAAATAGGAAAGTAAGTGCTGTGACACTTTTGTATTTTTGTCTGATTTTATAAGCAAGTAGTTTTTCAGTGATGTGAAACTTGGGATATGCAAGACAAATAAGACTCCTGAAAGGGTACAGTAGCTAGGGAGGTTGAGAATCACTATAATAGACAATCTGAAGTTATGCTGCTTTCTTCCTAAGGGCACAATTTGGTTGTCAATGCCCATTCTAAAAATCCTTTCGAAATTTTCACTGAAAATTCACTACATATGTGTGAATGGCTCAGTTTACAAATTAAATTAGTAGGAGGTTATTGGTTTTGTTTCAGAATTGTAACTGGAGCAAACTATATCCTTGGGATTGTGATTCCTTTCAAAGTTAATAATCAGTACATCCACCATCCAAAATTGGCCCAATATTGTTAATTTGGTTGAGTTTCTGATACTGATGTCCAGAAGTGTTTAAATAACAACCTCTTTGGAATAATCAGATCCATACCTGTTTAAAGACCTGATCCAAATCACTTTAAAGTGAACAGAAAGACTCTCACTGACTTTAACAGGCTTTGGATGAGGACCAATATGAATACAAATTGGGGTTTACCTCAGAGTATATAGTTAATACAGTACCCATTTATGTGAATGGGAAAAAAAATCACATTTTTTCTCTAACATAATATGAACAGGGAGTACAACACTGATTACTCTTCCACTGTGGAAGATACACAGTGAGACAAGCTATTTTTAAAATAGTTTCAAAAGTGTTTTTAAAATCCTTAGTCTGTTCATATTTCTAAACCATTTGAAGCTCAATAATATACCCATTGGCCACCTTTACATCTTGTATCAAATAGTCTAATTATCTTAATCAGGTCCTTAGCGGTTTAAATTTATCAAGCATCTTTTGGGAATTACAATGTTAGTCTTGATTAGATGACAAATCATCAGATAGTCTTTATATAAACTTCCATTAAAATGTACAATCAAAAAAGATGGGTAACAATAAAAACTACACTCAATTTTTTTATGAGGATTATGGGATTAGAAATGGGATTTAAGGGGTTTCTAAGTGTTTTCCATGTGTATATTATTGTTGGCTTTAGAACTAGGGGGGATAAAGAGACTGTTTAGGATGGCAGTAACAAAAACTCAATCCAAGGCCTAAAAAATCAATTAAATCTGAATTTGTCAAGTTTAATATATGTTGGCCTTTTTGGCCTTTTAATTTGCATGTTTCAATGTGAGAATAGGAAAAAAATAGACCAAAAAGAACCTTCCTACTATTTTCACTTACATTCACTTTTCACTCTTTTTTTTTCTATTCTAGTTGACCAGGTATTCATTCTATTGCATCACAATGAGGCCATACAGAGATACACTGCCCCAATAGGACCTCCAGGAGTTGAAAGATTGTGTCAGTTCCAAAAATTCCCAGAACCCCAAGATGCACAGTTGCTATAGTGTAGTTTTACAGGATGCAGCATGTGCTCCCCCATACTGGGGAGAGAAACAATTATTCCACCCTGTTATGGTCTTAGCTTGTGGAAAGAGCTGCATAGTGGTCAGGGGTTTAGGTCATTTGACCTGCTCAGGTTTTTTTTGTAGAGGACCTCCCACTCTACTTGACTCTAGCCCATGGCCCCCTGACGGGTGACAAAATGATCTGACACCCTGATCCTGGGCCACTTCTTATCACCCCACTAATGTCTACAATTCACAGTCTGTACAAGAAAAGACGAAGGGGTGCAGCTTACCTCATAGCACCTCTTCATGGCCCAGCATGACATTGCCTCTTTGAGCAGCAGTTGACTCCTCTTGTGCTTTGGCCTTCCAGCCAGGTTAGTTGAAACACAGGGAATCAGCACAATTGAACTGGATTATTGTATGAGAGGAGGAAGTGCCTCCCACTCAGGGTCTTTCAGAAGCTGGTCCTCCCTTTCCTAAGGGAGGGACCTTCAGGCAACTGTGGAAGGGAGAGATCCTAATTTTCCTTAGTCCTTTCTTCAGGAGTTGCAAGGTAAAGGCCCTTTCTCTTCCCTATCCTTTCCACAAGTGAGCTGTTCTGCTCCTTTTTAACTCCTCCTGCAGTCTGTGCATCTCTTGCAGGTGTGGTGGGGCAGGGCTGTCTGAGCCTAGAGAAGTTCCTTAACCCATTTTTGCCAAGTCTGGGGGTTGTATTCCCCATCACTTACCTCCCCCTCAACATGGAACCCAGGTAGCCAGGGCGCACAGACTGTCTCCCCCTCCCACCGCCCGGCCAAGAAAAAGTCAGCATTTTAGGGGACTTTTCCTGCTCATTCTGAACTTGGAATGCATAGGGTTGGAGAGAGAGGTACCAGTGCATAAGCCAAGGGGTGAGGGTATGGTGTGCTTCATGGCATTTAATCAGCTCATGGAGGCATGTTCGGTGACAAGCTTGAATGGATTTTCTAGGAAGTAATATCACAGAGTCCACTGTCCATTTCACAGTGAGACCTTCCTTCCCTATTATGTAACATACCTGTCCCCATGGGAACAGCTTATGGCTCACATAGAATACTGGGTATTCCTCTCCTTTTGTTTTCTGGGACAAGACAGCACCCAGTCCCATTTCCAAAGTGTCAGTCTGTAAAATGAATTATTTTGAGAAGTCAGGACTGGACAGGCTCTTTACACAGGAGTTCTTTCACTTTCTGAAAGCCCTTTTCACAGGCCTCAGAGCAATCCCCCTTCTTGGGGCTACTGCCCTTAACTAGGTGCACGAGAAGTGCAGTTATTGTCAAAAACCCTGGCAAATTGGTGGTAGTAACCTGCAATACCCAAAAACTTTCTGATTTGCTTCTTCATGGTGGGGCATGGACATGCTTTTGATGGACTGGACTTTAACTCTGAGTAGCTGGACTTGGCCCTTCCCCAAAGTATACTCTAGGTCAGTGGCCTCTTCTTTCGTAATCTTACACTTTGTAGGATTTGCTGTTAGCCCAGCCTCCTGTAAGGACTGAAGCATGGCAGTCACTTTTGCTAGATGTTCCTCCCATTCTCGACTGTAGATGATCAAATCATCTAACCAGTTGGTTGCATATGAGCCATGTGGTTGCAGGACTCAATCCATGAGCTGTTGAAACATTCCTGGGACACTGTGGAGGCCAAAAATGAAATAGGCCAAATGGCATAGAAAAAATCAGTTTTGTCCTGGATTCGTGTATGAGTGGGATCTGTCAATACTCCTTCATTAGGTCTAATGTGGTGATTTACTGGGCTCACCCAGCGAGTCTAAAAGCTCATCTACTTGGGGTATGAAACTTGGAGATCATATTGATCTTTCTGAAGTCTTTGTAATACTGGACAGTGCCATCTGACTTTGGAACAAATATGATTGGTCTTCTCCACACATTGAGAGATTCTTCAATGACTCTTGGCTCCAACATCACCTCAACTTCTTGCTTCGTGGCCTTTTGCATTTTTTGGATGAGGGGTCAGGGGTTTTCTCGCACAAGCCGACCAGGTCCAATTTGTAAGTGGCAGTGCATGAAATGGATCTGCTGCAGCTACGAGGAGAACACAATTGAGAAGGCTTTTGTGAGGCTTCTCACATGGGCCCTCTGTTCTAGGGGCCCTCTGTTCCCCCACTGGTATAGAGCCTGGGGCCAGTGAGATGGGAACTTGGGGCCCCAGTTATGGCTCAGGGCAGTAAGGGGCAATAAATAAATCTTTTTGCTCCTTCCATGACTTTATAAGGTAAACATGATAGATCTGTATGGGTTACCTCTTGTCGGGTTGCTTAATTTCATAGTTAACTGGCCTGACTTGATGTACCACTTCATAGGGTCCTTGCCATTTGGCAAGTGACTTGGACTCTGCACTTGGGAGCTGGAGTACCCGATCACCTGTCTTAAATATGTGTCCCTTTGTTTGTAGGCTCATGCCTCGATCCATTGAGCAGGTTTTCTTTAGCAAAAACTTCTAGGGTCTCAAACCTCTCCTGGAGCTTAAGTGCATATTGTGGCACATTATCTGTCCTAGGAGGTTGCCATTCCCAATCTGATCCCAATGACAGAGGTCCCCAGGCATACACTTTTTTAACATTCACTTCAGGGTCTGGTTGAATTGTTCCACCAAAAGACTGAGGTGTGTAAGTTCTTTATTTTGCAAGATCACAGACCTGCTTCAGCAGCCGAGACATAAAATTAGTGCCTTGATCCATGAGGATCTCCTTAGGTACCCCTACTTGAGCAAAGATTTTCAACAGTTCCACGGCAATAATATATTCCTTGGTGTTGCACAGTGGAATTACCTCCAGATAGCAGGTAGCATAATCAATTATTACTAATAGGTATTTGTACCTCATTGCACTACTTTCCAAGGGGCCAATGAGGTCTATCTCAATCCTTTCAAAGGGGATGTAGACACCAGGATGTGGTATGAGAGGGGCTTTTTCCTCCCCTCCCATTGGTCCCACTAGTTGGCATTCAGGGCAGGAGCTGCAAAAGTTTAATTTCCTGGTGCACTGCAGGCCAAAAGAAGCAATCTAAAATTTGGGCCAGGATCTTCTCATGTCCAAGGTGACCAGCTGAGGGGATAGCATGTGCCAGTCGCATGATTTTGCACCTGTGTGGAGTTGCAACCAAACTTCCCCCATCAGCGGGCTTTCTCCAACCAATACAGTTGCTCCCCTTGGAGCTCAAACCAGGGGTACTGCGCCATTTGTTGAGGGTCTATAACTTCACTACCAGCAATTTGTCATACACCCAACTTAAGGTTTCATACTTCCTCTGGCCTTTATGAATCCCATTTCTCTGGTCAGGATGTCTCCCTCCTGTAGGGGGGTCAACATGGTCTTCTTGTTAGGGCTTCTTCTGGTGGAGCTTCCTTTTGACCAGATACCTCTTCTCCGGAGTCCAGCTCCTCACTTACACTAGCCAACATCACCAGCTCTGGGCTCCCATCTCCACAGGTCTCTTGGGATACTTTCTCTGGGGTCTCTGGAGTTGGTTTAAACCTCCTCCATACTTTGGAGAAATACTCCCAATCTCAAACCGATACAGCAGGATAGGCTAGTATTAAGGCCACCCACAACAGAAGGGATTTTGTTTTCTCCCTATGGTCAACTGTGCTTGTGCACTGAGAGAGGGTGTAACATCTCCATGAATACATTGCAGGAAGATAGTCTCCCTCGGGGCTTCAGGATTTCGGGCCACGTTTTCCTGGACAAGGGTCTGCCCACACCCAGAATCCAGTAGGACTGTAACCTCAGTTTTGTTTATCTGTACAGAGACTGTTACTTTCGCTGGAGTGTGCTTACATGCACAGATTTCTGCCATTCATACCTGTCTATAGCCATACTCCATACAAGAGCATTCGTGATACTGGTGACCCGGGCACTCACATCAAAAGCATGCTCCTGCACTTGGATTAGGAGCCGCTGGCTGGGGGCCTGATATTTGGGGGTGCCCTTCCCTATGTGCCTTGTCTGGCTACCTCTCCTGGCCTTCAGCTGCGGGAGCCCACAGGGGCCCCAGAGACCTTTTTCCAGGCTGAGGTTTCCTACTGGATCCCAGTCTAAGGCCTGATGGTTGGCTGGTGCCCTTAGAGGCTGATGCTTTGGTGGCCACCCTGTCTGCTCACCAGTTCCCCTGGTTGTGCTCTCCCTGGTTTGAGTTGAGGGACCCCTTTGGACTCTGTCAGCTGCTTGGGTGAAGCTGTTATGGCTGTCTGTGCTGTTGAATAATTCTCCATTAGCTTGACCGCATCAGCTAGAGACTCTGGCCAGTGTTTTATGCATCCAGTTCCCATCCCGGTTGGAAATATGTGGGCACTTCAACACCAGCCTGCATCTTTGTCTTCAAAAACCACTCGTACAGGTTCCTTAGTTTCTGGGTAACCATACAGGATAAGGCTCCCCACTAGTATTTATACCCCGTAACCTCTGTTGGAAGGCCTCCTCCATGATGTTGAGGTCCTCCAATATGGCGACTTTCACCTAGGTATACATTTGGACAGACACTGCATCCAGAACCTCATACATGGCTTGCAATGGTCCCATCAGGTACGGTACCAACAGGGTGATCCACTACTTAGGTGGTGTGACAGGGTTGGGCCAGATGGCTATAGGAGAGTAATTTTTTTTTGAAGCAAAAGATGTTTTTATTTGCATAACAGTCTTACGAAGTAAAAACAGCAGCATATGCCATGTGTAACACAGCAACCAATCACAGTTGTTTTCTCATTAGCTTCAGGGGAGGGAAGTGTTCAAGATTGCCTGGGCCCAGAGCGGGGGGCTTCCTCGACTCTCGTGGTCTTCCACCCTTCTGAGTTACCTGGTGGCCCAGAGCAAGGGGGCTTCATTGACTCTCAAGGTCTGCCACCCCCTCGAGTTACCTGGCGCCACGCCAGGTAACTCGTGACCAATAATTCCCTCCTCTGAAAGCACCCAACAAGAGGGCAGGCTGTGGGGTGGACAATCGGGGGTGGGGGTGGGGGACGTGCACCCATGTGTGGAAAGACCCCTCTGAGGTGGTGGTGTCCACAGCAGCAATGGATGGGGCTGGGGTCTCTTACTCTCTCCCCCAATCAAAGGGTCAGACAAAGGGACCTGGATGGGGAGACCGAGCAGAGAACCTCGGACAGCACCCACCGCTCCTCAAAAGCATCAAGGGAGTCGATGGACGCCACCCAGAGGAACTCCACCCCGATACGTGAACGGACTGAGGATCGGAAAACGGCCCCACAGTCACAGGAAACTCCACTGGCCAACCTCCTCTCTCTGGTTTTATAGATGGCTGTTTTAGGAAGGGCCAGGAGGCGGTTAACTAGGAGATCCTGTGACTTTGTGAGTCCACGGATGGGGAGTGCATAAATAAAAAGGTGAGGGGAAAAATGCAACCAAAAACGTAATAGGAGATTTGTGAGGAGCCGGAACAGGGGCTGCAGCCTGGCATACTCCAGATATACATGTGCCAGGGTTTCCCTCACACCACAAAAGGGACAAGTATCTGGGATGGGGGTGAACCGCGCCAAGTACGTGCCCATGCTCACAGCTCCGTGAAGGAGCCGCCAACTGATGTCCCTGATGGGCCTAGGAACCAAGGTGGTATATAGGCTGGTCCACTGGGGCCGCTCTCCCTCCAAAGGTGGCAGAAGGTCTCGCCACTTTGTGTCAGGGTGGGACACTACGGTGAGGGCGTGAAGGGTGTGGAGCACGAGCGTGTATAGATGTTTCCTTGGCGCGGTTTGGAAGCATACCGGCTGCAGTTCATGCAGCCAGCTCACAGTGAGGGGGTCGATTAAAAGGTCCAGTGGGCCTGGGGTAGAGGGTGGGTGGGGTGTGCCCTCGAGCAGGACTCGCTCGTCAGAGGATCCAGCCAGTCTCCCCGGTCGTAATCCAGGAGGTCTCCGACTCTCGTGACTTCTGCCAGGATCAAGCTTTGGTGCACCAAGCGGGACTCCTGCACCTGCACATGGAGCTGGGAGCTGTGTAACAGGGGATCCACGAGGAGATCTACCCCCTCGGTGGCCGCCACGGACCTGGTCATTAAAAACAGTTTCCAAGTCCGGAGGAGGTCCTGATAGAAGACCGGCAGCCCGGAGAGGTCTCACGGAAGACCTCCCAGACGGAAATAAAAGAGCTGCCGGTCATATCAGAGCCCTCGGATGAGGCGCAGGATGGTGTGCGCCAGTGTGCTCCACGCCGAACTGCCTGCGCCATAGAGGAGCCTCTGTAGGGCCCGGAGGCGGAAGACAGGGACCTGAGCGTGTAGACACTTCAGGCCCTGTCCTCCTCCCTTCAGGGGTAGATGAAGAACCCCTACAGGGGCCCAGTGCGTTCCTGACCAAAAGAACCCCAGAATCGATGTCCGCAGGTTGGTCAGGAAACCCGTGGCCGGGACCAGGGTGTTGAGCCGGTACCAGAGTATGGACAGGACTAGTTGATTAAGCATCAGCGCTCTCCCTCGGAGGGAGAGACATCGGAGTAGTCGCGTCCATTTCCGGAGCCGCTCTATCACCCCTCCCTCTAAATTTTCCCACTTCTCCGGCAGAGAGGGATGTGTGGCAAAAAGATAAACGCTGAGGTAGAGCAGTGAACCCGCGCTCCACCGGATGGTCTGAAGCACGGGTGGGAGGGAGCTCACCTGCCGCCAGTCTCCTACCGCCAAGCCAGAGCTCGACCCAGTTGACCCGGATGGAGGAGGCTGCTGAATAGATGGCCTGGCAAGCCTCCACCCGCGCCAAGTCACCGGGGTCCTGGATCACGAGGAGCATGTCATCAGCATACGCCGACAGGACCACCTGCACCTCCGGCTCCCGCAGCACCAACCCTGTCATCCTCCTGCGGAGGAGACAGAGGAAGGGCTCAATCGCCAGAGTGTACAGCTGGCCAGAGAGGGGACACTCCTGCCGTACTCCTCGCCCGAAGCTGACCAGTTCGGTCAGGGTCCAATTGAGCTTAACCAGACACTCTGCAGAAGTGTACAGCACCCAGAGAAAATCCACAAACTGGGGTCTGAAGCCAAACGCCTGCAGAGTGCTCAGGAGGTACCCGTGGTCCACCCTATTGAATGCCTTCTCCTGATCTAGGGACAGGAGGGCGAACGACAGACCGTCTCTACGCCCGAGTTCCAAAAGGTCCCGAACCATAAATAGGTTATCAAAGATACTGCTGTCTGGGACGGTGTAGGTCTGGTCTGGGTGGATCACGTCTACCAGCATAGACCCTAACCGCATCGAGATTGCTTTCGTTACTATTTTGTAGTCCGTGCTAAGGAGAGAGATGGGACGCCAAGTTCGTAAATCGTGGAGGTCCCCCTTCTTCGGCAATAAGGCAAACACAGCTTGCCTGCACGAAAGAGGGAGGACCCCGCTCTGCAGAGACTTGGACCAGACAGTGGCTAGGTCTGGGCCGAGGACGTCCCAGAACACGCAGTAGAACTCCACAATCAGCCCATCCATGCCTGTAGACTTATTAGTGGGCATATGATGGAGGGCTTCCGAGAACTCGGCCAGAGTGAGAGGCAACTCTAGCCGGACTCGGTCGCTCGCGCTGACCGTAGGGAGCTCCTCCCAAAGCACTCTGCAAGTGCTAGGGTCGGTCAGATCCGGGGAGAAAAGACTTGCGTAGACAGCTCGGGCCCTCCCGCACATCTCTGCCGGTTCCGTGAGGGGGGTGCCGTCTTCTGCCAGGAGGCAGGTGACGTATTTCTTGGCCCCCCCTCATTTTCTCCAGGGCATAGAAGAAGCGGGAGCCGCGATCCATCTCCCGAAGCAGGCGGATGCAGGATGGAAGAAAGGCGCCCCGGGCCCAATGGTCCTCAAGGGCCCGGAGCTCCTCCCGCTTCTCCCAGCATGCTCCGCAGAGGAGCGGGTCCTCGGGGCTGGCGGCCAGATGCCTCTCCAGCTCTAAGACCTCCCATTCTAACTGCTCTATCGCCGCATTTCTCCATCAGCTGGTACCCTGGGTGTAGTCGCGGCAGAAAAGACAGGCGCGCACCTTCCCCAGGTCCCACCATCGCCGCGCCAAGGGAAAGGCATGCCTCTGCCCTCGCCAGGCCAGCCAGAATTCCCGGAAGGACGTCACGAAGCCTTCATCCTCTAACAGGCCGTTGTTAAAATGCCAATAGGCCGGCCCCGGCCTCTCCGTACAGAGGGAGGCTGTCACAGTGGCTAGGTGATGGTCAGAAAATGGGGCCAGCCGAATGCTGGAGGACTGGGCTCGTGAGAGATGGAAGCATGATAAATAAATGCGGTCCAACCGGGAGTGGCTCAACCGATAGGCTTCCACCTGGACAAAGGTGAACGTGGAAGTGTCATCCAGGTGGTGGTCACGCCAGATGTCCACAAAGGAGTGATGTTCAACTACCTCCCAGAGGCGGCCAGGCTCTGGTCGGTCCCCAAGCGGTCTTGCTCCTCGAGGGTGGTATTAAAAGCCCCTCCCAGGACCAGGCACTCGTGAGAATCTAAGGTGCCAAGGAAGGTGGACGCCTGCTGATAGAATTACAGCCGCTCCAGGCCCGATGTCAGGGCATAGACGTTAACAAAGTTAACCACGAGCCCCTCTATATGGACCCGGAGATGCAGCAGGCGACCCGGCACGGCCTCGGCGACCCCTAGCACCTCGGGCCATAGGTTGGGGGAGAACAGGGTCACCACTCCAGCCTGTCGAACCGTGGAATGGCTAAAGTAGACCCTGTCCCCCCACTCCAGCCGCCAACTATCTTCAGCGGTCGGATCCGTATGGGTCTCCTGCAGGAAAATCACAGAGTATCCTCCCTTCCGAAGGAAGGAGAGCACCTGGGACCTGCGGAGAGCCATCCTACAACCCCAGGTGTTCAACATTGCGATGGTGAGAGGTGTCATGGGGTGGGTTGGGGGGGATCCTCACTGGCAGGGATGCTCGCATCCCCCAGCGGGCAGCGCAAGAGTCCTTGACCCATCCCGTAGGTGAGTATTTGTTCACGGAAGACGTGGACCCGCCAGTAGGCTGCGGCATCCTGCTTCCCTGTCCCTTTACCTTCCCCCATGAGAGCCCTTGTGGCCCAGAAGATTTGAAAAAAGTCCCCCCATCACTGGAGAGCAAGCTGTACCTTGTTGCAGAAGCCATGGACATCCTCTAAAAAACTTCCGCAGGTTTCCTCGCAGCTCATGTGGGGGTTGGGTTACGGTTTCTCAGTTGTTACCCGGCGGGGCCCTTGGTGCAGCCCCGTGGCCCACTAAAACGGCCAAGCAGGGTGCAGACCCCCGACGGGGTGCCTGATGGAGCTTCAAGGAGCTTCTAGGCCCGCCTCAAGCCCTGGGGCGATAGGGGGCAGTGGAGGGAAAATAGCAGCCCCTAATGGGTTGGGGCAGGAGAACACAAAGGCTGCTCCTTGGGGGTCATCAGTTGGAAAAGGGAAGGAGACAGCACCGGGGGCGGCGATAACATCGCAGGAGATAGACTGGATAGGGGTAGGGGCAGGGGCAGGGGCAGGAGTAGAGGTGAGGTTCTGGATTTCGGGAGGCAAGCAGCTGGATGGTGGCGCCTCCCGATCAGGCTCGAGGGTTAAGGGGGTGGAGAGGGAGCTCTCAGTGATACCGGGTGCGGGCTCTATGGTGGATTTAGTGGCCACAGCATCAGGAGGTGGATTATCTTCTGTTGGGTCCCCACCCGGGAAGGAATTTGATTGCTCTGCACCAATCGGGCGTGCTCCTGGCGACTCGTGTCCCGGCCGCGTCGCGCCGGCTGTCACCTGAGCAGGCTCGATGGTCGTCAGCGGAGTGCCATCAGCGGCCGGGTCGATGAAGGAGTCCAGGGGCTCCTTGGAGGTGGGAGCAGAAGCAGCAGTTAGGGGGAGGGAGCATGGGGAAAAAAGGGGTGGAGTGAGGTCACCCAAAACGAGGTTTGCTGGCAAAAGGTCGTCCTCTCCCTGGGCGACCGGGGACAGATCTAGGGCCTTGATCTCCTGGAACATGGAGGAGAGGACACTTTCCGTTGCCCCAGGGTTCCCCCCGCTGGCACCCACCACGACGGTTGCCTCAGGTTTCACAGGGGCTTCGGGTAGCATCAGGACAGAAGGGTCCTCGAGGGTCTCGGAGGGGAGGGTCTCCCGTGGAGGGGAGACACTACCCTCCGGTACTACCACGTCTTTCCTGGCTGACACTGGTGGATGGGACACACTAGTGGGCAAAGGAGAAGGTTCGGCATCGGTGCCCCCCTTCCTGGTCTTCCGGGGGGCCTCCGCCTCGGGTAGATGAGGCGGAGCTCGAGCCTTCCGCTTGCCTCGCTTCCCCTGGACTAGGGCGCAGCCCTCCATGGCATCATCTGGGAGCTGATTAGAAGGAGTCGTGTCAGGGGGTAAAGGCGATGGCTCAGGGGGTTGGGGGTGGGACGGCGGGGCAGCATAAGGGAGGGAGGATTCTCCCTGGGGCAGGCTCTCTCCCATGCCTGGTGGTACCTCTGCCACACCCTCCTCCATAGGCCCCGCCAGATAGTCAGCAGCGAGGGCGGGGCTCTCCCACTCGTCTGGTCGTTGTAGGGGAGGTGCCCCTTGGGCCTGAGCGGGAGAAGTGGTAGTCCGAAGAGGAGGGGGGGCGGGTTCGGGTACCGGGCGGCCAGGGGCGTCGGCAATGATGGGGCCGATGTCCTGCCGGGTCTCGGGGATCCCAGGTGCCCCTCCTTGCCAGGCTAAGGGGCAGTCCCTCCGGACATGCCGCGAAGCCCAGCAGAGGTAGCACCGGGCTTCCCCCAAGGAAAAGTACACCCGGTAACGGGCCCCCTGGTGGGGGACTAGGAAGGACCCCTCGAGCGCCTCTCCATCACGTGCCGCCGATGGCAGTAGAAGCTGCACTTGCTGGCGGAAGGAAACGATGTGACAGAGGGTGGGGTCCTTGCTGCCCAAAGGCGAGGCAGGCACCATAGAATCATATTATCATAGAATATCAGGGTTGGAAGGGACATCTAGTCCAACCCCCTGCTCAAAGCAGGACCAATCCCCAATTAAATCATCCCAGCCAGGGCTTTCTCAAGCCTCACCTTAAAAACTTCTAAGGAAGGAGATTCCACCACCTCCCTAGGTAACACATTCCAGTGTCTCATAACCCTCCTAGTTAAAGTTTTTCCTAATATCCAACCTAAATCTCCCCCACTGCAATTTGAGACCATTACTCCTTGTTCTGTCATCTGCTACCACTGAGAACCATCTAGAGCCATCCTCTTTGGAACCCCCTTTCAGGTAGTTAAAAGCAGCTATCAAATCCCCCCTCATTCTTCTCTTCCATCGACTAAACATCCCCAGTTCCCTCAGCCTCTCCTCATAAGTCATGTGTTCCAGTCCCCTAATCATTTTTGTTGCCCTCCGCTGGACTCTTCTCAGTTTTTCCACATCCTTCTTGTAGTGTGGGGCCCAAAACTGGACACAGTACTTCAGATGAGGCCTCACCAGTGTCGAATAGAGGGGAACGATCACGTCCCTCAATCTGCTGGCAATGCCCCTACTTATACATCCCACAATGCCGCTGGCCTTCTTGGCAACAAGGGCACACTGTTGACTCATATCCAGCTTCTCGTCCACTGTAATCCCTAGGTCCTTTTCTGCAGAACTGCTGCCTAGCCATTCGGTCCCTAGTCTGTAGCAGTGCACTGGATTTTTCCGTCCTAAGTGCAGGACTCTGCACTTGTCCTTGTTGAACCTCATCAGATTTCTTTTGGCCCAATCCTCCAATTTGTCTAGGTCCCTCTGTATCCTATCCCTACCCTCCAGCGTATCTACCTCTCCTCCCAGTTTAGTGTCACCTGCAAACTTGCTGAGGGTGCAATCCACACCATCCTCCAGATCATTTATGAAGATTTTGAACAAAACCGGCCCCAGGACCGACCCCTGGGGCACTCCACTTGATCGAACACCATGCTTCCTTGTCATGGTGGGGAAGGGGCCGCTGTTGATGGTGGCAGGGGTGGTTGGCAGGAGAGATGACGAGGCAGCAGGCAGGGAGGCTGCCACCGCCCGGGCATATGTCCTGGGGAAGTGAGGGAGGGACGCCTGCAGAGCTGGTGGAGGGGGTAGTGGGGAAGGACGCCATGGTCTGTGGCGGGGCTGCAGCAGTGGGGGTGGCCCCTGCCACGGAGGGCCTCATCGTTTTAGCGGGGCCCTTCCCCATCTTCTTGCTCTGGCCTTTCCTGCTGGCAGGGGGGGGCTCCTCTACAGTCTGCCCCGGTGCCCTCCATTGCAGATGCCCCAGCGGGGGCGGTGGCAGGTGGGTAACAGGAGTTGGGGTCAGGTAAAAAGGGACAGGCTGTGGGGTGGAAAATTCCGGGGGGGGGGGGGGGGGTGAGGGCACATGAACCACCGTACGCTTGTCCAGAGAGTCCTGTTTGGTTCACTGGTGCTTCTGGCCTACACGGTGGAATCAGTGCGAGCACCTAAGTCCAGAGGCAAATGTTAAATAGCCAGCAATGACGATGGAGTGGGCAGTGAGGAAGATCGTAGTGTGGGGGTTGGGAGGACACAGATGGCTCGGGGGGCAGCTCCGTGCCACACCTCCATATACCTACAAACACAGTCAAGACACAGTCAAGGCTTCCCCCCACACGAGAGCACAGTTCAAAATTTACTCAGATTTGGACCCCCTCCAAGGCGACTTGTAAATTCCCCAGGCACTGTTCCTCCGGTAGATGGTAGATGGCTGTTTCTCTTTCTCCCTGTTCCGGGCTTTCTCCGCAGCTGCAACATTCCAGGGATGCCAGAGCAGATAATAAAAGTTTATCTCGGCCAAATACAGGTCTACAAACAAACAGCAAGTGGCTGGGTCCCTCCACTCCCCCACTCCGGGGAAGCAGGCAGGCAGGCCCCCCCCTCTTTCGGGGGGGCGGGTTTCAGCTGGGGCGGCAGCTGCAGCCGAGGGCGGGGGGGGTAACAGCTGGCCAGCAGCTGGCCAGCACTCTAGCAAAAGCAGAGAAAGAAAAAAAAAAGCAACAAAAAGAAAAGAAAGCCGGGAGAGTGTCTGGCTTAGTTGGCGGGGGGGGGGGGGGGGGAGGGGAAGCCGAAAGCAGGGGCAAAAGGCAAGGAAAGCCCAGGCCAGAGGGCAGCAGCAGGAGAGCAGGCTCAGTAGGTCCCTTTTCCCTAGGTAAGGTAACAGGGAAGGTTTTTTTTTTTTTTAATCCTAAAAACTGGTTTATAGTTTAAAAACAAGGATTTTCTGGCAATTCTGGCAAGACATGCAAAGAAAACACAGGTATTACACATATTGGTCATTGTCACACATTTGGATTGCTTTTGTCAGAAACAGGCAGGCTTAAGGGTTGTCAGGTATCATGACAGGGTCGGGCCACATGGTTACAGGAGAGTGACAGAAGGCAGATATATTAGCCCCAGGTTGAGTAGGTCCCTTTTTCCTGGGTAAGGCAACAGGGAAGGTGTGTTTGTTTGTTTTTTTTAAAACAGAAAAGAATTTTATTGTGTAACTTACAAAGAGTTACCAGAGAAACAAAACAAACTATGCAACAAAAAAACGCAAACAGAAGGTACAACACAGCAGCTTTCAGGAGGGAGAAGTGTTCAGGCTAGCCTGGGCCCAGAGCGGGGGGGCTTCCTCAACACTCGTGGTCTTCCACCCTCCTGAGTTACCTGGTGGCCTAGAGCGGGGGGGCTTCCTCGACACTCGTGTCTTCCACCCCCTCGAGTTACCTAGTGCCATGCCCAGTGTTACCGATCCTCCCTCTCCTGAGAGTGCCCGGCAAGATGGGCACGGCTGTGGGGTGGGCGGTTTGGGGGTGGAGGGGGGTAGACACCCTTGTATTATAGGACCCCTCCTAGATGACAGTAATGATGGTATCCACAGCGGAAACGGCTGGGGCTGGCGTCTCTTGCTCTTCCTCTCAATCAAAGGGTCAGACGGAGGGAACCAGACAGGGTCACCGAGCAGAGAACCCCAGACAGCGCCCACCGCTCCTCAAAGGCGTAAAGGGAGTCAGTGGACGCCGCCCAGAGGAACTCCGCCTGGATACATGAATGTACTGAGGATCGGAAAAAGGCTCCACAATCGCAGGACGTTTCATGGGCCAACCTCTTCTCTCTGGTTTTATAAATGGCTGTTTTAGCCAAGACTAGGAGGAGGTTCACTAGAAGATCCCGCGACTTTGTGGGGCCACGGATGGGAAGTGTATAGATAAAAAGTTGAGGGGAGAAATGAAGCCAGAAGCGTAATAGAATATTTGTAAGGAGCCGGAAAAGGGGCTGCAATCTGGCACACTCTAAATATACATGCGCCAGGGTTTCCCTCACATTACAGAAAGGGCAAGTGTCCGGGATGGGGGTAAACCGTGTCAGAAACACGCCCGTGCTCACAGCTCTGTGAAGGAGCCGCCAACTGATGTCCCCGACGGGCCTTGGGACCAAGGTGGAATACAGGCTGGCCCACCGAGGTTGCTCACCCTCCAAAGGTGGCAGGAGGTCCCGCCACTTTGTATCGGGGCGGGACACCAGGGTGTGGGCATGAAGGGTGTGAAGCATAAGTGTATATAAATATTTCCGTGATGCAATTTGAAAGCTAACTGGCTGCAGTTCGTGGCAGGTCTTAGTCCAGGAGGTCTCCGACCCTCGTGACTTCCGCCAGGACCAACCTCTGGCTCACCGAGCGGGACTCCGCCACCTGCACACGGAGCTGGGGGTTGTGTAGCAGGGGCTCCATGAGGATATCTGCTCCCACAGTGGCCGCCACGGACCTGGTTGTTAGAAACAGTTTCCAGGTCCGGAGGAGGTCCTGGTAGAAGACCGGCAGCCCGGAGAGGTCTCGCAGAAAACCCCTCGGAGAAAGATAAAAGAGCTGCCGGTCGTATCGAAGCCCTTGGAAGCGGCGCAGGAAGACATGCACCAGTATGCTCCACGCCGAACTACGTGCACTATAAAAGAACCTCTGCAGGGCCTGGAGGCGGAAAACGCGGACCTGAGTGTACAGACATTTCAGGCCCTGCCTTCCTTCCTTCAGGGTTAGATGAAGAACTCCAACAGGGGCCCAGTTCATTCCTGACCAGAAGAACTCTAGAATCAATCTCCGGAGGTGGGTCAGGAAACCCGGGGCCGGGGCCAGGGTGTTGAGTCGGTTCCAGAGCGTGGACAGGACTAGTTGGTTAAGCACCAGTGCTCTCCCTCGGAGGGAGAGACATCGGAGTATCCTCGTCCATCTCCGGATCCGCTCTATCACCCCGCCCTCTAAATTTTACCAGTTCTCCGGCGGGGAAGGGTGCGTGGCGGAAAGGTAAACGCCTAGATAGAGCAGTGGACCCGCACTCCACCGGATGGTCTGAAGCGCGGGTGGGAGGGAGCCTACCTGCCGCCAGTCCCCTACCGCCAAGCCAGAGCTCTTGACCCAGTTGACTCGGGCGGAGGATGCTGCCAAATAGATGGCTTGGCATGCCTCCACTCGCGCCAAGTCGCCCGGGTCCTGGACCACGAGGAGTACGTCATCGGCATATGCCGACAGGGCCATCCGCAGCTCCAGCTCCCGCAGCACCAACCCTGTCATCCTCCTGCGGAGGAGACAGAGGAAAGGCTCGATCGCCAGAGTGTACAACTGGCCCGAGAGGGGGCACCCCTGCCGCACTCCTCGCCCGAAGCTGACCGGTTCAGTCAGGGTCCAGTTGAGCCTAACCAAACACTCCGCGGAGGCATATAGTACCCGGAGAAAACTCACAAACTGAGGTCCGAATCCAAACGCCTGCAGAGTGCTCACGAGGTACCCATGGTCTACTCTATCGAACGCCTTCTCCTGATCAAGAGACAGGAGGGCGAACGACAGACCGTCTCTCCGCCCGAGTTCCAAAAGGTCTTGGACTAGAAAGAGGTTGTCAAAAATGCTGTGACCTGGGACAGTATAGGTCTGGTCTGGGTGGATCACGTCCGCCATCACGGATCCTAGCTGCAGAGAGATTGCTTTTGCTATGATTTTGTAATCCGTGCTAAGGAGTGAGATGGGAAGCCAGTTTCGTAGTTTGCGGAGGTCCCCCTTCTTTGGCAGCAGAGCGAGCACCGCTCGCCTGCACGACAGAGGGAGGACCCCGCTCTGCAAGGACTCAGCCCAGACGGTGACTAGGTCTGGGCCGAGAATGTCCCAGAACGTGCGGTAAAACTCCACGGTCAGCCCATCCATGCCCGGAGATTTATTGGTGGGCATGCGACGGAGGGCTTCCGAGAACTCGGCCAGGGTGAGAGGCAGCTCTAGCCGGTCTCGGTCGCCCACGCCGACAGTGGGGAGTTCCTCCCAGAGCACCCCGCAAGTGCCAGGATTGGTCAGATCCGGGGAGAAAAGGCTTGTGTAGAAGCCACGGGCCTCCCACACATCTCCTCCGGATCCGTGAGGGGGGTGCCATCTTCCGCTAGAAGGCAGGTGACGTGTTTTTTGGCCCCCCTCGTTTTCTCCAGGGCATAGAAGAAGTGGGAGCCACGGTCCATCTCCCGAAGGAGGCGGATGCAGGACCGAACGAAGGCACCTCGGGCCCGGCGGTCCTCGAGGGCCCGGAGCTCCTCCCACTTCTCCTGGCATGCTCCGCAGAGGGACGGATCCTCGGGGTTGGCAGCCAGACGCCTCTCCATCTCTAAGACCTCCCGTTCCAACTGCTCTATCGCCGCATTTCGTCATCGGCTGGTGCCCCGAGTGTACTCACGGCAGAAGAGCTTGGCGCGCACCTTCCCGAGATCCCACCATCGCCGCACCGAGGGAAAGGCACGCCACTGCTCTCGCCAGGCCAGCCAAAACTCCCGGAAGGATGTCACGAAGCTCTCGTCCTCCAGCAGGCTGTTGTTAAAGTGCCAGTAGGTCGGCCCCGGGCTCTCTGCACGGAGGGAGACCATTATGGTGACTAAATGATGGTCGGAGAATGGGGCCGGCCGAATGGCGGAGGAGTGGGCCTGTGAAAGATGGAAACGGGATAAGTAAATATGGTCCAACCAAGAGTGGTGTGACCGATGGGCCTCCACCCGGACAAAAGTGAACGTGGAAGTGTAATCTGGGTGATGGTCACCCCAGACGTCCACGAGGCAGTGATGTTTGACTATTCCTCGGAGAATGTTCGCGGCGGCCGGGCTCGGCTCAGCCCCTGAGTGGTCCTATTCCTCAAGGGTGGAGTTAAAGTCCCCTCCCAGGACCAGGCACTCGTGCGAATCTAGGGTGCCGAGAAAGTCGGACACCCGCTGATAGAATTGTGGACACTTTGGGCTTGTTTGCGGGGCATAGACGTTAACAAGGTTGACCACAAGCCCCTCCATATGGACTCGAAGGTGCAGCAGGTGGCCTGGCATGGCCTCAGTGACCCCTAGCACCTCGGGCCGTAGGTTGGGGGAGAACAGGGTCGCCACTCCAGCTTGCCAAGTCGTGAAGTGGCTAAAGTATACCCCGCCCCCCCACTCCAGCCGCCACCTGTTCTCGGTGGTCAGGTCCGTATGGGTCTCCTACAGGAAGACTACAGAGTACCCCCCTTCCCGAAGGTAAGAGAGCACCTGAGACCTGCGGAGAGCCATCCTACAGCCCCTGGTATTCACGGTTGCAATAATGAGAGGCGTCATGCGGAGGGCTGGGTGGGTGGGGGTTTCTTGTTTGTGGGGGTGTTCGTGGCCCCCGGTGGGTTGCACAGCAACCCGTGACCCATCCCGTGGATAAGTATATCTTTTTGGAAGCCGCGGGCCCGCTTGTAGGCCGCAGCACCGCGTTTTCCTTGCCCCCTGCCCTCCTGTATAAGGGCCCTTGTGGCCTGGAGGATTTGGTCAAAGTGCCCCCATAGCTGAAGAGCCAGCTGTACCCTATTGCGGGCGCCACGGGTGTGTTCTAGGAACTTCTGTAGTGCATGCCGCAGCTCATGGGGGGGTGGGGTTACGATTTCCGGGGTGTTCCCTGGTGGGGCTCTTAATACAGCCTCGTGGTCCGCTAAGGCGGGTAGGCAGGGTGCGGACCACCGGCGGGGCTCCTGACAGGCTGGGGTTATTAAATCCATTTCATGCCTTGGGGTGGAAGGGGATGGCGGGGGAAAAAGTGCAACTCCTAATGGGTCGCAACTAAAAAGTGCAAAGACTGCTCCCTGGGGGGAATCTGCGAAAGGCAGAAAGGAAATAACCCCAGGGGCAGCATAAACATTGCAGGAGGAGGGGACTTGGGCAGGGGCAGGGGTGGGGGCAGGGGCAGGGGTAAGGCTCTGGGGTTCAGGAGGCAAGCAGCTAAAGGAAAGTGCCTCCTGAGCAGAGTCAAGGGTTAAGAGGTAAGGGAGGAGGCTCCCAATAATGCTAGGTGCTGGCTCCGTGGTGGTCTTAGCGGCCATGGCATCAGGTGGTGGACCACCTTCCGCAGGGTGCTCACCCGGGAAGGCAATTAGGGGGAGGGAGCATGGGGAAAGGGAGGCTGGGGTAAGGCTGCCCAGCTCGAGGCCAGCCGGCAGCAAATCATCCCCTCCCTGGGTGACCGGGGTCAAATCTAGGGCCTCAATCTCCGCGTACACGGGGGAGAGGCCAACTCCTGCCACCCTGGGGGCCTCTCCTCTAGGGCCCGCCTCAACGGTCGCCTTGGGGTCCGCGGGGGGTTCGGGTAGTGTCCAGGCAGAAGGGGCGTCCTCAGAAGTCTCAGAGGGGAGGGTCTCCCGTGGAGGGGGGATTCTGCCCTCCAATGCCAGTCAGTCTTCCCCTCCCGACACCAGCGGATGGATCTCGCTCGTGGCCTTGGCGGGAGGCTCGATAGCAGTGCCTCCTTTCCTGGTCTTCCGGGGGGCTTCCGCGTCGGATGAATGCAGCGGAGCTCGAGCGTTCCGCTTGCCTCGCTTCCCCTGGACTAGGGTCCAGCCCTCCATAGCGTCATCTGGGGCCTGGTTAGCAGGGGTCGTGTCGGGGGGTGGAGGCAATGGTTTAGGGGTTCGGGGAGGTAGCGGTGAGGCAACATGAGGGGCGGGGGTTTCTCCTTGGGGAGGGCCCTCTCCTATACCTGGTAATATCCTTGCCACACCCTCCTCCATGGGCTCTGTTGGATTGGTACTAGCAAAGGTGGAACTCCCTTGCTTGCCCGGGCGTTGTGGGGAAGGTATTTCTTGGGCCCGGAAGGGAGCAGCGATGGGTCGAGTAGGAGGAGAGTTGGTTTCAGGTGCCGGGCAGCAGGGGCGTTGGCAGCGACGGGGCCGATGTCCTGCCGGGTCTCGGGGGTTTCGGGTGCCCCTCCCCCCCGGGCCAAAGGGCAGTCTCTGCGGACATGCCCCACTGAACGGCAGAGGTAGCACCGGGCCTCTCCGGTAGCGTAAAAGACCCGATAGCGGGCTCCCTGGTAAGGGACTAGAAAAGACCCCTCGAGCGCCTCTTTGTCACGCGCCCCTGCCCGTGGTAGAAGCTGCACTTGCCGGCGGAACGAAAAAATGTGACGGAGGGTGGGATCCTTGCAGCCCAACAGGAGAGGGCTGATAACAGAGACAAGTTTCCCCAGAGTGGAAAGAGCGGGTAACAGGGCAGCATTGGGTAAGAAGGGAGGAACAGAGGTAAGGACGAGGTGAACGCCCAGGTCTTCTCACGGTTCTAGGGGGACAAACACCCCCCCCCCACCGTCAGGCCCCTCTCCACCGCCTCCTGGGTGGCATCCTCCGAGGCTAAGAAAAAAACGACCTTCCCATACATCTTGGAGGCTGCCACAATAGCCGTGGGTCCTACCACCTTCGCCAACGCCTGCACGTATGTCTCCACGTGGGGCAAGATGGGCACCAGGAGGCAACGGACACCGTGCCTCCTGGTCAAGGTGGGGAAGGGGGCCCCGGCCGCTGGTGATGGTAGCGGAGGCGGGGGGGGGCGAGATGACGAGGTGGCAGGCAGGGGGGAGCCTGTCACCGTCCGGGCATACGTCCTGGGGGCCGGGGGGGGGACAATCGCAGAGCTGGTGGAGGGAAACGCAGGGAGGGGCGCCACGGTTGATGACGAGGCCACAGCGGTGGGGACAGCCCCTGCTATGGAGGGCTTAGTGTTTTTAGCGGGGCCCTTTCCTTTTGTCCCGCCCTGGCCCTTCCGGCCAGCTGGGGGGGTTTCCTATAATCTGGGGGGGTGGTGGGCGCAGCAGCAACGATCACCCTGGTGCCTTCTGCTGCCGGTGCCCCAGTGGGGAGGGGGTGGCAAGTATCTTAACAATAGTGGTGGGTGGGACCTTGGGGGTGGGGCGGGGGGGTGAGGGACAACTGATTTTGTTAAAGGGGCCTTGCCCCTCTCATTCCCCGCTATTGTGAGCGGGGAGAGACAGGGAGACACCGGAAGGAGGAGGAGGGAGGGAGAAGCAAAGTAACCGCTCCTCCCCGCTGGGCTGCAGGCGGGGGGGGGGGAATGCCGAGGGGGTTGGACTGGGGGGGGAACAAAATCGGGGTCCAGTAATAGGGGCAAGCTGTGGGATAAGCAAGCCGGGGGGGTGGGGGTGCAGACCCACACACTTTTGTCCAAAGAGTCTCGGTTGGTCGGCTGTTATGTCCGGTCCAAAAGGGAAAGTTCAAAGCGAACAGCTGGATCCGAAGGGAGATGGCAGGTTGCCAGCAGGGACGGATGGCGGGGGGGGCCGTGACAGCTGTAGTAATGGTGGGGGGGTTAGGGGCACCGATGGATTGGGGGGGGGCTCCGTGCCACACCCCCTGTGCCGCCACAAATGCAAGTAACCACAGTCAAACTCCCCCCCACGAGAGTATAATTCAGAAAGTTACTCAGTCTTATGGCCCCCTTCACGGTGATTTACAGCTCCCCTGGATTATTTCTCCTGTCTTCTGAAATCTTTTTCTCCAGCTGTGTTGGCTGTGTTCCAAGGCTTCCGGCATGCTGAGAATGTTGTAAAGTCCGAGCTGCCAGCAAAACGGCTGGGTCTGGGGGTTTCCACTCCCCCCTCCGGACAGCAATCGGCAATCTTCCCCCCCCCCTCCTCCAGGGGGCTCAGCTGAGGCAGATAACTGCACCCGAAAGCAGGTGTGGGGAGGGGGGTGCTGGCGGCAAGCTGAGGGCCGACCAGCACGTAGACGGCAAGAAGAAAAAAAAAACAAAGAATCAAAACAAAGCAAAAAAAGTGTCTGGCCCAGTCGGGGGGGGGGGGGGGGGGAAACTAAGGCAGGTTCAAAAAGTAAGAAAAATCCAGGCCAGGGGGCTTTAGGAAAGAATAGAAAGCAGATAGCTGAGGAGCAAGCAAAAGACGTTCCGTTTCCCAACAGGGAATGTTCCAGAACAATCAGAAACCTTCTGGAGACAACTAAGACAGGCTGATTAGAACACCTGCAGCCAATCAAGAAGCTGCTAGAATCAATGAAGGCAGGCTAATCAGGGCACCTTGGTTTTCAGAAGGAGCTCACTTCAGTTTGTGGTGTGTGTGTGAGGAGCTGGGAACAAGAGGCGCTAGGAGCTGAGAGTGAGAACGTGGACTGTTGGAGAACTGAGGTGTACAAGCATTATCAGACACCAGGAGGAAGGTTCTATGATGAGGATAAAGAAGGTGTTGGGAGGAGGCCATGGGGAAGTAGCTCAGGGAGTTGTAGCTGTCGCACAGCTGTTCCACGAGGCACTCTAGACAGCTGCATTCCACAGGGCCCTGGGCTGGAACCCGGAGTAGAGAGCAGGCCCAGGTTCCCCGCAAATCCTCCCAACTCCTGGTCAGACACAGGAGGAGTCAACCTGGACTGTGAATTCAGAGAAACGGCCAAGCTGAGGGCTGCCGTGAAGCTCCAAGGCAAGCAAATCCACCAATAAGTGCAAGACCAACATAGGTAGAGCAGGAACTTTGTCACAGTGGTCATTGGACTGCCATTGCCACCTGTTCAAATACTGCCAAAAAGGCCTATGGGTTTTCCTCAGGGCTCATTTTTGTCATTTTCATGGGTATGGGCAGGGGTACCTGGGATCGGAGTTATTGCCTCTGGAGGGGAAGCCCTAGAGCAGTAGTTCTTAACCTGGGGTGTATGAACCTCCTCGAGGTGCGAGATGCCCTGTCTGGGGGTGCGAGACGTGCCAGATTTTTTTAGAACGTAAATCATTGAAAACACAAATTAAGTACAACTATTTGGTTTCATCAAACCTATGTATTGATTAACATTATACATTTAACAATTACTGTAATATACAAACAAAAATATTTCTAGGTTTAAAGAACTGACCTACTTCAACGATTTTTTTGATAAGGGGTGCGAGAACATATTTTGAGAACTGAAGGGGTGGAGGCTGCAGTAAAGGTTAAGAACCACTGCCCTAGAGGAACCCTGAGGCTGCATTAAGACCATGACTTGTTGGACTAGTCATTGTTCCTGCACCTGCTGTTGTGCCCTGAAGTCCTGTACCAGCTGTTTCTGCTGGGTAGTCATTTAGTGCAGGGGTTTTTTTTTTCTGCTGATGGGCTGCCCATTACTGTTTCTGGTTCTCCATCATCCATTTCAGCAGACACTCTGGGTCCATTTAAAAACCCTGCTCCTAAGTGACCAGAGGAGCTAGCGAACTGGAAGGGCTAACAATGGAGTTCTGCGAGGGAGTTCTCCAGGTGAAGGAGGAGTGATTACATGACCCTTCGGCTAAGTTTGTTCTCTGTAGTGTCTGTGTTTGTAGTGTTCTTGCTGCATGTGGTCTGTTTGGTTGGGGAACTGTGTGCTGACCGTGTGTGTGTGTGCTCAGCTGAGTGGCCTGATAGGCAAGGCTGAAAACTTCTTAATGAGGCTTTGATCCCTAAGCCTTTTAGTACCCATCAACCCTTAACCAGGGGGCAGGGATACTCAGGAAGACTTTAAAAAGCCCGCACCTAAGCGACCAGAGGAGCTAGCGAACAGGAGTGGCAAACTGGGGAGTTTTGTGAGGGAGTTATGAGGGGGGGCTGGATAAACTTAACATTCTTTAAACTTAAAGCCCAAAACACCACCTGATAAAAACAAAAACAACAACAAAGGAACAAGCTTCAGGAGTAAAAAGAGAATGCAGGTAGAAGTCCAGCAACAGAGGGGGAGCTATCCAATTTATTGCACCCCATGCAGCATGTATGATTACCTGCCCAAAGGGCAGGTGGCGTATGTGTGTATTTGATGCAAGGAGTTCCTGGCCCTCAGAGACTGTGTACAGGCTTTAGAGACCAGAGTGGCTAAACTGGAGGAGCTAAGGGAGACCGAGAGATACACAGATGAGACTTTCTGGGACACAGTAGAACAGTCCCACTCCTGGGCTGACAGCCCCTGTTCTGTTGAGGAGGATGAAAGTCTCAGGGAAGGAGAACATCCAACTGGAGCACAGAGGGAAACAATCCCATACTTGGGACCCTCCTTCCAGATGATGTTGTGGCATCCTCTTGCCCTGAGGATACCTCTCTGGGGGAGGGAACTCCAGTTACTAGGAAGAGACAGCTATTAGTAATGGGCAATTTGATCATTAGAAACTGGGTTTCATTAGATAGCTGGGTTTGCGATGACCAGGAAAACCACATGGTGACTTGCCTGCCTGGTGAAAAGGTTGTAGATCTCGAGACATCTATATAGGCTTATGTGTAGTCCTGGAGAGGAGCTGGTGGTTATGGTATATGTAGGAACCAATGACATAGGGAAGGATAAGAGAGAGGTTCTGGAGGCCAAATTTAGGCTGCTAGGTCAGAGACTGAAGTCCAGGACCTACATGGTAGCATTCTCAGAAATGCTTCCAGTTCCACGTGCAGGACCAGTTAGACAGGCAGAACTGCAGGGTCTCAATGCATGCATGAGACAATGGTGTAGGGAGGAGGGGTTTAGATTCATTAGGAACTGGGAAAATTTGGGGTGGAAGGAGGAGCCTATATAGAAAGGATGGTCTACACCTAAACAAAAATGGAACCAGATTGCTGGCACTTAAAATTAAAAAGGTCGTAGAGCAGTTTATAAACTAAGCGCTGGGAAAAAGCCGACAGGTGTAAAGGAGCATGTGGTTTGGACAGAGACATTCCTTAGGGGAGTACATATTAATGGAGATGCTCTATGTCCTAATAAGGAGGAGAGGATGGAAGATGATAAAATACGGATAGGATCTGATGAGAAACAGTCAAATGAAAAAAGTCCCATTCTATTACATCATGTAATGAGAGACGGTTAAAAAGTGACAAGTGTGTATATACCAATGCTAGGAGTCTAAATAATAAGATGGGTGAACTAGAGTGCCTCATATTGTTGGAGGATATTGACTACTTCTTGGAGCAGCTAGTCCTCGAACCCACAAGAGGAGAGGCGATTCTTGATTTAGTCCTAAGTGGAGCACAAGATCTGGTCCAAGAGGTGAATATAGCTGGACTATTTGGTAATAGTGACCCCAATAAGATTAAATTTAACATCCCTATGGTGGGGAAAACACCACAGAAGTCCAACATTGTAGCATTTAATTTCAGAAAGGGACAATATAGAAAAATGAGGAAGTTTGTGAAACTGAAATTAAAAAGGTACAGTGCAAAAGTGAAATCACTGCAAGCTGCATGGAAAATTTTTAAAGACACCATAATAGAGGCTCAACTTAAATGTATGCCCCAATTAAAAAAAACATAGTAAGAGAATCAAAAAAGAGCCACCACAGCTAAACAACAAAATAAATGAAGCAGTGAAAGTCAGAAAGGCATCCTTTAAAAAGTGGAAGTTAAATCCGAGTCACGAAAATAGGAGCAGAAATTCTTTCAAGGGGGATCCAGTGAATATAGTGTACTTAGATTTTCAGAAAGCCCTTGACAAGTCCCTCACCAAAGGCTCTTAAGCAAAGTATGCTGTCATGGGATAAGAGGGAACGTCTTCTCATGGATTGGTAACTGGTTAAAAGATAGGAAACAAAAGGTAGGAATAAACGGTCACTTTTCAGAATGGAGAGAGGTAAATAGTGGCGTCCCCAATGGGGTCTGTACTGGGACTAGTCCTTTTCAACATATTCATAAATGATCTGGAAAAAGGGGTAAAAAGTGAGGTGGCAAAATTTGCAGATGATACAAAACTATGCAAGATAGTTAAGGCCCAGGCAAACTGTGAAGAGCTACAAAAGTAGCTCTCACAAAACTGCATGACTGGGCAACAAAATGGCAGATGATATTTAATGTTGATAAATGCAAAGTAATGCATATAAAAAATGAAGGGGTCTAAATTAGCTGTTACCACTCAAGAAAGATCTTGGAGTCATTGTGGAGAGTTCTCTGAAAACATCCACTCACTGTGCAGCGGCAGTCAAAAAAGCTAACAGAATGTTGGGAATTATTAAGAAAGGAATAGATAAAAAAACAGAAAATATCATATTGCTTCTATATAAATTCATGGTACACTCATCTTGAATATTGCATGCAGATGTGGTCGCCCCATCTCAAAAAGATATACTGGAATTGGAAAAGGTTCAGAAAAGGGTAACAAAAATAATTAGGAGTCTGGAACAGCTTCTGTCTGAGGAAAGATTAAGACGACTGGGACTTTTCAGCTTGGAAAAAAGAGACGACTAAGGCGGGATATGAAAGAGGTCTATAAAATTATGACTGGTGTGGGGAAAATAAATACAGAAGTGTTATTTACTCCTTCTCATAACACAAGTACTCGGGGGTCACCAAATTAAATTAATAGGCAGCAGATTTAAAACAAATAAAAGGAAGTATTTTTTTCACAAAATGCACAGTCAACCTGTGAAACTCCTTGCCAGAGGATGTTGTGAAGACCAAGACTATCAGAGGTTTAAAAAAAGGACTAGATAAATTCATGGCCCATCAATGGCTATTAGCCAAGATGGACAGGAATAGTGTCCCTAGCCTCTGTTTCTCAGAAGCTGGAATGGTCGACAGGGGATGGATCACTTGATGATTACCTGTTCTGTTCCTTCCCTCTGGGACACCTGGCATTGTCCACTGTCAGAAAACAGGATACTGGGCTAGTTGGACCTTTGGCCTGACCAAGTATGGCCATTCTTATGTTCTTATGTTAATATGTGAGAGTGGGAAATGCTTCTCTCTAAGGGTCTTATGTGAAACTGGTCCTCTCTTCCCTCAGGGAGCGACCTTGAGGCAACTGTGAATGGGAGAGATCATGCCTTCCTCTCAGCCCTTTCTTCAGGAGCTGCAAGATAAAATTCCTTTTTCTTTCCTGACCTGCACACAAGTTAGCTGTTCTGCTCTCATTTAACTCATCCAACTTGTGCATCTCTTACAGACATGGAGGGGTACAGCTGGCTGAGCCCCAAGCAGCTCCTTAACCCTTTGTTGCTCATCATACTCATCCTTTGGAGAGTTTGGCACTGGTCCTGGCACTAACCTGTGTGTGATCTCTCACCACAAAGAGCAGTTGTGCCAAAATCCTATGAGGGTTGCAGTTGTGAGGCTTTTTGCAAGGAACGGTACAATTGTTACGTTCCCCTCTGCAGTTATCAAGGATTCGAGTGGCCTAGCAGATCACCAGTCTGGATATCAATAAATTGATATATACCAGGATTGTTATCGCAAGCGGAGCCTCTGACGCATTTCAAACCAAACACACTGCTTCAGGTAGAACAAACAAACAGATTTATTAACTATAAAGATAGATTTTAAGCGATTATAAGTCAAAGCATAGCAAGTCAGATTTGGTCAAACGAAATAAAAGCAAAACACATTCTAAGCTGATCTTAACACTTTCTATGTCCTTAAAAACTTAGATGCTTCTCACCACAGGTGGCTGGTTACTTTTCAGTCAGGCTCTCCCCTTTGATCAGCGTTTCAGTCGCTTGATGGTGGTGGTGTCTGTAGATATAAGTGTAAAAAAGAACATGGCAAAATCTCTCTCCCTTTTATCATGTCCTTTATTTCCTCTTGGCTTTTCCCCCTGATCCCCACCTTCAGAGTCAGGAACCTCATCACAGTTCCAAACTGACCAAAGGAAGGGGGCGACTCGGTGGAGGATATAACAGACTCTTTTGTTGTTGCCTAAGCCAGGAACAATGGACACTGTGAGGCTGGGCTGGGTTTGTCCCATCCATGCCCTGATGAGGTGTGAACTGCCTCTCTGTTCTTGGAGAGTTTTTGCATGGGCTTGCTTTAAGCCATGAGGATACATTTTCAGCCTCATAACTATATACATGAAATTATAACCTATAACCTCACTATAACAATTACTATATCACCACTATAACAACCATGCTTGGTGCATCATGAGCCTTCCAAAGACACCCATCATGACAAACTTTGCATTGGATACCACACAATCATTTTATAAAGATGAACATGGGGGTGTAAGATGTCCCCCTGAGGTACAGAATGTCACAACGATCTAGCCCACATTTTCTTTTGGACAGATTTTGATCTCCTTACTTTTGCTGAGCAGCCTCTCATTCCATTGGACAACATATGTAATGAAGAGTGGTGTTAGGGGGCTTATTCCTTCACCCACTTACTTCCTTGGTCCTTCTCGCATGAACAGAGAGCAACAATACCCAAAAAGTCCAAAGGTGCAAACAATTCGATGTTTATTGGGGTGAACTTCCAGCAAGCATGATTCCAGTTTCCTTCCTTAGTATCTTCCTTCCCAGCTCTGACACCACAGAGCCTTACACCTGTGTCCCTGTTCCCATTCCTACCCTTAGCCAAACATGATTCCAACTTCCTTACTCCCATTCCCTGTTCCCATTTCCCCCTTTAGCAAAACATTATTCCAATTTTCTTACCCCCATTCCCTGTTCCCATCTCCCTCCCCCCCCACACACACACACCCTCCCACCCCATACCCACTCCCACTCCCTCATTTACTATATAATCTGTAGTCAAACTTGAGTTCTGCTTAGCTATATCTTAACCAATCATTTTCCTGAAATTTAACTAACCAATCCTAACATATTGTAACATGATTATGTAACCAATTATATCCCACCACCTTAATTAGTTTACACCCAGCAAAATTAATTATACAGCAGACAGGAACAATCACAGAACCAGAGAGATTATATAGACAAACAATAGCAAAGTGAAGGAGTACTTGTGGCACCTTAGAGACTAACCAATTTATTTGAGCATGAGCTTTCGTGAGCTACAGCTCACCACAAGTACTCCTTTTCTTTTTGCGAATACAGACTAACACGGCTGTTACTCTGAAAAAAATAGCAAAGTGGGAACTATAATGACAAAACAATACAGAAGTGAGGATTTCACATCCCAGCTATTGATAAGTGAGTTCTTGCCAGACAGGATGCTATCAAATTAAGTTTCCTTTTACATTTTCTAGGCACTTCCCTTTCTCTGGAGGTGATAGGAATACAATCCTGTCCCGATAGTGCCTAACAGCCCAATAGCACCTTATTTCAATGTGACTAGTTTGGAATGTGAGGATGTGACTGTTCGCTTCCTAGCTTATGGCTGCCTCTGCTGCTTAGCCAAAGGCCTTAGCCTAAGAACAGGGCCTCAGACTGTCACAGTAAGAGAAGGCCCTTACACCAGCAGACAGTGATTTTGATTCTTTTATACCTCTATAATTAGCCAAGTGATAAGAATACACCTAAATTCTTAGAGTATAGGCCTTTACAGACAGTCCTGAATATCTATATCCTAACAAGTGGAATATACTGAATGGGGAAAACTCAGTGACATTCCCCTCGAGATTTCTCATTATGACTAAACAAATTGTAGCTCTACCTTGAATGGGCCAAGATGTTGAGTAACATCATGAAGCGCGTCTCAATGATATGGCATTATCACTGATGTCAAACAGCACAAAGAAAATTATAGTCTGTCTATGGATTCTTGATGTCTTAAGTGTTTCTTGGAATTTTTTTAAGCTTTGTAAACCAGGACTGCTTCAAAAGACAGAAGAAAACTTGCATTTGACTTTTCATAGATTTTTAAGAGTATGTGGCAATAGTTTAGCATTCATAGGTTTAACCTTTTGATAAGTAATTTATAGGGAGTATTTTAAACCTATTTTAATAGGTAATACATTTTTAAAATCTCATTTACCAAATGAATCAATTAATAAATCTTTCAGGGCAAAAAGAAGCATAGATCATTTCAGGGTTAAAATAGGTATAATGGGGTGAAATAATTTTAATGAAAAATCAAAGCTGATTGAAATTCCAAATTATTCAAGGTTTGTTACAAAATTAAAAAAGAGGTGCCATTTTTCAGAAAATTTGGGTACTATAGACCAATTGTTCAAGCAACACTGAACGTTTTTTTTTATCAAAAGTTGATCATTTTCCAGAGAAGATGACTAACGTCCAAAAAGTGAAATTTCACATTTACACACCTTTGATGCAAAGACATCCATTTTGCAAGTAAACAAAAGGGTCATGAGACCCAAGCCCACAAGAAACAACATGACCAAAACTTTGGAAATTATTTTCATATGTGTATGACTGCAGAGATTAAGAAAGATTCTTGATAAATAAAGAGTGCACTACAGTACTTGTATTAGATTAATTGAAAAATACTATTTCTTTTGTTTTTTTACAGTTCAAATACTTGTAATCAAAAATAAATATAAAATGAGCACTGTACATTTTGTATTCTGTGTTGTAATTAAAATCAATATATTTTAAAATGTATAAAATATCAAAAATATTTAAATAAATGGTATTCTATTCATAGAATCATAGGGTTGGAAGAGACGTCAGGAGGTCATCTAGTCCAACCCCCTGCTCAAAGCAAGACCAACACCAACTACATCGATAAACTAAATATATTATTATTGTTTAACAGTGCAATTAATTGCATGATTAATCAGGATTAATTTTTTAAATTGTTTCACAGCCCTATTTTTTACCTTTCTCTGGATCTCAAACTTACCGGTCTCATCTAGTATGACAAATTCCATGATTCTGTGCTATGTTCTCTCTTTTGAAGATTGAAAATATAGATAACCGTTTCTTTCCTTATCTGAGGCAAATCCATTCTCATCTTAAATTGCTTATTATAATATAGGGTCAAATCTTTTAGTCATTACCCAGCCCTCTTATTAGCATGTTTCCATTGAGTTATCTAGTAAGAACTGCAGTACTTGTCTCTAAGGGCACATTTACTTTAAAAAGAAAGATGTAATCCACACAAGCCTTTTCTCTTGACACTTATAAAGATGCATCCCTTTCTCTCTGTAACATCTAAGCAATTTTCCCATTCTTTTGAATAAGTAATTACATCCCACGCTGGTCAGGGGGATAAATAAAATAAAATAATTTATTTTCACTCCCCATTTAAAAATGTTGAAAAGAACCTCAGTGAATTTTATATATTGTGTACCGATTGTACAGACTCAAATTATGTGGACTAACACACAAATGTTGACATGCAGTCCTTACTATTCAGTGTTACCCACATATAATTTCATTCCTTGTTCGGTTACTCGTTTAAGAGGGATTTGGCATTAATATTGTATAGTACTTCAGTCTGCAATACAAGCAATAATTATGCAAGTCATTTTAATTATATTTTATAATCTTTCCTCTTTTTGTTTGTCATAGATGCAGCTAATCCCTGACTAATAATTGCAGATGCTATAAAAGTGTTTTTGGAAATCCTCTTTTTTAACCAAGAGTTGTAAACATCTCTTACATTGTTTTATAATTCTTTAGAAATAGAATAAAAATGAAGGTATTACTATTTTCCAAAATTGCAAGTCAGGAAATACTGCGAGTCCATTCAATGTTTCTAACTTACTGGCACAAATTCTGATTGCAAAGCATCTGCTCACGGAACATTTTCCAGTGCTCTTTATATCCATCATAAAATTATAACACACTACAGTTGCACCCATGTATTCATTTTTTATGGCATTGTGTAGGAGTCAGTACAGCAGGATTATCCATTAAGAGTTCCTATTTTGTTCCCCTTTTTCCATTTTGGATCCCAATAACAAAAGCTATACAGATACTTTATGCACAGTATATATGCCTATATTATGATGACATATGGTAGAGTAACTATAGTTTGAAAGCATGTTCAGCATTCCATTATAAACCGTTTTCAGGTTTGTTTTTCAGCTGTTTCAAATACTGTAGAATCATTTTAAAACTGAACACATCAATTAACTTAGATTAAGCATGTGTTCAGTATTAAGCAATGAAATGGAAATCCTTCCCTGTTCATGCTTCCCCAAATTAGCAGCCTTCTTTTATGCTTTTTAACTATTGTGATCTCAGATAATTTTCTTGGCCTTTTCCATCTTCCTGATGCACCCCTCACCTTGGTGACCTTCTCTTGTAGCCATTACACTGCTCTACTTCTCACTGATAAAAGAATGCTTTTATTCTAACATTATTTAGCAGGTTAGACAAAACCCTGTCTGAGATGGTTTAGATAATCATTAGTCCTGCCATGAGTGCAGGGGATTGAACTAGATGACTTTCCAGACCTATGATTCTATTATTGTAATTTTATGTTTCCACAATTACCTTCAATATTATTTTAGACATTTTGAATCAAATACATTGCTCCCCTAGACCTCTTCAATTTTCTTCCCACTATTCCTTGTTGTTTTAATTGCTCCTCTTGTCATAAAGAATCTGGTGTTTAAAAATAATTCATATTTCATAAATTAAAAATTAGCAAGATCAATTTATGACAACACAACCTCCCTAATGGAGGGGATCACAAGCCCTCTGCTATATCTTCCAGATGTTTCCCCCAATCTTTCCAGATTGAGTTTCAGACAGCTCACTTGTAACTCAGCTTCTTAGTTCTGACGTCAGTAACAGTGACTCATCTGTAAACTTCCTGCACCATTTTTAAAAGGCATGCCAAAAGAAACTATGTAGCCAGAGCTCCTTTGGACCACTAAGACTCTAGTGGAAACCCCTCCACTGAGCCATGTGGTCCTATTGGGATCCAGGAAGTGGGTGGGTGGAAGCTCACCCACTGCCAAAGGGTCCCCCACCAGCCTAAGGGGGGGGGGCACAGGACCTGGAAGCAAAGTGATTTTGGGGGACAACTAATAAAATAACAGAAACAGGAGTGTGGTCAAAGGGTCAAACAAAGGGAGCCTGATGGGGACAGTGAGCAGAGAACCATGGACAGCGCCCACCGCTCCTCAAAGGCGTCAAGGGAGTCAGTGGATGCAACCAGAGGAATTCATAAGAGAACCTAAACATATAGAACTGTTTAAAATAAATTAACTATCATACTGTAAATTAGATTCAGTAACATACTGTTTGTGCCTGCCTAGCAGAACAATTACAATGTAGTACATAGAAGTTACATGTCCTATAGATTACTCTACAATTACCTGGTAATTGCAGTTCCTAATTCTCATAGTAACTTTTTCCCCCTCAGATGTACACCCATAACATCATGTTCTGTTTTGTGACTTGAAAGATAAAATACAACATAAAATTTTGAGAGAGAAATCAAAACCTCTAGAAAGTTCCACACATACCTTTCACATTGAAAAAGTGAATGCACTTAGCTAGCACACCAATAAACAAACAGTAAATACACAACTCTCTTCTATATGGAAACACAGAGTCTGTTTGTATTGTTTGCATTTCTAGGATACCAAGAGTAAGGTAATAGCACATAAGGTATTCATCAGATATATTATGTAGTGAATTTCACTGGTATTTTTCAAAGAACATATTAATCAAGTGGTATTACATCAGCTGCAGAGCTGTTGAATACCACACAAAAGCATTAATTGAAAGCATTCATTGAACAAATTGTCTGGTGCTCTCATTTGTAATTCCCTCTTCAAATACTTTTGCAAAACCACATACTTGTACTGCTGTGTGCATAGAGGACACATATGTGTAGGTGTAATGTCTTACAGACAGAATTGCTTGTCATCTGAGTTCACTCCGGGGGGGAATAGCCTCCATATTGCACAGTATGGCTGAGACAGTGGGATGCTGGTAAAGTAAACACTGTCCATGCTAGTAATAACAAGTATTGGGTAGTGGCTGAAAAAGACTGGTATGGACTCATAGAACGTTATTTTAATTGGATTATGCTCTATTTCACTCCTAAATTTCCTGTGGTAATAAATGGAAATATTTGTGTCTTTTCTACCATTTTTTAAATAATGTAATTAAACTATAAAGGCAGAGCAAAGCTACACTGCGGTTCGTATTTTAAACTTAATATTTATGGTGGTTCAAATAATTACCACTATTGTGGTCTTGAAAATGCGTTCTTGGTAATACATTTTAAAAAAAGTAGTAACAAAGATATGAATGCAATACAAGTAAAACTCCTCCAAAACTCTTCCCATTGCTATCTGCTCTGGGGAAGGAGAAAATGAGCACAAAAACCCCTCTTGCTCTTATGCTGCTGGTTCCAGCAACCAAATAGTCCATACAGAAATGTAAAGAGAGATTTTTGCTCCCCTTAAATTCTTGTGGAGTCATAATCTGGGTCGCAATCTAGGCCTTGATGAATGCCAGTGATATTAAGCAAATACTGTGTTCAAATGCTATTCCACCAGCCTTACCATAAACCTAATTTGAATGCTGCATCTGATTTTTAAATAATAAGACAAAGTATTCATGCTGCTTTGCACTTCACATTAGTTATTATCCCTCATAACATCTCTTTGAGGGACACAAGTCAGTACTATTATCCATATTTTTCAGCAGGGAAAACAGGAGTAAGGGTTGAAGTAACTTCCCCAAAATGTAGGTGTCAGAGCCATGATTAGAATTCACGTGTTCCTAACTTCCAACCCTCACCTTTTTTGACTATTCTACTTCTCAAGTAATTTAGACAGCTTCCCCATTGTGTGACACTACAACAAGTTACTGGTGCAACAGAACTTGTTTCTAAAAGACTTAGAAAGACAAGGTAGTTGAGGTAATATCTTTTATTGGATCAGTTTCTGTTAATGTAAGAGACAAGCTTTCAAGCCACACAGAACTCTTCTTCAGGTCTGGGAAAGGTCGTGAGAGTGTCACAGCTAAATATTCCAGAAAACTTGGCTCACGTATGAAAGGTTTGCATGGCTAATTGTTTTTTATATGTATACATTCTGGCCACTACTACTCTGTGGTAACAAAAAACCTTATGTGCATATTCTGCAAACATATGTGGGAAGTGGGAGATATTGTATGAGATGACAGATTGAAACACAGAGGTATTTTATATTCCAATGCCCAACATAATAGAATGCAAGACAGATAACTCCTCAAACTATCATATATCATGAAAGACTTCTTATAAAGAAGTCATGAGAAGAAACTGCCTGATCATGGAAGAAAGGGGAGAGATGGCAGTGAGTAACAACCTGTCACTTGCTCAGGATGGAGGCTGTTGACAAATAACTACAAGGGCTCCAACTACAGATACTGCATAACCTTGTTCTGGGTAGGTATAACCATGGCAGATCAGCCATAGGACCGGATCATAGTGCATGATGATAGGTGTAGGACAACAGAGTTCTTCTATTTTGAAGGCGAGATAGCGAAGGCAAAAAAAGCGTCCATAGCCTAATTACTTTGTCATATTCTTGGTCAAAAGGACACAGAAAAGGTGTCCTCTCACAGTGAATTGTGTAGCAGAAGGCTAAGATGGACACACACATACCAGGAGAGAAGAAAAAAAGAGACAAGGAGGAAATGTGAGTTGTTGGAGGGGGTGATGGCTACAAGTATTTATCTGGCAATATTTTGAAGTTAAAAGTGGGAGTGCATATGTACAGTTCTGTATTTGTTTTTCCCCCAATGTGCCTGATGATGAATAAGTATTCATTACTTGCAGAGATTAAACGGGAAGTCAAAATCAAAAAAGTTATTTTCTTCAGTTCTCTTCCTAAATGGTCTTCTGCATCATCATTAATGTAAACCTCTAATATTTTAGAAGGCTAAAAGCTGAGACAACTTTCCAGAAACTCCCAAAATCAAATCTACCTTCACTAATTAATCTGACAGATTATAAATAAATAAATCTACAATGTAATGTACTTTCAATCAACTAAAAAAAAACAAGTTTTGGGTTCTTCCACAAATAACACTGTTCGTTCTTCAACTTGATTCACCCAAAATAAGTTACAATCAGCACTCCAGAACATAATGATTTCATTGTGCAGTGAGTTTTTCTTCCATGATCTCCAATGATATTTCAAAAGATATAAAATAGGGACATGAAAACAAATGTAACAGTTTAGGCTGGCACTTTACTGTGAATCAAATGATAGGAAGTAACATTAGGTTGGGTTTTGTTAGGTTAGTTTTATAGTTTGTTGTGTTGCCTAAGTATCAATGCAAACAATTTCCTCTATTTCAGTAGTTTCGACGGTTAAAATTAGGCTTTCTGCCAAAATATGAAACTTGTTGAGGTTCACAATAACAACTTCCACTTCCATAATGACATATATCATCTAAAATGAATGGGACTACATATTTGTGCCTGAATGACTGGCTGTTTTTAAATATCATTCCCAGATATGACTCTCTATATGAGCAATTATTTTTTTGGATCAGTTGAATTGGAATGTACGGGTCTCTAGTTATCTCTTTTGTCTTTAGTAATTACAGCTTTTGAAATAATATTTTGAACCAGCTGACCTAACTAGCTAGGTTACTCATTATTTTGACCACTTGAAGTAATTATGTCCTCTCAGATAATCATCTATTTTTCAGGGTATCACTATGTCTGAGGACCATTCAGATTAAAGAACTGAGAGACAGAGAAATTTAAACTAGAAAATTATTTTGTATTAACTACATTCCAGGTACAAATTAGCTATTATTGCTGTGATTTGTTTGGTTTTAAAAAATAAAAAAGACAACACAAAACTGAAGTAACTCCCAGACATAAATAACCTTTTAAACTAGTTAAATCATTATTTTTACTTAGTGCAATACAAAAAATGTACAATGCTACTGATTATTTTTTGTCACTTAGATTTAAGAGTGTTTTATTTTTCATCATGGATTTTGGTAGAATTGGGGCCAGGTTTCTTTCTGATTTGGCATTTAGATCTTAGTACTAAAAAGTGAATGGTTTTTTTTTTTTCAGGTATCTAATAAAACATTACTAGGAAGTGTTTACTTAAATTAAAATGTGTGTGTGTGTGTAATTTAACATCTCATGAAATCAGCCATTTTGCTTCATGAATAGGGCCCTGCCAATTTCATGGCTGTGAAAAACATGTCGGGGACCATGAAATCAACCCTTCCCAATGAAATCTGATCTCCCCTAATGCTGGGAGCCTGGGGCTCCTAGCTGCTAGTCCAGCCACGCTGGGGAGGGGCAGGAGTTGTCGTTCCCCTGGATGGCTGCCCTTGGTGGGATTGGATCCACCTCCAGAGACAGAGCAGAAATGAGGGTGGTACACCCTCACTTCTGCCTTGCAGCAGCCCAAGAACTGGGCTCCAGGCTTCTGTTCCCCCACCACCACCCCGGCCACCTTTGTGGCTCCTGCCTCAGCTCCAGGTCCAGGCACAGAGCTTGTAGCTTCCTCCCACAGAGGTTTCTGCTGGGCTGAGGGGGCTTTCGCTCCTGGCTGTTGCAGCTGGGGCAGCCCAGGCTCAGGGCTTCTGTGCCCTGCCCTCACGGATCCTGCTGCAGCTCTGGCACCGAGCCCTGTGCTTCCTCCCTTGGGGGCTTCCGCTCCTGGCACTACAGCTGGGATGGGTGCAGTCCAGGCTTGGAGTTACCACATCCCCCCCAACTGCTCCAGCCGGGGCTCAGTGCAGCCCAGGCGTGGGGCTTCCGCCACCTGCGAGCCAGACGCAGGTCAGGGCAGTCCGGGCTCAAGGCTTCCCAGGCTTGAGGCTTCTTCCCCTGCGGCTCCTGCCAAGGCTTGGGGTTACCTGATAGGGGTTTCCGCCCTGGAGTTTCTTCCAGGCCTCGCGGCCTCCCAAATTGGCCGGGTGCCCCTGTCTAAATCTGTCTCTAGAGAGGACTAGCAGCTAGGAGCCCCTGGCTGGGGTGCTCCCAGCAGGATGGGGGAGATCCTACCCACTTTCATCTCTGGGAACCTCCTCTAACTGCAGGAATCCAGCAGGTGCTGCCTTCAGAGCCCAGCTCTGAAGATAGCACAGAAGTAAGGGTTGCACTCTTGGGACCTCCCTACAGCATCTTTGCAATTCCCCTCCTACCTCCTGGTCCCATTTTGGTCAGGACCCCATGGCTACAACACCCTGAAATTTCAGATATACACATCTGAAATAGTGAAATTTACCAATTTTAAAACCCTCTGACTGTGAAATTAACCACAATGGACCATGAATTTGGTAGGGTCCTATTCACGAATAATATAACTTTTTTCCCATGAGAAAAAAAATTGAGCCTTACTCTGTCTGAAATTTGCAAGAAGTCAATCTCCTTTCATCCACTAGCTGTGAACTTCTGTCAGCAGGAATAACATGTAGAAAGACTAATGAAGTAGGAAAGCTGTAATGAAACTTAACCCTATTGGAATGTTTATTTGTTTATGTCCGCCATTTTGTTGAATCGCCACCTTGGATTCATACAAGTTGTTGTGTGGACTCCATTTTGAGTGTCCTTCTTGTTAGAGCATTGGTGGCTTTTTCTCTAAACAGCAGGAAGAAAGGGTGGGGAAAGGACACACGATTAGACTGCATAAATAGCCCGTGAACCCAACACAGAGTGCTGTGCATCTGAGAAGCAGCTTGTGTCCTGTTTATTTGTGCGTGTATCATGAGTCAAGATCCATCACTGTTACTTACCTGAAAGACCATCTCCTGTAGCCAGATCCATGTTCCTCCTGTGTCCCATCAGAGTGCAGTTGAAGGTCCGGGTTTGACTGGTAGCTGTGGCAGATCTGAGACATGTCCAGCTTTCTGTTCATCTCCATCCATGCACCAGAAATCACCTGCCTACAAGTAAAGTTCTGTCAGTAAGTCCATAGTGATTAAGGGTTTATAGTGGAACCATGGCATCATTGCCTATGAGAACAATGGCGCTATTTCACTCTTTTCCTGTTATACTGTTGAATTTGCCTTGTCTCCTAAATTTGTTTGCCTTGTTGTCCAATAAATCCCTTTTTGGTTTTACACCTTAACACTGAGTTTGTGTTACTTACCTGCAACCAAGGTGATAGAGATACTATTCCTGAGTCCAGAATTTAGCATTCCATTCAGTTTAATTTCCCTTAACAACACTATGACTTCATGCCACAGTCTGTAAACTGCTTGTTATAAAATCAGGAACTGAAAATGACATAAAATAACCTTAATAAAATCAGTGCAAATGATTACATAGTGCTGATTACAAAAATCTACTTTAACTTTGTATAAAATGGTATAAAATAGTGTGCATTTTGCTCTTTTAATTTGTCACTTAGTTAGCTGAAGTTAGCTAAGGTGTCACCATTTTATAACATATATATAAGAGGTAATGATGCTTCAGTGAAGAGTAATAGCAATAATGAGGAAATTGATCTGGGAATTAAAACAATATATATGAAACATAAATGCTATATTTTCAAAAGGATATACTATAAAATATGTTTTGTAAGCTGGATGTTAATTAGAGCTCAGCAAGTTTTGAAAATTCCCACCCATAGCGTGCAATGTGTCCTACGTACTAATTTTAAGCCCAAACATAGATACCACATGAGAAAAAAAAAAAACGCAAAACAAAAACAAACCAAAAAGTACAAAACCTGATCTAGATTAAGTCATATCACAGTCTATAATGCCTAAAGGTCCACTCATATTAATGTGGCTGGTGTCTCAGATTTTATATTAGAATATTATATTATTATTATTATAATATTGTATTTCTAGACCTCATGGGTGCAAAGAAAAGCTTGAAAATATGCCCTGAGCATAACTGACATAGTGGTGTTTATCCCAACACTGCAGCATCTAGCTACTGAATAACAACAAGAAAGTAAACCTAATCAAGCTGAAACTAATAAAATAATAATAAATTATTAATAGCTTCCCCCTTCGATCTCAAATTATTAAAGTACTTTTAATCCAGATCCAAATAGGCAATAGGATATTTGGATGTGGGTCTCCCTCAAAAATAATTAAGTGTTAATTTGGCAAGAGCATCACTCTATAGACCAATGGTAAAGCATTCACCTGAGAAAGGACCCAGATTGTTGTTCAAATCCCTTCTATTCATCAGGCAGAGGGAGAACTTGAACTGTGGGTGTCTTACATTTTAGGTGAGCCCGTCTTAACCGGAAACTGAATGTTATAAGGGAGAGCGACCTTCTCCTCTTGTCCACTGTTCTGTTTTGTGTAGAGCTGTCAAGGTTCCTCCCCCACTCTGAACTCTAGGGTACAGATGTGGGGACCTGCATGAAAAACCTCTTAAGTTTATCTTTACCAGCTTAGGTCAAAACTTCCCCAAGGTACAAAGTATTCCACCCGTTGTCCTTGGACTGGCCACTACCACCACCAAACTAATACTGGTTACTGGGGAAGAGCTGTTTGGAGGCGTCTTTCCCCCCAAAATACTTCCCAAAACCTTGCACCCCACTTCCTGGACAAGGTTTGGTAAAAAGCCTCACCAATTTGCCTAGGTGACTACAGACCCAGACCCTTGGATCTTAAGAACAATGAACAATCCTCCCAACACTTGCACCCCCCCTCTCCTGGGAAATGTTGGATAAAAAGCCTCACCAATTTGCATAGGTGACCACAGACCCAAACCCTTGGATCTGAGAACAATGAAAAAGCATTCAGTTTCTTACAAGAAGACTTTTAATAAAAATAGAAGTAAATAGAAATGAAGAAATCCCCCCTATAAAATCAGGATGGTAGATATCTTACAGGGTAATTAGATTCAAAAACATAGAGAACCCCTCTAGGCAAAACCTTAAGTTACAAAAAAGATACACAGACAGAAATAGTTATTCTATTCAGCACAATTCTTTTCTCAGCCATTTAAAGAAATCATAATCTAACACATACCTAGCTAGATTACTTACTAAAAGTTCTAAGACTCCATTCCTGGTCTATCCCCGGCAGAAACCAGTATATAGACAGACACACAGACCCTTTGTTTTTCCCCCTCCTCCCAGCTTTTGAAAGTATCTGGTCTCCTCATTGGTCATTTTGGTCAGGTGCCAGCGAGGTTACCTTTAGCTTCTTAACCCTTTACAGGTGAGAGGAGCTTTCCCCTGGCCAGGAGGGATTTCAAAGGGGTTTACCCTTCCCTTTATATTTATGACAAGAGCTAAGTGGTCTCTGAGCACGTCTACAAGATTGGCTGCCAAAGACAAATTAGGTGGAGCCTGTTCACAGGCGCCGGCGCCGTGGGTGCTCCGAGTTGAAAAACCCACGGGGAAAAATTAGTGGGTGCTCAGCACCCCCCAGCACCAGTCAAGTGTTTGTGGGGCCCCATCAGCTGTCGGGGGGGGCAATCAGCAGTTTTTTGCAGAGCCGCCGCCGATCAGCTGTTTCCGGCTCTGAGCTGCTGTGCTGATCAGCTTGGGCAAAACAGCTCTTCTCGGCAGGGCTGTTTAGGGGGCACCAGCCAATCAGCGGTGGGAACTCTGCTCCTGGGGCAGGGGATGAGTGACCCCCATCGCCCTCGCCTCCTTCTCGCTTCTTATGGGCGGCAGGCTGCTTGCTGAGCGCTGCAGCTGAGCAGCTCCCAGCCTCCCTTCGACCTCTCAGCCAACTAAAGGCAGTAGCAGCAGATGAGTGCATTTCAAAGGGGGTCCTGGGGTGAGGGTGGCGGAGGAGGGGGGGACTGAACCCACTTCCCAGGTGGCTGTGCTGAGAGCTGGCTGCTGGCGGGGTGGCCGTCTGCAGGGGGGCACCGGCTGCTGCTGCTGCCCAGCTCTCTGCATCTGGCAGGGGGCTCAGTCAGAGGCGTCTCCAAAAACATCCCCCTGGACCCCCGCAGCACAGAGAGACTGAGAGTGCCAGCCCCCCCGGGTAGCTGGACCGGGACGGGCATGGTGGGTGCGGGGCGTCTCCTGGGCTGCTGCAGGGTGCGGTGACCCCCCTGCTTGCCCTCCCTGCCCCGGCAGAGACACCTGCCTCTCGGGCCATGTTCATGCAGTGCGCTTGGTCCCCCTCCCTGGAATCTGGGTGGCTGCCTCTTACGGGGGTGGGGTGGAAGGGATGGGGGGGGGGGGACTCAAGCTATCGGGGAAAACCTTCCAAGCAGCCTAATCTGTGCCTTGGGGTGTGGATGGAATAGTCTCCCAAGGGAAGGGCTAGTGTGTGACCCTTGGGGTACAACCTGGGCTGGAACTATCTCCTGTTCAGTCCATGTGCTCTGGCAAACATAAGTCCAAGCATCATGTTGGGGGGAGGGGGGCATTGCTGAGTCCCAGGGTTGAGTAATTCTCTGGTGATGATCATTGAATTGCTAATTGTCATTCACTTGCTGCACAGTGGCTGGTGATGGTTGTGTAACATCCACCCAGCCATTTGGTCAAGTGCCTTGTTGTTTCTGGGGAGTTGCCTTCTGGGCTACTCCCAAATTTGCAGCATATTTCATTAACACCATACAGCACAATCTCATAATGTCATACACTTCAATGATGTACATATTTCGACAGTACAGTGGATTTCAGCAAATCATAACCTTTCCCATGATACTTTCCATGGCATGCTTTATATGAAATATACAAATGGTGAATATGGGGCTTACAGAGCACAGCACACCACTCCCCTGCGGTATAGAGTAGTGGCTCTAAGACCTTTTTACTGGTGACCCCTTTCACATAGCAAGCCTCTGAGTGTGACCGCCCCCCTTATAAATTAAAAAAAAACAAACACTTTTTATATATTTAATATTACCTTCAGTGTCATCTCATCTATAACTATCAGTCCTGCAATACAGTAATAGTGATTTTGCCTTTGTCATTTGACAGGGAGCATGTTGTGAATGTGGTCTGGAGTTCGAAAGGGAATGTACAGTCCTGGTATGAAAAGAGCTATATTTTCTGTGACATCTTTAGATCTGCACAGAATTGCATAAGTTGTCTTCACACTTTGAGTCTCTATTTTTGTATTTTGAACTTCCTTATTGTTCCCTGTAAAATTAAGAGTAAACAAAGATTTAAAAATATTTTATATGTGTAATTTACATCAATGCCAAACTATATTTTGCGTCTCAGGCAGTGACTCAAGTAGAAATTGAATTGTTGCTGAAAACTATTCTTATCAATGATTCTCCTGAACCGACATTTAAAATGGTGCCAATCTAGACCAAGAAAAAAAAAATCAATACTATTTTTTAAAATGTGATTGAGACTGCTTTGTAACAGAGGGTAGAAAATAGTCTTATCTGGGCTACTCTAACACTTGACCTATTTTCAGTACCAGGCTGCGTGGAAATGGTTCCATGTACTATTGCAGACTGGCCCGCAATTAAACAGCAAGATTTTTCACACAAATGAAGAATAATATGAAAGTCCTGGTGAAGATTATTAAATACCTCCTTGCTGCTGGACTATAAAAAAGAATGCATGTTATTTTCCCCATTAGAATACATAAAATTATTTCTCATACGCTTTCACTTGTACAAAGATTGAAATTTAACAGTAAAATATACTTAGATACCAAGGATAACTTCTTTTTCTTTTCTTTTTCTTTTTTTTTTTTTTTAAGATCAGCAAACTATTGTGTTTTGGGGAATTCTCTGAAATTGATTAATTTCTTATACATGGAAGAAAATGCAATGTCTGTCAGTTTTCATAATTAATTTTCCCCTCACCACAGAGCAAAGCCATCTTGTTGAGCTGGACTTTAGGGAGATGATGGACTTGGGGGATAAGGATTTATGTTAACCCATGTGGTGGAGAATGTGCACAGGGATTCTGAATCACTTGAGCCCTGAAATAAAATATCTGAACTCTGCCTTGATCTCAATTATATTCTGCTTAGGTTCTTTCATTATGCTCATCATCATAGAATCTGAGTGCCTTCCAGTAATGCAGTAGGCAACATGACTAACATCTGTCATTGGTTTGTTCTCTCATCCTTTCTCCAGAGGGAGAGATGCATTCAGTAGAGAGTTTTGTACTGCTTTTTTTTTTTTAACACTTGTAAAATTTAACAGCCACTTCATACCCTTTTACAACCTCTTCACACTTGCATATAGGAAACCACCTAAATATACACTTTCCCCGATTCATTAGTTATATTCACAAATTGATCTCATATCCCACCTTACTACTGACAATACCCAAGACAAGAAGAAGCCAGTGTCCTGACACTGATACAACCTATACAATTCTGTATTGAAATGATGCAGAAAGGAATTTCAAGGTCTGTATATACCTCTTTCCTTTGAGAACACACACAGGCGGACTCAGACCCAGATTTCCTCATATCACAATCACAGCTCTTCCAAGCTGCTCCAACTTACTTCTCCTCCATTCTGCATCTACACCTAACATAGTGAATTCAGGGAAAGTGCGTTCAGATAATGTCCAGTGGCTATTGCCAGCTCCAGGCAAGGCAGAGTTAAGGTTGTGTGGTCATTTATTTTTACTCTATTTCTTGGTTGTCAGAAGTTTGAGTTTTGCTGAACTCAAAATTTTGGAAGGGCACAAGCTATCTCTGGGCATCCTTAACTTGTCATTAACAAAGATTTTGTGGGTTTTTTTTATTTTATTTTATTTCTTTTACTGTTATATAACACATGCACACATTTTTACGGAAAGCAAGGTCAAAGAAATGCTCCTTGCACTTAGAGCAGAAGGTGTGAGGTTTGTAATGGTTCTTGGTTCTTGTGGGAGCCAGCCCTCAGGAAAGTGCTGTCTCCTGTACAGACATGCTTTACCCTTATTTACTCCTTGGGGAAATCAGTGCTACTGCACAATGCAGAATTTGTGCAGAATTAATGATCGCCACAGATTTTTTTCCCCCTGCAGAATCTGACAGGGAGGCTGTGGAAGGGCAGCAGTCCTGAGTACACGTGTCAGTTCGGGTGTCAGGAGCAGCCGAGAGAGACATAAATCACCACCTTGGGGAGAGGGGGTGGGCACTGGGTACTTGTGTGAGACTGTCCCTCTTGTTCACTACCACAATTCACCTGCTACTGAGGGGCAGAGCCCAGGGTGTTTCTGAGGCAGGCTTGAGGCAGGCCCATCCTTTGTGCTGTGTCAGGGTCAGGTGCAACCTCACTAGCAAGTCTGTGTCACGGTAAGGAGATGCAGGGTGATCCCCCAGCTCCATGCAGCCAGTGGCCTGTGCTCCACACTGGAAGGCAGCCCCAGTGTGCACCCCTTGCCCCGTCACTGTACCTGCCCTGCAGAGGTGTGGTGTTGACAACAAGCAGCTGTGGGGAAGCTATGGGGATACCTGGCCAGCCCCTGCCCTTGTCTTTAGTCTTGCATGTCATCAAGTTGGGATCTGTGCCGAGCCTGGCTTACCCCAGTTGGGCAGTAGAGCAAAGGAGCCTTCCCATCTTGCTTGTCTGAGCCAAACCAGCTAGGTCCTGAACCAATGTAAAACCCAGCTGCATAGGGGCCTACCTTGTTCAGATGGTCAGTTGCCTTTTAAATAGTGCTTGGAAGGAAGGGGAGAAAGTTCTTAGTTGACAGATAGGGACAATGCTATGTTCTGCCTCCCCCCTCTCCAACTTTGGGTCTCAACTATTATTAGTGTGCTTTCAAATTTAGTAACTTCATTTATTAGAGGAAAGAAGCAGGAGGCCTGAAACTAATCTGATGGGAAATTGTCCAGATTTGCTATGCTATGCTAATGTTCAACAGCATTAAATTTATCTGTTAATTAAATTGGTTTGTTGGTAGATGGAAAAATAGCTAGCCAGAATTACTGGGTTTGAGGTTCCAAGGTACCCATTTTTCCTCAAATGCTAAAAAAGAACTTGACTGTTGAATGCCCTACACAACCCCCATCCTCCACCACCTCCACATACTGTGAATATGGGCCTGATGTTTTCACTGTCTGAAAATTATAATGTGCCAAATTCAACATGTATGGTGACACAAATCCCAGGCATTGTCTTTACATTTATTAAGTTGATTTGCTTCTGGGAATGGCCTTTCAACACTAGTACAAATAGCTTTGTAAAATTGTAATAAAAATTAACCTGCCTAGGCATGCCATATACATGACTTTTAACAGGAACATTCATAATGAAAAATATTTTACTTACCCATTTAAAAAAAAAAGACTTTGAGGACAAATAAAATGTTAGAATTATTAACTTGAATTAACTTTGATCTTTTCCCTCTTTACTTTATAAATGTCGGTAAGACATATTGTTTGATCTTTTCTTACTTAGTGGAGTAACTAAAGAGATGTGACCTATTCACATCCATGGAGGTTGTGCATATAAGGTGGGTGACTTTACAGGTGGAAGTACAGGGAAAATTCATCTTAATAAACTTGAATAACTATAAACGCTTTCAGAACTAGCTTTTCTGTAAAAGAGAAATGTAGAATCTTCATACTTACAACAGCGCACTAAGCTAACACAGTCTCTCAACTGACTAATCTGCTCTCTTCCTTACTCCCCATCTCTCCTACCTTAGGGTAACTTATATCTTGATCCTGCAGTGAGGATACACATGGGTGTAGGAGTCTGCCCACCTTGAGTTCATGCCATCATCAGGTCTATCGTGTATACGGCACTTCATGTAAAGTGCACTAACATGTTTTGTGCTCATCTTTGGTAGGAAGAACTGAGAATTATAACTACAGTTTTGGGGTGCTTACCCAAAAAGGACTTGTGGGGTGGTCACAAGGTTATTGTAGGGGGGTTGTGGTACTGCTACCGTTACTTCTGTGCTGCTGCTGGCAGCGGTGCTGCATTCAGAGCTGGGCAGCAGGAGCGTGGCAGCTGCTGGCTGGGAGCCAAGTTCTGTAGGCAGAGCTGCAGCCAGCAGCAGTGCAGAAGTAAGGATGGCATGGTATGGTATTGCCACCCTTACTGCTGCCTGCACAGCTCGGCTATCAGTGAGCAGCCACTGCTCTCCAGCTTTCCGTCCCTGAAGGTAGCAGCGCAGAACTAAGGGTGGCATGGTATAGTATTGTCACGCTTACTTTTGCGCTGCTGCTGGCGGGGTGATGTCTTCAGAGCTGGGCTCCTGGCCAACAGCCGCCACTCTACGGCTTCCTACCTCTGAAGGCAGTGCAGAAGTAAGGGTGGCAATATTGTGACCCCCCTAAAATAACTTTGCAACCACCCTGCAACTCCCTTTTGGATCAGGACTCCCCAGTTGAGAAACGCTGGTCTCCTCTCTGAAACCTGTACAGTATAGGGCAGTGGTTTTCAAACTTTTTTTCTGGAGACCCAGTTGAAGAAAATTGTTGATGCCTGTGACCCAATGGAGCTGGGGATGAGGGGTTTGGGAGGGGCTCAGGGCTGGGGCAGAGGATTGGGGTGCAGGGGTGAGGGCTGCCCTGGGGGCTGAGAATGAAGGGTTCAGGCTGTGGGAGGGGCCTCTGGGCTGGGGCAGGAGGTTGGGTTGAGGGAGGGGTTCAGGGCTCTGGGGTGCAGACTCTGGGATGGGGGCCAGGATGAGGAGTTTGGGGTGCAGGAGGGGGATCTGGGTTTTGGGGAGGTCAGAGCTGGGGCATGGGGTTGGGGTGTTGGTAGGGGTAAGAGCTCTGGGCTGGGGGTGCAGGCTCTTGGGTGGGGCTGGGGTTGAGGGGTTTGGGGTGCAGGAAGGGGCTCCAGGTTTGAGGGTGGCTCAGGGATGGGGCAGGGGATTGGGGTTCAGGGTTGGGGTTGGGGTGTGGGCTTTGCTCAGGCGGCTCCTGGTCAGCTGTGCAGCAGGGGTGCTAAGGCAGGCTTCTTGCCTGTCTTGGCAGTGTAAACTGCACTGTGCCCTGGAAGCAGCCAGCAGCAGGTCTGACTCCTAGGTGGAGGCACGCAAGTGGCTCCATGCGGCTCTCGCCAGCAGCCCTCCCTCACATCCCCCCCACTCCCATTGGCCAGTTACCGGCCAATGGGAATGTGGAGGCAGTGCTCAGGGCGAGGGCAGCATGCAAAGCCCCATGATCCCCCTGCCTAGGAGCTGGACCTCCTGCTGCCCGCATCCGGGGCGCAGCACAGTGTCAGAACAGGTAGGAACTAGCCTGCTTTAGCCAGGTAGCACCGCTGACGGCACTTTTAACGGCCCAGTCGGCAGTGCTGACCAGAGCTGCTGCGACCCAGTGACTTACATTCCATGACCCAGTACTGAGTCGTGACCCGCAGTTTGAAAACCACTGGTATAGGATAAAAGCACACAAAAGGTCGGATTTCACGGTCCATAATGCATTTTTCATGGTCATGAATTTGGTAGGGCCCTAACTATGATACACACAGCATAAAGAGTTGCCCAAAGTTACACAAGAAAGCTGTGATGGAACCAATGACAGAACCTAAATCTCATGTGTCCTACTGCAGTGGCAGGCCAGTTGCGTACATCAGAGTAGTTTTTTTTTTTTTTTTTTTTTTTTTTCGGAAGCTGCCCAGGGATGGCCAGCAGTGCAAGGATTAATTAACATGTCTAGCCAGTCAGGTAGCTGGTAAGACGGTGCCATGTGCAATTCCTCCAGCTGTTACCGAGCGACTATTTTATTCACAGAAAGCGTTAATGATGCTGACCTTCATTTCATATGCAACAAAAATCCCACTCTCTAGTACGGGTGACACTGGACCTTTGCAATAAAAGGACGCCGCATTGCCATGCAATTGACAAATATTGCTGTATAACAGAGGGGATGCAGTCAAGGTTATGTCTAGGCCAAAAAAAAAATCCCTGAGGTACATATAACACTGGGGAGAGGAGGGAGGACTAGGAGGATTAGGCAGACCCAGAAAAGCTTGCATAGGAAGCTGAATGGGTCTCTACTGCAACAAGATTCAAACCATCCCTGATAGTCACTTTTCCTGGTGACTCACCGGGGGCAGGTTCGCCTTTCTGCACAGAGCTCTTGCTAACTTCAGTTGCCCTGCACTTCCTTCAGTTGAAGCTTTACTGATCTCCAGCAGTGTAGCCAATAAAGCAGGAAGTCAGACTTTGCAAAACCTAAGAGTCCTCTCAGCAGCCTAGAGGAGCAGCGTCTCGGAGCTTTTGCACCCAAGCTTTTCTCCATGCTGCTGCTTGAAGCATCCTTCAGGGCACCAGCATTCCACTTGAATGCCAATACTTTGATGCACATGGCAGACAGGGTAGTGTTGGAGGGCCGCAGTGGTACTGCAGGCAAGAGACAGCAGTCAAAGACTGAACAATGACGGCCATGGTCAGAGCCTTCTTTCATATTTTAACTGGTAAAACACTAAGTAGAGTGACTTGGCAGAAATTCTCACTACCCCAGAGATCTGTCTGTCCAGCAGATGATATAGAAATATGGTCTCGATTTTCTTTCCTTCCTTCTTTCTCCTGGCAGGTGCAGTTTCATTATGTTTTACAGCTTCTTAGCATTGCAGGGAAAACTAGTTTTCAAACTGAAACCCATTTAGAGCAGCTTTTTAAAGATGCTGAAAGGCACTCATCATTGCCATCGAAGTCAATGGGACAGCGCCTCTGCAAATCTGGATATCATACAATTTTTTCTCAACAATTAGATTGATGTTTCCAGTTCTAAACTAGTTGCTGCTGGAATTCCCATCTCCCTGGGGCCACATATTAAATGAGCATCTGCAATTAAGATCATTCTATATGAGACTGACATGTCCAGTTCCAAACTAACCATGGCTGCAATTCCCAGCTTGCACCTCCCTGACTGCTGCAGTCACACTTGAATCAGAAGAGATTCTTAGAGAGAGGCCTTAACTGCTGATGCTTGTTAATTCTGTGGCCCCTATTAAGCCCTTCAGGCTTGAAATAAACATTTTTTTTCAGTGCCTAGCAAAGCTAAACACAGTATTAAGCCTCTGTTCCCAACTGATTCCCATTTTAATTTCCCCTCTAACATTGCTTTTTTATTTAGTTTGCTTGCAAACACCAGGCACTTTACTTGATTGCATGAGGAAAGTGTGCTGATGCTGGAAGAACCGGTCTTCCTTCTGGCTTCATTTCCCCAGTGGTCACAAGCATCATTTCAAGGCAGTTGCCAGCCAGGCTGGTGAATACAGGCTACAGGGCTTTATGCTGGAGATTTGTAACAGCTGTGAAAGGCAAAGGCAAGTTATACACAGTCTGCTTCTTTGGAGTCACATTGGCGAATGCTTCCAGTAGAGCTTGTGACAATGCAGGCAATTTCCATGCGGGTGAGAACAACAAACCCTGCTGGGCGGCATGGAAACCAGCTTCTGTTCCTCACCTCCATTGAGAGCTTCCAAGCCTGACACTGGCCACTGGATGAATAGTTTTCTGTTCCCTGAGTGACCAGAGCAGGGGCTGTGCTAGAGCAATCAGGAACCTGCTAGAACCAGTTAAGACAGGTAAACTAATTAAGATACCTGGAGCCAATTAAGAACATACTAGAATCAGTTATGGCAAGCAGACTAATCAGGACACCTGGTTTAAAAAGGACCTCCCATCGGTCAGTGGGGGGCACGCAAGGAGCAGGGAGTGAGAAGGCATGCTGCTGGAGGACTGAGGAATACAAGCGTGATCAGGCTTCAGGAGGAAGATCCTGCTGTGAGGATAAAGAAGGTGCTGGGGGGAGGACTTGGGGAAGTAGCCCAGGGAGTTATAGCTGTCATGCAGCTGCTACAGGAGACACTGTAGACAGCTGCAATCCACAGGGCTGTGGGCTGGAATCTGGAGTAGAGGGTGGGCCTGGGTTCTCCCCATCCTCCCCAACTCCTTATTTGATATAAAATGAGTTGACCTGAACTGTGGGTCCCACCAGAGGGGAAGGTCTCTGGCCTGTCCCCCAACCCACTAGGTGGCCAGCAGAGACTGCGGGGATTGTTCTCCTCCTTTTCCCCATGCTGGCCAGTGATGAGGTTAGTTGAGTGAATGGCAGGTTTGAGCCACTGGCAAAAGTGAGGAGGAACTTTGTCACTATATATATATATATATACACTGTTTTCTTTTTCCTTCATAAGATGTACTGTGACTAGGGCTGGCTCCAGGCACCAGTGTTCCAAAGCAGGTGCTTGGGGGCAGCAGTTAGAAAGGGGCAGCAGTGTTTCTGTGGCGGCAATTTGGTGGCAGCTCCTCTGTCCCATGGGCCACGACGGCAATTCGGCGGCAACTTCTCTGGTCCGCCGGCCGCAGAGGCAAATCGGTGGCAGCTTCTCCCTTTTGCCATCCGTAGCGGCAGTTTTTTTCACTGCTTGGGGCAGCAAAACTGTAGAGTCGGCTCTGACTATTCTGGGACATATATATATGACAACAAGGATCCCAGAATAGTCCTAGTAGATCTTATGAGGGAAAAAGAAACCAGTAAAATCTCAAGAGGAATTGTAGATATGACTAACTTCATTGCAACTAAAGGCTTTTCATTGAATAAAAATGAAGAATTTATTAATGCTTATCTAGAATGGCTTGAAATTTATTTCCTCTTTAATGGAAGTAAGGACAAAAACCTGTAAGGCAATATTTTGTATTATAATAGGAAAAAAGCTCAGAAGTATTGACTGCTTTAATGTCACCACAAAAACCTAGTAAGAAGAGGGTTTAAGGATTTAATTGAGATTTTAAGGGGACAGAACAAACTGTTTGTAGGACAGTAGATGCTACTGTTGGAAGATCAGCAGAAAGAGGGAATATGATCAAAGAAACTCAGAAAATGAAAAGATAGAAATATTGTAGGAATAGTGTTAAGTGCCTGGAATATGTTATACTTTGTTTACTTACTTTAATCAGATCTCAGTAAAAATGGTTTACTAAAATCTGTATCTCCTCTTTTGACCATGTGCATCTAGCAAACTGAAAGGGATCTCGTATACATTTAGGGGACTATATTTGCCATCTGAAATATAATAAAAATAATAACATAGCCCAACATAGATTTTTATTCTGGTGAAATGATACAAACATAGGCTTATAATTTTATTGAGGTGAAACACCATCATGCCAGTTAATAACTGTTTGTTTGAAACAAATTAAGATAAGAATTCAATGTGAAAAGAAGAGAATAGTATTTAAACAAAACATTCCCATCAAAATACTGTTTTGAAGAGGTAAAATTTTGCTCCATAGAAATTCTATATTGCTTCGTGAGCAGTCAAATAAAACTGAAAATTCCTTTTACATTCAGCATTGAACATGAAATGGCTGATAGCAACAACAAAGAAACTAAAATGCATGTATTTCAGACACAAGCAACAGCTGGTATAAAGTAGAAATAAAAGCAACTCTGCACACAATCCATAAATAGGAGCTGTCAATTGGCAAAATCTGCAGATGCTCTATAAGAGTGGTAAAGGCAAATGGTGGGATTTATACAATTTCCTGAGCCAATCATAGAATGAGTTTACTCCTATACATGGATAACTGTTTGTTTGTGTTTAGTACTTGGAGTCTTGCTTTAATAATTCTGTCAATGTAGTTCAAACCGCAAATGGACTAGGCTTTCTCATGCTGTTTAGATGAGCCAAAACATGACAGCAATGTATCTAACCCATACATTAATGGATTCAAAGGCTATGAATACAGCACTGAATCAAGCTTCCAGATCACAACAAAAGAGAGAAAACCAAACATGTCCTGCAGTCCTGCCTCTTGAAAGAAGAAAGTAAAGACACAAACAAATGTAGGAATTTACTTTGCTCCATTTATGAAGTGTGATAATGCTTTAATTCTTTCTCAGTGTGAAGAAGTTTTCTAAGAGATCAGTCCATTTTACAGTTGCTTTATAATTAAGTCAAAAAGAACTGCTAAAGAACCCGATCTTGCTTAAACCAATGGGAATTTTGCTACTAACTTCTTAGCATCCCATCACCGGCTCCCCCTTCTCTATCTCACATACATGAGCTACTCGTCTTCACTTTGAGGACCCTTAACAACCTATTCTCATCCTACCTGTCACCTCTCATTCAGTATCAGAAGGTCAACTCCCACCTCCAATAGGCCAATAGTGCCCATCTCCATCACCTACTTGCTACATTTTAAAACAAGCACCTTTTGTGCTTTCCCCCATGCTGTCCCTCACACCTTAACGAAGCTCCCCATAAACATCTGCAAAACTAACTCATTATCCTCCTTCAAAACCCTCCTTACAACGCTTCTTTACCCATGATGACTACATAATACTTGACAATGGTTAGGCCGTTGCTGTGCTGAAACCAATGCCTGTCATGCTGACTAGTACTTTCTTCTGCTTCCTGCTCCATCTGTATCCATCTGTTGTCCTTTGTTTTATACTTAGATTCTAAGCATTTTTGGGCAGGGACTGTCCTTTTGTTCTGTGTTTGTCCTGGTCCATGAGTAGCACCCCTAGATGATATTGCAAATAATAAACAACAATAACTGCTTAAGAAAAGTGATCGAGACCAAAGGGCCTAATCCAAAGAACACGGAAGTCAATGGAAAGAATTCCATTAATTTCACCAAGCTTTGGATCAGATCCCAAATAATTATTGTGTAAAACAATGTGTGGGAGGATTTGGAAGATCAGGAGAGAGACGGTGGCTGTGGGATTTCAGTCATTCTGTAATAAAAAGGTAGAGACTGGAATAAGATTACACTTACTTAAAGGCATCTTATTTTATTTTCCAGCTTGACTTGTTTCTTAATTGTGGAAAAAGCTTTGCTGACAGTATTTCTGAAGAAGCTATTCATTTCCTTTTCTTGTAGATTCTGGCTGCTGGCTCTTTCTGGACACAGGAGAGGGATTAATTGAGAGAAGAAATGGGTGATAACCACAGAACACGCAATGTTGTTAAATTGTAGTTTTTAAGAAATATACCTATATTTAGGAATGGCACTCATATGAGCACTACATTTCTGTGTGGCAAACGTATATTAACCCCACATCATAAAATAAGAAGTAATCTGATCAATAAAACAAAAATAAGATATGTACTTATTTCAGTATGGTAAGCAAGAAGAACTGCAATTACCTTAGCAAAGCTTGAGTGAAATAATGGAGTCATTTCTGGTCTTTAAAGAAATGGTGGATCACCATAATCTGGCTATTTTAGAGTTCAGTAAATGTACTATACTTAGGAAAGCACAATGCCACTCTGGATATAAACCATTAGGACACAATAAGCCAGAGTCATCCCTGAAGTTAATTCATTGAATTTGGGTGATTTACCCTCGGGGTGAATTTGGCCTGATATGTCACCAGTTAGGGGCCAGGCTGAACTCATATGAAAAGGGCGAAGGAACATATAACATCTACTGTTAAAGGGAGATCTTTTTCTTGTCAATGTGCTTGAATTGACAAGTAGAAATGCTTTGAGTGAACATTATTTACAAGTGACACAGGGGAATGTTCAATCAGTACAAGGCACAGAAATAGAAATGAGTACATAGTGTAGCAAGCAGAGTCCACTGAGCAGTGAAACAGGAGGAAAAGGTTAGGCAGTAATAGCGGGCAGAGAATCAAAGGGTAGTGTAGTTGATTGTTAATGTGGCAGCGGAGACCTGCAGCAGGGTCACAGGGAGAGAAAAATGCCTGCTAGACATATTAACATCTTATTAGTATTCTAAGTGGTCAGAAGCAGCCACAGGAGTAGGAGGGGGAAGAGCTAAAGTACTATTACAACAGCTAATAATGTTTCTGGCACTCTTTGAACACTGGTTTGCTCCATAGTACTGTACATTAGTGATCATAATGCACAGTTGTCCCTCAGTTTAATCCTTGTGAATCAGGTTGGCTCCTATATTAAGCCCAGGGTGATGTAGACTCACTTCAAAATAGAGGCATAATTTCCAGCTCTAGAAGACATACCCACACTATCTCTGATTGAGTTACTTGACTACAACAAGAGGGTAGCCATCCCAATACCTACCTGTCTGAGACATTAGGCATGTGTAGCCCCACCCAGCATGCATGCTGCTGTGTCTGCACTCTGTTATTAGTGTGCTAGCTGTATCAGAGCTAATGCATGTATGTTTCCTCCCGCTGGGAATCACATTTTCCAGCTTGAGGTGTAAACATATTTTCACACTCCAGGACCCCCAACAAGCTGTTGAAATGTTCAGTTGGTTCCTGAAATCTGGATGTCAGGCTGCTCCATGGGTCAGTAATTATTCTGCTTAAGCCTGTGGCCCATAGTCTGGCATTAGCAAGCATGTCCAGTTTATGACTGGGAGGAACTTAACCCTTCCTTTTCAAGAGGCCAAGCAAAGGAGGTTTATAGTCAGCAGGATTCCTTGCACAGCGGCTTCCCACTAAGAATCTCAGAATGATTCAGGAGGTCTCAGAATAGTGATTGTAAATCCAACAATGCACTGGGCTTGGCTTCCTCAGCCCAGTCAGGTCCTCCATGGGCAGTTTGGCACAAGCTGCCTCCTGAGGCTTAGGAACCCTAGGAGAAGCAAGGGACTATGGCATTTGAGTCTGTGAGATAGGGGCTGGACATAGTCAGTAAGCTTGGATGACATGAGGCATAAGGGATATTCTTGAAACCTGCAAAAATGGGGAAGACAAAAGCCAAGACCCCTGTTAATATACTGACCAGAAACATCTGGAAGAGAGAGATTATCTAGAACTAGTAGTTCTGTCATGCTGCTCAGATGGTTGAAGATTCCTCTGTCAGAGGTGGGTTTCTGCTCCAGACTGTAGGAGCTGAAGAGGGGAGCCAGAAATGTCATGCCATCATAGAGGGAAGCAGATGCTACTCATTTGGGAGAAGAAGTAGGGAGGTCTGATCCAGAGAGCCCATATCAGCATTAGAAGTTTCATTAATAGCAGGGTAATAACTTAGATGGATATCAAGCATTTTTTCCCCACAAAGGATCCTCCTGGAGTCACTTAGTGACTGAAATGCACCATTATCAGGGGAAAGGGGAAATTATAGTCAAAGACAAAAGTGCTATTTTCTTATAAAAAGATACCCTTGGGATCTTTAACATCTAGGCAAAGCAGTTACAGGACCCTGCTTTATAAAAAAGTATCTCCACTATGTAAAATGATTCTGTAACGGTTAACACCAAAGGCTCCAAGTTCACCCTCTCTTTAATTATAAATCAGATCTGTCCTCTTTAGGAATATGAACAGGTTTTTTGGTTTGTTTTTTTTCTACAGAAACAGCACAAACTTGTCCTTCAAACTGAGAATTAATCTGGTACTTTCTGATATATGCAAAATCCCCAGTAACCCATGCATTGTCAGGACTTCAGTTTGGCATTTCATGCCAAGGAGAGCACTTTGAGAAGTACAGTTCATGCTAGAACTATGCTATTATACTATTTGTACTAGTTCAGTCCTAATTCTGGGGGAGAGAGAGCAACTGATGGAGGACTGAGTTTCCTGTTTCCTTTCATACAAATACTGATTTAGACCATCCCTAGCTGATACCTGAGGGGCATGATAGTTCCTGAAAGTGACCTTTTAACAGTGTCGGGTGCTACTAGGTCCAGTCAGACCTTACTTCTAGGATATGTTCAACAGTTCCTGAAAGGAATGTCAAGAGTGTGAAGTTCTCTTCGTTATCCAGAGTATGTTAAATTATCTCTACATGGAGATAATATCACTAATAGCAGAACCTGATAAAGACATATTCGTAGCAACCAGCAGACTCTAGGTTAGGCATCTGTACACACATCTTCTGGCTTCAGCAAAGGGTTTGTTTGTTTTTTTTCCAGGAGAAAGGGGGCATAGCCAAGAAATCCTTACACCAGGGAAGTCTCCAGCTGCTGGAACAGCACTTTAGGAGCTGCCGTCCTGCCGCATCCAGGATTAGGGAGTCACAAAAGTAGCTTAAAGCCACATTTACACCTCTTCATCCAAACTGAGCAAAACGCTGAAATTAATTCCTGTAATTATGGCCCATAATTTTCACTATACACTGTTCTAGTAGCAAGAGCATTGGTTTGTGACATATTCCCAATCTTATTTACCAGCATAAATCCAGAATAACTCCAGTGATTTAATTGTCATCCATGAAAAGGAGAACAGGATTTGGCTCATTATTAGTACCTTTGAGGTTGCATGATGCCACTTTCACTAGTTATGTAGTTTACTTGAGAGATATTTAGACATGCTGAGAACAGGGGCGGTGAGTTATATCTCCACGTGGTGCCTTAGCACCAGCAATATTCAGAGCCCAAGGGCCCAGCTCCACCAATATTTGGGGCCGGGTGTCGTCCCCCCCCCGGCCTAACTGCCGCCCCCCGTTCCTCCCCCAAGTGTCCCCCAGCCCCTGCTTGCTGCCCCTGTGCTCCTTCCCAGGCCCTGGAGCAGAGTGTCCCTGGTTGCCTCTTCCATCCCTGGCTGCCTCTTCTGAGGAACTCCATGCTGCCCCCCATGCTGCCGCAGGGTCCTAGTGCCCCCCGCCGTCAACTGCCATGGCAGACTAACTCTGAGCCTGCCCTTCCACCTCAGACCCTTCCCTTCCCCCCTCCCCCCCGCACCCGCAGTCACCATTCTGGGCAAGGAGGCAGCCCCATCCCTCACCCCCCAGTGAGGCTACAGTGAGGGGCACCAGGAGGGGAGGAGGTGCACGCAGCACCCCCTGGCACCCTCCACAGGGAAGGCAAGGGAGATTCCTGGACCTGAAAGGGGCCCTAGGAGCATGTGCAGTGACTGTGGTGGGGGTGAATGTGCTGCTAGGGTGGCGGAAAGGGGGGTTCCTCCCCCAGAGCTCTCTGCTGCTGGAAGGGAAAGGGCTGGGGGGAGTCCTCTCTGGCCCCTGTCCCGGAGCAGCCTGCCTGCACCCCAAACTCATCCTCAGCCCTGCCTCAGCCAGAGCTTTCGCCCCCCCACACCCTCAACACTTTACCCTAGCCTTGATCACCTCCAGCACCCCAAACCCCTTATCCCGAGTCCCAGTCAGAGCCCTCATCCCCCCTCCACTTCAACCCCCTGCCCCAGTCCTGAGCCCCTCCAACACCACAAACCCGTCATCTCCAGCCCCAGACAGAGCCCTCATCCCCCTCCACTCCAACACTCTGCCCCAGCCCTGAGCCTCTCTAACCACCCAAATCCCTCAGCCCCAGACAGAGCCCTTACCCCCCACACTCCTACTCTTACCCTGAGCCCCTCCCACACCCCACAGCCCTCACCCCTACACCTTCTCTCTCTGCACCCCCTCCCATCCCCAAACTCCCTCGCAGAGCCTGCACCATGCACCCCAATCCCCTGCCCCAGCCTAGGGCCTGCACCCCAGACCTCCTCCCCCACCCAAACTCCCTCCCAGAACCTTGGGCAGGTGGGGGGCAGCGTTTGGGGGGGTGGAGTTTGGGCAGGGGCGGGTTCTGGGCACCTCCAAAAATTATACAAACCTGCCGCCTCTGGCTGAGACTGTTTTTATGGGGAATAGGTAAAAGTCTGTTTTGAGACAGGAATACCTTATGTTTTCCCATGTGGATTATACATAAATCAAGTGGAACCATTCATCCTTCCTTTCTTCTGCGCACTGTCTTTCTTCTGAGTTTTTCCCATTAAACAATTTCTAGCAATGGTCATTAACAAAAAGTTACCTAATACAAGAACAACATCTTTCTTGTTATGTTATGTTCTTATGTTATGACAACATCTTTTGTTCAAACAGTGATTTTAATTGGCCAGCATGTTTCCTAACATTCTATTTGGTTCAGTGTTCCTGTGCATTTAATATTCACCTGACTATTCGGAAACACAACACTGACATTTTTTAAAATATATTTCAGTGCCCATATTGCCCTAAGCACTGTTCTGAATACTAAAGTTCTCTTGGCTGTTCCATTACAGTCAGTTCAGACAAATGATCTGGCAGCACATGATTGTTTTAGTGTAATCTGGCATTTAGCAACACTGAGGACAGGGGCTGGCATCCTTTGTTTTGAAACAGCATTTGATTTAACACTGAGCTAGCTCCATTTGCAAGTTTAGTGAAGTAATACAGAGAGCATTTGGGCCCCAGACAGCACCCAGAATGTGGATGTCCTCCAAAAAGATCAAAAGAACAAACGTCTGATACCTTGTGGGGAATATTTTGGGATTGCTGTTGGTGAGGAGGGTGTTTTCCTCTAGCTGACCTCTGAGTACTTGGGAGGAAGGTATTGTGTCTAAGTGGGCTCCCTTTGAGCTCTCTAGTGGACAGCCTCTGTTGGGACCAGAGTGTGACCCTGAGAGGGGGGAAAAAGTGTCATGGCTACAAAAATCAACTCAAGATTACAAAAAAATAAATCTGTAAAGTATGATGAAATAATAGATGCAGGTTTTAAAAACATAATGTCTACAATATACCAGCAACAAATATCTAGTCTGGATGAGACTTCATCCAGAAAGAATGCCAAAGTCAGACACCACCAAATTCGAATCAAAGATCTGAAGTCCAAAAGATCTACATATGCCTCACAATCACTGGCACTTTGCTTTCATGCTTTCTTTTTGCTTGTTTAAATACCAATTCTATTTTCATTTCTGCATGGCTAATTATAACACAGAGTGGATGCACATTTATCTAAACACAAATACTTCACAGTATCATTTGTACATGCAAGATGCTAAATACTATTAAGGCATGATTTTTATCAAAGAATGTTAATCAAATAATTTAAAACTATATGGGTAAATGTAAATGCATGGCAGAAGAGCCTGAGGTTTTTCCTTGATTTGTCCACTCTCTGCTAAGCCTTGGGACAACCTGAGGCTGAAGAATACATTCTAAGGCCAGTAGGGACCACTATTATCTTCTAGTTTGACCTGCTGTATAAAGCAGTTCGGAGAACATAAATTTATAGACTACTTCTGAAATGAAAAATATTTCAGGAGGATGTCAATGAAGTTATTTTTGTTGTTTTGTTATATGTTTGTGGAATACTGTCTACATTCCAACTACATAATTAGCTTGTAGTACTTATACGATATTTACTAGCTTTTGTATTAATATTAGGAGTGATAATCATTTCAGAGAATTGATTTCTAGAAATATGAATATGGAAAAATAGGCAATGTCATACAGACAGAAGCTGCATGAAGTCAAGGCAATCCTATTTTCCTTTACAAATATTTATTGGGACTATGAAAAAGTAGAACAAGAAGAGCTGGTAGCAAAACTTGTTCATAGGAGTGGTATATATTTACAAGGTTTGTATTTCATAACGACTGCATCGCTTGAATTTCCAAAAGGCAAAAATTGATTTTAAAAAATGAACTTGATCAGAGGAAATGTATGCAGTGCTCATTTTACAGTTTCATTAACTATTTGGAACATAGTACCAATATACTACATAAAAAGTGAGTACTAGGTACTGAAATTTACTTTGGGTTAACAGAAAAATGTTCCTGAACAGTGTTTACAATCAATAGTGTATAACTTGACTTGCTTGCTTTCAAGTTAGCTGTAAGAAATGTAGGAGTATGTCACAGAACTGTACATGAAGGAGACAGATTGGACAAAGATTTTTATGCTGTAGAAAGGCTGCATCATATACAGAGGGGGCAGAATTATGGTTTGATGGGCTACCATAATATGACATTTTTTTAATTTTCAAATGCTTGTCTTTTCAATTTAAATAATGTACTTTTAATATCGATTTTTATATGTAACTTCCTAGGTACCCTAAAAAAAGGTAAAATCAAATTATATTACATGCAACTATAACAACCCCCCCCCCCATGCATCATCATGATTTAAACTCTGAACCTTCAGCATTGAAACACAAACTGCTACTATTTGAGTTACAGAATTAACTACAACAAGGGTCATCAGGAGAAGACTTTATTCCAGGGTGTGTGTGTGGAAAAACAGATTGGGGCCAAGTTCTGGGTCCAGGAAATGGGGATAATCTATCCCAGCTCCCCACTCTCTCCCTTGGCACAGCTGCTTTAGTAGCAGCCAGGTTGTCTGCTTCTGTGGTTCCTTGTGAAATATGTAGTCACCCCAGGCCCAGCCTTTAGAAAGTGCACATTCAGTTATTATTTGGGGATGCTGCCAAAATTTTCCTGAGTAATTCAACTCATAGTGAGGAAATGGCAATTTTCAACAGCTTATATTTATTCAAAATCTGAGCAGAATTTCATGCCATAAAGAAAAGGTACTTCTCTAGCCTGAAGGCTTTCTCCCTGCTGAATTTCAGAAGCCAGTTGCACAAAATGAAGTGTAAGAACTTTTCACAAGAATATTATATAATGCAGCCCATGTTAGGTAAACCATGTTAACACACCCAAATATATCACTACCAGCGCCCCCATAATAGAATACTTACATGGTAACTTTGTATCATTTCCTACATAAACAGTGACTCATTGACTGTGCATTGAAGTGGATGAAATATGTACAGTGTTATATGAAGACAGTAACCAGTAGACAAACTACTGTAACTGATTTAGTTAAACAGAAATACATAACAATTAAAACACAAAAGGTTTTGTGGTCACAAATATTTATGATCTGTGTGGGCCTTTCACCTTTTTTTCAATGTGGCTTTTTAAGAGGTTGCAAAAGTTATGTAGCAGATGCAGTATTTTGTGTTATACAGTTACTTCGTGTCTTTATTGCAACTAGCAACCGCAATATTATAATTATTCTCTGATATCCAATACAATGCACTTTACTGCAGTACAACCCAAGTAAAACAAGTTATTTATTTATTCCAGTATGTAAGTCTTCACTGACAAAAAGCTAATACCTGTACAGGAAAAATGACATGTTTTGCAATACACCACCTATATCACATTGTGGAGCCATTACCAGGACTACAGTAATCCTATACACTCTCAGAAACAATCAGTGAAGCTAGAGCTTCCAGAATTAGTCTACATGTTCTCAGAGGGAAAATCTATAGCACATGGAATTGGGAGGGTCTCTATAAGCAGAGCAGCCACGTTTTATCATCTTCATCCTGGCCTGGGAAGATGATGAGAAAAGTTGTGTCTGAGATCAGTTACATGCTGGAAAAGGATTTAGAGGGCAGTGACAGCTCCTTGATAAACTGCCATCTGCCATAGCGATTCGAGGATGATCTCTACCACGGATTTACATATGGGTCCTGAGATGACTCAGGACTCCGATCCTGGAACTGCAAATCTGCCCATAATAGCCACAGACATTTCATGATAGGTCAGCTGCCTGCTGGGAGAATATTCTTTCTTTTTCCTTCCTTCTCTCTCTCTCTCTTTTCATCTTCGAGGGCAAGGCGCTTCTCCTCAAAGCTGCCCACTGCCTGATTGAGGATATGGCGCCATTGGGGTCTGTTGGTGGCTTGCTCCTCCGAGTTTGTGATCTCCATATCAGTTTTCTTAAGATACGCTTTCAGTGTGTCTTTATAGCGTTTCCTCTAACCACCATAGGATCTCTGGTCATGGGTGAGCTGAGAGCAGAGGACTTGTTTTGAGAGGCAAGAGTCTGACATCTACTCACAATGTCCACCACAGTAAAGTTGGTGCATGAGGATCATTGCTTCAATGCTGGTGACATTGGCTTCAGCAAGGATTCTGGTGTTAGTGCAACGATCTTGCCACTTCATGCAAAGAATCTTCCAGAGGCATCGTTGGTGGTACCTCTCCAGACTCTTGAGGTGCTGTTGATAGATCACCCAGGTTTCAAATCCATAGAGGAGTGTAGGAACAACAATTGTCTTATAGACCTGGATCTTGGTATCCTGCCATAGGTCATGGTCCATGAAAACACATCAGAGCAATTTCCCAAAGGAAGCACCTGCACACTGAATCCTGTGCTGGATCTCACTGTTGATTTTTGCATTTTGAGAAAGTTGGCTACTGAGGTAGCAAAAGTGCTCAACTGTCTCCAAAGTCTGACCCTCGCTGGTGATTTGTGGTTGGTCATGTGCAAAGCCTGAAGCAGGTCGATAGAGCACTTTAGTGTTCCCAATACTGAATGAGAGTCTGAGGCTTCAGTAAACTTGTGCAAGAAAGTGCAGTATGGACTGAAAGTCATTCTCAGTGTGCACGAGGATGACACAATCATCAGCATACTGAAGATCAGAAATGGATGCCCTGAAGACTTTAGACTTTGAGCAGAGACATCAAAGACTAAAGAGCCACCCATCTATTCCATATTGAATGTCACCTCCATGGAGAGATGATCTTTAAAGAGGACCTAAATGACTGCTAAATAGATGGAGAACAGTGTTGGGGCAATAACACATCCTTGCTTAACCCCAGTTTTGATTATGAAAGATTCCATCTCAAGGCCATTACAGAGAACCATGGCAGTCATCTGATCATGGAGAAGCCTTAAGACCTTAATAACTTTTGGAGGGCAGCCAAATCTGGCCATCACATTCCACAGGGCTTCATGACTGACAGAGTCAAAGGCTTTTGTCAAATCAATGAAGGTGATTTAGAGGTCCTGATTTTGCTCCCGAGACGTTTCCTGGATTTCGCGGGCAACGAAGATCAAGTCATTTGTCCTGTGGGAAGGTCTAAAACTGCACTGAGATTCTGACAATATTTCTTTAGCAAGTAATCAGTTTAAGAGGATAGGGGCAAGAATTTTCCCTGCTGCAGATAGCAAGGCAATGCTTCAATAGTTTCCACACTCCGACTTATCTTCTTTCTTAAAGATTGTAACAATGTTAGCATTTCTCAAGTCTTCTGGGATCTTCTCATTATATCAGATATGAAGAAAAAGTTTGTGGAGCTTCCTTATCAGTTCTTCACCATGAAACTTGTAGACTTAAGCCGGTATGCCATCTAGACCTGCTGCCTTGTTGTTCTTAGTTTGCATAATGGCTCATGTTACTCTTTCAAGGGTTGGGGGGTCAGCAAGAGACACTCTTTCGGGTTGTTTAGGTATCGATTCAATAGTGGGATAAGAAACAGTTGTCTCAAGTTTCACGAGTAACTCAAAATGCTCCTTCCATCTGGCTTTGATGGCTTCACTGTCCTTAAAATATGTTGACCCATCTTGGGCTTGGAATTATGTGGATCCATGGGAGTATGGACCATAAATGTCCCTTATTGCCTGAAAAAAGACCCTCCTGATGTCATGCATATCAGCATAAAGCTCAATCTCCTCAGCCTTTTCTTGCCACCACTTATTTTTGATGTCACAGATTTCCCTTTGGGCTTCAGACTTGAGTTGCTTGTTTGACTCTTTCTTCTGCTGGTGTGATATGTCATTTTGCCACATGCAGTGAGCTTTCCTTTTCTGGTCAAGCAGGCCCTGAATCTCAGCATTGTTCTCATCAAACCAATCTTGATGATGGTGAGTGACATAGCCAATGGACACAGCACATGCTGAGAGAATGGCAGTCTTTAATCCCTTCCAGAAATTTTCATTATCATCATCAGCTGTAGCATAGTAGCAAACTTCTCTTGGAGACACTGCTGAAGATTCTCCCGAGCCAGTATGTCTTCAAGAGACTTGATGTTGAATTTCTTTCCTACTGATTTTGCCTGCTTGTGATGCCTTGAGGTGATCTGGAAATTCATGATTGATCTAACAAGGCTATGGTCTGTCCAACAGTCCCTTTTTGGGGACTGTCACCATCTACCATAGCACTGCAAATAGGGTTACCATACATCTGGATTTTACTGGACATTGACTCTTTTTTGAGGATCCTTCCTCCAACTGTGGGAATTTTTCAGTTAACAGGAAATGTCCTGGATTTTTGTAGAGCATATATTGTAGCTCAGAAAGAGTTCCAATTGGTCTGTTTTCAGATTGGTCCCTCCCCTGCATCTATAACTGATTGGCCCATTCCCTTGCAGCCAAAGTTGCTGGATCCAGCCCACTTAGGCCACAGCTTCCAGCCTGGGGATGGGGTCCCACAGGGAGGTGCTGACTGATGGATGTCACTGCATCCTGTGCCAGCCATCCTACCACCATGACAGGGAGTGACACTGCCTCTCACTTCCAGTGAGTACCCCCACTTTGAGCACACCCAACTGTATCCCTGCTCCAGCTTCCCCTCTCTCATTCCCTACATTCCCCCCGCCCCCATCCCCACCCGGGCAGTGTTCTCTTTTGGGGAACCTGAAATATGGTAACGGTAACTGTGGGGAGGATAGGAATAATTTCTCTGCTTCAAAGGGTATGTCTACACTACGGAATAAGGTCAAATTTATAGAAGTCGTTTTTTTAGAAATCGGTTTTATATATTCGAGTGTGTGTGTCCCCACAGAAAATGCTCTAAGTGCATTAAGTGCATTAACTCGGCGGAGCGCTTCCACAGTACCGAGGCTAGAGTCGACTTCCGGAGCGTTGCACTGTGGGTAGCTATCCCACAGTTCCCACAGTCTCTGCTGCCCATTGGAATTCTGGGTTGAGATCCCAATGCCTGATGGGGCTAAAACATTGTCGCGGGTGGTTCTGGGTACATATCATCAGGCCCCCGTTCCCTCCCTCCCTCCGTGAAAGCAAGGGCAGACAATCATTTCGCACCTTTTTTCCTGAGTTACCTGTGCAGACGCCATACCACGGCAAGCATGGAGCCCGCTCAGGTAACCGTCACCCTATGTCTCCTGGGTGCTGGCAGACGCGGTACGGCTTTGCTGCACAGTAGCAGCAACCCATTGCCTTGTGGCAGCAGACGGTGCAATACGACTGGTAGTTGTCCTCGTCGTGTCCGAGGTGCTCCTGGCCACGTCGGCTGGCAGCGCCTGGGCAGACATGGGCGCAGGGACTAAATTTGGAGTGACTTGACCAGGTCATTCTCTTTAGTCCTGCAGTCAGTCCTATTGAACCGTCTTATGGTGAGCGGGCAGGCGATACGGACTGCTAGCAGTCGTACTGTACCGTCTTCTGCCAGGCAGGCAAGAGATGAAGATGGCTAGCAGTCGTACTGTACCATCTTCTGCCGAGCAGCCATGAGATGTGGATGGCATGCAGTCCTTCTGCACCGTCTGCTGCAAGCCAAAGATGTAAAAGATAGATGGAGTGGCTCAGAACAAGAAATAGACCAGATTTGTTTTGTACTCATTTGCCTCCTCCCCTGTCTAGGGGACTCATTCCTCTAGATCACACTGCAGTCACTCACAGAGAAGGTGCAGCGAGGTAAATCTAGCCATGTATCAATCAGAGGCCAGGCTAACCTCCTTGTTCCAATAAGAACGATAACTTAGGTGCACCATTTCTTATTGGAACCCTCCGTGCAGTCCTGCCTGAAATACTCCTTGATGTACAGGCACCCCCTTTGTTGATTTTAGCTCCCTGAAGCCAACCCTGTAAGCCGTGTCGTCAGTCGCCCCTCCCTCCGTCAGAGCAATGGCAGACAATCGTTCCGCGCCTTTTTTCTGTGCGGACGCCATACCAAGGCAAGCATGGAGGCCGCTCAGCTCACTTTGGCAATTAGGAGCACATTAAACACCACACGCATTATCCAGCAGTATATGCAGCACCAGAACCTGGCAAAGCGATACCGGGCAAGGAGGCGACGTCAGCGCGGTCACGTGAGTGATCAGGACATGGACACAGATTTCTCTGAAAGCATGGGCCCTGCCAATGCATGCATCATGGTGCTAATGGGGCAGGTTCATGCTGTGGAACGCCGATTCTGGGCTCGGGAAACAAGCACAGACTGGTGGGACCGCATAGTGTTGCAGGTCTGGGACGATTCCCAGTGGCTGCGAAACTTTCGCATGCGTAAGGGCACTTTCATGGAACTTTGTGACTTGCTTTCCCCTGCCCTGAGGCGCATGAATACCAAGATGAGAGCAGCCCTCACAGTTGAGAAGTGAGTGGCGATAGCCCTGTGGAAGCTTGCAACGCCAGACAGCTACCGGTCAGTTGGGAATCAATTTGGAGTGGGCAAATCTACTGTGGGGGCTGCTGTGATGCAAGTAGTCCACGCAATCAAAGATCTGCTGATATCAAGGGTAGTGACCCTGGGAAATGTGCAGGTCATAGTGGATGGCTTTGCTGCAATGGGATTCCCTAACTGTGGTGGGGCTATAGACGGAACCCATATCCCTATCCTGGCACCGGAGCACCAAGCCGCCGAGTACATAAACCGCAAGGGGTACTTTTCGATAGTGCTGCAAGCTCTGGTGGATCACAAGGGACGTTTCACCAACATCAACGTGGGATGGCCGGGAAAGGTGCATGATGCTCGCATCTTCAGGAACTCTGGTCTGTTTCAAAAGCTGCAGGAAGGGACTTTATTCCCAGACCAGAAAATAACTGTTGGGGATGTTGAAATACCTATATGTATCCTTGGGGACCCAGCCTACCCCTTAATGCCATGGCTCATGAAGCCGTACACAGGCAGCCTGGACAGTAGTCAGGAGCTGTTCAACTACAGGCTGAGCAAGTGCAGAATGGTGGTAGAATGTGCATTTGGACGTTTAAAGGCGCGCTGGTGCAGTTTACTGACTCGCTTAGACCTCAGCGAAACCAATATTCCCACTGTTATTACTGCTTGCTGTGTGCTCCACAATATCTGTGAGAGTAAGGGGGAGATGTTTATGGTGGGGTGGGAGGTTGAGGCAAATCGCCTGGCTGCTGGTTACGCGCAGCCAGACACCAGGGCGGTTAGAAGAGCACAGGAGGGCGCGGTACGCATCAGAGAAGCTTTGAAAACCAGTTTCATGACTGGCCAGGCTACGGTGTGAAAGTTCTGTTTGTTTCTCCTTGATGAAACCCTCCGCCCCTTGGTTCACTCTACTTCCCTGTAAGCTAATCACCCGCCCCTCCTCCCTTCAATCACCGCTTGCAGAAGCAATAAAGTCATTGTTGCTTCACATTCATGCATTCTTTATTCATTCATCACACAAATAGGGGGATGACTACCAAGGTAGCCCAAGAGGGGTGGTGGAGGAGGGAAGGAAAATGCCACACAGCACTTTAAGCACAGCACTTTAAAAGTTTACAACTTTAAAATTTATTGAATGACAGCCTTCTTTTTTTTGGGCAATCCTCTGTGGTGGAGTGGCTGGTTGGCCGGAGGCCCCCACACCGCGTTCTTGGGCGTCTGGGTGTGGAGGCTATGGAACTTGGGGAGGAAGGCGGTTGGTTACAGAGGGGCAGCAGTGGCAGTCTGTGCTCCAGCTGCCTTTGCTGCAGCTCAACCATACACTGGAGCATACTGGTTTGGTCCTGCAGCAGCCTCAGCATTGAATCCTGCCTCCTCTCATCACGCTGCCACCACATTTGAGCTTCAGCCCTGTCTTCAGCCCGCCACTTACTCTCTTCAGCCCGCCACCTCTCCTCCCGGTCATTTTGTGCTTTCCTGCACTCTGACATTATTTGCCTCCACGCATTCGTCTGTGCTCTGTTAGTGTGGGAGGACAGCATGAGCTCGGAGAACATTTCATCGCGAGTGCGTTTTTTTTTCTTTCTAAGCTTCACTAGCCTCTGGGAAGGAGAAGATCCTGTGATCATTGAAACACATGCAGCTGGTGGAGGAAAAAAAAGGGACAGCGGTATTTAAAAAGACACATTTTATAAAACAGTGGCTACACCCTTTCAGGGTAAACCTTGCTGTTAACATTACATACATAGCACATGTGCTTTCGTTACAAGGTCGCATTTTGCCTCCTCCCACCGCGTGACTACCCCCTCAACCTTCCCCCCTCCCTATGGCTAACAGCGGGGAACATTTCTGTTTAGCCACAGGCAAACAGCCCAGCAGGAATGGGCTCCTCTGAGTGTCCCCTGAAGAAAAGCACTCTATTTCAACCAGGTGACCATGAATTATATCTCACTCTCCTGAGGATAACACAGAGAGATAAAGAACGGATGTTGTTTGAATGCCAGCAAACATACACTGCAGTGCTGTGTTCAACAATGTTTCCCGAGTACGTGTTACTGGCCTGGAGTGGTAAAGTGTCCTACCATGAAGGACACAATAAGGCTGCCCTCCCCAGAAACCTTTTGCAAAGGCTTTAGGACTACATCTAGGAGAACCGCAAATGCCAGGGCAAAGTAATCCTTTCACATGCTTGCTTTTAAACCATGTATAGTATTTTAAAAGGTACACTCACCAGAGGTCCCTTCTCCGCCTGCTGGGTCCAGGAGGCAGCCTTGGGTGGGTTCGGGGGGTACTGGCTCCAGGTCTAGGGTGAGAAACAGTTCCTGGCTGTCGGGAAAACCGGTTTCTCCGCTTGCTTGCTGTGAGCTATCTACAACCTCCTCATCATCATCATCTACTTCGTCCCGAAAAACTGCTTCCGTATTGCCTCCATCTCCATTGAAGGAGTCAAACAACACGGCTGGGGTAGTGGTGGCTGAACCCCCTGAAATGGCATGCAGCTCATCATAGAAGCAGCATGTTTGGGGCTCTGACCCAGAGCGGCTGTTCGCCTCTCTGGTTTTCTGGTAGGCTTGCCTCAGCTCCTTCAGTTTCACGCGGCACTGCTTCGGGTCCCTGTTATGGCCTCTGTCCTTCATGCCCTGGGAGATTTTCACAAAGGTTTTGGCATTTCGAAAACTGGAACGGAGTTCTGATAGCACGGATTCCTCTCCCCAAACAGCGATCAGATCCCGTACCTCCCGTTCGGTCCATGCTGGAGCTCTTTTGCGATTCTGGGACTCCATCATGGTCACCTGTGCTGATGAGCTCTGCATGGTCACCTGCAGCTTGCCACGCTGGCCAAACAGGAAATGAGATTCAAAAGTTCGCGGTTCTTTTCCTGTCTACCTGGCCAGTGCATCTGAGTTGAGAGTGCTGTCCAGAGCGGTCATAATGGAGCACTCTGGGATAGCTGCCGGAGGCCAATACCATCGAATTGTGTCCACAGTACCCCAAATTCGAGCCAGCAACGTTGATTTAAGCGCTAATTCACTTGTCAGGGGTGGAGTAAGGAAATCGATTTTAAGAGCCCTTTAAGTCGAAATGAAGGGCTTCATTGTGTGGACGGGTGCAGGTTTACATCGATTTAACGCTGCTAAATTTGACCTAAAGTCCTAGTGTAGACCAGGGCAAAGGGACCACTCCTTCTCTGGGTAATTCTAAAAGATCCCTGCCAGAGATTACAGTCATGGGGCTCATGGAAATATTTCTGAAAAAGCAAGTGATTTACTTTCCAACTGCAAGAAATAGTAATTTAATTTAAAAAATCTCAGGAGAGGATACAAGTTGCCAACCCTGATGATTTTTTTCATGAGTTTCACAATATTCATTTTTTTCTTAAAGCCCCAGCTCCTGTGGTATTATATTCATTTATTTGTTTTTGGGTATAATCCAGAAACCCCAATCAGGACTCAATCAAAATAGGCATTGTGAAAAAATAGAGGACAGCTTCTGTCCCAAGGAGCTTACAGTCCAGAAAGACGAACTAATCTACAGATCTAGACAAACAAATAAGCAACTTGTCAGAAATTATATGAGGCTAGACTGTCTAAAGGAGTCTGTGAAACGTTGCTGGACAATTATTGTGATTATGAAATGCATCTAAAAGCAATACTCAGTTGAAAGTCAGAGATCACATTATCATCTTAACAGATGAAGGTTATATGGTTATCTACATAAATAAAGCAGAAGGGGTTTTACGGTGGTTGAATTATTTTTGGGGTATGAAGCTCTGAAAGATGGTTGTTCTCAGAGAGTACAAGTTGGGCCTTATTCTTTAGTGCATTATATCACTTCCATGCTGATATAACCAAAAGGAATTCCACTAATGTAAAGGAGGAGTAACACTACCAAACACCTTATTCTTATAGTAATGGGACTAGTTTCAGTTATTACTAAAGAAGCATTACAGTATAATTTGTATTTAGTTTAAATAGAAGCTGAATACTTTTGAAAATCTGGCCCTTTAAATGTCAGGTATAAAATTCCTTATGTTCTGGTACTTAATTATTGAATTGTTCACAACTTCAACATTATTTAGAGTACCAGGTTTTATTCCTATTTGGTTAAAATCTGTTTGAGCCAGAGTAAAGCAGCACTAATTATTCAGCTATTACTGAGGGGCTTTATATCGTACAGTAACTAAGCTTCAGCCCCACTGGTGGAATATCATTGTCAGATCAGTCCTGAACCTGTCCACTGTACTGTATATTGAATAAATAGTAAGTCTTAGTCTGTGGTTTACTTAGCAATGGTTTATGTAAGGACTTTGCTTCTTGGTCTCTTGTTGTGTGTTACTACTTTGATTATAGTAATTATAAACATTTCAAATGTAAAGAAACAGATCCTCAGTTAATGTAAAGTAGTGTACCTCCTTTGAAATCAATGAAGCTATAAAGACTTACGGTCCTAAATTGCCAGAATCCAATTATCTGTTTTCCTAACAAACATGCTATAGACAATGGATAGAAGGAACTGATGATTTTAATTTGGGTATGTGACACTTAGATACACCTTAGATAGATGTGATTATCTGTAAAGCAGAACTGCAAGCTAATTTCTGAACAGATTCAAAAGCACATTTCCATGATCATTTGTTTCTGGCTGTTTATTAATAGACATAATAGGACAAAATTGTACTCTGCCCCCACTTATGGAAGCATGAGGTGGTGCCTGGTTGTGTAGGTGTTAAAACCGTTTAAGTGTGCACAGTTGTTTGTGTGACAGCCGTCATCTTGGCTGAAACTGAAGACTGCACTGAGGACATCCAGATCTAAAAGTATGACTCTCTTTACAGCTTAATCAGGAGAGCCAGGCTTGCAAGCTGAGAACTGTAACAGATCCATATCCTCTGTGTATCACAGAGGGAGACAGGTAGCACTATTCTGCTCTATTTGCACTACAAACTTCAGACAAATGTCCTGTATATGCACAAGTAGAGGCCGGGGGCTTAAAATCAGGATCTACAAACCTACATTTATACCAGACTAGGTAATTATGCTCATGTCCAGTATTATGAATGTCAATGAATTAATAAAATATTAGAAATATTTTAGTTATTTCTTACATCTTACTTTAATTAAATTGTCACAAAACACAGCAATCTTCTAAACAAAGAGACTTCAATATAATGAAATATGTTGTATTGATTCAATGGAAAAAAAAGATTTAATCTATATTGTATATTATACATAAGTGCTATTCTTTGATTTCAGATTCATTACAATTGGGACAGACTTGCTTAGGGTAATGCTATCCCTATTCAGAATTCATCTGTTCTGATTCCACATATATACACAGTAGCGCCAGATGTTTGTTTCTGAAAGCTGGCCTCCTCGCTTTCATCCTCAAATTGCAGGTGAATACAATTATGGATGAAACTATTTATGGATGTTATTAATTAAAGTGAACTGGATATTTAAATATGTGATTTACAGGTTCAATCAGTTGCATAGATGACAAATTATGCCTTCAAATAAATGTAGGCACAAAACTGTGGATGTAGTTATTTGCACCTGAGGTTGGATGCAAAGAGGCCATGTTGAGGCTGGCCACAACATCATACCCACAGCATAAAATTCTGCCCTTGGATGCCTGTCTGTGGTAGACTACACTAGTGTGCACATGTATGAGAAGTAAATATGAACAAGTAAAGAGAAACCAAAGCCAAGTAAGGGTGAAAATAAGGCTAAATGAGCCATAGTCACATTTATACAGACACTTTACGAGTTCCAGTGCAAAATATAATTGGGTAGAACACACATATTACTAAATAATGGTTATTGGAACCAACTGATATTCAAAAGTCATCCTGAGCTCTAACGCCTCAAAGCTGATAGACATTCTATTATTTTGATATTATTTCCAGAAATTCTAGACACCAGAAACTGTTACTTCAGGGAATTATGACAATCAGCTTTGGTAAGTACGGTATGTTCCAATTTGTCTGTGCAGTGCCTAATGCATTTTGGTTCAATAAAATATTAAGTAATAATAATAATTAATAATAAATTAATGATAAATAAGCAATTGTCTCATTCACCGTGCACAGTCCAGTATGCAGGCACAAGTCCTACAGAGAATAGTACTGGATCACATAGTACTATATGGCAAATCAATATACACCACACAGAGATAAGTTTGCTCAGGCAACCTTACCTTGTGAATCATTGCACTTCCACATGTTTCACCACAAACCTAAAGATTTTTAACACTATCTTTATATTGAATGTTACAGAATGTTTGCTTGAAACACATTTCTCCCAAACAGTGTGATTTTTTTTTCCATAGCAAATCATTTTTTTAGTTACAAGAATATAAAACTAAATCCTCTGTCACATCTATTCGAGTGTATAATATAACATATGGTGTACTGAAACAGGAGATATCGCTCCCAGGTAAAATCTTGGATCTTAACTCTTTTTACAATGCTGCATTGTCAATATTGCAGGTCTAGCTGCACCTCTGTCTCTTTCCTGGGCTCTCTGAATGCACTCTGTTTTTTCCACCAGCCTTTTCAATATAACTCATTATAATCATACAGTGAACATCCCAATAACCGGGTCAACGTACAATTTTCATAAATTTCATAAATATTAAATAGTAGCTTCATGTCTGTCACATGCACATTCATCCAAATTTCATTCTTGCTAATGTGAGACCTTCCCAATTCCTGCAATGTCAATCATCTATATCTACCGGCAAGGATTGCTCTTCTCAGTGGGAGTTCTGGAATAATCTGGATCTTAATAAGGATGGAGTGTTTACACTAAACCAGTCCTTGCTGTCCCCTTTGCATAGCATTAAGTGCTCAGTACTAACCCTGCAGGGTCTTTGCACTGAATGAGCACAAGACCTCTCACTGTGATTTGTATCTGCATGGATGGGCACAAAGACAGAGAGGCTCCTTGTATATTTTGGTTGGATGTGTATGTCAGGCTATCTGGAGTGGCTCACAAATAGGGTTGCCAGGTGTCCAGTTTTCAACTGGAATGTCTGGTCAAAACTGGACCCTGGCGACTCTGGTCAGCACTGCTGACCGGGCCGTTAAAAGTCCAGTTGGCAGCGCAGAGGGCCTAAGGCATGTGCCCTGCCTGCCGTGGTTCCTTGCAGCTCCCGGAAGCAGTGGCAGATGTAGCCATGGGGCTCCGCATGCTGCCCCCGTCCCAAGCGCTGTCCCTGCAGCTCCCATTGGCTGGGAACTGCAGCCAATGGGAGCTGGCGCAGGGGCGGTGCCACCTGACCATGCCTCTGCATAGGAGCCAGAGCGGGGACATACTGCTGCTTCCTGGAGCTGCTTGCTGCACCACCTGGAGCCTGCACCCCGGACCCCCCCTGTGCCCCAAATCCTCATATCCCCCTCCTGCCTTCTGAACCCCTCAATTCCAGCCCAGAGCACCCTCCTGCACCTCAAACACCTCATCCATGGTTCCACCCCAGAGCCCACACCACCAGCCAGAGCCCTCACCCCCTTCCACATCCTAAACCACTGCCTCATCCTGCAGCCTCCTCCCACACCCTAAACTACTCATTTCTGGCCCCTCCCCAGAGCCCACACCCCTAGCTGGAGCCCTTCTGCTCCCCAACCCCCTGAGTCACCCCCTGAAAATGAGCAAGTGAGTGAGGGTGGGGAGAGCAAGTGACAGAGGGATGGGGGGATGGAGTGAGCGGGGGCAGGGCTCAGAGAAGGGCTGTGGCAGGGGTGGGGCCTCATAGGAGGGGTAGGATGGGGGCGGGTCAAGGCTGTTTGGTTTTGTTCGTGTAGAAAGTTGGCAACCCTACTCACAAACATTCGAGCCAACCTCGTGACTGACTGTTACAAACCAGGACACAAACCCCAAATTGGCTGTGTGTTCTATAATTAGATTTCTCCAACCAAGTTACAAATGTGAACTCTTAAATCACTGTAACAGCTTTAACATGGAGTCACAGGCATAACCGTTCGGCACTCCAGTCTATCTTGCAACCCATGCAAGCTTGCCTTTATGATAGATGGTCACTATACTAAAAATCACAACAACATTCAGGTTACTTCCAATTCCAAAAGAATAGTCATTTATATCAGCTCAATTGTACCTCAGATCTCACACCAAAGACAACACTTGCAGCTAATCCTATAATAAAGTAACTAAAGATTTATTAACTAGGAAAAATAAATGAGAGTTATTTATAATGTTAAAGCAAATGAACAAAGACACACCAATGAGTTACAGTTTTAGGTTGCAAAAAGAAATAAAAGCTTTGGTAAATATGCAAGCTCTATATGCCATTTAGGGTTAACCCAGGCTAAGCAGCTTGGGGATCCCTTGCTTGTGCTTAGAAATATTATCCTGTAGAAATTCCAAGCAACATATTGATGACAATTTCTTCTTGACAGAGGTTTTTATTCCGTTCCCTCAGAGTTTCAAGCTCTGATGGGATGAATGTTTGTGCATGTCCCCTCTTCATGGCTGTGGGGGAAAACATTCAAAAAAGTCTTTTGTCCACTAAAGTTCCACAATGGTTTCTCTGGTGTCTATAGGCCTTCTTTTGTTGGGCAGGAGATGACATTTCTTGTGGTAAACTAGTATTTCACACAAGGTAATACTTCTTCCATTTCCAGTTTCATAGCAAACACTTTTATACTTACAGAGCAAACACTTAAATATTAACTTATGACATGGGATTCAGATATTATAAGTGAGATTAATGCATGCAGCAACTCACACACATTTCATAAAGTCCAAACACTAAACACATTTCTATAAATCTAATACCTATTGTAACAATACTAATACACACGTGAGCCAGACCGGTTTTCAGCTATGCATTTGTCATTGTTCAGTGAGGCCAGAATCATTGTGCACATCGGAACCTTTTTTATCTGAATGTAGGAGGGTTTCTGTTCTGGCTCTTATACTGCATCCTTCACCAAGGTATTTATGTCCTAGTTAAAATTTAAACTCATGATGTTCTGTCTACTTAAATTTCCCTAAATACCTCAGGGGAACATAGTACTCTTCAATTCCTTTCTTAATCTGTTGTGCAGCACTGTGCAAACTTAAATAGCATCCTCATCCATTCATTTGTGTTTTGTTTTCAGTGGTGGATAATCACACTGTATAATTTGTATATAAGCCTTAAATTGGCCAACTGTTGAATTCTTTGAATATGAAAGTACATTTGTTATTATACATTTGTTTTATGGTAGCTTTTAACTAATCTTGTTCTTTAATGCTGTTTTGTTCAGCTGTTTTCCAATGGAAAAAGGGTTTTCAGCAAAACAAAGTGCTTTGTGAAGCATGTCTACTTTCTGTGAAAATTTCAACTTCTAATAAAAAAACAACAAAAAATGGTGACTTTCAACTAAATACTGAAAGATTTCCCCTGAAAATTGAAACATTTGATTAGGACGTGCTGCCACAATGCCTCATGGGAGTGGTAATTCAGGTGTCATGCCCCATTCTCTTATGTGGACTGGGATCCCCAATTGGATTACATCTCCCAGAATGCACTGCCACTGCTCAGTAACAGGAGAAGACCATGGTGCATCATGGGAGATATAGCCCTCGCTTTTTTCTTTTAAGTATGATAATGCCTTGTTCAAAAATGTAATTATTTATCTTTTGTTGTAGAATATTGTGTTAATAATAAATATTATTTATGTATGGTAGTTTATGGTAGTGGACTGAAGAATTTACCAAGTGAATTTCTCCATCACTGGAAATTTTTAAATCACATTGGGATGTTTGTTTGTGTGTTTGTTTGTTTTTTTCTAAAAGATAGGCTCTAGGAATTATTTTGGGGAAGTTCTATGGCCTGTGTCACATAGGATGTCAGACTAGAGGATCACAATGATCTCTTCTGGCCCTGGAATATAAGAAGGAGGGGCTCTGTTTTAATGGGTTCACAATATAAGGGAGCACATCATTCTTTAACTAGAAAACTCTTTATTTGTTCAACAACCTATCTTTTCCCTGCTGGTTTATACCCATTTCATGTTTTAATCCTAGAGGGTGATATCCCACCTGTCAGGCAATCTGCTAGAGCAGAGATAGTTGCCTAGTCAAATTACCAGTGTTCCATGAATTCTGAACACGTGTCACTTCATTTCTTACACTGGTATTTTTTTTCAACAATGTATTCTTGACCCTAGAAGGGTAGCTCAGTGGTTTGAGCATTGGCCTACTAAACCCAGGGTTGTGAGTTCGAATCCTTGAAGGGGCCATTTAGGAATCTGGGCAAAAACTGGGGATTGGTCCTGCTTTGAGCAGGGGGTTGGACTAGATGACCTCCTGAGGTCCCTTCCAACCCTGATGTTCTGTGACAAAACTTATATGACTAACCAGCATGAAGCGAATTAATATTTGAAGGCTTGAAGGAAATGGAGTGATGTTACTGGAGATATCTAAGGCTAGCTGCTATATACATTAACCAAAAAATATCATATTGAAGTAAAGGAAGTTTTGCCAGATTAAGACTAAAGAATCAGTCCTATAATGCCAATAAATGTTCTCATATTAAACACATTTGTAAAATGCTATAGTATTACATTTGTTGTGTGTATCCCAGGCATTCTTGCAAACAAAGATATAATGTAGATGTATTTTTCCTCCTAAAATATTTTAAACAAGAAAAAAATGCATTCAAGATTATATGAAGGGGACTAATATATGACATCTGATTGGAAGCAATATGTTATTATGTAATATCTTTTCCAGAGGCATGTATATGAGGTAAAAGTATGTGGTGTGTCATTTATACAATATAAAAAGCACTAAGAAGAAATGGTCTGGACAGAATAGAATGTACTGTTTGGAGACTGCTTTCCTCAGGCTTCAAAAATTCACTTAGATTTTTCTTGTAGAAAATTATTTCAGTGATTTTCACTATGTTGATATACAGTAGCTGTCAATTTGTGCATTAGAATCAAGGTTTAAAAAATGTAAGAAAACAACAAGCCAAAGAGGTAAATTAATGGATTGTATACAGTGCTCCCTTAAGAGATTAATGTAAATATAAAATTAAAAGAATCCTAAGCGTGGGATCTCTTCAGATGGATACCTTTAGAAAGCACAAGTATTTCTTAATCCACCCCTTTCTTAGTTGAAAAGTACATTTAACTAAAAAAAAAAAAATAAGTGCTGAATATAGCTGTTTCATTACTTGACACAGCCTGACAAAACCCACCTTTGCATTTGGATCCTGGCTTTGTCTTTTGCCACATTTAATTATTTTAATTTTTAAAGTGAGTAAGCATTCAAGAAGTACCAATTTTAAGGGTTTCTATCTTTAGAAGCAGCACTTCATAATCATCGTATGATTGGCACATATCTCAGTGCACTTTTGTAAAATTCCTAGGATTTCATCTTGAGGAAAATTTCAGTAAGAAATTTATTTAAATGTTGAAGACAGCCAATTAACTTAAAAGAACTGATACACGATAATGGTTTTATATAGAGAGCATTATATCCTCCAAGAATTATTTTAGTCTCATGTAAGAACATAGACATCAGGGACTGAGCATTTGTTCTCCTGGATTTGGAACCCAGGAAATGCCATATACATCTAATCCAGCATCATGCCTCTGACAGTGGCCTATACCAGGTTGGGCAGAAATCCCTGGAATGTACAATCATGGACTAATATACCTGAAACATGCTGCTGGGAATAACCAGAGTTTTGAGCCACTGTGTTACCTATGCTGCAGCAAGAGGGAGTTTTGCTGGAGATTAGACTGTCTGTCAGCTCCCTGCCGCACAAGTCTGTCTTCCTCAGCAGCAGACTCCTCAAGGCTCTCCCAGCCCGAACCTCACCTAGAAGGTAACAGTAACTCCAGTCCCCAAGCACCTCAGAAATGTTTCTCTGAAATGTACAGCCCCCATCACTGTACAGTCTCATAAGATATTAAGTTTGCTGCTCTGTTAAAGAGTCAGTACATCACATCTTATTAATTTAAGTGGGGGTAAATAGACCTTTCCCTTCAAATCCATTGCTGATTTGGTTTATAGTAAAAGCAAAACAATCTTATTAACAAAAGAACATGGCTTATGTTATATTAATGAAGGCAGTGGTTCTCAGCCCAGGGTACATTTACCCTTGGGGGTACGCAGAGGTCTTCCAGGGGGTAATCAATTCATCTACATATTTGCCTAGTTTTACAACAGACTACATAAAAAGCACTAGTAAATTCAGCACAAACTAAAATTTCATACAGACAAAATAAGAAAGTAAGCAATTTTTCAATAATAGTGTGCTGTGATACTTTTGTATTTTTATGTCTGATTTTGTAAGCAAGTACTTTTTAAGGGAGGTGAAACTTCGGGGTACGCAAGACAAATCAGACTCCTGAAAGGGGTACAGTAGTCTGGAAAGGTTGAGAACCACTGAATTAAGGAATAAATGGAAACATGGTTATAAGCAGGTGAACACACATCTAAAAGTCTAAAACTTAAATCGAGCAAGATGCAGTCTTTGTTCAAGAAGGTTTCTTTTACCCACAGTCTCCTTTCCAGCATTTTACTGGCAATCCTGGCCCAGCACCTATCACAGAGGTAAAATTACTTGATTACTTTGTCTCCTCAGGTGCTGGATAAAGATGGAGCCTCTCTCTATTCCTTTTATTCCCAAAGGAATTTGTCTTACAAGTCAGGAAGTACTTCTGAGGAGTCAGCCAGGTTGCTTTATTAAAGTTTTATTCCTTTCTCATTCACGGGTTTGTTAAGTAATGAACCCCAAGATTGTTAAATGGTATCAGAAGTGCTAAATGAGAGGGGGAAAAACTGCAATCATTTTGAAGTTAACTCCTGTGTTTGCAACTGAAAGCAGACACAAAGGGAGGCACCAGAGGAGCAGGTGAAGCACCAGGCACAGAGATTTTTACATGTATTTGGTGAGCATAATAGTAGCTTGACTAGCTTAAGAAGGGGGACAAAAGCAAAAATGGATGTGTTGTAACCTCAATCCAGTCTGCAATTCTCAGGCAATGTTGCACAGAACTGGAAAACATTTTGAGAATTGAATTGTATTTAGCAGCCATGGGGTAGAGGAGAAAAATTATAATATGAAATCATCAATCTTTTTGAATGTGGTTGGAGAGGAAGCATTGGATATTTAGAACAACCTTAAGTTTGAAGAAGGTGAAAGCATCAAATTAAGTAAAATATTGACAAAATTTGAGGACCATTGCATGTCAAAAAGGAATGAAACCTTTGAGAGACATAATCTTTTACATGCAAGCAAAAAAAACTGAAAACACCAGTGTATTCCCCAGGAATTGAAATTAGGGGTTTGTTTTAAAATACACAGGCGGGGTGAGGACAGATGAGGGGTGAAACTATTAGGGTGAAAATGGGCTGTATGGCACCATAGTAAAAACTGAAAAATGTTTCACTACAATTTTATGAGATTTAACTCATCTTTTTAAATCATCACACTGTCATAAATATAAAGGGAAGGGTAAACCCCTTTGAAATCCCTCCTGGCCAGGGGAAAGCTCCTCTCACCTGTAAAGGGTTAAGAAGCTAAAGGTAACCTCGCTGGCACCTGACCAAAATGACCAATGAGGAGACAAGATACTTTCAAAAGCTGGGAGGAGGGGGAAAAACAAAGGGTCTGTGTTTCTGTCTATATACTGGTTTCTGCCGGGGATAGACCAGGAATGGAGTCTTAGAACTTTTAGTAAGTAATCTAGCTAGGTATGTGTTAGATTATGATTTCTTTAAATGGCTGAGAAAAGAATTATGCTGAATAGAATAACTATTTCTGTCTGTGTATCTTTTTTGTAACTTAAGGTTTTGCCTAGAGGGGTTCTCTATGTTTTTGAATCTAATTACCCTGTAAGATATCTACCATCCTGATTTTACAGGGGGGATTTCTTTATTTCTATTTACTTCTATTTTTATTAAAAGTCTTCCTGTATGAAAACTGAATGCTTTTTCATTGTTCTCAGATCCAAGGGTTTGGGTCTGTGGTCACCTATGCAAATTGGTGAGGCTTTTTATCCAACATTTTGCAGGAAAGGGGGGGGGGGGTGCAAGTGTTGGGAGGATTGTTCATTGTTCTTAAGATCCAAGGGTCTGGGTCTGTAGTCACCTAGGCAAATTGGTGAGGCTTTTTACCAAACCTTGTCCAGGAAGTGGGGTGCAAGGTTTTGGGAAGTATTTTGGGGGGAAAGACACGTCCAAACAGCTCTTCCCCAGTAACCAGTATTAGTTTGGTGGTGGTAGCGGCCAATCCAAGGACAACGGGTGGAATATTTTGTACCTTGGGGAAGTTTTGACCTAAGCTGGTAAAGATAAGCTTAGGAGGTTTTTCATGCAGGTTCCCACGTCTGTACCCTAGAGTTCAGAGTGGGGGAGGAACCTTGACACACACAAATTAAAGTTGGCTACACAAGCCTACTATGAAGCACTGTATCTACATCCTCTTTGGTTTCTTGTTGCAGTTTTGCACAATTCTGTTAATGAACTTCTTGAATGCAGTGCATCCATTTTTGGTGGTTTTTCCTTCATGATATGCTCGTGATCACGCAGAAGGCAACTTCTTTCAGAACACAAAATTCTATTCAATGAGGAAAAAGAACTGGGACTAGAAAGATGAATTCCTACTTCTTTCATCCCAGGAAACAGCACAAAAATTGGGTCAAACCACTAGTGATGATACAGAAAAAGTTGAAGTCAAATCTTCATTTATTTATCGTATGATATTGCTCTCTGTGTTCAAATTCTCTATTCTTTCCTGATCACATGGCAACCCCATTGCAGGTAGTGCCTCACTCCACTCAACTGTCAGTGTTTTATACAACAGGCATCTGTAAAAGCAATGTAGAAGTCGATAGAATCCAGAAGTTGCTGTTGTAGAGATGTAAGAATCAAGTCTGTGTACTTTACTTTTTCAGCTGGCTTAACAAACACTTCTTGTCCTCTTCATTTAAGGAGTCAATATCAGTGACCTAATTAGTCAACTTCAGAACTGAAATCTTTGCTTCTTCCAGTATGTTTTAAATGGATATATCTCTGATTGATACAAGTGTAGCTTCCATTGCTGGACAGAGATCTACTATTGTTGGATGGCATTGTTTCATAATTCATGTAGCTTCCACTGTAGATTTACGAAAGAGTGTCAATTGTCTTCTCTGGACTTAGTAGCAAAAGTAATCCACCAGACTCACTACTTTGATCCATCCCATCTCAGTAGATACTTTCCAAACCCAATAATAATAGTTGCAGTAATTTTAAGACAACAGCTAAGAATCACTCATGAGAAAGCCAGCGGGTTTTCCCAGGTTGAACTAATTTGAACTTCAGTCCCAGTGTATCTTCTAGATTTTCCAAGATGTTCAGTCCTTTTGGACTCTTGCTGAAAAAAGGTATAATGAAGACATTAAATTTATAGCTTTTAAAATGCCTTTTGAAGATTCTGCAACTCCTACTAGTGATAGTTGGAGTAGATGGCCTTTGCAGTATGTATAGGAGAGTTTAGAATTACACCTTTCACTGAGCAAAACTTGTACTTCACTATGTTTTCCAGAGAAGTGTGCAGCTCCATGAAATACAAAATCAGCCATCTCTTTGGGGTTCAATTTATAAGCATTTAACTCTTCTAAGATGTGGGTTGTCAGAGATGCAACTGATGTGTCTTCTACAACCTGATCATCTAGAAATCCATCTACTGGCCTACCACTGACATCAAGATAATGTACGCAGTGACTTAATACTTGACATCTATTTGCACAAGTTCATTCATTGGCCACGTATGCATACTTTCCAAATGCAGTGAGAGTGTTCTTCACTTTTTCAACTGCTGAGTCTTTCACTGTAGCACTGCATGCTCCTAACCAGTCAGATGAGTTTCTTGCAGAAATGTAGTGAGCATTTGGTGGTCTTGGTCGGAACCAGTGTCCAACTTCAGGATTAACAAATGACAATACACTTAACATTTGCCTCCAGTTTGTGGTATCTCTTGCTTAAAGACAAAGTATGATGTGACAGCCATGGTGTTTGAATAAACTGTGTTGTGTCTCCAGCATTTTTAACAGCCTTGGTAAGTACTTCTAAAACTGGCTTTGACAATGACTGGCTTTTAAGGCTTTCTGCATGTTGATGCAGTCCGGGGATTGGTGTTTTGCAGCTTTTTCACATAGTTTGTCAGCATTGGCTTTGCTGAGTGGTCTGGCAAACCAAGCTCCTCCACTTTTCCTATATAAATCCATGGTATACTTCTCATCTTGAATACTGCATGCAGTTCTGGTCAGCCGATCTCAAAAAAAGATATCTTGGAGTTGGAAAAGGTACAGAGAAGGGCAACTAAAATGATTAGAGGTATGGAACAGCTTCCATATGAGGCAAGATTAAAAAGACTGGGACTTTTCAGCTTGGAAAAGAGAGAGAGAGGAGTAAGGGTACAACAGAGGTCTATAAATCATGACTGGTGTGGAGGAAGTGAATAAGCTCCTTCACGTAACACAAGAACTAGGGGTCACTCAATGAAATTTATAGGCAGCAGGTTTAAAACAAACAAAAAGGAAGTACTTTTTCACACAACATATAGTCAACCTGTGGAACTTTTTGCCAGGGGGTGTTGTGAAGGCCAAATCTATAACATGGTTAAAAAAAGAACTAGATAAGTTCATGGAGGATAGGTCCATCAATGGCTATTAGACAGAATGCGCAGGATGCAGCAGCATGCTCTGAGAACCTCTTCTTGCCAGAAGCTGGGAGTGGATGACAGGAGATGGAACACTCATTAATTGCTCTGTTCTGTTAATTCCCTTTGAAGCATGTGGCATTGGCCACTGTCAGAAGACAGGGTACTGGGATCAATGGACCATTGGTCTGACCCAATATGGCTGTTCTTATTTTCTTACACAAAATTAATTACAATATAATAAAATATTTAGTACAGAAACTCCCCAATGTAATGACCTCTCGAGAAAGCAACAATGTGAGTTAATGACCTTGGGAAATGTGTTTTAAAAATCTAGAAAATGTATATTTATATAAGTTTCTCAGTCACAAATCTAGCTTGACAAAGCCCTGGCTGGGATGATTTAGTTGGGGTTGGTCCTGCTTTGAGTTGGACTAGATGACGACATGAGGTCTCTTCCAACCATAATCTTCTATGATTCTATGTTTCTAAATCACAAGCCAAAGAGATGAGTTCACCAGAAGTTCATCCATGTACTAAGTACAAAAGAATATAGCCAGATTAGGTCAAATCAAAGAGTGGAACCACTCTCCATGAAAACTACTGCTAGGGGGAAGACTGGTTAAAGATGTTAATGTGGAAGTTATGGATCACAGCATGGCCCCAAACAGTGTGTTGCCTTTGGGAAACTCTGTCATAAATGTGTGAAAAATAATCATTTTGCAAAATTCTGCAGATCACAAATGCAGAAAAGTCAAGTGTATTCAGTTGAAGACAATCTGGTTGATGAGTTTTTTTCATAGATCTAGCAAGCCTGATGACAGGTACTGGATACTGCCTATGACAGGGAATGTAACTATTATTCCACTGAAACTGGACATAAAAACATAACATCAGAACGGCCACACTGGGTCAGACCAAAGTTCCATCTAGCCCAGTATCCTGTCTTCCAACAGTGACAAGTGCCAGTGCCCAGAGGGAATGAACAGAACAGGTAATCATCAAGTGATTCATCCCCTAGTAACCATTTCCAGCTTCTGGAAAACAGAGGCTAGGGACACCCTCCCTATGTGGGATGTTCAGGTTAATATTCTGTCTGAATAAGGTTATGAGAGACTAAAAATAAGACCAAAACTGGTACCAACAAAAATAGAACTTGTTATTCTGGATCAAATATACCAGTGACAGAGAGGTGCATTGCCAGCATCAACCATAAAACCACCAGTTACAGACTCCTGTTCATTGTAGTGCCAAAAGAGGTGACAACAATTTTAGGCCTGGCTCCATGTGATAAACTCAATCTGGTAAAATGCGTGCTCTCTCTACAAGATCGTACTGAATCTGGCTATGAGGCCCTCTTTCAGGAATATCATGACCTATTTCAAGTGTTGAGTTGGTAGCAGAATGAACTTACAATCCAGATAAACTAGCATGTCTCTCCAGTTATCCACTTCTGTAGAAAGTTGCCCTTTGAATTCCAGGGTAAATTCAAGGCTGCGCGTGCAAAGATGGAAACAATGTAAGTAATACAAAAAATTAAGGAGCCACAGAATGGCTGAGCTCCTTCATGATTGTGGAGAAAAGTAACAGCCAGCTATGCATCTGCTTAGATCCCAACGATCTCAACAAGGCTATAAAACAAAACAATTCAAACTACCAACCAGAGAAGAGATTATGGCTCAATGTTCAAATGTTTAATATTTCAGTAAATTGGATACATACTCAGGTTTTTGACAGCAAAAATGAACTTAAGAAATCTCAAAGCTATGCGCATTTAATACCCCATTTGGCAGATGGAGATTCTTATGGCGTTTGGCATAGTTTCACCAGAAATGTACCACAAAACCATATATGTAATCTATGAACATATTAATGGTGTTGACACCTCAATGGATGGCATCATTATCTGGGGCTCAACAAAAGAGGAGCATGATCGTAGACTTTGGGAAGTCCTGGAGGCAACTAGAACTGCAAACTTTTATCTAAATTGGAGAAATGTGTTTTAGGGGTTACAGAACTGACTTTTGTTGGGGACATTATTTCCAACAAAGATGTAAAACCTGATAAAAGGAAGATTTCAGCCATGGAAATGATGCCACATCCCCAATCAAAGAAAGATGTCCAACGATTCCTGGGAATGGTTAATTATCTTGGAAAATTCATACCTAATCTATCTACCAAAGCAGCAGCTTTGAGAAAACTCCTAGAGAATAAAAATGAATGGTATTGGGGTGCAGAACAGGAGGAAACATGGGAAGGTTTAAAACAATAACTGATACAAGAAAAAGTGTTGAAATTCTGTGCACCAAGAAGGCCTATTAAAATTTCAGCAGATGCTTCACAGTCTGGGTTAGGTGCAGTGATTTTACAGAAGCATGGGGATTGTTGGCAACCAGTGACATATGTATCTAAATCACGGACTAAGTCAGAAGCCAGACATGCACAGATCAAAAAGGAGCTTTTAGAAATATTGTTTTTCAGTGAGAGATTCCATCAATATATTTATAGACAGACAGTGGATGTTGAAATGGACCACAAGCCCCTGATAGTGTTATTTAGCAAACCACTAAATGGCTGTACCTTAAGGATTCAAAGACTGATAAAAAGCTACAAAAAGTATGATTTTGTTGTGACCTATATGACCGATAAATTCATGTTTACTGCAGATGCGCTTCTCCCACAAAATCAGAGAAGACTTTAAAGACAGATATGCAAGCCTATGTAGATTGGATTGTAAAATCAATATCCATAGCTAAGAGGAAATGAAGAATAAGAGAGGAAATGGAGAAAGATGAATTGTTGGGAATCCTTAAAGAAGTGATAATTAAAGGGTGGCTTGAAGAAATAAGCATTTGCTGTCCAAGTATAAGATATGATTGGAATTGCAGACATTAACTTATTGGGACAGATGGGGTGATTTTCAAAGGCAGTAAGGCTGTAATTCCAACAAGCCTCTGAAAAGAATTGCTACAGAAGATCCAGGTTCATTTAGGAATTGAGAAGTGCAAACAATGAACACGAGACATGTTGTACTGGCCCTGGATCAATCACAACATCACTAATGTGGTAGGAAACTGCTTTTCCTACTGGAAATACAAGCCATGCCAACAGACAGAGCCACTGAGACTTTATCAAAGTCCACAAAGGCCTTGTGAGAAGGTAGACACCAATTTATTTACCTGGCAATCAAAGGATTATTTAATAGTCACAGATTATTATTCTCTGTATCCAGAAATTTGCACACTGCACAGTACTAATAGTAAGTCAGTGATAGCCAGCATGAAGGGAATCTTCTACAGACATGGAATTCCAGATGAAGTCTTTAGTGATAATGGGCCACAATTTTCCAGTGCAAATTTTAGGCAATTTGCCCTAGATTGGGATCAAAAAATATTTTCACCACAAAATATCAAGTCTGAATTACCCCCAATTAAATGGACTTGTGGAAAGGTTATGAAAAACACTTTAGACAATGGGGGTGATTTGATAAATCTTTATTGGCTTACCGAAACTCACCCCTGGAGAATAGCTTTTCTCCAGCTCAGCTGTTAATGAGAAGAAGGATCAGATCTAATTTACCAATTATTGATAACCTGCTGAAATATCATAACAATGAAACCATACAGAAGATGAAAGAAAATCAGAAGTGTAAACAGAAATATTATTTTGACAACAGGACCTGTGGTCTCTTATCTCTTAACCCAGGTGATGGAGTGTGCCTGAGGAATCACACCTCTAATACTTAGGGCCCAAAGGGTACCACTAAAGAACAACTGCATCCAAGATCTTATGTAGTTTAGACAGACCAGGGGACATATTTCAATGTAAGCAAAGGGATCTATGAGTAATCCCAGAAACTGTCAACACATTGACAGCTGGTGTGGACTCTGCCATTTCCCATCTGACGGATCCATTATCATCAAAACACAAAGGAGAAACTGCCAAGGAACAAGAGAACAACTCAGACTCTAATAAAATCCTGGTACTGAGAGGATCAGAACTGGAGATTAAACATCCTGAAAGACTCATAGAGTCTTGATAACCTGCCTGGAGAAGTGTATTTGAGGAAAGTGAGTGGTAAAGACTCATTCCAGAGTGATGTGCTCATAACCTAATCTCTCTAGGTGACTGACACATTGGATTTATAGAAATGTATTAGATGGTTTGAGAACTTAATGTATGTGTTATTAGATAGTTGTTAACTATTTATATGTAGGAATATAAGAGTTCAGAATATAAATGAATGCATAGTTCTCTGTTTTTAGTATTTATAAAGGAAGTACATGCCAGATTGTTGAATAAAATGACTGCTGTCTCTTTCATACTGGTTTAAAGTGTGTAACAAGCCTTTCCATTTTTGAACCCTGGGAGGATGGTAACCCATCTGGCTAAGTGGCAGGCAATCTGCTGCCACTTAAGCAGATGGATAAACTGGGAATAGAGCTATAGTTATATTTTACTTTAATGTTAAATCGGAAGACTTTAATCTAATCAGTTTATCTTCGTATACAGAATTTGTACAGAGAACACTGGGATTAGTTCCCAAATACTATGGAGATGGGTGACACAAAGAGGGGCAGGCAGAGGCATAATTCCTTTTCTGTATCAATCCTGGGTGCAGCAGATGCACATTCTGCTTTACACAGGGCTTGTATCAAAGTCATTATCTAGTTCACTGTGATTTGATGGATGTAAGCTCTATATTCTGGTAGTCCAATAAAATTTACTAATCCATGGTGAGTGTTCAAGAAATGTTCAAGTTCTTGTTACTGAATGCTCTTTAAGTTACCTAAATGGTTAATCCAACACAATCAACAAAAATTACACCTTTCCAAGATTAGACTGAGGTCAGGTCAGGCTGCATTATAACTTGCTATCATAATGACAATAGTCAGTACCATCTGCAACTGGCCAAAGTCTCAAGAATTGCTAATGGCTTTGGAGAGATCCACACCTGGGGAGCATAGTGGGATCCTCAATGGACGAAATGTCATCAAAAGGTAGGAGAGTTAAGCCACAATTTAACAAATGACAGCCACAAAATAGAGGTAAGGCAATGGTAAACTAGTCTCTGTATTTTCTCCTACGAATCATCAGAGTAGGAACATGGAATATTAGAAGTATATATAAAGGGAATTGTTGCCAAAGAATTAGAAAGATATAAGATAGATATGTGTGGAATGTCAGAGCTGCAATGGAATGAGAGGGATTTCATGATGATGAATGGGTATGCAGTGTACTGCTCAAGTTTGAAGAAAATGACAGAAAATGGGGTTACACGTATGCAAGGAGACATCAGAGTGTGTGCTTGCATGCAATACATTCAGTGATATAATCACAGGTTTCAGAGTAACAGCCATGTTAGTCTGTATTCGCAAAAAGAAAAGGAGTACTTGTGGCACCTTAGAGACTAACCAATTTATTTGAGCGTAAGCTTTCGTGAGCTACAGCTCACTTCATCGGATGCATACTATGGAAAGTATAGAAGATCTTTTTATAGACACAAAGCGTGAAAAAATGGGTGTTTACCACTACAAAAGGTTTTCTCATCCCCCACCCCACTCTCCTGTTGGTAATAGCTTATCTAAAGTGATCACTCTCCTTACAATGTGTATGATAATCAAGGTGGGCCATTTCCAGCACAAATCCAGGGTTTAACAAGAACGTCGGGGGGGAGGGGGGCGTGTATAGGAAAAAAACAAGGGGAAATAGGTTACCTTGCATAATGACTTAGCCACTCCCAGTCTCTATTCAAGCCTAAGTTAATTGTATGCAATTTGCAAATGAATTCCAATTCAACAGTCTCTCGCTGGAGTCTGGTTTTGAAGTTTTTTTGTTGTAATATCGCAACTTTCATGTCTGTAATCACGTGACCAGAGAGACTGAAGTGTTCTCCGACTGGTTTATGAATGTTATAATTCTGATTTGTGTCCATTTATTCTTTTACATAGAGACTGTACAGTATGACCAAAGTACATGGCAGAGGGGCATTGCTGGCACATGATGGCATATATCACATTGGTAGATGTGCAGGTGAACGAGCCTCTGATAGTGTGGCTGATGTTATTAGGCCCTGTGATGGTGTCCCCTGAATAGATTTGTGGGCACAGGTGGCAACGGGCTTTGTTGCAAGGATAAGTTCCGGGGTTAGTGGTTCTGTTGTGTGATATGTGGTTGCTGGTGAGTATTTGCTTCAGATTGGGGGGTGTCTGTAGGCAAGGACTGGCCTGTCTCTCAAGATTTGTGAGAGTGTTGGGTCATCCTTCAGGATAGGTTGTAGATCCTTAATAATGTGTTGGAGGGGTTGATCACTTTAGATAAACTATTACCAGCAGGAGAGTGGGGTGGGGTGAGAGAGAACCTTTTGTAGTGGTAAAAACCCATTTTTTCACGCTTTGTGTGTATAAAAAGATCTTCTATACTTTCCACATTATGCATCCGATGAAGTGAGCTGTAGCTCACGAAAGCTTATGCTCAGATAAATTGGTTAGTCTCTACGGTGCCACAAGTACTCCTTTTCTTTTAGTGATATAATCTTTACAATTCATCTTTGCGTGAAGCTAGTTACTATGTCAACCATACTGGTTTACACCCCTACAGTAGCAGCTGATGAAAATGCAGTTGCTGAGTTCTCTGAACAGTTTGAAGAGACACTTGTTGAAACACTAAGCAAAGACATCATCCTTATAATTGGAGACCTGAACACAAAAGCTGAAGCTGTAAGCTGTCATAAAGAATTAATGAGAAACAATGATCTGAGTTTACAAAATGAGAGAGGAAGGTGTTAGTTGACTTCTGTAGCTCTCATAATCTGGTCATTACAAACATCTTCACCCAAATTCCAAGGTTTATACAAATGGAGGTATCTAATGGCATCACAAAAAAACAAAAACAAAAAAAACAAAAGGACTATGCAATAGATAAAGACTTTCCCTGAGTTCAGAGTAGGGTCACACCATTAACTTTTAGCTTCAAAGATAAAATTATAACTTAAAATAAAAGATGTTCAGTGGGTCCAGTCTGTCTGAATTTGTCCAAAAAAATACAATTAAATTACATAACTTCTGTAAAGAAAAGGTTTAAATCATTGTCCCAGGTGGAAGAGAACAATCCAAATGAACTTTGGGGTAAAATGAAAATGATCACACTTGAAGCTGCCAAGGCATGCATTCCAAAAAAGTCAGCATCAGACCATACCATGATTAATGGAGAAGGTGCTTGAGTGAAAGGACATGGCTTGGAGACTGAAGAATGCAAGGACTTGAGCAGGGAGATTCAAAGCTGATTAGATGAGACAAAAATGAGTACATGAGGGCAAAATGTGAGGAATTTTTAAAAAAAAGTAATACAGAAGTCATGTTCAGTGGTCAGACTTCTTAGTAAAAAGTTTTCACCATGACCAAGCATAATAAAAAATCACAATGACAGAGTTCTTAATGAAGGTGATGATATCTAATGCGGGTGGAGAGTGTACTGTGCCAGTCTGTATGCCTCATCAGAGCAATTTACAATACAGGATCACAGAAAAGAGAATACTGAGCCAGAGCCATCAATCCTGAGAGAGGAAGTGCTTTGCTATTATGAAAATGAAGCCTAGGAAAGCACTTGGGGTATAAAACATACCAGAAGAATTGCTAAAAGCAGTTGGTGACCATGGTCTGTATCTCAAGTGGGAAGTTTGCCACACGGTATGGATGACTAGAAATTAACCAGATGAAGGGAATCTTTCTGTCTTTACCAAATACAGATAATATAACAGAGTGCAGTACCATACCAGCTACTTGCTGTTGCACTAGAAAATGCTTCTCTACATAATCCAGTATTCCAGAAAGAGAATGATAGAAGCAGAACTATCACCACAACAAGTTTGCTTCAAGGAGGGATGAGGCAGATGTGATCAAATCACAAATATCTGTCAAATCACTGAAAAATTCAGAGAGTATAATGAAAAAAATAATCAGTAGGTGATTGATACTGTCTGGCATGACTGTCTCTGGAGGATACTGGCAGACTTGAGGATTCCAAAGCACCTAGTTGAACTAATTGCAAGTCTCTACTGTCAACAACAGACCATGGTGTGGACAGCACTGGGTGGCAGAAAATGTTTTTCCATTGGGCAGGGCGTGAAACAAGAGTTAATTCTATCCCCAAGTCTTTTCAACATGTATACAGAATTTATTATGAGACAAGCACTGGAAGGTTTTGATAAAGTGGAAGAAGCTGGGATTTCCATTGGTGGGCACTTCTTAATCAGCCTCAGATATATTGATCTTGATATGACTCTCTTTGCTGCAACAATCAAGGCAATGCAACAAAGTGCAATGTTGAAGTCTGTGAAAATAGTTAGTGAGGAATACAGATTATTCCTGAATTTTGTAAAAACAAAATGTATGTGCATGTTGATGTACTTAATAATAACAGAATGCAAGCATACAACATAATTAATGGGCAAGCTGTAGAGCCAATAGACTAATTTAGTTATCTGGGATCATACATATGCACCAAGAAGGCTGCTATAAAGAAATTAGAACATGACTAGCTATGTCTCTTTGATCCACGGCTTTCCATTAAGAATGTGTGGAAAAATTCTTGCATCTCAACATTTACAAGTGTTTTGTTGATGAAAAAGATTATTTTTTCCATAGCAACTTATGGATGTGAATCCTGGTGCTGACAAGAAGAAAACTGAAGCCTTAGAGATGTGGCACTCATGAAGACTTTTGTGCATATCCTAGACAGAAAAAAAAAGGGCCAATATTGTATTAGAAATATTATTACTGGTGAGAAATGGACTCTGCTCTTGGATATCAACCTGCACAAATGTATCTGTTTTGGTCATATCAGGATAGAGATGGACATCACCTTGAGGAAGTTATTGTGGAAGGAAATGATGTGGGTCATTGCAGTTGGGGATGACCAGCTAGGAGATGGCTAGATCGTGTGCAGCAGATCACCAGGAGTTCTGTTGCTGAGTGTGTGCAGTTAGCAATAGACCAAAAAGGCTTCTTAAAATTCAGTTATGTTATTACTGCTATTCAGACATGAATACATGGACTTTACTTAGTTACTTATTAGATTGCATTTATTTTACCGATTGTCTATGACTATACTAGTTAATATTTTGATTCAACAACTATTTTCAATTTGAATTTAATTACTTATTTTTTGTTACGAAGAACTAGGTCAGAAGGGATGCAGAGACCATGCTGCTTCTTTGTTTCCTTGTGTTCTGTTGTACATTTTATAGCTACACTTTAATTAATTGAAATGTTTGTCAAGTATATCTGTCTGAATAATTCTTCCTCCACTACCAAAGAAAATACTGGGTAGAGTATTTTCCAAAATTATATTTTGAAGACAATTCTGATAATTTCAGCATTCCTTGTTTGATTTAGTGATGCTGTCTCATTACAAAACATCTGCACTGTGTATTTATCTGAATTCGTAACCTTTTTTGACTTTGTTGTCAAACACAGGGGACTGGTTCACCATGGTTTTACTTCAGTTTGACACGGATATAACACCACTGAAATCTGATGTAAAACCAAAATAACAGTGATGAATCATGTCAGTGACCTTTTGCCAAACACATTAATCATCTTATGAAACTACTCTGCTAGTCCTTCTTGAGTTACTTCTATTAACTCCACACATCACTTCTGATAACTCTCTACATCTGCTGGAACTCCTACTCAGAGTTTTCTTCCTCTGGAATTTTATTAGTTGTTGGTACTTCTCTTGCTTTGGCATATAATTGGTATTAATATAATCATTTTCTATAAACATTCTGTGTATGTGATAGTGTTTGGTTCACCTGAGTTGTTAGACTCAGTACTTATTATTCATTTGTATTGCAATGCCTAGAGGCCATTAATCAAGGTACTGTACAAAAAAATAACAAAAATGGTAGTCCCCATCACAAAGATGTTACAATCTAATTCAATACTAGAATACTTGTATGAATTGACACAAGAGAGTACCTCACATCCTGCTTGCAACATAGAGTTGCATTTATTATAAGGTACACATTTGCATATGTATTGCTGATAGGGTTTGAGCTTGTTTTAGAATATCCTGTGAACGCACTCTCTGAAAAATCAAGGTCCTTATGGTGTCTCAGATTCAATACCAAAAAATCGAGGCATCCCAAATCTCTACTCACTTCTGAAGGTGTTGAAATAGCTTGCCATGGTGTGTGAGTCATAATGGATGAGGATGGGAAGGAAAGTATCCTGTTTACCAGTGTAGGAGACCCATTCCTTTCACGTGTGAAATTTAGAGTACCTCCTATCTGATTCTGAATTCATATAACGGCCAATGTGCTAAAATCAGAGTTGGAAAAATATGTTTTTATTTCCTCAAACAGCATTAGCAGTTCTAAATATCAAAGATATAACAGATGAATAAGACAAAGAAATTGAAGAAGAGGAGATATTGAAGATGATATAACAATAAAGTGAGAATAGTATTGTACAAGAATTAAGATTCAGCTCACCACCAACTTTGCCATTGTCAGAGAAACTGTTTTTCCATCACCCTGAACTCAAACTTATAGCTATGGAAAGCCCTCCTGGGTAACCTCACTAAATCTCTATATTATAAGGACTTTTTTGCTCAGCAGCATATGAACTATAAGCCACTCACCCTTACCAACTGGTAGGGGAACTTGATGGGGCCATCAGCAAAATGAGAACAGTCCCAGCAGCAAGGGAAGGAGACATGCCACAAGGGGCACAGTTACTTTCTTCCCCTGGAAGTCTCTGGCATTCACTGACCAACTGGCTTGGGAAGGGGTGCTGATTAGCCATCATTTCCCATTTCCCTCTTTCAGCTCCATTCCAGCAAAGAAAGCATAATTCACCAGCTTCCAGCAGCAGTAGAAGCAGTCTTCAAGATGCAGAGAGATGCTGGTAAGGATTATGGGGCTCATCTCCCTAGGGTCAGAGGGTCTGCGTATGGTGTGGGGTCTATGTCCCACTGCAGGGTTTGTATCTCTGCCCCACTGGCATGGGGTTCTGCCTGTTATCAGAACAGGAGCCCCCGTAGGAAGGATTCCATGTTGACTCCCACCCTACCGCCTCAAAGGTAGGGGAGGCCAGGAGTCTTATGGGGAAACTGCCTGATCCCAAAGTGGTGCAGTCGTGGTCAGGCTCCAACTGTGCCCCCCACTCACTTATGGAGGGGAAGCCTCAGAGCCACCTGGTGCCACAATGGTGGCTGGGAGTGGCACTGCTGGAGCCGAGTTTGTTGCCCCATCCCCCCAAACTCCTTGCTCAAAACCTCATTGAATGCACGAGGATGATAAGGAGTGGATGAGGACTTGGGCCTCATTCCCATAACCTGCCAAAAGTCCAGTAGGCATCCTTAGGATGCAGTGATGCGTTGTACAGTGGCGTGCAGATACTGACAGAGGGGATTACGTACCTTGTCACTCAGGGACAAGCATGGCGGCCCACGTCAAATGATGGTAAAATCATTGTTATTGGTGGCTTATAGGTTGGGCAGCCTTCCTGACAAGAATGGATCCCTCTCAGATGAGGGGGTGACACTCAGGCTTTGGGTGGGACTGATATCCTGAAAAGGAATATGCCAAGTGGCATCATTCCTAACAAAACACACCCAGGAGACCTGGCAGCTAGCGCCCAGAGAGCTTATGCAGGATCTGTTTCTGGTGTGACAACTAAACTGTGCTTCATATTGTAAACAGATAGTTGGCTAAGACTGCTTGGGTAATGAGGCTGGTCAGGGACTTTATTTTATACCCCCTATGGTTTAACATCCTTTTTCATAAAGTGGATGTCCTGGGAGAGGCTCTCAATTTCAGGATGACCGATACCAGGAACCTATCCTGCTGGTCAGCAGGGATCTGTGGAACTTGGCTCATGACAGCTGTAGGACTAGTAAACGACGCAATTGACCCATGGTTTATGTGGGCCTATAAGCTGTTCAGAATTCACAGAATTTAGGGCACAAGAAGGTCTTCACCATGAAAACAATGAGGAGTCTGGTGGCAAACGAAGTGTAAAAATACAATTAGGAAGGCCAAAAAAGAATTTGAAGAACAGCTAGCCAAAGACTCAAAAAGGAATTTTTTTAAAGTACATCAGAAGCAGGAAGCCTGCTAAACAACCAGTGGGGCCACTGGATGATCAAGGTACTAAAGGAGCACTCAAGGACAATAAGGCCATTGAGGAGACACTAAATGAATTCTTTGCATCGGTCTTCACAGCTGAGGATATGAGGGCGATTCCAAGACCTGAGCCATTCTTTTTAGGTGACAGATCTGAGGAACTGTCCAAGACTGAAGTGTCATTATAGGAGTTTTTGGGACAAATTGATAAATTAAACAGCAATAAGTCACCAGGACCAGATGGTGTTCTGAAGGAACTCAGATGTGAAACTGCAGAACTACTAACTGTAGTATGTAACCTATCATTTAAAACATCTTCTGTACCAGACGACTGGAGGATAGCTAATGTGATGCCAATTTTTAAAAAGAGCTCCAGAAGTGATCCCGGCAATTACACGCCTGTAAACCTGACTTCAGTACTGGACAAACTGGTTGAAACTATAATAAAGAACAATATTGTCAGACATATAGATGAACATAATTTGTTGAGGAAGAGTCAACATGATTTTAGTAAAGTGAAATCATGCCTCAACAATCTACTAGAATTCTTTGAGGGGGGTCAAAAAGCATGTGTACAAGGGGGATCCAGTGTATATAGTGTACTTAGATTTTCAGAAAGCTCTTGACAAGGTCCCTCACAAAAGGCTCTTAAGCAAAATAAGCTGCCATGGGATAAGAGGGAAGGTGCTCTCATGGACTGGTAACTGGTTAAAAGATAGGAAACAAAGGGTAGGTATAAATGGTCAGTTTTCAGAATGGAGAGAGGTAAATAGTGGTGTTCCCCTAGGGGTCTGTTCTGGGACCAGTCAACATATTCATAAATGACCTGGAAAAAGGAGTAAACAGTGAGGTGGCAAAATTTTCAGATGATACAAAACTACTAAAGATAGTTAAGACCCAGACAGACTGCAAAGAGCTATAAAATGATCTCTCAAAACTGAGTGACTGGGCAACAAAATAGCAGATTAAATTTAATGTTTATAAAGGCAAAATAATGCACATTGGAAAGCATAATCCCAATTATACATATACAATGATGGGGTCTGAATTAGTTATTACTACTCAGGAAAGAGATCTGGGAGTCATTGTGGATAGTTCTCTGAAAACATACAATCAATGTGCAGCAGCAGTCAAAAAATGCTGGGAATAATTAAGAAAGGGATAGATAATAAGACAGAAAATATCATTTTGCATCTATATAAATCCATGGTATACCCACATCTTGAATACTGTATGCAGATGTGGTCACCCCAACTCAAAAAAGATATATTGGAATTGGAAAAGGTTCAGAAAAGGGCAACAAAAATGATTAGGGGTATATCTTCCGTATAAGGAGAGATTAATAAGACCGGGACTTTTCAGCTTGAAAAACAGACGGCTAAGAGGAGATATGATTGAGGTCTATAAAATCATGACTGGTATAGAGAAAGTACACAGGGAAGTGTTGTTTACTACTTCTCATAACACAAGAATTAGGGATCACCAAATGAAATTAATAAGCAGCAGGTTTAAAACAAATAAAAGGAAGTATTTCTTCACACAATGCACAGTCAACCTTGTGGAACTCCTTGCCAGAGGATGTTGTGAAGGCCAAGACCATAACAGGGTTAAAAAAAGAACTAGATAAATTCATGCAGGATAGGCCCATCAATGGCTATTAGCCAGGATGGGCAGGAATGGTGTTTGCCAGAAGCTGGGAATGAGCAACAGGGGATGGATTGAAGGAATGTGCGGTTGAGAGCTTGTGACCCATAAAGGCAATGAGACACTTACTAAAAAATCCAGGGCCTGCAGCCAGGCCTGCTGTTTGCACACTATGATGGCAACTTCCTGACATGGTACCAATTCAGCGTGGTACTGTGAAAAACCTGATGGTACTGCTATCTTGGCCTGGGTAGATTTGGTATTCTGAATGATCTTACCAGGGGATACTAGTCCAGCAAGAGCAAGCCTAATGCCAAGTGTAAGGAGAGGTTTCTGAAGTCTCCCAAACAGAGCCACAATTCCCCTGAGAAGCTTTTGGACACCAGATAGGATGAGAGATGTGAAAGGGTTTTTCAAGAAATCATTAATTGCCTAATACATGTTCCAGTCCTATACTTTGCTGATTCAAGCAAGCCTTTTATGCTAAGTGTGTACAGCAGTGGTGGGCAACCTGCAGCCCTCAGCCTGCATGTGGCCCATCAGGGTAATCTGATTGCAGGCCGTGAGACATTTTGTTGACCTTGACCATCCACAGGCATGGTCCCCTGCAGCTCCCAGTGGCCACAGTTCAATGTTCCCGGCCAGTGGAAGCTGCGGGAAGTGGCGGCCAGCACATCCCTGCGGCCCACTGCTTCCCACAGCTCCCATTGACCCATCAGTCATTACACATATTGAATCTATTTCCCCATGTTAAGTATCCTCACACCTTCTTGTCAACTGTCTAAATGGGCCATCTTGATTGTCACTACAAAAGCTCATCTTAATTAATTAGCCTCTTACTCTACCTTTTCATGTTCTTTGTATGTATGTATATATATCTTCTTATTATATGTTCCATTCTATGCATCTGATGAAGTGGGCTGTAGTTCACGAAAGCTTATGCTCAAATAAATTTGTTAGTATCTAAGGTGCCACAAGTACTCCTGTTCTTTTTATTGATTTATGTGTTAACAAATGCCAAGCTGAATGCTACAGGGCAGAGATGGGCAGCCAGCTATGAGTTCAGCATTCATTACTAATCAGGAAGAAGCAATGTAGATGCAGATCATTGTTCTGGAGTGGCATTAAAAATTGCTGTGATTTCTACAGATGGAGTGACAGCTGTTTGCAGTATGACTCATCGGGAATCAGAGGTGCAGGACAGTCTTCATGGTTATGCTGCAGAAACTCTGGGCCTGCCACCTGAAAGTGTGCCATTAGTCTCAGTGAATTGTATTGTGTTGGAACAATTTGCATTGCCTAGGCTTAATGCTGCTGAAAGGCACAACACAAGGCCTTTGTTTTACAATGCATGCAGTTTAACATAATTTTTCATGCAGTGTATGTCCCAGAATGGATAATGGTATTGCCGAAGCTCTATCTTGATTTCAGGATGACGGATTCTGGGAACTCACCCCACTAACCAGCAGGGATCTGCGAGTGATGCCCCAACAACTCAGAAAATTGGCTCATGACAGCTGTGGGACTAGTCAAGGACTCACTTTCTCTGTGGCCTCTGAGGGCCTCTATGGCCACCCATTCAGAGTTCATGGAATTTAGGGCACAGGAAGTGCTTAACTGGGGGGCCTGTACCTACCCAGCAAGTGGTGCAAAATATAAAGTCTTTGACCCATTGCGGGTTGGCTCCCTCCAGTTTCTCTGACCAGCTGTTAGGCAGGTTTCCCAGACCCACAATGGCATTTCATAATATGGAATCTTTTAGAAGGGTGACCAAGGAAGGGTGGCACCGGATGGATGACAGGTTACAGATAACAGAGGAAAACCGACCAGGTTCTTAAAGTCTCTATCACAGGTTTACAGCTGTGGGAGGGAAGCCATTTTGCTGAGGGCAATTTTAGAATGAGTGAGCTGGTGCCTTTGGCAGCTGAGGACAGGTCCTGGCATGCATTGAACTTAAAGGATGTACGACTAGATGCAAGAGCAGTATACTTACATTTAAGTTACTCAAAAATGGACCAGAAGGGAAGTGGGGACTTGAAAGAATGTGCAGACAAACATTTGTGCCCAGTAAAAGCCTTATTAAAAATCAGGGACAGCTGCTGGGCCTGCTGTTCATACAAGATGATGGCAGCTTCCTGACAAAGTATGAGTTTGCCATGGTACTGAGAAAAACCTTGAGCTACTGCAGTCTTGATCCAGGTAGATTTGGTATTCATTCTTTCAGGAAAAGGACAGTAATGGCAGAGGCTGCGGTGGGTTTCGGCTCATGGCAGGTGCAGGTAAAAGGGCACTGGAAATCAAGGTGTTATGGGTCTTATGTCTGAACTAAGGAACAGAATGTCTGTTAGTGGCAAAATGTAACTAACCCAGTGCTCTTATTTGTTTCAGAAGCTACCCAGAGAGTATGCAATTTTGGATTTGCAGGCAGTCTGTAGTCCATTGAGCTCAAAGATGGCAGATAGATCTCAGCTGGACTTCAGGGCCAAAGATGTTTGCATCCAGAAGAGGCATGCAGTGGGATCAGCTCATACTACTTCTGCATTCACTGAAATGCAAGGGCTGGAGCAGACCCAGCCTGTGTGGACACGGCTAGAAAGAAAGTAAATAGGGAGGTCACCAAGATATTCTTGGAGATAGGGTCTTCAGTGATACAGCATAGGGACGTCCATTACAATCGGCCAGAAGTTTTCAGAAATGATGGCATACATTTGTCAGATGGAGGTGCTGACATATGGCTATGGAATGCAATTGCATAGTTTGGCAGGTGTTGTGATACCAGGTATTGTGGTTGGATGGAGAGTGGTGAAGCTTGTCTCTGGCACCCCTGGTGGCTGGTTTCCAGTGCAGTTAAGAGAATAAAATGAACAGTTCCCAGATGTAAAAGACTAGGGATTTTGATGATGGGTCTTTGGCCCAAGTGATAGGGTGAGACCGTGTGGTCTTCGTGGGCTGAGGTCCAACCTTGTGACCCTCACAAGCCGAGGTTCTCACTCTGTTGCGCTCTCTATACCCTTGCTGTGGCGAGGCTGCTAGGACTCACAGAGAGCTATATCCGGGAGTGTAGGCTCCAGAGAGCTTCTCATGTTATGGCTTATATGATAAGGAGCCCTGTAACCCCAGCACTGGAACTGATTAAATGCCTAGTATAGCAGAGTATGGGTGTTGGGCAGATTGCCCCCCCCCCCCTTGTGCTAAAGTTCAGTAAAAGTTGTGGCCAGCCACATAATTCTATGGAAGTGTCTGTCCTTGTTTTGCTGCTTTATCCACATCGATGTAATGCCCGGTGTAAATTTCTACAGAATAAATACATAATATGTATTTAAGCATGTGATTTTTTTTAAAAAATGAATGGTTTAATTTTGTCTTCAAGGGCCTTTCCTACTGGTTCTCATGTTGCCATAAATTTCCTACTCAGAGACTTTGATTATTAAATAAAATTGAAAATAAAAAGTGAGCCATAGATCTATACCAGCACCTAATTTGATGATTTTTCCTTCATCCTATTTACAAAAACATCATTCCGTATTTGTTTTACTTTTATGCCACTGTTAATTTAGGCTGTCCCCCATTTTCAATTAAAGTCAAGTGAAAGCTGCATCTCAGTGAGATGCAGTTGAATAGAGGGACAAGAATCAAGGTTAAAAGAGTCCCCGAAACATCTAGTTTGTTACAATTGCTTACTTTGCTTCTCTAAGATTATATTTTTCTGCAACAGACAAGGGGAAAAAAATTATAGGTGTAATACTATACAAGGTAAGATAGTAGCTGTAAACTGCAAAATGATATTCAGAAAGCTAAATGTGCTGATCATTCAAAAATACAAGCTTTGAAGTTCTTAATATGAACAATTCCACTTGTTCCACTAGTTCCACTACCTAGGGATTTTGCTAATAAGTATCTGTTGTTCTCCCTCTCCAAAAATGTTTTGTTTTTGTTAGAAAAGCAATTTTATTTTTAAAATGCCAATGAAAAGTAACTGGATCTGATTATGATGTAAGGCATCCACACAAACTGGGAAGTGGAAACCACATAGTGAACCTAAGTGTAATGATTTTTCATAATATCAGCAGACCATATCCTGTTTCCGTGCTTGACAGTAGAACTAACAGATACTCAGCCAGCTTAAGCCCCAGAGTCATTCCTTTGTTCTAAATGGAGTTACATCCAGGCCTATCACGTTGGCCCATTTTTTGTGAATCAACCCCTATGTTTTTATCTCCCTTTTTCTTGCATTTTGTCATTTCTGATGTATTGTTACTCTTAGTTTATAGAATTTTGTCATGCTTCATAATTTGCTGTTTCTGGACTGTCACAGTTTTCATCCATAACTGGAAGTGATTAATGTTATTTGGATATATGCTACAACATTCATACATATGCACTACTTCTGCTTTCATAAGTAATGTGTTCTCATTAATATTCTATGAACCACTGATGTATTTCAGCAGACATCACATATGTATATGCTTAATCAAACATCTATCAATTTGGAGGCAGGAAGGAGAGAACTATATATCAAAATTAATTAGACTAATTGATTGGTGTAAGTAATTATTTTCCATGGTGATGAGCATGTCATAGATAATATTTTATTGTTTTTTCAGTGCCTACTGAAGCCAGCAGACTTTTGTAGGACCTTGGGTCACTGTTAACTATAGCTACCTTGGGGTTGTTTTGTTTTGTTTTGTTTTTGTTTCAGCTGATTTATCATTGTCCCAGTTGTTGAGGAAAATACCAGACAGTGTTTCTATTTCTTAAGCACTGTACAAACATTAACTCATTAATCCTCACATCAGCCCTGGGAGGTACATAACTAAAAAGTACCATTCCTCCTTTAAGGAGAGGGAAACTGAATCACAGGGGTTAACTGACTTTTGGAAGGGTTGTGCCAGCAAGTTGTGAAACAGCTATGGAGTTTCTGGATTTGAGTCCCATTATTCCCCTGAATAATTTCATTGATGCTAGTAAGTTTTACCTCACACACACACACACATTTCTAAAGCAGGTGCACTCAACACCCAACCTGACCCAAACCCTCAAAAACAGGAAATAGAAAGTTAAGTCACCTAAAAGGCACTTCAACCTTCCTTTCTCTACCCACTTCTGACCTTATTAGTTGTAGATGATTGTTGTAGTAATGTGCTGGGACAGAATAATTTTGCAAAGGGGTTGACAGTTTGATAGCTTTATGAAGAGAAACACAACAAAAAGTACATAAAAAACTCAGCGGGCATAAAATCTCTTTGAAATTTCATACATTAAACAACATACTTTCTGAGGAAAAATAAGAACGTATGGTCCATTTTAAGTCCATTTTAGAATGTTTTCCTACTGGGTGACACTATAAGTAAGTTCTCAGTTGTTCTTTTTGGAATGGAACCCTCTTTTTAGATTTATCAGTTAGGATTTTGCTGGGGTCATCAAGAGATTGTATTATTTGCTATGGAAATATTTTCTGCCTATATTTAGAAGTGATCATATCTTGCAACCTGTTAAGTATAGCAGGACTTTGATACTAAATAACGAAATAGCAGGCATAGATCTTTTTTCTTTTTCTTTTTAAAATTACTATTATTGAATGGGGATGAGGGAAGTGTTCAGGACTTGAAGTTGCACCATACATGGGGGTACTGGAGCTAATGAATTCCCTGAGTGCTACGAAATGTTGTGGCTGAAGCATGTTTTGAATTTTGTTGTTGTTGTTGTTGCAAAGGAATAATGGAACATTTTGTTTGAAACAAAAGGTTTTCAAGCTTATCTAAGAGTTTTTGATCTACTAAAGGTTTTTGATGATTATGAAGGAATTTATCACCATCCAGTTCACTGCCGATGAAGTGAGCTGTAGCTCACGAAAGCTTATGCTCAAATAAATTGGTTAGTCTCTAAGGTGCCACAAGTCCTCCTTTTCTTTCTGAAAAAAGTTACTGTAATGTCTCAGTAATATTCCTGTCTTTATTGAATGTTCATTTTCTTTGGTCAGGGTCCTAGTTTTAGCTATAGATTATTTGGTATATCAAACACTGGGCAAACATACAGCTCAAATGATTAATTTCACATTAACGTTTGCTAACATTTGTAAAGTAATGCACATTGGAAAAAATAACCCGAATTATACATACAATATGATGGGGGCTAACTTAGCTATAACTAATCAGGAGAAAGATCTTGGAGTCATCATGGATAGTTCTCTGAAGATGTCCACGCAGTGTGCAGTGGCAGTCAGAAAAGCACACGGGATGTTAGGAATCATTAAAAAAGGGATAAAGAATAAGACGGAGAATATCTTATTGCCCCTATATAAATCCATGGTATGCCCACATCTTGAATACTGCGTACAGATGTGGTCCCCCCATCTCAAAAAAAGATATACTGTCATTCGAAAAGGTTCAGAAAAGGGCAACTAAAATGATTAGGGTTTGGTACGGGTCCCATATAAGGAGAGATTAAAGAGGCTAGGACTTTCCAGCTTGGAAAAGAGGAGACTAAGGGGGGGGGATATGGTAGAGGTATATAAAATCATGAGCAGTGTGGCAAAAGTGAATAAGGAAAAGTTATTTACTTGTTCCCATAATGTAAGAATGAGGGGCCACCAAATGAAATTAATGGGTAGCAGGTTTAAAACAAATAAAAGGAAGTTGTTCTTCACTCAGCGCACAGTCAACCTGTGGAACTCCTTGCCTGAGGAGGTTGTGAAGACTAAGACTATAACAGGGTTTAAAAGAGAACTGGATAAATTCATGGATGTTAAGTCCATTAATGGCTATTAGCCAGGATGGATAAGAAATGGTGTCCCTAGCCTCTGTTTGTCAGAGGGTGGAGATGGATGGCAGGAGAAAGATCACTAGATCATTACCTGTTAGGTTCACTCCCTCTGGGGTACCTGGGATTGGCCACTGTTGGTAGACAGGATACTGGGCTGGATGGACCTTTGGTCTGACTCAGTATGGCCATTCTTATATTCTTATGCTTGCAAATACAACAACAAATTGGCTGTCTTTCCACTAAAGATGGGGCATCCAATTCAGGAAAGCACTTAATCTTTTGCTTAAGTCCAGCCCTACTCAGGAAAAGCACTCTCCTCTCAGTACCCACAAGAGCAATCCATTCTTGTACTGCTGCCTGGCTGAACCACTAATGGATATTGCAAGATGTCTTGTTAAAGAAGCCATGCTGGCCTGACTTCTCAAATTTAACTTCCCACTAACAGATGTAAGTTCTGCATGGCTGTTTAGCACAGGAGGATATGCAGTCTTGAAATTCATATTGATATCAGAAAATGTACCTACAGACACTGTTAGTGAATGACTAAAATAAGTTGCACTGTCTGTAAAGAAATTCCTACTCTAAACTTCTCATTCTCTGTCCCAGGGAGTCCCCATCATCATTTTTCCCACCAGGTCCCTATTTCCTAACAATAGGACAACAGCTGGAAACAGCAGATTGATGTGCCCACTATATCAGGGTCACATGGCATTTATCTACTCAGATGGTTATGTAATCCAAAATTATTTTTTTCAACACACTGAGAAGCAGAGCAGTTAAGCAACAATGTGTTCAAACCCCAGATCAAAGTTTTGCATGAATTTATTATCCATTCACTGGCTCTGCATGAACTAGTTCCCCTAACTTTAATGTTTCTCACATATCCCTGGACTACTGGTTTTGTGCTGTTTTGGGGCAAACAGAAATCTGAATGATTACTCCAACAGCTCAACACCTCTCACATTATTAGTGTGTGGGTTACTATGATGTTACACTCTACATGATTTTATAAAAATATGCTAATGAGTGTGAATATAATGTAACTGGAATATGCTTCATGCAAAAGGTCTCTTGTAAGGTATCATTACAAAGCTTATAATCTACTGAGTCTGGTCATCCTATTTGTATAAACATATCACTCTTGTATCTGAAACTAGAAATATGAAATATAACTCGGAAGTCCTATTGTAGTTATGCAAAGTGTGGGCCATTAATGGTGGTTTGGAATCTTAATGGCTCCCATTAACCAGGACAATTACCTGTAGATGGCTCTGTTTTACTTGTAAGTCTTCCTGTATATGTGTGGGTAATGAAGTCTTACAGTGACATGTAATCATGTCACCTGAACTGGAATCCATCTTTAACCTGGTGCTTTTCCATGGAGAAGAGGGGTGGGAACCCAGAGGGACAAAGGATTCCCACCTATGCAAAAGATGTATAAGTGGGTGGAACAGGACAAAGGGGTGGCCATCATGAGAAATCCCCTAGCTACCACCTGAGCTGGAAGCAGGGGAGAGGATTGTGCCCAGATTAGGAAGGCGTCCAGTCTGTGAAAGAAACTTATTGAAATATCTCTGAGGGTGAGATTTTATCTGTATTCAGTTTTATTACTGTACTAGACTTAGACTTTTGTGTTTTGTTTTATTTTGCTTGGTAATTCAGTTTGTTCTGTCTGATACTACTTGGAATCACTTAAATCCTACCTTCTGTATTTAATAAAATCACTTTTTGCTTATTAATTAACCCAGAGCACTGGTAAGATGCACTGTTAAAGATTGGAAGAAAGCTAATGCATATGTAACAAAGAACTGCGTGAAAAGGGGCCCAAGTTGGAGAATACCATATGAGAAACTAAGGGAGAATACTGGACCAGAGACTGAGATGTTCATCATGAAGTGGAGTAAAGCTTCCCAATACCCTGGAACTTAGTAACTTCTACCTGTTCTATTTTATCTGATCATATATTTATGACAGACTATAGGTGACAATGATTATTTCTGAATATTTATAAATAAAGGCAAACATTGATTTTGGTTGATTTGGGTGGACTTGTGACTCAGTTTCCCAGCTTATATATGCAACAATTGAAATATAAGCTATCATCTCATTCTGGACAGTTTCCCAGTCTGTGAGGTTGGTTTGAAACTGTAGCATTGGTATTATGTTTGATTTAACTCTAGCAAAATATTTTGTTTGTGCATATGGAGTTACATATTGTTTTCTATGGCAGTCAATAGAAATTGTGTCTCTATTAGAGAAATTGCTTCCTTTCAGGACATTCATTCTGCATTCAAAAGGAAGCATAAAGTGTGTGAGGAGTGAAACATTTATGCTTTAGCCTATAAAACAGACCTTTGATGTGAGTTTTTGTGGTGGCACATGTATTTTAATTTCAGACACAAAGAAAGGACTGAGGGTAAGTAAACTAGAGTAGATGAAGTCCCAAAACAACATCAGGGACAGATTATACAACAAACAGTCTAGTTGCCACAGTTATGGTTTTCAATCCTGCTCTGGTCCTTTTACATTTTTTGTTTGGGCTCTCAAATAAGCATGATCCCCTTCTTGGGTTTTAAACCACTTTACCTGTGGCTGGTAAGGGAACCTGGGCCTACCTACTACTCCAGGTTTCCACCCTGTAACCAGGAGCCATGTACTGCTCAACGTCAGTCTGTCATTGCTATTTCCTGGGGCTTCTTCCTACCAGGCCTTTTATCTCCAGCCCCATCTCAGGGCCAGCATGCTCAGATCCTTCTTCCTCTGAAATCTCAGCTACATATATTCAGCCAGTCATGGATTTTGACTAATTACTGGGATCCTTTGATTAGAGAGGAACACCCTTCTCCACTTTTCTGTGGCCAGTCAGGAACTAACCTGCTAACCCCCTGCAGCTCCATTTATCTGAGCCCGCAGGACCTTGATTGGCAGTTTTTCTCCCCTCTAGGCCTTGGAGGACCAGGTTCCTGTGATTTGCAAATGCCTGCTCCAGGACTCCTCTCTGGGCAAGCCTAGAGGACATGTCTTTCCTGTTCTGTTCCTCTCAGCTTGCTGCTACATGGGACAGTGTGTGATTGGACCATGGGACCAGCAGTAGGGATCTGAATATACCACGTTACAGATGCATATAGTATAGGGATGCTAATGCAAGACTGAAATGAGTAACATTGTTAAACAAAATCACTGTGCTGCAGGGCATAAGCCAATTTCAAAATAGCAGAGATTTTAGGAGGAAGAAAAATATTCAAAACCAGAAGTTTTTGAATATCTATAAAATAAACAAACAGGCCATCTTGACATATGAATGTCAGCTCTTGGGAACTAAAATAGCTCAAGATTTTACATTGCTTTCTTTTAAAGAATTCTAGTAGATTAGTGAGGCATGATTTCCCTTTACAAAAACCATGTTGACTCTACCCCAACAAATTATGTTCATCAACATGTCTGACAATTCTGTTCTTTACTATAGTTTCAACAAGTTTACCCGGTACTGAGTTCAGGCTTACAGGCCTGCAATTGCCGTGATCACCTCTGAAGTCCTTTTTAAAAATTGGCATCACATTAGCTATCCTCCTGTCATTAGGTACAGAAGCTGATTTAAATGATAGGTTACAATCTACAGTTACTAGTTCTCAAATTTCACATCTGAGTTCCTTCAGAACTCTTGGGTGAATACCATCTGGTCCTTATTACTGTTTAGTTTATTAATTTGTTCCAAAATCTCATCAAATGACACCTCAATCTGGCATAGTTCCTCTGATCTGTCACCTAAAAAGAATGACTCAGATTTGGGAATCTTCCTCACATCCGCAGCTATGAAGACCAATGCAAAGAATTCATTTTGTTTCTCTGCAGTGACTTTATCGTCCTTGAGTGCTCCGTTTGCATCAGGATTGTTCAGTGGCCCCACTGGCTGTTTAGCAGACTTCCTGCTTCTGATGTACTTAAAAAAAGCTATTACTTTTTGAGTCTTTGGCTAACTATTCTTCAAATTCTTTTTTGGCCTTCCTAATTATATTTTTACACTTCATTTGCCAAAGTTTATTCTCCTTTCTATTTTGCTAACTAGGATTTATCTTCCACTTTTTAAAGGATGCCTTTTTGTCTCTCCCTGCTTCATTTACTTTGTAATTTGGCCACGGTGGAACTTTTTGGTTCTCTTACTATGTTTTTTAATTTGGGGTATGCATTTAAGTTTATCCTCTATTATGGTGTCTTTTAAAATTTTCCATACATTTTGCAGGGATTTCAATTTTGGCATGATACCTTTAATTTCTGTTTATCTAACTTCCACATTTTTGTGTAGTCCCTGTTTCTGAAATTAAATGCTACAGTGTTGGGTTGCTGTGGTGTTTCCCCTGCCACGGGGATGTTAAATTTAATTATGGTCACTATTACCAACCGGTCCAGCTATAATCACTTCTTGGACCAGACCTTGTACTCCACTTAGGTCTAAATCAAAAAATTGCATCTCCTCTTGTGGGTTCCAGAACTGGCTGCTCCAAGAAGCAATCATTTAAGGTGTCAAGAAACTTTATCTCTGCATTCCATCCTGAGGTGACATGTACCTAGTGAATATGGGGATAGTTGAAATCCCCCATTATTATTGCTTTTTTAAAAATTTTGTAGCCTCTCTAATCTTCCTGAGCATTTCACAGTCACTATCACCATCCTGGTCAGGTGGTCAGTAATATATCCCTACTGCTATATTCTTACTATTCAAGCATGGAACTACTCTCCATAGAGATTCTGTGGTAAAGTTTTGTAAATTTAAGAGTTTTGCTTCATTTGATTCTACACTTTCTTTCACATATAGTGCCACTCCCACCAGCACAAACTGTTCTGTCCTTCCCATATATTTTGTACCCTGGTATTACTCTGTCCCACTTATTATCATCATTCCCCCAAGTTTCTCTGATGCCTATTATATCAACAGCCTCATTTAATACGAGGCACTCTAGTTCACTCATCTTATTATTTAGATTTCTAACATTTGTATATAAACACTTTAAAAACATGTCTCTGTTTAGCTGTCTTCCATTACATGATTTAATTGAATGGGCCTTTTTTTCATTTGATTGTTTCTCATGAGATCTTACCTATATTTTGTAAAAGAGGTAAAGAGTCCTGTGGCACCTTATAGACTTACAGATTTGGGTTATACACACCTATATTTTATCATCTTCCATCCTCTCCTCCTTACCAGGACATAGAGAATCTCCATTAATAGATCATCTTCTAAGAGATGTCTCTAACTGAAAAACGTGCTCCTTCACACCTGTCAGTTTTTCCCCAGCCTCTAGTTTAAAAACTGCTCTACTACCTTTTTAATTTTAACTGCCAGAAATCTGGTTCTATTTTGGTTTAGGTGAAGCCCATCCTTCCTGTATAGGCTCCCCCTTTCCCAAAAAAAGTTTCCCCAGTTCCTAATCAATCCAAACCCCTCCTTCCTATGTCATTGTCTCATCCATGCATTGAGACCCTGCAGTTCTCCCTGTCTAACTGGCTCTGCGCGTGGAACTGGAAGCATTTCAGAGAATGCTACCATGGAGGTCCTGGAGTTCAATCTTTTACCTTGCAGCCTAAATTTGGCCTCCAGAACCTCTCTCCTATCCTTTCCTATGTCATTGGTACCTACATATATCATGACCACCAGCTCCTCCCCAGCACTACACATAGATGTCTCGAGAGATCCACAACCTTTGCACCAGGCAAGCAAGTCATCATGCAGTTCTCCTGGTCATTGCAAACCGGCTATATATGTTTCTAATGATCAAATTGCCCATTACTAATATCTGTCTCTTCCTAATAACTGGAGTTCCCTCCCCCAGAGAGGTATCCTCAGTGCAAGAGGATGCCACAACATCATCTGGAAGGAGGGTCCCAACTATGGGATCATTTCCCTCTTCTCCAGTTGGATGTTCTCCTTCCCTGAGACTTTCATCCTCCTCAACAGAACAGAGGCTGTCAGCCCAGTGTGGGACCATGCTACAGTGTCCCAGAAAGTTTCATCTGTGTACCTCTCTGTCTCCCTTAGCTCCTCCAGTTTAGCCACTCTGGTCCACAAAGCCGTATGCAATCTCTGAGGGCCGGGAGCTCCTTGCACCAAATGCACACATATGCCACCTATCCATAGGGCAGGTAATCATATAGGCTGCATTGGGTGCAATAAACTCAATAGCCTCTACTCTGTTGCTGGACTTCTGCCTGCATTCTGTTTTTACTCCTGCAGCTCATTCCTTTGTTGAGGTTTTGTTTTTATCAAGGGGTATTTTTGACTTTATGTTTAAAGAATTTTAAGTGTATCTAGCCCCCCCTCACAACTGCCTTGCAAAACTCCTCTGTTAGCTGCTCTTGTTCGCTAGCTCCTCTGGTCACCTAGGAGAAGACTTTTTAAAGCCTTGGTCTTCCTGAGTAGCCCCACCCCCTGGTTAAGAGTTGATGGGTGCTAAAGAGCTTAGGAATCAAAGCCTCATTAAGAAGCTCTCAGCCTTGCCTAGCAGGCCACTAGGCTCAGCACAGGGTCCCCAAAACAAATAGTTCGCACAATATATTTCAGTCAAGCAGCAAGCACACTACAAACACAGACACTACAGACAACAAACTTACCCCAAGGGTCATATAATCACTCCTCCTTCATCTGGAGAACTCTCTCCCTCCTTGTGAGTTATCTAACTCTTGTGATGTTTCACATGTAACTCATAAACTTTTATCATCATCATTTTGTTTATAATTAGCCTTTGAATAATGAAGAATTAAATAAACAATACATTGTACTTCTGTAATAATTTTCATTAGGTAAACTCAAAGTGCTTTACTAATAATCTACTATAAACCATCACACTTGAGTGATATCTTTGCATGATTGTTACAATCAGTACCTAAGATCACTGAAACCAAAAGGCTACAGAAAAATGGAGCTGTTTTAAATTTACATTGTTCATTTGACATCATTTTATTCATAATCAGATGAACTCTTTCCTTTGTTTGAAAGGTTAATCATACAGGAAAAATAAAATACAAGCTTTTTTTAATAAGAAAAGGATGATAAAACCCCTACAAATAATAGTTGACCTTCGGGATATATGTTGTACTTGAAAGTACTTCTAACACACTTTCTGAAACTGACTCTATTTCAAGTTGTTAGTGTCCATCTAATTAAGTCTCCTAACACCCCAGTTTCTGTATGCAAGTGTCACTTTGCCCATCAATAAAGTGAAACTACTTCAGGAGCAGAAAAGTACTGCATAGAACTACACAACATTTTCAGACAGAAAATAAACACTGCTCCTGTTGAAACTGCTGAGGATATTTAAGACCATTTCTCTACCATAACTCATACATTTATTACAATTCTATGTTCTCCTCATTCTTTTTATTCACTCCCCCACCCTTCTTATGGTTCACACATTGTATGAAGTGTGACAAAGTTCCTGCTCTACCTTGGTGGGTCTTGTGCTTATTGGCGGATTTGCTCACCTTGGAGCTTCATGGCAGCCCTCAGCTTGGCTGTTTTTCTGAACCCACAGTCCAGGAACACTTCTCCCTCCTGAAAGCTGCTGTGTTATACCTTCTGTTTGCGTTGTTTTGTTGCATAGTTGTTTTGTTTCCTTTGGTAATTTTGTAAGTGTTACCAATAAACTTCTTTTCTGTTTCAAAAAAAAAAAAAAAGTCCCAGTTGGGAAACGAGACGTCCCTCGCTTGCTCCTCAGCTATCTGCTTTCTATTCTTTCCTAAAGCCCCCTGGCCTGGATTTTTCTTACTTTTTGAGCCTGCCATAGTTCTCCCCCACGATCGGGCCAGACACTTTTTTGTTTCATTTTGTCTTTCTGCTGTTTTTTGCTGCTGTTGAGTGCTGGTCAGCTGCCAACTTGCCGCCAGCACCCCCCCCCACACACCTGCTCCCGGGCGCAGCTATTTGCCTCAGCTGAAACCCCCGGAGGAGGGGGGGAAGATTGCCGACCCGCTATCCGGAGGGGGGAGTGGAAGCCCCCAGACCCAGCCGTTTTGCTGTCAGCTTATTTCCGCAATTTTTTTTGGCCTGCCGAAAGCCTTGGAACACAGCCAACACAGCTGGAGAAGAAGAAGATAGCAGACAGAAGAAATCACCAAGGGAAGCTACAAATCATTGTGGAGGGGGCCGTAAGACTGAGTAATTTTTTGAATTATACTCTCGTGGGGGGGAGTTTGACTGTGGCTTAATTGCATTTGTAGCGGCACAGGGGGTGTGGCACGGAGCTGCCCCCCGATCCATCGGTGCCCTCCCCCAACATTATTACAACTGTCATGGCCCCCCCGCCATCCGTCCCCGCTGGCAAACTGCCATCTGCCTCGGATCCAGCTGTTTGCTTTGAACTTTGCCTTTCGGACCGGACATAACAGCCGACCAAAAGAGACTCTTTGGACAAACGTGCGTGGGTCCACAACCCTCCCCCCACACCCCCGGACTGTTTATCCCACAGCTTGCCCCTATCACCGGACCCCGATTCCTGTTTCCCCCCCCCCCTTCCAGTCCAACCTATTTGGTACCACCCCCCCACCCCCCCGCCTGCAGCCCAGCAGGGAGGAGCGGTTAATTTGCTTCCCCCTCCCCCCTCCTTCCAGTGTCTCCCCGTCTCTCCCTGCTCACAATGGCAGGAAATGAGAGGGGCGAGGCCCCTTTACCAATGTCAGTTGTTCCTCCCCCACTTCCCCACCTACCCAACCCCCGAGTCCCCCCACCACCACTACCACTGTCAAAATACCTGCCACCGCCCCTGCTGGGGCACTGGCAGCAGGAGGTACCGGGGCAATTACAGCCACTGCTACGTCCACTGCCCCCCCAGATTCTAGGAACCCCCCCGAGCGGGCCGAAAAGGCCAGGGCGAGAAGAAAGGAAAGGGCCCCCTAAAACCACTAGGCCCTCCATGGCAGGGGCTGCCCCCACCACTGTGGTATCGTCATCGACTGTGGCGCCCCCGCCCCCTGCTGTTCCCTCCACCAGCTCTGCGAACGTCCCTCCCCCGGCCCCCAGGACGTATGCCCGGGTGGTGGCAGGCTCCCCCCTGCCTGCCGCCTCGTCATCTCGCCCCCCCTCCCCCGGCCTCCGCCACCATCACCAGCGGCCGGGGCCCTTTCCCCGCCTTGACCAGGAAGCATGGCGTCCGTTGCCTCCTGGTGCCCGCCTCACCCACGTGGAGACATACATGCAGGCGTTGGCGAAAGTGGTAGGACCCATGGCTATTGTGGCGGCCTCCAAAATGTATGGGAAGTCATTTTTTTCTTAGCTTCAGAGGCTGCCGCCCAGGAGGCGGTGGAGAAGGGCCTGGCGGTAGGGGGGGTGTTTGTCCCCCTAGAGCCACTAGAAGACCTGGGCGTTTGCCTCGTCCTCACCTCCGTTCCTCCCTTTTTACCCAATGCTGCCCTGTTACCCGCTCTCTCCACCCTGGGGAAGCTTGTCTCTGTCATCAGCCCTCTCCCGTTGGGCTGCAAGGACCCCACCCTCCGTCACGTCCTTTCGTTCCGCCGGCAAGAGCAGCTTCTACCGCCACCGGCGGAGCGTGACGGAGAGGCGCTCGAGGGGTCCTTCCTAGTCCCCTACCAAGGAGCCCACTATCGGGTCTTTTACTCCACCGGAGAGGCCCGGTGCTACCTCTGCCGCTCAGCAGGGCACGTCCGCAGAGACTGCCCTTTAGCCCAGGGGGGAGGGGCACCCGAGACCCCCGAGACCCAGCAGGACATCGGCCCCGTCGTTGCCGATGCCCCTGGCTGCCTGGCACCTGAAACCAACCCTCCTCCTACTCGATCCACCGCTGCTCCAGTCCGGGCCCAAGAAACACCTCCCCTACAATGCCCAGGCAAGCAAAGGAGTCCTAATAGCCCTTGCTATTACCAATCTGGTAGAGCCTATGGAGGAGGGTGTGGCAAAGATATTACTGGGTATAGGAGAGGGCCCACCCCAAGGAGAACCCCCCCGCCCCTTATGCTGCCTCACCGTTACCCCCCTGAACCCCTGAAACATCGCCTCCGCCCCCCGACAGGACCTCTGCTAACCAACCCCCAGATGACCCTATGGAGGGCTGGACCCTAGTCCAGGGGAAGTGAGGCAAGCGGAAGGCCCGAGTTCCGCTGCACCCATCCGATGCGGAAGCTCCCCGGAAGACCAGGAAGGGAGGCACTGATATCGAGCCTTCCGCTATGGCCATGAGTGAGATCCATCCGCTGGTGTCGGGAGGGGAAGACAGACTGGCATTGGAGGGCAGAATCCCCCCTCCACGAGAGACCCTCCCCTCCAAGACCCCTGAGGAAGCTCCATTTGCCCGGATACCACCCGAACCCCCCGCAAACCCCGAGGCGACCGTTGAGGCGGGCCCTAGAGGAGAGGCCCCCAGGGTAGCAGGAGTTGGCCTCTCCTCCGTGTATGCGGAGATTGAGGCCCTAGATTTGACCCCGGTCACCCAGGGAGAGGATGATCTACTGCCAGCTGGCCTCGAGCTGGGCAACCTTACCCCAGCACCCCTTTCCCCATGCTCCCTCCCCCTAATTGCCTTCCCGGGCGAGCACCCTGCAGAAAGTGGTCCACCACCTGATGCCATGGCCGCCAAGACCACCACGGAACCAGCGCCTAGCATTATTGGGAGCCCCCTCCCTTACCCCTTAACCCTTGACTCTGCTCAGGAGGCACTTTCCTTTAGCTGCTTGCCTCCTGAACCCCAGAGCCTTACCCTTGCCCCTGCCCCCACCCCTGTCCCTGCCCAAGTCCCCTCCTCCTGCAATGCTAATGCCGCCCCTGGGGTAATTTCCTTCCCGCCTTTCGCAGATTCCTCCTAAGGAGCAATCTTTGCACTTTCTAGTCGCGACCCATTAGGAGTGGCAATTTTTTCCCTGCCATCCCCCTCCACCCCAAGGCGTGAAATGAATTTAATAACCCCAGCCTGTCAGACGCCCCGTCGGGTGGTCCGCAACCTGTCTACCCGCCTTAGCGGATCACGAGGATGTATTAAGAGTCCCACTAGGGAACACCCCGGAAATTGTAACCCCACCCCCCCATGAGCTGCGGCATGCACTACGGAAGTTCCTAGAACACACCCGAGGCGCCTGCAATAGGGTACAGCTGGCTCTTCAGCTATGGGGGGACTTTGACCAAATCCTCCAAGCCACAAGGGCCCTTATAAAGGAGGGCAGGGGGCAAGGAAGGCGCGGTGCTGCGGCCTACGAGCGAGCCCGCAGTTTCCGACACGATCTACTCATCCACGGGATGGGTCACGGGTTGCTGCACAACCCGCCAGGGGCCCTGAACACCCCCGCCAACAAGAAACCCCCACCCCCCAGCCCTCCGCATGACGCCTCTTATTATTGTGACCCTGAATACCAGGGGCTGTAGGATGGCTCTCCGCAGGTCCCAGGTGCTCTCTTACCTTCGGGAAGGGGGTACTCTGTAGTTTTCCTGCAGGAGACCCATACGGACCCGGCCGCCGAGGACAGGTGTGCTGGAGTGCGGGGACGGGGTATACTTTAGCCACTTTGCGACTTGGCAAGCTGGAGTGGTGACCCTGTTCTCCCCCAACCGACGGCCGGAGGTGCTAGGGGTCACTGAGGCCGGGCCACCTGCTGCATCTTCGAGTCCGTATGGAGGGGCTCGTGGTCAATCTTGTTAACATCTATGCCCCGCAAATGAGCTCCAGGCGGCCACAATTTTATCTGCGGGTGTCCGACTTTCTTGGCACCCTGGATTCGCACGAGTGCCTGGTCCTGGGAGGGGACTTTAACACCACCCTCGAGGAACGGGACCACTCAAGGGCCGAGCCGAGCCCGGCCGCCGCGAATATTCTCCAAGGGATAGTTGAACATCACTCCCTAGTGGACGTCTGGCGTGACCATCACCCAGATGACACTTCCACGTTCACCTTTGTCCGGGTGGAGGCCCATCGGTCACACCACTCTCGGTTGGACTGTATTTACTTATCCCGTTTCCATCTTTCACAGGCCCACTCCTCGGCCCATTCTCCGATCATCATTTAGTCACCGTAACAGTCTCCCTCCGTGCAGAGAGACCGGGGCCGGCCTATTGGCACTTTAATAACAGCCTGTTGGAGGATGAGAGCTTCGTGACTTCCTTCCGGGAGTTTTGGCTGGCCTGGCGAGAGCAGTGGCGTGCCTTTCCCTCGGTGCGGCGATGGTGGGATCTCGGGAAGGTGCGCGCCAAGCTCTTCTGCCGTGATTACACTCGGGGCACCAGCCGACGGCGAAATGTGGCGATAGAGCAGTTGGAATGGGAGGTCTTAGAGATGGAGAGGCGCCTGGCCGCCAACTCCGAGGACCTGTCCCTCTGCGGAGCGTGCCGGGAGAAGAGGGAGGAGCTCCGTGTCCTCGAGGACCACCGGGCCCATGGTGCCTTCGTTCGGTCTCGCATCCGCCTCCTTCGGGAGATGGACCGCAGCTCCCGCTTCTTCTATGCCCTGGAGAAAACGAGGGGGGCCAAGAAACACGTCACCTGCCTTCTTGCTGAAGACGGCACCCCCCTCATGGATCCGGAGGAGATGTGTGGGAGGGCCCGTGACTTCTACACAAGCCTTTTCTCCCAGGATCCGACCGATCCTGACGCTTGCGGGGTGCTCTGGGAGGAACTCCCCACGGTCAGCGTGGGCGCCCGAGACCGACTAGAGCTGCCTCTCACCCTGTCCGAGTTCTCGGAAGCCCTCTGCCGCATGCCCACCAATAAATCTCCGGGTATGGATGGGCTGACCATGGAGTTTTACCGCGCGTTCTGGGACAACCTCGGCCCAGACCTAGTCACCGTCTGGGCTGAGTCCTTGCAGAGCGGGGTCCTCCCTCTGTCGTGCAGGTGAGCAGTGCTCGTCTTGCTGCCGAAGAAGGGGGACCTCCGCGATCTACGAAACTGGCGTCCCGTCTCACTCCTTAGCACGGATTACAAAATCGTAGCGAAAGCAATCTCGCTGTGGCTAGGGTCCGTGATGGCGGACGTGATCCACCCAGACCAGACCTATACTGTCCCGGGTCGCAGCATTTTTGACAACCTATTTCTAGTCCGAGACCTTTTGGAACCCGGGCGGAGAGATGGTCTGTCATTCGCCCTCCTGTCTCTTGATCAGGAGAAGGCGTTCGATAGAGTAGACCATGGGTACCTCCTGAGCACTCTGCAGGCGTTTGGATTTGGACCTCAGTTTGTGAGTTTTCTCTGGGTGCCGTATGCCTCCGCGGAGTGTTTGGTTAGGCTCAACTGGACCCTGACTGAACCGGTCAGCTTCGGGCGAGGAGTGTGGCAGAGGTGCCCCCTCTCAGGCCAGTTGTACGCTCTGGCGATCGAGCCTTTCCTCTGTCTCATCTGTAGGAGGATGACAGGGTTGATGCTGTGGGAGCTGGAGCTGAGGCTGGTCCTGTTGGCGTACGCCGATGACGTACTCCTTGTGGTCCAGGACCCGGGTGACTTGGCGCGAGTGGAGGCATGCCAGGCCATCTATTCGGCAGCCTCCTCCGCCCGAGTCAACTGGGTCAAGAGCTCTGGCTTGGCGGTGGGGGATTGGAGGCAGGTGAGCTCCCTCCCACCCACGCTTCAGACCATCCGGTGGAGTGTAGGTCCACTGCTCTATCTCGGCGTTTACCTTTCCGCCACGCACCCTTCCCCACCGGAGAACCGGCAGAATTTAGAGGGCAGGGTGATAGAGCGGATCCGGAAGTGGACGAGGCTACTCTGATGTCTCTCCCTCCGAGGGAGAGCACTGGTGCTTAACCAACTAGTCCTGTCCACGCTCTGGTACCAGCTCAACACCCTGGCCCCGGCCCCGGGTTTCCTGACCCACCTCCGGAGATTGATTCTAGAGTTCTTCTGGTCAGGAATGCACTGGGCCCCTGTTGGAGTTCTTCATCTACCCCTGAAGGAAGGAGGGCAGGGCCTGAAGTGTCTGTACACTCAGGTCCGCGTTTTCCGCCTCCAGGCCCTGCAGAGGCTCTTTTATAGTGCAAGTAGTTCGGCGTGGAGCATACTGGTGCATGTCTTCCTGCACCGCTTCCAAGGGCTCCGATACGACCAGCAGCTCTTTTATCTTTGTCCGAGGGGTTTTCTGAGAGACCTCTCCGGGCTGCCGGTCTTCTACCAGGACCTCCTCCGGACCTGGAAACTATTTTTAACGACCAGGTCCGTGGCGGCCACCATGGGAGCAGATCTCCTCACGGAGCCCCTGCTATACAACCCCCAGCTCCGTGTGCAGGTGGCGGAGTCCCGCTCGGTGAGCCAGAGGTTGTTCCTGGAGGAAGTCATGAGGGTTGGAGACTTCCTGGACTACGATCGGAGAGACTGGCTGGATCCCCTGACGCTCACTCGGCGCATGGGGCTCTCCAGCCCCCGTACCCCCCGGCGCGTACTTTAGGAGGTGAAGGCCACCTTGACCCCGCTGCTCGGGCTTATGTCAGCCGAGCCTTGCGCGAGGGCGCACCCCGCACATCCTCTACCCCAGGCCCGCCGGACCTTTCCAATGGAGCTCCTACCCCGTAGATCCCAACAAACCCCTCACCCTTTCACTGCAAGCCGGCTGCATGAACTGCAGCTGGTCAGTTTTCAAATTGCACCACGGAAATATTTATACACACTCACGCTTCACACCCTTCACGCCCACACCCTGGTGTCCCACCCCGATACAAAGTGGCGGGACCTCCTGCCACCTTTGGAGGGTGAGCAACCTCGATGGGCCAGCCTGTATTCCACCTTGGTCCCGAGGCCCGTCGGGGACATCAGTTGGCGGCTCCTTCACGGAGCTGTGAGCACGGGCGTGTTTCTGACATGGTTTACCCCTATCCCGGATACTTGCACTTTTTCTAATGTGACGGAAACCCTGGCACACATATATTTAGAGTGTGCCAGATTGCAGCCCCTTTTCCGGCTCCTCACAAATATTTTATTGTGCTTCTGGCTTCATTTCTCCCCTCACCTTTTTATCTATACACTTCCCATCCGCGACCCCACAAAATCACGGGATCTCTTGGTCAACCTCCTCCTAGCTTTGGCTAAAACAGCCATTTATAAAACCAGAGAGAGGAGGTTGGCCCTTGTGATTGTTGGGCCTTTTTCCGATCCTCAGTACATTCACGTATCCGGGCGGAGTTCCTCTGGGCAGCATCCACCGACTCCCTTGATGCCTTCGAGGAGCGGTGGGCGCTGTCCGGGGTTCTCTGCTCGGTGACCCCGTCTGGTTCCCTCCATTGACCCTTTAATTGAGGGGAAGAGAGAGAGACGCCAGCCCCAGCCGTTGCCGCTGCGGATACCATCATTACCGTCATCCAGGAGGGGTCCTATAATACCTGGGTGTCTACCCCCCACCACCCCTAAACCGCCCACCCCACAGCCTTGCCCATCTTTCTGGGCACTCTCAGGAGAGGGAGGATCGGTGACACTGGGTGCGGCACTAGGTAACTCAAGGGGGTAGAAGACCACGAGTGTCGAGGAAGCCCCCCCGCTCTGGGCCCAGGCTAGCCTGAACACTTCTCCCTCCTGAAAGCTTCTGTGTTATACCTTCTGTTTGCCTTGTTTTGTTGCATAGTTTGTTTTGTTTCCTTTGGTAATTTTTGTAAGTGTTGCAAATAAATTTCTTTTCTGTTTAAAAAAAAAAAAAGTCCCAGTTGGGAAACGGGACGTCCCTTGCTTGCTCCTCAGCTATCTGCTTTCTATTCTTTCCTAAAGCCCCCTGGCCTGGATTTTTCTTACTTTTTGACCCTGCCGTAGTTCTCCCCCCGACCGGGCCAGACACTTTTTCATTTCGTTTTGTCTTTCTGCCATTTTTTGCTGCTGTTGAGTGCTGGTCAGCTGCTAATTTGCCGCCAGCACCCCCCCCACGCCTGCTCCTGGGCGCAGCTATTTGCCTCAGCTGAAACCCCCGGAGGAGGGGGGGAAGATTGCCGACCCGCTATCCGGAGGGGGGAGTGGAAGGCCCCAGACCCAGCTGTTTTGCTGTCAGCTTATTTCCGCAATTTTTCTCGGCCTGCCGAAAGCCTTGGAACACAGCCAACACAGCTGGAGAAGAAGAAGATAGCAGGCAGAAGAAATCACCGAGGGAAGCAACAAATTATCATGGAGGGGGCCATAAGACTGAGTAATTTTTTGAATTATACTCTCGTGGGGGGGAGTTTGACTGTGGCTTAATTGCATTTGTAGCGGCGCAGGGGGTGTGGCACGGAGCTGCCCCCCGATCCATCGGTGCCCCCCCAACATTATTACAACTGTCACGCCCCCCCCGCCATCCGTCCCTGCTGGCAAACTGCCATCTGCCTCGGATCCAGCTGTTTGCTTTGAACTTTGCCTTTCGGACCGGACATAACAGCCGACCAAACGAGACTCTTTGGTCAAACGTGCTTGGGTCCACACCCCCCCCCCCTCCGGACTGTTTATCCCACAGCTTGCCCCTATCACTGGACCCCGATTCTTGTTTTTCCCCCCTTCCAATCCAACCCATTTGCCCCCCCCCACCTGCAGCCCAGCAGGGAGGAGCCGTTAATTTACTCCCCCCTCCCCCCTCCTCCTTCTGGTGTCTCCCCGTCTTTCCCTGCTCACAATGGCAGCGAATGAGAGGGGCGAGGCCCCTCTAACAACATCAGTTGTCCCTCCCACACCTACCCCTCTGCCCAACCCCCAAGCCCCTCCACCCCGCAACACCACTGTCAAAACACCTGCCACCACCCCCGCTGGCAGCAGGAGGCACCGGGGCAATTACTGCTGCTGCTACTTCCACCGCCCCCCCAGACTCTAGGAACCGGAAAGGCCAGGGTGGGAAGAAAGGAAAGGGCCCCCTAAAACCACTAGGCCCTCCATGGCAGGGGCTGCCCCCACCGCTGTGTCCTCGCCATCGACCATGGCATCCCTCCCTGCTGTTCCCTCCACCAGCTCTGCGAACGTCCCTCCCCCGGCCCCTAGGACATATGCCCAGGTGGTGGCGGGCTACCCCCTGCCTGCTGCCTCGTCATCTCGCCCACCCACTGCCTCCGCTACCATCACCAGCGGCCGGGGCCCCTTCCCCACCTTGACCAGGAGGCACGGTGTCTGTTGCCTCCTGGTGCCCGCCTCGCCCCACGTGGAGACGTACGTGCAGGCGTTGGCGAAGGTGGTAGGACCCACGGCTATTTTGGCGGCCTCCTTTCCCCATGCCCCCTCCCCCTAATTGCCTTCCCGGGCGAGCGCCCCGCAGAAGGTGGTCCACCACCTGATGCCATGGCTGCCAAGACCACCACGGAATCCAGCACCTAGCCTCACTGGGAGCCCCCTCCCTTACCCCTTAACCCTCGACTCTACTCAGGAGGCACCTTCTTTTAGCCGCTCGCCTCCTGAAGCCCAGAGCCTTACCTCTGCCCCTGCCCCCACCCCTGTCCCTGCCCAGTTCATCTCCTCCTGCAATGCTATTTCCTCCCCTGGGGTTATTTCTTTCCCGCCTTTTGCAGATTCCCCCCAGGGAGCAGTCATTGCACTTTCTAGTCGCGACCCATTCGGAGTTGCAATTTTTCCCCCGCCATCCCCTTCCACCCCAAGGCGTGAAATGGATTTAATAACCCCAGCCTGTCAGGAGCCCCGCCGGTGGTCCGCACTCTGCCTACCCGCCTTAGCGGACCACGAGGCTGCATTAAGAGCGCCACCAGGGAACACCCCAGAAATCGGAACCCCACCCCCCATGAGCTGCAGCATGCACTACGGAAGTTCCTAGAACACACCCGTGGTGCCCGCAATAGGGTACAGCTGGCTCTTCAGCTATGGGGGGACTTTGATCAAATTCTTCAGGCCTCAAAGGCCCTTATAAAGGAGGGCAGGGGGCAAGGAAAGCGCGGTGCTGCGGCCTACGAGCGGACCCGCGGTTTCCGAAAAGATCTACTTGTCCATGGGATGGGTCATGGGTTGCTGCACTACCCGCTGGGGGCCACAAACACCCCCACCAATAAGAAACCTCCACACCCCAGCCCTCCGCCTGACGCCTCTCATTATTGCAATCTTGAACACCAGGGGCTGTAGGATGGCTCTCCGCAGGTCCCAGGTGCTCTCCTTCCTTCGGGATGGAGGGTACTCTGTGATTTTCCTTCAGGAGACCCATACGGATCCAACCGCCGAAGATAGTTGGCAGCTGGAGTGGGAGGACAGGGTCTACTTTAGCCATTCCACGATTCGGGAGGCTGGAGTGGTGACCCTGTTCTCCCCCGACCTACGGCCCGAGGTGCTAGGGGTCGCCAAGGCCGTGCCAGGTCGCCTGCTGCATCTCTGGGTCCACATAGAGGGGCTCATGGTTAACCTCATTAAAGTCTATGTCCCGACATCGGGCCCAGAGTGGCTGCAATTCTATCAGCAGGCGTCCGCCTTCCTCGGCACCTTAGATTCTCACGAGTGCCTGGTCCTGGGAGGGGATTTTAATACCACCCTCGAGGAACGAGACCACTCGGGGACCGAGCAGTGCCCGGTTGCCGCGGACACCCTCCAGGAAATAGCTGAACATCACTCCCTAGTGGACATCTGGCATGACCACCACCCAGATGACACTTCCACGTTCACCTTTGTCTGGGTGGAAGCCCATCGGTCGAGCCACTCCCGGTTGGATTGCATTTATCTATCATGCTTCCATCTCTCATGAGCCCACTCCTCCAGCATTCGGCTGGCCCCATTTTCTGACCATCACCTAGCCACCGTGACAGCCTCCCTCTGTGCAGAGAGGCTGGGGCCCAGGCTGTTGGCATTTTAACAACAGCCTGTTGGAGAATGAGGGCTTCGTGATGTCCTTCCGGGAATTCTGGCTGGCTTGGCGAGGGCAGCGGCATGCCTTTCCCTCAGCGCAGCGATAGTGGGACTTGGGGAAGGTGCGCATCCGGCTTTTCTGCCGCAACTACACCTGGGGCACCAGCTGATGGAGAAATGCGGCAATAGAGCAGTTGGAAAGGGAGGTCTTAGAGCTGGAGAGGCGTCTGGCCGCCAGCCCTGATGACCCGCTTCTCTGCGGAGTGTGCCAGGAGAAGCGGGAGGAGCTCCGGGCCCTCAAGGACCATCGGGCCTGGGGTGCCTTTCTTCGATCCCGCATCCGTCTCCTTCGGGAGATGGATCACAGCTCCCGCTTCTTCTATGCCCTGGAGAAAGCAAGGGGGGCCAGGAAACACGTCACCTGTCTCGTGGCAGAAGATGGCACTCCCCTCACGGAACCGGCAGAGATGTGTGGGAGGGCCCGAGCCTTCTACGCAAGTCTTTTCTCCCTGGATCCAACCAACCCTAACACTTGCAGAGTGCTTTGGGAGGAGCTCCCTACAGTCAGCGCGAGTGACTGAGGCCGGCTAGAGTTGCCTCTCACTCTGGCCGAGTTCTCAGAAGCCCTCCGTCATATGCCCACCAATAAGTCTCCAGGCATGGACGGGCTGACCGTGGAGGTCTACCGCATGTTTTGGGACATCCTCGGCCCAGACCTAGTCACCGTGTGGTCCGAGTCTCTGCAGAGCGGGGTCTTCCCTCTCTCATGCAGGCAAGCTGTGCTCGCCTTATTGCCAAAGAAGGGGGACCTCCGCGATTTACGAAATTGACGTCCCGTCTCGCTCCTCAGCACGGACTACAAAATCATAGCGAAAGCAATCTCGCTGTGGCTAGGGTCTGTGCTGGCAGACACGATCCACCCAGACCAGATCTACACCATCCCGGACCGCAGTATCTTTGATAACCTATTTATGGTTCGGGACCTTTTGGAACTCGGGTCTGTCATTCGCCCTCCTGTACCTAGATCAGGAGAAAGCATTTGATAGGGTGGACCACGGGTACCTCCTGAGCACTCTGCAGGCATTTGGCTTTGGACCCCAGTTTGTGGGTTTTCTCTGGGTGCTGTATGCTTCCGCAGAGTGTCTGGTTAAGCACAACTGGACCCTGACCGAACCGGTCAGCTTTGGGCGAGGATTATGGCAGGGGTGCCCCCTCTCAGGCTAGCTGTACGCTCCGGAGATTGAGCCCTGCCTCTGTTTCCTCCGCAGGAGGTTGTCAGGGTTGGTGCTGCGGGAGCCGGAGCTGCGGCTGGTCCTGTCGGCGTACGCTGATGACATGCTCCTCGTGATCCAGGACCCCAGCGACTTGGCGCGGGTGGAGGCTTGCCAGGCCATCTATTCGGCAGCCTCCTCTGCCCGAGTCAACTGGGTCAAGAGCTCTGGCTTGGTGGTAGGAGACTGGTGGCAGGCGAGCTCCCTCCCACCCGCGCTTCAGAGCATCCGGTGGAGCGTGGGTCCGCTGCTCTACCTCGGAGTTTACCTTTCTGCCATGCATTCCTCTCTGCTGGAGAACTGGGAAAATTTAGAGGGTGGGGTGATAGAGCGGCTCCGGAAATGGACGGGACTACTCCGATGTCTCTCCCTCCGAAGAAGAGTGCTGGTGCTTAATCAACTAGTCCTGTCCATGCTCTGGTACTGGCTCAACACCCTGGTCCTGGCCCCGGGTTTCCTGACCAACCTGCGGACATCAGTGCTGGGGTTCTTTTGGTCAGGAACGCACTGGGCCCCTGTAGGGGTTCTTCATCAACCCCTGAAGGAAGGAGGACAGGGCCTGAAGTGTCTACACACTCAGGTCCGTGTCTTCCACCTCCAGGCCCAACAGAGGCTCCTCTATGGTGCAGGTAGTTCAGCGTGGAGCACACTGGCGCACGCCATCCTGCGCCACATCTGAGAGCTCCGATATGACTGGCAGCTCTTTTATTTCCGTTTGGGAGGTCTTCCGAGAGACTTCTCCGGGCTGCCGGTCTTCTACCAGGACCTCCTCCGGACTTGGAAACTGTTTTTAATGACGAGGTCCGTGGCGGCCACCGAGGGGCTAGATCTCCTCGCGGAGCCCCTGCTACACAACCCCCAGCTCCATGTGCAGGTGGCGGAGTCCCACTCGGTGCGCCAGAGCTTGATCCTGGCAGAAGTCATGAGAGTCGGAGACCTCCTGGACTACGACCGGGGAGACTGGCTGGATCCTCTGATGCTTGCCCGGTGCATGGGGCTCTCCAGACCTCGTACCCCCCGGCACGTACTGCAGGAGGCGAAGGCCGCTTTGCCGCCTACTGCTTGAGCTTACCTCGAGCGAGTCCTGCTCGAGGCCACACCCCGCCCACCCTCTACCCCAGGCCCACTGGACTTTTTAATTGGCGCATGCCCCACAGATCCAATCGACCCCCGCACCCCTTCACTGCGAGCCGGCTGCATGAATTGCAGCTGGTACGCTTTCAAAGTGCACCAAGGAAACATCTATACACGCTCACGCTCCACACCCTTCATGCCCTCACCCTAGTGTCCCACCCCGACACAAAATGGCGAGACCTTCAGCCCCGGTGGGCCAGCCTATAATCCACCTTGGTTCCGAGGCCCGTCAGGGACATCAGTTGGCGGCTCCTTCATGGAGCTGTGAGCACAGGCACGTACTTGGTGTGGTTCACCCCCGTCCCAGATACTTGTCCCTTTTGTGGTGCGAGGGAAACCCTGGCACACATATATTTGGAGTGCACCAGGCTGCAGCTCCTGTTCCAGCTCCTCACAAATCTCCTATTATGTTTTTGGTTGCATTTTTCCCCTCACCTTTTTATTTATGTACTCCCCATCCATGGCCTCACAAAATCGCGGGATCTCCTCCTGGCTCTGGCTAAAACGGCCATCTATAAAACCAGAGAGAGGAGGTTGGCTGATGGAGTTTCCTGTGACTTTGGGGCCATTTTCCGATCCTCGGTCCGTTCATGTATTCGGGCGGAGTTCCTCTGGGTGGCGTCCACCAACTCCCTTGATGCTTTTGAGGAGCGGTGGGCACTGTCCGAGGTTCTCTGCTCGGTGTCCATGTCCAGCTCCCTTTGTTTTGACCCTTTGATTGTGGGAGAGAGTAAGAGACCCCAGCTCCAGCCATTGCTGCTGCAGACACCACCACCCTAGAAGGGTCCTTTCACACGTGGGTGCACGTGCCCCCCCCCCCGGATTGTCCACCCCCCATCCTGCCCCTCTTGTTGGGTGCTTTCAGAGGAAGGAATTGTTGGTAACACTTGGGCGTGGCGCCAGGTAACTCGAGGGGATGGCAGACCTTGAGAGTCGATGAAGCCCCCTCGCTCTGGGCCACCAGGTAACTCAGAAGGGTGGAAGACCACGAGAGTCAAGGAAGCCCCCCGCTCTGGGCCCAGGCAAGCTTGAATACTTCCCTCCCCTGAAGCTAATGAGAAAACAACTGTGATTGGTTGCTCTGTTACACATTGCATATGCTGCTGTTTTTACTTTGTAAGTGTGTTATGCAAATAAAAACATCTTTTGCTTAAAAAAAAAAAATACTCTCCTATAGCCATCTGGCCCGACCCTGTCACAGAAGATACAAAATAGACTAATCTTGAGGAAAATAATGGAAAGTCCCAAGATATTTTGCTATGGTTAAAACATGCTTTGACATTCAAAAGGGCAAAAATATGGACAGCTTATCCTTTTGTTTGTGTGCATTCCAATTATTTGAACTGGGGCCAGCTGCTACTTTATATCAGATCAGAATAAGCAATTATAATAATTATAATATCTAGATAGAATCATTTCATATCCTCTCAATGTCTCTCTACATTCTCAGCATGAAAATGAAATGGATTATGGCCTCCCCCCCCACCCCTTAAGGCTCTGTTTTATTGCTTTCACTCTAACTCTGATAAAAATATTGTATGTTAACTTTTTTGTTGCTGCTAGAACCTGCAGGTAGGGATGTAATATCATAATATAAATGTAAATTAATTCTGTGTGTATGTTATGCACCACAGACATTTTATTTATTTAATCTTGCTAATATTGTAAAAATAAGCCTTGTCTCACCTTTTAGCAAAACTTGAAATATTTTGCAACCAGAGATGTTGGAGCAGAATCTAATCTCAGTTACATGGCTGCACATCCAGAGAAACTGCTTTGAAGTCAATGGAGTGTGATGCATGCATCCTTTGGCATCACCTGATTTGAGAGTTTAAGCACAAACAGAGTCTTTCTCTCTCTTAAGAGGGATTTTTAAAAGGACTTTTACAGAGCATGTGCATCTAATGTAATGGTTATATGTCCAATTACAATGAAACAAAAGAACCCCAAAACAACAAAATATTAAAAAAATAAAGCAAACACCTCCAGAAAATAATCCTGGCACTCAACAGAGGGAGAGTGACCTTTAACCATACCCCTTAAGTATGTTTGTTCTGCTATTCATATAGGTCATGTTTCATAAGTAGTTATCACACACCATGGTGTCTGAGGTAACTGCAGTAGCTTACCTAACACCATATTTTCATAAATACTGAAGGAAAACTCCTGCCCTTATTGAAGTTAGTGGGAGATTCACTGATCTCCCTCACTGCCCTCCCCCATAATGCCAGGGGGAAAAACAATCAATACCCCCCACACACACACACAAAGGCAACTCATGCAGATGCTCTTCTGCCCCAACTACACTGCTCTCTTATATAGGCTGCCACCATACAATATAGTCTTTGACCCCAAAGAGCCACAGACTTGGGCTCTAGACAAACTGAGGAAGGGAATGTAAAAAAAGAAGACAACCTGGAGAGAAGGTAAGGAATGGGAAAGTAGTGGAAAGAACTCAATGGGGGAAGACTCCTTTTGCATATTACCTTCCTTTATCAATGTCCACCTATTTTTCTCTGCTTGTTTTCTGTTCTGTCTTTTCGTGTATATAACTTGTGACTAGCATCAATTAAATAATTGATTTTTTATTGTGCCGACAAACTGAAAAATCAGAAAAAATATTTTGTTCAATTCCAAATATACTCTTAATTTGTCAAAAAATCAGAAAAGTCTGTTTGAATCTCCACTCTGGAGAAGGGACTTGAACTCAGATCCCCATGTGAGCATACTGACCACAAGGCTAAGCTTAATCTGGGGTAGGTTGCTTTCAATCTTTCCTGTTGAAGCTGTTCCACTTTGCATAAAAACTTAAATATTCATTGGACCAAAGAAAGAGAGAGTGAAAATTACTTTATAGCCTCACGATTAAGGCTCTTATCTGGGAAGTAAAAGATGTGGATTCCAAGCTTCTCTCTTTCTGATTCAGAGGGTAGATTTCAGTCCACATCTCCTATCCTCCAGTAGAGTGTCTGAATCATAGAATCACAGAATTGAAAGGGACTGCAAGGGTCATCCAGTCTAACCCCCTACCAAGATGCAGGATTTGTGTCTAAACCATCCAAGACAGATGGCTTTCCAGCCTCCTTTTGAAAGCCCCCAGTGAAGGAGCTTCCACAACCTCCCTTGGCAGTCTGTTCCATTGTTCTACTGTTCTTACAGTGAGGAAGTTTTCCCTGAGATTTAATCTAAATCTGTTATGCTGCAGTTTGAATCCATTGTCTCTTGTCCTGACATCTGTGGCAAGAGAGAACAGCTTTTCACCATCTTTTTATGGCAGACTTTCAAGTATTTGAATACTGCTATCATGCCCCCTCCCCATTTAACCTCCTTTTTTTCCAAACTAAACATACCCAGTTCCTTCAGCATTTGCTCATATGCCTTGTGTTCTATCCCACTGATCATCTTTGTTCCTCACCTTTGTCTGGATCCTTTCCAGTTTCTCTACATCCTTTCTATACATTTGTGACCAAAATTGGACACCGTATGCCAGCTGAGGCCTAACTGGAGCCAAGAAGAGTAGTACTATCACCTCCTGTGACTTCCATGCTCTGGATCTGTTAATGCAACCAAAAATTGCATTTGCTTTTTTCACAACAACATCACATTGCTGACTCATGTTGAGGTTATGATCCACCACAACTTCCAGATCCTTCTCAGCAGTGCTGCTGCCAAGCCAGTTATCCCCCATTCTGTATTCATGCATTTGGTTGTTCTTCCCTATGTGTATCCACTTAATGGTTGTTCCACAAAGCCCACATTTCTCCAGCTTACTTATCAGAATGTCATGTGAGATTGTGTCAAAAGCCTTGCTGAAGTTCAGGTATATTATGCCCACTGCATTCCGCCTATTCACCAAATCAGTTACCCTGTCAAAGAAGGAAATCAAGCTGGTTTGGCATGATTTGTTCTTTGTAAACCCATGCTGGCTGCCAGAGATTACCCTTCCTTCTCCAGGTATTCCTAAATAGAATGTTTTATATATTGCTTTAGTAGCTTCCCAGATATCAAAGTCAGGCTGACTGGGTCTATATTTCCCTGGCTCCTCCTTTTCCCCCTTTCCTTAATATGGGTGCTATGTTAGCCCTTCTCCAGTCTTTCAAGGCCTCTCCTGGCATCCACGAGTTTGCAAGTATTATTGTCTGTAGCTAATTCCTTCAGTACCCTTGGGTCAATAGCATCTGGCACCACTGATTTTAAGTCATTCAAATTGGTAAGAAGATCTCTACATATTCTTTACTTATACTGATCTATGGCAACTTCACTAGTTATCAGGCATATGTTATTTTTCGTGAGAAGACTGAAGCAAAGTAGGCACTGAGCAGCTCTGCCTTCCTATCGTCTTCTGTAACCAGCTAACCTTCTCTATTGAACAGTGGACCCACACTATCCTTGATCTTTCTTTTCTGTCTAACATATTTGAAGAACACCTTCTTCTATTTCCATGTATACTTTCTTGGTGACATGTCCTGCGTTCCATTTCCTGTATGTATCCCTTTTGGTTTTTTAGGTAGCTAGAAGATAATCACAAGACTATGGAGTAATTCTCTTTCACTCTGTCTTTGGCCCAATGAATATTTATGTTTTTGTTCAAAGTGAAATAGCTTCAACTAGAGAGAATGAAAGTAGAAGATCCTGTAGCCTGGTGGTTAGTCTACTAACCTGGGATAGAGAGTTCCTTTTCTAAAGTGGGGATACAAACCTGGATCTCCCACATCCCAGACAAATACCCTAACCACTGGCTCAAGGTTATGAAGGATGCATACATGCACTGTGTTTTTCATCTAAACATTATAAAGCACTGTCACTCTCTAACTTTTCTGTAGCTGGCTCCAAAAACTTTTTTGCCCAGTCAAAATTAGTTGGACCAAATTAATGAATAGTTTTGGGTTGACCGAAACTATTTTTCAGTAAATACACTATGGAGCCAAAAAAATTCACCCAGCCCTAATTTGATAGTGTGTGATAGGTAAAATTACACATCCTCAATTAAAAAGAAAGAAAAAGTGGGAGGAAACATAAGTGGTATTTCTTAGCTGAAGAAAACAAAGATACAGCCAGCAGCTATCAATTACAAAATGGCTAGTTAGTTTACAGGTACAGCTGTTTTGCATTGCCAAATTTAAAGCACGGACACTAGAATGGCTTGCTGGAGAGAATGATCAGTAAAAAAAAGAAACCCTTTTCTTGTGAGGGTTAATAGGGAAACTGAAGTTTTGTTTGGGCAGTGGGTGCTTTTGTGTTAACTTAGAGGCTGCTCATATATACTGGGCTTGACAGTTTGACCCAAACTACTTGGTCTGTGGTCTACTTAGGAGATATTGTGGAGTAAAGAAAGAAGACTATAAAACATCACAAATACACACACAAATACGTCATATGTCAGGCATAGTGGAAAAATAAATTCAGAGAGTCCTTGATCAAAAAGAGGGAAAGAAAGTGGAGCGGGGTGGTTACCCCACTCCTGTCTTGAAGGGCTTAAAACAGCCCTGGGAGTGGGCTGTGGCAGGGAAAAAGCTGGGCTGATTGGGGGAAGCAACCACAGCTATAGCCAGGGCAATCAGGGCCCAGCTGGCACTTATAAGAGGTCAGTGGGGCAGGAGCAGAGAGCCTCTCTCTCTCTCTCCGCCTGTGCGTGCCTTTAGAAGGAGAGGGGCCTGGCCGCTGGGGAGCGTACCTGAGTAACTAAGGCGAAGCAGAGATGGGGGAAGGCCAGAAGAGCTGAGGAGCTCTGGCCTGGAAACCCCCCAGGCTGCAGGGCTAGGGGAAGGCTAAAGAACGGTATTGGGGTTGCAGAGGGCAGCCCAAGGGTAGGCAGAGGCAGCAGATCCAAATCCCCCTTGCCAGTGATGAGTGGCTTATGTACTGCAGTCTGCCCCAGTGAATGGGGGCTAGATGGTGACTAGCAGTAGCCCAAAGACCGAGGCAAGGTGGGGATAGAGGGTGGAGGTTCCCCTGTGAGGGGAAGATCCAGAGTGTGGAAGTTACTACAGGGGGCAGCACCCCAAGAGAAAGGGGCACCAGGAGCTAGCGGCAGCGAGACACTGGCCTGCAGAGGGTGATCCGGAGGCTGGAACCCTAATTCCCTGGACAACCAGCAGAAGGTGCTGCAGGGGGTGAGTCTCGCCCAGTCACAGACAAAGAGAGGAAAATAGCAAAATAGATATAGAGTTCAATAAATGATCTCCCTTCCTGCCAGTCTTGTTTTTGGGATGTTATGTTCTTAATATATAGTAAATTGTTTCTTTTAACCAAAATATACCTTAGCTGAATGCTTTATGTTGAAATAAGGATGGAAGTTAGTTGCTGGGAAAAAAAATCACAAAATTAAGCAATTTTTACCAACACTGTGAACCCTGCAAAATAGTTATCAGTTTTCAAAATATTGAACTTCATGAGATCCACAGCTTTGATGCTTGTCTCTCCTTACTATTAAACTGTGTGAGATTAAAAGAGGTGTTAGGAAGATGGACTACTGTGAAGACAGTTGGTTAATACCTCCTATCCTCGCTGCAGAGATAATTACTATAATCTAAGTCATCGGAAGAAAAAGAGTAGCCTGGTGATATCAATTTGTCCATGAATCTGAAAATGTCAGCCCTAGTTATTAATAAAACAATTTACAGTAACAGAGTCCAGTTTCACAAAGGGATCTGAACTATTTCAACTACTAGAATCTGCTTTTTTAAAGCACAGATTAAATTAGACGTTCAGAGTCAGATGAAGAAAGGAAGGGGCAGGCTGTGCAAGTAAGAGACTGTTTGTGAAAGGAAAACATTATTCTTGGATACACAGAGACTCGTTTTTACCAATTCCAGATTACACCCCTTTTTGTTGCAGGGATTCACAGTAGAACAGAATACATTCTATAATAAATTGCACTGGCATTAGATGTTGATAGAGATTTAAAGAATGTGCTGTCAAATCTGTGTTATTACCCATCTCTGTTTCTTGGGCAATAAGGAATAAAGTGAAGAAAGGATGGTCATGAAACCATGAAAATATGTGTAAATGATGAAAACATATTGCATTTAGTATTTCTCCTTAAATGGGAGAGTAATTTTAGAAGGCATCTGCAATAAGCTTCCAGCCTCTCTGGAGCATATGGCTAAGATATGTTCCAATTTAAAGAATAAGACATTGAAGTTGTAATTCCCCATGAAAAATGAAACTTGAAGAGAAAGTTGGTCAAGAAGAAGCAGCAAGGGATGGAATAAGTGTATTCAAGACCAGATGAAGGTATATTGCAAAACTTAAATAATGCCTGTGTAGTCTAGGTTAAGACTCTCTTTTATAACCAGGTCATATTCTATGTTTGGGGAAAAAAGCCATTTAAAAATAAGCATGCTGTGTCTATTTAAATGCCTAATTGTGGGTTTAGTCATTCAAATTTCTAGGTGCTCATGTTTTAAAACTATATGAAAGACAAATAAAATGAAAATAAATTATACAGGAAGTTAGATTACATAATCTTCTGCCCCAAACACCTATGAATCTGAAAAAAGTTGGAAAATAAACTGGAAACAAACAGACAGCCCACGGACTACCAATCATTCCATTATTTCAGATCCCCTTCTTCCGTTCAATCAGTGAGAAAAGATCAACAAAGGAACAGATTTCCTGCAATTCAGTTATGATAGATGCTCAAAAAATGAGGGACATCATGACACTCTTGGGAATAGAAGAGATACACAGATAGTGGGTTCTGGCCTTCTTTTAGATACTCTTAACCAGGAAACACACAAGAAGTGGGAAAAATAGATTAGGTTATTTTGTGTCTTTGCTAATTGTCAGGTACCACATGTGGGTCTTTTTAGCCCTTCATTATCTAAATCACCAGACAAAGAGAGGGCTTGTCTATTTCCAGGTCTCACTATGTCAGTTGTGGTCATCTTGCACTCTACATTTAATAGAGTCCTGCTATAGACTTACCAATAGCAGGCTAAAAACTCTTCAACATTCTCTCAAAGGAAAGGGTCCATAGACATACCACTTTGTGCTGTGCTCTTGTCAGACCTAAGCAATATCAGAATTTGACTAGAAGACCAGAAGTAAATAGCTAGCTGCTGCATTAAATGGGGGTGTTGATCCTTTTGGTGGTGCTTCTCCTCTGGTTTAATATAATGTCACAGCATGATGTGCCAGCATACCATGCATCTAGTTCTGCTGTGTGAGCAGGACTTTGGACTTCAAACTTGTGGAATAGGGAGGAGAGTTTGCCAAAAGTGATAGAAAAGGCTTGAGAGAAAAAAAAAACAGACAATATCTATGAGCAAATTTGCATAAATAGATTCACTAATAAGTAAACAGAGTTTGATTTTTACAGCTTCACTCCCAGTAGCTAGAGGAGTTCTGTGCTATTCAGAAAGAAAGTTACCGTCAAAGTTCATTTCTTCATGTGCATCTAATCCATGGAGCAAATTGTAGTATGGGGGATTCTCGAGGCAGTAATGCTATTTCCTGTGTAGTAAATTGATGTACCTCCTATTGGCTGCACACAGTGCTTTATCAAAATAGTAGAACAAGCTTGCTCAAAATGTGTGAAATATTTTTGCAGCTCCTGACTTGCAGGGGCTCTGTTTCTGTCTCACATACACTTGCTTTTTAAAATGTGCTTGGAGTATTTATTTTTTCTTGGAGAATTTTTGAGAGGCAGTTTATATTAGCATTCAGGGAGTCTTCTATCTATTTTTAATGAGTCACTCACAGGAACAGAACAGCTTGCATGAATTTTATTGCAAACATTGGTTGGTTTTCAATCAACAGAATTGTAGATATTTTATATGAGAATACAGAATAGCCAAAGCCATCCTAACTAAAGCATAAAAGATTTTCTATAAAAAAAAAGAAATAAACACATATTCGTTATAAAAATGGAGCCCATAAAATATAGAACTTTTTTGGACTACTTGAAGATGAATCATGCTTCCTACATAAGATAGTGCTAGGCAATAGAGGCTGGTAAAAAGAACTTGGGTGTGGGGGAAGAAAATACAAACACAAGAGAGATGAAAATGGGAATACAAATTTGCTGTAATTTAATTTTGAGGTTTAAAACAGCAAGTTAACATTGAGAAAATTCAGTTGCTTCTGAATGATTCTGAAATTTTCAGTTGAACCATATATATAAATTTAAAAATTCCCCTTGAAGTTTACTGATTTCCTTCATACCTTGTGAGAGACAGATGATCTATAGGCAAGATCCTCAGCTGCTGTAAATTTGACATAGCTCCATCCAATGTAGATCCAGTTGAGAATCTTGCTTTTTATGTTCAAGTCACCTTTTTTGGTACAGGGAGGGGAAAGAAATGTTAGCAGAACTGCAGAGTCCTGAGTACAAATGCAGTTGAGCAAATTCAAATACAAATGTGGGTTTTTTAATCCCTTCGGTCAGATGGATGCAATGACACTGCTGATTGAAATGACATTGGTGAAGACATATTTTTAGGTTTGCATTTGTACTCCAAAAAAAGAAAAGTAGTGTAGTGTCCATTCAAGTAGCTTAGTGGAATAAGCAAAGCTTGCAATATATTAACTCTACTAATTCTTTATTGCAATGTAGCCACTTCATACTTATGTACAGCAGGAATTACAGCACACGCTTCCCAAATTAAACTTCCTTCCATTTTACAGTCTCTCACACAACCTAGTTATGTATCAATGAACTCTAAAGGAGCCAACATAATTCACCTGGCTACTTGATCCAAAAGGATCATCCGGAAACAGCAGATAAGGCACTATGTGGCTAAAGATTAAACACATCCACCATAGTAAAGATGAAGAGACACATAGACAATGTCTCAGTAGCTTCTCTAGCCCCCTTAACCGCTCAATCTATGGTCTTTTTGGAACTCCACCCCTGAGCCTCAGTCTACAGTGTCCCATAGGGCAGCTGGGCATCTTTATGACTTCAGTAATCATCATATCCTCTGTAACACCAGTTGAATCCAGAGAGAGGGTTGGGGATAAGCACAGACAAGATTAGGTAGAAAACATACGGAAATGAATTGCTCCCCATCTAAACAACCACCCCATACCAACTACACACGACTATCCACTCCCCTTGCACATCCAAATCAACTCCCCTTGGGATCTGTTGGCTCAGTGTGCAGTCAGTTTACAATTCCTGATGGAATTGGCTCATAGTATGGAAATGTATGATATTGTAGCTTTTTACGGTTAGTTCAATTTGGGGGGATAGTCAAACGGCACACATCAATATTGACAAAATCCACCATTTCTTGAGTTAGTTTGCTAAGGTCCATTTCAGAGTGTATAAACTTCCTAAAATAGGAGCTGATATATGATATCTGTCTTTATTAAGCTGCCTGCTAACAATATGAAGGAAAGGAGGGGGGAGAAATCTTGTCATTTATACTGACATATACAAGATATAATGGATCTTACTGACAAGCAGTGTTTGCAATTTTTATTTTTATTTTGCTGACAGTTGCCAGTAACAATACAGCTCTCAATGTCAGTATGACAAGGCCAATCAGATTACTGTGTTGGTTAGAATGAAGCAACATAAACTCTTGACAGGAGTAACATAACTTGAACGCATTCAATTTAGATCCCAAAATAAGTCAGTTCTATATTGTGTGGATAGATAGCTTTCATACACTATTTAGGTAATACACTAAATATTAGAGAAAGAGTAAGGCAATTTGGAATCTGACTGAAAACCCAAAGAAGTCACTGGAAAGGGTCTTATTCATTTCAATGGCCTTTGAATCAGGCTCTGGGTTTATATCTCTGTCAATTTCCTTACCTTTCCATTGTATTATTTATTTTGTTCTCCATCATACCATATCTTTTTTTCAACTTGAGACAAGATATGGGAAATAAAATAAACAGTTATGTTTCTGAAATGTATCCATCTTAGAGCAGCGTTAAAGACAATATCCAAATGCATCCAAAGTGTTGACAATGCAGGGTCAAATATAGGGAGTATCGGGTTTTCTCTCTCCAAATTGTAAAACAAACCAAAGGAACCCACCTCTTTTCTTTGTATAAGACATATCTCCTATCTGTATTCCTTGCACTGAAAGACAACACATTTACAGAAACTTGAATATTGCTGTTTCAAAGCCCCACTGCCAACCTTTTTAACCAGGATCTTGGACTTCTCCTCTTTCCTTTCAAGCCTCTCTTGCTTTTGGAAAATCTACCATCCTCCCTTTTCTACAATCTTGCAACGTTGGTGCCATTTTGAGTCTCTTCTGTCTTTTATACCACACTGTGAATACCACTGAATTCACCTATGTATTTTCCCCCCTCAATAACAGCTCCAAAATCCATCTTTTCCTCTCCATCTCTACTGATCTAACCCTTTGATCCCCACTTTCCTTGACTGCTTCTGCCTTCTGCTCTTGGACTCTTCTTGGCTCTCATCCTGTTCGTCTTCAACGTATCTGCCATAAATATAAAGGGAAGGGTAAGCACCTTTAAAATCCCTCCTGGCCAGAGGAAAAACCCTTTCACCTGTAAAGGGTTAAGAAGCTAGGATAACCTCGCTGGCACCTGACCAAAATGATCAATAAGGAGACAAGATACTTTCAAAGCTGGAGGGGGGAGAAACAAAGGTTCTCTCTGTCTGTGTGATGTTTTTGCAGGGAACAGAAAAGGAATGGAGTCTTAGAACTTAGTAAGTAATCTAGCTAGATATGCGTTAGATTCTGTTTTGTTTAAATGGCTGATAATATAAGCTGTGCCGAATGGAATGTATATTCCTGTTTTTGTGTCTTTTTGTAACTTAAGGTTTTGCCTAGAGGGATTCTCTATGTTTTGAATCTAATTACCCTGTAAGGTATTTGCCATCCTTATTTTACAGAGCTGATTCTTTTCCTTTTTTTCTTCAATTAAAATTCTTCTTTTAAGAACCTGATTGCTTTTTCATTGTTCTTAAGATCCAAGGGTTTGGGTCTGTGTTCACCTATGCAAATTAGTGAGGATTTTTATCAAGCCTTCCCCAGGAAAGGAGGTGTAGGGTTTGGGGAGGATTTTTGGGGAAAAGACGTTTCCAAGCGGGCTCTTTCCCTGTTATATATTGGTTAGACACTTGGTGGTGGCAGCAATAAAGACCAAGAGCAAAAGGTAAAATAGTCTGTACCTTGGGGAAGTTTTAACCTAAGCTGGTAAAAATAAGCTTAGGGGGGTTTCATGCAGGTCCCCACATCTGTACCCTAGAGTTCAGAGTGGGGAAGGAACCATGATACAACTACTAAAATAATATACCATGCCTATCCTCTTTAAATCCATCATCACCTTCTGTCTTTAAGCTTCCTATCTCTTGCATTCAAGATCCTGCATAATTTTGTCCCTGCTTCCTCCATACTTTTCTCTTCTTGTTGCCCAATCACTGCCTTTGTTCCACCCATGCAAGACTAGCTACTGTGTCTTTTTCATGTTATTGTCTGTGTCTTTAACCATGCATCCCCTCCTCAGTCTGGAACCCCTTCCTTGTGTTGGTCTACCATACCTTCACCTAGAAACCCCTCCTTAAAACATACTTCCAGGAAGCCTAATACTAGCCCTCATCTCAAAATTGTTGTAACATCTAAAATGCAAGATTTTTTGTGTTTAAAAAAACTGGAATTACAGGAATACAATGGGCAATTAAATATTACTACTCAATGATTTTCTCAATCCTCCAACTATTTGTTGCTCTTCAGGGCAAGTTGTATCTTGGAATCTTCTTATGTTTCTGTAAAGTTCCTAGTAAACTTTGCATGGCATATAAATGTAAACAAATAAAATGAATAAGAAGATACAATAAATAATAAAGAAATGAAGGAATGTCAGTAGGAATTGGTGCATACAGAAGTGACATGAGATGGTTGTCCTCCTGCAACAAACAATCCTCCAAAAGAGAACAGCTCAAAAATTTAAGATTTTCTGACAGATGTTACCTCATTCTCTATTTAGTTTCAGTGCTAAATGAAAAAATAGAGCACACAGATTTTGGTTATGTTCAGCATCTGTAACACCATAACCAATGACATCAAAGTAACTTTGTGAAGCTGGTAACCCTGTAATATACTCACCCTCATTTTCTGGAAGTCATTGGAACAGATGCTAAACTATAGGATACACAGCAATCACAGGAAGAAATGTGTAAGAAAAGCAACAAGACCATTATTATTTTCATTCAAAACTATTTGAAAAGACGTGCTTGTAAAATCTGAAGTAGAGAACATTTGGTATTTTGTATCTCTGAATACAGTAGTGCTTCAATATGTGAAAGCAGGTTTTCTATCCACTGTGTATTTTTTTCATTAGGTCTCCTAAAGTATTAACGCGTGCGTGCGTGCGTGTGCGCACACACACAGAGTATATTTCCTGAACTCTTTTGCATAACTACCACAGAGGACAGCCAAAAGCAGAGTCATTGTAATTGTCTGTAATACAATCAGACATCTCCATTTCTGACTAAACAGCAATTTTAATGGACATTGGTAACAAGAATAAGCTTTTATTCAAACAAAGGTCAATTGTAATGACTGTGAATTATATGTCCAAAATCTCTTATTTGGTCTGATGAGTAGATCTCAGGGTGGGGGGTGGGGGGAAGTGCTATTACGGTTCCCCTTCTTGTTTCACATGATTACCCTGAAGAAACCTCAATAAATTCCATTGGGTCCTTATCCCACAGCTGTTGTACTAATCTGGAATTGAGATAGATAAAGCATCAGCATCCTATAGTTAAAATAATCCTTTTATTTCAGAACTTGCTAACCAATAACAAGGATAAGGATTTTACTCCAGTTACATTATATTATATATGTCAACGTATAGGTACACTCTAGCATTGTCTATTTAGCACACAAGGAAATTAACATTACCACTTTTACCCCTTCACACCACTTGATACTTCCTTATAGCTCACAGAGTCTCTCAAGTCTGACATTTTGAAAAGTCCAAGTTGCAGTAGAGATCTGAAAATTCAGGCATCTATTTTCTCTATCTTATAGGCGTAGAAAATATTGTAATTTAATAGGATGCTGGAGCACATTCCTCTTATTTGTAGGCTGTAGCCCAGATTCAGATTCAACTTGCTGAATATGGTAACACCAGGAAGGTCAGAGATGTATTCTATGGAGAGTAATATGCCACTCTTTTTTTTTTAATATGCACGTCTATAAAACTGCAACTTTTCTGACCCATCTAAAGTCCAACATAAGCTCTGGCTCACTAATATTTATCTCTGGAGATTGTTGAATGCAATGCTATATTATTTGCATCCTGAGCTCACAATCCACACTAGTCTATTCAAAGTTGAAAGTTGATGTAACTGAGCATGAAAATTGGTCAGTGCTCTATCTGGTTCTGGTCATGCTTGTGTAACGACAAATGTTTCAGGTGCTATGTTTTTTTGTTTGTGTGTGTGTGTGTGTGTATATGTTTTTGTTTGGTTTTTTTTTTTTTGAGAGAGAGAGAGAGAGTAATTCAAAACTATAAGGGCTTTCTCTAGGGTCTTGTTATCTCAGTGAGGTGTTTTCCTGAGCAATAAATCATAAGTATCTTTTACCTCCTCATCCATTCAGTTTAGCAACATTTAATATTATGATTTTGAACTTTCAATAGCAAGTGCATTTTATATTTTACCTACATTTCTCGATCTGCTTGTTTGTTTGTGCCATCACTGCAAAACTTTTGCATCCTCATGTGCATTAAATGCTGTTTATACAGGTAGTGCAAACATCATGTTGCTCTTAATTCTTTAACTCCATTAATCTATTTTATCTTATTGTAGTTTATTTTATTCTCTTTTAAATGTTTACATAATGTATTGCAGCTATATTCCTGTTTAGTTTTGCATACTTTTGTTCCTGAAATGCTATGAGATGTTCTTTTTTTAACTGCTTCCTATAACTCTTAACAAGAGTTTGTACTGTTTCTGTCAACCAAGAGGGATATCACATGTATCCTGTTAGCCTTTTTTCCTCCCCTCAACAAAGCTGGCCACAGTTCTAAAGCCAAATGGGGATTTTACATTAGCTTTATACATGTAGAAATGAATAGTTTTCTCACCTTGTCTCCTTGAAATTAGGGTATTTTTTTTCTTTGTTGTGGTGAAAGTCTGAATGCAGATTTGTGATGTTGTACAAGATTTCTTCTGGTTTATTACTTTGTTTACTTCTCAGTATGCGTTTGGTTTTTTTTTTTGGTTTTTTTTGTCATGTTTCCTTTTCTTAGAACAGTTAAATAACCTTGACTTTGACAATACCACATAGGAAGGTAAGGCACATAGGAACAGGTTTAACCATTCATAATTAGGCGAGCTGCAGCAGCTTGATGGGCACTCTAAAAGATAATTCTAACAAATTATCTACCAACAATATTGGCTTTCTCAGGTTACAACAGTAAAATAAATTCCTTTCACAATTAACTCTTTCTTCCTGGCTCCCTGTTCTACTCTCAGCCCCTTCAAGGACACCAGATATTTCACCCTCTCTCCATCACATCTGACAATCACTATTCCCCTTCCGAAGGTATCCTTGAAATCAAATTCCTCTCCAGTCCCTCAAATCTCCCTCAGTATTAATAGAATCATAGAAATGCAGAACTGAAGGGACCTCAAGAGGTCATCTAGTCCATTCTCCACATACTGAGATGGGATCAAATATACCAAGACCATCCCTGACAGGTTTATGTGTAATCGATTGTTAAAAACCTCCAATGACAGGGATTCAACAACCTCCCTAAGTAATCTATTCCCGTAGTTACTTTACTTAGCCCTGGTCTACACTAGGACTTTAGGTCGAATTTAGCAGTGTTAAATCAATGTAAACCTGCACCTGTCCATATGATGAAGCCCTTTATTTCAATTTAAAGGGCTCTTAAAATCGATTTCCTTACTCCACCCCTGACAAGTGGATTAGCGCTTAAATCAGCCTTGCCAGGTTGAATTTGGGGTTCTGTGGACACAATTCAATGGTATTGGCCTCCGGGAGCTATCCCAGAGTGCTCCATTGTGACTGTTCTGGACAGCACTCTCAATTCAGATGAACGATTGTTTGCCGTTGCTCTGACGCAGGGAGGGGCGACTGACGACACGGCTTACAGGGTTGGCTTCAGGGAGCTAAAATCAACAAAGGGGGTGGCTTTACATCAAGGAGTATTTCAGGCAGGACTTCACGGAGGGTTCCAATAAGAAATGGTGCACCTAAGTTATTGTTCTTATTGGAACAAGGAGGTTAGTCTGGCCTCTGATTGATACATGGCTAGATTTACCTCGCTACACCTTCTCTGTGAGTGACTGCAGTGTGACCTAGAGGAATGAGTCCCCTAGATGGGGGAGGGGGTTGTACAAAACAAATCTGGTTTATTTCTTGTTTTGATACACTCCATCTATCTTTTACATCTTTGGCTGGCAGCAGATGGTGCAGAAGGACTGCATGCCATCCATATCTCATGGCTGCTCGGCAGAAGATGGTACAATAGGACTGCTAGCCATCCTCATCTCTTGCCTGCCCGGCAGAAGATGATGCAATAGGACTGCTAGCAATCCATATCACCTGCCTGCTCACCATAAGATGGTTCAATAGGACTGACTGCAGGACTAAAGAGAATGACTTGATCAAGTCACTCCAAATTTAGTCTCTGCACCCATGTCTGCCCAGGCGCTCCTGATCGACCTCACAAAGGCGACCAGGAGCACCTCGGACATGACGATGACGGCTGCCAGTCCTATTGCACCGTCTGCTGCCACAAGGCAATGGGTTGTTGCTTCTGTGTAGCAATGCAGTATCATGTCTGCCAGCACCCAGGAGATATATGGTGACGGTTCGCTGAGCGGGCTCCATGCTTGCCGTGGTATGGTGTCTGCACAGGTAACTCAGGAAAAAAGGCACAAAACGATTATCTGCCCTTGCTTTCACGGAGGGAGGGAGGGAACGGAGGCCTGAGGATATGTACCCAGAACCACCCGCAACAATGTTTTAGCCCCATCAGGCATTGGGATCTCAACCCAGAATTCCAATGGGCAGCGGAGACTGCGGGAACTGTGGGATAGCTATCCACAGTGCAACTCTCCGGAAGTCGACTCTAGCCTCGGTACTGTGGAAGCACTCCGCTGAGTTAATGCACTTAATGCACTTAGAGCATTTTCTGTGGGGACACACACACTCGAATATATAAAACCGATTTCTAAAAAAATGACTTCTATAAATTTGACCTAATTTCGTAGTGTAGACATACCCTTATAGTTAGAAAGTTTTTCATAGTATCTCAACGGAATATCTTCTACTGAAAACTAAGCCTTTAACTTCTTGTCCCTCCGTGGACACAGAGAACAATTGATCGCTGTCATCTTTATAACTGTCCTTTATATTTTCAAAGACTGGTATCATGCCCGCTCCTCCCTCAGTCTTCTCTTCTCTAAAGTAAACATCTGCCCATTCTTTCAGCCTTTCCTTATAAGTCTTGTTTTCCAAATCTCTTATTTTTGTTGCTGTCCTCTGGACTCTCTCCAATTTGTTTACTGCTTTCATTGATAAAGAGGGAAGGGTCAATTGTTCTCCACTTACACAGAGGGACAAGAAGTAATCTGAAGAAGAAGAGCTCTTTGTAAACCCAAAAGCTTGTCTCTCTCTCCAACAGCAGTTCATCCACTAAAAAATATTACCTCACCCACCTTGTCTCTCTTACATCCCAGAATGACAGCTGCAATAACATCACACAGTTGACTTATTCAATTTCTGATCAGCGATAACCCCCCATTTGATTTTTCATCTTGTTGATTTCAGAATAATTCTCCTATTTATTAAGATCATTCTGAATTCCAGTATTATCTAATATTCTAATATTAAAGTGCCTGTAACTACTCCCAACTTAGTGTTTTCTGAAAATTTTATAAACATACTCTCCACTCCATCAGCCAAATCATTAATTAAATTATTGAATAATACCAGACCCAAGATATACTCTACAGGACCCTAGCTAATTTACATCATCCTATCTTGACGATAATTAATCTTTTGGTACATCGACACTTATGGTAACATGTAGAGTACAGACACTGCATGCACAGCTAACATGGGTATAAATAGTTATGTAAACAATGAGGCATGGCTTAGACGAATAGAGGAGGGTAAAGTGTCCTAACATCTGAATCCCCATAGTATATACCCAACGCAGGCTAGCTACATGCCCAGGCAGCACCTCCCACGTCTTTGCTGTTATTTTTAGCAAGATAGCCAAAGTCTTTCCCTTTCACTACGAAAGGCTCTGGCAGGGGGAAGGCAGCAGGGAAAAGCTATGGCAGTGGGGAACTGCCTGAGTCTTTTCCCACTGTCCGAGCCCTTTACTGTGGTGTGTGGCTATGCGTTGCAGTGACAAGTGTGGATGCAGCCGCATGCCTTTCACTATAGAGTGTAGCTATTGCATGTAGTGCCTCTACTCTAGACACCTCCAGAAGTGTAGACATAACCTTTGAATACAGTCTTTCAACCGGCTGTGCATCCATCCACCTTATGGTAATTTCTTCTCGACCGTATTTCCTCAGCTTGCTTATGAGAATGTCACGTAGGATTGTGTCAGAAGTCTTGCTAATGTCCAGATATATCACTTATACAACATCTGACCTATCCATTAGACTGGTTACACTGTCTACACTGAAGGAAATGAGATTGACTTGACATAATTTATTCTGACAATTCCATGTTATCTATTACTTATTATCCTCCAGGCTTGAACAATCTGATTGTTTAATAATTTGTTCAGTATCTTTCTTGGTGTTGAAGTTAGGATGACCGGTCTATAATTCCCTAGCTCCTAATTTTCCCACATTTTGAAAATAGCTACTATGTTTGCCCTTCTCTGGACTTCCAACCTCACCTGTCCTCTGAGTTCTCCTAGATTATTGCAAATAGTTCAGAGATTGCTTTGGCTAGTTCCTTAAGTATTTTAGGGTGAATTTCATCAGGCTGTGCTAACTTGGAAACATTTAACTCTAAATAAACTTTAATCTGTTTTTCTCTATTTTGGCCTGATCTCCTTATTCCTCATTTATATTAATTGTGTTAAGCATCTGGTCACAATTCATTTTTTTTAGAGAAGACTGATGTAAAAAAATATTAGACACTTCAGCTTTAACTATTGTTCCTCAATTGTTTTCCTTCCCTGTTAAATAATGGACTTACACTCTCCTTCATCATTCTCTCACTTCTAAGTTATTTATTGAACCTCAATTTATTGCATGTCATGTCTCTTACTAGTCAGAGCTCATTTTGAGCCTTAGCCTCTCTGATTTTGTCCTTACATGTTTGTATTATTCTTTTATATTAATTCTTAGCTATTTTTCTTTGTTTTCACTATTTGTACAATTCCTTTTTGATTTTTATATCCTTTCAGCCATATTGGTTTCTTGCTATTTTCTTATCTGTCTTCTTCATTGGGATAGTTTGCTGCTGCACCTTTAATATTGTCTCTTTTAGAAACTGCCAGGTCTCCTAAACTCTGATTTTTCCTAAGATTTCCTTCCCATGGAACCATATTTACTAGTTCCTTGACTTTGTTTAAACCATCTTTTTTGAAGTCCATTATCTTTATTTAGCTGCTCTCATTCCTTCCTTTCCTTAGAACCATGAAGTATCATTTTGTGGTCACTTTCACCAAACTTGCCTTCCACCTTCTGATTCTCAACCAGATCCTCCCTATTAGTCAGAATTAAGTATCAGATAACTGTATCACTACTTACAACTTCCACCTTCTGAAACTAAAAGTTGCTCCCAGCATATTCTAAAAAAATGTTGACACTATGTGTCCTGCAGTATTGTTTTTCCAACAGATATGTGGGTAGTACATGACTACCAGGTCCTGTCGTCTGGATACTTCCATAATTGGGTCTAAAAATGCCATCCATCTCCTTCTTCTGATTTGGTGGCCTACAATAACATAGCCCTTATTCCTGCAACTTTGTCCTCCCCCTTCAGCAAACAGACATTAGAAAAAACAGACTCCGTTATATGTCTCCAAACACAATGTTAATTTCTCCACTATTATATGTCACTTTCTTTACAGGAGTCCCTGAAGCATTTACTAAATAGGTCAGAAAACTGCAGTGGAAACATGATTGTGGAACTTTCTTTTTTTTGCTTGCTAGAAAAGAGCCTTTAGCAGGAATACAAAAGCTTTTGCTTATCTTGTTGGAATTCTGCTTTCTGGATTCATCTGGCATGTGCCATCTCTACAGGTGAATAGTTCAGTCATCAAATATCTTTTTATTTTTAATAAGTGATGGAATTTAGCCTGCTAGAACACACACTTTCTCTACGATAAGATGAAGTACAAGTAATAGCCTTTCATAAATTATTGCAGACTGATTTTCCTACTAATTGGTCTCTAAGCATTTTATTTGTCTTCAAGCCAAATTCACACACATGTATTAGAGCGCAATAAGTTGCCATGTATTAGACCAAAAGTTTCATCAGGCCTTTGGTCACACTGTTAGAATCTCTTGCACACAGGAATTATACTTCTGTCTAAATGGTGCTTTGGATGTTATAACATCAGAGACGCGGGAAAATATATATGATCTATCATAAACCCAAGTCACTTCTGTGTGTGAGGCCCTGTGTCTGAGGTTTGCCCTGGAGCCTCACCTACAAATAATTCACTACTATTTTTATCTGTGTAGTAAAGAAAATTACTGAATCTCCTAGGAAAAGAACACAAACAAAACTAGGATTCCTGTGGCACAGAAATAATTAGCTTTGACTATGGGTAAACTTTTCAGAAGAACCTGGGGGCTAGATTTGCAAAGGTCTTTAGGTACCCAGTAGGATTTTCAAAAGTGCCTAGTTGCCTCACTTCCATTGATTTAAACAAAAATGACCTTATCAAAATGAAATTCTGGCAAAATCAATACAGTCCCATGAAACACTTTGATTTCTTCAAATCAGCATTTGAAGGAAAGGAAAAAAAATTCTTTGAGGGGGGAAAAGAATAACAAACAAACAAATAGGTCAGGTCTATTGTATATGTTTACAAAAACTGTGGCAGCTGTGGTGATACAAACGTCTTTGTATTGGCCTGCCAATGAAGCTTAACCCATACCTAGAAGGACAACATCTATGTTTCGAGGGTATGTCTGCGTCAAATTGTGAACTTCAGTTTTGTAACTTTCACTTCAACTTCCTGTGTACTGTAACCTGCATGCTGGGTTAAGACTAGATCTGTGTGAGTAACTGATTCTTCTGTTGGGTCAACAAATAAAAATAAAATAGGAAAAATATTTGGTTCAGTTCTGAAAATGTTCAGAATTTGTCATCAAATTAGAAAAGTCAGTCCAGTAAATTCTCTCTGTGTATGTGTTTATAACCTTTAGCCCAGTGGGCTTTACTGTCACATTATTTCTGAAGGGTGTAACTCAGAAACTAGAGCGTCCACAGTTAGGTGATCCCTGTGAGTCTGTAGGAACTCTCAGGAGCCTAAAAAAGGCAATCAGGAGCAAGGGTCAGAGCTGGGTCAAACCGGAGGCTGGGAGTAGAAGAGGCGTTTGTAGTAGGGTTCCAGGGCAGAGGCAACACAAAGAGTCTGAGCCCAAGTCAGGTTTCGAGATCTGGGTCAAGAGGCAAAGTCCAAATCAAGCCAAGTTTGAAGCCAGGAGTTCAGGAGCAGGAATGGTCAGGACAGCTACAGGCATTCTGTATTGTTGCCTATCAGAACCTTTGAGGCAGGACTTTCCATGGGCTGTGTCCACACCAGGTAATGGGCAATGGAGCACAAGCTGGTTGGCTGCTGCCGGGTGGCAGCCTGGAGACATCAGATACCTAGCAGTTCTGCTGGCCCATGGTGTAGACCCACAGGGCCTTACAGGGACTTGTCTGAGCAACTCGGGGGGGGGGGGGGGGGGATGGTGTCAGGAAGGATGTTGGGATGTTGTACTTGTTTTGGGATGTAAAGTAGCTAAAGTGCAGGGTATGAAGGGTGTCAGGGTGTTCTGCAACTGAGAGAGTACCCAAGAGACCCAGAGCTAGAAATGGTGCCCAGTCACTGTCAGACCCATGGGGGATTATAAGCACAGGAGCTGGGTTCATTTATAACAAATTGGAGTCTGCCCAGAGGGAAGACTGGGCCAGCGTGTAGATAAATCTCTCTGGATGATTCAATATTTGGCCTTTCTGCTGAGATTGTCAGTTATGATGATGTTGCTACCGAGAAACATATATCCATGCAAGGCAGATTATTATAGTAGTATTGGGGTGAGAAATGGAAGACTTTAATGACTTCAGAAACACTGTGTGGTTTTAGTTCTTTGTCAAAGTCCAATTTCTACAGGTTTTGGCAAGATGTAATCTTGATCACTTTGCTTTGGAATGTTTTTAGGGACTCACCCAAACAGCCTTGGAAGTGGTGTGCCATATTATATTCATTTAAGACAATTAATTTAATGTAATTATTGCACACAACTATAAAGTTACCAGCATCATAAAATCTGAGCACAAAATGAACATATACATGACAGAACAGTACATTATATCTATGTATATAAACTCAGTTTGGAGAGGGCATAAATCATTTAGAGTCCTTAGTGGCAAATTCTTCTGTAGGATCTGCACTGCAGATCTCTAAAATGTAGCTTTATTTGTTTTTTTAATGTTTATTTAATGGAGTATCAGCAGCCTTTGCTGCTGGTATTCTCCCATCTTCCAAAAGGGACTGAACTCCAGAGCTCCAAATTTCTTGTGCTCTTCATGGTAAACTACACAAGAAGAAGGGTAGGAGGGTCAAAAGTTGTTGAAATCAGAACAAAATATTCATTGTTCTATCAGGTGAAATGTGAAGATATAGGGGATTATCGAGCTACATGTGATTTTGTAAATGAATTAACTAAATCAGAGAACATGCAAAATTCAACAAAGAAGAATACCCGCTGCATATGTGATACCATCTGGAGGAATCAGGGACCATACAAAATAATGGATTCCAAGAGGTATTAATATAGTATTTCAATCTCTGGCACATATCATCTTGTTACAATATTGTTCATGTTACTTAAAGGAAAAAGAGTGCCCATTTTCCTCAGACCAGTACACTGATCTCCCTGCTTCCTCCTAGGTTCTCAGAAACTTGTGACCCCTTACAGCCCTGTTCTGAAAATGCCATGAATACCAGAGGGATAAAACCACTAAGGGCTTGGCTACACTTGCAGTAGAGTGCCTTGGGTTAAACCAGCCTTCGTACAGAGCAGTAGGGAAAGCGCTGCAGTCTGTCCACACTGACAGCATTTACTTTTCTAACACAAGGTCTAAGGCAGGGGTGGGGAACCTATGGGCCGTGGGTCGGATTCAGCCCATTACTTAATTTCAGCTGTCCCGCAGCAAGTCTTGGCTCCCCGTACCCACCGCAGGACTGGAGCTCTGAGCGCTGGGGCACCCCACTGTTGGTGGGAAGCCCTGAGACTTGACACCCTCCAGCTGAGAGAGTTGAACATTTTATATTTCTCTCTCTAAAAATAAACCTAAATTCAGTTGTTTTTTTACTTGTGCATGGCCTGCAATTTGATTTTTTTCTGTGGGTCAATGGCCCATGATAGAAAAAAGGTTCCCCGCCCCGGCCTAGGAGTTAGCCCTAGACTTGCTCAGCAGTGATGTCATCTCTAGGAATCACCACGTAGAAAGAATAATTCTTAATTGAATCTAATCAGCTCTCACTAAACACTGGAGAAGGAACAGTCAAATGGTGCCTAGAACATCTAAGCAGAATCCACACCGCCTGTACCTTCACTGGGATTTGGCATCCCTACTTCCTGCTTAGCAACTGAGGGTCAGTTTAGGGTGACCCCTTCAATCAGGGCCTGCTAAGCACAGTTCTGTTGACCTTTACTCTTACAATAAGGATAACAACAATGCATTACCCCTGCATTCCAATATTAGAGTTATTTGTAACCCAAACAAGCCAAAATTGATTGTTTTGGTCAAGCAGCTTCATCTGCTTTACATACACACACCTACTCAACCTAGATGTTTGCTCCTGAAGTCTTTTCCCCCAGCTCATCTCTAGATGTTGGGGAGAACTCATTCAGACCATGCTTACAAAAACAAAGAGCCAGATGAGGAGCACAGAGAGGAGATATGAATATCTAGAGAGGAAGAAGGTGTACAGACAACAAAAGACTTTCTGGAGCTGGCAGATGAATGATCCAGAGATACATGTTCGCCATATAATCCGTAATCTGTGTGAAGGGTCAATGGGGGCCTGGAAAGTCAGATGTAGCATCGCCATGCAAAACTGGTCACAGTTAAGGTAAGGACTGCCTCACAGTTTCTGGTAATGGAATTGTTATACTGGTGGAAAATCAGAGACACTGTTATCTGCCACCTCACAGTGTATTGATCAGTTTCTCACTGCTGTCCTCAGGAGAGCTAGTTAGCGTGTTAGTTTTCCAATGGGATGACAGCACAAAGAAGAGATCATAAAACAAGTTTTATGACACCCTGTGTATTCTAGACTGCACAAACATCCCCCTGAGGCCACACAGAAAAAACAGACAGTTTACGAGCCATAAATCCACATAGATCATGAATATTATGGCAACATGCATTTTGATAAGCAGCGTCACAGATCTAGTCACAAAGTACCCAGGGACATATCATGACTTCTACATACTTATCTCAGGTTTCAGAGGAACAGCCGTGTTAGTCTGTATTCGCAAAAAGAAAAGGAGTACTTGTGGCACCTTAGAGACTAACCAATTTATTTGAGCATGAGCTTTCGTGAGCTGATGAAGTGAGCTGTAGCTCACGAAAGCTCATGCTCAAATAAATTGGTTAGTCTCTAAGGTGCCACAAGTACTCCTATACTTATCTCAGACAATCTAGTCTAGCTAATCTCTTTGGCATTGATCAAAAGATAGAGTGAGGTTGGCTATAGGGCTATTATCAGTAGCTGCATCTTACATGTTCAGTAGGAGCCAATCAATTTAAAATGGTAGAATCAATTGCAATTCCAGGGCACAGTTCTTTCTCCCTAAAGCCCTGGCTAATAAGTCAGGTTCAACCTCCCTGGAGTTCATAAGAAGAAAAATATAATGAAGCCTTATTTTTTCACAAAGCATGTCATAGGTTCTTGGTATATCAGGTAATACCTCATTACACTGCCCTTGTAAAATCAATTGTTTGTTTCTGGCTTCTTGCACATATTGCCATACAACATGCAGCACCTTAAAGGAAGGAGACTGATACAGAGCAAGAAGATGATCAGATTTTCTGTCTCATTTGTGTCCTGATCACAGTGACCTGTGTCAGGATGCTAAAGATATGGAGAGTAAAATTTAAATAAATAAACTGGGTCAGAGAGAACTGATGCTTATTTATTTCTATCAGACAAGGCAATGAGTATTAGTAGATCTGGTTAGAAATTTTTTGTTGAAATTTTTTTTGATGAAAGATGCCATTTTTTTCTACATTGAAAAGTTTTGTTGAGACAAAATATCATTTTAGAAAATAAAATGAAACTTTTTGATGTCATAACATCCTGCTTTGATGTTTTCCAAATGGAATTATTTATTTTTTTCTTTAAAGTGACTTTTGGGAAAAAATATTAATTGTTTTTTTTTTATTTTAAAAGAATAAAAAAATGTTAAAGGTCAAAATTGGAACAAAATGTTTTGATTTGATCAGCTGCTCCGAAACACTTTTTTTTTTTTACTTTTTTTTTTTTAATTTCATTTGCAGAAAAATTTGAAAAGATTTGTTCTAGTTCCATTTCAGAATGGAGGGGAAAAAAATTGCAGAATTTCCTGTGAAAGAGAGAATCGAGTTCCCATCCAGCTCTAGTTTTTAGTCTGGGTTTACACACTTTCATTCTGTTTTGTATTTTCCCCTTAAGGGGCAAGGGAAAGTTGAGATGTATCAGGTGCACCAAATGGTATACAAGATACAGTACTATAGCAAGAGAAGCTTGACAGATGCTGTTTAATATGCCTGCCCATCAAGTTGACCACATGTGTATCCAGCAGGTCAGCCTGCAGGACTGCTACTGTGCAGGAGCCTCTGCAACTGCATTCCCAGCCACAGGTCCCAGGCTATTTCATTTATTTCTAAATCTGGTGCAGAAGTCTATATAATGATGCAGAATATATGGTGGGAAAAGAGCACTCCCGCCGGAAGGGCTGAGGCAGCTGTCTTGGCAGAGGGAGAGAGAGGAGGACTGACAGAGTTCAAGAACAGCAGAAATCATGGGAATGTGGTATGTGTTACATCAATGGCTGAAAGGATATGTGATTTTTATGGTCTACTTGCACTGGGTTATAAATGGACTATGTTTTGGAATATTTGCACAATGTTTTTGGTAATAAACTTGTCTCCAGGAAGGGTATTAGTGAATAAAGAGAGTGTAACATGGAGTTCTTGGGTTACCTGTGAGAGGAAACTGAGGCAGGTGTGCTGTAGCCTGCTGCAGGAATGGACACCCTCTGACGGGGTCATAAGACTAATTACCAGATGAACAAAAGGTCGTACAGATCCAGAATGTTGCTAGGACAGTGGCAAAGTCTAGGTCCATGTATTCAGCTAGACCAACACAACTTTTTCTGACTGAACAAAGTGCTAGACAAGAAAATATTAGTGATCACTTGTGATAAAGAACCCAACAACATATACCTTCCATCATTCTAAGCCTCAGACAGAAGGCTTGGGAGCAAAATTTTAGGCAAGGAAGGAAGTGAGGAAAAGTTGTCAAGAAAGCATTGGGCACAATCACAAAGAAAGGGAGAAGTAATGAAAAAGCACACTGACAGATGTTACAGGACAAAACTCAGAAAGAGAAAATAAATTGAAATAGAAGCTGGTGGCCCTGTAATTACTGTCAAGTAAGGAAAATAACTGACTTTTACAGGCTTGAAAACATAAATGAAAATGTTATGCTAGAAAGTGAATCTCAAAGGGGAGATGAGGAATGGGAGGAGAAACAAGTGCCAAATGTCCTCTTGACAAGTATCCTCCTCCTCAGCATAAATGCAGACACCCACACTGCTAGACTTAGTTTTGAAATAAATTAAAGGGGAGGAAAGTGGTGTATGTGGTGATGAAGCTGTGATGACTTGGTTTTCTGTATGATTCACCTCTATGGTTTAAGCACTGTACGTGGTGTGCGTATGTACAGCTCAACAGCAGTCATGTTCTCATAGTTCAGTTCAGAAGGTGAGAGAATAAGCACTTTCCATGCTTTTTCATAAATATTTGTTTGTTCTTTCACATTTTGTTCTCTTAATATAACATAAAGACCTATCTTGCGAAAAATACCTATATGTTCTTTGTGTATGAAAAAAACATAGCACAACCTAATACTAACAAACAATGAGATCAGTATTAAGCAGACTATGAAGTCTAAGATATGGGCAGAGCATAAAAGGCCTGCCTTATACAAGGACAAATGGATATAAACTGGTCATTGGGAAGTTTAGACTTGAAATTAGAGGAAGGTTTCTAACCATCAGAACAGTGACGTTTTGGAATAGCCTTCCAAGGGAAGCAGTGGGGGCAAAAGACCTATCTGGCTTTAAGATTAGACTCAATAAGTTTGTGGAGGAGATGGTATGATGGGATAAGATGATTTTGGCAATTAATTGATCTTTAAATATTCATGGTAAATAGGCCCAATGGCCTGTGATGGGATGTTAGTTGGGGTGGGATCTGAGTTACTACAGAAAATTCTTTCCTGGATGTCTGGCTGGTGAATCTTGCCCATATGCTCAGGGTTTAGCTGATCGCCATATTTGGGGTCGGGAAGGAATTTTCCTCCAGGGCAGATTGGAAGAGGCCCTGGAAGTTTTTCGCCTTCCTCTGTACCATGGGGCACAGGTCACTTGCTGGAGGATTCTCTGCTCCTTGAAGTCTTTAAACCACGATTTGAGGACTTCAATAGCTCAGACATAGGTGAGAGGTTTTTCGCAGGAGTCGGTGGGTGAGATTCTGTGGCCTGCGTTGTGCAGGAGGTCGGACTAGATGATCATAATGGTCCCTTCTGACCTTAATATCTATGAATCTGTAAGTCCTGGATCCTGCAAGCATATAGGTATTTTACCCAAGTGAGAAGTCCCATAAGGCACTGGGAAAGACAAGAGAAACATAGAACAGTGTATGAGGTAGCACTTATGTAGAGAGACAGTACAGGGATTACTGATAATGAAATATTAAGTACTATTGCTGATTGGATTTTAATGAGAGATCTGAAAGAGAAGAGAGGGCTCCAGGAACAAAAGAACAGGGAGACCCTTCCGTGTACTTTTAGACAGCACACTGGGGATCTGAAGCTCAGAGTGGGGATATAAGACAAAGGGGGCAATAAGGCAAAAGAGTTGGTTATAATGAATAGCACCTAGTCATTCATAGAAGATAAGGACATATTTTAGCACCAGTAGTTAGGGCTACACAGGGTAATCCCATTTCCTGGGTTTACCTGGTACTGTAGGTTGATCCTTATCAGAGTTATATTCTATTACACTACATCATCCAAAATTATACAACTTAAAAACAATCCTCATACATGAGCCCCAACATAACAATGAGCTCCATGGGTGCCAATCCACACAGAACCACACTAAAACCAATGCAACACTATGCGAGTGTAATACCGAGAGACCCCAGTCATCAGCAGGCAGGATTGAACCTTTGAAGCTTAGTGCATGAGCCTCTACTGCATGAACTAAAAAGCCAACTTCCTCTTATCTAAGGCTGTAGAACAGACTCATTTAACTCTCTAAGTGGTCTTGGTGCCACAAGATGAGACAGAATACCACACCCAGAAGGTATGTGGGTTACACAAGCACAGAATCTACTCGCAAAGACCTCTTATTGAACAATCAGGGGTATAAATTCTAATGCTCAGTCTTTTGTCTGTCCCTTATCAACATTTTGATACATGATACAATCAGGTGCTTTATGTAATGACTAGTTAGAAGTCAGGACAGTGATTAAATCAACTGGACTTCCTTACTGTGTTAAATAAACCCTTTTGAATTAATCCAAGTATCAAATCATCTAATTTAAAACACCTCCGTGAAGATTAGAAAACAACGTTTAACAAGTGAAATAATTTAAGAGCTGTAGGCTCATGTGCATATATAACATTGTGACAAAATTGTTCAATAATATATATATGTGTATATATATATATATATATATATATATATATATATATATATATATACACACACAATGCAGTGAACAACTCTTATTAGGCAACTGATTATTAAGGTGTCCAGAAACAACTCTCAGAAAGTCAGTTATTAAAAAAATCAATAAATGTGCAGTGAAAACCATCAATTTTCCAATCCAGAAATACATATTAATACTTTTTTGTTAAAGAAAAGGAAATTATAATTTTACCAATTGTGCTTTTCTTTGATTGGCTGAAGTGTTTGTCATAAGAGAAATCAAAGTGTCACTGATCTTATTTTGTCCATGTGTGGATAGAATCTCAATGGCCATTTTAGAATATTTAAAAGGTTCATCTACAATCCTTCAAAAAGCAGGTTTCCTTTTTCAGGACCTTCACATTGAGTTGCTATGCTTAGTCCTGTTAGACCTCCATCCTCATCTTAACCATGAGGTTATCCTAGATTTCTATTGGATATAAAACAGTATCTGAACTTTTCTTAGACAGGGATAAATCCTGTCTTGTAAAAGCCAAAGCAAATGGGTCTTGCACAGTGATTCTCTGTCAAGATTTTTCGGGTATAAATATTGCTGTTAGAGATATGAAGCATCAGAGATGTTGCATCCTCAAGGCTTTGCTAGTATCTTTTGCCCTGTGATCATTTGTCATTAGGATTAACCAGTGCATCTGCAGCTTTCTGTGCTCCACTGTTTCTTAATGCCCAGATAATAATCCTTAATTAATAATGTATGCCGTACTTTTTCTTTCTCTCCCCCACCGTCATCTGTTCTCTATGAATACAGCTGCAGTGATACCCAAAAGTTGCAACTGCATTAGGGATGCATTGTGCTAAGATATGTAGAAAAACATGAAAATATTCTAGGTGTGGGTGAAAATCCGAATTTCCTTCCCATGGGAAATTCTTATGTTTCAACATTGTTGTGGACCCAAACAATGAGATCATAACAGGGTTAAATGCAGAGGCCCCAGTTTTATTTAAAACTTTACCTAACTATGGTAAGCACCCCAAATTACCTACACAAAGACAAATGTTTCCACACTTTAAAAAAGAACACTCATTACAAAAGAAGATGAGGATGATGTTGGCCATGACAAGCATTGTATCACTGTTCATAAATGCATCCAAAATTTAGGTGAGGGCAACGAAAATTCTTGGATCCTTATAAATATTTTGCTTTGACTTGAATATATTAAAATTAATGTAGGGCAAGATTTTGATACTCCTGCTCACAATTAATAGTTCTTAGCATCATAAGCAGCCTCACTGAAGTCAACGGGACTGCTCACGTAGTATCAGATTCTAAATTATTTCTTTTTTGGGGGGGGAAAGAGTGGTGATTATAAATTAGCCTGATAGAGCTGATGGAAGAGAAGATACGAGGATTGGAGATGCAGGTGGAGACTCTGGTTGAGTTTAGAAGGTGGTTCAAGTGGATGATGGAGCAAAGACATGAAGAGGCTGAATGGAAAAGCTCAGACTTGCAGTTGGAAGCAGGACCAAAGAACTCTGAGGGGAGACTGCTGGGAGAGGAAAGTCGACAGTGGAAGCATGTGACTAAGAGAACCAGGCAGAGGAAAAGACAGGCTAGTGAAGGAGAAACAGAGCTCAGGAACTGGTTTGCAGAGTTGGAAAATGAAGAAGGGGCACAGCAGGTGGTCACTGAAGGTGAGAGGGCAAGGAAGAAGAGAAGATAGTCCTATAGGAAGAGGGGAAGAGTCAATGGAGATAACATCAAATACAAGCCCCAGGAGGATATGGGATGGGTAGCAGAGGATCGCAAGGGACAATAGAAATTGAGAGGACTTGCAGCCAGAGGAAACAAGGGATATCAAGAGAATCACACCATCGTCAGGAAAAGACAGGTCTATGTGATTGGGGACTCATTACTGAGAAGAACAGACAGGCCTGTAACAAAAGCTGATCCAGAAAACAGAAGGATGTGCTGTCTTCCGGGTGCTAAGATGTGGGATGTGGACCTGAGGCTGAAGAGGATCCTAAAGGGAGTGGGAAAGACTCCATTGATTATCCTTCATGTGGGAACGAATGATACTGCTAGATTCTCACTGGAACATATCAAGGGAGACTATGCAAGGCCGGGGAAGACAGTTAAGGAAATCGAGGCTCAGGTGATCTTCAGTGGGATTCTGCCTGTTCCAAGAGAAGGGCAACAAAGGTGTGACAAGATTAGGATGCTCAACAGATGGCTCAGGCAGTGGAGCTATAAGGAGGGCTTTGGGATGCATGGCCACTGGGAAGCATTCATGGAGAGAAGACTGTTCTCTTGGGATGGACTTCAGCTGAGTAAGGAGGCAAATAGACTTCTAGGATGGAGGATGGCACAACTGATCAAGAGTGCTATAAACTAGGAATTCGGGGGAGATGGTTGGGAGATGTAAAGGTAATCTCCATGCCAGATTTTCTCTGTGAGAGGGAAGAAAATGAAGTAAGAAAGGATACAGCCATGGGTAGGAGAATGGACATAAGGCGGGAGGGCAGTGTACATACCAACCTAATAGGTAATATTGGCACTAGAATGTCTGTGCCCAATTGGGTAAAGAATGGGAGCGAAGCCAAACAGTAAAAATTAAGATATTTGTACACTAATGCGAGGAGCCTCGGTAACAAAATGGAGGAACTAGAGCTACTGGTGCAGGAGGTGAAACCAGATATTATAGGGATAACAGAAACATGGTGGAATATTAGTCATGACTGGACTACAGGTATTGAAGGGTATGTGCTGTTTAGGAAAGACTTAAATAAAGGCAAAGGTGATGGAGTAGCATTGTATATCAATGATGAGGTAGACTGTAAAGAAATAAGAAGTGATGGAATGGATAAGACAGAGTCTGTCTGGGCAAAAATCACATTGCGGAAGAAAGCTACTAGAGCCTCCCCTGGGAGAGTGCTCGGGGTGTGCAAAAGACCGCCGGGATCCGATTTGCATATGGATAGAGACCTCTTTAATGCTTTTACAGAAGTAAATACTAATGGGAATTGTGTGATCATAGGAGACTTTAACTTCCCAGATATAGACTGGAGGACGAGTGCTAGTAATAATAGGGCTCAGATTTTCCTGGACACAATAGCTTACAGATTCCTTCACCAAGTAGTTGCTGAACCGACAAGAGGGGATGCCATTTTAGAGTTGGTTTTGGTGAGCAATGAGGACCTCATAGAAGACCTTGGTTTGAGTGATCATGAGCTAATTCAGTTCAAACTAAATGGAAGGATAAACAAAAACAGATCTATGACTAGGGTTTTAATTTCAAAAAGGCTAACTTTTTAAAAAATTAAGGAAATTGGTTAGGGAAGTGGATTGGACTGAAAAACTTGTGGATCTAAAGGTGGAGGAGGTCTGGAATTCCTTCAAGTCAAAGATGCAGAAACTATCAGAAGCCTGCATCCCAAGAAAGGAGAAAAATCATAGGCAGGAGTTGTAGATCAAGTTGGATGAGCAAGCATCTCAGAGAGGTGATTAAGAAAAAGCAGAAAGCATACAAGGAGTGGAAGATGGGAGGGATCAGCAAGGAAAGCTACCTTACTGAGGTCAGAACATGTAGGGATAAAGTGAGAAAGGCCAAAAGCTATGAAGAGTTGGACCTTGCAAAGGGAATTAAAAGCAATAGTAAAAGGTTCTATAGCCATATAAATAAGAAGGTAACAAAGAAAGAAGTGGGACCGCTAAACAGTGAGGATGGAGTGGAGGTTAAGGATAATCTAGGCATGGCCCAATATCTAAACAAATACTTGCCGGAGTCTTTAATGAGGCTAATGAGGAGCTTAGGGATAATGGTAGGACAACAAATTGGAATGAGGATATGGAGGTAGATATTACCACATCTGATCTAGAAGCCAAACTTGAACAGTTTAATGGGATTAAATCGGGGGGGGGGGCAGATAATCTTAATCCAAGAATATTAAAGGAACTGGCACATGAAATTGCAAGTCCATTAGCAAAGAATTTGTAATCAATCAATCAATCAGGAGTTGTACCGTATGACTGGAGAATTGCTAACATAATTCCTATTTTTAAGAAAGATTAAAAAAAGTGATCCGGGTAACTACAGGCCTGTTAGTTTGACATCTGTAGTATGCAAGGTCTTGGAAAAATTTTGAAGGAGAAAGTAGTTAAGGACATTGAGGTCAATGGTAATTGGGACAAAATACAACACAGTTTTACAAAAGGTAGATCATGTCAAACCAACCTGATCTCCTTCTTTGAGAAGGTAACAGATTTTTTTTAGACAAAGGGAACAGAGTGGATCTAATTTACCTCTATTTCAGTAAGGCATTTGATATGGTTCCACATGGGGAATTATTAGCTAAATTGGAAAACATGGGGATCAACATGAAAACTGAAAGGTGGATAAGGAACTGGTTAAGGGGAGACTACAGTGGGTCACACTGAAAGGTGAACTGTCAGGCTGCAGGAGGTTACTTCTGGAGTTCCTCACGGATCGGTTTTGGGACCAATCTTATTTAATCTTTTTATTACTGACCTTGGCACAAAAAGCAGGAACGTGCTAATAAAGTTGGCAGATGACACAAAGCTGGGAGGTATTGCCAATACAGAGAAGGACCGGGATATCATACAGGAAGATCTGGATGACCTTGTAAACTGGAGTAATAGTAATAGGAGGGAAATTAATAGTGAAAAGTGCAAGGTCATGCATTTAGGGGTTAATAACAAGAATTTCAGTTATAAACTGGGGAAGCATCACTTGGAAGTAACAGAGGAGGAGAAGGACCTCTGAGTATTGGTTGATCATAGAATGACTATGAGCCGCCAATGTGATATGGCCGTGAAAAAAGCTAATGCGGTCTTGGGATGCATTAGGTGAGGTATTTCCAGTAGAGATAAGGAGGTGTAGTACAGTTTTATACAAGGCACTGGTGAGACCTCATCTGGAATACTGTGTGCAGTTCTGGTCTCCCATGTTTAAGAAGGATGAATTCAAACTGGAACAGGTACAGAGAAGGGCTACTAGGATGATCCGAGGAATGGAAAACCTGTCTTATGAAAGGAGACTTGAAGAGCTTGACTTGTTTAGCCTAACCAAAAGAAGGCTGAGAGGAGATATGATTGCTCTATATAAATATATCAGAGGGATAAATACCATGGAGGGAGAAAAATTATTTAAGCTCAGTACCAATTCGGACACAAGAACAAATGGATATAAACTGGCCATCAAGAAGTTTAGACTTGAAATTAGATGAAGGTTTATAACCATCAGAGGAGTGAACTTTTGGAATAGCCTGACAAGGGAAGCAGTGGGGGCAAAAGACATATCTGGCTTCAAGAGTAATCTTGATAAATTTATGAAGGAGATGATATGATGGGATTGCCTAATTTTGGCAATTAATTGATCTTCAAGTATTAGCGGTAGATATGACCAATGGCCTGTGATGGGATGTTAGATGGGGTGTCATCTGAGTTACTACAGAGAATTCTTTCCTGGGTGTCTGGCTGGTGAGGCTTGCCCACATGCTTAGGGTTTAGCTGATCACCATATTTGGGGTCGGGAAGGGATTTTCCTCCAGGGCAGATTGGCAGAGGCCCTGGGTTTTTTTTTTTTGCCTTCCTCTGCAGCATGGGGCACAGGTCACTTGCTGGAGGATTCTCTGCACCTTGAAGTCTTTAAACTATGATTTGAGGACTTCAATAGCTCGGACATAAGATAGGGGTTTGTTACAGGAGTTGGTGGGTGAGATTCTGTGGCCTATGTTGTGCAGGAGGTCAGACTAGATGATCATAATGGTCCCTTCTGACCTAAAAATCTATGATTCTATGATCTCCTTTTTTGTCAGTGACAGGAAAATCCTACCATGGGAATGAAACCTAATGATCTGGGCTGATATAACAAGTTTTCCTTCTTCCTAGTTCCGAAGAATCTTAGACTGTCAGTTTTCCTTTTACTGACTCCCTGGCATAGCCAAAAGGACTCCAGCTTGTCTCTGACTTTGATATTTTCTGAAAAATAATTTGAGAGTTTTTCTTATTTAATGCCACAGATATGTGCTGGCTTTTATCAAAGGGCATCATTTTATGTGGTAGGAGTGTGAATCATTCCTGCTCATTCTGTTTTTAATTTCTTTCTTTCAAAATCAACACATTATGCTTTTAAATTAGTACTCTAATCTCTCCTAAGATTCTCTTGCTATATTTACAGACAAATTACAACCAATTTTGTATACAAATAAACCGAAAAATGCAGGAAAGAATACATCCTCATCAACACACACCTAATGAAAAATACAGGTAAGTAACTGTCAATCAAGCAGATAGTCAAGTTGATTATTTCAGAAATTACCAATAATTGACATCAGCTGGAAATGTAAAATGCTAGGAGCTGGAGAATATATGAAAATATAAGAAATATTCTACATTGTCTGGAGCACTGAGTGAGGAGATGAATGTTTACACTAACAAGCCTAATAAATATATGGAGAAATTGCAGCATAATCAAAAGTTATATAAGAACATAAGAACAGCCATACTGGGTCATACCAAAGGTCCATGAAGACCAGTATCCTGTCCTCTGACCTTGGCCAATGTCAGGTGCCCCAAAGGGAATGAACAGACAGGTTATCATCAAGTGATCCATGCACTGTCACCCAATCCCAGCTTCTGGCAAACAGAGGCTAGGGACACCATTCCTGCCCATCCTGACTAATAGCCATTGATGGCCCTATCTTCCAAGAAACTATTGAGCTCTCTTTTGAACTCTGTTATAGTATTGGCCTTCACAACATGCTCTGGCAGGGAATTCCAGAGGTTGACAGTGTGTTGCTAAACCTGCTACCTATTAATTTCATTTGGTGGCCCCTTGTTCTTGTATTATGAGAAGGAATAAATAACACTTCCTTATTTACTTTCTCTATACCACTCATGATTTTATAGACCTCTATCATATCCACCTTTAGCTGCCTCTTTTCCAAGCTGAAAAGTCCCAATCTTATTAAACTCTCCTCATACGGAAGCCGTTCTATACCCCTAATCTCTTTGTGGCCCTTTTCTGAACCTTTTCCAATTCCAATATACCTTTTTTTTTTTTAGATTGGGTGACCACATCGGCACGCAGTATTCAAGGTGTGGGCGTACCCTGGATTTATATAGAGGCAATATGATATTTTGTCTTATTATCTATCCCTTTCTTGATGATTCCCAACATTCTGTTGGCTTTCTTGACTGCCGCTGCACATTGTGTGCATGATTTCAGAGAACTATCAGCAATGACTCCAAGATCTTTCTTGAGTGGTAACAGCTAATTTAGACCCCAACATTGTGTGTATATATATAGCTGGGATTATGTTTTCCAATGTGCATTACTTTGCATTTATCAACATTACATTTCATCTGCCATTTTGTTGCCCAGTCACCCAGTTTTTTGAGATACTTTTGTAGCTCTTCGCAGTCTGCCTGGGACTTAACTATCTTGAGTAGTTTTGTATCATCTGCAAATTTTGCCACCTCACTGTTTACCCCTTTTTCCATATCATTTATAATGTTAAATAGGACTGTGCCCAGTACAGATCTCTGGGGAACACCGCTATTTACCTCTCTCCATTCTGAAAACTGACCATTTATTCCTACCCTTTGTTTCCTATCTTTCAACCAGTTACCAATTCATGAGAGAACCTTCCCTCTTATCCCATGACTGCTTATTTTGCTTAAGAACCTTTGGTGAGGGGCCCTGTCAAAGACTTTCTGAAAATCTAAATACACTATATCCACTGGATCTCCTTTGTCTGCATGCTTGTTGACCCCCCCCCCCCTCAAAGAATTCTAGTAGACTGGTGAGGCATGATTTCCCTTTACAAAAACCATGTTGACTATTTCTGAGCAAATTATGTTAATCTATGTCATGACAATTTTGTTCTTTACGATAGTTTCAACCAATTTGCCCAGTAATGAAGTGAGGCTTACTGGCCTGTAGTTGTCAGGGTCCCTCTGGAGCCCTTTTTAAAAATTGGTGTCATATTAGCTATCCTCCAGTCATTTGGTACAGAAGCTGATTTAAATGATAGGTTACAAACCACAGTTAATAGTTCTGCAATTTCACATTTGAGTTCCTTCAGAACTCTTGGGTGAATACCATCAGGACATCGAGACTTATTACTGTTTAGTTTATCAATTTGTTCCAAAACCTCCTCTAATGACAAATCAATTTGGGACAGTTCCTCAGATCTGTCACCCAAAAAGAATGGCTCAGGTTTGGGAATCTCCCTCACATCCTCAACAGTGAAGACCGATGCAAAGTATTCATTTAGTTTCTCTGCACTGGCCTCATCGTCTTTGAGTGCTCCTTTAGCATCTCGATCATCCAGTGGCCCCACTGGTTGTTTATCAGGCTTTCTGCTTCTGATGTATTAAAAAAAATGCTATTACTTTTGGAGTCTTTGACTAGCTGTTCTTCAAATCCTTTTTTGGTGTATTTTTACACTTTGTTTGCCAGAGTTTATGTTCTTTTCTATTTTCCTCATTCGGATTTATCTTCCACTTTTTTAAAGGATGCCTTTTTGCCTCTCACTGCTTCTTCTACTTTGTTGTTTAACCACCGTGGCTCTTTTTTGGTTCTCTTACTATATTTTTTAAATTGCGGTATACATTTAAGTTGAGTCTCTATTATGATGTCTTTAAAAAGTTTCCACGCAGATTGCAGGGATTTTACTTTTGGTACTGTATCTTTTTAATGTGACAAACTTAGTACTACATGCTCCTCTTCACCACATTGTACATGCAGGAATGGAGAAGAAAAGTCCTAGATCTGTACCAGAGAATGTCCATGTCTTCATGTCCTGCCATATCTTTTTTTTTACTAAACACAATGGAATTCCCTCCTTGTTAAATCTGGATAGCCTGCAGCTAGATGGGCATTCTGGGGACAAGGAATAGGAAACTGAGAGCCCACATTGGACATCACATGCTTCTCTCTTCAGAGCATAGATTTCTCTGTGGACTTTCTCTGTTCTTGCAAGTCCACTCAGAATGAAAATTCATGATGCAGGTGTGCGATGAGAAATAAAGGCAACACAGCTACATAAACAATGAGACTGTTATATAGAAAAAGAATAAAGGACTCATGGGATGGGGATAGGTCCCTGTGAAGCTAGTCTAAGGTCCACACTGTTATACGCAGACTTCTCAGCAGACCCACAGTTCATACTGGCTGTGCCTTTCCACAGTCTTACCTTCTCCCACAAGAAGGTGTACTGTATACTTCCATTCTGGAAAGGAGGTGATACACTTAAAATAAAATGAACCCTTGGATTTTAACCTAACCTCACTTGACTGGTAGTTATAAATCTAGCAATGACTATCAGTAGAAAGGATATAGTATTTGTTGTTGTTCACTGCAGTACAGCTGAGTAAAATTCAAGTTTCATTTCACAGTGATTCATGTGTACATTCTTTTGTTTGTGATCAATATGTTTTGAGTTTAAGGTTTGACCAAACCAAAAAAATCACATTTGGAACTCAGGCAAAACCATGGAGAATCATCAGGTCTAGTGTCAAAACCAGCCAGTTTCAATTGAAACTGTGCCCAATTTTTCTCCCTAACTAATTCATGTTTGCTTCAAACTATCTAAGCTCAGTTGAAAGCATGGAAATACTTAAATATACAAAGTTCTTGGGCTGGCTTTTTTTAATTATTATTTTAACTGGATAGTTTCCTGTGGCTTGGAATTTTACTTTGAATATTTTGTACTTCTTTACAGTATAATAAATTAACTGAAATTTTGGAGGCACACTTTATTATTTTTTCATTTTTCAGGCATTATTGGTACACTAAGTTTGCCAGCACAGCAACTATGATCAGTCTAAGCAAATAACATTGATTTGGTAATGTATGGAAAAATCTTTTAATTTGGGAAAATTGAGATTTTTCTCTTTAACTGCAAGTGAAGTTTTCATGAAATTATTTCCTATTAAGATATTGATTACAAAAAAAGAGGATTGTTTTGTATGTTAGCTTTGATTTCAATTAAATGTTCAATTGGATGTTTTCTATAAATGTCAGGTTTCAGAGTAGCAGCCGTGTTAGTCTGTATTTGCAAAAAGAAAAGGAGTACTTGTGGCACCTTAGAGACTAACCAATTTATCTGAGCATAAGCTTTCGTGAGCTACAGCTCACTTCATCGGATGCATCCGATGAAGTGAGCTGTAGCTCACAAAAGCTTATGCTCAAATAAATTGGTTAGTCTCTAAGGTGCCACAAGTACTCCTTTTCCTTTCTATAAATGTGTTACTTAACAATATGGTATTACAGACCATTCAAATTTTGTTATTGAAATACAAGAATTAATAAAACTAACACAAATCACAACACTTAAAAAAGCTTTCAAAAACAGATAGTGCAGCATGTTTAAAGCACCAGAAGTTTAGCTTCTAAAGATCTGGATTCATAACACATCAGTGAAAAGTAGTTTGGTAGCCTCATTCTAATTTGTGGTGGGTTATTTTTGGCCACTTCACTAAAATGCCTCACAAACTTGGGCTGACTCTCTTCTAGGTCTGTCAGATTTTTTTAACCCCATTAACCATGATTTTCTCTTGAGATACATGAGGGTGGAGGGGCCTTATTCCCCTATGTCATTCACATGATGCAACCACAGTCTGCCCTCTTGATATTGTATTATCGTAACACTCTCTACATGAAACTCCAGTCTGTTTATCTATGTACATATGACTTCCATCATCCTGATCTCTGAGCATTTAAAAATTTAAAAACAGCAGCAGTCTCTCTCTCTCGCTCTATCTCCTTTCCCAGCCTGTGGGGAAAATAGCTTGACTACTTTATAATTTTTTGTGGTATGTTTGCTTTGTGTATATTTGTTTATATATGTGAGTAACTTCATGTGGTTTGTGTGTGAAGAATTTACTGAGGAAGAGCTAAGCCAAAAAGATTTTCAAAAACGCAAAAAGGAGTTAGGTGCCCTTGACACCTTTAGTCTTGAATATCATAAAATACATAGTCATTCTTATATCTTCTGGAAATGAGTTTTATAGTCTTCTTGAGCACCTGGAAAAGTTCTGTTTCCTCAGCTGATAAACTATCTCCTGGTGGGCAACATATTTATGGCTCTGCTCAGCCCCTCCCACTCTCTTTTCCTCCCATTTTTCCCCACCTGCTTTGCAATAGCTAGCACTGGAAACTGGGGTAGCCCTGAAGAATAATTGCACTCCCAATTCTCCTTTATGTTCACATAGAAGATATAGTGACTCTTTGCACCTTCTCCTTGGTTGGTGCACCTATGCAAGGGCCGGACATGATATTTATCTAAATATTTTTTTAAAGATATCAAAAGTACTAGTCCTTATTCAGGAAAACTAAACAAGCTAATACCTTTGACGTTTTAAAACAAACCACAATTTGAGTTATCTGAATGCACAAATAGGGAGGACCAGTCATAAATGATTTATTTTCATTCCTGGATAACTCAAATAGCTGGACCAATTTTTTAATTAAACTGCCAAAAGAAGTTACTGTAGGGCTCAGACCGAACATGAGAAAATTCAGAAGATTTTTTTTTTGAAAGAATGTACAGTTTTGTAAGGGTATAACTGACTGAAAATAGGGAGTTATAGATGAAGTGCCATCTCAGACTTATTCAACTATGGTGTGTTTTTGGTTGAGGTTCATAACCATGCAGTAAAAGATACATAAAAGTTGTATATATTTTATAGTTGGACACGGACATTGATTTCAGTTTTATTCACCTAAACCTTCAGAAGCTGAATCAATGCAAGAGATGTCAAGAGTAACAAGAAGGGTTTCTTCAGGTATGTTGGCAACAAGAAGAAAGCCAAGGAAAGTGTGGGCCCCTTACTGAATGAGGGAGGCAACCTAGTGACAGAGGATGTGGAAAAACCTAATGTACTCAATGCTTTTTTTGCCTCTGTCTTCACTAACAAGGTCAGCTCCCAGACTGCTGCGCTGGGCATCACAAAATAGGGAAGAGATGGCCAGCCCTCTGTGGAGATAGAGGTGGTTAGGGACTATTTAGAAAAGCTGGACGTGCACAAGTCCATGGGGCCGGACGAGTTGCATCCGAGAGTGCTGAAGGAATTGGCGGCTGTGATTGCAGAGCCATTGGCCATTATCTTTGAAAACTCGTGGCGAACGGGGGAAGTCCCGGATGACTGGAAAAAGGCTAATGTAGTGCCAATCTTTAAAAAAGGGAAGAAGGAGGATCCAGGGAACTACAGGCCAGTCAGCCTCACCTCAGTCCCTGGAAAAATCATGGAGCAGGTCCTCAAAGAATCAATCCTGAAGCACTTGCATGAGAGGAAAGTGATCAGGAACAGCCAGCATGGATTCACCAAGGGAAGGTCATGCCTGACTAATCTAATTGCCTTTTATGATGAGATTACTGGTTCTGTGGATGAAGGGAAAGCAGTGGATGTATTTTATCTTGACTTTAGCAAAGTTTTTGACATGGTCTCCCACAGTATTCTTGTCAGCAAGTTAAGGAAGTATGGGCTGGATGAATGCACTATAAGGTGGGTAGAAAGCTGGCTAGATTGTCGGGCTCAATGGGTAGTGATCAATGGCTCCATGTCTAGTTGGCAGCCGGTATCAAGTGGAGTGCCCCAAGGGTCAGTCCTGGGGCCGGTTTTGTTCAATATCTTCATAAATGATCTGGAGGATGGTGTGGATTGCACTCTCAGCAAATTTGCGGATGATACTAAACTGGGAGGAGTGGTAGATACGCTGGAGGGGAGGGATAGGATACAGAAGGACCTAGACAAATTGGAGGATTGGGCCAAAAGAAATCTGATGAGGTTCAATAAGGATAAGTGCAGGGTCCTGCACTTAGGATGGAAGAATCCAATGCACCGCTACAGACTAGGGACCGAATGGCTAGGCAGCAGTTCTACGGAAAAGGACCTAGGGGTGACAGTGGACGAGAAGCTGGATATGAGTCAGCAGTGTGCCCTTGTTGCCAAGAAGGCCCATGGCATTTTGGGATGTATAAGTAGGGGCATAGCGAGCAGATCGAGGGACGTGATCGTTCCCCTCTATTCGACATTGGTGAGGCCTCATCTGGAGTACTGTGTCCAGTTTTGGGCCCCACACTACAAGAAGGATGTGGATAAATTGGAGAAAGTCCAGCGAAGGGCAACAAAAATGATTAGGGATCTAGAACACATGCCTTATGAAGAGAGGCTGAGGGAGCTGGGATTGTTTAGCCTGCAGAAGAGAAGAATGAGGGGGGATTTGATAGCTGCTTTCAACTACCTGAAAGGGGGTTCCAAAGAGGATGGCTCTAGACTGTTCTCAATGGTAGCAGATGACAGAACAAGGAGTAATGGTCTCAAGTTGCAGTGGGGGAGGTTTAGATTGGATATTAGGAAAAAACTTTTTCACTAAGAGGGTGGTGAAACACTGGAATGCGTTACCTAGGGAGGTGGTAGAATCTCCTTCCTTAGAGGTTTTTAAGGTCAGGCTTGACAAAGCCCTGGCTGGGATGATTTAACTGGGAATTGGTCCTGCTTTGAGCAGGGGGTTGGACTAGATGACCTTCAGGGGTCCCTTCCAACCCTGATATTCTATGATTCTATGATTCTATGAATGCCAAAATTCTTATTAATAATTTCTTTATATAGCAATCCTTTCCAAAGCAGGGATTAAGTAGAATATTAAACAAAATAAGAATACAATAAAATAACTTTAAAAAACCACAGTATTAAAATTAAATTAATTGAAAGCATATGGAGGAAGCCAATGTGAACATTTCAATTGAGCAGACATATAACAAGATCCATTGGTTGAAAGTTGAAGCTAGAGAAATTCAGATTGGAAATAAAGAGTAAATTTTTAACAGAGAGAGTAGGTAGTCATTAAAACAACTTACTAAGTGTCGTGGTGGATTCTTTATCACTGGCAACTTTTTAAATCAAGATTGGATTTTTGTTTCTAAAATATGCTGTGGTTCAAATAGGAGTTATTTAGGGGAAATTGCTTGTCATGTACAGAGGTATCTTCTGACCTTGAAATCTATGAATATGAAAGAAGAGGAAAAAAAGAGAAGCAGGTAGCTGAATTGTAACACACATAAATCCAATAATGGTCTTAATGAAAACACACTCCCTTGCAATAAGACATAAGTCTTGTGGCTTTTTTTATAACTGGACAGAGATGATGTCACCAAAGAGCAAACGGTGCCACAAGTACTCCTTTTCTTTTTTCATACATTAGGTTTCAATGTACCAAATGGTAATCACCTGTCATATTGAGGGGTGATGATGAGATCCCTAAATAGTATGCCTTGTCTGTGCAAGTGTTCTTGGAAGGACAAGGCTTTGAGAGGAGGTATCTTACCGTAACCAGCATCCACACCACTCAGGGCTTTAAAAATCAAGAGTACAAACTAAAAATGATCCACCCCTTCATTGGCTGTCGATAGCAAGACTGCAGGGTAAGTTTAACCTGATCATGATTGCTTAAGACAAAGAAAGTACATTCTGAATTAGTTACAGTGCTGCCTGCTGTAAACCTGTGTGGAGGCCATTCTAGTTATTAAGCCTGATACTTCCCTATTAGCGTTAAGAGGTCATCATGGGATAAACTAGGTTGCTGTTTGTGCAGTGTGGAAATGAAATGAATAAACAAACATTTTCATACTATATCTAATACATGGCTTAAAGGGATAGGAACATTCACAGCCTAATTCACTGCTTCTGAATGAATCCCTTCAGCAAGCTTGCACATGAAGAACTGTGCATTTTCACATCAATAGCATGTACAAAACAGAGAGACTTCCATTATGGTAAGGTTGAGAATAAGGCAGTTCCACAACAGGTAATATTGTGTAAGCATTGTTCTAGATCAGAGACTGAAATGGCAGAATCCACAATGAAGAGATATGCAGCGGTGTGTCCTCAAAATACTGTTCAAACTCTGTCTTGTGTTTAGAAATGATCTTATGAAGAAGTCTCATTAAATATATTAAATAACATGGGAAATAGCCAGCAAAGTTCCTTTCAGATTCCTCAGTGATTAAAGCAATTGTTAATCAGCACCATTTAACTCATGATCTAGTGATGACTGAACCACTGGAGAGTCGCTTGAGGTATGCCAGCAAAGTCTCTCAATATCTGAACTAACAACAAACACACATCTAAACCTACTAGGTGGTCCAACATGATCGTTTAGTCTACTTGGATCATTTCTAAACCAGCAGGAGATATTTAATGAATGACAAATACATTCTCATCTCAAAGGGAAGAATGGAGCCTAGGATGTGGTTGATGTCCAAGTGCCCCTGAAATCCCACCAGCTACTGATTTTGCAGTCTTCCTACAAAAATGGGATGTTTGAGAAGAGGAGGTAATTGGCAACACTTCAGCATCAAAAATTGGTTTCATGAGGACCTCTGCTTAAGGATGGCTAGCAGAAGAGTGTCAACCTTTTACAGAAAGATCTCAGATTACAAAATTAAGCACTCATGGAGGAAGAATCTAAGCAAGATTCCACATTCAGAATATAAGTGTTTGGAAAGCCAAGGGATCCTAAAACAAGGAATCCTATTGAGTGTCACCAGAAATAAATAAATTGTCCTAAACCCTGCAGAGAAACACCAGTTTCCCCTTAAGCTTAAGGGAAACTAAAATCAGATACAGATTCAAATTTGGCTCTGGTCCAGTATCATCAAAATTTTTGTAGTGTGAACCACATCTTATTAGGAAGATTATTAAAAGAACTATCTCCCCCATACCCTATTAATGATTGTACAACATCCTCATGTCAATCACAGCAACAGAACTTATGGAAAATAATATTAATCTTTACACTAGTGACTCCAGTCTAAGACTCCTTTGTCAAACAGCCACTATTGGAGACACTAAGTGTTGCTCATCCAAATTATTTCCAACTGCTTTGAAAGTTATTATAATGAAGAGCTGGGCATCTATAGTAGAAGATGGAAACAAAAACAACTGAATGAAAAACCTGTAATTTTTAAATGAAAATATAATAAAAAAAATCTAGAATTTTGACTAGCATCTGTTTCTGAATGTGAACTCAGGACCATGTTTAATGCTAAGGATATCATCAAACTTCCTAGATCAGGTTCCCTTACCTCTTGGTTCACATGTCCCATAACTCTGGGACTCTCCATAAATAATGTAACACATATTTGGTGATTTTCAAGACCGACCCACTCTCTGTAATACTGTGTAACACTGAAACAAACCTGCAAAATTAAAGCCCACCCACTCCGTACTGTGTTACATAAGTTATGGACAGACCCTTCTCATGTTGCATTCACACCAACAGAGGGCAACACAGACCTAACACAAAAAGAACTGTAACCTTCACTCACTCCATTCAATACACTTAAGGGAGAGAGAGGAAAATTCTCAGTAGCTTCCCCACAATCAATTCACCCTCATAAATGCACAAAGTAAAAACAAATTAGTAAAAGAGAACACAAAGTAAGCAGATGTATTTCTACTTTTGTTAAGAAAGTTGCATTTTTGGCTTGAGGGGGCAGAGGTATTATTTACTATAATATCCTTTTATTGTATCACAAGTTACATTTAAGTACTAAGTGAAAGCTACCTATAACAGTCATGTAACCACCTCAGCACCTTTTCATTTCAATTCTTCACACATTTGATTTTAGGTTTCTTTATATTCTATACAACAATGCAGTTTCATCTCTTCAGTTCATTGCCCCAGGCTCTGTACACATAAAAAAAACTCAGTTTTTGTATAATGTGTAATAAAAGAAATGAAGAACCACAATGCAGGTTTCAACTATTATTATGATTCTAATAATAATTAACAAAAATAATGTATATTTATCTATTCTAGTTAAGCACTTATTCTACATTTGTCACTGTTGTATCTGAATGCCTGAGTGAGATTTATACTAAAATGTTTCACAAACTGCAGATGGTAGTATAGTCAAGATCCAAATGGACAACTAGCATGCAGTGTCCTGAATACAAGAAAGCAAAAGAAGATTACCAGGACACAAGGGCAAATCACCAATCTTATGAAAAATACAGACGAGTTTTTAAGGGCTCATATGAAAAGCCTGGAAGCCCTGGGATCCCCAACTCTGCAGCATCCCACGAGGCAGGCTGCTAGACTCTGAAACCTTAGGAGCTCACCTGGTGGTCTGCCATGGAACCTAGATGTTTGGGATTCCCAGCACCTGCCAAATAGAGCCAGAGAGGTGAGCAGGTGAGAAGAAACTAGACAGATTGTCAGAAAACACCCTGGCTTCCACTGAAAATTTGTCATAATCAGAGCAGGGGGGCAGAAGTTTGCCCAAGAAGAGAGGCTGCTAGGGAACCCAGTAGCCAGGGGATCCCAGGCCAGCCCAAGGCAGTGACTAGCCTTTCCCACCACCCCAACCTAGTTTAGGGTAGACAGACACTGCAGCCCTAAGGGGGGCTCTGGACATCTGATCTCTGTCAGTGCCTTGTAGCTGTACCTGGGGAACAGTGCCAGCGACTGGAGATAGTTAGTTAGTTAGTTAGACTCAAAAGGACACCGGGTGTGAGCTTAACACACCCACAGGAAACTGAGTTCTAGGGGAGACCCAGGAACAAAATGTAAAGACCTGATGGCTGAGATCTGGCCAACTTCACCTAGTTAACTCCCTTTACTTCTGGCAATACATGGTCTAATTTGCAATATTGTTATTAGCTATTTTTCCACCCTTCATTTCTCTATCCCTCTGCAATGGTACAACTGACAAAACTTTCTCTCTCTCTCTCTGCTACTTTTTTTAATATGGCCTCACCACTTTAATATCTGAGTGCCTTCTAAAAATATGGAGATCACACAAAGATATATTTATCTCTCAGGCATGAAGGTCCATGCTCACACTGATCTCTTCCTGTAGTGAGTTCTACATGTATGGGCTAAACTACATTCATGTCTATACAGATGTTGAACAGGATGGGGGAAGAGGATGGATTTCTGGGGACTACACAGATGAGAGCTTTGGGGGTGCAGAAGCAGGTACCCATCAAGAGAAATGACTGGAGATATCTCACTATGATCCTGCTAACTCCTTATGCATATCTGAAAAAAGACAGCAACATTTCATGATAGATTGTATCAAATGCATACCAGTTCACCAGTCTGTATATGGATGTATGATTTCCATCTATGACTAAAGGGTGATTTCTATTCCCCTCATGTACCCAGCCAGCTCTGAAAGCTGACAAGTAAGGGGTCATGAACATGGACCCATACCTCTCTGCCCACCCTGCTCTCTTTGGGGTGACTCTGTCACCTTTGAGAGCAGTAGGAAAGAGTAGTACCTTTTGTCCTTTCAGCACAGGGACTGCTATTGTGTCATACCCTTCTATATAAATGAAGGTAATTCCCTTGTGTCCTCCACATTGCAAATCACATAAGGCCTATCACAGATCTAGCCGGGAATTCCCTTCCAGCTGTCCATCAGACAAGCCTCTGTGTCCCTTGGTCTTCTAGTGTTTTAAGCCCCTAGCTTCTCAGCAGGGGCTGTTTCCTCTCTTGGCCTCTCTGGGACATTTCCTTGGCACTGACTCTTCACAGACCAGAGTCCTGCAGCCCACCTGCCCTAGGCCCTCAGGACCAATTCTGAGCCCCAAAATATCTCTTATGTAAACACATCCTTTTCCAGAACTCCACCCCAAAGGTGTGAAGCTTCTGGTTTATGATGTAATGCTCTCAGGGACATACAGTAATTTTCAAGTATGGAGAGACACTTTGCCCAAAGTCTAACACTTTAATGAGTGCTTTTTCTTAATATCTTAAAGGATCAGAGATAGTATAGATCATATAAAACAATTAACACTATTCGCATGTCCTTTGCTAGCTCATCCATCTCTTGGGAGGCCTTATGGAACATTGGTGCCTAAGAAGGCAGGCAGGCAGGCATGGTGTCCCCTGCCTAATGCAGGCTTATCTTGTTGGTTCAGCTCCTCCTCCTCATGCAGTCTCTTTCCCAGATTGTGTGGACTTTTTCTCTCCTGCCCCACATTTCTGATTCCTGTCTGGCTCCACTGTTCCTGTATGTTATCTTATTTAAACTCATCCTGGTTACCTGCTGTTCTACTCCTGGAAAATTTCCACTGCTCCAACCTTCCCTCCAGAGGGGTAATGTAGCAGTGTTTATTTTTTTTAAAAATATGTAATTGCTTTTTATCATAGGACCAAAGAATTTTTATTAACCTCAAATATTCCTCATTGTCCATCTCTGGTGTTTATCCATTTTCAATGGTGGATCCAAATACATACAGGCACTCAAGATACGGTAGTTTTTCAGAATACAGCTTCATAGTACCAACCAGAATTCACAATTAACACAGACATAGACCCATGTCATCACAAGGCCATATTCATTTTCTTTTTCAGCTAGAAACAAAATAGATGTTGAGGGAAGATCTCTTTCCTCAAGGCATTTTTAAGACCCAACATCGCTATTCCTAAATAAATTTTAGAAGACACTGGAGAAATACACAACCTCACTGCTTCTTATCAATAATGGATTCCTGTTTTTATTTCTCTTCAGGATTTCTTGTTTGGGAAACAATACCATTGGTTCAACATATAAATATATATTTAGAATGTGTTGCAGGAAGAAAAGATAATGGGAGCTTCACTCTTTCTTGATCAGCTACTGCCAATAGTTTCTCACAGATTTCATGATCCACACATCCCTGGCATCTTCCTCTAAGGTCCTCATGAATGAGCCCCTTAATCTAAGCTTTACCTACTGTCAGTCATTCAAGATGCCCTACATTTCTGAATGCAGATCCACCAACAAGAGGGTGAAAGAAAAATAGGCAAATAAAAAGAAAACTATGTGATAAATAATATAATATCAACACCAAAACAGCAACAACAATCTCCTGTAATAAAAGAGTGATTTTCACCAAGGGAATTTCCTGAAGTCTCTGAAGAATGTAAGGAACTATTGCTAGCAATTGAAATGCAGAGATCATATGGAAATAGATTTTTTTGAAAGATCTAAGAAATGTTTTCTGTTAAAACGTTACATTTGATCATTATAAATGTCTTTATAAGTGGAAATTTTACTAATCTTCTTGGATCAGGATATACATTTATAATGGTTAAGCACTGTAATAATAGTTTGCTAGCAAAACCATCATTCTTACTGTGCTAACATGATGTCATTTGTCATTACACAAATACAAGTTTTGAGGTAATTATCAGATTGCAGCTATATTTTTGTGTTGTTAATGGACATTTATTTTAATGGTAATTAAAATGTCAATAATTGGCAATAAGGACATTTTGTTTTAGTGTTGTCTCAAAGGTTTTGAAGGAATAGCAGTATTTATAAAATTGATCTTTTGCACAAAAGGAAAGCACTAAATTTAACAAAAAGCCTCTTGAGTGGGTTTAGCAGGTATTATGGATCAAATAATTAATGTTCCCCTTTCAATTTCTTTTTAATGTTCCTCTTACTGTCAAGTGATTTAATAGAACTCTACTCTCACTTGCTCCAGATAATTGCCCAGGTTACCTGTCCTTGAGTCTCTAATCTATTTCTTGTCACATAATATTGTAGGTAGCTGTGGTTAAACAGTTCATCTTGAAACATGCACAAGTTGTGGTGCCATTATCTGGAGTGAACGTGGCTATATATCAAGGTGATCATTAGCCAGCAGATGGAGGGGAAGAGATGGCTGACTTATGACTTGGTGCTGGCTGACAGCATGCAGTAGAACAAAGTTAGTTTTGACACAGGTAAGATGTTGTATTTAAAAACAAGTAACCTTTTCTGTTGTTCCTTAAAGTCTCTCACAGCTATTCCATTTTATTAACTCTATGCATTAGATATACAAAAAATCCATTCATATGCTAGTAGCAAAGCTGGTAATATTATCCATTAGACTAATATCCATTGTAAATATGATCTTTTTTTCTGCAGCAAATCATTCATTAACCAATCCAGATTTATATTAATGTATTTTGTTATATTAATGTATGCTTTACACAAGCAATCTTCAATCTATGAGTTATTTGCTAGTTGTTCACTCCATGTAAAATTTTCAAAAAACTAATCATGGTAGACCATAACATTAAGGTGCTTAAGTTAACAATTAAGCATATACTAAAGAAATAAGGTGATGTTTATAACAGGGGTGTGGCCCATCAGGGAAATCTGCTGGTGGGCTGGACTGGTTTGTTTACCTGCAGCGCTGCAGTGTTGGCCGATCGCAGCTCCCACTGGCCGTGGTTCACCGTTCCAGGCCAATGGGGGCTGCGGGAAGTGGCATGGGCTGAGAGAGAGTCTGGTAATTGTAAGTGTGTGTACAATGTTGGCACACAGACAAGGACAGTAACTTAGTAGTTCCAAGCAGTTCATTTTATAGCTGCTGTCTTGCTGGGCTGGGTGTGGACTGAGATCAGGTAAAGGTCACTCCAAAACTGCAGAGATGGGTCAGTCAGGTATGCTCACTAGGTGAAGGTCACCGTCCCATAATAGTCAACATCACATAATACTAAGACTTGTTGTGTAACAACTTTGATAGTTAGATTTAGCAGTTATGATTGGTCTATAAGTATGGATCAATTAGAGAGGGGCTGAATGTGATTGGAGGGTAGGTATGCTAATGTTAATATTGAAAAATAAGCCAATCAGAACAGGCCAAAAACTGTATATAAGGCAGAGAGCAGGAAGGTAAAAGTTAGTTGAGTTAGGAGAAGAAGAAGGAGAACCAGAAAAAAATAATAAAAAAAAACTAAAAAAGGAAAGGAATCAGAAGAACCAGCAGAAGCAACCTCAGGGTGGCAAGACCCTCCAAAACGGAACATGACTATAAACTTTAAGGGCTGGGACAAAGACCATACACTACAGGTATAATTATGCCTGCTAAGGGAGGGGAGGGGCACATGGGAAAGTCTCTGTGTTGTATAAAACTGTGGAGAGATTTGCTTGATTAACCCTAATAAACATCACATTGCCTGCGTTTTGGGCTTCTGGGCTTCTGCTTTCTGTCTGCATGACAAGAAGTAGGGGTGGGCAAAGGGAAAGCCCTTAACAAGCCATTCTAACTGTATGACATTAATCTTGGGTACTTTAGCTTGTATACCTGTGCTAAGAGATTTATGTTTGTTTTAATTTAGGTTTAGATTAATTGTATTAGGAATGTTTGGTTACACTAAATAAAGAAAACACTTTGTTTTGGAAAAATACTACCTAAGAATACTGCCTAGGAGTCCATCCTTTGAGCAGAGGGCTGTATTTGTGTCCTCTCAAAGGAGAACAGATTTAGTCTGTTCTGGAAGGTTTCCTGAAGGTCATAGGGAGATCCTTGGTAAACCATGGCAATTCTACTTGGGTGAGCCCCCTCCTTTCATCTTGCAGGAGTAGATGAATAGGTCAACATCTTGGGAACTCAGAAGTAAACAATAGGAGGGCTACCCTGTGGTCCCTGAGTCTGTTCTTGAGATAGCAGGATGTGATAAGGTAATTTTTGTTAAGTACTGACTTTTATTACAGTGATCTCTGTATATAATACATTCCACTTTTGGTACAATTATTGGCACCAAATTTCTCCCTATGTGCTTTTTATGTGAGCTGGGCGTACATTTGTGTATACAAAACCTTTATAAATTAGTTTGCCACTATACTAAACCTGTGGTTTAGAGACAATTTGTCTTAAGTTACCTGAATCTAGGAATATTAAGTTTCAGGCAATGTCTTTAGCTGTTAAAATAGGTAATGCCCAAATAAAACTACTTGCCCAGTTCACTGGCTTTTCCCTTCATTTACTGGAAACTGGAAAATCTACTTCAAGGGGTACATTCAAGTTAAGGTTAGTATATTTTGCAATGATTGCTACCTATTTATGAGGCTTATGATATTGCACAGTACACAAACTGCAGGGCTTAAATTTAGGACTTTCTTTGATTGACAGAGGGCCATCATTATGTACTGAGTGTGTGCAAGGAACAAGGTACATCAAATTCACCTTCAATTGACTGATATAACCACAGGCACAGGTCAGGAGTGCACGAAATAGCATATTCTTCTCACAGCATTTCAATCAAATACAGTTCTTTTGTCCACCCCTAAACAAGTAATCAAGATGAAGGAATTCAGGCCTGGGAAACATTGTAACTGACATTTCAGTTAGAATGAAACAAAATATCTTAAGTTTGGCTAATGGTGAGAGAAGCTACCATACTCTCATATGCCATTTTTCATGATCTACTAGCTAACCTTCATAGTTTCAAGAAAGTTTAAGTTGTAGGGCAATGGGTCACCAGGGTGTGTAAAAAATCAGTATGAAAGCAGATCTCAGTTTTGACAATAGGACACTGTACTAAGATATGGCAAGGGAAATATAGTCTAGATGGATCTACTATAAAGTGGGTGCATAACTGGTTGGAAAACCATTCCCAGAGAGTAGTTATCAGTGGTTCTCAGTCAAGTTGGAAGAGCATATTGAATGGGGTCCCACAGGGGTCAGTTCTGGGTCTGGTTCTATTCAATATCTTAATAAATTATTTAGATAGTGGCATAGAGAATACACTTGTGAAGCTTGCGGTTGATGCCAAGATGGGAGGGGTTGCAAGTGCTTTGGAAGATAGGATTAAAATTCAAAATGATCTGAACAAACCTGAGAAATAATCTGAAGTAAATAGGATGAAATTTAATAAAGACAAATGCAAAGCACTCCACTTAGGAAGGAACAATCAATTGTGCACATACAAAATGGGACATGAATGCCTAGGAAGGAATACTGTGGAAAGGTATCTGGCAGTTATAGAGGATCACGAGCTAAATATGAATCAACATTGTAACACTATTGCAAAAAAAAAAAAAAGATGAAATGCACCAGGATTAGTTTTCTTAACAAAATCCTTACACGGTACTAATTTCTGTTTCTATGCCTGGTAATTATTTCATTTTTCACACAACTTCACGACAACAGCCATGTGCTATACTGATGCACCTAAAATATGCATATATTTTGAAAATCGCTATCCAAGGAAGACACATTTTCCCCCTCATGCATAAAATACACAGAGAAAACTATTGATAGTGATTTCCCACTCAGGATCATTCTTTTTTGGGTTGGGCTCATCTATATAACAAAATGGTATAGCTAGGAGCCAGAGATCTAACATACCTTCAGTGCTTCTAGGTGCCCCTACCCCAAGTTCATAGCTGCATGGTTCCCTTAGGCCATGCTGATACTACTGTTCTGTTTGCTACAACTCCTGAATGTTGCCCCCTTATAGGGAGTTCACTTAACAAAAACAGCTCAGAAACTTAAAATAGTGATGACAATGTCAGCATTGTTTGCTTATGTATTCTTATTTTGCATGGCTTTTGTTAAGTCTATGTACTTTGTAAAGAACCAAGTGAAGAAGCATTTATGTAACTGATCTGCTTTTTTCATTTATTTCTGTTTCTTTGTGTTTAAAAGATTATGCTATCTTACTTGAATAATTCCAGGAGGTTTTCAGGGGGTGGTATGACAGGAATCAGCTATCACTATAAACTCACCATATCCATACTGAGACTGGTGGCAACTATGAATATTCTTTTGGAAAGCTTATGCTGTGGAGCTAACACTTTGTTGTATCCTTTTGTCCATTCCTAGAATAGTTATCAAAACGAAAGAAAAAAAAAACAGTCCTGTGAAATGTAGTAACTGGCATTCCCATTAGTTTGTCACTAGAGATGTTCAAAAAATTTCTGACAATTTTCTTGCATTGGAAAATGGTCTTTCATTGAAACTGAAACTGTCCACAGGAATGTGTCAATTTGGAGGAAATTTTGTTTAGAAAAAAATCATAATGAGGCATTCTGAAAATGTCAAAATGGAATATTGGGGGGGGGGGAGGGGGGCTTAAAATTACCTTTGTTTCAAAAAATATTTTGTATTATAAAAAATGTAAAAAAGTCAAAATAAATAAATACATTCCAGTTTTGATTGACTTTTTTTACATTACTATAATATAAAATATTTTTTTTTGAAACAAAGGTAATTTTAAGCCCCCCAAAATATTAGAAAACATTATTTCATTAAGTGGATGGTGAAGCACTGGAATGGGTTACCTAGAGAGGTGGTGGAATCTCCTTCCTTAGAGGTTTTTAAGGTCAGGCTTGACAAAGCCCTGGCTGGATGATTCAGTTGGGGTTGGTCCTGCTTTGAGCAGGGAGTTGGACTAGATGACCTCCTGAGGTTTCTTCCAACTCTAATCTTCTGTGATTCATGATAAAAAGGAATAATTCTTGCTTAACAATATCTCATATGGTATTAAATGTCTTTTCTGGGAATAGAGTGATTTGGAGGTGGCAGATTTCAGGTCCTATTAAAATCCTATCCTGGTTTCTTTTCTTTTTTTTTTTCTTTAGATAAATGCATCTACTCTGTCTTACAGGTGTTTAATGTAATTCAAAAAAAAAAAAAGCTTGAACCTTAGTGAGTAACAAGGATGTTAATTTATTCAGAGAAACTTATATAGTGGCACTTGACTGTGGATTCATTTCATTCTGCTTCTGGCTGTGGCTTATGTGTCTGTGCATCATAGAAAGATGAGATCATCAGGGTGGACCGTCCTTGTGGTATTTCTGGACAGTGAGTTTTAAAGTATTTATTATTTTTTCTTACAGTTTATCTTGCTAAAAATGTAAACCAGTTCCTTATTTCCTCAGTGAATGTTTATTCCATCTACCTACGGCTGCAGCACAAACTGCAGAGAATAGAGTGATGCCTTGTACCATAGAAGTCATAAAGACAAAAATAACTAAAAGAAGCCTACAAGATACATCTTCAGTTATTTCCCCCCAATTTCTATACTTGTTGAAATAATTAACACTACAAATTTACCCTAATTGTAAGATCAATTTTGTAAAAAGTAAGTAAAAGTTCATAAAATGCCACAATAAACGTTACTAGGAAAAGGTGCAAAAGGGAGAAAAAAAAGATTTAATTAATGTAAATGAAAAGGCCAACTAATATAATTCAAGAACTTTGTTAACATTATGCCTGGTAGACCAGAGAATGTGGGACTGGAAATGACTGAACCAAAATTGGAGTGTTGGAAATTAGGCATAATTGGTGGGTAAAATAATGAGGGGATAGACTAATTACTCCGTAACTCCCTTTTGGGGTCCTTAAAAGAAAAAAACTTGGAGAGGACAACTGCATGTGGACGCTGGTTGACTGAAAGAGGGAAGGAGTAAGTTTTCCCATCATGGCTGCTAGGCTGCTTTCTCCTGGGACTCTGGGATCTACCCTAACACCACTGGAACTTTTTTGTCCTGATCATGATGAATGTTCTGACCAGACAGAGTCAGAAATAGGGAACCAAATGACATCACCACCCCCACCAGCTCTAGTTACATTCCAAATATCAGCAGGGTTGCAAGTCTTTGTTTTTTGCCCACCACCCACTTTTCCCTTTCTCGCCTTATTTCTTCTCTTTCCCACCCCTCTCCTTTTGCCTGCTCTTTAATCAGAGTTTGGCTTAGATAAACAAGACTATAGATTTTGGAACACTGTTGTAAGCCTGTGACCTAAGAAGCAGCTAAAGTGATGTCATAAACAAACTCAACAATGGTACAAATTTGCCAAGTCTTGGAGTGGAACGGTGCTTCAGAACTGGACTTCAGAAAAGCAGACTTTGACAACTTCAGAGAACTGATGAGCAGGATCCCCTGGGAGAATAAAATGAGGGGGAAAGGAGTGCAGGAGAGCTGGCTGTATTTTAAAGAATCCTTTCTGAGGGTACAGGGACAAACCATCCCGATTTGTAGAAAGAATAGTAAATACGGCAGGCAACCAGCTTGGCTTCACAGTGAAATCCTTGCTGATCTTAAACACAAAAAAGAAGCTTACAAGAAGTGGAAGATTGGACAAATGACCAGGGAAGAGTATAAAAATATTCATCGGGCATGGAGGAGTGAAATTAAGAAGGCCAAATCACACCTGGAGTTGCAGCTAGCAAGAGATGTTAAGAGTAACAAGAACGGTTTCTTCAGGTATGTTAGCAACAAGAAGAAAGTCAAGGAAAGTGTGGGCCCGTTACTGAACGAGGGAGCCAACCTAGTGACAGAGGATGTGGAAAAAGCTAATGTACACAATGCTGTTTTTGCCTCTGTCTTCACGAACAAGGTCAGCTCCCAGACTACTGCACTGGGCAGCACAGCATGGGGAGGAGGTGACCAGCCCTCTGTGGAGAAAGAAGTGGTTCGGGACTATTTAGAAAAGCTGGACAAGCACAAGTCCATGGGTCTGGATGCGCTGCATCTGAGAGTGCTAAAGGAGTTGGTGGCTGTGATTGCAGAGCCATTGGCCATTATCTTTGAAGACTCATGGCAATGGGAGGAAGTCCCGGATGACTGGAAAAAGGCTAATGTAGTGCCCATCTTTAAAAAAGGGAAGAAGGAGGATCTGGGGAACTACAGGCCAGTCAACCTCACCTCAGTCCCTGGAAAAATCATGGTGTAGATCCTCAAGGAATCAATTCTGAAGCATTTAGAGGAGAGGAAAGTGATCAGGAACAGTCAGCATGGATTCACCAAGGGCAAGTCATACTTGACTAATCTCATTGCCTTCTATGATGAGATAACTGGCTCTGTGGATGAGGGGAAAGCAGTGGACGTGTTGTTCCTTGAGTTTAGCAAAGCTTTTGACACGGTCTCCCACAGTATTCTTGCCAGCAAGTTAAAGAAGTATGGACTGGATGAATGGACTATAAGGTGGATAGAAAGTTGGCTAGATTGTCGGGCTCAATGGGTAATGATCAATGGCTCCATGTCTAGCTGACAGCCGGTATCAAGTGGAGTGCCCCAAGGGTCGGTCCTGGGGCCAGTTTTGTTCAATATCTTCATTAATGATCTGGAGGATGGTGTGAATGCACCCCCAGCAAGCTTTCAGATGACACTAAACTGTGAGGAGAGGTAGATACGCTGGAGGGTAGGGATCGAATACAGAGGGCCCTAGACAAATTAGAGGATTGGGCCAAAAGAAATCTGATGAGGTTCAACAAGGACAAGTTCAGAGTCCTGCACTTAGGATGGAAGAAACCCATGCACCGCTACAGTCTAGGGACCGAATGGCTAGGCAGCAGTTCTGCAGAAAAGGACCTAGGGGTTACAGTGGACGAGAAGCTGGATATGAGTCAGCAGTTGCCAAGAAGGCCAATGGCATTTTGGGATGTATATGTAGGGGCATTGCCAGCAGATCGAGGGACGTGATCGTTCCCCTCTATTTGACATTGGTGAGGCCTCATCTGGAGTACTGTGTCCAGTTTTGGACCCCACACTACAAGAAGGATGTGGAAAAATTGGAAAGCGTCCAGCGGAGGGCAACAAAAATGATTGGGGACTGGAACACATGACTTATGAGGAGAGGCTGAGGGAACTGGGGATGTTTAGTCTGCGGAAGAGAAGAATGAGGGGGGATTTGATATCTGCTTTCAACTACCTAAAAGGGGGTTTCAAAGAGGATGGATCTAGACTGTTCTCAGTGGTAGCAGATGACAGAACAAGGAGTAATGGTCTCAAGTTGCAGTGGGGGAGGTTTAGGTTGGATATTAGGAAAAACTTTTTCACTAGGTGGGTGATGAAACACTGGAATGGGTTACCTAGGGAGGTCGTGGAATCTCCTTCTTTAGAAGTTTTTAAGGTCAGGCTTGACAAAGCATCCCTGTCTGGGATGATATAGTTGGGGATTGGTCCTGCTTTGAGCAGGGGGTTGGACTAGATGACCTTCTGAGGTCCCTTCCAACCCTGATATTCTATGATTCTATGATTTTCAAGCAGTGAGGTTGCAAGAAAAAGCCAACACAAGAGACAGAAGCTGCATTTTCTATCTTTGCTTTACTTTTCTCTCGCATCTTGGTTTCTATTCTAGTAAACAAGCTCAAACTTTATCAGCAATAACAAGAGCCTTAGTCCACTTCAATGAACTTTCTCCCACTCTTCCCCCCCCAAAAAAGGTATCAACATTTTTAATAGCATCTAAAAAAAACCTGTCAAATAGGGGGTTCCTTTTAAAATCTCTCTAAAAATCAGATTATTTCTTGTGTGTGTACATTAAAATTACTTTTATTTAGAATAATTTAATGTCCTAGTTTTGGGTTGTATGTTCAAAATCCATACATTCAACAGCCTTTTAAATATGGATAGAGATATGGCCAAAAGATGTAGGGGGAAAAAAATCCTTGCTGAAAGATTAATTGCATGAAAACTGACAAAACTGGAAAGATGACCAAAGAATAATAGTTTATAGAAAGGAACTAGGGTCCCAGTGAGAAGGAGAGAGAATTTTTTGGGCATCAGCATCCTTTCTTAATGAATGAAATAAATGTTTTGGCTGTGCAAATGGAGTTTATTTTTGCATATCAGAGTGCATTGTGTGTAAGCACTCACAGACAGAACAAAATACAGTTCCTTTCGGAAAGGAGAACTGCCACATAGAAACCTGTTGCCTGGCAACAGGAAACTAACTCACACCTGTCTTCTCTAAACCAGCCAATGCTTAACTATTGGCCTTTTGGGAACTGAATTATCAGCGGGGGCAACTTTACTGTTTTCAGCCTCAGCTTTAAGAGCTGTCAACTATATGCGATTGAACTAAGATGTTTAAAACTTATTTCTTCCACAAGACCTACAAACTATAGACTTTGCCACTAAAACTGCTGTTGCCAACCCATTTAAAAAAAAAAAGACAGAGATGCTCTAAGCTAGCACTTAACATAGTGATTTTGTTTCCAAACTTGTCTGTCTGTTTCTATGGAATGTCTCTCTGTGTCAGGTACTACATGCTCCATGGTGTCATATTCAGCACTGAATATGCTGTTGGCAAGTAATAAAAAAATCAAAATAATGCCTGAATTATACTTTAACTTATCCCTAAATATGCAGTAGCTGGAGTACTCGTGGGAGCTATGGTTAAAGGCTGCCTACGCGTTTTCATTGTAACTCCCTCTTGCACTCTCTGTCTTAAAGAGTCATTTTGACCAGAGACAAAGAGAGTTCTCCAGTATGGTTTCAGCTCAGATGGTGGGTCTGAAGGAGACTTTGTTCCTCCAGTAAGTTCTTTGAAATGTGACGATAGAAGAGTCTTTTTGTTTGGAGATGGATGCAGAAGATACTGTCTACAGACTGGTGGATCCTGTGGCACTAACTGTTGACATTATGAGCTGGTACCTGTGGGGAAGCTGACTTGGGAACTGCACTGCAGGGATGGGAAAGGATTTGGAGTGAAGGGAAAGGTAATGCAGTATGTGTTCAAAAAGGAGCACATACTGTTGGGGAGCAGCTGCTGGAGAGAGCCCCTGGTATGGAGGAGGTGGAACTTAGGTCCTCTTACTTTGAGAAATGGCTTAAGGGCATATCTTCTATATCCTCTTTTGCATGGGGTCTGGAAGAGGGTCAGGAATAAAGCGGAGTTTTGCCACAGTTCGGCTGTATTGGAAATTTAATGGTAAAGGTCAGTTCAGTAGCCAGGCCTGTTGTGCCCCCTTCCCTTATGAGTGGAGAGGGATGTCGTACTGGGATTCCCTCTGTAATATGAATCGACCAGAGAGAAAAGTGGTCCAAAAGAAACATTTTTGCTTGTTTGTCTAGAATCTTCAGAGATTTAGAATCTGTTTTTTTCTTGGCTGAGAGATTCCCAGCAACACAAAGGGAAGTCCTTTGAGGGAGCACAAAGGCATCTCATGATGGAGGAACAGTGACAATAAGGAAGGACCTTTCCAGCCATGGGTCCCATGAGGGGCTGCCTAGGAAGAAATCCTATGTGGCAGGCACAGCCAGTGAGGATCAGGTTTCTGAGACCACATACTCAAAATGGCAGCATTATCCCAAGATGCCATGGCAGCAGTATCTGATTCGATTACACTACACAGGGGATATGAACAAATGTCCCACTTGGGATTTTCCTGTTGGAACTCCTGTTAAAATCCCAAAATTCTTTCCTGCACAGCTGACAGCTGTGATATAGCTGGCAAGCAGCAGAAAATTCAATGTGAGCTTTTACTGACATTCTGAAGTGAAATTTTTCTGGGAACAGTTTGGAATTAGGAAGGGGACTAGGAATTGGGATGATACAGTGGTCATTTCTTTACTTCAACCTCCTATTCTTTCTGTGACTATTTTCTTCCACAATGAAAATAACACAGAAAATAGATGTTTTCAGTTGGTCTCATGCTATATTAAAGTATTGCAGCCTCCAGATGAAGTTTATGATTGATTTAGGGTTTGGAATGATGAATTTAAAGGCAACATTGAATTTTTCAAAGTAAATACAGTATGTACTCCCCAATTTGTTTAATTTAGGTTCTGAGAGGGGTTACTGTAGGTATCACAGGCAGTGAAGCATTTGTTTTACCTTTTACATTTGTTCACCACAGCAAGAGCTGTGGTGGGAGGAAGTGCATGTGCTGTCATTCCAATGCACACAAGACTGAGGATTGTAGGGACTTCATTAAATGCAGCATAGGTGGGAAAAGTGGACATGTTTATAGGCAGTGCCCAGAGGCATGCCCCAGTAAAGAAAAGTACCCAGCCTTGTAAGGGCACTTCCTCCTTCCCTATGTCAGGGAGTCAGAGTATTCCAAGCAGTCCTGAAAAGACTGATGCAAGCCTGAGTTTGTATGGCAAGGCCTCCCTACTTTGAGTGGAAGGTCAGACCTTCATAATGTCTTGGTATACATCCATGGTATGCCCACATCTTGAATGTGTATATATCTGGTTGCCTCAAAATATATGGGAATTGGAAAAGATACAGAGAAGGCCAACAACAATGATTAGGGGTAGGAACAGCTGCCATATGAGGAGAGATTAAAAAGACTGGGACTTTCCTGTTTGAAAAAGAGACAGCTAAGGGGGGATATGATAGGGGCCTATAAAATCATGACTGGCAAGGAGAAAGCGAATAAGGAAGTGTTATGTACTCCTTCACATAACACACAAAGAAGGGGTCACCCTATGAAATTAATAGGCAGCAGGTTTAAAACAAACAAAAGGAAGTATTTCTTCACACAATGCACAGTCTATCTGTGGAACTCTTTGCCGGGGGATGTTGTGAAGACCAAAACTATAACAGGGTTCAAAAAAGAACTAGATATGTTCCTGGAGGCTATTGCATCAATGGCTCTTATGCAGGATGGGCAGGGATGCAATTCCATGCTCTGAGTGTCCCTAGCCTCTATTTGACAGAAGATGGGAGTGGATGACAGGGGATGGATCATTTGAGTGCCTGTTCTGTTCATTCCCTCTGAAGCATCTGGCATTGGCCCCATTGGAAGACATAATACTGGGCTAGATGGACCATTATTCTGACCCAGTATGGCTGTTCTTATTTTCCTGTGACCTTGCCCTTTACTAATAGATTTGAGAAGCAGTCAGGTGAAGGAGTGGGGACCCACTGAAAGTCAAGGTGATACAGTTGAGAATATAAGCAATGATAAAATGGGGGAGATTAGTGGGGGGAAAGAGAAACTGGGAGAGGATCACCCACAGGCACAATTAATTATGTAGCAATCCCAGTCAAAAAGGAGGGATTGAAAAGCTATGTTTATGGCAGCCCCTATAGCTAGGAATCAGGTTTTGATATACTCAACTTCAGGAACAGAAGAGTTTCTTGAAATCAGACAGGGAAAGAAATGATCCAAGGAGACTGCTAGGGTTATTGTAACTGAGGGTGGCCTACAATAGTCCAAAACACACTGCATTTTTACAATTCAAATATATAACAGCTTTTCTGTATTAGTTGCTGTTACGGATGAGGGAAAGCAGGGACTTGAGCCTGTGCATTCATTGGGGAAAGGGACCACGGGGTTATTAGGTTTGAGCAACTTCAGAAAAATCTGTCAGCGTTGGGATCACCATCTTGGAACTCAGAAGGCCTCCCACCTGAGAGTCAACAAAGAAAAAGTGGCTAAAAGAAAGGAAAGAATAAGAGAGACGGGTAAGGCAGAGGGTTTAGTATCAGCAAGAAGGCAACTAGAAAGGGATTACAAGTGTCATTGTTTCAGGGTATCTGCACCTAGATTTCCCCTCCATGGCACCCACTGAAAGGTTTCTGGCTCTCAGCCATCACCTCTCTGTGTCAAGCTCCCTCCTGACCAGGGTTTTTTAAGACTGCAAAGTTCCTTGCTTACACTGTGAAACTTCCAGCAAGCCAGACTGCGTGAACAGGCAAATATCTTTGCTTTGCTTTCTCTCAGAATGTTATGAACAGCACAATTGCCTGCAGCTATAAATTATCACACAGCTGTTTCTAAGCAAGCACATTCATTCTTAAGGTGAAAGCATTACAGTGAAAAAATATTAAAAGCAATAAAAGAACCTGCACACATGCTAAAAAAAACTTACCAGGTATCACACAAACTCCAGTCTTGGGCTCTGGTAGGTGTCAGATCCCAAATCTGACACCTACCAAAATCCCAGAACTGGGTTTTCCCTATGGTTACAAGTTCATAATTGTCTCTGAGTCAGAACCAGAACAGAGAGTGAGCAGTGCACCCATTTCTTTTTAGACCTTGGGCATCTGATCTCTGGTCTCTAGGAACAGGTAATCAGCAGACAGTGACCCATTCCTCACAGCATAGTCTTTAGAAGGCTGGGTTTTTACATAACCAGAGGTGGGTTGTTCATATTAACCTCTCCCTAGGTACTCCCCAGGAAATCCACTCAACATTTATTGTCCCCAAATGTCCATTTTTGTCCAGCACATTTTAAACATAGTCCTTTGAACTCCCAAGTCTCCATTCTGTTACATCTCCCCCCTAGAGAGGTTACACTCTGTCCTGTCCCACAGTCACACATAAACCATTCATTTAATACAATGAGCCCCAAAGATATTATACTTAATTCAGTAAGGTCTTCAGGGATGTGGCAGGATATTGCTATGTGTGTCACATCTTCCCCCTAAAAAGGTTGATATAACTAGGGTGCTTGATCGGCATCCTAGGGGAGCCCATTAAATTACTTCCTGAGAGGTTTATTCCCTGGATGGTATTTCTTTGTCACATTTCATCTATTCAGATAATAAATATTCTGCTAGCAAGCCTGCATACATCCTTCAAAAATCCATGCAAAGTTATTTGACAACCATACTATGTAATTTCGTCCATTACAACCAATGAAATGAAGCTCTTGCACCTCTCCTCCCCTCACTATAAGGACTTGGCCCTGAGTCTTTATACAGATGAGACTAAAATTGAAGTGTGGAATGCTCATTCCATCCTGAGCATGTGCCTGAGGCAAATGATTTTTTCTGTTATTGGTGGGGTAAGATTTAGATCTAATGGGGATCCAGGAAACAAGACAATGTTGTAGGCATAAAGTTTTGGGAGCTCAGAGGGATTGGAGAAAGAGCAACTCATTTTCGGTCACAGGGCTTGATATGTATGGTGGTGTAGGGGCAGGGGTTTATACTTAAGCAGTGTCAGTGCAGAAGGTAACGGTATTACAGCTGGGAAGGGGTTTATTAGTTGATTTCTCTTATTTGAGTGTGAGGTATTATTCTGTCACCATCTGTGAACCAGTGTCACAAGCTGAGGGAAGACCTTTTTTTGTAGAGGTTGTTCCCTTTTTATTGATGTCTTGACAGGTTTTTTTCTTAATTGGGGGATTTTAATTCTTTAGCTTCAGTAACTGACGGAGCGAAGCAACCAAAAGGGTTACAAGCTGCTAAAACTTACTTATAAGTAGTGTGTGATGTTGCTGTGTTAAAGGATGTTTTTGATGTCCTTCCTAATTTAAGGAAGGAAGGGGACATTTACATTTTCTAAAGGGGAATCAGATAGTTGATTGGACAGAGTGTATGTGAAATCTACCTCGGTGATCAGATGACATGTAGTGGAGTCTACAGAGTTTTCTAACTACTGCTTCATCTGAGTTGAACTCAGGGATTACAGAACAGGGAGTTTTGGCCATGGTTATTGCAAACTATATCCTTGTTTACTTAATAATGCAGTTGCAGTTAGAAAGGTTGAACGCATCTTTAAGGAATGAAAAAAAAATAAAAGGTTTTATGCATCCTAGATGTCATGGTGGGAATTGATAAAGAGGACTCAAGTGACCTCACTACTCTGCTTTCCAGGACATCTATATACATTTGATTACAAATATTATTTAGCACTGCAGGGTCAGTTAAGAGATCTTCATAGTCTGCAAGCTGGGGAACACATAGAAATAAGTGTCTCGGATGATGTTAAGAAGGAAATTGGTTCAGTACCCAAGGGGAAAGCAAAAATCAACTAAAGTTTCAAAGGATTCCAAGCCAAAAGATGGGACAGCCTCCTCTGATATATTTGCAGGATGTCAGGAAAACAGATTGAAGCAGGATATGCTGAGGTTATGGGATTTTAGCACTGGGAACTGGAGTATGTACATGTATGCATATCATAGACTATCTTGCAACTAAGTGTCTGACTGTGAAATGAAGATGCACAGCAACAAATATCTGCCATTTTCTCTGTGCTAATGTCCCATACAGATCTTCATTCTTTCTACTTCATTCAAGAAATAGTGGCTAGAAGACTACAGGTTTCAGAGTAGCAGCCGTGTTAGTCTGTATTTGCAAAAAGAAAAGGAGTACTTGTGGCACCTTAGAGACTAACAAATTTATTAGAGCATAAGCTTTCGTGAGCTCCAGCTCACTTGCATCCAATGAAGTGAGCTGTAGCTCACGAAAGCTTATGCTCAAATAAATTGGTTAGCCTCTAAGGTGCCACAAGTACTCCTTTTCTTTTTAGAAGACTACAGTTATTTTTAAAAGCAGAAAATATGAGTTGCCTTGGCAGCTCAAAGTTTATGAATGTAAGCTATTGCCTCTAAGGTCATCATTATTAACCAGAGTCTAGTGTTTACAATATATGTCTTGACCTTGTATCACCTACTCATGGGAGTATTTCGACTGAGTTTACCAAATATGACCACACCCTCCCCAAGTACACATTTCCATTAGTAAGTGTGGTTGAATAGGACCATTACCATTAGATAGCGGAGGAAAATGAAACAGATAGCCTGGTTTCTTTTTGTTTTTAAGGTTTGAGCATTTTAATTGCTTAACACATTGAGAAATTCTCCGAGCTATGTCATACAAGGTGAAATTGTTTTTCAGCCCTTGTGTATTTCAAGCTGAATCAATTTTATTAGGACACATGCACACATACACAAAGATAGCCTTGAAATGTCTATGGTTTAGTTTGTAAACTTCAATGACTATGTTGAAGACAACTGTAACTGTTAAGTATGATATGGTTTTGTAAATAAAATGTTTGATAAGGTTTTGTAACTATTAAAGATGTGAGGAACTATAAAGTAACCTCTTATACTAAATGATCATTACACTTGATTCTTCTTCATGGCCATATGTTATACTCCATGTTTTACATCAGTTGCAGCCAAGGTAGGGTTACCATATATTTGGGTTTTCCCAGACATTTCCTCTTTTTTTGATCCTATGTCCTCTGTCCGGGCAGATTTTTTCAAATAAGAGGAAATGTCTGGGATTTTTTTGTAGAAAAGATGTTGCAGCTCAGAAAGAGCTGTCTCCAGTTCCAATTGGTCCCTCTGCTGCCGCCACAGCTGCCAGATTCTTCCCACCCAGGACCCGGCTCCCTGCACTGGGAGGGGGGAGAGTAGGGAGGTGCTGATGGATGGATGGTGCTATGTCCTGGGCCTGCACCAGCTACCCTGCCAGCATGACAGGAAGCAATACTATCCCTCCACCTCAAGAGTGAGGATGCAGGTACCCTCTCCAACACCCGCCAAATACTCCTCCAGTACACACACACCTCCAGCAATGCCCCCCACCCCTTCCAGCCGTGTCCTCTTATTGGGAACCTGAAAGATGGTAATCCTAAACCTAGGGTATAGTGCATCTTCTTCCCTTTTTAATGTGTGCTGTGTAACCAAGAAATTCCAACATGTATTTATGTTTCTCAAGACAGGCTTCATGATGTTCCTGAATAACAGTCTGTCAGAAGGATGATTTACTTTTAAAAAGAGAAAAAAAAAACAGAAAATAAACAGTATCAAACATAACCAATCATAATTTGGTAATCAGTTTAAATGGGCATTAAAGGCAAGAAATCAGAAAACGTGTCTGCTAAAATCTTTAGCAGCTTGTGCTACTCTGTCATGGAATGCCCAAGTATGAATTCACTCTCTAGTACACTCTGGGGGCCAAACAGTCACAAGCTACCTCTACCTATGAACACACTGGAAAGTTACAATCTAGCCATCAACTTTCTTTATCTGCTAAATGTGCAATAACAAAATCATGAGCGTAAACTAGCCAAGACAATATTGTTTCCCCTTCATCTTTGATTGTTTATTTTTAGAATAAATATATGTATACATTGACAGATTCAGTTTGAGCCTGAGCCAACAGTCACTGCAGACACTGGAGAGACCCCCATATCCCCTCCTCCCAATTTGGCTTCTCAACTCTAGATCATACTCCAAAATTACCTGCATTAGGATATTTTTTTTTCACCATAGGTGTCAAATGGATTATATGTTGATGGAGTGTCTCATTATTTGTTTTGTAGATCCTCTGATCCTCCACAAGTGACAAATTATTCTCATGTTTTCATAAACACTCAGTGTTGGTCTAGTTGCTCCTATTAAAATGAGAGGTACCACTGTGAAAATCCCCCCATAATGCTTGTACAGAAAACTGAAATAGATGTAAATATTACAAATACTAATGTTACTTAAAGTACATAAAACTGTTAAACTACTATTCAGACACAGTGACTGTGATAATGAAGGTGGTCGGGGTTGGGGGGGTGGCTCCTTTGATGGACACCCAGCCAGCCAGTTAGCTGTAAAATCCCTTTTGGTAGCTGTTCTCTACTTGCTTTACCTGGGTTAAAGGGTTAAAAAGTTCCCCAGGAAAGAAAAAAAAAAGTGGGCACCTGACCAAAACAGGCAATGGGAAAGCTAGAACTTTTTAAAATTGGGGAAAAATCTTTCCTTTTGTCTGTTGTTCTCTGGGTTGCAGGGACAGCAATGCTATAAGCAGGGATTCTGTGTAAGGTTTGAACCAGGTATGAAAAAATATTTTCCATACCTGGAAGAAACAATTTTGGACAGGGAATGTTTAGTTATACGCTATCAGGTTTATTTCTTATTTTGGCTTGTGGATCTCTTCTGTGCTAACCCCTGGTGCTTTTGTTTGCTTGTTACCTTTAAGCTGAACCCCCAGGAAAGCTAGTTTGGGTACTTAATTTTTGGAATTGCTCTTTTAAAATCTAGCAAAAGCCTAAATTCCAGATGTATATCTTTTTTTCCATTTTGTTTTTAATACATTTTTCCTTTTTTAAGAACAGGATTGGATTTTTGGTGTCCTAAGAGGTTTGTGCATGTTGTTTGATTAGCTGGTAGCAAGCTAATTTCCTTTGTTTTCTTTCTCAGCTCTTCCCTGGAGGGAGGGGGGAGGGTCGTGAAAGGGCTTGAGGGTACCCCACATTGAGGAATTCCCTAGTGTTCCTTCCTGGGACCAAAGATGTTTGGGGTTTTGGGTTTTTGTTTTTGTTTTTTTTTGCATTTTGGTGGTGGCAGCGTTTACCAAGCTAAGGTCAGAGAAAAGCTGTAACCTTGGGAGTTTAATACAAGCCTGCAGTGGCCAGTATTAATTTTTAGAATCCTTGCAGGCCCCCACCTTCTGCACTCGAAGTGCCAGAGTGGGGATTTGGCCTTGACAGTGGCAGATATAATCAGTTTTGTGAGTACACACACACATACATTTTTATTTTGTTACAATTTGTGAAGAATTATTTTTACTGTTCTAATTAGTGTTATATTATCTGATAATATTGTCATTGTCAAGTTGAAATGCAATGCGGCTCTGATTATATTTTAGAAGAAAATGTATCATTCTATGATCTGTATGTAATTTAAGCATAACAGTGGTTTTATTTTTTTTTATTTTTAATTGCTGCCTTTTATCTTAGCAAATGCCTCAGTTTATTTTTTGCCAATATGAAAACAAGTTTTGTGAATGAAAATGACTAGCAACCATTTTGGAATGCAAAATCTAGCTGTTTTGCATAAATCTAGTCTTGAAAGCACAAATTATTGCCTGGAGGAAAGACTTGCTATAAGATCATCTGAGCCATATTAAAGGTCGTAATGTTGACAGTTCTGTTGCTTTTAGATCTGCTGCCTTCAAATCCTGGACTGGTAATGCTATGACACTCTCTTGAGCAATGAGGCAAAGAACATACTTTGTAATTTCACATGTTAAGAATGAAGAAATAAATGTCTTTCCCCAACTGACTGAATTGTTGGTGCAAATGTGTCACTGACTATTAAAACAGCTGGTTAAAGTTTTATCTATCACACTTCTGTTAACTTAAATGGCAGTCATGAGGCATAAAATCTAGAATACATTTTTGAATATACCCATAAGAGTTGCTTTATAATGCTGGAGATTTGTAAAGGGAAGAAACAAAGAAAACAGTTTTATAAAAAAAATCCTCTGTGATATTGCTCCATTATGAGGTTATATGGGACCTTAAATATAAGTGGAAATGGGATTTTTTTCCAAGCAGTACAATGATGGGTTTTTTTCTACATTAAATGGGAGGGGCGCTGCATGCTGCCACATGCTTTAATTTTACAAAATGAGCGGCATGAACTCGAGGGAGTCCCAAGACTACATTACTATTTTTTGTTAGCTAAGCTTAATGAGCATCAGAACTGCTGCATGGAGATTCTACACCAGGGGTCGGCAACCTTCCGGAAGTGGTGTGCTGAGTCTTCATTTATTCACATTAATTTAAGGTTTCGCGTGCAAGTAATACATTTTAAAGTTTTTTTTAGAAGATCTCTCTCTCTAAGTCTATTATATAACTAAACTATTGTCGTATGTAAAGTAAACAAGGTTTTCAAAATGTTTAAGAAGCTTCATTTAAAATCAAATTAAAATGCTGATCTTAAGCCGCCGGCCTGGGATTCCGTTCACCTAGGCCAGCAGCGGGCTGAACGGGGCCTGCGGCCAGGACCCTGGCTGGCAAGGGGCCAGCAGACAGAAGCCCAGACTGGCAGTGGGCTGAGTGGGGCTGGTGGCCGGGACCCCAGACCGGCAGTGGGCTGAGCAGCTCACCCCGCTGCTACTCAGCCCGCTGTTGGTCTGGGGTTCCATTTGCCGGCTCCTGACAGCCAGGGTCCCGGCTGCTGGCTCCGCTCAGCTCGCTGCCAGTCTAGGATCCCGGCCCTGCCCACATAAAGTGGGTACCTACTTTCTCCCTGGTACTAGCCCATTCTCTTCCTCTCTCTGCACTGAGCTGAGGGTGGGAGTGCACTGAGCACAGGGCTGCAGGTGAAGGAGCAGGCTGGGGGTTGGGGTATAGGGTCTGGCCAGGAGCTAGAATGAGGGAGGGGGCTCACGGTTGGAGTTTGGGTGAAGAGTTCTTACCTGCGCAGCTCCCATTTGGTGTGAGGGGTGCAGGAGCTCCCGTTTGGTGCTCAGGGTGGGGGTGGGAATGTGGGGGTGCAAGAATCAGGACATGGGGTGTGAGGGAGCTGGGTATGTGTGGGGGGTGCAGGGCTCAGGGCAGAGGGCTGGGGTGTGTGGAGGGGTGCAGGGGACAGGGTAGAGGGCTGGGGGTGTGCGCTGGGGTTGTGGGGGTGCTCCCAGCCCTCTGTCCAGAGTGGCTCACGGCAGGGAGCTGGAGGGGATTATGCCCTGATTCCACCCCCCATCTCCACAGCCCCGTCCCCAAGGCGGGGGAAAGGGGAGCTTGCCAGCTCTGCAGCAGCAGCCGGCAGGACCAAGCTTCTTCACCCTGCCTCCGCGGGCAGGGGCCGAGAAAAGCAGGCCGGGGCGGGCAGGATTTTTAATGGCACGCTGCTGTCTGCCAGGGTCCCAGTCTGGATTCGGCAGTGGGCTGAGCGGGGCTGGCAGCTGGGACTCGGCAGGCAGCCGCGTGCCATTAAAAATTGGCTCGTGTGCCGTCTTTGGCACACGTGCCATAGGTTGTCAACCCCGTTCTACACAGAAAGTATCTCAATCTGTGCCTTTCTTAGTCTAATTAAATTAGTTCTTTGCTTTACATGAGCTCAGAACTTATTCACATCTAAAAAACAAAGAAAATTTACACTTCAAGTGAAAATGATGATCTAGGCATTCTTGGTCTTAACAGAATGATGCTGTTTTTCTTGACAGAATGTTCAAGAGCACTTGTAAAAAATATTACCCTTGCAATCCTCGCAATGTTAGTACCCTCTTAGTTTATCTGATACCTCAGATATGCAAACAGATCTCCCCAGTGCCTGGTTTAACTTGTGCCTCTGGATTTTCAAAAATACACAAATAGTCAGCAAGCTTTGTCAATCAATCAACATTCTTTACCACATGGGGATAGTTATATTTCCTGTATATTTCTTCATCAATTTTACTTGTACCAATTAGCTGATATTTAGATGGTCTAATCCAACTCCCTTTAAAGTCTGTGAGAAATTTGGCACCGACTTCAATGGGAGCATGCTCAAACCTGTAAATACATGGTACCTTTTATCAAAAGAATCTCAATATGCTATACAAACAGTAATTAATTCTTATAAAACCTCATAAAAGTATTATTATTAGTCCCAAGGCTGGATTTACTCACCCCTAGGCACAGCATCTTCAGTGCCCCCTCCATCCTGCCTATAGCTGACCTTCATGGTTTCCATAAAATATAAAATGAAACAAAATATAAATGATTATTTAAATACAGTAGAACCTCAAATATACAAACACCAGAGTTACAGACTTACCCATCAACCAGACACTCTGTGGAAGTCCTCAATCAGGCAGCAGCGCAGACAAAAAAAATACTGTACTTGGAGCTTTAGCCATAGGGGATTGGTGCTGCAGCTGCAGGGGGGTGGAGAGGGGTCAGGACTCTGGGCTTCTGACCCTCAGGAGCACTGGGGCTCAGGGCGTTAGACAGGAGGGGAGCACCAGAGCCCTGACCCCTCCCACCCTGCAGGAGCAGGTGCAGCTCCAACCCTCCATGTGGTTGAAGTCCGTAACCTCTTCTTCAGCGTTACGGAACATTTCAGAGTTATGGAAAACCTCCATTCCCCAGGTGTTCATAACTCTGAGGTTTTACTGTATTAACTTTTTAACTTTTAACCCACTTTTAACTTTTAGATGCCCCTAGGCACATGCCTACTGTGTGTAATTGAAATCCGGTCCTGATTAGTCTTGTTTTACAGATGGGAAACTGAAACAAAGAGTGGCTAATGATAGAGTTTTCAAAAAATGTCCATTGAAAATGCATACAAGGCCGTCCCTAGCTATTCTGGGGCCCTACGCAGCCCTCCCTACTCCCCCCCGTGGGGTGGGGGTGGGAGCAAAGGCCTCCGGGGGGCGGCAGGCTGGCCCCAGGCCAAATTTTCTGATGCCATGCACAGCTGCATACTTTGTGTATGGGTAGGGAAGGCCCTGGATGCATATCTAAGTTTTGGGGTATGTTACTTTCTTCAAACATTGGGACCCTTCAAATTTAAAATCAAAAACTGATGTTATGTACCTAAAATGAATGAACACATTTGAAGCTTGAGTGTCTTCTCAGGTTCACCAAGTACATCAGTGGCAAGGCCTGAAGAAAATCCCATATATCCTAAATCTTGATGGGGGCTGTCAAGGTTCCTTCCCCACTCTGAACTCTAGGGTACAGATGTGGGGACTTGCATGAAAACATTCTAAGCTTATTTTTACCAGCTTAGGTTAAAACTTCTCCAGGGTACAAACTATTTTCCTTTTTCCCTTGGACTTTATTGCTGCCACCGGCAAGCGGCTAACAGATATATAACAGGGAAAGAGCCCTCTTGGAAATGTCCTTCCCCCCAAAATCCTCCCCAAACCCTACACCCCCTTTCCTGGAGAAGGCGTGATAAAAATCGTCACCAATTTGCATAGATGAACACAGACCCAAACCCTTGGATCTTAAGAACAATGAAAAAGCAATCAGGTTCTTAAAAGAAGAATTTTAATAGAAGAAAAAGTAAAAGAATCAGGATGGTAAATACCTTACAGGGTAATTAGATTCAAAACATAGAGAATCCCTCTAGGCAAAACCTTAAGTTACAAAAAGACACAAAAACAGGAATATCCATTCCATTTAGCACAACTATTTTATCAGCCCTTTAAACAAAACAGAATCTAACGCATATCTAGCTAGATTACTTACTAAATTCTAAGACTCCTTTCCTGTTCTGTTCCCAGCAAAAGCATCACACAGACAGACAGAGCCTTTGTTTCTCCCCCCTCCAGCTTTGAAAGTATCTTGTCTCCTCATTGGTCATTTTGGTCAGGTGCCAGCGAGGTTATCCTAGCTTCTTAACACTTTACAGGTGAAAGGGTTTTTCCTCTGGCCAGGAGGGATTTATATTTATGACAGGGGCCAAAGCCCAAACCATGTGAAATTGATAGTGTCTCATTGATTTAAATGGGCTTAGGATCAGGCTATTCCACACCTTGATCATGTTCTCTTCTACTCCATATCAATTCAATGCAAAATATATAATATGAATATATATTCTCCTCATACTGCCAATAATTTAAGGTATGAAAGTAGATTTTAAACACAAATGTAATATGTAATAAAATTAAATATTCAGGTTTGCAGTGTTGTAGGTGTGTTGGTCCCAATATATTAAGTATTAATATCATACCATATATTTTGCATGATTTTTTTAGTAAATTATAGATTTTAAACTTTGTGCTCTTGTACAGGTATTGTGTTGTTTCCATCCTTCTTCACCTCATCTTTATCCCACTTATAACCATTTCCCCCCTCTGAACATGAGAAAAAATCTCATAAAATACGAACTTTTTTTAATACAAATTTCACATAAATTACACAGGAGCATCAGAGATTTTTCTTTTGTGTATCATGCATAAAATAATAACTCAGATGGGATTTATCTGGTGATATTGATTATATTAATGCAAGCTACCAAATATTTTTCACATTTCACAAATACCATCTTCAGACAAAGATGAATCTGCAATGTTATGTTTTTTTTAAAAAAGGGGGAAACTCATGAATAGTTAGAATATAATATAACAGTTGGAACCCCTCTTCAGATAGTTGAAGGCTGCTACCAAATCCCCCCTCACTCTATTGGAAAATAATTGTATCTGGTACTTCAACAAATCAGTCTCAAGAACATTATTGCTTTGAAATAACTGATAATAATTACAAAGGCCCAGATCCTCCAAAATATTTAGGTGACAAATTCTCTTTGATTTCAATGCAAATGAGATGCCTAAATAACTTGGAGGGCCTGGTCCAAATAGATTAAACTGCTGTCTTTGAAGTTTCATGTTAAAACGTGTGTCCTTTTGTAAATTACTGCACAGTAGTACATCTTACATGTTACACTGAGATAACACCGTTGATCCAGTAAAGAAATCCATATATTCCCCTAGAAAAGATGTGAGCGCTTTAAAAAAAATAAATCAGTTTCTATGTACTCGTGCAATAAAATTACCATGCTCCTACCGTTGTTAATTATTTAAATATAATTGAATGGATTCCTCTTGAGAATGTGAAGTGTCAGGCAACACTTAAAACTGACTGCATTTACAATTAAAGAATAAACAATTGCACAAGTAAGGTTTCTTGCAATGCTTTTGAAATAGCTGAATTAGTTGATTTCTACTTTAGTGATGCTTCTCCCTATAAATTGGTACAGCCATAAATGTACTTATAAGTTGTTGATTTTTTTAAAGAATATTTTTCACTTTAGGTTCAGACTGAAAGTTTGACATGGTTCTACAAGCTAAACTGATAAATGTAAGGCTGTGGTGTTAAATGGCTATTAATTAAACTTGTAATTGAACAATGCCATGTCAGAGCTTGCAAAAATTGTGCTACATATTACTTCTTTTAAAACAAATCCTTCATTTTCAATATGGGGTTGATACTATTCTCCTTATGACAAAGGTTATAACCCTCTGACAAAAGTTCAACTGAAATGCTAAAAAAATCCTTGACTGATATGTATGTAGCCATATTTTCAATGGGGCTACATTTAGTACACAGGATGGATGATGAATGACGCAGAATTATGTAGTCAATGAGAATGTTCATCTGTAAGATCCCCTGCCTCATTCATTGCAGAAGATAGAGGGTAGGAATATGACAGTGACTGCATGAAGAGATGATCATGTGACTAAGCACTAGAGTAGAGCCCAGAAGAAAAGGGGTGACATTATCTGATTAAAATATGACCATGTAGATCATTGTTGCTACCACTGTTACATAATTGCAACAAATCTTGTGCAAAGTATATCAAGTAAGGTGTCCATGGAAAGGTTATGATTTGCTGAATATGATTATGCTATTTGTATGCATTTATAATTTTTGTATTTGAAGTCATGCATATTGGCTTTATAGTTTTATTTCAATTATGTTTTCTCCTGTGGTAATGCCCACAAGATATTTACCCTGCACATCTTGAAGGGACTATTCAAGTTAAGTGGCTCATCAAGGAACATTTAACTCACAATGGACCACGGGAAACATCTATCTACACTTAATGGACTTTCCTGTGAAGTTCCATCGGAGTATAGATAATAGCTTCTGCTGTGACTAAGTGAAATCGTGCATGGACATGTGACTTACCCATGTGACCCCAAACACCATCTTGTTCCCTGTAATTGTCCAAAGTGAGAACAATGGGATTCCCTTCACTTGGCAGAACCTATAAAAAGGCCCTGGAAACATCTCAATTTTGCCTCTTTCTTGCTGCAGCCTCTGGACTCTGAGGATCTTCCAGTGATTTGGAAGCAACGAGAGACTTAATAAGCCAACAGTTAATTCCATCACATTACAAGTCTGATTCAAGCACTTTCCATTTATTGCATGTATTTGATTCTTTTAACCAATTTTAACTCTCACCTTTATTTCTTTCTCTTTATAAATAAACCTTCAGATTTTAGATACTAAAGGATTGACAATAGCATGACTATTGGTTAAGACCTGAGTTATATATTGACTTGGGTATGTGGCTGGTCCTTTGGGATCAGAAGAACCCTTTTGTTTGATTAAATTGGTTTTAGATAATCACTCATCAAGTCTAGTATTTTCTATGGTGATTCATGGATTGGAATGCCTAAGGAGACTGCTTTTCTAACTTCTTGTTAGCCAGTGTGGTGAAACAAAAGTTTACTTTTGTAGCCGGTTTGGTATATCTTATGGGAGAATAACCACCAGTTCTGAGGTGTGTCTGCCCTATTTTTCAGCAGTTTGTCCTATATTTGGTATTCTCATTTGTGACCCACAGAGGCAAGGTTATGAGAGGTCTATCCCTGACTGTCACAGACCTTCTATATGAAGTTAAACAGGTCAATACCAAAAGTTTCAGAAGAGCTCACCCATTTTATATTTGCCTAACTTGAGGTGCCCTGGGTATGACTTCTGAAGTACTGAGTGCTCACAACTCCAGATGAAGTTAATGGGATCTGTAGATGCTCATCATCTTGAAAATTTCTTATTTTTTGAACATATGATAGCTCACACCCAGAAAGTTAAGCAATATTATTAATGAAATCCCTTCTGTTTATTGGAAGGTATGTGGAGAGAGAAGATACCCACCACAGATGTGTGAACTATGTCCGAGCATTGAAGAGTGCATCTGACTCCATTGATTTTCTTCTGAGGTCTTTACCATTTCTGGCAAGTTTAAGTTATTGAGTGCCAAGTGATTTTATTCCCCCAAACTACTAAAATGTTATAATCTAAAGCAGCGGAGCTCCAGGCCCTTTATATCTACGCCTGAGCCCTACTGCCGGAGCCCTGGGGTGATTTAAGGTCCGGGGCACCCACCTGCCGCTACTGCAGCAGAGCCCCGGGCCCTTTAAATCACCACTGGAGCCCCAGGAGTCCCAGCTGCCGCCGCTACTGAAGCCCTGGGATAGGCTCTGGTGGCAATTTAAAGGGCTCAGGGCTCCAGCCGCTGCTGGTAGCCCCAGGTCCTTTAAATTGGTGCCTGGGGAAGCCGGTCTGGTGTGGCATATCGGCTCTTGCCGGTATGCCGTACCGAGGCAAACTGGCTTACTTTCACCTCTGGTCTAAAGAAACAAGAAATGGCAAGCAAATCTCAACAGTTGTCTCTGTTACTGCCTATTCAGGCATTGACTCCTGTTATTTTAGTGTCATCTCCATGCCTTAGGGGATACTGGGATTAAGACAAGCAAAACAATCTTATTTAATAGCTATGATTATTTTATTATTAAAGAAATGGAAAAGGAAAGAAAAACAAAACACAAGTGAGCAATAAATAATTGTTACTTAGGTTACAATCTGTTAAATCTTAAAGAAACTTAAATCCAAATTAAATCCCACTATTTCTCTCTGTCTACCAAAATTATCTTCTGTCTCCTCTTTAGGAATATATTGCCTAAGCCCTCTGGTTTTTAACAGATAAGCTGTTGTAATATCTTTAATTACAATGAGCATTTCAATATTACATTAAAATCATTACAAGAAAAACGTAAATGTAACTTCTTGGTAGTGCTTTTGCAAACTCCATCACACCAATTGATATTGCAGAAACAGTGCTGTAATATAAGGTTGCTTCTTTTTATTCTACATGCTGGCTCCTTTTTGTTTTGTTCTTAGCTTTGTGATTGCTGTTGCTTGCTTGCTTGTAAAGAGGATGCATTGACATGAGAGTGCTGTGAAGTTGAGTGATGGGAGCAGACTGCTACTTGTTCAGTTCAGATAAATTTATATTCTTCTTCCACCATTTCACTGGAGGAGGAAGGCATTCCTCTTTTTGGGGCTCAGCTGGATTTAAATATCAGCTGCTGTCACCCATTCATCCTCTCAGCCACTTCATAGAATAGTCTTAGGAGAATCTTCAGCTCATGCATATGCAGTCTGTTACTGCATATGCTGCAGAGTGGTAACTGCCTTTTGACCTTGTGTTTGAAAACTCTCAGCATCTTTAAAGTTTAGAGTTTTAACTCTTTCCTTTATTTAGCCCATTTTATGAGATATTTGTTTAGTACCATCAGGGTTTAATAGGAGCTGAAATATGTTTCCAATGAGTCCTAGAACCCTTATTTTCTATACAAAGGTATCTCCACTCTCAAAATATTACTTTTAAATTTAATTCTTAGAGAATATTTAAATTGTATGCCTATACCAAAAGAAGGACAGGAGATGCTTGGTTTTAATCAGGCTGCAACTTTATGCTTATATGTCTGGGACTACCTGGCAGATAAAAGTGTACAGTGCAGGTAACTCCATGTTCATTCAATATCAACTCAGGAGGTCCCCCAGGCATTGCAGGGACCTTACCAGCAACTCAAACAAGAGTTAAAGTGGGCCATAAGAAAGGGGGGTTGGCTCCCTGCCATAACAGTCATAGGATCCCAAACCCTGCCGCCGTTCCTCTCCTTTAACCAACACCTCCTTTTTAAGTCCTTTACGAAGCCATTTAGCTGGTCACTGTACACCTTCCCTATGGAGCACCTGCAATGGACATCCACCCCACACTTACATAAGGAGTTGTAACATCATAGCCTAACTCCCATCCCTACTCACCATAACAAAGCCCTCTCTGAACTTGCTGTGGGGAAGGTGGAAAAAAAAACACTCCAACTTGGCCAATCTGATGGTGCGGGACAAATTTCTTCATAGCCTCCCTAGAAAGGAGTGGCTAGTGTGATGCCCTCAGCATGTCCTGACCAACCCTGGTATTTTGCCACCTCAAGGGGAGGGAAGGTGGGTGCTGCTCCTCCTTGTCCAGGAAAAAGGGACTTCTCCCACCAGGCTTGTGCTTTATCCACTCCCCAGCCTTTACAGTCCCTGGAGATTAGAGAGCATCACCATTCTGACCCACTGTCCTTTTTTGCATCAGCTTCTGAGCCTCTCTTTCTCCCCCACACCAGTAAAGTGCTATTCCTTCTCTCCCAGAAAGCCAGACAATGGCCTCCCTGCTTAAAAGTGGGGCACAGTAATTTACACCGTCTTCAAAAAAGGCTTGTCTTTTTTTTTTTTTTTTTAAATTTTAACCAATCTTTGGAAAAGCAATTCTTGACTTTTGGGGTTTGTTGAAAAGTTGCTTTAGCATTACCATATAATTAATTAATTCCTCAACCCATGCCAGTAATTTTATACTTAAATGACATCTTACATTAGTAACCAGTTATAGTATTATATGACCTTGCTATATTTGTATAGAAACATTTTACAAGCCATGTAACAATGGTAGCAGGTATTTATTGTGGAAAGGTTTGCATTTAGATACAGAAAACTTGTAAATAAACATCTCAGAGTAAACATATGCCTTCTTTAATAAACATATGCCTTCTTCACCTTTAAGTGGAAAAATGGAGTTAGATGTAACCAAAATGACTCCCAATGATACATGTTTTCTTTAAAGTTAAATGAATGGAAACTTTAGAGCAGGGATCGGTAACCTTTGGCATGTGGCCTGCAGGGTAAGCCCCCTTACTTCTAAGCTTCCCCCCGGGAAGCAGTGGACAGCACATCCCCCGGCCCTCGCCGCTTCCCAAAGCCCCCATTGGCCTGGAGCTGCGAACTGCAGCCAGTGGGAGCTGCAACTGGCCGAACATGTGGACGTGGCAGGTAAACAAACTGGCCTGGCCTGCCAGGGGGCTTATCCTGGAGGGCCACGTGCCAAAGGTTGCTGATCCCTGCTTTAGAGTGACTGTAGAAGAAATTATTTTCACATATTTATCTAACTCTTTGTGGGGATTTGAAACACAAGGTTTTTTGTTTGTTTGTTTGTTTGTTTTTGTTGTTGTGGTTGTTGTCCTACACAGAGAGAAGACAGTGGGAAAAGCCCATTTTTATGACTTGGATTTATTACTCAAAACTAGAGGGAGAAGTCCTTGTCTTTGATAAGACAATCTCGGTGGTTGTTCGCTGTTCTGATCAAATGGTCTTCACCATCTGCGATACATCTACAATATTCTATGCAATACATGAATCACAAAAAATAACATTTGTCTTCCAAAACAGAATCTAAAAGAAAATCGTATAGCATGTTACAGCAAAACAGAAGTTAAAAAGCTGCATTCTAGAGTTTGTGTAAACATAATTAGGGGTAAATAAACATAGGGTTCACCTTTTTGAAACTTGGGGTGACAGAATTCTTAGGCATTTCTTTAGCTTGAACATTTTGTGTAATTTAATAAGCAAAGTGAAAAGCATGTGAACTACTTCTCTCCAACCATCATGTATTAAAGTAATGGTAAATATCTCTTAGAACTAATAAAGGCACAGACAATTGTCTAATAACCTAAAATTAGAATAAATGATAATGTAATTGATAACATTTTTTTCATAAATATTGAAATGTATCCCTACACCTTTATACTTCATGAACCACTGTAGGGTGCTTTGTACTTTCCTGATTCTAGCCATGTAAAAAAAGAAGCATAATTGCAAAGGCTTAAAAGAATTGCACTCCTCCAACATAAACTGTGGCTTGACAGCGTGGTTTCTGGTAGTCAAGGACAAATTCTAACTAAGCTATAGCACAAATTACAGAACACTGTCATTAACTGTGTTGTACTTGGCTCAATAGACAAAAATAGGAATTAGTGCTCCAAAGCATGTAACCAGACACCTTTTATATGCAGAAAATTCACTTCATTTTTTAAATAAATATTGTAGGCACTTAATGCCTCATGTTGATTGGTGCCTCTCATAGTTTAGGGCAACTGCACCTGTCTTTCCCTCTTGTGGTCCAGCAAGGGCAGCCATTCTTATGCTTCCAGCTACCCAGACATCACCTTTCTTGAGCATAAACCTGCATCTCTCTCCCTTCTGACCAGGTTATTTCAAGGCTGCACAGTTCCATCTACACTGTGAATCCCCCAAAAGGCAAACTGCCTCAACAGAACTATTTTCCCTTTCCTCAGAGTTTGTAAACAGTGCAATTGCCCTCAATTAAGTTATCACAATTAAGTTACCACACAACTCTCTCTAAACAATCAGAAAAAAAATGTTAAAAATAATTTTAAAACCTACATTCATGCTAATAAACTTATCAGAGTAAACAGTCCTTCAGCCCTCACCAAGGGTTTTTTCTGCGATTATAAGTTCATAACTGCTTTGGCTCAGAACAAGCACCCCCATGAATTTGAGTAATTATTTTATACAGTTTAGGCCTTTTTAATATGTTCTCATGTAACAGTGTGTTTGATATTTTCTCTCATATAATTTTATTCAGAAGAAAATGGTAGATATTGAAAATATTATGTAATATTAAGACAAATACAATTCTGGGCATAAATGTACAAATCATAACAACATAATCCATCAAATTCCATTTGTATTTCCATAGGGCTATTTCTACCTTATCAGCTGAGAAAGAAGAAATGATAATAATTTATTGTAACAATGCAAACATAATTCCAGAAATAATAAATTAAAAATAAACTAAAATCAATAAATGACTATTAACTGTATGCTATATATAAAGCTTACCAAAAAAAAAAGACAAAAGATGACAAAGGCTTGACAAAGCCCTGGCTGGGATGATTTAGTAGAGGTTGTTCCTGCTTTGAGCAGGGGGTTAGATTAGATGACCTCCTGAGATCTCTTCCAATCTTAATCTTCTATGATTCTATGACACTGGATGATAGCATCTATTTCAGTTGTCCCCAATTAATTTTTTGAATTATATTAAAGCAATCTGTTATTTGAATTAATAATCATAAAGCCTACCTATAACATTTCTTGATATCAAGCATAAATATAGACTCAGATTGCTGCTTTTTAAAAACAATGAATTTCCTTTGACTTTAATGGAACCATGCCGATTTACATCAGCTATAGTTCAGAACCCAAATGATTATTTTATCACTTGTTATTAGAAAAGTGAAAATACATACACAGACACTCACACATTTCTTTAAATACACTTTACAGGGACTCAGACAATCTGGGTTCTAATCTGGGATCTGCCACTGGTCTGTTGGGTGATGCTGCTTCTCAGTTTTCCCATGTGTAAAATGAGGCTATTGATACTGACTTTCTTTGTAAAGGGATTTGAGATCTACTGATGAAATGCCCTCCATAAGAGCTAATGTTGATAACAAAAATCCCTTACCAATGTCCCTCAGACTTTATCTGGAGATAATCCCTCAGTGCATGAAAGGGTTCTTCATAGATACATTTAATCATAGATTTTAAGAACAAAGAGACTATTATGATCATCTAGTTTGATCTCGTGCATAACACACTCTACAGAATTTAAATGGTTTGGGACTATTTAGAACAGCTGGACGAGCACAAGTCCATGGGGCCAGATGTGCTACATCCGAGAGTGCTAAAGGAGTTGGCAGATGTGATTGCAGAGCCATTGGCCATTATCTTTGAAAACTCATGGCGATCGGGGGAGGTCCTGGACGACTGGAAAAAGGCTAACGTAGTGCCCATCTTTAAAAAAGGGAAGACGGAGGATCCGGGGAACTACAAGTCAGTCAGCCTCATCTCAGTCCCTGGAAAAATCATGGAGCAGGTCCTCAAGGAATCAATTCTGAAGCACATAGAGGAGAGGAAAGTGATCAGGAACAGTCAGCATGGATTCACCAAGTGCAAGTCATGCCTGACTAATCTAATTGCGTTCTTTGATGAGATAACTGGCTCTGCGGATGAGGGGATAGCACTGGATATGTTATTCCTTGCCTTTAGCAAAGCTTTTGATATGGTCTCCCACAGTATTCTTGCCAGCAAGTTAAAGAAGTATGGGCTGGATGAATGGACTATAAGGTGGATAGAAAGCTGGCTAGATCGCCGGGCACAACGGGTAGTGATCAATGGCTCCATGTCCTGGGTCGGGTTTTGTTCAAAATCTTCAAAATGATCTGGAGGATGGCGTGGACTGCAACCTCAGCAAGTTTGCAGATGACACTAAACTTGGAGGAGTGGTAGATACGCTGGAGGGTAGGGATAGGATACAGAGGGACCTAGACAAATTAGAGGATTGGGCCAAAAGAAATCTGATGAGCTTCAACAAGGATAAGTGTAGAGTCCTGCATTTAGGACGAAAGAATCCCACAAACCACTACAGACTAGGGACCGAACGGCTCGGCAGTAGTTCTGCAGAAAAGGAAGTAGGGGTTACAGTGGATGAGAAGCTGGATATGAGTCAACAGTGTGCCCTTGTTGCCAAGAATGCTAACAACATTTTGGGCTGTATAAGTAGGGGCATTGCCAGCAGATCGAGGGACGAGATCATTAGCCTCTATTCGACATTCGTGAGGCCTCATCTGGAGTACTGTGTCCAGTTTTGGGCTCCACACTACAAGAAGGATGTGGAAAAATTGGAAAGAGTCCAGCGGAGGGCAACAAAAATGATTAGGGGACTGGAACACATGACTTATGAGGAGAGGCTGAGGGAACTGGGATTGTTTAGTCTGCAGAAGAGAAGGGTGAGGAGGGATTTGATAGCTGCTTTCAACTACCTGAGAGAGGGTTCCAAAGAGGATGGATCTAGACTGTTCTCAGTGGTAGCAGATGACAGAACAAGGAGTAATGGTCTCAAGTTGCAGTGGGGGAGGTTTAGGTTGGATATTAGGAAAAACCTTTTCACTAGGAGGGTGGTGAAGCACTGGAATGTGTTACCTAGAGAAGTGGTGGAATCTCCTTCCTTAGAAGTTTTTCAGGTTAGGATTGACAAAGCCCTGGCTGGGATGATTTAGTTGGAGATTGGTCCTGCTTTGAGCAGGGGGTTGGACTAGATGTCCTCCTGAGGTTCCTTCCAACCCTGATATTCTATGATTCTATGATTAACCCAATAATTCCTGTAACAAGCTTCATGATTATATCTTTTCAGAAAGACATCTTATTTTGGTCGTTAAATACTTCAGGTAGAATCATTCCAAGTGAGGGAAATCCATCACATCCCTTGGTAGGATGTTCCAATGATTGGTTACTCATGGTTTGTAAAAATGTTTACCTTATTTCCATTTTGCCTCTAGCTTCATCTTATAACCATGGATCTTACAATGCTTTTGTCTAGTAGGTTTAAGAGTTCTCTACTACCAGAAATCTCCTCCAAATGTTAGATTCGTATAGATTATGATCTAGTTAACCTCATAAACTTTAATAATCTAAATACATTGATCTTAAATTTCTCACTGTAAGGCAGGTTTTCCAAACCTTGAACCATTCTTGTGGTTCTTTTTTAACCCTTTGAAATATTTCCAAAACCAGAACTGGACTCCGTATTCCACTAATGATCTTACCATTTCTGGGAGAAAAGGAAATACCACCTCTCTACTCCTACTTAATATTTCCCTGTTTATCCATCCAAACATTATGTTAGAACTCTACACCATGGCATTGAGCTATGAGCTCATGTTAAGTTGGTTATCCTGCAAAACCCACAATGGCTAGATCCATAAAGACGCCTAACTGCCACTTTAGGCACCTGAATCCAAAATTTAGATTCTCAAAAACCCTGCCTAATCCTAGGCACTTTGCTGCTAAATTTCCAGTAATAAAATCCCTTAGGCACGTACATTTCTGATGCTGGGTGTGCATACTGCTGCCTGTGGTCTAAGACTTGGGAGCCTAAGCCTTGTCAGGAGCCTCAAGCTAAGTGTTGCCCCACCTATCTTGCCATTGGAGGTCTGATCTGGTAGGCATTCTCAGAGGCTGCTTACCAGGTCTTGCCCCTCACATAATTCCAGAGAAGGATGCCCCTGCTCCCTTGTAACCTTTAGTCTAGTACTTAACCATGAAACAGTGGACTAAGGTTCAAACTGCCCCTCTATCAGCTATGGAGCAGAGACTTGAACTTTGGTCTCCCATAGTGTCAATGAGTGTCCTAGCCACGGGGATATATGGTCTTCTGGGATGAGTCACTCGATCTTTGCTGTTGAACCTGATCTACTTTTTATGAATAATTAAATATTCATTGTGTGGAGAATGTGGGGAAATGACTCTATAGCTTGCTTGTTAGGGCACTAACCTGGGATGTTGGAGACCTAAGTCCTTGTTTGAATGACTATTTAATTATTTATACAAAGTGGAGAAGTTTCAACAGAGGAAATTAAGGGAGCTCCACCCCCACCCCACTATACCATAGTCTCGTGGTCAGGAAACTTTCTGGAGATGTGGACACAAATCCTTCCTCCACTTTGTGGCAGAGGTTGGGGGAATTTAACATAGATCTCCCAGAAGCTTGGTGAGTGCTGTAACCACTGGGTTATTAGGTGTAAGAGGATCACCCTCTGCTCGTGCCGGTGGGTGCTCGATGCCCCTCTGCTTCCTGCACCCATGGAGTCTGCACCTATGCCCACCCTCTTTCTCTTTCTTTTTTGCAAGAAAGAGCATAAGCAGCACATATACCAGGAGAGAGTTTACAGCTGTGAATCCCAAGTGGAGATAGGTAACTCCCTTTAATATGGAGTTAGATGCTTAAATCCTTTTCAGGAAAGGGGATTAGGACTCACCCCTTTCCTCGGCATTTCCTATTGACTAGCTTAGTTACCTCCCTGCTCTGATTCCTGATTTTTGTGGATTCCTTTCATAGGCATCTAAGTCATCCCATGCATTATATAGGGAGTCTGGGCACCTAACTAAGGGCTGTGGATTCCACTAGACATGAGGGCACTAAAAGTTAAGAGATACAATGCTGTCTCTAAGTCCCCCTTTGTGGATGTAGCTGCAAGTCCTTTGCAGAATACAATCCCCCACTTACAGGAGTGATCTACTTTCTTTATGCCAGAGTGTGTTCACATAATATTTGGCTTATTAAAATGCATGTTGCACAAAGTGAACCCAGCTTGCCAAGGGATCCAGATAGCCTTGTAGAACTGACCTAGACACGTTATGATTTACGTCATAAATATTTGTGGCACCTACAGAGTTTCCTAGCAATGATTTTCTATTTTATTCCTGATTAATTGTAAAGAGTCAGTGAAAGAGGAGGAGTTGCAGGCTGTTTCATTTTGCAGGTGCTTAAATATGGGAAAGTTCTAATGTGAATATTTCATTCTCCCTTTGGAAAGTTTAACTGTCTTCAGAACGTTACAATAGACCATTACATAATTATATTAAACAAAGAAGCAATGACATCCTCTGGGATAGAAGACATACGAGTCTTTTGTTCTACTCAAACGTATGTGCCACTGATGGCCCAAAAGACAAACTCTTTGTTGTCTGAGATTTTTCTTTTGTGATTTGTAAACAACTCCCATAGACTTTCTGTCATGGAATAAATAATGTGTACTTTAAGTACATTTTCATGTAAGCAGTTGTTTTGGAATGAGAACAGAGCAAATGTGGAAGCTTAAATCTACAAATCAATTTTCCAACTGAAGGGTTTGGATTCACATATAACTAATGAAAAAATGCAACAGAATTTATAATACTGAACTGCAGGCTTTCTTCTTTCTCTATAGCAGTACAATAAAACCTGTCTCTGAGAGAAAACCCAGGGGAGGAAAAAACTGATTGCCTACTGGAGGTGGTCTTTAACTAAAGGATGAACAAAATTTTGTTGGAAACTTTGGCATTCCTTGAACTAGTCTCTTCAGACCAGGAGTTGCCTGTTGAGATGGTCCTCAGTAAAGATTTCACTATAATTGTAGTTTATCATTCTTTGCACAGGATTGGAGACAGAATTCAGAGACAGAGTTGAATAGGTAAAGATAGCATTAGAAGTTGACAAAATAATAATTGGGTTCTGTGGGGACTGTGGCCTGCTGCGTCCCGCAGATCCCATTGGACAGGGACGGCGAACTACGGTCACTGGGAGCTGCAGGGAGCCATGCCTGTGGATGGTCAACGTAAACAAAATGTCTCACCACCCGCCAGCAGATTACCTTGATGGGCTGTGTGCTGAAGGTTGCTGACCCCTGATTTAGACCAGGGGTCTCAAACTCAAATGACCACGAGGGCCACATGAGGAATAGTGCATTGGTCCGAGGGCCACATCACTGACACCCCTCCACCGCTGTCCCCACTCCACGCCTTTCACGAGGCCCTGCCCAACTCCCTGTCCCTGCCCTGCCTCTTCCCACCCTTTCCCTTCCCCCTTTTTAACCCCTTCCCCAAAGTCCACACCCACAACTCTGCCCCCTACCTGCCCCCAGGGGGTGCAGAAAGGGTACAGGGTGTAACGGGGGGCTCAAGGTAGGGAGTTGAGGTACAGGAAGTGTGCAGGGTACAGCAGGGGGCTCAGGGCAGGGAGTTGGGGAGTGGGGTGCAGAGCAGGTGAGGGGTGCTGCAGGGGGTCGGGTGTAGGGTGTGACAGGGGGCTCAGGGCAGGGAGTTGGGGTGCAGGGTGCAGGAGGGGTTCAGGGTGCGGGCTCCGGCCCGGCACCGCATATCTAGACTGGCTCCGGGGTGTCAGCAGGGTGCACCGGGGCCAAGGCAGGCTATCCATATCCACCCTCCGACAAACAGAGGCTAGGGACACCATTCCTTACCCATCCTGGCTAATAGCCATTAATGAATTTAAACTTCCTTTCATTTGTTTTAAACCTGCTGCCCACTAATTTCATTTGGTGGCCCCTAGTTCTTATATTATGGGAACAAGTAAATAACTTTTCCTTATTCACTTTCTCCACACCATTCATGATTTTATATACCTCTATCATATCCCCCCTTAGTCTCCTCTTTTCCAAGCGGAAAAGTCCAAGCCTCTTTAATCTCTCCTCATATGGGACCCATTCCAAACCCCTAATCACTTTAGTTGCCCTTTTCTGAACGTTTTCTAATGCCACATCTCTATGCAGTATTCAAGATGTGGGCGTACCATGGATTTATATAAGGGCAATAAAATATTCTCCATCTTATTCTCAATCCCTTTTTTAATGATTTCTAACATCCTGTTTGCTTTTTTGACTGCCGCTGCACACTGCATGGACGTCTTCAGAAAACTATCCATGATGTCTCCAAAATCTCTTTCCTGATTAGTTGTAACTAAATTAGCCCCCATCGTATTGTATGTATAATTGGGGTTATTTTTTCCAATGTGTGTTACTTTGCATTTATCCATATTAAATTTCATTTGCCATTTTGTTGGCCAACCACTTAGTTTTGTGAGATCTTTCTGAAGTTCTTCACAGTCTGCTTTGGTCTGAACTATCTTGAGCAGTTTAGTATCATCTGCAAACTTTGCCACCTCACTGTTTACCCCTTTGTCCAGATCATTTATGAATAAGTTGAATAGGATTGGTCCAGGACTGACCCTTGGGGAACACCACTAGTTACCCTTCTCTAATCTAAAAATTTACCATTTATTCCTACCCTTTGTTCCCTATCTTTTAACCAGTTCTCAGTCCATGAAAGGATCTTTCCTCTTATCCCATGACAACTTAATTTATGTAAGAGCCTTTGGTGAGGGACCTTGTCAAAGGCTTTCTGGAAATCTAAGGACACTGTGTCCACTGGATGCCCCATCTCCATATGTTTGTTGACCCCTTCAGAGAGCTCTTATAGATTAGTAAGACATGATTTCCCTTTACAGAAACCATGTTGACTTTTGCCCAACAATTTATGTTCTTCTATGTGTCTGATAATTTTATTCTTTACTATTGTTTCAACTAATTTGCCCAGTATTGACATTGGACTTACTGGTCTGTAATTGCCGGGATCACCTCTAGAGCCCTTTTTAAAGATTGGTGTTACATTAGCTATCTTCCAGTCACTGGGTACAGAAGCTGATTTAAAGGATAGGTTACCAACCATAGTTAATTGTTCCACAATCTCACATTTGAGTTCTTTTAGAACTCTTGGGTGAATTTCATCTTGTCCCGGTGACTTGTTACTGTTAAGTTTCTCAATTAATTCCAAAACCTCCTCTAGTGACACTTCAATCCATGACAATTCTTCAGATTTGTCACCTACAAAAGACAGCTCAGGTTTGGGAATCTCCTTAACATCCTGGGGAGTAAGACTGGGGAGTAAGTCGAACAGGACTCTTCTCCATTGCCTTCGTGCCCAAGAAGAAAGACAGCTGAAAGTACCTGAAGAGACAAAGGAACTGAGCTGAGGGAAAGGCAAGGGTTGAATCCAGACTAAGACAGGAGGCTAGTCTGAAAAGAGAAATAACCAGAACTCAAAGCTACAGAAACTCTGCAACTTGCCTAAAACAACACTTAAAGTGAGAAATTACATTTTGTAATCTGTGTCTTGAGTGTATTAAGCTTATTTTGCATGGTTTGTTTTATTTGCTCAGCAATCTGCGTTGTTCTGTTTGCTACCCCTTATAATCACTTAAAATTTACCTTTTGTAGTTAATAAACTTATTTATTGTTTATATTCATAACTGGGTGGGGGGAGAAGCTGTGCGTATCTCTCTCCAGATTCAGGGAGAGGGCAAATTTTGTGCAGATCTTTCTGTACAGTGAAAGACAATATTATTCTGGATTTACTCTCCGAAAGGGATGTTCACGTGAGTGCTGGATGAATCCCCGAGCTGCTTCCTCCCACACAGAGCTGAATTCAGTCTGTGATTGCAGCTGGATGTAGCCTTACCTGTGGGAGTGCCAGAGAAGGCTTGAGGGCCTGGCACAGCTAGGATAGGGTGAGGAAACCCAGGCTGGTGGAATGGGCGGAACCAGTGGTTGTCACAGTCCCAGTCCAATTTACCTGGCACTGAAATTTCTAGCTCCCTAGAAGCCAGGGCAGCAGTTACAGGTGAAATGGCTTGAGCCTGTAGGACTGAAGTTTTTACCTACAAAATCATAATCTGGCCCTTCAGGGCCTGTAGGATTCCCACAATATCCAGCAGGGACAAAGCTGCCTCTGCAGAATCCATCTGAAGAGAAGCCCAGTCACTTAGTCACCCTTGTTCAATCTTTTGGGCTGCTCAAACTGCCAGTGACTGAGTTATGGTCTGGCCTAGTGGTTGAAGCAAGAGTCCAGCCTACCACTTAGAGATGAATCCAGAAGGGCCAGAGCCAGGAGAGAAGCCAATGATTATACCCAGGAGTCAGAGACCAAAGACTAATCTGAAGGGTTAACCAGAGTTCCAGGCAGAAGGAAGAGCCTAGGTTCTGATCCAGGAGTCAGAAGTCAGGAAGGAGCTTGGTGCTGGAGCAGGTACAGGCTGGGGCAGGGGCAAAGTTAGAGGCAGTGGAGGCAGGTGCAGGAACAAACACTACTGCAGGATAGGAATGTGTTGAACAGCCACTGAACTGCTGTTGCTACAGACAGCTTCTATTAGGGCCAGCTGGACTCAGTGGATTGCCAGGAGACTGATTCTGCTGCAGGCTGGCCCCAACATTTATATACTGTAGTCCATTCTGCCGTTTAATTATTACACTCCCAGAATGTGTTCATGCCAGTCTTCCATTGAATTCATTGGAAGTTCGGCCTGAGTTAAGACGGCATTATCTGGCCCCTGCTTTATACCTCTAGTGGCGTAAATCCATATAACTCCATTGACTTCAGTGGTCTAGATAATACTTAGTCCTGCCATGAGTGCAGGGGACTGGACTAGATGATCTCTCGAGGTCCCTTCCAGTCCTACGATTCTATGATTCAGTGGAATTGGGTCAATTTCCACCAGCCAGATATAGCGCCCTATATGTATATATTTATACATCAAGTTCTGAAGTCCCAGCTAAGGTCAGAGAAAGCTAGATGATCTAGAGAGGGAGAACGGCTCCATGATTCTGAAGAAAAAACATGATTTTCAGGAAAAGAATCCTGGGCACCCCTATAGTGCTCTGCTCAAGCCCCAAAGAGATCTCCAGGGTAGTGAGGAAACTGAGGCAGAGAAATGTGCATAGATGTGTGTTTTATTTTGGCTAGATCTGTGTGTCTTGTTTGTTAAGTAAAGAATATTTGTATTCTGAATCCTTTGTAAAGTCTGTGCAACAGTTTGCTTTCATTGTCACATGCCCCCGTAGAGTTAAACTGTAAACTCAGAGGACCCACTTATCTGCAGTCCTGGGAGAGAGTATGTTTATGTTCCGGAGGGATCTGAGGGGTCAGCACGAGTCTCAGGGTCTATGAAATTGAACCTCAATGTCTCATAAGGAGTTGCAAGAGAGGGTGCCTAGAAAATCCACCCCAGTGCAGTGCCTGGACTCCTTTCAGATTCAGGGGACTTCAAGAACACATGTGGCATAGTAAGGTGGGTAGAGCTCAGGGAACCTTTACCAGGACTTTGTGTATGTGTGTGACATTAGCATATGGAACACAGCAACTGGACCATTGAGATGTGAGTGCATCTAATGTAAGAGAGAGCACCATCCACAGAGTTCATTGTCAATTAAAGCTAGCAAAAGAGAACATACATTAGAAATCAGTACAGCAAATGGTATGATTTTATAATGGCTTGAAGGTAAGCATAATAAAGCTTTAAATTTCCCTACAGTCTTGCTGCTTTGAATATATTATTCAAGCTGGGCATATGTTCACTATCAGCAGTGCTTTCTAAAGAAACCTACAAAGTATATCACAAGTCACAATCTGATTGGTGAATTATGAAGCAAAATGAATGAAATGCCTTTTAAATACAAATCATTTTCATGGGAAGAGAAAACTTTTAAATATACAAACAGCTAATATCTTACTACATCCACTATTGAATAGCTGAGGCTAAAGAACACTTGCCAAATAATTATACATTTTGTACACATAGTACTGTTACAAATATTCAATCTAAAATAATGCTCAGTGATTCAATGCTGTATGAAGTATACTTCATTCTGCTTTATACTGCTTCATGCTGCTTTATGTTACAGTTTGAATAAATCTATTTAAAATTCAAAATTTTAAGGCTGATATTTCCAGTGCAACATAAGGGGTTTACATTAACTTCATTGACACCTGTGTCTAAATCCTCAAGACAACACAGAAAATCCCAGACTAACTGTATATTTGTATATGATGATATCCCTATCACATGCATATATGGTTGTAACTATTGCTTAATAAAAATGAAATTTCCTTCACACAGAAAATGCCAATATTTCAACATCTGTTTTCATCTCAAATTGGGATAAAACATTGAAATATTAGTTTTTTTCATGGAATAACAAAATAATAAATTGCATGTGATCATGTAACTAGTTACTGTATCATTGTGACAATCTATACCCTAATGTTCACCTCTTTTACAAGACTGATACATTTTGAACAAAGTATGCCTTGTGAGGTATCATTTGAAATCTCATAATTTTCTGATCATTATTGTCTTGATAAAATGTTTGTGGCAACATTGTATGAAATTTATAAGATTCTACTGTATGATATTACTAAGACATATCCCAAGTCTGCAAAAACATCTACAAATCAGAAACAAAAGGCAAACTCTTGCCTCAGCCAGGTATCAACAAGGTCAAATGGATTATCACCAGGTCAAGTGGCCATTCTTTGGTAGAAAAAAAGGGTGTGAGTGAGAAATTTATACCTTAGCAAAGAGACAGCTGGAGGTTCCAGTCGCCACAGACTTTCTGTCTTCTGACCCTCAGCTGGAGATAATTTTCAAAGAAAAAGAGAACTATAAGAAAGGGGAACAGATACTCAAAAAGACTCCTCCCTTTCTCTATGCCCACAGCATTAACAACACTTGAAGGACAAGGAAAGTAACACTAAACTGGGGGAGGTGTCATGTCTGAAAGGAATCCAGCTAGTAAGATTGCTGAAGTATGTAGCAAGAGAAACTTTTGCTTTGAATTCACTTAGCTTGTTAAGTTAGGTATTAGTTGTTTTTTACCTTTTATCTTTTTTTACCTTTCTTTGTAGTCAAATTCTGATTTTATGCTTCATTCCTTGTAATCACTTAAAATCTATCTTTCTCTAGTTAATAAACTTGTTTTATTGTTTTATCTAAACCAGTGTGCTTGGATTGAAGTGATTGGGAGACTTCATTTGGTATAACAGGATTTATGCACACAATTTTCTGTTAATGAAATGACAGACTTTATATGAGCTTGTATCATCCAGGAGGGTGCTGGGTAGTTCAAGACCTACATTTCAGGGGGAAAGTCCAGAACTTGGAGTTTGCTGGTGTTGCTCTGCCATATAATTAATGACAGGTTTCAGAGTAGCAGCCGTGTTAATCTGTATCCTCAAAAAGAACAGGAGTATTTGTGGCACCTTAGAGACTAACAAATTTATTATAGCATAAGCTTTCATGGGCTACAGCCCACTTCATCGGATGCATCGAATGGAACATATAGTAAGTGTGTGTATATATATATATACAGAAGGTGGAAGTTGCCATACAAACTGTAAGTGGCTAATTAATTAAGATGAGCTATTATCAGCATGAAAAAAAAAAACTTTTCTAGTGATAATCAAGATGGCCCATTTAGACAGTTGACAAGAAGGTGTGAGGATACTTAACTTAGGGAAATAGATTCAATATGTGTAATGACCCAGCCACTCCCATCATGTACCAACAATGCCCCTCTGCTATGTACATTGGCCAAACCGGACAGTCTGTAAGCAAAAGAATAAATGGACACAAATCTGATATCAGGAATCATAACATTCAAAAACCGGTAGGAGAACACTTCAACCTCTCTGGCCACTCAGTAAAAGATTTAAGGGTGGTAATTTTGCAACAGAAAAGCTTCGAAAACAGACTCCAACGAGAAACTGCTGAGCTTGAATTAATATGCAAACTAGATACCATTAACTTGGGTTTAAATAGAGACTGGGAGATTGTACCCTGGATAATGGCACAATAATAATGCATACACACAAAGGGGCCACATTACGTTTGCACAGGCAACCTTCGTTCTGGCATTTTCTAACTCGACTGAGTCCTTGACTTTGCAATGTGATTCTTAAAGAAAGGTAGGTTTTGGTCCTGAAGGGGCAATATCAGTCTGTAAAAGATTTAATATGATCCACTTAAATGTATTCTAAATACAAGGAGTGAAAGCCTGGCCCCACTGAAGTCTATGGAAAAACTCCCATTGACTCCCATTGACTTCAGGGGGGCAAGGATTTCATCCTAGAATTCATTATTCATGACTAAGTGTGAACATATTTGGGGGGAATTATATAACACTGGCCTGATCCTGCAAACACTTACTACCATAGATTAATGTCAATAATCCCACTTGCACAAATGCATAGTGCTTCAGTAAACACTACCTGCCAGTAGTTTTTTGTAGGTTTGGCTCCAGGTGAATAATAAACCTAGAGCATTGCCCAAGGAACTAAGTTAAACAATGCTTTAAAAAACATAGAGGGCCCATTTTGAAAAATATGTCCAACATGATGCTGGTAGACAGCAAATATGGAGTTAGTTTGTTGCAAAATATAATACTAGGCATCATACGAAAAATGTTGGGTTAGGGCTCAGAACAGCTTGACATAAAATACACATTGAATGTCAGTACTTTTGTAAAATGAGATGTGTAAACCTCAGGATTGCTACAGTAATGGAATCTTTACAGTGAAAACAAAACTTCCCAACCTTCATTAATATGTGGCTTATAGAACAGTTTGTGTACAGCTTGCTCAATGAGCTTTGCAACCTCAGGCAAAACCAATACTCGTCTGCGATTATGAGGATCTATTGTTAAATCTTCTCTAAATATGGGTATAATTGGAGCCTTTTTCTGCTGAGGGAAAGTAAGGGTATGTAGGAGCAGGTTTATTATGTGTGAAATGGGATTTCAAATCACAGATGCAGCATATTTATACAATTTTGTATTAATTTCATTCAGTGCAATGGACCCTTTTTGATAAATAGTTTAATGGTTCATAATATACAAAGTTGAATTTTGTTACAGGATCATCATGGACTATTAGAAGTGCCAGAATGACTGCCCCGAACCTTTAAGTGGGAACAGAGAGTATTTGGCTGGCAGGCTGAATGAAGGGAACAGTGCTTTATGGAGGGGGGGGGGGCGGAGGTAAAAACTGTCGCAAAAGAGGACAGTGTTAGGGAAAAAGGTTTCCCCTCCCGTCTAGGGTTAGGAGGGTAGCCTTCCCTGGACTTCTGTATTAGCCAAACAAAACACAGAGTCTTGGCTCTTTGATAAAGTGAGGCACTTTAATGCTAGCAAGTATGACAGCTGAAGGGCTCACCAATTCCTTTTCAGAGGAAAATGGTGAAGCCCCAACAAAGAACAGAGATGGGCTTTTATAGCCTGGTTCAACATACAGTGTGATATCTCTTCCAGTTCAAGCCGGTTAACCCAGGCTGTTTGAAGTTCTGGGGTAGGTATAAACATGGAGGCTTATCTGTATAAGGAATTCTTTCCCCAAAGCGGGGAGTACAGGTTACACACAGTTCACATTCCTTCTACCCATAACCTTAGAGAGAAGACAGATAAGCATAGAAAAAAGACAGAGGCCTAGCTTTACATGATTACAGGGTTGTTTTCTGGTTCTTTTCTTTATCAACAGGGTGGTCGCTGACTCATCCCTTACCAATGTAAGCAGTGTCAGGATGAGCTCCACCCTGACATCTGGTGGTGAGGTGTGGCAAGTTGTGGAAAAGAACTTCAGGGGCCGATCTCATTTGCATAGGCACACCCACCACGCCTAGAATGAGACCATAGCTGCCCAAATGGTCACTTAGGCTGCTGTGGGATCCCCAGTGTCTCTGTTATTGGGGCAGGAAGAATAAATTGTTATTACCCTGATTATGGGAACTGTGCTTGGAACTGTACGTGGCCTTTTGTTATGATGGAGGGATTCACCATCAACTAAGTAGCACTCGCTAGGCAAGGGTCATGGGTTCCAAAACTGTGTGAATGGAGAGAGGCTGGGGACAAGTACTAATACTTGGTGGCATGGGCCCCTTGGTGAGGGCCTTACATGCTAATTGCACTTCCTCCTGTCTCCACTGTAGCATATCAGAGCTAATTTTGATTTCATTAGAAGTCTAGTTATAGGCTGCTGAACTCATTTTGGGCTGACAGTGCACCAGCACTGGGGCTCCCCTACTACAAGCTGAATTCACCTAAGAGCTGAAATCACTGAGTGTTGTGTTAAGTAGTGGGGGAGCCGGAAGATATATTGTGGAGCAGTTGGCGGGCCGGCTGGAGTGCCTTGCGGACCGGCTGGTGGAGCAGTTTGTGGATGGCAGGAGCTGCTTGTGGGCCGTGGAGCTGAGCGAAGGAGTTCGTGGGGTGGCTGGCGGAGCGGAGCGCAGCTGAGCGAAGGAGTTCGTGGGGCGGCTGGCGGAGCGGAGCGCAGCTGAGCGAAGGAGTTCGTGGGGCGGTCAGCTTCAGATCATGTAAGGTGCCTCTTACCCCCGTCCCATTTCCACCCAGGTTGGGAGGTAAAGCTCCTCAGATAAACTTTCGAACTCTGGGGCTGCCCTGACCAGGGACAGAGACTTTTGGGGCATTGGACTTTTGGGACTTTGGGTGATTTGGGGTTGCTGGACTCAAGAACCAAAGGGAAAAGGGCATGCCCCAATTTGCTTGGGGTGGGTTTTTGCTCATGGGTTTTGTTATGAATCCTGTTGGTGGTGTTTCCCAAACATAATGCCACATTGTTTCTCTCTGTTATTAAAAGGCTTTTGCTACACTCAGACTATGTGCTTGCGAGAGGGGAAGTATTGCCTCTTGGAGGCGCCCAGTGGGGGTGGTATATATTTGTCCCAGGTCACTGGGTGGGGGCTCGAGCCGGTTTGCATTGTGTTATTGGAATGGATCCCCTAGATATTGAACCCGGCCCTTGTTGCTGCCAGCTCTGACGGGCAGAAGGGTTACACCAATGCAGGGCTTAAAAGGGGCAGCCCTGCACCCGAAGCTCCCTTTTATAGGAAGCAATCTGAAGCCAGAGGAGGCAACACAGCACTTCAGCACTTCTCAGCTGCATGGCTCCATGGGGAAGCAGATCAGTAAGAAACGGGGAAGGGGAGCAAGGTAGGGTGAAGCAGGCATACAAGAGTAGGTCCGCAAGGAGAGGGGGATATGGCTAGCAAAGCAGTCAACTGTCTCATTCATTCCCTGGTAGGGACACAAGGATGGGGAGTGTTCTCCTCCCCGCCCCCTGGCCACAGCTGTGCTGTGTGTAAAGGCATTAGTAAATCAGGTTTCAAATTTCACTGATAAGGTCAGGGAATTACAGGAGGCAATTTTGTTCAGCTCGGATCCCTGTGGAGGCAGGACTGTAAGCAGTGAAGGGGGAGACAAAGAGGGGAAAGGAATCATGTTTCCAGTTCTCCCTGCTAAGTACAGAGGACTGCTGGCTCCCTGTGGAAGCAGAACAATAAAAGGGAGGGGAAACTAACTTGTTAGGCAGCTCTAACGAACAGACTAGCCTGGGGTATAGGTAAGAGGATGAGAAGGGACACAGCAAAATCCCCCCCCCCCATAACAACAGAGCTGTGATAGGTTAGGGACTGTTTCAGGTTTTTTCTTTGGGGCTCACCCAGGGAATTTTCACTTCTCCCTTTTCTGCCAGGCTCAGCACTAGCACAGGGAGGAGCGGTGGGATTCAAAGGCTGTTGTGGGAGTCAATGTGCAGTCAGGGGTACTAGTCATGCAACTGGGGTATGGGGCTGGTGTTAGGCCAGGGGCGGATGGGCCCTGGGCATTTTCTGTTTCATTAACAAAGACAGACCCCAGCTCCTCCTCTCCAGGTTCAGGTCTTGGGGGACTCCAAGGGAAGTAAAATTCTACCTTAGTCAGCAGGAATTTTCATGCAAGTGGTTAAGACTGTTGTTTCTATGGCTACACTACAAAATTAGGTCAATTTCATAGAAGTTGATTTTTAGAAATCAATTTTATACAGTCAATGGCGTATGTCCCCACTAAGCGCATTAAGTCAGCAGAGTGCGTCCTCACTACTGTGGCTAGCATCGACCCATGGAAGCTATCCCACAGTTCCCGCAGTCTCCACTGCCCATTGATACAGTGGAACGCCGATTCTGAGCCCGACAAACAAGCACAGACTGGTGGGACAGCATAGTGTTACAGGTACGGGATGATTCCCAGTGGCTGCAAAACTTTCGCATGCATAAGGCCACCTTCCTAGAATTCTGTGAGTTGCTTTCCCCTGCCCTGAAGCAAAGGAATACCAAGATGAGAGCAGCCCTCACAGTTCACAAGTGAGTGGCAATAGCCCTGTGGAAGCTTCAACACCTGACTGCTACCAGTCAGTCGGGAATCAATTTGGAGTGGGCAAATCTACTGTGGGGGCTGCTGTGATGAAAGTAGCCAGTGCGATCACTGAGCTGCAGCTATCAAGGGTAATGACTCTGGGAAATGAGCAGGTCATAGTGAATGGCTTTGCTGCAGTGGGTTTCCCTAGCTGTGGTGGGGCAATAGATGGAACGCATATCCCTATCTTGGCACTGGACTACCTTGCCAACCAGTACATTAACCACAAGGGGTACTTCTCAATGGTGCTGCAAGCACTGGTGGATCACAAGGGATGTTTCACCGACATCAACGTGGGATGGCCAGGAAAGGTGCATGACACTCGCATCTTTAGGAACTCTGGGCTGTTTGAGCAGCTGCAAGAAGGGACTTACTTCCCAGACCAGAAAATTACCGTTGGGGATGTTGAAATGCCTATAGTTATCCTTGGAGACCCAGCCTACCCCTTGCTCCCATGGCTCATGAAGCCATACACAGACAGCCTGGACAGTCATAAGGAGCAGTTCAACTATAGCTGAGCAAGTGCAGACTGTGGTAGAATGTGCCTTTCAACGTTTAAAAGTTCCCTGGCACTGTTTGCTGATGAAGTTAGACCTCAGTGCAACCAATATTCCCATTATTATCACTGCTTGCTGTGTGCTCCATAATATCTGTGGGAGTAAGGGGTAGATGTTTATGGCAGGGTGGGAGGTTGAGGCAAATCGCCTGGCTGCCAATTTTGAGCAGCCAGACACCAGGGCAATTAGAAGAGTACAGGTAGGCATGCTGCAAATCAGAGAGGCTTTGAAAACCAGTTTCATGACTGACCAGGCTACGGTGTGACAATTGTGTGTGTTTCTCCTTGATGCAAACCCGTCCCCTTTGTTGATTTTAATTCCCTGTAAGCCAACCACCCTCCCCCCTTCAATCACAGCTGGCAAAGGAAATAAAGCCATTATTGTTTTGAAACCATGCATTCTTTCTTTATGAACTAAAAAAAAAAAGGGAGATAACTGATAAGGCAACCTGGGTGGGGTGGGGGAGGAGGGGAAGAGGGAAGGACAAGGGCACATGGCTTATTGTAGCCACACTACAAATCAAAACTGTTTGAATGACAGCCTTCTGTTGCTTGGGCCATCCTCTGGAGTGGAGTGGCTGGGTACCCAGAGCCTCCCTGCATTCTTGGGCATCTGGGTGAGGAGGATATGGAACTTGGGGAGGAGGGCAGGCGGTTGTACAGTGGATGCAGCGGCAGTCTGTGCTCTTGTTGGCTTTCCTGCAGCTCCTCCAGATGCCTGAGCATTTGCTCCCCCGTTAGCCTCAGAATTGCATCCTGCCTCTTCTCATCATGCTCACTTAATGCTTTCCTGGACTCTGCCACTGAATGCCTCCATGCATTCAGCTGTGCCCTATCAGTACGGGAGGACTGCATGAGCTTGGAATAAATGTCATTGCGAGTGCATTTTTTTCGCCTTCTACTCTACAATAACCTCAAGGACGGAAATGATAGGGGGAGCATAGAAACATTTGCACCTGAAGGGGGATAAAAAGGGAGAGTAAAATTTAAGATTATACATTTCTGAGAACAAAAGGGAGACTCTTTCACAGTGAATCAAGCAATTCACAACAGACAGCACATGTGCTTTAGGTACAAGGTCGCATTTTGCCTTTTATATTGAGCACCTGCCCGTATGGTGACACATCACACATGGCTGGGCAACAGAATTCAGTTTCCAGGCAGCCCTGGTAAGCCAAAGGGTATGTGGGTCTGGCTTCTAATGCTTTCATAACATGTGGGAATATTTTCAAACTGCAGCACCCTTCTTTCCCATAGCAAGCAATGCTGGTTGGGTTTGCCATTTAAAAGGAGGGGCTGGGGTTTTTGGGTGGATGTGCAGCACACACCTCCCCTCACCTCTCCGTGCCGCTATTTGGGATGATCCCTTCACCCCTCCCCCCACTGCGTGGCTATTCTCAGGGGTGATCCTTTTAGCCAAATGCAAACACCCCAGCATGAACAGAGTCCTTTTACTATTCCCTTAAAAAAATTCCCCTTTTTCAACTAGGTGACCATGAATGATATCACTCTCCTGAGGCTAACACAGAAAGATATAGACCAAATGTTACTTGAATGAGACCAAAACCCAGGACCATTCGCTGCCATGCTTTGTGCTGCAATGATTCCAGACTATGTGCTACTGGCTTGGCATGGTAAAGTGTCCTACCGTGGAGGACGAAATAAGACAGCCTTCCCCAGAAACCTTCTGCAAAGGCTTTCAGAGTACCTCCAGGAGAGCTTCATGGAGATGTCCCTGGAGGATTCCCACTCCATCCCAGACACGTTAACAGTTTCCAGTAGCTGTACTGGCCGCGAATGCATCCCAAGTCTTCAGGGCAAATCAAACATTAAACACTATTTCTTCTAAAGCCTGTACTGTAGTTACAAATGTGTGTTCACCACAGGTGCCTTCTCCACCTTCAGGGTTGGGGGTCCCACCTTGGGAGGGTATTGACTCCAGGGTGATAAAAAGATCCTGGCTGCTGGGGAGACCAGATTCACCACTTGCCTACTGCACATTCTCCTCCTCCTTCTTGTCCTCATCCACAAAATCCTCCTCTGTGTTGCATGAGACTCTCCTCTTGCAGGTGTCCACGGACAGTGATGGGGTAGTGGTAGGGTCCCCCTCTAGAATGCCATGCAGCTGATCATAGAAGCGGCATGTATGGGGCTCTGACCCAGAGTGACTGTTTCCCTCCTTTGTCTTTTGGTAGGCTTGCCTGAGCTCCTTGACTTTCACGCAGCACTGCTGTGTGTCCCTGTTGTGGCCTCTGTCCATTATGCCCTCTTTGATTTTGGCATATATATTAGAATTTCTTCTTTTTGATCAGAGTTCTGTCTGCACAGATTCTTTTCCCCATACAGCAATCAGATCCAGTGTTTCCTGTTTGCACCACGCTGGAGCTCGTTTGTGATTCTGGGGGCACTGCATGGTCACCTGAGCTGCTGAGCCCGCCACGCTGACCAAACAGGAAATGAAATTCAAAAGTTCCTGGGGCTTTTCCTGTGTACCTAGCTAGTGCATTGGAGTTGAAAGTGCTGTCCAGAGCAGTAACATTGGAGCACTCTGGGATAGCTCCCGGAGGCCAATAACATCGATTTGCATCCACATTACCCCAAATTCGACGCAGCAAGGTTGATTTTAGTGCTACTCCCCTCGCCAGGGAGGAGTACAAAAGTCGATTTTAAGAGCCCTTTAGGTCAAGGGAGCAGGGTTGCTTGTGTAGATGGATGCATTATAAAATTGACCTAACATGGCTAAATTCGACCTAAACCTGTAGTGTAGACCAGGGCTAAGGTTGTCTTCACAGCATTTCTGGTTTCCAAAGTATACAGAATCGCCCGGAGCATTGATGTCCATCCCAACTGATTACAAGCCATGAAGGCAACGCTGAAAGAGGGGTGTATCAGGGCAGCAACAAATGTATGTGGCATTAGGTGCAGACTTCAGAAACGTGTACACATCCATCAGGGCAGGCCTGTTTGCGGATTACGTTTTGGGGCACATGCAGCTTGTTCATGCCACAGCAGTAAGGAAAGAGTACTGGGGGAACCAGAATAAGGATTAAATCCACTGTCACTCACAGGTTGGCAAGGTCACCGTTTCCAGTTCAGCTGGAGATGTTCAGGTTGCTCATTTGGAAGTACCTTAATAAGGCAGATGGGGGCACATTTGAATGAATTCTGCTAGCTACCTGGAATGTGGGGGGTAGGATAGTTAGCATTGTATCATGGAGATCCACTGCATCCTTTCACATGGCAGAGCTGTGGGACAAACCTTAACAAATTCATGCAATTACAGGAGTGGTAAGGCTGGTCATTGAATGGCACATTACAGAGCGGTACACAGGGTCCAGCTGTGGTACACGGGGTTGCGGGTAACCTGTCAAATGGCATTCTCAACAATCTTGGAATCGTCTCCCAGCTGTTACATTTGTCAGGGGGATAAATGGTCATCCATATCCACACAGCAGTCTTAACTCAAAGGTTGCTGGCTGGGTGGTTGTATTCCAATGGCCCATGCAGCAGTCATGCAGGCACATCACAGGTAACATTCTGAGGAATCTAAGCGGCCTTTCTCAAACCTTGTGTCCTATGGAATTTGGTTCTCAGTCATTCGCAATCAGGGGCCACAACAGCAGTGGTGCAGCTGTGTACAGGGGCACGGGCAATTCTGACAATTGGGCTTTGGCATTTGAAGCATACAATACGGTGTGCAACTTCTAGTGGACAATCTCCACAAATGTGTTGTGATTCCATTCCAGATGTTGGCAGACTGGCAATGGAGGCGGTGGGGTGAATCTGTGTGCACAGGACCATTTTTCTTAGGAACATAGGCAGACATCCTAATGGCCTGAGAGTGGACAACTGGGGTCCAGTGATGGGGTAAGGCTGCATTGGAGAAGCATGTTATCGGACAAGCTCATAGAATCATAGAATATCAGGTTGGAAGGGACCTCAGGAGGTCATCTAGTCCAACCCCCTGCTCAAAGCAGGACCAATCCCCAATTAAATCATCCCAGCCAGAGATTTGTCAAGCCTGACCTGAAAAACTTCTAAGGAAGGAGATTCTACCACCTCCCTAGGTAACGCATTCCAGTGTTTCACCACCCTCCTAGTGAAAATTTTTTTCCTAATATCCAACCTAAACCTCCCCCACTGCAACTTGAGACCATTACTCCTTGTCTTGTCATCTTCTACCACTGACAATAGTCTAGAACCATCCTCTTTGGAACCACCTCTCAGGTAGTTGAAAGCAGCTATCAAATCCCCCCTCATTCTTCTCTTCTGCAGACTAAACAATCCCAGTTCCCTCAGCCTCTCTTCATAAGGAATGTGTTCCAGACCCCTAATCATTTTTGTTGCCCTTCGCTGGACTCTCTCCAATTTTTCCACATCCTTCTTGTAGTGTGGGGCCCAAAACTGGACACAGTACTCCAGATGAGGCCTCACCAATGTTGAATAGAGGGAACGATCACGTCCTTCAATCTGCTGGCTATGCCCCTACTTATACATCCCAAAATGCCATTGGCCTTCTTGGCGACAAGGGCACACTGCTGACTCATATCCAGCTTCTCGTCCACTGTAACCCCTAGGTCCTTTTCCGCAGAACTGCTGCCTAGCCATTCGGTCCCTAGTCTGTAGCGGTGCATTGGGTTCTTCCGTCCTAAGTGCAGGACCCTGCACTTATCCTTGTTGAACCTCATCCGATTTCTTTTGGCCCAATCCTCCAATTTGTCTAGGTCCCTCTGTATCCTATCCCTACCTGCCACCGTATCTACCACTCCTCCTAGTTTAGTATCATCCGCAAATTTGATGAGAGTGCAATCCACACCATCCTCCAGATCATTTTTGAAGATATTGAACAAAACCGGCCCCAGGACCAAACCTTGGGGCACTCCACTTAATACCGGCTGCCAACTAGACATGGAGCCATTGATCACTACCCGTTGAGCCCAACAATCTAGCCAACTTTCTACCCACCTTATAGTGCATTCATCCAGCCCATACTTCTTTAACCTGCTGATAAGAATACTGTGCGAGACCGTGTCGAAAGCTTTGCTAAAGTCAAGAAACAATACATCCACTGCTTTCCCTTCATCCACAGAACCAGTAATCTCATCATAGAAGGTGATTAGATTAGTCAGGCATGACCTTCCCTTGGTGAATCCATGCTGACTATTCCTGATCACTTTCCTCTCGTGTACGTGCTTCAGGACAGATTCCATGAGCACCTGCTCCATGATTTTTCCGGGAACTGAGGTGAGGCTGACTGGCCTGTAGTTCCCAGGATCCTCCTTCTTCCCTTTTTTAAAGATTGGCACTACATTAGCCTTTTTCCAGTCATCCGGGACTTCCCCCGTTCGCCACAAGTTTTGAAAGATAATGGCCAATGGCTCTGCAATCACAGCCGCCAATTCCTTCAGCACTCTTGGATGCAGCGCATCCGGCCCCATGGACTTGAGCAAGTCCAGCTTTTCTAAATAGTCCCGAACCACCTCTTTCTCCACAGAGGGCTGGACACCTACTCCCCATGCTGTGTTGCCCAGTGCAGCAGTCTGGGAGCTGACCTTGTTCATGAAGACAGAGGCAAAGAAAGCATTGAATGCATTAGCTTTTTCCACATCCTCTCTCACTAGGTTGCCTCCCTCATTCAGTAAGGGGCCCACACTTTCCTTGGCTTTCTTCTTGTTGCCAACACACCTGAAGAAATCCTTCTTGTTACTCTTAACATCTCTTGCTAGCTGCAGCTCCAGGTGTGATTTGGCTCTCCTGATTTCATTCCTACATGCCCGAGCAATATTTTTATACTCTTCCCTGGTCATCTGTCCAATCTTCCACTTCTTGTAAGCTTCTTTTTTATGTTTAAGATCAGCAAGGATTTCCCCGTTAAGCCAAGCTGGTCTCCTGCCACATTTACTATTCTTTCGACACATCGGGATGGTTTGTCCCTGTAACCTCAATAGGGATTCCTTGAAATATCGCCAGCACTCCTGGACTCCTTTCTCCCACATGTTATTCCCCCAGTGGATCCTACCCATCAGTTCCCTGAGGGAGTCAAAGTCTGCTTTCCTGAAGTCCAGGGTCCGTATTCTGCTGCTTACCTTTCTTCCCTGTGTCAGGATCCTGAACTCGACCAACTCATGGTCACTGTCTCCCAGATTCCCATCCACTTTTGCTTCCCCTACCAATTCTTCCCGGTTTGTGAGCAGCAGGTCAAGAAAAGCTCCCCCCCTAGTTGGCTCCTCCAGCACTTGCACCAGGAAATTGTCCCCTACATTTTCCAAAAACTTCCTGGAACTACCGCTGTAGTGCTCTCCCAGCAGATATCAGGATGATTAAAGTCGCCCATGAGAACCAGGGCGTGTGATCTAGTAGCTTCTGCGAGTTGCTGGAAGAAAGCCTCATCCACCTCATCCCCCTGGTCCGGTGGTCTATAGCAGACTCCCACCACCACATCACTCTTGTTGCTCACACTTCAAAACTTAATCCAGAGACACTCAGGTTTTTCTGCAGTTTCATACCGGAGCTCTGAGCAGTCACACTTCTCCCTTACATACAGTGCTACTCCCCCACCTTTTCTGCCCTGCCTGTCCTTCCTGAATAGTTTATAACCATCCATGACAGTACTCCAGTCATGTGAGTTATCCCACGAAGTCTCTGTTATTCCAATCACATCATAATTCCTTGACATCACCAGGACCTTCAGTTCTCCCTGCTTGTTTCCAAGGCTTTGTGCATTTGTATATAGGCACTTGAGATAACCTGCTGATCGCTCCTCATTCTCAGTATGAGGTAGGAGCCCTCCCCTCACAAACATTCCTGCCTGTGCTTCCTCCCGGTATCCCACTTGCCCACTTACCTCAGGGCTTGGTCTCCTTCCCCCGGTGAACCTAGTTTAAAGCCCTCCTCACTAGGTTAGCCAGCCTGCTCATAAAGATGCTCTTCCCTCTGTTCGTTAGGTGGAGCCTGTCTCTGCTCAGCACTCCTCCTTCATGGAACACCATCTCATGGACAAAGAATACAAAGCCTTCTCTCTGACACCACCTGCATAGCTATTCATTGACTTCCACGATTCGATGGTCCCTACCCCGGCCTTTCCTTCCATGGGGAGGATGGACAAGAACACCACTTGTGCCTCAAACTCCTTTATCCTTCTTCCCAGAGCCACGTCGTCCGCCGTGATCCGCTCAAGGTCATTCTTGGCAGTATCATTGGTGCCCACATGGAGAAGCAGGAAGGGGTAGCGATCCGAGGGCTTGATGAGTCTCGGCAGTCTCTCCGTCACATCGTGAATCTTAGCCCCTGGCAAGCAGCAGACTTCTCTGTTTTCCTGGTCAGATAGATGACTCAGTCCCCCTGAGGAGAGAGTCCCCGACCACCATCACCCGCCTCCTTCTCTTGGGAGTGGTGGTCGTGGAACCTCCAAACTCAGGACAGTGCATTTCTGTCCACTGAGGAGCCTGTCAGCAATCACCGACATGATGTGCACACGTTGGAGAACACTATTTTTGAGTTTGTAAAGGAGTTCAGTTACTGCCCAGGACAAGAAGTGTTGGACATGCATTCACGCGGGGTCTGGCTGAGAGCCGTAAAGAGCCACCTGTGTGGACAAGACTCAACATATTCTAACAGGGGGGTGGCCAAATCACTTGGGGTCATAAAAGGCTCAGCAATTTGGGTATCCAGGGCACCAAATTATTATAGTATGGGGTCCCCCTGTAAAGCTTTGGAGCCCATTTGTTTTGGCCAATATAAAAGGGGGGCACTATAGATGTGTGGGAACCCGACTGAGTTTGGTGGGGAGGCAGCCAAGCTAATTGCTGGCGCCTCCTTGTGACGGATGTCCAGTGCAGGTACTCCATAGGAAAGGTATACAGTGACTGGATAAATGGCTTGGAAAAGGATTTAAAAAGAGGTGTTCATTAAAGGAACAAATGGGGTGCGGTTGGGGACCCCTATGATTGGTACAGCAGGGAGCCAACCCCCCATTCTTATAGCTCATCTTATGCTTCCTACAAGGGGGGGTGGATGGTAAGGTCCCAGCAATAAATTTGTTGGTGGGTGTCATAAAAATAAAGTGAAGGGTAACCACCTTTCTGTATACAGTGCTATAAAATCCCTCCTGGCCAGAGGCAAAATCTTTTCACCTGTAAAGGGTTAAGAAGCTGAGGTAACCTCACTGGCACCTGACCCAAAATGACCAATGAGGGGACAAGATACTTTCAAATCTGGAAGGGGGGAAATGGATTTTGTCTGTCTGTCTGATACCTTTTCTGGGAACAGATCAAGGATGCAAGCCCTCCAACTCCTGTTAAGTTAGTAAGTAATCTAGCTAGAAAATGGGTTAGGTTTTCTTTGTTTGGGCTTGTAAATTCACTGTGCTGGAGGAAATGTGTATTCCTGTTTTTGTGTCTTTTTGTAACTAAATGTTTTGCCTAGAGGGATTCTCTATGTTTTGAAGCTGACTGCCTGTAAGATTATCTTCCATTCTGATCTTACAGAGTTGTTCTCTTATCTTTTTTTGTTCTTCTAATAAAGTTCTGTTTTTTAAGAAGATGACTGGGTTTTTTAGGTGTTAAAAATCCAAGGCTGATCTGTGCTCATCTTGTTTATTCTCAAGCCTCCCCAGAAAAGGGGATGTAAGGGCTTGGGGGGATATTTTGGGGAAATAGGAACTCCAAGTGGTCCTTTCCCTGATTGTTTGTTAAATCACTTGGTGGTGGCAGCATTTTACCTAATCCAAAGGCAAAGACTTTGTGCCTTTGGGAAGTTTTAACCGAAGCTGGTAGAAATAAGATAAGGAGGTCTTTTATGCAGATCCCCACATCTGTACTCTAGAGGAAGGAAGCTTGACATGGTGGCAGAGCGGTGGGATCATTTTGAACCAGAGATCATTTTGACCCAAAAGCACGGAACCCGAAGAGGTTTTTTTTTTTTAACTGAAAGCAATTAGAGTTTTTTTTTGTCCCTTTGCCTGGAGACAGAGGAGTTAGTGGTTTTAACAAAAGGATTTTTCTGTAGGCAGGGAACAGCTATCAGAGACAATGGTATCAGGTTAGAGCACAGCAAATTTTACAAGCCAGTTTTTTTTCTTTCTAACTCTCGGGTATAGCTAGGTTAAAAACAGAGGGGCTAAGATGTCAGAAAGCAATGTCCAACAGAAACTGGATTTAGCCAGACTGGAAGCAGAAGAGAAAGAAAAGGAACATCAGAGATGGGTCGAATTAAAACAACTCAATATAGAGGCAGCGAAAGATGCAGAAAAAGCCAGGGCAAAGACAGAGGAGGTTGCCCAAGAGGCTGCCCACCAGAGAGCGAAAGAGGCAGAAAAACCCAGGGCAAAGGCAGAGGAGGCTGCCCATGAGGCTGCCCACAGCAGAGCTATGGTGGCAAAAGAAAAAAATGGAGGAGAGGAAAAAAGAGAGGAAGCATGCACTGGAGATAGAGAAGGCAAAAGCTCCTCAGAATATACCGAATAACCCTAACAATCCTTCCCCAACAATCCACAAATGGGAGTGACTATGTCCACAGTATGATAAATCCAGAGATATTGCTGAATATGTTTTCACTTTGAGAGACTGTGCACACTCCATAAAATTCCGGAAGCTCACAAGATAACCACATTGGTCACAAAATTGACTGGAAGGGCTCTGGACATATTCAATAAGATACCTATTGATGAGGCTTCTGACTACGATAAATTCAAGGATTTGGTTTTAAACCAATTTCAAGTTAGAGCTGAAACTTACAGAGTAAAGTTTTGAACCCTTAAGAGAGGGCCTGGACTAAGTAATGTGGTTTATGTAAACCAGATGACAAATCTGTTTGGTAAATGGCTCAAAGGACAGGATGTAACTAGCTTTGGAGGAATGTGGGATTTGATGATACAAGAGCAATTCCTGAATATGTCCAAGGATCACATAAAACAGCGTTTATGGGATAAGAAAATGGACTCAGCAGGAAGTTTTGCTTCTTATGCTGATCAATACAAGCAGTCGCAGACGGCCAGAGAGGCGGGGCAAACCGGAACAAAACAGGTGGAGGGAGGAGGGAGAGAGAACCCAAGTCGCAGTTTGAGCAGATACCAGAAGGGACACCCTCAGACCACACCCTACTACTGGGAGCAACCCAAAGCCCTGATTACACCCCAAGAAAAATCCCAGACAGTTTATCATCTCACCACACCATTTTCCAGCAACCCACCTCGCCCCAGTGACCAGTGAGCTGGGTGATGTTTTAAATGTAACGAGCCGGGGCATGTAAAGGCCAACTGCCCCAGGAACCCCAACAGATTACAGTTCATTGCACCGGGGTCCCACAAAAGGTCCTCAGGCCCAGATGCCTCCCAGATACCCTCAGCACAGAGGGAAACTGTGAGTGTGGGTGGGAAGAAGGTTACAGCGTGGAGGGACACCGGAGCACAAATGCAGGCTATCCACGCTTTCTTAGTGGACCCCAATTTAATCAAACCAGAGGTCCAAGTGATGATTCAACCCTTCAAGTCAAACTCTTTTGACTTGCCTACAGCGAAGTTGCTGGTCCAGTACAAAGGCTGGTCAGGAACATGAACTTTTGCAGTCTATGATGATTATCCCATCCCCATGCTGTTGGGGGAAGACTTGGCCAATCATGTGAAGCTAGCCAGGAGGGTGGAAATGGTCACCCGCAGCCAGGCTAAGCAAGCTGTCACACCTTGCTCTGTTCCAGAGACTTCTACCAGGACTTGGTCAGAGGTGATGGAACCAGACCCCAAGACAACATCTGCAACAGCAATAGTGGATCCAGTCACAGAGACCCAGACAGAGCCAGTCTCAGAACCGGAACTGGTGGAACAACCAGCAAGGATGTTTCTACCTATGTCTGGTCTTCTGAGGTATGCCAAAGAGTGGGAAAACCCCAAGACAAGGTCAAAGCCCTTCTCCAGCCACTCCCCATCATTGAGGTTCCATTTCAGCGAGTAGCTGTGGATATTCTGGGTCCTTTTCCGAAAAAGACACCCAGAGGAAAGCAGTACATCCTGTCTTTCATGGATTTTGCCACCCGATGGCCAGAAGCAGTAGCTCTCAGCAACACAAGGGCTAAAAGTGTGTGTCAGGCACTAACAGACATTTTTGCCAGGGTAGGTTTGCCCTCCGACATCCTTACAGATGCAGGAACTAATTTCCTGGCAGGAACTATGGAAAGCCTTTGGGAAGCTCATGGGGTGAATCATTTGGTTGCCACCCCTTACCATAGTCAAACAAATGGCCTGGTAGAGAAGTTTAATGTAACTTTGGGGGCCATGATACGTAAATTTGTAAATGAGCACTCCAGTGATTGGGACCTAGTGTTGCAGCAGTTGCTCTTGGCCTACAGAGCTGTACCACATCCCAGTTTAGGGTTTTCACCATTTGAACATTCATGCAGGTCCCCACATCTGTACCCTAGGTTTCAGAGTGGGGAAGGAACCTTGACAGAGGGGCTTGGATGGAAAAGGAGGCGGAGCTGGTAAAAGCCCGCAGGTTATGGTAAGGTCCCGGCAATAAATTTGCTGGAAGGACTTGGGTGGAAAAGGAGGGGGAACTGGTAAAAGCCCCCCACATAATTACAGAATAAACATGGGGTTACCTGCACTGTACACTTTTATCTGCTAGGTAGTCCCAGACATGTGATAATAAAGTTGCGGCCTAATTAAACCCATGTCAAATGTTTCCTGTCTTTCTTTCGGTATAGCCATATAAGTATATTTTGAAACTGATTCTCTGCTGCCTTGCAACTTGAATAGTTACATATGTGCTTGCAAAACAGATGGTATCATTTACATGTACTTTACACAGGTGTAAATAATTACACAACATGCAAGACTGCAGAGAATAAGGCTCTCTGTGTTTTCTCTGTGGATTTTTACAAATTTTGAAAAATAGCTGCCTAACCAATGAGAGAAAATAAATCTCTTCAGAACATTTACTGTTTTAGTAGTGGGAATATAAACCCCATCCTTTCATTTTAAGTCCACAATACCGCTATTTATATTTGTCTGAAAGTTTTTGTAATATATAGGAGATAGCCATATCTCAACTGAATATTTTAACACATATGTTTTCCTGTTTTTTCTATTCTCCCCCCATCCTCCCAGCTATTTGTATCAAGCCTAGGTACAAGACAGATAGGATTTTTGTATTATTTTATTTTTGGTCACATCTAAAAACGTTGCTTTACATTTCAGTAAATTTGAAAATTGTCCATTGTTGACGTCCCCTTTACCTTGAAACTGAAAAAATCTACTAGAGGTCCCATCTCTTTTCTCTGCTTCTGACACGAGCAGGAATCCTGCTCCTGCAAAGCTGTCCTGGAGGGAGAGGGAATGCCATGTCTGTAGTATCTCCCCAACTCTCTGGGACTCATAAACCTATCTGATGCAGCGTCATAGTGTTGAAATGCTAGAGAATTTAACAGACAAATCTAGGACAAGGTGGCACATGTGTTATCGTTTTCAACCGCACTAAAATCCAATAGCCTCAGATTTCTCTTTGGAAATGTAGTCAGGATTATCATTAACTGGTCACCATTAGCTCCAATTGAACAGCTACACGGGGACTTTGCCATTGGAAGAATAGCCTCTGAAAGGAAGGAAAGGCAGATATCCATTGGGTTCCGCATGTTCCTGGTTCCTCTGCTGGGTCCCCAGATCTTCTCTTTGAGGTGTCCAAAGCAGAGTTCTTATATAAACTCTTAAATAATCTATTTGCAATTGATGAAAGAAACTGGGACTATACTGTATAAATCAACCACTTTACCACTCATGGACCTGATCGAATGGTGAAAAAAAACATTCAGAGACATAAAGGCATGTCCGCTGCCAGAGCCTTTCCCTGTGCTAGAGCCTTTCACAAGAATGGGGTAAGGCTCCAGCAGCGGGGAGGCAGGGGGAGACTACATTGCTAAAAATAATGTATCTTCAGGTTCTGAGGTGTCTTTTCTCTACTTGCCTAAGCAGTGTCTCACCGTAATGCTGCTGTTGATATCTATGCTGAGGGGATGCAATGTACTTACTGGCCACAGAAAGTATAGACAACCTTACCTGTATTGAATAGTACTATATTCCACAAGGAATCTCATTAATTTTAATGGGACTATTTGTGGTGTAAGTTACTCTTTAACATGAATAAGAATATCAGAACCAGGTATTCTGTGACGTAGATGACTAATCACTACAAATAATGAATAGCCGAGGTTCAAACTAAAGAGTTACTAAACAATGTATAGGCTGAAACTTATTCACCTAGTGTTAACAGAAGATTTGAGACCAATTATATTAAGCCAATGATGTTGCCTACGAATGCTGCTTTTATTTAAAACCTTTAATGTTAATTTATCTATTCTGGTAATTAAGGCTGTGGCCCGCTCTAAAAGAATTTCCAGGGAAAGCCGCAGTTAGCTACCTTCCCTTTAAAGGACACGGATACAGCCCTCCAATCAAGAATAGACAGCCAAGCAGTAAATCTTCGATAACAAAAATAATATTTATTTAGAAGTGAGTGGTTACAGTAAAAGAATAGAGATAGATAAAATAGGGTTACAGTTAAAAGGAGAATGAAGCAGCACAGCAAATAAAGACACAACACTACAATAATAATTTCAATTTAAGTCTGTGGCATATAACAGTATTATCATTCACTTAATATACTATAACTTATAACAATATAACCATTAAGAATATGACAATATATTAATTAAACATTTAATATTAAATACTTAAAACTAAGCATCTATTAAGCGCTGGCCTGGCAGTTACTAAATGGGTAGGAGAAGATCTCACTCAGACCACAAGCATCCAGTTTTATTTACACTTGAAACTCAAACATGTCAGGAATAAATGGGTAAACAAAGATTAGGCGTAAAGGAAACTTCCTTTTAATCCCTCTGAGATTCCTCTGCTCTGTCTCGGTGCTCAGGAGCGTGGTTTGCGGGTTGCTGGCATGGAGCGGTTATGTTGTGCTACTGCTCAAGCGGCTGCCTGATTCCACTGAGGTGAAGTAGGTACAGAAGCCTGCTTGGCAGCTGCTGCGGTGCCCTCCTGCTGGCTAGGTGGCAGAAATGGCCATTACCCAGGGCAACCTTGGAACCCTAAGTGGCCTACTGTTACTGCTGCTGCAAGAGCTGCTTGGGAGCAATGCTGTGAGTGTGGGTTGCAGTTGTTGTGCAGCATGGCTAGGATGGAAAGGCCGTTAGCTACTTACGGAAGCCATTGCTACGGCTTGTGGTGCTGCTGCTGGCTGCTTTGTGAGTGATGGACGCTAGTGAGTGTTGTCTGAGGCTAGCGAGCGTTCTCGATGCTTGTGATCATGGGTAGCTAGCTGCTGTAAGGCAGTAGTTAGCTTTCTTACCCAGCAGCATTCCACTGGTGTGGTTGCTGCAGGTCTGCAAGTGTCTTCCTTCTTCCAGGTGTCCTACAGCGTTCCACTCTCCTTCAGGTCCCTGTCCCCTACAGGTTTTAGCCCGCTGGCTGTTGCCTTTATATACAATTTGCAACTCATTCGCTATAATTTATTATCATAATTCAGCCAATCAGCTTTCAGGGATTTGCTAATTTATGTTACGTGTACCAACATGTGGCACTCGAGTTCAGCCAATCAGCTTCCATAGTATATGTGTATGTGATTTATATGGTAATTAGTCATTGGTACTAGTAGCTTCTCCTCCTCCTATAGACTTCTATGGGCTCAATGTATTCCTATGGAGTTTTTCAGCTAACCTTTGGATGAACCCTGTTTGAAAGCCCCATGTATGGGCTTCAATGTATCTCTATGGAATTTTGCTGAGTCATTCCCCACACAAAGTGGAATTTACCATTGCATCACAGGAAGTGGAATCATTACGTCATAGACAATGAACACCTATGTGCCCTAGAAATGGGATCTTCCACTATATTACATCACCCTATAGCCGACATTACTAGATTTTTCTAATTTAAGCCATTCTTAATTTTTATTTAATTAAAGATTTATTCCAAAAACTATAACTGTTCTAAGCATTCCAAAGGTTCCTACTAACTAACACTACTAACACTCCTCATTTTATGTCCAATTTTTTCCTAATTTTAACCCCGTCCTGAGTTTTTTTTCTCCAAATTTCCAATTTTAATGTGCTGTAAGCACTTTGGGCAACTGAGGCAAAATCTCTGGTCATACTAGGGCCACCATTCTGATTTTGTGGCATTTTAGACCTACCATGCACTTACTTTTGCACTGGTGTAAATGACTACACAAAAGATAAGGCTGCAACGCACAAAGTCTTACAACTCTGCACTGAATGCACACAAATAAGTACACTAATACAAATAAGGATTAGTCCCTGAAAAACTGCTCTAATATTGTTTTTTATTTCATCCCCCTTCCACACATTATTAGGATAAGTTCAAAAAACAAATTGTGAAACTTAAATAAAAAGAATGTTTTTGAGCATATTTTTGAGACCGTTTAATTTCTAGTCTTCTCTGAGGTAAAAAACAGTTTTCTGGAGAAAAAAAATGAAATGAACAACAGAAAAACCATCTAATTAATCTCTCTCCAAGTACACCTGGCATAAAATCATAGGGTTAGAAGAGACCACAAGGATCATCTAGTCTAATTCCCATTTAGGAAGAAAAGTAGTTCTGTCTGGTTTCTGGACAGACTTGGCACATTAGTTATTTGCAAAGACAGAAGATGCATGAATATTTTCAGCCAGAATGACTGGAAATACATCTTCCTGATACAGAATTGAGCATCAAGACCCTAAAACTCTCCAGCTTTCAATATTACTCCAGTGTTTTTGATTATGACTGTAACAACCCACATACAAATTACTAAATATTATATAATCCAACTTTAAACACACACACTGAGTTTCAGCATGTATGATTTGATGTTGTTTGAAAGCTGCTATTTCAATTGGCCCATATTTCATCATTTCTTCCAGCCCAATTCTATTCTGTTTGTTTAACATTAAGGATATCAGCAATTTTGATTTGTTCTTTGATCCCCTTGTTTGGTTTATCTTTCTTGCCAAGTAATTTTCACATGCTGCCCTTTTTAATGTTCATTCAGTTTTGGCTGCTGTTTCCTAAGTTTCTGTTTCATATATAATTCATTTACAGTTTCATGCAGATTTAATATGTGTCTCTATTGGAGTGTATTGGTCTTTTATCAGCAAATCCACCATTTAAAATATCTGCCTTCCAACAAGACTCACTTCTTTACTTTTAGACTGTTTAATCATGTACAAATGTGACACTTTATACGCATGGCAGCATTTTATGGTATACAATGAGTACACCTGAATATAAATTTAAGACTGCAGGACAAAAGACTGCAGTTTGAGTTAAAGCTGTAAATACACCATAACAACACAAAGGGGGCAGTAGTATTCCAAAACATAAATGTTGGAACGCTAGTAAAATGGAGATGCAGGAATGCATATTTAGGTGCCCTAAATGACCTCATGGACCTGCTAAACCATGCATTTTATAAGGTAGGAACCTACCTAAAACCTATCACATCTAGTTAACATGGCAAATCCCAGATACACTGATGGTCTGGCCAGGAACCCTGGTGACTGTATACATCATAAACCTCAAATACTTTGAAGGTTTCCCTGCACACAATAGAAACCAACCCACAGTGCCTTATACAGCAGTACAGTGTATATGTAGCACAGTTTTTCAACTTTGCTCTAGGGAATACAATAAAATAAATTGAAAAATTGCAGCCATAACATCAATTTCTGAAGTATCCATGAACGACACACTTCAAGGGTGACCCTAGCATTATTAACATTTTGTTCGCACCTATTCAGCCATTTATTTATTCAGTTAATATACCTACATTCTATAAGAAGATAAGAACGGCCATACTGGATCAGACCAAAGGTCTATCTAGCCCAGTATCCCGTCTTCCGACAATGGCCAGTGCCAGATGCACCAGAAGGAATTAACAGAACAGGTAATCATCAAGTGATCCATTTCCTGTTGCCAATTCCCAGCTTCTGGAAAAATGGAGGTTAGGGACATCATCTCTGCCCATCCTAGCTAATAGCCATTGATGGACCTATTCTCCATTAACTTATCAAGTTCTTTTTTGAACCCTGTTATAGTCTTGCCTTCACAACATCCTCTGGTAAGGAGTTCCACAGGTTGACTATGCATTGTGTGAAAAAATACGTCCTTTTGTTTATTTTTAACCTACTGCCTATTAATTTCATTTGGTGACCCCTAGTTCTTGTGTTATGAGAAGGAGTAAATAACACTTCCTTATTTACTTTCTCCACACCAGTCATGATTTTATAGACCTCTATCATAACCCCCCTTAGTCGTCTCTTTTCCAGACTGAAAGAAGTCCCAGTTTTATTAATCTCTCCTCATACAGAAGCTGTTCAATATCCCTGATCCTTTTAGTTGTCCTTTTCTGAATCTTTTCTAATTCCAATATATATCTACCTTGTCCTATCTAAGAAAGAAGTGTTTGTATGGTGCCTTTCAAGAACAATTTTTCTAAATTCCTAAAACAATACCATACTCAAGAATCTCTCCCTAACCTGGTTATTCTGCAGATCTAGGAGCATGTAATTTCTTCATACACTGCTGTTTAAATTTTAGTGGGAATCATTTCATTGGAAGTAAATGTGCCAAAGGAACAGACCTTTCTCATATTTTTAATATTCACCATCCTGACTAGGGTCTGCACATTTGGATCCCATGGAGCTGTAAATGAGAAAAGGCTATGAAGAAAAGAAGGGATATTCTATCTTTGAAGATCTTAGTACATGATACTCCATTGAAATCAAAGGGAGTGCCACAGGCAGATGGCTTGCCAGACTAGGCCCTATGGCTCCAAACCTATAAAGACTGATGCACATGAGTCACTTTATGAACATTAAGTTGCCTCATTAAATTCAATGGAACTACTTACATAAATGTACATAAGTGCTTAGAGGTTCAGATTCTGAGCTGTAGCTCACGAAAGCTTATGCTCAAATAAATTGGTTAGTCTCTAAGGTGCCACAAGTACTCCTTTTCTTTTTATGTCAGTGTCAGAAGTTTTCATTATTTCACATGTTGTGACAGCAACATCTAATATAATGGTTCCCTTTTGATCTCACCCTTTTGTCTGCATGTGGTGGAGAGGAGCAGGGTTCTGCAGTCCCAGGTCCCTTCTGGTTCATGTCTTATATTTCTATATTTATTATTATATTCTATATTTCTATATTATGTTTCACAGCTTCAGCCAGTCACCAGTACAGGTCAGGAAGTGATTCCCTGCCCAATGTATTTGGTGGATGGGGCTTTTTGTCTTCTTCCTCTGAAGCATCAGAGATAGCCACAGCTGTAAATGGGACATTGGATAGGTTGGCTGGTGCTCTGAAGTGGTACTGAGAATTCTCTCTCTCTGGGCTTGGTTGGCTGGTTCTTGCTCACATGCTCAGGGTCTAACTGATTGGGAAGGGGTTAGGAAGGATTTGGCAGTCACTTTGGGGTCATTTTACCTTCCTCTGCAGAGTGGAGCTTACCAGGTTGCTTGCCAGGATTTTCTGGTTATATCTCACTTAATATATTCCTTGTCTTTGCAGGGACCTTAGGCATTGGTGCACCTCAGTTCTAATTGCTGCCTGTGGTACACAGTAATTGAGTCTCCTGAGGGCTGTAATATTTTGGTCTGATTCTGGTTGTTGGGTTTAGCATGTGGGTGGCTGGTGGTATTGGTACCCTGTAGTCAGACTGGGTGATTGGTGGTTCTTTCTGACCTTAGGCTACAATACTGCTGATTCATACTACCATCCTAACCAGTTGATGAGCAACGTGGATCCTCTTCCCTAATTGTGTCATCAGCTGTCAGTTCATAGCTGGCTTCACAGATGAGGGTGGTTTCTTAGGCAAGGAACAAGCAGAGTAAGGTGACCTCATTCAAAGACTATCTGTAGTGTCCAGGATATGTGGATACAGCCACAGCTAGGCTTGGAACTACTATTATTTATAAAAAAAAGTAAACAAACACCCATCCACTCTATGAGCGGTGCTTTCGCTCTCGCTCATCACCATTTGGGGACCCTCCATTTTTTTACTGTTACCCTAGCACACCTTGGGTAAATAAAATGCACAGATTCTTGATATCCAGATTCTAGTTTCATGTTTCATGTTTTTAACTCATTCTTTCAGATGCCTCATTCATTCTGAAATGCTTCCTACAGCAGCCCGTCCAAAATTATACAGGCCTCTTCTGCATGTGGATGGTTTCTTGGACCATCTCCTGTAGGTGGATACATTCTTGTTCATCAGGGAGTGTCACAAAAAAAGGGAAGGGTAAACATCTTTAAATTTCTCTTGGCCAGAAGAAAAACACTTTCACCTGTAAAGGGTTAAGAAGCTAAGATAACCTCGCTGGCACCTGACCAAAATGACCAATGAGGAGACAAGATACTTTCAAAGCTGGAGGGGGGTGGGTGGGAACAAAAGGTCTTCTCTGTCTGAGTGATGCTTTTGCCGAGACCAGTGCAGGAATGCAGGTCAGAATTCCTGTAAAGAGTGAGTAAGCAATCTAGTTAGATATGCATTAGGTTCTGTTTTGTTTAAATGGCTGATAAAATAAGTTGTGCTGAATGGGATGTATATTCCTGGTTTTGTGTCTTTTTGTAACTTAAGGTTTTGCCTAGAGGGATTCTCTATGTTTTGAATCTGACTACTCTGTAAGGTATTTCCCTTCCTGATTTTACAGAGGTTTTTCTTTTACTTTTTCTTTAATTAAAATTCTCTTTTAAGAACCTGATTGCTTTTTCATTGTTCTTAAGATCCAAGGGTTTGGGTCTGTGTTCACATATGCAAATTGGTGAGGATTTTTATCAAGCCTTCCCCAGGAAAGGGGGTGTAGTGCTTGGAGGGATATTTTGTGGGGGAGACATTTCCAAGTGGGCACTTCCCCTGTTATTTTTGTTAGACACACTTAGTGGTGACAGCATAAGGTCCAGGGACAAAAGGTAAAAGTTTGTACCTTGGGGAAGTTTTAACCTAAGCTGGTAAGAATAATCTTAGGGGGTCTTTCATGTAGGTCCCCACATCTGTACCCTAGAGTTCAGAGTGGGGAAGGAACCTTGACAGGGAGAATAAAACATGCCATAAATATCCTGATAATTGATCAAGGGCAATATTATAGTATGTTACTGTATGAATGAATACTCCAATGGCTTTCTCATTGTTTTCTGATGGATTTATGTGCAGAGTTATAGAATCGTAAGACTGGGAGGGACCTCACGAGGTCATCTAGTCCAGTCCCCTGCACTCATGGCAGGACTAAGTATTATCTAGACCATCCTTGACAGGTGTTATACCATCTTTTGGAGGTATTGTGAGGGTGGACAAGGAATATAATGAGTCAGGGTCAGAGGAGATATCCTCTGCCTCCTGTGAAGACAAAAAGTTAGTTGAGAAGAGAACACATGTATCAGTTTATACAGCTGTTATTGCAATAAAGGGGAGAGGGCTTGATGTGGAATGGGGTATGGTTGTAGTGGAAAGGATATATGGGTACAGGTTTGGTTCGGATGAAGGGGAGGAAGAATTTCTTACTTGCATAGCCAGCCCTCCAGGAAATTGTCAGCAATGAAGCACCTGGATAGCCAGACACTGGTCAGCTGTAGGAGTCATCATATCCATAAATAGGAGTTGGGCATTGCAGACAGCCATCACATTAGTCTGTGTTTTGGTATATGGAGACCTCAGCCTGCTTGATACCAGAGCAAACACACCATGAAAAATCCTTTTAAACCTTTTATTAAAGATAAAGGAAAGTAGGAAAAACAGTTAAAGCATTTTAGGCTTTCATTTCAACAGTGCCCCTTGTTCTCTTTTCTCTTTATCTGGAAAGAGCTTTAGAATGAAAAAGCAAAAGAAAAACAAAAAATCCTTGTTTTACAGTCTCTTACATGTTATGAAAGATGATCACATCTATCCTTTTGGATAAAAAAGAATAAGTTAGTTGTGATGAAATGGAACTGCTGTTGTTAAAGTCCAATCATGTTTCATCCCAGTGGTGCTTGGGATTTAGTTGGAACTTGTGGAGGTAACAATGTTATTGGCCCCCCCCTGGTGTTATCTAGTCTGGACATCTCTTAGGATTAAGATGAAGAAGGTCTGTGGTCCTAGGAGACAGTGGCGGTGGCAACCAGGATGGTTAATCTTGCCTCCATCTTTTGTTGTTTGTTGTTGTTATTATTAATGTATTTATTCTTCTTCTTTCCAAAGTCTCTTTCTTTAAACATGGGTGGCATAGCTCATTCCATCATGTTGTCCACCAATTAGGCCTAATAACTGACAATAATAATTTTGGTTTATTAATTTCTTGTTTCACATTTTTTTATTTTTATGAAGAATAATTTTAACCTAGTTCTTGAACTATATTAGTAGGGCCTTTTGTTCAGACTATTGAGTTTTTCTGTCTTCTTTTCGTACCTTTTCCCATCAACATTTGTTATTATAGGTTATTGTGATATTTTATGAACTTTCACATACTTTTTACAGTTGAACTCACAATTAGGGTAAATGTTTAGGCACAATTATTACAACATAATCTCCCAGCTCTGCAACCTAACTGCCCTAGTCCCTCCCTATCTATTTACCCACTGTCTTCCCGTGCTCTATTCCAAACCATTCTATCTGCCCCATTAACCGTTCACTAACCCCATCCCCATCCCTTACAAGCCCCATGTTTCAGGCCCATGGTAGAAGAAAAGACTTGTCCATTCCTAATTAAGAAATTAGGGGCTGAAGAGCTTTAGTTCTGGAATCTGGGCTAAAAAATGGACAGAACATTGTCATATTTTGACAGTAAGGACCGCAAATGCCCCCAGGTGCAGAGCGAGAATCTTATGAGCATAGCCACATATCACAATATTCCAGCACAACTTAAAGTGCTCCGAAAATGCTTATAGATGCCCACGGTCTATAACATAAACACCTGAGTAAAAAAGGTTGTGGAGCAGGTTTAGGTGATGTCTAATTATCCTTGTAAAATGTTAAACATGCCTACATAATTTGATTAGGAATTTACGTACATATTGAGGCAGCTAAATTGCTTTATAAATCTGGCCCAATGTCCCTGGAAGAAAACAAGTCTAAGAGACAAAAATTAAACTTTTATGGTAAAACAAAGAAAAAACTGCATGTCTTAATGAGTCCTCCTTATTTAATGAATGATTATTTGAATGTGTACTGAAAAACATACTTCTTTGGTGGTGTCATCATGCCTTATCCTGTTTTCACAAGCTTTCTTATGTTGAAACCATGTTCACTGACAGTGTAACTCTTTTGTTTCTATGTATTCCTGTGGATATAGATGAGAGCTTTTCTTTAACAACTTAAAGTCACACAATAGCAGTGAGTACCACTGATATTATAACAGCTTAATACTTGATTATGAATGAGTGCATGACCTCACCAGTGGAAAAGGCATGATTCATAGACAGTTATGTTCTAAGGTACTTTATGCCAAAATCAACCAAATGTATGAAGTCCGGAAATTATAAAGGGTCTCCTGCCTCATTGTATTTTTCCTAGTTTAAATATAAGAGAAGTCTTCAGAAATTTAAATTGCTTTAGTAGAGATGTAATATTCTTTCTTTAATAAGTTTCATACAAAGCTGAAGTCCATCTGATGAACTGTAGGATCACTGAGAATATAGGTAAAACGCACGTGATCATTATGATTTGTGGGCTAAAGTAATCTCTGGTGCAAATATATTGAAGTCAATGGAATTACATCCTGATTGAATTTGGCCCATTTTGTTTATAAAATAGATTAGCCATGAATTAGACCCTGAGGGAAAAGGAAATTGAAGTAGGTAGTATTTAAAGGGAGGGATAAGAAACTCACCCTCAGCAGAAATTGTGCTCCAGAGTTGACTCATCCTGTAGGTGGGGCAGGGCATTCATTGTTGAATCACATGAACAGCTTCTAATTGAAGCCCTCCACTGGTGCCTGCCTGTGGGAATGCACTGAAACAGCATATCTTCCACCACTCTAACTACACTGTTCTAATTTTAGCCAGCAGCACCTACTCTTGGAGGTGTGTTGGCCACATAGAGTTATCTAACAGATCTAGATTTGTGGGTGCCTTACATTGACACAGACACCTTCAAACACAGGTTTTCCAACTATCCATGATAGTGGCCCAAAATATTTTGTTAATAACTAAATGACTTACTACGATTTGATTTACATTGTCTTTGTTATTCTAGTGGTAGCAGTGGCTGTTTCATTATGAGAGCCTTGATTTTTTGTATTCCTTTTGCACCTACATTAACACTCATGTAGGGCTGGTTGAAAAATTCCCATCACTTCTGTTCCTTGACAGAAAGCTGGGGTTTTGACTAAACTAATTTTGTAACTAAAGGTGTCTGGCTTTCTATAGAAAATTTCAGTGTTACATCAAAAACAAACCAAGAAACCAACAAAACAAACAAATAACCCTCCTGTGACGGGTTCTGGGCATTGAGCTAAGGAGCTCTCATTGGCCCAATAAGGGGTTAGTGCACTCTGTCACTTCGTAAATAATCCATAATCTCTGGATGGGCAAAACAGACCAACCATCTGGAGCCCTGGAGCTCCTTGGTTGGGTGAAAAGAACAAAAAGTCCTATGGCCCTGCAGCCTGGGGCAGGCAGTTACACTGGCGATTTAGCCCCCTGTGAGGGAAAAAGCAGCAAACAGACTGTAACCCCTGGGTGGGGCAAGCAGACAAACAGGCTATGGCCCTGCAGCCCCCAGGCTGGGGCAAAGCAGACACACAGTCTTATGGCCCTGTAGCCTATGAGCTGGGGCAAGCAGTTGCACTGAGGGGTTAACCCTGTGGGCAGGGCAAAATATCGGTCAGTCTATGACCCCTGGGTGGGGTGAAACAAACGAGCCATCTAAAGGCCTTACTTCCCTCTGCTTTGGGACGTAGAACAGGCAGCAGCTTCCTCAGAGGGTGGCAGCTCAGCTTCCCTGGCAGTCTCTGTCTTTGGTGAGTCACCTGGAGAGTAGTCCGGGTCTTCGGGTTCTGCTGGCCAGGAGTCAGCAGGGTACATCCTTCCTCCCCCATTGCCCACCCCGACTGATATAGGCCACCTCCTTTTATGTGGCTTCTCCACCTGGAGCATGTGCGGCAGGGCAAAGAGGGAGTGGTTGCCTGGGCCAACAATGATTGATCATCCCTTGGTGCACCCTGTCACACATCTGCCCCATCAAGTCCAGCCAGGTGGGTGGTCCCCTCTCCTCTCCCCATTCGCTATCCGGGAAAAGAAGTCTGTGTTTGCGTGGGCTTGGCATGGGCAGTGAAGTAACTCAACTTTGTAGGGTTGGAGGGCAAGGTGCCATGTCAGCTTTAGTGTCTTTCATAGAATGGAGCCATCAGAGGGTGCATGATCTGTGGTGAGTTGGAAGTGATTCCCTTGTAGGTAGTATTGCAGGGCTTCAACAGCCCATTTCACAACTAGCACCTCTTTTTCTTTTGTGGAGTACCTTGTCTCACAAGGGAATAACTTTCTACTCAGATAGAGCACCGGGTGCTCTTTCCCGTTATGTTGTTGCGACAGGACCGCTCCAAGGCCTACCTCTGAAGCATCGGTCTGGAGTATAAACCCTTTTGTAAAATCTGGGTGAAAAAGGACTGGCTCCTGATTTAACTGCTCCTTCAAGTTCTGGAAAGTGTATTTGCAGTTCCTGGACCACTGTACTCATTTGGGTTGGGAGTTTCTCATCAGGTTTGTTAGGGGTGCTGCTAATGTGGCAAACTCTGGAACAAAACATTTGAGTAGCTGGCCAGGCCCAGAAACTGTCTCACCTGCCTCTTGGTCGTGGGGGCTGGGCAGTCTCTTAGGGCTTGGATCTTATCCACGAGTGGGCGCAGCTGCCCATGCCCCACCGTGTATCCCAGATGTATTATTTCCTTTTACCCTAAATGACACTTGGAGGGCTTGGCTGTAAACCCAGTTTCTCCCAGGGCTTGTAGCACCGCAGTCAGATGTCTAAGATGTTCCTCCCAATTAGTACTGTATTTCATTATGTCATCGATATAGATTGCCACGTATTGCTTGTGTGGCCACAGTAGCTGGTCCATAAGCCTCTGAAAGGTCGCAGCAGCCCCGTGTAGCTGGAACGGCATGGTCGTAAATTGGAAGAGGCTGAATGGTGTAGTGAAGGCTGTCTTCTCCTGGGAAGCTGGAGTCAGGGGAATTTGCAGCATCCCTTTGTTAGATCGAGAGTAGATATGAATTTGGCGTTCCCCAACTATTCCAGTAACTCATCTACTAGTGGCATTGGGTATGCATCAAACTGGGAGATCCCATTTACTTTCCAAAAATCTATGTAGAACCTCGTGGACCCATCTGGTTTTGGAACAAGGACAATAGGATTTTTCCACTCACTATGGAACTTTTCCACCATCCCCAAGGATAGCATCGCCTCAAGTTCTTCCTTGATGATCTCCCACATCTTCCGGGGTAAAGGCTGGTGATGATCTCATACCTTCTGTCCCGGGCTGGTAGCTATGTAATGGTACACCATCTTTGTACATCTGGGGTAGGCTGATAAAACGGCCGGAAAGGACTGGGTCAGTCATTGTAGTTGTTGCCATTGCTCTTCATTGAGTTCTTGCCTGATGGTGACCGTTGTTGTGTCGGCAGAGGCAGGGGTTCAACGCATCTGGACCTAATTCAGGGTTGTCCAGGTAAGGGGCAATTAGCATGCTGTCCTGGGCCCTCCGGGCCTTTAGAAGGTTGTCATGGTACATTCAGGTATCGTGTCGCCATCCAGACAAATGGACCTTGAAATCTACCAGTCCCACCTTCGGACCACTTTGAATGGCCCCTGACATTTGGCTAACAATTTGGACTCAGAAGAGGGAAGTAACAACAAGACATGGTCACCGGGTTCGAAGATCCAGAGGCAGGTGCCCTGGTTGTATCCCTGCTCCTTGGTCTGTTGTGCCTTCACTAGATGTTCATGGGCAAACCCTCCAAGCTTCTTAAGGTGCTCCTGCAGCTGTAATATGTATGGAACTGACCCTGTAACTTGGGACTCTTGTTCCTTCCAGGTCTTACGAAGGCAGTCTAGGATCCCCCTGGGTTGCCTCCCATGCAACAATTCAAAGGGGGAGAACCCCGTGGACACTTAAGGTACCTCCAGTATAGCGAACAGCAAGGTCAGTAACAATTTTCCCTCTGTTGCATGTTGTCCTCTACTAATTTACGGAGCATCAATTTTAAGGTCCCATTAAACCTCTTGACTAAGCCATCGGTCTGGGGATGGTAGATGGAAGTCTTCAGGTCCCGGATGTTTAGTAGCTTGCATAGCTCCCCCACTAGTTGAGATAAAAATTTGGCGCCACAGTCCGTCAGTATGTCTTTTGGTATCCCGACTTGGGCAAACATTACCAAAAGTACCTTTACTATGGTGGTCGCTGTTGTCAAACTGAATGGGGCAGCCTTGGGGTATCAGGTTGCATAGTCTACCACCACCATTATGTAACAGAACCCCGATCCGTCTTCTCTAAGGGCATGATTACGTCCATGCCTATCCTCTTGAATGGCACTCCTACCACTGGGAAGGGGATCAGTGGTGCCTTGGGTATCCTTTGGGATTGGCACTTGGGACAGGAGGCACAGAAGTCACTCATTTCCTTATGGATACTGGGCCAGAAAAACCTAAGGGCCACCCAGTGTAGGGTCTTCTCCCACTTCAGGTCACTAAGTGAGCCAACCGCAGCAAGTCACACCGGAACTTATATGGCACCAGCAGTTGTTGGATCACTTCTTGGGTTTGTGGGTCCTTGGTCATTTGGTATAGTCATTCACTGTGGACCTTGAAGCAGGATCCTTAGGGTGTCCATGAGTTATCATCCCCTTCCTCCTCGGCTGAGGTCAATTGCTCCCACACATGACTCAGGGTTGGGTCTTCCCTTTGCTCTATCAGAAAGTCCCCATCAATACAGACTGCCTAACCTAGTGAGGACAGCTTTAAACTAGGTTCTATGGAGGTAGGAGACAAAAAAACCCAACTACTCAAAAACATGGAGACCAGGGAGAAGGGTTGGAATCTAGCAGGGGGAGCATGGGGCATTATAGGAGGAATAAGGGAGAGAGAAGAGAGAACACAGAGGTAATCAAATCAGTATCTTAGATATTTATATAGTAATGCAAGGAGTATGGGAAATAGGTAGGAAGAAATAGATATGCTAGTTAATTAACACAATTATGACATAGTTGGCATCACAGGGAATTTATGTGATAATATGCATGACTGAAATTTTGGTATAGAAAGGTACAGCTTGTTCAGGAATGACAGACAAGGCAAAAAAGGGAGGAGGTGTTGTCTTATGTGACCAGATGTCTGGGATGGTCCATACTGAGAATGCCACACTCAGGGAAGACTACAAGAAACAGGGCAGACAATCCCTCAAAACTGGTGGTTTATTCTATAACTAGGTTCACCAAATCAGTATCAAAAGAGCTTCTGTAGCAACACACTGGTTAACAAGAAGCCAAATACAGTCCAAGTTAGACATTCCAGTCCTTCGTTCGTAACATGCCAAATACAGTGTGAGGTTACTGAAAACCCAGATCACCATATGTGAGGTTCTATTAATCCCAAAGGATCAGACACTTACCCTCATGTCAGTATATATTTCAGATCTCACGCAAATATCATCCTGTCACCCAATCCTTAGTAAACTAATTAAAGATTTTATTATTAAAAGTAAAGGAGAGTTATTGAATTCTTAACAGATCATATACACACAAATGATTGCTAAGTCCTTACATCAGGTTTGTAGCAGTGATGGAATAGATTGCTGGCTTCCAAAAGTCTCTCTGGTAACTTCCAAAAGATTGGAAGGTCGTCAGTCCATAGTTCAAAATACTCCTTTTATTTGTAAATCCACAGTTCAGAGAATTGGAGCAGTAAAGAGGCAAATTGGTGATGCACAGTTTGCAATTTATAGCCCAGCCCAGGTGCATGGGAAGTTACTGGTCCAATATGGAGTCCAGGGTCACATGAGCATGGAAAATTACCGGTAAAATATGGAGTCTCTGGTCACATGTCCTCATCACATATCCTTGTATGCTTTGCTGAATCACAGAGACTGACATTGGCCCCGCATTGTCTGAGGCATGCACAGGAAAGGCTTACTGGGTAGGATGAATTTCTTCAAAAGCCCATTGTGAGCTGAGTGTCCTTAATGGGCCATCAACACATAGATGTCTAGCCATGATGTAAATCTATTTGGGGGTTGTCACCCAAGCATACAACATTTTTGAGATACATATACGTAGGCAATATTCAGAACTTCAGATACAGTGATGATACATGGATTTAACCAGGATAATCATAATTGACAGATTGTAACTTTTCCATCAACACCTTACATGATACACTTCGGTATAAGATTTGTTGCAATTGTATAACAGTGGTAGAAACAATTATACAAGTGGAACAAATTTTATAACAAATGAGATTAAAATTCAAATAATCTGGACAAACTGGAGACATGGTCTGAAGTACATATGATAAATGCAATAAGCACAAATGCAAAATACTCTACTTATGAAGGACAATCAGTTGCACAAATACAAAATGGGAATTGATTGCCTAGGAAGGAGTACCACAGAAAGAGATTTGGGGGTCATAGTGGATCACAATATAAATATGAGTCAACAGTATAATACTGCTGCAAAAAAAGCGAACATAATTTTGGCATATATTAGCAAGAGTTTTGTAAGCCAGACACAAGAAGTAATTCTTCCACTCTACTCCACGCTAATAAGGCCTCAACTGGATTTTTCTGTCCAATTCTGGGTGCCACATTTCAGGAAAAAATATGGACAAATTGGAGAAAGTCTAGAGAAGAGCAACAAAAATGATTAAAGGTCTAGAAAACATGACCTATGAGGGAAGATTGAAAGAAAAGTTGGATTGGATTTGTTTTGTCTAAAGAAGAGAAGACTGAGAAGGGATAGAACAGGTTTCAAGTATAAAAAACGTTGTTACAAGGTGGAGGGAGAGAAAGTGTTCTCTTTCACCTCTGAGGATAGGACAGACGCAATCTGCTTAAATTGCTCAAGGGTGGTTTAGATTGGACATGAGGAAAAACTTCCTAAGTGTCTGGGTAGCTAGTCACTGGAATAATTTTCAAGGCTCCATTATTGGAGATTTTTAAGAGCACATTAGACAAACACCTGTCGGGGATGGTCTAGATCAGTGGTGGGCAACTTGCGGCCCAGCAGGGTAATCCACTGGCGGGCCACGAGACAGTTTGTTTACACTGACTGTCCGCAGGGATGGCTGCTTGCAATTCCCAGTGGCCACGGTTCACCATTCCCTCCCAATGGGAGCTGCGGGAAGCAGCAGCCAGCACGTCCCTGTGGTCTGCACCTCTTTCTGTAGCTCCCATTGGCTGGGAACGGTGAACCGCAGCCACTGGGAGCTGTGGGTGGCTGTGCCTGTGGACGGTCAATGCAAACAAACTGTCTCGCGGCCCACCAACTGATTACCCTGACGGGCCGCAGGTTGCGCACTGCTGGTCTAGATAATACTTAGTCCTGCCTTGAGTGCAGGGGACTGGACTAAATGACCTCTTGAGATTCCTTCCTGTCCTACAGTTCTATGATTCTATGTCTATTATGATTAAGACCTAAACTGGAGTTAATGTTTTTTCCACCATACACTATGGCTGCTATAAATTGACATACATCCATTGAAATGAATGTGGCATTGCCAGTTTACATCAGTTGCAGATCTGACCTACTTAATTTATCCTGGAATAACATCTTCCTTAATCCATGCTACATATCTGCAAAAGATTTAAATAATGGTAACAATTTATTCTTATGTTTTATTAAAATATCTAAGAATCTACCATAGTTTTCAAGGAACATATCTGAAGACTGAAAAAAGTGATCCATGGGACTTTTAGAGGACTTAGAATAGTTAAACTGATTAAGTTGCAAAAGCACTGGGAATGTTTGTGGGAATTCTAAAGATTTACTGTCAAAAATATTGCCTGATGGATCTTCAGTAATTTTTCATACTTGTCCATTGTCTTCAGCTTTATCAAACAGAATAGAATGGCTAAAGAAAGCTTCATTGACTTCAAGGGCATCAGCACTGACATAAATACCTTGCAAGCATGTTGTAACTTGTTCTCAAGAATTTCAGTTTGAAAACAAACTAGTTAAACAACCCTTTGATGGCTGCTTCAATTTTGAATGAAGAGATTAGTGTTTTGAGAATGAAAGTTGAACGCCAGCATACTAGGTAAACTATGCACATGCTCTAAATCCCATTCTTCTTCGAGTGCTGTCCCTGTGGGTGCTCCACTCTAGGTGATAGTGCATCCCGGCACCATTAATCAGAGATTTTCGGTAGCAGTGCCTGGTTGGGACCCAGGCGCTCAGTTGGTATCTCCCGTCTCGTTAGAATCTCAAAGAACTTCAGTTACTGCAAGATGAGTAACTTCCCGTTCTGTTCCAGTCAGCTGCCTCAATTAGAGAGTGTCAGACTGTTTGATACAACCTCCCTGTGGAATTTCAGCTTTTGTCTCTAGTTTGATAAACCAGAATCCTGATCTCAATGAACCTTCAAATAAAAATATGCCACTCTTCTGTTTGCCCTAACTTTGCTGGATTTCTAATAAGAAATTGCTAACTCTTTGGAGAAGCTATTTGATTTGATTTCATTGTCTGAAATTATTATCCAGATCCAAGTCATATGATTTTGAATTAACTGCCCAGTAATGGGGACATTAAGTTTTATTTAGCTCAAAATATCTAAAGTAACTGTATGTACTTACAAGTTTAGTAGCACATACTTTTCATATAGATTTGTAAAATTTGATTTCTCTTGCTCCTAGAAGTGGAAATATAATGGGTCAGAGGGAGGAATACTGATTTATACTAGTTGAGGGCTTGCCCCACATTTCTTTCCTGGTCAGCTTTAGCTTTTTCTCCTTTTACTATTTGGCAAATGTATTTTCTCCCTTCCACAGTGTTTCAAATTAAGTGGATTTTGTTTGCTTCCCATGTTGTTGGGTTATATTTAATGATATCACTACAGTTCTGAGAATAGTGGTTACTAGTTAACTACTTCCATCCTGTATTATTTCTTAAGTACACCTCCATCTGAAGTGTCCACATTGATCCATACTGGCACTTCAAAGAATGCCACCACTGCAGAGGAGTTGATGCAGTGATTTACATAAAGGGATTGATGAATGGCTATTGCAGAACCCTCTCATTAAGTGGGACAAGTAAACATAGTTGCTATTTTAAACTAATTGAAGTCACCAAGACTAGCAAATGGAACCTACTTTTATTTCAACAAGAAAACATGGTGTTACTGATCCATCTATAATTTAAATTCTGGAAGAAATTTCCCCCTTTTGTCTAATGGGACAAATTTTAAATAAAGGAAAGAACAGAAAAGTAGTACATGCAAACAAACAAATTAACGTGGAATTTCCAATTTGTGTGGGCATGATACACACATTTTTCAGGGACAACTTACATTTTATAGGGCCATGGATAGTTAGTTAGTTAGTTGCTTAAGGTAAACACACAGTAAAGCATAATTTATGCTTCATCAGCCAGATTTCCTGGTGTCCCTGAGTGAAAAGCCATTTGCTGAATCATGGTCGCAAGATGGAGGTGGTTTTGGTTGGGGGAATAGCATTCTGAAAAACTGGTTAAGCCTGTAACATTTACCTCAAAGGAGAGTGTCTCTTTTGCTTGTGAAGATGGCATGCAGTCTGCAGTCTACTCTGAATTTTCAACTGCCCCTGAATATTCCTATAATAAAAGTTATCTTCTTTGTCTGGCCAGAAATCTGCACCACTTTATGAGGTGTGAATGTGTTGATCCAATGTTAATTTCCCTCAGATTTAACTATGGTGATATGCTGTAGAAAATCCACCTGGTCCACCATGCAACAACAAAGGATGACAAAAATACATCAATCCCATGATTCACAGCATGTTAAATTGGCTATTAAATATTGGTCTGATATAAAATTAATTTCTCGATCCTACTTTTGAACTCCTAGACTCTCAAAGACAATGGTCTGGATAACTAAGGTACTACCTCTCTCCACTTGCTCATAGCTATGAAATGAATTTCCACCAGAAATTAAATTAAGGTTTTTTCTACCTTTTGAGAGAGATGCGGTAGCTTTTGCAGTAACTCTCTTTGTAACAGCTTTTTCACAACAACAACCACAAAGAATTTCATCTAAATAACACTTTCCTGAAGAGATCTACTAATATAATAAAAAATAATTAAAGACATTTATGCATTCTCTCACAGCCTAACATAAGGAGATGGTTTAGAATGCAGTCTGTTAAATGGGTTGCTATCTATCTATCTATCACTCTAGCTAGCTTGCTAGCTCTCTAATCGCTGGTGCTCAGTTTGATAGATTCCTAATATTTTGTCTTCCTGCAGAATCCAGGATAAGGCACAATAATGGAAAATGAGCACTATCATTGGGCTTGATGATGTCTATAGCTTCATTTTGCCATTAAAAAAAATAAAATCTATATTAAATTTCACACTCCTAGGAGAATATTTTCAAAAATGGGAGTCTTATCAATTTAAAATCTCATCCTAAGTCCATATTTCAAACCCAGTTTCACAAAGCATAGTGCATGCGTGACAGATATGGCAATTTTCTGCAATATCCTTGAAAAAAGTTGTTTTGAATTAAGTTTAAATATCTTTGGAGTACATTGTGTTATTATGGGATTAGAGTAACTTCTCTAGAGGGGAGACATGACCAATGTAAACCTTGGGAAGTCAAAGACTATTTTAAATGATGTGCCAGCGAAGAAGGAAATTTTGGGACAAACAAAGTTAAATGAGATTGCTAGGTAATACCAGTCTGCAAGTGATACAGGTTAAGCTGGGCCAAAATGGCAAAGAGAATGCTTCCGGACTGAATGATGTGCTTCTTTGAATGAACCATTTGCTCCTCTCTAAGAAAATATGTGTGATTCGATGGTACTAAATATTAGGAAATCTCCAGGAAAATTCTTATAGTTCACATATACTGAGTCATTGTCACTGCTTTAGGATTATCTCTGGTGTTGCTGTTGATTCCAGAGAAGTCTGCCCTGAAGCAAATGTTATTGGCTGCAGAGGCATTCTGTCTGTTGGATTATTAAATCAAGCACATCCCTAGTATAGTCTTTCCACCTTGTTCACACCTGGAGATTTTAAACTGTGAGGTAGCAAAAATAGAAAGAGTATGTTTAGGATAGATTCTAAAGATGAAGGTCAAAATGGGAATCCGTGAGGTGAGAGAGTCTGAACATGTCCATGACCCTGGCCTATTTGTCTTTCTTTCTTTTGGAGGACAGCATGGTAACAGGCCTGTACTCAAACTTCTGGTTTTTTGCTTATGATTGGAGCTGAGTTCAAACACTGTCCCATGACAAGACCACTCATTTGTTACAGAATTCTGTTAGGATATAGATATTCAGGCCTGTCTATAAAGGCCTATATGCTAAGAATTTAGGTGTATTCTTATCACTTAGGTAGTTCTAGAGGTATAAAAGAAAGAATCAAAATCACTGTCTGCCAGTGTAAGGGCCTTCTCTTACTGTGACAGTCTGAGGCCCTGTTCTTAGGCTAAGGCCTTTGGCTAAGCAACAGAGGCAGCCATAAGCTGGGAAGCGACCGGTCACATCCTCACATTCCAAACTAGTCACATTGAAATAAGGTGCTATTGGGCTGTTAGGAATACAATCCTGTCCTGATAGTGACTTCACCTCCAGAGGAAGGGAAGTGCCTAGAAAATGTAAAAGGAAACTGAGTTTGATAGCATCCTGTCTGGCAAGAACTCACTTATCAATAGCTGGGATGTGAAATCCTCACTTCTGTATTGTTTTGTCATCAAAGTTCCCACTTTGCTATTGTTTGTCTAATCTCTGTCTGGTTCTGTGATTGCTCCTGTCTGCTGTATAATTGATTTTGCTGGGTGTAAACTAATTAAGGTGGTGGGATAGAATTGGTTAAATAATCATGTTACAATATGTTAGGATCGGTTAGTTAAATTTCAGTAAAATGATTGGTTAAGGTATAGCTAAGCAGAACTCAAGTTTTACTATATAGTATGCAGTCAATCAGGAGTGAGGGGTCGTGTGGGGCGGAAATGGGAACAGGGAATGGGGGTGGGGAAATTGGAATCATGTTTGGCTAAGGGCAGGAATGGAAACAGGGACACAGGTGTAAGGCTCTGTGGTGTCAGAGCTGGGAAGGGGGACACTAAGGAAGGAAACTGGAATCATGCTTGCTGGAAGTTCACCCCAATAAACATTGAATTGTTTGCACCTTTGGACTTTGGGTATTGTTACTCTCTGTTCATGCGAGAAGGACCAGGGAAGTAAGTGGGTGAAGAAATAAGCCCCCTAACAAATTCTACTCTTCTTTATTTATGTTTACATTTCCATTTTTTTCTAAGATTAAAGCAAAGTATTGGCCCCGGGGATTTTTTTTTTCTTTAAAGCAATTCTAATAATATTCTCACTGTTGATATTTAGCAAAATATTTGCTTTATTTACTGTTCTCCACATTATTTTACACCCTGCAGTTCCATTTTGGCATAATTTGTATCAAATGGATAATCTCTCTCTCAAAACAAAATGAAGAACAACTTAATTGTGATGGGATGATGTAGTTGCTGTGAGAGGAAACTTACTTTCCTCTCATTACTCATTACTGAACTACTTTACAGAGCCCAACTTTCCCGATGGAGACCAAAACAAAAAACAAACAAAAAAAAACCACCACTGTCATAGCTGCCTTTTGTTTGAGGTATTAATGCTGGCCAATAATTAGATTTTCATGGCACAGTGTCCTTCACTGGTATTACATGCATTGAAATGACCATCTGTAAGAAAACATAATTTGCAAGAATCTAAGAGAATGAATCTCTGGCTCCAACTAGTTAAAACACCAACCTTTATATACTGATTGAGAATATAACAACATAAAAGTATTTTTGACTCAGTTTTAAAGAAAGATCCAGAAGGTTTTGATTCTGTGCACCGGAACAATGAACTGGTGGTGATTACATGTCTAGACACTTTGATAGCAAGGCAGTGTATCCATTATCCTCCTACCTGAATCCAAATTAGCTACATCTGAGGAATCATCAGCTGTGCAAACTGGCTACTATTTGCATGGCACTGTTGTAGCCGGCATTGCAAGATATTTACATGCAGATGTGCGAAAGATACGTATGGCCCTTCATGCTTCAACTACCATTCCAGGGGACATGCATCCATGCAGATGTGGGTTCTGCTCAATAACAATCCAAAGCAGAGTGGACCTATGCATGTTCATTTTAATTGTCTGAGTCAGATGTCACCAGCAGAAGGTTGATTTTCCTTTTTGGTGGTTAGGGTTCTGTAGTTTCTGCATTGGAGTGTTGCTTTTTAAGACTTCTGAAAGCATGCTCCACACCTCGTCCCTCTCAGATTTTGGAAGGCACTTCAGATTCTTAAACCTTGGGTCGACTGCTGTAGATATCTTTAGAAATCTCACATTGGTACCTTCTTTGCATTTTGTCAAATCTGCAGTGAAAGTGTTCTTAAAATGAACCTGTGCTGGGTCATCAACTGAGACTGTTATAACATTAAATATATGTCAGAATGAAGGTAAAACAGAGTTGGAGACATACAGTTGTCCCGGAAGTTCAGTCACAAACTTAATTAACACATTTTTTTAACTAGCGCCACCAGCATGGAATCATGTCCTCTGGAATGGTGGCCAAAGCATGAAGTGGCATATGAATGGTTAGCATATCTAGCAGGTAAATACCTTGCAATGACAGCTACAAAAGTGCCATGCAAATGCCTGTTCTCACCTTCTGGTGATATTGTAAATAAGAAGGCAGCATTATCTCTTGTAAATATAAACAAACTTGTTTGTCTTCACGATTGGCTGAACAAGAAGTAGTACTGAGTGGACTTGTAGGCTCCAAAGTTTTACATTGTTTTGTTTTTGAGTGCAGTTATGTAATGAAAAAAATCTACATTTGTAAGATGCACTTTCACGACAAAGAAATTGCACTGTAGTACTTGAATGATCTGAATTGAAAAACACTATTTCTTTTGTTTATCATTTTTAGTGCAAATATTTGTAATAAAAATAATATGCACTTTGATTTTAATTACAACACAGACTATAATATATATGAAATGTAGAAAAATATCCAAAATATTTAATAAATTTAAATTGGTATTCTATTGTTTAACAGTGCAATTGAAACTGCAATTAATCGTGATTTTTTTTTAATTAATCACATGGGTTAACTGTGATTAATTGACAGCCCTATTTTTTACATATTACAGCCCATTTCATTATAATTTCATAGGAATCATTTCAGCACTCTTATCAAGCTTTCTGAATGTTTGTTCTGGTGAGATTGAATAGTTGCAGTTTGTCACACAGCTGGCTTATTTTCCAGCAGGACAAATCATTTGTCTGTGTCAACCTGTACATCTACAAAACATGACATTTGCTTTCTGTGCAGAAACTGCTTATACTGGTGTGTGGCATTCCCCTCACCCTCCTTCCTGGATGAATGGGGGAGAATGCAAGCGGATGGTCACTCTGAAGACATGACAAACTTGATACCTTTATAATTTTCCTGAACATACAAAGCTGAAGGAAATTTGACCTGAGATTTGTTATTTTTGTCTTAAAAATGTTATTTTATGCTACCAACAATTTCCTCAACAAATTAGAGAAAAAACGTATGAGTGTAGTAAAGCCCCGATATGCTCTTAGGCCATGACTCATATAGGACTATTCACATATTGGGTGCTTTTGCTGGGACTAGGCCATAACAAGTGCTCAAAATTGAGATGGAGCTTTTTTTCAGGCTAGAGGGAGGTTACCAGTGGAGTTCCTCAGGGATCAGTTTTGGGACCAATCTTATTTAATCTTTTTATTACTGACCTTGGCACAAAAAGTGGGAGTGTGCTAATAAAGTTTGAGGATGATACAAAGCTGGGAGGTATTGCCAATTTAGAGAGAGACCGGAATATCATACAGGAAGATTTGGATGACCTTGTAAACTGGAGTAATAGTAATAGGATGAAATTTAATAGTGAGAAGTGTAAGGTCATGCATTTAGGGATTAATAACAAGAATTTTAGTTATAAGCTGGGGAAGCATCACTTGGAAGTAACAGAGGAGGAGAAGGACCTTGGACTATTGGTTGATCATAGGATGACTATAAGCCACCAATGTGATATGGCCGTGAAAAAAGCTAATGCGGTCTTGGGATGCACCAGACGAGATATTTCCAGGAGAGATAAGGAGGTTTTAGTACCGTTATACAAGGCACTGGTGAGACCTCACCTGGAATACTGTGTGCAGTTCTGGTCTCCCATGTTTAAGAAGGATGAATTCAAACTGGAACAGGTACAGAGAAGGGCTACTAGGATGATCCGAGGAATGGAAAACCTGTCTTATGAAAGGAGACTCAAGGAGCTTGGCTTGTTTAGCCTAACTAAAAGAAGGTTGAGGGGAGATATGATTGCTCTCTATAAATATATCAGAGGAATAAATACCGGAGAGGGAGAGGAATTATTTAAGCTCAGTACCAATGTGGATACAAGAACAAATGGATATAAACTGGTAATCGGGAAGTTTAGACTTGATATTAGATGAAGGTTTCATCAGAGGAGTGAAGTTTTGGAATAGCCGTCCAAGGGAAGCAGTGGAGGCAAAAGACCTATCTGGCTTTAAGATTAAACTCAATAAGTTAATGGAGGAGACGGTATGATGGGATAACATGATCTGGCAATTAATTGATCTTTAAATATTCATGGTAAATAGGCCCAATGGCCTGTGATGGGATATTAGATGGGATGGGATCTCAGTTACTACAGAAAATTCTTTCCTGGGTATCTGGCTGGTGAATCTTGCTCATATGCCCAGGGTTTAGCTGATTGCCATATTTGGGGTCGGGAAGGAATTTTCCTGCAGGGCAGATTGGAAGAGGCCCTGGAGGTTTTTCGCCTTCCTCTGTAGCATGGGGCACGGGTCACTTGCTGGAGGATTTTCTGCTCCTTGAAGTCTTTAAACCACGATTTGAGGACTTCAAAAGCTCAGACATAGGTGAGAGGTTTTTCGCAGGAGTGGGTGGGTGAAATTTTGTGGCCTGCGTTGTGCAGGATGTCAGACTAGATGATCATAATGGTCCCTTCTGACCTTAATATCTATGAATCTATGAATAGTGCTTGTTCAAAGATGGTCTTTCCCCTATGGAAAGCTGTGACTTTGACTTTTCAGGGGAGAAAAAAAATGTGTGAGTGTATATGTATGTAAAACTTTCAGATGAAAACTGAAAATGTTGATTTGAAAATGCTGCCATAGTGCCTCATGGGACTTGTAGTTCCAATGGGGGCCTTATGCCCTCATTCTCCTCTATGGTCCAGGCTCCCTGGCTGGACTAAATGGATTCATAGACTCCAAAGTCAGAAGGGACTGCTGTGGTCATCTAATCTGACCTCCTGTATAACACAGGATGCAGAACTTCCCCCAAATAGTTCATAAAGCGTATCTTTTCAGGGCAGGAGGGGGGAGGAAGGGAACCATCTTGATTTAAAAATTGTCAGCGATGGAAAACCCTCCACAGTCCTTGGTAAATTGTTCCAATGTTTAATTCCTGTCACTTTAATAATTGTAGGACTTATTTCCAGTCAGAATTTGTCTAGCTTCAACTTGTGGCCATTGCATCCTGTTATACCTTTCTCTGGAGGACTAAAGAGCCCATTATCAAATATTTGTTCCCTCTGACCAAGTCACCCTTCACCTTCCCTTAGCTAAGTTTAATAGATTGAGTTTTTCATTGTATCACTGTAAGGCATGCTTTCTATTTCTTTAATAATTCCTATTGCTGAGCCATGGGATCATGCATCATGGGCGGTCGTGGTACATCACTGGAAATGTAGAGCATTTGGCCTATAGAGAAAAATGGACTCAGGAGGCACCCACACTACAACTCCCACGAAGTATGACAGATGGCAGTGTTTCTTCTTCTTTTCTTTTTTTTTTTTTTTTCTTAACTGATTTACTTTTTCAGGTTCCAGATTTTGGACAAAAAGTCAAAGTTTTCCATGGAAAACAGAAACTTTGCACAAAAAAATTATTTAGTTGAAAACCCAAATTTCCATTGGAAAATGCTTTCAGTGGGAAATTTTCCACCAGGGCTACTTCAGAACATTTTTAAAAGTATATTAAATTCTTTACTTTGACATTATTTCAATAATAATCCATTAATAAATAACTTAAAGGCAAAGACTTCCAGGGAAAGTATGCATGAGTCTTAGGAGACTAAGGTTTGGTTATGTGGAAGAAATTGAAAAGGTAATTTCAGAATTAGGAAAAAAGCATAAATTCTTCTCAATAGTTTTTTTTTTTTCTGGCTCCCTACTCAGTGCTGTCAGAAGAAGGGATCACAGGGAAAGGAGAAAGACATCTGACCTCAGGTGCAGGCGATGCACCGTGCCAGTGAGAAAATCCTTTTCACTTGCCCGTCTCTAGGTTTAGTTGAATGCACATTGGCAGTAGGATATTTGGGACTAAGATAGGTTAATCAGTTATGAGATACAACGTTGTTGAAGGCAGGTACATTTGTAGTTCATCACAAATGAGAACAGAACTTTTTTTTTCTGGAAATGGCAATGACACCACTCGTTGCTTAAAAATACTGCACAAAAATAGTTATGCAAACTGTAAGAATCTTGGACAGTGAAAGAGGAATTTGAGCCCCATTGCTTAGTTAATGAAATGCACCAAATTACAACTTGAAATTTATTAGAGAATAGCTCATTTGAAGCTGATTTTTCCTTTTGACATGCATGTTTAAGGCCAACTGTGGTCCAATTAGGAAATTGCAATTGGCTGATTACTTCCATTCAAAAGGCAGTTCTGAATTATAATGTGGAGTGTTTTTTTTTTAAATCTTTTATGAACATTAATGCATTTTTCCTGGGTTGAGTCTACTCATCTTTGCTCATTTGCAGATTCTCTGATTGTATTGATGTTTTTATTTGTTGGTTTGGGAATAAGAGAGTTAAGACTATTCCCATACCCATGATCATAATGATGATGGGTCATATTGTCCACTTCTGCTGCACGTGAAACATTCTTCAGGGATTTTTATGTTTTTTTTTCTTTTCAGAGTTTTAAGAACACAGAACAATATCTGACTTTATGCATTTCAATGTTCCAGTGTTAATGACAGAAACGAAATAACATGGAAGGGAAATCCACAGGAAAGCTTGCCTGTTATTGTCTTGCAGTTTTAAAAGTGACTATAAATCAAGCCAAAATTGGGAGTATTTTGTTAAATCTTAGAAGTTATGTTTTATTTATTGTATACTTTTTTTTTAAGTATACACCTCCCCCCACAACCAAAAACAAATAAATGAGGAGAAGGAAGATAAGGCAATTTCCCAGCATTTAATTAAGCACAAATGTGCAGAGACCGTGTAAACCCAAGCACACAGATATTACACACAATCCTCAGTCAAACAAGATTTTTTTAAAAATACAAAGAACTTAATAACAAAGTATAAGCTTTCCTCAAATCACCTATATGTTTCCATAAAGATTCTACTATTGTCTGATCAATTCTTCAGTGGACTCTGCTAGGAAAAGATAGGCAATTTTTTCATTAAAAGTAACTTCAAAGGGAATTGCAGGTGCCCAGTACCTCTGAAAATCAGCCCATTTATATAATTGGCCAAATATGGATTTAGGGCCCATATTTTCAGAAGCGCTTAGTGATTTTGCATGCCTTAATTTTGCTGTGTCCAACTTGAAACACAGTGAAGGGGACTAATTTTAAGAGGGTAAATGTTCAGCCCCTTCTGAAAAAAAATCAGGCTGATTTAAGGTGTCTCAAGTTAGGCAACCAACAAATCACTAGCTGTTTTTGAAAATTTTGTCTCTGGGTGCCTGATATTAGTCACCCAGATTTGGAAATGGTGACTTTAATAAGTATTTCCAAGACAGGTTTAAAGAGTAGGCTGAGCAAATACTGTAATCAATTATTTGCTGACAATGTTTTAAGTAATTAGAAAGTTGCTTGCTTAGCCCTGGTCTACACTAGGACTTTAGGTCGAATTTAGCAGCGTTAAATCGATGTAAACCTGCACCCGTCCACACGATGAAGCCCTTTATTTTGACTAAAAGGGCTCTTGAAATTGATTTCTGTACTCCACCCCTGACAAGTGGATTAGCGCTTAAATCGGCCTTGCCGGGTCAAATTTGGGGTACTGTGGACATAATTTGATGGTATTGGCCTCCAGGAGCTATCCCAGAGTGCTCCATTGTGACCGCTCTGGACAGCACTCTCAACTCAGATGCACTGGCCAGGTAGACAGGAAAAGAACTGCGAACTTTTGAATCTCATTTCCTGTTTGGCCAGCGTGGCAAGCTGCAGGTGACCATGCAGAGCTCATCAGCAGAGGTGACCAGCTGTGTTGTTTGACTCCTTCAATGGAGATGGAGGCAACACGGAAGCAGTTTTTCGGGACGAAGAAGAAGAAGATGATGATGATGATGAGATTGTAGATAGCTCACAGCAAGCAAGCGGAGAAACCGGTTTTCCCGACAGCTAGGAACTGTTTCTCACCCTGGACCTGGAGCCAGTATCCCCCGAACCCACCTAAGGCTGCCTCCTGGACCCGGCAGGTGGAGAAGGGACCTCTGGTGAGTGTACCTTTTAAAATACTATACATGGTTTAAAAGCAAGCATGTGAAAGGATTAATTTGCCCTGGCATCCGCGGCTCTCCTGGATGTACTCCCAAAGCCTTTGCAAAAGGTTTCTGGGGAGGGCAGCCTTATTGCGTCCTTCATGGTAGGACACTTTACCACTCCAGGCCAGTAACACGTACTCGGGAATCATTGTACAACAAAGCATTGCAGTGTATGTTTGCTGGCGTTCAAACAACATCCGTTCTTTATCTCTCTGTGTTATCCTCAGGAGAATGAGATATCATTCATGGTCACCTGGTTGAAATAGGGTGCTTTTCTTCAGGGAACACTCAGAGGAGCCTGTTCCTGCTGGGCTGTTTGCCTGCGGCTGAACAGAAATGTTCCCCGCTGTTAGCCACGGGGAGGAGGGAAAGTTGAGGGGGTAGCCACGCAGTGGGGGGAGGCAAAATGCGACCTTGTAACGAAAGCACATGTGCTATGTATGTAATGTTAACAGCAAGGTTTACCCTGAAAGAGTGTAGCCACTATTTTATAAAATGTGTCTTTTTAAATACCGCTGTCCTGTTTTTTTTTCTCCACCAGCTGCCTGTGTTTCAATGATCACAGGATCTTCTCCTTCCCAGAGGCTAGTGAAGATTAGAAAGAAAAAAAAACGCACTCATGATGAAATGTTCTCTGAAATCATGCTGTCCTCCCACACTGACAGAGCACAGACGAATGTGTGGAGGCAAATAATGTCAGAGTGCAGGAAAGCACAAAATGACCAGGAGGAGAGGTGGAGGGCTGAAGAGAGTAAGTGGCGGGCTGAAGACAGGGCTGAAGCTCAAATGTGGCGGCAGCGTGATGAGAGGAGGCAGGATTCAGTGCTGAGGCTGCTGGAGGATCAAAGCAGTATGCTCCAGTGTATGGCTGAGCTGCAGCAAAGGCAGCTGGAGCACAGACTGCCACTACAGCCCCTGTGTAACCAACCACCCTTCTCCCCAAGTTCCATAGCCTCCACACCCAAAGGCCCAAGAACGCGGTGGGAGGGCCACTGGCCAACCAGCCACTCCACCACAGAGGATTGCCCCAAAAAAAAGAAGGCTGGCATTCAATAAATTTTAAAGTTGTAAACTTTTAAAGTGAGGTGCTTAAAGTGCTGTGTGGCATTTTCCTTCCCTTCTCCACCACCCCTCCTGGGCTACCTTGGTAGTCATCCCCCTATTTGTGTGATGAATGAATAAAGAATGCATGAATGTGAAGCAACAATGACTTTATTGCCTCTGCAAGCGGTGATCAAAGGGAGGCGGGGAGGGTGGTTAGCTTACAGGGAAGTAGAGTGAACCAAGGTACGGGGGTTTCATTAAGGAGAAACAAAGAGAACTTTCACACCGTAGCCTGGCCAGTCATGAAACTGGTTTTCAAAGCTTCTCTGATGCGTACCGCACCCTCCTGTGCTCTTCTAACCGCCCTGGTGTCTGGCTGCATGTAACCAGCAGCCAGGCGATTTGCCTCAACCTCGCACCCCACCATAAACATCTCCCCCTTACTCTCACAGATATTGTGGAGCACACTGCAAGCAGTAATAACAGTGGGAATATTGGTTTCGCTGAGGTCTAAGCGAGTCAGTAAACTGCGCAAGCGTGCCTTTAAACGTCCAAATGCACATTTTACCACCGTTCTGCACTTGCTCAGCCTGTAGTTGAACAGCTCCTGACTACTGTCCAGGCTGCCTGTGTACGGCTTCATGAGCCATGGCATTAAGGGGTAGGCTGGGTCCCCAAGGATAACTATAGACATTTCAACATCCCCAACAGTTATTTTCTGGTCTGGGAATAAAGTCCCTTCCTGCAGCTTTTGAAACAGACCAGAGTTCCTGAAGATGCGAGCATCATGTACCTTTCCCGGCCATCCCACGTTGATGTTGGTGAAACGTCCCTTGTGATCCACCAGAGCTTGCAGCACTATTGAAAAGTACCCCTTGCGGTTTATGTACTCGCTGGCTTGGTGCTCCGATGCCAAGATAGGGATATGGGTTCCGTCTATTGCCCCACCACAGTCAGGGAATCTCATTGCAGCAAAGCCATCCACTATGACCTGCACATTTCCCAGGGTCACTACCCTTGATATCAGCAGATCTTTGATTGCATGGGCTACTTGCATCACAGCAGCCCCCACAGTAGATTTGCCCCCTCCAAATTGATTCCGAGCTGACCGGTAGCTGTCTGGTGTTGCAAGCTTCTACAGGGATATCGCCACTCGCTTCTCAACTGTGAGGGCTGCTCTCATCTTGGTATTCATGCACTTCAGGGCAGGGGAAAGCAAGTCACAAAGTTCCATGAAAGTACCCTTACGCATGCGAAAGTTTCGCAGCCACTGGGAATCGTCCCAGACCTGCAACACTATGTGGCCCCATCAGTCTGTGCTTATTTCCTGATCCCAGAATCGGCGTTCCACAGCATGAACCTGCCCCATTAGCACCATGATGCATGCATTGGCAGGGCCCATGCTTTCAGAGAAATCTGTGTCCATGTCCTGATCACTCATGCGACTGCGCTGACGTCGCCTACTCGCCCGGTATTGCTCTGCCAGGTTCTGGTGCTGCATATACTGCTGGATAATGCGTGTGGTGTTTAATGTGCTCCTAATTGCCAAAGTGAGCTGAGCGGTCTCCATGCTTGCCTTGGTATGGCGTCCACTCAGAAAAAAGGCGTGGAACGATTGTCTGCCGTTGCTCTGACGGAAGGAGGGGCGACTGACGACATGGCTTACAGGGTTGGCTTCAGGGAGCTAAAATCAACAAAGGGTGTGGCTTTACATCAAGGAGTATTTCAGTCAGGACTTCACGGAGAGTTCCAATAAGAAATTGTGCACCTAAGTTATTGTTCTTATTGGAACAAGGAGGTTAGTCTGGCCTGTGATTGATATGTGGCTAGATTTACCTCACTGCACCTTCCCTGTGAGTGACTGCAGTGTGACCTAGAGGAATGCGTCCCCTAGAGGGGGGAGGGGGGGGAAGCAAATGAGTACAAAACAAATCTGGTCTATTTCTTGTTTTGATACACTCCATCTATCTTTTACATCTTTGGCTGGCAGCAGACAGTGCAGAAGGACTGCAAGTCATCCACATCTCATGGCTGCCCGGCAGAAGATGATGCAATAGGACTGCTAGCAATCCGTATCGCCTGCCTGCTCACCATAAGATGGTTCAATAGGACTGACTGCAGGACTAAAGAGAATGACTTGATCAAGTCACTCCAAATTTAGTCCCCGCGCCCATGTCTGTCCAGGCTCTCCCAGCCAACGCGGCCAGGAGCACCTCGGACATGACGATGACGGCTACCAGTCCTATTGCACCATCTGCTGCCACAAGGCAATGGGTTGCTGCTACTGTGTAGCAATGCAGTACCATGTCTGCAAGCACCCAGGAGACATACGGTGATGGTTAGCTGAGCGGGCTCCATGCTTGCCGTGGTATGGTGTCTGCACAGGTAACTCAGGAAAAAAGGCACAAAACGATTGTCTGCCCTTGCTTTCATGGAGGGAGGGGGGGAACGGGGGCCTGAAGATATGTACCCAGAACCACACGCGGCAATGTTTTAGCCCCATCAGGCATTGGGATCTCAACCCAGAATTCCAATGGGCAGCGGAGACTGCGGGAACTGTGGGATAGCTATCCAGAGTGCAACACTCCGGAAGTCGACTCTAGCCTCGGTACTATGGAAGCGCTCCACCGAGTTAATTCACTTAATGCACTTAGAGCATTTTCTGTGGGGACACTCACACTTGAATATATAAAACCGATTTCTAAGAAAACGACTTCTATAAATTCAACCTAATTTCATAATGTAGACATACCCTTATTTATTGGTATTGTAGTCAGACCGGAAAATCTCATTGAAGATCAGGGTCCATAAAAGCATATGGTAAGAAACAGTCCCTGCCCTGAAGAGATTATAATCTATATAGATATGGGGTGAGAAGGAAAACAGAGCACAAATTAGTTAAATTACTTTCCCATGATCACACACAAGAGTGATGGCTGAGCCGGGCATGGAACCCAGGTCTCCAGAGTCTCATGTTTATTAGTGTGTTTTTTATTCAAAATTGTTTGGATATTTTCTGAGAAGATATGTCAGTTGTTCACAGCATACTTACTTTGGCTATGTCTTCAACATATTGTTGTTCATTATTCATGATGTTTGGTCACCTAATTCAGGGATATTGTTTCTGATTGAATGAGATGTTACTGGACTTAGACTCTGGAGACCTGGATTCCATGTCCAGCTCAGCTATCACTCTTGTGTGTGACCATGGGAAAATAATTTAACTAGGCACCCAGATAGCTTTCTGGACTGGCAGACTACAGAGTTCTGGTTTGGTTTCATAGTCTGCCATTCCAGAAAGCTATCTGGGTGCTTAGAAAGAATATAGTAAATCAGAGTTTACAGTGATGGAACTTAGAATTACTGTAAGTATAGGACTAGTGAGAACCGAGGACTCCAGATCCCAGTCTTGACTCCATTAAGGACTCCTATTCTGACTCCTAATCTGACTACACCCTGATCTGCCTTTCCCTTTAGCAATCTATAACTTTTTCAGAACCTGTAACAAGCACTTTTTTTTCAAAGAAGGCATGCTGGAAGTCAATGGGGCTACTATTGTAACTGCTCACCAGTGTGAGCAAGGAGTTCACATTATAACTTTTCTGTAACAGTTATAGGAATGCATATATGTAAACAAACTATTACCAGTTCAGTTACTTAGAATGTTTCTTTTGCGCAAAGAGGGAATGTGTCTTGCATCCACATAGGCTGTTCTTCTGTAGCCTCGATTATTTTTCACCCAGCTTTGTTTTAAAAATATGGAAAATATGGAAAATGGTATGAATTATAATCATTCTATGCCAGCTATCACAAGTCATTGCTGCTCAGCATGATTCTTGTTAATTTGTCACAAGTGAGTTCTAGTCAAAATTCTATTTCCTTACCTTTTGTTTCAGAAACAATGTCAGGGGATGTGCATTGTTATATGCAAACCTTAAGTTTGGGCACATTGTTTTCAGAAAACAGTTTGAAATGGAGCTGGTGTCTTTCACTTCAATTAATTCACTGAACATTTGATTGACACATTTAAACAAAATAATGCCTTCCATATTAAATTGTTCTACTATGAAAAAGAAATGTCAGAAGAATTTCAAAAGCATGATGCAATAAATAGATAAGGCATAAAAATGCCTCTTGAGAACTTCAACGCTCCCTGCAGAAACATACCCAAATATCTCATCAGGGAAAGAGGCTTAATATGGACAGAAACTATTCAATTGAAGGCCCTTGGTTCACTGTGCTGTGTTTTCATTCAAGTTGCTGTGTCAGGGGACATAGCTGCTGTGACCTAGCCCTAGTTGGAGCATTTATTTTTATTAGTTTGATCAGCTCAGGGCCTTGAGTTTCTCACACAAAAGGAAGCATTTTGATTTACATTTTTACATTTTCAAAAATTTAAGCCAAAGCACGTTCTTTTAGTTTATGTAGGGAATACTTTTGCATAGTTCTGTTACCAGCTTACCTAGTCAGATTTCGGATGTTTTCCATCTGTTGCCCCTCTCTGTCTCCCTGCATTTTAGCACTTTTGGTGAAAGACAAGGGGGAATGGTAAATTCAAACACACTTCCTTGGGATGCCTAGGTTAAGGGTAGAGATTTAGCCATAAAAAATGTTAGATTTCATGCCTAAACCATTTCTCATTTCAGATTCACAATATGAAATTAAAGTCCACCAATCCAACAGGTTCAAAGAGCGGAGCAACAAAGGACTGGCAAGAGAGTTTGGATTTCTTGTCCCTCTTCCCACATCAGCAATTGTCTCATTATGCAGCTTTTATCACTATGGGAATATATCTCTGCTTCAGTTCTGCTTGGATGCTTTTATAGCTGATCTGATTGCCAAAAGCTCAAACAAATGTATATTCCTTGAGGCTACCAGTGAGGATCACTCATCTGAAGCCACCTTATTCCCTAAGTGTGCCTGTGATGGGGTGATCACTCCACACTTGCCCTGAAAGGGTTAATAAAGACTAAGAAGGGAACTAATTAACCTAACAGGCCACAGCTAAGAGCAATCAAGTGGCCAGGTAATCCCCTGACTGAGTGAGGGAGCCCAGCTGAAGAGTAACAAGCTGGGTTGGGGCTATAAAGGCAGGAAATTGGCAGCAGAAAGGGGGGCTGGTTGGAAAGTCTGTAGTCACTCCCTGGGAGAAGAGAAGTGCATTAGGGCTGGCAAACCCAGGGAGATCCAGGAAAGTAGGCCAGAGCTCAGGGAAAGGCAGTAAGGTCAGAAGGGAACAGATCTTGATTTCTGGTTAGCGGGTCCCTGAGCTGGAACTCGGAGTAAAGGATGGGACTGGTTCCCCTGCCAGGCATTGAGGGAATGGCACTATGAGGCAGTGAATGGGAAGACTGCCTAGGACTGCTGATGAGGAAAGATTTTGAAACCCCAGGAGAAACCATTTGGTGACCTGGCTGGAGGGCCAAATTACAAAGAGGTGGCAGCAGCAGCTTGTGGGGTAAGAGTGTCCACAAACCCAGACAGTGAGGTGGAGGATGGCAGGCAACCATGGGAAGGGATGTCAACCTGACAAGCTATTACCCAGAGTGACCAGGAGGAGATAACACCCTACCAATGAATGGATCATCCCGTCAGAGTGCCCTTCATCCAAAATAGGCTTATATTTTAGGTTCTTGCTTAGCTCCTAATCCAGCACATTGGGCAAGGCCTTAAGTACTGAAAGGGAAATAGCGAGCCCCATCACAAATCCTGGTCTTTCTTTGGCAGAAGAAGCATACGTCTTTCTTGACATAGTATTGCATTTGATTTGGGCAGTCTGGGCACCTTCTGGCCTCTTATTTAGGGATCCTCTTTGTATAAACCCTGCAAAACTGAAAGGAGTGACTCAGTGTCTCAGGATTGCCTCTCAGTACGACAGAGTTCTGCCCAAAATTGTTAGAAATGTCTTAAATTTAAGGCTACAGCAATCAAAGCTGAGAGGGGGAAAAGGCAGAGTAATAAGTAGATGTTGTAGCAACCAGGCAAGCTACTAACAAACTTAAACAGCACTTTATTTTTAAAGTGGAAACCTCTTTACCAAGCTGCTGCTGCACCCTTGGTAGCTCTCACTCAGCCTCCTCAACTCCCCGCCCCCCGTTTCCTGTCCTTTCAGACTCCCAACAGCCAGTGCTACCAGCTCTAATAATTACAAGCAGCATTTAAACACCAAATTCCCTCCTCTCTTAAGAAACTCTCCCAATTAAAATAAACATTGTTGTTCTAACCACAGGAACAAATATGAAACAAGACACTATACTGTTGGCAGAAATATTACACTGAAAACACGGTAGATACTACATAAAATAGTCTCTAGTCCAGACAGGTGGTCGGCTGGGTCTGACAGGCTGTCTCTCAAGCCCTGGTTCCAGTGCAATGTCTTGTGTTGATATTACGGTGAAGTCATCCGATGCAGACTGGGTGTTGGCATAATCTTCATATATAAATGTTCTATATTTGACTTATCACTTAAAGGTTAATTACAGGATGAAGAAAGCAATTGTGAGGGTGATAAGGATTTTTTATTAAACCATGATGATACATTTAACGTAGAGGGTGGTCATTAGTTCTCTCCAAATCAGTGGTGGATTGCACTTTTGGAAAATGGAGATGGATAGTCCAATGGACTTGCATGAATTCTCACTCTCTGGTTCATAAGGCAGTAAGTGATGTACTGTAAAGGAACATGCTGTGGTTTAGTATCATATTCACAGTATTATAATTCGGAAATTTAATTTTCCATTTTAAATCTCATTATTTGTGGCATGTTTAGAGTCACTCTGGAATGAAACAGTCATGAGTTCACAGTCTAGCAACGACGACCCTCTTTCCTTTTTACGCTCTCCCCCTACTCGCAAAATATATAAAAATACCAGTTAGACATTCGTTTATGATTTGAAAGTTTCATTTTTCATTTTAAACACTTGCATGCTAGCCAAGAGAATAGTAATTTCTTAAAGATGCTATTGAATTTCACAATCTGTGCACTTTCACTTTGTCGTCCCCCCGCTCCAGATTTGAAAGTATCTTGTCCCCTCATTGGTCATTTTGGGTCATGTGCCAGCGAGGTTACCTTAGCTTCTTAACCCTTTACAGGTGAAAGGGTTTTGCCTCTGGCCAGGAGGGATTTTATAGCACTGTATACAGAAAGGTGGTTACCCTTCCCTTTATATTTATGACAACTACCAACCTTTTTTGTACCTGGGCTAGGTTATTTGCAGGTGTTTGTCACTTGAAAAATATCCATTATATTGTTGATTTTTATTTTATTTTTGGCATTCTCATTGAGGTAGAGAAGAAAGAAAAACCAAGGGTAGAAAAACTAGAAGGGTAAAATTGCCAATCTGAATTTATATATTTATGGTAGTTACCTCTGTAGAAGTAAAAACTAGATCTAGTTTTAGATAAGGGAACTTATGAATTATAAAAAGCCACTGCCAGTCAAGCACGAATATGAATGTGCAATTGGGGGACATTCTGATTTACTTTAAAAAAAATCATAAGCTCTAATTTCTTTATTTCATGGTGCATTTTCGCTACAATCATTAGGTACTTTCATTAGGTGCAATTGGCTGGCGTGGTTGGTCCCGGAAGTGATAGATTCGTCACTTCTGCCCCGGGCCCCACGCTCCTCTAGAGACGGCCTTGCCTGTGGGACACCACTATTTACTTCTCTCCATTCTCAAAACTGACCATTTATTCCAACCCTTTGTTTCCTATCTTTTATCAGTTACTGATCCATGAGGGGGCCTTCCCTCTTATCCCACGACAGCTTACTTTTCTTAAGAGCCTTTGGTGCGGGATCTCATCAAATTTTTTCTGAAAGTCCAAGTACACTATATCAACTAGATCACCCTTGTTCACATGCTTGTTGGCTACCTCAAAGAATTCTAACAGATTGGTGAGGCATGATTTTCCTTTTCAAAAGCCATTTTGACTCTTCCCTAACATATTGTGTTCATCTGTGTCTGATAATTCTGTTTTTCACTATAGTTTCAAATAATTTTCCTGGCACTTAGGTTAAGCTTGCTAGCCTGTAATTGCCAGGGTCAGCTCTAGCCTTTTTTTAAAAATTGGAGTTACATAAGTTGTCCTCCAGCCATCACATAGTGTTAAGCATTAGATTCCATACCAGTTAGTAGTTCTGTGATATCATATTTGAGTTCCTTCAGAACTCTTGGGTGAATTACATCTGGTACTGATGACTTATTACTGTTTAATTTGTTGATTTGTTCCCCAACTTCATTGATTGACACCTCAATCTGGGACAGTTCCCCAGTTTTGTTACCTAAAAGTAATAGCTTAGGTTGAGAATCTCACTCACATCCTTTGTTGTGTAGACCAATGTAAAGAATTCATTTAACTTTTCCACAATGGCCTAGTCAGGTGGTCATGAGTATACTCCTACTGCTATACTCTATTATTCAAGCATGAAATTTCTGTAGACTGTATGGTTCAATTTGATTCATTTAAGATTTCTACTATATTTAACTCTGTTTTCTTTCACATATAGTGCTGCTTTCCCTCCAGCACAAGCAACTCTGTCATCCCTATATGTTTTATACTATGTCTCATTGATTATCATCATTCCACCAAGTTTCTGAGGTGCCTATTAGACCAATATCCTCATTTAATACCAGGTACTCAAGTTCACCTGTCTTAGTATTTATATTTCTAGCATTTGCATATAAGTACTTAACTAAATAATGACAAATTTTATATCTCCCTTCATGTGATGTACTCGAATGGGACTCTTTTTCGTTTGACTGTTTGTTTTCTATACCTGTACTTTTTCAGCTTCTGTCCTCTAATCTTTACTAGGATATAGAGTATGCCCTTTTATAAATCTTCCCCTAAATGGTGCCTCTATCCAAACTGTACGCTCCTCTTCACCTGTTGGTTTCCCCCCAGCCTTTAGTTTAAAGACTCCTCTGTGATCTCTTTCATTTTATTTGCCAGCAATCTGGTTCCATTTTGGTTTAGGTGGAGCTCATCCTTCCTGTATAGGCTTCTCCTTTTCCAAAAGGTTCCCCAGTTACTAATAAACACTAATCCTTCCTTCCTCTCAACTCTATCATCTCATCCACACATTGAGACCCAGAAGTACTGCGTGTCTAACTGGCCCTGCACATGGAACTGGAAGCATTTCAGAGAATGCTACCATGGAGCTTAATATCTTACCTAAATCTAAATTTAATCTAAATTTGGCCACCAGGACCTTTCTCCTACCTTTATTATGCCATTGGTACCAACAAGTACTATGACCGCTGGCTCCTTCCAGCACTGCACATAAATCTATCTAGATGTCTCAAGACCAGAGATGGGAAATTTGCATTCACCTCCCCCAGCAAACCACTTGAACCTGTTTGTCACAAAGTTCATTCTCATCTGTCACATTGTTCAATACAGCCCTTTGAAGCTCATTAATCTTCCCTGGGTTCACATCTATGGAGAGGACACATACAGTCCTGGCCCAGAAAAATACATAACCTTTGCATTTAGTACAATGGTTTCTACAGATCCTTAAACTTAGCTCAATAAGATTTTTAAAGGATATTGGAGGAAATTGCCTTATCTGTCATACATGCACAATGCTTTGCTAAAATGGGTTTGAAATAGGGACTTAGGAAAAGGTTTTAGATGGATAAAGACTCCCATTTTTGAAAATATTCTTGCAGTATGGAATTTAATATACATTTTATTTTTTTAAATGATAAAATAAAGCTCTAGGCATCATCATGCCCAGTGATAGTGCTCATTTTCCAGTATTGTGATTTATTCTGTAAACTGCTGGAAGAAAAAAAAAACATTAGGAACAGGGTCCTAGTGGCTGCATAAAACTTCTGGAAACTATCCAGCCATAACTCATCCAGTGCAGGTCACCCTTCCTTTATAATCCATTCCACCTGATGGAGGGCTGCCATCACTTCCCCACCCAATTAACCTGGTCTCAGCACTGTTTCTCAGACTCCACCACCATCCCTCATCTGAGGATCAAGGGGGTGGGGAAGAGTTTTGCAGCTAAGACCCTAACTCAAAGAACGGAAACTGTGGCATTTAAGAAGTATTGCAGAGAAGATTCCTATCCAATGTACTTTCCATTGATACCTTGACAATCTCTGGTGCACCCCAGTATTGATTTCCAGACAGTCCTTCCTGGGACATGAGTGATAAGCCTGAGGCTTCTGGGGACCCCTAATCATACATAGGGTAGACTGTGTCTGTGCATAACTGCAGCTGGCTCCCCTGCTGCCTCCTTGCTCTTCTTTCCATGCAGACTAGTCCCTTGGCCTGAGGGAATAGTTTATAAACTAATCCATTAAGTACATGGGAGCCAATAGGATTTGATGTGGCCTTGTGTCCCACCAATCAGTCCTCTCCTCAAGACCACAAGGGGGCTAAATGCCCACATGGATGGGTGCCGTATATACTTCTTAAAACAGGAACAAGGGGTTTCTTCCCCTGCTGTTCCAAAGTCTCCCATATCTCTGAGGACATGGGGGAGGAAGCAAAAGGGATATTTTGAACAGATGTTTTAAATTCAGATTTTGTTAGCAGGATTGACTATTGATCTTCCTTGGAAAATTATTTTGATGACCCAGCTAAGAAAAAAAAAGCAGTAGAGTTATTTATTCTAATGAATAGCAGTTGGAAAACTCCCAGTCATAAGCCAATTAGAATGTAAAGCAAACAAAACAAAGACTTATAGAGGTTGGTTTGTTCTGTTCTCTCCAGGAATAATATTTTTGCATCCTCCAGAGAATTCATTATCACAAACCACTGTCTACAAAAGGCAGTGAAATTGCTTTAAGTAACACATTTCCTGAAAACATATCGTGATAACATTCTAGAACAGCTGAAATGTCTTGGATCACCACACAGTCTAAACTGAGATGAACAGACAAGGGCAGGGATAAGGGCAGAAGCAGTTAATAGCTTAACTCTGTCAATTTCTCTTTAGAGAATAATATCTACTCCATAAAATAAAAACAATACTTTCAGGTGACAGGAAATTTAAGTTTTGCTTTATAATTTTTATGGTAAAAAATGAAATAGCCTTGAAATTCACTTGCTGGAGGATTCTCTGCTCCTTGAAGTCTTTAAACTATGATTTGAGGACTTCAATAGCACAGATATAGGTGTAACGTTTTTTGCAGCAGTGGTGGGTGAAATTCTGTGGCCTGCGTTGTGCAGGAGGTCGGACTGGGTGATCGTCGTGGTCCTTTCTGACTGAAATATCTATGACTCTAAATAGCCTGCAGTTTCAAAAATAATTTCTAGTGTAAAATGTCATGCTATTCCACAAATTTTCCAAATTCACCATATTTGTTTAGTATTATATTCACTTTAAGAATTGTGATTGTTAGTGGAATGCATGTAGGTATATTTTCACATCAATATTGTAATCAACAGACCTTTGCAGTTTTTGCTAATGGATCAGGATCCAGTCCTATATTCCTTATACAGTCAAAGCTCCTTCAGATGGGAATTTTCTCTGAATAAGAAATACAAGATAAAGACCCAAGGCTGCATTCACAGGAACATAATATCAGACCAAAATTGAATGGTATTTAATGGTCTTGTTCTGATAAATTGTTTGAGAGGTTGGATCTTTACAGAATCATCATCATGAGGTCTATTCTGAACGCTTTTTGTGTATTTGTGAAGGCTTGAGATTTATGATATCAAACATATGTGTACTCTCATTGGCTTTCTGGCTCAGTGTTTGTTTTCACAGCAGTTAGCAAATGACATGGTGTCATAAAAATAAAGGGAAGGGTAACCACCTTTCTGTATACAGTGCTATAAAATCCCTCCTGGCCAGAGGCAAAACCCTTTCACCTGTAAAGGGTTAAGAAGCTAAGATAACCTCACTGGCACCTGACCAAAATGACCAATGAGGAGACAAGATACTTTCAAATCGGGATGGGGGAGAAACAAAGGGTCTGTCTGTCTGTGTGATGCTTTTGCCGGGAACAGATCAGGAATGCAGTCTCAGAACTTCTGTGAAGTTAGTAAGTAATCTAGCTAGAAATGTGTTAGATTTCCTTTTGTTTAATAGCTGGTAAAATACGCTGTGCTGAATGGAATGTATATTCCTGTTTTTGTGTCTTTCTGTAACTTAAGTTTTTGCCTAGAGGGATTCTCTATGTTTTGAATCTGATTACCCTGTAAGGTATTTACCATCCTGATTTTACAGAGGTGATTCTCTTACCTTTTCTTTAATTAAAATTCTTCTGATAAGAACCTGATTGATTTTTCATTGTTCTTAAGATCCAAGGGTTTGGGTCTGTGTTCACTTGTACAAATTGGTGAGGATTTTTATCAAGCCTTCCCCAGGAAAGGGGATGAAGAGCTTGGGGGGATATTTTGGGGGAAGACATCTCCAAGTGGTCTCTTTCCCTGTTCTTTGTTGGACATGCTTGGTGGTGGCAACATGGGGTTCAAGGACAAGGCAAAGTTTGTTCCTTGGAGAAGTTTTTAACCTAAGCTGGTAAGAATAAGCTTAGGGGGTCTTTCATGCAGGTCCCCACATCTGTACCCTAGAGTTCAGAGTGGGGAAGGAATCTTGACACATGGTATTTATAAACTGGGAATTACAATACTTATAATCATTGTCCAAGATCTCATTTTAAGTGTTGATCCCCAAAGGGGCTTGGACATTGCAACTCTCACTGTTTCAGCTTCTAACTTTTAGGTGTCTTGCTATACAGTGGAATCTACTGTCCTGATGCCTGAGGAGAGCTAGACACCTAAGAACAGATCCATAAAAGCCAGCACAATGAGAAGGGGCCACTTAAGCTAGCCAATAGGAAATGCTGAGAAGAGGGGTGGAACTAAGCTCCATCCCTCACAGGTGCTCAACATCATATCTCCACTCAGAATTCATATGAGTCCTTTCGTGGAATAAGGCACCTCAGATGTTTCTTGCAAAAGCTACTGCTAGAGAAGGAAAGGAGAATGATGGCAGTGCCTCCCTTGTGGTCAGAGAGAAAAGGAGAATGACTCTACACTCCTATGGTTAGGGCACTCTCCTGGGATGGGGAAGACCAAAGTTCAAGTCCTCTTTCCACATCAGGAAGATGGAAAATTGAACCAGCTCTCCCACATCTTGGGTAAGTTCCCTAAACAGTGGGCTGAAAGTTATAAGGGAAACATGACCTCCCTCTAGTTGGTCTGTGTGATCTTAGAATGCCTACTAGATCCAGGAAACTAGGCGGAGGAATGCACAGGTTAAGGAACCCACTGGGATGTAGGTGTAAGATAGGCATCTGGGTTTCTAAATGGAGGTGGCTGTGAGTATGCGCAGAGGCAGAAACTTAGGCACCTAGCGGACTTTAAATGAAGAAATTTAGATGCCTACACAATTAGATGGCAGCTGAGTGGGGCCATTGAGGATTTCAGTTGCACCTAAGTAATGGATTTAGATGCCTACAATGGTAATTAATTGCCTAAATCCCTTTGTGGATGTAGCTTTTAGTGTGTATCTTTCATCTTCTAGCAAAAAAGAAAATGTACAGTTACAGACATTTTCTAATTAGATTATAATGCTAATAATTCCTCAACAGCTGTTCAGCTATGTTATAGCCCTCAAGCCAGAGCACAACATTGCAGTTTTAAACTGTAGATATTACAAACTGTTAAAATGCTTTAAATTGCAATAATCATTTCATAATCATTAGATTCAGTGTTGCTGGTTTCACAGAGCATTAACATTGGAGGGTTTTTTATTTTATTTTTTTTAATGTTACACTGACAATAAGGCAGACTTAATCACCCAAATCTCCTACTGAAGTCAATGGAGATACCAGCCTAATATGTACTGAAATAGATTAACTTTTTATGACAGATAGAAGAATGGCGTGATATCACACATAACATTACTGAAAATAACATGAGATTATACAGTTTAAAACTATATGATAATGCATATACATAATGCATATAGGGAACAAGAGATTACACAGTTAACTTTAATTCTGATATCTTGTAACAACTGAGTGTTTAACATTGCAACCTTAAAGGTCTTTTTATGTAGCTTTGTGTGTAATTTACTAGTTTTTTTAAAAATACAAACTGAAAGAAAACCCCATAAATTCCATCATGTGATATTGTACTAACACACATCAATCGTTAACAAGGCTGGAACCTTTATATCCAACACACACAGACTACTGTCAGTTGTGCTAAGAGTATAGCAATAGTGAACTGTCATCCTCAATGAGGACCATCACTAGAGTCAGATAAAAACATAGTTTGCCACAGAAGGTGAGAGTAAGGAATATTGGATTCCATTCCAGACTCTGGAGCAGAGTGTATTCTAGAGGTCACTAACTCTTCTGCCCATTCCCTTCAAGCATGGACAGTTCTGTTCCATCCCTTACAATCTATCCCTGTCCCAGTCTTTTCTTCCCCACCCCTGGCTCCACATCCTAATCCCATTCTCCTCATCTAGCTAGTTCCAGTCTCCACTACTCAGACCCTTATTCCAGACTCAATATTCTTGCCCAGAAAGTCCTAGGGTCACCCCTCTGGCAGTCCCAGTCTCCTTGCCCAACCAATTCCACTTTCCCCTCTGCCAGTGTTTCAGTCTGTCTCTCCCGCACCTGGACTCTAATAAGCAGAAGAGTGAGGATAACATTTGCAGTCCCCCTCATTCCCAGATACAATTTCCCACCCTGGGCTCCTTGTCCAGTCCCAGTGTTCCCTGGCTCCTTGTCCCAATTTCTTTGCCCAGCCAGTTCAATTCTCCCCAGGCACCCTGTCTCCTACTCAACTCTGTCTCCCTTCCCCTCTCACCTCTGTAGCTGATTCTCAATCTCTTTCTCTGCCAGTCTTGCCCCGGGCTCTTCATCCAATCTTAGTTCCCATCCCCAGGTACTGACTCCCAGTCACCACAGCTGTTTCCCAGTCTTCTCCTTTTCTAATCAGTCCCAGTTTCCCCTCTATTCTAGCAATCAATACCAGTTTCCCTCTCCACACACACACACACACACACACGGCTTTTTGCTCCTATCTACTATTTCCCCTTCTCTGCCATCTGGATCTTGCTCTCTCTGTATTTGAATCAGGCAATTTCTTTTCCGTATTGCTTGGGCCAGGTAGAAGGGTGATCAATGAGAGCACAGGAGAGATAGGTTTCTTGTTCCTAGTTCAGATGCCCAGACCAAGAGTCAGCACATCACAATAGCCCAGAACTGTGATTGCAGGGAAAGTCATTCTCAGACCAGCCTCAGGCTAGTCTACAGCATGCCCACTGCATACAGAATTTTCAAGGAATTTAGTTGCTAAAATCTAAGTCTCTGTTGAGCATGTGTAGACAGTGACTTTCAAAGGCCTATAACTTGGCAGAATTTCAGCATATATCTACTGGACGCTAATGGCGCATCCCTGACATAAAGGCAACCTCCTGGAGTATAAGGATGTGCAGGTGGTTTTGGTGTCTCCAGAACCCAGGGCTCTGGGGGCCCTAGATCTCTTACACTCCCGCATTGCCACCAAGTTACAGCCCCACCTCAGTAATCTGGAAAGTCAGGCCTCACAAAAAGTCCTATCAGGATGCCCAATGCCTGGGGCATCTGACTGGCTCGCACCCAAAACTTAAGCCAGGAAGTGACTTGCGTGGGTTGTCTGAGCAAATGTGCATGCTCCCTGCTGCTGTTGCTGCACAGGCCTTTGCTCTTTCCCTGTCTTCTGTGATCTGCATCCAATCCTGCTTCTACTCCACTCCTGTCCCGTTCCTAGTTCCTGCCTAGGTCCTGCTCTGTGCCTGATCCCTCCCTTGTCTTTGGTTACGGCCCCCATGCCTTACTCCTGACTGTTGGTTTTGATCCTTGGCTCGACTTCCAACTCTGAACCTTGGCTTGATTCCTAACTCCTGATCTAACCACTTCCCAGTTCCTGAAAGGTGGTGCTAGAACTTTGCAAAGAAAAGATTGTGAGAATTTTTTTAAATGAGTAAAAGAATATACTTTTCCTTAGTCTAATTCTCAGTAATAGTGACACTGTTTTGAATGAAATTTTCCAAATTAATTTCATTCATGCAATTTTTCAGCCCAAACAGTTAAAGTTTGGCAAAATTATACATAACTCAATACAGACTCTTGTAGGGAGAAGTGTTGGGCAAACTTAATAATAGGTGGTGCTATCAACCTTGTATATCAAAATGATTACACCCCCTCCCCCCATAACCAATGATGTGATTTAACCATGAAATTGAAGGCAGCCTTGAGGTGATTATACTACCTCTTGTGGAGTTCATGCACTCTCTGGATACTGCTCAACCCTTCCTACAAGAAATGACAATTAGCCCTGGAGCTCATAAAGAACTTTTTCTTTTTTAACCTTTGGATGCCCCACACTACATGAAGTATCAGGTATCAAAAAGATCACCATGCTTTAGACATGATCCCGTGCCCACTGAAGTCAATTACATAGGAACAGATTCTCTCTCTGAGGTCTCAGCTGGCACTGGCAACTCAATTCCTCAGAAACAATGGAATTATCTACTGAAAGAGTGGGGCTTTTTTGTTTTTTTGGGAAAGGGCCCACGAGTGTAGGACTCATTCTCATAGGAAGTAAGGACTAATACAAGCCGTGCGAATTCCAGTTACAAAAGAAAGCATACTTCACCTTGGCCTTCCACATAATACCACACAGTACATCAGGTAATTAAAAATACACACACATACACACAATGGAAAAGAAGACCCAATTTGAAAGATGTAGGCTACTGTGTATAATATTTTTAAATTCTGGAAGGAGCTCAGATACAGTGAAGTTTAGGTCATAAGGAACAACATGGAATCTATTAGAAATTAATATTTTAAAATATTTCCTAGGACAAGACAATGCTGAACTGTCCACAGACTATGCCACCTTTATACAAAACCATTTCGAATGAAAGCAATTACAAGATTGTGGTCAACTAATAGTATATTCAATATACTTTCAATGAACTAAAGCAGTAATGTGTCTGTACAAATTTAACTTGGTTAGCCAAGTGGTGTTCCCCATTTCCTTGGCAGCGCTTATGAGAATGTTTTGTTTAAATTGGGAAAACAGATTATCCTGCTCTTACCCTTTTCATCTGCAAAATCCTTCCACCCAGGATTTCTCATATGTGAATAGGGAAGGGACTGAATCTCATTTACACTAATGCTCCTTTACCTCAGAGTGATATGAGGAGACATTAGTGTAAATGAGAATCAGTCCCTCATATTGAGTAGGTTCCCTTTGTTATGGGAGATTCAGAGATTTTTCATACATATTAAAGTCAGAAAACCTATAGTTGCAACACTCCACTTATTGGATCACTGTTTACCCAGTAGGTCAACTCAGCTCTCCTTGCCACTTTTTACTATGTGAAGCTCTATGGCTTTTCACATTCCTCCCCTCATGCTTGAAACACCTTCCGTGAGATTGCAGTCTGTGCAGCCGCACTCCTATCTTTCCAATCATGGTTAACCACACTGCAGACTTCCAACCTGCCCTTCACTCTGGAGTCCCAATTTCATATATATTTTAAAAGGAACTGACAAGATGTGTGTGTGCAGAGTCACAGGCTTATCTTTCATTCTTGTAGCCCTCATCCTCTATATGCATTTCTTTGGCTATTCCAATTGGTTTGTCTGATTAAAGGCTAAATTGTGCACTAGTGAGACAGCTTGACCAGTGCACAGGGTGAGTGTGCCCACACAGACTACACCCCCCAAATGGATGTAGTGTGAGGTCCTCTCCATGGTTGTCCAGCTATGGCAATTACAGAGGAGTTGGGAGGCCTTCTATGCAGTACTGTCTATATTTAGAATATAACCATTATAAAATGTAGTACAATAATCTCAATCATGCAAAACAAGGTAGAATGCTATTATAACTAACAACAGCAGTAGCATTATAATAGACAAATGTAGCAATTTTTTTTCAAATAACACATAGCACAATTATCCCTGTGTATGAAACTACAGTACAATGGCTACTTTTGACAGTTATGAAATATAAAGGAAATGTAAAAGAAAGACATTCAATGATTCTGTTTCTTTCAAAAAATTCCTCCTTGCCAAAACATCATTGTCATTTGATAAAGGTGACTTTTCTAAAAAAAAAAAAAAAAAAAAGAAATATTTTATGAAAAAAATATTTTTGGAAAATAAGCCAAATAGATAGATAGATAGCAGTACAATTGTTATATATCTATCTTAGGGCTGTTGATTAATCATGATTAATTGCACTGTTAAACAATAGAATACCAATTTAAATTTATTAAATATTTTGGATGTTTTTCTACATTTTCAAATGTATTGATTTCAATTACAACATAGAATACAAAGTGTACAGTGCTCACTTTATATTATTTTGATTACAAATATTTGCACTGTAAAATGATAAACAAAAGAAATAGTGTTTTTCAATTCACTTCATACAAGTACTGTACTGCAATCCCTTTATCATGAAAGTGCAAATTACAAACTCAGTTTTTTTGTTTGTATATATCTGCACTCAAAAACAAAACAATGCAAAACTTTAGAACCTACGAGTCCACTCAGTCCTATTTCTTTTTCAGCCAATTGCAAAGAGAAACAAGTTTGTTTACATTTACGGGAGATAATGGTGCTCACTTCTTAATTACAATGTAACCTGAAAGTGAAAACAGGCATTTGCATGACTCTGTTGTAGCTGGCATCGCGAGATATTTACGTAGATTCATATGCCTCTTCATGCTTCGGCCATCGTTCCAGAGGACATGCTTCCATACTGATGACCCTCTTTAAAAAAATAATGTGCTAATTAAATTTGTGACTTAATTCCTTGGGGGGAATTGTATATCTCCTGCTCTGTTTTACCCACATTATTCCACATATTTCATGTTATAGCAGTCTCGGATGATGACCCAGCATGTGTTGTTTGTTTTAAGAACACGTTCACTGCAAATTTGACAAAATGCAATGAAGATACCATGTGAAATTTCTAAAGATAGCTACAGCACTGGACCCAAGATTTAAGAATCTGAACTGCCTTCCAAAATCTGAGAGGGACAAGGTGTGGAGAATGCTTTCCGATGTCTTAAAAGAGCAACACTCTGATGTAGAAACTACAGAACCCGAACCACCAAAAAAGAAAATCAAACCTTCTGCTGGTGGCATCTGTCAGACGATGAAAATGAACATGCATCAGTCTGCACTGCTTTGCATCATTATTGAGTAGAACCCATCACCAGCATGGACGCATGTCCTCTGGAATTGTGGTCGAAGCATCAAGGAATATCTGAATATTTAGCGCATCTGGCATGTAAATATCTTGAGACTTCGGCTACAACAGTGCCATGCAAACACCTGTTCTCACTTTCAGGTGACATTGTAAACAAGAAGCAGGCAGGCAATCTTCTGCAAATGTAAATAAACTTGTTTGTCTGAGCGATTGGATGAACAAGAAGTTGGACAGAGTGGACTTGTAGGCTCTAAAGTTTTACAATGTTTTATTTTTGAATGCAGGGGTTTTTTGTACATAATTTTATATTTGTAAGTTCAACTTTCATGATAAAGAGATTGCACTAGAGTATTTGTACTAGGTGAATTGAAAAATACTATTTCTTTTGTTTTATACAAAAATATTTATAATAAATAAATATAAGGTGAGCACTATACACTTTGTATTCTGTGTTGTAATTAAAATCAATACATATGAAAATGTAAAAAACATCCAAAATATTTAAATAAATAGTATTCTATTCTTTAACAGTGTGATTAATCACAAATTAATTTTTTATTGCACAATTAATCATGATTACTTTTTAAATTGCTTGATAATTAGGTGAAGAGGAAGGTCTTGTAGTTTAGACACTAGATTTAGATTTGGGTTCAATTTGCAGCTCTTCCAGAGTCTTCCTCTGTGACCTTAGGAAAGTCCATTTATCTTTTTGTACCTCAATTCCCAGTCTGTAAAATATGAATTGTAATACTTCTATCTTGTCCTATCTGTCTATATTTTGAGCTCTCTTGAGCAGAGACTGCATCTTGGTACATGTATGAACAGCACAATGGGGTCCTGATCTTAGCTGGGACCTGAGATGGGTGTATTCCCCAAACTGACCCTGAAAGAGTTAAATTATGCCTGGTGGCCCAATCAACCAATTACGCTGCAAACAGGGGTGAGGGAGGGAAAAGAGGTGGAGATGTAGACTGTGTGGAGGGTGCTAATTAGAAAGAAGCTCACCTGTGACGGAACAGGTGGGGCTTCTATAAAGCCAGGAGGCTGGCAACAGCGTGAAGGAAGGAAGCCTTCAGTCTCTGTCCTGAGGTGAGGGAGAAGGAAAGGAAGATACAAACCCCTGAGATAAGGAATAGAAACCGAGGAGGAATGGTTTTCCTAGTAGATGTAAGAGGAAAGGGGTCTGACTAGGAAGGCTGGAGACTGAAAAGCTTGGAGAAGTGTGATAGGAAGTAGTCCAAGGGCAAGATCAGTAAGTTTGGTGTGGATGCAGAGGGCAGGCCTGGGTTCCTCTACCATCACTGTAGAGTGATATTGCATGGGTCAGTGAATGGGAAGACTGCCTGAGTCACTGTGGGAGTCACATAGTCAGGGCAGCAGGTGTGAGGATTGCCTGATGTTGCTTGTGTGGAGGGACTTGGGAAGACTCTCCCAGAAAGGAAATCACAGGACCAAGTCATGGAGCAGCCCTACTGCAACTTCAGGTGTGGCAGGAGAGTTGCCACAGTGGAAAAGAAGAATGGGGGTGCTGTACCAGATAGAGCTAATCACCAGGAGGAGGCACCACCCAGAGGTGAGTGAGGGCTGTGACAACAACCCTAAGTAGTACTTTTATATAAATAATTAAAATATGCATAATATGCATTTTCTGCAGCAATTTAAAGAGTCATTTTGAGATATTGGGGACCAGATCCTCTGCTGGTGAGGAGGTCTACCGATGAATAGAGATCCCCACCTGAACTTTGAAATTGTGTTGCATACAGCCTACAGTAATCAGGTGTGCTGGGGTATCATAGCAACAGGGAAAAATGTGTCAGCTGTTTGAGTGAGTTACATGTTTTTGTTCCAACTGGCAGGTGTTAATCAAGCACATTCCAAGGCAAAATGTTATGTTTCATTGTTAGGGATGGCTCTTATTGAGAGAGAGAAATTAACTCCACCAGGGAAAGCCTGGCACTAGATGTTGGAAACTATGCTGTCTCAGAGGTCCCTTCTTATGGGACCTAGTGGATGAGCATTCTCAGTGCAAGCTGCCAAACTTGCTTGTGTCTTCTCGGTGAGACAATACAATGTTTAATGTGTCTTCCCTACCTCCAGGTTCTAATTTTGGTTTTGAAGGTGGTAGGTGTGGAGATTTAGATAAGTAGGATCTGCACCTGAACAACATCTGGCTTTCATTTTGCAAAGCTGGAAAATAATTTTCTATTCTTCTGGCTCAAGCTCTATGGATGGGATATTTAGCTTACCAATGTCCGATTCCCCTCTTCTGTCTACACCTACTCATCACCCACCCATGTACAGTGAATGTAGTGTTCATGTTTGTATAAATCAATACAGAGCTACTTTTCCTGGGGTTTCAAAATATCTTCAGGTTTCAAACAGAAGGTTGCAGAAATAAAACAGTAACAAATAATCACCACAGAACCTTCAGTGTCCACCACAGAGTTGAATGTCAGAATTAACACAGGGACAGCATGCACAAGGCAACTAGTACCCCACAGTATTCATCACCTAAATATAAACAGTAAACATTACACTAAAATATCCACCTGTTTTGTCATAGGGTGGGGCCATCACTAGCTGAAAAGAACCTTGCCACTGCAGGTTTAGGAGCATTCCCTGATCCAGCCCTTTCAGCCAGTCTATTTTATTGATGAATATTCTTAATTTTTTTTCAGAAGGAAGCCCAGCTATTTCAAATGTCTTCCTGTAATAAACTTTCAGTGTCCTCTTCCCTCATTTGCAAAGCTCTAGAGAAGAGGAGATTTCTTTCCAAACCTCCATCATAGGGAAAAAATCCAAAACTCATTAAAAGAGAGGAAAAAACCAATCATTCCTACCAAACAAGAGATTTGGATTCTGTAGTGCTGGGCATTATAGAATCATAGAATATCAGGGTTGGAAGGGACCTCAGGAGCTCATCTAGTCCAACCCCCTGCTCAAAGCAGGACCAATCCCCAACTAAATCATCCCAGCCAGGGCTTTGTCAAGCCTGACCTTAAAAACTTCTAAGGAAGGAGATTCCACCTCCTCACTAGGTAATGCATTCCAGTGTTTCACCACCCTCCTAGTGAAAAAGTTTTTCCTAATATCCAACCTAAACCTCCCCCACTGCAACTTGAGACCATTACTCCTTGTTCTGTCATCAGCTACCACTGAGAACAGTCTAGATCCATCCTCTTTGGAACCCCCTTTCAGGTAGTTGAAAGCAGCTATCAAATCCCCCCTCATTCTTCTCTTCCGCAGACTAAACAATCCCAGTTCCCTCAGTCTCTCCTCATAAGGCATGTGTTCCAGTCCCCTAATCATTTTTGTTGCCCTCCGCTTGACTTTCCAATTTTTCCACATCCTCCTTGTAGTGTGGGGCCCAAAACTGGACACAGTACTCCAGATGAGGCCTCACAAGTGTCAAATAGAGGGGAACAATCACATCCCTCGATCTGCTGGCAATGCCCCTACTTATACATCCCAAAATGCCATTGGCCTTCTTGGCAACAAGGGCACACTGACTAATATCCAGCTTCTCGTCCACTGTAACCCCTAGGTCCTTTTCTGCAGAACTGCTGCCGAGCCATTTGGTCCCTAGTCCGTAGCGGTGCATGGGATTCTTCTGTCCTAAGTGCAGGACTCTGCACTTGTCCTTGTTGAACCTCATCAGATTTCTTTTGGCCCAATCCTCTAATTTGTCTAGGCCCCTCTGTATCCTATCCCTACCCTCCAGTGTATCTACCTCTCCTCCCTGTTTAGTGTTATCTGCAAACTTGCTGAGGGTGCAATTCACATCATCTTCCAGACAATTTATGAAGATATTGAACAAAACCAGCACCAGGACCGACCCTCGGGGCACTCCACTTGATACCGGCTGCCAACTAGACATGGCGCCATTGATCACTACCCATTGAGCCCGACAATCTAGCCAACTTTCTATCCACCTTATAGTCCATTCATCCAGCCCATACTTCTTTAACTTGCTGGCAAGAATACTGTGGGAGACCATGTCAAAAACTTTGCTAAAGTCAAGGAACAACATGTCCACTTGTCAAGGTTCCTCCCCCACTCTGAACTCTAGGGTACAGATGTGGGGACCTGCATGAAAAACCTCCTAAGCTTATCTTTACCAGCTTAGGTCAAAACTTCCCCAAGGTACAAAATATTCCACCCGTTGTCCTTGGACTGGCCGCTACCACCACCAAACTAATACTGGTTACTGGGGAAGAGCTGTTTGGACGCGTCCTTCCCCCCAAAATACTTTCCAAAACCTTGCACCCCACTTCCTGGACAAGGTTTGGTAAAAAGCCTCACCAATTTGCCGAGGTGACTACAGACCTAGACCCTTGGATCTGAGAACAATGAAAAAGCATTCAGTTTCTTACAAGAAGACTTTTAACAAAAATAGAAATAAAGAAATCCCCCCTGTAAAATCAGGATGGTAGATATCTTACAGGGTAATTAGATTAAAAAACATAGAGAACCCCTCTAGGCAAAACCCTAAGTTACAAAAAAGATACACAGACAGAAATAGTTATTCTATTCAGCACAATCCTTTTCTCAGCCATTTAAAGAAATCATAATCTAACACATACCTAGCTAGATTACTTACTAAGAGTTCTAAGACTCCATTCCTGGTCTATCCCCGACAAAGACCAGCATATAGACAGACACAGACCCTTTGTTTCTCTCCCTCCTCCCAGCTTTTGAAAGTATCTTGTCTCCTCATTGGTCATTTTGGTCAGGTGCCAGCGAGGTTACCTTTAGCTTCTTAACCCTTTACAGGTGAGAGGAGCTTTCCCCTGGCCAGGAGGGATTTCAAAGGGGTTTACCCTTCCCTTTATATTTATGACACCACTGCTTTCCCCTCATCCACAGAGCCAGTTATCTCAACATAGAAGGCAATTAGATTAGTCAAGCATGACTTGCCCTTGGTGAATCCATGCTGACTGTTCCTGATCACTTTCCTCTCGTCTAAATGCTTCAGAATTGATTCCTTGAGGACCTGCTCCAGGATTTTTTCCGGGGACTGAGGTGAGACTGAGTGGCCTGTAGTTCCCAGGATCCTCCTTCTTCCCTTTTTTAAAGATTGGCACTACATTAGCTTTCTTCCAGTTCTCCGGGACTTCCCCCGATCGCCATGAGTTTACAAAGATAATGGCCAATGGCTCTGCAATCACATCCGCCAACTGCTTTAGCACTCTCGTATGCAGCGCATCCGGCCCTATGGACTTGTGCTTGTCCAGCTTTTCTAAATAGTCCCGAACCACTTCTTTCTCCACAGAGGGCTGGTCACCTCCTCCCCATACTGTGCTGCCCAGTGCAGTAGTCTGGGAGCTGACCTTGTTCGTGAAGACAGGCAAAAAAAGCATTGAGTACATTATAGCATTATAGAAAGCCTTATCATGACAGATGTAGAATACAGTGCACAATGCCTTGTATCTTAAATGGTATGATCCCACTTCAGATACAACCAATCAGCAAATAAAAGCTGCTCAGGTCTAGCAATCCTCAAATCATCCATGACCCTATTTCAAATTGGTAAGAAATTTACTGCCTGCTTTTCTAGAACCAATCCTTGCACTTAGTCTAAGAGGTGGGCCTGCAGCCTTGCTATATTTCCATTTTCACTTTAACAACTCCAGTTATGTAATGGGATATTTTGTGGGTATTTTTTTTTTAACATTTAATGGCAGAAATGCATTGTGGGCAGTTGTCACCCTATAAAGACTCTGGTATTTTTCCATATTTATCAGTTGTTTTACTGCTTACATGTTTGTCATGTACACATGATAGGCATATATGTGGAACATGCCTGTGGTTTCTTATATCTTTTTTACAAGTGGGCTTGTTCCTAATTAGTATTTATATGGTCAATAATGTATCTAATGTGGACTTCCATATAGAGTTGATAAATCTTGTTTTGCTTGTTTTCCAATAATGGATAATTTAATAATCAACTGCTGCTGACTCCAGTAATGAAATACATCACACTGATTAAACCATATCACACTGAAAGAAATAATAGCAGATTGTTAAAGTATTAGAATAAAGGAGAATAAGCACCATATGGCTGAATCCATAAAGAGGTATAAGGAGAAACAAAATAAATATGGTAAGATAAATAAATATCTGATTGTGGTGTAATGGCAATTGAGACTCTCTAATCAACATACAGGTTTGGTTTCAGAGCAGTGGTAGCTTGGATTGATATCTCTGTAGTGCTGCACTTTTACTGGACAGAGGGATTGCTGTTGGTACTACCCCTGTGCCAACCCAGAACCTGGCAGGCCTACACTCCACTGTGTTGTCTCAATTTGGCATAAGTGTTTAATCAGGACTGACTATATACACTCATTTTTTTTTATATACTAAAGGAACACACAAGTCCTGCACAAAAGGACAGCCTATGTGCCAGAAGGAGTAAAACATATTTGCAGAGCTGCTCAATATATTCTAAATCATGTCAAATCACACATTGTGCAATTACTTCAAAAGTATCTTCCAGCTTTCAGCCGTGGTGTAGAAACTGCAATAGAATTCATCAGCAAAATAGTTACAATTATAGGGGCCAAATCTATCACTGTCCAAAGCAGGAGAAGCTTCTTTAGTCTCAAAGCAGACTGCTTATACTGATGGCGAATTTGGCTCCGTTTGACATATTTTTTAGAAGAGCTTGGGTAGTTCACAAAGGGCTTTGTTTTAAAATTTCAAACTTGGCATGTATGGTATGGCCTTGGGATGTCCTGTGGAAAACATCAAATTTGAAACCAATTAGTTGAGATTCATAGGGTGGGAAGGAGGAGGCTAGAATTAAGTGGAAATACTTATTTTTCCTCAGATCCAAACATCATAATTGTTAACCCATGTTGATAGTCTTGATTTTTTTCAGGCACAACACTACATTTTGTTACTGTTTACTTTTGGGTCTAGATCCACAAAGAGATTTATGCACCTAACAGCCACTTCAGAGACCTAAGTCCAAAATTCTTATCTTCAAAACCTCCTCTCTTTTGCCTAACCCTGTAGGAACCTAAACTCCTTACGTGCCTAAATTTTTGTTGATGAGCATGTGGACAGTAACCTAAGTCCTAGCTTTGCTTAAGCATCCATGGGATCCTCAAACTAGGCATTGCCCCTTCTATTTTACCTGTGGGGTCCAGTCCACACAAGACACAGCCAGAGAAGGAGGTGCCCCCATCACCTTTAGTTAGGCTTGGAAGGATTAGATTTTTATCATTAGGTGTCAGTAAACGTCTATTTCTCTGTACCCACACAAACCGATGAAAAAATATTTCTATGGATGATGATCGAAATTCACAAATAGGCAAAGTTAGAAAAATGCTTCTTGAGAAATTGCAGTCAAAATCCCATTAAGCTTTTAAATTAGGCTTGTTAAAATGGACTAGTGAATGAATAGTAAAAACAGGTATGATATGTTGATTTAAGGATATTTACTTATATATTTTGATGTATAATGTTGACAGTTTGTATTTTTGATGGTTTATAAAGCTTTAACTTTTTAAATCTTACTGTGTATTTCATTAAATAATTGTCTGACACCCCCCTTCCCCCACACACACAATTTCTTGCCACGGTGAAAATGTAAACAAAATGAAACAATGCTTAAACATAATCAAAACTACAGGAAAAAGAAAAGCAAACATTGCCAAGTCCAGTGGCTAGAGCATTCAACCAGGATATGGGAGACTCAGGCCTAAATCTCCCCTCTGCATGATATGGAGTAGGGATATAAACTCGTGTGACTCACCTTTCTGGGGTGTGCCCTTACCATTGGGCTGTATTCCTGGGACTCTTGGTGGTTGAGGCTGTTCCACTTTATATGAACAATTAAATAGTCATTGCAATAGAGACTGGAACCTGGGGTTTCCATATCCTTGGTGAGTGCTCTGACTACTTGGCTAATTGTTAAAAGGGATGACACCCCACCACCACCACCTCCATTTTTTTTTGCAAGAATCAATTTAGCTCCAGGAGAGGGTTCATAGCTGTGAATCCCAAGCAGGGGGAGGTAGCTCTTTCTAGTCCAGTGTTAGGCATCTAAGTTCCTTTGACAGCATGGCCTAGGACATACTCCTTTCCTTGCCATTTCCGATTGGCTATCTTGACTTGTTGGATTAAAAGTAATAATTCTTACCATTATGTTGTGGAAAATATTAGAATGATTCCAGAGCAGACCCCGGATTTGGCCTGACCATTAGAAAGAAATCTCTCAGCCTGCTCTCTCTACCTGCTGAGTTTGTGTTAATTGAAACAGGCCTGCCAGTTTGCAAGGTCTGTGCTAATTGTAGAAAAACATGTAGAGACAAAGACTTTATTGGTACAACTTTTCTTTTCCTGAACTCCAGAATAAGATTTGTAACTCCCCACCTCCCCACTTTTGCATGCTTATCTTGTTTGTTTCCTTTTAGATGTAACAAGTGGGATGAATAGACTTATTGAAGTCTGCCATGTCCCACTGATTTTAGAATGATTATGTTAAAGGATGGGTACGTGATAAAATGCAGTTGTGACAGGATATACGTTGAAGTGTGAGTGTGATTGTATGTATGATTAAATGAAAAATGAAAGATTAAAGGTTGAGGTGCCAGTCTTAAAATAAGATCGTTTGGCTGAAGAAAGCAGTGGATGAGAGAGCCCAATAACCCTGACGGCATACTTGCCCCAAGGACAGGAAGGACGAAGAACTGAAGAACAGGATAACAACATACTGTCATTTCATCATTGCTATGCCAGCTCCATGATTGACTATCACCTCAAACATGAGAACAGTGATTGATTATCACTTCAAACATGGAGAACAGCATGATGAAGCGAACCCTATAAACTTGTATGAGGATAAATCCCTATAAGAATAGACCCTGAAGACTTTGGGTCTCATTCTGCAAACTAACCTTCAGGAGCATCAGATGTGCATCTGACAAGGCCCTGCTCCTCCCTTGTGTCCAGGCCACCTGGCCAGTGACTTGGCATGAGCAACTCCTAGGCTGGTAACTATAACAGTTTTGCAGAACTTGTGTGTGTATGAGTGAATGAGATGGTATTGCTATAAATGATTGCTTACTCTGATTCTTTCTGTATTCACAATAAATGTGGCATTTTGCCTTATCCCCTTTAATAAGATCCTGCTGGTTTTTATTGTATTGGTATAACAGACTCAATATAACACCCAATATTTAGGCATCCTGCTGCCTTGTCGAAACTACAGCCATATGCTGGCCCCCCAGAAGGCCTGTACAATGCATGAGGTGAGTTAGGAGCTTAACAGTATGATCCACAAAAGTGGGCAGCTGCATCTAAGTCCCTGTTATGTTATATGCTCACCACCAGCTCCCATTTGTGTCAGGATGTAATGTTGCTGGGGTTCTTTCACTATATCTCCTCTTAGTCAGTCCAGGTTCCACCACACACTGCTGCTTCTGTTGCCTAGCTCTCAGGCTACCTCAGTCCATTTCCCCATTTGGGGTTAACAGCAAAGTCCAAAATAAGAAAACCGAGAGTTTAGCGCCCTCTAAACCTGGCCCTTGGCCTCCTTCTGGGACTTGTAGTTCTTTGTATCTTTCACTCCTGGTGCCTGTACTTCCCTTCTTGGTCTGGGGAAGAGGTAGGAGAACCCAAGCCCACTTTCTTCTCTGAGTTCCAGCCCAGGAACTCTGTTTTAGGCAGCTAAAGACAATTCCTTTAATCCCTTCCCCACTTCCCTAGAATTCCCCTACCATTGACCTGCTTGTTGGCTTCTGCTCCAAGTCTGAGCACCTAACTGTTACCACCTTGGATTTATGTCCCTCATGGATTCTTCATAGGTAGCTTTGGAGGCACTTCCTCAAAGCCACTCCCAGCCCCTCTGGCACCAGCTGGGCTATATTTGAGCAATCCCTCTGTCTCTTGCCTTAAGGCAATCTGTGTCTCCATCCTTCAGACAGGAGTCTCCCCCAGCCTTCCTTCTCAGTTAAGGGTTGTATTTCAGGCAGTCCCTCTCATTCTTGTCTTAGGGTAGTCAGTACTTCAGACAGGCATTCTCTCAGCTCTCCTCCTTGGAGCTGGGGTAGGGGCTTAGCCAGCTTCTCCTTCAGTTGGACACTTTCCTCAAAATATCCCTCCAGCATGCATGCAGGCAACCTTCTCCTGCCAGCGTTTGCCCTGCTATGAAATAGGAGACCGTAAATATGTTGGTTCCCACCTAAAGCTCATCCCTGTTAGTTGGGACAGGGGAATCTTGCCCCACTCACTCTGTAAGTATCTGGATCCCAGGTCCTTAAAGAGATAGCAGTGATATTTCTCCCACCCACTACTTATTCCCAGGAATATTTCCTCTCTCCCAGCATCTCTTCATTCTTTGTAGATGAGAACTCAAAATCTTAACAGGGTCAAACCGTGTGATGGGGATGTTGTTGGACCTCTAAGCACTGCTAGCCTTAAGGGGTACACCAGTCATGGATCCCTTTGTGGATCTAGGCCTTGCTATATACTATCAGTGCGGTGGGTGTGTGTATATGTTTCAATAATCACAAATTAAGTATACAGTTGTCACACTTTTAGAGAGGAGCTAATTTTACCTTAAATAGTTACCTCAGCAATTGCAGTACTCCCTAAACTTTTTGTATAGGTAATACCTAGAATACTACAAATACTGAAGTTAATGTAGTTATTCAAAGCATTATTTAAGGCAATTAGTGATCACCTTCAAAAACGTACCAAGGGTAAAACTACATAGTAGCTGGAAAATGTTGAGTCTGAGGTTATACACATACCTAAAAATAGTAATGTGGTGGCACAGGTGGCAGCTCAGATCAGGCTATCTAATGTACTCAATCAGGCTAATGTACTCAATGCTTTTTTTGCCTCTGTCTTCACTAACAAGGTCAGCTCCCAAACTGCTGCGCTGGGCATCACAAAATGGGGAAGAGATGGCCAGCCCTCTGTGGAGATAGAGGTGGTTAGGGACTATTTAGAAAAGCTGGATGTGCAAAAGTCCATGGCGTCAGACGAGTTGCATCAGAGAGTGCTGAAGGAATTGGCGGCTGTGATAGCAGAGCCATTGGCCATTATCTATGAAAACTCGTGGCGAACCGGGGAAGTCCCGGATGACTGGAAAAAGGCAAATGTAGTGCCAATCTTTAAAAAAGGGAAGAAGGAGGATCCTGGGAACTACAGGCCAGTCAGCCTCACCTCAGTCCCTGGAAAAATCATGGAGCAGGTCCTCAAAGAATCAATCCTGAAGCACTTGCATGAGAGGAAGGTGATCAGGAACAGCCAGCATGGATTCACCAAGGGAAGGTCATGCCTGACTAATCTAATCGCCTTTTATGATGAGATTACTGGTTCTGTGGATGAAGGGAAAGCAGTGGATGTATTGTTTCTTGACTTTAGCAAAGCTTTTGACACGGTCTCCCACAGTATTCTTGTCAGCAAGTTAAGGAAGTATGGGCTGGATGAATGCACTATAAGGTGGGTAGAAAGCTGGCTAGATTGTCGGGCTCAACGGGTAGTGATCAATGGCTCCATGTCTAGTTGGCAGCCGGTATCAAGTGGAGTGCCCCAGGGGTCGGTCCTGGGGCCGGTTTTGTTCAATATCTTCATAAATGATCTGGAGGATGGTGTGGATTGCACTCTCAGCAAATTTGCGGATGATACTAAACTGGGAGGAGTGGTAGATACGCTGGAGGGGAGGGATAGGATACAGAGGGACCTAGACAAATTGGAGGATTGTGCCAAAAGAAATTTGATGAGGTTCAATAAGGATAAGTGCAGGGTCCTGCACTTAGGATGGAAGAATCCAATGCACCGCTACAGACTAGGGACCGAATGGCTAGGCAGCAGTTCTGCGGAAAAGGACCTAGGGGTGACAGTGGATGAGAAGCTGGATATGAGTCAGCAGTGGGCCCTTGTTGCCAAGAAGGCCAATGGCATTTTGTGATGTATAAGTACAGGCATAGCGAGCAGATCGAGGGACGTGATCGTCCCCCTCTATTCGACATTGGTGAGGCCTCATCTGGAGTACTGTGTCCAGTTTTGGGCCCCACACTACAAGAAGGATGTGGATAAATTGGAGAGAGTCCAGCGAAGGGCAACAAAAATGATTAGGGGTCTAGAACACATGACTTATGAGGAGAGGCTGAGGGAGCTGGGATTGTTTAGCCTTCAGAAGAGAAGAATGAGGGGGGATTTGATAGCTGCTTTCAACTACCTGAAAGGGGGTTCCAAAGAGGATGGCTCTAGACTGTTCTCAATGGTAGCAGATGACAGAACGAGGAGTAATGGTCTCAAGTTGCAGTGGGGGAGGTTTAGATTGGATATTAGGAAAAACTTTTTCACTATGAGGGTGGTGAAACACTGGAATGCGTTACCTAGGGAGGTGGTAGAATCTCCTTCCTTAGAGGTTTTTAAGGTCAGGCTTGACAAAGCCCTGGCTGGGATGATTTAACTGGGAATTGGTCCTGCTTTGAGCAGGGGGTTGGACTAGATGACCTTCAGGGGTCCCTTCCAACCCTGATATTCTATGATTCTATCTGTTCAAGTACATACCCAGGGAGCTGGCCAGGATTGTACCTGACCAGCTATCCTGAGTTGCTGCCTGTGCCACAGCCACACTGCTATTTGTAGGTGTTAGCTCAAGTAGAGCTAGCAAGTATGTCTACCTGAGCTGTGAATTTTAGCTTTTAGCTGCTGAGTAGATGTACCCTAAGGAGGTAGATGGCTACTTCTCCATTTGGGCCAGGCATCTTACCTTTCTTTATATTTGTAGAGTGTCTTGCATATTGTGTCCTCTGTTGGAAATACGTTAACAATAATAATATATAACCATCCTAACTATAATACTACTAACCAATATATTCAGCATATAAAATCACAAGTTTCAATTTTTGTACATCAGTTTAGATGTAAGTTTCTTGCATTAAGAAGGAAACCGTATGTATAAAATATAGTGCTATAGTGATGATGCATTGATTACAATATTTGCCAATTTTGCCCATAGACTTTTCCATTTCCATTATCATGTCCTCAGGTTTAACGGTGTGTCATTTCCAGCTTCTCATCATAGAACTTCAGTAGAAAATTTACAAATAAATAATTTAATAGAAATGAAAATATCTGTGTCAGTCAGGCTGGGTTTACTGATGCAATATTGCAAATGAAAAGCTTTTAGACACTAACTATACGTTACAAGTCTACCTGATAAAAATTCAGCAGAGCGCTGTAGTGATCACACTTCAAATTAACCATCTCAAATGTGCATCTAATTTAAATGTAATAAGACTGTTCAAGCAATATATGACCATCAGCTGCTTATTCAGAGTTCAGTTACTGAAAGTTTTTTTTTTCTGGCTTGTGACTCCAAATTTTCTATATTTCTCTAATTTTGATCAAACATTAGCCTCTTTTACATGTTTATGGAAGCTAATGGCACCAACTTCTTACTTTTTTCTATTTGTATATTCCTCCTTTTAGGGTGACAAATATCAGTGTTTCCAGAAATTAGACAGGCTGGAATTTTCAAAGCCACAGGCACCCAATTCCTATTAATTTCTAATGGGAACTGGGCATCCAAACACCTCAGGGGGGGTTGAAAAATTTCATGCTTCAGTGAAGATTTGTGGGTAGATGTAATTAAAGCAAATGTTATAGAATATAGCTAATTCCTAATTATAGGCACCCCTGCATAATACTGAAGAAAAAATACATACTGGGTGTTGAGACAGGAGCATGTTAATCTACAGCAGAGGTTCCCAAACTTGGTTCATGGTTTGTTCAGGGTAAGCCCCTGGCTGGCCGTAAGATGCTTTGTTTACCTAAAGCTTCTGCAAGTATGGCTGCTTGCAGCTCCCCGTGGCTGCAGTTCACCGTTTCCAGCCAATGGGAGCTGCGGGAAGAGGTGGCCTGGCCCGCGCCACTTCCTACAGTTCCCATTGGCCAGGAATGGCGAACCACGCCACTGGGAGCTGCAAGCGGCCTTACCTGTGGATGCTCAGATAAACAAAGCATCTTGTGGCCTGCCAGGGGCTTATCCTAAACAAGCTGTGAACCAAGTTTGGGAACCCCCGATCTACAGTGATCCCCAACATTAAGTATACTCGGGAAGTATCCTAGAGAACAAAGCAGAAGATGAGGAGGAGCAAATTGCAAATAGGTCAAAGACTGACAGTCATCCAAGTGGTGAGCAGGATAAAGGTGTGAAAGGAAGCCACCAGAAGGCAAGCTATCCTGAGCAGTGACTCCACTGATAAGATCTTGTGTTGAATCATCTGTGGCCCAGATAAAGAGAATGGGATGTTGGTAAACCCTCCTTTATCACAGGGCTAATGATTACCATGTAAGAGAAGAAACAACTAATCCTTTTAGTACTGATCATGAACAGATTGAAAAGCAGAATTGAAGTCAGTGACCACAGGCTAACAGAACTCCACAAAGGAATGAATTCACAGATAGCTATGGTATAAAGGTAGTATGTTTAATAAATTCTGGGTAATTAAATTTAAGGGCAAATCCTGCACCCACATCAATGTCTGTGGGGATACCTGCCTGCATTAGAACACTCTACAATTTCACTGGGAATGGTAAAGATTTGCTTTACAGAAAATGGGTAGATCACAGATCCTGTGCCATGGGATTCATCTCTGTGGGGCCATAGAAGAAGGGGGTCAGAGAAAGGGTGGACTTGGCAAAAGCAGCAGCGGTCAGTGAATCCAACACTACCTGAATCTACTGGCCATTCTGCCTGCAGAATAGTGGTACAAGAATAGTCAAACTACTGCAGCTTTAGAGCTCTAGTAACAGTCACAGACTAACTACATTGTTACTCCTCATCACAGAAGGGACTATTCCTTCCTTTCTTCCAAAAAGTCTACCTGCACAAAACCTTCTACTTAAGCTTCATACAAGTAACAACATTTATCCTCTATTGAATAAGGTGAAATGGGAATAAGTATTATAATTCACCATCACAGAAAAAGAGCGGGGGATCAAAATATATTGTAACTAATGGACAACAGACTACAACACCTCTGTAAAGAAATTATGCAAGGACCGTGAATGCAATGATAAAATTAATAAGAGGAAGGCAATCTAACAACAATATTTATTCCTTTAAGGCTTTATCAGAAAACAAGAAGCAGCTAGGAGGAAAGAGTATCTATTTTCATTATGGACATGAAAGTAACAACTCCAAAATGAATTATTTTTTTAAGATTTTTTTGTTCAACAAGAAATATTAAGAAAAGGGTCATTGTGACTTCTATAGTTACAGAGAACTGCAAAGAATAAGTGAATATTGGCTGTAAAAGGCCACCAAGTCTGAATGGTAAGATTTTATGACCACTTTATACATGTGTATAATTACACAAGGTGTAAGTTATTATACACAGTTGAACAATTAAGGACTGTCTTTAGCAAGTCATAGCAGTTTAACTAATATTTAAAATGTAATTAAATTGGTGACACCCTCTTATTTTGATTTAACAGTGGCTTATTTTGATTTTGCTCCTGTTGATGAGGGACCTAAATGAGTGTAAACTTATGTACAGAAAAGGTCTGAGAAGGAAAACTGTATTAAAAGTGTGTTAAAGAGGAGGTTAGACTATACTAGGAAAGTCTGATTATGTCTGTAAAACTGGTCCTGATGTTATGCATATGAGGAAATGTAAGGACATTCTTATGAGATCATTTTACATTGGTACTAGTTTGAACTAGTGAGGCTTTTGTAGCACTATAACACAGAGCATTTAAGAGGAAGGCCAACTTGTTCCATGTGGTTCTGCTTGTTGCACATTAGGGTGACTGCTCACTGGAGCTGGTTCAGTAATTTGTTATGAATAATACTGATTGCAAATGTTGGCATATTTTCTTTGTACTCTTATTCTTCAATACATTTCAATTACTCAATCAGCTCTATAGACTGTAGAATAATAGTCTATGAATAATAATTGTGAACTCTGGCATTTATTCCCATCATTCAACCTACTCTATCAACTACTCATTGCAGAGAATAAGGAGATGATCAAATAAACTTATTCTGTGAATGGCAGTTCTTTCTGAGAAACGGTGGGGTTTGGGATTACTGCAGAAAAGCAAATGAAGTACCAATTACTGGAAATGTCAAGTAACTCTGACAATTATCATGCTGCACAATAAGTCCAACTATCATCCTTGATTTAAAATCATGAAATAAAAATATGAACAAATGTATAGAAAATAAGTGGCTAAATATCTTGAGAATACCAGAGTTATGAATAGTAAGTACAATTAATTTACAAAGAATATATCTTGCTAGATAAATACATTTTAGCATCAGAATTATGGTGTCATATTTGGATTTTAGCAAAGAATTTGAGACTAGGTTTCCTGAACTCTTTACTTGAAGATTTGGTTCAAATTGGTTTGGACAAGAACACTGCCAGGTGGATTCAAAATTGATTGATTGAAAGCTGTTTGTTAATAAATCTTGAGTCAGCAGCTATTGCTTGGGGAATTTCATGTAGGCCATTCTAAAGAGAGAAAAACACCTCCAGGCTCTACAAATAGGTTTTGGAGAAAGGGTTGAAGACTAACCTGCTTTGGAGGGGTAGCACATTCAAGAGTGCCCTTCAGGAATGAATTCATGAAGAGTTAAGGCAAGTTCCATCCCCTTTCCTAAAATTGTCATCTACAGACACCACTACAGATAATACTACATTGGGAAATGATGAAACTAAGTCAGGAAACAGAGAAAATATATGGCAATCTTAGATGGGTTCACCGATGACCACCACAGAATGGAAAATAGAAGGGCCTCTGAAAGACCTTGTTCAGGGTTTAAATCTCAGGGTCACAGTGACCCACTGAACTACCTACCAGAAAATATCCAAGCAAAGATTCTCCTTTGGTGTGTAATGAGCAGCTTGTTTCTTTAAATCTTGCAAAGAGACAAAGAAGCTTCTCAGCATGTGAATTCCTTTAGGGTACCACTACAGCTTCCTCTCTAATAGTGCTGGGACTGCTGAAGCAAGAGCCCCAGCATACATTGCAGGAACCAGCAGGAAAGGGAAGAGATTGCCAGTGCCCTCTTCAGAGAGGATCTTTCCAATAGTCCTCCTACACCTACATTAATTTGGAGAAAGCTGAACTAAAGCACAGGTATTCAATGAACAGGAGAAACTTGTGTTATGCTTATAAGAAGCACATGGGATCTTTCTGAGGAGAAAAGGCAATATGCTGCACTTATTGAAGATACAACTAAAAGCATATACATTCAATCACACCCCCCAAACACACACACACATACACAGTCCCGCCAGTTGATGTTATAGTTATCAGTCTAGAGTTTGGATCAACCTAGTGTTCAGCTAGGTTAATCACTGGTTGGGAGGAGCCGGGTTTCATCAGTCATGACATGATGCTCCGGGGAAGTCTTGGCAGGACAAACCCAAAGTTTCATGGCAAGGCACCTTTGTTTTATATAGTGATTTTTCCTTCATTGGGACCAATGAATTTTTCATCGTCATTCTGTAATCAATAGTTTGAGTGTTTGTTTTCTTAAATTGTCCTTCTCATCCTTTATCTTGCTCTTTTGTCAAGTTCCTCAGGGAGTTATCCCATGCTGGTTTTGATCACAGCTATCTTGTCCCCATTGATAGTCTCATCTTTAGAGTCATCAATCTGCCCTCCTCTGACATTTCAATAGGGGAGTGTTGCAGCCTCTTGGCACCCTTGCGTCTGTCTCCGGTTCCTCACTAGACCATCTGGTTCAGTGATGGCCTACACACTTATCTCTTAACATACACATTCCTCATTCACATACAAAACAAAATTAATTTACACAGAACATTTTGAACAGGAACATCAAATTGCAGTGCAAAAGAAAATAATCATGGCATTTTTACTTATTTTAAAATGCTAAACCTACAACAAATTGACCCTCAAAAGTCAGTCACTGCCTTGAAATCAGCACAGACAAAAATTCTGGCTGATGTATCTCTATCAATGGCCCATTTTGGCCATTCCTTTCTGCTATTCAAAAAGGGTGGCTGGCAGGATATGATCAAATCATACACCAATACATTTAATACATGCTACATTATTATTCTTTATCCTTCATTCTAAATTATATAAAATACAAACATAAAATCCTACTACTACACTTGAACAGCAGTAATGAGTTTACAATGCAATATGGGCTGATACACAAAGTAGAGAGGTAACAGTGACCATATTGATACAAGAGTGTGGGTTTTTTAACTGCTCTAGTCCTATTTAACAACCGGCAACACCCAGGACAGCGGCATACGACTGCATCTGCAGCAAGGAAAAACCTTGGAAGGGGTTTAAAAACATAAAAATTCACCTCTCCAGATTGACATAATAAAGGTGGTTACAGTAGCATAATGCTTTGGCTTGCCTAAAACTGTAGTTAGTTTTACAATTAAGGCTTTAGATAAATAATAATTAATGATAGTTTGAACCTAAAAATCCAAAATGGTGGACATAATGATTTTCTATTAGAAAACATGTAAGATGGAGGACACAGACTATATTGACCAATAGCAAGTAAGAAAGAAAGGTTGAACAAGTTCGGGAAGCGTGACTCAACTCACTCCAAAACAGCTTCAGGGAAGAGATGGAGTAGCTATAATGTCAGGGCAGAGCTGATTGGCTGAATGAGTTGCTACTCATGCAGGAAGCGCTCAGCTTGAAAAGTCAACCAATCAGAGGAAGCCAGAAACTGAATATAAGGCTAGCCAGAAGCACACTTGGTGTGTGGGTGTAAGCGAAGAAGAGCAAAGAGAAACTGCAGCAGAAGGAAAAGATTGCAGGCAGTTACAGAATACTGTACAGAGCAGAAGAACTGTCATAAATATAAAGGGAAGGGTAATCACCTTTCTGTATACAGAACTATAAAACCCTCCTGGCCAGAGGCAAAACCCTTTCACCTGTAAAGGGTTAAGAAGCTAAGATCACCTTGCTGGCACCTGACCAAAATTACCAATGAGGAGACAAGATACTTTCAAAGCTGGAGTGGGGGGGAACAAAGGGTCTGTCTGTGTGATGCTTTTGCCGGGAACAGATCAGGAATGCTCTTCAGAACTTCTGTAAAAAGTTAGTAAGCAATCTAGCTAGAAATGCATTAGATTTCCTTTTGTTTAAATGGCTGGTAAAATAAACTGTGCTGAATGGAATGTATATTCCTGTTTTTGTGTCTTTTTGTAACTAAAGGTTTTTGCCTACAGGGTCTCTATGTTTTGAATCTGATTACCCTGTAAGATATTTACCATCCTGATTTTAGAGGTGAGTCTTTTACCTTTTCTTTAATTAAATTCTTCTTTTAAGAACCTGATTTCTTTTTCATTGTTAAGATCCAGGGGTTTGGATCTATGTTCACCTATGCAAATGGGTGAGGATTTTTATCAAGCCTTCCCCAGGAAAGGGGGTGTAGGGCTTGGGGTGATATTTTTGGGGAAGACGTCTCCAAGTGGTCTCTTTCCCTGTTTGTTTAACACACTTGGTGGTGGCAGCATAGGGTTCAAGGACAATGCAAAGTTTGTACCTTGAGGAAGTTTTTAACTAAGTTGGTAAGCTTAGGGGGTCTTTCATGTAGGTCCCCTCATCTGTACCCTAGAGTTCGGAGTGGGAAAGGAACCTTGACATGGTGGCAGAGCGGTGGGATGATTGAAAATGTTGGGGGGATCATTTTTGAACCAGAAGCACAGCAAGATTTTAAAAGGTTTTGTAAAAGAGGATTGCAGCTATAAATTCTATGTCTCTGCCTGGGGGGGACAAAGCAGCAGGCATAACAAAAGGGATCTTCTCTTTTTTTTTTTTTTTGAGCTGGAGTTTTCTCTACCTAAAAGCAGGGTTGTGAATTTCCCTGCAGGAGATTAACTAATTTTTCATAGACCTGAAGTTTTTTTTTTTTTAAGCTAAGAACAACTAGAGGGTTTTTCTGTCTATTTGTGTGGAGACAAAGGATTTTTCTGTAGGCTGAGAATAGCTATCAGAGAACATAGGTATCGCATTACAACACACAAATTTTACAAGCCAGTTTTTTTTAACTCTCCGGTGTAAAGTTAGTTAAAAACAGAGGCTAAGATGACAGAACCCAAGGCAGAAAAAGCCAAAGAGGCTGCCCACGGGAGAGAACTGGAGGCAAAGGAAAAAGAAATGGAGGCAAAGGAAAAGGAGTTGAAGCATGCACTGGAGATGGAGAAGGCAAAGGCTCAGCAAAATAGCAATCCTTCTCCAGGTACCGCTTCACATCCAAGGAAGTTCCCCACCTACAAGGCAGGCAATGATACCGAGGCCTCCTTATAAAACTTTGAAAGGGCCTGCCTTGGGTACAGCATCTCTACAGACCAATACATGGTAGAGCTGAGGCTGCAGCTCAGTGGACCCTTAGCAGAGGTGGTGGCTGAAATGACTAAGAAACACATGAGCAAGTATGAACTGTTTAAAACCAAGGTGAAAGTCAGAATGGGGCTAACACCTGAGCATTCCTGTTGGAGGTTCAGAGCCCTAAGGTGGAAACCAGACATGTCATTTACCCGACATGCCTACCATATTGTGAAACATTGGGATGCCTGGATATCAGGAGCAAGTGTTAAATCTCCAGAAGAGTTGCCCTTCCTAAGGCAAATGGAGCAGTTCTTAGAGGGTGTTCCAGAGGACATAGAAAGATACATCCTAGATGGGAAGTCCGCAACTGTAATCGAGGCGGGGGAGATTGGAGCCAAATGGGTGGAGGTAGCAGAAAAGAAAAAAAAACTAGGAGCAGTTGAGGCGAATATCAGAAGGGGCAAACGGGAACAAAACGGGTGGAGGGAGGAGAGAGGAACAATCCTGGTCGCAGTTGGAGCGGAGACCAGAAGACAACCTCCGATCTCACCCTACTACCGGGGACAGCCCAAGGCCCCAACTACACACCAAGGAACACTCCAGACACCTTACCGTCCTGCCACAAGGTTCTCCAGCAACCCACCTCACCCCAGTGACCTGTCAGCTGGACGATGTTTTAAATGTAACGAGCCATGGCATGTAAAGGCCAACTGCCCCAAAAACCCCAACAGATTACAGTTCATTGGACCGGGGTCCCACCAAAGGTCCTCAGGCCCAGATGCCTCCCAGATACCCTCAGAGCGGAGGGAAATTGTGAGTGTGGACGGGAAGAAGGGACACTGTGTGGAGGGACACCGGAGCACAAGTGTCAGCTATCCATGCTTCCTTAGTGGACCCCAATTTAATCGACTCACAGATCCAAGTAACAGTTCAACCCTTCAAGTCCAACTCTTTCAATTTGCCTACAGCCAAGTTGCTTGTCCAGTACAAGAGCTGGTCAGGAACGTGGACTTTTGCAGTCTGATGATTATCCCATCCCCATGCTGTTGGGGGAAGACTTGGCCAATCATGTGAAGCTAGCCAGGAGGGTGGGAATAGTCACCCGCAGCCAGGCTAAGCAAGCTGTCACACCTAGCTCTGTTCTGGAAATTTCTACCAAAGGAATGGAACTGGACCCCATGCCAACGTCTGCAACTGTAGTGGATCCAGTCACAGAGATCCAGACAGAGCCAGTCTCAGAACTGGAACCGGTGGAACAACCATCACCAGAACCATTGCCAGCACTGAATCCAGTACTTGCAACCCCCAACCCCACCGAACGTGCACTGGCAGCAGCAGGTAACCCTACACAGGAGGTTCAGCCGGAGCCTGAACCCCAACATAGTGCACCAGCGGAAAGCGGTTCAGGCTCCGGAACAGTCAATGGAAACAGCCCCATCCCCTACATTGCTTCCAGAGGGACCAAGTCCAGATCCACAATCCAATGAGGAACTGATGTCTCCAGCCTCAAGGGAACAGTTCCATACTGAACAGGAAGCAGATGAAAGCCTCCAAAGAGCTTGGACGGCAGCACAGAGTAACCCACTGCCTCTCAGCTGTTCTAATCGATCCAGGTTTGTTGTAGAAAGAGGACTTTTATACAAGGAAACTCTTTCTGGTGGACACCAGGAAGACTGGCATCCTCAGAGACAGTTGGTAGTTCCACCACCGGGTAAATCTCTTGAGCTTAGCCCATGATCATTCTAGTGGCTATGCTGGGGTGAACAGGACCAAAGACCATTTGGGGAGGTCATTCCAGTGGGAGGAAATGGGCAAAGATGTTTCTACCTATGTCCAGTCTTGTGAGGTATGCCAAAGAGCGGGAAAACCCCAAGACCAGGTCAAACCCCCTCTCCAGCCACTCCCCATCATTGAGGTTCCATTTCAGTAAGTAGCTGTGGATATTCTGGGTCCTTTTCCAAAAAAGACACACAGAGGAAAGCAGTACAGACTGACTTTCATGGATTTTGCCACCTGATGTTCGGAAGCAGTGGCTCTAGGCAACACCAGGGCTAAAAGTGTGTGCCAGGCACTAACAGACATTTTTGCCAGGGTAGGTTGGCCCTCCGACATCCTCACAGATGCAGGGACTAATTTCCTGGCAGGAACTTTGGGAAGCTCATGGGGTGAGTCACTTGGTTGCCACTCCTTACTACCATCAAACAAATGGCCTGGTGGAGAAGTTTAATGGAATTTTTGGGGCTATGATATGAAAATTCGTAAATGAACACTCCAATGATTGGGACCTAGTATTGCAGCAGTTGCTCTTTGCTTACAGAGCTGTACCACATCCCAGTTTAGGGTTTTCACCATTTGAACTTGTATATGGCCACGAGGTTAAGGGGCCATTACAGTTGGTGAAGCAGCAATTGGAGGGGTTTACACCTTCTCCAGGAACTAACATTCTGGACTTTGTAACCAACCTACAAAACACCCTCCGAACCTCTTTAGCCCTTGCTAAAGAAAACCTACAGGATGCTGAAAAAGAGCAAAAAGCCTGGTATGATAAACCCTTTCAAAGTAGGGGACCAGGTCATGGTCTTAAAGGCACTCCAGGCCCATAAAATGGAAGCGTTGTGGGAAGGGCCATTCACGGCCCAAGAGCACCTGGGAGCTGTTAATTATCTCATAGCACTCCCCACCACCAACCAAAAGCCTAAGATGTACCATATTAATTCTCTAAAGCCCTTTTCATTCCTGAGAATTAAAGGTTTGTCAGTTTACAGCCCAGGGAGCAGATGACGCTGAGTGTCCTGAAGGCATCTACTGCAAAGGGAAAAGTGCTGGTGGCGTGGAAGAGGTGAACCTCTCCATGACCCTTGGGAGTATGCAGCGACAGCAGATCAAGGAGCTCTGCACTCGATACGCGCCAACGTTCTTAGCCACCCCAGGACTGACTGAACGGGCATACCACTCCACTGACACAGGTAATGCTCACCCAATTAAAGTCCAACCTTACCGGGTGTCTCCTCAAGCTAAAACTGCTATAGAACGGGAGATCCAGGATATGATACAGATGGGTGTAATCTGCCCCTCTGGCAGTGCATGGGCATCTCCAGTGGTTCTAGTTCCCAAACCAGATGGGGAGATATGTTTTTGTGTCTACTACCGTAAGCTAAATGCTGTAACTCGCCCAGACAACTATGCAATGCCACGCAAGATGAACTATTGGAGAAACTGGGACGCGCCCAGTTCATCTCTACCTTGGACTTAACCAAGGGGTACTGCTAGATGAATCCACCAAGGAAAGGTCAGCCTTCACCACACATGTTGGGATGCATTAATTTAATGTGCTCCCTTTCGGGCTGCGGAATGCACCCGCCACCTTCCAAAGACTTGTAGATGGTCTTCTAGCGGCATTAGGAGACTATGCAGTTGCCTACCTTGATGATATGGCCATATTTCCGGATTCCTGGGCAGAACGCCTGGAACATCTACAAAAAGTCCTTGAGCGCATAAGGGAGGCAGGACTAACTGTTAAGCCTATTTGACACTTCTTAGCCTTAAACAGAGTGACTTACCTTGGACACCAGGTGGGTCAAGGAACTATCAACCCCGTACAGGCCAAAGTGGATGCTACTCAAAAGTGGCCTGTCCCAAAAACAAAGAAACAGGTTCAATCCTTCTTAGGCTTGGCTGGATATTACAAATGATTTGTACCTCAATACAGCCAAATTGCTACCCCACTGACAGACCTAACCAAAAAGAAACAGCCCAATGCCATTTCAGCGGAGGGCTATATCTGTATTCTTCCAATGGTTACTAGGGTTAGCCTGCTCTGGGGTCTCCTCTGCGGTTTGGAGACAAAGCCCCTGACAATTCCTCTTGGGCAGGTCATCACCTTTCTACCCATTTGGACATAATAAATTAGCTATCCATTTATAATTATAGGCAGGCCAGTATTGGAATGCCTTGGATCCAAATCTTGGGGTAATAATATCTGGAATACTTCATTGAATTCTGGACATCTTATTAATACAAAGCTATTGACAAACTGAAGGGAGTTCAGAGGAAAGCACCCAAAAATGATCAGAGGGCCACATGGACTGATTTATTAGGAAAGATTAAAACAGCTTAATATATACAATTTAGGGGAAAAAAAGACAACTAAGGGGAGCCGTGATAACAATCTACTGATATTTAAAGTGTAAGATCAAGGTTGGAAATGAGTTAACCTGAGTAGCGCAAGGGAGTATAATTGGGGTCAAATTAAGAAAGGTAAATATAGGTTTCATATCTAGAAAAACAAATCCATCATCATGACATTAAGATTTATTCGCCTGTCGCATAATCTCTTCAGGGAAGTGGTCTGTGTATGTCAAAGTGTGCTTCTTTACATGAGGTCCCTACACAACCAAATTATGCTCACCGTGCTCCCATGAAACAAGCATTGGACCCTTCCTACTCCTGTTCCTCATCAGAGGTGGCAGTACTCAGGATTGGTTAGGGAAGCCCAGACGCATCAAACATATTAGTAAGAAGTTTTTACACTACTTATCGCTGTGAAATCAGAGGTCAAGATTTGACATAACATGAGGATCAGAAAATACCTGAGACATTATATCATACCATTACATGCATATTTTTGGGCACAGATCATTTGTTGGTTGTTCCACTAATGTGTTCACTACTTTTCTGCAGACCTGCTGTGCAGTTGTGATGTGGGACTATTGATCTTGTAGATCAAGTCTTCAGAGTACCAGAGTTTTGTGTCTGACAATGTAATATATGCATGAATAATTAATTACTATGGGATACTTATTTATCATCTAAATTCCTTTATTTTTGTTACACCCTCATTAACCTATGTTCTTTGATAAAACAGTGCTCTTAGAAGGATTATTAATATAGAGAGTTATATTTTAATCACAGAGTGACTGAACTAGATGTTAAGAAATGAGTGAGCTAACTAGGCCAAATAATGGGAACAGAAACTAGGGAGATCTAGCCAAATTTAAATAGAAAATGTTTATAAACATTTTTGAAAGTGAACCTTTTTCACATTAAGCTTCTGATTGAAGATGAACTTCTAAAATAGCTCCTCTGAATATCTAATGCTAATTCTGTAGAATATTGTATGCATTAATACACAGAGGAGAAATTCTAATGCATACCTGAGGGATATGAAATTTTACATCAATTGTGAGAGCTTCATAATGTATTTTTAAAAATCTATTTACCCAAAAGTAGGGTATACCTGATGTCCCGCAGGACCTCATTATGCTGTGTGTATGTATATTTACACATTACTCACAGCTTTTTAATTGTCCCTTCTAAACTGATGGATTAAATATATTTCATTATAAAAATGGTTGAAATGAGTAGGGTTAAATTGAATAATATTGTAAAGCCTGTATATTTTCTCTATTAATGCAAGTAATGATTTGGTACTGGAAAAAAAAATTAAAATTATACTCCTAAAATATCTGTTTGTATTCTTAATGAACTTGATACTACTAAGCAGATATTATGCAGATAAATATAAACCTCTAAAAAAGCCCACTATATATTTTGTCACCAACAAAAAACCTTTATAAAATTAAAAAGCAAGAAGTCTCTCCAGGAAACGGTATTAAGCATCAACAGATTAATATTCAACACTAACTGATTTGAGTTAGCCTCCCAGGGAGACTACAACTTACTATCATCACTAGACATCACATTTGAAATCTCTACTGTTCCTTCTCATTTGAGTATCATCTCATTTTCGAACATTTCAAATTTTGAAGCTTGCCACACTGGTGAGATTTGACAAAGAGAGGCTGGCAAAATCTATCACATGCCAGAGTTCCAAGAAAGACAGCATTTGTTACACACAGAAGTGTGCACTGCCGGTGGTTGTGCCATGCTCTTTGTACTGCATGTATACCTGACTCCACTTGGGTCAACAGTATGGTTGGAACATGACTCTTAGCACTAAAGGCATCAGCTTCTATTACTTAAACTTAAAGACTAAGTATACCTTAACTGGAATCAGCAGCAAACTCAAAGCCTCTTATTTGGACTAGATTCTACAGAAGAACAAAGATCCATCTGGGGAAGCCTGCCCCAAGTGTTTGAAATCTACTAAAGTTCAAGCTCGACATGACATCCCCACTTTTTTAAACTGATCGTACTTGGGCCATTTACAGGGTTTGAACCCAGGACCTTAGCCTAAAAGCAGGAAGCATTAACAACATTTCAGGTAAGAAGCTAAGAGTTTAGGTGGGGAGGGATAGCTCAGTGGTTTAAGCATTGGCCTGCTTAAATGCAGGGTTGTGAGTTCAATCGTTGAGGGGGCCATGTAGGGATCTGGGGCAAAAATTGGGGACTGGTCCTGCTTTGAGTAGGGGGTTGGACTAGATGAGGTCCCTTCCAACCCTGATATTCTAAGTCCTACTTTGCTCCCTTATTGAAGGTTGCTTTGATGAGGAGGCATTGCCTTTCTACTAGCTTCCTGGATGACTGATCCTGCTCTGCAGGAACACTTATACAGTGTTGCCCCTCCTGTTCTACCTACAACTTTATAGTGTGGTCTCATGATAGCAGACATCAGGAGCCCAGACACATTTAAGTAGCATATGGACCACATGGTACAATGTCATTAATATAAGGACAAATATTTGGATCATGTTTTCAGTCCATTCAGAAATTGCACTCTGTGAGTATTGCTTCATTTCTCCAGCACTAGTGAAAGACCAGACTCTTAGCCTGCCATAAGAAATGTAAGTATGTTAGGGATGAAGATTGGAGTAGTTGGAAAATGGCTGCCTTCAGGGCCTCCTAAATAAAGTGGAGGCCCTCAGAAAGAATCTTGCACCACAAAACAAAACAAAAAAAGAGTTCTGGAAACTATTGATGATTCATTCTACCTCAGACACTTGCTTGACAGATTTTTATCAAGCAAAAGTTCCAAGAGTGCTCCACTAAACTCCACAAAATGATGAAGCATTCACCAAGATGATGGATATGCTGTGACAGAAGGTCGTACTCTTATGCCCAAGCTTCATTCAAACCTTCTTGCTCTATAATGAAACCTTAGGGATCAGAATAGGAGGCTTTAGCACTCACTATCTGAGTCAGAAACTCCTGCCCAGTGATTCTACATAGTCACAATAGAAAATAAATGCCTGATTTCCCTAGAGGCCAATATACACAAATTCTTCTTGTTAATTGGGCTTTTCAATGTGTTGATGTTTTAAGCCATGTACATTGGATGTATACAATGAAAGGTTTCAGTGCTTGGCTGATATGTGGTAACTTGCACTGCTGGCTTACACTTTCCAGTTCCAACTGTTACAAGGGAAGCAGCACCTGAATGTAGGCTTCTTTTGATGAGGGGTTGTCAATACAGACAGACGTTAGACACTGGACTCTTATCTGTGACATCCACTCCCAACAAGGCTTCAAAGGCAGCTCAGGGAGTTCCACCTAGCTGGGAACTAATATGTTGCAGATGAGGCATAGCAAAGAGGCTAGGATACTCCGGGAGAGGGAGCTAGTCCTTTGCCCTGCAGTCAAAAGCTATGGAGTTTTGATGAGTTACCCTGTTTATATGGGGGAAGGAGGTTGATTTGTGTTTTTGGAATTTACTCAAATTTGCTAAATCTGTAAAAGCAGAAACCCTGAAATAAACCACCAGTCCCAGAGATGGTGGTTTGAAGTTGATTCTGTAGTGGATTCTTGCTCTCTGCTTCAATCCTGGCCTAACAGAATATGTACAATAATTTCACAAATATTCTAACTATACTACTTGGCTGGTGATAGCCAGGCCTTTGTACCAGTCAAAAAACCAAAACCAAAACAACCAAAAACCCAACCACAAATAAACAGGTAAAACATCTTTATCCCCAAGGCTATAATCATATGGTAACTGTAATTACATTATAATTGCAATATAACAACATTGTAATTACACTCTGATTTTTAGTTCCTATTAAGTAACTTCCATGCATCCATATAGCTACATGTCTGACTCAGTTATTACTATAGTTTTAATCTTGTACTTATTCATATTAGAATATAACTTTATTTACACTGTAATTATTCTCAATCATGTAATGACCTTTCCTTAATGAACTAGTAGCAATTATAGGTATACAAAAGCATAGTTATAGTCCAAATACACTGAAATTGCAGTGTGATTGGGAGTGTAATTACAGCTATGTAGTATAACATGACCTATTAACACTATAACATTTCTGGCACTCTAACATGCTAATAATCTTCTGATACAATTTCTTTTCTTCCTAATCTTTGTAATTCAAAATAAGATGAGGAACATGTCAAATTAGACAGAATATTTGATTAATAAAACAATTGGCTTTATGAAATATTTCAATGAGATTTTCATTTGCTGGCCACTCAGATCTATGAGATAATCAAAGACTACAAGGTATGCTTTTGAACTTCAACTTTCTTTTTAGTTTTAAATATGTTTGGAATATTTGATCTGAAACACAGTATTCACCACTATATAAGAAGGTTTCCCAAATCTGCTTGTTTTTACAAAAAACAAACATAGAAATTAGGGAGTGAAAGAACAATTAGAACATCCCTGTCCACCTTGGGATGTTTGTTCTCAGTGAACAGACTGCATAGCTGGTCAATGGGCCCCTAAGTAACAATGGTGCCTTGCTAAAGGCCATGAGGCTCTAACCCCGGGAGCTTTGATCAGCCCAACTGTGTGAGATCACTAAGTGTTTAATCATTTATTGGTGGTGAGGGGTGAAGATGTGCTGAGCTAAGCATGGAAGACTTGGTATAAAAAGTCACTTGCAAGATGAACTCAAGAACCACAAACAGATGTGGATGGCAGCTCAGCCTAAATGTACAAAAATCAAGCTTGCCCACAAGAGTTCTACAACTTTCCAAGAAGATGATATTTATTGGAGATTCAATACTCAAAACAATCAAAAGAACATTCTGCAAGGGACAGGTACACAGAAGGACAGTGCTACCTTCCCCGAACCAAGACATGAGACATTTCTAAGACTGGATAGGCTTCTTAAGTCAATGGGCAAGGATCCCTTGCTCATGGTTAATATCAGCACTGTTGACACTGCATCACAAGATACCTCACAGGTAGTAAATTACTTCAGGGAACTCAAAAGTATGCTGAAGAAGAATATCTAAGTGACCTTCTCTGACCTGTCCCACAATCTTAGGAAGAAATTAGAATATTCTGGAAGTGAACCTATGGGTAGGTAAGTGGCGTAGGGTAGAGGGTTCTGTTTTTTTGGAACATTGCTCCACCTTGTATGAAGATAGAGAGTTGTATAATTTGGATGGCCTCCACCTCAGTAGAAGGGACAAGCTGGATAAAGAAGTCAGGGAAGATAGGAGGACTTAGCACAAAATTGAGATGAGAAAAATATTAATCCAGGAACGAAAGGATATGAAGAAAAGAAATTCTTGAACTGACTGTATACCAATGCTAGGAGCTGGGTAACATACAATGTATTGGAATTTCTCATTAATTACCATAAATTCAATCTAGTTGGTATTACTAAAATCTGGTGGGATGATTTGAGCAATTAAATTAGTAAAATAAATGGTTATAACCTATTTAGGAAGGATCAAGTGGGCAAAATGTAAGAGCGAGTAGCACTCTCTCAAAAATGGCATTATCTGTTTCCGAGTCACTGAAACTCAGAAGAAAATATCTTGAATGCTTATGGATCAATATCTTAACAGATAAAGCACAAGATGTGTTTTTAGTTGGTGACTGCCACAGACCACCAAATCACAACAGGGAACAGAATGTGTAGGGAAAAGAATCTCATGATCATAAGGGATTTCAATTTGAGTGACATATGCTGGGGGAATCTCATGCTGCCAGTATTAAAACATCCTTGGAATTTCTAAACATTATTGATGACAATTTTCTTACCCAAAAGTGTTGCAACCAACACAGAGGGATTCTATATCAGATCTTTTTTGAAAGGTAAAAAGAAGCTGATCACAGAACTAAGAATTAATGTTAACGTAGGCACAAGTGATCATGACTTGTTCACATTTATAAAGTACACACAAAATAGATTCCAAACCAGTAATATACAGTAATTAATATAAGTCAGAAGCTAGGAGTTGTAGAAAATAGATAAGGAAGCAAAGAGAGATGAAGAGACATCTATGTGCAGCAGAGTTAAGGATAATAAAAAGGATTTTTTAAAAAAATGTATTCGGAACAGAAATAATTCTGATGATAGTACTGCTCTATTACTGGATGGAAACAGTAGAATTCTTAACTTAGAAAAGACAGAAATAGTCTATAAATATTTCTATTCTGTCTTTGGGAAAAAAAAATGTCATAGTCTCATAGACTTTAAGGTCAGAAGGGACCATTATGATTGTCTAGTCTGACATCCTGCACAACGCAGGCCACAGAATTTCACCCACCCGCTCCTGTAATAAACCCCTGATCTATGTCTGAGCTATTGAAGTCCTCAAATCATGGTTTAAAGACTTCAAGGTGCAGAGAATCCTCCAGCAAGTGACCCATGCCCCACGTTGCAGAGGAAGGCGAACGCCCCCCCAGGGCCTCTGACAATCTGCCCTGGAAGAAAATTCCTTCCTGACCCCAAATAGGGCGAACAGCTGAACCCTGAGCATGTGGGCAAGACTCACCAGTCAGACACCCAGGAAAGAATTCTCTGAAGTAACTCAGATCCCACTCCATCTAACATCCCATCATAGGCCATTGGGCATAGTTACCGCTAATAGTCAAAGGTCAATTAATTGCCAAAATTAGGCTATCCCATCATAGTCCCATATATAGTCCCACCATACAGTGATGATAATACTCCATCCAGTCACTAGTATCTCTGGAGGATGTTAAACATAAGTTATTAACTTAGATATTTTTAAAGCAGCAGCTCCAGATAACTTGCAGTCAAGAGATTTAAAATAACTGGCTGAGGAGCTCGCTGGACCATGAACGCTGATTTTCAATAAGTCTTGGAACACTGGGGAAGTTCCAGAAGACTGGAAGAAAGCTAATGCTCAGCCATTTTAAAAAGGGGATGGTCTGGGTAATTATAAGCCTGTCAGCCTGACACTGATCCTGGGCAAGATGATGGAGCAGCTGAGACAGCACACAACTAATAAAAGAATCAAAGGAGCTTAATGGAATTAATGCAAAACAACATGGGTTATGGAAAATAGTTCCTGTCAGACTAACTTGATATGTTTTCTTGATGGGATTACAAGTTTGTTTGATACAGGTAATAGTGCGTATGTAATTCATTTTGCAAATTTGGAGATTAGGCCTGTCAAACATGGAGTCCAACAAGCTACAGGCTGTATGCAGCCTGGCCAGTAATAACAGCTTGGCAAGTCGTAGTTTTTTTCAAAAAATACAAATGTCCTATAAAATTAAAATTAAAATGTGCTGTTCTTTTTTCTTGATATTAGGTGGTATAACATTGTGAGCAATTCATGCAAGACTCTGCTTGTCATATGGGTTATTGTCAAACCCATCTCCTGGGGCCCAAACCTGCTTCCCTTACTCACACATAGAATCATAGTATATCAGGGTTGGAAGGGACCTCAGGAGGTCATCTAGTCCAACCCCCTGCTCAAAGCAGGAAAAATCCCCAATTAAATCATCCCTGCCAGGGCTTTGTCAAGCCTGACCTTAAAAACTTCTAAGGAAGGAGATTCTACCACCTCCCTAGGTAACGCATTCCAGTGTTTCACCACCCTCCTAGTGAAAAAGTTTTTCCTAATATCCAACCTAAACCTCCCCCACTGCAACTTGAGACCATTACTCCTTGTCCTGTCCTCTTCTACCACTGAATAGTCTAGAACCATCCTCTCTGGAACCACCTCTCAGGTAGTTGAAAGCAGCTATCAAATCCCCCCTCATTCTTCTCTTCTGCAGACTAAACAATCCCAGTTCCCTCAGCCTCTCCTCAGAAGTCATGTGTTCCAGACCCCTCATCATTTTTGTTGCCCTTCGCTGGACTCTCTCCAATTTATCCACATCCTTCTTGTAGTGTGGGGCCCAAAACTGGACACAGTACTCCAGATGAGGCCTCACCAATGTCGAATAGAGGGGGACGATCACGTCCCTCAATCTGCTCGCTATGCCCCTACTTATACATCCCAAAATGCCATTGGCCTTCTTGGCAACAAGGGCACACTGTTGACTCATATCCAGCTTCTAGTTCACTGTCACCCCTAGGTCCTTTTCCGCAGAACTGCTGCCTAGCCATTCGGTCCCTAGTCTGTAGCTGTGCACTGGGTTCTTCCGTCCTAAGTGCAGGACCCTGCACTTATCATTATTGAACCTCATCAGATTTCTTTTAGCCCAATCCTCCAATTTGTCTAGGTCCCTCTGTATCCTATCCCTGCCCTCCAGCGTATCTACCACTCCTCCCAGTTTAGTATCATCCGCAAATTTGCTGAGAGTGCAATCCACACCATCCTCCAGATCATTTATGAAGATATTGAACAAAACCGGCCCCCGGACCGACCCGTGGGGCACTCCACTTGACACCGGCTGCCAACTAGACATGGAGCCATTGATCACTACCCGTTGAGACCGACAACCTAGCCAACTTTCTACCCACCTTATAGTGCATTCATCTAGCCCATACTTCTTTAACTTGCTGACAAGAATACTGTAGGAGACCGTGTCAAAAGCTTTGCTAAAGTCAAGAAAAAATACATCCACTGCTTTCCCGTCATCCACAGAACCAGTAATCTCATCATAGAAGGCGATTAGATTAGTCAGGCATGACCTTCCCTTGGTGAATCCATGCTGACTGTTCCTGATCACTTTCCTCTCATGTAAGTGTTTCAGGATTGATTCTTTGAAGACCTGCTCCATGATTTTTCTGGGGACTGAAGTGAGGCTGACTGGCCTGTAGTTCCCCGGATCCTCCTCCTTCCCTTTTTTAAAGATTGGCACTACATTAGCCTTTTTCCAGTTATCCGTGACTTCCCCCGTTCGCCACGAGTTTTCAAAGATAATGACCAATGGCTCTGCAATCACAGCTGCCAATTCCTTTAGCACTCTTGGATGCAACTTGTCCGGCCCCATGGACTTGTGCACGTCCAGCTTTTCTAAATAGTCCCTAACCACCTCTTTCTCCACAGTGGGCTGGCCATCTATTCCCCATGTTGTGATGCCCAGCGCAGCAGTCTGGGAGCTGAACTTGTTAGTGAAGACAGAGGCAAAAAAAGCATTGAGTACATTAGCTTTTTCCACATCCTCTGTCACTAGGTTGCCTCCCTCATTCATTAAGGGGCCCACACTTTCTTTGGCTTTCTTCTTGTTGCCAACATACCTGAAGAAACCCTTCTTGTTACTCTTGACATCTCTCGCTAGCTGCAGCTCCAGTTGCGATTTGGCGCTCCTGATTTCATTCCTACATGCCTGAGCAATATTTTTATACTCTTCCCTGGTCATATGTCCAACCTTCCACTTCTTGTAAGCTTCTTTTTTATGTTTAAGATCTGCTAGGATTTCACCGTTAAGCCAAGCTGGTCGCCTGCCATATTTACTATTCTTTCGACACATCGGGATCCCTATGCTTTCCAAAAACTTCCTGCATTGCTATGCACCGCTGTATTGCTCTCCCAGCAGATATCAGGAAAATTAAAGTCACCCATGAGAACCAGGGCGTGCGATCTAGTAGCTTCTGCGAGCTGCCGGAAAAAAGCCTCATCCATCTCATCCTCCTGGTCCGGTGGTCTACAGCGGACTCCCACCACTACATCACTCTTGTTGCTCACACTTCTAAACTTAATCCAGAGACATTCAGGTTTTTCTGCAGTTTCATACCGGAGCTCTGAGCAGTCATACTGCTCCCTTACATACAGTGCTACTCCCCCACCTTTTCTGCCCTGCCTGCCCTTCCTGAACAGTTTATAACCATCCATGACAGTACTCCAGTCATGTGAGTTATCCCACCAAGTCTCTGTTATTCCAATCACGTCATAATCCCTTGACATCACCAGGACCTCCAGTTCTCCCTGCTTGTTTCCAAGGCTTTGTGCATTCGTATACAAGCACTTGAGATAACCTGCTGATCGCCCCTCATTCTCAGTATGAGGCAGGAGCCCTCCCCTCACAGACATTCCTGCCTGTGCTTCCTCCCGGTATCCCGCTTTCCCACTTACCTCAGGGCTTTGGTCTCCTTTCCCCTGTGAACCTAGTTTAAAGCCCTCCTCACTAGGTTAGCCAGCCTGCTCGCAAAGATGCTCTTCCCTCTCTTCGTAAGGTGGAGCCCGTCTCTGCCCAGCACTCCTCCTTCATGGAACACCATCCCATGGTCAAAGAATCCAAAGCCTTCTCTCCGACACCACCTGCGTAGCTATTCGTTGATGTCCACGATTCGACGGTCCCTACCCAGGCCTTTTCCTTCCATGGGGAGTGGAGTTCACTGCAGGCCTGTGAAACTGGCAATGCATAAGTGCCCTGTCCTTAGGGGGACCTCCAGGAAGAATTATGCTTCAAAAAGACACCCTCAGACATAATTCCTCTTGGGGCTCCTGGTTGTGCTGCAGGAGAGTGTTTTCTTACAGCTCTTAAAACCTCTTAATACCCTTTCCTCACCTGAGCAGTGAGCTCTGCCCACTGGCATGTGGGGGATGGAAGGGACAAATCTGGAGCCGTTCTAATCCTGCACATTCCTCCCCCATTTGCTCTGTGAGGAATTACCCACCAGTACACAAAGCTAAAATCCAGAGAGCCCTAATACAGCCTTCTAAGGTGAAATCCTCACTTCTCCTTTGTCTCCTGTGTGGCCACATTATGGCTCACAAGTAGTTTCAATAAGAATACTCCAACAAATATTGCTATAAGCAAAGGGCAAGGGCAAGGGACAATGTATCTAGTGGAGGGGATAATAAAGGGACAAATTCTACTGTCCTGACTCACAATTAGTAATCTCCTATTCAGCAAGTAGTTCCATTGGCCTAGATTGTGTCCTTGTTGACTGAGGTCAAGGCAGGTAATAAGATATCTGTACACCACTCTCAGCATACACAGACCTTGAGTCCAGGTGCAGTGTGGAGCATAACTCCTGGTTTATAGATATTCCCCATTGAGAGAAAGGGGGTAGGAAAGGGATGGACAGTGAACGAAGCCATGACTTTGCTCTCCTTCCATGACTGGCCAGAGTGACAGAGCAGATGTGAGCAAGGAAGTAAGATACAGAAGTGCAAGAATTGTAACTTACAGGTTGAATTGGACTATAAATCACAATTCCTTCTTGAAGCAGAGCAGTTACCTACTCATGGCTGAGTTTAAAGTTTCAACCTAGGCCAGAGGGATTATTTGCAGTGTAAATGACTATTGAACATAAGTAAGTGTGACAATCTGGGTCTCAGTGACTACACACAAGGCCCTCAATGAGTGATTGACAGACTAAGGAATAACCCACCATCTCCTCATTCCTAACCACTAGACTGTTGCCTCACACACACAACATATAGGGTCACATTCTGGATGACTGATGCATATTGTGCATCCTAGCATTACTTGGAAGTTTTCACCATTTCTATATGAGAAATGTTTAAATTGATCCTTTAACCTATATTTTGCTATATTGTTGTGAAACTTTAATCAAGCTTTGGGAACTTCAGAGCTAAATGTCAGCAAATTTCCTAGTCAATAATAAGTTCAGATATATTGTTTGCAATAAGACATGGAACAGCTTCTGTGTATGTGTATATTATTCTTTCCTTCCCCATTTCCTTAGCTTGAAAAGATATATACTCTGTGTGTGTAACACACACACCTTATTAAAATCTCTGCAACTTAATGTACGGTGAGTACTCAGACACACCCTTATCTGTACTCACTGTTTGTCCCTTCCTTAAATTTTTCCATTTTCTGTTATTTAAGATTTATTTTTTTCTAAAGCTGCTAATAACATCAAGAAATAAAATGCATAACTATGGTGCACTTTGAGATGTCTATAACATAGAAACAGTCCTGTCAATAAGCATGTTGGGAATTGAGACAGCAGTGAATAGACCTATTTGTGAGAAGACTTTGCTAACATCTTTGCCAATGTGATGCAAGCTAAAATATGTATGCTTTCTATGGGTTCGTTGAGAAAACAACATTTAAAATCATTATGAGAGTAGAATACTTATTTGTCCATATGTATAAATTCGAGAGACAATCAAGTAAAAAGAACAGAAGACATTAAAATTAACTGAAGAATTAAGTATAGGCTGACCTATAATGGACAATGGGAATTTGATGTGACACTTTATAATATTAAACACAGGCTCAGATTCTCTGCTGGAATCCAATAGATCCCTCAGTAGGGCTGTTTGAAAATTTTCTATCAACACTTTTCATTTAATGGAAAATGGAAACTACATGTTTCATGGTAAGTGCTTTCCACAGAATTTTGTTTTTTCATTAAAATAAATTAATGGCCAAAAAAAAAAAGTCTGAAACCCATAACAATTTGATTCTGAAATACTGCCAGTATGCATCATAGGAATTTTAGTTTGAATGCCTCATATTACCATTCTCCTCTATGGGCTGGGCTCCTGAGACAGATATCTTCCATGGTGTGCTGTAGCCATTTTATAGCCATGAAGCTCTGCACCTCCATTGTGGTGCATCGTGGAATATGAAGTCCAGTCAGGGAGCCAGAAGAGAATGGAAGTGTAAGGCACATAAACAACAACTTCTATGTGTCTCTGTGGCCACATCTCTGAAAAAATATTTTGGTTTTTAGGTCAAAAATATGTCAGTTTTCAATTTTTCACTCAGCATTTGAAATTTTCCACAGGAGGGGAAAAAAATATGACCAGCTCTATCATCAGTGCAGCAGACAGGAAGCAAACCATCAGGAGGCTGGCTAAAGACACCTGAATGTCTGGCCTTTTCTACACTATTTCTGGTCCCAAAGTAATTTAAATATAAATGAACCATGTTATTTGGCAACACTCCCCAAGTGACTAGGGACAGGCTGGTTTGGCTACCTGAAACCCTCCCATTTCAGCTGAGAGTTTCTCCATTCACAGAATTCCTCAGTAGGAGAGATCCAATGAATGTCCATCCCCTTTTTGCTGCTGGAGTAACACAAAAGGAGTAGAATGGAGAAGACAAAAACTTTTATATTGTTTGAATATTTCTGGTTGTTGTTGTTTTTGGTTTTTTTGTTTTTTTGTTTTTTTTGTTCAGTGATAGTATTTGAAAAAAAAAATAGTTTGAAATCAAATAGAAATGTAAAATTTGGGAGGTTTAGCCATTTTCTTATCCTGGTTTCCGCCACTACCACTGAAGAAAGTTCTCAAAATTCCTGATATTTTTAGTTGCAAATCTTTTCATTCAAACATTCTTGAAAATGTTTGCATCAATCAGATTTTTCATTTCTTTTAAAAAATTTAGAGGAAAATAATGTCTAATTTTCAGCAAGCCCACATTAATAGATTAGGACCCTTTCAGACCCCAAATTACCTCTATGACTGCATGATGTTGTTCATGGAATCTCCATTCAACTCTGTTGTCCTGAAACACAGAGGCTACGTTCTGTTCCAAAGAGAGTGCTCTCCCATCTTAAGTATGGTCAGATAATTAGATTGCTCAGATGCTGAATATTTAAGTGCCAACAATATGCCTGGTACTGTAGAAGACCCACACAATCCACACAGAATGTTCCTCCCCCAAGATCATAAATCTAAAATCCATGATACGGGCACCCACACTTGAGATGGAGTTACAGTCTGAAAAACTGGCATTCCTTAATGTATTTAGTCTCGCAGCACACATATGAAGCAGGGAAGTGCTATTATCCCCATTTTACAGACAGAGAACTGAGGCGCACAGAGAGACTAAATGACTTACCCAAGGTCACACAGGAAGTGTGCGGTAAAGCTGTGCCTTGTATTCAGGTCTCCCACAGTCTGGCTAACTACTAGATGATCCATCAGCCCCACAGAATGCTATCAGAGGAAGCACTGATAATGCATAATGCCTATCCTGAGCTTCTCATAGTGGGTAGGTTCTTAACTGGCTTTCTGATTGATCCATATCACATAGACTTGCTTGACAGCTCTAAAATTTGGGTAAGCCAGTTGGATAGTCAGGGCCCATTGAGCTGAGATTTCTTTTCCCCAATGACAATTGAGTGATGGGTTACTGTACAGGCTCCTCTTCCCCACCCATTAGGAAGGACAAACCAGCCACAATAGCAATTTAAGAATGCAGTTTTCCACTATTGATCTGTAAAAAAAATATGCCCTAACAAGCAATGTTACGGTGATGTATGTTATGATAAGTAGTTTCCCAATGGAGGCACAATAGTATGATTATGTCTAGGAACTGAGAGAACTATATTTTTATGCTGTTCGCTCTCATAAAGCACTTCATTTCATGAGAGGAGACTAGCATAGGTGGAGGGAAGGACTAAGGGTGAAAGTTTCACTAACTTGGCTCTTTCCCTTTCTATGCTAGTAAACTGAACAATGTAGAAGGCTCTTCCGTCTGCATCCAGTCGCCTTGTTTTACTTTCTTTAAACAGAAAGACAACCTGATTGGTACCTCTATCATTTTGCTCCCATACAATGTAGCAATGCAACTTCACCATAAACATTTCTGCATCCTGCAAGTCCACAGGGATTGGCCAAGAATAGGTTGCTCTGTACCTAGGATGTGGGGAGCTCATCTGCCTGGTTTCCACACCCCTTATCCATTATTCCTCCCTATGCAGTGAAGCGCAGGGTGTATTATTATTATTTATTTATTTGCTCTAAGGAAAAGTGCATAGAGAAAGACAATTTCACTGCAAACATGAAAATAGAGACAGGTCAGTCAAACGTTTTTCCCAGGGTTCCAAACCTGATCTACTTTATTGTTTTATGGAAATTCATGCAAATCACAGTAGTTTTGTCTGTCTGACTAGATTTTTATATATAAACACAAATAGGAAAGATGCAAATTAAAACAAATGGTATGCATGAAACCCTTGTGTCCCGAGTTTCATGCAGCTGTAGTTATATTATTCAGCTGAACACCCAATCTGGAAATCTGAAATAAAGTATTATGGAAGCAGTAAAATATAACTAATCCATGCATTCTGAGGAGATGACAGAAATTAGTTTGAGGATGAAAGGTAGGAGCCAAGCTTTGAAATGGAACAAGACTTAATTGGGACAAAACATTTTAAAGAAAGTAGCAGGAGACAATTGGTAAAGAGGAAATAAAAAGATTTAAAGGGAAGAAATATACTGAGCAATCTGAGTCCCTATAAGAAAAGAGCACAGCGAGTGGTAGAAAAAAATGCAACATAGTAATGTGAAATACTTTGAGAAACCCAGGAGTAAGTGTAGCTAAAGTTAAGAAAATAACTGCTAATGGAGCAACAGAGATGTTTTTTACTTCAGAGAAAAGATAAAATATTTATATCTATAGCATTCTGTGAAGAGGAGAAACATTTTATTTCATCTTAGCTTGTATTTTTGCAATAATGTACGGTTCTGTGAAACCTGTCTTAAGCAAAACTCAGTGGCCCAAAGAGAGAGTCTTTAATTAAAGGTCAAATATTTTTGCGACAGGATACTTTCCCAGACAAAGAATAGTCTATTGGAGGTAGATAGACCAAGCATGTTGCTGGACAAATTTTGATCTGGATTCTGTATAATTTCAGGGTGAAGCTTAGTTTACAGTATAAATATGAGCTTGAATTCAGCTTCAGTGACATCAAAGTAAAATGAGCAAAAGAAATAAGAAATAACATTTTAAATAGATATCGGCAAATACTTGATTTTTGTTTTGTTTTGTTTCAGTGGCAGTTCTCAAAAAAAAAAAGGTTCAGGTTGAAGCAAATCCAATTTTTTTCTGATTTTTTTGGTGACTCAGAAAGTTCATTCCACAGTGGGCATTCGGACACGGGCCTCTCACATCTCAGGCGAGTACCCTAAGCACTGGGCTAAAAGTTACAAGGGTAGGAGGAACAGTTACAACAACAGTAACTCTTCTCCACCATTTACTTCTTCTTTGACCATTTTGTGAATATTCAGAACTATTTGTATCAAATTCCTGACTAGTTTCAGGTCAGCCAAAACCGCATTATTCCTAGAATAAACTATTTGTCTGAAAAAATTCACATTGTGAATTGTAATTGTAAAGTCCCCTATTAGGAAACCCAGGATACAGTCCACAAATCCATCTGTCACCCCACACACTTACAACAGTCCTCTCCTCCACTTGTCATTGTGTTTTTTTCCTTCCCTCCAGACATTTTCTTCCTCCCGCATCTACTAATTCTCTCTCCCATCAATTCTATCCCTTCTTGTCCCAACAATCAGTTCTTTTTCATTTACGGTCCGCCCACTCCTACTAGTCTATAGTCCTCTTCCCCTTTTTGGTGCCTCAGTTTCCCCCCCTCCCCTAATACCTCACATACAGGCTGAGGTTGGTAACCTGATCAGCAACTGCTGCACCTCCTTACCCTTCTTCCTCCCTTGCCACCTGCACAGAATTACTCACTATGGGATCATCCTCCCCCAGATCACTGTGGTTAGAGAAGATGGGGGAAACTGAGGACAGGGGGGCAGTGTGATTGGCTGGCAGGGACAATGAAAGGAAAGAGTCTCAGTAACCAGCCCCAGCCACCACCCCTCCTTTTGTCAGCTGGCCAAAAAAGAAAAAGCCAGCGACACAGAAGGAGAGACCAGGGAATGAGATAAAAGATCTGAAAGCCAGAACCTCGGTTAAAAGCCACAGGTTAGGCAGGTCTGCCTTCCTTCTTTCTCTTAATCTGTATGATGTTGTAGGACTAGAGGAGTCACCCTAACATCAAAAAAATAAAAGGGGGAAAGAAATTGAGGCAGAATGTGAGAAAAGGTGAGTACCGGAGAAGGGATTTTGGTGCGGGAGGAGAGTGGGACACAGTGAGGAGGGTAAAAAAGGTGGATGCTAGAGAGCACAAACATGTAAAACTGAGGCTCAAGTGGCTCCCTGCCTGTAGAGTAGAATAGGGTGGATGGGGGAAAGGGACGACTGGGATGGAGAGAGGATTATGTGAGAGATTGGAAGGAAGGTGGGATTAGAGACAGGATCTCTCCTCTCTCCCCCCTGTCCTATTGCTCCCTGGCCTCTGTGAGGTTGTCAGTACTGGACAGCAAAAATTCTCTCTTGTCCCCTCTGCCCCTCCTCCTGATCCAAGGGTGAGGAGTCTTTATTTTGGTCTCTGCCCTGCCATGAGCTTTACTATATTCTCCAGCAAAATGACTGCCTGGTGCTTAATACTTACTCACAGTTTCCATATTTTATTCAGGATCCCAGTTACTTATCCAAAGACTGAATTGTTTAACATGGACATATATCAAAGATCTTCTACACTTTCCACAGTATGCATCCGGTGAAGTGAGCTGTAGCTCACAAAAGCTTATGCTCAAAAAATTGGTTAGTCTCTAAGGTGCCACAAGTACTCCTTTTCCTTTTGTGAATACAGACTAACACGGCTGTTACTCTGAAACCTTTAAAATTATAGACATTTATCGGATGGAAATCAGATGGAAGGATAAAATTAAGAAAGCAAATTATGTTGGTTCATGTTTTTTATGCATTTTTTGGAGACTCAGCTAAGTTTCCTGCTGCGCACACACACCTCCCCATTCCACACTGTGCAAATCCTTTGGTCATCCCAAGCATCCAATCATTTTTAGTCTTGCACATTTCTGAACAACACAGGGCATGCTGTTCCCCAATCTGCAGCTTTATTTCTGCACAGAGTCCTGCCCTGTGTCAGACTTCTCCAAACAACCATGTGTTTGAAAATGTTCCTTCACTAAGTAACTGGACTTAGAAAAGGTGCAAATGAAAATAAAATATTAAGTATAATCTTCACTCTGAATGTCCTTGGTTTTATTTTATCTATCCATCCATCCTCTATCTAAACCTTTAACTTAATGAGATGGACTCTCAAGACTAACTCCAGTTTTTGAAAGTGGTGGGTTTTTTGGGCCTGGCAATATTGTATTGCCTTTTACTTGGCTGCAGTAGTTTTACTGTAATGTGATATGACTGCTCCCAATTTGTACAGCACATGTCAAATAACAAATTAAATGTTTCTGCATCTGCTAAAATGACAGGAATGTTAATCCAGTGATAATGAGGTCTTGATCCTATTACAGTTTCTCAGCCAAAGCTCCTGTTGCACTCAATGGAAGTTTTACCTGAGTAAATGTAGGATCAGGCCTTCAGTTGCTACAGACATCCATATTTTAGCTATTAATGTGATAACTACAAAAATGAATTCGTCCTTCATAGATTGAGTAAAAAAGCAGAGGTTTGCAGCAACAGGACTCAGAAAAAAAGTCATGATAATATTCTCTCTCCCTGTGTATTGCCCTTATGATTTGCACATTAATTAGTTTGAATTTGTTTTAAGTTTAACTAATAATTTTAATTTAACTGCATTGTCCTGATTCACTCTGAATAACCGTCACGCAGCAACAGAAACAAAATAATATATTCTATTTCTCCTTGACTACTTTTTCTACCTATAGAGTGAAATGTATTATTCATCTTTAGTCACTATGTTTTGGGGTCTGTCATAAAAATCACTATACATTTCTAAAGCTACAGTAAATCTTTAAAGAATATGTCACAAGAGACTATGTGCCCCAGTTTTACTGGTTGCAGTGTTCAACTGTGCTGGTCCCAGGATATTAGAAAGAAAAAGTGGGTGAAGTAATATCTTTCATTTGTCCCTTTCACCAACAGAAGTTGACGCAACAAAAGATATTACCCCTCACCTATCTTGTGTCTCCAGTTTCCCTGGGACAACCTTTTTTTCCATATGATGACCTGTGTCTCAAGAACTTTTACTAGACTCCTGAAATGTCCTGGTTTTTCATTTAATCCATCAAAATTCTCTCTCTCTCTCTCCTTTTTTTTTTTTTTTTTTTTGGTAACTACAAAATTTGTGCTCAAGACATGTTTCTGTGCTGGTGTAAAATATTTCTTACAGAGTTGTTTCACTGACATCATGCAGCAGTTGTAACTTTCACCAAATCATTGTACATGGCCAAAGCTTGTCTTAACATGTCAGTGACAGCTCTGTAATAAGAGCTGATGAATAAGTCTTGTCCATGCAAAAGCCCTGCTCTGACCTCTCTGGGGACATGTGTGAAAAAGGGTTTTGGGAGGATACTTGACAGTTCCGCTGACCCTCTTTTGTGCTCCTCTCTATAGTCACCAGAACCACAGAAAGAAGAAAAGCATTGGACAGAGGGGAATCCGTTAATAAGATAAGCCTTTCTTTGATCTACTTCCAGCAAATGGAACAGAAAACAAAGCAAAACAAAAAAACAACCCACAGAATATAGCAGTGGTGGGCAACCTGCGGCCTCTGGGCTGCACGTGGCCCGTAAGGGAAATCTACTGGCAGGCTGTGAGACAGTGTTTACATTGACCTTCCATAGGGACGGCTGCCTGCAGCTCCCTTTGGCTGCAGTTCGCCATTCTCAGCCAATGGGAGCTGCGGGAAGCAGTGTGGGCCGCAAGGACATGCTGGCTGCTGCTTCCCACAGCTATCATTGGCTGGAAATGGTGAACTGCGGCCATTGGGAGCTGTGGGTAGCTGTGTCTGTGGACAGTCAATGTAAACACTGTCTCATGGCCCGCCAGCTGATTACTCTGATGGGCCGTGTGTTGTCGTGGGCTGCAGGTTGTCCATCACTGAAATACAGAGTATGGGAGGATTTTGCGACTCTAAAATATGTTGCTAGAAAAGTGTCCTAGCTTTTGATTTTGAAAATACAGTCACCTTAATTATATGTACAACTTACATTTGCAGATATGAGCCCTGTGGCCTGAAGCCTGAGATGGTAAGGAGCTTTCTGTTCCTATCTGTTCATGAATAGAGAGAAGAATAGCCACAGAGCTGCTATATTTGTATAAGCTATTTACCCAGAACTCCAAATGGACAGAAGCTCCAGAAAATGAGGTTTCTGTCCCCATGTATTGGTGAACATGGGAAATACAGCTACAGAAATAACTTTGTTTGCATAAGCTTTATATAGATAATTCCTCCAGTGACACTCTGGGAGCCACTATAACTGTATACAAACTTAGAATTGGTTGGTAGTGGAACTGAACTAAGATGGGGGTGGGAAAAGATTCCTACCTTGTCAGAAGCAGTGTGTTTCTTGGAGGAAGCACCCTGCATAAGTGTCATATATGAGGATCATGTGATGTTGGAAGGACTCTCTGTTAAAACAGAAGAGGATTTTTGATGGTGTGCAATGTGCAGAAGGCTCTTTACTGATGAGCGTGCACAAAACAACAGCAGAGCTAAGTGACTTTTGGTGAAGCCCCTTCTACCCAGCCACAAAATGAAGTTCAAATCACCATAATTAGGTTAGGTGGTGGGGCCTTAGGACAGGACCAGGCATCATTTCTCATGGGACTGGAGACAGGCCTATCCGCATATACCTCAGGATTCTGGCATTGCACTATGCACTGACACCAAAGTGTGGGTGGGGGTTAATAATGGAAAAGGGGAAGTGATGTAGTAACTGAAGGTTTGTCTATTGGTCATAGTGCACCAGAAGCTAAATATGAGTCAACAGCGTAACATGATTGCCAAAAAGCAAACATCATTCTGGGATGTATAAGCAGAAGTGTTATAAGCAAGACACGAGAATCAAAGGGATAGCTGTGTTAGTTTGTAACCACAAAAACAACAAGGAGTCCAGTGACACCTTAAAGACTAACAGATTTATTTGGGCATAAGCTTTCATAGGTAAAAAAAAACCCACTTCAGAGACACAAAAAACCCACAAAATCTTATGCCCAAATAAATCTGTTAGTGTTTAAAGTGCTGCCGGACTCCTTGTTGTTTTTGAAGACATGAGAAGTAATTCTTCTGCTCTACTCTGCTCTGTTTAGGCCTCAGCTGGATTATTGTGTCCAGTACAGGGTGCCACATTTCAGGAAAGATGTGGACAACTGGGAGAAAGTCCAGAGAAGAGCAACAAACATGATTAAAGGTCTAGAAAACATGACCTGTGAGGGAAGATTGAAAAATTGAGTTTGTTTAGTCTGGAAAAGACAAGACTGAGAGGGGACATGATATTTTTCAAGTACATATAAGGTTGTTACAAGAAGGAGGGAGAAAAATTGTTCTCCTTAACCTCTGAGAATAGGACAAGAAGCAATGGGCTTAAATTGCAGCAAGAGCAGTTTAGATTGGACAATAAGAACAAACTTGCTAACTTCCTAACAGGGACATGATGGTCACCGCTTCCCACAGCTCCCACTGGCCGGGAACAGTGAACCGTGGCCACTGGGAGCTACGGGCGCGCCTTGCAAATCTAAACAAACTGTCTGGCAGCCTGCCAGCGGATTACCCTGATGGGCTGCATGCAGCCCACTGTCTGTAGGTTTCCCATCACTGGTCTAGATAATACTTCGTCCTGCCATGAGTGCAGGGGACTGGACTAGATGACCTCTCAAGGTCCCTTCCAGTCCTATGATTCTATGTTCACTCCAATGGGTGGGGAACCAGGTTAATGGACTACTGCCAAAGGTACATTGGGGAGTGTTTTATCTATTATTCATATAAATATATCACATTATGTTTTCCCCAGTTGATGCTGTGTTCCCTTTTCCCTAATAAAGTTTTCCTCGTTGCATACATTGACTCAGTGTTTGTGAGTGGGGATGTATTGCATGCTAAGAGTACCCAGGGAAAGCATCTAGTGATCCCAGAAGTTCTGGATGAGGGATTCAAGTCAGTGGCGTTTGTTAATTTTGAGACCCCTAGCTATTTCTACACAGCTATTGTGGCTGCAATTAACCATCTACAGAAGGGTTGTATGTAAATAATTAAAATATTCCATGAGGCTACTGAAAAGGATGAATTAAATTTAATTAGACGTGCACCATCATCAAGTAGTCTGATATTACCTACACTGGCCCTCCTGCATATGCAATATTGGATAATGAATTTTTTTGGAATTCTATTTTCTCCTACCACAGAAGCAGCTCCACGTGGTGTGATGGAATGTGAAGTCTAAACTGTATTTTCAGATGTATTAAAAAAGGTGTTTTTTTTGTTTTTTTTTTTAAGATTAGTCACCTCACCTTTAAAACTGTAAATACATTTTTATGAATGAGGTTGTGCATCAGCCATGCTGCTGGCACAAATATAATAATTGTTAGAATCTGATCAAAAATATGGTATAGACAGGGCTCCACATCAGATCTAAAACTGTCTTGCTTACAAATATTGTTTTCGTTAAATAAAATGCTAAATTAAACTGGATGATTTGAAGGAAATATTTGTACATAGTAGATTTAATTCACTTATAATCATGAAAAAAAGAGAAAACAAGTTAATTTTTTTTATTTTGTTATTTTTCCCTTAAATTGTTTTTCAAGCATCTTTTTAAATTCCTTTTCAAGCATCTTGCAAACCTAAATTAGTGTAAAATGACTGTTGATAAGATAATATGATTATATATAACAGGTGCATAACACCTGTGCTATTATCTTTACAAAACAGAGTATAGATCTACACCTGCAGTTGTTTACAACAACTCTTTCAGCAAACATTTTTGTGTAAGTGAACTTATCCTTCTGAATATACTGTTTTACTCATATCTATATTACCACCTACACATCAGCTGGTGACTACCTATAATAATACTTAGCTCTTATATAGCACCTTTCATCCATAGATCTCTGAGTACTTTACAAAGGAAAGCTACTATTATCCTCATTTTTCATGTGGGTTAATAAGACATAGAAACCTACCCCAAGCCACACAGGAACTTAGTGGCAGAGCCAGGAAAGAATTGAAGCCACCTGACTTCTAGTTCAGTGCCCTAGTCATTGGACCGCATTGCCTTTATGTAAGGGTACTGTTGCCCCCCTACTAACATTCAGTGGGGTGTTTTGGTTGGCTAGCTCCCAGTACTAAAATGGGAAGGGTCTCTGGGGAATCAGGATCCTGAGACTGACAGCCCCCAGGAACAATGGGGAGGGGCCAATGCTCCAGGTCAGCCTGAATGACAGGGCAAGCAGGCTAATCAGGAGGCCAGGGAGATCCCATCCTCCATGTGAGCTAGGTTTGTCTGGGTCAGAGAGAGTGGGGCTGAGGTAAGGAGAAAGCAGGGGCCTGAGCTAAGCTGGGGAGCAGAGCTGGGCCAGATCCAGAGGGACCAGAAAAGCAGCCCAGAGAGAGCAGGCCCTGTGCTGGTAGTAGAACTGCAGCCCCAAAGCCAGAGGCACAGCCCAGAGAGAGCAGACTTGCCCTGGGAGCAGAGCTGCAGCAACCAGAGCCAGAGGGGCCAGAAAAGCAGCCCAGGAAGCAGGTCAGTGCTGGGAGGAGAGTCACAGAAGCAGCCTGCAGAGCAGACCTGTCCTGGGAGCAGAGCTGTAGCAACCAGAGGCAGAGGGGCCAAAGAAGCAGCCCAGGGAGCTGGAGGCAGAGCAGCAGCAGCGCTGAGACAGAGTGGTGGAGCTGGGGCTGGAGCAGTCCGGAGCTGGGTGTGGTGAGCAGCTGGGAAGAGTGAGGGGGACCCTGGGCAGCGAGCCCAGCACAGGGAGACGCCTCAGCCAAGAGGCTCTGCAGGCCAGGCTTGGATCGTAACCCCGACAGGGCAGGGGCAACACTGGGCAGAAGGGTCCTACCACTTAGAGCCTGAGAGCGTGTGGCCACCACTAGAGCGAGTGTCCAACCCACAGCATCCCTACAGCACAGCCAGGGCCTGAGAAGAAGGCCTGGGACTTACAAGGAACAGACTGTGAACTGCCCTGACATTCCAGAGACACTGTTTGTGATGTTCCCTGCCACAGAGCGGGGTGATGTGTTTCCTTTAACCTTTCCCATTTTCCCTTATTCTTTTTAAAATTAATTGTTGATTAATTAACTTGCATTCGCTTTAACTTGTATGTAATGGTCAGTGGGTCAGAGAAGTGCCCAGTGCAGAGAGAGTACCCCGGAGTGGGGACACCCTAGCCCCTGTCCTAGGTGACTACAGCAGGGTTGGGGGTCGAGCCCCACAGGAATCCTGGGCCCAGCCTTGTTGGGGTTACGAGGACTCTGCCAGACAGGAGAGTCCTCAAGGGCAGGGAGGCCACTGGGTAAAGGAAGTGGGAGTGAGGACTCAGATCCTTTCGCTAGCCCACTTCACCGGGGTAGTGCAGAAGCCAGGAAAGTTCCCCACAAGAGCGGGACTATTCCCCCGATTACATTTATAACATAATCTCTTTTCTGGGGATAAGTATTCTGACTTTTCTTACCTTTCCACAGAATACTTAAATGATGTATGATGATATTTTAATACTTAAATGTTGTATTAAAATACATTTCCATCTCTTATATTATGTAGGACAAATACTGTTCCCTGCCCCCATCTCACTGAGGCTGCACTTGGAGAGATCAGGCTCAGGTACACATCCTTTCTATGCCATGGAGCTCATCTCCATCAGGGTTTGTCTACATGTTACAGTAATGCACCCTCTGGGAGTGTGATTTCCAAAGTGCACTAACATGTTGCACGTTAATTGGTGTGTATAGACCCTACTGGTGTGCACTAAAGGTTCCCTAGTGAGCTTTAATGTAGTACATTAGTGTGCATTAGAAATCATACCCCCGTAAATGTGCATTACCCCTCTCTTTAGACAAGCTCAGGCAGCTCTACAAAGTTAGTTTGAATGTGAGGAAGAGGCAAGCTGGGAAAAAGGGTAAGGATTGGCTGCTTTATCTGCCAGTTGATCTGAATCCACATGTAAGTGGGCAGTTCATAGTCTATTCCTTGTAAGTCCCAGGCCTTCTTCTCAGGCCCTGGCTGTGCTGTAGGGATGCTGTGGCCTGCAGAGCCTCTTGGCTGAGGTGCCTCCCTGTGCTGGGCCCGCTGCCCAGGGTGCCCCTCTCTCTCCCCAGCTGCTCACCACACCCAGCTCCACCGCTCTGTCTCAGCGCTGCTGCTGCTCTGCCCCCAGCTCCCTGGGCTGCTTCTTTGGTCCCTCTGCCTCTGGTTGCTACAGCTCTGCTCCCAGGACAGGTCTGCTCTGCAGGCTGCTTCTGTGACTCTCCTCCCAGCACTGACCTGCTTCCTGGGCTGCTTTTCTGGCCCCTCTGGCTCTGGTTGCTGCAGCTCTGCTCCCAGGGCAAGTCTGCTCTCTCTGGGCTGCTCCTCTGGCTTTGGGGCTGCAGCTCTGCTCCCAGGACAGGGTCTGCTCTCTCGGGATCTGGCACAGCTCTGCTCCCCAGCTCAGCATGTGCCTCTGCATTCTCTCTGTCTGACCCAGGCAATTCCAGCTCACACGAGTGTAAGCAGTGTCAGGATGAGCTCCACCCTGACATCTGGTGGTAAGGTGTGGCAAGTTGTGGAAAAGAACTTCAGGGGCCGATCTCATTTGCATAGGCACACCCACCCCGCCTAGAATGAGACCATAGCTGCCCAAATGGTCACTTTGGCTGCTGTGGGATCCCCAGTGTCTCTGTTATTGGGACAGGAAGAATAAATTGTTATTACCCTGATTATGGGAACTGTGCTTGGAACTGTACGTGGCCTTTTGTTATGATGGAGGGATTCACCATCAACTAAGTAGCACTCGCTAGGCAAGGGTCATGGGTTCCAAAACTGTGTGAATGAAGAGAGGCTGGGGACAAGTATTAATACTTGGTGGCATGGGCTCCTTGGTGAGGGCCTTACATGCTAATTGCACTTCCTCCTCTCTCCACTGTGGAATATCAGAGCTAATTTTGATTTCATTAGAAGTCTAGTTATAGGCTGCTGAGCTCACTTTGGGCTGACAGTGCACCAGCACTAGGGCTTCCCTACTACAAGCTGAATTCACCTAAGAGCTGAAATCACTGAGTGTTGTGTTAAGTAGTGGGGGAGCCTGAAGATATATTGTGGAGCAGTTTGCGGGACGGCTGGTGAAGCAGTTTGACGCGGAGCAGTGTGTGGATGGCAGGAGCAGCTTGTGGGCCGTGGAGCTGAGCGAAGGAGTTTGTGGGGTGGCTGGCGGAGCAGAGCGCAGCTGAGTGAAGGAGTTTGTGGGGCGGCTGGCGGAGTGGAGCGGAGCGAAGGAGTTCGTGGGGCGGCTGGCGGAGCGGAGTGCAGCTGAGCGAAGGAGTTTGTGGGGCGGCTGGCGGAGCGGAGTGCCGCTATGGGGCAGTCAGCTTCAGATCACGTAAGGTGCCTCTTACCCCCGTCCCATTTCCACCCAGGTTGGGAGGTAAAGCTCCGCAGATAAACTTTCGAACTCTGGGGCTGCCCTGACCAGGGACAGAGACTTTTGGGGCATTGGACTTTTGGGACTTTGGGTGATTTGGGGTTGCTGGACTCAAGAACCAAAGGGAAAAGGGCATGCCCCAATTTGCCTGGGGTGGGTTCTTTTTTTTTTGCTCATGGGTTGTGTTATGAATCCTGTTGGTGGTGTTTCCCCAACATAATGCCACATTGTTTCTCTCTGTTATTAAAAGGCTTTTGCTACACTCAGACTATGTGCTTGTGAGAGGGGAAGTATTGCCTCTTGGAGGCGCCCAGCGGGGGTGGTATATATTTGTCCCAGGTCACTGGGTGGGGGCTCGAGCCGGTTTGCATTGTGTTATTGGAATGGAACCCCTAGATATTGAACCCGGCCCTTGTTGCTGCCAACTCTGACGGGCAGAAGGGTTACACGAGTATGGGACCTCCCTGGCCTCCTGACTCCCTGATTAGCCTGCTCGCCCTGTCATTCAGGCTGACCTGGAGCATTGGCCTCTCCCCATTGTTCCTGGGGATTGTCAGTCTCAGGGTCCTGATTTCTTCCCATAGACCCTTCCCCTTTTAGTTTAGTGTTTTAGTTTAGCTCCTTACTGGGAGCTAGCAACTAAAACACCCCGCTGAATGTTAGTAAGGGGGCAACAGTCCCCTTACACACAGGACATTGGTCCCTGTGGAATGGGAGCACTGAAGCCCTGGGGATTACTACGGCTTCTCAACAGTTTGAGGTGGAGGTTTTGTTTCTTTTCTGGGCCTTGAAGAACTCGAAATGCACAGCCCTGCTCGTCAGATGGTGCACTACAGTAAAGATTTGTCCTAAGTTAGTAACTGAAACTTCATTTTTAACAAAAAAGCAAATCACAATAGAAAGTATTTAAAGCAAAGGATTATCTCCTTTGCCTGCAGCTCTAGCAAAGGTTTGTACGAGGAGCATAGTATGATTTACCTTTCGTGTACTTTTATCCTTTCTCTTTTATCTCCTCATTTTATTAAGAATTCTCTCTTTCATTGCTTTGTTAATATATAAAGTGAGAGCATCACATCACATTAGTAAATGATCAAGAAAATTATTACAAATTAAGGCTGATAAATGCTTTTTCATAATAAGGAACAAATCAACACACCAACACATACTCCCTCCCTCTCTCTTTCTCTAACAGAGAACATAGGATTTTTATAAAAACATTTCCCTACCCATTAGTGTCCTTTTACAGAACCATGACAATAGAAAAGAAACTCTGTGGGGCGAATAGAACAGTAAATAATTGTTTATAATTATTAAACATACTTACAATTGCCATGGAGAGATTCCATCAAAGTCTTAAAATTCAACATTAAATTCATATCTAGATTTAGGAACTTGTAACGTGGTCTAAATTAAGGAGAGTGGGGGAAGGAAATAAGAAAAAAAACTATTAGGTGAGCACTTTTAAAATATTCCACTTACAGGCTCTTTGAATACAGCGAGACAGATGGATACCTGCTGCAAGAACCTGTTCTGTCATATTGTCCATTTTTCCCCAGTGGAGTTACTTCTGCTTTATACCAGTGTGAGATCAGAATGAGGGATAATGATTCTAAATAGCAAAAATTTTGCAAAATTCATGAACAGTCTGTGATGGGGTGCATTTGACCTTTGTCATTCCCTGCTGGAGTTCTATATACCCCCTCTCCCCAAGAAGCAGGGAGCTGAGAGGAAAAAAGCAGTAAAGGTGAGTCATCCAAGCTTGCTTAGAGGATGCTCTGCAGAATTTGGGAAACCACAGAGCGATGGTCCAAAGGATAGAGGGGCTAGAAACAGCCAATCAGGGCCCTGCTGACTCAAATAAAAGGATCAGGGACTGTCAGTGTGAAGAAAGGGCTTCTCTCTGTCTGAAGGAGCCTGACAAGAAGCAAGAATTTATAGCTGGCTAAACTTACATAGCTGGGATTGCGGAGAGAGAAGTACATGAGCATATTGGCCCTGAAATGGGGTTGGGAGATAAAAGGGCCTGGTGGAAAGAGGCCCAGGGAAATAGCAGCAGGTGATTGGACTTAAGTAGTATGTGGCTGTTGTTTATGGAGTCCCTGGGTTGGAAACCAGAGTATTGGGCAGACTTGAGTTCCCCTGCTGGTCACAGGTAGTAGTGTAAACTCCAAGAAGGGGACAGGGCTTATTTGGAATACCAAATCAAGGGTTGAAATTACAGGTGCCAGTGCTGGGGCTGAAGACCTGCTGCTCCCGCAGCCCCCATTGGCCAAGAACAGTGTACCGCGGCCACTGGGAGCTGCGGGGGGCCATGCTTGTGGATGGTCAATGTCAGCAAAATGTTTTGCAGCCCGCAATCAGGTTACCCTGATGGGCCGCATGTGGGCCGCAGGTTGCCCACCACTGCCCTAATGAGTGCAAATCGACTATGAAAGTATTAGACTCCTTTTTCCCCCAGAAGCGGTTCATTCAGACTTTGTGACCTAAATGGAGGCCAAGCTACTGAAGATCTGTCACGGTCAGTTGGCAGCTTGTAGGGGGGCAGCAAGAAAAACACTGTGGTACCACACCCAGCTGCTCAGCGGTGCTCAGAGGGTAAGTGTCTCTTCATACAGCCATGTTTCGGTCTAATACAAATTCAATGAACATGAATCAATATATTGTACTTGGAAAAACTTGACTCCTCTGCATAGGTTTTGTGGAGGAATGGGAATAAATTCAAGTCTTAAAGTTGTCAAATAACTTAAAAGTTGTCATATCACTTAAAATCCTATTCTTGTCTCCAATCAAGTTGCAAGCTGTCAGAAAAATTCTGGGAAGATTGGAGTGCTTAGGTATTGTTTCCCTCACGTCTCCGTAGATAATCTTCTAACAGAGATTAGGTCATTTGATTCTCATTCCTTCCTCCAGTTTAACATGAAGCCACTAAGGTAGAAAAGTCTTTAACCTTCCTTTATTTGACACTTTCAGGTAGTCTCCAAAATCGCAGATTTCTTTTCTCTCTTTTTTTTTTTGCTATAATACTGAATTAATCCATTTTGCCTTGAAAAGCTTTATTCTTTTTAACAGAGAAGTAAACACACCTTATGTCTTGAACAGGAAGTTTCCAAAAGAGTTATCTGTGGCTCTGACCTCACCAAGCACTTAAGCTCATGAATACTTCCATTAAAGTCAATTCTCGTGGTTAAAGTTAAGCATGTGCTTAAGAGTGAGACTAGGTTTCAGTCTCATTCTAGAAATCTTTGGAAAAAGGATTCTGTCTGTGTATCAGTTCCTGTTCCAATGCTATGCATAGTGTCCAACTTCTTAAAGATTAAATCTACACTTGTAGTCAAGGAATTATTTAAAAAATCTGCTAACCCTGGTTCCCAGCCAGGAGGACAAGCTGCTGTGGGAGCAGTACCAAAAAATCACCTTGGCCAGAGATCCCATCAGCAAAAAAATGGAAAGAGGGACATTTTTTGTAATGAGGCATAATTCCTGCCCCCAAACAGTTAACATACCCCAGTTGGGAGCAATGAAATCCAAAGAAAAAATTGAAAATCAAACAAAAATCCCAGTCACCATGGATTCACCAAGGGCAAGTCATGCCTGACTAATCTAATTGCCTTCTATGACGAGATAACTGGCTCTGTGGATGAGGGGAAAGCGGTGGACGTGGTTGTTCCTGGACTTGAGCAAAGCTTTTGACATGGTCTCCCACAGTATTCTTGCCAGCAAGTTAAAGAAGTATGGGCTGGATGAATGAACTATAAGGTGGATAGAAAGTTGGCTAGATTGTCGGGCTCAACGGGTAGTGATCAATGGCTCCATGTCTAGTTGGCAGCTGGAATCAAGTGGAGTGCCCCAAGGGTCAGTCCTGGGGCTGTTTTTTTTCAATATCTTCATAAATGATCTGGAGGATGGTGTGGATTGCACCCTCAGCAAGTTTGCAGATGACACTAAACTGGGAGGAGAGGTAGATACGCTGGAGGGTAGGGATAGGATACGGAGGGACCTAGACAAATTGGAGGATTGGGCCAAAAGAAATCTGATGAGGTTCAACAAGGACAAGTGCAGGGTCCTGCACTGAGGACGAAAGAATCTCATGCACCGCTACAGATTAGGGACGGAATGGCTCGGCAGCAGTTCTGCAGAAAAGGACCTAGGGGTTACAGTGGACGAGAAGCTGGATATGAGTCAACAGTGTGCCCTTGTTGCCAAGAAGGCCAATGGCATTTTGGGATGTATAAGTAGGGGCATTGCCCGCAGATGGAGGGACGTGATTGTTCCCCTCTATCCGACATTGGTGAGGCCTCATCTGGAGTACTGTGTCCAGATTTGGACCCCACACTACAAGAAGGATGTGGAAAAATTGGAAAGAGTCAAGCGGAGGGCAACAAAAATGATAAGGCATGTGTTCCAGTCCCCTAATCAGGAGAGGCTGAGGGAACTGGGATTGTTTAGTCTGTGGAAGAGAAGAATGAGGGGGGATTTGATAGCGGCTTTCAACTACCTGAGAGGTGGTTCCAAAGAGGATGGATCTAGACTGTTCTCTGTGGTAGCTGATGACAGAACAAGGAGTAATGGTCTCAAGTTGCAGTGGGGGAGGTTTAGGTTGGATATTAGGAAAAACTTTTTCACTAGGATGGTGGTGAAATACTGGAATGCGTTACCTAGGGAGGTGGTGGAATCTCCTTCCTTAGAAGTTTTTCAGGTCAGGCTTGACAAAGCCCTGTCTGGGATGATTTAGTTGGGGATTGGTCCTGCTTTGAGCAGGGGGTTAGACTAGATGACCTCCTGAGGTCCCTTCCAACCCTGATATTCTATGATTCTATGAAAATGAGGCCAGTATGACCAGATAACCTGTGAGAACCATCTGTCTCAATATGTGTAACTGCACCCCTGTTTCTCACAAATCTCTGGAAGTTTTGTAACGCTGTAGGTATTCATCAAATAATTCTTAATAGACACAATTCCTCTATGGAATAATCCTGTTCTTTCAATGACTTCTAATGATATTTAAGTCAGAGAATAATTGTCTCTTTATCCAGATGCTTTTATCAATAATTAAACCCCTAGCATACCATAAATGTCAAGATTTTTTTCCATTACATGAAATACATGTGTCTAGAACTTAATATAGTATGAAAAGTTAAAGGAATGTGCTCCAACAGCCAGAGAAAAATTCCCAAACTTAAAGTAATTTTTTTCACTTGCTTGTTAATTTTTCTCCGTTGTCTACACAAGCTGAATTTTTATATAAGACTATTCAGCAACTATTAAGGATTTATGATGATAAGGTCTGTATGTCAAGTGCAAACATGAAACAGTAGAACAGCAACTGTAAGATGGTGATAGACCTAACATTAATTACAGCAGATTGTGGTTCCACTGTAAACAAGCTGTGGCACCATGTCTCTTGGAGCTCCCACTTGGCTTCTGGTCTGTTATGAGCAGTGATTTAATGCCACAGTCAAACTCTGTACAGTAAGTCAAATGACATATGACCCAGTTCTCCTCTGGTATAACTCCACTGTAGTTAGTGGTTTCTGGGTTAGATGCCCATTTAATTTTTGAGATTTTTCTCCTCAGTATTGAAGAAAGTAGAAATCATGGTCATGGTGGAAAGGGGCATTTGTGGGGGCAAGCCTGACCCAGCAGAACGACCCTAAGTCTGTATTAAATGTACACTGTGAGATAAACCATTCCCTGGTTGACTCCAAGTTGTTTGTGGGAGGGAAAGTTGTAATACACCTCTGCCCTTCCTTGCCTTCTGTGTACCAAACTCAACAAGCACAATTGAGGACTGAGCCCTCTGAGTTTATCAGTGCTCTAGAGTAGTCACACGATCTTATTTTCAGTTCCAACCTGCATCAAAATGTACTGTTGATACATAATTTAGTAAAGAAAAATGCTAAAGAATATTGCAAATGCCATACTTAAGGCCAATTTCAGTTTGCAAATCTTGGGTGAATATTGAATATTCTCAAAGTACTTCATGACTCATGTGGATGGGATCAAAGTCAATACTGTCCTTGCTTTTTGAGATAAACTCTAGGAGTATTCTAACTGGGTGCTAGAGAACATGGGACAATGTCTGCATGACATATGCTGGAATGGAAAAATTTCTTGCAGGAATAGGCTTTAGATTTAGATAAGCATTAGTAATCCATACTGATCAACACAAGCAATTACTGGGGAAGCGCGAGGGTCAATTATAAACAAAATAAGTGGTCCCTTAGGGTCCTTCAGTCCAAAATTCTGAAACGCGTTTGCCAGCCCTATCTCTCAGTCCAGCAGAAGAAAAGATGGGGTAGGAAACATTCATTTCCTGTCCGAATCACTATCTCTGGCAGCAGAAATGGAGCAGGAATTCAAGGAGTGACTTGGTCCTCTCCTAGGCAGAGTGAGGCCCCACGAAAAAGCTGCTTTGGCAAAGAACTGTTCAGGAGTAGCACAATGACAGATAAGATCCTCTGCTTCTGCTGAAGTAATGAGATGAAGAAGCAAAAGAAAATTGTTTCTTTTCTCCTTCCAGACCCTCCTAAGAGCATCCCAGCAGAAGAAAATTCTGCTCCCTTTATGTACAGCTCTTCTCCCATAGGCACCATATAGGAAATTGACTAAGATAGTGTCAGTTTGATTCCAGTTCTGATGGCACCAATAGGGAAGCACTGTGCATAGGAGTGAAAGCACAAGTGTGCTCCTTCCTAATGTAGAATCCCACAGGACACAACGTGGTGCAAGGAAATGCAAGACTCCACAGTTTGAATGAAAAGGAACTATTGTGAAATCCATAAAACCAGGGCAATTAACCAAAAATACATAATTTTTAAAATGTCAGAGTTGTCCTGGCATTATGTATTATCTGGATATTAGTAAGTGATCACTTTCCCACTACAATACTGAATCTCCAAGGTGACAGTGTGTGTGCATATGCTTGTGGGAGTATTATGTTTCATTGCATACAGTGTAGCGAGCAGCAAAAAATCTGTAAAGAAAAGCAGTTCCTTATTTTATCAGCTGCAGAGAGAGAAAGAACACAGATTAGAACAATGTGTTTCCTTTCTCAAAACTCCATCCAAATGAAAGTCAAACATTTTTTTTTTAAAGACCAGCCAAAAAAATAAAAAGACAGGATTAAAAGAAGCACTACTCTCCTCTTCAACCATGTTTAGAATCAGGCTTGACATTAGCAGAAGACACAGAACAACAGCCACAGGAAACAAAGCAGAGACTGTTAAACTGTTGTACAGAAAGAAGAAAATAATTTGCTACTGAAAAATGGGTGACGCAAAGCCCTTGGTGTTGGAAATACACATGAAAATGGACTTGGCAATAGCTGTAGCATCACATGAAGAATGCAGATATCTAAATGTCAGTAACGGAAGCATCTTCAACCCATGTGATCACTTGGCCAAAATAGCTATTAACACAAATGTTTCAGCGTACACCGTATCCATAGGTTTCCCATTTTGAAATTACCCTCACCATCACTTATATCACTTATCACTGTGTGTCTTGGGCTGAGCAGTAGCACTACTGCTGATGATGTTATATATACATTAGGGCTGTCGATTAATCACAGTTAACTCATGCGATTAAAAAAAATCACAATTAAAAATTAATTATGATTAATTGCAGTTTTTATTTGATTTCAATTACAACACAGTATACAAAGTTGACAGTGTTTTATGTTATAATTTTGTATTACAAATATTTGCACTGTAAAAATGGCAAACCGGAGAAATAGTATTTTTCAATTCATCTCATACAAGTTCTACAATAGAACCTTGTTACGGTGTAAGGACAATTTACAAATGTAGATTTTTTTTATTACATAATTGCACTCAAAACAAAACAATGTAAAACTTTAGAGCCTACAAGTCCACTCAGTCCTACCTCTAGTTCAGCAAATCGCTAAGACAAACAAGTTTGTTTACATTTAAGGGAGATAAAGCTTCTTATTTACAATGTCACCTGAAAGTGAGAACAGGCATTCACATAGGACTTTTGTAACTGGCATTGCAAGGTATTTACATGACAGATATACGAAACATCCGTATGCTCCTTCACGCTTCGGCCACCATTCCAGAGGACATTTCCATGTTGATGATGCTCATTAAAAATATAATGCATTGATTAAATTTGTGACTGAACTCCTTGGTGGAGAATTGTATGTCTCCTACTCTGTTTTACCTGCATTCTGCCATATATCTCATTTTATAGCAGTCTTCGATGATATGTTGTTTGATTTAAGAATACTTTCACTGCAAATTTGACAAAACAGAAAGAAGGTTCCAATATCAGATTTCTAAAGATATCTATAGCACTTGACCCAAGGTTTAAGAATCTGAAGTGCCTTCTGAAATCTGAGAGGGATGAGGTGTGGAATATTCTTTCAGAAATCTTAGAAGAGCAACACTCTGATGCAGAAACTACAGAACCCAAACCACCAACAAAGAAAATCAACCTTCTGTTGGTGGCATCTGACTCAGATGATGAAAATGAACATGCGTTGGTACACACTGTTTTGGATCATTATCGAGAAGAATCCATCATCAGCATGGATACATGTCCTCTGGAATGGTGGTTGAAGCATGAAGGGACATATGAATCTTTAGCACATGTGGAACGTAAATATCTTGCAACGCTGTCTACAACAATGCCATGCAAACACCTCTTCTCATTTTCAGGTGACATTGTAAACAAGAAGCTGCAAATTATCTCCTGCAAATGTAAAAAAAAAACCTGTTTGTCTGAGCGATTGGCTGAACAAGAAATAGGACTGAGTGGACTTGCAGGCTCTAATGTTTTGCATTGTTTTATTTTTGAATACATTTTTTTTTTTACATAATTCTACATTTGTAAGTTCAACTTTCATGATAAAGAGATTACACTACAGTACCTGTATTAGGTGAATTGAAAAATACTATTTATTTTGTTTTTTACAGTGCAAATAATTGTAATAAAAAAATATAAAGCTAGCACTGTACACTTTGTATTCTGCATTGTAATTCAAATCAATATATTTTAAATGTAGAAAACATCCAAAATATTTAAATAAATGTTATTCTATTATTGTTTAACAGTGCGATTAATCACGATTATTTTTTTAAATTTTAATCACTTGACAGCCCATATATATCTATAGACATCTATAGATATATATGTACAGAAGTTTTCTGGGAAACTACTATGCTACTTAGGCAATGTTCCCTGCTTCCTCCAACTGTCTCCTCACTGATGGAAGTATTCTAAGGAAACTCTGTGAGATGAACACTATGGTGTCTCCTAGCTCCTCTCATCCTTTCCTACAAGTTGCAGAAGGAGAATCTGTATGATCCCAATTTTTTTTTTATTTTATATCTTAGTTTCCTTACAACTGTAATAATGCATCTAGCCAGTTAATCTTGAAGTGCATTAGATCAGTGGTTCTCAAAGCTGGTCTGCCACTTGTTCAGGGAAAGCCCCTGGTACACCAGACCGGTTTGTTTATCTGCCGCGTCTGCAGGGTTCGTCCGATCGTGGCTCCCACTGTCCGCAGTTTGCCGCTCCAGGCCAATGGGGGCTGCAGGAAGCGGTGCAGGCCAAGGGACTTGCTGGCCGCCCTTCCCGCACCCCCATTGGCCTGGAGCAGCGAACCACGGCCAGTGGGAGCCGCGATTGGACGAACCTGTGGACGCGGCAGGTAAACAAACCAGCTTGGTGTGCCAGGGGCTTTCCCTGAACAAGCGGCGGACTGGCTTTGAGAACCACTGTATTAGATTATCAAACCATGATGAAGAAAATATCTTTTACTGGACCATTAGCCTCTGATAACAGTTCTGGATAGAGATTTAGGAGAGGGTAGTGTTCAAGTTGGTTTCCTTATACATTTTGCTCTTAGCTAACTTAGTATTGTGTATGAAGCATGTGATTACATTTTCTGTTGTGTTTTTTTTTAAAAAAAAATCAACAAATATGCATGCAAATATGAGAATATTTTAAATATTTGATTCTGTGTATCAGTCTTCATTGGAGAGGATGTAAGGGAGATTCCCATACTTGAGGCATTCTTTTTAGGTGGAAAATGTTAGGAATTGTCCCAGATTGAGGTGTCAGTACAGGAGAGTTTGGAACAAATCGATAAATTAAACAGTATTAAGTCACCAGTACCCAATAGTATTCACTCAGGAGTGCTGAAGGAGTGCTGAAATTCCAAAACTACTAAATGTTGTATGTAGCTTACCATTTAAATTGTCCTCTGTACCAGATGACTGGAGGATCGCTAATGTAATACAGATATTTTTTTTTAAAAGGTTCCAGAGGTGATCTTGGCAATTACAGGTCAGTACATAAGAACGGTCCTACTGGATCACACCAAAAGTCCATCTAGCCCAGTATCCTGACTTCTGACAGTGGACAGTGCCAGGTGCCCCAGAAGGAATGAACAGAACATGTAATCATCAAATGATCCATCCCCTTTAGCTCATTCCCAGCTTCTAGCAAAAAGAGGCTAGGGACACCATTCCTGCCCATCCTGGCTACTAGCTACTGATGGACCTATCCTCCATGAATTTATCTAGTTTTTTTTTGAACCCCGTTATGGTCTTGGCTGGGATCATAACCTTTGACATGCAGCCCACCAGGGTAAGCCCCCTGGTGGGCCGGGCCGGTTTGGTTATCTGCTGCATCCACAAGTTCAGCTGATTGCAGCACCCACTGGCTGCGGTTCACCACTCTAGGTTAATGGAGGCTGTGGGAAGTGAGGGCCAGCACATCCCTTGGCCTGCACCACTGGGGGCTTACCCTGGTGGGCCGCATGCCAAAGGTTGCTGATCCTTGGTCTTGGCCTTTACAATATCCTCTGGCAAGGAGTTCCAGAGGTTGACTGTACGTTGTGTGAAGAAATACTTCCTTTTATTTGTTTTAAACCTACTGCCTATTAAACAACATTTCCTTATCTACTATCTCTACACCAATCATGATTTTATTGACCTCAATCATATCTCCCCTTAACCTTCTCTTTTCCAAGCTGAAAAGTCCCAGTCTTATTAATCTCTCCTTATACCGGAGCCTTTCCATACCCCTAATCATTTTTTTCCCTTTTGTGAACCTTTTCCAATTCCAATATATCTTTTTTGAGATGGGGCGACCACATCTGCACACAGTATTCAAGATGTGGGCATACCATGGATTTATACAGAGGCAGCATGGTATTTTATATCCTATTATCTATCACTTTCTTAATTATCCCCAGCATTCTGTTCACTTTTTTGACTGCCACTGCACATTGAGTGGACGTTTTCAGAGAACTATCCACAATGACTCCAAGATCTCTTTCTTTTTGTCAAAAAATACAGACTTACTGACACTGAAATGTTTTGTGAATTCATATTGATTTTACCAAATTGTTTCTGTCTAAAATAACCTAAAACAATCTGAAAAAATTCACATGGACATTTTCAAAATGAAATATTTCATATTTTTTTGTTTGAAACAACTTCCCATTACAACATTTCCTTTAATTTTATTTTTAAAAGCAATCAAAATATTTTAAAATGGCTGAAATTCCCCCTGACACAGGGAAGAAAGGTAAGCAGCACGATACGGACCCTGGACTTCAGGAAAGCAGACTTCGACTCCCTCAGGGAACGGATGGCCAGGATCCCCTGGGGGACTAACTTGAAGGGGAAAGGAGTCCAGGAGAGCTGGCTGTATCTCAAGGAATCCCTGTTGAGGTTACAGGGACAAACCATCCCGATGAGTTGAAAGAATAGTCAATATGGCAGGCGACCAGCTTGGCTTAATGGTGAAATCTTAGCGGATCTTAAACATAAAAAAGAAGCTTACAAGAAGTGGAAGGTTGGACATATGACCAGGGAAGAGTATAAAAATATTGCTCGGGCATGTAGGAATGTTATCAGGAGGGCCAAATCGCACCTGGAGCTGCAGCTAGCCAGAGATGTCAAGAGTAACAAGAAGGGTTTCTTCAGGTATGTTGGCAACAAGAAGAAAGCCAAGGAATGTGTGGGCCCCTTACTGAATGTGGGAGGCAAACTAGTGACAGAGGATGTGGAAAAAGCTAATGTACTCAATGCTTTTTTTGCCTCTGTTTTCACTAACAAGGTCAGCTCCCAGACTGTTACGCTGGGCATCACAAAATGGGGAAGAGATGGCCAGCCCTCTGTGGAGATAGAGGTGGTTAGGGACTATTTAGAAAAGCTGGACGTGCACAAGTCCATGGGGCCGGACGAGTTGCATCCGAGAGTGCTGAAGGAATTGGCGGCTGTGATTGCAGAGCCATTGGCCATTATCTTTGAAAACTCGTGGCGAACCGGGGAAGTCCCGGATGACTGGAAAAAGGCTAATGTAGTGCCAATCTTTAAAAAAGGGAAGAAGGAGGATCCTGAGAACTACAGGCCAGTCAGCCTCACTTCAGTCCCTGGAAAAATCATGGAGCAGGTCCTCAAAGAATCAATCCTGAAGCACTTGCATGAGAGGAAAGTGATCAGGAACAGCCAGCATGGATTCATCAAGGGAAGGTCATGCCTGACTAATCTAATCGCCTTTTATGATGAGATTACTGGTTCTGTGGATGAAGGGAAAGCAGTGGATGTATTTTATCTTGACTTTAGCAAAGCTTTTGACACGGTCTCCCACAGTATTCTTGTCAGCAAGTTAAGGAAGTATGGGCTGGATGAATGCACTATAAGGTGGGTAGAAAGCTGGCTAGATTGTCGGGCTCAACGGGTAGTGATCAATGGCTCCATGTCTAGTTGGCAGCCGGTATCAAGTGGAGTGCCCCAGGGGTCGGTCCTGGGGCCGGTTTTGTTCAATATCTTCATAAATGATCTGGAGGATGGTGTGGATTGCACTCTCAGCAAATTTGCGGATGATACTAAACTGGGAGGAGTGGTAGATACGCTGGAGGGCAGGGATAGGATACAGAGGGACCTAGACAAATTGGAGGATTGGGCCAAAAGAAATCTGATGAGGTTCAATAAGGATAAGTGCAGGGTCCTGCACTTAGGACGGAAGAACCCAATGCACAGCTACAGACTAGGGACCGAATGGCTAGGCAGCAGTTCTGCGGAAAAGGACCTAGGGGTGACAGTGGACAAGAAGCTGGATATGAGTCAGCAGTGTGCCCTTGTTGCCAAGAAGGCCAATGGCATGTTGGGATGTATAAGTAGGGGCATAGCGAGCAGATCGAGGGACGTGATCGTTCCCCTCTATTCGACATTGGTGAGGCCTCATCTGGAGTACTGTGTCCAGTTTTGGGCCCCACACTTCAAGAAGGATGTGGATAAATTGGAGAGAGTCCAGCGAAGGGCAACAAAAATGATTAGGGGACTGGAACACATGAGTTATGAGGAGAGGCTGAGGGAGCTGGGATTGTTTAGCCTGCAGAAGAGAAGAATGAGGGGGGATTTGATAGCTGCTTTCAACTACCTGAAAGGGGGTTCCAAAGAGGATGGCTCTAGACTGTTCTCAATGGTAGCAGATGACAGAACGAGGAGTAATGGTCTCAAGTTGCAGTGGGGGAGGTTTAGATTGGATATTAGGAAAAACTTTTTCACTAGGAGGGTGGTGAAACACTGGAATGCGTTACCTAGGGAGGTGGTAGAATCTCCTTCCTTAGAGGTTTTTAAGGTCAGGCTTGACAAAGCCCTGGCTGGGATGATTTAACTGGGAATTGGTCCTGCTTTGAGCAGGAGGTTGGACTAGATGACCTTCTGGGGTCCCTTCCAACCCTGATATTCTATGATTCTATGAAACATTTTGATTTTGTTGAACAAAATATTTTGTTTGACCCAAAACATTTTTTAATTTTCAGTTCACCAAAAGTATCAAAAAATTGTTTGCAGTTCAACCCGAAACAATTTCTTTTTGATATTTCAGAATTGTCAGTGACCCCAAAAAATCTGTTATTGACTCAACTCTAATCCTGACTTTTGAATGTTTTCACACTGCAACCTTAATGTATTAACATTTTATTAGGAATATCCATATACTAGCACAGTTTGTACAATTTTTTGAATAAATTTGTGCAAAATGATGGCACCACTGGCAAAACAGAGATTCAGAAGTAATTATCACATCTCCATACAAGAAATTGTTACAATGGAAAAAAAAATGTTCTGGGAAACACTAGTTGAAGCTGAAGTGGAATTCCTGAACAAGAGTGTGTCATTTTTTCCTAAGCTTACTTTTTACTTCATAGCTTAGAAAGCTAAAATGCATCTAGGATTGTTAGACAATTTAGGTGAGGTAATATTTTTTATTGGCCCAAATTATGTTAGTGAGAGAGAGACAAGCTTTTGAACTTACACAGAGCTCTTCTTCAGGTCCAGTTCAATAAAAGATATTACCTCACCCACCTTGTCTCTCTAATATCCTGGGACCAACAAAGATACAACAATATTGAATACAATTTAAGAATGATGCACAAGTGTTTTCCTGCATATCTAGAAATCTCAAACCCTGTATGAAGTAATACAGATGGCTAGGTTTCTTCTTATCTGGCATTTGTTTGAAAACTAGTTTTTATTAATGTTTTATTTATTTTATTATTTTACTTTTATTATTTCTTCAAATGTCTCTGAATCCCAGCACAGAGTACTACCAGGATGGAACACCCTGATAACTATAGCTTCTGACTCTCTTTTGTTTCCTCATTGCCTCAGTGGCAAGTGACTATAATTGTTTCCAACTGTAAGAAGTGGTTTTATGTGAGAATTTGTGACCGAGGTATGCCTGTCATGGTCTGACTATCACCTCCCAAAATTTGAGATCAGGAATCAACTTGTGCTCATCAGTGTAGAGGGCCTATTTCATCAATCTACCTGTGGAGTGTAATGGATCCAACTGGAACATAGATTTTGTCATATCTAATCAGACCTATGGTTGATCTAGGCCAGAATACTTCCTTTTACAATTGTCAGTTCTAAATGTGTCAGTAGAAAATATAAAACCTTCACAATGAACAATTACGTAAAGAATATACCTGTGGGGAAATGGCTTCTTAACCCCACTTAGTGGCTGGATTGTTCCTTAAGTATCTGAACTAGTGTAACTGTGCTTTATATTTTTATTTATGTAAATGTTTGTGTGTATTCTAAAGGCATGTAAGCCTGGAGTCCCATCGGACTAAATCTCAAAAAGTAAGAATGGTTTTCAAAACACATGCACAGGTAGCAGAGGGTTATAGCACCATAATGAAAGATACTCATCTTGGCCAGAATTTGGGGAGGACTGTGTCTCAGTTGTATTCAGCCACTGTGGCTCCCTACTGGTGGTCCCATGGTCCTACTACACGTGGTCTCAAGTAGCATTGAGCTAAGGGGAAAAGAGCAGTGAAAGTGGGTCCTCCAGGCTTGCCTAGAGAGGACTGTCCAGAGCAGCCATTTTGAAAACCACAGAGACATGTTCCTCTAAAGGCTAGAGGGAAGAGTAACAAGCAATCAGGGTCCTGCTGGCCCAGATGAAAGGACCATTCCTAGCTGGGTCCAGAGGAGAGAAGAAGCATGCTCATCTCTGGGCAAAGGACCCAGGTAAGTAGCCAGAGTCTACGTCTCGCTGAACTTATACAGCTGAGATTGGGATGGAGAAGGACAGGAAGATGCTGGCTCTAAGATAGGGCTGGAAATAAAAGAGCCTGGTAGGAAGAGGCCCAAGGAAATAGCAGTGATGGATTGGAGTAAGCAGTAGGTGGCTCCTGCTTATAGGGTCGCTGGATTGGAACCTGGAGTGATGGGCAGGCCCCCAGCCACTGGTAAAGGAGTGTACAACTCAAAGAAGGGGGATGCATATACTTGGGAGCCAAGATAAAGAGCTGTATTTAAAGGGAACATAGTGAGGGATAAAGACCCTACCGAGGACAAATAGACTATTTACTGGACTCTTTAATACCCCAGAAGGGGTTTATCTGGAGATGCAAGACACTAAAGATGCACCAAGGCCAGCCAGCAGTCTGCTGGGAGCACCACAGGTGAGAAAAAGACTGTGGTACCACATCTAACTGCTTGAAGGTGTGCAAGAGGTGAGTGCCCTTTACAGACTGCTATCAATGTTGCAATAAAATATTCTCCAATGGAAAGGAAAGAGAAGAAGTAAAAAGGACTTAAAACATTCAAGAGCTCAGAATGCAAACAATGATCCTCCAATGGTGAATGCAGAAAAAGAAATGTAAAATGCTTTTAGTGGAATTCTGGATGTTAGTTGACAGTACAATAGAGAAAAGAAAAAATCAGTAAGACTTCATACCTCCTGTCTTCTATTCAGTATAATGGACACAAAAATGATATTTAGGGAAGAAAAGATTATACAAACCACCGTAATTCCAGGAACATAGTAAGGGGAAAACCCCCACTACAACTGTGGAGCACAATAGTGATGATTTTGATTATTACTGGGGCAAAGCTGGAGGCCCTTACTGGTTTGTGAAGAATTGGGAAAGTGATGTAATGGTATGCCTCTTTAATACTACCATATTGTTATAATGTATGAATCTCAGCACTGCTGATAATGAAATTTAGTGCAAGAGCTGTGGGAGTCCATATTAGATGTTGCAATTCAGGTAGTAAAACAAAATTAAAATTACACCTTCTACATAAGACAGTACACCCACTACTGGTTAAACCTGACCCAAATAGAGGGACTTTGAAGTGCTCCCTGCATTAAACAAATTGAATTACTCCAGAGCAGGAAGAAGCAGCTTTCCCTTTGACACGAAAGTGAACAGTTTAATACAAACAGTTTCATACAGCTGTGCTTCAGATTCATGTGACCTGCAGATCTACCACTGTGTGCTGTATTACCATTAGATCTCAAGCTACTACAAGCAAGGATGAGCCAGCCTAGCATTTGGACAGGACACTTCCAAGAAACACCTGCTCCAAGAAATAATTATGGTGATTCAGAAAGGGGTATTCTTTCAATCAGCCTTCATATGAGACATAACCCTAGGTCCTGATTACTTGTGGTCATTAATGTTCCCATGATGTCTTTCATAATGCTGCTAATGAAACCTGCTGCTATAGGAAATGTTTTTGGCAATTCAGTATATATCATGCTTCTTCATGAGTCAATATTAAACTATTAAACTTTAGCATAGGGTCACCATTCAAATGAGAGAGCCAAACTTTTTTGTGGATGGATCCTGTTATGCGCTTAGTACCCAGAACTCCCATTAACTGACTTGCTTGAGATTGCTCAGCAACTTACAGGATCCGGGAAATAATTATTTAAGAGAGTCTGTTGGTGTTTGCAAGACTAAGGCTCCTCATTTTTTCTGGACAATTTCCAACTCAGGTAATTACATTCCACTTAGCAAAATTTTCCTTATATCTCAGTTTGGTGTAATATTCTTCTTCATTACCTGGTCAAAACTCTCAGGTAATATGTCTATGAACTTTTTAAACAGCTATGTGTTCCATGCCAGAGGTACTTCAGTGGTGGAGGATGTGATATCTCTATAGCCCTACCTTTCCTCTGTAGATAGAAAGAGCTTTACAAAAGAGGGGAAGTATCACTATCCATATTTTACAAAAGGAAAAATGTGGCACAGACTACCTACTTTATTCATCTCTACTGGTGAGGCATCCCTGTACGTTCTTCCTGAGAGGTTCTGGAGGATGCTACTCCTACAGTTACTAGGGCCATCTGTGGTAGCGCCTTTATGCTGGAGGGCCTTCGCTGAACCCGGGATTCATTGGGATTTGGAGACAGAGGAGGATTTCAGTATTTGTTAAATCCTGTGATGGATCCTGTAAGGGTCATCCGTCACTTAAATATTAATGTTTTGTTGGCAAGACTAAGATATCTCTCTGGGGTGGTTGCTGCCTGGATGCTCATTATAGGTTATGTTTATTAGCAAAAGTTGCAACTACCATTCAACCATGTAATTTGTGTCTGTGTATCTTTAACTTCCATGCCCATGCCCGTGATGAAGAGCCTTGTCCACGGTCACGCAGCACATCAGTGGTAGAGCCAAGAATAAAATGCAGGTCTCTTTTCCAGTCTTGCTCCCTCTGGACCTTGTTACTATAGAATTACAAAGGATTACTAAAATGGTTTTGCAGAATTCCAGGCTTTGATGAAGCTGGGAAATGCTAGCTGTCTGATTAGAGATCCCATTACTTTAAAAGGACTAAAAAGGGTAGAAAAATCCAAATTGAAGTCTAAAATGAATATTTGACCAACAGATTTAGTTTGTTTTGAGAGCTTAGCTTAACATTTTTTTTTGAGAGAGAGAGAGAGAGAAATCACCAAGTCATCCAGTGAAGGAAAAATGAAGAACATGCATCTCAGAACTACACTTTTATTGTTTAGGATTCACATTTGTTATGGTTTGTTGAGTCTTGAAGAAAATGAAGCATGAAGTGTGAAAAAACACAAATCTTATTTATATGGTCATTATGTATAAAGCATAAAACGCTGCAAATATGCACTCTGCCAGTTTTCAATCCATAAAAAAAAAGTGGGTTTATTTACAGCAATCTGAAGAATATTTTGCCAGATTTGTTGATCTTTCATGTTACAAAAGAATAATAAGTTTTAAATATTTCCCCTGTGAGAATGTGCACTGGTTCATTTTCTGAGGTCATGCCAGTTTAATTTATAGCAATTTCATTAAATCTGAAAGGTAGTGGAGAATAAGAATAGGTAATGGTGAATACAAGTTTTAGGTGCAGATTAAGGGAAAATACATAGATACATCTATGTATCTAGAAAGAAGAAGGATAAAGGAGTTTGAGGCACAAGTGGTGTTCTCGTCCATCCTTCCCGTGGCAGGAAAAGGCCGGGGTAGGGACCGTCGAATCGTGGAAGTCAACGAATGGCTACGCAGGTGGTGTCGGAGAGGAGGCTTTGGATTCTTTCACCATGGGATGGTGTTCCATGAAGGAGGAGTGCTGAGCAGAGACAGGCTCCACCTAACGAACAGAGGGAAGAGCATCTTTACGAGCAGGCTGGTTAACCTAGTGAGGAGGGCTTTAAACTAGGTTCACCGGGGGAAGGAGACCAAAGCCCTGAGGTAAGTGGGCAAGCAGGATACCGGGAGGAAGCACAGGCAGGAACGTCTGTGAGGGGAGGGCTTCTACCTCATACTGAGAATGAGGGGCGATCAGCAGGTTATCTCAAGTGCCTATATACAAATGCACAAAGCCTTGGAAACAAGCAGGGTGAACTGGAGGTCCTAGTGATGTCAAGGAATTATGACCTGATTGGAATAACAGAGACTTGGTGGGATAACTCACATGACTGGAGTACTGTCATGGATGGTTATAAACTGTTCAGGAAGGACAGGCAGGGCAGAAAAGGTGGAGGAGTAGCACTGCATGTAAGGGAGCAGTATGACTGCTCAGAGCTCCGGTATGAAACTGCAGAAAAACCTGAGTGTCTCTGGATTAAGTTTAGAAGTGTGAGCAACAAGAGTGATGTAGTGGTAGGAGTCTGCTATAGACCACCGGACCAGAGGGATGAGGTGGATGAGGCTTTGTTCCGGCAACTCGCAGAAGCTACTAGATCGCACGCCCTGGTTCTCATGGGCGACTTTAATCATCCTGATATCTGCTGGGAGACCACTACAGCGGTGCATAGTCAATCCAGGAAGTTTTTGGAAAATGTAGGGGACAATTTCTTGGTGCAAGTGCTGGAGGAGCCAACTGGGGGGGGAGCTTTTCTTGACCTGCTGCTCACAAACCGGGAAGAATTAGTAGGGGAAGCAAATGTGGATGGGAATCTGGAGACAGTGACCATGAGTTGGTCAAGTTCAGGATCCTGACACAGGGAAGAAAGGTAAGCAGCAGAATACAGACCCTGGACTTCAGGAAAGCAAACTTTGACTCCCTCAGGGAACTGATGGGTAGGATCCCCTGGGGGAATAACATGAGGGGGAAAGGAGTCCAGGAGAGCTGGCTATATTTCAAGGAATCCCTATTGAGATTACAGGGACAAACCATCCCGATGTGTTGAAAGAATAGTAAATGTGGCAGGAGACCAGCTTGGCTTAACGGTGAAATCCTTGCAGATCTTAAACATAAAAAAGAAGCTTACAAGAAGTGGAAGATTGGACAGATGACCAGGGAAGAGTATAAAAATATTGCTCGGGCATGTAGGAATGAAATCAGGAGGGCCAAATCACACCTGGAGCTGCAGCTAGCAAGAGATGTTAAGAGTAACAAGAAGGGTTTCTTCAGGTGTGTTGGCAACAAGAAGAAAGCCAAGGAAAGTGTGGGCCCGTTACTGAATGAGCGAGGCAACCTAGTGACAGAGGATGTGGAAAAAAACTAATGTACTCAATGCTTTCTTTGCATCTGTCTTCACGAACAAGGTCAGCTCCCAGACTGCTGCGCTGGGCAACACAGCATGGGGAGTAGGTGTCCAGCCCTCTGTGGAGATAGAGGTGGTTCGGGACTCTTTTGAAAAGCTGGACGTGCACAAGTCCATGGGGCTGGATGCGTTGCATCCGAGAGTGCTAAAGTAATTGGCGGCTGTGATTGCAGAGCCATTGGCCATTATCTTTGAAAACTCGTGGCGAATGGGGGAAGCCCCGGATGACTGGAAAAAAGCTAATGTAGTGCCCATCTTTAAAAAAGGGAAGAAGGAGGATCCTGGGAACTACAGGCCAGTCAGCCTCACATCAGTCCCCGGAAAAATCATGGAGCAGGTCCTCAAGGAATCTGTCCTGAAGCACTTACACGAGAGGAAATTGATCAGGAACAGTCAGCATGGATTCACCAAGGGAAGGTCATGCCTGACTAATCTAATCGCCTTCTATGAAGAGATTACTGGTTCTGTGGATGACGGGAAAGCAGTGGATGTATTGTTTTGTATTGTTTCTTCACTTTAGCAAAGCTTTTGACACTGTCTCCTACAGTATTCTTGTCAGCAAGTTAAAGAAGTATGGGCTGGATGAATGCACTATAAGGTGGGTAGAAAGTTGGCTAGATTGTCGGGCTCAACGGGTAGTGATCAATGGCTCCATGTCTAGTTGGCAGCCGGTATCAAGTGGAGTGCCCCAAGGGTTGGTCCTGGGGCCGGTTTTGTTCAATATCTTCATAAATGATCTGGAGGATGGTGTAGATTGCACTCTCAGCAAATTTGCGGATGATACTAAACTAGGAGGAGTGGTAGATACGGTGGCAGGTAGGGATAGGATACAGAGGATTGGGCCAAAAGAATTGGAGGATTGGGCCAAAAGAAATCGGATGAGGTTCAACAAGGATAAGTGCAGGGTCCTGCACTTAGGACGGAAGAATCCAATGCACCGCTACAGACTAGGGACCGAATGGCTAGGCAGCAATTCTGTGGAAAAAGACCTAGGGGTGACAGTGGACGAGAAGCTGGATATGAGTCAACAGTGTGCCCTTGTTGCCAAGAAGGCCAATGGCATTTTGGGATGTATAAGTAGGGGCATAGCCAGCAGATCGAGGGACGTGATCATTCCCTTCTATTCGACATTGGTGAGGCCTCATCTGGAGTACTGTGTCCAGTTTTGGACCCCACACTACAAGAAGGATGTAGATAAATTGGAGAGAGTCCAGCGAAGGGCAACAAAAATGATGAGGGGTCTGGAACACATGACTTCTGAGGAGAGGCTGAGGGAACTGGGATTGTTTAGTCTGCAGAAGAGAAGAATGAGGGGGGATTTGACAGCTGCTTTCAACTACCTGAGAGGTGGTTCCAAAGGGGATGGTTCTAGACTATTGTCAGTGGTAGAAGATGGCAGGACAAGGAGTAATGGTCTCAAGTTGCAGTGGGGGAGGTTTAGGTTGGATATTAGGAAAAACTTTTTCACTAGGAGGGTGGTGAAACACTGGAATGTGTTACCTAGGGAGGTGGTAGAATCTCCTTCCTTAAAAGTTTTTCAGGTCAGGCTTGACAAAGCTCTAGCTGGGATGATTTAATTGGGGATTGGCCCTGCTTTGAGCAGGGGGTTGGACTAGATGACCTCCTGAGGTCCCTTCCAACCCTGATATTCTATGATTCTATGTCAGATGCATCTCAGTTTGTGAATACTGATGCTGTCTTAAGGCCTTTTCAAAACTCTTTTTGCAACATAATGCAGATTATTGGGCAGAATTTAAAAAGAGTTATTTGGGACTGTCTGAGTATAAAGTAATTAATAATGAAATTGCTTATGAGAAGCTGTTGCCAAGCAGTCATTTAGAGAATGTATTAAAATATGAGATTCAAAAATATTTCCATTCATCTCCAGTTGTGAAATGTAAGTTAAGGAATCCAACAAACAAAAAATACTCCCTCCACCCCACTCCACCTCCCAAAAAACAAGGAAAGTAAATATATCATTTTTTTTTTTATTTTGCAGAGTTAAAATTTCACGGCTAATATCCCCAAACCAGGAAATAGAAATGTAGATGTTCCAATAGTAATGTTAACATTAACAACTTTATTATACACCTCTTATTTTGTTATGTAAAAAGCAATTGTCCAACACTGATGTCATAAATATAAAGGGAAGGGTAAACCCCTTTGAAATCCCTCCTGGCCAGGGGAAAGCTCCTCTCACCTGTAAAGGGTTAAGAAGCTAAAGGTAACCTCGCTGGCACCTGACCAAAATGACCAATGAGGAGACAAAATACTTTCAAAAGCTGGGAGGAGGGAGAGAAACAAAGGGTCTGTGTGTCTGTCTATATGCTGGTTTTCTGCCGGGAATAGACCAGGAATGGAGTCTTAGAACTTTTAGTAAGTAATCTAGCTAGGTATGTGTTAGATTATGATTTCTTTAAATGGCTGAGAAAAGAATTGTGCTGAATAGAATAACTATTTCTGTCTGTGTATCTTTTTTGTAACTTAAGGTTTTGCCTAGAGGGGTTCTCTATGTTTTTGAATCTAATTACCCTGTAAGATATCTACCATCCTGATTTTACAGGGGGAATTTCTTTATTTCTATTTTTATAAAAAGTCTTCTTGTAAGAAACTGAATGCTTTTTCATTGTTTTCAGATCCAAGGGTTTGGGTCTGTGTCACCTATGCAAATTGGTGAGGCTTTTTATCCAACATTTCCCAGGAAAGGGGGGGGTGCAAGTGTTGGGAGGATTGTTCATTGTTCTTAAGATCCAAGGGTCTGGGTCTGTAGTCACCTAGGAAATTGGTGAGGCTTTAACCAAACCTTGTCCAGGAAGTGGGGTGCAAGGTTTTGGGAAGTATTTTGGGGGGAAGGACGCGTCCAAACAGCTCTTCCCCAGTAACCAATATTAGTTTGGTGGTGGTAGCGGCCAGTCCAAGGACAACGGGTGGAATATTTTGTACCTTGGGGAAGTTTTGACCTAAGCTGGTAAAGATAAGCTTAGGAGGTTTTTCATGCAGGTCCCCACATCTGTACCTTAGAGTTCAGAGTGGGGGAGGAACCTTGACATGGTGGCATATTGGTGGTATTAACCTGAAATCATTTTGAGATCCAGTTGAGATTTTTTGAACTAGAAATACAGATTTTAAAAAGGAATTTTTTTTTTCCCCTTTGGAAAGGAAGTCCAGAAAGCAGCTGAAACTGAAAGCAGCTTGTTTTTTCTCTGCTTTGTGGCCAAGCAGAGACAAAAGGGGATTATCTTTGTGAATTGCAGGTTTTCTTTGCCTGGAGGCAGGGTACTTAACTCCTGCAGGGAAATTCAGTCTTCCAACCCAGAGGTTTTTTTTTCTTTTCTTCCTAAAAGTAAATAGGGGGGGTGTGTTCTACCCATTTTCTTTTTCTTTTGGCTGGGTAAGCAGGTTTCCAAGTAGTTGGAGGTTTTTTGCTTTAATTTGGGCCCAGAGCAGAGACAAGGGAATTGTCTTTTTCTGTAGCCTGACAATCACTATCAGAGAATAGGTATTCTATTCCAGCACAGCAAAATTTTACAGCCAAGTTTTGTTTGTTTATTTCTAAACCTCGGGTGTAAAGTTAGTTAAAAACAGAGAGGTTAGAATGACCAAATCCTCAGCTCGACTACAGCTGGAATTAGCCAAATTTCAGGCTGAGGAAAAACAAAGGGAACATGAAAGACAGATAGAACTCATGCGGCTGGAGAAGGAGGTACAGGAGGCTGCCCACAAGAGGGAAATAATGGCAAGGAAGCATGTGGAGGAGGAGAAGGAAAAAGAGAGGAAGCATGTGGAGGAGGTGGAGGATAAAGGCCCGGCAGAATATACCAACAAACCCTAGCAATCCTTCTCCAAGTACCATCCCAGAAAGTTCCCCACCTACAAGGCAGTTGATGATACTGAGGCCTTCTTAGAAAACTTCGAAAGGGCCTGCCTTGGGTACAACATCTCTACTGACCAATACATGGTAGAGCTGAGGCCACAGCTCAGTGGACTCTTAGCTGAGGTGGCAGCTGAAATGCCTAAAGAACGCATGAACAAGTATGAACTGTTTAAATCCAAGGCGAGAGTCAGAATGGGGATAACACCCGAGCAGTCTCGTCGGAGGTTCAGAGCCCTAAGGTGGAAACCAGACATGTCATTTACCCGACATGCCTACCACATTGTGAAACATTGGGATGCCTGGATATCAGGAGCAAGTGTTGAATCTCCAAAAAATTTGCCCTTCCTAATGCAAATGGAACAATCCTTAGAGGGTGTTCCTGAGGAAATAGAAAGATACATCCTAGATGGGAAACCCAAAACTGTAATCGGGGCAGGAGAGATTGGAGCCAGATAGGTGGAGGTGGCAGAGAAGAAGAAAACTGGTCGCAGTTGGAGCGGAGACCAGAAGGGACCACCCCAGACCACACCCTATTACTGGGGGCCGACCAAAGCCCCACCTACCTCCCAAAGAACCCTCCAGACCCCTTATCGTCCCACCACCCCGTTCTCCAGCAACCCTCCTCGCCCCAGTGACCCGTCAGCTGGACGATGTTTTAAATGTAACAAGCTGGGGCATGTAAAGGCCAACTGCCCCAAAAACCCCAACAGATTACAGTTCATTGCACCGGAATCACACCAGAGGTCCACAGGCCCAGATACCTCCCAGATACCCTTGGAGCGGAGGGAAACTGTGAGTGTGGGCGGGAAGAAGGTCACCGCGTGGAGGGACACCGGAGCACAAGTGTCAGCTATCCATGGTTCCTTAGTGGACCCCAATTTAATCAACCCAGAGATCCAAGTGACGATTCAACCCTTCAAGTCCAACTCTTTCAATTTGCCTACAGCCAAGTTGCCTGTCCAGTACAAGGGCTGGTCAGGAATTTGGACTTTTGCAGTCCATGATGATTATCCCATCCCCATGCTGTTGGGGGAAGACTTGGCCAATCATGTGAAGCAGGCCAAGAGGGTGGGAACAGTCACCCGCAGCCAGGCTAAACAATCCGTGAGGCCTAGCTCTGTTCCAGAAACTTCTATCAGGACCCAGTCAGAGGTGATGGACCCGGACCCCAGGCCAATGTCTGCAACAGCAGAGGTAGATCCAGTCCCAGAGACCCAGACGGAACCAGTCCCAGAAACGGAACCAGCCGAAAAACTACCACCAGACCCCGTGTCAGCACTGAATCCAGTACTTGCAACCTCAACACCAGAGGGCCCCACCGACCCTGAACTGGCAGCAGCCGATAACCCGACACAAGAGGCTCAGCCGGAGCCTGAATCCCAACATAGTGCACCAGCGGAGAGCGGTTCACAGTCAACAGAAACAGCTCCATCCCCTATATCGCTTCCAGAGGGACCAAGCCTAGGTCCACAATCCAATGAGGGACTGATGTCTCCAGCATCAAGGGAACAGTTCCAGACCGAACTGAAAGCATCCAGAGAGCTTGGACGGCGGCACGGAGCAACCCACCACCTCTCAGCTCTTCTAATCGATCCAGGTTTGTTGTAGAAAGACGACTTTTATACAAGGAAACTCTTTCTGGTGGACACCAGGAAGACTGGCATCCTCAGAGACAGTTGGTAGTTCCAACTAAATACCAGGCCAAGCTCTTGAGCTTAGCCCACGATCACCCTAGTGGCCGTGCTGGGGTGAACAGGACCAAAGACCGTTTGGGGGGGTCATTCCACTGGGAGGGAATGGGCAAGGATGTTTCTACCTATGTCCAGTCTTGTGAGGTGTGCCAAAGAGTGGGAAAACCCCAAGACCAGGTCAAAGCCCCTCTCCAGCCACTCCCCATCATTGAAGTTCCATTTCAGCGAGTAGCTGTGGATATTCTGGGTCCTTTTCCGAAAAAGACAGCCAGAGGAAAGCAGTACATACTGACTTTCATGGATTTTGTCACCCGATGGCCGGAAGCAGTAGCTCTAAGCAACACCAGGGCTAAAAGTGTGTGCCAGGCACTAGCAGACATTTTTGCCAGGGTAGGTTGGCCCTCCGACATCCTCACAGATGCAGGGACTAATTTCCTGGCAGGAACTATGAAAAACCTTTGGGAAGCTCATGGGGTAAATCACTTGGTTGCCACTCCTTACCACCATCAAACAAATGGTATGGTGGAGAAGTTTAATGGAACTTTGAGGGCCATGATACGTAAATTCGTAAATGAGCACTCCAATGATTGCGACCTAGTGTTGCAGCAGTTGCTCTTTGCCTACAGAGCTGTACCACACCCCAGTTTAGGGTTTTCCCCATTTGAACTTGTATATGGCCATGAGGTTAAGGGCCATTGCAGTTGGTGAAGCAGCAATGGGAGGGATTTACATCTTCTCCAGGAACTAACATTCTGGACTTTGTAACCAACCTACAAAATACCCTCCGAACCTCTTTAGCCCTTGCTAAAGAAAACTTACAGGATGCTGAAAAAGAGCAAAAAGCCTGGTATGATAAACATGCCAGAGAGCGTTCCTTCAAAGTAGGGGACCAGGTCATGGTCTTAAGGGCGCTCCAGGCCCATAAAATGGAAGCATTGTGGGAAGGGCCATTCACGGTCCAGGAGTGCCTGGGAGCTGTTAATTATCTCATAGCATTCCCCACCTCCAACCGAAAGCCTAAGGTGTACCATATTAATTCTCTAAAGCCCTTTTATTCCAGAGAATTAAAGGTTTGTCAGTTTACAGCCCAGGGAGGAGACGATGCTGAGTGGCCCGAAGGTGTCTACTACGAAGGGAAATGTGGTGGTTGTGGTGTGGAAGAGGTGAACCTCTCCATGACCCTTGGGAGTATGCAGCGACAGCAGATCAAGGAGCTCTGCACTCGATACGCGCCAACGTTCTCAGCCACCCCAGGACTGACTGAACGGGCATACCACTCCACTGACACAGGTAATGCTCACCCAATTAAAGTCCAACCTTACCGGGTGTCTCCTCAAGCTAAAACTCCTATAGAACGGGAGATCCAGGATATGATACAGATGGGTGTAATCCGCCCCTCTGGCAGTGCATGGGCATCTCCAGTGTTTCTAGTTCCCAAACCAGATGGAGAAATACGTTTTTGCGTGGACTATCGTAAGCTAAATGCTGTAACTCGCCCAGACAACTATCCAATGCCACGCACAGATGAACTATTAGAGAAACTGGGACGGGCCCAGTTCATCTCTACCTTGGACTTAACCAAGGGGTACTGGCAGGTACCGCTAGATGAATCTGCCAAGGAAAGGTCAGCCTTCACCACACATCTCGGGCTGTATGAATTTAATGTACTCCCTTTTGGGCTGCGAAATGCACCCGCCACTTTCCAAAGACTTGTAGATGGTCTCCTAGCGGGATTAGGAGAATATGCAGTCGCCTACCTTGACGATGTGGCCATATTTTCGGATTCCTGGGCAGACAACCTGGAACTTCTACACAAAGTCCTTGAGCGCATAAGGGGGGCAGGACTAACTGTTAAGGCTAAGAAGTGTCAAATAGTCCTAAACAGAGTGACTTACCTTGGACACCAGGTGGGTGAAGGAACTATCAGCCCCCTACAGGCCAAAGTGGATGCTATCCAAAAGTGGCCTGTCCCAAAGTCAAAGAAACAGGTTCAATCCTTCTTAGGCTTGGCCGGTTATTACAGACGATTTGTACCACACTACAGCCAAATCGCCGCCCCACTGACAGACCTAACCAAAAAGAAACAGCCAAATGCTGTTCAGTGGACCGGAAAGTGTCAGAAGGCCTTTAACAAGCTTAAATCGACACTCATGTCTGACCCTGTACTAAGGGCCCCAGACTTTGACAAACCGTTCCTAGTAACCACAGATGGGTCCGAGCGTGGTGTGGGAGCAGTTTTAATGCAGAAAGGACCTGATCAAGAATTCCACCCTGTAGTGTTTCTCAGCAAAAAACTGTCTGAGAGGGAAAGCAACTGGTCAGTCACTGAAAAAGAATGTTACGCCATTGTCTACGCTCTGGATAAGCTACGCCCATATGTTTGGGGACGGCGTTTCCACCTGCAAACCGACCATGCTGCACTGAAGTGGCTTCAGACCGTCAAGGAAACTAACAAAAAACTTCTTCGGTGGAGTTTAGCTCTCCAAGATTTTGATTTCGACATCCAACACATCTCAGGAGCTTCTAACAAAGTGGCTGATGCACTCTCCCGTGAAAGTTTCCCAGAATCAACTGGTTAAAATCGTCCTTGAGATGTGGAAAATATTGTTAGTCTTTATGTACTTGGTAGTATATTTAGAGATGCATGTGTCTTATTAACTCTGTTTTTCCTAGAGCTCCAGGAAGAAATCCCAGCCAATGTTTCACCCTAGCTGAGATTTGGGGGGCGTGCCATAACTATAAAGGGAAGGGTAAACCCCTTTGAAACCCCTCCTGGCCAGGGGAAAGCTCCTCTCACCTGTAAAGGGTTAAGAAGCTAAAGGTAACCTCGCTGGCACCTGACCAAAATGACCAATGAGGAGACAAGACACTTTCAAAAGCTGGGAGGAGGGAGAGAAACAAAGGGTCTGTGTGTCTGTCTATATGCTGCTTTTCTGCTGGGGATAGACCAGGAATGGAGTCTTAGAACTTTTAGTAAGTAATCTAGCTAGGTATGTGTTAGATTATGATTTCTTTAAATGGCTGAGAAAAGAATTGTGCTGAATAGAATAACTATTTCTGTCTGTGTATCTTTTTTGTAACTTAAGGTTTTGCCTAGAGGGGTTCTCTATGTTTTTGAATCTAATTACCCTGTAAGATATCTACCATCCTGATTTTACAGGGGGGATTTCTTTATTTCTATTTACTTCTATTTTTATTAAAAGTCTTCTTGTAAGAAAACTGAATGCTTTTTCATTGTTCTCAGATCCAAGGGTTTGGGTCTGTGGTCACCTATGCATATTGGTGAGGCTTTTTATCCAACATTTCCCAGGAAAGGGGGGGTGCAAGTGTTGGGAGGATTGTTCATTGTTCTTAAGATCCAAGGGTCTGGGTCTGTAGTCACCTCGGCAAATTGGTGAGGCTTTTTACCAAACCTTGTCCAGGAAGTGGGGTGCAAGGTTTTGGGAAGTATTTTGGGGGGAAAGACGCGTCCAAACAGCTCTTCCCCTGTAACCAGTATTAGTTTGGTGGTGGTAGCGGCCAATCCAAGGACGACGGGTGGAATATTTTGTACCTTGGGGAAGTTTTGACCTAAGCTGGTAAAGGTAAGCTTTGGAGGTTTTTCATGCAGGTCCCCACATCTGTACCCTAGAGTTCAGAGTGGGGGAGGAACCTTGACAACTGATCTGTCACCTTCATCTTGTGCCAAATTCTAACATGAGATCTACATGTGCATAGAAAGAAAAATATTGAAATGAGATGGGTTCAAGGGTACTAGCAAACCTGTTTTGAATAGACTTGTACTATTCAACTATAAATCATTGCACTGCAGGTCTTACTGAAATAAAAGTATCAGAAATCATGGCACATACACAAGGTATTGTGCAAGTGTGGAGCAGAAAATAGGGTGGATGGGCCAAACTAAAATAAGGTCATCCCATTAGGGTTTGCCTAAGCAGCAGACAGTTCTGTTTACCCATAAATCATCCCACCCCTGACATGTAATAAAGCATACAAATAGATGTATGTAAATGATTCACCTAGGGCACATAGCTTGTAACAGATGAGGGAATGAACCATCTGTTGACTCTTTAGAAGTTTGCAGGTTCATGCTTCTACCTAATTACATGTACACAGATGGCTGGGACTGGGCAAAAATCAGCAATAAACTCACACTAATTTTGCTTTTTTATATTTGAATTATTTTTCTCTGAGATGTATGTTTGTCCACTGATAAACTGATTTTTAAAAAATCTGCTCTGATTTATAGAAAAAGAATACCAGACATTTTGATTTCTAATTTCTGAATTTACGCTTGTTCATAGTAATTAAGTATGTACCTTTCCAAATATAAATACAACTATACAGATATGGAGATAAGAAGGAATAATATTTTTCAGTTATTTTGATAATGTTCATAATTAATCATTCAATGTTTCTGATAAACAATACATTAATTAATAAACTAATTTTGGAAAGCCCAGATTTTATGATTTGGAATCCAGTTATTGGATTCTAAAATTAGGATTCTATGATCAGCAGAATTTTAAGTAGCACGCATGGTTCTTTGGAAGTTCAGTAAGGAAGAAAAAAGAGAATAGAGCAGGGAGTTGGGTCCCAGCTCTCCACTTATCAGTGAGAGATTTGTCATCATCTTAATGGGAGCAGGACCGATCTAGTGAACAGTTGTCTACACTGAAAACTTACATTGGCATAGCTATATCTCTCAAGGGTTTGAAAAATCTATACACCTGAGGGATGTAGCTATGCTGACCTAACCTCCAGTTTACACAGGGCTAGGTCGGTGGAAGTGTTCTTCCATTGACCTAGCTACCTCTCAGGAAGGTGGGTTCACTCCAATTGTGGGAGAACCTCTCCCATCACTGTAGTGAGTGTCTAACCTGAAGGGCTACAGTAGCACAACTGCAGCACTACAGCTATCCTACCATTGCACTTTACATGTAGACATGACCAGAGTTAAATGTATCCCTGGTGTAACTCTACTGATGTGAATAGAGTTAAACTATGTATGAATTTGCCCATTGGTTTTAAAATGTTGCCAAAATACATTGTTTTTTTTTATAAGAATTTCGTCTAATGTACCTTGTGTGAGCAGAGAGATGAAGTAGTCCTAAATATTTGCCTTTCAGAATAATTTCCTATTACATTTACTCTAGACTAGAACATTTTCAAAACATGATTGGAAGAATGTCCTGTAACTGTTATCTTCTCATCCTCTGTCATAACGGTGCCAGCAGTCACTGCTAACAGCAACTGGGGTCAGGGTCTACCTGAGCTCCCCCATGTATTCCCCCCCCCCATATCACCTACTCCAGGTAGTCAAGAGTTTGGGGCCACATGGCCTCATGAGGCCTCCCCCTTTTCCTTTATGAAACAGTATGTGGCTTGAAGGCTTGCACAGAATTCCCAGGGGGAAGTAGCTGTTAGGGAAGATACTTGAATCCTCCAGGAAGGAGAGATTCATGCTATTTTCAGTAGTGGAGGAGAAAGCACAAAAAATCCACTGATCTTCCCTTTGTGTAGAAAACATAGAACCAAGAAATAGATAAAAAGGCAAAGTGGAGAGTCTTAAAACTCAAAGTGCCTCTTATGGTTCAGGGTGAGCTTCATCTGTGATCTTTCTGTTGCATCATGGGTTTTTCTTTCAAGTGACAAGCCTACGCCTGCATTTTTCTCATAATAGAACCTTGCAGTTCACCCTGCTTTTAGGGTGGGTTACCAGGAGCCCACACCGCCTGTTTACTTACCATATTTATCTCCAGTAGGTTCAGCTGGGTTTGGCCCCTGCTATGGAATCTTCTTTGGGAGTTACGACCAGCTAGTAAGAAGTGACATAAAACAGCTTATTTAAAACAGAGTATGATTTATTTATCCATAGGAGTATCACATACAGAGAGAAATGGGTCACAATAACAAAAACCTGAACATGCAACGTGTTACCTAATTTTTGTATTTCCTTGGCAATTTAAAAAGATTCTGCTAATCCAGACACTCCTCGTGTATTAGAGCTGCATTTTGGATAGTCTGGCAACCACGCCCCTCCAAAATGTGTTTCTCTCCCTCAGGACATAGGCTGTTTTTGATCCATTTCAAAAGTCCTTTGTTTGAAATGCCTACCCAAGGATCTCATAAGGCAGAGATCGTCAACCTTTGGCACGTGGAGCGGTTTGTTTACTTGCTGCATCTGCAGGTTCGGCCACGGTTCACCGCTCCAGTCCAATGGGGGCTGTGGAAAGCGGCACGGACTGAGGGGTATGCTGGCTGCTGCTTCCTGCAGCCCCCGTTGGCCTGGAGCATCGAACCCATTGCATTAATGGGTCTACAGCTGAAGCAAATACATAACTCCTCCAATTTCCTAAAGTGTATATCTGAGATTACATAACAAAACAAGTCTCTTGTTAAACTGGTCCGTCAGCTCTTCTGTGCATTCCGAAAACCAAAAAGGTCCGTCAGTGTTCAAGAATAGACCAATAAAATAGATTCTATAAATTGAAGGATACAGAGGTGAGCCCTGAATTATTATGAAGACAACTGGTCAGACAATGCATGACAAATATGTGGTGACCACACCCTCAATCTCCAATTATAGAATGCAAATGAGATCTGGATTATGCTCACTTATGTGTAAACATTCCACTACATACCTGGGATAGTCCTATGTTTGTCTTGTTAGCCTGGATATACTAAAGTAACTCAACAATTGTAATCTTTATGAATCTTGAAATCACCCACAACATTAAGTATTGGTGACTCCAAAATCATGCCTGCTTGAACAGGAATGGTCAGACAAAGTGGAATAATGTGTATACCACTGTAGTTCCCATTTTCATTCTACTCAGAGGGTGAAATTCTAGACCCATTGAATCAGTGGCAAAACTCCTATTGACTTCAATGATGGAGCCAGGATTTTATCTGTGGATATTCATCCAAGTGGACTTACTCAAATGTATCAAGTTCTGGAGTGAATGACCTCTTGTACTGGAGGTTAGATTAAAAACAAACAAGTGACAGCTACAACTATGTACCTGCCTCTGACTTGACTCATGTTGAAATGGTCAATCTGGAGACAGCTAGACCAACAATGATCCAGCATCTGCATCAAGGGTGATCATGGTAATAAATGCAAAAAGTCAGGAATTGTGTTCTGGAAGGCAGTAACTTTACACAGACCTTATCTGTGCATCTTGTTAAGAATGTTGCTGAAGAATGTTGTTGCTACTGTCAAGTTGTTAGTATAGCTCAATGCTTCTGTTTCTGAAGCTCCATGGGTTATTAGCGCTTGCAGAGAATGTAGCCTGCTAATTCAGCAGACCTCGATGTTACTAATACGGAAGGACCACAGGCACAGTGTGGTGATAAAGGCAATAGGCCAGGTTCATTGTCCTCAGGGCACGGTACTAGCACCTTGGTTCCATGGTTACAGGTGCACTAACGTATGAGTGCCCAGTGGCAAGGAGTGGCTCAGACAGCAGAGAGAGTCTCTGGTGTCCCCTAGGCCACACAAAGGTGAGGTACCCCAACATTTATAGACTGAGACAAACAACGTATGTACCGCCTTGCGTGTTTCATGACATCTGTTTGTTACCTCCCCTTGTACCTTACTCCAGATGTCTAGGACAACAATCCCTGTTCATCACTTCTGTCAAACCTTGTATCTTGTGTTTATGGTAGGATGTACCTGGACTAATCTTTTGGAATGTGTTCACACACATACCCAGTATCTGTAGCTTCCGAGAAGTGCCTTGGTTTAGCAATACTAGCAGTGCCACATTAATGTATTGGACAGTAAACTTGTAAGCATCTGTTTTAACACACAGCCTGACTTTGGTTCAAGGCATGGCCTGACATTGCTGCTTTGGATTTTGGCCTCAGGTCTTACACCAGGCCCAGTGCTCCAGGTTCTCTCTCTCTCCTACAATGAAGACTGAAATCCAGCAAAGGATTGAGTAAACTGTACATTAGGCATGGATGGCTAAATTGTATCTCCCCCAGTCCAACAGTTTTCTCTCTGGCTTCCATCTCCAAATGATTTATATTTCAAATGAAATGTTCTGCTGCCAATTTCAGTGCATTGTCACCTGGACTTATGGACCTTCACTAATGCTTTACACTTTTCAGATGTCTGAAGCAACAAAATTTTATCCAGTGGGAAAGAGCATTTCCCAGGTGACATATCTTTAGACTATCAAGGCTAACTTGCTGCTGAGTTAAGGTCAAAAAATGGCAGGTAGCAGAAGCAGCAGCAGATCACCATGAAGCAATTACAGCAGTTACTGCTGAGGACTAAAATTTGCCATGTATGCTTTCCTATTACTTCGTCTAACAACACCACTTCTTTTCAATTATCTAAAATGCCAATGCAGTGTTCAAAAATAAATCTCTCACCCACTAAAAAAATACATTCATTTATTATACCTGTTACGTATAATACAACAGTAAAGTCAATTCAGAGAAAAAGAAACAATGGTGTAGACAAATAGTAACATAAAGCCAAACTTCTCAAGTAATCTAGGTGATTTTGTTTGGTTTGTAACACACAATAGGCACTAAGTTCTCACAGAAACTAGATACTTTAAGTCAACAGGAACTTATTGCCATCTTCCACTGAAAAGGGTATTGTATTGAAAGGAAGATGCAGGTGGCATTTTGTTTGCCAAAATAATAATAATTTTGAGTAGTTTTTTTCAGTTACTAGTTTGACTAATTCCTTTTTGTTAAAAACAATGACATTATGATTAGTTCATATGGTTCTGGCTTGGGTCTTGATTAAGGGGAAGTCCTTAGTCCTTCCATATTAACAATAGTTATTACAGTTCTACTTTATAGTTGTATAGCATCTTTAAAGGCTCCAAGTTCATGTCAAGTCACAGATTTTCTGTGGCTGACTAAACTACTGAAAAATAGGCAACAAAAGGTTTATCTCACTTCATCAGATACTCTGGGAAACTTTCATCTGGTATATGGTCCCAGCAACACCATCTGTGGTATGGTACATTTGCACAGACTAAAGTAGCCACCAGTGGGTTAGTATTGGGCAGAGAATCAAGGAGCCAATGTCAGCTTCCTAGCAGCCCTACAGCTCTGCTGAAACCCAACTCAGTAAGAAATTGACAAGCCAGGAAGGAGAAAACTGAATGATAACAAAGAAAAACAGTGAAGACAAAATGGCAGAGAAATTAATTATATCTAGCTGTTAGTTGAGGCCACTCTTGGAAGTCAGGTGAGTAAAGGGAGATCAATTCTTGAACAAATAATATTTGAGGGAAAGAATAAAGATAGTGTTGTAATCTTACTTGTAATCTTACTTAATGACATGAACATTTGAATGGTCCCAGCTATGCTTTCAAGTTAACAGCTCATTAAGATGATTTTTTTATTGTGTTCAGAATTTAGCTATTGTTGGGTACTAACTATACTCTACCACCCTGGGTAAACATGGCAATAATTGAAATAAAAATAACTTTTTTTTTCAAATAGAAGTGGCTAGAAATTCCATGTCATGATGAAACATTGAAGTCAAATGGAATAAAAACTGTAGGACAAATCCTAAGGTTTTCTCTCAGGGCCTCAACGTGTCCCTAAATGAAAGGGAGGAAAACCTACATGTGCAGATCCCAAAGGCACAATTTTCTTCAGTGTAAGTTTTGGCTGAGTAAAGTAGTGTAAAAACCTCAATTTGCAAAATATGTATATGCATATAGGTATCTGTGTGTCAAAGGTTCAGGGAGTAGAGTGAACTTCATCCATAACTGTTCAATGGCTCTTAAGTAATTAATGTTAAAAGGATTGTGTACCAAATTTTATCATACTCTCTGCAAAAATATATTATGAATGATTTTTCGCTGTAAATTAACTCTTCATCCTAAATCTTCTATCTTTCAGCATTTATTTGGTGGCCATACTCTGAGTCATCTCCAAGAGATGCATATAATCCACTTGACATAAAGATTTAAAGATCTTTTCCATAATCTTGTTCACATCTCCTTGTCAAATAAGTGGAAGAAATAAAATCCCAGACATGAACCTGCAAATGTATTTGTTAATATAGGTCATGTCTGTTTCATTTTCAGGGAGAATAAATTTCTCTATTCATAACAGATGTGTTCAATGTGCTGGGATTTATTCTGATTCCTGTACTGTTCTCAGAGATGACGACAAATCTTTTCACACCTTAGTTTTACTGCTAAAAATAAAATGGAGACCTTTTGTCTGCCAGAATTCTCTCTTCATATCTTTCCAAAAAAGTAATAATCAAAAGGTGAAAAAGTGCATTCAAAAATATTATCATTGTAGTATAAGGATCTATTCCAACACCATTGCAACCAGTGCAAGTTTTTCCTCATTACTGAGTTTGGGAGAGATGGAAACATGTCTCTTTATTCATAATAATATATGTGTGCCATTATATTTTAATGTCACATAACACTGTGCCAATGTCAAGACATGAAAAGTTTTTTTTGTATTTTCAGGAAAGCAAATAATAAACAAAAAGTTAGAGTTTCCCAGATCGGCAGGTAGTGATCGATCTATCGGGGATCAATTTATCGCGACTAGTGTAAACACGATAAATCGATCCCCGATAGCTCTGCTGTCGACTCCAGAACTCCACCAAGGCGCAAGGCGGAAGTGGAGTCAACGGGGGAGCGGCGACCATCGATCCTGTGCTGCGAGGCTGAGAAGTAAGTGATTCTAAGTCGATTTAAGATACGTCGACTTCAGCTATGCTATTCTCATAGCTGAAGTTGCGTATCTTAGGTTGATCCCCCTCCCTAGTGTAGACCAGGCTTTAGTTTATGACATTATTATCTGATCTCATTAAGTACAGGAGATGTCTAGATTCATAATCACATGAAATTACATGGAACAAGCAGGAATCTTTGCTATTGCAAAGCTTCCATATTCATTATTTAGGGTATCACAAGTGTCAGAGCTAATTACACACATCACACAGATGATGCTTCTTATGAAAGCATGAAGCCAATAATTTTTTTTCTAATTTTGAAATTGGTGAACTGACTAACATCAAATAAGAACCAAGTCAAACCTTCACACCAAATCTGTACACAACTCTTTGGAAGTTTTAAAAAGTTCATTTAGTTTTGTGTTTCTTTTATTGCTTGCCCCTGCACTTCAGATTTAAATATGAAAAAAGAAACCTATACACAGAGGGTTAGGTGACAACACTTAAGGATATTCTATTTTAAGTCAGAAACTGGAGACACACACACACACACATAAAAATGAAACTTGAATGTGCCCCTTTAAATATTCACAAATCTCTATAGATTAGGTGCAATATTTTGCTCTCATGTACATCTGTGCAATTACCAGGGTGTTACATAGATGAAAAAGAAGGCTGAATTTGGCCCAAGCTCTTGCTAACTGTCATAGTAATTCAACAGCCAAAGGTCAATATATATTAGTCTTTCCTTTACCATCACAGCTGATAACAAACCTCTTCTTTTTCTCTCTTTGGCCCCTGCACACAAATTAACAATATTCTTCATCTGTTGAAGGGGAAAAAAATCTTGTCTAGGCAAATAAGCAAGTAGAATATTGCAAGGTGGTATTAGATCTTGACAGGTTTTGCGTTACAGCTTATACAACATAGGTGTTCTGTGGTGTTGAACCCAACAGAGAATGGGTTGGCTAGTCCACAGACCTAAATAGGAGACCTAACTGAGCAATGCTCTGACATCACAAACATCTGGGCAAGAAAGAAGTCTACCAAGAAGAGAGCGCTTAATCACCTCTATATTTTTGGGTGTTAATCCCAGTACTTCAAGCATGTGTTTGCTTCCTTGCACACAAATTTACTGGAATTGGGGGATGCCCCACAGCTGGGTGCTGGGGAGGAGGGAGGGACTGGAGGGGGCAGAGTTTTCCCAAAAGATGTCCCCAGCTACTGTATGTGACATACACAGACTGAGGGACCCAACAAAAGCATAACAGAGAAAAATGAACTGGGTTATTGTAGAGGTTTCCCTAACTCTCTACTCCTGGGAGAAACTTTTTTTCCTCTATATTGTTATAGATATATTTGCTGACACAAGTTTTTAAATAAATTATCAAAATAACTGAAACTGCTATGATTATATTATGTTATTTTGCCAAATAAAATATGCAGAATTTTAAAGTACTGTACACAGAACATTTAATTTTTGATGCAGAATTTTAAATTTTTTGGTGTAGAATTTTCCCAGGAGTAACTATGTGTGATACATCTAAATGTAACTGTATACATCTAGGAACAAAAAATACTTACATGATAGGGGACTGTATCCTGGGAAGAAATGACTGAAAAACATTTTTTTTGCTGGGGGTGGGGGGACACAGACATTCTTGAGTGAGCACAGAGAGGTTGTTTTACTTCTTTATTTGGCACCAGTGCAACCACTGGTGGACTAATATGCCCAGTTCTGGTGCCCACAATTCAAGAAGGATGTTAATAAACTGGAATGGTTCAGAGAAGAGCCACAAGAGTGATTAAAGGATTAGAAAACTTGATTTATAGTGATAGACTCAAGGAGCTCAAAGTATTTAGCTTTCAAAGAGAAGAATAAGGGGTTGACTAAGAGGTTACAACTATTTGATAATGGGCTCTTCAGTCTAGCAAAGAAAGGTATAACAGGATTCAGTGGCTAGATGTTGAAACTAGACAAATTCAGATTGGAAATAAGGATTGCATCTTTAACAGTAAGGATAATTAACCATTGGAACAATATATCACAAGTTGTGGTGGATTTTTCCATCACAGACCATTTTAAAATCAAGACTGGATGTTTTTTCTAAAACATATGCTCTAGGCATTTTGGGGGAAAGTTTTATGGTCTGTGTTACACAGATCAGACTGGATGGTCACAATGATTTCTTTCTGGCCTTGGAATCTATGAATCAGCTTCTCTATAAGAAAGGGAGATGTAACTTTCTATTCCTCCTGGGTAAAGGGGTGGCAGAGGAGGAATTGTGTCTCTGAATCACAGTTAATCGTCTCCTCTGTTTCACACAGTTCTTGCCCTCTGATTTTATTTTAGACTGCAAGTGATTCAGTATCCAGCACGTGTAGTAACAAATTGGTAACCAAAGCTCTTTTTTTATCTTATTTTCTTGGAAAACTGTGATGAATGTGTCTCAGGTTAACCCCATATTTAGTGAAGAAATACATTTAGAGCGTGACCACAGAAATATTCTTTTGTATCAGAATCTGGCCCTTATTAATATTTATTAATGGCCCTTACTAAACCCGAAATACCTGGCACAAAGGGTTATACAAATATCATGGATATAATAGCAATTAACCTTATAATGTTGCCATTTTACTATTTTTAAGGTCTTTTTTTCACATATGAGCTACAGTAGCTTGAAGAGTAAGATGGTGATAACTGTGGTCACTTGTTCAGATGGTATTTGAGCTATCTCATTATTATTTATTAGACTGGAAGACTTTTCTTTTCATAATGTACAATTTATGGTTTGCTGATTCTCTTTTGGCATTGGCTTGTGCAGCTGCAGTATGGAATTAAATTTCCTCTCAGTCCAGTACAACATGCAATTTTAAGGATTTCTGTTTGTGTCAAGGGGTCTTAAAAAGCAATCTCTTTGTCTTGGACTTTATTCAATGCTTTTGGAGCTTGCACACTTCCTGAAAGTAGCATCACTGATGATGTGTGTGACAGATTGCATTTTGGCAGTCCACATTCCCCTTGGACAAAGTGATACTTTTCTGCATCTAAGGAAGAGCTTGTAGCTCTTTGAAATATACTTAGACTTTTCATTATACATTTTATTTTCTGGCAGTTTGGCTGTGTTTGGCTATTTTTTTCCAAAAAGTTTATTTAATCCCTTTTCTCTGAGACTGGTGCTTTTAAATACAGTGAGTCACTTCTTAAATCCAACTGCTGTTTTGTTTTAATAATGGATTATTTAATAATAATTTAATTATTTAATAATGCATTGGAGGGGTTTTAGTTGGGGGCTGAAGGTGACGGCTAGTGGCGTTCTGTTATTTTCTTTGTTAGGCCTGTCCTGTAGTAGGTGACTTCTGGGAACTCTTCTGGCTCTATCAATCTGTTTCTTCACTTCCGCAGGTGGCTATTGTAGTTGTAAGAATGCTTGATAGAGATCTTGTAGGTGTCTGTCTCTGTCTGAGGGGTTGGAGCAAATGCGGTTGTATCGCAGAGCTTGGCTGTAGACGATGGATCGTGTGGTTTGGTCAGGGTGAAAGCTGGAGGCATGTAGGTAGGAATAGCGGTCAGTAGGTTTCCAGTATAGGGTGGTGTTTATGTGATCATCGTTTATTAGCACTGTAGTGTCCAGGAAGAGGATCTCTTGTGTGGACTGGATCAGGCTGAGGTTGATGGTGGGATAGAAATTGTTGAAATCATGGTGGAATTCCTCAAGGGCTTCTTTTCCATGGGTCCAGATGATGAAGATGTCATCAATATAGTGCAAGTAGAGGCTGCTGAGCAGCCTTTTGTTCATGTTCCGACCTATTCATGATGACAACAGCACCTCCTTTGTCAGCCTTTTTGATTATGATGTCAGAGTTGAAATAAAAGAACGACACTAGCCGTCACCTTCAGCCCCAAACTAAAACCCCTCCAACGCATTATTAAGGATCTACAACCTATCCTGAAGGATGCCCCAACACTCTCACAAATCTTGGGAGACAGGCCAGTCCTTGCTTACAGACAACCCCCCAACCTGAAGCAAATACTCACCAGCAACCACATACCACACAACAGAACCACTAACCCAGAAACCTATCCTTGCAACAAAGCCCGTTGCCAACTGTCCCCACATATCTATTCAGGGGACACCATCACAGGGCCTAATAACATCAGCCACACTATCAGAGGCTCGTTTACCTGCACAGCCACCAATGTGATATATGCCATCATGTGCCAGCAATGCCTCTCTGCCATGTACATTGGTCAAACTGGACAGTCTCTACGTAAAAGAGTAAATGGACACAAATCAGATGTCAAGAATTATAATATTCATAAACCAGTCGGAGAACACTTCAATTTCTCTGGTCACGTGATTACAGACATGAAAGTCGCTATTTTACAACAAAAAAACTTCAAATCCAGACTCCAGCGAGAAACTGCTGAATTGGAATTCATTTGCAAATTGGATACAGTTAATTTAGGCTTGAATAGAGACTGGAAGTGGCTTAGTCATTGTGCAAGGTAGCCTATTTCCCCTTGTTTTTGCCTACCTCCGCCCCCCCCCCCCCAGACGTTCTTGTTAAACCCTGGATTTGTGCTGGAAATGGCCCACCTAGATTATCATACACAATGTAAGGAGAGTGGTCACTTTGGATAAGCTATTACCAGCAGGAGAGTGAGTTTGTGTGTGTGTGGGGGGGAAGGGGGTGAGAAAACCTGGATTTGTGTTGGAAATGGCCCACCTTGATTATCATACACAATGTAAGGAGAGTGGTCACTTTGGATAAGCTATTACCAGCAGGAGAGTGAGTTTGTGTGTGGGAGGAGAAGGGGGTGAGAAAACCTGGATTTGTGTTGGAAAAGGCCCACCTTGATTATCATACACATTGTAAGGAGAGTGATCCCTTTAGATAAGCTATTACCAGCAGGAGAGTGAGTTTGTGTGTGGGGGGGTGTATGTGAGAAAACCTGGATTTGTGCTGGAAATGGCCCAACTTGATTATCATACACATTGTAAGGAGAGTGATCACTTTAGATACGCTATTACCAGCAGGAGAGTGGGGTGAGAGGAAGTATTTTTTTCATGTTTTGTGTGTATATAATAAGATCTTCTAAACTTTCCACAGTATGCATCCGATGAAGTGAGCTGTAGCTCACAAAAGCTTATGCTCAAACAAATTGGTTAGTCTCTAAGGTGCCACAAGTACTCCTTTTCTTTTTACTTCAACCTCTCTGGCCACTCAGTTAAAGATTTAAGGGTGGCAATTTTGCAACAGAAAAGCTTCAAAAATAGACTCCAACAAGAAACTGCTGAGCTTGAATTAATATGAAAACTAGATGCCATTAACTTGGGTTTGAATAGAGACTTGGAGTGGCTGGGTCATTACACGTATTGAATCTATTTCCCTATGTTAAGTATTTTCACACCTTCTTGTCAACTGTCTAAATGGGCCATCTTGATTATCACTACAATTTTTTTTTCCTCCTGCTGATAGTAGCTCATCTTAATTAATTAGCCTCTTACAGTTTGTATGGCAACTTCCACCTTTTCTGTATGTATGTATATATCTTCTTACTATATGTTACATTCTATGCATCCAATGAAGTGGGCTGTAGCCCATGAAAGCTTATGCTCTAATAAATTTGTTAGTCTTTAAGGTGCCACAAGTACTCCTGTTCTTTTTGTGGATACAGACTAACACAACTGCTACTCTGAAACCTTTCAGGATCAGGCCTTTTGCAAACTTCAGGATTTCATCCTCTCACTGTGACAGCTGGAGATATATTTTTTTTTCCTTTTCCCCTAAACAGAAATGAAGCACTTCAAACTGTATGCAAGTCTGACTTCCCTGAAGGCAGCTATCTAAAAAACAACTGTCTCATTTCTCTTTAAATGAACCATTGGCTGGCAATGATCTTTTGACTGTTATAGAAGATCTTTCCCTGAAGGAAACAATGGATGAGAACAAGCTGTTTAAAGATTACTCAGTCATCAGACCTTTCCTACTTGAGCTTATAAAACAGGATTTATCACCAGTGGGAAAGTGTCAGGAGGTTTTCAACGGTGCTCACAGACTTTCAGCTCGGTATTATGCTATATTCCAAATACTGAACTTGTTTCTGAAGAAAGAGAATTCTTCTGCCTTCCAGAGCCCTCTCTACCCATACACAAAGGTAAACTATTTCAAAACATGGTTTAATTTAATACTGCATGGTTAGATTGGTTTTCATACAGTATCCAATATAGCTTAATCCTAGATCTGATCCGCAAACCTTTACTGGGCTAGTGCATCTACTTTTTCTCATTGTGTTGCTCCCTTTAATTTCATTATATGAGTTTCAATGTTCACATAACAATTAAATGAACTTGAAAGAATTAAATGAGGGATAGCTCAGTGGTTTGAGCATTGGCTTGCTAAACCCAGCGTTGTGAGTTCAATCCTTGAGGGGGCCATTTAGGGATCCGGGGCAAAAATTGGGGATTGGTCCTGCTTTGAGCAGGCGTTTGGAGTAGATGACCTCCTGAGGTCCCTTCCAGCCCTGATTTTCTATGGTTCTTTATGCATTGGAAAATCAGTGTCAGTGTTGCTTAATCAATTATAACAATTCAAGGAAAGCTTTTCCTATCACCAAAGTTAAAGGAATTGATGTGTTAGCAACCGGGGATTTATATGTAAATAGCAGCATTCTACCCTTTCAATCATTAGCTACAGAACTGTATCTCTACATTGCTTTGTCATTTTTTTAATAGGTATTGGTTGAAACTGCGTGAAAAGTAATTACATAATATCTTTCCAGAGTACTAACTCTGAAATTGTAACTACAGTGTTTATGAAGAATGATGCAAAAAAAAGGAAAATTGGGTTTAACTGTGGAAAGAAAGGGTTTTTTTTCCCACCCGTGTGTCATATGTATGTGTAACCCAGGTGCTTCTACTGCAGCCGTTGATTTTTTTTTCTTGTTTTAAGTTAAGAGGGGAGCGAAGTAGTGGGGTGGAGACATAGACATGTGTTGGAGCCTCTGTCTTTTCACATGTGCAGACAGCAGGACAAGACGCTTAGGGCTAGATTCAAATAAGGATTTAGGAAGCTATCTGCCACATTAGGTGCTTAAATCCAAGAATCAGGTCCCTCTGGGATTCACGAAACCCCGCACTTCAGCTGCCTCTGAAGCCTAAAATCTCTTGATGCCTATATTCTTGTAGTAAAAGTTCCTTAGGCACCTATGTTTCTCCTCTGCTCATGCACACATCACTCCCACACCAGGTATCTGGGTGCCGAGGCCCCAAAGCAATTCACAAACAGGAAAAGACAAGTGTTCCTCCACCTAACTTGCCTGTGGGGACTGATCCAACATGAATGCTCAGAGCTTGCCTACCGGAGTGAGCCTTTATAGATGAGTTTAGACCAAATGGCCTGGGTCAGGGGGAAAGATAGCTTTTATTTCAGTGTTTAGAATACTAACCGGGATGTGGGAGACCCAGGTTCCAGTCTTCCTGCTCCATTTTTAAAAATTATTCATCCACAATGAAACAGCTTCAACAGGAGAGCTTGAGAGAACCCCACATGAGAATGTTCCATAGCTCAGTCATTAGGACACTCATCTGAGAGACAATAGTGCCCTGTTCAAATCCCTTCGATCACTCCGGAGGAGTGAGATATGAACCAGGCGAATATGCTAATGATGGGGCTGAAAGTTATAAGGGAGATCATCCTCACACCCAGCTTCTTGCAAATGTGGCATAGGCAGCAAACACCAAGAGAGGGTTTGGAGCAAAGGAAGTTGTTTCCCTGCAGCCCAGACTTAGACATCTATCTCCAAGAGAGGGATTGAGATTAAAGTTACACCCCCTCATCTTGGCATCTTCCACTGGCTAGCTTAGTGAGGAGCAGCCAGCAGACTGGCTTTTGTGAGTCCCATTCTAAGATGCCTATTCATTGTATAGGGAAGCCCAGATGCCTAACACAGGCTTTATGAATCCCAGGACATTCTAGGCTCCTAAAAGGTAGGTATAATAATGCTGAGCACCACCATATCTAGGCCTTTGGGGAGGAGTGGTGGGAGGAAGCATGGTAGTTACTGAGCATGTTGTTTACTAGACTCCAGTTAATGTGAGAATATCCTCAGTGTCACAGCCTGCTTATTTCTAAGCAGGTAAGTAAGCATGTGCCAAATGCAATTTCCCCTGCTTGTGACATCCAGAATCAGCTGATTAACAACTAGACCTAATTCTTTTTTTATGCTCTGCAGTTCAGAGATAGTTAAAGAAGTATTTTTGCAATGGTGACCAACTTCTGATTGACTGTGACTGAATGTGCCATGAAGAGTTATTTTAATGAAGCATCGGTGAAGGAGCACTTCAATGTACTTATAAGCTTCTTCAAGCGGTACACATTGCAGTCACTGAAAGGCTCTATTATGCTATGTCCATTATCTCAGGGCGCCCTGCAGGCACTATCTTTTGGAATCTGTCATTTTTGCCAAGCAAGCCAATAAATGCTTCTGAAATATTGGGCCCTATCTCTGTTTACTTTTGAAAGCCTCTAAATGCAGCACAATTTTTGTTTCGTGTTCTGTATTTGAGAACAGTGAGGACACCCTCAGTTAGCTTTGGAAGTAATTATTTAGATTCGAGTTCTACAATTGTGAAGAGAATGTTAACAAAATCAGGAAAGGGTTATGGAGGATTACAAGAGTATAGGAAGCAGGAAGGAAATGAGCAAGTTCAATAAATATTTAAAGCTTGTCTATACAGACATGTTAAATCAGATTAACTTGAGTTTGCTCACCTTCGAGTGCCATGAAGGTCTTACCAGGAGGTGATTTATCTGGGCAGCCAAAAGCCATATAACAGAGCAGATCTGGAGATTACACAGCCTATGGAAAGCCTAATTTTGGAGGACAGCTTTACCAGAAGCCAGTCTGAAAATGAAATGAAAGGGAGCTCTACCAGTAAGTATTATTAACTGTATTACAATATAACTACATAGGGGGATTTAACCAACCTTTTTCTTTGCATACTGTTCATCACCCAGTGGTTCATCACCATATTGTTAGAGTTAGAGGGCAGAGTTAGGAACCCCTCTCCACCTGCTCATCATTTAACCTCCTCCTCCCAAACATTCAGAACATGTCAGTCTGCTCCAGACATTTAAATCAATACAGCAAATTTTGTTTCCCCACAGTATCAAATTCTACACTCATTGGTCATGCTTTCCTCCTCCATACCCCCTTCTCAACCTGGTTTCTGCTCCCTCTCCCTCTCTACAGGCCTATCCACCCACCATACTCCTCCCCATCCCCCAGAATTCTCCCCAATCAAGATGTCAACACCACAGAGGATAAAAAGCCAAACATTGCTGGACAGGCATGTTTATTGTAGTAGCAGATACAGAAAGAGAAAAAGCAATAGCAAAATACTTTGGCTCACACTTTCATTAAAGCATTCAGGTTTGAGCTAAATTGAGATTTGTATAAGAAAAACAGCCCAAGTCATGCTCGGGGCCACTCATATTTTTAGCAGTAACCTTCAGAATAATCAATTTTAAAGGCTCACTGGTCTATAAGATGTTGGGAGGGGGGGTTGCAGCTGAATCTCAAGTAATAAGCAAATAAATCAAATGTCTGTCTACTATATTACTGTATTATAAAAGTGTACAGAATGAGGTATGTTGTGAAAGCAAATGACACATTAGTGATTAATATCACTGTGAAATGTATGCATAAACACTATATGAGGAAATATGGATACTTAATTATACTACATCTTAAAGTCTGTGCCCAAACAGGGAGAAACATACAGTAACTCCTCACTTAACATTGTAGTTATGTTCCTGAAAAATGCTACTTTACACAAAACGATGTTAAGCAAATAGGGGGGGGGGTTAGGTTCCAGGGCAATTTTTTTTGCTAGACAAAAGACATTACACACACACAGTATACATTTTAAACAAACAATACACACACACACACACACAGTATACATTTTAAACAAACAATACACACACACACACAGAGTATACATTTTAAACAAACAATACACACACAGAGTATACATTCAAACAAACAATACTGTACACAGCAATGATGATTGTGAAGCTTGGTTGAAGTAGTGGAGTCAGCGGTGGGATATTTCCCAGGGAATGTCTTGCTGCTCAATGATGAACTAGCACTTGGCTGAGCCCTCAAGGGTTAACATATTGTTGTTAATGTAGCCTCACATTCTATAAGGCAGCACAAATGGAGGGAGGAGGCACAATAGACGCATGGCAGTGGCTGTAAACATTCTCTGTGGAAACTGACTGTGATGATGAACCCACGCTATCCCATTGGAGTGCACCATCTCTCCACTTTCCAAAGCGCTGGGGGGGGGGGACGGTGCATGTGTACGTGAGACAGAGACACACACCATGTGTTTGTGTGAGAGAGAGAGATGCACATTGCCTCTTTAAGTACACTGACTCCACTCTAAGTTCTCTGCCTTTTTAAGTGGATCAGCAAGTTGAGACAGCAGCTGCTGCCAGCAAGCTCCCGCTGTCCTGAGCCCTGTCATGTCCCCCACTGCTCTGTGTAGATGGGGGAGTGAAGGGTGGGGGACACCTTGACATCAGCATCCCTCTTCCCTCCACTACCTGCACAGCAAACAGGAGGCTCTAGGGAGCAGCTCCAAGGCAGAGGGCAGGAGCAGCACATGGCAGTGGGGGAGGGACAGCTGAACTGCAGGCAACTGATAGCCTGCTGGGTGACTGGCGCACCGGGAACTTAGGGGAGCAGGGAGCTGATAGGGAGGCTGCCGGTCCACCCTGGTTCCAAGCCCACACCAGCTAGCTGCAACGGGCTGCTCTTACTGCAAGCAGTGGACAAAGCAGGCAGCTGCCAAACAATGTTATAGGGGAGCATTGCGCGACTTTAAATGAGCATGTTCCCTAATTGATCAGTGATGTAACAACGAAACAACTTTAACCAGGATGATGTTAAGTGAGGAGTTACTGTATTCCCTCCCAGACAGGAGAGAAGGCAGCTATCTTGCTGTCTTCTATGTAAATTAAGCATGGTGGACTCAAAATAATGGAAGATCCATTTACATACAGAGGGATGGGGAACCCACAGGAAGGGAAGAATAGCATGAGGTCATCCTGCTTCTTGAACGTTGGAAGATATATAAGCCAGGTGAGAAGTCATCTTTGGATTCCATGACTAAACAGACACAAGGGAACAGAGTTGTTGCAAGCTGAGAAAGATGGGTCCTTCAATCAAAGGTGGGTGGGGGAGTATCTGGGAACTGAATAGAAGTGAGAGTCCCACTTAGGCAAAGATTATACCTTAGTAATTAAGCTTCAAACTTTTAGATGTGTGGTTTCACTTTTATTTTACTTGTAATCTTTTCTAACTTTACTCCTTTTACCTGACATCACTTAACCATTGTCCTGTAGTTTATTTTTTTTTTAATATAAACCAATTCAGTGATGCATGTAAATGGAAGGGTTTATTTACTCCAGTTGATTTAACAAGATGTGATGTGCTTTTGAGTCTTTAGCGGGACAAAGAAACATTATTTCTCTAAACTCTCCATAAACAGGCTGGACATTACAGAACATACAGTTTGGGGAAAAATTGGAACTGGAAGTGTGTTGGGGACACCATGTTGGTTGTTAGCAAGGCTGGTGGAAGCCAGAGGCTGTTGTCGGGTTGTAGACAGGCTGCTGGAGTCAGAGATGCTAAACTAGGGCTTTCTAGCACACAGACACTCAGGCTGTGAGCTGTTTGCTTGCAGGCTGATTGTGAGAATCCCAGGTTGGGAGTTACAGCAGCAAAATGTGACACCCAGGGTTTCAGGACAAGGGATGATATGAACCCTCACTGATCTGGATTGCACTCTGAACATCATCCCCTTCTCCCCAACCACACAGCCATAGTGACAGGGGTCCTAGATGAGAGGTAATTAATTTAGAAGATGAGAATGGTGTCTCACATTTGTGGGAAAACAGACATTTTATCAGTGTCAGCATGGAGACTAGGATTGGGTCAACAACTACTTGAGTTTTTTCTGATTTCCCTCAGCACTTGAAATTCCATGTCCTGCATGACACCAGTGGTTATCACCCACAGAGAGGCTGACAAATCTCCAGTGTGTGTGTGTATGTTGGGGGGTGAAATGAGAGGATCTGTTTCAGGAACAAATGAACAGAGGGCCGCAAAGGCAAAATTGTGGAGGGATAGTTTCCTGGGGTATTCTCAAAGGATTGAAAGCACCAGGAAAGAGACATGATGCAGACAATGCAGAGACAAACATCCGTTATGGAGCAACTTTTGTTACAAAGGTCCAGCGCTGCATCCCACCCTTCAAAACTCTGCAAACTATAAAGAACACACCATAGTGGGATTACCATTCCAAACACTTACAGGACCTTGCCACAACAAATCAACCCCCCAAGAGATGAAGGAGAATCCTTTAGAGTTCATCACCTACAGGGCTTCCTAATTTGGTCATGCCTCAGTTCCATTGGCCTTAAATTTGCATCACATTATTAGTTAATTGTTTTTATTCCTGAAGTACTGTGTTCCCTATCTTGCTTGTTAACTCAATAACTGAATTTTTGGGACAAGTGGACAAAAAAAATTCAGTAAGCTACAGTTCAGCTGATACATTATATGACATCCCCCTGTACAATATATTCATCACTCACAACTACTCCCTGGCATCAAAGTAGGGGTACAATGCATACCTAACCCTGTTTCTCTGACCAGTCTGAGCATTTTTTCAATGTTACCCTCTCCAGATGTTCATAATATTCAGAAAGTCTCTCCAGCTCCTGCTCCCACCTATCCTCCAGGCTTCCTCCCTTGCTCTCACAGATATTGTGCAAAACAGAGCAGGCACTTACCACATGTGGCACATAATGAGAAACATCCCGCCTCATTGTGAACCACTGCCACCTTCCCTTCACTCCTCCAAATGCACTCCACTTATATTCTGCAATTAGCCTCCTTTCTCTTGTCCAAGTGGCCAGCAAAAGGCTTCCTAAGGCAGCGAAGAAGAAGGTAATCTAGGTCTCCCAGAATGCCAGGAGGAATCATAACTCCACTAATGTACAGAGTAATCTGTGGAACAAAAGTCCCCTTCTCATTCCAGCAAAGATCCTGGCATCCTGAACCTTTCCAGTCTACCTCAGATTAATATCGGTAAATCTTCCAACCAGGCCTTGTTGTGCTATGGAGAAGTACCTGTTTCTGTGGATAAAATCTTTGGCCTGCTGTGGAGGTGAAGAATATGCACGTGTTCTTCAGTTCAGGAACCCTATCTATGGAAAGTTGTCAATCACCTGAAGTGCACTGACAATTTCTATGACATGGCGTAGAAGCATTCTCCTCAAAGCATCGCAGGCCTCCTTGACAACAGCCCCAGTGGCTGATCTACAACACCAAACTGGTTAGCTAGTGCCCGATAGCAACTGGTGGTGGAAAGCTTCCAGATGGTGATGGCCTCATGCTTTTCTCCAGTCAGGGGAACTCTCATGTCCATGTTGTGCTAGCTTCAGCTGTGGAGTGAGCTCTGCTCAGATTTCTAGGAAAGTGGCCTTTGCCTGAAGTTCTGCTGCCTCTGCTGATCATCACGGTTTTGCCTCACTACCCTTTCCCACTAGTCAGTACTAGCCGACTGAGCCCAGAGTCTGTGCCACGTAAACCTGTTCCAGATAAACACGGTGCAGAGGTACTGCCCCATATCATCCTTCTGCTCCTCCTTCTGTGGCTCTCTTTATATTAATGTTCATATTCATGATTGTCATCATCACAACACTAAGGTGGCCTCCATGCTTCCCGACAGCAGTTGAAAATTGCCTGGCAAAGTTACTGGATACCAGAAGAGCAATGATGGGCAATGAGTTTGTCAGTTTGACCCCTGGTCTCAGAATTCCCGTAGTTTCTGGTACACATCTCTCAGTGTACTGCAAGACAAAACGCAGAGTTTACAGCTGAACAGCAGACCATTGTTCCATGGAATATATGCCCAGATTGCTGAGTGGTTAATTTGATCAAATTCAAAGCTATGTGACTGAAATGATTAACAAGGAACATCCTTTCATCTGGCATAACAATGTTGTATGGATGCACTTCAGTTCATTATAATTCAATTGCTGCATTTAGTGTGAAAAAACCAATACAATAACATTGTATTATTCTGCTGGGCTAGCTAATGCTAAACCGGATCTTTTATTTTGCTTTGGAGTACAATACAGCTGGAAGTGTACACTGGAAATCCTAACAACTCTTTGTGGATTTGAATGTCATCCAATCAGAAAGAAGAGCTAATACAATATTATTGAATGATCACTCACACATTGCAAATAGCCAACACCTGAAGAAAAATTGTTGCAAATAGTTTGATTTCTTTTCCTTTTTCAAATAATTTCAAATTTGGGGAAAATAACTTTTTGTGGATATTTCATTAACAGAAAAAAGTTGTTTATTAAATAAACTGTTGGTTGTGAATAGTTCACCCAGATTTAGATTACAATCAATTAGGAGTCAGGAGATCAAGAAGGAAGAAATGGAGAGGAAATGTACTCCTGTGGGATTTTTGAAGCCACATGTATCACCAATTACTACAGATGGTCAATACAGCACAAAGGCAGGTGTCAGCAAGATGATGATTTACTCACACAACAGTTGTCTTGCTGTCTAAAGCCATGGAGGACAATAGTTATCAGTGCACAGGTACCGCAGTCATTGCATCACAGCCACCTTTGTCCATGGAATAGAAATTGTTGTCATTACATTTACCATGGGATGGGGTTTTGATAAAAAGAATAAGAAACAGCTAGCAGTGTTGCAGGAATGCATCCATCTGATCCAATGCTTTGGCCAGTAGCGACAGATGTACTTTGTGAATATTTTATTAGTACAAAACTTGTCAAAATATTGGTGATTTCTCCAAATCTGTATAAATTATGAAGACATCAAGTTTCAGAGAAACAGCCGTGTTAGTCTGTATTCACAAAAAGAAAAGGAGTACTTGTGGCACCTTAGAGACTAACCAATTTATTTGAGCATAAGCTTTCGTGAGCTACAGCTCACTTCATTGGATGCATACTGTGGAAACTGCAGAAGACATTATTACACAGAGACCATGAAACAATACCTCCTCCCACCCCACTCTCCTGCTGATAATAGTTTATCTAAAGTGATCACTCTCCTTACAATGTGTATGATAATCAAGGTGGGCCATTTCCAGCACAAATCCAGGTTTTCTCACCCTCCCCCCCCCAAAACACACACACACAAACTCACTCTCCTGCTGGTAATAGCTTATCAAAAGTGACCACTCTCCCTACAATGTGCATGATAATCAAGGTGGGCCATTTCCAGCATAAATCCAAGTTTAACCAGAACGTCGGGGGTGGGGGGAGGGTAGGAAAAAACAAGGGGAAATAGGCTACCTTGCATAATGACTTAGCCACTCCCAGTCTCTATTTAAGCCTAAATTAATAGTATCCAATTTGCAAATGAATTCCAATTCAACAGTTTCTCGCTGGAGTCTGGATCTGAAGTTTTTTTGTTTTAAGATAGCGACCTTCATGTCTATAATTGCGTGACCAAAGAGATTGAAGTGTTTTCCGACTGGTTTATGAATGTTATAATTCTTGACATCTGATTTGTGTCCATTTATTCTTTTACGTAGAGACTGTCCAGTTTGACCAATGTACATGGCAGAGGGGCATTGCTGGCACATATCACATTGGTGGCTGTGCAGGTGAACGAGCCTCTGATAGTGTGGCTGATGTTATTAGGCCCTGTGATGGTGTCCCCTGAATAGATATGTGGGCACAGCTGGCAACGGGCTTTGTTGCAAGGATAGGTTCCTGGGTTAGTGGTTCTGTTGTGTGGTATGTGGTTGCTGGTGAGTATTTGCTTCAGGTTGGGGGGCTGTCTGTAGGCAAGGACTGGCCTGTCTCCCAAGATCTGTGAGAGTGTTGGGTCATCCTTCAGGATAGGTTGTAAATCCTTAATAATGCTTAAGTGGCTAAGTCATTATGTAAGGTAGCCTATTTCCCCTTGTTTTTTCCTACCCTCCCCCCGCCCCCGACGTTCTGGTTAAACTTGGATTTATGCTGGAAATGGCCCACCTTGATTATCATACACATTGTAAGGAGAGTGGTCAGTTTGGATGAGCTATTACCAGCAGGAGAGTGAGTTTGTGTGTGGGGGGGGAGGGTGAGAAAACCTGGATTTGTGCTGGAAATGGCCCACCTTGATTTTCATACACATTGTAAGGAGAGTGGTCACTTTGGATGTGCTATTACCAGCATGAGAGTGAGTTTGTGTGGGGGTGGGGCGGAGGGTGAGAAAACCTGGATTTGTGCTGGAAATGGCCCAACTTGATTATCATACACATTGTAAGGAGAGTGATCACTTTAGATAAGCTATTACCAGCAGGAGAGTGGGGTGGGAGGAAGTATTGTTTCATGGTCTCTGTGTATATAATGTCTTCTGCAGTTTCCACAGTATGCATCCGATGAAGTGAGCTGTAGCTCATGAAAGCTTATGCTCAAATAAATTGGTTAGTTTCTAAGGTGCCAAAAGTACTCCTTTTCTTTTTGCGAAGACATCAAATAAAATCTGAGAGTAGATTTTTTTTAGTGACAAAAGAGGCTTGCCTATTCTCCAGCAAATGGTTCAGTTCACTCAGATGTTAACAATTTTTTTTTCAACATCTCTGAAGTACAATAGGTCCCACAGCTCCACAAGATAATAGAACTGATCATCTCAATAATTGGAAGGGTTGTTCATCTCTTATAGGCAGGAAGCTTGCACCTGTCCTTGACCATGTATTAGTGCACTGATTGTAAACCACTTGAAGTATGAAGATGGATTTAACTACTTATATACAGAAGTGGAGAGACAGGTCATATTTATACAATAGTTTGGTGCAGAAAGGTCTTCATTTTTCTGGTGACAATGAATATCTTCATTCTTCTGAAAAAAGATAAAGTATTTCGGTAGACCCTGAATTAAAAATGCTATTTCAATGGGAAATCATAAAGTAAGATAACACTCAATGTGAGAATTGTGTCAGAATTCTACTCATAAAGTTCTGAAGATTGATTGATATTGATATGAATTGGTTAAGCCTCACACTCCCCTGGTGCAATATTATGATTCTCATGTGTAAAATGGGGAGACCGAGGGTATGTCTATCCTGCAATGGGAAGTGCAATTTCCAGCTTGGATAAGCACACACATGCTAGCTTTGATCAGGCTAGTATGCTAAAAAATAACAGTGTAGCTGCAGCCAAATACAGTCCTGTCCAAGACTCTAAGTACTTGGGTGCTTAGATCGTGTTACCACCCACATCTCTGTGGCTACACCATGGTTTACCACACCAACTCAATCAAAGCTCAGCATGTGCATGGCTATCCATGCTCTAAATTCCACCTCCCACTGCAGGGTAGATGTACCTTGAGACAAAGAGGGGTCACACAAGATCAAACACAAAGTTTATGGCAGAATTGGTAATGGAACAGAGATCTCTTGGCTCCCAGTCTTGTGTGTCACCCACCTGACTAGCCTTCCTATTTAACAGTCTTCCATATCTTTTGTTATAGTTTGGCATTAACATTGGTGATGAGGGGGTAACGGTTATGGGACAATTCAAATCATATAGCTGGCAAGTATATGGGCCTGCAGATGTAATGGGCAGGGAAATTTATAAAACAAACAAACAACTACTTATGAAAATGAATTTATGAGGTATTACTATGAGTTTCTATTTTGTAAAATGAGTGCCATGGACACTCAGGGACCTCAGCTGAGCTGAAAACAAACAAACAAACAAAACAGCAAAAGGTGGGAAAGCCAGAGAATGTAAAAAACTGAAGAGAGAGGAGTGAGAAAGTGAAATCTGAATGTAGATATTGTTTTGATGAATATATAACCACTTCCACGCTCTTTCATACACCTCTTAACTCTTCCCTAAAGCATAGGCCAGAGTCCTATCTTTTCAGGATCTTTCAGAAATCATTACTCAGAGTTAAAGCTCAGGGCTACTGTATATAAACCTTGCAGGTAGCTTTAATAATAGTTCCCAGTCAGCTTCAAAGTGACAGTACCATACAATTTATTCGTAAACAAATGTTTAATACTCACAGAAAACATTGTAAATAGTATTTGGAATACTTATAACATCTTAAACAAAAGCTATTAGATAGTAAATCTACTGGTGTTCCTTATTCAGACTTTTCCACTTTGTTGCTGTTACATATTTTGAAATGTAAGCTTTCCACATAATTTACACGTCTCTCCTTTAGTACATGCATATAAACACATTCCCCTCTAATTTACTTTCAGAGATGATTTTTCACTCTCTATAATGTGGCCATGATATGTAGCATGTGTAATCAGGACTCTTCAGACCTTGAGAAGAATGGCAGCATCTCAGTTCATTTCCACACTTCAAAGTCTTGTCAGTAAAACAAAAGTCTGGGGATCCTTACAATTGGCACCATTCCAGCTGTTGGGTTAATAGTTGACTGGTCTCCTCAGTTGCTGGTAAGATAGGAAGTCTATAGCCTGTATCAAAAGCAGCACAAGTGTTGGGATAAGCATGTCAAATATCCATTCCCTAGATTTCTAAAAGGCTCTCACTATCTTCTCAGTTTATCTATCTTAGTCCGGCTAAGTCATGTAAGAATTTTCAAATCTTCGCCTCACTGAACTTTTCCCTAAGTTCTCTACATAATTGGTACAAAATAGCTAAATGTATGAATTCAGCAAGCTTTGTATCCTTTAGGAATGAGAAATGCTTCCCCTCCTTCCCCCAGTTCTCTCTGTAGGTCCATACAAGACAGTGTGGTGAACCAAATGTTACCCTAATTAAGGGCTTTCCCAGTAAATAAAGCTGGAATAGCACTCACCTGTATCCAGTGTGGTACAGGGATTGGGACCCAGTCCTCAGAGCAGACACATCTCTTGGTCCTTTGTGGATCAGCAGGTGAGTCCACAGGGCTGTATTTGGGTATGTCTATGCTGCAGTGTATACCACATACTGGCTTGTGGACATGTGGAAACATGTTAGCAAAGCCTGACTCAAAGAGTCCACATTGCAGAGCTACACATGACCGCATCCTGTATACCGACTGGTGCTGCAGTTACACAAGTTTGGTGCTAGGATTTGTGGGGACATATCTGATGGTCCTTAGCACCAGGCCAGCTGTAGCTGCTCTAGGAATTGGTTCACAGAGTATTGTGGGAGACCTTGTCAGTTCTATCTGCACCCCTGTTTGGAGATGGATTTAAACCAAAAAGCCATTTAGCTGAGGCACTTCCAACTCTACTTACTCCTTACTTCTGTTCCAACCAGGGGACAAACCAGTAGTATAGTCAAGGGTAAACACAGGTAAACACTGATTATCCATTTCTCATTTGGGGAATATGGAGTTTAGGTTAGTTTACCCACTCTTTTTTTTATCACTGCATCACTGGGACAAGCCAAGGATCCATTGAATGAGTTGCTCCTATAACTCTTATATTTGTTAACCTCTGAGCTCTGATAGGTTCTGCTCTCAAAACGTGTGGGATGTGCACGATTGTTTGACATAAATGAAAGCTTATACATCTTTAGAAACAGCTACCGGGCATGTCTAGTAACTGTCATAGATGTTTTTGGGCTCTTCTAGTTGAGCCCTGCACACTGCACATGTGCAGAGATCGTTTCTACCAATTCACGTATTCAGATAAAAATCCATCTCTCTCTTTCTTTGGACTTAAAAAAACCAAACATATACTACAGTATAAAGCAAATGGGAAGGATTAAAGACATAACACCAGTGGATGATTATGTTCCATATCTGCCCAGTCTCTCAGCTTGGGCTGTTTTCACATGGCTGAACTATGACCCTATGGTTTTTCATTTTTCAGTATGCTTCAAACTCTTTTTTCTTTCTAAACAGTGAGGAAAATCCTAATGAAAGAGCTAGAAAAGGCAAACTGGAAGCGAGGATTGTCTCTGACATAAAGTAGGCTCATGAGGAACAGCTGAAACTGATGCCAGAAAAGCTTTAAAAAGGAAACAGAGGGGTTCAAAAAGCCCTTGAAGAGTGCCAATGATCCACCTACAGTAAGGAGCATAATAGAACCAAAAGAAATATTAGGATGTCTCAAAGCAAATGGTAGAGAGGGAGAAAACAACCTCTGGACTTTTCCCTTAGGTGTTTTCTGCCTGTCTCAACTCCTTACTACTGTCTTCTCCACCATTTCCACAGATCCAAACACTTTTAACTATTTAGACAAGTGTCATCCTGATTCCCATGTTCTTTTTTATGTATTCTGTCACCCTTTTCTTGGTTGTTCTTGTCACAAACCCACAGGTCTTGAATCTGGGTCCACAGCATTCCCAGTTGACTGTTGCCTCCTTGCACCTATCCAGCAGCTTACTATGAACTAGCGAAGCAGGCGAGACCATGAAACCTGAAGTTACATTAGGGAGCGCTTCCCTGGGCCTGACTTGAAGGAGACCATGACCTCTGATTGGTCAGGGCTTCCTATTTAAATCCTAAGAGAGGCACAGGATTGTGGGATGTGTGTCAGTTACTTTGAGTTGTGTGTGGTGCATTTATTACAATACCTATGCGCATGCTACAGATCACTTCTAGTGAAATGCCAGTTACACTACGAATGAAACTACCAGACCTAATTTTCTCAGCCAAAGTTAGTGAGAACCACAATGATGAACGTATCAAATAAATATATGAGGAATGTTAGGAATTCAGTCGGTGAACTGTAGCACACAATGTTAGAATGCCAAACGCTGTTCAAGTTAAAGTGCGGATGAAGGAGTTGAAAGATAAGGAAAAGTTGAACAAAGTCAAAACTTTTAGTCATGTAACAATTAGTTATGAATGGAAAGTTGCATGTCCAAATGTAGATTTAGATTTATTTTATAAACCTAAGGATACAAAAGAGACAAGCATTAAAAATAAAATGTACCAGTATATAGTGGAGTCAGTTTTGTCAAATATATACAGATGGGCCCAAAAAAAGGGGGGGGGGGGAAACAACAACAAAAACCAGGAAGAGTAGAAATGGCAGATTGTATACCAAGATTGGGTATTGCTCAACGGCTCGATGTCTAGTTGGCAACCAGTATCAAATAGAGTGCCCCGAGGGCTGGTCCTGGGCATGGTTTTGTTCAACATCTTCATTAATGATCTGAATGATGGGATGGATTGCCCCTCAGTAAGTTTGCGGATGACACTAAGCTGGGGGGGGAGAGGTAGATATGCTGGAGGGTAGGGATAGGGTTGGAAGTGACCTAGACAAATTGGAGGATTGGGCCAAAAGAAATCTCATGAGGTTCAACAAGGAAAAGTGCAGAGTCCTGCACTAAGGAAGGAAGAATCCCATGCACTGCTACAGGCTGAGGACCGACTGGCTAAGCAACAGTTCTGCAGAAAAGAACCTGGGGATTACAGTGGACGAGAAGCTGGATATGAGTCAGCAGTGTGCTGACAAGTGTTGACAAGAAGGCCAACAGCATATTGGGCTGTATTAGTAGGAGCATTGCCAGCAGATTGAGGGAGGTGATCATTCCCCTCTGTTCGGGACTGGTGAGGCCACACCTGGAGTATTGCATGCAGTTTTCCCTCCCCACACTACAGAAGGGATGTGAACAAATTGGAGACAGTCCATCGGAGAGCAACTAAAATGATTAGGGGGCTGGGGCACATGACTTACAAGGAGAGGCTGAGGGAACTGTGTTTGTTTAGTCTACAGAAGAGAAGAGTGAGGGGGGATTTGATAGCAGCCTTCAACTATCTGAAGGGGAGTTCCAAAGAGGATGGAGCTCAGTGGTGGCAGATGACAGAACAAGAAGCAATGGTCTCAAGTTGCAGTGGGATAGTCTAGGTTGGATATTAGGAAACACTATTTCACTGGGAGGATGGTGAAGCACTGGGATGGGTTACCAAGGAAGGTGGTAAAATCTCCATCCGGTTTTTAAGGCCCAGCTTGACAAAGCCTTGGCTGGGATGGTGTTGGTCCTGCTTTGAGCAGGGGATTGGACTAGATGACCTCCTGAGGTCTCTTCCAACCCTAATATTCTATGATTCTATGACTAATGAAGTGATTTAGTTTAGAGTGCTAACTGGCCATTGTGGCTTAGACAAAAATCTTTTTCAAATAAAAGACAAAGATGGACTCTGTGTACTACGTAAGGTGGAAGAAACAATTTATCACCTTTTATCGGTGTGTAAGGGCTTTGATAAAGAAAGAGAAAAGCTTTTTGAAAAGTTCAAACATCTTAATGTAAAAAAAATGTTATTGAGTAAAAATTTCAGGGAAAAAGAGTATTATTAAAAAGGCACTGTTACATTACCTGCAACGTTAGAGAGAAAGGATGTAAGCCACTAAGTATTGAGGAATTATAGTTGGTGGTGGGTATAGATTATTGGGGTAAATCTGCTTCGCCTTAAAAAAGAGAAAAATAAAAAGAAAGGAAGGTGTCTGCACAACTGGGCTTTTCCTGGCTGGTATATTGGACCCTGTTTTCTCTCCTGACTCCTCAAACCAGTTTGCCTGCCTTGCTTCTGGTTCCTGCTTTTCTGTCTTGTTCCTGATTCTTGCCCCTGGTCTCCAGCTTTGACCCTTGGCTCAACTCTCAATGTTCTACGCTTTTGTATCAGATTTCTTTGGGGTGTTTTCTTTTTACTGTCACCACTTTTCTTCTGCTGGATCTTGCCCCCACCCTATAATCTATACTCCCCATTTACTCCTACCTACATCTGACCCTGCCTATCTTCTCACCACTAAACATTGGTGGGTGTGTCTTTCTGCTCCCATGCCTCACCCAAATGCCTGTCAACATTTCTTTGTCTCTCTGACATTAAATCTATATGTTTCTCTTTCTGTCCTAACATTCTCCTTGGATCATGTAAAAGCCCCTGAGCTGGACCTCCAAGAAATTGACTTCATGGAATTTTGGGCACTTGAGGGGTTGAAACAGGGGAAATGCCACTTTTTACAACAGTATTATTCCTTGCAAACCCCATGGCTTTTTTTTTTAATCCATACAGGAATTGATGAAGCTTCAGAGTTTCCTCTGTGGCATCCCTTCCTACTAGCATCACTGCACCTTTAGTTCTGCCTCTTTCCTTCCCCAGACATCCCCAGATCAACAGGCAGACCTTACCTCTGCCCAGTATATAACTATCCACGCAGAAGGGGTAAGTCCCTGAAAACTTCACTCTTAAAACACTTTTATTCTGAGGTGCTATGGAAACATATAAAGGGTGCCTTGTTAGTGAATTTCTCTTTTCCTCTCAATCCCCTTTCCCCCAGATAATGAAATTAAAATTTTACAGTTTTTGCAACATTAAGACTGAGAAATTAAGCATGAAGAATGCAGAAAGCCAAAAAGTTAAGGTTCCTACAGCAATGCTCTCTTGGTCGCATTACACAAATATCATATTTTCTATTCCTGCTTTCCTGTTAAATTAGTACCTTGATATATCCCTGATTCTCTTATTAAAGGTATACCACCAAGTAGATGTGTAGTGCAATATGGCCCCAATAATGTTGTTGTAATTGGAGTTTTGACACTGATTTCAATGGACCCAGGATTTCACTCCCAGGGTCAGTACAGTCCACTTGAAGGATTTAGTGTGTATGTGTGTATGTAGGGGGTAATAATGAAAATATTTCATAGTTTGCTCGTCAATGCAATTTAACGTCAACTTGGGAAAGCCACTAAACATGTGCTTAAGTCCATTCCTATTCAGAACATGCTAAAAGGTAATCAAGTGCTTTACTGAATAAGGATACATTCCTGAATCTTGAGGTCCTTGTTATTATGTACTAAACATTTTTTTACTATGCAGTAAATCTTAATATTCGATATTAAAGTTTCAAATCTAATCAGATTTAATTATTATAATCACTACACACTCATCAAATTATTAAACAAAGGGATTAAAAAGAAATTACTACTTATGGAAATTAATTTATGAGACATTAATATGAATTTCTATTCTGTAAGATGAGTGACACAGACACTCAGTGACGCTAGGCAAGCTAAGAACACAGAAACAGCAAAAAGCTGGGAAAGCCAAAGAATGCCAAAAACTGAAGAGAGAGGAGGGAGAAAGTGAAATTTGAATGTAAACATCAATTCAGTGAACATATACAGGTTACCCATCTGTTCTCTTGAAGATGGTGATGTGAATGCTAATAATACACTTCACTATTTAAAAACAACAACAACAACCAAACACTTTTTGTGACTGATACATATCTGTATCAAATGGTGATGCTCAACTGACATCGTAAACAACATTTTGAAGAACATTACGTATATTTTGAGCATGTAACTGTAGCTGCCTAACACTGTTATGGACTGACCAAAAGCAGTTTTTTGTAATACCTGACACTCCCTAAAGGGCCAACACAAGAGTCAGGAGCTGTGATTGTTTGGCGAGGCCGAAAGAATGACAGGAGACGTTAGATATGGGTTTAATCAGGCCACAACTTTATAATTAGGTGTCTGGGACTAACCCAGCAGATAAAATTTGCAGTGCAGGTGAAAACCATCACAATTCACCGGGGCGGAGGGGATGAGAGCTTTTTTCAGCCCCAGCCTCCCCCCTCCATTTCCGTTCATGTCCCTCCAGCAGATCCACTGCCAGGAACCCCGTGTGTGCCAACTGAGTAATGCTTCACCACCGAACCCCACCTGAGAGCCCTCAAGCAACCTGGATGCATGCCTATGCACCCAAAACACAATACTGTGCCCACAGGTCCAAACCCTCATGTGTATAGCCGGCTGTCTCGTATCTGAAACAAGAGCCCAAACGATTAATATTGATTTTCCACCTGCGGTCTTACATACATTCAATATGCATTAGACTGCCAGCGTCCAATTGCCTGAATAGCCTCTGCTTCCATACCTATATGTGCTGCTGCTGTAGCCACCCCTATTCTGAATGAGTGAAACCCAAATTTATGGGCAGGCAGCCCCTACCTCGTTAGCCCCCATCTCAACATGGTAATCAGTTGATGTGCTGTGAGGGGTCTCCTGTCTCCGTGTACAAAAAGGGGGCCTTCTCCCTTCCACCTTACTGCCATGTAGGCCCTCAGATCCTGAACAGGGCAGACCCCAGGCTCGCCACCCTCCCATAGGGTAATGAATGAACCCGGAAGACTTGATCAGTCTTTGACCTTCGCAAGTGTAATATCACTGCATGCTTGTGCCGGCTTATGTCATGAAATTCCAAAGCCCTTCCCATAGAATTCTGGATGGACCCAGGCACTAGCTCAGTGATCCTGAAAGCACCAAAAAGTGCTGTCAAGAATGCTACCCTGAATAGGGACACCTCCAGTGCACTATGGCGTATGACACCGAAGATGTGAAGGAAGTCTCTGAGCATGAAAACCCTGATGGGACGACGGGAATCCTCCCTGGATCCACCACTACGTGACCATCCCGCCAAACACCTTTGAACTAAGAAACCCCGAATGGATCTGGGTAGCCATTTAGCCTACTGACAAATGTAATTACTAAAAGGCAATTCGCAATTATGGAGGACGCCAATTGACAGGTTGCCAATGACAGCATGTACCGCAGCACCTGTTCCTCTGTAATGGGCTACATTGCCGGCTGGCCTTCCTGCTCCTGAAATTCTATGAATTCATTAAAACTTTTCTCGTAGCTGTGCCACGTGTGGTGCCACTGATCTCTGGACCACACTGACAACTGTCCTATGCCAAGGTTCCCTACCATGAACAGCATTTGTCTGGGTTTGTGGATGGTGATCCCTGTCCTGTGCGTCTACCATTGCTCCTGAAATCACCGGAGCGGGATGTTCTGATCTGTGTGACCTGTTCTGCTTTGTACAGCCTGTAGTGCTGTGGAAACAACCTCATACGCAATATATTTAATTAATCATATCAGCTGCATGCTAATTGGCCCCCCCATCAGATACTGCTAGCTCAGTTGGGTGAGCGAGAACTGCACCTGGAGCCCCCACTTCCCCAAGCCTGATAGGCCGTCTATGATAATCCAATGCACTCGGGTGAGCAACTGCTGCTCCTGGTGCCCCCATTTCCCCAAGCTTGATAGGCTGACTTTGATACTCTGGTGCATTACCCCAAGTGTTCTTATAATATTTGTCAAATAATAACTTACTATTATTCAGCAATGCATTTTTTATCTGTTGAGTAGTCACAAATTATTTTTCCTCCATACCAGTTGGATTCTTGGTTAGTACAGAAAGAAGAAAAAAATCCCAACCCTGAGAATATTTTTTTTCCCCAGTTTAAACTGTATTGTGTATTTTAGCTATTTTCTTTCAAGTTGATATTTTAAACACATTTACCTGAAGAAATTGTTTCAGTATTTATAAAAATCTTCTTTGAGATTCTATCCCATGTTTCTGTCATTTTGAATTTGTGACCAAGGAAAAGTGTTGCATGTCTGGATACCTCTTGTTTGCTCTCACTTCATGTATCATCATTCTACCATTTACACAGTCTAAATCCTTTGCCCAGCCCTTGAATAGGGAAGTTCAAAGGAACCTCTCCTTTTCAAGATGCTATGAAGGAACTGAGCACAGTCATAGTCTGAGCACTGAAGTATGATTTCATGCTTCTAGTGTTATCAACTAGCACAATGGGAGTAAGGGATCAGGGCTATAGCCCAGCCCTTCTCTTCACATCCACTATTAGATCTGACAAGCTAAAGAATGGGGTTCACACTCTACCCCCAATATGCACTAGATAACTCCAGATTGATGTACATCCTCAATCTGCCTTTCTTTCCATTCTGTAAAGGCTCTTGAGCTTTATTTTCCCCTCTCCTGAGATCATTATTACTAGCTCCAATTACAACGATTTACCGGGTCCCATAAGATGAGCGTGGGAATAGAACTCTTCCTTTAACAACAATCCTAAATTAGGCTGCATACACTGGTCAATGGGATGGTATTAGAAAAATGGTTTAATATACATTCTGAAATTTCAGACTCTCCCTCAACCCCTTCTTTACACCAAAAGATATTGACAACCCCAGATTTCTTTCCAAAGACAGGTCTATTACAAGGCACCATAACAGGGATGGATGGATAGCTTTAGTTACAAATAAGAAACCTTCTAAAGCCTTTCCAGAATGTATTTATTGCTAATTATTTATTATTCATTATGAAGCACCGATAGTTTCTAGGTGCTTTTGCAGACTAGTATGAAGGCAAGGCATGAACTGAATCCATTCTGAGCCTGACATCCCATTTTCTACTGATCTCCCTGTTTTGCATTTTTATACTATACATACTCTTTCCAGGCAGACAAACAATGTCTAATGAACTGAAATAAATTGAAACTTTCATAATCTCTTTAAAAATGTATACAGTATTCTCTTTCTGAATGTTTGATGACCTTCCATTTCACAGAAATTGAAAGAAAAATGTTTTAAAAGGTAAAAGTATTATAGTATGCAAAAATGACAGGTTTCAGAGTAGCAGCCATCTCAGTCTGTATTCACAAAAAGAAAAGGAGTACTTGTGGCACCTTAGAGACTAACAAATTTATTTGAGCATAAACTTTCGTGAGCTACAGCTCACTTCATCGGATGCATTCAGTGGAAAATACAGTGGGGAGATTTATATACATAGAGAACATGAAACAATGGGTGATACCATACACACTGTAATGAGAGTGATCACTTAAGGTGAGCTATTACCAGCAGAAGAGCGGGTGGGGGCGGGGAGCTTTTGTAGTGATAATCAAGGTGGGCCATTTCCAGCAGTTGACAAGAACGTCTGAGGAACAGTGGGAGGTGGGGGGGGATAAACAAGGGGAAATAGTTTTACTTTGTGTAATGACCCATCCACTCCCAGTCTTTATTCAAGCCTAAGTTAATTGTATCCAGTTTTCAAATTAATTCCAATTCAGCAGTCTCTCGTTGGAGTCTGTTTCTGAAGTTTTTTTGTTGAAGAATTGCAACTTTTAGGTCTGTAATTGAGTGACCAAAGAGATTGAAGTGTTCTCCAACTGGTTTTTGAATGTTATAATTTTTCACGTCCGATTTGTGTCCATTTATTCTTTTACGTAGAGACTGTCCAGTTTGACCAATGTATGTGGCAGAGGGGCATTGCTAGCACATGATGGCATATATCACATTGGTAGATGTGCAGGTGAACCAGCCTCTAATAGTGTGGCTGATGTGATTAGGCCCTATGATGGTGTCCCCTGAATAGATATGTGGACACAGTTGGCAAAGGGCTTTGTTGCAAGGATAGGTTCCTGGGTTAGTAGTTCTGTTGTGTGGTGTGTGGTTGCTGGTGAGTATTTGCTTCAGGTTGGGGGGCTGTCTGTAAGCAAGGACTGGTCTGTCTCCCAAGATCTTTGAGAGTGATGGGTCGTCCTTCAGGATAGGTTGTAGATCCTTAATAATGCGTTGGAGGGGTTTTAGTTGGGGGCTGAAGGTGACAGCTAGTGGAGTTCTGTTATTTTCTTTGTTAGGCCTATCCTGTAGTAGGTGACTTCTGGGTACTCTTCTGGCTCTGTCAATCTGTTTCTTCACTTCAGCAGGTGCGTACTGTAGTTGTAAAAATGCTTGATAGAGATCTTGTAGGTGTTTGTCTCTGTCTGAGAGGTTAGAGCAAATGCGGTTGTATCGTACAGCTTGGCTGTAGACAATGGATCATGTGGTGTGGTCTGGATGAAAGCTGGAGGCATGTAGATAGGCATAGCAGTCAGTAGGTCAATAGGATTCTGGTATAGGATCAGAGGGTAATGGGAAAGATTAAGAATGAGCTCTCAAAACTGGATACTCTCATAAAAAACTAACTTTCCACACAAACTTCCTTGTGGCTGGACTTTTCAAAAACTAGACAAGCCATTTACACACACACAGTTTGCTTCTCTACAAAAGAAAAAGGACACTAAATTATCTAAACTACTACATGCCACAAGGGGCCACAACAGTGGTTCCCTTAACCGACCCAGCAATATTGTTAATCTATCCAACTATACTCTTAGCCCAGCAGAAGAATCTGTCCTTCTCGGGGCCTCTCTTTCTGCCCCTCCACCCCCACGAACAGTTCTGTGGTGAACTAGAATCCTATTTTCGACATCTCCAACTCAAGCAATATTTCCAACACACCTCTGAACAACATACTAACCCACAGAGACCTTCCTACCAAGACTACAAAAAGAAGGATTCTGGGTGGACTCCTCCTGAAGGTTGAAACAACAGACTAGACTTCTACACAGAGTGCTTCCACCGACGTGCACGGGCTGCAATTGTGGAAAAGCAGCATCACTTGCCCCATAACCTCAGCCGTGCAGAACACAATGCCATCCACAGCCTCAGAAACAACTCTGACATCATAATAAAAAAGGCTGACAAAAGAGGTGCTGTCGTCATCATGAATAGGTCAGAATATGAACAAGAGGCTGCTAGGCAGTTCTCCAACACCACTTTCTACAAGCGATTACCCTCTGATCCCACTGAGTGTTACCAAAAGAAACTGCAGCATTTGCTCAAGAAACTCAAGAACAAATCCACACAGACACACCCCTGGAACCCCGACCTGGGGTATTCTATCTGCTACCCAAGATCCATAAACCTGGAAATCCTGGACGCCCCATCATCTCAGGCATTGGCACCCTCACAGCAGGATTGTCTGGCTATGTAGACGCCCTCCTCAGGGTCTACGCAACCAGCACTCCCAGCTATCTTCGAGACACCACTGACTTCCTGAGGAAACTACAATCCACCAGTGATCTTCCTGAAAACACCATACTGGCCACTATGGATGTAGAAGCCCTCTATACCAGCATTCCACACAAAGATGGACTACAAGCCGTCAGGAACAGTATCCCCAATAATGTCATGGCAAACCTGGTGGCTGAACTCTGTGACTTTATCCTCACCCATAACTAGTTCACATCTGGGGACAATGTGTACCTTCAAGACAGCGGCACTGCTATGGGTACCCGCATGGCCCCACAGAATGCCAACATTTTTATGGCTGACTTAGGACAAAGCTTCCTCAGCTCTCGTCCCCTAATGCCCCTACTCTACTTGCGCTACATGGATGACATCTTCATCATCTGGACCCATGGAAAAGAAGCCCTTGAGGAATTCCACTGTGATTTCAACAATTTCCATCCGACCATCAACCTCAGCCTGGACCAGTCCACACAAGAGATCCACTTCCTGGACACTCTGGTGCTAATAAGCGATGGTCACATAAACACCACCTTTCAGAGAACAGCTGTGTTAGTCTGTATTCACAAAAAGAAAAGGAGTACTTGCGGCACCTTAGAGACTAACCAATTTATTTGAGCGTAAGCTTTCGTGAGCTACAGCTCACTTCATCGGATGCACACTGTGGAAAGTATTGAAGATCTTTTTATACACACAAAGCATGAAAAAATGGGTGTTTACCACTACAAAAGGTTTTCTCTCCCCCCACCCCACTCTCCTGCTGGTAATAGCTTATCTAAAGTGATCACTCTCCTTACAATGTGTAAAAAGAAAAGGAGTACTTGTGGCACCTTAGAGACTAACCAATTTATTTGAGCATAAGCGTTCATGAGCTACAGCTCACTTCATTGGATGCATACTGTGGAAAGTGTAGAAGATCTTTTTATACACACAAATGTGTTTGATAATCAAGTTGGGCCATTTCCAGCACAAATCCAGGGTTTAAAAAGAACGTCTGGGGAATGGGGTAGGAAAAAACAAGGGGAAATAGGTTACCTTGCATAATGACTTAGCCACTCCCAGTCTCTATTCAAGCCTAAGTTAATTGTATCCAATTTGCAAATGAATTCCAATTCATCTATCTATAAATTCATATCTATTCAGGGGACATCATCACAGGGCCTAATAACATCAGCCACACTATCAGAGGCTCGGTCAGCTGCACATCCACCAATGTGATATATGCCATCATGTGCCAGCAATGCCCCTCTGCCATGTACATTGGTCAAACTAGACAGTCTCTGCGTAAAAGAATAAATGGACACAAATCAGATGTCAAGAATTATAACATTCATAAACCAGTCGGAGAACACTTCAATCTCTCTGGTCACACGATTGCAGACATGAAAGTTGCAATGTTACAACAAAAAAACTTCAAAACCAGACTCCAGCGAGAGACTGTTGAATTGGAATTCATTTGCAAATTGGATACAATTAACTTAGGCTTGTATAGAGACTGGGAGTGGCTAAGTCATTATGCAAGGTAACCTATTTCCACTTGTTTTTTCCTATTTCCCCCCCCCCCCCCCCCCCCCGCTCCCAGACGTTCTTGTTAAACCCTGGATTTGTGCTGGAAATGGCCCACCTTGATTATCATACACATTGTAAGGAGAGTGGTCACTTTGGATAAGCTATTACCAGCAGGAGAGGGGGGTGGGGGGAGGTATTTTTTCATGTTTTGTGTGTATAAAAAGATCTTCTACACTTTCCAAAGTATGCATCCAATGAACTGAGCTGTAGCTCATGAAAGCTTATGCTTAAATATAAATTGGTTAGTCTCTAAGGTGCCACAAGTACTCCTTTTCTTTTTGCCAATACAGACTAACACGGCTGTTACTCTGAAACCTTACAATGTGTATGATAATCAAGTTGGGCCATTTCCAGCACAAATCCAGGATTTGATTATCACCTTGATTATCATACACACTGTAAGGAGAGTGATCACTTTACACTATTTACACTTTAAGCTATTACCAACAGGAGAGTGGGTTTGTGTGTGTGCGGGGGGATTAAACCTGGATTTGTGCTGGAAATGGCCCAACTTGATTATCATACACATTGTAAGGAGAATGATCACTTTAGATAAGCTATTACCAAAAGGAGAGTGGGGTGGGGGGAGAGAAAACCTTTTGTAGTGGTAAACACCCATTTGTGTGTATAAAAAGATCTTCTATACTTTCCACAGTATGCATCCGATGAAGTGAGCTGTAGCTCACGAAAGCTTATGCTCAAATAAATTGGTTAGTCTCTAAGGTGCCACAAGTACTCCTTTTCTTTTTATAAACACCACCCTATACCGGAAACCTACTGACCGCTATTCCTACCTCCATGCCTCCAGCTTTTATCCAGACCACACCACACAATCTGTTGTCTACAGCCAAGCCTTCAGCCCCCAACTAAAACCTCTCCAACGCATCATCAAGGATCTACAACCTATCTTGAAGGATGACCCATCACTCTCACAGATCTTGGGAGACAGGCCAGTCCTTGCTTACAGACAGCCCCCCAACCTGAAGCAAATACTCACTAGCAACCACACACCACACAACAGAACTACTAACCCAGGAACCTATCCTTGCAATAAAGCCCATTGCCAACTGTGTGCACATATCTATTCAGAAGACACCATCATAGGGCCTAATCACATCAGCCACACTATCAGAGGCTTGTTCACCTGCACATCTACCAATGTGATATATGCTATCATGTGCCAGCAATGCCCCTCTGCCATGTAGAGTGGTCAAACTGGACAGTCTCTACGTAAAAGAATAAATGGACACAAATCAGACGTGAAGAATTATAACATTCAAAAACCAGTTGGAGAACACTTCAATCTCTTTAGTCACTCGATTCCAGACCTAAAAGTTGCAATTCTTCAACAAAAAAACTTCAGAAACAGACTCCAACGAGAGACGGCTGAATTGGAATTAATTTGCAAACTGGATACAATTAACTTAGGCTTGAATAAAGACTGGGAGTGGATGGGTCATTACACAAAGTAAAACTATTTTCCCCTTGTTTATTCCCCCCCCACACTGTTCCTCAGACGTTCTTGTCAACTGCTGGAAATGGCCCTCCTTGATTATTACTTCAAAAGCTTCCCCCCCCCCCCACCCGCTCTTCTGCTGGTAATAGCTCACCTTAAGTGATCACTCTCATTACGGTGTGTATGGTATCACCATTGTTTCATGTTCTCTGTGTATATAAATCTCCTCACTGTATTTTCCACTGAATGCATCCGATGAAGTGAGCTATAGCTCACGAAAGCTCATGCTCAAATAAATTGGTTAGTTTCTAAGGTGCCACAAGTCCTCCTTTTCAGTATGCAAAAAGAAATCTTGTTTCTACACTAAAGGTTGTCAGCTTTCTACTACACATGGGAGACATGTAGAATGGGGACACAGCTCAGGACTCCTGCTTCACTGGGAGGTGAAGACCCCTGCCATGTTGAAGGTGAAGTGACCTATATTTTTCTTTTAAGCCAGAGAGTATTTCACACAAAATACTCCAATTTATATTCATATCAGCCTCAGTGAATGACAGAGGTATTGTATAATGCTACTAATGGTAGCTAGTTAATGGAGGGTAATGGAGCAGAAAATATGTTCATTATTGAAGAGGTGGAGACGAGATGCTTTTATGCCTTTAGACTCAACTTCCCAAATAGAATGACTAAAAGTAGTTTTCTGCAGTGTGCAAAAAGAGAAAAAAAAAAGAAGAAAGCTTTAAGGCATTTGTTACTGCAAAATGACTCTCTTATTACTGCACTTTCCCCTGTCTCTTTTTCCTTTCTTTTCTCTTTGATTGGCTTAATATTTTTTTTTAACAATGTATATAATCATTTGACTCCAGGACAACACTCGGTACTCATGCATACTGCCAATATCTCCACATAAATATAATTAATCATTAGCTGCCAATTTATTATGTTTAAAATATAAAAACAAAATTAAACTGCATTTATTATTATTAAATTTATACACAGAATATGTATAGTATAGTTTGAATATTCAATATCAGTTTTGTGCTGTAGACAGCACCAAACCCTGAAAATATAGATAGCCAACAAAAACAAAAACAAAATAGATGTAAAAACATTTCCCCCTCTCTTAATAGATGGTTGTTATATCCAGTTATAGCTAGTTTCTGACTTCTAGAACGTATATAATACTTTCTTCTTTTACAGCTGTTAAGGAGAACCAAATATGTCCATGTTAAAGTGAGCTCCCTGCCAAAAAAGGGAGCATGTCATAGACTTTGATGGAGTTGTAAGTGAGAATATGACATAACCTTGCTACACCGTGTATCACTAAAGTTGTCTAATGAAAGGACACTATAATGTGTCTAGTTTCTGTCCTTTAGATCCTGCTTTCATTCACTTAATTAGGAACAGGATTGTGCCTTATATGTTTTTTGACGGATAGTTGAGCCTGTTTATGTCAGTACTACTAATCCAGAGGCAGCAGTTTTCTGTGCAATGTTGTCTTAATCGCTTTTTAAAATCTTCTTTAAATGACTGTGGCAAGATACTTGCTGATGTCTCCCACAAAGATATATTAGCTCAGCGATCATAGCAAATTAAACTGCCATCTTTTATGTTTGATGCAATTAACTGTGCTTTTCCTGCTAACATTTTGATGCCCAAAGGAGTCATTGAGTATCACCACTTGTGTTCACCATCTCACAGCCATCATTAAAAATAAAGACTACATATGGAGACATTCCTTTCTCTTCCTTTAACAGCTACTAATAGAACAAACAATAGGCAGGTCTAAAGAAAGCTGTAAAATAACTAATACAAGAAACTTTATTGCATTTGTTGACCCTGAGCCAATTTTTAGATGTATTTGTTTAATTTCTGTCTAAACTTGTGCACCTCTGTTAGTGTGTTGATTAGCACACATTAATCAGGTAATAAATAAAAGTTAAATTCTAACATTGTACCAGTTTATGAGGCTCTGTGATCAGGTGTGTACCTCCACACAGGCACTGAAAGGGTCCATATGGGCCTGAGGCTAATTGGAGGATGGGCCAGATTTAATTAAAGATGAAGCCCAGATGGGGAAGGTGCTGAGTCGTGAGTATAAATAAGGGAACTACAGGTTGGAAAGGGGGTGCAGAGAAAAATTCTGAAGTCACTCTCTAAGACTGGAGAGGAGAGTGGCAGGCAGGATAAAGAAGAAGCTTGAGGGAGAATTGGCCCTGAGATCCTCTCCTTGGTAGCTGAGTGTGGCAAGAGGCCAAAAGAGACTTGGAGCAGCCAGCAGGGAGGAGGAAGCTCCAGTGGTGAGCCCTGATAATAGGATAGTATCTGGCCTTCCAGGGAGATATTCAGCTGGGGAACTGAGCAAGCTGGAAAGTTAAGCCTGAAGAGGGAAGAAGTGGGTTCAAGTTTGCATTTTTGTTTTGGGATTTCTTTATGGATTCCAGGGGAGAGCCCTGGCCCTGCGAGAAGGGTGAACTTAGAGAGGCTCTGGGAGAAGCCTGTTGTCAGGCTATAGTATGAAGAAGTCCAAGGAGGCAGCATCAAGAAGACTGGAGGAACAGACCTTGGCTGCTGGTTATAGACTGGAAATCAGGGTAGTGGGAGTGCCTGGGTTCCCTCTACCAGCCACTGGGGAAGGTGATGAGAGGCCCCTAAAAAGGGAATACGAACAAAGCCTTGAGAGAAGGATGTGGGGATCACAGGGACCAGAGCTGGTGGCTGAAGAACTTTTGTAAAAGCCTTAGTCTTGTACTGTTACACTGATATGGGTGGAACTAAACATAACCTAGCCAGAGGGCTGAGTCATGGAAGAGGTAGACCACTGGGGGTCAGAGTGGCCCTCGGCAGGAGATGCTAGAGGAGGAGAGTTTGCTAGGCCACACCTAATAATGAGGGGGTGCTCCAGCAGTGAGTATACTCTTCCACTGTCTACCATGGTGGGAGAGGTGAGTGTGAGATGCCTGCATTAGAGACTTAATTGATTATTATCCTTTCACTACGGTTCATATTTGGACCAATCTAATTCCCACTAAAATCAGTGGGGGAGCCTTTCCTTTATCTTCAGTGAAAATTGGAATGTGCTCATGGTGCGTATTGCAATAGATTGTAAACTGCCCATACTGGGACTTCTGAATGCTGCAACACCAAAATAATAGTAAGTCTATTTATGCTGAGTCTCTCTCTTTCTCTCTCTCTCTGTTTGTTTCAAAGTTTTCCTTTGTTTTGTGTTTTACCTTGGAAGTATGTCTGGTCTTCTGTTTTGCTAAAGGGAATTTGTGGATGAGTCACAAATGTGAACTGGAAGCTGTTTCAGCCCTTAATTGAAAGCATGACTGCGGCGACATTAACAAAGTCATCTTTTGATACATTGTTTAAGTTAAAATAGATGTTGACACAACAACCACAAAAAAGAGCTTTAACAGTTTGACTAAAAGCCTCACATTCTCCAGTTGTCCATTGCATTTTCTAATACTAAAAAAATAAAATAAAAACAAAAACAATATTTTCAGGACTTTTTACATGTAAATGAAGCAGAAAAGGGCACATGTTTTTTTCTTTTCCTTTTTTATTTTTATTTTGCAGATCACATTTAAAATCCTCACATACTTTCTTTCTGCATTTCTTGTGTCTTTGGGGTTTTTTTGTTTGTTTTTTTGCATTGTATTTTTGTAAGAATGTGTCTAAACTAAACATCAGTGTCCCATAAGCCTTGTGTGTGTTCTACCTAACCCTGGATTCAGATTTTGCAGTTGGTCCCCCCCACCCCCTTTTTTTTACAGTGGTAAAAAACTGAACCAAAACCCAGGATTCAAATTCCCCTAATTTTAATGGACTTATGATTCAGATTTATACATTGAAGCCCTTGTCCATCCACACATGAGACACATCTTTTAAGATTCCTTTCATAAATGAATTTAGAAGAAATAAATGAAAGTATTATAATGCATTCTTTCCTATAAGCATGAGAAATAGTTAATTCAAGGTCCCTTAGGTCTATCTCAATGCTTCCTCCAGTGATTTTTGCTTCTTTAATATATATATATATATATATATATATATATATATATATATATATATATACTGCTCCTTCGTCCCTATGTGAGAGAAATATTTCAGGAATTCCCTTAAACTTTCATTTTTCCATAGATTAATCCTCCCAAGAAGTCAGCAACAATCATCTAAAAATAGTATATATTATCTACTTATTCAAGCTGAATTCCTCATCTGATTTCAAAAGTTCTGCTTGAAAGTGAATGGCACAATATGCCCCAATATTAGTGTGTTGAAAAAGAGGGGGGGGGGTCTAAATCCTGTCTTATTCTTTAAAATGTTCTGGTCCCAGACATATGAAAACCCATTTGCTGCAAATATATGTTGAATGGGTACTTGCTTTTTTGTGATTGTTTCTGAATAGCAGAAATATTGTAGGTAGAAGCTCTGTGAAAGAAAACATTAGAAATCAATTTTCTTTCCAGAGAAAAGGAGCTAGCACTAACAAGAACAATTCTGAGCTGAAAGAGACTTACATAACTACACACAAATGAAGCAATTCTGAATTTTATAGCTCTCTGAACATGGTTGATTTGAGTATTTTTTAACAACTTGACTTTCGCAAGCTGCTTTGCTCAGTATGTTTGTGTGTATCTCAGTATGTGTGTGTATCTCAGTGTTATCGGTTATGGGTTTAGACGCTTGCATACTTCAAGAGGTAATCTGGCCCTTCCATGTGAGCTTGTATATTCATTTGCATCAAGTTCCATTCCATGAGTTGCATATCTTTGCAATTTCTCACTCATTTGTTCTTTCTAATATCAGGATATTTTCCGTATCCATTTTTGTTAGCGGTTGGTCACTTATTTAGTTATAATTGCATGAGGAAAACCAGCTAGTCTAACATTTATGATAGAATTTCTTCTTAAGCAGTGTATTTTTACTTTATCACAGCTATCTGGTACTGCTTATCAAAATGAATATTGTTGTCTTTTCTATGCTGCATTTGCTAAAGTAGTATTTCTGATCCACAGAAAAGTGCTCGCAAATATATTACATGCAACCTCTAATCTACTAGTTGATGTGTTAACCAAAGGTCCTTGATCCTTTGTTTAGAGTGGTGTCTGCCTATTACATAGCTGTCATTTATTATAGCAGCTAGGCATCCTTGTCATGGACTAGGACTCGATTGTGCTATGCGCTGTACAAATATAGAACAAAAAGATGGTCCCTGTCCCAAAGAGATTACAATCTAAGTATAAAACAAGAGACAACAGATGGGTGCAGACGGATGAATACAGAGAAACCATGAGACTACAGGTCAGCAGAGGCTGTGGTTTTAGCATGCCAGTGACCTAACCATTGTCAAGTGTTCTCTTGCAGGCATCATGGCAAAGGAGAGATAATGAAGTAGCTTTGCAGATGTTAATGGTGAGTTTCTCCCAAGAGTAAGGGGCAGCATGGGAGAAAGCATGAAGGTGCTTTGTTAGAAAAGCTAACAAATGGGAAGTGGCATCTGGCATCACTGGCTGATTGGAGGTGTGAGTTGATAAATTGATAGTGAATGAGAAATGATGAAAACAGTGGGGATAGGCTGTGAAGTGAAGACCAGTAGAGTATGTTTAATACAATGGAAAAAGAAGAGCAAGCAGAGGGATGCAAAGGAAAGGATAACATGGTCAAAGTGCTGGGTTAGGAGAATGATTGTTGCAGCAATATTCTGAATGGATACAAGTGGGGCAGGATTGCTAGACTCTTGGTCTTTGGACCAATTAATATTAAATTATTTGATACAAATTAAAAATTAATTATTCCAGGGAGCAAGATTGGTTTTATAGGCTAGTGGTAGGGCACTCACTTGAAAGATGGCGGATCCCTGTTCAAATCCCTTTTCATCAGGCTGAGGACAGAATTGAATCAGGATCTCCCACAGCCTGGATGAACACCCTAGCTACCGGGCCAAAGATTATAGGGGGAGAGTTCTCCTGCCAGTAGGGTGACCAGATGTCCCAATTTTATAGGGACAGCCCCAATATTTGGGGCTTTGTCTTATGTATACATCTATTACCCCCACCCCCGACCCCAATTTTTCACACTTCCTGTCTGGTCACCCTACCTGCCAGCCACTTTGCATTGATTTAGGCAGGTATGGCTTTGGCACCTGACTCCAGTCTTGGATCCCAAGCAGAGATAGCCACCTAACTCTGAGACGGATGGGACTTAGCAGCCTAAACTAGCCAGTGTGAGATGCCCTTTCTGCCTTGCTTACAGGCTTTTGTGGATCCCATTATTAGGCGCCTATCATTTCCTGTGCATTGCATAGGGAGCCTAGGAATCTAACCCAGAGTTTGTGGATTCCAGTGATTTTTTTTAAGTGTGCCTAAATGTTAGATATTGCAACACTGATTAATGTTTAAACCCCTTTTGGATACAGACCATATTATGTATACTATCCATTTTCATATCCCCCTTAAAATGTATAAATTAAATAAAAAGAATATTGAATAGAAGTAAAGTTATACAGGTGGTCTTTGTTTAAAATTAGATTTGAATCTGTTAATACCATTTGAGCAAAAAACATGTTTAAAGCTGACTTTTAAAGTCAATAGGAGTTGGGCACCCAATTTCCTTCGGCCTGTTTGAAAATCCCAGTTTAAGTGATTACAGAACATTGTTTAATATCCAAAGGTACATCAGGCAAAAATAAAATCGGAGCCCTGAAAAGTGGATCACTCCACTTTTGTGCCTTTGTGGATCACTCCAAGCTTCCATTTCACCACGCTGGGACCTCACCCAGTTTTGTCCTTCCAGCACTGTGATATTTAGCTGCTGTGCTTGGCTGTCGCTTCCTTGCACCTCGTTCATTCACTTCTATTCACTACCAAACTGAAAGGGTAGCATTAGATACCCATGCTGCACAAGGGCCTATAAAAGCTGCAAGGGAGTGAAGAATCAGGTCCTTTGAATGTATTGAGCCTGATTCTTCATTCATTACACCAGTTTTAAGCCAATGTAATTCACTGGCTTAAAACTGGGCCAGATCCTCCGCCTGTGTAATTGATGTAGCTTAATTGATTTTCAATGATGGAGTCACACTAGCCTGAAATTGGTGTAATGTGGTGGAGAAACAGGTCCATCATCCGTTTTTTCCTATGCTGAACCATTCTGATATCATCTACACTTTTAATCCTTGTGTTCCTCCTTCTTTAATTTTTTGCACTGTGCTTACTGTAAATGTTCATCTGATTGGAATGGCCCTACCAAAACTGCTAACAGGAGGATGTAATGTAAGCATAAAACTCTTACTATACCCAGCACAATAACATTTTTACCCACTGGTGGAGTGTTAGCATGCTTGTGCCTCAATACAACACACGTTCCTGACTAGCTCTAGACAACTGCTCGGGCAAACCGGAAAACCACCTAGCTTTGTCTACAGTTCAAAAAATTGTAACAGCTCTTCTAAAAATTGACGATCATTTATATTCCACTACCCCTATAATCTGAAGTATTAAAAAAGAATCAGAGGATTAAAATTGCACCAAATTGCCTGGAAATTAAAAGTGGTTACAGTGATAGAGATTTAGAATACTTATAATTGTTTTAGTGCCTGGTTTTTATTCAAGACTGTCTCCTCCCAGATGAACACAGCTTTCCACATCCATTTTCCTGCACATACACTTTTCATGCATGAATACTTATGTATAAGGCTATGTTTTAGTCACCAGTATTTTTAGTATAAGTCATGACTTGTACTATATACCCCTAAATAGAACTTGGGCAGGGGAGCCATGCATGCCATATGTGTGTGTGGCATGCAACCCCTGCTGGTGCTGGGTGGGACAGACGGCGGTGTGGGGCCCAGAACCCTGCTGGTGCTGGGGGCAGGCTGGGTGGCAGCACGTGGCCCGGGATCCTTGCTGGTGCTGCGGGGGAGGGCAGAAGCATGTGTCCTGGAACCCCCGCTGGTGTTGTGGGGTAGGGGGGAAGGGTTGGCAGAGCTGGCAGGTTTCCGATCAGGCTCCATGTGTCCCTGCAGTTCCTAGGGGAGGGAAAGCCAGGGGGCTCTATGTGCTGCCTCTGCCAGGAGCTGTGGCTTTGCAGCTCCCATTGGCCAGGAACCCTCTGGCCCCTCCACCTAGAAGCTGCAGGGACATGCCAGCCACTTCTAGGGAGCCGCCCCTCCAATGTAAGTACCGCCCTACACCCCAACCCCCTGCCCCATCTATGAGCTCCCTCCCACACACAGACTGCCCCAGCAGTAGCCGGTGCAGCTGGCCAGGGGCTGCCTGATCTGTTCGGGCAGCCCCAGAGTCAGCTGCACCGGCTGCTGCTGAAGTCATGGAGGTCACAGAAAGTCACAGAATCTGACTCCTGTCACCTCCATAACAGACACACAGCCTTACCCATGTGTATAAATGATATACAAAAGCAATTTGTCCAAATGTCCATTTGTCTAAATTGATGCTCCACTGAAAATCTGGCTTAGGGGTGTTATCACTAATTTTAAAATTCAGAATCAGTTGTTGGGAAGAATGAGGATAAATCAAAGAAGCTAGTGTCCGCTGATAATCTGCCACATTGTCAACTTCTGCTGTCAGTCAGGTGCAGCATGGCAAACTTCCTCCTTCAGAGCTCGTCTCCTTTTGTTGTCGTTCACTCATATTGCATGAACTTCTTGACTTCTCTCTTCTCCCTTGACTTGCTTTCCTCCTGAGACACAGAGACCAATTCTGAGGTCCTTACTTATTCCCCTCTCAGACAAACTCACTGGGAATTCAATAGTTTGCCTGAATAATAACTGAGGGCCAGACTGTAACCGACAGAACTCTGTGAGGAAGGGATATGAGATTGATTTGCCATGAGTGATTCATCTACCTCCTTTCCAATAACTTCCTATCAGAGCCCCCTCTATGCTGTGGAACCTCATTAAATATGGTGTAGCGAATTTCTAGGGGTTGCACTGGTTGTGGAGTCCCTGGCAATACAGTTCCATTGAAAGAAAACAAGAATAGTGGTTGCACTCACCATACAAAACAAATGCATACCATACAAAACCACAAACATATCTCGCCTTAGCTAGAACTTTAATAAGATTTACCACAAATTCAATATCCAACCCTACATTTCCAGAGTCACTACATTCCATGGGGTGAAGCATATGTTGGCTCTTACTGTCACACCCATAGTAATGGAGAGAGTGGAAAATGACCGGGGATGTTGGTTGCCTGGAGAGATCCAGTGCTGCAGACCTAAATTTAGCCATCTGGATCCCCTACAAATGGGAAAGCAGAACAGCAGGGTAAAGAACCAAGGTTACAGTCACACCGATCCCAAATTCATAATCAACACAAGATTTTGGGCTTAGGTACATCCCAAAACACAAAAAGAAAATGCATGATGGAAAAATGAAATAGCACTATTAAAAAAAAATCTCTCAAGAAGATGCCCCAGTGAACAGAAATTAACATCAGATTTTTTACTGTAATCTAAAAGTTGTTTATTTGCTGATTAATAATACAAGGGTGAATTTTGTATTAAAATCCACTGCAAATAAATTCTGACCTAAAGTTATGCAAATACCAATGCTATCCCTTTTATCCCAAAGGTGATTCTACGGTTGACCAGATTCTTAAGACAAACAGTCCTTTGCCAAGACAGTAAGGGGGAAGGACTGGTTTTATAGCTAAGGCATAAAAATCTGGGTTTAATTTTGCCAGCAAATTCCTGTATGATATAGAGCAAGTCATTTGTTTTCTGTGGGCCTCAGCTGCCCATCTCTAAGTTGTATAGTAATACTCCTTACCTTTTAAGGTGGTTGTGAGAATAAGTCCATGAATACTTGGATGGTGCCGGCTATAGAAACAGTAATTAAATAGGTTAAGACAACATCGATTGTACAAAAGTATCTTGGTGCACTTCACAGTAATAATTAAAACCAAGTAGTCTTAGAATATTCAAATATGATGTATATAACATGATTGTGAAGCACAACTCTCCATTAATTTCTATGGGGGGTTCTTTCTCTAAACATCAGTACTATAATGCTGCCTTGAGTTACTGTATTTTAAGAGGATGTTGAACATATGACTTCCAAAGTTTGTTGGCTGCAATCTAGCCTACTGGAGTGAGCAAAAGGCATTACGATGTGGCAGCTGTTTGGTGGCTTATGTGAATGGAGTGATGCTTTTTTTCCAGTGGCCAAGGGTCCACATCACAAAAATCACTATCAGATTGGCACCCGTTTTGGTAGTCTCAAAAGACAAGTCAAGAATTAAGTGGGAATGGGGATTAAATCATTCTTCACTTCAGTGGAGCTAAACTGATTTACAACAGCTGAGGAACTGGCCGTGTAGTTTTACTGTAGAACAACTGATGGCTTCAGATAAGACAGCTGTCAATTTGGCACTTCTTGTGCCCAATTATTGCACTTTATAAAAGCAAAACAGAAATATACTAAAAGACTGAAAAAATACTAGGCATTATAGCTCTCAAATTTATCCTGTAAATCTGAGTTACAGTAAGAAAATATAAAAGACAGTGCCAAAAAAGAGGAAGAGCATTAAAAAAAAAAACCTTAGAAAAATTCAAAACCCTTGAGTCATAATTCTTTTTTTCTAGTTGAAAGGAACAAAATTCACAAGACATTGATCAGAGGGGTGAAATTGCTGGTATGGTATATGTTTTGCTGGAAGTTCAGAGATATACGGGGATTCAAGTTCATTTAATGACTTAAAAATAGAATTAATACCTTGTAGATAATTCTACTTGAAACAGAAAGCTAATATAAATCTCCCAGGATAAAACTAATATGCTGTCTCTTACCAGTGAAAGTTACAATATGAGCCAAGGCGTTTTGGACATGCAGTAATCTGGAGATAGCCCTATCCGGCAAGCTGTAAATGAGAGAATTACAATAATCTGTTCTTGCAGCTAATAGGATGTGAAATAAACTGTACAGAAAAAAAAATACAAAAAAGGGAGAGAGTAAAGTGCTCAGATGGCAGAACAAGCCAGGTGCCTTCTTTGCCAGATGGGAGATGAACTCACACTTCTGAATCCTGGGTCCTCATTGACCAAGGACAACCACTATGAGTGGGGTATGGTGAGGGAGCAGAGAGGGGCACAGCAAAGGAACTCTTGGTTGTAGAACTCAAGAACATGAGGCAGAAGGCACTGCCCCACACACTCTGGGATGGGTGTCCTGCTCACAGTTTTATGATTATGAATCCTGCTTGTGGCATTTTCCCTAATAAATGTTGTGTGACTTCCCTCATTTCATTAAAAGTTTCTTTTTTGCACTCACTCAGACTCTGTTCTTGTGAATGTGGAAGTTTTGCTTCTCAGAGGTGCCCTGGGGTATGGTGTAATTTTCCCAGGTTACTAGGTGGGGGCTCAAGGCAGTTCTGTTTTGTACTGTGGAAAAGGAACCCCTAGATATTGAACCTAGCCGTGGTTGCTGCCAGCTCCACCTGGCAGAAGAGTTACACATGTATTTCCCCTGCCTTACTCTACCTCCTTGAGCTGTTTTGCCTTGCTTTTCCTATCCTCTCCACATCCTCTCCCACCATACTGGGAGTACACGTTGGCCCCTGACTTCTGTCCTGTAGATTCCCCTTGTATGTTTGCTTTGCTGACTCCTGATTGCTTTCTCCCCACTTCCCCAATAATTCCTCTGCCCTTTGACCCTCTATACCAGATTGCTTGTGCCTTGCTGCTCCTTTAGGGTGATCCCCCATCTTATCCTTCAGACAGCTGTCTTGCTTTTCCTGTCCCCATCCCCTGTTTTCTTTTGTACTTCTGACTACTGAACCCTTCTCAACACCCCATCTTCCACCTCTGCTTTACTGTTCTTGAAAACCACCTTAGTCTTTCTGTCCCCTAAAGAATAACTTATTCAGCATACCCTTACTCCATAGAACTACTACCCTTGGCAATAGTGCCTGTGGAAGGAAAGACAGAGACAAGTAGGGATCCAGGGTGAACAAGGAGGGTGCATTAGCTCATTGCTTCTTTCTGAGTCTCTGCAGATCATAGCTGCCCTTTACCACCACAGTCTGATAATCCTAAGGATCAGTCATACTGTTGCTGAGCACACTTGTCATGGAGTAAGAGACCTTTATGTCCCATAGCATTTGGTCATTTGAGAAGATTATTTGTGTATTATCCCTGCACTATCCCTGTTCCAATGGTTGTTGAGAAGGGGAGTGGGATCATTACTGATATTAGATACCTCTTGACTTTATATGCCACAGTGAATGTATCCAAGTTTGCACACTCTTCCCCCATCCAACTACCATTTTAACTGATACACTGGGAACTGAACCAAGGAACCCCATGACTAAAAAGCATGAGCTGGAACAGACTCATATCCTCAGCCCAGGAGGGAGCAGCAACACACACTCAACCAGGGAGTTACACATTCATGTAGGGCCAGATACAATTTATATAGTTTTTAAAAAAAAAAATGAATGTTTTATTTTAAGTTTGAAAGTGTATCTAAAATATTTAACCCACTCTAACTGGAAACATCTGAACACAATTCTGGATAATTAAAAAAAACCCCACAACAGGTTAGCCCATATGTTATAGCTAAGGTTTTATTAAGTTTGTGTTATCATTCATATACTGAGAAATGGATCTTCTCTTAACTCTGCTGTGAAACTGCTTTCTTTTTGGGTTTTTTTCTGCCTGTTTGGGGAAATCATTAACTTTAACACTAATGTAACTGCACCCTAAAATGCAGTTCTGTTGGTTAAATGTCTTTTCTGTTGAACACCAAATAATTCTGTACAGATTGAATGGAGAAAAAAAAGGCAGTCCAAGGGTGGGCATGAAGTGGTTTGCAAAGAAGACAATAGGGCGCTCAGTAACACACACACAGAAAGAAATTAAACATAAATGAGTACAATGGATCCCTTTGTGTAGATTAGAGTGATGGACTGATATCCTGATCTTGCACTTGAATCCAATTTCAGACTCTCCTTTCAGAATTAAAACATGAAGAACAGAATCTGCCTAAAACTAATTGTGGGATCTGTATGCCACTTCCATACTGAGCAAAGTGTCAATAGAGCTTTGGCATACAGATCCCACAATTTGCTTCCACCCAATTGCTATAAATCAAATATTTTGACACAAGTTTTACATGCTGCACTCTTTACTTAGGTGACGTTCCAATATGCCCGTATATAATGCCACAATGTTTATCCAGATATAGATCTTGGTAAATCTTTTCACATCATTTTTAATAACAATTACATGCTGTTGTAGAACACAAATTGTTCATTGTCAGAGTACCATACTATTAAAGCCAATAATAATTCATTTTTGCCTAATCAAGATAACAGTATGTAGTTACCTTGTAGTACTAATCGTGTATCATAGCAATGCATATAATTGATGTACTATGTTACATTTGTAGCTGTGAGTGAAAGCAGTGATATCCTTTTCACTAAAGCTTGAGGCTATCATTATAGAACTGTGATTTTTACAAACACTGCATTTGGAAAGAATTGAGAGAGAACATAAAATGTAAATAGAAAATATTTTAAAACTTCAGAAAACACGATTGGATATATTTCTCTAAAAGTCTTTTTAGTATTAATTTTTAAAATGTTACAGAACTTTCTTAGCGTATGGTGGGTCAGACCTTTTGATTTGAAGATGTGCTTTGCTTTTTTATTTTAAATGCAATGCTTGTGTCAAAATATCTTAACAATTGGAAGCAGTGGAAAACAGCTGACAGTACAGTGCCAAATTGATGTCTATATAAAAATAGATGTATTTGAGAAATGAAGTATGACTAATTGCACAGCAGAACTGCTTACTAGAGCCAGTGAAAGCTTGGAATTTCTGTCTTATAAGAAATTCTGATATTTCAAAATTTCCATTTCTCCTGATTCTGAATAAGGAGTCAAAATTTTCCCAGAAATGAAATTTTATTTTCAAAATCACTGAAACTTGTTAAAAGGAAACATTGATTTTTGTTGTTGTTGAAATTTTAAAGAAAATCTATATGTTCCCAGGAAATGTTTTTATTTCATTGAAGCTGTACTCTAGAATACTGCTCTTTTGGAAAATTGTTGACCAGCTCTTCTGTTTACTAATGATGCTGATTTGGGGGGGGGGGGAACCAGTTTTGTGTCATTAAGGTATGGGCCTATGTTGGGGTTGATATGCAGGCATATTGTGCTGCATGTATTTCACAAGATATTGTACCTTAGAGAGCTGCAAGGATTCCCCGAGCTCCCAAGTGAGCATGGGGAATGCTGTCCAGCTGTATTGAAAGAAGGCCAAGAGACACTTAATATGGATTTAATCAGGTCACAACTCTATTAGATATCCGGGACTATCCAGTCGATAAAAGTGTACAGTGGAAGCAACTCCATGTTTCTGCAAATAACTATCCTGAGCTTCCACCAGCCCTCCTTCATTTTCCATCCAGGTCCCTCAGTCAACCCATGACTTAGACCTTACCATCTACTCTGGGGACTATAAGAAAGGGGGATTGGCTCCCTGCCCTAACAATCATAGCAGCCACACCCTCGTTCTGTTCCTTTAACCAGCATCTCCTTTTTAAGTTCTTTATCATGCCACTTATCTCGTCACTGGATGCCTTATCTATGAGGTACCTGCACTTGACATCTGCTTGGCTGCCTCCCTCCCCCCAAACCCAGTCAGGTTGCCAGACATATCCTAATGGCCACTTTTATAGCAGCCAAAAACATGTCAGCCCCCAAGTCTGACAGGTGAACCCGCATCCTCCCAAAAGAACTCAATTGTCCCTTGCACTATGCCAGGATCATTGAGGACACCAGCAGCTGGGTTGCCTCATATACCTCATATACTACCTCAAAGATCATATACCACAGCACCCGCCCCGCTGTGATGGGCCATATCGATGGCCAGCATTCTGGATCCTGAAATTGGAAGAACTCATTAAAACTTCCTTCATAGCTCAGCCATGTGGCCAGAGCCAAAGATCTCCATGCCAGTAAGAACATCATACACCGAGGCTCAACAGCACCAGTGGCATCCACTCAGGTTCTTTGCTAGCTCCTGATGTAAGCGCCTCAAATCTGTCAAACTGAAAACAAGACAAGACATCTGCTATGCCATTATCCACCATGGGAACATGCTTGGAATAAACAGATGTTAAGGCTTAAACATTTTAGCACAAATGCCCTCACTAAATTCATAATCCTGTGTAATCTGGATGTTTGGCAATTAATAACATGAACCACCACCATGTTGTCACACAAGAAACACACCCTTTTTATTAGCCAACTCAGGTCCCCAAATAACCCCTGCAACTAAAATGGGAAAAAGTTCCAGAGAAGTCATGTCACACATTACCCTGTTTTCAGATTGTTGGGCCATTTCTGGGCTCACCACCCACCTTGGTAAAACATCACAAAACCCATATCCCGTGAAGAATCTGAATGGATTTTCAAACTCACCTCTAATAAGCATTCTTTCCTCTATAACAACACCACACTAAATTGACTCAAAAACCATTCCTACACCTTCCGGTTTTCCTTCATCTTTTTAGTAACTTTTATGTAATGCTATGACCTGGCTATTCCCACTGTTGCTGCCACAAGCCAGGTACAGAATACCTGCCCCAGGGCAACAACCCTGCAGGCATAGTTCAGGTGCCCCATAATAGACTGAAGAATTCGTACCATGAGTTTCTTGGCTCCTACAGCTCTCCCAAGCCCTCCCAATTGTTCCCGAAGCTTATCCTGAGGGAGCTGCGATATAGCCGCCCTTGTATCCAGCTCAATCCACAGATAGATCAATCAAGTGGAAGGGCCCTCTGTCTTCTCTTTCACTAGGGGTACCCCTAAATGTTTAGCCAGGGCGTAAAATGTGTCCAACAGCTGAACACATTCATCCAACCCTGCTTGTCCCACAAACAAAAAGTCATCTAAATAAAGCTGTACATGGCATAGTCCAGCTGCTTGCACCACTGCCCAGTGCAACATTGTACTATATTTTTCAAATGCTGAACAAGATTTCAGCCCATGGGCATAGCCTTGTCAAAATAAAATTGTCCCTCAAAAGGGAAACCCAAAAGGTTGAAGTCCAACGGATGCACTGGCAGCAGTCAAAAAGCAGATTTGATATCACACTTAATCATTAATGGCCCTGGGCCACAAGACCTACCCATTCAAATGGCTTAGTCAGTAGAGGAATAGTGCACAAAACACAGCACTGGTCCATTCCATCATTAATAGAGTCACCTCGTGGGTATGAAAGATGATGAATTAATCAATATTCTCCTGGAGTCTTCTTGGAGATGAAACCCAAGGGAGAAACCCATAAGTTATCTATAGGTAATTGATTAAATGGCCCTGCCACACTACCCTAATTCCTGTGCAATCTTTTTTTGACCAACATGGCCCATCCCAACTAAGGACTTCAATTTTTTTCATGTCACATAAACCCTACTTCCCGAAAAGGGGATCCAAAATCCCACAGTAAACCCCTCCCACAAATATGCCCCATCAGCTTTGTTAGGGTAAACCCATAGGAGAACCCTTAACACCTCCAGCCTAACCGACGATCGTGCCTGTGCCCCCAGCTCTCCCCACTCTGTTGCTTGCATTCCATACCAAGCTCAACCTGTCATTGGCACTTGCTCCAGCTAAGCTAAACCTGCGGGTGGCACCTGACGCACTCCCAATCCTGTTTCCCCCCTTGCGACTGTCACCTATTTCTCTGTCAAGAACAGGCTGACTGGGTCCCAAAACTCATCTCACAAGTGTGCCTATTTTACTGGTGCTGCCAAAAACAAAATGCTGTCATTACACGATTCAGGCCCTTCCTGGGCTTGGTGTGGAATGAACAACGCACTATCCATGTGAACTCCTGGTTCCCATGGAGTCATCTACTCCAATCACAGCATGTGCTGAGGTATGTCCCACTGGATCCCAGTTTGTGTTGCAGCCCTCAATCAAAACCATTCATCGTAATTAAACCAAAGCATGCCCCTGAATGTATTATAAGTCCACCTGATTATATCCATATTCTTAAACATCACCTGCATAGATAAGGAAAGCAGCCTCCCAATTTCAACAAATTCTAGGTACCCTTGGCCACTTGGGCAGCTCCCTATTCTGTTTGCTCTGCTCTGGATTACTATCGGTCAACACCTCCCTATGCAACACAGATAATATGTCCACATATTCACCTCTCAGGATTTTATCCATTCTTAGTTGTATTGAGAAGGTGAACTCCCATCAGGTCAGCCACCCCAGCGTAACTTACTCCAGACTGGCTGATGGGGCATCCTCTGTGCCCTGTTGCCCCACAGCCTTCCCCCTCCCCCCAGTCCTCAACTGTATCCCAGGACCAGTGAGTTGAAATGTGCACAGGGGTTTCATCCCTGCTGCAGGCTCTCATACCCATGCGCGGGGGCAGCGGGGGGATTGCCCCATCTGCCCATCTCCTGCCTCCCAAATTCGTGCCCTCCTGTTACCCCATCCAGACTGCATCACACCTGAATGTTCGAAGTTGTTGCAACATGTGCATATTAGTTTTCAGAAGCTGTGTAATGCCATTAGTGTCCCTACCAGGGGTGACACACACCCTTCCACTCCGATCGGTCTGATACAGCTTCAGGGACTCTAACTCCTAGTCCTGGCCTATTTATTACCCATCCAGGACCACTCCTGTCCCCTCCAATTAAAGTCCTAGGGGGGCAATTTGAGCTCAGACCTGCACCTTACTGAGGTCCTGTCAAGGTTCCTCCCCCACTCTGAACTCTAGGGTATAGATGTGGGGACCTGCATGAAAACCTCCTAAGCTTACTTTTACCAGCTTAGGTTAAAACTTCCCCAAGGTGGAAATTAATTTTATCCTTTGCCCTTGGAATATCCACTGCTACCAACAAACTCTAACTGGGTTTACTGGGAAACATAGTTTGGACATGTCTTTCCCCCCCAAATCCTCCCAACCCTTGCACCCCACTTCCTGGGAAAGGTTTGGTAAAAATCCTCACCAATTTGCATAGGTGACCACAGACCCAAACCCTTGGATCTGAGAACAATAAAAAAGCATTCAGTTTTCTTACAAGAAGACTTTTAATAGAAATAGAAGTAAATAGAAGTAAAGGAATCACATCTGTAAAATCAGGATGGTAGATACCTTACAGGGTAATTAGATTCAAAACATAGAGAATCCCTCTCGGCAAAACCTTAAGTTACAAAAAAGACACACGGACAGGAATAGTCATTCTATTCAGCACAGTTCTTTTCTCAGCCATTTAAAGAAATCATAATCTAACACATACCTAGCTAGATTACTTATTAAAAGTTCTAAGACTCCATTCCTGGTATATCCCCGGCAAAAGCAGCATATAGACAGACACAGACCCTTTGTTTCTCTCCCTCCTCCCATCTTTTCAAAGTATCTTGTCTCCTCATTGGTCTTTTTGGTCAGGTGCCAGCGAGGTTACCTTTAGCTTCTTAACTCTTTACAGCTGAGAGGATTTTTCCTCTGGCCAGGAGGGATTTTAAAGGGGTTTACCCTTCCCTTTATATTTATGACAGGTCCCTGCAACCACCACCAGTTGCCACACCTGTGGCACCTATGCTCCTGTAACCGTGCCTCCATGGGTCACAATTGAGAATATAAAATTCAGGACAAACTGCTAAGAAATAGGGCAGATACACCCCAAAACTCGAGGTTATTCTCCCATGAGATATACCAAACCAGCAATAAAAGTAAACTTCTGTTTCACCACCCTGGCTAACAGCTCAGAACAGCAGTTTCCTTAGCCATTCCAGTCCTTGCATCACCACCAAAAATGCTAGATTTATAGATGAGTGGTTCTTTAAAACCAGTTTCATCAAATAAAAGGTTCTTCTGATCCCAAAGGACCAGCCATATACCCAGGTCAATATAAAACTTGGTTCTTACCCCAAAAATCACACTGTTGCCAATCCTTTGGTATCTAAAATCTAAAGGTTTATTTATAAAAAGAAAGAAAGAAAGTGAGAGCTAAAATTGGTTAAAGGAATCAAATGCATACAATAAATGCAAAGTTCTTGGTTCAGGCTGGTAGCAGTGATGAAATAAACTGCTGGTTTAAGTCAAATCTCTGGTTGCTTCCAAATCATTGGAAGATCCCTGATCCCCCTTGGTTAGAATGCTCCCATTAGCATAAGTCTATAGTCCAGAGGCTTGAGCAGGAAAAAGGCAAAATGGAGATGTTTCCTGCACCTTTTATAGCTTCTGCCATGTGGACGGAAATCCATTGTTTCAAAGAAAGCCCTCAGCAAAGCGAGTGGAATATCACAGGTAAAAGATGGAGTTTGGAGTCACATGGACAAGTCACATGTCCATGCCTGATTCCGCTTAGTCATAGCAGGAAATCATTACCTATACCTCAAACAGCACATTCACAGGAAAGTCCATTCAGTGTAGGTGGGCGTCTTCCATTGTGAATTAAATGTTCTTTTGATGGGCCACTCAATTTTAATAGTCACTCCAAGATGTTCTGGCTAACTACCTAGTGGGAGCTACCCAGGAGCAAACATTTTGAAATAAAGTTATAGAACCAAGAGTCCTAACTTCAAATACCAAAATGGTACATGCATACAAATAGTATAATCATAACCAGCAAATCATACCCTTTCTATTGACACTTGACACTCACTTGACACTCTCTGAATACGATTTGTGGCAATTATAAATTATATAATAGTGGTAGCAACAATGATCTACACGGTCATATTTTAACCAAATAATGTCACACCCCCCAACCTCTGTCTGTTGCAGATTACTCACCCCCGCAGTCAAAGTCACCCCCATCTCCTGAGTTCAGTAGAGTAAGACGTCCCATTTCTGAGGGACCAACTACGCTTTGGAAGTCCCACAATTTTGTTGAAACAATCTCAGAAACCACATCACTGACCACTTGCAGCAAATCACTGCTGACTGTCCCACTAGCAAACATAGCCAGCTCACCTGCATGTGTGGTTGCTTCCCTTGGAGCATCCCCATCCTTCAGTCTATGAGGCTGCCTTGCAGGATCCAACACACTGCCCTGGGAATCCACCAGCCCCAACCTGGTAATAAGCCCTTGCCCCTGTTGCAATGATCCTATCCCTGGGTCACCATCTGCCTCTTCAACCCCACTTGCACTACCCTATGCAGTGTTTGCCCCCCCCCGTGAAGGTACTTTCCTCCCAGCTCTAATCTGCCACATCTGGAGAAAAAGTGAAACCAGATCCCTGGTGCCTCTGTTCACAGCAGGATTGTGAGGCGAGGGAGGAAAGCTCCCTTCCCCCTCCCTGGGGATCATAAACCACACCTGCAATCTTACTTGCTGACTCACCATCCCTGTCTCCTTCTTTTACCCAGACTTTGCCTGTCCCTCCCCAGAGAAGGGGGAAATCCTCCCTTCCTTTCCCTTCCCTACTTTCACCGTCCTGCGTTCATGTGGTACCATGCTGCCTAAGTTTGCCTGTATCCTTTGCTCCCTGCTGCTTGTTGCTTCCTGCCTGCAGAAAGGGCTTCTAATGCCAGGGCTTGTACCTTTTCTAACCTTCCACCCTTAAGTTCCCTGGGGGTGCAATAGTGTCACCAAGCTGACCCCACCCTCCTTTTTGCAGCAGTTTCTGACCTCCTTCCCCCACACCCATAAAGTACTGTTACCTTCCTCTGGCAAGTCCGGACAATATCCTCCCTGCTTCAGATGCAGTGTGGTCATTATTGTTGCTGCACCTGTAAAGAGAGTGCTCCTTGTGCAGAGGGGATCAGAGCCATGGTTCTGTCCTCTCTCTACATTTCTGTTGAGTTGTTTTTGACCCTAGAGAGTGTTAACTTCATATATTTCTAGGGTTTAAAGCCATTGTGGTCTTCTAGACTGACCACCTATGTAACAGAAGCCATGGAAAATTTTATCCTGTGATTTCTGCATCTAGCTTAATTTCTAGAACTTGAGCTTCACCATATCTTGAAGAAAGAAATCAAATCTTGATGTACAGAGAAGAAGACACAGATAATTTACCTCACCCCTTGGTAATCTGTTAACAGTATATATTATTTTCATTTTAATAAACATGCTCATAGGCCAGGTACGAACAAGTGGTCTTTTAACCAAACCTACAGTTACAGTTTCTGCAAGGTGATCAACATTTACCTGGTAAAATCGAGACATATTGAATGATTTTAAACTACAACTGTACTTTCCCCCAAAATCCTATCTCACTAAAGATTTTTGAAAATGCTAAGTTTCAATTTTGTAACATAAAGCAATTTTTAATTAGTGGTTAAAATAAGAAGAAAAACCAAAACCTACTTTGATCTATAGCAAAAATGTAGTTTAAACATTTGAGCCATTTTAGTTGAAATGCATCAAAATTGACAATTATGCGAAGTTCACTTCAATATTTTGAAATTTGTAAAGATATTCTTCTGTATGTACCCTCTGATAATCAGTTTATTGAAACACCTGAGTCCCTAAGCAATACCAGTGATAGCGAGTGTCACTAATTTTACTACAATATATTCCCAATTAATTAGAAGGAACTGTATTGAGTATATATTGCTGTTATATGCAACAAGCCAAGGAACTAAGTCACTATGTTAGTTTGTTACTTAAGAGTAGCCAGAGGTATTTTTTCATGTAGAGATCTGAATTGGGCAGGGTGACAGATCTCATGCATAGGGGGATATGAAAGTAAACTCTTTTTTCAAAATGTAAAAGTGTTTTCTATCATGCCACTAGAAATCTGAACAAAGTTCTGGGCAACTTCTGTATAGCTTTTCACATGGATTTAATGTACAATTTGAAAAATCTGTGGAATTCTTAATGGTAATTGTTTCAGAATATACGTGGAAATACTGTTCCCCTTTTTGTACAAAGTGATTAGCCAATATTTGTGGAGTTGCTGTGTTGTTTCCATTAGAAGGAGAAACTGGTTACATGAGCCCGCTATTTCTTTGGTGAAATCCCGTTTATTTACAAAGAATGTACACAAGGTCCTGTTTTCCTGAACACAGTAAGAACAAACAACAGCAGGCAGTTTCCTTGCTCAGACATCCAAGTCTGACTTTCCAGTGTCTTCTGTGACAAAAGTAGTTCTATCTCTAAGCTTTGTTACTGGCACAGAGTGCCCAAGACAAGCAACAGTTGGGTTTGTTGCCCGGTGTGCGTCGCACCAATGACCACAACGGGGTGGAGAAGCAGAGAGTTTTATTTGAAGCTTCAGATAGGGCGCAGGGAGACTCAACTGTCTCAAATCCTGCAGCCCCAAATGCAGATTACAGTATACAATTTATACCTTTGCCTATTTCACTACACAAGCTTATACAACCAATTACCTGTTGCCCCATACAATACGGTAGCCAATCAGCTAAAGGAGCCAGTTATGTTTTTCCTCATTAGCATTGCCTGAGCCTTGCCTTATTTGGTTCTATTTGTTACTAGTTTTTGCTAAACATTTCTGCCTTATCTATAAGTTTACCAGGCCGAAGCTGGTCTGGCTGGCGAGCCGTGTGCAAACCTGTCTGTTTGTGTGCTAGCTTCCTCAGAGTTTTGCAGGGTCACAGAAAGTTCAAGGAGCGGAGGGGCTTCAGTTTGCCTGGGCCTAGAGCAAGAGGGCTTCATCGACACTCGTGGTCTTCCACCCTCCCGAGTTATCTAGAGCAGTGCCCAGTGTCACCAACAGCTTCATCCCAGGGCCACACTCATGACTGCTTCTCTCAGTGTATCTGTTCTGCTTCTCACACACACAGCTGCAACCAATCATTCCCCCAGTCTCTGTGTTTTAAAATCAGTCACAGGGAACCCGTTCAGCCCACATGGCTCAACTTCACTATATGTCCTGTTGTCTTGGGTGGTGGCTTACTATTGTTTCCAACTATCAGTACATAGATGGACATTTAATTGCTCCTTCCATTTAGTCTCTAAAGAAGCTTGACTAGTACAACCATCAGTTTTAATGAGCTTTGTGATTGTCTACAGATGAAAGACTCCCTTGATGATAGCCATTAACCTTCCAACATAACAATACTAATGAATAGCTGTGTAATTATTGGTACGTTTACTGAATAGCTGAAATAAAACTGATTTTACTTCATGTTTTGTCTTTCTAAAGCAAAATAGATATATATCCCCTCACCTCTCTGAAGCCTTTCATTGTCTTTCATGGCAATTAGCAAGATAGTAACATGCAAATCATATAGATCCAATGGTCAGAGGTACTGAGCACTCTTGTTTTCCACCAGAGCTCTCTTCAGAGCTTACCTTTTTCTTGATGGCTCCAGAACATTACTTCCTGGCAAAGGCTAAGCAAGTGACAAATTAAGACTGCTGATCATGCAAATACATGCTCATTTTACTGTTATCTCATCTTTCCCCTCCCTCTTCCTTCTTCCATTGTATCTTGGCATGAATTAAATTGCAATGTCTCTGCAGTAGGGACTTATGTTTATTACTGTTTGTATTAACCAGTACAATGGGGCCCTGACCAGTTCACCTATGCACTATTGTAATCTAAATTAAAAGTAATAATAAACTTCACTTGACGTTCTCCCCCAGCCCTGCCATTACTTGACTATATTCAAAGCTGAATTTCCACCACTTCACATCAATTTTAAATCAGCAATAACATCAATATTTTTGCTGGCAAGAGGACAGAATTCAAATTAACAGATTCTGAAAAACCCAGAAACGTGAAGAGGCCTATTCCTGACCTCTCCATAAGGAAAATGTCCTGCATTTTACTGGTCAGACAGCCCCCACCCAAAAGTAAATGTATCATAAATTTTAGCTTGAATAAAACCTAAAAAATAAACCAACATAATACCATTGGAAGTACTTTCAATGCCTCTGCCTCTCTCCATGCCATAGTTTTCCATCATCCTTGTGGGCTTGGAATCTCTGTGGGTTACACAGTTGTGTAGCAGAAGCTTTTCAACCATAGTAAGTCTTTATCCTCTCAGGTACAGCTACACAACGATTCCTTATAACCTAAATAGGACATCATGAAGAACACATTTTCAGCTCACTCACATCTGTAGAGACAAATCCATATTCATTCATTTTCTGTCGGCTATTTTTGATTTTCCTTCACAGGTCTTCTGCATTTGTGTTCTTCTAACTATTTTCTCTCTTGTGTGCCAGTTTCTAAACATGGGGTGAACTTGTGGGTCTGTTAAAGTCAATGGCAAAACTCCCATTGACTTGAAAGTGGAGTCAGAATTTTACCGAGTCTCTTTTGTGATTACAAATATGTTGTGATGGGTTGGATCACAGAAACCCCCTTGGGAACTGCCAACTGATGTGCTAAGACTACTTTTGCCCCTGCTTTCCCTGCCAGCTTGGGACTCCAGCACCCTGTCTTGCTGAGCCAGGCATTCCCGTCTGCTCCAACCCAGACCCAGGGTCTGAACCATGTGCCCCAAAACTGCAGGCTTAAACTGAAAGCAGCTCAAGAAGAGTTCCTGTCTTTCACACTCAGGTGCCCAACTCCCAGTGGGGTCCAAACCCCAAATAAATCTGTTTTACCCTGTATAAGCTTTATCCAGGGTAAACTCATAAATTGTTCACCCTCTATAACACTGATAGAGAGGTATGCACAGCTGTTTGCACCCCAGGTATTAATACATACTCTGGGTTAGTTAATAAGTAAAAAGTGATTGTATTAAATACAAAAAGTAGGATTTAAGTGGTACCAAGTAATAGCAGACAGAACAAAGTGAATTACCAAGCAAAATAAAATAGAGCATGCAAGTCTATGTTTAAGAAAACTGAATACAGACAAAATCTCACCCTCAGTGGTGTTACAGTAAGCTTCCTTTTACAGATTAGTCTCCTTCTAGTCTGGGTCCAGCAATCACTCAGAACCTCTGTAGTTACTGTCCTTTGTTCCAGTTCTCTTGAGCCAGCTGAAGACAAAATGGATGGGTCTCCCCGGGGTTTAAATAGACTTTCTCTTGTGGGTGGACACCCCTCCTTCCCCCTGTGTAGAAGTCCAGCTACAAGATGGAGTTTTGGAGTCACACCGGCAAGTCACATGCCCATGCATGACTCAGAACTTACAGGTAGCAGGCATGTTTCACATGCTTCCTTGAAAGTCCTCAAGTAGACTTCTTATATGGATTGGAGCATTCCAAGATCCATTGTTCATTAAGTGCTTCTTGATTGGGCACTTAATTTGCACATTCCTTTCTGAAGAAACTGAACAAATTCTTTACTAAGGCTACTTAAAAATCAAGCAAGTACACAGCCAATATTCATAACTTCGAATACAAAAATGATACATGCATACAAATAGGATTAATATATTCAGTAGATCATAACCTTTACAGAGATATGTGAAATGGCTTTTGTAGCTTAAAACATATTCCAGTTATGTCATGTATATTCATAAGCATATTTCCATAAAGACTTATGGGGAGCACCGTCACATATGTGTCTGCGTATGTAATTGTAAAATTGTTTTTACACTTACCGATAATCATGAAAAGAGCGTTCAAACTCTTATTGTGCTGGAATTTCTTAAAAGGAGAGGACCTTGTGTTTTACCCTGAACAGCAGCACCAAAAAACTTATCTCCCATGCTGGCCCATTTACCAACTAAATTACTGACATTCTGTTGTGTTTTCAATAGCCCTTTCTTTAGCATAGAAACTTCAGTAAAGGCCAGCAGGGATGCCCTTAAAACACCTAACATTGGAGAAACAAGAAATAAGGAATGAAAGCCAAAACAGAATTATAAATAGAAAAGAAGGTTCAAAGGTTTTCATCACTAAATGGTGGGTTAAAAATGAGCTGAATGCATTTTTGCATCCCAAGTATAAAGTAATCCTGACATAAGACGCTAATAGCAAAGTTTGTGCTGGATGAAATTATAAGCATGCTACATAATTATAGTTTGCAAGAAACTCCACATGATTACAATCTGAGGACCTTAAAAGAGCCAAATCAGTTTGTCACATTTTATGAAAAATCTTTGCTGAATGAAAACTGACTTTCTCTGACCTTTCAGAAGACAAGGTGATTATAAATGCTAAAGCATAAGTGATGGAAAAATGTCATACTAAGGAAAAAGTCTCTTAAATACAATAATTTTTATTATTCACACAATTCTTAGTATTCCAATACTATTAACAAAAATCAAAAATTCACATAGCAAAAGTACTCAATTTACTTAATTAATGACTTTCAATGAGATAATATACATCCCCCCCCCCTTCTTACAATTACAATTGGTTTAACTAAGTGCAGCACTTCATTACTAGGGAGGACAGACTTGTGCTGGAGTAGCAGCCTGGCCTACAAATTTAGGTCAACAGAAGCTGCCTTATGTCAATCTAATAATGTATGCATCTACACTACCAGGTCCCTTCAGCTGACCTAAGTTGAATTTAATGTTGACTTCTGTACTCCATCTCTGAGATAGGCATAGCACTTACTTCACTGTTCACGGTGTTCAGAGGTAATGTAGATGCAGCGTTGTATAATTCGACTTAACTGGCCTCCTGGAGGTTTTCCACAATACTCCACTGTGACCACTCTGGAGAGTCTTTTCAACTCTACTGCACAGCATCCAGGTACACAAGAAACAGCCCCTCCACTGGGAACTTTTGGAATCCCATTTTCTGTTTGATCATCATGGGGAGCTCACCAGCACAGTTGATCATGGAGATTCAATACCCCAAAAGCGCTCCCAGCCTGGAGTACTCAGGATCTTATTGCTGGACGGAGAGAAGAGTTTGTGTAGACATAGCTGCAATCCAGTAGAAGAAACACTGACAACTATGTAAAGGTTGTGCAGAGTATGGGGGAGAAGGGCTACAACAGGGACATGCAGCAGTGCTGCATGAAAATAAAGGGACTTCAGCAAGTCAACCAGAAGACAAGGGAGGTGAACAGTCATTCTGGTTCTGCTGCACAGACATGCCTTTTACAATGAGCTGCCTGCGATTCTCAGCGGGCACTCCACCACTAGTCCTAAATGCAACACTGATTCCTCCCAGGAGTCTGAGTCCTGGGCCATGTCAGGCAACGGTAAAGAGGACATTTTGGATGAGGAAGAGGAGGAGGAGAATGGGAGACAGGTGAGCAGTGGATCAATTCTCCCCCAGGGCCAGAAGCTGATTTTAACCATGGAGCCCAGCCAATTGTGGAACAGCATGGTGGCAGAGTGTGATGCCAGGGAAGGCAACTCTAATTAGTTTACATTTACAATCAAACTGTACATGCTATTAGTTTTTATGTTTAATCAGAACAAAAAATGAGATGTGGTGGGTATCTGCTTCCCCATGGCCACTCCAGCTATGCAGAGCGTGCCCCACAGAAAAGACTGTTTATGTACACATGGTTGCCAGGAATCCTCCATGGAAATCTCTAGGAAGTTTTCATGGAGGTACTCTGCAATCCTTTACAGAAGGCTTCTGGGGAGGGCTGCCGTATTTCTTCCACCATGGTAGGACATTTTGCCATGCCACTCCTGTATTAACTCTGCTGTCATCATTGTGGTACACACAGTGGCAGATTAGCCACTGGGCCAACGGGACCCATACCCAGGGGCGCCAGCCAATTGGGGGTCCCTGGAAAAATGGGCCCCCCCACAGCCTGACCTGCTCTGCCCACCCACCCAGCGCTCCTGCCGGGGAATGGGGTTGGGGCTCAGGGGCTTACTCCACCCACCTGGCCGCCCAGTGCTCGAGCCAGGGAGCAGCAGGAGCTCCAGCCAAGTGGAGCAGGACAAGGCCCCATGCCCTGACCCTGCTACCTGGCAGGAGCATTGGGTGGGTGAACGGAGCAAGCTCCTGCTCCCTGACCCCATTTCCCCAACAAGAGCAGGGGAGCAGGGGAGGAGACTGCAGGTGAAGGGGTTGGGGACGGGCTTCCACTTGCTTTGGCCCAGGGCCTCACAAAACCCTAATCTGCCCCTGGGTAAACAGCACAGCATCATAAGGACCAGGTCTATACCCAGATGCTTGCAACATCTGCTCCTTTGCTGCCTCTGTCACCCATAGGAGACTGATATCACATAATGTCACCTAGGGAAAACGGGGGAAGTTCTCATTACAAGTGCTTGCACTGCAAACAATAGAGCATATGATCCACACACCCCTGCCCACACACGCACACACACATTGAATTCTGGGTCTCTCAACCATGATTTCCCTAACATGCCATTGCTTTGGTTGGCATTGATCTATTACGAGCAGCGTAAAGGGATGGGCTGGGAGGATTTGCTGTGTCTTCCCCTCTCCCGCAGAGCTGCCTTGGAAAAAGATAGCAATTTGGGAGTCTAAATCCTGTTCCCTGTTTTCAAGCAACATCCATGTTGCTAGGGGGAGGGGACATTGTTCAAATGCCCAACTGTACTGCTGATGCAGGTTTGCCAAAAGTTACATCATAAGGCCTGTTGGCCGTGCCTCGGGGCCATAATCACGATGGCTGAAACAGAAAACCAGTACATGGAATAGCTAGGGATTCTGATTATGTTCTGGCTTGCAGTGGAGTGTAGTAAGGGATTTTTTTTTAATGGCAACCTTAATGTGTTCTACATGAGGTAACTTTTTTAGACCATTACAACAAACTAATGCAGAATAGGGCCCACAGTTTAGTATACATAGTAAGATCAGTTTTAAGAAATATCAGTTCATTTCTATATACTTAAAGTAGGCTGCATAATATTCCTGAAATAAATTAACTATGCAACTATCATATACATATTAAAACCATTTTTGAAAACTTAAGGGGAGTTGATGATACCTGAACATAAATTGGATTTAAAGCACAGGTTAAATAATTACATTTTGGGGGGATCATTCTCCCAGCCTTTCATGAAGGAAAACTATGTTTGCAATTGTTGTCAAAACTTTGAAATGTGTTTCATTTAACCTATGTTTTAAATCCTAATACATCCTGACCATGTTACACAAATCAATTAAGAAAGAGTAGGTCTTGGCCCCCAAACAAAAAAACCCCAAACAAACAAACAAAAAAAACCCCTGACAGACAGTGCAGACACACAGTTCCATAGGGAATCAACAACAGAAAATAAAAAAGTCAATCTTAACCATCTGTCAAAAAATGAAAGTGAAATGGCAAGAAAAAGTAGTCAAATCTGGAAATCGTAAAGAAGAAAAGAAGCATACAACAGGTCAAAAACCAGAAAAAGCTTCACTAAAATTTGTGCTTTTTTTTTTTTTTATTTGGTCAACATTTCAAAAACTCTCATCTACTCTAAAGTGGCATGATAGTAGGAATTGCTCAACAAGCCTATCTTGCTAACAAAAAAAAAAAGCCCACCAAACTATAATTAACCAAAGATATATCTACCAAATGTCAGGGTTTTTTTAACGTTGAGCTTTCTTATCTTCAGCTCCAAAGGGTGAAAAGTTTCTGCCGAGGTGGGGCGTGGAGGCAGATGGGTTGGCAGCTAATTTTGAGAGCCAGATACCAGAGCAATAAGAAGAGCCATGCAAGGCGCTCTGCATCTCCGTGAGGCTTTAAAAACCTGTTTCAGTAATGAGTCACAGTAATGTGTGAGGCTTATCTGTGCTGTGCCTTCCCATACCATCCCTCCATTGGATCAATTTCCATGTAACCCCCCTCCACCCCCAACCTCTGTCAATGGAAAAAAATAAAAAAGCATTTATTTCTCAAAGCATTTACTTGTAATATGCACACATGAAGAAACTGAAAAGAACACTTCTCCCCAAGAGCCAGAAGCCAATTTTAACCATGGAGCCCAGGAAAGTTAAGTACTGTAACAAGTTACCTAGGAAGGTTATCTAACCTGTTCTTAAAAGCCTGCAATGACAGGGATTCCATGAACATCTGCCCAGGATGGTCCAGGTGCACTTCATCCTGCCTCAGTGCAGGGAGGTGGAACTGGATGACCATGAACCACCCAGCTTTACATTTCTATGATTTCCATAGACAACATCCTTATTAACTATAGAATCCTGATTCATTCCCAGAACACAGTTTATCTGTGTACTGCACAATGCAGGGATCCTGTGAAAAAAAAGAGTATGATCATGTAATTAAAAACTATCCACTCTTCAGTAAGAATGTTTTGGGTATTTTTTTTTAATGGATAGGTTCTGGAGAAGAGTCACAAGAATGATAAAAGGGTTGGAAAACATGTCTGATCGATTCAGCGAGCTCCATCTACTTAACTTATCCAAAAGAAAGTGAAGGAGTGATTTGATAAACCTCTATGTCAGTGGTAGGCAACCTGTGGCCTGCAGGCCGCACGCGGCCCGTCAGGGTAATCCGCTGGGGGATCATGTGACAGTTTGTTTACATTGACCGTCTGCAGGCATGGCTGCCCACAGCTCCCGGTGGCCGCAGTTCACCACTCTTCGTCAATGGGAACTGCGGGAAGCATTATGTACCTATTTGTACTGCTCTATGTACCTACATGGGGAACAGAAATTTGCTAATGGAGGATTCTCCAATCTAGAAAACAAAAGTATAACATGGGGGGTTTATATATAATTTAATATATGTATTAGGATTCGGGCCTCATTTTGCTAGGTATTGTAGAAACACATCTGATGGCATGGACCCTGCTCTGAACAGCATAATATGTCAGTGATACTTGATGTGTCAACGATACTAACCTAAATTTCCTACATTAAAATAATAAATAAAGATCCTGTAAATGTAAAGGTGGTGGAATCACCAGGACTGTACTCTGTAGAATCCATTTTCTCACATTGCTTTTTCACTGAAGCTAAGACGGCTAAATACGCCCACACAGTCATATATAACAATAGCCATACCATTTGGGAAGAGATTACTTGTCACTTTAATTTAGGAATTACCAAATGATATTGGATATAATTTACACAAAGATTATGTGTCACTTGACTTCTAAAAATGCCCTCGTTCAAGAGTTTAAAAATGTTCTTTTTGGATAAGAGCTCACCATTATTTCTGACAGCTTTCCTGATATCAAACAAGTAGGTCAAGTAAATGGCAAAGGATAATTTAAAATCTGAAAAAAAGAAATAATAATAATGCCAATCTTTCCCAACATTCTCTCCTCTACCCCCAGAGACACATTCTGACTAGAACTCTACACTTGTAAGAATCTGAGCACTTCAAAAGTAAGGATACACAGCACTTTGCAGAATCAGCCCCCTGATCACTTCACAATAGTCTAAGATGTCAGAGGGATGTTATATTTGTTACTGAAGGGATGGAATATTTTAAGATAGTGATGTGCTGCCAAATTTCTAACAAGGGGATGCCTCAAAAGCTTTTCAACTCAGCTGCCAATACATGTGATATAAAATATCTTCCTCCTTCCAAATCCATCAATTCTATATTTTCCCACAAGATTGTCTATTCTTTATTTCCTCTCCCTCCACACACACACATTTCATTTAATTAATTCCTCACTGTCATCTATGTCTGAAGGGGGAGACAATTTCTTATTGCTGGTGTTGAAACTTGCATAGAAGCAAATGTAATTTGGCTGGGGGCAGTGTGTCAGAGGGAGGGAAGGTTGTATCATGTGTTTAGGCTACAGTTTGTCAAAAAACATTTTCCATTAAAATATTGCTGAAACTTTTTGACCAACTGTATCCAGAGCTTAAAATGACCACCAGATAAGGCCAGAAAGAAACTTCACAAGACTCTGGATAATGTAGGCTTTCTAGTGCTTTCTACTGAACAATTTCTGCTGGGCACTGTCAAAGGCTAAATAACCCATTATACTCTGATACATCAGCTCCTATGATCCTGGATAGAGAGGTGGTCATGCCTGGAGGGAGTGAGATTCAAGACTGTCTGTTATTGCTAGCTTCTCAAATGCAGAACTGGACCTACAAAGGTAATTTTTTCAGTTGAGGTATTCACAGCTATGATATACCAGTGAGGCCAAAAGTTAAGCATGTTGCAAATATAAATAAATAAAAATTGGCATTCGTACGGATAATAAAAACAGGCACACTTGAACTGTAGAAGGTAAACACTGGTATGTCATTCAAGATGTCAGCAGTCACATAATTATGGGTTCATCCGGGACTCAGACAGCACAGGATGAGCTTCCATTGAGTAGAGGTAGCATGTATCCCACTGGCAGATGTGTTACAGGGCCTCCTCTGTGCCAAATCACTGAGGTTCTGAGTTTCTATAGTCAGCAGCTTTTGAGCATTAGGTCAAGCTGCAGTGGCTTAGGCTTTTTTTTAACTCTGCAGGTTCCTGATTCAGTTTCTGGTGTATTGACCAAGATAATGGCCATCATGCTAGCATTTCAACTAGTTCCTGGAGGCATGAATCTCTTTCACCAGGAGACCTCTGCTGCTGAATATTTGACAACATTATGTCTGTGACAAAGCTCTGTCCTTGTCTCCGTGGGTCCCACATTTCCTGGTGGATTTCGCTAGCCTCAGAGGCTCACTGTGACCCTCCACGTAACCCTTCTCTCTCTAGACACAAGATCACAGTCTACTGAGCCATTTTCATCATAAGCCAGTGAGGGAGGTGAGGAGAAGCTATCCTCCCTTGCACAGTCTCTGTTGTCTCCCTCTACTCTGGGCTCCCCCTTTAGCTGACCTTTTAGAAACATGACATGTACAATTCCCTGGGCTACTTCCCCACAGCAGCCCCCACTTCCTCAAGCTCCACTTCACCCTCACCTCAGGGCCTCCTTCCTTGTGCCTGATATGGTGTGTACTGCTCAGTCTCTCCAACAGCACAACTTCCTCCCACAGCTCCTGACATCCACATCCACCTGACTAACTCAGCATTTAACTAGGTTCAGCCAGTCCCTGATTGGCTTCAGGTGTCGCAATGAACCTAGCGTTCTCCCTGCCTTCTAGAAAGCTCTTAATTGGCCACAGGTGTCTTAATTGACCTGGAGCAGCTGCCATTTAACTTATCTTGGTACCAGGGATTTGTTTAGCCTGCAGCTAATATATCTATCTCCCACTACTTTTCTACCTTGCCCCTTCACAGTCAAGTAGTCCTAATGTAAACAGTTGAATGAGGATGAGTCAATGTCCGTTAGCCTCTCCACCAGATTACTTGTGTTGTTTTTTCTCAAAAATTTCCAATAAAGGGGACAGTATTGTATTTTTAAAATATTTCTGCTGTAATCATAGCACATTCAAGTAGTTTGAGATATTGAGTACTTAGCTCTTGTCTGTATGGCAGCTTTGTTCTTTTGCAATTATCTATTAGCGCCCTGGCTTTCACTTCAGTATCTGTCCCATTACTATGAGTTGTCAAAATAGCACTTGCAAAGAACTTTTCTCATCAGTTTGTACAGCTGTTAAGTCATTTGAACTTAATATGGTCCCATTTTGATTCATGTTAAGGACTATATACTGTAGCTGGTTATTTCTAGCTTTCAATGGCTTGATACTACGTATTTGGACAATTTCCTGGTCTCCTTTCCAGTTTTAATACTAGTCTCATCTTCTCAATTTTTTCATCTCTTGTGGTATTTGGCATATTTCTTAAGGCCCTAGCCCAGGATCCATGAGAATATCAGCTTTCATTAAAAATAAAATAAAAGAAAGTAAGTTTCTAGTCCTCATGGTTGTAGAGAAAAGCTTTAAAATGTGTCAAGTGCACCTAAAGTTTCAAATACAGAAGGTAAATAAAAAGAATCTCAAATGTAATCTAATATCATAATTTTTGAGCCAACCTCATGATTTGGAGGGAAGGGGGGAGGTGTCAGACAAAAATTTTGAATGCTTAGGGTTGGCAGTACTTGGTTTCTCTAATTTGTGAATTAGTATTTGGGTTGCATATTTGCTTGTTTATTGATGGATGTTTACTGATGTTACTTGAGAGGTCTTAGATAGATAAACCATATAAATAAGATGGCTTCTCTGACAGAGCAGCCACCAGTGCACCACTTTATGTGTTGCATCTTACTATCCAACCCCTCATGTGGATGGCCAACTTTGGGAGCAAGAATATAGGAAACAACAGAGCACTGCCTCCTGCCTGTTGTTTCATTTCCTAAATCACAGGGACTGCAATTGTGACTGGCCCTCCTACAGATCCTCAACTGAAAGGCATTATATAAAGCCAAATTTTTGTAATCAGTAGTTTTGATTCCTCAGTAGCCAGCTGTTTTTATTTCAACACAGCATAATATTATTTAACATATATAGATTCCATGCCTTGCAACATAAATATGATTTTGCTAAATGCCATTTTCCCTCCAAACACCTTCCCTTCCACATTTACACCACAAAAGCTTAAGGGAAATAATGCTGGATTGGCAGAATAACTGTCTGTATTTGAAAAGCAAATACACCTTGCACTGTGGGAAAGGTGTCTCCTTCCTCACATCTTCTGCTTGTGTCATCTTGACCTGTACGTATATCTTTGAATTTAATTAAACCCTGCACCTGCAAGCATGACAAAATGATACAAATATCTATGTATTCCTATTAAATAACTAACACCAAGTGTATTAAATTGAACTTTCAGTCAGGAAACAACTTCCAGGCCCCCAAAAGGAAAATATATACATAAAAACACATATTTATCCTGTGGTTCTATCAGTTAAGATTTTTCATTGCTAATTACAAGTTCTATGACATTAGCAACTAGTTTTCTCTAAGGCATAAGAGGCAATAAAACTAAGGAAATCAGACAATTACTTAAATTGTTCATAGGATATCTGTGATTTTCAAACATGGTTGAAAATTAAGGTTAGATCTCAATACTTCATGTTAACAAAAGAATGGATTAAAAAACATCCTAGAAAGTCAGCCTTAAGATGAATGACTGCTTGCCTTTTCTCAATGAAATGAGTTGGGTTTTCCTGGTGTGACTGAGAGGAAAATATGGCTTGAAAGGTAAAAACCAAGCTAAATCTGTTTTATTGAAACAGTTTTATTGAAAACTTCAGATTTTGGTTTTTCAGTTCCATTTTCAGCAGTGGGGAGAGAGATGATCTATTTTATTTTAAGTGCCATTATTAATCAAATGAAGTTGGCAAGAAAAAACCTTCAGTGTACTTAACTATTTGCATTTCTTTTACACATCTACATCCATTTATAACTTAAGTGATCTTGTAGTAGAAAAACTAATCTGCCATTAATCTAGAGCATGGTGGGTGGCAACAACATGAATAACAAACTTGATTTCATATTTTTGGTTATTTTTGGAAAGGAAAACCAAAGATAGATTTTATATTCTGACTTCAACTTCTCTGAAGCAAAACAAACCAAATAGACCCATAATGTAACCAGTCCCATTGCATTTTGAACAGTGATACTTTTGAATAAAATATGAGCTTGTAAACTTGGTGATCTGTGATTGAATTTGAAAGGACAATGTGTGGCTGTTTTTATATGTGAAACTGTTAGACCATGTGGCTGCATTCTAACTGGAATACGGTATGCTGTCAGTGTTAAATAATACATCCACATGATTGAAAAAGTGCCTGACAGGCCTGGCTTGCCAACCTCCCTTATTATCACTGAATCAAATAGGGTTTTGTGTATGGAACAGGTTAACTATCTAAACCTAAGCAGTCATGGTAAATTTGACTGAGACCAAATATTATATATGTTTAGTTCAGAGCAGGCATTAAACTCCTTTAATTATTCAAGAAGTCATAGAATGACTATCTATCTAAAGTGCCCAACCCCTATATATATATTAACATCATCATAGGGAATCCCTCAATTTGAGGATGATCTCTACCACAGATTTACATATAGGTCCTGGAACGACTCAGGAGTCCGATCCTGGAATCACAGATCCACCTGCAGTAGGTACAGTGATACAGCATGGCCAGAAGGCAGCAGGAGAGTGATATAGGAGAAATATGTAAGTCCCAGGATGAGGAGAAGCCTTATTCCCTGTAGAGGGAAGAAAGGTTTCTATAGATTAATTAAAAGCACCCAAAGCCAATTAGAGCATCCGAAGCTAGTCACCTGATAAAAAACCTCTGCTTCAATCAGCCAGGGGAAGGAGTTGGAGCAGAGTGGTTTGGAGTTGGAGCAGAGTGCAGTTTGGAGGAGTTGAAGTAGAGGAGAGTTTGGAGAAGTATCATAGCTGGCTTGAAGACCAAGACCCTAGGTAAAGAGACACCTGGCTTGTGCAGAGAGAGAGGGCAGGAAGCCCCACAAGCTGAAGAGCAGAAGAGGGAATTAGCCCAGGGGAAGGAAGCACTAGTTCAAGTGGTTTACCACTATCCCTAGGGCCCCTGGGGGTGGGACCTGGAGTAGAGGGCGGGCCCGGGTCCCTCCCTCTCCAGTACCCTTCTCTAGGTTATGAGTGGGACAGTAAATACCCTAGTTCAGGGGCAGGAAACTGCGCCCTGAACCTCCCCCCAAGACGAGGAAGCGCGGGACCCATCTTAATCGTATCGCAATTTGCCTCAGTACAGACGTTTCCTGATGTGTCAGCTGCCTGCTCAGAGAAAGTTCTTTCTTTTTCCTTCTTTCTCTCTCTCTTTTAAGCTTTGAGGGCAAGGGGCTTCTCCTCAAAGTGGGCCACTGGCTGATGGAGGATGTGGTGCCATTGAAGTTGGTTGGTGGCTTGCTCATCCCCATTTTTTGATGTCCACATCAGTTTTCTTGAGATCCTCTTTTAGTGTGTCTTTGTAGCATTTAATCTGACCACCATGGGATCTCTGACCATGGATGAGCTGAGAATAGAGGGTTTGTTTTGGGAGGTGAGAGTCTGGCACCAACACAAAATGTCTAGCCCAGCAGCATTGGTGCATGAGGATCATTGCTTCAAGGCTGGTGATGTTTACTTCAGTAAGAATGCTAGTGTTAGTGCAGTGATCTTCCCACTTGATGCAAAGGATCTTCTGGGGGCCTGGTTAGTGGTACCTCTCCAGACTCTTGATGTGCTGTTGATAGGATACTCAAGTTTCACAACCATAAAGGAGTGTAGGAATAACAGTTGTCTCATAGACCTGGATCTTGGTTTCCTGCTTTAGATCACGATCTGTCAAAATGTATCAGAACAATTTCCCAAAGGAAGCACTTGCACACTGGAAGCTGTGCTGGATCTCACTGTTGATTTTGCATTTTGATAAAGTTGGCCACTGAGGTAGCAGATGTGCTCAACTGTCTCCAAAGTCCATCCCTTGATGGTGATTTGCAATGGGTTATGTGCAAAGCCTGAAGCAGGCTGATGGAGCACTTTAGTCTTCTCAAGATTGAGTGAGAGTCCGAGGCTTTGGTAAGCGTGTGCAAAAAACTCCAATGTGGACTGAACGTCATTCTCAGTGTGCACGAGGATGGCACAGCCATCAGTATTCTGAAATCACTAATGGATGTCCCAAGGACTTTAGACTTCGAACAGAGATGTTGAAGATTAAAAAGCCACCCAACCATTCTGTATTGAATGTTAACTCCACCGGGGAGTCAGTTTTTAACAAGGACCAAAATGACTGCTAAATAGATGGAGATCAGGGTTGGAGGCAATAATGCATCCTTGCTTAACCCCAGTTTTGATGATGAAAGGGTCTATCTCCAGGCCATTACAGAGAACAGTAGTAGTCATCTGATCATGAAGAAGCCTTAGGACCTTAATACATTTTGGAGGGCAGCCGAATCTGGCCAGCACCTTCCACAGGCCTTCATGATTGACAGAGTCGGAGACCTTTTTCAAATCGATTAAGTCCATGTACAGGTCCTGATTTTGCTCCCAAGACTTTTCCTGGATTTGGTGGGCAACAAAGATCATGTCAATTGCCTCACAGAATTGTCTAAAACTGCTCTGAGATTCCAGCTATATTTCTTCAGCAAGGGGAAGTAATCGGTTTAAGAGGATAGCGGAGAGAATTTCCTCTGTGGTAGATAGCAAGGCAATGCCTCGATAATTTCCACATTCCAACTTATCTCCTTTCTTAAAGATTGTAACAATGTTGACTTTTCTCAAGTCTTCCAGAATCTTCTCATCATACCAGATATGTAGAAAAAGTTTGTGGAGCTTCCTTAACATTCTTCACATCCAAACTTGTAGACTTCAGCTGGTACGCCATCTGGCCCTGATGCCTTGTTGTTCCTGGTTTGCATAATGGCTTGTGTTACTCAAAATGCTCCTTCCATCTGGCTTTCATGGCTTTGCTGTCCTTAAAAGAGAAGTGTAATTCAGTGACCTGATGTGTTTACCTGGAATGTTCCTGTTTTTAGTGTCTTCAGCTAATGTGCATCTTTTACTGTAATAAATATGATTTCAGTCTCCCTTTGCAATGCTCATTTGAAAAACAGAAATCCTGTTTAAATTAAGGATAAATAGTCCTCAGGAGTCCAGCAATATTCCAGCATATAAAGACAAAAATATCCCTAAAGACCCTCCTAATACATTGTGGCTTTCCTTGGGAAGCAATTATTCTGACCTTAGAGCAGTGGTGGGCAACCTGCAGCCCATGGGCCGCACGTGGCCCATCAGGGTAATCCACTGGCGGGCTGCAAGACAGTTTGTTTACATTTGCATGGCTGCGCACAGCTTCCAGCGGTCGTAGTTCGCTGTTCCCGGCCAATGGGAGCTGCGGGAAGGGGCGACCAACACATCCCTGTGGGCTGCAGGTTTCCCACCACTGCCTTAGAGCTTCCCGCATGCTTTCTGATTCTATACCTAACATGTGGGTTAGAGCTCACTGTTTCTGTATGTGCCATAAGAATATTGAAATACTGCCCTGTGTTTAAAACTACTTACATACATTATCTGGACACTATATAGAACACCTATTTCATTTAAAAATAATATTGAACATCAGTAATTACTATCACATGCTCAGTGACTTATTAAAGCATCCTGCTATGTCTCTAAAGTTATTTTCATGACACCATCTTAACAAATGGAAATTGATATCTCAGCTAAAGTGTCATAAACAAATGTTGACTCACTGGACTACTGAAATCTGGCAAAAAGCAAGGAGACAAGAAAATCCATAAAATTAAATATTTGAAAGATAATCCATAGAGACTGAGGTTGACTTTCTAGCTTTTCATTATTGACATAAAGGATTTGAATGATGGGATATAAAGTGATATTTTTCAGTTTTTATCATGCTATTCATATTTAAAACTACATTGAAAACATTACAGTTGTAGTTTAAACTTCCCAGAAGGATGAGCATTCAGAGTTAAGCCTCAAATATTCATTATGTAGCCACAATGGAGCACAGTAGAGTATATGAGCATTTCAATAATTTTGAAATAGGTCCTGGAAATGAGATATTTAACAGAGAACTCTCACCTGTCAATGATTTTCCTAAATTGAGAGTTTTCCAGGTGAATTTCCTTTTTTTTAATTTTAAAGGAATAGCACACATTATTATGCTATGTAGTGATAAATTAAATAAAATGCAAAAAAAAGCTCATCCCCTATCACCTTATAAAGAAGGGATAGAGATATAAGAAAGACAAGGTAAATATGGTAATAGCTTTTATTGGACCAACTTCTGTTGGCGAAAGAGACAAGGAAACACAGCAATTAACATGAATAAGGATTTGCAAGATATAAGCTCTTTAGTGTAGGAGTAAATACATTTTCTTGTATACGTTGGCTTTGTTGACTCAGGAGACCTTTCCAATCCCTATTATCTATGGCTTGATAGGAAGATTATAGGTTTTTCAAAGATTTTTTTTTTCAAAAACAAGACACATTTAATATTATTAACGGTGAGTATTACTGCAGAACGTAAAGGCCCCAGTCAAGATTAGGACCTTGTGCTAAATATTGTACAAATATGTGCTGACTCTTGCTGCCCTTTAGAGCTGACAGTAAAAAAATGAATGGGAAGGAAAACAAGGACACACAAATTTGTATTGACTTGAACAGGTCTGTGACAGAGCCAGGAATAGAATTCAGGTCACCTGAATCCCTTACCAGTACCCTATCTGCTACACCACATAGAAAATATTTTGTAATTTAGGGTATCGCTACCCTCTACAAATTCCTATCTTTGATAAAAATCGCTCCAAAGCCGTTAGTTAAAGAACCCAACCATACTCTAAAAGTAAAGAACCTTCAATTAAATAAAGATGGAAGAAAATATGTATTGAATTCCCAATCAACAGGGTCTCACCGCAGGTTTGTAATATAATATAATATAATATAATACATGTTCAGCATAGTATAGACTATTTTAGTAAGTGTAATCCATAAAAGGCACCTCCACAATTACAAAACATAAAGAAAATATTGATACACTGACAGAGATGTCTGTCAATTTCAGTTATTACACTGAGATACAAATACCATAGTCAACATAAATGCTTGAAAGATGCCAACACTCACCTTTTTTAGACTCTTCCTATCTAGTTTCTGAACTGAGTTTGGCATGAATAACATGCTCTGCATAGTGACCAATTATTCCCTTAATGGTATGGACAAAGGGTATGACTTCCGTGGAGTTATCACAATTTGTACCACCTGAGGATCTGGCACCAAATATCCATGCTAGTGTTCTTAGACCTACTGGCAACCGTTGGCACTGTCTATCACAAAGTTCTGCCTATACCTCTTTGCAGGATTGGCAGAGTTGAGAAATGCTGCATTGGTTTCAGAGAGATAACTGCAGGGTAGCTGCATCCACAATTGAGGATAACAAAGATCTTAAATTGTGGATGCAGCTACCCTGCAGTCCCAATAAAGGAAAGAAATAGTGATTTAGATGAAAAATAGCAGGCTCATTTACACCTAGATGATACAAACAAAATGCTGGTGGGCAGGGAGAAGCACTTGGAAGGACCCCATATGGTGTTTTTTAGGGGTGAGGGGAAAGTACATTTCCAGGTTAACCCAAAAGTCAGGACTGTTTTTTTTCTCTTTGTTTAATTTCCGGTGGCATGAGCCTGTACTTTTGGAGCATTAAGTTTTGATTTCTGTCTATGCTAGAGTCCCAGGTAGCGAGAGTATGAAGGATAATGACAATCAGTAAGTTGCTATATGGTCATGGCTTTCTTACACTAATTTAAAATCCATCTTTCTATTTGTTACTTTCTCTTTCTGTTGTATGGCAATGAAACCTTCTTTCACATTTTTACCGGTTTTTTTCACCACCTTCTCCCATGAGTATTAATACATTTCTTAACATGGGAGCCAATTTACAGGGCTTGTGTTTATTAATTTAAACCTTGCCTAGTTTGTGTCTTTTTCATTGGAGAACATACTTGCAGATTTGAAAAAAATGTTTTAAAATAACTTTAAGATTTATTCTCCCTGCCCACACTTTTATTGTCACCCTCTTTTTTGTCAGTGAGATTGCCTGCCATACTGAGGTCATAGTTCTAACATCTAATGCTGGAAGCCAGGCTGCACAGCTGGGTTTACATCTCGCTTGATGTTACCTAAAGGCTCAGTAACACAGACACCACACAGGCTCCTCAACTTGCATTAGTGCCATAAGCATCTCTTCAGACTGCTTTGGGGAGAAGCATCTTTTACAGCTAGAGTGAGTATTGTGATCTGACTTGGTGGGTTGATAAATGCTACTGTCTATTAAGCTGAAGCTCCTGTCTTCGGTGGCTTTCTGCCACCCTGCAATGTGTTGAAATGCTCCTCATAGCTATAACAGACCATTGCAGAATGCATCTCACTTATGTAATCTCTATTTTTCTGCCATGCCCAAAGGATGATTGACTAGTATTTCAGTAACAATTCAGGTTAAAAATAAAATCCCACTTCATTACTTGAAATGTGAAAATATTGCAATTAAAAATGCTGAACTTATATTCATGGTAGTGTGCCATCTGAAAATGAATGAGATGTCCAAAACTACAAACAGAAACCTACTTTAAAAATCATTAGGTATTCTACCTTTGCATATATTATCATGTCAACCCTCCACATGAACATTTATTACAAAATATTATAATCCCTTAAAATGAATTCTCATTTCTTATTCTCTTATCTATCAGTGGGGATTAATGCCAATCAGATTTTAATTTTAGTTAGCTGAAAGAATGAAAGAAGTGATACTTTTTGTTATGTTATCCGCAAGATAATTCAGAAACAATTTGTGATGCCAGACTGTTTTTTTCTTTTATATTCTTAGTCTATCTCAGTTCACAGACATTAATTTGGGAATTAAAAAAAAACACAATCAAGGTTGAAAAGGCATTGCTTAGATTGTTTGTGAGATGAGAGTATATCTCATGAGTATAATGATATCTAATGAGATCCAAAACTCATAAAGACACGGCAAACTAGCTAATTCACAGCTGGAAGAATTCACTTGCTTAAAGGGAAATCATGGATGTTCAGGCACCTCCAGGGGAAAAAAAATACAGTAAATCATCCCATAATGTTATAACTAGAGATTAACATGCCACTCATGTCATCTAACACAGCAAGTAATTTGAAAGAAATGCTTACTCCTTATATATAACTGAGGACAGCTATATTTATTTAATCAGGGTAGATTCTGAAGTCTTGTCTCCTGTTTACCTGCTATGGGTATATCATAGGGACACTGGTACTTGAAAGGCTCAGCTACAACTGGTGGAGTAAGTACAACCACCATTCTTTCAGCTAAGAAAGAAAAGTCACACAATTTAGTTGCGCTTTTCCTATTTTTAGCATTCTTTATTTGATAATATCCATGTCTAATCAGAATCACACAATTCATGTTATGAAAATCATACATATTACCATAATGTTAACATTTGATTACCTCTCCAAATTACAAATATGATTGTACAATACCTATATTAGGATAATTAGGTATTACAGATGCTTAAATTGTAAGAGTATTAGTGTGCAATTATTAATCATTTTAATTTAGCATCCGATATTTTTGTCATTGTAAATTCCATGACTGGTGCTAAATAGTAATGACCAGAGACCAAATCGAAAAGGATTTATGGGGCTAGATAATTATCTGATTAAGTCAGCATAACTCCATCAAATTCAGTAGAGCTGTGATGCCATATACCTGCGGAGAACCTGGATCATGTAATCTAATTCTCTTTGGTAAATATTGGCATTTAAGAGAACTTTATACTGCAAATAATTTTACCAGTTTTCAAACATTATAGTGGGCTCAACTGATTCTTATTATTGTTAAGTTTGTATTAGGTCTATCATCAAAGCTCTTATATGTGGTAAATGCCATTTTGTAAATCATTTAGCCTCCCTGTCTTGCTGCACCACATAGTCAATGTTTCTGAAGACAGGAGCTTGAAGCCTGCAGCTCTGGGTCTCCTCTATGTCACTCCTCTCCACCAGCAGTAGTAAAGAGAGACCTCTGAGAGAACTGCCCAGGAATTCATAAGAGATTTCAGATAGGGAATGGATGAAAAGGCAGAACTCAGAAGGCAGGGATGGAGCTGGAGGGAGTGTCTGGCCCTGGAGATGCTTTCTCTTCCTCCTCCCCAACTCCCTCCTGTGAAAATCAGCAGGGACACCCTCTCTCTTTGAGAAGACCAGGCTGGATTCTCCATCCCCAAATGTCCTACCCTCTATCTGGGCCCCAAATGTGCATAATATGAAACATCTGGGTTTCATTGTGCTAATGGACAAGTTATATCTTTTTATGTATAAAACCTGTTTAAGTATTTTTTATTTTGTGTATGAATCAAACCAGGTTTGGCATCTGTAACAGATTAATGGTCGAGGTTGGAGAGAAGCTCAAGGGAGGGAGCATGGTGTGTTACCAATTCCAGTACTGTTTTATTTTATTAATGCAATGAGAAAATGTCCTTAACAACAGGTAAAACCCATTATAATCTGTTACTTATTGCCTGATGAACAAGAAAACAGCCTTCTATATTTTGGTCAGTTGGCACATATTTCAACATCTTGTGTCACACACATTGGCAGGTTTGAAGGTTGAGATGTAATGACTGTCATTATAACCTCCTTTGTTCAGTTGCTCACATATAAAGTTAGTTGAATGCAAAATTATTCACAAATACTGTCAGAAATGTAAGTAACAAGCTGAATTTTCTTTTATTTGTGGAATCACATTATTCACCATTCATGAATACTAGTATGTCTGCTGGCTGGTCATGAAACTGTTCACAACTCCCCCAAGTCTCACAACATTTAGCATGATGACTATTAATTCAGTCCAAAAGAGTATTATTCCTTATTTGGTTTTAATTGCTAATCATTTGTTATTTTTATCTTAAAAGTTTCTTTTATCCACTCAGTATTACTTAGTTGACCAATCACACACTACAAATAATAAATAGTGAATAGTAAAAGGGAATAACTTTCTTTTTTTTTAGGAAACAAACACAAAACAGAATGCAAAATAAATAAAACAAATGTAAATAACCCTTCAGTTCATAGTGAAATGGTGCAAAAGTAGTGTTGTTTATGCACTATATAATGTATGGAGGATAAAAGAGAAGGCGTTGTTACCCCAGAATTTGACATTCCTGCATGTACCCCGGAACTTGACAGTACTGCAGTCAGTCATTTTGTATATTCAGCTACTGCCATCTAAAAAAACAAACATCACATAGCTAGGATTAATCTTAGGCCTTTGTGAGACAAGGTCAGACAACTGCATACTTGCAGTTTTCTATTCAGAATGGAAGGATGGGATAGAAAGTTATGGAAGAGAGTGAATTAATAGCAACCTTGATTTTAGGTACCCCTGACATATTGTTGATATTGCTAGAAATATTAGAGATGTTTTGAGATAATGAGTAGTTTGCTGAAATTAGGAGAATTGGTGACCCAGTCGAGGTTGTTATGCTGACCCACTAGGAGTCACTATAGGTTATGTGCTTTGTTAGAGTTAGCTATAAAAAAAATTAGGTGAAAGTAAATACCATGGAGCAGTCCGAAGGAGCTTTTGTTGGGGCAAGGAACTGTCATCTAAACTTTCCATCTGCTGAATGGAAAGAAGGCCCCTGGAAGTCCAGCTGGTGATCACTAGATCATCTCAGACTGTGGGCAACTATATATGGGATGTCCTAAACCTATTGTACACATGTGTGTGTGCTTAATAGCTAATAAATATTAGTTTTAGATAAGTGCAAGCTTGCTTGTATCAATCATTTATCAGACAGAAGAGCTGTGTTCCCACTGATTCAGTCCCAATACTGCCTGGAGAGAAACAGTTAAATTACCACTGCTTTGGGTTCTGAAAAACCCTGAGTAACAGTGTCAAATTCTTCTTGAAGTCTGTATTTAAAGTGTCCTTTGCTGTACATTAGTTCTCAATATGTTTTTATTAAATCAGCACTTAGGTACCTGAATATGGAATTAGGTAAGTAGAGTGCCCAAGTGTGATTTACTTACATTTGTAATATATTTAACTGTCTCCGTTGATATAGCTATTAAATTTTGTATGTATGTGTGTTTGCTAAAACTCAACTTTCAACTGCACTAAGCTGCAATATATTATTTAAAATTAAAATGTCCTGCAACAGATACAATTCTCTATAGAGGGAATTCCAAGGCCTGTATCTACTAACTTAAAATTCTGAGTCCAAGAAAAGTCACTAATGTAGTACAGGGCCTATCTATGCCTTAACAGTATATTCTGTCAATAACCTCCACAGTTGAACTTCATTATAACTTAAATATATTGCTAGCGGTAGTCCATTCTGTTGGCAGCTTTGTAAATCCTATTTTAATTTAGGTCAAACAGTTTTCATAAGACTGAAGCCTTTCTTTTCACTCCAATCTGCTTTTTTTCAACATATCAATGGCTCCATGTCTAGTTGGCAGCCGGTATCAAGTGGAGTGCCCCAAGGGTGGGTCCTGGGGCCGGTTTTGTTCAATATCTTCATAAATGATCTGGAGGATGGTGTGGATTGCACTCTCAGCAAATTTGCGGATGATACTAAACTGGGAGGAGTGGTAGATACGCTGGAGGGGAGGGATAGGATACAGAAGGACCTAGACAAATTGGAGGATTGGGCCAAAAGAAATCTGATGAGGTTCAATAAGGATAAGTGCAGGGTCCTGCACTTAGGACGGAAGAACCCAATGCACAGCTACAGACTAGGGACCGAATGGCTAGGCAGCAGTTCTGAGGAAAAGGACCTAGGGGTGACAGTGGACTAGAAGCTGGATATGAGTCAGCAGTGTGCCCTTGTTGCCAAGAAGGCCAATGGCATTTTGGGATGTATAAGTAGGAGCATAGCGAGCAGATCGAGGGACGTGATCGTTCCCCTCTATTCGACATTGGTGAGGCCTCATCTGGAGTACTGTGTCCAGTTTTGGGCCCCACACTTCAAGAAGGATGTGGATAAATTGGAGAGAGTCCAGAGAAGGGCAACAAAAATGATTAGGGGTCTGGAACACATGAGTTATGAGGAGAGGCTGAGGGAGCTGGGATTGTTTAGCCTGCAGAAGAGAAGAGTGAGGGGGGATTTGATAGCTGCTTTCAACTACCTGAAAGGGGGTTCCAAAGAGGATGGCTCTAGACTGTTCTCAATGGTAGCAGATTACAGAACGAGGAGTAATGGTCTCAAGCTGCAGTGGGGGAGGTTTAGATTGGATATTAGGAAAAACGTTTTCACTAAGAGGGTGGTGAAACACTGGAATGCGTTACCTAGGGAGGTGGTAGAATCTCCTTCCTTAGAGGTTTTTAAGGTCAGGCTTGACAAAGCCCTGGCTGGGATGATTTAACTGGGAATTGGTCCTGCTTCGAGCAGGGGGTTTGTCATAAATATAAAGGGAAGGGTAAACCCCTTTGAAATCCCTCCTGGCCAGGGGAAAGCTCCTCTCACCTGTAAAGGGTTAAGACGCTAAAGGTAACCTCGCTGGCACCTGACCAAAATGACCAATGAGGAGACAAGATACTTTCAAAAGCTGGGAGGAGGGAGAGGGACAAAGGGTCTGTCTGTGTGCTGTTCTTGCCAGGGACAGAACAGGAATGGAGTCTTAGAACTTTTAGTAAGTAATCTAGCTAGGTATGTGTTAGATTATGATTTCTTTAAATGGCTGAGAAAAGAATTGTGCTGAATAGAATAACTATTTCTGTCTGTGTACTTTTTTTGAAACTTAAGGTTTTGCCTAGAGGGGTTCTCTATGTTTTGAATCTAATTACCCTGTAAGATATCTACCATCCTGATTTTACAGGGGGGATTTCTTTATTTCTATTTACTGCTATTTTTTATTAAAAGTCTTCTTTTAAAAAACTGAATGCTTTTTCATTGTTCTCAGATCCAAGGGTTTGGGTCTGTGGTCACCTATGCAAATTGGTGAGGCTTTTTATCCAACATTTCCCAGGAGAGGGGGGGGTGCAAGTGTTGGGAGGATTGTTCATTGTTCTTAAGATCCAAGGGTCTGGGTCTGTAGTCACCTAGGCAAATTGGTGAGGCTTTTTACCAAACCTTGTCCAGGAAGTGGGGTGCAAGGTTTTGGGGAAGTATTTTGGGGGGAAAGACGCATCCAAACAGCTCTTCCCCAGTAACCAGTATTAGTTTGGTGGTGGTAGCGGCCATTCCAAGGATAACGGGTGTAATATTTTGTACCTTGGGGAAGTTTTGACCTAAGCTGGTAAAGATAAGCTTAGGAGGTTTTTCATGCAGGTCCCCACATCTGTACCCTAGAGTTCAGAGTGGGGGAGGAACCTTGACAGGGTTGGACTAGATGACCTTCTGGGGTCCCTTCCAACCCTTATATTCTATGATTCTATATGGGAAACAGCAGACACTCTGAGAATACTTTTGTTTATTATAAATACAAACGGAGGCATATGTGCACTTTATTTACTAATTTTTAAATTATGCTGGGAAATTCACATCTGTCATGGACACCAAATTTCTTATTTTTATGTTTTAAGAAAGTATCTAACCTTTTTCACACTTTAAAATTTGCGTGCAGGAGAGTGGATATAATAATGGAGTTCACTCAATTTATTCGCGAGACCAGCACCTGGAGAAAAAATGTTCTTCTGCTGTAGGCACTTTGTTATGAGAAAGATCTGTATCTCTATCGTAGAATTATCGAAATGTCGGTCTAGAACAGACCATCTAGTCCAGTTCCCTGCACCGAGTCAGGACTAAGTATTATCTGGACCATCCCTGGTCATTGTTTGTCTAACCTGTGCTTAAAAACCTGCAATGATGAAGATTGCACAATATCACTAGGTAATTTTTTCCAGGGTGTAATTACCCTTACAGTTAAGAAGATTTCCCCAATGTCTAACCTAAATCTCCCTGGCTGTAATTTAAGCCCATTACTTCTTTTCCTGTTCTCAGTGGATATGGAGAATAGTTTGTCAATCTTCTCTTTATAACAACCTTGTATGTTATAACCTTGTATGACAACCCCCTCCCCCCCGCCCCACCCCCCCTACATACGTCCCTCTTAGTCTTCTCTTGTCTAGACTAAACAAACCCAGTTTTTTCACTTATCTTTAGGTCATGTATTCTGGACCTTTAAATATTTTTGTTGCTCCAGTTTGTCCAACCTTTCCAAAAGTGTGGTGCCCAGAACTGGACACAGTACTCTAGTTGAGGTCTTATCATTGCTGAGTAGAGTGGAAGAATTTCTTCTCATTTCTTTCTTGCAACTCTCCTGCTATAACATCCCAGAAGCATGTTTGCTTTTTTTTGCAACAGTATTACATTGTTGATTCATATTTAGCTTGTGATCCACTATAACCCCCCAATTCTTTCCTTCAGTACTTTTTCCTAGGCAGTCATTTCCAGTTTTGTATGCGTGCAATTGATTATTCATTCCTAAATGTAGTACTTAGCATTTGAATTTCATTCCATTTATTTCAGACCATTCCTACAGTTTTTCAAAATTTTAAATTAAAATCCTCTCCTTCAAAGTGCTTGCAACCCGTCCAATCTTGTATTGTCTACAAAGTTTATAAGTGTACTCTCTATGCCATTATTCAAATCATTTATGAAAATATTGAATAGAACCAGACCCAGGACAGATCCTTGCAGGACCCCACTCGATATGCTCTTCAAGCTTGACAGTGAACGATTGACAACTACTCTCAGAGCATGGTTGTCCAACCAGTTGTGCACCTACCTTAAAGTAGGTTAATCTAGGCTATATTTCCCCAGTTTGCGTATAAGAAGCTCATATGAGACAGTATAAAAAGCCTTACTAAATTCAAGATATATCACATCTGCTGCTTTACAGTAAACACAAGTCATGTTACCCTGTCCAAGAAGGATATTAAATTGGTTTGAGATGACTAGTTCTGCACAAATCCATGTTGACTGTTATTTGCTCCATTATCTTTCCAGGGTACTGAAGTTAAGATGATTGTTATATAATTTCTGGGTTGTTCTTATTCCCTTTTTTATAGACAGGTACTATTTTTGCCATTTTCTAGTCCTCTGGGGTCTCTCCCATCCTCCCTGAGTTCTCAAAAATAGTAAGTGAATAAATAAAATGATAGTGGATAGTGCTCAGGAACATGTAGCATAGTTCTATGAGATTAATGAAACCTGTTCTTGAAATCTGCAGTGCACATGGCTTCCTCTGTGCATCTCTTAAGGTCAGGGAAGGAAGGAAGGTCAAATGGTTAGGGTGCTAGACTTGGGCTCAGGAGACTTGGGTTTGGGTCCCAGCTTTGCCTCAGACGTCTTGTGTGACTTTGAAAAAGTTGTTTCATCTCTCTCTATGACTCTTTTCCCTCTCCATAGAATGAGGATAAGAATACTTCCGAACCTCATAGTAAATTAAATATTTGAGAGGCACTCAAATGTTAATTTATTAGGGACATATAAGTCCTTTAGATAGTTCTCAACAATGCTGGAATAGGACTCAGAAGATCTGGGTTCAGTTCCCCACCAACGATCAGGATCTGTCAACATTACACAGGAATTGTGTAGGACAGCCATAGATAGCCCTGTAGAGACCCTCCCGTGAGCCCTGGTGCTCAGAGCATACTGGGAACAGAACCCCTCCCGAGCAGCCCAAAAGCAGGGAATGTTAAAAGGTGACTCTCAGTATTTAGGCATGACTATGGTGTCTCTAATGACTCTAATAAAAGTAGAGATTCCCTTGTAATCACATACCTCCATATTCTTTAAGGAAAACCCCAAATATCACACGTTTCTAGATAAAATTGTGAGAGTTCACAGCACTGCTGAAGCCCACTACTGAAGCCCATTGTCCTCTCTCCACCAGGACTAGCAAAAATGCCTCTTTATTAAAAAAAGCCCATGCCTCCTTTATTAATCAAAAAGGACAAAAAAGTACTCCAACCTGTTCTTTTAAAATGACCTTTAGGTCACCTCTCAGGGTATATTGCCTTACAGGATTTATATTTATAACTTTAGGAAGGAAACATGGTCCAGTTGTTAGGATACTCCACTGTGATTTGGGATACCTGGGCTCAAGTTCCTGCTCTTCTACAGACTTCCTGTGTGGTGTTGTGCTAGTCATGTAATCTGCCAGGGCATCATCTGTAAAATGGGGATAATAGCAGTGCTATACCTCACAGGGCTGTTGTGAAAAGAAATACATTCAAAATTGTCAGCAGTACCAGGGTGATGGTATTCTAAATAGTATAAGTATTCTAAATAGATGAATGCTTGTTTAACTAATTATTTTGTCTGGGAATGTTCTATTTTACTCAGTCTCCCTGCTATATTGTCGTATAGAAGACTGGTCCTGAGATTATCAAAATAAACTGCCTCAGCTGACACTGGACCAATGCTCATCTCTCTGCCCCTTTATAGTGATGGGAGCTTGTGGGTGATTTTTTTTCTGTAGAGTGTGTATCATTTACTATGTGTGGTGTGTGTTTGGCTTTTGTTTGTTTGTTTGCTTTATGTTTGTTTCTTTTTGAGGAGAAAATGCTTGTTAGCAAGAATAACTTGTAACATTATCTAATGATGTGGAGACTTGGGCAGGTTGTTCCTCCTTAATGTAAATGTGGTTCACTCAGTGCAGTGATTTGTTCTGGATCAGCATTTTCTTATATGGGGATCCCTTATAGGTGTTGAAGGAAAAGAGTCTGGAGAGATGATGCTACAAAGTCTTCCCTTATTCCCTGCTCACAAACAATGGTCCCAAGCTCCTTTAAAACAACTGAGGAGGAGATTTCATGGAGTTGCAAAGGATGAAGCCACGGCTTAAATGTTGTCCAGTTCTGTAGCTCCCTTCCCCAAGGTCCCCTCCCAAGTGTATAACCACTAGATCTGGGATCCTTTTGCTCACAGAAATGAAGGAATCTAGCTCATAGAAATGAGAAATTTCATCTTAATTAATCATGCCTAAACACAAGGTCTCAGATCCCTGTTGTTTCATTTAGGAAACAATGGCTCACAGTTAGCATAAACTATTTCAGGAAATTGGTCAAAAAGCTCCTATTATCCTACGGTTGGTAGACTGTTCATGTGGGTTGCCACAATAAATCTTGCACTAATAAGGGTATTATTAAGCACTAGTCAGGACAGGATAAGGTATAGAAAATTATGAGGTGAAGAGACACTACATGATCAGACTTGGAGAAATCACTATTTGGAAAAGCTGAGCTTACTTTTCTTTGTTCACGGGGAGGCAGATCAAGGCACAAAGGGAATTTAAGAGAGACATTAGATTTGATTAAAACGTTAAATGCCATTCAATGTCTTGCATCTCTCAGGATAAGCACAAAATGGATTCATTCAGTGCTCTGCAAGTTATATTACTGACACAATTGAAAGTCAGATAATGCATATCAAATGTATTGTGGCTTTAGCCAATATGTTTTGGCCTATTTCATGTCAGGCACAAATCAGTATTTGTGTCAGATATTGATTGATATCTGGTCACTTAGGACTCTCTACAAGTCTCTGTCAAATTGTTTGAGCTGGAAATAAACAGGCAGCAGTGATATCATCAAATGCTAGATCTTTAGTGTTTGTTAGCTCTGCAATAGCTTAGCCTTGGCCTTTTTAATAGTTTGATCATCTGGTCAGAAGAGAACTGAGAGGTACAGTAGACACTTATAACTTTTTAATTAAATGTAAAGCTAGTGGCATATTGTTCCCAGCAGACCTCTGACTCCTAAGTGAAGATGTATAAATATGACACCGGTTCACAAGGGCTCACTGTTTCAAAGATGTGAAGATGGTGTTGTCATACCCATGGTATTTTTTCCAAGACAGTCTAGAAAAAGTGACACGCGTTAGATTATTAAGTTGGCATTTCTGTGTTTTTTGCTACCCAGCAGGCCCAATCCTAAAAGATGTGCAGCATAAATAGGCCCAAAATGCTGTATGCACTTAACTTGCAGTGAAATCAAATGGGAGTTGAAGATGCTTAGTGATTTGTTGAGCCCTACATGAAACAACAAGATATTGAGTAATATTAAATTGTATCTTGGCTACATGTATAAACAGAAAATACTGCAGTAGTAATAATCAAATCACAGTGCAGATAGTAATGGTCTTTAGAACTATCTCTTTTGCAGGAAAGCAAATCTCTTTCGTAGGAAATAACTGACTTTTTAAATTTTAATTCATGAAATAAATTATGGATTTAAAAATCAATTTATATATTTTGAGTATATAGAAATTTAAAATAAGAAATTTCAAAGATTTGAATATTTTCATTAGATTTAGAAATAAAATCAAATGTAGTTACTATCCAAAATATAATTTGGTTAATTTTTGTTACATCATTGTAAATGCTGTTACTACTGATAGTGAGTGACTAGCAGCACTAGACAGTGTGGGCAGGTATTGGGTAAGCGCCTTGGACATTTTCCCCCAAACCTCTCATTCCTGATCAGCAATGATACCCAAGCTATTCCAGTCCAGGGGCACTGTCTTGTACAAAATGGTGCAGTGGCTTTATGATGTGAAAAATGATTCACTAGAAAGAAACCTGAGACCATTAAATTTACTTTTACTTGTCACTAAATCAGATTTAAACTCATGGTTCTAGATATGACAGACAAGTGCCACAGGGCTGTGTGCTTCCATGGCTTTCATGCTGTCATAAATATAAAGGGAAGGGTAAACCCCTTTGAAATCCCTCCTGGCCAGGGGAAAGCCCCTCTCACCTGTAAAGGGTTAAGAAGCTAAAGGTAACCTCGCTGGCACCTGACCAAAATGACCAATGAAGAGACAAGATACTTTCAAAAGCTGGGAGGAGGGAGAGAAACAAAGGGTCTGTGTCTGTCTATATGCTGGTTTCTGCCGGGGATAGACCAGGAATGGAGTCTTAGAACTTTTAGTAAGTAATCTAGCTAGGTATGTGTTAGATTATGATTTCTTTAAATGGCTGAGAAAAGCATTGTGCTGAATAGAATAACTATTTCTGTCTGTGTATCTTTTTTGTAACTTAAGGTTTTGCCTAGAGGGGTTCTCTATGTTTTTGAATCTAATTACCCTGTAAGATATCTACCATCCTGATTTTACAGGGGGGATTTCTTCATTTCTATTTACTTCTATTTTTATTAAAAGTCTTCTTGTAAGAAACTGAATGCTTTTTCATTGTTCTCAGATCCAAGGGTTTGGGTCTGTGGTCACCTATGCAAATTGGTGAGGCTTTTTATCCAACATTTCCCAGGAAAGGGGGGGTGCAAGTGTTGGGAGGATTGTTCATTGTTCTTAAGATCCAAGGGTCTGGGTCTGTAGTCACCTAGGCAAATTGGTGAGGCTTTTTACTAAACCTTGTCCAGGAAGTGGGGTGCAAGGTTTTGGGAAGTATTTTGGGGGGAAAGACGCGTCCAAACAGCTCTTCCCCAGTAACCAGTATTAGTTTGGTGGTGGTAGCGGCCAGTCCAAGGACAACGGGTGGAATATTTTGTACCTTGGGGAAGTTTTGACCAAGCCGGTAAAGATAAGCTTAGGAGGTTTTTCATGCAGGTCCCCACATCTGTACCCTAGAGTTCAGAGTGGCGGAGGAACCTTGACACATGCAAAAACAAGTGTAGCAACTTACTACAAATTCCCCATATTCTATGCACAAGCCCAAACTCCTATTCGTTCTATACATTTTGCCTTACACATTATCCTCCTTAAAACCCTTCTGCTGTGATGCTTAAAAAAAAATTGAAAATGATTAGAATGTTGGCATGCTGAGACCACTGCCTCTCATACTGACCAATATTCTTACATTTGTTCCTTGTAGTCCCATGTCTGTGGTCTCTTCTCCTGTACTTAGAATGTAAGCTTCTTAGGGCAGGGACCATCTTTGTGTTCTGTGTTAGCACAATGCCTAGTGCAATAGGGTCCAGATCCTTGACTAGGACTCCTAGGCACTACGGTAAATATGCAAATAAATAAAAATAAATAAATAAATAAATTACCTAACTTTTACATAGTATTTTTCATCAGTAGATCTCAAAGCACATCACAAAGGGAAGTAAGTAGCATTAGTATATCCCAATTTTACAGATGTGAAAACTGAGACATGGACATTATTAATGATAATAATTATGTAAAGAGGAAGAAAAGGCCTATTCAGGAGTTATGAATGCTCAGGAAAATAGAGCCTGCTTATGAGAATGGGGGACAAATCAGGGCAAAACCATAAAATAAGGTTCTGATCCTGTGCTTTATTGTGAATGGAACCCTCATATATTTAATGTTATTCATATAAGTGTTTGTAGTGTTGGGGCCTTAATATTTAGCATTAGAGATAATAAAATATATATGTTGTTTTTAGTAACTGATCACTAACTTAAAAAAATAATCATGCATCTATAAAAGGGAGGGATTGGCATCTCTCCATTATACCCCTTCCATTGTTAATGTTGAAGCTACCTCTTACTGGCCTAATGTTTTAATTTCCTTCTCCCCCTTCCAATTTTACCACAAACAAACTGAACCTCCACATGCCACATATCAGGGTAGAATAGTTTAGGGACTGTCACAAGCCACTGAGATTGCTTGCATACATGAAATTACCCATGTGCATAGGTGTTTTCAGATCAGGCCCCAAGTGTTCCCTGACTAATGGAAAAACAAACAGGATATTATAGCAATACAGTAGGTAAGTAATATAGGATATTGTAGTAATACAGGTAATATAGGATATTATAGTAATACAGCAGTAGGTAAGTTGCTAGGTTTTTTTTTTTTGGGGGGGGGGGGTGATTTTTTTTTTGCATGCCAAGGCAAGCTAGACTAGTTAAGCTAGGGTTAAACCTGATAAAGTGTGTGCACACTAGGTGTTTCCATCAACTTAACTACACAGATTTTTTAAAATTCATTTTTGCTAAATTTAGCCCTTTTCTAGCATAGACAAGACCAGGGGTTCTCAAACTGGGGGTTGGGACCCCTCAGGGGGTCGCAAGGTAATTACATGGGGGAGGGCCGCAAGCTGTCAGCCCCCACCACAAACCCCGATTTTCCTGCAGCATTTATAATGGTGTTAAATATTTTAAAAAGTGTTTTTAATTTACACTGGGGGGGGGTGCACTCAGAGGCTTGCTATGTGAAAGGGGTCACCAGTACAAAAGTTTGAGAATCACTAAAAGAGACCATGTTAATAGATAGTCCTTGTTCTGAAGGGCTTTTACACTCCTAGTAGATAAAGACAACGAGGCAGGGGAAGGTGAAGTGACTTGCCTCCAAAATTACAAAGCTGGTTACTGGTTCAGTAAATAGAACCCAAGTCTTCTGAAACCAAGTGCAATACCCTACCCACGGGACTACAACCCTTTCTTTTAAATATAAGTGTTCATGTAACAGTTGTGACATTAAAAAAATATTGAAAAGGACATCTAAAATAGCAATGAAGACCTAAAATGTATGGATGTTTAAATATTTGTTTTGATATACACTAAGTGAAAGAGTAATGTGCTAACTTCTGATATTTTAAAAAAATGTATCTGAATACATTTAGAGAAATTTTCTTTGTTCCATAATTTATTTTTATTACAATACTGTGCCTAGTTAATTACCCTTCTTATACACAAATACTTGACACTATATAGAACGACCTTTCACAAAAATGAACTGAAATGAGCAGTGAAATATCTATTTTAATATGTATACTGAATATATACCTTGAAAGCTTTTCACCGCCAGTAAAATACCAATGGAAAAAAAATTATTTCAAACAGAAACAAAAAAATAATCCTCCCCCCCCACCTCTGCAAATTACAGTATTAAACAAGTATTTCTAGTCCATCCATAGAAAGGAAAGTAGGAAAGTATAGGCAGAACTCTTTAAGCAGACATTAAGATGTTTAGCCTTTGGGATCCCTTTCTTGGGTCGTACACTTGTTGCCACATAGACCTAGTTTAGACCTCACAATGTTCAATGACAGCATGTCAAATCAATGTTCACCATTGAATAATGTTTTAGGGCATCCAGAAGATCACATTCCCTTGCAATTTATTGAGCATCTCATTTAAAAGTACTACAGGAAAGTATATTTCTTACATAGGGTTTTTTCTTTTTAATGTAACCTGCATATAAGATATTCTATATATGGAAATAATGGGTATAGATAGTAATAGATTATCCTGCTAAAATATGTGACATCTCAAAGGGCATGCTTGAAGGATAAAGTTAAATTCAGTTTATATGGAAGGCTTTGCTTACATGATTGAAGGATATTGTTGTTGTTTTTTTGTTTGTTTGTTTTGTTTTTCTTGTTTATAGTTTTAAGAGTGGATATCATAATATGGTTCAGTGCTGGGGCAGAATATGGTAATTTAAATGTCATCGCTTTGTGTGCTTAGGGTGAAATTCCTCCAGGTAGGGACAGCCCGTGCATTGATGTAAGATCAATGGGGTGAAATGAGGAAGGAGTAGTCCCTCAGGTTAGGTGAGTAGTGGAGGGTACTGACATCCTTGCTAGCCCTGCACAGGAGAACATGGGAAGCTGAGAGTTAGAGACAGATAAGCTGAGTGGAGGCTGAGTGCACCCAATTTCAAACATAGTGACCCTAACACTCTGTGCTATTGATACAGAGCGACTGGGGTCATTACTCCCATCTGTATTAGGATCCATGGGGCTTCGGAAGAGGCAGAGCTTGTGCTTCAGCCCGATATTCTCGCCCTGGACAGGAATGATAGTTTCCTTCCCCCCGCACCCATCTCCAGGGCACTTACCAATATAAATCCTAATTACTTCAGCTTTTTGTATGAGAAATAAATTATGGTAGAGCTGGGATATCACATACCAACAGAAGTTAGTGTAACTTTATATACTCTGGATATAGAAAAAGGGCCTGAACCAAAACTCGAGATCAAAACGTACATATAAATGGTTCAACATAAATAAATTGCCAACAGAAAAAGGAACTAAACACAGGCAAGAAATAGACTTAATTCATCTCTCACGTCAGACATTGGGTCCCATCCTGGTGTTGGACACATATATATGATGCTGACTGCCCTCAATTCCTATCGATTTATGTGGGAGTTCAGGCTGCTCTGAACCTTGCTGGATTAAACCAATATTTGTTAAGACATAAATATAAGTTCTCTTCCATATAGGTATTTCAACAATTATTTTGGAAATATTGTTAGAAACAGAGTGTAAGTTTTGCTATCAGTGAAACCATCAAATTGGCCCTTGGCAATTAGCAGAAGTTCTTTAGGGACTGCTGTCAACTCCAGGGGACATAGTCAAACTTTTCCTTGTTCCCCAGTGATGCCTGCAAACCAGTCTGGCACTAGACCAAAGTGGAGCAGATCTGATAAAAGGAAGAACTGTTAAGCTTTCAACCAGGGCTAAGTGTTGTAATGAAAAGCCTATTAAAGACAAGAGGAAAGGATACATGGGGATTGGAAGAAATAGATTTTACACGTGCCTTCCAAGCCTTAAATTAAAATATGAAATCAATAGCAAGAATTTTGTGACTTCAGCCTTGCAGTCACATATCAAATTTCCATTTTTATCATAATTTCCAACTTGTAAAAGAAAGACATGTTATAGTCTACTGTGATTATATAAGTTATATAATTATCTATCCAAACTAACATGAGAACTATTTATAAAGCACCTTTAATTTCAAGACTCTTGAGGTGTTTTACAATTCAATAACAGGTTTCAGAGTAACAGCCGTGTTAGTCTGTATTCGCAAAAAGAAAAGGAGTACTTGTGGCACCTTAGAGACTAACCAATTTATTTGAGCATAAGCTTTCATGTAGCTCATGAAAGCTTATGCTCAAATAAATTGGTTAGTCTCTAAGGTGCCACAAGTACTCCTTTTCTTTTTACAATTCAATAAATTATTCAATCACTGAATTAGTCATTTAATCCTGATATAATAAAGCAACCCTCTTAAAGCTTCACTATAGGAGGAGATACAACACAGGAAAAATGAAGTTCAGCAGGGGTGCTGCAACAATTTTTATAGTGGGGTGCTGATGATGGAAACCGAGGAAACCATGTATTTGTTATTAATACTTCAAGCCAGACGGGAAGAGGGGAGCAGTACCCCTCGTTCCAGCACCAGTGAAGGACAGATACTCTAAATAAGTGGTCAATGGAGCCCATAATAATCAATACCTTTGCAATAGGGTTCAGGAGTTGCTCAAGACAACACACTTGAGTATGTTCAGGTCAGATACACTGCCATTTCTAGTTAATACATATTTCTGTATGGATTGGCATTTTATTGTAGTCAACATTTTATTTTTTACAAGCAAGGAATGACAAGGAACTTTTTTCTCTTATGGAATAGGGTCCAATTCTGGAATGTGTTGCGCTCCTTCAGCTCCTCTTCAGGTTAATGGAAGTCAAGAGGATTCACACCTTTGGGGGGTCAGATGCAAAAATACTGACTGCTTGAATATGTAGGTAAAGAATCATAAGTTGAACAGATAATTATTCTTGGTATCCTCAGATATAGGCAAATGATTGTATGGCTACCAAAAAAGTGGATAATTTTGAAGCTTTCCCTAGAAACTTTTTACAAAAACCTGCTTTTGTATTATCAGTTGTTTCTCTTTTGTTTATTCTTATATCCTGTTAATTTCTGTATATGGTAACCATAAGAAATAGAAGTAAAAGAGGTCAAAGAAACATCAAGATTGACTCCCACCTCCAGTTATGCCATGGTTCCAGCCTCTATCATCACTTGTTAAATTTTCAGAAAGCATCTTCATGCTTTGTCCCATGTTGTCCCTAATGCTTAGGAGACGCTCCCCATAAACGTCCACAAAACTGACTCATGATTCTCTTTCAAAACCCTCCTTAAAATTCTCCTTTGCCACGTTGCCTACAAAAAACCTGATAACTATTGGGCTGCTTGTGTGTTCAGACCACTGCCTATCATGCCGATCAATACTGTCTCATTGTTTCCCTGTATTCCTCCATGTGTCTATATCCATCTGTTTTCTCTTGCCTTATACTTAGGTGGTAAGTTCTTTTGGCAGGTACTGTCTCTTTGTTCTGTATTTGTACAGCACATACCATAAAATCCAGGGTTCTTGCTGAATAATTTAGGCTCAGCTTGCTGGAGAGTATGTGGGACCTTGAACATATCACTTAAGGGTGCTTATCACTTCCATCAGATTGCTGTGCAGCTTGAACTCCAATCGACATCACTGAGAACTGAGGGCACCCAGACCCTGTGAAGGGAAAGCTTACTGTGGGTAACAATTCTATCAGCTTTCACGTTTTTTCTGCCCCTGCAGTATCTGAGTTTTGGCATTTTTATAGTTGAATTTGAAATATAGTGAAAAATTATTAATAAATCCATTTGGCTCACACTCCCTCTGGGCTTTGTGGACCGTTTCTGGCATTTTTGTTTTGTTGAAGTATTGCTTTTCAAATTTACTGAACTGGAGTTGACTAGCATCCTCCTGGGCTTGGTCTATATCTGGAGAAAGGAAAAGTCTGAAGACACTGGGGAAGAGAGCATGCATTTTTTCCCATCCTCTGCCTTTTAATGTTCCTGGAAATTGCAAAATGCAAGGTGGAGAAGTCGAGGAGTTACAGCTTGTGATGGGTGTCAGCCTTTTTGAGATTTTCTTGGGCTGGAAACACTTTGCCCTGATTCCACTATTGAGGAAAACAGGTCAATCCTATAAATGGCACAGCGAAGTATAAGGGCCAACTGTTGCTTGCAGGAAATCCATGTGGATTGATTCATAATCTAGATCCCAGAAGGCTTATGTGGATCCCTGGGAGTGAAATTCCAGTGCAGAGGGAGTCCTGAGGGGTAAATAGCTATGTGTCTAGCTGAACTATTCATTTGTAGGTAGATGACTTGCATTACCCTGATAACTTATCATGATATGTAAATGGCTGACTTCTTTTCTGGCGGAGGAGGACCAGAGCATGAATAGACAGGCTTTTGAGAAGAGAAGCAGTGCTGCCTTCCTCTCCCACCCCCCAATGCCTTTGGTGTGTCTTTGAAATGGAAGGCTATTGGGGCACTCACAACAATTTACTAAAAATATAGTTTTGTTCAGAAGAATGAAGCAAGCAGCCTGAGGAATCCCCAGTCAGCTACACCACACACCTGCACTCATCTTGTAAGTATGGTGATTTTGTGGCTGCTACTGTTAAATAAATCTGTATTGAAGAGAATGAAACTTATGTAGAAAAATTACTTCAATATTATATACCAGTTGCACCTGCCAGATATAGACCTTTTGAGGTATGTATCAGTTATAACAGTCTAATTACATTTCAGATTGTAAACGCCTTGTTTCTCAGCAACATAACAATGATCTTGAGGGTGGAGAAAGAGGCTTTAGATATTGAGATGCTCATTTTTATAGCGTCTTCTATTTGAGGATTTCAAAATGCTTCCAAAACATTAATGCAGAGTTTCGCAAACTTAGTATAGCAAGTTCCACAAGGACTACATCCCCACCCACTTAAAAGAGAACATCATCCCACCCACTTGCAAGTTAATTACAGTATTAGAGCCGAAAGCTGTAGTCCTTACTCAGGCAAAACTACCTTTGAAATCAGTGATGTTTTTGCCTGAGTAAGGACTGCACAATTTGACCTTTAGAAAGTTGTTTGAGACCGCTGCTTCATTTGCTGATTTATTAAGCTAAAAGTCTAGACACAAATGTGAATGATGGGACAGATTGTGATACAAACAAGGTTACACAATATTTACTTGCCTTCAAACTCTTTTATGGCAGTGAAATGTTTCCCTAGAGTTTAAAAACCCTATGCTCTGCCAAGCCATTTGTATTAATAGTTTGTATGGAGGGTGTGAAGCCAGCCTGTCGTGTTTATTTAGGAATCTAGGTATATATTTCAAAGAATCATTATTTCACTATTTTTTGTGAATATTTAGTTGATTTACCAAAACACATCTTGACACTGTTTTACAGTGATGTTAGGTGTCTTACCATAGTCTTGCACTGATACCTTTCTACTCTTGTCCTGACATCAATGTTATGAATCATAAGATCTGGGTTCTAGGTCACAGATTTCCTGTAGGACTAGTAAGTCACTTAAAACTTTCTCTGCCTTAATTTCCTCAACTGTAAAATGATAATTCCCTGCTCACAAAATGTATGATATAGCTTAATCATCACATTCTGGGATGCAATCCAGACCAGAGAAGGATTGTGTCACCACCTGCCCTGCAATCTGGGATGCCTTACAATGCTTTGCTGCAGTAACTTCCAATCTGGGCTCCTCACAAACAGCTGCAGCCTGCTAGCAGTGACCCCAGCAGACAAGGTTACTACCTGCAGAATGACCCCAACACACTCCCACTTCTGAATTTTCCAAAAAAAACCCATGTGTTCTGCACTGGCCAGCCCTCTCCTGGACAGTGCACGCATTGGAGGTCTGTTGTCCCATAAAGGCTCAATGTACAACAATTTGGTACCTTAAATAGAGTTAGCCAGACAGTTCAGTTTAAACACAATACTGATTAGTTTTGATTAAAGAATAACAGAAATTTATTTAACTATAAAGAGATAGATTTTAAGTGAGAACAAGTTCAAGGCACAAAAGTCAGAAATGGCTGCAAAAGAAATAAAGATAAAACACTTTCTAGTGCTGTATCTTAACAAATTGGACTTGGTTCAAGAGAAAATTCTTAAAACATGCTCCCAGCTAACCAGATAGGATAACCAAATTTTAAGCTCAGAATCTCTCCCAAAGTCAAATGTCTTCTTCCTTTGGTTTCTTAGGTGAAAGAGAAAAAGAGCTAGATGGGGAGAGATATCTTCGGGTGTTCTTCCCCTTCACTGTTAAACATCAGTCACCATCTGAAATACATTTTACTGGGGGTTACCTCTAGATAAAGTTCATTCCCACTGTGAGGTCGGAATCATGTACAAAGATTACTACAACAGTGTGTAGGATGTGAAGACCTGATGCATTCAGTCACATCTATTAAAGTTTGCAAAGCTCATTGAGCACCCTGGATAGAAGACACTATAGAAGTGCAAATTATTAAGACAGAGTTTCATTGATAAAACTTTGCAGTCCTGGGAGTTCTCTTTTCACATTTCCACTGATGAAAATAATTTCATTTTATCTTATAATTATGACATTCTTTCAACTGACTTTTATTTACATTATAATTGAGACATTATTAAGCTCCATTTTAGGTCAGGTCTATGCTAAATAGTTAGGTCAATCCACCTATGTCCCTCAGGGGTGTGAAAAATCCACACCATGCACAACATAGATAAGCTGACCTAACCCCCAAAGTAGACAGGGCTATGTTGACAGAAGAGTTTTTTCCATCAACCTAGCTACCACCGCTTTGGGAGGTGGATTAACTACAGTGATGAAAGAGCTCCTCCCTTTGCTGTAGTGAGTGTCTACATTGAAGTGCTCTGGTGACGCAGCTGTGCTGCAGAATTTTAGTGAAGACATAGCCTAAGTGAGTGGTAAAGTACAGTAATTTGGGGGATGGGAAGAGTCTATATGCACAAAATGGATGTGTGATAAGGCCCTTAGTGACAGGCAGGTGTTTTTGTTTTTTTGTATGTACTGTAAAACATGTCTTTAAAAAAATGTAAGATAATAGGCTTCTTAGTCATTTTTAGAATATAATGATAATGTGACTGTAACAAAGCAACAACTCTCAGGTGCGGCGCCTCCTGCTGGTCGTCCTGGGAATTAGATCTTGTCCAGCCCAGAGCACGCTCTGCAGGCCAGTGTCTCGCCAGCTCCTGGCCCCATGTCCCTCCCGGACCCCAGTGCCCTTTACCTTGGGGTTCTCCCCCAGCAGTACCACCTTACTCTGGGTCTCCCCTTCCAGGGGAACCCCAACCCTCTAAACCCACCTTGCCTCAGTGGCTACTGCCAGTCATCAGCTAGCCACTGCTCACTGGGGCAGAATGCAGTGTAATGGCCACTCATCATTAGCAAGGGGTTAGGGCCAACTGCCTCTGCATATTCCCAGGCTGCTCCTCTGCAGCTCCAGTACGTTTCTGGGCCTTCACCAAGACCTCAGCCTGCGGGTTTATCAGGCTGGAGCTTCCCAGCTCCCTTTGCCCTTTCCCAGCACTGCTCCACTTAAGGTACCTCGCTCTCAGGCAGCTAGGCCTTCCCACTCCATGTCTGGAGTGAGACGCCCTCAGTTCCTGGCCCTTAGTCCTCTTATAGGGCCAGCTGTGGCCTGATTGGGGCATGGCCCCAGCTGTGGCTGCTTCCCCCAGTCAGCCTAGCTTTTCCCAGCAGCAGCCCTCTCCAGAGCTGCTTTTACTATTGGCTTCCCCAGGCAGCCCTCTCTCAAGACTGATTTAACCCCTTCAGGGCTGGAGTGGGGTGACCACACCACTACAGTGACCTACAAAGATATTTTCTGAAGTTAATACTATTTTAAAGCCATAACAATGAACTCACTGTTTGTTTTAATTTGAATTCAGGCTAAAAGACGCACAAAAGGGATCCCTGAAACCCAAACACAACTCACAATTTATATAAAGTGTTTAATTACAAGGTGATGTAGATATATTAGATATAACAAAGGACTGGCTTTCCCGCTGACCATGTCTTTAAAAAAAGTGTTATTACAGTCCTGTATATAACAATAAAAGAAAACTTGAGGCCATAGAAGATAAGAAGTAGGATCTATAACATAGCAACACTAAGTCTCCCATAAGATTTCCAAGACACTTATCTCATTCTGTTCTTTGAGAAATGAAACTGGAGATTCTGTAAATTGAAACAAAACAAGAAAGCTTAAAAGCTGCATACTGCTCCTTCACAGTGTGGCCTTAGAATAATGAAAGGTCAAGACCAGTGATCATCCGTCTCCATAATTTCAGTAGCAATTGGCAAACACAATTTAGAAACTGCCAAGAAATGAAATTGATCTCACTCCTGGAGAAAAGAGTCTCTATCTCTTAAGATTTCTTTACTTTGGTATAATGACAACAAAAAAATTCAACCACATTCATTGCTAACTTTATGAAGTCCACACAGCTTGTACTACACCCTACATTTCAGTGAATGTCACCTATCCAACCAAAATTTTAATGATGTTAAACTTTCCTGTGAGAAACCTAACGAAAGCAAGTAAAGTTACACTTGGGAATGGAGTTCTATCACTGAACACAATACAGATAATGTGGTTGAATTTGTGGAGTGGATTCATAGCAACATTTAATTATTTTTATCTGTGAATAGAGCTTTTTGCTACAAACATGGTAAAATTTCACCATAGACAAGAAGTAAGCATTTTCCTGTGAATTGCCATGTTTTGCAAAGAAATGTTGCTATTTTAATGACAAATTGATAGCTTCTAGAAACCATTTCTTTATTATTTTCAAAGAAAACCCATTTGAAAAAAAAGTTGTCCACATATTTTATGGTCATACTACATAGTGAGGAGTTGTGGGCGAGTGCACTTGAAATGAAAGAAGGGCAGAAAAATGTCTGGAGTCTATGTATGTATTATAGGTGGAGATGGCAGTAGTGGGTATATTTAAAGCTATGCCTTAGCTATGGAAACTCTGCCCACATAGCTATTTTGGCTTAACTATGCTAGCATAACCCTGTAAACCCAGCCTACACTGTTAGAAGAGGTATTTCCACTGGAGTAGGACCACCATTGCCTCAAACTAAGGCTATGTCTACACTTAAATTGCTAAAGCAGCACAGCTGCAGTGCTAAAGCTGCACTGCTGCAGTGTAGGACTCCTGGGGGAATTTTGTGCTACTTCACGCACACATAATTAATGAGCCATAGGGGGGTGGCTGAGTGGGGGCACAGAGACACATGGGCACAGGGGAGGGGGTGCAGGGCCACATGGGGATGGAGAGAGTGTCTGAGTGGAGGTGCAGGGACATATGGGGACGGGGGATGGGGGTACAGGGACATATAAGGACAGGGCAGTGGCTGGGTGCAGGCACAGAGACACATGGAGACAGGGGAGGAGGGTACAGAGCCACATAGGGACATGGGGTGGGGGTGCAGGGCTACATGGGTATAGCGGGAGTGGATATCTGAGTAGAGGTGCAGGGACACATGGATAGAGGTTGCAAGGACACATGGGGGTGCAGGGATACATGGAGATAGGGCAGATGTGCCTGACTGAATGGAAAAGGCAAGGGGTCAGTCAGGGTCTGCATGGGGGAAGATCCCTAACGATCCCTATCCCCGCAATTCCCCAAAAAACCTTTGCCATACTTTTCCCACCCATACCCAACAACCCCCCAAGTTCACACCCAGGATCCTTCCCAGAAATTTACTTCCCTTTCCCTCAGTTCCTGCATTACCCCTGACTCCCTGAGCCTTTGCCCTGCTTCTAAGGGGTGCCAGAAATACAGTTCTGTATTGTAGTTTAAATTAATTATGACTCAGAGTTCTGTATTAATATGCCTAGTAAGGAATATATTTGTCAAAAAACATTTCCTGAATCTTTTTTGTTGTTTGTATTGTCACAGACATACTTGCAGACCAGTATTTTGAAATAAATGACCAAAAAAAAAAATTGAAACTGGTGTTCTGGTCTGATGCTTTCCATTGTAAGACAATGCTTTCAGTTGCTTTTCACTTCTCCAAACTTTAACCATTCAGGCTGCAATTTTCCATGTGAGGTGTGTACCTCAGGCTGATTTTTGGGGGACATTTTAGTTCAAATGAGTCATTAAAGAGAATGATATTAAGGGAAAAAATGCATTGTTTTACCCATGAAAAAGTTAAATCATTATTAAACATTAAATATTTCTATGAATCATATCCCCATGTCAACTCTATTTTTTTTCATACTCATCATGAAGCTCTCACAGCTCCCGTCTCAATGGTAACTTTATTTTATTTGTGTGTGGATGATAGCAGAGGAAGAGTGGGGAAGGAGCTGGGTTTGGTGAATAAAAGACAAGGGAGAGCAAGGGACTGTGTGTGTGTGTGTGGGGGGGGTGTGATAGGAGCAGAAGGGGAGGAAACAGGAGCCATGAATGGATTGAGATAGGGGTGGAAGTAGGGAGGGGCCTGGGAGATTCCTCAAAACTACACAAAAACTTCAGTTAGACCATAAGTGTGCTCAAGCCACTGCTTAACATGGTGACTAATATTGTCCCATTGTTTCCTTGTGCTCCTCCATCTACCTGTCTGTATCCATCTGTGCCTTTTCTTATTCCCAAGAGTGTAAGCTCTTTGGGAAAGGTCCTTCTTTTTGATTTGTGTTTATACAGTGCCTAGTACAATGGGCTCTGGTCCATAACTAAGGCTTCTAGGTCTTACAATAATACAAATAATAAATAAGTGTTATGGTAAATAGATACCGACTTGTGGGATGAGTAACAAGGGCAGAAGAGTCTGTAGTCAACTACAGCACACTCCACTCTAGAATCTGGAATTGAACCCAGGAATCCCGAGTCTTTATCATCCTCTGCTGTCAGCAAATAGCTGTGAAATCCACTACCAAATTGTGTGTCTTTTTCCCTTCTAACACTGTATTGTCATACTCAGCCAACTACTGCTATTAGTTACCTCATGACACAGAGGTCTGTGCTATGGGAAAGAATTCTCAGATTGGCTACCATTGTATTCAGCCTCATCATACCATCCCTTCCATAAACTTATCAAGCTCAGTCTTAAAGCAAGTTAGGTTTTTTGCCCCCACTGCTCCCGTTGGAAGGCTATTCCAGAGCTTTAGTCCTCTACTGATTACAAACCTGTGCCTAATTTCAAGCCTAAACTTGTTGATGCCCAGTATATATTCACTTGTTCTTGTGTCAACATTGGTGCTTAACTTAAGTAACTTTTCTCCCTCCTTGGTATTTATTCCTCTGATGTATTTATAGAGAGCAATCATATCTCATGCCAGCCATCATTTGATTAGGCTAAACAAGCCAAACTCTTTGAGTCTCTTCTCACAAGGTAGGTTTTCCATTCCTCTAATCATCCTAGTAGCCCTTCTCTGCAGCTGCTCCAGTTTGAATTCATTTTTCTTAAACATGGGGGATAAGAATTGCACACTGTATTCCAGATGAGGTCTCACTAGTGCCTTGTATAATGTTATTACAACTTCCTTATCTTTACTGGAAATACCTCACCTGATGCATCCTAGGATTTCATTAGCCTTTTCACAGTTACATCACAATGGTGGCTCATACTGTGATCAACAAATACACAAAGGTCTTTCGCCTCCTCTGTCACTTTCAACTGATAACTCCCCAGCTTATAGAAAAAAATCTTGTTGTTAGTCCCTAAATGCATGACCATGCATGTTTCAATACTGAGGCCTTAACTGCAGTATTGTGTCCAGTTCTGAGTGCCACATTTCAGGAAAGATGTGGACAAATTGGCAAAAATCTAGAGGATAACAGCAAAAATGATTAAAGGTCTAGAAAACATGACCTATGAGGAAAGATTGAAAAAAGTGGGTTTGTTTAGTCTGGAAAAAAGAACACTGAGGGAGCACATGATAACATTTTTCAAGCACATAAAACATTGTTACAAGGTGGAGGGAGAACATTGTTCTTAACCTCTGAGGATAGGACAAAAAGCAATGTGGTTAAATTGCACCAAAGGTGGTTTAGGTTGGACGTTAGGAAAAACTTCCTAACTGTCAGGGTACTTAAGCACTTGAACAAATTGCTGAGGGAGGTTGTGGAATCTCCATCACTGGAAGTTGTTAAGAACAGGTTAGATAAACAACTGTCAGGAATGGTCTAATTATTACATAGGCCTGCCTTGAGTGCAGGATACTGGGCTAGATGATGTCTTGATGTTCCTGCCAGACCTACACTTCTTTCATTCTTTTATTCTATTTCTCATGCAAAGTGTATATGGAGTAGCCATACAGGAGAATACTCATAATGTGAGCGGACTTCCAGATGGATGCAGAGGCATCTCTGCATCACACCCCAGAGGGTTACCTAGCACAAGTAATATTCTGGATTAGGAAGGATATTGCTATGCCCTGACCTTTTCTTGGCTGCCACAGGACCATAAGGGCCATGTTGTGAGGGTGGAAGTTAGGGCTGATGTTAGGATGAGACAGGTAAAATCTGCCTTACCTCTGCCCTGGCACTAGAATCTGTGCTACTGCAGGAATGATTTAGGCCCTTAGTGTCCAGTCAGTCCACTTTTTGGGTGTTCTGCTAAATAAACATTATATTTCTTCAGAGATATCTGAAATTGAGATAGTTCCATCTGCCAAAAACAGATTATTCAAACATTCCTTGGTACTGAAAAACATGTGTTCTCATTTCAGAAGAGTGTTCTAATAATTACTAATGAATGAAATAAAGGACTAGATGAAAACAGAGTAAGATCAACTACTATATAGATCATTTTTCATCCCCATTTCTCCTGCCCATTAAGCTACCTCTTACATCTTATTTATTACTTTGGATTGCTATCCTCTGGAAGCGCTCAACCCAAAATAAAAGGAAAAAGGGGGGAAAATGACTGTCGACTTGGGCTGCCTATTAAGTGTAATCAACTGGTGGTCCTCTTGCACTATGTCATCCAGTAGTATGTCAGTGAACTACAATCCCCAGCATTCTTTGCATAAAAATACTATAACTCCTAGCTGTTCCTGAATCCCATAGAAACGGGGCACAGAGAGGTAGGTATGTTGTTTTGTGCTTCCCTCTCTGCTTGAGCAGGAGATATACTTCACAAGACTATGCCACCCCTCTGCTTGCTCCAGTAACCTTCACTTACATGGTGGGCCTATGACCTGGTAAAAATTATTGTGGGGAGGGGCTTTGTGAGATACATTTTATTGCTTTTCCAAAAGGTGCACAATGGGACTAGTTTGCTATTTCACAAATTTTTCATACCATGATTCAATATTATGACAGGAACCCTCCCTCCCTCCCCCACAAACCAAGATTCCCTTCCCATCTTGGTTGCAACTCCCACCTTTGCCTCCAGGCCTGATTCACATCCCATGTTTTGAACCCATGTACTAAATCATAGTCTTTCACACAATATATTGACTTGGGGAAATGCTTTGGCCAATGGAAACTTAATGAACACCTGTGATGAGTACTGTCACAGAAACCCCCTTGGGACTGTCACTGATGTGCTGAGACTACCTCTGAGCCTGTTGTCTCTGTCAGTTTGGGCCTCTAGAACCCTGCCTTGTTGAGCCAATGCTAATCTGTTGCAAAACTGACCCAGGGTCTGACCCATGCCCCCAAAGCTACAGACTTAACTGAAAATGGCTTAGCAAGTGATCCTGTGTCTAGCACCCAGATACCCAGCTTCCAATGGGATCCAAACCCCCAATAAATCTTTTTTACTCGATATAAAGCTTATACAGAGTAAACTCATAAGTTGTCTGCCCGGTATAACACTGATAAAGACATATGCACAGCTGTTAGCTCCCCCAGGTATTAATTACTTACTCAGGGTAAATTAATAAGCAAAAAGTAATTTTTTGAGTATAGAAAGTAGGATTTAAGTGGTTCCAAGAAATAACAGACAGAACAAAGTAAGTTACCAAGCAAAATAAAACAAAACACGTAAGTCTAAGCCTAATACATTAAGAAACTGATTACAGATGAAATTTCACCCCCAGAGATGTTCCAATAAGATTCTTTCACAGACTGGACTCCTTCTTAGTCTGCGCCCAACCCTTTTCAGACCAAAGTTGTGGTTTATGGTCTGGGTCCAGCAATTACTCACACCGCCATAGTTACAGTCCTTTATTCTAGTTTCTTTCAGGCATCTCTTTAGGATGGAGGGGCCATCTCTTGAGCCAGCTGAAGACAAAATGGAGAAGTTTCCAGGGCCTTTCATATTCTTTCTCTTGTGGGCGGAAACCCCTTTGTTCTCCTGTGCAAAATCACAGCAACAAGATGGAGTTTGTAGCCACCTGGGCAAGTCACATGTCCATGAATGATTCAGCTTTTTGCAGGCCAACGCCATTGTTTACACGTTAGTTTGAACATTCCCAGGAAAGCTCAGATGTGGATTGGCATCTCCCAAGTACATTGTCAGTTAAGCACTTGATTGGGCACTTACTGGGAATGACCCCTTCTCATGAAGCTGACCAAATGCTTCACTGAGGCTACTTAGAATCAAATATATTGAGCTACAAGCACATGGCCAATATTCATAACTTCAAATACAAAAATGATATACATATACAGACAGCATAATCATAACCAGCAAACTACAACCTTTCCATAGACACCACACTTGACCTCCTGTCATAAATATAAAGGGAAGGGTAAACCCCTTTGAAATCCCTCCTGGCCAGGGGAAAGCTCCTCTCACCTGTAAAGGGTTAAGAAGCTAAAGGTAACCTCGCTGGCACCTGACCAAAATGACCAATGAGGAGACAAGATACTTTCAAAAGCTGGGAGGAGGGAGAGAAACAAAGGGTCTGTGTGTCTGTCTATATACTGTTTTCTGCCAGGGATAGACCAGGAATGGAGTCTTAGAACTTTTAGTAAGTAATCTAGCTAGGTATGCGTTAGATTATGATTTCTTTAAATGGCTGAGAAAAGAATTGTGCTGAATAGAATAACTATTTCTGTCTGTGTATCTATTTTGTAACTTCAGGTTTTGCCTAGAGGGGTTCTCTATGTTTTTGAATCTAATTACCCTGTAAGATATCTACCATCCTGATTTTACAGGGGGGATTTCTTTATTTCTATTTACTTCTATTTTTTATTAAAAGTCTTCTTGTAAAAAACGGAATGCTTTTTCATTGTTCTCAGATCCAAGGGTTTGGGTCTGTGGTCACCTATGCAAATTGGTGAGGCTTTTTATCCAACATTTCCCAGGAAAGGGGGGGTGCAAGTGTTGGGAGGATTGTTCATTGTTCTTAAGATCCAAGGGTCTGGGTCTGTAGTCACCTAGGCAAATTGGTGAGGCTTTTTACCAAATCTTGTCCAGGAAGTGGGGTGCAGGGTTTTGGGAAGTATTTTGGGGGGAAAGACGCGTCCAAACAGCTCTTCCCCAGTAACCAGTATTAGTTTGGTGGTGGTAGCGGCCAGTCCAAGGACAACGGGGGGAATATTTTGTACCTTGGGGAAGTTTTGACCTAAGCTGGTAAAGATAAGCTTAGGAAGTTTTTCATGCAGGTCCCCACATCTGTACCCTAGAGTTCAGAGTGGGGGAGGAACCTTGACATGGTGGCATAGTGGTGGGATTAACCTGAAATCATTTTGAGATCCAGTTGAGATTTTTTGAACTAGAAATACAGATTTTAAAAAGGAATTTTTTTTTTCCTTTGGGAAGGAAGTCCAGAAAGCTTTGAAACTGAAAACAGCTTGGTTTTTCTCTGCTTTGTGGCCAAGCAGAGACAAAAGGGGATTATCTTTGTGAATTGCAGGTTTTCTTTGCCTGGAGGCAGGGTACTTAACTCCTGCAGGGAAATTCACAGTCTTCCAACCCAGAGTTTTTTTTTTTTTTCTTTTCTTCCTAAAAGTAAATAGGGGGGGTGTGCTCTGCCCATTTGCCTGGAGACAAAAGTGGCAGGGTTTTTTTTTTTTAGGATTTTGATTTTTTTGTTTTACAAGGAGCACAGGTTTGAAAAGGATTTTTTTTTTCTTTGGGCTGGGTAAGCAGGTTTCCAAGTAGTTGGAGGTTTTTTGCTTTAATTTGGGCCCAGAGCAGAGACAAGGGAATTGTCTTTTTCTGTAGGCTGACAATCACTATCAGAGAATAGGTATTCTATTCCAGCACAGCAAAATTTTACAGCCAAGTTTTGTTTGTTTATTTCTAAACCTCGGGTGTAAAGTTAGTTAAAAACAGAGAGGTTAGAATGGCAAAATCCACGGCTCGACTACAGCTCGAATTAGCCAAATTTCAGGCTGAGGAAAGACAAAGGGAACATGAAAGACAGATAGAACCCATGCAGCTGAAGAAGGAACAAGAAAGGGAGGCAGAACAACACCAAGCGGCTGCTCACAGGAGAGCTATGGAAGCGAGGGACAAAGAACTGGAGGAGAAGGAAAAAGAGAGGAAGTATGTGGAGGAGATGGAGAAGATAAAGGCTCAGCAGAATATCCCAACAAACCCTAGTAATCCTTCTCCAAGTACCACTTCCCATCCCAGAAAGTTCCCCACCTACAAGGCAGGCGATGATACTGAGACCTTCCTAGAAAACTTCGAAAGGGCCTGCCTTGGGTACAACATCTCTACTGACCAATACATGGTAGAGCTGAGGCCGTAGCTCAGTGGACCCTTAGCTGAGGTGGCAGCTGAAATGCCTAAAGAACACATGAACAAGTATGAACTGTTTAAATCCAAGGCGAGAGTCAGAATGGGAATAACACCCGAGCAGTCTCGTCGGAGGTTCAGAGCCCTAAGGTGGAAACCAGACATGTCATTTACCCGACATGCCTACCACATTGTGAAACATTGGGATGCCTGGATATCAGGAGCAAGTGTTGAATCTCCAGTAAATTTGCCCTTCCTAATGCAAATGGAACAATTCTTAGAGGGTGTTCCTGAGGAAATAGAAAGATACATCCCAGATGGGAAACCCAAAACTGTAATTGAGGCAGGAGAGATTGGAGCCAGATGGGTGGAGGTGGCAGAGAAGAAGAAAACTGGTCGCAGTTGGAGCGGAGACCAGAAGGGACCACCCCAGACCACACCCTATTACCAGGGGCCGCCCAAAGCCCCACCTACCTCCCAAAGAACCCTCCAGACCCCTTATCGTCCCACCACCCCGTTCTCCAGCAACCCTCCTCGCCCCAGTAACCCGTCAGCTGGACGATGTTTTAAGTGTAACGAGCTGGGGCATGTAAAGGCCAACTGCCCCAAGAACCCCAACAGATTACAGTTCATTGCATCGGAATCACACCAGAGGTCCACAGGCCCAGATACCTCCCAGATTCCCTTGGAGCGGAGGGAAACTGTGAGTGTGGGCGGGAAGAAGGTCACCGCATGGAGGGACACCGGAGCACAAGTGTCAGCTATCCATGCTTCCTTAGTGGACCCCAATTTAATCAACACAGAGATCCAAGTGACGATTCAACCCTTCAAGTCCAACTCTTTCAATTTGCCTACAGCCAAGTTGCCTGTCCAGTACAAGGGCTGGTCAGGAATGTGGACTTTTGCAGTCTATGATGATTATCCCATCCCCATGCTGTTGGGGGAAGACTTGGCCAATCATGTGAAGCAGGCCAAGAGGGTGGGAATGGTCACCCGCAGCCAGGCTAAACAAGCCGTGAGGCCTAGCTCTGTTCCGGAAACTTCTATCAGGACCCAGTCAGAGGTGATGGACCCGGACCCCAGGCCAATGTCTGCAACAGCAGTAGTGGATCCAGTCCCAGAGACCCAGACGGAACCAGTCCCAGAACCGGAACCAGCCAAACAACCAACACCAGACCCCGTGCCAGCACTGAATCCAGTACTTGCAACCTCAACACCAGAGGGCCCCACTGAACCTGAACTGGCAGCAGCTGATAACCCTACACAAGAGGCTCAGCCGGAGCCTGAATTCCAACATAATGCACCAGTGGAGAGCGGTTCACAGTCAACAGAAACAGCTCCATCCCCTATATCGCTTCCAGAGGGACCAAGCCTAGGTCCACAATCCAATGAGGAACTGATGTCCCCAGCATCAAGGGAACAGTTCCAGACCGAACAGGAAGCAGATGAAAGCCTCCAGAGAGCTTGGACGGCGGCACGGAGCAACCCACCACCTCTCAGCTCTTCTAATCGATCCAGGTTTGTTGTAGAAAGAGGACTTTTATACAAGGAAACTCTTTCTGGTGGACACCAGGAAGACTGGCATCCTCAGAGACAGTTGGTAGTTCCAACTAAATACCCGGCCAAGCTCTTGAGCTTAGCCCATGAACACCCTAGTGGCCATGCTGGGGTGAACAGGACCAAAGACAGTTTGGGGGGATCATTCCACTGGGACGGAATGGGCAAGGATGTTTCTACCTATGTCCAGTCTTGTGAGGTGTGCCAAAGAGTGGGAAAACCCCAAGACCAGGTCAAAGCCCCTCTCCAGCCACTCCCCATCATTGAAGTTCCATTTCAGCGAGTAGCTGTGGATATTCTGGGTCCTTTTCCGAAAAAGACACCCAGAGGAAAGCAGTACATACTGACTTTCATGGATTTTGCCACCCGATGGCCGGAAGCAGTAGCTCTAAGCAACACCAGGGCTAAAAGTGTGTGCCAGGCACTAGCAGACATTTTTGCCAGGGTAGGTTGGCCCTCCGACATCCTCACAGATGCAGGGACTAATTTCCTGGCAGGAACTATGAAAAACCTTTGGGAAGCTCATGGGGTAAATCACTTGGTTGCCACTCCTTACCACCATCAAACAAATGGCATGGTGGAGAAGTTTAATGGAACTTTGGGGGCCATGATACGTAAATTTGTAAATGAGCACTCCAATGATTGGGACCTAGTGTTGCAGCAGTTGCTCTTTGCCTACAGAGCTGTACCACATCCCAGTTTAGGGTTTTCCCCATTTGAACTTGTATATGGCCGTGAGGTTAAGGGGCCATTGCAGTTGGTGAAGCAGCAATGGGAGGGATTTACACCTTCTCCAGGAACTAACATTCTGGACTTTGTAACCAACCTACAAAACACCCTCCGAACCTCTTTAGCCCTTGCTAGAGAAAACTTACAGGATGCTCAAAAAGAGCAAAAAGCCTGGTATGATAAACATGCCAGAGAGCGTTCCTTCAAAGTAGGAGACCAGGTCATGGTCTTAAGGGCGCTCCAGGCCCATAAAATGGAAGCATTGTGGGAAGGGCCATTCACGGTCCAGGAGCGCCTGGGAGCTGTTAATTATCTCATAGCATTCCCCACCTCCAACCGAAAGCCTAAGGTGTACCATATTAATTCTCTAAAGCCCTTTTATTCCAGAGAATTAAAGGTTTGTCAGTTTACAGCCCAGGGAGGAGACGACGCTGAGTGGCCTGAAGGTGTTTACTATGAAGGGAAAAGTGCTGGTGGTGTGGAAGAGGTGAACCTCTCCATGAACCTTGGGCGTATGCAGCGACAGCAGATCCAGGAGCTGTGCACTAGCTACACGCCAACATTCTCAGCCACCCCAGGACTGACTGAACGGGCATACCACTCCATTGACACAGGTAATGCTCACCAATTAGGGTCCAACCTTACCGGGTGTCTCCTCAAGCTAAAACTGCTATAGAACGGGAGATCCAGGATATGTTACAGATGGGTGTAATCCGCCCCTCTGAAAGTGCATGGGCATCTCCAGTGGTTCTAGTTCCCAAACCAGATGGGGAAATACGTTTTTGCGTGGACTACCGTAAGCTAAATGCTGTAACTCGCCCAGACAACTATCCAATGCCACGCACAGATGAACTATTAGAGAAACTGGGACGGGCCCAGTTCATCTCTACCTTGGACTTAACCAAGGGGTACTGGCAGGTACCGCTAGATGAATCTGCCAAGGAAAGGTCAGCCTTCATCACACATCTCGGGCTGTATGAATTTAATGTACTCCCTTTCGGGCTGCGAAATACACCCGCCACTTTCCAAAGACTTGTAGATGGTCTCCTAGCGGGATTAGGAGAATATGCAGTCGCCTACCTTGATGACGTGGCCATATTTTCGGACTCCTGGGCAGACCACCTGGAACATCTACAAAAAGTCCTTGAGCGCATAAGGGAGGCAGGACTAACTGTTAAGGCTAAGAAGTGTCAAATAGGCCTAAACAGAGTGACTTACCTTGGACACAGGTGGGTCAAGGAACTATCAGCCCCCTACAGGCCAAAGTGGATGCTATCCAAAAGTGGCCTGTCCCAAAGTCAAAGAAACAGGTTCAATCCTTCTTAGGCTTGGCCGGTTATTACAGACAATTTGTACCACACTACAGCCAAATCGCTGCCCCACTGACAGACCTAACCAAAAAGAAACAGCCAAATGCTGTTCAGTGGACCGGAAAGTGTCAGAAGGCCTTTAACAAGCTTAAAGCGACACTCATGTCTGACCCTGTACTAAGGGCCCCAGACTTTGACAAACCGTTCCTAGTAACCACAGATGCGTCCGAGCGTGGTGTGGGAGCAGTTTTAATGCAGAAAGGACCTGATCAAGAATTCCACCCTGTAGTGTTTCTCAGCAAAAAACTGTCTGAGAGGGAAAGCAACTGGTCAGTCACTGAAAAAGAATGTTACGCCATTGTCTACGCTCTGGAAAAGCTACGCCCATATGTTTGGGGACGGCGTTTCCACCTGCAAACCGACCATGCTGCACTGAAGTGGCTTCACACCGTCAAGGAAACTAACAAAAAACTTCTTCGGTGGAGTTTAGCTCTCCAAGATTTTGATTTCGACATCCAATACATCTCAGGAGCTTCTAACAAAGTGGCTGATGCACTCTCCCGTGAAAGTTTCCCAGAATCAACTGGTTAAAATCGTCCTTGAGATGTGGAAAATATTGTTAGTCTTTATGTACTTGGTAGTATATTTAGAGACGCATGTGTCTTATTAACTCTGTTTTTCCTAGAGCTCCAGGAAGAAATCCCAGCCAGTGCTTCACCCTAGCTGAGATTTGGGGGGCGTGTCATAAATATAAAGGGAAGGGTAAACCCCTTTGAAATCCCTCCTGGCCAGGGGAAAGCTCCTCTCACCTGTAAAGGGTTAAGAAGCTAAAGGTAACCTCGCTGGCACCTGACCAAAATGACCAATGAGGAGACAAGATACTTTCAAAAGCTGGGAGGAGGGAGAGAAACAAAGGGTCTGTGTCTGTCTGTAGTCGTCTTGGCCGGGGATAGACCAGGAATGGAGTCTTAGAACTTTTAGTAAGTAATCTAACTAGGTATGAGTTAGATTATGATTTCTTTAAATGGCTGAGAAAAGCATTGTGCTGAATAGAATAACTATTTCTGCCTGTGTATCTTTTTTGTAACTTAAGGTTTTGCCTAGAGGGGTTCTCTATGTTTTTGAATCTAATTACCCTGTAAGATATCTACCATCCTGATTTTACAGGGGAGATTTCTTTATTTCTATTTACTTCTATTTTTTATTAAAAGTCTTCTTGTAAGAAACTGAATGCTTTTTCATTGTTCTCAGATCCAAGGGTTTGGGTCTGTGGTCACCTATGCAAATTGGTGAGGCTTTTTATCCAACATTTCCCAGGAAAGGGGGGGTGCAAGTGTTGGGAGGATTGTTCATTGTTTTTAAGATCCAAGGGTCTGGGTCTGTAGTCACCTAGGCAAATTGGTGAGGCTTTTTACCAAACCTTGTCCAGGAAGTGGGGTGCAAGGTTTTGGGAAGTATTTTGGGGGGAAAGACGCGTCCAAACAGCTCTTCCCCAGTAACCAGTATTAGTTTGGTGGTGGTAGCGGCCAGTCCAAGGACAACGGGGGGAATATTTTGTACCTTGGGGAAGTTTTGACCTAAGCTGGTAAAGATAAGCTTAGGAGGTTTTTTCATGCAGGTCCCCACATCTGTACCCTAGAGTTCAGAGTGGGGGAGGAACCTTGACACCTCCTCTATACAAGACCTTGTGCAACCATAGGACCCTTTTTGCAACAATGATCTATATGGTCACAGTTCACGTCAATAACATCATATCACCAACATGCAATGTAGAAATAATAAATACAACTATTTTAAAGTTTGTTTTTAGTTGCAAGCAGTGAGTAGGCAGGTTTTGTCTAGACCAGTGGTGGGCTACTTGCCCACCCACAGTTCCCAGTGGCTGAAGTTTGCCTTTCCTGGCCAAGGGGAGCTGCGGGAAGAGGCAGCCAGAACGTCCCTGCAGCCCACACCACTTCCCACAGCTCCCATTGGCCAGGAACGGAGAACCGTGGCCACTGTGAGCTGCTGTGCCTGTGGACGGTCAATGTAAAAACTGTCTCACGGCCTGCCAGCGGATTACCCTGACATGCTGCTTGAAGCCCACAGGCCACAGGTTGCCCACAACTGGTCTAGACCTCAGGAAAGTGGAGTGCTATGAAAAGTTGTTAAAATGTAATCCAGAGGGAACAGAACAATGAGAGAAATGGTATTATATCTAATAATATAATCAAGTGGAATACAAAGAAATCAGCTAGTATGGAGGATGGTAATTCTAAAGATGCTTTCTGCGGTAATGAAAAACATGAAAAGATACCATTGTTGAAAAAATGGATGAAAATAAAAATAGCTATAACAGACACAGTGGTGCAGAGCTGACTGAATTATTTGAAAGAGAAATAAAATAATAATGTAGGGTTTCTATTATTAATTAATTATTATTATTATTATTATTACAGGAAATACATTAAATCAAAGGCAAAATAAACATATTTTTCTTTAGGTTTTAAGAGGTGTGAATCTAAACCAGTCTAAATGTATGCAAATGTTAAGGTAATTACTTGCTCAGAGCAATCCCTCACAAAATAGTTCATCAAATATGCTCACCAATAATGCTTCCATAACGTAGTCAATATTCATATTCTTAAAAGCTGCTAAGGACTCAATTTTATGATAATTAGTGTTGCCTAAATTAGGAGTGAAGAGTAGAACCATAAATGTGGCTTTAATTCCAAGAAGATCTCTCCTCAAAAGAATTCAGACTAAATAATCTAATATGATACCCTGTCGGGAACAGATCAAGGATGCAAGCCTTCCAACTCCTGTAAAGTTAGTAAGTAATCTAGCTAGAAAATTCATTTGATTTTTTTTTTTTTTGGCTTGTAAAATTCGCTGTGCTGGAGGGAATGTGTATTCCTGTTTTTGTGTCTTTTTGTAACTTAAGGTTTTGCCTAGAGGGATTCTCTATGGTTTGAATCTGATAATCCTGTAAGGTATTTACCATCCTGATTTTACAGAGGTGATTCTTTTACCTTTTCTTTAATAAAATTCTTCTTTTAAGAACCTGATTGATTTTTCATTGTTCTTAAGATCCAAGGGTTTAGGTCTGTGTTCACCTGTACAAATTGGTGAGGATTTTTTATCAAACCTTCCCCAGGAAATGGGGGTGTACGTGTTGGAGGGGATATTTTAAGGGGAAGACGTCTCCAAATGGTCTTTTTCCCTGTTCATTGTTTAAATCGCTTGGTGGTGGCAACGTATCAGGTTTTTAACCTAAGCTGGTTCCCAAGGCAAGAAAGAAATCTGTGCCTTGGGGAAATTTTAACCTAAGCTGGTAAGAATAAGCTTATGGGGTCTTTCATGCAGGTCCCCACATCTGTATCCTATAGTTCAGAGTGGGGAAGGAGCCTTGACACCTACCTTCTCATTTGAATGAATGAAACTTCCAAAACATACAAAACAGGAACAGGACATCAAGTTCATCTGATAATTAGTCATGATATGACACTAAATGTTTGCGCCCTCTCATAAATATAAAGGGAAGAGTAAACCCCTTTAAAATTCCTCCTGGAAAGAGGAAAAATCCTCTCACCTGTAAAGGGTGAAGAAGCTAAAGGTAACCTCACTGGCACCTGACCAAAATAACCAATGAGGAGACAAGATACTTTCAAAAGCTGGGAGGAGGGAGAAAAAGAAAGGGTCTGTGTCTGTGTGTATGATGCTTTTGCCAGGGACAGAACACGAATGGAGTCTTAGAATTTAGTAAGTAATCTAGCTAGGTATGTGTTAGATTATGATTTCTTTAAATGACTGAGAAAATAGCTGTGCTGAATAGAATGAATATTCCTGTCTGTGTGTCTTTTTTGTAACTTAAGGTTTTGCCTAGAGGGATTCTCTATGTTTTGAATCTGAGTACCCTGTAAGGTATTTACCATCCTGATTTTACAGAGGTGATTCTTTTTTTACTTCTATTAAAAGTCTTCTTGTAAGGAAACTGAATACTTTTTCATTGTTCTAAGATACAAGGGTTTGGGTCTGTGGTCACCTATGCAAATTGGTGAGGATTTTTACCAAACCTTCCCCAGGCAGTGGGGTGCAAGGATTGGGAGGATTTTGAGGGGAAAGACGTGTCCAAACTACATTTTTTCAGGAACCCAGATAAAGTTTGGTGGTGGCAGTGGAAGTCCAAGGGTAAAATAGTTCGTACCTTGGGGAAGTTTTAACCTAAGCTGGTAAAAGTAAGTTTAGGAGGTTTTCATGCAGGTCCCCACATCTGTACCCTAGAGTTCAGAGTGGGGAATAAACCTTGACACGCCCTCAATAGTAATGCTGTACTTGATGTTTTATTTTACCTGAATAATTAAGGAATCAATTAGCCTTGCATTGTTCTTGTAGTTTTATGTTGTCATATCATTCTGATATGACTGAGATAGACATATGGATAGACTCAAACCTGTGGAGGATGGTGATGTCATAATATTATTTCAGGACATTGTATGGCACTGCCATATTTGTTTTTATATGGTACAATAGTTGTGCATTCACCTTACAAATAAATAAGAAATCAAAGACCTTGCCCTGAAGATTTTATAATCTAATTTATACATGTAACAAAAGGCCCAGGTCTTTAACTGAAAGTCCACAGTGCACTTCATGGTCGCCTGAGGAGAGATGGCTGGTCACTTTGTGCTGGTTGTCCTCCTTAGATGCTCAAAGGTAAAATTCTATGAATAGCTTTATCTCTGCCTTATGCCCAACAACAACAGAAATATCCACATAATATAAACATCTGCAAATATTAATAATTTCAAAAAATTGAAAAATATATGAAATGTCAAACAAATATATTGTAAGCAAATGTCAATTTCTTTCTAAGATCTGGAGGATGGGAAGTAGTAAGGTTGTGGAGAATTAAATAGGCTGTGGTTTTCAAAGAGGGAATACAGATTAGATGTGGTCAAAGTGCTTATCCTAACTGCACTTTGGTAATGGGATTTTGGACACATGTAAGGAAGGTGAATAAGATAATCATGGTGGTGTTTTCAGTCTGTGTAGAGGATGTGGACCGGAGTGTAAATCGCTCCTCCAAAATTAGGAATTTCTGCTTCAGATATGGTATTATGATGAGCTAATCCTCCATCATATTATATTAATTATAGAAATAATAGTGAACATAAGTGTCTAAAAAACTGGTAAATGGTAAATAGTAGTTTCGTCAAGAAACACAGTAGAATAGAAAAGAGGGGAGGGGACTCTAAAAAAGTTTTTAGTTGCTTTTGACAATGAATTTGTATACATTCAGTGTTTTAGCGCACAGTGAAAAGAAGAGAGAAGTCATCAGCTAGGCCAGAGTTCTTAAACTTCATTGCACCACAACCCCTTTCTGACAACAAAAATTACTAAAGGACCCCAGGCCAGGGGACCAAAGCCTGAGCCTGCCCAAGCCCTGCCACTCTGGAGTGGGAGGCGGGGAGGGGGGAAAGGATGGGAGCCAAAGCCCCACCTCTCCAGGCCAGGGGCCAAAACCCAAGGGCTTCAGACCTAGGCAGGGGGCCTGTAACCTAAGCCCTGCCACCCAGGGCTAAAGCCCTCAGGCTTGGGCTTTGGCTTTGGCACCAGGCCCCAACAAGTGTAAGCCAGCCCTGGCAACCCCATTAAAACAGTGTTGCGACCCACTTTGAGGTCTTGAACCACAGTTTGAGAACTGCTGAGCTAGACCAATTGTTGAACATGGGAGCAGTGAAGTTCATTCCAAAATGAGGCTGTGTCTTGTCCACTTTCCTCAATAACTGCAATGCTTTCTCCCATGATGATCCTATTTGAGAGTAAAACACCAAAATTCATAATTTTCCTGCCTTACCATCATTTAAATTCCTCCTTCAAACCTATGTCTTCTCTGCTGCCTACAAACCAGGACTGTTTGGCATTGGTTGGGTAAGGGCTGAGCCAAGACTAGCTGTTTTCACTAAACCCTTATCATTTTACTATGTATTCAACTATCCCCACCCAATTTGGCTGTTGAAGCCTATCTAACACCTAAACTAACCCCTTTTGGCAGGAATTGTCTTTTTATACTTGCCTGTACAATGCCTAGCACAATGGGGCCCTGACCTTCATCAGAGTTCCTAGGTGCTAATATTCTACTGATAATAGGAATGACCATTGCAATTGGGATAAGCACAGTGAATAATGAAGGAGCTGCAGAATGGCAAAGTCACTATGAGTGAAAGGTACTATTTTCAGACCTTGGGCACAGAAGATAAGAAAACTATGAATGTCAGGATAGGAGGGAATTGAAGAAGCCACGAGTCAGTCTGTCTCACTGTCCCAGATACTTTACTAAGTCTATAGTCAATCAGAGGAGGTTGTACTTGGATTTATCATCTTACACAGAAAGTCTAGTGGATCTCACAAGATAAAGACGCATGGTTGGGTTCACTTATTGGATGGTAGGCTATCCAAGGTAGGTGCTTGTAATGAATCTATCTTGCCTAGTTTTTGAAGTAGACAGGAAAAAAAAAACAGTTTACATTTTTATGACAGGATTAACAAGATGGAAAGAAGTCTCCAGTTCACCCCAGAGATGGAGGAGGAATTTAGTTTGGGGTTTAGAGATCTAGTAGAAGGGGATCTGGCATTGAGTCTCCTGTTCCTTCCGTTGAGTATTGCTCAGAATGGGGCTTCTATGAGACAAGCTTGTTTCTTCCTTCCCTAGAGTAAGTAAGAGGTTGCAAGTAGACCCTACCTAGTAGTGTGCAAAGATGATGTGAGCAGAAAATACTGTGAATATGTTCTGCCTGGGTATTGAGGAAAACAGGAGAGATAATAGAGATATGATATAGATTTCTACAAGAAACTTCTGTGATGTTGGAGACATTGCCTAATAGCTCTCAAGTTGATTAAAATATCTGGTCCTTGCCTCTTGCTCTTTGTCCTTTGTGTTACCCAGCCTAACTCTCCTCCCTCTCCCCTGCCCTGCATCCTTCTGGGTGTCTGTATTTCCTAAGTTAATATACATGCAGATAGCAGTTTGGTGTGTTTGCTATGGCTCAGATTCAGGAAAGCATTTAAGTTCATGTTTAACTGCCCTTCCCAAATAAGAATTCTTTCCTAAGCTAGAGCCTGTACTGGTAATATTACACACTTTAGGTGAAACTTGGCTTCACTAATGTCAGTGGCAATAGTTCTATTGAATTCAGTAGGGCCAGAATTTCACCCTGTTAATTGCTCACCCCTACTGATAGCAATGTGGGCTGTCACCTCTGTCAGAGTATTGCTGCATTTATCTAGAAAACCCTTACTGCTTCTCTTGAGCATTGCTATACAGAGCACTTCAAAAACATTTACTTAAATCTGAGAGCAACGTTCCTACATTTTGTCTAGGATATCTGGAATTATATAATTTTGTGACAAATAGGAACCTTAATTAATGACACTACCGACAGGCTAGTTCCACTCAGAGTTCTGTGCATGAAAGTATATATGGATTGGCAAGTTCCATCTCCAATAAGAAATTATCAGTATTGTTTATTAAACTCAGAAAATCAGATGGTGTAGGGTGTTCTTTTTAAAAAAAAACACAACACCAATATCAATCTTAAATATAGTGGTGTCTGGAACATGCAATAATGAATAACTTTAATAGATAAATGTCACATTGACACATGGAGATAGTAATAGATGCATTGTGCAAAAGTATATTTCATCTGCCAGAATCAAAGTTAAAAGGATGAACTGTGTACTTTACAGGCTTAAGTAAAAGAAAGAATCTGTCCCAATTCTTAATGGACATCACGAGAGGTATTACAGCTCCAAGTGCATGATGAATTTAGTGCTTTGGTAGTTACAGGAAATTGTACGTTACCACCAGAAATAAAACGTACTATTTTATTAGATTGATACTTGGTAGAGTTTTAAATAAAATTGCCAAGTTCCCTTTCTGCATTAGCACTTTAGACCTATCTACTTGCTTCAGGGTAGTGTTTCTAATAACAGAGAGATGATTTTATACATCACTTGAATCCCATTTCATAGTTTTTTGCAATATAAAATATAGTATTACGTATCTGCAAAGGTTCAGAGAATAACATTGTTTAGGGAGGTTCAATGTATCGTGCATGTAGTGGCATGCTGTTCAAAGACCACCTTAAAAATGATGAGCCAGGTACAAATTACCAAGATACTGAGAATTGGAAACTCTTTTAAAAACAGGATTTTTAAAATAGTAATATGTTCAAGGCCCCAGTATTCAGGAAGGTACTTATGCACGTGCCTAACTTGAAATGCCTAAGCATGAAAGTAGCCCATTGACTTCATTGGGACTATTTATGTGTTTAAAGTTACATCCAAACTTAGGTACCTTCTTCAATTATGGTCAAAGTTAGTTTTCAGGGACTGACAACATAGTATAGGAAAAACACACACACACATTTATCAATCTGGAATAAATATAAGCATATCATGGAACCTGTCATAAATATAAAGGGAAGGGTAAACCCCTTTAAAATTCCTCCTGGCCAGAGGAAAAATCCTCTCACCTGTAAAGGGTTAAGAAGCTAAAGGTAACCTCGCTGGCACCTGACCAAAATGACCAATGAGGAGACAAGATTCTTTCAAAAGCTGGGAGGAGGGAGAGAAACAAAGGGTCTGTGTTTGTTGATATGCTGCTTTTGCTGGGGATAGACCAGGAATGGAGTCTTAGAACTTTTAGTAAGTAATCTAGCTAGGTATGTATTAGATTATGATTTCTTTAAATGGCTGAGAAAAGAATTGTGCTGAATAGAATGACTATTTCTGTCTGTGTGTCTTTTTTGTAACTTAAGGTTTTGCCTAGAGGGATTCTCTATGTTTTGAATCTAATTACCCTGTAAGGTATCTACCAACCTGATTTTACAGAGGTGATTCCTTTACTTCTATTTACTTCTATTTCTATTAAAAGTCTTCTTGTAAGAAAACTGAATGCTTTTTCATTGTTCTCAGATCCAAGGGTTTGGGTCTGTGGTCACCTATGCAAATTGGTGAGGATTTTTACCAAACCTTTCCCAGGAAGTGGGGTGCAAGGGTTGGGAGGATTTTGTGGGGAAAGACATATCCAAACTATGTTTTCCCATAAACCCAGTTAGAGTTTGTTGGTGGCAGTGGATATTCCAAGGACAAAGGATAAAATTAATTTGTATCTTGGGGAAGTTTTAACCTAAGCTGGTAAAAGTAAGCTTGGGAGATTTTCATGCAGGTCCCCACATCTGTACCCTAGAGTTCAGAGTGGGGGAGGAACCTTGACAGAACCGCTGCTCAAAAAGAGAAAATATTTGCATAGTATACAATGCAGTAGTTAAGATAGAAATATTACCTAGTTATTTCGCATTGTTGAGATGCTATGTAGGTAAAGTCATAGCCAGGAACTGAATGTGGCTCAACTACTTTGTTCATCATAGATAATGACTATGATTATGTCTGCACTTCACCAGGGAGTATGTTTTTCAAATCATGGTGCACGTACAGCTCTCATTGATGATAATGACAACATCATGTGTTCAACACATTTGAAAATCAGGTTTCTTAATCATAATGTGTGGCACAGAGGACCATATGTGGTTCACTAATCTGTGTCAGCAATTCTTGACAGGCCTGACATACTCAATATACCTAACACACTGTTGTCGTAATCTGTATCTAAAAGGTGACATGCAAGATATAATTGAAAAATAAATAATTCACTGATCATTAATAATCTTGCTTTATGTGTACACCCAGTATGTACAAAGAGGTATTAATATATGCTAGAATAATGTTCTTAAAATGTGTTTGAAAAGCAATCCATAAGCCTAGTCTGCCCTTGACAAAGGAAAGTGTATTTGTTTGTTCAATCTGGTCGTCAGGCACAGATAAGGAAGATCCATTTACATATAAGATAACAAAGCCATCAAGCAGGGGAGATGACAGGAGAGAGAAACATTATCTAGGCTATAAAGAAAGGGGATCTGAAACTCAAAATCAACTTATTGTGTACATTGCAGGCCACAGATCCTCACCCACCCACTCCTGTAATAGGCCCCTAACCTCTGGCTGAGTTTCTGAAGTCTTCAGATTACAGTTTAAAGACTTCAAGGTACAGAGAATTCACCATCTACACTAATTTAAACCTGCAAGTGACCAATGCCCCATGATGCAGAGGAAGGCAAAAAAACCCTCCCCCAGGGTCTCTGCCAATCTGACCCCAAATTCCTTCCCTACCCCAAATATGATGATCAGTTAGACCCAGAGCATGTGGGCAAGACCCACCAGGAAGATACCTGAGAAAGAATTCTCTGTAGTAACTCAGAGCCCTCCCCATCTAGTGTCAGCAGAGGGGTGGGAAGTCCACAGGAAAGGAAAAACAGTATGAGGTCATCCTGAGTCTGGGGACAAACAGTAAGTGTGGGAAGATATAAGGAGAGAGGAGAAGTTGTCTTGGCATCCATCACTAGACAGACATAAGGGAACAGAGCACATGGTTTTGGGAAAATCTGGGACTGGTAAATGTTTGCTTACACTTGGAAAAATGACCCTCAGTGGGGCTATTGTGTTGTAGTCAGGCTGCTGGGGCCAGAGTGCTGAACCAAGGCATAACACATAGAAGCTCAGTGCATGCTTCTATGCTGGCTGGAAGCATACAGACAAGAGAATCACAGCAGCCAAGCATTTTGAGGTACCTAGAGTTACAGGGCACACAGTGACAAAAACCTGTACTGCTCTTTATTGCATCTGGGAATGTGACAATATGTCACAATTAAGTATTTAGCAACTTTAAATTTAGGCACTGAGAAATTAAAGTGATAGGAATCGTATACATACCTAGACTGATAAAATGTTGATGTCTACATAGTAGTTTTCATCCTGGAACAGGAAAATATCAAATACTCTGAGGCTACAGGTGATGTTATTTTCCTTATTCTAATTGGTGTAGAGTTCTTGGACCAGAGGAACTAATCAAGTATTGAAAGAGTTTGAAAATGGACATGATAAATCAGGGGTCATATTTTGATTTCAGTTGCATTACACTGGTGTAAATCCAATGCAATTCAATTGACTCTGAACAGTAGCAGAAGGAAATTCATCTCTTCAGTGCTGTGGATAAGATAAAAAGAATAATAATCACTTTACATTTAAACTATTTTAAAATACTTCTTTTTTCACTGTTGTTTTAAAATATGTTGCATCTAGAGGAAGATTGTATTCTTTGCAAGTTCCGACTTTCTCTTGTGCAGAACAGGGAGTGAGCAAATAAAAAAAATAGCTAGATAGAAATACCTGAAATTATGATTAAATCAAACCACTGACGCAGATTTCCTACAGTTTTGCACCTTGTCTAGTCATTTACATGTATACATATGTGATATAGATGAAAAATATTTCTAGATGAGAATGATATTACATACCCTTTTCACAGGTGGAAACAATTACACTAGGTGCAATGTAGGATTCATACGGGGTTCATGCACTTGGCAACATTCAGGGCACACCCGGAGTGTTGTGTAGGAGCAGTGCACACACGGCTCCTCTCAAGGGCATGAACCTTGGAATCTCGCCCAGATGACATGAACCGTGGGAAGCCTCCCAGGACTGGGCTCAAGGCCCGAGAGCAAGGAATGCGGTAGATAGAAATTGGTAAATAAGAATATTAAACAAAGCCAGTGTATTCCTTTTATCTGTTGGAGTATGTAATCCACAGGAGGAGGGAGAGAAATAAAAGAGAGGGTGGAAAGCTGACAGGCAAACCAGCCTGTCGGCAGACCAGCCTGCTTGCTTGCTTAAAGCCTTGTTCTGTCTTGTATTTGAACCACAACAGTGCAAGGTAACGGATTATCAGTTGCACTGATATAACCTTGCAGAAACTCACCTTTCTTAAGTTTGACGTTTTTCAAAATAACCTCTGTAGCAGAGGCTCCCGTCTCTGCTAAGCTTCTCCTTCGCTCATTTACCACATTACTTCTCTCTGTGTGCTAAACAACCTCAATTTGTCTCTGTCATCAGGCTTCCTTTTTTCTACATCTTATTTCTACCACCAGATTTTTATTTAAGCTGGGTTGCTTCATATTTACAGTGCCATCATTTTTGCTACCTGCTATGTTTCTTATCACCTTGATTAAGTAGTTCAGGTGAAACACCACCTTTTGCCAACCTAAATGCATAGTATTTTTAAACAAATTCAACAATAATAGTTTAATTAATTTGGAACATTTGGTGTCCCTGGTGTTGGAAGGATTTGTGATATTTCAGAATGTGTTATTTAACCTTATCTGGAATGTGCCATGTGTTTAACTATGATGAAAGTGGACCTTTGATGTATTGAGGATGAGACTTTGGAACAAAGCAATTAATGAAGTACAAAAAGGCAAAAGGAGAAAGATCCAGTTTGTGTTTTAGCAATGAGGCTGACACAAAAGAAAATTCAGTGGTAGGGAAGTCAGCCAACAAAGAGGGAGTTACAAATCTGTCATCTTGAGACTCAACTGCACTTGAGGAAAATAGAGGATATTTTTAATGTGTTCTTTTGTGCCTGGAATTGAAAGCTAAGCAAGGGAAGAATGTGTTCTTTTACTTAACTTTATTGATTTAATCAAATTTGTGTTTGTCACCAACAACTGTAACTCATTCTGACTCCATTCTTATGTTGTGATCAAGTAATATCACTATATCCTCAAAGTTTAACCTTTTGAGAGTTACCTTTATGACCAGTATTAGCCCCCTCCATTCTCATTCTGTGTGTGAGATTTCTTGAATTGCAAAACTGGTGTTGGGTATAGCATACGTTCTTCACACAAAAAAGCTTATTATTCCCCTACCTTCTCATTCATCAGACATACATGAATGCACACTATATATAGGTTTCAGAGTAGCAGCCGAGTTAGTCTCTATCTGCAAAAAGAAAAGGAGGACTTGTGGCACCTTAGAAACTAACAGATTTATTTGAGCATAAGCTTTCGTGAGCTACAGCTCACTTCATCAGATTCATGTAGTGGAAAATACAGTGGGGAGATTTTATATACACAGAGAACATGCACACTGTAATGAGAGTGATTAGGTAAGGTGAGCTATTACCAGCAGTGGGCTTCAGACATGCTAGCTGAATTGTGCCAGCAAAAGTATGTATGTACTATTTATCTATTTGTATTGTGGCAGAGCTTAAAGTTCAGGTAGGACAAAAAAAAACAACTTACAATATAACTTTAAAATGACAGGTGGGTAGGACAAAGACAGTGGAAGCACAAGGTAAAAATGAGATGACCAGGAATGTGATATATTGTGGTCACAGTGGACTAGTGGGCCTCTGCAGTGTCTTACAAAATCACAGGTGAGGTGTTTGCCATGCTGTGGTGGCTAAGCAGAAGTTCTAGAAAACTTTGGGAAGGGCATTCAGTTAATTAGAGGCTCTACTTGTGAATTATATTAAATATGGTATAAATTCAATGATACAAAACCAACTGCCACTGAAGGACGTAATCTAGGACTGCAGCACACACTCTCCAAAATCAGAAATGCCCACTCTAAAGCACTTACACTAAATTCCATAGTTACTGCTTTAATAACAGTAATAATAGTAGTAGTAATAGTTAGATTATAAACCCCAATAGTCTGAGACCTTCTAGACTTACTTGTTCATAAAGTGCCAAGAACACTATTGAGTCTATATAAATAATCATACATCATGGCACCAATACCTTTCTCAAGTTGTAAGAGCCACACAGCTATCATTTCTTTTTCATTGGGAGTAGCAGATCATATATACTTACCATTTCTCCAGTTAGGTCATTTGCAGAGATTGAACCTGGGACTTGTAACCCTGGGCTTCTATAACTTGAGCTGGGAGGCCAGCTCTACTAGCTTGATGGCAGTAGTAGATCCATAAATCTCAGCTGACTAATAGTGCTGAAGTATGCCACTAGACTTAAAAACAATAATCTCTAGTTTATTATCCCAGATAAAATCTACATTAAGATTAAGTTAAAGTTAAAAGTATATATTAATAATTTAGAGTCAAATACATTACAGCAGCAGTTCTCAAACTGTGGGTCGGAAATGGGTTGTGACCCTCTTTTAATGGGATCGACATGGCTGGTGTTAGACTTGCTGGGGCCCCTGGCCAAAGCCCAAGCCCCACTGCCTGGGCTGGTGGGACTCTGGCTTCAGTTTCAGCCCTGGGCAGCAGAGCTCAGGTTACAGGCCCCTTGCCTGGGGCTGAAGCCCTTGGGCTTTGTCCTCCCCTTGCCCAGGGCAGCTGGGCTCTATCAGGCTCAGTCTTCGGTTCCCCACTCCTGGGGTTGTGCCATAATTTTTGTTGTCAGAAGAGGGTCATGGTGCAATGAAGTTTGAGAAGTGCTGCATTACGGAGTTGTTGTAATTAACCCTAAAACAAACATCATACACCCAAGAGATTGGGCACAGTAAGTGTGCATTAATTGTGCATGAACTTTAACTTGTTTCATTTTTATGGTTAATTTTTCTCTCAAATAGCCTTAACCTTCCCTGTATTGACCCATGAAATAACCATACAATTATGATTAGTGCCATGGTCAAACTGGGGAACTGAAAAAGATCGTAATATTCTTCCAGGTTCTAAATACAAAATAAGCACTCCCCCCTCCCCCCCTACCCAGGGCATCTTTCACAAAGGAGATGTTCAAAATATGATCATGCATGTTCTCTGGGCTCTTTCGGCTTGGCTCACCTCCCATTCATTAGTGTCCATGTACACCGAGGGTCTCTTCTATGTTCCCCTTCCTGAGCTTCACTCCCCCTTGCAGGGACTCAGATGCACCCTTGGGCTCTGCTGGCTCTCCTTGATTGAGAGCGCTCTCCATAATGAGCTGTCACCAACAGAAGACTGTTTAGATCTTCCTAGAATGATCCTCTCTCTTCTTTACATGCTGTGATGAGCTGTGAAAAAGTTACCAGTGCTGACATTTAAATTATTGTCATTAGACCTCTGAGTTAGCCCCCACTGATATGAATGGGGCAGGTCACACCTCTCAAAATCATTTTTGTTGGTTAGCAAACACAATCAAATGTCACTAAATTAGTTCTGCTTGTCTCACAGTTTTGAGATTGTCTCTGCGACTATAAGAGACAGAGGACAGGTCAACACCACAGCTTTGCATTGGAGCAGCAGCTTATTAAACACAAACTGCTTATTAAAACTGAAGAGATGAAGAGACATAAGGAGATACGCTATGCAGCACACACATCCGAGGGCTAACCAGCTAGGGGGCCTATAGCAGGCTTAGGTGAAGAATGCAATTAGTAACATCAACAACAAAGTCCTCTGATAAGCCAATGCCTTTGGAAACCCCAATTTCTGGAGCAGAAATCCATAATGCTATGACAGGTCTCCAAGTAAAAAGTCCCATGGGCTGTATTGTGAAGCTTTATAAAACATTTGAAACAATCAGTTTTCTTGCTGGTTAGTGTATATTGCAAGGTCTTATATCTGATATAACAGATTCTGATTTCAGTTACACCTGAGTAAATAAATGCAGACTAACTCCATCAAGATCAATCATTCTATTATTGATTCTTGATAAGAATGATAATTCTTTTCATAGAGTATCTATAGAGTACTCTTGCTATTAAAAAAATCCTTCACAATGTTGAATAATTTTTTTCCTATTTGCTTTGACCATTCATTTTAGCCCCCAATTCAGAAAGCATTTAAGCAAGTGCTTAAGTCCACCCATACTCTATTAACTGTTAACTTGAAGTGCTATAAGGATGCATTCCTAAACCAGGTTTTATGCTCTGTGGGTTTGCTCCATGTTTGGATTACTTTGAGGGAATATTAAATAGCTGGCAACAAAAATTGTACTTTGATTAAAATATTTAGATAATTATTTGTGATAAAATTAGTGAAGTTTGTGGGACCAGCAAATATTTTGTCAAAGGCTTGTGGTTATTCAAATATATAAGAGTAACAAACATGACAATACCAACTAGAGCAGACTGAACTCAGCATTTTATTAAGAAAACAATCACAAATCATTTAAACTATTTGACCAGCTCTATTCTCCCATATTAGACTCTGAGACGGCATTTTACAATAAAGGATAGGATTGCTTATTTATTTTGCATTAACATATTAATTGCCATATACTGAGAGGTTTCTTTAAAGCTCTTTGCAGAGAACTTAAGGCTAGATTCTGAATGAATAATACTTTGGGAATATAGGAGAACCAAAGAGGTATATTATCTGCAGGCTATTTTCCGTTTGTTCTTTTTATAGCGGCACTGATTTCAACTTTGATGCCTACAACTGACTTTCCGAGGTTGAATATTGGAGGAAAGTTATTTGAACACAATATGGCATTATGCGCAGATATCATAGAATCATAGAATATCAGGGTTGGAAGGGACCTCAGGAGGTCATCTAGTCCAACCCCCTGCTCAAAGCAGGACCAATCCCCAATTAAAACATCCCTGCCAGGGCTTTGTCAAGCCTGACCTTAAAAACTTCTAAGGAAGGAGATTCTACCACCTCCCTAGATAACGCATTCCAGTGTTTCACCACCCTGCTAGTGAAAAAGTTTTTCCTAATATCCAACCTAAACCTCCCCCACTGCAACTTGAGACCATTACTCCTTGTCCTGTCCTCTTCTACCACTGAGAATAGTCTAGAACCATCCTCTCTGGAACCACCTCTCAGGTAGCTGAAAGCAGCTATCAAATCCCCCCTCATTCTTCTCTTCTGCAGACTAAACAATCCCAGTTCCCTCAGGCTCTCCTCATAAGGCATGTGTTCCAGTTCCCTCATCATTGTTGTTGCCCTTCGCTGGACTCTCTCCAATTTATCCACATCCTTCTTGTAGTGTGGGGCCCAAAACTGGACACAGTACTCCAGATGAGGCCTCACCCATGTCGAATAGAGGGGGACGATCACGTCCCTCGATCTGCTGGCAATGCCCCTACTTATACATCCCAAAATGCCATTGGCCTTCTTGGCAACAAGGGCACACTGCTGACTCATATCCAGCTTCTCGTCCACTGTCACCCCTAGGTCCTTTTCCGCAGAACTGCTGCCTAGCCATTCAGTCCCTAGTCTGTAGCTGTGCATTGGGTTCTTTCGTCCTAAGTGCAGGACCTTGCACTTATCCTTATTGAACCTCATCAGCTTTCTTTTGGCCCAATCCTCCAATTTGTCTAGCTCCCTCTGTATCCTATCCCTGCCCTCCAGCGTATCTACCACTCCTCCCAGTTTAGTATCATCCGCAAATTTGCTGAGGGTCCAATCCACACCATCATCCAGATCATTTATGAAGATATTGAACAAAACCAGCCCCAGGACCGACCCTTGGGGCACTCCACTTGACACCGGCTGCCAGCTAGACATGGAGCCATTGATCACTACCCGTTGAGCCTGACAATCTAGCCAACTTTCTACCCACCTTATAGTGCATTCATCCAGCCCATACTTCTTTAACTTGCTGACAAGAATACTGTGGGAGACCGTGTCAAAAGCTTTGCTAAAGTCAAGAAACAATACATCCACTGCTTTCCCTTCATCCACAGAACCAGCAATCTCATCATAGAAGGCGATTAGATTAGTCAGGCATGACCTTCCCTTGGTGAATCCATGCTGACTGTTCCTGATCACTTTCCTCTCATGTAAGTGCTTCCGGATTGATTCTTTGAGGACCTGCTCCATGATTTCCCTATATAGTAAGGAACACACATTACAGAATGAATACCATCAGCTTCCATTATCTTCTCTTTGATGGCCAGCTGCTTGCGTCTCACACAGAAACTTTTGGTGATTAGTGGAAATAGAGGGAATTCTTTAGCAATGATCCTGAGCTATGGTGTTATCTGTGACTGAGATCAGGGCCCGATTGTGCTAGGTGCATAGTCTCTGCCCCAAAGTTTACAATTGAAATAACCTAAACAAAGGCAGGATTATTACCTATGGTAGAGTCAGGATCGGAACCCAGAACTCCAGTCCTGTGTTTTAACCCACAAGACCATCTTCCTCATGTTCTTACTGTAAGCCAGTGTCACTCATCGGACACAAAGATTGTGGCCCAAGTCCTAGCCACTTACTCACAGAAGATGGTCTTATCAACTTTTAAAATCTTTTAAATCCCTATGCTAGAAAAAACATTCATACTCTATTCAAGCCGTGGCTAAGTCATTATGCAAGGTAACCTATTTCCCCTTGTTCTTTCCTCCCCCTCCCACCCACTGTTCCTCAGAGTTCTTATTAAACCCTTGATTTGTGCTGAAAATGGCCCACCTTGATTATCATACACATTGTAAGGAGAGTGATCACTTTAGATAAGCTATTACCAGCAGGAGAGTGGGGTGGAGGGAGAGAAAACCTTTTGAAGTGATAAACACCCATTTTTTCATGGTCTGTGTGTATAAAACATCCTCACTGCATTTTTCACTTTATGCATCCGATGAAGTGAGCTGTAGCTCACGAAAGCTTATGCTCAAATAAATTGGTTAGTCTCTAAGGTGCCACAAGTACTCCTTTTCATTATGCAGTTGAGAGGAATCACATTTAATTCAAAACACAGCTGCTTAGAAAAGAATTCTGGTGGTTCAGATAGATATGATCATATTGATTATACCTGTCTAAAATAATATTATATTTATTCAGATTACGGTTTCAAAAGGGAAATGGCAAATTCTTTCTCCTTCCAGTTATTCTCTTGTTTACACATGACAGCGTACGATGCACACACATACACACACACACAAACACAGACAGAGTAGTTAAGTATGAAAAAAATACATTGGCTTTCTCTGTTAGGAGATTTGAAACAATGTTAACAGCAGCCTCCTGGAGAATCATGTTGGGTGGAGTAGAAAGGTTAAATGTTAAATTAACGTTAATCTTAAACCAATACAAAATTTAAAGATTTCTTTCATTAACATTGTGGTGTTCAAGGAAATAATATTTAAATAAAATTACCAGTGCTCATTACTGAACCATAATTTTTTAATTAATGTTTTGAAGGAATGACTGCAAGTCAATGAAAGTACATGAATACGAGAATGACAAATTAACTGGTTGACCAAGTCAACAACATTGACCCTGAGTAAATTCAGAGCTCAATGCAGCTATAAAATTAGAAATTCCACTAGCAACTAGGTAACATGATGTCTTTTGGGGAGTAAATTATGTGTCCCTGTGGATCCCACTCAAGGTGTGCATGGGTCCTGCAAAGGTTCCTCCCCCACTCTGAACGCTAGGGTACAGATGTGGGGACCTGCATGAAAAACCTCCTAAGCTTATCTTTACCAGCTTAGGTCAAAACTTCCCCAAGGTACAAAATATTCCACCCGTCGTCCTTGGATTGGCCGCTACCACCACCAAACTAATACTGGTTACAGGGGAAGAGCTGTTTGGACGCGTCTTTCCCCCCAAAATACTTCCCAAAACCTTGCACCCCACTTCCTGGACAATGGTAAAAAGCCTCACCAATTTGCCTAGGTGACTACAGACCCAGACCCTTGGATCTTAAGAACAATGAACAATCCTCCCAACACTTGCACCCCCCCTTTCCTGGGAAATGTTGGATAAAAAGCCTCACCAATTTGCATAGGTGACCACAGACCCAAACCCTTGGATCTGAGAACAATGAAAAAGCATTCCGTTTTTTACAAGAAGACTTTTAATAAAAAATAGAAGTAAATAGAAATAAAGAAATCCCCCCTGTAAAATCAGGATGGTAGATATCTTACAGGGTAATTAGATTCAAAAACATAGAGAACCCCTCTAGGCAAAACCTGAAGTTACAAAATAGATACACAGACAGAAATAGTTATTCTATTCAGCACAATTCTTTTCTCAGCCATTTAAAGAAATCATAATCTAACGCATACCTAGCTAGATTACTTACTAAAAGTTCTAAGACTCCATTCCTGGTCTATCCCTGGCAGAAAACAGTATATAGACAGACACACAGACCCTTTGTTTCTCTCCCTCCTTCCAGCTTTTGAAAGTATCTTGTCTCCTCATTGGTCATTTTGGTCAGGTGCCAGCGAGGTTACCTTTAGCTTCTTAACCCTTTACAGGTGAGAGGAGCTTTTCCCTGGCCAGGAGGGATTTCAAAGTAGTTTACCGTTCCCTTTATATTTATGACAGGTCCTGTGCATGCAATATTTGAATATTAGTGTCTGTTGGGTCATGCCTATGCTGTGCATATCCTTGTATACTGCCACCCAAGGACATAAAGGAAAGAGTGGCCCGATCTGTCCTTCAGTTCCTTCTTATCACTTGTGGCAGAGAGAAAGAATGAATGGTGTTCTCCTGCTACTCCTTAGCAGAACATACTTCTATGAAATTAGGTAGTTACATCATGTTAATTACCTTTACATTTCTCCTTTGTTTATTTCTGTTTTATAATAATAATAAAACTGGTTTAAATTTAGTTTTTCCCCTTGGTGCACCATGCCACTACCCAGGCCTAATATGGGAGGTTCAAACTGTGCCTGTCCTGTGACAGATTCACTCTTCTCACAGACAGCCACAGTCACTGTTTGTTTTACCTTGATCAAAGACATATGCCAGACTGCTGCTCAGGGTGTCATTCCTTTTCAGTGAGGAAGAGAAAATCTAGGAACACTCTACTGAAGTTATAGATCCTTGAACAATCAATGAGAAGGACTGCAAACCACAAAGAGTGAGGATCAACTTGCAAGATTGAATGGTCTCTTTTAAGTTCCAATCAGCCAGTTCCACTGATAACCAATATGCAAAACCCAAGAACTGTCCTGACAAAAAATGCTCATCACCATCTGGAAAGGCCAGGACCATCAAAGACCACCTCAGTATTGACTGCCATCTGCCACCGCAGACTGGTGCTGTCCCTTCACTGAGGCAAGGAATATCTGGACTCCAGGATAGAGATAAAACATTATACATGTATGACAACTCAGCATGGAGAGATGAAAAATGCTTTTTGCACTCCTACGCCCACTGCACCAAGCAAAAAGCCCCCACCTGCAAACATTATACACCACAGCCAGCCAATCAGAGCAGAACAAAATAGACTTTCAGTCGGGGGGGTGGGGGGGAAGCACAGGAGTATGCCAACTCCTGGAAGTTAGCACCTTGGGCAACTGCCCTGCTCACCAACTCCTAGAACTGGCCTTGTTAGAAACTAACATACCCTAAAGCAGTCACAATGGTGTGTGCGAGGGGGAGAGTAACCATTCTGCAACTCATGAACATGGAAGGGCAAAAAGTTACCTATAAGTCACTTTTACTCCCTTCCTCTGCATCGAGCATAGCTCACCTGGGCCCAAGGATCTTAGCCATAATCTTTTGTACAAATACCTGCTGCAGTGAATCAAAATCATGCAGGAATAGTACTCAGACATAAGCCCATGTGCTTCATGACAAAGCATTATGTCTGTCCCCTACCTCCTAGCCCTTTCTTCTTCATTCTTATTCTTCATACCACCTTTATTGCTAACAATTTTCCCATGTTTTTTTTTTTTTTCAATTTTTTACTGTTTCTCCTCTGCTAGTTTTTATTTTCATTCCTCCTTTCATCTCAGTATGCCTGCTTTGTTTATTTACTTCCAGGACTATATAAATATAGAGCTCATGGAAATGATGCAGTAAATTGATACTAGTACGGGTTAGTTTTAAAAGGAAAACATTTAGTTTACAGTAGTACATGTTTCTTGCTGATACTTACTTTCAAGCTGAGCAGTTGGAAGCTGCCATACAGGCAAGTTTTTCCGATGATGCTATGATAGACATGTAATCAAGCATTTGACAACTAGTCTATATATTAGTGGAGATGCGAATGTGATGGCCAACAGCTTTCTTAAGATAGCACATAACTCTTCTGTGTACTATTTCACAAAGCTATAGGAACACTTTTTTTCTAAAAAGGAACTTTCAAAATGATATAGGCTAATATGAGTCAGCTGTATCCATAAACATTAAAGAAAGTTTATTTGCTTGCAAACATAGCCAGTAACATTACCAGATATCCATTATGTAACTTTTTATTAGTAGTAGTAGTAGTATTCCAAGCCTCTACATTGCTAATATTCTTGACTTTCATGGACACTATTCCAAGCAGTCCCACTTACGTTGCACCCGTATCATAAGACTTGTTGTATTGGTAAGCTTCTCTGGTTAATAATTTATTGTAATTTATTTGGTACTGTGATTGCTTTTCAGAGTTAGCCTCATGAGGGTCAGCCTTCTGGATACTGCTTGACCATCATTGTGTCAACATTGACAACACTTCCTACAAAAAGGCTCTTGTTTGCCTAGCCATGAGCTTGCTCAACATGCTTTCAGAATAAATGTAAAATATTACTATTATTACTTTTATCTAATTTGCTATTGCCCTCCTTCCATGTATATAGAGATAGCAAGTGGCATCATCAGTAAATAAATTGAAAGTTTGCAGATTTTTAGGCAAATAACTTTGGAATACAAAATAGGAACATATTATTTCTGTTCCAGAGCATATTATAGTGGTCTACCTACTGTGATGCATTAAACTTTGTAATTTACCCATTAATTGTCCAATACAAGTAGAATTGTTCCCTTTCTGTTCCTTTTGGGTAGAAGGAGCAAGTATCAGAGATATCATCATAATAGAAATGCATAGTTCTTCACCACTGGCTTTTAACCCTTTTGGTTTCACCAGTTTTCCTTGTGTTCCAAACTGAAAACATCATGTTTTATTTGTTTTCTTGTCTCCTTGAAATTACTCAGAAATGATATACCATGGCTTAGAATTGAAAACGTGTGCCAAGATTTTTAAAAGTGACTTGAGTTTTTTCAGTGCCTCAATTTTTATTTCCAACTTGACAACTTACAGGGCCTGATTTTTATAAAGTTTTGAGCACACAAGCTGTAATAATATATGCTATACATTCTCTTGTTTAGATTGGTGAGAGAATATCAATTTCTGTGGTAATACTGTCTATGGAATAGTGGAGAATTTGGTACATTGTTCAAGGCCTTTCTCTTGATGTATCTGGCATCAGGCACTGGTGAAGACAGGACACTGGACTAAGGACCAGCTTTGGTGTTGGTTCTGATAGTGCTACAAAAGGTGCAGCTGCAGGTTACCCTCAGGGCATGTGGACCCCTTCTCCTTGGTGTCACAAGGAAATACTAGTGTTCATGCTTCACCATTCTATGATGTACTGTAAGAGCAGTGGCGTGAGAGTGTAAGGCTGTGATGCTAATAACATGAGCCCCTTTTATGTAGCAGCCCTGACTGGGACACATTACAAATTTCCCACTTCCTGATTCCAGAAAACTCCATTCTCTTCCCATAACTTCTTGTAGGGACAAATGCATCACTTCTAGAAAAGAAAAAAGAAAAAAAAAAGATATTACCCCGCACCTGAGTCAGACTGAATCCTCCCTTCTCAAATAGTATAACATAGGAACATGAGAACGTAAAATTGGCCATTCTGGGTCAGATCAATGGTTCACCTAGCCCAATGTCCTGTCTTCTGAGAGTGACCAGTGCCAGATGCTTCAGAGGGAATGAACAGAACAGGGAAGTTATTAAGTGATCCATCCCCCGTTACCCAGTCCCAGTTTCTGGCAGTCAGAAGTTTAGAGAAACCTAGAGCATGGGGTTGTGTCCCTGATCATCTTGGCTAATAACCATTGATAGACATATCCTCCATGAACTTATCTAATTCCTTTTTGAACCCAGTTATACTTTCGGCATTCACAACATCCCATGGCAACAAGTTTCATGGTTGGCTGTGTGATGTGTGAAGAAGTATTTTCTTATGTTTGTTTTAAACCTGCTGCCCATTAATTTCATTGTGTGACTGCTGGTTCATGTGTTATGTGAGGGGATAAATGACACTGATTTATTCACTTTCTCCATGCCATTCCTGATTGTATAGACCTCTATCATATACCTGAGTTGTCTTTTTTCCAAGCTGAACAGTTCCCATCTCTTTAATCTCTCCTCACATGAAAGCTGTTCCATATCCCTAATCAGTTCTGTTGCCCTTCTCTGTACCTTTTCCAATTCTAATATAACTTTTATGAGATAGGGCAACAAGAAACTCATGCACTATTCAAGATGTGGGCATACCATGGAATTATATAACGATATTATGAAATGTTCTGTCTTATTATCTATCCCATTTTTAGTGGTTCCTGACATTCTGTTAGCATTTTTGACTGCCAGAGTTTGAGGATGATAGTGTGGTGGTTACACATTGATCATGCATCCAGAGGATTGTCCCTCCTTAAAACTGACCTTTGCTATGATGTATACAGAAAAATGTCATTTGATAATGACAAGGCAGGTCGTGAGATATGATTTCTGCTTCTGGTTGGCTAAGTCCTCAATATTTAGCTATTATATGCTAACCAGCCTATTTTTATTATCACCCCATCAACCATCCCATCCTCTGCCTGCTAGTTTGTCTCATCAGTTAGGGGGCTTGTCATAAATATAAAGGGAAGGGTAAACCCCTTTAAAATCCCTCCTGGCCAGAGGAAAACTCCTCTCACCTATAAAGGGTTAAGAAGCTAAAGGTAACCTCGCTGGCACCTGAACAAAATGACCAATGAGGAGACAAGATACTTTCAAAAGCTGGGAGGAGGGAGAGAAACAAAGGGTCTGTGTCTGTTGATATGCTGCTTTTGTCGGGGATAGAACAGGTATGGAGTCTTAGAACTTTTAGTAAGTAATCTAGCTAGGTATGCGTTAGATTATGATTTCTTTAAATGGCTGAGAAAAGAATTGTGCTGAATAGAATAACTATTTCTGTCTGTGTATCTTTTTTGTAACTTAAGGTTTTGCCTAGAGGGGTTCTCTATGTTTTTGAATCTAATTACCCTATAAGGTATCTACCATCCTGATTTTACAGAGAGGATTTCTTTACTTCTATTTACTCCTATTTCTATTAAGTCTTCTTGTAAGAAAACGGAATGCTTTTTCATTGTTCTCAGATCCCAGGGTTTGGGTCTGTGGTCACCTATGCAAATTGGTGAGGTTGTTTATCCAACATTTCCCAGGAAAGGGGGGTGCAAGTGTTGGGAGGATTGCTCATTGTTCTTAAGATCCAAGGGTCTGGGCCTGTAGTCACCTAGGCAAATTGGTGAGGCTTTTTACCAAACCTTGTCCAGGAAGTGGGGTGCAAGGTTTCGGGAAGTATTTGGGGGGAAAGACGTTTCCAAACAGCTTTTCCCCAGTAACCAGTATTTGTTTGGTGGTGGTAGCGGCCAATCCAAGGACAAAGGGTGGAATATTTTGTACCTTGGGGAAGTTTTGACCTAAGCTGGTAAAGATAAGCTTAGGAGGTTTTCATGCAGGTCCCCACAACTGTATCCTAGCGTTCAGAGTAGGGGAGGAACCTTGACAGGGCTTATTCCTTCACTCGCTTCCTTCCCTGGTCCTTCTCGCATGAACAGAGAGCAACAACACCCAAAGTCCAAAGGTGCAAACAATTTGATGTTTATTGGGGGTGAACTTCCAGCAAGCATGATTCCAGTTTCCTTCCTTAGTGTCCTCCTTCCCATTTCTGACACCACAGAGCCTTACACCTGTGTCCTTGTTCCCATTCCTGCCCTTAGCCAAACATGATTCCAATTTCCTTACCTCCATTCCCTGTTCCCATTTCCCCCTTTAGCAAAACATGATTCCAATTTCCTTACCCACATTCCCTGTTCCCATCTCCCTCACCCACCCCTCACTTCCTGATTGACTGCAGACTATATAGTAAAACTTGAGTTCTGCTTAGCTATACCTTAAACAATCATTTTCCTGAAATTTAACTAACCAATCCTAACATATTGTAACATGATTATGTAACCAATTATATCCCACCACCTTAATTAGTTTACACCCAGAAAAATTAATTATACAGCAGACAGGAACAATCACAGAACCAGATAGAGATTATACAGACAAACAATAGCAAAGTGGGAACTATAATGACAAAACAATACCGAAGTGAGGATTTCACATCCCAGCTATTGATAAGTGAGTTCTTGCCAGACAGGATGCTATCAAACTAAGTTTCCTTTTACATCTTCTAGGCACTTCCCTTTCTCTGGAGGTGATAGGCACTATCAGGACAGGATTGTATTCCTAACAGCCCAATAGCACCTTATTTCAATGTGACTAGTTTGGAATGTGAGGATGTGACCGTTCACTTCCCAGCTTATGGCTGCCTCTGTTGCTTAGCCAAAGGCCTTAGCCTAAGAACAGGGCCTCCGACTGTCACAGTAAGAGAAGGACCTTACACTGGCAGACAGTGATTTTGATTCTTTCTTTTATACCTCTAACTAGCCAAGTGATAAGAATACACCTAAATTCTTCGAGTACAGGCCTTTACCGACAGGCCTGAATATCTATATCCTAACATCATCCGATGAAGTGAGCTGTAGCTCACGAAAGCTCATGCTCAAATAAATTGGTTAGTCTCTAAGGTGCCACAAGTACTCCTTTTCTTTTTGCGAATACAGACTAACACGGATGTTACTCTGAAACTTATCATCCAGCTGTTATCTCTTGTCTTCTGGACAACAAGCTCTTTAGGGAAGGAATTTTCATTTTTATGGACCTGAACCAAAGACCATGGATGTCAATTAAAGTCTTTCCTATGACTTGAAACAGCTTTGGTTCAGATCCCCTGGGACACACTCAAGTCCCATTGAAGTCAATACAGGTTTTGCCAATAGCTTCAGTGGGGCCGGGATTTTTCTATATGTTTTTGTATAATACCTAGCACAAGTTGGGCCTGGGTCTGGTTTATGCCACTAAGCACTACTGAAATATAAATGTATATATTTTAATAATAATTTTAGGGAGGCTCAAGATTTGCATAAATCAGTGTAAATGAGGAGAGGAATTAACTCCATATATATATATATATACACTAGTTCTAATTAAATACAAGTTTTACTTATAGAGCTTGAATCTGACTTCAGTTACACCAGTGTAAGTGGGATCAAAATCAGTCTAATTATTTTTTTGTAATCATCACTTGAAAGAGCACTTTTATAAGGGTAGAATATCAAAGAAGCTATTAATTATGCATCTGTGGTGGATAATTTGCCCCAGAAATAGACATGAAAGCAGGTATCATGCTTCAAGTAAATGCCTACTGAAAATATATTGAGACAAAATGACAGAGAAATAAATGTATTCATATTTATTCATGTTTGGACATTCTGTCCCTTTGATACAAGTTTTTAAAACTATTTATTTTTTTCACTGAAAGGGTAATGTACTGTATTAGGTAGAATTAGTCACACCAGCAATTTAATGCAACAGAAACATGAAGCAGAGTATTTATCTATGGCCCTTTGTTGGTGTTCATCATACCATTCCCCTTAGCGCAGCCACTCACTGCAGACATATTTCTGTTAAGTCTTTCAGTTTTGCTTTGCTGCTTATTAAAGCATGTTTTCTCATAGATAGATTCTCCTGTGAACCTTTGTTTGATAGTAGTTATGTTATATCCATCTTGTGCAGTTGTGGGTTAATCTGTGCTATTTCCTAACGTTTTGCATGGATGTGTCTTCTTAAATCCTGGCATTGTGGGCACCACTGTAAATAAGGAGAAACCAGAGAAAGTAAACGGACTTATTTCAGTGTTACTGACAAAATGAGAAAATAATCATTCCCTGGGTTTGTACATTGCTAGAAAGCAATCTTCATGATACCTGAAATATTCAACTTTTGGCATGGCAGCTTAAATTACACTTGTGTTATTTCTAACACCAGAATACTCTGAAGAGTGTTCTATGCTGGTCAAGCTGGAAAAGCACAATTTTCCACCACACCAGAATTTCAAATAGGGTAGAAAGTGTTTCCCTCCATATAACAAGAAAACAATACTTGGAAAGGGTGTGGGGGGGTTATTTCTATTTATTCCCCATTTGTGCTTTCTTTTCAGAAATGAGGTATATACATAACATTAAACTTCCATGCTGCAATTTTTATCCTCAAAGTCCAAGCCCGCAAGCCTGAGTCAAGGGACCCAGACTCTGAGGCAGTCATGTTTGTTTGTTTTTGCAGTGTAGTGTAGGCCTATTACCCTATGTAGTATAATAATAGAGGGAGTGAAAGCCTTTTCTTATAGAGACAATGTTATGAATGGTTTCAGAGTAACAGCCGTGTTAGTCTGTATTCGCAAAAAGAAAAGGAGTACTTGTGGCACCTTAGAGACTAACCAATTTATTTGAGCATAAGCTTTCCTGAGCTACAGCTCACTTCATCGGATGCATACTGTGGAAAGTGTAGAAGATCTTATTATATACACACAAAAAGCATGAAAAAATACCTCCTCCCACCCTACTCTCCTGCTAGTAATAGCTTATCTAAAGTGATCACTCTCCTTACAATAAGAAAAGGAGTACTTGTGGCACCTTAGAGACTAACCAATTTATTTGAGCATGAGCTTTCGTGAGCTACAGCTCACTTCATCAGATGTATACCGTGGAAACTGCAGCGCAGTCTGCTGCAGTTTCCACGGTATACATCTGATGAAGTGAGCTGTAGCTCACGAAAGCTCATGCTCAAATAAATTGGTTAGTCTCTAAGGTGCCACAAGTACTCCTTTTCTTTTTGCGAATACAGACTAACACGGCTGTTCCTCTGAAACCTCTCCTTACAATGTGTATAATAATCAAGGTGGGCCATTTCCAGCACAAATCCAGGTTTTCTCACCCCCCCCTCCCTTTCTCCCCCCCCCCCCCACACAAACTCATTCTCCTGCTGGTAATAGCTTATCCAAAGTGACCACTCTCCTTACATTGTGTATGATAATCAAGGTGGGCCATTTCCAGCACAAATCCAGGGTTTAACAAGAACGTCTGGGGGAGGGGGGGTAAGAAAAAACAAGGGGAAATAGGCTACCTTGCATAATAACTAAGCCACTCCCAGTCTCTATTCTCACTGAGAAACTGCTGAATTGGAATTCATTTGCAAATTGGATACAATTAACTTAGGCTTGAATAGAGACTGGGAGTGGCTTAGTCATTATGCAAGGTAGCCTATTTCCCCTTGTTTTTTCCTACCCCCCGCCCCGCCTGCCCTCCCAGATGTTCTTGTTAAACCCTGGATTTGTGCTGGAAATGACCCATGCATTCAAAATACACTAAAGATATGTATCAGAAGAACTCATTGTTAGCACTGTTTAGAATATGTAGAATTTGAAGATCTGTTTGTTGAATTAATTTGCAAACTGGATACAGTTAACTTAGGCTTGAATAAAGACTGGGAGTGGATGGATCATTACACAAAGTAAAACTATTTCCCCATGTTTATTCCATCCCCCACCCCGTTCCTCAGACAGTCTTGTCAGCTGCTGGAAATGGCCCACCTTGATTATCACTACAAAAAGTCCCCCCCGCCCCCCTCCCCGCTCTCCTGCTGGTAATAGCTCACCTTAAGTGATCACTTTCCTTACAGTGTGTATGGTAATACCCATTGTTTCATGTTCTCTATGTATTTAAATCTCCACACTGTATTTTCCACTGCATGCATCCGATGAAGTGAGCTGTAGCTCACGAAAGCTTATGCTCAAATAAATTTGTTAGTCTCTAAGGTACAACAAGTCCTCCTTTTCTTTTTGTAGAATTTGAAGACCATTCTTAGTAACTTGTCTGTCCTTTTGTACTTTAAATATTAAAGCACATACTAAAGTTCTACAGTTTGACAATTTACAACATTGTATTTCATACCGCAATACAACTTTGTTTTAAAGCTCATTTAGGATCACTCGCTCTCTCTTGCTTGCTTTTCTCTATCAGCACAATTACAGGAGGATTTATTAAAGATGGGGATCCATCAGATTTCTGGGGGTCTTTTTTTGCCATGCATCCAATAAAAAGAAGAACTAATAGTCTCTGAGTAGCTAAAGACATACTGCCATCAAGACTGTCGCAAATTAATCTTATGGGAATGTAGTTGCTAGTACAATTGATACATTAATTGTGAAAACAAATTGCTTCATAAGACTAAACTCCTAGTGAAACTTTTAACATGCTCTAAAGTACTTTGGCTGATCTAGAACACTAGGTCTGATGCTCCCCTCGGTTACACCCATGTAATTCTGAGTACCTCAGTTCATTTCCTTGGAGGTACTACAGATCTACTCCTGTGGAAGTGAGAGAAGACTTTGGTCTGCTGACAACTACAAAAGATTAGTAATTTTTCACTATATGTGTGTAAATGGAAGTCTAAATTTGTAGAGCTCCTTACTCAGGAGTTCTGGAAAAATAATATGTTAAAAAAGATTTGAGAAAACAACATCATCTTAAAGAATATATTTATCTTCAGTTTATGGTATCAGAACATCAGAACATAGGGCTATATTTTACTAGAAATGGGTCAATACCTTGTATGCAACCTACTTATTCTAAAGGAAGAGATATGTTGAATATTTTAATTATCTTAAAAATAAACCACGTGAAATTCTTACCTTGAGCTCTTTATGTTGGCACTTGGCTCCCAATAATCAAATGGCCTAACCATATGCATGGGAGATGTATTGCAGCTGAAAAGCGCTGCCCAGAGAGGAAAATGGGGCCTGAGATATTCTAACAATTTCAGTGGGGCATCATAGGAGCCTTGCTGAATGGTTTGGAGATGTTCAGTTTTTCAATGAAAGGCAACATTTTCTGTGGAAAGCAGATACTCTTTATGAAAAATTGTGCTTAATTGAAAACCCAATTTTCTATCAAAACATTTTTTGACAGAAAATTTTCAACCAGCCCTATTGTTCTGGTTGAGTAATGGTGGCAGAATCTAGTCCTAACTACTATGTTGGTGTAAACCTTAGAAAACTATTTTGTTTCTTCCAAATTTAAAAATTGTAGTACAGAAGCCCACTAAAGAACTTCAGCAGATGTTCTGTTCTTGGCTGAAGTGAGCTGTAGCTCACGAAAGCTTATGCTCAAATAAATTTGTTCGTCTCTAAGGTGCCACAAGTCCTCCTTTTCTTTTTGCGAATACAGACTAACACGGCTGTTACTCTGAAACCTGTTCTTGGCTGTTTCTCTGGAAACAGCATACCTGGTAAGTATACTGAAGTTAGAAAACAAACTATTCTACATGGCATGCATATTGAAATATACTATTAGGTTTGTTTATGAAATCCACATGCAGCTCTAGAGGCATGTGAGTGTATCATTGGATCAGATGTTTAATGAGACCAGCTTGAAGTCTTTCTCTGTCAAAAATAAAGCCATGGTCATTCCATGCAAAATATATATTCTAAAGAATATGTGCTATGACACTAAATGATGGGTTGAAGAAACACCTGAGGACTGAGTACAGAAGAGAAAATTACACCTTGCTAATTTACCACTTTCTCTTTCTTCAAGATCACAGAAAATGAAAATAAAAAGCAACTTTCAAATAGTTATTGGAATATTTAGCATCCCACAGATTTATCCATCAGTCAATTCTCTTTTTCATGGAATCTACTGTATTTTTATTTACTTTGGATAAGAGACTATCAGTTCTCTCTTTTAATACAGCACCTAATACAAAGGAATGAAACTAATGACTGTACCACACTTACCATTTCATTGTCTCTAGACTAGAGTCTAAACTAATGAAGGTAGAGAAAGCAATGTGTATGTATATAGATTTCCAGCTTTCCTTGAAGTGTTCATGATTAAGAAATAGGCTGAGGCTTAGGGTAGTACCCTTGGAGAACTAGCCTCCAAATTTTACCATCTCTATTTACTCGCTCTCATGTAATTCATCTAAAGCAGTCCCCTCTTACTTTAGTTTGTGTGCTTTTAGGAGTGTCATAATTACTTCAGTTATGGTAACTAATGAAATATACAAACAAAAACATTTATTCTCATGATTGGTTTTTCCTTGTTGGCTGTGCATGTCATGGTTTCAAGTCTGTCTTTATCCTCCAGCTGTTGTGCTCTTTTCAGTAATCAGTTAAACATTTTAACGTTGTTTGAAAGTTATTAAGAAGTTTTATTTGTTTGTTTGTTTGAATCATATCTGGTCTGGAAGGGACAAAAACCCCTTCTTTGTGGCAATATGGTACAAGAATATAAGAATGTACATACAGGGTCAGACCAATGGTCTATCTAGCCCAGTATCCTGTCTTCCAACAGTGATCAGTGCCAGGTGCTGCAGAGGAAATGAACAGAACAGGGCCATTTTACGTGTTCCATCCCCTGTTGTCCAGGCCCAGCTTTTCTCAGTCAGAGGTTTAAGAACGCCCAGAGCATGGGGTTACATCCCTGACAATCTTGGCTAATAGCCATTTATGGACCTATCCTTCATGAACTTATTTAATCCTCTTTTGGCCTTTGGCTTTTTTGGTAGTAGTTTTGGCCTTCACAACGAGTTCCTTAGGCTGACTGTAAGTTGTGTGGTGCCACATGTAGTTACTGCAACAGAAAATATAACTGAGGTACACCATTGCAATGAAATTAAACCTGATTCTCTACTTCAAAATCTTTGGTGGCAGCATTTGCAATAGAACTTTACCCAAAAACTCATGCTCTCTGAGAAGATTTAGCAAGGAAAAAAAAAACATCTAGGGGTTAATGCACAGGATATGAGAGTCAAGAGAGTCAGTTGTATAAGAATATACTCTCACTCACAGATTTACTGCATGATCTTGGGCAATTTGCTGAACCCTTATGCATGTCAGTTTTCCCATCTATAAAATGTAAATATTTATCTCATGAAGTCAGTGAAGATGTCACAGAGATCAGTGGATATCAGATCGGGCAATATGCCATTAATTGTTGAGCTCTGCAGATGGAACAGTATATAGAAATACAAAATATTATTATGTTAAGGAGAACTAGTGAGAAAAACTTCAAACGGTATTGACATTCAATTTGCTTAAATTTCCAAAAAAGTTATTTTAACTTTTCCAGATCTTCTTGGTCTAAAAATCAGCCTATTAATCTTACAAGAAAGGTTTCTCACAAGATTTCTCATTATTAGCAGGTTTCAGAGTAGCAGCGGTGTTAGTCTGTATCCAGAAAAAGAAAAGGAGTACTTGTGGCACCTTAGAGACTAGTACTCCTTTTCATTATTAGTAGTATGGATTGAGCTATGAAATTGTATGATCTCTCCTAGTTTTCTTGCACATTTGCTTCTGGCCAAAATCAGGAAGTGCAAATATTAATACTTGGGACTTGATGACCTCTGGGGCTCCCTTTAAGTCCTAAGAGTCTATTATTCTATGCACATACATGAACAATAAATAAACTAACTGAAGCCCCAAATAAATAGCCAAATCTTTTCAAACCACAACTAAGTTTCAGAATTCAGTGGAAAGGTTCAGATTGGCTGCTACTTTCTGTGAGCCACTTGGTCCTACTTTAATATATTCATTAGACATATATTTTAAAAAGCAATATTTGTCAAGTATATGGTCTCTGACATCACTGTATTATATGTGAAATTTCTTAATTTAAATTGAATACCAGAAACACTGTGGCAAAGGAAAATGCAAAATGCAGAGGTGACATAAGTACAAAGTATCTGTGTGTGTGTATTTGCCCTCCCTATTCTTTTATCTTCCTTCCTCCTTTGAAATGTTAACTTCTATTCAGATTTTCACTTAATATAAACACTACTGATTTTCTTTTAATATTTTATTTTTGTTATTGTTGGCAAATTTCAAATGTTGACGACTGTTTTAATTATCTAAGTATACTTCAATAAAAAGCTTAATTAAAATAGAATACATGGGTTATCCCAAAGGGAATATAATTTATTCAAAGACAGGCTTTTAAGTTTTATATATTTTCAAAGACATATTCCCCAAAGAAGGATGGTCCAGGAATGAAATAACAAACCTGACCCAGTTGTTAGTGGGTGATTCCCCACTTCCCAATAAATAGCTGACTTAACTATCAAGAGTTGACTTAAGGACCTATAATGTTTCTACATCACTTCTGAATGTGTTTTGTATTATACTGGCTAGTGTGCATTTGTGCCACTGTCCCCTTCTGGATGGCATGTCAGATCTGATCAAGTGTATATGATATGCCAATCTAGCAGTTAGCCCACAGAAGAGACTTTGTAAGTATTGAGAATCTTGTGATCCCAGAAACAAAAGCCACATTTATGAGGTAAAGGACTATTTGCACACACAGAACATGCAAGTGTGTTTTCATTTGCATGCCAGTTACACAAGTGTGTGCACACATTAAGCAATTGCATGTGTGGAAAAATAGCATATTTTATCTCTTTTTTTGGTGCAATTTCCCTTCTTATGTTAAGTATTACAGAAGTCATATAATGTGGTCGCATGTTCATGTTTTGCAGAGAGACCCCCTCTTTCTTTCCTTTTCAAATTTGGCCCAAGTTAGGAATAAGTAGGAAAACAAAATGTGCATACAATGCTTCATTCATTATTTATTATCGTAACATCTGCATTGTCCTAGGCACAGTACAAAAGCAAAACAAATAACAGTGCCTCTTCCAAAGTACTTACATAAGATACAGTTTGAAATATATATTACAAAGAGACCCCTGACTGGAATTCAACATTTCTGAACACAATTGCAAAAACTGAGTTTTTAGAAAATATTTCACCTGTGAGAATGCCTTTTGGGTTCCATCTGTGGTTCAGATTGTAACAGTTTTGTTGTCATACTTCTCATGGTTTGGGGATTTTTTTTTAGATTAGGATAATTTATGTGAATCCTCATATCCTATTGACTTCCATGGGATTCAAAGAAAGATTTTTTTTCTCATTTGAGGTCTCCCTTCTGTTTTATTTTTTGGCCTAAAATATTGAGATGATCTTGAGTAGCCTCTACACAGTAGTATAGACAACTGTTCTTGCTTCTGACAGTGGTTTTTTAGGGAAACAGTTGGGAGGAACAACATTTGATTTTGCTCAGATGCCATAGTGATGGATGCATTAAAAATCATTAAAATAACTAAATAAATACAAAAAAATAACATGATAATAACCATCTCACTGAATTGAAAATTTTCCATTATCTCATAAAATAGGTTGATGTTTAGTTTTGTTTCTATTGATTGCATATGGTAAACAATTGCACTTCCTCATATCATAATAATCATATAATAGAAATGGAAAACAACAGCTATATTCTCATCCACATGAGATTTCCTATCTTTGTATCATGCTTTAATCTCCATGTATTTGATTTAGTGTATTTTTTGTGAAATCTGACTAATTTGCTGCTATTAAATTTTAATCAAATATTCGTGCCAAAGGGAGCACCACGTGCAAAGAGAAGTGTGTTTTCTTTGGAGATGATTCTAAAAAGTATTTTTTCAACAAATAATAAATACACTGATTTTTCTTTCTATGTTGACGTTGGGAAGTTGCCAGTGTTAAAACCGTATTTTCTACATGAGAACTGATTGTGGCTGAAAGAGTAAATTATTGTGCTGATTGCTTTTTGAAATTATTGTTGGGTTTTTTTTGTTTTTTTTTAGATTAGTCAATAATTATATTTTGAATGAATATCGAAGGAGATGAACAGTGTTGAATAAATAATCAAACTGCAGGATAAGATATTTATTGATTCATCTGTGGTCATGGTTGTCTTTGGGACTAATTCTCATTCCACTAATACCAAGAAGCAACAGCAGAATGTAGGTATTTATGTAAGTCCCCGCCCCCCAAAAAACAATTACTGATTTAATTTAGTCTCCCCACAATCTCTCAGTTGGATTTCTCAATAACAAAACATGACTTAGCCAGCCATGACAAATCTAATCCTGCCAAACATTGTCTCATAGCAAGCATAACATTATTGCTGAGTAGTCCCATCCCTGAACTCTTGTCAAGAGAAAAACTGGAGCAACCTAGAGAGATGTTTTCCAGAGCGAGGAAAGTGAAACCCGGGTCCAGTGGATAGTTAGGTCATGTCAATGGTCCAACGGTCTTCCAGCACTTGACTACAAGCCAGAGACAGAATGTCTATTGTGTATCTTAAGTTATTCATTCCTCTCTCCCCTATCATATGCAACTGTCTTCTTAAGTTAATACACAAGATGAGATCTTAACCACAGAATCTGAGAGCATCAAAATTAACTCCGTCTTTTGCTCAAGAAGGAGATTTATATGCTATTTCCAAGCAAGGGCTTTTCCATTTAAAATCTCTATATAAAGAGGAGGACGAGGAGGATAAGTATAAAGAAGTTTGATTTTCCTTAGATTTAATATTTTGATTTCACATCCCTTACTGTGGGCTATGTCTTTAAGGTTCGATCCATCTGTTGAAAATCACCTGATATTGTATCAACCATATCAATTTAATTTTCTATATTCTGAACTCTTAACTAGTAATAACAATTGATCAATATATGCTTCATCATTGTGTTTTCCATTTATCTCAACAGGATATATCTCAGCTCCCCCAAATCCACATTTCTATCTGCTTTTTTCACACCAATACCCTTTGATCTAGACATAAATATCCGGGGGCCATATGTTGTGAGTTTCTTATTCTGTGGTGTTTTTCATATAGTTACTTTGCTACGTATGCTCGAAGCAAACTTAATGTGATTAATAATTGACATTTAAGAAGTAATTCTGCTGGAATTTCTCTGTTGTCTATGGTGTTGACATGCATGATTAAATCTAGTTTGCAATCCTCTATTGTAGGATCTTAGACTCATTTTTTTTCTCTAAATACTCTTTGTAATTGTCTACATAAATCATTTTCATATCCCATTTTTTGCAGGATGATTGGTGGTGACCACCATTTGTCTTGAAAGACAATGGTAGAAGCACCAAAAATGCTCAGTTGTAGCATCATGAGTGTCTTAAAAGTCTAATTCTTGAGTGACAGTCCTTGCCACAGATAATGCAGGCATAAACTGCATTGACAGAAGATGCAGCCGGTGCACTACTAATGCTTGAAGCCTATTGCACTTTCTTCTTCTCTCTCTTTGCTTTCCTTTCACTGAACCATCTCTTTAAGCCTCTTTGGGTATGTTTACACTGCAGTTGGACACCTGCAGCTGACCTGTGCCAGCTGACTTGTGATTGTAGACCTATGGCTGTTCAATGGCATTGTAGATGTCTGGGTTCAGGCTGCACTCTGAGCTCTGGAACCATTCTGCCTCACAGGGTCCACGAGCCCAGTCTGTGGCCTCTACATCCTATAACAGGGTTCAGAGTAGCAGCTGTGTTAGTTTGTATTCGCAAAAAGAAAAGGAGTACTTGTGGCACCTTAGAGACTAATAAATGTATTTGAGCTCACAAAAGCTTATGCTCAAATAAATTTGTTAGTCTCTAAGGTGCCACAAGTACTCCTTTTCTTTTTACATCTACACTGAAATCAAACAGACCATTAGCTTGAGCCCTTTGAGCACAAGTCAGCTGTCATGGACCAGCCCTTGGTGTCTAATTGCAGTGTAGATATACCCTTTGGCTCCCTGGTGCAGCACAGCCTTCCAGTGTAGCCTGTTGCCAGCTGCATCTTCCCAGCTTGCAGAGATGATATTGAAAGTTTTCAAATCCCTCTTGCCAACATCCATGAATCTGAACCTAGGTCATCCAAGTGGCCTTGGAGCATCTACAATTTCTCCATAGATAAACCCTTTGGAATCTGTCCATTGTCCATTCAGTGCTGATGACCAAGCCAGTGGACATGTCTATGCATGAGAATAGTGTTTAGACATGGCACATTTGCTGTCTCACGTACTTTGGTGTCAGGAACTTTGGTTTCAACAATAATGGCGCTGAAGAACAGGGATGGAAAACCAGTAATTAACAGAACAGGGATGGAAGCAGTTTGAAAAGATTTCTACACCAAACTGTATGTGTCTCAAATAAATGTCCCAGTACCAACACTTCAACAGACCAATGAGCATGTACTCCCAGTCCTTGTCAGCAAATTTGACATGCAGTTCATAAAATGAAGGAAGGAAAAGCCCCAGGTAAAGATGGACTGACAATCGAAATAACAGCTGGACACCAGGACTTCTGGGAAACCCTTGCTCAGAGGTTTAGCCGTTACTTGGAAATGCAGAAGATACAATCTAGCTGCAAGGAGTCCAACACCAGTCTGCTGTTCAAGAAGGGTGATCGTGAAGATCTAAAAAAACTATCCAATATGCCTGCTCTCACATGTCTACAAGCTGTTCACCAAAATAATAACAAACCAACTCTCATAGAGTCTGGATGAGCAGCAGCCGAGAGAACAAGCGGGTTTTCGAAGTGATTTCAGCATAATGGACCATATTTTCACTATAAACCAGCTATTGGAATGCTCAAGGGAATACAAATTCCCTTTATGTATTGCCTTTGTTGAGTATGAAAAAGCATTAGACAGCGCAGAGATCAATGCAGTGTTGAAAGCTCTTGCAGAGCAGGGCATCAACACAAATGATATAAAACTATTAAAGGAAGCAAATTCTGACTGCACTACAGATATAACTTTATTTGTTACCCCCTTCACATCCCAGTTAAGAAAGGTGTGAAACAAGGAGACACAGTTTCACTGAAATTCTTCACAGCCTGCCTCAAAATGGTAATGAGGTGGATGAATTGGAAGGGTGGAATCAACATCAACGGAGAGCAGTTAAACCAGCTCAGATTTGCAGACGATATTGTGTGAATCACAGAAAATACTATCAAACTACAGAAAATGCTGCGAGAACTCAACACAAAAAGCAGCCAAGTTGGACTGAAAATTAACTGCTCCAAAACGAAATTTATGCAGTCTGATACCTTGACAAAAGCCCAAATACCAATCAATGGAGAACAAACAGAAGAAGTTGAGCAATATGTCTGTTTGGGCTAAGAAATTAACATGTGCCATGATCAGGAAGGTGAACTCTCATGAAGAAAGAAAGCAGGTGGGTGCACATTCAATTCTGTCAAAGACTTCCTCCAAGGAAAAATCAACAAAGCAAAATGTGCCAGCCTCTTCAACTCAACAGTACTGCCAGCAATGTTGTACAGCAGTGAAACATGGGTGCTGATTTAGACAATGGAGCAGCAACTGTCTGTCATTGAGAGGGTCATGGAAAGTAGAATTCTGAGAATTTTAATCCGTGACCGAGTCCCCAATGAAGTGATCAGACAGCAGAGTGGAGTGCAGGATGTTGTCATTGAGAGCAGGTACAGTAAAATGTGATGGGCTGGGCATATAGCAAGGCTCACTGACAATCGATGGACTGCAGCTGTCACCGAGTGGTACCCAAGGGAACTGAAATGTCCACTCAGCTGACTTCCAAAGATATGGGAAGATTTTATCATGAAAAGATATGGCTGCACATGGAGAAGGAAGACCAGGATACAAGACGAATGGAAGACATGTTGTGATCAGCACAATCTATATGAGGGCTGAAGGACCGATGGATCAAGGTGATATTCATTATGGTCTCAGACACTCACTGGAGTGTTGGTGGGAGTTGGGATCAGTCAGGAAAATGAGTCTTACATGCAAGGCTTCAGCAATGCCACATGGAACACTAGTTGTATGCACAGGGATCAAAGTAGGTGGAGTTTGAAAGTGACTAAATTGATTTGACAGTGAATTCAGTACGGGCCAAGGAACTGTTAGTCTAGTTTGTAGAGTGTGTGTAGGTGTTTGGTTGAGAGCCAAACCTTCTGGCCTACAGAGAAGACAGTACCTTGCTGTTGATGCTGTTCCACATCATACTGGTAACTCCTCTTAGCATCCTCCAGATGGGTTTTCAGCTCCTTTTGGGTCTGTTGTACCCAGTCTGCAGCTGCAGACATGGAGGAAGTTGAGGGCAGTTCTTGGTGAAAACAAGAGTGAAACCCATAATTTGAAAAGAAAGGACTTTGCCATGTGGAAGCATGTTCCACGTTGTTGAAAGCAAATTCTCCCAGGTGTAGTAGAGAGGACCAGTCTTTCTGGTGATAATTAATATAGGGCTACTGTTCCAGAATTTGATTTGTTCTCTGTTTGTGGCTGTTTATCTGGGGTTGGAGGAGGATAAGGGGCTGGAGCAAATCCCTAATATTCAGAGGGCCTCCTGACAGAAGCAGGACGTAAATTGTAGGCCATAATAGGAGATGATGCACTCTGGAGACTATGAATGTGAACAACCTGGCTAACATCTGGGCGGGCATTTTCCTTGGAAGAGTAGTCTATCTTGGAGAAATAGTTTACTATGGTCAAGATTGTCATAAAGCCATTGGTTTAGGGTAATTTCACTATGAAGTCTAGATTGGCAACTACCCAGGGTGTGGATGGTACTTCTGGATGCTGCTGGAGTCAAAGGGTTTTATTGTGTGGCACCTTGGCCCAGGCCCAGATGTTGCAGGAGATTATATAGGTCTGTATTGCGGCTACCATGCTAGTCCACAAAAAGAACAAAGAATGCTGCTGGGTCTTGGTAAGGGTGAAATGCCCTGCCAGGGGAAGAGCCATGGCAAACTTGCAGAACTGCAACTTTTGGGATCCCAGGGGGGACACAGGTTTATTCTTTCACATAGAATATCCCATTGTTGACACTGGAGGCCCCTTGTTTAATGCTTCCTTCTTATCGGGGGACTCCTGTGGGTTAAGGCTGACTGGATCAAGACAAGCAGGTCTTGATGGGGGAGCTGAACCAAGAAAGTTCTGGGGTTTGAGGATTCGTAGATATTAAGGACAGAAGGGACCATTATGATCATCTAGTCTGACCTCCTGCACGACGCAGGCCGCAGAATCTCACCCACCCACTCCTACGATAAACCTCTCACCTATGTCTGAGCAATTGAAGTCTTCAAACCATGGTTTAAAGACTTCAAGGAGTAGAGAATCCTCCAGCAAGTGACCCATGCCCCATGCTATAGAGGAAGGCGAAAAACCTCCAGGGCCTCTTCCAATCTGCCCTGGAGGAAAATTCCTCCCTGACCCCAAATATGGCGTTCAGCTAAACCCTGAGCATATGGGCAAGATTCACCAGCCAGATACCCAGGAAAGAATTTTCTGTAGTAACTCAGATCCCACCCCATCTGACATCCCATCACAGGCCATTGGTCTTATCTACCACTAATAGTTGAAGATCAATTAATTGCAAAAATCATGTTATCCCATCATACCATCTCTTCCATAAACTTATCGAGTTTAATCTTGAAGCCAGATAGGTCTTTTGTCCCCACTGCTTCCCTTGGAAGGCTATTCCAAAACTTCACTCCTCCGATGGTTAGAAACCTTCGTCCCATTTCAAGTCTAAACTTCCTGATGGCCAGTTTATATCCATTTGTTCTTGTTTCCACATTGGTACTGAGCTTAAATAATTATTGTTTGAGACTTCAGGGATTGGGTCTTTTGGGCCAGGAAGATGATCTCCTTTCTGTGACAGCACATTGGCCTTGGTATTTTTAGGAGCTAGAAGATAGCAAATAATAAAATCAAAGTGTCAGAACAAGGACCACCAAAGCTGTCATTGATTAAGAGCCTTGTCCCTATTCAGATATTCCACATTCTTATGGTTGGTATACACCTGGACTGGGGACTAGGCCACCTCGAGATAGTGGAACCATTCTCTAAAGTCATCCTTAATTACCAGGAACTCCTTGTCCAGGATTTCATAGTTTTGTTCTGTGGGGAATGGTTTCCTGGAGTAAAAGGCACACGGATGCAACACTTCTTAGGGGCCTTGTGTCTGGGAAAGCACTTCCCCAATCTCCATGTTAGTGGAATCTGCTTTCCTGGTGAAGGCTTGTGTGGGATCAGGTTGGACCAGTTCAGGGGCAGGTTTTCTAGAAGGTAAGCCTGCCAGGCAACAAAGTTGGGCTCCAACATGGCATAAATGCACCCAAACGGAATCTTCATCTTGATTGAAATTCTGTGTGGCAGTTGTACTCCCGACGTGGTGATAAGGAGTCTACATTCTTTTTTAAAAATACATTCACATAATAACTGTGCTGCGTGGGGATTTGGTGTTCAGTATCTGGTCAGGCTGAGTACTCTTGCTTGAGGTCCCCAGAAAACAGTTGCATGCTTCCCACCCACTGCAGTCTGGGTGTCTACTACTGACAGAACCCTGAGGGGAAGTTGACCTTCAGTTCCCTCCACTTGATGTATGGGCTATGGTAGAGCAGACAGGAGATACCCAGAATCAGAGCGATATGTATGGAAAGCATGATATTGAATTTCAACATCTCCTCTTGTCATTGGATGGTAGCCTCCGAGGGTGAGGATTGCATGGCATGGGCCCAAAAGACAAGAGGGATCCATCAATTGTCATCCTAGGTCTGGGGTGGATTTTGGCTGTAGGGAAATCTGCAGGTTCAGGCTATGTCCATGATGATGCAGTTATCTGTGGTGCCTGAGTTGATGACTGCCAACTGCAGGAGTATTTGCCAGGGATACACAGGTATTTGTAACTCAAATAGAACTTGTAGGTGTGGTGTCACTTGCTTTGTGTTAGTGTGAGTTCCAGTCACGTTGTTCAGGATTCACAGGTACACTTTGTTAGGGCCACCAGGCCAGTCCCCCTAACTGGGCCCACACTGTCTTGTTTCCGGGCTCCATTTGGGCTGGGCTTCAAGTGTGGCTTCTGGAGATGACACTACCTAGCTCATCACAGTAAAAACACAAGTTGATATGTTAATGATGCTCCTTTTCCTCAGAGGTGAGGTGCTGGAAGGTGAAGTCTACCTGCATCAGCTCCACCTGCAGAGCTGGGTTTGATAAACAGGGACACATATGTATAGTTCCAATTATTTTCTCCTGTCATTCCCACAGTTGATTATTGATCTGGACCAATAAATATGTCCAGGTCTGCCAGGGTCTTGATCTGGGCCAGTTCATTCTTTATTTCTTCTCGCTGGCCCCACTGCAACTGGCCTAGTTGGGCCACCTCCTTCCAGGCTGCATCTGATGTGAGCCAATGAAAATGTGCTGCATAGGAGGCAGCAGTACCTTGCTCCCTGCCAGAGATTACGCACAGTAGCTTCCACAGTGCATTTGTGACTGGAATAATCAAAGATAGCTGATATTGCCCCAGTTTGACAATACTGGACTCTCAGTATCAAATAAAGAGGAAGCCCAGTTGCAATGCTTCTCCAGTCATAAGGCTGACTACTAGGCCTACCTTGGGTGCCTCAGAGGAGTATGTCTGTAGATGAAGCAGGAACTGGAGGCAGAACTGATTCACAAAAACTTGAAATCTTTGGTGATCAGGGTGGTGGTGCAGAAGGCCAGGGTCAAAGTGCAGAGTTCTCAGTGCAAAGTTACAGCACTTGTTCTTGCAATATTTGGTTTTCAGTGGCCTATTCTGTAGCCATGCATGCATCTCTTGGTTGTTTGCCAGAAGGTAGGCTCTATTTTCTATTTTCCTCTAAATACTCTTTTTAAGGGTCTACACAAAGCATTTTCCTAATCCATTTGATGCAGGGGGATTAGCAGATGATGCCTGCTATGGTATTTGGTATTTATAAAACATATGTACTGCAAAATTTCAATTGTAGAAAAAATGAAATTCCTGAACAACAAAAATATGGGTTCCTCCAACATGGAGCATTCCCATTTGCTCATGTTCATGTCAGCATGGTGATTTCTGTGGAACAAGTGTGTCATATATTATAAAAGTAGTCTTTCATATTGCCATATATTTCTCTTGGTGAACTCAGACACTTACACACTATTCACCACTCTTTTCAGGTTGAGTTTCTTCTTTATTTCAGTATGGAGTTCTGCTAGCAATGGCATAAAGTGCTTCTAGGTAGTGGGTTAGATTGCACTTATTTAGATGACCTTACAAGAGGATAGAAGAAGTTATGGTCTCGTTGTTTTCTTATTCTCTTTCATCTGTCTGTCTCCAACTGTTGTCACTTGTCTTATACTTAGATTATATGCTGTTTGCGTAGGGTTTTCATTTTGTTCTGCATCTTTACAGTGCCTACCAGAGTGGAGTCCTGGTCCATGTCTGGGGCTCCTTGTTTCTGCTGCATACAAATAAAAATAGAGCCATTGAATAACTTCCCATGGGAAGCTAAGGAAGCCCCATCACTCATCATGCAAAATGAAACTGGAAAAACGGCTAGAAAATGGACTGCAGGAAACAAAGGGAATTAAAACCACAATATACTGGATAGATTAGCAATGTCAAAACAACCAAATAAAAATAAACATACAAATAAAAATGTAGTGTATGCAACTGTAAAGAATGAATAAAGTTAGCTTGGATACAAAGTAAATAAAAATGGAGCTCTTTGGAAACTGGTACTTTCTGTTAGGATATAGATATTCAGGCCTGTCTGTAAAGGCCTATACTCTAAGAATTTAGGTGTATTCTTATCACTTGGCTAGTGATAGAGGTATAATAGAAAGAAAGAATCAAAACCACTGTCTGCCAGTGTAAGGGCCTTCTCTTACTGTGACAGTTTGTGGCCCTGTGCTTAGGCTCAGGCCTTTGGCTAAGCAGCAGAGGCAGCCATAAGCTGGGAAGCGAACGGTCACATCCTCACATTCCAAACTAGTCACATTGAAATAAGGTGCTATTGGGCTGTTAGGCACTATCAGGACAGGATTGTATTCCTATCACCTCCAGAGGAAGGGAAGTGCCTAGAAAATGTAAAAGGAAACTTAGTTTGATAGCATCCTGTCTGGCAAGAACTCACTTATCAATAGCTGGGATGTGAAATCCTCACTTCTGTATTGTTTTGTCATTATAGTTCCCACTTTGCTGTTGTTTGTCTGTATAATCTCTGTCTGGTTCTGTGATTGTTCCTGACTGCTGTATAATTAATTTTGCTGGGTGTAAACTAATTGAGGTGGTGGGATATAATTGGTTACATAATCATGTTACAATATGTTAGGATTGGTTAGTTAAATTTCAGGAAAATGATTGGTTAAGGTATAGCTAAGCAGAACTCAAGTTTTACTATATAATCTGTAGTCAATGAGGAAGTGAGGGGGAGTGGGTGGGGGTGGGCATGTGGGTGTGTGAGATGGGAACAGGGAATGGGGGTAAGAAAATTGGAATCATGTTTTGCTAAAGGGGGAAATGGGAACAGGGAATGGGAGTAAGGAAGTTGGAATCATGTTTGGCTAAGGGCAGGAATGGGAACAGGGACACAGGTGTAAGGCTCTGTGGTGTCAGAGCTGGGAAGGAGGATACTAAGGAAGGAAACTGGAATCATGCTTGCTGGAAGTTCACCCCAATAAACATCGAATTGTTTGCACCTTTGCACTTCGGGTATTGTTGCTCTCTGTTCATGCGAGAAGGACCAGGGAAGTAAGTGGGTGAAGGAATAAGCCCCCTAACACTTTCCATGAAAATTTTTGAAAGAAACAGAAAATACTGATTTTTAATGGATTTTTAATAACCCCTACATTTTAAAAAGCAGCAAACATTTTCATTAAAAAGTCATTTACAAAAATAAAAAAAAATGTTTTAGCTACAATATTTCAACCAGCTCCAATAACACATACATGTAAATTTGAGATAAATCAGTATGGAGCAATCCAGAAATAAGTCACTTAAACGTACTAAAGGCATGAGTTCCAAGGATATTGATTAAAAATAATATCAGTCACAACCAATCAGAAATTATTCTACAGATTATCTTGTAATTAAATTATCCGTTCCTCTGGAAAATACCTTTGACTGAGATAGACACTTGAATAAAATTTTAAAAAAACAAAACAAAAGCAAATAAAGCCATCACTCTGCATCCTCCCATCTGTGCTGTGGAGATGAGAAATCAGAGCAGCTCAGGCTAAGGATCTGCTAGAAACACAGGCTGAAATCCTGACCCCATTGACAGCAGTGACAAAACTCCCATTCTCCTGGACACACAGGAAGAAATACAAGAGACAAGGCTTGTGGTTTAATTAGACCACAATTTATTAACTTACCTGGGAGCAGCAATAACTCATACAGTACAGGTCATGATTCCTTCTTAAATCTTTTCTTAGATCTATCAGCCTCCAACCCTGCATAGTCAGACCCCAGTTCTCCCCTCAAATGAGTGGTAAGAGATTTGGGGAAAAGAGATTATCACTTATCTGGACCAGTCATTAGGCATCCCATCCCTGTCCCCCAGCATTTTAGAGGATATTTTATAATCCTCCTCCAGTCCCAGTTATCAGGGACATATCCTGGATGCCTGCTGTTAGGAGGTGCAAGAGAGGGGTTGAGGGGGTCTTGGCTAGAAGGACAGTGCTTATATACAGCCCCCTAGATGCACAGGGGCTAATGGCTTACCTGACCCCCTTATTGGCTAACTCACTAGCTTAGGTGATGACCAAATTGAACTTCAACAGGAGTTGGGTATTTAATTCCCATAGGTATCTTGGAAAATCCCCCCAAACTGACATTAACCTCTAGAGCTTTTTTGCTGTATATTTTTTTCTCTTCTTTCAAGGGTGCATGATGTATATGGTGGCTGGTACCATAGTTTGCCACCACTAGTACTGGACATATCATCTCTAGTCTTCTGTAACCCAGCCCTATTTTGGTCCTAATGTTCCACAGATCTCATATCACCCTTCTGAAGCCTTGACCTTGGTTTCACACACATATATTCAAATCCACCATCAGAAGTGAATAGAAGGAAATAACCCAGAGGAGAATTAAAGAAAGGCCTGGATATGTTTGGTGTTAGAAATCACCATATAAAAGAAAAGAAAAATGTTTGTTATTGGAATAAATTTCCAAGGACTATGCCAAAAATATAGGGTACTAAATTAATAGATAGGTTTCAGAGTAGCAGCCATGTTAGTCTGTATTCGCAAAAGAAAAGGAGTACTTTTGGCACCTTAGAGACTAACAAATTTATTTGAGCATAAGCTTTTGTGAGCTACAGCTCACTTCATCGGATGCATTCAGTGGAAAATACAGTAGGGAGATTTATATACATAGAGAACATGAAACAATGGGTGTTACCATGCACACTGTAACGAGAGTGATCATTTAAGGTGAACTATTACCAGCAGCAGAGCGGGGGTGGGAGGGAACCAGTTGGAGAACACTTCAATCTCTTTGGTCACTTGATGACAGACCTAAAATTGCAATTCTTCAACAAAAAAACTTCAAAAACAGACTCCAAGGAGAGACTGCTGAATTGGAATTAATTTGAAAACTGGATACAATTAACTTAGGCTTGAATAAAGACTGGGAGTGGATGGGTCATTACACAAAGTAAAACTATTTCCCCATATTTATTTCTCCCCAACCCCCCACTGTTCCTCAGAAGTTCTTGTCAACTGCTGGAAATGGCCCACCTTGATTAACACAACAAAAGGTATTCCTTCCTCCCCCGCTCTCCTGCTGGTAATAGCTCACCTTAAGTGATCACTCTCCTTACAGTGTGTATGGTAACACCCATTGTTTCATGTTCTCTATGTATATAAATCTCCCCACTGTATATTCCACTGAATGCATCCGATGAAGTGAGCTGTAGCTCACGAAAGCTTATGCTCAAATAAATTTGTTCGAATTAATAGATGAAACATATAGTAAATTTAATTTCAGTGACTGGTTTAAAGAAAATGGATAACACTTCAAAGTTAATGTTTCAAATAAGCAGTTAATTTTCATTTAGATTTAATACAGCAGTAATTATGGAATGATCAATTATTAAAAGTCAACTACTTAAGGATTACAATTACACTGAATAATACAGTTGCCTAGTGAATTTAATGATACATTTCTATTCAATTTTGTAAAGTTTTTCATTCACCCATGTTGAATTGTTTTGATTTTTTTTATTTCATGTTTTTCTAGAGAAAATCAGCAACATAAAAATCTATGGAAATGTGTGTTTTCATTTCTTTCTTTCTTTCTTTCTTTCTTTCTTTCTTTCTTTCTTTCTTTCTTTCTAATAATTTCTGTAGTTTGTAATACAGTCTGAACGCTAAGGGTAATGGTACTCAAACTGGTCTTTAGGTCTTCCTGCAATTCTAGGGCTGCAGTATCTTCCCACTGGTCTTGCATATTCACTCCATGAGTAGCAAAGATGGTGGATCCACTCATATATGAACCTATCATTCTTGCCTTATCATTCCCACCTTCTGCCTTCTCCCAGCATGCTATTGCACACGAGAACTTGAGGAACACCCATGGAATAGAATTCCATGATCTGCAGGGTATACCCATTCTTTGCATGGACTTGCCAAATGCTCCCATTTCATGCAGCGAGACAAGGTTATGCTGCATCTAATATCATCTTGTCACAGTGAGGTGGTTGATCAGTCACAATTTATCTGCTATGAAACTACAATAGGTAAATTGATTTAATGCAATTCATTCTTGGCAGTGGAATTTTATATTATTATTGCATATTTGGCTTTTTCTTTCCAGACTCTTCCTACTGAAAATGTGCAATAATTTCTGGGAAGCAATTTCTGGGTGCAATATCAGGAGTGTCTGGAATCCTGACGTTGCAGTCCTTGTTCAAGTAAAACTCCCACTGAACTCAATGACTACTGAATAGGAGGACTACAGCACTAAGTCTTTCTCTATGGTTTATTATAATGAAACTGTATTTAAATCTAAATAGGAAGATAGTTTTTTGAACAGAAACCTACAGAAAAGAATATTCCTGTCAATGGAAAAAAATTAGTTGAAAAGCTACAGAGGTAGGCATGTATGCTATATTCTGTTTTATTATCGCTCTAGTTTAACTACAGATATTGTACATAAAAAAGGAATTAACTGGGGAAAGTCCTATAACCTGTGTTATGCAGGAGGTCAGACTAAATGATCACAGTGGTCCTCTCTAGCCTAAGGATCTGTGAATCCATGAATTATGTATAACACTGAACTGTTTCCAGGAACGACATTGTAGTTGCATTATTTGCTCTACTGAACTCTTCCTGGAAAGGTAAGAGAATGTGGAGGATCATGATTCTAAGAAAAAGTGAAATTTACACTAGTAATCTTCCTTCTGTGTTTTACTGGTTGTTTAGGATATTTTTTCTACGTCTGTCTTTCGGTTATCAGAGTAAGCCTAGGGTGGTCACCCATTTGTTATTGTGAGGAATGGCTATTACTGTACTGTAAAGTACATTGCTTGTTTATCACTAAATTACCATGCCTGTATCAAGAGATTTTAAGACTGCATAGTAACTTTTTGAGTAATAAACACATTGTCATTGCCTCACTTTTATTTCACATACAACAATTGCTTTCTTCTGCTACTTACCATATAGGAACTACACAGAGAAAGTAAAGGATGCTAGATCTCTTCCCTAGGGGGAAAAAAAATCCCTGATGCACACAGTAAAAGGAGATAGAAATATTTCTCTTTGCAATGAACATAGGCCAGGCAGTACATACAGGAGTGATAAATTTAGCTGCTTAGTGGATGTATATCTTTTCAGAGTGCAGTAAATGCCAAGTTGGGAAAGTCATTTAATTTTTCCCTTTAACTTTTAGAATTTTTAAATATTAAATTCCTTTCCCTTTATTTTTTCCATTTAATTCTTCAATTGTATGTGGTATTAGGCCACTGAATCCATAGACATGAAAATTTAGCTTTCTCCTTGCCAGACCCTAACCTGCCCATATCAAAACCTTCTGTTCAGGCTTACGTGGGGCTCAGACAAAGATTTGGAGTGACGTGCTAAGAAAGATTCAGGGCTCCTGAAACATTGCTTGATTATAGAATATTCTAATGCTGTCGAATAGTGAACAGAGTGTGATGGAATTTATTTGTTACTTTCTTAGTTTCTTTAAAAAAAAAAAACGAGGAAATTCTGTTCCAAAAAACTACAATAAGAGAAAATTAAGTACAAAGTGAAGCACATAAAATAAAAAAAAAGTCAAAATAAGGGTTCTGCGTTCAACCTTAACTCCACCTACTTTTGTGTATGCATTGTAATTTAGTGTTCAATTACATGGCAGTGCTAGTCTGTTTTTTTTTTTCTTTTGCTTAAGCAGGTAATGTAATTTTCCTCTTTATTTTGAAATCCAACCCAGATTATCACAATATTGTATGGGTTATTTGGGCTAAGTGAGTTGACCAAGCTAAGGAAGCATAACATACTGTCCTGACTTCCAAGCTATCAGGAAGATTTAGCCTGAAGGAGTGAGTTATTTCCTTGTTGGGAGAGAAATGAAAGGACATAGACACAGGATCAATAATTTGTCCTACTCGTTTTTTGTTTTTGTTTTTTTTTTTAATTCCAAGATGTACAGCTCTTGCTGATGTAGTTTTGAGCAGCAGCATTAGACAAAATAAGCAAGCATAGTTTATGACTCAAAACTGCAGGTGTTACCAATTCAGAGATAGGGATGACTTTATATATATTGTTGTTATAGGGAAAAACAGGGTGTCAGCATTGACTACAGTTTAAAAATCTATAAATCACTTTATTGAGAGCCATCTTTAAAATATAGACTAGCAATTAATAATATGCTGAAGGAAAAAATCCCCATCATTCTTCATATTTTTATCCACCTCTTCACTTTTTAATGTGAGAAAGAATGATCCAGCATATAGGGTATTAGTTTGGAATTTGGTTAATCTAAATATCTTTGAAAATCTAGCCTTTCATCTCTCTCTGCCTCTGTTTCCTACCTGTGTTTAAAAATAAAAACAAACAAAGCATAAACAAACAAACAAAACAATATGAATGTCTTGCTATAGCATTCTGTACATTTTGAAAAAAAAAATCCCAATTGATAGAAATTTGCATTCCATTTTTGTTATAATTTATTTCATTAAATGCAAACTTTTCATATCGTTGCCACTTTTCCCACAGTAACAATGTAACAATAGTTTAAATGATTTCAGGGAGATCTTGTCAGACATTTCAGATATCTATGATCAATCAGTTTTCATTTACTTATTTGGGAGTCTATGTCCTATATTCAGGTTGTGATTAAGGGTTCAATAGTGCAAGGTGTTGAATGCTCTGTTCCCAGTCTCACAAAGCGCTAAAGTGTGTGCTTAACTTCAAGCAGGGAAGTAGTCTTTTTAAAATTAAAGAGTTTATCAGCAACAGAGGTTAAACTAGCCCCCCTGCTCTTCAACTTCTACCAGAATAAGTGACTTGAAATCTGGGAATCACCACTGCCCCTCTGTGGATATCTCCCTCTACTACATTCAAGCACAGATCAACTGTAGTGGAGAATTGGGCCGGAAAATGCAGAAAAGCTGTAACTTCTTAACACAGAAAATGTGTATAGTTCTCACAAGCAAACCAGGAAAATGTGATCTAGAATTTAGTATAAGGTGGATGCCCAACTGGTTGAAAACCCATACTCATAAATTAATTATCAGTGGTTTCAAACTGTCAAACTGGTATGGTATACCTAGTGAAGTCCATCAAGAATCTGTCCTGGATCTGGTCTATTCAGTATTTTCATTAATTACTTGGATAATGGAATAGAGTATGCTTATAAATTTGTGAATGATGTCAAACTGGGTGGGATTGCTAGCACTTTGGAGAACAGGATTAGAATTCAAAACAACCTGGACAAATTGGGGAATTGGTCTGCAACCAACAAGATGAAATTCAATAAAGACAAGTGCATAGTACTACACTTAAGAATCAAAAATCAAGTGCACAAACACAAGATGAAGAGTAACAGGCTAGGCAGTAGTACTGCTCAAAAATATCTCAGGATTATAGTGGATCACAAATTGTATGAGCCAACAATGTGATGCAGTTGTGAAAAAGTCCAATGAGAAACTGCTGAGCTTGAATTAATATGCAAACTAGATACCATTAACTTGGGTTTGAATAGAGACTGGGAGTGGCTGGGTCATTACACATATTGAATCTATTTCCATAAATTAAGTATCCTCACACCTTCCTGTCAACTGTCTAAATGGGCCATCTTGATTATCACTACAAAAGTTTTTTTCTCCTGCTGATAATAGCTCGTCTTAACTAATTAGCCTCTCACAGTTTGTATGGCAACTTCCAACTTACCTGTATGTATATATATATCTTACTATACGTTCCATTCTGTGCATCCGATGAAGTGGGCTGTAGCCCACAAAAGCTTATGCTCTAATAAGTTTTTTAGTCTCTAAGGTGCCACAAGTACTCCTGTTCTTTTCGTGGATACAGACTAAAATTGCTGCTACTTTGAAAGCTATCATTCTGGGGTAATTGACCCACTTTATTTGGCATTAGTGAGACTCCAACTGGAGTACTGTGTTCAGTTCTGGGCACCACATTTTAGGACAAATTGGAGAGTCCATAGGAGAGTGTCAAAAATAAAAAAAAAGATTTAGAAAATCTGACCTCTGTGTAAAAATTAAAAACAGCAGGCTATGTTTAGTCCTGACAAGAGATGATCAGGAGGTGGAGAGCAAAACCTGATAGTATTCAGATACGATTTTTATGATTCTATGTGATAATACAAAATTAATTATAAAATGTAACTCTCAAAATACTGAGCTGTTAAGACCAAAAGGTGTACCAGAGATCTTTATAAAACAAAACCTCAGCATCATTCTTAATGACAATGCCCTGTGAAAATGTTCTCTGCAATGGGTGAAGCAGATTTGGTCATTAAAATGCAGTTTGGCAGTCTCAGCAGTTAATCTATGAGGCAGAAGAATGTTCACAAGTATGTATAAGTGAGTTCAGTAATTATGAGAGACAACCTATGGGTAATTGATGTTCATAATGGAGCTGAAAAGCATTAACTTTAATGGACAGATAGAGGTGCAAATGCCAAAAGGAAGCATAGTTCTCTGGTTATTTCACTCACATCTTCTAGAAAGGTACACCCAACTTTCCATTCACTGGTACAGATCAGTGCGGACACACGGCAAAAGCAGCTGCAAACCCTATGGAATGTACTTGTGGATACTCATGACCCTAAGATATTTCAGCAGCCAGGTATCAGTGGACTTCAACTATATTCTGTCCATCTCCTTTTTCACCCCTATTATGAGTTCAGGGGACTAGAAGAGGAGTAACCCTATGCCATTGGCCTAAATCTACAGGGTTTGCAACTGCTTTGCACAAGTGCATCAGTACTGATCTGGGCCAGTGAATGCAAAGTTGCGTGTAAAACAGTACTACTGGCTGAAGTGTAAAATTCTGATTTGGAAGCATATTACAATGATTTTGCACTCACTGGGCACAGATACATGCAAAGAAGTAGAGAATCAGTCTGTTGTTCCTCCCTTCTCGTCCCCACCCCACTGTGTTGAACTGGAATCGATATTATCATGACTTTTACTTTGTTTCCCTGATGTACATCAGTACAGGTAGATTTAGGCTTGCTTGCAGTTTTTTCTGAGGTTGACACTCTCCTCTTGTATATTAAGTCTGTCTTGAAATCTTCAACTATACTTACAAAGGTTTATGACCTTTTTACCTAGTAATTCATACAAAATGGATGACCAGGGTTTAAGTTTTCTATATTTTTGAGACTGAGATTTCTTTGGAAATGTCTTCCTGGAACACTAAATTACACAAAATCTTGAAGGATTTGATTTGCATTCATTTTATCAAAATGCTGCTTTTTATGGGCCAGATTCTCTTTTTAAATGTGGCATTTTATTGCACCCAGGGGACACAAAGTAGTCCGATTCTGGTCACAAATCACCAACAGAGAATTCCCCTGGCGCAAGGGGATAATTCAGCACAGACTGAAATTCTGGGATCAGATTAAATTAGGGTTCAGGCATTGCAAACAGTGGAGCAATCTTGATGTGCATACACACAAAGAGGAGAAACACAGTATCAACCTGATCAGGGGAGTCATTTCCCCTTTAAAGAATCAGGCCATTTGTTACCATAATGACACTTTCTCCTATCCTTTAAAAATATTCCAATACTTCCAATTATTGATTTAGAAAAACATTTTTTGCACATTAACATTATGCTGTTTACAGTTGCTGTACCTAGAACATGTTTGTCCATTTTTTAAAAACATAAATACATTAATGATAGCCATTGATTTCACCTTCACATCAGTTTGCAATGTTATTTTGATTTATCTGTAATATTAAAAACATATCTAAATTATATATATTTTAAAAATAAAATATATTAAAGACAAACCACTTTGTAAGGTTCAAAAAGGATTTGATCCTTACAAATTAGGAGAGCATCGGCATTTGTGTTAGCTATAATAAATCTGTTTTCATGGCCCATAAATCGTCATGACTTACACCATTCATCAGCCACAGTCAGGAAAGAAATTTTCTTCTTTTAGTACCTAAGAGCTAAATCTTGATCCCAATTATTTTATCTCAAATTTGATCATTGATATAATGATTTGGCCTCCAATGTTTTATAACTAGAGATCTGAACACAAGTCTGGGAATCACACACTACTGAATTCTTAGTATAGCTCTACAGTACCACTGGCTTGTTGTATAGTCTTGGGCAAGTCACTTAACTTCTCTCTGTTTCCCCATTCTTTTGCTATGCCTAAAGTCTACTTGCAGTCCTGCAAAAAAGTTCACTTGTTCTTATATTCAGTCTGCTTAATGCACACAGAATGGTAGTATAAATACTAATTATGAAAATTTGCATAATTTATGTGATAGAAGTTTCAAGACTGAATGTTATAAACATAGTGAGCGAGTGTTTTTCTTTTAAACAGTTCTCTAGTAGATTGTAGCTTTGGGCAAAAACTTCTTTCTTGTCTTTTTAAATTGATCTTTTGTGAAAAATAACTTGCATAAATTTCAATAGTTTTACATAATTTTAATATTGCAGTGGAAATGTGAAATCTTATGAGATGCTTTTTTCTAGCTTGCAAGTATGTGTAAAAATATTCATGTATAAATCTGATGCATGTTGTTCATCACCTAACAGGTGGTAAAATAGGTAAGTATGTTAGCTTTTTATCGTCTGAGACCAGGGTTCATGGGATCATCAATCAAAATGAATTTATTATCTTTCTCTGAGGTCCTATAAGACATTTGTCTATATCCAAGGAACTTCTGTACCAAATGGCAATCTCTGTTGAAGGAAGGATCTAGAATATTGTTGGACAGCTCTAGGTGCAGGTTTGTGTGTGACAGCCTCATCCATCAGACACAAAAAATACTGTAAAGTTACATTACTTACAATTATCCAGCATTAACACTGTAAAAAATCAAGTAATCAAAAATAGAGGTAAAAGACTGAGGAGTCTTTTGTAAAAGTAAATAGATCCCATTGTAACCATGTTTCGTTGTCTATTGTTATTTTCCTTGTTAATAAATTAACCTGAATTATTATTTAGTGGACCCCAATTCAGTCAAGCATTTGCTTAATTCTATGCCTATACGATAAGCACATACTTAAGCACATACTTAAATTCCACTGAAGTAAATAAAAATTAAGCATGTGCATAAAGTTAAGCATGTTCTTACATGATCTGATGAATCAAGACCTTGCTGATTGGGGATTAATGTTGTTAATGCATACAATAAAATATATAGACAAGTTTCATTTTGTAGAATTTCCTGGCATTTGAGTTTTTGATTTGGCAACCCTGGCCAAATGTTGTGTTGTGTTTTTGTGGTGGTTTTGGATTGTATTGTTTTTATGTATATAAAAACTATATCAACAAAGATGGTGTTTTTTTTTTTTTAACTTCCAACCGTATGACATTATTTATTTATTTTATAGATATGCATTGTTTAAGAAAATGTCTTGATACATGTGCTAGTTAATTTGAATATTGATTCACCACCACTTAAACTCACCATGGATAGCATCTCTTAACTGTATGCTCACCACCATTTGGAGGAAAACTATTAGTCACCCAGATTTTTTTTACTTTAGTTCAGTATTTATTTTTATTAAAACCCTTGTATGACTTAGCATTTACCTGTATTTGTTTCTGTGTCTGATTGTTTGATTTTAGAGTATTTGATTTTATTTGATGTCTAGAGGTTTATTTTAAAATGTGGATCAACAGTTTATTATATAAAAGTATAAATATTAATATGTCTGTCTATGCATACCAATTTACAATATGTAGCTTGTTAATCAAATCCACAACATATGTATAATTACTTTAGCCTGATTCTGTCTCCATTAAAATAACGGGAGTTTTGCCATTGCCTCAAACTGAAGCAGGGTAGGATTGTTTGTGTTCTGTTGCTATTTGTCTATTTTCTTGAATATTCTATTAAAATATATAAAAATGTAATCTATTAAACAATTTCTACAGTTCAGTAGTAGTTAAGTTAATTATTTACATTTATTGTGACCTTGTAACATTAAAACCTAGTAAATGTTCTTTTATTGCAAGCTATTAAATCTCTCTCTTCGAGACTACTGCTTTACATTTGCTTATAAAAGAAAAGGAGGACTTGTGGCATCTTAGAGACTAACAAATTTATTTGAGCATAAGCTTTGGTGAGCTACAGCTCACCACTACGTGCATCTGATGAAGTGAGCTGTTGCTCATGAAAGCTTATGCTCAAATAAATTTGTTAGTCTCTAAGGTGCCACAAGTACTCCTGTTCTTTTTGCGGATACAGACTAACACGGCTGCTACTCTGAAACCTTACATTTGCTTATGTATCAGCTGATGAGAGAGCACAAGGATGAACAGTTTAATAATGGATGTCTTGATGTAAGTACATTCTGTCATGGGAATGTGAGCAAGGGGAAAGTCAAGATGTGATTTGGTATGTTTGATTTAAACCAGCATCATGACAGAGGTCATAATGCTGTTTTGACAACGAAGTACTAAATCATTCATTGCCTTTCCCTTTGCTCACTTCCTCCTCACAACATGCACTTATAGCTAGACAGTCATCTTTGGGATTCTTGTCAAAGTAGTTAGATAGGAGGAAGGAAGAAGGCTTAAATGAGAAGCCAAGGATTGCAAGATTACTTTTTTTCTGTGGTGTAGGATGACCACATTTCAGTTTTCTATGCCCCTATGATGCTATTAGCAGAATTGTAAATATCTCTGTTTCACATTGGGTTGTTGTTGAATAACTAGCTTTAAAAACAAAACCTTGATTTTCTCCCTCACATTGGACGTTCTATTCATATTTGATTTTTTAAAGTAATACCCAGATTTGTTTCTGGAGAGAGAAAGTGTTGAAAAGTTGGAAAAGAAAGAAGAATGAAGGCATTGAAAGTCACAAAAAGTTGGTCTAGATTATAGGTTGGGATTTTTTGCATTGTTGTTCTTAATTTTTTTATTTTTATTTTAATTTGTAATCTATGTAGCATACAATTCTACTCCCATTAGGAGTTCACTATTCAATTCTTTGGGAGCAGATTTAGGCTAATCCAGAGTGCTTATGAAAATTGCATTACAGAATATACATTTTAATGGCCTGTGTATTTGCTTTTATGCATATAATGAGACTTCATGTAGGATTTTCTTCTTCTTTTATTTCTCATTGGTATTTATGCATGATAACACTCACATGCAATGTTTTAACCATGTCTTAAAGAAGCAGTTACCTTAACATTTAGGGACTAATTCTGCTTTCACTTATACTGTTGTAATTCAGGTGTAACTCTGTTAAAGTCAATGGAGCTGCACTGGTGTAAAATAAAAAGGTGTCTCATGGCACTGAGAGGGCTTGATTAATGTGGATGGAGAAACATCTCTTGACGATGAAGTTCTGTTCTTGCTGCTATTGTTGGATCCACAACAACCTTTGATGCATTTGATCACTTATGCATGTCAGCAAAAGCAGTCTTTAATGCTTGTGTTCAATGGAAATCTGAAAGTTGGGTTGCCACAAGGCTCTATGTTGTCTACCTACTTCTTTGGTTTGTTTGTTAATTGATTTTGCCCCTTCCCCCCAAAAACAAACAAACAAACACACACACACACACACACACAAAACCTCAAACCATTTATAAGGCTGATAGGGGAGATAAGTGATATGGATCTAGATATCAGCTATGTACTTCTGCAGTTCAGCATGGAACTGCTTTAGACTTTAGCTCTACAGTACCACTGGCAGATGTTTTTTGTTTTGATGAGGGGCAGTTTGGTAAGTCTATCTGAATAAGACAAAACTAATCCTTGTAGGAATTTTGAAAAATTTATTAGCAGCTTATGCACTCTTCTTATTAAGATGGTGAGCCCCTGTTTCTGGCACAGGTCTGGAACTGTCACTTTGGGTTGCTCTCAGCACAGAACCCTGTTCTGCTTGTTACATTAGGTTCTCTGAAAACTCTGTTCTTTTTACCCTTTTCTATTATTTAAAGTTTAACTAAGGGTCTCACAGCGTCTTAGAGTTTGAGTGACTGACCAAGAGGCTCATTCTTCCTTCCCTTCCCAAATCCAACATCAGCTGCAGGATGTATGAAGTCAGCTGAAATGTCCTCTTTCTGTATTACAAGATTCTATTCGAACCAGACTTGGGGTTGGGCCTTCTCCTCCAACTCCTAACATGAATATGTCTACTGGGCTTCTTTTACGTTACAGTCTTAATGGATCCATGCAAGATATTTTCTTTTCTGTTTCTCTCCAGCTCTTTTTTAAAGAGAGGCATGCTATCTGGCTTTTCTGGGCATTCTGGGCATTTTTATTTTTATTTTTGTAATTTGGTATATTATCCCATTTACTGTGTCCAGAGATAAGAACTTAATTAATAAATAAAAATGTTATCTACTGCACTGGTGCAGCACTTTAAAAATGCATACCCAAGAGTGACAGCAACTTAGCTGTTAGGATGTATGTGTGTGTAACTGTTCGCCTGCCCTACTGCCATTTCTCCATCTTCATGCATGTATCCTTTCACTGCCTAAAAACATTCTCTATTCCCATTTCTTCTTTTATAGTCCTTTGCATCCTTCTTGTATGTCCCTCTCCTTTCTGTCCTTTCCCTCTGCTCATAATTTGAAAAGTTGTGCTCCTTTTTTTTCATGATCTGTGTGTATATATAAAATCTCACTGTACTTTCCACTTTATGCATCTGATGAAATGAGCAGTAGCTCATGAAAGCTTATGCTCAAATAAATTGGTTAGTCTCTAAGGTGCCACAAGTACTCCTTTTCTTTTTGCGAATACAGACTAACACGGCTGCTACTCTGAAACCTTTTTTCAGTTATTGTTGAGTACACTGTCTTGGGAAGCATCTTTTCTCTTCCATTTTGTGATTGTGTTTCTCTTTTTCTTCCTCCCCTTAACTCATCCATGCTCCATTGTTTCTGTCCACAGGATACAGTTTCTCCTTCCTTTCAGTCCCCACTTTTCTACGTTTCCATTCTTGCTTCATCTTGATATGTTTTCCCCAAGACTGCCTTCTTGCTCTTCCTTCCTGTCTATTTCTGCTTCCCTCATTTATTAGGCTACCAATTCTTTCCCCTAGCTACTCAACAGCTTAGTAACCAGCTGAATAATGACCCCTGTGGGGAAATGAGCAGGTTTTTTTTTTTTAAAGTAAGGAATTAATGGAACAATAGTTACTCATGGGGAAATTCTGCACCAAAAATTAAAATAATATATTTTAAAATTTTGCATATTTTATTTCTCAAAATAATGCAATATAATCATGCTGGTTTCAATTATTTAGGTAATTTATTTAAACTATAATACAATGGATGGAGAATGGGAGTGTGAAGTATTGCAGGAACTCACCAAATCCCCTTGCCTAATAGTAATGTAGCTAAGTTTGACATTTTATTTCTATTTATTAGTCAACAAATATATACAGCCATATTCTCAGTGTTACATCAAAGGCAACTGAAGAGCAACTGAGGGCTGGTAAATCAAACTCACAGTTTATATCAGTTACTGACCATCTCTAGAAAGGTCACTAGCAAACAGTTCATGGAGCACATTTTGATAGAAAACTTTGTCAGTCCAAAAATTTAGACCAGTTCTAATCACTAAAGCACCATAAGCATTTATAAGGCCATATTGTCCTTTGCACTTCTCTGGCAATGTAAAGGAGTCTTAAAACATTTACACCTGTTTTATACTCCTGGTGGGGGATTCACAAAGACAATGGGAACAATCACTAAGCAGGCAGGCTGCTACTTTCTGCTCTGCCACAGGGGACAGAGCCTGCCCCATGACTACCTAATCAGAAACACCCCAAAACTCTGCCTCTCCATACCAAGCATACCGCAATACCAAGAGAGAGAGACAGAGTGCCTCTCTTTGTCTCACGCACAACTGCACAGCTCCCCACCCCATGATTTATTTCTCTACCAGCTGCTCCGGGCACCCGAACCAACCTGACAGAGAGAGGTGTCTGACCGCTTGTGCTGCTTCCCTTTACTTCCCAATCAGAAGTCATTTTTCTGTGGGGAAGCAAAGAAATCTGCGTGGGACATGAATTCTGTGATGCAAATTTTCCCCAGGAGTAAGAAAGCAACTATCTTCTACTCCTTGCAAATTGAGTTGACTGGGATCCTATTTTTAATAATTATTCAGACCCAGGCTATCTTGTGCCTCCACTGAATAGTATAAGACCTATAAATCCTATGGCTCTAACATGACTAAACAGTTCTTGAATCCAGTTTTTTGGAATTACTACAAACATTTGCACATGAAATTGCCACTGTAACTGCAGTATTGTGATTACTCACACAAACAGGTAGTTAGACTTCCAAAAGATCACTGGCCCCTGTAGTTATCAGGTTCGATAAATTATGTGTGTGTAGTTGTGATAATTTGGGCCTTGGTCTCCTCAACTTCAGAAAACACATTGGAATAGTATATGACCATTAATGGTGAATTTAAGGAGCCTCTTGAGAAGAGTTTCTATCTAATACTGACAAAAATGTTCTCTTTGCCTTGGAATGTACAAATAAAATAATTTGCACTGAGCTAAACCTCATGCTTTCTAGTTCCAATTCTCTTTTTTTTTGCTGCCAGAAAGAAAATTTACATCAGATATAATATTATTACTTTATACAGTGCTGTTCACACAATATTTTTAAGAAGTGTTCTTCATCTGATAACTTACTTAAATTCTCTCTGCAATTTCAGTTAGAAGTATATTCTTCTTCATTTCCTGTATTCAACTTTTTTTCCCCTTTGACATAAGCTGATTAACCCTGAAGGTGGCTGCAGTGAAGTGATCACTATAGATCATCTGTAAAGTGCTCCTAAATCGTATAAACGTTTTACAGTTGCCTTAGATAATTAAATAACATTACCTCAACATTTGCAATATTCTTTGTCATAAGTGTAGAGAAATAAAGGGAATATTGAAAATAGAGAGTTAATATTAGTTGCAATGGACACCTTTAAAAACATGTGTCTTTCTGCTTTTGCTATTGCTGCCACAGTATTATGGCCAGTGGTGTAGCTTTACCAGTGAACACAACTCTTCACAGTGCTGTGAGCCTATACATACAAACCAAGGCCTCCATCTGTGTAAGTCCTATAACCTACCACAAATGAAGCTCTAAAACTCTCCTTCTCTTCAAACATTCCCTCCCTTACTCCTCCTTCCAAATTTCTGCCTCTTACCCCAAAGCACTCCCCTCTCTCACCAAACCTTCCATTCCCAGTGATGTCCCCCCACAAGGCTGAAAGTTGGAAGGGAGATGTCCCCCCTTCCTCTCCTAAAATTATGCCCATTTTTATAGCAGTTGTGGTATTTCCTATACTTAGAAAGGTGAATTATCTCAAATAATGCGTACATCGTTAAATATATAAACGGCAAGTTTGTAGCTGCAGCAGGCATTTTCTGGTAGGCAAAAGTGGTAGTGCTGGTTATTATTGAAGTTGCCTGACACTTCCCATTATAAGACTCTATATTAAGTTGCTTATAACTTTGCCAAACTTTAACCTTTTGGCCTGAAAAGTTTCATGCCATTTGTCTACCTGTGGCTGAAAGTATTGGGGAAATTTCAGCCAAAATGGCACAGCTGTTTCTGAGAAAGAGGCTGGAGAAAAATACATTGTTTTACCCTTGTTGAATTGTGGTTACTTTTTCTTTGATAAATTCTAGTGCCCCCATGCTGTGGAGCAATTTGGCAGGGATGTGGTCTTTCTGTCCAGGATGGCCTTTTTGCCACCCCTATTAATTTCTGTCCAAATTTAGACATGTAGTAAGTCTTTCAAAAGTAGTTCACATATGTTCATTAGAGATTTTCTAGAACGTGGTAGCTAGGTTCCCTGAGTATTAGACTCAGGCACTGAGGAAGAGGAGGCTGCCTGATCAGGAATAAGAGCTGGACCTGGGAAGAGACTGTAAATTTAGACAAGAAGCTGGAGGAAGACTGAGCTTACTCCCCTCTCGAACCTGGAATGGAATCTAAGATTCCTGCGTCAGACTATTTAATCTTGTTATCACTGAGTTGGAAACACATATAAAATAATTACTGATAAAGTTTGTAGAAGATGCAAAGATTGAATCTCTTAGAAATAATAAAGCTGCCATACAACTTTATACAATTCTTCGCCTGTCAGAGAGTTTTTAGTGTTTGCCAGACACCTGGCAACACTTCAGTTCTGTCACTTTGTTGATGTTTGGCCTCCGTGACTGAGCAGTTGAAACCTTCAGGATTGCAGCAAGGTGTGAATCAAGTAGTTGTGTTTGGTATTTTGACTTGTTTATATTCATTGTGGAAAAAAAGTGATGCTGCCTCCATGGCTGACTCTGCCTGGCAACTAATCATGATATCTCTTCCCCTTTCCCCCAGCCAATGGGAGCTATGGGGGGTGGCACCTGGAGCAGACATTGCTGGAGTTTGAGACCCCTGAAGTTAATTATCCCAGCCAAGGCTTTGTCAAGCTGGGCCTTAAAAACCTCTAAGGATGGAGATTCCACCATCTCCCTATATAACCCATTCCAGTGCTTCCCCACCCTCCTTGTGAAATAGTAGTTCCTAATATCCAACCTAGACCTCCCCCACTGCAATTTGAGACCATTGCTTCTTGTTCTATCAAATTGGAGGAGAGATTGTATTATCTCTTGACAATGATGCAACCACTACTGGGATATTGTGTCCAATTCTGGTGTCCACAGTTTAAGAAACATTGAAAAATTGGAGAATTCAGAGAAGAACCACAAAAATGATTAAAGTATTGGAAAACATACCGTATAGTATTGAAGGAGATCTTTCAATTTAGCTTATCAAAGTAAAGGCTAAAGTGTGACTTGATTGTAGTGTATATGTACCTGTTAGGATATAGATATTCAGTCCTGTCGGTAAAGCCCTGTACTCAAAGAATGTAGGTGTATTCTTATCACTTGGCTAGTTAGAGGTATAAAAGAAAGAATCAAAATCACTGTCTGCCAGTGTAAGGTCCTTCTCTTACTGTGACAGTCGGAGGCCCTGTTCTTAGGCTAAGGCCTTTGGCTAAGCAACAGAGGCATCCATAAGCTGGGAAGTGAACGGTCACATCCTCACATTCCAAACTAGTCACATTGAAATCAGGTGCTATTGGGCTGTTAGGAATACAATCCTGTCCTGATAGTGCCTATCACCTCCAGAGAAAGGGAAGTGCCTAGAAGATGTAAAAGGAAACTTAGTTTGATAGCATCCTGTCTGGCAAGAACTCACTTATCAATAGCTGGGATGTGAAATCCTCACTTCGGTATTGTTTTGTCATTATAGTTCCCACTTTGCTATTGTTTGTCTGTATAATCTCTATCTGGTTCTGTGATTGTTCCTGTCTGCTGTATAATTAATTTTTCTGGGTGTAAACTAATTAAGGTGGTGGGATATAATTGGTTACATAATCATGTTAGGATTGGTTAGTTAAATTTCAGGAAAGTGATTGGTTAAGGTATAGCTAAGCAGAACTCAAGTTTTACTATATAGTCTGCAGTCGATCAGGAAGTGAGGGGGGGTGTGTGTGGGTGGGGGAGATGGAAACAGGGAATGTGGGTAAGGAAATTGGAATCATGTTTTGCTAAAGGGGGAAATGGGAACAGGGAATGGAGGTAAGGAAATTGGAATCATGTTTGGCTAAGGGCAGGAATGGGAACAAGGACACAGGTGTAAGGCTCTGTGGTGTCAGAAATGGGAAGGAGGACACTAAGGAAGGAAACTGGAATCATGCTTGCTGGAAGTTCACCCCAATAAACATCGAATTGTTTGCACCTTTGGACTTTGGGTGTTGTTGCTCTCTATTCATGCGAGAAGGACCAGGGAAGGAAGCGGGTGAAGGAATAAGCCCCCTAACAGTACCTACATGAGGCATTGAAATCTGATAATAGAGAACTCTTCAATAAATCACACAAAGATATAACAAGAACCAATGGCTGGAAGCTGAAACTAGATAAATTCTAACTGGAAATAAGGTATACATTTTTAACTTTGAGGGTAATTAACCATTGCAACAATTTACCAAGGGTTAAAATCATAGAAATGTAGGACTGGAAGGGACAACAAGAGGTCATGTAGTTTATCTCCATGCATTGAAGCAGCATTCATTATATCTAGACCATCCCTGGACTGGTGTTTGCTGGACTGGTTCTTAAAATCTCTAATGATGGGGATTCCACAATCTGCTCCAATGCTTACCTACCCTACTATTTAAAGACGGTTATAATGTCCCCCTCAGTCTTCTCAAGACTATCTATGCCCATTTCTTTTCAGTCTTAGATGTTTTCTAAGCATTTTATCATCTTTTTCCTCTCCTTGAGTTGTTATGGATTCTCTGTCACTGGAAATCTTAAAATCAAGACTGGATATTTTTTTCTAAAAGATATGTTCTGGTTCAGCTATAATAGTAATAATTAATAATAATAACAATAACAACAACAACACATAGGAAAATTATTACATATTATTATTACATAGGAAAAGGAAGAAAAGGGAACTCAGTGTAATGAATATAAATCAGAATGTGGGAAATGTAGAAAATTGATAAGGAGAAATCTATAGGCCAGCACAATTTAGGAAAATAAGAGGGAGCACTTTAGCAATAAAATTATTTTGAAAATGGTTTAGGGGGCTGTCCATCAATTATGGACACATTTTTGATGATTTTCAAGACTCACTTTCCCTTTGTAACACTGAAACAAACATGCCAATTAAGGGCTGAGCCACCCCTTAATATGTTATGTAAAATATGGACAATCCTTTGTTTCATTACTTCATGGCAATGGTAGAATTATCAATAATAATGAAGAAAAGGCAGAAGTGTTCAATAAATATTTCTGTTTTCTATTGAGGAAAAACAGATGGTGATGTATCACCATATGATGATGTTAATATTCTTTCTATTCTAGTAGTCCCTCAGGAGAATTTTAAAGAGCTTCTACTAAAGTGAGACATTTTAAAATCAGCCAGTCTGGATATCTTACATCCAAATTTCAAAAGAGCTGGCTGAGAAGTTCACTGGACCATTAATGCTGATTTTCAAGATATTTTGGAACACCAGGGGAGTTTCTGAAAACTGAAAGAAAGCTAATTTTGTGCCAATATTTAAAAAGGGTAAATGGGATTACAGAGGTATTGATAGGGCTGTTAGTCTGAGATCGATCCCAGGCAAGATAATGGAGCGGCTGAGACGGGATTTGATTATTTAATGCCAATCAACATAAGCTGATGGAAAATAGATCCTGCCAAACTAATTTGTTATTATTTATTAGCTCATATGTTTGGGCTGATAAAAGTAATAGTGTTGATATAATATACTTTGACTTCTGTAAGGCATTTGACTTTTTGTATGACATTTTGAGTAAACACGAGAATGATATAAAATTACCCTGGCACTTATTAAATGGATTAAACACTGGTTAAATGATAGGTTAACTGCAATTGGTTAACTGGTAGACTGTAATTGTAAATGGGGAATCATCTTGGGGGGGGGGTGTTTCTTGTGGAGTTCTATAGGGATCTGTTCTTGACCCTGCACTATTTAGCATTTTTACCAAAGACGTGTAATAAAATCATAAAATCATTTTATAAAGTTTGTAGGTGACACAAAAATGGAAGGAATGGTAAATAATAAAGCGGAAAAGTCACTAATACAGAGCTATCTAAATTGCTTGGTAAATTGGGTGCAAGCAAATAATATCTTTTCAATATGGCTAAATATGTATGCTTTTAACAGTGAGGGTAATTAACTATTGTCACAATTTACCAAGGGTTGTGGTGGATTCCCCATTACAGGTAATTTTTAAATCAAGGTTAGATTTTTTTCTAAAATATACGCTATAGGATTTATTTTGGAGAACTTCTATGGATAGGTGATTATAATAGTCCCTTCTGGTCATGGGAATTATGATTGCCTGTGCAACATTAATTTGGCCCTCTCATGAGTATGCATTATAAGCCTTTGTCAAGGTTCCTCCCCCACTCTGAACTCTAGGGTACAGATGTGGGGACCTGCATGAAAAACCTCCTAAGCTTATCTTTACCAGCTTAGGTCAAAACTTCCCCAAGGTACAAAATATTACACCCGTTATCCTTGGAATGGCCGCTACCACCACCAAACTAATACTGGTTACTGGGGAAGAGCGGTTTGGACGCGTCTTTCCCCCCAAAATACTTCCCAAAACCTTGCACCCCCCCTTTCCTGGGAAATGTTGGATAAAAAGCCTCACCAATTTGCCTAGGTGACTACAGACCCAGACCCTTGGATCTTAAGAACAATGAACAATCCTCCCAACACTTGCACCCCCCCTTTCCTGGGAAATGTTGGATAAAAAGCCTCACCAATTTGCATAGGTGACCACAGACCCAAACCCTTGGATCTGAGAACAATGAAAAAGCATTCAGTTTTTACAAGAAGACTTTTAATAAAAAATAGAAGTAAATAGAAATAAAGAAATCCCCCCTGTAAAATCAGGATGGTAGATATCTTACAGGGTAATTAGATTCAAAAACATAGAGAACCCCTCTAGGCAAAACCTTAAGTTACAAAAAAGATACACAGACAGAAATAGTTATTCTATTCAGCACAATTCTTTTCTCAGCCATTTAAAGAAATCATAATCTAACACATACCTAGTTAGATTACTTACTAAAAGTTCTAAGACTCCATTCCTGGTCTATCCCCGGCAGAAACCAGCATATAGACAGACACAGACCCTTTGTTTCTCTCCCTCCTCCCAGCTTTTGAAAGTATCTTGTCTCCTCATTGGTCATTTTGGTCAGGTGCCAGCGAGGTTACCTTTAGCTTCTTAACCCTTTACAGGTGAGAGGAGCTTTCCCCTGGCCAGGAGGGATTTCAAAGGGGTTTACCCTTCCCTTTATATTTATGACAGCCTTTAATTAAATGATTACATACTATTTTTTCCACAGGACCACAGTTTAGTTTTCTGATACCTTCATTCACTGATTTCTCGGTTTTCCATTTAAATGCTCAATGTTCTTTAAAGTCATACATTCTTTTAACATTTTAAGTTTATTAGAGACGAGTAATATATAACCTATAAAGAATTTTTTTTTCAAAGTCCCATTGAAATCAAGCACATACTTAAGTACTTTGCTGATTTGCAGTGTAGACCATTGTTCATTTGAGTTTTAAAGTTCTGGGCAAAATCCGACAATCACAGGGTTAAAAGGGACCACAAGGGTCATCTAGTCTTACCCCCTGCCAAGATGCAGGATTCATTGTCTCTTATATATCCTCTTCTGGTTTAAATAAGCATAGAATCATAGAATAATAGAATCATAGAATATCAGGGTTGGAAGGGACCTCAGGAGGTCATCTAGTCTAACCCCCTACTCAAAGCAGGACCAGTCCCCAACTAAATCATCCCAGCCAGAGCTTTGTCAAGCCTGACCTTAAAAACTTCTAAGGAAGGAGATTCCACCACCTCCCTAGGTAATGCATTCCAGTGTTTCACCACCCTCCTAGTGAAAAAGTTTTTCCTAATATCCAACCTAAACCTCCCCCACTGCATCTTGAGACCATTACTCCTCGTTCTGTCATCTGCTACCACTGAGAACAGTCTAGATCCATCCTCTTTTGAACCCCCTTTCAGGCAGTTGAAAGAAGCTATCAAATCCCCCCTCATTCTTCTCTTACCGCAGACTAAACAATCCCAGTTCCCTCAGCCTCTCCTCATAACTCATGTGTTCCAGTTCCCTAATCATTTTTGTTGCCCTCCACTGGACGTTTTCCAATTTTTCCACATCCTTCTTGTAGTGTGGGGCCCAAAACTGGACACAGTACTCCAGATGAGGCCTCACCAATGTTGAACAGAGGGGAACGATCACATCCCTCGATCTGCTGGCAATGCCCCTACTTATACATCCCAAAATGCCATTGGCCCTCTTGGCAACAAGGGCACACTGTTGACTCATATCCAGCTTCTCGTCCACTGTAACCCCTAGGTCCTTTTCTGCAGAGCTGCTGCCTAGCCATTCGGTCCATAGTCTGTAGCAATGCATGGGATTCTTCCGTCCTAATGCAGGACTCTGCACTTGTCCTTGTTGAACCTCATCAGATTTCTTTTGGCCCAATCCTCCAATATGTCTAGGGCCCTCTCTATCCTATCCCTACCCTCCAGTGTATCTACCTCTCCTCCCCATTTAGTGTCATCTGCAAACTTGCCGAGAGTGCAATCCGCACCATCCTCCAGATCATTAATGAAGATATTGAACAAAACCAGCCCCAGGACCGACCCTTGGGGCACTCCACTTGATACCGGAGCCATTGATCACTACCTGTTGAGCCTGACAATCTAGCCAGCTTTCTATCCACCTTATTGTCCATTCATCCAGCCCATACTTCTTTAATTTACTGGCAAGAATACTGTGGGAGACCGTGTCAAAAGCTTCGCTAAAGTCAAGGAACAACACATCCACTGCTTTCCCCTCATCCGCAGAGCCAGTTATCTCGTCATAGCTCGAGTGGAGTTAATGGAAGCATGTTGATTTACAAAAAGTGAGGATCTGACTCCATATTTTTTTCCATTATTGCTTCTAATTTCATATTGTGAGGAAAAAATTAATAGTTGTATGGTGACGTTAGTTCATATGTGGTTTTGGGCTATGATGTAACTCAAGCTATTTATTAAGAATTAACATATAATAGAATTGCCTACTCTATATTATAAAAGACTGGCTATCATTCTTTTAAACACCCTCAGGACTGCAGCAGTATTAAAACATAATTATCCTGTTACTCCACAGGGTATGTATTGGCACATAGATACAACTGCAGATCAGAATGAAAAACAAAGATAATTCCCGTAATGCTAAATTAATAGTTTTAGACCTGGTCTACACTAGGACTTTAGGTCGAATTTAGCAGCGTTAAATCAATGTAAACCTGCACCCATCCACACGATGAAGCCCTTTATTTCAACTTAAAGGGCTCTTAAAATCGATTTCCGTACTCCACCCCAACAAGTGGATTAGCACTTAAATCGGCCTTGCTGGGTCGAATTTGGGGTACTGTGGACACAGTAGGATCCCAGAGTGCTCCATTGTGACCGCTCTGGACAGCACTCTCAACTCAGATGCACTGGCCAGGTAGACAGGAAAAGAACTGCGAACTTTTGAATCTCATTTCCTGTTTGGCAAGCATGGCAAGCTGCAGGTGACCATGCAGAGCTCATCAGCAGAGGTGACCATGATGGAGTCCCAGAATAGCAAAAGAGCTCCAGCATGGACTGAACGGGAGGTACGGGATCTGATCGCTGTATGGGGAGAGGAATCCGTGCTATCAGAACTCCGTTCCAGTTTTCGAAATGCCAAAAACTTTGTCAAAATCTCCCAGGGCATGAAGGACAGAGGCCATAACAGGGATCCAAAGCAGTGCCGCATGAAACTTAAGGAGCTGAGGCAAGCCTACCAGGAAACCAGAGAGGCGAATGGCCGCTCCGGGTCAGAGCCCCAAACATGCCGCTTCTATGATGAGCTGCATGCCATTTTGGGGGGTTCAGCCACCACTACCCCAGCCATGTTGTTTAACTCCTTCAGTAGAGATGGAGGCAACACGGAAGCAGGTTTTGGGGGTGAAGAAGATAGGTCACAGCAAGCAAGTGGAGAAACCGGTTTTCCCGACAGCCAGGAACTGTTTCTCACCCTGGACCTAGAGCCAGTACCCCTCGAACCCACCCAAGGCTGCCTCCTGGACCTGGCAGGTGGAGAAGGGATCTCCGGTGAGTGTACCTTTTAAAATACTATACATGGTTTAAAAGCAAGCATGTGAAAGGATTAATTTGCCCTGGCATCCGCGGCTCTCCTGGATGTACTCCCAAAGCCTTTGCAAAAGGTTTCTGGGGAAGGCAGCCTTATTGCATCCTTCATGGTAGGACACTTTACCACACCAGGCCAGTAACACGTACTCGGGAATCATTGTAGAACAAAGCATTGCAGTGTATGTTTGCTGGCATTCAAACAACATCCGTTCTTTATCTCTCTGTGTTATCCTCAGGAGAGTGAGATATCATTCATGGTCACCTGGTTGAAATAGGGTGCTTTTCTTCAGGGGACACTCAGAGGAGCCTGTTCCTGCTGGGCTGTTTGCTGGCTGTAGGTCCCATTGACATCAGAGGGTCTATGTCAAAAATTCAACGTGTGCTTAAGTGTTTGCAAGACTGTGAGTAACTCTAGAAGACATACATGTTCTGATTTTGTAAACACTTTGACTCCTTTGTTAACATGACTCACTTAGTATCTGGTTTGGTTTTCAGAGGCAAGTCCACTAAATTTGTCCTAATACTTCAAAATATATTTGATTAAACATATTGTCCATTATACATTGCATGAAAAAAATTGTTATTTTGTAATTGAAAAAATTGTGTAGACATAAATGATTGCAGAAATGTGCTCTGTATTTCTCAAAAATTGCACACTATGATAGTTGCAGTGCTGCCCTAGCGGTACTTCAAAAAGCAGGCATACTTTCCTATAAATAATAATAGGGGAAAGGGGAAAAGCATACTTGCTACCTGATTAGTTATGAATACAGTCAGAGGGCATAACTTTTTTGCAATCTTAACAGGTATTTAGAAAATTTCTATTGAATGTGTTGTCCAGTCACAGCACAATTCTTTTTAAGTCAAATCAAGCTTAGGTTGTTTTTTTTTTTAAGTCTTGAATCTATGGTAATTAAATTTCCTATTGTATTCTGGATATACACACACAACAAAAGACATTGAGTGCTTCAGTATGTCTGTTACAGTTACAGACTGGTTTTAAATGAGGAAACAGCCACACCAAACCAGTTTTTTTTTGTAATAAATATAACATTTAGTATTTCTTTCCTATCTGGAGGTCAATGAAAAAGGGAGCACAACTCCCCATTCTCTGCTTTTATTAGGTAGAGGGTGGGAGAGAGCTATCCCTTTCCAGCTCTATGGATGTAATCTTATACCTATTGAAGTCAATCAGAGTTTTACCATTGATTCAATGGAGCCAGGATTTCACCCATTGGCTTTGGTGAGTGCTGTCCTTATGGACCTGAGCTAAAGCCCATTGAAGTCAGTGGGAGTGTTTTACAGCAGGCCATAGAGCTCTCACGTGTGTGATTGCTGAATTGAGGGCTCACCAGTTAGGGGAATCTGAAATGGGAGGAGCAGGAGAACCTAGTGACTGGCTGCGAAATTTTAGGGCCATCCATCCTTTCCTACCAGTGAGTGAAAGGGCAGCTGATGGGAAAGACATGTCCTGGACAGAAGTTCATCTCTTTTCCTCAGTAGGAAGATATTGTCCTTTTGGGAGAGACAGAGAAGACAGCTGCTAGTTGCTCCCTATTCAGACAGATACATAATTTATAATAGATTTTTTTAAAAAGTCTTAAAAAGTCTAAAATGATCTAAAATTCAAAAAAACTGAATTTGTATTTCAAAAGATTTTAGGGACATATATTGGATCGCAAGAGCATGTATCAAAAAGAGCAAATAGAAAATCTGTGTGATATATATTGAGAAATACTCTTTCATTTCCAACTTCTAAGGAACTTAATCCCTTTCACATTTAATTATGTATAATATCTGACCTGAGATGTTCTGTGATAGTCTGTCATATAGTAATTGTACTGAAAATTGGTTCAAACACAGGGCATATGTGCTGGCCAGCATTAGTTAGCCTGCAAACATATCGCCATAGATGTGATCTTGGCAGATCTTCTTATATAGTAAGTAAGGTTAGGCCTAGTACTTGATGTGTGATTGTGTAGAAAATCACCAAGGAAAGCCCAACTGCTACAGTATGATACTCAACTCACCATTGACCACGCACTGTTGCCTTAAAGATATTGGATTTGAGGTTCAAAAGTGCACACACAAAGAGGTCTGGATGCTGGACTTTGACTGTGGAATGACCTGTTCAAACCCAGTTTGCAGGGAGTCAGTAACTACATTTAAGTTGCCCAGGATCATGAGATTATCATGTGGAGAGATTGTGCGTACTAGAGATTCCAACTGATCGTAGAAATGATCTTTAACTGAATCAACATATTCCTCTGTCAGATCATAGACTACTATGACAGTGAGGTGACTGTGCCAATGTTTATGATGTGCAATAAGTCATCAAGAAGACCCGGGCATCCAAGTTATCAAGGAGGCCCACACTAGTAGTGGTAACCGATGTAAGTGGTTGGGGCCACCAGAATACAGAAGTAAAGAATCCTTCACCTAGTGACAACCATGATCTATCAGCCTTGCTTCCATTAGGCCTGCAATTGATATGCCAAGACAGTTCATTTCACGTGAGACAGTGACCTGAAAATCACACCTATGAAGAGTTGCAAAATTCTAGTTGCAATTTTGATGGACAGGCGGAGATCCCAGCTACGACTGGATGCATTGTCATGGTATACTGCAGATGTGCCTGCCGACATCAGAGGACATGTGTCCTCAGGTGGGCTTTGACATGAGCCTGTCATATTTGCACCAAGGGAAGCCGGCACCAGCAAGGCATCTGCAGCTGAGAGTAATGTAAGGGCTTTAACCCTGGTGCTGAGTGCTAAGTTATTCATGTTGGTCAAAAGCAAGAGCTGAAACCAGTGGAATAGGCAAGGGCACCATTTCCAGTTAAGCTAGAGGTGTTAAGAGTGCTTCTGGGGGACTACTACAGCAAATTTGATGGGGTGGATTTGTGGGGCAGGGTTTAATGTGGGTTTCTGATCCACACCATGGATGTGATCCAACCCTTTCTGATCTACTCCTTTATGTTTAAAATAAAATAATAATAATAATAATAATTAATAATAACTAATAATTAATTGAAGTCAGGGGCAGAGTTTGGCTATATTGTTAAGACAATGATTCTGCAGGAATTAATTGAGGGTAGAGTGGCAGGGCCATTCAAGCAATTGCCTATGTGAAAGTTTGGGTTTTTTTCCCCGAGGCTTGGCCCCCAGGAAGGCTCCAGGAAATATAAATGTCTTCATCATCTTTCCGTGGTTAATAATGGCAGAGCAGATTCCTTGTCTCATTTTCAGATGCACAGATTTCTGAAGCTGGCACAAGGAGCCAGCTAGGAACCCAAGCAGATGCTTCTAGCGCTCTGGAACCTTTGCATAGGATGGTCGTCAATGTGGTGCAGAGATCAGTTGCTCCACACACATGGCAGAGCTATGAGAGAAGTTTTAATGATTTCATGCAATTTCATGATCAGGAAGGCCAGTCTACAATATGGCCCATTACAGGGGAACAGGTACTGCGACACATGCTGTTGCTGACAACCCCTGAGGATGTCGCTGGCATCCTCAGCAATCTCAGATCGCCTTTCTGACATTACAAATGTCAGTAGGCTAAATGGTTATCCTGATCCTTGCAGTGTTTTTTTAGTTTGAAGGGTTTTGACAGGGTGGTCACATACCAATGGCCCCATGGCGGATTCACGTTATCCCAGTTTACATGCTCAGGGATCTCGTGCAGATCCTTGGCACCTTATGTCATAGTGGACAGGAGGTGGCCTTGTTCAGGGCAGGATTCTTGATAGCATTTTTTTTTTGTGCTTTAAGGATCAGCAAACTCGTATGTGGGTCCGGTAGGGACTATACATGAAAGACTTTGGAACTGCATCATGTACAATGGCATGAGCATTCAGTGATATTAACCATGTGAAGGTCAAAGATGGATCAAGTAGGCCGGGGTGAATCTGTTATCCTACGGGAGGGCGGTGAGCCTGAGGTCTACCTGTGTGGGGGTGGGGGAAGGGCCCCTTTTATACACAGTGATGGGATTCTCACAACATAGCAATTCATTACAGTGTTGAGATGGGGATTGACAAGGTTGGATCTGCCAACCCATGAATTTGGTTCCCACTCAATCAGAATTGGGGCAGCAACAGTAGCAGCACAACTAGGTAGGGGAGCAGAGGCAATTTATAGGGCACTGACATTCAGAAGCGTATCAAACGTATGTGAAACCTCACATGGTCAGACAGCATTAATTTGTTTTAAACTCATTCCAGATGTTGGATAACTGGCCATGCAGATGGTGGTGTGGATCTGCGGGCACACTATTGTCCCTTAGGTGCATAGGCATGTGTGTAGGTTGCTGGAGGGTTTGGAGCTGGGATTCAGAAGTGAAGCAATATAGAATCCTAGAATCATAGACTTTAAAGTCAGAAGGGACCATTATGATTGTCTATTCCAGTGGTTCCAAAACTTGTTCTGCTGCTTGTTCAGGGAAAGCCCCTGGCGGGCCGGGCTGGTTTTTTTACCTGCCGCATCCACAATTTCAGCCGATCGCAGTTCCCAGTGGCAGCGGTTCACTGCTCCAGGACAATGGGAGCTGCTGGAAGTGGCGTGCGCTGAGGGACATACTGGCCGCCACTTTCAGCAGCTCCCATTGGCCTGGGACAGCAAACCACGGCCACTGGAACCCTCGATCGGCCAAAACTACGGACGCAGCTGGTAAACAAACCGGCGTGGCCCACCAGGGGCTTTCCCTGCACAAGCAGCGGAACAAGTTTAGGAACCACTGGTTTAGTCTGACCTCCTGCACAATGCAGGCCACAGAATCTCACCCACCCACTCCTGTAACAAACCCTTAACCTATGTCTGAGCTATTGAAGTCCTCAAATCATGGTTTAAAGACTTTGAGGTGCAGAGAATCCTCCAGCAAGTGACCCATGACCCATGCTGCAGAGGAAGGCGAAAAACCTCCAGGGCCTCTGCCAATCTGCCCTGGAGGAAAATTCCTTCCTGACCCCAAATATGGCGATCAGCTAAAATTTGAGCATGTGGCCAAGACTCACCAGCCAGACATCCAGGAAAGAATTCTCTGTCGTAACTCAGATCCCACCCCATCTAACATTCCATCACAGGCCATTCGGCATATCTACCTCTAATAGTTGAAGATCAATTAATTGCCAGAATTAGGCTATCCCATCATATCATCCCTTCCATAAACTTATCAAGCTTAGTCTTGAAGCTAGATATGTCTTTTGCCCCCACTGCTTCCCTTGGAAGGCTGTTCCAGAACTTAACACCTCTGATAGTTAGAAACCTTCGTCTAATTTCAAGTCTAAACTTCCTGATGGCCAGTTTATATCCATTTGTTCGTGTGTCCACATTGGTACTGAGCTTAAATAATTCTTCTCCCTCCATGGTATTTATCCCTCTGATATATTTATAGAGAGCAATCATATTTCCTCTCAGCCTTCTTTTGGTTAGGCTAAACAAACCAAACTCTTTGAGTCTCCTTTTATAAGAAAGGTTTTCCATTCCTCAGATCATCCTAGTACCCTTCTCTGTACCTGTTCCAGTTTGAATTCATCTTTCTTAAACATGGGAGACCAGAACTGCACACAATATTCCAGATGAGGTTTCACCAGTGCCTTGTATAACGGAACTAAAATCTCCTTATCTCTACCGGAAATACCTTGTCTGATGCATCCCAAGACTGCATTAGCTTTTTTGATAGCCATATCAGATTGATGGCTCATAGTCATCCTGTGATCAACCAATACTCCAAGATCCTGCTCCTCCTCTGTTACTTCCAAGTGATGCTTCCCCAGTTTATAATTGAAATTCTTGTTATTAATCCCTAAATGCATGGCCTTGCACTTTTCACTATTAAATTTCATGCTGTGACTATTACTCCAGTTTACAAAGTCATCCAGATCTTCCTGTATGATATTCCAGTCCTTCTCTGTATTGCCAATACCTCCCAGCTTTGTGTCATCTGCCAACTTTATAGCACGTTCCTGCTTTTTGTGCCAAGGTTAGTAATAAAAAAGATTAAATAAGATTGGTCCCAAAACAGATCTCTGAGGAACTCCACTAGTAACCTCCTTCCAGCCAGACAGTTCACCTTTCAGTGTGACCCGTTGTAGTCTCCCCTTTAACCAGTTCCTTATCCACCTTTCAGTTTTCATATTGATCCCCATCTTTTCCAATTTAGCTAATAATTCCCCATGTGGAACCATATCAAATGCCTTACTGAAATCCAGGTAAATTAGATCCACTGTATTCCCTTTGTCTAAAAAATCTTTTACCTTCTCAAAGAAGGAGATCAGGTTGGTTTGACACGATCTACCTTTTGTAAAACTATGTTGTATTTTGTCCCAATTACCATTGACCTCAATATCCTTAGCTACTTCAATTTTTTTTCCAAGACCTTGCATACTACAGATGTCAAACTAACAGGCCTGTAGTTACCCGGAGGATCACTTTTTTTTTTCCTTTCTTAAAAATAGGAACTATGTTAGCAATTCTCCAGTCATATGGTACAACCCCTGAGTTTACAGATTCATTAATTTTTTTTGCTAATGGGCCTGTAATTTCATGTGACAGTTACTTTAATATTCTTGTATGAAGATTATCTGCCCCCCCACCCCGATTTAGTCCCATTAAACTGTTCAAGTGCGGCTTCTACCTCGGATGTGGTAATATATACTTCCATATCCTCCGTCCTATTTGTCGTCCTACCATTATCCCTAAGCCCCTCATTAGCCTCTGTCAGGGTTCCTTCCCCACTCTGAATTCTAGGGTACAGATGTGGGGACCTGCATGAAAACCTCCTAAGCTTATTTTTACCAGCTTAGGTTAAAACTTCCCAAGGTACAAACTTTTTCCTTTTTCCCTTGGACTTTATTGCTGCAACCACCAAGCGTCTAACAGATATATAACCGGGAAAGAGCCTGCTTGGAAACGTCTTTCCCCCCAAAATCCTCCCCAAACCCTACACCCCCTTTCCTGGGGAAGGCTTGATAAAAATCCTCACCAATTTGCATAGGTGAACACAGACCCAAACCCTTGGATCTTAAGAACAAGGAAAAAAGCAATCCAGTTCTTAAAAGAAGAATTTTAATAGAAGAAAAAGTAAAAGAATCACCTCTGTAAAATCAGGATGATAAATACCTTACAGGGTAATCAGATTCAAAACAGAGAATCCCTCTAGGCAAAACCTTAAGTTACAAAAAGACACAAAAACAGGAATATCCATTCCATTCAGCACAGCTTATTTTCTCAGTCATTTAAGGAAATCATAATCTAATGCATATCTAACTAGATTACTGACTAAGTTCTAAGACTCCATTCCTTTCTGTTCCCGGCAAATGCATCACACACACAGACAGAGAGAGACTTTTTTTCCCCTCACTGCAGCTTTTGAAAGTATCTTGTCTCCTCATTGGTCATTTTGGTCAGGTGCCAGCGAGGTTATCCTAGCTTCTTAACCCTTTACAGGTGAAAGGGTTTTTCCTCTGGCCAGGAGGGATTTAAAAGGTGTTTACCCTTCCCTTTATATTTATGACAGCCTCATTAAAGACTGAGGCAAAGTATTTGTTTAGATATTGGGCCATGCCTAGATTATCCTTAAGCTCCACTCCATCCTCAGTGTTTAGTGGTCCCACTTCCTCTTTCTTTGTTTTCTTCTTATTTATATGGCTATAGAACCTTTTACTATTGGTTTTAATTCCCTTTGCAAGGTCCAACTCTACATGTCTTTTGGCCTTTCTCACTTTATCCCCACATGTTCTGACCTCAATAAGGTAGCTGTCCTTGCTGATCCCTTCCATCTTCCACTCCTTGTAGGCTTTCTGCTTTGTCTTGATCACCTCTCTGAGATGCTTGCTCATCCTGCTTGGTCTACAACTCCTGCCTATGGATTTTTTCCCCTTTCTTGGGATGCAGGCTTCTGATAGTTTCTCCAACTTTGACTTGAAGTAATTCCAGGCCTCCTCTGCCTTTAGATCCAAAGGTTTTCAGACCAATCCACTTCCCTAACTAATTTGCTTATTTTTTTTGAAGTTAGCCCTTTTGAGATCAAAAACCCAAGTCACAGATCTATTTTTGTTTATCCTTCCATTTAGTTTGAACTGAATTAGCTCATGATCGCTCGAACAAAGGTTGTCCCCTACAACTCTTTCTTCTATGAGGTCCTCACTACTCACGAAAACCAAATCTAAAATGGCATCTCCTCTTGTCTGTTCAGCAACTACTTGGTGAAGGAATCCATCAGCTATCACATCCAGGAAAATCTGAGCCCAATTATTGTTACTAGTACTTGTACTCCAGTCTATATCTGGGAAGTTCCGTTAGTATTTACTTCATTTAAAGAGGTCTTTATCCATATCCAAATCGGATCCCAGAGGTCTATAACACACCCCAAACACTATCCCAGGGCAGGCTCTAGTAGCTTTCTTCCCCAATGTTATTTTTGCCCAGACAGACTCTGTCTTATCCATTCCATCATGTCTTATTCCTTTACAGTCTACCTCATCATTGATATACAATGCTACTCCACCACCTTTGCCTTTATTTCTGTCTTTCCTAAACAGCACATACCCTTCAATACCTGTAGTCCAGTCATGACTACTATTCCACCATGTTTCTGTTCTCCCTATAATATCTGGTTTCACTTCCTGCACCAGTAGCTCTAGTTCCTCCAATTTGTTACCTAGGCTCCTCACATTAGTGTACAAACATCTTAATTTTTGCTGTTTGGCGTCATTCACATTTTTTTACCTGATTAGGCACAGACATTCTACCACCAGTATCACCTATTAGACTTGTATGTACACTACCCTTCTGCCTTATGTCCATTCTCCTACCCACGGCTGTATCCTTTCGTACTTTGTTTTCTTTTCCTCAGTGTTAAAATGTGGTGTGGAAATTACCTGGACATCACCCAACCATCTCCCCCAGATTCCTAGTTTAAAGCTCTCTTGATCAGTTGTGCTATCCTCCATCCTAGAAGTCTATTTCCCTCCTTACTAAGGTGAAGTCCATCTCAAGAGAACAGTCCTCTGTCCATGAATGCTTCCCAGTGGCCATGCATCCCAAAGCCCTCCTTATAGAACCGGAACCTGAGCCATCTGTTGAACATCATAATCTTGTCACACCTTTATTGCCCTTCTCTAGGAACAGGCAGAATCCCATGGAGTTGGCATGGAAAGAGAAGTATGTTATGGGATCTGCTGATACCACTGCAGTAAACTGTGGGGGCTCATCAGCGGCCACCAGATATAATTGTGGTGCACCTGGGGGGAAACAATTTGGGAATGTCCAGACAAGTTGAATTAATGCTCAGAGCAAGGAGGGACTTGAGGCTGATCCTTGAACTTTTTCCAGGAGTTAAAATTGTATGGTCAGACATGTATGTGTACAGGGGGGTGGCCAAATTCCTTGGGACTTATTAGGGGTGGTAATATCACATCCTGGCATTGTATATGGGGCACCTGAGTTATTTCTGATGGTGTGCACCTGTCAGACTTTGGTGCTGACATGTTTTTGACTAATATAAAAAGAGGGCATTGGGAGATGTCTGGGAACCCAACTGGTTTTGGGGAGGAGGCAGCCAAGCTAATTGCTGGTGCCTCCTTGTGCAGATGTCCATTGCAGGCACTCCATAGGGAAGGTATACAGTGACTGGCTTGGAAAAGGACTTAAAAAGGAGATATTTGTTAAAGGAACAAAGGGATGGGTGCGGGATTGGTGTGGCAGGGAGCTTACCATCCCCTCTCTCCCCCCTTTCTTATAGCCCAACTTAACCCTCCTACGGGAGGGGGAGAAGGGAGGTGGTAAGGTCCCAGCAATGGATTGGCTTGAGGGACATGGATGCCAAAAGAGGGGGTGCTGGTAGGAGCCCCCCTGGCTAATTAGGAAATAAACGTGGGGTTATCTTCACTTCACTTTTATCTGCCAGGTAGTCCCAGACATCTAATAATAAAGTTGCAGCCTGATTAAACCCATATCAGATTTCACCTGTCCTTCGCTCAGTATATCTGGACAATAGGCCTAGTGTGTGTAATCAAGTTTTGTTCCTGCACAAAGCTTCTGGCAGACATTTGCAAATAGGTCCACTGTCTTTCAGAAGTGAACTTGTGGCCCATTATAAAATGTTCATATTGGTATCTTCCTTCCTCCTCACCCTTTTTCATTTGAAAATGATGTAGAAATATGTGCATGCCAACTTCCCTTTGACCTATGGAATGTGTGGGTTTTGCTTCTTCACTCTGCTGGTAGCTCACTAAATAATTTATATCTGTATGATTAATTAGTATCACTCATGTTTTATTCAAAGAGTTGTAAATGGTTGTGCAAAATGATGTATCATTATGAATTTCCCCGTGTATGATACATCACACCTGGCTATGTCAGCACGCATCATTATATTGAATTATTGGACTGTTTTGCCTCATTACATTGAATTGTTTTTATAAGCTCTCACCGCTTTTCTCTTTCTTCCTTTTTTTTTTTTTTTTTTTTACTGTGTCCCTAGATGCCTCTAAGAACATTCCACGCACTGGCTAGACCTAAATGTAAGTGTACATTATTTCTGGGTCTATCCAATGGTAATTTCCCTCAAGTGGCTTCAGTCTTCTACCCTTCTCCTTTCTTCTTGGCTGCCTCATTTAACTTTGCTGTTCTGGCTATTCCAATTTATGTGACAGTGAGCAGAATATACTGTTAGGCTGGCACCTCCTCCAAGAGCCCTTAGCATTTTAACAGTTCACTTGATCTCTGTTGTTCCAGATGGCAAGAATCCCAATGTGCAAGATCTTTCAACCTTTCCTGTTTCCAGAGTATTCTGAAGAGAGCTCCTGATGTAATGGAATTTATCATATTATGGATCAGATGGATTTTACTGCAAAGTAACAGTGAACTGTTGAATAGGATTCCAGTTTAAGATCAGCATTGTGCTGTGTGACATTTCATGATACTGTTAACATGAGCTCTACATAAATATTTTACACAATGTTATTAGTATTTGACTGGGTTCTGAAATTATATTTCAGATAAGGATGTATTGTATATAATATTTCAAATATATCACATCTACAAATAGCAAAATAACAGTTTGGTCACACACAAAAAAGGTTTTGTCCAGAAACACAAAAAACGTAAAGGGATAAAATGGCACTGCTTTTGAGATTCATATAAATCATCTGTAATGAACAGTGCACAGGACAAGTTAACTGTAGCTCTGACATGGAAATGTTTATCTTGACTACTTACACAGATAAACCTCGTTTATTTTTAATGTGGCTTCTTGCTTCCTTCTTCTTATCACTTAAACTCACTGATGGAACAAAGTTAAACCAACCATTCAAATGAAGGTAATTTAGGAATAACAAAAATAAATCACTGAATACGTCATTTATTTCCATTATTTTTATATGTGATAGTGTTGTTAAGTAAAATTCAGATCCAAAATAAAGCTGCAGTGCTTAGTGTTGTCAAACTACTGCACTAGATATTCCATTGCCTGACTTAAATGGTACTATTTCAGATGCCTGAAATAGTACAGCTGGACTCTACATACATACAGTCCAATGGGGGAAAAATTCAACTTTGGGGCAAAAGATCAAAAGCTGTATATCCTTGGTCAACCCCCCAGCAAAAAAAATCCTAAAACCTGTTTGAATTAAAACTGAAAATTTCAATTTGGAAATGCCCCCAGGATGCCTCAAGAGAGCTGTAGTTTAGGTGCCTCATGCCGCCATTATCCTGTAACTCTCACTGGCCAGGCTCTTAGCCACTCTTCCATGAGACATCACAAGCTCTCCTTTCGCTGAGCTGCTATGGTGCATCATGGTGTGTCAAAGTTCCTTCCCCACTCTGAACTCTAGGGTACAGATGTGGGGAGCTTCATGAAAACCTCCTAAGCTTACTTTTACCAGCTTAGGTTAAAACTTCCCCAACGTACGAACTATTTTACCCTTGCCCTTGGACTTCCACTGCCACCACCAAACTTTATCTGGATTCCTAAGAAAACGTAGTTTGGAAACGTCTTTCCCCCCAAAATCCTCCCAACCCTTGCACCCCACTTCCTGGAGAAGGATTGGTAAAAATCCTCACCAATTTGCATAGGTGACCACAGACCCAAACCCTTGGATCTTAAGAACAATGAAAAAGCATTCAGTTTTCTTACAAGAAGACTTTTAATAGAAGTAAAAAAGAATCACCTCTGTAAAATCAGGATGGTAAATACCTTACAGGGTACTCAGATTCAAAACATAGAGAATCCCTCTAGGCAAAACCTTAAGTTACAAAAAAGTCACATAGACAGAAATATTCATTCTATTCAGCACAGCTATTTTCTCAGCCATTTAAAGAAATCATAATCTAACACATACCTAGCTAGATTACTTACTAAGTTCTAAGACTCCATTCCTGTTCTGTCCCCGGCAAAATCATCACACAGACAGACACAGACCCTTTGTTTTTCTCCCTCCTCCCAGCTTTAGAAAGTATCTTGTCTCCTCATTGGTCATTTTGGTCAGGGGCCAGCGAGGTTACCGTTAGCTTCTTAACCCTTTACAGGTGAAAGGATTTTTCCTCTGGACAGGAGGGATTTTAAAGGCAATTATTCTTCCCTTTATATTTATGACATGGTTCAAGAAAGATAGGGTATAAAACAAACCCTCTTTAAGCAACTATTTAAGTGATTGTCTTTCTTAGGGTTCTTTAATTTTGATTGATTAACTAAAAAAAAAGGACTCAAGCATTGACACTAGTTTTATGGAGTTTATTAAATATACTTAACAATAGCAACACATAATATAAGATATAAGAACAGAAAAATGGTATTGGACTATGATTTGGCTACATAAATTAGGAAACTGGCTGATATAACCATTTAGTCTTTTAGGATCAGATCACACAACCACAATAAAAAATAACACTTTTATTCAATTACTATCTTGGGAAGGTTTCAGAGTAACAGCCGTGTTAGTCTGTATTCGCAAAAAGAAAAGGAGTACTTGTGGCACCTTAGAGACTAACCAATTTATTTGAGCATGAGCTTTCATGAGCTACAGCTCACTTCATCAGATGCATACCGTGGAAACTGCAGCAGACTTTATATATACACAGAGAATATGAAACAATACCTCCTCCCACCCCACTGTCCTGCTGGTAATAGCTTATCTAGCTTCAGATAGCTTTATCTAGCTTTAGATAAGCTATTACCAGCAGGACAGTGGGGTGGGAGGAGGTATTGTTTCATATTCTCTGTGTATATATAAAGTCTACTGCAGTTTCCACGGTATGCATCTGATGAAGTGAGCTGTAGCTCACGAAAGCTCATGCTCAAATAAATTGGTTAGTCTCTAAGGTGCCACAAGTACTCCTTTTCTATCTTGGGAAGGTGACTTAGAGGCCCTCAAAATAAGGCCTCACTTATTTCAGTTGGTTATTAAATCCAGTACTGCTAAAACAACAGAGGAACAATAATCCAAATTTAGATCACAAAACAATTTGGTATTACTTACATGCCAATTCACCAAAATCTCCTTCCTAATGGATCAGTAGTTGGTAAGCCTTTTACTGTATTTACCAGTGACTGATATTAGCCTCAGGATCAGACTAACACTCCTAGCTACTTAAAATAAATGTCTGCATTTATGGCAGACTATACAGACTTAGTGTAGTACAAGAGGCTTGCTCATTTGATCTCATTTTATGTCTAGAACTTGAAAGGTAGTTTGAAACCATTAACTATCATAGACATATGTACAGTGTACTATAATTCTAGTGAACAGTAACTTGTTCAGTTTTAAAGTTATTTTACAGCAAGCTTGATTAGAACCTGTTACAAAACAAACACACACACTGCAATTCTGTGACAGTCTTTCAAACACATACATAAGCATGTACACTTTCTTACTAATTCCTTACTAATTAGGTAGTCAGTTTCAGGAATGGTCAATTGACTCATTTGAGTCATCACTCAAGAGAAAGCCCATGTATTACTAGTCACTAGATCTTTGCTCTCAGCTCAGTTATCATGGCCAGAAGATGACCCTGTAAACATGGGTGGAGTGAAGGATATACATAATCATAATCACTTCCCCGAGTGCTGGTGGACAACCCAAACTGCAGGAAATTAGAAAGAAACAATTAAATATGTCAATCCAAGATAGGAACTTGATGTCAACAAGGAGGACTCCCGGGTGGCCAGTCCAGGACCTCAGTCTTCTCCCTTCAGCTTTCAGGAAATGATGTGCTGAAGGCGACAAGCCATTTTATCCTATTTCTGCTGGGTGGTCTAACTTGCTTTCTATCTTGGTGCTGGCATGGACTAATTAGATGGTGACCCGTACTTTTTCTGAAGATTCAAAATGTCAAATCAAAATGAGAGTGGTCTTTCTCACCATTCAATCAGGGAAGATACATAAGTTTTTGAGTTCTTGAAACTGAGATTGCAAGTTTCCAATCTCTTTGTGCAACACATTTTGTCACACCAGCTTATGTAAGACAAGTTAGGCCATAAAAATTGGTACAACCATCTTGGGACACACTTTGAACACCAGTTGGTTTGCTCTTGTTAGCAACTTACCTCAAGAAGGCCCCATTGTGGTGCATCCCTTGGCAAATTTTGCAGTTATGCTTGCTCTCAAGTTTATTTTTCCCAATCAATACTCTGCTAGCTGCTGAAATATCCAGTTTAAGAATATAAGAATGGCCGTACTGGGTCAGACCAATAGTCCATCTAGCCAAGTACCCTGACTTCTGACAGTGGCCAATGCCAGATGGTTCAAAAGGAATGAACAAAACAGGATAATTATCAAGTGATATATCCCCTGTCAAACAGTGCCAGCATCTGGCAATAGAAAGCTTATGGACACAGAGCATGGGGTTACATCCCTGGCCATCTTTGAAAATAGCCATTCAACGTATCTAATTCTTTTTTTAATCCAGTTATAGTTTTGGCCTTCACAACTTCCCCAGCAATAAGTTCCACAGGTTGACTGTGTGTTGTGTGAAGAAGTACTTCCTTTTGTTTGTTTTTAAATCTGTTACTATTAATTTCATTGGGTGACCCCAGAGTCTTGTTTTTGCAAAGGGGTAAATAGCACTTCTTTATTCACCTTCTTTACACCATTCTTGATTTTATAGACCTCTATCATACCCACCCCCCTTACTCATCTCTTCTCCCAGTCTTTTTAATCTCTCCTCATATGGAAGCTGTTCCATGCCCTTAATTATTTTTGTTGACCATCTCTGTATCTTTTCCATTTCTAATACATCTTGTTTGAGATGAAATGCACACAATATTCAAGAAGTGGACATACCATGGATTTATACTGTGGCACTATGATATCGCCTGTCTTTTTATTTATCCCTTTCCTAATGATTCCTAACATTCTATTAGCTTTTTTGACTGCCACTGCATGTTGAACAGATGTTTTGTTTTCAGAGAACTATCCACAATGACTCCAAGATCTCTTTTCTGAGCGGTAGTAGCTAATTTAGACCCCATCATTTTGTATGTATAGTTGGGATTGTATTTTCTGATATGCATTGCTGTACACTTATCAACATTGAATTTCATCTGCCATTTTGTGCCCCAGTCACCCAGTTGCTTGAGATCCCTTTCTATCCCTTCTCAGTCAGCTTTGGACCTTGAGTAATTTTGTATCTTCTGCACACTTTGCCACCTCACTGTTTACCCCATTTTCCAGATCATTTATGAATATGTTGAACAGCACAGGTCCCAGTACAGATCTCTAGTAGACACCACTATTTACCTCGCCCCACTGTGAAAACTGACCATTTATTGCTATTTTTTGTTTCCTGTCTTTTAACCAGTTACTGATCCACAAGAGTATCTTTCCTCTTATCCCACGAGTGCTTTAAAATTCACATAATTATTCAAAGTCCCTCCATATTTTAGATGCTCTTTACACTTGTGTTAATAGTCTATTATAGAGCACAATGTCACTTCAAGAACCATTGTCTTTCAGCAGGCCAGAACAGCTATTTAAATCTTCTATTTATGTTCTCCTTGTTTTAGCAACACTGGTAGGACCTGGTATATATGACTGAGTTGAGTCCATGCATTAAATAAACAGTTACATTTCCACTCTATCGTCAATAGAAACACACTATTTGTGTTATTTCCTTTTGTTTACTGCCTTTTCAGCACAGCCATATTTCACTAACTTGATAGCATGAGCTTCCTTGATTGCAAACATTAGTTTTACTTCTTTACTTTATCACTTAAACTAGAGAAATCAGTATGAATGCAACTTCTTTCTTTTCTAACAGGATTGCCCATGAGATAAACCCTGTAATTAAAGTTTACAGTATTTTGCCCAAAGCTGTGTCACTTACAATTGACTTTTCTTTTACATACAATTATAATATTAGATTCCATCAAGTTCCACATTTTACTACTGTATCGGCCACATTCTAAAATATCAGTGTCTGACATTAATTTAGAATGATTTTTAATTAATTCATTCATGGACAGGGTAAAAAGGGTCTAGCTACACCAGTCTTACACTCTTGTGAAAGGGTGCAACAAATCTAGCCTTTAGAACTTGCGTTTTTATTCTCTCAGCCATCTGTTCTATCTTTTCTAGGAATTTAGAGCAATTTCTAAATAGTAATAACACACAATGTAGGGGTCTTAGTTACCACAATGGTGTTGTAATAGCCAGGCAAGGTACTAACAAACTTCAACAGGACTTTATCTTTTAAAGTGGAAACCTCTTTTCCAAGCAGTTGCTGCACCCTCAGTAGCTCTCCCTCAGCCTCTTCAACTCCTCCCCACTCCTTCCTGTTTCCTGTCCTTTCAGACTCCCAACAGCTAGTGCTCCCAATTCTAATAATCAACATCTAAACACCACATTCCCTCCTCTCTTAAGAAACTCTCCCAACTACAATAAACATTGTTGTTCTAACCACAGGAACAAATAGGAAACAAGGCACTATACTGTTGACAGAATTATTACCCTAAAAACACTATAGATACTACATACCAGTCTCTAGTCCAGACAGGTGGTCGTCTGGGTCTGACAGGCTGTCTCTCAAGCCCCAGTTCCAGTGCAATGTCTTGTTGTGTTGATACTATGGTGAAGTCATCCAATGCACACTGGGTGTTGGCATAATCTCCTCTTGGTGCATAGGCAGGTGCAAGATAAGAAGCATTCCATTCCCACCCATCAGAAAGTTGATAGGTGTAAGGGGACTTCTTCTCTATGATTTTAAGAGGAGCTGTGAACTTATGGTCCCCTTTGTGTAAGATTCCAGGTTTTCGTATTCTAATGAAAGAACCACACTCAAACTTTGGTTCCTTAGCACCCCGCCGCTTGTCTGTGAAATCCTTATATTTTGCTTTGTTCTGTTCAACTGTTTTTCTCACATCATCCTCGGTTGGGGCCTCAGGTTATGCCTTTAACAATCCAGCAATGTTCAGTTTAGTATTCATCTGTTTCCCATGCAGTAACTCTGCGGGTTATCTTTGCATTGTGGCATGTCATGTAGCCCGCTATGCTTGCAAGAAATCAGTAGTGAAGGTTATCCACAATCGCCCTTCCAGTTTAGCCATTTGCAAACTCTCTTTCAAACTTCTATTAAACCATTTGATTTCCCCATTGGCTTGAGGGTAGTATAGAGATGACCTTCTGTGTAAAATGTTCCTCTCTGCTAGAAACGTTTCAAACTCCAGAGAAGTAAATTGACTACCATTATCTGAAACCAGGTATTTAGGGTTACCTTCCCAGCTAAAAACTGAAGAGAGGAACTTAATTACTGTAGCAGAAAAGATTTGCGATGTAAATACTACCTCAAGCCATTTACTGAAATAGTTTATTAAGGTGATGGTATAAGGACAGTCAATTGGAGCAGTATCAAAGGGTTCTACAATGTCAATCGCCACTTTTTCCCATCCAGATTCAGGAAGAGGAACAGGCTGTAATGGTGGGGTTCATGTCATTGCTGTCTTGTCGTGCACTTGGCAAGTGACACAGGATTTTATGAGTGCTTCAGTTTGAGAGCCCATCCCTGTCCACCAATACAGATCCATAGTCGTTGTTTGGTTCTGACAATTCCTTGATGATTATCATGTGCCAGGTGTATGAGTTTTGACTGTAATTCTTCTGGCACAAGTAGCTGGTGTGTACCTTGTAGCACATAGCCATCAAGCAAAGAAAGTTCATCCTGAACCCTAAAATAAGGCAGCAAAACTGGGTCAAGGTTTTTAGGGTGACTGGGACATCTCTTTGTCAGAAATTCCCATAGTTTTTGTTGAATTGGACCTCGTTTTGTTGAACAAGCACCTTGAAAGTGTTCTCTTGTAACTGCAGTAAGAGTGCTTGTAATAAGCACAACTACATCCTCAACCTCTGGTGGACCATCTGGTGAAGGCAAAGGCAGGTGAGAAAGTCAATCAGCTACCACATTTTGGTTTCCAGGCTTATATTCCAGTTCATAATTGAAAGAGAGTAGTCTTGAAGACCATCGAGCAATACAATATCCTGCTCTTCCCAGTCGTTTCATGGTGAGCAACGTTGTCAAAGGCCTGTGGTCTGTGCGCAACTTGAACATGCAGCCCCACAGGTAAGTTCTCCATTTTTCAATAGCCCAGACACAAACAAGTGCTTCTTTTTCAACTGTAGAATATTTCCTCTCCGCATTACTTAGTGTCCTTGAAGCAAATGCAACAATCCTCTCTCTGTTGTCCTCATGAAGTTGTGTGAGGAGAGCACCAAGTCCATAATCAGAAGCATCAGTAGTTACAATTGTGGGCAATGCAGGAGTGAACAGTGCAAGTACTGGACTATGTACAATCAAGTCTTTCACCGCTTCGAAACTAGCTTGTGCATCCATTGTCCATGCAAAGGTTGAATTTCCCCATAGTAATTTTCGTAACGGTTCAATGACAGAAGCATAATTTGGAATGAATTTTGCATACCAGGAGGTAAGACCCAAGAAGGAACAAAAGGTTTGCAAATCTGTTGGAGGAGGAGCATTTGAAATTGCCAGGATATGATCTGGATCAGACTTTAGTCCAGCCTGTGAAATTGTATGCCCCAGAAAGTAGAGTTCAGGTTGTCTAAATTTGCATTTGGACCTATTGAGCTTGAGGCCTGCTTTGCTGATGCAGTTTAGTAGAGACTGCAGGTTATTGTCATGCTCCTCAGAAGTATTTCCAAAAAAGATAATATCATCCAAATAGCACTGAACTCCATGTTGATTCTTCAAAATCAATGACATCATTTTTTGGAATGCACTTGGGGCTGATGCGAGACCGTATGGAACACATATAAAATGGAATAGTCCCTCATGTGTAATAAATGCTGTGAGGTCTTTGCTATATTCATGCAACATAGCCTGGTGGTATGCGCTCTGCAAATCAAGAGTAGAAAACATCTTTGCTCCATGGAGTTCTGCAAATACTTATTCTATGTGAGGAAGAGTATGATTGTTAATCACAATAACTTTATTTGGCTCTCTTAAGTCCACACAAAGGTGAATGACTCCACCCTTCTTCTGCATCACTACTATAGGTGAAACCCATTCTGAGGAGTTAATCCCTTCAATAATGTCCTCTTGAAAAAGTTTTCTAAGTTCCTCAGAAACAGCTTCCCTGACTGAAAATGGTAAGTGCTGTAATTTCTGTCATACAGGCATAAATTTATTCCACATTTTAACTTTATTCAGTAACACATAAGCACAGAAAAGTTTCTCCTCAATCTGGTGTTGTGTCCCAGTTGAAACTGGTGTGTGTACCGCAAGAGTGCTTTGCTGAGGAAGATCAATTCATCCATGAACTACCCTGAGATTTAAAGCAGCCAATAAATCTCTGCCAAGGATAGGAGTGCCATTATGGACAATGTAGAACTCTGCAGTTACAAAGCAATCACCAAAAGTAACTATTGATGGCAGGCAGCCACGTGCTGGAATATGGTTTTTCAAACCAAGTGAAGTTTGAGTTCAGTGAGAGGCACATCTTTAAAGTAATGCAAATAGATGGAAACAGGTTGTATAGATACTGCTGAGCCAGTGTCCAACATTAGCTGAATAGAGTATGATTTGCCTGAGGGTGTGGCGGAAACATTTACCGTGCACTTTATTTGTTCTGGAATATGTGCAGTAGTGATTTTGTCCATGCTCAGCACAGTAACATCTGTCACTGTAACTGCATGCACCTGTTGATTGAACTGGCTGCTGAGACATACTTTAGCAAAATGCCCAATCTTTTTGCAATGATTGTACTGAGCTACTTTTGCCAGACATCCTGTGTAGCTTGCAAGGTGTTGTGGGGGTCCACAGCGAAAGCAGGCTTGTACAGTATTTTGAATTTGCTGATTTGGTGGTTTCTCATTAGTTTTCCTCTTGTAATCATTTGTCTGCAGCGATAGTGAACTTTTCTGCAAAGGAGTCACAGCCTGGACTGTGTCTCCTGTGTCCATGCTCATTATTTTGGCTTCAGCTGTAGCTTACTCAATCTGGGTAGCAATGGTTATTGCTTTTTCTAGTGTAAGTTGTGGTTCTAGAAGTAAACGTTCTCTTACATGAAGCATGGCTGTTTTCTCAATGAGCTGGTCTCTAATAATCTCATCTGCCATATTCCCAAAGTCACAAGTTACAATCAGACTCCTCAGGGAAACAAAATACTGCATTATAGTCTCCCCTGGTTTCTGCTCATGCTGGTGAAATCTGTAGCGATTAGTTTCTACATTCACTTTTGGTACAAAAACGTTATTTAATGCAGTGAGTGCAGTCTCATATTTATCGTCTGCAAGGGGAAAACTGTAAAATATACGCTGCCCTTCTGCTCCAAGGCAGTGGATTAGCAGAGCATGCTTTCTTACTTCAGAAATCTCTGTAGCACTGATTGCAAGCAGATAAGTCTCAAACATAGGGATCCAGACAGTAAAAGCAATTGGAGGTTCACCTGGGCTTTGCAGTAAGGGTGCAGGTGGGTTCAGAGGCAGAAGATCCATCCTCTTCACCAAAATGTTGTAGTAGCCAGGCAAGGTACTCACAAACTTCAACAGAATTATTTTTTTTTTAAGTGGGAACCTCTTTTCCAAGCTGCTGCGGCACCCTCTGTAGTTCACCCTCAGCCTCTTCAACTCCTCCCCCCTCTTTCCTGTTTCCTGTCCCTTCAGACTCCCAACAGCCAGTGCTGCCAATTCTAATAATTACAAGCAACATCTAAACACCACAAATGGACATATCTGGCCGTTGTGCATCATGAGAAATGAAGTCCAGCTCTGGAACCTGGCCCAAAGAGAAGAATAGAGGGATGAGGTAATTCTGAATCACATTTTGTATTTTTTGCCAAAAACTAAAATTGTCAGTTTTTGAGTGTCCCATTTTTCAACCGAAACTCCACATTTACTATGGAAATCAGACACTTTTTGTGAAAAAAAAATGTATTCAAAAATTTCCATTGAAAAACAGTTTTGATGGAATTTTTTCTACCAGCCCTACTGATCAAGCTCCAGAATTGGTCCTTTCATAATAATGATATTTTTCTAAAATGACTTCACATTCACTATAGTGTCTCTCCTTTTGTAAAGACATGTATACCTTTGCATCATCATGTTTATTTTTACCCAGCATTATCATAGATCATGATCCTTCATGTCCTTACTCTCATGAGCATTCCTTACTTAAATAGCCTTAATGTTCTGTCTAGGTTTATTGACAGGCTCAGTAGAATTAATGTACACACCTCTGATTTTCAGAAGCCTTGACACCTATACTATACTCTTTATTTCTATTAAATTACCAGATATAGACCCTCAATATATTTGTGATTTGGAACTGTAGTGCAACATTAGTTTGTTGCAGTGAACGACATTTTAAAAAAAATGTGAGTTTGACATTGTTTACAACAATGCAGGGTGTGATTTTCAAAAACTCTCAGCACTGGCCTATGTGTGGTCCCATTAACTTCAGAGGAAGCAGAGTTAGGCCAATGCTGAGTGATTTTTAAAATTTCACCCATCATTCTTTCCCCACTTATCTATGGTGAAATAATTGTACTCTACAGTAGTTATTCAGGAAAGAGAAGTTAACTTGGAAGAGACAAATCAATTTAATCAAACCCAGCATGTTGTTTTGGGAGTCAAATGACCAAATGACAAATATGAAGCTGGTAAGTCCTATAGCTATAAGAATTAGGATTTTTACATTCTGCCTGAGACTAACTTTGCATTATGGACAGTCATGGTAATATTAAAACCTCTGTTAGCATTGACATCAACAGTTCAGCAATGCTTTATGCTTCCCTTTGGGGACAGATTCACTGAATAGTTACTGCTGGCATTCATATACCAGCAGTAAAAGTAACAACATTACTAAAAAGCAATATATAGCTCACTAACACCCTATTTTTCTCTTCAGAATTACCATAATTTACAGCAAAAAATTACTTTAGCAAATTCCTTGTACTGTAGGGAGTATTTAACTGTTGAATACATGTCTCAGTATCATCCCCAAGACAACAATTCAACAGAAAAACAACCCATTATGCTATGTAAGGTGTTTGAATTAATATTGTTATATTACAATGTGCACTGTATATATGTTGTGTGTTTGTAATACAGCTTTGGGCTAGCAAAAGTTGTGATGTAATCTTCATTATAAACCACAGATTTTATTGGTTACATAATGCCCATTTTGCCACTGGGACTATTCACAGAGAAACTGAGTAAAGGTGGCAGTATCAGGCCCAAAATAACTTTTCCCCAATTCCTCCTTTTGGAATATATGTTTCCATGCTTGATCCCATAACAAAGAGCTTTTTAAAAAAAATTTCCTTGTAAATCTGAGCAAAAATCATTTGGCCACTCTTTATTTATTAGTGTATGGGGTAGGAAAAGGGCGGGCGGGGGGGGAAGAAATCACTGGTTAAAAAACATTACAAGTTGAATTGTCCATGGCATGGCAATGCAGGGTGGTAAGAATAATAAGAATTCCATTTATATCTATGCTCTGGCTACCTGGAATTTGGGTCCATATGTACAGGAATAAGTGGGCACTGTATTTCTGTTACTCCCCCAGTTGAACAGGTATCTGGGAAGCTACGAGGAGTGGGTGAAGCCAACACCCCGGCTGCTGCAGGTGAGCAGGGTGTAGTTTAAAATTATCTAAGCAATATTGAACAAACTTTTTGCAGTTATGTCTGTTAGTAGTGGACTGTTAGAGGCCAAATTTTCAAAACAGTCTCCATCTGTGCATATGCAAATTTCTTCTGTGTTTTTGTTCATGGTTATTTGTGCAATGCAAATTGATTGCAAATGGATTTTGCATACATAAAGTTACATTTTCTGAAGCACTCAACTTTGTCCTGAGACGTTCTACTGAATTCAATTAAGTTATTCTGGATTTACACTGGTGTTACTGAGATCAGAATCTGGCACATGGAACCATACAATGCAACATTTCCAGAAGAGGATTTTGTTCATGGAAGAGAAAACTCCATTAAATAAAGCTTAGTTCCTGTAAGGAGGAAGAAGTGGAAAAAAATCCTCCCTTTTTACAGAATAGGTGGAATGTTAAGGCTTCAGGACTACCAGTTAAAATCTGAATGAGCCATTGAAGAGCCATATTGAAAGATCCATCAGCAGTAACTAAATGCAGCTGTAGTGTGGCAATAAGACAAGAAAAGAGATCCTTGCAAACAACTGTGCAAAGGATTCACTTGCCAAAAGAGGCATCTGCAGAATAGGGTTGCCAACATTCTAATCTCACAAAACCAAACACCCCTGGCCCACCCCCTGCCCCACTCCTTCTCTGAGGCCCGCCCCCACCCGCTCCATACCCCATCCCTCTATCACTCACTCTCTCCCACCCTCACTCACTTTCACTGGGCTGGGGCAAGGTGTTGGGTTGGGGTATAGGAGGGGGTGAGGGCTACAGCTGGGGGTGTGGTCTCTGGGTGGTGATCAGAAATGAAGGTTTTATTGTGCAGGAGAGAGCTCCAGGCTGGGGTAGGGGGGTTGGAGTACAGGGGGGGGGGTGAAGGCTCCAAATGGGGGTGTGGGCTCTGGAGTGGGGCTGGAGATAAGCAGTTTGGGATGCAGGAGGGGGCTCCAGACTGGGGCCAATGGGTTTGGAGTGTGGGAGGGTGTGTGTGATCCAGCTGGAGGTATGGGCTCTGCAGTAGGGCCAGGGATGAGGGGTTAAGGGTGCAGGAGGGGGCTCCGAGCTGGGGCAGGGGGTTGGGGTACTGGGGGAGATATGGGCTCTGGGCTGCATGTGTGGGCTCCAGGTGAGGCCAAAAATGAGGGGTTCAGGGTGCGGGAGAGGGCTTCAGGCTGGGGTACAGGGGGTTGGGTGCAGGAGGGGTGATGGCTCCAGATGGGGGTGTGGACTCTGGGGGACGGGGCTGGGGAGGAGAGATTTGGGTGCAGGAGGGGGTTCAGGTCTGGGGCAGGGGGTTGGGGTATGGGGTGGTAGTGGGGTGCCTGCTCCAGGAGGGAGTATGGGTGTGGGATTAGACTCTGGACTGGCGTAGGGGGTCGGGGTTCAGGGTCCTGGCAGCACTTACTGTGCCTCCCAGGAAGTGGCCACCAGGTTCCCGGCCAATGGGAGCTGCAGAGTTGGCACTCAGGTGGAGGCAGTGCATGGAGCCTCTCTGGTGGCCCATGTGCATAGGGACCGTAAGGACCCTGCGGCTGTCCTGGGAGCCACGCAGAGCCAGGGCAGGTAGGGAGCCTGCCTCAGCGATGGGCCCCCACTGCACCTCTGACCAGACTTTTAATGGCCTGGTTGGTGGTGCTGGCTGGAGCCTCCAGGGTCCATTTTCAACCAGGTATTCCAGTCGAAAAACAGATGATTGGCAACCGTACTGAAGAAGAATGCTCATTAAATCTGCTTTACCAAGAAGGGAAGCCAAAAGATGGCCATAAATTACAATAGGCCATTCCAGACCATGAGGTGGCAACCTCTCATGTTAAATGAACAAAGATAGCTAAAAAGTGTTCTTTGTTCATGACTGAGTAGGCCTCTTTGATGCAATTCATCACGAATCTGACTAAATATATCAGAATTCCTCTATAGGATGATCATCTGATCAGAATTCTTGATATATGCATAACTCATCAAAGAGAATGTGATTCTCTCTCTTTCCTGGGACATGAGCATACATATATATATATCACAAAACTTTTAAATGCCATGGAAAAATTCCAAATCCAAGAATAAAACCTCATGCCATTTATATTTTTCCTTGAAAAGAACAGTAATAAGAAATGAACACTGTGCTTGTCATTAATATGCAGCAGAGAGTAAACACTCAGCACTGCTTTATGCACAGCAGAGAAATCCTGAAAGTTGTAATGAAAGGACCGAAGACAGAGAGACAGACACTGATGAATAGAAGATATTTCTAAGACACATTACATTTTAGAGAAAAAGTAGATAATAAAAGTACATGATTTTTCAAGGCAGAATTATCAGAATAAAGCCTTCTATCATCACTAAGCTGACAGCACTATTAGAGCTCGAAGCAGGATATAATTAAATCATCAGTTTTGTATATGGTAAATCCAACCTATCAGTCTATGAACCTGCTTATTTAGTTTATTACTCAATACATTTTTCTTTCAGGTGAAATCTCTTGTAAGGCCAATTGACAAGAAACCTTGTGTGTGATTTTTTTTTTTTTTGGACTCCTAAATTTTATTCTGGCGAGAGCAATGCATTTTAGAACATTTCACAAGGGTCCCTGTCAAAATGAAGTCAAGAAAATACTCTCCATAGCTCTGTGGGCCAGCCAGGAGTGTGCCAGGGCACTGCCATTTGGTCCACACATGGTCATATATTTGCCTCATTAGCAGGGAGAGGATGAAGATGTGCAGCCACCATTACTACCTGCCTTCTGAATCTGGTGTAGGCAAAAGGTGTTGGATAGGCATCAGTGGAGAGTGAAGTCTTCTATCCACCTAAAAGCCACATCCTGCATAATAGTCATGCAGCTTCTCTACAACACTTTGCACGAAGAAGCTGCGGTCACTGCTTCAGTATATGGGCAGGAGTACGGAAAGCTCTGGACCCTGTGTGGACCATTAGGCAATTAAATGGTGGCAAAGCCTTGTCATGCCATACTGTCTCACAATCCCTCCCCCCACCCCTCACCCAGTTAATGGTCTCATTTAGAGCTGTTCTTGGAGTTAAATGACCCTTTGTATTAGCCTTTTTATAGTCTGCCACTAATAAAAAGGGAACCTGTCATTCCTGCTGCATATTATATCTTGCGTATCATGGGATAGTGACAGTACTCAGTCTGTAAAGATTGTCTATTAGCACGGAAGGTTCAGATCACTAAGGGTATGTCTCCTCTGCAATCAGAGGAGTGACTGCATGTGACAGGGTACAGTGTGTCACATTGCAGCATGTGTAGACATACCTGAACTAGCTTTCACTTAGCTAGATCACACAACAATAGCAGTGAAGCCCTGGCAGCACGGGTAGTGACACAGGCCAGCCACTCAAATAATTACCAAGATTCCTAGGCAGGGTTGTACAGCCTGAGCTGCCACCATGCCACTGTATTTCCACTGATGCTCTTATCTGAGCTAGCGAGATCAAAGCTAGCTTGGGCTTGTCTACAGGTACTGTAGTCACACCTTTGAGTTCAGTATATGCATATCCTACAAAACTGGCATAAGATTACAATAACAGCAACAGGTATATTATTTGCATTAGGCTTGTAATATGTAGGGAATATATTTCGATGTGCTGTTGTGTAAAAGTTTAGTTGATGTAAGTTTAGCATGGCACATTATTTACTCTTGACAAAGCCATGAGTGAGTCATACAGGTCCTCTCAAATGAGGCGTCTAAAACACTTGTACCACATCAGACCATGACATACACTGTATGGTGCCACATTTTACTGACAAAAACTATTTTAGGAATATTAGAGAGATTTTTTCCATCTATTTATATGAAGCAAAATCCCCTTAGTACTATGAATCTAACTGTACATTATTTTGATTTGTATTGTATCAGGGCCTTAAGGCCACAATCAGGAATAAGAGTCTGTTGTGTTTGGTGCTGCATATTGAATAGACAGTTACTGTAGCTTACAATAATATTTGTATAGTGCTTTGGAAATATAAAGTGCTATGTTATTGCTAAGTATTATTATTTTCCAAAAAATAGATTGAAATTTGTCATTCTTCTAAGACCAGACTTTGTATTATGTTTTGTTGTGGTTTTTTTTGTTTTGTTTTGTTTTGAAAGCTTCAAAAATGTTATTTATTTCTTCATAAAAATATTTGCTTTTAAGAAAGCCGGAGAATTAACTCTAAAAGAGTGATTTCAGCACAAGTGCAGTATGTATTTGTGGGTTTCTGACTGATAAGAAATTTTGTAAAGGATGAAGCAGCCTGAACTAGAAAACCATTAATTAATTAATCACTTTAAAATGTAAAGTGAAATATCAAGCTATTACAAATTGAAGCAAATTAACATATTCACCCACAGTACTGATTACTATGTTGGTTACACTAATTGCCAATAAAGTAAAAAATTACGAGTTTATGTGGAGTTTTGTAAAAGATACTGGTTTATTGCTTCTTGGTGCTCTGCTGTTCGCCATGTTGCCTTCGCAATCAGACATACTGTACAAATAAAACCAACTCTCTAAACATCAGACTTATTAATTTTATTTCAATTGACTACATCCCTCTTTCCCTTTTGACTAGTGAAGAAGTAAAAAGTAGAACATCACACTCAGTAATGAAAAGAAAAACATGCTGGATTCCCCTCCTCTGACCCCCTCCTGCTGTTACTCTGTGGATGAAATTTGTATTTTAGGAAGGTAAATTAGGTGGGATTGAGTAATATGTAGGATCTGATCCTACAATCCCTTGTTCATAGAATTTGTTTTAATTTGGGTGAGGAGTCCCAAAATGCTTGGAGTATTCTGCTGCATAAGGAATATTCCTAGGAATAAGGATTTGCATTGATAGATAGTGATCCAGAGTTGTGACTCTCTTCTGCACTGCTAAGGAGGGATCTGCCCAGTTAAGGAGCCATTGCTGAAGAGTTAGAGGTACAACAGGGTCATTTGGTTCAGTGAATACATGGTCCATTAGGTCACGGCTCTGGGAAGGATTTAAAATATTATGTTTGAGCAACTGCAGGACACACAACACAGCACAGATCTTGGCTTAAGAAGGCAGTTTTTAGAAGGAAAAAAAGGGCAATGCTTCCTTTTCTATAAGGAACATATGCTGTGCAATTAATAGGACAAGAGAGTGATAGGCAAAGTTGACAACAGGAACATAATGAAAATATACAACTTTAAAAAATGACAGTGATTTTCATAGCAGTAGCTGTTCTCAAATAGGAGGACTTAAAATGACCTTCACATGACACTAGCTTGTGATAACTTTCAAATCAAATATATCTGTTTGCTGAACACTGAATATCTGAGCATTATTTTAACTCTTATATCCATCTCTTTCCACAGCTGGCCTATGTCTATGTAGTATCATCCGATTTTGTGTTGTCTGGTCTTATAGCTTTGACAAATTGTAAAGCCATGTAATTCTATAATTCTGTGGGAGCTCCCGGGAAGTATGCAGTATTTGGAAATATATACAAGCTAGTAGTCATTTATGTTTTTTTTTACTTGTCATTGTCTGTTTCTCAATGAAAATCAATGAAAAAATAATCTATACACTTAAAATAGCAACTGTCAAATACTACTAGGACAGAAAGACAATTGGCACAGGTGGCAGGGGAGCCTTTAATGCACTACTTTAAAAACACAAGTCAGGTCTGAGCAGCTATCAGTATTGTGAGAACAAGGGTGTATCTGGTAGAGGATTCCTATTAAAATGTAAAACCCTGAATTTCAAATAAAATGTCACATGTGTGTAAGAATTATGCTATCAGCACAGCCAGATAAAAAGGGGCAGAAGAACCCACTTTAAAAAAAAAAAACACTTTCCAAAAAAACAGTTTGTGATATATGTTTTCAGGCGAACTGACAGATAGAGCTGCCCAACACATATACAGAACTTTTGTTTATTATTGTATACACTGGGTCACATTTTCACTTGACAAAAAACCCCCCTCACATTCAACAATTAGCACCCACATACACACAGAATAAAGAGTAGGCATGGGTGTATCTAAGCCTGTCTCAAAAATATACTGAAGGTTCAAGCCAGAAGAAATAATAATAACAACAATAATAACAATATATCTTTCAAAAGGATCTATTGTACTTTTAGCTGAGCCTCTTTGACATTCTCACTCTGGGTACTTTCATGAACCCATCCACTTTTCTTGGCCACCCACTGATATTCTTTTCTAGCTGACAGTCAGTAATAGATAATATATTTGATAGTCTGGATGCTTCTTTGAACTTTATATGAATCTCTCAATTTTAAAACAATCAATCAGACAAACAAAACAACTTGCAAACATTGGTTTTCTTATGAGCTTCCCACTACTTTCAGCATGAAGTTGTCAAGGTTCCTTCCCCACTCCGAACTCTGGGGTACAGATGTGGGGGCCTGCATGAAAAAAACCCTAAGCTTATTTTTACCAGCTTAGGTTAAAACTTACCCAATGTACAAACTATTTTAGCTTTTGCCCTTGGACTTTATTTCTGCCACCACCAAGTGTCTAATAAATATATAACAGGGAAAGAGCCCACTTGGACACATCTTTCCCCAAAAAATCGTCCCCAAACCCTACACCCCCTTTCCTGGGGAAGGCTTGATAAAAATCCTCACCAATTTGCATAGGTGAACACAGACCCAAACCCTTGGATCTTAAGAACAAGGAAAAAAGCAATCAGGTTCTTAAAAGAAGAATTTTAATAGAAGAAAAAGTAAAAGAATCACCTCTGTAAAATCAGGATGGTAAATACCTTACAGGGTACTCAGATTCAAAACATAGAGAATCCCTCTAGGCAAAACCTTAAGTTACAAAAAATAAAAAAAAAAAACAGGAATATACATTCCATTCAGCACAGCTTATTTTATCAGCCATTGAAACAAAACAGAATCTAACGCATATCTAGCTAGATTACTTACTAAGTTCGAAGACTCCATTCCTTTTCTGTTCCCAGCAAAAGTATCACACAGACAGAGAAAACCTTTGTTTCTCCCCCCCCCCCCAGCTTTGAAAATATCTTGTTTCCTCATTGGTCATTTTGATCAGGTGCTAGCGAGGTTATCCTAGCTTCTTAACCCTTTACAGGTGAAATGGTTTTTCCTCTGGCCAGGAGGGATTTTAAAGGTGTTTACCCTTCCCTTTATATTTATGACAGAAGTCATGTGGTCATTTATGTGGAGCAACATTTCATGCAGGATTTTGACATTTTAGTCTGCAGCTGGAAGCAGGTACTGCAAAGGTGCATGAAAAGAAAAAGAAAAATAATGGAGGGAAAGTTATCTCGAGTTTCTTAACATGTATGAAAAGTTCAATATTAGTTCTGATAAACAAGGTTGGCTGGTGCTGTTTCTTATGTCTTATACCATTGAGTGTGTTCACTTCAGGACTGAGGGCCGTTCATGTAAATGTATTGTTCAGCATCAAAAACCTGACCTTTTTAAGAGCCTGCCTCGTTCAACTGATCCTAATATGTCTGTGCACCTAGGCACTTCAGTTCTTGTTCTCTTTGCTTATCTGGCTCTTGTTTCCTTTCTTCCCCCCCTTTTTGCATTATTGGGGCCTATTATTTTCTCTTATTTTCAGCCTCCAACAACCAGCTCCTAGAAGCACTACACACCATGGCCTGTTTCCTGAAGTATAATGAGCTTCTGCAGCCTGCCCTAAGCTGATTTCTTCACATGTTTTCCTGGATGCTGATGAGCAGGATCTAGCCTGACCTTTTGATTCTGAGGTAACTATGTGCCACTTCTCCAACACAAGTCACAGGGAGCCTCTCTTGGGTAAAGTAGGCAAAGTACACCTTGCCTCCTGAGCTGGAGGGAACTTCTATTACACAGACCTACCAGGTTTCTATCTCCATAGTTAACTCTGCTCACTAGAGATCCTCTTTGCTGCATTTCTAGTGTGGGAGGACGGTGGGACAGGGAATCATATTGTTTTGTTGGGCACCTCTCTTTTATCCTCTATATTCAGCTACAGACCTGAAGTTTAATATGAAAAAAGTTTCCCATGGAGGTCTATGGTTCTCTTTCCTTCGGCCCAGGTTTCCACACCTTTTCAACTCCTAGGCCTTCCTTCTCTAATTGTGTCACATAGGATATTATACTATAGCTATAATAAAGTCACTATAATATATAAATGACTCCCAATTTAATTAGATTGGCAATAGTAAGTCTTTATTATTCTCCCTTTGGGGGTTAGAGAAAGCTCTATTCTCCCCACACCTTTCATTTCATGAGAGATGCTGTGAAGGTTTGTATTGTCTCTATGGTGGAAAACCTTTATCAAATAGGAAGAGTTTTGTTTTTTTCATCTATCTATCTATCGATATAGATAGATATTTCCAATATAAATGATATGAAGACAATGATAGCAATCACATTCAGATCCACCCATCTCCTCCCACCTTCATTGCTCGGTGTGTACATGTCTGCAGCAGGAACAGCCCTTTGTGTAGCTGTGATGTGTTTGAGGATACTGCACACCTACTGAATGGTTGCTCATCTCATTCTGGTCTGTCAAGATCACTTTCCAGACTTCATAGTGCTGTCCCCAAAGCCACTGAATGACAAAAACATGTAATGTCTAATTCAGCCCTTTTGATACTTTTCTTATTTATATATTTCTGTTTTATCTCCCTGCTTTTTCTGTCTTAATTGTACATTTTGTGCATTAAATAATAATAATAATTATAATAACAATAATAATAATTAATAATGTCTGCCTACTGCCTATGTGTTTCAGGTTTGCTGGTGCTGTTACTATTCTTACAATCCCTGTGTGAGTACCTGGATGTGATCTTTTTATATACATTGAGCAATGAATGGAAGTGATGTCATGCAGTGAGACACAAAGTGTAGGTCACCTTCAACAAAAAAGTGAAATATCTACATGTAAAGTCCTGGCAATTGTACAAAATAAACAACTTGGGGAAAAAAAATTCCCCCCATCTCTTTCAGCCATAGTAATCCTATGTGTTACTGTTGGATGAAAACATGTGTGTTATGTGCTCTATAATGTTTTAGTACTGTTTGCATTAATAGTTATGACAATTGTTCAATGTTGGGGTAAAGTTATGTCGTCTTGGACATTTTCACACACTTTGTGCTAAAGGTGGAAAAAGCTGACAGACTCTCCTGTGAAATCCAGTTCCAGCCGAAGTCACAGTGGAACTTTGGTGCTCTGGTGCTTTTAAAAAGGATTCAACTACTGTTAGCTGTCACTGTCCATCTGAGAGGCAGTCAAGAGCGATTCCTTTGTGCAGTGACAGACCAAGAAACCAGCCTTGTGAAGGATGGCATATACCATCTAACCAAACTTATCTGTCCAGTATCCTGCGTATCCAGAGTCACCAACTTACCTGGTTCTGGATGCAGTCCGATCCTGTGTTCCTCTCGCCTTGGTCCGAAATCAGTCATCAGGCTGTTTGAGGTCCAGTGCCCTCCAAACACCAGCTATGAAAGAAACAGCATTTTAACATCATCTGCCCAGAAGCCTCTATCAGAGTAGAGTATTAGGGTATTTTGGTTTCCTTTATTTTACTTTGTTACCATGGGAGGGGTTTTTGGGGCCCGTGGTTAATACCCATAGGGACAACCACAACTGTTTGTTTTCTGTTTATGGTCAATAGTTTCCCCCTTTTCTATCTTTGTTGCTATTCCCAAATAAACTGTTTGTGTTTTCAAAGAGCTTTGTCTCTCTCCTCTTCTTTCCCTGCATACACACGTACATAGGTGGGAGGAGTGGACCAGAGAGACATTTCACAGGTGACAGATCCTGGGTGCCGGTGAAAATTTTTAATTTTTGTCTACTGTAATTTCAGGTATCTCTCCTATTCCCCCTTACTCCCTTTTATTTCACCACCTCTTTTATCCCTGTTACATTACTTGTAGACATAACATTTTCAGATGACAATGTGATGTTCAGGATGGCAGTACTTCTTTAAGCTCCAGGTATGTGCTCACTCTGCCCGTTAAATCATGTGCCAGAATTCATGAGCTTCTGCTGTGAAACAGAATTCAAATGGTTATACAGCATATTTTTTCTCATATTTGCCACTCCTGCTGAGCCTGCAAGATTGTATTCCTTATGTTTATTTGAAGCAGCTCTTTTATTCTTCTATCTAAGGTCATATTCAAGAGCAGCAGGCTCACTGATGCAGAAGTGGATTGTAGAGTAGAATGATTTTATACCCCTTACAGAACACCACAGTCAGTGTGGAAAAGTGCCATAACTGATGTGCAACCAAAATTTTGACTTGTTCTGTAGCAGTTGTAGAGACACATGGTATGTCATTGTAAATATATTAACACAGAAAAGCCTTTGTATTAATTTGTTACAAGTTAGAACATAAGAATGGCCATACTGGGTCAGACCAAAGGACCATCTAGCCCAGTATCCTGTCTTCCAATAATGCCAGGTGCCCCAGTGGGAACGAACAGAACAGGTAATCATTAAGTGATCCATCCCCTGTCGCCCATTCCCAGCTTCTGGCAAACAGAGGCTAGGGACACCATCCCTGCCCATCCTGGCTAATAGCCATTGATGTATCTATCCTCCATGAATGTATCTAGTTCTTTTTGAACCCTGTTATAGTCTTGGCCTTCATAACATCCTCTGGCAAGGAGTTCCATAAGTTGACTGTGCATTGTGTGAAAAATACTTCCTTTTGTTTGTTTTAAACCTGCTGACTATTAACTTAATTTGGTGGCCCCTAGTTTTTGTGTGATGAGAAGCAGTAAATAACACTTCCTTATTTACTTTCTCCACACCAGTCATGTTTTTACAGACTTCTATCATATCTCCTCTTGGTCATCTCTTTTCCAAGCTGAAAAGAGTCTTATTAATCTCTCCTCATACAGCAGCCATTCCATACCCTTAAACATATGTGTTGTCCTTTTCTGCATGCTTTTCAATTAAATATATATCTTTTTTGAGATGGGGCGACCACATCTGCATGCAGTGTTCAAGATGTGGGTGTACCAAGGATTTATATAGAGGCAATATGGTATTTTCTGTCTTATTATCTATCCCTTTCTTAGTGATAGATGACCCCCTCAAAGAATTCTAGTAGATTGGTGAGGTATGATTTCCCTTTACAAAAACCATCCTATTACCCAACAAATTATGACAGGTTTCAGAGTAGCAGCTGTGTTAGTCTGTATCCGCAAAAAGAAAAGGAGTACTTGTGGCACCTTAGAGACTAACAAATTTATTAGAGCATAAGCTTTTGTGAACTACAGCTCACTTCATCTATGTTATGTTCATCTATGTGTCTGACAATTTTGTTCCTTACTATATTTTCACCCAGTTTGCCCAGTACTGAAGTGAGGCTAACCAGCCTGTAATTGGTGGGGTCTCCTCTGGAGCCCTTTTCAAAAATTGGCATCACATTAGCTCTCCTCCAGTCATTTGGTACAGAATCTGATTTAAATGATAGGTTACAGATGACAGTTAGTAGTCCTGCAATTTTACATTTGAGTTCCTTCAGAACTCTTGGACGAATACCATCTGGTCCTGAATTCTTATTACTGTTTAGTTTATCAATTTGTTCCAAAACATCCTCTAATGACACGTAAATCTGGGACAGTTCCTCAGATTTCAGAGTAACAGCCGTGTTAGTCTGTATTCGCAAAAAGAAAAGGAGTACTTGTGGCACCTTAGAGACTAACCAATTTATTTGAGCATGAGCTTTCGTGAGCTACAGCTACATCTGATGAAGTGGGCTGTAGCTCACGAAAGCTCATGCTCAAATAAATTGGTTAGTCTCTAAGGTGCCACAAGTACTCCTTTTCTTTTTCCTCAGATTTGTCACCTAAAAAGAATGGCTCAGGTTTGCGAATCTCCATGACATCCTCAACTTTGAAGACCAATAATAAGAATTCATTTAGTTTCTCCGCAATGGACTCCTTTATCATATCGATCGTCCAGTGCCCCCAGTGGTTATTTAGCAGGCTTTCTGCTTCTGATAAACTTTAAAAAAAAATTTTTTGCTATTACTTTTTGAGTTTTTGGCTAGCTGTTCTTCATTTTTTTGCTTCCTAATTATATTTTTACACTTAAAATTGGGTATTCTAACCCACAGTAAATTCCCAAATGTTAATATTGGTTTTAATTCTGAATTGGAATGAAAAGCTGAAATTTCAGAACTGTTTGTGGAATGAAATGGTCTGAAAAATTTTAATGTGCAAATATCAAAACACCCATAAGGCACCACAATGGCTCAGCTACAGGGGGAGACTGCAATGCATCATGGGAAATATAGCTCAGATGGAAAGCATGGCCCATAATAGGGAATGTGATCAGAGAGACTCTGAACTACAAATCCCAATAGATGCATTGGTGGTTAAGGCAGACAAAGGTTAATGTTGACTGAATTGAAATATTTCATTCTGGGCTGTTAAAATGAAATTACTTCATGTAGATTTTCCTGTTGGAAATTTCCACCAAAATAGATATTTTCCTGTTGATGGGAATATGTTTAGTCCAAACATTTTCAAACAGCCACATTAGTAACATATTCAGGTGACTATAATTGCTGCCACCGTTGAAATCAATACACATGCAGCTACACTCCAGTATACCGAGATACAGGTGTTGTCAAAATAGCTGACAGTGAAGTCAAATATTAGTTTTTGACATCTTACACACTCAACAAATTACATTTACCAGAGTGGGAAAGGTTATTGAAAGGTTTATTTGAGTTATTACAATGTTCTTCCCACAAAATTGTATGAGACACTATGCAGCACTACATCTGTATGGACCCACCTACACTACAAGCTACCTTCAAAAGCAACCTTCTTTGTTAAGTGACCACTCTAAGATAGCTACAAGATTGGTTGTGCAATTTTGCTTAACCTTTACTTTCAAGATTACGTCTGCAAAGAAATAGCTTTTGTTGTTCTCTTCGGTGGTTTGCCCCCTGTGATTGAAATTGGTCCAGCTCTTCTGTGCCAGAGTAAGTACTCCCAGTTGAACCAATTAAGCGTGAGGGGGAGAGGGCAGAGCTATAAAGTATCAGAGGTACTTCAGTGAAGGTAGAGCTAGAAGGGGAACAGCAGAATGAAACTGTAGGGAGAGAGGGTCTCCTGTAGTGATCTATGAAGAAGGGATTTGGGGATGGGTAAGAAGATACAGCTGAAAGTTTTGTTTTTCCTTTGGGAGAAGGCAAAGAAGACAGGCTAGGTCCCGCATCTCCTCCAGCTGCCCAGACAGTGGGAAGGTACAGTACCTCAGGGAGGAGGATTAGGAGCTTAGGGTTGGGTGGAAGATTACTTTTTGGAACTTTGTGTTAATAAAGAAACCAGACCTCCAAGAAGGGCTGTGGTTGGAGGAACAAGATTGTTTGTAGTTTTGTTTAAAGAGCCCTGAAAAAAGGATTGCTGTAGGCATTTAGTTAAGATGAAGATTATTAATTATAATTATTCTTTATTTTAAAATATAAGAAACTCTCCAAAGAGTGGGAAAAAGAGATAATTAAAAAGTAGGGTTTTAATGCACTTCCCAAACTCTTGCGTGCTAAAAACAAATGACATTTTTCATTTTATCAGTGTCCTAACCAAGAACCTTTATGCGAGATGGGAGTACATGACAGCTATTTTTGGAAATAACCTTTAGTTAATGTTAAATGTGTCTGTCATATTCTTTATCTTTTCAACTGGAAAATACATACATTTTTTATGAACACTTTGTTTTATTAAGGCTCAGCCAAGATAATGAACTAGTATTAGTATTTCATTTCTGAGGTGCCTGGTTCCAATCTGTGACAGCTTTAAGGAAGGCTGTTTGTAATGGTATCTGTAGCCAGGAATTTTAATGCCGAAACCTGAAAGATTCAGAGATATTATTTTAAATCCAGTTTGTCTTCATGCTTTAAAAATGCACAGAAGTGAGTGATATTAACTTTAAAATCCCCCAAATCCTCCCTTAGAGGATATTGGTATAAATTTTGAATCTGATGCTTTTAAAAATGCACTATTTGCATTATTTTAAAAAGGAGACACATACATTACTTCCCCTCTATGATAACACATTTCCCTTTAACCACGCACACACCAGTAAAGCTAATGAAAACTACATGCACACATGAAAAGCGGGAATAGATAAACCCTATTAGATAAAGTACTGAAAATTTACTTCATAGTGAGAGATTTTTGCCTATTTTTTCCTTCACTCTGTTTGTATTTCTCATTACTTTCATATTTTATATTTTTTCTGCTATTTATTTTCTTTTTCTGGCTGCTTGTTTTATTCCTTCACTTTCTTAAGTACATATTTATCACTGAAATTTGGATAAAGCTGTGAAATGTTGTTTTTTTTTAAATAATGGAAGCCACATGGGCACATCGAAGGGAGAATTTGGCACTGCTCAATCCTGACCTCCCTACTTCAGCAAAACTCCAAACTACGTCAATGGGGGTTTTGATAGCATAAAAAATAGAAAAGAGCTATTAGGTCATCTGGTTTATCTTCCTGTCCCTACAGGATTGCTCCATGTTGCATTGTTACTCTTTTGTTTTACAATTTAAAGATCAAACCGTTGCCAGGATTATGCACACATGATTCTTTTTTTCTTCAATGGGAGAAGCACATGTGTAATACAAAGTGGTTTGTAGTATTTGCTAAATAAAATTGACATTTGTCCTTTCTTTTTGATTGCCACCATACTGTGACTATACATGTTCCTTCTTTAGTCATTTCAATTCATTTAAATTAAAACAACAGCTTCTTTAAAATCATTAAAACTGGTATTTCCCTTGCAGAATGTTGTGTACTTTTCTGGATAAGTATTTCAATTGGGTAGATGTGAGGAAAACTGAAGTACTGTACCAAGCAAATTACATGTCTGCTGCTTTTTTGCAATAGTAGTCTGAGAAATCTTAGACTCATTCTGTGCATAAGTTGATGAACTCCACTGGAAGCTTTCATTTAGTTTATGTAATTAGCACATATGCAGTCTGCACTTTTTGAACTTTCCTTTATATGTTTCCTTATAAGTTCCAGTGCCAGATATTGACTGCCAGAGGTTATTTCTCTTTTCCAGAAGTAAAGTTGTTTCATTTTAAAAGAAATGAAAGTCATAATCCTCATCTTGGAATTTAAGGATACCAGATATGCTTCTTGCCTGATATTCCAGTACTGTGAATTGGCACAAACAAATGAATATGGCAGCTTCTTGGCATCATAAATGACTGCAGCAAGAGGCATCAAAAATCTAGGATTGTACTCATGTCCTTTTCCTTTTTAATACAAGCAGTTTATTTTAGAACTTAGGATAACACCTTGGTTTTGCTCAATAAAAACTTCCCATGAAAACTGGAAAATCACACCAATTAAGTGTAGTATTACCCTAGACATTGCAGATTCATGATTCGAATTTTCTGACAAACACATACAAGGGGTTTAGAAGCACAAATCCCCCATTGACTGTTAAATCTTTTTTGTTCAACTAGTCCTGCTATGATAGATTCAGAAGGGGCATTATGCCATTGTTCTGGTGCACTGACTTGGAATACACAACCTTGAGTTAGGTGCTCAAGTGCCCTATAGTGGTTCTCAACCAGGGGTATGCATACTCCTGGGGATACTCAGTGGTCTTCCAGGGGGTACGTCAACTCATCTAGATATTTGGCTAGTTTACAATATATAGAAGGCTACATAGAAGCACTAGCAAAGTCAGACCAAACTAAAATTTCATACAGACAATGACTAGCTCTATATATTATACACTGAAATGTAAGTACAATATTTATATTCCAATTGATTTATTTTATGATTATATGGCATAAATTAAAAAGTCAGCAATTTTTCAGTAATAGTATGCTGTGAAACTTTTGTATTTTTATGTCTGCTTTTGTAAGCAAGTAGTTTTTAAATGAGGTACGCAAGACAAATCAGACTCCTGAAAGGGGTACAGTTGTCTGGAAAGGTTGAGAGTCACTGTCCTATACAATGCCTGAAGAGAGTTAGGTACCTAAAAAGGGGATTCACAAAAGCCAGAACACTGAGTGAGAAGTTGCCTAAGCTAGCCAATAGGGCATTCTGAAGAGAGGTGTGTGGCTGAATCCTTTTCCCTCAAAGAGATTTAGACATCTAAATTCTGTATAGGGGGAGGCACTTATCTTTGCTCAGGATTCATTTTGATCCCTCTCCTAGTTAGGTTCCTAAAGTAGGTCAGTCATTTCTCCAGGAAAAAAAAACAAAAACAAAGTGGAAGTGTTGTTGCCCCACTTACACCATATAACTCACAATTAAGTACTCACCCACACTACGGAACAAATGGATTCAAATTCTTTCTCCATCTGATTCAGAGCAGAGAGCTGAAACCAGGTATCCCACCTGCTAATTGAGTGCCTGTCATAAATATAAAGGGAAGGGTAAACACCTTTAAAATCCCTCCTGGCCAGAGGAAAAACCCTTTCACCTGTAAAGGGTTAAGAAGCTAGGATAACCTCGCTAGCACCTGACCAAAATGACCAGTGAGGAGACAAGATACTTTCAAAAGCTGGGAGGAGGGAGAAAAACAAAGGGTCTGTGTCTGTCTGTGTGATGCTTTTGCCAGGGACAGAACAGGAATAGAGTCTTAGAACTTAGTAGGTAATGTAGCTAGATATGCGTTAGATTATGATTTCTTTAAATGGCTGAGAAATTAAGCTGTGCTGAAAAGAATGGATATTTCTGTCTGTGTGTCTTTTTGTAACTTAAGGTTTTGCCTAGAGGGATTCTCTATGTTTTGAATCTGAGTATCCTGTAAGATATTTACCATCCTGATTTTACAGAGGTGATTCTTTTTTACTTTTTACTTCTATTAAAATCCTTCTTTTCAGAAACTGAATGTTTTTTCATTGTTCTTAAGATCCAAGGGTTTTGGTCTGTTCACCTATGCAAATTGGTGAGGATTTTTACCAAACCTTCCCCAGGAAGTGAGGTGCAAGGGTTGGGAGGATTTTGGGGGGAAAGACGTATCCAAAGAAAGCTTTCCTAATAAATAAACCCAGATAAATGTTTGGTGGTGGCAGTGGAAGTCCAAGGGCAAAGGGTAAACTAGTTTGTACCTTGGGGAAGTTTTAACCTAAGCTGGTAAAAGTAAGTTTAGGAGGTTTTCATGCAGGTCCCCACATCTGTACCCTAGAGTTCAGAATGGGGAAGGAACCTTGACAGTGCCCTACCCACTGATCTATGGAGTCATTCTTACTTGCTGTCTGCCAATGACTATTTAAGTATTTCATACAAATTGACCCATCTTCAACAAGAGAGAGCCCTACTACAGATTAACCTCAAATAGCCCAGTGGTTATGTAATTAAACTAGGAGGTGTGACCTGGGTTCAGGTCCCTGCTCTGAATCCAGAGAAAGAAGGATTTGAACCAAGGTCTTCTACATCCTAGCTGCATGCTCTAACCAGGATACTCCCAAGGGGCAGTTGCTCCACCTTCTTTGGCCTCCTTTTTGTGTGGGCCGGGCATGCTTTGAGCATGTCTACCAGCTTGGGCTCCACAAGGGAGCTCCTAATTTGTGAATCCCAGTAGGGTTTAGGCATGAATTATGGCTGATCAAATTGGTGGTGTCAGGATGTAAGCAGTTTTGCACATGCCCCCTGGCATAAAAGTTGATGTCATGGAGAATTTACAGATGAAAAGCTAGGTGCCTGCTGGGTTAGGTTGCAACTGAATGGTGGTTCTCTGAGTGCCGGTGGCACCTAAATGTTAGATTAAGGTGCTTAAAGTGTCAGCTAAGTGCCTAAGCCCTTTTGTGCATCTAGCCTGTTGACTTTATTGGAGTTACTTGAATAAGGAAGGTTTATAAGATCAAACCCAATATTACTGAAAGTAAACATGTTTCTGGTAACAGTAGAAAATATTTTCATAGTTGTGAGAATGGAAGAGTTTAGTATATGGAAATATGTTCCCTCAAATTGATTTTTTTACCAGTGTAATATACAGAAATCCAGTGCCTATGTACTTTATAAGTATTTTATTTTGTGTGCAGTACATGCATTGTCCTGGACTTTGTAGTGTTCCTTCACACAAAGTGCACTCCAGAGTATGCTGAATAGTAATTTAACATGAAGCCAGTATATCCTAAATTGCATATTCTCCTTAGATAGTCTTCCATATATCAGGACCAATGAAATATGCTGACAGTCACACATGTTTTTGATAATGAAAATATATAGTAAAAGGTGATTAATGCTGAGCAGATGTTTTTGTTTTGTTTCTCTTGCCTTAAAAAAGAAAGAAAGAGAGAGAGAGAGAGAGAGAGAGAGAGAGAGAGAGAACTAATGCTGAGTGGACACTTCACTTATGAATAAATACAGATAAAATAGCTGATGAATTTCAACCAGATGTTTCACTCACAAAGACAAATGGAGAGTTCTAACCTATGTGCTAAGCTGATATTAAACTTAAAAAATCATGTGTGTAATGCTTATGTACGAGGATAAAATATTTCAGTTAAAAGGGCTGAGAGTACGCAATTCCATGCAGTTTACCTGTATCTATGAATCTCAGAAAATTGAGAGGTGATTTCTGTAATAAAGACTCTAGAGCATAATTAAGCGAAGCTAGTGCTTGCATCTGTAGTCCTGCACCCACAGAATCCAAGGTTACAGCAGTGACTTCAGTCAAAGATAATTGATTTCATAGTTTTGTAGCTAATGACCATAAGGAACTATGGATTTTACGTAAATGAATGTAAATTTTCATAGGAAGACTTTACTGGGAACTTTACCATAATTAAAATATGCAATATCAAGAATAACATCAACACAATAAATACATATGGAATTTCCAGGTAATTTATAATAACATTCGCCCAGCTAAGATAACTTCTCAGACCACATCTTTCCCAACTACCGGCTGGACATAGCCAAGGTTTTGGTCAAAGAGAGAAAGAAAGTTTCAAAGGCTGTTACATCCCGCCCTAAGAAACACTCTGCCAACAGCCCCCCTTGTATGTTAATGAGATCTTTGCCAGCTCATGTTCCTCATTGGTCTCATCTGGATTGGTGTTGCTCAAGGGGAGATGTAATCTTTTAGATAGCTTGGTCTCAAATGATTTAGATCTTTATAAATTAAGCCCAACACTTCAAACTCCAGCCAGATATATCCAGACAATCAATGCAGATGTGTATCACTACTGGTGATATACACCTTGTAGATGATGCACCAGTTAATAAATAGGAAAAGCACTATGCAATAGCTTCAGCAATTTTTGTTTTAACGAGTGTCAGTTGGTCATAATAAATTCAGGTCCCTCAAAGAATTTACAGTGATCAATTGATATGTGTTAAAATTGTAATTTGACTTGTCTACATTACAATTTTAACATTCATCAAATAACATGTGTTTACTAACATGTTAAAATCCACCTTAAGTCCGAGTGCAGCATGGCGTACAGTACTGATACTAGAGACTTTGGAGCTGAAAGCATTGCTTTGCCACTAATAACTGAATATAGCGGAAGAACTAAAATAAAATTAACTCAATTGGCTGGAAATAGGGTGAAAACAGCAGACCTTAACATTATAATGGATAAATTAACAACTGGATACACATTAAAAGGATAAGGTAATTGTTTACAGTTTGATAATTTGGTATGTGTGGAATACTGGCCCGCAGCCAAGAGGAATGAGTTAGCAGTTTTCAGTTCAGCACATAGCTCCTATGTTGGCAGGCAGATAAATGTAATCTAGGGCAGTGGTTCTCAAAGCCGGTCTGCCGCTTGTTCAGTAAAAGCCCCTGGCGGGCTGGACCAGTTTGTTTACCTGCCGCATCCTCAGGTTCGGCCGATCACGGCTCCCACTGGCCACGGTTCACCACTCCAGGCCAGTGAGGGCTGTGGGAAGGGCGGCCAGCACATCCCTCGACCCACGCCACTTCCCGCAGCCCCCATTGGCCTGGAGCGGCAAACCGCTGCCAGTGGGAGCCATGATTGGCAGAACCTGTGGACACGGCAGGTAAACAAACCGGTCCGGCCAGCCAGGGGCTTTCCCTGAACAAGCGGTGGACTGGTTTTGAGACCCACTGATCTAGGGTCAAGTAAAGGTCACTCCTACACCACAGGAAGTGGTCAATCAGGCATTCTCAGTCCAAAACTAGGTGAGGGTCACCAGACCATAATAGTAAAAAGACCACAATACTAAGATTTGTTATGGAAAGCTTTGATTGACAGCCATATTTAGCTGTTGTGATTGGACTATAAGAATAAACCAATCACAAAGGGTCTAAATTTTATTGGTGGATAAGGAAGGATTGAAAGGATAGCCAATCAGAACAGGTTGAAAACTGTATAAAAGAGAGTTTAGACAGTAAGGAGCAGGACAGAAATTTAGAGCATGAGGAGAAGAAGGAGAAATCAGAAGAAGGAAGCAGAAGAAGCAACCAGAGGGTGACAGCAGCAACAGCGGTGCTGCTAGGACAGACCACAAAAGGACCCTGACAGAAGAGAGGGAGAGAAGACAATGGAGAGTAAACATGAAAGCTATAGTGTAAAATATAGAAACAAATAGGATTCATGTGTCTGTATATTCGGATGAATAAAGATAGGTCTCTGTGTTGTGAACGTAACTTTGTTTTTTTCTTTTAAAGTTTAAGATTTAAGATTGCTTTCAGCGACTGCAGGTGACTGATCACCACAAGCAGGATGTAACCATTTAGTATTGCTCTAACTATATGATTATGGTTCAGGTACTTTTAGCCTGTATCCAAGAATTGTGCTAAGGGATTTAAGATTATGTTTGGATTTATGTTTAGACTTATTGTACAGGAAATATTAGTTCCATTAAATAAAGAAAATACTTTATTTTGGAAGAATACTGCCTGGGTGTTAATCAATTATATTGGAAGGCTGAATCTGTGTCCTCCCAAGGGTAGCAGGTCTAAGATGTAATGGGAAGTTTTTCCTAAAAGTGTTTCCTGCAAAATCCTGGCAGTTTCTCTAGGGAGGGCCCCCTTTCACTTTGCAAAAACAGATAAATGAGACAACTGAAGGGAATCTCTGGTAAACCCAGGAAGGGACAATAGGCAAGCTATTCTGAAAGTGTCCTGCACTTGTTTTGGGGGTAACAGTATGAACACAGTATCAAACACATATATCTGTAATGACCCTAACAAGAAATGGCACCTGTCCTTAACAAGGCCAGCAAAACCAAGCAAATGTCCATACCACACTTTTAAGTGTTTGAGTGTGGAGGGGGAAAGGAGGGGGGGGCATTTGGCTAGCTTGCCAAAGGAAGGGAACAGTGCTTTATGGCTGAGTGGGGGGAGATGAACATTTCTGCAAAAGGGTCAGGGTTGGTTGCTGACTCATCCCCTGTGAATGCAGGATTTAAAAGGGGCAGCTCTGCACCTGAAGCCTCCCTTTTACATGGAGCAGGCTGAGGCAGGAGGGAACACAACACTTCAGCACATTTCTGCATAGCTTCACATGGAAGTAGAACAATAAGAAAGGGGAAGGGGCGTACTTCCTTCCTTCCTCTGGTCTGGGCAGGGTGAAGCAGGCATAGCAGAGTAGCTCCACAAAGAGAGGAGGATATGGCTAGAGAGGCAGCCTTCAGTCTGATTTAATCCCTGGGTAGAGAGACAAAGAGAAGGGATGTCTTCCCCCATCCCATGCAGTTGTGCTGTGGTTAGAAGCATTAGTGAATCAGGTTTCAAGTTTTCAGGATAGCAGGGGGCAATTTTGTTCAGCTTGGCTCCCTGTGGAAGCAGGTTGGTAAGCAGTGAAGGGGCAGACCACGAGGGAGAGGAAACCCCCTCCCCTTCCATTCCCTCAATCCATGCACAGATAGGCAGGAAAACACTGGCAATGCCAAAAAGGGAAGGGGAGTTACCTAGTTAGTTAGCTCTAAGGAGGAGAAAGGAGACAGAAAAATCTCCAGCAACTGAGCTGTGACAATTGGGTTAGGGGCTGGTTTCAGGTTTTTGCTTGTTGATGGGCAGGGCAGACCCAGGGAAATTTCACTTCTTCCTTTTTTGTCAGGTTCAGCACTAGCACTGGGGAAAAATAGTGGGGGGGAGTTAAAGGCTGCACAGGGCATATGTAGTGGGGTTGTAGGACTCAGTGGCAGACAGGGGTAGTAGCCATGCAACCGGGGCATGGGGCTGGAGCTAGGCCAGGGGTGGATGGGCCCAAGGGTTTCTGTTTCATTACCAAAGACACACCCCTCTCACCCCCAAGTTCATAGCTTGGGGGACTCCAAGGAAAGCAAACGTCTACCACGGTCAGCAGGAATTTTCATGCAAGTGGTTAAGACAGTTGTTTCTAAGGTTGTCTTCACAGCATGTGGGGTTTCCAAAGTATTCAGGATCCCCCGGAGCATTGATGTTCATCCCAACTGAGTACAACACGTGAAGGCAAGGCTGAAAGCAGGGGGGTGTCAGTGCAGCAGCAGATGCATGTGGCATTGAGTGCAGGCTTTGGGGAGGTGCAGGCATCCATGAGGCACCCATTTGCAGATCACATTTTGTGGCGCATGCAGCATGTTCATGCCACAGTGATAAGGAAAGGGTCCCAGGGGGAACCAGCATAAGGATTAAATCAAATGCCACCCACAATTTGGCATGGGTACCATTTCCAGTTCATCTGGAGATTATAAGGGTACTCTTTTGGAAGTACCTTAATAAAGAAGATGGGGGGCAGATTATTGTGGGTTTAGGATTCTGTTTATGAGGACTATAAATAATACACTGTCAAACAAAACCTGGGGATAGGATAGTTAGTGATGTAGCATGGAGATCCACTGCCTCTACTCACATGGCAGAACTATGAAAAAAGTTTTAATGATTTCATGCAATTACAGGTTTGGGAAGGCTGATAATCAAATGCCCATTACAGAGCAGCAGGTGGTGCGGTACACAGGGTCCTGGGCAACCTGTTGACTGGAGTCCACAACACTCTTGGAATCGCCTCCTGGCTGTTACATTTGTCAGTGAGCTAAATGACTATCCGTATCCACACACCACTCTTAACTCAAAGGTTGCTGGCTGGGTGGTTGTATTTCAATGGCCCATGCAGCAGCTATGCGGGCTCATCATAGGTAACATTCTCAGGAATCTAAGCAGTCTTGCTCAGAACAGCATTCTTAAAAGCAATGTTGGCGCTTTTGGGATCAGCAAGCTAATGCCTGGGTTCTGTAGGGTCATAGGGGCAGTATGTGTGTGTGTGGGGGGGGAGGGTTGGAATTATGTGATGTACACCAGGAGGGGCAAGCAGGGATATTAAACTTTTGATGGTCAACGACTCATCAACGATGCTGGGGAGAATCTGTTATCTTCCGGAAAGGCTATGAGGTTTGGAAGTCGAGGTCCATTGACAGGAGATCCTGTGTTGGCATGGAAGGAGAAGCATGTTCTTGGACCAGCTAATGCCACAACTGTGTGCCATAGAGACCCATCAGCAGTCACCAACATGATGTGGCACATCTTGGAAAACACTATTTGGGAATGTATAAAGGGGTTCAATTACTGCCCAGAACAAGAAAGGACTTGATGCAGATCCATGTTGTCAGACATGCATTAATCTAGGTGGCTGGGAGCTGTGGAGCGCCACCTGGGTGGAGAAGGCATGACAGATGCCACCGGGGACGTGGGGGATGACCAAGTCCCTTGGGGTCATAAAAGGCTCATCAATTTGGGCATCCTGGGTCACCAAATTATTCAGGGAGGGTGGGATTCCCCTGTAAAGCTTTGGAGCCCATTTCTTTTGGCCAATATAAAAGGAGGCAGTAAGAGATGTCTGGGAACCTGACTCGGTTTGGGGGGACAGTAACCAGATAAACGGCTTTGAAAAAGGACTTAAAAAGAGCTGTTAATGAAAGGAATGAATGGGGGGGAGCAGTTGGAGACTCCTGTGGTTGATATGGCAGGGAGCCAAGCCTCCATTCTTAGAGCCCAGCTTATCTTTCATAATAGAGGGGATGAATAGTAAGGTCCTCACAATGGATTTGCTGGAGGGACATTCATGGAAAAAGAAGGGGAGCTGGTGGGATCCCCCGGGGTATTGTTAGGTCCCCAAAATGGATTTACTGGAGGGACCCAGATGGAAAAAGAGAGGGTGCTGGTAAAAGCCCCCTGGCTAACTCTGGAATTAATATGGAGTTACCTGCACTGTAGACTTCTATCTCCCCAGACATCTAATAATAAAGTTGTGGCTGGATTATACCCAAATCAAATGTCTCCTGTCCTTCTTTCAGTATAACCAGACAGACTGGGGTTTGTAGACTAAACCAGTTTGGAAATCTGAGCCAAATATATATATATATATATATATATATATATATATATATATATATATATATATATATATATGAAACATTTTGAGAACTGTCAATGCAGGAATATTTTTAAACACCATACAGTAACTTGAAAATTTCCAAAATTCCACCCTGAGAACAGATGTGAGGTACGAAATTTCAAATGTCAAGGATATTATTGCAGAGGTTCTTAATTCCATGTTTTGGGTTTAGGCAGGAGCATATAACATAAGGTGCTTCATTAAAGATATTCAGCATTATTTCCACATGTAGTGAGACCTACAGCTAGCTCTTTCACTCCCTTGTAGCACAGTTGTAAACCTGGCTAATGATTGGAAACTAGCTTCAACCTCCTTATTTAATATTTTAAAATGGAAACTTTGGGAACTGTTATTTCAAAAGTTATGTCAAGGGAGTAGATTTCTGAATAATGTTTATATTCCTTAAAGAGTTTCACATGGAATTTCTATGGTTTGTAGTTAAGAAAACACATTTTCTATATTATCTCCCATTCAGCTTGTCATGTTTTCAACAAGGTATTAGTTGTCTGACAGTTCATTTAAAAAAAATAAAGGATACATGTTCACAACAATCTTGGTGACATATTGATATAGACATCATCAGCAGAAGTTTCTCAGACCAATATAGACAAGGACACTCATCTATTTGAAAAGTTAGATGGACCATAAAGCTTCTGAAAAGCTCCAGGAAGAGTGTCTTTGACAGAAACTTGGCTAACAAAATTCAGTATACTAACAAATGTTGTACCAATGCCTTATGACATTTCAGAATTACATGAAGACTGAACATTATGGTGTCATGTGTAATTCCAGATAGGCATTATTTCCATGGTGCAAGGTATAGTGGATTTCCAGAGGTCATAGAAAAGGCAAGAGCCTGTTTCATAATTATAGAGATTAGATGTAATATACATGAGTATTCCATTTAGGACACCACTGTGGCGGGGAGTGGTGTGGGCCAGGCAACTGCTTCCCACAGCTCCCATTGGCCAGGAATGGCAAACTGCAGCCACTGGGAGCTGTGAGCAGCCATACCTGCGATGCTCAGGTAAACAAAGTGTCTCGCGGCCCACCAGGGACTTACCCTGAAGAAGCCACAAACCAAGTTTGGGAACCCCTGACTTATTATCAACAAATAGTCACGTCAAATAGTGACAGCTCTGAAGGATGAAACTGACACATGTTCATGCCACAGCTGGACTAGATGGCACAGCACTAAAAGATTCCCAATCACTCCTTAACCAGGGCTTCCTGAATATTCAGAAAAATATTCCCTTTAATTGTTTTTTAATCTCTGTATTAAAAGACAAGCTGTTCTAATACACAAACTCTCCAAGGTCAATTTTAAACAAAGTCTCATCCTGCCTTTCTTTTTTATTCCTGTAATTTTATAGATACAAATAATTACAAACTTGGTTTTGCACATTCAGTTATCTGAATGTGGATATTTAGTTGTAGAAGGACCAGGTATGTGAGCACAATTGGGTAATTAGATATCAAAATTACATCACTTCAGCCATCATGTAATAATTAAAGCATGTCAATTCACCTAACATGTGACACTGTTTCCTACTAAGCAGATTGTTATGCAACTTAACGTCAGTGGTGCAAGTAAGCCGGTACAGGCAGCTACACCGTATCATTAAGAGATTTATTGCAGATACGCCATAATGGAAAAACACATTTTCAGAACTGCAGGGCTCTCCCGGGAATTGCAGAGGTGAAAGGAGCAGAACATGGGGGTCACCACTCAGAGGAGCCAGTGCCTCACACTGGCAGCCACTCTGGCATGGCTGTATTACCCCCAGTCCAGCCCCCAGCCCTTCCACACAGCTGCGTTTCCTGTCTGGGGTCTGTACAGCCCCACCAGAAGACAGGGCTGTGAGCGGGGCTGAGGGTGGTACAGTCGCACCGGAGGAGCTGCTGGTGCGGAGCACTGGCTCCTGGGAGTGGCGGCTCCATCTTCTGCTCCTTTCGCCACTTCAGTTCAGCAGATACTGATTTCTATCCATGGATATCAGCATTCGCGGGTATAAATTTGTATCTGCGCAGGGCTCTAGTCACAAAACATTTTTTGTGAGGATGGCAGGGTTGGCGGGTCAGTTCCGTACCAGTAAGGGTTAAAATCTGGTTGCCCTGCTGCTTAAAGTTTAAGTTGAATAAAAATATTTAAAAGGAAACCATATAAAATATGCATGAAAAATGTTGTCTCTCAAGACATCTTATTCTTGAGCCCATTCTCTTCAAACGGAGCCTGTTTCTCAGAATTTAGAGAAATCTACAAAAGAATCCACATTTCAGGAGAAAAGAAACCAAATTATTGTTGAGTTATACACATGCAGAATTTCTCATTTGGAACATGTAGGAGTTTTTTGTTTATTCTTTCAAACGTGTCTAGATAGGTTTTCCTGATACTCATATATCACCTCAAGGAAGAAACTAATCATAGAAAATTTAACCCAGAAGACATTTATTTGAGGAAGTTCTGAACAACTGAAAAAGGAGATTTATATTGGACATTGCATTTCCGTCTTACCCCACCTGATAATATAATATCAAATATTAGCAGCTTTATTTTTATCAGAAGATCTTAGTTAAACATGTTTTTCTTTATTCCATACATATGCTGGATTTGTATGGTTGCCTAAGTACAATGGTCAGCAATCGCTTATTTGCTGTATTTTTGAGGATTGTTCATTGAAATGGGAGTATTTAAATGTGGAAAGAGTGTTATTATTGCTTTTACGTGTAATCTGATTAATTGCCTTTGTCAATTATCTGATTACATTTACAGCATTCCAGAAACAAATATTAAATGACACAACTGACAGGTGTTAGGCTAATTACAATAATGAAGTTCAGTATCACTGTTAACACCAAACTGTGATACCTACTAATTGAGTGAAGACTACAGCTTCCAATGGGTAATCTAAGTTTATTTGCTATAATTCCCCTGTTGAGAGATCAGTCTTTATACTGTTTTCCAGTTCATGCTGATATTGAATAGGGGTGAGAAAATAAAAAAGGCTGGATTTATATTTCTTTCACCTCCACTATACTACATATGCCCCTGGCTGGCTTCAAGACGTCCCTGTTTCCTAGTTAAGGGCTTCAAGGATATCACCAACCATAATTACTTCTGCTATCCGCAGGTGTTAGAAAAACTTGTGTTATTACTTTGTTGCTGTGGATGTTATCAGTGCTCCTTTTTCTCTTCACCTTTGAATAAAGCAGGTTTATGGAACAAAAAGTCCATAAGGACAAATTCTGTATTTTCCTTCTCTCTTTACCTCCTTCTTGCTGTGTCCCCTAATCCCACTTGCCCCTTTTAATCCTCTCCCTCTTTCTCACCATTTGACTAACTTTGCCAAATGGGCAGCAGGAATGAAGCAAGAGTGATAACCTTGTCTACATCATTCAGCATTAAGTATTACTTATCTTCTGTGTCAGTTTCAAAAGAAATACTCTTATTAAAAGAATATCTGAAAAAATAGGACTTTTTAATGGGGACCAAAGCAGCTCCTCCTAAGCCAATCAATAATTAGTGTGCTAAAGATCTCATTAGAATGCTGGACCTCATTAAGAAAAAAAGGTTCACATAAAAATCTCCTTACAGCAGCCTCATTATGTACGCTGATCCCTCAAAAACAAACAGTCTATATATCATGGTGGGCAGACGTTCACTTAATTCTGTTTGCTGTGTTTCTTAAGTGTAATAGAGAATAAGTCTAAATGCAGAATGGTAGGTTCAACGCATCTTTAGTAGGGCTAAATTGGTCACATTCTGCTCTTGGTTACCTGGCTAAAACTCCTATTGAAAACAATGGGATCAGATAGCTCCCTCTAGAATTTGAAGCCCCCAGTTTCATAGCTACCTATTTTGGAACATTCATGATGAAGACAAAACAAAAATGAAAAACAAACAAACAAACAAATCAGGAGTGGGTCTGTGAAGGTCTACGGAGAAGAATTCCAGAATTGGTAGGAAATTTGGAGAGGCATAAGTCATTCATTGGAGAAAAGACTGTGTGAGAGTCCTTTAATAGGCTTCATCTTAAGACCTGTAGTGAAAGTTGAAGATGGAAATGGCCTGTGATGAGAGAAGCTATGTGGACACTTAAGCTTGTTTTTGGGTCCATAACTGAGTTTTTAAAAGAGTGTAGGAGGAAGCTCCCCTCTGCATCTGCAGGATTTGGGAGGAAGAGCTTATGGGTCTAGAGAAGAGTAGTATGGTCTGGGGAGAGTTAAGGACTGTCTTGTTTCAATGAATTTTCGTTACTCTAGAAGAGTAATGTTTTATCCCTCCAAATGAACCATAATCTAGTCACCCTATCAGCAGAAGGACACTGTGGACCAGTGATGGGAAAGTGAGACATGAATGGCATGAGGTAAGAGGTCTGTGAGTTCAAGACTCTGTTATTTCATCTTATTTTACCATCCTTTTGGTTTATATCCACATGTATATAATAGCATTAACTGTGGATATACATTGAGGGCTATTACCTGCCCTTTGGCATCAGAGAACTGGATATTTAAGATGACTAACTGCCTGTAATGACTCTGAGTTAAAAACAAAGTTATACAAGATTGTCAATATAAAATTATGCAATTAAGTTAACCCCAAACTGTCATCACTCAGTTGGGGAAGAGGGGGAGGAAGGAAAGGGGAATGGAATGATGGGAAATTCAGCTTTGACGCTGAACATTGGAGCTGCACCATTATGGCATGCCACAGATGTTTTTTGTATCAGTTACTACCAAAATCTGGGTCCTCCCTTGAGTCTAATAAGTCTCCCTGGGACAGAAAGACCAGGTAATTATATCAAGGATGGAATCCTTAACCGGGGTCCTGTGAGTCTTGAAACATCATGATCTGGCCCTTCCCATGTCAAATGTTACCTATGAAGTGGCTAAACCCAGTTCAAGTTGTACATGTCAGGGAGGTGGCAGATATTGGAGGTCTTTAAATATTTTGTAAAGCATTACCTTAATCCCACTACCTGAATCCTTTCCCAGGCTTCGCCCCTTCTCCATTACATCAAACATAAACCAATTGTCCTAACTCTGAAAGCTCTTCACTGCTAAGTCCCACCCTCTTGATCAAATCTAATATGTTGCTGAGACTTCAAGCTCTACCTCTGCTCTTTCAGTAATGCCAGTCTCCATTTCCCATTAGTCCAATTTCTTCTCTTTTCTCCATACATTTCCTTATGTTTTGGAAGAATTTCTGCAGAAGACTGTGCATTATTCTTCTTTAAACCTCTATAAAATCATCACTGCTGTGATACATACAAAATGCCAGTTATTAAGCCATTGTCAAGTGTGCTAACCATGGTATTTCTTACCATGACAGACATAATTTATTTCACTATTAGACAGTTTTTTACCTCTCCACCTATTTTCTCATAACATTGTAAGAGTACAATGTCACGGTCAAGGATTGTCAGTCTTAATGCAAATGTGTACTATGTCTAACACAGTGGTACCCTGATCCCTGATGGGGGTTTCTTAATTTTACTTCAACAGAAAGAATAAGTTTTGGGTTAGGTAATCAGTTAGCCTCAGATAACTTTCATATACCAAAGCTTTTTCTGTGAGGATGGGTTCACCTGTACAAAACCAGTGCTTTCATGTTTGTGGCAAACCTTTATTTTTAGTTGGGTCAGACCTGATTACCCAGTGGGGTTGTGCTGGTAAGAGATATGATTAAACTAATGCTGATATTATACAACTGTCCATTGTGGACTCTGGAGTGCTTTTATTTTTTATTCTTCCCCTCCCCCCCTCAGCTCAACAACCCAAGCACAGGGTCAAGAATAAATATGACTAGGGATATTCCCTATGTTATGGTCTGGGATGGAATTTCACTACTGTGCATAGATTTAAGATTTTCCAATATCTTTGTATGTGGAAAGGGCAGGATGAGGAGACCTCAGTTTGTCAGCCCTAATCCTAATTTGATCAGCGAAAATAGTGGTACTTTATCTTGGAGGATTGAGCCGTGAAATGGAACGTGACTGAAACTGAACCAGATGAGTTGTTAAATAAAGAGTTTTTAGTTTAGTTGTTCAGTAAAGTTCTGGCCATTGCTTAAATCAATCTAATCGTTTGGAGTCTTGATTTATATTATGCTGTCTCTTCAGCAGCAACAGCACTGTTGTACACCCAACCTCCTGTGCAATTCTAAAAAAGAAGAAACCTCTTGCATTTATACAAGTGCAGATAAGCATACAGCAAGAATGCCTTTCTCAAACCAAACCTATCAATAATCTTGTAAAATGAATTGCGCCCTCTGTCCATTCGGAGATTATCTGAAGAAGATAAATGCTATATAAGGTTATGTTATCTCTGCCTCAAAGCTGCATACATAACCCAGTAGTCCTGCGGACCACCATGGACAGGGATTGTCCCTGGTAATGTGGATAATTTGGAACTTCACTGCCAGGAAGTCAAGGGAGAAGGCTATATGTGATGGCCACAGGATTGCCAATGCGTCCTGAGGATTTCATAGTTTGGGAGTGAAACCTCTGGCCTTTTGAATTTGGGAAGGACAAACTCTATAAGAGAATATAGGATACCTCTGAGGCTTCTTCCTGCATACCCTAATGTGATGAGCTTTTGTGTGCGTGTGTGTGTTGCCTGGGGGGGGGGGGGGGGGAGGAGGGGGAAGGGAAGGGACTTGTTCTGTGCAGCTGATACCTTGTCCTATGAAACTTGCTTTGAGGCCTTCTGCGTTGGTATGCCTTGCCTGGGGTACAGCAATACTGAAAAGATTTGCCAAATTTACCTAAGACACATAGGTACCTTAGCATTTGAGTATTATATTCTTTCCTATATTTTCTCTAGCAAATACCTCTCATCTGCAAGAAAAACAGGAACTAATTGGAAATCTTATTTAGGAAACTCCAGCTACTGGCAAATTCTTCAATACCACCATTGTGCAGATTTGGGGTACCATTAAAAACAACAAACTTGAAGGTCCCAAAATTGAGACACCCCTTCAAAGTGCATTCTATGAGAACATTTCTTATGAAGATTCTTAATAATAATTTCCAAACAAAACTGGCCTTTCAATGAAAAATCCACATTTAAAGAAGATAAAAAATGTTGACATTAAAGATAGCATGTTCTCCATAACTTCTCCCTGCCCCACACATTTCTAATAGATTAAAAGGGTAGCACATATAACACACATATGCTGATTTATAACGTTGAAATATAAAATTGGAGGATTGCTAATGATAAGATTAAAAGCTTTGCTAGCTATATTTTAATGATTTGTAATTTTGGATAGTGAATGAGCACAGGTGAAGTGGAACTTAAGCAAAGGTCTTGCTGGCATATTTTTGGTTTTGTCAATTCTTCTTTTACATAGAATTGCTAATCTGCTTAAATTATATTGTTGCTGACAGAACCAAGGTAACATGTTGGGTTGCAAGATGTAAGGAAGAAGTACACACACATAATTATAAATTAAAAACAACAAAAACAACAACAAAACTGTTTCAAGAAAGCTGGAAACCAGGACAATTCATTGCAGAAAACTGAAAATTTAGCAGAAAAAAATGTAGAAGTTGGTTAATTGAAACTTGCATATGCATAATATATGGGTTACCTAAAACCCAAAGGCTTTGATATGTTAAAAGCCAATTGGATAAAGATTAATCTGCAATGTAAATGTATAAAAAACCTAAGTGAACATGGGAAAAACTGGAGAAACTATAGACCAGAAACTGAAGGACAGAACTGAAGGACGAGACAAAGGGATCAAAGCAGTCAACAAATATCATGGAAAGTGGAAGGGCTTCCCGGTGCCTGGTGGAATGTGGTAACTTGGACCCATTTACCAAATCTGTTTTGTCTGTTATTATCTGTCTGGCATAAATGTATGTACAGACACTACAAGTGGCAATAATTATGTATGAAATTTTATAAATAAAAGCCAAAAAATTAAGACTAAATTGAGTGGACTTGTGACTGAGTTTCCCAAATTTTACCCCCAACATGCAATAATGGAGGATAATATCCGAATGGACCACTTACTGAATTAAACTATTTGCTTTAGAGTGAAATTCACCCCTGTATGGCAACCAGCAGAAGGTTCATCTGTACACTTAAATCCCCTATAAACCATGAGAGTTCATCGTTGATGTAACTGAAGTGAAACCAGCTAGGATGAACTGGATCCGTGATTTTGATCAAGTGACACTATTCACCTTCCTATTGCCCAAAAATTGCATTATGTAGGCTTATACTATAATAAAATAGTCTTTGTTTCTTCTTGCGTTTTGTTTTGGGTTTTTTGAAGGTAACTTCAGGGTAGACACTGCCTATGCTGACAGAAGTAAAGCTTCAGGGTAGACACTGCCTATGCTGACAGAAGAAGTTCTTCCATTGGTGTAGGTAATCCACCTCCCCAAGAGGTGGTAGCTAAGCCAATGGAAGAATTCTTCCTTACACCTAGTGCTGCCTACACTAAGGTTTATGTTGGTTAAACTGCGCTTCTCAGGGTTGTGGATTTTTCACACCCTGGGGTGATGCTGCTGGGTTTACAAAGCATTTTAGTGTAAACCAGGCCTAAGAGTCACCTGGAATCATTCAGGTTTTGATACAAGATCAAGTGTGGGAAATGACATAAAATGTCTTCCAACAACTCCTTGGAAGAAAATTCCCAAGAAGCAAACTGCTTTCTGTTAGAGCTTTATAATGTCTGTTAATTTACAGTACCACATGGTGAACTCATAGAATGATTTTATAGTCATTTCAGGCAGGGGAAGTTGAAAAATGTCAAATCACATTTAGAAATGATCATGTGATGAGACTGTTCCTTCACTTCTCCAGATTGCTAGCCCTAAGGTCCCTGCAGTGATCAAAGCTATTTTAGTAGCAAAACCACCACAGTTCGTAAAATGGTTCACTTTGACATAGATTCATAGATACCAAGGTCATAAGGGACCATTATGATCATCTAGTCTGACCTCCTGCACAACGCAGGCCACGGAATCTCACCCATCCACTCCTGTGAAAAACCTCACCTATGTCTGAGCTATTGAAGTCCTCAAATCATGGTTTAAAGACTTCAAGGAGCAGAGAATCCTACAGCAAGTGACCCGTGCCCCATGCTGCAGAGGAAGGGAAAAAAAAAACAGGGCCTGTTCCAATCTGCCCTGGAGGAAAATTCCTTCCCGACTCCAAATATGGCGATCAGCTAAACCCTGAGCATATGGGCAAGATTCACCAGCCAGATACCCAGGAAAGAATTTTCTGTAGTAACTGAGATCCCACCCCATCTAACATCCCATCACAAGCCATTCGGCCTATTTACCATGAATAGTTAAAGATCAGTTAATTACCAAAATCATGTTATCCCATCATACCATCTCCTCCATAAACTTATTGAGTTTAATCTTAAAGCCAGATAGGTCTTTTGCCCCCATTGCTTCCCTTGGAAGGCTATTCCAAAACTTCACTCCTCTGATGGTTAGAAACCTTCATCTAATTTCAAGTCTAAACTTCCCAATGACCAGTTTATATCAATTTGTTCTTGTGTCCACATTGGTACTGAGCTTAAATAATTCCTCTCCCTCTCCGGTATTTATCCCTCTGATATATTTATAGAGAGCAATCATATCTCCCCTCAACCTTCTTTTAGTTAGGCTAAACAAGCCAAGCTCCTTGAGTCTCCTTTCATAAGACAGGTTTTCCATTCCTTGGATCATCCTAGTAGCCCTTCTCTGTACCTGTTCCAGTTTGAATGCATCCTTCTTAAACATGGGAGACCAGAACTGCACACAGTATTCCAGGTGAGGTCTCACCAGTGCCTTGTATAACGGTACTAAAACCTCCTTATCTCTACTGGAAATACCTCGCCTGATGCATCCCAAGACTGCATTAGCTTTTTTCACGGCCATATCACATTGGCGGCTCATAGTCATCCTATGATCAACCAATACTCCAAGGTCCTTCTCCTCTACAGGGCTATATGTAGATGGCATTATTGGGGATATGTTGCAGACATCCAAAGGAACAAAAGGAATAATAGGGTTCTCTGCAATTACAGATGCATCGTTTACTCCCATCCCACAGCTACATTTAACCCTCTAATGCCATGTTTGAAAAGTATACTTTTCTCATTCCCAGCAAGACTGTCTTGATGTGGAATTTAGTGAGAGGGAATCAATTGTTAATTAGTTATATACAGAATATTGTAAGTGAAGTTTCTTCCTGAGCTCTTGTAATGGAAACTGTGATACTAGAGATGCTGCTATCTAGGCCCGTTGAAACTGAAAGCCATTATTTTTGAAAAAAGAAAAGGAGTACTTGTGGCACCTTAGAGACTAACCAATTTATTTGAGCATAAGCTTTTGTGAGCTACAGCTCACTTCATCAGATGCATGCTGTGGAAAGTGTAGAAGATCTTTTTATACACACAAAGCATGAAAAAATATCTCCCCCCACCCCACTCTCCTGCTGGTAACAGCTTATCTAAAGTGATTATTCTTCTTACAATGTGTATGATAATCAAGTTGGGCCATTTCCAGCACAAATCCAGTCATTATGCAAGACTAACACGGCTGTTACTCTGAAACCTGTCATTACGCAAGACACTGCATTTAGCCGTATGGAGTGGAAATCTATCAACTGCATGAAAAAACTTGTACAGATACAGACAGACATCATCTTCCTTTCCAAATGAAAACAGATGGATATCATACCAAAAGGACTGAAGGTAAAAAATCCATTACAATCTACATACCACACAGACTATGCTGACAGCTTGTGCCACACACTCTCAAAGAAACTGCGGAATCACCTAATCAACATCCTCTACAGCAAACAGGGAAAGATTAAGAATGAGATCTCAAAAATGGATACTCTCATAAAAAAACAACCTTCCACACAAACTTCCTCGTGGCTGGAATTTACTAAAACTAGACAAGCCATTTACAACACACACTTTGCTTCTCTACAAAAGAAAAAGGACACTAAACTTTCTAAACTACTACATGCCACAAGGGGCCACAGCAATGGTTCCCTCAACCCACCCAGCAATATTGTTAACTTATCCAACTATAATCTCAGCCCAGCAGAAGCAGCTGTCCTATCTCGGGGCCTCTTCTTCTACCCCTCCACTCCCACAAACATGATACAGTTCTGTGGTGACCTAGAATCCTATTTTCAACGTCTCCGACTCAAGGAATATTTCCAACATACCTCTGAACAACATACTAATCCACAGAGACCTCCCTACCAACACTACAAAAAGAAGGATTCTAGGTGGACTCCTCCTGAAGGTCGAAACAGCAGACTGAACTTCTACATAGAGTGCTTCCACCAACGTGCACGGGCTGAAATTGTGGAAAAGCAGCATCACTTGCCCCATAACCTCAGCTGTGCGGAACTCAATGCCATCCACAGCCTCAGAAACAACTCTGACATCATAATCAAAAAGGCTGACAAAGGAGGTGGTGTTGTCATCATGAATAGGTCGGAATATGAACAAGAGGCTGCTCGGCACCACTTTCTACAAGCCATTACCCTCTGATCCCACTGAGAGTTACCAAAAGCAACTACAGCATTTGCTCAAGAAACTCCCTGAAAAAGCACAAGATCAAATCCGCACAGACACACCCCTGGAACCCCAACCTGGGATATTCTATATACTACCCAAGATCCATAAACCTGGAAATCCTGGGCGCCCTATCATCTCAGGCATTGGCACCCTGACAGCAGGATTGTCTGGCTATGTAGACTCCCTCCTCAGGCCCTACGCTACCAGCACTCCCAGCTACCTTCGAGACACCACTGACTTCCTGAGGAAACTACAATCCATGGGTGATCTTCCTGATAACACCATCCTGGCCACTATGCATGTAGAAGCCCACTACACCAACATTCCACACAAAGATGGACTACAAGCCGTCAAGAACACTATCCCTGATAATGTCATGGCTAACCTGGTGGCTGAACTTTGTGACTTTGTCCTTACCCATAACTATTTTACATTTGGGAACAATGTATATCTTCAGATCAGCGGCACTGCTATGGCTACCTGCATGGCCCCACAGTATGCCAACATTTTTATGGCTGACTTAGAACAACGCTTCCTCAGCTCTCGTCCCCTAACGCCCCTACTATACTTCGCTATATTTATGACATCTTCCTCATTTGGACCCATGGAAAAGAAGCACTTGAGGAATTCCACCATGATTTCAACAATTTCCATCCGACCATCAACCTCAGCCTGGTCCAGTCCGCACAAGAGATCCACTTCCTGGACACTACAGTGCTAATAAACGATGGTCACATAAACACCAACCTATACCGGAAACCAACTGACCGCTATTCCTACCTACATGCCTCCAGTTTTCACCCTGACCACACCACACGATCCATCGTCTACAGCCAAGCTCTGCGATACAACCGCATTTGCTCCAACCCCTCAGACAGAGACAAACACCTACAAGATCTCTATCAAGCATTCTTACAACTACAATACCCACCTGCGGAAGTGAAGAAACAGATTTATAGAGCCAGAAGAGTTCCCAGAAGTCACCTACTACAGGACAGGCCTAACAAAGAAAATAACAGAACTCCACTAGCCGTCACCTTCAGCCCCCAACCAAAACCCCTCCAACACATTATTAAGGATCTACAACCTATCCTGAAGGACGACCCAACACTCTCACAAATCTTGGGAGACTTGCCAGTCCTTGCCTACAGACAGCCCCCCAACCTGAAGCAAATACTCACCAGCAACCACATACCACACAACAGAACCACTAACCCAGGAACCTATCCTTGCAACAAAGCCCGTTGCCAACTGTGCCCACATATCTATTCAATGCCCCTCTGCCATGTACATTGGTCAAACTGGACAGTCTCTACATAAAAGAATAAATGGACAGAAATCAGATGTCAAGAATTATAACATTCATAAACCAGTCGGAGAAAACTTCAATCTCTCTGGTCACGCGATTACAGACATGAAAGTTGCGATATTGCAACAAAAAAACTTCAAATCCAGACTCCAGCGAGAAACTGTTGAATTGGAATTCATTTGCAAATTGGATACAATTAACTTAGACTTGAATAGATACTGGGAGTGGCTAAGTCATTATGCAAGGTAACCTATTTCCCCTTGTTTTTTCCTACCCCCCCCCCAGACGTTCTTGTTAAACCCTGGATTTGTGCTGGAAATGGCCCACCTTGATTATCATACACATTTTAAGGAGAGTGGTGACTTTAGATAAGCTATTACCAGCAGGAGAGTGGGTTTGTGTGTGGGGGGGAGGGGGGGAGAAAACCTGGATTTGTGGTGGAAATGGCCCAACTTGATTATCATACACATTGTATGGAGAGTGATCATTTTAGATAAGCTATTACCAGCAGGAGAGTGGGGTGGGGAGAGGTATTTTTTTATGCTTTGTGTGTATAAAAAGATCTTCTACACTTTCCACAGTATGTATCCGATGAAGTGAGCTGTAGCTCACGAAAGCTTATGCTCAAATAAATTGGATAGTCTCTAAGGTGCCACAAGTACTCCTTTTCTTTTTGCGCATACAGACTAATACGGCTGTTACTCTGAAACCTGTCATTATTATTGAAGGAAAGTATCGCAAACGGATGCATTAAATATGCTGATATAATAAAAACATCATTGTATTACCTGGTCAATGCCAAAGACAAAACACGTGAAACACTATCTCAGGGTCTATTTTCCATTCTAAAACAGCAATGTGAATTTATAATGAATCCAGACATTATAAGCCATTTTCTAAACAGATTTAATTAGAGGTGAGCTCAAACCAATGCCCTGGATCCAAATTTATGTTTGAGTAGGGATCTTAGATTTGAACCATTCTCTTGTGAAATACAATGGTGTCTCTGTGATAATGTTATGAAAAGTCTCAAAACTCAAGAGTTACATATGAATGCATAGTTTTCATTCTGCCCCCTAGAGTATATGTATTCCTTTAAAGCCTTAAAGTACATGATCACATACAATACTATACAAAAAGAAAAGGAGTACTTGTGGCACCTTAGAGACTAACAAATTTATTTGAGCATAAGCTTTCGTGAGCTGTAGCAGACTAACACGGCTGCTACTCTGAAACTATAAAATACTATAGTATGCCCAAATAATAAAGAATGTTTTACAGGGTTTTATTTTTCTGTTGTATTACAGTGGCTTAACTAAGCTCACCAGAAACAAACAGACATCAATTCAAAATTATTTTTAGTTAAATCTTTCAGGAAGTTCTCTCTGTGTTTCCATTGGAATCTGTCTACAGTTGAAGCTGTATGTAGATGTCACCAGATGCTGTTTAATCTGTGTCAGCTGATAATGGCTACTTGTACAACTCCTGTTAATCTTTTTTCAAACAATAAAAGTCTATAATCTGCTGTGAAGAGTAGCAATCCTGAAAATTTCTAATTATAAAACTCAGCCATTTTTATTTAAAATTAAAATCTTAAAATTAGAACAGTTTTTCATTCTTCCAAAACTCAAACCAGCTGATTGCCCTTTGCTTACACTTTTCAGACTAATTTCACTTCTGAGATGAAACCCCTTTGTATGGTCTAAATGATTTAAATACAACCATCCACCTTCTCCCTTCCCTTACACTTCACAAAAATTGGGGAATGTGGTTTCAACTCCCCGAAATAAGGGTTGTTTGGATCCAGCATTTTTACTCTGCCTGTCATATTAAGTTTGAATCCAGCATTGTAATTCAGATTGGGGCTTTTAATAAGAGGCCATTTTTGTTTAAACACTGTAAAGATTCTTTTATTTAGCTGAAAATATTTGTCTTAATATGTATTGACATGGCATTTTTGGCTGACAACAATATAGTGAGCCACAGGTAAAATCAGGTTTCATACAGAGAACACTCTTCTAAAGTTTCAGTATATATTTATTTTCAGAGCTCTTCCAGAGAAGCTCTTTCTTATGAAGATGTACATTATAAAATCTAAAGCATTATATCATTGCATAATGCATTTCAGGTTGTAATATTATAATACATCAATGAGGCTATTCTGAAAATCATCATCTTATTTAGTAGGCACCTATTTCCAAGAATTTACTTTGTGGGGGAACGAGTGGGTTGGGGAGCTCTTAACATATAATGTTGCCAACTCTTGCAATGTTTTTACTATGTCTTAAAATGTTGGGGATATTTCTTAAAGCTCCAACTCCTGTAGTCAAGTGATTATGTGAAAATCTTTACTCTAATTTTCATAAGGGCCTAGCTCTCAGTTTGATGCAGAAACATTTAAAAACATGAGCCCTAAAGGCTCAGAAACCAGAAAATGACATTTCAAAGGTAGTTTCATGATTTTCCAGAGTCTGACTCATACATTTTTGAATACTTGGGGTTGATAATCCATAAATATTGCCATTGAAATTATATAATAAATCTAAAAACTTTAAATTTAAAAAAGGGCTTAAAGTGTGCTGGATTTTCAGTGAAAGTTCCATAAAGATGTAATATTATGAAATTGTAGGCTCCTCAGAAGCTAGTTAACATTTGGTGTTAAAATTAGAATAGATTTCTAAAGAGAACAAAACACAAATAAAACTGTAGTTTTTATACTTCATAGAATTCCATAAAAATAATTATAATATAATGTTTTAAACTGCTGAGACTGTTCTGGTAACAAACGTTAAATGAAGTGAATGCAAAACAGTTCTAGAGGGCCTCTAATGGGGATGAGTGGAAGAACATTGGAAAAAGTTTAATTTAAAAGATATTCCATGAACAAAGGAGGACACAGATAAACTTTTTCATAAACTTTGTAGTACCACAAGTTATTGTGGCCATGAGTTATGCATTACAGACTAACACGGCTCCTTCTCTGAAAGGTATTACTGTTCAGAACATCTATACTCTAGTCATGCTTATATGCTTACATTTTTATCTAGGTACCTAATTTCAGGCAGTTACATTTGGAAAATCTTGCCCATGTTTTTTAATGAAATTTATTTTTTTTATCACAACTTTGTTTCAAAAGTTGGATTCCTCAGCAAAATCTGCATCCATATCATTGCAGATACCCAAGACTCTGCTCATATGGCTCTAGGCAAAACCATTCAATTCTGAGGATAAAATGTATGCATTATAATTTAGACAGAGACACCCTATCAGTTTTATGAGTTTTCAAAATGTCAAAATTTTTCACTGGATATTTGACTGGAGATGATCATAAGCAAATGAGCAGATTTTGAAGATCTATCTATTGGCATCATAGCCTTTTTTGACTTACTACCTAATACCCAGTGTCAATTATCTACCTCTAATGCAGGGCAACCCAATTAAATTGGATGCACTGGAGGAATGCCCTATCTGTCAAATTTACCTAATAGCCATTTTAAAACAGGAAATATCATATTGAATACTGCATGCAGTTCTTGTCACCCCCCTTTAAAAAAAGGTATATTGGAATTGAAAAAGGTACAGAAAAGGGGAACACAAATAATTAGGGTAAGGAACAGCTTCAATGTGAGGATAGATTAATAAGATTGGGACTTTTCATCTTGGAAAAGTGACAGATAAGGTGTGGGATGCGATAAAAGTCTAGAAAATCATGACTGGTGTGGAGAAAGTAAATAAGGAAGTGTTATTTACTCCTTCTCATAACACAAGATATAGTGGTCACCATATGAAATTAAAAAGAATCAGATTTAAAACAAACAAAAGGAAGTATTTCTTCACACAACACACAGTAAACCTGTGGAAGTCTGAGCCAGAGCATGTTGTGAAGGCCAAGATTATAACAGGGTTAAAAAAAGAACTAGATAAATTCATGGAGGACAGGTCCATCAATGGCTCTTAGCCAGGATGGGCAGGGACGGTGTCTCTAGATTTTGTTTGCCAGAAACTGGGAATGGGATTACCTGGGATTACCTGTTCTCTTCATTTCCTCTAAAGCACCTGGCATTGGCCACTGTCAGGAAAAAATCTACACAGACACACTGCTAGAGCCCTGACCAGGGGTATTACTGAGAAAGAAGGACAATCAGCGAGTTACCTCAAGTGCCTATACACAAATGCAAGAAGCCTGGAAACAAGCAGGGAGAACTGGAAGTCCTGGCACAGTCAAGGAATTATGATGTGATTGGAATAACAGAGACTTGGTGGGATAAATCACATGACTGGAGTACTGTCATGGATGGATATAAACTGTTCAGGAAAGACAGGCAGAAAAGGTGGAGGAGTTGCACTGTATGTAAGGGAGCAGTATGACTGCTCAGAGCTCAAGTATGAAACTGCAGAAAAAACCTGAGTGTCTCTGGATTAAGTTTAGAAGTGTGAGCAACAAGGGTGATGTCGTGGTGGGAGTCTGCTATAGACCACCGGACCAGGGAGATGAGGTGGACAAGGCTTTCTTCTGGCAACTCACGGAAGTTACTAGATCGCAGGCCCTGGTTCTCATGGGAGACTTCAATCACCCTGATATCTGCTGAGAGAGCAATACAGCGGTGCACAGACAATCCAGGAAGTTTTTGGAAAGTGCAGGGGACAATTTCCTGGTGCAAGTGCTGGAGGAACAAACTAGGGGCAGAGCTCTTCTTGACCTGCTGCTCACAAACCGGGAAGAATTAGTAGGGGAAGCTAAAGTGGATGGGAACCTGGGAGGCAGTGACCATGAGATGGTCAAGTTCAGGATCCTGACACAGGGAAGAAAGGAGAACAGCAGAATACAGACCCTGGACTTCAGAAAAGCAGACTTTGACTCCCGCAGGGAACTGGTGGGCAGGATCCCCTGGGAGAATAATATGAGGGGAAAAGGAGTCCAGGAGAGCTGGCTGTATTTAAAAGAGTCCTTATTGAGGTTACAGGGACAAACAATCCCGATGTGTAGAAAGAATAGTAAATATGGCAGGCGACCAGCTGCCACAAAAAACACAAAAAAGACCAGAACACAAAAAAGAAGCTTACAAGAAGTGGAAGATTGGACAAATGACAAGGGAAGAGTATAAAAATATTGCTCCGGCATGCAGGAGTGAAATCAGAAAGGCCAAATCACACCTGGAGTTGCAGCTAGCAAGACATGTTAAGAGTAAGAAGAAGGGTTTCTTCAGGTATGTTAGGAACAAGAAGAAAGTCAAGGAAAGTGTGGGCCCCTTACTGAATGAGGGAGGCAACCTAGTGACAGAGGATGTGGAAAAAGCTAATGTACTCAATGCTTTTTTTGCCTTTGTCTTCACGAACAAGGTCAGCTCCCAGACTGCTGCACTGGGCAGCACAGCATGGAGAGGAGGTGACCAGCCCTCTGTGGAGAAAGAAGTGGTTCGGGACTATTTAGAAAAGCTGGACAACCACAAGTCCATGGGGCCAGATGCGCTACATCCGAGAGTGCTAAAGGAGTTGGCAGATGTCATTGCAGAGCCATTGGCCATTATCTTTGAAAACTCATGGCAATCGGGGGAAGTCCCGGAAGACTGGAAAAAGGCTAATGTAGTGCCCATCTTTAAAAAAGGGAAGAAGGGGGATCCAGGGAACTACAGGCCAGTCAGCCTCACCTCAGTCCCTGGAAAAAAACATGGAGCAGGTCCTCAAGGAATCAATTCTAAAGCACTTAGAGGAGAGGAAAGTGATCAGGAACAGTCAGCATGGATTCACCAAGGGCAAGTCATGCCTGACTAAACTAATTGCCTTTTATGATGAGATAACTGGTTCTATGGATGAGGGGAAAGCGGTGGACGTGTTGTTCCTTGACTATAGCAAAGCGTTTGACATGGTCTCCCACAGTATTCTTGCCAGCAAGTTAAAGAAGTATGGGCTGGATGAATGGACTATAGGGTGGATAGAAAGCTGGCTAGATTGTCGGGCTCAACGGGTAGTGATCAATAGCAGTTCTTACTTAGGCACAACTCTTGCTGAAATCAGTGGAACTATTTGCAGTGCAAGCCACAAACCACCATGAGTCCTTTGGGATCCTGAAGGTTTAAAGACAGTCTTTAAATGTTAAGTATTATTGATGTTATCCTGTTTTTTTTTCTCTAGCTATACAAAACAATTTTTTAAAAACATCATGTGCCGTAAATTTCTACCTGTATGTCTGAAAGAAAGAGAAGTACTTTCTTGGTCCCTGGGGAAAGCTCCCTTTCTATTTTTCTATCCAAGGTTCAGGATTCATTAACCATCCTTTTAGAATAAAGGGAGAGAGAATAGTTGCTGAAATATTCAGAGCAACTATTGAGCAAACAGAGCAAAAGTTTGTTTTCAAGGGAAAGTAAGATTTTTTTTGTAATGTACTGTGTCTTCCTTTTCCAAAGCACTTGTGGTATCTTGAAGTATCTTACTCTATAACCTCATCCAACCAAAAAAAAAAAAAACTACACAAACAAACAAGGAAGGAAGCACCCCCCCACCCCAAAGCAAGATCTTTCTAGTTGTAAAACTGTCAGTGGCAATCTGAGAAATTGTAGCTGATGTTAAACTGAAGCTTTTTCTGAATCACAAAGATATACACATGGTAACTTGGACTGTTTTCTTATTGGTATAACTCCTTCTTCCACATACTCTCCCTAGATAGCACTGGATCATACCCATTAAGCACATCTGATTGCGCTAACACATTCCTGGTTCATAGATGATATAAGAACTGTGTCATAGAGAGAGTGCTTCTCAACTGCTGGACATGCAACGGGAGAACACTTACTCCATTTCTTACTACATTATCACCACCTGCATATCAGTGCTACTTCAGTACCTAGGTGAAAGGGGATGGGGCCATGAGCTCAATTTTAGGTACTTATGGCTCCCATTACTATAGTATATGAGTACTTCATAATCGTTAATGTATTTATTACTATATCACCCTTGTGAGATAGGGAAATATTCCCACTTTACAGATGGGGAACTGAGGTACAGAGGCAATGTTACTATCTCAGGGTCCCCCAGGAGATCTGTGGCAGAACAGAGCACTGAACTTGGATCTCTTAAACCTCATGCTAGCACTCTAACTGCTGTTGCATATTTATGGAACTTAGAATGTGTGGTGTTTCCTGCCCTCTAAGGAATTGCAACTGCACACTCTCTAGAGGCACTGTCCATTGGTCTCAGGATACTGCTGAATAGACAGTTCCTGAAAAAAACAAAATTCTTTGAGCTGGAGCAGTTTCAACTTTCTTGTGACAGGATTCTGTGGAACAACAGAAGAATTAATAAGATCAGGGAAGCAGAATTATCGGTGAGTATTCCTTCTATCACCACTTAAATTAGGATACGAGTAAAATTCTAGCTTTCTTTGGTGGAGCCTTTCACATGTGCTTGTTTGCAATCAGGTCTTCATATACCATAACATAATCTAGCCTCATAACAAAATCTGGCCTCCCTGAGTTTAGGTCTGGTCTGAATTTTAGGGTCAATGTCTGCTTCCGCCAATGATTTTTCAAGGAATGATTTCCTAGTTTTTTTTTTAAATTATTGAATATCAACCATGTAGTTATCACTGAGCAGCTATTCATCTAAACAGCCTCTGGAGTACTTCCCTCTCCCCCATGCCAGCTGCTTAGTACTTATATAAGTTTCCCATAGCCAGGTTCCTAACAAATGGCTACTGCCAATGACCATCACTTATGGAGAAGATTCATGTGCAGAATAGTACTGCTAAGAAATATTCATGTAATTGTCCCTTTGTCCAAAAATGGCCCCAGTATCACCAACTAAATATTATCTGTGGATCAAACACTGAATGTTGAATGGCCCTACTTCTAATACAGATCATCCATGTTGCAGCCACCACTGGCTGGGTTAGCGCCACCAAACACTCCTTTGGTTAACTGCTTTAGTTGAATAATGTGACTAATGTCACTGTTTGTGAGCTTTGCTCACAGTACTTTCATTTAATGCATTCAGTCTAGGCTGGGAAAACAGTTCTGCATGACAAAAGAGAAGTAACAGCAGTGATTCAGTGCATAATCAATTTTTATTGCCTCAAAACACATTTTCCATACAAGACAGTCCTTTGGAAGTGTGTGTGATAAGCCTACAGCTAAGGGAGGGTAGGCTCACTTTTGAGATTGTGAGACTGGTACTATTCCAGTGGCTAACATTTAGATCTGAAATCAAAACCACCCTCCCTGGTAGTATCATAGGATAATGGATCTGACCATATTACCTAAAGTAACAGCTTTTTAATTCTTTTGCCCAAGGAAAAGTGCTGATTGTACAGATTAGAATGACTTGACACTGAAAGTCTAATTTTTTTCATTGAAGGTAGCCATTGGCAGGGATCCACAGCTGGAAAGTTTGAAGAATATTGATATTCTTGTTAAAATATGTTTTAATAGCTTTGGCCTCCATTATGTTCTCTATGGGACTTGGGGTTCAGTTAGGGTGACCAGATGTCCCGATTTTATAGTATTTGGGGATTTATCTTATATAGGTGCCTATTACCTCCTTTCCCCCCATCCCCTCTCCTGATTTTTCATACTTACTATCCGGTCACCCTAGGTTCAGTAAGGGGTTATGTCACCACTTGCCCTGCAACCCTGAGTGTCCTACAATGCTTTGCTGCTGTAGCTCCTCACCTGGGGTGTTCACAGCTAGCATATAGGCATGTCGGTCATTCCCTTAGTGTCCATACAGCAGCTCTGACCCCTGAAGCCTCTCTACAGCCCACAGCTCCACCCTGGTTTCCACCAACCTCGGTTACAATCAGCAAGGTGTTCCCAGCACAAGCCTAGTCCCAAATGTTCCCCAACCTGTGTACTTGGCAATGTCTAGCCATCTCCTGGACAGTTTGAGGAAAAATATTAGTTTGTTCCTTTAAAGTGATAAAAGCACATCACAGCTTATTAACTTATTAACTGTGGTAAATACACCCTTCCCTTGTAGTAAAAATAAAACAAATTTATTAACAACAGAGAATAGGTTAGGTGATGCCAATAAAAAGGAATAAAGTTAGCAAGGGTTACAACTGAATAAAAGTGAAAGCACACATTCTAAAGGGTTAAAACTTAATCTAGCAAGGTTCAGACATTGTTCAAGTTTGCTTATCTCACAGGTTGTTCTTCCCAGCCATTGCTGACTATCCTCAGTTAGGGGCTTCCACAGAAATACAAGATGCTGGTTTCTCTTGTTTTCCTGGAGATAGGTCTTTGCCTAAGCAGATTTCTCACCTATTTCCAAAGACTTCAAACCCCTTTTGGTTGAAGGACTTATCTTTCTCAGCTTGCAAGAGGTCTGGCCTCTTTTGCCCAACTAGTGGTGGATGCCAAAGATGGCTTTTCTCTTTGCTTATATCTGCCAAAATTCAATGACTTTGTTTCAAGAGGAGGAAAGGCCACAGGATGTTTTTCCTTCCTGTGGGCTTCCCATCCCCCATATGTGAATAGGGTTTCCATTGTTTTGATTGTTCTAATTTAGATAAGAGACAAGTAGGTAGTTGAGACATTCTCTCCTTCTGGCAGAGACATTTTTCTCCCTTTTCGATCACAGGTTTTAGAGGATAATATCATGAAGTATCTATATGTCCTAATATAGTGTTAATAAATGACATTAATCACCAGTGTGTCATTAGCTTTAATAACACAGTATATTGTATACAATCAGTTGATTCAATTGTTTATCACTTGAAGTTCAGCTACCCCTTCCCTCTCTTTATAGACCAGTAAACCATTCAAATAGATTCTTCTGAAAGTTACCCCTCAAAGTAAAGTTTTTCTATCTGTGAGGAAAGCAACATAGAGTCTGGTAGTGAAGGAAGCTCCACGCTTTCTTCCCACTGGTGTTTGTTAAAATGTAAATTGTTCTGTTTCTTGAAATCTCCTCCACTCTTGCTAGTTTGATGGTGCTCTTTACTGCTTGTATGTAAACTGATTTAAATCTACAGTTCTTTGTCTAAAGCAGACAGTGCTTATGCATTGCTTGCCAAACATATTTAAGAATATAATTCTAGCACATATTCATAACATTTTGTATACACCCTGTGCATACATCATACAGTAATATTAATAATCAGTGAGTTGTTTGTTTCCCAATGATATCTTCCATACCACCTTTTTTATACAGATTATGACAGCAGCGTTTAAGGTGTAGTGAGCATTTCAGGCCTTACAAGTGCTGCTGACACTGAGTAGTGAACCACAAATGGATCTCTTTGTCATACCTTCACAAACTACTGCTGTTTTGGGAGCTAGAAACTTATACAAATCTGCACTGACCGAAAATATTTTGAATGGTTCTGCCATTATCAGAGGTAGCTTGTTTCTTTTTTCAGAGAAAAACAGCCGGAGAATTGACATTTACCTCCAAACACCCGAGGATCCTCAAGACATATGAACATCAGGCAGTCCACAGAGGCATGCTCCTATACGTTAGCTCCAAGGTCCCTTCAGCTTCGGAGTAGTAGGTCTTTTATAGGAGTTGACAGGGATTGTCCTGCTCACAGCTATCCCTGAAGGCCGCATTCAGAATTTGATATCATGATTGGGGAGGGGGGGTGGATGAGTAAACACTTTGGATTTTGAAATGGAAAGGAATCCATACCACAGAGAGGGCCAGGGAGACAGCCAATCTCCATTGACGGAAGGCAAAGGGGAACCTTTGTATGAGAATGTGGCTATCCCCGGACCTGAACTTTCTTTCTGTAAATCTACAAACCATTTGGCATTATATGGATCAGTCCAAGAGCAAAAAAAGTTCTTCAGAAGCATCTCTCTACTGAGGTGGATATGTCTCATCTACTGCAAATGCTGTTTGCTTCCTCAAATCTTCCCCAGGTGGTGACCTTCCACTTGAAGTATCTTTACTGAAAATTTATATAAAATGTAAAACTAACATCTTACAAGTTTGAAAGTGGTCTCAGGTGACTAAAATTGAGTATCTGAAACCTGTTTTTTGAAACTTGGTGCATGCAGAGCCATGAAAGTCAGTTGTACCACTAAGGTCAGGTAAGTAGTTCCTTTATTTACTAATGGCTGTGTTTGCCACAATTATTCAAGTGAAAGCTACCTTAGGTCATGTCTACACTGCCCTGCAATTCAGACTACAGGGGTGTGAATAGCAATGTACACTGAAGTACCACTCTGTAACTCCCCTTTGTGGATGCTAGGGGCATGAATTAAAAAATTCCTAGTTTGCATTAATATAGTCTTGTTTAAAGAGGATTATATTAACACAAACTAGAAACCTTTGTTTTGCTCCTACAACCTCCACATGGGGGAGTTTCAGCACAGTACTTTTGTGTGCACTGCAATTCATACCCCCCTCATCCAAACTGTGGTACAATGTAGATAAGCCCTTATTCTTCAAGCAGACCCACTCAGATGAACCTCCTTGTGAAGTAAGGTACTGACATGGATCTACTGGGCTTCATTATTGTGATTAATATAAACAAAAGTATTGTTAAACTAAAAATGAACAAAGGTATTGTCAATGTTAGACCCCAAACTTCCGGAAGTTTCAAAAAGCAAGCTCTGCAAAGTTAAACTGAAACTTGAGGTCAGGATGCGTTGCAACCAGATAACACTTTAGGCTGGCTCATATGTGTGAAGATAAACTATGCACCCGAGCATAGCTTATAATATTAAAGCAACCACATTTGAGATAATTGGCTACATGAAGATAAACTATGCACACGCGCACAGTTCATAATATCAAAGTAACCACACTAACCACACTAAGAATTTGGTCCACCCTGATTGTTCGGTCTGTTTTAAAACACCGCTGACAGATAAGATAAAAAGTACCTGAAGACACAGGACTAAGGGGTGTGTGTGTGTGTCTGATCATAAGAGGACCCCTCTTTCATCGGGAAACCTGACCCACACCCCCTGAACCGAAGGGACATGTACTTCTTGACTGTCTGTATCTGTCCAGTGCAGAAAACAGCTGACTGAAGGGTAATGTATTTTTGGACAAATGGAGTAAAGAAGTCTGGTTGCTCAAGCTGAATTGATCTCAAGTTTGTATCGATACTATAGTGTTAAAAATAGCACTAGGTAGTTGATGAATAACTTTACATGTATTCGTGCTTGTCTTCAGTATAACTTGCCATTTATATTAATCCTTATACAGTGCTGGACTTTAATCTTTTTTTTCTTGTTTTGTCTGTGTTACTTTTATAGCTGGAAATCATTAAAAACCTTTTTTGAGGAATAATTAGTAGTTTTAATGTCTCTTATATGGGCACTACTCAGCCTCATTACATCTTGTTAGGTGGTGGGAAGTAGTGATCACTCAGGGCACAATTAGGGCCCTGATGCATGTCCCCTTTTTCTTTCATCTCTGCAATTATGTGTGGGCCTTTATGTAGACTCTTGGGAGTACCCCTAGCTGGCTAGATCTAGAAGCTTTTCACAAGGGTCATTTACATGATCGTGACACTTCAGCTTCAGTTTCAGCACCCCCTGTTTTTCATCTTGTGCTTCACTGGAGGACCAAATGAGCTCAGATTTCTGTGGAGACTTCTACCTCTTCAGAGAGCAAAGTATTCAGTAAGTATTTGCAGTAAGCATAGCCTTTTCAAAACAAGATAACATTATTCATAAACTTAAAGGCAGCACCTGAGAGTCCTTAGGTCAGCATGAAAAGATAAGCTTAGATAGAGTTTGTAATGACAGAAGCAACTGCCCCACTATTCTGTGAGGGAAGGGAATACTATTAAATGATTTTTCAACAAGCTCTAATGTTGGCTTATTTTTTGTTCTTAGAATCTGGATGCAGCCCAAGAACTGCAGTAGAAGCAAGCTTGGGTTTTTGAGTTACCCAACAACATTTGATATCATCAATCCCATATCAACAATCATCCCATATAATCACAGGCAGCTACTATGTGTACGAAAGTACTATTTGGTAAGAACCACTTAGAGGGAGAACTAACCCAATTAACATAATTATGTTGATATAACTAAATCATTGATATTGGCGTCTAGACCTGGATGAAATCTTTGACTGAAACTTTTTGGATAAGAAATACAATTTGGAAACACAAAAACACTCCATGAATTTGTGAAGATTTTGCCAAATTGTTCAGATGAGAAATACGTATTAAAAAAAACCAAAAAAACAAACCAAATAATTTCAAATAAAAAAAAGAATCAATATTTTTATTTCAAAATTCCCTTTAATTTTATTTAGAAATTTAAAGACATGAAAAATTCACACAAAAATAGTTTAGGCCTAACAAAATGTTCCACATAACCCAAAACTATTGTTTTCAATTTTTTGTAATTACCAGCAAACCAAAAATTCCATTATTTACCCAGTTTCCTTGATGACAACAGAGGATAATAATAATAATAATTATTATTATTATTAATAATAAAACCAGTGTCTATCTCTCAGAAGCAGGGAACAAGTACACAAAAAAGGACTAACTGGCAGGGAAAGCTGTCTTCTGTTTTCTAAGAGGACAAACACAATAATGTTGTGGTATGCATTACTGTAAATGTACCAGCAGATGTCTTTACAAATGCAAGCAGAGTGCAAAACCATGATGGGAAAAGTGGTCTCGAGGATTTCATTATTCTGTTTATTTTGTCATTGGATGGAAGTATGGTCTGGATGAATGACTACAGTTTTGGCAGTTCTAATCATGATTTCACCATCAACTCACACAGACAATGGTCAAGTCACTTAACCTGTCTGGGGTTTCCCATCTGTATTATGTGGGATGATACAGGATTAATATCTGATAATAGTACTGGATATGTTCTAAGGATTCATTAACTAGGCTCCAATTCAGTAGCTCACTAAACTATGTATTTAAAAAATAGATGAGTAATCCCATGGAAGTCAGTAAGATTTAAGCACATTAAAATCCTTTGCTGAACTGGGGTCTTTACCACACACTCTTTTGAACGAATGACATGGTATATAATGTATAGTGTGTCTAGGGCCATACTACACTGTGGGTACTACAGTGGCACAGCTTTGGTGCCATAGCTATGCCATTGTTGTGCTGTAGTGCAGAAGCACCGTACAGCAATGGAATGGGTTTCCCCATTTTTGTAGCAACTCTACCTCCCCAAATGACAGTAGCTAGGTCAACAGAAACATTTTTTTTCAACCTGGCCTCATCTACACCAATAGTTTAAATCAACATAGCTACAGCACTCAGTGGTATGGATTTTTTATACCTCTGAGTGATGTAGCTACGTAGACCTAAATTTTAAGTGTAAGACCAAGTCTAGGATATCCATCACCCTAAAAACTAAGCACCAAAGGATATGTGTTCCAAAGCATTATAGGTAGACATTACTACAATTGATAATCCTGTATGAACTCAAAAAAAAATGATCACTTTGAGATGAAATAACTAAAGTAGGGAGTACTGGCAGTTTACACTGTCTCTGGGATATGGATTAATAATGGACTTTAATATTCAATATCTATAACTCATTTGAAGTATTAGAATTATTCACCAAGACATGGTGGGATTTGCATTATGATTACCTAGTACCATACCTTGGATATATTACGAAGCATAAATTATGCTGAAATTATTCATCTTTATCTATATATGGGTTTATTAATATAAATACATCCAGCTCCTACATATAAAATTAAAGTATAAAATGTAATTACTGCCTTAAATAAAATGAGTATTGTTATTTATCTTCAGGTTTTGAAATCAGTCATTTGGGTGGAGTGTTAGTGTCACTGCTTTAATAAAACAACTCCAGACGCTGACTTCTCAGGACCTGAAAGCATTGCTCTCACATTGTTTTCTTTAGGGCCATAAAACTTATTTCATAATCCATTCCTTATAGTGATCCCTGGCAGTGGTAATATAAAAACGGGTTATTGGGGTTCCTATGTTAAAATGACTTTTTTTAAAATATTTGTAGAACTATTACATGGCCATTTCAATTTGCATCTTATTTACAGACTACTTTCCCAAGAGTATGCCAGACAGTTACCATAGAACAGAAGAGGATGCAAAGCAGGGAAGGTAGGGAGTTAACATAGACTCCTAACAAAAATAATTTCTCAAAGTTTATTGCCCAAATTTACAGGACCTGTAACACTTAACAGGATTATGACTTACACACTTTTGTTTTTGTTTTTTTTTTCAAATTCACCAACCCCCTAGTCCAATCAATTATTCTACCACTTTCTTTTAAAAGATGTCTACTCCAGGCAACTTTACAAAAACAAAAACAACAAGCCCTCCCCCTATCACTAGTTTATCTAAGCACCCACCAGTGAGAGCCCTACTTTAGATATGGCATTGGTGGCTTTTAGTGTTTTTTATCACTGTCAGTTAAATCTGCTACATCATCATTTATGTTAATGCTATGACTGGCTCAGCTGAACTGGTGGTAAGAATGGTGGAACATGTAATGTTCATGTAAATAGGCGCCAACTTCTCCTGGTGCTCAACCCCCCCACCCAGGGCCCGACTTCACCCCTGCCCTGCCTCCATTCCAACCCCTTCCCCAAATCCCCACCCTGCCCCACCTCTTCGCTACCTCCTCCCCTGAGTGTGTTGCATTCCTGCTTCTCCCCCTTCCCTCCCACAGCTTGTTATGCCGCAAAACAGCTGTTTTGCGGCAGCGAGCACAGGGAGGAGAAGCAGGGACCTGGTGCACTCAGGGGAGGAGGAGGAGGTGAGCTGAGGTGAGCTGAGGCAGGGGGGTGGGGAGCTTGGCTGCTGGTGGGTGCAGAGCACCTACCAATTTTTCCCTGTGGGTGCTCCAGCCCAGAGTTGGCACCGAAGCATGTAATTCCTTAATGTAGAGCAAGTCTTCATGTTTACGATGCCAGGACAATTTCTGAAGTTGTGAGAAGGCAGTTGCCATAGATAGATCAAGAGAGTTTTCTAATTCAAAAGAGTGGCAGTTTAATTTTTGTGGGTGGAGAACTTTGTCATTTGGAGAGGCCCGCAAGCTTTTCATTGCACAGTATTGAATAGTTTGGGCAGTGAGAAGCTGGGGACACACTGTGGGCCCAGAAGAAACACACTGTGGGCCCTACACAAACAACTATTTCTTAAAGGTTTTCCAAATTTGGCAAAATTCCTCTTTTGACAGAATATCCATTTGAAGTCTTAAATCATCATTTTAAAGAGGTGTATTGAGAGCAAAAACTTGACTTAATAATATTTCTCATTTTATTTTTTTTTGTAACATTTCATGTAATGTGCCAATGCTGTTGCCAGATTAGGCAGAAATTTACAATAGTAGTTAACCAGTGCTAAGAATGAACATAACTGTTACATATTCATTCAATGTGTTTTTTGAAGAATCACCATCTCTTTTTCTGGTGATTTCCTTTGGCCCTTGGAATCAATTACATTTCCAAGGTATTCAGATGAAGGTTTGAAAAACTCATATTTTTTCTCAATGTGCTCTCCATCCATGGTCTTTCACAAGTTGTAAGGCAGCATCCAAATTTCAAAGATGGTTCTCTTGATCCTTTCCAGTAACAAGGAGGTCATCCAAATACTTTTAAACTAAGTTCAGTCCCTTCAGGAACTCATCCATGGTGTTCTGGAACAGGGCAGGTACTGATGAGATACCAAAAGGCAACCTGTTATAACAAAACCAGCTTTTTTGTGTGTTGCTTGTGAGATATTTGTGAGATGCCAGTCTCCATTTGTAGGTATGCATTGACCAAATCCAATTTACTGAAACACTGTCCTTCACTAAGGGTATGTCTGCACTGCAATTAGAGACCTGTGGCTGGTAATGGCCAGCTGATTTTGGCTAAGGAGATTTGGCTTAAAGGGCCATTTAATTGCCATGTAGACATTCAGGCTTGGACTGCAGCCTGAACTCTGGGACGTTCCCCCCTCACATGTAAATATTAAGAATCTGAATAATGTAAGTTAAGCTATTTAATTACTGAAACAAATGTATGTAGATATAGAGTATTCTCCTGGTTAGCAAAAAGCAGCACCATATATAATTGAAAATCAACATGTTTTAATGATTAACCATATTATGCAAAATCAACCTTTCTTTAGGAAAATAACAAAAGTACAAATGCAAAACACTATTAAAATTGATTATTTAATTCAAGATGTTCTGCTTGCTGATTTACATCATGATTAAAATAAATCAGTTCACCCTGACTAGCACTTTGGCTTGGTATTCCGAAATGCTGACACAGACAGCTCCACTTCATTAGCAGGAAAAAGATATGAAAATAAAAGGTCTGATTTTAGGCACCTAAGCTAAATTATTTTTCCTCTTAATGCACTGGAAAGAGAAGGAGGGAGGAGATGTGGTTCTGTGGGTTTAGTTAATGCCTTTGAGTCAAAACATACCTTCAACTCTTTTGATATGTACTTCATCTTTACAGGCCCAAGCCATATACCACGCAGATCTGTATGAACTGTGCTTTTACATGCTGTAAAACATTAAAGTAGAAGTATTCTAGATGTTATTCCTGTAAAGTGCTTCAAAGTGCCTCTGGACAAAAGCCTTAGCATACAGAAGGCACATTTTTCTTCAGATTCTTTAAGTCTGACATTTGCTATGGAATCCACAGCTGGCTGTAGATTTTAGGTCGTTCATGGAAAGTAGAACAAAACTGTTAGTGCTGTATTGCCAGTCTCACAGTCAATGGGGATGGATCTTCAGCCAGCTGGTGTAAGTTGTCATAGCTACAGTGACATCAATGGAGCTATGACAATTTGGACCAACCAATTCACACAAACAGTTTTTATTTCTTAAGAACTCAGCTCCTGAGATGATATGATGACATGAGAATCTCAGCTTTAAAACGTAGAAGCAAGACTCTAGACTTCACAGTTGCAGAAAAGAGTCTGAAATCATGAACGTTAAAATGCCCAAAATCTCAGAAGTCCACTAACTAAAGCAAACCCCAATGTATTTTGTTTAAAATCATGATTTGTAGCATGACTTTTGAATGCTTTTGGTTGGCAATACTGCTATGAACAAGGTTTTTTATTACAAGAGAAGTTTAACGCTTTGTTTTAAATTTTTTAAAAGGAAGTACAGGCTTTCAGATCCTCTCAAACTGGATAGACACATTGGAATCCATCGCTGGAAAGTCAGAAACTCTACCTCATTACTGATTGAATTGCTTTTTACTTTATTTCTGGTTCCACATCATTTCCAATATCTGTAGACTGACTCAAATTAATCCCTTGGGTAATTCAACTGAAGCTTAGAGCATTCCATCAGGGATTTATTTGGCACATTACCTGGAATTAATGCCATTTTTAACTTCTTAAAAATATTTCAATCCATAACTATGACAATATAGACAAAGATTATCACATTAAAAGCTACATACATTAATTGACATTGTCATCACCTTAGCTATTAGACTAATTATACAGGATGGGGAAGTCTACACAATTTTCACTGTCTTACTGTATGAAACTATTTGCTGTGAAAAAAGTCAAAAATGCAATGTCTTTCCAAAAAAAAGAAGTGGGATGCTTCCAAGTGTTTTCTGAACTGCCAATCCTCCAAAAGCAGTGAGAAATAATTTTCAAGAACAATTCATTTGATACTATGTCAGAGATGGTCTTTCCATTTTGAAGGCCAGATCTTGTCTCCAGCAGTACACATCACATACAGCCTACAGAAGCTGCACACCTCATTTGGGATTCCTCTGTCTCTGTTGCTTATATGGCTTTTGGGTATATGTTTCATATGTTAGGTGTACATGCTGAGATAGGTGTTTAATATTTAAATTGCTACTCAATAACACCCCATTCTCATACACTGAATCAAAGATTTCATCCAGCCCCAAATAGATACGTATGGAAACTGGACAAGAGATGAAGTCAGGGGAAGCACTGACTATACATCCCAAATGTTAAAGTGTGAAAAAACAATCAGGCAAGGACAAAACTGACAGTGAGTCAGAGAGAATAATTGGGTAAGAAAGCTGGAAATGACTTTCACTGGTTGATCACTTTGAGACACAGGCTGACAAAAGTTCATTGGGATGAAGAGCCCTCCACCCTGGAAATCAGAAAGAGAGAGAGAGAGAGAGTTCTTTGGGTCAGAGGAGGGAATAGCGATGAGACCTACAATAACATTCCACACCTTAGGTCCCACGTCTTTTTTGTGGAGAATAGTCTTGGATCATATCCACTCCTACCACCTGCCCATTACCTGGGAGTGATGCTGAAATTGTTGCAGTCCAAGGTATACAGTAACTCCTAGGGTTTATACAGGAAGGAGAGAGAGGCCAGCACATCTGTAGGGCTGGAGAGCTCATTGCTTACATCAGAGCACCCATGTAACACAACTCTGGTTCCACCTCACTGTGGAGATGACACATTTAGGCTTTGTCCACCCTAGAACCTGAATGACAACACTTGTTAAAAAAACACTCCCCCCTAACGACAAGTTTTGCCGATGAAAAGTGCTGGTGTGAACTGCACTTTGTCGTCAGGAGAGCTCAGCGCAGCTGTATTGGCACAGCTGTGTCACTAAAAGGTGTATACATATGTAGACATAGCTTAAATCTTTTCCCTTTAGGCACTGGGCTGATTGTCCTTAGGATTGACTGGATCAGTATGCAGCTGGTCTGTGGGGTTTACATGCTCATTTGATGAAGGCTCCTCTTTTCAATTACTAATAGCTGTTTCAGAAGATTTGAGCAGATAACATTTCCCTACTCCAAGAGGGTTCATTGAGGACCATTTGAATAGAATCCTTTATCACCTTTCCAAAATAGAGTTGCCAGGCCTCCAATTTTCGACCCAAACACTTGGTCAAAAAAGGACCTTGGGAGCTCTGGTTGGCACCGCTGATGGAGCCATTAAAAGTCCAGTCAGCAGAGCAGCGGGAGCCTGGGGCTAAGGCAGGCTCCCTACCTGCCCTGGCTCTGCACTGCCCCTGGAAGCAGCCACCAGGTCCCTGTGGCCCCTAGGCACTGGGGTGGCCAGGGACTGGGAGGCTCTGTGCACTTCCCTGCCCCCAGTGCCAGCTCAGCAGCTCCCATTGGCCAGGAACTGTAACCAATGGGTGGTGCAGGGAGCAGCGCCAGTGGGCACAAAGGCAGCATGCACCTCTCAGAGACGTCTGGCAGCCCATGCACCTAGAGGCTGCAGAGACCTGGTGGCCGCTTCCTCGGAGTTGCAGTAAGTGCCTCTAGGTCCCTGCACCCTCTCCTGCACACCAAGCCCCTGGCCCAACCCGGAGCCCCCTCCTGAACCCCAAACTCCTCATCCCCAGCCCCATCCCAGAGCCCACACCCTCTTTTGCAGTCCCAAACCCTCAGCCCCACCCCATAGCCTGCTCCCCCAGCTCAGAGCCCATATCTCTTCCTGTACCCCAACCCCCTCCCCAGCCTAGTGAAAGTGAATGAGGGTGATGAAGAGTGAGCGACAGAGGAAGGGGGGATGGAGCAAGCAGGGGGAAGGGCCTCAGAGAAGGGGCAGTGCATGGGAGGGGTCCCAGAGAAAGGGCAGGGCAGAGGATGGGGCAGGGGTGTTTGGTTTTGTGTGATTAGAAAGTTGACAACCCTATTCCAAAACCCATTAAGTCATTTTTTTTTTGCATTCAATACACCTCTTTAAAATGGTGATTTAAGACTTCAGATTATTCACATGAATATTCCTTAAAATGAGGAACTTTGTCAACACTGGAAAACCTCGAAGAAAACCTCTTCTTGCATCTGAAGAAGTGGGTTTTTTTTAACCCACGATACCTTATGCCCAAATAAATCTGTTGATCTTTAAGGTGCCACGAGACTCCTTTGTTGTTTCTCTAAGAAATAGTTATTCTATAGGACTCTTTCCCTTTTCTTTTGGGTCTCACTCCCAAACTGATCTAGTATTGTGCAATGAAAAGCCTGCCATCCCTTCCCATTGACAAAGATCTCCACTCACAGAAATCGAACTACTACTTTCTCGAGTGGAAAGGAGTAAAGAATGTGAGTACGCATTTCAGGAAGCAAAGAAACTGTTGGAAACAGTGGGTGCAATTCTTTCTCACATTCTTCCTGATGGCATGAAGAAACCAATTGCCTTCAAGTCATGAACACTCACCCCCTCTGAGAAGAACTATGCACAGATAGAGTAAGAAGCTTTTAGCATTACTTTTGGGATTCAGAAGTTTACAACCTATCTGTCTGGCAGACATTTTATCTTGTTGGTTGACGCGGACTACAAACAGATTAGTGGAACACTTTATTAGATACGCTTAAGTATGGCTTAAGAGCTAGCATCTCTCTATTGAATCACCAGCAGAAACTGGACAATTTCTTGCTTGTCTAAAGGAACACACCATGTGTTATTACCCAGGAGTCCCCTGCATCTCTTTTTATGAATCAATCTTTAAGGACCTGTTTGGACCTGTTACCTTTTCATGTTGCTTCACATGTAGCCAAATCCCAAGCCAAACTGATTGACAACGTGAGACTCATCACCATTTTTTTTTCAAATAGGAAATTTAGTGTGGACTTGCAACTATGACTGTGGATTGAAATAAGTACCTGGAGAACTTGTAAAATATAGATTGTTTTGTTCATTGTCAAAACTATCCAACACTACTTTATGGAAACAACATATAGACTGGTTGCAGCCTTGACAAGTAGCAATGTCCGGGGATATTCCAGTAGGGCTTTCTGTACCTCTAATCAAGCCTTCTTCCATTACAACTCCTAATTCCGTTGGCTTCTTGGAAGAAACTTTGGTTCCAGATCCAGCTGATTCCTTACCACCAACTGCTCCTGTTGTTCAGGACAATACTTCACCATCATCACCATGTTATCCAAAGAGAGTGAGAAAATCAGTGCTATGCTTAAGCTTAAACTTATAAATTGTTTAACTAGTAAGTTGCTAGAACAGGGCAGAAAAAATCCCTTGTCCCTTAAGAGTCTGCAGTAGTCCACATGCAGCTTTAAGTTAGGTTATATAATGCTTTATGTTAGCCATGTAAATGATAATGTGAAAAAGATATCTATAGAGAGAGAAAGAGTGGAAAATATGATGTAATTTTCCTTTAAATGATGTGCATTCTGTACTCACCATTCCCAGTGCTGACCTTCACTTTTGTTTGCTTTCTGTTTTGCTATCAGAACATCAGTCACCAAAGCAGATAGCTATATTCAAATCAGATCCCCCTCTGTCTATCTTTTTCACTGCTGTGTCCAAATATAACAAACAGAATTTTATTGTTTTGGTTAAATCTATCTTAAATGTTCTGGATTCATAAACTTTTTGATAAACTTTCTTTCATCTTACCAAAACATGTTTTGATTTTAAACCTAACTAATTTATTAAACAAAGGAAGTTCTGTGTTAGTGAATTAACTGATTGTTTTGAGTCACTGTGTCAATCAAGATTTTAGAAGTGGTAGATCTCATCTCACACCTGATTTTTGTTCATATAGTAAGTTTAGGCCTTTAACATAGGTTGTCAATTTCCAGTTTTATATTAAATCAGTTTAATTGTAAAAGTAAACTTGCATTTTACTTAAATCAAAATAATCCAATTTAAATTTAAAAATCTATTTTTTTCATTTATATTTTAAAATAATTACTTTTTACCCTCTCTGATTCTAGTACCTAAATATAGATAGTACATGCCTCTCTGTAGGCACCCAAGTGTAAAATAACCAACCAACCAAACAAAAACTTTAGGTCTAAACCTATGTGAACCTCCTAACCTCCTCAGGATCTTTCAGCCAAAACTAAATTCCTTAGGCCCTTTGCAACTACACAACCACCTTTTCACAACTTCTTTTTCCTTCCTGTTGGGTCCCGACAAATTGTACTCTGGACCTTCCTTTTAACTGTGCTGTAGAATTTATTTCAGTTGGGCTAGGGAAACAAGAGCGCAAGATTTTCCACTCTGTCATGTAATCTGGATCACAACAGCAGGGATATCTCTTAATGCACAGAACTGTACAGAAGGATACCCAGAAAAGTGGCCACTGTATATGTTGTATCCCTATTTAATGTGTGGTAGTGAGGAAGTAGGTGAGGGTTGTGAGATGAAATGAGGGTCTCCTTAAATAAAACTCAAGAATGGTTGCCTCTGGGCTTCAGATGGGGGCACATATGGAGGAAGACTTTTATTGTTTATGTTATTCTGCATTTTGGTTCTTCCAGTGTTAAATCCAAAACAGTGTATTGCCTTTATTCATTGGAGCAATTTTGAAATTAATCAGATATTTCACAAGTAGCTGTAAAATGAATCACTTTCAGGACTGGAGTGACATACTGAGTTGCTTGGAGTGAGTTAAATTCTAGCTTCAGCACTTTAAATAAGCAGGGGTTTATGCAGGTTTTTTTTTTTTTTTTTTTCAGGAAGCCATAAAGTAAAACATTTTAATGATCTAATCCAAGGAACAGCATCAGCCAGTGACAACATTAATCTACATTCTAACTGTGTTACAGTTCTACAGATTTTAAACTTCACCTCTTGCAGATGATTTTTCAACTGAATAATACAGTCCAATAAAACGATGTCCTCCCTTCTTCCAGGGCAGATGGAATTTGAAGACTCCTCTAACATATGTACTCAATATTACAATTAATTGTAGATCAGCTGACTGTCAGAGAATGGAGCACATGGTGTGGAATCCACACAAATTTGTAAAGGGAACTTTAAATATTTTGTGACTTAAAGACAATCACTGCACTTTTGATTGCATTTATTTCACTACCCAAAACAATATAGGTCGTTGTGGGTCTTATTTTGCCATTCCCAGCAAAGGCCCTGAAAATTGGGAACAGCCAAGTGTCTCTGCGGGTGGGGAATCTAGACCCACCCCCATTGTATGAAATAGAACTGCTGTGGTTCTGTTGCACAGTAAGCATGGACTCAGATAGCCTCTGTGGAGTGTGCAGCCCTTTAGGATGTCCTGGAATGCATAGGTCTTTCTATGATGCAATGTGAACAAGGATTTAAGGGCAGGACTATTAGCTCACCATCTTTGTGGAAGCACAGGCTGCTCTCCTCTCCTCAATGGCTCTGCTACAACGTTGCAACCTGATTCTTAGATTCTGGTCTTGGAATGAGATTTGCCTTTATGGGAGAAACAAAGGCTGCAGAGGAGTTAACTGAATGTTTTCAAGGTAATTTCACATAAGCAGGTTTCATAGTATTGTGATTTGTCATTGCTGTGACTTCTCTACCATTTGGCTTTGATTCTAGTTAGCCTGTTTTTTTCTGCTTTGTGGGAGACCTATATTTTGCAAGGTAGTATAATTTCTGGCATTTTAATGAACATGTCTTGCAAAACTACCTGACCTTAATATTTTTTGTAATTGCCTTACTAACTATAATAAGGCTTTGCGATATGCTTTCCCTTTTCAGTGCTGTGCTTGCAATGCTTCTAGACACAGACTTTATTGCTAAACAGAGCACTCTGGAGAAGACTAAACAAGTGTTTTCTCTTAGCTATTCTTTGGTCTTGTGTATCATTACTTGTATGCGTATCATTACTTGACCTAGCCCTAAGCAAAGATAAGTAAAGAAAACAGCAAACTCTAGAAATTACTACATGCAGAAATGATTGATGTTTGGTTTTGGCAAGCATAGCTGCAAATAGAACCTCACTGGAACAGGTTTAACTAGAACTTAGGGAGATTATGCAAAGAGACTTCAAAGAGTTCAAAGTCAATAAAGCAGTTTTACAAAGTTAACATGAGAATTTACACATACAGGCACAAATCAGTCAATCCTTACCGTAAGGTAATGCTGATAAGAAGTACAGAAATTTTATTTGCCTGCCAAGACTTGTCCCCAGTGAGTGGACCAGTGGAATTCTGAAAGGATGTGTAAAAATAGTTTAGAAAATATGAACATTATGATGAAGCAGTGTGACATAAATAGCAAAATATTCAAATGTAATAGTTGTGCGGACTGATCAAAGTCCTGCATTGATTTTTTGGGGGCGGGAAATAGACTTGGTAGCAGTATAATGTGTGAAGCAAATTTGTCTCTAAATTATTACAAAGCTTAACTGTGTACTAAGCATGGGTGCTAGATTTTTTTGTCCCTTCATCCTATTTGAACTACTACCAGCTACTGCTGCCTTTTATTGTGATACAGTAACTAGTTGATTAGTGCAATGAGTCTGTCTTTGCATTAATTCAACATATTATTGTCTCAGACTCTACTTCTTACCAGTAAAATATTGCCTATGTCAAATCTAGTACATTGAAATGGGCATGCATCCTAAACAATCTGGGATGCCTTGGTGGAAGCAAGCTCCTCAATGGGTTTCCTTCTGCCCACAAAAAGTTGCCATCAAACATTTCTGGTAAGACAATATCCTAGATTCTTTACAAACTGTTGACCAGCATTTAGTAGTCCTGAGGAACAATCTCTTATTGTCCATGAACAACAGGCAAGTATGTGTGCACATAGTTCTGAACCCATATGCAGCAAGTGATGTCCATAAAGATTAAAGTCGTCCCAAAAGTCTGATACTTTTAAAGCTGCAGAAAAAAAGATAATGGTCAGAGGACATCTCCTTTGTACACCTAAAATCCTGTGGTATCTTCTACCTAACTATTAGGTCTATCTATCTATCCAGTAATTTGGATATATAAAAGATACAAAATATAAATTGACAAACTTTACCACATTATATAATACCTTTTAATTTCTAGGTTTCCATGCCTGAGGGTGTCTGACGAACAGTAAAGAAAATTAAAACATAATTAAATTTAATCAGCAAGTATTACTTTTCATGGCAACCTTCCTATCCCTGTCAGACATCATCTAAATCAATAGAATGTGAGATAAACATATTGTACATTTCAGCTGGATTATACCCAGTTTATTTAAATAAGAGTGCTCTTGAAGAGAAGAAATATAAATCCTGCCTCTATCAAAAAACATGTCCTTCCTAAAAATTTGTTGAGAGAAATAATCACAGAAGACAAGATGTACTCATCTACATTTTTACCCACCAAAACATATAAAATCCACAATATAAATAGATATTCCAGTCACAGTGGGACACAACTGACCTTTCACAACTATAAAACTTGAATATCATGGGAACTTTAAAGGTGACTTAGTGGAGTTTTTCTAAAAGTAGAAACAAAGATGCTTAAATAAAGGGCAGTCTGCATGAGTGTCCTAATGGAAGAGTGTAAGAGTAGATATGACCTTGTGATACTTTTTCGTTCTCATGCAGATCCAATATCTATTGACTTACAGTTCCTGTTCTTTTTGGGATCATTCCAAATAAAATGATAACTTACATTAAGGTGTCACAGCAGATATGGTAACTATTTAAATAGCACTCTTTCTCAGCAAGAGAAAGCTAGATTGAGTTAAAGGCATTGTGTAGTATTTGCTTTCAGTTATGAAGAATATAAAAGCCAGGACTTTCAGAAAATGTTTGAATGATGCAAAAGCTCACTTTACTATTATGTAATTAATTTATACTGAAAAACCCATCTAATTCTGTCTCCAACATATATTAATTACATGTAGCTATGTGGATTCTCAAGTGAAAAATCTTGAATGGCTACATCTGACAAACAGGAAAATATAATCTAAAAATCTGCCATAAAAGGCAAATATCCTGATAATTTGTGTGACTAATGTAAATTGGAAATAAATATGTTGGTAACATTGTGAAACACAGGTAAAAGTCTCTTAACTCGGATGTACTGTTGATCTCTTATTGGCTGTATGGATTCTATTACATGTTCAGCATGCAGCTACCATTTGATGTTTTTTTTTCTAGAAGATATGCTCTAGGGATTATTTCAGGGATGTTCTATCCATAATACAGAAGGTCAAATTAAATGATTAAAAGTGGTCCCTTCTGGCCTTGAAATCTTCTAAGACTATAGTAATTCTTCATGTGAAATACAGAGGGTGAAATGCTGTCCCATATGAAGACAATGGTACTCTTCCCACCAACTTCAATGGCATCAGAATTTCACCAGAATATTCAAAAAAGATCTGCAGAGGAATCTGCTAAAACAGAAAAATATTGCACCAATAACTCATCAAATCATTCTATAGAATAGATCTAGGCACGTTATTCTATCTACTCATTTTAGCCTTTTTATTTCCTGTTGCTGGATCATTTATGAATGATTCTGACATCTGAAAATCTAATCTTCTAATAGAGCTTATCAAAAAACTTTCATCAGAATACTATCTGATTGAAATATGCAGTTTTCTCAAATAAAACATTTTGTGGGAATATTTTTCATCAAATGTTGTTGAAGGGGAGAAATTGTTTTGACTCTCCTTTTGATAATATCAAAATGAAACATTTGACTTTTTAATGTATGTTTTAATAATAAAGTTCAAAGTGACAAATGTTGATACTTCTTGGAATTTTCATTCCATGGGGAAATACTGAAACTTTGGCTTTCCATTGCTATTCAGAATTAAAACAGACTTTGAAACATTGGAATTTCCATTCTGTGGAAAATTCTAATTTCCGACAATCACCAACTTTTAAAATTTGAGGGAACATTCTTTATCCTGAGTTGTTAACAAGCTGTTCCTTTAACTTATCCTTATTTATTTGTGGTGTGTACTTATTCACTTAACTTTGTATGACTTTCTTTCTCGTCCCTCAGCAAAATTTTCTGAAAAGTAGACTAATAAATCAAGAATACTAAATAGCCAATAATGAATATAGTGATGAATATTTCTGTTTGTATACAAAAAACATTCATTTGCAATATCCATTCAAACCCTGCTCCTGCTCCCATTGAAGTGAATAGCAAAATATCTCTAGACTTCAGTGGTGAACAAATGTGTGATCTAGCTTCTTGAATGACACTGAGTGGATTAACACAATGAAAGAATTTGTGTCTGACATAAAACTACAGAACTACGGCCAGTTTAATGGGGGGGGATTTTAATTTAATTTCAATTTATTTAATTTAATTTGCTTTAAAATGGTGTAAGCAAAAAAAGTTCTCAATTAACGTTTTAAAGTATGGTATTTTTAAGTGACAATTGAAAAATATATAGAGAAAAATTAAATGTAAACAATGTCTTGCATTTAAGTTATAGAACACATGAAAAAATCAAAAGTTTGCAGAATGTGCAAGCAATATTTCCAGTATTCAAAACAGGAAAAATATGGTACAGTTGTATAAAATCCTGCATGTTAAATGTGTAACCCTTCTGCCCATCAGAGTTGGCAGCAACAAGGCCCGGGTTCAGTATTAGGGGCTCCATTCCAATAAAACAATGCAAAACCGGTTCGAGCGCCCACCCAGTGACCTGGGACAAATATATACCACCCCTGCAATACTTCCCCTCTCACAAGCATGGAGTCTGAGTGTAGCAAAAAAGCCTTTTAATAACAGAGAGAAACAATGTGGCATTATGTCGGGGAAACACCACCAACAGGATTCATAACACAACCCATGAGCAAAAACCCACCTCAAGCAAATTGGGGCGTGTCCTTTCCCTTGGGTTCTTCAGTCCAGCAACCCAAAATCACCCAAAGTCCCAAAAGTCCAATGGCCCAAAAGTCTCTCTCCCTGGTCAGGGCAGCCCCAGAGTTCGAAAGTTTATCTGCAGAGTTTTACCTCCCAATCTGGGTGGAAATGGGGTGGGGGGGAAAGAGGAAGAGGTAAGGGGCACCTTACATGATCTGAAGCTGACTGCCCCACAGCTCCATAGGGCTCCGCTCCGCTCCACCAGCCAGTCCACAAACTGCTCTGCATCCCACAAGCAGCTCCCACCATCCCATGAACTGCTCCACTCGGCTCCGCATCCCACAAGCAGCTCCCGCCGTCCCATGAACTGCTCCACCAGCCGGTCCACAAGCCGCTCCAGCTGTCTCACAAACTGCTCCACAATATATCTTCAGGCTCCCCCACTACTTAACAGAACACTCAGTGATTTCAGCTCTTAGTCAGTTTTTAGCTCTTTTGTGATTTCAGCTTGTAGTAGGGGAGCCTCAGTGCTGGTGCATCATTAGCCCAAAGTGAATTCAGCTCAGCAGCCTGTAACTAGACTCCTAGTGGAATCAACATTAGCTCTGATATTCCACAGTGGAGAGAGGAGAAAGTGCAATTAGCATGTAAATCCCGTACCACCAACTATAAATACTTGTCCCCAGCCTCTCTCAATTCACAGAGTTTTGGAACCCATGTCCCTTGCCTAGCGAGTGTTGCTTAGTTGATGGCGAGTCCCTCCATCATAACAAAAGGCCCAGTACAGTTCCAAGCATAGTTCCCATAATCAGGGTAATAACAATTTATTCTTTCTGCCCCAATAACAGAGACACTGGGGATCCTACAGCAGTCAAAGTGACTATTTGGGCAGCTATGGGTTTATGCTAGGCGCGGTGAGTGTGCCTATGCAAATGAGATCAGCCCCTGAAGTTCTTTTCCACAACTTGCCACACCTCACCACCAGATGTCAGGGTGGAGCTCATCCTGACTTTGCTTACAAATACACTCCATTTCCACTGGAGGAGAGGATACTCAGCCCCATAAAGAATTGGGTCCTATGTGTCTCTCCTAACTCAAGTGCAGTATCCAGACTTCCAGCACTTTTACTAATCATTAGACCATAGTGGCTTCATATTTGCTGCAAGTTATCAGTTTCAGCCTAAAACCAGGAACTTCATGTTATATTTCTTCTGCCAGTAACAATATGACCACATAGAAATGTTGGTTCTGTTTAACCAAAATGAGAATTGACCAACATGAAATTTCATGAAGTAGGCAAACCTTTAATCTAACAAAGAATTGCTTCTTCCAAGCAGTATCTATAGTTTAGGTGTCGCTTCTGAATGACTAGATTTACAGACAGATAAGGAATCCTTAGGGCTGGATCCCCAGCACCCATTCCCACTTTTGATAAAAGTGGAATCCCCAGTTGCATAAGGAAATTTCCAAATAATATATAGCTGGTGTAGCCAGAGACAGGGTAGGACCACCTCCTGCCTTTCCCCTTCTATGTTGCCACAAGAAGTCTGTGAGTATACATATCATATGATGTTGGACGTCAAATTAATATTGCACAACTGTTACATTCTTGTTTGGATTGGAGAATTTGTGTTTTTACTAACAATGTTAATAAAACTATTGAAAATTCAAAATTACAGTGTGAGTGTTGCAACTGTATACACAGGTTCCAAACCAAACAGTAATTCTACTGCTGCTATGCCTGATGCTGGGACTAGAACCTATCACATTTCACAAGTCTAATTTATTAGTTAGGGATTCTTAAGTAATCAGTATAGCCAATATACAATAAGTAGATCAGGCAACAAATGGTTCAGTAAATTTGGCATCAAAACACTTTATTATTCTGATGTTTCAGAAGATTGTTCAACTCCTTTTTTGTCACTACTGCCAATTTTGCTTTTCTTCCACTAGTAATGTTAAAATGGGCTCTCAGCTAAAATCAGCTAATTGTGACTCCATAAAAATACTTACCCGTCATGCTCCTAGCATGCAGAAAAAAACCCAGTTTTGGTGGCCTTCCTTCATATCCATTACCACACATGGTGAATTTCAACCTATTTGTTTTTGGAACTAACCCCTACCTTCACTTTCCCCCCTAATATCCTCATTTGCTCCCAAAGGCTTCTTTCTATCTTGCAACATTCTGACTTCTAAATCTGTATAATGTCCTCATGATGTTATGACTTAAAAAGAAATATATGGGGCAAAATTCTTAGGTCCTTACTCACCTTTCTCAGGTTTCAGAGTAACAGCCGTGTTAGTCTGTATTCGCAAAAAGAAAAGGACGACTTGTGGCACCTTAGAGACTAACCAATTTATTTCAGCATAAGCTTTCATGAGCTACAGCTCACTTCATCGGATGCATACTGTGGAAAATACAGAAGATGTTTTTATACAAACAAATCATGAAAAAATGGGTGTTAATCACTACAAAAGGTTTTCTCTCCCCACACCCCACTCTCCTGCTGGTAATAGCTTATGTAAAGTGATCACTCTCCTTACAATGTGTATGATAATCAAGGTGGGCCATTTCCAGCACAAATCCAGGGTTTAACAAGAACGTCTGAGGAATGGGGTGTGGGGGGGTGTTAGGAAAACAAGGGGAAATAGATGGATACACAATGCTGCTTACAAAACTTATGACTGTTCATGATTTATGCTGTCATCTAAACTTCCTGATAGAGCTATAAACCTATAAATCATTTACCTCTTTAAACTATGGAAAATATTTTGCTCTTTGTGTTGCACTGCTTGCTCTGCATTACTGCCTTGTCCCCATCTAACTCTTCCCATACATAGTCCTGTATAAATCATACTTTTCTTCTCACACTTTTCTTACCATATCAACCAAAGCACTTAATGCTTCACAAACTGTCTCTTTCACACACAAGCCTTACTCTTGTCATAAATAGTTCCAATGTGCCTGAGTAGAGTTGTCACCCATAGACTGCAACTTGGAGCTTTAGGCAATCGTATATCCTGAGCCTAGGCCGCTGAGCGTCTTGAAGATAAGGACCAATACCTGGAACTTGACTTGCTATTTTATGGCAAGTCAGTGAAGAGAGCAGAGGGTAGTTTGATATGCTTGTGGTAGCCTATATTGCTGGGGATATGTGCAATAACACTCTCCACTAGACCTGGAGTTTCTTTAGGGCTGATGGTTTCAATTCCAGGTATGCTGCATTGCAGTAGCTCAGACAGCAATGTGCAGCCAAGGACAAGTCATTGTCTGCCAGAGTGGGGCAATTTCCAAGGCAATCACCAATGGTATAAAGCATTACTTCTTGCTACTGCCATGTGAGAACTTAGTGAAGAACACAAAAGAACTCTTACAATACAAATTGAAATGGCCAATTTGTGGTTATGTCCTTTCCTTCAAAGGAAACTACACCATGGCTGAAAACTTCTCAAAATTCTTGTCCATCATAACTTTCTTCTTCCTCAGGTCTGGCTTCAACCAGCTGCTCATCCATGAGCTGATTTTTTCAAAGCACTGTGTTATCTGGGTGGTAGTGGTATGGCCTTATGTGGTGAAGTATAAGTAGAGCTGTGAGTCATTATAATATTGCTGGCATCTGAGTCCATGTTGACTGACCAGTTCATTTGATAGGACCAGAGACTGAACTGAGATTCCAAGTGAGGAGTCTGGTGGTGTAGGTGCAATTTCCCATCAGTCTTCTTTGAGTGTGTCCCTCCGGGAAGGTCTCAAACCACTTAGTACATTCCAGGGGAATGCCACTTCTCTCAGGTGGGACAGCAGTATCTCATAGTCAGCAGTGTCAAATATTGCAGAAGTTCATCAGGATGAGAATGGATGCTGCCCATCATTCATTGACAGCTGGCAATCATCCATGTCCTGGTCTGATTCTACATTGTCAGATGTAGGGTATGAGCTTTAGTGAATTTATTAGGATTGCACTGCTGTAACTGACGGCAGAGCTCAACCTTCTGTGGTCAGGATCAAACTATCATTGGCAATTTTTTGTGTGTGTTGAGGTAGGCAAGGGGAAAAATACATGTAAATGAATAAGGAACAGGGTTCCTCACTGAGGTCCTTTATTCACAAAAAGGAGGTGGACACATGAGAAACGTATTGATCAGACAGTTCACATTATTCCAGGATTAAGTACCATTATTGAAAACTCACCGAGATATTCCCTGGACCTCACAAGTTTTTCCTATTTGGGGAGTAATATTATGGGACAACAAAGCAGAAATGAAATTTTGGATGGAGAAAGAGAAAGGAGATATGAGGTAGGAAGGAAACAGAATTTTGAAGAGACCGCTAGTAGAAACTATAATTTACAATGAAGAAGTAGAAAGTATGAATGAAGGTTGTTTTTTTTTTTTTTTCAGAGACAAGAAGAATAAAAACAGGAGCATAGTGACAGGAAAAGACTAATACATACATGGTCTGTTGAGTCTTGTTCAATTAACCTTGGGACACTTTTACGTAAATTATATCAACTGAATATTACTAAACCTGCAAATATTGCTGATGCTGGAGAGTTTCTGTCCCTCAAAATGATTCTCACTCTTGAGCTGTTTTATACTGGTTTCAATTGACTGCCTCTGTAGCTTGTTCAATATTGCAACAATTGTTTGAGGAAAGAGATTCTAGCTGGAATGTTTATATACAAGTCCACTACTTTAAATTCAATTCATGAACTTGTTAGCAGAAGGTGAAACTAAAGACTTACGCAGCTACAGTTAGACTTGAACTTATTTCCATAGCTCCTCAGCGGAGTATGATGGGATACAAAGGAGACATGGATATAATGTGAAGTCAGTGGTTCTCTGTGGTTGGTAGAGGGTAATGAGGAAAGAACACAAGATAAATGTGTCTTGTAAACAGTTCACATGGAAGAGATTAAAAAGAATGAATGGTATTGAACGAATGAGAAGAGTACCTTAGTGCAAATTTACATTGTTTTATTTTTTAATACTTTTTTCTACATCATTCTACATTTGTAAGTTCAACTTTTATGACAGAGATTGCACAACAGTACTTGTAATTTGTAAACTGAAAAATAATCTTTCTTTTGTTTTTTTACATTGCAGATAATTATAATAAAAATAAATATAAGGTGAGCACTGCACACTTTGTATTCTGTGTTGTAATTACTATCAATATATTTGAAAATGTAGAAAACATCCAAAAATATTTAAATAAATGGTATTTTATTATTGTTTAGCAGTGCGATTAATCACGTGATTAATCATGGTTAATTTTTGTAATCGCTCAATTAATCGTGAATATTTTTTAATTGCTTGACAGCCCTAATATAATGCAATATGTACTGGTTACTAATTCATAGTAACAAAACTAACTTTGTACAGTGATAACAAAAACAGAGGGAGGCGTTTTTTAAAAGAAGTGCTTTGATTCATAATACATAGAGATTATTACATGCTTCTTCCTAAATAGTAACTCATTTGAGATATAAATGTTTTTGTTTTTTTAATATGAGCATATTGAGATCACCTTTGAGTAATATGTACTGTGAAGAGTGAAGAATGATACTAAAGTGATGGGCATACTGATTTCCAATATCCATTTGAATCTTGATATCCAAAAAGTAACCTTTGATTTCCCCCTAGTATTTTATTATGCAGGATGGTTTCTTTAATTTAATTCTTCCACTGAAGCATTAGAAAAGTAAGATTTTACTTGTATTTATACAGCTCTGTAAAGTTCCTGAATGGAAGATATTGATTCAAATTTGTATCACATTTCATTCCCAACATTCCTCTGGCCATATTAGCACATTTTCTATTTAACTACCCATGGATTTATAATCTCCCCTGGAAGTCCAATGGGAATTTTACATGATTATTCAGAGCAGAATTTGGCCCTTAATTAGATCTTTCTTTCTTTCTTTCTTTCTTTCTTTCTTTCTTTCTTTCTTTCTTTCTTTCTTTCTTTCTTTCTTTCTTTCTTTCCAAAGAACTGAAGTCAGGTCCCCAAATACTGGGAAACCGAGCAGTCAGACTGTATTACATACTGTACCAGCCTGATTTCCACTGGATGAGTAAAACCAATGAGAAGGGCCCTCCCTGTGTGGGAAGGTTATCTGAAATGAGCTGTAGGATTTACCCCATAGATTTTAGGAGACTATTGGATCATCATTCTACTTGAAAAGAAACAGGTTTTCCTTTTTCCTGAGCTTTCCATATCTATTTGTTTTCTATTTGTTGGTGAATCAGAAATCCAACCTCAAAGGGGGAAAATTCTTGAAAAGTTTAAAGCATAGAAGTGCTCTTATGAAGCAAGAGACTGCACTTGCGTGCATGTATGAAAGGGTAGAGTTTTAGCCATAAGTTAAACAGGAAAGACTTACTGGGTCATCTTATCCATTTCCATGCCCAAAACAATGAAGGACTAGTTCTCTAATTTTTAGTGTTTGTCGAAGTCTAGATTTACATGTCCCAAGAATAGACTGATCATCACTTTGTTTTGGTGACAGTACTACGATAACAAACAGGAAACAAATAAGTGATACAGGTCTCTTTGAAAGCTAGAGCCTGCCTTGTGACAAATCCTGCTACTAAACAGCTTACATCTAATCACATTGTATTTAAATTTATGACTTATGACTTTTTTTAAGCAAAAAAGTTAAGTGGGAATAGTAACTGTATAAGAATAGCTACAGTTCTTGTTTGAAAGATATTGGATTGGCAACATGCCCCATAGTGCAGTCAATTAGCAAGGACGATATACCATACATTTTTTTCTCCTGTGTCTTATTTCTAATTGCCACATTCATGTGATGCAACTGACATTGCCAGCTCAAAAATCATGCCTTCCTCCCCCTCCTGCCCTAGCAATAATGATGCAATGATCATGGGTGAGATTCTGTGCTGTGCCTCTGAAAGACACAACTTACAGCCCAGGGGAGGCTGGGACTAAGGTCACTTTAAGTTGTCCCAATCTTGGTCTGCTCAATGGCGCCTAATGTATACAGCAAAGGGGGCCTGTCCCTGGCTGTCTATGTACTGAATTGTTGCCAGGATCTCGGCAGCACTATGTGCTATTTGCCCATGCTTGACATTCACCTTATGTCAGGGCTTGTAAGGGGTCCTCAGAAGGCTGCTTTATGGCTGTCTTAATTTCTATGAGGGAGAATCCTCCCCCAAGAAGAACAGAGGATAGTAGGACACTTTATGTCATCTCAGCCTTCTTGCCTAGTGTAAGGGGTCCAGAGGATCTTGCCCAATTAGACTTTAAAAAAAATACATTATAGAACTTTTATTTGCCTTCTGGTTTTGAATGTATATTAATCACTTTTTCAAGCTTTTCTCTATAACCATGACAGTGACAACTTTTTCAATTAAAATTTTACTTTTTCATCCTAGTATTTAATATTGTTGATGGGTGAAGCTCATATTACATATATCTGAAGATTTTAAAATAGCTAATTCAGGATAGGAAGGCAAAAAAAAAACAAAACCATGGTTTTTAGTGAGGACTAAAAGTACTATGTTCTTCAGCTAGTGGTTTATCCCTATTACTCTTGGGAAGAAGCCTCAGTTAAGATCTATAATGGATAAGATATTTTTCCCTCCATAAAGCTTGTATCTATACTTTAAACTATAGATTCAGGACAGTGAGATGATTTAATTAGGTCTAGGGGGAGAATAAGGATTGGGCCAAAACAAGCAACCTACTCATGGGCACATTGTTCAGGTTTTTATGGAAAGGCCATATTGTAAAGTCAGGTTGTATGCAGAGAATACAAGATACAATTAAAGACAAGTATTATGCATAGAATCATAGAAGTGTAGGACTGGAAGGGACTTCGAGAGGTTATCTAGATCAGTCCCCTGCACACCAGGCAGGATAACGTAATAACTAGAACACTCCTGACAGGTGTTCGTCTAACCTGTTCTTTAAAACCTCTAATGACGGAGATTACACAACCTCCCAAGGCTATTTGTTCCAGTGCTTAACTACCCTGACAGTTAGGAAGTTTTTCCTAATGTTCAACCTAAACTTCCCTTTCTGCAATTTAATTCCACTGTTTCTTGTCCCATCGTCCGAGGTTAACATGAACAATCTTTTGCCCTCCTCCTTGTAACAAATTGTATGTACTTGAAAAAATATTACCATATTCCCCCCTCAATCTTGTCTTCTCCAGACAAAAAAACCCTTTTTTTCCCCCCAATCATTCCTCATATTTTCTAGAACTTTTATCATTTTTTGCTCTCCTCCAGTCTTTTTCCAATATGTTCATATCTTTCCTGAAATGTGACACCCAGAACTGGACACACTACTCCATTCGAGGCATTATCAGCATGAAGTAGAGCACAAGAATTACTGTTTGTGTCTTGATTACAACACGCCTGCTAATTAGGGTGAGCAGACAGCAAAAGTGAAAAATCGGGATGGGGATGGGGAGGGGGGTAGTAAATGTTCCTATATAAGAAAAAGACCCAAAAATCAGGACTGTCCCTATAAAATTGGGACATCTGGTCACCCTACTGCTTATACATCCCAAAATGATGTTTGCTTTTTTGCAATAGCATTATACTATTGACTCATATTTAGCATTTGATCAGCTATGACCCCCAGATCCCTTTCCACAGTACTCCTTCCTGGGCAGTCATTTCCCATTTTGTCTGATTGTTCCTTCTTAAACAGTGGCACTGGATCACTTTTAATAGTGAGGATGCTGAAAGCCAGACCCGTTGCCCCTGTCCACCCCTTCCCCCGAGCTAGGACCAGGAGCAGGGCCGTATCTCTGGGAGGTGGGGACCCATATAGGAGTAAGGGGAGCAAGGCTGGGGCTATAGATGGGGGTGCACATTGGGCCACGAGAGGATTCCTGGGCATGGGCCAGGAATCAGGACCCCACATAACACCTGGGGGTGCTGCAGCACCCCAAACCCAATAGTTCCTGAGCTTAAGTTCCTAAGTAGAACTTTGCATTTGACCTTATTGAATTTCATCGTATTTACTTCTGAACATTTCTCCAGTTTGCCCAGATCATTTTGAATTTTAGTCCTATCCTCCAAAGCACTTGCAACTCCTTCCATCTTGGTATCGTTCGCAAATTTATAAAGTTTGTGAACTTATGCCATTATCTAAACCATGGTAAAAGATAAAGCGGCCCCGGTTCTCATCTCATACTGACATAACTCAAGAGTAACTCCACATAAGTGTTAAAGGAGTTACACTAGTGTAGGTGAGATGAGAATCAAACTTACTCTATGCATAGTGAAAGATCAATAACCACAGAAAATCAAAGATTGCCTTTTCCCCTTTATTATTGGTTACTCACCGATTCCCATGCTAGGTTTCAGTAGAGGAATTGATTTTGTCAGTCTGGCTTCATCAAATCACTTATTTTAAAGAAAACCCTATTTAAGACATAAACACAAAAGGACAGGGTTGAGGTTTTCAATGTGAACATTCTTTTTTTTTCTCTAATGCTTGACTTATCATTTGTAACATAAAATATTTTGAGATTTTTTACATGCGATATAATATGTGCAATTGATCTTATGTTCCTACAAGGGATTTACATTTCTATTGTCTTATTCCTTTGTAGTTCTAGAACTAGGGCAAGATTGTTTTAACTTCATACTGTCACAAGGGAGTAGGGGAATAATTAAAACACAACCTCAGCAGGCATGTTTTTTTTTTAATTATTAAATTTGTCAAAGAAATGCAGTAATCATATATATAACAACAGATAAGGGAATAGTAAACAATTGACAGTCACTGACTTTACAAGAATATCTAACAACTGGGAACATTCTGGACAACAAGCAAAGTAGGCTACAAGTGTTCTCCTGACAAACAATAGTGCTACACACTTTAACTTTCATTAAAGTGTGTAGCAAAACTCTCACTGACTTTACTAGGAGCATAGACTTTAGTGAGAATTGCATGTTCAGGACCTCACGGGATCAGGCTTTAAATGAATAAGCATATTAAGTGTTTGCATTAGAGTGCCCCACAACAGTGTTGAGTTGAATTCAACTCTCTCCCATACCTCAACAAAGATGCTACATAAGTCACTTCTTGTCAAGGAAGCTTCTAATTAAATGGGATCCATGGCAATATTCCCATGTTTGTCCAACCTAGAGTAATGCAATCAAATAAAACCTAATGATTGCCAGCAATGGATGCAAAATCATCTCTAATAGTACTTATCATTTACAGGGTGTTGTTACTTCCATAAAACTCACAGGGAAACTGAATATAAGTTGTAATTTGTTTGGTTTAATGATAACTAAGGTTCATTATGAATTGTGCCCCTGAAATTGCAAGTGAATGTGTAACCTTAAATGCCCCTTTGTACTTGCATGGGGCCCCATTAACTTCAGCAGATCTTTGCCTGGGCACAAGATATTGCCCACACAGATCTGACTGGAAGATCCGGACCTGCATTTTTATTATGGTAACTCATTTTGAGTGCCCAATTCCAGATGCCTTAAATTAGCCAAATTTCCAGGCAGTGTGCTCTGAAAAATCAGGACCATTATCAGGAGATAATGGCCAATGGCTCTGCAATCACATCCGCCAATTCCTTTGGCACTCTCGGATGCAACACATCCGGCCCCATGGACTTGTGCACATCCAGTTTTTCTAAATAGTCCCGAACCACTTCTTTCTTCACAGAGGGCTGGCCACCTCCTCCCCATGCTGTGCTGCCCAGTGCAGTAGTCTGGGAGCTGACCTTGTTCGTGAAGACAGAGGCAAAAAAAGCATTGAGTACATTAGCTTTTTCCACATCCTCCTTGTCTGACCTCCTTCATAACACAGAATTAATTCCTGTTTGAACTACAGCATATCTTTTAGATAAAGTCCAAAGCATTTTCATTTATTTCGTGTCTGTATCACAGTAGCACCTAGAGGCCCAAGCCCCATCATGACAGGTACTTTACAAACACATAGACAGTCCTTGCCTTGAACAGCTCACAATCCAAGCATAAGATGAGACACAACAATGAAGGGAACACAAGGGGACAATGTGATAATAAAGATCAGCATAATAAGCAGCAGTCACAGCATACAGCTGTGTAATAATGATGACTCTTTTCTGTAAGCATCATTTCGGAGGAGAGCCTTAAAGAGAGATTTGAAATAAGACACTGGGTAGTACTGTAGAATTTGAAATGGAGCATGAGTGATTGCATGAGAGAAAGCACAAAGGTGCTTGTTGGAAAACTAGCATCACAGGTGGCACAGTATCAAAGCTCTACATTTTCTTATGATAAGAGATAGGGAAGGGATAGGCCACATAGGGTGTTAAGAGAGAAGAGAAGTAGCTTGTCTTTTTAGTGAAAGGGGAGCAGGTGGAGGGACACAGCAGTATTTTGAATGGATATATGTAAGGTAAAATGGGATTTGATGAGGTCAGAAAGGAGGAATAGCAGTAGTTCAGAGACACGAGATCAAGACTTGGAAGTTCTAGCTGTGTGGATAGAGAGAAAAAAGCCATATCTTAAAAATGTTGGTCAGGAAGAATAAGCAAAATTTAGAGATAGCCTTCATGTGTAGATTTGAGAAGGCAGTTAGACAACATCTCAGTTATGGATTTGCATGATAGGGAGGATGGTAGTGATGTCCACAGATACTGAGACTGAGCAGGTTGTTGATCAAGAGCTATGTTTTGGCCCTGTTGAGTTTAAGATGACAAATAGAAAGACGGGGGGGCAGTTTGGACAGAAAAAAAAAAACAGGTCTGGAGTGGGGAGGTAAACTTCAGTTATCATCACAGGAGGCCACAGAGTGAAACTTGTGATATCCTACAAACTTGGAAAGAGCATGTGGAGGATTGCCCAAAGGAAAAATTGAAGGAACAATTAGAGACATGCATGGGAAAAACTGGAGGTGTGATACTGGTATCAATGATCTAAGAGAAGATGAAGAGAATGATCTAAGAGAAGATGATTAAGGTACTATCAAGTGCCTTTTCCATCATAAAGAAAGAGATGGGTTTTAAAATGTGGAAGAAGTGGTGACAGGACTTGGTAATACCCTTGTGTGGAGGGAAAAGGATAAGGAGGCATGAAAGATCATCCCCCAAATGACCTATAACATGACTGAGAACACAGACAGGTTTGGGGAAGTAAAGAGTAAAGTAAAAGTAAAAGCTTTGCTTTTCCTTTCTTGAGTTTCAAACAATCCTGCAAGATGATGAAATATGTTAGCTATTTAGATATAAATGGGATTTCTCAGTTTCTCTCATCTAATCAATATGTACACTCATCCTGTCCCATACCTAAAAGAACATAACCATGCAGACATACATTTTAGGATGGATTTTATAATATATATACGCAATGGGCAGGAGGTCTGTCATCCTTCATCTTCACCTTCTGCTCTCTCTGCTTGATTTTTTTTTCTTGAATGTCCTTACAACAAGGTTGGATAATTATCCTAGAATATATGCTAAAGGGGCCAATTCTGTGTTAAGGAAAGGGATATGATAACCTAAATGATCTCTTCCATATCTTTCTGTGATTCACAAAGGATGCATGATGCTAAGAGCATCAGGGAGTAGGCAAAAAATTGCTAGATCATTACATATTAAAAAAAATTGTTAGAGTAGTAATGCCACCACTGAGTGCCAAAGTTAATAAAAGAGAGAGTGGATATTAATTTGTCTTCTTTTACTCACATATTCAGACCCAGGACTCGGTGCACATGATTATTTTCTTACTTATTTTCTTATCAGCATCTTAGATTTATTGTTTAGAATGTTATTTGTACAAAGTATAACAAATAGGACTCTAAGTAGACATGCAATTCAGTTTTATTACACTGTTGATTCATTTCACATATAACTGTTACCACTTGTGGTGATTTGTATTAATTGGAGTACAAGGTATATAGAATCTTTAATTCACACCTACCAAGTTACTATTAAGAGTTAGTGATTCCTTATTCTGCTAGTTACAAGCTGAAGTCCACTTTGAAGTAGAACTGGGAAATTATCTTATAATTAGTATTTTATTCTGTGATTTCACAACTCTGTTCTTGTTTGTGAATCACTGAGAAGCAACTTGCATTTCCCCCCTCTGTATTTGTGATTCAAACATTTCTGGAGAATTTCAGTGAATAATTCTTGGTATATGTAAGGTATTGGACTGAGAAACAGAGGTTCACCAAATGGTCTTTCTGTGGATTTAACAAATTATAGGACGTTTTTGCATTCTGTTCTTCCTGCTTTATGTTGATTGTATGTTTCTTATAATACATCTTTGCCAGGCTACAACAGTTTGCAGATTGTTTGTAAGTACACTATCCAAAAATATGTCTGTTGGCTAGCTATGTTCCTTCAGTGGATAAGCAGAACTCTTGAAGTCTAGTTTCTGTTGAGAATATTCACACTTGAGTTCAAGATTTACATTGTGTGACCATTATACCAATATTCTGTTACCATTAAAGTTCTATGAATAGTCCTGCCAGTAATTTCATCCACTAGAATAATCACAAAGTGAATATAAAAGACATGGAGTCAAAATATATTACTTAAAAAGGCAATCCGTTTTGTTTTGTTTTTTAATTTGCTTGCATTCAGATAGGGCCCCCGAGTTTTTTATGAGGCCTGGGGCAAAATCTGAAATTGAGACTCACCGCCCTGAAACTGGTGCCTGGGAAGGGAGTGGGGTTGGAGAGTAAGCACTCTCTTCATAGCGGGACAGCTCCTATCCCACAGAGCTGGGCAGGGCTCCTCACTCTGTGTGTTATGGCCTGGAGTACTGGGCCTCAGAACCATTTGGGTTTGTCTCAGCTGTCCCTCTTCCATGAAGAGGAAGAGTGGGAGGTGACTGGGCAAAACTAGAGTGAGTGGCATTATAACCTGGTGCTTGGGGTTGCAATGCTGCTCAGCTCCTACAGCAACTAGTCCGAACACAAGTAGTGCTGAAACTCTGTACACCAGGTTCCAGCACCACTCACTCCAATTCCACAGATTTGGGTGCCTTGGGAAAACTCACCTTTTGACCAGAAGGTGGCTATGCATTCAGAGTGCAGTTTTAAATCGCAGACCACTCTGGTTTAGGCAGAGCTGGGAACTGAACCTGGTTTTCCCGCATTCTATGTTAGCACCCTAACCTCTCTCTCTTTCTCTTCCCTCCACCAAAAAACACTGCTCTTTCCCCAAAAAATTATCTCTGGAATGTTTGGACTTAACCTGAATTAATCTAAATTTCAGTAATGTAAATTTCAAGATGATGCACTCAAGGACTAATAAGAAAGTCTGCTATAAAGCTGAGACTCATGAGTTGGAAACAAGAGAGGAGGAGAAAGACCTGAGTTTATTTATTGATCACAATGTGATTCAGCCATGAAAAGGCAAATGTAATCCTAAAATATATCTGGTGAGGTATTTCCACTAGAGGTAAAAAAGTATTAATGCCATTGTACATAGTACTGGCAATATCTCATCTATAATATTGTGTACAATTCTGGTCACAAGGTTCAAGACAGGTAAATTCAAGCTTCGATATGTAGCAAAGGGCTACTAGGATGACCAAAATAAAAGATTTTGGCTTGGTTAGCCTAGCAAAACAAAGACTAAGGTGGGATATGATTGTTCTCTATAAAAAATGAGAAAGAGAGAGAGAAGAGCTATTTAAGCTAATGGACAATGTTTGCACAAGAACAAATTTATGTGAACTGGTCATGAATAAACTTATGCTGGAAATTAAAAGGAGGAGGGAGGATCTGGAAAAGTCCTCCAAAAGAAGTAGTGGGGAAAACAATCTATCTAATTTTAAGAATGCTCTTCATAAATTTTTAAACATGATTATATGATGGCATTACCTGGGTCATCAGAGGACTGGATATAATGTCAGGAGGTCCATTCCAGTCCTGTGTTCCTAAGCAACTTGGGAGAGGGGAAAAAATTGAAAGCTCAAAAGGTTCAGCTAAAGTTGTGGACACTTGTTTGTACAGGATTAAACACATTATCCCACTCACTTCAGTCTTCCCTAATTATAAATCAAAATCTGATCTTGATCTGACATTCATTGCACACATCAGACTCCCAATGAAGTCAACAGGAGTTTAGAGAATATGCTAGGAATGATTCACTAATAGACAAAATATATGTAAGATAGAAACAAACTGACAAAATCCTGACAATAAACTTTAAAGTTCAAATGTTAACTTGTACTAGTATAATAAAAAGGTCACTGCAATGTGAAAGGGAAAAATATATTGAATATCCTTGTACAAAAAAAGGCAAGAAAATAAACTTTGTTACACAGTGGTTAACTATTGAGGCTAGTTTCTTCCACCCCACTCCTCCGCCCCCTCAACAAATGTTGACCAATAGTCCCATTCATTTCAAAGGGATTACTTGCATGGCAAGGCACTAGTCAATGTGTGTAAGGTGGGAAGAACTAGGCCTTTTTTAGACATCAGTAGCCTTTAACCAAACCTACAGAAAGATTCTATCTGCCCCAAGGAGCACAGAATCTTAATAGTTGTCAGAATGTGATTCTAATATATGCAAGGTTCCATGATGATAACATAAGAAAGGCAATAATCAGTCAGACCAATGGTCCGTCTAGCTCAGTATCCTGTTTTAAGATAATGGCCTATGTCAGATGCTTCAGGGTGAACAGGGCAATTATTGAGTTATCCACCCGCAGTTGTCCAGTCCCTGCTTCTGTCAGTCAGAAGTTTAGGGACATCCAAAGCATGGGGTTGTGTCTCTAACCATCTTCTCTAATATCCTCCATGAACTTACCTAATTATCTCTTGAACCAAGTTCTACTTCCGGCCTTCACAATGCCCCTTGGCAATGAGTTCCACAGATTGATTGTCTGTTGTGTGAAGAAGTACTTCCTTATGATTGTTTTAAACTGCTGCCTGTTAATGTCATTATATGACCCCCTTATTCGTGTGTTATGTGAAGGGGTAACTAATACTTCATTATTCACTTTCTCCACACATTCATGATTTTATAGACCTCTATCTTATCTCCCCTTAGTCTTCTCCTTTCCAGGCTGAACATTCCAGTCTTTTTAATCTCTCCTCATATGGAAACTGTTCCATAACCCTAATAGTTTTTGCTGCCCTCCTCTGTACTTTTTCCAATTCTAATATATCTGTTTTGAGAGGGGGCACCCAGAACTGCATACAGTTTTCAGGATGTGGATGTATCATGAATTTATATAGTGGCATTATGAGATTTTCTATCTTATTACTATCACTTGCCTATTGTTTCCTAACAATCTGTTAGCTTATTTTTATCTGCCTCTGCACATTTAACAGGTGTTTACAGAGAACTATCCACAATAAGTCCAAGATCTCTTTCTTGAGAGGTAGCAGTTAATTTAGCAATATATAGCTGCACGTTGGAAAACATAATCCCAATTTTTTGTACTTATTAACATTGAGTTTCATCCGCTATTTTGTTGCTCTGTCATCCAGTTTTGTGAGACCCCTTTGTAACTCTTTACAGTTTGCTTTGGAATTAATTATATTGCATACTTTTTTTATTGTCTGCAGACTTTGCCACCTCAACATTTTCTCCTTTTTTTCCAGACCACTTATGAATATTTTGAAAAGCATAGGTCCTGCTACAGGTCCTTGGGGGACCCTGCTACTTAACTCTCTCCACTGTGAAAACTCACCATTTATTCCTACTCATCCGCCCCCCATATTTTAACCTGTTACTGATCCATGAGAGGACCTTCCCTCGTATCCCATGACAACTTACTTAGCTTAAGCGCCTTTGGCGATGGACCTTGTCAAAGGCTTTCTAAAAGTCCAGGTACACTATACCCACTGAATTACCTTTGTCCACATTCTTCTGGACACTCTCAAATCATTGTAATAGATTGGTTAGGCATGATTTCCCTTTACAAAAGTTGTGTTGATGTTTCCCGAATATCATATTCATCTATGTGTCTGATAATTCTGCTTTTTACCATAGTTTCAAATAATTTGCCTCACACTGCTGTTAGGCTTACTGGTCTGAAATTGCCAAGAGCCTGGAGCCTTTTTGAAAAATTGGTGTCACATTAGCTATCCTCCAGTCATCTGGTAAAGAGGCTGATTTAACCAATAGGTTACATATCACAGTTAGTTTTGCAAATGATGAAACACTCAGATTCCCCAACTAGGAATCAGAAGAGATTCAAAGACATCGAGTCACTCTTTTTTGTTAATTTTGATTAGTCACATATAGATAAGAACTTGATAGCTATTCTAGTATTGTGACTATATACAAAACAAAACAAAGGTTTATTTTTAATTTGTAGTAAAATAACCATAATAACTGTGGCTTAAAATTGACACCCTTATTTTTACCAGAACAATATCCTATGCTCATGCTGTAAATCAATAAACAACACACTAATAGTGCAAGTCCTGATGCTATAGAAAAGCTTTTTCATTAAAATTACAGAAGGATAAGGCATCATTATCTTGTTGCATATATATATGTGCATATATGGAGATATATATATATGGATTGCCAAAAAATCTCCAGGGAGGATATTTTATTATTTATAAATAATTTATAAATAATTTATATTTTATTATTTATAATATATTATTTATAAATAATAAAATATCCTCCCTGGAGATTTTTTGGCAATCCATTCCATTTGTCTGTGCAACATAATTTAAGAGGTATTTTATTTCTTTTTCTTTGACACTGACAAGTTTCATTTTCTTGCTAAGGATGAAAACACTGCATCCAGCACCTATAGAGGTAAACTGTACTGTACATATAGTAAAATAATTTATTGCATCAGTTGATATACATTAATGCCAAAAAAATCATTCAACCTTTCCTTTCTAAATGTACCTTTTCCACTATTCTTTTTGGCAACTAGTTCAGTTGATTAGTCTTTTTTATAATTAGGACTATAGTATATAGAGATTATCCAGTAACCTTAGCTGCAAGTGAAATCCCAAGAAGATCTCATCAGCTTCTTTGGCTGGTATATTCCCCCCTTTTGAATTAAATTAACACAATGAAGCCGATCAGGCCCCATGTATCTTCTGCATCTTGCATAACATTGGCACATATTCTTACTTTTTACTTTTGAATAAACAACTCTCTTGTAATAGCCTATTTTGTTAGTCTCTTTGTGTGCACCTATAGATCCTGCATTAATTCTGCCTAATGCCCATTTATTATTATAAAAATATTTATTGCCAAGTGCACTTGCAGCTGATTATGTCACACAATGAGACTACAATTTTTAAACTTGGGCACCTAAGGTAAGGCACCTAAAGCCAGCTTTTGGTTACCTAAAGAAGGGCTCTGATTGTCAGAGTGCTTCATCACCTGCTGACTTCAATAAGAGCTGTGAGTGTTAATTGCTGCTAGAAATCCAGTGACTGACTGAGGTTGCTAAATCCATAAATAAGCATCTACCTTTGAGCACCAAGTTCAAACTTTTGGTTACAACTCTCTTCCCGAAGAGCTTGCAATTTAAGGACCTGCTCCTGTGAGGTGCTGAGCATCTCCTGGTGGAGTTTAGGTGCTCACAACTCCCAGTAATTTTGATGGGGATTGTATGGCTTCCCTTCACAGGAGACAATCAGAACCTTAAAGGAATGTAGGTTTGAGGCCTAATGTCCCATTTCTCCCATTTCCAAAGAGAAATTCTGCTTTGTACTTAAATGTAAGAATAAACAGGCTCTAAAAGACAGATTAGGAATGGGGGGAAATGATGTGAAAGCTGGAAAATGGTTAAAACTTAAAACCTTGTTTATGTAACCCTTCTGCCAGGTGGAGCCGGTAGCAACCAGGCCCAGGTTCAATATCTAGGGGTTTCTTCTCAACGATACAACACAGAAGTGGCTCGACTCCCCACCCAGTAACCTGGGAAAATTACACACCACCCCTGGGCACCTCTGAGAGGCAATCCTTCCCCCTCGCACAAGCACAGAGTCTGAGTGTAAAAAAATAAACTTTTTAATGAAAGGAGAGAAGTGACCTGACATTAATTATGGAAAATGCCATAAGCAGGATTCATAAACATAAAACTGTGAGCAGGATACCCATCCCAGAGTGAGTGGGGCAGTGCCTTCCGCCTCATGTTCTTGAATTCTACAACAAAAAGTTCCTTTTCTGTACCCCTCTCTGCCCCCTCACTATACCCCACTCACAGTAGTCCTTGGTCAGGAGGACCCAGGGTTCAGAAGTGCATCTGTGTGAGTTCACCTCCCACCTGGGGAAGAAGACATCTGGCTTGCTCTGCCATCTAAGCACTTGCTCTGGCTGGTCACCTCATCAGCTGCTGCTCCTCACCACCTGGCCACGCTGCCAGCTGACTGCTCACCACTTTCACCATCCAACTGCTTGCTGCTCTCACCGACCACCTATCAGTCACCTCCTGCTGCCACCTGCCTCTCTGCTGTGACCTCTGTACATCAGTCTCTTAGTGATTTTTAGCTCTCAACAGGCTGGGCAGAAACACTGTCCCACCACAAGTGAGTTCAGATCTCAATGAGTACTTAACATAACATTGTTTCAGAGGTAATTCCCAAAATGCAACATCAATTCCAAACAGAAATCTGGGAAATTAACCAAAGTATATTATAATTTAGAATGCTAGAGTAGTTTCTCATTACACAGGGCTTGGGTCTTATTGTGAAAATATGTACAAATCCCTGTGATTTTCGAAAAAAATAGTCCACTAAAACATACCAGATTACAGGGTGTGGTATGTCAGAGTTAATTACAACTCAAGATTGTCAAATAGCAGGTTCATTTGGAATGATCTAATCAAAGATTATCAATCAGAGATTAGTACAGGACTATACAGAATCCAGAAAGGATAGATACATTGTCACCCTTTGTGTCTGACCAAAAGCTGGCTTTGTGTCTCTCCTTCACTGTATCTGGAGGAATGCGGCGGAATTCATTCTACAACTAAGTTCCCATACCAGTATCATTATAAACAAACAAAGAAAACCTCTTTTGCCAAAAGAAACATGTCTTGATGTCATTTCTGTACATTCACAGTTTACCTGATTTATATGTGAAGGCATCATTATTTACAACTGAGAGGACTAATATGATAATATATTCCAGTCAGTCTTTATTCCTCCATAATTATTCTTTCCTATCTGCTGTAACAATTATCCCTTATCAGTTTCCCAGGTTTATATAGGCTAGCTAGATATAACTATTCCCTTAATGTTAAATATATAACATACATAATATTAAGGGAATGGTTTCCCAACTATCTGGAGTTCTATGGACACAGAGGTGCCCAAGCAAATTAAATACTGTCCAATACATGGAATTCCTGAATAGGGTTACCTATTGGTCAAAGACCAATGTTCTGGGCTGTAGAATTCAGCATACTCTTTGTTAGTACCCTAAAGATTCTAAAGAATAGTTAAAATATAAATCAAATGTACAGAAAATAAAGGACTAAAAAAGGTTAATATTTACTAACAGGTACTAACAACTTACTATAATCAGCTACAGTATGCATCAATCATATTTTGATATTTCAGTACAGAATCAAGCATTTGATATAATACATGGCACATGTATGATCAGAAGCAAAAAACTATTGATAATATGGACCAAGGAACTTTTTCAATCTTATTAGAATCATTTAATGAAAATGCACCACAGAATAACTATATTTATTGAGCAGATAGCATGAGTTTTACTATGTCTTTAGGATTTGCTGCTGAGCTTGCACAGTGCAGTGAGTAAAGATTTGTTTGTCATTATCATCATATATAAATAAACAACCTCCTAAATCCTATCTGAACTGCAATTTCTCTGATGGAAATAAATGCTCAGTGGTAGAGTAGAACAAAATGTCATCTTAAACAAGTTGCAATTTCTTGTCTGGTGATTTATTGTCGTGATGCCAAATGAAGCTTATACCCTGTAAATTCCAACATGTGTTTATCTTCCAATACTCATTTACCTTCTATCACATGTCAAAACAATTTCCTTATCTCTGTCACTGACTTACATTAAAATTGGAATTTATTGCTCATTCTTCTTTTCCTTTTTGCAGACAATACAGTATGCTTTAAGGATCAAAGAATGCATAATGAAGGGATAAAATTATATGTAGTTCAGATCAAAACAGCTTAGCAAATACATTGTAATGGACTCATGGTGATAACGGAAAGTCACAATTAAGGCAGTTTACTGTTTTGCACAATAATTCGGGGGCAAAGCTTATGTTTACAAAATGACACTAATTCAAATTCAACTGTGTTAATGCAATATTAAGTCTGCATAGCTAAAGTTACATCATGTTGGTACAGAAATAAGTTTGATGCCAACTGTAACTTGGCAACAGTGCATTGTGTATCCTTTATGTTTTATGGTGTACTCTTTATTACATAAATAGTAATATATTAAGAAGTGGGAAAACACTGCAATCCACTTCTCAGGAGTATTTGCCGAAACTTTTAAATTAACTTGATTGTGTAATACACTAGTCTACCATGTGTGATCATGACTTTTGCTAATGCCAATTATTTAGCTTGCTGAAGGGTCAATCCCTGCTGAAGACTAATATTTCGAGACTTACTAGTATGGCTCAGATGCTTGGTCCCCTCAGTGTTCTCATTTAAAGTATATAGCAAAGGAAAAATTAAAATATTCGGGTAGCCTATGGGAATTGGGTAATAATCCTTTAAACAGCTTGAATTTTAAAAGAAAGCTACCCAGTTCTTATACACTACAGTGCTATAAGTGTATATCTAACTTTGTAGACATAAAGCATCTGATAACATTCTATTTGGGAAATATTATTCACTGACATATCTACAGACTGTCAGAATCTACACATAAGGGAGCAGAATTAAAGCTAAACATGCAACTTTAGCTCATACCATTCTGGATCTTCTAGTATTTAACCAAACAACATTAACGTCTTTTAAAGTAGGGTTTTTTAGTATGGATGTTTCCCAGGCATTTTTAATTAATATATTCCAAAATATTGCCAAAACAATTGAAAATTGCAACATTCAATTACTTTGCCCTCAGCACTTTTAAATTGAATTTAAACTGTAGCCTGATCTTTAGATTATGGTCTAATTATATTGATTACTTAAGAATCCCCAGTTATTACTTTGAGGGTTGACAGGTTCTTGTCTCAAGATCAGGCCCACTATTATTTAAATTATTATGTAGTTGGGAACCCGATGTGCACAGTTGCAACACTCACACTTTTATATTTACAAATATCATTTATTAATACATTTACCATCCCCTGTGGGTCCGGGGACAGAATAGGCCCACTGCTTCTCCTGCATGTTGTAAGAGGCGACTAAAAGGGGGCTGCCTGGAGAGGGATGGGCTCTGTCAGGTTAGAAATTTGCTTAAGACACACCATATGATGAGCAAGTCAACCATGTCCATACTGGATTGATTGTAGCGCAGGCTAATAATGACCACGCCATCCGTCTCCCACCGGGGCAGACAGAACAATTATACTACTGGTGTAACCCCAACAAAGAGGATCCATGGAAGAGATAACATCACCATAGCCATGTGGAACGTAAGGACATTGAGACAAATAGAGAGGTTGAAAAAACTCAAGTACGAAATAGAACAATACACCTGGGACCTCCTAGGAATCTGTGAGGTCAGATGGAAGAACTTTGGAGAGGTATTAATGGAAGAAGGCCATGTACTCTATTACAGTGGAGAGGACAAACATGTCAATGGAGTAGAATTTCTTGTGCATAAAGATATCAAGAATTCAGTATTAGGATGCCACCCAATGTCCAGCAGGCTTACTTCCATCCATCTAAAGGCAGTACCATTAAATATCGCAGTGGTACAAGTCTATGCCCCTACAACAAACTATGATGATGAAAAAATTGAAGATTTTTACAATCAGCTCCAAGACATCATTGATAAGGTACACAAGAAATATATCCTGATTGTACAAGGAGACTGGAATGCTAAAGTGGGTACTGTCGCACAGACAGATTGGCGAGATTATTGTGGCCCTTTCTGTAATGCAGTAACCAATGAGAGAGTATTGAGACTTTTGGAGTTAGCCAGCTATAACAATCTGGTTCTTGCAAACACATTAGGAGCACATAAAGCATGCAGATGATCAACATTGCACGCACCTAATGGTCTACATCACAGCCAGATCTACATCATGCTGCAAAACCAATTTCGTTCTGGAATTAACAGAGCTAAAACAAGGAGCTTCCCTGGTACTAATATTGGAAGTGATCACGACCTTGTAATGCTAAATTTTTGGCTGCGGCTAAGGAAAAGCATCAGGCCAAAGTTCATCAGAATTAAGTTTGACTTAGAAAGAGTCAGAGACCAAAACATTGTGGAGTCATTCCAAGCAATGATCGGTGAAAAATTTGCTCCGCTGCTTGCTCTAGAGTAAGACGTAGAAACAATGACCATCAATTTCAACACTGTAATGAATGAGGCAGCAATGAACATCCTTGGGAAACATCATAAGAAGACAAAACCATGGGTCACAAATGAAATACTACAGATGTGTGACATTAGAAAAGAATTTAAGAGAGACAAGAACATCACTGAGGGAGATGATAAATACAGAGCAACTAGCAAAAAGATGAAGAAAGGAATGAAGGTGGCCAAGGAGATATGGATTGAAAAACAATGCTCTAAAATTGAAGAGTGTATCAATAATAAAAATAGCAAACGAGTCTTCCAGGTTGTAAAAGATCTGATGAAGGAAAGATGGACCAAAGCTAATTCAATTCAAGACAAAGAAGGGAAGTCTTACAGGAGAAAGGGAAATCATCAATAGGTGGACAAACTGCTGCTCTGATCTATACAACCACTAGACAAATGGGGACCCTAGTGTCTTAGACAGCCCAGACTCAACAGAGGAGGATGACTTTCCAATACTACGTGAAGAAATGGAGACAGCTGTGAAATCACTCAAGAACGTAAAGGCTACAGGTATTGACAACATCCCAGCCAAATTGATGAAATTCAGAGGTGAAATAGTAATAGATGGACTCACCAAGATCTGCAACAAGATCTGGCAGGCTGGTGAGTGGCCCTCCACATGGACACAGTCACTAATCATCACTCTGCCAAAGAAAGGCAACCTGCAATTGTATCAAAATTACCAGACCATAAGCTTAATTAGCCATCACAGCAAAGTGATGTTGAAAGTTATATTGAACTGATTGAAGCCACAAGCAGAGAATATCATCACTGAAGAACAGGCTGGCTTTCGTGCTGCAAGAAGTACCACAAAACAGATTTCCAACCTTTGTGTTCTCAGAAATACTTACAAACCAACAGGATATCTACCACATCTTTGTTGACTACAAGGACGCGTTTGACAGAATATGGCATGAAGCTCTCTGGGCAACCATGGAGAAGTACAATGTTGGTCATAAGCTTATTCTTACCATTAAACAACTGTATGCCAAGGCCAGCAGTAAGAAGAAAAGGATGACTTGTGGCACCATAGAGACTAATAAATTTGTTTGAGCATAAGCTTTGGTGAGCTACAGCTCACTTCATCAGAAGCATTCAGTGGAAAATACAGTGGGGAGATTTATAAACACAGAGAAAATGAAACAATGGGTGTTACCATACACACTGTAAGGAGAGTGATAACTTAAGGTGAGCTAAGACCAGCAGGAGAGCGGGGGGTGGGGGTGGGAACCTTTTGTAGTGATAATCAAGGTGGGCCATTTCCAGAAGTTGACAAGAACATCTGAGGAACAGCTGGGGGTGAGAAGGGGGGGAATAAATAAGGGGAAACAGTTTTACTTTGTGTAATGACCCATCCACTCCCAGTCTTTATTCAAGCCTAAGTTAATTGTATCCAGTTTGCAAATTAATTCCAATTCACCAGTCTCTCTTTGGAGTTTGTATTTGAAAGGTTTTTTTGTTGAAGAATTGCCACTTTTAGGTCTGTAATCGAGTGACCAAAGAGATTGAAGTGCTCTACGACTGGTTTTTGAATGTTATAATTCTAGATGTCTGATTTGTGTCCATTTATTCTTTTATGTAGAGACTGTCCAGTTTGGCCAATGTACATGGCAGAGGGGCATTGCTGGCACATGATGGCATATATCACTGTGGTGACCTAGAATCCTATTTTCCATGTCTCCGACTCAAGCAATATTTCCAATACACCTCTGAACAACATCCTATCCCACAGAGACCTTCCTACAAAGACTACAAAAAGAAGGATTCTGGGTGAACTCCTCCTGAAGGTCAAAACAACAGACTGGACTTCTACATAGAGTGCTTCCGCCGATGTGCATAAGCTGAAATTGTGGAAAAGCAGCAACACTTGACCCATAACCTCAGCCGTGCGGAACACAATGCCATCCACAGCCTCAGAAACAACTCTGACATCATAATCAAAAAGGCTGACAAAGGAGGTGGTGTTGTCATCATGAATAGGTCGGAATATGAACAAGAGGCTGCTCGGCAGCTCTCCAACACCACTTTCTACAAGCCATTACCTTCTGATCCACTGAGGGTTACCAAAAGAAACTGCACCATTTGCTCAAGAAACTCCCTTAAAAAGCACAAGAACAAATCTGCACAGACACACCCCTGAAACCCCGATCTGGGGTATTCTATCTACTACTCAAGATCCATAAACCTGGAAATCCTGGGCACCCCAACGTCTCAGGCATTGGCATCCTCACAGCAGGATTGTCTGGCTATGTAGACTCCATCCTCAGGCCCTATGCTACCAGCACACCCAGCTATCTTCGAGACACTACTGACTTCCTGAGGAAACGACAATCCATCAGTGATCTTCCTGAAGACACCATCCTGGCCACTATGGATGTAGAAGCCCCCTACACCAACATTCCACACAAAGATGGACTACAAGCCGTCAGAAAAAGTATCCCCGATAATGTAACGGCAAACCTGGGGGCAGAAGTTTGTGACTTTGTCCTCACCCACAACTATTTCACATTTGGGCACAATGTATACCTTCAAATCAGCGGCACTGCTATGGGTACCCGCATGGCCCCACAGTATGCCAACATTTTTATGGCTGACTTAGAACAACTCTTCCTCAGCTCTCGTCCCCTAATGCCCCTATTCTACTTGTGCTATATTGATGATATCTTCATCATCTGGACCCATGGAAAAGAAGCCCTTGAAGAATTTCACCATGATTTCAACAATTTCCATCCCACCATCAACCTCAGCCTGGACCAGTGCACACAAGAGATCCACTTCCTGGACACTACGGTGCTAATAAGCGATGGTCACATAAACACCACCCTATACCGGAAACCTACTGACTGCTATGCCTACCTACATGCCTCCAGCTTTCATCCAGACCACACCACATGATCCATTGTCTACAGCTAAGCTCTACGATACAACCACATTTGCTCCAACCCCTCAGACAGAGACAAACACCTACAAGATCTCTATCAAGCATTCTTACAACTACAATACCCACCTGCTGAAGTGAAGAAACAGATTGACAGAGCCAGAAGAGTACCCAGAAGTTACCTACTACAGAACAGGCTCAACAAAGAAAATAACAGAACACCACTAGGCATCACCTTCAGCCCCAACTAAAACCTCTCCAACACGTCATCAAGGATCTACAAGCTACCCTAAAGGATGACCCATCACTCTCACAGATCTTGGGAGACAGGCCAGTCCTTGCTTACAGACAGCCCCCCAACCTGAAGCAAATACTCACCAGCAACCACACACCACAGAACAGAACCACTAACCGAGTAACCCATCCTTGCAACAAAGCCCGTTGCCAACTGTGTCCACATATCTATTCAGGGGACACCATCATAGGGCCTAATCACATCAGCCACACTATCAGAGGCTCGTTCACCTGCACATCTACCAATGTGATATATGCCATCATGTGCCAGTAATGCCCCTCTGCCATGTAAATTGGCCAAACTAGACAGTCTCTACGTAAAAGAATAAATGGACACGTATCAGACGTCAAGAATTATAACATTCAAAAACCAGTTGGAGAACACTTCAATCTCTTTGGTCACTCGATTACAGACCTAAAAGTGGCAATTCTTCAACAAAAAAACCTTCAAAAACAGACTCCAACAGAAGACTGCTGGATTGGAATTAATTTGCAAACTGGATACAATTAATGGAGGCATGAATAAAGACTGGGAATGGATGGGTCATTACACAAAGTAAAACTATTTCCCCATGTTTATTCCCCCCCCCAAGCTGTTCCTCAGATGTTCTTGTTAACTGCTGGAAATGGCCCACCTTGATTATCACTACAAAAGGTTCCCCCCCCACTGCTCTCTTGCTGGTAATAGCTCACCTTACCTGATCACTCTCGTTATAGTGTGTATGGTAACACCCAGTGTTTCTTGTTCTCTGTGTTTATAAATCTCCTCATTGTATTTTCCACAGAATGCATCCAATGAAGTGAGCTGTAGCTCATGAAAGCTTATGCTCAAATAAATTTGTTAGTCTCTAAGGTGCCACAAGTCCTCCTTTTCTTTTTGCGGATACAGACTAACACGACTGCTACTCTGAAAGGCCAGCAGTGCAGTTCTCATCAATGGCAGAATAGGAGAGTGGTTTCACACCACTGTTGGCATCTGGGAAGGCTGCTTTCTTTCACCCACACTGTTCAACATCTTCTTGGAGTGCATAATGACTGATGCCCTAGAAGATCACATATGCACAGTGTGATAAAGTTCCTCATCTACCTTGCTGGGTCTTGTGCTTATTGGTGGATTTGCTCACCTTGGAGCTTCACAGCAGTCCTCAGTTTGGCCGTTTTCATGAACCCACAGTCCAGGTCAACTCCTCCTCTGTCTGACCAGAAGCTGGGAGGCCCACCTTCCACTCAGGGTTCCAGCCCAGGGTCCTGCAGAGTGCAGCTGTTTAGAGTGCCTCCTGGAACAGCAGTGTGGCAGCTACAACTCCCTGGGCTACTTCCCCATGGCCTCCTCCCAACACCTTCTTTATCCTCACCATAGGACCTTGCTCCTAGTGTCTGATAATGCCTGTACTCCTCAGTCCTCCAACAGTATGTCTTTTCACTCTCAGCTCCTAGTGCCTCTTGCTCCCAGCTCCTTAGACGTGCACCACAAACTGATGTGAGCTCCTTTTTAAACCCAGATGCCTGATTAGCCTGCCTTAATTGATTCTAGCAGCTTCTTGATTGGCTGCAGGTGTTCTAATCAGCCTGTCTGTCTTAATTGTCTCCAGAAGGTTCCTGATTGTTCTGGAACCTTCCCTGTTACCTTACCCAGGGAAAAGGGACCTACTTAACCTGGGGCTAATATATCTGCCTTCTATTACTCTCCTGTAGACATCCGGCCTGACCCTGTCACAACAGGGATCACTTGGGGGGCGAACAATCTCAAATCTTTGGTTCACTGATGACATTCATGGCCTGGCAGGCAGCAAAGATAAACTTGCCAACCTTATGAAATTATTGGATGAAACCTCTGGAAAATATGGCATGGAAATCAGTGCAGAGAAACCAAGCTGATGACAAACAAACATGATGAGATCAGCTCACATATCACTGTCAGTGGACAACAGCTGGAGACAGTGAAACAGTTCAAGTATTTGAGGGAAATCACCACTGATGAAGAATCCAAGGCAGAAATTCAGACAAGAACTGCAGAAATAACAGCAGCAGTGGCAAAGCTAAAGCCAATTTGGAGGAATAAGAACATCTCCCTGGAATCCAAACTGCACGCATTGGTCATCTCCATTTTTCTATATGCATGAGAGACATGGACCCTTACGGCAGAACCTGAATGGGAAATACAGGTAGTAGAGATGAGATACTTCCGTAAAATCCTGGGCATCTCCTACTTCGACCACGTCAGTAACGAAAAGGTCTGCAACATCATCACCCAATGCGCTGGGTCATATGAAGACCTCCTGACAACTGTGAAGAAGTGCAAGATGAATTGGTATGGCCGTGTAACAAGATCATCTTTCCTATCCAAGATAATCCTCCATGGGACAATACAGGGGAAGAGAAGAAAAGGTAGACAGAAAAAGAGATGGATTAACAACATAAAAGAGTGGACAGGAATGGACTTTGCAGAGACTCAAGCACTGATACACATTCATCAGGGATGAAGCCAGTTGGTTGATTGCTCATCAGTGATAGTGCCCCAACGACCAATGTGGTTATGGGAGTGATGATGATGATGATGATGATCATGATGATGAATATATTTAGCACAGTCACAAACACCCCAACTCAGAAAGGTAGATAGAGATACGACAGAATGTACCTCTGCACATCTATATACTCACAGCATCCCTGGTAGAACAACCTGAAATGTTAGCCCTCATCTTTTTCGTCATCACCATCTTCTTCATCATCACCTGCCTAATCATCACCAGAGGCTGTCATCCTGCCACCACCTAAGGACTACATCTCCTTCTCCTACTGCCACTAGACTGGGATGCATCTTTTATAATATGATACGCTGACAACACCAAGTTTAATGTATCTTCAGTAGAGGTATTTCCTTTTTTCCTTATTTGTATATCCTCACCTTCTTAATTTTGGAGTGTCTTTCTTCTCTAGGTTAGTATATCAATGATCTCAACTTACCATATATGTCAATTCATTACAATGACCCTTTTGGGGTTAGATATCTGCCCATGTACCTGTTATATACGTTAGTTCTTTGCCAGGACACTCTGGTGGTTGGACCATGCTCCTGTGATCAGAAATTCCCTTAAACACTCTATTTTCAGTTCCCCAATACTTGGGGTTTTCCATTGGGCCATTTATCTGTGCAAAGTTCATAGGCCTCAAGCCTTATGCTAACTTGCTGAAGCTAACATCTTACAGGATACAGGCCTGTAGGTTCCTTGCATTACTGCTAAATATAATGCAAAGCAGAATATAATGAAAAACAATGAATATAATAAAGGCAAGCTAGCCCACTGGGCTACAAAGCTTTCATCCAATTGAAGGTGTTTAGCACACACTTTGTTTACCTGTACTTGCGTCCTCACCCATCCTGGGAATAACTCTAATAATGCTACAACGATATGTAGTAGAAAGGCCCTTTCTTGGACTCCTACAAAGTTAGCCTGAGTCCTTACCGTAACCCCTTACAAAGTTCACTTGAGTCTTTCTCATCAGCCTGACTAGCCATTTCACTGAGAAGTTAATTTAGCTGAACACAGATACAGTGATGTTCTGGGTCTTGAAACCAGGCACCGGAGTGCTCAGACAGCTACCACATACTGGCCTTCACCCAGTGGCTACTGATACCAGGTGGGCTGAGAAACTACTAGGACTATAGCTCCCGCTAAGGAACAATCCACAGGAACTGTGATTGGAGGATTGCCCAGCTCACTGTTTGGTCCAACTATACTATTTAAGCCAGGAGGAGGAACAAGAAATTTCTCTGAGCAACAAAGTGGTTTTCTGTTGTGCATGCTTCTTGCACAGAACCCTGTTCCTGCTCCACTCCTAGCTCTTGTCTTCACTCCTGTTCCCACTATGCTTGATCCTTGCCTTTCCTCCTGCCTTCTATCTCACCTCCAGACCTCAGGGACCACTCTTGGCTATGACCCTGGCCACTGACTTCTGACCCTGACTCTGGCTTACCCCTTGGCTCTGTAACTGTAATATGATGCTGGTGCCTACCCTTGGCTTTGTTCCTCAACCTGTATTTCTGCTCTGCCCACTAGACCTGACTACCTACATCCCCCTCCATAAAAATGCATAGCAACTTACCTTACACTTTCTAGTATGCCTGTCAAGAAATTAAAAACATTGATCATAATTAATAGCGAGATTAAAAAATGTGATTAATCACAATTTAATTGCACTGTTAAGCAATAATAGAATACCATATTTTAAAATATTTTGGATGTTTTCTACATTTTCTAATATACTGGTTACAATTACAACACAGAATACCAAGTATACAATGCTCACTTTATATTATTTTTATTACAAATATTTGCACTGTAAAAAAGGTAAAATAAAGTATTTCAATTCACCTCATACAAGTACTGTAGTGCAATTCCTTTATAATGAAAGTGCAATTTACAAATGTAGATTTTTTTTAATGAAACTGCACTCAGAAATAAAACAATGTAAAAGTTTTAGAGCAGTGTTTCTCAAACTTTTTGTGCTGGTGATCCTATTTGGGCTTAAAAATACAATCATGACTCTCCCCCCTGCACAAGAAAAAAATGGGATCCCATATTTTTAGCTTGCAGGGCTTGGAGCATCCGCCTTCAGCCCCCCTTTAGAGACAGGACTCCAACTCCCTGCTGCCTCTGGAGCTCTGCGGCTCAGGGCTTCAGCCCTCATCGGGTCTCCATGCTTCAGCATCCCTTGGGGTGGGGAATCCGGTCTTCAGTCTCATCCCCCCCCACCTCCAGGGTTTGGGGATTCAGCCCCCCTTGGGTCTCCAAACCTCAGACCCGCTCGGGGCACAGTTCACCAGACTTCAGATCTGCTCAGGGCACAGTGTTCCAGCCTTCAACCCCTCTGTGGGTGTGAGGCTCAGGGCTCCAGCTCCCCTCCTGCCACAGAGCTCCAAGGCTAGGGCTCTAGCCCCCCTCCCTCCACCCAAGATTTGAGGCTGGAGCTCCAGCCCCCACCTCCTCTAGAGTGTGATTAACTCATTAAAAAAATTAACACATTAAGTATGCTGTTAATTAAGCGGCGAGCGGGTGGGGGAGTGAGGAGGCGAACAACGGTTTGGGGGTGAAGAAGTGAGCAAAGGGAGAGGAGGTGAGGAGGTGAGAGACAGGTGGGGGATGAGAAGTAAGTGGCAGATGGGTAGACAGGTGGGGGGTCTCGTGGCAGACAAGGGAATGAGGAGAGATGCACTAGGCCAGGGAGTGATGAGGCGAGTGGTGGTGGTGGGGTCTTGCACCTGGCTGGGAGGAATGTGGAGGGATGCAGTGGGTGGGGGGTGAAGAGGTGAGCTGCGGGCAGGAGGGGGAGTGAAGAGGAGAGCAGCAGGTGGGGGGTGTTCTCGGTGCGGGTGGCAGAGTGAGGATGATGCTAAAATCATTTTTTTGAGTTACAGATATAAGAATTAAAAATCCTTACCTCATAGAAGCAGTGTGCAGAAGTCCACATTGATGACTGATGATTGATGTGATCCCTTCTAACCTTATGGTACTATGATTCTGTGAAATGATATATTATGTTGTTTGTCTTAATAGTTCATTAAATTCAAAGGTGTCAATCTGGGGGTCAATTTCCATTTAGATCACATGGGAAAATGTAGCCCAGGATTAGAAACCAAACTTTTTTTACATGTCACAAACCTCCTAGGTAATTTTACATGATTGCTCAGCAGGGTGGCAGTTCTACTCAGGAAAGACCTAGGGCTGGAATGTGGACGAAGGGAAAGCAGCAGGTTGTATGACAGGATGGCAGATGTATTGATAGATTGGTTGTATATCTGGATGCCTGCACAGTAGCCACCCACACAACACTTTTCTCCCCATTTGTCTCTTCGTTTTATGAGTACTGAGTTCATTATAAATTGTAAAGGAAAATAGTTTCAAACAGAAAATAAAAGTAGAAAGCATTCTTAACGGCTATAGTATCTTCTACCCTTTCAAAATTTCCCATGGGAAATATGTCCATGCATGTCTTAAACATACACAAAAGTCTTTAAAAAAAACATTTCTGAAGGGGCTTAGTGGCTCAGGAGACTAGGGGCTAGTCTACACTACCTCTTAAGTCTATATAACTTATGTCACTCAGGGGTGTGAACAAGACCCCCCCCCACTCCAAAGCATCGCATGTTACAGTGATCTAAGTGCTATCCACACAAGTGCAGCTGTAGTGCATCTGCTTTAAGATGTACTATGCCAATGGGAAAACACTCTCCTGTCAGCATAATTACGCCTCCTCCACAAGAGATGGAAGCTATATAGCGCTATAGTATAGACTTTCCCTAGGCATAGACAACTGAGCCTTTCAGTACTAAAGTTCCAGTTCACTTAATGTGAAATTTATCCCTGTGCAGAAAGAAAATAGAAAGTTGATGCATCTTAAGGTCTACATAACAGGTTTTAAGTGAGAGAAAGTTAAGATTACAGGATATCGGCACAGTGTAAATTTGGACTCATCTGATGCAAAACCTGTTGACCAAGTTGCATGGTGCATTGAACTGTGGGATATGTGCCCCTTCAGGGAAGCCTGCCCAGAGGAGAGAATTGTGACGTGAACTATAATACCAAAAAGCCAATGCACTCATGAAATTCAGTTTAATGTTTGTTTGTTTTTAGAACTGATTTGAAATAGAATGTTTTGGGTCATTTATTCCAAAAACATTCCAAACCAGTCTGAAACATTTTATTTTGACTCCTGACAAATCAAAAATATTTTATTGTGTGGAAACAAGATATTCCAGAAGAAAAATCATTCTGATGGAATATTCCCAAAGAACAGGTAGAGGTATCCTGGTGAAACATTGTGGTGAGACAATGCTATGGATGTTCTGCAGACAGGATGGTAGTCTGGGAGACAATCAGTGTGAAATCTTTGGCAAGCACTACATTCACTATATTGCTTTTAATGTTTCTTGTTAGGCTCCCAAAACAGAAGAGTCATCCCTTGATTATGAGTTGGTAATTGCTTGGGTGTGACTGAATGGGATTGCACTTATTCTTTTGAGGTGATCACTTTCAGCTGTATTGCTTTTGGTTTGGTGGCTCATTTGTGTCTGTATCTTCCTTTTAATTGTATTTATAAGTTTATTTTAACTAACTGCTAGAACTCTTGAACAGATGCTTTCTAAACTGATATCAATACACACATTTAATATGTGATGTCATTAATGTATACATATAAAATGGCTTCCACCAGAACTCCAAATTGGAGCACCACCCTTCACTAAAGTTTTGATCAGGATTCAGATTTCCACAAATCTTAGAGCTTGGACCATCTACTATAAACTAATGTTGGACACTTCTTTAGCATATGTGGCACACTTTCCCAAGTCCCACAGACATCAAACTCCTTGGTCTTCCTTTATCCAGGCTTGGAGATCTGCAGTTAAGGTTGTTACAGGCTTTAGAATCCTTTGAGTCCTAAAACCTGACATTTACTGCAATGTACTTAAATTGGAAACATAGAAAAGCACATAAAATCAAAGAATATGCATTTTAACAACTTTGTTCTACAAAACTTTTTTTTCTTTCCTCCCTTTTTTGAAATTCCCTATGCTCAATTATTTCATTTGCAAAACTAAATATACTTAATATGAATTTAATAGCATACAGTCAGATTTTGTCTGGCCTGCATATGGGTGTGCTATGCAGGTGAAGCCACAAAGCATTTCCTCCCAACACTTGCATGATCTATACAAGAGCCAACGGAATAATAGTGCTTTTGCAGATATTGTCATTGCAAGGGCATCTCCATTTCCCAGTCTGAACCTCAAAATCTTACTGTTCTCTCTGCCACATTAATTCTGCTTAGCTACATGATTTTATATGATCTCAATCAGAGCTTGAAGTCACAAATGTTCTGAAAAACTACAAAAAAGTTTGCAATGGAGAAAAGAGAGGGAGAGACCCCGCCTCACAGTAGAGATCACCACTATTCTTTTGTGCATCTCTACATCTTCCATTCAAGTGACAAATGTACCTCCAACTCTAAAAGACTGAATACCTCTGACAGAAATAGTCAAACAGACAGTGGGCACTTAGTTGCTTTATTTCCATGGTTTTTATTTGGAAATGAATAGCCAAATCCTCAGGCATGTACTGATTGGAAATTGTAAAAGTTATTCATGCTTGAATGCCCATATTAACTTATTAGTTTACTTTGGTATGAAGCATAGTATCATAGTCAAACAGTTGGAAATACGAGACCAAATACTGAGGTCCTCATTCAGGCCTACTCAAGCACATGCTGAGGTACTGTCCTGAATCAGAATGTGAGTAAATTAAAACTCTCAGGATTCAGCTTGTAAATTAGAAAGAAAATACATTCCCCCTCCCTACGTTGGGGAGCTTGATCCTTGTCTTATATTTTGTCTAGTTGCACTTTAAATTATTCAAATGCTGTGGCTTCTACCCTTGGTACACTATCCCACATGTCAACACTTCTCAGTGATGGGAAGCTTTTCCTGCTAGCCTGCTGAAATTTTCCTTCTCTTAATTTCATTCCACTTATTTCTAATTTCCACTACCACCAACCTAAGTATTTAGTTTCTCTTACTGGTGTTTAAATCTTTCATATGTTTATAGACCCTTTATACCCTTTCAGTTAACCAAGCTATAAATATGTAGCTTACCTCACAAATGAACCCCTCTTGCTCTTGATTTTCTGAATTCTCTCCAATGTGTCAGTATTATTTTGATTAATGTCCTGTCCAAAAGTAAACAATGCGTTCCAGGTTCATTCAGCTGGAGCCATAGAGGGTAACTAACACCTCCCTGTTCTGATGTGATTATTCTGAATACCTGGATTATATAATGTGTGTGATTATATAATTTATTGGTGGGTGTTCTTTATATTATTCATGTCTCAACTGTCAACATTTTGATACTAGAGCTTGTCAGATTTGTCAGTATATAACAAAGGCACCTAAAGCTCTTATTCAACACGTGGTAATCATATATCTTAAGCAGTCAGAAAAGGAGACATTGGAAGCATCAGATAACCTGAACAAGAAACATCCTCTTCTTCAGAATTTCTTGGAATAATACATATTTTGAATTTTCAAGTTGAGGGTATTAAAAATAAATTCCATCTGCTGAATCTGATTTCTAATTTCCTATCTTACACTGAATTTTATTACTTGCTCTAAGGTCTAAATATCGGCTTTCAAAAAAGAAATGAATTTGGAAATTTCAGTGAAATTTCACATTCTGGGAATCAGAGTAGCAGCCGTGTTAGTCTGTATTCGTAAAAAGAAAAGGAGTACTTGTGGCACCTTAGAGACTAACAAATTTATTTGAGCATAAGCTTTCATGAGCTACAGCTTACTTCATCGGATGCATTCAGTGGAAAATACAGTGGGGAGATTTATAAAGACAGAGAACATGAAACAATGAGTGTTACCATATGCACTGTAACCAGAGTGATCACTTAAGGTGAGCTATTATCAGCAGGAGAGTGAAGGGGAAAAAAACCTTTTGTAGTGATAATCAAGGTGGGCCATTTCTAGCAGTTGACAAGAACATCTGAGGAACAGTGAGGGGTGTGGGGGATAAACATGGGGAAATAGTTTTGCTGCTATTATGATGGTCATCAAGCTCTACTACAGTGTCTCAAGAGCTGGAATACCAACCTCAGGGAAGACTGTAAAGAAGCAGGGTACAAATCCATATTCGTTGTGAGTTCTATACTTAGGTTTGCTATCCAATTATCAAGTGTAAACTCCTCATGGACTGGTTTCAGAGTAACAGCCGTGTTAGTCTGTATTCGCAAAAAGAAAAGGAGTACTTGTGGCACCTTAGAGACTAACCAATTTATTTGAGAATAAGCTTTCGTGAGCTACAGCTCACTTCATCGGATGCAAGTGAGCTGTAGCTCACGAAAGCTTATGCTCAAATAAATTGGTTAGTCTCTAAGGTGCCACAAGTCCTCCTTTTCTTTTTCCTCATGGACTGTAACCCCCTTAATGTGGAATCACAGACAGTTGCCTTGGGTACTCTGCTCTGCTTTGCCACCTCTGTGATAGATGGTCCCTTACACTAAAAATCACAATGATATTCAGGTCACTCCCAGTCCCAAAGGATCAGTCACTTACACCAGGTCAATTGCACCTAAGATCTCAAACCAAAAACAATACTAGTAGCCTATCCTATAATAAACTGTATAAAAACATATTAACTAGGAAAAATAAACAAGAGTTATTTTCAATGTTAAAGAAAGTAAACATATATATATATATATATATATGTTTATATAAAGTAAACATATGAAAGTAAACATATATATACACACACACACAAATGAGTTCCAATATTAAATTACTAAAATCAATAGACACTTCTATATTAAGCAAGCTCTATATGTACTTGAGTGTTAACCCAGGCCAAGCACTGGAGATCTCTTGCTTATGCTTAATAATCTTGGACTAATCAGAGTCTAGGCAGCATAAAAGATACAGTTCCTTTTTGTTCCTTCCCTCCCACTTCTGCTTTAAACTGCAAATTCAACTGTTGGAAAGGAATCCATTTGCACATCTCCTCTTCATGGGTAGGACTGAAAATCTTTTGTTCCCTGATGTTCTACAATAGTTCCTCTGTCAGTGGTCATGGTACATGTAGGTACCAGTGGCATACAGAAAGGTAGAATAGAGGTCCTGGGGGAGAAATTTAGGATGCTAGGGTTAGAGATAAAGTCCAGGACCTCCATGATAGCATTCTCTAAAATGCTTCCAGTTCCATGACAGGGCCAGTTAGACAGACAGAATTGTAGGGTCTCAATGCATGACCGAGACGATGGGAGGAGGGGTTTAGGTTTATGAGGAGATGGGGACCTTTTGGGGAAGAAGGAGCCTATAAAGGAAAAATAGGCTCCACCAAAGCCAAAACAGAACCAGATTGCTGGCATGTAAAATTTAAAAAGAGGAGTTTTTTAAATTAAGGCCTGGGGGAAAGCTGACAGAGGCAGAGGAATAAATGGTTCAGAAAAAGACATCTCTAGGAGAGAATCTATAATGGGGAATCCTTATATCTTAGTAGCCAGGAAAGGTAAGAAGTTGATAAAGCACAGGTAGGAACTAAAGAAACAGTCAAATGAAAAACGGTCCTATTAGGTTACATCATCTGCAGGCAAACAACTAAATACTGACAAATTTTATAATTGTTAGTATACAAATGCCAGAAATCTATATACTTGAATGTATTAAATGAGGATATTGATATAATAGGTATCACAGAAACTTGGTGGAATAATGACAATCAATAGGACCTAGTAATACTAGTGTACACAATATATAAGAATGACAGAGTAGATTGTGCTGGTGGGGAAGTGGCATTATATGTCAAAGTAAGCATAGAGTCAAATATCTTAAAAATCATAAATGAATCAAACTGTATCATAGAATCTCTATAAATAAAAATTCTATGATTGAATAATAAGAGTATGTCATAAATATAAAAGGAAGGGTATCCACATTTCTGTATACAGCGCTATAAAATCCCTCCAGGCCAGAGGCAACATTCTATTACCTGTAAAGGGTTAAGAATCTCAGCTAACCTGGTTGGCACCTGACCCAAAGGACCAATAAGAGGACAAGATAGTTTCAAATCTTGGGGGCGGGGGAAGGCTTTTGTTTGTGCTCTTTGTTTACGTGGTTGTTCTCTCTTGGGACTGAGAGAGGCCAGACAGAAATCCATCTTCTCCAACCCATCCTAATCCAAGTCTCCAATATTGCAACCAGTATAGGTAAACCAGGCAAGGCGGATTACTTTATCTTTTGTTTTATGTGAATTTTCCCTGTGGTAAGAGGGAGGTTTATTCCTGTTTTCTGTAACTTTAAGGGTTTGCCCAGAGGGGGATCCTCTGTGTTTTGAATCTGAATAACCTGTAAAGTATTTTCCATCCTGATTTTACAAAGATGATTTTTACCTTTCTTTTTTTTTTTTTTTTAAATAAAATCCTTCTTTTAAGAGCCTGACTGATTTTCCCATTGTTCCAGGATTCAGGGGTTCGGGTCTTTGATGATTTTGTAACCAATTGGTTAGGATATTATTCTCAAGCCTCCCCAGGAAAGGGGGTGTGTAGGGCTTGGGGGGATATTTTGAGGGGCAGACGTCTCCAAGTGGTCTCTTTCCCTGTTCTTTGTTTAAATCGCTTGGTGGTGGCAGCATACTGTTCAAGGACAAGGCAAAGTTTGTACCTTGGGGAAGTTTTTAACCTAAGCTGGTAAGAATAAGCTTAGGGGGTCTTTTATGCGGGTCCCCACATCTGTACCCCAGAGTTCAGAGTGGGAAAGGAACCCTGACAGAGTATAAAGGTAGTAATTTACGACCAAGCACCTGACCAGGATGGTAATGGTGATTATGAAATAATCAGGGAGATCAGAGAGGCTATACAGATAGAAAACTCAATAGTAATGGGGGATTTCAACTCTCCCCAAATGGACTGGGTATATATCACCTCAAGATGGGATGCAGGGATAAAGTTTCTAGATACTATTAATAGCTGCTTCTTGGAGCAGCTAGTCCTGGAATCCACAATGGGAGAGGCAATTCTTGATTTAGTTCTAAATGGAGCACAGGATCTGGTCCAAGAGGTGAATATAGCTGAGTCGCTTGGTAATGGCGACCATGGTATCATGAAATGTAACTGTTTTTCAGGGGGAAATACCAAAGAAGACCACCACAATAGCATTTAACTTCAGGTTGTGGAGTAGCATTGTATATCAATGATGAGGTAGAATGTAAAGAAATAAGAAGCAATGAAATGGATATGACTGAGTCCATCTGGGCAAAAATTACATTGGGGAAGAAAACTATAAGAGCCTCCCCTGGGATAGTGCTTGGGGTGTGCTATAGACCACCAGGACCTAATTTGGATATGGAGAGAGCCCTTTTTAATGTTTTTAATAAAGTAAATACTAATGGAAACTGTGTGATCATGGGAGACTTTAACTTCCCAGATATAGACTGGAGGACGAGTGCTAGTAATAATAATAGGGCTCAGATTTTCCTCGATGTGATAGCTGATGGATTCCTTCAGCAAGTAGTTGCTGAACCGACTAGAGGGGATGCCATTTTAGATTTGGTTTTGGTGTGTAGTGAGGACCTCATAGAAGAAATGGTTGTAGGGGATAATCTTGGCTCAAGTGATCATGAGCTAATTCAGTTCAAACTGAACGGAAGGATTAATAAAAATAAATCTGCAACTAGGGATTTTGATTTCAAAAGGGCTGACTTTCAAAAATTAAGGAAATTAGTTAGGGAAGTGGATTGGATTGAAGAATTTATGGATCTAAAGGTAAAGGAGGCCTGGGATTATTTTAAATCAAAGCTGCAGAAGCTATCGGAAGCCTGCATCCCAAGGAAAGGGGAAAAAAATCATAGGCAGGAGTTGTAGACCAAGCTGGATGAGCAAGCATCTCAGAGAGGTGATTAAGAAAAAGCAGAAAGCATATAGGGAGTGGAAGAAGGGAGGGATCAGCAAGGAAAGCTACCTTATTGAGGTCAGAACATGTAGGCATAAAGTGAGACAGGCTAAAAGTCAAGTAGAGTTGGACCTTGCAAAGGGAATTAAAACCAATAGGGAAAGGTTCTATAGTCATATAAATAAGAAGAAAATAAAGAAAGAAGTGGGACCGCTAAACACTGAGGATGGAGTGGAGGTCAAGGATAATCTAGGCATGGCCCAATATCTAAACAAATACTTTGCCTCAGTCTTTTATAAGACTAAAGAGGATCTTAGGGATAATGGTAGCATGACAAATGGGAATGAGGATATGGAAGTAGACATTACCATATTTGAGGTAGAAGCAAAACTCAAACAGCTTAATGGGACTAAATCAGGGGGCCCAGATAATCTTCATCCAAGAATATTAAAGGAATTGGCACATGAAATTGCAAGCCCATTAGCAAGAATTTTTAATGAATCTGTAAACTCAGGGGTTGTACCGTATGATTGGAGAATTGCTAACATAGTTCCTATTTTTAAGAAAGGGGAAAAAAGTGATCCGGGTAATTATAGGTTTGTTAGTTTGACATCTGTAGTATGCAAGGTCTTGGAAAAAATTTTGAAGGAGAAGGTATTTAAGGACATTGAAGTCAATGGTAAATGGGACAAAATACAGCATGGTTTTACAAAAGGTAGATCGTGCCTAACCAACCTGAATTCCTTCTTTGAGAAAGTAACAGATTTTTTAGACAAAGGAAATGCAGTGGATCTAATTTACCTAGATTTCAGTAAGGTGTTTGATACCGTGCCACATGGGGAATTATTAGTTAAATTGGATAAGATGGGGATCAATAGGAAAATTGAAAGGTGGATAAGGATATAGTTCTTGATAGCTCCAGCTCAGGTGGTAACTAGGGGATTTCTCATGACTGGAACCTCCTTTGTTCTGTTCCACCCTTTTATATAGCTTTGGCACAAGGCGGGAAACTTTTGTCACTCTGGGCCTCCACCCCTGCTTTTAAATGGAAAAGCCCCAGGTTTAAGATGAATTCCAGTACCACATGACAGGTGACCCTAAGCCTTCATTCTTCTTGGCCTGACTCACAGGAAGGCTTGCAAGTAAACAGAGCCATTTATAACCAGTTGTCCTACTTGATGGGAGCCATCAAGATTGCGGGTTTCAGAGTAGCAGCCGTGTTAGTCTGTATCCACAAAAAGAACAGGAGTACGTGTGGCACCTTAAAGACTAAGAAATTTATTAGAGCATAAGCTTTTATGGACTACAGCCCACTTCATTGCATGCATAGAATGGAACATATAGATAGATAGATAGATAGATAGAATGGAACATATAGTAAGCAGTATATATGTATGTATGTATATATCTTCTCACTATATGTTCCATTCTATGCATCCGATGAAGTGGGCTGTAGCCCATGAAAGCTTATGCGCTAATAAATTTCTTAGTCTCTAAGGTGCCACAAGTACTCCTGTTCTTTTTATCAAGATTTCAAACCACCATTAATGGCCACACTTTGCATAATTACAATAGGACCTCAGAGTTATATTTCATATTTATAGTTTCAGATACAAAAAGGATACATTTATACAAATAGAATGACCACACTCAGTAAATTATAAGCTTTGTAATGATACCTTACAAGAGACAATTTGCATGAAGCATATTCCAGTTACATTATATTCACACTCATTAGCATATTTTCATAAAATCATATGGAGCGCAATGTCACAGTGGGATACAGATATTATAAGTATGATTAATGCATACATCAATTTATAAACATTTCATAGAGTCTAAACACTAAACACATTCTTATAATACTAATACCAACACACCAGTGAGCAGATCTGGTTCTGGCTGTGTATTTGCCAGTGTTCGATTGATACCTAGAGGCCTTGGCATAAGTTGGCACCTGGTCTGCCAGCGTCACAATGATGACGGGAGCAACCTTGAAATGGAAATGCTGATTATGAATGGCATCAGTGTACAGCGATGTTTAGTTCTCACCCTGAAAATGCTAACAGACCATCTCATTCAGAAGTGTGAAAGCTGCATTGGTTTACTTTAAAATCAGTCATAAACACAAAGGCAGAAGAGACCCTGTAATTAGTAATGACTTCCAATTAATTTCTGGCTGTAAGGGAAAATTACTGTTTTTGACATTTCAAACTCTAAATAGTAATCCGTCTTTAGAAAATGTTAGCATATGTGTAATCTCTAGCTGACTTTTAAAAAATAAGGATTTACAGATGCTCAGTTTTGTCCTTTATTAAGGTCAAAGTTTGGAATAGCCGAAGAGATGGGACAAACTGTATTTTGCACAGTAAAAATGGTCTGCGTTATGTACCGTTCAGCCTGGACTTGCCAAATGCTAAGGAATTTAGTCTCCATCTGGTTTCTATGATGCTTCCATTAATGTCTATGGGTATTGTGTTCCCACAAGAAGAGGAAAATAAACTCTTCAAAAATGAAGGTGCATAACTTAAAAAATTGAGGAAAAAAGTCTAGGGCTCATGAATTTGTGTGGGGGGGTGGAGGGTGAGAAAACCTGGATTTGTGCTGGAAATGGCCCACCTGATGATCACTTTAGATAAGCTATTACCAGGAGGACAGTGGGGTGGGAGGAGGTATTGTTTCATGATCTCTGTGTGTATATAAAGTCTGCTGCAGTTTCCACGGTATACATCTGATGAAGTGAGCTGTAGCTCACGAAAGCTCATGCTCAAATAAATTGGTTAGTCTCTAAGGTGCTACAAGTACTCCTTTTCTTTTTGCGAATACAGACTAACACAGCTGTTACTCTGAAACTCTAGAGAAAAACACCCTGAAGTTTGGAACAGATACAGCATGGAAAGTGGCAGTATACTCTTGCTCAAACTAAGTAAAAAGTCAACAGCAGGTAGTAACCATTTGGATAGTAACTTGTGCATAGTTTGGTCTCTTAATAATTCTACTAACTTCCCGGACTGCTGTTAGCATTAGCTTAAAAAAAAAACAATGGCAAATCATGATTTTTGTTCAGGAAGTCTGCCTAAACTCCCTTGTATATAGACTTTCTGAACTCTCGTAAATGAAACACAGCACAATGCTACACAGTTCTATACTTACCAATAGACTTTGTCAGTGCTAATCTGGCTAATGGCCAAATAATAGCATAAAAGGTTCTCTGAGAGATTAATGAAAATGTCATGCACACCAGGAGACAAGTGAATGTCCCAAGTATTTAGCAATTTTAGAATTAAAGACCCTGCCAGCTGCTTATCACTCCATGTATAATTAAATTGATTTAAATTAAGAGGAAAGATAAGGAGTTCAATTTGTCTCACATTTGCAGAGATCAGACCTGAAGAAATGTACTTTATTCGAGAAGCACCATTTGCTGTTCAAAGGGGTATTTCACAGTAAATGAGACATTCTATACCATTTCTCTTCCTTATTTGTTCATAGAATTATTTAACACAAATCTTTTTATAGTTTGAGTACTGTTACTTCACACCATATTATTCTCATAGCCAATATATCTCATTGAGCAATATAGGAATAACTGTCTCACCTCTTTAAACAGAATAATAAACTGACATTTTGTAGGTATTTATAGCCTCTGAAACTAAGTCATTGTAGTAACAAAAAATCCTGAAATAGGAAGACTATTTTTTGATACACCAGAAGCATTTTATTTTTTATTTTTTATAGGTCATGGGACATACACACCACATATTAGGGTGTATAGGGCATATTAGGGCAACTTGATAGACTTGTGATAAATACACCGGGTGGGGATTCAGAAAATCTGGGTTCAATTCCTAGCATTGCCACAGCCCACCTGTGACCTTGGACATTCATAGATTCATAGATTCATAGATAGTTAGGTCATAAGGGACCATTATGATCATCTAGTCTGACCTCCTGCACAATGCAGGACACAGAATTTCATCCACCATTCCTGCAAAAAACCTTACACCTATATCTGTGCTATTGAAGTCCTCAAACCGTAGTTTAAAGACTTCAAGGAGCAGAGAATCCTCCAGCAAGTGACCCATGCTACAGAGGAAGGTGAAAAACCTCCAGGGCCTCTTCAAATCTGCCCTGGAGGAAAATTCCTTCCCGACCCCAAATATGGCGATCAGCTAAACCCTGAGCATATGGGCAAGATCCATCAGCCAGATACTACAGAAAATTCTTTCCTGGGTAACTTGGATCTCACCCCATCTAATAGCCCATCACAGGCCATTGGGCCTATTTACAATGAATATTTAATTACCAAAACCATGTTATCACATCATACCATCTCCTAAATAAACTTATCAAGTTTTATCTTAAAGCCGAATAGATCCTTTTTCCCCCACTGGTTCCCTTGGAAGGCTATTCCAAAACTTCACTCCTCTGATGGTTAAAAACCTTCCTCTAATTTCTAGTCTAAATTTCCTAGTGGTCAGTTTATATCCATTTGTTCTTGTGTCCACATTGGTACTGAGCTTAAATAATTCCTCTCCCTCTCTGGTATTTATCCCTCTGATATATTTATAGAGAGCAATCATATGTCCCCTTTTATCTCACCTTCTCACCTTCTTTTAGTTAGGCTAAACAAGCCAAGCTCCTTGAGTCTCCTTTCATAAGACAAGTTTTCCATTCCTCAGATCATCGTAGAAGCCGTTCTTTGTACCTGTTCCAGTTTGAATTCATCCTTCTTAAACATGGGAGACCAGAACTGCGCACAGTATTCCAGGTGAAGTCTCACCAGTGCCTTGTATAACGTTACTAAAACCTCCTTATCCCTACTGGAAATACCTCTTCTGATGTATCCCAAGACCGCATTAGCTTTTTTCACAGCCATATCACATTGGCGGCTCATAATCATCCTATGATCAACCAATACTCCAAGGTCCTTTTCCTCCTCCGTTACTTCTAATTGATGCATCCCTAGCTTATAACTAAAATTCTTGTTATTAATCCCTAAATGCATGACCTTACACTTCTCACTATTAAATTTCATCCTATTACTATTACACCAGTTTACAAGGTCATCCAGATCCTCGTGTAGGGTATCCCTGTCCTTCTCTAAATTAGCAATACCTCCCAGCTTTGTATCATCCGCAAACTTTATTAGCACACTCCCACTTTTTGTGCCGAGGTCAGTAATAAAAAGATTAAATAAGATTGGTCCCAAAACCAATCCTTGAGGAATTCCACTGGTAACTGCCCTCCAGCCTGACAGTTCACCTTTCAGTAGGAATGGTTTTAGTCTCCCCTTTAACTAATTCCTTATCCACCTTTCAATTTTCCTATTGATCCCCATTATCCAATTTATCAAATAATTCCCCATGTGGCACGGTATCAAACGCCTTACTGAAATCTAGGTAAATTAGATCCACTGCGTTTCCTTTGTCTAAAAAATCTGTTACTTTCTCAAAGAAGGAGATCAGGTTGGTTAGGCACGATCTACCTTTTGTAAAACCATGCTGTATTTTGTCCCATTTACCATTGACTTCAATGTCCTTAAATACCTTCTCCTTCAAAATTTTTTCCAAGACCTTGCATACTACAGATGTCAAACTAACAAACCTATAATTACCCGGATCACTTTTTCCCCCTTTTTTTAAAAATAGGAACTATGTTAGCAATTCTCCAATCATACGGTACAACCCCTGAGTTTTCAGATTCATTAAAAATTCTTGCTAATGGGCTTGCAATTTCATGTGCCAATTCCTTTAATATTCTTGGATGAAGATTATCTGGGCCCCCTGATTTAGTCCCATTAAGCTGTTTGAGTTTTGCTTCTACCTCAAATATGGTAATGTCTACTTCCATATCCTCATTCCCATTTGTCATGCTACCATTATCCCTAAGATCCTCTTTAGTCTTATTAAAGACTGAGGCAAAGTATTTGTTTAGATATTGGGCCATGCCTAGATTATCCTTGACCTCCACTCCATCCTCAGTGTTTAGCGGTCCCACTTCTTCTTTCTTTGTTTTCTTCTTATTTATATGACTATAGAACCTTTCACTATTGGTTTTAATTCCCTTTGCAAGGTCCAACTCTACTTGACTTTTAGCCTGTCTCACTTTATGCCTACATGTTCTGACCTCAATAAGGTAGTTTTCCTTGCTGATCCCTCCCTTCTTCCACTCCCTATATGCTTTCTGCTTTTTCTTAATCACCTCTCTAAGATGCTTGCTCATCCAGCCTGGTCTACAACTCCTGCCTATGATTTTTTTCCCTTTTCTTGGGATGCAGGCTTCCGATAGCTTCTGCAGCTTTGATTTAAAATAATTCCAGGCCTCCTCTACCTTTAGATCCATAAATTCTTCAGTCCAATCCACTTCCCTAACTAATTTCCTTAATTTTTGAAAGTCAGCCCTTTTGAAATCAAAATCCCTAGCTGCAGATTTATTTTTCTTAATCTTTCCTTTCAGTTTGAACTGAATTAGCTCATGATCACTTGAGCCAAGATTATCCCCTACAACCATTTCTTCTATGAGGTCCTCACTACTCACCAAAACCAAATCTAAAATGGCATCCCCTCTAGTCAGTTCAGCAACTACTTGCTGAAGGAATCCATCAGCTATCACATCGAGGAAAATCTGAGGCCTATTATTATTACTAGTACTCGTCCTCCAGTCTATATCTGGGAAGTTAAAGTCTCCCGTGATCACGCAGTTTCCATTAGTATTTACTTCATTAAAAATATTAAAAAGGGCTCTATCCATATCCAGATTAGATCCCGGCGGTCTATAGCACACCCCAAGCACTATCCCAGGGGAGGCACTAATGGATTTCTTCCCCAATTTAATTTTTGCCCAGATGGACTCAGTCATATCCATTTCATCGCTTCTGATTTCTTTACATTCTACCTCATCATTGATATACAGTGCTACTCCACCACCTTTACCTTTACCTCTCTATGCCTCTGTTATCCCCCTATAAAATGAGAATACCACTACCTTACAATACAGGCACATTCTATGAATAAATTAATTAATGTTTGTAAGACAGTTAGTGACAAGTGCCATATAAGGAGACAAATAAATTGGTATGTATCCCATTAGATAAGAGAGAAATAGTACATTACATGTTCCATTTTGTACCAGAGAGTTATAGATTCCAAGGCCCAAAGGCATCTAGTCTGACCTGCTATATAATACAGACTATAGAATGTCCCCCAAATAATTCCTAGAATATATCTTTGAAAGAAAAAAAAGCATTCCATCTTGACTTTAAAACTGTCACTGATGGAGAATCTACCACAACCCCTGGTAAATTGTTCCAGTGGTTAATTACTGTCATTGTTAAAAATGTATATCTTACTACCAGTCCGAATTTGTCCAGCATCAACTTCCAGCCATTGGATTATGATACACCTTTTTCTGCTAGATTGAAGAGCCCTTAGTTCTCTGTATTGATACTAATAGACTGAAATCAAATCACCCCGTAAACTTCTCTTTGTTAAGCTGAAGACTTTGAGCTCCTTGAGTCTACCACTATAAGGAATGTTTTCAGAGTAACAGCCGTGTTAGTCTGTATCCGCAAAAAGAACAGGAGGACTTGTGGCACCTTAGAGACTAACCAATTTATTTGAGCATAAGCTTTTGTGAGCTACAGCTCACTTCATCGGATCTTTGAATTATTTCCATGGCTCTTCTGTAAACTCTCTTCAATTTATCATCATCCTTCTTGAACTATGGGCATCACAACTGGACACAATATTCCAGTAGTGGTAGCACCAGTGCCAAATTCAAAGGTACAATAATCCAGGGGTGAAAGCAATTTAACTGATTTACCGGTATACAGGGCAGCTGGGGTCCTGGGCCAGGTGGAGGGGGCAGCTCCTGGCCCCTAGAAGGGTTGGGGCCAAAATCCCCCAGCCAGCCCTTCAGCACTCCCCGGTCCATGCTGCTCGGGGCTCCGGTGGCGTTTTAAAGAGCCCCTGGCACTTTAAATCGCCGCCAGATCCGTGGGGTAGCAGCAGCTGGGAGCCCTGGGGCTTCGGCAGCAATTTAAAAGGCAAGGGGCCCCAGGCCTTTTTAAATCGCCAGGTCCCGGGGCAGCTGCTCCTTTTGCCCCTCCATCAGTTTCCCTGCCAGTATGGTCGGCTGATGGGCGGCCACTTTTTAACTGGTACACTGTACCAAGCCGGCTTATTTTGACATCTGCAATAATCCCTCTACTCCTATTCAAGATTCCCCTGTTTATGCATCCCAGGCTCACATTAACTCTTTTGGCCACATCATCATATTGGGAGCTCATGTTTAGCTCATTATCCACCATGATGCCCAAATCTTTTTCTGAGTCATTGCTTCCCAGAATAGAGACCCTGACAGGCTAAGTATGGTCTACATTGTTTGTTCCTAGATGTATAAATTTAGCCATAATAAAACGTAAATTATTTGCTTTCACCCAGTTTATCAAGCAATCCAGGTTGCTGTGTATCAGTGACCTGTCCTCTTCATCATTTGCCACTCCCCAATTTTTGTATCATCTGCAAACTTTATCAGAGATGATTTTATGTTTTCTTCCAGGTATTGATAAATATGTTAAATAACAGAGGTCCACAAAACAATCTCTGTAGGATGTCACTGGAAACACACCCTCTTGATAACCATTTCCCAATTACAATTTCCTTTTGACACCTATTAGTTAGCCAGCATTTAATCAACTTAATGAGTGCCATGTTAATTTTATACTCCAGTTTTGTAATCAAAATGTCATGAAGTACCAAGTCATATGTGTTAAAGATGTCTAAGAGCATTATGTCAACTCTATTACCTTCATTAATCAAACTTACAATATCATCAGAAAGATATCAAGGATCTATTTTCCATAAACCTATGATGATTTGCATTAATTAAATTACCCTCCTTTAATTCTTTAATTAATTGAATCCTGCCTCAACTGTTCCATTATCTTGCCCAGGATCGATGTCAGGCTGACAGACCTGTAATAACCCAGATCATCCATTTTATCCTTTTTAAAATTGACACAACATTAGCATTCTACAAGTCCTCTGAAACTTACCCAGTTCTCCAAGACTTATTGAAAAGCTACAGTAAAAATCCAGCAAGCTCCTCAGCCAGCTCTTTTAAAACTCTTGGATGCAAATTATCTGGACTTGCTGATTTTAAAATGTTTATTTTTAGTATTCTGAAGTTTGTTATTGCCATATGATGAGATTTTATTTTGTATGTGTTCTGTAAACTATTTTTTAAAATGTGCAATATATGAAGAGCAACACTGAAATGATCTGCTGTGGTTATAATTATGTATTTTAAATAAGTTTGCAGCAGTATGTTTTTTTTTCACTGAGATGCAAAGTAAGCATCAAACACAATTCTTGAAAATCAAATATTATCTGTGAACTGCAGTACAATAGCTGCAGATTTTGCCTTAAGTTACTGAGCCCACTGTATGGTATACGTTACACTGGCACTTCCAATTAGATTCAAGTGCCATTGTGATTGAACAGAATGTGGCCATCTTGGGGCCAGATCTTGTGGTCCTTACACACCTATAACTATTTCATTACATTTTGCTGATGCATTTAATACAACATACATTATTTTTTAAAGCCATGGAATCTGAACTTGATAATTTCTGTAGTTTGTCAGAATCATCTCTGTAGATATCACTTTGCCTTCTGAGCACTGTCCTTACAGTTAAGCTACTGGTCAACAATTTCATATTCCTGACCATGTGTCCAGTTGTCTTTTTCTAAAGAAAGGATCAGAGTGGCTATCATACGAGAAAAGAAATCAGCATAGAACCTTATTTGTAACATTAAGAGTAAATAATAAACTATAGTTGTAATGTTACAGGTGTTTATTAAGAAACAGGATTGTCATAAATATAAAGGGAAGGGTAACCCCTTTTCTGTATGCAGTGCTATAAAATTTGGCCAGAGGCAAAATCCTTTCTCCTTTAAAGGGTTAAGAAGCTAAGGTAACCCCACTGGCACCTGACCCAAAATAGCCAATAAGGGGACAAGATTCTTTCAAATCTGGAGGGGGCAGGAACAAAGGGTTTGCACTGTCTGTGTGATGCTTTTGCTGGGAACAGATCAGGAATGCAAGCCTTACAACTCCCATAAAGTTAGTAAGTAATCTAACTAGAAAATGCATTAGATTTTCTTTTGTTTAATGGTTTGTAAAATAAGCTGTGCTGGAGGGAATGTATATTTTGGCTTTTGTGTCTTTTTGTAACTTAAGATTTTGCCTAGAGGGATTCTTTATGTTTTGAATCTGATTACCCTGTAAAGTATTTACCATCCTGATTTTACAGAGGTGATTCTTTTACCTTTTCTTTAAATAAAATTCTTCTTTTAAGATCCTGATTGATTTTTCATTGTTCTTAAGATCCAAGGGTTTGGGTCTGTGTTCACCTGTACCAATTGATGAGGATATTATTATCAAGCCCTCCCCAGGAAAGGGGTGTAGGACTTGGGGGGATATTTTGGGGGAAGACATCTTCAAGTGGTAACTTTCCCTGTTCTTTGTTTAAATCACTTGATGGTAGCAGCATACTGCTCAAGGAAAAGTTTGTACCTAGGGGAAGTTTTTAACCTAAGCTGGTAAGAATAAGCTTAGGAGGTCTTTCATGCAGGTCCACACATCTGTACCCTAGAGTTCAGAGTGGGGAAGGAACCTTGACAAGGATACATTAAAAAATACTGCTCACTTTACTTCTCTTTGGGCAGTACTCCCTTTTCAGTCAATGCAAGCTTTGCTTGAGCATGTATAGCAACTTACACCATAGTACAACAGCAGGATTTTAACCCAGGACTTTAAGCACTGCAATCACACTTCTACTACATGATAACTAAGTCTGTCAGCGAGATAATTAAGTGTGTGCCTAATGTCCATTAGCAATGTGGTCTTGGGTTCAATGTGGGAATTACTGGATGAAATTCAATTGTTTGTGTTACACGGGAGGTCAGACAAGATAATCATAATAGTCCCTTCTGGCTCCAATTCTATAAGTTTCAGTAATAGACAGCTATCCCTGTGACAGATCAGCCATTGAGAAGGGATATGTAACCCAGTGAACAATGAGCATTATAAACAACCACTATAAAGAATACAGAATCAGGGCAACATGAAGAGAGCAAGTATCAGAATGAAACAAATATTTTGAGTCATTCCAACACAACCAGTTTTCTTGTCTCAAAATAATTTTAGTATTCAATAGATTGTGAAACTATTTATTTACCTAAAATAATAAAGTCAAGGGGTAAGTGCCGAACACTGGCAATTGTTTCTACAAGCAGCTGCTTCCAATCAAACAACAGAATGTATACACAACGCAATTGGTTGTTTATAATGTTCAACCATTTCTCATTAAACAAATGGGAAAGCATATAAAAGGTAAAACCCAATGGTTTGCCAGTAAACTGTTAGCAATTAGCATAATTAGATTGGACACATACAGAGGAAAGCTTTTTTTTTCCTTATTGAAACTGCCAATGTCATTCAAACACTAGGCCACACAATTTTTCAAATAACTCAGCATTGTCATCACATTTTAAAATCTCCAGATGTCTTCCAGCTGGGTGTATCAAAAGTCTTGTCATAAGAACATAAAGCAACTGAGTTCTGCTAAATGAAACTTTTTCACTGCTTTATTCTCAACAAACTGATTGTTCAGTTGCAGTGCTGCACAACTTTTGCTACTTATCTAAAGGTAGAAGGAAAAAACCCTTTTAGATTAGTTGTTGTCTTTTATATCCACTGTCTTTAAGAATTTTGTATCCCACAACATATGTTCTTTTGTCTTTAGCAAATTAAAACTGAGAAAAAAATAGAAAAGTTGTTTGCTGTTACTAACACTAATCTTTCTTTTAATAAGCATTCTGAACATTGAGACAAAACTTGTATTCTCAGATGCTCAGCAGAATTTCAAATTTAAAATATACACATAAAATTGAGATTTTCTGTATGCTTACAGATCTTCAAAAATGCGTTCAGCCTTATCTATTTAATTCCCTCTAACTCCAGACAGTAATTTCTGAGCTAATTTGAATCTCTTAATAACACAGTCTATACTCAGATCATTTGTACACTGACCTTATGGCCTGCAAAACATTTCTTAATGAGGCATTATAATAGTGGCATGTTATCCACATGGAACTTTATCACTAGCTTTAAAACTTTGACTTTGACTGTGAATTAGTTCACTGTGGAAAGCCATCAAAAGGTTCTGGATATCACAGTTTGACTACTCTAATATTAAATGTTAAAGCTGAACACTTTTCAGTGTTTGTAAACAATTTGTAAATATTTGGGTTTCATTTTAATATTCTGAAGAGGCTGTCTTGCCAGTTTTGTTTTTCATCATAGGACAGTTTATGCTTTCTATCAATCCAAAAACAGATTCCTGCATACAGGGGGACTGCCATTGCTGTATGCTACTGGGAAGTCTTAAGTGTGTGATTAGAGCTCCGTTTTCTTCCCTTCTTTTGTTTTCCTAACTGTTTCTCAGTGAGGTTGATCTGGATGACTGGACTTCAAGTGACCTCAACAGAAATTTAGCGCTCAAGTTAGTTGGAAACAGAATTTCCATTCCACTTAAAAATAAACTGTTCCAAAATGGGCCAAAAAGTCAAAATTTCTCATGTAAGAAAAAATTTGCTTTGAGATAATGAAATAATTTTATTTTGACAAAGTAAACATTTGTTATGTCAAAATATTATACTATTACATATAATGTATGATTTTAAAATTTTTGGTATTATATTGTGCATGTCAAAATTAAATTAAATTAAACAAATGTTTTACCTTATTGAAATGCAATGAAAAAAATGAAACAACTGGCTTAATTTTTCCCCATCAATTTTCGACGTTACTGCAAAATATTTTGATTTTCACAAAACTGCATTTTCCATGAGAAAATGACTCAATTGAACTAGTGTTGTCCAGCTGCACTTGACACCAAGCTAATAGCAGTGGACACATGTACACAGACTCCGTCAGCCTCTTTTCATGCTAGCAGGGATAAAAAAAAAGGCTGCCAGTGGGGACATGAGCCATTCTTGCTCCCTTACTGATATCCCTAAGTGCTTTCTCTGGATGCACCTCTAACCTATGTGAACAGAAAAAAGGTTTTGTATGACAATTGCTTGCATGACCTTAAATCAAAGTCACTGAATATGGATTTAGCTAACAATAAGCACTCAAGATTGAAAACCACCCAAGTATAGCAAATATTCCAGTGAAAATCTATATACTCTATATTACTCTGACATCTTCCCTGAGTTCTATTAATATACAGGTCTACTTCATTTTTCTACTTAAATGCTGATTTTTTTTTTCTGTTCAAAACTAACCTACTAATACCTTTAGTGAATTCTCACATCATTTGTGCTTCCTGCCTTGGAATTTCTGACATATATTCCAGACAAAGCATGATATAAACATAGCCAGTTATTCTATTCACTTGTTAGTCTTGCTGTGTAGTGCCAAGTTCCACAAGGTTTCAAACAAATGTATAAAACAGATTATAAATTTTCCAGTAATTGAAAAAGATTAAATTTATTGTAATTTGCACCACCTTCCAAAAATGATTCCTTCCCCCTCCCTCTTGAAATATCCACTCTATGAACTATGAAAAAGTAAAACATTTTAATCCCCTTCAGTAACTGGGAAGATTATAACTATAGATCAAATACAAATATAAAACAGTATTTTTTAAAAGTAACTAAATGTCAAAGTATAATGGTAAATTTATACACTTAACCCTGACCATCCAGTTATTTGCATAACTTTTTTAACTCAGTAGGACAACTGAAATGTATAAAGTTACTCATGTAGATACTTGAGGGATTTAGACCATAGCCAAGTGCAGAACATATCATTACTGATATATGTTTCTAAGTAATCCCAAAATGCAAAATATTAAAAGGGAAGCAATGTTTCTTTCCTTATTTTTTAAAAATATTACATACTTGTTTCCTATTTGCTATATATCACATAACTTCAGTTGGACAGAATATATGATTTGTTCCAACATTAAATAACCCACTCTATGTTTAGAGGAGGAAGCAATAATACAGTCCAATCAAAAAATAATGTGATTCCACAAATACAAAGTTTGTTTTTCAAAGTTATATGATACATAGAGTACACAATCAGCAATAACCGAAATTTATGTAAATTAAATAGATTTAACCATACAATTTAGGTCTTTAGAATCTGAATACTCGGGTACATCACTCACAAAAAGTTGTACCGAGATTTGGTTGTGGAAAGAAAAACATATCAAAGATTAAACATTGTCCCTCAGTAATTGAGAATTAGGTTGGCTGTCCATTTAGAAAATACAATCCATGAGAAAAGTATTTCAGTTACTTTTCTGACTGCGCTTCTCATTGGCACTCATCTCTCCTGGTATTGCCGATGACCGATGATGTGTTCTATGTAGATGGCCCTCGACCACCTGATGGTGTCCAACACCATGATTTGCCCCATCAGCTGAGCATTGTTGGTGATGTCCAGTCACAGTTGGCTGTCGGTTCCTGGGGTGGCGGATGCCCACAAATGCACAGACAGGTACAAGAAGTGGACAAAGTCTTAGCTCTGCCCCTCCTCAGCATGCCAGATAGTGAAGCTGAATCTGCTTGGAGGGAGAAGCAAACTCTATAGCTTGCTTCCTGTATGGCCTGAGGGAGAAGTGGGGATCAAGTTATGACTTCCAGAGTCAATTTGGTCTTTATTTTGTTCCTGGGTCAGTGCAGGTATGTACTTCTCCTTACTTGGGATTGATTTCAAAGTATCAGTCTTCCCTATAACGAGTTAATTACTAGTTCAAAAGACATATGAGCCATTTTGAAAATATTACCACCAGCTGTATAATTTGGACGGTCCCCAAACTTTTTTTGTCATTAAAGACACGTTTTCCAATGGTAGACAACGTATTAGAACTAAGCATTGCTCACATTTTTTCCCCCAAATTCTCACATAGCTTTTTTTCTCTCTTTTCTATACAGTGGACACAAATTATACAATTTAGAGATGGATATGACTTCCTGTTAAGTCATCTATTCTATCCTCTTGCTAATGCAGTATAATTCATCACAGCAGATTCTTCTGTGTCATGTTATGTATTCTCACTTTGTTATTTCCTCCCCTTTTTTTTTAATGTGTTGCCTTGTATTTCACTTTTCTGGCAAGAATTTAAACCACACAATTTAATATTACCAATGGACTTAGTTGGCATACCCTTTGTATGCTTGCCCTAATACTTAAAAATTCTGTTGTAAATGATCCAGTACTCAATATTAATGTCTGCAATGCCCCACTGGTCACCTTTACCTAATACAAATATTAGGGAAACCTAAAATTAGGGTACATAACCTTTCCTACAACACTGTTAGTGCAGTCTTGAAAGCCCTTTTAATGTACAATATATACGTAATTTTTAGTAAGTATGAAATTCAGAAAAATGACAAATCCTAAATTTATAATAGACAATCTTCTTAAAATCAAACTTTTCTTTTAAAAAGGAATATAGAAATTATCCTGTGATGTTATATACACTTAGCTGCAAAATTAGTGCTATGAAGTTACCTGTTAAATGATCTGTGGCACTTTTGGCAGATTAGATATCTCACTTAGACCACCTATGTTCAAGGATGAAGTGCCTTCCTCTGTTTTTGTACTCAACTACACAAAGGATAAAATAACAAATGGTTATTTGTTATTTGTAGGTTGAAAAGGATTCAATTTTCATTTGTAAGTGTTGGTAAATGTTGATTTCAACATACATACACAAATTGACATACAGTTTTTCCATCAATGATATCTAAAAAAAAATAAGAAAAATTCTACTTGAGAATGTAGAATTTGATTTAAGGTTATTTACTTTGTGTATTTTGACATGTGATGTTGACAGTTTCTTTTAACAGTTACAAAGCTTTGACTTTTTGAATCTCAACATCTACTGCTATTAAGTAATTGTCAGGTGCCCCACTGTCTGACATCCCCATAACTTTCCACAACTGTGAAAATTTAAATAACTAAATCAGGGAAAAAAGACAATTATCTAATAAACATTAATGTTATCAGTCAAAAGTATATTAAAATCATATTCTTCTACATTATTTGGTAGGGGAAGAGGAGTTGGTAGAATGAGTAACATGTAAAGATAATTTTAAAAAGTCAATTGAAACTCATAAGAGCACAGACTAGTGCTCTAGCCACAAGTATTTTGCTAGTTGTGAGAAGAAAAATGCTTTTTGGTACGTTGTCACTGTCCAACACACATATGTACTTCTACTTCTGTTTTGCTTCTCCATGTATCTTATAAGTGCAGTGTCTTTCTTTGTTTTCCTAAAAAACCCTACCAACAAAAAAACCAAAACCAAAACCCACAAAACCCCATATGTTTTCTGAGATGCATCTAGAGAGATAGATTGGTGTCAGAATAGTCAGAAAATTATGCCCATTTGAAATTCTCACTGTACATTCCTGATCACATACAGGGGAATTGGTGATCTATATTACTCAGTCAACATATGCTATGCATTAGGGGAATGATTCAGGATGGGCTGTACAATGAGAAAGTTAACTTTCATATTTATTTCAAACTTCTTTCTTCAACTATTATGGTTCTCTTAAAACCACATCCAGTACAATAAATTACTTATCAGGCCTGTATTTCAGAATTAACAATTATATTTTACATTTCGTAATTATTTTCTAAAATGTGTGTAAAATTTATTATTCTAATTATTTATCCATAGTGCAACAGCTTTCTCAGAAAAGTCTGAGGAAGGCCCACATTATATTATCCCATGGACCAGTGACCAGGATGCTTATCTTAGAGGTGGCAGATCCTTCATCAAATCCCTTCTTCCTCTTAGGTGGAGTGGAATTAGGGGACTTCCACATTCCAGGTGACTGCCCTAATCACTGGACTAAAAGTTATGAGGGAGGTTATCCTTCCCTGCGTCCATCCCCAGCTGTTTTGTGTAAGCTTGTTTATAGAGGCCCGAGCCTGCAGATGAGGTTTGAGCACAATTACCAGATCATGAAGGCAAGTTAGGGGGAGAAAGAGCTATCTTCTCTCAGTTTGTGTTTCATTCTAGGGATTAGTTGTCAGAATATCTGGCATGGGGCTGCAGTGTGTATGATCAAAGGCAGAAACATCGGTGTCTGGGGAACTTCACAGCAAAAAATTAGGTCCCTATTGAGCTTAGGCACTACAGAGTTTGGGAGCACAAATAAACACAAAGAAAGTGAATTGTTTGACTTGTATTGTAAGTGACACTCCTTGCTCTGCCTTTTAACTCTGTTGGGACCAATAGCAAATCCCAATGGCCAATCTTTCAGTCAACATGCACTAGCCAGCACATAGCAATGACACTACATTTAGAATTAGGGTCTCCCTACTCAAAGGATTAGTAATTTCTCCTAACAGATTTTCTTTTTCATTTGTTGGGGGAATGTGGAACTCCTCTGACATCCAAATGTACATGGCCAGATCTAAGAAGGCTGAATTAACCATGGCTTATATTAATCATAGTATGCCACTGAGAGGGAATGGTAAAATTAAAAACAAACTTTAACAAAAGATACCCTAAATATTATCTGTATATTTACTAAATGATATTGGAGAGCCATGTGATAAATTGTGATGTTGTCCCTTATGGGGAAAAATTCCTATATAACTGAATAGAAAATGATAACGCTTTTATGGCAAAATGGGAGGAGGGAAGAACAAGTGTGACTTGATTCTCAGAAGAAGAAAGAGAAGAGGGACTGCAGAAGAATACCCAATATGACTATTGGTACAGAGGACTAGCCATGTCACAGTCCCTCTATTGGGATAAGAAGTTGTATTAAGAAAGATTTTAAAATGTGACTTGTCTATCAAGGAGGACGAGGTCACACAAGTAGTTGTATGGATAAATACAGGAGATCCACTATTTGGATCATGGCCAAATAACTGTATAGCTTGGAATCCTAAGCACTAACTGCTATTACTTTCTCAATATATTAGTCAATATGTCAGGTTGCTTCACTGCAATTAAAGGAATGCCTGCTTCTGCTGATACCATTATCAGCCACAAACCCAGCACTATGCATGGCAAAGATGTTTCACATCAGAGATGTTGGCTATGATTTAGACAATGAATTGCATCCTGGTTTTTCTGACTCTTAAGGTATGATCTGACTCTTTTCCCATTGTTTTCAGTGAGTATCATTTCAGGCTGGATTTTTACAGCATTCAGAAAAACGTGAACTCTTCCTCTCCTCTTAGGGAATATCCACATTCAAGGAAACCATACACACTAATTCTTGCAAACATTACAGGTTTATGTGGATGTGCTGGGAGAACATGGAGGTGCTTACATTTTCCTGATTTTCAGTAATGGTAGGAACGTTGACTTGCATAGTTTTTGATGATCATTTTCCTTTTTATTTCTCCTAAGGTCCATTTTATTATTTTTGTCTCTGTACAGTTTCTTTGTTCCTTTTCAGCTGATGGTTGTTCTCATACATTTCCATTTCGTTCATGTCATTTATTTTGCTTTAATTGTACTGGAAAATTCTCTATTCTCTTCTTACCTTTCATTTTATGTACCATACTATTTTAAATTACAGTTTTGTGAACTCTTATTGACATATCGTTTATCCTGTTTTATTTTTTTGACATAGCTTCAGCTGTTTCTTCCGCTACTTACATGGTCTCTGATTGTGCTTCTGCTCAGTAACTAGCAAACTGACTGCAAAAGAAAGTAGGATTTTCTGATCACACGTCTCAGATTGTTCCATTTTTAAATGTACCTTTAAATTTATTAATAGGCCTCTGTATAGCTGTAGTTTCTGAGAGCATCCACAATTTTAAACTAATCTGTCAAGTAATACATTAAACATAAACTATTAGTATATTTTTGTTAATCTTACCGTTGTTCCTTGCACAGGAGGAGGTATGCATAAAATGGAATATAAACCTCACTCCACAAGTTATAAGAACATAAGAACACAAGAACGGCCATACTGAGTCAGATCAAAGGTCCACCAAGCCCAGTATCCTGTCCTGACAGTGACCAATGGCAGGTGCCCCAAAGGGCATGAACATGACAGGTTATTTGAGATGAGGTGACCACATCTGAATGCAGTATTCAAGGTGTGGGCATACCATGGATTTATAAAGAGGCAATATGATATTTTCTGTCTTATTATCTTATTATTATCTATATTATCTATCTAAGTCACTGCTGTTGTCAGACAGTACCAAAAGTGCAGCCTTCTGCTGTTTAAGATTCTGATTCAGCAAAGTACTAAAGCACATGCTTAACTTTAAGCATACTCTTAAATTAGGGAATTTAATATGTGCTTTTCCTGAATTAGGGCCTAAATAGTCTAAATAAATAAAACCCATTCAGAGTTATCGTATGCAAGTTTATGAACTCTGACGGAAACAGGAGAGGTAACAAGTAGTCTTAATTGTGCCTTATTTAACTTGTCTGTTAAATCACTTATTCCTTTCATGACTAATCTGTTTTTTCTAGGCATTATGGCCTACAGTTTCAAAAACAATTAATGATTTTTAAATCCTCAAGCTGATACACCTTAACTGCCTGTTTTTCAGAGGGCAGGTATTCAGAATTTTCTAAAAATCTGACCCTTCCCAGTGTCTCAAGCTAGGTACTCAAACTCACTTGTCACGCTAAACTTTCAGCTTGACATGGATGAACTGTTCTTTTTCCGCATGAACAATAAAAGATTAGATAATTAAATTGCAGTTGGATCTGAGCCAATGTTATTTTCCCTATAAAAAAATCCTGCTCCAAGGTTCTCTGAAAAGATGCTGGGCATTTCAATGTACTTGAAGTGGTGGGCAGTAATTTTACTTGGTGAATTATCTATTGAATCCTTCTCAGTTCCAGTAAAACCACTTCTGATTAATTCATAGGAGTTTATCATCTTATAGATAAAAGAGAAAAATTGATTTTATGGAAGGATGATTCATTTTATTCAAGTAGCAATGTATTGCTTTTTTTGAAAATTGTCACGTGTGCTGCTGATTTTGTTGTTTATGGTAATTGTTTTTAATATTTAGGTATTGGGATATTACAATATCATAAGAAAATGTAGATCAAAAATTGCAGCTCCTATTACTCTTTCTAGAACTTTTAATCTTTAGAAGTCTTTATTTTTTCTAAATATTCTCCTTGACTTATTCTTGTGTTAATCTCCCACCAATATTTGATAGATGTCTGGGGCCAAATTTTCAAAGGGTTTACAGAAATGTGTTCAAAGAATTTGTAGCACATCCACTTATGTGTACAAATAAGGCTTCAATGCTTCATACATTTCAGTGTCCCATGGGACTGTCCATGCATGTAATGTTACATTTGTAAGTTTTTGGAGAATCAGGACCTTAGTATTTATATATGCAGAATCCTATTTTGCACATTTGCAAGAAAAAATGTGGTGCATTTATAAGTTCTTCAATAGGTTTTATTGTGCTTAAATTTAAGCATGTGCTTATATGCTTTGCTGGATTAGGACCAGAATGTTCTGCACTTGATAGGATCAAACTCCAGTTTTACATTTGTGAATGTGGTTTATTTTGTTTGTTTGTTTTTTTTTTGTGTTCATATGTTTGTTTGTTTGTTTGTTTGTTCATTTGTTTTTATGAAATACTATACGAAATATAGTAACATGAAAACACTATAGGTATTGTGTTAATTTGGTGGAATCATCATCACAAGTCCAAATATCCTAATCTATTTCAATGCTCAAGTCTTTTCTCCCAAAGAAGAAATAAACTAGAGCTGGTCAAAAACATTTTGAACACAACATTTTACTACTGGAAAAAGGGAGTTTCTTGAAATTGACATTTGCCCTGGGAAAAGAACAACTTAGTGGAATTTTCTGTTGGGGGAAATTGAAATGTTTCAGGTTGACCATATATTAAATGTTTAGTCTGGGTTTATTGACTCAAAATTATCTGTTTTGTGTTAGGTCCATGTCAATATCTGTCTCTGCCTCAACTACAAAGGGATTTCATAGAAGCTGTAGTTATGGGAATGAGTATGTGCTCACTCTCCCTTTTGGGCTTGTCCCCTGTCTGGACTACATCTGCCACAATGAACAGTGATCTCTCCCTGTGGTTGATGTGTCATGATGCAACATATTGTTCCAAGTCTACAAACTGAATTATTTTAATTGGGAATGTTTTGTTTTGGTCAAAAAAGTTGAAGTGAAGTGTTTCAGCATTTCCAAATCAAATTTGATTTGGAACTTTTCATTCCAGAGAAATAGGCATGATCATTTGACTTTTCACTTCAATTTGGGATAAAAATAAATATGTAAATATCAGAACTTCCTGTAGGACGGATATTTAATTGTTTTATCAGCTCTAATATATACCATGTAGACCCAGGCAAAGATAGAATGTGTTTAAGTAACATTTCTGAAACTGGACTTTGGGTCTGCTTCATAATGGTTCAGTATTTAGGGGAAACATTACTGTATTGATCTGAAATAAGATATAGCTTTTCTGCCAGTGAGAGAGAAATTGAGACAAGACAATCCCTATTTACATTACTTTGGCCTAACGTACCAATTCCAGTTTTGTTGTAGTTTTATCTCAAAAAAGCACAAATTGTGATATTACTTAGCAAAACTGGATGAAAAGAGTTTAGAGGTTGGGGGTTACTTTTATCTTGATGGTGGTAAGCTTACAGAAACATTTTACACATTAATGGTATTGTAGCCAAAGAGGTTCATCTAAAACGTGATTATGCAAATATCTTCTAATACATTTTGTAAGTATTTCAAATCCAAGATGTAGTGTAGGTACTTTGGACTTGATCCTGCACCCCTCACTAACACAAATAGTCCCAGTAAGGCTATTTGGGTGGCTTTGAGGAATAGGGTTTATGAATAGTGAGAGTTGCAGGATGTGTCTGTCTGAAACTCATGCAAAGGTATTTGTCCAAATACTTTAGTCATCTTACCCTTTACAATGTGATTCATTTCCAGTATTTTTCATCCCAACTTTTTCCTTGAAAACATTTTCATTAGAATCATTCCCATGCTTGTTGTACTGTACATAATATAAAACCACTTCTCAAACCAGGGGTGAGCAAACTACAGCCCGGGGGCTGTATCCAGCCCTTCAGATGTTTTAATCCAGACCTCGAGCTCCCACCGGCAAGTGGGGCTAGGGGCTTTTCCTGCTCTGTGCATGCCGTGGCTCTGCACAGATCCCAGAAGCAGCAGCATGTCCCCCGTTCATCTCCTATGTGTAGGGGCAGCCAGGGGGCTCCGCGTGCTGCCCCCACCCCAAGTGCCATCCCAGCAGCTCCCATTGGCAGGGAACCATGGGTGTGGCACCTGCCTAGGAGCCGGAGGTGGGACATGCCACTGCTTCCGGGAGCTGCTTGATTTAAGCACCACCCGAAGACTGTACCCTTGACCCCGTTCTGCGCCCCAGCCCCCGCCCCAGCCCTGATCCCCCTCCCACCCTCTAACCTCTTGTACCCAGCCTGGAGCACCCTCCTCCACCCCCAACTCCTCATTCCCAGCCCCATCCCAAAGCCCCACACTCAGCTGGAGCCCTCACCTCCTCCCCCGCACCCCAAAATTCTGTCCCAGCCCAGAGCCCTCTGCTGCACCCTGAACTCTTCATTTGTGGCCCCACCCCAGAGCCCGCACCTCCAGCTGGAGTCCTCACCCCCTCTTGCACCCCAACCCCCAATTTTGTGAGCATTCATGGCCTGTCATATGAGTTCCATACCCAGATGTGGCCCTCGGGCCAAAAAGTTTTCCCACCCCTGTCTTAAGCCTTTCTTTGCTTAAGGTCCTTGAAGAGGACAGATTTCTCACTTTTGTTCCTCTTTCTCTCTACTGCAAAAAAAGCAAACAAATTTCCCACATGGTTTTAAATTTTAACAATCCATTACTCTCAGCTAGTTTTACAGGAATGTTCATTCTTCAGGAGACCTCCATTTATTTTATTGATTGTTTCATCTTAAAACAAAAGTATTTAGGTCTTATAGTCAAAATGAATATCCACAATTTCTGGAAGAACCTCCACAAGGCTCTTGTACTTCACAGCCACAGAGGCTAATCATGATGTTTGGCATATCACGCACCATATTAGTCATTCTATGCTTCATCTTTCCCAAGATCTGAGCCTCTGATCCCATTTGACATATCTGCAATATGATAATGATCAGAATGATACCAGGGAATTCCACTGAGCATGTGGGGAGTACCATAGAGATCTTTCTGTGTTTGGGAGAAGAAGAGCTGTTCTCTGGCTGCTTGCCTGTGTTCAGATATGGGAGAACATTAAAGGGGCAATAGTCCAAAATTTCCCAGTTGGGATCTTGCCAGACTGAATGAATGAACCATTCCTGAATCAGACAGCAACAGCTGTGCCTTTCAGTGGTTTTAATAGGAATGTAGGGATGGAAAGATAGCATTGTGGGGCTGGTTACAAAGCCCCTTGATTTCCCCATTTCCCCACTTCCTGCTACTCTTTGCAAACTTGACTTCCTGGGTGGATTGGGTAGTGTCTGTCCAGAACAAGGACATAGAATAAACTATGGACAATTTGGAAGGGTTTGAGACAATGACCAGACAGGGGGGAGGGAAAGAGAATAAGCCCGGGAAGATTTGAAGAGAGAACAAAGAGAAAGCTGAGAATCAGCAGTGCTGAGCTGGGGCTAGGGAGGCCACTTTTCTGGTTTTGAACTGGACAGTCCTCTTTTGGGATTGTTTGTCCCCCATCCAGTACTGGGACAAAACTGGATGTGCTTTTCTCTGGTATCAGATGGGGATGCCATCTTTAAGAGGGCTGTGCTCTGCCCCCCACAAGTGTGACCTCACACATATGGTACATTCGAGGCCATGCTCGTGTGTCGGGGGGAGTCACACCAGCAGGGGTGTGCCAGCACCATTCCTGGAAGTACCAGAAATTCCAGTATTCCAGGAATCTATGAGTGGCCACCCTAGCTAGGACATAGAGCGACACACCAGGATGCAGGAGTAAAGTCTGAACTAGGCGCTGCTTGCAGAAGAGCCGGCTACTGCACTGGTGCTTTCAAAAGGGGCTCTTACAGATACACAACCTGGAGCTAACAGGATACCTGAGACCACATAGAAAGACCCAGCATTCTGAGCTCACAATGATTGCCAACATCAGACTTCACAGAAAGGTTACACTGACTGAAAGGGAGAGGGCTACACTGGCATGGGGCAGAAAATATGTGTGTATCTAGCCATGTGTGGGAGTGCGTGTTATTTGCCGTGTGCTGTATGCTGTATTGGGACAAGGAAGTCTGTGTAACAACTCCTGCTAGAGATCCTGACCTGGGTCTATCCTGGCTTTGCCTGGGCTAGATGAAAATGTTGTTCTGTTGCTAGTTGCGGTGCTTGTTGCAGGGGTAAACTCTGACCACAAAAGGAAGGAAGGTTGGTATTTTTGCAGAGGTGAGTGGCTGGGATCTGGGACCCTTTCCCCAATCCTGGGAATCCCCACCTGACAGCATAGATATATTTCTAGGGAATGCTTTTGTCAATAAAGGCAATACAGAGAACTACACTCTTCAAAGATTGTATCCTCCCACAGCTTCCATCTCCCTGTTCTGGTGTCTTTCCCCACCTGTGACATGGATGAATATACAGAATGATCGGGGTCCACATGTAGCTCATAGCATTGTTGGATAGGCAGCTGAGTAGAGCTGAATAAACATTGCTGGGGAAAGTGTATATGAGGTTCATACCAGGCCAGCCTTGGCAGATTCACTAAGAAATTTGAATTCTATAGAAATGGCCCCTCCCTCCAACTTCTCTGCCACCAGAGAACACCCTTCTTCAAAAACCATAACTTTCTCCTGATTGTTGAGGTTGGACTACTCTCACCTCTAGAGCTGAGTGGCCCCATTCCAATCTTGGCTTCCTCTTCTCTTTTTTGGAGAAAGGGAGCTTTATGTAAAAAATCCCTGAGGCCTAGTGGGGAAGGCAAGCTCCTGTTTCAGGTCCTGTCTTACAGTATTGAAGTCAATGGGAGCCTTGACATTTACTTCCCCCACTGAAAGAAAAAAGGAAGACAAAAGCTTGAACGAAAAGCTTTGGATGTATTTACTGAGGATTTTTTGTGGGGACGGTGAGAAGGGGGAAATTGTTTACTCAGTCCTTCCTTTTTCAAAACTCTATTTAAAGAAAACCATTCTAGGTTTTCACAGATAATACCTTTTTTGTACTGGTGCATCATTTTCATTCACTAGTAATAATTCCACAGCTCCAAAAAGATGCACGCTGTCCTGATATCTTTAACAAAAATGTCTCTTAGCATTGCTATTAATGTCTGATACATTCATGCTCTGTCTCAATTGGCATCACTTCAAGCCAGAGAGCCAGACCTGCAGCTGGTGTAAACTGGTGTAGCTCCATTGAGGCCAATGGACCTATGCCAATTTACATCAACTTAGGATCTGGCCCAGAAGAGAGAGATTTCCATAATAGGAAGTGCTGTTGAATAGATTCTGACCAAACAAAAAACAAAAAACCTTTTTTTCAGCACTCAATGGGCCAAATTAAGCCATTAGTTATATTCATACAACTTCATTGGAGGCACTGAGGTTTCAAGTGTATAGCTGATGTCAGAATTTAGTCAATTATTACTCAAATTACAAAAACTTGTTTCTCTTTTCAAAATAATTATGCCTTTAAGAGACACCTCCTGTATATTTTTTTCTTTACCTAATTATGCTGCTTTCTTTCCAGATGTGGAAAAAAGTAATGAATGTTTCATGTCTTCTGACATTCACACTGACATTCACAAATACAAATATTGTGAGGTCTAATTTTTCTGGGAAAAGGCAAGTAATTGTAGTATTGTTCCCGAAATAGATGAACTTTCAATTATCCCAAAACATTTTTTCTAGATTACAGTCTAAACTTACATTCATATATTTTATAAATCAGTATTAGTATTTCCTCAATCTTCTATAAATCAAATACATTTGTAAGAATTTGTTTTTTAAAGTGAGGTAAAATAATTCCAAGAAAAAAATTAACAGGCAATAACCTGGGGCAAGACAGTAATGTGTGAGGAAAGGATGCAAAGAACGTGGGAAATAATGATCAAATCTGAGGGGGGAGGGAGAGGAGGGGCTGGTGTACATTCATACATTATAATATTACAGTATTTAGCATATGAGATCAATGAATATGGCAATTAAAACTTTTAAAACTCTTGGTTTATTAGAATAAAACAAAAAAAAAATCTGAGATGAGTTATATTTTGAATTAATTCTCTACTTGCCTTTTTTTCTACAGTAATTCCCCCAGAACCTTGGTGCAAAAATGGAATCTCATCATAAATTTTTATATCTTGCGTTTTCCCAGGAACATGATAGAGGCAAAACCACATTCATCTAGGAAATCATTTTCAATAGCCTGCATTCTCCAGTGAGATTTTGGGCTCAGGTCAAGGAAAATCACAAGTTAATTGTCTTCTATTTTAATCTCTCTTCCTTTTTTACAAATTGCTGCTGCCGAAAACCATCTTTATTTCAAGTATCTGATAGATAAGCAACCATGATACTTTCATATTCTCTGTGTGTATATAAAGTCTGCTGCATTTTCCACGGTATACATCCGATGAAGTGAGCTGTAGCTCACGAAAGCTCATGCTCAAATAAATTGGTTAGTCTCTAAGGTGCCACAAGTACTCCTTTTCTTTTTGCGAATACAGACTAACACGGCTGTTCCTCTGAAACATGATACTTCTGAAAGCAGTGCATCCATTATTAGCTTTTTGTGGCAACTTGAAGCAGTGGTCCATATACATACAATCCTCACTTCTTGCCTAAATAGTCCTAGATAACAAGTTTTTTTTTTCTAAAAGTTCCACTAATTGCTATTTAAAAAAAAAGTAAAATAAAGATTCAAGTGACTCATACATTTGAAAAGTGATAGTATATTATTTTGGATGGTTACAATCCCATATTGTAGATGTGTGAGGCGGGATGAGGACATGTTTGTTTTTACAAGAGAAGTATTACACAACTGGAAAGCAACAGCTTTTAAAGATTTTACCTCTGACTTGATTTCCTTCTATCCTGGAAATCTTGTTCAGGAATCTATCTATGCTCTCCATCTGTTCCGTTCAACATTCCAACGTTTCTGGGGATTTATGAAAGAGTTTTTATTTTATCACTTTCCTTTTTCTGTCTTATCTACTTACACTGTAATTAGGGGCAGGGATTGCTTCTTAATATATATATTTGTATAGCACCCAGCTAAACAGGAGCTCACTTTCAGTTGAATCCTCTAGGCACTCCTAAAAAACAAATACGATTTAATAGGACTCCATGGTAATTTTACAAAGGTATTTACATTTCTTAGTGTCATTTTATTTTTGTTTATATGTTCTGTGGTCTGACATCCATTTGTGTATGTGAATAAATGCTAAAAGGCTAGCACCCAGAGGTAAATGAGACTGGGATATGGCTAGTGGATCTTTTTTTCTGTAAGGAAAAGGGGAGGCATGAAATCTTTGTAGACTGAGATCCCCCTTTACACTCTCTACTCCTCTTATGGCAGGGGGTGAGGGTGAGAAGATTCAGAAATGAGCTGAGTTACTCTAGGTGTTAATTTGAAGAGGGTCTAGCCCCAGTTATTCATTATATTATATAATGACAGCCCAGTAGACCAACCCTACACACAGTTAAATGTCAGGTGTGTGACAGGTGTGGGTGGACAAATAGCTCCCCTATGATTAAGTTCATAAATTTGGGGCCTGATGCTTAAATCCATCCTTGTGTCCATTTTCCATACACCTGAATGTCCTGATCAATAGTTTCTTTAAAAAAAACAAAAACAATCACAAAGGACGGTTTCTGTATGTCAAATTATGATTTGGGGGTACAAGAAAATATGTTTATGGGTGAAAAGCCAAAATCATATGTGAAATTTCAACCTGGGATAATTTTCAAGAATGTGTTTTTTATGGCATGGCAAAATGTCACTTCTATTTTCAGGGAGAAGCTGTTAGCTGTATGAATGGTCAATTTTTTCCTTGGGTACACCTAACAAATTCAAACAATGTTTGGTTTCAGAGTAGCAGCCATGTTAGTCTGTATCCGCAAAAAGAACAGGAGTACTTGTGGCATCTTAGAGACTAACAAATTTATTTGAGCATAAGCTTTCATGAGCTACAGCTCACTTCATCGGATGCATGCATGTAGCTCACGAAAGCTTATGCTCAAATAAATTTGTTAGTCTCTATGGTGCCACAAGTACTCCTGTTCTTATAACAATGTCTGATACTTACAACCTAAAATTTGGTGGCTTGCTTGACTCTAACCAACAGAGTTTGATTTTTGTAGTGGCTGGGGGGAAATAAATTCACTTATTTCAATAAGTGTAAATTAAGAAATGCTGTCATGCCAGTAACAAAGATTGCATCATAAAAGAGAACAGACTGAAAAGTGGATATAGTCACAAAGAAAATAGAAAACATAAACCTAAATTTCATACAAAATCCTGTTAGTTGCCAGAAATTACAAGTAATAAATTAAACTAAATCCTTATGTATGAGCACAGTTACCACAGTTTTTTACTGTTAATCCAGCAGTGTACTGACTCAGTAAGTATTATATAAATTCCCAACTATGATAACCAAATATAGCTATATATCTATATCTATATAGATATCTATAGATATAGATAAAAGGAAGATACCACATATTGATATAAAGAAAAAAACACACCTTGTCACAGTGTATGCGAGGACTTTAATGCAGAGAAAATGAATGAAAAATAACATTTCCATTAATTTGCATTACATGAGCTGGATGGAGCACCAGCAACAATGCCTTCAATAAAATAATATTCCAAGTTTCATCCCCAAATAGCTTTCCATCTACATCAACAACTTGTACATCTCATTGTTCATTGAACCTGGAACCCATTTAAAAATGGATTGTTGCATTGCTAATGTCAAATCACTGCAATATTTGATATTGCTATTCATACTAAGTAGATTATTCATGTGTGGCTGCATCTTGAAATATATAAAGTAGGGAATATTGTTACAATATTTCAGATTTATTTTTGATTGCACAGGCTACAATCATCCTAATACTTGCTTATACAAATTGTCACATTAGCTTGACTTCAGTGGTGAAACTCCCATTGGCTTTAGTGGTATTGGACCTTTATTATATAATGTGCATAGAAACTCCTGTAAACTTTACGGATATGAAACATTAGTCCTTATGCCAGGGGAAATTCATCCTTGTTCAGAGGGCCAACACTATGCCAATACATTGCTTAAGTCTAATAAAGCTTATTTTGAGGGCTCAAATGTTGTTTAAGGGGTACACCTCACTAATATTGTTCCTCTCTACAGCAGATAAATTTCACCTGTTAGTAGTAATGGGACACGTGTGGGAATAAACACTGCTGGATTAAGGTATTTAATACTAATGATAATGACAGTGGCTTTACATAAAGTCAATTGTGGTTGTAGGTGATCAGCAGCATCATGATTTGGCCCATAATGTGCCAGAATACATTTCCTTCTTTCTTGTGCAACTTGTCTCTTTTTCGAACATAGCAGTGTTCATGGCAAAATTGGCAAAGCCTACTCTACCTTCCTGGAGGATGCGCATGAGGGCAGAATACAGCCCCGGGTAGGAATTACAAGACTTATTATATTGTGTTCCAAAAATTGTAAGGATTAGATTCAGTCCTTGAACGCATCCAGGAGAAGTACCAAAACACCTCAAGAGAGACTCTTATTGGGTTTTTTCCAGCATAATTGGAATCCCTCATTTTGGCAGGGGTTTAGACTAGATGACCTTTGTGGTTCCTTCTAACCCTATGCTTCTATGATACTGTGATTCTAAATGAGAACACAGGAATCTTAGGAGAGATCCGTTTTTGTGAGACTTCCAGCCCAAGTCCTGCACCAGAAAGGTACAAACAAGCTTGGAAAAGCTTCAGATAAACTTTGCAGAACATTCAAACTTTCTGAAATTTACCTGTGACTAATATTAAATCCCTACTTTAAATCTAGTTCTTAGTTGTGACAAAAGATGCAGCTAATACCCAGGTTTCTGTTGATTCATTTCCCAGTTTTCAAGTGGTAAATAAGGGGCTTTTGATAAGAAAAAGAGAGAGAGAGAGTTTATAGCTCCTGGTTGGGTAATATTGAGTAGGATACAAGCTTTGACCTGCTTTTCCTCCCTCCCTTGCTGAAAACCCCTTATTTTCCATCAGCATATCTTCCTGCAATAACCTGCCTCTTTCTACTGCCACTAGCAAACACCTGTACCTCAAACCAGCAGCAGGGAAGATGGGTCTTTTGGGAGAGAAAAAGGAGGCAAGGTGGAATTAATGTAGAGTTAATAATGGGTCATGGAAAGGAGGCTGGGACATTTGGAATGCTGGGAGCAGAAGGTTATCATTGCACTGCAATAGAATCACAGAATCACAGAATCTGAGGGTTGGAAGGGACCTCAGGAGGTCATCTAGTCCAACCCCCTGCTCAGAGCAGGACCAATCCCCTGATCCCTAAACGCCCCCCTCAAGGATTGAACTCACAACCCTGGGTTTAGCAGGCCAATGCTCAAACCAATAGCATCTTCTAGTGTTTCACAGGGATGACTAGGGAAGGCCCTCATTGATCTCAGGAATCATGTTGAGGGAAATGCTGCTCTGGTTCATCAGAGGATAGGTGTCTGTGTTCTAAGGCTTCATAAAAATAAAGAGAGGGCGAAATTGCAGCTGGTGTAAATAATTAACTCCACTGAAGTCAGAGGGACTGTGCCAGTTTACACCAGCTGAAGATCATTGCTTTAATTCTTTTTGATCCCCGTTTTCCTTGATTCATTGTCAGAGCTTCTCAACCAGTCAGATGCAATGTATAGATTAGATGGCCAGAAGGAAAAATGTGATGATCTAGACCAGAGGTGGGCAAACTATGGCCCATGAGCCACATCCGGCCCGTGGGACTGTCCTGCCCAGCCCCTGAACTCCTGGCCTGGAAAGCTAGCCCCTGGCCCCTCCTCCTCTGTTCCCCCTCCCCCGCAGCCATGCCACCATGTGGGCAGCGCTCTGGGTGGCAGGGCTGCATGCTCATGCAGGGCAGGGCGGCAGCGTGTCTGGCTCCAGCCGTGCAGCGCAGCTGCCAGATATGCTGCTCTGAGCTGCATGGTAAAGGTGCCAGGGGGGTTGGATAGAGGGTGGGGTCCTGGGACAGGGCGTTCAGGGAACAAGGAGCAAGGGGGGGTTGGATGGGTGGGAGGTTCTGAGGGGGGCAGTCAGGGGGCGGGAAGTGGGAGGGGGCGAATATGGGGTGGGGGCTAGGCTGTTTGGGGAGGCACAGCCTTCCCTACCCGGCCCTCCATATAGTTTCGCACCCCAATGTGGCCCTTAGGCCAAAAAGTTTGCTCACCCCTGATCTAGACTGACCTCCTATATAACACAGGCCATAGAACTTCCCCAAAATAATTCCTAGAGCATATATTTTAGAAAAAAAAAACATGCAATCTTAATTTTAAAATTTTCAATGATAGAGAATCGACTATGTCCCTCGTTAAATTGTTCCAAAGGTTAATTATCCTCACTGTCAAAAATGTACACATTATTTCCAGTCTGAAATTGTCTAGCTTCAGCTTCCAGCCATTAGATCATGCTATACCTTTCTCTGCTAGACTGAAGAGCCCATTATTAAATATAACTTGGGAGTGATTTACACAGTACTGACTGTGGAATAATTATTGGGACATTGGATCATCCCTCTGCACATGTAGGATTTTTTCCTATACTACTACTATGAGTAGCTTGTCCAGAGTAATTTTAAATTATTTTAGTATGGTTTCCCTGGGAATAATATTTCCTATATCATTGTTTGAAAAGTTTTGCCTGATTCCCAGCCAAAATTATTTATCCAATTCAGGTCATTCCTTCTCATTTTAGCTAGTGTTGTCCAAACCCTGCAAAATTAAGTTCACATGCAGTTCACAAACTGAGCAATGCAATTTGGTTTGCTGAGCTTTGTAGCAAGCAAGCCCCTGAGCTTTCTTTTGGAAGATTGGATTCTATCTGAATCTGAACCACAAAATAAAAAGAAAGAAAAAAATCTCCCCCTTAACCTGTATCCCAGATATTTTTTGCAGAGAATGTCTACACAGGACTCGCCGTACTGGATCTGAACCATAGTCCATCTAGTTCACTATCATGTTGCCAACAATGGCCAGCAGTAGCTATTTCAGAGGACAGTTCAAGAAACCCTGCAGTAGGCATATGTCAGATAATCTGCCTTCCATATAAATCATATTTTAATCCTTACTAGTTGGAATTTGGCTTAGGCAGTGAAGCATGAGGTTTTCCATCCCTTTCAGAAAAATATTTTTCTATATATTATTTTTTAGTGTTAACTGTTACAACTCTGGGTGCTCACTATCCCTATTTATGTCCACTGATCTCTCCTAGGCCCTAAGATCCCAATATCTCCTTTCTTTTTGATGTCTTCAGAAAATGCCCAGTGATTTGCACCCCTTACCTCCATCAACATGGGATTTGAGGGTTCCATCCGATTGTGATAAAGTCAGTGACAATCTTCAAAGGGACTATCTTCAAAGGGATATTTAATTGACTTTCCCAGGCCATAATGATACATCTGATGGGAAAGAAATAGCTTCCCTTTCCCATTAGCGTACTGGGAATGAGGGAAACACTCCTTCTCCTTTATAATGAAACTCTTCTCCTACAACAATGCCTGTATCCTGGCAGGTTTATGGGCAAGCACATTCCCATCCCTAGTACTATCGTTCGGGATTATGATGCTTCTGTTCTCCAGCATTGATTGCTAAATTGTTGCCTGGGTGTACGGGTTAAAAAGCTGTTGTGCAAACTAGATTAAAATTTTGAACATTTAAACAATTGGTTTCAGTAATGTAGCAGATCAGGAACAGAGTCCAGATTCAGTTTAGATATCCCAGAAACGATTGCAGGGTGCTTTATTTTCAGGGAATGAAGTGTCAATTCTTATTAAAAGCAGATGAAGTGCTTGGTGCTGGACCAGGCATAAAATACACACACTCAAAGAGCTTAGTCTAAAACAAAATGGAAATACAGCAGATAACATGTACTTGGAAACCCAGAGGAGGGAATAACTAAGTTGGTTTCTATTATTTTTGTTATGTTATTGTTATAATGTTGACTCACTTCTTGCAAACAACACAGAAGTTGGTGTTTGGCAAAGATCTGAAGGAGCAAAGATCTCTGGCTTGGTAGCCTGGCACTTTATTGTTAGAACCTTTATGCTTGCATTCCTGGCCTTTTGAGACTGTTGAAGATGGAAATATATCATTATATTCACTACAACTTGTTTACATTAAATGTATTTGGTATAGGTTATTGAATTTACATTTGAAGTATAAATAGAGAGAACACATGCAATAGCGAATTGTACAATAGCACGGGTATCGTGAACAGAAAAGAGACTGCTTCCCTCTTGTGTATTCCGATGTAACTGCATTGGACATCTGAACATTTGAGCCAAAGTCACGTACTGCAGATTGTGTGAAGGATTCTGCAGGAAATGAAAGATATGTTCAATAACTGGTTGTTTGAACTGAATGTCCTCCAAATCTAAAATAGAAATGGCAGTCATACAGGTCAGGGTATTCACCTGAAACAAACAGGTGCATTTTTTGGGTGGCGGGGAGAGCAAGATAAACAACAAATGCATTGCAAAAGTGGGTAATTTCAGATATCAGACATTCATTTTTTGTGCACTGACTTCTCATGGCAGCTGTTTCACTGCGTTCTATGAGATGGGTCATGGCATAGCTGTAACAGGCTGTCGAAGCCTGAAATTCAAGACAATCTCAGAGGACGACATCAAACAAAACATGTAGAGTGGCAGATGTGATTCTGTACAAGAGTTTTGTTGAACATCTACTTATATTTCCCAATATATGAAAAACATGCTTGATTGTAAATATTTTTGGCTGGATGGTTTTATTTTGTTATTTAGTTTTATTGTACAACTGCAATAGTCTGTTGGTTACTCATGGGACTAGCAATACATTCAGTTTTCATTGCTGTTATCAAACAAAGGTATATTGTCAACTTATATAGTATATCAACTTTGGGCAATCTAGTCATACTTGGTAGTTTAAATTAAAATCATAGGCCAAAATTTTCAAACATTGGGCCACAAAGCCAGACACTTACATTCATATGTAGGCATCTAAATAAGTGACCTCATTTCCAGAGTGTTGAGCATCTGCAGCTATGGTTCACTCTCATGGAAGCTGCAGGTTATAAATCAGAGACCAGATTTTCAGAGTTGCTTAAGTACAGAAGGGTGGGATTTTTAGAAGGGCCTAGTATTGGCCTAACTCTTCTCCCATTGAAGTAAAAGGCCTAATTCTGTTCCTATTTAAATCAATGGAAGTCTTACCAATGATGAGCACTTTTGCACATTCTACGCCAAGAGCCTACTTTTAGATATCCACCTTTGGCCAACATTAAGTGTGTAATACCTTTACATAGCAGCATAAATTCCATATACTTTTATCTTCAAACTCTGACAGTTTTAGAAGATAATACAACATACCAAGTAGAGATGGAGGCAGCATAATAGTCAAATGTTCACCATGTTATACATTTCACATTATGTATATTATTTGATATAGCTCCCATCAGTACGTACCTGGGCAATGAACAAAATGTTTAAAATATCTAAAATCAATCTGGACACAAAGGGACTGTTCCTTCTTTACATTCTGGAGAAACCCTACTGTAAAAAAAACTGGGTATTGCAAAACAAATGATAAAGAATAGTAATAAAGCAAAGGAAAAAAATATAAAAAGGAAGAGCTGGTGTTATGAGGTTAAAGCTAAACTGCCCAGGAGAACACAACCCATCCCAATATGTGTCCTAGGTTTGTCTGTTGAATTTACATGGTTTCATTGTTTCCCCAGTCATAGTTCAGTATGTGTCCCCCGGCTCATCCTAATAATGCCCATCTGTTCTGCTGTCACATACCAGAGTTATGTCACTGTGAGCCCCAACCATGTAGAGTCCTCTTCAGGAGTAACAGGGGGGCTTTACAAATAGATCTATGCTCCAGAGAATGTAGATGCGAGCCCCCATACAGGGCCCTATTCTGGAATGTGCTGGGTTATAATCCTCTTCTTCATGTAACTAAGATCCAGGGGAAGGTAACCTTCTGCTCAAAGGGCAAACTGGCATGCAAGTGGAAGGGGCAGATAATAAGTGCCCCTCCATCCTTGTTTACTAGGAATATCATACGAGGTAGCATTAGCAGCTCTGGTGGGCTAGAGACAAAGGTCACGCCAACCTGCCTGTTGAAGGGGTGAAAATGGCAGCAGCAACCTCCTTCCTCTCTGGCTGTCCAAAGAAAAGAAATGGTGGTGGCTGAGGGAGGCCAGCACAATGAAGCAAGGGGTAGAAAGGAACCTCCTTCATTCCTTGCACCAGTGTGCCATAGTACTTCTTCCAGAAAGTGGGGCTTCAATGAGCCACTCCCTTCCATCCTCACAAAAGGAAGTGGGAACTTGTGGCAGGAATTTGGGAGCGGACAGAGCTTCGGCTCCATTCCCCCAACATATCCAACAACACAGTGATGCTAGCATGTCAAGGAATGTACACTGTGCAGAGTGCAAACCCAGTGAGGTTTACTCCTTCCCACCAGCAGCACGGGTACTTGGAGACACAATCTTTCTCATGACAACACACTGTCCCGTATGCTGAGGAGATCACATACTGATGACTTAGTATTAGACTGAATGCTCCTTGCAGATTACAGGGAAGCACTGTGTGTTTCTCCAAATCGCTCTGTCATTGCACACCTATTGACCCACAACACCTCTCCTATTCTTGTCTTAGTTGTCTGTTGAGCAGTCAGTCATGTCAAACAGCGTAGCAAGGCTGACAAAAGAGGACCAAGAGGAGACCACAAAAATCACTTTCACTGTGTACTAACACTGTGTGGCGGGGGGAGAGAGATCGAAGTCTAATCAATAGATCCAGTACTGCCTCTGCTGATTTCATTCAGGGTTGGATTCAGAAGAGATTGGTTTTGTTCAAATATGTTCAAAACAACTATTTCTTGGTTCAGATATGATCAGAATCGTGGAAAATCAGCTGTTTTCTTGAGATATCTGCTATTTAGAACAAAAGAAATATCGTCAGATTCACTGATCTCTGATACCAACTGTTTAGTTGTTCACTTGATCTCATGAGTTTTCCACTATTTGAAGTTGACTCCTCATGAGGTAATAGCTTAGAATAAATCAGAGCTATTGAATCTAAACCAAAATTCTAACCTAGCCGTGATATAGCCTCAGACTTGAACTCTTGGCTAAACCTGATCCAGATCTGAATCCATGTCCTACTATCGTTAAGTTATATTTCAGGTGTCCAAATTGTGCTATGTTCCTCACAAACCAAACATAGTGCTGTCTCATCCCTGAAGAGACTACCATCTACCTTCAACAAGGCACAAGTGGGAAACATAAACAAATAAGAGGAATTGGGAGAGGAAAGAAGGCAGGAAGGAGACGATAGTCAGATGGTGACTTGGTAGGGCAGATGAAAGTTGACCTCTCAGAATAGGGTTATTGTGTTTATAATATGAAATGTATCACCCCATCCCTAAACCACTGACCAAGATTTAATAAATTATACATGGTATAAATTACTTAGCAGGTGAGAGCTCGAGGAAGGGATGAGGGGATGTGCCATATCATGATAAAAGGTTATTTAATGGTAGACAAGATAATACAGCTGATTGTCAAAAAAAAAAAAAATCCCAAGGATTTTATTTAAACTGGAACAAAAAGAACCGGGTTCTACCTATCTGCAAAAATATTAAACATATGAAGAATATATATAGTAAAAAAACAATTTGAATAAACACACATACACAATATCTTACTAATAAGTACACTAGATATAACCCTCTAAATGTTGTTATTATGATTATTATGATTATATTAGAGTTCAAGGTTCCCCTTTCCCCAAATCTCTGCTGGGTTCTATCAAATCCAAGGTCAGTCTTTGAGTCCGAAGTGCCTCTCGTGACTTCCTGAAAAGATGGACTTGATTTCAGTGATGCTTGCTTACAGAGGTACACATTAGACCAGACTCATGGACTCTGATGAACCTTTGGTTCTCCTGTTCTGGACTGTTGGAATCATATGCATCCATGAAAGGAGACAACTGAAACCAGTACTCAGGAGCATATAGGTATGGATACTCAGGAACATGCCATCAAACAAAGACTGACTTGACCAGCCAGATTTAAACTGATGGGGCCCTTTCCTGCACTTCTGTCTGTCCCAACCTCAGCTTCTCCACTCACTCTTGGTTTCTCTCAATCCTGGTTTCCCTCAGTCCCTCTGGCTGCCACCTGCTCTGCCCCGTCCCCACATCCCTCTCTCAAGTTACTCCCAGACATTGTTTCTCTCTGAGTCTCCCTGCAGACTATATCGGTCCCTAAATTATCACTTCCCCTCCCCCTGAGGGGAAGGGCCATCTCTTCTCACTATCCTAAAGGGAGGGGCTATGTCCTCTCCATAGGACAATGACAGCACTTTCACCCTGAACACACCTTAAATAATATATCCCTTTTAATCATAGTCACACATTTATCATGTTTAAGTTCTGAGGGGTGAGGAAGGTTATTTTTTGAATATGTTTATGATGACTAATACTCAAGCAACCAGTCTTGTTTGGTCTTTGACATATTCTTCCCTCTATTGTCTAAATAGCATAAATTAATCGGTTCATTTCTTCTGTTCATTAATATCAACTGATCTGAGGGTTTAAATCCTAGAACTTTTACATTTATAAAATTGGCTTGTAGTCTTCCAATAATTATTTTACCCATTGCCAGCTAGCTGATAATTAATTGAGTTTCCATAATATTTTTCACCCAATTTAAATTAACACAGATCAAATTACCTGATGCCAGCTATAATTCACAGTTGGTCAAATATGTTGTGGGTTTTTTTACTCTGGGATTGTCTGTTGTCTATTGTTTTGTTTTCACTTTAAATATAACTTTCAAGAGTGAGATCTACAAGGGCCATAAAGACATATTCCCAGTGAGTTTTTAAGCATATGGTCCTAAAGTAAAAGAGTGAGCCTTCTTTTCATTTTCTAATACTAACAGATTCAAAATAGATGTGTGTTTTCACAAGGAAAACAAAATAATGTTGTACCTGCAAGAAATTTCAGAATACTTGCATGAACATTGCTCCTATGTTCCTGAATATTTGTTTTTACTGCCTTATTTCTAATCTCATATTTTTTTTATATAATGGCTACAGAATGAAGCATGTCATTAGTGGTATGTTTCTGCCTGACAGGTAAAAATAAGCTGATAAATTCAATGAAGTTGACTCAACTGTAATTCATAACTTAAATATTGTGTTCAGCTTAATTGTTTGAAAGGACTATTTTTTTCACCTACAACTAATAAGAAGGGATGAACTTGCCAAATAATTTACATGTTCTTGATGGACTGTGCCACCACAGATGGGGAAGATTCAAGCTAATAGCTCTGTGATAACAGCTTCCCAGCTCAAAGAGACAGTAGCACCTGGACATATTGCTTTCCATTTTGAGTGTCTTAGTCTGTTAAATATTCCAGATGGTCTGAGGGTAAACAAAAGAGCTATTAACTTCTTAAGATATTGATTCATAGTGTTGACATTGTGATACTTAGTGTACTCAATTGTGGGTGTAAATAAAGCTTTTCACATATTTCACAGTGAAGGACTTGGTGTACATCTGTTCCATGAATAGCAAAGTCTGTAGTCTTTGGATTGTTGTATGCTGCTTCTCCCTTATCTTCAGGTTTAATTATATAGATAAACTAGTGTTATGTGTCACATTAGCAAATTAAATATAAATATCTATTTAGAACAGTAGATAATAGAATTTTAAAAGATTCATATCAGCAATTGCTACTTCACAAATAAAACTTGCAAATAATTAAAGTTCATCAGGTTACGTAAATACTCCAGTTTTCTTTCTGGAGAATATGAATCTGATTAAGTTGCATGGGTGCTGACTTGTGATAACTTCTGTCTAGTTCTTTATGTGAACAAAGGGCCAGATTCTCAAAGGGGCTTAGGTGTTCTGATGCTCAGCGTCACAACACCTAACTTTTAGAAAATCATTGGGATTCACAAAGCCTGGTTTCAGGATCCAGGAATCCTATAAAACGAAAGCAGAGAGAGAGATAGGCACCTAAGCATGGGATCCACAAAAGCCATCACACTTGGCCGGGAGCTGTCTAAATTGGCCAATGAGAGATGCTGAGCCCCGCCCTTCTTAGGGAGTTAGGCACCTAAACCAGGAAGGTACCTATCTCTACTTGAGATTCACAGCCATGAACTCTCTTCTGGAATCAAGCTGAGAGAGAAGGAAGTTGACCTCCCTGATAACCTTTAGCACAGTCACATGGGTACTCACCCAGGATATGGGAGACACTCCAAACCACATTTCTTGTCCCTCCACTACCTGACAGGGGTGGCGAGTTATATGGGCCCATGGTGCCTGTGCTCCAGGAATATTCAGGGCCTGGGCGCCCAGTTCCACCAAAGTTTGGGGCCAGATCTCTCCCACGGCCACACTTGCAGCCCCCGCATACTTCCCCCAGAGTGTCGCCACTCCCGGGCGATTTAAAAGGGCCCAGAGTCCCCCAGACACCACTGCCACCACCAGCAATGCAGTGGGGTTAAGGCAGCTTCCTGCCCGGCCTTGATTCACGCTGCTCCCAGAAGCAGCTGGCATGTCCCTGCAGCCCAGGAGGTGGATGTCTCCATGTGCTGCCTCCGCCCCGAGTGCCGACTCTGAGGATCCCATTGGCCAGGAACGGCAGCCAATGGGAGCTGCGGGGACGGTGCCTGAGGGCAGCGGTGAATGGAGGCACACACACACACACACCAGCCTAGGAGCTACTGCCAGAGGGATTTGTGGGGTCGCTTTTGGGAGCCGCCTAAGGTAAGCACCACATCCCTCACCCTCTCCCACACCCCAAACTTGCCTGAGCCTAGAGCCCACACCCCGCACCCAAACTCCCTCCCAGAGCCCGCACCTCACACTCTCTCCTGCACCCCTCCAGCCCCAGCCCAGATCCTGCACCCAAATTCCCTGCCAGAGCCTTAGGCTAGTGGCAGGGGTGGGACTTGGACCCGTTTCAGACACCACCAACAATTTTACAAACCTGCCTCCCCTGATGAAGAGAAGACATCTGAACATAGATCTGCTATCTCTCAGATGTGTGCTCTAACCACTGGGCTATGAAATATTCTGAGGTGGGTCTCCCATAATCTCCTGTTGAAGCTCTTCCACTTTGGCATCTGAGCTCGCCTACCAGATCAGTCCCCATAATGATTTATGTGCTCCCCTGCTTATCTTCCCCTGGCTTATGGATATCATTGGAGCTTAGGCACCTGGACACCTGGAAGCAGAAACATAGGTGCCTAGGGAGCTTTTAAAGTAAAAACTTAGGTGCAGATTGAGTTTTGGTGCCAAATGGTTAGACAGCAGCATAATCGGGGTGTGGACTGGGTGCGAGTGAAAGCCATTGGTGCCTAAATCTGAGATTTAGGCACAGAAGTAGCAATTAGGTGCCAAAGTCTCTTTGTGAATCTAGTCCATACATCCCATGGATAGTAACATGTCAAGGCATGAGCTGAAATGATCTAATGACATCTCAAATAAAGTAATAGTGTGTTTATTGTGTTGACTGCTTGTACTTGCACATGGTCTGTACTTTAGTAAATGCACTTCCAGCTCCTTAGCAGTTAACATGTATGGAAGTCATACAAAAGCAGTGGTATATGTGCCCTTTCTTTCTTCACAGGCACGTTGTGATTTATCAGAATCTCCACAATATAAAATGGCCTTTTCAAGTGATATGACTTAACAGCTGATATCTCCCTGTACAGCTCATTAGTTTCCCAGTCACCTTACTGCAAAAAATTATGTTGAAATGTAAAGGTATTAATGATGACATTTAAACACAAATACTTTGAGAGTCTTCATACTTGCTTTTGACACTTTCTAAGCTTTCAGAAAATTAGTCTCAAAGTTGTAACTAGGGCTTAATTAATTTCAATGATGAATCAGTTAAACACTCTATTTGCTTCCTTTAAAAATTACAGTATATGATAGGAAAGCTATTGTAATACTTCTGAAATTTATTTCAATCTGTTGTCAGTATTACCTCTTCCATGCAACGTTAATTATTTAAATGTGAATTATCACAGCTAAACACAAATTCACCAACAGTGTCAAGTTCTGCTGTATGTTTTTTTTTTTTAACCAGCAAGTGATAAATTATGTAAGATACATACCTTTTGGGATAATAGTGTGATGTAAGGCTGTAATATCATAAGCAAGAAGGATGATCAAGTGAAAGAACAAAAAAGGTAATTATAATTATTCTATGTTTTGGTATACAGAGTTGGTTTACACATTTTATTGTTGCTAATGCCATGGATTCTCACTAAGGACTAGATTATGCTAGTGTTCAGTTATACCTTAGCCTCGAGTATTATTGATTTCAATAGGATACTATTCTGCAACAGGTCTTACTCACTGTGAGTAAGAGTAGCAGATTATGGTCCTAAATCTCACTTCATTAATTCAAAAACCAATAATTCTCATAAGAAGCAGGTGTTTTTGGCTCTCTTGTCAAAGATTTAATAGCAGAGTGCAGAGGCCCAGTAGCGTTTGTTTGTTTTTGTGTGTGTTTGTTTGTGTGTTTGTTTGTTTGTTGCTAATTTGTAAAGTTTAATAATCCCAAGTAGGTCTCCCAGTTATTACTGCAAATTAGCAGGGTTTTAGTACAGACATTTTTGAAGGAACTGTATGAATGGTTTGTACATCTGAAAAATAAACAACCACTTCACCAATTAGATATCTAGCAATCAAAGGACTGCATGAAGTGACACTTAATCAATTAAAATAGGTATTAAATTGCTAAATCTATGTGCTAGTGAAGAAAAATAAAGTCTTCTGTTTCTTCCCTTAAAATGTATCCTAATGTTCACCCCTGTACAACACTTACCATTTCTCCTGGCCCTAGCTCCTGAAAACATCTGTTGTCTTCTGCTGTATTGCATTGGGAGAGCTTTCAAAGGGGAGAATGAACCACAATGCTGCAGTGCTTCTTCCTCCAGTTCCACAGCAGGCAGCATTGGAAAGACTAGGAAGCACTAGGAGGTAAAGTGAGGTGTGGAACAGATGTGAGAGCATGGGGAAGTCAGTGAGGCTGAGGAGAGGAGCCTGGGGTGGTAGAGGAGACTGAGACAAGCTCAACCAAGTGTAAAAATATGGCATTTTTTTCCAAACAGCCCTATAGTCTCAGAGTTCAATGACCAACTCTAGAAGTGTTGCCACTTCATAGAGTAAGCATTTCACTGCCAACACCACAATGACTGTTCAGGAGATGTTAATTTTTGTTATTGTTTTATTATCATTTCATTGATTTGTGTGCATAGCAAAAACCCCTGAAGGCTCTCTTCAGGGTCAGGTCCTTACATTAGGATGGTACAGACACAGAACGTACAACAGAAACATGGTCCATGCTCCACAGAACTTGAAATCAAAGCATATGACCAGATATGAATGGTGGAAACAGGCAAGGTCACAGTGAGATGGTAATGGGGTTCTTAAAAACCTCCAATGACAGAGATTCCATAGCCATCTTTTGTCAATTTATTGCAGTGCTTAACTAGCCGGACAGTTAGGAAGTTTTTCCTAATGTCCAACTTAAATCTCACTTGCTGCAATTTAAGCCCATTGTTTCTTGTCCTATCCTTGGCGGTGAAGAAGAACACTTTTTTTCCCCACCCTTCTCCCTGTAACAACCTTTTATTAGCTTGAAAAATGTTATAATATCCTCCCCCACCCCCACTCCCTAGTCTTCTCCTCTCCAGACTAAACAAACACATTTTTTTTTTCAATCTTTCCTTATATGTCATGTTTTCTACCCTTTAAAAAAATTGTTGCTTCTCTGGACTTTCTCCAATTTGTCCACATCTTTCCAGAAAAGTGGCATCCAGAACTGGACACAATACTTCAGTTGAGGCCTTATCAGTGCTGAGTGCAGTGGAAGAATTATTTTGCTTGTATTGCTTACAATACACCTGCTCATACATCCCAGAATATTTTTTGCTTTTTTCACAATAGTGCTACACTGTTGACTCATATTTAGCTTGTGATCCACTATAACCTCCCAGATCCTTTTCCACAATATGCCTTCCCAGGCAATCATTTCCCATTTTGTATGTGTGTAATTGATTGTTCCTTCCTAAGTGGAGTACTTTGCATCTGCAAAATTTATAAGTGTACTCTCTATGACATTATCTAAATCACTGTTGAAGATATTGAACAGAACTGGACCAAGAACTAATCTCTGAGGACCCCACTCAATATGCCCTTCCTGCTTGAATGTGAACCACTGATAACTACTCTCTGATTTTCCAACCACCTTACAGTAGTGCCATCTAGGTTGTATTTCCCTAGTTTGTTTATGAGGAGGCCATGTGAGACAGTATCAAAAGTCTTACTAAAATCAAGATATACTGCATCTATCACTCCCCCAGCCCAGCCACAAGAATTGTTACCCTGTCAAAGAAAGCTATTAGATTGGTTTGACACAATTTGTTCTTGACAAATCCATGATGACTGTTACTTATCACCTTATTATCTTCTAGGTGTTTGGAAATTGATTGCTTAGTTATTTGCTCCATTATCTTTCCAGGTACTGAAGTTAAGCTGACTGGTTATTTAATTATTTAATGCTGAAAAGATCACCATTCCACAGTACCACTTTGCCTTCTCCTTGAGTCTTTGCATTTGCTTCTCTTCTTCCCCATATATTTAATCTCCTCTTCACCTAAAAAGCATTCATACCTCCAGTGTCACTAATATTTTTGTCCTCATTTTATGTTCCCTCCCATTTCCTCAGTCCATGCTAACTCTACTCTTGACTTCCCTCTTTATCTTTTTTACCCATTCATGCCTGTACATGTTGTCTCCTGCCATCTTCTACACATTAAACAGTTCCTTAATTAACACCTCCATCATCTACTTCTTCAAAATATTCATAACAGCTACAAAACATTCCAGCAATAATGACAACAGCCCACTCTGTTTTCCTATATAGCACCAGAAAATGTATGTTATGCCTATGCCTTTCAACTATCTTCTCTTCAAGTCAGAGATACTATGTACTTTAAATAATAGTATACTTCTATCATGCTGCATAAACAATAACAAATACCCATATCTGCTACCATTTTAGTATGCTGTCATAAATATAAAGGGAAGGGTAAACCCCTTTGAAATCCCTCCTGGCCAGGGGAAAGCTCCTCTCACCTGTAAAGGGTTAAGAAGCTAAAGGTAACCTCGCTGGCACCTGACCAAAATGACCAATGAGGAGACAAGATACTTTCAAAAGCTGGGAGGAGGGAGACAAACAAAGGGTTTGTGTCTGTCTGTGTGCTGCTCTTGCCAGAGACAGAACAGGAATGGAGTCTTAGAACTTTTAGTAAGTAATCTAGCTAGGTATGTGTTAGATTATGATTTCTTTAAATGGCTGAGAAAAGAATTGTGCTGAATAGAATAACTATTTCTGTCTGTGTATCTTTTTTGTAACTTAAGGTTTTGCCTAGAGGGGTTCTCTATGTTTTTGAATCTAATTACCCTGTAAGATATCTACCATCCTGATTTTACAGGGGGGATTTCTTTATTTCTATTTACTTCTATTTTTTATTAAAAGTCTTCTTGTAAAAACTGAATGCTTTTTCATTGTTCTCAGATCCAAGGGTTTGGGTCTGTGGTCACCTATGCAAATTGGTGAGGCTTTTTATCCAACATTTCCCAGGAGAGGGGGGGGTGCAAGTGTTGGGAGGATTGTTCATTGTTCTTAAGATCCAAGGGTCTGGGTCTGTAGTCACCTAGGCAAATTGGTGAGGCTTTTTACCAAACCTTGTCCAGGAAGTGGGGTGCAAGGTTTTGGGGAAGTATTTTGGGGGGAAAGACGCGTCCAAACAGCTCTTCCCCAGTAACCAGTATTAGTTTGGTGGTGGTAGCGGCCATTCCAAGGATAACGGGTGTAATAATTTGTACCTTGGGGAAGTTTTGACCTAAGCTGGTAAAGATAAGCTTAGGAGGTTTTTCATGCAGGTCCCCACATCTGTACCCTAGAGTTCAGAGTGGGGGAGGAACCTTGACATGGTGGCACAATGGTGGGATTAACCTGAAATCATTTGAGATCCAGTTGAGATTTTTTGAACTAGAAATACAGATTTTAAAAAGGAAATTTTTTTTTCTTTGGAAAGAAAGTCCAGAAAGCAGCTTTGAAACTGAAAGCAGCTTGGTTTCTCTCTGCTTTGTGGCCAAGCAGAGACAAAAGGGGATTATCTTGTGAATTGCAGGTTTTTTTTGCCTGGAGGCAGGGTACTTAACTCCTGCAGGGAAATTCACAGTCTTACAACCCAGGGTTTTTTTTTTTTCTTTTCTTCCTAAAAGTAAATAGGGTGTGTGTGTTCTACCCATTTGCTTTTTCTTTGGGCTGGGTAAGCAGGTTTCCAAGTAGTTGGAGGTTTTTTGCTTTAATTTGGGCCCAGAGCAGAGACAAGGGAATTGTCTTTTTCTGTAGGCTGACAATCACTATCAGAGAATAGGTATTCTATTCCAGCACAGCAAAATTTTACAGCCAAGTTTTGTTTGTTTATTTCTAAACCTCGGGTGTAAAGTTAGTAAAAACAGAGAGGTTAGAATGACCAAAACCTCAGCTCGACTACAGCTGGAATTAACCAAATTTCAGGCTGAGGAAAGACAAAGGGAACATGAAAGACAGATAGAACTCATGCAGCTGAAGAAGGAACAAGAAATGGAGGAGAGGAAGCATGTGGAGGAGGAGAGGGAAAAAGAGAGGAAGCATGTGGAGGAGATGGAGAGGATAAAGGCCCAGCAGAATATACCAACAAACCCTAGCAATCCTTCTCCAGGTACCACTTCCCATCCCAGAAAGTTCCCCACCTACAAGGCAGGTGATGATACTGAGGCCTTCTTAGAAAACTTCGAAAGGGCCTGCCTTGGGTACAACATCTCTACCGACCAATACATGGTAGAGCTGAGGCCGCAGCTCAGTGGACCCTTAGCTGAGGTGGCAGCTGAAATGCCTAAAGAACACATGAACAAGTATGAACTGTTTAAATCCAAGGCGAGAGTCAGAATGGGGATAACACCCGAGCAGTCTCGTCGGAGGTTCAGAGCCCTAAGGTGGAAACCAGACATGTCATTTACCCGACATCCCTACCACATTGTGAAACATTGGGATGCCTGGATATCAGGAGCAAGTGTTGAATCTCCAGTAAATTTGCCCTTCCTAATGCAAATGGAACAATTCTTAGAGGGTGTTCCTGAGGAAATAGAAAGATACATCCTAGATGGGAAACCCAAAACTGTAATTGAGGCAGGAGAGATTGGAGCCAGATGGGTGGAGGTGGCAGAGAAGAAGAAAACTGGTCGCAGTTGGAGCGGAGACCAGAAGGAACCACCCCAGACCACACCCTATTACCGGGGGCCGCCCAAAGCCCCACCTACCTCCCAAAGAACCCTCCAGACCCCTTATCGTCCCACCACCCCGTTCTCCAGCAACCCTCCTCGCCCCAGTGACCCGTCAGCTGGACGATGTTTTAAGTGTAACGAGCTGGGGCATGTAAAGGCCAACTGCCCCAAGAACCCCAACAGATTACAGTTCATTGCACCGGAATCACACCAGAGGTCCACAGGCCCAGATACCTCCCAGATACCCTTGGAGCGGAGGGAAACTGTGAGTGTGGGTGGGAAGAAGGTCACCGCGTGGAGGGACACCGGAGCACAAGTGTCAGCTATCCATGCTTCCTTAGTGGACCCCAATTTAATCAACCCAGAGATCCAAGTGACGATTCAACCCTTCAAGTCCAACTCTTTCAATTTGCCTACAGCCAAGTTACCTGTCCAGTACAAGGGCTGGTCAGGAATGTGGACTTTTGCAGTCTATGATGATTATCCCATCCCCATGCTGTTGGGGGAAGACTTGGCCAATCATGTGAAGCAGGCCAAGAGGGTGGGAATGGTCACCCGCAGCCAGGCTAAACAAGCCGTGAGGCCTAGCTCTGTTCCAGAAACTTCTATCAGGACCCAGTCAGAGGTGATGGACCTGGACCCCAGGCCAATGTCTGCAACAGCAGTAGTGGATCCAGTCCCAGAGACCCAGACGGAACCAGTCCCAGAACCGGAACCAGCCGAACAACCAACACCAGACCCCGTGTCAGCACTGAATCCAGTACTTGCAACCTCAACACCAGAGGGCCCCACCGAACCTGAACTGGCAGCAGCCGATAACCCTACACAAGAGGCTCAGCCGGAGCCTGAATCCCAACATAGTGCACCAGCGGAGAGCGGTTCACAGTCAACAGAAACAGCTCCATCCCCTATATCGCTTCCAGAGGGACCAAGCCTAGGTCCACAATCCCATGAGGAACTGATGTCTCCAGCATCAAGGGAACAGTTCCAGACCGAACAGGAAGCAGATGAAAGCCTCCAGAGAGCTTGGACGGCGGCACGGAGCAACCCACCGCCTCTCAGCTCTTCTAATCGATCCAGGTTTGTTGTAGAAAGAGGACTTTTATACAAGGAAACTCTTTCTGGTGGACACCAGGAAGACTGGCATCCTCAGAGACAGTTGGTAGTTCCAACTAAATACCGGGCCAAGCTCTTGAGCTTAGCCCATGATCACCCTAGTGGCCATGCTGGGGTGAACAGGACCAAAGACCATTTGGGGGGGTCATTCCACTGGGAGGGAATGGGCAAGGATGTTTCTACCTATGTCCAGTCTTGTGAGGTGTGCCAAAGAGTGGGAAAACCCCAAGACCAGGTCAAAGCCCCTCTCCAGCCACTCCCCATCATTGAAGTTCCATTTCAGTGAGTAGCTGTGGATATTCTGGGTCCTTTTCCGAAAAAGACACCCAGAGGAAAGCAGTACATACTGACTTTCATGGATTTTGCCACCCGATGGCCGGAAGCAGTAGCTCTAAGCAACACCAGGGCTAAAAGTGTGTGCCAGGCACTAGCAGACATTTTTGCCAGGGTAGGTTGGCCCTCCGACATCCTCACAGATGCAGGGACTAATTTCCTGGCAGGAACTATGAAAAACCTTTGGGAAGCTCATGGGGTAAATCGCTTGGTTGCCACTCCTTACCATCATCAAACAAATGGCATGGTGGAGAAGTTTAATGGAACTTTGGGGGCCATGATACGTAAATTTGTAAATGAGCACTCCAATGATTGGGACCTAGTGTTGCAGCAGTTGCTCTTTGCCTACAGAGCTGTACCACATCCCAGTTTAGGGTTTTCCCCATTTGAACTTGTATATGGCCGTGAGGTTAAGGGGCCATTGCAGTTGGTGAAGCAGCAATGGGAGGGATTTACACCTTCTCCAGGAACTAACATTCTGGACTTTGTAACCAACCTACAGAACACCCTCCGAACCTCTTTAGCCCTTGCTAGAGAAAACTTACAGGATGCTCAAAAAGAGCAAAAAGCCTGGTATGATAAACATGCCAGAGAGCGTTCCTTCAAAGTAGGAGACCAGGTCATGGTCTTAAAGGCGCTCCAGGCCCATAAAATGGAAGCATCGTGGGAAGGGCCATTCACGGTCCAGGAGCGCCTGGGAGCTGTTAATTATCTCATAGCATTCCCCACCTCCAACCGAAAGCCTAAGGTGTACCATATTAATTCTCTAAAGCCCTTTTATTCCAGAGAATTAAAGGTTTGTCAGTTTACAGCCCAGGGAGGAGACGACGCTGAGTGGCCTGAAGGTGTCTACTACGAAGGGAAATGTGGTGGTGGTGTGGAAGAGATGAACCTCTCCATGACCCTTGGGCGTATGCAGCGACAGCAGATCCAGGAGCTGTGCACTAGCTACGCGCCAACGTTCTCAGCCACCCCAGGACTGACTGAACGGGCATACCACTCCATTGACACAGGTAATGCTCACCCAATTAGGGTCCAACCTTACCGGGTGTCTCCTCAAGCTAAAACTGCTATAGAACGGGAGATCCAGGATATGTTACAGATGGGGGTAATCCGCCCCTCTGAAAGTGCATGGGCATCTCCAGTGGTTCTAGTTCCCAAACCAGATGGGGAAATACGTTTTTGCGTGGACTACCGTAAGCTAAATGCTGTAACTCGCCCAGACAACTATCCAATGCCACGCACAGATGAACTATTAGAGAAACTGGGACGGGCCCAGTTCATCTCTACCTTGGACTTAACCAAGGGGTACTGGCAGGTACCGCTAGATGAATCTGCCAAGGAAAGGTCAGCCTTCATCACACATCTCGGGCTGTATGAATTTAATGTACTCCCTTTCGGGCTGCGAAATGCACCCGCCACTTTCCAAAGACTTGTAGATGGTCTCCTAGCGGGATTAGGAGAATATGCAGTCGCCTACCTTGATGACGTGGCCATATTTTCGGATTCCTGGGCAGACCACCTGGAACATCTACAAAAAGTCCTTGAGCGCATAAGGGAGGCAGGACTAACTGTTAAGGCTAAGAAGTGTCAAATAGGCCTAAACAGAGTGACTTACCTTGGACACCAGGTGGGTCAAGGAACTATCAGCCCCCTACAGGCCAAAGTGGATGCTATCCAAAAGTGGCCTGTCCCAAAGTCAAAGAAACAGGTTCAATCCTTCTTAGGCTTGGCCGGTTATTACAGACGATTTGTACCGCACTACAGCCAAATCGCTGCCCCACTGACAGACCTAACCAAAAAGAAACAGCCAAATGCTGTTCAGTGGACCGGAAAGTGTCAGAAGGCCTTTAACAAGCTTAAAGCGACACTCATGTCTGACCCTGTACTAAGGGCCCCAGACTTTGACAAACCGTTCCTAGTAACCACAGATGCGTCCGAGCGTGGTGTGGGAGCAGTTTTAATGCAGAAAGGACCTGATCAAGAATTCCACCCTGTAGTGTTTCTCAGCAAAAAACTGTCTGAGAGGGAAAGCAACTGGTCAGTCACTGAAAAAGAATGTTATGCCATTGTCTACGCTCTGGAAAAGCTACGCCCATATGTTTGGGGACGGCGTTTCCACCTGCAAACCGACCATGCTGCACTAAAGTGGCTTCACACCGTCAAAGAAACTAACAAAAAACTTCTTCGGTGGAGTTTAGCTCTGCAAGATTTTGATTTCAACGTCCAACACATCTCAGGAGCTTCTAACAAAGTGGCTGATGCACTCTCCCGTGAAAGTTTCCCAGAATCAACTGGTTAAAATCGTCCTTGAGATGTGGAAAATATTGTTAGTCTTTATGTACTTGGTAGTATATTTAGAGATGCATGTGTCTTATTAACTCTGTTTTCCTAGAGCTCCAGGAAGAAATCCCAGCCAGTGTTTCACCCTAGCTGAGATTTGGGGGGCGTGTCATAAATATAAAGGGAAGGGTAAACCCCTTTGAAATCCCTCCTGGCCAGGGGAAAGCTCCTCTCACCTGTAAAGGGTTAAGAAGCTAAAGGTAACCTCGCTGGCACCTGACCAAAATGACCAATGAGGAGACAAGATACTTTCAAAAGCTGGGAGGAGGGAGACAAACAAAGGGTTTGTGTCTGTCTGTGTGCTGCTCTTGCCAGAGACAGAACAGGAATGGAGTCTTAGAACTTTTAGTAAGTAATCTAGCTAGGTATGTGTTAGATTATGATTTCTTTAAATGGCTGAGAAAAGAATTGTGCTGAATAGAATAACTATTTCTGTCTGTGTATCTTTTTTGTAACTTAAGGTTTTGCCTAGAGGGGTTCTCTATGTTTTTGAATCTAATTACCCTGTAAGATATCTACCATCCTGATTTTACAGGGGGGATTTCTTTATTTCTATTTACTTCTATTTTTTATTAAAAGTCTTCTTGTAAAAACTGAATGCTTTTTCATTGTTCTCAGATCCAAGGGTTTGGGTCTGTGGTCACCTATGCAAATTGGTGAGGCTTTTTATCCAACATTTCCCAGGAGAGGGGGGGGTGCAAGTGTTGGGAGGATTGTTCATTGTTCTTAAGATCCAAGGGTCTGGGTCTGTAGTCACCTAGGCAAATTGGTGAGGCTTTTTACCAAACCTTGTCCAGGAAGTGGGGTGCAAGGTTTTGGGGAAGTATTTTGGGGGGAAAGACGCGTCCAAACAGCTCTTCCCCAGTAACCAGTATTAGTTTGGTGGTGGTAGCGGCCATTCCAAGGATAACGGGTGTAATAATTTGTACCTTGGGGAAGTTTTGACCTAAGCTGGTAAAGATAAGCTTAGGAGGTTTTTCATGCAGGTCCCCACATCTGTACCCTAGAGTTCAGAGTGGGGGAGGAACCTTGACATATGCTTTTCTAAAATATTTAATTTCCATGTCTTTTATTGTTCCCTCTATAAGACCAAATATTATTTAAGTCTCCTTTGAAATGTCCATAAGTTTGCCTATTCATGCTCTTCTGAAATATTTTCTTACTCTTCTCTGCTTTTATTTGTTTCTCAGTTTTCTTATGCCCCCCACAACTTTTTATATATAATTTTGAATTGTTACCTAGAATTGTACTTCATGTTGCATTACTACTACCTTAACATTCTGCATTTTGAAAATCCTTAAGAAAGCAGAAATAAATAGAGTGTGTCTGCAGAGGACACCTTGAATGGGACACAGTATTCCAGCGATGTTCTCATCAACACCATACACAAAGGTAAAACAAATTATATTATGTACAACCCTTGGGTCCCTCCTCAGCTGTTATGCATCACCTATAGAGCCTGAACTCTGAACTTTCAGCACATTTCGGTCATTTCCTATTTTGTATGTGTGTAATTGATTATTCTTCCTTAGTGGAGTACTTTGCATGAGTCCTTGTTTTATTTCATTCTGTTTACTTCAGACTGTTTCTTCAGTTTGTCCAGATCATTTTGAATTTTAATCCTGTCCTCCAAAGCACTAGCAATCCTTTCCAACTTGATATCTCTGCAAACTTTATAAGCGTACTCTCTACACATTATCTAAATCATTGATGAAGATATTGAACAGAAACCAATTCAGGACCAACCCCTGTGGGACCCCACTCAATACGCCTATCCACTTTGAAGGTGAACTATTCGGAACTACTCTCTGGGAATGGTTTTCCAGACTGTTGTGCTCCCACCTTATAGTAGCTCCATTTAGACTATATTTCCCTAGTGTGTTTTTGATGAGATCATGCAGGACAGTATCAAAAGCTGTACTGAAGTCAAGATATACAAAAACTACTATTTCCTCCCTCTCCACAAGGCTTGTTACCCTGTCAAAGAAAGCTATTAAGTTGGTTTAACACAATATGTTCTTGACAAATTCATGTTCAATGTTACTTATCGCCATTATTAGCTTCTAGATGTTTGCAAATTGATTGCTTGATTATTTAATCCATTATCTTTCCACAAAGTTTAGCTGACTGGTCTGTAATTACCCAGGTTCTTATTCCCTTTTTATAGGTTGGCACTATCTTTGCCCTCTTCCAGTCATCTGAAATATTTCCTGTCTTCCATGAGATTTAGAAGATAATTGTTACTAGCTCAGCTATCTCCTCAGTCAGCTCCTTCAGTATTGTCGGATGTTTTTCATCAGGCCCTGCTGACTTCAGGACATATAACTTGTCTACATAATTTTTAATTTGTTCTTTCCCTATTTTAGCCTCAGATCCTACTTCATTTTCTCTGGTGTTTTCATTTTCCGTAGTGTAGACATACCCACTATGGGTATGTCTACACTAAGGAATAAGGTCGAATTTATAGAAGTCGGTTTTTTAGAAATCGGTTTTACATATTCGAGTCTGTGTGTCCCCACAGAAAATGCTCTAAGTGCATTAAGTGCATTAACTTGGCGGAGCGCTTCCACAGTACTGAGGCTAGAGTCGACTTCCGGAGCGTTGCACTGTGGGTAAAAAGAAAAGGAGTACTTGTGGCACCTTAGAGACTAACCAATTTATTTGAGCATGAGCTTTCATGAGCTACAGCTCACTTCATCGGATGCATACCGTGGAAACTGCAGCAGACTTTATATATACACAGAGAATATGAAACAATACCTCCTCCCACCCCACTGTCCTGCTGGTAATAGCTTATCTAAAGTGATCATCAGGTGGGCCATTTCCAGCACAAATCCAGGTTTTCTCACCCTCCACCCCCCCACACAAATTCACTCTCCTGCTGGTGCTAGCCCATCCAAAGTGACAACTCTTTACATAGTCAAGTCGGGCTATTTCCTGCATAGATCCAGGTTTTCTCACATCCCCCCCACCCCCATACACACACAAACTCACTCTCCTGCTGGTAATAGCTCATCCAAACTGACCACTCTCCAAGTTTAAATCCAAGTTAAACCAGAACATCTGGGGGGGGGGTAGGAAAAAACAAGAGGAAACAGGCTACCTTGCATAATGACTTAGCCACTCCCAGTCTCTATTTAAGCCTAAATTAATAGTATCCAATTTGCAAATGAATTCCAATTCAGCAGTTTCTCGCTGGAGTCTGGATTTGAAGTTTTTTTGTTTTAAGATAGCGACCTTCATGTCTGTGATTGCGTGACCAGAGAGATTGAAGTGTTCTCCGACTGGTTTATGAATGTTATAATTCTTGACATCTGATTTGTGTCCATTTATTCTTTTACGTAGAGACTGTCCAGTTTGACCAATGTACATGGCAGAGGGGCATTGCTGGCACATGATGGCATATATCACATTGGTGGATGTGCAGGTGAACGAGCCTCTGATAGTGTGGCTGATGTTATTAGGCCCTGTGATGGTGTCCCCTGAATAGATATGTGGGCACAATTGGCAACGGGCTTTGTTGCAAGGATAAGTTCCTGGGTTAGTGGTTCTGTTGTGTGGTATGTGGTTGTTGGTGAGTATTTGCTTCAGGTTGCGGGGCTGTCTGTAGGCAAGGACTGGCCTGTCTCCCGAGACTTGTGAGAGTGTTGGGTCATCCTTTAGGATAGGTTGTAGATCCTTAATAATGCGTTGGAGGGGTTTTAGTTGGGGGCTGAAAGTGACCGCTAGTGGCGTTCTGTTATTTTCTTTGTTAGGCCTGTCCTGTAGTAGGTAACTTCTGGGAACTCTTCTGGCTCTATCAATCTGTTTCTTTACTTCTGCAGGTGGGTATTGTAGTTGTAAGAAAGCTTGACAGAGATCTTGTAGGTGTTTGTCTCTGTCTGAGGGGTTGGAGCAAATGCGGTTGTATCGCAGAGCTTGGCTGTAGACGATGGATCATGTGGTGTGGTCAGGGTGAAAGCTGGAGGCATGCAGGTAGGAATAGCGGTCAGTAGGTTTCCGGTATAGGGTGGTGTTTATGTGGCCATTGTTTATTAGCACTGTAGTGTCCAGGAAGTGGATCTCTTGTGTGGACTGGACCAGGCTGAGGTTGGTGGTGGGATGGAAATTGTTGAAATCATGGTGGAATTCCTCAAGGGCTTCTTTTCCATGGGTCCAGATGATGAAGATGTCATCAATATAGCGCAAGTAGAGTAGGGGCTTTAGGGGACGAGAGCTGAGGAAGCGTTGTTCTAAATCAGCCATAAAAATGTTGGCATAATGTGGGGCCATGCGGGTACCCATAGCAGTGCCGCTGATTTGAAGGTATACATTGTCCCCAAATGTGAAATAGTTATGGGTAAGGACAAAGTCACAAAGTTCAGCCACCAGGTTAGCCGTGACATTATCGGGGATAGTGTTCTTGACGGCTTGTAGTCCATCTTTGTGTGGAATGTTGGTGTAGAGGGCTTCTACATCCATAGTAGCCAGGATGGTGTTATCAGGAAGATCACCGATGGATTGAAGTTTCCTCAGGAAGTCAGTGGTGTCTCGAAGGTAGCTGGGAGTGCTGGTAGCGTAGGGCCTGAGGAGGGAGTCTACATAGCCAGACAACCCTGCTGTCAGGGTGCCAATGCCTGAGATGATGGGGCGCCCAGGATTTCCAGGATTATGGATCTTGGGTAGTAGAATATCCCAGGTCGGGGTTCCAGGGGTGTGTCTGTGCGGATTTGATCTTGTGCTTTTTCAGGAAGTTTCTTGAGCAAATGCTGTAGTTGCTTTTGGTAACTCTCAGTGGGATCATAGGGTAATGGCTTGTAGAAACTCATGTTGGAGATCTGCCGAGCAGCCTCTTGTTCATATTCCGACCTATTCATGATGACAACAGCACCTGCTTTGTCAGCCTTTTTGATTATGATGTCAGAGTTCCAATCCAGACTCCAGCGAGAAACTGCTGAATTGGAATTCATTTGCAAATTGGATACTATTAATTTAGGCTTAAATAGAGACTGGGAGTGGCTAAGTCATTATGCAAGGTAGCCTGTTTCCTCTTGTTTTTTCCTACCCCCCCCCCAGATGTTCTGGTTTAACTTGGATTTAAACTTGGAGAGTGGTCAGTTTGGATGAGCTATTACCAGCAGGAGAGTGAGTTTGTGTGTGTATGGGGGTGGGGGGGATGTGAGAAAACCTGGATTTGTGCAGGAAATAGCCCAACTTGATTATGTAAAGAGTTGTCACTTTGGATGGGCTAGCACCAGCAGGAGAGTGAATTTGTGTGGGGGGGTGGAGGGTGAGAAAACCTGGATTTGTGCTGGAAATGGCCCACCTGTTGATCACTTTAGATAAGCTATTACCAGCAGGACAGTGGGGTGGGAGGAGGTATTGTTTCATATTCTCTGTGTATATATAAAGTCTGCTGCAGTTTCCACAGTATGCATCCGATGAAGTGAGCTGTAGCTCACGAAAGCTCATGCTCAAATAAATTGGTTAGTCTCTAAGGTGCCACAAGAACTCCTTTTCTTTTTGCGAATACAGACTAACACGGCTGTTACTCTGAAACCTGGCACTGTGGGTAGCTATCCCACAGTTCCCGCAGTCTCCGCTGCCCATTGGAATTCTGGGTTGAGATCCCAATGCCTGATGGGGCTAAAACATTGTCACGGGTGATTCTGGGTACATATCGTCAGGCCCCCGTTCCCTCCCTCCCTCCGTGAAAGCAAGGGCAGACAATCGTTTCGCGCCTTTTTTCCTGAGTTACCTGTGCAGACGCCATACCACTGCAAGCATGGAGCCCGCTCAGGTAACCGTGACCCTATGTCTCCTGGGTGCTGGCAGACGCGGTACGGCATTGCTACAAAGTAGCAGTAACCCCTTGCCTTGTGGCAGCAGACGGTACAGTACGACTGGTAGCCGTCATCGTCATGTCCGAGGTGCTCCTGGCCACGTCGGCTGGGAGCGCCTGGGCAGACATGGGTGCAGGGACTAAATTTGGAGTGACTTGACCAGGTCATTCTCTTTAGTCCTGCCCGCAGTCAGTCCTATTGAACCGTCTTATGGTGAGCGGGCAGGCGATACGGACTGCTAGCAGTCGTACTGTACCATCTTCTGCCGAGCAGCCATGAGATGTGGATGGCATGCAGTCCTTCTGCACCGTCTGCTGCCAGCCAAAGATGTAAAAGATAGATGGAGTGGATCAAAACAAGAAATAGACCAGATTTGATTTGTACTCATTTGCTTCCCCCCCTCCCCTGTCTAGGGGACTCATTCTTCTAGATCACACTGCAGTCACTCACAGAGAAGGTGCAGCGAGGTAAATCTAGCCATGTGTCAATCAGAGGCCAGGCTAACCTTCTTGTTCCAATAAGAACGATAACTTAGGTGCACCATTTCTTATTGGAACCCTCCGTGAAGTCCTGCCTGAAATACTCCTAGATGTAAAGCCACCCCCTTTGTTGATTTTAGCTCCCTGAAGCCAACCCTGTAAGCGCCCCTCCCGGCGTCAGAGCGACGGCAAACAATCGGGCATCTGAGAGTGCTGTCCAGAGCAGTCACAATGGAGCACTCTGATGGGGCTAAAACATTGTTGCGGGTGGTTCTGGGTACGTATAGTCAGGCCCTCGTTCCCTCCCTCCCTCCGTGAAAGCAAGGGCAGACAATCATTTCGCGCCTTTTTTCCTGAGTTACCTGTGCAGACGCCATACCACGGCAAGCATGGAGCCCGCTCAGGTAACCGTCACCCTATGTCTCCTGGGTGCTGGCAGACGCGGTACGGCTTTGCTGCACAGTAGCAGCAACCCATTGCCTTCTGGCAGCAGACGGTGCAGTACGATTGGTAGTCGTCCTCGTCGTGTCCGAGGTGCTCCTGGCCACGTCGGCTGGGAGCGCCTGGGGAGACATGGGTGCAGGGACTAAATTTGGAGTGACTTGACCAGGTCATTCTCTTTAGTCCTGCAGTCAGTCCTATTGAACCGTCTTATGGTGAGCGGGCAGGCGATACGGACTTCTAGCAGTCGTACTGTACCATCTTCTGCCAGGCAGGCAAGAGATGAGGATTGCTAGCAGTCGTATTGTACCATCTTCTGCCAGGCAGGCAAGAGATGGGGATGGCTAGCAGTCGTACTGTACCATCTTCTGCCGAGCAGCCATGAGATGTGGATGGCATGCAGTCCTTCTGCACCGTCTGCTGCCAGCCAAAGATGTAAAAGATAGATGGGGTGGATCAAAACAAGAAATAGACCAGATTTGTTTTGTACTCATTTGCCTCCTCCCCTGTCTAGGGGACTCATTCTTCTAGATCACACTGCAGTCACTCACAGAGAAGGTGCAGCGAGGTAAATCTAGCCATGTATCAGTCAGAGGCCAGGCTAACCTCCTTGTTCCAATAAGAACAATAACTTAGGTGAACCATTTCTTATTGGAACCCTCCATGAAGTCCTGCCTGAAATACTCCTTGATGTACAGGCACCCCCTTTGTTGATTTTAGCTCCCTGAAGCCAACCCTGTAAGCCGTGTCATCAGTCGCCCCTCCCTCCGTCAGAGCAATGGCAGACAATCGTTCCGCGCCTTTTTTCTGTGCGGTCGCCATACCAAGGCAAGCATGGAGGCCGCTCAGCTCACTTTGGCAATTAGGAGCACATTAAACACTACACGTATTATCCAGCAGTATATGCAGCACCAGAACCTGGCAAAGCGATACCGGGCGAGGAGGCGACGTCAGCGTGGTCACATGAGTGATCAGGACATGGACACAGATTTCTCTGAAAGCCTGGGCCCTGCCAATGCATGCATCATGGTGCTAATGGGGCAGGTTCATGCTGTGGAACGCCGATTCTGGGCTCGGGAAACAAGCACAGACTGGTGGGACCGCACAGTTTTGCAGGTCTGGGACGATTCCCAGTGGCTGCGAAACTTTCGCATGCGTAAGGGCACTTTCATGGAACTTTGTGACTTGCTTTCCCCTGCCCTGAGGCACATGAATACCAAGATGAGAGCAGCCCTCACAGTTGAGAAGCGAGTGGCGATAGCCCTGTGGAAGCTTGCAACGCCAGACAGCTACCGGTCAGTTGGGAATCAATTTGGAGTGGGCAAATCTACTGTGGGGGCTGCTGTGATGCAAGTAGCCCACGCAATCAAAGATCTGCTGATATCAAGGGTAGTGACCCTGGGAAATGTGCAGGTCATAGTGGATGGCTTTGCTGCAATGGGATTCCCTAACTGTGGTGGGGCTATAGACGGAACCCATATCCCTATCTTGGCACCGGAGCACCAAGCCAGCGAGTACATAAACCGCAAGGGGTACTTTTCGATAGTGCTGCAAGCTCTGGTGGATCACAAGGGACGTTTCACCAACATCAACGTGGGATGGCCGGGAAAGGTACATGACGCTCGCATCTTCAGGAACTCTGGTCTGTTTCAAAAGCTGCAGGAAGGGACTTTATTCCCAGACCAGAAAATAACTGTTGGGGATGTTGAAATGCCTATATGTATCCTTGGGGACCCAGCCTACCTCTTAATGCCATGGCTCATGAAGCCGTACACAGGCAGCCTGGACAGTAGTCAGGAGCTGTTCAACTACAGGCTGAGCAAGTGCAGAATGGTGGTAGAATGTGCATTTGGACGTTTAAAGGCGCGCTGGCGCAGTTTACTGACTCGCTTAGACCTCAGCGAAACCAATATTCCCACTGTTATTACTGCTTGCTGTGTGCTCCACAATATCTGTGAGAGTAAGGGGGAGACGTTTATGGCGGGGTGGGAGGTTGAGGCAAATCGCCTGGCTGCTGGTTACGCGCAGCCAGACACCAGGGCGGTTAGAAGAGCACAGGAGGGCGCGGTACGCATCAGAGAAGCTTTGAAAACCAGTTTCATGACTGGCCAGGCTACGGTGTGAAAGTTCTGTTTGTTTCTCCTTGATGAAACCCCCCGCCCCTTGGTTCACTCTACTTCCCTGTAAGCTAACCACCCGCCCCTCCTCCCTTCAATCACCGCTTGCAGAGGCAATAAAGTCATTGTTGCTTCACATTCATGCATTCTTTATTCATTCATCACACAAATAGGGGGATGACTACCAAGGTAGCCCAGGAGGGGTGGTGGAGGAGGGAAGGAAAATGCCACACAGCACTTTAAGCACACCACTTTAAAAGTTTACAACTTTAAAATTTATTGAATGACAGCCTTCTTTTTTTTGGGCAATCCTCTGTGGTGGAGTGGCTGGTTGGCCGGAGGCCCCCCCCACCGCGTTCTTGGGCGTCTGGGTGTGGAGGCTATGGAACTTGGGGAGGAGGGCGGTTGGTTAAAGAGGGGCAGCAGTGGCAGTCTGTGCTCCAGCTGCCTTTGCTGCAGCTCAACCATACACTGGAGCATACTGGTTTGGTCCTGCAGCAGCCTCAGCATTGAATCCTGCCTCCTCTCATCACGCTGCCGCCACATTTGAGCTTCAGCCCTGTCTTCAGCCCGCCACTTACTCTCTTCAGCCCTCCACCTCTCCTCCCGGTCATTTTGTGCTTTCCTGCACTCTGACATTATTTGCCTCCACGCATTCGTCTGTGCTCTGTCAGTGTGGGAGGACAGCATGAGCTCGGAGAACATTTCATCGCGAGTGCGTTTTTTTTTCTTTCTAAGCTTCACTAGCCTCTGGGAAGGAGAAGATCCTGTGATCATTGAAACACATGCAGCTGGTGGAGAAAAAAAAAGGGACAGCGGTATTTAAAAAGACACATTTTATAAAACAGTGGCTACACTCTTTCAGGGTAAACCTTGCTGTTAACATTACATACATAGCACATGTGCTTTCGTTACAAGGTCGCATTTTGCCTCCTCCCACCGCGTGACTACCCCCTCAACCTTCCCCCCTCCCTGTGGCTAACAGCGGGGAACATTTCTGTTTAGCCACAGGCAAACAGCCCAGCAGGAATGGGCTCCTCTGACTGTCCCCTGAAGAAAAGCACTCTATTTCAACCAGGTGACCATGAATTATATCTCACTCTCCTGAGGATAACACAGAGAGATAAAGAACGGATGTTGTTTGAATGCCAGCAAACATACACTGCAATGCTTTGTTCTACAATGATTCCCGAGTACGTGTTACTGGCCTGGAGTGGTAAAGTGTCCTACCATGAAGGACGCAATAAGGCTGCCCTCCCCAGAAACCTTTTGCAAAGGCTTTAGGACTGCATCTAGGAGAACTGCAAATGCCAGGGCAAAGTAATCCTTTCACATGCTTGCTTTTAAACCATGTATAGTATTTTAAAAGGTACACTCACCAGAGGTCCCTTCTCCGCCTGCTGGGTCCAGGAGGCAGCCTTGGGTGGGTTCGGGGGGTACTGGCTCCAGGTCTAGGGTGAGAAACAGTTCCTGGCTGTCGGGAAAACCGGTTTCTCCGTTTGCTTGCTGTGAGCTATCTACAACCTCCTCCTCATCATCATCATCTTCGTCCCCAAAACCTGTTTCCATATTGCCTCCATCTCCATTGAAGGAGTCAAACAACATGGCTGGGGTAGTGGTGGCTGAACCCCCTAAAATGGCATGCAGCTCATCATAGAAGTGGCATGTTTGGGGCTCTGACCCAGAGTGGCTGTTCGCCTCTCTGGTTTTCTGGTATGCTTGCCTCAGCTCCTTCAGTTTCACACGGCACTGCTTCGGGTCCCTGTTATGGCCTCTGTCCTTCATGCCCTGGGAGATTTTCACAAAGGTTTTGGCATTTCGAAAACTGGAACGGAGTTCTGATAGCACGGATTCCTCTCCCCAAACAGCGATCAGATCCCGTACCTCCCGTTCGGTCCATGCTGGAGCTCTTTTGCGATTCTGGGACTCCATCATGGTCACCTGTGCTGATGAGCTCTGCATGGTCACCTGCAGCTTGCCACGCTGGGCAAACAGGAAATGAGATTCAAAAGTTCGCGGTTCTTTTCCTGTCTACCTGGCCAGTGCATCTGAGTTGAGAGTGCTGTCCAGAGCGGTCAGAATGGAGCACTCTGGGATAGCTCCCGGAGGCCAATACCATCGAATTGTGTCCACAGTACCCCAAATTCGAGCCGGCAGCGTCGATTTAAGCGCTAATCCACTTGTCGGGTGGAGTAAGGAAATCGATTTTAAGAGCCCTTTAAGTCGAAATAAAGGGCTTCATTGTGTGGACGGGTGCAGGTTTACATCGATTTAATGCTGCTAAATTCGACCTAAAGTCCTAGTGTAGACCAGGGCTATGTCAGATGTGCAATCACTGCTAATCTTTCCAGTGAAAACTGAAACACTTCAGCCATGTCCACTTTTTCTGTTATTGTCTTTCCTCCCTCATTGAGTAATGAGCCCACCCTGTCCTTTGTCTTCCTCTTGCTTCTAATGTATTTGTAGAATGTTTTCTTGTTACCCTTTATGTTCTTAGTCAGCTTAATCTCATTTTTGTGCCTTGGTCTTCGTAATTTTGTCCCTACATTCTTGTGCTGTGCATGCATCACAGCCAAGGTGAGTTTTAAGGAGGAATTTGAAATAGGATAATGTAGTGACCTTGCAGCTTTCTAAGGAGAGAGCCTCCCATGCATATGGGGGCACTGTAGGAGAAAGCAGGAAGTTACTCAAGGGAAAAAATGTGAGCATCAAGGAGTAACAGCTTCAGCAGAGCAAGGGAAGAGATTTTCAGCTTGATACAATGATTGTATTGTAATAACACTAGTAAACTTAATAGAAACATTCTTTATTAGACTGATTTATATATGTATATAAATGTAACGCAGGAACTAAAATAAAGAATGCATCATTACTCTAATTATATAGAAAATAAATAGTTCAGGACAGTGGAGGTCAATGGTGCTATGTCAATTTATACCAGCTATGTCTTTGATAAAACGATTATTTTGACTTGTTATACAAATTGATCTTTTATCTATCTACCATCACCATGACACTTGAATGCTTGGGAGTATTTAAACAAATAAAAATATGTAATGTGGAGACTAAATAGTACACCTTAGAGACCAAATTAGTTTGTGATAAATCAATTCAGATAGTCCCTCTGACCCTCTTGTTTAGTCCTGCATAAAAATAAGAGGTAAAATATTACTATGAAAACACCTGCATATTCACAGCCTCATATCCTGGGCAGGATGGGGTTGGCATCACTGAAAACAGGGTAAGGATATTACCTCCAAATTATGCATTTGTAATTTATGGGAAAAGACAAGCAGCCCTGCATCCATCTGTATTCCTTTTAGCACTCATCCTTCCTGAATCTGTCAGCATGACCAAGTTATCTTCCATATTGCTATTAGGCTTCAGGCTGCAGAAGCACTCTTGTGACTATTCTAATGTGAATCAGACAGTACAGAGAGGAAGTTATTGCTTCTCAGAGAAATAAAAACAGTCTCTGAATCTGATATTTATTCTTAACATTTACTATGGAAGTGTCTAGGGAACAGGAAAGAGTGGAGCCCCATTGTGCTAGGCACTATACAAACAAAGAGTAGCAGGCAGTCCCCTGGTCCATAGAGCTTACACTCTAAGTAGACAAAACAGGCGGTGTGGGGAAAGGGTTAGAATATACAAGCAGAGGGAACAATGTGATGGCAGCAAACATGTTAGTTCCTCAAGGTTTTTTGGAAGTGGGAGTTCTGGGTTGGGATTTGGGGATTTAATTAAGAGGGAATGAAGCTGGGATGGAGGCTGCAGAAACAGGACATCAAGAAGAGGGGAGGGATAGCTCAGTGGTTTAAGCATTAGCCTCCTAAAGTCAGGGTTGTGAGTTCAATCCTGGAGGGGGTCATTTAGGGATCTGGGGCAAAAATTGGGGATTGGTCTTACTTTGAGCAGGGGGTTGGATTAGATGTTCACCTGAGGTCCTTTCCAGCCCTTATTTTTATGATTCTAAGAAGGGAAGATGTTGAGGTGAAGAGATTGTGAGTGTTACCTCAAGGGGAATAAGGCAATGCTTCAGAAAGGAAAACTTTAGAAATGGTAAAGGGGAGATAAAAGGAAAGCCCCTTTTCTCAAAAGGTGCAGATTCGACTCCCTCCTGTATCTGTCACCAGTGGATTTGTCTTACAAGAAGGGTGTCCCTCCCTCCTTGTGTAACATAAATTAAAAAAAAATAGAAGACAAGGTGATATGGTGCAAACAAAGCTAAGTGTATTCAGGGTAAAGATAGAGAAATGGGGGGGGGGGGGGAGGGGAGAAGAAACACAAACGTAACCAATACAATCAAACAGTGACTGGCTTTAGGAGCTTGAACTGAGACCCACAAAACCTCCCTTTTTCCAGAAAAATAATAAATTAAACCCCACTACAGCAACCTCTCCTACTATACTCAGGCACAGTGGATGCTATGCACAGACGTGAGGCCCAGGATCTTCAACTCTCTGGCTGATTGGGAGCCTTTGAGGAGGACCACTGGGGAGTCCTGGCAACTGGTGGACTTTGTCGCAGGTGGGAAGACCCTCTGGGATGTTGGACACCAGGAAAGCTGCAGGATTCCTTCACCGGTAAGATGGTTTCGCTGTGGCGGGAATGATGATGATGACAGGTCTCTCCTTTCTCTGTCTCGCTTCGGGATAGATGATGTTCTTCTCGCTAGCTCTGGAACGCTGGAATGGACAGGACTGTGCAGGTGCTGAGAAAATCTTTAAGGCGGGAAAAGTTTTGATGGAATAGAGTGCTGGGGGTTGGTTTTGGTGGGAAAAAATGGTTCTGTCCGGTTTGAGCCAGGGTACTCCAGTGTCTAAGTTGTAAACAAATTTGCTTACAAAATGGAGTCCAAGGGTCACAGATGATATACTCCATATTGGATTTCATTAGAGCCAGTGATTTACATAACCTTTATCTTATGTACATTATTAAAACAACTAATTAAACACATTTAAAAATACCAATACAACATTTTTTCTAACATGAGGGAGGGGAAGGGAGAGAATTGGAGTAAACACCTAATCAGCACAGGCAAAGAAAGTCCAAACAAACTGATACAAAGTTGCCTGAACATCCAAAGTTCCCTGCTTTGGTTGTTTCTGCAGCTGCTCCAAAGGACTGGAGTCTCTGACTGATTTTTCTCTACAGTTTTTCCCCAGCACCACATGGCAGTGTCCTAGTTTCCTCACAGTGGGACTCAGTAACATAGATGGAGAAAGTGACATGTTGAGTAGCTGCCAAGATGCAAAGGGGACTATTCGAAGAGCAATCACAGGTTTTCCATGCATAGCCCTTTTAACATGTAGAGGGGAGGTGGGTGGGATTTATGGCGGCTACAGTATGTGATTTTCTACAGTATAGTATTGAAGTGGCTATGTATAAGCATGTTCTTGCTACGGAGTTTTGTAACCCGGTTCATGTCTGATACCTATTCTTTAGCCACCCTGCAAAGCTGCCAGCTGATGAGATTGGGGGTTCCTATGTCTGTCCTTTTTTTTTTGAGAAAGTGGAAGAATTTTTTTTTTAAGACTACTTAACTCCCCGAGGTAGTTCTTCTTTACTATGGTATCCCTTTAATGCCAGCCAGATACCTCTGCAAGTCTCCCAACCAGTCTCCAGGACTACTGAGCTGAACCAGTCTGATGATAATGATTTCTTGCCCTTGGCAGCCAACCAAGTCTAAAATGCATTGGTAGTTCAGTTCATTAGAGCTGAGGTAAAAGAATCAATGTCCTTGAACTGGATAAGGCTTTTTATTCCTTTTAGATTCAGAGGAGTTACCCATTTGTCTTGAACCTTTCCTCAGTCAGTTCTTCAAAATTTATCATAGTGACAGTGCCAGACATCACCTGGGACACCACAGAGGATCATTTTTTGTTTGTTTGTTTATTGTTTGTTTTATGGGAAGTTGTATTTTAAAAGCATAATTTCTACAACTTGCTTCCTACTTTGCAATGCTTATGACAACACTGAAGTTATCTCTCACACCTTAAGGCCAAATTAGGGTGAAATGTAAATCTGAAAAATATATATTAATATTTCTTGTTAAATGGAAGTCTGTACAATGCAAACAATAAGAAATCCTATCTGAAAATAGGTATTGCCTCCTTTAAGTGACTACCAGCTGAATATTTAAAAAACAAACAAACAGAAAAAAAAACACCATGGGTTTATATAGAAATCACATTTTGTTAGAGCCTAAAGTAATGCAAGTATATTTGAGCTTTCTCCTCAAGAGTTTTTTATCATGTTTTGAACTGGGTAAAACAAATTCATCTATCCCTAGAGTTATCTTTCCAGAAAATTTTGAGCTAAAGTTGACTACATTAACCATTTGTACAATCTGTATGAAACTTCTAATTTTTATTTGAAGTAGTTTTGGGGGCCACTGATTCCTGAGACATAGTAACATATACCATGGAATGTTAGTTCAGGAGATAATTTTTGATCATATAAATTGGCAAGAGAAAATGTAGCTGTTTAGTTGTCCTTGAACTGCCTTCATTAAGAATTTGGAGTCTGAAAATATTTGCATTACAGTCAATATTCTGTGAAATAAAAAAAATAAATAAATAGCCTACTCATTTAGCATAGCTTCATGCATTGTGCTCTGTATGGTTTGCAGCATCATTTGGTAATACAATGTATATTCAACAGTACCTTAATAATTTAAATGATAATGCATCAGATCTTGCCAATATAAACAATAATGGGTTAGTGACATATTTGTAGATTTGTGCTAAAAGAACCACAATATGGCATAGCCCATAAATGCTTTGTGTTGCTATAGTGCCGGGTGGCCAAACCGTGGCTTGTGAGTCACATGACACTACTTTACAGTTAAAGTGTGGCTTGTGAAGCACCCTACACTTCCTCTAATTCTCTGCCTACCAGACTTGGGGGAGGGGAGTTCAGGGCTTAGATACGCCCGCTGGGCATATCTGCTGGGGCTTGGGCATCAGCAGGAGTAGGGCTGGAGTCCCAGCAGGCGCCTCCTTTGGGGCTGAAGCCCCCAAACTCCCCATCCTATGGGTCTGAAGCCCCTGCAGGTTCATGCCATGAGTCTGAAGCCCTGAACCCCGGCAGGCGCACCCTGGATCTCAAACAGCTCAAGATTGTCAAATGCAGCTCAGAGAGTTTGGCCACCTCTGCTATAGTGACTTCTGTGCAAGGATTTCAAAACACTTTACAAATATTTGGTTTAATCATGTGAAGTGCAGAGCATCCTCAATTCTCACTGATTTGCTTCCTCTCATGAAAATTACTCACACTGTTTTAGACTCAGTAATACAAACATAGGATTAAAAATATTTGATAATTTCATCTGGCTGTAGGACATAAATCTGAGTAACAGAAATGTATACTATATGTCTGATTCTCATTTACACTAAGTCCTTTTTATATTGCTCTGTCAATATAAAAGAGCCTTAAAGTGATGGTAAAATGTAATTTATGCCTTCAAGACCCTTCTACACAGCCTTAAGATGGACATAAACTACATTTGCCATCACTTTAAGGTTCCCTTACACTGACAGAGCAGTTTAAAGAGGTGTGTGTTTGTGTGTGTGTGTGTGTGTGTGTGTTTATATTTTTCAGTACTCCAAAACTGACTGGTTGGTGAGTGTCAGAGAAGCTAATTGCATGTGGTAGAAACTGGGATCAAGAGTTGTCTGATTTTTTAATGTTTTTTTTTCCCTTCTAACTTCAGCTCCTAATCAGCAGACTGTTAATTGTACATATACACGTGAAGCAGTTTTAAGAAAGGAATTTTATTCAGTACTGGACCAACATAACACCTCTTGTTCATTTTGAAACATCTGCTGTGAAGGTAGGCATACAAGCAGCAGGGATCAAGAGAACAGATAGGAAGAATTCAAACTCTTTAAATGATATTGTGTACTAGAACTTGCATGATCAAAAATCAAAGAAAAAAAGTGTGTTAACGGGATTGTTAAGTTCTACTTACTTTTTCTGTGTTTTATTTTTTCACTGAATATATTGGATGAGCTGGCAAGTGGCCTACCAGAGTGATGAAGAAACTCAGCTATTTATTATTGAGAGGAATTTGAAAAATGCTGTAAGTATGGACTTCAGTTGGGGATATCTATGTACAGTATCAGGATTCTTTGACAGGGGAGGAGAGACACAGGCAGACTCCACTCATTCTACTAATCAATATCCTGTTTTACTTCAGATGCCAGCAAACCCAGCTGCCATCACTGACTAACAAGGAAAGAAAGATTTAGTAACTCCACAGCATATCTTTAAAAGCTGGTATATTTTGGAAGAAGACAGTGTAAGCCAAACCCACATTGAGGCAATTCATAGATGCACATGTCCTATAAGCCAATTACTACATTGATCAAATTGGACTGAGGGTAAAGCTCCAATAATATGATAGGGGATTACTGAGCAGTGATAAGTGGCAAAATAGGCCCCACTCCTGCAAGTTGCCATGTGGGCAGACAACTGTGTTCAAATGGGGCCTCAGAATGTCTTGACAGTAAATTGGTTGGCAACTTGTTTTATTTCAACACACAATATTTGGATAAAATTGTGAATAAAATTGTTTTAATGAAAAAAAAATCTACAATGATTTTGGTGTGAGTTTAGCTGAGAAAACAAAAGCCCCAAATGTGAATACTTCACTTTTCAGCAATGAAAAACACACAAAGCCCCACAAAAAAAGCCAGTGGGGCAGTTTTACTGAATGTTTTGGTTCTCAATTTTTTTTTAATTAAAATAAATCATCATCATCATCATCATCATCACAAATTAACATTTCCTATGGAAAGTGGTGAGGGTTTTTGTTGTTGTTGTTGAAAGAATGTTTTGAATGAACACTTGTAACCAACTCTACCTGACAGACATGGTAGCCGGGCGTCTGCCTACTACTGCCTTAAGTGTTAGATGAGAATCTTGCTCTGTTGCTGTGCAGGTGCACTTGTGCTGAGTGGTTTGAAATAGAAGCTCTAAATTCCCTCTTCCCAACCTCCTAAATGCATCTCTAAATGTGCAGTGCAATATTTTGGCCTTAATGTGCAATATCCGTTCAGTAATGTCCCAAGAGTATAGCAGAGTATGCACTCTTATAGAAATCATAAGTTACAGCATCTATTCTACAGTTATTTGGAAGTGAACATTGCACCTCACGACAGAAAAAGGAACTAGAATTATACACAAATAATTCTATGAGTTATAGGCAAATGTTAAGTGTCATGAAGTGGTGAATGAGGTCTTTAGCCTAGTACTCATCCTTCCCTCCTGCTCACTAAGATATGAGGAGAAAAATTGTCTATGAGGAAAAATATCTGCTACTTAATTTACATTCTTATCAAAGATCACTATTCAGGTATCCAATATCTTGAGAGGGTTCCATGGCCAGGAAAGGTAAATGGGGACATCATAGAATCATAGAACTGGAAGGGAACTCGAGAGGTCATCTAGTCTAGTTGAGTCCCTGCACTCAAGGCAGGACTAAGTATTATCTATACCATCCCTGACAGGTTTTGTCCAACCTGCTTTTAAAAATCCCCAGTGATGAAGATTCCACACCCTCCCTAAGCAATGTATTCCCGTTCTTAACCACTCTGACAGTTAGGGAGTTTTTCCTAACATCCAACATAAACCACCCTTGCTGCAATTTAAGCCCATTGCTTCTTGTCCTATCCTCAGAGGTTAAGAAGAACATTTTTTCTCCCTTTTCCTTGTAACAACCTTTTCTATACTTGAAAACTGTTATTATGTCCCCTCTCAGTCTTCTCTTCTCCAGATGAATGAAACCAAATTTTTTCAAACTTCCCTCATAGGTCATCTTTTCTAGACCTTTAATTATTTTTGTTGCTCTTCTCTGGACTTTCTCCAATTTGTCCACATCTATCCTGAAATATGGTGCCCAGAACTAGACACAATACTCCAGTTGAGGCCTAATCAGCGTGGAGTAGAGTGGAAGAATTACTTCTTGTGTCTTGTTTACAGTACTCCTGCTAATACATCCCAGAATGATGTTTCCTTTTTTTTCAACACTATTACAGTGTTGACTCATATTTAGCTTGTGGTCCACTATGACCCCTAGATACCTTTCCGCAGTACTCCTTCCTAGACAGTCATTTCCCTTGTTGTAGTTGCAACTGATTGTTCCTTCCTAAGTTGAGAACCTTGCATTTGTCCTTATTGAATTTTATCCTATTTACTTCAGACCATTTCTCCAGTTTGTCCAGATCATTTTGAATTTTAATCCTATCTTCCAAAGCACTTGCAATCCCTCCCAACTTGGTATCATCCACAAACTTTATAAGTGTACTCTCTATGCCATTACCTAAATCATTGGTGAAGATATTGAACAGAACCGGACCCAGAACTGATCCCTGCGAGATGCCATTCGTTATGCCCTTTCAGCATGACTGTGAACCACTGATAACTACTCTGTAGGAACAGTTTTCCAACCGGTTATGCACCCACCTTATAGTAGTTTCATCTAACTTGTATTTCCCTAGTTTGTTTATGAGAAGGTCATGCGAGACAGTATCAAAAGCCTTACTAAAGTCAAGATAGAGCACATCTACCACTTCCCCCCATCCACAAGGCTTGTTACCCTCTCAGAGAAAGCTATCAGGTTTGTTTGACACATTTCTTTCTTGACAAATCCATGCTGACTGTTACTTATCACCTTATTAACTTCTAGGTGTTTACAAATTGATTTCTTAACTATTCTCCATTATCTTTCCAGGTACAAAAGTTAAGCTGACTGGTCTGTAATTCCACGGGTTGTCCTTATTTCCCTATTTATAGATGGGCTCTATATTTGCCCTTTTCCACTCTTCTGGAATGTCTTCCTGTCTTCCATGATATTTCAAAGATAATTGCTATTGGCTCAGATATCTCCTCAGTCAGCTCCTTAAGTATTCTAGGATGCATTTCATTAGGCCCTGGTGATTTGAAAACATTTAACTTGTCTAAATAATTTTTAACTTGTTCTTTCCCTATTTTAGCCTCTTCTGATCCTACCTCATTTTCACTGGCATTCACTATGTTAGACAGCCGCCAACCTTCTGGTGAAAACCGAAACAAAGAAGTCATTAAGCACCTCTGCCATTTCCACATTTTTTGTTATTGTCTTTCCCCCCTCATTGAGTAATGGGCCTACTCTGTCCTTGGTCTTCCTCTTGCTTCTAATGTATTTGTAGAATGTTTTCTTGTTACCCTTTATGTCCCTAGCTAGTTTGATCTCTTTTTGTGCCTTGACCTTTTCCAATTTTGTCCCTACATACTTGTGTTATTTATTTATATTCATCCTTTGTAATTTGACCTAGTTTTCACTTTTTGTAGGACTCTTTTTTGATTTTTAGATCATTGAAGATCTCCTGGTTAAGCCAGGGTGGTCTCTTACCATACTTCCTATCTTTCCTACCCAGTGGGATAGTTTGCTCTTGTGCCCTTAATAGTGTCTCTTTGAAAAACTGCCAACTGTCTTCAGTTGTGTTTCCCCTTAGACTTGTTCCCCATGGGATTTTACCTACCAACTCCCTGAGTTTGTTAAAGTCTGCCTTCTTGAAAACCATTGTTTTTATTGTGCTCTTCTCCCTCCTACCTTTCCTTGGAATCATTAACTCTACGATTTCATGATCACTTTCACCCAAGCTTCATTCCACTTTCAAATTCTCAAGCAGTTCCTCCATATTTGTCAGAATAAAATCTAGAACAGCCTCCCCCCAAATAGCTTTCTCCACCTTCTGAAATAAAAAAAAAAAAGTCTCCAATACATTCCAAGAACTTGTTGGATAATCTGTGCCCTGCTGTTTTATTTTCCTAACAGATGTCTGGGTAGTTGAAGTCCCATATCACCAAGTCCTCTGCTTTGGATGATTGTGTTCGTTGTTTAAAAAAAGCCTCATCCACCGCTTCTTCCTGGTTTGGTGCTCTTTAGTAGACCCCTACCATGACATCATCCTTGGTTTTTACCCCTTTTATCCTTACCCAGAGACTTTCAACAAGTCTGTCTCTTATTTCTATCTCAACTTCAGTCCAAGTGTATACATTTTTGATATATAAGGCAACACCTCCTCCCTTTTTTTCCTGCCTGTCCTTCCTGAGCAAGCTGTACCCTTCTATACCATATGTCTAATAAAAAAAAATGCTAAAGTTTTAAAAATTAACATTAAAGACTTTCATTGTACCAAACATAGAAATATTCAAGTAATATTATTTTCTTTGTTATTCACCTTAAATTTAATATAGGGCAATTATATTTATCTAAACATATTTCAAACATATTGTAAAACATAATATTTATGTGGTGCTTATTACATTTTCTTTTTATATGAGAACAGCTCTGAAAACTGAGGGTGCATTTATCCCAATGGTAACAAGACTACAGGCAACCAGAATGAGACATTTTTATCTTTATGGACTGCAGTGCTAATGAACACAGATTATGCAGAGTGAAATATCCACAATAACAAAATGCCTGTAGATACAGAAATTACTTATTTTTTCTCATGAATATCAAATGTGAACTAGTAACCCGCAAACACCTGGGATAGATGACCATTTCCTGGATTATTTTACATATAGTATTGTGGCAGTGTGAAAGGGATTTTTTTTTTATTTTATTTCAGTTGCTTTTTTGCAGGAGAACAGAGTGAAAATGAAATGAGTTGGCATTGGAATGTGAAAACAATATTTAGAATGGTTTGATCTCTCAATGCATTCTCAACAGCTTTCACTATTCAGGTCAAGTGAATGTGTCAGCTGTAACAAAAACGAAATATAATGTAAAAGGAAAGAGTCAAGGAAAAAACAATAAGAGGCTGATGATAACGTTTTAACGATAGTGGTCTGCTTTATATAGACATGTTGCAGTAATCATGGATGTGTTTGAAAATGCAGCATTATTCTTATTATATAGGGTTTGATCATGTTCTTAGTCACAGCCTTGAATAAGGGGTGGAATGTAAGCACATGACCTCTGGATGAACATTTGGAGGTACTGTGCTTCAGAGACAATCCTTTGAGGCACAATTCCTCTCAGGGCTCTCCTCTTGTGCCAAAAGGGAGTAGTTCATAACATACATTTAAGGGGTACAGCATACTCCCTGACTGTGCTTCCTGTCAGCTCTGTGGCCTGGCACATATGAATATAAATACATGGCTATGACTACTTTATCTCTCCCACTTTCTCATAGCGGGCATCTCTGCCATAGACCCATTGCTCTCCTGAGTACTGGGAACTGTAATGGAGATAGCCCTTACTTGGCCACAGAAGGTGGGAATCCTTATTTAATCTCCTGCATGGCCTCATTAGTGACAGTCTAGCACTTAATATTTACATTACAGAAGTGCCCAGAGGCTCCAGTCAAATTCAGTGCTTAATTATGATATGTGTTTTTCAAACACATGAAGACACTCACTTGTTGAAGAGCATGCATTAATTTCCCCATTAAAACATCCAGCCTGTACAGGAATATATGAAAAATCTGGAATGCTTGTGCTCCTGTAAATGTTAATGTACAGCTTATTCATATTGACAGGAGGCTTAGTGACACAGATTATATTTACATATGTAACACCAGAACAGTAGTTGATGTTTACCTGTAGATAAGAGGATAAGGATTTTTTTCCCCTCAAGGAACTTATAAACTATTTTTTATTATTATTTTATGACCTGAGTGAAAATCATACAGGAAATAAATGACCCTCAACTGAATGATATAAAACAGTATCTTTGGGATGCTTATTTCTTGAGACAATGACCTGTCTGCTGATACTATTAAAAATGGTTTGAATTGATGAGACTCAGAATCATTTTATATGCAGGCAGGGAACAGGCTCTTTAATTGAATACATACAAAAACAAATAGCTTTTCTTTTCAAGGCATTGAATTACTTTATCTGTCAATTTCATATATTAGAGTTACCATTAGTACATGGAGCTACTCCAGAATGTTCATCTTATTACTTCTTGCAACATTACATATAGGTATCTTAGGTATAAGTTTATTTAAATTCCCTTTTTGCCTAAAATTGATCATGTGTAATGTACTTCATGTTAATAACATTGGTTCCAGATGGTTACATCTGCATTAAAAACAGTCATTTCTAGAGTGATTTATAATGTATTTTTTCTTCTGGGAGGGACAGCAAAATATAGTGATTCTAGATCATGAGGGTCAGACAAAACAATAAATATAAGTAGGATTTTTCAGGTAACATATGTATTTTTGTATTTGCTTCATATATCCCAAATGCTACTTCCTCACAGTACAAACCTGAAAACATTTAAACATGTGAGCATCTTTTCCCATTGGTTTTACTGAGGCCACTCACAAGAGTAAAGTTACACCGGTGCTTTATTGGACCAGCTGAAGTTAGGCATTCCTCTGCATAATTTGCCTCTGGCCCTGATCCCAGTGAGAGTGTCGAGAGCTCGCTTACCAAATCAGGCCCTAGTTTATGAGCTTACACAAAATGGTAAGAGGGGTAAGGAACAACCTTGCTCATAATTTTTAGGTTAGGGTACTCACCCAAGATGTGGGAGGCCCTAGTTGAAGTCCCCCTCCCCAACCTAAGGGGAAGAAGAGAACTGAACAGAAATCTACCACCTCTCAGGTGAGTGCTCTAGCCATTGGGCTATGGGATATTCTGATGTGGGGTTCCCTCTGATTGATGGTTAGCACACTCACTTCGGAGGTGAGAGACCTAGGAATCCCTCCTCTATTCCAATTACAGTCTTGCCTGGCACAGTCCTAACTCAGAATAATTTTCTTGTTCTGAGTTTATCTTAATCTCGGTGTTTGTTGTTATTGTGTTTCTTTGTTTTTGTTTTGTTTTTGTTTCTTTTAAAATAAGGGGTGAGGTGCTGAGTGGAATATATTCAAAGTGTGATTTTGTTTCCTGCATATTATATGGAATATTTTATTTTTGTGTGGTAGCTGTGTGAGAATACCTCTTGTTCTCTATGAATGCCTTTCTACAACAAGAATTCATATAAACATTGATGTCCTCAAGAGGGCAACTCACCAATAAATCCCCTGAATAAGTACTTAATGAAATCTCATCCTTGTTAGTAGCCACTTTACTAGTTTTACAAGTAGAACCCCACAGTATAAATATGTGCTGCTTTTACTGATGACTATTAGTTTGTACAGCAACAAACTGTATCACATTTATTATAAACTGCAGTGTCTGCTCTGCAACTAACAAAAAACATTGTGTCTTCAGCACACCTGGTTTTTGCTCTTAAGAGTATAGCCATTCAGTCTTTTGTAACAAAACCTGAAATTAGGAGAAAGTCACTTGGCTTTAATCTTTGTTCCTGAAACTTGGTCCAGGTTTGAAAGCTTTTGTGTCATAATTCTCTTTGAATCAAAATTTGAGCTGTATTTCTTATGACATGACTGAGAGTTTGACTCTTAAATCACTAATTTTCTCTTTTTTCCCAAGGAATGCTGTGGATGGAATCAAAGGTAGAAAAGCAAGATACAGTTAAAGTGATTATTATGATAGACTATGTGCTGTACTATAAATGAAATAATTAGTAGTCAAATTGCCTATAGCTTGCATAATTATACTTACTGCCTCTTGTCAGAGCAGGTGGGAGGAAGTCTACTTTGAGTAAGAGATGGGCTGTATTAGGTGGGTTTTTTTCTCACCACTAATTAATTCAGTGTAATGTCTGCTCTTTACATGACAAAGAATCCCAGTATTTTAAAATGTATGTTTTATTATTCTTTCTGTACCAGGAGGTTTGTTGCTTTTTTAAGCAAAATTCCCTGAAATTAGCCTTGACTTAAAGGCTAATTTGCTTAGCTTTGACATTATCAAAATATTTTTAATATTAATTAATTATAAATTACCACTGTGAGGATTTAGGTTCCTCTGAAAGGAGAGGGGATGGTGATCTCTATTTTCACTTGCTCTTTTTGCTGAACACTAACAATTTATGAAGGCTGTACACTAATTAAGATTAAACATAATATTTATGTGACATGATAATTCAAGTAAACTGAAAGCATTTGTGAAGTGGTTCAGCATAAATAAGAAAATATTTTTTGCAGATGCAAAATATTGGATCATGAATTGATCTCCTCCAGGGCATTGCATGCCATGAATAAAACAGGAATGGAAATCCAAGCTAACTTCCCATCTAACTATAGTAGTTTTCACGCCTTAGAAGCCTGAATTTAAAAACTTGACATAGCCAATGTTTCTAAAATACCAGGAAAGCATACACACATTTCAGTTTGGGCCAGTTCAACAATGAACTATCATTACAACTCATCCCTGTATAGTGATCTGATAGGTTCACACAGGCTGACTGCTTTGCTCATCGTCTTCTGGAGCTAGAATTATTGTGTCCACGCTGTTGGAGGGAGACCTTACCTCAGGTTAAGGAGATCTGTTGTGTTTGGGATAGGAGCTTCTGTTAATATGTTCATTAATGTACTTAGCTTTATTTTTTGTGGTTTGTGGGTTGTTTGTTTGTTTGTTTGTTTGTTTGTTTGTTTGTTTGTTTTCAAACATAGTAATATTTGCTTGGATCTTGGAATGAACTTTTCTTCTGACTTTTGTCCTAATTTTTATATTTATCTGCCTCAAATGTACTAGAACTTTCTGAATAGTATTGACTTAACCACAAAGGAAAAATAAGCAGATAGCACAGTCATGAAAGGTATTTATGTTTGGGGTGTGTGTGTTTTTTGTTTTCGTATTTTTTTTGCTGGAATAATGGACAAAGTCACCACAATTTTTCAAATATGAGTGCACCAAGATCCATATTGGTGCATCTGTGTAAAAGTATCCACAGTTGGAGGTGATGAGCACTGATGGTTTACAAAGGGTAGGGTAGAAAAACGTTGTAAGTTTCCAGTCTTACCCAGGTTCTTTGATTGGCCTGATTCCCCAGCCAGGTGCTGATCTTACACTGTGGTCTGTGACCCTTTGATTTCCTTCTGCAGTTAAATTTTACTCTGTAAATCCTTACTGCAGCTCATCACAATTAATAAGTTCCAAATTGGCCATTTCAGTGAAAAATGTCCAGTATATGGCAGTCAGATTGCTGGCCAAATCTTCTAACTGCTTTACTATTGCAGCCTGGATATTCTGCAGCTGGGTTTTCCAGTCTGTCTGGGCACTTGTAGTTGCTGTCCAACAGTGATCTCATCTCAACCTTCAAGTCATCTTCCACCCCTTTCTGGGAAACTTTTAGATTTTTTTCTAGGTCTTGTCATAATTCCTTGCAAAACCCCCAGCTCTTGTTTTAGGTCTTGTTTTAAATCCTTTTGTCATCTTGGATTCTGCAACCATTTCCACCATCTTTGTTCAACAGAAATAATAGCTTGCACTATCTCTCCTTGGAAACTAGATCCCACTGTTGATAGGAGTGTTGAGCCTTTCTGACCTGAGCAGCTTGTCAAAGTTCAGGGCCTCAAAGATGTTCCAGTTGGGAGTAGAAAGTGATGGAGTCTGGTATTTTCTTTGACGCAATCATGTTTGTTTACAAGGTATGTACAAAATTGTGCTTCTGAAAACAAAGAAGGGACCACAATAACGGGGATAGTCACCCTGACCAGACTCAGAACCTTCCTCTAGGCCAATGGTTCTCAAACTAGGGCTGCCGCTTGTTCAGGGAAAGCCCCTGGCGGGCCGGGCCAGTTTGTTTACCTGCCAGATCTGCAGGTTTGGCCAATCGTGGCTCCCACTGGCCACAGTTTGCCACTCCAGGCCAATGGGGGCTGCAGGAAGCGGCGCAAGCCAAGGAATGTGCTGGCCGCCCTTCCCTAGCTTGAGAACCACTGCTCTAGGATTCTCCAGAGTCACATAATTTTTCATGCTTGGCTTTCTTCCTCATTCTGAATCTCACTTTCATATCTGCCCCTGCCGCACCCACCTCCACTCCACTCACACTGTGCTAGTTTCTGGACAGACTCACACTGTGCTAGGACTTGTTTTAGATGTGGTCCCTTAACTGTATGTTATAACTATCTTAAAGTTTCATTCACATATTATTTTCAATGAGGTTTTAAATTAACCCTTAACAAGGCTTCACCCAGGTTATAGCAATAACAAGAGTTTGCCAGCCTTCAGGGCACTCTGGAAGGCCCACCTTTTTCTTCCATGAGACGCATGGGGACATGGGCATTGAGCAGTGATAGTGAAAGATATTGGAACTCACCTGGGACCAATTCACTTCAACTATATTTACATTGTTGCTGTGTATTTGTATTGAGCTGCAGGACTGATAAGTCTGTTTATTTTCAAAAGTTGAAAAGGGTGCGAGAGCATTGGACGGACATCTTTGTTACTCTGTATAAATCTAAAATAATTAAAACTATATTAATGTATTCTGCAAGCTAGTTCAGTTAGGGTTTAGGCCTTCATTTGAAAGAAATTAGCCATTTGAGGTCACCAGATGATTTTAGCCAAGAAAAGGTCCATAAATATGTTTATGATGTATGCAATTGCAAAAATTGCATTACTAATTTCAGTGCTACATGCTGCCATCTGAGACGCAAGGTATTTGCTCATGGGCAGTTGTAGGTTAGGGCATGTTTGATCATGGTCTGGAATTAGATCATTAGTGATAGACCAATGCTGTAAGAAAGTGACCACCTCCACACAGTGCCAGTAAAGCACTTCTACAGGTCTTATAGAGGCACCAGCAATAATATTTCCTTGTGATATTAATATAACCTGTCTACCAGTTTTACAGAGTAAGATAGGGTGAAAGTATTTCATCCCGTTTTACCACACATTGAAAAACTATAAACAGTGTCAGCAGGTGAAAAAATTGCATATTTATGAATAAGGATCAATTATTAACATAAAAGCATCACTTTATTGATCACAGGCCACTCTCCTTAATTAAAATAATAAAACTAAATTATGTTGCAATATTTGAAGGTTGAAGCTCACTGAAGGTGAGTGAGTTTGCCTCAGGCACCAGTGATGACAGCTGTGTCTGCCTGAAGAGAGGACTACTGGCATCTAGTTGGACAATCCACTTTGGGCCTGATACAAAGCCGATTCAAGTCAACAGAATGAATTCCATACACTTCAGTGGACTTGAATCTGGCCATTAAACAGGATGTTTATCCTTTGTCACAATGTCAAGACAGTATTATGGTTTATACCAAATTACAGGAGTTTTAACTGTGTAGCAGGAGGTTAATACATTGTTTAAGAGAATGGTTCATTAAACCCTCACACTCTTCTACTGAGCTTCACATTGCAAGAACCATTGAAAAATATGGGGAATGAAATGCTGAAACAGCAGTTTGATTTTCTTTTTGCAGTACTAGATTTGGTTATAAATTTGTGAAAATCTTGTGGAAGATTCTTAAGATAAAATCATTTTACCTTAATAGCAATATTTGTAGCTTGGATCTTAAACAAATTTGTAAATGTGGAAGACAACTAAATAGGAGACAATTTTCCCTTGTTTGTGGGGATGCATGACCCTCTAAATGCAGGTAAAAGGTTTTTCTATTTGAGCCCTTGTTCCTGGATTTAATTGCTGTCAGCTGGATACTTTGTTTTCTAGGATATATGGGGAGAATAAGAGAGACCTGTTTTACTGTAGAGATCATGACACAATACCACTCCTTTTAATTTGATGTCCTGATATCTTGCTCACCATCCTCTTTATGGGATGAAATTATTTATGCTTTATTGACAGCAAAGGACAAAACATTTGAGAGCATGTAGCTCTGGAGATATTTCATTCATGGGAAGAAGTTATACTGATTAAAAAAGAATCATATGCTTGGACTGAAGTTAATTGTTTTAAGACTAAATAGAGAACTATATTTCATATTTGTGATGAAAATGTAGTTTCTGGATATAGAGATTGTGCATCAGCTAATTTTCCTAAAGAGAAACAGAAAATAGCTTTGAGAGAAAAGTTAATAAAGTAAAATATCCAGAACATGAAGGTCATTACAAATTGTCTCGGGAGCAGGGAGGGCATTGATGGGACTCTTATCATCTGTCCTTTTGATGCCCTGAACAGAATTTATACAGCTGACATAAGGACAAGTGCATATTATGATGCTTATTTTGTATTAGTGTTAGCTGCCATTGTACTTTGTTCACCTGCAGCTAAGGGACAGCACAAGTGGTGGCATAGCTCTTTGATATACTGGTGATTCAGTGAAACTTTAAGTATCTCTGGCTATCTGACTGTCAAAAGCCGGACTAGAAAAATGCAAAGTATTAAATCCATTTTGCAAGCTGTAGAAAGTCAATTCCTATTATAGTGCCATGGGAGTTTAGATGGATAATATGAAACAATTTACTGCATGTGCAGAAATATGAGTAAAAAGTATACACAGAGAGTAATAATATAGGGCTAGAGCAGGAATGTGGCACAGCTGGACAGAGCACCTGAACTCTTTTGCACTTTTCTCGTCATTGCAGAGCTCTAGGCAAGGCTGTTTCCCCTTTGCCATGTTAGAGCAGTCTCCAGGCTGCTCTAATTTACATGAGTACAATGACAACAAAGGGTTGAAAGCAAGATTGGTATATCACAAAGGTGTCTTATCCATGTCCTTTTTCTTCCAGCCTCACCCTCTTTTCCCTGATATGCCAGCAGCCTTTCTTGAACATAAAATTTATTATTATTATTATTATTATTATTATTATTTTATGTATTACCATAGTGCCTAGGAGCCCTAGTTAAGGACCAGGCCCTGCTGTGCAAGGTGCTTTTCAAACACACAACGAAAAGGAGGTTATGTGTTATGTGATCTTTCTTGGGATGGTTAAACTGGTTTTAAGGCTAAATTACACAGATACAGTATAGCAAAGCAGAACAGCCACATTGCATGAGTGAATCTGGCCCAAAAATATACCACCCCTCAATTGTGAATTCCTTTTTTTTATTTGTATTGAGGCAAAGTTGTAATAAAATGTTATCATATTACATCATACATTACTTACTTATTTATTTAAGATCAGGTTAATAGTCAAATAACCTGGCTAAAACTCTGGCTTGCTGGCAAGAGAGCCATCCTCCTCTGAGTATACTAGAAAGGGTGACCAAATTTCTAAATGCCTGTTCTCTTTCTGGTGCTTCTCTTCTGTACATACTTGGTATGAAAGCTTTTCCATTACAAGGACAGTCCATATTTTCTTGTTACACAATTCCATAGGAGAAGTCATATGCAATACAAAGTCTAGCTGCTAACAATAGCAAATAAATTAATTTATAATTCTGTTTAAAGAGCAGATCCTACACTGGAGCTTTAAATAAGCAGGTCAGGGGCTTTTGAGGAAGCTGGCTTTCTGTCATAAGATGAATGTCTTTGATAAGTTCCTCCCAAAACCATCTAAAGGGAAAGAGTGCCGCTGGTTGAAAATCTAAATTTCATCCTGCAGGAAATTCTGAAATTTCAATATTTTTCATCCTGAGTCATAAATTATCATGTTAAAATGGAGTTTAAATTTGCATGTGTCTTTTAATTATTGTATTGTTATGCAACTAGAATAAATAAAAAAGGTACAGAGTAAAACTAAGCACCTCTGTCAACTATTTTTACAGGTTTAATGACCCTTGCCTATTGGTTCAATACCAAGGCATAAGCAGTTAGCTGCAGCAACACACCTTCTTCTTCTCCTTCTTCTTCTTCTTTTTCTCTGCTTGGCCAAATGGTCGGCCGTAGTGATCACTCATCATTTGGTCCGTTCCTGTGTAGCCACAAGGTCTTGATGGGTGGAAAGTCCAACGTTGGAACAGACTTGATGCACCCATGTAATAGGGGGTCTGCCTCTGCACCACCTCCACCCATCAGTTGGTGAAATTTTATCCCAGATGTTACAAGCCACCAGGAAAATGGTGTTAGCCAGAATGTCTTGTGGCATTCTGCTAACAAGTCTGAAAAGCGTAAGATGCTGGTTGTGGACAATGACCTCAGTGGTCTGTAGACCAGCGCAACCATAAACATCTGTGTTACAAATAAAATCATTCCACTTTATACACAATATATAATGGTGGCATTTTGTATGGAAAACCTCTAGCTTTTGCCCAGTCTGAGTGGCAGTGTCCATATTTTGGAGTCCTACAGCAGTACAGCTGGGATATATCCTGAACTTGGTTGTCTTGTCAATATTATGTTGATTCCATATTTATTGTAAACAATATATGGCCACTATGATGCCAATCCAGTGAAAAACCTCCCTGTGAGAGTTGGAGGAGCTGGTGAGTATAAAACCCAAATAGCAAAAGCTGAAGACTGCTTCAATAGATGTACTATTCAAACAGATTGGAACCATGGGTGGACCTAATCCTAGGTTTTTTAGCTTTGTCTTAGACCACAAAACATGGACATGAAGCTTATCTGGCTCCTTATCCATTTGCTGGAGTACCTCATGTAACCTGTCAGGGTTCTGTACTAGAAGAACAATGTAATCAGTATAGTCAAGGTCTGAGAAATCACCATAGTTCTATGGACCAGACGGAATGCTGCATTATAAAATTCATTGCCCAACAAAAGAGCTCAGGGGCCAAGTCATAGCGCTGCCTGACACCAGATACTTGATTTAAAAGGTGCCAACATCCAATTCCCCACACGTTCATGGGAAGTGGTTCCATTATGCAGCTCACTAATCAAGTCCAGCAGAGTGGTTGGGACACCTATGCCCCTTAAGGCCTTCCATAGCATGACTCGCTCAGCTGAATCAAATGCAGCCTTATGATTGATATATTCTACATACAGGAGCTTCATGAACTCGCAGTGTATCTCCAACAACAGAGGGCCAAAACGGCATATAATGTGGACCTGTTCCTCATAAAGCCTGACTGTTGAGGGGGACATTTCTAATGTAGGAGGGGATCCAAACACATCAGCAGAGCATGCACAAATGCCTTCCCTGGCACAGACAGCAAGGTGATAGGTCTGCAGCTCTTACATTCATTGGTTGACGCAAAACCATTTGTGAATTTGACCATCTCGGGGGAAAAAGCCATCTTCAGAAGAGTGAGTTCACATGTGTTCTTCCTTCCTTTACAACCTTTAGCCCAGTGATGGGTGTACTTGTGTGTCATGTGAAAGAACCAGATTTGAATCCCCACAGTAGGGACTGTGTTTCCCCTATGAGTGCTCTAACCTCTAGGCCAGTGTTTCTCAAACTGGTATCCCAGGACCCCTGGGGGGGTCCGTGAGGGTACTCCAGGGGGTCCACAGGCCCCACTGATCAACTCCTCTCCCTCCGTCCCTCAACTCCTCTCCCTCCCTCCCAGCACCTCCTGCACACCAGGGAACAGGTGTTCCCCGGCAAGCACAAGGTTCTAGGAGGGAGGGGAAGGAGTGTGGACGGGGCATGCTTGGGGGAGGTGAAAAGAGGCGGGGAAGGGGAGGGGTGGGACCTTTGGGTAAGGGGTGGATTGGGGGCAGGGCTTGGGGCTGAGTGGGGGGTTTGGAGGTCCATGGCAACATTTTAAATCAAAATGGGGGTCCTCAGGTTACTAAAGTTTGAGAACCTCTGCTCCAGGTTATAGGCTGTTCTATTCTTGAGCTCTCCTGTTGTAATCCTGTTCTCCACTTTGTATAACTGCTTAAAGATTTATTGGTCCAGAGAGAGACCAAGATCGAAAATGACTGTGTCACCTGGTGTTTAAGGCACTGACCACGGAGGTGGGAGATGTGGTAGATTCAAATGCCTCCTCTGACCTATGCAGACAGAACCTTTGAATCCATATTTTTACGTACCAGGTCTGTGTCTTAATTATCTGGCTATAGAGTTGGTCTCACACTTTCTCTCTCTGGACCAATGAATATATAAGTATTTATTCAAAGTGGAGCAGCTTCAACAGAACAGCATGAGAGCAGAATTGCCAGTAGACTGGTGGCTAGGCTATTCACCAGGGAAGGGAGAGAATTTATTCAAAACCCTGATCTTGAGAGAACATTCAGACCTGGATTTCCCATATCCCAGGCAAGGGCCCTACCCACTAGGCTAAAGATTATAATGGAGGGGGACAGGTGCATATGCACACACAGTTTTCTGAAGTTGAATGGAATGAAACAGTTCATGTGAACTGAAATAGACTTTTCCAATGTGCTTACAAATTCTAAACATTTTCAGAACCAAACAAAATATTTTTTTCTGATTTTTGTTTGTTTGCTGGCCAAAGCAGTGATTCACTCAACTCCAGTGATTAAACAGTACCTCCTCTGTAGTGACACATTCACATTCAGAGCCTTAGTTTACCTTACTCATTGTTTTTTTTTATTAAAAAGTACTATAATTCATATTTATAATCTGACCCTTTATATGCCAACTGCTAATGTGTTCATAGGATCACACAGCTGAAAGGGAGACTACTAATCTGTAAGGAATGGGTAAAATGTATTGGCAGGATGTATTCATTTCATTCCTAGAGCACTGTCAGGTATTCCATGCTGAATATCCTAAAGCAGTGAGGAGTTATGTAAGTAATTATACTTTCACATTAAATAGGATACCTGACAAGATTTAATCTGCTCCTTGTATTTTAGCAAAATGGTTAAATTTTATATGAATTAGCTACAAATAATTATCCCATTCCTTTCATTCATTAGGCTAATGACTTCTGCCAGGCTTTCACAGCACCCCTTTAAACTCCTTCTCAAGTCTACTCTGACTAACAATTAGCTGGCAAAGAGCTCACCATTATGGCATGATATCAGCATAGATGCTGAACAGTTCCTGTTGATGATGCACCAGCATATCTCTGCTGATAGCTACAGGGACAAAGGGAGAAGCTGCTACAGAGGAGGCCCCTGCCACTCTTGGTCCTGCATGGAGAGGTTTAGTGAGTGGCGGTCTTAGGATACATCTCCACTGCAAGGCTGCTGAAGTTATGCTGCCGTAGAGTATATGACAAATATAACAAGGTCCCGTAATATCCTGGATAAACCTTATTGAATTAAGTCTTATATTTATGGAGGTGATTCTATTAAAAATGCAGTCTGTATGTGTTATTGTGAGATTATGTGTGAGTTCTCAAGGAAGAGGGGGATGCAAATTTAATGGGGAAGGGACCCACTGTCTGGCTGCTGACCTATTCACAATCTCTTCAAAAGTTCAAACCGGATTCTCTAGACACCAGCAGTCAAAGAAAGGATGTTGGGATATATAACCTGTTGGTGTACTGACTCAGGGCTTTTGTTCTGATCCAACAAATGGATCTGGGCCCTAATGGATCTAGGGCCCACAGAAGGCCCTAATCCTTAGTGAAGGCTTGGAAGGGCTTTGGCCTTCTGATGCCCCATAAAGACTGTGTGCTTTTCCTGAGCTGAAGCTCTGATGAACTTCAAACCACAAGAAAATCCCTGGATGGGGTTTCGAAGGACTTCTCCTGCCAGAGCCCATGTTGGTGTTGGGGTGATCTCTGGTAAGCTTCTTAGCATGTTTGTAGGTTCTTTTATTGTTTTCGGTATGTTTTCTCTGTAATGCTTTTACAATAAGAATAAATAGGCTTACTTAGCCCTGGTCTACACTACCAGTTTAGGTGAAATTTAGCAGCACGAGATCAATTTAACCCTGCACCCGTCCACACAGTGAAGCCATTTTTGTTGACTTAATGGTCCCTTAAAATCAATTTCTGTACTCCTCCCCGACGAGGGGATTAGTGCTAAAATCGACATCGCCGGGTTGAATTTGGGGTATTGTGGACGCAATTCAACGGTATTGGCCTTCAGGAGCTATCCCAGAGTGTTCCATTGTGACCACTCTGGACAGCACTCTCAACTTGGATGCACTGGCCAGATAGACAGGAAAAGTCTCTCGAAATTTTGAATTTCATTTCCTGTTTGGCCAGCATGGCAAGCTGATCAGCACAGGTGACTGCAAATCTCATGAGCAGAGGTGACCATGGAGCCCCAGAATTGCAAAAGAGCTCATGCATGGACTGAATGGGAGCTACTGGATCTGATCGCTGTATGGGCAGACGGATCCATGTTATCATAACTCCATTCCAAAAGACGAAATGACAAAATATTTGAAAAAATTTCCAAGGCCTTGAAGGACAGAGGCTATCACAGGGACCCGCAGAAGTGCCGCGTGAAACTTAAGGAGCTCAGGCAAATGCCCACTCGGGGTCAGAGCCTCAGACATGCCGCTTCTATGATGAGCTGCATGCAATTTTAGGGAGTGCCCCTACAAATACCCCACACCTGTACGTGGACTCCTGCAAGGGAGTCTCATGCAACAGAGATGAGGATTTTGGGGATGAGGAAGATGATGAGGAGGGGGAGGTTGAAGATAGCGCACACCAGGCAAGCAGAGAAACCGTTCTCCCCGACAGCCAGGAACTGTTTATCACCGTGGATCCAATACCCTCCCAACCCTCCCAACCCGGGCTCCCGGACCTTGAAGGTGGAGAAGGCACCTCTGGTGAATGTACCTTTATAAATATAATACACAGTTTAAAAGCAAGTGTGTTTAATGATTAATTTGCCCTGAAGACTTGGGATGCATTCGCGGCCAGTACAGCTACTGGAATAGTCTGTTAATGTGTCTGGGGATGGAGTGGAAATCCTCCAGGGACATCTCAATGAAGGTCCCCTGGAGGTACTCCCAAAACCTTTGCAAAATGTTTCTGGGGAGGTCAGCCTTATTGCATCCTCCATGGCAGGACACATTACCACCAGGGTAGGACAGTTTACCACCGCCAGACCAGTAGCACGTAGTCTGGAATTATTGCACAACAAAGTATGGCAGCGTGTGGTCCCGGTGTTTGCTGGCATTCAAGCAACATCTGATCTTTATTTATCTCTCTGTGTTATCCTCAAGAGAGAGATATAATTCATGGTCACCTGGTTGAAATAGGGTAGTTTTATTCAGGGGGCATTCAGACGTGACCGTTCCTGCTGGGGCTGTTTGCCTGTGGCTGAAAAGAAATCATCCCCACTGTTAGCCATGCGGTGGGGGGAGGGATGAAGCGATCATCCCAGAGAATTGGGTGGGGGGGGGTTAGTTGGGCTTGTGCTGCACGTTAACCCAAAAACATCAGCCCCTCCTTTTAAAGGGCCAATGTGTCTTTTTCAATTTTACTCTCCTTTTTTTTCCTCCCGCAGCTGCAAATGTTTCAACGATGCCACTAGCATCTCCGTCCCACAAGATAGTGCAGATAAGAAGGTGAAAAAAACTCATTCACGATGAAATGTTCTCTGAGCTTATGCAGTCCTCCTGCACTGAAAGCCCCGCAGAATGCATGGAGGAAGACATGTCAGAGTCCAGGAAAGCACAAAATGAATGCAAGGTCAGGAGGGATGCGTGGGAGGACAGATGGCTGGAGCAACAGGAGAGGTGGCGGCAGCATGATGAGAGGAGGCAGGATGCAATGCTGAGGCTACCGGAGATCAAACTGATATGCTCCAGCGTATGGTTGAGGTGCAGGAAAGGCACAGACCGCCACTGCAGCCCCTGTGTAATCAACCTCCCTCCTCCCCAAGTTCCATAGCCTCCTCACCCAGATGCCCAAGAACGCGGGGGAGGAGGACCCTCCAGGCACCCAACCACTCCACCCCAGAAGACTTCCCAAGGAAGAGAAGGCTGGCATTCAATAAGTTTTGAAGTGCAGTGTGGCCTTGTCCTTCCCTCCTTCCTCTCCTCCCCACCCCACCTGGTGCTTCCCTCTTCCTCAACCCCTCCCGGGCTACCTTGGCAGTTATCCTCCTATTTGTGTGACGAATTAATAAACAATGCATGCATTTGAAATAACAATGACTTTATTGCCTCTGCAAGTGGTGATTGAAGCGAGGAGGTGAGGGCGGTTGGCTTACAGAGAAGTAGAGTGAACAAAGGGGGTGGGTTTTCATCAAGGAGGAACAAACAGAACTGTCACACCATAGCCTGGTCAGCCATGAAACTGGTTTTCAAAGCTTCTCTGATGTGCAGCATGCCCTGCTGTGCTCTTCTAACTGCCCTGGTGTCTGGCTGCATGTAATCAGCGGCCAGACAATTTGCCTCAACTTCCCACCCCGCCATAAATGTCTCCCCCTTACTCTCACAGATATTGTGGAGTGCACAGAAAGCAGTAATAACAATAGGAATATTGCTTTCTCTGAGGTCTAACCAAGTCGGTAAGCTGTGCCAGCATGCTTTTAAACGTCCAAATGCACATTCTACCACCATTCTGCACTTGCTCAGCCTATCATTGAACAGCTCCTTACTACCGTCCAGGGTGCCTGTGTACGACTTCAGAAGGCAAGGCATTAAGGGGCATGCTGGATCCCCAAGGATAACTATAGGCTTTTCAAAATCCGCAACTGTTATTTTCTGGTCTGGAAAGTAAGTCCCTTCCTGCAGCTGTTCAAACAGAGCAGAGTTCCTGAAGATGCGAGCGTCATGTACTTTTCCCGGCCATCCTGCATCGTCTTCGGTGAAACGCCCCATGTGATCCACCAGTGCTGCAGCACCACTGAAAAGTACCCCTTTCAGTTTATGTACTAGCTGCGTTGGTGCTCCGGTCCCAAGATACGGGTATGCACTCCATCTATCGCCCCACCACAGTTAGGGAATCCCTTTGCAGCAAAACCATGCACGACGACCTGCACATTTCCCAGAATCACTACCCTTGATAGCAGCAGCTCAGTGATTGTGTTGGCTACCTGGATCACAGCAGCCCCCACAGTAGATTTGCCCACTCCAATTTGATTCCTGACTGACCAGTAGCTGTCTGGCATTGCAAGATTCCATAGGGCTATCGCCACTCACCTCTGAACTGTGAGGGCTTCTCTCATCTTGGTATTCTTGCAGTTCAGGGCAGGGGAAAGCAAGTCACAAAGTTCCGCGAAAGTGCCCTTATGCATGTGAAAGTTTCGCAGCCACTGAGAATCATCCCAGACCTGCAACACTATGTGGTCCCACCAGTCTACACTTGTATCCCGGGCCCAGAATCGGCGTTCCATGGCATGAGCCTGCCCCATTGCATCAGGATGGCCAAATTGCCGGGGCCCGTGTTTTTACAAGTCTGTGTCCATGTCCTCATCACTCTCGTCACCGTGCTGCCGTCGCCTCACCTGCTTTTGCAGGTTCTGGTTCTGCATATACTGCATGATAATGTGCGAGGTGTTTACAATGCTCATAACTGCCGCAGTGATCTGAGCGGGCTCCATGCTTGCCATGGTATGGCGTCTGCAGGAAAGCAGAAGAGCAGAGTTGCAGGGGAAGCGGTGGTTGGATGACAAGTTTTGCAGACCTACTGCACCGTCTGCTGCCAGGACACAACAGCTGAGCTGGCTGCACGCATGCCGTGGTATGGCAAGACAAGAGCAGCCGAGCAGAGTTGCAGCAGAAGTGGCGGATGACGACAGTCATATAGAGGACCTGTGAGACCATCAGAGGAGCAGGACAGCAGTGTGGCAGCATAAGTGGTTGTTTGATGATGACGGTTTGCAGCCCTACTGCACTGTCTGTGGAAAACAGTAAGGCACCCACACGGAAAAAAGGCGTGAAACTATTGTCTGCTTTTGCTTTCATGGAGGGAGGGGCAACTGACGACAATGTACCCCAAACCACCCGCAACAATGCTTTTGCCCCTTCAGGCATTGGGAGCTCAACCCAGAGTTCCAATGGGTGGCGGAGACTGCGGTAACTGTGGGATAGCTGCCCACAATGCAACTCCCCGAAATTCGACGCTAGCCTCGGTACTGTGGACGCACTCCCCCGACTTAATGCGCCTAGTGGGGACGCACACAATCGACTGTATAAAATTGCTTTCTAAAAATTGACTTCTATGAATTCGACCTAATTTTGTAGTGCAGACATACCCTTAGAAAGAACTGCATGGTAACTTTAACTGTAGCAATTATACTGTGTACCATCTCTGAAGGGAGAAGCAAAACAGGTCTGCTTAGGCAGGTTGTCTTTTGCTGTGAAGGCAGTATACTGTTCAGTCTGGAAATACATGGGTCTCCACCCAATAATGGCAATGACTAGTGGGCCAGAAGCTTGAGAGTGGCTGGATCACAAGGAGAAAATATATGTGCAGTTGACATGAACTGTGACAGTGTAGATGCTTCCTACATAGATGGAAGGGCTTTTCCTATCACCTCTATATCTATATTGATTCACCTCTATATCTATATTGAGATTTGGTTGCTAGATCAATGGAAGAACTCTTCCATTGACCTAGCTGCATCTACAGTGACTTAGGCTTAGGTTACCCTAACTATCTTTCACAAGGCATGAAGTTTTTCACAGCTTTGAGAAATGTAGCTAGGTTGACGTAGAACAAGTTTTAGCTTCAACAGGAACAGTGCATCTTCATTGTAATTAGAAGGTCTGTATTTCATTGTATATTGTGTTTAATCACAAACAGCAGAATATTGGTCGGTAAGAAGCTTAGTTGATATGTTCTAAGTAATATTATTGTGATGGATAATTGATGTAAGTGGAGTTACTCTAGATTTATACCAGTGTGACTAATGGCAGAAAGTATCCCTAACTAAAAATTCTCAACATAGCATATACCTGTACATGTAAGCTCTTTCCTGTGTATTGTGTTTTTTTTTCTTTCACAGACAACTTCAAATTTTTCATTTCCCAACTGTTGTGTTTTTGACATATTGGAGCTGAGTGATTGGACTGGAAAAAAATGTACCAACAAGCATTAAAATTCAAAAGCAAATATAGATTTGACCCTTTCATGTTTGCTTTCTGTAAACGTTTCCTTGTTCAAGTTCTATTAGCCCAAATACTTCTGAAAAGTAACTTCTTCGTTTGAATGCTTGCACATTCATCAAAGATGTTACCTCATCCACCTTCTCTTTTACATATTCACTGAAAAAAAAACTTTAAAAGAGTATATTCTGTTGTAATGTTGCTCATTCACATTGTATTGGTCCGTCACCTAAGTTCCCAACCAGGGAACATAAACAATAATGTATTACTTATATGATTAATCCACATTACATTAATTTTGAATGATGAATATTCACAATAAATTTTTCACCAACAATCTATGGATCAAACATTATCTTCAGAAGAAATTAGTACATAATTGTGAATTCATATATTTGGGAATTTTGTGATCTGTTTAGACAATTTGCAAATGGAAACCAACAAAATTAATCTAATAAAATACTTGCTAGTTATTTTCTCAGCATTGCAATATATGATTTTGAACACGACCGTTTTTAAAAAAAAAGCTTGTGATGAATACTGTAAGCCATAGCACCGGCAATTAGATGTTTTAGATCTATTCCTGTGTGTATATGTACTGTGTAATATATTCCAGTGACATTTATATTTATATTGCCCAACACTTTCCATTATCAAACATTCTATAACTTTATTTTAACACTCAACTGTCATAAATATAAAGGGAAGGGTAAACCCCTTTGAAATCCCTCCTGGCCAGGGGAAAGCTCCTCTCACCTGTAAAGGGTTAAGAAGCTAAAGGTAACCTCGCTGGCACCTGACCAAAATGACCAATGAGGAAACAAGATACTTTCAAAAGCTGGGAGGAGGGAGAGAAACAAAGGGTCTGTGTGTCTGTCTATATTCTGTCTTTGCCAGGGATAGACCAGGAATGGAGTCTTAGAACTTTTAGTAAGTAATCTAGCTAGGTACGTGTTAGATTATGATTTCTTTAAATGGCTGAGAAAAGAACTGTGCTGAATAGAATAACTATTTCTGTCTGTGTATCTTTTTTGTAACTTAAGGTTTTGCCTAGAGGGGTTCTCTATGTTTTGAATCTAATTACCCTGTAAGATATCTACCATCCTGATTTTACAGGGGGGATTTCTTTATTTCTATTTACTTCTATTTTTATTAAAAGTCTTCTTGTAAGAAAACTGAATGCTTTTTCATTGTTCTCAGATCCAAGGGTTTGGGTCTGTGGTCACCTATGCAAATTGGTGAGGCTTTTTATCCAACATTTCCCAGGAAAGGGGGGTGCAAGTGTTGGGAGGATTGTTCATTGTTCTTAAGATCCAAGGGTCTGGGTCTGTAGTCACCTAGGCAAATTGGTGAGGCTCTTTACCAAACCTGGTCCAGGAAGCGGGGTGCAAGGTTTTGGGAAGTATTTTGGGGGGAAAGACGCGTCCAAACAGCTCTTCCCCAGTAACCAGTATTAGTTTGGTGGTGGTAGCGGCCAATCCAAGGACGACGGGTGGAATATTTTGTACCTTGGGGAAGTTTTGACCTAAGCTGGTAAAGATAAGCTTAGGAGGTTTTTCATGCAGGTCCCCACATCTGTACCCTAGAGTTCAGAGTGGGGGAGGAACCTTGACATCAACTTTCCCTGGTGAACATTCCAGAATATCCAGGGATACTAGGTTTATTTGATAATATGATTGTTTGTACACATTACTGTTATCAGATGACCAGACTCTGATCAGAGTGGTGACTTTGAGGTGTGCCATACCAAATAATGGATTCTGTATGGATGTGTATGGGACCAGCACACTAACTTCCAGTTGGAAAACCTATACTGTGGTATAGGTAAGCATTGTCATGATGAGTGAAACCATGGCTCCATTGAGATCAATAGGAGTTTTTCTTTTGACTGTAATACAGCCAGGATTTCACCATAAATGTCCATCCTGGACACTTATAAAGACCATGGAATTGCCATGTTTCAAAATGGTTTCAAAAATGGATCTCAGATATACTTCTATCCATGTCTACATACCAACCAGACCTTATTATGGCAGAACTTGAGTCTACAGTGCAAAAAGTAGCCGAGAAACTGGCAGCTATCTCTTATGATTCAGCTGTGAAAGATGAGCATTGATATGTAAGCAGAAAATGTCATAGAAGATTTGGATATATGAAAGACTACTGATAGATCTCATAATATCAGCATTGATGCTTGACCTCTGTCTTGACCACAGCCGTGAGGGTCTAATTTTTCAGTACAACCACTGTCCTCTCCTAGATCAATGACTTATGGAAAATCACCATCAGTGGTCCAACACTCTTAATCAATTTATGTTTTTGCAAGCTATTTCTATAACAAGAAAGGCAAGAAGCTTCCTTTGGAAAAAGAAGAAAAAACTGAAATGATAACACACACAAAGGGGTTTGAAAATCAGTGACCTATAACTGCAGGATATTTGGGCTTTTAGAAGCCAGTGCACTAATCAGTCTGACATGTATTAAACAACATAACAGTCCTATGAAATTCTTAACCTCTTTTAGGCCCTGCTACTGAGTGGTAATGTGTTGCTCCTGGGAGTCCTGAGCTCTGTCAGCTTCCACTGAAATGATTAATTGCAGGTGCTGTGTATTATTAAGGTTGCCCAAAATGTCCCATTTCCCTGTTTTCATTTGCTTTATAGCTTTGCTAAACTAACAGTTGGAGCCACAATTTTACATGCCAAACGTCTGCCTCAAGCTGAAATTTTTGGGGAAGTTTCAAGAAAAATTGGGGGTTCAGCTATTTCTGAGAAATAGATTGGGTAAAAATATATTGTTCTGCCCTGGTTGAAAATAAAATCTTATAATCATTTTGTTGAGTAGATCTAGCATCACTATGCTCCTGGAACAGGTTCTTGAATTTTTCCTAAAAATGGCCTTTCTGTCAATCACGATATCCCCATGAAAAATCAAACACAAATTACACCAATTTGGCCAACATATAAGTTTTTGAAACAATGCCATCCACACATGCTCAGTAGCTTTTCCCTATATGTCCATCTCTGGGCTGCTGTGGCAATTCAACGGTCCTGGCTCCCCAGGTTCCACCTTGAGGCAGAGGGTATGTGATATGGTATGCAAAGCCCACACAGATTCACCCCACCACACCTGTAAGAGATGCACATACTGGATGTGGAGTGAAAAGAGAGCAGAACAGCACACCTGTGAGCAGGTCAGGGAAGAGAAAGGACCTTTAACATGCAGTTCCTGAGGAAAGGGCTGAGAGAAGGCAGGATCTCTCATCACCAGCTACTTTGAAGGTCCCTCCCTAAGGGAAGGGAGGACCTGCTACTTTACAATGAGAGGGCAGCATATTCCCCCCTCACATACTGACTCAGTTTGTTTGTTTTAATTCCCCTTGTTTTATTCATGGGCTACCCTGGAAGGGGAAAGACTTAGACCTAACCTGTCTGGAGGACCAAGAGCGAGAACTGCTGTGCCACAGCCCGACATGAAGCTGTGGCATGGCAGCTGACCCCTTTCCCACCTTCTTTCTACAGACAGCGAACTTTGGACAATAGAGGGCAGGTAGGAATTGGCCCAGGGAGGGCAGCCTTAAGGTGCTTCTGGTGTCAGAACTATGGTAGCCCTCACAGGGCTCTGGGCCAGAGCCTGATGGAGTGGGAGAGCCTGGGCTCTACTGCCAATCCACCCCCTCTGCATTTTGAAGATCATAACCCCCTGACCACTAGGCAACACTCCACCTGAGCATTGACCGTCACACAGGGGAAGACTAATATCAGATGAGGACTAATATCAGATGAGGAAGAGTAGAACTGGCTGGCTAAAAGCCAGGGTTCAGGGGAGGAGATTAGAAAAGGAACCTAGGGAGGTAAACTGAGTTGGAGCCAGTGGGGATGGAGAATGTTGGCAGTGGGGTGAGTAGCTAAGAGGGACAATCAGGGCAAGTGTACACTATGGCGCTACATCAGCACAGCTGTACAATGCAGAATTGACACCATAGCACAACTGTTGAAGACATTCTATGCCAACAGGAAAGTGCTCTCCCATTAGCATAACTGCTCCACCTCCACGAGAGGTGGAAGCTATTTTGGCAGGAGAGGATCTCCTGCAGGCATAGTGCTGATGTGGCATACAGTCAATGTAATTTGTGTCACACAGAATGGTGTCTTTTTCATACCCCTCAGCAAGGTAAATGACATCGACTTGAGCTGTAGTATAGACCAGACCTCAGACTAGAAGCAGAAAGATTGAGAACTGGGACTGGCTGAGCAAGAAGACTGAGAGTGTAAGTGTAAGGGGACTGACTGGAGGGGATAGAGCAGAAAGGGATCAGGCTTGAAGGGAATGAGCAGAAGTATCTATGCCCACTAGAATGCTCTCCTCTCCAGAGCATGGAATGGAACCCAAGATTCCTGAGTCTCACCATTCCCTTGCTGTCAGCAAATACCTGACAAACTCACTCACAGAGTGCCTCGTCTCCCTCTTGTACTGGTTGATAACAAGCTACTATCACTATCAATTATTGTCTTAGCTCAGATGGCACAAGTCTTTCCAGTGGTTCAAAAATTTTCACCCCTTTGAGTGTCTATGATGTCACATGATAAAATATGTTTCTTCAGTTTTCTTTAGAAAAAACTAAGAAAATAAACATCAAAAATCTCATTAAAAGAACATTATTAATGTAGTACAGTCAAGCTCTCAGAAGATAGGAAATGCCAGAATTAAGGCTGCCTGTGAAATCCTAATTGAGCCCTCTTGTGACTATGTTATCATTCACTCTTTAATTGGATAACCACATACTATTAGATTGTTTCATCCCCAGAGCAGGCGTGTGCTTTGTGCTGAATGAGGCAACAGTCCTATAGGGGGGAAAAAGTCTGTGATCATATAATTAAAGACTATTGAAATGAATACAAACAAGGGGGGATGAAGTAAGGTTTCACAGGTGACCTTAGGCGGGGGGGGGGGGGGAGAAGAAAATCTTTTGTAGTGATAATCAAGGTGGGCCCCTTTTCTTTTTGCGAATACAGACTAACACGGCTGCTACTCTGAAACCAGAGAAATTTAGGTAGCTGGAGGAAAGGCCTCTTAGTGCTGGGCCATAGAGTGTGGAACACACTACCAAAATGACCATTAGTATGACAATTTTCAGAGCTTACTGTAAAACTCATTGGTCTGTCCTTTAGCTATATTATTACCTTATGTTACTCCATAAAGTTAAGCAAGGGTATGACTCTGCAGGATTTGGGTCTGATGTAGTATTCTTAAATATCATACTGAAAATTGCTTTTACAGAATTTATCACGGCACATGTTGCATGCCATCTCATCGCCTTCCTCTGTTTTAATAAAATATTTTCTTGATTTTTTTTTTATGTTTAAAGATTCCAAGGCCAGAAGGGATCATTTTGATCATCTATTCTGACCTCCTGTATAACACAAGCCATAGAACTTTCCCAGAATAATTCCTAGAGCATGTTTTTTTTAGAAAAACTCCCATCTTGATTTAAAAATTGTCAGTTATAGAAAATGTACCACGAACCTTGGTAAATTATTTCAGTGGTTAATTACTCTCACTGTTAAACATTTATGCCTTATTTGCAGTCTGAATTTGTCTAGCTTCAACTTCTAGTCATTGAATCATGTTATACCTTTCTCTGCTAGATTGAAGAGCAAATTCTTAAATATTTTTCCCTTGTAGATATTTACAGACTGATGTCAAGTCATCTATAGTAAGGAGGCCTAGTCTCCCTCAGATATCGACAAGGAGGGACCACAACTCTCCCCTTGGGTTGCAGATCCAGGAAATCCCTGCACACCCCACCAGAAGCTGAGGGGTGGGAAAGGAAGCAGAAGTATAAAAGGCAGACCCTGCATCTCAGTGGGGCTGGAGCTGCTGAGGGAGACACATGCTTCTTCTCAGCTGCCAGAGCGAGATGCTGAATAGGACCTCTGTTGCCCGAGGAGGCTCATAGACCCTTTGCTGCTCTGCCCTAATTGTAGACCAGAGCTTCCTAGCTGTTTGCTGTCCCGCTCTGACTGACGGCCTGGACTCATAGTCCTTACTGCACTGCCTAATTTCAGGCCAGAGCCCCTAACTGGGTGGTGCCCCGCCTTGCCTGAGGGCCTGGCACCTAGACTCAGTGCCGCTCGGCCCAGCTCAGGTGGCCTCAGACAGCTAATTCCCTGCACAGTGAGCACTGCAACAAGGGTGAGACTGTAAGGAGGTGTGGCCTCCCTCAGAGATTAACAAGGAAGGACAGCCATGCATCCTTATGCACCCTTTATCCTTCTCTTTCTTAAGATAAATAGATTGAGCCCTGTGAGTCTGTCACTATAATGCATGTTTTATAATTCTTCAATCATTCTCATGGCCCTTTTCTGAACCCCCTTCAATTTATCAGCATCCTTCTTGAATTGTGGTCACCAGAACTGGACACAATATTCCAGCAGTAATTACATCAGTGCCAAATATAGTGGTAAAACAACCTCTCTGCTCCTACTTGAGATTCCTCTGTTTATGCATCTGTGACAGAGTGTACAAACACTGAACAAGATGATAAACAGGTTAAAGAGCTACTATGGGCTAGGCTGACTATACCCCATCAGTCATGCCAGGACATGCCAGAGATTTAAAGGGGTTTAAAAGGAAGAAGCTCCAGCGAGTTGGTGAGCAGCTCTGTTAGACAACAGTAGCTCTACAGTTCCCGAGAGAAACCACTAGAAAGATTCAGAGAAATTGTCCTCAGGAAGGACACTCACCGATCCCATGCCACTACAAGGATGCAGCAGGCCTTGGTATCCTGACTGGACATGTTATGCCTGGCAGGCCCCACAGCAAGCTGTTAGGCAGAAAAACAAATAAAGACAAAGACAAATAAGGAACTCAAGCTGTGGGGAAGCCTTTTAATATTGTGCTTTTTTTTTTAAATAAATGCCTTGCGATTAAGATGGAATTTAACTGTAATTAGTTATATAGCTCAAATGGTAGAAGTCTATGCCATAGTACTGAAAATTCAGGGTTCAGGCTCTCCAGTTTATGCATAATACATGAGGAGGGACCTTAGGGTTGTACATAATATAATTTGTTTTACCTTTGTGCATGGCATTAATGAGAACACTGCTGGAATCTGTGTCCCATTCAAGGCGTCCACACTTTAAAAAGGATGTTGAAAAATTGGACAGTGTTCAGAGAAGAGCTATACAAATGATTTGGGGTCTGGCAAACATACACTACAATTAGAGAGTGAAGGAGCTCAGTCTATCTCATAGATCAAAGAGAAGATTAAAAGAAGATTTAATGACAATATATAAGGCCCTAATAAAGAGAATTTATCTCATTCTAGATGGTTTTTTAATCTAACAGACTAAGACATAACAAATTCTTGTGGCTGAATGCTGGAATCAGAAACATTCAAATAGGAAATAAAAGATTATTTTTTTAACAGAAAGGGTAATTAAACATTGGAATGGTTTACCAAGGGATGTGATAAATTCACAGTCACTTTAGACTCTTTAAATCAAGATTAGGCTTCTATCTGACAGATATGTTCTAATTCAGCCAAAAGTTTCAAGGAATGTCTTGCAAACTTGGCCTGTGAAAGCAGAACTCCTACCACTGTTGTACTCATATGGGGTAATGTGGCTTTATTAATGAAAGTGTATTTTGAAGTTTGAATACAGAAGTATAGTAACTTTTTTCCATCTACAAATACACAATTTATTTCTGCCTTCTTAAAGATAGATAGATTAGATAGATAGATAGTCACAAGGGCCTACATTTTCAAAATTCAGAATGTCAATGTAGTAATTCAACAAGAAGTATAATTCTAGATAAATATTCAAAATTATATATCAAATTTTGAATATTTATATAGAATTGTGCTTCATGGTGAATATATATATATATATATATATATATATATATATATATATAAAGTTGTGGGGACATAAGAAAACTGAGAAACAAGTAAAAGCAGAGAAGAGTAAGGAAATATTTGAGTAAGAACATGAATAGGCAAACTTCTGGAAATATCAAAGGACGTTTTAAAAAAATTTGGTCTTCTAGAGGAATAACAAAACATATTCAAATTAAATAATTTAGAAGAGCATACTTAAATAGTAGCAGATATGTGCATTTGTTATTGTTTACAGAGCACCATAGAAATATAATTTGCTTAAAAATAATAGTATCTCTGACTTGAAGAGCAGACAGTCAAAAGGCATAGGCATAAAATATAGTATAAAACAAAAGTTCATGTGTTATACAGGGAAACAGAGTGGGTTAAGATAATTATTTCTGGAATATTTTGTAGCTGTTTTCATGAATATTTTGAAGAACTAGATGATGGAGGTTTTAATTAAGGGGCTGTTCCATGAGTAGGAGATGGCAGGAGACAAGGTGTATAGGCATGAATGGGTAAAAGAGATAAAGAGAGAAGTCAAGAGTAGAGTTCAGGTGGACTGAGGAAATGGGAGGGAACACAAAATGAAGCAAAAAATATTGGTGACACTGGAGGTATGAAAGCTTTCTAGGTGAAGAGAAGATTAAGTATTTGGGGAAGAAAAAGAGAAGCAAACAAAGAGACTCAAGAAGAAGGCAGAGTGGTAAGGTGGAAAGGTAATCTTGTCAACATTATATAATTTAATAACTAAGTACCCATTGGTGATTATCTTCAAAAAGGTGTGGAAGATGGGAGAGATTCCAGAGAGCTGAAAAAGTGAATATATAGAGCCAATCTATAAAATGTGGAATAAGGACAATCCATGAAATTACAGACCAGTCACCTTAACTTCAGTACCAGAAAAGATAACGGAGCAAATAATTAAGCAATAAATTTGCAAACGCCTAGAAGATAATAAGGTGATAAGTAACAGTCAGCATGGATTTATCAAGAACAAATTCTGTGAAACCAACCTAATAGTTTTCTTAGCAGGATAGCAAGCACTGTTCCCGCTAAGCTGTGCGTGTGTGCACACAGCTCCTAAACCCCATGCACACAGCGAAACACCATGTGCAGAAAATTTGTAAAGAAGCACAACAATTTGCACAGAAGAAATTTTTTACTCACATGGCCTGTCAAAAATTAGAGGGAACATTGGTAGCAGGTCTTTTGGATGGGGGGAAGCGACAGATGTGGTATATCTTAACTTTAGTAAGGCTTTTGATACTGTCTAGTATGACCTTCTCATAAAGCTACTAGGGAAATACAGCCTAGAGGGAGCTACTAAAAATGGGTGCATAATTGATTGGAAAACCTTTCCCAGAGAGTAGTTATCAGTGATTCATAGTCAAGCTAGAAGGGCATATCAAGTGGGGTCCTGCAGGGATCAGTTCTGAGTCCGGTATTTTCATCAGTGATTTAAATAATGGCATAGAGAGTACACTTATACATTTTGTAGATGATACCAAGCTGGGAGGAGTTGCAAGTGCTTTGGAGGATAGGATTAAAATTCAGAATGATCTGAACAAACTGAAGAACTGGTCTGAAGTAAGTAAGATGAAATGTAATGAGGACAAATGCAAAGTACTTCCACTTAGGAAGGAACAATCAGTTGCACACATACAAAATGGGCAATGACTGCCTATGAAGCAATACTGTGGAAAGGGATCTGGGGGTCCTAGTGGATCACAAGCTAAATATGAGTCAACAGTGTATCACTGTTGCAAAGAAAGCAAACATCATTGTGGGCTGCATTAGCAGGAGCGTTGTAAGCAGGGCACGAGAAGTAATTCTTGTGCTCTACTCTCTGCTGATAAGGCCTCAGCTGTAGTACTGTGTCCCATTCTGGGTGCCACTTTTCAGTAAAAATGTGGGCAAATAGGACAAAGGCCAGAGAAGAATGACAAAAAGAAGAATGACAAAGAATGACAAATGATTGAAGGTCTAAAAAACATGAACTATGAGGGAAGGGTGAAAAAAAAATTGTTTAGTCTGGAGAAGAGAAGACTGAGAGGGGACATAACAACAATTTTCAGTTCATAAAAGGTTGTTACAAGGAGGATGGAGGAAAATTGTTCTCTTTAATTTTCTAGATAGGATTTTTAAGAGCAGGTTAAACAAACACCTGTGAGTTGTGGTCTAGATAATACTTAGCCCTGCCTTGAGTGCAGGAGACTGGACTAGAAAACTTCTTGAAGTCCATTCCAGTTCTAAGATTCTATGATCATGGCTGCCACCCCTGCCTTTTCCTGGGACCCTAGACCTTCTTCATCCTAATCGTGAGTTATGTCCTGACAAGAATGGGTCAGAGTGAAGGATCCAGATGAAATCACCACCCCTATCATCTCCAGTTGAATCGCAAATGCCACCTGAGATGATATGGGATTGGGTTTTAACAACATCAGCATCTACAACAACTTCAAGTCATCTCAGATAATTTCTTCTCTTTTACCCCAAAATGACAGTTATTACCATCTCTGATACTGACAGAGAGACTGTCAAACAAGGAGGGGGGCGGGGGTGTTCTTTCTAAAAACTCTCTCTAGCTAGAGAAAAAGAGAACAAGAAATGTTGTTAAAAGGAAAGTCTCATTTAATACTTAATATTTCTAATGCATTAAATGTTCATCCTGCTTTTATGTATCTTCAGTAAAATATTAGAAGGATTTTTAATGGTGTGTGTGCCATAATCAGGCTGAGGTCTCTGTATACAAACCCCCTACACTTGTTTAACTTTGTATATTGTTGGACAGTGAGTGGTTTATGTTAATACCTGATGGGCATTTATTCCATCTAAATTACTACAACAGCTCCCTATCAAAATTGGGTTTAAGTAATTTTGAATTGCCCCACATCTCATTTTTTTGATTATGAGATGAGTATAGTGCCCACTTAGGGCTTGGACAACCTCTTTACAAAAGAGAGTCCACATATCATCAAGACCTGATTGATTTCCCCAATTTAGCTGTGCCCAAAACAGAACGTTTACCACACACCTGAGAATATATTTCTCAGCCTTGCGGCCAGCTTCATGCAGCCAGCCCACTTTGAAGATTCTGACCTGAACCTAATTTGAGCCACTTTGAAGGTTCTCTAAACCAGGACTATAAAAGCCATAACAGTGACCTCACAGAAACAAAATATGTAGCATTTGGGAGTCTGAGACTTCCTTCCAAATTAGAAGTATGAGAAAAATGGACAGTCCCCAGCTTACAGTGTCTGTCATATGTGCTGAATACTACACTTGTAGATATTGTGCTGAAATAGTATAATCTCTTGTATTGGTTAAGAAACTACTATTGCCCATTCTAAATGCTCCTACATTATGAGGCTAGAAAAGTTTTTATTACCACAATAAGAAATATGGACTTAGTTTAGCAAACCTTCAGTTACCTAAATCCAAGAGGATTTAACATTCTCTTTATTCTGTTCTGTAATTGGGCCTGTCAGTACAATAATATTAGTTTTTGGCTGAATTACTTTCTGGACAATATCTTCAGGGACATAAGTTGTCTTTTGCTGTCTATATAGACAAACCTTTGCTACACTACACTATAAAATGAACATTATGAAATAAGGTATTTGATTTTTCATGGCAAAGGTTATGACCATAGGGAATCCTGTATAAACATTTGGATCAACAATTGTCAGTCCTTTACTCTCTCTTAACTCATTATGTCTATGAAAGGAGAAAAGTGTTTTTCTTACTGTTTTTTTTTTAACAATCCAATTTTAAAACACTATGGACTTTGGAAGACTGTTGGGCCCTAAGTCTATGTAATTTGAAAAATAGCTTTAAAAATACTCTGCCTGCAGCCACAGTTGAACTTTACAGGAATTCTCATAAGTTATCTGAAAAAAAAACCTGCTTCCATTCCTCTTGTAATGGGATTGCAGGTTGGATACCTGAACGTAAGCAAGGTGTTTTAAAAGAGATATGATTGGAGTTGGCACAAAGAGTTTGAGATATGCTAGCCTGAAAGCAACAGGTCCTTCAACTTGAGAACACAGCAGATCCCACTTGAGAAGAAGATGGAACATATAATGTGCTGGATGGGGAACGGGAAAGACTCTGGCATGAATAAAGGATGGAGTCCATATTGAGGATTGGTGCAGAAGCAGAGACAAGTTATGTCCTAAATAAGATTATACCTGGGTTTTCACATGGAAATCAAGAGTTTTCAGCCACATGTGTCATATACCTATTTCTGAAGACAAAGGGCCGCATCCTCAGCTGTAGCAAAATGGCATATTTTACACCAGCTGAGGATCTGGCATGGAACGTTGACCAGAGAGTATCAATAGATATCCTACCTCCTTCATCTTCTTCTTCTATATTGATACTAAAACTTTGATGTGATGGGTACATAAAGGTAACTGATGGGATATATACAGATACCTGCTGAGGGCTACATAAATAATGATAGGATTAGGTTAGATCAATGTTTCTCAGCTTTTCAGGTTGGCAAGCCCTTATTCAAAGGTGACAAATTTACATTTCCTATAAAAGGTAAGTTTCAGAGGAACAGCCGTGTTAGTCTGTATTCGCAAAAAGAAAAGGAGTACTTGTGGCACCTTAGAGACTAACCAATTTATTTGAGCATGAGCTTTCGTGAGCTACAGCTCACTTCATCAGATGTTTACCGTGGAAACTGCAGCAGACTTTATATACACATAGAGAATATGAAACAATACCTCCTCCCACCCCACTGTCCTGCTGGTAATAGCTTATCTAAAGTGATCAACAGGTGGGCCATTTCCAGCACAAATCCAGGTTTTCTCACCCTCCACCCCCCACACAAATTCACTCTCCTGCTGGTGCTAGCCCATCCAAAGTGACAACTCTTTACATAATCAAGTAGGGCTATTTCCTGCATAGATCAAGGTTTTCTCACATCCCCCCCACCCCCATACACACACAAACTCACTCTCCTGCTGGTAATAGCTCATCTAAACTGACCACTCTCCAGGTTTAAATCCAAGTTAAACCAGAACATCTGGGGGGGGGGGGGGTAGGAAAAAACAAGAAGAAACAGGCTACCTTGCATAATGACTTAGCCACTCCCAGTCTCTATTTAAGCCTAAATTAATAGTATCCAATTTGCAAATGAATTCCAATTCAGCAGTTTCTCGCTGGAGTCTGGATTTGAAGTTTTTTTGTTTTAAGATAGCGACCTTCATGTCTGTGATTGCGTGACCAGAGAGATTGAAGTGTTCTCCGACTGGTTTATGAATGTTATAATTCTTGACATCTGATTTGTGTCCATTTATTCTTTTACGTAGAGACTGTCCAGTTTGACCAATGTACATGGCAGAGGGGCATTGCTGGCACATGATGGCGTATATCACATTGGTGGATGTGCAGGTGAACGAGCCTCTGATAGTGTGGCTGATGTTATTAGGCCCTGTGATGGTGTCCCCTGAATAGATATGTGGGCACAATTGGCAACGGGCTTTGTTGCAAGGATAAGTTCCTGGGTTAGTGGTTCTGTTGTGTGGTATGTGGTTGTTGGTGAGTATTTCCTTCAGGTTGCGGGGCTGTCTGTAGGCAAGGACTGGCCTGTCTCCCAAGACTTGTGAGAGTGTTGGGTCATCCTTTAGGATAGGTTGTAGATCCTTAATAATGCGTTGGAGGGGTTTTAGTTGGGGGCTGAAAGTGACCGCTAGTGGCGTTCTGTTATTTTCTTTGTTAGGCCTGTCCTGTAGTAGGTAACTTCTGGGAACTCTTCTGGCTCTATCAATCTGTTTCTTTACTTCTGCAGGTGGGTATTGTAGTTGTAAATGTAGGAATGCTAACAATTAAGCCTATATAATTCATTTGTGTATGTTTTGAGTATTTTGAAGGAAGCTTTTGACACGGTCTCCCACAGTATTCTTGTCAGCAAGTTAAAGAAGTATGGGCTGGATGAATGCACTATAAGGTGGGTAGAAAGTTGACTAGATTGTCGGGCTCAACAGGTAGTGATCAATGGCTCCATGTCTAATTGGCAGCCGGTGTCAAGTGGAGTGCCCCAAGGGTCGGTCCTGGGGCCGGTTTTGTTCAATATCTTCATAAATGATCTGGAGGATGGTGTGGATTGCACTCTCAGCAAATTTGCAGATGATACTAAACTGGGAGGAGTGGTAGATACACTGGAGGGCAGGGATAGGATACAGAGGGACCTAGACAAATTGGAGGATTGGGCCAAAAGAAATCTGATGAGTTTCAATAAGGATAAGTGCAGGGTCCTGCACTTAGGACGGAAGAACCCAATGCACAGCTACAGACTAGGGATGGCTAGGCAGCAGTTCTGCGGAAAAGGACATAGGGGTGACAGTGGACGAGAAGCTGGATATGAGTCAGCAGTGTGCCCTTGTTGCCAAGAAGGCCAATGTCATTTTGGGATGTATAAGTAGAGGCATAGCGAGCAGATCGAGGGACGTGATCGTCCCCCTCTATTCGACACTGGTGAGGCCTCATCTGGAGTACTGTGTCCAGTTTTGGGCCCCACACTACAAGAAGGATGTGGATAAATTGGAGAGAGTCCAGCGAAGGGCAACAACAATGATTTGGGGTCTGGAACACATGACTTATGAGGAGAGGCTGAGGGAAGTGGGATTGTTTAATCTGCGGAAGAGAAGAATGATGGGGGATTTGATAGCTGCTTTCAACTACCTGAGAGGTAGTTCCAGAGAGGATGGTTCTAGACTATTCTCAGTGGTGGAGGAGGACAGGACAAGGAGTAATGGTCTCAAGTTGCAGTGGGGGAGGTTTAGGTTGGATATTAGGAAAAACTTTTTCACTAGGAGGGTGGTGAAACACTGGAATGCGTTACCTAGAGAGGTGGTGGAATCTTCTTCCTTAGAAGTTTTTAAGGTCAGGCTTGACAAAGCCCTGGCTGGGATGATTTAATTGGGGATGGGTCCTGCTTTTGAGCAGGGGGTTGGACTAGATGACCTCCTGAGGTCCCTGCCAACCCTGATATTCTATGATTCTATGATTCTATGATTCTAAGTGTGTGGGGAGTGGGAGAGTGAAATTTTCTTTGCTTTAGATTGTAATAAAATTTTCAATGCCTTTTAAAACCACACTCTCCACCTCTAATGCATTTTTCCCCCCTGTGGTCACAACTGTTGACAAGAGGGGGCACTACTAGCCCTGAAATGGATCTTTACTGGCTTCTGGTGTCATACGAGTGAAAAAGGTCCACATTAATTATTTTCAGTGCACAGCAGTTTATTGAGAAGGAATTACGTAAGTGGTAAAGGGTTACATTAAACACATAACTCCTATGTTAAAATTAAGAGCTATACATTAAGAGCTATACATTCCTCTTAACGAGTCTCCCTTTCACAAACATACACAAACAAGCCCTGCGCTAGCCTCACTCAGTTCCTGCTTGGCAAACAGAGAAGTTGGTTACCAATTTTATAGAGGTCTTTTTTCCTCCAGGTCTGTTCTTTTCAGCTCTCTGGTTTGTCTCGGATTCCCTCGAGACAAGGCCTTGGTTTCCTTGAGACCCCTCTGATTCATATTCCTACTTGAGGCCACAGAGCAGAGTTTTGGCTGTGTTGTCTTGCAGTGTTGCTTCTTTAAGCATCAATTAAGGAAGTCCAACTACAGTAATTTACTTTGCTTGATTCTTATAGTCTTTTTCCTCAAAGGAGTCACATGTCTTCAGAGCATGCCCAGTGGGTCTGTGGTTATAAATTGTACATGATCATGGGTGGTACTGAACAAAGATCACCCCACATTTATTCACTCATCAGTTATTCACTCTGGCTCTTTGTGTGGTGTCCTTGTTGTAAGGTTACTATAACAAGGTCAACCTGTGCTCCATGCTGGAACTTTATATATGTGATATTTACTTTTGCATGGGTCCATATTTGCCAACCAATAGGTTCAATATCGATCGCACATGCAGACTTTGCCAGTCTTTTATCAAATCTGTTTCTGCTTAAAGGGACCCTGCTCCCAGGATCCTCTGCAGCCATTCAGCCATGTTTAAGTCATGTCAATTTATGCTCACACCATTCATTCAGTATGGCCACACCAATCTGGCACAATCCCAGCAATGATCATCTGGTGGTATACTGGATTAGATAATTAGACCATTAAAGGGATACTGTCAGGTGATATACATCCCAAATATTAAGTTTTGCAAAAAGCTTTTACAAAAAATAAGTTCTAAAGGAGTATTTTCATGATCACTTTATAAACACTAAAGCAGTTTTCTCTTACAGTGAAATTGACTCAACATTCTATAAACAAAAATGAAGATGATTAGTCCATTTTCATTATCCAGGCTTAGACAAATATGTGTGTGTGTGTGTGTGTGTAAATTTATACATATATATATTGTACATATTAGTGTGTATATATATATTGAGAGCTACTTTATATATACTATATATATATACACACTAATATAGTTTTCAAAATATATATATTTTAACTTGAAAAAAATTAATATGGTATTTTTAAAACTGTAAACCTGCAGGAATATTTTTAACTACAAAGTAATGTAATAAATGAAGATGATACAAAAAAGTGTGACCTAATATGTGACAGCAAGATTACTACAAATTAGATAAACCTAAGAAAAGTAATATGTTACTTAGTGCTGGGTAGATTTATATCCAAGTGTAAATGCAAGGTAGATTTATACTCCAGTATACCACAAACTTTATGTGTAGACAATCCCCTTATTCTCTTTAAAATGTTTATATATATGAAACACTACCCCGAATAATTAAGGCTTAAAAATGCCTTATCTTTTTAGATATCAATTTGGGAGATGTAATGAATGAGGGAGGCTAAAAATGCTTTTTTTTTACCTTGGATTTCTTCAATCTGCCTCTTAAATGTTTGTATCTATCCAGTGACCTTTGGAACACAAAATTATTTCTACAGAGAACATTGACAGGTACTGAGGAAGCAACCATTACCCATGATTTGTTATGACCTCAATCATGAATAAACCTTTTCATTAACATAAAGTAGCTCTCAATATGTCATAAAAAGCAGTAGTGTCTCTAGAAGAAAAAAAAAAGAATGATGCAATTGCTTTAATGACACTCCCTAATGTTACCAGTCATTCCCAGGGGGCCTGATTCAAAGCCCATTGCAGACAGCACATTGACTTCAATGGACTTTGGATCTGGCCCTATCTGGCCCTCACTCCTCTAAATCTCCGCAGTACTACTTTAACCATCCTCCACTGCTTCTGGGCATGAGCTTTGCTCAGCATTCCTATATATAATGTGGCATTCATCCAGCATAGCTAAATGTCAAACAGAATTGTACCTGGCACAGCACAATGTGGGGCTACTGAGCCTTCCTATAAGTAAGAATAAGTAAAGAGAACAATCAGGGATGCTACAGGCTTTAGTCTGACATACAGGGACCAATATGAGGGTGCTCATAGAAATCCGTATTCTGGATAGATAGTTTAGGTAGATCGTTTGGATGATTGTTGAATAGTCATAACTTTACTCTTTTGTTTTACTTTTTAAAGTAAAAATTCAGCAGGAGTCTTATAAAATGAAGTTATGTCAACCAAATGTTAAAATGATAACGAAAATCCTCAGAACTGACACCCCGGACTGCAAGTGGGAAAATTTGGATGTGAAAAGTCTATGCTTTGCTGGCCCCTCAGAAGTAAACTGACATTTTTACACTAAAGGTTAGATTAACAAGGTCTTGAATCATTGATATTGCTCAAAGAATAAACATCATGCAGATTTGTACTTAACTTACCAGGACTGAGAATCTGAGACAAGATGTGATGCTGGAAGAGAATTTGCTGCTAATTTACATGTCTGAAAGACCATTAGTATGAAGCATAACTGATTGCTTACAATTATGGGAAAAGCAACTTTACCTAATGATAACATTTTGCTTTTAACTTGAAGTGCAGTATAATAAAGATGGAAATGTGTAACTGAACTGAAAAAATTCAAAATGTTTTCATGGTTAAAGGAATCTCATTGCACTGAAACTACCTCAGTAATGTTTATTGCAGGATTTTGTCTGTATTGTTCTATTTAATATAATTTATCAATTACTTCAGCAGATTATATAGAGTCTCTTTTAAATAGAAAATGTATAAGGAGACAGATTCTCAAAAAGTTAAAAAAGGCATCATGCAACTTTCACACACTTTCAGACAGATACTATCACAGGAAAGGTTTCAGCCCTGGAAAAAAATAGAATTTCATATATGATGCTGCATGTATCTGAATGAGAATATGATTTAATAATACAACCATTTCAAGTCAAATAAATAAATAAAGGGCCAACCTTATCACCTGAAAAGAAAGGGACTAATGGGGAACAAAGCTCCACAGTAAGCCCCTCATGGTGTTCTGCCCTGACATTTCTGTTGAGGATGGGGAGGAGGATTTTCAAATGATCCAGGGGATCTGCCCTTGAACCTGGAGGTATCCTCTAGTATCTACAGACCTATCCATGGGAAGGCCCTATGCCTTTGTCTTGTTTCCGGAGTGACATGCACTTTCACAAGCTGAGGGCTTACCCTGAGGATCTGGCCCTATCTCTCCAAGGTAGAGCCTTCACATGCATTAAACTCATTCCTCATAGATAGTACAAAAAGATATTTTTTTCTAATATGCAAATTCCCAAATTAAGAGGAACAGCAAGGGGGGAAAGGCCTGAGTGTGAATTATTTTATCCATCTTTTTTTCCCTCATCTACACAATGTATAGTATTCTGAGCTCAAGATACAAATACAAATCTATGATTCCAAACCAATATTATGAATATCAAAAATGTGTGTACGTTGGATTTGTTTCAATATTTTTATTTAGAAAGTCAAATTAGCAAAAACAATATAAAATATTTTAGGTCTTTGTGGTCAGGTTCCTCAGCTGGTGTGAACTGAGTTCATCTGGAACATTGACTTCTAAGTAAATATTGCAATTCTTTTGTGAGAAGCAGCAGTTATTTTATTTAACCTGTATTCAATGCACGCAATAATTATAATGAGGTAAAAAGAAAAGGAGTACTTGTGGCACCTTAGAGACTAACCAATTTATTTGAGCATGAGCTTTCGTGAGCCACAGCTCACTTCATCAGATGTTTACCGTGGAAACTGCAGCAGACTTTATATACACACAGAAATCATGAAACAATACCTCCTCCCACCCCACTGTCCTGCTGGTAATAGCTTATCTAAAGTGATCAACAGGTGGGCCATTTCCAGCACAAATCCAGGTTTTCTCACCCTCCACCCCCCCACACAAATTCACTCTCCTGCTGGTGCTAGCCCATCCAAAGTGACAACTCTTTACATAATCAAGTCGGGCTATTTCCTGCATAGATCAAGGTTTTCTCACATCCCCCCCACCCCCATACACACACAAACTCACTCTCCTGCTGGTAATAGCTCATCTAAACTGACCACTCTCCAGGTTTAAATCCAAGTTAAACCAGAACATCTGGGGGGGGGGTAGGAAAAAACAAGAGGAAACAGGCTACCTTGCATAATGACTTAGCCACTCCCAGTCTCTATTTAAGCCTAAATTAATAGTATCCAATTTGCAAATGAATTCCAATTCAGCAGTTTCTCGCTGGAGTCTGGATTTGAAGTTTTTTTGTTTTAAGATAGCGACTTTCATGTCTGTGATTGCGTGACCAGAGAGATTGAAGTGTTCTCCGACTGGTTTATGAATGTTATAATTCTTGACATCTGATTTGTGTCCATTTATTCTTTTACGTAGAGACTGTCCAGTTTGACCAATGTACATGGCAGAGGGGCATTGCTGGCACATGATGGCATATATCACATTGGTGGATGTGCAGGTGAACGAGCCTCTGATAGTGTGGCTGATGTTATTAGGCCCTGTGATGGTGTCCCCTGAATAGATATGTGGGCACAATTGGCAACGGGCTTTGTTGCAAGGATAAGTTCCTGGGTTAGTGGTTCTGTTGTGTGGTATGTGGTTGTTGGTGAGTATTTGCTTCAGGTTGCGGGGCTGTCTGTAGGCAAGGACTGGCCTGTCTCCCAAGACTTGTGAGAGTGTTGGGTCATCCTTTAGGATAGGTTGTAGATCCTTAATAATGCGTTGGAGGGGTTTTAGTTGGGGGCTGAAGGTGACCGCTAGTGGCGTTCTGTTATTTTCTTTGTTAGGCCTGTCCTGTAGTAGGTAACTTCTGGGAACTCTTCTGGCTCTATCAATCTGTTTCTTTACTTCTGCAGGTGGGTATTGTAGTTGTAAGAAAGCTTGACAGAGATCTTGTAGGTGTTTGTCTCTGTCTGAGGGGTTGGAGCAAATGCGGTTGTATCGCAGAGCTTGGCTGTAGACGATGGATCGTGTGGTGTGGTCAGGGTGAAAGCTGGAGGCATGCAGGTAGGAATAGCGGTCAGTAGGTTTCCGGTATAGGGTGGTGTTTATGTGGCCATTGTTTATTAGCACTGTAGTGTCCAGGAAGTGGATCTCTTGTGTGGACTGGACCAGGCTGAGGTTGGTGGTGGGATGGAAATTGTTGAAATCATGGTGGAATTCCTCAAGGGCTTCTTTTCCATGGGTCCAGATGATGAAGATGTCATCAATATAGCGCAAGTAGAGTAGGGGCTTTAGGGGACGAGAGCTGAGGAAGCGTTGTTCTAAATCAGCCATAAAAATGTTGGCATACTGTGGGGCCATGCGGGTACCCATAGCAGTGCCGCTGATCTGAAGGTATACATTGTCCCCAAATGTGAAATAGTTATGGGTAAGGACAAAGTCACAAAGTTCAGCCACCAGGTTAGCCGTGACATTATCGGGGATAGTGTTCTTGACGGCCTGTAGTCCATCTTTGTGTGGAATGTTGGTGTAGAGGGCTTCTACATCCATAGTAGCCAGGATGGTGTTATCAGGAAGATCACCGATGGATTGAAGTTTCCTCAGGAAGTCAGTGGTGTCTCGAAGGTAGCTGGGAGTGCTGGTAGCGTAGGGCCTGAGGAGGGAGTCTACATAGCCAGACAATCCTGCTGTCAGGGTGCCAATGCCTGAGATGATGGGGCGCCCAGGATTTCCAGGTTTATGGATCTTGGGTAGTAGATAGAATATCCCAGGTCGGGGTTCCAGGGGTGTGTCTGTGCGGATTTGATCTTGTGCTTTTTCAGGAAGTTTCTTGAGCAAATGCTGTAGTTGCTTTTGGTAACTCTCAGTGGGATCATAGGGTAATGGCTTGTAGAAACTCGTGTTGGAGAGCTGCCGAGCAGCCTCTTGTTCATATTCCGACCTATTCATGATGACAACAGCACCTCCTTTGTCAGCCTTTTTGATTATGATGTCAGAGTTGTTTCTGAGGCTGTGGATGGCATTGCGTTCCGCATGGCTGAGGTTATGGGGCAAGTGATGCTGCTTTTCCACAATTTCAGCCCGTGCACGACGGCGGAAGCACTCTATGTAGAAGTCCAGTCTGCTGTTTCGACCTTCAGGAGGAGTCCATCTAGAATCCCTCTTTCTGTAGTGTTGGCAGGGAGACCTCTGTGGATTAGTATGTTGTTCAGAGGTATTTTGGAAATATTCCTTGAGACGGAGACGTCGAAAATAGGATTCTAGGTCACCACAGAACTGTATCATGTTCGTGGGGGTGGAGGGGCAGAAGGAGAGGCCCCGAGATAGAACAGCTGCTTCTGCTGGGCTGAGAGTATAGTTGGATAGGTTAACAATATTGCTAGGTGGGGTGAGGGAACCATTGCTGTGGCCCCTTGTAGCATGTAGTAGTTTAGAAAGTTTAGTGTCTTTTTTCTTTTGTAGAGAAGCAAAGTGTGCGTTGTAAATGGCTTGTCTAGTTTTAGTAAAATCCAGCCACGAGGAAGTTTGTGTGGAAGGTTGGTTCTTTATGAGAGTATCCATTTTTGAGAGCTCATTCTTAATCTTTCCCTGTTTGCTGTAGAGGATCTTGATCAGGTGATTCCGCAGTTTCTTTGAGAGCGTGAGGCACAAGCTGTCAGCATAGTCTGTGTGGTATGTAGATTGTAATGGATTTTTGACCTTCAGTCCTTTTGGTACGATGTCCATCTGTTTGCATTTGGAAAGGAAGATGATGTCTGTCTGTATCTGTACAAGTTTCTTCATGCAGTTGATAGATTTCCACTCCATACGGCTAAATGCAGTGCCTTGCATAATGACAGGTTTCAGAGGAACAGCCGTGTTAGTCTGTATTCGCAAAAAGAAAAGGAGTACTTGTGGCACCTTAGAGACTAACCAATTTATTTGAGCATGAGCTTTCGTGAGCCACAGCTCACTTCATCAGATGTTTACCGTGGAAACTGCAGCAGACTTTATATACACACAGAAATCATGAAACAATTTCATGATTTCTGTGTGTATATAAAGTCTGCTGCAGTTTCCACGGTAAACATCTGATGAAGTGAGCTGTGGCTCACGAAAGCTCATGCTCAAATAAATTGGTTAGTCTCTAAGGTGCCACAAGTACTCCTTTTCTTTTTGCGAATACAGACTAACACGGCTGTTCCTCTGAAACCTATAATGAGGTAAGAGCTTATAATATCTAAAGTTCCAAAAGCTGAACCCATAATAGTTGTCAAAATGAGGTGAACTCTCACAGTGACTGGATAATACTTACAGTAAATTACACCAGTGTTCTGCAAAGTCTGTGGCAGAAGGCAGCTATAATATTTACAATAATATAATATGTTGCTTGTTAACTTTGTCTTTGTTCAATCTGGACATTGTGACCTTTAATCTTTTGAAGGAAGAAGGAGAAGTTGGTTGCTCTTGAGAGAGTCAGAGAGATCATAGTGTGCCTGAGGAGCCTAATCATAAGCTACTCTTTAGTTTCATCTCCCTAAAATAAAAGGTTGTTCACTGAAGTCAAAGACCTTTATCATTTCAGCTGGTTCCCCTCAGGAAGCAGTGTGCTGAGTGGGGAAAGGAGATGGTACTGATGTGACAGGTGTTCCTATATTTCTGTTCCCTTGACAGAGGAGTTTCTGGGCACTTTGTGTATTTTCCCTCCAACACAGGTCAGCTCAAATGGTGGGTCTGGCTTTCATAAAATAAAAGTCACAGGGACATTTCTCTCTCTTGTGAATTAAATAAAAGCCTGCTATTAAATAAAAGCCTCCAAATTCTAGCTCCCAGAATAGGATGCTTCACTGTCCCAGCATTCAGGTCCAGTCTGTCTGAAGCTTCCAGTGTTTAAAATGCCCCTACTCAAACTCAGGAGCTTCCTCATCACATGATGGGATGCTGATGAGGGGCAGGGTGAGGAGGCAGGAGGGACTTTGGAGGAGGTCATGGAGGAAGCCCTGGAGAGGAGCATATGATTCTGCACCTCTACCCATGGACCTGGTTGAGGAAGCACCCATAGAGGAACCTGAGGAGGATTCTGAGATGCTGCAGGAACCAGAACACCTTTAGCTATTGCTTTCTCCTACAGAGAGTGCATATGCCCTTTCATGCCATCATTGAGAAATGTGGGTGTGTGTGATGGCTCTGTTTCAGGCATTGTTAAAGTATTTTAAAAACAATTCTGTAAGGTTTTGGGAGGGGCTTCAACCAATTCCTTCCTCATAATGTTTTCTGACACTGTTACTCACAATGCATGTAAGGTGCTATGCATGAGCATTCCCATGGTTATTTTTGGAAGGGGGTGAAGGAGAAGGTGTTGTAAAAACTCCCTTCCATGTCAGATATCTTCACTGTTAGTTTACTTTTGTTTCCTTTACCTGTATTGTCAATTAAGTTGTTAACTGAAATGTCTTTATGGCTTTGCTAACTTCTCTTCTGGTTTCATTTTCCTGCTTTGAACAGAAATGGTTATTTCACAATTTAGTTCATTGTCATGAACACTGTTTTTTTATTTATTTTTCTTTACAGTAGGAAATTCATGGCTGGGAGGGAAGGGGCCATAGGAGGGATATATTCATTGCATTTGATTGGCACCACACATTTACAGAAATCACAGTCTTGTGTTGTGAATCCTGTTGTCCCATCCCAAATGTGTGGGAAATATGACATTGATCATACTCAGAAAGCAAGGTGCACACAGAAAGCGAAGTGAACAGTGACTTGTTTACAGACATACATAGTACATAGAGCTAAGACAGTTTGTAACAGGAACAAATGAACAAAACACCCAGTCAAATTCCCTGAGAAGTGGGCAAACGTTACTGTCTGTGGACAAGTTGCTTTGCCCTTACCCTCCCCATCACGTTGACAAGGGTGGGGAATGACTGTGGAATATTGTGCAGGAGGACAAACAGGGACATCTTCTGTATAGGGTTAGTGGGCTGAACAGAGGCTGGGTTACAGGGACTGGATTGGGCTCATTGTTCCCTTCCTGCATGCTCTGAGGTGGTTTCACTGTGAGGGGTTACAGGTGCCAGCACAAGTTGTTGTGCCAGGTGTCCAGCATGTTTCTCCCTGGCAGGCAGTGGGATTCATTACCTCAGCAGCAGCCTGGGTGGCAACTACAGAGAGGAGGAGGAGGAAGAGGAGAAGGTGCTGTCTTTTCCCATAGAAGAGCAATGGTCATGGCAGCAGGCAGGTTCTGAAATTTTTCTTCACCAGTTGAACCAGAATCTGTATAAGTGTGTGGTCCTGTTCCCTCTGGGCATGCTCCTGCTTATGAATCAGTACATCAGTTCCTCCTCCTTCCTAATAACCTGATTGTCCTTTGCCCTAAGGAACTCAAAGTGCTCCTGACTCCTTCTGTCAATGCCAATAAGCAAGTCTTTTCCCTCTCCTATCTCTGCAGTTCAGATCCTGCCCTACCGGTGGAATGTTTTCCCTCTTGGCATAGGAATGTCTTGGCAAATCAAAGACAAGACTAGCATTATATTTCATTTCACCTTTGAAGTAACCTATAAAATCCCCCCCACACACACATAAGTTTCAAATATTGATACTTCTTAGCATTCCAGGAATGCTACTGTTACAGAGTCCTTCCGTCTGACTACTTTTGCATCCCATGAAGAAGGGGCGGAGGGTAAAAATTGTTCAAGATTACAGTACTGTTATCAAAATGTTTCACTGTTTACAATGCATCCAGGTGCCAGCAGGAGTGGGTTTCGGTTCCTTTCAGGGATTATGCTACTTCTATAGTTACCTAGCTCTTCATTAAAGAGTGGCCATCATTGGAGAACATAGCAATGTTCAGAGAACCAGACTGGAAAAGAGAAGTGACTTTCCAGTCCTGAGTAGGATACCCAGCTACATATTCCAGAAAGATGCTTCATATTGCTGAGTGGAAACGTTTTGTGATTTATGAAGGTGAACTAAACACATTTGCCCTGCCATTAAATCTGAAGAACCAGTTTGAATTTCTAATACACCCAAAATTTGCTCAATTATGTTTACAGGACTGAGAGACAATTTGAGACTCTATGCTAAGCTATAGACAGCGTTCCCATGGAAAAGGAATAGAGAACAGAAGAAAACATCCATGCACCACTTAGCTCTCCCTGCCTCACCAGAAAATCTGGCCCATGTATCCAGTGAACAGTATTGAAAAGGATAGAGAAACAGAAAGTCACTTCAGAAGTTTATTTTCTTCCCTGAATTTTTGGATTAACTCCACAAGCCTGTCATCTCTCCACTGATAAAGAACATGGCATTATGTATGTGAAGCTACTGGGACTGATGTTTTACCCACCTCCTCTTCTCTTGGCTTCTGCATAGCGTCTCAGCTCAGGGAGGGGACAGATTGCCAATGTTCCCTCTAATTTTTTATATCTATGTGTGGGATAAATTGTGTTATGTGCACCAATGTGGAAGTGATGAGTGGTGCAGGTGGGGCTGAGGGGTTCGGAGTGTGGGAGGGGGCTCAGGGCTGGGCAGAGGATTGGAGTCCAGGGGGTGAGGGCTTTGGCTGGGGGTGCAGGCTCTGGGGTAGGGCCGGGCATGAGGGGCTTAGGGTGCAGCTGCCCCAGGGCTGTGGAAGAGAGAGAGGACTTCCGCCAGCCCTCTCTCACAGCCGCAGCCCAGGGCCGGGTGAGAGGCACCTCTCCCTGATCGTGGCAGCTCTGGGGCTGGGGCCAGGGCTGGGGGAGAGGCGGCAGTGGCTGCTCTCCTGTCCAGGCCCCGGTGGCTGCGCGGCTGACCGGCTGCTGCGCGGTCATGCAGCTTAGAGGGAACCCTAAGGGACAGAGGGACAGACACCAGGGATTGGGAATGGTACAAAATATTTGAAATTGTCACAGGGAGAATGGACCACTATGACATCCCTCAGACAACCAAACCATCCGTTCCCTTTCCCTTCCTGGACCTAGGTGGGACCAAGCAACCAAGCACTCCCAACCTCTTTCCACACGGCTCCCATTTGTATGGGGAAGGAAAAGTGATGTTGTGTCTTTGCACAGCCATAAGTGTATTAAAACTCTTCTTTCCCCACCTGAACCCTATCACAACCTTCCTCCTTTTCCCCTGATCTGCTCAACCCAAGGCTCTCATCCAATTGCCTTCTTTCGGTTAGTACATTAACATCAGATGCAGGGGACTGAAATCTACCAAGGTACATTGCAACACAACTATGTGGCAATACTCTATTGAACTTTTCCAGCAGCACCACAGTGTTACAATAGTGTCTGCTGGCATAGTCCCAAGTCTCCTTCTGGATCCACATTGATTCACAATGTGCAAGTAAATTGTATCATGAATTTCCCTTGCCTAATGGGAACCAGGAGCAGTGTGCACATGGGTGGGATCCAGCTTCCTTCACAGGCTTTGAAAACCAGATCTGTTCTGTGCCCATTCACTCTGGAAGTATTTTCCTTCAGTCTTGTGTGTCAGCAAGGCACAGCATGCCACAATAATGTGAATCACATTGGCTACATTGACATCCAGAAAGGTCTACAGGTATCACCACTGAGCTTTCAGGAATCCAGAGGCACTCTTCACCAGAGTTCTGCAACTACTGACTCTATAGTTAAAGTCCCTTTTCTTGGGTCAGCGATGTTGGTGTGTGGCTTCATGAGCCACATTAGGAGCAAGTACGCAGGGTCCCCCAAAATAAATGATGGCACAGATACACTGTTCACAACCACATCTGTCTGGGGAATAAAGTCCCTTCTTCCCCCTGAGATACAATCCTGCCATCCTGAGCACACAGGCATCATGGACCGTCTGTGTGTGTCCAACATTGGTGTTCATGAACAGTCCCCTGTGGTCCACTAAGCCTTGGAGAATGAGTGAATATTAAAGTTTTTGGTTCACATATTCACTGGCCCCTTTTCCTGGGCAAAGTTTTAGGATGTGTTTTCCATTGATGGCTTCTGCAAAGTTTGGAAACCCCATTCTCTGAAATCCTGCTCTAATTTCAAGGACTTTGGTTATGGCAACCACCTCTAGGTAGATTACAGTGTTGACAGAATGGCAAACCTGTACAACCATCACCCGGACAGCTGACTTCCTAATCCTGCAAACACTGATTTGCAACTGATCAGTAGCTGTCAGGTGTTGTCAGCTCACAAAGGGAGCTAGCAGCCTGATTTTGTACTGGTATGGTTTTCCAAAAATGAGTGATCTGGTGCAGGAGGGCTGCTGCAAGCTGTTTATATAATTGCACTATCCCTGAAATGGTAGAACTACTGTTGTGTACCAGAAAGGGGCAGTGTGGGTGCCGGCAGTGTATACTCATGCCCAGCACAGCATATGAGGACACTCAGTGCAGGTACAGGGTACATGAGCTAGCAATACACAGACAAGTACCCAGTGCAGCACAAAAGTGTAGACATAGCCTTAGAGAACAGAGGACTTAGAAGGTATCCAGGACCTATTGGGAAGAATGAGGCTATGTGCAGACCAGGGTAGGAACAGTCACAGGGGCTGGTGGTGTTTAGAGATTCATACAATTTGGACAAGAAATTGAATTTTTGCATGCTTATACCTTTAGGCCTTGTGAAGTAAGTATTCTACTAATTAATTAATTATATTATTGCCCAATAAAGAAAGTTCCTTTGATATTCCCACCCTTCATATACATCTCTCAAATGCAGTTTTATCAGGTAGCTGACTATGAAGGTGTTATGTAAGGTTTTGACCTAAGTGGTGCTAAGGAAAATAACTTCACACACAGAAGGCAAAATCAATGTCAAGATAACACCAAGCTGAACTGAAAGTAACATCACTAAATTAAGTTTGATTCTCCCTTCTACACACAGCACTAGAGAAGGGAACTATTATGTGCTGTTTTAGCCGCAGAGCCATATTACTACATCCCCTTTTCCCATCTTTGGCTATTGTCTTGAAAAGCTGAGTCGCAGTAAAACGAGCACTTCAACCAGCATAAAGAAAAACAAGTGCATTTCCACACTAATGTGTGGACTGATTCAAAAACAATAGATTTCCTGGCTGTCACTGTCATGGGATATTATTCTCCACAAGGCAACTAAGGTTCCAGAAATATCCCCATGTCACGTGAAAAACTTTATGTGCACACTTGACAATTTGCTGGAGTGATTTGCTGGACAAGTCTGTGGCCTATTATATTCCTTTTAGCGAGCTATAGTATTAAATTGAAAACATATAACTGGTTTCTGCCCTGAGGCAATGCATGATCACTTAACCTAATGGCCTTTATGGAATATCATCATGCATAAACTATGTCTATTCTTTCCCCTAAACTATTCTGACCCCTATTTTCCACTTTCTTTCTCATCCCCCTCCACATGTGCAAGCAAATGGCCACAGATTACTGCATCATTTTACCATGTGGAGAGGATCAAACTCAAGGAGGAGGACAACAAAGAGGACTTGGTATCATCCTTCCTCATCCCTAGAATACATCAGAAGCCCTCCCTGCATGCAACATGGGGACTAGTTTCTGAGGAAATGGGCAGGCCCAGGACGAGCAGCCCAGGACCCACAACTCTGCAGCTTCACTCCTGTCTGACAACACAGATATACCATCCATTAGTTTCTGTGTAGTCAAATTCATAACTGCAACCATGCAGCAAAAGGCATTTCAGTCAGTGACTGTATGGCTCTTCTGAAAGTGGTACTATTAGGAATAAGAGGTCAATAGGGCAAAGTAGAGTGCTAACCCAGCATGTGGCTGTCCATTGCCTTTATGCATGTAAGGTTCCTTTACCTTATTCACAGAGCCTCAGGACTCATGGGATTGGGAATCCATATCCTCTTCCCACTTTGTGTATCAAACCCTTGTTTGTGGTGATGATTTTCAAAGGTAACTTACCGGTATTTCCAAATCAGTTGGGAAGTATCTCTGACTATCTGTCCTTCTGTAAGTCCTTGCACAGGAGCAATGAGTGTAGTCCATGATAATTATTAGAAGTGGTCAAAAAATTTCCAATAGAACTTTTCTGCTGTAAAACGCTGATTTGACTAAATCAAAATGTTTCACAGGGACATATCACATTTGTCAACACTTTCACAGGAAATCACAGTAATGTTTCATTGTAATGTTTCTGTATTGTTTTACTTGTATGTAAAATAATGCATAATATAGAAATTATATTACATAAAATGGAAATTATAAAGTCACAATGGAGAAAAATCATAGAAAATCATAGAATCATAGAACTGGAAGGGACCTTGAGAGGTCATCTAGTCTGGTCACCTCTACTCATGGCAGGACTAAGTATTATCTAGACCATTCCTGACAGGTATTTGTCTAACCTGCTCTTAAAAATCCCCAATGATGGAGATTCCACAACCTCCCTAGGCAATTTATTCCAGTGCTTAGCCACCCTGACAGTTAGGAATTTTTTCATAAAGTCCAACCTAAATCTCCCTTGCTGCAATTTAAGCCCATTGCTTCTTGTCCTATTCTCAGGTTAAGAAAAACAATTTTTCTTCCTCCTGCTTATAACAACCTTTTACATACTTGAAAACTGCTATCATGTCCCCTCTCAGTCTTCTCTTTTCCAGACTAAACAAACCCAGTTTTTTTCAATCTTCCCTCATAGGTCATGTTTTCTAAACCTTTAGTCATTTTTGTCACTCTTCTCTGGACTCCCTCCAATTTGTCCACATCCTTCCTGAAATGTGGCGTCCAGAACTGGACACAATACTCCAGTTGAGCCCTCATCAGTAAGGAGTAGAGTGAAAGAATTCCTTTCTTGTATCTTGCTTACCACACTCCTGCTAATACATCCCAAAAGGATGTTTGCTTTTTTTTTTGCAACAGTGTTACATTGTTGACTCATATTAGGCTTGTGGTCCACTATGACCCCCAGATACCTTTCCACAGTACTCCTTCCTAGGCAGTTATTTCTCATTTTGTATGTGTGCAACTGATTTTCCCTTCCTATATGGAGTATTCTGTATTTGTCCTTATTGAATTTCATCCTATTTGCTTCAGACCATTTCTCCAGTTTGTCCAGATCGTTTTGAATTTTAATCCTATCCTCCAAAGCACTTGCACCCCCTCTCAACTTGGTATCATCCGCAGACTTAATAAGTGTACTCTCTATACCATTATCTAAATCATTGATGAAGCTATTAAACAGAACTGGACCCAGAACTGATCCAGAAGTGTTATGAAACAGGTGTCAGTAGGCCACCATTAGGGTCCCTGGAAGCAATGGCAACCTCAGACATTCTTATAGTATGTGGGTGCAGTAAATACTTAACAGAATCTCCCTTGTATAGTAAAAACAGCTGCAAACCAAAGAGAGGGTGATGCCTGGAACCATTTGATAAGACTGTATGGCCCAGAGGGGAGTGTACAGCTAACAAGGTTTCCTGGCTTTTGCCTTCACTGCCCCAAAAGGTGTGTTTTTACAGGGAGATAACTATTGTGCATAACCTATCCTGCTGTAAAATCCTAGTGTTGACCAATCTAGCTACCTCACAGTAAACTTTACAGAGCTGTGTCTTAACTAGGATTTTATAGAAGGATAGCTAGTGTGCATTAATTATCTCACTGTAAAAACACACTGTTTTTGGCAGTGAAGACATAGCCCTAGTTTCAAACTTGAGTTGGAGGCTGGAAAAAAAAGTGTTGTGTTTCCAGTAAGTCTCTATGGGTTTCTGGAAATAATTAGAGGAGAGGGAGCTGTTTTTTGTTTGTTTGTTTGTCTGTTTGTTTGTTTGGACAAGGCAGAAATGCCTTCGCCTGAGGATTCTTCAATAAAAGAGCTGTCTGTATCAAGTTTAAATCCAGCTGCTACTCAAGGAAACAAGATGCATGTACATTTTTCAAATAATGAAATTACACACAAACTCTGTCACTAATTTCTCATCCAAATGGATACTACTTTCCAAAGCCTCAAATTTCAGTTTTCCATTGGCCAAAGGGGCAACAGAAGCTTATGCATTTTCCCCCAATCAGCATGATTAATCACTAATAGATGTACCTGATATTCTCTTCAGGGGCACACTTGCACCCACATTTGCATGAATCAGGATAGGGTAGAGGCTTGCATTGCAGGAGTTGTTCCATTTCTGTCCAGGAGAAGAAATACATAGCAGTGGGCTGTTGTGCAATGCACTGAATTCTTTGTTAAGGAGCACAGATAATTGGATCAGAATTTATCATTAACGTTTTCAGAAAATAAGTAGCATCTCTCAAATCAGGGAAATATATTTCTGCTATGGCCTGTTCCCAGTAGCATCCAGGAAGCTGGTTACAATTAATTGTACTCCAGTAAGTATTTGCAGACCACATGCATCTCAAGGGTCTCAGACTCTCCCTGCCAGACCAGAACTCCTGAGACTGCACAAATCAGGACATGGTCCAGGGTACTGTGTCACTATGACTCCTTTCTTTTTCCATAGGTTGCTTCATTCACTGAGAACAGAAGTGCAGTAGCCTGCATTTGGAACAGAACAGAGACACTGTGAAATGTCATGAACTGTCTCTCTTTTGACTTGCTGTTAGTGTAGCTTGTCTGAGTGGGAGCTATTCTAATGACTAGTCCTCTGAGACTGAAACTCAGAAATGGCTCCATATAGATAAAAGCAGAAGAGTGGCTTCAAATCACTGTGGTGTCTCTGGATTGTTCCCTTATGGGATCTGTCGCTAGGCACCACCCATATAGTGATGATTGTAGCCACCTAAGCATGGTTTCTGTGTGTGACTCTCCCAACTTTCTTTTTTGAACCTGGTAAAAGCTTGCAATAGTTTGTGAATTGTATCTCCTTCTTTCCTGTGCTAGATAGAGTCAATTTAGCTGTGTCCTCTAAATTCTTTAATGGAGATATACATGACCTCTGTTCCATCCATGGGTCATTTTCCTTCTTTTTCTCATACTTCATACTGTGATCATCTAGTTCAGTGATGGGCAGCCTGTGGCCCACCCATCAGGGTAATCTGCTGGTGGGCCACAGGACAGTTTGTTTACATTGACCGTCCACAGGCACGGTTGCCCGCAGCTCCCAGTGGCCACGGTTCTCTATTCCCAGCCAATGGGACCTGCAGGAAGTGGACCACAGGTTGCCCACCGCTGATCTAGTCTGATCTCCTGCATAACACGGGCCAGAGGGCTTCCCAGAATTATTTCCTCATCTCTTTCCCAACCCTTTGTTCCTTTGCTGAGTCCCAGCATGCAATGGGTTCATGTTGTCAGTGCCATGCCATAAACCAAAATCTGCTGCCAATTCACTGTCTGTCTCCAGTTCCTTTAACATGGCTGGTCTACTGAGAGAAATTGTGTGGTCTGGTTACCTGCAGGAGGCCTACTGAACACAGTCTCTGGGAAAAAAAAAAACAACCACACCTTTGCATCTGCAACTTCAATTTTTCAGCCAGGTATGCAATGTTCAACATTCCATGCTTAGGGTATTTTCCAGGCCATGCTCCTCCTGCGAAGTGAACGTTGGACAAGTGTAATTTACCAAAGCCCCAGTTTTTCTCTCCTTGCAAACTGTCCAACTGCCTGATTTAGCAGCACAACATCTTTGAATGTTTAGCTTTATGGGTGCAGGTTTCAGGAGACTGGGCAATAAACAAGGGATCTTTAAATACAGAATGGTTATCACTTTAGGTAAAGAAGACTCTCTTGCAACTGCATCTCTTTTTCTCTCTTAGGATGATCAAATAGTGCAAAACTTCTGATCAGTTTCTTTTTAAAAAGGAAAATGAGTCTCGTCTTTCTTAGGCTTCAGAGTAGAAAACACAGCTGGGCTTACCTCTCTGATCACACAAGTTAGCTAGTGACTTCTTCTGCTCTGAATTGGAAGTTGCAAGACCCATGGGGGAAAGTGATAGCTGAGCAAAAGGTAGGGACATTGGATCAAATTCTCTGTTGATGTAACTCCACTGAAATCAGGCCCACTATTGCCTCTGACTTCAAGTATTTTGTGAATCCAGAATGCTGGCAGTAGAGCTGGGAGGCTACTTCTTAAATGAACAAAAGTTTGTGAATCAGAAGAATAGCAACTACTATTAGCAAATATCTACAATGGCTGGAGGTGGGGCACTAGATGGGGAGGTCTCTGAGTTACTATAGATAATTCAGTCTCAGGTATCTGGCTGGTGGGTTTCCTCAACCTGCTCAGGATCTAACTGATCACCATATTTGGGGTCTGGAAGGACTTTCCCCCCCAGGTCAGATTGTCAGGGAGTGCGGTTAACCTTCCTCTGCAGCCCGTAGGCATGGGTCACCTGATGGTTTGAACTTGTATAAATGGTGGATTCTCTGTAACTTGAAGTTATTAAATCAAGATTTAAGGATTTCAGTATCTCAGCCAGAAGTTCTGTGACATACGATGTGCAGTAGGTCAGACTAGATGATCATGACGGTCCCTTCTTACTTTAAGGTCTATGAGTATATGAGAAAAAGCTGGGCTGGCTCCAATCCAGTCCATCAGGGCAGTTTTGATTTTGCTTCACTGTAGATGTGAATTTGATCTGGGCTACAGAGTCTTACTGTATATTTAAGAAGATTGGAACAGGAAGAGGAGTTCTCACAACAGTAACCAGGGACAAAGAGACAATATGCCTATACATTTAACATTATCAGTCAAGATGAGGAGGAACTCTCCCTCTGATTTTAAAAGAGGAAGGAGATCTGTAATTTCCCCCAGTCCCTAACTTTAATCACTGGTCTTATTCATTTGTTTTAGTAGAAAGAACGGTAAAATACATTAAATAATCAACTATATTCAGGGTCAACACTCTACAACAGTGGTCCCCAACCCGCCTGGGCATTTATGTGCACCCTCCTAGCGACACGGTGTGAAAAGTAGCGGCCAGAAGGGGAGAGAAGCTGCGGCCCCGCTCCTGCTGGGGACAGAGAACTCCAGGGCCATAGGCTGCGAGCGCCAGTGTTCTCTGTCCCCAGCAGGCGCGGGGCCACGGCTTCTCTCCGGCTTCTCTCTGCGCTGCCCAGAACTGCCACACACACACACAAAAGCGGCTTGGACTGCTGCTGCCCGAGCTGCCGAAGCAGAAAAAGAAAACCCCACTCGGACTCTGACACCCCAAGAATGGATGGAATGCCGCTCCTTAGCATGTGACGCCCCCAGCCCTGTATGCGAGTATTCTTCCGCTGCACTGATACTCCTGTTTTCTCGTGCTTCGCGATTTATTATTTTTTTAACATTTTGCCCCAAAATGAGTGGTTCAAATAAAAGACAACGTACGTATTATTTCAACGCAGAGTGGGAAGAATCCGATTATTTTATTGAAAATAAAGGGACATGTGTTTGCTTATTGTGCGGTGGTACTGTTGCAGTGCTGAAAAAATGCAATGTCAAATGCCATTTCCAAACTAATCACAGCTCTTTTGACATTAGCCATCCACTTAAATCTGAGCTGAGAAAGAAAAAAATTAATCAACTCAAATCAAACCTATCTGCCCAGCAATCTGTTTTCACTAGACAAGTGGTAAAGTCTAAAAGTGCTACTATTGCTTCCTTTAAAATTGCTCATCTGCTCGCAAAGAAGAAATAAACCCTTTCAAGATGGTGAATTGTTGAAGGAAGCATTTTTGACTGGTGCTGATTGCCTGTTTCAAGGATTTCCTAATAAGCGTGAGATTTTGTCAGCAATACAAGACTTGCAGTTATTATACAACATAGTTACAAGGAGGATACATGCAATTTCAAGTGACATGCAAACTCAGCTAAAGGATGACTTAGAAATATGTGACTGGTTTTGACTGCAGTTGGGTGAATCAACAGATATATTGGAAACAGCACAGTTGGCAGTTATGGTGAGGATGGTATTTAGTGACTTCACTGTAAAAGAAGTGTTACTAAAAGTATTGCCTATGAAAGGGCGAACAAAGGGTGAGGACATCTATAATTTATTCAAATCATATGCAACATCAATTAGTATGCCACTACACAAGCTGTCTGCGATCACCACTGACGGGGCACCAGCAATGATGGGCAGCGCCAATGGATTCATTGCACCCTCCAAAAAGAATGAATCCTTTCTGAACTTTATGTCTTATCATTGCAGTATCCACCAAGAAGCCTTGTGCATCAAAGTTCTTTCTTTTCAACACATCATGAATGTCATTATTAAAATAATTAACTCTATTTGAGCAAAACCTTTGCAACACTGACTTTTTAAGGCACTGTTGGAAGATGTTGATGATAAACAATCTGATCTTATCTTGCACAAAGAAGTAAGATGGCTGAACAAAGGTAAAGTTCTTTCATGTTTTTTAAGCCTAATTGAAGAGATCAAAGAATTTTTGAAGTCCACAAATCAGAACTTCGAGCAACTAGAAGACTCCAGCTGGTTAATGGACTTGGCTTTTCTTGAGGACATCACTGACAAATTGAACATTTTAAATCTTGAGCTCCAGGGAAAAGACAAACGTGGTTCAAATGATAGGTTCTGTAAAATCATTCAAAGCAAAACTGATCTTGTGGATGTCACATATGAAGACAAAGTCTCTCGTACATTTCCCAAGTATGAAGAAAATGGTATGTGACAGTGATTTTAACCCATCACCATTTGTTATCCACATTCAAACACTTCTGGAACAATTTGAAAAGAGATTTCAACGGTTCACCATCACTGAGCCTGAAGTTGCTTTTCTTGTGAATCCTTTTACTTGCCAAATAGAGGTAACAGAAATGGCTACATCAATTGCAAGTCTCATTCAAGTAAGAACAGAAGACATGGAGAATTGGGCCTTTAAAATGATATTGTTCTAAAATCCTGCACAACAGATGAAATCTTTTGCAATCTGGTTGACCGAAAAGTTTCCTGCCTTAAAAAATGTAGAATAAAAAATAAAATCTTTTTTTGGTTCCACTTATCTATGTGAAGTTCTGTTTTCAATAATGAACATCATAAAATCAAAATACAGATCTCGGCTTACAGATGCCCATCTTGATGATTGCTTACGAACGGGAATATCATCCTACTCTCCCAACTATGAAAAATTGGCTGAAGAAATGCAGTGCCAAAAATCACACTGACTTTATTAGAAAAAACATGTGAATTAATGATACCTATTTTCCATTAAGTGCTGATGAGCGGGCATGATTAACTTGTGTTTAACTTTTTTTTTCATATTTGTTTGTTTGTTTATTGAAATCCAGATATAAGTAACAATATAATGAATATTTTTTTAATTAACCATAACTGGCTATCTATGTTAAAGTAAGAATAATAAGTATATTTGGACCAGCAGTTCAACAATGTTTATATATAGGACTGAAATATTACTAGCCTCACTTTCTGCTACAGCTACTCAAATTTTTCCAAAAAACTGTCCGATCAAAAAATAATTTTACTTTTTTTAAAATAAATAAGATGAAAACTGTTTATGATATTTATTTTTGTAAAAATTCCTTAATTTTTCTTACAGGTAGATAAAAAAGAGCAAATTCACATGGTAAGGTGAAAGAATAATTGCCAGATAATTTAATTAATACCTTCTACATGTAAAATTACCCTTTTTTATCTTATGGATTCATATATTATGTAATATTAAATATGATGATTTTCGTATTGTTTAATGTACAAATACAAAATAAGCCTTGAAAAATTGTTGGTGCCCACCACACTCTTCTGAAAACATGAATGTGCTATTGGTCACAAAAAGGTTGGGGACCACTGCTCTACAAATTTATTTGTGTAAAGAAAAAAAGTAGCAATTCAGCTTTTACATAGAACAGAATGGGACAATCTCTAGTGGGCTAGTGTCAAAACAATCATTGAACTTTTGCATTTTATAGCAATGGGAGATGTAATTACAAACACGCTGCATGGATAAGCAATGACCAAATACACAGTATCAGTCACCCCACAGGCTCTGAAGTCAAAAAGGTGTTTGAGGTTTGCACGAAAAATCAAATAAGAAATGCACTTACTGCACTAATGGGTTTAATCTAATTATCACTATTAGTCACTCAAACTCATATAGCCAAGGAGATGCTGAACTATAATGCAAATAATATTTGCTTTATAAACTCAAACACTGATGAATGAATAACAGAAAGAAGTAACGCAGAATAACTATATTGTGTGGTATGTAATTTCGTTGTAAAGATGGTGGGCGTACATCTGTTCTGAAATATCTACACATAATTCACATAGATTTAATGAGAGTTCCATTGATTTATCAGAAAGCAAGAGTTCCTGTGCATTTTAATTGGTATTTGAGTATTCATGCACAACAGTCCTGGGGCCTGTATAAATACCTGGGTAGACGAGAGATTATCCTTATGATTATATGGACATGATTAATCAAAAGAGCTATTTTGTACCTAGGTACATTAGATCTCCTTGTACCCATTGACTACATATTTTAGTTCATATGGCTGGCCAGGACTCCACAGAAGAAGTTCTTTAAAAAAAAAGATTGTATTCAATTGCTTTGTGCTGGATTTTATAAAGCCGCATTTTATGATACATTGCCTCCAACATGATTGTCAAACTCTCTAATAATCTGGACCACATTTGAATAGAATCCAGGGATCGGCAACCTTTGGCATGCGGCCCGTCAGGGAAATCTGCTGGTGGGCCGAGATGGTTTGTTTACCTGACGCATCCAGCAGTTTGGCCGATCGCAGCTCCCACTGGCTGCAGTTTGCCGTTCCAGGCGAATCCATGCTGCTTCCCATAGCCCCCATTGGCCTGGAACGGCGAACCGCGGCCAGTGGGAGCGTGATCGGCTGAACCTGTGGATGCTGCAGGTAAACAAACCATCCCTGCCCGCCAGAGGATTTCCCTGATGGGCCACGTGCAAAAGGTTGCCGATCCCTGGGATAGAGAGTGCTTCGCCAACCAACCTCCTCATATCCCATTCACAGATGTACACACCATTTTCCTCATATGCCTGTGAGAGCTATAACAAGTGTTTACATGGAAAAGTGATATTAGGAAAGTATTTAGGCAGCTTTTCGGGGGGGGGGGGTGAGAGAAGGGAGGGATCAGTCTCCGTGTAATCACTCCACTGGTGTCCCCCCACACACCTGTTCTGCCTTTCTCTCTTCCACAGGTATGTCTCCTTGTCTTCCACTGTTGCCTGGTTTACCGTTCCTGTGTCCAACTGGCTATCCTTCTCCACTAGAGACTTTGAACCCACTGGCAGCGTCTAGTTCTTATTCTGCCAGCAACTCTAGTCCCTGTGGGAGAGGTTGCATTTGTCTCTCTTCTTCAGTAGTAAAGCTGACTCCTCCTTGTTTTCAACTGCATTTACAGGTGTTAAGTCTGTACTGCTGTTATAGAGCCTGGGCACCTGCAGCAGCAACTGTGAGGGGAAAGAGCCATGACATCTTCCAGTTCTCAATAGGAACTCTTGATCTATGTTAAACTGTGAGGCTAATATATCCATACATCACTTTATTTTCCTGTAACCTAATGTATTATTTCTTTGGTCACTGTCTTTCCCATTTCAACCTAAGTTTCATGAAATAACTAAAGAAGGTTACAGCACTAATCTTTCCCTTGCACTTTCTCTGTTCAATATTTCAGGCCAAACTCATTCTTGGTTTAATTCCAGGGATCTCAACAAAATTACACTCAGGATAAATATAGCCAGTCATTTTGAGGAGCTATTTGAGATTGGAAAAAGTGAGATCAGACCTATCAGAATGATACTGCTAAGAAAAACAGAAATCTATTTGCATGTGTATATTTAATAGAAAAACAGCTCATCGACAGCAGTGAAGGCAGAAAGCCAAGCACTTATGTTTATCAAATTCTAAGTGTAACCTTTAAATCTGCTGAGAACATAGGTTGCAACAATAGATTTAGTTATGTTTTTTAAAGTTGTGTCTGCTTTCCTCTCCTGCAACAGACAAGTTTGATCCAAGAGAGACAATTATACATGTGAGAACTCTACCTGTGATGAATTGCAAGTCTCCTCATGCAGAATATCCTAATAATCAGAATTATAAATCATCTAAGTGTATTTCTGCTCTCTGACAGGTAAAAATCTACTGCACAAGAAGTCCTCTAATTCAGCATAATGAGGTCTGCTGCATACTATGTGCCTCATATAACCACACACTTAAAGCCACTTGTTTTTATGGCATTTCCATATGCTAATCACCTATCTCAACATACAAGTGCATGAATTTGCTGCCAATAAAAGCTGTTTAACTCCTTGGTGACAGTGGTGCAGAGTTCACAATAAGTGTTTTAATATTAAGGGTTTTTTTGTAGCCTAATTTTAGCATTAAGGGATGTACATTTCTTGGGTTATAACAGTAAATATGCCCATCAGTGCAAATATGTGCATCTGACCCTTCTGGTAATGCGTTCTCCTTAAGATCCACTTCTTCATCAGGTACCTAAGTTTGGACTAAAGACCACATGGACAAATTATTTAACCTTTATGTGTCAAATTCCCCATCTGTAAATTGGGAAGAACACTATAGTAATGTTGTGAAAATGACTTACCTAATGTTTGTAGCTCACTTTGAAACAGCACTATTATTATAATAGGAGAAAGTAAGAACATGTAAACAATGAATGTACAAAGGGGTAATAGCATAATATGCTCTGTGGCCTATTTTGGTTCTAGCAAATTTCTATGTCTACATTTAGAATACGGATCTGAGAAAAGAAAGTGACCCCAGGAGTAAATGACTAGCTACTTTATGTTGGTGGTGTTTTTTGTTTTGGTGTAGTGGTGATGGCTGTGGTTTGGCGGGGAGGATATGGGGCATGTTCCAGGAAATTGTTCGTCATCAATGTGTTTTGATTGTTCAGTGCTGAAATGCGTTTTGTTTCAATATCACTGAAGGCTTTAGAGTAACAGCCGTGTTAGTCTGTATTCGCAAAAAGAAAAGGAGTACTTGTGGCACCTTAGAGACTAACCAATTTATTTGAGCATGAGCTTTCGTGAGCTACAGCTCACTTCATCGGATGCATACCGTGGAAACTGCAGCAGACTTTATATACACACAGAGAATATGAAACAATATCTCCTCCCACCCCACTGTCCTGCTGGTAACAGCTTATCTAAAGTGATCATCAAGTTGGGCCATTTCCAGCACAAATCCAGGTTTTCTCGCCCTCCACCCCCCCACACAAATTCACTCTCCTGCTGGTGATAGCCCATCCAAAGTGACAACTCTCCACACAATGTGCATGACAATCAAGTTGGGCCATTTCCTGCACAAATCCAGGTTCTCTCACCCCCCCACCCCCCTCCCAAAAACCACACACACAAACTCACTATCCCGCTGGCAATAGCTCATCCAAAGTGACCACTCTCCCCACAATGCGCATGATAATCAAGGTGGGCCACCCCCAGCACAAATCCAGACCTTCTCACCCCCCCCCCCACCTCCATACACACACAAACTCACTTTCCTGCTGGCAATAGCTCATCCAAACTGACCACTCTCAAAGTTTAAATCCAAGTTAAACCAGAACATCCGGGGGGGGGGTAGGAAAAAACAAGGGGAAATAGGCTACCTTGCATAATGACTTAGCCACTCCCAGTCTCTATTTAAGCCTAAATTAATAGTATCCAATTTGCAAATGAATTCCAATTCAGCAGTTTCTCGCTGGAGTCTGGATTTGAAGTTTTTTTGTTTTAAGATAGCGACCTTCATGTCTGTGGGGTAGCCTATTTCCCCTTGTTTTTTCCTACCACCCCCCCCCCCCGGATGTTCTGGTTTAACTTGGATTTAAACTTTGAGAGTGGTCAGTTTGGATGAGCTATTGCCAGCAGGAAAGTGAGTTTGTGTGTGTATGGAGGTGGGGGGGGGGTGAGAAGGCCTGGATTTGTGCTGGGGGTGGCCCACCTTGATTATCATGCGCATTGTGGGGAGAGTGGTCACTTTGGATGAGCTATTGCCAGCGGGATAGTGAGTTTGTGTGTGTGGTTTTTGGGAGGGGGGTGGGGGGGGGTGAGAGAACCTGGATTTGTGCAGGAAATGGCCCAACTTGATTGTCATGCACATTGTGTGGAGAGTTGTCACTTTGGATGGGCTATCACCAGCAGGAGAGTGAATTTGTGTGGGGGGGTGGAGGGCGAGAAAACCTGGATTTGTGCTGGAAATGGCCCAACTTGATGATCACTTTAGATAAGCTGTTACCAGCAGGACAGTGGGGTGGGAGGAGATATTGTTTCATATTCTCTGTGTGTATATAAAGTCTGCTGCAGTTTCCACGGTATGCATCCGATGAAGTGAGCTGTAGCTCACGAAAGCTCATGCTCAAATAAATTGGTTAGTCTCTAAGGTGCCACAAGTACTCCTTTTCTTTTTACTGAAGGCTTTGTGATCCACATATTCAAATGCTACAAATGTTGGCCATCCTCCCAGAAGCAGTCTCTTTGTTACAGTGTAGCACAATTGTATCCCTAGCTGTCAATCAATAGATGTAAAAAGTTTGACTTGCAATGCTAGCAGACAGGTAGCATGCACCTGGGCATTTCTGAACATATTAACATTAAGGTATAGGCATGGAATTTATGCGTATAATGATCATCATTTTATAGCCTTACATTTATTTCTTATGAAGTTACAATACAGTAATTTAATAATTGTATCAATTATTGCAAAATTTGTTAAATTGTCCTAAAAGCCATTTAGTATTCTTCATCACAATTATGTTGTTCTCCAAATAAATGTCTGGGACATTATAGTTCCAGGGATTGCAACAACAAAACATACTTCTTATCCACCCTTATATACGTCTTTTTATAAAGGAATCTCCAGTCATTGGATCCTCTTTTCTGAGGTAGTAACCAAAGATGTCAGTCTGTTAAATTCCCTTCTCTTCCCTTCTGTTGATCACTTTGTTGCTTTCCTAGGTACAAAGGCTCCTTCCAAAGCTGAACATCTCCAATTTTATTTTCACATTGAAAAAGTAGGCTACGGGTACCCCTGTTCTTACGACTGTGGCCATAGGGAACACTTTGTCACTACCCTTTTCTGGTATCCCTTTTGTGTGCTGGTGATGGAGAGATGGCTGGGGATATGTAGAATTCTGGCTTCTGAGGATAGAACCGTTCTGATTCTGTGTGTAACATCTACCCACTATTTGCAGGAGACCGTCTCAAATCTGTGCAGGAGACAGAGCTTTCATGGGGTTGGGGGCTGTCTGACAGTCTGGAATGAACTTCCACAGGAACTAGTGACCATCATGAACCTCACCCTTTGCACTCCAAGTGCAAGGCTTATTTCTTTAACCTTGTCTTCATTAATATAAACACTAAGCAGTGGGTACCTTTAAAACATAAAAACATACACAACACCAGAACCCTCCCATAACACACTGGGGAGAGGGATGAGAGAGAGAATGAATCAAGAGTGACAGGTGCTAGTGATGTCACTTAATGCACTGCTGAAGTGCTGAGCACATGCTGTAGTGCTGAGTATAAGAACCTGTGTGAACAGAGTTTAGTAGAAAAAAGACCCTTATACTTAGCACTCACACTTCTGGATTATTCTGGAACGTCAATATATTAGGAAATTGAAAACTTTAGACAGATATAAGAGCACACCAGATGAGAAATTAAGGAATGGCTACTGTATGGCTCTGGTGGACAAACCTCACACCAGCCATGCAAAAATCTTATGAACATTTTCCAGCACAGGCAAAAAATCTACCTTTCTGCCTGTCACAGGCCGGGATGTGCTTTTAAGGGTAGACCTGATTCCAGCCCCTTTCTGCTCTGTATTCCGGCCACCTAAGGGATGAAATAGTCCCTAGAGGAGTCAGGTGACTGAGTGGGTCACATGACAGCACAGCTATAAAAGAGCCATCTGCGGCTTAGATGAGTAAGAGATTTAGTATGGCTCCTTTCCAGAAATCTAGAGAAGAGATATAGAGGGATAGCCAAGGGTCTGTGGAAACTATACTATGGAAAGAGGAAGGTTTGGATTAAAAAACTGGAAAAGGGTTGTGGAAAACCCTATTTACCGGGGATAATCTGTGAGCCTATGGACTAAGGGAAAATAGTTAGGCCTGAAACTGTTAGAGTGCTGTGGGCTAGTCTCTATAACCTGTTTTTCTTTTGTACAGGCATATGCACTGGACTTAGGGATGAAGTATGCAGCCATATTATACTGTCACTTATGATAATGATAATGGGAAGTACTAATATGTGTTCATAGGGTATCTAATTATAACGAACAGCATCCCAGTACAAGAGGGCAAGGGGCTCATTGGTATGTGGTAGTGAGTTTCAGCTGACTTGATTAGTTCAATGCACCCCAACTCACTGTGTCATAATCTGTATCTAGAAGGTGCCATGTTAGACATCAACAGTAAACTGATCGTTAATGTTATTGTGTGGCATATGTACAAAGAACAAATTCAAAATTCCAAACACATTGGAAATTATGTTATTAAAGTGTGTCTTCCAGGCAGGGATAAAGTTACCCCACCCTAGACAAAGTAATGTGGTTCTGCCATTGGGTATGTATTTGCAAGTTAAACTATGAGACGCTGGAATGCAATATATGTAGAAAGTAATCATGACCACCAAACTAACAAGGGGAGAAGATAACCACTCAGCTTTACAGCTGGAGAAGGAGATTGCAGGAAACATATCAGCTTGCATTTTAGCAAACACCAACCAGGGGAAAAAAGGAGCATGAGACCTCATTCAGCAGAAGACTTCCTCACAGCTTGAATGAACATTACTTTTTGGATAATCTTCAGAATAATCCATTTTGAAGATTCACTGGACTAAAAAGAGAGGAGCAGAGAACACCAAGTGATCCTTCACCTAACAAGACAAAGGAATAGAGCACTTTAGACTTTGTGGGACATCTGACCAGAGGGGTTGGTCAGCCATCTTAATGGAAGCTAGGGAAACTGCCTTGAGGAAAGGCTGTAGCTTGTTTAGTTAAGTCTTAGCTTCTAAAAGCATTTTTCACTTGTATTTGCTTGTAACCATTTCTAACTATATCTCTTATATTTGAATTCACTTAAAATCCTATTCCTTTGATTAATAAACTTGTTTTACTTTTTTATCTAAATCAACCCAGTGCTGTGTTTGGTTTAAAGATAATGTTAACTCCAGTTAATATGACAAGCTGCTGGGTATTATATCTTTAAAGGTACAAACGAATCATATTATCTCCCTGAATGGTCCAGAAGAAGGGTGGACATTGCAAAGCACACATTTTGGGGAAAATTTGGCACTGGGAGGGTCAGGGTCATCACTCCAGGTATAACCGAGGCTGATGGAGGCCAGAGTGTGGCCGTACAATAACAAGAAAGCTGCTGGAATGAGAGTGCTGAACTACAGTTGCTTAACAAAGAGGCCATCAGTGCATGCTTGTATGCATGCTCAGTGCATGCTGAATGCATTCTGTCAAGGAAGCTACAGTAGCAAAGTATTTTGAGGTACTCAGGGTTAAATGGAAGGCACGGACACAATCCCTCACTGTCCGGATTTCACTGCAGAAGATGACAGTCTTACAATCCTGTTTATTTTTTAAAAAGACTTAGAGTTGAGCACAGTGAAAGCAAAAGGGCAGAGGAGAAACTGCTCTGTGTGGCATGCTTCCCTCTTAATATTTCCAATTAACCCCCTGTGCAAGAAGCATCATTCTTGCTCTATTTTGGGTGTGAGTGGGGGACAATCAGTGTCAGTAAGAAAGCTGTGCTGGCAGTGGTAGACTGGAAAGCAGTGATGTGATATGAATGAAAAGCATATCAGGTAAATACTCACTGGCTCTGTATAAAAAAAAAATCTCTCTCTTTTTTATAATTTCATGATGCACCAAAACTCTTATCATAGTGTCATGGAAAAAAAACATGATACTCTACCTATGTTGGCTATGATAAACAATTCATACTTGCATAATATGGATGCACCCCCAACATTAAATTAAAATCAAATAGGTGGCCTTATTACCTTTGTCTGGTACAAAATATATCTCCTTGTTCACTTGCACAATAGCCATAAACTACTAGGAATGTGAAGTGACATGAGTTAATGCAGAAATGCATATACTTCCTGACAACAGAAATTTTGTTCTGCATTACATTTCCATGCAATCAGTAGCTAATTTTGATTCAACCTGGAAGACAGGCTTAACATAATATTTCAATGCACAGCTGAAAGGAAAAAAGAAACTAGTTTCCTATATTTTTAGCTTTTTGATAAGTTGGAATCTTATTTCTTTAAAAGGCTGTGAAATCTCAAAAACAATACCTAGAAAATGAAATAAGCTTCTTCGACTAGATCTTAGTAACTGGTATGTCCCCACTGTCTGTATCGCTGCTTCTCTCTGGAAATTGTATCTGGATTTGTGCAGATTTCAAGGTCATATTAAATCCAGAACAAGAAGTAAATCAATAACCTATTCTTAGACCTCAAAGATTTATGTTGAAGAATTTCTAGAGAAAAAGAAAAATTTGACAGACTGAACCAAACTTTTCAATAGGTAAAGATTTATGGTAAATAAAATCTTCAGGTTACCTTAAATACCTACAAATACCTATTAGAATATAACAGCCTAGCTTCTGGGAAGAAATATTCACCAGCTGTGTTTTCATGGGTAATAAATCCGTATGTTTAAATAAAACAGTTGTTTGCTGGAATTAAAAGAAATTTGTTCCTGAGGGAGGGGTCTGCAGCTACAACTAAGGGTAGACACATTTTTCTAAATAATGTCTAATCAAGGAGTGAACAGTTTTGTATTTTTTAAAATGAAGGGTTTTTAAAAGGTGTCACCTTCAAAGGTCTGTAGACTGAAATGTTCAAGCTACAAAACAGATATAGCAGAGGCAGTGGCAATTCAAGAGTCCTTGAATTGTTTCCCCCTAATGTTCTCCAACCCCAGGCTTGGGGGACTGCCTCTAGCAATGAAAGAGGCGATGAGTCTCTGTGCTCTTCCAATCTTTAGCTTCCCTCATGGAACTAAAACCAAAGATTAATTTTTGGCTGTACACAGCTGTTTGCTAGGAATTGAACTGAGAATAACCTGGGCTATCAACAAAACTTCAATTGTTAATGATCCTCCGTAAATACTATGACATTGCTTTAAAATAATCCAGATTATCAGCAGATTAGGAAGAACTGAAATTCTTGATTCACTAGATTTTTTTTTTTAAAAAGGCACCTCCAAACTACCTTGCCTTTAAGCTAAAATACACGGGTTTGGAATTTAAATTACCATAGATACAGTATTGCCCACACATAATGACCTGGCATTGGATCTTGTGTTGTCTCAAGTTCATTACCGATAGCTGAAGGGAAGAAACCAAACAGAAGATTAAGAATTCAAACACTAACAGAAAACAGGAGATGGGGATAAAAAAGAGATAAATAAGACTTCTTACCTATTGTCACACATCAGGGCAATCATGGCTCTATTTCCCCTCAGTGACACAGCAAGTGCACCTATTATCAGTTTTCTGAATCCCCTGGCTGTCACCTCCCTTGGGTAAACCCCTGTCTTTCTCCCTTCTCATCAGGGTATTTCCAGGCTGCACAGTTCCCTACCTTGACTGTGTTATTCTAGCACACACAGATTGCCCAAGGACATCTGCTTGCTTTCTCTTCAGAGATGGTTAACGTGTAATTACTGCAGTTATGAGTACCACACAGCTCTTTCTATGCACGCCTATTTTATACTTAAGGTAAAAAACAACAACAAACAAACAACAAAAAAACCCTACAGAGAAAACTTTTAAAAAACAATAAAGGAACCTACACCTGTACTAATTAGCTTATGAAGATTATCCCAAACTTAACATAAACTCTGGCAGAACCTTCAAATCTTCACCCAAGAGGAATCCTCATAGTTACCAGTTCATCACAGCTTCACATCAGAACAAACACACTCATCATATGTTAAGTTCATCCTTTCATACAGTTTAGTATACAGCCCCTGATCTGGAGTTTCTAGAAGCAGGTAATTGGTATCCAGTGGACCTCTCTCCCTAGGGCATCTTCAAAAGGTTGGCTTCCCAGGGGGAGAGCTTGCATTCTCCTCACCCAAGGTCCTTAGGAAATCCACTTCACATGTATTGTTAGTAAAAAGACTTGAAGTTCCTAATACATTCCAGAAATTGCATTTATTTTGTCTCCCTGTTGAGGACGTTTCATACTATCTCACAGTAGTACATAAAAACTTAAATTTTAATACAAAGTATACCAAGAGTACTGACCCTAATTCAAAAAGGTTTAACTTTATTGAAGTAAATTTGTCTTAATTCCATAAATTTTGTTCAGGATATTGTCAGCCTGTCATGCCTATGCCATGTCATTTTTCTTTATTATATGCCTCTGCCATGTGTCTTGCACATGTCATGTAACATGTTATAAGGCACCACCCAGAAGCAATAAAACAGTAAATATTGGTGGATTTTGGAATCAACTTTTTGAGAAATATCTTCAGGAATCAATTTGGGAATTAGAGACAAAAGTCCATTAATGCTAAACAACCAAATTATTCTTTCTGCTGCCTTCTTGTTTATTGTCATCCTATACCTCTCAGTGGAATAATACAGGAAATTTTTCATATGAATATATTTTTAAAGTGAAGCATTCAAACCAATTTTACTGGGTTTAGCATTGTTAAGACAGATCTGCTACAATGAAGATTTTTTTCACAGTAGATGGCTGCAACACCAGTGGAGAAAAAGCTAATTTTTTTCAAGAGACTATCTGAGATTGGAATCACTGTGTTTGTGCCACCACTCTTTTTTTTTCTTTTAAATGAGCTAAGGTTAAGGAACTGACAATAAAGAGTTGCATCTGCTGGCACAACAGGTGGGTGCCAAAACACAAGTGCAGCAATGACTTGACAAATGCCTGTCCCTTGTTTACACCCTTGGACTCATTCAGAAAACCCACTGAGCATAGAAAAGGTAGAAAAACATTGAACAGTGAAGAACCGAGGCCAGGAGCATCAAGGGCAGATGACAGGTGCAAAGTGCATTAGTTTGGAACTAAGGGAGGCATATATGAACTCAGGACCATCTCCTGTGACTTGGCAGAAGGATGGTTGAGGCCAGTCTTCTCCTCTCTCCCCTGCAAATGTTGTGGAGATGGGTAACTAAGACAAGGCCCTTCTTCAGAATGGTTGTGTCATAAGTGATGCTGTCTTGTCTTAACTGTGGATTGTATGAACTAAAAGAACACCTTTCCAACTGGACCACCTCAAAGAAATCACATAACTACATCTGAAAGGAAAAGCAATGGGAGAGAAATGACACAGTGGAGGGGAATGTATAGTAGCCACAGACAACAAAAATCTCCCCAACACTACCTTCACAGCAGCAGAATTGTCCTTTGCAGGACACTTCAGTGCCCACAGTGAGAAATAGAAAAGATAGGCACATTTTTCCCCAGTCAGAGAGCATGTGCAGGATGACCTAGGCCAAAGAGGAGGAGGAGGGCACTCAATCTACGTTTGCTAGCATGTTTCACAACCTCCACTCCCGCAGCTGCTGTCATACCAAGAAACCATTCTCCCAGGAAGAACCCATGTCTGTGAGTCACATATATTGAATGAGGCATGATGATGGGGGTAATCTGTGCTCATCTTGCCTTCCCTATTTTCTGCCACAGGGAAAGAAGAAGAATTAGGACAATTCAATCAATGGACATTCTGAAAGGAATGCCTTTATCAAATTAAAGGGATGTGATATGTTGGAGGAAAAATAGGATAATATAATGGTGTTGGGAGTTATTAGATGGTACTATTACACACAAATAGTCTTACAAGTTCTGAATCTATGTAGACAACTAGATCTTGGAAAAAATGATTTTCATTAGCATATATAGAATTGTACCACAACTGTGCATAATCCCAGGAAAAGCTGATTTACTGCCTTGGTGTCTCTGATTGAATTATCCCTTGGGTACTCTGCTTCCCAAGGTCATACTCATACAAGAAAACATTATAGTGTCACAACAGCTGAGTTATACTGGCTCTGGAAATCAGTGCCAACAAATATGAGTTTTACAAGTTTCCCTTTACTACATAATAATCACCAGAAGTCATGCTATTTTTATGTTGTGCTATTTTTATATCACCACTACAGTCTTTATTAACACTGATACATCCCTGATCTGCTAAAGAGGACAGGAACATTTCTGCATGTGTTTGACTGAAGTACAGATGTGCAGGGATTTCTGGACCACTCTTACATAAGTGATGAAGAGGGTGCATGAATACCTGCCACTTTTTTTGGACTACCTTCTCCTGCCATAATGCTTTCCAGAAAAAGGCAGTTGTGTCTTAATGGGGATGGGTATCTAAGGACACAGAGATTTAGTTTTGCTTTAGAAATTACAGTCTCCTTTTTCATCTCTTCCTGTAATGGTTGTCCAAGAGAAAGGTTGGTGTCGGGAGTCCATGTACAACTTGGATTCCATCAGAGTGTAGGGATCCAGTTCGGGCAGTTAGAATACAAACATTTATAATTTGTGTGTGCAGGGAGCCCGCAGACCTGGCACCTCACTTGCAGCCTTTCCCTGGGGGCATCCACCTTGCTTTTGATGATGTTGGCATTCATCACACAAACAGCTATGCAGCTTGTTTCCTAGAGTGTTCTGAACCAAGTGTGATTTCCTAAGCACTGAAGGCTTCATGCTTGGGTATATCACATTGCTGCAGTCAAGCCGAGAGGTGACCAAGGTGTGAATAACCAAGGCCAGGTCAATGTCAGGATGGGAAGGATTATCTTAACAAACTACAGATGGTAGAAAGGGTAACTTATGGATGCTGGTATGTGGGTGTTTGGCATGAAAAAAATAATCTAGGAGCACTCCTAAACTATGCATTGAATTGGCCAATTCTGGGTACATAAGAACATAAGAATGGCCATAATGGGTCAGACCAGTGGTCCATATATTCCAGTATCCTGTCTTCTGGCAGTGACCAATACCATGTGCTTCAGAGGGAATGTACAGAACAGGCAATCATTGAGTGATCCAAGGTATGTACCTTCAATGAAAACAGACAGCACTGTGGCTGCAAACTCTTAAAAATGTTTTACTCTGCCCCTCAGCATCACCTCTGACTAGCAGAAGTTCAGTTTCAACCAGCTGTTCTTCATCCATGAGCTGAGCTCAATCCATTATTAACCCCAATAAATGAGCGTACTCCAAAGTACTGAGCCATTATGTTGATGGTGACAAGAATACACAGACCTATGTGTCATTTGCATATTGCTGGCACATGAGTCTATGTCATCTGACCACTTCATTTAGTGACTGCATATAGATGTTGAACAGGACTGAAGAATGAATTGATCTTTTCTGCGTTCTTCAAGTGAGAAATGTAGTTCTGGAAATACAGTTTCCCATCACTAATCATTGTGCGTTAACTTTTTTTCTTTGCTTCCTGTATCAGAAAACTATCTCAGGGGCTCACTTGAACTAGGAAGACTGCTGTCTTTTTTTCAAAAACTGCATATTTCAAAATATAAACAATTGGTAAGGTTGGGCTTTGATTTTTTTTTAAGTAGCTTTAAAGAATGGTTTGAAATGGCCTTGACATCCTAGCTGAGTCTCCTCCTCACTTTTAAATGCTCTGAGAGGCAGAGTGTGCTAATTTTGAGTATGTTGTCCTTTTACACAGGCAGATCAGCTTCCAGAAAACATGCATGTTAAAAACCAAATGAACTTTATTTAATGCCAGGATACCGTACAGGCAAAAGTATCCTTGTGTTACAGAAATGTATGTTATCACCAAGAACATACTAAAATAAAATTTTATTAATTTGAATGATCCATCCAGTGAGTTAAATATATATAAGCTTATTGTACACTGTCGTTTTTATTACCTGTATGCAAACAAATTTTTGAACTCTGAGCTCTCACATAGCATCCATGAGTAATACTCTATATCAGAGACACTTAGACTGAGGCTCAGAAGCTGTATCTTTCATGTGTCTTCTGCCGCTCTTTGCAGAACATGACATTAAAACACTGTGTGATTTAATTATTAACCAATCAAAGTTATTAATCAATCAGAATGCTTTTACTATGTTATTAGCCATTTGTAGAATACTTGGTCAGTCATTTTCCTGTAAGAATATATATATAAAAACAATGAATTCAAACTACTATGGCTTTCTTGGGTAATACTGATTGCTAATTTGGCTCTTGAATAACTGAGGACTGAGTATCACTGCTTTATATCATCTCCATTTGACAAGAAACTCCATCCCACCCTGGTGGATGAAGACCTGACCTTGGTTATTCATGCCTTTGTCACCTCTGCACTGGACTACAGCCATGCAATATACTTGAGCATAAAGCCTTCAGTGGTTAAGAACCTCCAACTGGCAGACAACACTACATCATGTTTCTTCAGTGACACATGCTACCACAAGCACATCAAGCCTGTCCTCTGCTCTCTACACTGACTTCTCATTAAATATTTAGCTGAGTTCCAGGTCTCAGTACTTATCTTCAAGGTGCTCCATGGTTTGCATCCAGGTCACAGAAAAGATGAACTGAAGTTTTGTGATGAAGACCACAGTTCACACTTTTGCTTCTATGGCACAATGGACCTCTCAACAATAATGGTAAAACTCATCCACGCATGAGATGGAAGTTTCTCTGTGCTGGACTGAGACTGTGGAATAAACTCCCCCAGAAAGAAAAAGCTATCACAAATCTCATCACCCTCTGCAAGGTGCATATCTGAGATTTGCCTCATCCAATAGAAACATATAGTAACAGGTGTGTGTGTGGCATATAAAGGTGGCAGCTTGAAAGTGCTGCTCGACCCAGCTTGCTCAGACATACTTTATTCAGGTGTAGTGCCCGTGGCAAGTGAGGGTGGCAGCTTGGAAATGCCATTCGACCCAGCCTGCTAAGTCCAGGGACATATAAGGGATAGCTGGGAAGTGCTGAATGACCCAGTCCGCTCAGATGCGCTGTGTTAATGTACGTGTGTGTGTTCATCTGATTCTGGGGCTGGCAGAACCCAGCCCTGGGGAACCGAGGTCCTGCAGGATAGCTCCATTGGGAGGGAACTTGCAGAAGGGAGAAGCAAAGCTCCGTATGAAAACAACAAGTGACACAAGTAATACACTGAAAGAATTACAGAACTCCCCCACCTCCGCCCCCCCGGAAGAGTAACCCTAATAAATGAGCATACCCCAAAGTAATGGGCAAATCTGGTAACAACACCTTTAGCCCATATATTCTCTCTAATACAATAGGCCCACTGAGATTGGGAGACCTGTGCAAGTGGTCAAGTGATAAATCTGGGCCTGTGTCCCTCACTCTGTGTAATGTCCTACATTACCTTGTATAGGCATTATAACCATTTTGTACTGGATCACTTCAGTTCATGGAAAATTTCAGCTGACTAGTTCCAGGGGTGTAGGTAGAGTGTCCTTTTAATAATAAAATGCAGCAACTGAGTTTTTATTACTTTGAGTTTTCACTTTTCATTTCAGAGGAACAGCCGTGTTAGTCTGTATTCGCAAAAAGAAAAGGAGTACTTGTGGCACCTTAGAGACTAACCAATTTATCTGAGCATGAAAGCTCATGCTCAAATAAATTGGTTAGTCTCTAAGGTGCCACAAGTACTCCTTTTCTTTTCACTTTTCATTTGTATTTCATAAATACAATTATGACATAAGTATCATCCTACCTCTTTAATTGCTTTAGTCTGAACAGAAATAAAATCAGTCGGTGGTGATTGGCAAATAATGTCTATATTCAAAAGACAGAACTTTAAGTGTCTATCCTGAATCTTCATTTGTTTTTCTGTAATTGAATGTTCTCTCTTTCCTGGCAGTCTAATGTGCCGGTAATGCAAGTAAGAATAAAGGGCTGTAATCTTGATGTGTTTTCAAGGGATTAATCAAATGCTCTGTCACATAAAAAAGTAAAGACCAACTCTGTTAGCACTACAAGGAAGTATATACATTTAGGATTTAAAAAGTGAGACATTCTACTGTGAGCTCTAAATGAATTTAAGAGACTATTCAAAATGGATTGGCATGTTTATATTCCATTTACCTAGATAAGGTTAAGTGAACAAAAACACTATTTGGCACTAGAAATAGATAGTAGTTAGAGTACTTTGTCACAACAAAAAAAGAATTACAGTGATAATAGGCCACAGCAGTCTCTTATGCCTCTTAAAACTTTATGCCTCTTTGGTTGCTATATGTGCTCATACTTTTACACTTAATCATATTACTTAAACTTCTTACAAATTATTTGCAGACAAAACCCAGAAGTTTAATAGTGCAAAGTTTCTGTACACCAAATTACACATCTGTTTTGCTTGTCATTTCAGTGTTATAATAGACAATGCTAGGTAGATATTGTCAGTATCATCTGTTGTTGTTATGGGACCACAATTCTGCTCAGAAGACCGTATCTGCAAATGTGAAGCCACATATAAATATTATTGTTTATTTATTATGCTTTAGTATGTTCAAATGTGGTAGGCTGGATAGGCCAGACTCAACTTCTGCTTTGCTTATATTTTTTGTTGCTAATCTAGAAATCTTTTGGTTTTCTGGTGGTTTTTGTTGTTGTCGTTGTTTGTTCTTGTTTTCTTTTGTTTTTAAGGGTCAAAAATTGTACATCATTTTCGTTAGACAGCTCTTGGGATTTGGAGTCTGATCTTCAAAAATGTAAAACTAACCTGCACACATGCAATTAAGCATCAGGGCCAAGAATTTAAAAACTAGTCTAAACTCCTAAATATATTTTTAAGTATCTAAATAAATGGCAAAATTTTCAAAGCTACTAAGAAGTTGCCAAGTAGCTGTCCTTGATCTCAGTGCTGCTTCTAAATAGGAGTGGAAACATTCAATGTTTATATTTTTATGATTTTGACAGTTAATACTGGTTTATTTTAAAACATTTTTTTAGATTTGTATTGGTTTCAAAGTTCACAGTTGCATAAAAATATGCATTTTAAGCTTTTTTTGGTATTTTTATTGACTTAAATGTTCACAACTGTAAGCAGTTTATTGAGGGATCAGACAATGGAGGGGAGGGGGTCAGTCAATTATTTAATGATAGTGAATATTGAGATGCAAAAAGTAAAAAAATTATAACTGTTAAAACACAAATTGTCAACATCACATTTCAAAATATATACAATTAATCATCTTAAATCTAATTCTAACAAGTAATCACGCAGCACGCTTCTTTCTTTGCCGATAGGTAAATTCTGATTATTATTGATGGAAACATTTTTTCGCTGGTTTCTTTGAGTATGTATACAAATGTTTACCAGTAAAAATCTAGTCCTTTCAAGGCTAAGCATGGATAACTTTGGGACATCTTTCAGCACTGAGAAACTCCGGTCTTCATATTATTTCAGACTGCCCAAGGGAAAGATCTGTCTGATTGTCTGCCCTCCCCACCTCTGGGAAAGAACAGCCAATCAGGGTTGCTGTAAGAAGCAGGAAGGGCTCTCTCCTCCTCCCCTATGGAGCCAAGAGGAAATTTTGGGTGGGGGAGGGTAGAGTGAGGGCAGCTAGTATCACTTTCAAAAGAAAGGAGGTAGGAGCACAAACAGCACAGCCTCTGAGGACGCTCGACTCTCTCATTCCTACTCCAACTTTGTGGAGATGGATCGCTCCCTTCTGCTGCTTTCCACTTCTTGTCTTTTCTCTAATGCTGTGACACCAGGCTTGGGAATATGGAGAGGAGAACCCCCTTGGAGCTGCCTCCCTCCAGACATGGAAGGGAGAGAAGAAAGAACCTCTGTAACTGCAGGAGGAGCAGAAGTCCAGGGGGTTTGACGCAAATGTGGGGCTTGGGCACAAGAAAGGTGTAGAATTGTTCTGTGGCTGGGTGGGTGGAGTTGATTTGGGGTTGGGAGAAATGTAGGGGCTGGGAGCTCAAAACAGTGCAGTGCAGTGGCCAAAATGATATTTCTTACTATATATTGGAAACACTGATTGCGTACACACATATTAGAAACCCTCCCAACCAAAACCCTCAATCCTTTTCAGAGACTGGACCAGAGCAATGATGACATTTTGCACGCTTTCAGCATCAGTAAATCAAAACAGGGTTGTGAGTGTACAACATTTGTTAGTCTCTAAGTTGCCACAAGTCCTCCTTTTCTTTTTGCGGATACAGACTAACACGGCTGCTACTCTGAAAACTGTATTTTTTATTACATATCTATTTTCAAAGTTGTAGGAAAGAGGGCAGAGTAATGTATTTATATTACAACATTTTGTATGGATCTTTTATCTTCGAAATCTTCTTTGACATGACACGAATTAATCAATGTGCTGTATTTGGCTCTTTGATATTTCATTCAGGAGTTGAGTGGTATTTCTTCTTAAGATTTACATTCTGAAGTCACTTAAGCAAGGCTGGTTCCAAAATCAATTTTTCTCTCATGTCCAGAAAATGAACAATCTACTGTAGTTTGAACCTCAGTTAATATTATTCCTGTATTACATTCTATGGAGGCTGTGGATTTTTGTTCTTTGTTTTTGTTTTAGCATCATAGAATCATAGAATATCAGGGTTGGAGGGGACCTCAGAAGGTCATCTAGTCCAACCCCCTGCTCAAAGCAGGACCAATTCCCAACTAAATCATCCCAGCCGGGGCTTTGTCAAGCCTGACCTTAAAAACCTCTAAGGAAGGAGATTCCACCACCTCCCTAGGTAATCCATTCCAGTGCTTCACCACCCTCCTAGTGAAAAAGTTTTTCCTAATCTCCAACCTAAACCTCCCCCACAGCAACTTGAGACCATTACTCCTTTTTCTGTCATTTGCTACCACTGAGAAGAGTCTAGATCCATCCTCTTTGGAACCCCTTTTCAGGTAGTTGAAAGCAGCTATCAAATCCCCCTCATTCTTCTCTTCTGCAGACTAAATAATCCCAGTTCCCTCAGCATCTCCTCATAAGTCATGTGCTCCAAGCCCCTAATTATTTTTATTGCCCTTCACTGGACTCTTTCCAATTTTTCAACATCCTTCTTGTACTATGGGGCCCAAAACTGGACAGAGTACTCCAGATGAGGTTTCACCAATGCCGAATAGATGGGGATGATCACGTCCCTCTATCTGCTGGCAATGTTCCTACTTATACAACTGTAGCGGGGTGGTCACCCCGCTCCGGCCCTGAAGGGGTTAAAACAGCCCTGGGACAGGGCTGCCTGGGGCAGCCAACAGTAAAAGCAGCCCTGGAGAGGGCTGTGGCTGAGAAAAGCTAGGCTGATTGGGAGAAGCAGCCACAGCTGTGGTCAGCTCAATCAGGGCCCAGTTGGCCCTTATAAGAAGGCTGGGGGCCAGGAGCTAGAAGAGTCTCACTCTAGCCCTGGAGTGGGAAGGGCTAGCTGCCTGGGAGTAAGGTACCTGAGCTGAGGCAGTACTGGGGAATAGGGCTGGGGAGCTCCAGCCCGGTAAACCCCCTGGATTCAGGCCTTGATGAATGCCTATGAAAAGGTACTGGGGCTGCAGAGGGGCAGCCCGAGGATAGGCAAAGGCAGCAGGTCCTAACCCATTGCCAGTGATGAGTGCCCATTACAGGCTGCAGGCTGCCCCAGTGTAGCCACTGAGGCAAGGTGGGTTTAGAGGGTTGGGGGTTCCCCTGAGAGGGGAGACCCAGAGTGTGGGGACTGCTGGAGCAGAACCCCAAGGTAAAGGGCACCAGAGTCCGGAAGGGACAGGGGGCTCGTGGCAGGTGAGACACCAGCCTGCAGAGGGCACTCCTTAGGCTGGAGAGCTAATTCATGAGACAGCCAGCAGGAGGAGCTGCACTGGTGAGTCATCGCTTCGCTACAACAGCCCAATATGCCATTAGCCTTCTTGGCAAAAAGGGCACACTGTTGACTCATATCCAGCTTCTTGTCCACCATAACCCCTAGGTCCTTTTCTGCAGAACTGCTGCCTAGCCACTCAGTCCCTAGTCAGTAGCAGTGCATGGGATTCTTCCGTCCTAAGTGCATCCTAAGTTGTCCTTGTTGAACCTCATCAGATTCATTCATCCACTCCTCTAATTTGTCTAGGTCCCTCTGTATCTATCACTACCTTCCAGCATATCTACCACTCCTCCCAGTTTAGTGTCCTCTGCAAACTTGCTGAGGATGTAATCCAAACCATGCTCCAGATCAATAATGAAGATATTGAATAAAACCAGCCCCAGGACGAACCCTTGGGGCACTCCGCTTGATACTGGCTGCCAACTAGACATGGGGCCATTGATCACTACCCGTTGAGCCCGATGATATAGCCAGGTCTAACCACCTTACAGTCCGTTCATCCAGCCCATAGTTCTTTAACTTGCTGGCAAGAATACTGTGTGAGACCGTATCAAAAGCTTTGCTTCAGTCAAGGAATAACAGGTCCACCACTTTCCCCTCATCCACGGAGCCATTTATCTTGTCAAAGAAGGCAATTAGGTTAGTCAGGCATGACTTGCCCTTGGTGAATCCATGCTGACTGTTCCTGATCACTTTCCTCTCCTCTAAGTGCTTCAGAATTGATTCCTTGAGGACCTGCTCCATGTTTTTTCCAGGGACTGAGGTGAGGCTGACTGGCCTGTAGTTCCCTGGATCCTACTTCTTCCCTTTTTTAAAGATGGGCACCACATTAGCCTTTTTCCAGTCATCCAGGACCTCCCCCGATCGCCAAGAGTTTTCAAAGATAATGGCCAGTAGCTTCTGCAATCACATCAGCCAACTCCCTTAGCACCCTCGGATGCAGCACATCCGGCCCCATGGACTTGTGCTCATCCAGCTTTTCTAAATAGTCCCAAACCACTTCTTTCTCCACAGAAGGCTGGTCACCTCCTCCCCATACTGTGCTGCCCAGTGCAGTATTATGGGAGCTGATCTTGTTCGTGAAGACAGATGCAAAATAAGCATTTAGTATATTAGCTTTTTCCACATCCTCAGTCATTAGGTTGCCTCCCTCATTCAGTAAGGGGCCCACACTTTCCTTAACCTTCTTCTTGTTCCTAATATATCTGAAGAAACCCTTCTTGTTACTCTTAACATCCCTTGCTAGCTGCAACTCCAGGTGTGATTTGGCCTTCCTGATTTCACTCCTGCATGCCTGAGCAATATTTTCATACTCATCCCTGGTCATTTGTCCAATCTTCCACTTCTTGTAAGCTTCTTTTTTGTATTTAAGAGCAGCAAGGATTTCACTGTTAAGCCAAGCTGGTCGCCTGCCATATTTACTATTCTTTCTACGTGTCAGGATGGTTTGTTCCTGCAACCTCAATAAGGATTCTTCAAAATAAGTCAGCTCTCCTGGACTCCTTTCCCAGGAGATGTTATTCTCCCAGGGGATCCTACCCATCAGTTCCCTGAGGTAGTCAAAGTCTGCTTTTCTGAATTCCAGGGTCCGTATTCTGCTGCTCTCCTTTCTTTCTTGTGTCAGGATCCTGAACTTTACCATCTCATGGTCACTGCCTCCCAGGTTCCCATCCACTTTTGCTTCTCCTACTAATTCTTCCCTGTTTGTGAGCAGCAGGTCAAGAAGAACTGTTCCCCTAGTTGTTTCCTCCAGCACTTGCATCACAAAATTTTTCCCTACACTTTCCAAAAACTTCCTGGATTGTCTGTGCACCGCTGTATTGCTCTCCCAGCAGATATCAGGAAAATTAAAGTCCCCCATGAGAACCAGGGCCTGCAATCTAGTAACTTCTGTTAGTTGCTGAAAGAAAGCCTCATCCACCTTATCCCTCTGGTCTGGTAGTCTATAGCAGACTCCCACCACGACATCACCCTTGTTTCTCACACTTCTAAACTTAATCCAGAGACTCTCAGTTTTTTCTGCAGTTTCATACTTGAGCTCTGAGCAGTCATACTGCTCTCTTACATACAGTGCAACTCCCCAACCTTTTCTGCCCTGCCTGTCCTTCCTGAACAGCTTATATCCATCCATGACAGTACTCCAGTCATGTGAGTTATCTCACCAAGTCTGTTATTCCAATCACATCATAATTCCTTGACTGTGCCGGGACTTCCAGTTCTCCCAGCTTGTTTCCCAGGCTTCTTGCATTTGTGTATAATCACTTAAGATAACACACTGATCATCCTGCTTTCTCAGTATGAGGCAGGAGTCCTCCCCTCTTGCACTCTCCCACTTGTGCTTCCTCCCGGGATCCCACTTCCCCACTTACCTCAGGGCTTTGGTCTCCTTCCCCCAGTGAACCTTGTTTAAAGCCCTCCTCACTAGGTTAGCCAGCCTGCTTGCAAAAATGCTCTTCCCTCTCTTTGTTAGGTGGAGCCCGTCTCTGCCTAGCAATCCTTCTTCTTGGAACACCATCCCATGTTTAAGGAATCCAAAGCCTTCTCTTCAACACCACTGCGTAGCCATTTGTTGACTTCCACGATTCGATTGTCTCTACCCAGGCCTTTTCCTTCCATAGAGAGGATGGACAAGAACACCACTTGCGCCTCAAACTTCTTTATCCTTCTTCCCAGTGCCACGTAATCTGCAGTGATCTGCTCAAGATCATTCTTGGCAGTATCATTGATGCCCACATGGAGAAGCAGGAAGGGGTAGTGATCCAAGGGCTTGATGAGTCTCGGCAGTCTCTCTGTCACATCATGAATCCTAGCTCCTGGCAAGCAGCATACTTCTCATCTTTCCCAGTCAGGATGGCAGATACATGACCCAGTCCCCCTTACGAGTGAGTCCCCGACCACCACCACCCACCTCCTTTTCTTGGGAGCGGTGTGGTCGTGGAACCCCCATACCTAAGACAGTGCATCTCATGCCTTCCAATCGGTGGAGTCTCCTTCTGCTCCCTTCCCTCAGATGTATCATCTATCCACTCTCTGCATTAGTACCTGTGGAGAGAACATGAAAACAGTTGCTCACCTGTATCTGCCTTGCTCGTACATGGACACTCCTCTTTCTTCTTCTGGAGGTCACATTCTGACAAATTTCTTCACCGTCCTTCTGTCCCCGCTGCGCAGCCTGCTCTGAATCTTCAGAATGTTGCGCCCATAGAAGCATATCCTAACATCTGTCCAGGAAATCTTCAGTTTCTCTTATGCAATGCAGGGTCGATACTTGTTTCTCCCGACATTGAACCGTCTCTTCCAATATGGAGACCAGCTTGCACTTTGTTCAGACAAAGTCGCTTCTGTCCTGTGGAAGAAAGACAAACATGGCACATCCTGTGCAGGTCACAACAGCTGATCGCTCACCATCCATATTATCTTCCTTCTAAGAGCTTCCTCAGGTGTTGTTGTAACTACTCAGAAGCCTGCAAGATGAAAGCCTCAGTGGGCTCTCCCCAGGCGAACTCCCAATCAAACTCCCTCTGTTAGCCTCTCCGCTGTTCACCGCTCAGTTGTTTTGCAGCTGACTGCCTTTTTATAGTAGTCAGGCCCACTCAAGGCCCACTTGGAACAAAGCATTCCCAATTCACACTTTTCAAACAATCAAGCACACGGTCAAACTGACAAACTGTCCCTGTAACTGACACTCAGATACTCACCGACACAGCCCACCTAATGCAGCACATAGCATACCTCCTCTCGGACAGATCCCAGGCAAACTCCCTCTATTAGCCTCTCTGCTGTTTTGTTTTGCTTGCAGTGTTTTCAGTACAGCTGAATAAGCCTGTGACTTTTCTGAGATTTGTTGAAAGTACAGACTGTACCAGGAGTGACTATGCTAAAACTCTTATTGAGGTCAGTGGTGGTTTTTCCTCAGTAAGAACTGTGGTATCAGATGAGGAAGGTACAGAGATGGTGGCTTCTTTGGTGTGTGTTGGTTATTCAGTGCCATTTTCAGTGGCAAAGTTAACATGCTTGTGTAACTGTATATATAGTTCCAGCCCCTTTACACTCTCTCTTACATACACAAAATCGCAGGGTGATCTCAGGCACAAACTAATACATTATTTACATGCATTTTTGAAAGTATGGTGAGCTTTTCAGAACTGCTCAGCCTAAGCATAACTCTCCTTCCATTGAATTCAGTGGCAGTTTTACATTTATATTGTGACCTCTCTGCTGCACAGCAGTATCAGATGCCAGGTCAGTTTCCTGCTTTAAGAGAAATCAGTGACATAGAATCTAGATATATTCTTGTTGTGTTTAAACTCAATAAACCAGCCACTGAACATAAATGCTCACAAATGCGTGCAGGCAATTTTTTCTTTCAGAAATCTGAGCCCAGACACAAATGCCCAATTCCCAGGAAGCAACTGTGCTCTAAAAATTGACTCTCTTAAGAAAGATTAAGGTCAAGAGTAAACTCTATTACTATTTGCAATTGCATCTCTCAGAAGAAACTGCATAATAAAGTTGACAACAATCCAACATTTCTTCTTAGAGCGTACCCTACCTTCACGCTTAAAAAAAAAAAAAAAAAGTTGTATGACTGTAACGGTGCCATCATAGTCCCTTCTGGCCTTAGAATCTATGACTTATCTTAAGAACTGTACACTTGTGTTCAATTCTGCCTCCCTGAGGGAAAAAAAAAACATCTTTCAAATTTTCAGTGTAATTCACAATGAATCACTTTCTGTTGTCTTATTGTAACAAATTCTGTAAGTAAATTCATGCTGTTATCCAGTCATCCTAAAGATGCATTCTTATAGACAAATCAGCATTCTTTTTTTCAATATTTATGCTAAAAGTATACATAAGCTTTCCTCTCGTAGCTTATTATCATGCCTACATATTTTCTCACCCAAATATTTTACCAATAATACTCTCTATTTTATTGTCTCCTTTTGTAGTACAGGTTTCAGAGTGGTAGCCATGTTAGTCTGTATCAGCAGAAAGAACGAGGAGTACTTGTGGCACCTTAGAGACGAACAAATTTATTTGAGCATAAGCTTTCATGGGCGAAAGCCCACTTCATCAGATGCATGTAGTAGAAAATACAGTAGGAAGATATATAGCTATACACAGAAAACATGAAAAAATGGGGGTTGCCATACCAGCTCTAATGAGACCAATCGATTAAGGTGGGCTATTATCAGCAGGATAAATTATCCTAATTATCACTACAAACGTTTTTTTTTCTCCTGCTGATAATAGCCCACCTTAATCGATTGGTCTTTTTACAGCTGGTATGGCAACCCCTATTTTTTCATGTTTTCTGTGTGTATATATATATATGTGTGTATATGTTCCTACTGTATTTTCTACTACATGCATCTGATGAAGTGGGCTTTAGCCCACGAAAGCTTATTCGCAAATAAATGTGTTTGTCTCTAAGGTGCCACAAGTACTCCTCGTTCTTTTCGTAGTACAGTGTCTCTCCTCTTCCTCATTTGCCATGCTGAGACAAAATTAGCACAAACAAGCTTTTTGTTCTTCAGGACAAACTGTCCATGATCTTTGAAAAGGTATCACTCTCAGAACAAAGAGAAAACTCTGCTGAGTGCTTTATTGGGAGACAGCCACACAGCCATTCTGAAAGGTAGCCAATGCCTAAATTATTCGATATTGGAGAGGAAGTGCATTGCCTGATGGCTAGCCTGTAAAACCTTCAATGCTAACTGCATTATAGATCCTCTTATGTGCAAACTATTATTTCTATGAACCACAATGTTTAAATAAGGTTTGTAGTTTTACAGTAATCCAATTTCAGTAACACTATAAAGGTTTTCTGTAGATTTCAAAAGAAGAAAAAAAGATTTAATAATCCATATACTGTGAGCCCCCCATTCTGTCTCAGAATGAACATGAAAGCAGCAAAGAGGATAGATATTAATTAATAATATACATGTTACACAGATGCTGTATACAGTTTTCCATTTTACTCATTACTGTCCTTTAATGATGGACCAAATATGTGCCTTCTTTTCTGGAGGCAGGGTTTAGAACCTATTAGCTGCATCCTTGGAGCACAACCAGAATGTCAAAATGTTGATCAGCCTATGCTATGAAGTCACTCTTTTAAACCTTTAAGGGTATGTCTACACTGGCAAGTTTCTGAGCAACAAGTTCTACTACTTTTATTAAAGCACTGGAATTAAACCGCTGTTGTGTGTCCACAACTCTGTGCTCCTTGTGACAGTGGAATGCATCCACATTAGCAGCTCTTGTAATGGCAAAGAGAAGAACATTGTGGTAGCTATCCCACTGTGCAACTGGACACAGGGTGCTTTGGGAAGGATTTGCAATGTCTCATGGGGCAGGCACAGTGTCACATGATGAAGGTTTCCAAATCCCATTGTTCCCTGGACATCCTACTACATTTCCAGGTGCTTTTCAACTGAAGCTGGGGGGGGAGCAGAGTGTGTGACAGGGAATGTGTATGTGTATGGAGGGGGGGAGACACAATGTTTTGAGGGACCAAGAGTGTGTCAGCATGCTGTCCTGTAAGTTCAGATAGCGGCAGGAAGCAACCAGTCCTGGGGAAGGAGGAAACTCCGACATCAACACCAGCCTCTCTCCCCAGCCCTCTGGCCAGCAATCTCAATCTCTCTCTCACTCACTCCCATGCACGCACACACTCACCTGCCTCTGTGTTCAACAGCAGGAGCATTCCATATTAATGGTTTCCTTTGTGTCCAGGAGCAGATCAGCACACCATGCAATGGCTGTCAGAAATGGAGCTTTGAAAGGGGAGGGGCACATGTCTCCAGGGCAGACAAGTTCAAAACAATGAGCAGAGAGGCCACTTGCACGTTTATGGGATACTTCCGGAGGCCAATCGATTGCTTTCTGTGCTGTAATGTGTTTACACTGCCAATACAGCGCAGGAGCCTCTGCGCTTTAAGGCTTACAACTCTCATCATGGTGGGTTTTTTGCAATACTCAACTGAGGAGTTTCTGTGAACTAAGTGGCTTGGCAGTGTGTACACCTCGGGAGTTACACCACAGAAAGTTGCTTTACTGCACAGTAACTTGCCAGTGTAGACAAGGCCTAAGAGAAAGTGTTCCCAAGAGGAGCACCAGCATATGGTGGGCCACTTAAATATCAGTATTTGTATAAATAAACAGCAGGAGTAATTGAGTTCTCAGGAGAGAAACTGGATTACTATTATTATTTAATTATTTGTATGACAATATCATCTAGAGCAGTCAACTGAAATGGGAGCTCCTTTGTGCTAGGGTTTGTGCAGATACATAATGAGAGATAGTTCTTGTCCTGAAGAACTTACAGACAGAAGGGGAAACAGGTGCAGAAATGTGAAGTGATGTGGTCTAGGTCACACAGAAGGTCAATGACAAAAGTGAGAATAGAATCTGGTTCCCTGATTCACTATCCACTAGACCATGCTATTTCCAGTAGAGCATATAAATCCTGATTCAGGACCCATTGAAATCAATGGAAACACTGCCAGTGACTTCAATGGGCTTTGGATCAGGCCAATATCTGTTGAATAATAATGAACTGGGAGGAGGTTTGAGAAGATAAACACACAGGTTTTTGTCATCCCTCTGATTGTTCATGGGAGGGATATTTATAAAGAAGTGGCATAAAATGGGGGCAGCATAGGTAACGTCCAAAAAAAGACTGCAGCAGCCCAGCCTGCAAACCATAACAGTTACCATCTCAACTACAGAACAGTATGGGGAAACCTAATGGATTTAACACACTGACAGTTTACAAAATTAAAAAGTTAATTAGGCCACTTAATTAAGAGCCCACATCACAGAGAAGATTAAATGAATTAGCTGTACAACAATAAAGAACCAGATAGGTGCCTGGAGCTGTATCGAGGCAACTCCGACAGACAGGTTAATAACAAAGACAAGAAAATCTAGAAAAGTAAACAAAACCAAATCCTAAATCCTACCGGTTTCTGCTCACAGGGAGTCCTTCACAACAAAAGGGAACACAAGGCTAATGAATTGAAATAAAACGCTGCAATCAGTGTTCTCATTTTTGACCAGTCATGGTGTCAGCCCATTATCCAGCAATTGGGCTGATTATTTAAGCAGGTAACAAGTGTCAACTCCAGGAGTGTCCATGTCTATTCTTAAAGCGCACTGTAACTCCCCAACTGACCATTTTCATTTTGCTGCAGTCCAGAAAATCTTTTCCAGCTCCAGGTGACCCTGCAGACTCTTACTGGGTATGGTAGCTCTTTGTAAGCATGAGGCATTGTAAGGCATTAGGTCACCCACAGACTCAACAGATTCCAAAGCCCTGGCACACCAAACTCAATAAATATATTAAGCTTTACAATTAAAGAAAGGCTGTTTTTAAACCACATGGTCATTTAAAAGATGTGAACAGCTAAAGGCAGTGGTGAGCTGGAGCTGGTTCACACTCGTTCGCTAGAACCAGTTGTTAAATTTAGAAGCCCTTTTAGAACCGGTTGTTCCACGAGGGACAACCGGTTCTAAAAGGGCTTCTAAATTTAACCGCCTAAAAGTGGCGCCTTAGGCGCCAACTCCATGGGTGCTCTTGGAGCACCCAAGGGGAAAATTTGGTGGGTTCAGAGCACCCACCAGCAGCTCCCCACCCCACCCCACCTCCGGCCCCAGCTCACCTCCGCTCAGCCTCTGCCTCCTCCCCTGAACGCACCACCCCGCTCTGCTTCTCCACCCCTGCAGGCTTCCTGCGAATCAGCTGTTCGTGCGGGAAGCCAGGGTGGGTTGAGAAGCAGGCGGCGGCTTCGCACTCAGGCCCAGGGAGGTGGAGGTGAGCTGGGGTCGGGGGGCACGAGGAGGTCTGCCCGCACCGCAGCAGGTAACCCAGGAGGCGGGGGGAAGCAGGGGAACCGCTCTCTGCCCCAGCTCACCTCCGCCACCCTCAGCCTGAGCGGGAAGCCACCGCCTGCTTCTCAGCCCTCCCCGGCTTCCCACCAAACAGGTGATTCACGGGAAGCCGGGGGCGGGGGTGCGGAGAAGCAGAGCAGGGCAGTGCATTCAGGGGTGGAGGCAGAGCAGAGGTGAGGTGATCTGGAGCCAGGCGCGGGGCGGGGAGCTGCCGGTGGGTGCTCTGCACCCACCAAATTTTCCCCGTGGGTGCTCCAGCCCCGGAGCACCCACGGGGTTGGTGCCTAAGGCACCACTTTTGATGTGATCAGTGGGGGGAGTAGCCACTCCCCCTGCTCCACCCCCCAGTTACACTCCCCCACCCCTAGGAGCCAGATGGACCTGCCGGATGCTTCCTGGGAGCTGCCCCAGGTAAGCACTACTGGGACTCACCACCTCCTCCCCTGGCAAATCCTTCTGGCTCTTGGGGTGGGGTGGGCACCCACTACGGTGGCCCACAAGACCCTCCTGCCCGGTTCTGGGGGAAGTCGGGGACAGGGATGGATGGGGCAGAGGTCCTGGGGGGGGCGTCAAGGAACGTGGGGTGTTGGATGGGGCAGGAGTCCCGGGGGGCTGGGGGTTGGCAATGACCCCCTCGTGGGGTGAGGAGGAAACCAGTTAAGATTTTTGCAGCTCATCACTGGCTAAAGGGGAACATGATGAACTGAAACAAATTGGTGGTTTTGTTCAGGCAAAATTTTTCAAAAATGGCAAATATACTGTGTAATTTTGGAGTTGCTAGAGTAAGTTGGTTACTACATTTTCTTTTTAATATCAGGGTTCATTTCATTCTACCATGTCAGTGCTGTTCAAGGTGTGAAGTAAGTACAAGCAGCAGATGCCGCCTAGTTGGATGACTTAATGAACCCTCTCTATACATATGCACATCATACATAATATGAAAGCTTATTATGTCTATTTTAAGATGAGGTATAATGTGGAGATGTCAACGGATGCTGTTACAATAGAAGTGGGGACAAAGAATGACACCATCACAACATTAAAATAACCACTTTTTGAGTGTCAGCCCACATTTGCCAGATGAATTCTGGAACTACATGAGGTCCTCTTCCCTGATCATGCCATTTAACAAATTAATGAAGTTTCAGAACTTCAAATGCTAGAGTCAAGCCACGTAGAGCACAGTTGAATTGCTTACCAGCAAGCATTTGATTTGCAGTACAAGCTGTACACACATCTGAATCAACAAGAAGTCTAGACAGGGGTTCCCAAACGTGGTTCAGAACTTGTTCAGGGTAAGCCCCTGTCGAGCCGTGAGATGCTTTGTTTACTTGAGCTTCCGCAGGTATGGCTGCTCACAGCTCCCAGTGGCCGTGGACCGCTGTTCCCAGCCAATGGGAACTGCAGGAAGCAGCGTGGGCCGGGCCACCGCTTCCCGCAGCTCCCATTAGCCGGGAATGGATAACCGGTGCCACTGGGAGCTGCGAGCGGCTGTACCTGCAGATGCTCAGGTAAACAAAGTGCCTTGCAGCCCGACAGGGGCTTACCCTGAACAAGCCACGAACCAAGTTTGGGAGCCCCTGGTATAGAAATCCTGCATCTCCCCAAATTTTCCCCGTACATGCAATAAAACAGCACATGGTGTGAAAACCATGCAGATGCATCAGATTGACACCAAATTAGTCTGGGAGAGTACATTTCACTTGCAGAGCAACAGCATATAGCTGCTGATCTGTGGTCTAAATGGAGTGCTGCTGTCCTAGAGCTGCTGGCATTTCCTTATATTTCAATATTGTAGTATAGACTGTGGCCATGACAGCTGGTTTAGTATCCATAATAGGTTCATACACAACTGCTATGTAGGTGCTCTTCTTTGATGCAAGCTTGTGGTTGGAACCAGTCCAAAATGGAATCACCTGAGTGTGAACAAATCAACATCATAGGACATCATGAGGTAGTAGACTTAAAACACACCAGGAGAAATTTCAGAGAGCATTCATTTGTAGTGATAAGGGTTTATTCTCAAGTACTCTTTCATGATGGGTTGGTTCTGGATGTGTTCTCGGTTTTTCTAGACTGCCAACAAGAGACCGAGTGCCCAAGGACAGTTGTGCTGTTTCTTTCCCAGGCTTGAGTGATATTTCTGGTGATGGTGGACTATTGTGACAGGGTCAGGTCAGATGGCTACAGGAGAGTGATAGAAGGCAGATATATTAGCCCCAGGTTAAGCAGGTCCCTTTCCCCTGGGTAAGGTAATAGGGGCTGTTCCAGAACAATCAGGAATTTTCTGGAACCAATTAAGGCAGACCAGCTAATTAGGACATCTGGAGCCAATTAAGAAGCTGCTAGAATCAATTAAGATAGGCAGGCTAATCAGGGCACCTGGTTTAAAAAGGACCTCACTTCAGTCAGTGGGGGGCACACAAGGAGCTGAGAGTAAGAGGGCTTGCTGCTGGAGGACTGAGGAGTACAAATGCTATCTGGCATCAGGAAGAAGGTCCTGTGGTGAGGATACAGAAGGTTTTGGGAGGAGGCCATGGGGAAGTAGCCCAGGTAGTTGTAGCTATCACACAGGTGTTACACGAAACACTGTGAACAGCTGTGAGCCACAGGGCCCTGGGCTGGAACCTGGAGTAGAGGGTGGGCCCGGATTCCCTCCATCCCCCCAACTCCCTATTGCATACAGGAGGAGTTGACCTGGACTGTGGGTCCCACCAGAGGGGAAGGTTCCTGGTCTGTTCCCCGACCCACTAGGTGGGCCAGCAGAGGCTGTGGGGTTTGTTCTCCTTCCTTTTCCCCATGCTGGCCAGTGATGAGGTTAGCTGAGTGAATGACAGGTTTGAGCCACTAGCAAAAGTAGCCAAACTGAGGGCTGCTGTGAATCTCTGAGTTGAGCAAATCCGCCAATAAGGGCAGGACCCACCAAGCCAGAGGAGGAACCTTGTCACACTATCAACAGACTGTTCTTGAGATACCACTCTAGTCACTGAATGAAAGGTATTCTTTCTATCAATGGTCTCTATGTCAGTGTCTGTATTATCTTCTCCTTCATAGGTGAGATTTCCACCAGCATGTAATGGTACAATTCTATTTGGACTGAACACACCGCTCCGTAGTCTATTTCCTGTTTTGATTTTTTTTCCAGCATTAGTGATGAACTGCCTAAGCTCATCATAACTGATGAAGAATCCATGAATGTGTAGAATTTCACATAGCTGCCAGCTTTCCCTCTAGCTGGGGGGTGCTTGACGCCCCTCTCTGTCCCAGGCCCCGGCCCCACTCCAGCCCTTCCCGCAAACCCCCACCCTACCCGCCTCTTCCTGCCCATGCTCCATCCTGCCCCACCCCTTTCCCCAAGTGCTCCCCACCCCTGCTCCTCCCTCTCCCTCCTGGAGCTGACCTGCACACCATGAAACAGCTGTTTGCGGTGGGCAGTAGGCAGTTGGAGGGAGGGTGAGGAGTGATCAGTGGGTCTGCTGGCAGGGGAGAGGCACTGGGGGCAGGACGGAGAGGGGGGTGCTTGGCTGCCAATGGGTGCTAAGCACCTGCTAATTTTAATCCATGTGTGCTCCAGGGCTGAAGCACCATGGAGTCGGTGCCTGTGGTGTGTCAATTAAATTGCAAGTCCCCATTTCATGTTGAAGCTGTGCAGCAAGGCTTGCATGCAGTTGTATGATTATTTTGGAACTGTTAAACACTATGCACTCTGCAATTGATGATGCTCATTGGTGGCTGAATTATTTGCCTCTTTATCTATCAACCAAAGGACACCTGCACCAATTGGGCCACAAAAGTAGCTGTCTTCTGTAAATTACAATCACCTGGCTTTGGATCATGGGCAACCCGAAACCATATCTATACAAAAAATGGCAGATGGGGATAGTTGCTGCACAAATGGAAAATTAAAGACTCTCCACTGTGGGACTGTGGTCACCCAGAACAGATGATGGAACATATAACAACTCAATGCCCAATTCAAAAATACAAAGGAGGCATCACAGCAATACATCCTACTACTCCAGATGCAATAATCTGGCTTAACCATCTAAATGTAAAATTATAGTTGTTACTCTACATTTACATCAGCCATACAAAGAAGAAGACTGTGCTGCATAGAAAAATGGAGACTTACCTTGTCATGCTGTGCATAGAATGAAATTGAAGAAACATAGTGTTTTTCTAATCTTGCTTGTAATTTGCTACTGGAAAAGTTTGTAGTTCCTGCATTTGAGAGAAGTAGGGGTTCATATCTTTTGTAGAAACTTGGACAGGAGAAGAGCCTCCTTGTTTTGTGTGAGATCATTGTCTATCTCTTCAATCCACTGATAAAATGCAATGCCACAAGATGACTGTATTGTTCCAGTGTAGTTAGATTATTTTGTTTCAAGATTTGCTTTACTCAAGCAGGAAGAAACACTGATTTTTCCACTTGCACCCATATCCAGACAGAATCTAATCATAGATGCCTCTACCCAGATCCTAGGTGTGGATTTGCAGAGACTGTGGCCTGCATTTCCCACTCAGAGAAAGCCAGACTGTGGCGATCATCCAGTGTGAAAGGTGTCTGCTGGTGGAATCACTCAGGAAGCAGGTGGGAAAGCTACAAGAGGAGGGGACTAGGATGAGGAGCATCCATGCACATGAGGAATTCATTGAGCATATTCATATGGAGACATTCAAGCCTGAGGAAGCTATCCAATTAGAGAGAACTGCTGTCACACCCCTGGTGGTGGATGATATGGCTCTGTACAGGGAGGACACTGACTCCTGTTTACTTCTGGCAGCAAGCAGAGCTCCACCCCTATTCTCAACCCACCCACCATAGCGCTGAAGAACTGTTATGCTGACCTGGCAATGAGCAATGATGAATCACCCCCAAAGGGGTGGATGAGAAGACATGTACCCCCAAGGCTGGAAGGATGGCAACCACCACTCCAAGTAGGCAGGGCCTAATTTACACCTTATGCACCCCTAGGCACATCATCTTCTGCACCCCTCCCCCGGCCTCCCTCTGTAGCCCTGCCTGGAGCCCCCCCTCCCGAATCCCCATGTGGCCCTGTGACCCCTCCCCCCCAGCAGCCCTTTGTGGCCTGCTTTGCCTCCTAACCTGGCTCCAATATGGCTACTGTGACTTTTCTCTTGAGATAGAAATGCACCTGCCACCTGCCTGCTAGCTGTTTGCCATCCCCGTCAGCTTAGGCTGTTCCAGCGCCACACTGGCAAAAGGCAGAACTGTAGCACATTTTCTGCAGAAAACAAAAAGTCTGCCTCCCTCGGACAAGAATTCCGGCGCATGCTGCAAACTTTATCTAATGGGAGGGGCTATGACATGAGACAAGCGACATGTGGGGCATCTCAGCAGGGGGAAGGGCAGATCAGGAGGCTCCCTCCCACCTGAGAACTCCTGAGAAGTACAGCCAGTGGCAGCAGAGCAGCAAAATAGTCCAAAATACCGCAACTCGCAACTGCTGAAAAAAAAACAACAAAACCCTGGCAACTGACAGCTAAAAATAGCCCAGTTGGGCTAGAAAATTGCTCATTTGGCAATGTGTTAAGTTAACACAGACATAAATGCTTTCAGAGAGCACTTACTCTGACATTCAGCCATGAAGTTGTGTGACGTTGTACCTCAGTTTTCCTTCTTGCATAGTAGTCCAAGGTTGTAATGTTTTTTTTTTCCTGCTGTGGAAAGTTTTAGGATTGTGTATAGGCATTAGCTGTGAAACCTCAACATTTCTAGGCTTTTCAATACCAAGTTTGTTCTTATTGAACAAATCATTATAATTATAAGGGTTTTCGTTACATAGCACATCTCTGTGTACTATTTCCAGCATACTGTTTAAGGATTTTCCTATAAATCATACACACTGCATTTTTACAGATTTTGACATCAACATTGCAATCATTCCAAGATCTGTTAGTATCCACATTAACACTGAACCTATTACAGGTGTACATTCACAAACATGTATTGTTTCACAAAGTGTGACTAAGTTATCAACTTGGGCTACAGCATGCATCACTAATTTGGTCTTACAAAGAATTCAGTGTACTTAAAACACAGCTCATATCAAGATTGGAAGGTCCTTAAGGTGTATTCAGGAGCTCTGATTACTCCCTTCTACACCAATCTCACACTGGGGGTTTGACACGTGGCCAGAAAGGGTTAAGCATCCTGCAGGATAAATGACCCAAATTCAATCATTAGGGACATATGGGTAAATAATATTTGTGTCTTTATGTGTTTACATATATATTGTTAGATATTAACAATGTAATCAAACAGTTCCTGTCCATGCTGTATTCTGTTAATTCAGAGATCAAAAGCTGATCCTAACATTTAAATGAACTGTAAATATAGTGATATTGTATTGATTTCTCTTTAAAGTATGTAGCAATTCACCTGCAGATGGTGGAAAACAGGCAATTGCCTTATGTTAATCCATGTAGCAAATTATCAGTGATGCTTAGGAAATGACTCTACCCAAAGTCTTGAATATTTCCTACTGTTTGTTCAAGGAGTTTGTGCTGTCAAGAGAAGGCCTGTAAATATATAAAAGTGTTTTGGGTCCTGATCCTTTTTTATCTCAGATTTGCTTAATGATTTATTCAGGGGAAGCTTAAGTCGTAAAACTGAGATCTCCAGTCCAATCTGGATCACCCTGGATATAAACATTGGACTGAATCTATGAACTAATTTTAAAAACTCTTCGTAATTCCAAGGCTCACCATCTCTATTATGAAACTGATCTCAGAACTGTACTCATGTCTGTATGTCTACTGATCTTTAACAGAATATTTTCTCTCTTTTCTTTTATAATAAATGTTACTTTAGTTAATAAGAATTGGCTTTAAGTGTGTAATTGGGTAAGATCTAAAATATTCATTAACTTGGGAGGTAATGTGTCTGATCCTTTGGAATTGGTAGAACTTTCTTATATAATGAATAAGATTTTCAGTAATCCCCAACATATTGTACTTGAGTGTCTGGGTGGAAGCCCACAGCTGGGTTGCAATAAGGGAGCTGTGTGCTGGCTTGGTAGATCTAAGTATTGGAATATCCACTAGCTTTGGGGAGTGTATGCCCCATTCTTTGAGGTTTGCCCTAAGTGTGGCCCCCTTGGGACCCTGGTCAAAATCCCAGCATCACAGAATTCTGTACAGCACTGGTGGCTTTTCACTGTTTTATAGTCTTTTGAACTTCTTGACAAATAACACACTTTTCAAAGCATGTGGAGATTCTGTTTCTTTTTGATGTAAGCTTTCAGGGGCTGGTATCCTCCAGGGCTCCATATACGGTAACTTCCCAGTACAGGTATAATTCCCAAAGTACATAGATAGAATTGCTTTCTACCACTACCACCATTTTTCATTTTGTATAATTAAACAAAATTGTGCTAAATTAGATAAAAAACAAATCTATATGTTATCAAAATTGCTATTTTTTGTTTAGTGAGCACTTTGACTGAAGCCTAATATGAAACTGTATTGCCATTTCTAACAAACACTATTAATGACCTGTCCGTAAGTGTCACTGAATTTAAAAAATAGTTTCCAGGCTATTTCAAAAGCTAGACAATCACAAAGTAAAATTATCTATAAGGCAGACTAGATGATACATTTTATGTACAAAATGAAAAGCATTGCTTTGGGAATTCACATACATTTATATCTAGCCAGTATGTGGTACACACTATGGGCATGCAATCTACTGCTACGGGTGCACAACCTTCAGTGTCAGACAGATCTTTTCAGCAAATTTCAATTGAAAATATACAAAAGTATTATCTCTTGTGACAGGTTTCAGAGTAGCAGCTGTGTTAGTCTGTATCCACAAAAAGAACAGGAATACTTGTGGTACCTTAGAGACTAACAAATTTATTTGAGCATAAGCTTTTGTGGGCTACAGCCCACTTCATCAGATGCATAGAATGGAACATATAGTAAGAAGACATACAGAGAGCATGAAAATGTGGAGTAAGAGGCTAATTAATTAAGATGAATTATTATCAGCAGGAGAAAAAAAACCCCAAACTTTTGTAGTGATAATCAAGATGGCCCATTTAGACAGTTGACAAGAAGGTATGACGATACTTAACATGGGGAAATAGATTGAATCTATAATAGTTCATCTTAATTAATTAGCTTCTTACTCCACCTTTTCATGTTTTCTGTATATATATATATATCTTCTTACTATATGTTCCATTCTATGTATCCGATGAAGTGGTCCGTAGCTCACAAGAGCTTATGCGCAAATAAAATTGTTAGTCTCTAAGGTGCCACAAGTACTCCTTATCTCTTGTGAGACACTTTTGACAAATAAGTAGCTGTGATGTGAAAACATTTCATGGTAGTATATTTCAAAATGTTGATATTCCATTTTTGCCACAGTTAAACCGTTTAATCAATTCTGAACAAAAATACTTACTCAGGAAAAAAAGAATAAAAATCTTTTGACACGTTGTCATTCGGTAGCTTTGGCCAATAAATACCACATTAAACTGTTGACATTAACTTAAAACAGTAAAAACTGCAATTCATGATGCCATGTTCCTGGAACTGTGCAAAAAATGACACTTTCTCATTTTGGATACCATTGTTTCATCTCGCTTACAGGCTTCTGGAACCACTTGACAGCTCCACATCATTTCTTCCCTATATGTACACAAAACAAAATTTCAAATGATTTATGATGTCCAGAGAATTGCTACAGGCTTATACAGTCTCAGTCAATAAATAAATCTGTGTATTTTAAAGTAAACATTCAAAAGCCCACATAGTTCTGATGAAGTATCACAAGTGCATGAATATAGCTACAATTCTGAATTACTATCATATTTAGTAAGCTCTAAACCAGGGGTCAGCAACCTTTAGCCTGCATCCTGCCAAGGTAAGCCCCCTGGCGGCCAGCACATCCCTCGGTCTGTGCCACTTCCCGCAGCTCCCATTGGCCAGGAGTGACAAACCATGGCCAGTGGGAGCTGCAATCGGCTGAACCTGCAGATGCGGCAGGTAAACAAACTGGCCCAGTCTGCCAGGGGCCTTACCCTGGCGGGCCACGGGCCAAAGGTTGCTGATCCCTGCTCTAAACAGTTCTACCATTCCCTTAGAAACGTTGGTAGCTTTGATGCTATCATGGTGAGTACAAGCAGATGATCTTATTGTAACTACAGTCCATATGCTTTTGGTGTTCACTAAGTGCCAATTCTTCCCTCCCCCCTAGTTCCCACTTTGAGTAGCTCTGCCGGATCATAGAATCATAGAAGATTAGGGTTGGAAGAGACCTCAGGAGGTCATCTAGTCCAAATCCCTGCTCAAATTAGGACCAAGATCAATTAAATCTTCCCAGCCAGGGCTTTGCCAAGCAGGGCCTTAAAAACCTCTAAGGATGGAGATTCTATCTAGATAACCCATTCCAGTGCTTCACCACCCTCCTTGTAAAATAGTGTTTCCTAATATCCAATCTAGACCTCCCCCACTGCAACTTGAGACCATTGCTTCTTGTTCTGTCATCTGCCACCACTGAGAACAGCCAAGCTCCATCCTCTTTGGAACCTCCCTTCAGGTTCTTGAAGGCTGCTATCAAATCCCCCCTCACTCTTCTCTTCTGCAGACTAAACAAGCCTAGTTCCCTCAGCCTCTCCTCATAAGTCATGTGCCCCAGCCCCCTGATCATTTCCGTTGCCCTCCATTCGACTCTTTCCAATTTGTTCACATCCTTTCTGCAGTGTGGCCCCCAAAACTGGACGCAATACTCCAGATGAATACAGCAGAACTGCTGCTTAGCCAGCAGCCCCCAGTCCTGTAGCGGTGCTAGGGACTATGGACTCCAGCCTCTAGGATGAAATAATAGCTTAAGTTCATAGTCCCTAGGCTGGGAAGAAGGAAGCTATCCCTCCCTGTCTCTGCATTCCAAGCATCCATACTGGGAGGGTAGGGATAGGGTCCAGAGTGACTTAGGCAAATTGGAGGATTGGGCCAAAAGAAATCTAATGAGGTTCAACAAGGACAAGTGCAGAGTCCTGCATTTAGGACGGAAGAATCCCATGCACTGCTACAGGACTGGGGCTGGCTAAGCAGCAGTTCTGCAGAAAAGGACCTGGGGATTACCGTGGATGAGAAGCTGGATATGAGTCAGCAGTGTGCCCTTGTTGCCAAGAAGGCTAATGGCATATTGGTCTGCATTAGCAGGAGCACTGCCAGCAGATCGAGGGACATGATTATTCCCCTCTATTCAGCACTGGTGAGGCCACATCTGGAGTATTGTGTCCAGTTTTGGGCCCCACACGACAGGAAGGATGTGGACAAATTACTTCATCCTAGAGGCTCCGGTTGCCTCCACATGCTATGAGCAGTGAATAATGGATTTGCTCAGAGTTATTCTACCAGTCTCTCAGACACTGTCTTCCCAGCCCTGTCCTCTTTCTTTCTAACTCCTGACCTCTGCACAAAGCACATGTATTGCTCCTGCAAAACAGAGCTCCAAGTCACTCTCTTCAGTACCTCCCTATACCCTGCCCCCAACCCTCACACTTGTGCAATATTCATGACAACTTATACCAGGATCTGCCCCAAGGATTTTAACTGTCTGACTGTATGTTGATATCTGATTTTTACATAAAATATGTGATAGAAATGTTGAAAAGAGAACTCTTCATGGTTTAATAGGTGATGGATACCCAAAGCAGCAGAGGACCAATAGTCTGTTGAATATTGAATTCCACTTCCACTTTGAACAACAAAATATAATAGATACTCTACTCTTTTATCTCATTTTCTGGCAGTATCATTGTCACTGTGTTGAATTTTTCCCTTTCAGAAATGCATTGATTTTTGTTACGTGACATTGCAGGTTAACTGGAACTCCTCAGTGTGACTTAGAATGGGAAAAAGAGATGAATCTCTTCCTGTGGTATTGCAGAGCGTACTTTCATACATGCTGAACGACTTTGATTAAACAGCTGCTTGTCTTGTAAAATCAAAGGAAAGCACTATTTGTTATCTGTTAAGTGCCATGTTAAATTCTCAGAGCAAATCAATTCACAAGCCAAACAATGCATTTTTTTATGACAAGTCATTTCTGAATTAGCTGCCAGTAGACTTAATAGTACTCCTCAGAGTTAAAAAATTCCAAAGGCTACCGCCATCACATTATAGCTGGAAAACAGTTTGACTTTACCAAGTCTTACAGGACAATTTCTACAACAAAATGTTCACTAAAGAGAGAATAAATATCATTTTGCAAAAGCACTGAGCTAATTAGATAATTTAAAATTGTTGAGGTTAGTTTCAACATTTGGGCCTTCACTTTATCTGAATAAATCCTATAACTAATGGTTTAGCATCAAAAAGTATTGTGCTGGAAACAGCAAGAGGCCATCAAATCCATCCCCATGCATTGTGATAGGACCACGTAAACCTAGACAATCTCTGAGAGGACTTTCTCCAACCTGTTCTTAAAAACCTCCAATGACAGGGATTCCTCAACTTCTCGTGGTAACTCTTTCCAACACTTAACTTGGCCTGATCTTTAGAAATTATGTACATAACAATCTTTAGAAATTATAAAAAATATCAGTAAACAGACTTCACTAAATAAAATTGTACCCTAGCTAACAATAAGCATTTCTCTAAAAGAGAGTTGTCTATAATTTCAGTTACACAGAACCTGTAATACAATCTGCCTTAACACTATCTGTTACTCTTAATTTCACCCCTCACTTATAGGGGAAAATAAGAAATCCATTTTATTGTTAATATTGAGCTGAAATTTGCTCAGAACATTTCTTACTTCAGAACATTACTATCTAGCTTCAAGTGTTAACAGGTTTATTTTTCAGGTGGTTTTATAATACAATGAGAGTAGGTAGCACTAACCATATTTTTTTTTTTTGTTTTCTCTGTGGATTTTGGCAGCAAAACCTATAGGACCAGATTTTCAGAGGAACTCAGAATGCAACACTTCCAGCTATTTTCAGTGGGACCTGCTGAGCGCTTTTGTAAATCTAGCCATTCCATTTAACAGCTTATGTAAAAGCTGAGTTTCTTTGAAAATCTAACCACTTGTGTTAAAAGCAGAGATGGGCATCTAACTTACTTTTTTTTTGGTTCACTCCCCTTCCCTTTTGCCCTACAGACCAGTGGTTAGAACACTCACCTGGGTTACAGGAGACGAGGTTTGAATCCCTGTTTTGGAGCAAGGATGAACTCAGGTTTCCCACCTCTCAGGTGAGTGCCCTCTGTAGCCGATAGGGCTAGCTTGCCTTTATTGTATTCACTGCCTTGCCTTTATTATTCTGCCTTTATAATATTCAGCACTAATGGAAGGAACGTACAGGCTTGTATCCTGTAAAACATTGACTTCAGCAGTTAGCATGAGGCTTGATGCCTATGAACTTTGACATAAATAAATGGCCCAATAGTAATCCCTAAATTTTGGGGAATGGGAAATAGAGTGTAAGGGGGAATTTTGTCCATAATTACATCAGCCAACCACGGAAACCTGAGCTAACACCAGCTTTTGGAAAGTTTTGGAAAGAACATCCAACCTCAAGAATGCCTTCAACAAATTGACATACATGATAATAAGATGAGATCATTAACATACTAACCTATATGTTAGTATGGAGGTCAACATTGATAAAGAGAGAAAATACAAATAAGGAAGAGGGGGAAATCCTCTACTGAATGTGTATTAGCCATGGTAGCATTTGTGTAACATATTATAAAAGTAGCATCCCAGCCTGTGGGAAGCAGGGGAGAGAGAGATGTAGCCCTTGGGAGGTGCCAGGATGATGAACACTGGTGAAGATGAGGAAGGTGATGGTAATGAGGAAGATAATAGCTAACATTTCATGTTGTTCTTCAAGGAATGATGTGAGTATGGATGTTCAGGTGTACTTTCTGTATTATTTCTGTTTGCCTTACTGAGTTAGAGTGTTTGTGACTTTGCTAAATATATTAATAAATTATTTGTAAATATAGAAGAGTTCCTATACTGTGCGTGTTGCAACTGTGCACATTGGGGTTCCCAACTTAGTCTGGAGAAGAGAAGACTGAGGTGTGACATGAAAACAGTTTTCAAGTACATAAAAGGTTGTTACAAGGAGCAGGGAGAAAAATTGTTCTTCTTAACCTCTGAGGATAGGACAAGAGGCAATGGGCTTAAATTGCAGCAAGGGTGGTTTAGTTTGGACATTAGGAAAAACTTCCTAACTGTCAGAGTGGTTAAGCTCTGTAATAAATTGCCTAGGAGGTAAGGGAATCTCCATCATTGTTTTTTTTAAAAAAACAGGTTGGACAAACACCTGTCAGGGATGGTCTAGATCAGGAGTTCCCGAACTTGGTTCACGATTTGTTCAGGGTAAGCCCCTGTGGGCCACAAGACTCTTTGTTTACCTGACAGTCCGCAGGTACAGCCACTTGTAGCTCCCAGTTGCCATGGTTCGCTGTTCCTGGCCAATGGGAGCTGCAGGAAGTGGTGCGGGCCAGGCCAATGCTTCCCATAGCTCCCATTGGCCAGGAACGGCGAATTGCGGCCACTTGGAGCTGTGAGTGGCCATACGTGAAGATGCTCAGGTAAACAAAGTGTCTCGTGGACCGCAAGGGACTTACCCTAAATAAACCACAAACCAAGTTCGGGAACCACTGGTCTAGATAATACTTAGTCCTGCCTTGAGTGCAGGGGACTGGACTTGATGACCTCTCAAGGTCCCTTCCAGTTCTATGATTCTATGATTCTATAATAACTTGAATAATACTGGGCCTGATCCTGGGACAAGAACCTGCCAACCCTCAAAGGGATAACTGGGAATTCTTAAGTAATCAATATAATCAATGTATAATCTGTAGATCAGGCTACACCTACCTACCAGGCTGTTCTAAGCTGGGTTTCTCTGAATCTCTTCCGTTGAAGCTGTTCCACTTTGTATAAAATATTTGAATAGCCATTATGCCAGGAGGACCACTTGAGAATGACTCTATGGCCTGCTGGTTAGGGCACGTACCTGGAGGGGGGATACCAATATTCAAGTCCCTGCTGCAGAGTGGGGATTTGTATCTGTCTCTCCCAGATGGGTACTGACTATAGACGCTCTCTGGGTTACCCAAGGCCCGACTTATGCAAATCTGCACTTATGAAAAAAGTTCCATAAGCTAGAAATAGGAGGTTGTGTTTTTTTTTGTTGTTTTTTTTTTTTTGCGTAATGGTCGGGTATACGTTTCTGACTTACAAAAAATTCAAGTTATGTAAGGTGTTCCGGAATGGAGCAACTGCATAAGTCGGGGAGCATCTGTGTTGAGTAAAAGCAGGGCGGCGGCAGTGCCTCCTCCTTCAGTTTTGTGAATGATGCCTAAGTTCCCTTGTGAATCTAACCACCTCTTGTAGTAGCCAGGCAAGGTACTAACAACTTCAACAGGACTTTATCTTTTAAAGTAGAAACCTCTTTTCCAAGCAGCTGCTGCACCCTCAGTAACTCTCCCTCAGCCTCTTCAACTCCTCCCCCCTCCTTCCTGTTTCCTGTCCTTTCAGACTCTCAACAGCCAGTGCTCCCAATTCTAATAATTACAAGCAACATCTAAACACCACATTCCCTCCTCTCTTAAGAAACTCTCCCAATTACAATAAACATTGTTGTTCTAACCACAGGAACAAATAGGAAACAAGGCACTATACTGTAGACAGAATTATTACACTAAAAACACTATAGATACTACATCACATAGTCTCTAGTCCAGAGAGGTGGTCGTCTGGGTCTAACAGGCTGTCTCTCAAGACCCGGTTCCAGTGCCATGTCTTGTTATGTTGATACTATGGTGAAGTCATCCAATGCACACTGAGTTTTGGCATAATCTCCTCTTGGTGCACAGGCAAGTGCAAGATAAGAAGCATTCCATACCCACCCATCAGAGGATCTATAGGTGTAAGGTCCCTTCTTCTCTATGATTTTAAGAGGAGCTGTGAATTTATGGTCCCCTTTGCATAAAATTCCAGGTTTTCATATTCTAATGAAGGAACCATACTCAAACTTTGGTTCCTTAGCACCCCACCACTTATCTGTGAAAGCCTTATACTTTGCTTGGTTCTGTTCAACTGTTTTTCTCACATCATCCTCGGTTGGGGCCTCAGGTTATGCCTTTAACAATCCAGCAATGTTCAGTTTAGTATTCATCTGTTTCCCATGCAGTAACTCTGCAGGTGATCTTTGTGTTGTGGCATGTCATGTAGCCCGCTATGCTTGCAAAGAAATCAGTAGTGAAGGTTATCCACAGTCACCCTTCCAGTTTAGCCATTTGCTAAATGCTTTCAAACTTCTGTTAAACCGTTTGATTTCTCCATTGGCTTGAGGGTAGTATAGGGATGACTTTCTATGTAAAATGTTCCTCTCTGCTAGAAACATTTCAAACTCCAGAGAAGTAAATTGACTACCATTATCTGAAACCAGTTCTTTGGGGCTACCTTCCCTGCTAAAAACTGAAGAGAGGAACTTAATTACTGCAGCAGAAGAGATTTGCGATGTAAACGCTACCTCAGGCCATTTACTGAAATAGTCTATTAAGGTGATGGCATAACGACAGTCAATTGGAGCAGTATCAAAGGGTCCTACAATGTCAATCACCACTTTTTCCCATGCAGATTCAGGAACAGGAACAGGCTGTAATGGAAGGGTTCATGTCACTGCTGTCTTAACATGCATTTGGCAAGTGACACAGGATTTTATGAGTGCTTCAGTTTGAGAGTCCATCCCTGGCCACCAATACAGGTCCCGTAGTCGTTGTTTGGTTCTGACAATTCCTTGATGAGTATTGTGTGCCAGGTGTATGAGTTTTGACTGTAATTCTTCTGGCACAAGTAGCCAGTATGTACCTCGTAGCACACAGCCATTGAGCAAAGAAAGTTCATCCCAATCTCTAAAATAAGGCAGCAAAACTGGGTCAAGGTTTTTAGGGTGACTGGGCCATCTGTTTGTCAGAAATTCCCATAGTTTTTGTTGAATTGGACACACTGAACAAACAGCTTCAAATTGTTCTCTTGTAACTGCAGTAAGAGTACTTGTAATAAGCGCAACAACTACATCCTCATCCTCTGGTGGACCACCTTGTGAAGACAAAGGCAGGCGAGAAAGGCAATCAGCTACCACATTTTGGTTTCCAGGCTTATATTCCAGTTCATATTTGAAAGAGAGTAGTCTTGCAGATCATTGAGCAATATGAGATCCTGCTCTTCCCAGTCCTTTCGTGGTGAGCAGTGTCATCAAAGGACTGTGGTCTGTGCGCAACTTGAATGTGCGGCCCCACAGGTAAGTTCTCCATTTTTCAGTAGCCCAGACACAAGCACGTGCTTCTTTTTTGACTGTAGAATATTCCCTCTCAGCAATAATGTCCTCTTGAACAAGTTTTCTAAGTTCCTCTGAAACAACCTCCCTGACTGAAAATGGTAAGCACTGTAATTTCTGTTGTACAGGCATCACATTATCCTGCATATTAACTTTATGCTGAAACCCATAAGCACAGCTGAGTTTCTCCTTAACCTGGTGTTGGGTCCCATCTGACACTGGTGTGTGTACCGCAAGAATGCTTTGCTGAGGCAGATCAATTCGTCCATTAACTACCCTGAGATTTAAAGCAGCCAATAAATCTCTGCCAAGGATAGGAGTGCCTTTGTGGACAATGTAGAACTCTGCAGTTACACAGCAATCACCAAAAGTAACTATTGCTGGCAGGCAGCCATGTACTGGAATATGTTTTTTCAAATAGCTCAGCAAGTGAAGTTTGGGTTTAGTAAGAGGCACATCTTTAAAGTTATGCAAATAGATGGAATCAGGTAGTATAGATACTGCTGAGCCAGCATCCAACATTAGCTGAATAGAGTGTGATTTGCCTGATGGTATGGAGGAAACATTTACAGTGCACTTTATTTGTTCTGGAATATGTGCAGTAGTGATTTTGTCCACGCTCAGCACAGTAACATTTGGTATTGTAACTGCATGCACCTGTTGATTGAACTGGCTGCTGCAACATACTTTAGCAAAATGCCCAATCTTTTTGCAATGATTGCACTGAGCTACTTTTGCCGGACATCCTGTGTAGCTTGCGAGGTGTTGTGGGGATCCACAGTGAAAGCATGCTTGTACTGTATTTTGAATTTGCTGATTTGGTGGTTTTTCATTAGTTTTCCTCTTGTAATTGTTTGTCTGCAGCGATAGTGAACTTTTCTGCAAAGGAGTCACAGGCTGGATTGTGCCTCCTGTATCCATGCTCATTATTTTGGCTTCAGCTGTAGCTTACTCAATCTGGGTAGCAATGGTTATTGCTTTTTCTAGTGTAAGTTGTGGTTCTAGAAGTAAATGTTCTTTTACATGAAGCATGGTTGTTTTCTCAATGAGCTGGTCTCTAATCATCTCATCTGCCATATTCCCAAAGTCACAAGTTACAATAAGACTCCTCAGGGAAGCAATATTCTGCAGTATAGTCTCCCCTGGTTTCTGCTCACACTGGTGAAATATGTAGTGATTAGCTACTAAATTCAATTTTGGTACAAAAAGGTTATTTAATGCAGTGAGTGCAGTCTCATATTTATTGTCTGCAAGGGAAAAGTGTAAAATACATGCTGCCTCTCAAGGTTCCTCCCCCACTCTGAACTCTAGGGTACAGATGTCGGGACCTGCATGAAAAAACCTCCTAAGCTTATCTTTACCAGCTTAGGTCAAAACTTCCCCAAGGTACAAAATATTCCCCCCGTTGTCCTTGGACTGGCCGCTACCACCACCAAACTAATACTGGTTACTGGGGAAGAGCTGTTTGGACGCGTCTTTCCCCCCAAAATACTTCCCAAAACCCTGCGCCCCACTTCCTGGACAAGGTTTGGTAAAAAGCCTCACCAATTTGCCTAGGTGACTACAGACCCAGACCCTTGGATCTTAAGAACAATGAACAATCCTCCCAACACTTGCACCCCCCCTTTCCTGGGAAATGTTGGATAAAAAGCCTCACCAATTTGCATAGGTGACCACAGACCCAAACCCTTGGATCTGAGAACAATGAAAAAGCATTCAGTTTTTTACAAGAAGACTTTTAATAAAAAATAGAAGTAAATAGAAATAAAGAAATCCCCCCTGTAAAATCAGGATGGTAGATATCTTACAGGGTAATTAGATTCAAAAACATAGAGAACCCCTCTAGGCAAAACCTTAAGTTACAAAAAAGATACACAGACAGAAATAGTTATTCTATTCAGCACAATTCTTTTCTCAGCCATTTAAAGAAATCATAATCTAACACATACCTAGCTAGATTACTTACTAAAAGTTCTAAGACTCCATTCCTGGTCTATCCCCGGCCAAGACGACTACAGACAGACACAGACCCTTTGTTTCTCTCCCTCCTCCCAGCTTTTGAAAGTATCTTGTCTCCTCATTGGTCATTTTGGTCAGGTGCCAGCGAGGTTACCTTTAGCTTCTTAACCCTTTACAGGTGAGAGGAGCTTTCCCCTGGCCAGGAGGGATTTCAAAGGGGTTTACCCTTCCCTTTATATTTATGACACGCCCCCCAAATCTCAGCTAGGGTGAAACACTGGCTGGGATTTCTTCCTTGAGCTCTAGGAAAAACAGAGTTAATAAGACATATGCATCTCTAAATATACTACCAAGTACATAAAGACTAACAATATTTTCCACATCTCAAGGACGATTTTAACCAGTTGACTCTGGGAAACTTTCACGGGAGAGTGCATCAGCCACTTTGTTAGAAGCTCCTGAGATGTATTGGATGTCGAAATCAAAATCTTGGAGAGCTAAACTCCACCGAAGAAGTTTTTTGTTAGTTTCCTTGACGGTGTGAAGCCACTTCAGTGCAGCATGGTCGGTTTGCAGGTGGAAACGCCGTCCCCAAACATATGGGCGTAGCTTTTCCAGAGCGTAGACAATGGCGTAACATTCTTTTTCAGTGACTGACCAGTTGCTTTCCCTCTCAGACAGTTTTTTGCTGAGAAACACTACAGGGTGGAATTCTTGATCAGGTCTTTTCTGCATTAAAACTGCTCCCACACCACGCTCGGACGCATCTGTGGTTACTAGGAACGGTTTGTCAAAGTCTGGGGCCCTTAGTACAGGGTCAGACATGAGTGTCGCTTTAAGCTTGTTAAAGGCCTTCTGACACTTTCCGGTCCACTGAACAGCATTTGGCTGTTTCTTTTTGGTTAGGTCTGTCAGTGGGGCAGCGATTTGGCTGTAGTGCGGTACAAATCGTCTGTAATAACCGGCCAAGCCTAAGAAGGATTGAACCTGTTTCTTTGACTTTGGGACAGGACACTTTTGGATAGCATCCACTTTGGCCTGTAGGGGGCTGATAGTTCCTTGACCCACCTGGTGTCCAAGGTAAGTCACTCTGTTTAGGCCTATTTGACACTTCTTAGCCTTAACAGTTAGTCCTGCCTCCCTTATGCGCTCAAGGACTTTTTGTAGATGTTCCAGGTGGTCTGCCCAGGAATCCGAAAATATGGCCACGTCATCAAGGTAGGCGACTGCATATTCTCCTAATCCCGCTAGGAGACCATCTACAAGTCTTTGGAAAGTGGCGGGTGCATTTCGCAGCCCGAAAGGGAGTACATTAAATTCATACAGCCCGAGATGTGTGATGAAGGCTGACCTTTCCTTGGCAGATTCATCTAGCGGTACCTGCCAGTACCCCTTGGTTAAGTCCAAGGTAGAGATGAACTGGGCCTGTCCCAGTTTCTCTAATAGTTCATCTGTGCGTGGCATTGGATAGTTGTCTGGGCGAGTTACAGCATTTAGCTTACGGTAGTCCACGCAAAAACGTATTTCCCCATCTGGTTTGGGAACTAGAACCACTGGAGATGCCCATGCACATTCAGAGGGGCGGATTACACCCATCTGTAACATATCCTGGATCTCCCGTTCTATAGCAGTTTTAGCTTGAGGAGACACCCGGTAAGGTTGGACCCTAATTGGGTGAGCATTACCTGTGTCAATGGAGTGGTATGCCCGTTCAGTCAGTCCTGGGGTGGCTGAGAACGTTGGCGCGTAGCTAGTGCACAGCTCCTGGATCTGCTGTCACTGTATACGCCCAAGGGTCATGGAGAGGTTCACCTCTTCCACACCACCAGCACTTTTCCCTTCGTAGTAGACACCTTCAGTCCACTCAGCGTCGTCTCCTCCCTGGGCTGTAAACTGACAAACCTTTAATTCTCTGGAATAAAAGGGCTTTAGAGAAGTAATATGGTACACCTTAGGCTTCCGGTTGGAGGTGGGGAATGCTATGAGATAATTAACAGCTCCCAGGCGCTCCTGGACCGTGAATGGCCCTTCCCACGATGCTTCCATTTTATGGGCCTGGAGCGCCCTTAAGACCATGACCTGGTCTCCTACTTTGAAGGAACGCTCTCTGGCATGTTTATCATACCAGGCTTTTTGCTCTTTTTGAGCATCCTGTAAGTTTTCTCTAGCAAGGGCTAAAGAGGTTCAGAGGGTGTTTTGTAGGTTGGTTACAAAGTCCAGAATGTTAGTTCCTGGAGAAGGTGTAAATCCCTCCCATTGCTGCTTCACCAACTGCAATGGCCCCTTAACCTCACGGCCATATACAAGTTCAAATGGGGAAAACCCTAAACTGGGATGTGGTACAGCTCTGTAGGCAAAGAGCAACTGCTGCAACACTAGGTCCCAATCATTGGAGTGCTCATTTACAAATTTACGTATCATGGCCCCCAAAGTTCCATTAAACTTCTCCACCATGCCATTTGTTTGATGGTGATAAGGAGTGGCAACCAAGTGATTTACCCCATGAGCTTCCCAAAGGTTTTTCATAGTTCCTGCCAGGAAATTAGTCCCTGCATCTGTGAGGATGTCGGAGGGCCAACCTACCCTGGCAAAAATGTCTGCTAGTGCCTGGCACACACTTTTAGCCCTGGTGTTGCTTAGAGCTACTGCTTCCGGCCATCGGGTGGCAAAATCCATGAAAGTCAGTATGTACTGCTTTCCTCTGGGTGTCTTTTTCGGAAAAGGACCCAGAATATCCACAGCTACTCGCTGAAATGGAACTTCAATGATGGGGAGTGGCTGGAGAGGGGCTTTGACCTGGTCTTGGGGTTTTCCCACTCTTTGGCACACCTCACAAGACTGGACATAGGTAGAAACATCCTTGCCCATTCCCTCCCAGTGGAATGACCCCCCCAACGGTCTTTGGTCCTGTTCACCCCAGCATGGCCACTAGGGTGATCATGGGCTAAGCTCAAGAGCTTGGCCCGGTATTTAGTTGGAACTACCAACTGTCTCTGAGGATGCCAGTCTTCCTGGTGTCCACCAGAAAGAGTTTCCTTGTATAAAAGTCCTCTTTCTACAACAAACCTGGATCGATTAGAAGAGCTGAGAGGCGGTGGGTTGCTCCGTGCCGCCGTCCAAGCTCTCTGGAGGCTTTCATCTGCTTCCTGTTCGGTCTGGAACTGTTCCCTTGATGCTGGGGACATCAGTTCCTCATGGGATTGTGGACCTAGGCTTGGTCCCTCTGGAAGCGATATAGGGGATGGAGCTGTTTCTGTTGACTGTGAACCGCTCTCCGCTGGTGCACTATGTTGGGATTCAGGCTCCGGCTGAGCCTCTTGTGTCGGGTTATCGGCTGCTGCCAGTTCAGGTTCAGTGGGGCCCTCTGGTGTTGAGGTTGCAAGTACTGGATTCAGTGCTGGCATGGGGTCTGGTGTTGGTTGTTTGGCTGGTTCCGGTTCTGGGACTGGTTCCGTCTGGGTCTCTGGGACTGGATCCACTACTGCTGTTGCAGACATTGGCCTGGGGTCCAGTTCCATCACCTCTGACTGGGTCCTGATAGAAGTTTCCGGAACAGAGCTAGGCCTCACGGCTTGTTTAGCCTGGCTGCGGGTGACCATTCCCACCCTCTTGGCCTGCTTCACATGATTGGCCAAGTCTTCCCCCAACAGCATGGGGATGGGATAATCATCATAGACTGCAAAAGTCCACATTCCTGACCAGCCCTTGTACTGGACAGGCAACTTGGCTGTAGGCAAATTGAAAGAGTTGGACTTGAAGGGTTGAATCGTCACTTGGATCTCTGGGTTGATTAAATTGGGGTCCACTAAGGAAGCATGGATAGCTGACACTTGTGCTCCGGTGTCCCTCCACGCGGTGACCTTCTTCCCGCCCACACTCACAGTTTCCCTCCGCTCCAAGGGTATCTGGGAGGTATCTGGGCCTGTGGACCTCTGGTGTGATTCCGGTGCAATGAACTGTAATCTGTTGGGGTTCTTGGGGCAGTTGGCCTTTACATGCCCCAGCTCGTTACACTTAAAACATCGTCCAGCTGACGGGTCACTGGGGCGAGGAGGGTTGCTGGAGAACGGGGTGGTGGGACGATAAGGGGTCTGGAGGGTTCTTTGGGAGGTAGGTGGGGCTTTGGGCGGCCCCCGGTAATAGGGTGTGGTCTGGGGTGGTCCCTTCTGGTCTCCGCTCCAACTGCGACCAGTTTTCTTCTTCTCTGCCACCTCCACCCATCTGGCTCCAATCTCTCCTGCCTCAATTACAGTTCTGGGTTTCCCATCTAGGATGTATCTTTCTATTTCCTCAGGAACACCCTCTAAGAATTGTTCCATTTGCATTAGGAAGGGCAAATTTACTGGAGATTCAACACTTGCTCCTGATATCCAGGCATCCCAATGTTTCACAATGTGGTAGGCATGTCGGGTAAATGACATGTCTGGTTTCCACCTTAGGGCTCTGAACCTCCGATGAGACTGCTCGGGTGTTATCCCCATCCTGACTCTCACCTTGGATTTAAACAGTTCATATTTGTTCATGTGTTCTTTAGGCATTTCAGCTGCCACCTCAGCTAAGGGTCCACTGAGCTGCGGCCTCAGCTCTACCATGTATTGGTCAGTAGAGATGTTGTACCCAAGGCAGGCCCTTTCGAAGTTTTCTAAGAAGGCCTCAGTATCATCGCCTGCCTTGTAGGTGGGGAACTTTCTGGGATGGGAAGTGGTACTTGGAGAAGGATTACTAGGGTTTGTTGGGATATTCTGCTGAGCCTTTATCTTCTCCATCTCCTCCACTTACTTCCTCTCTTTTTCCTTCTCCTCCAGTTCTTTGTCCCTCGCTTCCATAGCTCTCCTGTGAGCAGCCGCTTGGTGTTGTTCTGCCTCCCTTTCTTGTTCCTTCTTCAGCCGCATGAGTTCTATCTGTCTTTCATGTTCCCTTTGTCTTTCCTCAGCCTGAAATTTGGCTAATTCGAGCTGTAGTCGAGCCGCGGATTTTGCCATTCTAACCTGTCTGTTTTTAACTAACTTTACACCCGAGGTTTAGAAATAAACAAACAAAACTTGGCTGTAAAATTTTGCTGTGCTGGAATAGAATACCTATTCTCTGATAGTGATTGTCAGCCTACAGAAAAAGACAATTCCCTTGTCTCTGCTCTGGGCCCAAATTAAAGCAAAAAACCTCCAACTACTTGGAAACCTGCTTACCCGGCCCAAAGAAAAAAAAATTCCTTTTCAAACCTGTGCTCCTTGTAAAACAAAAAAAATCAAAATCCTAAAAAAAAAAACCCTGCCACTTTTGTCTCCAGGCAAATGGGTAGAGCACACACCCCCCCATTTACTTTTAAGAAGAAAAGAAAAAAAAAACCTCTGGGTTGGAAGACTGTGAATTTCCCTGCAGGAGTTAAGTACCCTGCCTCCAGGCAAAGAAAACCTGCAATTCACAAAGATAATCCCCTTTTGTCTCTGCTTGGCCACAAAGCAGAGAAAAACCAAGCTGCTTTCAGTTTCAAAGCTGCTTTCCGGACTTGCTTTCCAAAGGAAAAAAAAAATTTCCTTTTTAAAATCTGTATTTCTAGTTGAAAAAAGTCTCAGCTGGATCTCAAAATGATTTCAGGTTAATCCCACCACTATGCCACCATGTCAAGGTTCCTCCCCCACTCTGAACTCTAGGGTACAGATGTGGGGACCTGCATGAAAAAACCTCCTAAGCTTATCTTTACCAGCTTAGGTCAAAACTTCCCCAAGGTACAAAATATTCCCTCCGTTGTCCTTGGACTGGCTGCTACCACCACCAAACTAATACTGGTTACTGGGGAAGAGCTGTTTGGACGCGTCTTTCCCCCCAAAATACTTCCCAAAACCCTGCACCCCACTTCCTGGACATGGTTTGGTAAAAAGCCTCACCAATTTGCCTAGGTGACTACAGACCCAGACCCTTGGATCTTAAGAACAATGAACAATCCTCCCAACACTTGCACCCCCCCTTTCCTGGGAAATGTTGGATAAAAAGCCTCACCAATTTGCATAGGTGACCACAGACCCAAACCCTTGGATCTGAGAACAATGAAAAAGCATTCAGTTTTTTACAAGAAGACTTTTAATAAAAAATAGAAGTAAATAGAAATAAAGAAATCCCCCCTGTAAAATCAGGATGGTAGATATCTTACAGGATAATTACATTCAAAAACATAGAGAACCCCTCTAGGCAAAACCTTAAGTTACAAAAAAGATACACAGACAGAAATAGTTATTCTATTCAGCACAATGCTTTTCTCAGCCATTTAAAGAAATCATAATCTAACACATACCTAGCTAGATTACTTACTAAAAGTTCTAAGACTCCATTCCTGGTCTATCCCCGGCCAAGACGACTACAGACAGACACAGACCCTTTGTTTCTCTCCCTCCTCCCAGATTTTGAAAATATCTTGTCTCCTCATTGGTCATTTTGGTCAGGTGCCAGCGAGGTTACCTTTAGCTTCTTAACCCTTTACAGGTGAGAGGAACTTTCTCCTGGCCAGGAGGGATTTCAAAGGGGTTTACCCTTCCCTTTATATTTATGACACTGCCCTTCTTCTCCAAGGCAATGGATTAGCAGAGCACACTTTCTTACTTCAGAAATTTCTGTAGTACTGATTGCAGGCAGATAGGTCTCAAACATAGAGATCCAGGCAGTAAAAGCAATTGGAGGCTCACCTGGGCTTTGTAGAAAGGGTGCAGGTGGGTTCAGAGGCAGAAAATCCATCCTTGTCACCAAAATGTTGTAGTAGCAAGGCAAGGTACTAACAAACTTCAACAGGACTTTATTTTTTAAAGTGGAAACCTCTTTTCCAAGCTGCTGCTGCACCCTCAGTAGCTCTCCCTCAGCCTCTTCAACTCCTCCCCCCTCCTTCCTGTTTCCTGTCCTTTCAGACTCCCAACAGCCAGTGCTCCCAATTTTAATAATTACAAGCAACATCTAAACACTCCCCCCCCAAAAAAACCAATTTGCACTGAAATTATTCTGAAACTTCATGTCAAATTCATGTTGTAAAATGCACCTGTAAACTAAACTGTCTTGTGACTGGGAAATAAATCAGTTTGAGCTGTAATCAGAACCAATGGGATTAAATTCATCTGAACAAATATTTCTCACTAATAATTCTTCCATTTTTCTGTGTACTATATAAGATCTTGGTGTGCATAACTTGACTATAATAATGCAAGGCTACCATCTTCCACAAGGATTCCACATTTGCACTCTGTTTCCTGTATTAGAGGTTAAATTTTAGTGTTCCTAGACAGGAACACTCCTTTTACCTTGATCTTTTCCCAGGACATTAGCTAAGCTTAACTGTTGACTTTTTATCTTTAACTGCTGATTTTTGTGGAAAGCAAAATTGTATGCAGATGCAAACTTAGTAGTATTTAAGCAAGTAATTCCTTGCCATTGGTTGGTATATTCAGCACTCCAGCATAGCAATGTATGGGTCACTTCTGCTCTGTTTGAGTAGGCTATTTGCAGTTTGTATTGGTGTTGGTGGAGGTTTTTCCCTTGAATTTCAGGCAGTTCATCAAATTTGTGATTTTCATTGCTATTTAAAACTTTAGGAATTCTTTTGAGTTATACTAGATATCAGTGTTTCTGCCCAACTCCATGACTATTCGATGGTAATTAAAGATAGTTTTATGCCTCCTCATTGCATTAATGATGGAAGTTTTGTAATTCTCAATCTCTCCAGCTAGAATATCTCTCTAATAGCCTATTGCCAGTATGTATTATACAGTAGAAAATGGTCTGATACCATTGTCTGTAATATTGTCCCTGCATCCCAAACATACATACTCCTGCATGTGAGTTTGAAAAGGTGCATCAGCATAGTCATGGAGCAACTGCCTCCATTCTGCTTCTAAATCCTGCCTTGATAATGATTCTCAGGATGATCCTGGGGAGCTATGCCCCACGGGCTACAGTCAGTATGCTCTCCTTAACATTGTTTTTGAATCCTGTCTCCCAGTATAGTTAAACTACTCTTGTTGTTCCTTAACACCCTTCAGAGTTTTCAGACTCACAGAGCAGAGGGATGGGGCTGGATTTCTTTTTTAAGTACAAAACTCTGTTTATTAAAAGTAAGAATCTGCCCTACATAAAAGGGAAATGTTGTTTAAAGAGTGCCAAAGACTGACTTCAATTTGATTTGCAAATGCTTCACTTCTCTCAGGATTTGGGACCCATGGGCTCAATCTTGCACTGAAGTTGATGGGAATGTTAGGCTTACAACAAATGTGGGATGAAGCATAGTGTGCCTTGCTGGACTATTTTCCACATAAGTTATTTGTCACTAGCTAATCTTAATTATATTTTTATAGCGCAGCTTATATTGTATATTATAGTAATGCTAACATAACTAACTTTCATATCCTGACTTCATGACACTGTTTTATTAATGACATTTCAGGATGTACAATAGTTTTATGATCATTTACAAAAACTGTAATAAGATTTTCCCAAGGACTCATTCAGTTTTAAAGTTAGCAAGACATACCAGTGGAAAACATGAATTCATACTTTTGGCTGAGTGATGGTCTTTTACTATTAAATACTGCATGACTGAAAAAAGTGCACATTCTTTATGATTGGAGCAACACACATGAAATGGCAGTTATATGTTTTGATAAAACAGAAAACTTTTCAGTGTTTCCCTCCGTTTTCATGAAAAGGGCAAATAAACCTCTAAAATAAATTTAAATCATAAAATAGAGACTGCATTTTTATTAATATAAATTATGATGGAAATGTTTACTAGGTGCTAGAGAGACACTTGAGGATTATGGGCACCAATTTGATTTTGTCTTACTTTATGTACACTACAGTTCAAGTGTCTTTCTATTCTTTAGGTGCTTTTTATTAAACTCTTTCTTGCTAACTTATTTTTTAATTAAAAGAACCCCAGTGGTTTGTAGCTGAGAATGATACAGTTGCAGTCATTCCTTCTTTTCTTCCACATGGCCCTCCTAGATATGGTACAACCTCTGTGAGGCATTATCCTTTCCATTTCTACCTCCTCTCCCCCTTAAATGCTAGTCTGCCTACAGTGAAAGATTTGTACAGAAAGTCACCTCTGTTGTTCTCTGTACCTGACTGTGTATCTGACCTTATACCATGAGATCCTCTGGGGAGGCTGTCCCCTTTCTCGTACATCTTGAAAGCACTTATTACATGATGAGTGCTACTGCCTGCAAGTGATTAATAAAAATAGGATTCGATAAGGAAAATATCAATAAAGATATACATTTTAACATTTTCCCCTTGACTTCAGTTGGAGATGGATCAGGCCCAATAGAAACTTCCTATGAGGCAAATGAGGTCAATCTGTCTCCTTCTACCAATGTGAATACGCATACAATCCTTGGTGCTCGGCTAGCAAGCTAGGTACCAAAAACTGAGCACCGGATATATCAGTGTTTGAGTGTATGTGTGTATGTGATATTCTTAATCCATTTTGGTAAAATGCCAACAGTTTTACATAAATTGGGTTGGGTTGAGGAAGTCTTATGAAGAAAGAGAACTAGTTGCACCATAATTAGGTTCTATCCAATAGTTTGTGTCTTCTCCTTTATGCTACAACAGTGATACTAACCTTTTTGAAAACAGAAGAGAATTTAGAAGAAAACAATATTTTTTCTGGAACCACATACTCATATTGGAATAAAACTCAACCCTGTGCAAAAGGCTGACACTAGATCTATTCAGCACTTAAATCTCTCAAAATAAGGCTTAAGTGGGTTTTAAGTGGCACATAGGCCTTGCAGGTGCCTTTTCATGGAATTTTACCCATTGGTGAGTGGTGGTACTAATGTGAGTAACTACCAACCAGTGTAAGTAATTTTAACTGTCCCATAAAATGTAATTATTGTTATTAAATTTCTCAGAATGGATATTATTCTCTCAGAAATGATTAATCTTTAAACTAATTTTTGTAGAACTCTTCTATTTTTTGACAACTATAGTAATTTAATCCTTATTAAATGCTATCATTAATAATAATATAATCATTTTTTTTCCTAGGAAAGTCCTTTTGAGAACTGGGATCTTATTTTTAGTGTCTAGAAGATGAGATGAAATGAGAAATGCTGGCAGAGCCACTAGTTGCTGCCAGTCACTTTAATGATCTGTCATATGTACAACATTTGAATACCTAAGCACTGTAGCCTAAACTAAACCCACGCCATCAGCTACAATTACAAAGACTTTTTAATGTGGTTTGTTGAAGTTTGTAGAATTCTACAGACTCTCGCAGAATTTTTTTCTGGAATTTTTTAGACGTTGGTAGGAATTCACACTATCTGAAAGAGTTCCTCTTACTTTTCATCTGATAGTTCAAAAGGTATTATAGTATTATATAATAATCGTCTACTTCTATTATAGTAGACTTTTTGCCTTATAAATTAAGAATCTAGATTACATCCTGCTAATACACACCTTACAGGAAAAAATTCCCACTGAAATCAATATATGAGACAGTACAGGTACATGCTCTTCCATGCCAGAAAAGTACTGGTTTTAAAATAACAATGCTTGAAGATACAGCATGAAGAGTGTGCTGTAGAAAAAATTATGTTATTTGAACACTGAATTGAAATATAATTGCTAACTAAATACTACTATCAATGATAGACAGTTGTTAGAAGAAAAGGCAAAATTTGTAAACTCCACAGAGTGAATATTACTAAAGAAAGTAGCTTACTATTATCCTGGGATATGTAACTGCTGGAATCAATGGCAATTTTGCCTGAATAGGGAATTTAAGATTGGGGCCAGCATTAATATGATAATTAATCAGAATTGGGGTTTTAAACTTAAGCTTTACCAAAGTTGTTGTAAGAGGAAATGCAATACAATATACTACAATTTGGATACTGAATTTTTAAAGAAAATAATCTTCCAGAGTAGTGAAGTGACAGTTCTTGAATGAGACATCTTAATAATGACAATGAGAAATAGAGTTTAAGTTTCCCAAAGCCAATTGTATGTAGTGACTGGATATACTGTTATTCCTGTTTAGTAAGTTGGGGATGAAGAGAAGTTAGATCCAGTGAACTCCAAGGCCGAAATCTAGCTAATATTGCTTCACTTGCGGACTTCTTTCGTGGCTGTTAATATGTAGCCACTAGAGGAGATAGCCAATTGTGGGGGGACACTGAAGAAGTCCTGTTGCCAGGAACAGAGGAGCACAGGAGAATAGTTATCCAGAGATACATGGTGTGATGTTGCACCCCATAATGCTTTATAGAAATATGCTTATGAGTGTAAATATGACATAACTGAAATAAGTTTTATACTAGATATGCCATGTAACATATCTTTGCAAAGGTTATGATTTACTGAATATATTCATCCTATTTTAAGCATGTATCATTTTTATATCTGAAGTTATGAGCGTTGGCTCTATGCTTGTATTTAAAGTGTTTGCTGTAGGAAGCACATAAAACAAATTTGGTCAACATAGTGTGAAGGGATATTCAAGTAATTGTGAGTACTTAACTAACAATGGACTTTGGGAGACACCAATCCACATCTGAGCTTTCCTGGGAACATTCAAACTAACATGTAAATAGGAGAACAAAGGGGTTTCCACCCACGAGAGACAGAATATAAAAGACCCTGGGAACCCCTCCATTTTGTCTTCGGCTGGCTCAAAAGATAGCCTCTCCACCCCAAAGAGATGCCCGAAAGAAACTGGATAAAAGGACATTAACTTTGGGGGTGTGTGTGGTTGCTGGACCCAGACTAGGAAGGAGTCTGTGAAAGAAGCTTATTGGAACATCTCTGAGGGTGAGATTTACCTGCATTTAGTTTCCTGCTGTATTAGGCTTAGACTTGGGTGATTTTGTTTTATTTTGCTAGGAAATTCACTTTGTTCTGTCTGTTATTACTTGGAACCACTTAAATCTTATTTTTTATATTGAATAAAATCACTTTTTGCTTATTAATTAACCCAGAGCAAGTATTACTACCTGGGGAGCAAACAGCTGTATATATCTCTCTATCAGTATTATAGAGGGCAAACAATTTATGACTTTACACCGTATAAGCTTTATACAGAGTAACATGGATTTATCTGGGGTTTGGACCACATTGGGAACTGGGTATCTGGTTGCTGGATCCAGGAGCACTTCTTAAGCTGTTTTCAGTGAAGCCTGCAGCTTTGGGGGGATGTGATTCAGACCTGGGTCTGTGTTTCTAGCAGGCTAGCGTGTCTGGCTCAACAAGACAGGGTATTGAAGTCCGAAGGTGCCAGGGAAAACAGGCTCAGAGGTAGTCTCAGCACATCACGTGGCAGTCGCAAGGGGGTCTCTGTGACCCAACCTGTCACACATGGATCTTGACAAACTCACTAAATCTTGTGGATCTCGGGAGAATCACTGATTAGGGAATTAAACCCTTTACCTGTTCCAGGAAGCTCAGTTCTGACAGAACAATGAGGAGGAAATGACAAGAGCAAAAACCCAGCCCCAGTAGGGAAGAAAATGACTTTCAGACAGTTGCAGAAAGATAGCAATTATATGTCAAATCCTAGTATTTCAGCACACATAAGCATTTCCATAATGGCTCATTTGCTAGAGCTTTTTATAATCACTGTTCTGAATCTTCAGGTGCCATAAACCACATGTGAAACAAATTCTTTGCTGGTATAAATTTGTGCTGTTCCACTGAAATCAATGGAGCTGCATCAGTTTACACCAAAAAGGAATTTTGCTCTATGTTTCTCACAAAGCCAGAAATTAAAATCTATAATTTGATTTAAATAGTTATTCTAAGGATTACATACTATTAATTGAATAATTATAAGAAGTATAAACATAGTTTATTCCAAAAACGGGTGTATTTACCAGCATCCTTCTTATTCCGTAGAATTAAAGAAAATATCTGAATTATAATCTTTATCCACAGTATAATGGTATTTTCAAACTAAATGTTCTATTTTCCTGTTGATATGAGAGAGAGAGAGAGGTCTGATCCAAGGTCTATTAAAATTAGTGCAAATGCTCCTAATGAATCTCAAAGTTTTTGTAAGTGCATACCAAACACAAAGGGGGGTGGAAAACATGTTTTCATTTCATAGGACATGTAGTATGAATATCAGGTATAGTATTTACAATATTCAGACCACTGAGAACATGCAGGATTTTATGTACTGCAAGTACACTTTACAAGTCAATGCACTTGCACAGTACTGTGTTTAATGGGAATTTGATGTCATTTTAAAGTGAATCATTGAAGAAAGACACACTTATTACAGATATGATATCTGTTATTCAAGCTTAAGTGAAGCGCAAAGACCAAAGTACTGTAGAATGACTCTTCTAACTAATTGATACCATAGTTCATCACCTGCTCAAATAATTTTTGGGTAGCTGGACACATATATAATTTTTTACAGCTCCATTTGTATATTTTATTATCATCATATAGCCTGTCTATTCACCACGTTTTTTTTTAAGATGAGCACTTAAAGAACTTTGTCTAATTACATCTGAGTTGATTGATTCCTTCTTTCAATACATCTGGCTTAATCCACCTTTTCCAACATCCAACTTTGTGAGTTATTTATGACATTTACTAAGAGACACAGTATAGTATTTCTATCTAATGGGGAATGTATCCAGCATGCTCATATCTGAGCTCCACATTTCACACTTTACCATTACCAGTATCAACAAACAAAGCAATATCAATGGGAAGGTTGAAATGGGCTTGATTACCATCTGTCTGGACTGAGAACAGATGGAAGCCTTTGCATGTAATAAGCTATAATTAGACTGCATTATCCACAGAGTGCCCTGCAATAATGGTAACAGAATCTGTTATAAAATATTTCATTAATTTCCTGATTGCGGTAGAGAGATGTCTTACCAGGTAATGCCAAAAGGACATGGGTATATACAGAAATATATACAATTTAGTGTTAATGGTTTAGAGTTATGAGCCTAGCAGCCAAGTTTTATTTCACTATGTCCTAAAATATAATGGATTACACGAGAGAGAGAGAGGGAGGGAGAGAGAGACAGACAGAGACAGAAGAACCCATAAAATAAGATTGATCTGTAGGATTCTAATGTCCTAGATATTTACTGACCTGTTTCCATAATCTGCTGTGTGTGTTGTATTTGCCATTAATCAGATATGCAGGGCAAAATTTACCCCTTTCCAGAGCAACACAATGCCTATACATAATTTAAAAGTTTAACGGGGAATTAAAGATGATAGGCCACAAGTTGGACTTCTGCACATTCCATCCAAACTAAGGGGCAGATCTGGAAGTCCTTTGTTATGCAAAACCTCTATGTATTTCAGTAGGAGCTTTGATTGTGAGTGGAGTTTTAGTATTTGGTCATGATTCTGTAAAACAAATCTGCATCAATCTATCTTTCTATGGTATATTCTTGATATATTTTTTCTACTTGTTCATGTTTTAATATTTTTTATACTCTTTCAAGCATGGGGAGAGAAATATTTTTTTTCTTCGCTTTCTTTTGTTTCTTTTTTAGCACTGCAGGGCTACTAATTTATTTTATAAAAAGATGACACAAAAGAGTTTAGTTGATTTAGTTGGTGTTGGTCCTGCTTTGACCAGGGGATTGGACTAGATGACCTCCTGAGGTCTCTTCCAACCCTAATATTCAATGATTCTATGAAAGATAGAAACTCTTTCCTATAAGGTTAGATTTCCAGAACATTGCTGCCAAAGTCATCTTCCTTTCTCTCTTTTCTCTTACCCCTCCTTTATCTATTGTCTCTCCACTTTAAGGTACAAAAAGAAAAAGGGCTTTAAACTTCCTGTTCTTACTTCCAAGGATCTACAGCACAGAGCCCTCAGCTACACCTCTTCCTACCTCTCTTTCTACATCTGACTTCTCCTCTTTGTCAATCATGATGAGCTTGCTGGTTTGTAAAAGTTCTTAGAGAACCAGTTCCATAGTCCAATAGTCAGTCTATGTGTAGAGTTTGTTCAAATTCTTCCATGAAAATTTGCAGGGATAATCCAGGATATACCTGGAGACCTCAGTCTTGTGACTTGAACTTCCCCAGACAAAGTTTAAGCAGATCTGAGATAGTAAGGTTAAGGCCCGACCCCTTATTTATAGCTGAAGCTCAGCAGATAAGCCACTTGGCAGCACATGATCACAGCAAGGGCCTTCCCAGATGAAGAATAGGTAGTGTGTATTGTTGCTTTGAAACTAACCTTCTATTTCCTATGTATACACAGATAAAATAGTTGCACTGATTAGCATAAGATGATTACCCATTCAAACAGTTCATAGGTAGTTTACTACAAACTTCAAGGAGAAATGAAGACAATATTATTATAAAACAGGTTTCATCTAAATGTTAATATTCCCTTTTGATCTCTGAATCTATAGAATATAGTAATGAAACATTACAGACAGGAACCAAAGTTTAGCATTTTCAAGTTAATTTGGTCATATTATTAATCTTCTAACAACATATAGGTAAACACACAAATGCAATTAGTATCAATTTCAAATTCTTTATACAGGCTAATATTTCAAGAATACTAGTCCTTTAACATGACTTTGCTAACTATCTACAAGGAATGGTCCTGTTTACCGTTTCAATACTCTTCTAATATGTCTTTAAAGGTTGGTTTTGGGTTACTTAGCTGCTGGCTGGCTCAGTGTCACAGCTCTAAACTGTGGTTTTTGCTTGCTCACCAAGATCAGACCTGGGTTTTCATTTTTGTATCCCATAAAAGTTCAGAGTGTTTAGACATAGGGGATTTAGGCTTTTGTTGTATGATTTAAAAAACAAAACACGAGCTGTCTTTGTAACGCTTGACACAATAACAAAGACATGGAAACTGTAGCATATGCAATCTGACGTATCTGTTATTCTGACACATCTTATTTTCTGCATAAATTGCTGTATGCGACTCATTATAGCAAACTAGTTTATATCTGGGCCATCTATCTTCAACAATTGATGAGATAATCAGGGAAAGGACTTCATCTACACGAAGAGCCCTGGAAGAGCCCAAGGGCAAACCCTGCAGTCCTCACATAGACAACGCTCCCATGGAATTCAATGGGAATTTTGTCTAAGGAAGGACTGCAGGATTTGGTCCACTATGCATACTCACCACTGCAACACACCACTTAAGCCTCATGTCTTTAGAGAAGTTTTAAAAAGCTGGGGAGTAATCTTGTTTCTTATATAAGAGATTTTTATAGATCTAACATTAGCCAAGAGAAATTCTACAGTCGAAAAGCATAGCTAGAAAATACGTGTTGTATATAAATAGATTCTGTGAAAGAGATTCCAGTCTCATTTATACCATTGTCAAGCCAAAATATTTCCAGTGAAGCAAGTGGTGTTTCTTTTGATTTACACTGATGTAACTGAGATCAGACTCTATCTGAAATACATTTGTGATGAGCTGAGGTGACATCAGAGCTGTTATTTTCTCTTGAAATTACAGGGTTACATCAAAGCACTGTGCTGCTTGTTTAGAGAAGGTGTAATTAGAGGGAAGGAGGATACACAAATAACAGCATTTCCTATAAGAATTCACTTGCAGAATGAATATAGTATGCAATAATGTGGGATAAGCATCTGAGCTATGTGAATGAGGCACAATCAGTCCTGTCTCCATTGTATGTCTCACCAAATTAAGAGACAGTGTTTAAATTCAGTTTAAATAAATTTGCAGCTAAATTTCTTTGCAATGGAGTACGGCTAACCCCTGGGCTTTGGTTGGAAGTGGCAGACAGAAGAAAGGAAGAAGGGGGGATTTCATAATTTCTACATGGAGTGAACTTTGATGCGGTCCAGGATGGCCTGGTTCACTGTCTCTTGAAGGGTAACCTGCAGGGCCTAGTTAGTAGCAGTGATACTTGAAACTCTGGGGATGATGGAGGTTCAGTGTTCACAAAAACTCCATGTGTGGCTACTTATTGAATTATCTAAATTCTGGATTCCTTCACCAATATTTCTGCTATCACCTGCACAGGTCCCCCACTAGCCATCTTTCACTCTCACAACAGGCCCAAGATCCCAATATCACTTTATTCTGGCTTTGTAAAGAAGAGGTCCAGAATCCTGCTATCCTTCTCCAGGCTGTATGGAAGTAGATTAAATTTTAGGTGTCTGACTGGTATGCCTTCTCTCCCCAAAGTCTGAAACAAGCCTGGCTGGAGGGTAGCTATATAGTGGAGTGGATGGCAAGAGTAAGATATTAGGTTACCTAGAGAAAGCTCCAATCGGTTATTTTGGAAACAATTAGAACAACTGAGTGAAAAAAAAAGTGTTTAACTCATTCAACCATTGATAAATTACTGCAACCAAATTCCCACAATTTCCAAGGTACAATTAATTACAATTAAGTTGATGATTGTTTTCTGAAATATTTCAGCCATCAGTCTCTGTTTTGAACTAATATAGGGTGCCTGCTTCTGGGGCCATTTACACTTCTGTGCTAATTTTCTGCTAGTTTTCTGCTGGGGTAACTCCATTTAAATGGGCATAAGATTAGATTAATACAGAGGTGAATCAGGTCTCAGATGACTAATGGTTTCTCGAGCACTGTAGTGGTAAAATTAATATTGTTTCTTATGCAGCATGGAAAATAAATAGACTAATTGGTTTCATATATGTTTATAGCATGGCAGGTGATGCAAGAAAGTTGTGCTCCAGACCAATTGGCTATACAACTAGCATGTTAGTAGAGTAGTATGTGAGAGTTTTTTTATTATGAAGATTCATTGCTATTGTCAAGGTTCCTCCCCCACTCTGAACTCTAGGGTACAGATGTGGGGACCTGCATGAAAAACCTCCTAAGCTTATCTTTACCAGCTTAGGTCAAAACTTCCCCAAGGTACAAAATATTCCCCCCGTTGTCCTTGGACTGGCCGCTACCACCACCAAACTAATACTGGTTACTGGGGAAGAGCTGTTTGGATGTGTCCTTCCCCCCAAAATACTTCCCAAAACCCCGCACCCCACTTCCTGGACAAGGTTTGGTAAAAAGCCTCACCAATTTGCCTAGGTGACTACAGACCCAGACCCTTGGATCTTAAGAACAATGAACAATCCTCCCAACACTTGCACCCCCCCTTTCCTGGGAAATGTTGGATAAAAAGCCTCACCAATTTGCATAGGTGACCACAGACCCAAACCCTTGGATCTGAGAACAATGAAAAAGCATTCAGTTTTTTACAAGAAGACTTTTAATAAAAAATAGAAGTAAATAGAAATAAAGAAATCCCGCCTGTAAAATCAGGATGGTAGATATCTTACAGGATAATTACATTCAAAAACATAGAGAACCCCTCTAGGCAAAACCTTAAGTTACAAAAAAGATACACAGACAGAAATAGTTATTCTATTCAGCACAATTCTTTTCTCAGCCATTTAAAGAAATCATAATCTAACACATACCAAGCTAGATTACTTACTAAAAGTTCTAAGACTCCATTCCTGGTCTATCCCCGGCAAAGACCCAGCATACAGACAGACACAGACCCTTTGTTTCTCTCCCTCCTCCCAGCTTTTGAAAGTATCTTGTCTCCTCATTGGTCATTTTGGTCAGGTGCCAGCGAGGTTACCTTTAGCTTCTTAACCCTTTACAGGTGAGAGGAGCTTTCCCCTGGCCAGGAGGGGTTTCAAAGGGGTTTACCCTTCCCTTTATATTTATGACAGCTATAAAATATTAATAGCACAGGAAAGAAATTATTGAAGTTTCCCTGTATAGAAATATGTAAAGCTGAACCCCCATATGAATTGTCAGTATATATCAGGGTAAAATGAAGTCAGTGAGCCAGATTGTCTTCTGAATTAGGGTAGTTCTGCATCCCTTTGCTAGTACAAAGCTGGATTGGCTAACTGTGATAAGGTCACTTGAATGTAGAGGAATTCTTTGTTGACATAGAGATGCCATAGTGGTTTCTGTACCATACTACCTAGCCTGCAGCCAGTTAGGAGATTATGGACAGGAGAGAGGAGACATCGCTGAGGAAATCCAGGCTGCCCTCAGGCTGCTGTTACTCTCTGGATGACTGGCCTGGTATAGAGAAGCCCCAGGACTGGGGAGTATAAAGGTAGTTTAAAACTACCTTTGCACTTCCCGCTTTCACTGAGTTGCTCTGAGCACTCCATGGCCAGAGTCATGGATTCAGGCCAGTAGGTGTACCACTCAGCTCAAGCCTTAAATCTGCATCCATTTGACTAACAAAAGAAAAAAAGATAATTTGGTTGTATGAATTTATGAAATATTAGATAAAGTATCTCTCAACCAATTTTTAAAGGGGAAGAAATAAGGTAAAAATGAAATCTATATGGCAAGCAATGAAAATTGTGGGGCAGATCCACAGCAGGTGTATATCACTATCAGTCTTTTTAAGTCATGGGTTTATACTATCCAAGTATAACCCAACACTAGGGGTGGGTCTTGAGGAGTGGAGACTGAACTTGGTATCCAAAAGTATGATCTCTTAACTGAACTAAAGGATCAAGTGCTGATAGGTAAGAGCAAGGGGCAGATATGTAAAACTATATAGGTCTAACTACTTGAGGGGGACAAAGAGTAACACTGTTTACGTGTGGGTCATATATGGATCTGGCCCAATGTTTAAAAGTCCAAAACAAAGTAGTAATTATTTTTTTCTTGTCCATCCACAGCCATTGGAGATAGAGAGGGCCAACTTTTCTCACTATTTTGACAGGAACTTCTCATATGACAATGTCTAATCAGGTCATGTGTCGGAAAAAAGAGCTACATGAAGAGGTTAGAATCTGACTCATAGGTTTGTATTTATCCAAATATGTATTGGCGGTTCAATAATGCTGAAAAAATGGAAAAGGCCATTCTTCTGCGAGGAGTTATTACAGCATAAAATCTAACCCATATAATCATTCTATTTGATGTAATGATCAAATTATGTGTATTAAAAAGTCAAAAGAAGGTCTGTCCCATAACTAAGATTTTAAAATGTCAAATGAAAGATTATATCAATATTTGACATTTTACTAAAGAAAGAAAAATACTGTTCAACTTTGCAGTTCATATAATCCCATACAGCAGTGCCGTATGTTTGAAATTTTAAAGATTTTTTTTATTCGTTTATGTCAGAAGAGGTAAATATCTGTAGCAAGGTGGCCTCCCAATTTAAGGGCCAACAGGCCTGGGGTTGGGCACCCCTGTTCTATTATCAGATGCAGGTGGAAAGGGGTCAGGTATTTTTCTTAAAGAACTCAAAAGAGATCATTTGGAAAGGAGATTAGCTCCTAAAATATGTCCTGAAGATGGGGAATGAGGGAGATTGAAGGGAAGGGTATGTCCTCTGTTCATTACTGAGAGTAAAAGGGAAAAGTCTCTGAGAGATGTAGCCTAGGGTGAAGAAAGAAGCTTCTTTTTTTTTCTTTTCTTTTTTTTTTAATGTTTTAGCTAAGTTTCATGTTTTGAAGAATAAAACTCTGCATGGAAAGGGACTTGGATGTAGCACTGAGTCCTTCCTGGTAAGGAAGCTCTTCAATCAGAGTGAGGGAAACGGACGCAGTGACTAGTTTGAAGCTATATCAGGTAGGTAGTGCTGTGGCAATGTCCTTTTGGAATTACCCATGAATTCCTTGAGTATCCTAAGATTCCACTTGAGTCAATGAGATCTTGGGGAGTACAAGGCAAAGATGAGCCACTTTAAAAGGTAAATATTTATATTGTGCTAAGATCACTTTCTATAACTTTTGGTTTCTTTAAAAAAAGAAAACAACTCACTGTGAAAAAAATGTATAAAAAGTTAATTGCTTTATTATTTTTTTTTATTTCTGTTTAAAGGAACCACACACCAAAGGGCATGCAGCAAAGCATCTTTGACATTTAAAAAAACATAAATCATAGGATATTGCAAAACAAAATGAAGTGATTGTTCTGTGAATATCATTTTACCCTAGGTCACTAAACAAAGAAAGCCCAAATAGCAAAAACTTAAAGATACAGTTCAACTACACAAATAACACCACAAGTTCTATATGAATCTTCAATGTTTCAAAGACTTACATAAATACTTTCCTCTAAGCATCGGTAGTCTACTAAAGTTGCTTGAGGCTGTTCACCTATGTAGTCTTTGCAGGGTCAGGACCTAAGGCCTGGTCTACACTTTGGGGTTAGGTCGAATTTAGCCATGTTAGGTCGATTTTAAAATGAATGCATCCACACAACCAACCCCATTCTCTCAACTTAAAAGGCTCTTACAATCGACTTCTGTACACCTCTCTGGCCAGGGGAGTAGTGCTAAAATCGACCTTCCTGGGTCGAATTTGGGGTAGTGCAGACGCAAATCGATGGTATTGGCTTCTGGGAGCTATCCCAGAGTGCTCCATTGTGAGTGCTGTGGACAGCACTTTGAACTCTGATGCGCTAGTCAGGTACACAGGGAAAGCCCCAGGAACTTTTGAATTTCATTTTCTGTTTGGTCAGCGTGGCGAACTCAGCAGCACAGGTGACCATGCAGGCCCCCCAGAATCACAAACGAGCTCCAGCATGGACAGAAAAGGAGACACTGGATCTGATTGCTGTATGGGGAGAAACATCTGTGCAGGCAGAACTCCGATCAACAAGAAGAAATGCAAATATATTTGGCAAAATCTCACAGTGAATGTTGGAGAGAGGCTACACCAGGGACACACAACAGTGCCGTGTGAAAGTTAAGGAGCTGAGGCAAGCCTACCAGAAGACAAAGGAGGCAAACGGTCGCTCTGGGTCAGAGCCCCATACATGCCGCTTCTATGATCATCTGCATGGCATTCTAGGAGGGTACCCTACCACTACCCCACCAGTGTCTGTGGACACCTGCAAGGAGGGGAGTCTCACGCAACAGGGAGGAGGATTTTGTGGATGAGGAGGAGGAGGAGAATGCACAGCAGGCAAGCAGTGAATCCATTCTCCCTGGCAGCCAGGACCTTTTCATCACCCTGGAGCCAATACCCTCCGAAGGCGGGATCCCCAACCCTGAAGCTGGAGAAGGCACTTCTGGTGAGTGCACATTTGTAACTACAGTACAGGGTTTAAAAGCAACAGTGTTTAATGTTTGATTTGCCCTGAAGAATTGGGATGCATTCACGGCCAGTACAGCTACTGGAAAAGTTGGTTCACATGTCTGGGGATGGAGCTGGAATCCTCCAGGGACATCTCCATGAAGCTCTCCTGGAGATACTCTGAAAGTATTCTGGAATCATTGCAGCACAAAGCATGGCAGCAAATCATCCTGGGTTTTGGTCGCATTCAAGCAACATTTGGTCTATGTCTTTCTGTGTTAGCCTCAGGAGAGTGATATCATTCATGGTCACCTGGTTGAAATATGGGAATTTTCGTAAGGGAACAGTAAAAGGATCCCCTTCATGCTGGGCTGTTTGCACTTCGCTAAAAGGGATCATCCCAGAGAATAGCCACATGGTGGGGTGGGGGAGGTGTGTGCTTCACATCCACTCGAAAACCGCAGCCCCTCCTTTTAAATGTGAAACCCAACCCATTGCTTGCTATAGGAAAGTACGGCGCTGCGGTTTGAAACCATTCCCAAATGTTATGCATAAGAAGCCAACCCTGCGTACCCTTTGCCTCACCATGGCTGCATGGAAACCGGATTCTGTTGCCCAGCCGTGTGTGATGTGTCACCATACCAGCAGGCACTCTGTATAAAAGGCAAAATGCAACCTTGTACCTAAAGCACATGTGCTGTCTGCTGTGAATTGCTTAATTCACTGTGAAAGAGTCTCCCTTTTGTTCTCAGAAATGTATCATCTTAAATTTTACTCTCCCTTTTTATCTCCCCCAAGGTGCAAATGTTTCTATGCTCCCCCTATTATCTCCATCCCTGAGGTTATCACAGATTAGAAGATGAAAAAAATGCACTCGCGATGACATGTTTTCCAAGCTCATGCAGTCCTCCCGCACTGATAGGGCACAGCTGAATCCATGGAGGCATTCAGTGTAAGAGGCTAGGAAAGTATTAAATGATCATGAAGAACAGAGGCAGGAGCGTGAAGAGCAGAGGCAGGAGTGCGAAGAGAGGAAGCAGGAGGCAATGCTAAGGCTAATGGGGGAGCAAATGGACATGATGAAACATCTGGTGCAGCTGTAGGAAAGCCAACAAGAGCACAGACCCCTCTGCATCCATTGTACAACCACCTGACCTCCTCCCCAAGTTCCATATCCTCCTCACCCAGACGCCCAAGAATGTGGGGGGGGAGGCTACGTGCACCCAGCCACTCCACTCCAGAGGATGGCCCAAGCAACAGAAGGCTGTCATTCAAACAGTTTGATTTGTAGTGTGGCTACAATAAGCAACGTGGCCTTGTCCTTCCCTCCTCCACAACCCCACCCCACCCGGGCTACCTTGCCAGTTATCTCCCTTTTAAAAAATTAATAAAGAAAGAATGCATGGTTTCAAAACAATAGTTACTTTATTTCGAAGCAGGGAGGGTGGTTGTCTTACACGGAATTAAAATCAACAAAGGGGGTGGGTTTGCAACAAGGAGAAATACATACAACTGTCACACTGAAGCCTGGCTAGTCATGAAACTGGTTTTCAAAGCCTCTTTGATGCACAGCACACCTATCTGTGCTCTTCTAATTGCTCTGATGTCTGGCTGCTCAAAATTGGATGCCAGGCGATTTGCCTCAACCTCTCACTGTGCCATAAACATCTCCCCCTTACTCCCACAGATATTATGGAGCACACAGCAAGCAGCAATAACAATGGGAATGTTGGTTGCGCTGAGATCTGGCCTAGTCAGCAAACAGCAAACATCCAAAGGCACATTCTACCACCATTCTGCACTTGCTCAGCCTATAGTTGAACTGCTCCTTACTACTGTCCAGGCTGCCTGTGTACGGCTTCATGAGCCATGGGAGCAATGCGTAGGCTGGGTCCCCAAGGATAACTATTGGCATTTCAACATCCCCAAAGGTAATTTTCTGGTCTGGGAAAGCAGTCTTGCAGCTGCTCGAACAGCCTGGAGTTCCTAAAGATGCAAGCATCATGCACCTTTCCCAGCCATCCCACGCTGATGTCAGAAAACATCCCTTGTGATCCACCAGTGCTTGCAGCACCATTGAGAAGTACCCTTTGCGGTTTATGTACTGGTTGGCAAGGTGGTCTGGTGCCAAGATAGGGATCTGCTTTCCGTCTATTGCCCCACAGTTAGGGAAACCCATTGCAGCAAAGCCATCCACTATGACCTGCACATTTCCCAGAGTCACTACCCTTGATGACAGAACGGCAATGATCATGCTGGCTACTTGGATCATAGCATTCCCCACAGTAGATTTGCCCATTCTAAATTGATTCCCTACTGACCCGTAATAGTCAGGCGTAGTAAGCTTTCACAGAGCTATCGCCACTCGCTTTTCAACTGTCAGGGCAGCTCTCATCTTGGTATTCCTGCACTTCAGGGTGGGGCAAAAGCAACTCACAGAGTTCCAGGAAAGTGGCCTTATGCATGTGAAAGTTTTGCAGCCACTGGGAAGTATCCCATACCTGCAACACTATGTGGTCCCACCAGTCTGTGCTTGTTTGCCAGGCCCAGAATTAGCATTCCACTGTATCAACCAACCCCACTGCCACCATGATGTCCCAATTGCCACAGCCCATGCTTTCAGGAACATCTGTGTCCATGTCCTCATCAAAATCATCCTCATGCTGGTGTATCTTAGACCAGTTCTGTATATACTCCAGGATAATGCGCGAGGTGTTTACAATGCTCACAACAGCAGCGGTGAGCTGAGCGGGCTCCATGCTTGCCATGGTATGGCGTCTGCAGGAAAGCAGGAGAGCAGAGTTTCAGTAGAAGTGGTGGATGATGACAAGTGCCATGAGAATAGACACTTATACAGAATGACGAGAGGATCTGCAAGGTGGATTCATGGCACCAGGAGAGCAGAGTTGAAGCAGAAGCAGAAGTGGTGGATGATGACAGTTAGCAGTCAGACTGCACCATCTGCTGACAGCAGCACCCAGAACACAATAGCAGTGGTGACTGTGAGCTGAGCTGATTGGGCTCCATGCATGTCCTGGTATGGCGTCTGCATGGAAAAAAGGAGCAAAATGATTGTCCGCCGTTGCTTTCACAGAGGGAAGGGCAACTGATGACATGTACCCCAAACCACCCATGACAATGTTTCTGCCCTATCAGGCATTGGGAGCTTAACCCAGAATTCCAATGGGTGGCGGAGACTGCGGGAACTGTGGGATAGCTACCCACAGTGCACCACTCCGTAAGTTGATGCTAGCCACGATAGTGAGGACACAGTCCACCGACTTAATGCGGACATACGCAATTGACTGTATAAATTCAATTTCTAAAAATCTTCTTCCATAAAATCTACCTAATTTTGTAGTGTAGACATACCCTAAGTGTCTGCTTCTTACCTTTTCGAAAAATGGCTACACACACACAAAAAAAACCATGCTTCATGGGATAAATTGGATCTGGGTACAAACTCAAAAGTGACTCTGGACAATAGATCCAGGTATATAATCTTAAGAAACCGACAGAAACTTTGAACTTCTTTTTCTCTGGACAAGAGAGGTTTATGGGGGCAATAGTTAAGGTACAGAGAAACAGAAGACCGCTACAAATTTCTGCGTTGAGGGGGGAATTATATATTCAGATTCAATGTGCTAGAGTGACTGGGAAGTTTCCAGTGCCCCTTTTATCTGAGAGAGATTAGCTGGTTTGTATCATTATAATACCTATGTATATAACTGGATTGAGTTGGCTGTGTCCAATAAAGTGCCAGATCCTGGAAATGGCTGTTAGATAATAAACTGAGAAAAATGTGATTGGCCTGCAGAAGTGATTGCAGTCAGCATTCTATGGCCTGTCCTTGTATACCAGTGTCATTATTATCCCAGTGTATGTTCAGTTTAGTTAGCGGTGTACACTGATGCATGCCAACTGCTGTGTATGCAAATATTAAGTTGAGGAGGATTTATTTCTTATGGATGCAATTCAGAGAGCCTCTGCACTAATGTGCTGTGGCTTATCTGCCATGGATCATGATTTTTCAAGGGTTTATCCAAAACCACTATATATCTCTATTTATTACTGCTTAATACAGTCTCTAAAAGCAGAAAGTGCATGTGTCCTGGTTCCCATATTACAAAAACGTACCACATGCTCTCAACCACTAAGACCCGCGGTGGGAACACCTAATCGGTCAGCATTGCTATGGTTGGTAGTTTAGTGCAGCTGCAGGCTTGTGCAGCACCACCAGTATTTTAAAGGATTGCATTTTTTGAGTGACATAAAAACCTAAAATTGACCTTTCATTTTATTTCAGTTAGGTTTGAGCTACACAATGAAATAGCACATAACAAGAAAGCCACAGAACATAATGCAGGTTTGGCAGGAAAATGAACAATTCAGAAGGGTGTTTGCTTGACTGAGTTTCTGATGTGTTCATTTTCACTGATTCTGTGAATTGTTTGCCTTGCTGATCACTGGCAGAGCTCTACTGAGATAATACATGCAGACAGGAAGGGGAGAAAAATAACTAAATACTGTATTAAATAATGAAAATAATTTTAAAACTATGTTTTAGTGGGTATACAGACAACACAATTATTCAACCCCTAACAAGAAAGTAGTAGAAAATAATAATTCACATAATTCCATTATGATGTCTTTGTAAAGCTAACATTAGCATTTAAATAAATTACAAATAAAAATGGCTTGGGTGGAATTCATTATTTAAATTTAATAGCACAGCGATACTCTATGCTTGTATCCCTAAAACACACGAGCGGCCTCCACACTGTTAGTAAGATCCAAGTGCTCCTCATATCATAAAGGTAAATTTTGAATCAGATAAAATATATTAACCTATGTTCATAACACTTGGAACTAAGGATGACTGGAATTGAACTAATGAACAACTGGGGGAGGGACAAATTTAATGAATAATTTTGCAGAAATATTTTCCTGACAATCCATTTGGCACTGGCAAAAATGGACATATCCTGCCATCAGTCAATGAACGGAAGTCCAAATCATGTAAACAATCAGCACAATTTTCATTAGGATGCATATAATATGAATAAATACTCATCAAGTTCCATGGGAAAGTGTGTAGTGGTCACCCTGGCTTTAATCTCTAAAAGAGCATACATAATGCTGTTTTCAAGCATTGTGTTAAGGCCTCCTCTGCATTACACTATGTCCATCTATGTCGATGTCAGTTTCAAAGGAAGAGAGAAAACATCATGGGGAGGAGAGTAGCCAAGGAATATCATATTATGACATCCATGGTCGACATCCATGGTCACTGGCATTGGATAAACAGATGGTATATTTCCATTTCCCAAAGAGAAACAAGACAGCATAATGTAAGATGATTAACTACACATGGGACAGGATGATGGCATGCAGGCTGTGGGAGTCATGGTAACTGGAGGCAGGTGGCATGTATCACGATATTTCATAGGCCATCATATCCATTTCTTTATCTTTTCAACAGCATCTGGGCACTCCATACAGTGACATGTTATATAATGTCTCAGCAGTCACATTGTCCAATCTATAGCACATGCATTCTCCCTAGCCTTCTCCCTGTCCTCCTTTTTTCCTTTCTGTATCTTCCTGCCATTTGACTTTCTTACTGAGTGCAAGTCTCTCACTTATATCACCAATTGCTGCTCACTACCTGTTGCTGTATTTCTAGCGACCATTCTCAACGCTCTATTTGCTTTTTTGACTGTCGCTGCACATTGGGGGGATGTTTTCAGAGAACTATCCACGATGACTCCAAGATCTCTTTCTTGAGTGGTAACAGCTAATTTAGACCCGGTCATTTTCTATGTATAGTTGGGATTATGTTTTCCAATGTGCATTACTTTGCATTTATCAACACTGAATTTCATCTCACCCAGTTTTGTGAGATCCTTTTGTAGCTCTTTGCAGTCTGCTTGGGACTTAAGAGCCTAGTGCCTAATCACCCTAATCATAGACCAGGACCCGTTGTGCTTGGCACTGCACAAACACAGATAAAAAGACAGTTCCTTTCCCAAGGACCTTACAATCTAAGTATAAGATAAGATACAACAGATGGACAGAGATGGGAGTTGTAGTTGTGTGGATGGACAAGAAAGGCTGTATGTTGTATCTCAGAAATGTTATGCAGAAAGAATGAGCAAGATTTGACATAGTCTGGATGTGAGGACCTAGAGAGGGCTCTGAGACAAAGATGAGGCCCAGGAAATCATTAAGAAAGGGAGAGATAATAAGACAGAAAATATCATATTGCCTCTATATAAATCCATGGTATACCCACATCTGGAATACTGCATGCAGATGTGGTCACCCCATCTCAAAAGATATATTGGAATTGGAAAAGGTTCAGAAAAGAGCAACAAAAATGATTAGGCGTATAGAACAGCTTCCATATGAGGACAGATTAATAAGATTGGGACTTTTCAGCTTTGAAAAGGGATGACTAAGGGGGGATATGATTGAGATCTATAAAATGATATCTGGTGTGGAGAAAGTAAATAAGGAATTGTTATTTACAACATCTCATAACACATGAACTATGGGTCACCAAATGTAATTAATAATCAGGAGGTTTAAAACAAATAGCAGCAAGTATTTCTTCACACAATGCACAGTCAACCAGTGGAACTCTTTGCCAGAGGATGTTGTGAAGGCCAAGACTATAACAGGGTTTAAAAAAGAACTAGACAAATTCATTAAGGATAGGCCCATCAATGGCTATTAGCCAGGATAAGCAGGGATGGTGTCCCTAGCCTCTGTTTACCAGAAGTTGGGAATGAGCAACAGGGGAGGATCACTTGATGATTACCTGTTCTATTCATTCCCTCTGAGGCACCTGGCATTGGCCACTGTTGGAAGACAGGATACTGGGCTAGATGGACCTTTGGTCTGACACTGTATGTTCTTATGTTCTTATGTTATGGACCTGTGTTATAGGTGTTGTCCACAGTGATTGGGAAAGCACATACACTATGTGTCTACACTACGGGGGGGATCGAACTAAGATATGCAACTTCAGCTACGAGAATAGTGTAGCTGAAGTCGACATATCTTAGATCGACTTAGAATCACTTACTTCGCGTCCTCGCGGTGGGGATTGACGGCCGCTGCTCCCCCACTGATTCTGCTTCCATGTCTCGCCATGGTGGAGTTCCAGAGTCAACGGCAGAGCGATCGGGAATTGATTTATCGCATCTACACTAGACGTGATAAATTGATCCCCAATAGATTGATCACTACCAGCCAATCCGGCAGGTAGTGTAGACATGGCCATAGTGGGGAGTATTTGAAGGGAAATATTAAGAGCTCCATTTTAGCCATATTGAGCTTGCGTTCATGATTGGACATCACCAAGGAGATGTCAGACAGATAGAGGCTGCCTTTTCCAGGGTTGTCAATCTGGCACTGACATAAAACACTTTTTAATTACTGACTCATCAGAAGTGAACACAATTGTAGCTCTTGTAGATGATATCTGTATTCTGATTTAATTTACAAAGGTCTGGGCATGTACAATTTTCTTGTTATTGGTCCAAATTCTGTTCTCATTAACACTGGGTGTTTGCTGAAGAAATTTCATTCTACTATAACAGAGAAGAAGTGGGTCTACAGTCTATTAAGATTACTTATTTAAATAAAGTTATCACCAGTTAACTTCTGGAAGAAAAGTCTATTTAAATTTTGTTTTATCTTTAACTAAAAACTCTGATAACCACAGACTAAATAAGATAATGTCCCATAAAGCTGATGAGATATTAATATAATAAATTAAAGGGAATAAATAAAAGTATGACCACTCAGAACATATTAATTATGTCTCACAGGTAATCAGATATTAAGTCTTGATAATAAATTAACTACTATAACAGAAATACTATTTTTAACAAAAACAATAATGAGTACTATTTAAATAATACTGTTTTGTAATTTAAAACTCACCTATACCAACAATAACTTGTTGAATGTTAAATGTTACTGCACTATGGGTCAGATTTCCTGCTTCTTGTACATATTGATAAACTGTGGATGACTGCATGGAGACTGCAGAAAGTTTAAATGACCAGTATGTCCTTTGTGATGATTTATTGAGAAGAAGAAAAAACCTGGAAAAACCTTTGGGTCATTGCCCTTTAAAGATCTTTTCAAATAAACAGATTATAACTCCATATATCAACCAGGAATCAGCTCAGCTCTGTTGTTGGTTATCTGGGTTTGGAACATATCCCTGAACACCTCTTTAACCACTGTGGCCCTGATTTACCCATGCATCACGCTAGTCTTACATCAATGTAACTCTCACTGAAATCTATAAAAAGCAAAATAAAATTGGAATAGCGTGGTGAATCAGCCCCCAAATGTTCAAATAATTCAGTAAAGTAATTACTAAATGGCATTTAATATGTAGAAAAAGCTACAGAATTCCAGCACTATACATGTTATGCTACCTTTTCATGGTTATTCCTAAGGGCTGAGTTAACAATTGGTAATAAATAATTGATTCAATTAATTTTGTCATTCTGTTCAATGAATGTCTGCCAAGAAATTGAGATTCTCAAATGTAAATATTTGAAATTATTCAGCAAAATTGTTGATTTTTTAAAAACTTGATGGTTCACTATTCCAGATTTGAGCTACTGGTATGTTGCTTAATTGTGATTGGTCATAAGACACATGTTGGATAACAGGAACATTTGGAAGGTTGCTGTTATCTGACAAAATTCTTTCATTCCAAAGAGAAATGAATGCTTTCACTGTCTCCAAAGGTTATGACATTTTAAAAAAAGTACTAATTTACAATTAAAATTAACCAAAAATTTGGATATTTTCCATGAACCCCATATGTAACTGTAATCCAAATACTTTGTGATTCACACCCATATGATGATAAATGGTTATCTGTCACATTAGATGTTAATCAGATAGCTAGACATCCAAGCTAAACAGTTTCCTGTGGAGTTCCACCTGTCCCTGTTCAAGTCAGATCTTTTCCATTTACCTCCACCCTTCCCTATCCCCACCCTCAAAGCACTATCTCATGAGCACTCCATTTCAAGAAGGTGCCAGGAGACGGTGGAACTCAAAAAGGATATGAAAGCTGGCAATTAACTGGATAGATTAGTCACTGTTCAGCAATATGGTATCCCCTTTCTTTCCTTCAAGATGCAGAGCACACTTAGCCATAGCCCTTATTACTAGAGCTGAGTGCATCACTCATTTTTCAGTTAGGTGGCAGTTCAAGAAACAAAAACAAAAAATCAGTATGGGTCAAACTGAATCTGAAACTTTTCAGTGACTTGAAAGGTCTATTTTTGGTCTGCTTCAGAATGGAGATTTGAACCTGGGAGTCCCACGCCCCAGGTGACTGCCCTAACCACTGAGCTAAATGTGATAAGAGGCACTGATAGCACCACCCACTCTTTCTCTTCTGACAATTTTCTGTGTTGCCAAAAACTATTCATATCAAATTTGTGACTAGCTTCAGATCAATCAAACCTGCCTTATTCATTGAGTAAACCATTTGTCTGTAAAACTGCACCCAGCTCTACTTGTTACCGTTGTGAAATTCTAGGGCACAGAATTCTGATCTCCACCCCCACCCCTCGAATCTTCCTCAAATGAGCAAAAAGACAGATTTAATATAAAAAGGCATAGACTGGAGACCAGGGCCAGTAATACAAAGCGGGCTCTGTTTGGCATCCTTTAATCTGGCAAAACTCCCTTTGAGTTCAAAGGAGTTTGGCCTGAATAAGGAGTATTGCAAACAGCCTGAATAGAGACACAACAGAAAGCAAGCTTTTAGGAAATGCAGATTATTCAAATTGTGTAACCTAAAATTAACCAGATCTACGTATTTACGCCTATTTTACTTCCAGCTTTTGATAGTTTCCAATTAAGTGACTGAAGATTCTTTACCATATTAGCATATCAATAGGAAGTTAATTACATGTTCATTTTTTATGGAAACTTGAGTTTGTTACATGGCAACCAGATTTCTTCTTCACTTTTTTAGTCTTTTTTTTTTAAGTCTCAGCAGTTGTTTTAAGGTGGTATTTTTGAACAGATGTGTATACGTTATTGCTGGACTGTTCATTAGTTAATGAAAAACAGATCCCATTCAACAGTATTTCCTTATCCACGCTCAGGCTTAAGTAATTTCTTATCATCATTGCATGTGGGCACCTTCCAGTAGAGTACTCTCTATACAGCTTGTCTCTGTCACATTTGGTTCATTCTTTCTTCCTTTTCCTCCCGAGGTGAAAGCTACATGTGGCATTTTCTGTTTGTCTGCTGTGCTATGTGTGAGAAAAGGCTTGAGAAAGATGTGATTGTGATAAGATTTGGGGTTGGTTCTTGAATCCAGTGGGATTTCATTTCTCAGTGTTGGACCAGCCCTGGAGAAGGCGCTTGTCACCTGCACAAACTAACTTTATCTTTTTGGTAGACAATTCCATTCTGCCAGAGGAGTAGAGTGGAATTCCACATCTGAGCAGTCAGTGTACACGACTGTGTTCTGAGGAAATGAGGCTTGGGCTCTGAAGCCTAGGGAGGAGCGTGGGCTTCAGAGCCCCAGCTTCAACATCTATGCTACTATTTTTAGCATGGTAGCCTGAGCCCCACAGGCCTGAATCTGTTCACCTAGGCTCTGAGACTTGCTGCTGCAGGCTGCATAGATGTACCCTCAAAGTTAGACATTTCATAAGGGCTTGTTCCTGCACAGCACGCATGCAAAATGTGTTTAATTAACCAGGAGGGAAAATATGAACTGCATGGGAATCTGATCTCATATTTATGATGTGATCTGATATAACATTAATAATGATGTGTGCAGTTACCAAGTCAGACTTTATCCCTGATGATGATCAGTATTGTCTGGTTGTCAGAAATGCTGAGGCTTGCAGTTAATCATACCCATCCTCAGACATAACAGTAAGCAATGAAGAACATAAGAATGTCCATACTAGGTCAGACCAATGGTCCAGTTAGCCCAGTATCCTGTCTTCTGACAGTGGCCAATACCAGGTGCTTCAGAGGGAATTAATAGAACAGGCAATCATCAAATAATCCATCCCCTGTTGTCCACTCCCAGTTTCTGGCGGTCAGAGACTAAGGACACACAGCACACGGAGACGCATCCCTGACCATCTTGGCTAATAGCCATTGATGGACCTATTCTCTGTGAACTTATCTAACTCTTTTTTGAACCCCAAAACATTTGCACAACAGTCACCAGAACCACATCAACAGGGAAGGAATTTAAATAACTACCAATAGTCAAAATCTTCTGTAAAAAGAAAAGGAGTACTTGTGGCACCTTAGAGACTAATCAATTTATTTGAGCATAAGCTTTCGTGATGCATCCGATGAAGTGAGCTGTAGCTCACGAAAGCTTATGCTCAAATAAATTGGTTAGTCTCTAAGGTGCCACAAGTACTCCTTTTCTTTTTGCAAATACAGACTAACACGGCTGTTACTCTGAAAATCTTCTGTGAGACCCTTTATGGACAATTTCCAGTAACAGTAAATTTGGCAAATGGGACTTGTGGGTTCCCACTTCAAATTCAATCAGGGAATAGGCACACAAGCTCCTTGAAATTTACTTCTGCTTAGTGTTGAGCGCTACATGTATCACTGAACCTTACTAGAACATACCCACATTGTGAATAGCACTGTCCCACTATCTTTTCTGTCAGTTCATTTAGCAGCTATCTATTTAGAAACCTTTGGACACATCCTGGGACATAAAGCACCAATAGGGCACATGAAAATTCAAGTGTCAGCCCAATTAAAGCTTTTTAACTCCAAGAAATAGCAATTTAATATGAATGTGGTATTTAATTGGCAGCCAGGAGGATGGAACAGTGCAATGATATACTGTAGTATGGTTTAATATTATTGAGAGAGAGAGAGAGAGAGAGAGAGAGAGAGAGACCCAGATGTAGTCCCATTCATTAAAGAGTTGTGGAAAATTATCAAAAACAAGGATAGTTTTGATCAGATCAGGAAGAGAGAAAGTTTTTCTTAAAACCTGAGCACAAGAAGCAACAAGATGAAATAACCTGCCTAGGACAAAGCCATTATGGGGACAGTATGTATATAAGGTTAAAAAAAGAGTAGTTGGAGTCAAAAATAGCCCCAGGAATTGTAACAGTCAGCTTAGATATCAAATCCTATCTAGTCAAGGCAAACAGACTAGCATTTAAGATCTAACTTAATAACATCTGTATCACAAAATACAGAAAGTAGTAATATATATATATATATATATATATATATATATATATATATATATATTTCTGCATTCAGTTCCACACAGTCTTAGGCTTCATTTCACTGGAACTTAAGGTGAATAGAAAGCTGGCTAGATCGTTGGGCTCAATGGGTAGAAATCAATGCCCCAGTATCTAGTTGGCAGCTGGTATCAAGTGGAGTGCCCCAGGGGTCGGTCCTGGGGCTGGTTTTGTTCAACATCTTCATTAATGATCTAGATTATGGGATGGATTGCACCCTCAGCAATTTCGCGGATGACACTAAGCTGGGGGGAGAGGTAGATATTCTGGAGGATAGGGAGAAGGTCCAGAGTGACCTAGACAAATTAGAGGATTGGGCCAAAAGAAATCTGATGAGGTTCAACAAGGAGTCCTGCACTTAGGATGGAAGAATCCCATGCACTGCTAGAGGCTGGGGAGCAACTGGCTAAGTGGCAGTTCTGCAGAAAATGACCTGGGAATTACAGTGGATGAGAAGCTGGATATGCGTCAACAGTATGCCTTTGTTGCCAAGCAGGCTAATGGCATATTGTGCTGAATTAGTAGGAGCATTGCCAGCACATCGAGGGAAGTGATTATTTCCCTTTATTTGGCACTGGCGAGGCCACAACTGGAATATTGTGTCCAATTTTGGGGCCCCCACTACAGAAAGGAAGGAAACTACAGACTAGGGAGGAGTATAAAGATATTGCTAGAGTATGCAGGGGTGTAATCAGGAAGGCCAAGGCATGACTGAAATTGCAGCTAGCAAGGGATGTGAAGGGTAACAAGAAGGGTTTCTACTGGTATGTTAGCAACAAGAAGAAGATCAGGGAAAGTGTGGGACCCTTTCTGAATGTGGGAGGCAAATAGTGTCAGATGATGTGGAAAAAGCAGAAGTACTCAAGGCTCTTTTTGCCTTGTTCTTCACAGTCAAGGTCAGCTCCGAAACTGCTGCACTGGGCAACACAGTATGGGGTAGAGGTGAGCAGCCTTCAGTGGTGAAAGGACAGGTTGAGGACTATTTAGAAAAGCTGGACATGCACAAGTCCATGGGACCAGATCTAATGCATCGGAGAGTTCTGAGGGAGTTAGCTGATGTGAATGCGGAGCCATTGGCCATTATCTTTGAAAATTCGTGGTGATCGGGGGAGGTCCCAGACAATTGGAAAAGTGCAAATATAGTCACCATCCTTAAAAAAGGGAAGAAAAAGAACCTGGGGAACTACAGACCGGTCAGCCTCACGTCAATCCCCAGCAAAATCATGGAGCAGGTCCTCAAGAAATCCATTCTGAAGCACTTGGAGGAGAGGAAGGTGATCAGGAACAGTCAACATGGATTCACCAAGGGCAAGTCATGCCTGACCAACTTGATTACTTTCTATGATGAGCTAACTGGCTCTGTGGATATGGGGAAAGTAGTGTATGTGATATATCTTGACTTTAGCAAAGCTTTTGATATGGTGTCCCACAGTATTCTTGCCAGCAAGTTAAAGAAATATGTATTGGATGAATGAACTGTAAGGTGGATAGAAAGCTGGCTAGATTGTCAGGCTCAATGGGTAATGATAAAGGGCTCAATGTTTGGTTGGCAGCTGGTATCAAGCAGAGTGCCCCAAGGGTCGTTCCTGGGGCTGGTTTTCTTCAACATCTTTATAAATGATCTAGATGATGGGATAGATTGCACCCTCAGCAAGTTTGCAGATGACACTAAGATAGGGGAGAGGTAGATATGCTGAAGGGTAGGGATAGGGTCCAGAGTGACCTAGACAAATTGGACGATTGGGCCAAAAGAAATCTGAAGCCACACCTGGAGTATTGTGTCCAGTTGTGGTCCCCCCACTACAGAAGGGATGTGAACAAATTGGAGAGAGTCCAGTGGAGGGCAATGAAAATTATTAGGGTTCTGGGGCACATGACTTACGAGGAGAGGCTGAGGGAACTAGAAAAGGAGTACTTGTGGCACCTTAGAGACTAACCAATTTATTTGAGCATAAGCTTTTGTGAGCTACAGCTCACTTCATCAGATGCATCAGTAGAAAATACAGTGGGGAGATTTATATACATAGAGAACATGAAACAATGGGTGTTACCATACACACTGTAACGAAAGTGATCACTTAAGGTGAGCTATTACCAGCAGGAGAGTGGGGGGAGGGGGGTTGCCGGTGAGTATTTGCTTCAGGTTGGGGGGCTGTCTGTAAACAAGGACTGGCCATCTCCCAAGATCTGTGAGAGTGATGGGTGGTCCTTCAGGATAGGTTGTAGATCCTGGATGATTCATTGGAGGGGTTTTAGTTGGGGGCTGAAGGTGATGGCTAGTGGCATTCTGTTATTTTCTTTGTTGAGCCTGTCCTGTAGTAGGTGACTTCTGGGTACTCTTCTGGCTCTGTCAATCTGTTTCTTCACTTCAGCAGGTGGGTATTGTAGTTCTAAGAATGCTTGAGGGAACTAGGTTATTTAGTCTGCCGAAGAGAAGAGTAAGGGGGTATTTGATAGCAGCGTTCAACTACCTGAAGTGGGGTTCCAAAGAGGATGGAGCTAGGCTGTTCTCAGGGTGGCAGATGATAGAACAAGGAGCAATGGTCTCAATTTGCAGTGGGGGAGGTCTAGGTTAGATATTAGGAAAAACTATTTCACCAGGAGGGTGCTGAAGCACTGGAATGGGTTACCTAGGGAGGTGGTGGAATCTCCATCCTTAGAGGTTTTTATGTCCAGCTTGACAAAGCTCTGACTGAGATGATTTAATTGGAGTCGGTCCCGCTTTGCGCAGCGGGTTGGACATAATGAAGATCAAAATTGATTTTAAATCTGTCAAACCTTTTCCATTACAATATGCAGAGGACTTTTTAGTGACTCTAAAGTGCGTGTCTGAATTCCACTTACATTAAGGGGCAGTGTAAAGAGGGCCTTAAAATGGGTTTAAATTATATTTTTACACGGGCTGTGAGAGTAGTGTAAAGTGGCCTTAGTGTAAATGAGAATCAGACCCCATATCAGCTGTTTAAATCTTGCCATATAACAGTAGTGGTCAGAGCTCAGAGGGAAGTTACTCAGCCATAAGTAATTTCTCCTTGTTAGAATCTTCAGTTCCACATGATCCTTTTCCAGACACTAGGATTTAAGTTAGATTTATATGTGACGTTGACTTACCCTTTACTTCAAATATATGTAATATTAAATAGCAATTATTCAAATAGCCACAACACCCAAAGCAGATGAATATTGTTGCTAACAATAAACTAAATATGTTGGATCTCATGAAGCAACAGTATCCATGTTACTGAAGTGAGCTGTAGCTCACAAAAGCTTATGCTCAAATAAATTGGTTAGTCTCTAAGGTGCCACAAGTACTCCTTTTCTTTTTGTGAATACAGACTAACATGGCTGTTACTCTGAATTCTGACACAGACGTTAATTAGTTTAGCTACACCACTTTCAGAAAGGATTTTTTTTTTTTTTTATTGAGGAACAATGACATTTTGAGCCAGATTCCAATTTATAGTAAGGCTTTCTTTTTCCCTGCCTTACCTCCACCAGCTGTGGATTTTTCCCTCATCTAACACCATAGAAAGTCTGTAAGTTCCCTAATATCTCTCAGCCCCACCTTTCAGATGCATTTTATGTTACAAATATATCCAGAGGACATCTTGAAAAGATTTTTCTTTTTTTCCATTTGTATATTGAAAATTACGTATTGTACAACCAGATGAACTGTGTGTATTCTTCAACAACTTTGGGACCCTCTAGCCTTAGTCCTTTTAGTGATTGGTGTATGGGAAACAAAAATCTGTGTTACATATGTTTTTAGAAAAAAAAGTTGTATTTTTAAATAGTACACATATTTAAAATGTCTTACTATAATTCCCAGACTCCTACTTTTTTGTTTACAGTATTCACTGTCCAATTATCCATATTGGAAAACACGTTGTTTACTTGAAATTTGGATTCTTATAGCTTTTTTATTCCAAACTTCAGAGACTCTAGCTTTTCTCATGAATATTAGCTGCAACTATCACTGTGAGACCAATTGATTTTTTTATTCACAGGATGAACTGAAAAAATTGAAAAGAAAGTCCATTTCAGGATGGGTTGTTTAACCCAAAATGAAATGTTTCATTTTTTGTTTTGTTTTTAAATTAAATTAAATTAAATGTTTTAAAAATGAAATATTTCATTTTTAAAAATATCAAAATGAAATGTTTTGATTTAAAATTGGCCAAAACTATTTGCAAAATTTGACATGAATTCATGCAGTTTTGGTCAACCCAAATCCTACATTTTTTTGGCAAATAAAACATTTATCCAAAAAGTTTTGCCTTGTTCTAATTGTGACTCTATTTCAGTGAACAATACTATTTATGGATTAGGGTTTCTGAGTTGGTAACAATAGTACCAAACACAATTGCTGTTGGCATAGGCTGGGACTGACTTTCATTTTATGATGATAGTCGGGGCAGGATATGACAAGAATCTGGGATAGGATGGTAGGAGGAGAAGATGGAAGAGGAAGCAGCCTCTAGAAGGGACGAAGATAGGACCGATATTTGTATAAGGTATGTTGAGGACAGGAGCCAAGAGGTAGATTGGATGGGGGTAGTGAACGAGATTAAGGATTATGTATTTGGATTAGGTAGCATGGGTGTGCTTATGGTACAATGTCACTGGAAGGAATGTGATTTATCTTTAATCAGTGTAGCATTCCACGATTTATTCATCATTCTTGATAAAATGGTGCTGTTATCAGAGAACTGGATTTGACATAATTGTAGCCATTTTGTGTACTCAGCCACCATTATCTGGAAGTGAGAACACCACATAGTAAAGAATAATTTGGCATTTGCTTAAGCAGACAATCTTTACAGCTACAGTGTTGCTAAGAAAGATAGATAAAATGACAGATTCATGAAAATGGAAGGGAGTGTGGATAGCTGACTTTGGACCTGGGTATCTGTGACCATGAGTTTCTTGCTGGGAGTTGTTTTACTGATAAGTGAAATTATGAGGGTTTTTTTGCTATTGCTAAGGAAATTAGCCCAGTAGGGGGTTACTATGAGTTATTTCTTTGTTTTGACCAATTTATAAAAGATTAGTTTGAGTGTGCAATTTGGAGAGGATTTTGATGAGCTAGGAGACTGACATCTAACTCCCGAATAGCTAAGGGGAAGTCTGGCCACTGGAGTCCTGCTGCTGACCACTCACACCATCTCAGACTTTCGGTATCTATATCTGGGGTGCTCTAAACTATTATTATTTTAGATGTGTTCTTTAGGCTCAGTAAAAACAAGGATTTTTGTGTGAAAGCACTCTTGTGTGTTCCAATCATTTATCAGACAGAGGAGCTGTGTCCCCATTGATTTATGTCCTGAAGCCTCCTGGAAAATAAAAACTAGTTACCATAGTTTCAGGTTCAGAAAACCCTGCAAGGCAGTGCTAAGGTCTCCTTACCAGTCAGTTCCAAATTTTGCAGCTTGTCAAAGATCTTCCTTTAATTAGTCCTCTCATCTCACCATCAGCCACAAATAGCACTACATGTAAACCATCTTTTTCAAGCTGTTACAGCAACATCCACACAGCCAAGCAATTGCAAAACCTTGTTCCAGCCAAAATCAGACATGTTCTATCCAGCAATAACAGAACAGTGATCAAAACTCTAAAAATGAATGATAATGGTAAATTTTACAACAGAACTCACAACAGCCACAGTTGACAGTTTCTTCACTCTCATGTAAAGATTCAAAAAACATCTTTATCGTAGCCACAGGCTAACATCTGGTAGAGAATATAACAGGTTCTAAATATACTCATTTTTCAGGCAGTGAAATTCATTCAGCACACAATCAAGAACAGGCAGTAGATGATAGGTAGCAGGTGCCTGACAAATCCACTCAGTCAAGTACAGGGGAGCCCTTAGAAAGCAGTAAGGTCTAGATGATGGGAACTAGTGGAAAATAAGCAACAGTCAGAATAAAATTTGATCAGTGCCAATAGGGGTTGTAGCTGTGAGATTTCACTGTGTTCCCATCCAATATGAGCCAGTGCACAGTTGTGCAATGTCTTGTGGGTTTGTGGAAATCAGAATCTAATATTTCCCTTGAAAATAGAAGTGGGCTGAAGGCTTAATTCTTTTGTTATCTGAAGAACATATTCACAGAATTTAGTGACACTGGCAAACCTACCAGCTGTCACTGCTGTTTGTGTCACAGCACTACATAAACAGAATTTTCAGGGTTTCAGCAGCAGTGAAGAAATTACAGGCCAAAAGATTCAAAAGTCCTACTGTGAAAACCATTATGTGAGAATGTTTGACAAATAAAAATAGAAATAAATGAGAAAAAAGTCTTCACAATAAATATATTCCCTTCAAAGACACAGAGGGCCCAAATCTGCTCTCGTTTAGACTGATGTAAATCTAGTACCACTCTGATGCTGGAATAACAGAGCGAAGTGTCGCTATGCATCAGTGCATAGAATGTAAAAGAATTTAAAGGTAACGCATGGTCTATTTTACTCAACTTTTATTAACTCTCCTTTTTATTGTTTATTTCTTTTGATTTCCAGACTTGATTTCTTCATATTGTTGTCTTTTTCAAGGCTCATTTGTACCTTAAAGAATTTGAGGAACACTATTTCAGGGACACCACCCTAAAGTGTTCTGCTTTAGAGTAGAATGCCTCTGAAAGATCTCAGGCATGCAGAATCATGCCCCCTTTGTAAGGCTCAGATTACTCCCATCAATCACCCCATATGGTTAATCATCTCTGCTGGCTTGTGTGTGTGAGAGGCAGAGCCATAGCCATAATCCCTTCTCTTCCCCACTTTTTTTGAGGAGTTATATGTGTCCAGGAGAATAAGGAGGGAGCAATTCCTGAAGTCCCCTTAGCACAGGAGCTGCAGTTGTGGCTGGCCTTTTATCCAGATAACCCAAGGTATCTGGGGAAAATATAGTGAGGGATGGGGCAGAGGAACCTTGCATTCTCCTCCAAATTAGACCTGAAAGAGGGCCAGCTGCAATGTGAGCCTTAAATAATGGTATATTTTATGCACGCACCACACACATTAAAATAATATGATTAAGGTTTCAAAATCTGGCGCTCAAAAGTTAGGAAATACTAGAATTAAGGTTGCCTGAACAATATTTTATGGTACACATTTAATCACTGAGGGCATATATATAGGGGAACCAGTGTGACTTCACTGAGAAGTTGGGGGAGAGGGGCTGGATTAGATGAGGTGGAGGTTGTGTTATGCACAGCCCAGCTTCATGTGAGTTTCCTATGAAGTAGCAAACAGGGACTGCTTGCGTGGGAGTGGGGACAGAGGATATTTTAAAAATAGAATTTATAATTCAAAAGGTATTTCTTTTGTCTATGTAATTCATTGTAATCTATCAATAAAAATCAGCAATTATATGTTGATCTTAAAGTGTTAACAGAAAATACATTTGGAAAAAAAAATAAAAAACAGTGCATTACCTTTTATTTTAAATTGCAAATTTCTCACCCATCTCTGACCTTTATGTAGCCATACAACTAGGGGTACATGGGCATTCATGGCAGGGTCAAAGACAAGATAAGAGGGAAAATAGAAGGGAAATCTAATGAACATCTTAGATGACTGTATACTAATGGAAGAAGTATGGAGAATAAATGGGAAGAACTAGGGATTCTACTGAATAATCACAATTATGACATAGAATCTTAGAATCATAGAAGATTAGGGATGGAAGAGACTTTAGGAGATCATCTAGTCTAACGCTGTGATCAAAGCAGGACCAGCACCAACTAAACCATCCCAGCCAGGGCTTTGTCAAGCTGGGCCTTAAAAACCTCCAAGGATGGAGATTCCACCACCTCCCTAGGTAACCCATTCCAGTGCTTCAGCACCCTCCTAGTGAAATAGTTTTTCTTAATATCTAACCTAGACCTCCCCCACTGCAACTTGAGACCATTGCTCCTTGTTCTGTCATCTGCCACCACTGAGAGCAGCCTAGCTCCATCCTCTTTAGAACTCACTTCAGGTAGTTGAAGGCTGCTATCAAATCCCCCTCACTCTTCTTTTCTGCAGATTAAACAAGCCTAGTTCCCTCAACCTCTCCACGTAAGTCATGTGCCCTAGCCCCCTAATCATTTTTGTTGCCCTCTGCTGGACTCTCTACAGTTTGTCCACGTCTTTTCTGCAGTGGGGGTCCCAACCTGGATGCAATACTCCAGATGTGGACTCACCAGAGCCGAATAGATGGGAATAATCACTTCCCTCGATATGCTGGCAATGCTCCTACTAATGCAGCCCAATATGCCGTTAGCCTACTTGGCAACAAGGGCACACTGCTGACTCATTTCCAGCTTCTCATCCACTGTAAGCCCAAGGTCCTTTTCTGCAGAACTGCTGCTTAGCCAGTTGGTCCACATCCTGTAGCGGTACATGGGATTCTTCCATCCTAAGTGCAGGACTCTGTACCTGTCCTTTTTGAACATCATCAAATTTATTTTGGCCCAATCCACCAGTTTGTCTAGGTCACTCTGGATCCTATCCCTACCTCCAGCATATCATAACTGACATCAAAGATGACTTGGTGGGATAATGCATATAATTCACAATAGAAGGTATAGAAGGGTACAGGTTGTTCAGGAAGAACAGGTAGGGAGAAAACGGAGGAGGTGTTGCCTTGTATATCAAAGATGCATATACTTGCACTGCTGCTGAGATAGAAGTGGGATAAGGATAAAATGGATAAAAAAGGGTGATGTCATGCTAGGTGTAGACTCTAACCAGGAAGATAAGGCTTTTATTTTATAATAAGGCCTTTATTTTAAACAACTAAAAGAATCATGCAAAACACAGGATTTGGTGGTGATAGCGGACTTCATCTTCTCAGACATCTGTTGGGGAAATAATACAAAAGGACACAGATTTTCCAACAAGTTATTGGAATGCAGTGGAGACAGGTTTTTTTTATTACAGAAAATGGGGAAAGTGACTTGAAGAGAGGCTGTTCTAGATTTGATTCTGACAGCTAGGGAGGAACTGACTGAAAATTTAAAGGTGGAAGGCAGTTTGGGTGAAAGTGATTATGAAGTGATAAAGTTCATGTTCCTAAGAAATGGTAGGAGGGAAAAGAGTAGAATAAAAACGTGGTCTTCAAGAAGGCAGATTTCAGCAAGCTCAGAGAATTGGTAGGTAAGTTCCTATCGGAAACAAGTTTAAAAGGGAAAAAGAATTTAGAGAGTGGGCTTTTTTTTAAAGAAACATTATTAAAAGTGTGATGTTGGATTGAATATGTGAGAAACATTATGAGATTAACAATACCAATATTATAAAATTGCAACAAATCTTACCCGATATGCCGTGTAAGGTATCGGAGGTGTTATGACTTGCCAAGTATGATAATCTTGTTTCAATGTTTATATCATCTTTGTATCATGAATTATAATTATGTGTGATATATCTGTATTTCAAACTTGTGCTGTGTTTCTAGGTGAGACCCCCAGATAGACTGGCATCAACACTAAGCTTGCTTGATGGCTCATCAAGAACAATCAGCTATACCAGGGATTGGCAACCTTTGGCCCGTGGCCCGCCAGGATAAGTCCCCTGGCGGGCCGGGCCAATTTGTTTACCTGCCACGTCCGTGGGTTCGGCCGATCGCAACTCCCACTGGCTGCGGTTCAGCGTTCCAGGCCAATGGGGACTACAGGACGTGGCGGCCAGCACATCCCTTGGCCTGTGCTGCTTCCCACAGCCCCCATTGGCCTGGAGCGGCAAACCACGGCCAGTGAGAGCTGAAATCGGCCAAACCTGTGGATGTGGCAGGTAAACAAACCAGTCCAGCCCACCAGGGAGTTTATCCTGGTGGGCCACGGGCCAAAGGTTGATGATCCCTGAGCTATACAATGAACTCATTGAGAAAAAGCAGTGTTTAAACCTATGAGACAGTAGGACAGGGGTCGGCAACCTTCAACATGCAGCCCATCAGGGTAATCTGCTGGTGGGCCATGAGACATTTTGTTTACATTGACCGTCTCCTGGCACGGCCCCCTGCTGCTTCCAGTGGCCGCGGTTCACCATTCCTGGCCAATGGGAGCTGCAGGAAGCGGCGGGCCGCAGGGGTGTGCTGGCTGCCGCTTCCCACAGCTCCCATTGGCTAGGAACAGTGAACTGGTGCCACTGGGAGTGGCAAGGGGCCGTGCCCGCAGATGCTCAATGTGATCAAAATGTCTCACAGCCCGCCAGCGGATTACCCTGATGGGCCGCGTGCCGAAGGTTGCCGACCTCTGCTGTAGAACATGTAGGGACATGTCTAATGCTTTTCCATACCATTTGTTGCAAGTCTGTGTCTGAGACAAAGGAAGTATAAGCCATATGACAAAGGATATAAAAAGGCAGCTGTATCTTCTCCATCTTGTATTCAATCCTGTTTTTTATCTCTGGAGTAGCTTCTCTACAAACTGAAGCGCTGAACAAAGGACTGAATGACCCATCCAAGTTTTGGATATATTCCAGAGGGACATGCAAGCCAGCAAACTCACCAATACTGCTAGGAAAGTGATATATGGACTCTGATGTCTTATGTATGTATCTGTGTGCTTTTATCACTTAACAACTCTCTTCTTGTTCTTTCTTTCTTTTATAATAAACCTTTCATTTTAGATACAAAAGGATTGGCTGGCAGCATGGTATTTTGGGTAAGATCCAAACCAATATTGACCTGGTAATGTGGTTGGCACTTTGGGTACCAGAAGAACATTTTGTACAGTGAGTACAGTTTTTAAATAACTTCTCACTTTACTGGACCTATATGCTGACTGAGAACCAGAGAACTGGAATGCAGTAAAGTGGACTGTGTGGTTTCTTTTTTCAGCTTCTTGATTACAAGTACAAGGGGTCAGGAGGACATTTTGTGACTGGTTAGTGAAACTAACTTCACTTTTAATCTCCTGTTTTAGGAGAATCTGGTCTCCTTTTTGCAGCCTGCCCTGACCTTGGCATTTTCAGTGAGGGCTACCCTAGGCACCATGTGTCAAAAAGGGCACAAAAACAATCTTTCACAGTACATAGGAAAGATAGGAAGTATGATAAAAGACCACCCTGGCTTAACCAGATCTTCAATGTTCTTAAACAAACAAAAAATATCATACAAAAAGTGGAACCTAGGTCAAATGATGAAGAATGAATATACAAAAACAACCTAAGCAGGTCGGGAAAAAAATAGAATGGCCAAGATAAAGCTAGTTAGGGACATAAAGGGTAATAAGAAAACATTTTACTTATACATTAGATGCAAGAGGAAGACCATAAATAGAGTAGGCCCATGAATCAATGAGGAGGGAAAGACAATAACAGAAAACAGAGCAATGGCCAAAATGTTAAATGTCTTTTTTGTTCCATTTTTCATCAAAAAGGTTAGCAGTCTAACATAATGAACATCACTGTAAATAGGGAATGATCTTTGACTAAAACAAGGAGAGAGCTAATTATATATTGCTTGGACAAGTTAGATGTCTTCAGATCACCATAAGTACCTGAAAGAGGAATTTGTTTCTCTCATCAGGAAAATATCGAAGGCAACAGTGTTTATAAAAAGTCTTATTTTCATACACTTTGTTTTTATCTTTGTTTAAGTATGCACTACACAAGTAAAGCCTAATATTTCTTACAGGTATTTCATTTAGCTTTATGAATGAATTTGACAAATTCTAGTATAAGAACAGCAATTTAGAAAATATTCACTGATTCCCTCTTGGTGTTATTTATAAAGAATTTATAGCACTTTTTGATTGACTGATATTGTCTTTGTTCTCATCTGCAGTGGCACAGACATATTAACCTGAGAATATAATAGAGTTAGTTGCTTTAAATAACAAACTCAAAATTTGTTACATTCAAATCTTTAGTATTACTGTGGAATTATATGCAGTTCCACACTGCTATGTCTCAGTTATGTTAAAGCATCATAGCTTGAGATGCTATATGTGCACAGGAGTCAGGACATTTTCTTATGACTCCCACAGCAACTATAATTCAGTAACGTTCCAGATAGGTAATAATTTGCATGTCTACATTTGTTGTTAACTTTAGTGCTTTACCTTATAAATGCAATGGGGTAGATTTTACTCTTGGTCACACTAGTGTTTAATGTTTGTGGGCCAGAAAACAGACTTTTCACTGTGGGCAGCTGAATAGTTAAGAAGGGAAAAGTGGCTTGAAGCCACTTTTCTGTCCTCTGATCCTGGACCATCTGCGGCAAAACTACCCCAACAAATAAAATTCCAAATTGACTTCAATGGCAGTTGAGTTAGGCTGAGAGTCTTTGAAAATGTTACCTATATCTTTCAGCACAAAGTGTAAGGTGAAAGCGTACCACACTGGCTGGATCCCCTTAGAAGATTTCTTAAGGTCAGGAGATGCAGAGATGGATTATCAAAGTGTAAGAAGCAAGCAGGTAGCCAAAGCTTGTCTGTGCTTTATTGAGGTATGGAGTTGCCTCAAAAATATATTTGACCCAGTGTGACTTGTTAATAGGTAAAGTGTTTTTTAATAACTATTATTTAAAGGTTTCATCAATGGGCATGGTCTTTGCTTATAACTGGCATGTAACAGGATGCATTTAGTTATGCAGGAGAACTAGATAGGAAATTGAAAATGAGAACAAGTATTGTTGTGTGAAGTTTAAATTGTCTTAACTAAAATTTGCTAAAGAAAAGACTTTTGGTTTGAATGGGAAAGTTGTGGTCATATAAATTCACAAAATCCGACGTTAGATGACAGAGAAGACAAGAGAAAAACTGCAGCACCTTTGTGATGTTGACAATAGAGCTTTTCCAAAAAAAAAAGCTAATCTTCCAGTGATGTTAAACAAACAGTAATTATATTTCTTACCACCTATGTATTCCAGAAATATAAACAATGTGGTCAACTTCTGCTCTTAGTTACACCCATTCAACTCCATTAATTTGAAAAAGATTGTACAAGAGTACCTGAGGGCAGGTTATGGTTGTATATCTTGTTTGTTTTTTTAAGCATTTCTCAAGCTATGAGTGTTCCGATGGCCTCTCTATTTCCCAGGCTTAATAGCAAACAGATTAATCCTTTGGAGTTCAATGTAATGGAAATTTCTCTTCTGACTGCTGAATGACACAATTATTAAAACCAACTGTTCATATTAACCAATATCAGAAGGGTCCCCTGGAATCAATTTTGTCAAACTAATGCATATCTCTTCACATTTCATTACAACATGAACTTTCATTCCATAATTAATTACCTGAGCTGCATGAGTAGGCACTGGATAGTAAAAGATTAGGATCTGGTTTTCAGGCACAGAGGTACGTGTCTGACTGTAGAAAGCCAAAGCAATAGTTTGGATCCAAATCCAGAAATAATTTTTGGTATTTAGACCTGAAATATTGATTCAGGTTTTGAGTGTCAGTTTAAAAATGTCAATTTAAAAATCTATCTATTTTAGACAAAAATGGGATTCTATTCAAGGTTGTGCTATAGTTCTGTTCTATTCTATATGGATTCTTATATAGTCCTCATCATCATAATATCTGTACAGTATCTTTACCAGAGATGTTATGAGGCTTTTTAAATTAACATTTTTAAAGTGGTTTGAGATCCTTAGATTAAAGGTGTTATACAATTGCAAAGAATTTCCAAAGCTAAATGGTATAGGCAATGTAACATTCGCCTTCCGATAAAGTGAATAGCACATCAATTTTTATGGCTGTCAGCAGAGATCTCAATATGTTGCTATGCTACAGTGTTTTATCATTTTATGCTATGGGATATGAGGGAAGGTCCTCTCATGGACCAGGAACTGGTTAAAAGAGAAGAAACAAAAGATAGGAATAAATGGTCAGTTTTCAAAATGGAGAAAGGTAAAAAGGGGTTCCCCCAAGGATCTGTACTTGGACCTGTGCTGTTCAACATATTCATAAATGACCTGGGAAAGGAGGTGAACAGTAAGGTGGCAAAATTTGCATACAATTCAAAATTACTCAAGATAGTTAGGTCGAAAGCTGACTGAAAAGAGTTATAAAAGAATCTTACTAACCTGGGTGAGTGGACAACAAAATGGCAGATGAGATTCATTGTTGATAAGTGCCAAGCAATACACATGAAGAAACATAATCTCTACTGTACAAACAGAATGATGGGGTCTAAATTAACTGTTACTACTAAAGAAAGAGATCTTAGAGTCACTGTGGATAGTTCTCTGAAAACATCTGCTCAATGTGCAGCAGCAGGCAAAAAAGCTAACAAAATGTTGGAACCATTAGCAAAGGGATAGATAATGAGTAATAAGTGGCATCTCATATAGTCACTATATAAATCCATGGTATGCCCACACCTTGAAAATTGTGTACAGTTCTGGTTGTTCCATCTCAAAAAAAGATACATTAGAATTAGAAAAAGTACAGAGAAAGGAAAGAAAAGTTATTAGGCGTATGGAACAGCTTCCATATGAGGAGAGAGAAAAAAGATGGGGACTTAGAAAACAAATAACTATGGGGGGATATGATAACGGTCTATAAAATCATGAGTGGTATACAGAAAGTTAATAGGGAAGCATTATTTACCCCTTCACATAACACACAAACAAGATGTCACCCAATGAAATTAATTGGCAGCATGTTTAAAACAAATCAAAGGAAATACTTTGTCATACAATGCACAGTCAGCCTGTGGAACTCATTGCCATGGGATGTTGAAAAGGCCAAAAGTATAACAGCTAAAAAGATAATTAGATAAGTTCATGAAGAATAGATTCATCAATGGCTATTAGCCAACCTCGTCAGAAATGCACTCCCAAGTTCCAGGTATTCCTAAATCTCCAATTGCCAGAAGCTGGGACTGGATGACAGTGGATGGATCCTTCAAAATTGCCGTGTTTCGTTCATTCTTTCTGAATCATCAACCACTGTCCACTGTTAGAAGACAGGATACTGAGCTAGATAGTCCATTGGTCTGACTCAGTATGTCCATTCTTATGTTCTTACGATGGGATGCAGCAAGAGAAGAGAATGGGGAGAAAAGAGGAAATAGATCCATACCATGACTGTACCCTGATAAACAAAAGTAGGTGTGTGTGCAGTCTGTGTGTGTTGAGGGGAATTGTGTGTGGCATAACCCTGATTCTCCTTTCCAGGACTATTTCTATAAATTTTATCACTTACCTTTGACTAGGATGGAGAATATGGATTGATGTGAAAACAGATAAAAGCATGATGTTTCTTTCTCAGAAAATGTTAAAATACCAGATGTAATTTCCTGTATTTTGGGAGATAAATTTCATATAAAAGCCACATATTCTTTATCTGTCCCCCATTCCCCCACGCAACAGGCAAGAGGGAGCAGTTAGTGGTGGGGTAGAAAATGTGTCTCCTTCTCTATCCCTCACCATTTGAGTCCCCCTCCCCCATCAACAGTATGATCCCCTGCAGCACACTAGTAGCTCTTTTGCTTATAACTGATTTCATAGAAATATAGATGTGTGTGACCTCTGAGAAATAAATACACATTTCCTACATGGGTGTTTTGTTTTGTTTTCATTTTTTTCTTTAATGGGTTAAAGTATAGTTAACTTCTGAATTAAAATGAAACATATATCTGTAACTATACTATTTTATGGGAGTATGTTGAAGTTAAAATTTTCTTTGTAAATGTGATCTATGTCTTTGGTGTCAGGTTGTGCTACTGCAGTTTGCAATACCTGGGGTTTAGCAAAAAGCCCACAACCAATAATAAAAATATTTGGGTGATATAGCACTTTTTATCTGTAGATCTCAAAGTACTTTAAAAATGAAGTAAAAACACATTATTCCTATTTTACTGGTGGGAAATATGTGTCATAGAGAGGTGAAGTGACTTGCCCAGCTTCACACAGCTGGTTGGAGATGGAATAATGATAATAGCCTGCTCTTACATAGCACTTTTCATCAGAGATCACAAAGTGCTTCACAATCTTCAGTGTATTTATCCAATGTATTTGGCAGGATGTGGGAGCATTCTTCCTGGGTGTGAGGCTGGTGAGAACATGTAATAGACTCTTAGAAATGTAATGCAAGAATTCCAGTCCCCCATTCTGAGGAAAGACCAAGTAAACCTAGATCATCCCTGACAGAAATATACCTAACCTTCTCCTTAAAATCCTCCAGTGAGAGGGATTCCATAACTTCTCTAGATAATGTGATCCAGTACTTAGCTATCCTTACAGTTAGAAAGATTTTCCTAATATCTAACCCTAAATATCCCTTGCTGAAAACTAACCCAATACTTTTTGTCATGGAGAACAATTGATCACTGTCCTATTTATGACAACCTTTAGCATATTGAAAACTGTTATGTGCCCCCTACTTCTCAACCTTTTCTTCGCTAGAGTAAATGTGCCACATTCTTTTAAACTTTCTTTATAAGTTATGTTTTCTAAACATGCTATCAGTTTTTGTTGCTCTCCTCTGGACTCTCCTCTATTTGATCATATCTTTCTTAAAGTGTGGTGCCCCAAACTGGACACAATTCACCAGCTGAGACCTCACCAGTGCTCAGTAACAGAACCTCATGCACTCCATTCATTTCTGGGTCCAGTTCAAGGTCCTGGTGTTCGGCAGACAGTCTTGGAAACTGTCTCCACATCTTTGTCCCACTGACAGAGTTATGACAAGGGCACTCTTTGCTTCAAAGCAATGTTCCATTCTTTGTAATGCTATTGTTTAAATGAGGCAAACACTATAACTCTTACTTATTTCTGGGGTACATTGTGGCACATTGTCAACCGATACCGGCAAAATCGTGCCCATTAGCGGCTGACTACCCAGAGTAGGTGGCAGTATAAAGGTGCACCACCCCAGTGCCTCCCGACACAGAATGCCTTCTCCCAATCTCTCTTGTATTAAGTACTGTGCACCTGTATGAGCTCTCTGGCTTGGTATTGTACATATTAATAGGGTGTAGGCAGTTCCTGCCTCATGTCCCCATGCACCAGTCCTACTTGGGCCTGGTCATGGCCACATCTCCTGTTCATCCTGTCAGACATCATGGTATAGGAGGAGAGCATTGGACTGCTGTTCTAACTATATGTTCATTGTGAACATAATAAAGTAATTTCCTTCCAACAACTCTTTCTTTTGCAGGTACTTTCCCACGTGTTCTGTACAATAATAAAAATTTAGTGAAAATATATTTATGAAGAGTTGTTAATTAATTACTAACATGAACACAATCTACAAATTAAACAGTCTGAAGATTTATATAATGTGGCTATTTGTTCTGATAAGTACCAGCTGAAAATATTCTCTGACTAGTTTAAGGTGTAAGGTGTCAGGTGTTTAATTTGTCCTTAAACTATGCTTATACCTTGATAACAGATAAACCCCCTTTGCCTTTTTTTCTGGTAAATGAAATGCTATTATTAAAAATGTATATTGTAGTATATTATATTGTGATGCGTATAACATACAGGAATTTCTTTCACTCATTCCCCAAATTGATCACATTGCAGCAGTTACATTGTTGCTATCTGTCACAAGACCTCATACTGTCCAATAGAATAGCACAGTCGTGGGCAACCTGCAGCCCGCAGGCTGCACACAGCCCATCAGGGTAATCTGTTTTCAGGCCGCCAGAGAGTTTATTTACATTTGCACAGCTGCCCGCAGCTCCTCGTGGCTGCGGTTCACTGTTCCAGGCCAATGGGAGTTGTGGGAAGTGGCGCGGGCCACAGGGCCATGCTGGACGCCAGTTCCCGCAACTCCCATTGGCTGGGAACAGTGAACTGCGACCACTGGGAGCTGCAGGTGGCCATGCAAATGTAAACAAACTGTTTCGCGGCCTGCCAGTGGATTACCCTCACAGATTGCAGGTTGCCTACCACTGGTATAGCTGTATTACATAAAGTGCAGAAGTAAACATTGGCCAGATACTGTGAATTGCTGAGTTCCTTCCTGAGCAAGGTGGGCAAAAAATACCACAGGCATCTGAGGTTCCCTGGTGGTTGTCCCTTGGGACTATTGGTCCAAGACCAAGGTCTGGAGTTAATCATCCTCATGGACTGTGTTTTGATCCCAGGAGGTTTAAATATCATGCTCGGGATATAATCTGATCACCATAGAGGTCAGGATTTATTTTATGTACAGAATAAACACAACCTGCAGAATGCATTGCAGATTTTTGGCCTTTCTCTGATGCCTCATTTATTGGTCACTACCACAAGTCCCAGATTTGATGGATAAGTCATCTACGCTTATGCCTGGGAGGAAAAAATATGAAAAAGAAAAGATTTTTGCCTAACTGCCTACATTTCTGTCCACGTCCCTATAACTTACACCTTTGATTTCAATATGTTGCATCTGACACTTAGTGTGATTGCCAGCCCAGATCCACTGTCTTTACTCTCACATACTAGATTTAAATGCCATAGAGCAGTGGTTCTCAAACTAGGGCTGCCGCTTGTTCAGAGAAAGGCCCTGGAGGGCCGGGCTCGACCCACGCCACTTCCCGCAGCCCCCCATTGGCCTGGAGCGGCAAACCGCGGCGAGTGGGAGCCGCGATCGGCCGAACCTGCAGACACAGCAGGTAAACAAACCGGCCCGGCCTGCCAGGGGCGTTCCTTGAACAAGCGGCTGCCCTAGTTTGAGAACCACTGCCATAGAGAAGTGTGCATAGTCTGTTTTCTCTGATGTTGCTTTTTTATATATGCCTGGGCCCTGGTCTACACTAGGACTTTAGGTCGAATTTAGCAGCGTTAAATCGATTTAAACCTGCACCCGTCCACACAATGAAGCCCTTTATTTCGACTTAAAGGGCTCTTAAAATCGATTTCCTTACTCCACCCCTGACAAGTGGATTAGCGCTTAAATCGACGTTGCCGGCTCGAATTTGGGGTACTGTGGACACAATTCGATGGTATTGGCCTCCGGGAGCTATCCCAGAGTGCTCCATTCTGACCGCTCTGGACAGCGCTCTCAACTCAGATGCACTGGCCAGGTAGACAGGAAAAGAACCGCGAACTTTTGAATCTCATTTCCTGTTTGGCCAGCGTGGCAAGCTGCAGGTGACCATGCAGAGCTCATCAGCACAGGTGACCATGATGGAGTCCCAGAATCGCAAAAGAGCTCCAGCATGGACTGAACGGGAGGTACGGGATCTGATCGCTGTTTGGGGAGAGGAATCCGTGCTATCAGAACTCCGTTCCAGTTTTCGAAATGCCAAAACCTTTCTGAAAATCTCCCAGGGCATGAAGGACAGAGGCCATAACAGGGACCCGAAGCAGTGCCGCGTGAAACTGAAGGAGCTGAGGCAAGCCTACCAGAAAACCAGAGAGGCGAACAGCCGCTCTGGGTCAGAGCCCCAAACATGCCGCTTCTATGATGAGCTGCATGCCATTTTAGGGGGTTCAGCCACCACTACCCCAGCCGTGTTGTTTCACTCCTTCAATGGAGATGGAGGCAATACAGAAGTAGGTTTTGGGGACGAAGAAGATGATGATGAGGAGGTTGTAGATAGCTCACAGCAAGCAAGCGGAGAAACCGGTTTTCCCGACAGCCAGGAACTGTTTCTCACCCTAGACCTGGAGCCAGTACCCCCCGAACCCACCCAAGGCTGCCTCCTGGACTCAGCAGGCGGAGAAGGGACCTCTGGTGAGTGTACCTTTTAAAATGCTATACATGGTTTAAAAGCAAGCATGTGAAAGGATTACTTTGCCCTGGCATTTGCGGTTCTGCCTTTGCAAAAGGTTTCTGGGGAGGGCAGCCTTATTTCGTCCTTCATGGTAGGACACTTTACCACTCCAGGCCAGCAACACGTACTGGGGAATCACTGTAGAACAAAGCATTGCAGTGTATGTTTGCTGGCATTCAACCAAAATCCGTTCACGCGGTGGGAGGAGGCAAAATGCGACCTTGTAACGAAAGCACATGTGCTATGTATGTAATGTTAACAGCAAGGTTTACCCTGAAAGAGTGTAGCGACTGTTTTATAAAATGTGTCTTTTTAAATACCGCTGTCCCTTTTTTTTTCTCCACCAGCTGCATGTGTTTCAATGATCACAGGATCTTCTCCTTCCCAGAGGCTACTGAAGCTTAGAAAGAAAAAAAAACGCACTCGCGATGAAATGTTCTCCGAGCTCATGCTGTCCTCCCACACTGACAGAGCACAGACGAATGCGTGGAGGCAAATAATGTCAGAGTGCAGGAAAGCACAAAATGACCGGGAGGAGAGGTGGAGGGCTGAAGAGAGTAAGTGGCGGGCTGAAGAGAGTAAGTGGCGGGCTGAAGACAGGGCTGAAGCTCAAAGGTGGCGGCAGCGTGATGAGAGGAGGCAGGATTCAATGCTGAGGCTGCTGCAGGACCAAACCAGTATGCTCCAGTGTATGGTTGAGCTGCAGCAAAGGCAGCTGGAGCACAGACTGCCACTGCAGCCCCTCTGTAACCAACCGCCCTCCTCCCCAAGTTCCATAGCCTCCACACCCAGATGCCCAAGAACGCGGTGGGGAGGCCTCCGGCCAACCAGCCACTCCCCCACAGAGGATTGCCCAAAAAAAAGAAGGCTGTCATTCAATAAATTTTAAAGTTGTAAACTTTTAAAGTGCTGTGCTTAAAGTGCTGTGTGGCATTTTCCTTCCCTCCTCCACCACCCCTCCTGGGATACCTTGGTAGTCATCCCCCTATTTGTGTGATGAATGAATAACGAATGCATGACTGTGAAGCAGCAATGACTTTATTGGCTCTGCAAGCAATGATTAAAGGGAGGAGGGGAGGGTGGTTAGCTTACAGGGAAGTAGAGTGAACCAAGGGGTGGGGGGGTTCATCAAGGAGAAACAAACAGAACTTTCACACCGTAGCCTGGCCAGTCATGAAACTGTTTTTCAAAGCTTCTCTGATGCGTACCGCGCCCTCCTGTGCTCTTCTAACCGCCCTGGTGTCTGGCTGCGCGTAACCAGCAGCCAGGCGATTTGCCTCAACCTCCCACCCCGCCATAAACGTCTCCCCCTTACTCTCACAGATATTGTGGAGCACACAGCAAGCAGTAATAACAGTGGGAATATTGGTTTCGCTGAGGTCTAAGCGAGTCAATAAACTGCGCCAGCGCGCCTTTAAACGTCCAAATGCACATTCTACCACCATTCTGCACTTGCTCAGCCTGTAGTTGAACAGCTCCTGACCACTGTCCAGGCTGCCTGTGTACGGCTTCATGAGCCATGGCATTAAGGGGTAGGCTGGGTCCCCAAGGATACATATAGGCATTTCAACATCCCCAACAGTTATTTTCTGGTCTGGGAATAAAGTCCCTTCCTGCAGCTTTTGAAACAGACCAGAGTTCCTGAAGATGAGAGCATCATGCACCTTTCCCGGCCATCCCACGTTGATGTTGGTGAAACGTCCCTTGTGATCCACCAGAGCTTGCAGCACTATCGAAAAGTACCCCTTGCGGTTTATGTACTCGGCGGCTTGGTGCTCCGGTGCCAAGATAGGGATATGGGTTCCATCTATAGCCCCACCACAGTTAGGGAATCCCATTGCAGCAAAGCCATCCACTATGACCTGCACATTTCGCAGGGTCACTACCCTTGATATCAGCAGATCTTTGATTGCGTGGGCTACTTGCATCACAGCAGCCCCCACAGTAGATTTGCCCACTCCAAATTGATTCCCAACTGACCGGTAGCTGTCTGGCGTTGCAAGCTTCCACAGGGCTATCGCCACTCGCTTCTCAACTGTGAGGGCTGCTCTCATCTTGGTATTCATGCGCTTCAGGACAGGGGAAAGCAAGTCACAAAGTTCCATGAAAGTGCCCTTACGCATGCGAAAGTTTCGTAGCCACTGGGAATCGTCCCAGACCTGCCACACTATGCGGTCCCACCAGTCTGTGCTTGTTTCCCGAGCCCAGAATCGGCGTTCCACAGCATGAACCTGCCCCATTAGCACCATGATGCATGCATTGTCAGGGCCCATGCTTTCAGAGAAATCTGTGTCCATGTCCTGATCACTCACGGGACCGCGCTGACGTCGCCTCCTCGCCCGGTATCGCGTTGCCATGTTCTGGTGCTGCATATACTGCTGAATAATGCGTGTGGTGGTTAATGTGCTCCTAATTGCCAAAGTGAGCTGAGCGGGCTCCATGCTTGCCGTGGTATGGCGTCCGCACAGAAAAAAGGCGCGGAACGATTGTCTGCCGTTGCTCTGACGGAGGGAGGGGCGACTGACGACACGGCTTACAGGGTTGGCTTCAGGGAGCTAAAATCAACAAAGGGGGTGCCTGTACATCAAGGAGTATTTCAGGCAGGACTGCACGGAGGGTTCCAATAAGAAATGGTGCACCTAAGTTATCGTTGTTATTGGAACAAGGAGGTTAGCCTGGCCTCTGATTGATACATGGCTAGATTTACCTCGCTGCACCTTCTCTGTGAGTGACTGCAGTGTGACCTAGAGGAATGAGTCCCCTAGACAGGGGAGGAGGCAAATGAGTACAAAACAAATCTGGTCTATTTCTTGTTTTGACCCACTCCATCTATCTTTTACATCTTTGGCTGGCAGCAGACGGTGCAGAAGGACTGCATGCCATCCACATCTCATGGCTTCTCGGCAGAAGATGGTACAGTACGACTGCTAGCCATCCCCATCTCTTGCCTGCCTGGCAGAAGATGGTGCAATACGACTGCTAGCAATCCTCATCTCTTGCCTGCCTGGCAGAAGATGGTACAGTACGACTGCTAGCAGTCCGTATCGCCTGCCTGCTCACCATAAGACGGTTCAATAGGACTGACTGCAGGACTAAAGAGAATGACCTGGTCAAGTCACTCCAAATTTAGTCCCTGCGCCCATGTCTGCCCAGGCGCTCCCAGCCGACGCGGCCAGGAGCACCTCGGACACGATGAGGACGACTACCAGTCGTATTGCACCGTCTGCTGCCAGAAGGCAAGGGGTTGCTGCTACTGTGCAGCAAAGCCGTACCGCGTCTGCCAGCACCCAGGAGACATAGGGTGACGGTTACCTGAGCGGGCTCCATGCTTGCTGTGGTATGGCGTCTGCACAGGTAACTCAGGAAAAAAGGCGCGAAATGATTGTCTGCCCTTGCTTTCACGGAGGGAGGGAGGGAACGGGGGCCTGACGACACGTACCCAGAACCACCCGCGACAATGTTTTAGCCCCATCAGAGCGCTCCATTGTGACTGCTCTGGACAGCACTCTCAGATGCCCGATTGTTTGCCATTGCTCTGACGCTGGGAGGGGCGCTTACAGGGTTGGCTTCAGGGAGCTAAAATCAACAAAGGGGGTGGCTTTACATCAAGGAGTATTTCAGGCAGGACTTCACAGAGGGTTCCAATAAGAAATGGTGCACCTAAGTTATTGTCCTTATTGGAGCAAGAAGGTTAGCCTGGCCTCTGATTGATACATGGCTAGATTTACCTCGCTGCACCTTCTCTGTAAGTGACTGCAGTGTGATCTAGAAGAATGAGTCCCCTAGACAGGGGAGGGGGGGAAGCAAATGAGTACAAAACAAATCTGGTCTATTTCTTGTTTTGACCCACTCCATCTATCTTTTACATCTTTGGCTGGCAGCAGACGGTGCAGAAGGACTGCATGCCATCCACATCTCATGACTGCTCGGCAGAAGATGGTACAGTACGACTGCTAGCAGTCCGTATCGCCTGCCCGCTCACCATAAGACGGTTCAATAGGACTGACTGCAGGACTAAAGAGAATGACCTGGTCAAGTCACTCCAAATTTAGTCCCTGTGCCCATGTCTGCCCAGGCGCTCCTGATTGACCTCACAGAGGCGACCAGGAGCACCTCAGACATGACGATGACGGCTACCAGTCGTACTGTACCGTCTGCTGCCACAAGGCAAGGGGTTGCTGCTACTGTGTAGCAATGCCGTACCGCGTCTGCCAGCACCCAGGAGACATAGGGTGACGGTTACCTGAGCGGGCTCCATGCTTGCCATGGTATGGCGTCTGCACAGGTAACTCAGGAAAAAAGGCGCGAAATGATTGTCTGCCCTTGCTTTCACGGGGGGAGGGAGGGAACGGGAGGCTGACGATATGTACCCAGAACCACCCGCGACAATGTTTTAGCCCCATCAGGCATTGGGATCTCAACCCAGAATTCCAATGGGCAGCGGAGACTGCGGGAACTGTGGGATAGCTACCCACAGTGCAACGCTCCGGAAGTCGACACTTGCCTCGGTACTGTGGAAGCGCTCCGCCGAGTTAATGCACTTAATGCACTTAGAGCATTTTCTGTGGGGACACACACACTCGAATTTATAAAACCGATTTCTAAAAAACCGACTTCTATAAATTCGACCTTATTCCGTAGTGTAGACATACCCTGGGAGTGTACATACATAATACACTTTAGTGCTTTAGGCCATGGCCAGATCCTAACTCCTTCATCTTGAGAGGTAGGGGCCAGAGCATTGGGATACAAAGTTGTTTCCCCACCTATCTTCTTGTTGAATTTAAGATCTCACAAAATAATCTCATTCTATATCTGATTTTTTCTTAAGTTTCTTCTGGCATGGCTTCAAATTCCTTGGAGCCATAATTGTTCTCAGTTTGTTTGCTCAAGTGAAGATAGATGAATGTCCATAACTTTCAAAGGGTTTTTCTTTATTTTTTATTCAGAATACTGTTTGTTTCACTTTTTTTCGCCCTTTTCACCATACCATACCTGTAGCTTTCCCTATATAATAAATTGCAGGGACAAAATAATAGCCCAGCACACGACAAAAATCTAATATGATTGGTCAATAGGATTAGTACAATATTATAACACATTCTGTGTTTGATGTAGCTCTATTCTAAACTGTTTAGAAATAGAGTGTAATAGTATTTCTGACATAGAATTTTTCAAAGGGTGGAGGCTACAGGCTAAAATAAGAGATTGTTTTTAAAAGTTTCAAATGTCTTGTGTACATAGTAGACATATCCATAAATTGGAATATTGACCATTTCAGTGTTCCACAACCTGTTGGGCAATGTTGGGCAACCTGAGTGGCGTGAATCTCAGTTCCAGTGCTGACCCATGTACATCACATTAAATTAATAAGGTTCAAAAATGGCTCTCTGATGCATCTCAGAACATAGGCTGCTGTTGAGCAAAGCAGCAAAGAGTTTATAGCTGTTGAAGGTTTGGCAGCCCTAGAAAAAACAACTGAGAAGTTTTGTTTGGAAGACGGCTCTACCAGAGTGGTATTCAGCAATTAATACTTCCACAGCTCCCAAACCTACTTCCAAGAAGAATCTTCCCATGTGGCTGAATCTGTATAGATGGGAAGATCCTCAGCTGATGTAAAATGTCATATCTCCATTGACATCAATAGAGAGATGACAATTTTTACAACTTGAGGATTTTATCCGGTTGTATAGAGGAACAGGGTCATATTCCTTTAAATAATTTGCATGCCCTCTCGTGGCACTCACTGTGTTCTATGTTTAAAAGGTTCCAGAAACCAGAGAGAACATAAGTAATCATATAGTTACAACTGGCATATTGGTGTACATTCAATAAATATGGTTATTTTCAACCCAGCATGGATTCCTTATGATGATGTTTAAAGAGTAAAAGACACAACAGGCCCTGAGGATCGTTTAACTAGAAATGAGCCTGAACTAAAGTGTGTAAACTTTTCAAGGCATGTAAGCATTGGATCTTTGTTCCTTGAGTCCATCTTTAAATTTTATGTGGCTACCCAATGTTGCACTTTCCTTGAGATGAAATCAGTGATGCTGCCCTCCCAGAGTATATGCCAGTTTGGACATAAGTAATATCACTAAAGGCCACAGAGTTCATGGTTCAGGTGGCAGAATGGATTAGGATTTACTATCTGCCAGGAGTAGCAGAGTGAATGGAAGAAGAGGTCATTTACAGAACTCTTTCCTCCTGAAAATCTGTGTACCTCAGACCATGGTTTTTGTGGTGTTCCTTCCCATACATCCAGCAGTCTGACCAGCCTAAATGCTCCATGCACATGCAAAGGGTTCTTTTATGAGGGTTTAACAGCTCTCCCATTTCCAGATTCTACTTGGGTATGATCACAGACTTCCCCTGTGCAGATTGTTCAGTATAGAATTCCTGCTCAGACTTTCAATTCACTACTGAAATGAGCATGGAACCAGTAAAGTTCATAAAGCACCAATGTCATATGTTTTTGTGTTATGTTTCATAGAATTGTAGAATCATAGAATTGTAGAATCACAGAATCATAGAACTGGAAGGGACCTTGAGAGGTCATCTAGTCCAGTGACAGTCCCCTGCACTGATGGTAGGACTAAGTATTATCTAGACCATTCCTGATAGGTGTTTGTTTAATCTGCCCTTAAAAACCTCCACTGATGGAGATTTCACAACCTCCCTAGGAATTTATTCAAGTGCTTAATCACCCTGCCAGTTAGGTTTTTCCTAATGTCCAACCTAAACCTCTATTGCTTCTTGTTCTATCCTCAGAGGTTAAGAAAAACAACTTTTCTCCCTCCTCCTAGTAACAACCTTTTATGTACTTGAAAATGTTATCATGCCCCCTCTCTGTCTTCTCATTTCCAGACTAAACAAACCCAATTTTTTCAATCTTCCCTCATAGGTCATATTTTCTATACCTTTAATCATTTTTGTTGCTTTTCTCTGGATTCTCTCTAATTTGTCCACATCTTTCCTAAAATATGGCACCCAGAACTGGACACAATGCTCCAGTTGAGGCCTAATCAGTGCGGAGTAGAGCAGAAGTATTCTCGTGTCTTGCTTACCACTCTCCTGCTAATACATCCCAGAATGATGTTTGCTTTTTTTTTCAACAGCATTACTCTGTTGATTCATAATTAGTTTTTGGTCCACTATGACCCCCAGATCACTTTCCATACTACTCCTTCCTAGGCAGTCATCTCCCAATTTGTTTGTGTGCAACTGATTGTTCCTTCCTAAATGGAGTACTTTGCATTTGTCCTGATTGAATTTCATCCTATTTGCTTCAGACCATTTCTCCAGTTTGTCCAGATAATTGTAATCCTATCCTCCAAAGCACTTGCAACCCTCCCAGATTGGTATAATCTGCAAACTTTGTAAGTGTACTCTCTATGCCATTATCTAAATCATTGATGAAGACATTGAACAGAACCAGACCCAGAACTGATCCTGGCAGAACCTCACTCATTATGTCCTTCCAGCATGACTGTGAACCACTAACTTCTCTCTGGGAATGGTTTTCCACCCACATTATAGTAGCTCCATCTAGGTTGCATTTCCCAAGTTTGTTTATGAGAAGGTCATGCGAGACAGTATCAAAAGCTTTACTAAAGTCAAGATATACCTCATCTACCATTTCCCCCCTATTGTTACCCCGTCAAAGATGGCTATCAGGTAGGTCTGACATGATTGGTTCTTGAAAAATCCATGCTGACTGTTACTTATCACCTTCTTATCTTCTAGATGTTTGCAAATTGATTAATTATTTGCTCCATTATCTTTCTGGGTACAGAAGTTAAACTGACTAGTCTATAATTCCCTAGGTTTACCTTATTTCTGTTTTTATAGATTGGCACTATATTTGCCCTTTTCCAGTCATCTGGAATCTCTCCCGTCTTCCATGACTTTTCAAAAATAATTCCTAATGGCTCAGATATCCCTTCAGTCAGCTCCTTGAATATTCTAGGATGCAGTTCATCAGGCCCTGGTGACTTGAAGACATCTAATTTGTCTAAATAATTTTTAACTTGTTCTTTACCTATTTTAGCCTCTTCTGATCCTACCTCATTTTCACTGGCATTCGCTATGTTAGACATCCAATCACTGTCAACCTTCTTGGTGAAAACTGAAACAATTAAGTCATTAAGAAACAATGAAGTCACTCTGCCATTTCCACATTTTCTATCATTGTTTTTCCTCCTTTATTGAGTAATGGTCCTACCCTGACCTTGGTCTTCCTCTTGCTTCTAATGTATTTGTAGAATGTTTTCTTGTTACCCTTTATGTCTCTAGCTAGTTTGATCTTGTTTTGTGCCTTGGCCTTTCTAATTTTGTTCCTATATACTTGTGTTATTTATTTATAGTCATCCTTTGTAATTTAACCTAATTTCCACTTTTTGTAGGACTCTTTTTTGATTTTTAGATCATAGAAGATCTCCTGGTTAAGCCAGGGTGTCTTGCCATACTTCTATCTTTTCTACACAGTGGGATAGTTTGCTCTTGTGCCCTTAATAATGTCCCTTTGAAAACTGCCAACTGTCTTCAATTGATTTGTGCCATTAGACTTGTTCCCCATGGGATCTTACCTAACAACTCCCTGAGTTTGTTAAAGTCTATCTTCTTGAAATCTATTGCCTTTATTTTGCTGTTCTCCCTCCTACCAGTCCTTAGAATCATGAACTCCACCATTTCATGATTACTGTAACCCACGCTGCCTTTCACTTTCAAGTTCTCAACCAGTTCTTCCCTATTTGTCAAAATTAACTCTAGAACAGCCTCTCCCCTAGTAGCTTTCTCCACCTTCTGAAATAAAAAATGTCTCCAATACATTCCAAGAACTCGCTGGATAATCTGTGCCCTGCTGTTTTGTTTTCCCAACAGATATCTGAGTAGTTGAAGTCCCCCATCACCACCCAGTCTTGTGCTTTGGATGATTTTATTAGTTGTTTAAAAAAAGCCTCATCTACCTCTTCTTCCTGGTTAGGTGGTCTGTAGTAGACCCCTACCATGACATCACCCTTTTTTTTACCCCTTTTGTCCTTACCCAGAGACTTTCAACCAGTCTGTCTCCTATTTCCATCTCAACCTCAGTCCAAGTATATACATTTTAATATATAAGGCAATACTTCCTCCCTTTTTTCCACCTGCCTGTCCTTCCTGAGCAAGCTGTACCCTTTTGTACCAATATTCCAGGTCTCTCTGATGCCAACTGTGTCATTTATTTACTTGTATTTCGAGTTCTTCCTGCTTATTCCCCATATTTCTCGCATTAGTGTACAGATATCTAAGATACTGGTTTGATTTCCCTCCCCGCAGTTCTGACTTGTTTCTCCTTTATCCCTTCTATAACAGCCCATGCTCTCCTCAAATTTCAAACCTTCTTGCAGGTCTCCATGTTCTTTATTTACCTGTGGACTTTGGTCACCTGCCCCCTTCAAACCTAGTTTAAAGCCCTCCTCACCAGGTTAGCCAGTTTGTATTCAAATATGCTCTTCCCCTTCCTCAATAGGTGAACCCCATCTCTGCTTAGCACTCCTTCTTCCTGGAACAGCATCCTGTGGTCAAGGAAGCTGAAGCCCTCCTACTGACACCATCTTTGCAGCCAGGCATTCACTTCCAGGATCTGTCTGTCTCTGCCTGGGCCCATACCCTTGAGCAGAAGGATTGAAGAGAACACCACCTGAAACTCCCAACTCCTTCACCCTTACTCCCAGAGCCCTTTAGTCACTTCTGATCTGCTGAGGGTCATACCTCGCAGTATCATTAGTGCCCACATGGATGAGTAGCATGGGGTAGTAATCAGAGGGCTGGATGATCCTTGACAATCCCTCCCCAATGTCTTGGATATGGGCCCCTGGCAGGCAACATACCTCCCAGGATGCCATGTCAGGGTGACAGATGGGTGCCTCCATCCCCCTCACAAGAGAATCACCAACCACCACTAACCCACATTTCCTCCTGGGAGTGGTGGATGCGATCTTCCCAGCCTTGGTGGCACAGGGCTTCTCCTCATCCACCTTTGGGGGTGATTCCTCATTTGTCTTTGCCAGGGAGCATATCAGTTTTCCATCACCACGGTGGGTGGGTTGGGAGTAGATGTGGAGCACTGCCTGCTGCCAGAAATAACCAGCTGCCAGTATCCTCCCTGTGACAGAGCCATATCCTCCTCCCCCGGTGGTGTGACAGCAATCCTCTGTAGCTGGATAGCTTCCTCAGCCTTTGATGTCTCCATATGAATACTCTCGAGGAATTCCTCATGGGCACAGATGCTGCTCAGCCTAGCCACCTCCTCCTGTATCTCTCCCACCTGCTTCCTGAGAGATTCCATGATAATAACGTATGAATTATCATACTAGATCAAACCTGTGATCTGTCAAGTCCACTATCTTTGTTCAGAAATAGAACAAATTGCAAAATTAAATTTAAAATTTTCTGTAAAATGAGAATTCCAAATTTTGTTTGGAAAAAGTTGAAATGACACTTCATTTTGAAGTGTCAAATATTCCAAGGTGCTATCCAAGTGCCCACTAGGTGGAAAGCCAGACAGTTCAGGTGAACTTTTCATCTTTTAATTTAATTGAATGTTCTCTTATTGTATTATGAGCCAGAGACAAAAGAAGCTGCTGGTCTACCTTTGTTACTTATAAGATATTTATCTTAGTGCAGTATCTGTTGTAGTGTTTATGTGGCATTTACCTTGAAACCCAGGTGGAGAGAGATGCACTAGTCTTACCTGGAGTTGATGAAAGAATGGACCCCAATCACTAGGTCTTCATCTAACAGTATCAGACACAATTTTATAGCTTCCTGAAGATGCAAGAAAGCAATAACTATACTCAAGAAGATGATCTCTTCAGAATTATTTACTTTAATAGTACTTAAAAGTGTGCAAGGTGATGCTTTAATTACCCTTCTGATGTGTGGTATATTGCCCTTTATCAAAGTTAAGTTTGCATAATTAAATGAAACCTTTTTTGATCAGCATCACTTTTTTTTTTCTGGGATGAAGAGCAGTTGGCTCAAATAACCCATTTGCACATCTCTTCTAGGCATTAGGAAATCTTTATGAAGGCATAGTCTGCCTGATGAGAAGTTGAGCATTCGCTGTATGTTGATCATAATGGAGGTGTGGCATCTCATGATTCCCTCAAGCAGACTTAGTTAGATGTTAAAAAGGAGAAAAGAGAGAATTATATTTTGTAGGACCCACATGGTAAATGACTAGGTTCTTTTAGTCACAATGAGTGAAGCAGAAAGCAGGTTAAGTTGAACAGATGGAACTTTATTAAACCCTGGGCACTGCTATGTCCCTGTGACTGAGTTGCTTCCAGCCTAACTAATAATATTCCCTGTTCCACTTGTGTCCTGTCAATAACAGCCCACACCTCCCTGCCTGGGAACATTGACCCTCAGACTCCAGTTCCATTGATCATAGGATTAATCTATTCTCTCTCTCTCTCTCTCTCTCTCTCTCTCTCTCTCTCTCTCTGGGGAGTCTCCTCCCTCCCTGTGGGACTGGTCTCTAGAAAGGTTCTCTGTCTTTTTGGTCTGTCTGGGTGTTGTGTCTCCTGTTCCTTTGGATCACTTTTCCCTTTTTTGTGGTCACCTCATATGACTTGGGGGCCATTTCATCCCTCATAACTCCTTTAGTCCACTTCTTCTGATGTCTGTCCAATGGCTGGATCCTCAGAGAAATCCCAGTCTCCAGAGCCAGTAGGTCCTTGTCTAATTGATTGTATTCCAGTGCCTGAATTCTCTGATTGCTGGCCATCTGCTCTTGGTAGTATCTCCATCTTTCTGGTCACAATAGGTCTCCCATAACAGGGTTATGCCCTTCATCCCATCAGGTCCTGTCCTGGACAGTTTTGGTGTCCACATGACTCTCTCTAGATATTTGCGGTGTGATTGGACTATTACTGGGTGGGCCATAGGTGTCCTGATGGAATCGTTCCACTCCGAATAACAAAGCCACAAGCCCCTTTTCTGTTTAGGCATACCCCTCTTCAGTCTCGGACAGGGATCTGCTGGCACAAGTGACCAGCTGTTCCTGCAAAAGAGCTACACCCAATCCTTTCTCTAATGAGAACTACTTCAAGACATGGGAATCCATTATCATTTGTTTCAGCCTGACGAATTCTTACTGTTGAGGACTTGCCCAGGCCCACTCTACATCCTGCCTTGTGAGCTGACATGGGTCCTGTACTGCACCCCTGTGTGGACAGAATTTGGACAGAAAATTTATCATTCCTATGAAGCACTTTTTCATCCACTGGAGCTGGCATGCCTCTGGTAGCCTTGGTCTTATTAGAATACTTTCAGTCCCGCTCTGCTGTGAGCATACATCTAATGTATGTACCTAATGCTGTTTGAGTCAAATTTTTCAGGGTTCAGTATTATGTTCTTGCCCCTGCAACACTGTAGAAAAGCTTGTAGTTTTGTATCAGGGTGTCATTCAGCTTCTGTATCTTTACTCCCTTTACCTACAACATCTGCAATTATTTTCTCCCCAGGCAGTCCTCCCAGCATTGTGTGAGTCTTCTCTGGAAAATTTCTGGTGTTGAGCTTATGCCCATCAGCACACAAAGTCATCTGTAGTGACCAAAGTTTGTCAGTGTTCTGGATTCCTTATCCAGGCTTATGTGTCAAAGTCCATTCTTCACATTACAGACAGTAAACATTCTGTCTTTGGAAAGTTTAGGCAAGGTGTCAATAATTGTGAGCAGTTGATAGTGGTATATTTTGAATGCCCAGTTTAGTAGCTTTGAGTCTACACAAATGCATAATTTGCCTAATGGTTTCTTGCTACCACCAGGCTGCTTACCCAGGCCGTACTGACCTCTACAGGCTTTCAAGAGCTTTGTGTATTGGATTACATATGGTCACTGGAATTTTCCTTCATAATAATTGCCACCCTGTACTTAAGCAGGGAGGAGTTTGGCTGGCTGGCCAGGAGAAGAGGGCAATGCTTTCTGGCTTGCAGGAGGAGGGAAGACGTAAAGCTGCTGGAAAGAGCAGTCAGCATGCTGGATGACTCACCACCTAGGAATGAAGGGTTTAGCAAAAGGCCATTTGGCGATGTCTGGGAACCCTGCTGGGTATGGGGAGGAGACAGCCAAGCTAATGGCTGGCGCCTCCCTTTGGTGGATGTTCAGTGCAGGTACTCCACAAATTAAGGCCCAAAAGAACGAAAAAATGGCTTGGAAAAGGAATTAAGGAGAGTTGCTTGGTAATTGAGCGAGCTGGGGGCAGCTGGGGACTTCTATGACTGGTACAGCAGGGAGCCAATCCCTCATCATTATAAAAGGTGCATGGTCGGTAAGGTCCCAGCAAGGAAATTGCTGGAGGGACCTGGATGAAAAGTATGTGGGGGGAAGCTGGTAAAAGACACCCATCCCCCCGCCCGAATTGGCTGGAAGTGGTAAGGTCCTGGCAAGGGAATTACTGAAGGGACCTGGATAAATAGGGGGGAGCTATGGAAACCCCTTCCCCCAAAATTGGCTGGAATTGGTAAGGTCCTGGCAGGGAATCTGCCGGAGGGACATCAATTTTGCACCTGCACTGCACACATTTTATCCGCCGAGTTAGTTCCAGACATCTATCTAATAATAAAGTCGCGGTTCCAATGTGGAATGTACTTCCAGGCACAGCTTTCTTTCAGACACACATCATCTTTGAAAACATCCCCCAATGCTTTTAAAATTGTCTCCATTTTCAATGCATCTCCCTCTTTTGCTTCTTTCACTGCAGCTGTAAAATTCCCGTGCTTACCCGGATCAGATCCTTGCTTATATGGCACTACAACCACAAAAGAGGGCAATGGTGCTTACCATCCACCACCCCAAACGTTAGTTGATACCATCTGTTATTTTTCAGGTTTGTTATTATGATGACACACTTTCCTACAGGTTCCATTATACCCTTATTTTACATTATTAGATTGCACCTGCTTTTTGTACTGGGTGTGTTAAAATATAGAATCACATTACAGGAGGTCCTGCTATCCAGCTGAAATTTCACAGGGCTTGTCCCTATTAACTTTGTTGTCTTCATGGGGAATAATGCTAATGTCAGTCCCAACAAAGGTGTTTGCAATCACACTATTGAACCAACTGAAATATTATCTCAGCCTAAAACTGAGAGACAACTGTTGTGTTTTCCATACAGCTTGGTTTACAGTCCATGTTATATATTCTCTGTGCAATGTTATTAATAAATGAATGGAGCAACAAAAGGAAGTTAACATCACATTTATAGACTTTTCAGACATTTTTGCATAAGTGTATCAGTCAGCACTGTGGATACTACTACACCAGCATGGGGTACGTGAGGACGCAGTATGCCTAAGAGAGGAACTGTCCCTCAGTACCTTTAACTGTGTGGTGATTGTATTGATTGTATGATCAATGATTGTATTACAGACTGGTTTTCAGTAGATGCAGGAGTATTCTGGAGGGAGGATGTGTACTCTTACCTACATTATTTAATGTTTCAATAGACTATCTGGTGAAAAAGCTGATGGATGCTAAAGTTGGAGGTATGAAATTTAAAGATTCATTTTGGGGAATCTTGATTATGCAGCTGATGTTGCCCTACTTGAGGAGACCACTGATCAACTACATCTAATGCTGGAAGAGCTGCAAAAAACTGCAGAACCTATGGGACTTAAGATCAATGGTGATAAAACCAAACCTATGCATGTCTCTGATAGAATGGAAATAAATGACCAGCCCTCTTAGCACTTTCATCCTTTCTCTAAGTCTTCCGCTGCACAGCTAATGTCAAAGCATCTGTCTAATGTGAGATCACCTCCCTGGAGCAGTAGCTCTGTAGATAGTGGTCCAGCAGACTATCCTGTCTTGAATCAGGAAGTCAGTCAAATCCTCAAAATTATCATGTAACAGGCAGCATGCATAAGGTAATAACATAGATTGGTTCTTCAGATTGGTCTCTGGTGAAAAACCTGCGTTCCTTCATAGTTTCATTCTCTTTGAGGATCAATAGGTCAAGCAGGGTCCCTAGGACTTCTGTGAGGCTTGTGTCTGTAAAATCTAGGGCTCAGGGGGAGAGGGTGTTCAGACTAAGTTCCATGGCTCACACTGCCAGCTGCTGCACTTCAGAGAATTCACAGCTCAGATGTTGCCACGATGTTTTATTTGCAAAGAGTGAAGCTGAATACAGGATAAGTTGAACAAGTGGAACTTTATTAAACCCTGTGGACTGCTCTGTTCATGTGGCTGAGTTGCTTCCAGCCTAACTCCCTACATTCCACGTGCACTGGTGTCCCATCAATAACAGACCTTCCCAGGTAAGATGGGCTCTTTGACTCAATTTCCACAGATCATGATATCTGGGTGATGAGGAGCAAGTCCAAAGAGCTAAATGTCAGTCTGTTCAACAAATGTGGTCACAATTCTTTCTTGCCTGCTCAACTGTGGAGAACTCTAAAATGAATAATTTTGCACAATTAAAAAAACAGTCCAGGAGACATGTCCCTCAACCCTCTTTTAAGAAGCATGTATCAAAGGACTTAATCAGAGTGATACCCCCTGATGTTAAAGTGCCTGGCCTGTTTTGAACTTGCTTCCAACATGCAACATTTTGCACCCACACATATATTCCTAAGGATTTTTTTTTTCAGATCTCTCTTTGTAGTGTGGTTTTTAATTGCTTTATAGTACCATAATTTTGCAAACCGTTAGAGGTAAAATTGACAATGGCTAGACTGAGCCTTTGTTCAATGACCCGTGTAAGGAGCAGTGTTTTGCTGCACCACCACAAGCACAGCACTGTGAAGTAAATGTGACTCAGAATCAAAACCTGATCCCTGGTTTCCTCCATTGCTCTGGAGTACAGTGGAGGTGATAGTAATCTGAGCCCAACCTGTACCTGGTGCAGATTACTTCCCTCACTGGGTCAGTTCATCTATGCTGGCTGGTGCTTTGTGTGGCAGAGCCAAGGATCTACCCACTCCCCACCCATATGGGAGTAGCAGCACCAGGAAAACTGCTCTCCTTTCTGTGTTGCTACCGTGATATGGATAGCAAATACAGATGGGTAAGGAGCACATTTTAGACCTTTATGATCATTACCAGTGGAGTTAAATAAGGGTCAAAGAGTTAAATAGGTATAATTGCTTCAAGAGGAAAACTGTTGTGTGTATGAAACAAAAACAATAGAATTGCTGGAAATGGAATTCCAGGACTATGAAAAATGTCAAGTTTTAGAAAAAATTTCATCTCAAATCAGGATCCTGAACATTCTGGGAGCCCTGGCTTTGCAGTAGCCCACCCAGTTTGGTGATGAGAAGTGTTTAGAAGGGCAGGAAACCAGGCAGGAACCTACCTGCCTTCGGTCAGAAATTCATCAAATCAACATGTTCATACGAAACATGTCAATTTCAACTATTTGGTATTTTCTAATGTAAAAAAAAATCCATCAGAAAATTTCCAACCATTTTTAAATAACTATTTCCTAGAATATTTTTGTAAAAATAGTGTATTCAAATGGTTTGATTTATGTTACACATGAGTAAATTAGTTCCGACTCCACTGAAGTCAGAAGAGGTCAACCACCATAAAATAGTTGTAAGTGAAATCAGAGTCAGACCCAATATCTTTATAATTACTTTCTCTAGACTAGTTTTCAAAATCTTTTGCAATTTATTCTGAGAACTTGGTCTTTCCTAGACAGCACTGATAAAAAGTTGGGAGGTATTTAAGAGAAAGGTATCGTATTGCTGTCAAGGTATAGTTGTAATTAGAAGGTCATACTTATTTCAAATACATAAATTTCAAATAAACCATCACTATCTTCCTTTAGCATTATGAGAAGATTATCATTCCTAAGAGCAGTGCAGGAAAAAAGAACTGTGGACATGAAAGTATACTTATCAAAATAACATATTAATGAAAATGTCAACCCTCAAACACAAAACATAACTGAATAAAGGAAATTCTACTGAAATCCTACTGAAAGGTGAACTGTCAAGTTGGAGGGAGGTTACCAGTGGAGTTCCTCAAGGATCAGTTTTGGGACCAATCTTATTTAATCTTTTTATTACTGACCTGGGCACAAAAAGTGGGAGTGTGCTAATAAAGTTTGCAGATGATACAAAGCTGGGAGGTATTGCTAATTTAGAGAAGGACAGGGATACCCTACAGGAGGATCTGGATGACCTTGTAAACTGGAGTAATAGGAATAGGATGAAATTTAATAGTGAGAAGTGTAAGGTCATGCATTTAGGGATTAATAACAAGAATTTTAGTTATAAGCTAGGGACGCATCAACTAGAAGTAACGGAGGAGGAAAAGGACCTTGGAGTATTGGTTGATCATAGGATGACTATGAGCTGCCAATGTGATATAGCTGTGAAAAAAGCTAATGTCATCTTGGGATGCATCAGGAGAGGTATTTCCAGTAGGGATAAGGAGGTTTTAGTACCATTATATAAGGCACTGGTGAGACCTCACCTGGAATACTGTGTGCAGTTCTGGTCTCCCATGTTTAAGAAGGATGAATTCAAACTGGAACAGGTACAAAGAAGGGCTACTGAGATGATCCGAGGAATGGAAAACTTGTCTTATGAAAGGAGACTCAGGGAGCTTGGCTTGTTTAGCCTAACTAAAAGAAGGTTGAGGGGAGATATGATTGCTCTCTATAAATATATCAGAGGGATAAATACCAGAGAGGGAGAGGAATTATTTAAACTCAGTACCAATGTGGACACAAGAACAAATGGATATAAACTGGCCACTAGGAAATTTAGATTAGAAATTAGACGAAGGTTTCTAACCATCAGAGGAGTGAAGTTTTGGAATAGCCTTCCGAGGGAAGTAGTGGGGGCAAAAGATCTATCTTGCTTTAAGATTAAACTCGATAAGTTTATGGAGGAGATGGTATGATGGGATAACATGGTTTTGGTAATTAAATATTCATGGTAAATAGGCCCAATGGCCTGTGATGGGTTTTTAGATGGGGTAAGATCCAAGTTACCCGGGAAAGAATTTTCTGTAGTATCTGGCTGATGAATCTTGCCCATATGCTCAGGGTTTAGCTGATCGCCATATTTGGGGTCGGGAAGGAATTTTCCTCCAGGGCAGATTGGAAGGCCCTGGAGGTTTTTCGCCTTCCTCTGTAGCATGGGGCACGGGTCACTTGCTGGAGGATTCTCTGCTCCTTGAGGTCTTCAAACTACAATTTGAGGACTTCAATAGCACAGATATAGGTGCGAGGTCTTTTTTAGGAGTGGTGGGTGAAATTCTGTGGCCTGCATTGTGCAGGAGGTCAGACTAGATGATCATAATGGTCCCTTCTGGCCTAAATATCTATGAATCTATGAAATGACTCTTTTGGATAAAATACTCTGAATATCTCTGGATCAGTCTGTAGGAATCACTCTCTCTTTCACAATCACAAACACACAGTTTGACTGAGATTACAAGGGTCATATTCTGCTCCCCTTGCTCATGCTGAGCTGTACCTTGCTGCATAAGAAACAGACTGGCCTTGTGGAGAAAGTATTGGGCTGTGATTCAGGAGTCCTCATTTCTATTCACAAGTCTGCTACTAGTCTGCTCATTGACTTTGGGAAAGTCACTTCTTTGCCCCACTTCTCTCCTGCCCCCGCCCCCATCTCCATCTACACTGAGGTGATGATACTTGTAAAGTTCTTTGAAACCTGCATGAAAAACACTATATAAAGAGTGAGATATTATTATGAATAATCCTGAATTACTTGCAGAGTAAGGTACCAGTGATTGTGAGTGAATCTAGCCAAAACATGGTGCATACTAATAAATATAATAAATCTCAGTTAGAAGGGCTCCAGTCATCTCATGCACAAGCCAGCAAAGCTGGCTGGCTATGGGAGAGCAGGGACTGCATTTCAGCCTCATTGAGGGATGCAGTAGTGGGCTTCCAGGCTGTGAGTCCTTGGAGATGTTAAACAAACAATCCAATGTTACTGGTCACTAGCAGGCCTTTCTGCCTATAATAAGGATCAACTAAAGGAGCTCAAAAGGTCCAAGGTGAAGTTGAACTTAAACTAATCTATTACTTTATTTCAGCAATAATGGGTATGTACTTTAAACCAATCCCACCTCCTGCCTCTGCCAGAATCAATTTATTGGAAATAAAATTCTTGATTCCTAAAGGAAGGCCTATGCAGACAAAGAATGTTGCTGATTCTGTTTGGGGAAAAAATAGACCAGATTAACCCTTCTTGATCATATATATTAGTTCTATCCTGTTTGAAAAGTCAAATAATAAACTAACCATCTTTCAGAAGTAGGATGAACCACAGGACTGATTTGGCGGAAGTGTGTCTCTGATAGTTCATGCTAGCAGATTGCTTTGTAGGATCGAGTCTTTACAAATATGTTCTCAATCCACTTGTATTAGTATGATGTATCCATTTGGGAATTGCTCCTACTTCTATTAAGCCAATAGCAAAATTCCCGCTGATTTCAACTGGAGCAAAATAAGACACTTTGGTAAAACCTAAAACCAGATTTTCTTCTCAATAGACCATAACAACACATTTTAGCTGTCCAGTTTTATCATGATGAATCTGCATTATAAAGAATGACATACTAGGAAAAGCCAAAAGGCTATTATGAATGCACAGTATCTAAGGCACAAATTAAAACCCATTGAAGGTGGTAAAAGATGCCTGTTGACTTCAATGTGCTCTACATCAGGCCCTCAGAGTCAGGAGGCCCTTTTTGGCAGATTAAGTCTATACAGTTTATTTAAAAAAAATACTAACGATATTGTATACATCATGTGACAGCAAAAAAGCCCATAACCTTTTCTAGTTGAATTATATTTCTTTGTTATGCATGAAAAATTTTAAAATTCCTTTCTATCCTCCAATCTTTTATAAAATAAATAAAAATAACTTCTGACCTAAAACCATACACCTGAAGGCCAGATTCTTTTCTCAGTGTAAATCTACAGTAATTGGATTGAAAAAAATGTGTAAGAGAAGGAAGATTTTTTTCCTGCAAAATTCTTCTCCGAATGCACTTTCATAATGAATTATAGCCCTCTGAAATAGATTAAAATTGAAATGCTAACTGATCTTTAATGACATTGGCACTAGAGGAAATCACTAAGTATACCATAAATAAATACTTCTTATTTTAGAGCCCCATGTGAAGTGCATCACAGTAATCTAGTCTGGTGGTGACAAAGACATGTCACACACATTCCGAGGTCTTTAAACAAGTAAAGACTGCTAAAATAAGTGAATTGTGTGGTAAAATAGTATTTGCATTTCAATGGCTTAATGAAATCAAATGGTGAAAATATATTTTAATATATTTTTACCATGGTCTGGGAAGTGCAGCCAATTTCGTTTTACAATCTTTGGTAAGTTTTTTTAACAAATATTAAACATTGCAAAGTGTACAGTCAGAAAATAAAAGAGTGGCTCTGTATATTTAAAAATCTTGTCTCATTTTTAACAACTTATTCTCTCTGTGCAAAAAGCATTTGGTTTTAAACAGATAGGGCAACACATGCTGCACAGAGCTGGCTCGTTACATTGTTTGCCTTCTAGGCTTTCCCATAAATTATCTTTCTTGACACTTCTTCAGGCAAGCCAAATGTGTAGCTTAGGTTTTGGCAAAGATGAAATCAAAATAACTACCACATTCTTCTTTAGGAAAGCTCTGAAAATAACCCAAAGTACAAAGGAATTCTGACTACAGAAGAGAAAACAGATTTACCAGGGCATTTGACATTGAAGTTAACTTACTTTTTGGACTTGATTACACTTTGCTGTTCACGTTCCTGCAAAATGTTGTGGGACGCAATAAAGCTGTGCTCTTTGCTAACCAGAAAAATAAGGCACCACAAAGACCTCTACTCAGAAATGTCATTTATGATAATTCTTTCCATTTGTCTTTATGTTGTAGAGCTGTGTAAACCCACCCAGTTTGGGTTTGCTCAGCATTCTGAGAGTTTTCCTGTTGGCCCAGTTTATGTGACAATTGCAAGCCATAACTGCATACACCTTTTGCATTAAAATAAGTAAAGACCTCATGGTTGTGTCTGCCTGAGTTCAAACTCCCATGATATCAATCATGGCTCAATGTAGATACATAGTTATTAGCTGTGAGTCTGTGTAAATTCACTAGGCAGTGTTGCCAAATCATTAAATGTTCTATAAAGAAATAAAAAGGATCAAAAAGTATCAGAATAATAAAGTCTAGCAGTAGAGAATCCAGCCTTCACCATACCATGGTCCTGTAGGGATAGGTATTCATTTATTAATATGGATGTAACTTTGCAGTGGAAAGGGCATTAAACTGTGGAGGATAAAAACCAAGGCCCCTTTGAAAAATCTCAGTGGGTGTGTATCTGAACCTGTAGGTGCCTGAATACTTTAAATTTCTGTCTGTAAATTATAGAATCATAGAAATGTGGGTTTCAAAGAGATCTTGAGAGGTCTTCTAGTCCAGCCCCCTGTGCTAAGACAGGACCAAGTATGCCTAGGCCATCCCTGACAGGTGTTTGTATATTTTTTTCTTAAAAACTTTGAAGGATGGGGATTCTACAATCTCCCATGGTAACCTATTATAGAACTTAACTACTATCATAGTTAGAAAGCTTTTCCTGATATCTAACCTAAAGGTCCTTTGCTGCATATTAGTAAACTGCTTATTTCTTGTCCTACCTTCAGTGGGCATAGAGAATAATTAATCACCATCTTCTTTATAACAGCCCTTAAAATATTTGAAGACTATTATCAGGTCCCCATTCCATCTTCTTTTCTCAAGATTAAACATGCCCAGTTTTTTTAACCTTTCCTCATAGGTCATGTTTTCTAAACCTTTGATCATTTTTGTTGTTCTCCTCTGGACTCTCTCCATTTTGTCTACATATCACATTGAAAATGGGATTTAGATTTTAAGTTACTTGGTCATTTTTGAAATTTTTTTCCTGCTTGGTCCAGAGATTCTTCCAGAGTACAGGACGTTTCAGTGTTAGAGCTTATGTCTAGTATTTGATACAAGCATGAACTAGTAGCAAACCTAAAGTCCCCTAGAAGTGGGTGAATATTTTTCAGCAAATAGTAAATTTATCAAAGTGGGATTTTTTTTTAATTGTGAATTCAGGTCAAATTCACAAATAGTTGTGTCTGAAGGAAATAAAAACCTCTTAAACAAATATTTTGGAAATGTCAAAACATTTCATTTTGACATTTTTGAAGCTGTATTTACATTTCATTTTCAAATGAAATATTGTTTTGAACTCTTGACTCAAAAATGACGTTAAAACATTTAGTTCAATTCAAATAATTTTCAGATTTTTTTTGTTTCGGCGAGAAGCATGTGGAAAAAAATCAGGTTTTCTTAAAAATAAATGGATTGATTTTTGTTTTATTTTTATTTTTTTCAGTTTACCCACTGAACCAAATAATTCAGTCATACGTTCAGCTCTTCTCCTTCCTATCCCCTCTTGTGGAGAATTATTTTTTCATATTGAAAACAAACACAACTGTTATTCAACTAAGTATAGACAGACAAACACTGAAATGAGCAAGAAATAAATAAGCAAACCTTGAATGGTAAAAGACTCCTTGGGGGTGTGGGGGGGAACAAAAGAAAAAGGGAGGGATGTGCACCAAAGTTGCATGCACTCACTTATTCACTCACTCTCATGCACACACATACACATGCACATGCACAGACATACTTCTCTGTTCAAGAGTAAAACACTGCCTCAGTGTGATGGCACTCACATGTCAGTGAAACAACCGTAAATGTCCCTGTTTAAAATTATGAGCTCTGCTTATATCAGGTGAAATGTAAAATGATAATAGTAAGACACTTCCCACTAACAGGGGAGATAATTACCAGAGCCTACTGTGTATAAGCCTTTGTCTGTTTAGGAATAATAATAAAACTACAGTCTTCAGGCTGATAGCAAAAGACGATGCAGCCATCATGAATCAAATGCATTTCCCCTTGTAGCAGGAGCAGATGCATGTGTCAAATCTGAAATAAAAATAAGACACTTCTCAAAGGAATTGCAGAAGAGAGCAAATATACTAGGTCAGTGTCTCCTGTGAGGGTTATGACTAGAGGAAGGCAATTAGCCTTTACTGAGAATGTCCTGCAAGTAACCACCTCCCTTTTAAACTGAAGGGGTTGCAGATTTAGTACCTCTGCAATACAGTGTGAAAAGAGAAATGGTTCCTGAGGTAACCAGGTCCCAAGGCAGCTAGGTTTCTATAGGAAACCTGGAAACATACTGGCAGCAGGCTCTGGAACGCTGGTATAATGTGCTCTTTGTGTGACACACTTAGTAATAAATAGGCAGCTGCATCCCACAAAAGGCAAAAGTGTGTGTGTGGGGGGGGGGGGGGGAGAAACCTCTAAATAAGGGAAGAGGAATAAAAACCTGGCAGTTCAGAGATTTCCAGTTTACACTGACAGATCTGCCAAGCCAGCTGCAGTCATCCAGCTTACAGAGGAGTAATGGGAGAAGGAGAGCTAAAGGAGTGGCCTCATGCTAAACAAAGCTGCAAGCATCATGTCTGCTCTTACCACAGTCAACTGGATCCTTCTACAAATATTATAATAAAGAAATCCTGCACAAAACATAAAACTAGCTGTCATTTATTCAGTGAGACAAAGAATAAAATACACAACTAGATTAAGACTTACAAAGCATGGGGACAGCAATAATACAATATACATATATGTTCTCTACTGTGTCCCACTTGTTCATGAAAACATAATTGATTTTTCAAAGCCCCTTACTATGCTTCTTGCAAGATGAAATGTTAAAATTCATTTGGAAAATGGGAGGTATTGTTTAGATGCAGTGATTAACTGAAAGTTGACAAGATCATACATCATATTAACTGATTCTCTATAACTAGGGCTAGATAAATCATTACTTTCAAGCATTAAGGCAATACATTATGTTTTATATTTGTCTGGCATGGATCTTATAGGGAAGCTGCATTCATTTCATACTGTGCTATTCTGAAAGTTCATTCGTCAATCTTATCAATCAGGACGTTATTGATATTATCGTTGCAAAGATTCCTTTAACTGGCCATTGCTCAATTAAAATAGGATAAAGTATAATCTCTTGAATATGGGCATGTCTTATATTATCTTTTTTGTGTTAAAATTTTATTTTGAAGCCCAATATTCTGTATAAGAACACATTGCTTTCTTCCATCTAAGTGAAGTGATTCTTCGGGGATCTTTCCTAAGTGCTAAAGGCTCATCAACCACATTATTTCTCCTTCTTTATTGAATACTCCTCTGTACTACATGCTTCGGAAGCCTTCAGGACATCTGAGGCTAAACATTTTGCTATTTAAAATAATTTTGTAATGTAATTTACAGATTCAGGTAATAATAATTGTTAGGGGGCTTATTTCTTCACCCACTTACTTCCTTGGTCCTTCTCGCATGAACAGAGAGCAACAATACCCGAAGTCCAAAGGTGCAAACAATTCGATGTTTATTGGGGTGAACTTCCAGCAAGCATGATTCCAGTTTCCTTCCTTAGTGTCCCCCTTCCCAGCTCTGACACCACAGAGCCTTACACCTGTGTCCCTGTTCCTATTCCTACCCTTAGCCAAACATGATTCCAACTTCCTTACTCCCATTCCCTGTTCCCATTTCCCCCTTTTGCAAAACATGATTCCAATTTTCTTACCCCCATTCCCTGTTCCCATCTCCCACACCCACCCCCACTCCCCCACACACCCTCACTTCCTCATTGACTACAGATTATATAGTAAAACTTGAGTTCCGCTTAGCTATACCTTAACCAATCATTTTCCTGAAATTTAACTAACCAATCCTAACATATTGTAACATGATTATGTAACCAATTATATCCCACCACCTTAATTAGTTTACACCCAGCAAAATTAATTATACAGCAGACAGGAACAATCACAGAACCAGAAAGAGATTATACAGACAAACAATAGCAAAATGGGAACTATAATGACAAAACAATACAGAAGTGAGGATTTCACATCCCAGTATTGATAAGTGAGTTCTTGCCAGACAGGATGCTATCAAACTAAGTTTCCTTTTACATTTTCTAGGCACTTCCCTTTCTCTGGAGGTGATAGGAATACAATCCTGTCCTGATAGTGCCTAACAGCCCAATAGCACTTTATTTCAATGTGACTAGTTTGGAATGTGAGGATGTGACCGTTCGCTTCCCAGCTTATGGCTGCCTCTGCTGCTTAGCCAAAGGCCTGAGCCTAAGCACAGGGCCACAAACTGTCACAGTAAGAGAAGGCCGTTACACCGGCAGACAGTGATTTCTTTCTTTTATACCTCTAGAACTAGCCAAGCGATAAGAATACACCTAAATTCTTAGAGTATAGGCCTTTACAGACAGGCCTGCATATCTATATCCTAACAATAATGTCTTATAAATAACTTTTATACAATACTTGTTGGCCGGATAGTTCATTTCATATTTTAGCAGATGATGTCCCAGCCAATTTTATTTCAGGAGCTTAAAATGAGGACACTTTCCTACTAATTAACAACAACAAACAACAACAACAACAACAAAAGGACAGATTAGGGCCTGATTTTTTCAAAGACCAGTAATAAAGGACATGATTTTATTTCAAAATATTAGTGATCAAAAATATTGTAAGGGTTGTTTTAATGACTAAACATTTAAAGCATGTTTTAAAGGAAAATTACTCTATGGTGCTGAAATAACAGTACAGCATTCTTTACATCTATGTAATATATAGCTTTAATGTGAGTTTTGCCTTCATAATGTAACAGGCTTGCCCTGGGTTCCATTCCTGACTCTGCCACTTAATCATTTTCAACCTGAAAATGCAGTCCTGATGGCAAATATTAATGTCTGGAAGAGGGCATTTTCATATGGTCAAACTATGCCGATAGATGGAAGTATTACTTCTAATATAAAACAGTGGATGATAAAAAAAATAATGTCTCTCTCTCTCTCTCTCTCTCTCTCTGTATATCTATATATCTCTGGAAATTACAATAGGAAATCTGACAGAATAGAAGCTTTTTGTAACACAGATTTAAGCATGAAATAATCTATTATAGGATTTTAGGATATGATTTATTTTCTTTGTTTAGTACTGACATGATCATTAATAATACACAGAAGTGTAGCTACTGAGCAAAATATTCCATGTACAAACTTTTTCAAAATGCAGTGAATTATGAATGGAGATTAATGTGAATCATTAATTTATGCCAGTAATGTTTTCAGTTTAAAAGAACATTAATTTATTTAAATGATGTAACACAAAACATTGTACAAGTGCTTACCTAGTACTTTTACATGTGTTAGTATTGATTTCACTCCAAAAATTAATTAAATATTGAAGACTTTCTTTGTCATTCAGTAGTTACTTAATAGTCTGTTTTCTATTTAACCAATTCCAATCCAGTGGTGTACTGTTTTTTTTTCTTCATCAGAATAAAGAACTACATCTCATAAAATTACATAATATTCCAAGAAAATACTGATCCAGAAGAAGCTCCAGAGCGGAACAGGCTCTCTATTCCCTCTGTTGGTGAAAAAGGGAAAAGGGCTGTCAGAGAAAACCTCTTTTTCATAGGCAAGCTAAGAAAAATTCCTTTACTTACACTAGGGAAGTCATCATAACTATATATGAACTTGGATTTGGGTGCTCCTAGATAAGTGAAAAGGAGAAAGAGATCTTGTATTGTGGTACGGTCCATTGATTTAAATTGAAATTATTTAAATAGCTGATTTAGGGCTGTCAATCAATTAAAAAATTAATCATGATTAATCACATGATTAAAAAAATAATCGTGATTAATCGCACTGTTAAACGATAATAGACTACCATTTATTTAAACATTTTTGGATGTTTGCTACCTTTTCAAATATATTGCTTTCAATTACAACACATAATACAAAGTGTACAGTGCTCACTTTATATTTACAATTTCAAATATTTGCACTGTAAAAAACAAAAGATATAATATATTTCAATTCACCTAATACAAGGACTGTAGTGCATAAAAGTTGAACTTACAGATGCAGAATTATGTACAAAAAATAATTGCATTCAGAAATAAAACAATGTAAAACTTTAGAACCTACAAGTCCACTTAGTCCTACTTCAGCCAATCGCTCAGAGAAACAAGTTTGGTTACAATTTGCAGGAGATAATGCTGCTCATTTTTTGTTTACAGTGTGACCTGAAAATGAGAACAGACATTCGTATGGCACTGTTGTAGCTGGAGTCGCAAGATGTTTATGTGCCAGATGTGCTAAAGATTCATATGTCCCTTCATGCTTCACATTCCAGAGGACACGCGTCCATGCTGATGTCAGGTTCTGCTTGATAATGATCCAAAGCAGAGTGGACCGATGCATGCTCATTTTCATCATCTGAGTCAGATGCCACCAACGGAAGGTTGATTCTCTTTTTTGGTAGTTTGGGTTCTGTAGTTTCCGCATCTGAGTGTTGTTCTTTTAAGACATCTGAAAGCATGCTCCACACCTCATCCCTCTCAGATTTTGGAAGGCACTTCAGATTCTTGAACCTTGGGTTGATTGCTGGATTGTTAGAAATCTCACATTGGTACCTTCTTTGCATTTTGTCAAATCTGCAGTGAAAGTGTTCTTAAAACAAACATGTGCTAGGTCATCATCCAAGATGCCTATAACATGAAATATATGGCAGAATGTGGGTAAAACATACAATTCTCCCCCAAGGAGTTCAGTCACAAAGTTAATTAACACATTATTTTTTTAATGAGCACTATCAGCATGGGACACATCTTCTGGAATGGTGGCCTAGGCATGAAGAGGCATATGAATGTTTAACATATCTGGCTTGTAAATACCTTGCAACGCTGACTACAAAAGTGTCATGTGAATGCCTGTTCTGTGATTGGCTGAACAAGAAGTAGGACTGAGTGGACTTGTAGGCTCTAAAGTTTTACATTGTTTTGTTTTTGACTGCAGTTATGTAACAAAAAAAATCTACATTTATAAGTTACACTTTCATGATAAAGAGATTGCACTACAGTATTTGTATGAGGTGAATTGAAAAATACTATTTCTTTTATAATTTTACAGTGCAAATATTTGTAATAAAAATAATAATGTAAAATGAGCACTGTACACTTTGTATTCTGTGTTGTAATAGAAATCAATATATTTGAAAATATAGAAAAATATCCACAATATTTAATAAATGTCAATTGGTATTCTATAGTTTAACAGTGTGATTAATCATGATTATTTTTTTATCACAGTTAATATGTTTGAGTTAATTGTGTGAGTTTAAACTATTATTATTTAAACTTATTTTTGCATATGTGCTTTTTAGTTATTTTCCTAAGGAAAGTTGGATTCTCATTTATTGGTAACCATTAAAATATGTTGATTTTCAACTAAATATAGCCTTTACACTGATGTTCGTGCTCTTTTTGTTAATCAGGTATATCTATGAACATTTATTTAAGCAATTATATAGAACTGAATTGATTCTGTCAGTGCTTCAAGATTTCAGAATGAGTAGCTCTCATCCTCTCTTGCCTAGTTTTATTCATGGATTGGAAGAGGAAAACAAGCTTTCCTGCTTTTTCTCAGCTTTAACGGTGCTAATGTATTTGTTGGGGTGCTACTTATCTAGACCATTGTGCTGCCTTTCCTGCTGGGTTCCCTTAGCAGTCCTCTTTGATCTAATGCCATAGCACATAACCCATCACAAACAATCACACATTCAAAATATCCATCAAAATAGCTGGATGTTATAATATGAACTATTCATTTTGCCACAATTTACTGTTTTTGCAGGAACTGGATTCTTCAGATATTGGAGTTGAGCATTGTTTCAATCACCTGATAATCCTGGCGGTACATTTAAGACTGAGGGGACACTCTCAGGTGCGGAACATGTCAGGAAGGACAGCTATTCTGGCTGCACATTGCATAGGTATCTAGTCACTCTTCCGGAAATACAATTACATTAGTATGAACTTTAGAGAAAGCATATTCTGTAACTGGACCCTAACTTCATGTGCTAATTTGTGTTCTGGGTTACTTAGTTTGAGAACATTCCAAGGAACTCAGGTTTTTCACTATTCAGATGCGCATTATGAAACCTGTGCTAATGAGGACTTTGTAACTTAAACAGGTTTAGACACAGACACGAAGAGGTTAGGATTCTCAGCGCTTCCTACAAACAGCATCTTTAGATTCACAAATTGTCACACACTTAATAAAATCACATCATGCTTTTTCAGAGCCATGCTCATAACTGAATCAGCTGTTCCTAAGGTGCCATTCTGATGCGATTCAATTCTATCTATGAAGCCATCATATTTGTTGCTCATGTCTAGATGACATCCATATGCTTTTGGAAGTACCTCCATTTTGAAATTAACTTTAATCTGGTTAGTTCAAAATGTGTCTCTGGCAAAATACATTTTTGTGGTAAAAATAACATTTTGTGTAAACGAACAGCAGAAAAGCCAACCACATTACATGGGTTATAAATTTCAACAGGATTTTTTTTAAAGACCTACCATTTCTCAGTTAAAAGCATTTTCCCCATATTTTTGATATATTTAAAACTTTACACATTTTATACTGTTAAGGCAATATTTAATGTAGCTTTTCTTTACTTAGAATATTCAGACCACATATTGGAACCAAACGTGGAGCTGCTGCATCCAGCATCACTGGAGCTGGGGCTTCTGCATTTAGATTGTTTTAGGATGTTGCTCTTACCACCATATACCTACAACATGCTAGCATAGAGGGAGCTGCTGACTTGACACCTCATTCCAACTTCTTGGCTCTGTGTCTTTATGTGTGTTCCAGTGTGACTGGGTTTGAAACAATGTCCTTTAGAAGGACAGATATAAATAGAATTCTTTCTCCTTTCTATTATTTAAGAGGAAATGCAGGAATCCAATGTTTAAGCTGTCCTCTTGTGTTCCACTGGAGACTATTGAGTGTTGTGCTCAGCACTACATGAGCTAACACTGAATCTATTTTTACCACCATCTTCATGGGTTATTAGGCCCATGTCAGACCTTCTGCCTCCTCTGTAACACTAAGGGATTACTTAACTTGCCATCCCACTTACTTTAGCTTGAGTTACATATATCCCCACAACAGGTTTACAGTGCCCTGCATTGTAACATTATAGACCCAGGTTCATGTGAACTCTATACTCTTTAGCTTATGGGGTGGAGGCAGTGGAATGGTCTGTATAAACAGCACAGTCAGACTCCAGTAGCTGTGTTACTCTCATTCGTTGACACACATGAGGAAAATTAGTGCATCTCAGTACTTCACACTTACCCTCTACATAGCAGTAAGCATGATTTATCAACATAATTCTCCCTTGTTACAAAGTTTAACCTATGCTAATGGATCCTATACAGTTTGCATAACAACATGAATGAAAGAGTATTAATAAAAACATAATATTCTTACCTGAACCAGGCTGAGACACAGCTGGAGAATGATTGGGATTTTCAGCAAGAAATACACACAATCCAAAGCTTCAGACTCACAAATTCTCACCCACTTGCCTAACCAGCAAAAATATATCTCACTCCTTCTGAACCAAACTCATGAAAAAATCAGCCATTTCTCAGCTGCCATTCTGATGACACTCCACTCATGAACTCTGCCCTTGATCCCTGTTGCCAAAACAACCAAATACTCTCTGATGCTCTGGCACTTGCACAAGTGCCATCTTCCTCCAATTAACCTTATAAATATATCTTTTAAAATGTGGCCCTTCTGCAATCTATTTTTAGAAGTAAAAAACAATCATTTTTAAATAAACTTTTGCAGAAAAACAAAATTCAGCTCTGCTATGTTCCCTCATATCTGTCAGTCTCTCGATCTTCTACTGTTTACATTTATGTTGATCATTATTTAATAAAAAGATAGCTAAATATGTTCTTTGTTTGACACATGATGTTTTATTAAAACTAGCTTACATTTTTCACTCTTTCACTCTTTAAAATGTTTTTCCTGACCTTTCCTTTCTAATGTACTTACATGACCCCCACTACCATGGTATACGAGCACCTCACACTTTAATGTGTATTTATCCACATAACACCCCTGTGAAGTAGGGAAGTACTATTATCCCCATTTTACATATATATATATATTTACATATATATATATATATATATATATATTTTTTTTTACCCTATATATATATCCCTCAAAACTGGGTGGTGAAGCAATCAGGTGTTTACATGAAAGGGGCTTCAAATATCTATCTATTGTCCAGCCTGGAAGAGACAATGGTGGACCATAACATTTAATGGAAAGACATTGAAAGAAGAAGAAAAAAAACTTGGAAAGCTAAGACCATGTCTACTCTGCTGTGTATATCAGCATAACTTTTGTTTCTCAGGGAGGTGAACAAATCACCACCCTGAGCAACATAAATTACATCAACATAAGTGCGGGTGTGCACAGTGCCATATAAGTGGAAGAGCTTCTCCCGCTGACATAGCCACAACTGCTTGCGGGGCCTGGAGTAGTTAAGATGACTGGAGAGCTCTCACCTCTCAGCTTAAAGCAGCTACATTAGAAAGCTTACATCTGCGCACCTGCATCAGTGCAGCTGTGCAGCGCTGTAAACTCTGTAGTATAGCCATAGCCTCCGAAAGGAGGGAGTTTTCCCCAGCTCTGAATAATCATGGGCTATCATGCCAGGAAAAGGAGAAGAGAAAAAGGCAAAGGAGCCTTTTAAAAGCAGACTTGTGGCCAAGGCCGGCTCTAGGTTTTTTGCCACCCCAAACAAAAAATCTGCTTCCCCAAGCTGCGAGAGCACAACTGCCCAAGCCAGAAAAAGGGAGGGCCAGAATGCCGACCCTAGAATTGTGCCGCCCCAAGCACGTGATTGCTTTGCTAGTGCCTAGAGACGGTCCTGCTTGTGGCTGAGGTATTTTTTTTCCAGACACTGTGGGCCAGCATCTAGGCAGGGTGCTGTCTGTGAAATGCTGAATCCTCTCTATGACAGGAAGTACCCAGGAAAACTGTTCTAAGGCAATATGTAACTTGCATTAGAAACGGAACTGTGTCTAATATACAAGTCTAAAACCTGAAATTGTGTCCTTATGTTTATTTTCTGTGTAACTTGTGTGTGTGCATCCCTTGCTATATCATCTTTGAGTCTGTTTGTTTTTTCTATTAAAGCCCCCGCCCTTTTTTTTTACCCTAAGTAGGTCTCTGTTGTGCAAACTGTGCAGAGTGTGTCTGCCAAAGTGATCTGATAAAAGAGGGCAGGTTTCACTCTGTCAGGATGACAAACCAGAGAGGAGAAGTCTGAGTATCTGGTAATTAAGAACTTGTGGTAGGCAGATTTGGGTACAGTTGGGATCAGAAGGGCTATTGAGGTCTCTCTGTAAGGACCAGCTAGTCTAGTGGAAGCCAGGGTGAGTTCTTTGTTCCTGTAGGCTGGCTACTTGGGTCAAAACTCTGAGCCATAGCATCACAGCATTGAGGCACCCAAAGTTATAAGGCAGGTGGAGAGAGAACCCCTCACTAATCTAGGTGACCCCAAAACATCACAGTATGTCTTCGTTCTTTTTCTCCCTAAAGATCTCAGTCCACTTGTGGGAACTGAAACAGAATTGCCTTGTGTAGTATCACCAGGTCTGAGGTTTTTTTCACTAAGATTATTTTAAACCCCACACTCCAGCTCCCATTCACACTTTTTGCCTGATTTGTCAAGACCAGGCACAGAGTTGAGCTTTTCATCCTAGTGAGGCATTGGAAAACCTCTTGAGCAGCCCCACAAAGTATTGCTCAACTCATGTGCAGCAGAATAGCATTCCTCTTCCAGGAAACTGCAAGGTGGTAATTTTGTGTTACCGCAGTCATTGGATTATTGTCCCTTCTGAGACCCTTTTCCAGTCACCCAAGTGCACCCCTTTCAAGAACCAGGCCTGGCCCTCTGCTTCTTTTTGGGGTGGGACTCCATAATCCACATACTCTGTTTCTAGAGTACACACCTCTTGATACTTACTAGACCCCATAGGTTAGTACTTGCAAGAGTTTCCTTTTGGGAGTCTGTGGTCAGTAATATTATGTAGTGATACACAGAAGCAGCTTCTTCAAAGCGAAGTGTGATTTATTTGTCAAAAAGTGCACAGCACTCAGAGAAAAGTCTTTAAAACAACAAGGAGACTCACACACATACTGTCAGTCAATCTGTTGCAGTCTGCAGCAGCTGATAACTTCCTCCCTTCTTCTCTGCAGGATGGATCTTTTAATTGATCAGTGTCTTTTGATCTTCATGAGCCTTGTCAACACAGCAGTGTCACCAGTGTTGGGGCCAAGGAATTGCCTCTTCACAGCTATTAATCTCACTATTCTGTTAAAGTGTTTGTTGGAATGCACCTTATCTAAGCCATTGTGGTGCCTTTCCCGCTTGGTTCCCTTAACAGCTCCATTTGATCTAACTCCATAACAATAACCGTGTACTGAATATTATGAAACTCCAATTTGAGGACTTGAGTCCCAATTTGTACAACTAAGGAGACTGACACTGATTTTAAACTCTCAGGTTTGGAACACTAGGTGAGAAATGGGCTGAGAGCTACTGCTGGCTGCTGTTATTTATAAGCTTCTAACTTGCATTAGGAATCTGAGAGCCATATGCCAATGTTGTATAAACCCTTGAGGAAGCATTTGAAATCTGGGTTCCACCTGCTTGGATGGGGTGTTTCATCTCTACTGATGTAGCAGGAATATACTTTTGTGGGATAGAACAATTTCCCCTCCAGACCCTCTGCCCTGAACTCTTACAGTTTATGAGGAAACACAGAAGCCCAGTTTTAGAGACTAAATCCTCTTGTTTTCTGCTGGGAACTCTATCAGGAGTCAGAGGAACAGCCGTGTTAGTCTGTATTCGCAAAAAGAAAAGGAGTACTTGTGGCACCTTAGAGACTAACCAATTTATTTGAGCATGAGCTTTCGTGAGCTACATCTGATGAAGTGAGCTGTAGCTCACGAAAGCTCATGCTCAAATAAATTGGTTAGTCTCTAAGGTGCCACAAGTACTCCTTTTCTATCAGGAGTGTTGATCAGTACTGCAACTGCTAACACGCAATGCCTCCAGGATCTCATTTACCATTATCTCTAATCATTACTGGGTTCATGCCAGACCTTCTGCCTTCTCAGCAACCCAGAAATGGTAGGGAGTTTGTCAATATAACAAGCCAAATCAAAAATTGGAAATCCCTCTCACCTCAGTTAGAAATCTGTGTGTTGCTTCTGTGCCAACAGGAAAGTTTGGTGAACAGGTAAAGATCTGGAAGAATACAGAAAATAAGACTAAAAACAAATCTTTCTATATTTATGCTCTTCAGACTTTCAAAGATTTTTTTTTAAATGTGTCCTGAGTTAGCTAATTCTCTATTTACATTGTCCTACTCTGTAAAATGAAAAGCCCAAGTTCAGGTTTTCTTTCTGCTCTGTAATTTCTTGAGCTGGAAAAAGTGAGGATTGCTATGGAAGCTGCAATATCAGCTCCAGGGTCAACCAGTGATATTACCCTCATTGGTTGATTATCAATGAGAAATAATTTGTGGCTTTAGAAAGTGGAGAACAAGTAAAATGAAAAACTCACCCCGTAGTGATGGAGAAGCGGCCAGGCCAAACCTATGTGGCACTGCTACCCTGTATGCCAAGTAGCAAGGCCCAGGAAGCGGAGCCAGCCTCAGCCCAGTGGGCCAGGAACTACAGGAGCTGCTGTTGTGTTTTTATTTATTTTATGTTATTTTATTTTAATTGTTTTTCAGTTTATTTCTTGCTATTTTGCATTTGTGAAAAATATGGGTCTCAACCTCTGAGCAGCAAAACTGAACTAGTTCCTCTTTAAGGGGACTGAGTGGAGAAAATTTGGGGTAAAAATATGAACCACCATTTTTTACCACAGTATATTGCTTTTGATGACCTAGAGTTCATCAAATTTGGGATCTGAGCCTTGGTGAGTTCAGCTAAGGCATCAGGGACCCCGCCACTTACTTGCCATTGAGGTGATATTCTGAGCTATGGAACTCTTCAGAAGAGGTGGTATCGGAAGCAATGGTATCTGATTACCACTCAGATGCTTTCTGCTCCACAATTTTCTCTTATTCCACATCTACCAACATGTTCCACACCAGAGATTGTCGCCTAATCATAGAATCATAGAATCATAGAATATCAGGGTTGGAAGGGACCCCTGAAGGTCATCTAGTCCAACCCCCTGCTCGAAGCAGGACCAATTCCCAGTTAAATCAGTTAATGGTTGAATCTATTGCCAGGGCTCCCAGTTTAACATAACACTGTATGATGGGATTACTTGTGATGGTGGTGGGGAGGGTAGAGTTCAACAACCTGCCAGTCACTCCAGTTTATGTCTTATATTTCAAAGTTCATGCTTTGTTGCTTCAGCTGCTCACTGGCAGGGGTCAGGAAGGGATTTTCCCTAATATATTATCAGATTTTTTTTTTAATCTCCTTCCCCTGGAGGTGGCCTGAGCTGGAGATGGAACACTGGGCAGGGAGGACTAGGGCTCTGAAGTGGCACTGAGCATTCTCTTCCTCAGGTGATTAGCTGGCTGGTTTTGCTTACATGCTTAGAGTTTAAATGATTGTCTTATGTGGGGCTGGGAAGGAATTTTCCCCATGTCAAATGGCAGTCTGCAGATTTTGGCATCCATTACAGGATTATCTGGATATATCTCATTTAATCATTTCCCGGTTATTGCATGGGTCTCAAGCGTTGGTGCATCCTAGTCCCCCCCATTGTCTGACTGTGGCACATAATAGTCTAGTCTTCTGTGGGTCTCATTTACTCTGGTCTCATTTCTATTGTTGGGTTTAGTGTGGTGGTGGTGGTGGGCTATAAAATAGCAGCAGTCAGACGAGATGATCCTTAGTTGGTCCCTTCTGGCCTTCAACTCTGTGACTCTATGACTCAAATGAACAACCTTAAATCTGGACTCTGATTTCAAATCTGGTGACCTGACTCAGTGCTGAGTTGACTACCCATCTCATAGCTGGGGTAAAACAGTATAATTTTTACTTACTGCAGGCCATCTGCTTATGTCCCTCATCACTTTCCCACCCCGTCCTGAAACAGCATGTGTTTATTCAAGGCACTCGACATTCTCCCAAAGAAACCAACTTCTGTTTCTGAATATCCCAATTTTGAAAACATTGTCTCAGTATTTTAAAGAAAGAAAAGGAGTAATTGTGGCACCTTAGAGACTAACCAATTTATTTGAGCATAAGCTTTCGTGAGCTACAGCTCACTTCATTGGACGCATGCAGTGGAAAATACAGTGGGGAGATTTTATACACACAGAGAACATGAAATAATGGGTGTTACCATACACACTGTAAGGAGAGTAATCAGGTAAGGTGAGCTATTACCAGCAGGAGAGAAACAAAACCTTTTGTAGTGATAATCAAGGTGGGCCATTTCCAGCAGTTGACAAGAATGTGTGAGGAACAGTACAGGGGGGAAATAAATATGGGGAAATAGTTTTACATTGTGTAATGACCCATTCACTCCCAGTTTTTATTTAAGCCTAATTTAATGGTGTCCAGTTTGCAAATTAATTCCAATTCAGCAGTCTCTCGTTGGAGTCTGTTTTTGAACTTTTTTTATTGAAGAATTGCAACTTTTAGTTCTGTAATCGAGTGACCAGAGAGATTGAAGTGTCCTCCAACTGGTTTTTGAATGTTATAATTCTTGACATCTGATTTGTGTCCATTTATTCTTTTACGTAAAGACTGACCAGTTTGGCCAATGCACATGACAGAGGAGCATTGCTGGCACATGATGGCATATATCACATTGGTAGATGTGCAGGGGAATGAGCCTCTGATAGTGTGGCTGATGTGATTAGGCCGTATTATGGTGTCCCCGGAATAGATATGTGGACACAGTTGGCAACGGGTGTTGTTGCAAGGATAGGTTCCTGGGTTAGTGTTTTTGTTGTGTGGTGTGTGGTTGCTGGTGAGTATTTGCTTCAGGTTGGGGGACTGTCTGTAAGCAAGGACTGGTCTATCTCCCAAGATCTGTGAGAGTGATGGGTGGTCCTTCAGGATAGGTTGTAGATCCTGGATGATGCACTGGAGAGGTTTTAGTTGGGACCTGAAGGTGATGGCTAGTGGCATTCTGTTATTTTCTTTGTTGGGCCTGTCCTGTAGTAGGTAACTTCTGGGTACTCTTCTGGCTCTGTCAATCTGTTTCTTCACTTCAGCAGGTGGGTACTGTAGTTGTAAGAATGCTTGATAGAGATCTTGTAGGTGTTTGTCTCTGTCTGAGGGGTTCGAGCAAATGCGGTTGTAACGTAGAGCTTGGCTGTAGACAATGGATCGTGTGATGTGGTCTGGATGAAAGCTGGAAGCATGTAGGTAAGTATAGCAGTCAGTAGGTTTCTGGTATAGGGTGGTGTTTATGTGACCATCGCTTATTAGTACTATAGTATCCAGGAAGTGGATCATTAATGGGGAAGCTGAGTCCTTATTATGTGAAATATGCAAAACCTACTGCAAGCAAAGTCCTAAAATACCATGCACAAAACTTATCTGCAGTAATGGAAAATATACATATATTCCCAGTAACTGACGGAAACTCAGTGACATTTGAAGGAAAAAACTGGAGTAGAAAAACATTTAAAAATAGAGGGGAGTAACTCTTGAAAGCAAACACTTTCAAACATGTGTGCCTTAAGTTGTCTTCTAAATTCATACATTAGCACCTAAATGGAAATAGCCTGAATTTCAGAGTTGATGAGGATATGAAAATCCCTTTGTTTTTTCTGGGAGCTGAGTTTGCTCCACCACTGAAAATCACCACTGAAAATCAGGCTACATTTGTTCAGATTCATAAAAGTAAATGTACCATAAAAGTAAATCTTCCACAAGTCAACTTTCAACAACAGGCCCCAAGGAGCTTGCTATTCCTTTCAGGTGTCCCCATCCTGGAGCTTAAGGAATGAGAGGACAGGTTCTTTGTCTACCTCTGAAATCCTTATGGGGCCAGGCAGAAGGCCATCTCTCCCTTTATCTTCAGGGTACTTCTCTTGGAATAGCGAAGGTGTGGATGAGAATCTTCTCCCTTCTTTCTCACTTCTAGGGAAAATGAAGGATTTCCCCCCTTCCTGTCATCCTAGGATCTTTATATTTCTTCCATATTTGGGAAGGCTGCAGGTGCTTTTCTCCTATCCTTTTTAAAAAAATCAATCCCCAGGAAAACAGCATTTTCATCCCATAAGAAAAGATATTTTTCTCCCCCATTCTTTCCTGCTTACTGTGGGAAGAGAGAGGGTGGCTCTTCTACAATGTGGGCTGGAGTGGAAGACTGAGGTGGAGATGTAACTCCACCCCCTTCAATCACACTCTTTGCAAAATTTTCCTCTAAAAATGCACCAACCTTCTACAACAAACATCTACACTAATGGTGTCAGTAGGGGTTAGTGTTACAAAGGGCTGTGCAAGAGGGAAGGTTGAGGGGTAGTCTGTGTTCGGAGGAGATAGTTTGGTGAAAGGAGTGTCAGAGGGCTGCCATCCCTACTGCTGCACAGTTAAGTTTGGGGTGCATGGTTTGGAGTGCATGACAAGGAATCCCTATTGAGGTTACAGGGACAAACTGCCCCGATGTGTCAAAAGAATAGTAAATATGGCAGGAGACCAGCTTGGCTTAACGGTGAAATCCTTGCGGATCTTAAACATAAAAAAGAAGCTTACAAAAAGTGGAAGATTGGACAGATGACCAGGGAAGAGTATAAAAATATTGCTCGGGCATGTAGGAATGAAATCAGGAGGGCCAAATCACACCAGGAGCTGCAGCTAGCAAGAGATGTTAAGAGTAACAAGAAGGGTTTCTTCAGGTATGTTGGAAACAAGAAGAAAGCCAAGGAAAGTGTGGGCTCCTTACTGAATGAGGGAGGAAACCTAGTGACAGAGGATGTGGAAAAAGCTAATGTACTCAATGCTTTCTTTGCCTCTGTCTTCACGAACAAGGTCAGCTCCCAGACTGCTGTGCTGGGCAACACAGCATGGGGAGTAGGTGGCAAGCCCTCTGTGGAGAAAGAGGTGGTTAGGGACTATTTAGAAAAGCTGGACGTGCACAAGTCCATGGGGCCGGATGCGTTGCATCCGAGAGTGCTAAAGGAATTGGCAGCTGTGATTGCAGAGCCATTGGCCATTATCTTTGAAAACTCGTGGCGAATGGGGGAAGTCCCGTATGACTGGAAAAAGGCTAATGTAGTGCCAATCTTTAAAAAAGGGAAGAAGGAGGATCCTGGGAACTACAGGCCAGTCAGCCTCACCTCAGTCCCTGGAAAAATCATGGAGCAGATCCTCAAGGAATCTATCCTGAAGCACTTACACGAGAGGAAAGTGATCAGGAACAGTCAGCATGGATTCACCAAGGGAAGGTCATGCCTGACTAATCTAACCTCCTTCTATGATGAGATTACTGGTTCTGTGGATGAAGGGAAAGCAGTGGATGTATTGTTTCTTGACTTTAGCAAAGCTTTCAACACGGTCTCCCACAGTATTCTTGTCAGCAATTTAAAGAAGTATGGGCTGGATGAATGCACTATAAGGTGGGTAGAAAGTTGGCTAGATTGTCGGGCTCAACGGGTAGTGAACAATGGTTCCATGTCTAGTTGGCAGCCGGTATCAAGTGGAGTCCCCCAAGGGTCGGTCCTGGGGCCAGTTTTGTTCAATATCTTCATAAATGATCTGGAGGATGGTGTGGATTGCACTCTCAGCAAATTTGCGGATGATACTAAACTGGGAGGAGTGGTAGATACAGTGGCAGGTAGGGATAGGATACAGAGGGACCTGGACAAATTGGAGGATTGGGCCAAAAGAAAGCTGATGAGGTTCATCAAGGATAAGAGCAGGGTTCTGCACTTAGGACGGAAGAATCCAATGCACCGCTACAGACTAGGGACCGAATGGCTAGGCAGCAGTTCTGCGGAAAAGGACCTAGGGGTGACAGTGGACGAGAAGCTGGATATGAGTCAACAGTGTGCCCTTGTTGCCAAGAAGGCCAATGGCATTTTGGGATGTATAAGTAGGGGCATAGCGAGCAGATCGAGGGATGTGATCGTTCCCCTCTATTCGACATTGGTGAGGCCTCATCTGGAGTACTGTGTCCAGTTTTGGGCCCCACACTACAAGAAGGATGTGGGAAAATTGGAGAGAGTCCAGTGAAGGACAACAAAAATGATTAGGGGATTGGAACACATGACTTATGAGGAGAGGTTGAGGGAACTGGGATTGTTTAGTCTGCAGAAGAGAAGAATGAGGGGAGATTTGATAGCTGCTTTCAACTACCTGAGAGGTGGTTCCAAAGAGGATGGTTCTAGGCTATTCTCAGTGGTAGAAGATGACAGGACAAGAGGTAATGGTCTCAAGTTGCAGTGGGGGAGGTTTAGGTTGGATATTAGGAAAAACTTTTTCATTAGGAGGGTGGTGAAACACTGGAATGCGTTACCTAGGGAGGTGGTAGAATCTCCTTCCTTAGAAGTTCTTAAGGTCAGGCTTGACAAAGCTCTGGCTGGGATGATTTAATTGGGGATTGGTCCTGCTTTGAGCAGGGGGTTGGACTAGATGACCTCCTGAGGTCCCTTCCAACCCTGATATTCTATGATTCTATGATTCTATGTAATGTAAAGGAGTTTTTCTGGGTGGAGAAGTAGAGGAGATGTCTGGTTGGATAGCCTAATATTTCATTTCCTTGCTTTTGTGGTTTTGTTAGGTATGCATGTGTGTATCAACCATAATTGTTTTACAACACATTTTTAGTGTATACTTTTACATATAAATTATACAATTTGAGAAAGGAGAAGTCCAGTATGTTGACAGTTCATAGATGTTACTATTTCATTTTGTACTTGTACATTTTATATTGATCAAGTTTTTATCGCTCTCTTGCCGGGTATGTGTTTATCTCACAATGTATTGATTTAATTTAAAATTTGTCTTTGATAAGACTTACCTATAAATGAGGTACTGTATAAACCCAAAGGCTTTAGGACTTAAGAGCCAACTGATTTATTTACACAGTACATACTATGAGTAGTTGACAATCAAATAACCCCACATTTTACTTAAATCATGTATTGAATGATTTTTTCTGTATGTTGTTGCCAATCTGTCATATGATGGAGTCTGTGACTGAATATCAATGCTTCCCTTCAGAGGTGGATCTTTATCTATTACCCTTTGGCAGTTCAAGCAAACATGACCATATCAAGCAGCCTGCAACCTATAATTCTGCAAGACATTTTGAATTTCCAAATGCTTTTCTTGGATTTGAATGTGAGACTGGGGGGAGGGATAGCTCAGTGGTTTGAGCATTGGCCTGTTAAACCCAGGGTTCAATCCTTGAGAGGGCCATTTGGGGCAAAAATTGGGGATTGGTTCTGCTTTGAGCAGGGGGTTGGACTAGATGACCTCCTGAGGTCCCTGCCAACCCTGAGATTCTATGATTTCTTATGACATATTTAAAACACTATACATATATGCATATCTAAATAGCTTATTTTATTCATTTGCATTTGACTGGGGAACATCTAACTCATGATGACATCATGGACTTTTTATCTAATTGAATTTTTAAGTATTTTACAGAATAATAATAATAATAATAATAACAACAACAACAACAACAACAACAATAAATAATTAAAAATACAATATTAATAACTTTCAAGGTATTTTTAAAAACTTAAAAGCAGCCAAACCATGTCCTAATAAAGTGTTCTCAAGAAAAGAAAGCAACCATTTGTAAACACAAGATGAAGGGGGAAAGTCATAAAGGACATGTACAAATATATATTTACAAGCATTAATAAAAGGATGTTAAAAAACATACACGAGGAAAGAAATTTCTCATAAGTTAGCAATAACTGTCAGAGCCATATTTTGCAAAAATGTTTCTAAAACTGTGCTTGTAGTTTTGGGCAAATATGTTTTTACATGTGCATTGATTCAGAGAGAGAGAGAGAGAGAGAGAGAGAAACGAGACCTTCCCTGTATGCATTCTATATATATAATATATAGGGAAGGTCTTGTCTATATACAAAATATGCACTGGTGTCTAACTACAATCAGTTTTTCAACTAATTTATTTAAATTGCTGCAAACCCCTGTAGGGACACACTTTTACCTCTGGCATAACGGTGTAGCTGATTTAGGAAATTTCAACTGATTTTTATTAAAGCTTGTGGAAATTTTGCCTCCTTAAATTTGTGTGCACAAACAGAATTTGCTCTCCAAATCATATGACCAGCTATCTAATTTGCATATAAAAACTTGAGAAACTTTGTATATAATAACTTAGATGAAAAATGGCAGATGAGTTTTAGAGGCTGCCTCAGAAAACTAACCCCTAAATGAAGGACAAAATAATGAAAACATAAGCTCAGGAGCTTTGAAGGACTTTTTCATAGATTACATTAATAGTATAGGTTTCAGAGTAGCAGCCACATTAGTCTATATCCGCAAAAAGAAAAGCAGGACTTTAGCATTATTAGTTGTAGCTCACGAAAGCTTATGCTCAAATAAATTTGTTAGTCTCTAAGGTGCCACAAGTACTCCTTTTCTTTTTATTACTAGTATAAATATTTTGGACATTCTTGAATAATGCAAATTTTGCATCCGTCAAACATTTATGATAATATGCTATTTGAAATGCAGCTAACAAAGGACTCTATTAATTTTCAGAGATCTGGTGTCTTCAATGTACACAAGGCATCAAATTTCAGCTGGTGTCTGGCTACCATATTGCAGAGATGAGCTAACCAGTAAAAGCCAGTTTGGAGTGGTGGCTTGGGGGAGGCTGCAGTTGATCCAGGCACTGATAATTTATAGATGGAGGAGCATTTCTACCTCAGCAAATCATGACCCTAAATTAATCTTTCAGTTTAAAGTGATTAGCTGTGCAGAGAATTTCAGAGTTTGTCTAGCATAGAAGAGACTCCATAGGAGTGTCCAACACAGTTAGGAAGCTCCCACCCCATGGAGAGAGATACCAGGAAAATTAGATTAGTTTGAGATATGGAAAGAATTGGCAGGATTGCAAAGAATACCTCATACTGCCATCTACAGCTGCAGGTATTATAATATTTATCTCCCAAAAAAGAATGTCTATATATGAAAGAATGTGTGGATATACATTACTTCAGACACAGTCCAGTAACAAAGTCCTCAGTTATTGACTTCCGGGGTAAATTTGCCTCTGAAAGGACTGTGGGAATAGGATCCATATGGGTATGTGTGTATCAACTTATGCTTTCTATATATGTCGAGCACCGATCTGGACTTGTCTTAGGGCGGGCTATTGTACTGCATTTCAGACAGCTGCCCTGCCTGGGAGATGTTTGAAAACTTTTCTCCCACCAACAGAAGTTGGTCCAATAAGATATTACCTCATCCACCTTGTGTCTCACATATTCTGGAACCACTATGATTATATCAACTCCACAAATGTCTTTGAAGAACCATCACTGAGAGCATTGAATGACTCTCAATTACTGACTCATCTCCATGGAACTTTTTTTTTTTTCTGTGTAGGGGCCTGGAAGTGTGAGGAAACCATGACTGGTGGACCTGGTACTTCTACATGTGAGCACACCCAGAGACTGGGATCTGCTCTGTGCAGGGGTCCTACCATTGCCATACATAAGGAGGACTTCTAGGAAAGACTCTTCCCCACCTGAATGCTGATGAACCTCATGTTCACAGAAAGGGTGAGATCAGACATGGAGAAGGTATGTCTCAAGACTCTTCTTATTTTCAAAGACCTGTAACTCTAAGAGTAAAGTCATTGTAGCTAAGAAAATCCTTTACTAAGCCTGTGTTCCTTGCTTTCCTTCCATGTTGTCTCTGAAGAGGTTAACTGGAAGCTCTGAGTGCCCACGGCCTAGGTGGGATTCTGGGAGAGCATATGTAAGTGGCTGGGGGACTCAGGAGGCCCCAAACACTTATGTAAGGGTTTAGGGCAGCTGGATGGTAGTGTCTGAGCCTTTCCTTGGGATGTGGCACACTACCAAGAGACTGAAACTGAGAGAGTGCCCCAGAGACACAATGTTAGAAATAGTGACTAGCATGTACCCAGATTCTGCTGGTTTGGAAGCATGTGGAATCCAGTGATTGGATCTACTTGCAACTGACTGGTGTCCATTTAGTGGAGTAGTGGGCCAATTTGTAACAACTAGAAAACTAATTAAAGTCCTCTCCCAACATATGCTCTAATATATTTCCTATTTTTGTAGCAAGTCTTTTGGTGTTAATAAATGTTGTGTGTTCTATATGTTCAGCTCCCAAACTGTGGGCTACTGATTGCCTTGTTGTACATGCTGGTGGTTGGTGGACAGCTGGCTAGTCACCTGGTCATGGTCCTCCTTGTTTTGAACTGCTTCTATTGGTGTCTAGAATCTTCATTACAAAAAAGAACTCAGATACCAGTAAAAGCAGCTGGAAATAAGATCAACCAGACTGAGCAGCTTCCTCTACTAGGAACCACTGATACATAGAGGAGAAAGAGATTAAGTTGGAGCTGCACTCAGGAAGTGGAGCCACCAGTAAGCCTGGAACTGGTAGCTGCTATTGGAAAAATGGGGAATGAGGCAGCTAGTCAGTAAATGCAGAGGAATAAAGGAAGAAGGAGGCCAGGTATCTGAGCAAACTTTCCGGGGAGAATGGCAAGTGTCCATATGGAAAGCATGTTTAGAGGAGAACAAGACAGAGAAAGATGTAAAAAGGAGCTGATGGGGAGAAAGGAACAGAATAGAAGTGGACTTAAGGGATACAAAGTGAAGAGCAAAGTGGAAAATGTGATAAACTTGTTTTCAAAAATGACAAAACACTTGCTGAATTAAAATGCATTAAATGCTTGCATAGTAACATGTCCCCATATATGCAATTGCTGTAGTTGATGCAGGGATATTATGTGAGTATGAATGGGAGAGGATATGCTCTCTGTGCTCTTAAGTGGGAAGGGAGTCCATGAGGGACTCTCCATTAAGATATGATCCATGTTATTAAGAAGTTTGGGAAACTGTCATATATATCATGGCTATTGATTAATCAAAATTTAATACTGAGCCAATCCTCGGAGAAAAAAAGAGAGAAACAGAGGATTTTAGTCTAATATTATGGTCATGAAATAAAATTAAAAATATTTTAAATGGCTTAACCCCCTGCTTGTTAAAAATTTCAGATGTATGGGGTATCCAAACAAGATGGATACGACTTCATGTAGTCTTCTATTGTTAAAAGAACAAGGCAAACACAGAACCAAAAAAGGGGGTTAATTCCTTGAAGTTATCTGCTATGCAGCTTTGCATCCTTAAACAAGTCTGGAAGGTTGTTTGTGCTGACATAAAGCTCCAACCTCATGGTTTTAGTATCTGACACAGTAATGAGCCCTTACCTTTTGAAATGGAAGTTAATTCATTACTATTAATATTTTGTCTGATCCTACTCCATTCCTAAAAGCACTTCAAGAATTACTTCAAACAAACAGATTTCAGACTTGTTCCCTGAGTCCCTTTGAGGAATACTGCCTGCACCATTGTGTCCTTAAAAGTTTTAACTTTGATTTTTTTAAAAACTCCATTATACATAACAGAAGTTATGGTCATGTACATGTGAATGTTACAATGTTTTGCAATCACTGCCTTTTGTATTTTTTATTCTTTTTATATTTACAGGCAGAATTTATAAAAAATCTTTAATTTACAATTGGAAGATTAAAATAATTGGAGAATAGAAGAAATACATAAGAAAAAAAAAAAGCTCTGAAAGGATATAGTCTGTGGAAATACCCAATTAGTGTTATTTCTGTCTAAGATAATTATTGCAAGTGAGGTTATGTTGAAGTTAACATTCAGAGAGATATTTTACTATTCTAGTTTAGCTGCTGTAAACTCATGGTGCAATGTTAAAGTGTGAATTCACTATATTTCATTATTTTTTGTTTGCATTGAATGTATTGCAATTTTGTTTGTGGTATTGTGTCTCAGGAATTATCAGAAAGAGCAGATAAACAGTACATTAGTGAAATGTACAGATTAAACTTAATGGGAGGTGTTGAAACAGCATTGCAGATTGGGAAATTCCCCAAAACAATGCTATGAAGTTAGAAATCTGGACAGAATATAACTATGCAATACGCAACTTGAAAAGATGCAATATAATACACCTGAGGAAAATGAATTAGGCTTGGATCTTGCAAAGATTTAGGCATATGCTTAACTTCACGGATATGGGTGATCCCATTGACTTCAATGTGACTGCTTACATGCTTAAAGTTAAGCACCTGTTTAAGAGCTTTGCTGGGTGGCGTCAGAACGGATGAGAGTCTCAGCAATATATATAGGAGTCTGAAAGCATATATGACACACAGATATGTCCAAGGCTAATTGAGCTGCATGTTTGCAGGGTATTACTCAGAAGCCAGGTAAAATAACCCCTCCCTGTTTTGCTTCAATTTGACTTCATTTGGAAGATTGTTTGCTTGTGAAATTATACTGACAACTGGAAGAAATTCAGAGATGAGAAACAGAAGTGACTAAGGACCAGATAAATTGATTACTGAGTTAAAAATAAGAACTATGGGATTGACCCAGCACCTAGAGATCTTAATGGGAGTCTTTCTACTGGCTTCCTTGGGTTTTGGATCAGGCCATAAGTATAACATTTTCTTTTAAATTGTATTTTTTATATATTCTGTCCAATTCTGTACAGTTGTCTTAATACTGATAGCTTTCCCATTCTGGTACAATATATCTAAAAGAGGGAAAGATATGTTTCTGTTAAGGATTGCCTTTCTTTCTTATTCAGTCACTTGAAAGTTCTCTTTATTGTAATACTTCCCTTGTACACCATATTTTAATGTTTCGATTTACTTTTTGAAAATGTAGGAGCTTTTTTGTTTGCTATCTGTGTTATGAAATTATGCCATGTCTGGTATGCTTAATATAGCTGGTGTTTCTCTGAGATCTCCATGTCCTCCAGCCTTTCACTACAAACTGACTGTGAGACAAAATAAAATGGTCCAGAAGTTAAGCTGCTCAGTGATGATAGCAGCACCAAAGGATAGGGAGAGAAAAGAGATAAGGAGAGATGGTATACGTAAGCAACAAAGACTGGTTTCCAGTGTCAGCTGGAGATATTTTTTTCTAGATAAAGATGGTGCTGTCTCACAATTATGTCTTTTTAAGGATGAGTGAGTGAGTGAGAGTGTGTGTAAAGAGGCAAGTGATCCCCATGAGATAGGTTAAGAATCTTTCCTCTACCCATGTGCCTGTCCATTTCTCAGCTTTAGCATCAGGAGGGCTGAGTTGGAGTTAGAAATATTTTCCCAGGAAAGGGAGAAGCTTTGGAGATGACTGATTGGCATGATTAATATGGGAAGGGAACAGAGAAGTGTGAGAAACTTCTTGGGTTGCATATTTAGAAAACTATACAGTATGGAGAGGGGAAGGGTAGGTGGATTGGGATGAGTGAGACTGGCATAGGTTTTTGGATATAGCAATTGGTGTGATGCAGGTTTTCTGGGCCTTGTTTCAGAAGGAAGGTTATTGATTCCTGTGAATGTAAAGAAGATGCTTGCACCCTACCCTGGATATCTTTATTTAGGTGCTCAGCTATGATGGCTGAGTGCTTCAAATAATCACCTTAAGATGGTGGAGATTGCTGGAGCTGCTGTGTATGCAATGGTTATGGAGGTCCAGAAGAAGGGGCTATATTGTGAAGACTTGCTTCCTGCAATCCCTGAAGTACAGATGTACTCTGGAATGTAGCCCTTTTGAATTTTCAAAGGCAATTAAGCAAGACCCAGCACAGAGATGACTGGGTTTCTCTGTGTCAGAAACTGTCACCCATCACTGAGTGAAAGGTGGAGCTCTGTTGCCGGAGTCAACACAAGGGAAGAGGAAGGGGGAAAACATGGTCCCAAGAAACGACACCTGAAAACACCACAGACAGACTGGGCTATCCCTGAAGAGAGGGCCCTGACACTAGAAGTGCATTCTCTCAAGAAGACCTGTTAAGATCATGCCCATCAACATTTTAGATTAAAAAAAAAAGATTTCTAATGGCCAAAAGAGTTGGGCTGAGAAATGGGCTGACACGCACTGCCTAGGCATTTTTATTTTTTTCTTTTATTTTTTTACTGTGGAAAGTCAAGATAATTATTGCTTTCTAATTTCTCCTTTCCTCACTTACCTGTCCTCTCTATGTCCCAGTCTTGCTCCCATTCCCTTTTCTCCAATATCTCTTTGTCCTCACCATTCCTCCTTGGAAAATCTTGTGGACATTATTCTCACACGGTTATTCTCTCACCTCTTTCCAATCCCCATCCCTCCTTGGGCCTCTGGTTCCCAAACCATTCTCTCCTCAGCTCTGCCATCTGGGCCCTCCCCAGTTTCCCTTTCCTAAATTCTCTAATCAATTCTCTGTCCCCTACCTTGCAATCCCTTTGGTACCATTCTACTACCAGAAACACTGGATAAATCAGGGGAAGGCAAGAGGGCTGGAAAAAGGAGAGAGGTAGTGTCTGGTGTGACAAAGTTCTTCCTCTACCTTGGTGGGTCTTGCACTTATTGGCGGATTTTCTCACCTTGGAGCTTCACAACAGCCCTCAGTTTGGCCGTTTTCATGAACCCACAGTCCAGGTCAACTCCTCCTGTGTCTGACCAGGAGTTGGGATGATTTGGGGGGAATCCGGGCCCGCCCTCTACTCTGGGTTCCAGCCCAGGGCCCTGTGGAATGCAGCTGTCTAGAGTGCCTCCTGGAACAGCTGTGCGACAGCTACAACTCCCTGAGCTACTTCCCCATGGCCTCCTCCCAGCACCTTTTTATCCTCACCATAGGACCTTCCTCCTGGTGTCTGATAATGTTTGTACTCCTCAGTCCTCCAACAGTATGCATTCTCACTCTCAGCTCCTAGAGTCTCTTACTCCCAGCTCCTTACACGTGCACCACAAACTGAAGTGAGCTCCTTTTTAAACCCAGGTGCCCTGATTAGCCTTCCTTAATTGATTCTAGCAGCTTCTTGATCGGCTGCAGGTGTTCTAATCAGCCTGTCTGTCTTAATTGTCTCCGGAAGGTTCCTGATTATTCTGGAACCTTCCCTGTTACCTTACCCAGGGAAAAGGGACCTACTTAACCTGGGGCTAATACATCTGCCTTCAATTACTCTCCTGTAGTCCTCTGGCCTGGAGGGAGAAGGAGGGAGAGGGCTGCTGCTCCTGTTGCTGCTAGGCCCTGGGCTCTCCCTGCTGCTGCTGCTGCTCCAGCTGCTCCCCTGGCTGGGCCAGACACCACCACCCTTCTCTGCTACCTGGTTGCTGGCCGGCTGCTGACCCTGTCCTTATCCCCTCCACCTTCCACGATATTATTGCCACCCCTGGGGCTGTCTTATTCCCTTTTCCAGCAAATGACCCCCAAGGAGCAGCCTTTGTGTTTCCCTGTCCCAACCCATTAGGGGCTGCTATCTTCCCTCCATTGCCCCTTATTTCACCAGGGTTTGAGGCGGGCCATATGGTGCCAGCCCATCGGGTGCCACATCGGGGGTACACCCCTTGCCTGCCTGTCTCGGTGGGCCACGGGGCTGTGCCAGGGGCCCCGTCAGGGGATGACCAGGAGTGAGTAATCTCACCCCCCCCCATGCGCTGAGAGAGAAGCTGCGGGAGTTTTTAGAAGACGTCTGTTGCTCCCACAACAAGGTACATCTTGCTCTCCAGTGATGGGGGGACTTTCATCAGATCATCCATGCCGCAAGGGCTCTTATGGGGGAAAATAAAAGGACCTGGAAGGAGGCCACCACAGCCTACCAGCGGGTCCGTGGCTTCCTTGACTCATTACTCACCTATAGGGTAGGTCACGGTTTGCTGCATGGCCCAATGGGGGCCGCGAGCGTTCCTGCTGGTGAGGATCCCCCCCAGACCTCCTCATAAAACTGCTCATCATTGCAACATTGAACACCTAGGGCTGTAGGATGGGTCTTTGCAGGTCCCAGGTGCTCTCCTTCCTTCGGGAGGGGGTAATCTGTGGGTTTCCTGCAGGAGACCCATACGGATCAGGCCGCCAAAGACAGCTGGTGGCTGGAATGTGGGGACAGGGTCTAATTTAGCCATCTCGTATGGCTGGAGTGGTGACCCTGTTCTCCCCCAACCTACAGCCCGAGGTGCCAGGGGTCGCCGAGGCTGTGCCGGGCTGCCTGCTGCACCTCCAGGTCCGTATGGAGGGGCTTGTGGTCAACCTTGTTAACGTTTATGCCCCGACATCGGGCCCGCAGTGGCTGCGATTCTATCAGCAGGCGTCCGCCTTCCTCGGCACTTTGGATCCTCACGAGTGCCTGGTCCTGGGCAGCGACTTCAACACCACCGTCGAGGAGCGGGACCGCTCGAGGACCGAGCAGAGCCCAGCCGCTGCGGATGTCATCCGGGAGATAGTGGAACATCACTCCCTGGTAGATGTCTGGCATGACCACCACCCAGACAACGTCTCGACGTTCACCTTTGTCCGGGTGGAGGCCCATTGGTCGCGCCACTCCCATTTGGACCGCATTTATTTATCACGCTTCCACCTTTCATGAGTCCACTCCTCCAGCATCCGGCCAGCCCCATTCTCTGACCATCATTTAGCCACCATGATGGCCTCCCTCTGTGCGGAGGGGCTGGGGCTGGCCTGTTGGCATTTCAACAACAGCTTGTTGGAGGATGTGGGCTTCGTGGCATCCTTCAGGGAGTTCTGGCTGGCCTGGCGAGGGCAGCAGTGTTCCTTTCCCTTGGCGCGGTGGTGGTGGGACCTGGGGAAGGTGCGCGCCCGGCTCTTCTGCCATGACTACACCCAGGGCACCAGCCGACAGAGGAATGTGGCGATAGAGCAGTTGGAAGGGGAGGTCTTAGAGATGGAGAGGCATCTGGCTGCCATCCCCGAGGATCCACCCCTCTGCAAAGCGTGCTGGGAGAAGTGGGAGGAGCTCCGGGCCCTCGAGAATCATCGGGCCCGGGGCGCCTTTGTTCAATCCCGCATCTGTCTCCTTCGGGAGATGGATCGCGACTCCCGCTTCTTCTACACCCTGGAGAAAAGGAGGGGGGCCAAGAAACACGTCACCTGCCTTCTGGCAGAAGGTGGCACACCCCTCACAGATCTGGTGGAGATGTGCGGGAGGGCAAGAGCAGTCCAGGGGGTGGCACGAGTGCCCACGTGTGCTTGCACAAAGTCAGTTTAGGCTGGCTGCTGCTTCTGGCCCAAATGGTGGAAATAGGGCGTGGCAAGCCAAGCAAGCAGCTGAGTCCAGAGGCAGGAGCTGAGGCAGATGGTGAACAACCAGTGGGGGTGGTGAAGGGGGCAGTGGTGGTGGTAGTGGTAGAGGTTGAGGGGGACACAGATGGATCGGGGTGTAGGCTCCATGCTGCACCCCTGTGTCCCTACAAACACAGTCAAAGCCCACACCACAAGAGCACAGTTTGAAAGTTATTCAGTCTTAAGGCCCCCTCCACGGTGGTCTGCAGAGTCTCTAGGTGCTCCCCCACTGGTAGATGGTCCTCTTCTTCTCCTCCTCAGGGCTTCAGCAGCTCCAAGCAGCAAACTCCACAGCAGCAGCTCCAGGAACTCCAGGTGGTGGTCCGGGTAGGCAGAAAGGACCCCTCTCAGGTGGTGGTGGTGTGCACAGCAGCAATGGCTAGGGCTGGGGTCCCTCACTCCCCTCCTCTGGGAAGCGGGCTAGCAGCCCCCCCCCCCCCCCCCCGCAACGGGCTGCAGTTGGAGCAGTAGCAGCACCTGGGGGGGGCGGTCCAGCAGCCAGCCAGCAACCAGGTAGCAGAGAAGGGGGATGGTGTCTGGCCCAGCCAGGGGAGCAGCTGGAGCAGCAGCCGCAGGGAGAGCCCAGGGCCTAGTAGTGGCAGGACCAGCAGCAGTACCAGCAGCAGAAGCAGCAGCCCTCTCCCATCCTTTCATTGCTCTGACTTTTGAGCAGTACTTGGAGCAAGAAGTCAGAAGCATAAAAAACCCATGTAAGATTGTGCTTTGTGTAACAGTGCTGGCAGTGTGGTTGTGCACAGAGCTTTTGCAAACTAACAAATTAGTTCAGTTTGACTGAGCAGCAAAACATGGAAATTGTATGGTGAATATATTACAGCTCCTTCCTCTTCCCTCATTCTCGATTTGCATATGATGAGTCTGTTACAGCCACAACTAGAGATCTTCAGCTCAAACTGTAACAGGGATTGTTTCTATCTCTACATCTGTGGTTCAAACCCTCGTCCATTGGCCACACTGGCAGCCATCACACATGCACAAACTGAGGCTGGGTTATTTTCCAGTAATTGGATAAAGTGCTAGATGCCTTGCAGTCCAACAAAGAAGATTTGGTGCCCTCCTTCAGAAATGTACAGTGTAGTTTAGACATGATGTAATAACAGTAACATAAGAGGGTGAAGAGGACTAAGTTACAGCACTAAATTCACATGGTTATGCAGTTAATGGCTGTGCACACTGTGGTAGAACAAAGGGGGGAGGTACATTAATTATAAGTAAAATAAATCTTGTTTGAGGCCTCTGAAAATGTGGCTATTAATGTGCTGGTCACTTCAGGTCTCAGGGAGATTTCTTTCTGGTGGTAAACTGCTGTGTGGATTTTTCAGTTGTATGGGACATGACTGGTAATTGAATGATATGTGAGAGGAATTTGAAGTGCTGCTGCTTTGGATGGTTGTAGGTATTATAACTCTGTGCTATTGTGTTTTGACATATGCATCAACAGTACCCAGAGCCCTGCTTGAACTATCTTTGGTGCAAAGTTCCTTTTTTTAATGTAATTTCAATTTCATTTTGGATCTGAACTTGAATTATTTTATCTATATTCATTTGCAGGTGTGTGGAGTGGCAGGGCCGGAAGACAGCTGTGCTTTGGGAGCTAGAAATTGAATGTGCACGAGAAGTGAAATCTTCCTGTCATAATGATTTGGGGAAAATATTAAGGGGAAGCCTCACACAGAAGAAAGATAGCAATGTGGTTCAGTCAGAGGGAAAGAAGGCTTTGACTGAGCCCAGGCTGCTTTATAGTACAGGGTAAAAGAACACAAAAAAGAGATTTAGAGAATTCTTACCTTCATGAAACCTCTGACCAGGAGCTGAATGAACTACAAATTTCAACAACTCTGGGGAGGCATCTTAGATAAAAAGTGGCTTGAAAGCTTTTTCTGTTAGTCCTGGGTTTTTGACAATCATAAAAACAGCACCTACATTGTAGTTCTTTACTGAAAGATCTCATACAAAGATGAAGAACCTATTCTAGACCAACAGGCTTATCTGTTTAACCCCGTCACAGCTGATGGTTTAGTAAGTGTTTGGAGGAATTTGAGGGAATGGGAAAGTAAGCGTGAGCAGCAGGAAGGAGGTGGTAAGGCAAATAGATGCTGGCAGAAGGAGTAAAGAGAGGAACAGAAGCAGGGAGGTGATTGGGAGCAGTGGAAAAGAATAGCAACAGGAGAAGTAGACAGGGGAGAATCAGGAGTAGTGGGAAAGAGCTAGAAAGATCTGGAGAGGAGTAGTGGATGGGGAGGAATGGCAATAGCAACCAGAGCAGCAGCAGATGCAAAAAAGCAATGGTGAGAAGCTGGAGCTGTGAGGGAGAGCAGGGAGATGGATTGCCAATGACTCTAGACAAAAAAAAAAATTCTTTGACCTTCTTCTTGCTAACAGGAAAGGAAGAGAAGGATCATTGTCTTTCTTGGGGGTGCTGTCAGATGATTTGATGATGAGGGCCAGATTCAGAATTTAGATCTAAGGATGGCAGGCAGAAAAATGAGCAACCGAAAAGGTGGACGGAGGACCAGGAGAGTCTGGAGAAGCTGCTCTGCAGATGGAGACCAAATGGAGGCTGTAGACAATGGGGAGGAACTGGAGCCAGGGTGAGAGTAACATGGGTCCATTTATTCATGCCCTAGGTCATAGCAACAGCAAACAGTCCTTCTTTAATAAACTCAGATAAATAGGACGTGACAAAACAAGAATTCTTTCTAGAGGCTTCACTCATTGAATTTTCAACAGAGAGACTCATCCAGGATGTTTTTAGCCATCCCAGATTTTGAAAAAAAAACAAACAGACCATTAAAATGGATTAATCATTCTGTGCTAAGCCACACAACAAGATGTTTAATGAGACAGTGTAGTCATATTGCTGGCCCTTCACTAACTCTTTCTGTCTTTTAGGAGAGTGCCAATTATTTCTCAAAAAAAAAAGGAGTACTTGTGGCACCTTAGAGACTAACAAATTTATTTTAGCATAAGCTTTTGTGAGCTACAGCTCACTTCATCAGATTCATTCAGTGAATTTTCCACTGAATGCATCCAATGAAGTGAGCTGTAGCTCATAAAAGCTTATGCTCAAATAAATTTGTTAGTCTCTAAGGTGCCACAAGTCCTCCTTTTCTTTTTGCGGATACAGACTAACACGGCTGCTATTCTGAAACCAATTATTTCTGTTCCTTTCAGCCCTGAGACCAGCCTGTCTTCCAGTTCCAGTGGCTTTGAAGCTGTCAGGCAGAAATGACTATTTCTTAGTGTCCTTTGGGTTTAGGGGTAAAGAATCTAAAAAGCTGAGTGTAGGAGAAAGTATTATTATTTATTATTTGTATTTTGGTAAAGCCTAAGTGTAGAGCTGGGAGAAATATTTCAGATGAATAATTCATGCACCTAAAAATGGAGTTTGAGTTCAACTGAAACTATTTGTGAATTCATTTTGAAAACATTTAATTTGTAAATGTAGTTCAATTTACTTAACAAAAAAGTGTGTGTGGGGGGGAAGAAGAATGTAAAAAAAAAAATCCAAAAATGAAACAAATAAAAAGTTGCTTTGGATTGCATGAAATGTTTCAGTTTACCCAAAAGGAAAACATTTCATTTTAGGTCAAACAAAACATTTTGCCAACAAATAAATAAAGATTTTTTTAAAAAGTTTTGATAAGAAACAACAAAACAAAATCTATTTTCAGTTGAAACAAAATGAGCTTCTTTTTTTTTTCCATCCACTGAACCGAAAAATCAATTATTCACTCAGTTCTACCTAGAAAGCTGATCTTGGACCAGGATTCTATTGTGCTATGCACTGTATAAACACAGAACAAAAAGAGGTACTTGCCTTACAATCTTAGGAGAGATGACAGAATTACAGTCTTTGAGAAAAAGTTATCTAAGAACCAAGGAAAACATTGAAAATACAGAAGAAAATGTAGACCAAGACATCCAAAACAATGAATGAAAAAGGGTAATGAATGAAGAATTAAAGAATTAAAAAAAAAGGGAGAAAAACAGAGGAGACTTTTTTTTAACTGACGATATGATGGATACCAAAATGTTAAAATAGCATTAATACTGTAGAAGTTTAGGTCTCTCCAGTTAATGGATGAGATTCATTTTACATTTAAACAGGGATTCAGCTTTTGCATTTATAAAATACAGCATATCTTCCCCAAATTTCCAGCCCACTCCAACTGAATCCAGAGTGAATTTCTGAGAATTTACAATTAAATCCATTAATTAGTTTGAATTAAAGTTAATTGAATCCAGGTGATTTAAGAAATTTAGCATCATGTCAGTCTTTTTCCCAAATAATCTTATCAGAATAATACAGGCATGCCAAACATTCCATATATCAAAATTATTTGTAACTGTAATCATGTGTACAGGCTATAAATGAAGGAATTAGGCTATAGTTAATCCAAGGTATTAAATATTGCATTTAATAGTTATGATTATATAACTCAATGTCCAGGTTCTGTAATCAGAGGGTGGCCTCTGTATCATGGGAGGAGAGGCACTGTTGGGCCCTCTTCCACTACATGAGCTATTGTCTGCAATATTGCCCAAAAGTCAGAGTCACAGGAAACGAAGGCAAAGGCAGTGCATAACTGTGTCAGTTCCAGATGAGCCAGAGAGTAATCTGTTGAGCCTGGTCCAGGATCTGTAATAAAGTAGAAAAGGAGGCAGGTGCAGCAATGGACTCTTGAATGTATTTAGTGTGTTAGACTCTCATTCCCACCAGTGCTTCCACTCTGTAAGGACATAATTTTCCCTTCCTGGAATTATTGATCATCCGTGTATGGTAAAGAGACAGTAGCACTTCTGTCCAAGAGTGCCTGAGTTGTTATAGCAAAGATGATGCACTCCAGACTGCAGGTGCAGGATTTCTCCCATGAATATGAGCAGACTATTGAGTTAACATTTGCATGCTATTTCTTATCTGAGAACGGAACATCAGTCAACCCAAAATGTAATAGTGGTTTCATCTGTCAAAGCTCTCCATGCAGACTTAACAGTCATGACATCTTGTTAAAGATCTGGCAGAGCTATGTATGCTAGCACAGGCAGATTGGAGACTGGTGCATAATTCTAGAAGCCATTAATAATACCAGTGGCCAAATTCAACTGTATTGACAAGCTGTATGTGGCATCTCTGCCTGCAGGCTGCAGAGCAGTATTAGCTGTAGCAAACCAATACTAATGTAGGACGGACCAAAGGGTTTGCTCCTCAGGAGGTTTCCAATAGTTTTTGTATCTAGGTGGTATAGTAAAAGATCTTCATTTTCACATGTTCCAGGTGAGACCAGTATGGCAGGCTACAGTCAAGTTTTACTCCCAATATGTGATAACTGGATGAAATGACAGTAGCCATCTTTGGACATGGATCAAGATGGGTTTTTTGGCAAAATGATTGTTTAGATGGAAAGTAATTGCCGGTCTCCATTACTGGAAGTAAATAATGAATGTATCCATCTCTTGGCTGAGATTCCCTTCAACCCTGTGGAAGCTGTTTCCAGTATCAGCAGTACAGTTGTGATCAGCATACACATACTTCTCTGCTTGCATTTCAGGAAGGTCATACTGAACTTGCTTTCTGTTTTCTGTATATATATTGAACAAAGTGAAAGACAGCTTGACCTCAGCTTTTATATTTTAGGTCTCTAGCCACCTAGTACACGCCACAAACTCTGAGCCTGGGTGCCTAATATCTGCATACAATGCATAGGAACAGACAGGTGCCTAAGAAGAGGATCCACAAAATCCAGCATGCTAGGTGGGGGGCTGCCTAAACCAGCCAATAGCAGCTGCCAAGGAGCAGTGCATGTCCTAAGCCCCATCTTTCTCCAGGACATAGGCACCTATCTCCACTTGGGCTTCACAGCTAGGAACCTTCTCCTGGATTTGAGTACCAACACCATTTCTTACAAAAATGGAGGTGGTGGAAGCCTAACTCCAAAAACAAACAAAAAAACAAAAAAACACAGCCAGGAGATGGAGGAGAAGAAGGAGGTTGCCTCTCTAATAGCCCTTATAGTGATTAGAGAACTAACCTTGCATGTGGGAGATCTTGATTCAATCCCCCCACTCTCACCCCAACACTCATGAGAAGGGATTTGAGGATGGGTTCCTCAGACTTCATGTGAGTGCACTTTCTACTAGCCTATGCAATATTCTGAGGTTAATCTCTCTCAGTGTCTCCTGTTGAAGCTGTTCCACTGTGTATAAATAACTAAATATTCTTTGGACCAAAGAGAGTGAGAACGGTTCTATAGTTCAGTGGTTAGGACACTCACTTGAGAAGTGAAAAACCCATCTTCAAATTCTTTAACTTCAGCAGTCAGAAGGGGAAATTGAATGGGGTCTTCCACATCATGAGTGAGTTTCCTAACTAGGCCAGAGGTTATAAAGATGGCTGCTGCTTTCTCCTCCCACTCTTGGCAGCTGTGTGGTGTGGAGTTTATACATGCTTTGACAATGCCTACCAGAGCAGGCCCTGAAGGTGAAATAGGGAGAGCAATGCCTACTTTCATTTGGTTTCAGGATACTGCTGCAGACTTAGGTGTGAGATGAACACCCAGGCACCTACACTGAGGCATAATGCACATGACCAGTGGCAGAAACTTCAGCACCTAGTAGGTGTTCATGGTGAAAATTTAGGTACTGAAGGACTTCAGGTGAATCCAGGATTCAGAAGTGGGTTTGAGAATCTGAGTGGCACCTAAATCCTTTTGTGGATCTGGGACTCAGTCTTTTTCTTTTAAAATGTGTTTGTGTAATTGTATATGTGCATGCACAACCTATGGGTTTTAGGAGCTGCATTACATTGTGTAACATAGCTCAAGTGGTTAGCCCATGTTTGGGGCCTTGCCTGTTTGTTTCTATTAGGTGATGGAGCAGCTAGCTCTTTGATACAGTCTTATGTATTTCCAAAGAATGCACATAGAATCCTGTTTCCTTGAATACACTAGAAACAAAGAGCAGCAGTTTCCTTGCTTACACTTTCCAACTCTGGCTTTCCAGCCAGTCCTGTGTTCCAAGGATCTCCTTTTTTTCTGTGCTTTAGGGCCATGCTCATGACTGCTTCTCTCTCCATCTCCTGGCTTTCTCCTTGCTTTCTGGTTTCTTTTCTCTCTCTCTCACACACACACCCTGCAACCAATCATATCCCGGCCTATGCATCTGCAGTCAGTCTCCAGGGAAACCTGTCAGGCCACAAGGCATAACATCTATTCATGCACTACTATGCTGTTCCAGGCCTTGGATGGTAACTTCTATTATTTCAACTATTTGTAAACAAAGGGGTGTATAATTGTTTCCTAGATTAGCCAAAATGAAGGGCGCTTACTACACCCATTGACTTCTGTCATGTCTGTGGTTGATGCCTGACATTAACATCTCCTAATAAACACTATATAGGCAAAGACAGGGATATATGTTACATTATTGTTCTGTATAATACTTGTACATAAACAAAATGGGTTTCATACAGTATATTCAAATATATTAATTGTCATCTATTGTACTTTTTTATGTTTAATATCAACTGCCAGCCTCAATGCAGTGCCACAACTACCCAGCCCATAAGATATTGACAGTCTAGATGTTAATATAAAATTAGTAGAAGTGATTTAACATACTGAAGAGCTTCCTGATCCCCATTCCTAAACAAATCTTTATTTTCTCTTCTGCAATTATATTTGAAGTTTAATGAGGCTAACCTTCCAACAGACAGTGAAAATGTGGAAAACACATAGAAGAGAGAGGAGAGATTCTGGAGATGTATTTTCTAAGTTCTGCTTTGTGCCACCTCCTTGATGCTAATTTTTTAGAACAGACATTCTCAGAGCCATTCGCCTTTTTTCAACTTATTTATTTCACAAAGTTTGGAGAAAGGGTTCATCAGCACTACAACAGGAAAATCACTTAAGCCACTCTAGGGGTTTTTGATGCATTCAACATTTACCTTCAGAGCTTGTTATTTTAAGATTTCAAAAACAATTCATTCCTCTGACTCCTACATTTTTTTGCACTCTGACTTGGTACAAACAGCCTTTAAAAATGACCTCCCTGTCTGTTTGGGTGATAGGTGCAACTTCTCAAATATCGAAAGAGAGGGCTGCTTTTACAATGAGCTACCAACGTATAGAGCCTTTGAATAGATGCTAGATACTAATGGAAATCTGAGCAGTCAAGCAGAAAGTGACTGTCACACTGATGAAAGCAATACATGGATCTCTGAACCTGTAGTATTTTAATTATTATGTCTATAGCCCCATAGGTGTGCATGACCTATTACAGGCAAATAGATATGACAGGTGACATCTGCGCACACAGACTCAGGTAATCAGACAACTTAATTCTATTAATTCTGCCTACTATTGCCTGAACAAGCCCCTAATGACCTGAATTTACAATACTAGACTTGGGACATCCATTTAAATCAACAGCAATTTGGTGGATAAAGCAGCTCTACAAGACGTCCCTAAATGCTTGTGGGGGTGGTCTTTTTAAAGTGTTTTATTTATTTATTTATTTATTTACTTTAAATAAACATTCACTCAAGTTTGAAATGGTGATGGCGCACATAGAGAATCTCAAATTCAAACCCCAGCAAACACTTTTAAAAGCCTTGTTATTTAATTGCTGGGTGTGAGCCCACCCCAATTTGTTTGGTTCAAAGTTGGATCTCAAACTGTAAAAGACATATGTAAAGAACGATAGGGTATGTGTTGCATTTATATTATTTTAGGTATGAAGTATATGGGAGAGAAAATAACAGGATGGAAGTGAGATAGAGGTTTGAAATCTAAGGACTCTGAGGGCTGATTAGCTTGCTAGGAAGCCATCCTGACATGTTGGTGTGAAAGTCAGCAGTGGCAGGAGGACCACTTGAGGGGAGCGTGGAGACCTGACATTTGGAGGCAGTTTGGTCTGGGCTGGCTGACATTGCCAAAAAAAGTCTCACCAGACTCCATCAACTGGTCCATCAGGGATGATAAAGGCCTGGGCTTTCGGGCAGGGGGCGGGGGGAGAAAGACTAGGCTGAGAGAGCATTGGATTCTGCGGCTTATGGAAAGGAAGCCTGACCTGGGATATGAAATTGAAGGGTATGCTTGTGTTCATTTTAAACAAAACATGATTTAGAAGGTATGTATGCATAAAGAAGCATGGTGTGGCTCACCACCCTAGGAACATTCTTGAGAAGGCCAAGGGGAGGGGTGTTAGCTCAATATGTGGAGTGGAGAAGTATAGGCATGTGCTGAACAAATCCATATATGGAAAGGTTAAATATGATTGGCTAGAGGTTTGTGTTATGTAACTTGTTATGTAACTGCCATGTGCTATGAAATAGCAATGGGAGGGGCTCCTTGCTGGAGGGACTCTGGCTGATTTTTGTACCAGGGGCTCTCCCTTTGTGCACATTGAATAAAGTCTTGTTGAATTGAATTGAATAAAGTATTGAAGACCCTTGATTCTGCCCGGCATCTGAATATTTTGGTTATTATTGGAAACCACAAAATGCCAACAAAATACAATTTTATGGGTTTAAAAAGGGCAATGGGCACTTCCAGATGACCAGTGCCAGAGTATATTGATAGGTTTTAATTGAAAATAATAAATTATGATTGCAGTTTTCTTTCTCAAGAATAAACATACCCACTATTTTTAAACTTTTCTCATAGGTCAGGGTTTCTAAACTTTTTAGTATTTTTATTGCTCTCCAGTGAGCTCTCTCCAATTTAGCCCCATCTATATTAAATGTGTGACATTCAAAACGGGATACAGTACTCTAGCAGAGGCTTCAGCTTTGTACGGCAGGACAATTACCTCCCATGTCTTACATATAACACTCCTGTTAATACACCTCAAAATGGTATTAGTCCTTTTCAAAACTGCATCATATTGTTTACACATAGTCAATTTGTGATTCATAATTACTCCGAGATTCTTTTCAGCAGTACTATAGAAAGCCAGTTATTCCCCATTTTGTAGTTGTGCATTTGATTTTTCCATTCCAAATGTAGTACTTTTCACTTGTTTTTATTGAATTTAATCCTGTTAAAACCAATTCTCCAATGTGTCAAAATCCCTTTGAATTCTTGTCCTGTTTCCAAAAGTGCTTGCAATCCCACCCAGTTTGGTGTCATCCACAAATTTGTAAGCATACTCTCCACTCCCTTATCCAAATCATTAATGAAAATATTGAATATTACCAGTCCCAAGACAGGTTTCAGAGTAGCAGCCGCGTTAGTTTGTATCCGCAAAAAGAAAAGGAGTACTTGTGGCACCTTAGAGACTAACCAATTTATTTGAGCATAAGCTTTCGTGAGCTACAGCTCACTTCATCGGATGCATGCAGTGGAAAATACAGTAGGGGGATTTTATATACACAGAGAACATGAAACAATGGGTGTTACCATATATACTGTAAGGAGAGTAATCAGGTAAGGTGAGCTATTACCAGCAGGAGAGAAACAAAACCTTTTGTAGTGATAATCAAGGTGGGCCATTTCCAGCAGTTGACAAGAACGTCTGAGGAACAGTAGGGGGGAAAAATAAACATGGGGAAATGACACGTCCACTCCCAGTCTTTATTCAAGCCTAATTTAATGGTGTCCAGTTTGCAAATTAATTCTAATTCAGCAGTCTCTCACTGGAGTGTGTTTTTGAAGGGTTTTTTTTTGTAATATTGCCACTTTTAGGTCTGTAATCGAGTGACCAGAGATATTGAAATGTTCTCCGATTGGTTTTTGAATGTTGTAATTCTTGACATCTGATTTGTGTCCATTTATTCTTTTACATAGAAACTGTCCAGTTTGGCCAATGTACATGGCAGAGGGGCATTGCTGGCACATGATGGCATATATCACATTGGTAGATGTTCAGGTGAACGAGCCTCTGATAGTGTGGCTGATGTGATTAGGCCCTATGATGGTGTCCCCTGAATAGATATGTGGACACAGTTGGCAACGGGCGTTGTTGCAAGGATAGGTTCCTGGGTTAGTGGTTCTGTTGTGTGGTGTGTGGTTGCTGGTGAGTATTTGCTTCAGGTTGGAAGACTGTCTGTAAGCAAGGACTGGACTGTCTCCCAATATCTGTGATAGTGTTGGGTCATCCTTCAGGATAGGTTGTAGATCCTTAATAATGCACTGGAGAGGTTTTAGTTGGGGGCTGAAGGTGAGGACTAGTGGTGTTCTGTTATTTTCTTTGTTAGGCCTGTCCTGTAGTAGGTGACTTCTGGATACTCTTCTGGCTCTGTCAATGTTTCTTCACTTCCGCAGGTGGGTATTGTAGTTGTAAGAATGCTTGATAGAGATCTTGTAGGTGTTTGTCTCTGTCTGAGGGGTTAAAGCAAATGCGGTTGTATCGTAGAGCTTGGCTGTAGACTATGGTTTGTGTGGTGTGATCTGTATGAAAGCTGGAGGCATGTAGGTAAGTATAGCGGTCAGTAGGTTTCTGGTTTGATAGTGAACCATTCATATCTATTTTTGATTACTGTTTTTCAATCAGTTGTGCACCCACCCTTTAGTAATTTAATCTGGATCAGATTTTCTCATAGTGCTTAAGAGACTGCAATTTGGAACTGTGGAATCAAAATCTATCACAGGTACTGCTTCCCCACCCCACCCCACCCCACCACCATCTACTAGGCCAGTAATCCTGTCAGAGAAGGAAATTAGGTTGATTTAGTATGATTTGTTCCTGATAAATCCATATTGGCTATTACTTGTAACCTCTTATCTTCTAGACCAGGGGTGGGCAAACTTCAGCCCGGGGGCTGCATCTGGCCTTTCAGATGTTTTACTATGGCCCTTGAGCTCCCGCTGTGGAGAGGGGTCTGGGGCTTCCCTGCTCCATCTCTTCAGCCGGGGAGTGGGGTTGGGGGCTTGCCCCACTCCACACATGCCATGGTTCCGCACGGCTCCCAGAAGCAGCGGCATGTCCCTCACTCTGGCTCCTACGCATAGGGACAGCTAGGAGGTTCCGCACACTGCCCCTGCCCCAGGAACCATGGCCAATGGGAGCTGCAGGTGCAGTGCCTGCAGAGAGGCGCATGGGCACACCTCCGCATAGTAGCTGGAGTGGGGACATGCTGCTGCTTCCAGGATCTGATTGAGGTAAGCACCACCCGGAGCCTGCACCCCTGACCCCTTCCTTCCTTCTGAACCACTCTGTCCCAGCCTCAAGTACCTTCCTGCACCCTCAGCCCCACCCAGGAGCTCGCACTCCCAGCCTGAGTCCTCCCCCTCCTACACCCCAACCCCCAATTTCATGAGCATTCATGGCCCACCATACAATTTCAATATCCAAGTGTGGCCCTTGGGCCAAAAAGTTTACCCACCTCACTCTAGGTGCTTACAAATTTGTTGTTTGTTTAATAATTTGTTCCAATATCTTTCCAGGAATTAAAGTTAGGGTGACTGGTCTATAATTCCATGGGTCTTCTTTGTTCCTTTTTCTAAAGATAGTTACTATGTTAGCCTTCTCTGGTCTTCTGGGACCTCACCAGCCCTCCACAAGTTCTCAAAAATAATTGCTAATTGTTCCAAGTTTGCTTAGGGCGAATTTTGTCAGCCCCTGCTGGCTTGAATACATCTAATTTATCTAAATGTTATTAACCTGTTATTTCCCTAACTTGATTCTGATGTTATGTAGTCAGGTGGACGAGGGCAGGGAGGATCCCTTAGTGGACTGGATTTGTAGGAGTTAAATCTATCCAGAGATGCAGATAGTTAATTTATCAAACAGGCAGACCACTAAACAACAGGCCACAATGAGGACAGTGCTGTATCAACCCATGTCTGTTTTCTCTGATAAACCTAGGACTTCACCATTCATAAGGTAGATATTGGGAAACATGCTCTTTTGAGCTGTTCCGCCTATAGAGTTATGGGTAAGGTAGTGGATACCCTGTCTAGAAGGGCTGACTGCTCTTAAAATTTTGAATTTGGGTCTGAAAGCCCAAAATGGCAAGTTTTTTTCAAGAGGGGAGTATATGGAAAACATTAGGATATGTGTTTATGTTACCTTAGGTGTGCAGAATATTAAAGAAGTTGGTGGAAATGAGATAGCACTTTGAAACTGAAAGACTCTGTGAGGGCCCATTGTGGTGTTAGGAACCACATTAGAATGTTAGTTTGAAAGGAGGGTGGTGACTTGCCAGCTGGATGTAATTGGGTCAGGGCTGGATGAAGTTGCCAAGAAAGGTCTCTCCACACTCCAGAGGCTGGTTCATCAGAGATGACAGAAGCCTGGGCTGCTGAGAAGGTGGCTGTGAGACCAGAATGGGATTTATGAAAAAAGGAAGTCTGAAAGGGGGTATCAAATAAAATTTTCCAGGGCTTGTAAAGGACAGTGGACACTTCAGATAATCAGTTCTCGAGTTCATTGATGGGTTTCAATTGTAGATAACAAATTACACGTTCATTAATCCAGTCTGGAGTGGAGATTTGGTGAATGGAGGTTTCTGCAGAAGCTTTCAAAGAACACCTACCATACCTATCAGGGTAGTTCTACTCCCTGGAACAGTGTCCTTATAACAAAGGAGGAGGAAAAGAGGTGCCCCAAGACAAAATTTCCAAGTGAGAAGCTTAGTGGTGACAGCAGGTATCTGAGACCACATAATAGGAAACCCAGTGGTGCAACAGCTATTTTCCAATTAGTTTCATATGAGGGTAAGTTCTCAGAACAAGGGTTCTCACAAGATTTTGGGATAACATAGACATGAGTTGGTCAAATAAGACGCTGGCCATCTGTGGTTGAAATCTCATGAGTACAGCTTCTGAAACAATTTTTTTAATCAAAACTTTGCTATAATTTAGTCTCAAAAGTTGAACTGAAAAATGCAGTTTTACGTCTAATCTAAATATGGATCTACACACAGACTTGAACTCTCTAGTCTGGACCTGTACATTTTATTTCAAAGGTGACCTCCTCCATTCCCAACAATGCAGAGACAAAATTAAATTGCTATCAAAATTAAATTGCAGAGACAGTGTATCAGAATCATCATGTAACAAAGAGAGGAATCTTTTCTATGTTGTAAAATGTATTGGCCCATATTCCTCTCTGGTGTAACTACACCAGATATGATTTTCTCCTCTTAATTTTTTAAATATTATTTTCAATATTAGGGTTAAATTCTCAAAGGAAGTAAGGCCTCTTTTTGCAGGAGGTGCAAATTATATTAGAATAAATTATAGAAGCCCAAGCACCAGACTTACACTTTCAATTCCAATGCAGGTTCAAATACACAGACACAAAATTAGCAGCTGCAGATTGTGCTCTCAGAAAGGGAGAGTACCTTTCATAAATTCACACTCAGCACCAAGTTTTTGAAACAACTAATCTATTTTAATTTGTCTGAGTGGTGTAGAATGCTACAGCTTGTTCAACAGACTAACACATACAACAGAATAAAAAATCATTTGTGCTCTTGGTGACACATGACAAACTCTCGAGGAAGTCAGTGGTGTTGCATGGGTGCAGCTGAAGGCAGAGGTTAGCTCCTAGCATTCTTATACTTCAGCAAATATTTAGCAAAATTTAGCAGACCATCACTCTATCATAAGAGAAATATGATAGCAAGGATAGGTAGGAAGAGATCATTTGATAGCCCCATCTGGGAACAAAAATGTACTGGTGAAGTATTCATAAACATTCCATAAAACAAAATACTTACAATTACTATGTTGCTTATGCAGTCATTAATTTGAGTTTTGTAACTGGGATTTGTTTGAATATCTTGAAAGATGTCCATTGGACACATTTGGTCAGATGTAGATCCCAGGAAAAGCTTGGCTTTATTTATTTTTCAAATGCTACTCTTACCTAATTTAATCTATTTATTCCTATAGGATTCTTGTAAATGATTAACGTTACTAAAGAAACAACCAACCAACCAACCATAATCCCTCTATACGTCATGAATTATTAGTGTACAAGAGAGCTGCTACCATCTCTTTCTTGGTTTGTTTTTGTTCATGTCCTTCATCTCAATTGAAATAAAGTAGTTTAGGCTCTCCTTCATTTTCTAAGTATTTCCTAAAGCACATGCTTTGATTCAGCGCTGTAAAGAAATCCCTTATTTTGAATAAATGGCTTAATTTTTCATTTCTTGCTGTACCTGCCAGCTTACTAGGTGATAGTATCCTCTAGTTTTCAATTTTTAACAGATGATTTAGAAAACCCTGAGCTCCATTTTTAACCAAAAGTTCTGCAGCTTTTCGATATCTAAATGGCGTTAGTAAGTATGAAAAATAGATAAGTTACAAGTGAAATGATAAAAGCACAATGACACAGAACAACTGTAAACAACAATGCCAATTCAAAATACTTTTATGAAGCCAATCACTGGCTCTAGCTCAGCGCTGAGAAATGTGTTACGTTGCTGAACATAGAGTTATTTTTCTCTGTGCTTTTGGTAATGATCACTTGATATAAGCAGCAAATAAATTACTCTTTGGCAGATTTATGAAATGTAAAGTCAAGCCTGAATTGGACCTAGGATTAAAGAAAAAAGGAAAGGCAAATTGGGTAAGACATAAATTCTTTCAGCAATAACATATTTTTTTTTAAAAAATGTGTCAGTTTAAACAAAATCTTCACCCATTTTCCTCAGCCGAGCACTCTGATAGTTCAAAAGGGAAGAGACACTTAACAACATGGAGAATTGGTGATGTTTCTTTGCAAGTAGGGGTTTAATAATAATTGGACTTTTTTTCTAGTGGTAGTGGCCTTCTGACTGAAAGTGACTATACAGGATAAATAATGATTTATCTTTATCTTTATCACTTTCATATTCATTGTATTCCAGCATGTTAATTGCAAAACATCAGGCAGTGTGCTGCAAATTAGACAGATGTGTAAATGCATAGCATGCGATTTTAAAAAATGACATAACAATTTAGTGATGCCAGTATGAGAACTCCAATGCCAAAGACCATTTGATAAGTCCATGAAGCAGAACCTGACATGGAAAGGTCTCTGAGGCCAAGTTTTGAAAACTGATGAGAACTTTTGTCTGGGAAGAGTTCCACCAAGAAAGATCTACTGGCTCTTCATCTGCCTTTGTGGCTTACTGTGTCTTATTTAATGCATCATGGTTTGAAGGTCCAAAACAATACCCTCTACAGCACCTAATGATGGAGTGGGACTATCTGGAATTGAAGTGCTAGAAGAGAAACCATTAAAGATGGTCTTTCTGTCCCCTGTGTGCAGTGGAGTGGAAGCCCATACCAATATTGCCTACGGCCATGTCTACACTACCAATTTTTGTCAACAAAAGTGATGTTGACACCAGAAAGTCAACATAATAAAAATCGGAATCTCATGTTCACACTTGCTCCCTCTGTCAGCAGATCATGTACACATTGGGGGCATCATCATCAACAGTGTAAGCATTGCACTGTGGGTACCTATCTGACAGTCCAGTTCAACACCTACTTCTAGGTGCTGTAGGAAGGTGGAGCGGATTGTGGTGCATCTTAGAACCTGGCTAAATTTCCCTTGATGCACTGCTTTGTGTCCCAGCACTCCATGGGCAGCTGGATTTCTTTTGTGGCATTTTTGCAACAGCCATTCCCTGCTGTGCACCCTGCCATCTTTGTGAGAAGGGATGGATCCCCACTGCTCTCCTATGCTCTATTAACTGTCATGAAGACCTTGGGGATGGCAGTGCAGTTATTGTTAAGTTCCTAACTGAAGAAGACTTGCAGGCACACAATATTCTGTGTGATATGGTGTCATAAATATAAAGGGAAGGGTAAACCCCTTTGAAATCCCTCCTGGCCAGGGGAAAGCTCCTCTCACCTGTAAAGGGTTAAGAAGCTAAAGGTAACCTCGCTGGCACCTGACCAAAATGACCAATGAGGAGACAAGATACTTTCAAAAGCTGGGAGGAGGGAGAGAAACAAAGGGTCTGTGTCTGTCTGTATGCTGGGTCTTTGCCGGGATAGACCAGGAATGGAGTCTTAGAACTTTTAGTAAGTAATCTAGCTAGGTATGTGTTAGATTATGATTTCTTTAAATGGCTGAGAAAAGAATTGTGCTGAATAGAATAACTATTTCTGTCTGTGTATCTTTTTTGTAACTTAAGGTTTTGCCTAGAGGGGTTCTCTATGTTTTTGAATCTAATTACCCTGTAAGATATCTACCATCCTGATTTTACAGGGGGGATTTCTTTATTTCTATTTACTTCTATTTTTTATTAAAAGTCTTCTTGTAAAAAACTGAATGCTTTTTCATTGTTCTCAGATCCAAGGGTTTGGGTCTGTGGTCACCTATGCAAATTGGTGAGGCTTTTTATCCAACATTTCCCAGGAGAGGGGGGGGTACAAGTGTTGGGAGGATTGTTCATTGTTCTTAAGATCCAAGGGTCTGGGTCTGTAGTCACCTAGGCAAATTGGTGAGGCTTTTTACCAAACCTTGTCCAGGAAGTGGGGTGCAAGGTTTTGGGAAGTATTTTGGGGGGAAGGACGCGTCCAAACAGCTCTTCCCCAGTAACCAGTATTAGTTTGGTGGTGGTAGCGGCCAGTCCAAGGACAACGGGTGGAATATTTTGTACCTTGGGGAAGTTTTGACCTAAGCTGGTAAAGATAAGCTTAGGAGGTTTTCATGCAGGTCCCCACATCTGTACCCTAGAGTTCAGAGTGGGGGAGGAACCTTGACATGGTGGCATAGTGGTGGGATTAACCTGAAATCATTTTGAGATCCAGTTGAGATTTTTTGAACTAGAAATACAGATTTTAAAAAGGAATTTTTTTTTCCTTTGGAAAGGAAGTCCAGAAAGCAGCTGAAACTGAAAGCAGCTTGGTTTTTCTCTGCTTTGTGGCCAAGCAGAGACAAAAGGGGATTATCTTTGTGATTTGCATGTTTTCTTTGCCTGGAGGCAGGGTACTTAACTCCTGCAGGGAAATTCACAGTCTTCCAACCCAGAGTTTTTTTTTTCTTTTCTTCCTAAAAGTAAATAGGGTGTGTGTGTTCTACCCATTTGCCTGGAGACAAAAGTGGCAGGGTTTTTTTTTTTTTTAGGATTTTGATTTTTTTGTTTTACAAGGAGCACGGGTTTGAAAAGGAATTTTTTTTTCCTTTGGGCTGCTGGTAAGCAGGTTTCCAAGTAGTTGGAGGTTTTTTGCTTTGATTTGGGCCCAGAGCAGAGACAAGGGAATTGTCTTTTTCTGTAGGCTGACAATCACTATCAGAGAATAGGTATTCTATTCCAGCACAGCAAAATTTTACAGCCAAGTTTTGCTTGTTTATTTCTAAACCTCGGGTGTAAAGTTAGTTAAAAACAGAGAGGTTAGAATGACCAAATCCACGGCTCGACAAAAGCTGGAACTAGCCAGATTTCAGGCTGCTGAAAAACAAAGGGAACATGAAAGGCAGATAGAACTCATGCAGCTGAAAATGGAAGCAAGGGACAAAGAAATGGAAGCAAGGGCCAAAGAACTGGAGGAGAAGGAAAAAGAGAGGAAGCATGTGGAGGAGGTGGAGAAGATAAAGGCTCAGCGGAATATCCCAACAAACCCTAGCAATCCTTCTCCAAGTACCACTTCCCATCCCAGAAAGTTCCCCACCTACAAGGATTTTGCCACCCGATGGCCGGAAGCAGTAGCTCTAAGCAACACCAGGGCTTAAAGTGTGTGCCAGGCACTAGCAGACATTTTTGCCAGGGTAGGTTGGCCCTCCGACATCCTCACAGATGCAGGGACTAATTTCCTGGCAGGAACTATGAAAAACCTTTGGGAAGCTCATGGGGTAAATCACTTGGTTGCCACTCCTTACCATCATCAAACAAATGGCATGGTGGAGAAGTTTAATGGAACTTTGGGGGCCATGATACGTAAATTCGTAAATGAGCACTCCAATGATTGGGACCTAGTATTGCAGCAGTTGCTCTTTGCCTACAGAGCTGTACCACATCCCAGTTTAGGGTTTTCCCCATTTGAACTTGTATATGGCCGTGAGGTTAAGGGGCCATTGCAGTTGGTGAAGCAGCAATGGGAGGGATTTACACCGTCTCCAGGAACTAACATTCTGGACTTTGTAACCAACCTACAAAACACCCTCCGAACCTCTTTAGCCCTTGCTAGAGAAAACTTACAGGATGCTCAAAAAGAGCAAAAAGCCTGGTATGATAAACATGCCAGAGAGCGTTCCTTCAAAGTAGGAGACCAGGTCATGGTCTTAAAGGCACTCCAAGCCCATAAAATGGAAGCATCGTGGGAAGGGCCATTCACGGTCCAGGAGCGCCTGGGAGCTGTTAATTATCTCATAGCATACCCCACCTCCAACCGAAAGCCTAAGGTGTACCATATTAATTCTCTAAAGCCCTTTTATTCCAGAGAATTAAAGGTTTGTCAGTTTACAGCCCAGGGAGGAGATGACGCTGAGTGGCCCAAAGGTGTCTACTACGAAGGGAAATGTGGTGGTGGTGTGGAAGAGGTGAACCTCTCCATGACCCTTGGGCGTATGCAGCGACAGCAGATCCAGGAGCTGTGCACTAGCTACGCGCCAACGTTCTCAGCCACCCCAGGACTGACTGAACGGGCATACCACTCCATTGACACAGGTAATGCTCACCCAATTAGGGTCCAACCTTACCGGGTGTCTCCTCAAGCTAAAACTGCTATAGAACGGGAGATCCAGGATATGTTACAGATGGGTGTAATCCGCCCCTCTGAAAGTGCATGGGCATCTCCAGTGGTTCTAGTTCCCAAACCAGATGGGGAAATACGTTTTTGTGTGGACTACCGTAAGCTAAATGCTGTAACTCGCCCAGACAACTATCCAATGCCACGCACAGATGAACTATTAGAGAAACTGGGACGGGCCCAGTTCATCTCTACCTTGGACTTAACCAAGGGGTACTGGCAGGTACCGCTAGATGAATCTGCCAAGGAAAGGTCAGCCTTCATCACACATCTCGGGCTGTATGAATTTAAGGTACTCCCTTTCGGGCTGCGAAATGCACCCGCCACTTTCCAAAGACTTGTAGATGGTCTCCTAGCGGGATTAAGAGAATATGCAGTCGCCTACCTTGACGATGTGGCCATATTTTCGGATTCCTGGGCAGACCACCTGGAACATCTACAAAAAGTCCTTGAGCGCATAAGGGAGGCAGGACTAACTGTTAAGGCTAAGAAGTGTCAAATAGGCCTAAACAGAGTGACTTACCTTGGACACCAGGTGGGTCAAGGAACTATCAGCCCCCTGCAGGCCAAAGTGGATGCTATCCAAAAGTGGCCTGTCCCAAAGTCAAAGGAACAGGTTCAATCCTTCTTAGGCTTGGCTGGTTATTACATATGATTTGTACCACACTACAGCCAAATCGCTGCCCCACTGACAGACCTAACCAAAAAGAAACAGCCAAATGCTGTTCAGTGGACCGGAAAGTGTCAGAAGGCCTTTAACAAGCTTAAAGCGACACTCATGTCTGACCCTGTACTAAGGGCCCCAGACTTTGACAAACCGTTCCTAGTAACCACAGATGCGTCCGAGCGTGGTGTGGGAGCAGTTTTAATGCAGAAAGGACCTGATCAAGAATTCCACCCTGTAGTGTTTCTCAGCAAAAAACTGTCTGAGAGGGAAAGCAACTGGTCAGTCACTGAAAAGGAATGTTACGCCATTGTCTACGCTCTGGAAAAGCTACGCCCATATGTTTGGGGACGGCGTTTCCACCTGCAAACCGACCATGTTGCACTGAAGTGGCTTCACACCGTCAAAGAAACTAACAAAAAACTTCTTCGGTGGAGTTTAGCTCTCCAAGATTTTGATTTCGACATCCAACACATCTCAGGAGCTTCTAACAAAGTGGCTGATGCACTCTCCCGTGAAAGTTTCCCAGAATCAACTGGTTAAAATCGTCCTTGAGATGTGGAAAATATTGTTAGTCTTTATGTACTTGGTAGTATATTTAGAGATGCATGTGTCTTATTAACTCTGTTTTTCCTAGAGCTCCAGGAAGAAATCCCAGCCAGTGTTTCACCCTAGCTGAGATTTGGGGGGCGTGTCATAAATATAAAGGGAAGGGTAAACCCCTTTGAAATCCCTCCTGGCCAGGGGAAAGCTCCTCTCACCTGTAAAGGGTTAAGAAGCTAAAGGTAACCTCGCTGGCACCTGACCAAAATGACCAATGAGGAGACAAGATACTTTCAAAAGCTGGGAGGAGGGAGAGAAACAAAGGGTCTGTGTCTGTCTGTATGCTGGGTCTTTGCCGGGATAGACCAGGAATGGAGTCTTAGAACTTTTAGTAAGTAATCTAGCTTGGTATGTGTTAGATTATGATTTCTTTAAATGGCTGAGAAAAGAATTGTGCTGAATAGAATAACTATTTCTGTCTGTGTATCTTTTTTGTAACTTAAGGTTTTGCCTAGAGGGGTTCTCTATGTTTTTGAATCTAATTACCCTGTAAGATATCTACCATCCTGATTTTACAGGGGGGATTTCTTTATTTCTATTTACTTCTATTTTTTATTAAAAGTCTTCTTGTAAAAAACTGAATGCTTTTTCATTGTTCTCAGATCCAAGGGTTTGGGTCTGTGGTCACCTATGCAAATTGGTGAGGCTTTTTACCAAACCTTGTCCAGGAAGTGGGGTGCAAGGTTTTGGGAAGTATTTTGGGGGGAAAGACGCGTCCAAACAGCTCTTCCCCAGTAACCAGTATTAGTTTGGTGGTGGTAGCGGCCAGTCCAAGGATAACGGGTGTAATATTTTGTACCTTGGGGAAGTTTTGACCTAAGCTGGTAAAGATAAGCTTAGGAGGTTTTTCATGCAGGTCCCCACATCTGTACCCTAGAGTTCAGAGTGGGGGAGGAACCTTGACACCCTGTATAATGAGAGAAGTTTTGGAACTGACCTGGGGAATGAAACTGCCTCATCCCTCCAGTTACAATGAAGAAGAGACACAGAGTCATCTCTTTACCCTACACCAAGGGTCGCAATGGAGCTACGCTTTCTGTATTCTGTGTAGTGCTGTACTAACCTCTGATTGATAACCTTTAATTACATAATTGCAATTGAGTCTGTTATTCAACAATTTTGAAAATCTGGACATGCACAAGTCCATGGGTCCAGCTCTAATGCATCCAAGTATGCTGGGGTAGTTTGCTGTTGTGATTGCAGAGCCATTAGCCATTATCTTTGAAAATTCATGGCAATTGTGGGAGGTACCGGATGATTGGAAAAAGGGAAATATAGTGGCAATATTTAAAAAAGGGAGGAAAGAGAACCTGGGGAACCAGTCACCCTCACTTTGGTCCCCAGCAAAATCATAGAGTAGGTCCTCAAGGAATCCATTTTGAAGCACTTGGAGGAGAGGAAGGTGATCAGGAACAGTCAACATGGATTCACCAAGGGCAAGTCATGCCTGACCAACTTGATTACCTTCTATGATGAGATAACTGGTTCTGTGGATATGGAGAAAGCAGTGTATGTGATTTTTCTTGACTTTAACAAAGCTTTTGATCTGGTCTCGCACAGTTTTCTTGCTAGCAAGTTAAGGATGTATGGATTGGATGAATGGACTATGAGGTGGATAGAAAGCCGGCTAGATTGTCATGCTCAATGGGTAGTGATCAACTGCTCAGTGACTAGTTGGCAGCCGGTATCAAGCAGAATGCCTCAGGGGTTTGTCCTGGGGCCGGTTTTGTTCAACATCTTTATTAATGATCTGGAAGATGGGATGAATTACACCCTCAGCAAGTTTGCAGATGACACTAAGCTGTGGAGAGATGTAGATATGCTGGAGGGTAAGGATAAGGTCCAGAGTGACTTAGACAAATTGAAGGATTGGGCCAAAAGAAATCTGATGAGCTTCAACAAAGACAAGTGCAGAGTCCTGCACTTAGTAAGGAAGAATCTCATGCACTGCTACAGGCTGGGGACCGAATGGCTAAGCAGCTGTTCTGCAGAAAAGGACCAGGGGATTACAGTGGACAAAAAGCTGGATATGAGTCAGCAGTGTGCCCTTGTTACCAAGAAGGCCAACGGCATATTGGGCTGTATTAGTAGGAGCATTGCCAGCAGATTGAGGGAAGTGATTATTCCCCTCTATTCAGCACTGATAAGGCCACATCTGGAGTATTGAGTCCAGTTTTGGTCCCCCCACTACAGAAAACAAATTGTGGACAAATTGGAGAGAGATCAGCGGAGGGCCACGAAAATGATTAGGGGGCAGGGGCAAATGACTTACAAGAAGAACCTGAGGGAACTGGGGTTATTTAGTCTGGGGGGGATTTGATAGCAGCCTTCAACTACCTGAAGGGGGGATCCAAAAAGGATGGAGCTAGACTGTTCCCAGTGGTGGCCGATGACTGAAAAAGAAGCAATGGTCTCAAGTTGCAGTGCGGGAGGTCTCGGTTGGATATTCAGAAATACTATTTCACTAGAGGGTGGTGAAGAACTGGAATGGACTACCTAGGGAGGTGGTGGAATCTCCATCCTTAGAGGTTTTTAAGGCCCGGCTTGACAAAACCCTGTCTGGGATGATTTAGTTGGTGTTGGTCCTGCTTTGAGCAGGGGATTGGACTAGATGACGTCCTGAGGTCTTTTCCATTCCTAATATTCTATATCCTAATCTCGACTCATCATTATTTTGAGACATGCAACAGAATAGAAGCTGTGTATGGAGCAGAGTGACTCACAGTTGTAGCATTCAGATTCAGGTCAGTGCAGAATTTGTGGGAGAGCAGCAGAGACTGTGTAGGTGCCTTGAAGCCAAAGGACTGAGCAGAGAGGCAGCTGAAGGGAACTCTCAGGGACATACAAGGGAAGTAACTGAATCTTTTAAAGGGACAGGAGCCTGAAGGCTATTGCAGCCAAAGTTCCACTGACACTGGGGATGAGTCTGGGAAGTGCTCAGTGTGCTCTCACTACTTATTGGACCCACAGGAAGGAGCTATTGACCTTGTATAGGACAACTTATGCAGCCAGAAGCTGGGGGAGGCCCTGTAGCCTAGCTGCCACTACGGTTGGAGCAGCCCAATATCAGGAGCTGCACAGGAAGTGCTGCTGGAGCAACAGGGTGAAAATGGAGTGGAGCCTCCAGTGAGACATGCTTCAGACTGACCTTAGCCAGGAAACCTGTGGGTTACCTACTTGCCTTTAATAGAAGAACAGACTTGGGAGGGCACTCCAGGCAGTAGGCATCAGGAGACCAAACCTCTATTGGCCTGTCCCTAGGAGCCAAGGTAGTAACTGCTATATTTTATCTTGAAATGTAACTGCTTAAACCTCTGAACCCAGGCTACTTGCAACCTTTCCTTTCCTGTCAGCCTTAGTAAATTGTCTGTTCACTTTAGCCATGTGTCTAAGTGATTATGGGGACCCATAAGGGATCAAACCTATAAGATAAAAGAACTGAAGCATCTTTAGAGTATGCCTCTGAGTCATTGTATTTCTTGCCTGCCACTGAGTGCCTTAATAGGATTGGTGTACAACACTGAGGAGTCGTATTAATTGTACTATATCATCTCCACAACTCTTAACACCGTCTTTGACTACAGCAACTTGATAGTTTCCTATCTGTGTACTTTATAATTATAATTCTTAGGGAAAGATTAAATTTTGTAACTTGTCACCTGCTTCGTCGCATTTGTTATTTTGAAATGGAAGGTTACTTTTACATAGTGAATACTTTATATGTATTGAACAAATTAAGACACTGAGATCTTAAGCAGATCAAATAGGCTGTATATTAGCAAGTTATTAGCAGCACTAGACCTGGCTCAGATTTTTAAAACTAAATGTTATTTTTTCTCTTTTAAATAACAGGGTTTTTTTAATGTAAACATTATCAATTTTAAATTAAAAATGTGCCTCTTTACTCAAAATGTCATAGAAAACTTTATGAAGTGAGCTGTAGCTCACGAAAACTTATGCTCAAATAAATGGTTAGTCTCTAAGGTGCCACAAGTACTCCTGTTCCTTTTGCGAATACAGACTAGCACGGCTGCTACTCTGAAACCTGTCTTTATGAAGATGGTTACCAACATTTTTTGTTGACTGAAAACTGGATGTTCCAGGAACAATACATTTCAGCAAGAGTTTTAATAATCATTGTGATAAAAAATGTCAATACAAAAATAAAAAAAAATCACAATTATTCACCAAGCTTCTTTTGTTTTCATTATTTGATCAGCTCTACTCTGTGAATTTTATCTAATCTTAATATCAAATAGAAAAGGCAGATTTTGTAAATTAGAATTCCAAGAAACAAGAGAACCTTAGGTATGTGGATACATTTATATACTGGCTATGTTAGTGTTTATAAATCTAAGATAATATTTTCTGTAGTTTATTTTTAGATCTCAAACATTATGTAATGAAAACTTGAGTACACAAAGTTGTCAGGTATGCTGAAATGACAGGAACACGAAGTGAAATATTGTTACGCAAATGTTCTCACTTCAGTGCATTGCAATGAATATACCTCAAAGCACTGTCAGAAAAGAAATAGATACAGCATATTCTTACTGCAGGTAACTTTAATTAAGTTTCCCTTAGACTCAATTGTGGATTTTCTCAGAAAGGATAGAGATGGCCATGTTATTCATTGTTAATAAGTTATCTGAATGTTGACTTTTTTTTTCAAATACATATTTTTTGGCATTATTCAGCTAATTCTATAGACCATTGAATAGTACTCTGCAGATATTTAAATCTGTCAATCACTACATAACTTATTCATGACTCAACATTTCCATAGGGCCATCTTGAAGGCTGTGATTCAAAGGATTTTTTAAAAATTCTCATATCCAGACCCGCAACTTGTATATATAATGGCATAGTATTGTCGAAAATACACATTTGTTTTTTTCTATAATAGACATATTTTAAAAAACTGTGCATTACATTTCTTTAAAATTAATATACTATTATAGAATTTCCCTACTGTATTTAAAGTTATATTGGTACTTTCATTATAAAACCCTGTTCTCACATGTTTTTATTACTTCTCATCTGCTGGTGGAAGTCTTAGTTCTTGGTCTCTGTCCAAAGGAAGTTCTGGTTGCTCTTGAAAGTTTTAGCGAAGTCTGTTCACCTGTTCTTGAGGATGAGGAAAATAAACTGAGCCTGATTTTCCACTCTGCTCTTATGCTAGAGTGACAACTAAAAATCAGAATAGAATTGACGAGATAATTGGCTCTGTGGATTAGGGGAAAGCAGTGGACATGTTGTTCCTTGACATTAGCAAAGCTTTTAACACGGTCTCCCACAGTATACTTTCCAGTAAGTTAAAGAAGTATGGGCTGGATGAATGGACGATAAGGTGGATAGAAAGCTGGCTAGATTGTCGGGCTCAAAGGGTAGTGATCAATGGCTCCATGTCTAGTTGGCAGCCGGTATCAAGTGGAGTGCCCCAAGGGTCAGTCCTGGGGCCGGTTTTGTTCAATAACTTCATTAATGATCTGGAGGATGGTGTGGATTGCACCCTCAGCAAGTTTGCAGATGACACTAAACTGGGAGGAGAGGTAGATATGCTGGAGGGTAGGGATAGGACACAGAGAACCCTAGACAAATTAGAGGATTGGGCCAAAAGAAATCTGATGAGGTTCAACAAGGACAAGTGCAGAGTCCTGCACTTAGGATGGAAGAATCCCATGCACCGCTGCAGACTAGGGACCGAATGGCTTGGCAGCAGTTTTGCAGAAAAGGACCTGGGGTACAGTGGACAAGAAGCTGGATATGAATCAACAGTGTGCCATTGTTGCCAAGAAGCCCAATGGCATTTTGGAATATATAAGTAGGGGCATTGCCAGCAGATCAAGGGACAGGATTGTTCCCCTCTATTCAACATTGCTGAGGCCTCATCTGGAGTACTGTGTCCAGTTTTGGGCCCCACACTACAAGAAGGATGTGGAAAAATTGGAAAACGTCCAGCGGAGGGCAACAAAAATGCTTAGGGGACTGGAACACATGACTTATGAGGAGAGGTTGAGGGAACTGGGATTGTTTAGTCTGCAGAAGAGAAGAATGAGGGGGGATTTGATAGCTGCTTTCAACTACCTGAAAGGGGGTCCCAAAGAGGATGGATCTAGACTGTTCTCAGTGGTAGCAGATGACAGAATGAGGATTAATGGTCTCAAGTTGCAATGGGGGAGATTTAGGTTGGATATTAGGAAAAGCTTTTTCACTAGGAGGGTGGTGAAGCACTGGAATGGATTACCTAGGGAGGTTGTAGAATCTCCTTCCTTAGAAGTTTTTAATATCAGTCTTGGCAAAGCCCTGTCTGGGATGATTTAATTGGGGATTGGTTCTGCTTTGAGCAGGGGGTTGGACTAGATGACTTCCTGAGGTCCCTTCCAACCCTGATATTCTATGATTCTATGATACTCCAGGAAAGATTTCCTGCTTTCTTGTCCTTCCTAAGGACTGGTCTCCTTTAATTTGGCACACAAAATAAATGTAAAAAACAATAAATTCTTAAGTGTTTGAAAATATAGTTTTGCAAATGTGTTAGACAAATTTCACTATTTACAGTTACAGTAGAGCAGGGGTTCCCAAACTTGGTTTGCGGCTTGTTCAGGGTAAGCCCCTGGTGGGCTGTGAGATGCTTTGTTTACCTGAGCGTCTGCAGGTACAGCCGCTTGCAGCGCCCAGTGGCTGCGGTTCACCAGCGGGCTGAGCCACCGCTTCCCGCAGCTCCCATTGGCCAGGAATGGCAAACCGCAGCCACTGGGAGCTGTGAGTGGCCATACCTGTGGCTGCTCAGGTAAACAAAGCATCTCGTGGTCCACCAGGGACTTACCCTGAACAAGCCGCAAACCAAGTTTGGGAATCCTTCAATAGAGGAACACAGTTTCTGGTAGAGTGGCTGTTTTCCACTGCCTGGCCAGAGCTATTGGGGAAAACCTCAGTGTCTTAGATCTGGCATAAAAGCAATTGTGCCATCCTCCATCCTTGTTGCTATTTTATGGCAGTTCAGTAGGAGCAAAGAAGTCATGGCCAGGACTGCCCTATGTCCCAATATCACCTGATTGCTATGTTGGCCTCTTCCAACTATGGAAAGCTAAGTTGCTCTAACAGAGCAGGGGGCTGTTCTGGCCTAGAATTGATGAAAAACAGAGATGAGTTTTTAGCCATTTCTGCACCTTCCCTCTCAAAGTCGTACTGTGTGCTCACAGCTGTGATTGAGCATCAGTTTAACTTTTTGTGGGACTAAGACAATTTGGCCTGACTCTGAATTCATTTAAGTTTTATACTGGGATAATTCCATTGACTCCAATAGATTTAGTTCTAACTGAAACCACTGTGAAAGGTGATCTAGGCCCAGGATTGTAGCTAATATCTTCAGAGAAGAATCTGAATGTAGAAAGAAAGACTCTTTGCACTGAAATTGTTGTGCTTCTTTCTTTGTGTATTGCAGTGTTATAAAGACAGCTGTACATATATATTTTAATGCAGAAAGGTGGGCAGGACTTATGAATGCTGAAAGATTTCAGGGCAGAAAGACTAAGTATCTTTTCTACATTGAAATGTGTTATTGCTGTATCAGTAGTGGATCTTATGAGGTAAGCCCTCCTCTGTTGTTGCTCATATATTCTATTATAGAATATCAGGGTTGGAAGGGATGTCAGGAGGTCATCTAGTCCAACTCCCAGCTCAAAGCAGGACCAATCCCCAATTTTTTCCCGGGATCCCTAAATGGCCCTCTCAAGGATTGAATTCACAACCCTGGGTTTAGCAGGCCAATGCTCAAACCACTGAGCTATCGCTCCCCCCCCCTCCCCCCAGGTCATCAGACAGGATTATGACCTGATCTGTGTGATGCTAAACCATCCTCAAGACTCCTCCCTAATCTTTTCATTAGTGGCAATGGGAGTTCATGGAGCTCAGTACCTAGTAGACAGTTCTCATCATATAAAATATTATGGCACCAAATGAAGAGCTTGTAGCATGAAAAGTTTATAAACTCTGCAACTGCAGTACCTAAATGTGATTTAAAGGTGAAATTCACCTCCGTACATAAGGTTCTTTTAACATTGGCCTTATGCTGAGAGCCGTCACATATGATAGAAGTTGACGTGGAATTTATATGGTTCATAGAAACTTGTGTAAGACCTTGGTCCTGGGCTGATGTCACGTTAAGCACTAAAAGCTTGTTTAGGTTCCTTTTTAGGGAAAAAAAAAGAAATATCTTGTATACATTGAGATTAGATTGAATAACTTTACAGATTACAACTTTAAACACTTAAATGACAGAAAATGAAGAAATAAGGGGTCCCCAAGGGAAGCTGTCAGAGCCATATTACACATATGTAATATTTTCTATAACTATTTTCATTGTAAATGTTCAGTAAAATATAGTACTATTTATCTTATTGAAGATATAATGGATGGGATTTGCAAAAGCACGTTCAGTATGTTTTCACCGTATTGCATGAGGATGAGACATTAGCAAAGTGATTACATCAGTTGCTTGGAAAAAATTGGTTCTTTCAGTTGCAAAGACCACCTCGTTTTCATGTATTTGAATAGGACCTGTTGTCAGCACAGACCTTTTACAGCTAATTACATCTTAAAGGATTGTTCAATTTAATCGTACAACCTATTGTGGAAGCCTTACTCACACTGGTGAGTAAGTGGACATCTGTGTTAGTAAGGGGGAGAAGTTCCAGTCAGGCCTGTATTTTTACCCCGCAGGTGAGAGATCCAAAATATACACATTTGGAATTATGTGTCACTCGCTCTGCTTCTCACCTGCCTACACACTTTTTCTTTTGAGAGTTAGTTAGTAGCACACAGCTACATATTGCAGCCAAAACCTGAGTCACATATAATCTTCATTCAATATAAGAAAAAATTGTGTAATGAAGTAGAGCTATCACGTAGAATAATGAAGTCTAAACTACATCAAATTGCATGAAAATCATCAGTGAGTAGGGAATAAAGAACAGAAGATGGAAAGGTCATGGGGATATCATGGTTCTCAGACAGTAGAATTACTCTGTTTGAATTGATGAAAAATTATGGTTGGAATATATCACTGCAAATTGTGGTTAAAGTAACCTCTGCTACAGGCAACAGATGACTTTGGGAGAATGTGATTCATATATAACAGGAAAAAAGTCATGCTGTGCTAGTGTGCTATTTGGAAAATTAGCAGGCTTGCTGAAGATAAGAATATTAAATGTGTTATTTACCCCATGTGAACAAAATAATAAAGTTCAGCCTTAAGGATAACATTCTTAAGGGTTTCCATGACTTGAGAAGACATGAACACTTATATTAAGAATGTTTTTTTTCAGAATTAATTGAAAAAAAGAAATTTCAGGGAGAGGGGGTGAAAGCATGTATTTTAAAATATTACAGCACAGAGGAAGAAATGGCCTCAGATTACAAAATGATCAAATAGTCATTTTTATTATTTATTTATTACTTGACTTTCCTATCATGAGTAAAAGTGATGAGTTGTCTGTTTAAATATTTGGACAACCCCTAGGTATGCATACTCAAGAATCTCAAAACTTTCACAAAATTTGGGGCAAGTAATTATATATTCACAACACATGGAGCAGAAGTGTTCCCACTGTCAGTTTAAATTCTCTTTGTGGGCTGTGACACGAAGAGTTGGGGTCTGATGATGAAGAGATGAGGGGATGAATGATTCAATTAAATAATAATAATAATAATGAGCAGCGTCAATAGATAGGAAGAAGTTGTGAATGTGGAAGTAGCATTACTGTGGCACCATATAATAGGCCCAGGGGGTTCTAACCTGGCTCTATTTCAGGTGTTAGGATGCTCCCTCCAATCCTTTCAGCTGGACCAGATGTGGCAGACTTTGCAAAGAAGAAACTAGCATTCCAGCAAACATTTTCTAAGATGCCATCATGGAAGGTAATGCTCAAAAGCATCTGTGCAGTCAGTTATTCAGTCAGAGAACAGAAATACCATGTAACCTAAGTGACCAATCATGCAACCACTTGCCGATAACAAAATAATTCCAGACATTTTCATGAAGAGTCCATCTGCTGAAAATTTCTGTCCAAACTATCTTTCAGATCCTTTGGAATACTGAATGCATTCAGGATCAGTTCACGAGTAATTTGATAGCCAGATAGGGTTGCCAACTTTCCAGTTCCACAAAACTGAACACCCTAGCCCTACCAATTCCCTGAGGCGTGCCTCTGGCCTGCCCCTTCCCTAAGGCCCCACCCCCACTCACTACATTCCCCCTCCCTTGGTGACTCGCTCTCCCCCAAACTCACTCACTTTCACTGGGCTGGAGCAGGGGGTTGGGATCTGGGAATGGGTGAGGGCTCTAGCTGGGGGTGTGGGCTCTAGTCGGGGCAAGAAAGAGGGATTCAGGGTGCAGGAGGGGGCTCTGAGCTGGGACAGGGAGTTGGGGCGCAGGAGGGGGTGAGGGCTCTGGTTGGAGCTGGGAATGAGGGGTATGGAGTGCAGGAGGGGGCTCCAGGCTGGGAGGTGGGGCTGAGAGATTTGGATTGCAGGAATGGGCTGCGGGTTGAGGCAGGAATTTGGGGTGTGGGAGGGGGTGAAGGGTTTGGGGTAAAGGAGGGGGCTCCAGGCTGGGGGGCGGGCTGAGGGATTTGTAGCATGGGAGGGGGCTGTGGGTTGAGGCAGGGGATTGGGGTGCAGGGGGGTGAGGGCTCTGGGCTGGGGGTGCAGTTTCTGGGGTGAGGCTGGAGATAAGGGATGTGGGGTGCAGGAGGGTGCTCTGGGTTTTGGGGGCTCAGAGCTGGGGCAGGGGGGTTAGGGCTCAGGGTTGGGGCATGAGCTTACCTTGGGTGGCTTCTGGTCAGTGATGCAGCAGGGGGGTAAGGCAGGCCACCTGCCTGTCCTGGCACTGCACTGCGCATGCCCCAGAAGTGGTCAGCAGGTCTGTCTCCTAGGCAGGGGGGACAGGAGGCTCCAAGTTCCGCTCTTGCCACAGGTACCCTCCCCCCGCTTCCCTTGTCTGGTTCCCAGCCAATGGGAGTGCAGAGCCAGTGCTCAGGGCAGGGGCAGTGCGCAGAGCCCTGTGGCCCTCTTGCCTAGAAGCCAGACCTGCTAGTCGCTTCCAGCATGCAGCACGGTGCCAGCCAGGACAGGTAGGAACTAGCCTTCCTTAGCCCTGCAACACCGTCAACCGGACTTTTAACAGCCTGGTCGGCGGTGCTGACTGGAGCCACCAGGATCCCTTTTTGACCAGGTGTTCTGGTCGAAAACCAGACCCCTGGTCACCCTACTTCCGGGGTAAAGCATGGTGCCAGCCAGGACAGGTAGTGACTAGCCTGCCTTAGCCCTGCAGCACCGCCAAACGGACTTTTAATGGCCCTGATCAGAGCTGCCTGCGACCCTTTTCGGCTGGGTGTTCCAGTAGAAAACCAGACACCTGGTCACCCTATAAGGTAGTACATTTGTAATAAATATTTGCAAGTGATTATTTGATTAACTCCACCAGGAATAGAACAATTAATGCTCTCAGTTAGTCTGGCATATTACTTGCCCTGAAAAATTATATAGAAAGCATTACTGTAAGCTGAGTAAATATTTCAAAATGTACAGGTGAATATTTTTGAGAAGAAATGTTGATAGTTTGCTTAAATGCCATTTGTGATTTCTTTTTAAATGTACTTTCCACAAACATTTATTCAGACCTACAAAATCTTGTGGATTTTTTTCATAGAAATAGGAAGTTCTGCAAAATACTTCTGCTTGTATATCTGTGTATAAACATTCACACCAGAAGTGCTCATGCAGCCATCTTGAAAGATCACTGTTCGGTGGGCGGTGAAGGGGAAAGGAGCGTGACTTTTGGCAGTAAAGTAGGAGGATCAATAAAATAAAATGAGTAGGTGCTGCGATGAGATGGAGGAGATAGGACGAGGGCTGTGCTGAGCCTACACTAGCAGCAGGAATAGCTATAGATCTCTTCACAGCCTGATGACATCTGAAAGTGAAGAGGGTACCTGGTTAAATGACTGACTACGTGGTGTGCAGGTAGACAAAGGTGAGGGAATGATCCCCTTGGAACCTACCCATCCTGAACAACCCTGAAAGGTGATAACTAGAGGTATATGAAGTAGTGCCAACCTCAAGAGATCAAAAGTCATGAGCTGGACTCCCAAAAATCATGAGATTTTTTAAAAAGGTTATATTGTGATATTTTGGCCTGTCTTTGTGTGCTGAACTCCCCCGACCACCCTGAGTGTCCATGTTTCAGTAGTGTTGCCCTCTATCCTAAATGTACTGGGTAAGGTGATTTTGGCCCCTGCTGAAGGAGCTGTCACCTCCATATCTGCCTGGCCCCTGCCCATCATTTAATCCTGTCCTGCAGTTCCACCACCCATCAACCCGACCATATCAGCCTCTCTCATTCCCATGAGCCCATAGCTCCCATCAGTTCAGCCCCTCTTAGTTCAGTCCCATCCAGCCTCACCTCTGCTCCTCCTAGGGTTCTTTACCCCCCTGCTACCAAGTGTTGGAGGGAGGTCTGCAGCAGGGTACCCCCTGTTCTCTCCCAGGCTATTTGGATAGCTCCAAGGTTCTTCAACCATCCCACCCTTCACAGGCCAGGTACTGAAGCATGGAGAAGAGGTGCAATCCTATCTGTTTTTCTCACAGGAGGGTGGAGGGGGAGTAGAGTTGGGCTGGGCTCCTGGGCTCTTTGTTCCCTCCTATGAGAATGGTGAGTGGAGAGGAAAGACTTTGCCAACTTCTAACAGGGCTGAATTTTGCAAGGGAGCTGGAGCTTCTTGCATCATCACAAGACTAGTTCCAGAACCTGCTGAAATCCCATTACTTAGGGCTTGTCTACACTTACCGGGGGATCTACGCGCAGTGATTGAAACATTGATGGTCAATTTAGCAGGTCTAGTGGAGACCCACTAAATTGACCACAGATCGCTCTCCTGATGACTTCTGTACTCCACCTGAATGAGAAGCTCAAGGGGAGTCAGTGGGAGAGCGTCTCCCATCGACAGAGTGTAGTGTGGACCCTGAAGTAAGTAGATCCAAGTATGTCAACTTCAGCTATGTTACTTATATTGATCTCCCCCTTGAAGACAAAGCCTTGGAAAAAATTGCGAGAGTTGGCAATAGTGATACAATCAGAGTGGAAGTTACTGTAGCTGCGAGACTTTATTAACACAGTTACTCCTTGACAAATTCCATCACCAGTTCCATTCCCAGTGGTAAGTTCCTGGGCTGGTTTCATGTATTTGCATTTAGGAAAAAATAACTGGATTCCCCCCATTTATAAGGAGTACAATTAAGTTTACACCTCCTTGGGGGTCAACCTAGCACCAACTGAAGTAAATGGAAATACTTCACTGAGTGTTGGATCAAGTCCTAAAAGAGTAGGTTTAATTAGTTATGGGTATGACTCAGTAGTGAACCTCCTTTTTCTATTTTTCCCCTTATCAAATTGCCAGTTTCCACACATATTTAGAAGTAATTTAATTATTATTTCCCGTGGCAACAGGGGGAATAGCCTGAGTCACTGCACAGTGATGAGAAAGAGGCCTGTGCACCTGAGCCATGGCACAACTTAGCTTGTTTATCCTTGTAAATTGTTGTGATGTGGTTGATATGATTTTGCACAGATAAGGGATTCCAGCCACTGAAGGTGTTAATTCTGCCAATATAAATGAGAAAAAGCAGCAAATGTTTAATCAGTGGCATCAATTATTTCACCTTTTTTGTGTTATTTACCAGAAATTATGCTCTCTGCTGCTGCTGGACTTTGTAGAACAGTTCAAACAACAAGGGGGGAAATGCCAACATCTGTACATGGATGCTAAATTTAAACACACTAAAGATTCTTTCCTCTGCCCAAGGGAGGCAAAAACAAATGTATTCTGTAGTACCATGAGTATTACACAGTATCTTCCCAATAAAATAAAATTGTAGCTCCCAAAAGTGACAATTTAGGAGGGTAGTGGTGGTTGACAGAAAAGGGAAGGCCCTATGAGTCAGCCCAGAGAACTTTGGCTTTGTCTGTAGTGCCCCCCAACTCTAGGAGGAATCAACAGAAACTAGAGCTGAATGGATGGCCATTGTACATTTGCAGAACACAATTGTAACGTTTGGCGGTACAGATGCTTTACTGGCAGTTAGAGAGAGACCTATAGCCAACACTAGTTTGTGTAAAGGTAGAGGACATCATGCCACTTATGTTTGAGAAGATCTGCTAAAGTCTAGGAGAGCAGAAAAACTAAAGGTCTCAAGAATTTGACTCCAAAAATGCTATAGCTGTCAGATTCCTTAAAGTTGTAAAATAACAGGTATGTGTAAAGTTAGACTTTCCAAAATGTTTTAAGAACAAGATGGCATGGACCCCCCTAAAATAAAATGAAGTGAAGAGCAACCCTTACTGAATCATACAGACGTTCTGGATGGCTAACTACATTTCAAAGAGTTTCCTTACCATAGCAATATTTTTTTAAAGATTTGCAATAACTTCAGCAAACATTAAGCTTAGAACAGCTACTTAAAAATTCACTTCTTTCCTCCACTGAATAAAAATGGAAATCTAACGATACGCCGGAAAACAAATCCTCCCATTTCAACATGTGGATTGAGCAGTCCCAGTGGCTGTTATAGAGCACAAACACAGCAATACCAGCCAGTATACCAATGGTATCCAGCAAAAACTGAGTGTAGAAGAAAGTCTCATGCCATCACCATCCTCTCAGTGAAGCCTGTTGCACCCTCTTCAAGCAAATGATCAGTGTTGCCAGTTCTAGTGATTTCCTTGTCAGTAACGCAACCTTGGCTGGGGTGGAGACAGTCTTGGGGTGATGCAACAAGCTCCATCTTGGTAACATATTTCAGGACCATGTGATGGGAAGCACTTCTCTGATTGGCTGTCTTCCCCATCTGCCTGCCTTCTGGGGAAGAGCAGCCAATCAGGGCTCCTGCAGGAGTCAAGTGGAGTTCTCACCCCTCCCTAGGGTGACCAGATGTTCCAATTTTATAGGGACAGTCCCGATTTTGGGATCTTTTACTTATATAGGCTCCTATTACCACACACCCCCTGTCCTGATTTTTCACACTTGCTGTCTGGTCACCCTACCCCTCCCCTCAGGAGCTGCAATGAGTTTGTGGGGGTGGGGGAGGGATCAGCCAACACCATTCTCAAAAGAGGGGAGGAAGGAGGAACAGAAAGAGCCCAGAAGCTCAGGGTGTCTTCACTCTCTCCTCTGAAAAATGGGTGAATCTGCTTTCTGTCTCCCCTCCTCCCATCTCCATCACTGGGATGCTCTGCCTGGGTGGAGGAGAGGGGATGATGAAGAACCCATGTAGATGAACACATCTCCCACCTGGGAAGAGGGAGAAGAGGGTCTTGCTGAAGATGCTGTCCCAGTGCAGGAGGAACAGAAGTGGTGCTGGATGTGGGGGGGAACAATTCATTATTTTTTAATTCTTGGGATTGGCAATACTGTTGTATCCTCAATTGTTACTGAGCAAAACTATTAATTCATCCAGATAATGCAAATTTATCAGATAAAAGCAGATATACTTATCATGCCCCCACCCTGTCTCAGACTATTGTTCTCAGCTGGCATGTCCCACACAATAAACCCCTATGAAATTGGGTTCCAAAGTGTATGCACCTGGTGTAAAATCATAGTTTTGTTCCTCCTTGCTCAGCAGAACCCCACTTCTATCTAAGGTACTTATATGGTTCACTCTTACTGGGAACTCTTTAATGTATTTATCCCAACTACCCTCCTGTGAGGAGGAGTATCCCCATTTTACAGGGTGAGGAACTGAGATATAAAGAAACTGAATGCCTTTCATAAGGTCACAAAAGAAGTCATCAGAGCACAAAATTGAACCTAGGTCTTCCAAGTCCCAGACTATTGTCCTAACCACTAAGCTCTAGCTTTTCTTATAATTTCTGTTGCATTTAGGGCCCTTTGCAGAGGGGCTGGATATGTCCAGCAAGCCTAACTTTCTCTCAATTTTTAATTTCAGGAAAAGAATATGAAGTCTCTTTTGAAAGACAGTTTTTAAGCTAAAAATGAAATGAAAAAACATTTATGTCAAAAGCACATATTATGGACTATGTGATCACCAGATTTCAGAAATATTCAGGGATATATCATCTCATAGTGTTATATTATTAAGCTTTCTCTGACTCTCAGAAGTGTTCATTTGGATTGGGAAATTGCAAAAATCTGTGCTACAAAATCAAGTGTTGATCTGATATAAACAATCTTCTCATCTCAAGTTTGCCAGTGGTTTAAAAAAATGTATTCTCCACTGTTTGAACTTATATTTCCTATATACATATGAAGTTTATGAAAGTTGGGATGGCTTCAAACCATTTAACATCTATTGCAATTGTTTTCCATACAGACCAAAATAGAATTTTTGTTATGGAAAAATGTAACAACCTATTTCATTCTAATTTATATAGATTTTTGCACAATGTTCATTGCTGCAGTATCTGAGGGCCTTCCAAGAGTTCATTAAGCAGTGTGACTACACATCCATCACATATTTGTTCACTCATCCTCTCCACAGAGGCAGAAGCATGTGGAGTTGAGTTTCTTATTGCGGGAGGGATTTTGTTTGTTTTGTTTTTTGTTAAATATACCTGTTATTATGTGTAAATATTAGAGAAGGCAAGGTCAATGAAATGTGCACTGCACTTAGAGTGAACACTGGTGAGGTTTGTGATATCCCTTAGTTCCTAGGGGAGTTCATTCCACAGTCTCAGACCACTCAAGAGAAGGTTCTGTATGCTACACAGATAACCTTTACTCATTATTGAGAGTTCCATTGTGCCAGACGAGTGAAGTTGTTGACTATGGTCTTTGTCCCAGAGCTTTAAACGGTCTTTTCAGTATCCATGGAGCCCTTTGAAGATAAGGAATGAGAAATTTAAATTGCGTTGAAATTCTATAGGGAGCCAGTGTAAAGAGGATAGGTTTCATAGATTCATAGATATTTAGGTCAGAAGGGACCATTATGATCATCTAGTCTGACCTCCTGCACAACGCAGGCCATAGAATTTCACCCACCACTCCCACAAAAAAAACCTCACACCTATATCTGTGTTATTGAAGTCCTCAGATTGTAGTTTAAAGACTTCAGGGAGCAGAGAATCCTCCAGCAAGTGACCCGTGCCCCATGCCACAGAGGAAGGCGAAAAACCTCCAGGGCCTCTTCCAATCTGCCCTGGAGGAAAATTCCTTCCTGACCCTAAACATGGTGATCAGCTAAACCCTGAGCATATGGGCAAGATTCATCCGCCAGAAAATTCTTTCCTGGATAACTCGGATCTCACCCCATCTAACAGCCCATCACAGGCCATTGGGCCTATTTACCATGAATATTTAATTACCAAAACCATGTTTGATGTGCTCATAGTAGCCTGTATTGTTAAGGAAACATGCTGCAGTGTTTTGTACTAGTTGGTGTTTCCTACATGTTGAATGTTTCATGCCCAGGTTTATGGTATTGATGTAGTACAGCTGAGAGGTGAGAAAGACAGAAATAACTGAGGCCATGTCTTCTTCCACCAGCATTGAATGGAGTTCACTAGCCAAGAAGAAGTATTAGTCCAGTATAAAGTGTTAGTCACTTCTATTGCAGTTTGAAAACTCTGCATCAACAAGGAATCCAAGAGTACTCCTAGACTATGGACCAAATTAACCAATTTTGCATGTGAACATTCAGTCAAAGGAGACTGTGCTATGACTGAAAACTGCTTAAAATACCTGCCTCTGCCCACCAGCATCACTTCTGTCTGCTTGGGTTCAGCTTCAGCCATCTGTTCTTCATCAATAAGATAATCTCATCCAAGCACTGGGCCATCTTGGTGGTAGTGGTGTAGCCTCTGTTTGCCAGAAGTTGGAAATGGACGACACAGGATGGATCACTTGATGATTACCTCTTCTGTTCATTCTCTCTGAAGCACTTGGCATTGGCCACCATTGGAAGACATAATACTGGGCTAGATGGACCTTTGGTCTGACACAGTATGGCCATTCTTATCTTATGTTCTTGAAGCCAAAATCAAAAGGAACAACACAATTATTCATAGTTTCTGGTTCTGAAGCTGGCAAATTTTAGAACTTGTCACCACAGAAAAATGGTGCTTGCTTCCTCACCAGCCTGGGGGGACTATCAGCCACACAAATTTAATCTGTAGTTCTGGGCTCCATTTATTGTCCAAATGACCACACACCCACAAAAGGAAAACACAACTTCCAGCTGGGGCTTTCCACCCAACCATGGCACCCAGGGCTTACCACATGAACTCTTCCTTCTGCAGGAGACTGTCTCTTCCTGCACTTTCTTTAAGTGGCACTTTGCCCACTCCAAATCTTGAAATCAAGACACTTATTATAGAGAACTAATGGCTTTGGTCCAGACCCTCAGACGAATTTAGACTCCTATCTTCCATTGCAGTCAATGTGAGGTAGGTGCCTAAATATCTTTGAGGACTTGGGCCTAGATTCACAAAGGACTTTAGGGGCTTAAATGTTAGACATTTAGGACATTCACAAGACTTCTGCTCCACTTCCCCCTACCCCTGTAAGCACCTAAATACCCCAAGTGTCTAAGTTTCCACCATTAAAGTGCCTGCGTTGCTTGACTTTCAGTGGTGGGGTATACACATTGTCACCTTAGTCCTGACACCACTCAGCTACATGGCACCTAATTCACAGCTAAGCCCCAAAAGGATTCATAAACTAGGTATTCCACACTTATCTTGTTTTTGGGGGGCAATCTGGTAGGCCTGCTCAGAGCAGGCCTAAACCCACTCAAAACAGGTGGAGGCAGAGGTGATGGTGGTTTTCAAACTCTTTGTACTAGTGACCCCTTTCACACAGCAAGCCCCTGAGAGTGACCTCCCCTTATAAATTAAAAACACGGAGTGGGGGGGATATAATTCTATTTAATGAGGGCTCAGGGCTGTCAGCCCCATGGAACTGACATCTTGTGACCCCCATGTAACCATCTTGTGATCCCCTGTGGGCTCACAACCCCCAGTTTGAGAATCTAACTTTTAGCCTAGAGCAGGGGTTCCCAAACTTGGCTTGCGGCTTGTTCAGGGTAAGCCCCCAGTGGGCCACAAGATGCTTTGTTTACCTCAGCCTCTGCAGATACAGCCGCTCGCAGCTCCCAGTGGCTGCGGTTCGCAGTTCCCTGCCAATGGGAGCTGCGGGAAGTGGTGACCTGGCCCGCACTGCTTCCTGCAGCTTCCATTGACTGGGAACGGTGAACTGCAGCCACTGGGAGCTGTGAGCAGCCATACCTGCAGATGCTCAGGTAAACAAAGTGTCTAGCGGCCCACCAGAAGCTTACCCAGAACAAGCCACAAACCAAGTTTGGGAACCTCTGGCCTAGTTGTTAGGTCACTCACCTAGGCTGTAGGAGACCCAGCTTTAATTCCCACCTCTGTTTGCTGCAGAGAAGACATTTTCATTTCAATCTGCCATCTCCCAAGAAAATACCCTAACCAGTGAGCTATAAGCTATTGTAGGTACTTTTCTCTCAAACTCACCTGTAGAAACTGTTCTACTGTGAATCAATTAAGAAATATTTGTTAGGACAGATAGCACATGAGAAGGATCCAATAGCCAGGTGGGGTTAAAGCACTAACCTTGAAGATGGCATACTCACATTCCAGTTCTCCTGCTCCAAAGCATATTAAAGTTACTTTTGATTTTGAGCCTAAAAATGTTTATTTAAAATTTGGTGAAGGACATTTCAAAACAAGGTCATTTTGAATTGAAACATTTTGATTTTTTTCAGAATTTGTTAGTTTATTTTTCTTGACTGAAACAATTAGGCAAAATCAACACAAACTTACAAAATGTCGCAGTCTACATGAATCTTCAGTTTTCAGTGAAAAAAAAAGTCACCCTGCTCTAGTTTTACCCATAATTGAAGTAGGATGAACTGGAAGTTCACTCGTGAGATTAAACTTATAGAAAATGTTCCTGCCTATAAGAGAGGATGCTTCAAGCTTTATACGGTTCATGTGGAGAAGCAAGAGGAAGTTTATGGTGTCAGGGAGAGTGAAAGAATAGAGCCAAGTGCACCAGGAGGCAAGGAGAAAAGGATATGGTGACTATTGGGTGTGGCTGCCTTTCCAGCAAAGCCTCTTAAATATTTTCAGTTAAAAATAAAGAGTGAAAGCTTGAGTAGATGTTTGACCAATGTTTTTTTTTGCCTCAGCATTCAGTCTAGTGAGACTGTCCTTGTGAATCCCATAGTTGCAACATGTATGGAGGTTTCTAAACTGTGAGATAGTTGTTCGACATAGACACAGGTGCATAGGGACAAACTTGTCACCTTCTGTCTTCCCCCACTCCCTTTAGAGCTGGGTCTCTGGAAAGTTCAGCAGTTTGCTGCTCATATTGGCACTTCTCAAAATGCCATGAACTAAGAGCATAAAGATGAGAAATATCTAAATGGCAAATAAGGACAGCTAAGAAAATGCTCCTGTGTGCTCAGTGATATATTCCTAGTCTGTTGCACAAAATAGTGCTAAACCCCTTTGAAAAAATCTAATGCAAAATAGTGTGTTTTGGGTGGGATTTTCAAAATTGCCCAAGAAGCACAAGTCACATTGTGCTCCTAATGCTTTTGAAAATGTCATCTTATGCTCAAGGTGCTGGATGGACATTAACAATTTAGTATACTGGACCAGGCATTAGCAATCTTTGGCACGTGGCCCATCAGGGTAATCTGATGGCGGGCTGCGAGACATTTTGTTTACATTGACCATTCACAGGCACTGCCTCCTGCAGCTCCCAGTTGCCATAGTCCACCTTCCCGGTCAATGGGAGCTGTGGGAAGTGGCAGCCAGCACGTCCCTGAGGCCCACGCCACTTCCCACAGCTTGCATTGGCTGGGAACAGCGAACCATGGCCATTGGGAGCTGGGGGGGGGGTCTGTGCCTGTGGATGATCAAGTAAACAAAATGTCTCACGGCCTGCCAGCGGATTACACTGATGGTCTGCGTGGTGAAGGTTGCCAACCTGTCCTACTGACTCATAGGTTTAACCACAGTGGGTTCTCAATGGGTTCTTTGTATAGCTCAGGGATCGGCAGCCTTTGGACCGTGGCCTGCCAGGGTAAGCCCCCAGGCGGGCCAGACTGGTTTGTTTAACTACCGCGTCTGCAGGTTTGGCCGATTGCAGCTCCCACTGGCTGCAGTTTGCTGCTCCAGGCCAATGGGGGCTGTGGGAGGCAGCATAGGCCAAGGGATGTGCTGGCCGCCGCTTACCACAGCCCCCATTGGCCTGGAACGGCGAGCCGTGCTGAAGGTTGCCAACCCCTGTACTAGACAACCTACTTTTGGTGGGTGGCCAAAACCTTGTTTTCTTACTTTTATAATTGTATAAAATTATATATTTTGCCAGAGAGAGATACAAGTCAGGATATATGGGAGTTACTAAACTTACCCTAAGGCAGGGCAAATTCTTGGAGAGTTTACATATTTTAAAGCTTAAATAGCTGTAACTGAATTAATAAAGCAACAGTAATCGTCCATTTTAATTAGCTTTCAGCACTTTAAGATTGAAAGCAATTAGACAGAGCTATAAAACTGAAGTACAGTGTGAGAAGTGAATTATCTGCCTGCATAATTATATACAGAAATACGCTGAATATCACTTTACCTATAAGGGGCGTTCTGAGGAAAAGAGCTAATCTAAGGAACATATTATAAAGTCAGTGGCTTTACTTTAGAAAAAAAAAACATGTTTCATATTTCAAGATTCATGAGCAGTTTGTCTGCTCATCTGATGGCAAATTAATGAAAAAATAAAAAATGGCAGTTGAAGTTACCCAACAAAGTGACCACCCTAGTGTGCCAGAGAACATAACTGCAGATCATTCCTTAGAGGGATTACATTTGAAGATTAATTTAGAATTGAAGTGATAGAATATGATACACTGCAACAGGCATTAGAGTACTTGAGTTAAGGCATAAAAGTTGCCAATATACAAGAAAATTGGAGTGGCGTAGGTAGTGTGATGGATTAGTCCACTGGACATGGGTTCAAATTTGGATTCAGAAAATTCATGAAGTTACTCTGATGATTGTTTCATTAGCTAGGCATACAGTTTATTGTGACTGGCAGTCTCTACTCATTGCAGACTTAGCAGTGGGAGATCAGGCACACTGAGTGTCACAGCTCAGGGCAGCTGCTCTGTATTTTCCCCTTATGGTCCAGCCAGGGCACCCACTCTTAGGCTTCCAGTTCCCCAGCCATCATGTCTTTTGGGTGGAGACCCACATCTGCTGATATTGGAGTATTTCCAGGTTAAACTGTTCTCTGCCTACACTGTGTTATTCCCCAGCATGCATCTGCACTCTGCTTATTCTTGTAAGGCTGTAAAATGTTGTAATTGCCACAGTTAAGATACAAACATTATAAAAAAAAACATTGGTGACAATAGAAACCATGCATGCTTATAAGCTTACAAGAGATCACCCCAACTCCAAAAAGTGTTCTGGCAAGTTAATACTCCTTCGAACCCCACCAATGGAGATTTCTGTGGTCATAACTTCATAACAGCTGTTTGCTCAGAACAAGCACACAGCATGGGCCAAGACCTTCTGACCATTCCCAGGAAGGACTGGGGCTCCACTGGAACAGCAAGAAAGCCCAGAGTCAGTTTAAACACAGGACTTTTGAATAACTTGCCTTTCTTTGTCTGCTGGTTTCTAGCAAATCCAGTTTAAACCAGTATAAGCAAATATTTCCAGATAGTGATGCCTCTAGAGAAGTTTCAGAGTAGCAGCCGTGTTAGTCTGTATTTGCAAAAAGAAAAGGAGTACTTGTGGCACCTTAGAGACTAACCAATTTATTTGAGCATAAGCTGTCGTGAGCTACAGCTCACTTCATCGGATGCATAAAGTGGAAAGTACAGTGAGGAGATTTTATATATACACACAGACCATGAAAAAATATACATTGTAAGGAGAGTGATCACTTAAGATGAGCTATTACCAGCAGGAGAGTGAGGTGGGGGGAGAGAAAACCTTTAGAAGTGATAATCAAGGTGGGCCATTTCCAGCACATTTCCAGGAATTAAGAAGAACGTCTGAGGAACAGTGGGGGGGGGGGCGGGGGGGGAGGAATAAACAAGGGGAAATATTTTCACTTAGTATAATGACTCAACCACTCCCAGTCTCTATTCAAGCCTAAGTTAATTGTATCCAATTTGCAAATTAATTCCAATTCAGCAGTCTCTCGTTGGAGTCTGTTTTCGAAGTTTTTTTGTTGAAGGATAGTCACTTTGAGATCAGAAATTGAGTGTCCAGAGAGATTGAAGTGTTCTCCGACTGGTTTATGAATGTTATAATTCTTGACATCTGATTTGTGTCCATTTATTCTTTTACGTAGAGACTGTCCAGTTTGACCAATGTACATGGCAGAGGGGCATTGCTGGCACATGATGGCATATATCACATTGGTAGATGTGCAGGTGAACGAGCCTCTGATAGTGTGGCTGTTGTGATTAGGCCCTGTGATGGTGTCCTCTGAATAGATATGTGGGCACATTTGGCAACGGGCTTTGTTGCAAGGATAGGTTCCTGGGTTAGTGGTTCTGTTGTGTGGTATGTGGTTGCTGGTGAGTATTCGCTTCAGGTTGCGGGGCTGTCTGTAGGCAAGGACTGGCCTGTCTCCCAAGATTTGTGAGAGTGTTGGGTCATCCTTCAGGATAGGTTGTAGATCCTTGATAATGCATTGGAGGGGTTTTAGTTGGGGGCTGAAGGTGACGGCTAGTGGCGTTCTGTTATTTTCTTTGTTAGGCCTGTCATGTAGTAGGTGACTTCTGGGAACTCTTCTGGCTCTATCAATCTGTTTCTTCACTTCCGCAGGTGGGTATTATAGTTTGTAAGAATGCTTGATAGAGATCTTGTAGGTGTTTGTCTCTGTCTGAGGGGTTGGAGCAAATGCGGTTGTATCGTAGAGCTTGGCTGTAGACCATGGACCATGTGGTGTGGTCTGGGTGAAAGCTGGAGGCATGTAGGTAGGAATAGTGTTCAGTAGGTTTCCAGTATAGGGTGGTGTTCGTGTCACCATCGCTTATTAGCACTGTAGTGTCCAGGAAGTGTATCTCTTGTTTGGACTGGTCCAGGCTGAGGTTGATGGTAGGATGGAAATTGTTGAAATCATGGTGGAATTCCTCAAGGGCTTCTTTTCCATGGATCCAGATGATGAAGATGTCATCAATATAGCGCAAGTAGAGTAGGGGCATTAGGGGATGAGAGCTGAGGAAGCGTTGTTCTAAGTCAGCCATAAAAATGTTGGCATACTGTGGGGCCATGCGGGTACCCATAGCAGTGCCGCTGATTTGAAGGTATACATTGTCCCCAAATGTGAAATAGTTATGGGTAAGGACAAAGTCACAAAGTTCAGCCACCAGGTTTGCCGTGACATTATCGGGGATAGTGTTCCTAACGGCTTGTAGTCCATCTTTGTGTGGAATGTTGGTGTAGAGGGCTTCTACATCCACAGTGGCCAGGAAGGTGTTTTCAGGATGATCACCGATGGATTGTAGTTTCCTCTCAGGAAGTCAGTGGTGTCTCGAAGATAGCTGGGAGTGCTGGTAGCGTAGGGCCTGAGGAGGGAGTCTACATAGCCAGACAATCCTGCTGTCAGGGTGCCAATGCCTGAGATGATGGGGCGCCCAGGATTTCCAGGTTTATGGATTTTGGGTAGCAGATAGAATACCCCAGGTCAGGGTTCCAGGGGTGTGTCTAGAGAAGTGTCACTACTTGAATTAATTTGCCTGATCACTCCCTGTTGTTCTGAGTTCTTTGAGGGCTGTGATCCCCTTCCCTCGTGGAATTACATACAATCCTTGACCCGTATCGATACATAAATTTAGTATAGTAAACACTCCCAAAGATATTGCTGGAAATTGCCATACACGTCACACTGAGATTAAGGTGAAAGAACATTGATAGCATTGTGTGGGGACGCTTGCACAGTGCAAGCATCCCCACGCAATGCTGTCAGTGAACTTTCATATTCATCTCAGTGTGACACAATACTTTGATCAAGCTAATGCAGTCCATTTCTCACGTTCATAATTCTAAATTTCAAGTATTTATTTAAAAATAACACATTAGCCATATAAATAGAGTTATGATAGAGACTATAAAAAGACAAAGTTGAACATTCATCTAATAGATTTGGAGCAGCTAGGAAAGTAAACATAATACTGTCTATAAAAGCATCACAATAAGAAGAGATCCCTAGAACCTTATATAAAGATACAGAGTTTTTCAACATATTGTCACTGGAATACAGACTCGGTAGTTTCCAGGATTTAAAAAAGCAGACAGCATTAAGGACAAGGTATTCACTTATGGAATCACCCTAGATATGCCAATTCACAAGCTTTGGCAGGGAGTTTGTTTGTTGTAATTTAAGTTTAATAGTAAAGCAAATACCAGGAAGAGGGTAAGTTTAGACTCTGTGTGTGTATATTTTTTGTGAGAGTGAGTGAGTGAGACCAACTACTTACACAATAGTTCAGACATTTCCATATTACGTATCACTTCTTAAAATAGAATATTCTCACGGGCACTGCACTTCCTAGTCCAATGCAACTAGATGACTTCATAACAATCTCTAATATTACTACTTCAAATTGGGAAACAAGATCGTTGTTGGTTCACATCCCACTCATTTTACATCTGCAATGTTAATTTCTTCCTGAGTATAAAACTTTGTACTCAATACGACCAAATCATCACTACTTGCCTCAAGCCCTTTATTCTTAGCCGTAACTCCAGTTTGGCTGGTTTCAGAGAGCTAACCGTGTTAGTCTATATCAGCAAAAACAATGAGGAGTACTTACTTGTGGCACCTTAGACACTACTGCATCTTTTGTTTTATTTCTTTCTGCTTGGAGGTCTTCTAAAAATCTGATTAGTTACATTTACAAATATCCCTACCTAATTAATGATGGTCAAAAGAAAAGTTGATAAGTTTTCATTTTTCAAAAATGAAAGTTTAAAACCAATCTCCATTTTTTTACTGAAAATATTTTTCAGAAATGAACATTGATTGGTAGTTTTATTTTTTTGTGGCGAAAACAGTTTTTTCAGTAATATATTTTTAAAAAAATGTGTACGAAAGACAACTGCTGTTTTGCAACGAGCTCTGCATCTGACAAAGAACGATAGGAAGAAGCTGTTTAGGGGACAGAATGGTTTATGTGTTTTTTGTTAAGTTTTGTTTGGTCAAAAATAACTTCTGGGAACCCTAAAAGAGTCCTGGACTACAGCTATTAGGATGCACTAATTTTTCTGGACGAATAAATGCTTCACCACTATGGCTGAAGCAGCAAAAAGTGGTCTGCAGACTCCAGTTGGATGAACCAGTTGCCATACCTAGTAATTATGATTTAAAAACTGATACAGTCCTCATTTCATTTTTTTTTAAATTATGGAATATATTTGTATCCAGTATTGTGGATAGTTGATATTTTTAGAAAAGTGTTAAAGGAATATTTTTATACCTGTAAGAAATGGAAAAATGGACCAATTTAATTAAGATCTTGATTCAAAAATGTTGTCACTTTAGGAAAAAAATCCCTTCTACCTCCTCCTATCTGAATTTTTTATTTTTATTTTTTGAGGTGGGAGGGGGTGTCTGGATTACTGATTAATCTACATATCTGCGGTAAATGGGCAGTGGAATGATTATCTTACCTGTAGGTAGGTAAGTACTCTTCTCTAGATCTTAGCATCTGAATAAGTTTCTCCCATATCTAATGTGAAGTTTATTTCACCAATGTATGGAAGACATTTTTGGCATTGGTATAATCTTTTAGCTTCTAGAGAGTCAGAGATTCTAACACCTACCTGTTGTATTTAAAGATTGGCCATCACCATAGTATTAACTAGTACAAATCAGTTCACTGAGAATCCTGTTCTTGCCATCCCTTGATTCAGTAGCTGATGTTTGAGATAAGTATGACTGTAGTGTTGTTGTTTTTTGTTAATTAATATATATATATATATATATATATATATATATATATATATATATATATATATAAATGGATAATTTCTCCTTCCCTTCCCCTCTGGTAGCATATTTAACAAATTTATTTTTGTAATGTTAACAGTATTCTTCCCTAGCTCCACTTTGATTCAAGTCTGATAAAATCTCTGACCCCAATGCCAGGTGTAAATGCAAGCAAATCAATGAAATATGTCAATTTGTGATTCTGTTGTAAATAAAATGATTTTATATATATAGGTACAATGATTGTCTTTGCATGCTACAGATCAAATAGCTTGCCTTTAGCTTCCACTAGGTAAAAGCAGGGCCAGTTCAGAAACTGTTCCTAAACCTGCATTAGGTAAGTGTATCTTCTCCCCTTCCACCATGGAATTGACTTCCTTCTGTTTTGTATGGAAACATAGCCCTTGCAACCTAGGGAATTAACCGAATGATTGAAAAAAGAGCTCTGTCTAGATCAAAAGCTTAGCTTTTACATCAACCGAAGTTGGTCCAATAAAAGATATTGCTTCACACGACTTGTCTCCATGGGTAGCTTCAGCTACACTTGAAATGAAGCCTTTGAATTCTTGAAGGAGGAATATCCAGTTGTTTTAGCCTTCAGCTTCCAGATTAGACCCATAATAAAATGTATGATTCTGAATTAGTGAGTTTAGCTCATTATTCTATTATAAGAATATTTACTGATGTAATGCCTGTGAACTCTACCAGCAATTAAAATGTCTTTGCTTTCTACAAAGTAATATGGAAACTAAGATGGAACTTCGTATATGGGGGGAGGAATAACTGAAGTGCTGAGAATCAAGATATTTCTGCCTTTTTCTCAGTATCACTTTATCACATCTCATTCAACTATTCACATTTTAAGAGGATGTTATTATTGTTTATAATTACTATAGCAATGCCCCAATCCTGAACAAGACCCCCAGTAAAAGGCAGATCTTTCCCCAAAGAGGTAACAATCCAGTTAAGACAAGGTGCATAAACATATATACATTTGCTGGGAAATATTCCTTAATTAATGCCTGTTTCCGGAAAATATTTGGAAGACTCAAACATTCACAGTGCTTCATGAAAAAACCCATGCCTATTTATCTTGCTATCTAGAAGTAACTATTTCATGGCTTTCTCAATATTCATTATCACATCTTCCATTTGTATAGATATCTATGCAGTGCTCTATCTGTACTGCACTGCAAGAAGTAGTGTATATTCTTAATAAGAGAGAACTGGATGAGGGGAAACAAACAAAAGGGGGGAAGCGCCATGAACTGAACCATCAGTTCAAATGAGATATCTTTGATCTTTATTGATTCTTGCAATGCCAACCATTATAACTTCAAACACACTGACAAGCACATTTATTTAAGCAGCTGTAAAGATTTGGATTCAAATCAAATGACCTCACCGCACATTAAGCGGTAAGGGCCATTATCTGGCTTGTTGGAAAAGATGTGTGCCTTTTAAGGGCTAGTGTGCCAGGGAGAGACTTTCTTCTGCAGCTGCAGATCAGATCAGCCTGTGGAGGCTGACCCATCCCCCACAGTGACCAGAAGAGAGTGGAGACTATTTAGGTCCATGCTTGTGCAGGAGAAGCCCTCTTTTCTCTGAACCAGATGGAACAGCACCCACCCTCCCACTCATGGCATTGGTGAAATACTGGGATTTGTCAGGATCTACCAGGGGCATTGCAGTAGTTGGTCCTTTTTCAAGGGGCTGGGAAGGAATTTTTCCCTCGCTGCCAGATTGGCCTCGGTGAAGTGTTTTTTCCCCCACTTTCCCCATAGTGGGTTCGGAGAGGGGGGTTAATTGGGGAGAAAATGAAAAAGGAGTTCAGCTATGATGTCACAACTCATTATGTAAACATGCAGCAGTTGTCCAGTGCTGGCACACCATAGGGAAAGGATACATTGATCAGAAAAAAATGGTCTGGTAAAGGATTTAAATGAGGTATTCTTTAAAGAAGTGGAACCAGGGTTGGAGTGGGGGTGGGAGGAGAGAGTTAGGATTCCTATGACTAGTATGGCAGGGACCCAACCACCCTCCTTTATAGCCAACTCTTAATCCTGATTCAAAGTGGCAGGCAGCAAGTTGGCTGGGGACCAGGATGGGTAAGAGGGAGGACTGACGGAAGTCCCTCTGGTATATATTGAAATTATTATGAAATTGCTTGCACTGTACACTGTTATCTACCAGATACTTCCAGACATTTAAGAATAAAGTTGTAGCCTAATTAACATCCAGTGTCTCCTGTCCACTTACTAGCATAGCTGGTCAATGCCACTGGGCAATAATTACTACATGATTATAAAGTGAACACAGTCAGTCCAGCATGCTGATATGTCTGAGTAGTTTTAGAAGTCTGTTTCAGTCCATCTTCCACCAAAGTCACAGGCAGGTAACTAAAATCCATGCCAGTTTCAAACACTGCAGTGGAGTCAGGAGTAGAACCAAAATGAAGTGTACTTGTAACAAAGATGCCCAGTGGTTTGTTTGTATTAAGTTTTAAAGATCACAGCAGAGTGGGATTAGAGTGTGGTTTTGCTTCTATTAATATTGGTTCAATGGACAATCCAAGGTTTTCAGAAACTGAAGTGATAGTATACCAGAGTTATCTATTTTAAAATTAAATTCTATTTTTTTTTGCTTGTTTTACAACTTACTGCTACTATGTACACGAGAACAATTTTTTCTGTGTTAAAATTCAAATACATATTCCATCATACTTGCACAATGAGACTAGCATCGTGGTGCAGATGTCTGGGGCAAAAATAGGTCAATTTATAAGCATTGTTTACAAATTCTGATTATTGGTAACAGATTGACACTAGAGTAAAAATGTAGGCAGGCTATTTCTTAGACAAGGTTTACTCACTTTTGGATTTCTGTCTAGCACATGCTTTTTGTTACTTGTGTATAGTATTTTTGGCTGATAATATAATTGCTGGATGCACACAAACCCTCATTAGTGAAATTTTGCTTTATGACAGTTGTATGTTTCTGATTTGAGTCCCTTTCTATCACCTGCCACAGATGATCACACCATCTATTTCAATGCATCCCCTGATAACTCACCCATAAATTCAGGTACTCCAAATTTTTATGTCAAAAAGAGCACTAATAAAGAGATGTCGCTCAGGTCTCAAACCCCCACCTGAGCTGTTTCTAGATATACCAACTGGGATTTCATTGCCTATCTTCTACTAGAATTATTCCATGCTGAACTTTCTGTAATAGACTCTTTGAAATGGTAACATCTCAACAGCTTCAAAGGCTTTATTACCTGCTCAGAATACCTTCCAAAGCTTAAGCTAAATCACAAACCAGTGCAGTACAGATACTATTTCAGACAATGGGAATTGAAGTGCTCAGAGCTTTGAAAGGTTGGGGACTTCATGGGCTAAATTCACTCATGGTGTAAACAGCTTCAGCTCTTATGGAAGTTTCTGGGCCAAATACAACAGAAAAGTAAATGGCAATTTACACATAGCCTGTTAGATGATTAGGGGTGGGGGAAGGAGTAAGTGATAAATTAATGTGCTTTGCAACGTTGAGCATTTAGTGGGTGTGCAAAATAAGTGTAACCTTACATACCGAGGGGCAAAAGATGGGTATTGTAGGGAAAGCAGACAGTAGAGTCTATATGTTAATAATGCTTACTTATCCTATTAATTGCCTTTCATAATGCATCTCCATTCTGCCACTCAACATGTAAGTACTTGTTTTGGTTACACCAGTGCATTATTTATTTGCATTGTATAGAGTTGGCAAAAATCTGTATAAAACACTTTCCTGTCAGAGTTTTATTTAAATCAGCTGCAGATGCAAAGAACAGACTGTAAAAGAAATGTGTAATGGAGGTGAGGGGAACAAATCAACAAAACATTTTGGTTCAGGAATTTCAAAGCAAAATACTTTGATTCAGGAATGAGGAAACATTTCATTTTGATCAAAAATTGTCATTCTGCAAAAAGCTTTGATATTTGGCTTTTCATCATGATTCAAGAAAAAAATACCATCAAATATTGAAATATCGGAATTCCCCCCGGCATGTAAATCCCATTTTTCTATCAGTTCTAGTATTTTAGAAATGTCTCAGGGACACCCTTCCATTAATTTTAATGGGAGAAGTACGGCTAAATCCCCTTCACTGCTTTGAAAATATCAGTCATAATTCCTTTCATCACATGGAGAACATAGCCTGTAAAATACGAATAACTTCAGAAGATATTGAAATAAGCATTAAAAAAAAATCAAGATATGGCCACAATGTAAAGGTAGCTTGGCAAGATATTCTTAATTTTCTGTATAGTACCTTCCATGACTCTTAGCAATACAAATATATTGTATCAAATTCTGAAAACCTGAAACCCCAGCAGAGCTACTTTGACCAGGAAGGGCAAGAATGGACAAGTAAATGGCCATTTCCTTGCTGTGTGATAATTATCTGTCTCTTTTTGACAACATGGCTTTTATACATGTTTTGTTTGTTTTTAGTTTAGATTGAAACTGGTTAAACACAGTAAAAACTAGCATCAGGTTTAAAAAATAAATCCAGGGTAACTGTCAGAATTAATATGTTTAGTGTTGTCCCAATTTTAAAGGTCATTTTTACTGGATTGTAATTATCTGGAAGCGTTTGCTGTATAATTTTGCTGATTAACAATATGTATATGTTCTGGTTTTTCACTTTTATTATTGAAGTAAGCTTGGTGAACTTAACTCCTTTGTCAGGTTTCAGAGTAGCAGCCGTGTTAGTCTGTATTCACAAAAGGAAAAGGAGTACTTGTGGAACCTTATAAACTAACAAATTTATCTGAGCATAAGCTTTCGTGAGCTACAGCTCACTTCATCAGATGCAGTGAGCTGTAGCTCACAAAAGCTTATGCTCAAATAAATTTGTTAGTCTCTAAGGTGCCACAAGAACTCCTTTTCTTTTAACTTCTTTGTGTTTCCTTTTCCTCATCTGTAAAATGGGGTTGATAATACCTGGTTCATAATCTTGTGGAGGTAAGGCCTGGTCTACCCTGGGGGTGGGGAGGGGAAATCAATCTAAGTTACGCAATTTCAGCTACTTGAATAGCGTAGCTGAAGTCGACGTACTTAGATCTACTTACCGCTGTGTCTTCACTGCAGTAGGTCAACTGCTGACGCTCCCCAGTCGACTCCACCTACACTTCTCGCTCCAGTGGAGTACCGGAATCAATGGGAGAGCGCTTGACGGTCGATTTATCACGTTTTCCAGCGGGAGTCGATTTATCGTGTCTATTGATCGATCACTCCGGAGGTAAGTGTAGATATGCCCTAATTGTACAGAGCTGTATAGACCTTGGGAATAAAGGTTGCAGAATCAGGCCCAAAGTTATTTGAAATCCACATAGACAAGACAACTCTCTATAAAAAAATGTAAGTGATCAGTCAAAATGTAGGAGATTAATGGCAAAGAAGCAGCGCTGGGCTTTTCCATCTTGCAAAGCCAACAGTTATAGGACTCCTAACTGGGGAAACTGTGTAATGTAACAGACTTTTAAAGTCTCTCTCTTTTAAACCAAAACAATAAATAAACAAACTCCTTAGAAATGTCAAGGTGGTTGTTTCATGTGTGTGTGTGTGTGTGTTGTTTTGAAGTTTTTGGGGAGTCTTACTAGTGGATTGAGATTCCTGACCCCTTTACTGAAGAGGCAGAAGCTGAACCTTTAGTAGACTTCCTTTCTTCAAAGCATTTATTAGGTATTGAACTGTTAAAACATAAGTGTCAACAGAAAAACCCAAAACAAATAGTTTAAAATTATCTGAATAAAAAAATCCTTTCCCTGCACAAACTGGTCATTTTCCAGCCTCTTATTTCATTATATCATATCTCCACTACTTCTCCATTCTTCCATAGTGTTTCATGGTGCATAAGAACAGATTTTTTTAATGTTAAAATATAATAAGCAGAACAGGAAAAATCCCTCTTTTGAAACAAAGTAAACAAAACATTTAGATTTTTTTTTATGAATCTTAAAAGAATTTTTAAAAAAAGCATAAACCCATTTTTTCCTCAGTAGGTCTACTGTAAATCTAAAACCTTTGGGTAGATGATATTTTATAATTGGTTATTAATTTATAGTTATATATTGTTAAATATAGAACAAAATTCCAGCCTTGATTGTGCATGAGTAGCAACCAAGAACTGGATATTACCTTTAATAAATAGTATATCATTACTACATTGACTTAAATTTGTCATTTACTGAACAGACGTTTAAGGAATATAACACATGAAAATAGTTGAAGATGATCTTACAAACATTACTCCCAGACACCTTATTAAAATAAGTCATTCATATTTTGTTCTTTTCACAATCAAAAGGTACTGTACAAAACTTTGGAACAATTTGTGGGTTAACTGTTTGCAGACATCCTGTAAACATTCTTTAACTGTTTCTTCACACTTGTTAGACTGCTAGCTCTTGATCAGTGTGGATCATTATAACCTCTGACAGACACTCTCTGCATCTGGAGACAGTTACATTTTGAAAGCTATTTTTTCTGTCAAAATACTGAGCAAGCAGGTTCTTAGTGCTTTGATACACAGGGGAGAATTTAATTTTAAATGACATTTCTTTCACTAGTTTGGGGCAATTTAAAAATGTTATCCCAGGATAGATTCAACGACAGTCCACTACAGTTAATTTGTCTACAACCCTAGAATTTTAAGTCTCCTTCTGTGCTGAAAGGGAAAATATATCATATGAGATGAAGTACTCGTAGTTTTTCAGAATACTGTAATATAAGTATTGTCCAGAGAACTATACTATTATGTCCAATGTAATCGGGAATAGTATATTGGGATTGTAAAGAAACTTCAAAATGCCTTCCATGAAACTAATAAAATGTTGACACCAACATATAATATCCTGCTTGGAGTCAAAAACTGGCACGGTGGTGATAGTCTTTCCTTCATAGGAATGGTATTACCTATACATTATACATTACCTATTACAGAAAAAATATTGTAATTTCCATGAGGCACGCATCAAAGTAACTGCATAATCTTACTGCTGTATTTTCTTGGCCCCTAGAGTTAATCATCCCTATCTAGTTAATCTTAATTTATAATATAAACCCTGTGGGCAGAGACCAGGAGTCAGATCCTCAGTGCTCTAAATGGTCATAGATCCATTAACTTCAGTGGAGACAGAACACTTTACAATAGCTGAGGATTTGCCCCATGTCCATATATGGTGCTATATGAATCCTATAAAAAATAAGTGCCAATTTTACTTGGCTAAGTGCTGATTTGAGTATCCTAGTGTACTGTTTGGACATCCTGTTAAGTGATCCACTGTGAAAACTGGTCCCTGTGTATCCTTTCATGCCGGTATATTTATGATGGCGAAGGGATGCAATACCCTGCCAAGTGAACATCTGTGAAATTGTTCCTGTGGATCTATTCTGCAGTGATGATGAATATATTTACAAGTACAAAAATGCCAGGTGAATTTTATAAATAACTATTGGTACTGCAGAACCCAATTCTGTCTCTTAATGGCTGAACTGGATGATGGATAGAAAGCCTAATGATCAAGGTAAAGGAGTTGTTGAGACAATAAAGGGCTTTTGAAGGGTAATTAAACACCAAAGCAAAGCTGAAGCTTTTTGCAATTATCCAAAACTGTGTATTGTGCATATACTCCAATTACATGAGTAGTATTCTTATTTGACAAGATAAAAATTTCAACAACCCATAGCATTACAAGGGAGTAAATAAAAATAAAACAGAAGGTTTCAAAAGGTATGTGTGTTTTTCTGTGACTGGATTCATTAACTTTTAATTGCGATTTCTTAAGGCAGGGGTTCCCAAACTTGTTCCACCACCTGTGCAGGGAAAGCCCCTGGCGGGCCGGGCCAGTTTGTTTACCTGCCGCATCCGCAGGTTCAGCTGATCGCAGCTCCCGCTGGCCTCAGTTCACTGCTCCAGGCCAAAGGGAGATGCTAGAAGTGGTGGAACAAGTTTGGGAACCACTGTCTTAAGAATTTGGGTTAACTTTTGGATAGGGATTTAAATCTATTTTAGGATTTTATACTGTTGCCTTGCACCTTAATATCTGAGTAAAGTGAAGGCATTGCATGTAGCCTGTGGTGGAAGAGTGATATGTTTGACATTGTCCATGAGGATTTAATCGTGGTTCTTTGGCAATTCATAGTTAAAATTGTTGAGTATCTTGTCTTCAGCAAAGCCAGTTCAGACTACGTTGTTAAACCATCTTCACTTGGGGGGTTCTCAAATCACAGTCTGATTAGTGTTCTCCCTCCCTTTGTTTCTGTTCTCACTATTCTCACTCACTGTTCTCTAATCCTACCTCCAACACATTCATTCTCCTACCTTGCATGGTATATGAGTTTGGGAACATGGTATGTATGTATCTTGGATGTCCTAGTCAGGAGTCCCAATTAAATAGCTTTTCATGTCTCTTAGATGATTTTGAAGCAGCTAAGGACTCCAAAGAGTCATTTTTCTACAGCTTTGCTCAGACAATTTTTTCTAAGTGTATTAGTTGTAGTTCTCTAAGTGTCAGTTGCTGACAAAAAGAAAAGGAGGACTTGTGGCACCTTAGAGACTAACCAATTTATTTGAGCATAAGCTTTCGTGAGCTACAGCTCACTTCATTGGATGCATACAAGCTCATGCTCAAATAAATTGGTTAGTCTCTAAGGTGCCACAAGTACTCCTTTTCTTTTTGCGAATACAGACTAACACGGCTGTTCCTCTGAAACCTGTCAGTTGCTGACAAATACTCTTCAGAGCTGAGTGGGAAATGGTTTTCCTGTCCTGCCAAATACCTTGAGATTAAATTTTTTCCTGTTCTTCCTCAAAGGAAAACGGAGACATTTTGAAAAAAAGTTTTGGTGAAAAATGAGGCACCAAAATTCTGAAATAGGTATAGCAAGGACTTGAACCTAGGTCTCCCACACACTATGTAAGTGCCGTAATCTCCAGGCTATTAGCAGAGAAGAGGGGACTTGGCAGGGGTGGTGTGAGGAGCCTTCCTTCTTGTGATCCGAAATTCTATTCTGGATCCAAGAAACCTTTTTGGTTACATTTTTGGCAGAATGTATGTTTCCACATAAAGTTTCAGTTGGACAAATCTCCATTTCCCCCAGAAAAGGATTTAGCTGGAAAATTCCTGACCAGCTCTACTTTCTGAGGTGACCTTCTGGTACCAGTCCCTTTTAAGTTTTAAACTCACAAGATCTCTCCTCAAATAATAGTTGCAGGACTCAGTCTCCATGTATAATAGATAAAACAATATACTGGAAAAAAATTAGCAGAAAAACTCTTATCATACAATGCTTAAACAATCAGTGATTTCTGTGGAAGTTCATTAATATCTTTACTATTTTAAATGTTGTAGAACCCGCTATGAGCTTCTTCACAGATAAATTAGAACATTAGTCATTCAAATTAAGGATTCATTACTATATGCTGTTTTTTGTTGGTTTAGGGGTGAGTTACCATCTGCCTGGAATTCCAAAAAAACTGATTTAAGGCAGGGAATTCTTTTTTGAAGGTGTTTTATTTTCATTAATAAAATATTCAGTTCAATTCAAACTGAAACAGGCCTGTGGAGAGTCTCACTGTCCCTCGAGAGTTTTAGGTTTAATACCACTATGAATCACCTTTATTTTGGAACTTTAAAATGCTTCAAGAGTGTGAGACATCCCTCTTCTACAATATGACTCACCTGTGACCCATCCCCTCCCACTACTGGCTGCCCTCCAGGAAACAAATATTGTGTATGAGTGCTGGTACTTGACAAAATACAACGTAAGACTACTTAGCTCCTCTCTATCTGCTTAAATGAAACAGTTTTGGACAGGAAGCTAATCATCTCCTGGTCATAGTTTAAAAGTCTGCTCAATTTTCCGATGAGGCTATTAACTATGACAAAGCAATACACTGGGAAATGTTTGGGCACACTGATACCCTGCAAGTGCACAGTTTGGGACTTTATAACTTGTAGGTTTGTGATATTCTTATTACAGAGGTATTGTAGTGCCTCCATAGTAAGATTGGGGTTGTTTTTTCACTGAAGTCAGAGATCCATCCTCTTTGTTTTCTATGAGGCATACAGTGTATTTTCCCCAAATTTACAGCATGTAACCTATGAGTAAAAGTTGAATTTTCTGGGGATTTTCAACTTGATCTGTAACTTAGTTTGAGTTTAAAACTAATTTTACAAATTACAAATGGTCTTTGTGGAGGCATTTTGTGAATTAAGAGCTAGTTTATTACCCTTCAAACATTCCATATAGTCAAAATTCCCTTCCAAGTATATTTGAATGGACATTTGAAGAAATTATATTCTATTTCAGCAAAGTTATTAACAAATGTTATTCCCATCTGTGACAGTGTGAGTATCTGTCTATGTAAATTTACGAATTCCAATTTGATTTTATGAACTCTGAATTGATGTCTGTCTTGTATCCTGGCATCACCCTTTCCTTGTGAAGGGGAGAGGGACAGACACCTGAAAATTAAGGATAATCAACAATTTAATAATCTTACCTTTGCAATACAATGGATATTACCAGCCAAGGACTATTAACTTTCTAATGATGCTTAAGGATTTTATCCCACTCGGAAACAAAAGGGATGGTGCATGTCAAGGTTCCTTCCCCATTCTGAACTCTAGGGTACAGATGTGGGGACCTGCATGAAACCTCCTAAGCCTACTTTTACCAGCTTAGGTTAAAACTTCCCCAAGGTACAAACTATTTTACCCTTTGCCCTTGGACTTTCGCTGCCACCAAATGTCTAACTGGGTTTCTGGGAAACCGTTGTTTGGAAACATCTTTCCCTCCAAAATCCTCACCAAAACCTTGCACCTCCCTTCCTAGGGAAGGTTTAATAAAAATCCTCACCAATTTGCATAGATGATCACAGACCCAAACCCTTGGATCTTAAGAACAATGAAAAAAGCATTCAGTTTCTTACAAGAAGAACTTTAATAGAAGAAACAGTAAAAAGAATCACCTTTGTAAAATCAGGATGGTAAATACCTTACAGGGTAATTAGATTCAAAACATAGAGAATCCCTCTAGGCAAAACCTTAAGTTACAAAAAGACAGAAAGACAGGAATATCCATTGTATTCAGCACAGCTTATTTTCTCAGCCATTTAAAGAAATCATAATCTAACACATATCTAGCTAGATTACTTACTAAATTCTAAGACTCCATTCCTGTTCTGTCCCCGGCAAAAGCATCAGACAGACCCAGGCCCTTTGTTCCCCCCCCCTCCAGCTTTGAAAGTATCTTGTCTCCTCATTGGTCATTGTGATCAGGTGCCAGCGAGGTTATCCTAGCTTCTTAACCCTTTACAGATGAAAGGGTTTTTCCTCTGGCCAGGAGGGATTTTAAAAGTGTTTACCCTTCCCTTTATGACAGTGAATATGAAAGCAGAACGTCTGGGGCATGAGGTCTAGGGCTCATGACGAAGGATGTGCAAGAGGGCTTCTGTGTGTGGAAATGGGGAGACCAACACAAGGAGAGAAGACTGCTCAGGAGGAAAAGGAGTGAAGAAGAATCCTGCACTCCCTGGAAGGACACAGACTAAGACCCAAAGGGCTCTCAGGAACAGCAAGAAAACTGAAACAGGGTCTTGTATGCAGATTTCCTTTCCTCCTTCCCCCCCCCCCATGTATCTGTGTATATAAAACTGTTTTGTTCATTAATAAAGTGATTGATTTAGAAATTACTTTAAAAGGCTATATGTCTCTTGATTAGCTGTCACAATGCTCTCAAAGGGAAAGACAGGACTTCAGAGTACCCATGAGGATGCAACACTGAAGAGGGATTGCTTAAGACATTGGGAAGATTTGTGGGGTCAGCACTAACCTTGGGGCCTGTGGCAGTTGGACCATGGAGTCCTGACATCCCAAAGAAAGGGTACCAGATGTGAGGTCTGTTTCCAGGAGTGTGTGTAAAAGACCAGATTCAGGCCATGTCTACATTGTGGGGCTTATAGTGACATAGCTATAGTGCTGTAGCACTGCTGGCTTAAGCTTGTAGTGTAGATGCAGCCTACAGCAACAGAAGGCATTTTTCCTTCACTGTAGGACCACCACCTCCCTTAGCAATGGTAGCTACGTTGTTGGAAGCATTCTTCACACAGCTGAGCAGAGCAGCTATGTTGACCCGAGTTTTAAGTATAGGCCAGGCCATAGACTGTGTGTGAATATTATTCAAACTCGGTTACCTTAAATGCCCATGGGATCCATAGGTTTTGGTCCAGTGCAGAAGTCTTGTGCATGTCCACAATGGGAAGCTCATCCAGGGCTGTAACACCATTTTTCTAATTTATATTAATTTCCCCTGTCAGAATGGGATCAAGGTGCTCATGCCCTCAGTAAAGATGGCTACTACTTCACTAGTGAAGGGGATGCCAGCAATAAAGATGGTAACTGTATTTCATATTATCCAGTGGAAGTGAAGCAACAGGCTGCCCTCACCGAAAATGGCCACCCCCTTCATCTGTGGTTAGGAAGTTGTAAAGAGATAGAGATTCACAGAATAGGCTGTTCAGTGGAGATGCACTAGGTGGAGTTCCTGGGAGAAAGGAACTATGAGCTCAAGTGCTGGGAACTGTCTCTGAAGCTTTGCAGTTTCAGCAGTGGCTCCTTCCTTCCGATTGGCCATGGCTAGCACAGTAGAGCAAGATTGGCATTTGACAGACTCATGCTTTCCCGGTACACTGGCACTCTTTTATGTGAGATAAATAAGGTACAGACGGCCCCACCGTGTACCAAAACCCCACACTTAGCCCCTCCTACTCTCCTCACTCTGCTGTCACTTCAACATACCAACTCCTTTCCTAGTCCCATATTCCTGTATTAAAAAGCACAGGAATTTCTATTAAAAAACCCCTTTGTTTGAAAGAGATTAAGGTTCCTTATACAACTAATAAGACAAGAAACAAAATAGTAATCTCTTTTAGTGAGCAATGCTAAATGACAATTACAACCTCAACATTAGCTTATCACTCAGGGCTGATGTATGGGCATGAGTCAAGTATGTGTGATATGTATTTATGAAGGAACCATAAGATCATTGTTAAAGGAATTCACTCACTGCAGGTGCTTTTCCTTGTGGCCATGCCTGGCACAGTGGCTGTCTCTTCAGATGGCACCCACTGCTGATGGTTGCTCTGTTGCTGAGATGGGATCATTTCCCACATCTTGGCCCTTCCACTGGGTCACACTTTAGTCCACTCTTTCCAGGGGTACCAAAGAGTGCATCCAAGCTATAGTCCAGTGACCTTACAGCAGATTTTCCATCTGTCTCTGGGCTACATTGTCCTTTCACCCCTTATCTCAGTGGATTTCTCCCCAATTCCCGGTGGTTGGTAAGGGAACATGTGCCCTCCCTCCACTCTGGGTTCTATCCCAGTGACTCTGTAGTGGGCGGCTAAGGTCTACTCCCTCAGATTCCTACTTGCACTCTTGGACTGCTTGCTACTGTTCTTGTCTATCCCGCAGAGAGTGACTGAAGACTCTCTCTCTGCAGCTGCCTCCTCCTCCTCCTTCTTATTCGTTCTTTCTTTCCTTCAGTTTTGTGTTGTAGCAAACTCACTTGCTGAATTTATGCTGTGCTGTGCACTGTACTTTTGTATATTTTTCCTGTCTAAAAAGTCTCACATCTTTCCCAGTATTCTTAAATAATTTCAAAAGGATATGATCTGTCATTTTATGGACCTTACATGTTACACATAATTCATCTTTATGCATGAAATTTATTTAGAAATAAATTACTATTTAATCCACAATTCCCTGTTAGAATTCTAAATAAAGCCACTTTGCTTCTTCTCTCAGGGCCTTGGATTATATCAACACTGTCAACCATTGGGCCTACTTCTTGGAAATGTTTTCCCTTTGTTTTGTTTGCCCACAGTTCTTGCCATTCCTCCCTTAGCTCATTTTAATTAGGTGTTTAAATTCAGGTTTGCTTAAGGGGATTACTAGCTCAACTTGTTCATGATTAATAGCACTTTTTGCCTGTTTGTCTGCCAATTCATTGCCAGCTATCCCTACGTGGGCTGAGAGCCATGTTATTACTATGGTTATATCCAGTTGTGCCAGTTTGGTTGTTAGCAGTAATATTTCATTAAGATTATCATTTGTGCTGTCAGACTCACCACTGCAAATTGACTGCAGCCCTGAAAAAGGAGTCAGACAGGATAGCCATGGCATTTGGTCACACATTTAAAGCCCAATAATCCCCGTTAGCACAGCTGTGAAGACGGATACAAAATTAGTTAGCCTTATGGCTTTTTTGAGTCTGAGTGAGGGCACAAAGAAAGATGTTTCTACTTTTCCTGTTCTTTTCTCTTTGGAGCCATTGATATATATTTGTAAACAGTGTCTCCACTTATCACAAATACATTGATTTTCTATATCTTGTATATTTATTGGTCTTCTCCTTTTATTTATTTCATTATGTAATTCAATGTCTACCGCAAGTGGGATGGTTTTTCAGTGATGGAGTATTTTCCCATAGCTATAGATTTTGGCCTCTTTCAATCCTTTCTTTTCATTAAAATCATTTATCCACTTCTGTACTCTACTTAAATAGGGAGTTTTTATTTTTTGTCTTACCTGGCCTCTACTTAATTTCCAACAATCTTTATATATTAGCTTTGTGTTCTCATCTTTGCTATGACCTAGTACTTTGGCCCAAAAGGTTAAGTCTAAGAGGTTTGTTCAAAGAGTGATAGGAATTTCACTGGTTGCTATCTGTGGTACACACAAAGGCATAGTAATGAAGGCACTATGTGTGTTATGCAATATCTGTGCTTGGATATAGTCTAGTTTTCTCAGATTTGTGTTCACTGCTGATGCAAAGGCCTGGAATCCATATATCAACAAATAGCACTTTGTGTAGCATTGCAACTATATTCCAATCCATGTTTCAGAATGTTCCAGAGATACATTTATGTATGTTCATTCTATTTTTGAACTTATATTTAACATTTTTATATGGTCCCTCCATGTGAACTTGTTATCAGATATCATACCTAAGAATTTTTAATTTTTCCCTAATTTATCTGTTGGTCATATAGATATCACTTTAAATCTTTTTTTTATTATTATTTTATTTTTTAATTTTCCTTGTTGTGAAGATCATTCCCTTAGTTTTGTGTATGGAAAATATGAAACCGCATCTGTATTCCTATTCTACACTTCTCTTAAATGCATCATTGATTCTTTTGGAGGCCCTTTCAAGGTTTCTGCTTTTCGTGCATATGGCACAGTTGTCAGCAAATAATGTGATCCCTATTCCAATATTCTTCTCTGTAAGGAGGTCATTTATCAGGTTGTTAAAGAGGTTTGGACTAATTACACTCCCCTGTGGAGTTCCACTTGCAATTGAATAAAAGCCCTTTTCTGCTACAAATGACCTGGCTTTCTCATCAATACCCAACCCCTCCTCATCTGGGTTTCATTATCAATTAAGCAGGGATTTCTCTCTCTCAAGGATGCTTCCAGGTATGTTAACTGGCCTCTCATGGCCACATGAACCCCATTCAGGGCCTGTGATGGGGTGTGTACCCCACACAACTATAAATAAGGTTTTGTGTTCTAGGCTGAATGTGATTAATCTGTCTTTCTTTCCTTATCTGTTAGAGGCAGAAGAAAGTTCTTTGTAAGGATGCAGATTGTGTCACTGTTAATGGAAAGCTGCTGTATGGATGTTATGGTGCAGTTAAGAAGTACCCCATTAACTCGGCATTGTCTTAGTTTTTACTGATTGCCTACGAATGGGGTGATACCCTCAACCAACCTTAAGCCCTTTTACATAGAGATTTTGTTTATGGACTCATGTTACTGTACTTTTTTTTTTTTTGCCTGTGTATTTCATTTAACCTAGTACTTGCTTTTGGCTGTTGCCTTTTCCTAGTTTAGCAACTCAACAGCAGTATTAAGATTGGCAGCATCCATGTACATATAAGATTCCTTTAATTTACAGAGGCAAAGATGTTTTATTGTAGAACTTCTCACATGTGCATTTGTGAGATTATTTATCTCACATGTGCATTTGTGAGATTATTAATTCATGTATAGAAGTTGTTTTTTGTCTCATCGGACCAACTTAGAACATTTAAGGTCACTCAGCATTGCTCTAACCTCTAACCTTATACTAAGGTGGGTTTGCATGATCTAAACAGGTTAGTTAGGATTTATTGTTTAATCAATGACTAGTGGAGCATATATATGAGTATGAATCCTTTCCTAGCCTAAGTGTCCTTCAAGGTGTGGATAACCTTTATAAATGGAACATTGTGGAATCTTGGAACTGACATAGACAAAAATACCAAGAGTTTGTTTACTTAACCTATACTATATGTCAAACTGAATCTTCTTTACCCCTGTTTGATTGTGTATTATCTAACATGCTCACTTAAGTATCACCTAATACAAATCTAATGGATGACCTATCGGAAATCCTCTGTAACAAGGATTAATAGGGTGGGCTAGATTGACCTCAGCAAGTGAAAGGAGAAATGAAGTACAACTGACTCATGCCTCAACAAATCCAGCTGTACTCCCAGAAGGATTCACCACTGCCTCCTGATGGCTTCACCCCCCACTCTCTCAAAGGTATTTATTTTGTATGTATTCATTTTGATGTATAAAACAATAGGTGTCCATGCTGGATTCTAGGTGCTCTCACAGGATATTAAAATGCCATCACTTGGATTTTTTGGACAGAAAATCTTTATTTACTTATTTGTTGGTGTAGGAGACAAAACTGGAATTTTCTTGGGGGAAGTTCTACTTTAGCAAAAAGGGCACTGTGACGGAGCTCTGACTTACCACCAAGGTGCCTCCTGCTGGTTGCTCTGGGAATTAGCTCTGTCCTAACTCTAGAGCACCCTCCGCGGGTGGTGTCCCGCCTGTTGCCTGCTCTGCTGTGATGTCTGGGACCCATGTTGCTCCCTGGCTAGCAGCGTCCTCTTCTGGACACAGCCCTCTGGCTGTGCCCCACTCAGTTCTCTCCCTTCTGGGGGTAATTGCAGTCCTTCGGCTTGCACCTGCCTCAGTGGATAACTGCAACCCAAAGTCTATCCCCTCACTTCAGGGCAAGTTGAAATCTGTATTGGTCACACTCCTCCATGGCCAGGTGCAGTGCAAGGAGAAATGGGGGGACACAGGCCCACTCGCTACACTGGATCCCAACCCAGGGACTCTCTAGCGGCAGACTCTCATCCCTCCTTCTCTCCCCTTGTCTGACTATCTTCCCTGGGCCACTTTCCCTTTGACCGTTTGCACCTTCTCAGCCCCTCTAGTTAGGGGCCTAAGCCTGACAGGTCACAGGCAGGAGCCCTCTCTCTGCTCCCCTGAGCCTGCCCAGCACTGTTCTGTCCAAGGTGTTACCTCCTTATCTCAGGAACCAGTCCTTCTCCTTTACTAATCATGGAGAGACTTCCCTCTCCTTTGCTAGGCAGTCTTTATATAGGGACCAACCTGGCCCTGATTGGCTCTCCACAATCCTTTGCTGACTGGCTGCTGATCTGCACAGCCTCCCTGGCCTGTTCCAGCCCTTTTTCTCATGGAGTGGGGAAGACGCCCCCCACTACAGGCAGTTTTATTTGAAAAAAATCACTCTTACAAAACCCTTTTGACCAGCTCTAGTTATATACTTAACAAAAAAACCCATTGAAGTTGGAACAGGGTCTTCATACGGAGTTAGACAATATTTGTTATTTTTTGCATTACAGTATTGTTGTGCTAGGCACTGCTCAGACAAAGGATCACAGTTTCAGACCCTCAGAGCTCACAGTGAAAACAGACAAGCTAGAAAAAGCTTTGCAGTGGAAATGGAGAGGTGAAATGACTTCCCCAAGGTCATAAAGCAGGTCAGTGGCTGAACAAGGAATTGAAAAGAGGTCTCCTGACTCTCAATTTAGTCTAGATGGCCTGGGCAAGTAGACCACACTTCCCCTGTTTTCAGACCACACTTTCCAATGTAATTAAAGACTGCATAAGCCAAAAGTAGATATGCTCACATTATGTATTTGAGAAAAAAAATGAAATTCTAACTGATTTAGATTTTGAATGAACACATCAATATTTTACATGAAATAATTTGTTTGGTTTGTGGAGGTGCTGAGAACACAAAAGTTCGTTGAATTCAATGGGATCTGCAGGCCATGAATGGTTACCTAATGTTCAAACTTTTCCTGGGAGTCCCTAGCATAAAATTAAATAACACACTTAGGTTAGTTTTAATTGCTTTTTTACTCCTTTCTCATGTGGGGAAGAATGACCTTGGGCCAAGCTTATCCCTCATGTAACTCATTTGCATGTATGTATTTACCCCAGGAGGGAATTTGAAGGTCCTTCCCTGGCTGGAGGGAGTGGGGAGGTAGGCATAGAGAGTCACTGAAAATCAAATATTGCTAAGCCATGAAAAATTGTCAGCTAACGATGCCACTTTTCATCATCTCAGTCTCTTAGAAACATTAATTAAGTAATCCTCCTTGCACCCCTGTGAGGTCAGTGAGTGATGTTATCCCCATTTCGAGATAGTGGAGCTCAGGCACAGAATGATTCAGGAAAACCTTTTCAAACAACAACAAATATTTAGGTTCTGAAATGAGTTGACTTTATTTTCAGTATGTTGAGCTGAGTAGAAGCCAAGTGGAAGTCAATAAGGATTGCAGGATTTCAGCATCTTTAAAAATCAGATCTCTTCTATTTAGCAGGGGCGAACCAGCTGAGCAGCGGGGAACAGCAGAGCAGCACACAGCAGGAGTTTGCCTGAGATTGGTGAGTATCCGAGTGCGTGTTTGCTGAGTAAGTATCCGAGTATGTGTTTGCTGGGAGGGCAGTGTGAAAGCCTGAGCAAGTGCCTGATTGGGTGGTAGCCTGCAGGGGGTGGGCATTGGGGCTGTCTGTTTGTTTGTTTCAGGGAAGCCTGGCTGTTTAAAAATAGCCAGAGCTCCGTGAACCAGCTGAGCAGCGGGGAACAGCAGAGCAGCACACAGCAGGAGTTTGCCTGGGAGTTCACCTGGAGTGAGCCCAGTGAGGCTTACATCTTGCCAACTTCTCTGAGGAAGCTCACAGTAGGAAGGTGATATGGAAGGGGGGGGAGGTTCAGCTATTGTGACCTGCACTGGATGTGCCATGTTTGTCTTTCTTCCACAGGACAGAAGCAACTTTGTCTGTACAAAGTGCAAGCTGGTCTCCATATTGGAAGAGAAGATTGAAGGTCTGGAGCAACAGATAACGACCCTGCGTTGCATACGAGAATCTGAGGATTTTCTGGACAAAAGTCAGGATATGCTTCTACGGGCACAAAGCTCTAAAGATTTAGAGCAGGTTGCCCAGCGGAGCTAAGAGGCCAGTGAAGAAGCTTGGCAACATGTGACCTCCAGAAGAAGAAGGGGGAATGTCTGGGTTCCAGTAACGCAGACACAGGTAACTAACCGCTTTCATGTTCTCTCCACAGGTACCATTGTGGAGAGTGGACCAGATGACACGTCTGGGGGGAGAAAGCAGAAGGAGACTCCGCTGGTTGGAAGGCATGAGATGCGATGTCCTGAGGTTGGGGGTTACACGACCACGACTCCCAAGAGAAGGAGGCGGGTGGTGGTGGTCGGGGACTCTCTCCTCAGGGGGACTGAGTCATCTATCTGCCACCCTGACCGGGAAAACCAAGAAGTCTGCTGCTTGCCAGGGGCTAGGATTCGCAATGTGACGGAGAGACTGCCGAGACTCATCAAGCCCTCGGATCTCTACCCCTTCCTGCTTCTCCACGTGGGCACCAATGATACTGCCAAGAATGACCTTGAGTGGATCACTGCGGACTACGTGGCTCTGGGAAGAAGGATAAAGGAGTCTGAGGCGCAAGTGGTGTTCTCATCCATCCTCCCCGTGGAAGGAAAAGGCCTGGGTAGGGACCGTCGAATCGTGGAAGTCAACGAATGGCTATGCAGGTGGTGTCGGAGAGAAGGCTTTGGATTCTTTGACCATGGGATGGTGTTCCATGAAGGAGGAGTGCTGGGCAGAGACGGGCTCCACCTTACGAAGAGAGGGAAGAGTATCTTTGCAAGCAGGCTGGCTAACCTAGTGAGGAGGGCTTTAAACTAGGTTCACCGGGGGAAGGAGAGCAAAGCCCTGAGGTAAGTGGGAAAGCAGGATACCAGGAGGAAGCACAGGCAGGAACGTCTGTGAGGGGAGGGCTCCTGCCTCATACTGAGAATGAGGGGCAATCAGCAGGTTATCTCAAGTGCTTATATATGAATGCACAAAGCCTTGGAAACAAGCAGGGAGAACTGGAGGTCCTGGTGATGTCAAGGAATTATGACGTGATTGGAATAACAGAGACTTGGTGGGATAACTCACGTGACTGGAGTACTGTCATTGATGGTTATAAACTGTTCAGGAAGGATAGGCAGGGCAGAAAAGGTGGGGGAGTAGCACTGTATGTAAGGGAGCAGTATGACTGCTTAGAGCTCCGGTACGAAACTGCAGAAAAACCTGAGTGTCTCTGGATGAAGTTTAGAAGTGTGAGCAACAAGAGTGATGTAGTGGTGGGAGTCTGCTATAGACCACCGGACCAGGGGGATGAGGTGGATGAGGCTTTCTTCCGGCAACTTGCAGAAGCTACTAGATTGCACGCCCTGGTTCTCATGGGTGACTTTAATTTTCCTGATATTTGCTGGGAGAGCAATACAGCGTGCATAGACAATCCAGGAAGTTTTTTGAAAATGTAGGGGACAATTTCCTGGTGCAAGTGCTAGAGGAGCCAACTAGCAGGGGAACTTTTCTTGACATGCTACTCACAAAGCGGGAAGAATTAGTGGGGGAAGCAAAAGTGGATGGGAATTTGGGAGGCAGTGACCATGAGTTGGCTGAGTTCAGGATCCTGACACAGGGAAGAAAGGTAAGCAGCAGGATACAGACCCTGGACTTCAGGAAAGCAGACTTTGACTCCCTCAGGGAACGGATGGGTAGGATCCCCTGGGGGACTAACATGAAGGGGAAAGGAGTCAAGGAGAGCTGGCTGTATTTCAAGGAATCCCTGTTGAGGTTACAGGGACAAACTATCCCGATGTGTCGAAAGAATAGTAAATATGGCAGGCGACCAGCTTGGTTAACGGTGAAATCCTAGCGGATCTTAAACATAAAAAAGAAGCTTACAAGAAGTGGAAGGTTGGACATATGACCAGGGAAGAGTATAAAAATATTGCTCGGGCATGTAGGAATGAAATCAGGAGGGCCAAATCGCACCTGGAGCTGCAGCTAGCAAGAGATGTCAAGAGTAACAAGAAGGGTTTCTTCAGGTATGTTGGCAGCAAAAAGAAAACCAAGGAAAGTGTGGGCCCCTTACTGAATGAGGGAGGCAACCTAGTCACAGAGGATGTGGAAAAACCTAATGTATTCAATGTTTTTTTTGCCTCTGTCTTCACTAACAAGGTCAGCTCCCAGACAGCGGCGCTGGACATCACAGCATGGGGAGTAGATGGCCAGCCCTCTGTGGAGAAAGAGGTGGTTAGGGACTATTCAAAAAAGCTGGACGTGCACAAGTCCATGGGGCAGGACGAGTTGCATCTGAGAGTGCTAAAGGAATTGGCGGCTGTGATTGCAGAGCCATTGGCCATTATCTTTGAAAACTCGTGGCGAACGGGGAAGTCCCAGATGACTGGAAAAAGACTAATGTAGTGCCAGTCTTTAAAAAAGGGAAGAAGGAGGATCCTGGAAACTACAGGCCAGTCAGCCTCAAGTCAGTCCCTGGAAAAATCATGGAGCAGGTCCTCAAAGAATCAATCCTGAAGCACTTACATGAGAGGAAAGTGATCAGGAACAGTCAGCATGGATTCACCAAGGGAAAGTCATGCCTGACTAATCTAATCGCCTTCTATGATGAGATTACTGGTTCTGTGGATGAAGGGAAAGCAGTGGATGTATTCTTTCTTGACTTTAGCAAAGCGTTTGACACGGTCTCCCACAGTATTCTTGTCAGCAAGTTAAAGAAGTATGGGCTGGATGAATGCACTATAAGGTGGGTAGAAAGTTGGCTAGATTGTCTGGCTCAACGGGTAGTGATCAATGGCTCCATGTCTAGTTGGCAGCCGGTGTCAAGTGGAGTGCCCCAGGGGTCGGTCCTGGGGCCGGTTTTGTTCAATATCTTCATAAATGATCTGGAGGATGGTGTGGATTGCACCCTCAGCAAATTTGCGGATGATACTAAACTGGGAGGAGTGGTAGATACGCTTGAGGGCAGGGATGGGATACAGAGGGACCTAGAAAATTGGAGGATTGGGCCAAAAGAAATCTGATGAGGTTCAACAAGGACAAGTGCAGAGTCCTGCACTTAGGACGGAAGAATCCCATGCACCGCAACAGACTAAGGACTGAATGGCTAGGCAGCTGTTCTGCAGAAAAGGACCTAGGGGTTACAGTGGACAAGAAGCTGGACATGAGTCAGCAGTGTGCCCTTGTTGCCAAGAAGGCCAATGGCATTTTGGGATGGATAAGCAGGGGCATAGCGAGCAGATCGAGGGACGTGATTGTCCCCCACTATTCGACATTGGTGAGGCCTCATCTGGAGTACTGTGTCCAGTTTTGGGCCCCACACTACAAGAAGGATGTGGAAAAATTGGAGAGAGTCCAGCGAAGGACAACAAAAATGATTAGGGGATTGGAACACATGACTTATGAGGAGAGGTTGAGGGAACTGGGATTGTTTAGTCTGCAGAAGAGAAGAATGAGGGGGGATTTGATAGCTGCTTTCAACTACCTGAGAGGTGGTTCCAGAGAGGATGGTTGTAGACTATTCTCAGTGGTAGAAGAGGACAGGACAAGGAGTAATGGTCTCAAGTTGCAGTGGGGGAGGTTTAGGTTGGATATTAGGAAATTTTTTTTCACTAGGAGGGTGGTGAAACACTGGAATGCGTTACCTAGGGAGGTGGTAGAATCTCCTTCCTTAGAATTTTTTAAGGTCAGGCTTGACAAAGCCCTGGCAGGGATGATTTAATTGGGGATTGGTCCTGCTTTGAGCAGGGGGTTGGACTAGATGACCTCCTGAGGTCCCTTCCAACCCTGATATTCTATGATTCTATGATTCTATTTAGGTGCCAAAAATGAAGCATAATTTGAGGCAACCAGGTTTGAAAATAGTGGTCTAGATGACTTACCCAAGGTCCAAATGTAAGTTAAATGATGCAGGATTAGAACTCAAGAGTTTCTGGGTCCAAGTACTGGGTGAGTTAAAAATGGCGTAAGATTTAGGACCATATCAGCTGTTGTAAATTAGCAGAACTCTGTTTCATTCACAAACAAACTTCTATTTCATAATAAAACAGGAGGAGTAACTCTCTTTTCCCCTAAAATGGAGGAGTCTAGCTTTTGGTCTTGTTCCCTGAAGTCTGAGAATGTATTATTATTATTATTTATTTATTATTTGTGGACCCGCTGTGCTAGGGACTGTACAAACGCGGAACAAAAGACTGTTCCTCCCTCAAAGAGTTTACAATGTAAATTCTGTTTTCTGTTTCCTTATTGTCTTGGAGATTAGGCTTTTCCATCAGGGAACGTGAAAGTAATTTCTTCTTACAATGAGACCTGCTAATATCAGCAATCATTTTGAGGATGTCTTCTTGTTTACAGTGTAACCAAATGGATGCGTCAAACAACTTTAAATTTTGCACTGCCAATGCACTTCACCATAAACATTAACAAAAAATAAAAATGGGCAAATAAAAAGCAACTGTCTACAATTTAAACAATGTTTTAAATCATTTTGTTCATTTGAAAAATCCCTACTATGGGAAAAATAAATTTCACTTCCAGATGTCTTCACAGGTTGACTACAATATGGTTAACACAAAGATGAGCAGAACTGTGAATACACAATGGGTCCCTGATGCTGTTGCATGAATCAGGGACATACTCCACCCTGATTTCCTGGATCTTAATTATGCATTCATTTTGAAGAGAATTTTCTCTGACAATCTCTTTGAACCTCTAAACTGTTTACGGTTCCTTCCAGTTGATGTAGCCGAGAGTCAAATGCATTCATTGTTAAGTTAATAGGTTGAAACTGCTTTCTCATATCATCAATTTTTGAGGGGCAGTGGAGAGACAAGGAGTTATTTCTCATATTCTTGTGTGAGGCTTGCTCATACTTTTTATTTAAGAATCCTCTGCTGCCCCCTTAGGCACAAAAGATCTAACTTCAAAAATTCTGCCTCTTTCGGGTTGATTTACTCACATTATTCATTCCACTTGTATGTTATATTGCTTGTCCTCTGTTCCACTTGTTCCAGAAGTTGGAAGGTGTGTAATGAATGAGGCATGGGACTGCCATAAGAGAAACAATGTGATTAAGGCAGTTTAATGCCATTATGGACAGTAATAAGTCACCAGGACCAGATGGTATTCACCCAAGAGTTGTGAAGGAACTCAAATGTGAAATTGCAGGTCTACTAACTGTCATCTCTAACCTATCATTTGAATCAGCTTCTGTACCAAATGGCTGGAGGATAGCTAACGTGACACCAATTTTTAAAAGGGCTCCAGAGGAGACCCTGCAAAAACAATTACAGGCCAGTAAGCCTGACTTCAGTGCTGGGAAAACTGGTTGAAACTATAGTAAAGAACAAAGTTGACAGACACATAGATGAACATAATTTTTTGGGGAATAGTCAACATGGGTTTTGTAAAGGGAAATCATGCCTCACCAATCTACTATAATTCTTTGAGGGGGTCACTATAAAAAGTGTATTTATATTTTCAGAAAGCCTTTGACAAGGTCCCTCACCAAAGGCTCTTAAGCAAAGTAAGCAGTCATAGGATACGAGGAAAGTTTCTCTCATGGACTGGTAACTGGTTAAAAGATAGGAAACAAAGGGTAGGAATAAATGGTCAGTTTTCAGAATGGAGAAAGGTAAATAGCGGTCGTACTGGACCCAGTCCTATTTAACATATTCATAAATGATCTGGAAAAAAGGGGTAAACAGTGAGGTGTCAAAATTTTCAGATGATAGAAAACTACTCAAGATAGTTAAGTCCCAGGCAGACTGCGAAGAGCTACAAAAGGATCTCTCAAAACCGGGTGTCTGGGCAACAAAGTGGCAGATGAAGTTCAATGTTGATAAATGCAAAGTAATGCACATTGGAAAACATAATCCCAACTATACATATAAAATGATGGGGTCTAAATTAGCTGTTACCACTCAAGAAAGAGATCTTGGAGTCATTTCGGATGGTTCTCTGAAAACATCCACTCAATATGCAGTGGAGGTCAAAAAAGCAAACAGAATGTTGTGAATCATTAAGACAGGGATAGATAATATGACAGAAAAGATCATATTGCATCTATATAAATCCATGGTGTGACGTTGCACCCCATAATATTTTATGGGAATATGCTTATGAATGTATATATAGACGTAACTGGAATATGTTTTATGCTACATAGGCCATGTATCACATCTCTGTAAAGGTTATGAACTACTAAATATATTCATCCTATTTGTAGACATATCATTTTTGTATTCGAAGTTATGAATATTAGCTATGTACTTGTTTAATTTTAAGTAGCCTCAGTGAAGCAGTTGGTCAGCTTCCTGAGAAAAGACTATTATCAGTAAAGGGTGCCCAGTCAAGAGACACTTAAACCAACAATGAACTTGGAGATGCCAATCCACATCTGATCTTTCCCAGGAATGTGGCCTGGCTGGTAAGGAACTCAGTCATGCATGGACATGTGACTTGCCCAGGTGACTCCAAAATTCCACCTTGGAGCTGAATTCTGGATAGGAAAGAGGAGGGGGACCACCCACAAGAGAAAGTCTATTTAAAGCCCTGGGACACCCCTCCATTTTGTCTTCAGCTGGCTCAGGAGATAGCCTCTCCACCCCAAAGGTACCTGAAAGAGACTGGAACAAAGGACAGTAACCACAGGGTGGGAGTGATTACTGGACCCAGACTAGAAGGAGGCTAGTCTGTAAAAGAAGCTTACTGAAACGTCTCTGAGGGTGAAATTTCATCTGTAATTATTTTCTTACTATATTAGGCATAGACTTGCATGTTTTATTTTATTTTGTTTGGTAATTTACTTTGTTCTGTCTGGCATTACTTGGAACCTCTTAAATCCTACTTTTGTATTTAATAAAATCACTTCTTACTTATTATTTAACCCACAGTATGTATTAATACCTGGGGTGGCAAACAGCTGTGCATCTCTCTCTATCAGTCCTATAGAGGGTGAATAATTTATGAGTTTACCCTGCATAAGCTTTATACCGGGTAAAATAGATTTATTTGGGGTTTGGACCCCACTGGGAGCTGGGCATTTGAGTGTTGGAGACAGGAACATTTCTTAAGCTGTTTTCAATTGAGCCTGCAGCTGTTAGGGGACATGGTTCAGACCTGGGTCTGGGTTTGCAGCAGGCTAGCCGGTCTGGCTCAAACCAGGCAGGGCACTGAAGTCCCAAGCTGCCAGGGGAAACAGACTCAGGGGTAGTCTCAGCACATCAATTGGCAGCCCAAAGGGGGTTTCTGTGATCCAACCCATCACACATAGTACATATACATCTGGAATACTGAGTGCAGATGTGGTCGCCCCATCTCAAAAAAAGGTATATTAGACTTGAAAAAGGGCAGAAAAGAGCAACAAAAATTATTAGGGGTATGGAATGGCTGCCATAAGAGAAGAGATTAATAAGACTAGGACTTTTCAGCTTGGAAAAGAGACGATTAAGAGGGGACATGATTGAGGTCTATAAAATCATGACTGGTGTGAAGAAAGTAAACAAGGAAGTGTTATTTACTCCTTCTCATAACACAAGAACTAGGGGCCACCAAATACAATTAATAGACAGCAGGTTTAAAACAAAGAAAGGGAAGTATTTTTTCATACAACACACAGCCAACCTGTGGAACTCCTTACCAGAGGATGCTGTGAAGGCCAAGACTATAACGGGGTTTAAAAAAGAACTAGATAAATTCATGGAAGATAGGTCCATCAATGGCTATTAGCCAGGAAGGGCAGGGATGATGTCTCTAGTCTCTGTTTGCCAGAACTGGAAATGGACGATAAGGGACAGATCACTTCATGATTACTTGTTGTGTTCATTTTCTCTGGGGCACCTGGCATTGGCCCTATCGGAAGACAGGATACTAGGCTAGATGGGCCTTTGGTCTGACCCAGTATGACCATTCTTTTGTTCTTATGTAACTGGATTCTATTTCTGGCTCTGCCACAGAATTTCTGTGTGAGGTAGGGCAAGTAAATTACACCAAACACTTTATAAGTTGTCATAATTCATGTGTTCCTCATTTTCTGAATGCCTGACTCGAGAAACCTGGAGCCTGATTTGCAGAAGTGCTGAGCATTCACAGTTGCAACTGAAGACAATGACCACTGATCAAGCAAAGTGCTGACTAATGCTAAATAATCAGAAAAATAAATCCCTAGATATATCATTTTGGGTGCTCATAATTGCTGTACACTCCTCCTCATCTCATAGGATTGTTGTGGTGATAGACTGATTAATCTTCTTGAAGCACTTGGTTATTGTGGTGATGAGTGCCAAAGAAAAACCCATACGGACATTCACAATTTTGTCTTCAGAGCAGGGTTTAAATAAATAAATGTCTATGGCTATACCTTGAATGAAGAGGATAAAATGAAAGATTTAATAGCATTTTATTAGTGAGCACTATGCGTCCTGTGTACTGAAAGAGGCAGGGATCTTATGGAAAAGAATAGTATGTGATCATGTAATTAAGACTCTATCATAACAAATATATACATGAGAGCCACATTAAGATTGCACTGGCAAACTTAATTCTGTGATTTACTAAATTTTGAGAGCTTAATTTTGCCAACCTAATGCTCTTTCAACATAGTGTGATGGGGCAAAGCCAGATGGCTATAGAAAAGTAGTGGGAGATAGATATATTAGTTCCAGGCTAAACAAATCCCTGGTACCAGGATAAGTGAAATGGCAGCTGCTCCAGGTTAATTAAGACACCTGGGGCCAATTAAGAACTTTCCAGAAGGCAGGGAGAAGGCTAGGTTGATTGGGACACCTGAAGCCAATCAGGAGCTTGCTGAAACTAGTTCAAAGCCTCCCAGTTAGTCAGGTGGGTGTGCATGTCAGGAGCTGTGGGAGGAAGTTGTGCTGTTGGAAAGGCTGAGTAGTACACACCATATCAGGCACAAGGAAGGAGGTCCTGAGGTAAGGGTGAAGTGGAGCTTGAGGAAATGAGGCCTGCTGTGGGGGAAGTAGCCCAGGGAATTGTACATGTCATGTTTCTAAAAGGTCAGCTACCATAGCTGATACTATTAGGGTCCCTGGGCTGGAGACCAGAGTAGAGGGTGGGCCCGGGCTCCCCACCACCACCTTTGCCCCCTGATTAATCATTGAGACTGGGAGACAACAGAGACTGTGCAAGGAAGGATAACTTCTCCTCATCTCCCTCGTTGGCTTATGATGAAAATGGCTCAGTAGACTGTGACCCTTGTCTCTAGAGAGAGAAGGGTTACGTGCAGGGTCACAGTGAGCCTCTGAGGATAGTGAAATCCGCCAGGAAATGTGGGACCCAATGAGGCAAGGACAGAGCTTTGTCACAATAGTTTTTTTTGTATGTAATGCAGCATTAAGAATGTTTTGATTGTCCAGGTCTCTCATGGACAAAACCCTATTATTGTTATTGTTAATATTATTTTATTAAAGAATGGACTTAAGCAAGTGGAAAATAACTACAAAGTTAGCCAGTAATATGAACACAGAACATAGAGAACAATCAAATGCTGTCCAACTCCATGCTTCAAAAACAGGTTTATGTTCAAATGCAGCACATGCTGTAGATTGACAATTACTTTTCACCAGCAAAACTACTATTATGTCATAATACGGAGAACAAAATTCTCACGATCAAAAAATATAACTCATGAATGAATATTTCTCCTCTTTAAACTGTGATCCCTTTAATCTTCCTCACAGCAGCAAGTTGTCTAGTGAAATAATGCTCTTTGAAAGTAATTATAAGTTGTTAGGAAACAGTTGAACTTAACACAGAACACTTTATAGTATCCACTATACTTATCTGCCTTCCCAATGCTAAGCTAGTGTAAAATATATTTGCTACTTTCAGATCTCATGGACACATATAATAAATTATCATTTAATTGTGGCCAAAGTGTTTACAGCTTGTCAGATATATATGTAAGCAGTGTCAGGATGAGCTCCACCCTGACATCTGGTGGTGAGGTGTGGCAAGTTGTGGAAAAGAACTTCAGGGGCCGATCTCATTTGCATAGGCACACCCACCCCGCCTAGAATGAGGCCATAGCTGCCCAAATGGTCACTTTGGCTGCTGTGGGATCCCCAGTGTCTCTGTTATTGGGGCAGGAAGAATAAATTGTTATTACCCTGATTATGGGAACTGTGCTTGGAACTGTACTGGGCCTTTTGTTATGATGGAGGGACTCACCATCAACTAAGTAGCACTCGCTAGGCAAGGGTCATGGGTTTTAAAACTCTGTGAATTGAGAGAGGCTGGGGACAAGTATTAATACTCGGTGGCATGGGCCCCTTGGTGAGGGCCTTACATGCTAATTGCACTTCCTCCTCTCTCCACTGTGGAATATCAGAGCTAATTTTGATTCCATTAGGAGTCTAGTTACAGTCTGCTGAGCTCACTTTGGGCTAATGGTGCACCAGCACTGAGGCTCCCCTACTACAAGCTGAATTCACCTAAGAGCTGAAATCACTGAGCGTTGTGTTAAGTAGTGGGGGAGCCTGAAGATATATTGTGGAGCAGTTTGCGGGACGGCTGGAGTGCCTTGTGGACAGGCTGGTGGAGCAGTTCGTAGGACGGCGGGAGCTGCTGGTGGGACATGGAGCAGTTTGTGGACCGGCTGGTGGAGCAGTTCGTGGGACGGTGGGAGCTGCTTGTGGGCCGCGGAGCGGAGCTGAGCGAAGGAGTTCATGGGGCGGCTGGCGGAGCGGAGTGAAGGCCTATGGAGCTGTGGAGCGGTCAGCTTCAGATCATGTATGGTGCCTCTTACCCCCGTCCCATCTCCACCCAGGTTGGGAGGTAAAGCTCCGCAGATAAATTTTCGAACTCTGGGGCTGCCCTGACCAGGGACAGAGACTTTTGTGTCATTGGACTTTTGGGACTTTGGGTGATTTGGGGTTGCTGGACTCAAGAACCAAAGGGAAAGGGGCATGCCCCAATTTGCTTGGGGTGGGTTTTTTTGCTCATGGGTTGTGTTATGAATCCTGTTGGTGGTGTTTCCCCAACATAATGCCACATTGTTTCTCTCTGTTATTAAAAGGCTTTTTGCTACACTCAGACAATGTGCTTGCGAGAGGGGAAGTATTGCCTCTTGGAGGCACCCAGCGGGGGTGGTATATATTTGTCCCAGGTCACTGGGTGGGGGCTCGAGCCAGTTTGCATTGTGTTATTGGAATGGATCCCCTAGATATTGAACCCGACCCTTGTTGCTGCCAATTCTGATGGGCAGAAGGGTTACATTTACATTATCTAAAACTTTAAAGTAGAGAAATAAATATGTATAATTTGAAGACTCATTGCACAATGTTTTAAACAATGTCACAATTTACAAGCAGAGACACAAAATTGCATACTCATCCTTTCCCCGACCCCACCAACTGATCTTTATTCTAATTACATTTTAAAAATACAACTCTGTGTTAATTGTATGTTAATGAGATGATTTGTGATCAAATCCCTCAAAATCAAGGTATTCACAGTTAAAGGCTCCTCAGCAACCTTATCTCTACCTCCTTGCATGTACGTACTACAGTAGGGCTATTCATACTGTTTACTGAGCAAAATATTATAGTCTGTAAGTACTGAATGACCTGGTTGGCTGAATACATGTTCAGTCCTAGATGTCCTCTTGGAATTTTGGAGGATAAGGAGGGACAGAGGGAGCAGCAGTATAAGTAAAGGAATGGAGGTGTATAGGGAGATTTGATGATTAGCTCCCAGAGGGGCAGGGTGAGGTACGGTACAAAGAACAGGTCATTATGTTTACTGATGTAGAAAAGTGTATCACTTTCCCCTAAGTAACAGATCTGTGGTTTGTGTATTTTTGTTTGTTTGTTTTGTTTTGAATGCTCATAACATGGTGAGGAACACCTCTCTCATAAATCATAATGAAAATCTACTGGGAAAAGTTTAAATTTCCAGCAAAAAAAAAATCCCCCAAAATGTATTGTGACCTTCATTTGATGTTATTGTTTTGAATATCATTATAATGGTCAAAACAACAAAGTCAAAATGAAGTGCTTGTATAATTTTCATTGAAAATTTAGACTAAATCAATACTTTCCTGCAAAATGTTTCTATGCACTTGAATCAGCATTTCCTGCTGAAAAAGTATTCTATCAGAATGCTTTCAATCGTCTCTACTATGGACAATAGGTGACATGGAACCAGCTCATGTCTGAATCTTTAACTGAATTTCTTAGTCAGAAATCCAGAGTTTGAGGAGTAGAGGCTTGATTCTATTTTCACATCCGTTTTTTTTTTTTTTAAACTTGGTTGTAACTTCCATTGACATCGGTGAAGATGATCCTAATTAACAGCAGTGTAACTGAGGGCACAGTCAAGCCTTATGGTTCTTCAATAATTTCATTCATTGTAGTTCATTTCATTCTCACATAAGTGTGCTGGAGTCAGGCATACAACTCATGTTAGTAATTATCAGTACTATGCACTTCTGCAGTCCCTTTGAGGCTATAAAAGCATTTTACACAAATGCATGAACTATGCTTCAGAATAACCCTCATTCCAGAGATGGGAAAACTGAGGTGCATTGACATGCAAATGGTCACACAAGAAGAATGAGACAGGGCCAAGACTAGACCACTATGTCCTGACCTCAAGCCCTGTGCTTTAGCCACAAGACCACCACTCACCTCAATCAATGTCTGTTGTGCCTCTAGCATAATGCTAGGAAAATGTATTCTTCTCTTTGTTATTGTTACTACTATCTTCAGACCCATGGCAGCTGTGAATATAAACCACTATGATGCAAGGACTAACTGTTGCCATATATTTATAGTTAATCGCCTTCCTCTGTAGCATGGGGCACGGGTCACTTGCTGGAGGATTCTCTGCTCCTTGAGGTCTTCAAACTACAATTTGAGGACTTCAATAGCACAGATATAGGTGTGAGGTCTTTTTTAGGAGTGGTGGGTGAAATTCTGTGGCCTGCATTGTGCAGGAGGTCAGACTAGATGATCATAATGGTCCCTTCTGGCCTAAATATCTATGAATCTATGAATCTATAAACAGTGTTATCTTAAATCATTTATGCTAAAAGATAGCAGAAGTCGTTTGCAATAATACCAATGTCCAAACATCAAAAGCTATATAAGGTTACTTCTGAGAATGATGTGCTTTGTAAATATATTTCACAGATTATATTTTCATTTCAGATTTGTATACCTTTCCCCTTCAGTGATCCTATACCATTAATAAACATCAAATGCATAAATACTTAAACACTGTGTTTAAAAGAAAAGGAGTACTTGTGGCACCTTAGAGACTAACCAATTTATTTGAGCATGAGCTTTCGTGAGCTACAGCATCCGATGAAGTGAGCTGTAGCTCACGAAAGCTTATGCTCAAATAAATTGGTTAGTCTCTAAGGTGCCACAAGTATTCCTTTTCTTTTTGCAGATACAGACTAACACGGCTGTTACTCTGAAACCTGTGTTTAAAAGGTCCATCTTCCTACAACTATAGCACTTTAATAGCAAACACATTCAAGTGGAATCTTTTCAATGCATAATCAATTGACTTTATTCTTTGTAAGAACCTGGTTTACCTTTAAAGTACAATTTGACATAAACTAACTTGCAAAAATAGAGATTCGCAACATATAAACAAAAAGTTACTTTTCTCAAAGATTATGGCACAGCTTTAGGAAGTACTCCTTAATACAGCAGCATGTGACATAGTCTGCAGATAAACTATATTTCTTTCTGTATTATCTATATGCTATGGGTTGAAACAACATGCATCCGATGAAGTGAGCTGTAGCTCATGAAGCTTATGCTCAAATAAATTGGTTAGTCTCTAAGGTGCCACAAGTCCTCCTTTTCTTTTTGCGAATACACACTAACACAGCTGCTACTCTGAAACAAGTCTAAGGGGCGATCACGTGTTACTAATAATTTAAAATAAAATAAAATCTCCTTTTTTCGCTCTCTTCAAAGTTTATTTTTCTCATGGTATTTTGGTACAAGAACCACTGCTGGAAAAAGAGAAAATTTTCCTTGGGTCCTTAGGTTCCACCCCACAATACTGTAGTGTTGTCCTTCTTCTAATATACTTCACAGCCTTTGGGTTCTGTGGGATTACTGAATATGTAGATACAGTGATTTTTTTTTCCCTCTCACATGCTAACCTCATCACAGTTATCTTTGTATTTGTCACCACTGATTTTGTCACCAGGGCTTTTTATGTTACTGTACTGTGCTCTAATTGTGATGATCTTTCGTAACCCTTTGCAAGTTCAGCTGATGTAGAATGCAGGGACCTGCCTGGCTGAGGTGGGGCAATGTGAGAATATAACCTGGATCCTATGTACTGCACTGATCACCTAGTCTTCTCCAGATGTGATTTGAGGGATTGGCAGGACTCCAAGAGATCTTTGTCTCTTTTAGTGCATAATTTGTCATGGAATCCACCTCTTCTGAGTTTCTGTCTTGCCATTTCTCTTATTTAATATGTTTATGAAGCTGTTATGAAAGTTAGAGAGAAAACCTAGGTTGGGGGCCTTTGGTAGGCTGACACTAATAGTAACTGTATGTCTCTATCTGGTCTGATCCTATTAGTGAAATCCAGAATATTACTCGGTGCCTTGTTGACACTGACATGGAGAATGATGAGATGGCTAAATATCAGTCCAGATGGGACTGAAGTGATAATGGCATGTTGAGGGAAGCAACTGGAGAATTTGGCATGAATTATATCGTGACATATATATAAGGGTTTGTCTGTCATTTGTTACTTGTTTTGCAACAAAAGATGTGTTGGATCTACAGCTGCTTTTAGACTATCATATACTGTTTGGGCCACTGCTTCTATCTTTTTCATCTGTGTCTGGTCAAGAGGCTGAACCATTTATTTTGGATGAGGACCTTCCTAGTGTGATCCGTTCCTGTGTCACCATTGTTAGATTTCTTAAATACATTCTATAGAGGGGTTGCACCTTTAAATCCACTGGAATGTCACTTTCAGAAGCACTCAGCATTGGTTCAACTGCTCTCCTTGAAGTAAATAGTAAAATTCCATCCAATTTCAATGGGAGTAGAGTAAAAACAATCCCAAGCGCTTTTGAAAATCCTACCTTAGAAAGCTAAATTTGGTGCAGAATACTTGCTATGCTGTGGGTTTGGGGTATTCAGGGGGAGAGAGTTTTGTGGTGTGTGTTTTTAGTCCTGTTCTGTACCTTGACAGGACTACATGTCACCTTGATCTGCATTGTCTGTCTGAAAAAAAAACATTGACCAGCTCTGTTGACAACCACTGTCCCTGCTTGTGGAAGTTGTGCAGTTACTTGTTCTAGATTAATAAAATTGTTACACTGGTTTATCCACTGGCTTCTTCTAGTCACCATTTCTGTGATGTCCTGCCCTTTAAATATTTGAGTACTCCACTCCCAGTGCAAAGCCTCATTTTTGTGTTGGTTTCAGTTTTGTTACCTGAACAATAAAGACAAAACAGCTCCCTATGTGTCTATATCCTTCCCTGCTGGGTCCAGATATAACATTTGTTGGTAAAGACTTTCTATCCCATGAGTATCCTATGCTGCCTCTGCTTTAGAAGAAGAAAAAGTAAGCAAATAATACTATAAAAAGGGGGGGGGGTGATTCACCTAGAGGTATAGGGTGACAGACTGCTGCTTCTGCTCATAGAGTCACAGACTTTAAGGTCCAAAGGGACCATCGTTATCATCTAATCTGACCTCTTTCACATTGTAGGCCACAGAACCTCACCCACCCACTCCTGAAATAGACCCCCAACCTCTGGCTGAGTTACTGAAGTCCTCAAATCATGGTTTAAACACTTCAAGTTACAGAAAATTCACCATTTACACTAGTTTAAACCTGCAAGTGACCCACAACCCATACTGCAGAGGAAGGTGAACCCCCCACCCCAGGGTCTCTGCCAATCTGACCTGGGGTGGTGGGGGAAATTCCTTCCCAACCCCAAATATGGTGATCAGTTAGGCCCTGATCATGTGGGCAAGACCCACTAGGCAGATACAAAAGAAAGAATTCCCTGTGCTAATTCAGAGCAATCCCCATCTAGTGTCCTGTCTCCAGCCATGGGGGATTTTTGCTACTGGCAGTTGCAAATGGGCCATGTGCCATTGTAGGCAGTCCCATCATACCATCTCCTCCATAAACTTATCAAGCTCAGTCTTGAAGCTAGTTAGGTTTTTTGCCCACACCACTCTCCTTGGAAGACTGTTCCAGAACTTCACTCCTCTGATGGTTAGAAACCTTTGCCTAATTTGGAGCCTAAACTTGTTGAAGCTCAGTTTATATTCATTTGGTCTTGTGTCCACACTGGTGCTTAACTTAAATAACTGCTCTCCCACCCTGGTATTTATCCCTCTGAAGTATTTATAGAGACCAATCATATCTTGCCTCAGTCTTCTTTTGGTTAAGCTAAACAAGCCAAGCTCTTTGAGTCTCCTCTCATAAGGTAGGTTTTCCATTCCTCGGATCATCCTAGTAGCCCTTCTCTGCACCTGTTCCAGTTTGAATTCATCTTTCTTAAACATGGGAGACCAGAATTGTACACAGTATTCCAGATGAGACTCATCAGTGCCTTGTATAATGGTACTAACAATTCTCTGTCTCTACTGGAAATACCTTGCCTAATGTGTCCTAGGACTGCATTAGCCTTTTTCATGGCTGAATCACATTAATGGCTCATAGGCTATGTCTACACTATGAAATTAGGTCAAATTTATAGAAGTTGATTTTTTAGAAAGCAATTTTATACAGTTGATTGTGTGTGTCTCTACACTAATTCACTAAGCACATTAAGTCGGCGGAGTGCATCCACAGTACCGAGGCTAGTGTCGACTTTCAGAGAGTTGCACTGTGGGTAGCTATCCCACAGTTCCCGCAGTCTCTGCCGCCCATTGGAATTCTGGGTTAAGCTCCCAATGCCTGATGGGGCAAAAACATTGTTCCTGGTGGTTTTGGGTACATGTCGTCAGTCGCCCCTCCCTCCATGAAAGAAACAGCAGACAATCGTTTCACAACTTTTTTCCATGCGGGCACCATACTGCTTCCAGCAGAAGGTGCATGTACACTCTTTTGTTGAATATTTTTTAAAAATTTTCTTCTGTTGATTTCTAAATCTAAAATGAAGGTCATTCTTAATGTATCCATTTGTTCTTTGCGTGTGAAAAAATGTAACAGCTCTAGTAGATTTCTCTGAATGTGGATGGTGTATTTGGCTGTCCTTGCTATCCAGTTCCTTTAAGTGCAGCTTTTAAGCATGCTGAAATATGATACAACTCTGGGATTGCACTCAGAGTATGTAGAAGCCTAAAAATAGTACTGACAGACATTATTTGTATTTACTGGATTTCAGTTGAGTTGCATGTGCACTTAGCAAATATTGAACATTGATACTTTGATTCGCCACCTCCTTTCAGCAATATACAGCACCTTGAAATACTGAACCCTAAATCAGATGTAGAGTAAAATATTCAAAAGTACATAATTTTACTAATTGACAATGTATTACTGATACATATCATACCAGAGGAAGGTTGAGTGATAGAAGATTATGGGATCACCCTATCTTTAAGATTAAGAGCTTTTTTTTTGCAAAAAGGAATTGAAACATATTTTTCTATATTATACAATAACTTGATGAGGGCATATATCCATTCTTTAAAAAAAAAGAAAGAGGAAAAGAAGTATTTAATTTAGATAAAACAGCCATCAGCAATATCTTCCAATAAGACATATGCTTGAAGAGATAACAAACCTGAAATGGAACAATATCCCCCTGAAACCTTCCTGACTTCACTAAAAACATCAGCCAAATAAAAGGAAAAGCTCAGCCTTAGTCATCTACAAATATTTCTTCAGCTACAAATATTTTTTTTCACCTTGATGAAATTTAATATAGATAAGCTAATAAATTCATGGAATAAAGATTTCAATTTAAATATAGTCAGTAAGACCTGCAATAAAGCGTGTGTTAAAAGAAACCTACCATATTAGAGCAAATTGTTCCATGTAAGAGAAAAATTGTGGTTTCAAGAATGTTTTAAAACAGTCAAGTTAGAAATAAGAAAGGAGTACAGTTGCCAATGCTCAAGCACACATGTAGTCCTTGTTTATGTGACAATGAAGCCAACGGAATTACTCACATGAGTAAGCATAGGTGCCAACTCCATAGCTCCTCCCATCCCCAACACCTCCCGCCTGCCAGCAGCCCTAGCACTACTTAAAGTCTGTGTTAAACGCTTAGACGGGTGTTTAAATACTGCCTGGCCCTTGGCATGGTCCTCCTTCACAGTCATTGATTTCCTAACTATCGATCAAAATTTCAATATTAGTATTTCTTATCTCTTGGATAAACAATGACCTCAATGATTATAAATAGTCACTGAGGTCAATATTAATCTCTTGGGACCAAAAAAATACCCCCTGTAAGCTGAATTATCTGCTGGTGTAAACTGGTGTACATCCACCAGTTGCACCATTTTACATCAGCACAGAGTTTATCTCACTATGTTCATAATGTAAGTCACTATCTTCTCAACTATATTCAGACCTCATTGGGCTATCACGAGTACTTGAAAAGCCAATGGGAAAATAATAGAGAAATGCTGGAGTTGTGAGGAAAGGCAAAGTAATATAGTACACACATAATAAAAATGGTTATATCGAAACTGTGTTATAGAAAAAGTAAACATGTGAATTCCTATTCAAATCTTTCAGTTTTCCCAATGTCACAAAGATCTTTGTGTGGGGAAATTTGACCTCTTATAGAATATTAAGAAAGAACAAGAGGTGGTACTTGTGAGGAAAGCCTCACTGCAAAATCCCAATTCAAATAAAAGCCTAAAGTCCAAGATTGTCCTTGACCTTTGTGTGGGTGCAGGGAGGGTGGAGATGGGGCCATATCTACCCTTCCCTTTCATATGAAAGTTCCAGGAATGAACATGGTTCCTGAATTCAGAGACTTCAGTGAAAGTTTCATTCCAATAAGTACTAGAAACTACAGGATTTGGGCCAATATTTCCAGGTGTCAGGTAATTTTTATTCCCTTAAATCTTCCTGTTTTGCAGTTGCTAGCTCTTTCAAGGTCAGGATTGGGTGCTCAAGTCAGCTTTGGCCATCAGTTACACTGAGGGGCACTTACCTGGAGAATCCTTCCCTTTTGTGGTACTGAGAGATATTTTGCTTCATATCAAATTCAGGAAGACAAATATATCATTAAAAATAAATAAGAATGCTGAAAGCAAAGCATCATTTTTTTTTTAAATCTCAATAAACCCTAAAAATATCCTGAAGGTTTCTAATGGGTTCTCAAAAAACTGAAAAGTACCACTGCATAATTTATAAAGCCTATAGTAGGACTAACTGTGGGCATGCCTACTCCTTTACAATTCATCAGATGCTTGTCAAATTGAATTCATTCTGAACCTGGTTCTATGTTGTATGGATAATAGATAAAATGAAATGTAGCATTTCATAAAGATATTTTAAAGAATCACTGTAAAAATAAGGTCAAAGACTGACTGATGGGGAAAAAATTAGTTTGACATAAACAGTATATTGACCAAAGAATAGTACAAAGGAAGGAATAATTAAATGGCAGGAAATCTATTCTGTCTAGAAAACACCTACTATATTGATAAGCGTTGTAGAAAGAAATGCCGTTAAAGGTTGTTTCAGCTCTGCATCAAAAGTCATGGAGCTTAGAGGCTGCTCGACCAAGCATTAACAGAACAGAAAAAGAAATATTGACACTGGAGGGGTTATTACTAACTTTATGGATTAATAAAGTTTTGAGCAAGTCTCTAAGACTGCATGTACAGAATGTCTTAATATTTTGAGCTGGACTGTGAATTTAATCCAAAGTCTTCAGCATAGAATAAAGCTGAAGGGGAACACCACTCCCGCAGGAGCTCACATAGAATAATAGAATCATAGAATATCAGTAAAAGAATCACCTCTGTAAAATCAGGATGGTAAATACTTTACAGGGTAATCAGATTCAAAACATAGAGAATCCCTCTAGCAAAACCTTAAGTTACAGAAAGACACAATAACAGGAATATACATTCCATTCAACACAACCTATTTTACCAGCCATTAAACAAAAGAAAATCTAACGCATTTCTAGCTAGATTGCTTACTAACTTTTTACAGGAGTTCTGAAGAGCATTCCTGATCTGTTCCCAGCAAAAGCATCACACAGACAGACAGACCCTTTGTTTCCCCCCACATACCCCCTCCAGCTTTGAAAGTATCTTTTCTCCTCATTGGTCATTTTGGTCAGGTGCCAGCGAGGTTATCTGAGCTTCTTAACCCTTTACAGGTGAAAAGGTTTTGCCGCTGGCCAGGAGGGATTTTATAGTTCTGTATACAGAAAGGTGGTTACCCTTCCATTTATGACAACATGCTATAGACATTTTTGTGTATGTGAATGAATGGATGATTTAACTGGAAATGAATGGTCCTTATTTAACACCATTGATTTAATTGCTTGTAGCCACATATCCATTGCCTTCATCACACAGAATTGCTCTGAACCTCAGTTCAGCTCCTACTCTGCTCATTCTTGCATTTATTTGTAGACCAAATATTGACACTGCAATTCAGTATCTGGCCTTACTATACACACTTATTGGATTTGCTCAGCTGGGGTTTCTGAAGTGTACATAGCCCAGGCACTATCCATTAACCACATATGCTTTGCATGGAGCCAATATGACAGGATTGTCAACATTATGGGATCAGCAGTCATCCAGCTAGATGCTGCCGCCAACACTTGGGAAGCCAATGCACCTGAGACCCAGGGAAAGTTACAAATCCTTTGTTAAACTGATAAATCCCACATCTCCTGTTTTTGCCACTCATCCGTGCCAATTACCTAGTGTCACTGTCCCACTTTTAGTGAACCCTGGCACCAACCCCCCCCCCCATTATCTCTATGTATCACATTTGAAAGCTGACAAGCACACAAAACATTCCAGTTCAAGTCAAAGAACTTTAACTCTCAATTTACTAGAGGTCTGATCCAAAACCCATTGAAATAAGGGGAAAGGCTTCTATTTTATAATGCTCCTCCTCCAAAATACAGAAATAGTGTATTAATCCTGTCATATTTGTGTATAACTTATTTCTGTAAGATATGTATGTTAGCTGTTTGTGCAGCAATAAAATATATTACCTAAGAACGGCCATACTGGTTCAGAGCAATGGTCCATCTATCTCAGAATCATTGTCAGCAAGTTAAGGAAGTATGGGCTGGAAGAATGCACTATAAGGTGGGTAGAAAGCTGGCTAGATTGTCGGGCTCAACGGGTAGTTATCAATGGCTCCATGTCTAGTTGGCAGCCGGTATCAAGTGGAGTGCCCCAAGGGTCGGTCCTGGGGCCGGTTTTGTTCAATATCTTCATAAATGATCTGGAGGATGGTGTGGATTGCACTCTCAGCAAATTTGCGGATGATACTAAACTGGGAGGAGTGGTAGATACGCTGGAGGGCAGGGATAGGATACAGAAGGACCTAGACAAATTGGAGGATTGGGCCAAAAGAAATCTGATGAGGTTCAATAAGGATAAGTGCAGGGTCCTGCACTTAGGACGGAAGAACCCAATGCACAGCTACAGACTAGGGACCGAATGGCTAGGCAGCAGTTCTGCGGAAAAGGACCTAGGGGTGACAGTGGACGAGAAGCTGGATATGAGTCAGCAGTGTGCCCTTGTTGCCAAGAAGGCCAATGGCATTTTGGGATGTATAAGTAGGGGCATAGCGAGCAGATCGAGGGACGTGATCGTTCCCCTCTATTCGACATTGGTGAGGCCTCATCTGGAGTACTGTGTCCAGTTTTGGGCCCCACACTTCAAGAAGGATGTGGATAAATTGGAGAGAGTCCAGCAAAGGGCAACAAAAATGATTAGGGGTGTGGAACACATGAGTTATGAGGAGAGGCTGAGGGAGCTGGGATTGTTTAGCCTGCAGAAGAGAAGAATGAGGGGGGATTTGATAGCTGCTTTCAACTACCTGAAAGGGGGTTCCAAAGAGGATGGCTCTAGACTGTTCTCAATGGTAGCAGATGACAGAACGAGGAGTAATGGTCTCAAGCTGCAGTGGGGGAGGTTTAGATTGGAAATTAGGAAAAACTTTTTCACTAGGAGGGTGGTGAAACACTGGAATGCGTTACCTAGGGAGGTGGTAGAATCTCCTTCCTTAGAGGTTTTTAAGGTCAGGCTTGACAAAGCCCTGGCTGGGATGATTTAACTGGGAATTGGTCCTGCTTCGAGCAGGGGGTTGGACTAGATGACCTTCTGGGGTCCCTTCCAACCCTTATATTCTGTGATTCTATGATTCTATGATTCTATGACTTCCAACACTGGCCAATGCCAGATGCTTTAGAGAGAATGAACTGAACAGCACAATTATTGAGTGATCCACCCCCTGTTGTCCAGTCCCATATTCTGACAGTCCAAAGTATAGGGGTGCCCAGAGCATCTTGGCTAATAGCCATTGATAAACTTATCTTCCATGAATGTATCTAAGGCCTGATCTACACTGGGGCGGGGAGGGGGAATCGATCTCAGTTAAGTGAATAACGTAACTGAAGTCGATGTACTTAGACCTACTCACCTCGGTGTCTTCACTATGGTGGGTCAACTGCTGCCCCCACTGCAACTTGAGACCATTACTCAAACATAGTGCCCATCTTTTAAAAAGGAAAGAAGGAGAATCCGGGGAAGTACAGACCGGTCAGCCTCACCTCAGTCCCTGGAAAAATCATGGAGCAGGCCCTATTTTGAAACACTTGGAGGAGAAGAAGGTGATCAGGAACAGTCAACATGGATTCACCAAAGGCAAGTTATGCCTGACCAACCTGATTGCCGTCTATGATGAGATAACTGGCTCTGTGGATATGGGGAAAGTGGTAGATGTGAAATATATTGACTTGAGCAAAGCTTTTGATACCATCTCCCACAATATTCTTGCCAGCATGTTAAAAAAGTATGTATTAGATGAATGGACTATAAGATGGATAGAAAGCTGGCTATCTCGTCAAGCTCAATGGGTAGTGATCAACAGTTTAATGTCTAATTGGCAGGTGGTATCAAGCGGAGTACCCCAGGGTCCGTCCTGGGGTCAGTTTTGTTCAACATCTTTATTAATGATCCAGGCGATGGGATGGATTGCACCCTCAGCAAGTTCGCAGATGACACTAAGCTGTGGGGAGAGGTAGATACACTAGAGGGTAGGGATAGACTAATTGGAGGATTGGGCTAAAAAAAATCTGATGAGGTTCAACAAGAACAAGTTAGGATGGAATAATCCTGCACTTAGGATGGAAGAATCGCATACACTGCTACAGGCTGGGGACCGACTGGCTACGCGGAAATTCTGCAAAAAAGGACCTGGGGATTACAGTGGACGAGAAGCTGGATATGAGCCAACAGTCTGCCCTTGTTGCCAAGACAGCTAACAGTATATTGGACTGTATTAGTAGGAGCATTGCCAGCAGATCGAGGGAAGTGATTATTCCCCTTTATTTGACGTTGGTGAGACAGCATCTGAAGTATTGTGTCCAGTTTTGGGGCCCCCACTACAGAAAGGATGTGGACAAATTGGACAGAGACCAGTGGAGGGCAACAAAAATGATTAGGGGGCTGGGGCACATGGCTTACAAGGAGAGGCTGAGGCAACTAGGCTTATTTAGACTGCAGAAAAGAAGAGTAAGGAGGGATTTGCTAGCAGCCTTCAACTACTGAAGGGGGGTTCCAAAGAAGATGGAGCTTGGCTGTTCTCAGTGGTGGCAGATGACAGAACAAGAAGCAATGGTCTCAGGTTGCAGTGGGGGAGGTTTAGATTGGATATTAGGAAAAAAACTATTTCACTGGGATGGTGCTGCAGCAATGGAATGGGTTACCTAGGGAGGTGGTAGAATCTCCATCTTCACAGGTTTTTAAGGCCTGGCTTGACAATGCCCTGGCTGGGATGATTTAGTTGTGGTTGGTCCTGCTTTGAGCAGGGGGTTGAACTAGATAACCCGAGTGCTCTTCCAACTCTAATCTTCTATGATTCTCTGAGGCCACCAAAAAATTTGTCCTGAGATCCCCTGTTTTAACCAGTTATTGATCTAGAAGAAGACTTTCCCACTTAGCCCGTGACTGCCAAATTTGTTTAAGTGCTTTTGGCATGGGACTTTGTCAAAGGCTTTTTAAGAGTTCGACTACACATTTGGAATTCAATTAATTGACAATGATAACACATTAAAACAATTTTCAGAGTTAGTAAATACATTGTATTGATTTCATATGGATTTGCTCCTTTGTGTCCCCCATTCTCCACAGGGGTTTATTTCCTATCATGTGGATGGGCTTAGAATCATGCACTTCTCTGCAGGGTGGTCAGCAGACTCAGCAGTGCCTTGAGAGCTCCACAGGGGCCCCATCAGTGCCTAAAATTTCTAAGAATATTAACTAAGGCCTTGATGCACCAAAATAAATAGGCACCTAACTCCAAATTCAAAATTAAGTGCCACTGAGATCCTGAAAACCCCTGTCCAACAGCCACCTAAAACCATTCCATGCCTAAATTGGTACTGTAAAAGTCCCCTAGGTGCCTAGTTTTCAGCCTCTGGGCATTCACACAGGGACTCTGTCTAGGCACCCATGTGCCTATTACATGCCTAAGCTCCAGCAGTATCCTCAGACAAGGAGAAGATGGTTGTTCCCTGCTACGCTCTTTCCTAACTCCACACAAAATGGCAGAGGGACCAGGGGGATGCAGCTGTGGCTTGTCTTGTAACATTTAGTCCTGAGGTTAGGGAATTAACCCAGAATGTGAAACTCCCTGGTGAAAGGTTTCAGAGTAACAGCCGTGTTAGTCTGTATTCGCAAAAAGAAAAGGAGTACTTGTGGCACCTTAGAGACTAACCAATTTATTTGAGCATGAGCTTTCGTGAGCTACAGCTCACTTCATCGGATGCATACCGTGGAAACTGCAGCAGACTTTATATATACACAGAGAATATGAAACAATACCTCCTCCCACCCCACTGTCCTGCTGGTAATAGCTTAACTAAAGTGATCATCAGGTTGGGCCATTTCCAGCACAAATCCAGGTTTTCTCACCCTCCACCCCCCCACACAAATTCACTCTCCTGCTGGTGAACTCACGAAAGCTCATGCTCAAATAAATTGGTTAGTCTCTAAGGTGCCACAAGTACTCCTTCCCTGGTGAAATTCTCCCTTCCTCATCTGTCAGAGAGTGGAATTGTACCAGACCACCTTGTGTGAAATCACACATGAACCAGCACCATTCTTGCAAGAAAAGGTTTAGGCAGCCGGGAGAGGGTTAGGCACAACTGCTTAGGTACCTCCAGGAGAGGGTTCCTAGCTGTAGATCTCAAGCAGAGATAGCTGCCTCCCTTCATCCCAGATTTTAGCTCCACCCTTCTCAGAGAATTAGGTGTTTAAGATGTAACCCTCTCTTCAGCATCTACTATTGGGTTATTTAGATCACCTGATGTGAATTCCATTATCACATGCCCTTCTCCCCATGCATTGTATAGGGAGCCTGGGCACTTAACTCAGACTTTGTGGATTCTACTGGGTGGGTAGGCACCTAAAAGTTACCCACACTGGGTTGCAATGATCCCTTTATAGCTGTGAGCCTAAACTGTAATAGAAAAAATCTAAAATTTTATTTCAACCAGCCCTAAGATTGTTATGACTTGAAATAAATGTGAAGAAGCTCAAATAACAAGATGTTGCCTCTAAACAATTCCTCCTAAAGGAGTATTTTAAGAGCCTTTGCAATTCAATTACTATTACATGCTTCCTGGAATAATTGTAACTAATTCTATTTATAAACTGGCAGTGGATTGTTATATGTTGTCATAAATATAAAGGGAAAGGTAAACCCCTTTGAAATCCCTCCTGGCCAGGGGAAAGCTCCTCTCACCTGTAAAGGGTTAAGAAGCTAAAGGTAACCTCGCTGGCACCTGACCAAAATGACCAATGAGGAGACAAGATACTTTCAAAAGCTGGGAGGAGGGAGAGAAACAAAGGGTCTGTGTGTCTGTCTATCTGCTGGTTTTCTGCAGGGGATAGACCAGGAATGGAGTCTTAGAACTTTTAGTAAGTAATCTAGCTAGGTATGTGTTAGATTATGATTTCTTTAAATGGCTGAGAAAAGCATCGTGCTGAATAGAATAACTATTTCTGTCTGTGTATCTTTTTTGTAACTTAAGGTTTTGCCTAGAGGGGTTCTCTATGTTTTGAATCTAATTACCCTGCAAGATATCTACCATCCTGATTTTACAGGGGGGATTTCTTTATTTCTATTTACTTCTATTTTTTATTAAAAGTCTTCTTGTAAAAAACTGAATGCTTTTTCATTGTTCTCAGATCCAAGGGTTTGGGTCTGTGGTCACCTATGCAAATTGGTGAGGCTTTTTATCCAACATTTCCCAGGAAAGGGGGGGTGCAAGTGTTGGGAGGATTGTTCATTGTTCTTAAGATCCAAGGGTCTGGGTCTGTAGTCACCTAGGCAAACTGGTGAGGCTTTTTACCAAACCTTGTCCAGGAAGTGGGGTGCAAGGTTTTGGGAAGTATTTTGGGGGGAAAGACACGTCCAAACAGCTCTTCCCCAGTAACCAGTATTAGTTTGGTGGTGGTAGCGGCCAGTCCAAGGACAACGGGTGGAATATTTTGTACCTTGGGGAAGTTTTGACCTAAGCTGGTAAAGATAAGCTTAGGAGGTTTTTCATGCAGGTCCCCACATCTGTACCCTAGAGTTCAGAGTGGGGGAGGAACCTTGACATATGTAATCTCCACATTAAGAAACCATTACCCAAATGTAGCTCTCAGTAGTTGCACTTGTAGACTGCATTTTGTCCTCTTGGAGTTCCCAGATAGTTTTATGCAATTACTTTTTTGTGCAGAAGGACATCTCAAGTGGAGTACTACAAGGTTCTGTTATGTCATCCCTCCTGCCTAGTGCACAGGTGAGGACAGTAGATGAAACAGTGATTTGGTCTTGGTTGCAGTGTTGATGACACATGATTTTATATCTCCATTCCAGTCAAACTGAGCTGTGTGTTTGGTATTTCGATGGGAGCTAATTTACTGATGATTGGTCCAGACAAGTTGGAGATGGTGATGGCTGGCTGGAGGAAATAACCAGAATGTTTTGGTGAGATACTTTTATTCCCTTAGATGAGGGATATGTTTGATTTGCTGTTGTTAAGCGACTCAGTTTGAAGGTTATGTTGGATCTTCGGCTGCTACTAGATTGTATTGTCATCACTCACAATGCAGTTGTGACCTTTTGCTTTTAGACATGGATGACCTCAGTTATGTGTCATTATCACCTCTAGATTGGACTGTTTATAACATGGTCCCTCATGGCGTTATTCTCAAGTACTACTTGGAAACCTGGGTGACTTTGGAATGTAGCTGTTTTTATCACTCAGCAGAGTTTCTCACATGATACATGTTACCCTTTTGCTCCACTGATTTACATGCTCCACTGACTATTTTGTTCTAATTAAATTCTGGGTGTCTTCATTCTATAGATACAGATATAGTTTAGGTCCTGGATGCCAAAGAGGTACCTACTTTATGTACTACACCCTGAGAGAGATCAGCTGATGTTCTCTTTCTGACAGCTGTAGTGTTCAATGTCTGGAGGCCGTATGTAGTGCATTTATGTAGATGACCCTCAACTATGGAATTCACTTCCCTCATTGGTCTAATAGAGTCTAAATCTGTTGAGCTTTTTAAGAATATTGTAGGTCCTATCTGTTTACTACAGTATGGCTTACCTGAGGGGTGCCCGGAGGAGAGTGAGTTGAGGAGTTCTTTTTGGGGGGAAGTCCTCTGTCAGTCTATTGATATTTTCTTTTTAAATATTTATGTAAATATGTTTAGCAGTTGTTGTGACAGGCACATTTCACAAACTGAAAAACTAATACAAATATATTGTAACATTAAAGAATATAACCAGTCTCCCACAGAAATTCCAATTACAACATGTAGAAATTGTTCCTCTTCATTATTTGGAAGAATTATCCTTCTTTTCTTGCAGCTGTCACAGTTCAGGGCAACTGCCCCTGTATTTCCCCTCAGCTGTCCAGCAAGGGTACCTAGTCTCAGGCTTCCAGCTCAGGCTGCCTTTCCTGAGTGGAGACACGTCTCACTCCCTTCTCACCGGTGTATTTCCAAGCTGCATAGTTTCCATGCTTCATAGAGACAGTCTGCCCAAGCTCACCAGCTTGCTTTCTCTTCAGAGATGGTTAGCAAGTTTAATTGCTACCATTATAAATTACCATACAGTCCTTTCTATGTAAGCCTCTTTTATTCTTAAGGTAAAATCACTACAGAGAAAACATATTTAAAACAGCAAAAGAACCTTTTTGCATGCAAATAAACTTACCATCCCCACTCTAACATGAAATTTAGCAAGATCAGTCCTTCATAGATCCATCCATGGGGTTTCCTGCGTAGTCACAAGTTCATCACAGTTTCAGCTCTGAAAAATCACTTTCATAATATGTTTAGTCCACCCTTTGTACAGTTCAGGCATCTTTGATCTAGAGTGTCCAGATGCAGGTAATTAGTAGACCATGAATTTTCCTCTCTAGGGTGTAGCTTCAAAAAGGTGGATTCAAAGTGGTTTATTTGAATTCCCCTCAACCCCCAAGCATTTACTAGGAAACCACTTTACATTTATTGTTCCTTTGAAGTTCCTAATATTTACATTAGTCAAGCCCCTACAATAACATATAAACATTTGCATTTTAATAGAATGGACCCAAAGTTATTAAACCTAATTCACAAAGGTTTAACATAATTCCATAAGATATAGTGGGATACCATCAGTCTGTCATAGCGACTTCAAGTTCTGTTGTATTAACTTTATTCTTCAATTCTTCTTCCCCGTCTGATCTTCTAGCATTCTTCTCCTGGAGCATGATAAATGCAGCAGTAAGTCCTGGCCTGTAGCTTTGTCACTGTAATCCCATGTCCTGTTTTTTCTTTCTATTTCACAGCTTTAATCAATATTTTATTTCTTTTGTACTTAAGATGGGCCAAATTAAATTTCAATAATTTATGAGAAGCAAAGTTGAATGTACAACAATCACTACGCTCTGATTTTACATATTTATTTTTGCGTGCAATCTAGTAATTCATAACTCTTGTGACTTTTTGAAGTTTGTTATTGGCCCCTAAAACATTATTTCAAGTAGCATTTAGTAACTGCATGACAATTTAATGTCATCTGAAGCACTACATGCATATTTGACATCTGGTTCTATGTATTGCAAACTAGTGCATATTTTTTAAAAGTTATCATTTTTTTCTCATTTTTTACCTCCGATAATCTCTCGCAGTGCAATATTTTTCAACTGGGTAGGAATGTTCCTATTTTTCTCATCCAATATCTCTATTTCTAATTTTCTGTTAGCAGACATGGAATTCTTGTCTCATTGCATCTTTTGGACAAAATACAACTATAATGAATCCAAATACTTTATTAAGACACAATTACTGCATAAAATATGAAAATACCCTTGAGAAACCAGGATTAAAATTTTTGTTTGATTTTTTATCTCCACAAACAGACTTCTACCACTTGAACTAAAGGTGACCTCCCCTGTCTGTAGTTCACACTAAGATCCAAAGTCTCTGTGGGCCAGTCACTAGATAGCAGCATGAGCAAGCACAAATCTAATTAATCACAATACACATGCTCAATGTATAAGGCCAACATTGATGCTGATAAGAATTTGTACAAGTACATGGATTATATATCTAGTAGAACAGTGTATAGAATTGTTTAAATGAGATGATTCTAATACCCTTAACAGTTGCATTTACTTAAGACAACAAGCATATAATTTTGTCATTTCAAAACCTGCCTCTAGAATTTACATGCTCTTGTTTCTCTTAACAAAAAAAAAAAAAGGTTTACTCACCACATTTGTATATACTGTTGCCCAAAACAAAGCCATTCACCCTTGGAGCCCAAGATGTAGCCAAAGCAATGTATTACCTCTGCTAATAATATGTACTAATTAAAATTTTGGCCCGTTTGAGCAAAAGCTTTTGAGAATATTTCTGCACCATGACAACCAAGTGCATTTCAGTCCATCTGATAATGCTACATCATCAATACACTAGCTAGTTAAATGCTCTTCAAACATTTGCTTCCAAGTGCTAAAATGAATTTTCAGTTCATCTGGGAAACTGATTATAGCTTAACTGATTAGCAGCCATCATTTGTGCCATTATATTGAGTAGCCTCAGCATAATATAATAGATACAAACAGCACTACCCTTTTCTTCCAATTATAGCATTAACCACATTGTCAAAAAATACACGACTTCCTGGGTTTTCTATTGGCTAACATTTAGTGCCATGTTAACTTTAAAACAGCTGTGACAACTAGTCAAGCCCTATGACTGAACAGGTAAAATTGAAGCTGGTTATTCTTTCAGCAGATGAGATTAGCAGTTCCAATAACAAATGGTGAATGGGTACAGGGAAATAGTCAAAATAATAATTGGTGCAAATCACTTATAGTGGCAGTCCTTGAAAAGTCACCATTTGGCAGCAGTTACTAGACACTTAAATATCGGGGGGAAATGTGGTATCTAATATACAAAGGTCTGGTAACTATTCACTTTTTCACAGAAACAAATGCAATTTACATTTGTTTTTTATTGTGTTGAGAAGTTATATAGTTTCTTTTCATTTACTGGGATCTCTTGTTGTGGGGGGAGCGGCAGAGATGGATAAGACTCAGGAAGTGGTTGTGGATTGTGATAGAGTTTTTGTTTTGGAGAGAGTATTAATAGAATAACAAAAAGAAAAGACATTTAATCTGCAAAGGAGACAGTTATTTTTGGTAAAGAAGCCTGCAAAGTAATGTCCTTTTGAAAAGAGCCAAAGAAAACATTTAGCCCTTAAATTAGCTCTCCCCATAGTAGACATAAGAAGCTGATTAGCTCACACGATTTACAGTAAAGTTCTCTTTCCATGGAGCAAAATGGCAAATTTCACAGGGTAATGATAAATATTAAATGATAGAAATATTTGAGAACATACCTGAAAAAAATAAATTAAATTTCCACTCACATTTTAAATATTTAGAGTTTTTCTTTGTTAATGATATTGTTTTCTCTCGTGGATTTAAAGGAAAGGTTCAGGGCTCCTTTCTCCTAAATTCTTAAGTCCCCCCACACTCCTCATGTCTACTTCCCTGCTACTGAATGGCTTACCCTCCTGAGGCAACTACAGTAAGAAAAGATCATTGGAAGTAGTAGAGGGAAGAGTGAAAAAGAAAACAATAATTTAGGAGAGAATAACTGGCCCTTCAGAAATAAGTGTTGGATTTTCTTTTCTCTTAAACCTCTATATATGGTGGTGGTCTTTGTTTGCCCTTCAGCTTTTTTCTGTAAAGGTCTGCAGTTTCAGCTTGAGAGAGTGCAATAGCAGGCCGGGGCTGCCACCAGATAACCTATACTAGCTGCCTACTACAGTCTCATTGCCTCACTTAGATTATCACATCTAGGAGGATATAATTTGAGTGGAATGTTCATGAAATGCTGTCATAGCTCCTCATTGTTGCCATTTCCCCTTCATCTGCATGGGTCTGAGCATCTTGCCAGGGGCCGTGGATACCCTTAAAGTAGCTATGAATGGGGACGTGCTATTAGCATACTCTGCAAATTCCCCTCCTCCATGTTGTTATGGACATCTGCTTTACTCTGCATTGTGTAGGAAGAGGGGAGCACATGACCGACCAACCAGATGGGTATGGACAGAGGTTCATATAAAATAAGAACTTATCTAAGCTTTTGCACAAATTTGAAACTGATCTCAAACATTTTTTGAGTTTCAGAAGAGTGTGGATAACTTTTTTATTAGTTTTCAATTTCATGAGTCTGCTGTGCTTCTCGCAAAGGATATTGCAAAGTTAGAGGATGTTTAGAGAGCAGTGAAGAGAACAACTAGAGATATGGAAAACTTATCATATGAACAGTGATGGAAATGATTGGAATTGATCCTTAAATTGGAGACAAATAAGAAGGGGCATGATAAAAGCACATAAAATAATGAATAGAATAAAGAAGGTAGATCAGGAGTTTCTGTTTTCTTTCTCATAATGCAAGAACAAAAGGTCGGACATTCAATTAAACTGATTGGCAGCATATACAAAACTGATAAAAAATAAATATTTTTTCCACACAGAACATAATTAGATTAAGGGATTCATTACTTAAAATATGGTTGTGGCCAAGAATTTACCTAGATTCAAAAGAGGATAAAATATTTATATGAATAACAAAAATATCCAATTATAATAATTAATGTTCATAAAAAGTATTGGAAGGGAGACCAAATCTTATGTTTCAATTTTTAAGCCAATCTCTAACTGTTAAGGATTAAAATTAAACCTTCATGGTGGCCAGATTACCCCACATTTTCCTACTCTGGCACATTCCTCTGAAGCATCTGGTACTGGTCACTATAGGAAATGGTAAAGACCATGATATGATCCAGTAAGACAATTCCTGTGTTCATGGATTCATCTGGAATGGGCCACACCATCATATTATAAATAAAGGTTATTCTCAGCATTGTAACTTAGACAGAACTAGAAAATACTGGAAAAATCATCAGAAAGGTCAATATTGTGGGATTTTCCAAGTGAAGTGCCACAGAAACGACTTCAATAGGTAACCAAAGTTTTGATAGTTATACAAATTGGATCTTAATGGTGTAAGATCTTGAGGTCTTACACCAGTTTCACAAATCTTTGAGTGTATTTTTCACCACTATTGAGTAGAAGGTGTTTCAATCCTTGTTTATCTCTGCTTTAAATTTCTCTCTTTCATTTTGCTAATCTTCAGATGCAATTCATATTCACAGAGTTTTCTAATACTGTTATGTGGTGATGAGACACCATTTCAGAATTATTCAGGAAAGAGAGTAACATCAGATATTTTGGCAAGAATATTGGGATTTACCAATGTTGATCAAAATGATTGTATAGTTTTACAAACTCTAAAAAGCCAGTACATTAGTTTTAAGTGTCATGTAAAGCCAGGCAAACAAATAATGCTTTGGAATGGCTATCATCAAAGAATTAGATCACTTTGTTCATTTTTCTTTACAGCATTTCTTACGCACACTATCTCTAAACAGATAATAGTCCAGATCAGTAATAGTATTAATAAACTATAACTTATAAAATTAAACTCTTTCATTCAGTCACTGCATGACTGCTGGATCTGGCCTTGTTATTGCTGGATATAGAGTAGTGCAGAGATAATATATTCTGTGCTGGAGGAAAAAGCTTTCTCCATGATTAGGTTGGTCGTATTCCTGGCCATTTTTTAAAAAATAATCACACTGTATAAAGATATTTTCAGTTTTAAAATGGAACAATAAATGTATCTGACCAGCTGAGAGTATATATTAAGAACTGGTTAGACAGACACCTGTCAGGAATAGTCTAGTTATTACATAGTCCTTCCTTGAATGCATAGGACCTAGATGACCTATTGAGGTCCCTTCCAGACCAACACATCTGTCATTCTATATATGTGCATGTGTGGATAAGTTGCAAAGAAAGTGACTTGGCCAAGCTCATCCTGGTTTCTGTTTATCAACATCAGAAAATTTAGAGTGCCTGGCAATGTTTGCTCAACACAGTCCGAAACTAGAATGGTTGGCTGTGTTGTTCAGGATTAAAATGAATGGACAGAGCTGTCAGGGTTCCCTCCCCACTCTGAACTCTAGGATACAGATGTGGGGACCCACATGAGAGATCCCCTAAGCTTATTTCTATCAACTTAGGTTAAAAGCTCCCCAAGGCACAAATTCTCCCTTGTACCTTGGATTAGGTAACACTGCCACCACCAAGTGATTTAGACAAACTCAGGGAAAGGACCACTTGGAGTTCCTACTCCTCCCTAATATCCTCCCAACTCCCCCCCCCCCACCCCCTCTCACCACCTTTCCTGGGGAGGCTTGAGAATAAACAACATGAGCACAGATTCAAAAACACAGAGGATTTCCCTCTGGGCCAAACTTTAAAGTTACAAAAAGAAAACCAGGAATACACCTTCCTCTCAGCACAGAGAAAATCACAAGCCAAAACAAAAATAAGCTAACTCATTCCCTTGCTAGTACTTACTAATTTTAATGGAGTTGGATTGCTTGCTTCCTTGATCTGTGTCTGGCAAGCACACAGAACAGACAGACCAAAACCTCCCCCCACCCATTTGAAAGTATCTTGTCTTCTTATTGGTCATTTTGGTCAGGTGCCAGCCAGGTTACCTGAGCTTCTTAATCCTTTACAGGTAAAAGGATGTTGTGCCTCTAGCCAGGAGGGATTTTATAGTGCTGTATACAGGACGGTTGTTACCCTTCCCTTTATATTTATGACGAGCTATATAGGGAAAGCTTATACAGTGTCTGCACAGTAAGTGCTAGATGTCAATACTTTTCTGCCCTTTACTTGAGTCAAGACTATTAAAAATATCATATTTTAAGTGTTTATACATCAAATATATTGTTATAACTTTAGCAAAAGTAAATCACCTCCAAAAGTGAACAGTGTATAGCAGAGGAAACAGAAAATAAGTTGTATAATAGTTACGTTCCATAGGCTGATATATAAGATTCTAAGGGCAACATTGTTTTTTTTTTTCATTTATTAGCACAGCCCCTTAGGTGCACAACGATCTATACATACAAAATACCAGACAGATGGCCTGGGGTGCTTACAACCTCTATTGCTCTGTTAAGTAATGGAGAGAGGTGGTAGGTAGTATGGAAGGGCAAATGTTCCAACTGTGAAACCTTATGCTTAAATATATGAATGCATGTTAATTCCTTTTTGGGTTTAAATAATGCATCTGGACACCTGTCCCTTTCCACTTCCTTCTATGGATATGTTATTTTCTTTGCCTGTAAAGCTCTATGCACACCTATGCAAGGAATATGAGAGGTCAAGGAAGAGCAAGCACTGCTGTCATGGAGAAAAAAGTTGCATGGTGCTGGGATTTTCTCCAGAATGGTGGTTGGTACAACGGTGCAACTGAGAGGAATAGCCTGTGGAAATATACACATAAAAGGCCTCATCGAGCATCCACTGAAGTCAGTAGGAGTTGGATTGGGGCCAAAACCACCACAGTTTCTAATAGAACTCACACCTGTGACCTTGAGTGTCCAAACCACAACTCTCTGTTGATTGTGTTAAGTGAGAGCTTCTTTACCTGTGAGAAAGTAGCATGCCATTGTTTGGTCCAATCGAAAACCCAATGAAATCAATGGAAAGACTACTAATTCATTTTAATGGGATTTGGAGTAGGCCCTTAGATAGTGGGTCAAGCTACGGGATGGAGTAATGAGCATATGCACGAGACCAGAATATTACATACAAAACATAATTTAGCCTGGACTACATCCATCACTAACAACGGTGAACAAGAACAAAAATGAACCTAGCCTCACTTTCACATCCTAGTTTGGGGGCTTGAACTAACTGTGATGCTAGCAGACCACGTGACAGCTCATGTCAAGGCCCAAGGGCTCACTGAACACTTACAAGTGCATAGCTAGAAACCAGTCTTGCTTATCTGTGCATCAGCATTATCAAAATAGATATTATATGTTAAATGATAAGAATGTGCTTACTGTTTGAACTTTATTAAATGCTTGTAGGATGCTGCATGTGTTAATCTCACTTACAACATTTATAGCCTATAGTATAAAGTTATAGTGAGTGTTTGAATTGTAAACCTCTGTAATTGTGTAACTCACCAACCAGAAAAAGGAGCATTAATAAGATAAAACACTTCTTCTCCTGCATACAAGATGGCCCACTGAAGGCAAATGAGGTATTATGTAGACTCAAAGGGCAGAAGTCCTTTTCACTGCATTCCTAACTCCCGCCAGGAAGGAGAGGCCTATGAATTAACTCATCCCATCAGTTTGGACTCTGGGGTGGGAAGGGATAAAAATCCCTGACAAGGAGAAAGTGGGTCTTTTATGCTGTCTGTATTCTGAGGGACAAAGTTTCCTGAACATAAGCGATTCCATGCTGCTTGGCCTGAGTTAGCCCTAAAAGACATTCCACACTGACAGATTACTACAACTCTGTCACCCTTGGTACCATAGACTGTAACTTATTTGTGTATATATATTTGCCTTCTTTGATGTGTAAATAACTCTCTAATTTATCTTTCCTAGTTAATAAATCCTTAGTTAGTGTGCTATACGTGTTATGGGAAACTTCCAAGGTACAATCCAATCCAAAGACATATGAAATATAATTTAACAGTCTGAATTTGTTTACATTAAAAATGGAGAAAGAAATAGCAGTGAGGAATTATGTAAACATTAAAGAAGGGAAGAATGTATTAATGAAATATTAATGTGGGATATGGATACTGTCAGGGTATTTTTTTTTAAAACGGGGACATTTAGAATAGCCCCTTACAAGCGTGTAACTAAAATGGATTCAGGAGAACTGCTAATGCTCATGACAATTAGGAAGCCCTTACAAGCCAGTATATGTTGGTTGGTTATTTAGCTTGTTTCAATTACCAATTGGTATACAGAAACAAAATTGTCATAATATACCTCCTCTGCCTTACAAATACGATGTTAGCCTTTCTCTAAACAGAGTTTGTGTCTAATTTTACAAATATTCGGACTATGAGCAAGAACTGTCTTTGGGTGAGAATAGATTGGTGCGAATTTCCTCAAGTGTGCAACTTTCCCAGAACCTAGACCGTGAGTTGGCCCCCTGTATAGGAATGGGCCAGAGCTGCTAATAGTGGGATTCATGAAAGCACTTTGGCATTGCAGCACTGAGTATGACAGCACCTAAGTTTTAGGTGCCTAGAAAAACTCAGGAAAAAACCTGCAATCCACAAAGCAAAGATAGGTATCTAGGTTCCCTAAATAGTGAATGGGGAATGATAGATGCCTAAGAATGCAATCCTGAAAAGCCATTATGCTAGGCAGCTCTCCACCTAAAATAGCAAATGAGAGATGCCAACAAGAGAGGTGTGCACTAAGCCCCATCCCACTCTCGAGATAGGCACCTATCCACGAATTAAACCAGGCACTTGGAGTCAGGTAGTTTAGGAACCAACCATTTTCTGAGGAAATGAGTTAGGTGCCTGCCTTGCTCCACACAAAAGAGTTAGAGGAGGAGCGGCCCACTGCATAACTTTCATGGCAGTGGTTAGAGCACTTGACTGGGATGTGAAACACTCTGATTCAATTCTACCTCTCTTCTACAGGGAAAGAAGGGATTTGCACAGGCATCTCCCAGTTCTCTGAAGCGTGCTCTAAACACTGGCCAATAGGATATTCCAATGAGAGGCTCCCTCAATCTTTCCTGTTGAAACTGTTCCATTCTGGATAAATAATGAAAGACTGATTGGAGCAGGGAGACTAGACACAGGGGCTTCCACTTTCCGTGTGGATGCCATAACCACTGAGCCAGAGTCATTCCTGCTCTGTTTCTGCCTCAATATTCTTCCGTAGTTGAATAGTCATTGGGAACCTGGGAGGCAGTGACCATGAGATGGTTGAGTTCAGGATCCTGACACAAGGAAGAAAGGAGAGGAGCAGAATATGGACCCTGGACTTCAGAAAAGCAGACTTTGACTCCCTCAGGGAACTGATGAGCAGGATCCCCTGGCAGAATAACATGAGGGGGAAAGGAGTCCAGGAGAGCTGGCTGTATTTTAAAGAATCCTTATTGAGATTACAGGGGCAAACCATCCCGATGTGTAGAAAGAATAGTAAAAATGGCAGGCGACCAGCTTGGCTTAACAGTGAAATCCTTGCTGATCTTAAACGCAAAAAAGAAGCTTCCAAGAAGTGGAAGATTGGACAAATGACCAGGGAAGAGTATAAAAATATTGCTTGGGCATGCAGGAGTGAAATCAGGAAGGCCAAATCACACCTGGAGTTGCAGCTAGCAAGAGATGTTAAGAGTAAGAAGAAGGGTTTCTTCAGGTATGTTAGCAACAAGAAGAAAGTCAAGGAAAGTGTGGGCCCGTTACTGAATGAGGAAGGCAACCTAGTGACAGAGGATGTGAAAAAAGCTAATGTACTCAATGCTTTTTTTGCCTCTGTCTTTACGAACAAGATCAGTTCCCAGACTGCTGCACTGGGCAGCACAGCATGGGGAGGAGGTGACCAGCCCTTTGTGGAGAAAGAAGTAGTTCGGGACTATTTAGAAAAGCTGGATGAGCACAAGTCTATTGGGCCGGATGCACTGCATCTGAGAGTACTAAAGGAGTTGGCAGATGTGATTGCAGAGCCATTGGCCATTTTCTTTGAAAACTCATGGCAATCGGGGGAAGTCCCAGACAACTGGAAAAAGGCTAATGTAGTGCCCATCTTTAAAAAAGGGAAGGAGGAGGATCCAGGGAACTACAGGCCAGTCAGCCTCACCTCAGTCCCTGGAAAAATCATAGGTTTCAGAGTAGCAGCCGTGTTAGTCTGTATTCACAAAAAGAAAAGGAGTACTAGTGGCACCTCAGAGACTGACCAATTTATTTGAGCATAAGCTTTCGTGAGCTACAGCTCACTTCATCGGATGCATCTGATGAAGTGAGCTGTAGCTCATGAAAGCTTATGCTCAAATAAATTGGTTAGTCTCTGAGGTGCCACTAGTACTCCTTTTCTTTTTGGAAAAATCATGGAGCAGGTCCTCAAGGAATCAATTCTGAAGCACTTAGAGGAGAGGAAAGTGATCAGGAACAGTCAGCATGGATTCACCAAGGGCAAGTCATGCCTGACTAATCTAATTGCCTTCTATGATGAGATAACTGGCTCTGTGGATGAGAGGAAAGCAGTAGACGTGTTGTTCCTTGACTTTAGCAAAGCTTTTGACACAGTCTTCCACAGTATTCTTGCCAGAAAATTAAAGACGTATGGGCTGGATGAATGGACTATAAGGTGGATAGAAACGGTGGCTAAATTGTCGGGCTCAATGGGTAGTGATCAATGGCTCCATGTCTAGTTGGCAGCCGATATCAAGCGGAGTGCCCCAAGGGTTGGTCCTGGGGCTGGTTTTGGTCAATATCTTCATAAATGATCTGGAGGATGGTGTGGATTGCACCCTCAGCAAGTTTGCAGATGACACTAAACTGGGAGGAGTGGTAGATATGCTGGAGGGTAGGGATAGGATACAGAGGGTCCTAGACAAAGTAGAGGATTGGGCCAAAAGAAATCTGGTGAGGTTCAACAAGGACAAGTGCAGAGTCCTGCACTTAGGACGGAAGAATCCCATGCACCGCAACAGACTAAGGACTGAATGGCTAGGCAGCTGTTCTGCAGAAAAGGACCTAGGGGTTACAGTGGACAAGAAGCTGGACATGAGTCAACAGTGTGCCCTTGTTGCCAAGAAGGCCAATGGCATTTTGGGATGTATAAGTAGGGGCATTGCCAGCAGATCGAGGGACGTGATCGTTCCCCTCTATTCGACATTGGTGAGGCCTCATCTGGAGTACTGTGTCCAGTTTTGGGCCCCACACTACAAGAAGGATGTGGAAAAATTGGAAAATGTCCAGCAGCAGGCAACAAAAATGAATAGGGGACTGGAACACATGACTTATAAGGAGAGGCAGAGGGAACTGGGATTGTTTCATCTGCGGAAGAGAAGAATGAGGGGGGATTTGATAGCTGCTTTCAACTACCTGAAAGGGGGTTCCAAAGAGGATGGATCTAGACTGTTCTCAGTGGTAGCTGATGACAGAACAAGGAGTAATGGTCTCAAGTTGCAGTGGGGGAGGTTTAGGTTGGATATTAGGAAAAACTGTTTCACTAGGAGGGTGGTGAAACACTGGAATGCATTACCTAGGGAGGTGGTGGAATCTCCTTCCTTAGACGTTTTTAAGGTCAGGCTTGACAAAGCCCTGGCTGGGATGATTTAGTTGGGGATTAGTCCTACTTTGAGCAGGGTGTTGGACTAGATGACCTCCTGAGGTCCTTTCCAACCCTGATATTCTATGAGTCTATGATTCTATGATTTGTTTGTTAACTGCTCTGGGGTTTAGGCAGGAGAGAGGCATCTGAAGGCCTAGAGGGAGGCAGCAGTGCACACGCCCATAGGAAGGAACATAGGCAGCTAAAAGCATAGGTGTTGAGTGAATTTAGGCACCTACGGGTTTCAGTAGGAGTTTTGTGGATTGCATTGAACCCACAAAACTTAAGTGGGACTTAAGTATATAAGAAACTTTGTGGATCCCACCCTAGGTTTTCTCTCACTCCCTATCCAAAAGGTGGCCTATTATCCTCTGCCTTTACATTTGTCTGTGACACCATTTATTCTGTTTGGAACCTGGGATTCCAGTGTTGTTCTGTGGTGGGGAATTTGGGTCAGAAATATTACCAGTGAATAATAGTTTCTACAATTAAAATCACTGCATTTTTGTCATATCTTGTTTTGGGTGTTTGTTTTAGAAACACATACAAAAATAATGATTTGGTCTATAATACAAAAGCTTCTAAGAAATTGCTTCATAATAGGGAGAAGGCTTGGTTTATCTGATTCCAGAGAGAAGACGATAAAAATAAAATAAAATTCATTGTTTTAAGTGAGAGTATGAAATTTCATAGAGGAAGCATCAATGCTAAATCTTCCAGGCTTAATGTATTTGAACCAATAAAATGTAAAATGAACTGAAGCTTCTCAATTTTGGACATATAATTAATGTGTTCAACTGAGATTTGATATTTCTATATTTAAATCAGTAAACTATTCAATGTAAAGCATAAATAAATTATATGGTGATGGCGTCTTCAAACTTCACATAAAACACAGGCAGGTAGGGGTTGAGAACCGTCCCTGTGTCAAGACAGCAAAACCAGCCCCATCCTGTCTCAGCTGTGAGAAATGTCAGGTATGGAGAGACATCTCTGTAGCCAATGGGGGTGAGCCAAAGTATAAAGGAGAAGCAGGAAAAAAGAAGGTGGAAGAGCATGAACTTCAAGGGAGTAATCAATCTCTGCAAGAGGAGCTAGCACTTGGCTCTATCTAAGGGAGGAAGATGGCAAGGAAAGCTTTGAAGCGCCAGGGCTTTCTGTTGTGTTTATTTATGTTATGTTTAAAGGCTCTGCCTTTAATTTAAGGCACCATTGCCCAGGTCAAGGACGAAGCCAGGCTGTTCAAACAAGGGCTTTACCCTTGGTTTCTGACATATCAACACTCTGTTGTAATTAGGATTTGTTTTGCTTTATATAATTCACATTACAAAGAACCATAATTAATAATGTATATGCTGAGAGAAGAATATATCAGAATTTAAAGTATATGAGTAGATTAAATCAATGTGCAGTGTCTGAACTAAGAAAATACAATTCAGTAAAAACTCCATCCATTTTCCATGCATTGGGAAGCCGTGCAACTCCTGGGAAATAATTTTGTTAAGATTTCTCTGGCACATGAGGTGCATAATTTTCATCCAGTTGAAACCACAATTGCCAGTTTGTGACATGTAATATTATTAGAGGAAGAACAGGCTTGGTGTCAAAGCACTGGACTGTGAGTCAGATCTGCTAGGTCATAAACTTTCTATATGGCCTTAGTCAAGTTGCTTAGTTCCAGACACAACAAATCACTGGAGTACATGACAAAATTTAATTTGAAGTTGTGATGTTTATTCACACTATCCATTATACTGTATTATTTGTTTCTCCTGTTTGAAATGGTTCAATCATCTAAACAGGTTGCAGCTACTATTGTGACTTAGCTGACCAATCACACATCATGAATAATGGACAATTACTATTAAAAGTTCAAGGGCTACTGCCATGTTTACAAGGCTAAATACAAATTCTGTTCCCTTTTTGGCATCTGAGTGCACCTTGCTCGGGTGTTCAGCCTCTTTTTCTTACCTGTCTTGGGGTGGAATATCACAATTCTTTCATTCTTAGACCAGGAGCCCTGCACACTCCCCTATGTGTACCAATGGCTTACCAAGCTGCAGGTCAAACTGGATTTGGGCACTTATGTTTGGGAACCTGTGACTACAGATATAGTGAACAACAGCCTTCTTAAAACAAAGTATTTTTATTTAGGAGTTGGACCAAAGTATTAGAGAAACAAGATTTTCAAACAATCAACTTGTACACATCCAACACCTACCATCCCATAATGGTATCCTTGACAGGCCTAAATTCTTCTGGCACCCATATGGTTTCCTCTGCCTGAGTCAGGTTTCTCCTTTGGAGTCCTATGAAATTGCCCTTCTAAACTGTGCAAGAATTCTTGAGTCTTCCGAGGCTTCCTTGAGTATTGGAGGGTTTTGGCCCTATGTGGTCAACCCAGTTCCATGCTGCCTCAGGGGCTGAAGCTAAGACAACAGACCTAATAGTTCTAGCACTGTACCTTAACCCTCTTAAGTGGAAGCTGTTAGGGGACCTACTTGAGCCATATCCTCCTTCCTGCCCGACAGACAATCCACCAGGGAAGTCTTTATTCAAAGATTTTTATACAGGAACCACCATGCCAGAACCAGGCCAACATACAATATTAACACATTATTAAAGAGCACAACAACATTTAAGCAGAAAGTTGTTGACTAATGACTGACTTTGCTGAAATCAACATAATTTTGGCAACGATTCACAAAAACAATGAAGGATACAATCTCAATAGATACAATTTGAAATGAATAATTAGAACAACTCTAATAAGCTTGTCCATTATATTATACACATTTTAAACTTCATTTTGCATTTTTACATGTAGTCCAAGATTTCAGGTCTCTGCAAAAAGAAATAAGAGACATTGTGTGGGATCTTCAAATATTCAAATAGTATTATCAAATAACAAATAGCATTATTAGTTAGAGCTATATGACATATTTTAAAATGTGCCTCTTTTTGAGTTTATTGCCCTACTATTAAAATGTATTTTTCTAATCAAAATGTTCTATCAGAGAAAATGTCAAAATTGGCCTTTTATTACAATAGGGCCTGGAGAGCCCAAGTAAGATCATGACCCCATTGTGCTAGGCACTGCATAAGTATATAATCAGAGACACTCACAGACACTCACAGCCCCAGAGACAAAGCATGGAACAGAAAGCAGTACAGAAAGATGAAGTTATTTGTTCATGGTCACACAGTGGGTCAGTGACAGAACTAGGAATAAAACCCAGGTCTCTGACTTGGCTCTATTTATTAAACCATGCTGCCATTCCAATTTAAGTGCAGCTTTTAGTCGAGCACTTTAAAGTTTCAAGCTGGGTTTTTCAGGATTGTTCATATTGTTGACTCCCATGTGCTCAGGAGTCTATGAAAGCTACTTAGACTTGATTGCTGAGAGCTAATTAGGAAAAAAAAAACCAGCAACCTATGATTAATACCTATTGCACAGACTCAGAATTGTTCAGATTTTCCCCTGAGATCATGATATGGCCTCACATTACTAGTCAAGTGCTGGTTTATAAGGGGAACAGAGAATATTAAGAACTCAGTTCCAGTATTAGGTGTATTTGTTACAACTGAATAGGGCCAGGAGCAGATGTGGCAACAACGATGGTGGATTTATAATCACAAAAGAAAATATTTTTTAACAGCACAGAGAATATTATCAAGGATATCAGGCCTGAGTACAGTGCTGGTCACCACTCAACTTCAATTAAGCTGCTTAATGCAGCTGCTGCTTAAAATGGGAATTGTTTAATTTTTTTTTTCAAATCTAAAAATCTTGGACATTTTTTCACTGTATTTGTCTGGCATGGATTATTTTATTTTTACCAGCTCTCCTAAATAATACCTTCTACAGGATCAATCTTATGGTTTTGAACTGAGTCCTGCCCGCACAGCATTTGAGCATCTGTTGTTGTTTATTTGCAGTACAAATAGACAAGGTTCAACTATACCTTCAGTAACAGTGGGAATTCATTCAGTGAAGGGACAGGATCAGGAGAAAATACCAAAGATATTGCAAGTTAAGAATGAGGTAGATTGTCAGAACTGCTGAAGGGCAGAGCTATCTAAAGAATCTTTACAGCATAGTCTTTCTCAGTCATTATAATCTCTACCTCGCTTCTATAACTATTAAATTTAGTACACAATTCTTTTAAATGACTATTAAGTATATGCAAAATCAGTTTGTAAAGGGATTTAAGTTCAGACAGTGAGCAAGATATTCTCATCCAAGGAGTAAATACAATCACAGTGCAAAGTTTTGTACTGGAGGAAATAGGAAATCAAGAAAAGATTCCAACTGCAGTTTTAAGAGAACTAATCAGCAATCTCTTCGAGTCCACATCCCGTTGGGTCTCTAGAACATAGAATTTAGTGTGATTACCAGATACATCTCTCCAAGATAGATCCTAGAAAACACTAAAACATAGAAAGATGCTGGGAAGAGGGGAATGACTATAGCACAGCTGGGAATTGATATTGTTACTCTTGTTTATGACAAAATAATGGAGACAATGTTCACCAGACACTGAGGACTGGCTGGTAGCAGTGCAATATTTGCTTTCCATTCAGTCAATATTCATAAACAAGTGAGTAGACCTATAGGTTCAGGTGATATTCATTTAGAATAACTTAATTTTAGCCCTCTTTTCTTCAAAGGATTCCTGTAACTATTTATTGTGTAAAGTTCTTGAACCTGTGAGTAATAAGCACACAGTCCATAAAATCCTGCTGTACCTTTGTAGCATCTCCACTCTTTTGACAATTTGGGACATGAATAGTTCAATGTAGGAGTGTTAGGTGATCAACATCTATCAAAAATGTAAATATGACTAAGCCACAGGGTCATTAAACAAATAACTATTTTTCAAAGGGAGAGGAAACACGTGCGTGAAGTATTATTTTTTTCCCCCTGATCCTGGATCTCCTAATTCCTAGTCTTCCCATGTATAAATAACTATGTTATTGTTGAGGTATATGGCAGTAAGCAACATAACTAAGAAACTAGCAGCAATATTGATAACGAGCTAACTGCTAGTGCAGGGATCCTCAACCTTTGGCATGCAGCCCATCAGGGAAATCCACTGGTGGGCCGGGATGGTTTGTTTACCTGCAGCATCTGTAGGTTCGGCCGATAGCAGCTCCCACTGACCACAGTTAGCTGTTCCAGGCCAATGGGGGCTGCAGGAAGCAGCTCAGGCAGAGGGATATGCTGGCTAGATTCACAAAACTGAGGAGGAGGAATTGCCAGTATCTCTCATACCCAATAGCCTAGTTGTTAGGGCACTGTCATAAATATAAAGGGAAGGGTAAACCCCTTTGAAATCCCTCCTGGCCAGGGGAAAGCTCCTCTCACCTGTAAAGGGTTAAGAAGCTAAAGGTAACCCCGCTGGCACCTGACCAAAATGACCAATGAGGAGACAAGATACTTTCAAAAGCTGGGAGGAGGGAGAGAAACAAAGGGTCTGTGTGTCTGTATATATGCTGGTTTTCTGCCGGGGATAGACCAGGAATGGAGTCTTAGAACTTTTAGTAAGTAATCTAGCTAGGCATGTGTTAGATTATGATTTCTTTAAATGGCTGAGAAAAGAATTGTGCTGAACAGAATAACTAATTCTGTCTGTGTATCTTTTTTGTAACTTAAGGTTTTGCCTAGAGGGGTTCTCTATGTTTTTGAATGTAATTACCCTGTAAGATATCTACCATCCTGATTTTACAGGGGGGATTTCTTTATTTCTATTTACTTCTCTTTTTTATTAAAAGTCTTCTTGTAAGAAAACTGAATGCTTTTTCATTGTTCTCAGATCCAAGGGTTTGGGTCTGTGGTCACCTATGCAAATTGGTGAGGCTTTTTATCCAACATTTCCCAGGAAAGTGGGGGGGGGCAAGTGTTGGGAGGATTGTTCATTGTTCTTAAGATCCAAGGGTCTGGGTCTGTAGTCACCTAGGCAAATTGGTGAGGCTTTTTACCAAACCTTGTCCAGGAAGTGGGGTGTAAGGTTTTGGGAAGTATTTTGGGGGGAAAGACGCGTCCAAACAGCTCTTCCCCAGTAACTAGTATTAGTTTGGTGGTGGTACTGGCCAATCCAAGGACGACTGGTGGAATATTTTGTACCTTGGGGAAGTTTTGACCTAAGCTGGTAAAGATAAGCTTAGGAGGTTTTTCATGCAGGTCCCCACATCTGTACCCTAGAGTTCAGAGTTGGGGAGTCTCTTTGGCTCGGTGACTACTCAAGTATGGGGGTTGGGGATAGGAGAGGGAAATCGGGGTTCAACTCCCTGCTCCAATGACTACTTATACAAAGTGTAACACTTCAGCAGGAGAAATAGAGACAGCCACAGCTTAGAATAGCCAGTTGCCTAGTAGTTAGTGTTCTCTGCAGTTAGGAGAGGAGACTTGGGTTCAAGTCATTGCTCCAGGGTGGGGATTTGAACCTGGGTTTCCCACTATACTAGCTGTTTTGTGAATAGCATCTAAATCCCCTTGTGTACCTAGGCTGAAAAGTCAAAATGGTTTGTTTTGAAATGTTTTGACACTTCTGAATTATTTTTTTTCTTTTCAGACAAAGACATTTACTGAAGTTGACATGGATTTGCTAAATGTTTTGGTGCACCCAAATCTGCATTTTTCAGGAAAAAAATACCCCCAACCTTGCTCATTTCTAGTTCTACCAAGGAATATAATATTATTCTACTTCATGTCTGCCTCATTAGCAGTAGCAAAAATGCTTGCTTTTCTTTGTTGTTTAATTATTTACAGAATGATTCTGGATCTCTGAGTTTATGATTTCAGCAGCAAAGGAGCTGAATTTAACATTTGAAAAGGTCATGCCACCTATTCTGTACAGTTTCACATCTCAAAACATTCAGATAAGGCTCTTGCTAGCCCATAGTAAGAATATGTTGTTCCCTCTTCATGATAACAAATACCTTACTTCTGAGGAAATGCACTGTTTCATTTTTAATGCAACATGACACTGTGACAGGGAAAGTTAATGACAGTGTAAACTAGCTTTCAAGAAAGTTCAATGACTGAAAAAGATTAGATGGTTTTGATATGTTTAAGCTACAGGGATGGATTCATTTATTAGTGAGGCTATATGATCCCAGATACTATCCCACTGACATCAAATGAGGAGACTCTCAAACACTAACAAGCTTTGAATACAACTAACAACATGCCCCTTTGTCATGCCTTTGTCCATGCCTTCATCCAAAATGCCACTGAGCTGGTCAGGCCAATATCAGCTCTGTGGCATTTACTTCAACTGCAGAGTCAAACGATGATGTGTTTAGATGATATGTTGATGAGTGCCACAGGACTGGCCATAAATAAAATAACTAATACATAGTTACCATAAGGATGCTAATGGTAACCTGACACAAGAACTGGCTAGTATGGTACAGGGGGGGCACTTAATTCCACAAGGGGAGGTTTTTGATCTTCTTCTGTGGACAGAGATCTGTGTAGCTGGGGACCAACTTACCAACAGATTCCCAACCTACACTGGACTAACTGGAACTGCCCCTTTTCCTTGTGCATGGCAATTAGCCTCCTCTTCAGGCTGAAAATTTATGTGCCAGAATTGTATTCATCCAATCAGTTTTATAATGCAAAGACTTACAGAATTATAACTACTCTGAATACTGTCCTGTCTTATTAAAGCACTGTTGTTGAAGTAGTAGATGGACCAGACCATCTTTGTGCTACATAGTAACTCAAATCTGGAGTTTTCCATGTGCTTGCATTTGTTTATTTAGACCTCCCAAGGGCTTATCCTACACTCTAGGTACCCCACTTTATTTAAAAACAAATGTACAAACTACCATTTCCAGGCTATCAGTACAATATTTCAGTTCTTCCTTTAAGCAAATCTCTAGTCATCAGACTGCCCAGCCAAACAACAAGCCAAAACCTACAAATCCCATCAACCCCACTTCCAACCCTTTCACAAATATTTTCTGGTAAAGACAGACTGTTTGCATCATGCCCAGATTGTCTATACTGTAAATCTGATGGACCGCGCGGGGGGGGGGGGAATTCTGGCTTTGAGAAACTTCCTAGAAAAGGCTGTATTGGCAGTTTCCTCTCATTTACAGTAAGAAATCTCTAGCTCAAATGCCTCTTCTGATGTAGTAGCATCAGTGTGGCATGGGGAGGTAGAGATTTTTTCTAGTGACCTGGAAACAACCCTATCAGGGCTTACTGGTTAAAAATCACAACTTGAAATTCACTTGGATCTTATTGGCAACCAGTGGAGCATTCAGAGCAAAAATATATGTTCTCTGCAAGATGTTCTGCTAGCTTCAATTCCTAAGTGGTCCCCATTTAAAATGCATTACAGTGAGCTAATCCTGAGATGACAAAGACATAGGTAATGGTAGAAAATCCAAATCCAAAAGGAAATGACCCAAAATTCTTGCCAGGATTGAGGAGTGGGGAGAAAAGGAGAGAGAAACTTTCTAGTTCAATTTTACTTCTTTTTTAAGACGTGACAAATGGTTTTGACCATCACCCCTCAAACATGGGGAGTATGTCTACAATGCAGTTAGACACCCATGGCTGGCCCATGCCAGCTGACTTGGGCTCACAGGGTTCAGGCTGTAAAGCTGTTTAATTGTGGTGTAGACATTATGGCTAGGGCTGCAGCCCACCTCACAGGGTCCTAGAGACCAGGGTCCAGGCCAAGCCCATATGTCTACATTTCAATTAAACAGCCCCACAGTCCAAGCCAGGTGAGCCCGAGTTAGCTGACATGGGCCAGGCTTGGGTTTTTAATTGAAGTGTAGAAATATCTTTAAGGTACAGCAAAGCTATAAGGTTGCACAAAATGACCTTCTTAAACTAGAGCTGAGGTCCAAGCTGCAGTCTGGATCCAAAAGTTATGAAAATTGAGAAGAGTTTAGGTCTGCTGTTTTAGTTCTTTCCATTACACAAAGAGGGATCAATCACGCAGTTCAGGCCTAGATTCAGAGCAGATCTTCTCCCCAAAAATTTGCAAACATTGGGATCTGGGGTTTTAGCTCAGTCACACTCTAATTCTAACATGAATATACATGCCTTTGATCTAGTTTTCTTTGCTCAGATAAAGTCTGAGAAACTAATATAATAATAAATTTGGTAATTCAGTTTTACAAGCTCTGATTGTAGTACGTGATTTTCATCAGTTTCATATTGTGATGATTTAAATGGTTTTATCAAAATACCCTTGCAATCATTCAACTTTTTCACAAACCGTTGTTGGAGTCACTTGTCATTTGATAAGATAAAGACTGATTAGTTTGTTGTAAATGTCAGACCACTCTGCCTTTTTAGAGGAACCTTTAACTCTGATCTGGTGAAAAACAAAGGCCACAGAATGTTAAAAACACAGAAGGAAAACATTCTTCTAAAAGACACTGAACATTTGTATGTCATTTGGAAGAACATACCACAGATTAAACTTGGACATATTTGATATTGGTATGTGATTGAAAAAGCAATTGAACTTTATTGAAAATGGCACAGTCTTGATTAATTATTGATCTGGGCAAGTACAACACAAGCCTGCTGGAAGGAGGGTGAATTATATGATAATGATACACAATTGGTAATGCCAATACCAGTGGGTGCTACAGAAATACAGTATCTGGAAGAAAGAAATTAAGTTCCTTACACTACAGAAACCAATTAGCGGAAAAATAAATGCTTCAAAGAACATTGAATTGCCCAGCTAAAACTAGCTGGCTACTCAACTGCACATGCTTAGACTTATTTCAAGAAGTATATAGACTGGATCAAGTTTAATCGCTCTTCCTGTCTAATGTTCTGTAACTTGCGCTGCTGCTGTATATGAATAATATTGTTGGAGTATTTAATTGGCAATGGGATGGATGGCACTTAAAATACAGACATTCAGAAGACGAGGGGAATAGGAAGAGGAGTTTTTCCATTTAATTAGCTGGATAAACAGAATATTAAATTATGTATCAAGAAAGGAATTAAGGTTTCAAATACTGATAAATGCTGTATTTTAAACCCCACCTCATTCTTGGGATCACAGGACATACTGACAAGACTCTTCCTACCACTGTTCATGAACTATGCTGACCATCAACACACTTTTTAGAACTATTCCCTAAATGCAATTTGTATTTTCCTCTTCATCCGCAAAGTTAAGTCTGTCTCTAGTGGGAATCCTAAGTGAGGTCAGGAGGGAAAAAAACCCTGTGAACTGCCACCCCTGATCCTTTGGGCATTTTTAATAAAGCTGAAGCAAAACCAAATAACACAGAAGGTTCTGATGTGTCAAAATATGTCAAGAAAGATTGTCTTAATGGAAGCAAGATGTACTGTCTACTTCAGGTTTGTTTGGGATTTTTTTAATAAGATTTTTTTTTAAATAAGATTTTCAGTTCCGAAAGGGCCCCATCCTGCAGACCGCCTCACAAACATAGACCGAGATCCACCAAGGTACTTAGATACTACTGCTATCTACAAAGTCACTTGCTCAGCTGTCACCGGTAGGTGCCTAAACTTTCCCAAGTTTTTGGCTCTGGGCATGTGTAAATGCTTCCTCAGAAAAGCATCTAGTCACCTAGCTGATGCTTAGCTTAGCTGATGCGTAAACTACATCATAACCTCAAAGCAGGTGAAGACAGGTGTTGCCCTACCTATCTCACCAGTGGGCCCTGATCCAGTAGGCATGCCCTGAGCATGTCTAACTCCACAAAAAAATGTCAGGGGGTGGTGTGGAGAGGAGAATGTCTCTCTTATAACCTTTATCTCACTCGTGAAGTGGGAGATCCCAGTTCAGTTCCTCCTTCTGCTTGATAAGGAGTCTCTCTTACTGTCTTTGAAAGAATTAACATTAACGACAGAGGAGAATAATTTCAACAAGACAGACTGAGGAAGTCCAATATGAGGCTATGCTATAGCACTTAGCTGAGAGGTGGGAGACCCTTGGTCAAATCTCTCCTCCTCATCAGGTAGAGTAAGGAATTAAACCAGAATCTGCCACATCAGTGCCCTAACCACTGGCTTATACGGAGGATGCTACTGTTGTTGTCTCTTGTTTTGAATAGATATAGGCACACTCTGCAACTGCTGGACTTCAGAAGACAGGTTCCCAGCTGTGTATTGTAAGCGGAAATAGACACCTCCTTGCAGCCTGGACTTAGGCACTGAGCTGTGCAAGACGGGATGAGGTTTAGAACACATCTCTCATTGGCATCTCCCATTTGCTAGCTTAGGCAGCTCTGCACCTAGCATGCTGGCTTTTGTGGATCCCATTCCCAGGTGCTTCTCTCTTCACATTCATTGTATAGGGAGCTTAGGTGCCCAATTCAAGCTTTGTAGTTTCCAGTGGTTTTTCCAGGAGCCTAAAAGTTGTGTTGCAACAATCATCATTGCAATGCCTAAGACCCTTTGTGGATCTGGTTTCTATAACTATAGGATGTCCCATTGACTTAAAAAAAGGGAACATTTTTTTATCTTGCCTAATGAATTATTATGCTGCTTCTTGGACAGCCCAGGAACGTTCCCAGTTGTCCCATTTTCACTATTTTGGTTTCTATTGCTGAAAACCCAACCTCTAAAACAGAGTTAAATTGTACTGCCTAAAATATGGTTATAGAAGATTAGTTAAAGCTTACATACAGTTACTGAGGGCTACTTAGTTAATTTGAAGTCTGCCCAAAGTCACAGGAAAACATAAAAGGAATCAGGGAATGCTGAAACTAACCTAAATCTAGCAAGGTATAGTCATAAACATGTGCTTAACTTTTTACCATGAGAGTAGACACGGTGATTTCAATGGGATAACTCACTTGCTTAAAGATAAGCATGTGGTGATATGCTTTGCTGAATTGAAGCCTTAAGTGCTTCTGTTTCCCACTGTTTGGAGGACCTATTCTATTGTTTAGATACTAGTTGATTTATGCATAAGGTATTTTTGCCTCTGATTCAGTGACTGTTAATTTCACCCGGTTTATTTTATAACATCTTTACTTGATTATTTTTAGACCCAAATTAAAGATGTCACATTTATTTCTATAATTTTATTACCTCTTTCACATTCTCACTTTTATTTTTCTTTGGATTTTCTTAAAGTCTGAGTCACTAATTTACATTTTAAACCCAGTCCTGTTCTTTTACTTCATCTCAAGTAAAACCCTATTTTAAATATTTATACATACCGTTTTTAAAATTGGTATAGCTTTTAGCTGACAAATAGAATTTTAAATGGAGATGATAACTTTTCTTCTAGTTCCTTATATTGTACTACTGCTTTGGAGGACACATGGTAATGCTAGCTATGGGACAGATTTTCAACAGCTTTCAGAAAACATTCACAATTGCTCATGTAATGACATACCCATTTACAATGTGATGATGAAAAAAACCAGTAACCCATTCTTACCTAAAAATCAGAACAGAAGAGTCATCTTTGAAACAGATACTGCAAATAGAAAACAAAGCATTGTTCTATTGTTATTTATCACTCATTTGTTTTACAGCGGTCCCCAGAGGTCCTGGTCAGCAGTGAAGCCTTATCTTACACACAGTGCAAACAGATAGACATATCCAGTTCTTATCCTAAAGACCTTAAAACCAAAGAAAATCCTGCAGCCTTCTACTGTGCGTTCACTCAGGCAAAACTCCTCAGTAAACAAGTAATAGAAAAAGAATTCAGATGCAGGCATAGATTTCAATCCCACGTCCACAGCTCGCCCTGAAAATAAAAAAAATCTTTTTGGGAGGTATTCAGATCTGAGGGGGTTGGTCATAGATAAGACATGTAAGTCACATCAGGATCTGAACTTTATTCAAGTCCACTGTTGTTTCAGCTTGAGGCTTTGGATCAGATACTCAGCTGGTGTAAATTTTCATAGCCCCATTGACTTCAATGGAAGTGTGACAATTTATACCAGTTGAAGGTCTGCCCGTTTATTTCAAGCCTGTTTCAGCTCTATATATTGGGTTGAATTAATCTTTGGTGTAATCCTATTCTGATTTTGAAGTTGGGAATGGTTTTGGCCCATTCTACTTCCAACATATGTACTATACTAAAGAAAGCCTTCTATGTCTGATAGTAAGGTAAGCATGGGTTACTAGATTATTTCTGCATCGCATTGTAAATGGGTTTGTCATATTCTTAGCAAGTAGCGGAACGCCTTCGTGAAGGAAATGTCCCCAGGAAAGCAGATTAGCCAGAATCCTGTTGGAAAATGTACTCACCCTATTGTGACCACACCCAACTAGAAAAGGCATAGTTGCAGATGTGATAAGGTGAGTGCTTTCTTGAACTCAGACTGGTGTTCCAGCTAGACACTGCAGCAGGCCTATACTAATTGTCTTGACCTTCATCTTGCCATTGGAGTTCTACAGTCCCTGCTTCAAGAGAAGGTAGAAGGCCTCTGGCAAAACCTTCCTTCTTTGCTTTGCCTAGATGTACCCATCAAAGATCTGTGCTTGGTGATCACTTGTCCTTGTGGAAAGTGCCCCAATTTGGGGAAGGTACTGGAACGAGGGGTGCTGGGCAATGTTCCCTACAATTTTTTATATCCATATGCGGAATGAATTTTGTTATGTGCACCAATATAGAGGTGATTCATAGATTCATAGATATTTAGGTCAGAAGGGACCATTATGATCATCTAGTCTGACCTCCTGCACAACGCAGGAGACAGAATTTCACCCACCACTCCTACAAAAAAAACCCCTCATACCTATATCTGTGCTATTGAAGTCCTCAAATTGTAGTTTAAATACTTCAGGAAGCAGAGAATCCTCCAGCAAGTGACCCGTGCCCCATGCTACAGAGGAAGGCGAAAAACCTCCAGGGCCTCTTCCAATCTGCCCTGGAAGAAAATTCCTTCCCGACCCCAAATATGGTGATCAGCTAAACCCTGAGCATATGGGCAAGATTCATCAGCCAGATACTACAGAAAATTCTTTCCTGGGTAACTCGGATCTCACCCCATCACAGGCCATTGGGCCTATTTACCATGAATATTTAATTACCAAAACCATGTTATCCCATCATACCATCTCCTCCATAAACGTATTGAGTTTAATCTTAAAGCCAGATAGATCTTTTGCCCCCACTGCTTCCCTTGGAAGGCTATTCCAAAATTTCACTCCTCTGAGGGTTAAAAACCTTCGTCTAATTTCTAGTCTAAATTTCCTAGTGGCCAGTTTATATCCATTTCTTCTTGTGTCCACATTGGTACTGAGCTTAAATAATTCCTCTCCCTCTCCGGTATTTATCCCTCTGATATACTTATAGAGAGCAATCATATCTCCCCTCAACCTTCTTTTAGTTAGGCTAAACAAGCCAAGCTCCCTGAGTCTCCTTCCATAAGACAAGTTTTCCATTCCTCGGATCATCCTAGTAGCCCTTCTCTGTACCTGTTCCAGTTTGAATTCATCCTTCTTAAACATGGGAGACCAGAACTGCACACAGTATTCCAGGTGAGGTCTCACCAGTGCCTTTTATAACGGTACTAAAACCTCCTTATCCCTACTGGAAATACCTCTCCTGATGCATCCCAAGACCGCATTAACTTTTTTCACAGCCATATCACATTGGCGGCTCATAGTCATCCTATGATCAACCAATACTCCAAGGTCCTTTTCCTCCTCCATTACTTCTAATTGATGCGTCCCTAGCTTATAACTAAAATTCTTGTTATTAATCCCTAAATGCATGACCTTACACTTCTCACTATTAAATTTCATCCTATTACTATTACTCCAGTTTACAAGGTCATCCAGATCCTCGTGTAGGGTATCCCTGTCTTTCTCTAAATTGGCAATACCTCCCAGCTTTGTATCATCCGCAAACTTTATTAGCACACTCCCACTTTTTGTGCCAAGGTCAGTAATAAAAAGATTAAATAAGATTGGTCCCAAAACCGATCCTTGAGGAACTCCACTGGTAACCTCCCTCCAGCCTGACAGTTCACCTTTCAGTAGGACCCGTTGTAGTCTCCCCTTTAACCAATTCCTTATCCACCTTTCAATTTTCCTATTGATCCTCATCTTATCCAATTTAACTAATAATTCCCCATGTGGCACAGCATCAAATGCCTTACTAAAATCTAGGTAAATTAGATCCACTGAGTTTCCTTTGTCTAAAAAATCTGTTACTTTCTCAAAGAAGGAGATCAGGTTGGTTTGGCAGGATCTACCTTTTGTAAAACCATGTTGTATTTTGTCCCATTTACCATTGACTTCAATGTCCTTAACTACTTTCTCCTTCAAAATTTTTTCCAAGACCTTGCATACTACAGACGTCAAACTAACAGGCCTATAATTACCCGGATCACTTTTTTTCCCTTTCTTAAAAATAGGAACTGTCAAGGTTCCTCCCCCACTCTGAACTCTAGGGTACAGATGTGGGGACCTGCATGAAAAAACCTCCTAAGCTTATCTTTACCAGCTTAGGTCAAAACTTCCCCAAGGTACAAAATATTCCCCCCGTTGTCCTTGGACTGGCCGCTACCACCACCAAACTGTTACTGGGGAAGAGTTGTTTGGACGCGTCTTTCCCCCCAAAATACTTCCCAAAACCCTGCACCCCACTTCCTGGACAAGGTTTGGTAAAAAGCCTCACCAATTTGCCTAGGTGACTACAGACCCAGACCCTTGGATCTTAAGAACAATGAACAATCCTCCCAACACTTGCACCCCCCCTTTCCTGGGAAATGTTGGATAAAAAGCCTTACCAATTTGCATAGGTGACCACAGACCCAAACCCTTGGATCTGAGAACAATGAAAAAGCATTCAGTTTTTTACAAGAAGACTTTTAATAAAAAATAGAAGTAAATAGAAATAAAGAAATCCCCCCTGTAAAATCAGGATGGTAGATATTTTACAGGGTAATTAGATTCAAAACATAGAGAACCCCTCTAGGCAAAACCTTAAGTTACAAAAAAGATACACAGACAGAAATAGTTATTCTATTCAGCACGATGCTTTTCTCAGCCATTTAAAGAAATCATAATCTAACACATACCTAGCTAGATTACTTACTAAAAGTTCTAAGACTCCATTCCTGGTCTATCCCCGGCCAAGACGACTACAGACAGACACAGGCCCTTTGTTTCTCTCCCTCCTCCCAGCTTTTGAAAGTATCTTGTCTCCTCATTGGTCATTTTGGTCAGGTGCCAGCGAGGTACCTTTAGCTTCTTAACCCTTTACAGGTGAGAGGAGCTTTCCCCTGGCCAGGAGGGATTTCAAAGGGGTTTACCCTTCCCTTTATATTTATGACAGGAACTATGTTAGCAATTCTCCAATCATATGGTACAACCCCTGAGTTTACAGATTCATTAAAATTCTTGCTAATGGGCTTGCAATTTCATGTGCCAATTCCTTTAATATTCTTGGATGAAGATTATCTGGCCCCCCCGATTTAGTCTCATTAAGCTGTTTGAGTTTCGCTTCTACCTCAAATATGTGTGGCCGTTGATAGCGTGCTGTGCGGCTGCACAGCTTAGAGGGAACTTAGGTGTTGGGCATGCTGTCACACTCCCTGGCTTCACGTGGTTTCCATTATAGATAGGGTTTACAGTTTGGTTAAATGGCTCTCAGTACCCCCACTATAAACATTGTTCCAGCACCCTGGCCTTAGAAAAGGAGGGCTAAAAATCTCCCTTCCAACTTCTTCTTTCCTGCTGTAAACTAATCATTGTTTCTTAGAATGTTCACATACTGTTATTAGCTTGGCAGCCCTCAGTGAGATGAGACTTTTGGAAACTGGATCACTAGATGAATTAAACTACCACTTCTGCTGGTCTAGGAAACCTGAAAATGAACCAAAGATATACGGCGTCAGATTTTCCATCAAGAAGTCTATCCTGAATGCATGTAGCTCTCTGGTATTTATCAATCAGAGGATCATGCAGCTGGATGTGACATACTAATTTGGGAACTCTGACTCCTCTGTCCATCTATGGGCCAACACTTGACTACTTCAAACAGCAATAAGATGGGTTCTATTCTCAACTGGAACAAATCATCAAGATTGTCCCTGTAAGGAAAAGTCTTGCTGTTCTCGGTGATTTCAGTGCCCATATGAGTAAGAATTTGGAGCATTGGTGACACATCATTGGCCAACATGGCACAGATAGCTTCAATGAAAATGGCCAGTGTGTCCTTGAAAAGTGTGCCTCTTGTGAGCTGATAGTCTCAAATACCTATTTTGCTGGCAGAAGCAGCAGCAAGGTTACATGGAGGCACTCCTGCTGAGGACACTGGCATCAGCTTGACCTCATCCCAATCTGTAACAGAAACAATCACAATGTACTGCATGCTTAACTGACATGTCCTTCACAATATGTTTATTGCAAAAAAAATCTGGGAACAAGAGGCATCTCCCTATGCAGCATTCATTGACCTATAAAAGGCCTTCAACACAGTTAACAGGAATGGCATATACAAGTTTCTGTTGAAAACTGGCTGTCCACAAAATGTGCTTTCTCTATTTAAGCAGCTTCCTGAGGTAATGAAGGCAACTATCTAGTATGAAAATGAATCATTGTCCGAGTTTAGCACTGATACTGGCATGACACAAGGCTGCATCTTAGCGCCTACCAGCTTTGGCATTGTCTTCTCTATTCGTCTTAAGTATGCTTTTGGAAACAATTAATCTGACATACTAATTGAATTGAGGATTGATGGCACCTTGTTCAACATCAAACAATTTCAGACCAAAAGGCATGTCACCAGCTCACCCTTTAGGATCTGCTCTTTGCAGTTAACATTGAATTTGTCTCTAACTCACCTGATAAATTGCAGATCATGATGAATAAGTTCTCTGATGCATGTATCAAGTTAAGCATGGTAATCAGTATCAATAAAACAGGTCACTAACATCCTACCTAAAATCTACATCAATAATGAAGATCTGGACAAGCTCTGGACTTCTGCTATCATGCCTCAAGTCTAACCAGCTCACTTAGACTTGATAGAGAACTTGATGAGAGAATCAGCAAAGCCTCCATCACCTTTGGCAAATTTACCTCACATGTCTGGAAGAACAAGCTGCTAACCCTGAACACAAAGGTGTCCGTTTATCAGTACCCTGTTCTACGGCTGCGAAAGCTGGATCATGTACTCCAAGCAGAAATGGAGATTGAACAGCTCCCATCTTCACTGTCTTAGAAAAATCATTTGCGTCTCTTGGGACCAATGGATCACTAACAATAAGATCCTTGAGAGAACTTAGTCTATAGTCTATGCAAATTATACTGGATGCTCACTGGTTTTGCTGGCTGGGACACATGAAGCATATGTGTGAGGGAGTGGACTAAGACCCCTGCTGGAAGCCTCAGGGTTATGCTACACCCATCCCAGGAAAGAGCCGTGGAGAGATCCTCCGAGTAGCCTAGAGTGGTTGCGCGGAAGCAACCAATCAAAGGCGCTGCTGAAATGGCCAATCGGGCCATATAAAAGGAGTGCAGAACAGAAAGGAGTTATTTGCTGCCTGGAGCTAGAGAAGAAAGGACTGCATGTGGAGGCAGGGTCTAGGGGAGTGTGAGGCTCCTGGCTGGCTGTTAGGATTAAGCTAAAGCCAGTTTGCTGGCAGGGACCGGGGGAGCAGTGAAGGAGCTTCTGACTGGCTGCAGGGACTGAGTAGGGACTGAGCCTGGGAAGGGCCACAGGAAGATAGGGAGGAAGCCCTGGGGATATGGCCCCATACCAGGGCTGGACTTGTTTAAAGACAACTGACACACCCAACCAGAAGGGGCACTTGCAAGAGGTGGGTTCTGACCCTGTTACAGTATGCATCAAGACTGTCGAACAACTCAAGAACTGTCCACAATGCAAAGGAAAGCCAAAGCTCTGATAAAGTGATGAGGTCAAGCAAGGTCTCAGGAAATTCAACATTCCCACTGACAACTGAGAGAACCCTGCCCACAACCACTCCATCTAGAAAAGGTGGACCAACACTGGTGGTGTCATTGCTGAGAGCCATCAGAGAGCCCAGGCTGAGGCCTGCAAGTCAGCCAGGGAGCAGAGTGTGCTCCAACCTTCATCTGGCAAGTGGACCTGTAGCCACTGTGGAAAGGTCTGTCGCTCATGCATTGGGCTTTTCTCCCACACTATAGTCAAGCATCATTGACTGACTGACTTTGTCATGTTTCCTTTCATCTGTCAAGATGTTGGATGGTCATACAATAACTATACAGAAATTGTGAATGTCTTCTGGAAAGCTGATGACAGTGAGTCAAATATGTATGGTAACAATGAGCATTAGAACAAAAGTTCTAATGCTCAAGGGGTAGATTGTATCTTAAGCACAGCCTTGAATAAGTAGGCCCAGAGAGTGCTATGCCTCAGACACATCCCTCAGACACAGTTCCTCCCTGCTTCCACTATGCTCCAGGGTTGCAGTAAATTGCTGGCCTATACCAGTAACAAATTATGACAACCCCTGCATTAGCTGAACTGTGCTGGCTGACATGTTTGGGGCAGACCCAAGACTTTTCCTACTCCCTGTCCACTTTTTCAAAGTGAGAATGAGTCCAAGTAACCCACACAGGAATTAAATATGGGGTGGGTTCTTAATCCACATTATGCCTCTTCATTTGCATGATGTCAAAGTCAGTCTACCTCAACATTATAATATGTTACTCTCTTCCTTTGGGGAGAATTTCCTGACCTTAATTTTAATAAGCTTTATTTCAGGTACTAGTCAAATGAACATCTTGCCGGGTTTTATATCATGTACTATGTGACACAGATTTATGCAATAAGCTGCAAGATTTATGAATACATTGCACCATATGTGGCATAAATGCTTCTAACTCTGCCTGTTCTAGTAACAGGAATTTTCACACCAGACCAGACCTGTGTCCATTTAGTGTAGTACCCTGTCCCTGAGAGTGACCAGCATGAAATGCTTCAGAACAAGGCAGCTGTAACTCTGGGGAGTGTCCTCCTAATATGTAATAGTTAGAGTTTTGATGCACAAGGTTTTATATCCCTTCTATAACTTGTTTTAATATTTACTATAACTAGATGTTCTTGTGAACCATATAAACATCCAGTCCCACAAATCTTGCCATGCTCTTCACTTTAAAGTCCTCCTGTGGCAATGAGTTCCACAGTCTAGATATGCATTTCAGGTGCAAAAGTATTTCCTTGTTATCAGTTTTCACTTCCTGCCTTTTAATTCCATTGAATTCCCTCTTGTTCTTGTAGGAGAGGGTGAATAGATGTCCCTGACACACCTTATCAATATCGTTCATTATTTTGTATACTTCTATCATTTCCCCTCTTATAGATCTCGTCTATAAATGAAACAATTTGTCCTTTCTATATCTTTATAAATATGTTTTTCCATGCACCTGATCATGCTCTTTTTCAGCTGTATTGCTCTTCAGCACAGAAGCAGAGAAGAAAACCTGTGTTTGAATTACTCATTCTTTTACTGAGCAGTCATAAAATGAGGAATTTGTCTAAGAGATCACTACATACAAAAGTAGAAGGATTTTTTTTTAATCTTGGACATGTTCTTTATTTGTACTAAGCAAACTCCTGAGAAGAAAACTGGATATAATCTAATTAAATATATCAATGAGTATTTTAATAAAAGCTATTTTAATAATTAATGAAATGCACAAGAAATTTAGCATATTAAACATAAAATACATTAATATTGCAATGCTGTAATTTAGATTATGAAAAAAGTAAAGTATAATTACTACATAAGGTTTCTTGAGCTGTGCAAGGACACCTAACATAAACCACAGTGCAGGAGTGGGGCTTAAGTGTTTATAAGGTGCTATAGCATATGCTATACACCAATATTTTATTATTTTATATAGCAGTAACATTTGCACTGAAATACTATTGATCACTTATAACTAGTCCTTACAACGGAGTGCTGTAGTGGGGAAGAGTGTTAGGAGCCTTCCTTCTCAAGTTTACAGCCCATATCATAGCTTGGAAGAACTGAACACCTTGTCCTCTGGGAGCATAGGATCTGTGACATCCCTGCTCTCCCGTGGGTTCACAGTGCTCTGGAGAGAGACAGAGAGGTGTGAGGAAAGAAGGAGGACCTAGCTTCATTCCTTCTTTCTTCTTGAAGCAGCTACTGAAGGAGAATATGGCTGCAGCTTGTAAAGAGGAAGGATGATCTTTTGATTGAGACACTGGATTGGAACTCAGGAGAGTTATATTTCTGCCACAGACTTCCTGTGGAACCTTGTGCTAATCTCTTAATCTTTGTGCCTCAGTTTCTTATAGGTAAAGGGGAGATAATAATATAGTGTTGAGAGGGTAAATCCATTGAGGCTGTAATGGGTAATGTTCCTCAGCAACAGCACCAAGTGGTTAGGCAACTAGGTTTATACTTGCCCTGCCTCCAAGATCTCTGACTGGTCACTGTCACACACCTTGGCAATTTGACTTTTGGTGTGTGTTGACTCTACTCTGCTCAGGTCTCCAATTAGCCTTAACCCATGCCCTCCAGGATAACAGAATCTCAACAAAGGTATCGGATCCCATTCTGTCACAGCTGGGCAGCCTTCAGTGTGTCTTTTGACCCCTGCAGGTGTCTGGTTCCAGCCACAAAATTTTCAAAGTCTTTACCTATCCCTGGAAGTGAGGGTTTTTGTGCTCTTCAGAACAAGCATGGTTGGTAGGGGGTATGGGCCCTTCCACATCACCAGGCTTCAGCCCAGGACCCTGTAAGAGGCAACAATATCCAGCACTCTGGAGTGCTTTAAGGCTGCCTCCTGGGCCCCTTCCTACCACTCACTACCTCACCAAAGGCTTACAGCTTGATACAAAGTAGTAAAGAAAAAGAGCATAATTGAACAGTCAATCCCTCTAGGCTCAGTAGGCAGGCTCTTTCTTCCCCGCAAAGGCTTCTACAGCACCCTTCTTCAGGGGTGCTTAAGGTACAGCTAGATCCCTCCCCTGGCAGGCCCCTTTTGAACTGTGTGATTCCCTTTTAAGCTCCACCTCCAGCTGAAGCATGCTCTTCAGGTGGGGTCTCCTTGGCCCAGAGTTGATCCTTAACCCCTTCAGTTCAAGTGGGGGATTTATACACTCCATTGCAGAGATCCTCAATACCTATATAAAGAGTAGTAGTGGGCATGCATGTGTAAGCAGGATCTGAATGATTGCTTCCCTGACAGCTAGCTGGGAGGGAGAAAGACTTGGGAGTGTTTATGTAAATACATTTTGCTCCTGCTCTGCTTACATATTCAGCAAAAAGTGATTGAGTTTGGCTGGTGTTGGGTACAAATCACCTTAGTACTGAATACAGGGGTGGCAAAATATGGTTATCAATGTTGTAATTATTGTAGGAATACAGGGAAGCAGGACTGTGCTTAACCTGTCCCAAATGACTGTACTTAACCTGTTATCCTCAGTTGAAAGAACCTCTTTAAATCAGGGGTTCGAATGTCACAGCTCTGTAGAAGTAAGGGGGCGGGGGGAACAGGTATCCCCAGCCAGGAGGCTTCATACACTCAAGGATTCTCCCTAGACTGGTTTAACCTGTTCCTCCCACTGTTCAAAGAATAGAGCTAAATAGGCTTCAATAGGAGCCTCTTTGTTATATTAAATGTCCAATCAGAGCTGAAATCAGTTGTGGTAGGATTATGTTTCTGCCCTGCCTGCTAAGAGCTAAAAATCACTGAGAGCTAAAATCACTTGACTTAGGGCTGTCTTTCTGCTCAGCCTGCAAAGAGCAGAAAATTACTAACAGACTGATGTGCCGAGGTCACAGCAGAGAGGCAGGTGGCAACAGAAGATGGCTGACAGTCAGCTGGTGAACGAATGGCTGGTCCGGCGGGGAAGTGCAATGAGCAGCCAGCAGGGTGGCTGGTGGAGAGGCGCGGCGAGTGAGTGCCCGAGCAGCGGTGTGAGTAAGGTACCTCTTTACCTCACCAAGTGGGGGAGGGAGAGGGGAGGTGAACTCTGCAGACACACCTCTGAACTCTGGGTCACCATTGACCAAGCACAGCAACTGTGAGTGGGGTGCAGAAAAGGGTCAGGCACGTGAAAGGGACTTTTGGTTTGCTGGACTTAAGAACCTGAAGGGAACAGGACACTGCCCAACCTACTTGGGGGTGGGTCTTTTACTCATGGTTTATGTTTATGAACCCTGATTATTAAAAGTTTCTTTTCTACACTCAGACTCTTTGCTTGTGAGTGGGGAAATATTGCCTCTCGGAGGCACCCACGGGTGTGTGTAAATTTCCCAGGTTACTGGGTTGGAGCTCGAGCCGGTTCTGTGTTGTATCAATGGAAAGGAACCCCTAGATATTGAACCTGGCCCTGATTGCTTTTGGCTCCACCTGGCAGAAGGGTTACATATGCTTTGTGCACTCAGGAAATAAATATGACCGGAATGCCTTGAGGATAGTCTAAAAGAGTTGGTGATCTTAGTCCAACTCATAATAGATAAGTGCTCAGGATCACATAACATTTTACACTGATTAGTGGAATGCATCCCATAGATCCAAAGATAAGTCATATGGACACTGGACATCCCTATGGCCTTCCTTAGTACCTTCTCAGCCATAACAATTATTCCTCCAGATCATAGTTGAGATACATTTCCAGGGTGACATAGGAAAGCTTGAACTGTGCTGAAATTCAAGCAGTTTTTGAGAGAAATATAGGGCTTGCATCTCCAAAGACGTGAATATGACTTTGGACCCATTCCTGCTTAGTTTATCCAGGAGAGTAGTCTCATTGATTTTAAATAGGTGAGAAATGTGGACCTTTAAGAGAACAGTTTAAAGTCCTTGTTTTGATCACCATGTACAATCAATTTTATTTTCTGACCTGAATGTCCTCTGATGCAAATAACACTACTGCACTTTCCTGACCAGCACTCGAATAAACTATAAGAAATCTTATAGTTTAGGATAGAACTACATTGATAGCAGGGAAAAAAAAAAAACATGAATTGTATGAATGGTTCATTAAAGTCCTGATGCCTCATTTTTGTGAGCACTGAATTAAATCAAAACACAATTTGGTATTAGAAAACAAACATTGCAAAGCCATATCACTTTTTAAAACATATTAAAAAAGAAACTTTAATTCTGAACTTGGCTTCATGCCAAATAAATTACATTTTTTTTAGTGCAAACAAACAAGTGAAACCCCCAGAAATTCAAAACTCTGAGTCAACCCCCCCACCCCACATAATAATGATATTGTCTTAAAATCATGTGATTCTTTTACAAAAATTTCTTTGTCTTCCAGATTCTGAAACTTTAGATTATACGCAGATCACATTTTCAAGATTTTCTCTCTGCTACCATGATGGTTAGAGACTTACTTTTATTTAAATTCAAGCTGAGAATCTCATGACACTGGTACGTGGGACTAAGAAATACACCAAATATTGTGAATCTAGCAATAAAATTGTAAGATTTGGCAACACTGGAAATATGAGTGGCATTCATTTCTCATTTATATGGTTCTTGATTCCACAAAACATGTGCCTGAAATATCTAGAAATTCCAATGGAGAAATTTCTGCTGTCTCTGTAAAAGATTGTGACTGTGTTGTGAGTACTGATATTTACCTTTACAAAGTACAGTAATTTTCATGGAGAGCAGTATATTTTTACAAGGCAATTAAGATATTAAAGTCATCAAGCTAAACATAAAACAATTACTTAATTTGTAAATATTTTGTTTATAGGGCACAAATATACTTATGCAATAAATGTTGGCAATTTCATTACACCTTTGAGTAAGCTAATTCTATAGCAATTTATACTGGAGGCCCTGCAGCACATCACTGTCTGGTGAACTAGCTAGTGGTGGCATCCTCTACTGTATATTTGTTTCTTGTAAGTATGATTAATTATTTTTGAAATATAATCTTAGCTGTACATTTCCTATTTATGTGTTTGTTACTCTGTGTCACACATTAATTAGCCTCAATAAATTCCTTTTTCTAAACCTCTTTAAAGATGAACCCTTTCTTAACTTCAGTCAATTTTCTCTTGTTCCTGGCTTCCAGCCCTCCCAATCAGTTTCATATTATGTATCTATTTTACCCCTTCAGGGATCCCCTTTATCATCTCCCCATTTAATTTCATTTCCTTAAGAATAAATAACTATTACTAAACTTCTCTGTAAACTGTAGTACTAACCTCTGAGACTCTTAAATATATTGATTGTCTCTAGCTTTTCTATCAATGTCTTCCCTGTACAATTGCACACAAAATTGTCCACATACTCTAAATGTTGTTGTGACGCACTCTATATGATTTTATCAAAGTATGCTGATGAGTGTGAATATAATATAACTAAAATATGCTTAATGCAAAAGGTCTCTTGTAAGGTATCATTACAAAGCTTATAATCTACTGAGTGTGGTCATCCTACTTGTATAAATGTATCACTCTTGTATCTGAAACTAGAAATATGAAAAAGTCCCTCAGAGTTATACTGTAGTTATGCATTCATGATGGTTTGGAATCTTGATGTCTCCCATCAATCAGGGTAATTGACTGTGGATGGCTCTGTTTGCAGGCAGGCCTTCCTGTGAGTCAGGCTGGGAGGAATGAAGGCTTGGGGTCTCATAGGAAATGTGACCATGTCACCTGGTACTGAAATCCATCTTAAACCTGGTACTTTTCCATTTTGTGGGGGACCCTGAAAGACAAAAGATTCCTGCCAAAGCCATATAAGGGATGGAATAGAACAAGAGGGGCAGCCATCATGAGAAATCCCCGAGCTACCACCTGAGCTGCAACAAGGGATGTACCCGGGGAAAGGATTGTGCCCAGATAAGAAAGGTGTCCGGTCTGTGAAACAAACTTATTGAAACATCTCTAAGGGTGAGATTTTACCTGTATTCAATTTTTATTACTGTACTAGACTTAGACGTGCGTGTTTTATTATATTGTGCTTGGTAATTCACTTTGTTCTGTCTGTTACTACTTGGAACCACTTGAATCCTACTTTGTGTATTTAATAAATTCACTTTTTACTTATTAACCCAGAGTATGTATTAATACCTGGGGGCGGGCAAACAGCTGTGCATATCTCTCTATCAGTGTTATAGAGGGCGAACAATTTATGAATTTACCCAGTATAAGCATTATACAGGGTAAAACACATTTATTTGTGGTTTGGACCCCACTGGGAGTTGGGCATCTGAGAGTTAAAGACAGGAACATGTCTGTAGGCTGCTTTCAGTTAAGCCTACAGCTGTTGCCAGACATGGTTCAGTCCTGGGTCTGGGTTTGCAGCAGGCTAGTGGGTCTGGCTCAAACCAGGCATGGCACTGAAGTCCCAAGCTGACAGGGCAGGAAAGCAGGAGCAAAAGTAGTCTTGGCACATCAGTTGGCAACCCCCAATGGGTTTCTGTGATCCAACCCATCACAGTTGTCTCCATAAATCATAATGTAGTGTCAAAGATTTTCTTCGTTAAAAGTTTAGCAACTTCTCATATGATCCTGGGAAATGACTCCCATACATCCTAATATCTTTGTTACCACAGTATAAACTTGTATAAAAAACTATCTCAAAGATTTCAGCCTTGGGGCTAGAGTCACAAGGGGGACATATGGGTTGCAATGCTACCTACCAAAAAAAGAAGTGGTACTGTCACTGCTCTGGTACCCATTAGCTCACTTACCTCAGATGTGAGAGATATGGGTTCAAATCCCTATTTTGTCTGATTAGGAACTAGATCTTCCATACCTCAGGAGAGCACCCTAACTGCTAGGTTGCAGGGTAGGTTTCTTTCAATATCTCCTGCTCCATTTTGTATAAATAATTAAGTATTTACTGAAACAGGGACTTACCCCTTTCAGGAGAACTAGCTAACCACCAGGTTGCAGAGTAGAGTCATTTTCACTTTCTCCTTGGTCCAATGAATATTTAAGAATTTCATACAAAGTGGAGCAGCTTCAACAGGAGAGATTGGGAGGAGTCCACTCCTACTCCAGTGGTTAGGACACTCTCTGGGCTGTGGGTTCAGGTTCTCATTCTACATCAGCAGATCAGGGAGCTCAAGCTGGGTCTCCCACAGGTTAGCTGATTGCACTAACTGCTGAGCTATGAGGGCACTGCCATCTTCTTGCCATGTGTGTGGATAGTCATGCTTAGAGCATACTTGCCGACATGGACCCTGCAGGTAAGATAGGTGGGGGATTCCCTACTTTATGAATCTTGCTACAGCTTAGGTGGAGTTAGGTGCTGAGCTGCTCAGTAGTTTCAGGACTTGGGGAACTGAAGCAGTTTAGGCAACACAGGGGAATTTATCGGCAGAAATGTAGGCACCTAGGGCCTCTAGCCACCTACAGGTTTAAGTGGAAGATGAGTGACAGGTTTGTGAATCCCAGTGATGCCTAAATGTTGAACTTGGACATGTAAAGTATCAGTGAATAACTCCCTCTTGTGAATCTAGCCCTCATAACTTTGAAGTTGCTTTTTGTGAAATTGTTATGTGAGCAGCAGATACTTGGCCAGATTCACCAATATGCTTTGGCTGCGTAGCCCACTCCTGACCATCTCTGGTGAAAGAGTAGCTTCTCTGTGTTTCTATTTAGTTGCATCTGCTGTTTTGTATCTGCTATAAATATCACAAGCTTCTAGGACTAATGCAAATCAAACCAAATTGAAAAAAAAAAGTGTGATTGCAGCAATCACATACACTTCTCCGAAAGAATCCACAGCTCAGGCTTTGGGGGTGGCGGTGGGGGGGTAGACATTTTTACAGACCAGGATTTCTGCTAGTTTTGAATGTAGAATACAGGGTAGCAGTAGACATAAAATCACTTTTCACCTTGCCAAAAAAGGGACATTTTCTGAGGGAAAGAAAACATATTTCTGAAATACGATGGATAAAACAGTGTATGAGAGTCACTGTACTCAATGTTAACCTTCTGTATTTTGTATGATGTCCTTATGGGTCCAATTTTCAGTCATAGGAAGATACATCTGACTAAATTATGTATTGAGGTTTCTATACACTATAGGAAACTACATTTTGGAAAATGAGCTTTTTATTTCTAATTATTTGTCTGATATTTTTGTTCACTCCTATTCTGTCCTGGAAAAAAAAAAAAAACATTACTGTCCAACTTTATGTCACAGTCTGTATACTGCCAACATTGTCCCTTTAGCTAAAGTGATTGGGGCTTATGCTTTTGGAGCAGGAGTATAAGAATTCAGAGTAATACCGGAGTTAAAAGTTCCAAATTGCCACAGCATAGTAACAATTGATAAATCCTAGTTTGAGTCCGTTACACTATAAAATAGTGATATTTTATGTTGTGTATCATACTGCTGATGGGTGAGCTGGATTTAAGGGACTGAACACTTTTCATAACTTTCATAATCATGTACTGTTACATTTTATTTTATTATCTTTCCTCCTTTCTTAATTATTTTAGCATATATTTATTAACATCCACTTACATGGCTGAGTCTTGTGAGTGACTCAAGCCAAGTTAGAAAAAGAACACTTACTAAGTGAGACTAGATGACTTATACAACTGGTGATAGAATGTGAAGACTTTCACTTCCAGGATGCTAATTCAAACCAGTCACAGGTCAGTTCTGAACACATTATCTTCACCATATTGTGGGTGTGTGGTAGATTTGTGAAATGTACTGGTGAAAGGGATGGTTTGGAAAGTGCTGCCAAAACTACAGCTGCAGGGCACCCACCCCAATGGAGTCAGACTGGAATGCAAATGTGATGTTTCTTGCTTCTACTCCAGTGCTTCTTCATGCGAAGCATGAGCCATGCTGTACTAACTGAGATCTCTCCTTTGCCAATAACAATTTGAGGCCCTGATGAATTACTGTAGGATTTCTTTACTGTGGTCTTGGCTAGTGCATATTGCAGGTTCTGTTGGAGCTAAAATGTGTGGATTATGTAGGAGCAATAATGGTCAGGCCTGAGCCTGCAGAAGGTCAAAGTGTGACTTACGGTTTGACAAGTATTTCTAAACAAACGTTTAGATTGTAAGATGGAAAATTTCTGTTACAATTACAAAATGTACCTAAGCTAAAAGTTGTGTAAATTGCTTGCTAAATAACTGATAACAGTGTGTTTATATGTTGGTCCCGACCCAATGTGGTGACCCAACAACAGGGAAGTTGAGATAAACAAGAAAGTACTATTAAGGTCAAAAGCTGAGAAATTGAGGCAACCAGGAAAGTATAGTAGAGAGAAAAACAACCATAGGCTAAGTAGCCAATATACGAAGTTGTCACCATATATGGCTTATGTGTGCTTGAAAATTAACCAACAAAATGGTTAATATTGTATATGTGTTTAATTGGAAGATATATGATCCTTTAATGTTGATTGGTAGAAGCAGAATGAATATATAATGTGGATTTCTATATATAGGCTAAAATGTAAGGGGGTAACTGGATTATTGTGGGACAAATCCATCATGATCTGCCTAAACCTCAGGAGCATATCTTTTTTCTACCTATCTGTCACAATCTACTGCTTTAATAGTAGCTGTTAACCACAAGAAATGCTTTTGGTTCAAATAAAGTTTTGAATTAATAAACCGGAGTCTCTCGGTCCCAGTGTGTTACAGTTCACCAAATAGTTACACTCCCTGCTCTTGTGTAACGGGACTCCCCACACAGTCTATTTTCTCTATAAACACACCAGTTATGCAAACATGGAATTGAACTATTCCCACTCAGCTCCTAATAATTGAGAGAGCCTGAACAAGTGGCATGAAAGGAGCAGGAATAGGGACACATCGTGAATGTTGGGTCTTCTGTGTGGGTTTGAGATAATCAGATGGCTTTCTGGGAATCCTTGGATTTACTTGACCCAACCCTGCATGGCAGGGTTAGTTCAGTCATTTCTGGACAAACATCCACATCACGCACATGTAGTCTGCATTGCAGAAATACAACTGGCACTTGAATGGGTATGGAGAGTGAATTATTCACTTGCTTCCTAGAGCAGCTTTCTCTAGGGTGAAAGGTGGGGATATTAATGCGGCACTGAGGGGAAGCTTGACTGAATGTGTGTTGGCGAGGGAAGAAAATGATATAAGTTCAAGGCTAAATGAGTAGTCTTCATCAGAAAGTGGAATTAGAGAGAAGAGCAAAGAATGAATCACAACGGCAAATCAGCACTCTTCAGTACTCTTTTCCTCAAAGCCTTCTGTTGGAGTATGAGAGGAGAGTGAAATTATCAAATTAAGCCCATAAACACCAGATAATTCAATTGCTTTCCCTCCTTCCCACATCTTTGCTACTCAGAGCAAGCCAGAGACACAGAAAGCTAACAGATTAGAAAATCTGAGATTTCTGAGATGTTTCATTCTTCTCAAAAAGGAGCAAGGAACCTGAGTTTTGCACAGAACATTTGAATGGGTTGTTTTTCCTTGTGAAAAAAGAATATTAGAAAATGTGATAATATAATAATTGAGAAAGTCAAAAGGGACTTGGCCTTGTCTGCACTGAGATATGCCACAAACTGATGTCCGTGAAGAAAGGATAAAGGATTTGCCTTTTGGGTAGTAGCCTGCCTTAAGGGTGGTGGATTGTCATGCCACTTCAGCTGCGGCTCCAGGACAGTGCTTACCTAAACTCCTTAATGTGCAGAGAGAGTGCACGCACTGCTATGCCCTTAAGGGACTTTAGTGTGTGGTTTCCTCCATCGACAGCTAGAAGTAGTGTGCTGGTGCCTGCTGATTGAAGCAATGGCACTTCCCCCCCCATATCACTCCTTTTTGTCATGGTTCGCTCAAAAGAGAGAGCCAGCTGTTGCATCAGGGACACTTTGAAGGAGACACATTCCGCCTTGTGCAGAGGCCGCACACAATCCGGTCACATTAGCATTTTTCTTCCAATTTATTCTGTAAGTAAGGTCTCAGATTTTAAAGTGACCCCAAGTAGCTATTGAGAGAGTTAACTATGTAAAGGGAAATCATTAGTGTGAAATAGTTAGAGTCATTAAGGTCATTGAGGGGAAGACAGCCCAAACCTTGGACACTGCTTTGGAAATTCAGTAAGTTCTGAATGGAATATGATTTTCTAATACATGTTTACAAACAAGTCACTTACGGCAATTGTGTGTGTTGTTATTGTACATGTACAGAGTGTTCTTTATATATCCATTTTGTGCTTATTTTTTGTTTACTACATTTTTCTTTAAAAATGTGCTGAATCCTTTTGCCATTATAAGGCTGTTATGTCATGTTTTGCAGCTGAAATTGATCTTTGAGATAATCTTGTGCTACACTGCTTACAAAAGTATTTGTTTATCATTAGTGCTAGATGCATCTCTTTACTAATAGATAAAAGGAGCCAGTTCAGCCTTGCAAATGCAATTTTGGAAAAGGCTGTTGATCTGCAATTTTAACGATTGTACTAGTTGTGTCTCACAGAATTTTAATTTATTTAACAATTAAAGGTCTGAACAGCAGTCCTGTAGCAGCTTTGCCAGATGACAGCACTTCAGTAAATGCACATCTTATTCCACTTAGTCCCAAAGAGCACTCTCTTCTCAGCATACACACAGAGAAGTTAGATAAAAAACATAAATACTCTTGCTGGAAGGTTGCAACATAACACTACTTTATTGCTTAGAATTTAGAACCATACCACAAGAGAGAGAGACACAAGGCATGCTGCTTCCTAAAACAGAAAGGCACAGCATACCCACTTTAATCTAGACTGTTATCTGAAGGCTGCCTATGCTGGCATCTGGCATGTTTCCCTACAGAGCATCCTAGCCTGCAAACAGGACCAGAAACCTCCCCTCCTCGCTTAAATGGTAGCTTGCAATTCCAACACAGTCCACAATACACTACACTCTCTAACACAACAAAAGTGATTGAAGCAGCAGTCTTACCACTTGGGGCATATAAGACAAGACTGGGCAAGTACAGTAGAAGGGGAAACCCTGCATTGGAATAGAGTTAGGCTCTTGGTCACAGCCAGGATGTAGAGGGTCAGGGACAGGAAATGGAGTCAGATCACTGCACTAGCCTTAGCACCCAAAGATAATAGTCATGCATCATCCTCTCTGGCTGCACTGCAGCTTCCCCCTAACAGACTCACCTTTTGCCTTGCCTTTGTCCCTTATTCCCTGACCTCTTGTCCCTCCTCATTCTTGTTATTTTCTCCCTGTTTCTATTGTTACCCAGATTGCCCACCCCTAGTTTTCTCCTCTTCACCCCACCCACCCTTGCTCTATAGCACCTGTGGCAGCCAAATAACACACACTGCCATTTAGTCTTACTGAGACTGGACCAAACCGTACTTGCCTTAGTCATGCAAGGGGTCCAGTTGGCCTCAGAGGACTTGCTGTATGGATATGGCAAGCTGGATTTGACTGCCTCTCTTTCCACATATGATGCTACAGTATTTGTCATGAGCTCAGGAAGGCTCTGACTCTTCCTGCCAGGATTTTGCTTAGGAAAGACTATGAACTTTTGAGATTATTCCTTCTTTCAGAGAATTTTTTTTTTGTATTTATCAACTGATCTTGAACTTTTCCTTTGTGAAGTGTATTAACCAAGAAGATGGTTGCCAAGCTATTCCAAAAAATCTGGAGTGGACTTTTGGATATTCCAACTGGATTTCGGACCCCAATGTGGCATAGGGAATGAGATTCGTCTTTCGTCTGGTCTACACTAGAAACTTATATTGGTATAACTAAGTCATTCAGGGGTGTGAAAAATCCACAAACATGAACGACGCAGTTTACCGATCCAACTTCCAGGGTAAAAGGTGCTATGTGAAAGGGGGAGTTTCTCCCATTGACATAGCTGCTGACTCTCACAGAGGTGGATTATCTACCCCAACGACAGAGCTTAGTAGCACCTTCACTGAAGCGCCGCTGCACTGGTGTAAGTGTAGACCTGCCATTTGTGATGGATGATCTATTAGCGACGGACTTCAGACAGCTACAGCACCTCACTGACAGTATCAGCCAAAATAGCTCCCACCAACGCCAAATTTGGCTGAATGTTTTGTGGATACATCTGGCTGTACTGTGTTTCCTTTTGTTTAAATATGCTTGAGTTCAAGAACTAATCTCAGAAGGGCAGGTAAATGTACCACATAGGCCAGAGCACAAAGTAACTTTGAAGTGTTACAGGGGCAAATTCACCTGTATTACAGATATTTTCCATGGGAGGAAATCCTGTCCTCCCCAGAAATCCGATACTACTTGTAATAAATTTAATATTTCCCTGTTCTTCAAATGATCAAAATTGGCAAGAACTTTTTTGTTTGTTTCTTTACCAAACCCATTGATTTTTATGGAAATTTATCTCTCTCTAGTCCTCTTTTGAGTTCTGATTTTGAAAAGGAAAAGCCAGAGACAAGGTCATGTAATGAGTTGTGTGATGATCTGAACCTTAATTTGGAAGATTGTACCTAAACAAATATGCCTAAAGTGTGTGTGTGGGGGGGGGAGTTACGTGTAAGGCATTGCTACAAGAACGATGTACTTTTCTTGTTGAGTATATTGCTCTCACCGTTGTGACACAGAGGAGAGGAATGTAGTTTTGGAGGAACAGCAGTCATCTATTTTGCTAAAAGGGATCTGAACACAGTTAAGTTCAGTGACAATAGTTGTGGATAAATATTAAGCATCTATTTTGACCACATGTGAATATGGTTCAGGAAGTGTTGGTGAGGGGGATTGTGTTTTACAAACAATAATATCTTATCTCTGGCATGGTTGCATGTTTCCACTTGGGGAGAAGAACATTTGGAGACATCTCTCCATCTCCTGTTCCTCATGTATTTCTTTTCTTCTGTTCTAAGTCAGTTTGGAAATCCTGACCTACGGGAGCATACAGTGCCTACATTTCAGCTATTTCAAAATGCAACAGCACACCTACCCGACTGCCTTTATCTGCAAGAATTAGTGACAGCTCCTCTCCATTAACTAAACTGACTTCCTGCTGTTCAGCAACCATATTCTCCAGAGGATTAATTTCCCTGCACTTCTCACAAGAACTACCTACTATTCATGTCAGCCAGGTGGGTACTGAGCTGAGGAATTGGACCTGCTAATGTTCCCAGAAGACTTAAGATACTAAGCCTGGACAAATAATAAAATAAATATATGCATAATAATAATAAAAAAAAATTAGCTCGCATTTGAACTGTGCTATGCATGCAAAAATCTAAGTTAACAATGATAATGAAATACAATGCCTGTTAACAATGATAATGAAATACAATGCAGACACAGAAAAGTTTATCATATCTCTCCTATACATTCTATAGCACTGCTCAGAAACTGTTTTGTTTTTAATCAAAATGCTGTATATGAAGTCCACAGATGTAAAAGGCCTCTAGTAAAGCTTTTTAATCTTTTATCTTTAGAACTGTGATGTCCAGATTGATATGATGTTGGTATTAAAGTCAGCTGTCTACTGATAGGACAGTCAGCTCACAGCACAAACATGCACAAAGAGATTTTTCAAATCCTCAGATGAAGAGAAGAGAAAAAAAGAGACCAAATGTTAGTAATAAAGACAAAAAAAGAAAGCCATTCTCACAAAGATTATCACAGTCTAAGACAACTAACACCACCACAAGGTGACCCTATTTTTTTCATTTATTTCCATTTATGCAGTAGGATTCATTTTGAATACAGCTGTTTGAAACTTTTAAACACAAGGCAAAACTGGCAAATCTAGCCTGTACACAATGCTTATAAAGACATAATGGAAATCACTTTTCCCTGGCTCTGTTTCCCTTTATTTTGCTATGAACCAAGAACAGTTTTCACTTTTGTAACTGCATTTTACTCCAAAGAGGCTAAAATGTAAATTCCATTTGCAGACAGACAAATGTCGAATCTTCACTTCTCATACAAAGCCTTCTCCATAAGGGATTGAGGGCAGAAATTGTCACCTCATCTCCACCCTTCAAGGCTATCTTATGGCCCATAATGTCTTCAGGCTGCATTCTCCTCCATTGGGAGAAGGTACCATTTAGTTATGGATCAAGTGACCATAGCCCTGGTACTCTGAGCTCCTGTAGACGAACCAAACAGAACATAGCTGCACAATGCACAGAAAGATTATTCCAAATCAGTCTGCTGTAGAGCGCCCCTTTTAGGCTATGTGGGAAGTGCATGGATGCGAGTCCAATTGCTCCACCCTGTCGAAGAGGTTTGGGGTCCAGCACCAGCAGAACCCCCTAGTGGCAACACTCCAGCCTGTGCCATCCAGTGGTGAGAGATGGGCACCCCTGTGTCTGCTCCCTGACCTACTTCCTACCCCTGCTTTGGATCCTCTGCTGGTCTGTCCTGGGGTCTCCCTCAGATTTATTTTGTATCATGCTCTGGAGGGTCTCCTGTCTGAAGCCTAGGACCCCATGACTGAAGGGCCTGCTGCAGCTTGACTGTGAGACCTCATCCTTGTCTTTGGGAGTCTCGGCAAGTCTCAGTTCTTTTCCCCTTCAACCCAGGGGTTCTGCACCCTCCTTCTGCGAGGACAGGGACTCTGCAAGATGTCAGTCCTCTCTCCAGGGCTGGAGAAGGGCAGGTGCGGAGGGGCTGAGCCACTCTAGCCCAAAGCAGCTTCTTAATCGCTTCCATGCTAGTATGGGGTTTATATCCCCTATCACATATTCTCCCACTTAGGACTGTTGTAGGACTTTGTTGTCATTGGGATTGGACACCCCACTTTCTAATGAAAAGAAATCAGCATTCTGGTGTGTTTTTTTTTTTTTTTGGCCAGCCCTGTAAAGCACCTGGAAACTGTAAGGCGGCCATGACAGATACCAGCACATTATCCACTAGTTTGTGTCTTTTACAGTATGCAGACATCTGAGCACAGTGTGGTCCCTGACCAAAGAAAAGTGGTTTCCCAGAAAGTAATACTGTAGTGAGTCCATGGCCCATTTGACTGTCAGCACTTCCTTCTCTATGACAGAGTATACCTTTTCTCAGGTAAATAGCTTCCTGCAAAAGGACTGCCCCAGTCCTACATCTGGGGCATGGTTTACAGGATAAATCCTTTTGAATAGTCTGGATTGAAAAGGACCAGCTCTTGACAGAGACACTCCTGCAATGTCTTGAAGGCTTTATCAGAGGCTTCTGACCACTGGACCTTCCTTGGGCATCTATTCTTTATGAGGTCTGTGTGGGGAAGCTGCAGTGGTGGGAAATATTGGTACAAATCTCAGATAGTATCCTGCTAGACCCAAGAAGCTCTGGATTTGTTTCTTTGTTGTGGACACTGGACAGTCTGTCAACACTTGGACCTTGTGGAGTAGTGGCCGCAGACATCCCCCTCCCACAGTGTAGCCCAATAGGTGACTTTGTGGTTCCCTTTTTACATTTCAAGTGATTAGCTGTGAGGCTGGCATCTGTGAGAGCCCAGCCCCAATCCTGGCATGATTTGCAGGTGCGGTGGATCCCACCCAAAGGTAAATCCCACCCAAAGCAACTCCTTTACCCCTTCCAATGATAATGCAGTTTATATGTCCTGTAACAGAGATGCTATGTCTGTACTGCCTGCCTATTGGTAAATGGGCATTCTTGAGGCTCTATTCCTCTGTGAAAAAAATCAGATTTGATTCTTTAAGAGCACTCACTAGAAATCTCATGTGGCCAGAGAAGTCCTATGTCTCCTTTGTGGAACTCTGTAAGTTAGTCACATGTCTTTTAGTAGATGCATACACCAAATCATACAAACTGGTCATCCCAACTTTAGTCAATGTCATTTTTTAGCAGAAGTCTTCTCCAGGCTGTAGCATCTCAGTAAGGGGAAGATAAAGTTTATATAGTTTACCCTGTCCATTGTAAATTGGATGTCCATATTTAAAAAATGATCCTGTTTCACACCTGGAGATGCATTGCTGTGAAAATCCCATTGTAATAGCTCTGTGAATATTTAGCACAATTAAAAAATAGGAACATTTCTCAACTGACCTGAACATTTTCTTTCCTTGAGTAAGTAGGTCCAAAGATCCCACCCACTCTGGAAACTAATGGATTATTATCCAAGTTTCAGAGATATAAACTGACATAAAACGTTGCAGGTTTATTTTGTTGGGGGAAGTCACTCTGATGCTCTGGAGCAGAATAAACTATTTTGGTTTACAAAGTAGTTAACACAATCACAAATTTGGGAAAGAAAGACAGAATTGTCAGCTGTGGATCATTGTCTCAACTGGTGGAAGCTTCTGGGCATGTGGAATTGCCCTGTTGCCAATGATTGCATGGATTGTTTCTGCCCCCAATTTATAACGCTTCTAGGTGGAATCTAAGAGTTGCTTTTGACTTTCAGAGGCTTAAATGGCTGAGGGCCACTTTACTTGGAGCCTATAAGCTTGAGGGATATCTCAGCATACAAGAAGAAAAGCAATGGTGCTTAAGATGGTGTATTTTTTGTATCTTCTAAATGGTGAACAAATATTTGATTATGGGCTCTAGCAGAGAAATGTATAGCATGATCCAGTGACTGAAAGTTGAAGCTGGAAAAATAAGGTGCACATTTTTAACTGTGGGTAATTAAACCATTGGAACAATTTACCATGGGTCCTGGTGGATTCTCCATCACTGGCAGTTTTTAAATCAAGACTGGATATTTGTTCTAAAAGATATGCACTGGTTCAATTATTCTGGGGAAGATATGTGGCCTGTGTTATACAGGAGGTTAGACGATGATAGATGATCACAGTGTTCACAACTGGGCTTGGAATCTATAAATCTATGAATCTTTTTTGGAAAAACATACCTCACAAATGGTTTGAGATAGAAACACAAATGTATTTATTTATCTCTCATCTATGAGAAGTAGCATCTTTAGAGTATGATTGAACAGAGTGATTCCTAAATTTGAAGTTAGTTCCTACAGATTTTTGAACCTCAAAAAATCTTGATGCACGTGTTCTAAGCCAGTGGTTCTCAAACTAGGGCTGCCGCTTGTTCAGGGAAAGACCCTGGCAGGTCAGGCCGGTTTGTTTACCTGCTGCGTCCACAGGTTCGGCCAATCACGTCTCCTACTGGCCGCGATTTGCCGCTCCAGGACAATGGGGGCTGCAGGAAGGGTGGACAGCACATCCCTCAGCCTGCGCTATTTCCTGCAGCCACTTTGGCCAGGAGCGTCGAACCACGGCCAGTGGGAGCCACGATCGGCTGAACCTGCAGACGTGGCAGGTAAACAAACCGGCCCCACCTGACAGGGGCTTCCCCTGAACAAGCGGCAGCCCTAGTCTGAGAACCACTGTTCTAAGCACTTCAACCTCTAGGCCCATCAGGTACTCCCGAGGAGCTTCTAGACAGAAGTGTTCAGGATGAAAAAATTTAAGAAAATTGAAGACATAGTTTTGAAAAAGTGTTGGTGTAATATATGCTAATTAACACAGCTTTAATCTAGAATGTAATTTAATGTACATACTTTTTGGAGAAATAAATACTTCCATATGGCAGGGGTACCAGTATCTTTGCTTCACAACTAGTCAAAATCCTAAGGACTTTCCCATATAAAATGTTTTGTTATACTGCAGTTAAAATATGTCAATAACTTAATAAGGAAACCAATAGCAGGAAAAGACTGAAGTATTTAAAAAAAAAACAAACAAACATATGAATCCATGGAACCTTTGAGTTAATATAACCTAAAAAATAAAATAAAATTGAAAAGAACAGAAATCAATTGACGTTACCCAAACAGTCTTAACTCTGACACGAGAGGGTCCTGGCCAGCTTCCCAGCTTCTACTCTGAGAATTTGCTGTCAAGTTTATTTTTGGATCAATGACCTGTTCCAACGAGCTTGAGAGTACACAGTTGTAGGCATCTTAAATTTGTAGAACACACTGTACTTTTACAGAGAGCTAATGGGTCATTCAAAATGTGAACCACAGAATATTAGTTTTATACATAAGCATTCCTGAGAATGGCATTCATCACTAAACTCATCTTTGCGCATAAATGGCATAATTTTCCTAAGCAACAAAATGAGGTTTACATAAATTCATATGCTCGCTTTCTGGCCTTTATAATTGGTCAGATTATGAACCTGTTATCAGTTTCTCACACAAGTAGTTGCACTGCATTATATGTTGTTGGGAGTACTTGTGTGAATAACTGCTCATCATTATGAGTAAGGGGTTCACCATCTGGGTCTTTGTGAATAATGGGGAACTTTACATCCATATAATATTTTTCTGAGTTTCCATTGTGGGTTTTTTGTTTGTTTGTTTTTACACTTTGGTCTTTTTTTAATCATTTATTCATTAATTAACTGGACAAATATTAAATACCTTACTCCAGGTTTGGGATCTGGCTCAGCTACAATCAATGGAGATGCTAGGGTTGCCAACTTTCTATTTGCAGAAAACTGAACACTCTTGCCCTGTCCCTACCCCACACCTTCCCAGAAGCCCCACCCTTGCTCGAGGCCCCAACCCCCAACTCACTCCATCACTCCCCTCTCTGTCACTTGCTCTCCCCCACCCTCACTCATTTGCTCATTTGCACTGGGCTGGGGCAGGAGGCTGTGGTTTAAGAGGGGATTCAGGCTCTGGCTGGGGGTATGGGCCCTGGAGTGAGGCTAGGGATGAGGAGCTTGGGGTGCGGGAAGGGGTTTGGTGTGCAGGCTCCAGGAGGGAGTTTGAGTGTGGGAGGGCACTCAGGGCTGGGACCGAGGGTTGAAATGCAGGAGGGGGTGCGTGTGGTGCAGGCTCCGGGAAAGAGTTTGGGTGGGGGGGGGGGGGCTCAGGGCTGGGGCAGGGGGTGAGGCAGGGGGTGTGGCAAGAGCAGGGTTTGGGGTGTGGGCTCCAAGAGGTGCTTACCTCAGGCAGCTCCCAGAAGCTGCCGTCATCTCTCTCGGGCTCCTGGGTGGAGGCACGGCAAGGGGACTCCACACACTGCCCCTGCCTGCAGGAGGCACCCCCACAGCTCCACTTGGGGCGGGGCAGCGCACAGAGCCCCCTAGGCCACCCCTAGGCACAGAGCCCCCATGGCCACCCCTAGGCCTAGGTGCCCCGAATGCCCTGCTGGGGGCAGGCAACTGGACTATTAACAGCCTGGTCAGCAGTGCTGATCAGAGCCACCGGTGTCCCTTTCTGACTGGGCGTTCTGGTCGAAAACCAGATGCCTGGCAACCCTAAGAGATACTGGAGGTGGAGGTCAAAATTGGCTCTATTCCACCTTTGCATCCCTCTGGCCATTGGGTATTCCAGGAGCCAGTCTAGCTGACCCAAAACTCAGAACTGCCTCAGGGGTGCTGTAAACTGTGTTTTACTGCACATGCCCCAGAGGGCCATTCCACCAGCCAGCCGTCCCAGGAGCAGTGGTACTTTGACCATGCCCCTCATTTTGTCCATTAATACCTCCTGCATGCCACCTATGCTGGAGCCTGAAAGCTCTATATGACCTAGACCAGAGACAGATTAAGACAGCTTTATGTCTATTTTATACTACCAGAGCAGCACAAAGTATCTGTAGTAGATCAGACAATTTGGCCTCTTAGCAGGAATTATGTTAAGGTTGAGCTATTGTTTGTTTTGGCTTAGATTGTTGTTTTTGTTTGTTTGATCATTTGTTTTACTGGCTCTGTGGCTGTAGTCTCCAGTGACTAGCATGTATGTTTTCTTTCTTCTGTTGACATGAAATGAATCTGACTACTGTCTGTCTGCAGTAGGAAGAAGCTTCCCCCACCACCATATTATGGTGGGTTTACATCTTCCTTTGAAGGATCAGGTACTATGTACTCTCAGAAGCAGGATAATAGCCTTTTTGGGCATTGATATGAGGCTCAAATGAAGGAGCCAGCACTTAAAATATTTGAAATTAAGCATCTTAACTAGGAACATCAGACTGTGCTTATGGAAAAAGTTGCATGAAATACAGATGCAGGACCTCATCCTGCTGTCTTTACTTGGGCAAAACAGCCAGTGAATTCAGTACAGAGGGACAACAAGGTGAGGAAGTCAGGGAGAGAGGGGAATATACCTACCGGCTGTCTCTCTCTTCCGTGCATACATCTGGCCTCCAGCTCCGTGCTCAGCTGAGCACAAGTGTAGAGGCAGCCAGAGCCATAGATGCTTCTAGAAATTCATGGTCCCAGTGTCTCCAAGGAGAGGGTTACAGGGTCTATAATACATGACCCAGATCCAGACTGCCTGCCCCCCAGGACTGAACCAGCAACTGGGGGTTCACAGAATTTGGAGCAGAGGTTTGAACCCCATTGCGCCATATCCCAAAGGGAGCTATAGAGAACAATCCCTACAGCCACAGTCCATCTCTGTGACTGATGAGCTCTGTTGTGCAGGCATTGTATGCAGGCCCTTCCCATAGATGCCCTGCCCCAGTATTTAGCTGCTGAGCAGAGCTGGGCTACTGAACTTCCTCTGTGGCTTCAAGGGCAGCTGAGTCTGCATCTCAGAGCTGCTGAAGCAATACAGGCCACTGTTCCAACAAGGGAACCCCTGGGGGAGGGGGGCACAACAAGCTGGGAGATGTGGGAGGAGATGAGGATGCTTAGACAGGGAAGCCCCCCATACCTCTGTGCAAGGGGGGAAGATTCCATCTGTGCCCTTGGAGTTGAATGTGCCCCCTCTGTGCCATTGCCCACCCCCAGACCCTGTATAGGGGCAACCCAATTGTTGCCTCATAAAGAGTGGGCACAACATTTATCTCTGAATGAGAATTTCAGGTGGATATGAAACTTTGCCCCTCTCCACCATCATATGCTCAGCCGCAAATAGACCCTTCCACCCCAATCAGTAGCCCGTGGGCCATCTCCTTAGGAAGATTCTGATTGTGCCCCTGCTTCAGTGGGCATACAGTATTTATTAATACAAAAGGATATTCTCATATTACATTTACTCAGAATAGAATTGGAATGTAGCCTTTTCAAGAAGCACCAGTAAGGGAGAAAGTAAACTTAAGAATATGCCATGGAGAATGAAAATTAAGGTGACTACATAAAGATTGCATTTTAATACTACTAGACTGGAAAATACATGGTACTGAGGCAAAGATAATGGGTCAGATTCTCAACTTGTGTAAATCTTTGTAGCTCAGTTGAGCTATGGCACTTTACGCCAACTAAGGATCCTGCCAAATAGGTGTAAGTAGTATTCATAAAACTACTCGGGAGCTTATTGTGAGTATGTTTGTTTGTTATTGTTTTTGTGTTTTTGTACACTGCAAATATTATTTGCATGGCATACTTTCAGAATATGCTATATGAACATTTTATTGTTTTATTCCTCTCCCTCCCTACAAAGAGGAACCCAAAAAACATATTTGTACTAAATTAACTTTGTTGTTGTTCTTAATGTGAAAGCGTAGTAGCCATAAATAAATAAATTAAATAAATAAAATTAAATAACAAACGAGAGAGAGAGAAAAATTCTCTGCTGCAATTCTGCTATGTATTTCCACACCAATACGTTAAATCACAATAATGAGCTACAAACAGATTTATACAAACCTATTGAAGAAATTAATGAAAAGCATAATGTACACTTCAGAGATGGTCATTAGGGGAAATAAATTTTCATTCCTACTAACGCTGGTATTAACATATTCTGTAAATTCCCAAATACAGCCCCAAAAGCCACTGTTGGTACTATTTACCAGTTGATAATCTATGCATTTTTTGGACAGATTTTTTTTTTTTAAATTGACTTTCAGTAGAGTGTGCTGAACTGTGTGGAAAGAGGAAAAAATATTCTTTTCAGATCAAAAGCTTTTGCCCTGCAGAATAGTGAAAACTGTCTCAGTGACTTATGAAATGGTGTGGGGTACCATTGCCACAAGTATAAAGTGTCACTTCTGACAGAAATGATTAATAATGCCTCATGGGAAACATGAACATTTAAAAATACATATCTTACCAAAAACCAAACAAAAAGAAAGAGGGTACATTTTATTAGCTAAAATAGCAACTTAAATATTGAGCAGAAATGAAAGCACCATGTGTACTCCAGTTTAATAAAATAAATGAGCTTCATGGTTTCTCTTCTTTAACACAATTTTAGGATGTGTAGTTAAAATATGTAAATTCAAATATGGTGTTTGTGATGGGTATATTGCAGTTATTAGGCATGGAGGCCTGTTGATTTTTGTACTTCAAATGATGAAAGGGTGGAATTTTAGCAAGTCCAGAACATAGAGGAGAGCAGAGTGCAAAAAGGAAAGAGAAATACACAAAGCTGTTCTTAGAAAGTAGATCTTTTTATGTCAATAAAAATGTCTAATTATAGAACCCACTGTGTTAAATTTGAATGTGGTTTGGAAGTAGTACCAATTAAAGGTGGGTGACAGCTGCTGTCCTGAATGACAGTAGGGATAGAACCGGAGTCCTTCACAACTGAAAGCATGAGGCATTACAACTTCAACTAAAAGAGCCAGCTTGAGTCTAACAACTGTAACAAACTTACATCCTCAGTGGATTGACCATGGGGGGATAGGGGACAGGAGACTAAACACTGGGCAATAGGTCACATACTCCCTCTGGACACAGGAAGCTCATCTTGAGCATCTGAGGCCCAGAGCACTTTGAATCCTGGAGATGCACCCACTCACATGATTGCCCCTATGGCAAATATTGCAACCAAATGCAGTATCTCTGTGGACTATTGTGTTAAATGTATTATTGCTATATGTATTATTGTGAGCTAGGGATTGTATTATGCTCCATGTGGGAGGGAGACCAAAGCTCCCCCAGGAACTAAAAGTCAAGGGAGTCATTATGCTATACCTGGGACTGTAAACAGTGCTGAGGGCTAGCACTTGAGTTAGTGCTCTGTTCACTGTTAGTACTAACTACATTCCCTTGGAGAAGGCCTGATTGGACAGATTACCGGTTTGGATAGGTACCTTATTACCAGGCCAGATGAGAGTTAGTGAGTCAATTAGCCCATTAACAGGGAAGCTGTACAGAAGGCTACAGGAAGGCATGCTTGTGGGGAGTTGAGTTTGATCAAGTGACTCTGTTGAGTAGGGACACCTTACCTAGCTTTTGGAAGTGGTATTAGAAAGTTGAGCTCAGTGAGTAAATGTGAGGAGAAACTGCCATGTATTAGTGGAGGGATTTAAACACTGTAAATGAACTACACAGAAGTGTTTACAAGCAAGGAGGTCTCAGACCGGTCTGTATGTGAAAGAAGGGGGGGGGTTGGCATACTGACCTGTTGTGTACCCTGAGGTTGGTTTTCATGTACTATTCAGACTGGAGTCAATAGGCCAATGAGATAAAGATAGGCCTTTTTGTTTAAAAGGATGAGTTTAACCTGACAGAGAGGCCTTCATTTTGATTAAATTAATGATTATGCTCTCTTGTCTAAGGAGTGGTGACACCATGCAGAAGGGTTTGAAGGACATGAACCTGCCAGAATCCCCATACAATTGATAGGTGACCTGTGCTATGTTTAGCCTGCATTTATACTCTGTTTTTTATGTTTTTTTTCTATGTGCTCTTGTCCTTAAATATACTGTGTTATGGACTTCTGGTGTTCCCTGCTCATGGTCCTTGGAGAGAAAGCAAAGCACAGGGGCTGGATGTTTGTCAGACCTGCTTGAGATAATCACAATGCAACTGCAGGCAGCTGCAGTGTAATTCCCTGGTCTGAACAAGGAACAGCTGTGGGTCCCTGCCCAGAGAGAAGTGATAGTGAGAGGCCTGAGAGGATACACCTTCAGCAGACCAGGAGGTCAAAAGTGAAATTATCCTGAAACTGTGACAGCTGCCACTGGAAATTGAAGTGGGGACCTCCGTAAAAGCATGAGTCTCTACATCTTAAGCTAAAAAAAACAAGTGCTGTAATTGTGAGGCATTGGATCAAGCACACAGTGCTCACTGACCAATGGGTTACAACAGCAGATATGAGGGAAAGGTCTTTCTACACCACAGAATTAGTATGGATGGAATTTTTCAGGGGTGACTGAATAGCATACTGTTGGAGTTAAGCTAGACTACATGATCTCTATCACTTTTTATTATTTGCCCTGGGTAAAGACTGCTGTGTTTCATCTGTGGAAATGAACAGTTTTGAAAAGTTCATGGTAGAGAATTATCCGTGACCTCAAATTGGATTCTGTTACTTGAACCTTACTTTATCTAACATGTTTGTACTAGGTTAGTGCAGTTTATGGCACATTTGCTTTAAAGCAGTGGTTCTTAACCTGCAGACTGTTTGCGGCCCAGTCAGCTCAAAGCTGCAGCCCATGTGACATCCTCAGGGTCATGGAGGTAGAATCTTAATCTATTTACCATTGTGGGCTGCACATGCAGCTCTCTATATGTTATATGAGCCTCATCCACACTATAAGATACATAACACATGTGTAGCCCACAATGGTAAATAGATTAAGAACCACTATTTTAAAGAATGCTACCTTTAGAAAAAAAAATTAATAAGTATGTGCCTCTTTGGTTAAGGAAAAGAATAAGGTACCTGGAGCAGAAAGGAAGACTACACAGCAGTTGGGGTTAAATATACCTTGGAAATTTGGGAAAAAATTTAGTAGTTTGAGATATCTAGTAAAATATCTTCTTAGTTAAACTAATTCACATATTTGCCTTGGAGAAACTGTGGGCCAATCAGGGATATTTGGTTCTAATTTTTCTCTCTCCCGAAGGGTGCCAATTAGCAAATAACTTGTAGGAATATACTTCCACTGCCACATATTTTTGACGAGTTTTTCTAGTTTTCTATCTGTAACGTGAGAAGTGGGAGTGTGGCATGCCCAGATCACACCACCAACACTGAAGAAATGTTCCTCAGAGTTCTCTCTCTGCCAATCCCTTTGGTCCAATCCCTTTTTCTCTGCCTCCAGGTCCAATGTCTGACTCAGTACAAGAAGATGCATACATACTCTCCTTGCACATCTCCCTATCGCTTTCTTCTCTGAGCTGCCAATCACTTTTTCTATTGACAGCATTTTCCCTCCCTTCAGCCACATTTGTTCACTATCTTTTTTCCATATCTCTGCTCTGAATTCTTGGCAACTATTTTTCTCCAATTTCCACACATTCTCTTGGTGTTATCCAAAGTCCACTGAAGTCAGTGGGAGCCTTTCCACTGACTTTGTTGGACATTGGCTCAGGACCTCTTAGAGTTCTATTCCATTTCAACTTATTGATTAACCACTGTACACTGTGAATGTATTTTTATTAATCCCCTATTTGTAGAACCTCTTTTTAAGAATAAATAATTTATTATAAGGGAGGAATGAATGACACAGTGTTCTTTCTTCTCTAGGCATCATTAATGCAGCTGTTTCCATTATGTGCTGTAATAGTGCAAAAACGGAATATACAGGGCATAAGGGTTTATTTTTCAGTATGATCCTAAATTATAACATTTGCAATAAACACCTTTACCAAACAAAGCTACAGAATTTGCCATCCAGACCACTGATGGCACACTTCCCTCCCCTCCCACCAGGCCAGAGAACTGCCTGAAGTAAAATAAGTAGGCTGATTAGATTTCTTTCCACTGTGGAATTAGCACCATTGGCATTTATACGGCATTGGGCATCATTCTCTTGTCCCAGGCATACCATGAAATAGAAGGACTAATAAGAGAGACTGCCTTGGGAACAACTGTATTAAATGTACTGTGTCCATATGTGATTTCCTGTTCAGCATCTCAAAGGCCACCTGCCAAATATCTGCTAAATCTAGAACTATGCAAGAGAATGCTGTCTCTCTTCTGGCATGGTTCAGATTAAGGGGTTGGCCAGCTACAGCCATGGGAGAAGGTGGCTCATTTCATTTCAGAATTTGGTGCTCTAGATTCAGGGCTGCAGGAAGGGCAGCCAGCACATCCCTCGACCTGCGCCACTTCCCGCAGCCCCATTGGCCTGGAATGGTGAACTGCGGCCAGTGGGAGCCGCAATCGGCTGAACCTGCAGACATGGCAGGTAAACAAACTGGCCTGGCCCATCAGGGGCTTTCCCTGAACAAGTGGTGGCCCTAGTTTGAGAACCGCTGATCTAGGTGATGGCTAGGGAATGTAGTTACTGTGGTGGGGATGTAGTAGTAGTGGTATTTTCTGGTTCCTGCTTGGCTGGTGACCGGAATACTGAAGTTGATGCCATCTGTTGACTGGTGTGTAGAGGGCCTGATGTGGTCAGTGATAAGCCTCTGCTTTGCCTGACTCAACAATGACTTCTACAGCTCATGATAGGGCAATATTGATGCCTCAATACCGCGTTTGCATGTTAGGCCCCCCGTGCATATTTGGATCTTTCTCCATCAAATTACTTATGACTTTTTCTATGATTTGTAAATTTTCCCTTAAATATACTGCTAAGAATTTCTGTTCCTTTTGCTCTTTGTCTTTGTCTTTACTTTCATTGTCAGTGGTCTCATGCATCTCCACTAACAAACCTGTTTCATCATCATGAAAAGCCTTCTTGGGCTTGTAATCATTGTCCTCAATATTTTTTGCTAGCTCCGCAGGGAAGAGTTCTGCTGCTTGGTGGTCAGCTGATGCAGATTCCTCTGTAAACTTCACATTACAGAGGATAAAGTGCTTCCTAAATTATCAAACCAGACACTGATAAATGACATTCCTGGGGATGGTTTACCTTCCTTCTCACACATGGCTGCTTACGATTTCTGTGCCTTCTCACAAATGACTGTGCCTGTTTCTGAGTCTGATCTTCAATCCATGTGTACAACAAAGTCTCTGTTCTGTTTTGCTGAACATCCTGCCTCATCATCCTCTTGATGAGAAGACTAGCATTACCTGCAGCCATAACATACTCTAATGCTATCTTCACATTTCCTAATGGTGCAAATCATAGATTCATTCACATCATATTCCCGACCAACTGCATTGACTTGGGCACCAACACAGAGTTCGTCCAATATCTCTATTTTCTTAGCTAAACTCATTGTTTCCCATTTCTTCTCACTTCTCATTCTCTTCCCCTCACGTTCTTTAGGACTGCTACTCCTCTTAGGTGGCATGATGAATGCAAATGATGAAGATGGTCATGATATAATGTCCAAAAGCTTGGTACAATGCAGTGTCAACAACACAAAGGCCACAAGTACAGCTGGATTGAGGAGGGAGCCGTTTTGATGGTTCTCTCACCCGACCTGAGTGGACAGACACACGTCACGTGTGTGCACGCTATATAAAAATACTGCACGCAATATAAAAATGGGTCACTACAGGAAAAACATGTTATGTCAATGTGCTGTATATACGCATGTTATATAAAGGTTTACTGTATTAAATTTAGCAGATTAATCTTCCCCAGTTCATTCTAAATAGCTAATTACCCCAGTCATGTAGAGTAGAAGCTGGCACTGGAAGGAAGTCCTAGCGGGAAAGAGGCAGGCTAGCAGAGCCAGAACCAAAAAAAGATTTCTGGGTAGAGAGACCTCAGTGTAAAGCTGGCTGCAGTGACTCAAAAGCATGAGTATCAGCCTCAGGATGGACTGTTAGGACGAGGGCAAAAACCACAAATTGTTTGAGAATTGTACACTTATATTTCACCAACCAATTTTCAAGTATAAACTCCTCAGGTACTAGATCATCGTGGGAATGGAATCAGAGAGTACCCCTTGGATATTCTGATCTGTCTTGCCACCCGGGGAGAGCATATTTTTGTGATAGATGGTCCATTACACCAAGAATCACCTCAATATTCAGGTTAACACTAGTCCCAAAACACCAGTCATTTACCCTGGGTCAGCTGCACCTTAGATGTCACACCAAAGACAGCACGTGGCCAATCCTATAATAAATTTATATATAACAATTTATTAAATAGGAAAAAAAGAAATAGAAATGTTATATACAAGGTTAAAGCAGGAAAACATAGGTACAAACATGAGTTACCATCTTAAGTTTCAAAAGGCAATAGAAGCATCTATAATAAGCAAGCTCTATATAGCCTTTAGAATTAACCTGGGCTAATTACTGAGGGTCTCTGACTCGAATCTGGATGGCCAGATTTACTAGGCATAGAGCATAGAGATCCAGTTCTTTCTTGTTAGGGGAAATTAAAACCCTTGGCGCTCTGAACTGCAAAATCCTCTGACAGGAGTAATCCACTTGCATGAGAGCAGAACAACCAATGCTTTTTGTCCTCTTTAACATCCTGCAATAGTTTATCTGATGTCGATGGGCTTTCTTTGTCAGGAAGGAGATAACACCTCCTGTTGGAGACTAGTATTTCATACTAGTTATTGCTTCTTTCCTGATTTACATGGTTACAAAGGCTTACAATGCAAATGCTCAAATATTATCTTGCAATATGGGATACAGCTGTTATAACTGAGATTAGTGCATGCAGCAATTTACAAGCATTCAATAAAGCCTACACACTAAGCAAATTTTTATTAACTCTAATACCTGTTTTACCAATACTAACACAGAGATAAACCAGACCGATTCCAGCTATGCATGTGTTAGTGTTCAGCTGAAACATGGGTACCTTAGCATAAGCTGGCACCTGGCCTTTCAACATCCCAGTGCTTTCTCCCTTCTCCTTCACAGAGGGCTGGGAAGCAATGGAGGCTGTAAACAATGTGGAGTATGGCTCAATAAAGGTGGTGGAAAAAGCAATGTAAATATACCACATAGAGGTCTTTAAACAATGAAAGATCTCTGAATAGTCTGTGTAGACAAAGAAGACAGGAGTGGGACCTTGCCCCATCACACCACCCAACAGCCTATGCACAGTGAATTGACATCTCTCTGAACATATTTAGCATTAAATAGTTACTGGTTCATGTATCTGCAAGAAATCGAGTCTACTCAATATAGAATGTGCTATGGATGAAATTCACTACAAGCAGAAGGCTAACATGGGCCTATACATCACTTAAGCCCTATTTTGAGGTCTTAAGTATAACTTAAGTGATGTCTAGTTTTTGTGCCTGCCTTCTGCACAGTTATGAATACTGAGTCTGGCCAAGAGCCAGCCTGTTCTGTGATGCAATGTTTGAGGACTGATCTAAGCTGAGCTGCTTGTTAATGGCCCTCTTCTCCCTGATGCTCTGTTTGCACCAGCTGTGGTGGCACAGAATCCTTCAGCTAGCCAGTTACACCAGCTTCCCTGTGATATAACAGTAAAAGCAGATGGGACAGAAGAGGGTTAGGATCTGGAACTTTATTTCTATAGGCACTATAATCTTACCTGTGGCTTCTCAGAAGCTGTTTATGCCATCTGTAATGCCCAGGAACATTGGGATGCTAGCCATGGCATAAAATTTCTATATTATGTCCAGCTTTGTCTTTCTGTCCATAGGAAACTTATGTGATCTGCTTTGTTCATCATGGCACTGAAGCTAAATAGATGCTACAAACTGTCTAATGTCAATTCTTAATATATACCATGATACATATGCACTTTTTGCATCTTCCACTCCACCAGTCCCTGCACCAAAGCTACTCCTCCCTCTCTACTTTTTTCTCTATGCTTCAACTATTCTCAGAAAAGCTGTTCTGTCTGTCACAGGTTAAAGAATATTTAGATAAGTTAGATATGTTCAATTTGGCAGGAACTGAAGAAATTCATTCAAGGCTACTTGAGGACTAACCGAAGCAATTTTTAATATAATTGCTAACAGTTCTGAGAACTCATGGAGGATAGATCAGGTCCCACAGTATCTATCTGTGATGGTGCACCCCAAAAGGCTTTATGGAAATATGCTTATGAATGTATATATGGCATAACTGGAATATGTTTTACGCTACATATGCCATGTAACACATCTACGTAAAGGTTATGATCTACTGAATATATTCATCCTCTTTGTATGCATATGTCATTGTTGCATTCGAAGTTATGAATATTGACTGTATACTTGTTTGACTTTAAGTAACCTTAGTAAGGCATTTGGTCAGCTTCTTTAGAAAAGAATTTGCAAGTTGAGTGCCCAATCAAGAAGCACTTAACGGACAATGGATCTTGGGAGGCTCCAATCCACATAAGAAGTCTACATGAAGATGTTCAAGGGAGCATATGAACTGTGGCTGCTACCTGTAAGTTCTGAGTCATGCATGGACATGTGACTTGCTCATGTGACTCCAAAACTCCATCTTGTAGCTGGAATTCTACACGGGGGAGGGAGGGGTATCCACCCACAAGATAGAGTCTATTTAAACCCCTCCATTTTGTCTTCAGCTGGCTAAAGAGAGTGTCTTTCCACCCCCCAAAATACCTGAAAGAAACTGGAACAAAGGACAGTAACTACAGAAGGTGTGAGTGATTGCTGGACCCAGACTAGAAAGAGACTAGTCTGTAAAAGGAAACTTACTGGAACTCCTCTGAGGGTGAGGTTTTATCTGTATTCAGTTTTCTTACTCTATTAGACATAGACTTGAATGTTCTATTTTATTTTGCATGGTAATTCACTTTGTTCTGTCTGTTACTACTTGGAACCACTTGAATCCTACTTTCTATATTTAATAAAATCACATTTTACTTATTAATTAACCCAGAGTATGTATTAATATCTGGGGGGGAAACAGCTGTGCATAGCTCTCTATCAGTGTTATAGAGGGTGAACAATTTAAGAGTTTACCTTGTATAAGCTTTATACAAGGTAAAATGATTTTATTTGGCATTTGGACCCCATTGGGAGTTGAGCATCTGAGTGTTAAAGACAGGAACACTTCTTAAGCTGCTTTCAATTACACCTACAGCTGTTAGGGGACATGATTCAGACTTGGGTCTAGGTTTGCAGGAGGCTAGTTGGTATGGCTCAAACCAGGCAGGGCACTGAAGTCCCAAGCTGCCAGGACAGGAAAGCAGGAAGAGAAGTAGTCTTGGCACATCAGTTGGCAGCCCCAAGGGGGTTTCTGTGATCTAACCCATCACACTATCTTTTTAAAAAGGAACAAAGAGGACACCAGGAATTATACACCAGTCACCCTTATTACAATACATGGAAAGAAAAAATCAATTTGTAAGCACCTAGAGGTTAATAGTGTTATAAGGAATAGCCAGCATGGATTTCTCAAGCATGGATCATGCCAAACCATCAAATTTTCCTTCTTTGATGGGGTTACTAGCCTAATGGATTGTGGGGAAACAGTAAGTATGATATATCTTGATCTTAGTGAGGTTTTTGAATAGTTCACATGACAGTCTCATGAGCAAACTATGAAAATATAGTCTGTACTAAATTATTATTAGAACAGTGTGTAACTACTTGAAAGACAGTACTCAGTGTATTTTTCAATTGTTCACAGTCAAAGTGGGAAGACATATCAAATAGGGTCCCACAAGGGTAAGTCCTAGGTCTGGTACTAGTCAATATTTTCATTAATGACTTGGATAATGGAGTGGAGAGTATGCTTACAAAACTTGTAAATGGGAGGGTTTGCAAGCACTTTGTATGACAGGATTCAAATGCAAAATGACCTTGAAAAGTTAATGAATTGGTCTGAAATCAATAAGGTGAAATTCAATAAAGCTAAGTGAAAAGTATTTCACTTAGGCCGGAAAAATCAAATACACAACTATAAAATGGGGAATAACAGACTAGGTGTCTGTATTGCTGAAAAGTATCTGGGAGTTACAGTGGATCACAAATTGAATATGAGTCCACCATGTGATGCAGTTGCAAAAAAGGTTAATATCATTTTGAGGTGTATTAACAGGAGTGTCATTTGTAAGACTTGGGAGGCAATTGTACCACGATATTCAGCAATGAAGAAGCCACAGCTGGAGTACAAAGAAAAAGAGGACTTGTGGCACCTTAGAGACTAACAAATTTATTCGAGCATAAGCTTTTGTGAGCTACAGCTCACTTCATCAGATGCATTCCTTGTCCAGTTCTAAGTGCAACACTTTAGGAAATATCTGGAAAAATTAGAGTCCATACGAGAACAACAAATATGATAAAAGGTTTAGAAAACCTGACCTGTGAGGAAAGGTTAAATGCTTAGTCCTGAGAAAAGAAAATTGGAAAAGGATCTGATAAATCATCAAATATGTTAAGGGCTTTTATAAAGAGGATGATGATCAATTGTCCTCCAAGTCCACTAATGGTAGCACAAAAAATAATGAGCTTAATCTGCACTAAGGGAGATTTAGGTTATATATTAGGATAAACTTTCTAACTAAAAGGGTAGTTAAACTCTAGAACTGAGGTTATGGAATCCCCATAATTGTAGCTTTTAAAAAACATCTTGGAAAAACAACTGTCAGGGATGATCTAGATTAACTTGGTTCTGCCTCAGTGCCAGGGGATGAAGTTGATGACTTCTCAAGGTCCCCTCAAGCCCTACATTTCTGTGACGGAAGCTCTTATGCCATACTCTCTCTATTTAAAGCATGCACAGTCTGTGGAGAAGCTAATTACAAGCTTTTCCAGCATAATTTGCAGCTACTTATTTAGTCATGCCTCTGGCCTCACTAATTTGGTGGCATAGAGATCATATCTTGCTGTCATTGAGAGGTTCTGAACTTTCGTTTTGCCATGCAACTGTAAACCCTATCACCAGAAGCTCCAGAGGGGAACAAGTGCTTTACTTCCTCTATTGGTGAAAAGAGAAAAGTGCTGTCATAGAGAGTTTCATTTGCATAACCTACCTATCCACACTTCCTTTATTGACACTTGGGAGGTCACCATAACTATATATAAACTTGGATTTGGGGCAGTAGGGATTCCCATAGAGGGGAACATTGTTTTCGAGTTATGCAGGATGCTGTTTATGGATCCTAAATGCTCTTTGCTCCCTCTCTTGGGAACTTTACTGCAAGAAACAAGGCAAGACGAGGACTTTACTGTGAGACAAAATATAGAGGATTCTACTGCAAGAGAAAATGCAGAGAACAGCTGAATGGACTCTAGTGAGGCTCTGCACCTAAAAATGAATCACTATGCTGGAAAAGCTTCCAGGTAGAGCCAGCAATAAGCTTACTTAGGACTGGAGGCAGACCTACAAAGTGACATTGGACTGCTGCTACTCACTGATCCAAACCATGAATGGGGCTTGGTGGATGGGTGAGGTGGCGTGGTCATCTGTCAGATATTCTTGCTGGCATCTGGGAAGGGAGTTAGGTGGACTGCTGACAAAGTTATTGGAGTGGTGATGCAGGGTATTTTATTCTTTATTTGCATTATATATTATGTTGTGTTTTCACACGTTTATGATTGTGCTCCCTTTCTCCAATAAATATTCCCTTGTTTGTATACAATCTTGGTGTTTGTGAGGGTGGAGGGAAGAGCCCAACCCACTTTGGATGTGCTAATCTACCACCCTTGATTCTCTCCAGGATGGCCATTTCCTGCTGGGACGCTCCCTTATGTGGCTGCCCAAATAGAAGTTTGCCCAGCTCAAGCTTTTGCAAATGTTGACCTTAATAATTTAGGCAGCTATGTGACTCTGGATAAAAGTATCAACAAGTGTTAAATTCAACAGATTCCATATGCAGACAGAAATACTTTTCACTTATGTACAAATAGCTACCTTATAACCCTCCATTACTGCTGTGTCATTCAAACTGAACCAGCAAGCCATTTTTATTCAATGAAATAAAATAAAGCATGTCAAAAATAATGGCTGGGTGTTGTCTGTAATGGCCAGATGCTTTTTGTTAGGAGCCAGCAGCAAGATGTTTACCAGACAGCTGGGGTCTGACTAACCCTTTTAGTGCAAAAATATGGGCATAGGAATAAGATGAAAAAATATTACATTGAAATTAATATTTGCCAATTATGTCCACTGATAACTCACAACCTGACCATTGTATATCGAGGCCCAGTGGTGGAAAGCCTGCCCATATATATGGAAATGCATGGCTCAGCATACGTAGACTTTATTTTTCAGTACAATTTAAAGGGTAGTCCTGGGCCAAAACATCTCTGTTCCAAGTTCTGGCACTTTAAAGATAGGTCTGGGGGATCCAGTGGATATTGTGTACTTAGAGTTTCAGAAAGTCTTTGACAAGGTCCCTCACCAAAGGCTTTTAAACAAAGTAAGGTGCCAAGGGATAAAAGGGAAGGTCCTTTCACAGACTTGTAATTGGAAAAAAAGGTCAGTTTTCAGAAAAAACGAGAGGTAAATTGTGGTGTCCTTCAGGGTCTGTACTGGGACCAGTGCAATTCAACATATTCATAAATGATCTGGAAAAGGGGGTAAACAGTGAGGTGTCAAAATTTGTGAATGATACAAAACTACTCAAGATAGTTAAGTCCAAAGCAGATTACAAAGTGCTACAAAGGGATCTCAGAAAACTGGGTGACTGGGCAACTAAATGGCAGATGAAATTCAATGTTGATAAATGCAAAGTAATGCACCTTGGAAAACATAATCCCAACTATACATATAAAATGATGGGATCTAAATTACCTGTTACCACTTAAGAAAGAGATCTTGGAGTCTTTGTGGATAGTTCTTTGAAAATATCTACTCAATATGCAGCAGCAGTCAAAAGAGCTAATAGAATGATGGGAATCATTAAGAAAGGGATAGATAATAAGACAAAAAATATCATATTGCCTCTATATAAATCCACGGTATGCCCACATCTTGAATACAGCATGTAGATGTGGTTGCCCCATCTCAAAAAAGATATATTGGAATTGGAAAAGGTTCAGAAAAGGGCAACAAAAATAATTATGGATATTGAATGGCTGCCATATGAGGAGAGATTAATAAGACTGGGACTTTTCAGTTTGGAAAAAAGATGACTAAGGGAATATGATAAATGTCTATAAAATCATGACTGATGTAGAGAAAGTAAATAAGGAAGTATTATTTACTCCTTCTCATAACAGAAGAACTAAGGGTCACCAAATGAAATTAATAGGCAGCAGATTTAAAACAAGCAAAAGGAAGTATTTCCTCACACAATGCACAATCAACCAGTAGAACTCTTTGCCAGAGGATTTTGTGAAAGCCAAGACTATAACAGGGTTCAAAAAAGAACTAGATAAATTCATGGAGGATAGCTCCATCAATGGCTATTAGCCAGGATAGGTAGGGATGGTGTCCCAAACTGTGTTTGACGGAAGCTGGGAATGGGCAACAGGGGATGGATCATTTGATGATTACCTGTTCTGTTCATTCCCTCTGGGATACTTGGCATTGCCCATTTAAGAAGAGAGGATACTGCTGGGCTAGATGGACCTTTGGTCTGACCCAGTATGGCCATCCTTATGTTGCTAATTATGAGGGTCATGCGACTGCTGGATGGGAAAGAACTTCCAGGTACTTAGAATGATGGAAGACCCTGAGAAGAAACTTGTGAATGGAGTCTTCTCTTCACTTGTAAAGTTATGGAGTATACCATCTGCAGCCATTGCCTCCTGGTCTTCTCCTCCAACTCCTTTCTGCATCTCCTTTAATCTAGCTACTTCTTTCCCCACAATCTCTAGAAAAAAATGTTGCCAAATCTCTGGGCCTTCATTCCATCCTTTCAACAGTTTGACACCTCTGTCATAAAATCACATTGTACCTGTGTTTTTCAGATGTTGTCTTCTCCTACTCTCCATGTACCACTCTGGTTGCTTATACAGCTTCTCTTTCAGGGACCCCCTTCTTACCTTCTATCTGTCCCAATGAGGGTCTCTTCATCCTTGGCCCATTCCTCTTCTTCTCTTACATGCTATTTCTGGGCGATTACATCCACCTACATGACTACAACTATTTTTATGCCAATGGCTCACAATTCTTCTCTTCTCCAGACTTTTCTTCTTCCATCTAATCCCTCAATTAAGCTCGTCTCTGACCTCAGTTTAACAAGGTCTCAATTGAACTCATTATCTTCTCTCTAAAGGCTTCATCCAAGTAATAGGATTTGATGACAAAAGGATTTTTCACATGACTAATGGGCAATTTGGTGTTAACTTTGAGACATAGTGTATGTTTGTAAATATGTTGCTCATATAAATGTAGGGTGTGATAAATACAGACATCCATATTGCCTTCACAGTTGCTTGAAGCTTTTTTTGGGACACTTTCACATGTGGGTAAGGACAGTGAAACTTCAAATACAAGAGAGCAGTTACTACCAAAATAGCATAAAGCATTAGTATGTAAAACATCTTCCTCCTCCTGAGCTGCTTAAGCCTGGAGCTGCTTGGAAGAAACAAAACCTGCTAATTACCTGCAAAAAATTCATTTGGGACTTTAGACAAAATGTTTCAGAACAGTTAATTCCTTATCCATCATCTAAGTCAATTTTTTTTCAGTCCTTTCTCTCTAAAGCTTTATAGACATCTATTAGATCTACTAGGATCAACAGTAATCTTAATGGTTTTGTAAATCAAACACTAGTACACTTACAGTGCACAAATTATATCCCATTGTTCACATGAATATTGATTTTTGGGGAAGTGTCATGCAAAATTAATGTAACTGCTAAAACTTCCCTTATGTTGCCTAAAATCAGAACCACTGCTGATTGGTTTAGACACTGCTTTTTTCCCAGAAGGCTATTGTGATATCTGCATCTACTAAAGGAAATTGTTTTCCTTCACTGGAAAGTTGCTTCTAAATTAAGGGCCATATTAGAGCTTCCTCTCCATGGGCGTGTGAGGTGAGGGGGAGAGGATACATGAAGCCCCTTCCCCTACTCTCCTCCCCCATACAGAGGTTGTAATACAGCTGCCGGCACTTCTTGACTGCAATGTTGGCCATGCTTCACACCTCAAAACAGGATGGGGTTTAACTAAGTCCACACCTCTATGTGTATCAATTAATGTGAGCAAGAGGGAATGATATTTCAAATGGGACCAACTGCTTGGATATGTGCCATATGTGATATAAAGGGAACCTGGCAATGATTCTTACTCTGAATATATTCACAAATTTTCATTGCTGGACTATTCATATCATTTCTGATAAACCAAGTTTTTTTTTTAATTCAGATATTTTCTTTCAGTAGCGTATTGGCAGTCTGCTGTTTTGTGTCATTTCTACCCTACCCAATTTGGCAGTGTACACTATGGGGTGGTGTTAATTATATTTCACTGATTTTGCTAATGCTTCCAGTCAGAGGATGCAACGTCTTGATCACCGCCCATGACTTTTCAGTATACAAACCCTGGCATTCTTTAAAACATGGAACATCATTCATAGTTATTATTTATGAGTTGATCAATGTCAAATATTCTGTTTCCTACACAATTTTGTATTAATCACATCTCCTATTTCTGGTCTTACATCACTCTTTGCTCCCCTTGGTTGCTATACTAATTCACCTACAAAAGATTTTCAATAACTGTTATTTTCAAAACTACAATATAAGCCTTACTTTTGCTTTGCATTTCTATAAGGGAAAGAAAATGGAATATAGCAACCAAATAATGAATTCAGAAGTGTCAATTATAAGCACAGGAATTCTTGGAATGATGGGAAATTAGGAGTCCATGGGGTTTGATTCCACATTTCAGTTGTGCCACACTGTGCAAGATTGACTCTTTATGGGTCAGGGAGCTGCAAACTGTATCTTAGTGAATCAGCTTGGCCTGCTGAGCTCCATATGATAATCATCAGAGAGAAAGCAGATAGTAGCACCATTACCTGTCTACCACCAAGGCTTCTGCCAAGGAGAGGAGTCCTGCAGGTGAGAGCTGCCTAGACGGCCACCCATACAGACACTTCCTGGGATCAATGGGCTAGCTGCAGGCCACCTGAAGGAAGAGAGCATTCCCAATCACAGTGGACATTTCCTACCAGGATCCCTGTTCCTTGGTCTATGCCAGTGGGATCTAGGGAAGATCCTGGACTGAGTCAGGACAAGAATTGTTTTCCCTTAGAATATTTAATTCCTTTTCTACAATGCTTATATGTGGAGTCATGTTTTCATATCTTCATCCAGGTAATATGGGGGGAGGGGTGGAATAGTAGGTATCCTTAAAATGCTCCACCAGTTTGAAAAATTGTAATAGAATTCCCCATGTTACACTTTGAAAGATTCTACTGCTTACAGAGATAGTCCCAAGCCATCGGAATCTAAGTGTTCTAACTATCTCTCTATCTATATAGTACCTTTCATCCCAAGTGATTACAAAGTATCCTGGGAATTTTTTCAACCATGACTGTAGTGCCACTGTGTCTGGGGAAGATGTAGCAATTTAGGACCAGATGTAAAAGATGTGGTATCTGATCTTCTTTAAATCAGTTTCAGTGTAAAATTATCCACTCTGGAATCTGACTTTTAAATCACAGACTTTTAAAGATCACAAGTGGCAAGAACCTAGGTTTAAAGTCTCCACCAAAAAAAAAAAAAAAAAAAGCACCTCCAGTAACACAGTTCCTCCATCAATCTCTTTGTAGGGCATTTCCTATAGCCTCCTGAGTTTTCCCAGGGATGTCTCTCATTCAAATGTTGACCAGAGCACAGAGAAAGCTTTTGAGATCTACAATGTTCAATTCTATATAAGTACTTATATCTTACCCATTATCATGGTATTATATGGTTATATTAAATATTATAAATGGCTAATCAACCACAAGTTGTAACTTTTCTTACATATGTTGATTTTAATATTAACACTGGCCCAGATTGCCTTCTCCTATGGAAATGCTCACTACCTGGGTTTCTGGGGTAGGATATATAAGCCAACATGAGGATCATAAAAGATATTTCAATACTAATCTCAAAGACAAATGTCAAATGGATCTCTCTCTCTCTCTCACACATACACACAGTGACAGTGTTGCCCTAAACTCTCGCGAGTGCCCTCTTGCCAATTGTGTGTGCCTGCACTCTCTCTCCACCAATTTGGGTGGGTCTTCACTGACGTGGTCCTCCGGCCAAGTCATATACAGTCTGTCTGTGACATAAAAGAAAAGCAAACCCCTTTTGGGGTACAAGTCCAACAAGGGCCTCTCTCAGTGACCTCTGTAACATATCTCTCACTTTGTCCCTAATCCGGACTAGAGCGGTGCCCCAGGGCTCCTTCCCTGGAGGCAATGTCTTCACCCTCTCAGGGCCTTTCTGGACCCAACTCTTCAGTTGGGCCACTAAAAGAGTTTAGTTCCCCCTTCTGGAGTGCTTCAATGTCCAGGCCACTTGCCCTGGGAATGGCAAACCACAGCCACTGGGCACTGCAGGCAGCTGTGCAAATGTAAACAAACTGTCTGGTGGCCTGCCAGCGGATTACCCTGATGGGCTGCTTGTGGACTGCAGGCCACAGGTTGCCCACCACTAGTTTCATATATGGTTCACTATAATTAATAAAGCAGCTGATTTTATACATTAGCTACCATAGGCAAATCGGCCTCAGATGCTTTAGTGGCTGGACTTTCTTTTCCTTATATTGATGCACTCTTGTTCAGGCATTCCACACCAGTTTAGTCTTTCATTATGTATTCACAATGTTCCCCTTAGACATTATATACCTTGGTGAGCTCTCCCCCTTAATCTTTTTCTCATAAAGATCATGAACTAAGTTTCTCTAACCTTTTTAAATAATTGAGAACTTTAGTCTGTGTATCATTTAGAGTGCCCTCTAGTGCACCTTCTCTATTTCTATAGCTTCTTTTATAGTAAAGGAGCAGAACTACACTGGAACTATTCAATAAATGAAGACATCGAAAGACCATCTCTTTTAAAATCATAGTAGCTGCTAAAAATAGTAAATTAAGTATATGTTGAGTGCAGAGCTAAAACTAAGTGCTGTAAAAAAGAACTGTGAATAGCGGAGTGGCTGGACATACGGCAGAACACCACTCATTTGAGTTAATTATTGGGATAGTCTTTGTGAATTGCTTATTTTATTTTGAAAACTAGTAATCGAACAATATAGGGTATAACAAGGTGTTTTGTTTCATAGTACAGACATAAATGCCTGGTAAAATATTTTGCCCAAGTAATGTAGTCTTAATAATGAGACCTTAATGTATTCTTCTCTTAAATCTTAAATGAGAAGGGGAAGAGATTACCAAATTGAGGATGGAAATTATAGTGCATGAAGATTAACAAGATGAATATTACTGAGTTTATACTCTAGCATAAAACCTTGTTATTCTGAAAAATAACTCATTTAATATATGTCAAGGAAATATGACAAATCCAGTGATATGGAGAAAAACATACCTGTCTTCTTTATTCCTAGTAAAGACAGAGAGAGATGCTTTTTCTAAAACCTTGTTTGATAAAAATGCAATAATCAAAGGTTCTCTGTGCCTCTTTTCCTTTCTTCTGTGTTGCTTTTAGAGGTATATTCTTCTGTGTGGAGAAAGTCCACAGTCCTTTTACATATAGATATATTTTCCTATTCGAGAATCTATCTTAACTTACCCCCAAATTTACTTTCTTCTAATGGTAATTTTACAGATCCATTACATTGCATTTTACCCCTGCTTGCATATAGGTGCTCTCCAAAAGTTTCCTAATTTCTTGAGCCCACCAGATAAGTCACCCTTGTCTTCCCTTGAACCATAGCCAAGGGGTACTCGGAGTATGTCAGAATCAAAGGTTTGGTGAAGAAAATTGATGCCAGCTTCAAGATCAGGGAAGATCATTCAGGGAACGATTTCATCCAATATTAATGGAACAACAGACCTCCAATACAGTATTGATTGGATCAAGGTCAAAGCTATGAGTCCTGGTCAGCCAAGATGTACCAGTGATGTCTGACAACACTTTCACAGCAGCTTTTGTCAACAAGAAAGAAGATAACGTATCCTCCACCCTGCTGTGGACATCTCATTTTCCATGCTCCTGGCAAAATAAGAAAGAAGAAAGAAAGAGAGGTAGGAAAATAATCTTTTGTATTCTCAGGCACTACAGAAAAAAAGGTAACAAATATCATAGCAGCTAATTAAGCAAGCTAAAGATGGATCCGTGAGAATGGAGTGAACAGCCCAAGATCTTCAAATGGAGAATTTCCCTTCTTCCCCTGATTGGACCTGCTTGCATCCAGTATCCAGCAGCTGAGATACTGAAGTCTTTTTCCAGAAGAAGAAATTAACAAGCCATTGCTACAATCATACATTTTCTCACATGACCAAATGCATGAATGCCTTTTTCTGTTAACCCAGAGTAAGTTAAATAGGTTATTCAGATGTATTTACATCATGCCCTCAGCCTTGAACAAGTATTCCACAAACAGGGCATCTTTATGGGCCCAATCTATAGGTGAGACATAGTGCTAAACCATGACCATGAATGGATGAAGTCTAAATGAAGACAACGCATATTTATTTTGGTATTCTTACAGGAAATTCTTAATGTCAGCCTAAAACATCATACTCTAAAATCCAAGTGGTAGGTAGTTCTAGACCACTACAGAATCGGGCAGGCACATTTTCCAGATTCAGATACTTCCTCTCATTCAGATAGAAGATTTCTTTGAGCTGCCCCACTTCTCAAGTTTACACCAATGAGCACTCCATCATGGAACCTAATTCTTGTATCAAATGTCCTAAGTTGCCTTTTGGTCCTTTGGGAGAAGTGTTCTTAAATTTGCTATCTTTAAATGTTGTTATCCTGGTTGCAATCACTTTGGTGAAGAGCATTTTCAGAGATTATGGTCTTATTGGGAAGTAGTGCACCTTTCATGAGGGCGAAGTTATGCTAAGAGTTCATACAGTCTCTGTGCCTAAAATAAACCCAGTGACAAGAAATTGTTCTTTCTTCCAACCTTTTTGACCACTTACAAAACAACCTTGAACTTAATTAAACACAAACACACAAATACCTTCTTTTGTACAGCTCCACTGTGCTAGAGTGTCCTTGTCCTGAATACCTTTAGGTGATCTTTTAGGTATCCTTAGCCGATAACATTAAGTGCCTTGAAAATGAGGACTGAGGTGAAAACTTTGAAAGGCATGGGCACCCTTTGAAAGTCATTGAATGAGTTGGATACCAAACCATCATTTGTGCCTTTGAAAATCTTCCCCCAAAACTTTGAATTTGACCCACTATTCCATGCAGAAGTAGAACAGTGAGCATAGGACACATTTAACATGTTAGTTGAACCTCTGGGACTGATTCACTTTATTGGTGATACAAAGTCCTCCATGGTTCATATTTTAAACTGTTTAAAATAAAGAAAATGTTTAAAAAGACAAAGCATATGGGACATCCTAAATTATTCCAAAATGCTATGCAAACTGGAATTATGCATGAGAGCACACTAAGCAGAATTTTGGTCCCCCAAATACATACAGCATATATAAACAATGATAATTAATTCACCCCTGACATGCTCGGGGATAAAACACTGCAGCTGTTTTACAGCACATAAGAACTCTAATTTAGACACCCAGAATAGAATTACCTGAACTGGAATTTGGTCAGAGAATTTGGTAATACTCTTAAAGTTGTAAAATTCCAGTGCCACTTTTAATGTCCACAACTGCTTAGAACTTCAAGTTTACACTTCACCAGAAAACTGAGGGACCTCTAACATAGAGCATGATGAGTATATTGTAAACCAGAGACAGAAACGCTACAGGAAATGTTGCAATAAATTAATTCAAATTATTTGAATTTGTATCTTTCAATTTTAATTGTTCTAAACTTCTGTCTCTATCTCCTTTTGCTTTCCATCATCTCAAAACAAACCAAGAGCTTCAAATAAAACCAAGAATTATCCCTTTCATTTTATTTTAATGTTGTCTTTCTTGGACATTAAAAGAAAAGAAAAAAATGTGTCTATTTCACATTTTATTCTATCTACATTATGATGGAAACACTCTTTTTTTTTTTTAAATGTAGTGGTCAATTTATGCTGATTGTCTCTTGGTTTAAATGCCTCTCTAATATGAACACCACAGTAGATACAGCAGTGCTATGTTTGGGCCAAGAGCTTCAAAAAAGAGCTATGCTGAAGAGGTTCATTGTTGCATCCAAGAGCAGACTTGGGTGAATTCTACATTCTGGATCAATGTTAATGAGAAAATTGCAAACAGAGGATCAGGGTCTTCTGGATCCAGTAAAAATACAGCAGTGTGACTTAGAAACCTCTTGGTGGCACTGGCCGAGGACACAAGTGGTGTATAGAGTTTTACATCATTCCCCTGGATGAGATATATGCGTATTAAGTTTACCAAAGTTTAGTGTGTGAGGTGTCTACCAAAAGCTAATAGCCCACTGGTCATCATAATCATTGTGAAGTGTGTGAACAGATAATGTTTAAGAAATTATGTATCTATATTGAAAATTATTTTCTTAAAGTACGTGACTTAAGACAGGTCAACAGAGGTTGATAAACATGTTCCTGGCAGGTAGCAGGTCTGTCTCTGGGTGGTCATGTGTGTGTATTGTCCACTTCACAGTGGAGGCCTATCTATGGACTGAGGCAAATGCTAATCAAGAGATTGTGAAATTGACAAGAAAGAGGCACACAGGGGAAAAAACAACCAGCAGGGGAGCATCCTGTTTATGAGTAAGACAATGGATTTGTGGAGGAGGGAATAACTGGGGGTACAGAGACACAACCTGGATCTTTTCCACTGAGGAGGCAAGCCGACAGTGTGACTTCTCTCATGAACGGAAGATCACAGGTCAACCCAGCCTGTAATACCCTGGAAGGATTCTGAGTGAGTTTTTATGTTATAAGACATGACAGTAGCTAGTTGTAACCATTTGTTTCCAATATTTCTACTTGCTATCACTTGAATCTCTATACTTTGTTAAATATTTTTTTTTACTTATTTTCACCTTAAATTTTGTAAGTGCTGTATGTAAAGTGATCTGAGATGTAACAGGTAAGCTGGGGTGAATTGTTGCTTTAGGAGCAGTGAATATGAGAATACTATGAGTGTCCAGTGGAACAGGATTTGGGCACTCCAGGGGGATGCTCAGAGGACTCAGGGTTTGAGCATGCCTGTTACTAACCTGCAGAGGGACAGCAGAACCTAGATAGGTTGAGGGGAATGTTTGTGTTGTCTGAGACTGATATCTCCCCAGCTCCACTGGTCATGGACAAGGCTTCCTCTCACTAAGGATAGGTGGTATCAGGGTGCCTCTCAGACCTGGGAACAAGCAGGGTGGAGGCCAAAACCAGATGAAAGGTGTAAGCTCAGGTGGTGCTGGGATGGGTAAGTGCTCTGTTATCTCACCCTCTGAACCAATGAGTAGGGCCATAAAGATGGATCAGACCATGAGGCATCATGCATCTTGGTTGACTGTGTCTGATTGGGTAACTGAGGTACAGACTGGTCAAAGATAGAGGCCACTGAGAGAAGAAAGTAGGATGACAAACATGTCTAGGAAGACAATGCTGGGAGGTCCCAGTGAGAACCCCAAGCAGTAGAGCAAATACATTTATTTGCCCTCCAAGCCACTGAAGGAGTCAAAGGAGCAATCTAGGCTCTTGATGTGAGAGACAAATTTATCTATTTATTGCCTCTTGGACTGGCCAGCAAGCTGTGAGGGGCACTGTCATGGGGTCCACTCACTGCTAGGGAGCCTTCTCCTGGTTGCTCTAGGGATTAGCTCCTTCCAGGTGCTACACCCTTTTCTGCCCCTCATTCATGCACCCTGTAGCCTCTCTCCCTGCAATTCAGAGTGCTCTCTCTTTACAACTTGACCTTCCAGGCAGATCACTAGTTTTCCCCATCAAGGGTATTAAAGACACTCCATACAAAATAGCAGTCTTCCCTTCACTGCTGTGACTATGCCACTCCTCCAGTAGCTGGTAGAGGAACTGGGGCCAACCCTCTACTCTAGGTTCCAGTCAGGGACCCTATGTGTAGTAACAGTGGTCTGCATTCTCTCAGGCCCTGTTGCTCTTTCCCTGGATTCCTTCCTACATGTTCTGGCTCCCCGTCTCTGGGTTTATTAGCCCAAACTCCCTCTTCCCAAGGAATAACTGTAGGCTACTACATAATAACTGTAGCCCCAAACACACCTGCATACTCTCAGGGAGTGATTGCAGATTACTTCCTCTGAAGCCCCCTTCTGCTGCCAACTTCCTGGTCTTCTACCAGCCCCACCTGGGGCTCCATCTGCAATCAGCCTTTCAGTCCCTGGTTGTTCCTCAGGTGCAGCCTTTCAGGTAAATTATACTAATTTACCTGCTCTGCCTTGTGTGGGGGTGAACACCCCATCACAGGCATTCACTGTGTATACTTTTTTTTAACCTGCTCTTAAAGTAGATTGAAATTGATCAGTGTATTATTTTACAGATGAACAGACCAGTGTAAAGATCAACCTTTCTTATAAACAGGACTACATTCAGTAATAAGGTAACAAAACTTCTTAATAGTCTATGTCAGTGGCTCTCAACCTTTTCAGACTGCTGTACCCCTTTCAGGAGTCTGATTTTTATTCTGTACCCCTGCCCACAAGTTTCACCTCACTTAAAAACTACTTGCTTATAAAATCAGACCAAAAACTACAAAAGTATCACAGCACACTATTACTGAAAAATTGCTTATTTCTCATTTGTACCATAGAATTGTAAAATAAATCAATTGGAATATAAATTTGTACTGACTTTGCTAGTGCTTTTTTATTTGCCAAGTTTTACAACAGGCTACATATATAGATGAGTTAATGTATCCCCTGGAAAACCTCTGTGTACCCCCTGGTTGAGGATCATTGGTCTATGTAACTGCAGCCTGCAACTGCCCTGTGCTTCTTTGTTTCTGCTCCCCAGTAGGAAGCACATCACAGGAAATCAAAGTCTCCATGAAGAGTATAGAGAAAGTGTGGCATCTCTACACTTCTGGAGGACTTATTCTATAGCACATCTTCCTTTTTTAAAAACCATTTCTAAATTTCCTGAGTGAACTAAAACGCTATTAAATTAAACCAACAAAATATAGCAAATGCAATAACTGACTTAACTCTTTACAGTGTTCTCTTAGAACATTTCAGCAATCTTCCCGAACTGCTGTATTGTAAATCCTCTTTAGGGACATCCTTGTGTGTAACAGACTTTTCAATCTTCTAGTTAATAACAGGGTCATTTTTGAATTGTTTTCAACTTGTATGTCTGTTCCCACTTTACTTCTCACAGGCAAGTTGTCAGGTATCTTCATCTGTGATCAGAGAGTGAGAGCAAGATGACCTCTTTGATCACAGTACCTTTGACTGGCTAATACCCTTATTGCCAAATTCTCACAAAGTCCTTGTTTGTTTGTTTTTAATTGTGTGAGAGGTCTTTTTTCCTATATTGTAGTATTTGTCTGATTGTACTTTCCCAGTCTTTCCCTCACTATCACAGACTCTTTCGTTATCCTTTTTTTTTTTTTTTTTGGTCCCTTATCTGGTAATTATTTGTATGGGGTAGATCTCAAATATGGACCTTCTTTTGTATCCATTGCCTATTTGAGCAAATTCCTCTCTATATATACTCTCCATTCAGCTGATCCATTGGCATAAGGATATCTGGGACTAGATGTCTCACAATGGAAGTTGTATACTTTACTAAAGTCCAGGAATTGTTCTTGAACTGTGATCCATTGTCAGTTAGATTTCCGTGACATGCAAATAATGTATTTGACAACTGTTGGAGCTTTAGTATCTTCAAGTGTGACTACTTCTAGGAAATTAGTAAAGTAGTCCCATTATAATCAAGTGCTCATATCTTCCCAGGCTGAGCATGTGAATTTTGACTGTGTCCTACAGAATCACAAATTGTCTGTGCAATATCATTGGTTCTTTCTGCTGAGAATCTCTGTACTTCTGACATGTTCCATGCCTGCTCATCCTTTCTTTGATTTCACTATATCTGTGGCCAGAATAAAACTTAGCTAGCTCTCCTTTTTGGATTTGATCAGTCCCAGGTGACCTTTTATGTATTCATTCCAATATTTTGCTTCTCATCACTATGAGAATCACAATCTGTGTCCCTTTCAAGAGCATTCCTGAAATCAATGAAAGCTCATTTTTATAGTGGGAATAGGCAGATGGAAAGCACAGATTTTTTCCCCTCTATCACTTATAGCTGGTACTACTGCTTGTAGCATTTCATCTTTAGCTGTTTTTCTCTCCCACATTCCTGGAGATACAACATATGATACTTCTATCATGTTCACATGTATGTTTACTACATGTTTCAGATCAACAGGCTGTGTACTGACACACAGAGCATAAGCTCTTGAAAGTGTTTCTGTCATTACAAAGTGGTATCCAGGTTGGAACTGCAGGGTCACATCATACTTTTGTGTTTTCAGAAGTAGTCTCTGTATCCTGGGTGGTGCTTCACCAATCATCTTTTTGTGTATTGCAATCAGTGATTTGTGATCAGTTTCTTCTTTGAAGTTACAACTCTTGAGAAAGTCATGAAATTTTGTACATCCAAACACCTAGTGTTTCTTTTTCACTTTGTGCGTACATTTTTTCTGTGGCTGTCATAGCTCTAGATGCATATGGGATTGCAAACCAATCATTTCCACAATCCTGTAATAGTACTGCTCCCTGCTCTGCTCAAGTCATCTGTGGAGAATTGGATGTCTTTCAGTGGCTCAAAAAATTGCAGCACAGCAGCTGATGTCAGAATGTGCTTTAAATCACTGAACTCTCTTTCATGCTTAGGCTTCCATGCCCATTCAGTGCCCTGGTGGAGATGTTTCAGGTGAGTTGCTCAAGCAGTACAGTTAGATATGAACTTGCTGACATAATTCAGTATGTCTTGTAGCCTTTGAATTTCCTTTTATCTTCTGGTCTCAGCATGTTCAGTATTGCCTGAATCTATGATTTATTGTGCAAGATTCTCTTTGAGGTCAGTCTCTCAACCAAGTATGTAATTTCTACTATTTGAAATTGACTTTTGGCCTTATTCATTGTAAGATTATTAGATCCTGCAATTTCCAATACTCTCCTCAGTTTTCCCTGATGTTGAACAGCAGTGTGTCCCGAAATTATTATGTCATCAGTGAACACTTTCACACCTGCTAGCTTCTCTAGCATCTGGCTCATTGTATCATTAAATAACTATAGATCTAAAGGTTTCAGAGTAACAGCCGTGTTAGTCTGTATTCGCAAAAAGAAAAGGAGTACTTGTGGCACCTTAGAGACTAACCAATTTATTTGAGCATAAGATTTCATGAGCTACAGCTCACTTCGAAAGCTTATGCTCAAATAAATTGGTTAGTCTCTAAGGTGCCACAAGTACTCCTTTTCTTTATAGATCTAAACATATTCTAAGAGGCAGTCTTTGGAAGCAGTATCTGCCAAATGTTGAGTTGGAAGTAGGGCTCTCAATTAATCGCAGTTAACTCACATGATTAACTCAAATATTAATTGTGATTTTAAAAATTAATCATGATTAATCACAGTTTTAATTACACTGTTAAACAATAGAATACCAATTGAAATTTATTAAATATTTTTGGATGTTTTTCTACATTTTCAAATATATTGATTTCAATTACAACATACTACAAAGTGTACAGTTCTCACTTTATATTATAATTTTTATTCAAAAATGATAAAAGAAATAGTATATTTCACTTGTCAGTTCATCTTATACAAGTACTTTATCTTGTGTACAATCTCTTTATCTTGAAAGTGGAATGTATAAATGTAGGTGTTTTTGTTTGTTACATAATTGTTTTATTTTTGAATGCAATGTAAAATTTTAGAGCCTACAAGTCCCCTCAGTCCTACTTCTTGTTCAGCCGATCGTTAAGACAAACAAGATTTTTTACATTTATGGGAGATGATGATGCCTGCTTCTTATTTACAATGTCACCTGAAAGTGAGAATAGGCATTTGCATGGCACAAGGTATTTACATGGCAAATATGCTAAACGTTTGTATGCCCCTTTGTGCTTTGGCCACCTTTTCAGAGGACATGCTTCCATGCTGATGGTGCTTGTTTAAAAAAAAATGTGTTAATTAGATATGTGACTGTACTCCTTGGGGGGAGAAATGTATGTCTCATGCTCTGTTTTACCTGCTTCTGCCATATATTTCATGTTATAACAGTCTCGGATGATGTTTAAAGAACACTTTCACTGCAGATTTGACAAAACGCAAAGAAGGTACCAATGTGAGATTTCTAAAGATAGATGCAGCAATTGACCCAAGGTTTAAGACTCTGAAGTGCCTTCCAAAATCTGAGGAGGACGAGGTGTTAAGCATGCTTTCAGAAGTCTTTAAAAGAGACACATTCCAATGTTGAAACTACAGAACCCGAACCACCAAAAAAGAAAATCAACCTTCTGCTCGTGGCATCTGACTCAGAGGATGAAAATGAAAATGTGTTAGTCCATACTGCTTTGGATCATTATCGAGCAGAACCTATCATCAGCACAGATGCATGTCCTCTGGAATGATGGTCGAAGCCTGAAGAGGCATATGAATCTTTAGCATGTCTGGCATGTAAATATCTTGTGACATTGGCTACAAAAGTGCCATGTGAACCGACCATTCTCACTTTCAGGTGACATTGTAAATAAGAAGCGGGAGGCATTATCACCTGCAAATGTAAACAAACGTGTTTGTCTGTGCGATTGGCCGAACAAGTAGGACTGAGTGGACTTGTAGGTTCTAAAGTTGAATGCAGTTATTTTTTGTCCATAATTCCACATTTGTAAGTTCAACTTTCATGATAAAGAGATTGTACTACAGTACTTGTATTGAAAAATACTGATTGAAAATACTATTTTTATAATGCAAATATTTGTAATCAAAAATAAATTGAGCACTGTACGCTTTGTGTTCTGTGTTGTAATTGAAATTAATATATTTGAATATGTAGAAAAACATCCAAATATTTTTAAATAAATGGTATTCTGTTTAACAGTGTGATTAATTGTTGGATTAATTGCAATTAATTTGTTTAATCACTTGACAGCCCAAGTTGGAAATGCAGATCTTGGAGATCTCACTGTCCATGAGGATCACCAAAATGTTGCCAATTCATCTAATTATCTGAAGAATTTGGCTCCTGTGAATCAATAATAATTCCCTTCTTGTGGCAAATGGAAGTGTTCTCTTTTTTATGTTTTTGTTCAGCTCTTTAGGGTCCACACACAGATGTAGTCCCCATTCCTAAGGAATGAACTCAATCTATCGGTGCTTCTATTCTCTGAACGATGTCATTTACTATCATATTTGCAGCTTTTCTTCTAGCCTCTTTCTTAAGCCTTGTAAAACATTGTGTGTGGCATGTACCACAAGTTCTACACCTTCTCTTAACCATATCTTGTACGTCACTGGGAGGGCACCCATTTCCTGTGACTACATCTTCATATGTTGCTATGAATGCTTTTATATCTGGTTTTATGTTGTCTTTCAGTCTCTGTATGGTGCACATCCTCTGAATGAGACCAAGCATATAACACCTATGTAGACTCAAGTCTGGTTTCTTGCCTGTGTGTGTGACCATATATTCTGGTTTTATCATTTTCCCTTTGTATTTAAGTGTCACTGCACACACTCCCATCAGTGGCCTTGTATCTGCACTATAGTCTTTCACAGTCACTTTTGATGAATAAGGTTAAGATTTTATCATGGTTATTTTTAGTAAAAGTCACAGTCAATAAACAAAAATTCAGGGAAGCCCACAGCCTATCCATTGGGGGGAGATGGGAGGACTGACAATCTGAAACCCACTGTAGGGAGGGGTGGGGCAGCTGACAGCTCCTCCAGCCCTACTGCTGCAGGTGGCAGGGGCTGAAGCTGAAGAAGTCACAGAGGTCAGTGACAAATTGTATCCTTTATTATTACATTCACTTGTGCCCCAGTATTTATCTTATGTGCATATTTTAGTTCCTGAATCTTTTGAGTTTTCAGCCTACTCCATTCCTGTGCTTAAGAACATCTTTTCCTCTTCCCTTGAGGTATCTGTCTGCATTTAATACATGCACTTTCAGGCTTTTTCTGCACATTTTAGCAAAATACTTGGGTTTATTAAAGTTTCTTCATATTTGTCCAAATGTTAGGTATTTCCTATACTCATGATGGTTGCCACATCACTGATATTATTTCAAACTTTCTATGTATCTGTCTTTTGCCAATTTAATTTCTGTGAATGTTTCCCTTTGTGGTTTAGCTATTGCATTCATAGTCATACGCTCATGTGTTGTCTAGGCTTTTTATTTGTGTTTCTCTTTGGTCTTCTGCTTGGCATGTAGATACTGCCCCTTCTAGCATAAACTCTATCTCCCTTAATAAGCATACACAGACTTTGTTCTCTAGAGTTACAATAAAATTCTGGGCTGTACTGTGAGTGCCTTTTAATAATCACAGGACTGGGTTTTTAGTTGCAGTTTTAACTCCCCCATTGTTTCCCCATCATTCTGTGTTATCTAAAATATAAATCTCTCATAAGTAATATTTGTAGGTATAAGATAGATAAGCCCTTTATTATTAACAGAACTATGGACTGCAATGAAGTAGCAAACAGTCTACTGTTCTACTTTGTGTAACTGAATCCTGGGAGTGGTCTATCCTGGGTTTCTTTTTTTCCACTCCCCAAAAGGAAGCATGTCCTAGGAAACCAAAGACTCTATCTAGATCAGTGGTGGGCAACTTGTGGCCCATCAGGGTAATCTGATTGCAGGCTGTGAGACATTTTGCTGACATTGACCATCTGCAGGCATGGCCTCCTATACGCCTACAGTGTTTAGGAAATGTGATCTCTACACCTCCTGGAGTACTCATTCTATTAGCACAATTGGGAACTCTCACCACACTAGTCAGGAAAGAAGAGTTGCTGTGGGGAAGTGCTGTTAACACAAGCCTGGAAGAGGAGGTAAAGCTCCCCTTTACTAAACTCTGCCTGATACTGTAGTTAAGTGCGAAGACTTTGTACAAAGGTATTTTCATCCTTTCCTCCGTGTTGTACTGAATGTGTGTTTGTGACTGTTTATTGATTAACCAAGTGCAAGAGACTCTTTGGCTCTGCATTGAATACTCAGAAAGTATGAGACCGTGGCTGCTAATCTCCATAATATAGCAATATTTTAATTCTAATTTTACAGTAGAATAAGGAGCCTGGGGGACAATAAATAAATATGCAAGGAAGTGTCCCTATTTCATACTTTGAAGTAGACAAACAAATCTATATTTTATAAATTCTGATAATTCCTAGCTAATAGTGACTTTAACATTGCAGTAGCATAGCTCAATCCTTTCCGGAAAGAAATCAAGGGTACATTAAAAGACAACAGTTGAGTATTGTAGTGCTGCAGAAGCCAAATAACTGGGTTACATCATTCTGAGATATGGCTGTATGTCAGCACTGTTGCTCTTTCCCTGCAATCACGGCAATGAATTACAGTAACACATTCAATCTTGATAAATTATATACTCAGCTTCTGCCTAAATTAAACGGACTGCAATCCAGATTGGTGCAGCCACATATTAACACTGAATCCACCATTTCCTGTCTATATCTTAGTAAATTATGTGTTTGGTGGTTGCTAGCTTGCATGCATCGATTAGCATTGCTGTTACAGCTTTTAACAGATCTGTGTCAAAGTGAAATAAAAAGTAGTATAAAACATTTTGCTGTGACAGTTAACTCCGACCAGTTCAGTTATATACATAGTTTTTACAGGCAATGTTAAGAATCATTAAAACAATCATTCTGAAGAATGATGTGAACAAATAATTATTTTTGCAATGATTTGACTAGTCTTACCCAGTTCTATTGGTAAATAGTAAGAGTGGAGGTTGGCACAAATGCTTTATAACTTTTACCTTTTGTAAAGTTTATTTTTTTTATTAAACTCTACTTGGAAATAATGTGCTATATAAAGTCTTCAGTTAGATTTAGAACAACTAATTTTAAGAAATCCATTACCTCTATTTTTTTATAAAATATATGATATATACTACATGCTTCGCAACTAGGGATTACTTGATGTTGAAATTCAATTTATTCTTGCTATCTTAGCCATGACTAAAACTGACTTTCAGAACTGTGTGTCAAAAACATATGGGTAGTTGCTTTCTTAATTTGCACAAACTACCACAGTTGTATACACAAAGTAAGCATTTGCATGCACAAATGAAAATATAGCTCTGCACACTTGCAAATATCTGATTTGTGTGTGTCAATTAGGAGTACAATTCTGAACATATTTTCCATTATATATGTGAATTTATGGCAATCTGACCAACACTGGCATTCTGAATTATTAATTATTAATGTATAGAAAGCAGTGTGGACCAATGGATAAGACAGTGGCATGGTAATTAGAAGACTGGGGCTAACATTGACTTGCTGTGTGACATTGGGCAAATCACTTTGGATGGATGTGCCTCAGTTTGCTCATCTGTAAAATAAAGATGATACCTAGACACTTTTCTAACATGCTTTGCAAACTATCGCTGAAAAACCTATATATGTGCTAAATATCTCTGTTGATTATACTGAGAATTCATTTTCAGCTAGTCAGAAGAGGAAAGAATGCTGCATGGTTACAGCTGCATGTTTAGACTCCCCCATTTCACTTATGCAAAAAACTGTACTGATTGTAGATATCTGGTTAGCATATTTGCTGTTTGCTTATGCTCAATAAATATGCAGTATGAATATTCCTATACTTTATTTTGTCTAACAATGACTGTCAGCCAATTGCAGTGTATATATTTGTGTAATCCCTGCATAGATGTTTCTGAATCATGCCGGACCATATTGTGACAGGCCTCTATGCAAATATGCGAATGCTCATGAAGGCTCCTCAAGCTTTAGGAGGTAGGCCTGTTTCAGTGCTAGTCTAAGGGGAAAGCAGAAACTACTTCCTTAATGTTCCACTTGGGGCAAACGGTGCCCCAAATGCAGTAGGAGCTGGGGATAAAGCAGACCTCTGGCTTCTCTTCACTTGTATGCTTTCATGAGCCAACCTTCAAGGTGCATTCTATGCAGTCCCCCTGCATACTGGGCAACTCGGGGGAGGGTCTATAGATCTCTGAGGGTGTTAGTATGTCTGTGGTGTATGTTATAAATACAATATTTTACTGTAAGCAATATTAGCATATATTTCTTCCATCACTAATGCTTTGATAGGAAATATTTTCTTTCCTAGCACAATGGGGCCCTGATAGTCAAAGTAACCTTTTTTCAAGAAGGGGATAATGTCTTACATATTTGCTGCTAATATGCCAGCAATGCTAGTACAATTATCAAAATCCAAGAGACACCTAGGGAAGCTAATTATTATACAAGTAGCAGGGAGCAGTGGTAGAGTGGAAATATATAAGCCCTAGGCTAATTAAGGCATGGTTCCCTGTAGAGTAGGGAGGGTTGCTACAGGTTAATTGGAGCACCTGTAGTCAATTAAGCCCTGTCAGGAACCTAATAAACCCCCCTGCTTCAGGCACTCAGGGGAGTAGACCGGACCTTTGAGGTGTGTTGTAAGATTTGAAAGACCAGAGAACTGACATAAGGGAGACCCTGCCCCCGCAAGGGAGGGAGACTTCCTTCCCCAGCATCTAAGGACCAAAGGTTCCCCACCCAAGGGGGAAGAGGGTAAGAACCTGCAGGGGTTGAGAGGGGCTGGGGCTTGGGCTCAGAGTGAGGAGCAAACCCAGGCCCCTCCTCTGCTTCCTTCCTCAGCCACCTTCATTGGCCACTAGTGGGGATCTTGGCAGCCCAAGTGCAGGGGCAAGCGGTGGTGTCTTAACCACCCTACCAAGAAAAGCCCAGGACCCACCATACTAACTTGTTTATTTACCCCCCCCCCCACACACACACACACTGTTCCTCAGACATTCTTGTCAACTGCTGGAAATGGCCCACCTTGATTATCACTACAAAAGGCTTTTTCCCCCCTGCTCTCCTGCTGGTAATAGCTCACCTTAAGTGATCACTCTCATTACAGTGTGTATGGTAACACCCATTGTTTCATGTTCTCTATGTATATAAATCTCCCCACTGTATTTTCCACTGAATGAATCCGATGAAGTGAGCTGTAGCTCACGAAAGCTTCTGCTCAGATAAATTTGTTAGTGTCTAAGGTGCCACAAGTACTCCTTTCTTTTTGCGAATACAGACTAACATGGCTGCTACTCTGAAACCATACTAACATTGATCATCTTGCCACATTATACATGACTCTTTCGCCTTAGGCTTTAACAAAAATGAAGAACAGTCATACACTCTTTGGGAAGTATCAGGGCTGGCCATGGCTGGAGACGATACATTGGATGGGAAGGGCCAGGGCTCTGAGGTGACACTGAGTATACTCTGTCTCAGGTTCTTGGCTGGCTGGTAATTTCTCACATGCTCAGGGTCTAACTGATTCCTATATGTAGGGTTGGTAAAGCATTTTCCTCCATGTCAGATTGGCAGTGACAATGGGGATTTTTTGCCTTTCTCTGCAATGTGGACACAGGTCACTTGCCGGGATTATCTGGGTGTATCTCACTTAATCATTTCCCTGCCATTGTAGGGGCCTCAAGCGCTGGTGCATATCGGACCTACCTATTCTCTCCCTATTTCTAGTTTCCTGTGGGCTGTAATTCTTTGGTCTAATTTCAGTTGCTGGATATGGTGTGCAGATGCTGAGTGGTGGTGGTGGCCTGTGATATACAGGAAGTCTGACTAGATCATCTGGTGGTCCCTTCTGGCCTTAAATTCTGTGAATCTAAGTAAAAATGTTTGAATTGAAAACCAGTTTCAACTTTGTTCTTTAAGATATCACTTGGTAAAGGGATTTTTATTTGCCCATTTTAAAACTTTTAATAAAAAATCCTTAAGAACATTTCAAAGAAGTAGAAATCCTACTACATATATTCCAAGTGACAGGACACATATATAACCCAAATTGTAAATAATTTTTATTATTGGATTCAAAAATCTAAATACAGGGAACTTAACAGAGATGTTTAAAATTAAATTGGACAATAATACTTGCAAACAGACTGCAGGGAAAATTTCTGAAGTGGTAGGTGGATGGGATAAATGGCCTATTAGTTCTTGTATTAATTTGCTTCCAATGTTTAAAATGTGGTTTTATGGCTCAGAAGATTGGTAATACAATATGAAGCCATTCATTAATCCAAATCCAGTTTAGGCTGATAGTGATCAAAAATAATTGCACACGATCAAAAACTGACTTGATTTAATTTCTATTGCTTCAGGATTTCAGTAGTTCAGAATTGATTTTTCTCCTTCCACAGCTGCCCCCAAGTGAAAACAGGAGGGGACAAACTAAAGGGAAAAAATAACCAAAAATTTTCCTGAGACTCAGAAATAGTCTACATAGTAATTTGAGGCTTAAATGATTATCACTTATTAAGGATTATGTATATATCTAAAGATACAATTGACTTCTCACACCTTTGCATTATAGTTTCAATTCAGAAAAGCACTTAAGCATAAAATCAGTAGGACTTAAGCACATGCTTTAAGTCAAGCATATGCTTAAATGTTTTCCTGAATTGGGGCCTGTGCACGTAGCAAGTCTACATAACCATGTATTCCTATTGATGTTACTCTTATGATCCCTCTGTATGTTACACTGACTTGTTGTGTTTTGCTTAAATTTGCTTATAAACTAATTTTGGCAAGCACAGTCTCTTACTAGAAGTTTGTGCAATGCCTAGAACAAAGGATCCTTGATGCCAGTTGGGTATTCTGAGCACTCATGTAGTACAAATACATAAATAATAATGATATGAATGTGCTTATTCTTATTTTATCCAAACCATTAGAACCAATCTCTAGTACTGCCCTCCATAAAAAGAATAAAATGTGGTTTCTGCCAATAAGAATACATTGCTGGTCAACAATCCAAACTTCAGAGGTTGGACACAAATCAAATTTGACTGACCCTCAAATTCTAGCTATTCTATCCTTACCAATAGTCACAGTCTGTTCAACACTGTGAAAAGTTGTTAAAAAAAAAAAAAAAAAACATTCAAGTTTCTTCATTAAGAAACTAATCAGGTTTCTTTGTCAATACAGAGACAGAATCCATCTTTCAGAAAGAAATGCCTGCTGCAGTCATATTAAAGAAACTATTAAGTATCTCTGAAATCTGGATGTAATTGTTGTGTTATAACTCTCATTCTTCTAATTTAATATTATGCTAATGGGAGTTGAGCTTTTATCAACTGGGGCTAATATATGTGATCTTTAGAAAACCAAAAGCTCAAGATATGTAAATTCAATCAGGTTTTGGTTTTGTTTTGTGTGAAGAGGTGGTAATATGTGGCAACAAATACTAAGAATACCTTAAGAACTCTTAAGGTCATTTAATTCCAAACAAGCAAAGGCAGATATTTTTAAAGCCTCAGTATCACCATACATTGGTAAGTGTCCCCCACAAACTGGCCTCAATCAGTGTAGAAATGATGCATGCCTCTCCATCAGCCTCACCGGGGGCCTAATTAAAAGTCCCTCAAAACTGCCCAGGTGGTACTACATTAGCAAATGAACGTGATGTGAGTTCCCTATGTAAATCAGCAGCAAGCTTCCTCATGTTCAGCTAGGAATTAAATGAGAGATCCAAAAAACTTGATACCTTAAAGAATTACCAGTAAAAATTTGAGTCGGAGACAGTGATTGTGAAAATGGTGCTGGAGGAGGGAGTACAATATAAAAAGGAGATGAGGATTTTACGGGTGGGACTTTCAAAAGAGCCTGGCTTTCATTTATGACTTGTGCTCCAAAGTCACTAAGGCCCTTTTGAATACCCCATCCTATATGTCTAATTTATTTTTTATTATTACACATAAATCCTATATGTCTAATAAACAATTACACAATCATATTGAGAAGAAGAAACTGTAGATTGTAGAAAGTTAAGTGAGAGAAAGTTATAAGTGTGTGGCATATGGTGAATAGATCCTGATGTGACACTACATGCTATTTGTCATAGTGATATTTATATATGATATGATTATGGCATAATTATGGTGGTTTTTGTACAAGATGGGTCATGTAAAGTGTCATTGGAAAAATTATGATTTGCTGAATAGGATTATCCTATTTGTATGCATGTGTTCTTTTTTTGGATCTGAAGTTATGAATATTGACTATGTATCTGTATTTCAAATGTGGTTATACCTGGGTGACACCCACTAGGCAAAATGCTTCCAGTCTAGACAGCTGGTTGTGAAGGGCCTATTCAAGATAATCAGCCATTCGGGGAAACAATAGTTCTTAGAAGAAGCTTATCCCCCACCAAGCCTTCCTGAGAACACTCCAGATAGCCTATCAGTAATGGCTGCTATGACTCAGCAGGCCATGCAAGGGCATGTGATCAGACCACATGTCCCTGATCTCCATTTTGGGTACTGGTAGTTTTCCATGAACTGGGCTGGGAACTATTTTTGGAACAAAGTGTTCCCACCATATGGTACAGTTATATAAGGTGGGGTGTGACAACATTGAGGGGCTTCACTCCCTGCACAAAGACATTCCTGAAAACATCTGAGAAACAAAGACTGAACTGGGGGAAGTGCTGGTCATAGGCTAAAGGGATTTCTAGCCTGTGTATGGAAACCTGGTGGAGTGCTTGTATCCTCAGACAGGATGAGAAATTGCTAATTCATATCCAATATTTCTAGTATTTTAGGCTTAGATTGTGGTTTTGTTTATTTACTAAGTAACCTGCTTTCTGATGAAGTGAGCTGTGGCTCACGAAAGCTCATGCTCAAATAAATTGGTTAGTCTCTAAGGTGCCACAAGTACTCCTTTTCTTTTTGCGAATACAGACTAACATGGCTGTTCCTCTGAAACCTGCTTTCATCTGTTTGCTATCACTTTTAATCACCTAAAATCTATCTTTTGTAGTTAATAAACTTGTTTTTTTGCTTTATCTAAACCAGTGAGCCTTTAACTGAAGTGTATGGGGAAAATCTCAGCTTGGTTAACACATGCTTGGTGCATATTCCTCTCCACATTGAGGAAGGGGCAAACTCTTTATGAGCTTACATTGTACAGATACCTGTGCAGTGCAAGACAGTATAATTTTGAGTTTATACTCCAGCGGGTGTGTGTGTGTGTGTGTGTGTGTGTGTGTGCACATCTGGGGAGGTAGGAGTTATCTTGGCTGTAGCCTCTCTTTTGTTGCTTCATGCAGTGGCTGGTCAGCCTGCATGCAACTAGGTGTGTGTCTGCTGTGCAAATTCTGGTGAAAATGTAGGACTGGGAGTGGTCTACAGTTTGTCACAGCAGCACACTGTGAGTGGAAACCCATGCTGATGAGTCAGAGGGCTCAGTGGAACCCCAGTTCCAGGTGGCACACCTTAGAGAATCAGTCACACCTGAGTTACAGGAATATTTATTCCTGAACTACTGAAAATTTGATTTTAAGGAAAAATCTGTCTCTGATAAACTTCATAGAATGCCTTTACAGAAAATGCTTATTACACTGGAGAATTACTTTTGTTAAAATATTAGTAGAATTAAATATTTTTTCTTCCCAGATCAACACATAAGGAAACATCTATTTATCTATCATTATCATTTACTGCCAACCACGTGTCAAATAAGATTTATAGGGTTTACAAATTTTCGGTAGCATATTTTGTTGACAAAATGAATAAGTGGGCTTTATATATTGGCTAAAATACAGGTACCAGTATGGTGGGATGCTATATTTATTTTGTGATTCAAAATCTGCTTATTTTTGTTGGAGAAAGGACAGATACTAAACAACTTAAAGTGTAGTTATACTAATGAAGTGACTATAAAAATTGGTGGTTCCAAATTTAGTTTCTCTATAGATCAGTTCTGTAAAGTCATTTGGGGTTTTGAAAACAAGTTGTGTTGATTCTGCCTTACATCATCAGTTTAGGAGAGGGAAAAGATTCTAGAATGTAATGGATTTTTTTTTAATCAATACAGAACAGAACCCATCCATTTTTATGTATTGGTTCTGCTAACAATAGTAATGACTTGGGATTGGTCAATAAAGTAAGAACATGCAACTGAGATACACAGGAAGTAGATGTGAGTCAAAGAAATATAGGAAGCAGATATGCTGAATGAGAAGGACATTTTTCCATAGTGACTTTTTAAAATCACAACCATGCTTCTTTTGCTTGGAGGAGAAAAAATAGAAAAAAGAGAAGTTTATTAAACAGTAATATTTCTTAAAACCTTTTAAAAGGCCTTGAAATTTTCCAACATTTTGCATTTCTTGAAGACTCATGGAACTTAAATCTTCACCTGACTGTGGTGCATGAAAAAGGAATTTAAGTTCACGTGTGGTCAGACATTCATAAGAATTTATTTTCACTATAATTATTCTCTTTTTTTGTCATGGTACCTTGTTTTGTTTCTTTTCTTTCTCTCTCCACAACCAACTTAAATTGTTTCATGCCCCAAGATCAGGGCTGTAACCAGGGGCAGCCACCCAGGTTTCAAATCCATACAGGTGGAAAAATGGGGCGATATGTGAGAGGAGAGCATGTGGGGTCATGGACACTCCAGATTTCTGCCATCTATTCAGCAGAGGTTTTCAAATTGTGGGGAACTCTCCCTAGGTGGGCACATCCCACAAGTTTGAAACCTGCCAAAAGCCAGTGGATTGGAAGCTTGTGGGAGCCATTTGGGCCCCTTGCTACCTGCATTGTTAGGTGGAATGTCTGGGGTACTAGGAGAATGTGCTGACCAATAGCATTTTTTTCTCCTGCTGAAAGGTGCAGCATGCCTCACCTATGCTCATGACAGCCCTCCCTGCCCTGTTCCCTGAGCTGGGCCACCTTTACACAGTGGGTTGCTCCCCAGGCAGGGCTGGTGTCACAGCTCCAAGCTGTGCCCCTGGAGAGCTCTTGCCTTTTCCCCCAAAGGAGCCCAGTGCTGACCAGTGACACCCCATGGACTCAGTCCCTACCCACAAAGCCCAGATGCCATGAGATGCTCCTGAGGTGCTCCCAGAGCAGGCCCCCCTACAAGCTTGCTGCTGCCCTGGTGCTCATAGCCTGACACTCCCACGAGTAGGCCAGGCTGCTCCTACCAGCTTCTGATGTGCCAACTCTTGACAGGAGGTGACGATTTTCAAACTGTTAAATGGAAGACAGAAATCTGGGGAGCATGTGACCCATGTGCCCCTCACACATTGCCTCTAGGGGGTGCAAATATGTTTGCTCGCCCTGGCTCTGCACAGTGTATCTGGCGGTTCTGAGGACGTTAGCACTTGCAAACAACAAGTGAATAGTTAGGTTAATAACCATCATTATTTTTATTACCAATTCAAAATGGAAAATGCCACAAATTCACTAACAGCTTGGTTGTCTGTTTTCTGTTCCTAAGTTCAAAGTGTAATATAAACTAATGCTTGCTTTCAGAGCTAGACTCATAGATCCGAAAGGCCAAAGGGGATCTTTGTGATCATTTAGTCTGACCGCCTGTCTAACACAACCAAAGAACTAGCCTAAAATAATTCCTAGAGCATATCTTTTAGTAAAACATGCAGTCTTGAGTAAAAAATTGAGTGGAGACTCTACCATCATCCTAATGGTTAATTACTCTTAGCTAAAATTTATCTTATTTCCAGTCTGAATTTGTCCAGTAAATTTGAACTTCAAGGCATTGGTTTGTGTTATACATTTCACTGCTAGATTCATCAGCTATCTTATTCCTTCGATAACTCAGCTGGTAGAGCAGAGGCCTATAAGGACCCCTGGGAATCCTTAGGTTGCTGGCTCAAAAGAGTAGGCTTTTGGTTACACACCCTTCTTTTAGGGGTTAGAGTAGATGACCTCCTGAGGTCTCCTCCAACCCTGATATTCTAAGGCTGAAGAGCCCATTATTAAGTATTCCCCATGTAGACTCAGACAGTAATCAAGTCACCCTTAACTTTCTCAGAATCTAGCAGTGAAATGTATAACACAAACCAATGCCTTGAAGTTCAAATTTACTGGACAAATTCAGACTGGAAATAAGGTAGACTGAACTGCTTGTTAATAGTTTTGTAATGTAATTAAATTTAACATACATGTGTGTGTTTGGGGTGGGAGGGTATATCAAAGTAACCCACCACAATAGCATTTAACTTCAGAGAGGGGAACTTCACAAAAATGAGAGCTAGTTAAATGGAAATTAAAAGGAACAGTCACAAGACTGAAATGTCTGCAAATTGCAGAGATTTTTTTTAAAAAACACAATCACAGAGGCTCAAACTAATCCCCATGGGGGATTTCCAATCCACTGTTTCAAGACTTCCCTAAAATAATTCCAGTCTCTCCTGGGTAGGCCAAAGTAGGCCAATAACCCTACCCAGCAAGACTCGGTGTGGTCCCCTACCATCAGGTGCAGTCCTGTTGTGGGTTAGAGCTGTACATCCCTGTGTATGCACTGGAGGTAGCAGGGAGATCCTGATGCATCAAGGAAGTCTAGTGTATATCTCTGCTACATCTCATCTTTTATTCCTATGTCAGATAAAAAAGAATTATCAGGATGGTGTGGGTCCACCGCTCAGTGAAGAATGTGAGCTGGTAACAGAAGATTATAGGAAAGCAAATCTGCTCAATGCCTACTTTGCTTCAGTTTTCTCACAAAAAATAACATGTGACTGGATGACCAGCAAAGTTACCACAGAGAATATAGGAAGGGATTCAGATCAAGATAAGTAAAAAAATGTTAGGAAATTGCCTGACTAATTTGAATGAATTCAAGCCAATTGGACTGAAAGAACTAGCTAAAGATATCTTGGAGCCACTGCATTAATATTTGCAAACTCATGGTTGACAGAGGTCCCAGAAGACTGGAGAAGGGCTAACATAGAACTAAGATCAGTCAGCCTGACCTTGATACCTGGGAAGCTACTAGAGAAATATATAACACATTCCATTTGTAAATACCTGGGGGATAAAGGGGTAACACCTAATTTAGACCCCATCATTTGTATATATAATTTGGATGATATTTTCCAATGCACATTATTTTGCATTTATCAGCATTGAATTTTGTCTGTCATTTTGTTGCCCAGCCACCCAGTTTTGTGAGATCCCTATGTAATTCTTTGCAGTCTACTTTGGACTTAACTAGCTTGAGTAATTTTGTATTATGCATAAATTTTGTCACTTCACTATTTACCCCTTTTCTAGATCATTTATGTATATGTTGAACAGCTCAGGTTTCAGTATAGATCCTTGGAAGACCCTGTCCTCTTTCTTGTGAAAACTGATCATTTATTCCTACCCTTTGTTTCATATCTTTTATTATCCAATTATTGATCCAGGTGAGGACCTTCCCTTCTCACCCCAAGAAAAGACTCAGGGTCACATTGTAGCCCTTGTGTTGCTTACTTCCAGGTTCCCCAGATGTTAATTTATTAATCTGTTCCTGCAAGGTGAAAGGAGGGGGTCCACCTTCATGAAATTGCCAGGATTTACCAAGGATCTCCCTATGCCCTTCAGGAAACTCCCCAGAACAGACTAGATCTGTTCACCCCTGTGAGGACACGGATACTCAAAGGATTGACACCCAGGCCATACTTTTCCAAAACCAAGTGTTTTCTTCATTTAGTGTAACTAATCTTTCCTAATACAATTAATCAAAACCTAAATTAAAACATAAACATAAATCCCTTTGCAGAGGTATACAAGTTTAAAATATGCAATACTGTAATGCTATACACTTGGAATGGTTTAAGAGATTATGTTCTGCACATGGTGATCAGTTATATGCAGGACACTGAGAGCAATCAAACTCTAAACTTTATAAATAGTAACAAATATATACATACACAGACATCCAACTTTATTATCACAAGCATACGCATTCATTAACCCTACTTCTGTCATTCTTACTCTCTGCAGGCTTCTCTTTCCCTCTGTTCAGTCATGGTCCTTCTCCTCTGTTCTAGCAACGCTGCTGCTCCTGCCACCCTGCAGTTGCTTCTTCCTTCAGGTCTTCTTCCTTGCTATTCTTTGGTCTTTCAGGTTTCTCTGATCATCTTCTCCTTCTTCTCCTGTTCCTAGCCAACTAACTTTTGCCTGCCTTAGATACAGTTTTTGGCCTGTTCTGATGGGAGGATTTGCTAATGCTAGGATTTAAAAAATAAGCCAATCACCTTCAGAGCCTCTCTGATCCATACTTATAGACCAATCATAACTGCAAATATATGGTGAGCCTTACATGTTTTTGGACTGATTATGCCTAACTGACTGCTCCCTGCAGTTTTGGACTGACCTTTACCTAACCTCAGCGCACACCCTTCCTAGCAACACACTAATCTTTGACTGAACTGCTTAGAACTACGGTCTCACTGTCCTTGGCTGTATGCCAACATTGATCGCACACTTAAAATTACCAACCTTTAAAATTATAAACCATCACATTTTCTTTAATAGATACTTATTTGTTAATTTATGCATCTTAATGTTAGGCTCTACTGCTGCCACCCTATTTCTTACCAATTTAATTACATTTTATTTCAGTGTTCCCCCTATTTTCAGTTAATGGTGGCAAAGCAGTGTTTTTCAATGTTGTGCTAGGAAACAAAGAGTAGCTCAAAATATCACCCACTTATCCCATGACTGATTATTTTGCTTAATAATCTTTGGTGAATGACCTTGTCAAAGGCTTTCTGAAAGTCCAGGTATTGATGGGTTTTCCCCGTGATACTCCTGCTTCTCTCAGGCAAGAGGGAACCCCAGTTGTCATAAAAATAAAGGGAAGGGTAAACCCCTTTGAAATCCCTCCTGGCCAGGGGAAAACTCCTCTCACCTGTAAAGGGTTAAGAAGCTAAAGGTAACCTCGCTGGCACCTGACCAAAATGACCAATGAGGAGACAAGATACTTTCAAAAGCTGGGAGGAGGGAGAGAAACAAAGGGTCTCTGTCTGTTGGTATGCTGCTTTGCTGGGGACAGAACAGGAATGGAGTCTTAGAACTTTTAGTAAGTAATCTAGCTAGGTATGCATTAGATTATGATTTCTTTAAATGGCTGAGAAAAGAATTGTGCTGAATAGAATAACTATTTCTGTCTGTGTATTTTTTTTTTGTAACTTAAGGTTTTGCCTAGAGGGGTTCTCTATGTTTTGAATATAGTTACCCTGTAAGGTATCTACCATCCTGATTTTACAGAGGGGATTTCTTTACTTCTATTTACTTCTATTTCTATTAAAAGTCTTCTTGTAAGAAAACTGAATGCTTTTTCATTGTTCTCAGATCCAAGGGTTTGGGTCTGTGGTCACCTATGCAAATTGGTGAGGCTTTTTATCCAACATTTCCCAGGAAAAGGGGGGTGCAAGTGTTGGGAGGATTGTTCATTGTTCTTAAGATCCAAGGGTCTGGGTCTGTAGTCACCTAAGCAAATTGGTGAGGCTTTTTACCAAACCTTGTCCAGGAAGTGGGGTGCAAGGTTTTGGGAAGTATTTTGGGGGGAAAGATGTTTCCAAACAGCTCTTCCCCAGTAACCAGTATTAGTTTGGTGGTGGTAGCGGCCAATCCAAGGACAAAGGGTGGAATATTTTGTACCTTGGGGAAGTTTTGACCTAAGCTGGTAAAGATAAGCTTAGGAGGTTTTTTATGCAGGTCCCCACATCTGTACTCTAGAGTTCAGAGTGGGGGAGGAATCTTGACACCAGTAATTGAATCTAAATACCTGGGAGGAGAGGTGACATTCTGCCATTACCCTTCCAGTTGGGGGGGCAGGACCAGAGGAGCCCCTGGTGTGCACAGAGTGTCAGATTTGCCTTAAAAACTGACCTTGTTTGCTCTATCAAATATCAACCATACTTGGGTCTAACCTTTTTCTTACACAAATATAAAATAGCAGTGAAGTCAATGGAGATATGCTAGCTGAGGATCTGGTCGAACACTGTACAACGAAAGCAGAGAAATATGTAATTGGTTCTTTTCCTACATTGACACTTCTGTTGCTCTTTCACCCTGAACAATTCCAATGTGATTTACAGACAAAAGGCCAAGTTGTGCCTTTGGGTCCATTGGGGTGTGATTTCTCCCAGTTCTTTCCTCAGGTACTGCAGCTCCATGCTGTTCCCGGCACAGGGAAGTTCCTACAAAGCACAACTGCATCTTTCACAAAGTGATATAGAACCTATTGCCCAGGTCCATCAGTGAAATGCAGTCAGCTATTTAGAACAACATAGCAAATGTATAATGGCACAAAACAACACTATACAGCACTTTAAGACATAATGTAAAAAATAATATGGCAACAGAAACAAGGGAAATTGGTTCTGATCCTGCATCCAAGTCAAAGGTAAAGGTCACTCCAAGTAAAGTAAGCAGGATATATTATCAGTTTTGAACCTGGGCATTTAATGCTGCTTCTAGGCTAAAGTTCCAGTTTTCATGACAAAAGAGGTCTCTTCATTTTTATTCTGATGTCAAAAATCACACTCTTCTAAAAAATTATAAAATATCAAGTCATCATCTTCTAGTTGTCCTTGTAAGTGGCAAATATTTTTACCTACATAGGTCCAAATCCTTAGCTGTTGTTAGTCAACATAGCTTCATTGATTTCAGTGGAAAGAAACTGATTTATGTTACCTGAGGATGTGTTAATTAATTTTCTCATACTGGTCTCTGCTCCTTCTTTCATTCTGCCCCTTATACTCATTGTCTCCACGTTCATCGATAGATCACCTCTTTTCTTTCAGATCACTCCTGAAAATGCATTTCCACAAAGACACTCAGTGTTAATTAAACTACAAAAGGTGTGTTATGGAAAGAATCTTTGTTCTATATATTTCAAAAGTGTAACTGTTTTGCACAACTTTGAAATGAACTCAAATTCTGTTTTGTTCGCTTTTGTTGGTGCATTAAGGGATTCATTTTCAGAGGGGTTGAAACCTGCCTCCTATTTTATGGGAACAAGTTAATCCCAGAAAATGAATTGTGTATGTAAATCTGAGCATGGACTCATAACCACAGTGGTGAGAGGCTTTAGAATGTTAAATCAATATTTAGCAACAAGTTCTGTTCTCACCTCTGATTTCCTGTATAGTCTCAGGCATGTCACAGAGGTTCCTCAAGTGACAGTGTTCTTATCTGTAAACTGAATATAATAAATACTTACTTTTACAAAGGTCCCATTGTAATGCACCATTTGCTGGTAAACCAGCTCAAAATTCTGAGAGATGGAAGTACTTTGAGAACCTTCCTACAGACTTTAAAAGTGTTTTCATTCCAATTGCATAAATAAATATTGCTTACTTCCAGTATAATTAGCTCTAGTATTTTTACATATAGAAATAATTAACGATACAAAATTGGAAAAAATAAAGTTTTTTTTAAAAAAAAGTTATCATTACAAACATGCTCTTTTAAATCCATCTGTTCTAAATTTAATCATTTGTAATTGTAGCTTCCAACTAGTTTTGGCTATCTTACTTCCCCTAAATAGATATCAGAGCCTGTAACAGGGTGTTATGACCTAATGGTCAGAGCCACATTAAAGTCATGGTTGTGGCTGGGAGTCAAGCCAAAGACCAGAGTCAGTCACAACAAAGGTCAGAGCCAGTATGAGTAAGGGTATCAACAGTCTGACTTCTGTTACAGCACAATTGGTTATTTTCTTCCACTGCTATATGAAATGCTTTACTTTCACTCTTAAAATAAATTTTAACTGTAAAAAAGAACAATTAATGCTCATTAACTGTTCAAGAAATCTTGCTAGGGAAGCCTACTATAGCTCACGTTCTGATATTTATTGAACACCTGTATTTTCAAGGGGGCTTTTGCACTGGTTGGTGTGGCAGAACTCCTCCAAATGATTAAAGCCTTACAGACCAGAAAAATCCATATTATGTCCCCTAGTTTATGTAGGAAAAATGAAGATTGAGTAGTTTAGAGTGAATACATTTTTAAATTAAAGGTTCAATCAGTAATGTCCACTTTAATCTGCTGGTGATGTCTTAAAAAATCCAGGAAGACATTCACTACTAGTGTGACTTTTTTGTACTGATTACAATTGCATGATGGTCTATACAATCTTACAGATACTGGGACTATAATCCTACTCAGAAAAAAAAAAACTCCCATTAAAACAAATGAGTTTTGCAAATGGAGGGCAGCTGAACAGAGAACTTTTATGTATTAGTTTCTGATAATCAAACACTGTGATGGTAAATGTATGTTATATATGATCAGTAACTTGATAAATTTATACTTGATCAATATATTTTTTGAAATACCAACAGATTTAACTGTGCTATATCAGACTTCAAGTCAGCACAGCCAAATCCCAATGCAAATAAACACAACTACCATAACTCTGTTTTAATTTCAGCTGATGAAAAGGTTAGTGTTAGTTAAGCCATACTTCACAAATCCTGTATAAACCCTTCTGTGGTTTTCTCATCTTTGTAATACAGACATTAATCTTGCAATACTGCATTAATTTAAATGGGAATTTTCTCTGATTTAGGACTACAGGTTTGGGCACTAAATTAAGCTGGGGTATTTTGAGGGTTATTGTTTACTAGCACTATCAGACATTCTGTTGCTAACTCCATGTTGTCAGATAAAATATAGGTTGGGATCTTCAAAGGAAGTTAGGCACGCAAATCCCTTAGTAATGGAAGCTGAATGTCTAGCTCACGTGGGTCCTGGCAAATAATTTAATAGTATATAAGCTCTAATAGCAAAAAACAGCTAACATTTCTGAGCACTCATCATAAATTTCAGTGATGTGCTTAATGCTAATTACAAGTAATGTGTGGACTAAGCCTTATTTTCCAATTTAACACAACTGCTTTGTAAATGGTATGGGGGGAAAAGTGAGACATTAAAAAACAAACAAAAAAAAACTTCCACCAGCAAGATCTACAGTTCAAAACAATTAAATACTAAGTAAATGCAGAAGTTGTAATGGTATTTGTTTTTAAATCATGGGAAATATTTTTTTAAAACTGAGTTGGCTCCACTACTATTTTAATTTAAATTTTGCCTGAGTAAGCAGTCATGGATCAGACCCTTTGCCTATTATTCTGAAAATTCCGACTATCTAATGTGTCCATTAGGTATAATTAGATATGGGAGGAATGGCATTCGATATACCAGATGGTATGTATTTAAATAGTGTACAATTACTCAACCATTTCACTCTTTTATTTTAATTTTTTGTTTTCAGATTTCCAAAAATAATTGCCTATGTAAAGGATTAAGAGGATGATATAACACATTATAAGTCTGTGTAGGCTACCTAGACCTTGAATCTTTGTGTCTAGGAGGCAGCATGTAGTAGGTAGGGGGTGCTGTGTTCCCACTTCCTCTCCTCAGACATACTATCAAGATAATTCTTGTGGGGATAATGTAGAGAGAATATATAGTTCACTCCATTAAAAAACAATTCATGTATCAATTCTCACTGGGGGAAAATAAGATTTATTAGATTAATCCTAGTATATTCCTGCAGATTACACCACTACATATATTCAGAAAAGAGGGTGCTCATCTTAACTTCCTTTTGAAGGCAAAGTTCAATAAGTAAATTCATTGGTAAACTCTTCTTTTATCTGACTGAAGAAGGAAATGAAGACACAAACAAGTGTAACAATGTGATATATGCCATCATGTGCCAGCAATGCCCCTCTGCCATGTACATTGGCCAAACTGGACAGTCTCTACGTAAAAGAATAAATGGACACAAATCAGACGTCAAGAATTATAACATTCAAAAACCAGTTGGGAAACACTTCAATCTCTTTGGTCACTTGATTACAGACCTAAAAGTGGCAATTCTTCAAAAAAAAAAAAAAAACTTCAAAAACAGACTCCAATGAGAGACTGCTGAATTGGAATTCATTTGCAAACTGGATACAATTAACTTAGGCTTGAATAGAGACTTGGAGTGGATGGGTCATTACACAAAGTAAAACTATTTCCCCATGTTTATTCCCCCCTCCACCCCCCACTGTTCCTCAGACGTTCTTGTCAACTGCTGGAAATGGCCAACCTTGATTATCATTACAAAAGGTTCCCCCTCCACCCCCCCGCTCTCCTGCTGGTAATAGCTCACCTTAAGTGATCACTCTCCTTACAGTGTGTTTGGTAACACCCATTGTTTCATGTTCTCTGTGTATATAAATCTCCCCACTGTATTTTCCACTGAATGCATCCGATGAAGTGAGCTGTAGCTCACGAAAGCTTGTGCTCAAATAAATTTGTTAGTCTGTAAGGTGCCACAAGTACTCCTTTTCTTTCATCAGTTGGTAGAGTTCCCCCTCCCCGCCCCCCCAGGATCCTGAAGAAAAAAGAACACCAGAATAAGGACCACAGACTTCAGAAAGGAAGACTTTGACTTTCTCGTGGAACAGATGGGCAGGATACCCTGGGAGGCTAATATGAGGGAGAAAGGAGTCCAGGAGAAGCTGGCTGTATTTCAAAGACTCCTTATTGAAGGCACAGGAACAAACCATCCCAATGTGCAGAAAGAATAGCAAGTATGGCAGGCAACCAGTTTGGCTTAACAGAGAAATCTTCAGTGAGCTTAAACACAAAAAGGAAGCTTACAAGAGGTAGAAACTTGGACAGATGACTAGGGAGGAGTATAAAATATTGCTTGAGTATGCAGGGATGTAATCAGGAAGGCCAAAGCACAATTGAAGTTATAGCTAGCAAGGCATGTGAACGGTAACAAGAAGGTTTCTACAGGTATGTTAGCAACAAGGAGGTCAGGGAAAGTGTGGGATCCGTACTGAATGGGAGAGGCAACCCAGTGACAGATGATGTGGAAAAAGCTGAAGTACTCAATGTTTGTTTGTTTGTTTTTTGTTTTTGTTTTCTGGGTTAGCCCTCACAGACAACGTCAGCTCCTAGACTGCTGCACTTGGCAGCACAGTATGGGGAGGAGGTGAAAATGGTGAAAGAACAGGTTAAGGACTGTTTAGAAAAGCTGGACTTGCACAAATCCATGTGGCCAGATGAAATGCATCTGAGGATGCTGAGGGAATTGGCTGATGTGATTGCAGAGTCATTGGCCATTATCTTTGAAAACTTGTGGTAGTTGGGGGAGGTCCTGGACGATTGGAAAAAGGCAAATATAGTGCCCCATCTTTTAAAAAAAAGGGGAAGAAGGAAACTATGGACCAGTCAGCCTCACATGAGTCCCTTGAAAAATCATGGAGTAGATCCTCAAGGAATCCATTTTGAAGCACTTGGAGAGGAAGGTGATCAGGAACAGTCAACATGGATTCACCAAGGGCAAGTCATGCCTGACCAACCTGATTGCCTTCTATGATGAGATAACTGGCTCTGAATATGGGGAAAGCGGTGGACATGATATATCTTGACTTTAGCAAAGCTTTTGATACAGTCTCCCACAGTATTCTTGCCAGCAAGTTAAATAAGTATGGATTGGATGAATGGACTATAAGGTGGAAAGGAAGCTGGCTAGGGTGTCGGGCTCAACGGGTAGTGATCAATGGCTCGATGTCTAGTTGGCAGTCGGTATCAAGTGAAATTGTCAGGGTTCCCTTCCCACTCTGAACTCTAGGATACAGATGGGGGGACCCACATGAAAGACCCCCTAAGCTTATTTCTACTAGCTTAGGTTAAAACTTTCCCAAAGCACAGACTCTTTGCTCTTGGAGGGTACGCTGCCACCACCAAGTGATGTAATAAAGAATCAGGGAAAAGACCACTTGGAGTTCCTATTCCCCCAATATATCCCCCCAAGCCCTTACACCCCCTTTCCTGTGGAGGCTTGAGGATAATATCCTAACCAATTGGTTACAAAGTGACCATAGACCCAAACCCCTGGGTCTTAGGACAATAGAGAAATCAATCAGGCTCTTAAAAGAAACAAAACTTTATTAGAAAGAAAAAAAGGTAAAAGAAGCACTTCTGTAAATTTAGAAGGGAAGCTAATTTCACAGGGCAATCAGATTTAAAACACAGAGGATTTCCCTCTGGGCAAAAACTTTAGAGTTACAAAAGAAAACCAGGAATACACCTTCCTCTCAGCACAGAGAAAATCACAAGCCAAAACAAAAGTAAACTAATGCATTTCCTTGCTAGTACTTACTAATTCTAATGGAGTTGGATTGCTTGCTTTCTTGATGTCTCTCCGGAAAGCACACAGAACAGATAGCCCCAGAACAGAAAAACAAAAGCCTTCCCCCAGATTTGAAAGTATCTTGTCCCCTTACTGGTCCTTTTGGTCAGGTGCCAGCCAGGTTACCTGAGCTTCTTAACCCTTTACAGATAAAAGGATTTTGTGCCCCTGGTCAGGCTGGATTTTATAATACTGTTACCCTTCCCTTTATATTTATGATAGGAGTGCCCCAGGGTTCGGTCCTGGGGCCGGTTTTGTTCAACATGTTCATTAATGATCAGGATGATGGGATGGATTGCACCCTCAGCAAGTTCGCAGATGACACTAGGCTGGGGGGAGAGGTAGATATGCTGGAGTGTAGGGATAGGGTCCAGAGTTAACTAGACAAATTGCAGGATTGGACCAAAAGAAATCTGATGAGGTTTAACAAGAACAAGTGCAAAGTCCTGCACTTAAGATGGAAGAATTTCATGCACTGCAGGATGGGGACTGACTGGCTAAGCGACAGTTCTGCAGAAAAGGACCTGAAGATTACAGTGTACGAGAAGCTGGATATGGGTCAACGATGTGCCCTTGTTGCAAAGAAGGCTAATGGCATATTGGGCTACATTAGTAGGAACATTGCCATCAGATTGAGGGAAATTATTATTCCTCTCTATTTGACACTGGTGAGGCCACATCTGGAGTACTGCGTCCAGTTTTGGGACCCCCACTGCAGAAAGGATGTGGACAAATTGGAGGAAGTCCAGCGGAGGGCAATGAAAATTATGAGGGGTTTGGGGCACATTAATAATGAGGAGAGGCTGAGGGAACTAGGCTTGTTTAGTCTGCAGAAGAGAAGAAGGAGGTGGGGTGGGATTTGATAGCAGCCTTCAACTATCTGAGGGGGGAGTTCCGAAGAGGATGGAGCTAGGCTTTCCCAGCTGTGGCAGATGACAGAACAAGGAGCGATGATCTAAAGTTGCAGTGGGGGAGGTCTAGGTTGGATAGTAGGAAAAAATATTTCACTAGAAGGGTGGCGAAGGACTGGAATAGATTACCTAGGGAGGTGGTGGAATCTCCTTCCTTAGAGGTTTTTAAGGCCTGGCTTGACAAAGCCCTGGCTAGGATGATTTAGTTGGGGTTGGTCCTGCTTTCTGCAGAGGGTTCGACTAAATGACTTCCTGAGGTCTCCTCCAACCCTAATCTTCTATGACAATATCTGAAATTTATCTTAAATTTTATCAGATACTACTCTATAATTAAAGCTTAAACTAATTATAGGATTAATTCCATTATTTGTTTTGTCCTCCATTCTTATCCAGAATAGAATATTAAAGAAGCATTTGGGAATGGGAAAACCACATTTAATAAGTACTTTCTCAAGTTGTGGCCAAAGCTCAGTGAATAACTGCCTCCCACCCGCCAGGTTGAGTGGCTGAACCAAAAACTCCGAAAAAATATCTAGTTGGTTTCAAACCAAAATATTTTTTCTCCAGATTTCTCATCACAGTTGGAAATAAAAATTGATTCAGGTGAAATAGAACATTTTGACCCTCATTTAAATAACATTTTAATGTCAATTTTCAGCATTTTATCATTTCCAAAAATATTTATAGGGTTTTTTCAGCCAAATTTATTTGCCAGATTTGAACTAAATTTGCAGATGGTTTTGTTGGCTTCCAAAATGCATATTTGGCAAATCTACCATTCTCACACATACAAGCACACTAAATACAATTAGAGATTGACAAATTATTTTTATCACAATTCTGTGCCTTATCTCCCTAATTTAATGAGTATAAAGTATAATTTGATTGCAAAATTAGCCCAAGACTTTAATCATATCTAGGCAAACAGGAACTATGAAATATTAACCTTATAATAAGTACACAGTGCTCAGATGCTCTGAATGTTCAGTGACAGGCAGTATCTGTTGATCATCATCATTTACTAGAGTTAGATACACCTTCATTTTTGTGGATAATTGGACAAATCCTGTTCAGTTAATATTATCTCAAAGCTTCACTGACTTAAGAGGATATTACCTGCAAAAAAGAAAACATACAACCTGTAAGGCAATAATATTGTACGGTCACATGAATGGGAAATGCATGTATAATACGTCTTGGAATCCATATTTGATCATACTTTATTTGTGGGTTTTCAAATAAAAAAGCTTGACTACTAGCTTGGGGCCAACTTTTAGAAGCTATGCTCTAGCAATGTTTACATGACCTGCTATGGGTGAATTCTGGGAGGAGAATGGGTGGGTTTTTTTGAGGAAATCAATTTATCTTAGGCATATCAAAAAGTGAGCAACAGCTGTCTTTTATTAAAGAAGCTTGGAAGTTGGGAATGGAAGGTATAATTAATTGTGAAAATTTAGCCTTAGCCTAGATCTTCTAAAACTCTGCACTAACACTCCTCTGTAGCTTCTGACTTGGGGCTTCATGATTCCACAAATACAAGATCTCCATTATTTCATAAATGATTAAAATAAATGTACAGGCTTATTTTAAAAACAGAAATGCAATTCTGTCTAAGACTGTGAAAAGAAAAGAATAACTGGTTATATTATTAATTACTTTGTCATCCTTGCTGATTTTCATTTCATTCTCACTCTCCAGTGCAATATACATAATTCCAAGGTTGCTTTAAATATGTAGCAGCTGGAAGTTGCCAAATGAGTGGCATGAGTTATAGAATTTTAGCAAAGTAGTGTGTTCACATCTTTTTGATGTGCCTGCAATGGAAAAGTTGACTTTGGCAGATGGGCCCCCAGAGGCAAAAGGATAAATGCAATAACAGCTAGAGCAGTCCTCCTATTCAGTACCTATAATGGGACAACAGAAAGTTCACAAGAAGAGTATACAGTTGGCTTTCTCAGTTTCCCTTTCAACTTATTTTGCCACATCGTTTTCTGGGTGAAACTGAAAGTATTGCATAAAAATAACTTCTGTATATAGGGTACATAAACATACGTTGTTTTAGAATAATCTCACATACAATTTACATAATGTATTTATAGCTATAAAGTAGCTTGCTTTAGGTTTTAGAGGGTAATCATGAGAAGTGCTGGTCATCTTGTTGGGAGTATTGAGTGCTCCCCATTTACATCAAATAGCTTTCAGACAGGCAATGGAAACCCAATTCATCCATAACTGCTATAATTAGACCAGTGTACAGGCAAGAAATGTAGATCCATTCAAAGAACTGCACTGTTCTTTACTGAGGATGAAGACCATCACCTTCAGTGTTTTATGAGTTTCTTCAGTGAAGAAGACAGAAATCAAGCAGCAAAGAGAGCTTATAAATGAGAGAATATAAAATGGATGGAAAAGTTTGGAAACAAATAAAAAAATGTATTGTTAGGAGAAAAGAAATGTACTCTTGGACACAGACTTTTGCCTCTCATTGAGAGCCCCTTGCTTGCCTCCAAAGCTTGGAAACATTTTCAGTGTAGAGTTTGGGGAATTAGTCATTCAGCTCTTCTTAACTAAGATAGGAATAAGGCACCAAATTCCCCCCAGCACAGCACTGAACATATACACCCCATAATGTTTGAAGGATTATAAAAGATAAATATCAGAAGTGGAGCTTTATGTATTTTCTACTTTGTCATACTGGGAGTTGAAACTGTTCAATGATTAACCTGGTTTATTCAGGTTATTTATTCAGCAGGTATTCATCTTTTATTTTGCTATATGGTCTGAGTATTTTTACTTAGTTTGTATTCAGTATCTCTAAGAGATTCAGTTTTGAAAAAGACCAAAGGAAGACTTCATAAGTACCCTGGGAGAAGGAAAATGTGCAGTGATTAATCAGTGTTGTGCCAGCTGAAACTGGTAGGATTGGGCACTTTAAATATGTATGGCTTTCCAAGTAAGCCTGCTGTATCTCCAGAGCTTCTGGCAACAATAACAGAGAGAGGCTATGTAACCTAAATTAAATAACAGGGTGTGTTGTTCTTTCCCTCCCAACGTGGAATCTACACCCAGAGCTAGAGCTGATTTTTTTGATTTTGCAAATATAACCAATATAGCTTATACTATCAAGATTTTTCAATACAGAGCTTCCTTCAGTGCTGAGGGACTGTTTATAAATACACTATTGACACTGTTAAAAGAGCTATGCGTACATATCGTTGATTATTGTGTTCCAAGTGGTTAGTAGTTGCTTTTTGGTAAAGTAAAAACCATTTAAGGACAAGATCATGAGTTTATGATCTGCCCATCACATGGGGCAGTCCAAGTGGGAGACTGTGACACTCAAAGTCATAGTATACCTCGTGCTCCAGGGAGGGAGGGAGTAGGATTGTGTCAGTTTTGTACTAATGGCAGTGTTATCTCCCTGATGTGCTGAAATAACTATATTATCCAGTGTGTTAAAGGGTAAAGAAGTAGAACTCAAGCTCTGCCCACTCCCCAGCCCTTCATGCTCTCTGCTGCCCACTTACAGGACATAGCAGCTCTGCAGAGCTTGCTACTCCTCACGCAATGTTACCCTTTATACAGGTAGTGGGAACAACGGAATAAGGATTTACCTTGTACCTTCATATTCCCTTGCACTGATGTGCATCACAGTCCACAATCTGACCCTACATTTGCATCCAAAAATGAAGTGGAGAGGTGGGGGAAGGAAATGAATGTATCATATCTTTGTTATTGCAAATATGCAATATAACTTGGAGTTGAATATGCCTTGCATGACATAACAGTTCAGCTCTGTCTATGCAGAAAATTATCATACTGTTCTGAAAAAAGTGTGCTTTTCATCCGACTTTAGTAGTTATGCTGTTCATTCCAGAAAAAGGGTTATGTCAAAAAAAAGGGATGGTTGGGGATACATCTTATTGTACAAAACAGACAAACAAAAAAGCACATGCACAGACAAATCTTCTGTGTATACTGAAGTTTATTAGATAAATTCTGTATCTGTTCTAGAATAACAAGCAATTCCTCTGCATGTATCTCAACCCTTAGCATTTTCTCACAGCTCAAATTTACCATTTTTGTTGTTCTCCTCTGCATTTGTTCTGGGCTGCCTGTCATTTTTTAAAATGTGAGGCTCCACATTGAAAATAGCCCCCTGAGTCCTACCAGTTTTACAGAAGATTCCCTATTAACACAACTCACCATCAGATTTTATTTTAATGGCATGGTCTCATTTCTAATCAATATGGCTCTAATTCAGAAAGAACTTCATCATATGCTTAACCTTAAGCACATGCTTAAATCCGTCCTTCTTCAGCAAAGCATGTAAACATAATCTTAAATGTGATGCTGAGATTGGACCTAACTAACCTACTAACTTCAGCTCTTTTCTTTCCAGTCAATATCTGTGCATTGATTCTTGTTGTCTTTATTTATCATCATCCTACTTTGGCATTAATTGGAAATTCATGTTGTCAGTCTTGGCAGAAAGACCAAAAATGGAATTGGCTTAGAAATGAAATTTACCTCTTACCTGTATAAGTGGTTCCTGCAAGTAATGGGTAAGGTTCATGTCACAGGAAAGTCTCTAGTTTGTACCTTGCACTGTGGCTGAAAAAAGAACTTCATTTTCCTGGGTGGCCTGTACTCCAGTGCACAAAGCACTCTTAACCACTTGCTTAATTTTAAATACAAAAATAAGCCCATTGAATGCAATGAAGTTGTGGATTGCAAGCCCTGACAGTGGCCCTCTTATAAATCAAATTTTGCAAGATATCCCAGTATAGGCAATTTAGGCCACTGTCAGTGACTCTTGTTGACAATAAAGAGCTGGAGGGCCCAATTTTCAAACTTGGAGTCATCTTAACCACATAGCAATAGGTTGTGTAAGTTGTGCATGCACATGCTTCACCCCCTGGACACAGGTATGCATTGGGTGAGGAAAGATGAATGTCAAGGGAGATACCACTTGCCTGTTTCAGCATATTCTATTGAAAAGGCTCTATAGGACCTCCAGTAGTGAAGATTCCTCAAGAGATATGCTGAATCATGTCTTTTTCTGACCAGCACCCATGTTGCTGGGCAAAGTGTGGTGAGGGCAAAAGGAGCTCCCCCTTTTAATCCCTGTGTAAGAGCTGACCAGAATCTCAAAGGAAAGAATAGTTCCTACTCTTTTCTACCACACTTGAAACACCACATGCCTGAAAGCAGAGGAGAGGAGTATGCCACATTCTTTTGAAAAGGTGGTGGAGCAGGCATGCTTGCATGGGGCAGCCATTTTCATGGGGGCAGGATTACCTCTGAGTCGCGCATAATTCAACTCAGCAATGCCCTCAGTTCACTATATCCCCTTCAGCATTTCAGTCCACAGTCTTTATCATTGGTTTCAGAGTAGCAGCTGTGTTAGTCTGTATCTGCAAAAAGAAAAGGAGTACTTGTGGCACCTTAGAGACTAACACATTTATTTGAGAATAAGCTTTTGTGACCTACAGCTCACTTCATCGGCTGCATACAGCGGAAAATACAGTGGGGAGATTTTATATACACAGAGAACATGAAACAATGTGTGTTACCATACAGACTGTAACAAGAGTGATCAGGAAAGGTGAGCTATTACCAGCAGTAGAGCAGGGGGCTGGGTGGTGACCTTTTGTAGTGATAATTAAGGTGGGCCATTTCCAGCAGTTGACAAGAACCTTTGAGGAACAGTAGGGGGGGAAATAAACAAGGGGTAATAGTTTTACTTTGTGTAATGACACATCCATCCACTCCCAGTCTTTCTTCAAGCCTAAATTAATGGTGTCCAGTTTGCAAATTAATTCCAATTCATCAGTCTCTCGTTGGAGTCATTTTTGAAGGTTTTTTTGTTGACGAATTGCCACTTTTAGGTCTGTAATCGAGTGACCAAAGAGATTGAAGTGTTCTCCAACTGGTTTTTGAATGTTATAATTCTTGACATCTGAGTTGTGTCCATTTATTCTTTTACGTAGAGACTGTCCAGTTTGACCAATGTACATGGCAGAGGGGCATTGCTGGCACATAATGGCGTATATCACATTGGTAGATGTGCAGGTGAACGAGCCTCTGATAGTGTGGCTGATGTGATTAGGCCCTGTGATGGTGTCCCCTGAATAGATATGTGGACACAGTTGGCAATGGGCTTTGTTGCAAGGATAGGTTCCTGGGTTAGTGTTTTTGTTATGTGGTGTGTGGTTGCTGGTGAGTATTTGCTTGAGGTTGGGGGGCTGTCTGTAAGCAAGGACTGGCCTGTCTCCCAAGATCTGTGAGAGTGAGGGATCGTCCTTCAGGATAGATTGTAGATCCTTCATGATGCACTGGAGAGGTTTTAGTTGGGACCTGAAGGTGATGGCTAGTGGCGTTCTGTTATTTTCTTTGTTGGGCCTGTCCTGTAGTAGGTAACTTCTGGGTACTCTTCTGGCTCTGTCAATCTGTTTCTTCACTTCAGCAGATGGGTACTGTAGTTGTAATAACACTTGATAGAGATCATGAAGGTGTTTGTCTCTGTCTGAGGGGTTGGAGCAAATGCGGTTGTATCGTAGAGCTTGGCTGTAGATAATGGATTGTGTGGTGTGGTCTGGATGAAAGCTGATGGCACGTAGGTAGGCATAGCGGTCAGTAGGTTTCCAGTATAGGGTGGTGTTTGTGACCATCGCTTATGAGCACTGTAGTGTCCAGGAAGTGGATCTCCTGTGTGGACTGGTCCAGGCTGAGGTTGATGGTGGGATGGAAATTGTTGAAATCATGGTGGAATTCCTCAAGGGCTTCTTTTCCATGGGTCCAGATGATGAAGATGTCATCAATATAGCGCAAGTAGAGTAGGGGCATTAGGGGACGAGAGCTGAGGAAGCCTTGTTTTAAGTCAGCCATAAAAATGTTGGCACATTGGGCCCATAGCAGTGCCGCTGATTTGAAGGTATACATTGTCCCCAAATGTGAAATAGTAATGGGTGAGGACAAAGTCAAAGTTCAGCAACCAGGTTTGCCGTGGCATTATTGGGGATACTGTTCCTGACGGCTTGTAGTCCATCTTTGTGTGGAATATTGGTGTAAAGGGCTTCTACATCTATAGTGGCTAGAATGGTGTTTTCAGGAAGATCACCAATGGATTGTAGTTTCCTCAGGAAGTCAGTGGTGTCTCGAAGATAGCTGGGAGTGCTGGTTGTGTAGGGCCTGAGGAGGGAGTCTACATAGCCAGACAATCCTGCTGTCAGGGTGCCAATGCCTGAGATGATGAGGCGTCCAGGATTTCCAGGTTTATGGATCTTGGGTAGCAGATAGAATACCCCTGGTTCTAGAGGTGTGTCCGTGCTGATTTGTTCTTGTGCTTTTTCAGGGAGTTTCGTGAGCAGATGGTGTAGTTTATCATTTATCACTTTATCATTATCATTTATTTAATTCCAGTTGCACCCCAGTCAGGATTGGGGTGCCCTTGTGCTATACAATCACAGGTTCCTGCCTCAATCTAAAAAGTCATGTTACCTAAGAAGCTGGGAGGGGGTTGGGGTGGTGGGGAGGAGGAGGGATTGATACAATAAGATATATACACTTCATATTCTCCCATGTTTTTTTTTTTCATTATTATAATTATATAAAGTAAGAGACATCTGTCAAAGGAGATAGTGCCCTGTGTATTCTTGAAACATGGTCCTTATCCATGTTCTTCTTCATGAATTCATGATTTAAAACTTTATTTCTCCTCTTTACTATGATAAATGAAACTAGCATATCTAACAAAGCACACCTAATAAAATTTACTAGGACCCCAGGTGCTGTGGCAGATTCTCATGCTATGTTGATCCTTCTGTTTCTGGGCCTTCAGAGGTCTTGGATGCCACCCAAACTACATCACAATGTTGGCATCTTTGAAGCATAAAAGTACATCAATGCAAGATAATGCTGTTCCAATTTTTTTTTTTCTTACCTAAGGTAAGTTGATTCAACCTTCCTCATTGTTCATGTCACTTCTGTTGTCTGTCTGTCTTTTTTTTCTGAAAACAATGCTTCCTTTTGATGACTTTCATAACCTGCTGTCTTTGGAGGAATAAATTGTCTCTTCCATCCCTTTTATCTTTGATCTGCTCTCTGCCTTTTCCTTGCTATACTCCCCAAGCAGTACTGTCTTTCACCCATTCCTTTCTAGCTTTAAATACTAGTAATATTTCTAGCATCTCATGCTCAAAGCACTGCAGCCTCTTATACTGGAAGTGCTACCAGTGATAGACATCAAAGGCTGGAAGTAGTATCTAATGCTATTAGCAATAGAAACTAGGGACCCTACCAATGTCTAATGCTTAAACCTAATAGTACTTGTAGCATCTCTAACTATGGAAGTGTATCTAACAATCTCCACTGTCATACAGCAGTGCATGTAGCAACACTATCCCGCCCTACAGAGTACCATGATGTCCTAATAAGTCAAATATTTTGTTTAGGGCTGTCAAGCGCTTAAAAAATTAATTGTGATTCATCGCATGATTACAAAAATTAATCATGATTAATCACACAGTTAATAATAGAATACCAATTATTTAAATATTTTGGATATTTTCTACATTTTCAAATATATTGATTTCAATTACAACACAGAATACAAAGTGTATAGTGCTCACTTTATATTTATATCTGATTACAAATATTTTCACTAAAAAAAAAATAGTATTTTTCAGTTCACCTAATACAAGGACTGTAGTGCAATCTCTTTATCATGAAAGTTGAACTTACAAATGTAGAATTATGTAAAAAAAAAAACAACTGCATTCAAAAATTAAACAATGTAAAACTTTAAAGTCCACTCAGTCCTAGTTCTTGTTCAGTCAATCACTCAGACAAACAAGTTTGTTTACATTTGCAGGAGATAATGCTACCGGCTTCTTGTTCACAATATCCCCTAAAAATGAGAACAGGCATTCACATGGCACTGTTGCAAGATATTTTCATGCCAGATCTGATAAAGAGTCATATGTCCCGTCATGCTTCAACCACTATTCCAGAGGACATGCGTCCATGCTGATGACAGGTTCTGCTAGATAATAACCCAAAGCAGTGACCGACTCATGTTCATTTTCATCCTCTGAGTCAGATGCCACCAGCAGAAAGTTGATTTTCTTTTTTGGTGGTTCGGGTTCTGTAGTTTCTGCATCAGAATGTTTCTCTTTTAAGACTTCTGAAAGCATGCTAAACATCTCATCTCTCTCAGATTTTGGAAGGTACTTCAGATTCTTAAATCTTGGGTCTGAGTACTATAGGTATCTTTAGAAATCTCACATTTGTACCTTCTTTGCATTTTGTCAAATCTGCAGCGAAAGTGTTCTTAAAATGAACAACGTGTGCTGAGTCATCATCCAAGACTGCTGTAACATGAAATATATGGCAGAATGCAGGTAAAAAAGCATTGGAGACATACAATTCTCACCCAAGGAGTTCAGTCACAAATCTAATTAACACATAATTTTTTTAAAGAGCCTCATCAGCATGGAAGCATATACTCTGAAATGGTGGCTGAAGCATGAAGTGTTTAGCATATCTGGCACATTAAATACCTTTCAATCCTGGCTACAAAAGTCCCATGCAAACACCTGTTCTCACTTTCTGGTGACATTGCAAATAAGAAGTGGGGGCATTATCTTCCATAAATGTAAAAAAAAACGTGTTTGTCTTAGCGATTGGCTGAATAAGAAGTAGGACTGAGTGGACGTGTAGGGTCTAAAGTTTTGCATTGTTTTGTTTTTGAGTGCAGTTATGTAACAAAAAAAGTGACAATTGTAAGTTTCACTTTCATGATAAACAGACTGTGCTACAGTCCTTGTATGAGGTGAATTGAAAAATACAATTTCTTTTATCATTTTTACAGTGCAAATATTTGTAATAAAACCCAACAATATAAAGTGAGCCATGCACGCTTTGTATTCTGTGTTGTAATATAAATCAATATATTTGAAAATGTAGAAAAACATCCAAAAATCTTTAATAAATTTCAATTGGTATTCTGTTGTTTAACAGTGTGATTAAAACTGTGATTAATCGCAATTAATTTTGAGTTAATCACGTGAGTTAACTGTGATTAATTGACAGCCCTAATTTTATATCTTCATAGTGGGAATCATCAGAATGTAATTCAGCTTTATCACAATGATGTGATCATTTTCATATTGATTACCGAGAAAGGCAAACTGAATAAATCAAATAAAAATAAAATATACCAATGTTCAAACTAAGAGTCTTTGTTTTTCTTTCCCTTTATTATTATCCTTTTGTTTCCATTTTCCCCCTTATTTCCATTCTATTTTTCTCCTTTATGTCTATTGTTTTTTTCTCTCTAATTTCTATGTCCTTTTCCTTTGTGTTCCTCCTCATTCTCTCCCTCATCTCATTGCCTTCTAACAAGTATTGTCCCCACATCCTCAGATTACCTCTATTCCTCTAGACTCATCACTATCTCCATGTATTTCTGTTCTGATCCACCCATAAAATTTGTTTCCCTCCTCTTACTCTCCCTATCTCTTTCCCCTACCATTCCTTCTTCCCCTAGGTCTCTCTAGATCCATGTCATGTATTGTTGTTTTCTTCTACTGCCTTATGGACAGAATATAGGGGAACACACTTTTTTTTCAGGGTTGGTTCTCTTGCCCACTTCTCTAGCTATGTGCTCCTGAGGATGGACTCCCTGCATGTGTGCAGGGGAAGGGGAAGGAGAGGTTGGATGGGAGTGCTGTGATTCAGGACCTGGAAACTTCAAAGGAATGCTGACATATATGGGCTTTTGCAAGCAGGGCTGAGTGTCAATGGGGATTTAGTACATTTTTCATTTTATTCTCTCTTCAGAAGGGGTAAGGAGACCATGAAGGGGTGGTGGTGGAACAGGAATTCCTGGCAGAGCAACAGAGGCAACATGGAGCTTGTCCTACCAGAACAGGTTTTTTTTTTGTCAGGAGGTGCTGTGAGCTATGATGTAAGTGAGTCATCATAAACTAAAGGTTTTCTGAGGACTTTTCAAGTCCTTAAAACCAGCCCTGTTCTTCCAATTAGTAATTGGAGTGAGTTTATCATAGTGAATGAAATAATGAATATGTGGCCTTCATGAAAAGTGATGTCAAAGAGTACTACTCCCATGTATATGAGTTCCATAAAATAAGCAAATTAACATGTCTAAGATTAATGAAACAAGAGAGGCAGATTATTTCTTTTTTTATGGACTTTGTTTAACAATTTATATCAATCAGTTATTCGAGATCAGCTATTTATAAGAGTTCAGTTAATAGCCATGTTGTTCTGTCTTGTAATTAGAGCTATTCTGTTCCTGAGACAAAACCTGCATAAATGTTTTTTTCCAATAAACTGTGTTTGTGTGTGTGTGTGTTTGTACAATAAAGCTCAACAAAGCGGGTTACCCACAGTTTGAACTCTGATGAACAAGTCCCTGCAGGCTCATATAAAACATGTAGACATATTGCTCAGTTCACTTTTCATAATAATTAAATGCAGCTTTTTACATAGTGTTTGCTTTAAACTATATTCCAACACTCTCTCTAGGGGGTCAAAATATTACAGCCTATGAGAACACTAGCACTGTCTATTAAAGAACCATCCCTTCCCCCTCCCCCACCAAATTTGGTGGAGGTTGGTTAAATGATATTGTGATCTCAATCATCCCTGTTTTCTAAAAGAAAAACTTGACATGCTAAGATTTTGCACAATCAAAACCACTCCCATACCTTTTAATGTGATATGAATCCAAACCAGAACCATTTAGCTTATGCCCCTGAACTCTGGGCGTATTTACAACTGGGATCCAAAATACCCATTTTTTAACCCCACAAAACTGAAACTTGCCCAACAGGGTTTCCCACATGCTTTTATTAGATGTGGAATAAAAAAAAAAGGGTGGGGGACATTAGAGAATAAAACTTACTATACATTTTCCTCCCATATATTCTCATGACTTTGCACCACAGAATCTAGGACTGCTTCCCTCCTACACCTAGTTCTCTCTGATTCTTTCCTTTTCTGAATGTAGCATGGCCACTTTAATTCTCCTTTAATCCATAAAGTCAAAACAAAAGTTATTGCAAACTAACGTTTGCACATCTACACTGCAATAAAAGACCCACGCCATAGTCTCAGAGTTCAGGTCAGCTGACTTGGGTAAGCCAGGCTTTGGTTATGGGGCTAAAAATTTCAGTGTTGAAGTTTGGACTTGGGCTGAAGCCCAGTCTCTGAAAGCACAGTTGTTGGGGGGGGGGGGGGAGATGAGGACATGAAGTCTGAGAGCCCAAGCTGAAATGTCAACTGTGGCTCAGGGTGCAGAGCTAATAATTGCAGAGTAAATTATCTTGGGCTCTGAGATTCAGTACCATGGCTGTTTTATTGCAGATATAAAGGGGCCGCTGACATGGCTGGAATGTGGACCATGACAATGAGGTCCCCAACAAACCCAGTGAAGAGAGTAGGACCTGAGTCAGCCTTGGCCTGTGATAAGTGAGGAATAAAGCTTGTTTTGCCAAAAGAGCGATTGACATGAGAAGCTACGTTGGAGAAGAGTCAGCATGGCTTTTGTAAAGGGTAAAGGTAAATCACATCTCACTAATCTATTAGAATTCTTTGAGGGTGTCAACAAGCATGCAGACAAGGCGATCCAGTGCATATAGTATATTTGGGCTTTCAGAAAGCCTTTGACAAGGTCCCTCGCCAAAAGCTCTTAAGCAAAGTAAGCAATCTTAGGGTAAGAGGGAAGATATTCTTCTGGATAAGTAACTGGTTACAAGATAGAAAACAGAGTAGGAATAAATCAACAGTTTTCACAGTGGAGAGAGGTAAATAGTGGGGTCCCCCTACGATCTGTACCTTGAATTGTACTGTTCAACACATTCATAAATGATCTGGAAAAAGTTGCAAATACAGAAGTAGAAAAGTCGGTAGATAATACTAAATTACTCAACATAGTTAAATCCAAAGCTGACTGCAAAGAGTTACAAAGGGATCTCATTAAACTGGGTGACGAGGCAACAAAATGGAAGATGAAATTCAGTGTTGACAAAATGCAAAGTAATGTACACTGGAAAACGGAATCCCAACTATACATGGAAAATGGTGGGGGTCTAAATTCGCTGTTACCACTCAAAAAAGAGATCTTGAAGTCATTGTGCATAGTTCTCTGAAAACATCTGCTCAATGTGCAGTAGTTCATTTTAGAAAAGAGATAACTAAGGAGGGATATGATAGAGGTAAATAAAATCATGAGTATTGTGAAGAAGGTGAATAAAGAAATGTTATTTACCCCTTCATATAACACATGAACAAGACTACTCCCAATGAAATTAATCAGCAGTGGGTTCAAAACATACATAGGGAAATACTACTTCACACACCATACAGTCAACCTGTGAACCACATTGTCAGGGGATGTTGTGAAGTCCAAAAGTATAACTGCATTCAAAAAAGAATTAGATAAAGATAATTGAGGATAGGTCCATCAATGGCTATTGCCCAAAATGGACAGGGATGCAGCCCCATATTCTTGGTGTCCATAAGCCTCTGACTGACAGAAGCTAAGACTGGACAACAGAGGATGGATCGCTTCATATTTAACCTGTTCTGTTCATTCCCTCTGAAGCGCTTGGCTCTGGCCACAGCTGGAAGACAGAATACTGGGATAGATGGACCACTGGTCTGACCCAGTATGGCCATTCTTATATTTTTATGCTACCTTGGTAACAGAGAACAGGAGTCTTGAGCGGTATGATAATCTTTGTATTTGCTTTATGAACTCCCCTTCTCCACCTCTAGGGCTTAGAAACTGTGTACATATCTAACTTAGTTGAAATAAAAGTCCTCTGTACCTAGCATAATAATAGTTCTCTCTCTAGTAAGATACCTTTCCTCTTAGATGCCTGTGCACGTGATTGGAACGGGGACTGGGAATACTCATGCAATATTCTGTATAATTATTACTCTCCCCTTCTTCCTGCACATCATCTTAACTCTTTGCAAAAGCACAGGTCAGAGTTCAGTCTTTTCAGAAAGCATTACACAGAGTTAAACCTCTGGGCTATAGTACATAAAACCCTGGTAAATGGATGTTAATAATTTCCCATCAATTCTCAAAGAGAGCGTACCAGGCACTTTCTAAGTAAGACAAACATCTTATGCACACAAAACACATTGCAAATAGTAGAAAGCATTGTAAATAATATTACAAATGCAGTGTACAACTTTCAAACAAACGTTATTAGATATTAAAGCTACTTGTACTCCTTATACAATCTTTCAGCTTCTGTTACAAATATTCAAATGCAAGCTTTCAACATAACATTTTCTATACTGTAGCACACATCAAACCATATTGCCCTCCAATCTTCTCTCAGAGGTGATTTCTCAGTCTTTATTGTATGACCTTAGTGTGCCATGTGTGTCATCTGGACTCTTCAGAACTTGAGAAATGGCAGCATCTCAGTCCTTTCAAACACTTTTGAGCCCTGTCAGCAAACAAAACAGTCTGGGGGTCTGTAGAGCTAGTAGCTTTCCAGCTGTTCCTCTCAGTAGCTGGTGAGACAGAAGTCTGTAGCCTGTTTTCAAAGTGTTAAAGATATTGGAATCAGCATATAAAATATCCATTTCTTGGATCTCTATAAAGCTTTCACACTGTAGGCCACCATCTTCTTCCCATAAGCCCAACTAAGAGAGGGAAAAATTCACAAACCCTCACCTCCAAAATGGCTGCCACATTTGCTCTCTTTAAATGATACAGGATCCCCATTTAGAGGAGTTAGGTGACAGCTAAATGTAAGTTCCATAGACTCTGAAGTCTCTAAGAGGGACGATGCTTCCCTCCCAGCAATCCTTCTAGGTCCATAGAACACACCACCATACAATATCCTAATGGAGGGCTTCCCTCCTAAGTAAAGCTGGAATAGTATTCACCTGTATCCAAATTGGTACAGGGGTTGGGACCTACCTCTCACTGCAGACATGTATCATGGTCCTATATCAGTCAGCTGCTGGGTCTGCAGGACCGTCTTTAACTCCCGTATTTATTACCTTTTCCTGCCTCACTTGTTTGACTGGCTCAGCTCTCGGAGGGCAACTAGGATATGGTCTGCCTGGTGGCCCCAATGAAAACATCATATATACCTCTTCAGAACATCACCATACTAAGCATGTCAGGTTAACTGCCACATGCTATTTCTGGACATTTCTGGGACCTTCTAGCTGAATTGCCCCTCCCTGTCCTCTGAATGTGTGCAGAGGCACGGCATATCTAACTAAGATACATCTACACTATGAGCTGCGGTTGTAATACCCTTGCTTGTGCACACATACTAGTGCTAGATCTCATCAAGCTAGCGTGAGTACAAACAGCAGAGCAGCTGCAGTAGCTCTGGTGATAGGCCTTAACTTTAAGACCTTAAGAACATAATTTTAGTATAGATACATAGTTCCTTAAATATTATATATACACATGCATTTTGCAATGATTATGATGACCAGTGGGCTCTGCATTCTCTGCAGAGACTTCACATACCTCTGTTTGGTGAATTATTGTGCATATATCTGACCCTAGGGATTCCTGTAAAATCCTATGCACCCCATGTGCCTTCTAGCAGTTGGCACCAAGAATTCCCTACTTCACATCTCCTGTTATGTCACCGCTGTCTTTGTCCTGCTAGGGGAATTACTACTCTCTAAAACCCAGTCCCCTTATAGACAAGCTGGAAGAATTTGCTTATCCAAGCTCTTACCAAGCTCATTAGCATATCTGTTGGCCAATCTAAGAACAGCCATTGTCCCTAGTCTGGTATGTATGTGCTACAGCCTTACCAGCAATAGTGGACAAATAGAGACATAGGGGCATTCGAAGATACAGAAATTTCATAACAACTTCATGCTATCAACCAGAATTCATAAGTTTTTCAGACAGATTTCTCAAATTGTCACAGTGTCTCACTTCAACTACATTAAGCTCCAATCCAGTATCCTTTAGGGTATTATTGAATTCTTTGGAGAGGTCTGACAGGTTTTATGATTGGAAATACCATTTAACTCTAGTAGAAGATCTGTGCCAGCTCTGTGATGGATTCATATGTTGCATATGAGAATTCATCACAAACAAATTCCTAAATAAGGGACCAACCCAGTCCCCACTAAAATCAGTCACAAAATTCCCATTAATTTCAACAGAAGCAAGTTTAAAAACTCTAAAAGCCTGTGTCTGTTTATGGGACTCAGGCTGCTCATTCAACTAATACTTAACTCTCTAAAAGTTTTCAAAATTAAGCAGACTTTTCAGCAAATATATTCTTTGAAAACAGAAGAAAGATTCTTAACAATGTTTGTGCTGCGCTATTTACTTGCTGTTACTGTCAGGCTTGCATCACTCCTTGACAATTTCATACTGTGGAGCACAGTGGCGCAGGCAGGCAGCATGTGGATCAGGAGCAACCTCAGACTACTAAGTGCCAAGAGGTAAAAAAACAACTGAACAACTGTGCTTGTAGAAACTAACATGAAAGGTTAACAAGGGTAACTTGTAGACACCCTGAAAACTACCCCATAACCAGACCCCATCTATGAAATATAGAATAAGAGCCCAATCCTGCAAGCAGGTTTGAATGCACATGAAGAAGTTTCCTGGACTCTGGGGCCTAAATCATTGATGGTCAGATTTTTACAAGAGCTCCCAGCTCAATGGGAGCTGTTGGGTATGCCACACTTTTGAAAATACGGCAAGTTTACTGAGGTGCCTAAAATGGGAGTTGCACTGTCTTAAAAAGAGTAAACTGTATATTGTAGTTAGCCATAGAAAATGATCCAGGGCTGTAGCTGGAATCCCAGTGCTTTTATTCTGTACTTGTTTCCTGTGTCAGTAGAAATGAATTCCTTTGGTCTATGTTGAGAAACAGGAGGAGGATCTTTAACAATATTGGTATTTTATCTCTATAGCACATGGCAGTTGCATAGTTCACTTTATGCTGGACAAAACTTCTAGGTTGTACACTGGCAAAAAATTGTCCTGAGTGTCAAACATTTTGGAGACTGTCACAGGAAACACACACACATGCAATGACTCTAAATCCTTCAGAATTTACAAATAAATACCGTCAGGTATTTTGCTATGTTTATTGTAATAAGTTAAACAAATTCTACCATTAAAAATAGGAAGAGATTTTTAAAAATACATCAACCAAGAACCTGCATGATATTTTTAAGCAGATTTAACTGTCATTGCTGATGTTGATTAGTACCTTAATCCAAGAGCAGTTCCATTGATTTCAATGGGCTGCTTCTAGATTAAGGTACTATTCAGTGTAAGTGAAGGCAACACAATAGCTTCATCTCTGAGAAATTACTTCTGTAAAAAAAAAAAATAATGGGAGAACATTTATCTGGCTGATGGTAAGTATGTCACTGTTGGATGTTCAGTTGCACAGCAAAGAATAGGGTTAAACACAAGTATTGCAAATTAAGCCAGTCCAGGGGAAATTAAACAGCCCTGTGTTGAGCTATTCCTCCAGGGGAAGCAATAATGGCAGACCGCCCTCCCAAAGACAACCTTTGGGGCCATGCCCAGTTTTCCAGTGAAAAGCCTTTCCTGACCTAACTTTTCTTAGTCAAATTCAAAGGGCCTTATGTATAATTGTTTTGTATATTTATGCTGCCAATCTCTTGCTTGTCAGCCTTACACTTCTTTCTATGCAGGGGTGGTGCTTATTACTGCCTATGCCTCTCCCACCAGAGTACAAGGGTCAGGCTCCCTTTTAACTCCTGCTCCTGGTGTGTCTGTCTCTCCTTTGTGGAGCCCAACAGACTGAATGCAGGTGTTGATCTGCTCCTTCCCTTCCAATCCTGGCTCACTGGCTCGCGTTCCTGGTCTTCTGACCTGCTCCTATTGCTTCAGGCTTCTGGTCTTCAGCTATGGTTTAGGGGAGAGCTACTGATTCACTGGCTGGGATCCAGAATCTGTTTCAGGACTCATTGCCAAAATATTCTCAGCTAGTGGGTGGTGGTCAGAAGAAAACCGATTCATTAAGCAATTTGAGTTCTGCACATCCTCCTTTCTCTGTTACGTTCTGATTATACCTGTGCAGACATGATACATCTTTTGTCTGGCTAATGGGACTTCTGCCGAAGACAATCCCATTATCTGAATGTCACTGGTCTCAATTTTTTTAGGATTATAACTTGAATCCAGGTTTCTTTTTCATCCCTTTAGTTACAAACTAGTACAAGGTCTCTAATTTCTATATACATTGCTGTCTTCTCAAGACACTTACAATTTCAAAATAGTCACCCACCTCAATCGTTAGAGCTTCCAGACTGGAACGCAAATGCCTTCTCACTAACAGTGCAGCTGCAAGCATTCATTTTGTAGAACTGTGTGATGATGTTTGATAAGATAGCAAGAAAAAACTATTTTCTGATTTAAAGCTGTTTTATCTCCTTTGGCAATTTTCATACCAGCAGGAGAGTGAATTTGTGTGTGTGGGGGGGTGGAGGGTGAGAAAACCTGGATTTGTGCTGGAAATGGCCCACCTGTTGATCACTTTAGATAAGCTATTACCAGCAGGACAGTGGGGTGGGAGGAGGTATTGTTTCATATTCTCTGTGTGTATATAAAGTCTGCTGCAGTTTCCACGGTATGCATCCGATGAAGTGAGCTGTAGCTCACGAAAGCTCATGCTCAAATAAATTGGTTAGTCTCTAAGGTGCCACAAGTACTCCTTTTCTTTTTGCGAATACAGACTAACACGGCTGTTACTCTGAAACATATCACTTTTCAAAGTGTTACACAGAGTTCCACTTCCTCATTGGAAACTAGATGGTAGGGGGCAGATAAAAGATGTTGAATACTATTAACCTGCAAAGATTTACTGTTCTGAGATACAAATTCAAGATACTGATACTTTGCACATGCTGTACACAGTGCTTTTCAACCATAGAACTGAAAAGCACTTCATAAACATTCATAAACTGAATATCAAAATCTTTGTCTGAGTGGTTAAGTATGATCATTTCTATTTTACAGATCAGGAAACTGAAAGCTGGGACTTTGGGTAAGTGATTTACCCAAAGTCCTACAGAAAATCCATGGAAAAATCTGGATTAGAAGTCAATTCTTCTGGTATTCAGTTCATTGCTTTGGACAAAAGATCATCAATCCCAACAGAAGTCTGTGTTAGGGACCAAATCCTGTAAGCCTCACTCATGTGGCTAATTATATTAACTGCAGTGGACTTACCAGAGATATGAAGCTATGCTAAGATCATTTTATGCTGCATTGACATCATAAAGAGGTCATTAGGAGGATGGAAATGGCCCTCAGTGTAGGTAGCTTTCCTGGAGGGCACAGAGCATACCTTTAGGCTCTATGCCAGCCCTGCCTCCCCACCCATTAGTGTAGGGAACAAATAAGGTACATGTTGAGGGGGTGGACAGAGGGGGCCACAGAAAGTAAAATGTCAACTAAAGAAGCCCTAGATCCAAATTTGTAAAGGTATGTAGGCATTGCCAAGCTCATTATTGCAACAACTGACTGATTTAGGAGCCTAAAGCTCATTTTCATAAGATATTTAGACACTTAGGAGCCTGAATCCCATTGACAGTCACTCAAGAGCCTAAGTCCCTTTTGAAAATGAAATTTAGACTCCTAAATCAGTGAGGTGTTGCAAAGTTGAGTGCTGCAATGCCTAAATATCTTTAAAAATCTGGACTCTAAATCCTTAACACCAGAGTCAGGTAGGCTCCTGCTTGAATCAAGCCCATAATGTACCAAGATATCAATGGGTACTAATATTGGTTTAATATTTTGTCAACCATTTCCCAGGTTGGTAGTAGGTGAAATTTTACAGAATTTACAGGGATCAAGATATTTAACAGAGTTCCTTTTTTAAAATAAGACATAAGAAAATACTTTCACTTTTTAATTTTGATCCCATACTCAGGAAAACATTTGAAGACAGGTTCCTGGGTTTTGTTTGCTTGTTTTTTGTGTTTGTAAATGCTATTTATATGTTTTCTAGTCATTATTAAATCATCCAGGTCGCATAACACTGGAAGAACTTGTCTAATCGTATCCACTGTTGACTGGAAAACAACCAGTGATGAAACTACACCATATGCTAATGTCTTATAGCAATATAAACTTAAATGTGTGTTTATAGTGACCATTTCTAGATTCTTCAGCTAGACGTGCTGGCTGAATCATAAAAATGATTTGTGAATATTTTCAGAACTAAAGGGGCTGATTTCAGATAGCACTAGAGGACTATTATTTAGTGTTTGAAGATCTGACCCCTAGATGCTACCTCTGTAATTATTTTTAATAAACTATTTACTGTACACTTATTTTTGTGATATATTTCTTTCTGCATATTCATCTCATATAGCCAGCCTCCTGGTATTGTGGAAATTTGTATTTTTAGAATAGTATAGATCAGTCAAGTGGTTTTGTTTATCAGAGTGAAATAACTCTAATCGTTTCGATCATATTGTATGGGGTGCTCACATACTAAGTTAATTTGCCTTTTTCTCTGCAGTCTTCTGACTGACAGATATATCTGACAACAACCTTTTTTCATTGGAAGATCTTATTGTAATAGATTCTTTCGTGTTTGGTATTAATTTAAGCCTCAGAGATTTGTCCTTTAAAAATCCATTTAGAAACTCAATATAGTGAAGAATGTGATGGTCCATGAGCACCTTGACTAGTAGTGCATTATCTGCACTGAATGACTGGCTCCAGCTGAAGCTTACATATTTGTTTTTATCTGAAAAGCAGACGTCTAAAACATTGGCACAAAATATTGTTTGAAAAAACTGTTCTTGTTTGTTTTGCAAAACTGAAAAGGATTTTTTTTTTTCAAAATTTTCCATTATTTGAATTTTTCAACAGGGACTTTAATGAAAAAGAACCATTTTTATTTGTTTGATTTTCAATTTTTATCCACACCTTCACATTCATTCAGTCTTCACCCACCATTGTACCTCTCTTCAATTTATTTGTGTGTTCCGTCTTCAGAACTTTGTTCTTTCTTTCCTACTTTTTCCCTTTTGTCTGTGCTCTTTCATTGTTCTTTTCTTTTTTCTTCGAATTAATTTATTTTGGAGGTATGTACCATCATCAAATGTGGCATTTTTTGCCATTTCCATAGTGTTTTACTTTCTTTTTATTACCTGTCATTATTTCAATTTTTTTTTTTTTTTTTTTTACCATTTGAAAGTACATTTGTGTGTCAAGTGCACTTTAACAAATGTGCAAACTTTTATATTGGAATATTTTGGGATGTTAACATTTTAACTAGGGCTGTCGATTAATCACCGTTAATTTATGCCATTAACTCAAAAAAATGAATCCTGATTTAAAAAAAATGTGATATTTGCAGTTTTAATCACGCTGTTAAACAATTGAAATGTATTAAATATTTTGAATGTTTTTCTACATTTTATCAATTGTTTTATCAATTACTGGACTTAGAGTTGTAAGAATGTATTCAAAATTAATTATTGAACGAATGATTATTTGTTTTGAGTATTTACTATTTGTAATTTATTATTCATGCTACATGATTGATCTCTTTATGTACATGTTGCTGGTTATACTCTGACTGGCTTACTCCCACAATGGCAAAAAGTTTGAGATGGGCGCACAAACTTTTGTGAATTATTCCCCACATATTAGAAGGAGCATTGGCACACAAATGCTTATTCAGAAGATCATTTGTGATGCTTACCCTTTCTATAAATGTTCTTGTGGGGAAAATTTCAGTTAAATGCATGTTCAATTAAAGCTAATTAAAATATTTACAAAACTCTTAAAGAGAATTCACGGGTTTTACTTGAACACACATTTGTGAATGCTTTTTGCAGTGTTTACTCAGCTATAAATTGGAGACACAAACTTCCAAAGATTTGATTTTAAGTTAATCAGGAAACCTTGCCTTGACTTCCCTTTGGCACTGAACATAAAATGTTAAAATCAGAGAGGTAAGAACTGTACAGTTTGTGTTCTGTTATTTCTGTTTGAGGCTTTTTAAATGTTTATTCTTGTCATTCAAAAAGTATGTTTATTGTTTTACCAGAGGGAATTCATGCTCTATTTATTTAGACCAGCCATTGATTTTTTTTCTATTAGAGAGATACTTGGGAAATAAAGTGCCTGTTATCTGCTTTAGTAACAGTTACTAAATATCATTCCTACTTATAATCGTAGAAATTAGGGCTAGAAGTGACCTTGATAGGTCATTTAGTCCATTCCCCTGTGCTCAAGCAGGATTAAATATACCCTAATAGGTGTTTGTATAACCTGTTTTTAATACCCTGCAGTAACAGGGATTCCACAGCCTCCCTAGGTAACCTGTTCCAGCGCTTAACTTATCTTTATAGTTACACAGTTTTTTCCTAATATCAACCTTAAATCTCCCACTCTGCAAGTTAAGTCAATGACTTCTCCTCCTATCCTTGGTGGATAAGGTACGCAATTAATCACTATTCTCTTTACAACAGCATTTTCCATATTTGAAGATGTTGTTAAATCTCTCAACCTTCTCTTCTCTACACTGCACATGCCCACTTTTTTCAATCTTTCCTCATTGTTTTCCAAACCTTTCATAATTTTTGTTGCTCTCCTCCGTACTCTCTCCAATTTGTCCAATTTCTTAAAGTGTGGCAGGCAAAACTGGACATACTACTCCAGCAAAGGTTTCATCTGTGCTAAGGAGCATTGAACAATTACCTCTCATGTCCCACTACTGTTAATTTATCCCAGACTGACACTTGCCTTTTTTGCAGCAGCATCACACTGTTAACTCACCTTCAATTCGTGATCCACTATAATCCCCAGATCCTTTTCTGTGGTACCATTGCCTACCTAGTTATTCCCCAACTTACATTTGAGTTTTTTCTTCCTAAGTGTTATACTTTATACTTGTCTTCATTAAATGCCCACTTGTTGATTTCAGTCCAATTAATCAATTGGAGATCATTTTGAATTTGAATCCTGTTTTCCAAAGGGGTTTCAACCCATTGCTACTGAATGTCATCTGCAAATTTTATAAGTTTTCAAAATTATGGCATGACCAATGATTTCCCTTTTTTGAGCTAGTGTGATTTCCTAGTGTTTACATATGGAAATAATAATTTCTGAGTCTTAGGCAGCAGCAGGCTCCACTCCTTTATCCAACTTATTAGTAAAAATGTAATAATACCAGACTCAAGACAGACCCCTGTGGGACCCCACTTGATATGTTCTCCCGGTTTGACAGTGAACCATTAATTACTACTCTTTGAGTACATTTTTCCAACCAGTTGTGCATCCACCTCAGCGTAATTTAATGTAGACCACATTTCCCTGCTTTGCTTCTGAGAATGTCATGTGGGACAAAAGATTTACTAAAATCAAGCTATATCACATCTACTGCTTTCTCCTATCCACTAGGCCAGTAACACTGACAAAGAAGGAAATTAAAATACTTCTCAGACTTAGCTCAACCTTCTAAATACTAAGGCATCAATCCTGCAATCGATAATGTCTGGGTGGATTGCCGTGCCATTGCAGAACTCCATTGACTTTAAGGGGATATGTGCAAGTGCAGCATGCTATAGATGTACATTTAATTGCAGGATTGGGGGCCTTCCTTTCCTTCCTCTGAGCCATTTGCAGCTGCCTCTAACTTTTAGTAGTATGGAGATGTAGCTCATACAGTTTACGGTCCTAGCTTGGCTGCTTCAATCAAGATGGAATATGGTATGCTGAGATCTGATTGTGTTTCAGAGCCACATATCTGTACTAAAGAAGAGAGGAGCTGTGCATTTATTGCCGAACTCTGTGGCCTTCATTTGGGAATCCCTGATTTACTCCGTTGACTTGAATTTAAATCCCCCAATGTTCTTAAGCAAGCAGCTTGGGGATGGTTTTGTTCTTAACTGAAGAAAGCAAACATTTGCTGGAAAGAAGAGGACAAAAGTCCAGATTCTACCTTCTCCTGACTTACGCTGAAATGTTGAGACCTCCAGCGTTAGGCTGGATTTACAACAGTTGTGTATTTTGTGTTTCAGTTATACTTTCATTTCTGCATTGTTCAACTCAGGCTCCTTAATCACTTAATACTATACTAGGAAATGACTTATAGATTGCCTTTCTGACTTGAGTTACTTTCTAAAAATATTCACTGGAACATAGCAAATTATAAAGTATAATAAATGAGGGGCTGAGTTGTGCTTCTTTGAATGAATAAGATACAAATAAAGTGATAAAGGTATGGAGTTAAGGTTTTTCTACATTTTATGATTGAATAAATAATGCATGTTGACTATAACAATTTCTCGCATGTGTGTATGTATATCTATCTATCTATATATATATCTTGGTACTAGAAAAAATCTTTTGCAGTCACTGAATGGACATGTCTTCATAAAATAAATATTAAATCCTGTCACTTTACATCTTATATCTGCAAGGCAACAATTCTTACCTGGCTTAGAATTTGTGTACGGAAGTTGCATGTCACTGCATATATAACTACTTGAGAATGTCATTATTTATTTATTTTAGGGAAAATTGAAGATGAAAAAAGTAAAGCCTGCTGCTGCCTAAGACTTGGAAATTATTATTTCCATATTTAAACACTAGGAAATCACACTAGCTCAAAAAAGGGAAATCATTGATCATGCCATAATTTTGAAAACATAATAATTAAGTCTAGTTACCTGACTAGAAAGAGATTTCCCCCCCCCCCCCCGGGGTTGTACCATTTAGAACTGGAAGTGAGAAGAAATGTTTCAGTTTGTTGCCCATTTACAGTAATTAAAAAAGGGAAGAAAGTTATGAAAAAGAATGATACAGTTTTGGGAGCAAAGTAATTAAGCTAGAAATCAGGTAATTTCAGAAAGGTCTGTCAGGATATGCAATAAACATCTACACACATTAACCAGATTCTTAGTTAAATTGATTTCACAACTTCAGCAGTACTTGTCTCTATTTTTACAGTATTTTAATTCAGTAGGAATATTTGCAGTGTGCACCTCAACAGAACAGATTGTACCACCTTTGAAATACTGGAATGAGGAAAAAAGAGGAATAAAGGATGCTAAAATGATTGAATACCAAAGTGATATAAGATCTAATCTTCTGTAAAAGCAAAAGAAAAAACATGAGATTCTTCACATAAAAAATAAACTGCTGTTATAAGAGTCTCGTCTGTAATCCAGGCTTTGCTACCAAACTATATACATAAAAAAATAAATTTAATAGAGACTAGGTAAGTAGATTAATTAATTCAGTTATAAAACATCTGTTGAAGATTGGACAGAACTGGTGGAAAATGTATAAATAGTAATGTGATTTTTGACTGATTGTCATGATGTCATGGCATTTGACTTTCTTGTGAATTTTTGGGGGACTGTTGTGTTTTTCATGGAAGCACATGACAACCTCAAAAAGTTATGTTTATTTATTTATTTAAATAAAATGTTATACTTTGAACATTTTTGACCAGGATTATTAAAAAGAAAAAGAAAAACTTCCTGGAATAGAACCATATTTGTCACGCTGATTATGAGATCTTAAACTCAGCTAATTGTAAACTAATCATTTCTTGTTATCTTAATTGTAAATTGGTTCAATCAGAATAGATTAACTGGATAAGAATTAAGTAGGTAGGCTAGCTAAAATGTGTGTGCCAGCATAGTTGGGGGTAAAGCTGAGTGATGAGTGATCCTGGGATTTTGAAATTCCCTTTTACTTCTGTCTGGTGTCTGTCTGTGGAATTTCTGTTTGGAGTCCAGGATCCAGATTCTACTTTTTTACCATTCTGCTGATTAACAGAGGACTACGTCTACAAGGTCAGTCAGTCCAACACTGTGGTTCATAGACCACCAGTGGCATGTTAAGCACTTGCTGGCCATCTGCAGAGAACTAATTAATCACATAATCTGGCTCTTCTCCTTGGTTTCCAGCTGCTAAATTATACTGGTCAGAGAAGCAGTGGGCCATAATTTGCTCTGATGATGTCTCTTCACTTTTTGACCTGCTTAACACAAACTTGTTAAATTTCCATTAGTCATATTAATCTCTAGTAGGTCCGTTCTACTGATAATGTGCACTGTACCTTGCAGCAAAAAGTTTTGTAATACTGAAGCAAGCTCTTTCCAGTCTCCAGAGCAGAATGGGAACTCCCATCTGTCTGAGCAATGATTACAAAAATCTAAGTCAAGCCTACATAGAAACCTAATGAAGGCAAGAGACTCTTCTTTTCAACCCCACTCTTTCTGCTGTGGTATTACATTAGGCTAAAGAAAAAAGAGAAAGCCACTGAATGACTTGCTATCCCAAAATTCACTTACAGAGAGAGGCAAGCAGAGTTTAAAACAGTGTCTCTATCTCAGTAGAACATAGTGGTGTCTGGAATATTGAAAATTACATTTGCTTCAATGTGCCATAGTATCTTGCTAAATAGATTTTGCCTGTAAACCACAAAAGCTTCAAAGGTCATGAGAAGAATAGTCTGCATTTTAAAAAATAAGTAAAGAACAGACCTAAGCATTTAGGAATCGGCACTGCCCGTATGTTCAAATACCTTTCACAATACTGATCTTTGTTAGTATTGGGCCCTGCCACCACAAGGCCAATCAAAAATGAAGTTTCAGAATTAATTTTGATGCCTTTGTGAACATCGGTTCATGGTGATTTTTTGACTTAATGAATATTATTTTACCATTTCTGTTCCATTTGTCATGCTAAATATTGTCACATTGTTCTTCTATGTATCTGCCTTAGTGTCAAAAGAACACACTTCACAGAATGTTGCTGTCTCTTAATCTCCTAATATTTTGAATATTTTTTTACAAATCCCACATTCCAAAGTTTGCAAATGGAGCACACATCAGTGCACAAATACTTTCTCATGAAGAAAAGATTGCAAAGCAGATAGAAAGCTGTCCATTCTTGTGACTATCAGGTTGAACTTTGAAATATTAGAAAAAGCCATGCATTTACTTATTATTGTAAAATTTGAGATGGGATGCAAAAAAAATGCTTCCAAAGCAGTTGTCTATTTTATAATACAATGTCTTCAGAATTCAGCACACAGAACTTCAGTGTTTATATTTCCAGTGGAGTTTGTTTCTTTTTATTTGTGCATTACAGAAATAAGACACTGATTTTTGGAAACATGCACACATGTGCACACACTCACATACATTTAATGCTTTCATGGCTTAAGATCACTTGACATCAAGAAGAATTCCACCCAGGAATTTCCCAGGACAGAATTGTACAACTGAGTGCAAGTATTATGAAAATGGGGGCTCTCTCTAAAAGCATAGTTATTGGCCAAAGGACTCTATTGACTCCTATGTTTTAAGAGTTTTATAAAATATTTTGTCTTAATATTCTTGTCTTCTGATATATAAAATGGTTTGTCATGCAGCAGCATGATGAAAGGAATTTGTTAATTATACATATTTTTACAATAATTTCCAGGAGTAACTACCTTGCTCCATATGACAATGATGCAAATCATTGTTCATAATTTAAACAAGCCTTTTGTGTGCTCTTAAAATTTTCATTGTGTGCTGGGGAAAAATGGAAAGCTTGCAAGTTACTGTTAGGGCTAACTGTAATCTCATTAGGGGAACTTCAACAACTCAACTCCCCATACAAAGAAAAACAAGGTTAAATTGTTATCAGTTGCAAAGTTAAATTATACATGATCGTTCACAGCTTATAGGATCAACAAATGGTATTATGTTCTATTGCTGATTTTCATTTTTTTCCTGAATCTTCTGTTTATTTATGCTGTGTAGGGTGATGTAGAAATCCAGGGTATGGAATTCCAAAGATTTTGTCCTGTTCTGCAGAATCTAAGCATTAATTTTGTCAAAATAAAAGTGTCCAGCCTTTCTGGTTATGAAAGCCTTCATCCTGTTCTTCATCCTGTTCTGTTTGTCCTGGTTTCTGTTACCAGATACAATGGTATAATACAGCACAAACAGCCATGTTGACTGTAAGAGTTGCTCAAACTACCTGATGTAAATAATACATTCAACAAATGCATCCTTTCTAAACTATGCAAGTTATCCAAAAATGGTAATTTTTACAAATTTGTTCAATATTCAAAATTACGTGGATTAGCTTTATAAACATATTTGAGCTACAGACTTTGCAAAGAGTACATATATGAAATATAGATATTAGATTTCAGAGATGTATAGATTTTTGAAGTGATAATTCATTAGATTATTAGAATTTGCTATTCAAGTTCTGATCACATGATTTTGTTCTCTCGCTGGATGATTTAAACCTGATAAACTATTTCTGCTTCCACCCAAAATGAATTTTGTCTGTAAGGCCCCAATCCAGGAACTGGCATTGCACAGTGGCAGAGGTCTGCCTGAACAGAGCTAGTTATAGGCTTGGGGTCCAAATGTATATATTTCTTAATTAAACAAACCTTGGCTAGAAGCCTGAAATTCATTTTTCCACACACATAAATGAAAGTTTGGGAAACGGCTGTCCCTGGTGTCGATTTTTGCTGGTACTATGTGTAATGTTTTGTAGTTCCATCTCACAATGGATATACATTAGTACTAGTCCTGTAATCCTGAAAGATAATGAAAAGTAATACGGTATTTACACACTTGTGTCCCTAAAGATTTCTTTGTTATGGGTCTATTTGTCTGAATTAGATTTCTTTTAATGAACATCCTTGAAGAAAATGTTCTTGCCTGGAATAGCTTTGTGGAAAGGATTTATGAGGATATTTTAACTTTTTTATTATATATAACTCTATGATCATTTAATTGTATATGGGACCCACATTTCAGAGGAGAGTCTATATAAATGGCAGGATGATATAAGGGCTTGTTTCTGTCCCATGATTAGCCAAATACAGTGGAAGTTTTCATCTGGATAGTTTCTTGTTCATATCTGCTATTAAGTTTAACATGGGCTCATTGTTTTCCACCTAGAAAGGGAAACTTGGATTTGAGACCAGGTTAAAATTATTTTTAATACATTTCACACTCCTAAAAATGTGCATCCACTCAAACAGCTATAAAGGTCTTCAAAATGCACAATTTCATGAGCTTAAGAAAACTCTTTCACATAATTTAAATGACAGCCATGTAATGCAGTTTTCTCACTTCAGTTATAAAAGCATCTAAGATGTGTATGTTAAGAAAGAACATGGTTGTTCAAGTATATTTCTTTCTACTTCTATTTTTTTTTTAAACATTGACTAAGGACTCATTTATCAGGAAGTCAGTACAATATACCTTTAGACAGCCAAACTACAACTCTTCAGGCTCAATTCTTCAACATGCTGAATGCTGTTACGTCCTGTTGATTTCAAAGGGTCTTGTAGGTGAGCACTCCACATCTCATAAGAGTGTTTAGAAATGTACAAAATCAAGCTCTGTGGCCCTAATTAAGCAAAGCGCTCAGGCATGTGCTTAACTTTAATTGATGCCACTGCAAGTTAAGCATTTGCTTAAAGCTAAGAATATTCATAAGTGGTTTCCTGATTCAGGGCCTATATGAAGTACTAATAGGAGTTGTAAGGTTCTAAGTGTATTGTTGGGCAAAACCTCAGAACAGTGTATAATGTCAACATGTGCCATTAGCTGCGTGTTTTAGCATAGCAATTAGCCAGATAGATTTGTTGGATGATTTCTTTACCAACTTTAAGAATACTTTTATTGAATTGATTTGCCCTGTGCTAACATTTTCTATTTCTTGAGTAACATTTTCAAAAGTGACTAAGGAATTTTCAAAGATATTTAGGCACCTGAAGATGCAAAATAGGTGTCTAGTGAGATTTTCAAAATCGTTAGCAATCAGGACCTGCAGCACAGCTAGTCTCCAGTTAATGTAATGAGGACAGCTGGCCTGTAGTAAGCTTCCTGACTGGCTAGACTGCCTGACTGGTGGGAAGAAGCAGTAGACTGACTTTTAAGCACAGCAGCAGCAAAGTTGTAGCTGCTCAAAGCATTTGTATGTGGCTACTGTAGCTCTTACGCCTGCTTGTTCCCAGTCTTGTTCCTTCCTTGTCCGCTCTGGTAACCCATCTCTGACCTTAAACTCTGATTTCTGACTTTGGCTTTGATCCTTGGCTCTGGCCCCTGGTCCCTGCTCTAACTCCTAGGCATGAATATCTCATGCTCCAGTCTCTGAAAAAAGCACCTGTCTACATTTTTAGGTGCCTAAATACCATTAAAAATCTGGCCCTTGGTCACTTGGCTTATGCTCTAAAGTGAATAAGTCACTTTTGGAAAAGTCTTATTACACTCTTAAGCAGCTAAGGACTAAATCTACAAAGGCACTTAATCTTATGATCATAGAATCATACGACTGGAAGGGACCTCAAGAGGTCATCTAGTGCAGTCCCCTGCACTCATGGCAGGTCTAAGTATTATCTAGACGATCCCTGAGATGTGCTTGCCTAACCAGCTCCTAAACCCTAGGCACTCTGCCAACCAATTAGGTGCCCAGGTTCCCCATATAATAAAAGGGAGCCTCAGAAGCTAGGAAGCTGAGCAGAGAGCTGCCTAAGCTAGCCAGGAGTGAAATAAAGAGGAAAGGGATGCCTCAAATGTATTTAGGCTCCTACCTCCCATTGATCTGGTCCTCTAGACACCTGATTGGCAGGCTGGAGAGAGGCACCTATCCACATTCTAGATTCTCAGTCTTGAACCTTCTCCTGGAGTTAGGTGCCTAAGCCAGGTCAGCCTATGCCCTAGCAGGTGAAAGCCAGACCTTTCCTATAGAAAAATAAAACAGAGAGAACAACTCCATTATAACCACCAGCCTGGAGGTCATAGTACTCACCTGGGATGTAGGAGAGCTGGGTTCAGGCCTTGCTCTCAGTCAGGCAGAATAGGGATTTGAACATGACTGGGACCACATGGACACTGAAAAAGTTGTTGACTTACCTGCCTCCAGCTATCTTTTGTGTGGGGCCCAAGCTCACAGGCATGCTCAGCTGGCAGATAGGCTGGGATTGTGCCCAATTTGAGAATCCTGCTTCAGAGTCACTAGGGTTTCAGCTTCAGCAAGGGAGCCGAGTAGCTCATTAGCAATCACATCAATGATTAGGCACCTTTTCACAAGTCTACATATAGAAGAAACACATGTGGCTAGGTGACTTAAGCACCTATGGGGTTAGGCAGCACTGAGTGATGATTTTGAAAACATCTGTGGTGCCTAAATGATGGACTTAGGTGCCTAATGAGGCACTTAGACACTTAAAATATCTTTATGGAGCTAGCCTACGTCACTTTGGAAAATGGGACTTAGACTCCTATGTCACTTACAGGATCTTGAAAATTTTAATTCTTTTCTCTTTTGATATTGTCTAACTTTAAAATGTTGTATTTAAAAGGTATTTATATTTAATAGCTGCAGGAGGTGCAACATTGCTACTTGTGGTATACAGTTGTTGCGGTGGTTGTTCAGGAAATAGTCAAGTAAACAATATTTATGAAGTCCCATTGTTGTCCAACACGTATTTGTCTGTACTAAGATTTTTGACTGTGGTCCTACAATGAGCTCCACCAAGGTGGATCCCTGGGACTTCTTGGTGCTCATTGTAGGATTGGGACCTTAGATAGTGACCTTTTTATTTTATTTTTGTTTTCTCATGAGATTTCTTTTTACCCTGAGGGGCCCAATTCAATGCTGTCTTACACCATGTTTGACCCAAATAGAATTGAATTGCACAGGTCGTTCGGCCAGAATCCCGAGTTGTAATTTTGTCAGTGAAAAGGCACTGAAATTGTGTCACATGTGTGACTGTTGTTTATGTATTGAACAGAGACTTTTAAATTCATTTCATCCAAACAGTGATACTTGTTTGAGAGGTTGAAGTTAGGACAGTATCACACTACTAAAGAGTTAGTCAGCTAGCAATGCCCCATGTAACACCAGTGAAATGTGGAGTGTGACAAATTTCATTTATAGAATTTGTAGCCGTGAACTATAAAGTCTCTCTATAAACAAACCAAGATTGATAATATTGCTGCATGCACTGCTAAAGGCTATTATCTCTTTTTTTCCCTTTGTCACCTCACTTGCAATAACTGTTGGAAACCATGAAAAATAGCTCTGTATTTTAAAGCCAAGCCTGAAGAATAGCTTGAAAACTATTGGATAGTGTCAACTGTCTGTGCTACTTTTGAATTATTACACCACAGAAAAAATATATTAAAACAATATTCAGAATTTGAATCAACGAAGGAAAATAAATTTAGACTCAAAACTGAAACATTATCTTTAATCTTTACAGCCTAGAAAATACAATGTGCTAAGATACACCTGAATATGCTTATAGTAAGTACAAAGCAGAACTGTCACTGAATTTCTGCCAGATTTAAAGACCCCTACAGTCCCACTACATATGCCATCAAAAAAATATGACAAAGCTTCTCAGCTAGAGCAAATTGTCATAGCTCCAATTACGTCAATAGAGCTATGCCAATTTATTCCATCTGAGGATCTGTCCCTTTTTCTTTAATCTCAGTGAGCCAAATCCCAGCTCAGATGCTTAGGGTTTACAGCTGCAGGGCCTAGTCCTTCTCATACTGATTAAAATTGGAGAGGCAATTAATGGTAAATCCTAACCATACCCCACAACATGTACTGGATTTAAAAAAAAAAGCCAGTTTGTGCTTAATTTGGCTGTGGGATGTGTTAGAGAAGTATATGGGGCAGACAAAGCCTGTTTTGTTATCAGCCTAATCTGTAGCAGCCTCAGGACTGCTCTAAACTAAGTCTAGGATCCGTTTAGCTGGTTGGAGATAACCAAAGTACAGCATGCTCCAGCCTCTCCTTTCTCCCCCAACACACTCTTAACATGCCATCTATGCTGAGGGTCAGGAAGGAGTGGAATGGCATCACCAAATTTACATCTGCCAAGGATTCCACCACACCTTACTGGATCTAACTCTAGGTTCCTCCATTGTCCTACCTTGAAATCTCCATAGTTTTTTTCACAGTGCACACAATTGTTATGAAGTTTTTGACTGAAAAGTAACCTAGATTTGAAAATACTCATGTTCAATACTTGCTGCAATTGCTGAATCATCACTTAAAATATCTTAACTAACCGCCTGTAAGGCCACTAAACATGAATTTTGGGGAGCCAGACTCAGGATTTCTAGAGTCCACCTGACATCAGTTAAGAAAAGGGACAGAAAAAGGAGGAAATTTCACAATATGGATGAAAAAAAACAGCACTATTAGAAGACTTTGGCTTAGAGAGCCTGACACAGATCCAATAACCATATAATTTCCTTATATCATCTGCCATAAAGATATGATGTTTCATAGAATGACATTGAGAACTTAAAGTAAACACTGAACATCAAAGTTTCATCCAGGCTCTGTAAATATGTTCACAAATTGTATAAATGAACAATCTCCTGTCCTGCCTACTGTCAGTGCAGATTTTCTTACACTATAGACATATTTAAAATGTCTTCTTTTACTTGGAGCAGATGGAAAAACCTTTTTGATTAATGGATTTTACTACGTTGGAAACTTACAAGGTTATAGACCTTGATTCCTATCACTCTGATAAAGCATTGGGGAGAATTTATATATGAGAGTTGCACAGCAGCTGTCAGAATCAGAAAGTCATCCTGTCCAAACCTGTCTGACAGCTGCTGTACACTTCTCATTTGTAAATTCTTTCTTGTGTCTCATTAAAATAATAGGAACCAAGGTCTATAACCTTGCAAAACTCCAACATAGTGAAATCTGTTCATCGAAAAGGTTTTTCCATCTGTTCCAAGTGAATGAAGATGCAGCTATTTTAAATATGGTGCTGGTGCAGGAAAACCTGTACAGACAGCAGCTAAGTAAGGAGACTGGTCACATTTAAGGATATAGGATGACAATAAAGTCCTATTAACTACTCCAGGTATGCTGTTCTGATTTATGAAAAGGGAAAAATAAATTATAAATGCTTGCTGAATGGTAGATGGAAATGACAGATAAAGGTAACTGAGATGTGTAGGGCTCTATCATAATCCTCTTTGGAATGGCAGGAGGAGTTCTATGCATATGCAGATGCTAATTATTCATATCAATCCCCACACATTAAGTTGAAATATAACTTTAATCCCAGACAGTTTGTGGTAATTGCTCTGTCAGATTAAAAAAAAGATATCAAGCCATCATTTAAAAAGGTAAAGGTAAATTTCCACTTCAAATTGAATAAGTGTGTGTGTGTGTGTGTGTACACATTTAACAAGTTCCATTAAGATGTTTGAAATTGGACACCTGGAAGTTGAGGCACCCAAAATCACTTCACACTGTTCAAACTTTTGGCCAAAAGCTTTATTAATTTTTTTTTTCTTTTCTAAACAAACACTACAAAGATTCAAAGCTTGTATTTTCTCTGTTTTCTATGTGAATTTGATTAAATAGCTATTTCCCACATCTTTAATTTCTACTATACTTTGGGGTCTGAGTCTGCTCTCCCTTACAGAGCTGTAAGGTACAAGAGTAACCCAATTAAAATAAATAGATTTACATTTTTCATAAATTCAGTAATTTAGGGTGACAATTGCTAATAAATTAAACAACAAAAAGGGAAAGTCAATTATATCTCCTTGTCTACTGCCCATACTACACTTTGATATATGGTCAGCTATTTGGCACTGTGTATGTGAATGAGATGGAAAGCAAGAGAAAAATGGGATTAGCTTATCTTTGCAAAAGTTTGATACAGTACAACAATGATATAAAAAACTTCAGTGTTTGTAAGAATAACTTGGATGAGAATGCCAGACACACAAGTCTGAGACACTCAAGTTTATTAACTGAAACTTTTATTTTAATAAAAATAGTTCATTGTGGTTAGAATTACTATTAAATTAAGAAATGACAGACATACAGAAAAAAAATCGAGGTAAATGGACAGGTCTTGAACAATGGATTTCTCCTATGATACTCTGACTACCGCTTTTTACTAAACATCCACATTACATAGCCATTAGTTATCTTCCAATCACCATTGAGTTTCATGAATATTAACTATCCTATAAGAAAAGGAGTACTTGTGGCACCTTAGAGACTAACCAATTTATTTGAGCATGAGCTTTCGTGAGCTACAGCTCACTTCATCGGATGATGAAAGCACGAAAGCTCATGCTCAAATAAATTGGTTAGTCTCTAAGGTGCCACAAGTACTCCTTTTCTTTTTGCGAATACAGACTAACACGGCTGTTACTCTGATAACTATCCTATGTAATTCATATAATATGCATGCATGAACTTTAATTTGGAATATTTTTTGTTGTCTAAGCTATATTCATGTTACATTCCTTTTCTGGTCCCACTCATTACTCTTCAACTGTGCATGTTTGGTCCAGTCACCTTGACCTGTTTCTCTGCAGAGCAGATTTTTCCGTTTTTTTTCTCTCTTGCCGGTACATTTTGTTGAATTGAAGCTGGTCCCATGGTCAAAACATTACCCTTATTCCACCTAGCAACTTAAAAACACACCACCAGCCAGACCAAAAATAAAAAAAGGCTAGGCCAAATGTCAGCCAGTCAGCATATGAGAATCAGAAACAACCCTTAAAACAATTCTCAGTAGCTGGGGATATTGGAAAACCAGGCCACCAATCAAGCTTGTGTAATCCACACACCTCCTGGGTGTGGTGTTCTGTCCCATCTAGTAGCACCGAGGCCACTTAGAGAGCAATTAATGAGTCTGCTCTAAAGCCTTAGCTACCAGGTAGTTGGTTTTTAGCTCATGTGGTAGGGGCTCATGCACTAAGCTCCAGAGGACCCCTGGTTTGATCCCGCCTGCCAGCAAGCGGTATCTGTCAACCTTACAAGCGGGGGCTCGTCCAGGATTTCAACTGGGAAGTCTCGGAAGCTCCAGTTGTGCTTCCTCAGCTAGGGGAAGTATATAACCCACATACCTCCTGGGTGTGGTATTCTGTCCTATCTAGTAGCACTGAGATATGAAAAAGAGAGAGAGAGAGAAAGATAAAAATGAGTCTGCTCTACAGCCTGAGCTAAAAAGAAGCTGGCTTTTAGCTCATGGGGTAGAGGCTCCTGCACTGAGGTCCGGGGTTCAATCCTCCCCACCACGGATCGGGGTCTGTTGGTGTTATACTTGCTCTACTGACTGTCGTTTGAGATCTACTGATGAAAAGCATTATATCAGAGCTAGATGTAATTATTACTTTCAAAAATGCAATTTTAGTAAAATTTAATTCTTGATATTAAAAACCTACAGTTTGGAGAATTCTGATTCAAAAGTGTCATGGACAAAAATGTCATTCACTCATGCTTCTCATTTTTTCTTTCTTCTTATGAGAACCTCCGCAGCAAGTATGTAGTCTAGCTTTGAGCTTGCCTGGTCGCTCTCAAAGAACAACAAAAAATCACATACGCAATGACTGTTGTTATGATTCAATGATTTCGTTCAGAAACTGACTCTAGATTACATAAGAATGTTGGGTCTAGCACATGCAAAGTTATGCAATTACTAACAGTATGAACACTCTAATCATGGTGAATCCCTCAGGTTTGTTCTGGAAGATGAACCCCCAGAATGCATATTTACAATCAGAGTGAGATTCCAATTTGCTGTGCAAATGTCAGAAAACTCAACTTTGATTGACTGTTCCCCTACACTCAGCAGGGGGAGAATGGTTTACTACAGCTGCAGTTAGGAGAACCCTGTTTTATGCCAGCACCTGGAGCATTATTTTGAAACCATCTCAATAATAAATGTAAATTCTCACCTGAGACATTACCTAAAGAGTCATGTTTTCTTATTCTAAAAAAACTGCTAGCTACGTCTGGATCATCAGACATCTTCAAGTAAGACTGCTGCCTAAAATACTTCTACAATCTTTATGCTACCAAGTGTGCTACTGACATAGAGAAGGCACAGTGTTTAGGTTTGTATGGACTTTTTTAACACTGTACACAATCACAAAACTAGATTTTTTTCATATTAAATAACTATCATGGGATACATTAATAAATAAGGCAAAGTGTCAGCCTCGCTCACGTTGCTGGTCCTCTTCACCTGGGTCAAGAGATCATGCATTAAAATATGACACCAAGCTCTGAGTTTCTATCCTGTATTGACACTACAGTGTAATAGAAATGGTCTTTCATATACCTCTGAGGGTATGCAGAAATCTTCCAGAGGGATACATCGAGGAATTTGCCTAGTTTTACAACAGGCTACAGAAAAAAACATTAGCAAAGTCTGTACAAACTAAAATTTCATACAGACAATGACTTGTTTATACTGCACTATATACTATACACTGAAATGTAAGTACAATATTTATATTCCAATTGATTTATTTTATAATTATATGGTAAAATGAGAAAGTACGTAATTTTTCAGTAATAGTGTGCTGTCATACTTTTGTATTTTTATGTCTGATTTTGAAAGCAAGTACTTCTTGAATGAGGTAAAAATTGGGGTACGCAAGACAAATCAGACTCCTGAAAGGGGTACAGTGGAAAGGTTGAGAGTACTGTCTTGGAAGTTGTCATACATCCAGCTGGGCACCACGTGGTGACCACCCACTAGCTCACACACTGTGAAAGACCTGGTTCCTGGGTGACATAATCCTTCCTGAGGCATAAGAATGGCCATACTCTGTCAGACCAATGGTCCATCTAGCCCAGTATTTCCTGTCTTTTGACACTGGCTGGTGCCAGATGCTTCAGAGGGAATTAGCAGAATGGGACAATTATTGAGTAATCCATCCCCTGTCATCCATTCCTAACTTCTGGCATTCAGAGGTCTAGGGACACCCAGAGCAAGGGTTATATCCCTGACCATCTTGACTAATAGCCATTGATGAACCTATCCTCCATGATCTAATCTAATTCTTTCTTGACCACTTTCTTATTGACTTTGTCCACACCAGTCGCCTAGCCCATCACCCCCTAAGGCTAGCCCTGCATGAAGGTACTTATATACAATAATCCAGTTGCCTCTCAATCTTCTTTTTGATATGCTAAACAAATAGAGTTATTTAATTCTCCCACTGTAGGGCATTTTCTCCAGCCCTTGAATCACTTTTCTAGCTCTTTCTGCACCCTCTCCAATTTGTCAGCATCCTTTTTTAAAATGTGGACAAACTAGATGCAGTATTCCAACACTGGTCACATCAATGTCATGCACAGAGCTAATTCACCCATTCCTATTTCTATTCTACTCCCCTGTTTATACATCTAAGGAACTCATTAGCTCTTTTCCACCTCAGCATCACACTCAGAGCTCCAGTTCAGTTGTCTGTCCACTGTGAACCCTTAGCCCTTTTTGGAGTTATTGCTTTCCCGGATATAGCCTCCGATTCTAAAGGTATGGCCTACATTCCTTGTTCCTAGATATATAACTTTGAATTAAAATTAGTTTAATTTGATTAGGCCCAGATTTCCAGGTAATCCCAATTGCTCTGTATGACTGATTGCTCTGTCTTCATCATTATTTCCTATTCCTCCAATCTTTGTGTCATATGTATCTTTTATCAGCAGTGCTTTTATATTTACCTCCAGATTACAGCATCTATCTATCTATCTATCTATCTATCTATCTATCTATCTATCTATCAAAGAGACTGGGGGAAGTGGGGAGCAAATCATACATGAGTTTGCTCTGTGAAACTGTAGCAAAGAAGAAGCCATTACAGTTTGGGGCTATGTATCTGGAATTATTATGCTATGGGACGAGGAAGGAACAGTGTCTCTTTATGGCTTGTCTACACTGCAGCTTGGGGTGTGATTGCACCACAGGTTGGCATTCCCATGCTAGCTTTAATCTAACTTGCATGGATAAAAATAGCAGTGAAGATGCAGTGGAATGGGCTTTGGCTTGGGCTCACAATGTGAGTATATATCCAGGGTCCCCAGCATGCTCATATAGCCCATGTCACCATGTTTTTGCTGCTATTTTTAGTCTTCATAGCTAGAGTAAAGCTAGTGCAGGCACGCCAGACTGGACTGTTAATCACATTTCTGATTGCAGTATAGACATACTTGCAATATTGTGTTCAGTTCTGGGCACCATGTTATCAGGAAGATAAAAGTTCAGATTTGAATGAATATTTGAAAAGAATAGAAGACCAGATAATTTGGAGGCTAGAGAAAATGCTTTATTAGGAAATATTAAAAGAACCAAATATGTTCATTTTGGATGAGTGACAACTAATAAAGGACATCATCAAATATTTGAAGAGTGTGAACACCAAGGAAAGCGAGTGATCTATTAGCAAAGTAATGAGAGATATAACTAGGTGTAATAGGCTGAAACTGAATAGTAACTTCTTTAGGAGGAGTAGCAGGACAGCTTCATGACGGGGGATAGATAAGTCTGTGGCATGGTCTTCCAATGGAAACTGACAGAAGCACCATCACCTTTAGAATTTAAAATTAGACTGGACAAAACAGTAGTATATAATCAGTAGGCAGCAACTCTGCATTACCAAGGAGATAAACTAGCTGATTTAGTAGGACTTTTCCATTGCGAGTGATATGATTCTTTTGAACTGTACAATATTTCATAAACTTCTCTAAGTGAAAATTGGTTTGAGAAAAGGTCAGAAAAGGGTTTGTATGTGCTTGTAAGGGGTAAATTAACAATAACATCTCAGAGTAAGATGAGCTAAGTATTGTTGTTAGTTATGAACATTTTGGACCAGTTGCTCTATTCTCTTACTCTGTAGTTATGTATCATTTTTTTAAAAGATGAAGGCACCTAGACAGAATCATTAAACTTTAGCCTCTGTTTTTTAAAAAAATGTTATGCTATGTGTTAATGGTTGAGATTATGTCAACAATATTCTGCTAGATTCACATCTATTGTTGCAATATTATTTCTATGCCAAAGGTAAAGTGAGATAGTTCCATTAAAATGTTAATCCCAGAAGGCTGTTCTGTTACAAATTGTCTTGCCAATTGTTGTTGTATATTTTTTATTCTATTACTGCAGATACAGTCATGAAGGGCCAGATCCTTGGCTGTTGTAAATTGACATAACTCTGGTGACTTTAGTCTGTTGACTGTGTGATTTACACCAGTTGAGGATCTGGCTCAGTCCTAAAATTTCTTCTTTCTCACAGGAAGTTAGTGACTTTCCCATGCAAACAAATGTTATTCAGTGGAGCTCAGCTTGCAGGGCAGGAGTGCCGCTTTGGGACAGGAAAAATACTAAGACTTCAGGTCTGTATACATGTTTGAAAATTTGGTTTTTCCCACTACAGCCACCTTTTTAGCCTGCATATCAGATACGGGCCCTATTATCCCCTTCTTCTGAAGAGCCAAAGTGGATGAAATCCAGTCAGATGTCAGTGGGAAGATCAGGAAGGGTGAAGTGGCATTCTTTTCACTCAATTCCACCAACTCCAAAGAAGCTCCTCTATGGGTGTCCTGTGGGATTTTGGCTTCCATATGTACAGAAGGGTTGGACCAGCAAAAGATTGGAGATATGGCTTGTTCTTTATCTCTTTTGCATCATCCCACTCCCCTCCAAACAAATCTCCTGAGGTCCCTTCCAATCTTGATATTCTATGATTATCTAAAATGAGACTCCTTTGCCATAGACTCCTCCACAGAGTGGACTCTCCCTATGAGGGAGATTTTGGAGCCAGCAGCCTGGGAGTTAGAGGACAATTCACAGACAGCATGATTCCTGCTGGAACCACAGGGACCAAGAGCCCGGATGAAAGACAGTGTGAATTTCAGGGGCTCCCTTGGGTTTGGAGAATTAACCTATTATTTCTTTTGTAACGGGGCAAACCTCCCCTCTATCCAATGGCAAAAATTATAAAGAAACTGTAATTTGTGGAGTTTCCATTCCCTGGGAGTATCCTGTTTCAAGGACAGTAGGGCCCATAGTTTGGGGTTTACAACTTCACAACTGTTACAATCAAAACAATTGGAAAATGACTGAATGCTGACAGTAGACTAAATTCTGCCTTCATTTATGCAGGTAAAATTCCTAAGGATATGTGAGAGTTCCACCTGTGTAAGTTAGAGCAGATGTAGCCTTTTCAGTATTCTGTAAGATCAAGCAGAAAGAGCAGGTAGGTTATGAAAGAGGAAATGCTTGATTATCCAGCAAATATAGGTAATGATTACAAAAGTGACAAGGGAATATCATCATCGGTTCATGAATACCAGAAATAAGAATTCAAATGAAAAGTGCAGGGAAAATAGGCTTTAAAGAAACAAAAACATTGAAATGGGAATGTCCTCTTTAAATGCTTTGACATGTCTTCCTTTTATTTGTTTATACTACATTTTATCCAACAACAAAGACTTAGCTTATGTTAGTGCTCACTGAACAGGAACATATAATTTACATGGCATGATGCCTTACCAGAATCTGCTTATGCTGACTATTAAAGTTTCCCTGAAAGCTGTTTCCTTCACATCCTCTGTTGACAGTGACAGGGAGTCCTTCTTGGGAAATGGGGTCTAGGGTTTATTATGACTTGTCAAAATAAATAATACTTATTTTGATCTTCTGAACAAGGAAATAAGCCAAAAATACATAACTATGTTTTCAGAGCAGTGCTTCCCAAACTTCTTCCGCGGCTTGTGCAGGGAAAGCCCCTGCCACTCCCATTGGCCTGTAGCAACGAACCGCGGCCACTGGGAGCCGCGACTGGCTGAACTTGCGGACACGGCAAGGAAACAAATTGCCCAGCCCGCCGGAGGCTTTCCCTGCCCAAGCGTCAGAACGAGTTTGGGAACCACTGTTTTAGAGAAAACTAGAGATCTACAAGAGGGAATGCAGGGAGAAAAAAAGCCTTGGAAAGAGACTGTGACCCAGATCCACAAACAGAGCATGGAAATGACTTGATAGCCTGCTGTTTAGGACACCCACATTGGAGTCTGGAGACCCAGCATATACTCTCCATGCTCCAAAGAGTCTTTAGTTATTTATACACTGTGGACCAGCTTCCTGAAGAGAGCTTGACGGAGACCCAAATTAGAACATCTGATAGGTTAGAGAACTTCCTTGAGAGTTGGGATTTAAACAGGAGAATTGAACCCAGCTCTGCCACCTCCCAGGTTAGCGTGCTAACCATAGACTACAAGGCAGGTGTTGCTGGTACCAAATTTTGATCCAATAGACAGTATCTCAATGCACCTATCTGATTAGGCCCTACAGATGAGATAGGCTGAGGAACTGCTATCTTCTCCTGGTTCACAGATTGCCCTGGGACTTAGGAGGGATTTAGGCATCTGGGCCTAACTCTGTGGTTTAGGTGCCTAACTACTTTTATGGATTTGGGCCTCTGTAGTCTCATATGCTGTAGGAAATATGGGAATTCAAATACAAAACAGTAAAACTCTCTCTTGTCTCCACAACCACTTCAAATATGCTTGCAAGAAATCAGATGAACAAGAAATGACCGATAGTTTGGGGTTCATATTAACATTATAAAACAGGGCTGCCCATAGACAGAGCTAGCTGCTAAGGCAAAATTAGCCCATAATTAGGGCAAACAGCTGTGACAGATTTCTTGTGCCCCGGAGAGTTAACCCTGTCCCGCAACATACTACCAAAGAGGTAAAAAACCAAACAATTTACAATTAGTCGCTGCGCCTATAAACTGCCACTGAGGATACAATGAGAAAAGGATCTAGGAAGAGTAATTATACTGGAGGAATTGCATTTGATTTTTTAAAAAAAAAAAGATGACAGACTTAATTTGTAGTACGATAAGAGAAATTTCTTAAAGATTGTGATCTCAACGCTATTTCATGCCAACACATTTTTAAACTATATGGACACATTTGGTAGATATAGATGTCGGAGAAATTGTGGGGAAAGAGGATGGTTGACATTTCCAATTATTAATGAGTATTAGGGTGCAGTTCATGTCCCAGTTTTCCCCACTTTTGGACCTTGATCACCAAATGATCTGTTGGTAAACCTTTGGGGGCTTCCTAGTGGAAATAGCCTCACTCTGAGAAATAAAGAATTTATTTTCTTATCTGATATTAGTTACCAGGCTTGTGGTAACTTTAAATTGGGAAAGAAGAAAATTTCTCCAAATTGGAGGAATGTTACCAAAATTATTGGGAAGTCATTGTTGAGGCAAAATGAATGACTGTATACCAGTTATGTGCACAGTGAAATAGGCAAAGGACCAAGTGTAATGTAAGTAGCAATGAATAAGTTCTCAGTGCTACAATTGTCTACACATGGCTGGAGCTTTTTCCTTGTGTTGAACCCCACTCTGACTTTAATGAATCTGTAGTTCCTATACCAGGAATGCAAGACAGCAGTACCACAAAGACAGATAGATAGATAGATTTAATTAGATATACATACACAATATGGATCATGTTGATTTAAATTGCTTGCATTATTTTATAAAAAGACACATAAGTGGCTGAATATCTCTGATTTTGCCTTATTAGCTTAAAAGAAATCATGTTTTCTGATGTGATTTCTCATGAAAGTACTGTACAAAACAACTTTATAGGTTGAGAAACGGACAATAAAAGTTACTTGTCACATAATATGACATTTAATACCAAGCAATAAAACAGATTCATTTCAAGATTCAGCACCTGCTAAAAGCAATCTATAATTTTATATAATCTTGGTCCAGTCATCAGTCATTGCACATTTCCTGTTGCTGCAGTGCTCCTCTCAGAAAGATCCTGAGCATCCAGATTTCGACATATACAATACCTGCTTCCTAATATATAGTGCAGCAGTCAGAACTTAATGGTCCAAGAACTAAAAAAAAAGATCTGTGTGCCATCAGTTTATGGAAAATAAAATGACACTGGATTAAAAATATGATTTGCATTTGCTGCTTCTGCAAACCTTTTTTGCTTTTTTCTCAGTTAAGTAAACTCGAAAACTCTGAGTCTTGAGAAACTTGAAATGCTTTTCGCCAGTGAGCTCTGTGCTGCTTCTAGAAATCAGAGGAAACACAGATGATTTTTAAGCTGGAAGTGTATTTCACTAGTCTTTAACAGAAGAAATGGGTGATAAGTATTTTCATACCTGCAAAACTAGAGATTATATTGTGGAGGTGCTGTGTCATAACTTTGTTCATTTGCCATTAAACTTTTATTTCAGAAACTTGCTGAAGTACAGGCTACTGTATTTTTAGTTTGGATGATATAAAAATGGCCTTGTAGGCTTCTTTATGAACTGTCACTCTTGAGGTACAAGATTTCACTTGGAAAGAGTCTGTTAGTTAAAAAGAAAGTGCCACAGCTAATTTTTCATATCAAGTGAGATGAAAGTGTTTTTTTTTCCCCTCTGGGGACATTTTCCTCTGCCTATTTCACATATGGTGGATGGATACTGGCTCATCTCACAATGAGTGTGTCTCTAAAAATTAGCTATGCACCCTCTCAACATACTGCATTATCTGCCCATACATATTAGAGCTTAACAAGCTATCCTGTAACACAAATTATGTATTGTACCTTGAATGCCTGAAACAGAATTCAGGATTTTGAGTACATTTGGGATTTTGAGGGTTTTCTTTAATGCCTTGACACAAAACCCACTGAAGTTGATGGAACGACTCCTCTTTACTTCAATAGATTTTGGCTCATGCCCTAAACTGTGATTTTTGAGAAGGGTGGGGATCCCTTAAATGAGACTGAAGATGCAGCTGCTCAGAACCAATCAGGATCACACCGTATATTTAAAAAGTTCATGGTGTTTCCATATCCATCATTCCCAAATCCCTATGACAAGTTTATGCAAACTAACTATATAACTGGAGACAAATTACATTGACGCAAATGGAAGTTAGACCACAAAAGGCTTACAGGACTGAGCTAGCACTTACAAGAAAAGACAAAAAACAATAAATTTTGAGCTTCACTGACTGTCAGTCTGTCGCCACAAGAAGTGAGACAATAAGGAATAAATGAACAATAATAAACCTAGTCATTAGTGTCACCTCTGTATTTCCCAGTAATGCTGCATCTATATCGTTGTCTTTTAGTCTGGATCTTTTAAGCTTCAGGGCAATGACTGTTTGCACGACTTGTAATCTGATTGTTGTATTCCTATGAGACTGTAAGTCTAAGTTTGGTTGAGTTTAAGAGCTGACAGCCTTGAGTATACACAGAGATCACAAACTAGTTTGGATGATGGAAAAGAAGCTGTGTGATGAGATAAGGCTGTGGAAAAGGCTCATAGTTACAGAAAATGTGTTTCCTGTGGTGCTGCTGGAAGTTATGCTAAACTTGCTCTTGACCACTGAGGATCTGAGTATTTTGTCCGGATTTCGGATACATTTTTGAAACCTCTCATTTTCCTCAATCTAGTCTACCAGTTTGACTCTTTACTGGATTGACTGAACTAGTGAATTGTTACTAAACTCTGACCTGTATTTTGGATATCTTCTAATGTCTGATGTCTTTTCCCCAAGTGATAATTTGGGGGTGGAGAGAGCCATGTTGGCTGAGAAGACCAATTTATAATGTTGAGTTTATTAAACCATATTTCTTAATTCCTTTTCTGCTCTTCACAGCAATCGAATGGGTCCCAGTTGCCGATCATTAAAGGTCACAGTAAGGACATGATCCTGCATAGTCACTTGACAATATTTTTACAGTATGTATCTGCAAGTATCTTTACAGTAAGTACTTTTACTGATTAAATTGTCCCACTAACTTCAGTCCATTTCAGATCTCTGGGGTGATATGACTCTGCTATGTCAAATGAGGGCCAGATTGTAGATTAGACATTTCACCCTAAATACCTTGCTCAAGGCCACATATAGTGTCAGATACGTGGGCCGGTTAGAAATTGACAAATTCCTAGCTGTGCTCTAGCCACTTTTTCATTATTCTCTCTCTTTTGTTAGCTAGATAAAAAAAAGTTGTTGGCTTTTTTTTATTGTTTATTTGTTTTCTTTTAAATAGAGATACATATTCAGAACTTCAAAGCTTAGGAACAAGAATTTCAAATGCAGTCAGTGATTTCAGGTGCCTCATTTTTGGGCATCCAAGCTAAGACAACTTACAGGGGGCCTGGATCTCATACTGTGGGTTTTCAAAACTTACTGAAAACAGGGCTCCTCTAAGGTGTCTCAAGTTGGACCCCAAAAATTTGATCACCCAAATCATGGGTCACTTCTGAAAGTTGTTGGCCTAAATCAGTAATCGAAGAAATTTTCAAAGAAGAAAGAAATGGAAAAAAAAATCCTATATGAAAAAAGTTTACATTTTTATACAATTTTGAAACCTTCTTTCCTATGTTATTATATTATAATAAATGAAAACAAGTTGGAGTAAGTGGGTTATTCTAGTGTTTTTTTTTCTATTATATTGTCATAATCTTTTAGAGTTTATTTTTCCTACACTGTATTCCCTCTGAAAACCTGTCTATATGCATATTTTGCTGCATTCTGGTAGCTGCACATTGAACTAGTCTTCTAAAACTAAAAAAAAGAGATGCAGTTTATCTGGATTTATCACAGATTAGGATTTCCTGTCCATTTTCACTCCTTGGACTAAAAATGAGACAAATAGCGGATAAAGGAAGAAATCAAAATAATGGAGAGTGCTTGGGTATTAGAGGTCAAATGATTAGGGAAATAAGCAATGCAAAGAGAAACTGAATTCATTACTGATTAATGAAAATGATTTTTTTTCTAATTGAATAAATACATATATTATGAAAATGGCAAATAAGTGATTCAGATTCTATAATTTCCATTTAGAAGCGGGGGCAGATCCAGCAACATTTAATTGGGACTTCAGTGCCAAATCAAGGAAAAATTTCTCACCAATGATTTGTTATGATACTCAAGCAAAAATCTTTACTGCTGGTGGAGTTCTGATAAATTGTTAAATGTGAATGTGTTGTGAATTTATTCTCTAATGGCATTGCTGATTGCTTAGGACAGGACTATACCACAAACTTTTTTCCAGCATAGCTTTGTTGGTTGGGAGTATGATGAGGTGTTATCAATATTCAAGGAACTGGCACATGAAATTGCAAGCCCAGTAGCATGGATCTTTAATGAATCTATAAACTCAGGGGATATACCCTCTGACTGGAGAATTGCTAATATTGTACCTATGTAAGTTTAGTGCCCTCGTGGCCAAGATGGAGTCTGCTCTGCAGACAGCTCTGGCCAAGAGACGGTGCGCGCAGGAATGCAGCAGGAAAATTTCCCTCCATCCCACGGGCACCTGTTCCAAACCCCTCAGAGTGAACACACCCACCCACAGGACAAGTACAATGGATATAACAAAGGGAGATATTTATTTACAGAGGGACAAGAGGAGAAAAACAACAAGGGGAAGTATAGGGGAAGCAGTAGAACGGGGTTGCATCCAAACCAAGGCCCCACAGGCCCAGTGGTACCACAGTCTGAAAGGGCAGACACTGAGCAGTGTGTCTGCACACAGAGTTCAGGAGTCCTGAGCAGAGTTCCAGTTCAATGGTGAGTCTTGGGTACTCCTGGTCATCTTCGGCACCAGTGAACTTTCCCCAACAAACTCCTCCGGTGACCTCTTCTGCCGCTCTCTGCAAAGCCACACAGAGTGACCACCTCCCCACTTAACTAGCTACAGCCTCCCTCCTTATTCCCAATGCAGAGTCACAAGCCCCAGTACTCACAACCCCATGCAGCTCTTTGCAGCAGTGATACTGGGTCCAGCTCCAGCCTGTTCTTCTCCGGTGATTCCTTCCTGGTAAAGTGCTCCTCCTGGCTCCTGTCCTGGGTTGTCCCCGATCAGCTGCCCTGTCCTTTCCAGGCTTCAGGCAGGTTCTCTCTCCTTCATTTTTTGTCCAGTGCCTCCTGACTGCAGCCTTTCTCTCCCCGGGTCTCCAGAGCCACACCCCCAAGTTTCCTTCCTTTCTCTCACTGCTCCCCCTCCTCCTAGGAAAAAGATTTAAAGTGGCCATGCTCTCCAAACCCCAAGGGGTTACACCTATTTTTAAGGAAGCAAAAAAAAAAGTGATCTAGGAAACTACAGGCCTGTTACTTTGTACTCAATTGTATTCAAGGTCTTGGAACAAATTTTGAAAGAGAAAGTAATTAAGGACATAGAGGAACATGATAATTGGAAACAAATACAACATGGTTACACAAAAGGTAAATCATGCCAGACCAACCTGATCTCCTTCTTTGAGAAGGTAACTGATTTTTTAGAGAAAAGAAATGGAGTCAGTCTAATCCTGCTGGATTTCAGTAAGGCATTTGATATAGTTCCACATGGGAAATTGGAGAATCTGGCGATTCCTATGAAAATTGAAATGTGGATAAGGAGTTGGTTAAAGAGGAGACTACAGTGGGTCATATTGAAAGGTGATCTGTAAGGCTAGAGGAAGGTTACTCGTGGAGTCCCTCAGGGATTGGTCTTGGGACCAATCTTATTTACCATTTTCATTCATAACCTTGGCATATAAAGTGGGAGTGTACAAATAAAATTTGTGGATGACACAAATTTGGGAGGTATTGCGAATACAGAGGAGGACCAGAATATCAGAGGAGGACCAGAATACAAGAAGATCTGGATGACCTTGAAAACTGAAGTAATAGAAATAGGATGAAACTTAATAGTGCAAAGTGCAAGGTCATGCACTTAGGGACTGACAACAAAAATGTTTGCTATAATGTGGAGACTTATCAGTTGGAGGAGATAGAGGAGGAGAAAGACTTTGGTGTATTGGTTGATCACAGAATGACAGTGAACTGTCAATGTGATGTGGCTGTGAAAAAGGCTAATGCAATTCAAGGATGCGTCAGGCGAGGTATTTCCAGTAGAGTTAGGTAAGTGTTAGTACCGTTCTACAAAGCACTGGTGAGACCTCATCTGGAATACTGTATGCAGTTCTGGTCTCCCATGTTTAAGAAAGATTAATTTGAACTGAAACAGGTACCAGAGAAGGGCTACAAGGATGATTAGAGGAATGGAAAACCTAGCTTGTGAGAGGAGACTCAAAGAGCTTGGCTTGTTTAGCCTACGCAAAAGAAGGCTGAGGGGAGATATGATTGCTCTTTATAAATACATCAGAGGGATAAATACCTGGACACAAGAAAAAATGGATATAAACTGGCCATCAACCAGTTTAGGCTTCAATATAGATGGAGGTTTCTAACCATCAAAGGAGTATAGTTCTGGAACAGCCTTCCAAAGAGAGCAGTGGGGGCAAAAAAAAAAAAAAAAGACTTCATGACTGCCAGTATATTGATACTGCTATACTGCTGGCAAAGCACTCCCACTATGGATCCCACTTATAATGAAAGACCTGAAATCTTCCATGGGGAGGGTAGAACCTTTTTTCTGACCAGCTTTATTAAATAAAAAGTAGAACAGGTCAGTTATATTGAGTGTACTGGAATGGTTGGCAAACTGGGTGGAGTCAAACACATGCACATTAATACACAAGGCAAGGTCACACATTAGCAACAAACAATGTAGGCTCTATTTACAGGGTAAAATAAAGTGACACTGGAAAGCATGGCTCTGAAGAGGACTTAGTGGCATGTTTCATTGTGGATAATGAAACAAACTCCCAATGTGCAATAGTTGACATTATTTCTGTAAAGAACATTGATGAGACTCCTACAGAAATACTGTGTTAGTTCAGAGTCCACACTTTGAACAGAATGTTGAAAAATTGGAGATGGCTCAGAGAAGACATAGGTGAATGATTTGCGGTCTGGAAAACATGCCTTACCATGGGAGAATAAAGCAGTCCAACCTATTTAATTAGCAAAGAGAAGTTTAGCAGGCAACTTAATCACAGTCTGTGATTACCTATCCAGAAAGAAGACCATCAGAGATTAGAGAAGTCTTTAATCTAGAAGACAAAGGTGTAACAAGATCCAATAGCTAGAAGTAGAAGTCAGCAAAGTTCAAACTGAAATTTGTGTCGAATTTTTCTTAGGGGTGAAAGCATTAACCATTGGAACAGATAACCGAAGGAAGTGAAAAATTCTCCAACGCTTGGTGGTTTTATGTGAAGATTATATATCTTTCTAAAAATGTGTTCTAGTGCAATACAAGTTGTTGGGCTGCATGCAGGAATAACTGTGTAAACTTCAGTGGAATGTGTCATATAGGAGATAGGAACAGAAGATCATGGTCCCTTCAGGTGTTAACATCCATCAGTAAAATCTGGGAGTTTTGCCATTATTTTGATTGGGTCCAGGATTTCACCCTATGAGTCAGTGAAAATGGCTTTCCTCTTAGGCTATATCTACAGTAAAAAGAAAAGGAGTACTTGTGGCACCTTAGAGACTAACCAATTTATTTGAGCATGAGCTTTCGTGAGCTACAGCTCACTTCATCGGATGCATACTGTGGAAACTGAAGAAGACATTATATACACAGAGACCATGAAACAATACCTCTTCCCACCCCGCTCTCCTGCTGGTAATAGATTATCTAAAGTGATTACTCTCCTTACAATGTGCATGATAATCAAAATGGGCCATTTCCAGCACAAATCCAGGTTTTCTCACCCCCCACCCCCATACACACACAAACTCACTCTCCTGCTGGTAATAGTTCATCCAAAGTGACCACTCTCCCTACAATGTGTATGATAATCAAGGTGGGCCATTTCCAGCACAAATCCAGGTTTTCTCACCCCCCAACCCCCCGCCTTTTTTCCAAAAACCACACACACAAACTCACTCTCTTGCTGGTAATAGCTTATCCAAAGTGACCACTCTCCCTACAATGTGCATGATAATCAAGGTGGGCCATTTCCAGCACAAATCCAGGTTTTCTCACCCCACCCCCACCCCACAAGCTCACTCTACTGCTGGCAATAGCTCATACAAACTGACCACTCTTCTTACAATGTGTATGATAATCAAGGTTGGCCATTTCCAGCATAAATCCAAGTTTAACCAGAACGTCGGGGGAGGGGGGAGGAAAAAACAAGGGGATATAGGCTACCTTGCATAATGACTTAGCCACTCCCAGTCTCTGTTTAAGCCTAAATTAATAGTATCCAATTTGCAAATGAATTCCAATTCAGCAGTTTCTCGCTGGAGTCTGGATTTGTAGTTTTTTTTGTTTTAAGATAGCGACCTTCATGTCTGTAATTGCGTGACCAGAGCGATTGAAGTGTTCTCCGAGTGGTTTATGAATGTTATAATTCTTGACATCTGATTTGTGTCCATTTATTCTTTTACGTAGAGACTGTCCAGTTTGACCAATGTACATGGCAGATGGGCATTGCTGGCACATGATGGCATATATCACATTGGTGGCTGTGCAGGTGAACGAGCCTCTGATAGTGTGGCTGATGTTATTAGGCCCTGTGATGGTGTCCCCTGAATAGATATGTGGGCACAGTTGGCAACGAGCTTTGTTGCAAGGATAGGTTCCTGAGTTAATGGTTCTGTTGTGTGGTATGTGGTTGTTGGTGAGTATTTGCTTCAGGTTGGGGGGCTGTCTGTAGGCAAGGACTGGCCTGTCTCCCAAGATTTGTGAGAGTGTTGGGTCATCCTTTAGGATAGGTTGTAGATCCTTAATAATGCGTTGGAGGTGTTTTAGTTGGGACCTGAAGGTGATGGCTAGTGGCGTTCTGTTATTTTCTTTGTTAGGCCTGTCCTGTGGTAGGTGACTTCTGGGAACTCTTCTGGCTCTATCAATCTGTTTCTTCACTTCCGCAGGTGGGTATTGTAGTTGGAAGAATGCTTGATAGAGATCTTGTAGGTGTTTGTCTCTGTCTGAGGGGTTGGAGCAAATGCGGTTGTATCGCAGAGCTTGGCTGTAGACGATGGATCGTGTGGTGTGGTCAGGGTGAAAGCTGGAGGCATGTAGGTAGGAATAGCGGTCAGTAGGTTTCCGGTATAGGGTGGTGTTTATGTGACCATTGTTTATTAGCACTGTAGTGTCCAGGAAGTGGATCTCTTGTGTGGACTGGACCAGGCTGAGGTTGATGGTGGGATGGAAATTGTTGAAATCATGGTGGAATTCCTCAAGTGCTTCTTTTCCATTGGTCCAGATGATGAAGATGTCATCAATATAGTGCAAGTAGAGTAGGGGCGTTAGGGGACGAGAGCTGAAGAAGCGTTGTTCTAAATCAGCCATAAAAATGTTGGCATACTGTGGGGCCATGCGCGTACCCATAGCAGTGCCGCTGATCTGAAGGTATACATTGTCCCCAAATGTAAAATAGTTATGGGTAAGGACAAAGTCACAAAGTTCAGCCACCAGGTTAGCCGTGACATTATCGGGGATAGTGTTCTTGATGGCTTGTAGTCCATCTTTGTGTGGAATGTTGGTGTATAGGTCGGAATATGAACAAGAGGCTGCTCGGCAGCTCTCCAACACCACTTTCTACAAGCCATTACCCTATGATTCCACTGAGAGTTACCAAAAGCAACTACAGCATTTGCTCAAGAAACTTCCTGAAAAAGCACAAGATCAAATCCGCACAGACACACCCCTGGAATCCCGACCTGGGATATTCTATCTACTACCTGAGATCCATAAACCTGGAAATCCTGGGCACCCCATCATCTCAGGCATTGGCACCCTGACAGCAGGATTGTCTGGCTATGTAGACTCCCTCCTCAGAACCTACGCTACCAGTACTCCCAGCTACCTTCGAGACACCACTGACTTCCTGAGGAAACTACAATCCATAGGTGATCTTCCTGATAACACCATCCTGGCCACTATGGATGTAGAAGCCCTCTACACCAACACGTACGTAAAAGAATAAATGGACACAAATCCGATGTCAAGAATTATAACATTCATAAACCAGTCGGAGAACACTTCCATCTCTCTGGTCACGCAATTACAGACATGAAGGTCGCTATCTTAAAACAAAAAAACTTCAAATCCAGACTCCAGTGAGAAACTGCTGAATTGGAATTCATTTGCAAATTGGATACTATTAATTTAGGCTTAAATAGAGACTGGGAGTGGCTAAGTCATTATGCAAGGTAGCCTATTTCCCCTTGTTTTTTCCTCCCCCCCTCCCCCCGATGTTCTGGTTAAACTTGGATTTATGCTGGAAATGGCCCACCATGATTATCATACACATTGTAAGGAGAGTGGTCAGTTTGGATGAGCTATTGCCAGCAGGAGAGTGAGTTTGTGGAGGGGGGGGAGGAGAAAACCTGGATTTATGCTGGAAATGGCCCACCTTGATTATCATGCACATTGTAGGGAGAGTGGTCACTTTGGATGAACTATTACCAGCAGGAGAGTGAGTTTGTGTGTTTGTGGGGGGGCGGGGGTGAGAAAACCTGGATTTGTGCTGGAAATGACCCACCTTGATTTTCATACACATTGTAAGGAGAGTGGTCACTTTGGATAAGCTGTTACCAGCAGGAGAGTGAGTTTGTGTGTGTGGTTTTTTGGAAAAAAGGCGGGGGGTTGGGGGGTGAGAAAACCTGGATTTGTGCTTGAAATGCCCCACCTTGATTATCATACACATTGTAAAGAGAGTGGTCACTTTGGATGGGCTATTACCAGCAGGAGAGTGAGTTTGTGCGGGGGGCGGGGGTGTGGAGGGTGAGAAAACCTGGATTTGTGCTGGAAATGGCCCAACTTGATTATCATACACATTGTAAGGAGAGTGATCACTTTAGATAATCTATTACCAGCAGGAGAGTGGGGTGGGAGGAGGTATTGTTTCATGGTCTCTGTGTATATAATATCTTCTGCAGTTTCCACAGTATGCATCCGATGAAGTGAGCTGTAGCTCACGAAAGCTTACACTCAACTAAATTGGTTAGTCTCTAAGGTTCCACAAGTACTCCTTTTCTTTTTGCGAATACAGACTAACACGGCTGTTACTCTGAAACCTATATCTACAGTGGCGCACATACCCAAATACTGGATCATATTCATGCTCATGCATGTTCCCCATGCCCACACTCTACAGTGCACCTATGCTGAGCTGGACACAGGTATGATGCTGTGTACACATGTATGCCCTCATCCACACTGCCACATTTGCATTGTGACATTAGTGCTACCTTTCAGGTGTAGTATTCCAGGGGTTTGTGCATCACAGAGAGACACTCTAGGAATCACTTTGGTTTGTGTTGCTGGTACTGTCCCACATATTCACACATTTGCTGATGGTAGTTTTGGATTATGTCTCCTCTCACTTTTATTCTCTGAAAAACTGGGTTGAAGAAATGGAGAAACGAGTTGATTAATTGGTTTAGCTCTTGCTCCCTATTGTGGGACCTGTGTATCTGAGTTTGGTGCTGGAAGGAATTTGGACAGCATTTTCTGACACATCAAAGATGTCTGGCCTTGAGGGTCATTGACAACTCATTCATGTCACACTGGACAGATTATTGTGAATGTTGGTGTAGCCATGGTATTGTCTCAAGCAGAGAGAACCCATTACAGAGTGAGAGAGCACAGCTGACCGCAGCTGCCAAGGTAATGAGAGTTTGGCTGCAATGAGAGTTGCAGGTAGCGGTGTCTGAGGGATATAACAAGTAGAAAAGTATCAATTCCCCAAGAAAAGTAACTGACAGAATAACCAAATCCCAATACACCTAACAAAATACTCTAAACTGAGGTAATGGGGGGAAAAGGAGTAAAAGGGCAAGCTGCAGACTAGCAGCATGAGGAGGGGGGTTGCTCAGTTTATTGTCCTGACTGCAACATATATAATGACCTGCCTCATGGGCAGGTGGCATATGTGTGGATTTGGTGCAAGCAACTTGCTGTTGTCAGACAAAGTATAGGCTCTTGAGGCCAGGATGACTGAACTGGAAGAGCAAAGAAAGACAGAGGTACATAGATGAGACTTTCAGGGACATAGCAGAGCAGTCCCATTTCTGTTTGGCAGCATCTGTGATGTTAAGGTGGCTGAAAGTCTCAAAACAGGAGATCATCAAGCTGGATCAGAGAGGAAAGATCCCATAGTTGGGACCCATCTTCCAGCTGATGTCATGATATCCTCTTGCACTCACCTGTTGGGGAGGGAACCCCAGTTAATAGGAAGAGACAGGCAATGGTCATGGGATATTCAATTATTAGAAATACAGATTGCTGTGTTTGTCATTACCTGGAGAACCACATGATGAATTGCCTGCTGGGTGCAAAGGTTGTTAATCTCACGAGACATCCAGACAAACTTATGGGAAGTGCTGAGGAAGAGCTGGTGGTCATGGTACAAGTAGGTACCAGTGACATAGAGAAAGGTAGGACAGAGGTTTAGGCTCTTAGATAAGAGAATAAAGTCCAGGACCTCCATGGTACAATTCTCTGAAATCCTCCAGTTCTTCTGGCAGAGCCACTAAGACTAGCAGAACTACAAGGTGTCAATGTGTGGATGAGGTGATGAAATAGAGAGCAGAGTTTTATGTTTACTAGGAACTGGGGTTGCTTTTGGGAAAGGAGTGGCCTATACAGGAGAGATGGCTTCCATCTGCACTAAAGTGGAACCAGACTTCTGACACATAAAATTAAAAAGGTTGTAGAAGATTTTTTTAAATTAAGGGCTGGGGGAAAGCCAACAGGTGTGAAAGAGCACACAGTTTGAGCAGAGACAAACCTTAGGTATGAAATTGCTAAGTGGGAAACTATATCTTAGTAAAGAGGATAGGAATGAAGTTGGCAAAGTACAGGTGATAAATAGTCAAATGAAATAGTCAATTTAACCATAACACATGGAGGTAAGCAACTGCATATTGACAAAATGTACAAGTGCTTATATACAAATTGTAGAAGTCCAAAATATTAAGACGGGTGAATTAGAGTGCCTGGCATTACAGAGAATATTGATATAATAGGTATCACAGAAACTTGGTGGAATAAAGATAATCAATGGGACACCATAAAACCAGGGTATAAAATATATAGGACTGTCAGAGTTGGTTGCGCTGGTGGGGGAGTGGCATTATATGTTAAACAAAGAATAGAGTCTAACAAGGTAAAATCTTTCAAGAGACAAACTGTACCATGCAAAATCTATGAATAGAAAATCCATGCTTGAATAAAAAGAGTATATACTGACCAGCATGGTGACAGTGATTGAGTATTCCTAAAGGAGTTTAGAGAGGCTTCAAAAGCAGAAAGCAAATAATAGTGGGTGAGTTCAACTATTCTCAGGGCATGATGCAGACATAAAATTTCTAAACACCATAAGTAAGTGCCTCTTGAAGTAGCTAGTCCTGGAACCCATAAGGGGAAGGGAAAATCTTGATTTAGTCCTAAATTGAGCACAGATTTGGATCCAAGAGATAACTATTGCTGAACCACTGGATAATATTGATAAGAATGTAAGTAAATTTCACATTCTTTTAGGAGGAAACATACAAAAAAAAATAATAAAATCCATCACAGTAACATTTTACTTTAAAAAGGGGAAATACACAAGAATGAGAATGCCTATTACATGGTAATTAAAAGGAGCTATCATAAAGATTAAATGCCTGAAAACAGCAAGGGGACTATTTAAAACTCCATGATAGAGCCTCAAACTAAATGTGTACCCCAAATCAGAGAAGACAATAAGAGGACCTAAAGAATGCCACCCTGGCTAAACAGAAGAGACACAGGAAAAAACACTTCCTCCAAATTTGGAAGGCAAATCCTATGAAGGATAGTATAAAGGGGCCCAAACTCTTGAAGGATAACTATAATAAGGCAGGCCAAGAAAGGTTTTATGTCTTGAGTAACTTTTCTCTCATATATATATTTTCTCTCATATATATATTTTAAAGTGCATTAGAAGAAGGAAGCCTGCCAAACAGTCAGTAGAGCTGCTAAGCAACCAAGGTGTTAAAGGAGCACTCAAGAAAGGCCAGGACCTTGCAGAAAAGCTAAATGATTTTTTTGCATTGGTCTTCACAGCAAAGGATGTAGGGGAGATACCCACATCATAACTATCCATTTTGGACAACAAACCTGAAGTATTATCCCACACAGATGTGTTAATAGAACAAGTTTTAGAACAAATTGATAAATTAAACAATAAGTCACTAGAATTAGATGGTATTCACCCAAGAGTTCTGAAGGAACTCATATATGAAGTTGCAGAACTAACTGTAGTATGTAACTTCTCACTGAAACAAGCCTCTGTATCAGGTGACTGGAAGGTAGAGAATGTAACACTGATTTTTTAAAAATGGCTCCAGAGGTGATATTGGCAATTACAGTCTCATGAGCCTAACTTCAATATCAGGAAAATTGGTAGAAACTAATAAAGAATAGAATTGTCAGACATATGGGAAGAATCAACACGGCTATTGTAAAAGGAAGTCATGCCTCACCAATCTGTTAGAATTCTTTCCAGGTTTTAACAAGCATGTGGATAAGGATGATCCAGTCAATATGGTGTACTTGGATTTTCAAAAATTCTTTAACAAGATCATTCATCCAAGGCTCTTGGATGAAGGACTAAGTAGTGCTGGGATAATAGGGAAGGTTCTCCCCTGGTTCAGTTACCGGCTGAAAGATATAAAACAAAGGGTAGAGTAAATGATCAGTTTTCACAATGGAGAGGTAAACAGTGGCATCCTCCAAGGATATGTACTGGTGTTCTATCGGGTTCTATCAGATACTAAGGTGCTCAACATATGCATTAATGATCTGGAAAAGGGAGCAATCAGTGAAGTGGCAAAGTTTGCAGATGATACACAATCATTCAAGATAGTTAAGTGCAAAACTGAAAGTGAAGAGTTATAATGGGATCTCAAAAAACTGGATGACTGGGCAACAAAATTCAGTGTTGACAAATGCAAAGTAATGCATGTTGGAAAAAATAGTACCCCGATAATGTCACAGCAAACCTGGTGGCTGAACTTTGTGACTTTGTCCTCACCAACAACTATTTCACTTTTGGAGACAATGTATACCATCAAGTCAGCAGCACTGCTATGGGTACCCGCATGGCCCCACAGTATGCCAACATCTTTATGGCTGACTTAGAACAACGCTTCCTCAGCTCTCGTCCCCTAATGCCCCTACTCTACTTGCTCTACATTGATGACATCTTCATCATCTGGACCCATGGAAAAGAACCCCTTGAGAAATTCCACCATGATTTCAACAATTTCCATCCCACCATCAACCTCAGCCTGGACTAGTCCACGCAAGAGATCCACTTCCTGGACACTACAGTGCTAATAAACGATGGTCACATAAACACCACCCTATACTGGAAACCTACTGACCGCTATACTTACTTACATGCCTCCACCTTTCATCCAGACCACACCACACAATCCATTGTCTACAGCCAAGCTCTAAGATACAGCCATACTTGCTCCAACCCCTCAGAGACAAACACCTACAAGATCTCTATCAAGCATTCTTACAACTACAATTCTCACCTGCGGAAGTGAAGAAACAGATTGACAGAGCCAGAAGAGTACCCAGAAGTCACCTACTACAGGACAGGCCCAACAAAGAAAGTAACAGAACGCCACTAGCCATCACCTTCAGCCCCCAACTAAAACCTCTCCAGCGCATCATCAAGGATCTACAACCTATCCTGAAGGACGATCCCTCACTCTCACAGATCTTGGGAGACAGACCAGTCCTCACTTACAGACAGCCTCCCAACCTGGAGCAAATACTGACCAGCAACCACACACCACACAACAAAAACACTAACTCAGGAACCTATCCTTGCAACAAAGCCAATTGCCAACTCTGTCCTCCTATCTATTCAAGAGACACCATCATAGGACCTTATCACATCAGCCACACTATCAAAGTCTCGTTCACCTGCACATCCATCAATGTGATATATGCCATCATGTGCCAGCAATGCCTCTCTGGCATGTACATTGGCCAAACCAGACAGTCTCTATGAAAAAGAATAAATGGACACAAATCAGACGTCAAGAATTATAACATTCATAAACCAGTTGGAGAACACTTCATCCTCCCTGGACACTCAGTTACACACCTAAAAGTAGCAATTATTCAACAAAAAAACTTCAAAAACAGACTCCAACGAGAAACAGCAGAACTGGAATTAATCTGCAAACTGGACACCATTAAATTGGGCTTGAATAAAGACTGGGAGTGGATGACTCATTACACTAACTAAAAACTATTTTCCCATGCTAATGTTCCCCCTACTGTTACTCACACCTTCTTGTCACCTGTTTGAAATGGGCCATCCTGATTATCACTACAAAAGTTGTTTTGTTTGTTTGTTTTCCGTCCTGCTGATAAAAGCCCACCTTAATCAATTGGTCTTGTTAGAGCTGGTATGGCAACCCCCATTTTTTCATGTTCTCTGTGTATATATATCTATATCTATCTTCCTACTGTATTTTCCACTTCATGCATCTGATGAAGTAGGCTTTAGCCCATGAAAGCATATGCTCAAATAAATTTGTTAGTCTCTAAGGTGCCACAAGTACTCGTCATTCTTTCTGATTACATGGAGAGATTTCTTAGGATCCTTCAAAGGAGAAATGAAACATAATGTTAGCCTTGTATTTGACTTGCTAGGACATTCCAGTGCCAACAGGGAACTTGTTCTGACAGGAAGGCAGGAGCAGCACTGCAGAGGTAGCAAAGGAAGACACTGAAGGATTCAGGAGGACTGACTGTTGGCTTAGGTAGAAGGAGTCAGGAGCAGATGGACTTTCTTAAGGCAAGGGAGGATTGGATTCTTGGGCAGGATGAGAAATTCCTGCTAATGGAGAGGCAACACAGGGAATGGGGGCATGCCCACAGGAAATGGGAGCATGCACAGAAGGAATGGGATCACACACTCATGCAGTACCTAGCCCAACAAGTGACAGAACAGTTTGGGGGTCTGCCTGCTGCCATGTCCTCTACTTTTGTTCAGGAATAGGCAACACCTCCTTTTCCTTTACCTGACCTCCCAGGCTGCTGCTGAGGCAGTGAATCCCAGCTCCTACCTCGTGGGGAGAAGCATGCTAACCACCTGGCACCACATCCTCCTTAGTCATCCGAAACCCCTGTCCGGGAATCCACCAGAGCTTTCAGGAGGGTAATGCTAAGCCTGATCCACTCCCTGTAGCCTAGCAGGTGTTTGGTCTCCAGCCCTCATGCAGGACACATCCACATTTGTTCCTCCCACCCCAAAATATTCTGTAGCCGTTCCCTCCCCCACCTTGTAACAAACTGTTTAATTCTTTTCAATGTATGCTTGTAAATAAAAGCTACTGTACCCTTTACCCTTCACTTGGGTATGCACATTGTTTTCTGACTATGATCAGTGTGATAATTCCCAGAGGTTTAGGATGAGGAACCAGGATCCACAGCACATGACTGTAATTTCTTTAAAAGTCTCATGCCATGGAAATGCAAACAATGCTATGCCTCCCCAAACCCTTGCCCCTAGCCATGAATTTGCTATTTTTTTTTTTAAATAAAGTGGGGTTGCTGACATGAACAAATCTGTGAAATAACAGTTGCTAACTAAAAGACCACAATGAAAAACAAGAACATTGTACTAGAATTCCTCCGTTAATAATGTAAGTGACAATACAGGCAAATAAAACCACTAAACTTACAATAAAGGTATCTGACATGAAACGGTGGTTTTACTACCACTTGTCCTCCGCCATGGCCCAACTGCTACCACTGGCAATGATGGGAGTACTCATGCATAGAACCTGTTAAGCACTATGAGCACCAGTATTAGAAAACATCATGAAGAAAGAATGTGTTAAGTCCCTTCCAAAACCTTATAGAACTTTTAAAAAGTACTTTAATGAACTTAAGTGCTCCCCATAAATCAACCCAAACCAATTCAGTTAACATGACAAAACATTGGTCAATGGTGGCATTCACAATGCATTATCACTTGCCCTAGAAATAAACCTCAGCCAAGGGTGTTAACCTTGAGGGCCCATCCCTATTTTCTGCTTTCAGTTAGCATATTAATGTTGGCTGCAGGGGACTGAAATCCACTGGGTATCTCACAACAGAACTATGTGTCAATGCTTTATTGAGCTTTTCCAGCAACACAGTTGCATCACAATAGTATCCTATAGCACAGTCCCAAGTCACCTAATGTCCTCCGGCTGTTCTTCAATGTATGAACATTCAGCATCACGAATTTCCCTCTCCAGTCAAGAACCAGGAGCTGTGTGCACATGGGTGGGATCTGTATGGCTTTGAAAAACAGAGCTATCCTGTGCTCATTCACTGTGGCAGTATACTTCTTTAGCCTCACATACACTGTACAAGGCACAGCAAGTCATGATAATCTGAACCATGATGGCCACATTGGTGTCCAGACAGGAATTGTCAGTGGGCTTTCAGCCACCCAAAGGGACACTCCACCATAATTCTGCTGCTACTCATTCCCTTTTTCTCGAGTTGTGGTATGTTAAGGTATGGCTTAATAAGCCAATTAAGAGGCAGGTATGCAGGGTCCCCCAAAATAAATGTCATAAAACCACTTTACATAACCACATAGTTTCTGGGAAATAAGATCTATTCCTGCCCCCTGTGGTACAACCTCGATCTCTTGAACACTCTGGTGTCATGGACCTTTCCCATGTTTCCAACATTCATGTTCATGAACCTACATCTGTGGTCCACTAAGCCTTGTAGAATGAGTGATTTTTTTTTCCATTCACATATTCACTGGCCGCTTTTGTTGGGCAAAATATTGGGATGCGTGTTCCATCTGCAGCCCCACCACACTTTGGAAAACCTATCCTCTGAAATCCCACTATAATTGCAGGAAATTGGATAATGACAACTACCTGTGGGTAGATCACAGTATTGATAGCCTGGTAGACGTGTACAACCAACAGTCCCAACCTATCAGTAGCTGTCAGATGTTGCGAGCTTGCAAAGTGTGATCGCTTCTGCACTGGTGTGGGTTTCCGAAATTGAGTGGTCTGGTGCTGGATGGTTGATGCAAGCTGTCATAAATATAAAGGGAAGGGTAAACCCCTTTAAAATCCCTCCTGGCCAGAGGAAAACTCCTCTTACCTGTAAAGGGTTAAGAAGCTAAAGGTAACCTCACTGGCACCTGACCAAAATGACCAATGAGGAGACAAGATACTTTCAAAAGCTGGGAGGAAGGAGAGAAACAAAGGGTCTGTGGGTCTGTCTTTATGCTGCCTTTGCCGGGGATAGACCAGGAATGGAGTCTTAGAACTTTTAGTAAGTAATCTAGCTAGGTACGTGTTAGATTATGATTTCTTTAAATGGCTGACAAAAGAATTGTGCTGAATAGAATAAATATTTCTGTCTGTGTATCTTTTTTGTAAGTTAAGTTTTTGCCTAGAGGGATTCTCTATGTTTTGAATCTAATTACCCTGTAAGGTATCTACCATCCTGATTTTACAGAGGTGATTTTTTTTACTTCTATTTACTTCTATTTCTATTAAAAAAGTCTTCTTGTAAGAAAACTGAATGCTTTTTCATTGTTCTCAGATCCAAAGGTTTGGGTCTGTGGTCACCTATGCAAATTGGTGAGGCTTTTTATCCAACATTTCCCAGGAAGGGGGGGGGGGTGCAAGTGTTGGGAGGATTGTTCATTGTTCTTAAGATCCAAGGGTCTGGGTCTGTAGTCACCTAGGCAAATTGGTGAGGCTTTTTACCAAACCTTGTCCAGGAAGTGGGGTGCAAGGTTTTGGGAAGTATTTGGGGGGAAAGATGTTTCCAAACAGCTCTTCCCCAGTAACCAGTATTTGTTTGGTGGTGGTAGCGGCCAATCCAAGGACAAAGGGTGGAATATTTTGTACCTTGGGGAAGTTTTGACCTAAGCTGGTAAAGATAAGCTTAGGAGGTTTTCATGCAGGTCCCCACATCTGTACCCTAGCGTTCAGAGTGGGGGAGGAACCTTGACACAAACTCCTCTCACAACTTGCTGGAGTTCTGCTTCCTCATTCTAAAGTTCTACAGCCACTGGTCATCATCCCAGATTTCCAAGACGATGTGGTCCCACCACACTGTGCTGGTCTATGACCTGAAGTGGACTTCCAGTCATGGGCATACTGTTGCAATCCTGGCATTCAACACCTGTTCCATGGGACCCAGGTATACTTTCATTCCCCCTTTGGGTCAGCCATCTTCACTGTTTGAAATCTCTCTGGACTGATGCCATCCAGTAGCTGGTACTGTACTTTGTGAGTAGTAGCTGGAGCAGAACTATATCATTATAGACTTGCTCAATGTCTCCAATGCAATTTGACTGAAGGGAAAGATTATGGGAAACTGCTATTGTCACATGCATGAAGGCGACATACAGTTCTGGAAACATGAAGCAAGGTGATTTGTAGAGTGTCTCCTGAGATGCAGAGGTCTCTGGGATGCCACCCCTGAAATGGTTGTGCTAACACTGTTTACCAAAAAAGAGCAGTATGGATGAGGGTATAAGCCTGTGCCCAGCATATACCTGTGTCCACTACAAAATACGTGGACACTTGGCGAGGATACAGGATACACACTCTAGCAGTACATGGGCAAGTAACTGTGTACACTTGCAAGTGTAGACGTAGACTCAGTGAAAACTTGGACCGTCTCCAGTGAGAGGTTTCAGGGCCTAGTACATGGTGCTATTCCAGGACTCCTGCAGGCTCGGTGTTCTTCTCATGGGTAGTCAAGGGTAGAGTAATTGCAAAAGGATCCACAGACTGAACAGCACCTGGGGCGCAGCTGGAGGAGGCAGAGGCAGCAAAAGCCCTGGCTGTGGACCTTGGCAGCACGCAGATGCTGCGCTCTTTCAGCCACCAGTTCGATTAGTCCCTCTGTGATAAATGAAAGAGGATGTTAGGGAGATTCCCAAACCTGAGCCATCATTTGTAGGTGACAAATCTGAGGAATTGTCAGAAACTGAAGTGTCACTAGAAGAGGTTTTGGAATTAATTGATAAACTTAACAATAACAAGTCACCGAGACCAGATTGCATTCACCCAAGAGTTCTGAAAGAACTCAAATGTGAACTTGCAGAACTATTAACTATGGTTGTAAACTGTCCTTTAAATCAGCTTCTGTACCTAATGACTGGAAGATAGCTAATGTAACGCCAATATTTAAAAAGGGCTCTAGAGGTGATCCCAGTAATTACAGAACGGTAAGTCTAATGTCAGTGCCGGGTAAATTAGTTGAAACAATAGTTAAGAATAAAATTGTCAGACACATAAAAGAACATAAATTGTTGCACAAAAGTGAACATGGTTTCTGTAAAGGAAATCATGTGTTACTAATCTATTAGAGTTTTTTGAAGGGGTCAACAAACATGTGGACAAGGGGAAATCAAGTGGACATAATGTACTTAAATTTCCAGAAAGTCTTTGACAAGGTCGTCAAAGGCTCTTACATAAATTAAGTTGTCATGGGATAAGAGGGAAGATCTTTTCATGTATTGAGAACTGGTTAAAAGATAGGGAACAAAGGGTAGGAATAAATGGTAAGTTATTATGGTAATTATGGTAAAATGGTAATTTTCAGAATGGGGAGGGGTAACTTGTGATGTTCCCCAAGGGTCAGTCCTAGGACCAATCCTATTCAACTTTTTCATAAATGATCTGGAGAAAGGGGTAAACAGTGAGGTGGCAAAGTTTGCAGAGGATACTAAACTGCTCAAGATAGTTAAGACAAAAGCAGACTGTGAAGAACTTCAAAAAGATCTGACAAAACTAAGTGATTGGGCAACAAAATGGCAAATTAAATTTAATGTGGATAAATGTAAAGTAATTCACATTGGAAAAAATAACCCCAACTATACATACAATACGATGGGGGCTAATTTAGCTACAACTAATCAGGAAAGAGATCTTGGAGTCAACGTGGATAGTTCTCTGAAGATGTGTTCAGCGGCAGTCAAAAAAGCAAACAGGATGTTAGGAATTATTAAAAAAGGTATAGAGAATAAGATGGATAATATCTTATTGCTGTTATATAAATCCATGGTATGCCCACATCCTGAATATTGCATATAGATGTGGTCTCTTCATCTCAAAAAAGATGTACTGGCATTAGAAAAGGTTCAGAGAAGGGCAACTAAAATGAGTAGGGGTTTGGAACGGGTCCCACATGAGGAGAGATTAAAGAGGCTAGGATTTTTCAGCTTGGAAAAGAGGAGACTAAGGGGGGGATATGATAGAGGTATATAAAATCATGAGTGGTGTGGAGAAAGTGAATAAGGAAAAGTTATTTACTTGTTTCCATAATATAAGAACTAGGGGCCACCAAAAGAAATTAGTGGGCAGCAGGTTTAAAACAAATAAAAGGAAGTTCTTCACACAGTGCACAGTCAACCTGTGGAACTCCTTGCCTGAGGAGGTTGTGAAGGCTAGGACTTTAACAGGTTTTTAAAGAGAACTAGATAAATTCATGGAGGTTAAGTCCATTAATGGCTATTAGCCAGATGGGTAAGGAATGATGTCCCTAGCCTTTGTTTGTCAGAGGGTGGAGATGGATGGCAGGAAAGAGATCACTTGATCATTACCTTTTAGGTTCACTCTCTCTGGGGCACCTGGCATTGGATCCTATCGGTAGACAGGATAATGGGGAGGATGGACCTTTGGTCTGACCTGGTATGGCCATTCTTATGTTCTTATGAGTAGCTCCCTTTTATAGACACTCAGCCAGCCAGTTAGCTACAAAATCCCTTTTAGTAGCTGTTCTCTACATGATTTACCTGAAAGGGTTAAAAAGTCTGACTGAATGCTTAGGAAAAAGGAAGTGAGTGGGCATCCAGCCAAAAGAGTCAATGGGAAGGCTAGAACTTTTGAAAATTGAAAGAAGACCTCCCTTTTCTGTCTGTCTGTGGTTGTTCTCTCCAGAGAGGAGACACAGAGCAGCAATGCTGTAAGAAGCTTGTGCCAGGTATGAAAAATCATCAAATCATACTTCAAAACTACTCATTTGAAACCCCAGACATGTAAGTAGTTCAGGAAATGTCTAGGAAGATGCAATTAGGTTTATCTCTTTTATTTCTGTAAGGCTTTTGGACTCCTCTGTGCTAACCCCAGGTGCTTTTGTTTTGCTTGTAACCTTTAAGCTGGACCTCAAGACAGTTATTTTTATGCTTAATCCTTATAAGTGGTTCTTTTTAAAATCTAGCAATAGTGTGGGGTTTTAGATGTATTTTCTTTCTTTTTGTTTTTAATAAAATTTACCGTTTTTAAGAACAGGATTGGATTTTTGTGTCCTAAAAGTATTGTACACATGTTGTTTAATTAACTGGTGGCAACTACTGATTTTCTTTGTTTTCTTTCTCAGCTTGTCCTTGGGGGGTGGAGTGGGGGTGGTGAAGGGGCTGGAGGGTACTTCCTGGGTTCTCAAAGGGGGATATTTTGCATTTGGGTGGTGACAACATCTACCCATCCAAGGTCAGTGAAAACTGTATCCTTGGAAATTTAATACAAGCCTGGAGTGGCCACTATTAATTTTTAGAATCCTTGTGGGCCCCCACCTTCTGCACTCAAAGTGCCCGGGGAGGGAGGGATAGCTCAGTGGTTTGAACATTGGCCTGCTAAATCCAGGGTTGTGATTTCAATCTTTTAGGGGGGCATTTAGGGATCTGGGGCAAAAATTGGGGATTGGTCCTACTTTGAGCAGGGGGTTAGACTAGATGACCTCCTGGAGGTCCCTTCCAACCCTGATATTTTATGATTCTTTGAATCAGCATTGGCACCCTCCATTGTGGAATGCTCCCGTTCCCTGTGCATAGTCTCCACCTTCAGCAATGGGTTCATAAGTGTTGCTTCTCCCGTGCACTGAGGAATTCCACTTCTCCTGGACAGGGATGGACAGGTTTATCCTGTCCACCCCTATGAACAGGTCCTCCTCCACCTCCCTTGACTTCTCTGGATGCTGCTCCTGCCATCCTAGTAACATGGTTTCTGTCTTGGGAGATGAAGATCCTGCCAACAAAAAGAGAAGGATAGAAGTATAATTTTGGTCTTTGAAAAAAGCTGAGAAATCCTCCCACATATAACAATAGAAGACCACAATTTAGTTACTTTTCAGCATTCCAGAAATGTAACTACCTCACTATTCTTGGTTCTTAGAAAAAAATTGCAGCCCATGAAGAAGGATAAGTAAGAAAACAATACTAGTGTTTTTAACAATTTAAAATGTTCATACCGTCTCATTGGAGTGGGGGTAATTCCTTCAAGGACAATTTACTAGTTAATTTTTTTTTTTCCTTTAAGGCTGGCCAACATTTGGAGAATACAGAGGTTTTCAAAGTATCAGAATGGAAAAAGAGAAGAGGCTTTTCCATCCTGTGCAGGACATCCAGCAATCTATGCCAGAGAGTGATATTTATCTAATGATCACCCATCCACATATTGCTGAATGGAGGGGTTTGGTCAGCTGTAAGCCTATTTTCACTGCTAGTGAATCTGAAGAATCAGCTGGAGTGCCTGCTGAAACAGAAATGTGCTGAAATATGCTTACACGATAAAGAGGCAAGTATTATGATAATATTATGAGCTAGGATATAGAGATTTTATGCAAAAGGAGATCTCTTCCCCACCCACCCACTCCAAAGGCTTTACCAAAAATGGTAACTGAATAACAATGGTGAAATGGACAGGCAAAGAAAGAGACACACCAAAGCTTTATTAGCTTTCTTGAAGATTGATCTTAACACTGCAACCCTCTGCCTCAGACAACTAGAAAGGGCCAGTGCACTGTTTTCTTCTGAATGGGAGACTGGAACCTTCTCCCACCCCTGTTCCCCTTGTCTTGTGCACCGTGACTTGGTGCAGGGAGAGGGCACACACCAGTAACAGTGACTGTACAGACTTTGTAATCTTCCAAGGGAGACAAGACCACAGGAACTAACTTTTCCTTAGACAACCAACTGTAAGTATTCTACAACTGCATTCAGTTACCTATCCCAAGAGGCACCCTCCCTCCCCTTCATCTCTCTTCCACATGGCTCTGATTTGTATGGGAAAGGGAAGATTAGGGGGTTGGGAGAAGCATTGAAAGTATGTAAACTTCCAAGGGAGAAAAGAATGCTCTCAGTAACTGTTCCTTAGGTAACCAACTGTAAGTTTTCTAGAGCTGTGTTCCCATCTCCAACTGTTACCTTTCCACCATGCCTCCTGGACACATGTAGTTGCTAGTGTTGACATACCCTCACTCAGTCTACATGCCTAGGTTTTCATATATATATATATATATATATATATATATATATATATATATATATATATATATATATAATGAAATCTAGGTCAGAGGAGAGGGACAATTAGGGCTCTGTGATCATTATATATAATGATCATTATATATAATGATCACAGAGCTCTAAATGTCCCTCTCCTCTGACCTAGATTTCATTATGCCTTCTTTTAATTCCTTTAGAATTTTAGATCCCCTTCTGAGTTCTGTCTGAGTCAGAATTTTCTGAGTGATGCATTCAAAGGAAGAGGGAAAACCACAGGGCAGATATTACCTCACTATTTGCTCCTGGTGTTGGCAGGATATTTAATGGCTCCCAGTGGAGCAGATTAGTCACACCAGTGAAAAAGGTCCACAGTAATTAACTTGCATACACTGCAGTTTATTTGAGAAGGAATTACACAAACAGTAAAGGGTTACATTAAACACATAACTCCTATGTTAGACATTAAAGAATGATACAATTTAATTGGGGATTGGTCCTGCTTTGAGCAGGGGGTTGGACTAGATGACCTCCTGAGGTCCCTTCCAACCTTGATATTCTATGATTCTATGATACATTAAAAGCTATACATTCCTCTTAGTGAGCCTCTCTTTCACAAACAAGACAAACAGGCCCTGTGCTAGCCTCACACAGTTCCTGTTTGGCAAATAGAGAAGGTGGTTACCAAATTCTATGAACGACTTCTTCTCTCCAGGTCTGGTCCCCTCAGCCCTCTGGTCTGCCTCGGATTCCTTTGAGGCAAGGCCTTGGCTGCTTGGAAACCCCTCTGGCTCACAGTCCTACTCGAACCCATGGAGTAGAGTTTTGGCTGCTCTGTCTAGCCATGTCTTCAAGTGTCAATTAAGGAATTCCCCAACAGTAATTTAATTTGCTTGATTTTTATACTCTTTTTCCTCAAAGGAGTCACATGTCTTAAAAGCATGCCCAATGGGCATGTGGCTACTAATTTTTACCTATTTAATACTTTAGGAGGAGACTGCAGAGTGGTACCAACTGAACGTTATCCCACATTCACTCCCTTATCAATCATTCACTTCAGCCCCCTCTGTGATGTCCTTCAGCAGTGTCGAGATGCCTGGTCACCCCATACTCCACTCAGGATGTTCTATATATGTTGTTTGCTTTCAAGTGGACATATTTGCTGACTCAAAGATCGGTACTGATCATACACGCAGCATGGAGGCAGTCAGTTTCACCTCTGGCATCTGCCTGATGCTAACAGAAGGATTCTGCTCCCACGTCAGTCATATCAAGCCATGTTCTCACCATTCATTCAGTATGGCCAAACCAATTTGGCACAATCCCAACACCTGGTAGGTGACATTCTCAGCTGATATAAAGCAGTGTAACTCTGTTGGCATAAACGGATATATTGATTTATGGTAGCTGAGGGTCTTGTCCTTTATCCCTATTTTGAAAACATTTAATTGGAATTCATTTTTATAGCTTGCTGTAGTTCCTGAAGCTGTCTAAACTCTTTACTTAGAAGCTTTTAGAAGTATCCAAATTTATGCTAATGAAACTTTCTACCATTAGTTTCCAAACACTTTTGTGGAGGGGTGGTGCCCCACCCCCAGGCCAGATTGGGCTACAGCAGGCCAGAGTGGCTGCGCAGACAGGCAGCCAATCAGAGAGGAACTGCAGGGAATCAATCAGGGCTGAGCAAGAGGCAGCCAATCAGGGCCAGGCTAGGCCCTAAATAAAGGCTACCCAGGCTAGAGGCAGGCAGTCTTTTCCAGGCCTTCAGAGCATGAAGGTCTGTCTCCTGCATGAGGAGACTAGCACCAGGGACAGTGCAGTACTGGGCAGGCAGCGGGAGCAGAAGGGAACTTCAGCCTGGTACCTGCTAGGCTGCGGGCCCTGAAAAAAGTGCCTAGCCGGTGCAAAGGAGCCGAAGGGGAAACAGCCCAGGGAGAGAAACAGAGAAGGGGAGAGAAGAAGGGCAGGCAGGAAGGCTGCTGCCAAAGGGTCCCTGGGTTGGGACCCAGAGTAGACAGCAGGCCTGGGTCCCCCACTTTGCTGACAGATGGCAAGAGACGGATGGGCCACTACTGGGAGAGGGTGCTCTGCAATGGACAGAGCTAATTCCCAGATGTGCCAGTGGGAGGCACAGCGGTGGTGAATCCCAACCCCATCACAACTTTATTTAGTCTTTCACTGGATTAATTCTGTTTACATGAACAGGCTGTTTGTACCCTCAAAGTTCTTAAATGGTTTCCTTTATGAAAGGGCATTAATTTTATTGACCTTTTTTCATTGTACACTTCCTAGATTGATGATTTTTCATTATGCATCTTTTAGCAACCATTTCTAATTTATTAAAATTCAGATATATACACACACCTATAATCAAAGTACAAACACTATCTGGGCAATTTATTTCAAATAGATTTTGCAATTAATGCCTGTTGGGCATCTTTAAGCCCTGCTTAATACTGAAACCACCAGATATGTTTATGCCGACTATGTCTCATGTAAGCTTTCAGTGCAAAAGCAGTTAGATAAATAACAGTATGAATAAAAAGGTTCCTGTCTATTAAAATGCCATCAGACTCACCAAAGATGCTTAGACTGTTCATACTCATTTTTCAGGATGTAGATAAACTAAAGGCAATATTTACATAACATGAATACTGGAAATGAAGGTATATGCCTTATAAACAGCTTAAATGATTATTTTGGTTGGGAGTATGTTCATAGCTTCTGAAAGCTTTATTTTAGAGTATGAGGCCTCTGGAGCAGACATTATCTTTATATTGTTTGTACAGAGTCTGCCACAATGAGTCCCTGATCCCTCATTAGGTTCCTGAGACACTACCTCAATAGAAATAAAGGATAATTTATAAGTCTGAAGCACTAGGAATGTTCTTGATAGAGAAATTAGTTGACTTGAACTTAGGCTACTCTATTCTACTCTTATTCACAATACATACACTTATGAAGAGAAGCACTAAATGTCAAATACCAAGTGAAACTTATACATCATTTGGTTTATTGGATTTGTATTCTCTTTCTGGTTATTTTCTGGTTTTCAGGAGCAGAATTATTGCTGGTTTAAAATTTTTTGTTCATGATTTTATTTTGATGGCAGGGCAAAAGTACTTACAACCTAACATAGATGGGTATTTTTACAAATCTACTATCAAAATAAAGAAGTAAATACCAACTATACCACTATATATAGCACTTGAACCAACTCTGAATTGAAGTCAATAGAAAGACTAATTGATTTCAATGGGAATTCAGTGTGGTCCTTGTCATAAATATAAAGGGAAGGGTAACCATCTTTCTATACACAGAACTATAAAACCCCTCCTGGCCAGAGGCAAAACCCTTTCACCTGTAAAGGGTTAAGAAGCTAAGATGACCTTGCTGGCACCTAACCAAAATGACCAATGAGGAGACAAGTTACTTTCCAAGCTGGGGGGGAACAAAGGCTCTGTCTGAGTGATGCTTTTGCCAGGAACAGATCAGGAATGCTCTTCAGAACTCCTGTAAAAAGTTAGTAAATCTAGCTAGAAATGCATTAGATTTCCGTTTGTTAAATGCCTGGTAAAGTAGGTTGTGCTGAATGAAATGTATATTCCTGTTTTTGTGTCTTTTTGTAACTTAAGGTTTTGCCTAGAGGGATTCTCTGTTTTGAATCTGATTACCCTGTAAGGTATTTACCATCCTGATTTTACAGAGGTGATTCTTTTACTTTTTCTTTGATTAAAATTCTCCTTTTAAGGTCCTGACTGCTTTTTCATTGTTCTTAAGATCCAAGGGTTTGGTCTGTGTTCACCTATGCAGATTGAGGATTTTTATCAAGCCTTCCCCAGGAAAGGGGGTGTAAGGCTTGGGGGGATATTTTGAGGGGGTAAGACGTCTCCAAGTGGTCTCTTTCCCTGTTCTTTGTTTAACACTCTTGGTGGTGGCAGCATAGGGTTCAAGGACAAGGCAAAGTCTGTACCCTGGGGAAGTTTTTAATCTAAACTGGTAAGAATAAGCTTAGAGGGTCTTTCATGCAGGTCCCCACATCTGTACCCTAGACTTCAAAGTGGGGAAGGAACCTTGACAACCCTTATAAAACTAAAGAAATTGAGTTATTTGTTCAAACCCCCAGGCAGTCTGAGATCCACAGCTTTTTCTCATGTGACATGAGTAACAACTGTGACAAGAAAGAGTTGGTTAGCATCAGCCAGGACTGTCAGCTATATCCAGTATAGTTCTTGTAATCCATCAATACATAACGGGAGGATCAGCTACCTGGCAAGACCCCCTAACTTCCTGTGAGAAGGGGTTACTTGGCCCTGACATACCAGGAACTGGAGAGAAGTAGAGGCTGTTGGCCGCCAAGGCCCCTGTACAGTCCTGAAGATTCCAAGGATGAGGGTCATTCTAGAGCCTAAAGTGAGATAAAGTGGCAGCTGTTGAGAGGGATAGGAGGTTAGTGGAAAGTAAGGGGAAGGGAAAGTGAAGGGACAGAGGTTGAAGTGAACTTGCAATGGTTAAGACACTATGTGAATACAGCCTGTAGTTTTAGAGTCACATAACCCATTTTGACATGAAATGTAGAGTTTTTGTACAGCTCTGATATTAACCCATCACAGACACTTTCCTGACCATAACACTTTAAAGAAGCTTACCTGTTCATCACTAGAAATTAAGATGATGATTATTTAATACTACTTCAGCTGTTTTTGTTGGGCTGTTTCCACTTGTTGGCTACAGTGAGCTCATAATGATAAACAACAAATTAGTATAGAATTCCTCTTCATATCTCCTCTATATGGAAACAAATATAAAATACAGATCTGTGTAGTCTGTTTCTCTTCTCTAAACAATTATAAAATGAAGAATATAGAATTAAATATACTCAGCCACGATGTCCCCCAAAATAACAAAAAATATTTGATGCTTTGCAAAACATAAAGGCATGGTCCCATCTCAGACAGCTTAGTCTAATGCTAAACAAAATACTGTAAAAAGGGGAATAACTAACAGTGGGAAGATAGTTGGGAGATGGAGTATGAAGGTTACAGCAATAAGAGATGATGGATACTCAGTCTGGCATGTCAGTTTAATGTGGTTCAATTACAAGATTTTTATTATTCATATATATTATTGGCTATTATTATCTCATGTATTGTGGAAGTCAGAAAATAAATGTGTCTGAAGGAAGGAATTGGAAAAACTGGGATCTGAGACCCACAAACCTTTCTTTGGTCAATAAAGCTTTTGTAGGACTCTGAAATCAAAGTGTCTTTTAGAAAGAAGTCTGAAGACGTTCTAGGGTGGTCTAAAATGTCAAAAAACTTACTTTTTCCCCCAGCAGGACACTCTTATGTGCTGCTAAGATATATCCCTACTTCAAAGACAATGTCAGCTACAAAAAAATAAGGAATTAATTGCTTTAGAATACAACCGAGGCAAATATATTATCATTCTGAACAGCACACTATGCCAACATAAAAATAAAAAGAAAAGACCATTTTACAATATATATGCATTTTCAGTGAACTATCAGTTAGCAACATGATTGTAACCCAGTATACTAAAGAATTGGCTTTGACAACCAACAGTTGAAGGAAATGTGGAAATGGGCAGCAAATGCCTTTATAATTTTAGCACCATTGCAAGAGATTTGGTAGAAACAGCTAGAGTTTTTTGTTATTTGGTTTATTTCTCCTCAAGACAAAATCTGATAACCATTAGACATGCAAATACTGTAATTTATCAGTCCTTCCAATCCTTTGTGCTGTCTTTTCACTGTGTGCGTAGACAAGTGTGCTTGAAGCAATTTTGTTCCAAACAGCATAGTTTCAGAAACAAAGTTTGCTTCTGCAAGCTGTTACAGAGGTACAGGTTAAATGTTCTATATGCAATTGAAATGGTGTATAATAGTGTTTGTTGATAGCAGTAAAAATGACTAATGGCTTTTGAATGTTTAGACCATTATAAGTATCTTGATTATGGTCCGAAGTGTTACATACTAGTAACTTTAACTTTATGAAAGTGATTTGTAGTAAGTGCAATGAAATATTCTTGATTTTCAACATATGGCAACCATAGTTTTTTAATTAGAATAAGCATTTTTATTTTATAAAGCAGCATTTGTATTTATTCCTTTAACAAATTACAAGTTTGGTTGGGAAAATTCTGCATGGCATTACTTCCAAAGAGCAAAGAATCAAGCAGTATTATCAGGTACAAGAGTGCTTGATAACATAATCAAGAATCTCCATAATTCATGCTGATCTCTTTATCCAGGAAGATGTAATGATAGCATGCAGTAGGGAGATAAATTATAGAAAATTGTCTGCTTAAAACTTCATACATATTTAAAAGATACAGATTATTTTGCTGATAAACCAAGCTCTGCATCACTAAATCGTCTTTGCCTGGTGTCATGATGCTCCTGCTGTTTCTGGTCAACTTAACTTTTCTTTTTTCTTAATTCCCTTACGAGCAAGTAACTTTATGAATGACTTTATTTCCAATGCAGGTACCACATGTATGCAAAAGACCATATATAATTAGCGAGATCCAAGGCAATGTGGGCTTAGTCCTGTAACTTCAGTGGGAATTGAGAGCTCTCAACCGCACTTTGCAGGAGAACCTCAATCTTGCAGGAACAGGCTCTACATTAGTGACTGTTACTGTAGGCACAGTACTGAGATGTTAGAAGTTTTTTAGAATGTTTTAGCTTCCTTGTGGCTTTTTTTGAATCACTGTTGACATCATTAACAATAAGTTCCTTTTTAATAAGTTCCAAGGACAAGCATCACATAAATCCACATCTTGGATCTTTTATATTTATTCTGAAATAAAGTTTTATTTTATTACTGTTCTAATATGTCAGTCTTTCCTTTCTCTTAGGGCTATTCCTTTAAAACCTCTCCAGCATGCCCAAACATATCACACTGTCAGTGGGACTTTGCAAAACTTTTGCCAATACCAACACTGTCTGTTCAGAGATAGCTGTGAGCTAGCTGGTTATTATCTTGATGACTCAGTTCTAATGTGAGGTATACACATGCTTTACATCAAAAACTCTACCTATGTTCGGTATAAAGTGATTAACATGAGCATACGACCAAAACCATAGCACAATGTGGGATAATGTTCTTTCTCCCCCTTTCACTCCAATAGACACATCAGGGCACATGCAGACATCTAAGGAATCTTGGCTTGAAGGTCAAAAGAAAAGGATACATATGGCTTTGTTTAAAATGAGAGATTTAGCCTTGTATGGCACTTATTTACATAACCATATTTGAAATTATAACATCGACCATATTAGAATATGTTCCTGTATTTTCTGGAAAAATCAATGCACATAAGAGACAATGCTGTCAAGTAGATTAAGAATGGGATTGAGAACTGAGTTCCAAAGAGTTCTAATCATTGATGCTGAGTAAAGTTTTCAAAAGTGCCTAAAAGTCAGATTTTTAAAGGTATTTAGGCACCTCAACTTTAACTCCCATTGGAGTTGTGTATGCATACACTTTTGAAAATCCCCCTTTAGGTGCTTAAATACCTTTTGTAAATCTGGCTCTGGGTGTCTAAATCACTAGATAGATTGTATGTTACAGTGAAAAGAAATGATACTTTGGTTCCTAAATAACCTTTGTCTTGTTGAATGACAGCTTTCAGAGTAACAGCCGTGTTAGTCTGTATTCGCAAAAAGAAAAGGAGTACTTGTGGCACCTTAGAGACTAAAATTTATTTGAGCTCAAATAAACTTGTTAGTCTCTAAGGTGCCACGAGTACTCCTTTTCTTTTTGTCTTGTTGATTCACCAAGGGAAAATCACTTAGTCTTTTTGTGGAACAACTTCAGCAGTGACATAAGCAGGAACAATCCCCCATAAGTCAATGGAAGTCGTACCTACAAATGCTATGACTGAATTTGTCCTGGGGTTCATTTTCTCCATATCTGAAATATGGATAATGCTTACGATCACAGAGGAATGCAGTGAGAACCAATCAATGACTATGAAGCACTTTGTAGATACTAAGAGCTTTAACAGCTTAAGGCATATTTATTTGGACTGTATGTGCTTCTATCAGAGGACTATGTGAGTGCCCAGTGCAACCTGAGTATTATAAAAGCAGTGAAAAACAATGTACTCGTTCATACTCAGCATGATCCACTCTTCCCCTTGCAACTCTTGTAGAATGGGGATTAGATACCTTTCTAAGGAGGTATGCCAAATCTAATGAAGTTTGATGTGGAGCACATATCACTGAGATGTATCAGACTGAACTCTACCACCACAACTACTCTCCTTCAGGCAGAACCCTTCCAGACAAAAGCATGGGAACAATGAGGAACTGTGGAAGATCAGGGAAGCCAAAGTATGGTGTTCCAAGCTATGTAGCAATGGAAAGAGATGTACCATGAGACAATACATGTTATTTTGATGAATAGAATGTATTGATATAGGGGAGACCAGTACATAGAAACTTATTTCCTGTGCTTCACAGAAGCGTTTACAGAACCAATGTTTCTTAGTCAGTTGCTCTAAAAACCAATCTAAATATCACCTTACAACTGAAGATTAACTCAGATTAATTTCCGCTTTGGGAATTTATGAGCAACCAGCTGGACCAATGCTAGGATAAGAATGGTGATATGGTCCCAAAATTGAAAATCTCCTTTACTTAAGCTATTGATTATTGGTCACTGCTGTCAAACTCCAATGAGTCCTATTTTCTTTTTAGCCTTTCTCGTTTAAAGGGAATTTTGTTTCTTTTATTTTTAGCTAAAGCATTTGATTACAGGTCTCAGATGGGAAAACTAAAGATGGTAGGCCAGATTCTGCTACCCTTACTCATAACAAATACTACCATATATGCAAGAAGCTCAATTAAAATAATTAAGTCCGTGTCTGTATGCATATGCCCACATAGTGTAAGGATGGAAGTTATATAAGAACACAGGTAAATATTTTTGGGACTCCATGAAATAGTTTACAATTCAAATCACTTGATGGACACACATAGATTATGGGTTTTCCAAGCCGTGCATTTGCCTAAACAGAAAACTTCTGAGTGGATTAAGTGAAGTGAACCTGTGGCTCCAGAGCACATGCAGCACAATAGTTTCTTGAAAATTGCTGTTATCTCTATGTGGTTTAATCAGTGTGATTAAGAGTCATAGAATCATTAAATGTCAGGATTAGAAGGGACCTCAGGAGGTCATCAAGTCCAACCCCCCTGCTCAAAGCAGGACCAGTCCCCAATTTTTACCCAAGATCCCTAAATGGCCCCCTCAAGGACTGAACTCACAACCCTGGGTTTAGCAAGCCAATGCTCAAACCACTGAGCTATCCCTCCATCCCTCCCTTGAAAGACTGAGGCCCATATATGATCAGTCCCTTAAATTAAGGGAAAAAAAAAGATGTTTCTCATGTCCATAATAAATTTTGTAACTATGGCCACTTCTTCCTATACATACAGCACCATGGGCTCATATTTCTAAGTTGTCTTAGAGTCAGAGTTTAAAAGCAGAAGGGACCACCAGATCATCTAGGCCTGATCTACACCAGATGGTTGGGTCAACATAACCTGCCTTGTTTCAACCGAGCTGTGAAAGTGTCTTCACTTAAATTTGGCTCCTGCCGATGTAATTGCCTCTTTATGCCGATTTAGTAATACCACTTCCCTGAGCGGCATAGAGTCGTGGTCAATGTCATAAGGTCAACGCAGTGTCAGTGTAGACACCGTGTTGCTTACATTGACTGTTATTGGCCTTTAGGAGCCATCCCACAATGCCCCATACTGACAATACAACTGATACAAGTGTTCTCACTGAGGACACATACCACCAACATAAGGAGCCACGTGTGCACCCACCCAAGTGATTTAATAATTGTGATGGCTGTATGCTGATGTAAATTACATTGACATAATTTTGTAGTGTAGACATGACCCTAGTCTGACCTCCTGTCTATCACAGGCCATGAACATCACCCAGAATACACACACTAAATCCAACAACCATTAAATATTCGTATATGGGCATCACTAGAGACGTGCATGGATACAAAAATGTGGACCTGCATCCGATCTGCATGGATACAAAAATGTGGACCTGCATCCGATCTGCATCCACAAGAAGCAACTTGTATCCAACCCGCAATCCACACTGTCTTTTATCTCAAGCCGCATCCACACTGCACCCTCAGCAGCACGCTATCTCACAGTGCTTCTTGGGAGGAGGGTCTGTGTGCATGCATTTGTACTGTATATAGAATCTCAAAGGCAGAGAAGTAGCTATCTGCATCTCATAACCTATGAGGATGCTTCCGTGCCTTTGAGATCCTTTATTCCCTCTCCCGCAGTATACATAAAAAGGGGAGGTGATAGATCAAGACAAGCAACAAAATCTCGCATGATCCTATCACCACAGTTTAAGCAGCCAAGCAATTTAGGAAACCTTTCTTGACTTTATTATTGCCATATCAGGATAGTTGGAGAGGGAGACAGCTGCTTCTGCAGGGTAAGTCAGTCTGGCTTCCTGACTTACTTTACAGAAGCAGTTGCCTCCCTCTCCAGCTGACCTGATACAGCAATGAAGTCAGGAGAGGTTTCTGAAATTGCTTGACCGCTTAAACTGCAGCAATAGGACCATGGGGGATTTTGCTGCCTGTCTTGATTTATCACCTCCCCTTTCTTTCTATGGGGGAAGAAATATAGGGTTGGGGGAAGGGAATATAAGGTCTTGAAGGTGGGGAAGCAGCCTCATAGGCTATGAGCTGCCTTTGAGGTCTTACATTTAGAGCCCTGCACTGATACAAAATTTTTATCCACATCCAATCCACAATCTGCAAAAATTGTCTGCAGATATCCACAGATATAAAGCAGATATCCAAGGATTTGCAGGTTTCTAGGCATCACATCAAGGTTTGGGAGAAACTTAACAATGACTGTCTTTTTTTTTCTTTTTTCTAAAAGTTGTTCCATTTGTTTGTTCCATTCCATTATTAACACACCCAAAAATTCTAATGAATTTGTCAGGCAGCTCTTAATTCATTGTATGTGCAAATTTATTTTTATGTATCAAACAATAAAAATAAATGAACCACCAGCCAAACACCAAATCCACCACTCTAATCATGAGTCAAGCATCTGACATGACAGATCAGGTTAATTGTCAGTTGCACATCAGGAGAATCAAATGGTTAACTAAGAATTATAATAAAAGCCTTTCCTAACAATATTGTTAAAATTAAGTCAGGGTGACAGACTGTAACTCTGAAAGGATAGAAAAGGGATCTGGAAATTGGTAACTGTGAAATATTAAAATGGACAGCGAATGAGTTTATTTCAATCACCTCATGAAAAACTTGGAAATCTTTGCCAGAAAAGGAGAGATTAAAATATATATTTGATTTTTAATCAAACTTCAGTAGGGTATCATTGTAATATAGTTTACTTTAATAAGTATTAATAATTTCTTTAAATTACTAAATACTTATACTTCCTCCATTAATTTAGACAATCTTTACCTTGCATCCAAATTTCATTGTATCTATAAAAGCACAGTTTGTTACTTAATTTATCAAGTAAGGAATGAGTTTTTTTGTATTTACCATATTTCTATTTTTTTTTTACTAACCCCTCCCCACCCCGAACACATAATTTGCTCTTTCAGAACAATGAGGCATTTTAATGACTGTTGGTTTAAGAGAGAAACACAATGCTTTAAAATTATATTAGTCATTTTTAGTTACAAGGAAAGGTTTAACTTCTTAATGTGTATGTAATGAATGACTTCTTACTTATTTCTAAAAGCTCAATTAAATACAGAGGGCTTGATTCCACACTTCCTTGCACTTTGCATACTCATTTCCTCCTGTGCACACTAAGTACTTTCTGCTTTAGTACCATTTTTACACCCACTTTTCACTTCCTTCCTTGGTATAAATGATAGCACATGGTGCAAAAGAGTGAAACAGCAGGCCAAGGAAGAGGGAAAAAAACATTAAAAAAACCAACAACACCACAATTCTTCTTTGCCGGATGATTTACAGCAACATTTGAGGTCCAGTGTTATTTCTTTCTGATTTAATGGTACAGTTAATTGCTGTTGATTCCTAGTAACTGCATATGAATATCCAAAGGCTGATTTGTGGAACATTAGCCACATTATGCCAATTAATACTAATAGGCTTTATGCGCTTGATTAATATACGGTGCCACTAGCATTAATATTATCACAAATCAGAAATGTACAAATTTTCAGAATGTATCCATTTAGGAGCAAATTCTCTGTCTAACACTTGGCTGAGGCAGCTGAACTGAGTGCTTGGAAAAGCACAGAAGTGGTAGGGGATAAAATGTTACATGATTTTGACACAAATAAAATTTAGCTCAAAAACTTCATGAAAATGTTTACGAACTTTATCAGACTACATTAACACATATAACGAAACCAGAAGATTTGCTTTTGTTTGTGGGGGGTTGTTGGAAATTAGGGGACAAGTTATTATTAAGACATCTCATTATTTGTATTACACTTGTGCTCAGAGGATCCAGATCATAAGGATTGGGGCCCCATAGTACTATCTACTGTATGAAAAAGCAGTAAACAGCGGTCCCTGCCCTGATGAACATACAATCTAATTTAAGATGGAATGCAACAAGTGGGTGTAACAAACAATGAGGACGAAAAAGAGAGGAAGAAAGATACAGTGAAGGAAACATAATTACACAGAATAGCTGTGCATACAGCTAGATAGTTTCATGTCTATTAAAGAGTGGGATTTTCAATAACACTCAACCTTAGCCTAACTCTGGTTCTAGTGAAGTCAGTGGGAGCTTTACCATTGACATCACTGGGAGAGCAGAGTTAGACCTGCCTTATTCAGTGTACTTCCAAATTCTGCAACAATTGATCCAGCAAAGCACTCATGCATGTGCTAAATTTTTAGCATATGAGCATTCCCAATGACTTCCTGGGACTACTCGGTGCTTTAAGTTAAACATGTGCATAAGTGTTTTGATGGATCAGGACCCAAATGAGACAACCGTACTACTGACCACATTAATGTGTTAATTCAATACAAACCATAATTCATCCTCTGAGCACCATCTATCTAGTGAACTGAATGAGGCAGGGATCCTGTGGTAATAAATAGTATGTGATCATGTAATTAATATCAATTACCATAATATATATGCACTAGGGGGCTATGTTACGATTGTCCAGGAAACCCTAATTATGACATTTCCTAATTGTTGAGTGCTTGACTTTACAAACATTTTTATTTTATTGTATTTTGGGGGGAGGGCATTGTATGTAATATGATGTTATACTGTTTAAACTGAGAAATAGTATGTGATCATCATGCAAGTAAAGACTTTTGGGAATCATGTGTACAAGGAGTCAGACTTAAGCTTGCAAGAGTAGTCTTAATGTCAGCATTTCCTATGTTGTAAGAGCTTAAATGAAAAACCTTAATGTTCCCTAATATTGTTTTTGATGGAATTATTCATTTTCAAGATTAAATTTATGTGAAGTACTAAAGTACTTTTTAAATGTAATTGTATAGCATTTTATAACAAGGAAATGAAGCAAATTTTATTAATTACTAGTTATTAAATGTATTTTAAAACCTTATCTGAAAATATTACCATTTTAAAAGGAAGTACTATTCATAAAGTTATATATTATAAAAAGCCTTTAATGAGTTAATAACATTGTCAGTTCTATCCAGAAGAAATTTTTCTTAAAATAATATATTCAGCAGAAGATAACATTTAGAGTCTTACTGCAATGAAACCTTGTCAGATATAGCTGCATAGACATACAGTTTATTTCAGTCTCTTGTTTACACATTGGAACAGTTTGGTTTTCATGACATCCGAAGAGAAAACTACATATTAAATAGCTTTTCTAAAGTTCTAATTATAGAAGAAATCATACAGCATAAAAAAATCAAGACCACTCTTTAAAAAACAAGACAGTGGGGATTTAACGTTCTCTGTACACTTCATTTCTTGTAGAAAGAAGTTCAGAGTACTAATAATGTCATGGAGTTTAAAAAAAAATCTTTAAAAGAATAATATCAAATTATTTTCCATAACATGCTTAACAAAACATACTGGGCCTGATTTTTCCACTGCTTTACACTTGATGTAGACATGCGGACAGTGACTGATACCAAATCAGGATACTCATTAAAGGGATGCAGTGAAAGATATCCCATCAAAATACTAAAAGAGAAGGGGGAGGTTCATAGTACTAATTTCCTGTATGTTATTTATCCAGGCACATTCAGGATTCTTCTGTGGTGTGTTTTCAATACTCCTTGGAAGAACATTAGCTAATTCTTTTTAATGTCCTTATTTAAAGAGCAAAGATATTGGTCTATAGCATGTTCTGTAACTCTGTCTCATCAAGCACAGTTATGCATGTCTCCGTCATAAAAAGGAGAAGTAATGTTGCACAAAATCCATGGAGGGGATTTAGACATTGCACGGCTCAACATTGCAATATCTAACTCCTACATACCCTACTGCCCAGAGGAATTCACAGCCCCAAGTTAGGTGCCCAGGCTACCCATGCATTGAATCTCTTTCCTATGATAGAACAGAGAATCCTCCCCACACACACACACTATAGACAGTAGCCCAATTGTTAGGGCATCCACCATGGATGTGGGAGACCTGCTTTCAAGTTCCCACTATGCCTAGATTGGAGGAAGGAGTTGACCTTAAACCTCCCACATTCCAGGTGAGTGCCCTAACCACCAGGCTTGTGGTATTATGGGATGGTATTATCTCTCCTGTTTAAGCTGTTGCATTTTCTATACTATAAATAATTAAATATTCATTGGGGCAGAGAGAGATTAACCCTACAGCCCAGTGGGGATTTGAACCTGAATCATTGCCAGTCACTGCTCTAACTATTGAGATGGGGGAAAGGCATCATCTCTTCTTCTTTCTGTTTGTGTGGGCCTGATCCATTGGGTAGACTGAAAACAGCTACTGGATCTGGTCATATAGGTGAGATAGGCAGGGGGATGCCTTGTTTCAAGATCCTCTTGGGACTCAGGTGCTGAGGAGATTGGCAGAAGTGTCAGAACTTAGCTGTGCACACACCTATCAACACAGGTTCTTTGCTGGCAGAAACTTTTAAGGAGAGGGAATCTAGGGGCCCTACAGAGTTAGATGGGAGGTGAGCAGAGGTTTTGAGGATCTGAATGACTCCTAAATGTTGGATTTAGGTGCCTAAAATAGCAGGTAGGTGCCTAAAATCCCCTTGTGGATCTAGTCCTTCACCATCAAGAACTTACTATACAAATGAGCCAATAGGGGGTTAATATTAATGAAACAATTTTATAGAAGTTCTGTGGTGTAACTGTTTGAGTCCCAGGACTGGTTTGCTTGAAGATCCTTATAGGTATTAACAAAGAAAATACTTGGGTTGAGGGACAGTCAGGGATAATTGATATTAATTTATATTGTGACAGGTTTGGTCACCAAAACTCCCTCAAGACTGGAGTGTGCTGGGATACCACTGAGAACAACCCCCCTGCCATAGATGGCTTCCCTACACTCCCATCTTGCTGAGCTAGACGCACCAGTCGGCTACAGCACAGACCAAGAGGTTGGGCCACGCACCCCTGCAGTTCACAGAAACTAAGATTCACTTAACCCAGGGGCTTCTCACTTAACAGGGACTTTCCCAGCACCCAGTATTCAGTCTTTCGGGGAGCCTAAACCCCAAATGAATCTGTTTTACTCTGTATAAAGCTTATACAGGGTAAACTCATAAATTATCTTCCCTCTATAACACCAATAGCGAGATATGCACAGCTCTTTGCTCCCCCTGGTATTAGTTACTTACTCTGGGTTAATTAATAAGCAAAAGTGGTTTTATTAAGTATAAAGGTAGGATTTAAGTGGTTCCAAGTAGTAACAGACAGAACAAAGTAAGTTATCAAGCAAAATAAAACAAATCACACAAGTCGAAGACTAATACAATCAGAAATTGAATAAAGGTAAATCTCACCCTCAGAGATGTTCCAATAAGCTTCTTTCACAGACTATACTCCTTTCTAGTCTGGGCCCAATCCTTTTCAGACCAACATTGTGGTTTATGGCCTGAGTCCAGCAATCACTTACACCTCGTAGTTACAGTCCTTTGTTCCAGTTTCTTTCAGGCATCTCTTTGGGGTGGGGAGGCCATCTCTTGAGAAAGATGAAGACAAAATGGAGAGGCTTCCAGGGTCTTTTATATTCTCTCTCTTGTGGCAGAAACCCCTTTGTTTTTCTGTGCAAAATCACAGCAACAAGATGGAGTTTGTAACCACCGGGGCAAGTCACACATCCATGAATGATTCAGCTTTTCACAGGCCCATGCTATTGTTTACTTGTTAGTTTGAACATCTCCCAAAGTCCATTGTCAGCTAAGTGTTTCTTGATTGGGCACTTAGTCAGAATAGTCCTCTCTCAGGAAGCTGACCAAATGCTTCACTGATGCTACTTAGAATCAAACACATTGAGATACAAGTACATGGCCAATATTCATAACTTCAAATACAAAAATGATACACACATACAGACAGCATAATCATAAATAGCAAATTGCAACCTTTCCATAGGCTACTTACCTGACCTCCTTTGTACAAGATTTGGTGCAACTATAGGACCTACCTTCGTTGCAACAATGATCTATAAAGTCACAGTTCATGTCAATAAGATCACATATAGAGATATTAAAATCCAGTTAAATATATTTTAAATAAGATATATTTAACTGTAACATTGTCATTGCACTTTTTTTTTCCTTAGACTATGAGCTTCTCAGGGCAGGAACTATATCTTACTATGGGCTCGTTCAAACTCTAGAACAATGGGGCTAATTTGGAACATAATTATAAGTTACTTTAAAGTAAAGATTGCTGCCACTGTATGTACGTATACATGAAAACATCAAAAAATATTTACAAATATTTACAAATTTAAATATTTGTAATTTAAAATATTTTAAATTTTAAAATTAATTTACATGAAAACATCAAAAAAATATTTACAAATATTTACAAATTTAAATATTTGTAATTTAAAATTTAAAATATTTACAAATATTTACAAATATATCTCGTGATTAGAGAAAGGAAGGAAGTAGATATTCAAATATACTTATTGGGCTAGATCCTCCACCACTGGTGTAAATCAATAGCTCCATTGATTCTCTACATCATGTACACTACCAGAATGGGGTACAAACCCTCACTCAGACTCGGTTGCAGACCACCCTGCATGGCCTGGATTTAAGAAAGCATGCCTATACATGAAGGGCACTTAAGCATGTGCTTATCTTTAAGCAAGGGTTTAAGTGCCATTGAAGTTAATGGGATTTCAAGTCAATCACACGCATAAGTGCTTTCCTGAATTGTGCTCAATATGTGGAATATGTAATTTTCAAAATAAAGCATTTATAACATTTGGAAAATATATTCCAATTTGTATATCGATGGTGATGATGACGTTATTTGTCATCTGCCAGACACAAGCAGAAATCTGTGTGGGACTTTGAGCAAATCAATTTGTTAAAAAATATTTGGTGTAGTCTTAAAGATTATCTGGAACAATTATTTTAAAAGCATAAACACAGAGGCAGCTGGTGAATGTGAGCTCTCATATGCATAGTTTTCAAGAAAGCAAAAGTAAAAAACTGCCATTTTATCCTGGGGAGATTAAAAGTATCATGTGCCACTGAAAAAAAGAAAGACAGAATGTGGTTGGGGAGGAAGAAGTGAAGAAAAGATTCAGTGAGTTATCCAGGGCATATATGAGAATAATTGCTGATCCAAACATGTGAGAAGAGAATATGACAGTTTAAAAGGTTAGAAAGAGCAAGAAATTATCTTTTTTAATCTAATAAAAAGAATCAGGGGAGTATAAGGTTAATGTAGTATAGGGTGCTTGAAATTGCAGTAGGGAAGATCTGGATGGAGGTTGTAAGGATGCCTGAGGAGCTAAATAACCTTCTCTGAGGTATTCCCATTGGAATTGGATTTTGTTCAAATAAACACTTACTGGGAAGCTCTGCATATGACACATCATCTCTCAAAATTAATTTTTCAATTTTATCCGTAGCTTTTCTACACTGTTAGCTGTGCCATTACTGCTAGCCCTGATGCTGCTGACAGGTAAGGGTTCTTTTAAGATGCCAGACTTTGGCATCAGATGTGGTCATGTCCACATCACTCAAATGATGGCAGTTCCTACTGTGCTGCCATACACAGAGGAAATACTTGTCTTTTGACCAGAGCTATGTCACTATTTTTTTTTTCTTCTCCTCTCCAAAGCTACCCTCCGCTTCCACAATCAGTGAGTAGCAGAACCTAGGGGATGAATGGGGGACTGCAAAAGTGGTGAGTAACAGCTATGTGACATGATCCCTTTTTGAATGTTCTGTGAGGTCCTTCTCCACACTTTGGAGGGGGAAGATGATAGTTGGAAGATACAACAGTGGTGGGGATGGGTGGTGGGGAGGAAGATGTGCTTTCAGCTACACTGGGAGACAGGACTTTCACTGAAGCTGCCACTGTATGTACGTATACATGAAAACATCAAAAAATATTTACAAATATGGACGTGATTAGAGAAAGGAAGGAAGTAGATATTCAAATATACTTATTGGGCTAGATCCTCCACTGGTGTAAATCAATAGCTCCACTGATTCTCTACATCATGTACACTACCAGAATGGGGTACAAACCCTCACTCAGACTCGGTTGCAGACCACCCTGCATGGCCTGGATTTAAGAAAGCATGCCTATACATGCCTATGAAAATCAGTCCCTTGGCATACAGTCCCTGATATGCCACTGACATGCTGAGTAGTCTGTGGCAAGTCATTTAACTTCTCTTTCCCTCAGTGTCCCTGTCTATACAATGGAATAAAACACATTATGTTTACCTGCAAATCTATCCACAATGATGCTGAGAGAACTCGTTAATTCTTGTAAATCATTTTGCACATGTACAGCTCTAGGTGCAAAATATAATTATTACTGTTCCCTCCTAAACTCCCGCTCAGAAAATCCCAGTGAGAGTTAGTACTGACAGTGTGGTAACTTGTGCATGCTCTCTCACCACAGATAAGCCCAAAAGGGTGACTATGGGGGTGGGGAGAACGGCACATACTGGTTGCAGAACCTCTAGAACCACTCAGGATTACTGTTGCCTGTGGGCTGAATCCCCTGCAATGTTAGCCAGGGAAGGGGGAAGGGGCACAGGATGAAAAAGAATAGATTCCCAACAAAAGAATTCCTTCAAAATCAACAATTCCAAATCTAAGAGTTTCCTTGGCCAGTGGTGGGATTAGCCTATGTACAAAAGCACTAGTCCTAACTTCAGTGAGAGATGACATCAGGACCCTAGGGAATTATATAGGATTTGCTACTAAAATTGTGTTTCATTGATTGCATTTAATTCCTTCAACCCTATGGGAAACCCCTTTATCCTCTCTTACCTGCCCCCACTCACCCTCAAAAAACAAACAAACAAAAAAAAAACCCCACAATACAAAATTCTATAGCAATAGTCCAAAACATTCAAGAATGTAGGGGAGAATAAGGACTATCCTGGAATGACTTTGCATGTGCTTTTGCTGTTCTTCAGAAATGGCTTGTGCCTATTACGCCCTTCTAACTCTCTTCTCTTCACAGGCGAGTTAAGGGTATGTCTACGCTGGAACTGGAGGTGTCATTCCAGCTGGGGTAGACATATCTGTGTTAACTCTGATTGAGTTAGTTGCAACTGCAGGGGCGGCCGGCGAGGCCAGCTGCCCTGAGTACAATATACCCTCTGAAGCCACTGGTACAGAGCTGGGGCAGTAGTGGGTCCTACTGCCCGTGCAGCTGTGGTTAAACTGCTGTTTTTAGCATGCTAGCTAGACAAACGGGAGGATTGGGCCAGAAGAAATCGAATGAGCTTCAACAAAACCCTGGCTAGGATGATTTAGTTGGTGTTGGTCCTGCTTTGAGCAGGGGTTGGACTTCACTAGATGACCTCCGGAGGTCTCTTCCAATCCTAATCTTCTATTATTCTATCATTCTATTATGACAGTTAGCATGGGTATGTCTACTTGAGAAATGACACCTCCAGCTCCAGTGTGGACATATATTATGTCTCATTGGATCCTGCACTGTTGGCTCAATCTGGCCACTGACCTGGTTTAAGGAGGATAACCTCACTATGAGTGTGATCCTCCAGTGCCAATGAGTTTTCACAGGGGTCCTAACATCCCCCATTCAGAATGCTGCCGACATAAAAGGAAAGGGGATGTGGCTAGAGCAAAGTTGATATCCAGTATGCCACTCTGCCAATTATCTGTGGCAGTTATGCCCTTTGGAACTGTTTGAAGTCAGCTAAAATTAGAAGAGCCTGCAAGTTCAGGGAAATGGTCATACAGCAGCCCCAGGATGAGAGAAATGCAAAGGTAAGCTTTACACCTCCTTTGCACCCACTTTGTATTTCCTTGACTTGCACTATGTGCAGTTAGTCTGCAATCCAGGACCTCACCCCTTGATTTTTGTCTAGTAATCACGCAAACTAATTAATCTTCCTCCCTCAACTAGCCTGAATTGTAGTCCCATGAAATACACCTTTTATTGGAGCCAGGGAAAAAAAATTCTTTTTAATTTGTCAAGAATCTCTTTTGTGCAAACACGAGCTGTTATAGGGTGGGTTTTTTTTTAAATGTGTTTAAATTCAGTTATTAAATAAAGGTGGGATTATTAACATCAGCTATTCCAGTCTTGAGACTGTTGAGTAGAAATAGCAATTATGAGTGCCAAATTCTGTGGTGTATTGGAGATGTTGACAAATGTCCCATAGAGAGAGACAAACATTAGGGTGCATTTATGGATTTACTTTAAAACTAGAGAGACTTAAAATGAATTGTGTGCTTGCTGTTAAATCTTTTGCTTGGTTAGCAGCCATGTCCTGTAGGCTATGTTTTGGAGTTTTTTTTTTAATGCACCAGGAAATGAAACATATTTTTCATGCAAAAGAATTGACGTGGAGGAGTTGTACTGGAAACGGTGTGTGTACTACAGTTAGCAGATTCTCTAAAAGAAACCCTTTAAAATTTAATAAATGGGCTTATAGCTTGATGAATGTTGTATCCAATTAAACACTTCACTTCAGACATTACTGCAGTCTTCTGAGAAACTAAAGCATATACGTCAATACTAAGGTATTACTGTAGTTTCAGCAGTCTGTATAAGTAATTCCTTGATATTCCCAAAGCAAGATTGCATGTTTCACATATATATGATAAATAATGGAATATTTCTGGATGCTTTGTTCCCATTAGCATTAATGTGCTTTTGCGACTGCAATGGTTACATTTAATTGGTATGAAAAAATAAGCGTTTCCCAAAACAGACTGTTGTGGGTTGTAGCCCCTGGAATATAAGGGATAGAAAGGGGAACCTTATTTGATAGCTTTGGCTATGAACCAAGAGCTACTGCAGTGTAATCAGTTGTGTTAGTGCATTATAATAACCTGAATGGTACATAAGCAATTGCCACTATTAATATTAATAATAAAGTAGCAAATAGTAAAATACATTGAGAATGCTATTGATCAGTTATGATTAAAGAAAAGCAAAGGGTCACATGCCATTCAGCTTCTAGCAAACTGCATAAATTGCTAGCATGTGTTCTGAGATTATAGAGAGATTATATCATGGACCAACTGCCCTCCCATGGGTAACTGAATAAGATCCCAGTGGCAACTGTGGCAATAACACAGGTTATAGAACTTCCCCAAAATAATTCCTAAAGCATGTCTTTTAGGGAAAAAAACCATACAATTCTGATTTAAAAATTGCCAGCCATGCAGAATCTATCCCATCTCTATTCTTGCTTGAGATGACCCTGTTTATGTAGCCAACAATTGCATTAGCCTTTGTAGCCACAGTGTCACGCTGTGAGCTCATGTTCAGCTGATTATGTACCATGACCCCAAATCTTTTTCAGAGTCACTGCTTCCCAGGATAGAGTCCCCCATCCTGTAAGCATGGCTACATTTTTTTGTTTCTAAATGTATACATTTAGCCATATTAAAATGCATATTATTTGGTTGCACTCAGCTTACCCAACAATCCTACTCTGTATTAGTAATCTTTCCTCTTTATTATTTATCACTCCTCCAATGTATGTGTCATCTGCAAACTTTATCGATAATGATTTTATATTTTCTTCCACCTCATTGATAAGTGTTAAATGGCATATGGCCAAAAACAGATGCCTGAAGGACCCCACTAGAAACAAATCATTTGGGTGATGATTTCCTGTTTACAGTGAAATTTTGAGACCTATCAGTTAGCGGCTAGCTTCTAATCTATTTAATGTGTGCCATGTTAATTTGATATCATTCTACCTTTTTAATCAAGATGCTGTGTGGTACCTAGTCAAGGTAGGTACCTTTCAGAAGTCTAAGTATATTACTTTAACATCATTACCTCTATCAACCAAACTTGTCATCTCATAAAAAAAGTTAGTCTGACTGGGTCTGTGTTCCATAAACCCATATTGATTGGCAATATTCCTCTGATTGTTTATTAATCAAGTCCTATATCAGCAACCCCAGTATCTTGCCTGGCATCAATGTCAGGCTGACAGGCCTATAATTACCTGAGCCATCCCATTTATCCTTTCTAATTATTGGCACATTAGTTTTCCTCCATCAGGTGGAACTTCCGAAGTGTCCCAAGAGTTACTGAAAATCAACATTAATGGTCCAGTGAGCTACACAATCATGACTTTTAAAACTATCTGGACTTGCTGATTTAAAAATGTAGTAGCTATTGTTTAATATCTTCCCCTGATACTAGTGGAATGGAGTGTTATCATCATAGGATATGACTACATCATCTGTTTTTCTCCCAGATACAGAACAGTAATATTTATTGAACAGTTCTGCCTTTTACCAAGTGATTTCGACATAAAGATCATAACATCTAGTTAAGATAGTATATATATTTTAAAAGCTGGTAGATTTAGTTGACAGGCTTCAGCTGTTGGCAAATCACACCATCTCTAGTCTAATTTGTTCCAATAGTTAATTGCCCTCCCTGTGTGTTTACAAAAAAAAGTGTGCCTTATTTCTAGTCTGATATTGTATTTTAGCTTCTACCCAATGGAAATCATTATGTCTTTCTCTACTAGACTAAAAAGCCCTTTGCTATCAGAAATCCTCCTTCTTTGGAGATACTTATAAACTGACCAAATCTTATTTTAACCTTCTCATTTTATACTTTTTAGACAGAGCTTCTTTAATCTTTCTCTGTAAAGCACAAAGGTCCCATAATGCTCACTCTACCACCATGTTGCCCAAGGATTAGACCCTCCCCTCCCAGAGCCTGGACTCCAACCTGAGCCTCAGTGTCTACATCACAATTAAACAGACCCATAACCTGAGCCCCATGATCCTGAGTAAGTTGACACAGGTGAGCCATGGGTGTTTAATTACAGTGTAGACATCTCCTAAGTAAGAATCCTTAGGCTACCAGATTACAACTGTGACCTGAAATGAGGTTGATCTATTATACAAATGCTCAGATCTGTGTAATCCATAGACAGTTTTATGACTATATGAGGACAAGCAGGAGGGGCAAGGCAGTGCCAGATTTTGCAGGATTGCCTGCTGTCCATCCTATTTTGCAGGTCCCCTCAGTCTCTGGATTTCTAGATTCTCTGCATATTGCCCATCTCTTATTGTGTAGTGTAGGATGTGGCCTCACTCATAGTCACCGACTCCATGGATGCTCCGGGGCTGGAGCACCCACAGGGAAAAAATGGTGGGTGCTGAGCACCCACTGGCAGCCCCCCATCAGCACCTCTCCCTCCCCGACATTGGGCTCCACCTATCAGTGCCACCCCTTCCCTCCCACCCACCACAATCAGCTGTTTCACGGCATGCAGGATGCTGGGGCAGGAGGGAGGAAGAAGCAAGGATGTGGCACACCCGGGGGAGGTGGCAGAACTAGGGGGAAGAGGCGGGGTGGGGGTGAAGTAGGGGCAGGAAGAGGTGGGGGCGAAGGTGGAGCCATGGGGGAAGGGGTGGAGTGGGTGGGTATGTGTAGCACTTTGGAAAATCGGTGCCTGTGGCCTCTCTGCAGTGAATTAGAATTACATCAAAGGCTCCCTTGGAGACAATTGGGCTAATGGCCATTTGAACTGTAGACTAGGCCAGTTTAAAAGTGTACCCTCGATATGTTGATTTATTGGGCCCTTCTCTGAAGCAATCATTGGAACAGAATTCCTTATGGGCTGCTTAGCTTTCTTATTCTTGACAAGCACTAGCTGATACAGGGGACACACAAAATCTGGCACTGTCTTGCCCCTTTTCTAGTCATAATATTGTCTTCAGATTACACAGATCTGAGCTTTTGTATAATAGAGCAACCTCATTTGAGGCATACTTGCCAAAGTGATTGAGGTGAGCATGACCACATGAACTCAATCACTTTGGAAAGTATGCCAGTCTCCTCATTACTGTATTGTTATGCTGAGTGGTATCGGTCGCTGCATGAATCACAAACGTCTTTGAGATGGATTGTGAATGCACCTTTCAGTTAACATATCTCAGAGGATGAGTTATTCAGAAGCCCGCTCCCAAGACAAAAGGAGTTTGTGAATTGCCATGGAGTTTGGACTCTGTGGGCAGAGGGGGCTTTTTTGCTGAGGGGTGGGAGTGGGTGTGTGTAGAGTACACACAGAAACTGCGGAAAGACAAAAACAGAGAGAGAGGCAGAGGGAAAAAGAAAGAAAACCAGTAGCTGGTGAACACAGTTTGACCCTGGGAAAAGCTAGAGAGTTTTTAGGTCTGTTGGATATTTAAGCTATTTAAGAGGCTTGGGTCTGTAAACTGAGAAACTGCTCCATTTGTTCTTGGTTCCTCATGCATTCAGAAAGCAGGATTTTCTATATTCCTTGTAAATAAACAAGACTGTATCAACACCAGACTCCATCAGTTTCTACACCCAACTGGAAAATCCCTAGGGCCCCAAACGTTGACTAGCCATGTGGGTCAAAAAAATTAGTTTACATAAACATGCTTAAGGTCAGAATGTCCTTCTGCAGTTTTATTTGGCTCACTTTTATGATGATGAAAATATTACAGTGATGATTAGTACGTGCTGGTGTAGCAAAGTGTTTGAAGATATAATAAATGGTCATTTATCATAGTGTCTGCTGTTCTGTAAGTGCATTCACTTTTGTTTCAGTTCTGTCTTCTGTAACAGCTTTCCCTTTGTCTTTAAGGCCTTAGTTTAAATTCCTAAACAGTGTGGTTTGCCTCGCAACAGAATTACATTTAAACACAGATAACTGCAAAAATTAATAGAAATTTCACAGCAGATAAAAAGAAGAGATGGTAAAATACAAAAAACAATTACTAGTTTGTAGAATAGGTTTCAGTTTGTTGAAATGTAGCTCATACTTCAAAAACATTCATGAATGTCACAGTGCTACATATATATTTTTCCCCACAGCAATTTCATGAAGAATTTTAGCCAGATTTTAGGTCCAGAACCAAGGCCTATTGAAAAAACAATGAAAAGTCTCTTATCAATGTCAATGGATTTTGGATAAGTTCTAATTGTCACAGTCATGCAGAGAAGAAATCAAAATAGCCTTTATGCTTTGGCATTTGTGATATTGTGACCCTAGACTTCCTAGAGGATAAAGTGGAAAGGTAAAATTAAAAGTCAAGAGCTAAAAGACTCTGAATAAAAATGAGTGCTTATGACTCCAAAATACAATCAATGGTGAATCATACACTCTTAGAAAGAAATTCATTGGATACTTATAGTTTTTGTTTATGCAGTCTTTGTGCCAAGGAAACCAGTGAGAAGCCATTGTGCTAGCAGTGACTAAATGGAAAAGACAACATGGTCCATGACCTGTAGCAGTTGCTATCTAATTTAAGACAACATGTAACAAGAAAGTATATCAAACAACAGAGAGAAGGAGGACAAAGGTAATAATAACAACAATGCATATGTATATAGTAATTGCTGAGATTTATCTAATCTCTATTAGCCCTCTACATTGCCATTAATAAATTTCCTGCAGTTGTCACAGTTGAAATGAGTCTCAAGAAAGGATTTGAAGGAAGAGATGGCAGTGACCATAGAGGAATAGTTTAGACAGCACATTTTCTATTCAAGTGGCAGTGTGGAAGGAAGTGTGAAGATTCTTGCAGGAGAAACGGATTAAGTAGTTGACCAAGGCTGGTACTGTCAGGAGAGTGAGTTTGTGTGTGTATGGGGGTGGGGGGGATGTGAGAAAACCTGGATTTGTGCAGAAAATAGCCCAACTTGATTGTCATGCACATTTTGTAAAGAGTTGTCATCTTTGGATGGGCTATCACCAGCAGGAGAGTGAATTTGTGTGGGGGGGTGGAGGGTGAGAAAACCTGGATTTGTGCTGGAAATGGCCCACCTGATGATCACTTTAGATAAGCTATTACCAGCAGGACAGTGGGGTGGGAGGAGGTATTGTTTCATATTCTCTGTGTATATATAAAGTCTGCTGCAGTTTCCACGGTATGCATCTGATGAAGTGAGCTGTAGCTCACGAAAGCTTATGTTCAAATAAATTGGTTAGTCTCTAAGGTGCCACAAGTACTCCTTTTCTTTTTGAGGGTGACACAGTAACCCATAAGCTGGTAATAGGGTGACCAGATAGTAAGTATGAAAAATCAGGACAAGGGGTAGAGGGCTAATAGGCACCTATATAAGACAAAGCCCCTAATATTGGGATTGTGCTTATAAAATTGGGACATCTGGTAACCCTAGCTGGTAAGCAGGGATGGGCAGAACAGTTGAAGGTCTTAAAGGTGAAGAAAAGAATCAATTTGATGTGGTTCAGCAGAAAAGCTAGTGGAAGGATTAAAAGAAGGGGATAACTGAGAGAATGATAGGAAAAGCAGATGTTCTTAGCAGCTGCACTTCATAGGAAAGGAGCTGATGTGAGTATCACAGAGGCTATTGAAGAAGATATCATGTAAAGTTGCATGGTTGCCTATTCTTACCAATACTGTAGGTATCAGTGGGGCTGAATCCAGATGTTCAACACATCTGATGTCAGTACTGTCCAGAGCTGAGAAGGTGTCCCTACTCAATTGCCTCCTTTTTCATGCAACAGTCAGTCTCCAATCCACATAAACAGCTCATACTATCCAGAACTTCAGCCATCATCAGGGCTGGTGATGATGATGATAATGAAAGGGGGAGGTTGCTCGGAAAACATGACCCTTAAGTCCTGTCTCTGCACCATAAAGGCTCAGCTAGTGCTAAGATACCTGCAGTTGCAACTGATGAGTTTACACCTGTGATTTATAGAGATCATTAAGGATTTTCTGTAGTTTCTGTCTAGGGAACCCTAGAAACTGATATTCGACTATTTCAGTGACAGAGGGATATAGCAAACTTATTGGAGAGGAGCTCCTGAGTTAAAGGGAAGTTATAAATAATAGAAAAGGAGTTTGTTGGCTGATTCCTGAAGAAGCTAGAACTCAATACTGTATATACGTTGGTAACCAGAGAGGGAAGGTAGACCTCCCAAAACAGCCTGGAGGAGTGCAGATGCTGTTCTGCATACCACAGTGAATAATGATGAAACCTGACCTGAGGAAAGAGTGCAAGGAATCCACTAATCATCTATCCTCTACCATATCTTGTCAATTGTTAACCATCTGTCACTAACCTAAGCTTAATATTCAGATACTTATCACCAGAAACAAGATAAAAGCAGCTGCAAATTGACAGTGTCCCCAGTAATCCTTTGAAAAAAGAATGGAAGACCAAGCCCTTGGCTGAAGTCTCCCAAAACATTGTAGCAGTGTCAATGGCTGTTTGGGAGAGGGACTTGCAGGGAGATAATCATTAGAAATGATTGCTTAAATCTTTGAGTCCAAATTTACTTATCGATCATCAGAGATTCCTACTTAGTATTATTTACCGATAGATGTTTATCTTGCTGTTTATATCGTATCTTACAGCTACAGTATTTTTGAGACAACTAAATTCTCTCCTGAATTCTTAAAGATCTCCATACTATAACTTGATATCTAGATAGTAAAATATCGTTAAGTATCAATTTACATATTATACTATGTAGCTGCAATTTATATTCATCCATATTTAGGAAGCTGTACATCTTTATAGTTTTCTTGGAAGTGTGAGTTGGCTATAACATTGACTGAATATATGCTGTACTGCAAAGGCTAACAAATCTATTTTTCTTTCAAGGCTGAACTGTGCTATTGATTACTCTATTAATTGTCTGATGGTTTATTCAATCTGTTCATTAAATCCAGAACCATTAACCAGAATCACACAGTCCGAGATTTCTATTTCTTCATAAAGACCAGTAGCAATTTGAGTTTTTCCCTATCACAAGTCTTCTGATGTTTTTAAATGATTTTAACTCAAATTATGGTTATGTCAATTAACCCATTACATTGGAAATCAGGATTTAATAAGTCCTGAACTTCATAACCAGTGTCCATGGAAAAATTGAAAATTATATTTATATATACATAGCTTCAGTGGCATTCTAGGTGCAATAGACAATGTATCTGTCTGAAAAAGCTTACCATTTTATTACAATACAAATTTCTATCAGCCTTTGCAGATATTACTCATGAAAATGGAAAGAGGAATATTAAACTGTCATTAACTGAAACAAATTATATTAAAAGAAATGATCTGACACAATATAATGATATTTGCCTATGCTTTTCATTTTCAAAGTACAGTGCAAACATTCGCTAATTAATTCTTACCCCACCCCTGTTTAGTATGGGTATTTTCTTCCATATTTAAAGATTGGAAAACTGAGGTTCAGAGAAGTTAAATGACATTTTCAAGGCTGAATCTAAATTAGAAGATGCAGGACTTTCTGGCTTCTATACCAAACTTTATGCTACAACACTAAACAGTTTTCCTAGAATAGAAACAGATTTCTAAAAAGAAATCAGAAATTGAATTGGAAATAATACAATTGGCCCACCGTAACACACACACACAAAGTGTAAGAAGTAGCATTAAAAATAGAGAGCCACTTAAAGAGATACTGTTGTGCTATGGCTTATGGGCACAAGCTCTTCCTGACTGCTCTATAAATGATGACAGGCAGGATACTGAAATTTAGGAGTCGCTTGCTCTCCAAGATCAAGTCTTCTAGCTGTCAATACCCTGCTTGCTCACAAGTATGGAACTGAGAAGTACTGCAGAGCACATCATAGAATAACAGAGTGCATGTTCATAAAGGGTCTATGGCAGGGGCGGGCAAACGTTTTGGCCTGAGGGCCACATTGGATTTCCAAAATTGTATGGAGGGCCGTTTATGGGAGGCTGTGCCTCCCCAAACAGCCAGGCATGGCCCGGCCCCCAACCCCTATCCGACCCCCCCCTACTTCTCACCCCCTGACAGCCCCCAGGACTCCTGCCCCATCCAGCACCCCCTGCTCCCTGTCCCCTGACCGCCCCCAGACCCCCCACCCCGACTGCCCCCCACCACCCCATCCAACCCCTCCTCTTATTCCTGACTGCCCCCTGGGGACCCCTGCCCCATCCAACCACCCCTTCTCCCTGTCCCCTGACCGCCCTCGGAACCCCTGCACCTAACTGCCCCCTGCTGCCCCATCCAACCCCTCCTCTCCTTTCTGACTCCCCCCGGGGACCCCTGCCCCCATTCAACCCCCTCTTTCCCGCCTTCTGACCGCCCTGACCCCTATCCACACCCCAGGCCCCTGACCACCACCCCAAACTCCCCTGCCCTCTATTCAAACCACGCCCTTCCCCCCGCTCCCTGCCCCTTACCACACTGCCTGGAGCACCAGTGGCTGGCGGTGCTATAGCCGCCCTGCTGTGCCCCTCAGAGCATTGGGTCAGGACAGGCTCTGCAGCTGCACTACCCCAGGAGCTCACAGCCCCCCTGCCCAGAGCATTGCGCTGGTGGTGCAATGAGCTGAGGCTACACAGGAAGGGGAACAGTGGGGGAGAGGTTGGGGGCTAGCCTCCAGGGGCCAGGAGCTCAGGGGCTGGGCAAAACGGTCCTGCGGGCCAGATGAGACCCACGGGCCGTAGTTTGCCCACCTCTGGTCTATGGAAGTCTTACCATTGAATTTAATGGGAGTTGCATCATGCCCTAAAGCAGGGGGTTTTCAACCTTTTGCGCTCCCCTCCCCTTCCAACATGCTATAAAAACTCCACAGCTCACCTGTGCCACAACTGTTTTTCTGCATATCCAGTAGACTAAAAGCTGTTTTAAAGTGATAGTCATACAGTTAAGCACACATGCATATATATTATAAAAAAGAAAAGAATGGTATAGGTACAAAAATATCTGAATATTATTTTGTTTAACAACAGTGGGAAACTTGTTGCCGGTGCTGATCAACAATTCGGTCAAGACATTGGGGTATCGTTGGCAAGCACACACCCGTATCAGGGTCAATGTTCATCCTGGTTTGGTACTTTGTTTTCATGGATATCATGGCTGAAAATTTGGCTTCACATAAGTAGGGGATACTAAACAGGATCAGCATTGCAGAAGAAGCAGTGATGTATTCGTCAGAACACTCACACCAAAATGTCTCCAGTGGCATTTCATTAAACCTGGTTCTAAGGGAGCTATCTGATGAAATGTCAATGAGTGCTTCTAACAGTTTCAATGGGACAGCGGATGGAAGTTTAGCTTCAGTGTTCTCACTTAAGCAGACCAGACAGATGTGCTGCTAGCTGAGGTTTAATTATGTCAAAGTCAATGTTTCGTTCCTGAATGAAAGAATGTAAGAGCTCAAACATATCAGTAGTGCCCCCACAGACAACAACTTTCCGGTATTGTAGTTTTCTTTTGAATGCTGCAACTCTTTCATGCTGGGTAACAAAATTAGTGCTCCCACCCTGCATAGTTTTATTCAGCTTATTCATTTCACTGATTATGTCTGTGAGGTAACCCAGTTTTGCCAGTCACACATCATCTTTAAGCACTTCAAGTGTGGGTTTCTTATTGGCTAAGTATGTATATAACTATTCCTTGAGATTAAATATACGGTTAAGCATGAGCAAGGAATGATGCTCTTTACCCACTTCCTCACAAAGTGCAGCAAAACACCTAGAGAGTGCTGCTCTGCATTTAATAAAATTAACGACTGTTACCACTGTGTTCAATATATTTCACAGCAAGCACCTCTCGGTGTAAAAAGCAGTGTGTCCAAATAACTCAAGGTGCAATAACTTTTACTTTTTGCACAACACCAGAATACTGCGGCTCCAACAGTGCAGACCCTGATGCAATTAGTCCAGGTGATTTCTGCTGAAATCATAAAATCATCTAACAGTGGTTCTCAGACTTATTTGTTCGCACCCCCCTTCTTTGTGTCTTTAGTAGTTTACGCCCCCACCTTGGGCACCCAGCCAAATAGCCACTGATCTCCGGCCACCCAGCTCCGAAGCAGAGCAGAGAGTGGGGACTGCTGGATGGCTGCTCAGCTCAGAAGACAGTGTGCCACCACCAGCAGCAGTGGAGTCTGGAGAAGTAAGGGTGCCATGGCTTGGTATTGCCACCCTTACTTCTCCTCTGCTGCTGGCAGCAGCGCTGCCTTCAGAGCTGGGTGGCCAGCCAGCAGCCACCTCTTTCCAGTCGCACAGGTCTGAATATGCATATTAGGGTCCCGTCCCGTCCCCGCCCAAGTTTGAGAATCTCTGATCTAACAGTTTAAAAACATCATCTGACTTTGATGTTGTCTTGAGGTCTTTGCAAAGCAAAGTCTTCCTTTATTTCCTTATTCCGCATACCTCACATAGGCAAGTACATGGGATATTTTCAAAATGTCTCTGGATTCATCTAGTTGCATAGCAAAATCATTGTCACACAGCCAATCAATATACTGTGAAATTATATCTTCTGACATAGAAGTGACCCATCATTTGACAATGGTATTTTTCCCGTACCTTGGCCTTCTCCTCTCCAAACATTTCCTTTGCAATTTCAATAGCATGTGGCATTATTAAAGTCTCAGCAACTGTATGCATTTTTTTTGGCTTTAGGAGTTTTCTCTGGCACTACGTAGGATGACCTTACCAGCTTTTTCTCCTCAGTAGTTGTGGATTTCATGACTACTTTAATACGAAGCAGTTCCTTGTCCTTTCTCTCAACAAATGAACATTGCTTGTCCTTATGGATTTCATGTTTTGTAATTAAATGTCTCTGTAATTTGGAGGCTTTCAAACAGTCATTGGACAGTACTTGTGCACAAATTATACACAGTGGTTGAGGTCTATCTCCTCTTCCAGAACAAATAAAACAGAAATTCAAGTAACTGTCTTTGTATTTCCTAAATTTTGCGAGGTTAATAATGGCTTTATGTATCTTACTCATACTACCTCCTCAGTGTTCTTCAGTTTGTTGAAGGAAGTTTGATATCATTACTCTCTGGGTTTTGTTGTTTTGAAGCTCATCATCAAATTAAAAATGTATCCATATCTAATATCTATTGTTTGTGTTTACAATTATTTTCCCTGTGCCATGAAACTTGTGTTCCTCTTGCTGAAATAGCTCCTTTACACCTTACATAAATAGAGAACATGCTATGCAACATGAGGGCTGGCATTAGACTCGTTAGGGCCCAGGGCAGAAACTAAGGTGTGGCTGCCGGTTTGTGTGACGATCTTTGTGGGTGGAGCCAGCGCGGGCACAAAGACATTAACACTGACCACAGGTTGGGTGGTCCACTGAGGTGAGTCAGGGGGTGGAGGTGGTGCTCACTCCCTGATCCCTACTGCCTAGAGCTGCAACCTAAGCCCTGCCACCGCGGCTGAAGCCTGAGACACAGTGCCCAGGGCTGACATCTGAGCCTGAGCCTCACCACGCAGGGCTGATGCCTGGTTTATTTTGGAAGACCCCATGAAACCTATTTGCAGCCCTCAGGGGGCCATGGACCTCCAGTTGAGAACCAGTGCCCTAAAACCAACTAAGTCCCTAGTTGCTACTTAGGAGTCTGGAATCAGAATATCCTGCATTTTTATATTTTTTGACTTTGTTTGATGAGAATTAGATGATTCTCCAAGGTCTTGTAAAATTGTGTCACGAAAATGTAATGCCTATAATATATATTTTGGGTCTTTTAGTCTTCATAGTATCCTTTTAAGGTACACTGGGAAAATGAATAGTGTGAATGAAATGGAATTTTAAATGACGAAGTTTTAATGCACTGGCAGACTGGAATTTGGCTTAATTCACAAATGAGCACTACGGTTTCAGTTTTGATTTGAAATGTTTTTCTAAATTACAAAACATTTATAGAGTTTGGCAGCTTCTCAGGAGCAGTCATTTAAAAGTGGTGGAAGCTCAGAATTTAAGGCTGCTTTATAATACTTCAGGTGACTTTTGGGCCACACTACAAGTTTGAGAAGAAATCGCGTGACTTCATGTGTTGTTGCAAAGATTTCACACAGCTTCTTTCATGACCTCTTTTGTCTCATCTGAAAGCAAGCATTTCCAGAACACCTAATCCTTTATTATGTAATAAGCAGTTCAATACTGATTCAGAGAGGACCAAATCAAATACCCCTCCTTGATACATCCGTAAAAATCCTTGCAAGTAGTGACCTGGCTTGCTCTTGCCTAATTTATGAAATCTGATGAGATGACAGCTTGAGGAACTTTGACTGCAAACACTAAAATAGTGCTTTTAAGAAAAAAGCTATTTGGAGTTAAAACATGCAGTTGAAGACTCATAAATAGAAGGTCCTTCAACCAGACCAAGCCGGATTAAGGAACCAAATTAATAACCATTAAATTAAGGAAACCGGCTGAAGACGCAAGATAAGGAACCAAAAATGTCCAGAAGCAGGACACAGCGAAAAAGACAAATAAATAAAAATATATCTCACAATGGCATGGAAATTACAGAACATAATTTATGATTTTAGGAGTGATCTTTTTTTTCTGCTTGACTAAAATTATAAATAACAGCTGCAGAAACATAAGGGTATCTACTCTAGTGTGCTGCATCATGACAAGGGGACTAAAATTGCAGGAAACCTACATAAAGCCAGTTAAGGAAGGAATAGGTCTCTATGGGGTAGTATTCTCACATATTGCATATAAGTGTTATGTGTTAACTCAACTGGGGATGGGAGAGAGTGTCTGCAGTTTTGACACTGCTGGATATTCTCACCCCTGTGCTGATTGGCGATTTGCTCCAACGCCCTCATAGCCTTTTCACCTCAGTCTCACTCCACCTGTCGCCCTTTCTCTCATTTTCCCTTCTATCCTCTCCTTCCAACATCCAATGTCCCTTTGTTTTTCTATTTAGCCAATCCCTTCCTTATGAAAAAAAAGTGGGGGGAGGGGAGAAGAAGAAGAATCATGGCATACCATGTTGTTTGCTGCCATCACATTTTTCACTCCCCTTGTATTTGTAACCCTTTCCCGTACCCCTAGCCCCAGCCCCCTTGTCTATATTCAAGCTTGGCTGAATTTGATTTTCATTTTCTTTTTAATTGCAACTTTAATATTGATGTTTATTTTTAAGGGTTTTTTTCTCAATTTTTAACCATTTTTATTGTTACTGTTTCTGGAAATTAAGGGGGAGGAAGGGCAGTAGAATTGTGATAAGGGAAAAGTCAATGCTGACAGCAGGGCTGCAGGGTTTTCCCAGAACTCACAGTGGGGATACACCGGGCTCCCTGCATGGCTGAGGGGACCAAGACACCAGGGCACTAGCTGCAGGGAAGACTGCAGTCCTTGCACTGCAGAGCAAAGCTTCCCTAGCCAAGAGTGCAAGGAGGAGTATGAGTCCCTGGTCTTGTGGTGCTGCTAAACAGTTCCTGCCCAGGGATGCCTCCCACATTTCTTGATGGTGAGTGAATGAATGGGGCCATGATTGTGGAACTGTACAGGGCTCCCTGCATGGTTGTGAGGCCAGTAACACCTGAACTTTGCAGACACAAGGTATGGAGAAGGCTGCAGTCCTGTCAGGGAAGAGCAGAGACCATTGGCCCAGGTTGCAAGGAAGAGGACTCTGTTCCTAGCCATGCAGGAGACCATTCTGCTGCTGAATGACTCCTGCCCAGGGACTGAGCCATTCAGCAATGCGGTGTCCTCCCCTGAAGACAGGGGCTTATCCTACTCCTCACCGTCCTGGCTGGGGGTCTCTGCTCTGGTGGGCCAAGACTGCAGCCTTCTCCACCTCTGGTGTCTGTAGGGGTCAGTTGTTACAAGCCCTGGGATCATGCAGGAAGCCCTCTTCCACCCCATTTTATTGAGCATGCATGGGTGAGTAGATTGCATTGGGTTGGCAACTACAAGGACGGCAGGGGATGTAATGGTAGCCATGTTTCCTTTGCTGCCGGCAGATTGTGGGACACAGTTGATATCCACAGGATTTGGGATTAATATTCCTGTGCTTTCAATAAGATGTTGCTTTCTGCTCTGCCAACAGCTCCTACCCCAACAGACCATCATGTAATGGAATTCTAGCCCATAGGCCACCCATCACTTATAGTCGCTCCTCTTGTTCTATGTCTTTGAATGTGAAAAAGTGTCAATATGGGTCATAAAGCAAAATTCTGATCTCATTTTCTCCAGTGTCTCATCCAAGAACCAAATCTGGCCCATAGTGTATTAACACTGTGTAAAATGGGAACACACGTAAGTTAATAAATAGTACATTGTTTAGAGCAGCAGAAAACTGGTTTTCCTAAAAGCTACTTGAGAATTAAAAGATGCCTATCAAATTAATTATGCTTCAGGCAAGCAGAAAATGAAATGAATTATAAATAAAGGAGATAATACCAAAGCATCTTCTCACTTTTTAATTTTAAAGTACTAATTGCAAAATATTCTGGAGATGCGGAAGCAAAACAATTGATACTCTGCTGTTCCTCTGCATCAGGTTCTTAAAGCATTTACTTACAGAATAGAAAATGCCCCTTTCCAAAAGTGTCATGGGGCCTAAATAAATTAACTTATATTACTTGCTTTTGATTGGTTTCATATATCTGTACAATGTTTATGGTTGGCTAGAACTGCTTTCATTTGCATTTATTACATCCATTAGTTGTTTGTTTTTTTAAAAAGCCATTGCCTCACTCATTTTGACTTTTGATGAAAATCCAAGGGGGTGGTGGACAGAATACTAGATTATGTGTAGAACTGAGGAATAGCAAAAAAAAAAAAAAAAAAAAAGACATTTTTACAACAGCTTACCAACTGAGTGTCAGAGTTTCCAATTCACTGTGGTCGCACAAAGCTGCCATAAATGCATGTAACTGACCAGTTACACTTGGAACACTGAGTCAGAGACAGGAAGATGGCAGACAGCTGAGTACAGCTCAACAGCACACCCGACTCTAGTCCGCAGTTTAAGTATCATCAGTTTTATAGGCAATGAGATGGCACTCTACCTTGCACTCAAGAAAGTTGAAGTGAGTGCAAAGATTGTGATGTTGCTTGGGATTTTGCTTGGGAAAAGGAAAAGCAACCCACACAAGATTGAGCACAAGCCCTTGGCCTTCTCTTTTCTTGATTTCCCACAATTATGTTGCTATTTCACATAGGTTGCTGCATATGTTACGAATTCTTCACATACCCTTCTTCCTCTGAGCTAAATAGTGAGTCAATTCTCTGATAAACTCCCCTTCAAACAATCTTTTTGTCCTGCAGTTTATGACCACTTACACCTCTATGTATGACGTCTTCGTGATTCACATGCCTATGGAATTCACAGGCCATATCATGCCATTGATTTTTAAGCTAAGCTTTTTAGAGAAATCAATAGGTGCTATTGCTTTAAAATAGATGGCGTGATATGGCCTCATGGTATAAATTGCCTAGAAAATAGTTTCCAGTTGTTGCTTCTCTAAAACTTGTCTCATGCCAGCCAAATTTCTTCAGAGAAAACAATCTGCTACCCCTGCACAGGCAACAAATGCCAGCTAGATTCATTTCAACATTCTGCACTGTATCCTATCCGCAAGGAAAGAAAAGACAGTGAAAGATTATTTTATGAAGCAAATGAGAACCATCATGCTTTAACCCTTATTAAAATCAGAAGAAAAAAATTCAGAGGAATAGAATTCCATCAACTAGTGCCATTTAAGCACTATGGGCAATATGTACTGCCTCCACCGTTCTTGTAAAAAAGGGCTAAAAGTATTAAAAGCTGCAAACAGCTATTGCAAGAATGAGCAATATAAGTTCATACATGGTGTGCAAAGAAAATGTTAGTAGTAATTGGAGATTCTGTAGATACAATAGGTCTGATTCTCTATTACATTGACCCTTCAGACGTCATTAATGCCCGTGCAAAATGTCACTATTTTGATTTGAGTGCACTATGAAAGGACAGCAAAAGAGGGAAGAAGTGGAGAATAAGGCACTGTTCTTGGGAAGATGGGAGCACTGCCACATACATAGCAGAATTTGGAATAGGAAGCTATCATTTCTGGAAATGTGCAACCCCCTTTTTGAACATTTTACAGTCTGAGGAGAAAGCTACCTGTCTTGTCCCCAAACACTGTTTGCATCCAGCCCTGTCCTGGACATCCAGTGAATCATTTATATTTTGTGACATTGGAATGCATGTTTGTGTGGACAGCAGACTGATGTTATTGAGATCAGGAGAAATTTATCCATTTTCTGTCATAAAATTATGTTGTTTTCCTGGGGTAACATATGTAGCATGGTATTTTGGTCTTGCCCTAAGTCCTGTAATGTTTAAATAATTAACACATCCCCAATTTTGGAGTTTACAGATCTTTTGGATATCTTTTGTCTGGGACTGTAGAAGGTGAACAACTGCCAACAGTGTCCGGCAGGGGTTGTCAGGTCATCTCCCCATTGGAAACATAGTCCTGTCTGTCAGCACTTCCTCTCCAGCTGTTTCCAGTCCTCCCCTTTAGCACAGGGGCTTTGTGGTCTTGGCCCTGGAACAGTCGAGGTCTTTTCCAGCAGGATTCTCACCCAAGGTGAAGGCTCCTGTGTAGTAATGTCCTCTCAGAGTAAGCAGTGGAGAGTGGGCCCACCTTCTCCACCAGCTCTAGGCCAGGCCCCAATGGCTGCATCTTGGCACAATAAGCAGACACCTCCCCCCCCCCCCCCCCAACCACTTCCTACCCCAGTGTCCTTTAACTTCACAGAGTAAATCACAGAATCTTCAGTCTAGTCTTTGACCTGCAAATTCAGGCACCTGCCTCACCATTGTGCACAAGTCTGCATTTTCAGGTCTTAGGCAATGAGCTCTTGGCCAGAACAGCCATCTGCTTCCTTCCACTGCCTGCCTCTCTCTGACCTGTCTGTTTCCCTTTTTAAGCTGTGCATCTAGCTTGTGAAGGCTTTGCCGATGTGGTGGGGACACCTGGACACAGAGCTGTCCTTGAACAACCTTACTCTCCAGGGTGGGGATCACTGATGATGACGTATATCCCACCAGAGGGACCATTTTTTGTGGCTGCTATGGAAGTATACCACATAGCAGGTTTTTGGTTAAGCACAGAATTTTGGGGCACGTTTTGTAGTAAGTTGCTAATGGTTTCAGTTCACAAAGATTATCCCTAATGCGGCAAAAGTATCTGCCTGAATGTGCCCTTGAATCTACCCAAGAGTATGGCAGCTACAAGGCCCAGCACCCTATTGCCATATTTTAATAACATAATTATTTGTATTGTGATAGCATCTAGGAACCCCAGTCATTGACCAGGCCTCCATTGTGCTAGGTGCTGTACAAACACAGAACAAAAAGATGATTCCTGCCCCAAAGAACTTACCACCTAAGTTTAGGACAGAAGACAATAGGTAGATAAACAGATAGGGGAAAACAAGAGAATAATGAGACAATACTAGTAAACATGATAGGCTTTATGAACAGGGGATGTTTTATGAATGTATCCAGGGAGTTTCCCCATGTGTGAGGGGCATCATGGGAAAAAGCACAAAGAAGCTTGCTTGAAAATACAAGAATCTTTTTAAAGCCCTGAATATTAGCTATACTCACCATTCAGGCTTAAAGTTTTCCAGATGACACAAATTCATACAAAGATTTAAAAAAATACTGAATGCATTTCTCAGACCAATTGTCTCATGACTTCTTCTTTTTGTTTTCACAGACAGGTATTTTTGAGTTTCAGAACAAAGCTATGAGCAATAATTTAATTTTCATAGCATCTTTCATCCTTGATCCCCACAATTAATTATTAAATCCTCCTTTTTCCCCTTTAAAAGGCATACAAGGGAAGGACAGTCACAAGCCTCTCTGCTGCATTACCCCTTCTGAATCTGGGAAGGTGAGTGGCTTGCAACAGTTCTGGGGGTTGGGCTACACAGAGAACAACCTCATAGAACTTTGGATTTCTGTTTGCCCAAACCCTTGCTCCATGACTCTCCTATACTCCCCACCTCAAGTCACACAAATGACTCATGCTTCTCTTGGCTCTTCTCAGCTTTAACTGCTTCTAGGGTAGATATAGGAGATGTAGGGATAGTTTTTGTTTCCTCAAATGTCAGTCACTTATAATGCTAACTGCATTTTACTGGCGGTCAAGGGGACCATTCATGTTTTGTAGTAAGTTGCTAAAGGATCTTCCTCAAACTATTTGATTTATTTAGATTTATAAATGCACAAAAAAGTACCTATCCTGGACTCCTAATATTTGACATACATACCTATATACATAGTCACAGGAAAAGACCGAGCCAGAAAATATTAATCATTCTTAAATCAGAAATTAACCAACCATTTTGGCAGAGAAATTGTGTTATTTTATGCTGTAAAATATGTGCACACAAAAATGCACTGTTAGTTTTCCTTTTCAAACAATAACAAATGAGATATGAATTTTACTGAATGCTTAAAGATGCAGAGCCAGATTCTGAGCTCATATCAACTCATGCAGCTCTGTTGAAGTCAATTAGAGATACAATTATTTCTGCGAGCTGGGGATCTTGTGTTCTGATTTTTTATACCAGTGGATATTCCCTCTCTCTCTCACAACCCCACACCCACCCCCCCCCTTGACTATAAAGTTATTTAGAAACAACAAATGATAAAGGTGTTTCTTAATTGTGCTTTATGTTGGTTTGTGTTAGAGATAGGCTAGGGAATATTTTCTGTTTTCAATGACAAACAACTAAATACTTTAATGGTCAGGTTGACAAGTTTTGATAGGTGAGTGCATACATTTTTAGTTGCTACAATACCTTGTTTAGTTAGGGTGTAGCCTCTGTGGCATTATTTTGTTTTTCAGTTGCTATCAGTCCTAAGAACGTTAGCTCTGTGTAGCCACTGCATGAGTAATTAAAATGAAAGGCCCCACACTGCAAGTAGTTTACCACTGACACAAAAGTGCTAAAGAAAAAAAGTGGCACTGCCATCAATCAAAAGGTGTGTTGGGACATGCCTAAATCAAACCTGGGCCTGCCTTTTGTTTATTAATAATCATGTCTTACATTTTAATAGCTAATTTCACCAAGTAGCTTGGGAAAGAACAGTTATGCAGAGAAGTAAAAACTAAGCACACGGATAAAGAGTGAGGAAAATTGGTGCTATCGCTCTTTCATCGTGGTCTTCTTATTTAATAGCATTTCACAGTCTTTTATGTTTTTGACATTTATGGTACAACCACAGTTACCCCAACGTCACTTATCCAAAGCTTCCTTTGATCTGAAAATGCACCAGTTGTCATCTGACTTGTCCTTGGGGTCTAACCTTGTTTCAGACAACACAACGGTTCAGACATAAGTGATGGGGAGATAGACTGATCAGACAAAAACTATGGATCTACTAGATATATGCTGAACATCACTGCTCATTTAGTCACATGCTTTGTGCCCTTCCATTCCTCATTATTTGTCTATTTTGTTTTGTATTTTAAATTTCTCAAGATAGGGACTCTGACTCCTTTGGTGAGGAATCTAGCACATTTTGAGTACTATATAACTGCAAGATTAATAATGGAAAGATAATCTGGTAGAATAAATTATTTAAACTTTTTTAAAAGTGGTGGGATATGCTGGGCTATAATAAAATATGGAAAATAAAGTAACTTTCAAACAATATCTCTGCTCTGTAGTTATACTTTGTGGATTCAAGACAAAATGATACAACACCCCATTACAAGAGATTTATAAATCGTATGGCAAAGTTTCAAAACTGGTCTCTTTATTATAAATACATACCTTTCCCCTCTTACCAAACTAACTGGAGTCAGAAGGACACACACTCAACTGTAGAGAGATGCATTTGCTTCCATCACCTGTTGCATTTTAATCATAATGGAAGCAGTAGACCAGATCACCACCAAAGTCAATATAAATGGATTGATATGCTAATCTACCACGACTTGTTGCATTTGATTGAATTTACAATGGAAAAATGCTAATATGCATTACCTCGGTATATCATCAGTGGAAACATACAACTGACTATAGTATTGAACTGAAGGACATTTCTTTCTAAGTATTATATGGAAAATTTAGTGTCATGGTAGTGACTTGAGCTATGTTAGAAAAAGAATTAGCAATACAATCTATATGGGATATGACTGCATGATGAGAATGTAGTGTTACCCTGACAATCAAGATGTTACCCAGACAACCTAAATATTGGAAATGTATTGTTTTCAGAGAAAATCAATAAGATCTGCTATGATTTCCCCCACAATTCATGATTGTCCCCCTTCTCCTTCAAAATCCCTCTCCACTGGATCTTCTATTAAGTTTCCTCCCCACTCTTCTGTTCTGAACCCTCCACTTGCCTCAGTGACCCCTATTCTCTCCCAGCTTCTCCTAACACTCATTAGGCATTCCATCTGCCTGTCCTTTGGCTTCTTCCCTTCTAAATATATTTGTGCTTTAGTCCCCTAACCTGATTCTCAGAAAAGGTCCCTTGATGCCACTTGCTTCTCCAATACCCTCACCTCCCTTCACCTCCTTCATACCTTAGCCATAGTGAATGTCAAGTTTACAATTGTTGCTTCCAGTTACTCTCCTCCAACACCATCTGGATCCCCTCCAATAACGGTTTCTTCACTCAATCCATCAAGATCTCTAATAACTTTTCCTAGCCAAATCTCAGGGCCCCGGCTCTATCCATCCTTATCTTCCTTGGCTTTTGATATTGTTTAATCACACCCATCTTAATATCTTGGCCACCTGGACAAGTTTGTGCTTATTTTGTCTGCATCATTAATACAATGGCATGCACAAGTTGGAGATTTAACTACGCAAATAGTCAGATACCTTATTGGCCATTTGTGCATAGAAACCCATGCACAGTTGCCATAATTACATGTACAAAATAGGCACACAGTTACACATGCACTTTTGCATGAACTCTTGGATTTTTGAAAATTTGGGGTATACATTTAAGTTGAGCCTCTATTATGGTATCTTTAAAAAGTTTCCATGCAGTTTGCAGGGATTTCACTTTTTGCGTTGTACCTTTTAATTTCTGTTTCACTAACTTCCTCATTTTTGTGTTGTCCCCCTTTCTGAAATTAAATGCTACAGTGTTTGGCTGCTGTGGTGATTTCCCCACCACAGGGATGTTAAATTTAATTATACTATGGTCACTATTGCCAAGCGCTCCAGCTATATTCACCTCTTGGACCAGATCCTGTGCTCCACTTAGGACTAAATCAAGAATTTCCTCTCCTCTTTTTGTGGGTTCCAGGACTAGCTGCTCCAAGAAGCAGTCATTGAAGTTGTCAAGAAACATTATCCCTGCATCCTGTCCTGAGGTTACATGTACTCAGTCAATATGGGGATAGTTGAAATCCCCCATTATTATTGAGTATTTTTTATTTTAATAACCTCTCTAATCTCTCTGAGCATTTCACAGTCACTATCACCATCCTGGTCAGGTGGTCAGTAATATATCCCTGCTGCTATATTCTTCTTATTAGAGCATGGAATTACTATCCCTAGAGATTTTATGGTACTGTTTGGTTCATTTAAGATTATTACTTCATTTGATTCTACAATTTCTTTCACATATAGTGCCACTCCCACACCAGCACGACCTGTTCTGTCCTCCTGATATATTTTATACCATGGTATTACTGTGTCCTGTTGATTATGCTCATTCCACCAAGTTTCTGTGATACGTATTATGTCAATATCCTCATTTAATAGGAGGCGCTCTAGTTCAACCACCTTATTATTTAGACTTCTAGCATTGGTATATAAGTACTTTAAAAACTTGTCAATGTTTAGCTGTCTGCCGTTACATGATGTAACTGAATGGGACTTTTTTTCATTTGACTGCTTCTCATCAGATCCTACCTCTAGTTTACCATCATCCATCCTCTCCTCCTTATGAGGACATAGAGAATCTCCATTAATAAATCCTCCCCTAAGGGATATCTCTGTCCGAACTACTTGCTTCTCCGCACCTGTTGGCTTTCTCCCAGTCCCAGTCCTGGGGTAGATCATCTGCTGGAGCTTCCTGTAAAAGGAAAAGATCTCTACTGCACTGAACATTGTCTGAGGCTTCGTGGCCCAGAATAGTTCTTGCTGAAGGTCAGCCCCTGGCCATTTCCAAGGATATAGCACCAAAGCACCTGGCACTGAAATCTGGAAACTCAGGAAAGACTCTGGCACTAACTCTTTTGGCACTTGAACCAAGCCAATCAGGGCAAGGCACTGTCACTGTAGCAGAGATTGCTATACTGCCCTAAGAAAACCCAGTTCCCACACACCTGATGGCCATAATGTATGTGTTGGTACATGGGCATGGACTTGTAACACTGTTTTCTAACAAACTTAGGGGTTGCATAAATGTCATGGAACTACTTGAACGTACTTCAAGCCTCCTCAGTAGGGAAGATAGTCTTGCCTGTTAACAAAGCTATCTGGTGTTGGTCAAAACTTTGTGGTAGATGCCTGCATCAGGACAATCTTCATGCCACAAGAGAGACAAAAAATATCATGTGCTTCCTAAGGGTGCAGAATTCTTTTACACACATCATTTCCCATCCTCCTTTGTGACTGCTGTAAATGAAAACGGAAAACACTTCAGGTCTACACCAAAGGAAAGAGCCAAAAAGACTAGATGTATTTGGCTGAGAAGCCTACTCCTTAATGAGCCTACAGTTCCATGTGGCCAATTACCAGGCCAAGTTAGACAGATTTGACTTCCACATGCATGAAAGACTGCTTGCCTTTGCGGACAACCTGCCCAACAACACTCCTGAGGACTTTACACAATTAGCTAATGAGAACCAGCATGTAGCCAGGACAAGTCTCCAAGCATTTCTTGATGTGTCGGGTATGGCTGTCAATGCCAGATCAGTGGAAATAGTTGTAATGTGTAGGACATCATGGCTTCAGGGAATGAGATTCCCCAGAGAAGCCCAAATATTGATGGAGGACTTGCCTTTCGAAGGAGCCAAATTGTTCAGCTCAAAGACTAACCAGGCCTTCCACATGCTAAAGGACTCATGAACCACCTTGCATTCCCTCAGAGTCTACATGACATCTCCAAAGAAGAAACAAATAAAACAACAGTATCTCTCACCTGCCTAGTGGAATTTTCAGCCTCAACCTAGTCACCCAGCTCCCCATGCAATTCATGGGGAGAGTTATGCATGCCCACACATATGGCAGTGTGTAAAGTATAGGCACTACAAGCGTAGGTATACAACATAGTGAAAGGCAGTCTGAGTCCCTACTTGTCACTAACGTGGGTAGCTACATGCTGCAGTGAAAGGCTCCAGCAGCAGCAAGGCAGCAGGGAAAGGCTCTAGCATGAGGTAAGCAGCAGAAAGCTGCCGGAACCTTTTCCCTCTGCCTCTGCTTACTGCAGCCTTTTCCCACTACTGGAGATGTTCACTGCAGCGGGGAGAGGCTTTGGCAAGAGGGGAGTAGCAATAAACTGCACTGCTAAAAATAGCAAGGTAGACATGGGAGGGAATGCTTGGGCAAGCAGAGAGCCATATAGGGTATATACACAGGGGATTCACGTGTGCAGGGCACTCTATTTGCCCAACCCATGTTTCAGTGTCCACACTGATATTTATCCATGCTAGCTGGCCTGCAGTGTCTGTACTCTGCATGTCACCATATGTGTAAATGTATCAGTAGACACCTAAGGAAGGGATCTTCAGACACTAGCCATCTTAGCAGGGAGACATCTAAGCTAGCCAAGAGTGAAATGCTGAGGAGAGGAGCAGGAAAGGAGCTCAGGCATTGAAGTGGCTGACCTAGCGTGCCTAAGTGACAGGCCAGAGATAGGCCTCCCTCTATCAGGATCCTCAGCCATGAACCCTTGAGTTAAGCTTTCCTGCTGTGCGGTCTTGCAATTATCAGTTTTTAAGCCTGCTTTGAGGATACCTAGAGGATTGGGCCCTTCTGGTGAGATAGGAGTTGCCCTGCCTAGTTTAAGAATCCCAATTTGGGGCCTCCAGGTCTTTGGTTTCAGCTAGGGCTTCAAGCAGCTCATTAGCTGTGGGACAGTGTCAACATGAAGGCTGTTTTGCAAATGTTACCAGGTAGAAATTTAGGCATCTATGGGGTTAAGTGGCAGCAGAGCATCAGCTTTGAAAGTTTCAGTGGCTTCTAAATGGTGGATTTAAGCACCTAAAATCCTAAGTGGCTAATGTGTCTAAGTATCTCTAAGAATCTCAAGCTAAGTGCCTACCACTTTTGAAAATAGTCATAGGCCCCTAAGTCACTTCGGCTCTTTCAAAAATGTTGCCTGGTGGCTTTGAAGAAGGGATACTAGATTTACAAGACAGCACATTTGCTTTCTTCCAGGCTATATCCTTATCACAACTTAGAAAAGAAAAGAAGACAAATGAAGATACTTAAAAGCAAGCTTCTCTGAGCTCTTTTCACCCTTACACAGAGGATCATGATATAGACAGACACCGCTGAGCAAGGAAGGCATCATTCCACAGTAAGATTTCATGTGACACTGCTAAGTTTTTGTCTTGTTGAGATGTGGTTGTCAGCAATAGCACTGTACCCACCACACCTGTATGCCTGTTGATTATTTACCATCATGAATGCTTTGCATTCTATTTTTGTAGATGTATCAAGAAATCTTGGACATTATAAAAGTGAGAATCTTAGTACTGATTTTCTTGACAGAACAAGGAGTAATGGTCTCAAGTTGCAGTGGGGGAGATTTAGGTTGGATATTAGGAAAAACTTTTTCACGACGAGGGTGATGAAACACTGGAATGCGTTACCTAGGGAGGTGGTGGAATCTCCTTCCCTAGAAGTTTTTAAGGTCAGGCTTGACAAAGCCCTGGCAGGGATGATTTAATCAGGGATCGGTCCTGCTTTGAGCAGGGGGTTGGACTAGATGACCTCCTGAGGTCCCTTCCAACCCTGATATTCTATGATTCTATGATTGTTTCTAGCCACAACTGGAACATTATCTGAAAATGTATAGGCGTATTATGGTGTTTTTGTGAGGCCTTTATTCATTTGTTTTACATTCCAGTTGTGCGAGTATTGAGAGCCATTACACAAAGAATTCTATAGCGCTTCAATCATTCCATTACCTCAGTAATGTAGATGATACAGAGTTTCTCTTCAGTTTTGACTTTCTGCATCCTCAGAAACTTGATTGTTTTTTTTTCCATCTTGTGCATGGATCCAATCACACTGGAGACAATATAAAAATAGATCTGATATGCTCCTTTATGATGTGTCCATCCTCAGAGAAAACTCATTTATAATATTGAGTTTGTCCACCGATAAGGATGAGGACTGATGCTATTTTAGGATCCAGTGCTTGCTTCCCAGCCACTCAGGGAACACCTACACAGCAGCTAGGAGGTATGATTCCCAGATCGGATAGATGTACACACACTAACTCTAAAAACAGCAGTATGGATATGGCTGCATAGGTGACCACTTGAGCTAGCCCCCAGAGTACAATCCCACCCAACCCCCTATGTATGTACTTAGGTGGCTGGCCTGCGCCACATCTTTGTTGCCCTGCCCACACTGTTATTTTAGACACTAGCTCGAGCAGAACTAACACACATATGTCTACATAAACTGGGATTTACACCTCTCAGCTGCCAGGTAGATATACCCTCACACCCCTCAGACAAAGGTCTTCTCAGTTTTCTCTGCTATAGGCCCTGTGCTATTGCTCACTACTTCCATAGTTTTCTTTCTCCTGTCAGAACAGTTTTGCATTTTTCTTCATTTTTTGTTCTACCTGGTTATCCTACATCTAGAAATCAGAAAGAAGTTTAATAAGGGATGGCCCAGATTCTAATGGCTAATGCGCAGGACTGCAAAATCAGGAGACATGGGTTCTTTTCCCTGCTGTCCATCAGATGGCTGTCTGACCTTGGCCAAGACCCTTAAAATCTGTGCTTCTTCAACTAACTTATCTGTAAAATGGAAATTGTAATACCTTCCCTCTTCACAGGTTTCCTGTGCCGCTTTAATTAATTCAGTGCAAAGCATTTAGTAAATAATAGTAATAATAAATATAAAAACTCCTTTGGGTTGGATTGTGTAGCCTATAATTTGAAGATATATTTTAGCAATTCACAAGATGGCAAATACAAAAACCCCTTAAATCTTACTTCACTTGAGACTTGATTTTTGACCTTTAGCCCTCTTTATCTTTCTTTTAAAGCTACAAATCTCTCTACTGGAGTTTTGAACTAATTTACCACAGAGTTTCTCAGTCTTATCCTTCCAAGCATCCCCATGGAAAATTCACAATGAAGTAAATGGGAGTTCTATGCACAGAGGGCTTGCAAAATTACTTTGGAAGATATCAGAAGTAATAACAGACAGAAGGCTCCTAAATCAGACTTTGGTTTCCTATCTGCTAGAAAAGAACGCTAAGGTGTTTTAACATTTTTTTTCTTTAAAGAGTAGCTGGTTTAGAGTTTGAGTCTGTCTAGAATTTACATACTCTTGCAAAGAGTAGAATAATTCAATTTAGGGAAGATTTGAATTAATCTACATCTTCAAAAGGATTTGATCCCATTCACAAGCTAGTTTGCTCTCCTGAGTTTATTTCTGTGGGTTTAAATTTGTTACAATGAAATCCAAGTATCACTATGTTTAATTTTTTAATTTTATTTTAAAGTAAATTCTAGACATCTCAGTTTCTGAGGCATGCATCATATTGATGTAAACTGCTGCTGATGTGCTGTCAAATTCATGGTATTAATGTGATAACTCAGAATGGTATTTGGGGAAAGCTTAATTGCTACTCTGGAGATATATATATATATATATATATATATACAATTGCAAAGAAAGTTTACAGCTGAAATGTTACACATAGAAATATTTACAGATTCAAAGTTCTAGAATATCTAATAGGTGATTTTTTTTTTCCGAAATACACCAATCAACACACGCAACCTATAAACATGCTATTGACCTTCTGTTTGGTTTCTGTTGACAATAAAATGCATTACAGAACAAGTTCCTCCCCCGCAACTCCTCTTGTGCATTGAAGAGCTAAAGTTAGATCTCTATTTTTCATTATAACAACTTGAATGCACATTATCACTACCATGAATTCAATTTATGTCTGAAGCGTCCAGAAACAATAGTCACACAAATCAAACTTAAGCAGGCTTCTGCTCTGGCTGCTGTTCTACTCCAATACATTCCAAGTGATTAACACCACCTGTGGCACTCCTAATTCACAGCAGCAGACAATTATTTCCCTTGGATACCCATTACTAGTAATTATTCCCAAGACAGACTATTAGATATGGGTTGTGAACATTTCAGCTGTAAACTTTCTTTGCAATTGTATTTTGATTCTGATATTACCATTGTGAGACATATTTCAGTGAAAAATCAGAGGGTTCCACTAACACTATCTTTGCAACAATCAAAGGATTCATTTTTGTTGCTGGAGATGCAGTAAGACTCATTATTTAAATATCTGCTTACAGAAGATCTTAGGTATTTGCCATTACAAGATTGTTTTATTTTATTCCTTTAAAACTAAGACAATAACAAATTGTGCTATCAAAGTGACACTGGCAGCAGTTTGAAACCAATTTTGTTTTAAAGACTCTGCTTTTCTTACCAAAATCTGGGCTAAATGTGCAAACATGATTTAGTATGAGTATGTAGAGGAATTCTTAGCATGAAGAGGTCTAATTCAGTGTCACAAATTAATAAAACACTATTGTTGCTGATATTTCATTTTATTTTAAATACCTACCTTAATTATGAAATAAAAGGTTTTAATACCATCACATTTCTATTTAATTTCCTTTCAAAATAAGATATAATCTTATGTGGAAAATATACAGGCCCTGATTCTGAATGACCTAACATCAGTGTAAAAATCAGGCCAGATTCCACTGACATTGAGGGAGTTAAGAAACTGTAAATTATAGAATTATAAGACTGCAAGGGACCTCAAGATAGACTTCTGGTCCATGCTCCTTTGCTGAGATAGCATTAAATTTATAGAGAACCACACCAACTGTTTAATATAAACACAGACCTGTGAGACAAATATAAAGAGCTGAAACATCTACATTATGCTAAAAGATTAAGTATGAACAAAAGGGGGGAAATATTGCATTTGTACAGCATTTTTACAAAGAAAAAAAGAGAAAAAAATATTTCTAATGTATTATATATATGTGTAAATGAGAAGACAAAATAAATGGATATTATGGATGTACCAGTTGTGGCTCCAGGCTGAGTTGGGTTGAAAGCAGAGATTCAACCTCTTTGTTATGTATGAAAAATACAGCATATGCTTTAACACACAGTGACAGACCTTTTTTATTACGATTTTTGTCCCAAATGAACTTAATAATGGAATAATGCAGACTATTCAAACTTTAAATCTCACTAAAATCTTGTACATAGGATACATCTGAAGAATGTAACAACTTAAAAGAACATCTTCCCTGATGGCTTCTTCATTCTTGGCTTTACTCCCACTGGAAAGAGTGGGAGGCAGTGTTTATTTCAAAATAGGGCAATTCTCCTGGGAAGTTTTTTATTCTTCAGTCTCTGCTGAGAGATAAATTCAGTTTTTTAAAATGACAAAAGTTTACCCTTAATTCTAAATATGTCTTTTCCAAATCTACCCATCGCACCAGATCCATTTAATTGTGGGGAGGCAGGAGAGAGGGGAAAACTGAAGTGTGTATAAAGGAAGCAAACTTGGGGATTTGTGTGAAAGGGATTTTGGAGGGCAAGCAGGAGAGGAAAATTGGGGTGCATGTGAGCAGGGAAATGTAGGGATCATGAGGTAGAAGGAAACTTGGGGGAGCTGTGTATACAGTAATTTGGATTGCAAGAGGTAGGAGGAAACTAGGGCATACATTCAATTGCTTTGTTCTGCTTTGGCAATGCAAAACTGCTGTTAACCCAATTTGAATGGTCAACATACTCCGGCTGCTTTGCAATGCTCTAGAGCAGTGGTTCCCAACCAGGGGTACACGTACCCTTGGGGGTATGCACAGGTCTTCCAGGGTGTATGTCAACTCATCTAGATCAGTGTTTCTCAACCAGGAAGTCGTGATTCCCGGGGGGGGGGGGGGGGGGGGTTGCAGGATAGACTAAAGGGAGTCACAGGTGCATGGCCAGTGTTAAGAGGTGGGAACCAGGGCAATTGCCCGGGGCCCCATGCAACAGGGGGCCACACAAAGCTAAGTTACATGCTTCAGCCTGGGTGCCGTGGCTTCGGCTTCAGAGGTAGAGTAGTCTGGAAAAGTTGAGAAACACTTCTCTAGAGCAGTGTCAGGCATCAAGAGCATCCTGGTGGATCTGGCCTAAAAAGCTAAAATTTAGAAAACAATTTAAGGTTGACACTGCATATCTTCAAATTGTAACTAATATTGTATACTAACATTCTCTTTGAGTTTAGTGTCCATCTATAACATTTTAAATAATATTTAAAAAAATAAAATTCCATGACAAATTTGCATTACGAGGAAGTTAAGGTTGAGAGTACATGAGTAATTTAGTGTAAAAAAACATTACAGGGACCTTGTCATTATCTGAATATAAGGTAGAGGGATGGAGTTAACAAAAGCAGAGATTGGCTGGAAGGATAGGGTAGTAGTTAGGACACTAGCCTAGGCCTTGGAAAATCCAGGTTAAATTCTCTCCTCTGAAACAGTCTTCCTCTGTGATCTTGGACTAGTTATTTTGGGCCAGATTTTTAAAGGCATTTAGGTGTCCAAACTTTCTGAAAAATCCACTAGGTCATCATCTGCATCTTTAGGCACCTAAACACCTTTAAAATCTGTCCCTTAGTCTCTCTGTGCTTCAGTTACCAAACTGTAAATCACGGACCTCCTTACCTCACAGGAATGTTGTGAGGAGACAGCCAGACACTCAGATACTGCAGTGGGGTGCGGGGCTTTAGGGGTGTAAGAAATTTGGGGGCAGGGGCTGCCTTTTTGTTCTTTGTTTGTACAGAACCTAGAACAAAGTGGTCCAAGTTCTTGATTGGAGCTGTTAGGTACTATGGTAACACAAAATAAATAATAAATAATAATAATAATTAATAATTAATTAAAAACTTTAGATAAAAACAAACAACCAAATTAAAAAAACAAAAACAAAAACCAAGCACTAGAAACTCAGGAGATTCAGACTTAAGTTTAAACGTAAAACAAAGTATAGGAATAAATGGACAGTTTTCAGAATGGAGAGAGGTAAATAGTAGTGTTCCCCAGGGGTCTGTATGGGGCCCAGTCCTATTCAACATATTCATAAATGATCTGGCAAAAGAGGTAAACAGTGCAGTGGTAAAATTTGCAGATGATACAATGCTGCTCAAGATAGTTAAATCCCAGGCAGAAGAGCTAAAAAAGGATCTCTCAAAACTAGGTGACTGGGCAACAAAATGGCAGATGAAATTCAATGTTGATAAATGCAAAGTAATGTACATTGGAAAATATAATCCCAACTATACATATAAAATGATAGGGTCTAAATTAGCTGTTAGCTGTTAATATGCAGTAGGTTTAAAACAAACAAGAGGAAGTATTTTTTTCACACAACGCATGGTCAACCTGTGGAACTCCTTGCCAGAGGATGTTGTGAAGGCCAAGACTATAACAGGGTTAAAAAAATAACTATATCAATTCATGGAGGATAGGTCCATCAATGGCTATTAACCAGGATGAGCAGTGATGGTGTCTATAGCTTCTGTTTGCCAGAAGCTGGGAATGGGTGGCAAGGAATGGATCACTTGATGATTAACTGTTCTGTTCATTCCCTCTGGGGCACCTGGCATTGGCCACTGTCTGAAGACAAGATGCTGGGATAGATGGACCTTTGGTCTGACCCAGTACAGCTGTTCTCATGTTCTTATGTTTTTTAAATGCATTATCCCCACTTGGGAATGCTGCATAAGGAATTTCATCTGTTTTTTTTTTGCTAGGAATTCCAAATAATAATCACATGGGGCACCTGAATTCCCTCTCTTCCATCTATCCACCCACACAGCTCCTCTCTTCCACCCTGGCTTAATACCTACTGGCTGGGAAGAGCCTGGACCCCAGGAAGTGGGTGAGAGGGGACATGTGTGGAACATACACTGACCACTGACTACTTTTCAATTTCATAAATGAAACACACAGTTTTAATAATAGGACAATGGGGGAATTAGTGACACAAGGAGTGTCCCCACATAACTGTATCTTCATGGGACACTGGATGTGCTTGACATTCTGTCCCTATCTGTTGTTTTGCATGGGATTATGCAAGCCTGAAACCTTTCTAACTAATGTCAAGGAAATCTGAGGATTCCAGAAACTATATGGCCATAATCCTTTCTATTCCCCACCCCACCCCACCTCCCCAAAAAGGGAAACTTGGACACAGATCAGTAGTTAGCAAGATTTTCAAGGTTTCTGGAGCAGATCCTTTGCAACAACTTCCATAATGCAATCAGGCACCTGAACTCTCAGGACTCAACCAATAATGTGCTCAATACTTTTCTGCTGGTTTTCAGCGATTGGGAGGGACATGGGTCCAACACACAGGCTACAACCAGTTTAGAGCTCCTCCATAATCTCATGGAATGACACCAGCTAAAACCAAAGTGGAGAAGATTTAGCAGTTGTCTGCTCAAGATATTTCTCTGGCATCAAGTAAGCACACAGCACAATCTGGATCTGTGGAATTTTATCCACAAAATGACACAAAATATTCACTTTAAGGAAAATCTCCACTCTGTAGGTGAGATGAGGTAGCTTTCAGTAACCTGGTTCTCCACCTATACCAGTTCAGTGTGCAAGACCACGCTGAGTCTAGGGTGGAGGCAAAGAAATATTTCTTCATCTTCTGTACCGTAATAAGAAATACAACTTAAAATACTATTTGCTGAATTTAGTCAGACTCAGACAAGACTTCTTTGGCCAACAATATTCTACAAAATCCTGACACTCTTCTCACTTCATCCAACACAGGTCATATGGTAAATTCTTGGGGCTCATAACAGCATGGTAGATTGAGAGCCCATTTGAGGATTACTGAATTAATGGTTATGGGAAAAAATATTCTGAACTTCAACAGTCCCATCAGTAGAATGGTCTGCCAGCAGAACAGCATTCTCCCTTGGAGTCTTCTGGAAACTTTTAGGTCCTATTAACCTCCAAGGGCATCCACATCCACATGTACATCAACGGCAGCCAATTGTGCTAAATATTTATTACTGAAACACTGATAAACAGTCTCATTGCTTCAGCTGTGCTCAGCTTCAAAATTATACTTTAATATACTTAACTAGATGTTATTTTATGGCTTTATGTTTTGAGATATTGTGGGATTTTTTTTCCCCAAAATGAACTTTTTTAAAATTGTGTAGTATGAGCCTCTTGCTCCGTTAATCACAGCAAGTCTTTATGGAATCTTGAACTGACCTTTCTTGACATGCACAATGTACTGTCATTCTCATTTGAAATGTGGCAGTGTTGGTAATCTATTTATTTTCTTGTCTGTAAACAGTCACGTTTTTAAGAAAAGGACAAAACTTGTGGAGCTTGAGTTAACACTCTTCCGAATGGTTAGAAGCTGTGCAGACTCCTTTTCACACTCCTCATTCTTTTACAGAAAAAAACTCCTTTTCACCTTCAAGCTTCATTCCAACTGTGTTTATAAAAGAATGAAACAATGCCATCTGTCAGTCATTTCCTTCAACTGTTGAAGTGACTCCCTATTAAGAGTAGTATGTTTGAAAAAAGGACTGCAACGAGAATGTCTTTTATATCAGTTAATAAAAAGAACTCTCATTATTATTTATGCCCACACCATTAAATACTTTAAGTATTGGTGTAATATATAATAAAGTAATAGTAAAGAATCTAAGTTATATCTTCTATGTATGTGTTCACATATATAGTCCTTAAAACAGCCATTTGCTCCACTAAGATAACAGATTTTTTTTGTAGCCATTGTACATAATTTAATGATGAAAGACTATTTTAGAACTTTGATCAATTTATAGAATCATAAAAAGGTTGTCAAATTCAGCCCACTCAGCTGAGGCAGGACCAAGTCAAACTACAGTATCCCTGACAGGTGAACTACCCTTTTCATTAGAAAGTTTTTACCCAATATCTAACCTAAATCTTTCTTGCCACAGATTAAACCAATTGCTTCTTCAGTGGATCACAGTTTTCTTTACAACAGCCCTTAACATATCTGAAGACTGTTATCAGGTCTCCCTTCAGGCTTCTTTTCTTAAGACTTTTCTGTGGTATTACCACTTAGCCAAGTGCAAAGTATTACACTTAGGAAGGAAAAATAAAATGCACAACTACAAAATGGGGAATAAGTGGCTAGGCGGTAGTACTGCTGAAAAGGATCTGGGCGTTACAGTGGATCTCAAATTGAATATGAGTCAACAACATGATGTAGATGCAAACAAAGTCTAATATCATTTGGGGGTGTATTAATAGAAGTGTCATATATAAGACGCAGGAGGTCCCACTGTACTCTGCACTGGTGAGATGTCAGCTGGAGTACTGTGTCCAGTTCTGTGCACCACACTTTAAGAAAGATGTGGATAAACTGGAGGAAGTCCAGACGAGAGCAACAAAAATGATAAAAGGTTTAGAACAGGGGTTCTCAAACTGGGGGTCGGGACCCCTCAGGGGGTCACAATGCTATTACATGGGGGGTCACAAGCTGTCAGCCTCCACCGCAAACCCCGCTATGCCTCCAGCATTTATAACGGCGTTAAATATATTTTAAAGTGGTTTTAATTTATATGGGGGGGGGTTACACTCAGAGGCTTGCTATGTGAAAGGGGTCACTAGTACAAAATTTTGAGAACCACTGATTTGAAAACCTGATCTATTTGGAAAAAAATACAAAAATTGGACACGTTTAGGCTTCAGAAAAGAAGACTGAGTAGGGACCCGATGATAGCCTTCAAATATGTTAAGGGTTGTTATCAAAAGACAGTGATCAATTGTTCTTTATGTCCAGTGAAGGTAGGACAATAAGTAAGGTGCTTAAGGGAGATTTAGGCTAGATACTAATAAAAACATTCTAACTATAAGGGTAGTTAAGCTCTGGAGTAGGTTTCCATGGGAGGTTGTGGCATCCCCATCATTGCAGGTTTTTAACAAGTTGGACAAACACCTGTCAGGAATGGTCTAGGTTTACTTGGTCCTTCCTCAGCTCAGGGGGCTGAACTTGAAGATCTCTCAAGGTCTCTTTGAGCCCTACATTTGTATGATTTTATGATTATCAGCAGTCTGTCTCCCCAGAACAACATCCCATGATCAAAGAAGCCAAAGCCCTCACATTGACACCATGAATATAAAAAGGCGAAAATTATTATATTACACATGTATGTAAGAAATACTGTCAACCTGTTTAGGTTTCCACATCTGTGTATCATTTGGAGAAAGATGACTCACTTACAGCATAGATTTTTTTTTTCATTTTATTTATTACCAGTATAAAATATTTTGGCTTTTGTAGCTTAAAAGATATTTAAAGATTCCTCAGAATTCCTGGTGCTTCCAAAGCTGACCCATTCTCTTCCAATTAACCAGAGAAATAGCATTTGGTGATTGGATTTGAAATATCCTCTTGAACTTAAAAAAGCTTCCTGCTTTTAACTCCAGCTCTGTCTTGAGAAAAATTGCTACACACCACAAATTATCTGTAATAGTCCTTAAGGAGTACACTTCTGAAAAATCCAGTTCAAGCATTCCATAGCATGAAAAAGCTTCTTTAACAACTACTCCTAGGATATTTAACAGCCAACATTTTCACAAAAAACTGCCAAAGTTCAATAGTAGCAAAGGTCTGGATCCACCAGATACCACTCTTCATTATTCCTTTTACCACATGAAAGATATTTTGAGATATGTGTGTGTGTGTGTGTGATTATCCTTGGGGAAAAAGAGTTCACTGCTCTGTATTGCAGTGTCTGTCCTGTTCCTTTTTCTAAGTAACAAGTCCCACTCTTTATTATGGCTTAATTCTGTCATTCACATTCCAGTTGAGTACTATGTTGCTGCATAAAATGTCCTATTTGAGTAAGAGTAGCAGAGCCTGAACCACAGAATCTGCAGATTGAAAAATCCTTTTATGGCTCTAATCCATCACCCAGCAAATGCAAGATTATTCAGTGTTGTACATTTATTCATGTTTTAATCCATCCTATATTAAAAAAATTACAAAGCACTAGGGTCTCCTGTACTTCCTTTAGGTAATTTTTCCACAACCTAATAGAGCTAAATGACATAAAGTTGTCCCTGATATGTATTTTTTCTTTCTTGATTTCATCCCATTACTCCAATTATCCCTTTTATTATGTTAAATAATTCTCCCTCTTTGGCACTCAGATACTACAGTGATGCGTTGTATAGAAATTACTATAAATAAATTAAGCCAAACTATGTCCTACCTTAGCAAAGCCATTCAGATTTAGACCTTTTTAATTTTTCATTGTAGATCAGGTCTTTATTAGGGGTCTTTTAAGACCCCTAATAATTTCTCTTGTTCTTCTCTAAACTTCCTTTCCTCTATCAATAACTTTCTGGTCATGCGGAGCCCAGGAATTGAACAAAATATTCCATTTTCAGTCAAAATGAAGCAAAAAGAGAGGAACTATTCCATCTTTGTCTCATGTCATGAAGGACGTGATTCTGATCTCACTCACACCCCAGTAAATTCAGGACAGGCTCAGTAGAGTAGCACAGGTTTGAAAACAATCTAAGTCGGATCAAAATCAAATATAGAGACTTTATAAATTCCGCCCAAAATGTCATTGGATTTTTTTGACTGCTATTACATACCATAAAAATGTATAGGTGATATAAACCATCTGCTTCAGATCAGAACACAATTGTGAAGCCCCTGGGGTTAGAATAAACTTCCCCTATCAGCACGCTGTTTACATATCTGTCCATTACAGGTTTCCTTGCACCTTAGTTTGAAGCATCTTGAACAAGCCATTACCAGAGATAGGATACTAGATTATGTAGACCACAGATCTGGTATGTTTCTATGTTCTATATCACATCCCACAGTTATTATTTATTATTTGCATTACTATAATGCCTAGTCATGGACCCCATTGTGCTAGGCATTGTACATTGTACAAACACAGAACAAAAAGACAGTCCCTGCCACAGGGAGCTTACAAACTAAGTTTAAGAAGCAACAAATTGATACAGACAGATGATGGAGAACAAATAAATAATAAAACAATATTGATCAACATGATAGGCAGTGGTCTCTGTCACGTCTGTCATTGCCATGTCTAATTTGCTGTACAATTTCACCCCTACAACCTATGAGATATTAATCCTTTCCAGAAGTGTCAATCACATTACATATCTGTATTTCATACTGCACTTTGCTCCACAGTGCATGCTAGCTTTCATTTTCCAAAGCTGAATATAATTTTTTTATTCCCTGCCCAAATTTCTAATGTCTCTTGTCCCTTTTCTACTTTCTTTTCTGTCCTTACTGGTGTTCAAACTGTTCCTAATTAATATTATCTGTGCATTTGTTAATGTGTTGTTTACTTCAGCTTGCCAAGGACTAATGAAAATCTGAAACGGACTAGACCTCACCTGGACTAGACCTCATGTTTGGTACTCCCTAAACATACCCTATCAATTTAATGACTTTGTCATTTTTTACTTCCTTTTACTTATGATCTCCCCATCATTTTCAGTTCACATGACAGTGTTCATATGCAACTTAACATGAATTATTTTTTCATGTAAAACATGAGATATCATCACTACCTTTTTCAAATACAGCTACCTCATATTTATTATATTAAAATATTATATTAAAAATAAGAGAGCAGTTTGATTTAATTGAAAGTGAGTCAGGCGATCTGAGTTCTGTTCCTGACTATGCCCCTAACCTGTTGTGTGACCTTGGGCAAGAATCTCTACCTCTAATTCACCCTTAATGTATCTTCTCTATTTAGATTTTCAGCTCTTTAGAGCAAGTACTGTCTTTTACTAAGTGTTTCTGCAATGAAGCATGATAGGGCTTCAATCTTGGTGAAGGTGTCTAGATGCTAATGGAATATACATAAATTGCTATTCAAGTCTCTCTTATCCTCTAGAGCACAGGTAATGTAGCAATGGTGAAAGTGTCCATGTAAACAAGGTTGATGACTGCAATATTTCAAGTATCATGTTGTGTATGCCTGTTCTGAGAAGGATTAGATGATCTAGTGCTTAAAATGCCCCAAAGATCTTATATCTAATATCTTTCTGTCTCCCTTCATTCACTCCATTTTCACTCAGTCGTTCTACTTTCCTCTCTCTTATCCGATATTCAAGCACCCATTTACGCATTCCACAGTCACTTCAAGGTCTGGGGTTATTTCCCTTTCAGTACACCGGCTGTTTATGGCTATGGATTCATCTGTAACAAGGTAATATCAGGACCTTAGCTTTGACTCACAGTCCAAAGTTAAAAATAAAAACTAAAATAAAAATAAAACCATAACAGCAGAAGAAGAGAGAGTAATTAAATGTTATAGACAACAAAGAAAATACAGGTTTTCAAAAGAGATTTGAAAATGAATAATCGATGAGGTGGAGAGAAGCAAAGTGTAAAAAATGTGCTTTCCTTAAAGAAAGGAAAATTCCCTGTTTCACTCATGATGGCAGTTGATCATATATCTACAGTATCTATTAACCCTTTTTCAGGACTTATCATTGTTCAAGGAAAGTATATCTTGGGGGTCCTGAAGTAGTGATAGCTTCTTCTTTCGAGTTTCAAATTAAATATAAGTCCAAAATATATTAATATATCCATAAGCTACAAAATACAAATCTCTATTTTGGTTCAATTATATGAAAACTACTGACAGGCTAGACAAAGTCACAAAATATTGAATGTTTCTGCATGCATGTGTCCCCCATAGAAGAAACAGTTCTTTTCCTGGGTCATTGTGCAATCTACTATCCCTGTCGGTGCTCCACAATAACAGAGCAAAGTGTTCCAGCTAAATGGTGCACTGTCTAATTTTGCAGTCTCAGTGGGGATAAATGTTTGAAATGCAATCTTCCTTGCTGTGTTCTGTGCTAGAATCATGCTGCTACATTTTCATGAATGTGTTGGGTTTCTTAACTATGCTGATAGTGTCAGGTAGAAAAAGCCTTTCTCTTGATTTTGTGAGGATCTGCAAAATATATGTCATTAGAAAATTCTACTAAGTCTTATGTGAAAGCTGATTCTGTGTTATAAAAATAGAACAGCATATTTATTTCCCAACTCCCTTCTATTCTCCCTGGTTCCTTTGAGGCTAGAAGCAATAAAGAAGTAGCTATTCAACCCATAGTAGGAAGGAGAGTGTCTTGTATCACTCAGGAACAGAATATTCTTTTACAACATCACTTAATTAGCAGACTGTTTAATGCAGAGTACTTAGAGGAAAGCAGGACCAATGGTTAGGGAACTAACCTGTGATTTCAGAGACCTGAGTTCCATTCCCTGCTCCACTATATATTTCTTGTGTTTTGAAATGCAAATCACTTAATCTGTCTGTGCCTCCATTCCTTATCTGTAAAAATGAGAAGAACGGTACTTCCCTACTTTATAGGGGTGTTGTGAAGATAAATACTTCAAAGATTCTGAAGCACACAGGTACTATGGGTAATGGGGTCTGTAAAAGTTATCTAGATATATAGTCCTTGCTGCAAAAGATGATAGTTATAATGTGAAATCCAGAGTATGGAGATAAGGAAAAATTAGGTGATCCTCAGATCTCTGAGAAGGGCATAGCTTGGAGTGCTTTATTAAATAGCTTCTATGTTTGTTCCCAGAGGAAGCTCCACTTCAGTGGTGGGCCAAGTGACTCCTATGTATAGGTATCAAACTCATGAGTTCCTGAGGACCTACTGATCGATGCTGTTCACCCTAACTCCTAGTGAAGTCCTATATTTTTAGGGATGCCCCTAATAGTGCTAAAGCACCTAGTGGGTATGTCTCCAATTCAGCTGAGAACATGCTTCCTCCCAAGGGTAGATAGACATGCCCTAGCTCATCTCCAGCTAGCATGCTAAAATAGCAGTGTGTCTGCAGCACCAAGAGCAATGGCATGGGCTAGCCACCTCAGAATTGGATCCAGGGGGTGGGGTAGCTTGTACTTGGGAGGCTCTGCTATGCTGCTGTGGCCACCCTCCTATTTCTAGCTTGCTAGCTCAAGCACAGTTAGTGCATGTCTGCCCATGTTGGGAAGTATGGTCCTAGATGCAATTTAGACATACCCTGCATTTGTCTTTTTTTGTGAAGCATACAGGAAGCGGGCCAAAGATTTTTCACGGAGTCCTGTTGTCTATTGCAGATCTGAAGGGTTGAACAGACTGGGAGCAAGTGACCTAAGGAGCAGACCACAGCAATGTCATTAATTAAAGTTGGGGTAAAAAATGAAACAATGTTAGCTTGTTTGGAGATGTGGGTAGCGTATAAGGGAAAAAGAAACGGATAGTATGTGATGGGGATATAAGGCTTTTCTTTGACAGCTACTTTGGTGGATAGGAGGAGTGTGGTAGACATAATATACCTGTTTTTTGACACAGTCGCACATGACATTCTGATAAGTAAGCTGGAGAAATGCTGGGTTGGCAGAACTACCATTAAGTAGATTCATAATTGGTTAAACAATCACAAACAAAGAGTAACTATTAATGGAATGATATCAAATTGGAAGGAGGTCTCAAGTGGAGCTCCACAGGGATCAGTTTTGGGTTCCGTGTTATTTAACATCTTTATTAATGACCTAGATGTAGGTATAGAAAGCATATTGGTCAAATTTGATGATGACACAAAGTTAGAGAGGGTTGCAGACACTTTGGAGGATAGAGCTAAGATTCAGAGGGATTTTGATAAATTGGAGAACTGGGCTATAGACAACAAAATGAAACTCAACAAAGACAAATTGTAGGTGCTATGCTTAGGGAAGAAAAAACAAATTCAGAATGGAGAATAAGTGGCTTGGCAGCAGCGCTGCTAAGAAGGAGCTGGGGTTTGTGATGTATCACAACCTCAGCATGAGTCAACAATGTGATGCTATTTCAAAAAAAGCAAATGCAATTTTGGGTTGCATTAAGAGAGGCATAGCATGCAAGTCATGGTAAGTGATAGTACTGCTCTACTCAGCGCTGGCTAGGCTTCAGCTGGAATACTGTGTCCAATTTTGATCACCAATGCATAGAAAGGATGTAGAGAAACTGGAAAGGATCCAGAGGCAAGCAACAAAGATGGTCAAAGGGATAGAAAGCAAGCCATAAGAGCAAAGGCTGAAGAAACTGGGTATGTTTAGTTTTGAAAATAAGAAGTTAATGGGGGACATGATAGCAGTCTTCAAATACTTGAAAGGCTGCCATAAAAAAGATGGAGAAAGTTGTTCTCTCTTGCTACAGAAGGCAGGACAAGAGACAATGGATTCAAACTACAGCATAGCAGAATTAGATTAAATCTTAGGAAAAACTTCCTAACTCTTAGAACTGTAGGACAATGGAATAGACTGCCTATGGAGGTTGTGGAAGTTCCTTCACTGGAAGTTTTCAAAAGGAGGCTGGATAGCACTCTGTCTTGGATAGTTTAGCTAGAACAAATCCCGAATCATGACAGGGGGTTAGACTAGATGACGCTTGCATCCCCTTCTAACCCTATGATTGTATAATATGTGAGGGAGCAGAAGAGTGGCCAACTGCCACTATTTTATCATGAGTCTCACAACTTTTTTAAAGGGTTCTCATTAATTTCTGATTTTTTTTGTCTTCAGTCTTGTGACATTTTGCCCTTATCCAAAATGACAGCCATCTCCCATTACTGTCAGTGGGAATGAAGCAATAGCTTGACCTTCACAAGATGGTTGCCACAACCTTTTAACTTTTGAGGTAAACATGAGGGCACCATCTAACATTGTTACCAGTAGGGTTGAAGCTAGGTTGTTCTCAAGGAAGATGGTGCCCCTGTGTCACCATATCAGGGCCAGTTCAGGTGACAAGATAATGGGAGTTGTGAGTTAAAAGTTTAAACCTTTTAACCTTGCTACTTCCTTATCATCAGTCTTTCCCCATTCATAACCTCAACATGTGCAGGAAGTGTTGGGATATTTTTTGGAAAGAAACTGAAGCCAACTGTTTTCAAAGCAAAGCAAACCCATTGCATTTCTATTCCTTTTTCATGACAGAGCTATACATTATGTTCAAGTTGCCAGTGGGTCGGTTATTGATATTTGATGAGAACAATGCTTTAACTAAGAGCTTTTGGGTAATGGTAAATGTACACTACTTAAGGAATTAAAGTCCTTTTGAAAAGAAACTTGTAGTTTGAAGTAACTGACATACATACAAAATGATCCTAAATATGCTACAAAGAATTGGGGTGGTTGCAATGAATAAAGTTGTGTGCAGGCTTCCATTTATGTGTTAATAAATTAGAGTGCAAATACATTACTGTATGAGCAATGTATCAGCAATAGTTTTCTTTTTCCAGAATAGGTGTTCTAATGGTCTCTATGGCAGCCATTATGTAATAGAGAGATGAACACTAAAAGCTGTTTTTATATGAATATATGAACATAAGTTTACAAGCTGCTTTCAGATAGCAGTTCATGTGATGAGCTGACTATATATCCATGATCTTGTGTTGCCCTCATGCTGTCATTAATTCAATTGCACTGCTTCTTTATAAATCTCCAGATTTACCCTAATAGTAATTCATACAGAGTATTCCTAGAGATATATGGGAAGTGCATAACTTAAATTACCTTATAATCAGGAATGGTTACCTCTTTAGTGTTTTGAAAGGGCTTACAGAGTCTCTTACTGGACTGTATCATCATGTCTTATTGGGCAAATGTTAAAGAAATATTATTGTGGATGTACCTTTTTTATATATTAGAGATTTTTTTTTTCATATAAAGGTTGATGCTTATCCCAAGCTATCGTATTTCTTTGTTTCAAATTTCTCTGGGCAGAAAGAGGTTATATTAATAATTCCTGGAAAAATGTAGTAAAATTTAGTGCTTTTTTTGGTACAGCTTTTCAGGGAGGAATCATTCTGAACGGAACATGGTGTATTGTAAACTATTTTAACAGAAGTATAACAAGTATACTCTTTTATTGATAACTTTTTTTGAAAATGGACTACATTACAAATCTTATGTTGATAAATTACAGTAGATGCATAAGGTCTGTTACTGTTGAGAGTTATGCCTGTTTTTATTTTCCCTTTGCTGAAAGCTGACCTGAGAATATTTTACATAGCTACTACCAAAGGACTATATTCTCTCACAAGATGACATATAAAAAACTAGTATCCAACACACATGAGAAGAGCTTTTGGCCTAATCCTGCAAGATTCTGAGAACCTTCCATTGCCATCGGCTTCTTTGGGAACTGAGGTGTTCCGGGCTTTTTTAATAGTATCATTCTACTGTAATTTTTTCACTTGGGTGTTGTGAGGATGAATTCATTAAGGTTTCTACAGTTCTTTGTAGATTTTAAACACCAAGAGTAATTTAATAGTTCACTTAGGGCTAATTTCTATAATGTTGACCTATGTCACTCATTACTCCTCACTGGATTAAGTACGTTGACTTCAGTGGAATTACTTGCCTGAGAAAAGGCTACAGAACTGAGCTGTTTAAGTAGTCTGGGTTGCTCTTCAAAGAGGACTAAGAGAGTTAGGTACTCAATTTCCAGTGACTTTCAAAGACAATTGAATTCCTAATTCATTTTTGCACTTTCAAAGTGCTTAGTTCAGCCTAGACTGATCCTGACAGACATTAGTCACACAACATATTCCACTGAAGTCTGTGGAGCAACTTACATGAGTGAAGGATATTTGTGTGAATAAGGGATTGCAAGACAGGACCCCTATATATTAATCACACACAAACAAACAACAAAAAATGTTAAAAGGCTGTTGTTAAGGTTGCAAAGTGTCAGAGGACAGCCTGCAGCTGAGCCAGTCTCCTGGAAACCTGACAGAAACTGGCAGATTGACACACTCCCTGACTGGCTGCAGGAGTTTTCATAACAGAAATGTTATTTGGTACTATTTTGCATGGAAAATATGACAGGCAGCAGGAACCAGTAGACTGGGCACTGGAGTAGGAATCAAGAGACTTTGATTCTGCTGCTAGCTCTGCCACTGACTTCCTGTGTTACCTTTCACAGATTTCTTAGGTCTCTCTGTGCCTCAGTTTCCCCAGCAATTAAAATGAGGATAATAATTTGTGCCTGCCTTTTTAAAGCATTTTGAGACCAATGGGTGAAAAGTGTAATATATAAATATTAGAGAAAGTTCTGAATGAGGACTGCACTTTGTCCTACGAATGAATATGACTCACAACATGTTTCATTAGTTATTTGAGTCCTTTAAGAATAATCTAATATGTAGACATATTTAAATTGTCATTTTTAAAAAAGAAAATGGACCTCATCTTAACCCCAACGGAAAGTTTGCCACAGACTTCAATGGGGACAAAATCAGGCTCAAATCTGGTACTGAAATATTTGTATATGAAGTTCAAAATTACTTTAATTTTTGTTCAGTAGTCAGAGTAAATACCACAATTTCTTAGTTTTCTTGGATATTGTTTTTGCAACATATTTAATAAGTTAAAATATATTATGATCAGTGAGTGTAAGTGGAACACAGTCAATATAAATTAATGCTGTAATGAATGCTAACTATAAAATACCATTGAAACTCTGCTGCAAAGGGAGAGTTTGTCAGTAATCATAACGTCCACATTTCCTAAAAAGTCCACTGATCTTTCAAGGCACAACTTGAGGCACTTACAAGTTTCTGGAGTTAGGCATCCAAAAATGGAAGCACCCAAATTTAGTGGACACTTTGGAAAATATTGGCTGAAATGTGTAATTATGGCGTGATCATTTCTATTTAATAACCATAGTTATAATAAGTTCCCTCCAAGAAGCATATTTATGTAGGATATTACACTTTCTGGTCTAATGAAGACAATTTGCACACCATTACACACCAAAGGTGTACAATACTTCCCCTGAACAGCATTGAGTTGTTGGTTAGTGTATACTGACCACATTATAAATAAAGTAATATAAAAGAGGAAGTATTCATTTTAGAGAAAAATTCCCCAGTGTAGGATAAAACAAGTGGAAACAAAAGAAGACAATATATACTTTCATGTTAGGTGCTTGTTGTTGGAGTAGAGGAGATAGCTGGAGTAAATAAACAGTGACCTGGGTGCATTATTTTCAGAGCTAAGACAATTTTTCATCAATATTGTCATTCTAAAAAAGAAAAGATTGTTTGAAGATAGTTTATTTAGAAATGCCAAGTAATGCTGCTATGGATAAAGGACTGTCCGTTATTTTACAATTGTTACCTTTTATCTTTATAGGCATTTATAATTTGCTTATTTCAAATCACATAATGCTTCAGACTGAAACTTTATACTCACTAAATATATCTTAAAAAATATGGCTGCTTTATTCACAGTTATATTCAAATGAGTTACCTTTTTATAATTTACAAAAAAATGATATTTTTCCATATTTCATAGCTAGGTCTGACCCGAAACAAGTATTATTTTCACAAAACATATGTTAAGGTTTTTAAATTTGTTTTTGTTCCACATCAAAGCTGAGACCTTTTAAAAATTTTCACAGTAAAACCCCAGACACATAAGCAACAGAACTTAGGATAGCCCAGTGACTGAGGCCCTTACTGAGCTGTAAGAAGTCCCTCCTCTGCCTGTTTCAGACTCCCTGCTTCTACATCCCAGGTGAGTGCCCTACTGGGGGGGCATGGATCAGCATTCACGTCACACTCTCCATCAGTATCCGGCCCGACCAGTGGAAGCTAATGATACAACCAGTGGACCAAATTCGATGATGAATCCTGGTCATGTGCCACTTGCGGCATGTTGCACATATGCTAAGAAGTTCTCTACTTGCAGAGGGATGTGGGTCTCTGTCCACAGGGATTTCATGTGGTGCTTGAGAAACCTTCAAAACTGGTAGGTTTTCATGAAAAGTTTTAGTTTTGATAAATCAGTGTTTTCTGACAAAAAGACGCATCCCAAGCCCACTGACGTCCATGGAAACCCTTCTACAATGGTTAGAGTGCTGGTGGGCTCAGACCACTGCCTGCCATGCTGAGTATTGTCTCATTGTTTCCTTGTGCTCTCCCATCTGTTTACCCCAAAGAGCTTACAACATAAATATAAGACAAGAGACAACAGATAGATACAGAGACTGTCTTTTTATTCTGTGTTTATACTTTGGGGTCCTGGTCCGTGACTGGGGCTCCTAGGTGCTTTGGTATTACAAATAATAATCACAGTAATGAATCAGGGCCTCAGGCTCTAACGCTGCAAACACTTACACCTTAGTCAATTTTCAGCATAGCAGCCATTAGTCTGTATCCACAAAAAGAAAAGGAGGACTTGTGGCACCTTAGAGACAAACAAATTTATTTGAGCGTAAGCTTTTGTGAGCTACAGCATCCGATGCATCCGATGAAGTAAGCTGTAGCTCACGAAAGCTTATGCTCAAATAAATTTGTTTGTCTTTAAGGTGCCACAAGTACTCCTTCTCTTTTCACATTAGTCAATGAAATTACTCGTGCTTAAAGGTAAGCAGGTTCAGTGTTTGTGAAATTGGGACCTAATTTACTGCATTATAACCTGCTATTGTAGCACATATGCTGCCCTGGTATAAAGTCACCCAGTATTCTTAAGTGCAATGGAACACTGTAGAAACAGATTGGCCTACTTCCTTGCTTTTTTTAAGGTTAAGTCAGACCCTTATAATTATGTTAACCAGAATTGTTACAAACATAGAATTTTCCCTACAGTACCAGTTAAGACTAACTCTCCATCAAGCACGTCACTCTTACGTACAGAAGGTGACAGCTTCCCATAAGACACTTTGAAAATTGAGCTGTTTTGTGCATATAGTGGAAGGGCCAGGCATACGCTGTTGATCCCTGTGGTGATCAGCTAACAACCTGAAACAGGACATTTGTTTACTTCTACTTTAGCATATTCAGTATAACTACATGTATCATTATTAGTCATAAAATTGTGCAGACAGTTTTAAAATTCAATTACGGTATTGCATTATTATTTTTTTACCTGTTACCCAAATAGGATTTTATTAGGGGTTTGTAACTAGAATCTTCAGGTAGATAAACTAGAGTTAGGTAGACTCATAATTACAGTCCTATATTTTCAGGTATAAACACATTTCAAGAGTAATCTGGTATACACACACACCGGCACACAGTATTAAATTTGGTGAATGAAACTAATTATACCAGAATTAGGATGTCCATTGACACAATAACAGTGGACAAAAATCATACAGAATGTGTGTTCCCCTTCACATTTCAACTTTATATCTTGCTAAGTAGCAGAGGACCTAGACAAGATAAATTGATTGTGTACTATGGTTGAAATAGTCAGCTACTGAACTGTCCAAATAATTTCTGCTAAGGAATTTCAGCATATACCCAGTACTTAAATCACAATTGCAGCTAAATGAAGTATTTGTCACTATCTCTTTTTTCCACTCCTCTGTAGGGTTTCTGCAGTTTTTACAATGACCTTTTCATTTATTCTAATTTTCATGTTAACCTAGGGGGGCTTATTTTACTATGTCAGGTTCAAAATGTCTCTCTCTTTGCCTTTCGGGGCAATTGGATGCGCTACTTGCATGGATTTTTTTAACAGCTATGGCACATTTTTGGAATGAAGAAGAGCCATTTAATTACTCACCTGAGATCCAAACCTTTTTTCTTTCATTTGTGACCAGTCAGAGCTGGTAAACTCAAGTACAGTTTTAATCAGATTACATCTTTCTAAATCATAAAGTAGCATCATTTATTTCACCCCACTACTGTTGACAGATTTTGGTCTCATTTTCCTCTCCTACTCACATACAGTCAGCATTCTCTGATACAGTCTCATTGCATGTTAGTAATTGAATGATTCTAATCGTGCACTGAGGAAAAATTAATGTCAGCATTTGTCCATCTTTATGATAGCCATTAAAAGAGCCACATTGTTGACCAGTTTCATTGTGCGTTAAATATAATTTCAGGCAGGTTTTAGAGTTAGCAGATTTCATTAAAATTAAAGATGGTCAGATCAGACTCTGTCCCTTTGTAATAATGTCTTACTCTTGTTTGATGCACAGGCTCTCTTTGCTCTTATGTATACTATGCAAATATGTCACTGCCCTGTTTTTAAATTCCATTCATGTTAAATTCAGAACTATAATAATTTTAGAGTGTTTCCCAGCTATCTCCAAGAGCTGCCAACAAAAGTTTCCCTTAGGAAACTTATATTCTCACAGACTTCAAATATATCAGGATGGAGAAGAGACCAAACATGTACAAGCTGGTAAATGACCGATAGCAGTACCACATTACAACATTAGGTGTTAATAACCCTGATAATCCTGATATCCTACTATGATGTGGGTTTGCAGATTTTAGAGAATGAGATGAGTGTACAGTGTGATACTGTATAAAAGGGAAGGTGACCACCTACACAAATATTGTCACACTGTTACACAATTGCAATAAATCATGTACAAAGTATGCCTTGTAAGGTATCATTAGAAAACTTGTAATCTACGGAACAATGCTATCTCAATGAAATGTGTGTATGAAGGTATGAATGTGGGTATGAATGTATGAATTTTTACTATATGCTTCTTACTAAACATGTGGGGTTCTTGAATAACACACACAAGACAGATTAACATCAAGACTAATCAGCCATGTGTTGATGGGCCATTAAGGAGAATCATCTCTTCTAGTGGGCCCCTCTTGAGGATGCCTCAGAAAGGATGTGGACAATGGATTCATGACTCAGCAAGGCACGAAGAATATGTAATGCATGGCTCCATATTTCAGCCAGTACTTTTCCAGGCTCATGGACTGAAGCTATAAATTGGAGATGGTGACATTATCTTGCTTCCTCATTCCTGACCCACATCTGTGGACTGTGATTTCTAACCAGGGGAGCTTTGGACAGTGGACTGAGGACCCCAGTGTTTTGGTTGGCCCAGAGAAGCTTACTGAAAGCTACCAGATTTAACATCACTGTTATTACACTGATCTACAGACTCTGAAATCAGCTGTAATGTATATCATTCACCTTAACCTTTTAATAATTCTCCCCTTCTCTTTTTATTAATAAATCTATAGTTAGTTTACAAAGGATTGGCTTCAGTGTGATTTTTGGGTAAGATCTGAAGTATATTCTGACCTGGGTGAGTGGCTGGTTCTTTGGAACTGGAAGAACCTAGTAAATGTGATTTCTGGTTCTAATTATTATTTAACACAGAAGTCCAGTTTGTCTGGGTGGTAATAGCGGCTGGAGTGCCTGAGGGAGACTTTTTGTGGCTCCATATTAAGCTAGTGTTAGCAATACAGGAGTACACATGTGTTGCAGGTTTGGTTAAATCTAATTATAGAATATATATCATGGGTTTATGTGTCTGCCCTTTTTCTGACAGTCTGTCCTGCTTTTGGCAATCTCAGCTGTGACCCACCTCAGTGCTGGGGAAGCACTATTTCAGTTAATGACAAACACTGATATGATGCAAGTTATGTCCCTATAAATAAAAAAAAATGTAGGAAACTTATTCTATCATCAGCCTTTCCTGAAAGTGCTCAGTCCTGGCATTGCTAGCAAAGACATCTGAAAATAAATATTTTCACATAAGAAGATATTTTTATTATGATTAAAGAGACAATCTGCATAGAATCTCAGTAAAGTAATAACTAAAAATGGGTTGCAGTGAAGAAAGAACACAGTGCTTGGCTAAATGATTATTATGTCAACAGCAATAGGAGTGATAACTGCTGCTGAGCCAGAGGGAGACTCAAGTCACAGGAGAGCATGTCATGTGTGACAACATGCCATTTAGGAACACTGCCCAGATGCTATCTGCAGGGAAGGTTCCATTTGGCTCTAGTGGCTTAAGGGCATCTAGAGAAATACAGATTACAAATTGAACAACCCATAGCCATATTATATTTATGTGTAGGTGTTTTACTTATATGTGTAATGCTATATTTATCATTGTCTGTTGAAGATTTTTATTTTATTATTGTGCAATAATACAATAATTGCCAATTGAGAAAATTACAATAAAATTATATTCTGTGCATCACAGTAACAATTAAATTGGAGCTACACTTCATGCCTCTGGCATATATGAGCAAACAAACCCCTCCAACTCACAAACTTGCTGTCATTTTTTCTGTTGTGCTCACTCTATATCATCAACAGCCTTAAAGCATCCCACAGTACTGAGATGATGAGGGAGCATTAATCATGCCAATGAGAGGGATACTTGATACTTTTACAAGCATGCTAAACAGCAGATTGGAAAACACTGGGATCTTATTCTCATCTAACTACATTTTTGTACTGGAGTGTAGCAAGTAACTCAAGCTGCTAGTTTTGTCAGGGACTGAAACAAAACATTGGGGAGGGGAAGTATAGAAAAAAATCTTCCTGTGAAGTAAATATTAGCACTCTCGTTTTACAAATTGGGAAACTGGGTGACTTTCCTAAAGCCCCCCATGGAAACTGTGGCATGGCAGGAATAGAACAGGGGGTTCCTGATTTCCCTCCCTCTCCGCTTATCCTTAAGACTGTGCTTTCCTGCACAGGGATATTAGGCATTGTGATAACAGATATTGAGTTTGGGGACTGGAGAAGATCCACATAGAGTTCACAATGAGACTACTGACAACAAAGGAACACAGATAATTAGCAAAATGATCTTGCCTAGAAGCAGACAATACCTTTAAGAGGGCTGAAATCTATATTAACAGATCTATTTCTTCTCATTTCCATTTACACTACAGTACCAAGTAAGCTTTTGGCTAGCCCTTACCTGGGATCCCTGAAGATGCAAGAAATCAGTCACATCACATATTTATACAATGGATCTTCTGAAAGTGAGTAGCAAATTTACATTCCCCTTACCTTGGATTACCTGCAGAAATGTTCCTTTTAGGAAATGTGTGTGTGCACTAAGTAGAAAATGGTTCAAAGAGGTTAATTTGTACTCTGTTTTAAAATCTAAGATACAGTTACTTTATGTAAGTTTATACATGTCAGAGTAGGTCTAGCCCAGGGGTTGGAAGGCTGTACTGACTTACAACCCATGCAACTCCAAAGACTATATATATGCCCTAGAAAGGCAAAAGGAAGAATGAGAAGTTTACACTTGACAGGCTAGACCTGGCGCAAAGGCCAAAGGGTCCAATGATTGTGCTTTTCTCAAATAAAGGAATTTGGAGCTCAGTTAAATGTTGGTGCTATGTTACTGATGATATTCAGACATTTACTGGTATGAGCCGTACATGGAGCCGCATCCTAGATCCCAAAGCCCCAAATTCTTGTATAATCAATAGAAAAGTGCATTTGTTACTGTGCTCACCAGAACCTATTGCACCTTTAATTTTCCAGGTTTTTTTCCCCTTGGTTTCTGTGATTTTTCTTTTAGAAGTAATCCAGCATTTCAAAAATTGTCCCAGTCAGAGGGTGGAATACTGACAGCATAATCTGTGTCTATTTAATATCAATAATACATCTATATTTATTTAATATATTCTGTTGCCATATAGCCAATAAAGATTCAGTCACCACGTGTTCACCTACAGAAAAAATGTGAAGAGTCTACTAAAAGAAATGTTTAGTGGTGTCTATTCTCTATTGCCTCTTCGGTGAACTTGTTGAAATCAGACTATTGCTGGGAGGATGAGGCAGCTCAGAGGTCCATCATATGACCCATGGGCATGGCAGTGGAAGAAAGCCATATCTCCACCATCCTCCAAGCAGCACATGGACAACAAACATCTTCTTCTAAAGTCTTTTTCAGAGTCCAGGAGTGCCTGCAGGGGACCTTCTCACTTCTCTGCTCACAAGTGCCAAAATTCACAATCTTAGATGCCTAAAAGATAGAGTCCTACAATCCTACATCCATATTTACAAACACACACACACACACACCACAAGCTCTGCTCTGTGCTCCTTGGCCATAGCCAAAGATTCATGCAGTAGAGTCCATCACTCAAGAGAAAGTGCTGTGTGTCATCATTCAGCATGCTGGGGAGGGCGAGTGGGGTGGATCAGTGTTCACATCACACTCCCCATCAGTACTCGGGCTGGGCCAGGGAAGCTAATGATTCAACCAGCAGACCAAATATGGTGATTAATCCTGGTCTCGTGCCAACTGAGGCACTTTGTGCATACACTCAGAAGAAGCTTGTTGAGATACAATATAAAACACAGTTCAAAATTCCAGCACCACTCATGCTCACCTTTGAACTTTTCTCCCATTTCCAAAGCGTCCAAAACTGAGTGCTCAAGTTCCCTGCAGCAGTCCAAGTTTAAACATTTCTCTGCTAATATTAATTTAAGACCAGACTCTGATTTTTACTTATACTGGTTTGCCCACTAGTAACTCCATGGATTTGAGTCTAATTAGTCCTGATTAACCCTAGTGTGAGTGAGATCAGAATCAGGCACATGCCTTTTATCTGGATAAAAATATGGATGTTTAAGCTTGTAGCTAGGGCTGTAGAAAGAAGGAGCTTTCTGCTCCATTTATTAGTGAATCAGAGGAAGAGACAAAATGAGCAGACCTCATTTGTGTAAGTGACACTTCCCATGCTGGTATTAACATTTTTGGCCATTTTGGTTAAAATTATGATGTTGTAGTAATCAACTGTTATTATCCTTATTGTATGACTAAAGGGCATAAGAACTGTATTGAATGTGCCCTGAGCGAGGGATCCCCCAAACCAAGACCTCAGTCTTGAATCACTGAATTGTGAGGTGAAATGGTGAGGAATCTGATTAAGGATCCTAAATGCCATTTGAATCCTCTTCCATACCATTCCTTGCTGGGGCCTCAGAGTGTAATAGCAGATGTGAATAGACTCCACTGAGCACCCTTCTCCTCCTACCCAGTAACCAATAGACCTGAAACCACTGGGCTAGACATCAGAGCCTCAGGACCCAGGCTTGGCATTGTGGCTGATAACAGCATGGCAGTGAGAGACAATACAGGAGATTCAGCAACAACAAGGCACTCCAGACACAGAAACCTAAGAGCTGTAATCACTCATAGCTGGGCTAGGTGGTTGTGGCTTCTTGTGACTGGACTAGATGAGGAAGAGTGGTAGCAGCAGCAAAAAAAAAAAGAGAGAGAGAGAGAGAGAGATGGCAATGGAGAAGCAGCAAGGTATCTTCACGGAAGATGTGGGGCTGGAGGTGAATGTGACTGATTGCATCCCGAAACTTTGGCATTTTGCTACTCTGTCGCAACAACCTGTGAGTGAGGTGCAGCAGAGAAAAGGGGCTTTCATGTTAAAGACACACTTATTGATTGGATGCTCACCCCAGCAGGTGGGGAAAATGAGGTGCAGGATACTGCCAAAAGATACTGTGTGGGTGGGTGTTTTACTTATTTTTTGAAGGCTGTTGTGTTATTGCTGCAGTGTTTTCCCAAATTGGTGCCGTGTCTCCTTTTCCCTTAATAACACTTTTCTTATGTTATATGTTAATTCAATATCCATGAGTTATATGTTAACTCAGTATCCATGAAGGGAAAATGTTGCCTGTTAAAGGTGCCCATGAGAGGTATTTAAATTTCCCATCTTTTGGGTGGGCTCAAGATATTTTGTTTTACAATGTAAAGAGGAACCCCTAGATAGTGAATCATTCCTTTCTTGCCTCAAACAACACAAGGTGGAAAGGTTACAGATGGAATCTCTACTTTCTTAGGGCATGGCTATACTGGAAACTTCAAAGCACTGTCATGGGAGCCTCCCAGTGCTGGGAGTCTGTCCACACTAGCGTTTAAACCGCTCTCACTTGCTGCGCTCAGGAGGGTGATTTTTCACGCCCCTGAGCCAGCAAGTTAGAGCACTATAAAATGTAAGTGTAGCCAAGCCCTTTTTCTCTGCTACAGACAGTCAATATTTTTCTAACAAAATGTTTTTCCATTGGACAATGCCGTTTTACGGAAATCCAAACTTTCTGCAGGAAAGTGTTGATTTCAACAAAATTTCATTTTGAAATGAAAAATCAAAAGGAAGCATTCTGTTAATGTTAACAATTCTGTTTGACAGTTTTAAATAGCGCATTTTGATTTTTTGTTTCAAAATGACTTTCAAAATGTTTATTTCATATTATTAAAAAAAGGTACAGCAAAACATAATGGTTCAGTTTTTCCCCCCAAATGAAACATCCTGATTGACCCTAAGCAAAACAAAATTGAAAATTTGTTTTGCAGGAATATTTAAAATTCGATGTTATTCTGAATGAAAACAAATTTTAAAATTGTGGAATTTTCCATGAAATAGAAATTCCAGTTTCCAGACAGCTCCAGTGTCCACTGTTTTATGCATTTTCTCATTTTGCGTAAACAAAACAAACAAACATCAAAAAACAACAAAAGCAACCTATCATTCTAATTACACACACATTTTTAATGTGCTATTAATCTGGAGTTGAATTTTACTTTTCAAATAATAAACCCCATTTTATCCCTTTAAAATCTGATAAAGTATGTAACTTAATGTTTTGAGTGAATGTTTTGACTTTATATTTCTTGAGAAAGAGTTGTGTACTAATTATCAGCAACATTTCTTCCCTTACTCAGCACTTGTGCGTACTATAGCTATGCCTTTATATTACCTAATGTCTAATTGATTATTAGTTAAGAGATCCTAATTCAGCAAAATGAAAGAATGGCACAAAGACTAGCCAGTGGGGTCATGCTCTTCTAATAACCAACTCATTTCCAGCTGTTCAAGCAATAAAATAGAAGGAAATTGTAACTGCTTTAAAAGTGCCTTTGGGCAAAATTCATTTTCCAGATTATGCATTTGCTGTATAAATTCTTCTTGAAGCATAACATTATTAGATTATAAAATGTATTTTCCTTACATTTACACTTTACCCTAAACTTAAGAGTGGACTTTCTGTTTATAGATATACCACATATTAGTAAGCAAGTATGGAATAAAGTTTAAAAAGCACATTAAAATGTATGTAAAGCAACAAACAACAAAGTCATTATAGCTATTTTCATTCGGTTGAATATTATAAAATGCCTTCATAATACAAATGAACATTACAGTACAGCCAAGAATTTGAATACAGTTGTTACTGCAATTGGCATTAAAGAAGTGCAGTGACTATGAGAAAGATGCTTCTTTAAGCTCCATGTAATTAAAAAAAAATACCCCTCTCTAAAACATTTTTAAAATAGTTTCCTTTTATTTATTCCTTTTATTCGATTTTATTAACCGAGAGTTAGTGTAATACCTGGGGGAGCAAACAGCTGTGCATATCTCTCTAACAGTGTTATAGAGGGCAGACAATTTATGAGTTTACCCTGTATAAGCTTTATATAGAGTAAAACAGATTTATTTGGGGTTTGGATCCCATTGAGAATTGGGTGTCTGGGTGCTGGAAATAGGTGACTTGCTGAGCAGTTTTTGGTTAAAGTCTGCAGTTTTGGGGGTATGGACCAGACATGGGTCTGTGTTGCAGCAGACTAGCATGTCTGGCTCAACAAGTGTTCTGGAGTCCCAAGCTGACAGGGAAAACGGGCTCAGAGATACTTTCAGCACATCAGGTGACAGTCCCAAAGGGTCTCTGTGACTGAACCTGTCACACAAGCTACCAAGTTAGGGCCCAACCAACCAACCAACCAGTCACCTCTTTTAGCTACCATATGAAGATAATAATGAGGAATTCTCACACATAAATAATTCCTTAGTCAACTGGATGTAAAACTATAAAAACACTAAAATGTAACAATTCTGTACTTTTCAACATGCACCAGCACCAGCCACTAGTAGTGGTTTGTTTATATAATCAGCTGATCTGAGAGGACATGTTCATCACGGTCTAATCTTGTGCCATCAGAACTGATATATTTTTATTAATATTTATGAACTTTGTTTTAACTTTTTAATATGACAAAATCTATATCGGTTAACAAAAAAAAAAAAAAAGACTAAATCTCCTTTACCAAATCACATCTCTTATTTGCTTAAATTTTCAGCTCTAAGCTGAGAAAGTGTGTCACATTTTGGTCCGATAGTGTTGCGCTTAAAAACAAGTTGCAAAATTTATCAAATGCCAAAAAATTAACAACTGTCTAAATTTGAAGCTCCCTTTGAGCTTGAGGCCCAGGCCAAATGGACCTCGTCTCCCCTGCCCCTGTCTGATTGGCCCTGGTCCCGTCCTTCTGCTGGGATTTCCATTCTGCAACCCTGTATGGGATTGCTGCCAATGATGTTGTTAGAAGTAAAGATATCTGCCTCTAACTTAAGGGTAGAGCTAATCAATTTTGATGACTTGTTGATGGCCATGATTCAGTTTCCAGACATAGCCTGTTTTCTGCGACAAAAATGGAAGTTAAATCCACGCTGAAGGTTACAAGTAAAAGCTATAAAACAGAGGAATTCATATTTGGACACAGACATGTTCCCCAAACTGTCACAGTGCATGATCTTTGAGCTTCTTTAAAACACTGCTTTTTAGTATTTATTTAGTAGTGTTCAGAATATTTCATACCATACTAAGTAATTAAATTATATACCAATAAAAAAATACAAATGTCCATTAATAACATGTTGTAGGATCACATTTTGTATTTTGGCCCTCATGAAGATACAAACAAGACAAAGTATAGCTCTCCAAGATTGGCTGGCAGCATGGGGCTGGGACTGGGGCTGGGGCAGGGGAGAGGTGGGCGAGCAGGCAGCTTCTCAGCTCAGGGGAAGGGACCTAGGGGGAGGCGGTGGAGTGCGGGCAGAAAGAGGTGGAATGGGGGTGGGGCTTAGGAGAAAGAGGGGCAGTACCTCAGGGGAGGGGGTGGAGCCAGAATAGGGCACCCTCTGCCAAAACCAAAAGTCAGCACCTATGGACTTCAGTGTACAAATGTAAGTTGGTGTCTCAGTCATATACATTCATGTTAATTTCAGCAAGTGTGCCTACTTATAAGTTGATCTGTCCATGACATCTCAATAAAGGTGCTGAGGAATGATGACTTTAGATAGGTAATCTACATAACACTTCAAGAACTACCCTTTATTTTCTGAATACAAATCTCACTGCAGTGGCAATGCTGCCATATCAGTGGTACATATCTTTTTACTGAATGATAATTTTGACATTTATATTCCAAAAAATGTGCAGTGAATAAGGAGGAAGGCAAAGTATTTGCAGGCAATTGTGGTTGCCAAAAAGGTTGCATTTCAGCTGGTGCATGTGAAACCTAATAAGACTGCACAGTGCATCAAAATGGAATTCAGTGAGTGACTGCAGCTGAATTGTGTGAGAGCATGTCCCTAGAAGGAAGGGAGCAAGTTAAAACTAAAATACTATTATGAGCTGGGTGAAACATTGTTATAGGTTGGATTAAAATCCCATTGAAGTTGGTATGCGTGAACTCACTCTTTGATTAACATAACTGTAAACATGAACATCACTTAAGAAAAAACGTGTGTGTGTGAACCCATCAAGGAGCTTTGGGGTTGGGTATTATTTTGGATAGCTGAATGTGGATGTGTGAGAGAACACACAAAAACTGAGGACATGGACAAGAACAGAGAAGGGCAAAGGGGAAAAAAGCAAGAAAGCCTCTGAGGACAGTTTGACTCTGGAAAAAGCTAAAGAGCAAACTTTTGGATCTGTTTTCTCCAGAGACTTGCAGCTACCAGCTTAGAAACTTTTCCTTTTATTCTTGGTTCTGTCTGTATGCAGAGGCATAGACTTTGTACATTCTTTGCAAATAAACAAAAAAGGATCATAGAAAAATATCAGATTCCATCAATTTCTACTTCCAGCAGGAACATTCCCAGGACCTTGAAATCTGACTGACCATTTAGGTCAACTGTGCAACAACACATTAATTTAGGAGACTGCAGAATGCACTCTTCCAGAGGTGCTGTATATGACCCATATTGATTTATTTGAATGCATGTAATTCAGTTTCATGTTGGGCATAACAATAAAACAGGTTGTTGGACAATTTGGTATAATTTAGTAAATACTCCCAAATGCAAGGGATATCCGAGAGACTACAATTTAACACTTGGTTTCACTAAAATCCAGATAAGCCCTTTTCTCATTCACTGCACACCTTGCACAATTTTCCAAATGTAGGTAAGCTAGCCATGCAGAAAGTAGTGTTGTCAATGTTTGCTTAAACTTGTAACATCCACAGCTATCATTTAAAAAATACTGCTCATTTTCGGAATCCCATATTCATAATTAAGTCAAATCAAAATCAGTTTCCACCAGAACATTCAAATACACATCTCCCTAATGAACTCCCTTACACTCCCAAATTTCACTATACTGACTGCACTAGAGCTAGTCACAAACATTTTGCACTAGAGCTAGTCACAAACAGCCACAAGATTTTTGTATAGTGAACAAAGAGGTTTTTTAAAATCTCCTCAGACTCACAACATGGATTATTATTGTCTAAAACAGAAAAGAACATATTTTTGTCAGAGACCAAGTTTAGAAAATTTTAGCACAGATGGTCAAAGTTTCAGATTATTTGTAACTGAGAACAATGGATTAGAATGGAAGCTATTATGTAACCTTAAACACTGGCCCTCATTACAGCTCCTGTTATAATACAGATATAGATGGGCAGCATGATTCTGTGTAATATTTTGGGAGATTTCTGAGATTCTGTGTGCCATAAAACAGATCTGAAGAGTATTTGAGCTTTTTCAGTGAACTTTAGACTCCATAATAATAAAGCCAATCAACAGGGCAACTGGCCCAAGAACAAAACCTCAGAACTCTGTTTAGTGATTAAATCCTTTGTTTATTGTTGTTACATCATCAGCTCACCAAAAGCCTTTCTCCTTTAAATGATCAAGCCTGTAAGTTATTTTGTGACCAAATGAAGTTTTTCAACTTTGAAGAGAAAATGTTCTCATAGTATTCATTCAACCAATTTAGGAAGGCTTGATGCACTAATTAAATAACATTTCTTTTCTATTTTCCTGGTAAATAACCTGTAAAGGTTTTCCAATTGCTCATTAAAACATTTGATGTCTGCTAATGCTTCTTGAAGGAGTTTTGCACACCACTTGCATGGTGCAATAAATTTTAAACTGAAAATAAGGAAGCATGTATGCAAACACTCTTAAGAAACAATCTAAATATGTTTCTTTGTGTGTGTGTGTGCATGTGTGCACAGTAGCAGTACAACTTCTGGCAAAGAAGTTTTTGTTTTTAAATGCAGAAAAACTGCCATAGCAGAGCAGCAATAATTTGAATTTTTAAAACTAGAAAGGTCACACTGGTCACTATAATGAGACTACAGAGGTACATCAGAGACCTAAAAGTGTTAGAAAACATATATGAACTAATTTATAATTGGGGTTGTTACTTCAGCTCCGGAGCTATTGGGCCTGGTTCTGCTCTCATTATCACTTCATTCGTTTAACTCAGGAATAACTCCATTGAAGTCTATTAAGTTATAGTGCTGGAACACTATAATGAATGAAACATATTAATGAATGAAAAAGTCAGAGCTATTCCCCCATAGGCTTGACTTTATGATCTACCCTGAGTAAGGAACAGTGCATAGCTCTTCTGTGCAGAGCAGACCAGGAAATTATTTGTGATTTAGAGTCACAATTCCTCCTCTGCTTCTACCTTGCTTTGTGGGTGGAATAAGTAATTTAATCTCTTTTCATGAACCAGCTTATTGCCCCTTACTCCTGTTTGCCAAACTACTACGCTTGCTAGTGACTAGAGGGCAAATCCAAGACTTCTCCAACTACACACCTTTTTCACTTCCTCCCTACATACTTACATATAGGGTAGGATTACCAAGTGATGGAGCTTACTTGTCAGACAGAAGTCACAACCTGTGCAGGCCCTTGCAGGGTACTTCTGCACAGGGTCAGTTTTATGCATGTAACTACTTCCATTACCTGTATGAATAGTTCCATTAAAGTCAAAGTTAAGCAAGTGTATAAGTGTTTGCAGGGCCAAAATCTTTTCTGTTCAGGTTTAGAGCTAGTTTTGGAAGAAATGCAATATGTCATTCAAGGAGATGGACTCCACTTTATTTCCATGTGTCTTTTATTATTATTCAACCAGTTTGGTCCCCATAGTACTGGGCAATGTACAAACACATAATAAATGACAGTCTCACCTCCAAAGACCTCACAGTTTGAAAACACAAACATTCTTCAAAGCAGCGTGTGCTTGTGTAACCCCCGAATTTACATTTCCTGCATGTAACCTCAGGACTTGACAGTACTGCAATACTGTCCACGGCTGACTAAAAACCAAATACCACATAGCTAGGAATAATCTTAGGCCCTCAGAGGCAAGGCCATGCAACTGCCTGTTTGCAGTTTGCTAATCAGAATGGGAGGATTAGACAGGGACTTAATGTTCCATGGGAATGGAAGGAATGTTTGGACAAATCAGCCTTGGTTAAATGCCCTGATATACAAGTTTTATTGTTGTCATGACTAGAAATACTAGAATAATAAGAGATAATGAGTAGATATACTAGAATAATAAGAGATAACGAGTAGTGTGCTGATATTAGGAGTATTGGTGACCCACTAGGAGTCACTATGAGTTATGTGCTTTGTTTAAGGTATCTATAAAAGATTAGGCAAAAGGATACACTTTGGAGCAGTCCGAGAAAACTTTTCTTTGGGCAAGGAGCTGACACCCCAAACTCCCTAGTGGGAAGGCAATTGACCATCGACGATCTGCTGTCACTTATTTGAAAACATTTCAGACTATGGTAATTATGTCTTGAAATGCTCTGACCCTATTCCGATAATATAGATGTGTGTGTGTGTGCACTTGAGAGTAATAAAAAGTAGTTTTAGGTAAAAACACCCTGATTTGTATCAATCATATATCAGATGGAGAAGCTGTGTACCCATTGATTTATTCCTGATACCGCCTGGAGAGAAAAAGTAAAGTTACTACTGCTTTTGATTCTGAAACCCTGCATAACACTGTATAGTACTTTTTTTTGCTTTCTTTTTGTCTTTTTAAAAGAAAGTTTACATTGCACAAGTCATTTAGTAATAAATAAAAAACAAATATATTGCTCCACTAATTGCCACTCACACTGAGTAAGAGGTTTTGGTTTTAATGTCTAGCTGTGAAATGTCTGGATGATGGTAGGCTGTGAACATTTCTAATGTCAAGTCAGACTTTTGTTTTACATTGTTTATTAATTCATTTGTTTCCATAATATGATTAAGTATACTGTTCTGCAATATGCGCAATACACATTCCAATGGGCAAAATTGGTAGAGAAGCCGTCTGAGCCTCAGGCACAGAATGAGTAAGATTTCTTGAGTCTCCTCCTTGCACTTTCTTTAAACAGCCCAAAGAAAAGGGAATGGGTGGCAGTCTCTTTTCTAATGAATTCCAATTCAACAGTTTCTTGCTGGAGAGAAATTGGAATTCATTTGCAAATTGGATACAATTAACTTAGGCTTGAATAGAGACTGGGAGTGGCTAAGTCATTATGCAAGGTAGCCTATTTCCCCTTGTTTTTTCCTAACCCCCTCCCCCCGCCTCCTCAGATGTTCTTGTTAAACCCTAGATTTGTGCTTGAAAAGGCCCACCTTGATTATCATACACATTGTAAGGAGAGTGATCACTTTAGATAAGCTATTACCAGCAGGAGAGTGGGGTGGGGGAGGTATTTTTTTCATGCTTTGTGTGTATAAAAAGATCTTCTACACTTTCCACAGTATGCATCTGATGAAGTGAGCTGTAGCTTACGAAAGCTTATGCTCAAATAAATTGGTTAGTCTCTAAGGTGCCACAAGTACTCCTTTTCTTTTTGCGAATACAAACTAACACGGCTGTTACTCTGAAACCTAGTTTTTAAATGTTCATAGTCAGTCTTAGTCTTTGGTTTGCTTATAAACGTAACCAGAGGTAGCAAAAGCTCTTTGACATATAATTTCACTCTCATAGTAGACATTTGCCAAACAGTGCCAAGATAATTCAGTCCTCATTTAAGAGTGTAAGTGCTATACCTTCCAACCTATGGAAGGCATTTATTATCCTACATGCCTCGCTTCCACCTATTTGAAATAATGGAAAGTGATGGGTATATGCCAGTTTCTTCTCATATTGTTGGAATGAGGGCCTGCAGTTGTGCCTGCCCAGTCATCAGACAGCCAAGGAATACAGCTGGGACACAGAAGAACCAACTGATTGGATAAGGCTGACAGGTGGCTTGCTATTAAGCCTAGCAACTGCAGAGTATCAGTGGTTGTTCAATGCACATGTCTCTGTGTTATCAGCATCCTTATGCCTGCATCACTCCAAGTCCTGTTCCTGCCCTGTGTCCAGCCTCATTCTATCCCTGCTTCTGCCTCATTCCAGCCCTGCTCCTGCCTTGGAACCATCCCTGCTCTTGTCTAATCTGATCTAGGGTTTCCAACCCGCCAGGATTGTCCTGGAGTCTCCAGAAATTAAGATTAATCTTTAATTAAAGATTATATCATGTGATGAAACTCCAGGAATATGTCCAACCCTCCAGGAATATGTCCAATGCAAAATTGGCAACCCCATCTCTGGCTCCAGATTACTCAGCTCTGACACTAGACTCTGATTCCTGGCTCCAACTCTGTCTTGATCTGTGGCTCTGGCATTCAGACTCTGACTTTGGTTTTGACCTTCAGCTCTGACCCCTGGCTCTGACTTTGTCTTGATCTTAGGCTTTGGAATTTGGACTCTGACCACTAGGCCTGACCACCTATGAGCCAGTCTCCTTGCACATACACAGTTATCCAGATTGTTAAAGAAGAAATGCTGGGCCAGGGGACAAATCAGAAACTGGTGGGATATTTTACGGGCTATGTACTGATCAGTAATCTTATCCTTCCGCTTGAGGAAATGATAGCCTGCCTTTTTTGTTTTAAAGGAACAGTAGTAATAAATGCAAACTCTACACTAAATGAAACATTTGATAGCAAAGAATGTGAGAGTTGGATTGTGAGATTGAAAGCAAAATTGAAATAATTATTTTGATAGAGTAGAGAGATTGCAGGGTCTTTAAAAGTGTATTTATGAAAAAAAAAACAAAGCACTGCAGGCTATCTACTAGGACAAGTAAATCTCAGCAAAAGAGATTTCTGAATTTGTGTTCTCATAAGTTTCAGGAAATAAATCCCTGCCATAACCTTCTAAATGGCAACTGGGTACCCAAAGCAGCAGAGTCAACAACTACAAAAAGCACATGGAAATTGTGAGGCATCCATGAGTCGAGGGAACATGGATATGATTCACACTGGGGTCTACTCTATATTTAAGTTATTTCATTTAATTAAAACATGATTTTTAATCTCAGGTTAAAGTACATTCAAATATATGTAATTATCAAGAAAAACAGAATGGCTTTGCCAGTTTCTTCTACCATCCTGACTCTCCATAATGGAAAAGATGGTTATGAGCACAAGATATGTTCCCCTAAACAACTCCACACTCTATGTAGATACAGACGTGTGCACACAAGGTATAAACCAGGTCCCATGGAAGTCAATAGGAGTTTTGCCATTGACTTCAGTGGGGCCAGGATTTCAGCCTAATGCTTTTCTTTGGCTGGCTATGGGCCTGCTTGAAGGCATGGAATCCTTTCAGATACATTTATTCTTTATCCCTGTTCTGTTCCTCCTGCCATATCTCCTCCTGAAAGATGATGCTACGGCACTTCACCATATCATGTCAACATCACCTAGAATTCCTGAGCTTCCCTCTTACTCTTATTTACTTTATCCATTAAGTTTATGATTAAAAAATAATGAATAGGTTCCTGCATGGCTGCAGGGAGTATACAAATGGTGTCCTGCCATAAATAGATAATCTTAGCAACAGCTTTGCCCTTTATATGAGAAAACAATGAGCTTTCAGTTGATTTCTTTCAAGGTCAGTAGTACTCAAAGTGGTTAGTATTCTGTGAAAACACATTTCATCATGATCTAATGTCCCTTTTTCTCTCCGTAGATAACCAGGAACAGCATATAAAATCAGGGTATTCACTGAATATGTGCAATCAAATGGGTAAGGACTCAAAGTGGAGTTTTGTATACATTTCCTTTCCATACCGGTATTGACTGATCATTTCTTGTCCAAAACTGTGGGTAATTGACATGCAATTTTGACCACCAGACTCCTGACTAGAGCTGGTCAGAAAATAGCTTCCCCATCCTTCTATATAAATATAAAATCAAACCGTTCATTTGGATAATATCAAAGTGTTTCTTTTTAGTTTTGACCATTTTTATTTACCCAAAAAACATAAATTAACCTAAATTTTGGAACAAAAAGTTGTTCTGAACCAAAACATTGAACTCATCATTGAGAAAATGTTGAAATGGGAAGCTGACAATTTTGAAACTCTTTAAAATTCAAAATAGAAAAATTGTCAAAACGGGCCCATTCCTGTCAATAGCTTTGTTTTTGACAAATCAGCATTTGATGAAGAAAAAAAAATGTTTCATGGAAAAATTCCTTGCCAGCTCTGCTCTGACCTTATTTTCAGAGAACTGATATGAAACAATCACTGACACTACTCCAGAATCCAGGTGAAACTAATAAAATGAGCAGATAGCCGCAAATGATGTAAATAGAGTCTGGATGAGCTTACCCCTGGCATCTAGTGATGAGCTGTGGAAAAAGACCTCAGAAGCTGATCTTGTTTTCATGGATACACCCACCCTGCCTAGGTGCTCAGCATGATGGGATTGTTTTCCCAAATGATCACTTGTGGCTGGTGTTGGATCCCCAGTCTCCTTGTTATTGGGGCAAGAGTAATAAAGTGTTTTTATCCTTGTTGTGTGAACCGAGGGCAGCACAACTGTACCTGGCATACCCCAGTGGAGGGACTCACCCTCAACTGAACCACACTTGTTAGGCAGGGGACATGGGTTCCAAAGCTCAATGTGTGTAGAGAGGGTGGGGACAGGGACTTGTACCTGATGTTGTAGGTCCTAGACACTGTTTAACCCTTCCTCTCTTCATGGTATAATAAATGAGCTCATTTGACCAAATTGAGAGTCTTGTTACATGCTGCAGAGCTGAAATCACTGATGCCTAGGTCTAAGTATTAGACCTACTTTGGGACAGTGTTTCTATTGCAAAAGGCTGCCCCACTAACAGCTGAAATCACTGACAGCTGTGTTAAGTGTGTGGGGGAGGGGCTGAAGACATCTTGGCAAGTGGCTACCAGGGTGGCTGGTAGAGAGGCATGGCAAGCAGCTAGCAGAGATGCTGGAGGAGAGGTGTGGCCAGCAGGATGGCTGGTGGAGAGGTATGGCAAGCAGCCAGCAGAGAAGCTGGTGGAGAGGGCCAGAGCAGAGCTCCGCAGAGTCGTGGCAATCAGCCGTTGGAGCAACGATCAACTGCCTGAGTAGTGCAGCATCTAAGGTGCCTCCTTACCCCGCCCTCCAGCCTTCCACACAGGGTGAGAGGTGAACTCTGCAGATGAACCTCTGAACTCTGGGGCTGCACTGGCTGAGGACAGCAACTGTGAGTTGGGTACAGAGAAGGGACAGGCACGTTAAAGGGACATTTGGGTTGCTGGACTTAAGATCCTGAGAGAAAAAGGACACTGCCCAAATTACTTGCAGGTGGGTCTTTTGCTCATGGTTTGTGTTTATGAATCCTAGTTGCAGTGTTTTCCCAAATTAATGCTAAATTAATTCACTCCTTTTATTAAAAGTTTTTGTTACACTCAGACTCTGTGCTTGTGAGAGAGGAGGTATTGTCTCTTAGAGGCACCCAGCAGGTGGTGTGTAATTGTCCCAGGTCACTTGAGCCAGTTTTGTGTTGTATTGTTGAAAAAGAACCCCTAGATACTGCACCCAGCCCTTGTTGCTGCTGACTCCACCTTGCAGAAGGGTTACATATCAATATGAAATATTGACTCTGGAAAAACATAAACAAATACATTTTGCTAAACAACTTAGGGTTGTGATTGAAAACTGAAGAAAACCAGATGTAAGAAGGCCCTGAGCCTAACGAGAGGTATGTTTTGGTGGCTCCCACAATGAGAGATGGCAAAAGTACAGGATGGACTGGGTCCCATGAGATTTCCAGCCCCCACAGGACTTCTGGGTAGGTGTGACAGGATTCCTGAGGTGCAACCTGGGACTGTGGGACTGCTGTGCCCCCTTTACTCACTGTTCTGGGTTGTCTCTCACAATGCCTTACTGATGATAAGCAGCAAACCCCTCCAGGTGCTGTTACCACTCAGCATAACAGTATGAGGGGGGCAATACCCAGCTAGATTGCATGAATGCTCCCAGAGCCACTCATGAATCATGCAGAGAAAGGCACCAGCCCAATCCCCCCAGCTCCCAGTCTTGCACCCTAGGAATATACCATATTACACTGCTCAAGACCCTTTCCTGGGTAATGTGAGTTTATTAATTGCTTCACCACTTCATCAATGGAAAGTGGATATGAACCAGTGTTTTTTGACTTGAGCACATTTTATAAGCACTACAGGTATATTCACCGGTAAAGAATGTTAGGATATAGATATTCAGGCCTGTCTGCAAAGGCCTGTACTTTAAGAATTTAGGTGTATTCTTATCGCTTAGCTAGTTCTAGAGGTATAAAAGAAAGAAATCACTGTCTGCCGGTGTAAGGGCCTTCTCTTACTGTGACAGATTGAGGCCCTGTTCTTAGGCTAAGGCCTTTGGCTAAGCAGCAGAGGCAGCCATAAACTGGGAAGCAAACAATCACATCCTCACATTCCAAACTAGTCACACTGAAATAAGGTGCTATTCGGCTGTTAGGAATACAATCCTGTCCTAATAGTTCCTATCACCTCCAGAGAAAGGGAAGTGCCTAGAAAATGTAAAAGGAAACTTAGTTTGATAGCATCCTGTCTGGCAAGAACTCACTTATCAACAGCTGGGATGTGAAATCCTCACTTCTGTATTGTCTTGTCATTATAGTTCCCACTTTGCTATTGTTTGTCTGTATAATCTCTTTCTGGTTCTGTGATTGTTCCTGTCTGCTGTATAATTAATTTTGCTGGGTGTAAACTAATTAAGGTGGTGGGATATAATTGGTTACATAATCATGTTACAATATGTTAGGATTGGTTAGTTAAATTTCATGAAAATGATTGGTTAATGTATAGCTAAGCAGAACTCAAGTTTTACTATATAATCTGTAGTCAATGAGGAAGTGACCGGGTGTGGGTGGGGGTGGGCATGTGGGTGTGTGAGATGGGAATGGGGGTAAGAACATTGGAATCATGTTTTGCTAAAGGGGGAGATGGGAACAGGGAATGGGGGTAAGAAAATTGGAATCATGTTTTGCTAAAGGGGGAGATGGGAACAGGGAATGGGAGTAAGGAAGTTGGAATCATGTTTGGCTAAGGGTAGGAATGGGAACAGGGACACAGGTGTAAGGCTCTGTGGTGTCAGAGCTGGGAAGGAGGATACTAAGGAAGGAAACTGGAATCATGCTTGCTGGAAGTTCAACCCAATAAACACCGAATTGTTTGCACCTTTGGACTTCGGGTATTGTTGCTCTCTGTTCATGTGAGAAGGACCAGGGAAGTAAGTGGGTGAAGGAATAAGCCCTCTTGATTACGAAAGATAGATTTTAAGTGATTATAAGTGATAGGCAAAAAGTCAGAGTAGTTATCAAACAAACACACAAAACAAGCACACAATCTAAATCTTAAAACCGTAAGACTCTAGGCAGTATTTAGATCAAGCAGTTTTCTCACCCCACTGGATATTAAAGTTCATAATACACAGGTTTCACCCTTGAAACCTGAGCCAGTGTCCTCTGTTGGAGTCGTCAGTCTTCTGAGTGTTCTTGTTGCTTGCAGTGTAGGTCGGGGGAGGAGAAAAGGCCAAGATGGAGCCCCTGTGTTATATACCCTTAGTCCATGTGCTTGGAGAACATAAGGCATGTCTGGTGGGCATTGCTGAGTCACTAGGCAAGGCTGAGCAATTCCCCTGGTGTGGCCTTGTGCAAGTGAGCCATGGAAATGTAACTCCCTTGCTGGACAATGGCTGTTAATTATTGTTCAACATCCACCCTTGTTCTTGTTTCTGGGGATCTAATATTTGGGTGATTCCCCAACTAACAGCATATTTTAATGAAAACTATACAACGATCTCATAACTTCATATGCACTAATGATATACATATTTAGCAAAAAGAAAAGGAGTACTTGTGGCACCTTAGAGACTAACCAATTTATTTGAGCATGAGCTTTCGTGAGCTACAGCTCACTTCATCGGATGCAAGTGAGCTGTAGCTCATGAAAGCTCATGCTCAAATAAATTGGTTAGTCTCTAAGGTGCCACAAGTACTCCTTTTCTTTTTGCGAATACAGACTAACACGGCTGTTACTCTGAAACCATACATATTTAGATAGAACCATAGCTTTAAGCAGATCATAACCTTTCCCCTTATACCTCACATATGAAATATCATAATTATATATAAATGAAGAATATGGGGTTTACATGGTGCTCCCCTGAGGAATAGACTGTCACAGTACGCTTAGGTCTTGCAAGATTTGGCCTGTAATTTGTAGCCATAAGGTCTCATAGGATTCAGCACAAGGTTTGGAGCCATGATAAGAGCCATGTGCTCAGAGCCACTTCCTGTTTGCTGGTTTCCAGCAGTCAACCCACCATCCTCCTCTGCTAATTTTGTCAATTTTGGTTGGACATATTCCTGAAGGTTTCATGATAGGACATAATCGTTAAGTAAAGATTAGCCTTTAATTCCTGGAGACTTCAGGACCATCCTGGAGTATTGGAAACCCTATCCTCTGCCCACACAGATGGGGCTGCAGCTGGGAAGCCTCCCTGGGCTCTTCCTCCTGCTGCAGGTAGGCCAGCAGCTGTGCAAGCCAATGTGACTATGACTGACTATCTTTACCAGAAAGTTATTCTCTTTTGTTGTGCCACATGCAGAGATGCTCAGGGGCCAGTCAGGGGCCTAGGTAAGGGATGTCTCCCCTCCTCTGTGGGGCTCAGTGTGCTGGGGGTTAGGGGTTTGCATGCTTATATAGTTGCATTAGGGCAAATTCACTTAATATAGTTACAACCTTAGACTGCAGAGACTGTATCATTTCGGTCCCATCCCAAAGAGTCCTTTCCATTGCTAAGTATTCTGTGTTCATAACTTTCCACTGTCTTCTGGTGAATTTAGCTGTCAGTGCCCATAAATCTCACTGTCCCTACCACACTTTTATAGGGTAGAGATTATAAAAACTTTTTAGACCACCCACACCCAAAACAGTAATGGACATGTCTCCTCTTTATCTCTGCTCCTCTCCTTGGAGTCTTTGTCCATGAGAATGCACCATAGGTGCTGACTCCATGGGTGCTCTGGGGCTTGAGCACCCATGGAAAAAAAATAGTGGGTACTCAGCATCAACCAGCCACAGCTGTTCAGTGGGGCCCCACCAATCAACTATTCTGCAGGGCCCTGCCCTAACAGCTGATCCGGGGGGGGGGGGCACCAATCAGCTGTTTGGCAGCTGGGGGATGGGACTTGGGGGAGAGTGGAGAGCAGCCAGTGGCGAGCAGGGTCCTCAGGGAGAGGGTGGAGCAGGGGCAGGAAGAGGTGGAGGGAGGGTGGGGCCTCAGGAGACGGGGCAGAGTGGGGCCTTGGGGTTGAAGCTCCCCCTAGGGAAAATCAAAGTCAGCACCTATAGAATTCAGCCTTTTAATGTACAGTACAAGACAGGGGAGGTAGCTTATATTGCATATTACAATACTGAAAATGGAAGGCAAATTAGTACTTCCACACCTTGCTGAGCCCTGCACCTCCCAAGGGAAGCCAAAACAATGGGGGAGTGAATAGAAAATTAGAGAAAGGTGCTTGTGTTAACTGGGTTTTTTTAGAACCCCCAACAGGGTTAACTTAACTATTTCACTCCAGGCAGTGTCAGGAATAAATCAATAGGAAAACAAAAAGAAAAGGAGTACTTGTGGCACCTTAGAGACTAACCAATTTATTTGAGCATGAGCTTTCGTGAGCTACAGCTCACTTCATCAGATGCATACCGTGGAAACTGCAGCAGACTTTATATATACATAGAGAATATGAAAAAATACCTCCTCCCACCCCACTGTCCTGCTGGTAACAGCTTATTTAAAGTGATCAACAGGTGGGCCATTTCCAGCACAAATCCAGGTTCTCACCCTCCACCCCCCCACACAAATTCACTCTCCTGCTGGTGCTAGCCCATCCAAAGTGACAACTCTTTACATAATCAAGTCGGGCTAGCACCAGCAGGAGAGTGAATTTGTGTGGGGGGGTGGAGGGTGAGAAAACCTGGATTTGTGCTGGAAATGGCCCACCTGTTGATCACTTTAGATAAGCTGTTACCAGCAGGACAGTGGGGTGGGAGGAGGTATTTTTTCATATTCTCTGTGTATATATAAAGTCTGCTGCAGTTTCCACGGTATGCATCTGATGAAGTGAGCTGTAGCTCACGAAAGCTCATGCTCAAATAAATTGGTTAGTCTCTAAGGTGCCACAAGTACTCCTTTTCTTTTTGTGAATACAGACTAACACGGCTGTTCCTCTGAAACCTGTCAATAGGAAAACAGCAATTCTGTTTGATCAAGGATTAAATGCAAATAAGAGTGGCCTTGTCTAACACTGCAGTTTTAGATTTAGGCACACACAAACATAAGGAATAGTTTTAGAACATCCCAAATATTTACCAAACATCAGGAATTATATCGAGTAATTAAGAGCCAGTTCGCAGTGGCCAGTTTCTACTGCCAGGGAGAAAAGGTGTCAGGAAAAATGTCTTTCAAATGGATTTAGAGGACTGCTCCAAATTAACTCTGTATTATCTAATCTTTTATAACTAACTTCTGCAAAACACAAAGGTCATAATGACCCCTACAAAATCATCATTTTTCCTAACTTTCAATAAATGTCTAATAACAGAGGTGCTCAGTTTCAAGGTCTTCCATCCACTTATCTTCTTTCAGTCTCAGTTGTTGACTTGTCTTTCCCCTCCTCCCATTCTGATTAGCAGAAACTGTAGCTAGTTTTGATCTTGCTTCTGAAAACCTGTCTTCAAAATAACCCTTAACTATGTGGTGTTCTATTTAATTAATAAATAAATAGTGGCTGAGTGCAAATAATATGATTGCAGTTAGCGTAATGATATTCTGAGTTACACACACCCCTCAAATCCAGGGCAACAACAGTAAAAACCTGTGCTATCCATTGTGACAAAGTTCCCCCTCTGCCTTGGTGGGTCCTACACTTATTGGCGGATTTGCTTGCCTCAGAGATTCATGGCAGCCTTCAGTTTGGCCACTTTTCTTAGTGGCTCAAACCTGCTGTCCACTCTGCTAACCTCATCACTGGCCAGCATGGAGGAAACAGAGATCAATCCCCGCAGTCTCTGTGTCCCACCTAGTGGGTCGGGGACAGATCAGATCCCTTTCAAATTTAGTCCTTCCCTTCTGGTGTTTTTCACAGACCAGGTCAACTCCTCCTGTGTCCAATCAGGAGTTGGGGAGATGAGGGGAACACAGGCCCACCCTCTATACCAGGTTCCAGCCCAGGGCCTTGTTAGGATATAGATATTCAGGCCTGCCTGTAAAGGACCATACTTTAAGAATGTAGGTATATGTTTATCATTTAGCTAGTTATACAGGTATAAAAGAAAGAATCTGTGTAAGGGCCTTCTCTCACTGTGACAGTCTGAGGCCCTGTCCTTAGGCCAATGCCTTTGGCTGAATAGGAGGGGCAGCCATAAACTCGGAAGCAAACGGTCACATCCTCACATTCCAAACAAGGCAATCTGGGGCTGTTAGGAAGGTGATCTGATCTATCACCTCCAGAGAAAGGGAAGAGCCTAGAAGATGTAAAAGGAAATTTAGTTTGATAGTTTTCTGTCTGGTAAGAACTCACTTATCAATAGACACAGCGGGGAAACACTCATGTCTTTATAGATGTAGTTGTGAAATCCTCACTTCTGTATTTTTTTGTCATCATAGTTCCCCCTCTGCTGTTGTTTATTTGCATGGTCTCTGTCTGGTTCTGTGATTGTTTCTGTCTGCTGTATAATTAATTTTGGAGGGTGTAAACTAATTAAGGCAGTGGGATATAATTGGTTAGCTAATCATGTTACAGTATGTTAGGATTGGTTAGGTAAATTTTAGTAGAATGATTGGTTAAGGTATAGCTAAGAATATTACTATATAAATGAGGGGCAAACAGGAAGTAAGATGGGATTTGAAAATAAGGAAAAAGGAACTTAGATTTAACTTGCTGGAAGTTCACCCCAATAAACATTGAATTGTTTGTACCTTCAGACTTTGGGTATTGTTGCTCTCTGTTGATGTAAGAAGGACCAGGGAAGTGGGAGAGTGAAGGAATAAGTTATCCAACAGGCCCTGTGGATAGCAGCTGTCTACAATGTTCCCTGTATCAGCTGCATGACAGCTACAACTCCCTGGGCTACTTCCCCATGGCCTTCCCCGAGCACCTTCTTTATCCTTACTGCAGGATCTTCCTCCTGAAGCCTGATCACACTTGAACTCTTCAGTCCTCCAGCAGCACACCTTCTCACTCCCTGCTCCTTGCGCACTCCCCTACTAACCACTGGGAAGTCCTTTTTAAACCAGGTATCCAGATTAGCCTGCCTGCCATAATTGATTCTAAAAAGTTCGTAATTGGTTCCAGGTGTCTTGTTGGGAGGGATAGCTCAGTGGTTTGAGCATTGGCCTGCTAAACCCAGGGTTGTGAGTTCAATCCTTGAGGGGGCCATTTAGGGATCTGGGGCAAAAATTGGGGATTGGTCCTGCTTTGAGCAGGGGGTTGGACTAGGTGACCTCCTCAGGTCCCTTCCAACCCTGATATTCTATGATTAGCTTCTCTGTCTTAATGGTTCTAGCAAGTTCCTGATTGCTTTAGGGCAGCCCCTGCTCTGGTCACTCAGGGAACAGAAAACTGTTTATCCAGTGGCCAGTATATTTGCCTTCGACCAGCCTCCTGTACCCCACTGATCTGGGTCTGTCACACCATAATTTGGGCAAACAGTGGTAGGAGATGCAGGAAAGGGTTTGTACGTGAGACTGTGCAGAACTGATCTGGCTGCTAGTTTATTTTGGCTATGTAATGTCTCAACAGAAATATTCCCCGCGAATGAACCCTCGCTTAGAATCTCTGCAATGCTGGGGATATGGATAAATGTGGCAACCCCTGATGTACCTCTGTCTCTCAGACCTCATGAGACTGAACCATGTCCCCAAACTTAATGCAGTCTTCAGCTTTGCAGGGTTGCAGTCTGGTCTGTTAAATGGGAGAATCCGAAGGCAGCTCCCCTGAGATCCATGTCCTGACTGGGGCGGAAAGGCATTGGTGTAGGTGGGAGTTTAACCCCTCTCTCTAGCCATTGTCTGGATTATTAGACTATCCTTCAAATGTCTTTCAGTGGGTACACCTCTGTCCTTCATATCAGTCCTGCTCAAGCACACCAGCCAATGCCAGTGAAGAATTTTTACAGTCAGCTGGGTCTTTCATGGATCCACAGACTGGCTACAGTGTAAGTGCACCAGTCTCTCACTGGAACATTCATTACCAGATTCCTGAAAAGAAGAAATGGCTCATCTTTGGAATTTCTTCCATATCTCTCCTTGTGTGCCCTAAAGCGGGCATGCAGAGAGCAGATCAGGTGCTGAGATGAGCAGAGATACCTCTGAGATGGAATCCTACTTGCCCCACATGGTCCACACTCTGTGATAAGTGCACATTGTGCTATGAACAGAGGTTTTTCTGTCTCCTCTGCCCACCCTGACAGGAACTGGAATGCACTTAAATAATTCCATCAAGAGTTGAGTTAAGAGCAGGACATCAGGGCTTATTCTAACTCATGTCTCTCCCCCTGCCATGTGGAAGAGAGATGTCCCTTCCTAGCACAGGGCACAGCAGCTCTTCACAAGGAGGGGAAGGAGTGATTCCACCTGCATAGAATTCTTAATGCAAATAAGGCTCTCAGAGCACTCTCTTTTATCTAGAGATGTTTAACAATTAACACTTCCAAACAGAAATGTGCATGCAATATTTATTTTACTGCCAACATGTGTATGGGCTTAATATAGTTGATGTTCTCTCAGTTGAAGGTCAACAGATTCAGAGCATTAGCACCAGAAGCCAAGGAAGTGCCAGAACAGATGCTGGCAGTGCTATGACATCTTGGTTGCTTAAAAAGAGTATCTGCGGCCAGTGGAGCACTCACACAACAATGTTTGAGAAGTTTCAGGGAGGCTGAAGGTCTACGTAGGGTCTGACCTATACTAGAACTCCAAATTTGGTGATTCACGGTCTTGCTATAGCTAACAAGTTATCTGGGGTGGCCTTTTATTGCAGATATGGGGGTCATCTGGTCTCTATCAGGGATCCATGATCTGCCAGATGTCAGAGGATTGGACCTAGGCTGCTGGAACATGGAGCAATGTCAGGAATACAGTGACCTTGCAGGCCCCTAGACAATTAGTTGAGGTTCTTCCTCATGTCTAACATTCGGGGGTAAGACTGTACTCTTCAAGGCATCATTTCCATTGGCTTTTGGGGGGCCTTCTGGGTCAGTGAGTTATTTCCTTTAGCCAAGGAAGACTTTTCAGGGCAGGCTTTCTAACAAAGGACATGCAATTGAAAGGTGACTCTCTACAGGTGAAGGACCACAGATCAAAAAATGAACAAATTGAGGTGGGTGAAATTGTTGCTGCTCTGGTGAGAGAGACTTGTGTCCTGTATGGGCACTGCGGGCCTCCCTGGGAGGATCCCCTGTTCCTGCAAATCAAATGCTAGTTTGTGGGAGTGTATACGATGAGGCTGCCATTCTTGGGCTTTCCACCATGACAGTATGGCTCCCATTTGTTCTGTATACGGACCATAACAGTAGCTACACAGTTGGGCTTGGGGGTGGAGTGTGGGGGGAAAATCAGAAGTCTAGGCTTTAGGGCTTGGGTGATGCAAGGCCTATAAGTCCTACGTGTGGCTGTTTGAAGAGAGGCAGATGCAGGTGGTGGGCCATAAGCACCACAGGTTTTAACCATGTGTGCTTCCTTCTCCATGTCTATCATATAGAATGTATTGGAGCAAGCCTATGGCTGGGGATATGGATTTGTTGGCACACCTTTGTGTACCATTCTATGCATCCGATGAAATGGGCTGTAGCCCATGAAAGCTTATGCTGTAATAAAGTTGTTAGTCTCTAAGGTGCCACAAGTACTCCTGTTCTTTGTACAGTAGGCTTACAAGAGCATGTAATTCAAGAAGGTGTTTGCAGTTGGCCTCTGGCTGGATGTAACTTTTTTCTTGGCACTGCAGACAGGGCATGTGCTGGGACTAGCTCATGCCTGTTTTGCATGGACTAGTGCCCCATGGAACACTCTAGACATCATTGTTATCCACCTCTGGGTGAACAACCAAGGAACATGACACCAGGTCCAACGGATATGAAAGGCCAAGTGGGATATTGGACTGCTGATGGACATTTTTCCCAGTGGGGAGATGGTATGGTTGGAGATACTAGCCTGCAGCCTTTCGCAGACTGCAATAAACCCACAAAAAAGGTGGATAGGACCTGGAGAAAGGCCAAATGGCAAGTATTGGCAGGTCTGTAGTCCTGAGATGGCTCTGTTGTTCAGCTACACTCTGGGCTGATTTTATCAGGAGGACGGAGTACACCTCTCTGATATAGGTGTCGATTTGTTCCTGGATTATCTTGGTATCAGGCTTGCTTAACTTCTAGATAGCTCATGAAGGGTGGGGTGGAGGCAACCAACCTGATGTTTGCACCTCCTTGTGCCAGGTACCTAGTTCAGGAATTTGCTGATTTAGACTGGAAATCCAAAAAAGTAACAGTGAGCATCTTGTGGATATCTCCTTACTAGATGGGATTGTCATATTTAACCCCATGGTGTAAATGCTGGAGCACTAGCCTAGGGGGGCTGCCCACCAATGTACTTGGTGGTAGTGGTGGCTAAGAGTCAAGGTCCCCTCTTCCCTTACCCCCAAAAAGGGGAGGTATGCTAGCAAGTGAGTGAAAAGGCCCAGAGACCCTCCTAGTGTGGCAACTGGCTCCCCCTGTAGTGGGAGCTCCCAAGAATTGGCAAAAGAACAATGGGATGCAAGTGACTGAGCTGGGCTGTACCCCAACAGGAACCTTGGATGTAAACTGCAAAGTTAGGTCAGTTTAATTACATCCTTCACAGTTGTGAAAAATGTCACAGCCTGTGTGATTGTAAATAATTTGACCTAAACCTTGATTTAGACACCACTAGGTCAATGGAAGAATTATTCCGTTGACCTAGCTGCTGCCTCTTGGAGAAGTGAATGTACTGTAGCGATGGAAGAATCCCTTCTGTCACTGTATTAAGTGTATACAGTACAGCAGCACAGCTGTGTTGCTGCAGTGTTTCCAATGTAGACATATCCTTAGTAACTGGGCATATTTTAGCATTTGCAACAATCGCGCAGAAGAAAGATGGGGATATCATTTTGTTATCCGTATTCCTAATGCAAAAAATTCAGGCTATTGCTATTTATTGTTCCCTATCATATCAATGTATGATCTTAAATTTGCAGTGCAATATTTAAGAAACTGAAAAGCTGATGGAAGAGGAAAGAGCTAGATAGGCACAGAAATTATTTTGCATGCCTTGTGGTATAGCAAGTCAATACCGTGGCAAAATAATCTGTCAGAAAATATGTTGAATACCTCACTCAGACAAATGCTGTTGCTATGCTACCCCCTGCCCCCATTTTGATTTATAATTTGTAAAACAAAGAAGTGATCAAAATATGGACAAGATTTTAATAATAGCTCTAAGTAGAGTGTATAGGACAAAGTGTTTAAGATTCTCACTCAAATTCTCTAGCCTTGCTGCTGAAAGTATAAATAACTGTGGTTACAAATAACAAATAACATCTGCAGTTATACCGACTAGGATAAAATTACAAGGCCTATCAATCTTCATGCTTTAGGGCCTAAGCTGATCACCAGCTGTGATCTACAAGCAATTTCCTTCCATGGTGTTATATTACACAGCTAGGTAGATTATGAGTTTTTATGCCTTCTTCTGAAGCATCCAACATTGACCAATGTCAGAGATAAGGTATAAGACTAAATGGGCCATTGATCTGCTGTAGTATGACAACTCCTATATTTGTTATCTTATCTTTATATATAAAACCCCTCTGTCAGATGATGTTTGCAGTAACAAAGGTTGAGCTCAATATCTAGACATTCCTCTTAATGTTACAAAATAGAGCTGGTTTGAGCCCCCACCCAGATTTCTGAGTGAACGAAAAGCGACCCCCTGGACATCTGTAAGAGACAATACTTCCCCATTTGCATGCACTGAATCTGTGTATAACAAAAGAACATTCTTTATTAAAAGGAAAGGGAGCTCCGCATTAATTTGGTAAATCTGCAACAAAGATTCAGAAGCTTGGAAGCCATAACATAAGTCCCATAGTATGCAGGCCAGTGTCCTTTGTCTCACTTTCCCATCTTGAAGCATGAAAGTATGACAGACAAATGTTGCTTTAACACACCACACCCCTTTCCCTTTGCTACACTCCACTCAGTTTGCTGTCTGAAGTCATCATTTATAGTGTGTTCAAGTGGGTCCAATTTGCACCCTGGGGGGAGTGGGTCAATCAATGCCGCCCCTTCTGTTGCCATCACTGCTGTCACTGTTATCTTTGTCTCTGCTTGCCACTTGTGCCACCTTTGCTGCTGCTCACCATTACCTCTGCCCCCCTTTCGTTTTGCTGCTGCCTCTGCTTCTAGCTCTAATGCTGTGTTCTGAGGTTCTGCCATTTAAAACAGTTCCTTTGTACCCTATTCAGCTAATGTCACAAAGCAGAAGTTAATATGAAGTTCTTTAATATTATATATGTAATTCCCCAACCCTAAAAAGTAATATGTTACATGTGTGATTGTGAATCATGATGTATTAATTAGGTCACTGTTCCTCAAACTACTTATCATCCAACCCTTTTTTTATCAAAGGAAAGAAACTATAAAACTAGGAGAGAAGAGTCAAGACAGTAATAGTGGAACTGCCATTCATTTTCTATATTAGGGATAAGGAGAGGGTAAATTGATTGACTATCTGAGGAGCCAGGGAGAGGTGTGTATTTTTGCATGCATTTAAAGGTTGAGTTTTTAACCTCAAATTCTCTCTTTCTCTAACACACACACGCACACACACACACACACACACACACGGGCAGAGGAGTAGAGGGAAGTCAAAAAGCCAACAGATAGACTAAAAAGCATAATTGGCTAGGCTTATTTGGGGGGCCAAGTCATGATTTTTGGTGGTTGATCTCTTGAGATTGATAATACTGCAGTGACGTGTGAAAGGTGAAAGTATTCTACAGTTCCAGTCCCTTCCTTACATTTATACTTCACACTCAAGGGTGGCGGGTATAATATGTCAGGATAGGCTAAGCCAGATGCTGGTTGTGGGTTTGATGGGGGAAGTTTGTGTTTATTATTATGCTCCATGCAGGTTCTGGGGAGGCTGAGGAGGCAGTACTGGCTATTCAGCTTCCTGGGTTCATCAGTAATCTCCCTGGACCCCAGAATATCAAATGCTGAGGTTCTTCTCCCAGATGAGAAGAAACAAGAGCTTTTCTGCTGTGTGGCTCCAGCTGGCCCAGGGCTCCTCTGGCTGCAGGGGAAGGGGGATCTTGGGGTTCCTCCAGCCGAGGGAGGGCAGGGGGTCTCAGGGCTCTGGCTGGGGGGGGGCGGTCTCGGGGGTCTGGCCACGGGGGGGGGCACTGGTGAAAGGGGCGGAGCTGGGGGCTAGTGTCCCCAAAGGGGGGCTCCACTCGCCACTCATGTTCACATTTACTGTACTGTGGTGGTGTGACACTGTATGGAATCTGGGGATATTATGAATACCAATATTGTAAAATGGGAGTGAGTTCTACCAGATATGCTGTGTGAAGTATCTGCAAAAGTTTTATAATTTGTTTATATGTTTGTATCACCTTGTATTATGAGTTATAGATATAGGATATATCTGTATTTCAAACTTCTGTTGTGCATCTGGGTGACATCCTCTGACAGATTGGCATCAGCACTGTCTGGCCTGCTTGGTGACCCATCAAGGGACATCAGCTGTACAATGAACCCATTGAAAGAGTCAGGGATACATCATATGACTCAGCAAGGCATGCAGACATTGTGAGACTTTGCACTAAAGAAGAAGGGACAGGTTCCACCACACTAAGTCCTCTATGTTTCTCTGCCTGTTTTGAGATAATTGTTTCTCTTGTCTTTTTTTTTCTACCCCATGTTGTGTTAGCGGTGTACAAGTGAGCCATATTTAGCAACAATTTCCTAAGCAAATAAATACTGTTATGAGAAATAAGGGCTTCTCTACATGTGTACTAATGTAGGTGTGAGTTTTAAAGCACACTACTCCATACTAACTTGTGCACATTAAGGGCTTGTCCTCACTACTGCAGCATCTGGAAGATGCGCTATGTTGACTGAAGAGCTCTCTCCCATGGATGTAATTACTCCATCTCAACAAGAGGTGGAAGCTATGTTGGCAGGAGAGTGTCTCCTGCCATCATAGAATGGTATAGATAACGGTTTAAGTCAATGTAACCTATGTTGCTCAGAGGGGGTGATTTTGTAAGCTATGTAAGTTACATTGACTTAAGCAGTAGTGTAGACAAGCCCTAAGTGTCTTCAGGTGATTTAGCTTAGTATTCTTCCAAAGTGTAGCTAATGCACAAAAAGGCACTTTACAGGGTTTACACAGCCCTGCAGTTCAGATTATTGGGGTGTGACCTGCAGCATCGCTCTAGAATGCTGTGGTGTAACTCCCTATGTAAATGCCATGGGGATGAACTAAAAGGTATCTAGATCATATTAACGTAGTCCTGTTTAAAGAGGATTATTTTAACTCTAAACTAGGCACCTTTTATTTCGCATCATTAGCTAGTGACAAATCTTGGGAAGCCTACATGTGTAGGGATCTTAGCAGATAAAGCCCCAATTAGCATTTAAAGCTTCCCTCCCCGGCACAGAACAAAATGTGCTGCTGCCATCTCTCTCTTCCCTGGAGTGACTCATTGCTCAAGTGCAACTCTTGCCACAGATGTGGGGGTGCAAACTGCATTCACTTGCAGAGGTTCTTCAAGTGCAACATCAGTGAGCACTATGTTGTGCAATAATGGAGAAAGTGATCTCTTTCTAGCTAGCCCAGTTACTTTATGTGGCCCAGGGTGGGTCTATAGCCAATACTTCATTAGGGTGAGAAATAGTCAGGCTTAAGGTCAGGCTTGACAAAGCCCTGGCTGGGATGATTTAACTGGGAATTGGTCCTGCTTTGAGCAGGGGGTTGGACTAGATGACCTTCTGGGGTCCCTTCCAACCCTTATATTCTATGATTCTATGATTCTATGATAGTCACAAGACAGAGGACCCAGAGCCCATGCCCTAATACCAGACAAAAGGAGAGTTTAAAAAGATATGTATTTACAATATTTCAGAAGTATATGTATTTGTTCTTTTCTTCTGCTCACACACTCAGGTGAACACCAAGTCCTTGTCCTTGTCCCTGTCTTGACAAAATTTAAAAAAATACAACCTTTTATTTTTGCCCTGATAGCTAAAACACTTGTCCATGTATCGCTGTTCCCAGGCTAACTGCACCTCTGTCCGTTCTCAGAGCCTCACGGACCTAACCATGACAGGTGTCAGGTTTCAGGCCTTCTCTCCTGGGGAGGAATGCTCACTCTTAGATCAGCAGCTGGGTTACAGCTCCCTGGGTAACAATCATGACTATTTCAGCAGGTCCAACTGGGGTTTGGACACTGCAGGAGTTTCCTTTCAGGAACCTGCAACAGTAGCTGATTAAAGTGACTCAAAAATAACTTCAACATGATCTGTGCTGGATGGTTTAGACACAACAAATCCTGCATCTGGGCAGGGAGTTATATTAGATGACTCTTGCATTCCCTTTTAACCCTATGATTCTATGAAACATTTTTTTTCACCCAAATATACAAAGCAGACTGGGCCAAGATATAGAACAAAAGAGTCCCACACACACATTTCATTACCTAAGCTTAACCTCTCTAGCTATAGCAGGCCTGGCTTGTTCCACATCTCTGAGTTCAGAGAAACATCCTGCACTGCTTACAGCATGCTGTCTCTGAGTCTTCCCAACCTGTCAGCTTTATCACGTATACACCCTATGCTGCCTCTGGCAGCTCACCAAAAACATACAAACAATCTCTCTTTTCTACAGGCTAGCCTCTATAAGGGTAAAACGTCTTAGCCTAGAGCAGCCAGCTGTTGTTATTTTAACTCCTTTGCAGATATGTAGTCCTTTCTTGCTCACTTCTTTAATGACCCCCTTGCAGAGTCCTCTGATTCAATTCTATGCATTCAGGCAGACAGCAATATAAAACTAAATGGGGAAACCAAGTCACCCTTATTTTTCATAAAAATAATACAGATAGGATAACTCCCAGTTTCTCACACATGCCTGCTCTGGTCATTTCCCACTTCACATGCTGCAATCTCCTCCTCTCTGCCCTCCCTAAAACTCCTGCTGATCTCCTTCAGCCCAGCCAAAATGCAGTTAAAAGTATCATTCTCCCACTCCCCTCTTTGAAACCTTACAAGGGCCCCCTCTTACAATATTAGTGGTTGTCATAAAAATAAAGGGAAAGGAACCACCTTTCTGTATACAGTGCTATAAAATCCCTCCTGGCCAGAGGCAAAATCCTTTCACCTGTAAAGGGTTAAGAAGCTAAGGTAACCTCGCTGGCACCTGACCCAAAATGACCAATGAGGGAACAAGATTCTTTCAAATCTGGGGGGCGGGGTTTGTCTGTCTATGTGATACCTTTGCTAGGAACAGATCAAGGATGCAAGCCTTCTAACTCCTGTAAAGTTAGTAAGTAATCTAGCTAGAAAATGCGTTAGATTTTCTTTTGTTTAATGGCTTGTAAAATTCGCTGTGCTGGAGGGAATGTGTATTCCTGTTTTTGTGTCTTTTTGTAACTTAAGGTTTTGTCTAAAGGGATTTTCTATGTTTTGAATCTGATTACCCTGTAAAGTATTTACCATCCTGATTTTACAGAGGTGATTCTTTTATCTTTTCTTTAAATAATTTTTTTCTTTTAAGAACCTGATTGATTTTTATTGTTCTTAAGATCCAAGGGTTTGGGTCTATGTTCACCTGTACCAATTGGTGAGGATATTATATCAAGCCTTCCCCAGGAAAGGGGGTGTAGGGCTTGGGGGGATATTTTTTGGGAAGACCTCTCCAAGTGGTCTCTTTCCCTGTTCTTTGTTTAAATTGCTTGGTGGTGGCAGCATGCTGTTCAAGGACAAGGCAAAGTTTGTACCTTGGGGAAGTTTTTAACCTAAGCTGTTAAGAATAAGCTTAGGGGGTCTTTCATTCACGTCCCCACATCTGTACCCTAGAGTTCAGAGTGGGGAAGGAACCACGACAGTCGTAATGTTTTTTGTATTGGGGAAGCACTTAGAGACCCCAGTCAGGGATTTGGGCCTCACTGAGCAAGGCATTCTATGCAGATATAACAATATATGGTGCATACCCCAGAATGTTGCAACTTAAGAGATAAAGCCCTTGATAATTGTGGACCAAATTAGCTCAGTTTATGCTTCACCATCTGCTTATCCAGGGCTTGGAAACTATAGGTGCCAACTCTATGGGTAAATACCGGGTGCTCAGCTCCCACTGGTGGCCCCACCAATCAGCTCCTCCCCCACCCTCCCACAATCAGCTGTTCAGCAGTATGCAGGAAGCACTGGAGGAGGGGGCAGAGCGAGGGCAGGGCATGCTGTGGGGAGGGGGCATAACAGGTCAGTAAGAGGTGGGGCAGGGGCGGGAAGAGGCGGGATGGGGTGGGACATAGCAGGCTTTGAGAACACCAGGGAAATGACAAAGTCAGCACATGTGTTGGAAACTAAAAAAGTCCAGAGGGAGTACACTGGGAGTTGAAACAGGACATTTCTAATCTGACCACCTTCAGAGGTGCGAACAGTGTCCATTGTTGATTGTTGTATTCCTCTCCCTTTTAAGATAAATATAAATCAGGACCTAGACATTACAGTAATCAGCACTCTAAAATACAGTAGTTACAGACTGATAAATAAGATTATGGATGAAAAAGATTGTTCCTAAGAAATTAATGAGCCGGATTGTTGCACATCATGTATTGCTATCATCAGCCAGTTTGTGTAAAGACAAATTTAACTTTTCCTGACCCAGAAAGGAATAATCGTTATACACTGCTTTATCTTCTGGAAAATGAGGGAACAAAACTGAACTGAGAAAGGAATTTGCCTTTTATAGCATGTTCTAGACCTCAGAAACTCATTGCATTTAGGAAAAGTCACCTCAAGGTTCTCTTCTCTTTCAGCAGAAAATAAGACATCTTAAGATGCTTTTAAAGAAAATTAGCTTAAAGGTTTTTTTTGCTTTATTTCATGCTAAATACACTTTCAGATAGCAATAGAAGAAATAGAATGGCATAAGTGTTTTCTCTTTTTGTCTTTGTTAGTAGATTTGCACAGATCTTGCAAATGGTTCTTCCCATTTTTATTAGAACAGTCCTCATTCTGAGGACTTCCAACCCTAGGAGCTTTTCTTTCTTAATCCAATCTTGTGTCAGCTATTGGTTTTCCTTTCAGTCTGTCACTAAGCTAGATTTTGTTGAGATAGGATCTGTAGGAGGCTATAATATCTTCTAAAATACACATGTTAACAGCTTTCTAAAAAAGCATGTAGCCATTATATGATGCAAAAAGATGGAATACAATCATCACGCTCAAATACCCATAAATATTCCCTTTCTAACAAACAGTACTAATTAAGATTGAACTAAAGGGAACCATTTCCTATTTTAAAAAGGCTAAATAGAGAATTAAACCCAAACAAATCATATTCCCAAGATACAAACATTTCATGCTTCAGAATGCAGCAAATGCAGCCTCTGAGAATTTTAAGCATTGCCATTCTCAAGGCATTTGTAACTAAACAGGAACATACCACCATTTGGTAATGATTTGCTGATAGAAACACCTGTATTTTTGTAGTCAGTATTGCATTCTCGTATGTAGTCCTGGGTGTTGGTCTGTCTTTCTAATCTACATTGGAAAAGTATTGACATTGTGTCAGTTTGAACAGGTCTTAAAACCAGTTTGGTGCAAGTGACAAGTATATACAGTTCTGCTAAAGACATTCTGTGTAAATAATGTTTCAGTCTTGCAGTCAGTTCTCTGGCAAAACTCCTATTTACTTCATTGGAAACTTTGCTTGAGTAAAGTCGAGGACCAGGGCTTGATTCAGCTGCCATAGAAATTAATAGGACTTTTCTTCCTAGCTTTATTTATTTGTTGGATCAGGTAATAAATTGACAAAATAATAGATATGATTAATCTTGCTCTATATAATAAACCTTTTTTGTAATCATTATATATTATTTGTACTATTGTAGGACCTAGAAGCAAACACAGAAAAAAAAAAAAAAGACTGTCCCCGTTCCATACTTTTGCTTAGGCTCAATGCCAGATTCTGAATTCAGTTATGCTGATGTAAATCTGAAAGAATGCCACTGACTTCAATTGAGATCTTTTAGATTTACACAATGTAAATTAGATCAGAACCTGAACCCTCAGAGGACAAGGTCCAACATTGTTAAAAAAAAAATCTGTTTCCATTTAGCTGTCTGAAATCACTGGTGACTGATGTGGTTCTCAAACTAGGGCAGCCGCTTGTTCAGGGAAAGCCCCTGGTGGGCCGGGCCAGTTTATTTATCTGCCACGTCCCCAGGTTTGGCCGATATAAGCTCTCACTGGCCACGTCTCACGGTTCGCCGCTCCAGGCCAATGGGGGCTGCGGGAAGCGGCACAGGCCGAGGGATGTGCTGGCCACCCTTCCTGCAATCCCCATTGGCCCGGAGCAGCAAACTGCGGCCAGTGGGAGCCACAATCAGCCGAACCTGCGGACGCAGCAGGTAAATAAACCAGCCCGGACCGCAAGGGGCTTTCCCTGAACAAGCGGCGGCCCTAGTTTGAGAACCACGGATTCATACCATGTCACTTTGAATGGTCTTTTGAATATGTGTTAATGACTTAATGCTAAACAATCTGTTTCATTTTGTATTTATTTGTGACACTCTGGGTAAGTTTCCCAGTCCTGAAGAAGAGCTTGAAAGCTCATCTCTCTCACCAACAGAAATTGGTCCAGTAAAAGATATTACCTCAGCCACTTGTCTCTCTAATATCCTGAAACTGACAGGGCTCCAACAACACTGCAAACATCTCTACACAATAGCATCCAACAACTAGGTTGAGGTTTGACTGGTCTAAAAGTTAGTGTTTCTAACTCTTTTATGAGTTGAGATAGAAACTGGGCAGAATGTTCATAGAAGAGGAGAGTCACTGGTGTAGCAAGTTCAACTCTTCTTGTGCCTCCTGCCAACAGAAGCTCCAGTCCTTCAGTGATCTGCCTTGTCTTGTGACTCACCCTCCAGCCAGGTCACTTCTGAGGTAAACAAAGAGTCCAATAAACTAAACTCGAACATAACTCTTCATCCCTACCCAGCCTCTACAGACTCTTCACTTCTTTGTGGGCTTTGCAGATTTTTCCTTCTCTTGTGTAGAGAGATGCCTTGCAGGGTTTTCTCCCTGGAGACCTGGTTCCAAACTCAAAGTCCTTCTCTCTTTTGTGTCAGGGAGTTTCTGCAACACCTTTCTCAATGGCTTGTAGGGCAACACAGGCCCCCTTTATTTTCTGGGTTCCTCTCTGCATCCCTGGACTTCTTCCTGCCTTGGCCTTCCTTCAGGCACCTTTCCACAGCCTATTTCTGTGCTTACTCTACTTTTGCCTCTCTCCAGGCCTTTCCTCTACTCTCCAGCAACTAGAGAGGGACCGTGGGGTTCTTTCCATCTCTTCTTGCAATCTCCTTCTCATCTGGGCTTCTTCCCACAGCTGGGCCTGGCCCACTCCCCAGGTGCGCTAACTGCACTTTCTCCAGTTAACTTTTTGTTATGCATCACAGTTCTTTAATAGTTGTCCAGTGGAGCTACATAGGTATTAAAATACTGAATCTGTCTTGGTTTTGCAGTGGTGTCTTTTGCTCATTCTCTGCAATTGCTGGTTGACCTTTCACATTCTCTCCCATAATTTTTCTACCAACTCTATGTATACCACTTCAAAAGTTAATGAATTAATAGATATGCTAGATTGTCTTACTAGCATATCTATGATGCAATATTAAATGAGAAGGTTGGAGAAATCTTTGATGACTCTCCAGCGTATTTCACTAAAAACAGATTAATGGAGTTGATTAAAATTGTGGGGGAGAGTTTTAGATTTTTTTTTCATTTTTATTCTGTTAACATTCAATTTTTCCAACAGTTTCTTTGAAAAAGAAACATTCAAAAGTTTTTGATTAGTTCTAGTGATGAGGACAATGAATCTTTACTAGCTACACAGATAAAAATAGCTAGCATTTGGTGAAATAAAAGGAAGGAAGAAAAACCCTACAAAGTAAATAAGTCACTACAGTGAGAGAAGTCTCTTACAGAATGCACAGAACATTTCAATGCATGCTGAAAAACTTGCATTACCTACATTGAAGGACTAGATCTACAGTTTATTGCTAATGAAGCACCTGAATAGAAGAAAGTGCTCACCCTGCTTAGCTTAATAGTGGGCGGAAATAGACAATTACTCCAAGAAATAATAGAACCAGAGAAACCTACTGATAAGACATTTAAATTTGAAGATACTTTGTAAAACCACTTAGGTTTGAAGCCTTTGGAAATGGCAGACTCAGATTTCATAAGCATCTCCTAGATTTCCTAGAAAGGAGAGAGCAGCAGCACTTACATAGCAGAGATAAGGAAGTTCACAGAATACTGTGATTTAATAGATACTTTATAGGACTCTTTTTGTGAGATAGATTTGTTTGTGGCTTATGGAATGGATATAACTGAAAAAGGTTGCTGTCAGAAGCTTAGCTCACTTTAACAAAACATAAGAGAGTGAGGTAGGAATGATTGTTGTCACTACAAATACACTGAAACTATTGGGCAGATCCCAGACAATTGACCATTCTTCTTCCAAATAAATAAATAAATAAATAAACATATAGAAGCTTTGTGGTACAGACAGAAGTTACAGATGCAACAATATGTTATATAAATAAGTGCTCAGATACCAAACTGATGAATTGAGAGAGAGCGAGAGAATCTGTCTCTGTGTTAGGACAGAATCTGTGTTAGGACGGAAGTGTGCCACAAATAAAATAGGCCTGGAACATTCAGGAAGCCATAAGAAAGGGGGAAAATAGTGTGAAAAAGGTAATACTGATGATACCTAGCTCTTATATAGCACTTTTCATCAATAGATCTGAAAGCAGTTGACAAAGGATGTCAGCTTCATTAGCAAATTTGATATATTGTTCTGTGAGGCAAAACAAGTCATGCAAGGCCAGATTCTAGCCAGACCCTAATTCAAAGAAGGAAGGATACATGTGGGTTTCCTTCTTGGAGACCTTACACAGAGGCTATCCAGAGTACCATTAAGGAAAGCATCAGGAGCACCTTATGGGTGCTAGCTTTGTGAAAGGTGGCCTGGAAGGGTGGTATGAAGACATAGCCATGATCCTGCCTCCCCTCCTCATTGGTCAGGTGAAGTGGGGAACACACTGTATTCTCTGCAATGATGACAATCCTACCGCTCTGGTTTCCATGCTCCAGGAGCTCCCCATACCTTGACAATTTCATCAAAGAGAAAATGAATACAATCCAACATGTGCTTCCACCACCCCATCCTTATCCTCACCATCTCCCACCTGCCATGCTGTCTCTCTGCCTTTGATGTGTGCCACCCGCTAACTCCTTCATGTTTGCTATGTTGATTGATGGACCTTCCTAGACCCCCCTGTTTGGGGTTGACTCTGACCAGCTAACATGTTTTTAAAGGTGTTAAACCCTGTGTACACTATTTTATGAAAAATTGCTAGTTAAAAGTCATTAGCTAATGTTTTTAAGCGTGCCTTAAGTTAGAGCCTAATTAGGGCCAATGTGAGTAAGGGTATGTCAGCCTATACCTTTCATAGATTTCCAAGGCCAGAAGGGACCATTGTGATAATCTAGTCTGACCTCCTCCTTAAAACAGGCCATAGAATTTCCCCAAAATAATTCCCAGAGAATATCTTTTAGAAAAAAAAATCTAATCTCAATTTAAAAATTGTCTGTGTTGGACAATCCACTATGATCCTTGATAAATTGTTCCAAGGGTTAATTATTCTCACTGTTCAAAGTGTATAACTTATTTCCAGTCTGAATTTGTCTAGCATAACTTCCAGCCATTAAATTGTGCCATTTCTCTGCCACATTGAAGAGTCCACTATAATATATTTTTCCCAATGTAGTTGTGACGTTATCTGATTAAAACATGACCATCTTGATCATTGTTGCAACCACTGTTACATATTTGCAACAAATCTTGTGCAAAGGTTGTCAAGGGAGATGTCTGTGAAAAGGTTATGACTCGCTGAATATAATTCTGCTATTTGCATGCATGTACCATTTTTGCATTTGAAGTTATGAGTATTGGCTGTATACCTGGATTTCAAATACTTGCTCCTGGAGTAATGCCCACAAGGTAGATAGCTAGCACATCTTGGAGGGACTATTCAAACTGAGTGCCCCCTCAAAAGAACATTTGACTGACAATGGACCATGGGAGACCCCATCTACATTTAATGGAATTTCCTGCTGTGACTAGGTGAAATGCATGGATATGTGACTTGTCCATGTGATTCCAACCACCATCTTGTTACTGTCCTTTTCCACAGTAAGAACAACGGGATTCCCTCCACATGGCAGAAGATATAAAAGGCCCTGGAAACACCTCCATTTTGCCTCTATCCTGCTCCAGCCTCTGGACTATACTAATGGGAGGATCCTAACCAATGGACTGAGGACCTTCCAATGATTTGGAAGCAGACAAAGACTTGACTTAAGCCAGCAGTTTATTCCATCACTGCTACAAGCCTAAACCAAGAACTTTGCAATTACTATATGTATCTGATTCCTTAAACCAGTTTTAACTCTCACCTCTCTTTCTTTTTATGAATAAATATTTAGATACTAAAGGATTGGCATCAGTGGTTTTTTGGGTCACATCTAAGTTATATATTGACCTGGGTGTGTAGCTGGACCTTTGGGATCAGAAGAACCTTTTATTTCATGAGACTGGTTATAAAGAACCACCACCTTTAAATCCAGTGTTTTCGGTGGTAATACAAGGACTGGGATGCCCAAGGAAACTGCTTTTATGACTTCTTGTTAGCCAGTGTGGTGAAACAGAGGTTTGCTTTTGTTGCTGATTTGGTATATCCTATGGGTCTTAGCCACCAGTCTTGGGGTGTATCTTCCCTATTTCTCAGCAGTTTGTCCTGAATTTGCATCCTAAGTTGTGACCCACTGAGGCACAGTTACAGTAGGTACTTATAGATTATACTGAAATCACCACTTTATTTTAAACAAAGATAAGGTTAAAAGATTGAACTCCTTGGATCTGTCACTAAGGCATGTTGTCTAATCCTATAATCATTCTCATGCCTCCTCTCTGAACCCTTTCCCATTTATCAGCATGCTTTTGAATTGTAGACATCAGAATTAGGACACAATATTCCAGAAGAAGTAAAGAACTGCAGTAAACTGCAGAAGAAGTAAAGAACTGCAAATACAGAAGTAAAATAACCTCTAGATGACCCTGTTTATACATCCATGGATTGCATTAGTCCTTTTGGCCACAGTTTCAGACTGGGGCTGATCTACCCTGAAAAGTTACATTGTCATAGCTATGGACAGCACTAGGTGGATGGAAGAATTCTTCCATCAACCTAACATCTGCCTCTCAGGGAGGTGGATTAACTACAGGCATGGCAGAACTCCTCTCATCTGATCCCACTGAAAACATACCTATTTGATGGTTACTCCGTTTACAATCATATTTTGAGAGTTATACATTATCCAGCTTTTAGTCCATGTAATGTGTGCCATGTCAATTTTATACCTTCCTGGTTTTTTAATCAAAATGTCATGCAGCACCAAGTCAAATGCTTTATACAAGTCTAAGTACAGCAGATTCTGCCTGTGACCACCCCTCGATTGCCAGCAAAAAGCTGCCATTATCTGGCAGTTGCCAATAAATGGAGGGCAGGGTTGTGAGCAAGGGAAGGAAGATCTGGAATGTTTCTTCCCTGGTTGCAGCCTTACAAACCTGCCTGTAAACAGGGGAGCAGCAGGGAGGTAGGATGCAGCCAAAATGCTGGGGCTTGCTATGGGAAGTGGGGTTGCTGGGGGCTCACAGATCTGCATAATACCTCTCTCTGCACTCACTTCAGACCTCAGCATGTGGCTGTGCTTCCCTTCCCCAGCAGGGCACAGCCCAGATTGTGCAAGGAAAGGCACCCAGTACTGCCAACCCCAAAACTTAAAATCAAGAAATTATATAACAATAAAAGATTTGGTGTTCTTTTCATTTGCCTTCTGCTTTTTGAGTCTTTAGGGTTCACTGGGGTCACATTTTGAAGCTTTCTCCACAGCTACAAAAGTTAGAAACTTACTTTTTCTTTAAGAATGAAGACTGAAATAATCACATATTCATTTGACTCCAGGAGCTGGTGGTTTAAGGAAACCAATAATTATCATGATAGTCATGAAAAAATCATGAGAAATGGCAACACTGTTACCACACAGTTCCAGCATTCATGTTGCTGCCCTTTCCCCACTGTTGCCCTGCCCACAGCCTCCGGTCCTATGTGGTCCCTGTGCACAGGTAGATTTGTGGGGCTGCAGCCCCAGAAGGAAGTGCTAGAAACACACTGAACACCAACCGCACGCAAGTTTTCAGGGCTGCTTCCAAGGAAAAAACACCCCAGCACTTGCTTTCCTGTCTGCAGCCTTGCAAACCTGCCTATAGCTGGGGCTTTTCTTCCAAAAAAAATTCTTAATAAGTGTCATGTCATTGCCAGAATCCAAATCCCACTAACATTAAAGTCAATGGAATGGGACTGGTTCCTGCCAAAATATTTGTATTAACAGGAACTTGTTAATATCCAGGTTGCTATTAAGCATAATCTATTGTACATTACATCAACACTATTCATTGGGTCAGAGTCCTATCTTCTGTATGTTTTCTAGGAAGTCCATAGCACACTTCGCAAAAAGAAAAGGAGTACTTGTGGCACCTTAGAGACTAACCAATTTATTTGAGCATGAGCTTTCGTGAGCTACAGCTCACTTCATCAGATGTTTACCGTGGAAACTGCAGCAGACTTTATATACACACAGAAATCATAAAACAATACCTCCTCCCACCCCACTGTCCTGCTGGTAATAGCTTATCTAAAGTGATCAACAGGTGGGCCATTTCCAGCACAAATCCAGGTTTTCTCACCCTCCACCCCCCCACACAAATTCACTCTCCTGCTGGTGCTAGCCCATCCAAAGTGACAACTCTTTACATAATCAAGTCGGGCTATTTCCTGCATAGATCAAGGTTTTCTCACATCCCCCCCACCCCCATACACACACAAACTCACTCTCCTGCTGGTAATAGCTCATCTAAACTGACCATTCTCCAGGTTTAAATCCAAGTTAAACCAGAACATCTGGGGGGGGGGTAGGAAAAAACAAGAGGAAACAGGCTACCTTGCATAATGACTTAGCCACTCCCAGTCTCTATTTAAGCCTAAATTAATAGTATCCAATTTGCAAATGAATTCCAATTCAGCAGTTTCTCGCTGGAGTCTGGATTTGAAGTTTTTTTGTTTTAAGATAGCGACCTTCATGTCTGTGATTGCGTGACCAGAGAGATTGAAGTGTTCTCCGACTGGTTTATGAATGTTAGAATTCTTGACATCTGATTTGTGTCCATTTATTCTTTTACGTAGAGACTGTCCAGTTTGACCAATGTACATGGCAGAGGGGCATTGCTGGCACATGATGGCATATATCACATTGGTGGATGTGCAGGTGAACGAGCCTCTGATAGTGTGGCTGATGTTATTAGGCCCTGTGATGGTGTCCCCTGAATAGATATGTGGGCACAATTGGCAACGGGCTTTGTTGCAAGGATAAGTTCCTGGGTTAGTGGTTCTGTTGTGTGGTATGTGGTTGTTGGTGAGTATTTGCTTCAGGTTGCGGGGCTGTCTGTAGGCAAGGACTGGCCTGTCTCCCAAGACTTGTGAGAGTGTTGGGTCATCCTTTAGGATAGGTTGTAGATCCTTAATAATGCGTTGGAGGGGTTTTAGTTGGGGGCTGAAGGTGACGGCTAGTGGAGTTCTGTTATTTTCTTTGTTAGGCCTGTCCTGTAGTAGGTAACTTCTGGGAACTCTTCTGGCTCTATCAATCTGTTTCTTTACTTCTGCAGGTGGGTATTGTAGTTGTAAGAAAGCTTGACAGAGATCTTGTAGGTGTTTGTCTCTGTCTGAGGGGTTGGAGCAAATGCGGTTGTATCGCAGAGCTTGGCTGTAGACGATGGATCGTGTGGTGTGGTTAGGGTGAAAGCTGGAGGCATGCAGGTAGGAATAGCGGTCAGTAGGTTTCCGGTATAGGGTGGTGTTTATGTGGCCATTGTTTATTAGCACTGTAGTGTCCAGGAAGTGGATCTCTTGTGTGGACTGGACCAGGCTGAGGTTGGTGGTGGGATGGAAATTGTTGAAATCATGGTGGAATTCCTCAAGGGCTTCTTTTCCATGGGTCCAGATGATGAAGATGTCATCAATATAGCGCAAGTAGAGTAGGGGCTTTAGGGGACGAGAGCTGAGGAAGCGTTGTTCTAAATCAGCCATAAAAATGTTGGCATACTGTGGGGCCATGCGGGTACCCATAGCAGTGCCGCTGATCTGAAGGTATACATTGTCCCCAAATGTGAAATAGTTATGGGTAAGGACAAAGTCACAAAGTTCAGCCACCAGGTTAGCCGTGACATTATCGGGGATAGTGTTCTTGACGGCTTGTAGTCCATCTTTGTGTGGAATGTTGGTGTAGAGGGCTTCTACATCCATAGTAGCCAGGATGGTGTTATCAGGAAGATCACCGATGGATTGAAGTTTCCTCAGGAAGACAGTGGTGCCTCGAAGGTAGCTGGGAGTGCTGGTAGCGTAGGGCCTGAGGAGGGAGTCTACATAGCCAGACAATCCTGCTGTCAGGGTGCCAATGCCTGAGATGATGGGGCGCCCAGGATTTCCAGGTTTATGGATCTTGGGTAGTAGATAGAATATCCCAGGTCGGGGTTCCAGGGGTGTGTCTGTGCGGATTTGATCTTGTGCTTTTTCAGGAAGTTTCTTGAGCAAATGCTGTAGTTGCTTTTGGTAACTCTCAGTGGGATCATAGGGTAATGGCTTGTAGAAACTCGTGTTGGAGAGCTGCCGAGCAGCCTCTTGTTCATATTCCGACCTATTCATGATGACAACAGCACCTCCTTTGTCAGCCTTTTTGATTATGATGTCAGAGTTGTTTCTGAGGCTGTGGATGGCATTGCGTTCCGCATGGCTGAGGTTATGGGGCAAGTGATGCTGCTTTTCCACAATTTCAGCCCGTGCACGTCGGCGGAAGCACTCTATGTAGAAGTCCAGTCTGCTGTTTCGACCTTCAGGAGGAGTCCATCTAGAATCCCTCTTTCTGTAGTGTTGGCAGGGAGACCTCTGTGGATTAGTATGTTGTTCAGAGGTATTTTGGAAATATTCCTTGAGACGGAGACGTCGAAAATAGGATTCTAGGTCACCACAGAACTGTATCATGTTCGTGGGGGTGGAGGGGCAGAAGGAGAGGCCCCGAGATAGAACAGCTGCTTCTGCTGGGCTGAGAGTATAGTTGGATAGGTTAACAATATTGCTAGGTGGGGTGAGGGAACCATTGCTGTGGCCCCTTGTAGCATGTAGTAGTTTAGAAAGTTTAGTGTCTTTTTTCTTTTGTAGAGAAGCAAAGTGTGCGTTGTAAATGGCTTGTCTAGTTTTAGTAAAATCCAGCCACGAGGAAGTTTGTGTGGAAGGTTGGTTCTTTATGAGAGTATCCATTTTTGAGAGCTCATTCTTAAACTTGTGGCCACTATAAAATGTTAAAAATAAATAAGTATTTAATAATGAAATAGTGTTTTCTCTTCCTGTATGAGATGGTATAGAATAATCCTTTGGTTTCCAAACTTGTTCCGCCGCTTGTGCAGGGACAGCCCCTGGCGGCTGGGCCAGTTTGTTTACCTGCTGTGTCCGAAGGTTAGGCCAATCGCAGCTCCCAGGGGCCGCAGTTCACTGCTCCAGGCCAATGGGAGCAGCTGGAAGTGGCGGCCAGTATGTCCCTCGGCTGCACTGCTTCCAGGAACAATATTCCAAATTCTGAAGAGCAACAGTTGAGACTTCTGCAAAGAGTCAGGGCTCTGTACAAATTCTTCAACTAGTGATTACGAAAAAAGGAAATGAGCTGCTATATGAATAACATTTTTTATGAGAAGAGCTCTAATGAAATTTTCTCAAGTTAGCTCAAACACATGCTGAGAATCTTTTAGATCACTAGGGGTAGTTTGGGTCCCACATATTTGGAGGTACAATAACCCTGGATTCTGCAGCCATGTCAAAATTCTTCAGCAATGTTAAGTGACTGCAAAATCATGCCAGAATATATGATTTTAATAATATAAATCTGCTGTCCAAATGCACCACACAATCAACAGATATCACATTTTCTCCTTTCAAATACCTGGTCTGTGAAGATATGAAACACAAATTTACTTGATTTTCCCTGCAGCAAAAAAAAAAAAAAAAAAAAAACCATTACCAGTGTTTATGCAAAAAAAACCTACCATTGTCACCTCCCATTTCAAGCGCATGAGCTGCAAAATGTGCTCCTTTGTCTGCTCATTCCTGGAATGAGAAATGACAATGGCAGCAATTTGCAGCTCATATGCTGGTTGTGAGCAAAGTCAGTCAGGGGAAAGAAAGAAAAGACAGTCTGAACTGCATTAGGAAGCAGAGTAACAGCTGTGTTAGTCTGTATTCACAAAAAGAAAAGGAGTACTTGTGGCACCTTAGAGACTAACCAATTTATTTGAGCATGAGCTTTCGTGAGCTACAGCATCCGATGAAGTGAGCTGTAGCTCACGAAAGCTCATGCTCAAATAAATTGGTTAGTCTCTAAGGTGCCACAAGTACTCCTTTTCTTTTTGCATTAGGAAGAAAACTCCTGCATATATGAAAAAAAAAAAAAACAATGGGGAAATGGTATAAACATACACAGGCAAAACACACAAAAGATCATGGAAGGAAAGTAGGGATCATCTACTTGGAAAAGTGAAGATTCTTGAAAACCAGGAAAGTACTTGGGAAAATAATATAGACTACTGGGTAGAAGAATTAAATGTTTAAATTCATATTTGTTAAAAAAAATGAAGGTATCAAATAGAAACACAGGCAGAAATTCAATCTGAAACAATTAGAATTAATCCACCCCTACACACACAAACTTTCTTTCCACTTTGACATCAGTTCTTGTTATGTGTTGTGCCTGTGTCTGAATGGTGCTGTGAGCAAAAAGAAGCTGCCTCTTTCCTGTTATTTGATTCCTTCTGTGTTCAGAGATTCAGGACTTTTACATTCTTTGTAAATAGACAAGATTGTACCAAAGAAATACCTGACTATTGTCAATTTCTCCTCCTAAGTGGATCATCCCAGAGTCCTGGATTTTTTTTTTTTTGAGTCAAAAAGCAGCAACAATAATAACAACAAGAGAAGAGCTACATGTATAATAAAGAAATCAAAAACAAAAAAGAAGCAGCTCTGTTAAGATGCTAGCTCTGGAGAGGGAACCTTATGGCACTGCCATCCTTTTGTATTGCTGCAGCAGCCATAAAGATTAGGACAGACAAGGACACTGACCACTTTGACTCAGACTACCGTATAGAATGAGTTGTGATCTGAAGCAGTTTTCACGGTCTCCTGAAACCTGATTTAGCTAACACATAGTGTAGATCAGTTCCAACCTTTGTGACTGTAGCATGACTTCTGAAGCCTCTGTGATAAATGGTTTCAGAGGAACAGCCGTGTTAGTCTGTATTCGCAAAAAGAAAAGGAGTACTTGTGGCACCTTAGAGACTAAGCAATTTATTTGAGCATGAGCTTTCGTGAGCCACAGCTCACTTCATCAGATGTGTACCGTGGAAACTGCAGCAGACTTTATATACACACAGAGAATATGAAACAATACCTCCTCCCACCCCACTGTCCTGCTGGTAATAGCTTATCTAAAGTGATCAACAGGTGGGCCATTTCCAGCACAAATCCAGGTTTTCTCACCCTCCACCCCCCCACACAAATTCACTCTCCTGCTGGTGCTAGCCCATCCAAAGTGACAACTCTTTACATAATCAAGTCGGGCTATTTCCTGCATAGATCCAGGTTTTCTCACTTCCCCCCCACCCCCATACACACACAAACTCACTCTCCTGCTGGTAATAGCTCATCTAAACTGACCACTCTCCAAGTTTAAATCCAAGTTAAACCAGAATATCTGGGGGGGGGGGTAGGAAAAAACAAGAGGAAACAGGCTACCTTGCATAATGACTTAGCCACTCCCAGTCTCTATTTAAGCCTAAATTAATAGTATCCAATTTGCAAATGAATTCCAATTCAGCAGTTTCTCGCTGGAGTCTGGATTTGAAGTTTTTTTGTTTTAAGATAGCGACCTTCATGTCTGTGATTGCGTGACCAGAGAGATTGAAGTGTTCTCCGACTGGTTTATGAATGTTAGAATTCTTGACATCTGATTTGTGTCCATTTATTCTTTTACGTAGAGACTGTCCAGTTTGACCAATGTACATGGCAGAGGGGCATTGCTGGCACATGATGGCATATATCACATTGGTGGATGTGCAGGTGAGCGAGCCTCTGATAGTGTGGCTGATGTTATTAGGCCCTGTGATGGTGTCCCCTGAATAGATATGTGGGCACAATTGGCAACGGGCTTTGTTGCAAGGATAAGTTCCTGGGTTAGTGGTTCTGTTGTGTGGTATGTGGTTGTTGGTGAGTATTTGCTTCAGGTTGCGGGGCTGTCTGTAGGCAAGGACTGGCCTGTCTCCCAAGACTTGTGAGAGTGTTGGGTCATCCTTTAGGATAGGTTGTAGATCCTTAATAATGCGTTGGAGGGGTTTTAGTTGGGGGCTGAAGGTGACGGCTAGTGGTGTTCTGTTATTGTCTTTGTTAGGCCTGTCCTGTAGTAGGTAACTTCTGGGAACTCTTCTGGCTCTATCAATCTGTTTCTTTACTTCTGCAGGTGGGTATTGTAGTTGTAAGAAAGCTTGACAGAGATCTTGTAGGTGTTTGTCTCTGTCTGAGGGGTTGGAGCAAATGCGGTTGTATCGCAGAGCTTGGCTGTAGACGATGGATCGTGTGGTGTGGTCAGGGTGAAAGCTGGAGGCATGTAGGTAGGAATAGCGGTCAGTAGGTTTCCGGTATAGGGTGGTGTTTATGTGGCCATTGTTTATTAGCACTGTAGTATCCAGGAAGTGGATCTCTTGTGTGGACTGGACCAGGCTGAGGTTGATGGTGGGATGGAAATTGTTGAAATCATGGTGGAATTCCTCAAGGGCTTCTTTTCCATGGGTCCAGATGATGAAGATGTCATCAATATAGCGCAAGTAGAGTAGGGGCTTTAGGGGACGAGAGCTGAGGAAGCGGTGTTCTAAGTCAGCCATAAAAATGTTGGCATACTGTGGGGCCATGCGGGTACCCATAGCAGTGCCGCTGATCTGAAGGTATACATTGTCCCCAAATGTGAAATAGTTATGGGTAAGGACAAAGTCACAAAGTTCAGCCACCAGGTTAGCCGTGACATTATCGGGGATAGTGTTCCTGACGGCCTGTAGTCCATCTTTGTGTGGAATGTTGGTGTAGAGGGCTTCTACATCCATAGTAGCCAGGATGGTGTTATCAGGAAGATCACCGATGGATTGAAGTTTCCTCAGGAAGTCAGTGGTGTCTCGAAGGTAGCTGGGAGTGCTGGTAGCGTAGGGCCTGAGGAGGGAGTCTACATAGCCAGACAATCCTGCTGTCAGGGTGCCAATGCCTGAGATGATGGGGCGCCCAGGATTTCCAGGTTTATGGATCTTGGGTAGTAGATAGAATATCCCAGGTCGGGGTTCCAGGGGTGTGTCTGTGCGGATTTGATCTTGTGCTTTTTCAGGAAGTTTCTTGAGCAAATGCTGTAGTTGCTTTTGGTAACTCTCAGTGGGATCATAGGGTAATGGCTTGTAGAAACTCGTGTTGGAGAGCTGCCGAGCAGCCTCTTGTTCATATTCCGACCTATTCATGATGACAACAGCACCTCCTTTGTCAGCCTTTTTGATTATGATGTCAGAGTTGTTTCTGAGGCTGTGGATGGCATTGCGTTCCGCATGGCTGAGGTTATGGGGCAAGTGACGCTGCTTGTCCACAATTTCAGCCCGTGCACGTCGGCGGAAGCACTCTATGTAGAAGTCCAATCTGCTGTTTCGACCTTCAGGAGGAGTCCATCTAGAATCCCTCTTTCTGTAGTGTTGGCAGGGAGACCTCTGTGGATTAGTATGTTGTTCAGAGGTATTTTGGAAATATTCCTTGAGACGGAGACGTCGAAAATAGGATTCTAGGTCACCACAGAACTGTATCATGTTCGTGGGGGTGGAGGGGCAGAAGGAGAGGCCCCGAGATAGAACAGCTGCTTCTGCTGGGCTGAGAGTATAGTTGGATAGGTTAACAATATTGCTAGGTGGGGTGAGGGAACCATTGCTGTGGCCCCTTGTAGCATGTAGTAGTTTAGAAAGTTTAGTGTCCTTTTTCTTTTGTAGAGAAGCAAAGTGTGCATTGTAAATGGCTTGTCTAGTTTTAGTAAAATCCAGCCACGAGGAAGTTTGTGTGGAAGGTTGGTTCTTTATGAGAGTATCCATTTTTGAGAGCTCATTCTTAATCTTTCCCTGTTTGCTGTAGAGGATCTTGATCAGGTGATTCCGCAGTTTCTTTGAGAGCGTGAGGCACAAGCTGTCAGCATAGTCTGTGTGGTATGTAGATTGTAATGGATTTTTTACCTTCAGTCCTTTTGGTACGATGTCCATCTGTTTGCATTTGGAAAGGAAGATGATGTCTGTCTGTATCTGTACAAGTTTTTTCATGCAGTTGATAGATTTCCACTCCATACGGCTAAATGCAGTGCCTTGCATAATGACAGGTTTCAGAGGAACAGCCGTGTTAGTCTGTATTCGCAAAAAGAAAATGGACACAAATCAGATGTCAAGAATTCTAACATTCATAAACCAGTCGGAGAACACTTCAATCTCTCTGGTCACGCAATCACAGACATGAAGGTCGCTATCTTAAAACAAAAAAACTTCAAATCCAGACTCCAGCGAGAAACTGCTGAATTGGAATTCATTTGCAAATTGGATACTATTAATTTAGGCTTAAATAGAGACTGGGAGTGGCTAAGTCATTATGCAAGGTAGCCTGTTTCCTCTTGTTTTTTCCTACCCCCCCCCCAGATATTCTGGTTTAACTTGGATTTAAACTTGGAGAGTGGTCAGTTTAGATGAGCTATTACCAGCAGGAGAGTGAGTTTGTGTGTGTATGGGGGTGGGGGGGAAGTGAGAAAACCTGGATCTATGCAGGAAATAGCCCGACTTGATTATGTAAAGAGTTGTCACTTTGGATGGGCTAGCACCAGCAGGAGAGTGAATTTGTGTGGGGGGGTGGAGGGTGAGAAAACCTGGATTTGTGCTGGAAATGGCCCACCTGTTGATCACTTTAGATAAGCTATTACCAGCAGGACAGTGGGGTGGGAGGAGGTATTGTTTCATATTCTCTGTGTGTATATAAAGTCTGCTGCAGTTTCCACGGTACACATCTGATGAAGTGAGCTGTGGCTCACGAAAGCTCATGCTCAAATAAATTGGTTAGTCTCTAAGGTGCCACAAGTACTCCTTTTCTTTTTGCGAATACAGACTAACACGGCTGTTCCTCTGAAACCTGTCATTATGCAAGGCACTGCATTTAGCCGTATGGAGTGGAAATCTATCAACTGCATGAAAAAACTTGTACAGATACAGACAGACATCATCTTCCTTTCCAAATGCAAACAGATGGACATCGTACCAAAAGGACTGAAGGTAAAAAATCCATTACAATCTACATACCACACAGACTATGCTGACAGCTTGTGCCTCACGCTCTCAAAGAAACTGCGGAATCACCTGATCAAGATCCTCTACAGCAAACAGGGAAAGATTAAGAATGAGCTCTCAAAAATGGATACTCTCATAAAGAACCAACCTTCCACACAAACTTCCTCGTGGCTGGATTTTACTAAAACTAGACAAGCCATTTACAATGCACACTTTGCTTCTCTACAAAAGAAAAAGGACACTAAACTTTCTAAACTACTACATGCTACAAGGGGCCACAGCAATGGTTCCCTCACCCCACCTAGCAATATTGTTAACCTATCCAACTATACTCTCAGCCCAGCAGAAGCAGCTGTTCTATCTCGGGGCCTCTCCTTCTGCCCCTCCACCCCCACGAACATGATACAGTTCTGTGGTGACCTAGAATCCTATTTTCGACGTCTCCGTCTCAAGGAATATTTCCAAAATACCTCTGAACAACATACTAATCCACAGAGGTCTCCCTGCCAACACTACAGAAAGAGGGATTCTAGATGGACTCCTCCTGAAGGTCGAAACAGCAGATTGGACTTCTACATAGAGTGCTTCCGCCGACGTGCACGGGCTGAAATTGTGGACAAGCAGCGTCACTTGCCCCATAACCTCAGCCATGCGGAACGCAATGCCATCCACAGCCTCAGAAACAACTCTGACATCATAATCAAAAAGGCTGACAAAGGAGGTGCTGTTGTCATCATGAATAGGTCGGAATATGAACAAGAGGCTGCTCGGCAGCTCTCCAACACGAGTTTCTACAAGCCATTACCCTATGATCCCACTGAGAGTTACCAAAAGCAACTACAGCATTTGCTCAAGAAACTTCCTGAAAAAGCACAAGATCAAATCCGCACAGACACACCCCTGGAACCCCGACCTGGGATATTCTATCTACTACCCAAGATCCATAAACCTGGAAATCCTGGGCGCCCCATCATCTCAGGCATTGGCACCCTGACAGCAGGATTGTCTGGCTATGTAGACTCCCTCCTCAGGCCCTACGCTACCAGCACTCCCAGCTACCTTCGAGACACCACTGACTTCCTGAGGAAACTTCAATCCATCGGTGATCTTCCTGATAACACCATCCTGGCTACTATGGATGTAGAAGCCCTCTACACCAACATTCCACACAAAGATGGACTACAGGCCGTCAGGAACACTATCCCCGATAATGTCACGGCTAACCTGGTGGCTGAACTTTGTGACTTTGTCCTTACCCATAACTATTTCACATTTGGGGACAATGTATACCTTCAGATCAGCGGCACTGCTATGGGTACCCGCATGGCCCCACAGTATGCCAACATTTTTATGGCTGACTTAGAACACCGCTTCCTTAGCTCTCGTCCCCTAAAGCCCCTACTCTACTTGCGCTATTCTCTGTGTGTATATAAAGTCTGCTGCAGTTTCCACGGTACACATCTGATGAAGTGAGCTGTGGCTCACGAAAGCTCATGCTCAAATAAATTGGTTAGTCTCTAAGGTGCCACAAGTACTCCTTTTCTTTTTGTGATAAATGGTACATTCTGAAGTTGATTCTGTTGCCACAGAATTGAAGTGATTACATGGCCATGGTAATAGGTAACACTCAGAGACTGTAAGTATTTGTTTCTGCCAATCAGGTTGTGAAAGTATTAAATTATCTTTAAAAGCCCTCTTGTCTTAACTTTCAGGAAACTTTCTTTTATGAATTTCATCTTAAGCCAACTATGTGACAGTATAAAGTACATCTTCAGATCCATCACAAGGAGAGAAACATCAGTGTGTACTGTGACTGCTTATTAATAAGGATTATGAAAATTACTTTATAAGAATTGCTGCAAATGTTAATGAATTAAGCCCAAGCAGAAGGAAATGTAATGGATGCAATGTATGGGCAATCACTATTCTTCAAATGTAATGTTCTCCTTAGAATAAAGTAATGTTTTGGCATGATAGTAGCATAATTAATTAAAAGTTGTATTGGCTTTGCACATAGTATCATTAAACACAAATGTTAATTTATAGTCCAGAAATGCAGCCTCATCCAAAAACATGGAGCTTAGTTCTGCACATTAGCTTATAGAGCAATGCCATGTCTCTTTCCCTTTCTCTCTCTCAGACTCCTGTGTGAGTGTATATCCATCTGTGTTTTCAGGAAGACAAAAGTATCCAATTTGCTAAAGTAAGAACAATTTTGAAGAAAAAGAAAGATATGACTAAGCTAATATTAAAAGAGAGACTATTTTATTTAAAACAGACTAGGATGGGGTAAAAGTAAGTCTCAATTAAGTGTTGGCAAGTGCTAAAATACTTCTACCATGAAGTCTTGCAGTTTATGGAGGTATGATTCGTGTAGTTACGCATCATAATGGATTAATTATTTGCTTTTCTGATACTTAACAATTAGCTGCCAGAATTCTTACATGTCAGAACCAGTAGAGGTGGCAAATTATTGGTAAAATGGGGAAATTACAGCTCTTATAACTTATCCTATTATAAAAAAAAATTACAGTGAATGGTCACAGAGATTTTTGTCAATTTGAGATAATTGACAGCTATTGACCTGGATGAGAGGAAAAACTGAACAATTTTTAAATAGAAAGGGAATTGGTAAATCCTAATTTTTAAATGACAGCAGGGCCCTACTTATTTAAAAATACAATCTGAAGTGGAAATTGTAGAATATGTACAATATTTAAAGGGTTGTATTTAGGGCTGTCATGTGATTAAAAAAATTAATGGTGATTAATTGCACTGTTAAACAATAATAGAATACTATTTATTTAAACAGCGTACAGTGCTCACCTTATATTTATTTTTATTACAAATATTTGCACTATAAAAAAACCAAAAGAAATAGCATATTTCAATTCACCTAATACAAGTACTGTAGTGCAATCTCTTTATAGTGAAAATTGAACTTACAAATGTAGAATTATGTACAAAAAGTAACTGCATTCAAAAAACAAAACAATGTAAAACTTTAGAAACTACAAGTCCACTCAGTCCTACTTAAGCCAATCAGTCAGGCAAACAAGTTTGATAACAATTTGCAGGAGATAATGCTGCCCACGTCTTGTTTACAGTGTCAGTTGAAAGTGAGAAAAGGTGTTCGCATGGCACTGATGTAACTGGCATCGCAAGATATTTATGTGCTAGATGCGCTAAAGATTCATATGCCCCTTCATGCTTCAGCCACCATTCCAGAGGACATGCGTCCATACTGATGATGGGTTCTGAAAGATAATGATCGAAAGCAGAGCAGACTGACTCACATTCATTTTCATCATCTGAGTCAGATGTCACCAGCAGAAGGTTGATTTTCTTTTTTGGTGATTCGGGTTCTGTAGTTTCTGCATCGGAGCGCTGCTCTTTTAAGACATCGGAAAGCATTCTCCACACCTCGTCCCTCTCAGATTTTGGAAGGCACTTCAGATTCTTAAACCTTGGGCCAAGTGCTGTATCTAGCCTTAGAAATCTTAAATTGGTATCTTCTTTGCGTTTTGTCAAATCTGCTGTGAAAGTGTTCTTAAAATGAACGTGTTCTGGGTCATCATCCGAGACGGCTATAACATGAAATATATTGCAGAATGTGAGTAAAACAGAACAGGAGACATACAGTTCTCCCCCAAGGAGTTCAGTCACAAATTTAATGCATTATTTTTTTAATGAGCATCATCAGCATGGAAGCATGTCCTCTGGAATGGTGGATGTTTAACATATCTGGCACGTAAATACCTTATAACGCCGGCTACAAAAGTGACATGCAAACACCTGTTCTCACTTTCAGCTGACATTGTAAATAAGAAGCAGGCAGCAGTATCTCCCGTAAATGTAAACAAACTTGTTTGTCTTAGCCCTGGTCTACACTACGAGTTTAGGTCGGATTTAGCAGTGTTAGATCGGTTTAGCCCTGCACCCGTCCACATTACGAAGCCATTTTTTCTGACTCCAAGGGCTCTTAAAACCGGTTTCTGTACTGCTCCCCGATGAGTGGATTAGCACTGAAATCGACCTTGCTGGGTCCAATTTGGGGTAGTGTGGACCCAATTTGATGGTATTGGCCTCTGGGAGCTATCCCAGAGTGCTCCATTGTGACCGCTCTGGACAGCACTCTTAACAGATGCACTGGCCAGGTAGACAGGAAAAGCCCCGCAAACTTTTTAATTGCATTTCCTGTTTGGCCAGCATGGCGAGCTGATCAGCACAGGTGACCATGCAGTCCCAGAATCGCAAAAGAGCTCCAGCATGGACTGAACGAGAGGTACAGGATCTGATCGCTGTATGGGGAGACGAATTCATGCTATCAGAATTCTGTTTGAAAAGATGAAATGCCAAAATATTTGAAAAAAATCTCCAAGGGCATGAAGGACAGAGGCTATAACAAGGACCTGCAGCAGTGCCACGTGAAACTTAAGGAGCTCAGGCAAGCCTACCAAAGAAGCGGAGAGACAAATGGCCGCTCCGGGTCAGAGCCCCAGACATACCACTTCTATGATAAGCTGCATGCCATTCCAGGGGATGCCCCATCAGTGGACTCTCAAGCAACAGGGATGCAGATTTTGGGGACGAGGAAGATGATGATGAGGTTGAAGCACAGCAAGCAAGCGGAGAAACCATTTTCCCCGACAGCCAGGAACCGTTTTTCACCCTGGATGTAATACCCTCCCAACTCACCAAAGGTGGGCTCCTGGACCTAGAAGGCAGAGAAGGGACCTCTGGTGAGTGTACCTTTGTAAATATAATACACGGTTTAAAAGAAAGTGTGTTTAATGATTAATTTGCCCTGAAGACTTGTGATACATTCACGGCCAGTGCAGCTATTGGAAAAGTCTGTTAAAATGTATGGGGATGGAGCGGATATCCTCCAGGGACATCTTAATGAAGCTCTCCTGGAGGTACTCCCAAAGCCTTTGCAAAGGTTTCTGGGGAGGGCAGCCTTATTCCGTCCTCCATGGTAGGACACTTTACCACTGCAGGCCAACAGCACATAATCTGGAATCATTGCATAACAAAGCACGGCAGTGTATAGTCCTGGTGTTTGTGGCATTCAAGCAACATCCATTCTTTATCTCTCTGTGTTATCCTCAGGAGAGTGATATCATTCATGGTCACCTGGTTGAAATAGGGGAATTTTATTAAGGGGACATTCAGAGGTGGCCATTCCTGCTGGGCTGTTTGCCTGTGGCTGAACAGAAATCATCCCCGCTGTTAGCCACGTGGTTGGGGGAAGGGATGAAGCAATCATCCCAGAGAACTGTGTGTGTGTGTGTGTGGTGGGTGGGTGGGGGGGGTAAGTTGGGTTTGTGTTGCACGTTAACCTGAAAACCGCAGCCCCTACTTTTAAATGACCAACCCATTTTAAAGGGCCAACCCAACGGGTGCTTGGTATGTGAAATGAGGCGCTGCTGTTTGAAACCATTCCCACATGTTATGAAGGTTAAAGAAGCCAAAAGACCATGGCTTACCATATCTGCCTGCAATCCGAACTCTGTTGCCCGCCTGTCCTGCCTGTGTGATCTCTCACACCATTCCGGCAGGTCCTCGATATAAGAGGCAAAATGCTAGCTTGTAAAGAAAGCACACGTGCTATGCAATGTTAACAGCTAGGTTCACCGTGAAAGAGTCTACCCATTGTTCTCTAAAATGTGTCTTTTAAAGACTAATCTCCCTTTTTTCCCTCCCACAGCTGCAAATATTTCATTGCTCCGTGTATCATCTCCGTCCCAGAGGCTATAAAAGATTAGAAGCTGAAAAAAATGCACTTGTGATGAAATGTTCTCTGAGCTCATGCAGGACTCCCACGCTGAAAGAGCCCAGCACAATTCGTGGAGGGAGACAATGTCAGAGTCCAGGAAAGCACAAAATGAGCGAGAGGACAGGAGGGACGAGCGAGAGGACAGGAGGGATGAGCGAGAGGACAGGTGGCATCATAGTGATGAGAGGAGGCAGAATGCAATGCTGAGGCTACTGGAGGATCAAACTGATGTGCTCCGGTGTAAGTTTGAGCTGCAGGAAAGGCTGCAGGAGCACAGACTGCCGCTGCAGCCCCTGTGTAACCAACCGCCCTCCTCCCCAAGTTCCATAGCGTCCTCTCCCAGATGCCTAAGAACATGGTGGGGTGGGCCTCCGGGCACCAAACCACTCCACCCCAAAGGACTGCCCAAGAAACAGAAAGCTGACATTTAATAAGTTTTGAAGTGCAGTGTGGCCTTGTCCTTCCGTTCTCCCCTCCTCTACCACCCCACCCGGTGCTTTCCTCCTCCCTGACCCCTCCCGGACTATGTTGGCAGTTATCCCCTGAGTTGTGTGATGAATTAATAAAGAATGCATGAATTTGAAACAATGACTTTATTGCCTCTGCAAGCGGTGATCGAAGGGGGGAGGGGAGGACGGTTGGCTTACATGGAAGTAGAATGAACCAAGGGGGTGGGTTTTCATCAAGGAGAAACAAACAGAACTTTCACACTATAGCCTGGCCATTCATAAAACTGGTTTTCAAAGCTTCTTTGATGTGCAGTGCATGCTGCTGTGCTTTTCTAACTGCCCTGGCTGCACATATTCAGCGGCCAGGAGATTTGTCTCAACCTCCCACCGCACCATAAACGTCTCCCCCTTACTCTCACAGATATTGTGGAGTACACAGCAAGCAGTAATAACAGTGGGAATATTGGTTTCGCTGAGGTCTAACCGAGTCAGTAAACTGTGCCAGCATGCTTTTAAACGTCCAAATGCACATTCTACCACCATTCTGCACTTGCTCAGCCTATAGTTGAACTGATCCTTACTACTGTCCAGGCTGCCTGTGTACGGCTTCATGAGCCAGGGCATTAAGGGGCAGGCTGGGTCCCCAAGGATAACTATAGGCATTTCAACATCCCCAACAGTTATTTTCTGGTCTGGGAAGAAAGTCCCTTGCTGCAGCCGTTCCCACAGAACAGAGTTCCTAAAGATGCGAGCGTCATGTACCTTTCCCAGCCATCCCATGCTGATGTTGGTGAAACGTCCCTTGTGATCCACCAGTGCTTGCAGCACCATTGAAAAGTACCCCTTTCAGTTTATGTACTGGCTGCCTTGGTGGTCCGGTCCCAAGATAGATGGAACGCATTTCCCTATCACCCCACCACAATTAGGGAAACCATTGCAGCAAAGCCATCCACTGTGACCTGCACATTTCCCAGAGTTACTACCCTTGATAGCAGCAGGTCAGTGATCACGTTGGCTACTTGGATCACAGCAGCCCCACAGTAGAGTTGCCCACTCCAAATTGATTCCCGACTGACCGATAGCTGTCTGGGGTTGCAAACTTCCAGAGGTCTATCACCACTCGCTTGTGAACTGTGAGGGCTGCTCTCATATTGGTATTCTTGCACTTCAAGGCAGGGGAAAGCAAGTCACAAAGTTCCAAGAAAGTGCTCTTATGCATGCGAAAGTTTCACAGCCATTGGGAATTGTCCCAGACCTGGAACACTATGTGGTCCCACCAGTCTGTGCTTGTTTCCCGGGCTCGAATTGGCATTCCACTGTATGAGCCTTCCCCATTGCCATCAGGATGGCCAAATTGAGAGAAGTCTTTGTCCATGTCCTCATCACTCTCCTCCCCGCACTGCCGTCGCCTACTAACCTGTTTTGCAGGTTCTGGTTCTGCATATACTGCTGGATAATGCACATGGTGTTTAGAACGGTCACAACTGCTGTGGCGATCTGAGCAGGCTCCATGCTTGCCGTGGTATGGCATGAGCAGGAGAGCAGAGTGGCAGCGGAAGTGGCGGGTGGATGACGATGCTGACAGCAATGTGGCGCCCGCACGGAAAAAGGCATGAAACGATTGTTGGCCATTGCTTTCACAGAGGAGAGAGCAAGGGGTAGGCTAGCAGCAGACAGTGCAGTATGACTGCTCGCCATCGTCAGGGAGCTCGCCAACAGACAGTGCAGTATGACTCCTAGCTGTCATCATCTCCTGGGTGCATGCGGTGCTGCTGGCTGGGAGAGCAGCCTGAGGCAGAATGGCCCCCTCAAGGATTGAGCTCACAGCCCTGGGTTTAGCAGGCCAATGCTCAAACCACTGAGCTATCCCTCTGCCAATATTCCAGACAGGACTGAAACTCCATTAGACAAAACTTAAAGAAGAGAATGACCTGAGTCGCTCCCATTTATGTCCAGGCGCCCCTGACAGACCTCACCAAGGTCTGCCAGGAGCACCCATGTCCAAGGTGCCCTGACCGACCTCACCGAGGCAGGCCAAGAGCACCCAGGAAACAACGAGGATGGTTACCAATCGTAATGCACCATCTGCTGCCACAAGGCAATGAGCTGCTGCTGTGTAGCAATGCAGTCCCATGTCTGCCAGCACCCAGGAGACGTACGGTGATGGTGAGCTGAGCGGGCTCCATGCTTGCCATGATATGGCGTCTGCACGGGTAATCCAGGAAAAAAAGGCATGAAATGATTGTCTGCCATTGCTTTCATGGGGAGGGGGGCTGACGACATGTACCCAGAACCCAAAAACGCAACAACGTTTTTTGCCCCATCAGGCATTGGGATCTCAACCCAGAATTCCAATGGGTGGTGGAGACTGTGGGAATTGTGGGATAGCTACCCAGAGTGCAATGCTCTGGAAGTCGATGCTAGCCTTGGTACTGTGGATGCATTCTGCTGACTTAATGGTCTTACGTGGGGACACACACATTCGACTGTATAAAATGGATTTCTAAAAAATTGACTTCTATAAATTCAACCTAATTTCATAGTGTAGACATAGCCTTAGCAATTGGCTGAACAAGAAGGAGTTCTTAGGAGACTTGTAGGCTCTAAAGTTTTACATTGTTTTGTTTCTGAGTACAGTTATGTAACAAAAAAAAATCTACATTTGTAAATTGCACTTTCACGATAAAGAGATTGCACTCCAGTACCTGTATGAGGCGAATTGAAAAATACTATTTCTTTTATCATTTTTACAGTGCAAATATTTGTAATAAAAATAATAATATAAAGTGAGCACTGTACACTTGGTATTGTAATAGAAATCAATATATTTGAAAATGTGGAAAAACATCCAAAAATATTTAATACATTTCAATTGGTATTCTACTGTTTAACAGTGTGATTATTCAGTTAATTGTTTTGAGTTAATCGCGTGAGTTAGCTGTGATTAATTGACACTTAGTTGTATTACTTTTCCCTGAGGATTACAATAGTTTTAATTCAGATCATCTCATCTGTCTCCACAGACAGAGCAGATGAAAACCCATTTTGAATCTGAACATGGAAAGGGGAAGTGCTGTCTTTGTGTAGTTAAAGTGGTAAAACTTGTGTGTAGACATGCCTGTGCATTGTAAGCTCTTTAGAGCAGAGGCAATCTGGGTTTGTAGAGTGCTTAGTATAAGGAAGTTCTGAGTTAAGCTGAGTGCTCTAGATGATACCATAGTAGAAACAGAAGTAATAGAACCTCATTTATTTATTTAATTTACTTTATGTAGTTCCTGCAGGGATAGTCCAGCTGTTTTCTATATTACTTTTGCTGAGTGGCAGATGTACTCTGTAGATCCCTGCAGGAGCAGAAGGAAATGAATCTTTTATTCTTCACATTTTGGAAAAAGTCATATTAAGCTTAGGTAAGTGGTTGTTGTTGTTTTTTTTGTTTGTGTTGTTTGTTTGCTTATTTGTTTCTTCAAATGCCTTTGAGGCAGCTCTTATTGATACAAAGTAATTGGGAATAAATCTAGTCAATTTAGTAAAATTACCTAAATTTTTTAGGGCTACTTGGAGAATCCCTTCTCAAGCACATTAAAGGAGGAAAAGAAGTTGATGAATGACAGGACAAGACAGATGGGTGGAAAAGAACATACCAGATTGCTATTGTTTGAGTATATGTAATTGGTTTGACAGAATGATGGCAATGGTTATTCACATCAGGAAATTAGAAAGAATGCACTATTGTCCAAAGTGCTCCTGAGGAAAACTGCAGTTTTGGGGAAGCTGAAATGAAAAGTTCATGCATAACCCAATCATCAGTGCGGATGATGCATTTTCCCCTCTGACTGAGCCACAGAGGATATGCCTTATCCAAGCACACTGAGTTAGTACTTGGGGATCTGTCCCATAATGTCTAAGATGTACCTCCTTTTTTTATTAGAGAAGTATTTTGTTCACTGTCTTTTTATAAATATGCAAACACAGTTTGTATCATCAAGAAATACAATTTAGTGAAACTTTCGTTTAACAACTTGTCTTTGTTCTTCACTAGCTTTCTGTCACTGTCTGTTGCTCCTGTACAGAGCTTTTCTTGTTGAAGGTATGTTTAATTGTTTTCACTTTGATTAGGCCCATTCATTTTACTGTAATAAAGAAGGTAGCTACATTACTAACTTCAGCCTTTATCAGTGGCTGCAGCTCCAGTTACAGATGCATGCACTTGACTACAAAACAATTCTTCATCCATTCAGCTAATGCAAGCATATGGGGGTTGAACTAAAAAAACCTGGAGATGCTAATAGACTGGAGATAAGGAAAGGACTCACTGAAGCTTACGATTTGCTAAACTGAAAATAGTGAGAATAAATCAAGGAGAAGGGGAAAGGTAATGTTTTCAGAAAGTCATTATTTCTTCCATCATAGCCTCCTCCTGCTCATAATGTTATCCATACATCTTAAGAGCCTTTCAAGGTACAGTAGCAGAAACTCAAAAATGATAAGCATAAGGAAGAAATATTAAGAGGGGTGGAGGGTGACAGGAGGAATGCTTGTCTGACAGCAATTACATTCAGCCTTTTGAAAAACTCCAGAGCAGTTCTAAGATTCACTTGAAGCGACAGGCACCTACATTACATGATAATATTAATAAACACTTTACAAAAGAGTAGAGGAAGCCTAGAAGGTAGAGTCCGATAGATGCAGGAATAGCCTTAGAATCAGAGGAAACTGCACACAATATCATTTGATTGTCAGATTGTCAAGCTTGAGCATGAAAATAAAAAAAATGCTATTCACTAAGGGACCATATAAAAATGAGCAAATGACACTAACTTACTTTTACAAAACTACAAAGAACAAATATTATCTATAATCATGTTTATATTCTGGTGGATTGGGGTCCCACTCAAGCTACCAGTTAAGGACCCATTGTACTAGGACCTGCACATATATGCAATAAAAGACTGTCTCTCTCAAAGAGCTTACAATCTTAATTTTAACTAGCATGCAGATATACAATTAGCATCATAATGAATTATGGGGAATAGTGGCCAGATTTTTCATCCTGAGCCTACTCCTTAGTTCAGCTCAGTCTGTGTGAAGCAGTCAGCTTCTGTCCATAATTCATTAGCAGAAAGTTCTCCCAAAGTGGGGAACTCTCAACTCATGTAAAGGCACCAGAGCTGGCTCCTGTTCCAGCCAATCCCATTACGCTAGTGTAGGGAACATATCAGAGGTGATGAGAGAGGAAACATGTTATGGGTATGTTAAAAAGGGTAGTGGGTGGGACAGAGTTCCTCTTTACTGATTCTCAGCCAGCATACACCTCTGTCATTATAGCAAAGCCTGAGTTGCCCTGGCAGCATGAGTTAGAGCAAGAACAGGCCTGCTCAGACTAGTACACAGAATCGGGGAGATGTAGCGAGTTCCCTCACAGCCCACCTTTTCTGCACTGAGTGGACCTCAGGTACAGGAGTGAATCAAGGCCTTTACATACAATTTGACATAAACTATTAGATGTTCTGGAATGATCAGAGAAAAGCAGTATGGACCAGATATAGTAGATGTGATGCTTAATATACATCCAAAAGGTCATTTTTTTTCTCTAGTTCTGCTACAAGCCATTCCTGCCTCCACCGCCTTTAAAAAAAGAGGCTGTAGCAATCTTCACCTCCTTTTAGTCACAAAGCAGTCTGTAAAAAGCAGTGAGCTTTACAACTGAGCCTTAGCACCAGTCAAAGTATATCTCGACTCATTCAGCAGTTGAACATTTTTATTGCAGTCTGTGGAGATCCCGTCACACAACTCCTATTAATGGGAATTATGGGACTTTGGCTTCACATAATGTTTCAATCTGAAATGTGACCTCCGCACTATGTCTTTGCTCAGAATGTATTTGAAAGATATGGAATGTACTGAACCCAAATAATCCATGGATTTACAATATTTCCCTTTGGTGATTGCACTGCAGGCATTTGAAGCAACTGTTCTCATGAGGGTTAGTATTAAAGGAGGATTCACAAATATAGCCTCTTGCTGGATGGCTGTTTTACAAGATGTTACTAGAAAAGGAGTACTTGTGGGACCTTAGAGACTAACAAATCTATTTGAGAATAAGCTTTCGTGAGTTACAGCTCACTTCATCGGATGCATGCAGTAGAAAATACAGTGGGGAGATTTTTTTTCTCATGAAAGCTTATGCTCAAATAAATTGGTTAGACTCTAAGGTCCCACAAGTACTCCTCTTTCTTTTTGCGGATACAGACTAACATGGCTGCTACTCTGAAAGATGTTACTAGTCAATTCAGTTTAATCCATTTTAAACCTCCTTAGTATTCTGGCACTGCCTAAGTGTCTGAATTTTTAACTAAAAAAACCCACATAATTCCAGACCTCTGGCTCTCTATATTTGCATGTCAGTGACACTGGCAGCATCTTTGCCAACTAATATAACAAGGAGACAGTGTGACTGTGTAGGTGTTGTGTACTGAGAATCACTGAGCATGGATTTCTTACAGGGAGAAAATCAGCTAAAAAAGGTAAAAAAAAAAAAAAAAATCACATTTTGGTCCAAACAAAATATACTTTCAATTTTAAAAAGTAAACATCAAAGGATTAAAAATGAAGAGTAGCGGCAAAATATTGTTTTCCCCACACATTGCTTTGTTTTCACATTTGACAATGCTCTGTGTCAGATTAACTTCTGTGTTGCTAATGAGTTTCATTTATTACTTTTGTGTGCAAAAGGGTGAATGGTAGAAGTGAACAGGGGCCCTACAAACAGTCCACAAGAATTATGTCATTACGTTCATGAGGGGGGATCCAGCCTATTCACGACAGTGATCTGCTTTGGACCAGCAACTGAAAGGGCTCAATCCTACTTTTCTGAGCAACCAGTACTCTCAGAGTTTTGGCTGTACAAGATATAAGGGTCTGAACCCCAAATACTTACATGTTATTAAACAAAGAATGAAGCTTCTAAGAAAATTGTTAAAGTTCAAAATTCAGGAGTTCTGTTTCAGCACCTTACAAAAGCTGCTGTCCCTTGCAGCTCAAAACCTGTCTATTACAGACAAACACATTGTCCAGCTTTTATCCAATTTTAATGGCATTTGATTAGCTTCTCAGGGCAAGGCTCAGGCGTTCTTAAGTTACACTTTAAAAGTGACCCCAAACACTCACAACCACACAACTCAGACGGACTACAGCCTAGACTGTATGCACACATTCTACGCTGTCTGTCTTTCTCACTTGGAGCTAGGGGTAGAATTTCCTAGAGTGGGCTACTCAGAGTGAAAGGGAGTTAGTTAGAAATACGGCTTCTATTGCCAAAGGATTAACACTGTCTCTTTATAGTGTGTTCATGAATGCACTTCAAGGCACCCCTAGAAACTGAGATAAAAATGAAATTCACTTAGTTTCACTTTAGTCATAAGGATGCATTTATTTTCCTGAAGCAGAGATTTGTCATGCATTCAAATGTTCCATCCCTTCCCCTAGAGAACACATATGTCACCGTCATGCTGCCTCTGCCCACTGAGGGAATAATAATTTTGAAAAAGACTAACTGTTACAAAATGACAGTTTAATTTGCATGTGAAAGGTACTGCTCTGAGCAGAATTATAAAGAGCGATCATGTTCGCAGATATCAAAGGAAACAACTCAGAAAACAACTAAAATCTCATTGTTTGGACAACGTCTTCAGAAGACTACTAAACTGCACAGGTCGATGCAGTATGACTGGCTTGCAGCTGAGAAGGAGCACTAATGGGGCGACTGAATATGGTAACGATAACTCTGTGGTAGCAACTGTCATTTGAAAGAAATCATATTGTCACATTCTGTAAAAAACAAGGTGCACTTATACATTTACATTTTTCTAGGCAGTTGGTAGATAGTTCAGCCACATTCTGAAAATATGGCTGGGCCAGATGTGACTGATTATAATCCATTTTCACTGTGAATCAAGAAATATTTTAATCTTGGATTCTTCTACATATTGTATGATATGGAGCGTGCAAAAAAAAAACAAAAAAACTGTGCCGAACCAAAGGCAAGACACAATGAAAACAGTGTTAACTTTTGTTATGTTTGAGAGGTTTTGTTCTTTGCCAGGAACAGATAAATAAACAAAGGTATGCCTAACTATAAGCATCTTGTAGCGAAGTGATGACTCACTGGTGTGGTGCCTCCTACCGGTCGTCTTGGGAATTAGCTCTCCAGCATATGGAGCGCATCCTCCTGGCCGATGCCTTGCCTGCCGCTGGCCCCGTGTCCCTCCCGGACCCCGGTGCCCCTTTACCTCGGGGTTCTGCACCCAGCATTAACCCACAGTCTGGGTCTCCCCTCCAAGGGGAACCCCCAACCCTCTATTCCCACCTTGCCTCAGTGGCTACCGCCAGTCATCATCTAGCCCCCGCTCACTAGGAAAGACTGCAGTCTGTAAACCACTCATCACTGGCAAGCGGGGTTTGGACCTGCTGCCTTTCCCTGCAGCCCAGTACCTCTCTTTAGGCCTTGCACAAGGCCTGCAGCCTGGGGAGCTGCCAGGCTGCAGCTCCTCAGCTCCTCTTGCCTTTCCCCAGCACTACTCTACCTCTGGTACCCTGCTCGCAGGTAGCTAGGGCCTTCTCTCTCCACTGCTAGAGAGAGACTTTTCAGCTCCTGACTCACAACCCTTTTATAGGGCCAGGTGTGGCCTGATTGGGGCATGGCCCCAACTGTGGCTGCTTCCCCAATCATCCTAGTCTTTTCTCTCAGGAGTGGGGTAACTTCCCCGCTACACATCTGTCAAGGTTCCTCCCCCACTCTGAACTCTAGGGTACAGATGTGGGGACCTGCATGAAAAACCTCCTAAGCTTATCTTTACCAGCTTAGGTCAAAACTTCCCCAAGGTACAAAATATTCCACCCGTTGTCCTTGGATTGGCCGCTACCACCACCAAACTAATACTGGTTACTGGGGAAGAGCTGTTTGGACGCGTCTTTCCCCACAAAATACTTCCCAAAACCTTGCACCCCACTTCCTGGACAAGGTTTGGTAAAAAACCTCACCAATTTGCCTAGGTGACTACAGACCCAGACCCTTGGATCTTAAGAACAATGAACAATCCTCCCAACACTTGCACCCCCCCTTTCCTGGGAAATGTTGGATAAAAAGCCTCACCAATTTGCATAGGTGACCACAGACCCAAACCCTTGGATCTGAGAACAATGAAAAAGCATTCAGTTTTCTTACAAGAAGACTTTTAATAAAAAATAGAAGTAAATAGAAATAAAGAAATCCCCCCCTGTAAAATCAGGATGGTAGATACCTTACAGGGTAATTAGATTCAAAAACATAGAGAACCCCTCTAGGCAAAACCTTAAGTTACAAAAAAGATACACAGACAGAAATAGTTATTCTATTCAGCACAATTCTTTTCTCAGCCATTTAAAGAAATCATAATCTAACACATACCTAGCTAGATTACTTACTAAAAGTTCTAAGACTCCATTCCTGGTCTATCCCCGGCAGAAACAACATATAGACAGACACACAGACCCTTTGTTTCTCTCCCTCCTCCCAGCTTTTGAAAGTATCTTGTCTCCTCATTGGTCATTTTGGTCAGGTGCCAGCGAGGTTACCTTTAGCTTCTTAACCCTTTACAGGTGAGAGGAGCTTTCCCCTGGCCAGGAGGGATTTCAAAGGGGTTTACCCTTCCCTTTATATTTATGACAAAATCTCTATGGCACTCATAGCTGAAGTGTTTGGATGTAAAAATCCTAGTATGGAAGGCAATGTCTTAATAGGTTTCAGAGTAACAGCCGTGTTGGTCTGTATTCACAAAAAGAAAAGGATTACTTGTGGCACCTTAGAGTGCTAGGGGTCCTGGCCATTTTGAGCCTCCTGGAAAAATCTTCCACTGCCACAGCCCTGGGGCTGGAGAAGCTCTCCGCGGTGGGGTCACAGAGCTTTTCTGGTCTCAGGAGCACAGTGCGGGAAAGGGCGTGGAAAGGAGCGAGCAGGGGTGGGGCCTCAGGGAAAGGGGCAGAATGGGGCCTGTCTGTGGGCAGAATGGGGGTGGGGCCACAGGGGAAGGGGATTAATGGGGTGGGGCCATGAGGTGGTGCCACAGTCCCGGCCAGGGCCATGGCGGGGTGACAACAGTAAGTGGGCAGGGCATTGGCCATCAGAGGCAGGGCCTTGGTCAAAAGAGATGAGGCAGAGGCTAGCTTCGCCCAAGCGAAGCTTCACCTGCTCGCCATGATTGAATGGATTAGTAGGCAGCTGTGAAGATCCACATCTCCATAAAAGCAACTTTAAGACTCACCAAGTCTCACTCATTCAGCAAGTTACACATTAGAAGTGCACCCGCATGGAAGGGTGGACACTGGGTACAACTTTCATGCCCCTTATCTTGTCTGACCAGCACATCCTTCAGAGCCTTCAGTCCTTCCTGAGTAGAAACACAGCCAAATACAGAGCAACCACAAACCAGAAGCTCTTGGGCTCTAAGTTTCCAAAACTCCCTGTCAGGGCATATCTTCCCCTAGCATCAAGAGATCCAACACCTGTTAAAATATGATGATCACCAACTGTCTACAGCAATTGACACTCTGGCCCAAAGTCCTTTATCATCACATCACCTGCACAGATCACCATAGTTCTCCGATGACCTCAGCAACTGAAACATGAAGGCAGAAGACTGGAGTGCCAAGAAAAATGTGCTGAAGCACACAGCAGTGTACCAACTATCCTCTTTGACAAAATGGGTTCTGTCCTTCAGAATAGATGTACTAAAGCTGCTGAAAGAAGTCTGTGCTATCATTTGGAATCTAGACATATGCTTCTGCTAGCTGATCAAAGCCTGCAGGGAATGCTTTGGCTAACAACCAGCTTGAAAACTCTTAAAAAAAAAAAAAACTAGATACCAACAGCCACACCAATTACTGTCTGGTCTCATGCCCCTGCTTTCTGCACAAAATTATTAAGAAGATGGTAGGGGACTGTCTCCAGCATCACCTGATGTCTGTCAATGTCCTGGACTCCCACGCAGTCAGGCCTTAGGCCAGATTGTGTCACTTGTAACACTGATGGATGAACTCAGAACAATGGCCACAGGTGAAGCGACAGGATGCTGATGCTACACAACCAGCTGCTGTTAACCTGCTGTTTAGGTGGTATTGCTGACCCATATATATGTGCTAGCAGCAGTTAATGAAAGTGAGCTAGACTGACTGTGCTCATTACTTTCCAACAGGTCCCAAAGGGTCATGATAAGCAGCTTCTCCTCCTCCTCTCGCAAGAGCTGTGATAAGTGGAACCCTACAGGTCACAAACCCATCACCATTTTTATTAAAAAAATATGTATTGACCTTCAGGGAAGATCATGCTATGACACAGGCTACAATGTCAGCAGTACTCTGATGACACATAACCTTCTTTGCATCCAGAACAGACAGCATCTCACTGTGCAGAGGAAATTAGAGCCTGAATGAAAAACTGCCATAAAGCTGAATTTATGAAAAAACTGAAATGATGCTAATCAGAAGAAACACTTAGAGGAATTTGTGAGCTACAGCACCTCCCCATCAGTCAAGATAATTTATCTATCAGCAGTTAAGCTAGTGTGAAGCCAGGAGATATGGTGGGATGTTATTGTTCCTGGACACTTTACTAGCAGCTCATCAAAATAACTTTTCTTTCTTCTGTGGCTAGTAAGCTGGGCTTTTGTGGAGGAAATAAGTTGATGCATAATGTGCTTACTCATCTCCTCAGCTGGAGAAACCTACAAGAGCATTTGATATCAGTGCAGTGGATCTCTATTCCATTCTAGATCCTGTTGCAGATCCTGCAATGCTTACAAAGCTCTTAATGGGATAGCCTCATGCTATCTCTGGGAATTCTTTTACTTCTTTCAGAATTTGCCATAGTGTGACAGGGTCCCTGGGGTGCAACCTGGATTGTAGGGCTACTCAGCTCTCCAAACCCACCAACCTGGATTGTCTCTCATACTGTGATATTTCAGTAACACATATAGTGATACTTTGTAACTTCACATACAATGATAGTTCACACAATCCAACTGGATATTAATGTTCAATGGATCAAGACTCTTCAAATGATACCTCATAAGGCATGCTTTGTACAAAACATATCATAATCATATTGCAGTGGTGAATATGGAGGTTACAGACTGCTACTTGAGGTACAGAGGACACACAAAGCAGCTACAGTCAGTCACACAGTACATTACTGTAGTATATAGTCAAAAAAACAACGAGGAGTCCAGTGGCACAGTAAAGACTAATAGATTTATTTGGGCATAAGCTTTTGTGGGTAAAACACCCACTTCTTCAGATGCATGGAGTGAAAATTACAGATGCAGGCATAAATCTACTGACACATGAAGAGAAGGGAGTTATCTCACAAGTGGAGAACCAGTGTTGACAGGGCCAATTCAATCAGGATGGATGTGGTCCATTCCCAATAATTGACACGGCTATCCCTCTGATACTTGTAGTATATTGTGGTACTGGCTCTTTAAAATTAGTCATCTGTAATCACCAAAGGTCATTTATCATCAGGGAACTCTCACATGATGCAGGCATAGTCAGGATCTCATGCTTAGAGTCTTCGATGTCTTCCATCTTGCTATGTAACTAATAAAGAAAGTTGTGATATAAACTTCATATCTGGGGTCTCAATTTGAGTCCCTGAAGTATAGAGGCTTCATTCTACAAGAAGATACTCTTGGATACTCTGACCATGTTAGAGAGCATGACAATTGCAACTAGTGGAGCCCAGCTGTAGGCTCAAAAGAGCCAGGGGTAGGCCTAAAGTTCTGTAACACTTTCTCAAAGAAGATCAGGATGTCTCTAGTCTATACCATCTTCCATATGACAAACTGGATTATTTAATTAATATTGTATGTTATTACAAACCATTAATTTACTATACCTCTAATATCAGTAGCAGAGAGATTGGTGCTAGTGAATGTCAAAGCCCAGTGGCTAAGGGGCAGGGTAGGTATGCCAATGGCTGTCAGTTTGCTTCTTACTGTGGCGCTGGCAAACCAGACCAGCTCTTGACATAATGTACCCCTGTGTCTACTCCCTACACTCTGTTGTAATAATCTTTGTACAAAATATGTTGTGTAAGGTATCATCTGAAAACTCATATTTTGCTGATTAATACTGTCCTTATAAAATATGTGTGGCAACATTTTATAAGATACCACAATATGATGATCTTGAAACATATTCCAAACTGAGGTTGGCAAACAGAGCTGTCTCAAAGAAAGGATTGTGTGCTCTGCTTAATTTGCATTTAATTAAGCAAATTAAATTAAATTAAGCAATACATAGAGTAATCAAGCAGGAAGGTTGTGACATAAGTCCCACAAGAGCCACAGTGAGATTACTCAATTAGGGCAAACTGCAAAGAATGGGGCAGGCAATCCCCAAAGTTGGTGGGTATTCCAATTCTTAGATTTAGCAAGCCAGCATAAACAGCTTCTACAATACCTTACTGGTTACCCAGATTTAGCCAAAACACAGTTCTCTTTAGCAACTCAGCCTTGGGCTTCCATCCAGACACTCAAGTCAAATATGATGAAGGTTACTGAAAATCTTATTAATAATATAAGAAAGTTCTACCCATCCCAAAGGATTGGACACATTACCTCCCAAGTTAATGAATATTTCAGCTCTTACCCAAATACAAGCTTACAGTCAATTCTTATTAACTAAACTAAAAGTTATTCAAAAAGAAAAGAAAGAGAGTATTGTTATACATACAGTATCAGTATACATACAGACATGAGTATAGTTTTGACAGATCCGTTTCATAGTAGAGATGGTGATCTTTGTAGTTGCAAAGACTTCTTTCAGGATTAGTCCATAGGTTATAGTCCAGTGTTCATATCCAGGGTGATCCAGGTGGGACTGGAGATCTCAGTCTTATGACTCAAGCTTCCCCTTCATAAAGCATCAAGCAGATCTGAGATAAAAAGGATCAGGACCCAACAGGCTTTTTTTATATATATATACAGTTCCAGGCCTTCTCTTGACAGCTCAGAGTTGTTAGGCGAACAATAGGCAATCATCGAGACTTTGAAGTAGACCTATTTCCTAAGCATCACCAGTAATTAGCTACATAGATTAACATAAGGCAATTGCCTGTTTTCCACCATTTGCAGGTGATTTCCTATACATTCAAAGAGAGAGCAACACAGTGATATCACTATATTTTCAGTTTATTTAAATGTTAAGATGTCCTTTTGATCTCTGATTTAGCTGAATACAGCACAGACAGGAACTGTTTGATTACATTAAAAAGAAAAGGAGTACTTGTGGCACCTTAGAGACTAACCAATTTATTTGAGCATGAGCTTTCGTGAGCAAAGCTCATGCTCAAATAAATTGGTTAGTCTCTAAGGTGCCGCAAGTACTCCTTTTCTTTTTGCGAATACAGACTAACACGGCTGTTACTCTGAAACCTTTGATTACATTGTTAACCTCTAACAATATATATGTAAACATACAAAACCACAAACATTATCTACCAATTTGTCACTAAAGGCTGAATTTGGGCCATTTACCCTGCAGGATGCTTAATCCTTTCTGGCCATCTGGCACAAAGGGAAACAAAAGAAGCTCCACCAGGTGAGGAGGAGCAGCAGGGAAGATCCCCTGCTGTAGACTCTTTGTCTCCTGAATCTCATCTGGAGATTTTTTCCAAGTGGGCTACTGGCACTATAAAAAGGGGCCCAAAGTACCCCTCTTTCTCCCTCTCTTTCTTTGTTAATAATTGTACTGGGCCACAAACCAGGAGAGTCTGTCGGGAACAAGAGGTGGTGGGGAAAACTTTGCTTTGAATTTGACACAGTTTGTTAAGTTAGGCATTAGTTGTGTTTTATCTCTATTTTTCTTGAACCATTTCCAACTTTTATGCCTCATTACTTGTAGTCACGTAAAACCTATGTCTTTACAGTTAATACACATTTCATTGTTTTATCTAATCCAGTGTGTTTGAATTGTATGTATGGGAAACTCCATTCGAGATAATAAGATGTTTGCATGTCATTGCTATTAATAAAATAAAATACTTTATATCAGCTTGTATTGTCTAGGAGAGATCTGGGAATACAGGACATACATTTCTGGGGGGAAATCTAGGAGTGTGGGGGGGGAGTCATTCTGTAATGTAAACAAAGTGTGGCTGGCTGGCTGCAGCACACACACACACACTAAGCTGGGAGTGACTTGCATTCTGAAGGCTGTTTGTGAGACATTGTGACTGAAGGCTACAGCAGCAAAGCAGTGTAAAGTACACCCCAGGTAAGAGGGCAGTGTTGACACAGCTACTCATTAGTCTAGACTTTACCCTGGGTATGTCACAGTGGCAGGTTATTTTAAATGAGGTTTACACTTTAAGCACTGGTATAGCAATTTTTAAGTGAGTCTCGGGTGTGGTGGCTGCAAACAGTCAAAGAAAGGTTACAGTTTGTTGTTTTTTTGTTTGCTTATTTTGGGTAAAGTGAAAAAAAAAACAGTAACACATAAAAATGAGCAATAGTGAGACAACTGCAAAGCTACAATTGCCCAGACTGGAGAAAGAAGACATTGATAGAGAAAAAAACACCAAAAGTGGCAAATGGAGATAAGGATTAAGGAGCAGGAAGATGCCCATTAGAGAGCCCTGAAGATGAGAAGCTAAAAGAGGAGAGAGAAATAGCTGCCTACAAGTGAGCCATGGACTGGAAGGAGAAAGAATCAGCCAACCTCCAACAAGCTGTAGAAGCTGAGAAGCAGAAATAAGAGAGAGAAACAGCTATGTATACATGACTCATGGAGCTGCAAGAGAAAAAAGCCCAAGAAAAAGAGAAGGAGAGGAAACATAACTGGGACATGAGAGAAAAACATAGACAGATGCCAGAGTCGCCAACCTCTCTCTCCACTCAAGGAACCCTCAGCTTAGACAAGTTGTGCCCTGCATACAAGGAATCAGACTGCACTGAAGAATACTTTACCACTTTTGAAAAGCTATGTGAGGTTCATAAGATTCCTGAGGTCATGAAAGTCCACACACTGATTGCAAAACTGTCTGGTGAAGCTTTGAATTTATTTAATTAAATGCCAATTCAGGAAGTTTTGATTTATTCGGAATTTAAGAAAGCTGTTTTACAAAGATTTTAAATGACTCCTGACGTGTATATGTTAAAATTTAGAAATATCAAGAAATGTGCTGGCATGAGTCATAGTGAATATGCCTATAAGATGTGGGTAAAAGGGATGGGGGCTGAGAAGTGTGACCTGTTGTTTGATCTCATTGCTCAAGAGCATTTCTTAAGCATGTGCACTAAAGATGTAAGGAATAGCCTGTGGCATAAGTCTTCAACATCTGTTTTAGAAATGGCCACTCTGGAGGATGACTTTACGCAAGCACAGATATCCATTGATTGCAAGTCACAAAAGGAGGGTCACAAACCCAGTGTAAATGGGGGATCTCGTTTTACCCCCAGGAAGAAGGAGAGTGGTTGAGAGCCCAAGCACTCACCCCCTCAGAATAATTCCCCTCCTGAGAATCCCCATCACAAACTTCCTGTGAAGGAGGAGGGTCTAAAAAGGTGTTTCCAGTGTAACTCCACTGATCACCTAAGAAATAAATACACTAAGCTAAAAGAAACTAAGCCCCATCCAACCCATATTAATACAGCTGTCCTTAACACAGGAGCTCCAGAGACACCCCCAGGTTATACAATGAATTTTGTGAGGACTGACCCTGAGGGGATAGATATGGAATTTATTAAGGTTGCCAGAGTAAATAACAAGGAAAACATAGTGTGGAGAGACACCAGAACCCAGATTTCTGTGGTCAAGGGAAGCATGGTCTAAAAGACTGACATGCTACCTGACCAAAAGGTGAGCTTCTGGCAATGGGGGACATAAATTCCTGTAACCTTAAGCTAAGGTGCATGTAGAATGGGAAGGTTTAGAAGGTGTCGTGACAGAAGGGGTGCTGGATAGTATCCCAGTTGAAATGCTTGTTGGGAATGATATTTTGCATATGGCTAAGGCTATTAATATGGTAACCCATAGCAAAAGAGAATATTGTGCTGGCATCCCAGAGGGAAGTGGTAAAGTCCAAGAAACGGATGAGAGAGAAAAGGAAAGTCTGTCTAACTCCTCTGCAGTAGAAGGAAAATGTGTGTTTCCAGGTGTGGCAGGGGCTGAGGCTGGCTCCTGCATAGCAGAGAAAAGCAGTATGCCTTTGGAGCCAGAGGAAGGGATGACCTCTGGGACTGAAGACGCTATCTCAAATGTCAACTGCCAGTGTTTTGCTGTTGAACAAAGGATTGACCCCACTCTAGACAGCATAAGAAAATATTTCCTGGGGGATGGTGGTGGGAAGGAAAAATGGGGGGAAGTTTTGAAGAAGATGTGAGGCTTCTGTGCAGGGGAGTAATGGGCAACACTATAAGCAATTAGTTGTGCCCACCCAGCACTGTGGGGAATTAATGTTGTTAGCGCATGATTGTCTTTCTGCTGGTCACTTGGGAGCACAACAAACCTATGACAGGATAAAGAAAATTTTCTGCTGGCCAGGAACATAGAATGATGTGAAGAATTATTGCAGTCCTTGTGAATTATGTCAAAAAAGAAAAAGATCCACAGGACCCTGGAAAGTTCCTCTACTCCCATGGCCTGTAATACAATGTCTGAGGGTAGCAATGGACACCGTGGGCCCTATGCCATGTCCTACCTGTAGAGGGAAAAATATATCTTAGTGGTGGTGGATTTTGCCACTAAACACCCTGAAGCAGTAGCTCTGTCTAACATTGAGGCAGAATCTGTAGCAAGAGCACTTCTCACTGTCTTTAGAAGAGTAGGTTTCCCTAAAGAGATTTTATCTGACCTTGGGTCAAATTTCATGTCTCAGCTACCTGGGGAGCTATGAAAGTTATGTGGGGTGAAACAACTAAAAGCTATCTCATATAACCCAGAAACAAATTTTGGTGGAAAGATTCAATGGGACCCTAAAATCTATGCTGGGAATGTATGCAGATAAGACAGTTCAAGATTGGGATGAATTATTACTATATTTGATGTTTGCTTTTAGGGAAGTATATCAAGAACCATTGGGTTCTCCCCATTTGATCTCCTATTTGTCTGAAAAGTGAGGGGACCCCTAGATCTCATGAGAGATCCTGGGAAGGGGACTGTGTTGCTGGCTGAGTAGGTTGTGTTAGAATGTAGTTAGGTCTATTCACTTATATGGATCAAAGTAATTGTTAGATGTATAAGTGTGCCTTCAAATGTTTAAACTTCATGAAACTAGTGGAATGTTACTTGTATTTCTTTTGCTTATCTGTACCTGTCATAATGTAAGAGCAAACATTTACATAGTAAATACACTTGTAACTAAATTACCCATCAAAGAAATCTTGGCAAATGCTAATGAAGGACTTGAAGAGTTTAAGGGAAAATGCTAATTTCAAGCAAGTGGCCATTATATGATGGGAGGTGAAAAGCCTAAGTGCATTCCTCACACACCATCATCAAAGGAAAAGCCCACAAAACCATCAGCTTGCTTTCTGTGTGAAGATACTGTAAATATGAATTCAAAGAAAGATCCATTATCACTGGACTGTTGGATTCTAACAGGGCAGAATAACTGAATGAGAAGATCGAGATCTCCAGAGTTATTCTAGATAACCCTGAAACACTTTTGGGAAACTGGCAGTTTATTACGTCACTGCCACCATTTGGAATTACAAACTGTGTTTTATCTGTTATTATATTTTACCTGCTTTAACCTCTTTATAACTCTCATTCTTTTTTTCTTAGCTAATAAATCTTTAGTTAGTTTACTATAGAACTGGCTGCCAAATTGTTGTTGGTGTAAGATCTGGAGTACTAATTGATCTGGGGTAAGTGGTTGGTCCTTGGGACTCAGAGCAACCTGATGTGGTGTTTCAGTACCTGTTTATCATGAAGTTCAGTTTGTCTGTGTCATAAATATAAAGGGAAGGGTAAACCCCTTTGAAATCCCTCCTGGCCAGGGGAAAGCTCCTCTCACCTGTAAAGGGTTAAGAAGCTAAAGGTAACCTCGCTGGCACCTGACCAAAATGACCAATGAGGAGACAAGATACTTTCAAAAGCTGGGAGGAGGGAGAGAAACAAAGGGTCTGTGTCTGTCTGTAGTCGTCTTGGCCGGGGATAGACCAGGAATGGAGTCTTAGAACTTTTAGTAAGTAATCTAGCTAGGTATGTGTTAGATTATGATTTCTTTAAATGTCTGAGAAAAGCATTGTGCTGAATAGAATAACTATTTCTGTCTGTGTATCTTTTTTGTAACTTAAGGGTTTTGCCTAGAGGGGTTCTCTATGTTTTTGAAATCTAATTACCGTGTAAGATATCTACCATCCTGATTTTACAGGGGGGATTTCTTTATTTCTATTTACTTCTATTTTTTATTAAAAGTCTTCTTGTAAAAAACGGAATGCTTTTTCATTGTTCTCAGATCCAAGGGTTTGGGTCTGTGGTCACCTATGCAAATTGGTGAGGCTTTTTATCCAACATTTCCCAGGAAAGGGGGGGTGCAAGTGTTGGGAGGATTGTTCATTGTTCTTAAGATCCAAGGGTCTGGGTCTGTAGTCACCTAGGCAAATTGGTGAGGCTTTTTACCAAACCTTGTCCAGGAAGTGGGGTGCAAGGTTTTGGGAAGTATTTTGGGGGGAAAGACGCGTCCAAACAGCTCTTCCCCAGTAACCAGTATTAGTTTGGTGGTGGTAGCGGCCAGTCCAAGGACAACAGGGGGAATATTTTGTACCTTGGGGAAGTTTTGACCTAAGCTGGTAAAGATAAGCTTAGGAGGTTTTTTCATGCAGGTCCCCACATCTGTACCCTAGAGTTCAGAGTGGGGGAGGAACCTTGACATGGTGGCATAGCAGTGGGATTAACCTGAAATCATTTTGAGATCCAGTTGAGATTTTTTTTAACTAGAAATACAGATTTTAAAAAGGATTTTTTTTTTCCTTTGGAAAGGAAGTCCAGAAAGCAGCTGAAACTGAAAGCAGCTTGTTTTTTCTCTGCTTTGTGGCCAAGCAGAGACAAAAGGGGATTATCTTTGTGAATTGCAGGTTTTCTTTGCCTGGAGGCAGGGTACTTAACTCCTGCAGGGAAATTCACAGTCTTCCAACCCAGAGTTTTTTTTTTCTTTTCTTCCTAAAAGTAAATAGGGGGGGTGTGCTCTACCCAATTGCCTGGAGACAAAAGTGGCAGGGTTTTTTTTTTTAGGATTTTGATTTTTTTGTTTTACAAGGAGCACAGGTTTGAAAAGGATTTTTTTTTCTTTGGGCTGGGTAAGCAGGTTTCCAAGTAGTTGGAGGTTTTTTGCATTAATTTGGGCCCAGAGCAGAGACAAGGGAATTGTCTTTTTCTGTAGGCTGACAATCACTAGCAGAGAATAGGTATTCTATTCCAGCACAGCAAAATTTTACAGCCAAGTTTTGTTTGTTTAGTTCTAAACCTCGGGTGTAAAGTTAGTTAAAAACAGAGAGGTTAGAATGGCAAAATCCGTGGCTCGACTACAGCTCGAATTAGCCAAATTTCAGGCTGAGGAAAGACAAAGGGAACATGAAAGACAGATAGAACTCATGCGGCTGAAGAAGGAACAAGAAAGGGAGGCAGAACAACACCAAGCGGCTGCTCACAGGAGAGCTATGGAAGCGAGGGACAAAGAACTGGAGGAGAAGGAAAAAGAGAGGAAGTATGTGGAGGAGATGGAGAAGATAAAGGTTCAGCGGAATATCCCAACAAACCCTAGTAATCCTTCTCCAAGTACCACTTCCCATCCCAGAAAGTTCCCCACCTACAAGGCAGGCGATGATACTGAGGCCTTCCTAGAAAACTTCGAAAGGGCCTGCCTTGGGTACAACATCTCTACTGACCAATACATGGTAGAGCTGAGGCCGCAGCTCAGTGGACCCTTAGCTGAGGTGGCAGCTGAAATGCCTAAAGAACACATGAACAAGTATGAACTGTTTAAATCCAAGGCGAGAGTCAGAATGGGGATAACGCCCGAGCAGTCTCGTCGGAGGTTCAGAGCCCTAAGATGGAAACCAGACATGTCATTTACCCGACATGCCTACCACATTGTGAAACATTGGGATGCCTGGATATCAGGAGCAAGTGTTGAATCTCCAGTAAATTTGCCCTTCCTAATGCAAATGGAACAATTCTTAGAGGGTGTTCCTGGGGAAATACAAAGATACATCCTAGATGGGAAACCCAAAACTGTAATTGAGGCAGGAGAGATTGGAGCCAGATGGGTGGAGGTGGCAGAGAAGAAGAAAACTGGTCGCAGTTGGAGCAGAGACCAGAAGGGACCACTCCAGACCACACCCTATTACCGGGGGCCGCCCAAAGCCCCACCTACCTCCCAAAGAACCCTCCAGACCCCTTATCGTCCCACCACCCCGTTCTCCAGCAACCCTCCTCGCCCCAGTGACCCGTCAGCTGGACGATGTTTTAAGTGTAACGAGCTGGGGCATGTAAAGGCCAACTGCCCAAAGAACCCGAACAGATTACAGTTCATTGCACTGGAATCACACCAGAGGTCCACAGGCCCAGATACCTCCCAGATACCCTTGGAGCGGAGGGAAACTGTGAGTGTGGGCGGGAAGAAGGTCACCGCGTGGAGGGACACCGGAGCACAAGTGTCAGCTATCCATGCTTCCTTAGTGGACCCCAATTTAATCAACCCAGAGATCCAAGTGACGATTCAACCCTTCAAGTCCAACTCTTTCAATTTGCCTACAGCCAAGTTGCCTGTCCAGTACAAGGGCTGGTCAGGAATGTGAACTTTTGCAGTCTATGATGATTATCCCATCCCCATGCTGTTGGGGGAAGACTTGGCCAATCATGTGAAGCAGGCCAAGAGGGTGGGAATGGTCACCCGCAGCCAGGCTAAACAAGCCGTGAGGCCTAGCTCTGTTCCGGAAACTTCTATCAGGACCCAGTCAGAGGTGATGGACCCATACCCCAGGCCAATGTCTGCAACAGCAGTAGTGGATCCAGTCCCAGAGACCCAGACGGAACCAGTCCCAGAACCGGAACCAGCCAAACAACCAACACCAGACCCCGTGCCAGCACTGAATCCAGTACTTGCAACCTCAACACCAGAGGGCCCCACTGAACCTGAACTGGCAGCAGCCGATAACCCTACACAAGAGGCTCAGCCGGAGCCTGAATCCCAACATAGTGCACCAGCGGAGAGCGGTTCACACTCAACAGAAACAGCTCCATCCCCTATATCGCTTCCAGAGGGACCAAGCCTAGGTCCACAATCCAATGAGGAACTGATGTCCCCAGCATCAAGGGAACAGTTCCAGACCGAACAGGAAGCAGATGAAAGCCTCCAGAGAGCTTGGACGGCAGCACGGAGCAACCCACCGCCTCTCAGCTCTTCTAATCGATCCAGGTTTGTTGTAGAAAGAGGACTTTTATACAAGGAAACTCTTTCTGGTGGACACCAGGAAGACTGGCATCCTCAGAGACGGTTGGTAGTTCCAACTAAATACCGGGCCAAGCTCTTGAGCTTAGCCCATGATCACCCTAGTGGCCATGCTGGGGTGAACAGGACCAAAGACCGTTTGGGGGGATCATTCCACTGGGAGGGAATGGGCAAGGATGTTTCTACCTATGTCCAGTCTTGTGAGGTGTGCCAAAGAGTGGGAAAACCCCAAGACCAGGTCAAAGCCCCTCTCCAGCCACTCCCCATCATTGAAGTTCCATTTCAGCGAGTAGCTGTGGATATTCTGGGTCCTTTTCCGAAAAAGACACCCAGAGGAAAGCAGTACATACTGACTTTCATGGATTTTGCCACCCGATGGCCGGAAGCAGTAGCTCTAAGCAACACCAGGGCTAAAAGTGTGTGTCAGGCACTAGCAGACATTTTTGCCAGGGTAGGTTGGCCCTCCGACATCCTCACAGATGCAGGGACTAATTTCCTGGCAGGAACTATGAAAAACCTTTGGGAAGCTCATGGGGTAAATCACTTGGTTGCCACTCCTTACCACCATCAAACAAATGGCATGGTGGAGAAGTTTAATGGAACTTTGGGGGCCATGATACGTAAATTTGTAAATGAGCACTCCAATGATTGGGACCTAGTGTTGCAGCAGTTGCTCTTTGCCTACAGAGCTGTACCACATCCCAGTTTAGGGTTTTCCCCATTTGAACTTGTATATGGCCGTGAGGTTAAGGGGCCATTGCAGTTGGTGAAGCAGCAATGGGAGGGATTTACACCTTCTCCAGGAACTAACATTCTGGACTTTGTAACCAACCTACAAAACACCCTCCGAACCTCTTTAGCCCTTGCTAGAGAAAACTTACAGGATGCTCAAAAAGAGCAAAAAGCCTGGTATGATAAACATGCCAGAGAGCGTTCCTTCAAAGTAGGAGACCAGGTCATGGTCTTAAGGGTGCTCCAGGCCCATAAAATGGAAGCATCGTGGGAAGGGCCCTTCACGGTCCAGGAGCGCCTGGGAGCTGTTAATTATCTCATAGCATTCCCCACCTCCAACCATAAGCCTAAGGTGTACCATATTAATTCTCTAAAGCCCTTTTATTCCAGAGAATTAAAGGTTTGTCAGTTTACAGCCCACGGAGGAGACGACGCTGAGTGGCCCGAAGGTGTCTACTACGAAGGGAAATGTGGTGGTGGTGTGGAAGAGGTGAACCTCTCCATGACCCTTGGGCGTATGCAGCGACAGCAGATCCAGGAGCTGTGCACTAGCTACGCGCCAACATTCTCAGCCACCCCAGGACTGACTGAACGGGCATACCATTCCATTGACACAGGTAATGCTCACCCAATTAGGGTCCAACCTTACCGGGTGTCTCCTCAAGCTAAAACTGCTATAGAACGGGAGATCCAAGATATGTTACAGATGGGTGTAATCCGCCCCTCTGAAAGTGCATGGGCATCTCCAGTGGTTCTAGTTCCCAAACCAGATGGGGAAATACGTTTTTGCGTGGACTACCGTAAGCTAAATGCTGTAACTCGCCCAGACAACTATCCAATGCCACGCACAGATGAACTATTAGAGAAACTGGGACGGGCCCAGTTCATCTCTACCTTGGACTTAACCAAGGGGTACTGGCAGGTACCGCTAGATGAATCTGCCAAGGAAAGGTCAGCCTTCATCACACATCTCGGGCTGTATGAATTTAATGTACTCCCTTTCGGGCTGCGAAATGCACCCGCCACTTTCCAAAGACTTGTAGATGGTCTCCTAGCGGGATTAGGAGAATATGCAGTCGCCTACCTTGATGACGTGGCCATATTTTCGGATTCCTGGGCAGACCACCTGGAACATCTACAAAAAGTCCTTGAGCGCATAAGGGAGGCAGGACTAACTGTTAAGGCTAAGAAGTGTCAAATAGGCCTAAACAGAGTGACTTACCTTGGACACCAGGTGGGTCAAGGAACTATCAGCCCCCTTCAGGCCAAAGTGGATGCTATCCAAAAGTGGCCTGTCCCAAAGTCAAAGAAACAGGTTCAATCCTTCTTAGGCTTGGCCGGTTATTACAGACGATTTGTACCGCACTACAGCCAAATCGCTGCCCCACTGACAGACCTAACCAAAAAGAAACAGCCAAATGCTGTTCAGTGGACCGAAAAGTGTCAGAAGGCCTTTAACAAGCTTAAAGCGACACTCATGTCTGACCCTGTACTAAGGGCCCCAGACTTTGACAAACCGTTCCTAGTAACCACAGATGCGTCCGAGCGTGGTGTGGGAGCAGTTTTAATGCAGAAAGGCCCTGATCAAGAATTCCACCCTGTAGTGTTTCTCAGCAAAAAACTGTCTGAGAGGGAAAGCAACTGGTCAGTCACTGAAAAAGAATGTTACGCCATTGTCTATGCTCTGGAAAAGCTACGCCCATATGTTTGCGGACGGCGTTTCAACCTGCAAACCGACCATGCTGCACTGAAGTGGCTTCACACCATCAAGGAAACTAACAAAAAACTTCTTCAGTGGAGTTTAGCTCTCCAAGATTTTGATTTCCACATCCAACACATCTCAGGAGCTTCTAACAAAGTGGCTGATGCACTCTCCCGTGAAAGTTTCCCAGAGTCAACTGGTTAAAATCGTCCTTGAGATGTGGAAAATATTGTTAGTCTTTATGTACTTGGTAGTATATTTAGAGATGCATATGTCTTATTAACTCTGTTTTTCCTAGAGCTCCAGGAAGAAATCCCAGCCAGTGTTTCACCCTAGCTGAGATTTGGGGGGAGTGTCATAAATATAAAGGGAAGGGTAAACCCCTTTGAAATCCCTCCTGGCCAGGGGAAAGCTCCTCTCACCTGTAAAGGGTTAAGAAGCTAAAGGTAACCTCGCTGGCACCTGACCAAAATGACCAATGAGGAGACAAGATACTTTCAAAAGCTGGGAGGAGGGAGAGAAACAAAGGGTCTGTGTCTGTCTGTAGTCGTCTTGGCCGGGGATAGACCAGGAATGGAGTCTTAGAACTTTTAGTAAGTAATCTAGCTAGGTATGTGTTAGATTATGATTTCTTTAAATGGCTGAGAAAAGCATTGTGCTGAATAGAATAACTATTTCTGTCTGTGTATCTTTTTTGTAACTTAAGGTTTTGCCTAGAGGGGTTCTCTATGTTTTTGAAATCTAATTACCCTGTAAGATATCTACCATCCTGATTTTACAGGGGAGATTTCTTTATTTCTATTTACTTCTATTTTTTATTAAAAGTCTTCTTGTAAAAAACGGAATGCTTTTTCATTGTTCTCAGATCCAAGGGTTTGGGTCTGTGGTCACCTATGCAAATTGGTGAGGCTTTTTATCCAACATTTCCCAGGAAAGGGGGGGTGCAAGTGTTGGGAGGATTGTTCATTGTTCTTAAGATCCAAGGGTCTGGGTCTGTAGTCACCTAGGCAAATTGGTGAGGCTTTTTACCAACCCTTGTCCAGGAAGTGGGGTGCAGGGTTTTGGGAAGTATTTTGGGGAGAAAGACGTGTCCAAACAGCTCTTCCCCAGTAACCAGCATTAGTTTGGTGGTGGTAGCGGCCAGTCCAAGGACAACGGGGGGAATATTTTGTACCTTGGGGAAGTTTTGACCTAAGCTGGTAAAGATAAGCTTAGGAGGTTTTTTCATGCAGGTCCCCACATCTGTACCCTAGAGTTCAGAGTGGGGGAGGAACCTTGACAGTCTGGGTGGCAGGATAGGCTGGAGAGTCTAAGGGAACTGTCTGTAACTCCATGGTAAGACTGATATAGTGATCCAGGAGTTCACATTTTTTACTAGCTTGGGGAAATGTAATTTTCACTCCATGCATCTGAAGAAGTGTTTTTTTTTTCCCCCATGAAAGCTTATGCCCAAATAAATCTGTTATTCTTTAAGGTGCTACTGGACTCCTTGTTTTTGTGGATACAGACTAACACAGCTACCCCCTGATACTTTACCTCACATCAGTTGGTACCGGAGATCTTGCACCAAAGACAACACCTGAAGCCAATCCTTTAAGAAACTATTTAAAGGTTTATTAACTAGGAAAGAGAAATGAGAGAGTTATGTACTGTTAAAGAAACCAAATATAGATGCACACACACAAATGAGTTATCATCTAAATTCTAAGAATGATAGAGTTGTAATGGTCTGTCAATTCAAAGTATCTTTTAGGGTGGACCCAGGGGGAAAACCACGCAGATCTCTCTCAGTTCAGAGTCTCTGGCCCTGTCAGAGTTCAAACAGCTAAGACAGAGATGCAATTTTTTCCTGTGACTTTGTTTCTTTTCTTGCAGTCAACTTCCAAATCTATAGGATGACCTTCCTTGTATGTAGCACTTCCAGGGTGTGATAGGGCCATTAACCAATCCTTTGTATTACAATGTTTCTTGATGGCCCTTCTGATTTTGATAATCATCCCTGAATTAAACTGAAAAATCCATTAGTGAATATGTCTAGAAGATGCTTTAATTTTTAAAAAGGTAAAAGTAAACAAGGAAGTAGCGGGAAAGATGAAGATGGTAGTCACAATCCAGGTAATTCCATACTGTATAAGAATGTATGGTTCTTTCTTTTCCCACTGAGTTCTATGACATTCTAATCTGTATCAACAACTGGGTTGAGCAACTAAGAAATATAATAGTTGGTTAGCAAATTAATGAACAGCTTGCTGTGAGACTCTTGAGTATTAATGAACAGCTGACTAATTTTTGAGTGAATGGTATATATCTGCATATGGTCAGGAAAAGCTAAGTACAGGATACAGCTGAGCAGATGTCCTGGCTATTAAAAGTACAAAAGTATGTCAATGTACATTGGTGAGTTGCTGTGTTCTTTTTACTGCAATTACTTTGCACACCCAAGTTGCAGAAATCAGGTCAAGCTTGGAAATTACAACACTTCAAATATGCCCAGGTTTCACTATGCAAGGCAGTGGCATTGCTTTGGGATGCAAATAACTCAGGAAAAGAAAGATGCACGAGTGGGAGGGGATGGTTCCAAGACTTAGGGGAAACAAATCAGCATATTTGAAAAAGTTTCAGATTCAGAGACAACTTGTTAGACAAGGGCACTTTTTCCTGTTTTATACTGGCTTCAGCAGGAGATTAAGCTTCCTTCTGCAGTGTTATACGTAGGGAAATCATGATCTGAAATAGGAATACTAATGCTGCTTTGGTTTTTGAATGACTGTCTGTAAGAAAATTGACACTGGTTCAGGAGTCAAACTTCCTAAGACAACCTTCAAAACTCTGTATGCTGAGAGTTACTCCAGCAAGGAAGGAGCCTATCACTACAGTCCTGTTTTCTTGACTTCTAGTGGCAATGGCTCTGCTAGTGTTGACAAAGTACCCTTGTGAGGAAGCTCGTAGTGGCCCTGGGGCACAGCCACTGCTGGTGAATGGAAGCACATATTGCCAGGAAGCAGTAGATGAAAGCACCCAGGGTGGAAAGAAAAGAGCATGACACAAAAGGGCAGATTCACAAAGTAATTTAGCATGGTGATGCTGAGTGTTGCCATGGCTAACTTTTGAGTGCCTAGTAAGTCACTGGGATTCACAAAGCTTGGGTTCTGCACCTAGGCTCCTACACAATGAATGGTGAGAGAAGGCCACCTTAGAATGGAATTCACAGAAGACAGCACACTGGGTGGCTCCTCACCTAAGCTAGCCAATTGGAAATGCCAAGGGGAGGGGTGTATTCTCAGCCTTGCTCCTCTTGGGGAGTTCAGCTCCTAAGTTTGGGCTGCAGGGGGGCACTTCTTTCTGCTTGGGATTCTCAGCTACAAACCCTCTCCTGGTGCTATGCAACTACACTGTTTTTGTAAGAAGCCAGGGGTAGCGGCAAATTCTCTTATAACTTTTAGCCCAGTGGTTAGGGTATTCACCTGGGATGTAGGAGACCCTTGGTTCAAGTCCCCACTCCACCTGAAGTGGCAAAGAGATTTGAATAGGGATCTAACACTTGTCAGGTGAGTGCTGTAGTCACTGGGCTATAGGACATTCTCATGTGGGGGCTCCCTTAGCCTCCTCTGTTGAAGCTGTCACCCATAGATGAATATTTTGAAAAGTCACTGGAACAGGGGGACTGGACCCTGGGTCTCCCACATGAGTGCTCTAACCACCAGGCTACAAAGTCATTCTCATACTTGATCTCTCTCTTGCTTTCTCTTTCTCAGTGACTTTAGATATTTATCCACAGTGGAACAGCTTCAACAAGAGAGACAGAGGGTGCACCATATCTCTAGATCAGTGGTTAGGACACTGTGCTGAGAGGTGGCAATCCATGATCAAATCCTTTCTTCCCTTCAGACAAAGAGGGAACGCATCCTAGGTGAGTACCATTACCAATGGGCTAGAAGTTATGAGGGTGGTCCTCATCCCCTCCTCTTTCCCTGGTTTTCTATCTGCTATCTTGTGGGGCCCAGTCTGAATGCACTTTAGCAGATCAGGTCCAGTGGGCAGTTTAGGAAGAAGAACCCCTATCTTCCCCTAATTTGTACATCACTCTGGGGCTTATGTGTCCGGATGCCTGCTGCGGGGCTGCTGTGTGCACAGGCAGAAACATAGGTGTCTAGGCAACTTTACTGCAGAAGTTTAGGCCCTGAATGAGTTTAGTTACCTACAGGGTTTGGGAGCAGCTGACCGGGAGCTTTGTGAATCTAATAAGGCCTAAATTTTGTGATTTAGGCACCTAAAGTGGCAGTTAGGTGCCTACATCCTTTTGACTCTAGCGCAAATTGAAGAAGAGGAAAAAAAGAGTTAGATATAGTATTTAATTTCTCTGTTAAGACATTGCAGGATAAGTTAAATTACAGGGATCAAATGATATGAATGCCTGTAAATAAAATCTTACTTTTTTGCAAGGTTAGGAATGAATGTAATAATTCAGGGATGTTGAAGAAAACTCAGAGAAGGCTCATTTCTGTGTACTCATAAACTGCTCTTAGTAATACTTTGTTTCAGAGTAGCAGTCGTGTTAGTCTGTATTCGCAAAAAGAAAAGGAGGACTTGTGGCACCTTAGAGACTAACCAATTTATTTGAGCATAAGCTTTCGTGAGCTACAGCTCACTTCATCGGATGCATTCAGTGGAAAATACAGTGAGGAGATTTATATACACACAGAACATGAAAAAATCGGTGTTATCATACACACTGCAAGGAAAGTAATACTTTGTTGTGGTTGACTAATGAAGAGAAGATGTGGTGGGACAGAATGAAGAACCAAAATACCAAGTGATTATAATGCCAGTTGAGGTTGTCATTACCAGTTTCTTTTCTGTAAATACACAAACAGCTGACTTGAACCAGCAGAAAATATCCAAGCAGGACGAAAACTGAAAGATTAAGGGTACTGGTTCCACAGCATGATAACCAGATATGGAGAAAAGGAGACCTGCTGTGACATAACACTAAAATTCCTTCTCCCAATCAACTTGTCATACTGTTAAGTTTTAGAACACCTGTCAGTATCTATCTCATGCCAATATGCTTCCTGCCTTTTACTACTCCACTCCCTGGATTTTCTCTCACCCAATAGGAGCTACGTAGCCTGGAGTGCAGGGATCGGCAACCTTTGGCATGCGGCCTGCCAGGAAAATCTACTGGCAGGCGGGGACGGTTTGTTTACCTGCAGCTTGAGCTCCAGCCTGAGCCACAACTTAAAAGCACTATCTACATAGCTATGTTTATCATGAGTCCCACAAGCCTTAGTCTGTCAGCCTGGGCTGGGATGCTCACTGTTACGGGCTGCCACAGGCTGTGTAGACCTACTGTAGGAGTTCTTAGAGCCTCTAGAGCAGGAATAACTCCTGTGCACACCTACAAAGGGGAAGGACAGATCCCAGGATACTTAGGAACCATCTGAGGGAGAGGAATTCCTCTACTTATTTAACTTCAATGGAAGAGGAGCTGTTCTAGAAGGAGTCTCCCGACAATGGAATTAGGAAGCTCCTTATGATTACTGTTTGGTTTGTGGGGATATCAGAGAAAAAAAACTTTCTGCCAGCTGGGCTGCTCTCATCTTTCTGGATGAATGCCAGAGTGGTTCAACCAGCCAGGAAGGTACTTTCAACCTGCACAATTTGTTGAACAGCCAATATGTGCTACATGTGGGAACAATGGTCTAGGTGCATCATACAAGCAGATTAGTAGGGTTAGATTAATTTCTAATTATCTGTTTGTACTGTTTAGAATTTTTTCTGAGGACTCTATGCAGCATAAAATGTTTGTTGCCTTCCAGAAGGAGAAAACTTTTTATTTTTCAATACCCCTCCCTGCTATCACAGCCTGGCAATGTAGCTCCTCTGGAGCTCAGCAAAAGTTGGAATTTATATCCCATGCAGAATTCCAATATTCTGAATCGGGATGAACAGTTGAAATATCAACATATCTGGAGACTAAAAGGGTCCAAAGATTCAATTAAGAAATATCTAAATGCTTTGTTTCAAAATTTTCAATCCAAACAAAATGTTTCAACATTTCTGACTCAAATCTAAATGTTTTGATTCATTGCAGTGCCTCATGGGAATGTAGTTCACATGCCTCATGCCTCCCTGTGGACTGAGCACCTTGGCTGGCCTACATCTCCCTTGATGGACCATAGTCATGTGATTTCCATGGTGCACCATACAGCTCAGTCAGAGGGGACACTGGAGTGCATCATGGGAGATGTAGTCCAGCCAAGAAGCCCAGTCCATATGAGAGAATAGGGGCATGAAACACAAAATGTATGTTTACACTGCAGTTCAGGTTGTGCCTCCCAGTTCAGGGAGACAAACACAAGCTAGCTCTTGTCAAGCTAATATGAGGTGTAGCCAGGAGTAGCACAGGAGGCTACTTGGGCTAGCCACCTGAGTACAAACCCAACTGGACCTCTGGTTACATTCTTGGGAGGCCACCTCCCATGCTACCCATGGCTCTGCTACCATTTTTAGGGTGCAAGCTCGAGAAGAGCTAGGATATTTCTGTCCACCCAAGCTGGGAAGCAGGCTTCCAGATGCAGCATAAAAATACTTTTGGACTACAGTTCCCATGAGGCACCACAGCACTATCGTTGGTTGCCAATTAATGTTGAACTCCTCAAAATGAAATGTTTTTGTTCAATCCAACAAACAGATTTTTTTCAGGTTGAACCTATCACAAATTAAATATCAAAAAGGAGGAGTTCAGAAGCTATAGACCAGTCAGCCTGACTTCGATACCTGGGAAGCTACTACAGCAATGTATAAAAAATTCAATTTTTGAATCATAGAATCATAGAATATCAAGGTTGGAAGGGACTTCAGGAGGTCATCTAGTCCAACCCCCTGTTCAAAGCAGGACCAATCCCCAACTAAATCATCCCAGCCAGGGCTTTGTCACGCCTGACCATAAAAACCTCTAAGGAACGAGAATCCGCCACCTCCCTAGGTAACCCATTCCAGTGCTTCACCACCCTCCTCGTGAAAAAAGTTTTTCCTAATATCCAACCTAAACCTCCTCCACTGCAACTTGAGACTATTACTCCTAGTTCTTTCATCTGGTACCACTGAGAAGAGTCTAGATTCATCCTCTTTGGAACCCCCTTTCAGGTAGTTGAAAGCAGCTATCAAATCCCTCTCATTCTTCTCTTCTGCAGACTAAATAATCCCAGTTCCCTCAGCCTCTCTAAGTCATTGCTCCAGCCCCCTAATAATTTTGTTGCCCTCTGCTGGACTCTTTCCAATTTTTCCACATCCTTCTTGTAATGTGGGGCCCAAAACTGGACACAGTACTCCAGATGAGGCCTCACCAATGCCGAATCACATCCTTTGATCTGCTGGCAATGCTCCTACTTATACAGATCAATATGCTGTTAGCCTTCTTGGCAACAAGGGCACACTGTTGATTCATATCCAGCTTCTCATCCACTGTAACCCCTAGGTCCTTTTCTGCAGAAGTGCTGCCTAGCCACTTGGTCTCTAGTCTGTAGCAGTGCATGGGATTCTTCCATCCTAAGTTCAGGACTCTGCACTCGTCCTTGTTGAAACTCATCAGATTTCTTTTGGCCCAATCCTCTAATTTGTCTAGGTCCCTCTGTATCCTATGCCTACCTTTGAATGCATCTACCACTCCTCCCAGTTTAGTGTCATCTGCAATGTCATCTGCAATGCCTACTCACTAGCAGCATGAATTTACTAAGAACAAATCATGCCAAGCCAGATTGATTTCCTTGAAGGTCAGGGTAACTGTTTTGGTTGATAGGGGGAATGAGGTGGACATCATATACTTGGACTTCAGCAAGGCTTTTGACACAGTACCACATGACGTTCTGATAAGTAAGTTGGAGAAATGAAGGCTTGGGGGAACTACCATTAAGTGGATACAGAACTGGTCAAACAACTGCAAACAAAGAGTAACTCTTAATGGAGTGATGTCAGATGGGAGGGAGGTATCAAGTGGAGTTCCTTTGGGACTGTTCTGGGTCCTCTGTTGTTTAACTCCAGATGTGGAGAAACTGGAAAGGACCCAAGGCAAGTGACAAAGATGATCAAAGGCTGAAGAAACTGGGTATGTTTCGTTTTCAGAGTAGCAGCCGTGTTAGTCTGTATCCATAAAAAGAAAAGGAGTACTTGTGGCACCTTAGAGACTAACAAATTTATTTGAGCATAAGCTTTCGAGAGCTACAGCTCACTGCATCAGATGCATGCAGTGGAAAATATAGGAGGGGGATTTTATATACACAGAGAACATGAAACAATGGGTGTTACCATACACACATTGCAGTTGTTTGACCAGTTCTGTATACACTTAATGGTAGTTCCCCCAAGCCTTCATTTCTCCAACTTACTTATCAGAACGTCATGTGGTACTGTGTCAAAAGCCTTGCTGAAGTCCAAGTATATGATGTCCACCTCATTCCCCCTATCCACTAAACCAGTTACCCTGACCTTCAAGGAAATCACTCTTGTTACAGTGTGTATGGTAACACCCATTGTTTCATGTTCTCTGTGTATATAAAATCCCACTACTGTATTTTCCACTGCATACATCTGATGAAGTGAGCTGTAGCTCACGAAAGCTTATGCTCAAATAAATTTGTTAGTCTTTAAGGTGCCATGAGTACTCCTTTTCTTTTTTGGGGGGTATGTTTAGTTTCGAAAAGAGGAGAATAAGGTGGGATAGCAGTCTTCAAATTATTGAAAGGCTGCCTGTAGTGAGGTGGTGTGGTTCCCTGCCGCCCCCAGAGGGGGACGAGCCTCTCCAGACACCAAAGGGGGTGGAGACAATGAATCCTGCACCCGCCCCCCAGAGGTCAAGGCACAGGGCAGGAAGTGTAAAAGCCCAACCCCAGGGTTCACTAGAAGAACAGCTGCCAGAGAGGCCAGACCCCTGTGGCCTAGCTCCCGGTTGAGAGACCCTGGCAAGCAGTGGCTGACCCGAAGATTGGCCGAACTGGCTGATGCCTGATGCCACCCAGAGCTCAGAGGAGCTGTCAAGCCTGCCCCTCGCAAGTTACCCTGAGGAGCCCATGGTGCTTGACCCCTTGGAGGACACTGTCCAGACCCAGGTACCTCTAGAGGGGTAGTTAGGAAGTAGCCCAGGGGCAGCCGAACCTAGTCTGGCTGCAGAGCTCCCAGAGACTATGTCAGTGTGTTGCGGCCAGGATCCCCACTGACACAGAAGCAGGCCTTCTGCCGCTGCTAGGGCCCCGGGCTGGGATGCAGTGGAGTGCGTGGGCCTGCTTCCCCCACCCCCACCCCCAGCCACCCAATGTGTGGGTGGCAGTCTCCCCCTCTCCCAGGCCCTTCAGAGCCAGGAGGCTGGACTTGCTGTTTACCTGTTTGCTCAGCCCCTGCCTGAGGGCCTGAGCCATTGAGTCTTTGCTTCCCCGCCCTGACCCAGGGCCAGGGCCTGCTCATTATATAACAGTTGCTCAGCTCCTGTCTGAGGACCTAAGCCTGTGACTCACTGCTGCCTGCCGACTGGGTGTGAATAACTGTTATGTTTTGCGTCTACTGCTGCTGCAGCGCAAACCCCCTGCGGCCAGGCTAATTCCCAGTCACAACTGAAAAGAAGTAATGAGGCAGTGTGGTTCCCCACCATCCCAGAGAGTGACGAGCCCCAGCCAAACTCCTCTACACTGCTATAAAAAGATGGGGAAAAGTTGTTCTTTCTTGCCACAGAGGGCAGGAGAAGAGGCAATGAGTTCAAACTAGGATGACCAGATGGCCTGATTTTTTAAGGACAGTTCCGATATTCAGAAAAATTAATCATCTGTTGGTACTTAGGTAATCAGTACTACGGTTTCACATATTTTCATTGCCCTCCAAAGTATTATGCAGCGTATGGCAATAAGAAACATCATCTCATTGAGTTTTACTATTCTTAATGGCTGGAAGGTCACAATATACTTAAAAGCATGATTAAGCATATTTAATTATCTAGGTTGAAACCACCACCACTGCTCCCCCATCCTGCACTCTCCCTCCATGTAAAGGGCCAATCCAAGATATGAGCACTACTTGACTCACAATTTCACTCTCAAATTAGGACATAAGTGGGGTCAAAGTGATAGCTTTTTGGCTGGCCCTTTGATCTGGGGAGAATTTTATCCTGCAAATTCTTTATTGTGAAAATATAATGAAACCAAAAGGCAAGAAAGATTCTCATAATTATAAAGTCAAATATATGTCTGTGTTTATTCAATATTCATAAAATATCCCAGACTACTATAGCGCCAATATTTCAAAGGGTAGTTAATAAAGATTGTGTGTGGGTGTTTATTTGCTTATTTTTTTTATATTTTAATAGATTTGTATATTACAAGGCTGAAATGAAACATTGTGGTTATCAAGTCTAACCTCTTACATAACAAAGACTACAGAACTTCCCTAAATTAATTCCTGTTTGAACTACATCACCTCTTTTGGAAAATCATCCAATCTTGATTAAAAAATGTCCACTGATGGAGAATTCACCACAGCCCTTAGTAAATTGTTCCAATTGTTAATTCAGGGGTGGGCAAACTGCAGCCTGTGGGCCCGATCCAGCCCCTCAGGGCTTTGGATCCGGCCCGCGGGATTGCCCCCCATGCTGCCGCAGGCCCCGCTCTGCTCTCAGAAGCTACCAGTACCATGTCCCTGGAGCTCTGGGGGGGGGGCTGTGCAGAGGGCTTTGTGCGTTGCCCTTGGCTCCAGGCACTTCCCCCCACAGCTCCCATTAGCTGGGAGTGGGGGAACCGCAGCCAGTGGGAGCTTTGGGGGAGGTACCTGGAGGAGTGGCAAGGGCAGCCATTCCTACATCTTATGTTCCAGAGTCAAATGCCCTACGGTAGTCTAAATATATTTCATAAATACCTTTTACAACCAAACTTGTACTCTCATCAAAAAAGGATATCAAGTTAATTTGACAAGATCTGTTTTCCCTAAATCCATGTGGATTGACATTAAATATATTGCCATTGATTAAATTCTTAATTAATTCCTATATCAGTTATTTTTCCCAAGATTGGTATCAAGCTGACAACTGTATAATTACCTGTGGTTATCCCATGTTTTTTTTTGTTTGTTTTTTTAAACATCCTTCCCACACAAATAATGGTATGCAGGGTGGAAATGTGTATCTTCCACATTCCTTTCTGTCATTTTGCTGCTGCTACCATTTGCTCTATGGTATTGAGATCAACTATTCCGCCCTTCCTTTTAAGGGTTCTTCTTATGGTTTCTCTTGGGCTTCCTCATTTCCTCATACCAGTTATTTCCACTTGACGGTTTCATGTGGTAGTCTGTATGTTGGTGTTGGGAACACTGGGGCATGGCCACTAGGTAACTCAAAAAAATAAAAAACCACAAGTGTCAATGAAGCCCCCTCGCACTAGGCCCCGGTGTCCTTGGCCCCCCTCCTCCTGCCTGGAGGCACTCGCAGCAGCTCTGCGTACTAGGCCCAAGTGTCCTTGGCCCCCCGCCTGGAGGCACACACAGCAATTATGCTAAAAATCTGCAACAATATGTTGCAGAGTCAAACTGCCTAAAACTAAGCAAGGCCAAACAAAAAAAATATAAAAAAACAATGCTAAATAAAGCAGCTTTATGTATAGTTTAACAAATAATACAAAAAATCAAAAAACTAGCTAAAAACTAAATTGGCTGGCTATATGGCTACTTAAAGCAGCTTGCTATTAAATAAATATGCTAAAAAAAATGTATAAAAGCCTGTGTAACTTCCTGCTCTGTTGTGCAAAATTTAAAATTTTATTCTCCCTATACCTTTTTGCAGCTGCAAATAAACTTTTCTGCTTCTCCACCCCGTTGTAATTATTGGGTGTAGCACACCGGGTAACAAACTAACTCAAGCTGTTGTTCAGCCTCTCGGCACTGGGTGCCGGCAACATTGGCATCCAGAGTACATGCCCCAAATAAATTCAGGGCTTCCTTCTGATTCTGGTGAAAATGAGCTGCTGGTTGATGATTTCTCACATCTCTTTGTTGGTGATGAAGTCTTTCCAACCAATGCCCAGTATGTTTCAAAGACACTTATTTCTGAAGGCGTCTAGTTTTATCTTGAATATCTTAGTAGATCTCCAGGTCTCACAGCTGTATGTTAGCACTGATATTACCTTTGAGCTGAAAATTCTCAGTTTCGTTCTGGTTCTGTATATCTTTGATTTCCATATGTTGTTGAGTTTAGTAAATTTCCTGTCCCTGATGTCATTTCCTTCTTGAAGTCTCTGTTGGCTAATACTGAGTTGTCCAGGTAGATGAGCTCTCTAATTTCTTGATAGTTTTGCCTTGTAATGTGATCTGAATGCTTGATGTCAACTTAGGGTGACCAGATGTACTGATTTTATAGGGACAGTCACAATATTTGGAGATTTTTCTTATATAGGCACCCATTTGTGGTGTTTAGATGTTGCTTGTAATTATCAGAATTGGGAGCACTGGCTGTTGGGTGTCTGAAAGGACAGGAAACAGGAAGGAGGGGGGAGGAGTTGAGAGGCGGGGAGAGAGCTACAGAGAGTGCAGAAGGAGCTTGGTAAAGAGGTTTCCACTTTGAAAATAAAGTCATGTTGAAGCTTGTTAGTACCTTGCCTGGTTGATACAACACTATCGCCCCCCACCACCTCTCCCAATTTTTCACACTTGCTATCTGGTCACCCTATGTCTGCATTTCAAGGATATTTGATTTAGCATAATTAATTTTAAGCCCCTCTTCACTTGCTATTTTCCCCAGGTTGAGTGTTTATGCTTTTATGCTTTTTAAAATATCGGTGCTACGTTCGCTTTCTTCCAGTCCCCTGGAACTTCCCCAGTGTTCCAGGGCTTATTGATAATCAACATTAGGAGTCCAGAGAGCTCTTCATCTATTCTTTTAAAGCTGTTGAATGCAAGTTATCTGCACCTGCTCACTTAAAAATATCCAACTTTCGTAGCTGCTGTTTAACATTCTCCTGATTACTGTTGGCATGGAAAGTATTTAATCATCATCATATGATGTGATTACATCATTTGGCTTTTCCCCAAATACAGAATACAAATATTTAATGAACATTTCTTCTTTTTCTGAATTATTTATGACAATTCAATATAATGTAATGTTTCTTTAAAATAAAAAAGTGATTGTTGAGAACAAGTCTTTCAATTTATAGATGGATATATCATTAGGAATATTCTACAAATCCATATAAACACAACACAATTTTCGGTAAGTGGAAGCATATGAAAAAAGAAACAGAAGCTGAAATATAGCATCCCATTGTGGGTTTTTTTTTTTAAATAATTGACTTAATATCCCAATTTTTTGCATATTTAACAACCAAAGGGGAGTTTTTAGCCTTATTCTGCTCCTTTGAAAATAATGCATTTAACTGGAGAGGAAAATACTATCTTTATTTGAGAGTCAACATCTCCCTCTGCTGGACTTCTTTTGAAATTCATGACAGTTGAGATTCTGGACACAATACAAGAAATGCTGTTTAGTTTTCTGTAAGTGTATCATCTTAGAGATTTGATTATTAGTTCTTTAAATCTGCTGTGCCGTTAGCTTGAGGAAGTATAAAATCATATGTTTTTCCACTTTTTTTCCCTTGACATTAACTCCCAAGGAATTCATTTTCATTGTCACAGTGTCAGTCACAAACAGCAAAAACAGTGCAAAATGAACATACATTTTTAGGATTCGTCAGATTTTACTGTTATATTACTAGAGTACTGCAATTTCTTATGCTATTTACAGTATTAAGTACTCAAAGACCCAGGGTAAGCCTATCAGAAAGCTGTATGTAAAGTTTTAAAGACTTGACCAATTTTGTGAATTATTAATAAACACAGTAAATTGAGTAGAAGAAAGTTCATTAATGGCTAACAAATTAAAAACTGCAATCTGGCTTTCTAGTCTCTTCCCCACTCCAAAGCAAGTATTCCAAAACTAGAACTGAGAGAAAGCACATTTTTCTACCTTGGGTGCACATCTCTGCTACAGGTTTCAGAGGAGCAGCCGTGTTAGTCTGTATTCGCAAAAAGAAAAGGAGGACTTGTGGCACCTAGTCTCTAAGATGCCACAAGTCCTCCTTATCTCTGCTACAGAACTCCTTAAATTTATCAGTGGCTTCCCCAGGCAATAATACGATGCTACTGCTAGCTGAATGATTTCAGGTGTAATGGTTTCATATACTAGAAAACCACTTATTTCTATGTTAATACCAAGCTCTACTAAAATGACTGGGGTCCCAAACGGATTACATCTGAAATGTTAGTATTGGCACTCTCAGTTTCTTGTTGGAAGTGATATTCTCTAGCAATGAACCTTTGACCATTGTTGGGGGAAAAAAGAAAAATAACCACAGAAGAGTTACCAAGTGTGCTCATTTTTTAGAATATTATATATATTGCTATAAAGTACTCTAAAACATAACGTTCATATAGGGCCCATTATCTATATGAGCATTGTGTATCATGACAATATTTTAAGATATTAAATATAAATACACAAATATATAGATACACACATATATAATGTTATATATACACATATAATACACATTTTATATACACACAGATTGTCTGTATACCAATTTAATCACTTTATTTAAATACATGACATACTACAAAATAGGCTATTGTTTATTGTATGTGCCATAGGCCCTATATTATGTTAGGGTATAGAATATTTAACAGACCACATACACATTCTAATTTTTAAAAGGCATTTGTATTGGTTTTAAATTATTTTATTTTCAACATTTTTCAAAACTGATTGTCTAAAAGTGGGCTACTAAATCCATCTTTAGATACCTTGTAATGATGTATCTACCCCACACAAGGCTGGAAGGTTTAAGAGGGCCAATAAACTGCTTAGGCTGTATCTGGAGAATCAGACAGGGAGCAAGGATTTAATTAGAAGAGGCTCAGCTGGGCAGGAAAAGGCAAGGCAGCTGGCAACAGAAGGGACTGAAGGGAAGGAGTTTTATGTCACTCCTAGGGAGAAAGGAAGGGTATCTGGGGCTACAGGGAAGTAGGCTGCAGTCACTTTCTGAGAGGAGAGAGTTGGGAGGCTGGTGAACCCGGGGTGGAGCCAGGAAGGTCGGAGAAGGCTCAGGGGAAAGCAATAATATAGGACAGTGCAGGCCTTGGCTGCTGACTGGAGGGCCTGTAAGTTGGAACCCGTAGTGGATGGTGAGCCTGGGTTCCCCTACCAGCCACTGGGGATGTGACCAGGCCAGGCAGAGGACAGAGTAGACTGCTTGGGATGGTTTGTCTGGGAAAGACTTGTTACATTACCCCCAGAAGGAGAACATGTATGGTGACCTGACCAAGTCATGAAGAGGAGGCTGCAGTTCCTGGAGTGAGAAGGGCTACAGGGCAAGACAGAATGAGTGCAGACAATACCAGAGGAGGGTTCAATGCCTGGTAGAGCTAATCCCCAGGATGGCCTGAAGGAGGTGCCACCTGCAGTGAGCGAACCCCGTGCCACACCTAAATAGAAATTACTTGATTTACAGAGGTGCTGAATAATTCCATCTTCCACAGCTTTCCACTTATCTGTGTCCCAAAGAGCTCCTCACTGGGAGTTGAGTGTATAATGTCCCAGGAAGATATTTTTGTCATTTTCTCAGGGGCACCCGTTTTGTTTGTGTATGAGTGCGCTAGGCATTGTGTGTTTGTTTAGAAATAATGGCCCCCCTCCAACAGTCCTTAGTACCTCCTCAGGCAAAATTCCCACCAATATTAATGTCTTTTAGAGGACCAGTGTCTGTTGGTGAGAGAGACAGCAGCGCAAGTAGGTCGGTACGGTCCAGTACATGGTACCAGCAAACTATTTATAGCCGGTACGGCATACCGGAAAGACACAGCAGCAGCTCCACTGAGGAGGGGCAGCGGGGAAAGGAGCAGAACACTGGCAGCTCCTCCAGCTGTCTCCAGCGGGGCTGCTGCTGTAGCATGAGGAAGGATGGAGACACAGCTCCATGTCTGGAAGGGCAGGGGGTATGGCTATGAGTTCTGCTCCTTTCCCCATTGGGAAGCTGTACTGCTGGCCCCCAGCCTCACCCTCACAGCCCTGTCTCTGGCGCAGCAGGAGGAGGACAGAGCCCCACTCCCCACCCCAGGTAACATGAGATGGATATGGGGCGGGGATGGGAAGAGCGTGGGGGCCCCGAGCTGGGGGCGGCGCGGTGAGGAGTCACATGAGGGTCATGTGACAATGTCAGTGCCCCCCCTTAGCTTGTGCCCCCCCCCACCGGTTAGACATGGATTTTGCTTGCACCAGTGGAGAGAGACAAGCTTTTGAGCCATACAGAACTCTTCTTCAGGTCTGGGAAAGGTACTAGAGCTCATTGTGGCTTGAAAACTTGTTCCTCTTTCACCAACAGAAGTTGGTCCAATAAAAGATATCACCTCACCCACCTTGTCTCTGTAATATCCTGGGACCAACATTGCTACAACTACACTGTATATAGAAATATTGACAGCTTTGCCTAGACTTCAGAATACGAACATCAAGATTTGGGTCAATGTCAAAAACCGGAAGCTTTGTAATGATCCCAATGTGATGGTGGGGTGTGGGGGGAAACCTCCACTGACTTCAGTTGAAGCATCATCAACAGGCCCCTGGTTAGCATGGTTCATCCTAATATAAGAATGCAAATTCTGTTCTTTAAACAATGCTGAGTGTGATTGATAATGGTACATAAAGCAGAAGGCTTATTTTCCCCAAACTGGGTCAAATTAACACAACTAAAACCAGCAGTAAAGTGAGAAAATATGTTATAAATATTCATAATGCAAAAACTCAAAAGCATCTCTTCACTGAAAGTTGTATTTATGTATTCCACACAATGTATCAAAGCATTGGCTTTCTATGTTCAGATATAGGTTTGATTCTAACTTACTGTTAGATAACGGGAGAATTTAGGTAGTCTTAGTACACAGCCCCTAGTGGAGAGTCTTCTAGTTAAAGAATCATTTTAGCTCATAAAACGAAACAATTATTGTCATTAATACAAATTAATAATTAGTAATTGATTGCTGGAAACAATCAGGTTGAGAAACCCATCTAATTTCTCCTGACAAATAGCTTTCAGCCAGGAATATACCCATGGGAACAGTTGCCTTACTGGAAAAGTGGTGTGCAGAAAAGCAATAACCATTATTGTCACTATATATTAGATACATATATCATACCTTGGACAAATTCTTCCCAGTTACACGTGTGTAAAGATGGTGGACATTATTGAAATCAATAGAATTACATTAGAATTAAAAGTGCATAATTGTGAGCAAAATTTTGTGGGTGCAAAACTTCATGTGCTAATGTTGTATGTGCTAATTTCACCTGCATTTAAAGAAGGCTCGATTTCCTCCTGATTGAAATAAATTGTCTAACTTCAATCTGCTAACGTAAGTGCAGCATGTAACAATTTTTTAGCACTATTTAAAAAAAAAAATCCCGAACTGAAGTTTACATATTGATTCAGGTGGGATTTTTGAAAGCACTAAGGCCCAGCTCCTCCACAGAATAAGGGACATAACTCCACTGATTTCAAAGGGAGTTGGGCTTCTAAATACCTTTTGAGGATCAGGGCATATGTGACATAGGAGCACATGCCCCATTGCACAATGCAACTTGTTTGCCTGAGTTTCTTAGGTGTCTTTGATAATCCTATCAATCCTTTTCTACTTATAACAAGAGCTGTTTGCAAATAGGAAAGAAATTAATTTTGATGGAGATTTTCCAATTAACTCCTCTTGCAATAAAAAGGATTGAGTATCCTCAATGTCCTTTATAGGTGGTTGTGACATGTCACAAGGTGATGAAATATACTAAACCAATAGGTTTGCCATACCACCATGGTGCTATGTATGTACGGTATATCATAATATTCAACACTCCTCATTGAGCCTGCGCTAGAAAGCATTTCTACTCTGTTACTGCCTTTCTCACAGGGGCTCCCACGAGTGCACTATAGGGCAGCAAGTGATCAAACCTTTGCGGTGTAGGCCTGTAGGAGGTGGAAATCACTGTCTTCCCTTGGACTGCCAAGTCAGCCAGCCACTTTTCAGTTGGTTGACCATTTCTGATTCCACAGAGGTTAGAAGAGAGGACTAGGAATTAGACTGACTACAGAAATTTGGCAAGGGATCTAAAGCACAGCTATAGGGCTTGTCTACATGGTGGGGTGATGTGCTCTATGGGGGTGTGATTTCTAAAATGCACTAATGTGTTGTGCATTAATTGTTTCATGTAGAATCTGTTGGTGCACTTTAACATAGTGCTGTTTAACTACATTAAAATGCAGTAGGGAATCTTTAGTGTGCACCAGCAGATCTACACAGACCATTTAGAGCACAACATGCTTTAGAAATCATACCCCACCGAGAAGACAAGATGATAGATGCAAAATATTAACACTCCTAAACATTTCACCTTAATCAAAGCTGTACATTTTAAAATATTTTATTCAAGGTTTCACCTATTTGTTACTATTTAATATAAGAAAGAACCTTCCTACTGGGTTTATGTGTGTGGCTGCTTTAGCAATAATAAGGGTTGGGGTTACCAACCATCCAGGATTGACCTGGAGTCTTGACCAGGAATTAAATTGACCAGGAATTAAAGATTAATCTTTAATTAAAGATTAAGTCATGTGATGAAATCTCCAGGAATACATACAACCAAAATTGGTAAACCCTATGGTCATGCCCTAGTGATCAGCAACTGGAGGAGACTCAACTCCCTATGCTGGTCTTCTCCTTACTGGCACTGTGTCCCCTAGAAAAACTTCCATGAAGCCAGGGAAACATGAATGAGGAGAGGTGGGGGATGGTAAGTGGAAGAATGTGCATTATCTCTGCAGTAACCCCCCTGGAAATTCATGGAAGATTTAGAGACTACACTAACTTTGCTGCAGAGCTGCACCTCTGCTCTGGAACCTGCCTTGAGTGGGAAAGTCCCACAGCAGTGTTGGATGGGGGTAGTTCTTGACAGTGGAGCCCTGTTTCAGGCAGCCAGGGTAAAATGAAAACATGAATGACCCTGGCCTTCAGCAGATTCCCTGAGATCTGCATGCTTTGAGGGCTGAACATCCTCTGCTTATTCCTTAGGGTCTAAACCTTCCTTCTATTATAGGAACAAGCTTCAAGAAACTCCACAAAAGGTGTTTTGCGGAGTCTTCCCCTTCTCCACCCACAACTCCCACACTTGAGATCTGGCTCAAAATTATTATATGTCAAACCCTTGCCTAATTGAAGTGTATGAACAATAGAGTTGATTCAGTCTTTTTATTCCTAAGATTTCAATGCTGCAACTAGCAGTAGGTAGCTAAAATTGATAATAGATATTTTAGGTTGTCATTGGTTCTGTGATGTTAGCTTAGATCTAGTAGAGATAAGAATGTAAACTTAGGGCTAGATTGTGCCCCTATCTGATCCTACAGAAATGGCATTACATAAATATTTTTTTTTCTCCAGGAAGAGCCAAGGAAAATATTTGTGACAGAAGCATAGTTCCCTCTCTGCTTCTACCTCAGTACAGGCACATGGAGAGTGTGGGGTGGTCCAGCAAAGAAACAGCTCCACCCATTCCTACACTGCTCCAACACAGCTCTGTGTGGGTTGGGACATACAAGGTGTGCAGACCCTATTGTCCCAACAATGCACACCTATAGCCAAGAAGCCACACAGGAGAATGGGAAGGGGATTTACTTCTTTCTGAACCTATGCAATCAGACAGGGCTAGGGCCATAATATGGCTCTGAGCTTTTTTTTTTCTTTTTTGTTCAGTTGCTTACAGCATGTAAAAGATTTAAATGGACTAATTTTGTAAGGTATCTTGGGCATTTATAGAAGGGTAGACTTTCAAAAATTTTCCTTTCCCACAAATGAGACCCAAATTTTAAAAAGTGATCGCACCCAGCTCTTCTCACTGGGAAAAAGGACAGTTGAGAACTTTTAAATTTCTGGCCACTTCATTTAGATGCCTAAATGGGAGCTGAATTCTTTTGTAAACCTTTTTCAAATTGAGAGCAATGGGAGCTGTTGTGTTTGCTTTTTTAATTAATTAATTGAAAATCTGGCCCATAGTGTACTTCTAATACTTTTTATTCTTTCTTTATATAAAGAGGTAGTGGTCATGGGGTTGTTGTTATTGTTGTTTTTCACCTGGGGGAGGAGTGTTTGTACAATGTAACAAATTATTTTTAAAATTGTCAGATCATTATGTGTAATATGGAGAAGTGGATATAATGGTAGTGTTACCCTATTTGAAGTTCCCAAACAGAGGACACTGTGGTGGGGACAGGGATCTCAGGGGGAAGGAGGATACAGCAGTGGCCACACTATAGCTGCTCAGCTCAATATCAGACATGTTCAGATTTCAGAAATCCATCCAGACAGCGATCAGAGGACCAAAAAAAAAAAAGGGGGTCATGTTTGGGAAAACAGGGATGTATGGTAACCCTATGTAATGGAACTACACAGAGAATATGGAATAGCTATAATATTGGGGTCCTTTTCCTGAGTGGTAGTAGATCTGATGGTTTTGCAGGTCAGTTTCCCATTGGAGGAGAATACAGTAACATGGAACCTGTGTATTCTCCTACTGATTCTGCTTATTTACAAAATGTATGCAAGTCCTCTCTCTTTGGAAGTGGTTAAACTGCACATGGGAAATTTCCTGCGGCAGAAATCTCAGCTAAAGGTCCAATTTACCAAGAAGCAGCTGTCTTGGGCCTCTGTCTCTCGTGGAATTTTACAGCTTAAAGATGCTGTTCCCTGATCCTGGTTCAACCCCCCTTTGCTTTTTACCTAGGAAACCCCCAGATCAAAGCAGCTTACCTAGAACTATATCACCTACTACAACAGAGGTTCTCAAACTGTGGTCTGTGGTCCACAAGCTCCATTCAGGTGGTCTGTGGATAGTTCCCTCTAAGGTGAGTGCCTGGGCGGCTGCACATGAGAGAATGAAGGGCCACCCACCTAATTAATAGAGCTACACAGGCATGGCTCTGCTAATTAGGTGCATGGACCCTGGAGAAAACGCACATATAAGGTGAAGTGGTGGCCTTAGCGGGAATAGGGGGTAGGTGGGAGTGTGCAGTGGGGTGTTAGAGGGGGTGGGGAGAACTTGGGACGTGCAGGGCTGCAGTGGCCAGAGAAAGAGGTGACTTTCCCCAGCTCCAGAGCTGGGGAAAGTCCAGAGACCCCCACACACACCTTCTTCCCAGCCCCAGCTCGGGAGCTGCTGCAGTGCGGGAGAGGGGGCTCATCGATCGCATTAGAAATGTAAGACTACTGATATTGAAATGAGTTGTGTGCTTTTATTTGTAGAACAAAAAAAGTTAATTATTATTAATTTTTTTAAAATATAGCACTTTTATCCAAAGCGCTTTACAATAGTTTAGCTAACGGTACAAATAACATTTGGAAAGATCATTAAGTGTTCTGCTGAGACCCTCAGCAATTTTCAAGTGGTCTGCGAAAAAAAAAATGAGAACCACTGGCCTACAAAGTTGAGCCAGGGTGTCACCCTGCTTTTCTGCAGCTGCTTTGGAACACAAAGGAACCTTTGATGGGGAATTAAACCCATTCTGAAGAAATCTGGAGGGGGGGGGAGGCGAAAAACTGGGATTTTTTTCAATCTTGTTAGTTCAGTCCAGCCGGCCACATTGTATCCTAGAGCATAAGGCAGTATCTGTCATTGGCCGCTGTGGGTATGATGCTGAGTTGAAAGAGTGAAGGGAGTGAAATCCCTCAGGCAGAAGTCAGTCACTAGTGCTGCTGGCTTTAAGGGAAGCAGGTGTCCTTGGAGCTTTCTGCCCACAAATCCTGGCTGGGAAGCAGCCAATGGTGGGTACAGCAAGGGGTGACGAGGAGGGCACTACTGAAAGTTAATGGATTTAAAATACACTTCAACAGAACATTTACATTAAACAAACACATACATCAAGTTTGTTCCATTCTTTTGTGATACAGGCAGACATATAACAAGACATAGTTAATGGAAATATAAAATACATCAGATCCTGCATTTATGAAGCTGAAACACATTTTTACCCACCAGAGATCACTGACCTAATTTCTTTGATACGGTAGCATATTGCTCTTTGGTGATTGTTTGAGATTCCTTGCTTTGCTGGAGTTTTTTCCTGAGGTGATGTGAAAGGATAAATAGTACAAAGTGAATACTCAAACATTACACAGTGGTTAACCTCTGCGTATTGTGTAACATTAGCTAAATGCAACATTACCCAGTTACAGAAATTCCTGTAGCTTTTTAGACCAATGAGTTTTCAACTGCTCTGCCTTAACAAAGCAAGACTTTCCTATTAATTGTGCTGCCTTTAGAATAAGATTCATGAAATCTTCTCATCTGCATAGCTGAGACCTGAGCTGTTTTGTAATGTTAGATGGTTACCATTTGCTCTGTTTATCTTGTAAGTAATCTGGATGGCTGATATGATAAATTAGGTCTACAGCTTCATATATTTTTACATTATCTCGTAGTACTTAATTAGTGTTTCCTTTCCCTCCCCCCCAAACTTTGTGCAGTAACTTATAAGATAGCAGTACACTAAATAACAGAACACCAAACTGAAATTTGACTTTCCTACTTCCTCACACTTGTTTGGTATGTGTGTTGGGAAGTGCAAGGACATTTATTACAGTGGTTATGATTCTGACATTTATTACAGACTCTAACCTTTTCTAACACAGCAAAATACCTTTATCTGTAGGACCAAGCTTGATTTTTCTTAATCCAAGGTTGAAATTGCAAGTTTTGTGGGGAAAAATAAAACAAAAAAATCAATAAAAGAGAGTGATTTTGGTGAGGGGGTAGAATAGTGTGTTTTCTTTTAGAAACACAACACTGGGGGAGATTTCCAAGGCACAAATGCATTTAGGTGTCTAACTCCCACTGACTTTCAATGACATTTGAAGTTAAATGCCTGACTAATATTTGTGCCTTAGAAAATATCTCCCACTGTTCTTTTGTTCTTTTTAAAAAGTTTATTTTTTTCCCTTTTATCCCTCCTACCCAGAGTTTTATGACGTTACATTGGTCCTGAATGACAATGTTTTATATGCACCCTCGAATATAGTTATTTACAGTTGGATACAGTTTAGAATATAATTGCATTATAGTTCCAGTACAGTTTGAATGGGATACTAGCAAGGGTCACTAATTCATATGCCCAAAAGCTTAACACACTGCCTGATTTACTAAATTAACTAAATGGCAGTCAGATTGAAATTATTCTGATATTAAATTATTTTAATGCATGTATTTACTACAAAATCCTACAAAGTTCAACATGTCTACATTCTATTTTAAAGAGAGCTCTTATTTCAGTGTAATTCCTAATTGATCTATGTACTTACATCTTGAATTGGATTTTATTACACTATTTATTTCTGCAATTGGGAATGGAGTTTTCTAACTGCCTGTCAGTACTTGCATGTAGTTATATGGAATCTGCAGATAGATGCTTCAATTTTTGGTGTAATTATATGCACCTGAATACATAATTACATTTGTTAAGAAATAATTAAAGTGGCAAGGCCTGAATTTTTTTTTCAGACCATAGCTTTCTTATGAGGAGAACAAGAAGTGGAGACCATTTGAAGACCGCTACCTGGAGACTTCTGGAAACTATAGTTATAGTCAGTTTTTGGGAACAATAATATCATTCCCAGCAGTTGCCACATCCTGATTCTCAACCTATGCATTACTGTCTGTTTCTTTGCACATGTTGTGTACAAGTAAAAATTACAGTTCTCAAAGTCTCCATTTGTTTTCCAACCAGCACAATGCACAGGCAACAAGTCCATGTCCCCTGAGGCAGATTACATTTGGAATTCCAAAGGGAAAAAAGAGTTTATCATTTAAATTTGTTTGTAGTAAGGAAATATGGAAATATTTTCTACACGAGAAATTTAATGCCAAGGTGCATATTTCCTTATAAATACTCAGTTCTTATTCTCTACTTCTGTATTGTTTATTTTGGTGATTACTGCAAATACAGTGTTATTTTCACTCCTAACATGTTTTATTTTGCATGTGTAAGAAAATAGTAGGGAAAATAGTTTTCTCTTCTGTTTATTTTATTTTCATTTTGTAGTACAATTAGAGGGTCAGATCTTGGAGGGAGGGAATAAGTAGACATGCATTTCCTCCATCTGTGCGCTGGCCAATGAAGTTGCCCAGTCACATGAGTGTGGGTGTATCAAAGAAAGATAGTATACTCCATCTCGGAAAGGGATATCAGAGATTACTCTTTTCCAACCACCAACCTATGCACCATGAGGTATCAGGGAATATTCTGCCTCTCTGTAGAAAAACACTTCCCAGTGCTCTGTTTGGGCAGTGGAGCTCTTTGAGCTATGATTAAATACTACAATCTAGCCTTTTTACTTAAGATTATACTATTAATGAATAACAAACAAAAATAGCATTTTACTATTAGATGGCAGATTACATTCCAAAGGATCACAAAACATGTTACAAACTGCGCGTACAAGGAATTGCCATGGATATATAGCCAAGTCTGAAGAGTTACTGTATTACAGTTTAGTACAGTATTAGGACAGCTGTATATGGTGTCCCAGGGCAAGCATAAGCCCCAGTAAGTTGCACATGCTGGCTGTGTAGAACTGGGTGAACTAGTGTGCAAAGTAAAAATGAAAAAAGACGACATTGTTTTTCTAGAAAATGGAAAACACTTATGCTCCGCAGCTAACTACTCTGTGATGCTGGTGGACACATGTTGTGACACAGTGCCAAAAAAGGCTGCACAACCCAGATTCAACCTTTAGAGACATATTAGTAGATAATGTTTGTTTTTGAGGTTAACAATGTAACCAAACTGTTCCCATCTATCTCTGTATTCTGCTAACTCAGAGATCAAGAGATGTTAATATTTAAATGAACTGAAAATGTAGTGATATCACTGTCTTAATTTCTCTTCGAAGTTTGTGGTAAATCACTTGCAAATGGTGGGAGATAGGCAATTGCTTTATGTTAATCCATGTAGCTAATTACCAGTGATGTTTAAGAAATTTGAGGTTACTTCAAAGACACTACTGTTCACCAAATGACTGCATGCTGTCAAGAGGCTATCATAGCCTGACAGTAATCTTTATAAAAATCTCTTGGGACCTGATCCTTTTGTAGTAAGATGAGGCCCTGAAACATAAACCCTTGGTATCAGAGGCCTGGTTTGAGGCCTGAGGCCTGAACCAAAGGAATGGTCAAGACTTTGCTAACATAAAGCAAAGTTAAGCTGTGAGCCAGAGGCAGACCCTGCTCACAAAAGTTGGCAAGAAGAAGGCTGTTAATTGGATGTATACACATATCTAAAAGGCATCAAGCACTAATACGATAAACATGGACCAGGATGGCACCAGAACAGTCCGGTACAAACACATTCCACAGAAATAATGAGGAACAGGGTCCCTCCATCCTAAAAGACAGGGTCAAAAGGATAATATGATGGATAGACTTGTTGGTTCAAACCAACATGTACCAGGAGAGAAGCAGCACTCCAACACGCAGAGGGGTTGTAACTCGATAAGTACCTGTGTATAAGAATGTATCCCTGAGGGGATGTCTTTCTCTGGCCTAGGGGGCCTAAATCCCACCACTGACTAAGCCGGTCCATTTTCAGGGAGCACATATGTACCAGCAAAACTGTAGACATCTATTCCAGGGAGCTAGAGACTGTTCTTTGTTTGGCAATAAAACCTGGCCGGGTGCCTTCCTACCTTATCAGAGTCTGTGGTCAGTGGGGATTCTCTTGGGGTCTGCTGCATCAGCTACCTGCACAGACCCGGGCAGCACACAGAGGGAATACATGCATGCGGCCGACTGTTGTCAACATTGGATAGAGCAGAGCACCACACCGGTGGAGTCTGACAACACCTTTCATTTCAAATCTGGATCACCATGATATTGGAAATTGGACTGAACCTATGGACTAATTCTGAAAGAACTTTTTGCAACTCTAAAGCTCACCATCTATGAAACTGACCTAAGAACTCTATTCATGTCTTTATGTATAAGGAACTTTAAACCAATACTCTCCTTCTTTTCTTTTTAATACATTTTAGTTTAGTTAATAAGAATTGGCTATGAGGATGTATTTGGGTAAGATCTGAAATATTCATTGACCTGGCGGGTAATGTGTCCAATCCTTTGGGATTGGTAGAACTTCTTATATGATGAACAAGATTTTCAGTAATCCTCATTATATTTGACTTGGCTATCTGGGTGGAAGCCGAAAGGCTGGGTTGCTTTAAGGGAACTGTATTTCTGGCTTCTGGGTAACCAATAAGATATTATAGAAGCTGTTTTCTTGCTAGCTTGGTGAATCCAAGTATTAGAATAATTGTGGATTGTCTGCCCCATTCTTTGCAGTTTGCCCTACTTGAGCAATCTCAGCATGGCCACCCTGAACCCCCGGTCACCCGTATTATGTGGCAAAGTGCAGTGCTGTATTTTGAAACTGTTGTACATACACAGTCATGTTTTCTGCTCCATCTAGGGCACAGGGGAGGAAAGTCACGGTTTGCAAAATTAGGGGGGTGGAGGAGAATCCCACATAAATCAGCGGGATACTTTTTTTTCTTTTCAAGATATTAAAAAGTGGAGATGGATGTGGCTCCTTCAGATGCTGACTTAGCAGTTTTTGGAAATGTAAAAGTTGTGAGCAGCATGATTCCACCTTCTTTTGATGCTACCTGATTTCTTTGTATAGAATCTGGAAGGAATGAAGAACAGAGGAAGGAGCCGCTTCTATATGGGAACTGTTGATAGATGCACTGAGAATTCCTTTGACCCCTGGAACATAATCTAGTTCACAGTACCTTTTCCAGTTGAAATTACAAGAGGATTTTAAATCTGCAGAATCAATCCAATTACTTAAACTGGATTTTGACCAGAATACCACCTGCTTTTCTAAAGAGTGTCATGGGATCTTTAATGACCACAATCATTCAGAACCTATCATCCTTAAGAAATCACCTCCGTTAGCACTGTGATACAGAACTGAGTCAATACAGACTCAGGGAAAATAACTATTTACAGGGCTGATTGGATAACTATTTTTGACAGAAAATGGATGGCTTTTTGAAGATTAGCAATCTGAAATGCTGACCTAACCCAACTGTATATATTCAATGATGTCTGAGGGGATCACAACACGAGACTACACACATTGCTTAACTAATGTAGCTGTGTAATTTGTACTGCACATGTCTCTTTCTGAGGAGTCCGCCTGTCACAGCTGCTATTCATTCATTTGTAGATGCAAATCTAAACATACTTCTTACTGATAAGATAACATCAGGGAGTGTGGTAATTTTGAAATCATAATACCTTCGAGGATTGGAAACATCCAGCTATAACTAGTACCATGTAAATCCACAGTGACTATCTCATGATAACCATACTTCCTGAAGTTCTCTGTTGCTCTTATTAAAGGATAATCGTATCCCCTGCTGTAACTAATCTGTTAAATGCTAAATAGGACAGGAGACTTACATAAAAAGCTGACTTACATAAAAAGCAGTACAAGTTATCTATTCAGCCTGGTTTCAATAGATAGAGGCAGTTTTCTAGTCACAGTCCTTCTTATGATTCAGTTATCAACATTCACTGTAAATGAATACTAGAGTTGGACAACAAACAGTTTGCCTATCCCTTTGAAATTTGAGTTATCAGAAAAAATGTCCTGTCATGAATTGTGATGACTCAAAATCTTGAAAATTTTCACAAGCTGAACCCCCACCACCACCAGACAAAAACTCAGTTCTGCTCAGTCAAAAGATTTTGACAGTTTATTTTTTAAACTATAGGTAGCTTAAATTTCAAAACAGTTTTTAACTGGAAAACCAGAGTGTTTCATTTTGACAATGTCTAAACTAATCCATTCTTCTGAAAAGTTTAGGTTTCAATGAATTGGCATTTTCTTATGAAAAATATATTTAGCTGAATAATTCCCAACCAGCTCTACAGAAAACTGGGGTCTTCAGAAAAAAATATTATCAGAACAGCTTACATTCAAGGGTTTTACTGTTCTTAACACATGGCAACCTTTTGGAAGGATTTTCGGTCTAATGACTTTGTTACCTCCTTTGGAGTACTTCCTGAAAGCCCAATTCTGCCACCCTTACGCAGAATAGAACCTGATTTTGTATGTAGTCCCATAGGGTCACAATGTAGCCAGCCCAATGCAGCCACATAGAAGTTTTAAGGGAGAGTAAGGTGTCCCAGCATTCCTCTATTCAGTATGCCTGCATCTCAGTTGCAAGCGAGGTAGGAGAGCAGAGGATGTGCACTTGCTAATTTCCCACTCTTTCCCCACTCTCTGTGATAGTCGACATGGAATGGATGAATAGCGATGAGAAATGGGTGGAACCTAGGTTCTGCTCTCCCAGGGTATGCATAACCTGCAAGTGAATGCGCTTCCCAGCATGTATAGACACATGCTAGCTCTGCTTGAGATAGCACACTAAAAATAGCAGTGTAGCTAAGAGTAGCACTGGGGCAGGACACCCAGGGCCTGGGAGAGTTTGTACTCTGGCTTCACGTGTGCTATCCCACTTACACTCTATTTTTAATATGCTAGCTTATGCAGAAGAAGCAGGTGTCTGTCTACCCATGATGGGAAACACACTTTCAGTAGCAGGGTAGACATACCCTGTTTGTTGGCTGAGATCAAACAGTTAACAGTAATAATTCTCAGTCACATTTCCATCCATGGGTTTCTCTAGTCCAGCAACCATCCTTTATCTAGAGTCAGAGGTAAAAGGACGATATACCCACTCAAGTCAGTGGGGCTCCTTGCAGAATAAGGCACTACTCAATACAACTATGGCCAGATCTACACTATAAACTTACATTGGTATATAACTGCATCACTCAGGTGTGTGGAAATACCACCTCCCTGAGTGACACAGTTATACTGATCTAACCCCCAGTGTAGACAGCACTATGTCAACAGGAGGGCTTTTCCTGTCAACCTAGCTATCGCCTCTTATGGAGGCAGATTTACTGGGAGAAGCTTTGCCATCAGTGTAGTAGCATCTTCACTGAAGTGTTACAGCAGCGCCAACTACAGCATTTTAAGTGTAGACCTGCCATAAACGTGGCAGAATTCAGCCTTAGCTGATAATTAGTCAAGAGATACATAAAAGTTTCTGAAACACTCACTCATTAGGCTGAAGTTTTCCTGGTCTGGTCCTGCAGATGATTTCTCTGGTAAAGTTTGAAAAAAATGTTTGAGCCACTTTCAAGTATGAGGAATGATAAAAGAATACACTTCTCTTATAAAATTATTACAATTTAATTCATTTCAGAAACAATGATTGCCAAAGCAACTAAGGGTAGAAAGTTAAATAGGAACATTAATCCTATTCAGGAAAATGTTGAATGTTCTGGGAAGAGCAGTTTTCTTTTGATTGAAAATAATTTTCAGCAGGAGCACTAGTTTCTTTTGAACAATGGTAGCAGCATTTTAACACTATTGTATTGTGCAATACATGCAACCCCCTACCTGGAGCTCCTGCAACTCTGGAATGAGCATCAAGTGGTAGGGGGTCCTACATGGATTACAACAATAATGGCTATCGGATAACATTGCCTAGAATGCTTACAGTCAGGGGTATAGACAGAATGGACTAAAACTCCTGCTGAGACCAGTATGGAGGTGTCTGCATTGGGTGATATGGACAAGAAGTTTGCTGAGCCAGGTCTGCTTAGCCCCCACTGGGAGAAGACAGCCTGACTCAGACAAAGTTTGAGACTAGGTTTAGTTTTGGTTTCAAGTTTGAGTCTAGACACTGGGGCTTGAGAGAGAAGCAGAACAGCTCAGGGAGTCTCTACTTAGCTTCTCCTCACCACAAAGTGAGTCTTTCAACTGCTGTGGGATATTATGCATGAGTAAGACAGTTCCAGCCCTGCAAAGACCCCCCAGTGCTGGCTGCTGAGAGTGAGCCAAGACTTCCAGAGTACTTCAGACCAAGAAGCCAGCAAAGGACCCTGCCCTGCTCAGGAGCAAAGACACAGTAAGAGGACCAATTTCTGGTCAAGCTTGCTAACCTTCAAAGAGCAGCAGCACACATTGCAGGGCACATTCTCAGGGTACCATATAACTGGGAAGATGTCAGGGAGGGAGATGGGGGTTGTGAGTGTTGGGAGGTGAGATGTTTGTTTGTTAGCATTTAGTAGTTAACCCTAATACTTTCCTTCCCCAGATCCTATGTTCCTGCACCCAGTAAAGTCCCCTTTGTGCTGTTGTTAATTTTGGGTATGTCAGTTCTTTGCTGGGGTTTATGTTGATGTGTTTTATTTCTTGTGTGTACTGGCCTCTTCATTGTCCTTGCCAGCAGACCCTTTCCATGGGTCTCATTCATTTTCCCAGTAGTCTCAGCCTGTGACCTAGAGTAATCAGAAGTACATACATACTGGTCCCTTTTCAGGCACAGTGAGGAATCAACATGGATGCAGGCACCATCACAAAAAAAAAAAAAAAAAAGGGAACCCAGGACCCAACCCATTTGAGAAGAGGGTAGAAGCCACTCCAAACAGTAAAGACCCAGGAGGAGTCTTGAGCCACACATGAGGGAGGGGCTACATCTGCATTAAAGATTACAGATGTTGTATTTGATAGTATTAGAGAAATAGTATGTGATTGTGTAACTGAAGAGTGCATCATACTACCTACACATGCAAGCTTAATTCTGACATTGAGTGCTGAACTGAGAAAATTTAACTCTCTTATTGTATTTTTTTAAAATGGAACGACTTTATTTTCATGTGTTATTGCTGTGTTAGTAAAGAACTAGTTTAAGGTAAGTCATCTGAGCCTCCTTTCTGATCTCTGTGTGTACATCTGTGCTTTGCGTCTCTTTTCTTTTTTTCCTCTTCTTTTAACTTTCAGTGTGAAATTCAGAAACTACTTATCACAAAGTTTGAGATGTATTTGTATAGCGACCAGTATTCTCAGCCTGTGAACTAGAGTAACTAGAAGTACATACAGGGCTTGATCCAACTCCCACGGAGTTCAATGGTAATATTCCAATTGTTTTCAGCTGCAGTTGAATGGAGCCCACAATCAGTAAAAGCAGAATTTGGGTCAGGCAGCATGATCATGGCCTTGGGAGGATTTATTTTTTAATTTTTGTTCCAGGGTCTCTCTGAGATTCTCTTCTTGCTTTCTAGCTACTACTAGTTTTTCTTACTTCAAAAATTCCAAGTCAAACTCCTGAGATTCTGCTTCTTTCATATCTGCTTTTAAATTGAACTGTGAGAATTTTCAGGAACATTTTTCTTTTAAATTGGAAATATCCACTCAATAGCTAAGTTACATATAAAAGAGTGCCCATAGATACTACATAAATATGCATGTTATGCATATTTCACTTAGAAGTTATTACAATAAACCATAGAAGTAGAAAACATTTATTTCCTGGAGCAAGATACCCTGTGTGGCCTAGTCCCTCCTGACGTTCGGTGAAGTCTATCCCTGGTGTAACTTTACTTATTTGAATGGAGTTATACTGGAAATTGATACATCTCCTCTGTCTTTGGTGTGGCAAATACTGTCATGATCACTGACTTTCCATGTATCTTTTCCTGTACATCAACTTATGTCTTGAGAAAACGCAAAGAGAGAGTACTTCCCAGTTCGTCTCTGTGCATTGCCGAGATAAACAGATTTCAGTGCACTGGTGTCATGCCAAAAATCCCCATGCTCACACAATCACATAACTTTCTAACATTTGTTTGTCTTCTGCTTTTTTGTTTAAGTCCCTAAGTAGAGGACAGAAGCCCTCACACACCAAGCAGAGCCATGATCATTTCTCTATTCCTCCCTCTTCACTTCTGCTACTCACAAATCCCCATCTCAGAGCCACTATTGTTCCAAAGATATCCATAAAGAGCTAGATAATGATGCTTTTAAATTGATTAGCATATTCCTATTAAACAATATGAAGTCTTCACTCCAGAACTGGACATGCTGTCCCCAAAACATGCCCTTTGTTATACCATCTGAGAATCTGTAGTGGCGTCAACAGCAGAGGAAAATAGCAAGTTTTGGGGAACCAGAAATGACAGCATTAAAATCATCCTCATGTTTTTAAGATATCTGTTTTCTTATATATCTGGAGAATTTTTTGTTTGGTTGGTTTTAACTCTTTTCATTTAAAATTGATTCTGGGCAAGCAATGTTAAAAGGAAGCAAAGACTAACCGTGTATAATAGAACCAAGTTCAGTTAGTACAAGCTTGGACAAATCAGATGACTCCATAAACCCTCTTCCACTGCACTTCAGTCTTGAACTGAAACAATATTGCTATTCCAGTCATGGGCTTCATTAGTAGATATTTCCAGGGGTATCTGAGCAATGTGCTAGGACCAGCCCCATCCAATTGATGAAAAAAGATTCAATATATAATATAGCAAGATGTACTGTTAGTTTTGTTAAAAAAAAAAAAAAAACAAGTGAACACAACTTTGAATCTCACTGTATAGCTTTTCATGCAAAATTTGAGGATTACTGTAATAACAAATAGGCTAAGAATTCAAAACAGCAACATTAATTCACCATACGCCTAATCCATCACCCATTAATGTCAAAGACAATCTTTCTATTCACTTCAGTTGGTATTGGATAGGGCCACTTATCTTTTTGGGATTCATTACCCATATTAGACTCGGACACAATAAAGTGTGGTGGTATCTGTCACCAAAATGAAATATTTTAAATATAGCCTGATTCAATCCCCCATTTAAGTTAATAACAAGATGCCTATTGAATTCATTGTGTCTGGACCGGGCCCATACCCACTCTAATGTATTAAACATGACAAAGGGTCACATTATCCCTTAACTCTTTAGTATTAGTTAGATCTTCCTGGAGTAAAATAAGGCTTTGCAGATGGTTAGGGGTAAACTCTTACTAGCTGTTGTTCTTCCAGTTGTTATCTCTAACAAAGGTAGTATTCAATTTTTTACATACATACACACACATGCTCCAGTAAAAAGCAAAGGAGTACTTGTGGCACCTTAGAGAGTAACAAATTTATTTGAGCATAAGCTTTCGTGAGCTACAGCTCACTTCATGAGATGCATGCAGTGGAAAATACAGTGGGGAGATTTTATATACATAGAGAACATGAAACAATGAGTGTTACCATACACACTGTAATGAGAGTGATGAGGTAAGGTGAGCTATTACCAGTGGGGGGGGGGGGAGGGAACCTTTTGTAGTGATAATCAAGGTGGGCCATTTCCAGCAGTTGACAAGAACGTGTGAGGATCAGAAGGGGGGGAGGGGTGCAGGGACAACATGGGGAAATAATTTTACTTTGTGTAATGCCACATCCACTCCTAGTCTTTATTCAAGCCTAAGTTAATGGTGTCCAGTTTGCAAATTAATTGCAATTCAGCAGTCTCTCGTTGGAGTGGCAATTCTTCAAGAAAAAAAACTTCAAAAACAGACTCCAAGGAGAGACTGCTGAATTGCAATTAATTTGCAAATTGGATACAATTAACTTAGGCTTGAATAAAGACTGGAAGTGGATGTGTTATTGCACAAATTAAAACTATTTCCCCATGTTGTTTGTCCGTCTTCCCCCCCGCCCCCCGTTCCTCACATGTTCTTGTCAACTGCTGGAAATGGCCCACCTTGCTTATCACTACAAAAGTTTGTGTTTTGTTCCCTCCCCTCCTGCTGATAATAGCTCACCTTACCTGATCTCTCTCGTTACAGAGTATATGGTAACACCCATTGTTTCATGTTCTCTGTCTATATAAAATCTCCCCACTGTATTTTCCACATGCATGCATCCGATGAAGTGAGCTGTAGCTCACGAAAGCTTATGCTCAAATAAATTTGTTACTCTCTACAGTGCCACAAGTACTCCTTGTCTTTTTGCAGATACAGACTAACATGGCTGCTACTCTGAAACATACTCCCGTGTTAGCTAATTTGCACACATGCAGCATAAGAAGCAGGGCACAACTTCTTATTCTGATAGCGCAGATCTGTGCCATTTAACATAAAGGAGAACCTCTGTTAACTGTCATTAATATTGGGCCAGCTGCTCGAAGACAAACCAAACTCAGAAGTAGAGCTGGCAAGGGAATTTTCAGTCAAAATTATTTTGATTGACAATATGATTTCTGTAAAATTGACCAAAATGTTTTGACTTTCCATTAGAAAAATGGAAATAATATGTTGATTTGTTGAACTGACTTTAAATGTTTTATTTCAAGTAAGCTCAGCATTAGACTGCTCCCTCTGTTACTGCATTGCCTCATGGGAATGGTAACTCAAGAGCCTCATCCCTGTAACAAGGGGTACCAGGCCTTCATGGCCTCTACCCAAGGCCCCGCTGAACCCTGCCTCAGAAAACAGTTCTCTGAGAAGAAAAGTGCAGTGAATATTAATCTCTCAGATTGCCGAGACAGGCATCCTGGGAGCAGTCATTTTGGAAACCAGTGAAGTCTGGGGACTAGCAACAGCCAATCAAGGCCCTGAAGAGCAAAATAAAATGAGCTGTCTGCTGTTAGCAGTTCCTATATGAAAAAAGAGGACTGAGGAAAGACACTCTCTAGTCTTGAGACAAAGGAAAAATGCTAGGCCAGTGCCCATTGCTGACCAGAATGAATTGAAGGAGTCAGAGGAAACCCTGATCATGCAGTCCTGAAGAGGGAACTTCGCCTGGAAGGATGATAAATTATTTTGCTTATATTTGGCCCTGAAGAACAAGGAATTTCTTCCATTTTGAGTTTGTTGTACCCTGGAAAGGGTTTTAGACTGTCTGACTGAGCCACAGAATACCTGCAGAGGCAGGAAAATAGCCTACAAGTGGTGCTAGGAGCTGAAGACCATGGTAGCACCATGCCTGGACACATGGAGATGCTCAAAGAGGTGAGTGCAACTCACCATTTGCCCCCATTCTTTCTTAAGAGCAGGATTATTTAGCCAGACTGCACCTACTATGATGCAACATAGTCTTCCCTGTGACTGAGTCATATGATGCACTATAGGAATCACATGACTGCAGTTATTTGCTCTAGGACACCCCAGACTATGTTAGCATGAATTTGCAGAAGGACCAAGTCTTGTTCTTCCTTTCTGTGAGTGTAAGTTGTACCTCAAAGATTTCTGCCTGCAGTTCTGCTCCCGCAGAATGAAGAGTGGGCACAAATCTAAATCCTTGTGCTTCTAAGTATTTGATTTACTCCCACATAAGGGAATCATGTCTTCATTTTCACCTTGGATGGGATGGAGAAGCTAGAGAGAGAGACATTCAGGCACTCCTTAAAGTTGAATTTATTTAACAAACAAACAAAAAGTGCGTTAGCATTATATACTCTCCCTGCCAAAAAAAAAAAAAAAAAGGAATTTCAGGAAAAAAAAAGTCTTTATAATTTTATATCTTGATATTAAGCTGTTTGTGTCTGCCTTCAACTATTTCTCATACAAGATAGAAACAACTATACTTATAGAATCAGTGCATTTTAATGAAAAAATGTAATTGCAATATGATATGGCAGGATATGAATTATAGATAATAATTCATTGGTAGTGTATTGAATGGTATTTATCCTTTGACCTCCTGACCTACAATAGGTAAAGTATGTATTATCAACTCATTGGCTACTGTGTCTTATTAATTGAAAAGTGCTCTCCAATTAACACAGACATACCTTTACTGCTACAGGAGAGAAAAATAGTGACCTAATAATTACAAAGATAGATTATTTTTACTTTGACCTCACATTAAGTAAAGCACTGTAACATTACATGGCTTGGCATTTAGATAAGAGTTCTACAAATTATTAACCAATTAATATGCTGTAGTCTCCAAGTAGCACAGATTCCATTAAAGAATAGGTTGGGAAAAGAGAGGGAAAAGAAAGCAGCGTCTTGGGAACCCTGATGGCAGAGTGCCAGTGGGGATGCGCCAACTCAGCACATCAACAGGACACCCATGTTGTACCCACTCTCCAGCATATTTCCGTTAACTCTCCACTCCCTTGCAAATGAAGCTAGGGTAGAATTTTGAAGGGGGACTTCAGTGGCTAATGGCCACTTTAGGTGCTTAAGTCCAACATTTAGGTGCCACCTTCATTCACATAACCTCCCTTCAACTGTTGCCTAACCCTTTAGTTTCCAGGTGCCTAACTTTCCATTGTTAAAGTCCCTGAGATACCTAGAAATGAGCAGCTGGGCATGTACACAGACAGCCAAATGCTCACACTGCCCAGCAGCTCAATGCCTATGTCATAAATATAAAGGGAAGGGTAAACCCCTTTGAAATCCCTCCTGGCCAGGGGAAAGCTCCTCTCACCTGTAAAGGGTTAAGAAGCTAAAGGTAACCTCGCTGGCACCTGACCAAAATGACCAATGAGGAGACAAGATACTTTCAAAAGCTGGGAGGAGGGAGAGAAACAAAGGGTCTGTGTGTCTGTCTATATGCTGGTTTTCTGCCGGGGATAGATCAGGAATGGAGTCTTAGAACTTTTAGTAAGTAATCTAGCTAGGTATGTGTTAGATTATGATTTCTTTAAATGGCTGAGAAAAGCATTGTGCTGAATAGAATAACTATTTCTGTCTGTGTATCTTTTTTGTAACTTAAGGTTTTGCCTAGAGGGGTTCTCTATGTTTTTGAATCTAATTACCCTGTAAGATATCTACCATCCTGATTTTACAGGGGGGATTTCTTTATTTCTATTTACTTCTATTTTTATTAAAAGTCTTCTTGTAAGAAAACTAAATGCTTTTTCATTGTTCTCAGATCCAAGGTTTTGGGTCTGTGGTCACCTATGCAAATTGGTGAGGCTTTTTATCCAACATTTCCCAGGAAAGGGTGGGTGCAAGTGTTGGGAGGATTGTTCATTGTTCTTAAGATCCAAGGGTCTGGGTCTGTAGTCACCTAGGCAAATTGGTGAGGCTTTTTACCAAACCTTGTCCAGGAAGTGGGGTGCAAGGTTTTGGGAAGTATTTTGGGGGGAAAGACGCGTCCAAACAGCTCTTCCCCAGTAACCAGTATTTGTTTGGTGGTGGTAGCGGCCAATCCAAGGACAACGGGTGGAATATTTTGTACCTTGGGGAAGTTTTGACCTAAGCTGGTAAAGATAAGCTTAGGAGGTTTTTCATGCAGGTCCCCACATCTGTACCCTAGAGTTCAGAGTGGAGGAGGAACCTTGACAGCCTATGTCACACATAAGCCTCAGAAAAAGAAAAGGAGTACTTGTGGCACCTTAGAGACTAACCAATTTATTTGAGCATAAGCTTTCGTGAGCTACAGCTCACTTCATAGTATGCATCCGATGAAGTGAGCTGTAGCTCACGAAAGCTTATGCTCAGATAAATTGGTTAGTCTCTAAGGTGCCACAAGTACTCCTTTTCTTTTTGCGAATACAGACTAACAGGGTTGTTAGTCTGAAACCTGTCATAAGCCTCAGAAGAATTCAGAAACTAGGCCTTCCTATGCCTATCTTGCTGCAGGATCCAATCCAGTAGTCATTCTCAATGTGCATCTAAAACTACATACAATTGCTAGAGAAGAAGAAGCTTCTTACCGTTTAGTTGGGGACTTAGAGCACTCACTCAGGATGTAAGAGATCCAGATTCAATTTCTTTCTCAGATCCATGCAGAACAGAGACTTGAATTTAGATCACCCATCTCAGTGCCCTAAACATTGGGATATTTGGGGGGTGGAACTCAGTCTGTCCTGTTAAAGCTGATCCACTTTGCATAAATAATTATATATTCATTGAAGCAGGGACCCCCACCTCCCCGGGGACAGCCCTAACAATAGACTGAATATCTCTTGTGAGTTGCACCCCTAGAGACTTAAAGGAACAATATGATCCTATTATGGCTTGTAGACAGTAGGAGCTCCTCAGGACAGTCTTTTGACTGAGAATCTTTAACCACTTCATAATTAACCATATTTACTTCTCCCTGCTGGCCCAGCTTCACTTGCCTTCAATACTGTTCAAAGCTCCAATGTCAGGACTTGAGCACCCTGTGTGTTATGTTTTGGAAACACAAGATTTGACACTGATTTTGGCAGGGATTCAGAGGGATGAGTGTGTGGGGGGGGGGAGGGGGGTGTTGTTTTTGTATCCTTTGCACCACTTTGGAAATCTTCACAGTTCTAGACATAATCTGGCCCAAAATGTACAAGTGGCAGAGAACTGGTTCTAATTGTCAATATGTTTCATTATGGAAAATTATTTTTTGATTCTCCTCTTCAATTATGAAAACTAATTTTTATATCTGTTTCAGAGTAACAGCCATGTTAGTCTGTATTCGCAAAAAGAAAAGGAGTACTTGTGGCACCTTAGAGACTAACCAATTTATTTGAGCATGAGCTTTCGTGAGCTACAGCTCACTTCATCGGATGCATACCGTGGAAAATGCAGCAGACTTTATATATACACAGAGAATATGAAACAATACCTCCTCCCACCCCACTGTCCTGCTGGTAATAGCTTATCTAAACTGATCATCAGGTTGGGCCATTTCCAGCACAAATCCAGGTTTTCTCACCCTCCACCCCCCCACACAAATTCACTCTCCTGCTGGTGATAGCCCATCCAAAGTGACAACTCTTTACACAATGTGCATGATAATCAAGTTGGGCTATTTCCTGCACAAATCCAGGTTTTCTCACATCCCCCCCATCCCCATACACACACAAAAACTCACTCTCCTGCTGGTAATAGCTCATCCAAACTGACCACTCTCCAAGTTTAAATCCAAGTTAAACCAGAACATCTGGGGGGGGGGGGTAGGAAAAAACAAGAGGAAATAGGCTACCTTGCATAATGACTTAGCCACTCCCAGTCTCTATTTAAGCCTAAATTAATAGTATCCAATTTGCAAATGAATTCCAATTCAGCAGTTTCTCGCTGGAGTCTGGATTTGAAGTTTTTTTTGTTTTAAGATAGCGACCTTCATGTCTGTGATTGCGTGACCAGAGAGATTGAAGTGTTCTCCGACTGGTTTATGAATGTTAGAATTCTTGACATCTGATTTGTGTCCATTTATTCTTTTACGTAGAGACTGTCCAGTTTGACCAATGTACATGGCAGAGGGGCATTGCTGGCACATGATGGCATATATCACATTGGTGGATGTGCAGGTGAACGAGCCTCTGATAGTGTGGCTGATGTTATTAGGCCCTGTGATGGTGTCCCCTGAATAGATATGTGGGCACAATTGGCAACGGGCTTTGTTGCAAGGATAAGTTCCTGGGTCAGTGGTTCTGTTGTGTGGTATGTGGTTGTTGGTGAGTATTTGCTTCAGGTTGCGGGGCTGTCTGTAGGCAAGGACTGGCCTGTCTCCCAAGATTTGTGAGAGTGTTGGGTCATCCTTTAGGATAGGTTGTAGATCCTTAATAATGCGTTGGAGGGGTTTTAGTTGGGGGCTGAAGGTGACGGCTAGTGGCGTTCTGTTATTTTCTTTGTTAGGCCTCTCCTGTAGTAGGTGACTTCTGGGAACTCTTCTGGCTCTATCAATCTGTTTCTTTACTTCTGCAGGTGGGTATTGTAGTTGTAAGAAAGCTTGACAGAGATCTTGTAGGTGTTTGTCTCTGTCTGAGGGGTTGGAGCAAATGCGGTTGTATCGCAGAGCTTGGCTGTAGACAATGGATCGTGTGGTGTGGTCAGGGTGAAAGCTGGAGGCATGCAGGTAGGAATAGCGGTCAGTAGGTTTCCGGTATAGGGTGGTGTTTATGTGACCATTGTTTATTAGCACTGTAGTGTCCAGGAAGTGGATCTCTTGTGTGGACTGGACCAGGCTGAGGTTGATGGTGGGATGGAAATTGTTGAAATCATGGTGGAATTCCTCAAGGGCTTCTTTTCCATGGGTCCAGATGATGAAGATGTCATCAATATAGCGCAAGAAGAGTAGGGGCTTTAGGGGACGAGAGCTGAGGAAGCGTTGTTCTAAATCAGCCATAAAAATGTTGGCATACTGTGGGGCCATGCGGGTACCCATAGCAGTGCCGCTGATCTGAAGGTATACATTGTCCCCAAATGTGAAATAGTTATGGGTAAGGACAAAGTCACAAAGTTCAGCCACCAGGTTAGCCGTGACATTATCGGGAATAGTGTTCTTGACGGCTTGTAGTCCATCTTTGTGTGGAATGTTGGTGTAGAGGGCTTCTACATCCATAGTGGCCAGGATGGTGTTATCAGGAAGATCACCGATGGATTGAAGTTTCCTCAGGAAGTCAGTGGTGTCTCGAAGGTAGCTGGGAGTGCTGGTAGCGTAGGGCCTGAGGAAGGAGTCTACATAGTCAGACAATCCTGCTGTCAGGGTGCCAATGCCTGAGATGATGGGGCGCCCAGGATTTCCAGGTTTATGGATCTTGGGTAGTAGATAGAATATCCCAGGTCGGGGTTCCAGGGGTGTGTCTGTGCGGATTTGATCTTGTGCTTTTTCAGGAAGTTTCTTGAGCAAATGCTGTAGTTGCTTTTGGTAACTCTCAGTGGGATCATAGGGTAATGGCTTGTAGAAACTCATGTTGGAGAGCTGCCGAGCAGCCTCTTGTTCATATTCCGACCTATTCATGATGACAACAGCACCTCCTTTGTCAGCCTTTTTGATTATGATGTCAGAGTTGTTTCTGAGGCTGTGGATGGCATTGCGTTCCGCATGGCTGAGGTTATGGGGCAAGTGATGCCCACATTATGGGGGATGTGAGAAAACCTGGATTTGTGCAGGAAATAGCCCAACTTGATTATCATGCACATTGTGTAAAGAGTTGTCACTTTGGATGGGCTATCACCAGCAGGAGAGTGAATTTGTGTGGGGGGGTGGAGGGTGAGAAAACCTGGATTTGTGCTGGAAATGGCCCAACCTGATGATCACTTTAGATAAGCTATTACTAGCAGGACAGTGGGGTGGGAGGAGGTATTGTTTCATATTCTCTGTGTATATATAAAGTCTGCTGCATTTTCCACGGTATGCATCCGATGAAGTGAGCTGTAGCTCACGAAAGCTCATGCTCAAATAAATTGGTTAGTCTCTAAGGTGCCACAAGTATTCCTTTTCTTTTTATATCTGTGATCACTAATTTACCATTTGTAGGCTGGGATGACATTTTCAGCAAAAAGCCCTGATTCCAGATATAGTGGTTGATTTAGAGCACTTGTTAAGGTTAACAATTTTACGTTTTCCAGCCTTGTATTCTGCATGTATTGTAGACAGCTGTGACGTGCTGGATGATTTGGTCTAATGTTATGATTTGCAGGCTTCTGTTCTGCTTCCAGACATTTACTGTCACTATCATAGATTGCTGGGGATTCCAGCAAATTTAATTTTCAGTAGCACAGTTTGGTCATAGGTAATAGAATCATAGAATCATAGACTTTAAGGTCATAAGGGACCATTATAATTGTGTAGTCTGATCTCCTGCACAATGCAGGCCACAGAATCTCACCCACCCACTCCTGTAGCAAACACCTAACCTGTGTCTGAGCTACTGAAGTCCTCAAATCGTGGTTTAAAGACTTCAAGGTGCAGAGAATGCTCCAGCAAATGACCCGTGTCCCACGCTGCAGAGAAAGGCAAAAACCCTCCAGAGCCTCTGCCAATCTGCCCTGGAAGAAAATTCCTTTCTGACCCCAAATATGGCTATCAGCTGAACCCTGAGCATGTGGGCAAGACTCACCAGCCAGACACCCAGGAAAGAATTCTCTATAGTAACTCAGATCCCACTGCATCTAACATCCCGTCACAGGCCATTGGGCATATCTACTGCTAATAGGTGAAGATCAATTAATTGCCAAAATTAGGCTATCCCATCATATCATCACTTCCATAATCTTATCAAGCTTAGTCTTGAAGCAAAATATCTCTTTTGCCCCCCACTGTTTCCCTTGGAAGGGTATTCCAGAACTTCACTCCTCTGATGGTTAGAAACCTTCGTCTAATTTCAATAGAAGTTGTTGGATGCTGACATCAAAACTTATACCAAGGGATATTTTTTCTGTACCATGAACGTATAGGAAATAGAATTTTATCATATGGAAGAACTAACCTCTCAAGGAGTGACATGTTGCTAGGACTAACCCTAATTTTTACAGGTCCCCATTCAGAGCAACACATGTGGGATTCCATCCATCTCCTCCCCAACCTCTTCATACATATTCCACTGTCGCAGCCTTTCATGTTATGGTCTCTTCTCTCTATCTCTCTGACAAACACAGAGTTTTTAACACACACACCTTCTTGTTCTTCTTGACTATGGACTCAGATGCATGGAATGAAAGTGCTATAGAAGTGCAGAGTATCATTAAGTCATGAAATATAGCAGTAAAATGGTAGGTATCATTGGCTGTTACATGTTATGAATTATCAGATTTGCAAGTATATATTTTAATTAGAAACTAAACATGAATCTTTGAGAAAACCAAATGCAACTAATTTCCCCTACTTTTATTTATTTATTTATAACTGATTTGTTTTTAGCCCTCATAAAAAGTGCCAGTCTGACAGCCCTGGAGAACAAAGCCTTCATTATATCGCAGAAGACCAGGGACAGACAGTGCAGGCTTTCCCATACTGTAGCCTCCTCTTCTAGGAATAAGGTGTCAGGGTTCCCTCCCCACTATGAACTCTAGGGTACAGACGTGGGGACCCGTATGAAATACCCCCTAAGCTTATTTCTACCGGCTTTGGTTAAAAACTCCCCAGGCACAAATTCACCCTTGGGTACCTTGGGTTTAAGTAACGCTGCCACCACCAAGTGATTGAACAAAGAACCAGGGAAAAGGACCACTTGGAGTTCTTCTTCTCCCAGCAATCCCCCCAAGCCCTTACACCCCCTTTCCTGGGGAGGCTTGAGAATAATATCCTAACCAATTGGTTACAAAATGATCAAAAAGACCTAAACCCCTGGGTCTTGGAACAATGGAAAAATCACTCAGGTTCTTAAAAGAAGTATTTTATTTAAAAAAAAAGGTAAAAATCATCTCTCTAAAATCAAGATGGAAAATACTTTACAGGGTATTCAGATTCAAAACACAGAGGATCCGCCTCTGGGCAAAACCTTAAAGTTACAGAAAACAGGAATAAACCTCCCTCTTAACACAGGGAAAATTCACATAAAACAAAAGATAGACTAATCCGCCTTGCCTGGCTTACCTATACTGGTTGCAATAATGGAGACTTGGATTGGGATGGGTTGGAGAAAATGGATTTCTGTCTGGCCCCTCTCAGTCCCAAGAGAGAACCCCCACACAAAACAAAGAGCACAAACAAAACCTTTCCCCCTCCCAAGATTTGAAAGTATCTTCTTTCCCCATTGGTCCTGTTGGTCAGGTGCCAACCAGGCTATTTGACCTTCTTAACCCCTTACAGGTAAGGAGGAATTCTAGGCTACTCTTAGCTGTATGTTTATGACATAAGGTATAGTTAATTCTTCCCTAATATAACCTATGTCCTCTCTATTGAGACTACCAATAAGAATGCTAATAGGTTATTAACAATGGGTGAGGTTTAATGGCCACTAGGAACTGTACTGAACTTATTAATGCGTTACACTAAATATCCTTTACTAATGATGGGTAACTTTTGGTCACTCATCTAGGCCATCTTAAAACTTATCACCTGAGTTTAACTTATCACCTGAGCCACTCAGTCCCCCTATTCAATCATTTTTTATTTTAACTGGACAGCATCATGCCTAGATTAAACAGAAGTCTTTCATTCTCTAGGCAGTGATTCGCAAGTTACATATGATCCAGTGTGAGGCCATGTCTATGCTACAGGCTCTTTAGCAGCATAACTATGGCACCATAGCTATTCTGCTATAACCCCAAACTGTAGATGAAGACTACAGCGATGGAAGGGTATTTTACATTGCTGAAGTAACTCTACCCTCCCATGCTATGGTAGCTAACTGGGGAATCATTCTTCTATTGATCCAGCTATGTCTACAACAGGGGTTAAGTTGAACTAGCTATGGCACTCAAGGAAAGTGAATTTTTCACACCCCTGAGTGCAGTAGCTACGTTGACCTATATTTTAATTATAGACTCGGCCTAAGTTGCATTGACCTAAGTTGAAGACACACCTATCAAATGTGTCAGGGGTTAGAAGTGCAATAATTTACTTAGATATCCTATGGGTATAAAGAAAATGTAAGTCTGTATTAAATGGAGGCTAATAACTGAAATAAAAGCTTTTGCTGTCTGGTGATAATGAAAATACACTTTAACTTGAACTGGAGAATTGGATGTCATTGAGTAATAATGGTGTATATGATGCTGCAGTGCACCAATTATGAAAAAGGTTGATTACCAAACCGATTCCTATTAAAGGAACTGATCTAGAATACCACACTATTCCGGGCCTCACTTTGGGATCCTGTTTAGATAAACCAAATAAATAGACATACTAAATGATTTCTTCATAAGTGAATCATATTTCACCAAGTGTCTAATAATTATATCAGACTTGGTGCTAGTCACATTATCATATTATTATATTCTGGACTGCAACTGTTATGGCATATATGTTCTATGATGTGATGCAGTATGATTGAATATGACCATGTATATAATTGAAGTTACTACTGCTATACAATTGCAGCAAATCTTGTACAAAGTATGTCTGTATGGTGTCAATGGAAAAGTTATGAATTGTGAAGTATGATTATTCTGTTTATATGCATGCATCATCTTTGTATCTGAAGTTATAAATATTGGTGATGTACTGGTATCTTACACATACATCAAGTCTAGACAGCTATGTGTTGATGGCACATTAAGGATACTTCACTCTAACAACGGTCCATAGAAGAAACTTCATCCCTCCCAGTAGTTCTTCCTGTGAATGCCTCAGATGCCCAGAGGCCAATGGCCACCCCCATGAGTCAGGAAGCCATGTAAGGACATGTGATATGTTCATGTGACCCTGGACTCGATCTTGGGCCAGTAACTTTCCACAAACAGGATCTGCGGGCTTTGTTTGGGATAGTAAATTTCCATGCACATTGCAGAGATTGTTCCATTTTGTCTTCATTTCCTGCTTCATTTCTCTGGACTTGATTTCTAACAAGGAAGCTCCTAACAAGGACTGATGACCTCCAGGCTGTTTGGGTGACTCCAGAGAGGCTTTTGCAAGTTAGCATGTTATTTCATCACTGTGATGATCCTGATCTATGAACACTGAAAAATCACATGTATGTATATGATCTGTTAACCATTGATAACTCTTCTTTTATTAAACCTTTAGTTTTTAATTACTATAGGATTGGCATCAGAGTGATTATTGGGTAAAATCTGAGTTGCATATTGACCTGGCTAAGTGGCTGATCCCTTGGGATTAGAAGGGCCCTGATTAAATTAGTTTTCAGTAACCACTCATCAAAAAGTCGAGTGTCTGGGTGGTGAGCCTATAGCTGGAATGTCTAAGGGGACTGTGTTTCTGCTTCTTGTTAACCAATATGTTGATACAGAAGCTCATTTATGTTAGTGGTTTGGTAAACTCTAATGATAGAATAACCACCAGTTTGGGATGATCTGCCCTATTTCTCAGCAATCTGTCCTGAATTTGGCATCCTCAGCTGTGACCCACTGAGGCACAATGACATATGATCACTGGTTATATTGTCTGCAGTCACATTTTACAGTTATTTCCTTGAGTTAGGTTTCAGAGGAACAGCCGTGTTAGTCTGTATTCGCAAAAAGAAAAGGAGTACTTGTGGCACCTTAGAGACTAACCAATTTATTTGAGCATGAGCTTTCGTGAGCCACAGCTCACTTCATCAAATGTGTACCGTGGAAACTGCAGCAGACTTTATATACACACAGAGAATATGAAACAATACCTCCTCCCACCCCACTGTCCTGCTGGTAATAGCTTATCTAAAGTGATCAACAGGTGGGCCATTTCCAGCACAAATCCAGGTTTTCTCACCCTCCACCCCCCCACACAAATTCACTCTCCTGCTGGTGCTAGCCCATCCAAAGTGACAACTCTTTACTCTGTACAGTGCTAATAAACAATGGCCACATAAACACCATCCTATACCGGAAACCTACTGACCGCTATTCCTACCTGCATGCCTCCAGCTTTCACCCTGACCACACCACACGATCCACCGTCTACAACCGCATTTGCTCCAACCCCTCAGACAGAGACAAACACCTACAAGATCTCTGTCAAGCTTTCTTACAACTACAATACCCACCTGCAGAAGTAAAGAAACAGATTGATAGAGCCAGAAGAGTTCCCAGAAGTTACCTACTACAGGACAGGCCTAACAAAGAAAATAACAGAACGCCACTAGCGGTCACCTTCAGCCCCCAACTAAAACCCCTCCAACGCATTATTAAGGATCTACAACCTATCCTAAAGGATGACCCAACACTCTCACAAGTCTTGGGAGACAGGCCAGTCCTTGCCTACAGACAGCCCCGCAACCTGAAGCAAATACTCACCAACAACCACATACCACACAACAGAACCACTAACCCAGGAACTTATACTTGCAACAAAGCCCGTTGCCAATTGTGCCCACATATCTATTCAGGGGACACCATCACAGGGCCTAATAACATCAGCCACACTATCAGAGGCTCGTTCACCTGCACATCCACCAATGTGATATATGCCATCATGTGCCAGCAATGCCCCTCTGCCATGTACATTGGTCAAACTGGACAGTCTCTACGTAAAAGAATAAATGGACACAAATCAGATGTCAAGAATTCTAACATTCATAAACCAGTCAGAGAACACTTCAATCTCTCTGGTCACGCAATCACAGACATGAAGGTCGCTATCTTAAAACAAAAAAACTTCAAATCCAGACTCCAGCGAGAAACTGCTGAATTGGAATTCATTTGCAAATTGGATACTATTAATTTAGGCTTAAATAGAGACTGGGAGTGGCTAAGTCATTATGCAAGGTAGCCTGTTTCCTCTTGTTTTTTCCTACCCCCCCCCCCAGATGTTCTGGTTTAACTTGGAGAGTGGTCAGTTTAGATGAGCTATTACCAGCAGGAGAGTGAGTTTTTGTGTGTGTATGGGGGTGGGGAGGAAGTGAGAAAACCTGGATCTATGCAGGAAATAGCCCGACTTGATTATGTAAAGAGTTGTCACTTTGGATGGGCTAGCACCAGCAGGAGAGTGAATTTGTGTGGGGGGGTGGAGGGTGAGAAAACCTGGATTTGTGCTGGAAATGGCCCACCTGTTGATCACTTTAGATAAGCTATTACCAGCAGGACAGTGGGGTGGGAGGAGGTATTGTTTCATATTCTCTGTGTGTATATAAAGTCTGCTGCAGTTTCCACGGTACACATCTGATGAAGTGAGCTGTGGCTCACGAAAGCTCATGCTCAAATAAATTGGTTAGTCTCTAAGGTGCCACAAGTACTCCTTTTCTTTTTCCTTGAGTTAAAACCTCATTGGGATTGATGGGTATGAACACATTCTTCAATTAACATGACATTAAGGATAAGTTAATCACAAGTCCTTACATAAGACAAATGGGTATGTGAACCCACGCAAGAGCTTTAGAGTATATGGGTGGAGGTGATTTTGCTAAGTTTGTGTGTCTCTGCACATTTGTGCACGGGCAGAACATGAAACCAGAGATAGATGGAGAAAGAGAAAAAAAGGCCAAGAGGAGCCTGTAAGGAGGCTAGAGGAAGGTTTGGGTCCTAGGGATGCTGGGTGAAAGCAGCCTGGGTTGTAAGCAAAGAAGCTATCTTCCTGGTTTTTGTACCTCCTGTGTTCAGAGATGCAAGGTTTTGTACATTCTTGTAAGCAGACAAGATTGAATGAAAAAAAATCAGATTCCATCACCAATTTCCATTTCCAACTGGAACATACCCAGGACCCAGAACTTTGACTAGCTTCTCAGGTAAAAAAAGGGGCAGTAATATTCAACCTTGATGTTAGTTATATGGTCCACAATACTTCATCAAAACATAGGTGTGTCTCCTTTGTCAGGTGTGATGACTTTGACAGTAATATAAACTGGGTGAACTTGCTCAGACAAAGTATTAAGGAACTGAAATTCTGCCTAAAATGTAAGCCAAACGTTTGAGTTTGAGCAAAGTTCAGTTAACTAGCTCCTGGAATTATTATTGTTTAATGTCACACTTACTGGTGAACTTCTAAAGTTTCTCATTGTGCCCAAAGTAGAAAAGGCAATTGATTTGTTTAGCCAGTGTATGTGTTTGCAAGAAAGAAACAGAGAGTGTAAAGAGACTGTTTTCACAATTTCTGGTCCACGCAGAAGCAGGATGCATCAGAATTCCCATTCGTATAACAAAGGTGATTCTCAGATGTTCAGCCCCAAATTGCAGAAAATACAGAACAGATGTGGATAACCCTTACATGAATGTAGGAGTTACTGGACTTTATGCCCTGATCCATTCCAGCACAACATTGTCCAGGACTAGGAATTTGCAAGTATTTGCAAGAATTTGCAAGAGGAATTTGCAAGAAACCCTATAGTGCAGGGGTTCCCAAATTTGGTTTGTGGCTTGTTCAGGGTAAGCCCCTGGAGGGCCGCGAGATGCTTTGTTTACCTGAGTGTCCGTATGTCTGGCCGCTCGCAGCTCCCAGTGGCTGCAGTTCACTGTTCCTAGGCAATGGGAACTGTGGGAAGTGGTGGTCAGGTAAACAAAGCAACTTGTGGCCTGCCAGGGGCTTACCCTGAACAAGCCGTGAACCAAGTTTGGGAACCCCTGCTATAGTGTCACCCATTCTATTTATTTTATTTTATTTTATTTTATTTTATTTTATTTTATTTAATAATCAGTCTCTGGAGACTGACCATTTAAAATACTAGGATGTATAGACTATAAGCACAAATATATTTCATGTAGATATAAAACATACACACACACACAGCCAGCAGGAGCAGAGACAAGCAGCTGCAGCAGGAACCTTTAGACACTGGTGAAACGATTTGAGATTGGCTATTTTTGTTTTTGTTTTTTTGTTTTGGCTTTTTTAACTGATTTTTACTCTAGTGGTTGTTTGCTTCAACTTCCTCCCACCATTTCCCTCACAATCTCTTCACTTCAGCCTCACTCTGTCTTTCCTCTATGTTCCTCTTTTCCCCTGCTCTCATTCTTTCCCTGTCCCCTCACCCTCTCACTCCAGTGTCCACTTTCCAGTCCTTTTTCTTCTCTGTTTAGTGAATCAGTTCCAAATAAAACACACCCACAAAGAAACAAACCAACAAAGTATTATGGAACTAGCCTGGCTTTTGCAGCCCCTAACCTTGTTTAATCCACTGGTAGGTTAAATCCATTTCCCCTCCCCTCTGTCTTGTCTATTTAGACGGTAAGCTCTTTCAGGCAAGGAGTGTCTCTTACTTTGTACAGTACTTAGCACAATGGAGCTCTGAACTCAGCTGGAGACACCACTGGAAACAAACAAATAATATAAGAGATCCTTTCACAGCTAAGACAAATACAGAAGTGAATTTGTGTTGGAACAGAATCTTAGGCTTTGGCTATAATACAGAGCTTACACTGATGCAACTGCGCCTCTGCAGCACTGCTAATACAGATGCTCTAAGCTGATGGGAGAGAGTTCTCCCGTGGACTTAATTACTCCAATCCCCATGCGTGGCGATAGCTATGTTGGTGGGGGAAGTTCTCCTGCCAATATAGCACTATCCACTGGCACTTAGGTTGGTGTAACTTAACATCGCTCAGGGGGAGTAGCTTATTCCCACCACTAAGTGACATAATTTATAGGGGCTTAAACTGTAGACTATATCATTGGTCTCACAACTGTCTTTTAATAATCTGTACAGATGAACCAGACTGCTAAGTCAGTATTTCAACCAGTTGCAGCAGGCAGTGTCTCAAGTTTCTTAACATTTCAAAATGCAGTGTGTGTTTTGACTATCTAATAAGAATAGCTTACACTGCCAAAGGGAATGTCCACATTTGCAAGGAAGTATTTATTCTAAATGCAAGAGGAGAAAAATCTTGACTTTGGAGACCCTATACTTCTTTACCAGCCAAATACTTCTCAGAGGCTGTAATTGCATATACTAAATTGTCCCTGGAAAACTGCCTCACATAAACAAACATTGCTCTAGTCAGGATATTTTTTTTAATTTTTTATTACACCAGATCCCCTTCCAACTATCAATACAACACTCTAGCTAACAAAAACAATCCAATATGTGAGCTCTTTAAGTATTTTGTACATTCTAATTTGATTACAGGATAGTAGTGATATTTCCTCCCCTCAAACTCAGCTGAACTTGTTGAGGTGGTTGCATGGTGGTGATTCAATTAGCCATTAGTAAATAAAGATTTAATTATGGAAATGCCTGTCAAGATCTTATGAATGTTCGGAATGACTCTTTTGGGTGCTTTGAAGGATATGTGTAGCTCTTGAAACCAAAATAGTTTCTACAAAACAATTATATATGTTTTATATAATGCAGGGAAGCAAGAAAATGATGTATTCGTTGGGAACTCAGTGTAAAATTTAAATTACAATTTTGTGGAAGGGAGGAGAGTTATGAGTATTTAAAATTAGGGCTGTCAAGAGATGTAAACAATTGTGATTAATTGCATGATTAAAAATTAATCACAATTAATCGTGGTGTTAAACAATAATAGAATACCATTAATTTAAATGTTTTGGATATTTTTTACATTTTCAAATATTGGTTTCAGTTACAACACAGAATACACAGTGTACAATGGTTACTTTATATGTTTTTAACAAATATTTGCACTGTAAAAAACAAAAGAAATATTTTTCAATTCACCTACTACAAGTACTGTAATGCAATCTCTTTATCACAAAAGTTGAACTTACAAATGTAGAATTATGTACAAAAATAGCTGCACTCAAAAATAAACCAATGTAAAACTTTAGAGCCTCAAGTCCATTCAGTCCTACCTCTTATTCATCCAATCGCTCGGACAAACAAGCTTTCGTGAGCTACAGCTCACTTCATCGGATGCATTCAGTGGACTCCACTGAATGCATCCGATGAAGTGAACTGTAGCTCACGAAAGCTTATGCTCAAATAAATTGGTTAGTCTCTAAGGTGCCACAAGTACTCCTTTTCTTTTTGTGAATACAGACTAACTCGGCTGCTACTCTGAAACCTGTCAGACAAACAAGTTTGTTTACATTTGCAGGAGATAATGCTGTATCCTTCTTGTCTACAATGTCACCTGAAAGTGAGAACAGGCATTTGCATGGAACTGTTGTAGCTGGCATCGCAAGATATTTACATACTAGATGCGCTAAAGATACATATGTCCCATCATGCTTCGACCACCATTCCACCATGCGTGCATGCTGATGACAGGTTCTGCTTGATAATGATCCAAAGCAGTGTGGACTGACATGTTCATTTTCATCATCTCAGTCACATGGTACCAGCAGACGGTTGATTTTCTTTTTTGGTGGTTCGGGTTATGTAGTTTCCACATCAGAGTGTTGTTTTTTTAAGACTTTTGAAAGCATGCTCCACACCTTGTCCCTTTCAAATCTTGGAAGACACTTCAGATTCTTAAACCTTGGGTCCAAGTGCTGTAGCTATCTTTAGAAATTTCACATTGGTACCTTCTTTGAATTTTGTCAGATCTGCAGTGAAAGTGTTCTTAAAATGAACAACGTGTGCTGGGTCATTATCTAAGACTGCTATAACATGAAATATATGGCAGAACTTGTTTGTCTTAGCAATAGGCTGAACAAGAAGTCGGACTGTGTGGACTTGTAGGCTCTAAAGTTTTACATTGTTTTGTTTTTGAGTGCAGTTATGTAACAAACAAAATCTACATCTGTAAGTTCAATTTTCATGATAAAGAGATTGCACTACAGTACTTGTATTGTAAAATTGAAAAAAAAATTTTTTTTCATTTTTACAGTGCAAACATTTGTAATAAAAATAATAATATAAAGTGAGCACTGTACACTTTGTATTCTGTGTTGTAATTTAAATCAATATATTTGAAAATGTAGAAAAACATCCAAAATTATTTAATAAATTGCAATTGATATTCCATTTTTAACTGTGATTAAAACTCCAATTAATCGTGATTAATTTTTTTAATTGTGATTAATTTTTTGAGTTAATCTCCTGAGTTAACTGTGATTGATTGACAGCCATATTTTAAATGCTTTCTATTTAATATTTAGTATCTATATAGCACTTTTCATTGGAAAATCTCAGAATGTGTTTCTGAAACATTCACCACCATAATATGCTGATGTGGAAAATATTACATATAAGTGAGCTGAAAAACACAAATGACTTGCAGGGTAATACAGAAGCATGGCTGGAAATAGAACTCAAGAGCCCTGACTCCTGCCCTTCACTAAACAACACTCTTAGGTAAGGGTTATGTATTGTGCAGCACTTTTAGGCTCTGATCCTGCAAAAGCTTAAATATCTGCTTAACTTTACGCACATGAGAATTCCCAAAGCTATATTGGGATTAGTCTACACTGGGATTTTTTTGCATGGGTGTAACGGTACCAGTAGAATATTCTATTGAAGATGCATAGTATCAACATTTAATTGCAGTGACATAGCTTACTCCAATTTGAAAGTTTTAAATAGAAGGGCATGTGCCTCAAATTGGTTTACAGTGCTGCAGCATATCTACACTACAGTCTCGGAGTGGTGCAGCTACTTCAGTGTAGCTACACCATTGAGAAACAACCCAGTGTACATCAGGCCTAAATCTTGTAGGACTGGGGCTTTAGTAAGGTGCAGGCTTAATCTCACAATCTCTTAACTATGACAATTTGTGGAAAGTGGACTCAAACCTAACGAATATTCCTCCTGGGGTCAGATATCAACCCCTGTCTAGTCCTTTCCCCCATTGCCCCATATGGGGTTTTACCATGCACTCTGATTGGATGAGAAAATCCCACTTCCATATAATACTATACCATATAGAAATCCAAGACTCATATAAATGTAGTACTGGAAAGGACATCAATAGGCCATCTTGTCCAGTCCCCTGTACTGAAACAGGACTAAGCAGTATCTTGATTACCTCTGACAAGTGTTTATCTAATCTGTTCTTAAAAACCTCCAATGACAGATTACAAATGAATTATAATAAACTGTGACTGTGGATGCCACCCACTGTATTTACATTCACTTCTGGTATGAATGATATGAGAAGTGTAATCAACTACCCACCATTCAGAGAGGTGGTTTGTTTGTTTGAAGGAAATGTGATATGTAAGAATAGATTATATTGTATTTTGTCAGGTAAGGTAAGCGTCACCATTTGTGAAATACCTACTTTTACAAGAATCACCTGAAAGCAGCCCACCTGTACTCCTTTTTATTAACCAACATTCCTAAATAGCAAATTACATATTTTTCCCTTCTCTGTGTGTCACTGCAGCTTGTGTTTTGCTTGTAACATTTAATGTAGCCATGACTGATGTACTCTTGGACACATCTTTCAGACAACAGTTTTATATTTTATTTTGTACTTTGAGTTAAGGATATTGGAATTCTTGCTATCAGTACAGCTTGTGATGTTGTGCAGTATAATCTGTGTCTACTCTGCTTAAATTTAACAGGAAAAAAAGTTTCTCTTCTTTTCTTTGCATTAAAGATGAGCACTGACTTTGTGGGATCGCTGCTGCTAGTTGTGAATAATGTATAAAAATGAAATATCCCTGCTTAGTGTTCACAGGGAATACGGACAATGCTGTGTAACCACTGTTGTGCTTTGCTATTTGCTTTAATATTCAGTTCAGTGGCAGCTGAAAAATCCCATTGATCCCCAAAAGCCACTAACACAGATGATATTATGTTAATATTTTTTCTTAATCATACACATGTATATGAGACAGACACTATTATACATTTATTTTTATACACATATTTATTTATATAATAGTAGTATAGTAAATCTGCCTATACACACAATGTATATAATCTTTTCAACCTCCCTCAGAAGCCAGTACTGTAGAATCTAGCAACATGAAAAAAATCAGAAGTGGAGATTATTCCCCATGTAATATCTGTATTATAATAATTACAAGTTTGTTTGGTAGAGCCTACAGTATGGAAGTGGTTTGTCAAACATAGATGTCCCTGCCCCAAAGAGCTCAGTCAAATAATAATAAAAAAAGAGGCAGCCAAATGGTGAAGGGGCATAGCATGTAAATGAAGAGACCAAGGTAGGTCATATATGAATAACAAACAAATGGATGGGTGTCCGTATTATCTCCAAAAAGCCACAATCTAGCCAGAATTAGCCAGTCTGCTACTTTTAGGCATCATTTTGGAAGTGAGTCTTTAGGAAGGATCTAACAGATCAGAAGTGGCAGGGAAGCAGCATGTAAGACAATTCAAACACACTAACAGGAGGAGCAGGTAGACAGGGCAATAAGGCATTCTTAACAGAGCAGCAGGAATGAGGACAATGCGGAAATAAAGGAGGCATGCCTAGGGCAGGGCAGAGATAGGCAGGATCTCGAAGACAAAGAGGAAGCTTGAGCTTGTTGCAATGGAGGAGGAGTTACAACATGGTCAGGTTGACAGGGGAGGTTATCTTTATATAAACTGGAGCTAGGGCCATGTGGATGTCAGGCAGGCCAGAGAGCAGGGAACTACCGTTGAACCATAGTTTAGGTTGTGTTAGTGAATTCAGTTTTAAGAAAAAAGAAAAGGAGTACTTGTGGCACCTTAGAGACTAACCAATTTATTTGAGCGTGAGCTTTCGTGAGCTACAGCTCACGCTCATGCTCAAATAAATTGGTTAGTCTCTAAGGTGCCACAAGTACTCCTTTTCTTTTTGCGAATACAGACTAACACGGCTGTTACTCTGAAACCTGTCAGTTTTAAGAGGAGCTGTAAAGCACGAAATCTAACATGCTCTGGGACTTGTTCTTTGAACAGTGTTGCTCCTCATGTGACAATTCTTAGACAATAAATTATATATTATATATTGGAAGTGTATGTCTGTAGAGTATTTCATAACTGGGTAGCTGTAAGGGAAAAGCTGAAAACCTCCCTACCCCATAATTTGATAAGAACCCTATCACAGTGTGAACACTATCACTCACATCTGAGGTAGGGTAACATCAAGACAGATACCTTTATCATAGCCTAGGGGAATGGTAGCCTAGCCTAGCCTAGCCTCAGTAGCCTAGGGGAATGGTCCCTAAGCTGGAAAAGTGGTAGCTGAGAGTTCACATCTCATCTCTTGCAAATGCTGTTTAAATTCAATTTACTACTTTTATTATAGACTTTTGCCTTGAACCCCAGCCTGGAAGACAGTTAGGGCAGCACTACTGTATACTCTCCCCCATTTTTAAAAATAAATTACCAGAGAGCTTACTCAAGGTCACACCAGACCCTGAAACCAAGTTGCTAACATTTCAGACTCCTGCCTTAACCATTGCATCATATTGCTTCTTAAAGTAATTAATCCAGTTTGGCTTCTCCTATTTCTGACCACTATGAACCATGCTCCTCTCCCAGAGAAAGAATCCAAAATACCTAATTGCCAATATTACTGACTAGAAAATTAGTTGCATAACCCAATGTAAAAATGTGTGTCAAGCAAGAGAGATTATATTAAACCATTTTGTTATGCAAGCTGCTTTACAACATGCTTTGCCCTCAAACCTCCCCAAGACTGAGACTCTGAGGAAATTTTACGAGTGGATTCTTTTATTTTTTAAAGTTATTTATTATTTGCTGCTAAATCAGCAGATCACTCCACGATGTTATAGTCCCTAATCTCAGAGGTACTCACACTACCTAGGGATATATGTATTATTAACAAGTTAAGAGCTACTCACAATTTTTTTGTAGGGGGGTGTTTGCATAGTTACTTTTCTGCCTCCTACATATTTGGTAGTGCCATTAATCACTGTACTTTTTAGGTGATATTGTGAGCTGAATTTTTAACACTGAGATATTAATAAAAAAATCTATATTTTATCTAGTCCAATCTATCTAGGTTTTAAAACCATCCTTATCAGTATTGAGGCATTAGATTAGCACAAAGAAGAATTTGTCTTTAACCAGATATTCCGTATCTCAAGGTAACGATGCTTTTGCATGGTTTTCCGGATTGATTCACTGCCGATAATGGGACTGTAGAATGATCTGGGAATAGGTTAAATATAAGGGTAATTCAATTCGGAATTTCATGCCTGTAATTGCTTTGTTCCACTTTAATTCAGATGTCATTCCCTTTAAATCAAAAGACATGTGCATGCATTACCCATGGAGCAATTTTCCAGTTCAGCTAGTATCGAGTGGGTTCTTTTATTCTCCTTTATATCGTATTGAAACATCCCAAGCAATTATTAGCTGCACCTTTTTAGGAAGCGTTTTAGCAATAATACTTGACAAGTCATCTTAAAAGTACTTCACAGATATTAAACAAAGGCTAGATCCTGCACACACTCAAAGCAAAGGAGCTTTGTTATTGACTTCCATGAGTGCAGGATGAGGCCTTCACAATGCCAGTATGGAACACTTACTGACAAAAATAGTCCCATTGAAGTTGATAGGACTACTTACTTTAGTAAGTGCTTATCAATGTTTCTTAGCAATAGTTCCTCATTTGGGCTCCAAATAATTCACAGAACATATCACTAGGAGGTAAGTAATAGGGTATTTATCGCCAGCATTTAATAAAAAGGAAAAATTATGCAGATATGTTAAGTGAATTTCCTAATGTCACAGAGAGAATCTTTTATGAGTGGGATTAGAATTAGCTCCTAACTCTCAATCTTGTGCTCAGGCCAATAAACTATGCCTCCACTCTTCATATTCCCACTGTATAATACGGAGAGCTGAAATGCCAACTGTATTGATTTATTAAAACACCACATCAATAATTCATTGATTTACAGGAGAAGCCATTAAAAAGACATTAGTCAGTGGTTACTGCAGATCTTGTATTCTTAAATACCATTATGTTGTGACTCATAGCAACTGCTGACTTTTTAGTGGCAACTTGTGAGTCCATAATATGACAATATTTTCCCCATCTCCATTAGAAAGGTCCACATTCCATGATGCACTTTTAAATTTAATCTACATTTCCATACTTTTTTTTGTAGCTGAAATGGTAGTCTATAAAGACTAGAGAGACAAAGTGAGTGAGGTAATATATTTTATTGGACCAACTATAAAGAATTACATTTATGACCATTTATAAGCAGAAATGGTATGAATGTAAACTTACTATAAAATCAAGTTATCTATGCCATATGGATACTTTTAGGTCCCAATCCTGGAACCACTTATGCATGTAAGTAGCTTTACTCACATGAGTACTGCCACTGAGTTCAGCAGCACTGTTCACATGAGCAAAGTTACTGAAATTGGTAAGCATTTGCAGAATCAGGTGAAACTATATCATCTGGCCACTTTTATGGATGAAACTCACAAAGTTTTGCATTTGTGTCATCAGAGACTGAAAGCCTCATTTTCCTTAATCAATTTGCTGCTGAATCCAAGAGAAGTACCCAGAAAATATTTGTGAAAATAATCAACTTAATGTAATGTTAGATGTGTGTATTATATAGTTGCTAAAGACAGAATATTTTAATGTAGGCGTGGGCCTTTCTTGAAAGAAAAAACAAGCAAAAAACTTGTTTAATTGACTCATCTCAAGGCAGAATGAATGTAGGACAGAAATATAAAGAGATATAACTATACAAAGCTTTTCATTTCTTCAACTGCTGTCATAGTATAATAATGATTTAAATTAATCTCTCAGTAAAGCTGTTATAAAATATGTCCACTAAAATATATTGTAAGTAACCATTCTAAAAATAAAACACATATGGTTCATACTGAAGATTCACTTTGGGAAGGAGTGTTTGTTTGTTTTTATTGGATAAGTTCAGCCATATGTTGTGATGTCACTATATTCTGAAACAAACCAAAGTGATTGATCTACTTTAATGAGGAACTAAAATACAAATATGTATGTTTAGGTAACATTGTCACCAAACACTGTGAAGTCAAGAAATTAGAATGTTCAGGATTTTATAGTAATGGTTATGCACCATTGTTGCTCGTTAGGAATATTTTAATAGGTTGTGCTAAGTATAATTAAAACTGAGTGGGGAGGAGGGGATTGAACCACTGTTTTTCATTTACGATAGTTGTAGGATGCCATTAAGTTCCTGTATGGAACCATGTAGCTAAAACAATGGGTGCCTCAACCCAAAACACAGGCACATGTCACCACTCAAAGCAAAAGCATATGTGATGCCGCTCAGGAATTTGAAGCAGAGGGGTCTTGGCTGATTATTGTTTTGAGTGGGGGAGGAGGTAGTGAGAGAAGGAGTGGGGGAAAAAAGAGGAGAGCAGGATACGGAGAAGAAGCAGAAAGCCAAGGACCAAGCCTGGAAAAGCACTGGGAACATGGCTCTGAGAAAGTCTGAGAAAGCACTTGTGTGTAGAGTGCTGGCTGAAAGAAACTTGGAACTTTGAGCAAAAAACTACCTCCCATTGTCTGATTCCTGCAGTATTCAGGGAAACAGGTCTTTGTACGTTCTTTGTAAATAAGATGGCATCAAAGATACTTGACTCCATCCTCAAAGTCTCCTCCTAATTAGTTAAACCTGCAACACCCCATATTTTTTGGTTAACTGCTTCTGTAAAAAAGGGTAACAGTACATATGTTTAGCTATAGAAGCATTAATAAACATATTTTAAAAGAAGTAAAGGAATAGATAAAAGAACATGTAGGATTTAAAATGTGCCAAACTGAAGTTACTATGAAAAGTTTAACTTTTTCATTTCCCCTGACATTTGAGAGTTAAGAACCTAGTCTTATAACAAGATGGAGCAAGCAGTCTCCTGCACTCATGTAGAGCCTCATTGAAATCATCAGGCTCTGTACATGAGGGCAAGAAGTCCGCTTACATGCACATTATGCTGAATCAAGGCCTAAATCTGTAACTTTAAAGCTACAGTAACATGCATTTTTGTATTTTTAATTTTCCTGTGGAAAATCATGAGAACCATTGGAACGATCCTGAACTACTGGGCATAGTAATTATAGGATTCTCCTAGTTTAACTGCTTACCTGGCTTAAATAACAGAGTTTGTAAGAGCCCACTCGGTTTGCTTTTGTAGAGATAATATATTCCTCTGGTGTGGGAAAACTGAAAACTGTTTTTCATACAGTTCCATAACTCAGACCCATCAGAGGAGAATTTGTTTGTTCCTTCTAAAATAAATAATAATAATATTATTCTGGAGTGAAACCAAATATAAGAAATTTCAGTCGGAAAGGAGATTGTTTTTTTCAGTAGTGTATGAATATATGTATATGAGGGAGGTAAATGAAAATTCTGATTTTATAATCAGTTGAGCTTTCATTACCATGAAATACAAAGAAGCCTCAAGAGTTTAAAATGTCTGGGTCTTTTCAGATACTTTGTTTAGTAACTAAGTTTGCAAATTGATACATTACTTTTATCTATTAAACCTATATCTGTCCCTGAAAGTATTTTTAATCATTTAAAAAGAAACATTGAAGTTTTAACGGTATTTAAGCACCTGAAGATGTAGATGAATGTCTTGAAATCCTGTCTATCTGCATCTATAGACACCTAAATACCTTTAAAAATCTGACCATATCTCATTTCCTTCTATTAGGGGAAAAGTCAGCTAATCCACCCCAACCAATGGCCATATAGGACAGATGGGGTACATTATAAGCAATGGGACACACTATGTATGAGGAGTATATCCCCAGTCCCCAGTGTCTTTTCCTGGGTCCCAAGAGCTTTGAATAATCAAGGATGTGCTGCAGAGTTACTATCTGCTCTGATAGGCTGCAGCCATGTATCTCACTGGCAGGTTTGTTCTACAGCCTAATGTGGAAGATCTTAACAATAAAAGCCAATGTCTGGCATAAGCTTTTTGTTTCTGAGCTTTAGTTCTTTAGTTCTTATTCCATTGTTCAGAAACAATGAATAATTTATATTACCTTGAAAGTATTTAAAGAGTGTGATTTGTTCCTCCTGGTTCTTTGCTTGAGACCAGCAGTTCTCAACCCATGGCCTGAGGACCACATGCATCCGAATTAGCACACAGCTGTGGCTGAGCTCAGCTGTGTGCTAAAGGCCGGCCCACATGCTGTGGTCCGCCAGGTTCCTGGTTACCTGGCGCGGAGGTGTCCAGGCTGCCCAGCGTGTCGGGGTCAGCATCAGGGCTGTTGGCCTGCCATGTGTTGTGGGAGTCTGGGGTTGGGACTTCTGCAGGCTCCGCGGGGTCAGGAGCAGGCAGTCACCCGTCCCATAAGCTCTGGGGTCCATAGCAGCCATGCGGCAATTGTCCAGGTCGGGGCAGCTGGCCAGCACCTTGAGCTCCAGGTTCTGGGGCAGCTGCCCACCTCTACAAGCTCCAGGGTCCAGGGCAGCTGCTGACCCTGACAAGCTCCAGGGTCTGGAGCATAAAGGCAGTATGTCCAAGCTCTCTTTCTCCTGCAGTTGCCCCATATGCTGGATGCCTGGAGGGGTTTATTGTAGAGCCACTACTACTTTCAGTTTTCACCAAGAAGATTGGTGGCAATTGGATGGCTGACATAGTGAATGCCAGTGAAAATGTGGTAGGATCAGAGTCTAAAATAGGGAAAGAACAAGTCAAAAATTACTTACATAAGTTAGGTTTCAGAGTAACAGCCGTGTTAGTCTGTATTCGCAAAAAGAAAAGGAGTACTTGTGGCACCTTAGAGACTAACCAATTTATTTGAGCATGAGCTTTCGTGAGCTTACGAAAGCTCATGCTCAAATAAATTGGTGAGTCTCTAAGGTGCCACAAGTACTCCTTTTCTTTTTTACATAAGTTAGATATCTTCAAATCACCAGGGCCTGATGAAATGCATCTTAGAATACTCAAGGAGGTGACTGAGGAGATATCTGAGCCATTAGCAATTATCTTTGAAAAGTCATGGAAGATGGGAGATATTCCAGAAGACTGGAAAAAGGCAAATACAGTGCCCATCTATAAAAAGGGAAATAAGAACAACCCGGAGAATTACAGACCAGTCAGCTTAACTTCCGTACCAGGAAGATAATGGAGTAAATAATTAAGCAATCAATTTGCAAATACCTAGAAGATAATAAAGTGATAAGTAAAAGTCAGCATGGCTTTGTCAAGAACAAATCATGTCAAGCCAAGCTGATAGCTTTCTTTGACAGGGTAACAAGCCATTAGGTTGGTTTGACATGATTTGTTCTTGAGAAACCCATGCTGTCACTTATCACCTTATTGTCTTTTAGGTATTTGCTAATTGTTTAATTATTTGCTCCATTATCTTTCTGAGTACTGGAGTTAAGCTGACTGGTCTGTAATTCTCCGGGTTGTCCTTATTTCCCTTTTTTATAGATGAGCACTATATTTGTCCTTTTCCTGACCTTTGAAAATATGGAAGATGTGAGAGATTCCAAAGATAATTGCTAATGTCTCATATATCTCTTCAGTGAGCTCCTTGAGTGTTCTAGGATGTATTTCATCAGGTCCTGGTGACTTGAAGACATCTAACTTGTCTAAGACATTTTTAACTTGTTCTTTGCCTATTTTAGCCTCTGAACCTACCTCATTTTCACTGGCATTCACGATGTTAGATGTCCAATTGCTACTAACCTTTTTTGGTGAAAACCAAAATAAAAAAGTCATTTCGCCCTTCTACCAGTTCCACATTTTATGTTATGTTTTTTCCCACCTCATTGATAATGGGTCTACCCTGTCCTTGGTCTATCTCTTGCTTCTAATGTATTTCTAGAATGTTTTCTTGTTACTCTTTATGTCTCTTGCTAGTTTAATCTCATTTTGTGTCTTGGCCTTTCCCCTACATATTTGTGTTATTTGTTTATATTCACCTTTTGTAATTTGACCTATTTTCCAGTTTTTGTAAGACTCTTTTCTGAGTTTCAGATCATTGAGATCTGCTGGTTAAGCCAGGGTGATCTCTTGCCATACTTCCTATCTTTCCTATGCACTGAGATAGTTTGCTCTTGTGCCCTTAACAATGTTTCTCTGAAAAACTGCCAGCTCTCTGGAACTGTTTTTCCCTTTTGACTTGCTTCCCATGGGAATGTACCTACCAACTCCCTCAGTTGGCTAAAGTCTGCCTTCTTGAAATCCATTATCTTTATTGTGCAGGTTTCCCTCTTACCATTACTTAGAATCATGAACTCTACCATTTCATGATCACTTTCACCTAAGACCCATCCCACTTTCAAATTCTAAACCAGTTACCCCTTATTTGTCAAAATCAAATCTAGAACAGCCTCTCTCCTGGTAGCCTTCTCCACCTTCTGAAATAAGATAGTGTCTCCAATACAGTCCAATAATTTGTTGGATAATCTGTGCCCTTCTGTGCTATTTTCCCAATAGCTGACTGAGTAGTTGAAGTCCCCCATCACCACTGATTCCTGTGCTTTAGATGATTTTGTTAGTTGCAGATGGAGAGAGATGGAAGGGGAAAGGATCTGGGCCCCTGTGAAAGACTGGTGTCAGGAGAATAAGACCGGATTTGTATTTGCAATTTATATTGGAATGTTTCTTTGTGTTCTAAGAATGAACTGTGTTCTGAAGGAAGGGTCTGAAAATGCACTTAGTGTGGTGTTAATCCTTTCTGAACTGGGGGAGACAGGTCAGCAGCCTCACAATAAGAAAAAAAGTAATCTGGTCTTGGTTTTTTAAAAGTTCCTCCTGGCCTTCAGGAAGGAAGAGTCTTTTTTATGGGAGATACATATTATCCAGCAGAATTCAGCCTGCAAGAGAGGAAATCCCCTGCCAGACAAGACCAGTTTTAGAGAGCCAGGACTATGTAAAAAAACAGCATTATAATGAAAGGGAGCATGAAAGTACATTTTATACATGGTGAAAAAGACTCACATACAAAAGGTTTCCTTCAAATCCATGAGATGTTAAGGTATTTGTGTTAGTCTTGTTATAGAATTTAATAAGTCTGAAGTGTCTCCTTCTACATTAAATGCCTTAATTTAGAGAAGGCCAAATCCATTTGTTTGAAACCAAATCTCTAATTTATAGCTGTGATGCTACACCTCATATTCTTCTTAGAAATATTGTTATAATATGAATATGGCATAGTTAAGGTGTATTTTATGCAAGATGCGCCATATTAGATATCACTGGAAAGGTTATGATCTTCTGAATATGATTATCCTATTTGTATGCATGTATCATTTTTGTATCTAAAATTAGGACTATGAACTATGTAATAATTCCAACCGTGTTCGCACCTATCAGACAGAACACCCATCAGAGAGAATGCAATCAGCCTGGGTGAGCCATTACAGAGAATAATAGGACTTTGAAGATGCTAATCTCCCTCTTTCCTGAGAAGTTTCCTGGGATGCTGTTTTGACTCTGCAGGGCCAGGTGATCATGTCACCTGGTACTGAACACCATCTTGGACTTCTAGTGTTTTTCCACTTAGAGGGGGTGGGGGTCAAACTGGGAAACAAAGGATTCCCACCATATGGAAATCCTATTTAAGGCTGGGGAGTGAGTTAATCTTGGTTCAATCGTCACTGAATCCCCACCCAGAATGACAGCTAGAAACATCTAAGCAAAGCAGTTTGACCTCAACAAATTCTGCAACCTGCCTAAAAACAACATTTAGGGTGAGAAATTACTATTCGTAGCCAATTTCTTTAGCATATCAAGCCTAGTTTGTGTGTTTGTTTTATTTGCTCAGTAATCTGCTTTAATCTGTTTGCTATCCCTTGTAATCACTTAAAATTTACCTTTTGTAGTTAATAAACATGTTTTTTATTTATTCTAAAACAAGTATATGTAATTCATAACTGGGGAGGAGGGAAACTGTGCATATCTTCCTCCACATTGAGGGAGGTGGTGGATTTCATGAGTTTAGGCTATGTAGATTTCTGTGCAGTGTAAAACAAGATAATTTTGGGTTTACACTCCAGAGGGTGTGTGCACTTGAGTATTGGGCAATCTCTGAGCTGAGTCTTCCTACATAGAGCTGATCTCAGTGTCTGTGTCCTTTTGCTGCTGGATGTGACCCTACCTAAGTGTGTGCTAGAGGAGGCTTGAGGGCCTGGTACTGCAGGACGGAGTGAGGGAGTCCAGGCTGGTGGAATGGGCAGGCTCAGTGGGACCCCAGTACATCAGGTGGCACCCCGGAGCTTGGAGGGGGGGTAACCCATCACAATAGTAAAAAATGTCTTCAGGATTAAATAATGGCACAGAGTAGAATTACTAAACTTGATCGAAACTTTATGAAAATAGATTCCCAAATGGCTGATTCAGACACGATCAGATGCTGGCTGACACATATAAAGCTGACCTGTTTCCCCCAAAGATCTCGTCCCCCAAAGATCACCCTTCCTGACAGTTGAAACTCTACTGTCAGCATCATCTGAACAGCCCTCTTTTGACCCACAGATCCATATAGTATCTAAGTATTGCTCCTTCTTCCTGCATAAGATTTCAAAGATGCAACATTTCTCGGCTGCCCACACAGCCAAAAAACTCATCTAAGCTCTGGTTATCTCATGCCTGTAATCTCCTTCTCACTAGCCTTCATGCCTGAAACTTTACCTCTCTCCATTTAAAATTCTCTTGCTAAAATCCTGGCTGAATACAATGACCACATCATCCTCCTCATAAGTCCCCTAACTGGAGTCACCTCTTTCATCACATCACGTCAAACCAAACCTTCCTGTACTAATCTTCAAAAGCCCATTTAACTCCACCTGCCCAATTTGTCCTATCAGCTTATCGTAAGGTCAGCACGTCCCTTCATTTTGCAAGTAATGTATGCATACACTGCCCACTTGTCTGCCTCTTCCACAAGCACCTTTGCCCTCTCCCATTCTGCTCCTGGGAAAATATTTCAGTCAGAAATCTATAAAATGTACACTTTCCTTTCCTTCATGATCATCCCTTAAACTCACCTCCCCAGTAGGGAAAGAAAAAAAAATCATCTCATAATATCTAAGCAGGTGGAAAATGGGGATTACAGCTACTGACTAGTACAAAAATTGTACCCACAGCTAGTCTGTGGTAAAACATCCTTAAAAAAATCTTCTTACCTCTCAATGGAACTACTTAGCATCAGGCACATACTTAGGTACCTTGTTGAATTGGGATCTAGGTATTTGCACTGTGCCTGAGACAATGGGACCTCAACCTGGTTCTTTTTTTTTTTCTTTTGTGTGTCATTAAAACAGCGACCATATATATTCAAGTGTAAGCTAGCAATACAATTAATTTATTTCAGTGTTGCAGAGTGGATTGCAGAGATACCACCAGGATATGATCATTTGGAACATTGGTTGACAAGATATTCCATAGTTTCAAGTTCATTTCCACAGTCACAAATAGGACTGTCAGTCCCCATTTATGAAGGAGGTAGGTGCATCTGCCATGTGATGTAAATCAAAATGGACCATTTGCCACAGGAGGAAAAAGACACTGCGTTCTACAGTTGGATCCTTGATGAGATATTTGTTCAGGATGTTGGCATCCTTCCACCTTGCTCACCATCGACCTCTGGGTAGGGGTGGGGGGAGGAATGTTCTTGAGGCTTTGATCTAAAGTCACAACAAGATTTTTTGGGTAGGGCCTGTGCCTTATCTGTTGGCTTCAGAAATCCACACACAGTTTTACCCTAACTTTTCAATTATTTAAATGATATGCCAACACAACAGTCTTGGTAGGCTTTGCTTTTTGTTACCAGTGTGAGAAATATTCTTCCATGGTTTTTAGGTCTTTGGTTAGGATTTGTTCTATAATAAGAACATAAGAATAGCCATGCTGGGTCAGATCAATGGTCCATCTAGCCCAGTATCCTGTCTTCGAACAGTGGCTAGTGCAAATGCTTGAAAGAGAATGAACAGAACAGGACAATTCTTGAGAGCTCCATCCCTTATCATCCAGTCCCAGCTTCTGGCAGTCAGATGCTTTGGAACACTCAGATGATGGGGTTGCATCCCTGACCATATTGGCTAATAGTCTTTGACTTTTACTAAAAATAATTATGAAAAAATCTTAATCTTACTAATACCAATTGATGGACCCTTTGTGAACCCAGTTATGCCCAGTTTTGAACCCAGTTATACTTTTGGCCTTCACAACATCATCTGACAATGAGTTCCACAGGTTGACTGTGCATTGTATGAAGATGACATCCTTATGCTTCTTTTAAACCTACTGCGTATTAATTTATTTGTTGTGACCCCTGATTCTTGTGTTATGTGAACGGGTAAATCACACTTCTTTATTTACTTTCTCCACACCATTCCCCCTCCCCCAGTCCACTTTTCTAAGCTGAACAGTCTAAGTTTTTTTTAATCTCCACTCTTATGAGTATGAACAGTATGAAGCTGTTCCATACCTCTAATCTTTTTTTTTATTGGCTTCTTTTTACATTTTTTTACAGTTCTAATATACCCTTTTTTGAGATGGGGCAACCAGAACTGCAAGCATATTCAATTTATGCTGGTACCATCTATTTACATATTAGCAAGATGATATTTTCTGTCTGTTTATTGATCCCTTTTATAACAGTCCCTAACATTCTGTAAGCTTTCTTGCCACTGTACCAGGAGCAGAAGTTTTCAGAGAGTTATCCACAATGACTCCAAGAACTTTCTTGAGTGGTAAGTTAATTGGAGCTAGCAAACAGGAGCAGCTAACAGAGGAGTTTTGCGAGGGAGTTCTTCAAGTGAAGGAGGAGCAATTACATGACCCTTGGCTAAGTTTGTTGTCTGTTGTGTGTGTGTTTGTGTTTGTAGTGTGCTTGCTGCTTGACTGAAATATACCATGTGGTCTATTTGTTTGGGGGACCATGTGCTGAGCCTAGCGGCCTGCTAGGCAAGACTGAGAGCTTCTTAATGAGGCTTTGATCCCTAAGCCTTTAGCACCCATCAACCCTTAACCAGGGGGTGGGGCTACTCAGGAAACCAGGGATTTAAAAATCCTGCTTCTAAGTGACCAGAGGAGCTAGTGAACAGCAGCAGCTAACAGGGGAGTTTTGCAAGGGAATTTAAAAGGGGAGTATGAAGGGGGGCTAGGCATACTTAACATTCTTTAAATTTAAAGCCAAAACCATCCCCTGATAAAAACAAAACAACAACAAAGGAACGAGCTGCTGAAGTAAAAAAAGAATGCAAGCAGAAGCAACAGAGTAGGGGCTACACAGTTTATTGCACCCAATGCAGCATGTACGATGAACTTCCCTATGGGCAGGTGTGTGCATTTGGTGCAAGAAACTTCTGGCCCTCAGAGACCATGTACGGGCTTTGGAGACCAGAGTGACTGAACTGGAGGAACTAAGGGAGACAGAGAGGTCCATAGATGAGACTTTCTGGGACAAAGTAGAATGGTCCCACCCCTGGTCTGACAGCCTCTGTGCTGTTGAGTAGGTTGAACGCCTCAGGGAAGGAAAACATCCAACTGCAGCAGACGGAAACAATCCCGTAGTTGGGACCCTCCTTCCAGATGATGTTGTCATGTCCTCTCACACTAAGGATACATCTCCAGGGGAGGGGATTCTGGTTATTAGGAAGAAACAGGTATTAGTAATGGGCTATTTGATCATCAGAAACATAGATAGTTGGATTTGTGAAGATAGGGAGAAATACATGGTGACTTGGCTGACTGGTGCAAAGGTTGTGGATCTCTCAAGACATCTAGACAGACTTATATGTAGTAATGGGGAGGAGCCAGTCGTCATGGTACCTCCATGGTAGCATTCTCTTACATGCTTCTAGTTTCACGCACATGGCCAGTTAGACAGGCAGAACTGCAGGGTCTCAATACGTGGATGAGACGGTGTAGGGAGGAGGGGTTTAGATTTATTAGGAACTGGGGAAACTTTTAGGAAAGGGGGAGCCTATACAGGAAGGATGGGCTTCACCTAAATCAAAATGGAACCAAATTGCTGGCACTTAAAATTAAAAAGATCATAGAGCAGATTTTAAACTAAGGGCTGGGGGAAAGCCAACAGGTGCAGAGGAGCATGTGGTTCAGACAGACATCACTTGGGAATGAAAAGGACATTGAAGAGAAACAGGCCCAGTCCTATTCAATATATTCATAAATTACCTGGAAAAGGGGGTAAACAGTGAGGTGGCAAAATTTGCAGATGATACAAAATTGCTCAAGAAGTTAAGACCCGGGCAGACTGTGAAGAGCTACAAAAGGATCTCTCAAAACTGAGTGACTGGGCAACAAAATGGCAGATGAAATTCAATGTTGATAAATGCAAAGTAAAGCACATTGGAAAACATAATCCCAACTATCCATATAAAACGTTGGGGTCTAAATTACATAAGAATTCCATCTGCCGTTTTGTTGCACAGTCGTCCAGTTTTGTGAGATCCCTTTGTAACTTTTTGCAGTTGGCTTTGGACTTAACTATCTTGAATAATTTTGTATAATTTGCAAACTTTGCTACTCACTTTTAATACTCTTCCCCCTCCACCCCTCCCCCGATCACTTATGAATGTGCTGAACAGCACTGGTGCCAGAACAGCTAGTAGGTAAATAAATTCTATACCTGTACTTTCAGCGCAATGTCTTCAGCGTAGGCAAATTTCTTTTGTGATGTTTGAGGACGATCACTGGCGTAAATAGTAAATAGGATGAGTGCTAGGACTGGTCTCTGTGGTAGGCTATTGTTAATATGTGTTCTACTGACCTTTTCACCAAGGAAAACCATGACACCTATGACAGGTCAGAACTTCTCCAGAGAATTTTATCACAGCAGTCCATGGCTTTCAGAAGAATGCTATTCCACATACAGTGTAATAAGAGGCAGATAAGTCTATGAAAGGAGCCCCATTTTTGAATTTTTATTGGAATCCCACCTCAATGTGTGTTGGTAAAGCTAATACTTGTTCATTGTAGCTGTGGTCTGGTCAGAAACCCATTTGTTCATTTGGTAACATTGCTTCTACAAATGGCATGATCCTGGTCAGCAATATTCTCTCTGAGTTTGTATATCATACAGAGGAGTAATATGGACTAGTGTGATGGCTGGCTACCTGGGCTCGGCAAGGAGAATGACCAGTGTCCCATGCCAGATATTTGGAGTAAGCTCTGGCATGTCTATTGGAGAACAGTGCTTTCAGCCATGTCTGTCCTTGGATTCCAAGTGTGGTGGTGGTGTTGTTTTTTTAAAAAATTCTGGAAAGATGCCTTCAGGTGCTGTTGCTTTCCCAGCTTTTGTAAGTGAGGCAGCCTTGTTTACCTCTTCAACAGTGAAAGGCAATGATGGGGGAGACGAGACAGGTAGTGACCTGATTGCTTGTCAGAGCCCTCTGCACACTTTGCACTTAATAGACTTGTCCTCTGGAACTTTTGATTCATAAGAAGCATTCTTGAAATTGCATCAGCTGAGGCATCATGGTTTTGATGTTTCACTGGATTTGCAGCCCCTAGCTGATGCAAAAATAGCTAAGCTTTACAGATAGACCGAGTAAAGTCCAAAGCTTCAATTGTCTTGATACATTTTTGACAGAGCATTACATTCAGTGACTCTATTAGGGACTTTGTGCTCTTTGGGTCACCAAAAGTTTGGTATACTTTTAATAGCTTTTCTGTGTCTGGTTTCCATTAAGGGATGTATCCTTTTTTACTTTTTTTCTTTAAGTTGTTCCACCTGAATAATCAAAAAAATTGGGCTTTGGTGGGATCACATCAATGATGGCTAATATTGTCATAGTGAATCCTGGCCAGTTTGCTTTTCAAAAGTTCCATCATGGTTTGGAAGATGACATGATTACTGGGAGTTCAGTCCCAATGTGAATTATCACTGGCAGATGTTGACTGTGGGAAATTGCTGAGAGTGGTTCTGGAGGGATCCTGAGGGATTCCAAACTTGTCTTTGGACACATGTTTCCAGATTGTAGATCTTACCGCATCAGCCTGGTGAATATCCAGCACTGGACTCTTGACCAGGGCTGTGACGCTTACTCTTCATTATCACTATTTAATACTTATGTTGTGATAGTGATTACAGTCCTCAACCAGGTTGAGGGGCATGTGATAATCTTCTTGCGGTCTTCCCGGTCATCAAATCGGCATCCAAACATTGCTCAATGAAGTGCTAGAATGAAAAACAATGGAAATAATTAACCTGAATAAAATGACTCCTTCCAGAACCACTTTCAGAAGCATAGGCCTAGTTCTACAGATTTGCCAATTGAATGTTGAAGGTATGTCCTGATCTAAAAGTGCCTACCTAGATCACTTTATGAGAGGTAATACGGTTGATGTCATTGCCCTATAGGAAACTTCTATCAAAGATGACATAAGAACCACACTGCTGTATTGCTAGCTACAGTCTCGTTTCTTCTCTCCATTATCTGAAATATGGCCTCTCCACATACATCAAGTAGGGAATTAAGGATTGTGAGGTGATAGATGCCAGGAATAACTTCAGAACCTTACCATCTCAATAAGAATTGGCAAATTAACTGTAGTTAAGTATAAACCACTGAATACAGATTGGCCTTCTCCCCTATCACCTGGTGATATTTCAGTGGTTTCAATAGCCACCACACAAATATGGGCTACAATAGCAAAGATATTGCATGTGAAGCATTTGCAGAATGGTCATCAAATGAAGACACATACTTTCTCTTTGATGCAAAAGACGCACACTTTTCATTCTGCCCATTGGAACAGAGACTACAGTCCAGATCTATTTCCTCAATCTGGTTGAGGACTGTGGATACCATCACAATATAAGTATTAAATAGTGATAATCAAGAATGAGTGTCACAACCCTGGTCAAGCTTCCTGTGTTGGATATTCACCAGGCTGCATTAGGTATAGCTAAGTAGAACTCAAGTTTTACTGTATAGTCTGCAGTCAATCAGGAAGTGTGTGTGGGGGGAATGGGAACAGGGAATGGGGGTGGGGAAATTGGAATCATGTTTTGCTAAGGGTGGGTGAAATGGGAACAGGGACACAGGTAAGGCTCTGTGGTGTCAGAGCTGGGAAGGGGGACACTAACGAAGGAAACTGGAATCATGCATGCTGGAAGTTCACCCCAATAAACACTGAATTTTTTGAACCTTTGGACTTTGGGTATTGTTATTCTCGGTTCATGGGAGAAGTCCAGGGAAGTAAGCGGGTGAAGGAATAAGCCCCCTAACAGTAGTGTGTGTGGGGGGGGCTGCTAGTGCTGTCACTTTAGCACATTGTCTAGGGTGCTTCCCCGGGGATGTGGGAGACCCAGGATCGAATTCCCATCCTAGTAGAAACCCAAATGGACTTTTTCAATTCCCTGAAAATTTGGTAATAATACAGATTCAGTTCAAATTGAACTGTTTTTTTTTTTAACTACCACTGAACAAAAAAAAAATCAGTTATTCAACTAGATCTAGGAGCCAGCTCTTTATCAAAGAGTGCTTCAATTTGAATAGAAGACTGTCAAGGTTTACCAGCTGTCCATTGCTAGTCTTTTGGCACCACTGCTTGGAATTTCAGTCCAAGAGGGGGTAAAAGACAGCAGGGGAGGCACAGACAAGTCTTGAAATCATTATGGAGTTTATAATTTGTTGTAGATACATAGAGTTCACAATATCAAACAGAATTCATGAGTTGTACATAGTTCCCCCAAATTGTCACAAGGTGACAGCTTAATTTCTTACCTTCTTAAACTGTAGTTAAGTTTTGGAGTCAGAATCTGACAAGTCCTTTTGTAGGTGTGCAAACAGAGCAGAAGTGTTCTCAAGGAACCTCCTTTCTTTGCATGTCCTGCTATAGGGACCACCAGACCTGTCCTCCCTGTACTCTTGGGATCACAGGGACTGATCCCTCCATTAGGTACAATTGCTCCAAAAGGCCCTGGCCCTGACTTCTTTTGCACTGGCCCTCAGAGCAGGTCTCATGTGCAGGAGTGAGTAATGGATGGAAATAGCAGCAGGCACACTTGTTCTGTGGGGGTAGGAAGTTTCGTGAAGTAGAATGCCTCCCAGCGCTCTCCATGATGTGAAGTAGAGCACCACACCAACTTCAGTGTGGACCAGTGCCTCACAGACAAAAAGGAACCCTTAATTAGCATTGAAGCAATTTTGCAATTATTTTGCCATTAACTTATATTAATCCAGTGTAAACTGCAGAAATGTTAAATTCTGGATGGGCACAGCAAAAGGAAATATTTGACACAATCCTGGGGGTGAGGATCTCTGTTTCAGTGACTGTCCAGTTCAAAAAATGCAAAAGAGGACTAGATTTACAGAATTTGAATTGCCAGATATAAGTAGAACAAAGTATGGAATGAAGTATGAGTTCATTCCTGCACTGTTTACTTAAAACTATATTTAGCATTTTTATTTCTTACCCAAGAAGCATGTTATGGCCACCCAGGTGCTGAGCATCAGAATTCTCACTCAACCCAGGGGAACTGAATGCGTTCAGCCTTGTGCAGGAGGCTCTTGGTAACTCACTGTTCTGTTTGTTACTAACTTACAAGTCCTGAGTCACTGATAGTTTGTCCATATGTAAAAATGTCAACTTTGAAGCCTAGCATCTATGAACAGAAGCTTTATACCATCCAAAAGAGGGCCTTTCCCAACAGGACAGAAACCACACACTGTGCAATGCTGTAAGATAACTAACTTTAAAGTTGACATTTTTAGGTCTAGAAAATTTATTCCAGCCTATCTTTGCAGGTTTTTACGGCTCCCTCTTTAGCTGGGCACAAAAGACCCCAATCCTGCATCACTAAAAATACTTGGAGTTTTGCTATTGACTTCAATGGTAGCAAGATCAGGGCCGTGGTAACTATGGCAGCTGTGTTTATTGTGAGAGGAATGGAGAAAGCCAGTCCCAATAAATTATTTAACAACTTTCTAAAGCATCCCTAAAATACTTTCTATAGTTCATGTTGCATATACAAAACATGAGAGGATGGGAAGTGGTATAAACATTTTCCTGGCATTTGTTTACAGCAATTACATGACGTGTGGCTTTGATCTTGTGCAGGATGTAACTATTCAAAGGAATGGGGGAGTGGGAGACAGAAACTTATAATACACTCCAGCATCAAATTCCCTAATAACAGAGGGAGGCAGACCACTCGTCTAACATGGTACGACAATCCCTATGTAGTAAAGTTCTGTCTCCAGCAGCTGTTAGTAGCAGATGCTTCAGAGGAACATTTAAACACTGCAATAGTCAATTATGTTATAACCTACTTACAGGTTAAGTTTCTTCCTGGTTTCCCTCAGGCTCAGACTAGTTTATGACCTGAAACATGCAGATTTCCATCCCTTCCAAACTTGTAGGGATTTTTTTTAATTCCTACTAACAACATGTTGGTGAAAGTCTCTGTGGCGTGGGCACACCAACTAAGCGGTATTGGACCCATAACAATGTTTTTAGTATTTAGCCTTTATTAAATGTTTGTAAATTGCTGCATGCATTAATCTAACAATTTCTTTTTCACCTGCTATTAGGTAATATTTAAGTTTTGCTTTATAACTATAAAAATGTTTGTTCTGGAATAGTGAACCCATCAGGAGGGATTGTCTCCTGCCCATCAAGAAGGCCTTTCAAAACTAAATGGATTATTGTAATAGTAAAAAGACTTTAATTGCCCCTGCACATCCATGCAGAGGCTATGTGCAAAAAGACGGATCCCATCAGCTTGAATTCTGTAAGGAGGAAATAAAGAAAGCTGACAAGAAAATTGTTCGTGTCTCTTTTGCTCTTTGGGCTCTGACAGAGCTGGAGCTATGAAACAGAAGCAGAGATCCCCAGGGTCAACCTGGGTTAGCCCTGAAAGGCATACATTGCTGATGGAGTGCTATAACTCTGTTACCTTTTGGAACTATAGACTACTCATTTGTGTATTTGTTTGCCTTCTTTAGCCTGTAAATAACTCATTTTGTTCCTAGTTAATAAATCCTTAGCTTACTATAGGCATTGGCTACAAGTATTGTCTTTGATGTGAGATCTGAGGAACACATTGAACTGGGGTAAGTGACTGGTCTCTTGGGCCGGGAGGGAACCCGAATCGTTTGTGATCTTTGGTGTACAGCAACAACTGTTACTACATCCAGCTTGCCTGGATGAAAAGATTGGGCATTCTAGTCTATCAGACTGTCTGTGGCTCCATTATAAGATAGTTATAGTGCTTCAGAAGTTCACATTTGTTCTAAATATAGAACATGAAACCCGTTTGGGGTTCTCTATCCTGCTTTTTGATAGTCTGCCCTGAGTTTGGCACTCATGGTCAAACCACTCCAGAGAGTGTGAGAATCTCATTGTGATTTTTTATGTATGCTTTTCATTAGTGGTATGCTTATAATACTGATATGTAAATACCACACACACACACACACAAACATACTTTTCTTCATAATGTTTTACTCAATGGGAAGTGATGTGTGCTTTTCTTTTTATAGCACACACAAGTTCCACAGTAGATAAAATATTGTATAGGAAGTGATATGACTTAGTTCTTCTATAAAAATATATCTTAAATTCTTACAATACATCTTAGAACTCTGTGACAGAGTGCTGAGAATCAACAGGTGAACCAGCACTCTGGTCACTGTAAATCCAATTATTTCCTGCAGAGAGGGCCTGATTGAGGGAAATAGTGGTTAATAACTAGATCAGCCTGGGTTGGGGAGAGCTAAGGAGCTAATTAGAACCTTAAATGCAGGAGTAGAAATAGAGCACAGGAAGGAAGCTTGAACAGGGTTAGGGCCTCAGCCTCTCTGTGGAGATATCTCATCTCTCTGGCAAAAGGGACACTGCAAATAGAATTGCTGTACAGAAGTGTAAGTATGGTGGCTGACATGAAGTACACAGCAGTAGTTACAAACCAGAGGTGTCAGAGCCATTTGTGGAGGAAGACAGAAGTGAAGGGCCATACCATGTCACAAACCCCTACGATAAATTGTGCTAAAAACACAAGCAAATAAAGCACAACGTAGTTTGCAAAGAGACCTATATTGTCAAGATTTAGGATCCTCTCCATTAAGATCTCACTTTTTAATTTTCAGAATTGTCTATTTACCTCGATTAGAGGTGCAGTAGGTAATATGAAATAATACATTAAGTTTTAATGGTATATAATTTCAGTGAATTGAAAAGAATACCTCATATTATGCCAACTTACATATCACAATATGGGAAGTGACTGTAATCAACTTTATACTTGGAAAACAGGAGATTTCACTAGAAAATAAACCAGACACTGAATATGACTATCGGGGGATACAGGCAGTTTACTTCATTCTAAATGGAGTGGTTTTAGGTTTTTTGGTTAACTTCTGAAAACAAAGAGCCCATTGTTCAATATATTGACAAGCAGATAGAAGTGAATAGGGGGCATTGCAAACCAAAATAATTATAAAATAAAAGAACAATTACCTATTTTTAGCAAATTCATACAAGTACAGAAAGTACTGAACTCATAAATAGAACAGAAGCAGTTCCAGCAAGTAGTAAACTACAGGCATTTTCAATAGAACTATCTGTCATTCCAGATTAGTGTTCACAGATGGACTATATATTACAGGACCATTACTGAAATTGGAGAGCAGAGAATTTTATGTAATGCTGACAGAATGTCAGGCATTGGCAAGAGAGGAAGGGTATATGAGAAATATATGTCATAGTGAGAGCAGTAATGAAAATAAGAGTTAAAAAAATAGCTGTTCCAGCTGAGAAACAGGAAAACAGTAGCTTGAGGACAAAGAAAAACATACAATACCACCAATTTACACTATATTGTGCAGTGGTGGGCAACCTTCAGCCCATCAGGGTAATCTGATTGTAGGCCACAAGACATTTTGCTAACATTGACCATCCGCAGGCATGGCCCCGTGCAGCTCCCAGTGGCCATGGTTTGCTGTTCCCTGCCAATGGGAGCTGCGGGAAGCGGTAGGCTGCCCACCACTGATATAGTGACTTTATTCTAAGGGAAGAAAGTAGATCAAAAAATGGATAATTATTATCCCCATGATAGAGATGTTATGGATTCAGGGAATATAGGGACAGATCCAAAGCTCACAGAAGTCAATGGAAAGATTCCCAGTGACTAAAGATGGCTCTAACACAGGTCTTTTGAGTTTCCAGCTCTGACTTCACCAGTCTGTTCCAAAGAGCAAAGCAAAACAAAGAAAATAATAGAGATGCAGTAAGTGGGACTTCATGCTTCAATTTTCATTTAAGTATTTCTTCTTTATAGTTTAATATATTATACATTGATCAATTGTTATTCATGACAAGGCAATAAGTATTTGAAATGTGTGCCACTAAGCCAACGTGATAGATCAGCTGGTGAAATATTGACTTTGGTATATACTTATCTATACTTAAGTCTCTGTGTTATTGATTTGGGTCCTGATACTGCAAATTAAACAACCATCCTTTTAAAAGATCACAGCCATAAATAGCACAAGTGTCATTAGGATAGCCTTGCAATGACTGTAGAGGAAATTACATAACAATTTGAAATTAGAAAGCTGGAAAATTGCAGCCCAGCATGGTTAAATTAATGGCAACATAAAGGCCTCAATTGATCAATTCAAGCTCTTGAATATACTCATGGGGACATGATGTGCTATTTTTGTCAGTGTGTTCATTCATACATGACTTGGACCTCATTGTTAGGTTTGTATCCTATAAACCATAATTTGTCTGATTTGTTGTATTATAGGTGACACACATTACAAGTAGAAAATAAGGTAAGATATTTGCCCCTAAGGAATCTGCAATTGACTATAGCTAGATAATGAGTTGATATAACTGGTGGAATGCCATAGGAAGGGAAGAGGCAGGAAGTATTCCAAGCAAGCTGGTGCAATCGCCAACCCCTTGTGGGGCATCTAGTGTGACACCAATGCCTGGCTGGACACCAGGTGTACTAGTCTTAGGCAAGCACTGTGAACATTGTCAATTACTAAGATGTATCACCCAGCACTCCATCTGCCTGCAACCACCGTGCTTCTTTCAGGGCCACCCAAACACCCTGAATCTGTGACCCACTCTTCCTCAACTGACTTCCACCTGCCATGTCACCACCCCCATTCTAGCAACCTGAATCCCTCCTGAGCAGAGGAAAAGAGCTTTAGTAGATTTAGTGCACTTCTGTTTTCTGACCTATTGCCATTGTAATGCTTCCTGCAGTGACTCAAGCCCATGAGTACTCACATCAGAGCAGATTGTTAAGAGCCAAGGCACAAAACCCAAATTGGTGGGAGTTCTATACTTGGGTTGCCACCTTTCTAATTGTTGGTAACTTGACCTGTGAGGACCAACCCCTGCCCCGCCTCTTCCCCCCAAGTCCCCACCCTGCTCCATCTCTCATCCCAGGGCCCCATCCCATCACTCACTTTCCTCCCTCCCCCCGTTGCTTGCCGTATCATCTCCATCTCCCTCCTTCCCCAGCTGGGCTCCCTCTGCTCTGGGGCTGGGACAGAAGCTGCTTCAGCCTGATGAGGAGGCTGCCTGCAGGTGGGAGGTAGCTCTGGCTCAGCAGGGGCTGGTGTGTGTTAATGACCCAGCACCCCCAACCCCCTCCGCCTCGCAGTAACTGAACTTTTGGTGTCCAGTGAACATGTCTGATTGGACACTAGCAATTGGATGTTCCAGTTGAAAACTGTGCACCTGGCAAGGCACCCAGACACAAAAGCCAAAAAACAGGTTGTTAGGGTAAAACCCTGATAGGTGGCAACCTAAGTTCCCTGTAAGCTGTACAGGGATCATGGCTGGGGGAGGGGCGCCCCTCCCCCGGCCCCAACCTAGCCCGGTCCTCAAACTGCCACGGCCGGGGTGGCTTCCTGGCCCCAACTATGTTACAGCCCAGACCTGTCGCAGCCAGGATGCCCTTACCCCGGCCTGCTCAGCCGGGGCGCTATGGCACAGCCCAGCCCAGGCCCATGCCTGGACCTGAACCCGGGCAGCCTGGCCCCAGTCACAGTGGCCCTGCCCGAGCCATGGTGAGGGTGGCCCGGCCTGGACCTGACATGGCTGGGGCCCCCGCTCCCTGAACCTAGTCTCAGTCCGGACCTGCGGGGCCCAAGGGAAGGGCACCTATCCTGCAGCTGCAGCCCCGGAGCTGCTGCAGGGAGAGAGAGAGCTGGGGGAGTCCTATCTCTCCACCATAGCCCCAGAGCACCCTCCTTCACCCCAAATTCCTCATCTCCAGCACCACTCCAGAGCCTGCACCCCCAACCAGAGCACTCCCTCCCCACCCCAACCCTCTGCCCCAGCCCTGAGCCCCCTCTCACACTCTGAACCCCTCAGCCCCACCCCCACCACATACATTTTGTTATGTGCACTGATACGAACGTGATGTGTCACACATCACCTCCATATTGGTGCACATAACAAAATTCATTCCACACATGGATGGGAAAAATTAGAGGGAACCCTCATGGTAACCCTATTCTATGCTAAGATTTCATCAACCAGTTACCAAATATAAAATTCTCTGGCAATATAACAGCCTAAACATGGAGTTACAGACAGTCCCCTTAGGTACTCCGGTCTCACTTGCCACCCAGGTGTGCATAACTTTGTGACTGATAGTCCCTTACAAGAATCACAGCAATATTCAGGTTACTCCCAGTCCCAAAGGACCAGGCACTTATGCTATGTCAATTGCATCTTAGATCTCACAGCACTTTTAGCAGTCCTAAAATAAATTATATAAAGATTTAGTAAATAGGAAAAGGAAACCACAGAGTTATTTACAAGGTTAAAGGAAGTAAACATATGTACAAATAAGATACAATCTTAAGTTTCAGAAGGTAATAGAAGCTTCAATAATAAGAAAGATCTATATGTCCTTTAGGACTAACTCAGGCTAAGCAACTGGGAATCTTTCTTATGCCTAGAAAACCTTGCATCCCAGAGTCCAAGCAGCTCAGAGATAATCATTTCCTTCTGGGGGGAGTTTTGATCCCCCTCCTATCATGTGCTCCGAGCTACAAACTCACCTGATGGAAGGAATCCACTTGCATGACTCATCTTTTAGGCAGAAGGAGGAGGGTAGAACTACAAAGTCCTCTGCCCCATTTAACATCCCACAATAGTCTATCTGGTGTTGATGGACTTATTTTGTGGGACAGGATGAAACACCTTTTGTTGAAAATCAGTACTTCACACTAGTTAATATCTTTCTTATGTCTAGTGAGTTCCACAGTCAAAGGTTCACAATGCAGCACAAATATTATGTTACAATATGGGGTAAAGATGTTATAAGTGAGGTTAATGTGTGCAGCCACTCACCAGCATTCAATAAAGTCTAAACACATTCTTATAAATCTAATACTTATTTTAGCAATATTAAACACAAAAATTATTCCAGCTATGCATTTGTCAGTGTTCCATTGAGATGTGGGCAATTGGGTAACAAATTTATCACCCAGATCAATATGATACCATTAGATCTCAGCTTAACTTTGATACCCAGAAAGATAATGGAGCAAATAATGTGATATATCTCAACTTTAGCAATGCTTCTGATACTGTCTCCAATGAATGTCTCAAATGAACTAGTTGAACCTCCTATAATGTGTATTCACAACTGGTTGGAAAATTATACTCAGTAGTTATTAATGGTTCACAATCAAGCTGAAAGGGCATATTGAGTGGGGTTCCACCGGGATCTGTCCTGGATCCAGTTTTATTCAATATCTTCATAAATTATTTGAATAATAGCATAAAGAGTACACTTATAAAGTGTGTGGATAATACCAAGCTGGGAGGGGTTGCAAGCGCTTTGGAGGATAGATTAGAATTCAAAATGATCTTGACAAATTGGAGAAATGGTCTGAAATAAATAGGATGAAATTCAATAAGGAAAAATGCAAAGTACTACGCTAAGGAAGTAATAATCAGAAATACAAAATGGGAAATGACTGCCTAGAAAGGAGTACTGAAGAAAAGGATCTGGGAGGTTATAGTGGATCACAAACTAAATGTGTGAACAATGTAATACTGTTACAAAAAAAGAAACATTATTCTGGGATGTATGAACAGGAGTGGTGTAAGCAAGACAAGATAAGTAATTCTTCCGCTCTAGTCAGCATTGATAAGGCCTCAACTGGAGTACTTTGTCCAGTTCTGGGCACCACACTTCAGGAAAGATGTGGACAAATTGGAGAACAAAATGATTAAAAGGTCTAGAAAACATGGCCTATGAAGAAAGATTGAAAAAAATGGGTTTGTTTAGTCTAGATAAGAGAAGACTGGGGTGGGGGTTGGGGCAGGGAAGGGAGGGGAGGGGACAGGACGGGACCTGATTAGTCCTCAAGTACATAAAAGGTTGTTACAAAGAGGAGGGTGACAATTGCTCTCCTTAACCACTGAGGACGGGACAAGAAGCAGTGGGTTTAAATTGCAGGCAGGGAGATTTATGTTAGACATTTGGAAAAAACTTCCTAACTGTAAGAGTAGTTAATCATTGGAATAAGTTACCTAGGGAGGTTGTGAAGATCAAATTAGAGAAATACCTGTCAGGGATGGTTTAGATAATAATTAGTCCTGCCTCTGTGCAGGGGACTGGATCAGATTACCAATCAAGGTCCCTTCCAGTCCTACATTTCTATGATTTTTATGGGTGAAAAAGCAGAAGTCATACCTCCCAACAGTCCTGTGTTTTGCAGGAATGTCCTGTTTTGTCCTAAAATAAGCCGGTCGTGGTTGAAGCAGCTCCTTTCCCGTGGGGCTGCCTGGGCTGGGCTTGACTCCCTCACCCTTCCAGCATTGCAACCTGCTTCTCCCCCCGCTTCTCCTTGCTCCCAGCCCAGTGTAAACTCAGAACATTGGAGTTGAGGCCAGCCAGCCCTGTGAGACAGGAACCAGTGGTGTAGGATGAGGGTGAGACAAGTACAGGGAGGGCTTAGTCTGCAAAGTCCTTCCCCAGCCTCCCACCCCACCTGGAGGCAGCACTTGACTTCCCCTGCCGCCCCAGGACACAGGATCATCCCTCTTTAACTATTGTTCTTATGAAAAGTTACATACCATTAGATCACAAAGAGATGTTTAACAGAACTTCTTTGATGTGACACCAAGGACTGAAATTTTATACAAATATTTAAATTGCAATAGTTTGGTCAAATAAAATTCAAATAAATATAGGAGGTTTGATGTAAATATCTGTACCTTGAAACGTTATTGTTTTTCAGCTTGTAGAATTTGATGTAGGGGTCTAAGTAGGAAGAATTCACACTTAAATTTCTTTTAAAAATAGGGACAAATTCATCAGATACAGCTCTCTGTGAATTCAGAGATGTGTGTATTTGCATATCTTAAATAAGAATTAATCTGTTTGCACTTATGGAAGGTGCCAGGGGACAGCATGGAAGACAAAAACACGCTGTATAGCCACAGAACAGGTATAATACATACCCTGAAATGAGTCTTCAAGATTCCCCCTCACTCCATAACTTACACTAACTACCATTGGAATATATGGTTTTGTCTTAATACCTACTCAGCCAAGGGGCTCGCTACCAATATTAACACAAAGGATATCAGCATGAATTGCCATGCTGGTTTTTATGATATTGACATTTGTCATTAGGAACTAAATTGAGGCAGTATCTCAGATCACTTAGACAACTCAAGAACTGTTAGACAGTAATGAACTTCAAATACTGTTGACCTGGTTGTATTCAAAGCATTGTTTTATTTTTAAAGCACATTTACTCTTCATATTCTTTTCATATTCTACTGACACAAGGGTTAATTATGCTGAACTTGTATTTGGTAGTACGTTTTTGCTTTATACCTTAAATAATGTAAATGATTTACACACACTGAGGGTTTTAGTACTGATATTTGTTTCTAGTCCAGGAATCCTGTCCAAACCTAAATAAAGCAGCAGGAACATAGTCTGCATGCAGTCTGATGAGTACATATGAACTGCTGCACTGATATTTAAAGGTACTCAACAAAAGATGATGCAGATTATTTTTAAAATAATGTATTTCTTGATTTAGACTGTTCAGAATGGAACATAGAATGCTATACACAAATCTACAGTAAGATTCTGCTATCCTTAATCAAGTAGTATTTTAATCTCTGAGTAAATCCATTGAAACCAAATAGATGACTCACAGAGTAAGGCACTACCCAATGCAAATAAGTTTGGCCCTGTCTGAAGAGAGTTTCAAGGGTGCCCAACCCGGTATATAGTAAGGAAGCCCAGACCCTTAAAGGTATTTAGGTGTTACTCTACTAAGTATTGCAATACCTAGGTGCAATTCTCAGCCCTGAGGTAGGTGCCCTAAGTACCTAAGAGAAGCATTTTCAGAAGCGAGCTATCAGAGTGGGGAGCCTTAAGCTAGCCATGTGTAAAATACTAAGGAGCAGAGAGGAGGTAGGGTAGAGAACAACTGTTTAGGCACCTAAATAGCTGATGAGCCAGAAATAGGCTCCTGCCTCTGCTCATGATCCTCAGCTAGAAACCCTATCCTGGAATTTGGCATTTAAGTCAGGTCAGGTGCTGAAGTAGCCCATGCCTAGCAGCTAAAACAGTCTGTGTCTTGCTCAGGCTTAATACGTCTATCATGCTCATCCTACATTTAACTATGCCCCCATGACTCTTGTTTAGATGCTGTGCTGCCCCTCCTCCTATTGGACACCTACCTTTGGCTCTTCTGATATGTTGGTAACAGTTCTAGGGTTAACTGCACCTGTTCCTCATTTGAGACCTCCTCAAGGGAACCCTCTTCAGTCACAGACGTTTAGTTATCACCTCTTTCAGGGTAGGTTCCCATGTTCCTCTCTCTCTCCAGACCAGTTTTAGGGCTGCAGTCTCCTTAGAATTCACTGTGCTTATCTCAGAAAACCTGACTTTAGGTCAGCATCTGCAGTTCTATTCTCTCTCAGGGACAATGACAGGGTTAACCAGTGGCCATAAGCAAAGTATTTATTTAGAACAAAAGCATTATGGAGAAAATATCTATTGAAAGCAATAAACAACTTTTTATCATGCATGTTTTATCAGGGATTACCCATCCTCTGCATGGAGACTCTGGTAATTTTCAAATTCTTTCATACACTTCCAGAAGGGTCTGTCCCTTTCAGATAAAGTCTCACATCAGGTTTTGGACTGAGTGTGAAATTCCATCTGTATCAGGCTGCCTGTCTGAGGATAGCTAGCTCTCTGAAGGGATCAGGGGCCCAAAATACCCCTGATAGTCTCCACAAGGGGGGAATGAGGCAAGTCAGGTCCACCTGGAAGTAGTTAACTCACTGATGAACCAGGATGCAATTAATTAGGCAGAGATGCACCTGGGCTTGATAAAAGGCTAAGGCCCGGAGAGAAGGATCTGCTGAGGAGAAAAGTAACTGTCAAAGGAATTATGGCAATGATCATGCTAGCAGACATTTTAAAGAGGGGGAAGAAGGCTAGGAGAGTGGGGAAACCTCAGAAGAGAAGAGGAGAGAGAGTTCAGGGAGCAGATAGGAATATCTAGAACCCATCCTTCTCAATTCCAAACAAGGGCCTTGAGCTAGAATCCAGTGGAGGGGAGGGTAGACTTGGGTTCCCTTACTTACTCTAGCCAAATACTTTAGAGAAGAAGGGTCTAAACTGAGAAGACTTAGGGCTGTCTAACTCTATTACATCTAAGGAACTTTTGATTCCCAAACACCCTGAATCAGACAGAGTATTGAGGGCTTAGCCACAGGACTGGGCTTAGCCACATATCAAAGACTTCTAAAAGACAGACTTGAATGTGGTGACTAAAGCTAGTCTAGCTCCTGGCCCTTCTGTAAGGGGTGCTAACACATTAAGATCCCATAATAGGCTGCACGCTTTATATGATTCATGCTTCTCTGTCTGCTGGCCATCTTGAACCCCTAGACTTGTTTGCCTGTTGAGTATTTTGCAATAATTACACCAGTGGTGTTTGTTTCTGATAGTTGATCCATGGTTAAGGACTCCTTCTGTGTAACTGCAGTGCTTGTCTGCTTTCAAGAAAAGTTAACCCCTTCACTCTTGCTGGGTAGCAATAAAAGTTGAGTGGGGGGAATTGAGTCTCACTTTTTTTTCTCTAGAAAAATTAATCAGAAGTTTCCCAGTTCTCCACAGGGCCTCTGAGTACACTTATGGTATTAGATTCTGTGGGTGAGAAGTTTTCTCCAGCATAGTTTGAGAATCCCACTTCAGGGCCTCCTGGGCTTGGCATGAGCTAGGGCTCTGAGATGCCCATTAGCTGTGGGGCAGCATAAGCACTTAGGTAGCAGTTTTGTAATGACTGGCATGAACTTAAGTGCTGAGGGAACTTAGTTTCCTTTAAGATTAATTGGCAGCTGAGCAGCGACTTTGAAAATGTAGGCACCTGCATGGTGTGCTGAAGTGTGTGGGTTAAGACTGAGCATGCAACCTTAATTCTACCCCTTGTAAATGAGAATTATGAAAGTCTCTTATTACTTGATCACGTACTGCTCCTCAGTTGATGCAAAATAATATACTTTTCCCCTCCAAATTTAGGTGAATTATTGCAGCTCCCAGGCTGAGGACCTATTTAGATAAGAGAGGAGCTTCTCTATTGTAACTCATGAAGATCTTAGGACATCGTGAGGAGAACACTTCACTATTTCACATTCTGTAAGATAGGCATGGAACTGAGACAAGAGCTTAGCTAACATGTACTTCTCCATTTGCAGATAAATCCTTCTAGTGCATGTAAATTCTATGATGATACTGGCTAAATCTGTGGTCCTGTCTCCTTTGAATGGCTGGCCTACATGGAAGATAAAAACTTGCTACTTAATCATAGCTGGATCAACTACTGCTTTAGCTCTGGTAGTGGAGGATTCAGCTTTCGGTGTTCGTGCACCTTAGGTCTGCTGAGTCTCTACCTCAACATTTGTGCTCCTCACAATAGGGTCAGGAGCCCTGGTGCTTCTCATCTAAAATAATTTGTTTGAATGGCATGCTTGCCTCCCTTCTTATCATAGAAAGCTTTCATCCTTTCAACTATTATTACATAAAGGAAAAAAAAAGACACATGTATTAGGCTGTAAGTATGCTAACAAAAGGAGTGTTACTGCATAACCCCAGCAATATGGGAAAAACAATGGTTGAGACAGTAACTCTGCCAGTCGGACGCCTACAAATAATTGATATATGCTTGAAGTAGATCTCAAAAGTCCTGAAACCTAGACTCATTATTGTATAGCCCACAAAGAATTCTTTAAGAGGACATTCCTAATCCATTCCTTGTGTTTGGCTTTCATTATGTCACTATTACAATGATGGTGATTATATTTACCTAGGGCCTCATTCCGCCAAGTTCTTCCACAGGTGAACAGAATTGAGGGTGGTGAGATTACAAGGGGCCTTTTCCTCTTGTACCTCTGTGCAGAAGCAGAGGTCAAAGACAGTCCTTGAACTCCCTAGAGAAATGATTTTTTTCCTTTCATGCACTCCCTAGAATCCAAGAAACTCTGAAGGTGGTGAGGAGGTGTATGCATGGTCCTGATATCCTATGTACTGGTCACCAGAGCTGGCTGGGTCTGCAGGGGCTGGTATGAGCAGACGGTATAGCAGTGAGTGCACACACGTGGCACATCAGAGAACTCAGGGGGGAATTACATGGACTTTGATTCTCTGGTTAAGTGGTTTAAATATTTCCAGTATATCCATGAACAACTGCCACCAGTGGGGACTCTCCTGTGTTGCTTTATATTCTCTGTTCAGAGAAACCTTCATTTGGGCAGATGGTGAAGGTTTTTCTTTGTGTTTTAAGCAGGAAAAATGCTTTACAAACTAACTAAACAAATTCTTCTCATTTCCTCGGTCATGTGGTCTAAATGAAATGTAAGACACAAACTTTCAGGAACCAGGCTAGCTTCCTTTCCTTCCCTGTAAGACCTCTCTTGCTGGGAATTTAATTTTCCTATTTGTTTGATGCAAACCTGATATTCTAGGGCCCAGGCGCTAGTTGCTGCCAATCTCATTCTCTGTTCTTGACATAATGCCTGCCACCCAGAAAGATGCAAATACATAATGCATTTGAGTAATAATCTCTCTCCTCTAAAATAAAATCAGAGCACTATTTTTAAGATCCAGGATTTTGCATCCGAGGGTCAAATTGCTTTTTTTCTTGTTTTGTCATTCCTGGAGAGTGGTAATCACTGTTTGTGGGATAGATTATGGGATAAATCAACAGCACTTGGAAATATGTTTTTGTTAATTCTAGCCCTGGGATGTGAAGGTGTGTGTGCGGGCACACATTTAAAAAAGTCCTCTAAGAATTGCATTGGTCTTATGTCTTGGTTCAACAAAACATAATACATCAGGTACGTAATAGTGGTTTTTCACTTGAATTATTAACCAGAAGTCAACCAACTTTTAAAATCTATCTAATGAGTAAAGGAGGAAAACACCTCAGCCAACTAGTCTTACTTAGCAATTACCAAAAAGGTCATATTTTGTCTGAATAATTTGTAAATCTATAATTAAGAGACAGTTTCACATCCTTAATAATCCAAGAAGTAGATTGTGAACCTCAGCTAAGTCTGGACCACCTCACTGATTTCCAGAATCTTGTATTTAAAGTGATAGTTAAGACATATGTGTTAGTTGCACTCTTATTTCAGCTGCAGGTTGAGTTCTGCAATTTGTGAGAAAGACAGATGAAGGAACAACATTCTATTCCAGCAGGCTCGTATTTATGACTTAAAAGAACCAGCCACTTTTCTTTAGGTAGGGTTGCAACCAACTTCCATTATAGAGCTCCAATTTAGCTCCCTATCAATTTGGATTGGGAAATTGAAGAAATGCTCTTCTTCATGGTAAATGGCAGTTTCCAGGCTGAGTCAAAGTATGAAAAAAAATCCATCAAGTTGGTTCTGAATGATAGGTCTTTAAGGATTCCTGATTGGAAATTGCCTTTCATCTAATGTTTCCTTGTGGCAGGAAAAAATGACCGGTTAGGACCCTTTAGTTCTTCCATGGAATTAAATCTCCTGGAAGATTATGTAAAGGTACTTTTAAATAACTCCTCCATTACAATCTATCTTTTTTTTTTTTTTCATAATCTGGCATCTCATCCTATTGCCACTACTGCAGGGGGACTTGTGGGCCCAATTATACTCCCACTGATGTCAACTGGAGGTTTGTTAGGGTTTTTTTCCATTCACTTCTGTGGAAATAAGACTGGCCACTACCTGAAAATCAACATGTTTCTTTATTGGCTGGTTGCATCTTAGACAGAACATAAAGGTCCTTCTGTGTTTCACCATTAACGGAGGCCTTGTTTTAACTTTAGTGGGAGATGTCTGCAGTTTTGGAGCGGTAAGATCAGGGGGTTGTAGTCCTGGCTCTGGTGGAGTGTGCAGTTTATTATTGGATTTATATTCTTATGAATTATAAATTAAATTATACTTATTACAGAGAGGGAGGTGGTAGTCCTTCTATAGTAAGGTTGTATTTATATTTACTATAAAGCTGATTTTGATCCCCATTGTAATTCCAAAGTGAGGTGAGAAGTGAAATCCTCAGACTTCCATAGTTTCTCTTTTTGGGGTTATTGCACTGACAGCTGGGGCCTCATCTAAACCCCACTAAAGTCAAGGGTTGGATCAGATCCTTGGGACACATTCTATAAATCTTGATTACATTAAGTATTTGCAAAGAGTCCAGTGTTTGAGTCCCTCTATACCAAATGAAATCACATGACACTATAATATTGAATGCCATTTTTTACACTAGGTCATGCAAAAGGCAGTTCTCAGGGGCAGGACTGATAAAATGTTTATGAGATTAACATTTGATGCAATTGTTTGTTAGTGAATCGCACAGAAATATATATAGGCCTGAGCCAATGACCAGTGAAATAAATGGTATATTTCTTTCCACTTCAGAAGCCATTGGATCAAGCCCAATGTGCACAGCTCAATTTTCCAGATTGTGAACAGACTTGCAGAGTTATCAAAGATAGGTTTTTGGCTGAGATGGGAGACACTTTCATTAGCTATGAAATGCTTTTCTTACATATTTCTTCAAATGTTTGTACTTAGTAAGGCCAAATATAATATTAGGTTAACTATACTTTTGTCAATACTATGCAAGTGGAAGGCAATATTAGCCACACTCATCAATGGGTAACAAAGGCATAGAGGGGTTGTTACTTACATGGGGTGGTACTGAGTTTTTCGGGATTAGTGTAGTGCCAAGAAGGGTAACCTGGTTTTTAGTTCTTGTCTCTTTTGCTATGAATTGGTATTTATTTGCAACACTGGGAGTGCAACTACTATGTGTTATTTAATGTATCTACATAGGGAATGTGTGTCTTATCTGGTACACTCTGAATGAAGCAGAGCTCCACAGGAGTCGTATACATTTGGTCAGCACCACCTAGACCTTTAAATGTCATGAACTAGTGATCTATTCACACTGCTTAAGATTTTTTAAAAATCACTTTCTATTTATCCACACAAGATTCTCCCTCCCTTCCTCCACACACAGGAAATTCAAAACAAACAAACAAGAAACACCCCCTTCATAAATGCGAATAACTGGCTACAAAGTACTTGTCCATCACCTCATTTATAAAACCCAAGAAGATCAAAATAACAAAGTGAATAATTAAAGACATAAGTGTTATACTGACTATATATGATATATATATATATATATTTTGTAGTTATCAAACCTTAACTCTGATCCCAAATATTATCATTCATAAACACAATCCTTCTACAAAATAAGATGTATGTATAAACAAGTTGAGGACGCAAGCCCACATGTATATTATTCTAACATAGAATGAAGACAAACTTTTAAAAATCACCAATAAAGTTAATATTCTCAAACAGAAAGTTTAAGTACCTTACTGTCAGTTATTAAATTCAACTGTTTACATGTATACAGATGGCATTTCTCATTTCAATCATACCCCTTAAGAAATCATTTGAATACTGTAAATTATATATATAGTGCCCTTACCTCCAGAATTAATGTTGTGGTAGTGGAATATGTATTTATCTGCCATAAAGGTTTTTATGTGGATAATATAAGGTTTGTGATATCTTCAGCTATTAATTTCAGCTGATAAGTGAACACATTTTGCTCCTGTTATATGCCAATATCCTAGGGGTAGTTTACTCATCAGCTCCCACTATTTCCCTGTCCTCCAACTCCCAGTTTTTCTCCCTCCTCCAGTCCCAGGCTTACCAGGCTCTGTCTCAATCTACTACTTTTGTTCCCCACCATCCTAGTCTGGCTTGTCCCCACTGTATTCAGATTAGTTGGCTTCCTCTTCCACGCTGCTTGGGTGCCAGTTTGAGGTCCACTGAGAGCACAGGAGGAGTGTCAGTGGACTGCTCCACTCTGCCCTGTAGCAGTAAAAACTTGTAGTCTAGGGCTCTCATATACTCATTTGCTCTGTGGAGTTGGCGCATGTGCAATCTGAGCAGCACCAGGAACTGTGAGAAGCTCAAGCATGCTCAGTGAGGGTGGAATATTTAGAGATTTTGTGTGTTAAACTCTAGCAAGTCTCTACTGAGCATGCACAAACTGCAATTTTTCTTCAAAGCTTTATAAATTGGCCAAACTTGGGCTGATTTGCATAGTGATGGCAAAAAAGCATATCCATGACCCAAAATCCATCCCTTCCCCTGCAAATTTTAAGTCACTTTTGGAAGGCATAGGACTGCTAGAGCATTTCAAAGAACAGCTCTAAACATGGGCAAAACATTTTTTTTCCTAGCTAATTCTCAGAAATAGCTGACCCATTTTGGCTAATATTTTTCAGAACAAATTCAGACTGAAGCAAACCACTAACATGGAAAATTTTGGCCCAAACAATTAAAACTTTTCAAAGTTATAAGTAACTGAAAACATGGTCTTATAAGTGGAAGTATCAAGCAACCTTATTTGTAGGTGCTACCAACCCCACCTACAACACATTACAAGCAAGATAGAAGCCAGGGAGTCAACTCATGGGTTAGTTTTGAATCCTATCTACAGAAGTCCCTATTTATAGACTGTTGTTTCTTGTTTATGACCCATGTGCATGTTTCCTCCCCTCACCTCCTGCCCCAAATAAATCTTGTTTCATGTCTCCTCCCCTGAGCCAATAATCTCCTGAAATAGCATGCTGGTACTCCAAGCAAAATCAGTTTATTACAATAGTGTTTTGTTACATTTATCATCAGTGAAGGCAAAGTGTCTTTAAAAAAATCAAAAAGGATGTTTTTGTTTTATCTAGAATACAAGTGTCATAAATATAAAGGGAAGGGTAAACCCCTTTGAAATCCCTCCTGGCCAGGGGAAAGCTCCTCTCACCTGTAAAGGGTTAAGAAGCTAAAGGTAACCTCGCTGGCACCTGACCAAAATGACCAATGAGGAGACAAGATACTTTCAAAAGCTGGGAGGAGGGAGAGAAACAAAGGGTCTGTGTCTGTCTGTAGTCATCTTGGCCGGGGATAGACCAGGAATGGAGTCTTAGAACTTTTAGTAAGTAATCTAGCTAGGTATGTGTTAGATTATGATTTCTTTAAATGGCTGAGAAAAGAATTGTGCTGAATAGAATAACTATTTCTGTCTGTGTATCTTTTTTGTAACTTAAGGTTTTGCCTAGAGGGGTTCTCTATGTTTTTGAATCTAATTACCCTGTAAGATATCTACCATCCTGATTTTACAGGGGGGATTTCTTTATTTCTATTTACTTCTATTTTTTATTAAAAGTCTTCTTGTAAAAAACTGAATGCTTTTTCATTGTTCTCAGATCCAAGGATTTGGGTCTGTGGTCACCTATGCAAATTGGTGAGGCTTTTTACCAAACCTTGTCCAGGAAGTGGGGTGCAAGGTTTTGGGAAGTATTTTGGGGGGAAGGACGCGTCCAAACAGCTCTTCCCCAGTAACCAGTATTAGTTTGGTGGTGGTAGCGGCCAGTCCAAGGACAACGGGTGGAATATTTTGTACCTTGGGGAAGTTTTGACCTAAGCTGGTAAAGATAAGCTTAGGAGGTTTTTCATGCAGGTCCCCATATCTGTACCCTAGAGTTCAGAGTGGGGGAGGAACCTTGACAACAAGTAAGAACAGAAAGCACAATGACTGCAAAGTCATGGGCAAAATGTGTTACCAGCAACTTTTGGTATCAATTTTGCCATCTCCAACTATTCAAAAATCATGAGTTATGTCACACACAATAATGAGGTTTTAAAAATAGTTAACTGCATGTTTTTATTTGCCATCTCATGTCTAAACCTCTAAGGTTCAAGTATGCAGGGTTTCTCCATAAACAGGATGAACAAAAACTTAAACAACAAAGGCTCCACATCTGTAATTCTCTTACATTAACATGATTTCAACCCCTTTAAGTAAATTAATGGGATTACATGATGAGGTTTCCTGTAATAGCAAGGCCCCACTGAGAGTATGCACATAGGATAACCATATCCTCTTTCAAGTCACATGATTCCCACCCCACACAGCTATAGCTTGCCAGGTACTAAGCATGTGTATTCTTGGAAGGTATCCTATGGTCTTTGCTTTAATGCTGAACAAAGTGCATTCTGGGATTTTTCTTGCCATTCAGTCTGGTATGCAAAATGGAAGACAGACAGGTTTGAATATATTTATTTATCTAATATATTTTTCTCCTGTCTCTATCCCATTCTTCCTTTCTGGACAGGCTAGCACCATTTCTGAATTTCTGTTAGTCAGCATGGACCCAACAATGCTCCACACAGCTATGCTGGAAACCACAAACACGTAGAAGATGCCTGGGTTGTATTTCAGCTGTCGAAGCTGCTGGTTTGGTTTTGGACTTTGCCTGCTGCATTGCGAAGCTGATGATGTGGTAGCAGCAGCTCCTCCAGCAGCAAGTGCTTCAGTGGCATCATAAGTGGGACTGGGATGAGGAAGAGGAGGAGGACACCAAGCAATTGCTACTACAGAGCTGTTGCTGGAGCAGCATCTTACCATGCAGTGCCATTTCTGGCCTCAGAAAATCAGTATGGATTGGTGGCATAGGATCGTTCTGAATACTGTGGGTGACCAGCAGTGGCAAGAGAATTTCAGGATGGAAATGTTTATGAAGATATATGCCGAACTAGCCCCAGAGCTGCAGCAGCAGCAAACCAGCGTATAGTGCCCCATATCCATGGAGAAGCCAGTTGCTTTTGCCCTCTGGAAGCTGGCCATCCCTGAATACTACTGGTCCATAACCAATAAATTCACTTTGGAAAGAATGACTGTACTGTCTGGTGAAGCATATCTCTGCAAAGTGCCATATCTGTTGATCCTCTCCACCCAGGACTCAAGGGGCCCGGGAGCTCCAACTTAGAAAGTTTCTGATAAAGAAGATTATGAGGCCCCACTTTTAACTGGGCCTGGGAGACTTCCCATATGTTGGTCTCCACTGACCAGCAGTGCCCTCCAAGCACATATTTTTAGAGTGGAACCATTAACCCCTAAGCCAAAGGACTCTTTCTCCCAAGGCTCCTCATGAGAGTAATAGAGGCCATGGGTTCAAGGACAGATTCCCAGATGTCCACAAGAAATGCATTCCTTCACCAAGCCAGACCAGGTCAGGTGAGACATTATGTCCAGAATCCATTGAATTGTCTCTGCTGAAGACCACCAGGATGGAGGGCAAGACACGTGAAAAGAGGGATCTCTGGTTCCAAAGGCAGCTGCATAACAAAATGGAAGGACAGATGCTCATTGGTTCCATCTTTGAGTGTGGGTCCAGACTCACTGTTGGTACAATCTTTTTCATCTAAAGACTGCTCAGCTGCAATAGATGAGCAGGACCCTTCAGGCATGTCTGATGAAACAACCTGGATCCTGGGCCATATAGTGACTTAGTTGTCCCTTACCCACAGTCTCCACTCCGTTCCAGCCCTGCCCTCCTGAGGGATGTCCTTCTTCCAGAGAAGGAATCTTTGCCAATTTCTCAAGATCAATTTCCTCTCCAACTACCACGCAGGAACCCTCCAGTAATGATTACACCCCTGCTACCAACCGTCCTGAGTCTGTAGAGATAGTCACACAGTATCTCCGTGAAGGTACAGGAGCCTCGACAGACAGGTATCCCTTCAGGTGTGACCCCCTTCCCGCTGCTCCAGAACTGCTGGTATCCTTTCCCTTGGGGACCACTGTGACTGATGGATCCCTCCTTCTGGCCTTATTAGGCACGCATCCAGACCCCTCTCATGAGTTGTCCTGCTCTTTACCTTCTTGCCACCTGGTTCTCTCGGTGTACGAGGAGAAAGAGACAAAACTGTTTCCGCTGGTACCAATTGTTCTGATAGAGACTGCTCCTTCATCAGCCCCGGATGATGAGTGGAAGATGTCATTCTTTTGCCTTCTCCACTGGATGGCCACCATCAATACCAGGAGCTGTTACAAGAGTTCGCAAATGATCTACGGATCCCATTAAAGGAGGTTCAGGATTCTCAGTACTGGCTCCTGGACTGTTTTGCAAGTATATGGACTTAGGAAGGAAGCCCATACAACTAACTTGGCTATATTACAGCCAATCAGAGCACTATGGCCCACACCAGCAACTTATGTCCCTACACCAAAAAAGGTGAAGAGAGCCAAAGAAGCTGACTTTTTGTTTTCTTTTCCTGCCTCCAACTCATTGGTTGTATAGGTGGCCACAGAAAGAGCTTGGTCACTTTAACAGAGAGGTTTCCTCTGCAGGTCTGCAATTTTGTGCAGCTAACTTCTCAGTGTTACTAGTGAAATATGATTTTAACAATTATACCAATCTTGCAGACTTTAAAGGTGAACTTCCCATAGAGGACAGAACCCAGTTCCAGTCCCTTCTAGATGAAAGGAAGTTAGTAGCAAAGGTGGCCCTCCAGGTTGTCCCAGATGCTGCAGATACAGTGCCCAGGACTTTGGCTGTGGGACTTGTCATGTGGTTGGACTTGTGTCTACAATCAACAGTGTTTTGTAGAGAGGTCTAAAGCTCCATCCAGGACTTCCCCTTCAATGAGTCCAACCTTGTTAATAAAAAGGACAAGTCCCTGCACTCAATAAAGGACTCTTCTTCCCTTCTCACAAACCTGCTTCCTGATCCCCTTTTGGGGACCACACACCAACTAATTCTTCATCAGGAGGCAGAATCCCTTTTATGCAGTGGTATGATAGAGTGCAGCCTGCCTCAATACCAAATGAGAGGGTTCTACTCTCCATAACATCTAATCCTCAAAAAAAGACTTAAGGTGGAGACCCGTCCTGGCCCTTCAGCAACTCTACATCTTTATACAAAAGCTGAAATTCAAGATGACTATGTTGGCATCTATAACCCACGTCCCTCAGGAAGGGATGTTGGTCACAGCTCTTGATATGAAGGATATTTCCACTTGGACATTTACCCATCCCCCAAGAAGTTCTTGCATTTCATGGTGAGAGAGGAACACTACCAGTTTTGGGTCCTCTCCTTTGGACTTTCTACAGCATCCAGGGTATTCATGAAAGCCCTGATGAGTAAGCCAAGGTCATAAGATTTCCCATCCTGGATGACTGGCTCCTAGTAGGCCAATCTTGTCAGGAAGTCATTCCAGTGACTTGATGTTTCTAGCAACTTCTTGCTACTCTAGGCATTTTTATAAACAAAAAAAGTCCATTTTGTCACCCACAAGGACAATAAACGTTATTAGCACATGATTGGACTCAGCCTCTGTGACAGCATTTCTCTCCACAGAGAGATTTCATGTGATGGGTAACCTGATTTCCCACAAACAATGAATCATGGTCACTGTTGGGCCACATGGATGCATGTTTCTATGTGACATCGTTTCACCAGACTCCTCTTGCACCATCTGCAAGCCTGGCTCCACTTGCCTTACTAGCCAAACAGAGACCACATTGACTCCAAAGTAACTACTCCCTCCAGAATTCTCACATCCCTCACTTCGTGGCTGAACACAAACAAAGTCATGGTGGTGACTTCTTTCATACCATACCAAGATCTACTTTTTGACAGACACCTCCCTTTATGAGCTGGGATGCCCATCTGGACTACCACATTGCTCTGGAACCCACAGGAGGCCAGGCTCCATATAAATTTACTGGGACTGAGCGCAGTTCATGTCAGGTACAAGGCCTTCCTTCCCCTTGTACTCTCACTCCATGTACACATAATATCATCACAGTGGTGTATATGAACAAAAGGGAGAAGCGAGATCTCATTTTCCTCTGCCTGGAAGCAGACAGACTTTGGAACTGATACACCAGAAACCACATCAAGATACAGGCCATGTATCTTCAGGATGTTCACAGCTCCTTGGCAGACAAAGTAAGCATGAGCCATCACACGTTGAAGGGAAGATCTATTCCAACAGAGCCACCATCCTTCTCCTTAGCACCCTACTGTCCCAGACCATTCTGATTTATGAAGCTTCTAACAGGTGTGTATACACCCACCTATCAGGAGCCACCCACGGATCTCCTAACCTAGGATGGGGAGGAAATCTGGGTGCTCTCCACCTCAAGGCCTGGTGGTTTGGATGTGCATTGTAAATAGAATGCTCATGCTCTGCCCCCATTTAGGAAATGTTTAACCAAAGTAGATCCTGCTACCTAGCTAAGGGGAGATGCCTTTAAACCTGGGTATGCGTCTGTGAAGTTATTGACATAAACTGCAACCAGTTATATATTTGCAGCAAACATTGTACAAATGTTGTCATGTGAGGCGTCTATGAAAAGGTTATGATTTGCTGATTATGATTATGCTATCTGTATGTGTGACTCATTTGTGTAATTGAAGTTATGAATATCGGTTATGTACTTGTAGCTAATGTGTTTAATTCTAAATAACATTAGTAAAGCATTTGGTCAGCTTCTTGAGAAAGGAATGTGCAAATTAAGTTCCCAATCAAGAAACACTTAACTGACAATGGACCTTGGAAGACTCCAATCCACATGAGAAGTCTTCCTGGGAATGTTCAAGATAGCATATGAGCAATGGCTGACACCTGTAAAGAACTGAGTCATGCATGGACATATGAGTTGCCCATATGACTCCAGACTCGATCTTCCTGCTGGGATTTTCCACAGTAAAAGGCTTCTGCATCTCCTCCATCTTGTCTTCAGTCCTACTTCTTGCCTCTGGAGGGACTTCAATACAAACTGAAGGTCTGAACAAAGGACTGCATGACCCATCCCAGCTGTGGATGTACACCAGAGACTTGATTTGAACCTGCAGTTTATTCCATCATTGCTACAAGCCTGAACCAAGAACTTTGCCATTACTGTATGTAATTGATTCCATTTAACCAATTCTAGCTCTCATCTATATCTTTTTCCTTTTTATGAATAAATCTTTAGATTTTAGATTCTAAAGGTTTGGCAACAGCGTGATTTGTGGGTAAGATCGGATGTGCATATTGACCTGGGTCTGGGGCTTGATCCTTTGGGATTGGGAGAACCTTTTTTCTTTTACTGGGGTATTGGTTTTCATAACCAATTCATCCTCATAACACTGGTGGTGATACTGGGAAACTGGAGCATCTAAGGGAATTGCTTGTGTGGCTTATGGTTAGCCAGTGGGGAAAAAACAAAATCTTCTCTGTTTGGCTGGTTTGGTTTGCCTTGGTGTGCAAAGGAACCCCAGCCTTGGGCTGTAACTGCCCTGCGCTGAGCAATTTGTCCTGAATTGACACTATCAGAAGTGTTCCACCAAAGCCAGCATCATTACAGCCTCCACACACATTTGCTAGCTAGCTGGAGTGCTCACAGTATCTAAACTATCTCCTTTTCTTCAACCTACAGGTCTAGCGCTTAGTTTGCTGTGGATATGCCTAGCAGTGATTAGTGCCTTATTTACCCCAGTAGAAGGATGTTCTGTCTTTACTCACCCAGAGACTGTATGATTAATGAAGGGCTTGATCAGGACCTCCCCACCAGTCTTTAAACCTATGACTCAATGAGACCCTAACCTTGTCCTCTCAATACTCAGAAGTCTGCCCTCCAAATCTATGACAATTTGTGCCACAACCAACCTGTCCATGAAGGTGGTGTTCTTAATGTCCATCATTTTGACCAGAAGGAGGAGCCATTATGGCTAACCATCCCTTTACAGTGATTCATGAAGAGAAGATTTCCCTTAGATTACACCCTAAATTTATCCCCAAGATGGAGTTCCTTACCTGTATTTTTCCTGAAACCCCATGCTTCTTCCAAAGACAAGACACCACTCCCTTGACATTAAGCACACTCTGGCATTCTACCTGCAAAGAACCAAACCCATTAGAAAATCTGAGACTCTTTATTGCAATAGCAGAAAGATCTTGAAGGCAAGCCCAGAGGATTTCTAAGTGGGTTTCGGGATCAACTTAGAATGCTACAAAATAGCAAAAAATCCCTTTCCTGGGGTAAAAAGAAAAGGAGTACTTGTGGCACCTTAGAGACTAACCAATTTATTTGTGCATGAGCTTTCGTGAGCTACAGCTCACTTAATTGGTTAGTCTCTAAGGTGCCACAAGTACTCCTTTTCTTTTTGCGAATACAGACTAACACGGCTGTTCCTCTGTTTCCTGGGGTACTACAGCTCACACCATGTAAGCATAAGCTGCCTCAGCATGACCCCTATTGGACATTCTGCTGAAGGACATTTACACAGCAGCAACTTGGAGCTCTTTTCACACAGTTGACACACTACACCAGGGGTTGGCAACCTTCGGCACGCGGCCCATCAGGGTAAGCCGCTGGTGGGCTGGAGACGTTTTGCTGATGTTGACCATCTGCAGACATGGCCCCCGGCAGTTCCCAGGGACATGCTGGCTGCCGCCTCCTGCAGCTCCCATTAGCCGGGAACAGTGAACCACGGCCACTAGGAGCTGCAGGGGGCCATGCCTGCGGATTACTCTAATAGGCCAGGTCCTGAAGGTGCCCCTGCACTACGCTCTCGTCCAAGCAGCAACTGCAGAGGCAGCTGTAAGAATTGCAGTACTACAAGCGTCTCTGCTGACACCTTCCTCCAATCTGAACACTGCTTGCCAGTCACGTACGTGTGGAATACACATAGGGACCATCACTCAAAGAAGAAATGGAGGTTACTTACCATAAATAGAGGTTCTTCAAGATTTGTGGTCCCTATCTGTATTCCATTACCTGCCCTACATCCCCTCTGTTTTGAATCCAGTTGGATTGTGGTAAGGGAAGGAACTGGAGAGGCATTGACCTATACTGCCTTTATGCCATTGGTCAGGAGCCTGAGGGGAGCTACCGCAGAAGTGTGGGTAAATGGAAACTGCTGTGGAAAATTTCCAGCCTTGGGTGCATGACATACATGCATATACACTTATGGAATATAGATAGTGATCACACATCTTGAAGAACCTCTAGTTACTGTAAGTAACTGTGATTTTGATTTAATTTTTGGTCAGATTTGAATGAAGGGAGGTCATCTGGTATAGCCTCTTTAAAAATAAATGCAGTTATATGTGCTCTTGCAACCTTCAGAAATAATAAATTCCATAAAGTACAATAGATCAGTAGAATTTTATTACCCGCTAAAAAGGTGTTAACCTGAATGATATGTAATCCCTTGGACTCTACCAAGAGAATGAGATCACATAATGCAGAATATTAAAAGTATGAAAGTTATTGCAGGCTGTGTCAAGGTTTCTTCCCCACTCTGAACTCTAGGGTACAGATGTGGGGACCTGCATGAAAGACCCCCTAAGCTTATTCTTACCAGCTTAGGTTAAAAACTTCCCCATGGAACAAACTTTGCTTTGTCCTTGAACCCTATGCTGCCACCACCAAGCGTGTTAAACAAAGAACAGGGAAAGAGACCACTTGGAGATGTCATCCCCCCAAGCCTTACACCCCCTTTCCTGGATTTTGATAAAAATCTTCACCAATTTGCATAGGTGAACACAGACCCAAACCCTTGGATCTTAAGAACAATGAAAAAGCAATCAGGATCTTAAAAGAAGAATTTTAGTGAAAGAAAAAGTAAAAGAATCACCTCTGTAAAATCAGGATGGGTAATCAGATTAAAAACAGAGAATCCCTCTAGGCAAAACCTTAAATTACAAAAAGACACAAAAACAGGAATATACATTCCATTCAGCACAGCTTATTTCATCAGCCATTTAAACAAAACAGAATCTAACACATATCTAGCTAGATTACTTACTAAGTTCTAAGACTCCAATCCTTTTCTGTTCCCTGCAAAAACATCACACAGAACCTTTGTTTCTCCCCCCCTCCAGCTCTGAAAGTATCTTGTCTCCTTATTGGTCATTTTGGTCAGGTGCCAGCGAGGTTATTTCAGCTTCTTAACCCTTTACAGGTGAAAGGGTTTTGCCTCTGGCCAGGAGGGATTTTATAGTTCTGTACACACAAAGGTGGTTACCCTTCCCTTTATATATATGACAGGCTGTGTTAATATCTAGAGTGCATTATTAGCTTGGAAAGGCTAAGAGTCAATATATGGCTCACTATTAGTCACCATTAGTTGATTCAGAATGATTAAGATAAGAAACTACAGCTTTCTGTAACTGTTCACTGAACTGTTTGTGACAAAAATTAGAAATATTCCTTATTGGAGGTGGTTTCCCTACACCTTTTAAACTTTCTACCCATATAATTCAAACTTCATTTTAATATGGTATTCAAATGGACAGTAAATTGTCTTTATTAACTTACTAATGCTGGATGTAAAGAATCCTTTTGCCAACCTGGATACTATTTCTTTAAAAAAACAAAAACCCATACACAAGGGAACTTCTGAGTTTTATGTTGTATTTCTAGTCTTGTAGACAAAAGCAAAACTTTGTCCTTGATACCAATTATGCAGAGAGTCATCAGTATGATCAGATCTACTTAGTCTTACCATACTACTCCTAGCTTTCATGCACTGATTTAAGTAACTTTTATTTTACCCAGTAAAAACATCTGTAACTCACCCAAAGTCTTTCAATGACTATTAGCGAGGATGGGCATGGATGGTGTTCCTAGCTTCTGTTTGCCAGAATTTGGAAATGGGAATGGATCACTTGATGATGACCTGTTCTGTTCATTCCCTCTGGCATTGGCCTCAGTCGGAAGACAGGATACTGGGCTAGATGGACTTTTGGTCTAACCCAGTATGGCTGTTCTTATGTTCTAAGATGGTGGCAGATGGGAAAAGAACCTTCTGCTCCTGATTCCTAGCTCTGTTCCCTAACCAGTGTGTCTGCTTCTTTTTATACATTAAAAATAAATAACATTCAAAAACAAAAATGGGAGAAAGCAAAGAAATAGGCCCTAAGTATCCTCTATGCAGGTAACTTCAGTAGTCCAAATGTGTAATTTAGAGTAATCTAAACCAGGTAAAACTTGGCATTTTAAGTTTTTGCTTTCTTTTGGATCTGAAATGTGTGTGGCTCCATGTGAACTGAAAAATAGGAATTGACAGGTTTCAGAGTGGTAGCCGTGTTAGTCTGTTTCAGCAAAAACAACGGTGAGTCCTTGTGGAACCTTATAGACTAACAAATTTATTTGGACATAAGCTTTCATGAGCTAAAACACACTTCATCAGATGCATGGAGTGAAAAATACAAAGCAGTGTATATATATTACAACACATGAAAAGATGGGAGTTGCCTTACCAAGTGGGAGGTCAGTGCTAACAAGGCCAATATAATCAAAACATAATCAAGGTGGACATCGCCCATTCTGAACAGTTGACAAGGTGTGAGTATCAACAGAGGGAAAATTACTTTTTGAAGTGACCCATCCACTCCCAGTCTTTATTCAGGCCTAATTTGATGGTGCCCAGTTTGCAAATTAATTCCAGTTCTGCAGTTTCTCATTGAAGTCTGTTTTTTAAGTTTTTTGGTTTTTTTTTTTTAAGAATTGCTACTTTTAAGTCTGCTACTGAGTGTCCAGAGGGATTGAAGCGCTCTCCTACTGTTTTTCTGAATTTTACAATTCTTGATGTCTGATTTGTGTCCATTTATTCTTTTGCGTAGAGACTGTCCGGTTTGGCCAATGTATATGGCAGAGGAGCACTGCTAGCACATGATAACATATATCACATTCATAGATGTGCAGGTAAACAAGCCCCTGATGGTGTGTCTGATGTGGTTAGGTCCTGTGATGGTGTCCCTTGAACAGATATGCAGACAGAGTTGGCAGTGTGGTTTGTTCCAGGGATTGGTTCCTGGGTTAGTGTTTTTGTTGTGTCGTGTGTGGTTGCTGGTGAGTATTTGCTTCAGGTTTGGGGGCTGCCTGTAAGCGAGGACTGGCAAGGTCTGTGAGAGTGTGGGATCATCCTTCAGTATAGCTTGTAGTTCCTTGACAATGTGCTGGAGAGGTTTTAGATGGGGGCAGTAGGTGATGGCTAGTGGTTTTTGTTACTTTATTTGTTGGGTCTGTCCTGTAGTAGGTGACTTCTGGGTACCCTTCTGGCTCTGTCAATCTGTTTCTTCACTTCTCCAGGTGGGTATTGTAGTTTTAAGAATGCTTGATAGAGATCTTGTAGGTGTTTGTCTCTGTCTGAGGGATTAGAGCAAATGCAGTTGTACCTTAGAGCTTGGCTGTAGACAATGGATTGTGTGATTGTATCTGGATGAAAGCTGGAGGCATGTAAGTAAGCATAGCAGTCAGTAGGTTTCCAGTATAGGGTGGTGTTTGTGACCATTGCTTATTTGCACTGTAGTGTCCAGGAAGTGAATCTCTTGTGTGGAGTGGTCTAGGCTGAGGTTGATGGTGGGGTGGAAATTGTAGAAATACTGGTGGAATTCATCAAGGGCCTCCTTCCCATGGGTCCAGATGATGACGATGTCATTAATGAAGTGGGTTTTAGTCTGTGGTGGCAGCACACTGAAGCCCAGATACGAGGAATTTTGTGTATTGGGGAAGCTTTAACCTAAGCTGGTAGAAATAAGCTTAGGGGGTCTTTCATACAGGTCCCCACATCTGTACCCCAGAGTTCAGAGTGGGGAAGGAAACCCTGACATGAGCACACTTGTTTTCCTGCTGACTTGCTAAGCCGTATGTATGTTTGTTAAGGTACTATAATCAAAAGAGGCTTAGTCCATCAAAAAATGGGGACAATAGATATCTAAAGTGGTTGTTAGTTGAAATTATCTGTTGAGAGAAACAGTGTTTTTATTTCAATTTTACTTATAAACTTAAACATCTTAAAGCTTATTTCTTTTGTGTTACCATCTGGGATGGAAATGTGTAAAGTTAAGAAATTTCAATATCCAAAATTAAAATAATAGTTAAACAGGAGACTTGAACAGCACTTACCAATTAACAAGAAATGATCAAAATATTAATCCTTCTTGCAGTTCTCAAAGTGCCCATTCTGCCATCTTTTACCATCACTGAGTACCTTACATCTCAGGTAATACCATCTATTTCAGTGGAACTATGTTAGTAGTAAGGTAGTATTCAACTTGAAAAAAAGGGTATCCAAATTTGGCCTCAAGTGATCTCCAGAACACCTAAAGCGTATTTCTGATTTTTGTTTTCAGAGAACACTATACTGCACTAAAGCAAATGAACCTTTGGAAACTGTCTGAGTTACACAGTGAGGAAATATCAATGTAATATGTTCACTACTACTTTCACTTTTTGGACAAATTTTCTCCCATGAATTGAAGCTTGAAATTTTTATGAGGGACTGGAAAAAAAAAATTATTCAGGAATTAAGTTCACTTATCCTATGTTAATACTTCATGTAGCATGGTGGAGTGGCCTCCCTCCAAGACCGACGGGAAGGAAGCACTCCCTGCCTGCTGGTGGGTGGAGCTAGGACAGGCCTGCCCCTCACGCAGGAAGCAGAGGGACGTAACAGGAAACATAAGAGGTGGGGCCTCCAGCTCAGTTGAGTGAGAGCCAGGGAAGAAGCTGGATGCCTCCAACTTGCTGCTGGCCCTGAACGAGGGGTCAACCTGTGCCAACCTCTGCCCCTGGAGGAGGACCCCAAAGGAGGGGAACTGCTAGTACTCCCAGCTGCTGAGTACCCTGAGGAGACTGAGGAGCTGTGAACAATGGAGCCCTATGGATAGGTTGGGGTAGGAAGTAATCCAAGAAAACAAAATATTAGTCTGGTTGTGTTGCTGAAATCTGGTGAGTGTGTTTCAGCAGGATCCCAGCTGGTTAGGGCCCTGGGAAGTGACCTGGTGGAGTACAGTGGACTCACGTCCGCATACCCCCTGCTGTCAGCCCCACCCCTGGGGTGGCAGCCTACCTACTTCAGGCTGAATGGCATGTCCTTGTCTGCTGTCTGACCCAGACAGAGAGCTGGGCCATAGACTGGTGGTGTTCTGTCCCACCCAGGGGGCTTGAACCTCACTCTGTCTACCCCATCCTGAGAGCTGGCCTGAGGACTGCTAATTGCCCTGCCCTGCCCCAATGGGCCATGGCCCTAGACTCCTCATTGGCACATTCCCTGCTATCAGCCACTAGGTGGCATAGTGAGGTGGAGTGGGCTCCCTCTGAGGCTGACAGAGAGGAGCCACTAAAGCCACTACACTGCAAATGTTCTTTGCAGTTCTTGTTAAAAGAAGCAATTGTATCACATTCCGTAGACATGCATCATCATCCCATAGATATTACATCTAGACTTCAGAGATATTTGTCTCTGCAATTTCCAAGGACATAGCATAGCTTGCTTTACAGCTCATTTGCCTCATGTCTGTTTTGGTGTGTGTAAAGGAAAACCAGTTTCAGAAACACCATTTCTGTCCACTTGTAATAGAACATTTTAACACATATATATGTCAGACTTTTGTACTAATGGATCCAATGTATAAATTTATGGACTATTTTAAACATTCAAGCACACTTGAGAAATGTAATTGCTGGCCAACCCTTGAGAAGTTCTGGCAACTTGTCAGAGGAAAACATATTTTTCAAAGTGTTTTAGCTTCAACTATAATGCATTACCTGGCTAATCTTTCTAGGGCAGTGGATGTTAGTGTTTGAAAAAATTTAAAACTTTAAAACTACAAGAGCTGTACATCTTGTAGGTAAATGTTATTCCAGGCTTAGGAAAGCATAACAGACATCTTACTGGGTCATCCAATGACACTAGATTTGTAGGGATCCAGAATGGGCACACTATAAAATTAAGATAAGGCTCCCAGACTTGAAAATTCTTAAAATTGTCCAGGAAAAGACCTAATTTCACTATGAGTTAGACTAGTAGTTTCATTGAAATCAATAAATTTACTCTGAATTTTACTGAATAAATTAGTTCTAAATGCAGTTTTTAACATCTTTGAAAAATGACATGATATTTTAGGGGAAAGTCAGCTCCATAATTAATGTCAAATCTCAAGTTAGGAAGAGTACTAATGCAATTCTATATCTATCTTAGTTATAAGATACCTGTTATAAGTCTGTAGTTGAATGCTTCATAATGCCAGCAGAAAGTAGAAGATGGATTCTCCACTGCCCGGCATTTTGTGTAATCATTTAACACCTATGCAAAATGGCTGTAAAATGCTACCAAATCATAAAAAGTAGCATTACACCCAATTTTTCACAGGTTTAAATGACTGACAAAAGTGCAGGTCAGTAGGGAATAAGGCTCCATAGCAGAAAATAAATTGCACATGAATATGAAATTGTTTTGGTTTAAAGAATCACAACTGACATAATGGAATGTTTAAGCAGTTACTATGCATAGGATGGTGAAGGTTATAACTTATCTTTGCACAAAGAGGTATTACCAATATCCTTGCCATTTTAGTGTGTGTGGTTGTATGTGTAATATATATTAGGGCTGTTGATTAATCGCAGTTAACTCACATAATTAACTAAAAAAAAATAATCAAGATTAATCACAGTTTTAATTGCACTGTTAAACAACAGAATACCAACTGAAATTTATTAAATATTTTTGGATGCTTTTCTACATTTTCAAATATATTGATTTCAATTACAACACAATACAAAGTGTACAGGGCTCACTTTATATTTATTTTTTATTACAAATATTTGTGCTCACTAGGAAGACAGATTGTTGTCTTTAGACAATGCCTGACTTCAGTGGGACCTTTGCATTTAGGAAGACTGCAGAAGCAGATTTTTGAAGTACTCAAAGCAAAACTAAACAGAATTAACTGGGATTCAGTGGGATTAGGAACATGATCCTGCAGTGAAACATGGGATGGATTAAGTAGTCCTTTCCCAGCCCTAAAATCTCTGAGCATGTAAATATTTATCGTAAATAATTTTGGATTTCTTTCATTTCATGAGTCTACAAGCTTGTTACGTTAGGCTTATTCACAGTGTTTAGGAGGATCTTTTTGGTGTGGCTTTTTAATAGAAAGAGGATTACTGAATATACAGAATGTTGGTAACTGACAGCTCTTTGGGTCACCCAAAGTATGAGGTAGGCAGAATGTGAGAGTTGGTGCTGGGAGCCAAAGACTAGCTGCACCTGAATGAGCTCAACTTCTTGAGCCTTGATTCTAGGACCAGTTTTGTTTAAGTGCAGAGTAATTGGCACCTTGCACATTCAGGTGTACATTAGGGGTGTGGAGGAATTTACTCAAATCTACTGGAAGACAGGGGTGATGTCATGGCCATTGGATAAATGAGCTCCATCAGGGCTAATAAGGGATTCAGCAAAGGAAGATAGAGAAAGTACTTTGGCAATGTCAAATATGTGTACCATTGGGGTTCCTCTGCTGAACTGGGATCCCATTTTGGGGGGTGGGGGGTGACTGGAGTTGTTCTGTTTTAAGCTATGCTGGGGATGTGAGTCTAACGGATCATGTATTCTTTGGTATCATCCAAGTGCATACAAGGGCATGGATGTCCCTGTTGGTGAGGGTAATTAACTCTTCCTTCAAGATCTTGTCACTGTGTCATAATGTAGGGTGACCAGACAGCAAGTGTGAAAAAGGGGTGAGGGGTAATAGCTGCCTATAAGACAAACCCCTGAATATCAGGACTGTCCCTATAAAATGGAGAACTATAAGTGCAGACATAATATTGTGCTTCTGGCTGATAGGCAGGTGGCCAACTTCCCCTAGCAGCTTAGTGGTGGGCCTCAGTGGAGAGGCAACGTTGAGTTGGCATGGAAAGGACCATCATGGGGATCAAGGGAACAGGTCATGAGAGCCGAAGTTTCGCTCTCTGGGCATCAGGGCCACAGATGGATTGCCAGTTTCTCTGGAGGTCCACAGATGTGCCTCGGTGGCGAAGTTACTCTGAATTTTACTAAAGGGAAAATAGAGTTGGCGTGAAAAGAGAACTATGTTCAGGGACTACCTTATACTCTTTGGCAGCCAGGAAGCATCCCTCTGGACTACTTATTTTACACCTGGCTGAAAAATAAATGTCAATTTGTTAGGGGATTGACAATCATGAAACCATACAGTTAGAGCAGGTTTAGGACCTTTTTCCAAGGTAAATTGGTCTGAAATGTTTCAATGGAGCATTTGGTAGGGAGCTGCCAGACCTCTATAGGTGAACTAGGCCAGAAGATGTGTGAATCATCGGTAATGGGAAGGATAAGTAACTGCCCACCACAAAAATCATGTATGATAACTTAGTTATTCATGGACTATATGGTACATCTCTCCAAGTGGGGCACAGATATATTTTTGGGTGTTAAGGAAGAAATTGTCACCCACCTGGGAGCCTGGCTTGAAGCGTGGGAGGCAACCAACCTAACTGCTGGTGGCAGATGTCCACTACAGATACTCATTCCCAGATGAACTTGAATTGGAAGTGGATTCAGCGGAAGGCATCACCCAAAGAAATGGGGAATGGGATTGGGATGCCTAATGTCTGGTTCAGTGAGGAGACAACCACCATTACACAGGTCCTTAACCCTTGTTCAAAGGAGAGAGCAGTTGGGTCCCAGCAAAATGCTGGGAACCATTGCTGAAAGGATGGTGGCTGATGGTAGCCCTCCACTGGGTGGAAATGATTAAGGAAGGAATTTTGACCTGCACTGTCAGTTATTGCTGGTTAATTCCCAGGTTAATTTAAATTAATAACATTGCAACCTAATTAAATCACATCCCTTGACAGAGAATGCTAGATTATACCTTTTAGGCATAGCCTTGAGCAAGAGGTGTGGTACATAAACTGTGCCGTCGAGGTGAAGAAACATTGTGAGTACATTTACACTGGTACAGTTCGACTGCAGCCTGGAGTGTGTTTCCCACCTCAAGTAGGCAGAAACATACTAGCTCTGTCTGAGTACACTAAGGGCTAGTCTTTAGCATTGCCAATGTAGCGCTGCCGCGGCAGTGCTTTAATGTGGCTTGTGTAGCCACGGCAGAGGCTGGGAGAGAGCTCTCCCAGTGCTCTAAAAAACCCACCTCCGCGAGAGGTGTAGCTACTAGTGCTGGGAGCACGGCTCCCAGCCCTGGCGCACTGTTTACGCTAGCGCTTTACAGCACTGAAACTTGTTGCACTCGGGGGGGGGGGTGTTTTTCATACCCCTGAGCGAGAAGTTGCAGCGCTGTAAATTACCAGTGTAGACAAGCCCTATGAGTAGCAATGTGGGTGGGGTATTGTAGGCAGCAGCTCAGGCTATCTAGCCAGCTAAGGACAAACCCGCCTGGACCCCCAGGTATGTACTCAGGTGGCTAGTTCAAGCCTTTGACTGTGCTACCCAAAGATGCTGCTATTTTTAGCATATTTGCTTGAGTGGAACTAGTGCATGTCTGTCTACCTGCACTGGGAAGAATGCTCCAAGCTGCAGTGTAAGATACCCTTAGATATGCCTTTGAGGTATTTCACCCCCTTCCTGCTTCCTTCTTTCTGTGTGCATACAGAAAAGAGCATGTGCTACTGGTCCTACACCCCCCACCCCCCATACACACTCCTTCCCCCCTCGACTCCCTGTCCCGTTGCTAGAAGTTGCTATTGTGTACAGAAGAGGTGGGGAAGGAGTATGCAGATGCTACACAAATGTATTCCTTTGCTCCTACTCCAGTGCTCAAGTAAAGCCTGCAAGGGGACATGTAGCAGCATTGCCAGGCTCAAGCACTTAGAAACTATGAGTCAGGCCTAAATAAAATAAAACAAAAATTAAAAACCCCAACAAAATAAAAAAAACAAATAAAATAAATGTATTTTTTAAAAGTGTATTAGTTGCCATCTGTGGTTTTCGTTTTTTGTTTTGGATTGGAGCTTCAAGCCTCACTGGGTTTGAGTTCTCAAACTTTCTCCCACAACCATGAGCTAGGAATTTTAAAAACAAACAAAAATAACCCTGTGATTTGCACTTAACTACTTGATCCCGGGCGCTGGGGCTTTAAATTAAACATCAAAGATTGTGAGATTTACAATAAAATTAAGAGCATTGGAAGCACTTAACTATAGCCACAAGTAGCCCAGATGTAAGGAAAACAAATGTCAAAGGTTGGGCTTGACTCTTACCATCAAAGAAGCTAAGACTAACCTTCTAGATTTGGTGGAAAAGCAATGATGACTCACTGTTTTCTGCACTGTGCATAGTGGGGGAGTAATCTGTGCTACTGGAGTTATTTCTTGGAATGTTTGCTGCCCTTAATTTTGACATACAGGAGTCTGTAAACTGGACCAACCTGAACTGACCATTCAGTTTTGTAGCAAACATGAAATTGGTCATAGTGGATTTGTCTAAGAGAAAACAACATTCAAGGTTTAAATTATAAGTTTTCTCTCCATAGTGGACAGGAAGTTGTTTTTAATGGATAATATATGCTACACACTTTGTTATGTTACTAAATAAGTATTCTAACAATCTCTATTCATCCCAGAAATGTTTTCATCCCATGCTGTGTAAATAGCATGGGAAATTATGTTCTGTATCTAAAGCAAAGGCATTGCTTGTAGGTAGAGAATAATGAAATTCTCTATAGCACTTTAGTCTATTCAGACGTAATATTCTCCCACTGCAATTTGATACTGTGCAGCAGAAGTTGTTAGTTTGAAAATTACTACTGAATAGCTGAAACGGATAGTTTTCTATGGGTATTAAACTCTGTAAAATATAAAAATGGCCAGAGAAAGCAAAGAAATGTCACCATCCACAAGATTTATTTCTTCATAACATTCATTAAACATGACTAACTTGTTCTTACTTTCCCCAAAGTGATTGCTATTCTTTTATATATTACTACAAAATCTAAGAACATGAATTGTTTTACATTTTTGACCAACTAAAATCACTGAGATGGACCAACTGAAAAGAAAAGCTAAATAGCCGATACTCTTCTCTCTTTGTCATTGTTTATGGAAAAGGTCAAAAGTAACATTTTATTATTCAAGTTGTCAAAAGGAATAATAAAAAATGAGCTACTGCCTGAATCTAAAGTTACTAGTACAGGAGAAATGCTAGATGCTTCAACCACTTTCTCTTCTTTTAGAACATGACTTTGGTCCTGCTTTGAGCAGGGGGCTGGACTAGATGACCTCCTGAGGTCCCTGCCAACCCTCATATTCTATGATTCTATGGCTTAACAGATAATTCACATTCAATCTGATTTAAAATTAATGTTATGTCAATATTATTAATTTGAATGAGACAGATACAAACATTTTAATACCTGTATCACTACACTGATCTCCTAAACTTTATGTTCTTGGGCCAGATTCTGTCAAATTTATTCACCTTGAGAGGACCTTATTCCAATGATAATCTCTTGGAGTGAAGTGACAGAATTCTGACTTCTGTAAATTGGAGTCTAATATCTTGTCTACATTACCAGCAGAATTGATTGGCAGCAATTAGTCCAGCGAGGGTCGATTTATTTCATCTGGCTAGATGCGATAAATTGACTGCCGAGCGCTCTCTCGTCGACTCTGGTACTCCACCGGAACGAGAGGTGCACGCGGAGTCGATGTGGGAGCATCAGCGGTCGACTCACCACAGTGAAGACACCGCAGTGAGTAGCTCTAATTACATCAACTTCAGCTACTTTATTCATGTAGCTGAAGTTGCATAAATTAGATCGTCCCCTACACACACACACCCGCAACCCAGTTTAGACCAGGCCTCAGTATGACTATGCATCCTTGTCTGGTATAAATGGGCATGCCTCCATTTGAGTCAATGCTCATCTTTCTTCCCCCAGGTGATCAAAATGCAGGAAAATTGAAGGGGTAGGGAACTATTTTCAGGGGGAAGGAATTTTTGTGGTGAGTTTAAAAATATCTTAAATTTGAAATGCATAAATTTATGTCAAGGGTAGTATATGGATAGGCATCTTTTTTTAGTATTTGTTTACATTTACATATATTTTCAAATAGGAAATTAATAATTCTTCATATTGTCTATTGATATTATGTATTCCACATACTTTTGTCTTTGTTCTTGTGATTTCTGTGGAACACATAGTGTTACAGCTAAAACTCTCCGTCTGTTCTGCCTAGCATGCACATAAGTGACTTTCATTATCCATAACAGTGAAGTATACACATCACAGAAAGAGTAGACCCATTATCATATACATTTTATGGTATAGTCTTCATTATATTTTCAAAATGAGTCTAAAATTCCAACACTGGATTGCAATTTTGTGGAAGAGAAATGTTACCACTTCCCCTTCTTTTTCAATGATTCATACCCCTTCACCTCCAATACCAACATAGATGGGCTAACCATGGGACATACGGAGGGACTTCAAGGTCTATTTACTTGAATTCAAGAAAATAGAATTTAAGGGAGCTGAACACCCTGGTATCATTGCTAGTTTTTATTCAATAACAATTCTAGTGGCAGTGGAAAGCTTAACTCTCAAGTTCCAGGTAGAGTTCTCAGGACTAACAATTAGAAGAAAATTCTTATTAGAGCTGGTAAAAACTTGGAATTTCTGTTCCATGGGAAATTCTTTCTTTTAGAAATTTCCTTTCATCCCAAATCGGAACAAAAAGTTAAAAAATTGAAATTTCCCATGGAATGAAAATTTTAAAAAAAGATACATCAAAACAACTTTACAGAAGTGCTTCATTTTGACAAGGTCAAAATATTTTATTTTAAATGTATATTATACAGAAAAGTTTAAGTTAAATGTTTTGACATTTTCTGTTTCTATAATTTTTCTTCAAATTTTGACTAAATTGATAGTGCCACAAAAACTTCTACTATTTTCAAATCAGTATTGTTCAATGAAAAGCTGCTCAGTAGGGAAACTTTTGACCATCTCTACTTATTACTTGTGAACCAAGACTATTTGATCTGGAAACACTGAGAAAATATGAACATGGAAATCAATTTTTATTTAGTTCTATTTTGAAAAGTGACTCTAATCTTAACATAGAGTTATCCCTGGCTTTCCATACAATAGAACAGAGGGAACATCCTGTGGCAAGTTTGTCAGGTAGGTTTCACTTGAGTCTATGCACATTGTTTTCATTGTGTGAAGATCCAATGTAGGGATTGGATCCAACTCAGATAATGGGCCTGCTCCTATTGATGTCAGTAGTGAAACTTGTTGATCCCACTAGAATAGGAAAGGGTCCATAGTCAGGTTAGAACTACATTTAGGGTTAAAACAAAATATAGCTTTGTTCCTAGTTGAAGGCTTGAGAGAAAAATTCTAAAACATTCCCTATGTTGTCGCCTTTAGGGCTCACTATTCAAACCACCTCCCCTGAATTCATTATGAAATCTGATCTTGCTTGCTCTTACCTTACCTACAAGTCATCCTAGGTATCCGTTCCAATGTTCATCTAAGGCAATGAAGAGATTTCCATTGGCTTGAGTGGGCTTTGGCAAAAGGCCCTATCTCCCTTTAATAGTAAGCATTACAAAAGGCAGGCACCATTCCATTTCACATGTTTGTCCAAATGGAACGAGGAGCAGCTTGTGCTCCTAGGTGTGATGTGGTGTCTCTGGTGGATATATTTCCTTTCCCCATATTGTGAACTTTCCTTATGTGAAGTTACTAGAATTGGTAGATTTTTTTATTTGTGACAAATCCTCAGAATGGGCAGCCTAAAGATCTGAAGCAGGGGTTGGAAGTGGTAGTGGTGGGATTCCTATAGGAAAAAAAAGTCATTTGAAGAAATGCAAAGAAGTTTTTCAGATAAAAGGCAAAATGTATGGTGCTGGCCAATTCAGGACTATTGTTAAATCTATATCTTGCTCAGAATAGGCCTGTGAGAAGCCCATCAATACATGCATAGTTGGATTCTGTAAAAGTTCCAAATGCTTCCTCTGTTTTTTGTTTTTTTTTGGGGGGGGGGTTAACAGCTTACTCCTAATCACTTTGAAACGAATGAACCTTTTATATATTTTAACAGAGAACTAATGCAGTAATGTGTAAAACACAGACTCTACTATTCACCAATAAGGTCTAAAGACATGAGGAATTCTACCTCTTATACTGAGTTTTAGCTTCCTTAAAGACTATCCCTGTCCAACAACTCAAAATACTGGGATGGAAATCCTGAAATTGTACATCAGACTGACAAGATCCACTATAGCAGGCATGGACTACTGTGTATCCACAAGGAATAAATCCTTTAGTTTTGTCCTGTGAAATAAAATAGTCATATCTTCAGTGGGAAACTTATGACTAAAGTTTTCCTCTCAGAAGTTCCCCTATGTTCACTTTACCAAATGGGGGGGGGGGGAATCTTATTTTTAAATCTGGAAAATATCTCTCCCTGGTCAGCTGGGGTGGAGCTATTTTTTCTCCCATTTCCTTCTCTTCTCTATGCACTCCCTGCCCTGTTGGGAGAGAGGGGGCAGAAACAGGGAAGAAAGAAGCGTAGTGCGTAGCTCCTGTTCCACCACACCATGCTCAAAATAGGCAGTTATGCAGAGCAGGAGAGGGGAGCCACAGCAGTGCATGTTAGATTGTCCCTAGCTTTATGAAAGGGAGTGTATATTACTACTGGAAATCTGTCATTTTTATAGGGTAAAAGTGTTGAACTGTTATGATATATTACATATTTCTATTTTTAAATGCATCTAGTCTGTGTTTGATGTGAGGTGGTGCAAGAGAGGGATGTGAGTTGGGAGAATGAAAAAACACATTGTTCCCTATGAGAATTCAGTTTTCTGAGGCAGACAAATGTCACCCCACTAGATAACTTGATTGTGGACTCAAACACCACAGAAGAGAGGCATTGCAAAACATTGTCCCTCCCTCCTCATTCCAGAATCATCACTCAGCCCTCTTCCCTCCAAAACCAAGATGACTGGGGATTCTTGCAGAACAGAAAAGCTTACCCCCCAAAAATATCTAAACCTTACCAATGAGTTCTATTTACCCTCTTCCCCACTCATTATTCCAAAGTACCGATGAAACATTTTGTAATTCTGAAATATGTTGTAATGATTTTGTATTGCTAGGAAGCTAGATGTATTTCTTGATAACACTAATATACTTTTAGAGAAAATATGTTTTGCTGTCAGGGTTATATAAGCATTCCAGAGTGCGCATGAGTTCAAGGTTTCTTTCCCCCTTAAGATGACAGTAGTAACTACAGGTTACTAATAATAGTGTGACTCTTAAGAGACCAATTAGTCTTGATTGGGCACTCTTTGTAGCGGTCTACAATCAAAGATGGAATGGCTAATGATGACAAATTAAAACGGAACAGGACCAAGATGATCTCCAAGAAATTACTTTTAATTTTACTTAGATAGAGGGGTCATATAAAGCACAAAGAGGGGTTGAAATTCTTGCAGCAATAGCCCCACAGCAATCAAGCAATAGCAGCAAGTATATTACAAACAGCAACTTCTCCTTCCACTAACAGAATACTTTGCATTTATCTAGAGAGGCTCCTGAAGTGCCACTAATCAAACCCAACTAAAGGATCTATCTTTCAAGATGCTGAACAGCTCCTGGATCTGGCAGTCTCAAACCCTAGGAGAGCAATTAAATCTTCTTGCCATTGCAACACTTCTCATTACAACTATCACCCAGCAGCTGCTCCCTTTTGCGCCCACCAGTGTTTTCTGAAGCATATAGCATGTGCCTGCTTCATGTGAAGTACATTAACCTCCCACCAATTTCAATTATATTGTTCATTTATTTATCGACTTGAATTTTCATTTCAGACCCACTCCCCAGTGTCACTGCTGGCTTATAATGCTTTTAGAGGGTTGCATTTATTACCACATCACAGATGAAGTATTTGAAAGCTAAAAGACAGTGCAAGAGAGCAGTAATTGTAAGTGAGCATGATGCAGCAGTGGAAATAAATGCCCCCTTTAGAACATATTAAACTGAGAGCTGTCAGTAATGATTAGTCAGTGATTCAAAACCTTAATGATGTGTTAGTTCTGCTTTTCATCCTGACTTAGACTAAAACAAATATTTAAATATCAGAATTTCCCACTGGACAGAATTTCTCTCCAGAGGAAAGAAGTCAGACCAAAATAAATAATAGGTGGCTTCTACCTAAACCCTACACATTGCCCTTTCCAAAACTCAAGTTTGTGTGTGTGCATTTCTTATCATTAAATCTCTGAGCAGGTTATTGAAATGTTTCACAGACATGGGGCTGGTTTTGGTTCCATTCATGCATTCTAATATTTAGCAATATATGTATGAAAGCATAATATAATTCTCTTTAGAGTTTATTAATATTCATTCTCTACATTTGTATTATAGTAGAACTTTGCTTTAACAATGTCAACCCTAATCTCCATGCATCCCCTAAATATATTGTTTAGCTATAGTAGGCTTAGAATAGGCCTTTTTAGTATTTATTTTGAAATAATCTAATGTGACTACTGTATGTGTAACACCAACAGACTGCGGTCATAGTCATTGTCAGAATTGAACCTGGTACCTCTGGAGCTTAGTGCATGAGCCTCTACCACATGAGCTGAAAGCCAACGGCCTGTTAGCTAAGGCTGTAGTGCAGACTCATTTAACAATCTCTCTCTCTCTCTCTCTCAGTAGTCTCAGTGCCACGAGATGGGACAGAACACCACACCCAGAAGGTGTATGAGTTATATATGTACCATTTGCAAGCCACCAGATTCCTTCAATTCTAATCTCTGGTTTTACCAGTGGGAGAAGAAAGGAAAAACAGATATGCCTGATTAACAAGTGGGCAGAGGGAACAGAGGATGAAATAATAATATCAAGTACTTTGAGTACTGACTCTGGTTAGTAGCTGTATCTCAGTCAATAGCAGCCCAGCTCATCACCTTCCTAGCCACTGTCAGATGGCAGATTGCTCTGGGCAGAACTCTTACTGAAGTAAATGAGCATCCTACTGACCTCAGTGGGGATCGAATAAGGCTCCATGATGATCACACCAGACAGTGGGTTGTGGGTGTGATTTTTCCCCTGGTGTTATCTGGACCGGTGATCTGCTAGGTCTGGCTCCGGGAGCCAGCCTTACCCTCCTCTGCTGTGAGACCCCCCCGCCCCACTCCTGGGCTGTTTACACACAACATCTGTCTTGTATTGTGTAACCAAATGACACTAACCAATATCTCTGGTCCCAGACACAACCCCAGGAACCTCTGTCTTGCAGTGTCCAGTTATGCTCACTAGTTGCTACAAGCTTATATGAGCTTGTCAGTTTAATAAAGAAATTGATATGCACCAGGCTTGTTATCCCTAGTGGAGTCTCTGATACACTTCAAACCAAACACATTGCTTCAGATAGAATAAACAAACAAATTTATTAATTACAACAGGTAGATTTTAAGTGATTATAAGTCAAATCACAACAAGTTAGATTTGGTCAAATGAAATAAAAGCAAAAGGCATTCTAAGTTGATCTTAACACTTTCAATGCCCTTACAAACTTAAATGCTTCTCACCACAGGCTGGCAGGTTGATCTTCAGCCAGGCTCTCCCCTTTGATCAGCTCCTCAGTCACTTGGTGGTGATGTGTGGAGATGGAGGTGGAAGAGAGAGAGCGAACATGGCAAACGTCTCTCCCTTTTATCATGTTCTTTCTTCCCTCTTGGCTTTGTCCACACCCCGCCCCCCCCGAGTCAGGTGAACTATCAGGATTCCTTCCCCACTCTGAACTCTGTGGTACAGATGTGGGGACCCTCATGAAAGACCCCTTCAGCTTATTTTTACCAGCTTAGGTTAAAAACTTCCCCAAGACACAAATCCTTTTCTTGTCCTTGGATGGTATTGCTGCCACCACCAAGTGATTTAGACAAAGATTCAGGAAAAGGATGACTTGGAGTTCCTATTTACCCAAAATATCCCCCAAAGCCCTGTCACGGAGTGTGGGGGAGTCTGGGGTCTGCACCCCTCTTCCTGGGATTCACTGTGAGTCTCAGCCAGCCAATAAAATGGAAGGTTTATTGGACAATAGGAACACAGTCTAAAACAGAGCTTGTGGGTACAACCAGGACCCCTCAGTCAAGTCCTTCTGGGGGGCAGGGAGCTTAGACCCCAGCACTGGGGTTCCCTGCATTCCACCACCCAGCAGCCAACTGAAACCAACACCCCCCCCCCCCAGCAGGCTCTCTCCTGCAGCCTTTGTCCAGTTTCCTGGGCAGAGGTGTTACCTCCCCTTCCCCGTCCTGACTCAGGTTACAGGCTTTCAGATATATGATCCCCAGTGAAACTCCCCTGCCACATTCCCAGTTCAACACTCCCCCCTCCCTTCTGCATCACAAGCCCCTTTACCCCCTTTCCTGGGTAGGCTTGAGAATAATATACTAACCAATAGGTTAACAAAGTGAGCATAGACCAAACCCTTTAATTTTTTAGGACATGAAAAATCAATCAGGCTCTCTTAAAAGAAGAACTTTATTATAAAGAAAAAAAGAAAAAGAACCACACCTGCAAAATCAGGATGAAAGGTAACTTTACAGGGTAATAAAAGATGCAAAACACAGAGGACTCCCCTCTGTACTTAACTTCACAGTTACAAAAAACAGGAATAAAACTACTTCTTAGCATAGGGAAAATTCACAAGCTAAAACAAAAGATAATCTAATGCATTTCCTTGCATTTACTTACACTTTCTGTAACTTTACATGTTTCATTTCAGATATCTTTTCAGGAGCTGGTTTACCTGCTTGGTCTCTTTCTCTCTGTCCTGAGAGGGAACAAACAAAGAGAGCACAAACAAAATCTTCCCCTGCCCAGATTTGAAAGTATCTTCTTTCCCCCTTGGTTCTTCTGGTCAGGTGCCTACTAGGTTAATTGAACTGATTATCCCCTTACAGGTAAGTGATTGTGTACCTCTCACCAGGAGGGATTTTATGTTACTGCATACATAAAGGTTGTTACCCTTCCCTTTATATGTATGATATGAGCATTACCATATTGTAGTCCCAAAATGACCAAAGGAACGGGGGTGACTCACTCGAGAGTCCAACAGATCCTTTTTTGGTGCCTAGGTCAGTGTCCTTTGTTCCTGTGAGGCTGGGCTGGGTTTGTCCCATACATGCCCTGATGAGGTGTGAACTGCCTCTTGGAGAGTTTTTGCCTGGGCTTGTTTTAAGCCATGAGGACACATTTTCAGCCTCATAACCATATACATGAAATTACAACCTATAACATTACTATAACAACAATTATTATAATATTACTATAACAATGCTTAGTGCATCATTAGCCTTCTAAAGACACCCTACATGAGAAACTTTGCATTGGATACCATGCAATCATATTATAAGGATGAACATAGCAGTGTAGGGTGTTCCTCCAAGGTACAGAGTATCACAGTGGGGTAGTTTTAATTGTGGAAGATTTGAAGATAACTGGCAAGGCTTCAAACCATTAAACATCAATCCTACATTGTAGCCATGTTTTATTACAATAAGTTGATATGCATCCTGCATCCCGAACATTGTATAGCCACAATTTTAAAAATATAACCAAATAAATAGTCTGAGGCAACAAAAGGTGTGCAGTAATGCCTCACAAATAACTAATAAATAAATCTGCTGGAAGCTATTTAAGGCAAGGGACCATATTTTTGTCTGTACGTTGAGGACCTACCCCAATGGTTACCCGTCTCCTAAATGGAGCCTCCAGGCATGACTGCAATGTAATAATAGTTGTTCATGGTTCATTAATATTGCAGTTATATCCAGTGTGCTTGTCACACAAAATTTTGTTCTGGAAGAGATCAGTTTGTCACTGTTTTAATTCTCTGCCTCCCTGCTTACTCTCAAGGTTAATGCCATTAAATTTTGAAGGAGTTTAATGTTAAATAATGGTGCCTAAAACTCAGTCCAAAAGTATTGGTTTTGTATGTGATATTGGACAGCAGGTCAATGGGTAAAAGGAGAGGATATGCACATAGCCTTAGGTAGAAGATATATTAATCACACATTTCTAATGCTATTACTTTTGATATGATAAGGTTTTGTTACCAGAGATTATGATTTCCCTGACATTTCAATTTTTCAGATCAAGTGCTGGTTGTTCTGCTTCTTATTTTAATGAGAATACACTAGATAGCTCTCTGTATGACACTTAGCTAATATTTCAAACTGTTGAACTGTCAGCTCATACTAAGCTGAAAGATACATTTAGATTTTTATTTTTTCCAGGTATTGCTAATAATACTTGTCTATTAAGGATGTCAGTTTTTAAAATTCCCTATGTTACAGCTCCTAGAATGTGAATGGCAATAGCAGTATTATTAATAGAAGTAAAGTTCTGAACACTTTTAGTGAAATCTTGTGATTTACCTTTTTCCTGAATATTCATCTGAGACATGGGACAAGCAATGAATTCTAATTCTCAAAGCTCTCTCCAGTCAAAAGAAAAGAATCTGTGTACAGCCATTTATATTTGCTAGCATTCAATTAGTAAGATTTTGGTAAGAGAGTATTTTGTTTTGCAAGAAAGCTACTTATTTTGGCAAGCATTGAGGTGGGTAGCAAGTAAGTTCCCTGTGAAATACCTATCCAAAATCAAGAGTAAATGTCAGGGTAGTGACTTGAAACCGAGTTAGAAAAAGAGTTCTCCTATTATCAGTTTAACACCGAGCTTGATCAGATATTGCCCTGACAATACAGAACAATCAAACTTTATACTTATTGGGCCAGACACCCAATGGGAGTACGTAAGCATAGCTTCATTGACTTCAGTGGAAGTACATCTATTAACACCAGTTTAGTAACTGGCCATTTATATTTGCACACAATAGTCTTAATTAAAATACTCTTTTTCATGATGTTAGAATAACTCTTGTATTTAAAGAGAAATGTTTAACTCAGTTGTACTACTGAAACATTCTTTTCTAGACTTTGTGTTTTGTTTTTAAAATATGGGACAATAATCTTTGATTTGCATGCATTATAGATCTGGATTTGATTTAGACTCTTTTGAACTATGTGGTACTTAGAGTAGTGGAGAAATATGCAAAGAAGAAAATGTTAATTTAAAAAAAACAACTTTGTCGGCTGATAACTTATAAGGAGGTACTTGAAAAGGAAAAGGAGTCAGAAAGGAAATAAAGCAGCTGTGATTACTGGTGCTTAACTAAAGATAAACAGGGTTGCACTGTAGTGGCAGTATCATCCTGGCATTCCTCACCTTTCAATGCTGTCTGCAAAATAATTGGTAGAGCTCCAGATGCCAGTTCTGAAGTAGCACTCTTTTTGATCTGACACACAAAACAAGTGGTCTTTGTGAAAAGCAGATTGGCTAGACTCAAGAGTGAGAAATCTTTTGAATGTATGTGTCTTTTGGCTACAGGGGGAAAGCCATTACAAGTGGACTGTAGTCATTTCTTCATATAACCTGTAACAACTACACTCACAATTTTACAATCTCCATGGTACATGGAGCAGTGCCCCAGGAGCAAAGCAGAGAACCCATTGAGACTCAGAGGAATTCTGGGAGGTAGGCAACCCCTGTTGAAATCCTTCCTCTCCTCTGGTGGGGGTGGGGGCAGAGAAATCAAATTTGGGTTTCTCATCTCTCAGGTAAGTGCTCTTGCCACTGGCCTATAAGGTGGGAGGTCGTGCCTCCTCTACCCTACATCTTGTGTGGAACAAGGCTCACATCTAGGCATCTAACTCAATCCCTCAAGAAATAAAATTAAGCTTAATCAATTAATTAATTAAAATTAATCACTAAATATCTGTAATGATGATGGTGCACACACTAGGAAAGTAATAATATTCTACATGCTTAATATAAAACCAGTGAGATACCTAGATGACCAAAGGTTCAGGATTAGACTGGATAGCAGAGGTAATAATAGATTACAATTCTGGCCATAGTGGGGACAGAAGAGAGTAGTGTCCCAATACTCCCAGATATGAGTAAGTAGAAGGAAGGGGGCAGGGAGTGAGAAGAACCCTGACTCCATCCTCCTGCTCATTAACTAGAATGGCTTGCTGGATGCACAGTTAATGGTTTTGTGTAAAGGGGTAAAGTAACTTTGGGTGGGATCCACAAAGGGACTTAGATGTTGCAACCCTGAGCATCATAGCATGAAAGGCACCTAAAAAATCACAGGAACAACACTACAATCCATAAAGCTGAGCTAGATACCTAGACTCCCCATATAACAAATAGGGTCAGGAATGAAATCCACAAAAGCCTGCATGCTAGGTGAGGATCCACCAAAGCTAGCCAAGGGGAGATACTGAGGTGTGCCCTAAGCCCCACCCCTCTCTAGAGACATAAGTCCAGGCTGCAGGAAAGTACCTATCTGTGCATGCAATTCATGAATGGAAACCTGTCACCTGGAGTCAGGTGGGGCTATAAAAGACAGGGGAAGATGTTGCAAGGGAGGCTCCTTAAGCAAAGGGTATGTCCTTTACCCATCCCAGCTTCCTGAAAATTGGAAAGGCATCTGTTGGCTGTGATCAACTGTTCTGTTACTTTGATCCCATTTTGGAATCTTTTTTGAGTTAATAAAGCCAGCCTTGAGGAAAGGGATTTTTATTCCCTGAGGCTGGTCTATTGCCTATTGCTTTACATGGCCACTCTTTCAGCATGTGTATGCTGGAGGCAGAGTTGTAATTTCCAGCTTGGATAGACATACCCACACTAGCTCTGATGGAGGTAGCACACTAAAAATAGAAGCATAGCTGCACTGGCACAAGCAGCGAAGGAGTTAGCTTCCTGAATACAATCTCGTCTGAGACCCTAGGTATGTACTCTGATGGCTAGCCCCTCCCACTGCTCATGCAACCTTCGCTACTCTTCATTTTTTAGCATGCAAGTTCAGTCAGAGCTAGCGTGGGTATGTCTACCTGAGCTCAAAAGTACACCTGGAGCTTCAGTGTAGACATACCCTTCAAGACTAGAAATACCGAAGGCTTCTGGAAGCTTGTAGTTAATCATTCTCTTCAGAAATTGGACATTTCTGACACCACCCAACATCATGTCTAAGGTGCCCCTCAAAGTAGTATTTAGGCTCTGGCCAAATATCAGGGAAGTCATATCCCACCCCTACTGTCCAAGGGAAAAGCCATTTGCTGTCTAGGCATTTTTTTTAAGTGACAGCTTACAAGCATGATTATCATTTCTTAAACCTGCTCAGAACAAAGAACCTGTTATCTATTGCCCAGCCAAGGAAGGGACCTGAGAAAATGAGATAGCTGCAGATTTATATGAACATAATTTACAGACATATTTGCTCTTAGTTAGCTACTGCTCTGTGTGATTTCGCATGGTATACTTTCACTTTCCATTTTGCAAAATAGTGGTTAATAAACTAAAGGGATTGCCTGAAATTTCATATCAGTCAATTGCTTATAAGCACTTCAGATGGAAACTGAAGCCTGTTGAGCTATTTAATGTTGACAGTCTCCAGCATAGGACTCCTCCATATTATCCCCAACCAAACAAAGAAACAAAGAGAACACTCCAGACCACCAAAGAATCCTGAAGTAAAATGATTCATTCTTAATTCTATTGAGCGACAGAATACGACCTGCTCAAGCTCTGGGAAGCTGTGCAGCACAGTTGTTAATGGGATGATAGATTCACATGACTATACCTTCTCTACAAAGAAAAATAGAGCCTCACTTTCCACATGTTGGAAAGGTTAAACAGATAAAATAGTGAAAGATTAAAATCAGATGTTACATTACAAAATAAATTTTATGAGGTCCCTACCAGTCTTTGATCTTGGAGATCTGGCTAGAGTTTAAATTTAGATAGGAAGAACCAGTAGAGTTAGCTGTCAGTCAAAGATAGATTTAATATTTCTAGGATCCTATATCATTGAGACTAACCAAGGACATTTTGGAAGGTGTCAGAAATCTGCAGCTTGTTTCATGATTCTTTGGCGGTGCTGATGAAACTCATAGCCAGACTCTTCCATTACTGATGAAGAATAAGCTTATTTACTGAAGTTTGTTCCAACATGTGTTCCTTGGTTGCCTTTACTGATATTCTTTATTTTCTTTAAGTTATGATTCAGTCAGGTGGTGCTGTTTAGAAGACAGCTTGATATATCCTAGAGGTTTGTCATAAATATAAAGGGAAGGGTAAACCCCTTTGAAATCCCTCCTGGCCAGGGGAAAGCTCCTCTCACCTGTAAAGGGTTAAGAAGCTAAAGGTAACCGTGCTGGCACCTGACCAAAATGACTAATGAGGAGACAAGATACTTTCAAAAGCTGGGAGGAGGGAGAGAAACAAAGGGTCTCTGTCTGTCTATATGCTGTTTCTGCCGGGTTTAGACCAGGAATGGAGTCTTAGAACTTTTAGTAAGTAACCTAGCTAGGTACGTGTTAGATTATGATTTCTTTAAATGGCTGACAAAAGAATTGTGCTGAATAGAATAACTATTTCTGTCTGTGTATATTTTTTGTAACTTAAGTTTTTGCCTAGAGGGATTCTCTATGTTTTGAATCTAATTACCCTGTAAGGTATCTACCATCCTGATTTTACAGAGGTGATTTTTTTACTTCTATTTACTTCTATTTCTATTAAAAAAGTCTTCTTGTAAGAAAACTGAATGCTTTTTCATTGTTCTCAGATCCAAGGGTTTGGGTCTGTGGTCACCTATGCAAATTGGTGAGGCTTTTTATCCAACATTTCCCAGGAAAGGGGGGGTGAAAGTGTTGGGAGGATTGTTCATTGTTCTTAAGATCCAAGGGTCTGGGTCTGTAGTCACCTAGACAAATTGGTGAGGCTTTTTACCAAACCTTGTCCAGGAAGTGGGGTGCAAGGTTTTGGGAAGTATTTTGGGGGGAAAGACGTGCCCAAACAGCTCTTCCCCAGTAACCGGTATTTGTTTGGTGGTGGTAGCGGCCAATCGAAGGACAAAGGGTGGAATATTTTGTACCTTGGGGAAGTTTTGACCTAAGCTGGTAAAGATAAGCTTAAGAGGTTTTTTATGCAGGTCCCCACATCTGTACCCTAGCGTTCAGAGTGGGGAAGGAACCTTGACAAGGTTGAAGAACAATATTCAATTTAACCAAGCCTTTCTTATTTGCTTCTATGCATGGGATTCAGTTCACTTTGACAGTAAATACCTGACTTTCCAGTGTAGTAAGGCACTTTCCAGTGTAGTAAGGCATAAGCAGTATGTGCTAAACTGTGTCCATAGGGCATTATGAGTGCAAGATTACATCTGCAAGTATTTGCTCCCATCATTTTTCAGATACAAACCTGGAGAACATAGTCTGAATATCTGGTCTTGAGAAGCTATCTAAATCTTGTCCATGACTGAAGAGAGTTATGTAGTTTACAGTAGAAAGGCCTGCAAAACACTTGTGTTAGATCCTCAGACATTTCCTAGAAGCTTTGGGTTATAAAATGAACCTTCAAGACTCAGGAGAGCATAATTCCTTGGGGCTGATTGAAAAATAGGGTAACCTAGGACTCTATTGTAGCTTTTTCCATGGTGTAAGCAGAGTCTGAATGTCTCCCCTGACACCTAGTGGTGAGCTGTGGAAAAAAAGACTTCAGAAGCTGATCTGCTTTGTATGGATACACCCACCACGCTTAGGTGCTCAGCATGATGGGATTGCTTGCCCAAATGATCACTTGTGTCTGATGTTGGATCCCCAGTCTCCTTGTTATTGGGGCAGGAGTAATAAAGCATTGTTACCCTTGTTGTGTGACCCGAGGGCAGCAGAACTGTACCTGACATACCCTAATGGAGGGACTCACCCTCAACTGAACAGCACTTGTTACGCAGGGGATATGGGCTCCAAAGCTCAATGAGTGGAGAGAGGGGGTACTGATCCCTTGTCCACCATTTGATCCTTCCTCTCTCAATAGTATAAAAAAGAGCTAATTTAGACTCAAATGAAAGTTTTGTTACATGTTCCAGAGCTGAAATCACTGATAACTAGGTTTAAGTATTAGACCTACTTTGGGATGTCTCTATTGCAAGAGACTGTCTAGTGTGCACCAGCGGTGAGGTTCCAACACTAAAAGCTGAAATCACTGAAAGTTGTGTTAAGTGTGTGTGTGTGGGACTTTGAAGACATTATGGTGAGTGGGCAGCTGGTGGAGAGGTGTGGCAAGCAAGGTGGCTGGCAGAGAAGCTGGTGGAGAGGGCCAGAGCAGAGCCCCGCAGAGGCGTGGCGATTGGCTGTTGGGGCGATGAGCAGTGCAGTGTGTAAGGTGCCTCCTTACCCCCCCCCCCCCTGCCTTCCACACAGGGTGGAAGGTGAACTCTGTGGATGAACCTCTGAACTCTCTGGCTGCCCTGGCCAAGGACACCAACTGTGAGTCAGGTACAGAGAAGGGACTTTGGGGTTGCTGGACTTAAGACCCTGAGGGGAAAAGGACACTGCCCAAATTACTAAGGGGTGGGTCTTTTGCTCATGGTTTATGTTTATGAACCCTAGTTTTTGTTTTCCCAAATTAATGTTGAGTTAATTCCCTCCTTTTTAAATTTTTTGCTACACTCAGACTCTGTGCTTGTGAGAGGGGAAGTATTGCCTCTTGGCCCCGGTCTACACTGGGGGGGGGATCAATCTAAGTTACTCAACTTCAGATACGTGAATAACGTAGCTGAAGTTGACGTACTTAGATCAACCTACTTTGGTGTTTTCACCGCAGTGAGTTGACTGCTGCCACTCCCCCATCGACTCCACCTGTGCCTCTCATGCAGTGGGAGTACAGGAGTCAACAGGAGAGCGCTTGGGGATTGATTTATTGCATCTAGACTAGACGCGATAAATCAATCCCCACTGGATCAATCACTGCCCGCTGATCCAGCGGGTAATGTAGACATACCCTTAGAGGCACCCCGGGGGTGGTGTGTAATTGTCCCAGGTCACTGAGTGGGGTGCTCAAACTGGTTTTGTGTTTTATTTTTGAAAAGAAACCCCTAGATACTGAATCCGGCCCTTGTTGCTGTTGGCTCTACCTGGCAGTGGGTTACAATGGTAAAGCATAAAGGACAATGCACAGCAACAACAGGAGCACTTGTCAGGTGGCATCATAATTCCTCCTGTTCCTTGTTCTGTAGCAGGGCCATGATCCCATACACACTACCCATTTTGGGATAACTTGTAATCTAGGGATGCTAGCAGAGACAAATCACTGTACTCAAGAGATCACACACATTCCTGTTGGCTGCCCACATTTATGGACTAAACAGCATGACCTAATGTGACCATTGTCACTGGAGAGGCTACACTGAGAATGTTTAATCAAGGCAAACTTCAAACAATAGGTCATACAATCCCCCAAATTGGTGGTTTATTCTATAATTGGCTTGGTAAATCTAGTAAAAAACAGTTTTTTGCAATACCTTACTGGTTATCAAGAAGCAAGAATACAGTTCCCTTTAAGCAATCCAGCCTTTGGCTCCCACCCAGACAGCCAATTCTGTATACTGAGCGTTATTTAAAACCTCATTCACTACATATCAAGTTCTATCAATCCCAAGAAATCATACACTTTACCCACCAAGCCAGTGAACATGTCAGATCTTACTCAAATACATGTTTACACCAATTCTTATTAATTTTTCTAAGATTTTTTTTTTAAAAAAACAGTTGCTATGATTAAAGATCATTATGCAAACATATATGAGTAAAGTTCTCAAGTCAGTTTCATAGCAGAGATGGTGGAGCTGTTGATCTGTAGAAATCCTTTTGGAATTAATTTAAAAAGTCCTAGTCCAATAGTCAGGCCATGAGCAGAGTTTGTTCAAATTCTTCCATAATAATTGCAGGGCTGATCCAGAATAGACCTGGAGACTTCAGTCTTTTGACTTGAACTTCCCCTGACAAAGTTTAAGCAGATCTGAGATTGTAACGGTCATGCCCCAAGGTCCCTTTAGAGCAGAAGTTCATCTGATGATCCTCTTGGCAGCCATTCCTGGGATGAAGAATAGGTAATACATATGTTTGCTTTGAAGTAAATCCCTATGTCCTAAGCACCCACCAGTAACTAGTTGCCTTTGTCTGCATAAGGCTATTAACCATTCAAGCAGTTCACAGGTAGTTTTACAATGTGGAGTCACAAATTGGAAATAGAAATGAAGATAATAATATTACTACACCTCCAGTTTAATCAGAAGTTAATATCCCTTGTAGACACGAACAGAAGTTTATGATCTACAAACGAATTAGATCACATTGTGTTTACCTATATCTTGTTAGAAGTTTAACAGACAAATACAATTAGTATCTACTTCTGCTTCTCTAACAATATAGGCTTATATTTCAAGAACTCTAGTCTATTCAACATGTCTTTGCTAACAATCTACAAAGAATGGCCATGTCAATACATTTCTAATATGTCAACCTTAAAGGTTGATGTTGGGTCACTCAGCCTTCTGGTTGTTTAACCCTCACTGGCTCTGCATGACACCTACCCTCCAGGATAGGCCTTAAAATCTGTTACATTGTCTATGAACTATTACCCAATAACTTTTGGAAAGGCCCTAAATGGCTAACTTATGCTAATGGGGATCTTATGAATGCTGGAACTGAATCATTATATCTACTTGGTGAAGTCATTTAACTGCTCTGCCTTAGTTAGTAAGATACAGCTGTAATAAATCACTCAACTTTCAGTGGAAGTGTGAGCCTAAGTGTTCATAAAAGTTTTTGAAATCTTTGGATAAAGTATAATTAGTACAAAAAAGTGAAATTTGGGTTTGTAAGAGAATGTAACTCTGCTACTGTGAATCCAGATTTGCTATTTTACCTAGCTGATTTACTGTATTATATTGCTTGGTTTTGCTTCAGGCAAAACAAATGTGTTTCCTCAGGTTTGTTTTTAAATAGACTATCTACAATAGCTTTTTCAAAAATGTATCTCTTTCCAAGCCAATATTGATACTCACATTGAGATGCACTGTAAGTATGATACAGACTAATGCTCTGCATAGCAAAATAGTGGCCTAAGAGATAGAATGTAATGTCCCATTCCCCAGCAAGAGTTTTTCTTAGCATGATGAGCACACAATTGGGAAAGGTACGACAGCCTGAAAGTTGTGCTTGCTTCCCCGACACTGTCATGGACAATCTGTGAGCAGCTGTCATGTTCAAACTAGCATGAATGTTACAAAGTTAATATAATTGAAGGAAATGAATCTTACAGCCATGCTGAGAGTAAACCTACTTACGATCTTTGTCAGAAGCCGTTGGCAGTGTATAAAATGAGCGTTTAAGGACAGTTCAAGTAATGAGTGGCATCATAGAAGACCAAACACATTTTCTTCAAATGTATGACTTTGTTGCACAAGTGAATACAGTGGTGGCTAATACATTTTGAAATCCTAGTCCATATTTTTACAGCCGTAAGCAAGTCAGGACCTTATTTTTATTGTTACTGTCTTGCAAGGTTGGTATGATGGGCAAGGGACGAAAAGGAGCCATCACAATTCAATTCAGTCCTCAGAAGGAAGTGAAGGCTTACATTGTTCAGGATTCAAAGAAAGCCAGAAATATCTGAGCTTCCTAGAGCTCACAATATGTTATGAGAGCTCGTTAAGGTGTAATCCCATATGGTTTTCTCAAACTTCCAGCAGCAACCAGCCAGTATGCATCCTGATGGGTTTAGATCTCTGAAACGAGAGATTTCTGTTGATCATCTAAAACAAATGCAGTGACAGAGTAAATCTTTGTGGTTCTCCACACAAATAGTTTCTTTGAAGCAGAATAAAAGTTGACCTAGCCTACCTTCTGGGACCTCACTGAGAAAAGAACCATACTGAAGTTTTGCCATCTACCTTACTCCAGTTAGATACTACTGGTAAATTAAAGAATCCTCATAGTTAATTATGGGCACAGAGCAACCACCCCAGGGACCAGTGCAATCTCAAGGGTAACTCCAGGACTGAGGCCACATTAAATTGGATCAATAAAATCCAGTGCCTTTATAAAACATCTAAATGTCTCACCCAAAATTCTCAATCCCATTAAAAGGATAGACTAGAGAAAGTGATAATTTCTGAGATTATTAGCATCCAGTGCTAGCTTCTGGAGTAATGAAATAATGACTGCTTGTTAAGGGAAGCCAACACCTTGCTTTCCAACTGGAAGGCATCAGTTATCAATGGATCTAGTGTTGTGGTTGTGTGATAGAGTGTTGAGCTTCCTAGAAATAACTAATTCAGAAAGGACAAATACTGCCAAAGAAAGGCACATATTGACTCTAATTTTAAAGTAAATTTCTTTAGATTTTTGGGCAGTTTATGCTTGCTTTCTGCTAATCTCAGTGCATTAGTTTACGGGCAGTAAGGCTCCCAGAAAGAATATCACAAGATTTTGACAGAAATAAGAATTCAGATTGGAAACTGCAAGTATTTGCATCCAAAAATGACTCAAAGAGTTACACTGATCTAGCCAGGGCATAAGCCTATTGTAACTGATGCTTTCAATCAAAACAGCTCAGATTTCATATATTAAATGCATGAAAACTGCAAACTATTTGAAAAAAAAGTACTCGGCAAATCATTTTGAAAAATGAACAAGAACAGGATCTGTTCATGGACAATTCTCAAACTGAGAGGCAATTCACTGAGTAAATAATACACTAAACATCTTACCTATAAGATTTTTAAAGAGATAATATAAATAACCCTGAAACATTTGTAGTGTTTGGTAAGGGTGTGAACATGACATTCACCCATGGTATTAAAAGGAGGAGGAGGTGTTCCAATATGGAATTTTATTCTGGTGTGTTTTATTGTTTTTCCTCTGCTAGGAGCAGATTATGATTCCCTTACTCACCCTGAATAGTACCTTTAATCACAAATAACCCCAATGAAGTCTATGGGACAGTTTATGTTATAAAAGTACTACTCAGTGTGTAAGGGTATCACATAGCAACAATTAGTTAATAATCCACTTAGGACAGGGACCAGGTCTTCTGTATCTTGTACAGAGCCAGGATCCATTTGCACTTAAAATTGCTTACATGGAAGTACGAAAGTATTACAACCTACTATTATCTCCTGTAATTGCCAACTTCCATGAAGTACTCTTAGACCTATGCCAGATCTCAACGTGTAGCAACAAGCTAATTCATCATTTAGTTTGAGCCCAGTTATTGAGAAAACAATGCTTTTTTCATGGGTGTGGACTTTTGACTCATCCACAGGCATTCTAGCCTCTCATATTCTTACTGTTCCCTGGCTTTCTATGTTCCCCATGGAGTGAGTTATATACAAACCAAACTTTGGATTTAAATTCTATATCCAGTTTTAGCTCTATATTCACAGCTTTAGAAAAAATGAAGTCTGAATGTCCCCAAAAATTAACATAGCTCAGATTCATTCTCCAAAGGAATGTGTGAATCTTGGACTTTGATTCTGCCCATTACAGAGATATGGGGCCAGATTTTTCTCTCACATCTGTTTTCCAGTGGTGTAAATTGTTAAAGGAAAGCCACATCCAAGAAGCTTTAATCCACAACTGGAGTTGGGTCTAAGCCAAAGCTCCAATTCCAATTGCTTTCCCTATTCTTTATCTGGAGTACTTCTAGAAATCTCTCTGTTTCTCATGGTCTATTTATATATTTTTAAGGAACAAAATGAGTCGTGCTTCCCATGTCAATCTCAGGACTTTGTCCAAAACTTGGAAGAAACTCTAAATATCAATATAGAGGAACACATATAAAATTTTGTATTTAATAATTAATGCATGCTGTGAAATACCATAGATAAAATTAAGGAAGATCCCTGACTGAAACCCTTTCCGCTGGATGGGAGCAGCATAGTTTATTAATTATATCAAGGAAAAACATTTTATGCAGCGTCAGACTTCTTTTATGCATTGATTTTGTGTTATCTGCTTTTGTAAATAAGGTGCATAGTACTGAGAAATTGAATTAGTTTGCCAAAATTGTAAGGTAGTATGTGATAAATCTATAAAATGTGATTGGTATGTGTCCACACAGCATGATTTATTTCTACACAGTTCAGAGAGCTGTAAATTTGACACCATCTTGCTCATCTTGTGAAAGCGTTCCCCTGCCCCCACCCTTTTTAAAGAGTTTCTATTTAATTGTAATGCTACCATCCTTGTATATAAAATAGGTAATACAATCTTAAGTAAATCTCATCTATTTAATTGTTTCCTATTTAGAATCTTATAAATCTATTTTAAGATTAACATTTCTTGTTAAAACTAGTTGTCGCATACACCACCACTACTGTCCTTTGAGATTCATGCAAAGACTAAAGTTAGTCATGTGGTGTTAGCTATGAATGTTTAGAACCACTATTCAGGGTGGCCACTATATGGCATTCTGTTAATGTTTGTTTAAGTCATATTTCCTTAAATCTTTATATCCTTATGTAGAAGCATGTGCATTTTTGGCATGCATTTATCTGAAGCAGCACCAGTTAGAACAGGCTATAAGGCCTGCAGCAGCACTGGGTCTCTTTTCAGCCAGGGACACTGGCTCACCTCAGACATATTCCTCCTCAATAGTGGTAGTAGATAAACCCCTGGACTCTGATTCTTCTTCGAGAAGTGGAAGAGGTTATCCATGTCTCCTGGGGTACCTTGAAAGAGGACCCATAAAATGCATCAGGGACTTTCAGACAAGAAGTTTGTTGTCCTGTCCATCAAGGACAGTCTTCTGATGCCCATAAGACATGGGTACCCAGGGCAGAGCTGGGCTGTCAACCCTTTCTCCCTGGTACTGAGGTGTGAGAATCCCAGTACTATACCATTGACTCATCATCCATCAAAACCAGTGCCCGTATTTCTGCCATTTTTCATACAGATGACCCCACAAGCCTATGTGGTGGCAACAGACTTATTCTTCCGGTCCATGCCTGGCTCCCCACTAACCAAGGAGGCAGGCATACTATTGGCACCATTGATTGTTCCAGGCCCCTCTATTTCTGTAGCTTTAGGGCTGGGACCACGATCAACAATTACCTCAGTACTGGTGAAGAGGTAGGTGCTTTCCTTGTTTCAGAGGCCTCTCAGGGCACCAATACCCCTCATCCCTGGCACCATCTACATCCCCAGTTTTGGCAAAGATGACTTCAGTACCCAAGTACACCCCAGAGACCACGCTGACTCCATCTTGCTCTTTGTTTCCAATAATAGAAAATTTCCCAGTGCTGAACCCTTTGGTGAGACACAATATTTCTAGGAATGGGTGGCTGTTTTCCTGTCCCAATGAAGGTACCTGACTGATTTCCAGATGGAGCTGCAGGAGGAAGGAGAGGAGTTCCCTGGTATTGCTCACTCCCACTGAAAAATGCTGCTCAGTATGTATAATTAGCATAATTGTTGATGCCCCCTGATATAGACTGCTGTTTCTGGCACATGGCCACATACACAGACTGGTGGGACCACATTTTCATGAAGACCTGAGATGACCAGCCGTGGGTCTAGAACTTTCACATGAAGAAAGTAACTTTTCTGGAGTTTCATAAGCAGTTATCCCACACTCTCTAGCATAAAGAGACACATGAGGTCATCTTTGCTAGTCCTGAAGTATGTTGCTACAATGGTCTGGAAGCTGGCTATACCAGACTGCTACAAGTCCATTGGCAACTAGTTTGGGGTTGAAAAGTTTACTGTGGATAAAGTGGTGGCAGAGATAACTGAGGCAATTAGTTGTGTATTTTAACCCAACGTGGCAGCCATTAAATATATTCCAGAGCTAATTGCTGACTTTGAAAGAATGGAGTTTCCTAACTCTGGTGCTATTGATGGAACTCATGTGCCCATAGTTTTCCCTCCTTAAGGAGCACATGCAGGTACTAATGGACCACGGAGGCAGATTTATGAATGGCAATGTGGACGGCACAGGAAGAGTCCACAATGCCACAGTTTTTCACCGCTCTGGAGTCTACATTCATGGACTCAATTCCCATCAATAGTATTGACATAAAGGGTGTTATTGTCCCCAGTGTTATTCTAGGGGACCCCACATACCATTTTTTGCCTTGACTTATGAAGTCGTACCATGATTTCAGGGGCCCTGGCCAAAAAAAGTTTAATTACACTCTAAGCAGGTGTAGAATGATCATTGAATGTGCTTTGAGCAGATTAAAATCCCCTTGGAGGTGTTTAAAAAGCAGTTTGGATGCCAGCGTAATTAATGCTATCTGCATTACTGTGGCTTGCTGTGCTTTTTGCAACCTTTCTAAAGCCACAGGTGATCGCCCGAATGACAGCATGGGGAATGCTAGATTGGTTCCCTCAGCCAGAAAGTGAAACAGCCACTGCTGGAGACAGTTGCACCCATGCAGCACAAGTAAGGGATGCTTGTATGCTTTGGAAGGGACCAATGGAAGAGGGAATGGTACTTGGTGGGAAGTGGCATTTATGACAAGAAGACAGTGCTTGGGAGTGGTGTGTTCTTGATTGCAATGTACTGTAAATCAATGATATGATTAAAAATAAATTTGTGTTGGGGGGCGGGGGGAATAGAGGAATACTGTTCACTTTGTAATGCTTAAATACTCCTTAGCATGTTTTTACCTTTATTAACTGAAATCCTAATTTTATTGCTATTAGTGCATCACATCATATACTTTATTGAAAACAAAGTGCTTTATTTGTAAGCAGGTCTGAAAACACTAAACAACTCACTGTTGTGCAGGCCAGCTGCCATTACAAAACCAAAAATACAGGGCAGGAAATAATTCATACCCAACACAATCCCCCTCTCACTGCATGTCCCCTGGACTCAAGTCTTCCTTTCCTTTCTTTACATGTTTAGCCCTCACGTGGTTGGGAAGGAGGGAGGTTTCCACCAGAAAGGGCAAGAAGAAGGAAGGCTGCACAGGGTTTAGTTGCCCTGCCCATCTCCTCATGAATGCATGGTCCTGAATGCATGGCCTTACCCCAACATGGAGTTGTGTAATCTGCTCCTGAGCTAGGGTATGTTGCAGGGACATCATGCTGAGGTGTGGGGGAGGCAGCAAGGACTGGTAGTCCTGCAGACATTATTAATAGGAGTTAATGGAACAGTTCTCTGGTGGGCTCTGTCCTCCCCCCTTAGCTGCTGTTCATGGTCCAAGTGCCTGCTCCCTCGCTGAAACCCACTCCTCCAGCATACTGCCTGTCAGCATTCTGTTTTTCTTGTCTTCTTCTCCCTCCTCTTCTAGTACTGCACCTGCTGGTCTGCCCTCTTAAGAGCTGTTTTCAGAGTAACAGCCGTGTTAGTCTGTATTCGCAAAAAGAAAAGGAGGACTTGTGGCACCTTAGAGACTAGCCAATTTATCTGAGCATGAGCTTTCGTGAGCTACAGCTCACTTCATCTCAAATAAATTGGTTAGTCTCTAAGGTGCTACAAGTACTCCTTTCCTCTTAAGAGCATCGTCCATGAGTTCTTAACAGAAACCTGTCCTTTTGGAATGGTTCTGGAAGGCACATTGGGCCACGATGGAGTTCCTGAAGACCAGCAGGCAGTGTAGGTTGAGGGTCCTAAAATAGGACAAGAAAGACAGTTGTTGTTTAAAGCAGCTTTGTGGAGGAGCTCAGAATTAACAACTGTGAATGTAAAGGACATAAACCTAACAGTTTTAAAATGAACCTACACATATTGTGAAGGGGATGCTGCAGTCCTCACACTGCCTCTTCACACAGCCTTGTTATTTCCTGGACTTCAGGAAAGCAGACTTCGACTCCCTCAGGGAACGGATGGCCAGGATCCCCTGGGGGACTAACTTGAAGGGGAAAGGAGTCCAGGAGAGCTGGCTGTATTTCAAGGAATCCCTGTTGAGGTTACAGGGACAAACCACCCCGATGAGTCGAAAGAATAGTAAATATGGCAGGCGACCAGCTTGGCTTAATGGTGAAATCCTAGCGGATCTTAAACATAAAAAAGAGGCTTACAAGAAGTGGAAGATTGGACATATGACCAGGGAAGAGTATAAAAATATTGCTCGGGCATGTAGGAATGATATCAGGAGGGCCAAATTGCACCTGGAGCTGCAGCTAGCCAGAGATGTCAAGAGTAACAAGAAGGGTTTCTTCAGGTATGTTGGCAACAAGAAGAAAGCCAAGGAAAGTGTGGGCCCCTTACTGAATGAGGGAGGCAACCTAGTGACAGAGGATGTGGAAAAAGCTAATGTACTCAATGCTTTTTTTGCCTCTGTTTTCACTAACAAGGTCAGCTCCCAGACTGCTGTGCTGGGCATCGCAAAATGGGGAAGAGATGCCCAGCCCTCTGTGGAGATAGAGGTGGTTAGGGACTATTTAGAAAAGCTGGACGTGCACAAGTCCATGGGGCCGGATGAGTTGCGTCCGAGAGTGCTGAAGGAATTGGCGGCTGTGATTGCAGAGCCATTGGCCATTATCTTTGAAAACTCGTGGCAAACGGGGGAAGTCCTGGATGACTGGAAAAAGGCTAATGTAGTGCCAATCTTTAAAAAAGGGAAGAAGGAGGATCCTGGGAACTACAGGCCAGTCAGCCTCACCTCAGTCCCTGGAAAAATCATGGAGCAGGTCCTCAAAGAATCAATCCTGAAGCACTTGCATGAGAGGAAAGTGATCAGAAACAGCCAGCATGGATTCACCAAGGGAAGGTCATGCCTGACTAATCTAATCGCCTTTTATGATGAGATTACTGGTTCTGTGGATGAAGGGAAAGCAGTGGATGTATTGTTTCTTGACTTTAGCAAAGCTTTTGACACGGTCTCCCACAGTATTCTTGTCAGCAAGTTAAGGAAGTATGGGCTGGAAGAATGCACTATAAGGTGGGTAGAAAGCTGGCTAGATTGTCGGGCTCAACGGGTAGTTATCAATGGTTCCATGTCTAGTTGGCAGCCGGTATCAAGTGGAGTGCCCCAAGGGTCGGTCCTGGGGCCGGTTTTGTTCAATATCTTCATAAATGATCTGGAGGATGGTGTGGATTGCACTCTCAGCAAATTTGCGGATGATACTAAACTGGGAGGAGTGGTAGATACGCTGGAGGGGAGGGATAGGATACAGAAGGACCTAGACAAATTGGAGGATTGGGCCAAAAGAAATCTGATGAGGTTCAATAAGGATAAGTGCAGGGTCCTGCACTTAGGACGGAAGAACCCAATGCACAGCTACAGACTAGGGACCGAATGGCTAGGCAGCAGTTCTGCGGAAAAGGACCTAGGGGTGATAGTGGACGAGAAGCTGGATATGAGTCAGCAGTGTGCCCTTGTTGCCAAGAAGGCCAATGGCATTTTGGGATGTATAAGTAGGGGCATAGCGAGCAGATCGAGGGACGTGATCGTTCTCCTCTATTCGACATTGGTGAGGCCTCATCTGGAGTACTGTGTCCAGTTTTGGGCCCCACACTTCAAGAAGGATGTGGATAAATTGGAGAGAGTCCAGCGAAGGGCAACAAAAATGATTAGGGGTCTGGAACACATGACTTATGAGGAGAGGCCGAGGGAGCTGGGATTGTTTAGCCTGCAGAAGAGAAGAATGAGGGGGGATTTGATAGCTGCTTTCAACTACCTGAAAGGGAGTTCCAAAGAGGATGGCTCTAGACTGTTCTCAATGGTAGCAGATGACAGAACGAGGAGTAATGGTCTCAAGCTGCAGTGGGGGAGGTTTAGATTGGATATTAGGAAAAACTTTTTCACTAAGAGGGTGGTGAAACACTGGAATGCGTTACCTAGGGAGGTGGTAGAATCTCCTTCCTTAGAGGTTTTTAAGGTCAGGCTTGACAAAGCCCTGGCTGGGATGATTTAACTGGGAATTGGTCCTGCTTCGAGCAGGGGGTTGGACTAGATGACCTTCTGGGGTCCCTTCCAACCCTTATATTCTATGATTCTATGATTCTATGATTCCTAATGGGATTCCCCCCTCAGCCTAAGAGGGGGATTCAGAGGACCCTGGACACCAAATAAATATGGGGGGACAACTAATGAAATAACAGGGACAGGAGTGCGGTCAAAGGGTCAAACGAAGGGAACCAGATGGGGACACTGAGCAGAGAAGCCTGGACAGCGCCTACTACTCCTCAAAGGCATCAAGGGAGTCAGTGGATGCTGCCCAGAGGAACTCTGCCTGGATACTGTGAACGGAGGATCGGAAGTAGGCCCCACAGTCATAGGAGACTCCATCGGCCAACCTCCTCACTCCGGTTTTATAGATGGCCACTTTAGCTTGGGCCAGGAGGAGGCTGACCAGGAGGTCCCGTGACTTTGTGAGGCCATGGATAGGGAGTGCATAAATAAGAAGGTGAGGGGAAAAGTGCAACCAAAAGTGTAACAAAATATTTGTGAGGAGTCTGAATAGGGGCTGCAGCCTGGCACACTCCAAGTATATGTGTGTCAGGGTTTCCCTCACGCCGCAAAAGAGGCAGGTGTCTGGGATAGGGGTGAACCACGCCAAGTACACGCCCGTGCTCACAGCTCCGTGAAGGAGCTGCCAACTGATATCCCTGGTGGGCCTCGGGACCAAGGTGGAGTATAGGCTGTCCCACCGGGGCTCCTCACCCTCCAGAGGTGGCAGGAGGTCCTGCCATTTTGTATCGGGTGGGGCGCGAGGGTGAGGATGTGAAGGGTGTGGAGCACAAGTGTGTATAGATGTTTCCTTGGCGCGGTCTGGAAGCAGACCAGCTGCAGCTTGTGCAGGCGGCTCACGGTGAAGGGGCAGGGGGTCTGTTGGGTCCACGGGGTAGGGGCCCGATGAAAAGGTCCAGCAGGCCTGGGGTGGAGGGTGGGCGGGGTGCGCCCTTTACGGTCGAGGTAAACCTGAGCAGCGGACGGCAAAGTGGCCCTCACCTCCTGAAGTACATGCCGGGAAGTACGAGGTCTGGAGAGCCCCATGTACTGAGTGAGCATCAGGGGATCCAGCCAGTCTCCCCAGTTGTAGTCCAGGAGGTCTCCAACTCTTGTGACTTCTGCCAGGACCAACCTCTGGTGCACTGAGGGGGACTCCACCACCTGCACGTGGAGCTGGGGGTTGTGTAGCAGGGGCTCCGTGAGGAGATCTGCCCCCTCGGTGGCCGCCATGGACCTGGTAGTTGAAAGCAGTTTCCAGGTCTGGAGGAGGTCCTGGTAGAAGACTGGCAGCCCTGAGAGGTCTCGAGGAAGACCTCTTGGATCATAGAATCATAGAATATCAGGGTTGGAAGGGACCTCAGGAGATAAAGGTTGTATCGGAGCCCTTGGAAGCGGCACAGGAAGGCGTGTGCCAGTATGGACTACCTGCACCATAAAGAAGCCTCTGCAAGGCCTGGAGGTGGAAGACATGGACCTGAATGTGCAGACACTTCAGGCCCTGCCCTCCATCCTCCAAGGGAAGATGGAGAACCCCCGCAGAGACCCAGTGCAGTCCTGACCAAAAGAACTCCAGAATTGATGTCCGGAGGTTGGCCAGGAAACCCGGGGCCAGGATTACGGTGTTGAGCTTGATTCAAGATGACTTGATTGGGGTTCTAAAGCTAGAAAGTTCCACGAAAGTATTCCTCAGTAGGCTTTGACCTCCTAATCATGATCCAGTGGACCAGATCACTGTACCAACCTATCCTTAAAACATAGAAACTGAATCAGCTGACTTATCTTCTGCATTCAGATGGGATTATGTTCTGTTTGAAGGACAGAAAACATCACTAATACACCTTTTCTAGGCGGTTGCCTGTAATAAGTGGCCTTGTTGAAAGTGTTTATACCCACTGTTTCCTAATCTTGTGTCTGAGCCTCAGAACACCTTCTGCACCTGGGAGGTTTATGGAATATGGCAGTAGCTAACACAAGTCAACACACAGGAGAAAGCTAGCTAACACTCAGTAGATCATTTGAATTGTCACTGCAATACAATACAAGTAGCTTAAAATACAGGCATTTCCCCTTTAAAGAAAAGCAGAAAAAAAAAGCAAACCTTCCCCCCCCACCCCAACTGCCCCCACAGTGAAATAGAATGTAGCTTACCTCAATCAAATCCACAAGGAAGAAAAAAGGCTTCATTTTCCAGGCTACTCAGTCTTTTCAGACTACCACACAACACCCAGAAGAAAAAAAAAAAAACAGTCACAAAGCTCTAGGCTGCTTCTTAGTCTCAACCCCCTGCAACATTCCACACAATCCCATAACTTTTTTTAAAGTGTTCCTTCTAAGCAATGTTCTTTCTTAAGACTGATATTGAAAAAAAGAAACTTCTGGGCAACTACTCACCAACCACACTAAGTATTCCTAGAAACACCATTTCCCAATTAACCATCCTCCCTTCCTGCACCCTTTTAAACACTTATATAAAGCGGAATTGGTTCTTCTTCACATCTGTCTCTACTCCACTCCTGAGTATCTCTGCAGAAAAAGCAGATAGCTGTGGTCCATCCTAAGGAACAGTGATTTTTTTTCCCCTGTCAACTCAGGGATAACTGGTACATACCATTAAGAGACCAATATACTGATAATAACTGAATTCATCGGTAGTAGATGCTACCCTACACTAGTGATCTGGCTATTCACATTCTGCCAGAACTAATTTCAGTGACAATCTCCTGGGCTCTAGGAGGAGGGTGTCTTGATGGGCAATAAGGGTGTGTTTTTAAGTGTGTTGGTTTAATCCAGTTAGTTTAATATGAATGAGAAGACCTCTTAATTCTCATTGATGCATGCTAAAACATTTCAGGGTGTTAGCTGGTTGTGTAGTTTAAGGGGCAGTCTAGGCTAAGAGGGACATGCCTTCAGATATGGTAGCCTGTGTGTTTAGGCTTTTACTGGAGTAGGAGAAAAGGTGCTCAAACAAACTACTTTAACTCATTAACCCCCCACCCCCAACATCAATGTAAATATAATTTAATATCTTTATCAGGTCAAGTTATACCATAGGCTACACTAAGGGCCAGATGTTCAAAGGTAAATGAACAGAATTGCACATATACACTTATGCATCTCTGTGTGTACATGTTAATCAGGTTTAGCTATCTAATGTGCCATATGCATGCAAAATGGACAGGTGTGCGCACAAATAGCTGTATGTTCATAATCCTATCAGATATATCTGTGTATGTGTTAGACACAGAAAAATGTATGCACAAAGTTGCATGTGCCTAACTTTGAAAATGTGGCCATAGCTGTTCATCATTTGAAGCTAATGACCTGACATATGTCACTGTTTATTTACCATAAAGAAAAAATATTGTAAATTTGTACTCTGATACAGGATGGCCATGGAGGAGTGGTCCTTTTGGGCACCAGGAAGTGGGCGATCGCTAGCTTGCCCACTGCTGAAAGCCCCACCCCCAGCCTAGGGAGGGGCTACTAAACCCAGAACTCAACCGAATTCGGGGGACAACAAATGTAAAAACATGGACAGGTGTGGGGGGTCAAAGGGCCAAAACTAGGGAACCAGAAGGGGACACAGAGCAGACAACCCCTGACAGCACCCACTGCTCCTCAAAGACATCCAGCGGAGGCAGCCTAGAGGAACTCTGCCCGGATGCGTGAACAGATAAAGGAACAAAAAACAGCCCCACAGTCGCAGGCCCTGTCTCTGCCAACTTCCTTTCCTTGGTGTTAAAAATGGCCACCTTGCCCATGGCTAGGAGGAGGTTGACAAGGTGGTCCCACGACTTTGTGGGGCCTCGAATCGGGTGTGCATAAATAAACAAGTGCAGGGAAAAGTGAAGCCAGAACCTCAATAAGAGGTTCCGGAGGAGCCAGAAAAGGGGCTGCAGCCTGGCGCACTGAAGATACGCATGTGCCAGGGTCTCCTTCACGCCACAAAAGGGATAGGCTTTGGGGACAGAGGTAAACCATGCCAAGTACACACCCGCGCTCACGGCTCCATGAAGGAGCCACCAGCTGATATCCCCAGCAGGTCACGGGACTAAGATGGAATATAAACTGGCCCACTGGGGTTCCCCACCCTCCACTGCTGGTAAAGTTTCCTGCCACTTGGTATCAGGGTGGGACATGAGGGTGCGGTAGTGAAGCGTGTACAGCATGAGTGCATATAGGTGGTCCCTTGGCACGGTTTGGAAATGAACCAGCTGCATTGTACGCCGCCTGCTCGAGGTACACGAAGCTGGGGGGGGAGTAGACTCACGGGGCAGGGGGCTGACGGAAAGATCCAGAGGGCCTGGAGTGAGGGGCGGGCAGGGGGCACCCTCTTGCAAGACCTGCTCAAGACAAAAACGAGCCGCGGGAGGCAGGGCTGCCTCCACCTCCTGGAGTACACAGGGGGGCGGGGTTTAAGGTTGGAGAGCCCCATGTGCCGACCCAGCACCTGGGGATCCACCCAACTCCTCAGGTTGTAGTCCAGGAAGTCTCCAATCTTAGTGACTCCCGCCAGGGCACCAGCCTCCGGCACACCAAGAGGAACTCCACCACGTGCACACGAAGATGGGGATTGTGTAGCAGGGGCTCCATGAGCAGATCTACCCCCTCAGTGGCCACAAAAGACCTGGTTGCTGAAACCAGCCTCCAGGCCTGGAGGAGGTCCTGGTAGAAGACCAGCAGGTCAGAGAGGCCTTGTGGAAGACCTCTCGGATGGAGAAAAAAGAGCTGCCGGTCATTTTGGAGCACTCGCACGCAGCGGAGGAAGGCGTGCAACAATATGCTTCATGCCGAGCCACCCGCACTATACAGGAGACACTGCAGGGCCTGGAGGCAGAAGACATGGACCTGCGTGTGCATACCCGTCAGGCCCTGTCCTCCCTCCTCCAGGGGGAGATGGAGAACTCCTGCAGAGACCCAGTACAGTCCTGGCCAAAAAAACTCCAGGACCAGCCTCTGGAGATTGGCCAGGAACACTGTGGGCGGGCACAGGGTGTTGAGTCGGTGCCAGAGCATGGACAGGACCAGTTGGTTAAGCACTAGTGCTCTCCCCGGGAGGGAGAGGCACCAGAGCAGTCCCTTCCAGCCCCGCAACTACCCACTCACCCTGCCCTCTAAACCATGCAAGTTCTCCAGTAGGGACGGATGAGTGGCAGAAATATAAATGCCAAGATAGAGCAGCGGACCTGTGCTCCACCACATGGCCTGAAGCACGGGTGGGAAGGAGCTCGCCCGCCCCCTGGCCTTGCCCATCAGGCTAGAGCTCTTGACCCAATTGACCTGGGCAGAGAAGGCTGCTGAATAAACAGTTTGACAGGCCTCCACCTGCACCAGATCATCGTCGGCGTATGCTGCCAGGACCATCCGCACATCCAGATCACGAAGCACCAACTCCATCATCCTCCGACGGAGGAGACAGAGGAAGGGCTCAATTGCCAGAGGCATACAGCTGGCCTGAGAGGGGGCACCCCTGCCATACTCCTTGCCTGAAGCTGACCTGTTCAGTCAGGGTCCAGTTGAATCTGACTAGACACTCTGCGGAGGCATACAGCACCTGGAGAAAACCCACAAACTGGGGTCCAAAGCCAAATGCTCGCAGAGTGCTCAGGAAACACCTGTGGTCCCCCCTGTCGAACGCCTTCTCCTGATCCAGGGCGAATGACAGACCATCCCTACACCTGAGCTCCAAGAGGTCCCGGACCAGATACAGGTTGTCAAAGATGTTGAGGCCCGGGATGGTGTAGATCTGGTCTGGGTGGACCACATCCGCCAGCACGGACTCTAGACGCAACGAGATGGCTTTTGCTACAACTTTGTAGTCCGTGCTGAGGAGCAAGACGTGACGCCAATTTCATAAGTCACGGATGTCCCCCTTCTTCGGCAATAAGGCGAGCACGGCTCGCCTGCACGAAACAGGGAGGACCATGCTCTGCAAGGACTCGGCCCAGGCGTGACTAGGTTTGGGCCAAGGATGTCCCAGAACGCACAGTAGAGCTCCACGGTCAGCCCGTCCATTCCCGTAGATTTGTTGGTGGGCATGAGATGGAGGGCTTCCGAGAACTCAGCCAGAGTAGAGGCAGCTTCAGCCAGTCCTGGTCGCCCATGCTGACCATCAGGAGTCCATCCCAAAGCACTCAGCAGGCTTCGGCGTCGGTCAGATTCGAGGAGAAAAGGCCAGAGAAGGTCCTGGCCCTCTCGCACATCTCCACTGGCTCCGTGAGGGGGGTGCCATCCTCCGCCAAGAGGCAGAGGATGAGCCTCACATAGGGTAGGGCTCCCGTGGGCTCAGAGCCTGGCTGTTTGGCATCAGCTGGATTACCAGTCGCAGCCAGGCAGATGGTCAGATCCTGGGGCATTACAGAGGCCAAAACGGGTGCCAGGGAGGAGTGGTAGAGGGGAAATATATAAGCCCTTGGCTAATTAAGGTGTGGTTCCCTGTAGACTAGGGAGGATTGCTACAGGTTAATTGGATCACCTGTTGTCAATTAAGGCCTTGTCAGGAACCTAATAAAACCACTACTTCAGGCAGTCAGAGAGGGAGGAGGAAGGAGAGAGGACTGGATCTTGGAGGGATTTTGTGAGAGCAGGAAGACCAGCAAACTGAAGTAAGGGAGACCCTGCCCCAGCAGGATAGAGACACTTTCTCTCCCTAGTGTCTAAGGACTGAGGGTAACCCCACCTAAGGAGGACGAGGGTATAAATCCTGCAGGGATTGAGAGGGGCTGGGACTCAGAGTGAGGAGCAAGCCCAGACGCATCCCCTGCTTCCCTCTCTATCACCTTCCTTGGCCACTAGCGAGGCCCTTGGTGCCCAAGAGCAGGAGCAAGGGGAGGTGTCTTAGTGCTCCCCCCTCCGCCCCGCTGGCAAGAAAAGTGCAGGACCCACCACATGGACATCTTGTCACAGTACATGTAAAATCTCAGCTTTAACAGACTTTGCACTGGTGATTTTTCAAACAAGTGAAGTATATTCTAATATTCCAAGTAATTCAGCATCCTTGTGCATGCATACTGTAGACTGTCTTGTTTGGTATGGCATATTGTATTACATGTGCTGTTAAGCATATGTTTTTAAATGTATGCTTCAATATGTGCAGTGTAGGTACACTAACTTTTCTGTAGGGACTCTAACATTTTTAATTTCTTAGTTTCTGAGTGGTTAAATTAATGTTGCATTAAATAGGTTTTTACTTTGAATAACCCATCTTGTTGGATTAGTATTGATTTAATGGGGCATTTCTCTGATATCCCTGACACACTTCTCATTTTTATTAAAATGTTTTGCACTATGTAAAAGTGCTGATGATTTATGAGTCATAAATATTTTAATTTGCCATTTCTTTTCCATGCCTGTTAACTTCCTATTTTTATGTTTACTATCATGTTTTTATTGTTTGCATGTGGTTCTTTTGTGAGAATATACATACTGTTATTAAATATCAATTTGTTGATTTAAGGACATCCTGTCTTCATCATAGTATCATTACGAGGTTTGTCGTATTTGTAAATGAGCTTCTTGTCATAGTGAATAGGCTTTGCAGTCTCTCCCTTAGTGAGAAAGCCATTATGTTCCTCATATTAACATTCAGATAACACCATTTCATTTTGCTTGGTTTCATGATTTGCAGAAAATTATTTTTTTTTAATTTTGCTATTAACAAAACATACACATTCTTACCTTCATTATACTTAATATTTATGATATTTATGAAATTAGATAAGAACAGAGCAAACAAATATTCAATACCATGAAAAATGAATATATTAGCATTATTTTGTAGGTTTTGCAGGGGAAAAATGGAGGGCATCCTACAACAGAAAACGCAATTTAGTCCCAAAACACTTATTAACAAAAATCTGCCAAGTGCATGGTATTTTGTGTGTACGACTTGAGGACCTAATCTCAGTCAAACTTCTCATTGCTTATAATTTTATTAAATATACTACCTTTTACCTAGCAGAGACAGCAAAAAAATATTGCATACCTGATGGTATGATGTTTAGGGATGGGTTGGAAGGGTGAGAAGTAAGCAGCATGGTGTGGGAGGAGAGGGGAAGGTAGCTAAATAAAATGCTGTGAATTTTGACTCTTACTTTGTGTATATATTTAAATATAGATTTCCTTTCTGATTCCCTGCATCAAAGAAATATTAGACCATATGAATAGTAATTATAGGGGTTGATAAAATGAAGTCTTTGCTGTATAGTCACTTCCAAGAAAAAGAAATACATTTAGGGCCCAATCATACATTTGGATTTCTTAGGATGTAATATCTCCCCAGTACAGGATATTCCCTCTGGGTTGGAAACTGCAGGAGAGGAAGGCACAGAGTAAAGTCTGATAGTTCTATACCTGCTGGGAACTCCACATAAACAGGGACAGAACAATGGAAAGGAGATGGACCAGAACAGAAAATCTGGCTCAAATAAGGGCCCTAAAAATCAGCAGAAACAATTATATATGGTCTGGAGATAAAATAGATGATAGGCGATAGCCTGAATACATAACCCAGCTTTGTAGTGTAGCCTGTGGAGTAGTCATGTTTTATTAATACACCGCTTATCCATCAGAGCAACATAACCATTTTTTTTCCTGTTACGGCGAGCACTGTGTTCTACAGTAATTGACCAAAGTAACAGAGACATAGTTGCACTGTTAAAATGCTTTCTCATTTTTTTTTTAAAACGAGGTTGTCTAATGGTGTAAGGATGCAAATATATGTAGAACCCACTGTTATATTAGCTAGGCAAAAAGTGGTGCACAAACAGGCTACTATCCATATAGCTATGATTATTTCTATACAGTATCTAACTCTTAACAGTATGTCTACATTGGAGCTGAAGGTGGCAATTTTCAGCTCCAGTAGACATACCCACACCAGCTCTGACTGACCTAGTGAAGTAAAAATAGCAGTGTAGCCATTGCTTCACAGGGATTGGGATGGGCTAGCTACCCTGAGTATGTACCCAGGGTTTCAGATGGCATTGTATTCTGGGCTAGCTGTCCTGCCGCCTCTACAGACACAGCTAGTTGCTGTTTTTAGCAAACTAGATCAATCATAGCTAGCATAGGTATGTGTGACATTCGCTAGGATACAATCTGGATTGATGGATAATGGTCTCCCCTCAATTCTCCAACCTGGGGTGCCTTTTACATAGCTTCACTGTGAGAGCTACCGCACCTGATCTGCTCTCACAGCCTCCAGCATGTAAATTACCCCCAGCTATACTATATGAGTCATATAACCAGCCAGCACCCACCCATGTATTACATTACAGAGCAACACCAGCAAATTCCCCGTTCCAGACTTCCCTCCGGAAATGTGCATCTTCTAATGCCCAGCACACTTCTGGAGAACACAAACTCATATAAAGTCTGTCATTTCATTAGTAGAAAATGATATGCACAAACCTTTTTATCTCCAATGGAGTTTCTCAAATACACACTGGTTTAGATATAACAATAAAACAAGTTTATTAAATATAGATTTTAAGTGATTACAGGTAATGAGGGATAAAAGGCAGAATTGGTTTCAAAGTAAATAAAAGGTAGAACACATCTAAAATCTGCCTTAACAAGATAAGTGAATTCAAAGCAAATGTTTTTGGCACAACATGCTTTAGCTCTCTTGCTGCCTGAAATCCTTTCAGCCAGTATCCCTCCTCCAGTTCAGTATTAATTTCCTTGTCCTTCAGGTGTGGTTGATGCTGTGAGTAGGAATGAAGGGAGAGATGATTTGAGGCCTCTGTTCCTCATTTTTTGTTGTTTTTCTCTTCTTTGAGAATCATCTCCAGCTGGGGTTCAGGAGACAGAATGTCTAGGGAGGTGGGAACCTCCAGCTACTTCTTTGCCAAGATGTACATTTCTCACTCACACTCTTTTTCCTGCCAAAGAATGGCCTCTTAACCAGGTGATAGTCCATCTGATTTTATCACTTGGCTGAGGCATCAGCCTTTTGTCTCTGAGGAACTGGTTTGGGGCTGTTTCCCCAGTTTTAGACGATGTCTTAGTAACATTGTAGAGTAGAATCTTCTAACTTTACATACCATGTTGCCAGACATATTTAACCTGGACAATAATGATCAGTATATCATGAGTTTTCAAATGATACTTTACAAGACATAGTTTTACAAAATTTATAACAGTCTTGAAAAGGGGTGCATATAGGGTACAGACCATCACAGTATGTCTACCCAAACTGGATAGCTCCAGTGTAGGCATACCATTGAGCTGGCTGGGAATTTTCCATCAACTTGTTTTTTCAATGGAAAATGCAGTTTCCAGAAAAATCTAATTTTTCTGTGGGGAAAGTTCAGTTTTAATGATTTTATTTATTTTAGTTTCCCACTGCAAAAATCTAAAGAGAACACTTTATTGTGGGTCAGGTTGTGCTGAATCAAAATATTTTGATTTCTAGACCTACATTGAAATGTGTTGATTCAGTTCAACATTAATCTGTCTTCCTGTGCTGCTGTGGTGCCTCATGCCCCCATTTTTCTTTAACAGCTGAACTCCTTGGGTAAACTACACATCCTATGGTGCACCATAGTTTCACCTCTGGTTGAATCATTGCTATGCATCATCAGAGTCAAATAGCTGTGGTGCATCATGGAGGATGTAGTCTAGTTTTGGGGCTTGGATTATAGAGAAGAATGGGGGCACGAGGCACCCAAACTACAACTCCCATGAGACCCCACAGCTGTTCTATGTAAAATGATTATTTTTGAAACCTTTTGTTTTGAACTAAAAGGTTGAAACAAAATATGAGATGCAAATTCCGATTTTTGACCAGATGTAATCATAACACTTTATGGATGTACTCATGTCCACAATTAATAATAAGATATTAGGATGAAATCCCAACATGAATAAGGAACATTCCTCCACAATACTATTTCCCAGGGAATCTCAGAGACATATTTATGAGTAGAATCGGGTTTTTTTTAAAAAAATAAATTAACAAAGTAAAATTTATTTGAATTTCCTGCAAATACACATCAAGATTCTGCCACCCTTATTCAGGTTGAGAGAAATTTCCCCCTATACACTGGGCCAGTGACCCACCTACATCCACCACCACCCACCACCACCATATAAACCCTATTTTGAAAGCTTACAGTGGATTTGAGATAGGGTGACACAACTGAATCCACAAAGAATCCAGGTTTGTTTGTTTTTTTTAATATATCAATAGGTGAAATTCTTTTACAACTGCAGGTTGTGATGGTCTTTTTCTTCATCTACATAACATCAAATACATAGTTATATTCTTTCTGATTAAGAAATATATTGGTATCCGTACAAGTGTGTTCTAGTTAACTTTTGGAATAAACCTAGGTCTTAAAACACACCCAAAAACCCCTATAAAAAGCTTGTAAGTTCCAGACTGCTATATAATTTGATGAATGAAAGCTACATTGAGATAGGCGAGTTCAGAACTCATTTATGTATACTACTATATTTTTAAAGAGCATGTATATGAGAATACAGCTAACATCAGAGTTGTCTGGCAGATAGTTTGTTTTCAAATTAGGAAAGACCACTCAATACCATTTGAAACAAGTTATTGAATGTGAATCTAGGTTTTAAAATAAGATCTACCTGTTTGTTTTTTTTCCCTTATGTCACCCATCATAGTGGTATCTGAGTATTGTGCAAGCTGCATGTTTTACAGAGGTTGGCCTAGGCACTCAAAGATTTCTTTCTGGATTTTTCAACATCTTCATTACATTTTGTATTTTGGAGGTGTTAGTCTTGTCTGACGGCAGTGAGTAGTGGAAGTAAAACAGTCACAAATTCAACACTGACATTTCAAACTTTTAGCACACACAAAGTAGTTTGATGTAATGAAAATAAACACCAAACCACAAATGTGCTTCTCTACAGGATGGTCAAACAAAATCATTTTCCTTCCAGTTTTTGCTAATTTGGAATTAAATTACTGTGCCTTGCTATCAGTGCAGTGAGAAACAGGATACAGATGCATATAATATGTGTATATGGCTATTACCCAGCTGTAGGTGGTATTTTGGTGTTCTAGTATTTAGAGCAGAGGTGGGAAATCTGCAGCCTGTTAGGGTAATCCACTGACAGGCCATGAGACAGTTTGTTTACACTGACCATCTGCAGGCATAGCCGCCTGCAGCTCCTAGTGGCTGTTTGTAAACAAAGTGTCTCACAGCCTGCCAGCAGATTATCCTGTATCGTAGAGCTTGGCTGTCGACAATGGATCGTGTGGTGTGGTCTGGATGAAAGCTGGAGGCATGTACAACACACACTTCACTTCTCTACAAAAGAAAAAGGACACTAAACTATCTATACTACTACATGCCACAAGGGGCCACAACAGTGGTTCCCTTAACCCACCCAGCAATATTTTTAATCTATCCAGCTATACTCTTAGCCCAGCAGAAGAATCTGTCCAAAGCTGATGGCCCCACCTCTCCATGGGGCTCCACTCTGCCAGCCACCCCATGGACTGCTCTAGGCATCCAACAAACTGCTCTGCTCCCCCAGCCACTCCGCATCCCGCAAACTGCTCCACCATATATCTTCAGGCTCCCCGACTACTTAACACAACACTCAATGATATCAGCTCTTAGTAAGTTTAGCTCTTTTGTGATTTCAGCTTGTAGTATTGGAGCCTCAGTGCTGGTGCACTATTAGCCCAAAGTGAATTCAGATCAGCAGTCTGTAACTAGACTCCTAATGGAATCAAAATTAGCTCTGATATTCCACAGTGGAGAGAGGAGGAAGTGCAATTAGCATTAAGGCTCTCACCAGGGGGGCCCATGCCACCAAGTATTAATACCTGTCCCCAGCCTCTCTCAATTCACAGAGTTTTGGAACCCATGTCCCTTACCTAGCGAGTGCTACTTAGTTGATGGTGAGTCCCTCCATCATAACAAAAGGCCAAGTACAGTTCCACTGTCCTTGATTCCCATAATCAGGGTAATAACAATTTATTCTTCCTGCCCCAATAACAGGGACACTGGGGATCCCACAGCAGCCAAAGTGACCATTTGGGCAGCTATGGCCTCATTCTAGGCGGGGTGGGTGTGCCTATGCAAATGAGATCGGCCCCTGAAGTTCTTTTCCACAACTTGCCACACCTCACCACCAGATGTCAGGGTGGAGCTCATCCTGACTTTGCTTACACAATCTGTATGGTAACACCCATTGTTTCACATTCTCTGCGTATATAAAATCTCTCCACTGTATTTTCCACTGAATGCATCCGATGAAGTGAGCTGTGGGTCACGAAAGCTTATGCTCAAATAAATTTGTTAGTCTCTAAAGTGCTACAAGTCCTCCTTTTCTTTTTGCGTATACAGACTAACACGGCTGCTACTGTGAAAGTAGTATTCAGTAGCACTAACCTTTAATGCACTCTGGATGTTTCTTTCTGTGAGTGCCAGTTGACACTATATCACAGAAGACAACAGAAATGTTGTAGGCTGCACTATAAATGCTGTAACTAATAACAAGTATTGAAGCATAAAAATAATTTATAATAAAAGCACAACTTTTTTTTTCTGAATATTCAGAAATAACAACACAGCACCTGAGAATACATAATAAGGATTAAAATTCACTGTTTGAATAATTCTAAAATTTCATACATCATGAATGGATTTACTTTACACCTATTAGATGCCATTATACAGCTGAATAAAATGCCCACCAAGAAACAGATCATGCTGTTCTCCACCGAGATTAAATTAGTTACACCTGAAAACCCTTTTGGTAGAAAAGAACAACATCACATGAACTGAAGGCAAAGCATAAAGAAAGAGATTATGCATTGAAAATGGAGAAGAATTTCGGTGTTTCTTTTGAAAATCTGACTACACCTGAAGGATAAAAGCATAATAGACAAGAAACACTTGCTGTGGTATTTATCCAATGCAAAATAATGACAACACAATGACAATAACAAGAAGCTTAAGCTCAGGCTTGCAGGCACAACTAGTACTAATGTGTGTAACTTTTGTTTTTAAATTTAATATGCTCTTGGTTCACAGAAAGGTCTGAAGAGATTTACAGACTTTTCAAGCAAACCTGGATGAACCAAACTTCATTAGATTCAGAGAGATTTATTCTTCACTGTTGATATCTTGCTAAATATGCAAAAAGAAAAGGAGTACTTGTGGCACCTTAGAGACTAACCAATTTATTTGAGCGTGAGCTTTCGTGAGCTACAGCTCACTTCAAGCTCATGCTCAAATAAATTGCTTAGTTTCTAAGGTGCCACAAGTACTCTTTTTTTTTTTTTGAGAATACAGACTAACACGGCTGTTACTCTGAAACCTTGCTAAATATGGTAATTGTTACACCATCAGAGGCTAAGATTGGACCTGAGGTCACCACAAAGCAAAATGATTTTTTGGGGGAAAGGGGGAAAGCTCTTTTTTTTTCTGAGTAAGAGATAGGAAACAACTAAATGGCAAGTTTTCACAAAATTAACACAGCTTTCCCCATTTTTTGCTGAAAATCTATGGGGAGGGCGGGAATCTGGAATTTCTCATAGTTCTGAATAATTTATGTCCTCAAATTTGGCATTTTGGGGGCATTAAAATGTCAATATGTATTGTGTGACAGCATTTTTCAACAAGTTCACAAGCACAATTATGCAGTTTTTGAACATAAGTGTTTGTCCAGACATTTGACTATCACTGCCAGTTGAGCTCCCTATCATTTATACAGTACCCCAAACAGTGTGAATAACAGAGTGCTCAGTCATGACCTTAACTTCATACGCTCTCGAGGAAATAAAGGGGCATAAGGAGCTCAGTTATTCCCCTGTACAGGCTACCCATATTGCCATAGCCTATGTGAGTGGACAGCAACACCCTGAACAAGTTGGTGACAAGTATCTGCCTCTCCCAACACTGAACAGCAGAGCTGAGCTAGCACAGAGGAGGAAATAAGATATGCCATGAAAATGGCTGGTGCAGCTTGATTCCTTCATGGAAAAATGGAGAAGCAGGAATCATGTGAGAATCATGATTTAAGCCCTGGCCCAGTCCAGGTGCATCACAGCTATATGCTCCCCTCTAACTTGGATGGATTGCAAAGTGTCAGTCCAGCTCATGGAATCATAGAATCATAGAATATCAGGGTTGGAAGGGACCTCAGGAGGTCATCTAGTCCAACCCCCTGCTCAAAGCAGGACCAAACCCCAACTAATATTTTTCCTAATATCCAACCTAAACCTCCCCCACTGCAACTTGAGACCATTACTCCTTGTTCTGTCATCAGCTCCCACTGAGAACAGTCTAGATCCATCCTCTTTGGAACCCCCTTTCAGGTAGTTGAAAGCAGCTATCAAATCCCCCCTCATTCTTCTCTTCCGCAGACTAAACAATCCCAGTTCCCTCAGCCTCTCCTCATAAGTCATGTGTTCCAGTCCCCTAATCATTTTTGTTGCCCTCCGCTGGACTCTTTCCAATTTTTCCACATCCTTCTTGTAGTGTGGGGACAAAAAATGGACACAGTACTCCAGATGAGGCCTCACCAATGTTGAATAGAGGGGAACGATCACGTCCCTTGATCTGCTGGCAATGCCCCTACATATACATTCCAAAATGCCATTGGCCTTCTTGGCAACAAGGCACACTGTTGACTCATATCCAGCTTTTCGTCCACTATAACCCCAAGGTCCTTTTCTGCAGAACTGCTGCTGAGCTGTTCAGTCCCTAGTCTGTAGCGGTGCATTGGATTCTTCCGTCCTAAGTGCAGGACTCTGCACTTGTCCTTGTTGAACCTCATCAGATTTCATCTGCAACACTTTGAAGTGTATGTAAGTTAGAATTTGTGGGAAAATTGCAAATATGTTTAGATGGGTGGAGTTACATACAGCTGGACTTTCAGAGCATGTATGAGTAGAGCTGAGAGAATAGTGGGGAAAATATCAGTGAATATTGATTCAAGCTTGAAAAAAAAAATGGATTGAACATGTTTGTGACTACTTCATGTTCACTTTCTACTAACTATCAAGTGTGCAGCATTACTATTCTGATACTCATGAAACCAGTGGGATATACGTGCCCAGGACCTTTTGAAGCCCACCCCTAGGTGCCTATCTGCCGTAAAGTGCCTACATGCCTTTAAAAATCTCACTTTGCCACCTTTCCAGATTCCAATATCAGTCATTTTTGCTGTAACAATATGGAAATGTGTCCTTAGAATTTTTTTTCTTTACAAAATGGAACACCATGTCCTATACCTTCAAGGAATTTTGCACAAAGTTGACAAAAAAAATCACTATTGGCCAGAGACCCCCATGGAAAAGTTACTACCCCTAAGGTGGCTGGTTTAGTAAAGCACTGCATGGGGGTGTGAAGAGTGAAGACAAAGGGTTATATTAATTCTCTTTTTCAACTTTAATTACCATGAAACTGAAAACTAAGGTCCCAGTCCTGCCAAGACATGACTATATGGAGACCACTGCACCTGTACAGAGTACCATTGACTTTAATGGGGCAATGAGTAGGCATCCAGGTCCACTAGTGTGGATTGCTTAGCAGAACCTTGGCCTATGGCTGCAATGCAACTAAAAGTTGAATAAAAAAAAGAAGAGAGAGATTAGAGTTTGCCCAGGCTGTCAACAGTATTTGCAGACTTTTTAGCTCACAACATCATCTGCCAGCTACTGACATGGTACCAAATTTATCAGGGAAAGTAGCCAGAATAAATGTAGCTACAGCTGGCTGTGGGACTGTGCTGAAAAGCATTTCACAGCCTCAAAGCCAAAGAGGCTGTGGGCTGTGGTTGTCCCTGCAGCAAGTGACCCCCATGTGACAACTGGAGGCAGCGCTCTGCATCCCATCTTTGAGAGGAGCACGGGAAAAAGACTGCAAGGAGTGTAATGGGAAAATCGTGGGAAGGGTTGAAACAGTGGCTTAAAAGCTAAGGTTCATAATAATTAAAAATGAGCAAACATACCACACTACAATGGAAGATATGCAAGGATCCCAACCTTATATATGGCTCAGGACTGTTTAAACCCTGACTGTCTACAATGAAAAGACAGTATAAAATGTGACTCTGGTATACATGGCCCACTACACAGTGGGACTGTGCTAGGTGTGTGAGCAGAGTGGAAGGCACATAGGGGATTTCTGAGAGTGGTATGCAGGCTGGTCCCCAGTAGACAAGATAAGTGTGGGTTTGGAGAGAAGAGCAGGCAAAGAGCTACTGGATCCATGATTACACAGATCTAGTGACTCGAAACCACTGTGTAATAGGATGTGAAGCTTCAATCAACTGTTATTCAGTTTACTGGGCAGAAAGAGAAGTTACAGGAGGGTTGCAGTACAGCTCTTTGCAAGTGCCAGGATTGATCTTGAGAAATGCTGTTCCCTTCCTGCAAGCCACACACCCATAGATAGTACTGCACAAAGCCCAATGTTTTTGGGTGTTTAGCTGGGTAGACAAACAATATCCTAAAGAGATTAAAAAAAACAGATACGCACCAATAACTACACGTATGTATGCTTCCATTAAAATATGGATGGGGCAGAGTTCAGGCAACTCTGTGCTCCCTTTGTATACGTGTTATGATAAAGTCTGTACTTATGCAATGCCCCCACATTCTTGTGAAAGAATAGTGACTTACTACAGCCCTTTGAAGGGTGTTGTGTACTTCCCTTCCCTTCCCCCCAGCCTGGCAAGGATAGTCACTTCTGTTGACTGGTATATAGAAATAAAGAGGCTCTGCCTACTCTCTTCTTCTCCATGCCCCCTTTCCACCATGTTGCTCCCAGGGAAAAATATTTGAACAAGACAGGGGAATTTTCTTATTCCCTAATCCATGCATGGCTGAATAAGGGTTAGCTACTAGCTAGTTTATACTTTGTAATGGTGCATTGGTGCTGCAGATGATAATAAAATGTGAATTATAACTCTGTTTCCTTGTGTCACAAAACATAACCGGTAACTTCCTTATTATTATGCTAAATTTATGTTATTATTTGACATCTGTGCTTCTCTTAATATTGCACTATTTGATTTACTTCTATATAAAATTTCATTTAAAACAAAAAACTTGGTAAAAGCGTGGACTGACTTAAATTTGCCCAACAGATCAGAATTCTGGGAATTCCAAAGAACAGAGGCATACTAATAAAAAGAAGCTGAGCCATAGATTATTCCATTTAAAAGGAATGTAATTCACAAGATATTGATCCAGGAGAGTGAAGCTGTCTGGGTGATATCTAATTTGTCCGATGCTCAGAGAGAGATGGGGAAAAGACTCCATACAGAAGTTAGACATTTTCTGTTTCTGCACTTGCAGGAAGTAGATGTCTTGGAGTTCCAAATACTACATGCTGGAGCAGAGAAAAAAGGTAGTGGTACAGACAATGAATGAATTGTACTTTGGAAAAAATCTATCTAACCCTGAGTGCTAAGAGGCTGTCTTGATTAAATATTTTCTCAGTATATATACCAGCTCTTTTTCTGGAAGGCATTAGGAAGGATTTTGGAAAGCCAGGTATTAGCATTTATACTAGATTGCTAGGAGTTCTAATAACAAAGAAGGCTAATTTAGGTAAATTTTCTGACATGTCAGCATCTTCTAAAAGGGCAACAATTAAATGAACAGCAAAGGCCAAAGGCATTGCTAGAGGCTAATCTATCATTCCAGTCAATTTTGGTGTAAGAAAACCAGCCAGTGTTTCCTCATCTTTGTGTTATACACACACCTTCTCATGATGTCTCAGTGGTAAGCTGAAGATCAATCTAAACCAGTGGGGGACAACTTGCGGCCAGTCAGGGTAATCTACTGGCGGGCCATGAGACAGTTTTTAAATTGACTGTCTGCTGGCAGAGCTGCCCGCACCTCCCAGTGGCCGTGGTTTGACTTTCCTGGCCAATGGGAGCTGCAGGAAGCATGTTAAAGCATGTAAACATACACACACAAATGAGTTGCAGTCTTAGATTCCAAAAGGTAACAGAAACTTCTGCTTTATGCAAACTTTCTATGTCCTCTAGATATAAGCCAAGCCAAGAAGCTTGGGGATTCCTTTCTTATGCTTAGAAATATTGGCCTCTCTAAATTCCAAACAGCATAGTGATACAGTTCTTTCTGATCAGGGATTTTTATTCCTGTCCCAGAATTCAAACTGATGGGACTAGTGTTTGTGCCCATCAATTCTTCCTGTGTGCGGGGAGTGTACAGGGGAAGGGCTTCTCATCCACTGTAACCCCTAGGTCCTTTTCTCCAGAACTGCTGCCAAGCCATTTGGTCCCTAGTCTGTAGCGGTGCATGGGGTTCTTCCGTCCTAAATGCAGGACTCTGCACTTGTCCTTGTTGAACCTCATCAGATTTCTTTTAGCCCAATCCTCCAATTTGTCTAGGGCCCTCTGTATCCTATCCCTACCCTCCAGCGTATCTACCTCTCCTCCCAGTTTAGTGTCATCTGCAAACTTGCTGAGGGTGCAATCCACACCATCCTCCAGATCATTAATGAAGATATTGAACAAAACCGGCCCGAGGACTGACCCTTGGGGCACTCCACTTGATACCGGCTGCCAACTAGACATGGAGACATTGATCACTACCCGTTGAGCCCGACAATCTAGCCAACTTTCTATCCACCTTATAGTCCATTCATCCAGCCCATACTTCTTTAACTTGCTGGGAAGAATACTGTGGGAGACCATGTCAAAAGCTTTGGTAAAGTCAAGGAACAACACGTCCACCGCTTTCCCCTCATCCACAGAGCCAGTTATCTCGTCATAGAAGGCAATCAGATTAGTCAGGCATGACTTGCCCTTGGTGAATCCATGCTGACTGTTCCTGATAAATTTCCTCTCCTCTAAGTGCTTCAGAATTGATTCCTTGAGGATCTGCTCCATGATTTTTCCAGGGACTGAGGTGAGGCTGACTGGCCTGTAGTTCCCAGGATCCTCCTTCTTCCCTTTTTTAAAGATGGGCACTACATTAGCCTTTTTCCAGTCGTCCAGGACTTCCCCGGATCACCATGAGTTTTCAAAGATAATGGCCAATGGCTCTGCAATCACATCCGCCAACTCCTTTAGCACTCTCGGATGCAGCACATCCAGCCCCGTGGACTTGTGCTCGTCCAGCTTTTCTAAATAGTCCCGAACCACTTCTTTCTTCACAGAGGGCTGGTCACCTCCTCCCCATGCTGTGCTGCCCAGTGCAGTAGTCTGGGAGCTGACCTTGTTTGTGAAGACAGAGGCAAAAAAGCATTGAGTACATTAGCTTTTTCCACATCCTCTGTCACTAGGTTGCCTTTCTCATTCAGTAAGGGGCCCACACTTTCCTTGACTTTCTTCTTGTTCCTAACATACCTGAAGAAACCCTTCTTCTTACTCTTAACATCTCTTGCTAGCTGCAACTCCAGGTGTGATTTGGCCTTCCTGATTTCACTCCTGCATGCCTGAGCAATATTTTTATACTATTCCCTGGTCATTTTTCCAATCTTCCACTTCTTAGAAGCTTCTTTTTTGTGTTCAAGATCATCAAGGATTTCACTGTTAAGCCAAGCTGGTCGCCTGCCATTTTTACTATTCTTTCTACACATCGGGATTGTTTGTCCCTGTAACCTCAATAAGGATTCTTTAAAATACAGCCAGCTCTCCTGGACTCCTTTCCCCCTCATGTTATTCTCCCAGGGGATCCTTCCCATCAGTTCCCTGAGGGAGTCAAAGTCTGCTTTTCTGAAGTCCAGGGTCCGTATTCTGCTGCTCTCCTTTCTTCCCTGTGTCAGGATCCTGAACTCGACCATCTCATGGTCACTGCCTCCCAGGTTCCCATCCACTTTAGCTTCTCCTACTAATTCTTCCTGGTTTGTGAGCAGCAGGTCAAGAAGAGCTCTGCCCCTAGTTGGTTCCTCCAGCACTTGCACCAGGAAAATGTCCCCTACACTTTCCAAAAACTTCCTGGTTTGTCTATGCACCGCTGTATTGCTCTCCCAGCAGATATCAGGGTGATTGAAGTCTCCCATGAGAACCAGGGCCTGCGATCTAGTAACTTCCGTGAATTGCCTGAAGAAAGCCTCATCCACCTCATCCCCCTGGTCCTGTGGTCTATAGCAGACTCCCGCCATGACATCACCCTTGTTGCTCACACTTCTAAACTTAATCCAGAGACTCTCAGGTTTTTCTGCAGTTTCATACTTGAGCTCTGAGCAGTCATACTGCTCCCTTACATACAGTGCAACTCCCCCACCTTTTCTGCCCTGCCTGTCCTTCCTGAACAGTTTATATCCATCCGTAACAGTACGCCAGTCATGTGAGTTATCCCACCAAGTCTCTGTTATTCCAATCACATCATAATTCCTTGACTGTGCCAGGACTTCCAGTTCTCCCTGTTTGTTTCCCAGGCTTCTTGCATTTGTGTACAGGCACTTGAGATAACTCGCTGATCGTCCCTCTTTCTCAGTAGGAGGCAGGACCTCTGCCCTCTCACGCACTCCTGCTTGTGCTTCCTCCCAGTATCCCACTTCCCCACTTACCTCATGGCTTTGGTCTCCTTCCCCCAGTGAACTTAATTTAAAGCCCTCCTCACTAGGTTAGCCAGCCTGCTTGAGAAAATGCTCTTCCCTCTCCTCGTTAGGTGGAGCCCGTCTCTGCCTAGCACACCTCCTTCTTGGAACACCATCCCATGGTCAAAGAATCCAAAGCCTTCTCTCCGATACCACATGTGAAGCCAATCGTTGACTTCCATGATTAGACGGTCTCTACCCAGGCCTTTTCCTTCCATGGGGAGGATGGACGAGAACACTACTTGCATTCTTTATCCTTCTTCCCAGAGCCACGTAAATATATTCTTATAAACTTAACATCTATTTTAACTAAAGTAACACACAGGTGAGCCAGACTGGCTTCCAGTTATACACTTGTCAGTGTTCAGTGAGGCCTAGGGGGCCTTGATATGAGCTGGCACCTGGTCTGCCACTGTCACATCTATAGCTGAAAGCTACTGTGTTTCCCAAGCTGTCAGTGTGGCCCCAGAGGAGGCTGTCTTGTCCTCAGCATTAGGGAGATGTGTTGAGATGACAGAGGAGATTCCGGAAATAGGAGAGCCCATTAATACGCCACCTTTGCATCTGGTGATGAAAAATGCTGCCCACTATTGCTAGTTTTAATACTGACAGAATTCTGACTAACTCCTTTCATATCCATCTGGGCATGGAAATAGTTAAACATAAACTTGGTGGTTTTTGTGTGAAAACATGCCTGCTATTTGACACATTTAAGTCATTTTCTACTTTAGATTAGACTACTATAAAGGTTTTAGACTAGTTTATTCACTTGATATCTTTCAAGGTTCAGGAGACAGAAAGTCTGTTTACACTGGAACACTCCCCCCACCCCTACTGTTCCTTTGCCAAGTTGTAAATTTCTTGCTCTCACCCTTCTTAGTGCCAAAGAATGACCACTTAAACAGGAGATAGTCCATTTACATTGACACCTGTCTGAGGTGTTAGTTTGCCTTTTATTTCTAAGGAACTGGTTTCTAAACCTGGGTCATGTATCAGCGATGTCAAACAGTAGAATCTTATAACTTTACATACAATGTTGTCACACACATTTTTGTAGGACAATAATGCTCAGCAAAATATGAGTTTTCAAATGATACCTTACAAGGCATACTTTGTGCAAAATCTATCATAGTATTGTAAAATGATGATCATAAGGGTACAGACTATCACAGATAGGAAGGAAACAGTCAAGGAGAGATCACTGACTAGGTATTTTAGATAGAAAAAATAAAGGAAAAGAAGAAAAGTTGTGAAATGAACATCTTGTGACATGGGAAAATATTTCTCTGCTGAGAGAAATATGTTATTCCCCCTCGCTCCCCATTAACACTACAAGTTGCTGTGTAGCATGAAGGCTCATATCCCATTTCTTCTTTTTCTGCTAAAAAGAGTGTTCAGTAATCCTGTGAAAAATTAAATGGAAAGGGAGATCTTAAAACTTCATTTTTTTAACTGAGAAAGGACACTATCAATTTACTCGTGCATCCGTTTTCTTGGCAGCACTAATTTAGTACAGGCCAGTTTCTGCCTTTGGCTATTAATAGAGAACTCCCACTGACTTTAACAAGAGTTACATACCCATACCTTAAGGGAAAATGTAGCCTCATGTGTACACAATGCTTATGCTAAACTAATTTGTTTATTTGAAATTATTCTTTTCAGTGTATCTTACTGGGAGTGTGGGTGCTTTTGCCTTGGAATAGAGTCAAGTAACATAGTATTTTATATATACAATTACTGCCATATGCTAGTTTCAGAGTTAAAGAGATTGCAATGCTTAAGAAAAACATTGTGTAATTCTTGGGTACAGATTGGTTGCAGCTGATTTTACAAAATATGTGGGAAATCTCTTGTTTATAAAAGAAAAAAAAAGATTAAACCTACAGAATATAGGAATATCACTGATGGTCCAAAAGTGGGGGAAAACCCCTAAAAACTTGACACATGAAAAGTTTTCTATGTTGACCTATGGGGTGTAGACAAAACACAGACAGCTATAACAAGATAGATTTCCAACAAGGAAACTCTGTTTTAGATTTCCACCATCATGATGGGGAAAATGTTACCAAATATTAAACATATTGCTAACAAGAAAGATTAATGTTGGTGCATTGTTCACTGATTTTAACTCTTTTGGGTTAGATGGTTATTAGGATCCAATCAAACTGTAGCAGTTTTGCAGAAATAAGCATAGGAATGTTGATCATCCAACACATTAGTCTCCTCCAAAGTTAATGACAAGATAAGCAATTGAAGATAAGGAACACAATTTAGTAGCAACAGGACAGGCTATAAATAGTTTGTGCAGACAAGAATAAAGGGCATAAATAAGAGGTCCTTTTTATGTACCTTTCTCTTTCCCAACAGAGATTATATTGCAAGCAATGGAACTCATCCAACCGTATTAGAAATGGTTTTCTTTCTATAGTTATAAAAGATCTTACTCAGATATACCTGAAGGTTACCTCTGTTGTATCTAAGTATTATGATGGCAGTTTCAATAACACAAATGTAAACTTTTCAGCCAAGCCACCCCCCCCCACACACACACACCTATAAATCACTGAAAATGATGTGTTGATAGCCTAAACTCTTTATCTACTTTGTTGTAATGTTTCAATAAAATTTGGGGAAGCAGCCAAGGCCAAGGATACTGTAGCTTTCAAAGAGATAAGAGATTTGTAACATTATATTTCATCTAACTAGTTTATTATACACCTTTTTGTGTAGCTGAATGCAAAGTTGGAAAGAACTGTGTCAGCAACTCACATGTATGACTTATACTTGTAATACTTTGTTGCTAATTGCTGGCAGATGAATCTACTTCTGTGCCTCAGAGAACAGAGGATAATACAGGGAAAAAATGATAGATGCACAATGGGAGAAACTCAGCTTTGGAGCTCTCCAAAGAGATGACAATTCTAACAAGTTAAAGAGTGGAACAAGATGCAGTTGCACAAGTTCCAGTATGTCCCAGACACCCATATCCTTATTTTAGTGCTTTTGCTAGAAGGAGTAAATGAAAGACTACTGTGACTGTCAAGGAAATATATTTAGCGAGAGGAAGAAATGCAATGACAATATAATCCACGAGATCAGATTTTGTAACCTCCCCCCATACATCTTTGTTTTTTTTAAAAAACTGCAATGTATCATATTCTGTCTTCTTCACCATTATACCCTCTTGTTCCTTGAACAGTCTGATTGACTTCAAAAATTTGCCAGTGCTCAGAGATTTTGGAAATTTCTTAGAGATCTGGATGGTTATACTGTGGAATGAATGGTTAAAGAACAAGGGCTTCTCTTTGACTATGCAATCAGAATGCATATAAACTCCCTACTACCCACAACACATTACAATGCCTCTGTCACAGGCTGGCTGCCCTTTAAGGCAAGCTGGACTCAGTCTTGACCATGATTTAGCAGCAATCCCTCAGCATCACAGATGAGCTGGCAACATAAATGCTAATTAGTGACCCTAGCTGTGGTGGTGAAGCAGGGAGAATGGATCTGAGAATTCAATACAGGAGGGAAGGCCCTGGAGAGAAGAACAAGAGGTGTGTCTGTCAGGAAAGAGCCTGAGGAAGTCAGGCTGAGTCACCCACAGGGAGAAGAGCAGAGTAGGCTTGGGAGTGGGAAAGCCCTGAGTTAGCCCTGAAATATGAGAAAAATACCCACCGGGAGCAGAGAAGGCTCCTATGGGGGAGCCTTGATATGGGGCCTACTAGGAGCAGGGAGATCCCCAGAGGGAAACTTCTGAAATTCCTGGCAAAGGGAAGCAGTATGGGAATCCTGCTAGTGAAGAAGCAATGCAAGACAGCTTCTGCAGGGGTCAGGCAGCAGATGGTTTCAGTTGAGTTTGAGAGGGGCAGAAGAACTATACGTTTGGACATTGTTTGTGAATTTTAAGTTGGACCTTTAGTTACCAGAGAAGGAGGGTGAGCTGTTATGGGACTTAGCCGGAGTGCCAAGTCACAGAAGTCCCAGGGAGGGAGTTGACAAAAGATGCCAGCTAGAAGTGGGCACTTCTAGGGATGGCAGTGCAAAAGGCAAAGCCCCCTTCAGCGTCATGTCTGCGCATAAGGCGGTCCCCTAGAGATGAGGATGTACCCATACAATAAAGAAGCCTCCAAATTTTAGGTTATTGTCCTTATTCCTCTGGGAGAAAGAAAGAAAAAGTGTGCACATTGTAGAGACTTCACAAGATCTGTAAACAAACAAAAATGGTTATTTTCCTTGAAAGTTAAAGCTCAGATATTAACAAAGGATAAAATATCCAACACCATTTAATACCCATAAGATTAGATTCAGGCTGCTAAATTTCCATAGAGACTTGTTACTCAAGGTGTATAATCATTTAAACAATATTGGCTTAAACATTTAGGACAATTTGTCTGGAAAGAAACTATTTAACTGTCTAAATTCTATATTATATAAATACAGATTTCTATGATGACAGGTTTCAGAGGAACAGCCGTGTTAGTCTGTATTCGCTAAAAGAAAAGGAGTACTTGTGGCACCTTAGAGACTAACCAATTTATTTGAGCATGAGCTTTCGTGAGCCACAGCTCACTTCATCAGATGTATACCGTGGAAACTGCAGCAGACTTTATATACACACAGAGAATATGAAACAATACCTCCTCCCACCCCACTGTCCTGCTGGTAATAGCTTATCTAAAGTGATCAACAGGTGGGCCATTTCCAGCACAAATCCAGGTTTTCTCACCCTCCACCCCCCCACACAAATTCACTCTCCTGCTGGTGCTAGCCCATCCAAAGTGACAACTCTTTACATAATCAAGTCGGGCTATTTCCTGCATAGATCCAGGTTTTCTCACATCCCCCCCACCCCCATACACACACAAACTCACTCTTCTGCTGGTAATAGCTCATCAGTATATTTCTGAAATAAAGTATTTCTCAATAAAATTAGTAGGAGAACATTTTCAAGACCCACAACGCAGAATTCAGCTTCTCCTTTATTTTCCATGGCAACTTCAAGAAGAGGAAAAACTGAAAAGTTTTCTAAATCTGGAGAGAAGGTTTAAAAATGAAAATAGGTGAATATAATATAATTACAATTGAGTCACATAGTTTATATGATTTCTTTCTTTTTTCATCTTAGCTTGAAATACAGTGTGTATATTCCTCTCCATTGTTCCACATTTAGATTTAAAAGCTAATTTGATTCCAAACATGAATATTGCATTAGTGCTGCCACAAACATCAGATCTTGTTATATCAATGAAGCTTTTGGATTCAGGTGCAATAATGGTACCTCTTGTCAGGTACACAAAACCACATTCTGTGGTCCTAAATCCTTATTTGTGCAAAATTCCTGCTTACTTCAAAAGGAAGTTGGCCTGTAGAAGGATTAAAAAATTGTCTATCTTTAGACTCAGTTCCCATTCTTTTGCTTAAATGTTGTAACCAAACCAAATTATTTTTAAACAATAAAAAGCAATTAATAGTAATTATATGATGCATGAAAAAAAAACTTTAATTTTCTTTTGCTGATAGTTTGATTGCTTTTTATGAAATACCCCTACTCATCACAAAACTAGACTGAATTTAGTACAGCAGCATGATAGATTTAAATTTGTATTTATCAGCTGGTGAGTGGATGTTTCAGAAGACCTATTACTTCAAATTAACAATCATAGGTTATTAATGAAGAAATGTAACATTCTTAATTCACTGTTTTAAAACACTTTCAGATATTGAAGTAATCAACACAGAATGAATAAAGTTTAATTCCATTGCAGAACATAATTCAATAAATGTATAGCAAAATAGATATGCGTATATACAGAGAGAAACTCACAGGGATAAACTTATTTTTATTGAGAATTCTTATTTTAAACACTTTTTTCCTGGAGACATGCTGCCCTCTAAGGTTCTTCACATGATATTTCTAGACTAAATATGAAAATATTGGAAATCTTATAAAATAACTTAGTCCTATGAGATTTGCAGACTAATGTTTATCCAAAACTGTTCGGAGAAATTCAGATAAGTATTCAAACAGAATTGTCAAACATGTTAAGTTTGCTTATTACTGTAACAATAAATTAAATAGTGTAACTGTTTTTGATATGCATGAAAGTCCTTATCTGAGACATGTTTCAGAGGAACAGCCGTGTTAGTCTGTATTCGCAAAAAGAAAAGGAGTACTTGTGGCACCTTAGAGACTAACCAATTTATTTGAGCATGAGCTTTCGTGAGCTACAGCTCACTTCATCAGATGTCTGAGAATATTTTCCTTATTAAGAAAGATGTTGATAGGCCCAATTCTGCCACCCTTACTCTACGAGTAGTCTGATATAAATAAATGGGATTACTGACTATGACTAAGGATGGCAGAATCTGGATCTAAATACCTTATAGAATGAATATTTTTCTCTAGCCTGTTTCATAACCAGCATACACACAAAGGCTGGTGCAGCGAGGGTTGCCAAGCCCCCAGAATTGTCCTGGCCTCTACAGGAATTAAAGATTAATATTTAATTAACTATTATGTCATGTGATTAAACCTCCGGGAATACATCCAAACAAAATTGACAACCCTAGGTGCAGCCAATGATTTTCTTTGTGGAGCATCGAATTGTCTGCCATAAATTGCTTCATTATTATGTTAACAATATAATTCTCCTAGATCAGTGGTTCCCAAACTTGTTCCACAGCTTGTGCAGGGAAAGCCCCTGGCAGGCCTGGCCAGTTTGTTTACCTGCCGGGTCCACAGGATCGGCCGATCGCGGCTCCCAGTGGCTGTGGTTCGCTGCTCCAGGCCAATGGGAGCTGCTGGAAGCCGTAGCCAGTATGTCCCTTGGCCCGCGCTACTTCCAGCAGCTCCCATTGGCCTGGAGCAGCGAACTGTGGCCACTGGGACCCACAATCAGCCGAACCTGTGGACGCGGCAGGTAAACAAACTGGCCTGGCCCGCCAGGGGCTTCCCCTGCATGAGCGGTGGAACAAGTTTGGGAACCACTGTCCTAGATCCCACTCCAATGTCAGTAGTGATTCTTCATCATCTGACATCCAGAAATGGGCTCCTTTTAACTCTGGAGTGGCTCCTTATTTCCATTCTCATTTTGGCTTTGGGTTATTTTCCCCGTCGTCCACCTCTCTGTCTCCCTGGGCTCAATGTTATCCATTTCATACTCATGAGGCAGTGGTATTCTTAGTTAAAAAATCTGAGGAATTTTCAAGTTCACTAAATCTTTCTGGGTATGTTTTGCATTTATTTTATGTCAGTTGACAATTCTTAAACTCCTATTTTCTTTTTGCTTTGTTGGGCCTGATCCAAACCCCATTGACACTATATGGAACAACTCATATTGACTTTACTAGGGGCTTGTCTGCACTTACTGGAGGATTAACGCGCAGTGATTAATGCATCAGTGGTCAATTTAGCGGGTCTAAGACCCACTAAATCGACTGCAGATCACTCTTCCATTGATTCCTGTACTCCACCTGCTTGAGAAGAGTAGGGGGAGTCAACAGGAGAGCATCTCCTGTCAACATTGCATAGTGTGGACCCGCAGTAAGTAGATCTAAGCTACATTGACTTGAGTTACACTATTCACGTAACTCAAATTGTGTAGCTTAGATCGACTTTTCCCTGTAGAATAGAGTAAGGCCTAGGTCTTCTTTGAGGTGATTTGGAGACCAAGGGGCAGATCTTCAAAGGCAAAAAGGGGGTGAGGAGTCTGATGCCTATTAAAAGTCAAGGGGTGGTGGGCAACCAACTTCCCTTTTTGACTTTGAAAATTTCCCCCTTGCTGGTTGTGTCATAAGTTTTATTTTATCTAATTAGTATTAAAAGGAAAAAAATATGCAGATTGGTGCAAACTTATTAAATAGGATCTGGAAGGGGAAGACCTTCTATTGAAATGAACAGCTGGAAACAATCAAGTAGTTTAGTAGTGGGGTAAGAAGGGACTCTTAGAGTTCCCAGAATACTTGAGCTTGGGAAAATCTGGATTTAGTTATGTTGACGGCTATTACCCCTTAATTTAGGGATAAAGAATATTTTAATGAAGAAGGGCACATTCATATGATCCCTCTGAAATACATGAACAAACATGTTGCTATTCTGGTTTAAAAAGCACATTAACAGTGTAACTCTAATTAATTGTCTTTTCCACCAGGTCAGTTTCTTGTAATATTAAATGTCATTGTTTCTTTACAACAACTAAGGAAATAACGCTTTCCACTTGCTACTCTGTTCCACATTTCCTCAATTTGTGTCCAGGGATAAATATCTCCTGATTGAATCTTAGTACATCCTTTTAACTGTTTCATAAATCTAATGATCAGTGTGCTTTGGTATACTTAATTGATTTTGAAAAATTTCAAATGGCGAAAAGTACTAAGAGTCCACACATGTAGAGAGATAAATAACAAAGGCAAGAGACCAGCTCCTTTATCATTATGAAGAACATAATGACTATTTATCTAAAGATCATTAGGGTACCACAGCATAAATATTTATACTAAATTATCTGAAATTGAGAAACTTCCATAATTCATTTGTTCTTTCCTATATATATATATATATATATATATATATGCGCGTTGTGCATTTTTGTTATTTTTTTTAATGTTTTGCCAAATTACATTAATTCCATTTTGGTTCAAACGAGAGTCCAGAGCTTGCATTTCATAGATACATGTTCTCAGTGAAATCATTGGGGTGGGAGGAAGCGATAAAGGATTGCATCTCACTTATGGCCTGATCCAAAATCCACTGAATTCTGTGGATTTTCAGTCCCACTTTGGTTCCTATATCTCAGGTAAAAGGCTGTAGCAGCCTTCACTGCAGGAACTGGAAAACACTGCTGGAGTGTATGCTGGGGGTACGAGGGATGTGTCAGAGCTGCAGCATACTGTGCTGTGAATATTTGCGGTTGTGCTTCTGGAATGTAGGCAGCACTTCTGGATGCTGAAATCATGCTGGAGGAAGCTCCAGTTACTGGAGCAACCCAGAAATGAGAGGACGCAAGCATGGCTGAAAGCCGTCCTAGTCCCATTTTCTGGGGGTTGGAGTTCTGACCAGTGCCTCTAAGAGGTGCAGCATACAGTCTCACTCAATGTGGATATTTCCAGTGTCTTCAGTAGGCTTTGGTTCAGCTTCTTAAGCCAAAATCCTACAATGAGATGCATGATCCCTGCACCTGGGCAGAAGTCAATGAGGTTTCTGCTTGTATGCAACTAAAATGTTTTGCAAAATTGATACTAGAGCTTTTCAGAATCTTCTGGAGGTTTTATGAAATACCACCCTTTTGATTTCTTCCATGTCTACCTCACTTGTTGTAAATCTGGCAATCCAATTCAAAGTACCTAACCAGTCTGTAGTTCTATTTTAGATCCCCATAAGTTTAATGCATACACTATCAGTGTGCTATGAAGACCTAAATGAAACAAACAGAATACAATATAGTCTATGCCCTGTTGCTTAGAGCTACCAACATATTTTAACAAGTATCTGTAGTAATAAAATGTAAGCAGTATAGGAAGGTGAGACCCATATCACCTCCATAACTTCTTTTCTCATTGGTCATTTGATTTCTCCCCTTGTGTTCACCTGCTGTATCCTAATGGATACATAATTCACTGGGATAGGAAATCTTCATCTAGATTCATGACTAAGATAGAGTAGGGGTGTGGATTCCAGAAACTCTTTACCCTTCTCCTTACAAGTTATAAGGTTTTCCTTTCCTTGTGGGATGTCTGAATGAAGTTATCTGTACAATGGTAATCTAACCATCAACAAGACCTATTAAAGCAAAAAGAATATGGAGCTAAAACAAACAAAACTGTTTGCTTAACATACCTACATTTACACTTTTCAAAAGCTAAAATAGATACGACGGGGAGGAGCGTATGACTCTTTAGCAATGATTGATAGCTGATGTCTAAAGGGTCAATGACCTTACTCACAAAGGCCAGGCTATTTGGTTGTATCTAGGTTTAGTCAGGCTTCTTGTTAAAATCCCCGAAGTAGGCAGTGGGATTTTGTTTGTGGGTTGTTGTTGTTGTTTGCTTGTTTGTCATGAACTATGAATTATGGACAGAGGAGCGTACAAAACCCTCTGTCACAAAAGATAGAGGAAATATGTGCAGAAGATGATAGGTCTGACCATTTAGGCAACCTTTATCTTCCCTCTTCCCCCCACCCCGCTTAAAAAAAAAATTTGAGACACCCATGAAGGGACACTGGATGAGTCAAGATATTAACAGAAATGGAGACTTTTGTTCGCACATTGACATTTGAAATAGTAACCAGGGCAGAAATGATCAAGGATCAAATTCTACTCAACTTTCTAATGCAGGTGATCCCTGCAAAAGTCAGTGGGACAGCTCCCAAAATTGATTGGCTCACAAGTGTTATTACCATCTGATAGTTTGTAATGTGGTTTATGCTAGGTAAAGTGAGTTGACAATTTTAGGTCAGTTCTTATGCTGGACAGATTGTGGCGGTTCAGTGATGAGACAGAACACAGCTTTATGCAAGCAAGCAGGCTGGTCAGCGGAGATGGGCTGTTCTGCCCCCCTGCCTTCCACCTTCTCCTTTTATTATATTTCTCCCCCTAAGCATTACACACTGCTACCCAAAGGAACGTATGACGTTGATTAATATACTTAGTTATCATCCTTTATCTACTACAATCCTGGTTCTCAGGCCTTGAGCCCAGGCTAAGAAAGCCTCCCACAGTTGCTGTCCAAACAATCAAGTTCTCATGGTTCATATCTAGCCCTTGTCCTTGGATAGAGCAATGTGTGCATTGCTTCTACAAAACAGTCAGGGTGTGCCCTGCCTGCTTCCAGGTGGAATAGCTAAACATGAACTCTTCAACAGATAACCACATTACAAGAACTGCCATAACTGGAGTACATTCAGTTAGGAAAATATCTTACAAAAATCAAAGAACGGGCAAAGACTGAATTAGAATGTACAAAATAATATGTCAGGTTTTTTTTAAATCAAAAACTGGGGGCAGGAAGGGGAAAAGGAAGGAACACCCCAAGGTAGAACATTATCAGTCATTTGAATGTAAACTAAATGAACATTTACAATTTGAACCTTACGAAATGGAAAATCTTCAATTTGAAACAAAACCTGTATTTTTGTTTCAATTCATTTAGTTGACACATAAAAAATTGCACCAATTCGGGGATCACCATTTTGGAAACACTCCTAAAATGGCAGGAAGGTTGGGTAGGGAAGTGGCAGTATCAAAATGAGCTGGAATGGCAGGAAGATTTGGAGGTATGATTGAGTCACTGGTTCATGTTTAGTAGATGTATTGGCTGGCTAGGCAGGGACTTGTAGCTGCATATTGCCCATACGCAATTTATAAATCCCCATGCTTGCTACTGGCAAGCTTATGGTAAGAATGATGTCAGAGGAGAGACAGGCTAAGGAGAGACTACAATTACATCCTGAGAGACAGCTCAGGAAAACAAGGGTTGTTGCATGGTGGGACTCTGCCAAATGTTGTTCCTGAAAGTGATGCTTGAAATTAAAAAGTTATAAGTAGGTGGATGCTGGTGGTGCAATGGAAAGGAAATATAGAAAATGAGTTTAGGGATATTACTTGGATTGAGATTGTCCTGTGACCTATTAGCTATATAGACCTAAGAAGGGGCAACGGAACACGTTTTTCAGTATAGACATACAATTGCAATTGTCTTAATGAAAAATTACATGGGAAGTTTTCTATTAGGTCAGATTTGTAAAGGCATCATTGTCATTTGACCAATGTGCCTGTAGAGTGGAGTGAAGGGGTGCGTGGCCTACATTCCTATCTATGGGCTCTCTCTATTGTATGTTATAGGATGGGAAGGAAAGCAACCTTTGTGGGCATTGCTACCAGTGTGCCAGTTGTGGGGGTAGAACACCCTCTCCAAAGTTTTTGCACTTGCTCCAACTTCCGTAGATGGCAGAGCCGGAGGTGGGGTGGGGTGCAGAGCTGGGCATGGCCTGACTACTTTTAAGCAGTGGTCCTGTATTAAATCAGTACAGCTGCTGCCAGAGAGGTCCAGAGCATTGATCTGGCTGCATGGTCACAATACCACTGAAATCTGAACCGGATGCTCCTTTGTACAGATAGGAGGATGGTAGCTGGACCAAATTTTATTGAGTAGTGTTGTGACCAGGCACACAAGATTGCAACACCACTGAATCTTTGACCCAACTGCCTCTCTGTCTGAATGGAGGGGTGACTGGGCCTAATGGTGTTGCAATCAAGGCACACAAGGAGTTTGTTTGTGCATGGAAGGGCACAGAGGAATCCTGGCAGCACCAACTCATGCACTGTGTGGGTAAGAGAGAAGGAAGACTCCCTGGCCAAGGAAGATCTAGGTGCGAGTAAGGACTGGGACATGGTCTTTGCTGAGGGCAGGGGAGAACCAGAATCCCCCATACACAAATGGCACAAATATCTGAATTGGTGCCACTGTCTTCTACCCCTCCAATTGGGCAAGGAAAAGGCAGACAGGGGTAAAGAGAGGGTGGAGCTTTGACTCTGTCCTTCCCACTGTGCCAGCCTTCCTCTGCTTCTTGGGCAGTACAGCTATGCACTCCCTTTTACGGAGGGCAGATTGCATGGTTACACTTTCTCTCCGAGGCATATTTCAGCTGGCATAACCCATCATAGTTCTAATAACATCAACAGAGTCATGCTAATTTAAACCAGCAGGAGATTTAACCCAGACAATCTGGAGTACAGAATGACAGTGATAGCTAAGGATACATAAGTATTTCCATCCTAAACCTGCTGTGAGTAAGAGAGAATGACACAATGCTTAAAATGCCGGAATTCCTTGGAGCACTGCCTGTCTAATGCTACCACTGTACCAATGCTCACTGTGAATCGATAACAAATGGCTGGTTGTTTGTTATTTTAAAAAAAAATACTAGTGTAGTCACCCTCTTAAAAGTCATTTTGTGTTCTTCTGTCATGTGTGGGTTTGGGTTCCCCCAAAATCAGACTCTTTCCCTCCCTCAGAAAGGAGTCTAATGCAACCACCAACATTATTTATCACTTTAACAGCAAAATCATACACAATTGTAACCAGTTAGCCTCTGAGAATAAAGTTAATTCTATAGCAAGAATGGACCTTGGGACATTTTTTGTTTGTTTGTTTAGCCGCATTACTATAAATATGTCTCTTTTTAGTGTTACCTCTGCATTTATTATTCGGTAAAAGTAAATGCTCTCCTGTGCAATATATTCTATAATCATTTTAATCAAATAATGTGGCAAGCATGGGTATTTGTAATCTAAGGGGAAACTGATTTTATATTTCTAATTAAAAACATAAGAAGTTATATGCTGGATACTGTGGGCATTTTCTATTTCTTTGTATTTCAAGGATGTGGATTCTGTCTTTTACCTAATTGAAATTCTTCACCATAGGAAGTTTTATTAGGAAAAATAAAGAATAAGGTTATTCTGTCCTCTCCATGGAGAAGATTAAATAGCTACTGTATAAAAGCATTAGAGATGAGATTCAGAAAAGAACTTGAGACATCCCATAATAAATTGGTTCTAAACCAATATAGGCAGCAAGCAAAAAACAAAAACAAAACAAAACACACACAATCACACAACCAAACACATCCAGGATTGATTTAGTCCCTGTGCTGTGGGTATTCTGAGCAAAAGAAGAACAGAAAATAACTCTGAAATCAACATTAATTTATAAATACATTTTTTCTGACATACTGATGAGTGAACATACAAATTAGATTATAAACCAGTAACAGTGATCTTTTTATTCATACCAACAACACAACATCTTTGTTAGGAATCAGAATCATGAATAAAAATCCTAGCTCAATGCAAATAATGTATCAGTTATTGTTACTTTGTGTGCTGAGTATAAACTAAATAAATACTGTATCTATTATTTGTTATAGGGAGCTGCTTCCAGAGAAATAAGATTATTGGCATGATCAGTGCTGCTCTCCTCTCATTCTTCACTCCTTTCTTCGCCCTCTCCAGCTGCCATATGAACAGCTGGTTTTTGACTGGCAAGACTGTGACACCATGGTATGCAATGGATTTAGGGTGTTACCCCAGAATTTTACATTCCTTCATGTACCCAGAACTTGACAGTACTGCAGTCAGCCATTTTGTATGTTCAGCCACTGCCAGTTGAAAATCAAACATCACATAGATAGGAAAATCTTAGGCCTTTGTGAGGCAAGTTCAGACAACTCCATTCTTGAAGTTTGTTAATTAGAATGGAAGGATGGAACAGAAAGTTTGGAACAGAGTGAGTGAACAGCAACCTTGGTTTTAGGTGCCCCGACTTATTGTTGTTATAGCTAAAAATACTAGATATGTTTTGAGATAATGAGTAGTTTGCTGAAATTAGGAGAATTGGTGACCTAGTAGAGGTTGTTATGCTGACTCACTAGGAGTTACTATAGGTTCTGTGCTTTGCTAGATAGCTATTAAAGATTAGGTAAAAGTAAATACCTTGGAGCAGTCCGAGGGAGCTTTTCTTCAGGCAAGGAGCTGACATCTAAACTCCCCATCAGCTGGACAGAAAGAGGGACCCTTGAAGCCCAGCTGGTGATCACTCAAAACCATCTCATAGTGTGGGTAACTATATATGGTATGTCCTAAACCTATTGAGTATGTGTGTGCCTGCTTAATATCTAATAAATAGTAGATTTAGATAAGAACAGGCTTCCTTGTATCAATCATTTATCAGATGGAAGCACTGTGTTCCCATTGATTTATTCCTAATACCACCCGGAGAGAAACAGTTAAGTTACCCCTGCTATGGGTTCTGAGAAACACTGGGTAACAAGGGACTAGGTGGGGATAGAGATAGACATTTAATAATACTTCATATTTCTACAGCTCTTTTCATTCAAAGACCGCCAAGTCAAAGAGATGGGTATTATTATTCCTGTTTTACAGATCAGGAAACTGAGGCATAGAGGGTTCAAATAACTTGCCGAATAAGACTCAGTCAGTTGTAAAGCTAGGTCTAGAATCCAGGTCTCCTGATTCCTACCCCTATTCTTTAACTACTGAACCGTACTGCTTCTGTGAACACCAGTATTCAAAAGAAAGCTACTACTTTGGGCAAACTTAAATAGTTCCACAAGTTAAAATGATTTGAGTAGTTCAAAAGTTATTCCCTTTCTTTAAAATGGGGAATATAGAACATCTCAGAGTGGAGGAACTTTTTAAAGGAGCTCACTTTAAGTATTTAAATTCATTTTTCAACAATGTGAGCATCTTACCGCAGAGAATCCTTGTGTATATTATACTACATTACTTGAGCGAAAATCTACCCTGACAGGTAGGAGATTGGATGGTTGCAAGTGAGACCAGATTTAGATCCCCTTATTCAATACTATGGTTCTGTCTATGTGTAGATTATTGTAAACATTTCATTTTATACATGTTAGAATAGGTATTAACATTAGTTAAGGACAAATACCTCAGCAGAAAAAAATAACTCAGATCTTAGTACTACAGTATCTAAATCAAATTCTGGGCTGGAGAGAAGCTTTGACAGAGGCACAGGAGGGTTGTCCCTGGCATGTAACTGCTCAGTTCTAGGAACAGCCTCAGGAAAGGTTTATGATTTAGAGATTAATCATCCTTCCCCTGGCACCCTCTCAAAATGCAGAGTCAAAATGTGGGGATGAAAACCTGGAGCATATCTACACCAGTGTAATAATGGAGTGACAGAGAGGTGGGTCAGTTGCATTCTCTTTTTCTGTTGCTGTAGGTCTTTGAGTAACACTTTTAGTTGTAATTCAAGTGTGGAACTCTGTTTCCTTTTCAAAGCTTCCCACTCTCTCTGGAACAGTTTGCCTTTTAAAATAACTGATCTTGAGAAAATAAAGATGCTTTAAACATTTTATCCTAGCAGTATCTTCCCAGGTGCCCTTTACTTGCTTGTATTTTTGTCAATCAGTATTCATAATTGTGCTGATCAACCCTCTAAACTGGTTCTTTGTTTCAACATATCATCACAGAATATAATATATATGATAATGATGCAAAGCATTCCTAGTGTATGAAATTCAAGATACTGCCAAAAATCCCCTACTGTCTTTATTATAAACTTGATATCCAGGCCAATGCTACAAACACTGATCTTTAAACAAATCTGCATTACAGAAAATCAGCTCCGTGCTGTTAATTATTGATTTGGTTGGTTGGTTACTACTGAACCCAGCCACTATTTTCCAATATGTATGTCAGCTTCCTGAACTTCAAGGTACAGATTTCGAATTAGAACAACCCTTTCAAAAGTGATTTAAGCATTTTGGTGTTACTGTGCTCAGCATTGCAATGCCTAACAGGTTTAGAATCCTAAAGCTCATCTTACAAAGAGATTTAGGTACTTTTGAAAAGGAGATCAGTTAAGTGTTGCAACGCTGAGTGCTTTAAAAACTTTTAAAATCTCAGGAGCCGAAGTCTAACTGAAAATCAGTGGAATGTAGGCTCCTAAGCCACATAGGCACTTTTGAAAATTTTACTCCTGATCTTACATGGTTATGCATGGAAATACATGAAGTTCTCTCCACCATTATCCTACATTGCCATGTAGGGAAGTTCTGGATCTTGAATATGGGCATGGGGCAGAGACAGTTGAGCATGCCTGATACTACACAACACTAAGCAATGGACAGAGAGAGGAAGGAGAATGGCAGGAAAAGAACAGAATTGTAACTACACAACCTCCAACACACAGTTACAGAATTGTAACTACACAACCTCCAACCACCAACACAATGGAGATGGGCCAGGATGGTGGGGAAAAGTAAACTTCACCACGTTACTCATCCTGATGTGGCACAGGTATGCACCATCACCTTTCAGGATCAAAGTAAACTCTCAACTTAGGCCTAACTATTTATCTATTTTTTTAAAAATTATATTACTTACATTTTAGCTTTGCTTTTAGCCTGGTGTAAAGGGATGGAACCTAGTTACCTTGTTCAAGGAGCAGCACAGAGAAAGAAGCTTGACTTGGAGACATACTATTTCCACATCACTTCCTTTGTTGCTTTCAGTTGTTACTAATTTAAGGCTGGTCCACATCCACCACAAACAACTACTATCCACACACAAAGGCTTTGACCATTCCTAACCTATCTACTCAGAAGGAAAGAAGTAGTGGATGCTCAGTATCTGCTTACCCCTGTGCACCTGAACTAAAGAGCCATGAAGGTTCTGTACAGAGATTGGGGTATGTGTTTGTTGTGTGTTCTTACTCCACAAATATTGTGCTTGCACAAGGAGCTCTTCAGCTATTGAAAAACCAAAGGGGTTTCATACAGGAAATGGGAGGAAGGGCTCGTCACCGAGGAAGTATATGTGGGAATAGCAGGAGCATTTGGAGACAAAATTAGGAAAGCCAAGGCAAAGAATGAGTTACAGCTGCAAAGGAATGTTAGAGACCACAAGAAGGGGTTCTTCAAATATGTCAGGCAAAAAAGAAATATCAGGGACAGTGTGGGTCCACTGCTCAATGGAGAAGGTGGCATGGTAATGGAAGATGATAGGAAAGCAGAGCTGCTCAAGTTCTACTTTGCTTCATTCTTCTCACAAAAAATAACGTGACTGGATGACCAGCATAGTTTCCATAGACAATAAAGGGGAAGGGAGGCAGATCAGGATAAGTAAAGAACACGTCAGAGATCTTCTCACCAATTTGACCATCAGTGGGGCCTGATGCTATTCATCCTTGGATGCTGAGGGAATTAACTGACAAAATCTCAGAGCCACTGGCAATAATATTTGCAAACTCATGGGTGACAGGAGATGTCCCAGAAGACTGGAGAAGGACTAATATAGTTGCCATCTTTAAAAAGGGATAAAAGGAAGAGCCAGGGAACTATAGACCAGATACCCTGAACTCGATACCTGGGAAGCTACTAGAGAAATGTATAAAACATTCAATTTGCAAATACTTGGAGGATGAAGAGATAATCCCTAGCAGCCAGTATGGATTTACTAAGAACAAATCATGCCAAACCAGCTTGATTTTCCTCTTTGACAGGGTAACTAGTTCAGTGGATATGGGAATGCGGTGAACATAATATGCATGGACTTCAGCAAGGCTTTTGACACAATCCCACATGACATACTGTTAAGTAAGCTGGAAAAATGCTTGCTCAGCAGAACTACCTTTTAAGTGGACACATAATTGGTTAAACAAGCTAAAAAAAAAGTAATGATTAATGGAAGGATGTCAGTAGAGGGAGACAGGGTGGTCTCCCTCCAAACCAGAGGGTAAAAAGCCACTCTCTCAGCCTGAGAGGGCGGAGCCAGGCCAAGCTTACTCCAACCTCTGGAAGGGGAGGGGTGAAACAGGAAGTACAAAAGGCAGGGCCCTTAGCCCAGTCAGGGGAGCACCAGGGAGGGAGACAAACACAGACTGCTGGCTGTTCCCTGCAGACCCTGCTGCTGAACCAGGGGATGCTGGATAGCCATCTGACCTTGAGAAAGGACTCAGGCTACCAGGACTGCCAACCGCAGAGTACCCCAAGGGACTGAAGGAGCCAGGCAGTGCCCCAAGCCAGAGTGAGCTGGTGGCTGAATATCCCGACGAGTTGGAGGAACCAGAGGGACCCATCGAGAGACCGGGTAGGAAGTAGCCCAGGGGCAGAACTGGACAGTGCGGTAAGTCAGTATTTGGTCAGAGTGTTGTGGACAGATTCCCCGCTGACCCAGTGGCAGGACCCTCTCCTCTCACCACTGTCAGGGCCTTGGGCTGGAATGCAGTGCAGTCAGATGGACCTGCATTCCCCTATCCCTGCCACCCCACCTCAGGTGTCAGAACCCCGATAAAGAGCTCTGAGCCTTGCTGGCACTCCCCTGCCTGAGGGGCATGCCACAGCCTCTTGCTGGCGCTCCCGGGTTTGAGGGGTGTGTCACACACTCTGGCTGGTACTCCTGTGTTGCATCAATTATGATGGCATATCTCCCTCCGCTAATTCCCCATCAATGGAGAGGTGTGACCAAGGCCTTTCGGTGAGGCAGTAGCTCCTCACTGCCCCCCAGTGGCTCTGCAGATGAACTGAGACCTTGCTACAGTCAGATTGGAGGGAGGTCTCAAGTGGAGTTCCACGGGGATCTGTTCTGTGCCCAGTGTTGTTTAAGATCTTTATTAATGACTTGGATGTAGGAATAGAGATCAGACTGGTCAGATTTGCAGATGCCACAAAACTAGGGAGGATTGCCAACACTTTGAGGATAGAGCTAAGATTCAAAGGGATCTTGATAAATTGGAGAACTGGGCTATAGCCAACAAAATGAAATTCAACAAAGACAAATGTAAAGTGCTACACTTTGGGAAGAAAAACCAAATGCCCAAATACAGAATGGGGGATAACTGGTTTGGCAACAGCACTGCTGAGAATGATCTGGGAATTGTGGTGGATCACAATCTCAACATGAGTCAGCAATGCAATGCTATTACAAACAAAGCAAATGTAAATTTAGTTGCATTAACAGAGGCATAGAATGAAAATCACAGGAGGTGATAGAACTGCTTTACTCAGAGCTGGTTAGACCTCTGCTGGATTGTGTCCAATTTTTGTCACCACTGTATAGAAAGTATGATGAGACTCTGGAAAGAATCCAGAGACAAGTAACAAAGAGGTCAAAGGGATTGAATGCAAGCCGTATGATCAAAAGCTAAAGGAACTGTTGGGTTTTGGGTTTTTTTGGAAAGGAGGAGATTAAGGGAGGGGGGAGGATATGATAGCAGTCTTCAAATACTTGAAAGGCTGCCATAAAAAAGATGGAGAAAAGTTGCTCTCTTGCCACAGAGGCAGGGCAAGAGGTAATGGGTTCAAACTACAGCACAGAAGATTTAGATGACATCTCAGGAAAAACTTCCTAACTGTATTAACAGTAGGACAATTGCATAGACTGCCTAGGGATGCTGTGGACATTCCTTCACTCGAGGATTTCCGAGGGAGGCTGGATAGCCATCTGTCTTGGATGATTTAGATAGAACAAATCCTGTATCTTGGCAGCAGATTAGAGTAGATGACCTTCTAACCCTATTGTTCTATAATTCTATGATTCTATGACTAACCCTCCCTGGTTATTATAGGGTTTACCCACCCCATCAAAAAAAAAAACAACATGACTTAGATTTAGGTTATGATTTTATGTTGGATCAATAAGAGAAAAAAGGTCTCATTCAATTAACAACTGTGGGCTAAATACTATGTTCGGTTCCTACTAAGTCAAAACTCCATGTGAAGCCACTACGGGGCTATATTTGGTAAGTGTCTTTCCTATATATTGTCAAACTTTCCTGAAGAGAAACAGTCATTTGATAAAGGAAATGTCTAAAGATCAGAAACTGACTGAGTTATCCATGGTCAAAGGTGATCAAATATTAATCTCTGGCAAAGGTAGGAGGCTTGGATATTAACCTATAATCTCTGATCTATCCGGTACTATCAGTCCAATATTACACAATACTGTGTTGTTTTTGAAAAGAGGGAAGGTGAAGAACTGTGTCTCCAAGAAAATGTATAGCACAAGGGGAATTTAGGTAGACATAATGCAAGTACTACAGTTGGAAAAGATTATTATAACAAGGACATAACATGTGGCTTGCAAAGAAATGCCACATCAATAATCTTTATTGATAACAGGTTGTTAAAATCTTGCTAAAATGTCTCCTCTGAATTACGGTACTTGCACCAAAATGCTCCCTTACACCATTCTGGGACTCTGGCTTAATGTTACCTCAGAGGGAAGAATGCAAATACAGAGTCAGGACTACTACTTCCTGCAGTATCTGGATTTTCCTTGGAAGTCTGTTTTTCAGGTACTGATCAGGCCTCACATGCCACAGTAATGGATGCCCTAAAAGAACATCACGCAATACTGATAGTAAGCCTGAACTTAGTTAACTTATGAGAGCCCAACAAAATTCTATTGCAAGCCAGTTTGGCTAGAGGCTTGCTTTTTCTGTCTTCCCTCTCTGAAAATGTTATTCCATTGCACTAGGCAGCCTGCTGCTTCTCTGGTGTTTGCTGTTCTGTTATGCTCTGCCAATAATCCTTGCCATGTATGTGAATGTGCATAAGAGTCATAGTCAAAAAGAATTTGCCACAGGGCATCTTATATTATTGTTAAATCCTTTTGTACCCAGAGTATCCAGATGTAACTCAGTTTTATTCCAGTCCTCATATAATGCAGTGCCAGTGTGCCAATGCTTGAAGAAAGAAATCCTAATGACTTGGCTCACCAGCAACCCTTCCCCATGTGCTGCTTTTTTTTTTCTGTTGAGGAATTTTGCTTAATGCTGTTTAAATAGCTGCATGCTTTATAGAGTGCAATATGCTGAGGAAGATTCTTTGTAGTATTGAAATATTCATGGTTTTGATCCAATGCAAGCACTCCCTTGTGTCTCCTTTGGTTTTACAGGCACTAAATAAAAAGTAGCTTGTGTATCAGCAGTATTGGGACCTTTAAAAGAAAAACTGTAAAGTAAGCTTCCTGGAGAGGTTCTCTTCACTGAAATTATTCTAGCCAACATCTAGATCAGTAACGGATACATACCATTTCTCTATGTCAGTGGCTTTCAGTCTTTCTAGACTATTTTACCCCTTTCAGGAATCTGATTTGTCTTGCATACCCCCCAGTTACACCTCGCTTAAAAACTACTTGCTTACAAAATCAGGCATAAAAATACAAAAGTGTCACAGCACAATAATAATCCAAAATAACTTACTTGCTCATTGTTAGGGGGCTTATTCCTTCACCCACTTACTTCCCTGGTCCTTCTCGCATGAACAGAGAGCAACAATACCCGAAGTCCAAAGGTGCAAACAATTCGATGTTTATTGGGGTGAACTTCCAGCAAGCATGATTCCAGTTTCCTTCCTTAGTATCCTCCTTCCCAGCTCTGACACCACAGAGCCTTACACCTGTGTCCCTGTTCCCATTCCTACCCTTAGCCAAACATGATTCCAACTTCCTTACTGCCATTCCCTGTTCCCATTTCCCCCTTTAGCAAAACATGATTCCAATTTTCTTACCCCTGTTGGGGACACTGGGGCATGGCCACTAGGTAACTCGAGGGGATGGAAGACCACGAGTGTCGATGAAGCCCCCTCGCACTAGGCCCAAGTGTCCTTGGCCCCCCCTCCTGCCTGGAGGCACTCGCAGCAGCTCTGCGTACTAGGCCCAAGTGTCCTTGCCCCCCCCCCCCCCCCCGCCTGGAGGCACACACAGCAGTTATGCTGAGAATCTGCAACAGTATGTTGCAAAGTCAGACTGCCTGAAACTAAGCAAGGCCAAACAGGGGAGATATGAAAGAACAATGCTGAATAAAGCAGCTTTATGTATAGTTTAACAAATGATACAGAGAATCAGGGAACTAGCTGGGAACTGGATTGGCTGGCTATATGGATACTTGGGGCAGCTTGCTATTGGATAAGTATGCTGGGAAAAAGGATGTATAAAAGCCTGTGTAACTTCCTGCTCTGTTGTGCAGGATTTGAGATTTTATTCTCCCTGTACCTTTTTGCAGCTGCAAATAAACTTTTCTGCTTCTCCACCCCGTTGTGATTATTGGGTGTAGCACACCGGGTAACGAACCACTCAAGCTGTTGTTCAGCCTCTCGGCACTGGGTGCCAGCAACACCCCCATTCCCTGTTCCCATCTCCCCCTTTAGCAAAACATGATTCCAATTTTCTTACCCCCATTCCCTGTTCCCATCTCACACACCCACATGCCCACCCCCCCACACACCCAGTCACTTCCTCATTGACTACAGATTATATAGTAAAACTTGAGTTCTGCTTAGCTATACCTTAACCAATCATTTTCCTGAAATTTAACTAACCAATCCTAACATATTGTAACATGATTATGTAACCAATTATATCCCACCACCTCAATTAGTTTACACCCAGCAAAATTAATTATACAGCAGACAGGAACAATCACAGAACCAGACAGAGATTATACAGACAAACATCAGCAAAGTGGGAACTATAATGACAAAACAATACAGAAGTGAGGATTTCACATCCCAGCTATTGATAAGTGAGTTCTTGCCAGACAGGATGCTATCAAACTAAGTTTCCTTTTACATTTTCTAGGCACTTCCCTTTCTCTGGAGGTGAAAGGAATACAATCCTGTCCTGATAGTGCCTAACAGCCCAATAGCACTTTATTTCAATGTGACTAGTTTGGAATGTGAGGATGTGACCGTTCGCTTCCCAGCTTATGGCTGCCTCTGCTGCTTAGCCAAAGGCCTGAGCCTAAGCACAGGGCCACAAACTGTCACAGTAAGAGAAGGCCCTTACACTGGCAGACAGTGGTTTTGATTCTTTCTTTTATACCTCTATCACTAGCCAAGTGATAAGAATACACCTAAATTCTTAGAGTATAGGCCTTTACAGACAGGCCTGAATATCTATATCCTAACACTCATTTTCCCCAGATAATTATAAAATAAATCAAATGGAATAAAAATATTGTACTTACATTTCAATGTATAGTATAGAGTAGTATAAACAAGTCATTGTCTGTACAACATGTTAGTTTGTACTGACTTTGTTAGTGTTTTTATGTAGCCTGTTTTAAAACTAGGCAAACATCTAGATGAGCTGATGTACCCCCAGAAGATCACTGCGTACCCCCAGAGGTATGCGTACCCCAGTTGTGAACCACTGCTCTATGTAACCTCAGCATCACACAGAGCAGAAAAGCAAACATATAGTACACGAAGACAATGTCTGTCACATATGTCACACACACGAGCACTCAGATTCCACAGGGATGGGTGGCCCTGTAAAAACCTAGGTAAGTGTATAGTTTGTGAATACCTGTAAAATTATTAGGTTATTAAAACATACTTTACTGCATGTAACATGATGATAAGATGGAGGTCCTTTGTGAGAAGAGAAACGCAACAGAAGCAACATTCAGCCACAAAAAAAATTACCTCTCTTCACCAAAAATGAAAATAAAGGCTAAAAATTTCTGTTATGCATCCAAATTCATATTCTGTCTTGAAACAACAACATTATTATTTTATTATCAGATGCAAGTTGCATTATATGGAATCACACACTTCTCTTACAGATAAATCTGGCAGCTGGAATTGCCACCCTCTGATCGAACCTGTTCAGTGCAAACACAAAGAAAGAACAAAACATAATTTTTACTTGTGGATAACTTAGCTTTTAAGACATCAGAAGATTTAAGCTCAAGGTGCTGCTTTTTTGAAGAACACATCTTAGACTTCATTATGACTTCACATCATTATCAATCAGGAGTAGCTCCTTGGAAATCAATTGAGTTACCCACCATATAAAACTAGTGTTCATTAGATCAAAATCAGGCCTTTTATTCAAGTAGGATAAAATCATGTTTCTAGCAGCCAGCCAGTGGCTAGACTGTGGCTTTGCAATATACCCCAAGAGCAAACCAAGAACTATATTGTGACTGAAAACATGATTACAGGGTCTCCTTTAGAGGGAGTAGCTCGGAAGTGGTGGAGATTACCTCCCCTTCCATTCCAGCTCAGTTGTCAGTGAGACATGGAGTCAAGGCTTACCCTCTCCTGCCAACTTCCCTATTAAGCAATGAATCTGGGGTCTGCATTACTCACTTGTTTGTTTCCAGTTGTAATTTAATGCATTGTTTTTTTCCCTATACACGTCTAAATGGCTTCGGACCTGCCTACCTGACGGACCACATCTCCTGGCCTACTGCTCCTACTAATATCAGTGGGCATAGTGAAGCCAGAGCCCTTTCAAGAGAGCAAGCTGTTTATTTACATTTATAGAATAACAAAAGGACTATATGAGCATTTTAGATAACTCCCCAAAACATTTAAAAATACTGAATGCATCCGATGAAGTGAGCTGTAGCTCACAAAAGCTTATGCTCAAATAAATTTGTTAGTCTCGAAGGTGCCACAAGTACTCCTTTTCTTTTTGCGAATACAGACTAACACAGCTGCTACTCTGAAACCTTTAAAAATACAGTGACTCCAAAAAGGCACAGTGATCCTGTAACTTGACATAATACAATAGCACTAAATAACCAATAAACAAACCAAGCTTCTCACTTTGCCTCCTAAATAAATGTGCCCAGAAAGCCAGCAGATTTGAGCTATTTTGGATCCTGGAGTCCATTGCAAATGAAAGGGGCCCTCTAAGAAAATGCCTTGCCAGCATCCCTGTTGCATTTATATCTGGGGGAATCCAGCCTGAGAACCTCTTCACATCTCAACTGTAAGGCATAGCAGGAGAGGCAGTCATTCAGGTAGGAATCCCCTGGCTATTTAACTACCATCAGAAAGTTATGTGTCAGAGTATTGTTACGGCTTTTCCCTTCACCCCTCCCTTGGTTCGTGTCATGCAGACAGAAAGCAGACCATAGTCCAAAGTGCAGACAATGCAATGTTTATTGGGGTTAATCAAGCAAGCCTCTCCATTGCTCTGTATGCCGCAGAGCTTTCCTGTGTCCCTGTTTTCCTTCCTCCTTCTTAGCAGACATAATTATACCTGCAGTGCACGCCCTTGGTCCCACCCATTACAATTGATGGTCATGTTCCATTTTGTAGGGTGCTGGGTCTGGGGGCTTCAGTGCCACCTCTTTTGTGTCCCATAGAAGGGGTAAGGAGTGAGGTTGTGCTTTGGTCAGGGACAGGCATTTCTTTGGCTTTTAATGTTTCTTATACCTTCCCCATCCCCTTTGCCCCTCCCAACTGGTTGTTATCTAACTCAGGAGAGGAGTTGAGGAAGGACTGTCCTTCAAGTTTACACTCATATATTAAATTCCCACTCTACCCAGCAACACTTTAGCTCTATCTCTTATCTCTTTTCACCCCATCTGCTTGTGAGCAGATGTAACACACAGTGTCTTTGTCCTTTGTTCACACATATTAGTAAGAGTATAAAAATATCAAAAGTCAAATGGGCAAACAAGACCCAAAATTCTATCTCAGGCAAATATACAGGCCTGAATACTACATTATCATAACTAACAGATTTATCTGAGCATAAGCTTTTGTGGGTAAAAAACCCACTTCTTCAGATGCCTCTGAAAAGCTTATGCTCAAATAAATCTGTTAGTCTTTAAGGTTCCACTGGACTCATTGTTTTTGTGGGTACAGACTAGCATGGCTACCCCTTGATGCTTATTATCATAACTAACACTCCTAACAGGTATGTCTACACTGCATTAAAAACCTGAGGAAGGCCCATGCCACCTGACTCTGACTCAGGGGACTTGGGCTGCAGGACTGTTTAATTGTGATGTAGACATTCAGGCTCAGGCTGGAGCTTGGGCTCTAGTACATTGCAAGGTGGGGGGGTCCCAAAGCTTGGTCTGTAGCCCAAGCCAGAACATCTAAATGACTATTAAACAGTTACTTAACCCAAGCTCTGCAAGATGAAGTCAGTTAGCACTGGCCAGCCATGGGTATCTAATAGCCGTGTAGACATACCCCGAGAGGCCTTCAACATTGAGATCTCCTCCCCTGCCTGTTCTGAAACACGCACTTTCAATGTATACTACAAGGCTGAGAGCGAGGGTCATGATAGAGGGGGTTGCTTGTGATTAGGGAGGAGTGTTGTCAGCTTGATCTTTAGTGTGGTTGTTTATTTTTAGGCTAAATTCTGATCTGATTTTTGTTCATTGAATTTTTAAATGTTGGCAGTAGGAACTTATGCAAGGCTCATTGAAGTCAAAGGGAAGTCTCCTATGGACTTCCACAGGTTCTGGATCAGAACTCCAGAGCCTAAGATTATAGGCTCATTTTAGGTGCATGCTGACATTAATTGAAATAAACGAAATAAATAAAAGCCCACACCCCCTCCAAACAGTCACTAAGGATCTTATCTTTTTTCCTTGACTTGTAAGATCAATATGGTTTATTTATCTCTAAGTTTAGGTATGGTATTATACTTACTGATGTGTGAAGTTCCAAGCTTCAAACCAATGTCTTCAAACCAATGGCAGGTTTATATATCATTTATACTGGCTTCTCCTTTCCTCTTTTTCATTGCTGTTGAACATGAAATGAAACATTTAAATTTGAAAAATTAAAAGAGCTCATCATGCATTACTCTGCTGTTCTCTGACCTCAACTGAATTAAAACCTGGTCTGCAATGCAGGAACAATTAGAAATCAGTACATCTCCACAAATTTGACAAAGAAAATCATCCCTGCACCAGCACCATGGCAAGGACTGAGGGGAGGTGGCTTGTGACTCCCTCATACCAGGTTTGACAGGGTCATGCCTCCCCTGGCCGGCTCTGCTCCACCTTGGAATGCCCTTAACACACCCCTTGTACCACAGGCTGGTATGGGGAGTGCACAGAGTTAGCAAAGAACCCACTTTTGCCAAAAGTATTCACCACAAGGAACTAATGCCTGCTGTACTGCCCCTTTTAGCTAATGTAACTCACATAAAGCTGCTGAAGACAGTGACAAATTGGGGCCAGAGGAGACCTAATTTTTCATCCTAGATGCCTACACTGGGTATCACATCTCAAGTTCACATATATGCTCCCAAATACAAGACTTAAGAACCAAATTTAATGCACATGTTTGAAGATCAAGCTCTGCATCTACTGAACTCTCACTTTCCTGACATTTCACTGATTTTCTACAAATCACCTGCTTGATGTAGTCAAGGGAATAAAACAACAAAGATGTGTGACCTAAAGGCCTTTTGTACCCTGAGGCAATTCACCTGGTAATATCTCTGCAGTAATTAAGAAAAAATTGCTGTGATGTGCAGAGATACTCTTTCCTCTGATGTCATAGGGAAATCCTACAATGAGACATCCTTGGACCTGAACTAGATTGGTGCCCCTTAAGACACTTTTCGGTGTTGAGACATGTCGATAATATTTATCCTAATGCCCTTAGAGGTTTTTAGAAAGGTATGCCTTTAGAGCTCAGCCAGAATGATCCCTTGAATTCCTTTTGTAAGACAAACTGTGATTCTTTCAAAATCCTAGATACTAAAGTTTGATGCACTTAGCCCTGGTCTACACTGGGAGTTGAGGTCAAATTTAGCATAATTAAATACATTTAACCCTGCACCCGTCCACACGACAAAGCCCTTTTTTTGGACTTAAAGGGCTCTTAAAATCGATTTCTTTACTCCACCCCCGACAAGGGGATTAGTGCTGAAATCGGCCTTGCCGGGTTGAATTTTCAGTAGTGTGGATGCAAATCGATGATGTTGGCCTCCAGGAGCTATCCCAGAGTGCTCCATTGTGACCGCTCTGGACAGCACTCTCAACTCAGATGTACTGGCCAGATAGACAGGAAAAGACCCGCAAACTTTTGAATCTCATTTCCTGTTTGGCAAGCGTGGCAAGCTGCAGGGGAGTGCAGAGCTCATCAGCAGAGGTGACCATGCAGAGCTCATCAGCAGAGGTGATCATGATGGAGTCCCAGAATCGCAAAAGTGCTCCAGCATGGACCGAACGGCAGGTACGGGATCTGATCGCTGTATGGGGAGAGGAATCCATGCTATCAGAACTCTGTTCCAGTTTTCGAAATGCCAGAACATTTGTCAAAATCTCCCAGGGCATGAAGGACAGAGGCCATAACAGGGACCTGAAGCAGTGCTGTGTGAAACTTAAGGAGCTGAGGCAAGCCTACCAGAAAACCAGAGAGGCAAACGGCTGCTCCGGGTCAGAGCCCCAAACATGCCGCTTCTATGATGAACTGCATGCCATTCTAGGGGGTTCAGCTACCACTACCCCAACCATGTGCTTTGACTCCATTAATGGAGATGGAGGCAACATGGAAGCAGGTTTTGGGGATGAGGAAGATGATGAGGAGTAGGTTGTAGATAGCTCACAGCAAGCAAGCGGAGAAACCGGTTTTCCCGACAGCCAGGAACTGTTTATCACCCTGGACCTGACCCAGTGCCCCCCATATCCACCCAAGGCTGCCTCCCGGACCCGCCAGGCAGAAAAGGGACCTCCAGTGAGTGTACCTTTGTAAATAATATCCATGGTTTAAAAGCAAGTGTGTTTAATGATTAATTTGCCCTGGCATTCGGGGCCAGTACAGCTACTGGAAAAGTCTGTTAACGTGTCTGGGGATGGAGCCGAAATCCTCCAGGGACATCTCCATAAAGCTCTCCTGGATGTACTCCCAAAGCCTTTGCAAAAGGTTTCTGGGGAGGGCAGTCTTATTCCGTCCACCATGGTAGGACACTTTACCATGCCAGGCCAGTAGCACGTAGTCTGGAATCGTTGCAGAACAAAGCATTGCAGCATATGTTTGCTGGTGTTCAAACAACATCCGTTCTTTATCTCTCTGTATTATCCTCAGGAAAGTGATATCATTCATGGTCGCCTGGTTGAAATAGGGTGGTTTTAGTAAGCGGACATTCAGAGGTGGCCATTCCTGCTGGGCTGTTTGCCTGTGGCTGAACAGAAATGTTCCCCGCTGTTAGCCACATGGTGGAGGGAAGGGGGGAGGGGTTAGCCACGCGGTGGGGGGAGGCAAAATGCAACCTTGTAACGAAAGCCCATGAGCTATGTATGTAATGTTAACAGCAAGGTTTACCATGAAAGAGTATACCCATTGTTCTATAAAATGTGTCTTTTTAAAGACCACTGTCCTTTTTTTTTTCTCCACCAGCTGCATGTGTTTCAAGGATTACAGGATATTCTCCTTCCCAGAGGCTAGCAAAGATTAGAAGGTGAAAAAAACGCACTCATGATGAAATGTTCTCTGACTTCATGCTGTCCTCACACGCTGACAGAGCACAGACGAATGCGTGGAGGCAGACAATGTCAGAGTGCAGGAAAGCACAAAATGAATGCGAGGAGAGGTGGCGGGCTGAAGAGAGTAAGTGGCAGGCTGAAGATGATAGGTGGCGGCAGCGTGATGAGAGGAGGCAGGATTTAATGATGAGGCTGCTGGAGGATCAAACTAATATGCTCCAGCATATGGTTGAGCTGCAGGAAAGGCAGCTGGAACACAGACCGCGGCTACAGCCTCTGTGTAATCAACCACCCTCCTCCCCAAGTTCCATAGCCTCCTCACCCAGATGCCCAAGAACGCGGTGGGAGGGCCTCCGGCCACCCAGCCACTCCACACCAGAGGATTGCCCAAGCAACAGAAGGCTGGCATTCAATAAGTTTTAAAGTTTTAAAGTGCTCTGTGGCCTTGTCCTTCACTTCTCCACCACCCCACCCAGTGCTTCCCTCCTCCACGTCCCTTGTGATCCACCAGTGCTTGCAGCACCATTGAAAAGTACCCCTTTCAGTTTATGTACTGGCTGCCTTGGTGGTCCGATCCCAAGATAGGGAAATGCATTCCATCTGTCACCCCACCACAGTTAGGGAAACCCATTGCAGCAAAGCCATCCACTGTGACCTGCACATTTCCCACAGTTACTACCCTTGATAGCAGCAGGTCAGTGATCGCGTTGGCTACTTGGATCACAGCAGCTCCAAAGTAGATTTTCCCACTCCAAATTGATTCCCGACTGACAGGTAGCTGTCTGGAGTGGCAAGTTTCCACAGGGCTATTGCCACTCGCTTCTCAACCGTGAGGGCTGCTCTCATCTTGGTATTCTGGTGCTTCAGGGCAGGGGAAAGCAAGTCACAAAGTTCCATGCAAGTGCCCTTACGCATGTGAAAGTTTTGCAGCCACTGGGAATCATCCCAGACCTGCAACACTATGTGGTCCCACCAGTCTGTGCTGGTTTCCCAGGCCCAGAGTCGGCATTCCATGGCATGAACCTGCCCCATTAGCATCATGATGCCCACATTGCCAGGGCACGTGCTTTGAGAGAAGTCTTTGCCCATGTCCTCATCACTCTCGTCACCGTGCTGACATCGCCTACTCTCCCGGTTTCGCTTTGGCAGGTTCCGGTGCTGGATAATGCGTGTGGTGTTTAATGTGCTCCTAATTGCCAAAGTGATCTGAGCGGGCTCCATGCTTGCCGTGGTATGGCATCTGCACGGAAAAAAGGCGTGGAACAATTGTCTGCCATTGCTCTGATGGAGGGAGGGGTGACTGATGACATGGCTTACAGAGTTGGCTCACAGGGAATTAAAATCAACAAAGGGGGTGGCTTTACATCAAGGAGAAACAAAAACATCTGTCATACAGAATGGCCCCCTCAAGGATTGAACTCAAAACCCTGGGTTTAGCAGGCCAATGCTCAACCCACTGAGCTAACCCTCCCCCTGGTATTCTAGGCAGCACTGACTCTCCATTAAACTTTTCAATGTGCCCCTGATAGACCTCACCAAAATGATTGTTGGCTGTTGCTTTCACAGAGGGAGGGAGGGCCTGACGACATGTACCCAAAACCACCCGCAACAATGTTTTTGCCCCATTAGGCATTGGGATCTCAACCCAGAATTCCAATTGGTGGCAGAGACTGCGGGAACTGAGGGATAGCTACCCGCAGTGCAATGCTCTGGAAGTTGACGCTAGCTTCAGTACTGTGGAAGCCCTCCGCCGAGTTAATGAACTTAATGTGCTTGGAGTATTTTGTGTGGGGACACACGCAATCAACTATATAAAAACAATTTGTAAAAAAACGACTTCTATAAATTCAACCTAATTTCGTAGTGTAGACACACCCTTAGAGATTTTTAAGAAGATAGTGACCCCAGTCCTGACATGTCTATTTGCCTATAATTGTAGTTTGACAAATTGCCCCTGAGAATATTCCATGCGGGTCTTTTGCCATGTCTATTAATTGTAGGAATGTGGGGTGTTTTCTGTCATTTCTCAAGTAGCTATTTATTTTGTTTATAGAATCTCTTATACCTCACGTTTGCTGCCACTGCCTTGCTGCAAGCCCCCTCCTCTCATGGACAGGGCCCAGACAAAATAGCAATAAGCCTAGAACTGTGTACAACATAGGTGTAGCTGATAAAACAGGGCAAAGTTCATGTCCTGTTAAAGCTACTGAGGACTGGAAGTACATGACTAGAACTGTAATGAGTTCAGTGGAGTAGTGCAACAAGGGTCAGATCATCCATGGGATCAGAAACCATTGCCGGGGTAGTGGTATGCTAGGGAAAGGAAGGTTGGGGAATGCATATTGTTCCTTCCCAAGCCTCACAAAAAATGGATGACAGAATGTTAAAGCAGCCTGAGGAAGACAAACCCATTCCTCAGTAAAGGGTAATTAACAGGGCAACAGCTATTGGAAGCCCTACTAACATGGTTCCTGTGAAGCCACAGTGTTGGCAGCTGTGAATAGAAGGTGGACCATGAGTCGCTGGATAGTCTTGTCTTACCGCACACCCCATAGAGTCTATGAAGTTATGGGGAAAACCCCTGGACAACTGCAAGAGGAAATTCTCATAGAAACTTCTGCCCAGTACAACACCTCTCACAGATACTTCTCGAAGAGATGGTGACCCTGGCCGGGTCTGAATTTGACCCAATACCCTGAACTTACATACTAGAAGGTAAGTTAAAGAAACTAATTTTCAAGTATTTTGTTCACATTTGTATTTATTCATCAGTTTCAAATCTTTGGGCTCTTATTCTTATAACATTGTTATACAACTCAATGCCCCGGAGTGCCCCCTCAAAACACAATGACACACTGCAGCCTCTTTCACTCAATTCCCACTTGTCTTCCACAGCTATGCCCATCCTCCAATGCTTTCCAGGTTACTTTGGTGACATAGCTCTCCAGCTAAGTCACATTTAGTCCCACTTCTGGGACTATGAAACTCTTACACTTTCACAAATTTCACTAGAAAATACTCTTTTTCCACAAGAGCCACAAATGGAATTTTATGCATATCTTGAAGTAGCTGGTTAAAGCATTTCAATGAATCTCTGACTTGCATCCTCTAAACCAGTGGTTCTCATCCTTTCCATACTATTGTACCCCTTGCAGGATTCTAATTTGTCTTGCATACCCCCAAGTTTCACCTCACTTAAAAACTACTTGCTTACAAAATCAGACATAAAAAATACAAATGTCACAGCACACTATTACTGAAAAATTGCTTGTGTTCTCATTTTACCATATAATTATAAAATAAACCAATTGGAATACAAATATTGTACTTACATACAGTGTATAGCGGTGGTTCTCAAAGCCGGTCCGCCGCTTGTTCAGGGAAAGCCCCTGGCATGCCGGACCAGTTTGTTTACCTGCCATGTCCGCAAGTTCAGCCGATCATGGCTCTCACTGGCAGCGGTTCGCCTCTCCAGACCAATGGGGGCTGCAGGAAGCAGCGTGGGCCAAGGGATGTGCTGGCCACCCTTCCCACAGCCCCCATTGGCCTGGAGCGGCAAACAGCGGCCAGTGGGATCCGCGATCAGCCGAACCTGCAGATGTGGCAGGTAAACAAACTGGTCCGGCGCGCCAGGGGCTTTTCCTGAACAAACGGCGGACCAGCTTTGAGAACCACTGGTGTATAGTATATAGAGCAGTATAAACAAGTCATTGTCTGTATGAAATTTTAGTTTGTACTGACTTCGCTAGTGCTTTTCATGTAGATTGTTGTAAAACTAGGCAAATATCTAGATGAGTTGATGTACCCCCTGGAAGACCTCTGAATACTCCCAGGCCCCAGGGATACATGTACCCCTGGTTGAGAACCACAACTCTAAACTCCTTTTATAAGTTTTAAAATTACACATGCTATTTTCACTTTTTCTGGCTTTCAGGCTATTTTTGGTGCTTCTTCACAGCTTCTTAAATGGAAAAGCAGCACCATAACATTGTAAATGTCTCCCTGGTGCCTTGCTTATTTGTAATCACACCTAATTGCAACTTGCCTTTTTATAGCCCCATATTAATACCTGCATGCAAGCTATCTTGTTCGCATTAAAAATTGATCATTTGTGGTGTGTCTGCAAGATGCAATGTATAAAAGACTACAGGGTACAATAAATGTGTCAGCTGATGTGACTACTAAAATTTTCATTCGTTACTTACGAGCAATGAAGCCCACATATATCTTGAGAAACAAAGTGGATTTAGAGATGAATGGATCAGCTGACCCTCTTTCCACTAAATAAACCCAAATCTTCCTTTAATGCTTAGACTTCCTTTATTTTTCTCTAGTTGTGCAAAAAAGACAACATCTGTGCCTTGCAATGTTATCAATTCATATGTATTTAATGAGTTATTTCTTTCTGAATTATAGTTATACAGACAGTGGACCAATTTTTGGGATTTAGGATCTAAGGTGCATAAGGTCCTGAACCTGCAAATACTTATGCACATGCTTGACTTTATTTCTGTGAGTAGTCCATTGACATCAAAGTGATAACTCAGAATAGCAAAGTTAAGCAAGTGTGTATGTGTTTGCAGGATGATGGCCCAAGGCATTTTTGAAAATGGGAACTAGGTTGTCATGCTGTCCAGAGTGGCCCACAACTGTGAGTGCCAAACTCACGGCAGACTGTCAAGAAACAGGGCATGAAATTCCAAACTGGTTTTCTGTTCTATATGTAGATTTCACCCACCAAATAACAAGTGTGAACTCCTCAGGCACTATAACAGCCTTAATAGGAGCCACAGACAGTCTTCTTCTGTACGCTGATCTATCTTGCCATCCCCGCAAGCCTGCCTCTATGATAGATGGTCCCTTAAAATCCCTAAAATCACAACAATATTCAGGTTACTGAAAGTCCCAAAGGACCAGTCACTTACACCAGGTCAGTTTCACTCAGATCTCAAACCAAAGACAACAAAACTAATTAAAGGAACTAGGAAAAAGAAAGGAGAGAGTTATTCACAGTGTTTAAGCAGGTAAACATACATATACACAAATGAGGTATAAACTTAAATTCAAAAGGTAACAGAAGCTTCTATAATAAATAAGCATTTATGCCCTTTAGAGCGAACCCAAGCCAAGCAGCTTGTGGATCTCTTGCTTATGGTTAGAACTCTTTGTTCCTGAGAGCCTAGACTGCATAAAGATAACTATTTCTCTTTAACAGGTATTTTTATTCCTTTCTCCCAGCGTTCAAGCTGTGAGGGAACAAAGACTTGTGCAAGTACCATCTTGAGGAATGTGGGGGAAGCAATCAACAAAGTCTTTTTTCCACAATGGGATGTTTGATGTCTGTAGACCCTCTTTTGTTGGGAAGGAGATAACGCCTCTTGTGGTAAACTAACATTTCACACTCTTCTTCCCTAACTAGGTCGGGGGTTAACAGTCTTAGCAAACATTTGTATAGTTGCAGAGCAAACATTTAAATATTACCTTATAATATGGGATACAGATATATAGGTAGGTTTAATACATGAAGCATCCTATAAGCATTCTATAAAGTTTTTTTTTCAGTCTGAGCACTCAAAAATATGTAAATGCCACTTCCAGTCTGATATGAGTCAATGTTCCCTTTGTTTTCTTGTTGGATCTTGCACAGATCAATGTAGCATGGAATAGAGAATTTATATCTATGGGCCTTATGATGCTCTCTGTGGTAAGGTGCAAAGCAAGAATCAGAGTGAAAATGAGCAGAGCCAACACAGCATAACCCTTTACTCCTCAGAGCCTGCAGACAACAAATGACAAAATTGTGTTGTTGGGGCTCCATTGGGCTGGGGGCAAAGAGTGCTGCTGAAATCTACAGGAGGAGGGATAAGGCAGCTATAGTTACTGTATGGCTCAAGCTTCCCTCTGGATTTGAATGAGGTCTAAGATGCAGTAGGGGCAACCAGCGATAGCACAGCTTCTATGGGTACTGCTCTGGAATGAGGAGAAGATGTGTAGCAAGTACAGCTGTCAAATGATTACATGAATGTTTAATATATCTGGCATGTAAATACGTTGCAACGCCGGCTACAAAAGTGCCATGCGAACGCCTGTGCTCACTTTCAGGTGACATTGTAAATAAGAAGTGGGCAGCATTATCTCCCATAAATGTAAACAAACATGTTTGTCTTAGTGATTGGCTGAACAAGAAGTAGGACTGAGTAGACTTGCAGGCTCTAAAGTTTTACATTATTTTGTTTTTGAGTACAATTATGTAACAAAAAAAATCTACATTTGTAAGATGCACTTTCATGATAAAGAGATTACACGACAGTACTTCTATGAGATGAATTTAAAAGTACTATTTCTTTTGATTACAAATCTTTGCACTGTAAAAATATTATAAAAATAATAATATAAAGTGGGGACTGTCACTTTGTATTGTGTTGTAATTAAAATCAGTGTTTGAAAATGTAGAAAAAAATCCAGTAATATTTATAATAAATTTAAATTGGCATACTATTATTGTATAATAGTGCAATTAAAACTGTGATTAATCATGATTTATTTTTTTAATTCAGTTAATTTGTTTTGAGTTAATCGCTTGAGTTAACAGCAATTAATTGACAGCCATAGTAGCAAGTAACATGGAGGAGCTTATCTTCCCTAGGGATGGGCCTGATCTGAAGGATGGTTCTATGATTTCATTAGAGACAATAGGGTTGGTAGGCTCATCTGTCAAGATTCCTCCCCCACTCTGAACTCTAGGGTATAGATGTGGGGACCTGCATGAAAACCTCCTAAGCTTAGTTTCACCAGCTTAGGTTAAAATTTCCCCAAGGTTTATCCTTTGTCCCTGGATCTCCACTGCCACCACCAAACTCTAACTGGGTTTACTGGTAAATGTAGTTTGGACATGTCTTTCCCCCCAAAATCCTCCCAACCCTTGCACCCCACTTCCTGGCAAAGGTTTGGTAAAAATCCTCACCAATTTGCATAGGTGACCACAGCCCCAAACCCTTGGATCTGAGAACAATGAAAAAGCATTCAGTTTTCTTACAAGAAGACTTTTAATAGAAGTAAAGAAATTCCCTCTGTAAAATCAGGATGGTAGATACCTTACAGGGTAGTTAGATTCAAATCATAGATTTCAGAGGAACAGCCGTGTTAGTCTGTATTCGCAAAAAGAAAAGGAGTACTTGTGGCACCTTAGAGACTAACCAATTTATTTGAGCATGAGCTTTCGTGAGCTACAGCTCACAGCTGTACAGCTACAGCTCATACATCTGATGAAGTGAGCTGTAGCTCACGAAAGCTCATGCTCAAATAAATTGGTTAGTCTCTAAGGTGCCACAAGTACTCCTTTTCAAATCATAGAGAATCCCTCTAGGCAAAACCTTAAGTTACAAAAAAAGACACACAGACAGGAATAGTCATTCTATTCAGCACAGTCCTTTTCTCAGCCATTTAAAGAAATCATAATCTAACACATACCTAGCTAGATTACTTACTAAAGTTCTAAGACTCCATTCCTGGTCTATCTCCGGCAAAAGCAGCATACAGACAGACACAGACCCTTTGTTTCTCTCCCTCCTCCCAGCTTTTGAAAGTATCTTGTCTCCTCATTGGTCATTTTGGTCAGGTGCCAGCGAGGTTACCTTTAGCTTCTTAACCCTTTACAGGTGAGAGGAGCTTTCCCCTGGCCAGGAGGGATTTCAAAGGGGTTTACCCTTCCCTTTATATTTATGACATCATCCCATCACATTTGGGGTCACTAATGTCCCCTCTGGAGGGAAGAATGCAGTAGGCACTATAAGTCCTATATCATGGAGTGTTATACTCTTCCCCACAAGCTATCCTGTATAAGAGGAGGCATATTCCTATATTTAAAAAGAGCTAGTCAATTACAAAGCTCTCTTATACTAAATCCAACATTCCTACAAGCACTGTTGAAGCAGTCACCACTTGCTGCAAGATAAAGGTAGCCTAAGAAGTATGGAAAGTGAAAATAAACAATCTCTCTCACTGGTGCCTTGGCTGGTGCAGCAGTTTTATATTTTAATTTTGGTCTCAGAAAAAAAATGCCAACTACCTCACCATATGAGATGGGGCTAGAGTATACAACTTTCTTTGAAAGGGACTAAACAAATGTCCTAGTGCACCTAGAGCAGTGGTGTTGTTAGTGCTTTAAGGTGAAAAGGGAAGAGGGTGTCATGGTGGGAGGGCAGCAGCAGGGTGAGGAGGGAAGTGGTGAGCCAGCTGCATAGCAAGTGGTTGTGGGGGGTCTCGTGGTGGGCAGGGAAAGGGTCTGGTGGCTGCGGGGGTGAGGAGGTGAGCAGCAGGTGGGCGAGCAGCAGGTGGGCAAGCAGCAGGCGGGCAGGGGAGGAGGTGAGCAGAGGGGGGAATATCGGGGGTGGGGGTGTGAAGAGGTTAGTGGTGAGTCAGCGATGGGTGGGAGCAGGGCCTGGGATGGAGCAAGGGTGGAGTGTGGGTGGGGCTGTAGGCAGAAGAGGCAGTACAAGACCCAAACCGTAGCCACTGGGAGTTGCGGTGGGCCATGCCTGCAGACGGTCGATGTCAACAAAATGTCTTGCAGCCCATAGTCAGATTACCCACCGCCCATGCATATGCCCTTGAAAAGAGGCTAGATTACAGCCCAAAAAACACACAGGAATTGTTACAAATCCTATTATTTTAATGTCTACCATTGATATAATTTTTTTCAAGCCACTCTTTAGATTTATATGTGCTTGAAATTCTGATTTCTAAATGAGGAAACTGCTCACTCCTCTGAACTTCATAGACAAGGCATGTAAAAGGAAAGCAATTCAGATTCAGATCCATCACCTCCGTGGTGATGTTCAGACCCTTACACATCCCTTGATAGTGTCAAAGACTCCTTTGGTCAGAACTACACTATTGATTTGGCTCAGGAAAGCTAAGGCAAAAGTTAGGTGTCACAGTGTTAGACACAAATGACAAGCATAAAGAGAGAATAGAAAACAGCAGAGGATATTAAAATGATTGTGAATGCCTTACTTCATAAAGACAGGTTTCAGAGTAGCAGCCATGTTAGTCTGTATCCACAAAAAGAACAGGAGTACTTGTGGCACCTTAGACACTAACAAATTTATTTGAGCATAAGCTTTTGTGGGCTACAGCCCACTTCATCAGATGCATGAAGTGGAAAATACAGTAGGACGATTTTATATACACAGAGAACATGAAACAAAGGGTGTTACCATACATACTATAACGAGAATGATCAGTTACGGTGAGCTATTACCAGCAGGAGAGAAAAAAAACCTTTTGTAGTGATAATCAAGATGGGCCATTTCCAGTAGTTGTCAAGAATGTTGGAGGAACAGAAGGGGGAGGAAATAAAGATGGGGAAATAGTTTTACTTTGTGTAATAACCCATCTACTCCCAGTCTTTATTCAAGCCTAAGTTAATTGTATCCAGTTTGCAAATTAATTCCAATTCAGCAGTCTCTTATTGGAGTCTGGTTTTGAAGTTTTTTTTTTGTTGTAATATTGTGACTTTTAGGTATGTAATCAAGTGACCAGAGAGATTGAAGTGTTCTCCGATTGGTTTTTGAATGTTATAACTCTTGACGTCTGATTTGTGTCCATTTATTCTTTTACGTACAGACTGTCCAGTTTGGCCAATGTACATGGCAAAGGCGCATTGCTGGCACATGATGGCATATATCACATTGGTAGATGTGTAGGTGAATGAGCCTCTGATCGTGTGGCTGATGTGATTAGGCCCTATGATGGTGTCCCCTGCATAAATATGTGGACATAGTTGGCAACGGGCTTTGTTACAAGGATAGGTTCCTGGGTTAGTGTTTTTCTTGTGTGGTGTGTGGTTGCTGGCGAATATTTGCTTTAGACTGGGGGGACTGTCTGTAGGCAAGGACTGGCCTGTCTCCCAAGATCTGTGAGAGTGATGGGTTGTCCTTCAGGATAGGTTGTAGATCCTTAATGATGCGCTGGAGAGGTTTTAGTTGGGGGCTGAAGGTGATGGCTAGTGGCATTCTGTTGCTTTCTTTGTTGGGCCTGTCCTGTAGTAGGTGACTTCTGGGTACTCTTCTGGCTCTGTCAATCTGTTTCTTCACTTCAGCAGGTGGGTATTGTAGTTGTAAGAACACTTGGATGTTCTTGAACGTTTGATAGAGATTTTGTAGATGTTTGTCTCTGTCTGAGGGGTTGGAGCAAATTTGGTTGTATCGTAGAGCTTGGCTGTAGAAAATGGATTGTGAGGTGTGGTCTGGATGAAAGCTGGAGGCATGTAGGTAAGTATAGCGGTCAGTAGGTTTCTAGTATAGGGTGGTGTTTATGTGACCATCGCTTATTAGCACTGTAGTATCCAGGAAGTGGACTCTTGTGTGGACTGTTCCCGGCTGCGGTTGATGGTGGGATGAAAATTGTTGAAATCATGGTGGAATTCCTCAAGGGCTTCTTTTCCATGGGTCCAGATGATGAAAATGTCATCAATGTAGCACAAGTATGCCTCTCTGATTGATGCCTTCAGGAACTCCTGAAATTTAGGGAGAGCAGCAAATTCAAATAATTGCTAATGCCTATACAACTGTTCCAAAGTCCCAGTGCATAGGCTGGTGGCAGAGGGAGATTGCTTGTCCTTTTGGGCAGGGAGAGAAAGAAATACATGTTCTGTGTTTGCCACCCTTGGTATATTCTAAATCCCTAATGTTCTGGTAAAGTGAACTCTTGCTAACATGAGTGTGTCACAAATCATGCATATTTTTGCTGTAGCCAAAACAGTTGTTGTTTAAAGAACTGTGAGAAAAGTAGACTATTATGTCTGGGAAGAATAAAAAGAAGTTGAAGACAGAATATATATTTTTAAACATCACTCCCCCGCCCCCTCCCCAAAAAGACATACTCTATTTTCTGATCATGATTTATCTCACTATCCCCTTCTCATTCATTACTGACTGAAGGTGCCATTTCACCATGGAGGGAGACTCCAAAAAAGAAAGGGGAAACCTACACGGGAGTTTCTGGAGAACTCTATTCTATATAGGGTCTTATACTGTTATTATCTCTGTAATATTCCTTCCAGCAGTTCATTAAGGATTGTGATGGATATCTGTATTGTAGTGTCATTTCATCTTTCATCCAAGGGGAAAAGTATGTGTAGAGGAGGGCCTTGTTTTGATCTGTGTTGTTTCTGTTTTAAAATACCTGTTGCTATGTTTTTATATTGGAGAAGGCAAGGTCAAAGATGTGTGCCTTGCACTTGGAGTGGAGGTGAGATTTTGATGGTCCTTAATTCTTGAGGAGTTCATTCCACAATCTCAGAAAATTCTGTCTCTCACCCAGAGAAGCTACACCTTTATTGTGAGAATTTCCTTTGTGCCAGAGGAATGTAGTTATCGAACACACAGTCTTCATCCCAGAGATTTAGTTGGTCTTTTAGCTATCCTGGGCCCAGGCCACAAAGCAGAATGAAGGTAAGGAGTGAGACCTTCAGTTTGATTTGAAATCCTATGGGAAGCCAATGTAGAGGGTGGAAGACAGTTGTGATGTGCTTGCCTGTGTTGTGGAGGAGGTGTGCTGCACTGTCCTGTTGTCATAAATATAAAGGGAAGGGTAAACCCCTTTGAAATCCCTCCTGGCCAGGGGAAAGCTCCTCTCACCTGTAAAGGGTTAAGAAGCTAAAGGTAACCTCGCTGGCACCTGACCAAAATGACCAATGAGGAGACAAGATACTTTCAAAAGCTGGGAGGAGGGAGAGAAACAAAGGGTCTGTGTCTGTCTGTATGCTGGTCTTTGCCAGGGACAGAACAGGAATGGAGTCTTAGAACTTTTAGTAAGTAATCTAGCTAGGTATGTGTTAGATTATGATTTCTTTAAATGGCTGAGAAAAGAATTGTGCTGAATAGAATAACTATTTCTGTCTGTGCATCTTTTTTGTAACTTAAGGTTTTGCCTAGAGGGGTTCTCTATGTTTTTGAATCTAATTACCCTGTAAGATATCTACCATCCTGATTTTACAGGGGGGATTTCTTTATTTCTATTTACTTCTATTTTTTATTAAAAGTCTTCTTGTAAAAAACTGAATGCTTTTTCATTGTTCTCAGATCCAAGGGTTTGGGTCTGTGTTCACCTATGCAAATTGGTGAGGCTTTTTATCCAACATTTCCCAGGAGAGGGGGGGGTGCAAGTGTTGGGAGGATTGTTCATTGTTCTTAAGATCCAAGGGTCTGGGTCTGTAGTCACCTAGAGAAATTGGTGAGGCTTTTTACCAAACCTTGTCCAGGAAGTGGGGTGCAAGGTTTTGGGAAGTATTTTGGGGGGAAAGACGCGTCCAAACAGCTCTTCCCCAGTAACCAGTATTAGTTTGGTGGTGGTAGCGGCCATTCCAAGGATAACGGGTGTAATATTTTGTACCTTGGGGAAGTTTTGACCTAAGCTGGTAAAGATAAGCTTAGGAGGTTTTTCATGCAGGTCCCCACATTTGTACCCTAGAGTTCAGAGTGGGGGAGGAACCTTGACACCTGTACAGGCTGGAGTTTCCTCCAAGCTGAAGGCTTCATGTCCAGCAATATTGCATTGCTGTAGTTCAGACAAGAGATGACAAACGAGTGAATAACTGAGCCCAGGTCATAGAATCATAGAATCATAGAATATCAGGGTTGGAAGGGACCCCTGAAGGTCATCTAGTCCAACCCCCTGCTCGAAGCAGGACCAATTCCCAGTTAAATCATCCCAGCCAGGGCTTTGTAGCCATCATCCACTAGAATGGGACAGAGTCTCCTAGCCACCTGCAGATGGTAGAAAGCAAGGAATCAAAGAGTACACCTAAATTGTGGACAAGATAGACAACTTGTAGGTAGAATGGCAGTAAAGATAAAGCTTGGTCCTTAGCATTTTCCCTTGTGGATCCTCAGAGGTTTGGAAATTTCTTTCTTGAGCCCTCCTCTTGCACAAAAGGGGAAAATATGTGCAAAGAAAGTTGTCATTGTGCAGATCTAAGGAACACAATCAGTCCCTCATTTAAAGAGCAAATATCACTCCCTGCATAAAGCTGCTCTTTTGAAAATATATATGGTGTGACAGTGAGTTTCTTATTGTAAAGAGAGCATTTGTAAGGTCCCATAATGGGTCTTCTGCTTATTCAGATAGAAGCCTGGCAACACTTATAACACATACCATTAAGTTAATGTGAATAACACAAATGCATTATGTATTTTTATAACTTGCCTTTCTGTCTGTGGCCATGACCTGCAGGAACAATGGATAGGTCAACCACAATGAATGAGACTTGTCAGTGCAGGAGCAGAACTTTCTCAGCCACTGACCCAAGGCTGCAGAACTCATTCACACAACAATGGCCACTTACCCTAACTATTCTCAGAGCAAAATGCAAAGCTTGTTTCTTTGAAAATTTCCTACCATAATCATTACTTTTTAAAAGTCCAGTCAACGTGGTGAGAGGGAAGAAAGGAATCAGAACATTTATCATTTAAAGCAAGCAAGATACGAGCACCATAGTGAGGAGCACACTATAAATCCCTGAAGCAGATACATGAATGCAGCAAGCAAAGCTGGAGAAGGTTTCTTCAGTTTCATTTATTTAGTGCTCCCTTATCCGGGCAGCAAGCTAGCTGTCAGATAATCTTTGATGGAACCATATTCCACTGGAATGTGCAATTCATTTGAAATTGAAATGCTGCAAGGAATCCAGTCAATTTTTCTAGAATTTCATTTTTTTAAATGGAAAAAAGTTCCAACAACATCAAAACATCCTCAGGTACACATTTTCAGAATGAAACATTTCAACTTTGTTTTAAAATTACTTTTCATTTTGAATCTTGTATCATGTAAAACAAATTGTATCATATAATACAAAATTAAAAATAAATTGTTGAAATAAAATGTTTTTAATGACCTCCCTAAAAACTCTGAATTTAATTTTGTGGAGAATGTTGCAATTTTAAGTTTTTTATCCAATTTGAAACTAAGCCACACTGCAAAATCTCAAAATTATTTGTGAAACCGAGCTTTCCTCCTCTGGTCAGCTCTACAGCAAGTTCCTCTCCAAGGAGAGTTAATGGTAGTGCCCTTACCTCTAAGTCATAATAGAATCCCCTTTAGTGTGGTTAACTGGTAACCTCTAGCCAGGTTTTTTATTAAGGAAGCCCACCAATAGCCATCCACTTGGTGCTGAAACTCTATGGGGAGCCCACCAGCTGAATATTTGGGTGGAACCCATCCTGATGGCAGACCTTTGTACCTATATTCCTCCAACATTGCCAGCATGATCCTATTGTTATTGATGCAGCCATATGTGTCACCACATTGAGTACGTCCCCCGTGACGTTGGCCATGCCCCCAATCTTCCTACAGAAGGATCAATCATAAGGCTTTCTCCACACACAGATTCCTTGATCCAAGGAGATCAGTGTCCAGGGTAACTGAATAGTGCTGCCGTGGAGGTATCTGACCAAACTTTCCATGTGGGGAAGTGGATACTTATAAGAATCACAAGGGTATTTTTATTATATAAACCCGACACAACAAAAATCTTATATGGAGTGTCTGTGTATGTGGGAAGGGGAGGGACACAAGCTATATAAACTCAGATTCGCTATTTAAATTAAAATAAACTATCTAAAGAGAGTCAAGTATAATATGAAGCATCTGGTATTGAAATACACATGCTACTTCCTATGAAGAAAACACAATAAAAGTATATTTGTCTTTAAAAGTGTAACTGAATTGATAGGTCAGACAACTGGAAAGTGATTCTTAATGCACTTATTCATTAATCTTGCTGGCCTTTTGTTTAAGTAGGCTGGTCAAATAGTTATCTAGATTTCTGTCTTTGTGTTCATGAGCACATTGTTAGCATGCAACAAATTAATCATTTTCATAATAAACACTCTATATAGAATTCAGTATGCTACTTGAATGGGAATTGTTGAGAGCAAAAAACTTTGCCACTGAAAGAAATGACATTGACATTCCGCATAAATATCTCTATTCTCTATTTCTGCTTAGTGTAGGGTGCTCTTTTAACCTACTGACAGACAAACCTCCAGATATTTTACTTTAAATAATCCAAATTTTTACTGAATTTATTAGAATCTTTTTGAAAGGAAATTAGGCCCTGATTCAGAAAAGCATTTAATCATCTGCTTAAATCCAGCCCTATTCAAGAAAGCATCAACATGTATGGCTACCTTTAGCATGTGCTTAAGTCTCATAGACTTCACTGAGAAGTAAGAATGAGTTTAAACACTGTTCTGAATAGGAGCCTTAGGGTGTAGGTCTCACAGGATACATTTCTTTTATACTGTAAGTTTACTGATGTCACTGTGTTTAGATATACTATGAAAACGTCCCTCCTGTTGTCCAGTTTTGGACAAAGCCCGGAAATCTAGTAACACAAAAAATTCACAGAAGCAAAATAAAATGAACTGTGTTTTCAAAGCTCAGTTTTGTATTTGGTTTGGTCCAAGTTGTGACTGAAGGCTCACATGGGCCAGTTGCCATTACCCTAACTGTGATATAACAAGCTATTACAGCTGCCATTAAATTCACAACCAAAATATGATAAAAATACAGCAGTCTGGGTGGTGACTGACAGACAAGAAACTTGGTGTCTAAAAACATCCTCTAAGTGAAAAGCCTTACTGTTTTGGGGATATGTGGCCTGATACAGCTCCCAGTAAAATTAGTGAAAGTCTTCCCATTGATTTCAATGGGAGCTGGATTGATTCCATAGCACAGTGGTTCCCAAACTCGTTCCGCCGCTTAAGCAGAGAAAGCCCCTTGCGGGCCGGGCTGGTTTGTTTACCTGCCGCGTCCACAGGTTCAGCCAATCGCGGCTCCCACTGGCCACGGTTCGTTGCTCCAGGCCAATGGGAGCTGCTGGAAGTGGCGCGGTCCGAGGGACGTACTGGCTGCCACTTCCAGCGGCTCCCATTGGCCTAGAGCAGTGAACTGCGGCCGGGGGGAGCCACGATCAGCCGAACCTGAGGAGGCAGCAGGTAAACAAACCGGGCCGACCTGCCAGGGGCTTTCCCTGCACAAGTGGCGGAACAAATTTGGGAACCACTGCCATAACACATAGTTTACCAGTTCAAAATTCTTTGCAATCAAGACTGCAATCCACAGTGACTTAGTAGGATAGCTCCACCCTTTGGATAAATAGATCTGTGATGCATATTGGAAAGAAGAATTCTGTCTATTGCATCTAATGTGAATATAGTGAAAGTTCAGACATTCATTTTCACAGCATAACCTTTTTTCTAAGACAAAAAGCCAACAAAATCCACTATCTTTGTCCTTTCAAGTGAATGATTTTGACAACAGTATCACTGGGAGGAGTATTTTATCTTATTGTATAGAAAACACAGATTTCCAGTATGAAGTAATAATTGCACATTTTTTGTAATTCTCCTGTGCACTACTTACATTTGTATTTACAAACTCTATTTACAAGAACTACAGGATGCCATGCAGTTCTTTTCAAAATAATTATATTGCATATCCTAACACCAGTATCCAAGTCATACAATTATTATCCAGTAATGTACAGCATGACAAATCTTGATTTACTGAATTGTCATCATTTTAAATAATTTAGAATTGTTCAAAATATTTATGAATAAGCTAAAAAAGTTTGCCATTAGCAAATCAATACATTTTATGAATGTGTTTATGTCCTCTTGAAATATTCCACTAGAATAGTAGCCCAAATTGGAAACTGCTTCCTTAACATTATTATTATCATTCTTTATTGTTGCGGTCCAAATACAAGACAGAACAAGGCTTTAAGCAAGCAAGCAGGCTGGTCTGCCTTGTCAGCTTTCCACCCTCTCTTTTATTCTCCCCCTCCTCCTGCGCATTACATACTCCAACAGATAAAAGGAATACACTGGCTTTGTTTAATATTCTTATTTACCAATTTCTATCTACCGCATTCCTTGCTCTCGGGCCTTGAGCCCAGTCCTGGGAGGCTTCCCAAGGTTCATGTCCTCTGGGCGAGTTTCCAAGGTTCATGCCCTTGAGAGGAGCCGTGTGTGCACTGCTCCTACACAACACTCAGGGTGTGCCCTGAATGTTGCCAAGTGCATGAACCCTGCATGAATCCTTCATCCCCTCCTTTTTTGTTTATTTGTGCTCGGCCATCTCATAGTAGCCATCAATTTGCTTTTGCAAGCCATTAACTCCAGGACAGACAAGGTCATAACTCGTGGAGCCTGCCAGGGCGGGTCTTGACAAAGCCTTAACAAAACGGAAATACATTGCACACAGCAACAGCAAAAAATAAGCCCAAGAAGGTAAAGTGTAGTTTGGGAGTGGCTTCCCCATGCTGTGGGGTCGCTCAGAGGAATCCCGAATAGGTATCAATGAAAACATGTAAAAACAAAGAGGGGCGGAATTGTGGCATGTGAGTGACATCCATTTGCCACAGCTGATTTGCTGCGGTACCTCTGGGGTTAACGGCATAAGAAAAGGTAGGGGCAGCAGCGGCACAGTGGGGGCAGGAACGAACAATAGAACATGCATGATCAGCAGGAATGTGAAACTGTCGGGCCAAAACAGAGGCAGACTGGTGAAAAAAGGAAAGGCTTTCGATGAGGTCAGAAAAAAGGGAATTTATCTGACCACGTAACGCACGATCAGCGCGCGCATTGCCCTCAGTGAGTAGCCCAGGCAGAGGGGTATGACTGCGAATATAAGCAACAAAATAAGGGAAATTAAGAGTGGTAAGGAGATACTGTAAGGACAAAAACAGGCGGAGGAGGTCCGCATCAATCTGAGGGGTAATGAGGGCCAGGGGTAAATGATCGATTACCTGATAAACATAATGCGTGTCCACAATCAAATTAAAGGGACAATCAGCAAAAAATTGAAAGGCCAAAATAACAGCAGCTAGTTCCAAGGACTAGTGAAGCTCTACAAGCGCTGTGCATGCAAATGTTGTTGTACAAGTGAATGAAGCATTTTCAGCTTTTCTAGGGGGAGGGGCCACTGGTCAATCCATACGGGCTCTAAGGATTGCCATACCAATGGTAATGCAGAGGGCAAGGTGGGTGGGGGAGGGTTTTGGGCCATTATATATTAGTATCGAGGGTGGTGTCCAGCTTTACAAGTAAGTCACGGCCCCAAATATTGAGGTGGACAGGGAACACAAAAGGGCGGATCGTAGCAAGGGCACAGCCTCCTGGTTTAGAGACCGTGACCCAAGAGAAACTTTGGCGCCCGGGTTTGCTACCCCCGATCCCCCACAACTCTTTAAAAGGAACTGTTGGCCAACTGACCGGCCAGTCCTGATCACGAATCACCGTAACATCAGCTCCAGTGTCCACCAGCCCTGTAAAAGGAAAATTATTTAAAAGAAGTGTTAACTGAGGTTTCGAGGGGCGGAGCGACATTGTTAGAGCAACAAATTGAGAGGATGTGTCGTGAGGCGGCGACTGAGACAGCGTCGATCAAAGCCGCCTTCGCCCAGTGCTCGATCTTCTGCGGCTGGTACCTGATAGGGGACTAAAATCAATTGTGCAATTGACCGTCCACGCGGGAGCGACTGCGGAAGATGGGTCCACACCTGAACCTTAATAACACCGGTGTAATCGGCGTCAATGACCCCTGGGATGACCAAAAAAAAAACCGTTTCCCAGCGTGTGAGCGAGGGAGAACCAGACCCACAAATCCGGCAGGGAGAGGTCCCATCACCTGTGTAGGTATGGCACAAATCTCCCCCGGCAACTGAAAATCAGCGTCTTCCTGCATAATCAAATCAAGCCCTGCACTTCCAGCAGTTGCCACCCTCATGGAGTCTATGGATTTTAAGGCAGAGGAACAGTTTTCTGAGTGGGGAACACCCCCATTTGGCCCTGGGTTCGGGGGGGACCCGTCGTGCGGTTTCCTGACCCGCTACGACACTGATTAACCCAGTGATAGCCCTTCCGACACTTGGGGCACTTATTTGAGGGGCGGGCGGGCACCGTCGGTGAGCGGCACTCCCGCTGAAAGTGACCCTCCTTACCACAGCGATAACAACGCTTCCCCTCCTTCCCACTTTTCCGCAGGGCAGCGGCCAAAACCCCAGCTTTATGTGCTTGTGTGCCGATGTTTTGGCATGCCTGCAGCATGTCCAACAGCTCTAGAAGGCCAGCGGCTTGTGCCGCCTGGAGAGCACGGCAGTAATCCTCGTTCGCATTTTCAACCACCATTTTTAACAGAATCTCCTGAGCTGCCGCAGGGTTATCCACCTCTCGGAGGATAGACTCCTGCAATCTGTTGGTAGAATCCATAAAGGACTCTGATGCACCCTGACGGATACTGGCAAAGCTTTTGGTAGGCTTGCCTGAATCCAGGACCTTCTGGAAAGCATGCTGGGCGCAGGCAGAAATAATGGGGAAGACAGCCTGCTGGAGTTGAGACTGCATCTGAACAGTAGCAAATGGGCCCTCCCCTGCTAACTGCTCATAAGTGACACCTTGCGCTATATATACCTGGGCTTGGCGTTCCACCATCTGCCGATACTCACTAAGCCAAATAACATACTGACTGGGTGTCAGCATCATGCGCAACAGCGCCTTCCAATCTTCAGGGACCAGGGTGTACACAGTACCTAGCCCTTCAAGGAGACCACGTACATACGTGCTAGTGAGGCCGAACTCGCGAATCGCTTTCTTTACCTCTCTGATCACCGAGTAAGGCAAACTGACCCAGTTTGCAAGCTGGTTGCCCTGGCCATCATCCTGCCAGGTCACTGGGCAAACTGAGACCAGATCAGCTAATTCCTCTGCTGTAAGATCTGGGCGAGTCTTCGCTGCGTGAACCATTTGTTGCACCAGCGAAAGCCCCTGAGCAGACGCGGACGACCCCCCGGGGGGCTCCGGAGCATGGGGTCCCACGGGGGGACAGTGACCACTCATCGGCTCCAGAGGGGAAGACAAAGGAGGCGGCAGTAATTGAGGCACTGGGGGCGAAGCAGGGGGAGGGATGGCTGCAGGAGCGGACGGGGGTGGCGAGATCGGCAGCCCCTCTATTGGCGCAGGAGAGGGTCTTTCCAAGGCGACACGCTGTGTCACATCGCCAGGAGGGGGGATGGCTGCAGGAGCGGACGGGAGTGGCGAGATCACCAGCATCTCTATTGGCGCGAGGGAGGGCCTTTCCGAGGCGACACACTGTATCACGTCGCGGCAGAGGTGCCAGGCATGTAAAGCTTGCACGGGCGCCCGAGGCTCTTTGTGCAATGTCTGGCCCAACCTCTCCCAGTCTGCTAGCTTAAGGGTCCCGGCATCAGGGTACCACGGGCATTGGGCATTCACCTCCTGTAGCAGGAGAGTGAGTTCTCGAGTGGGGCAGTCATGCTGAGCCTTACGCAGCAAATACTGCACCTCATTGCGATGTTGCACTTGCAAAGCAGAGAGGGAGCTTCCCATACTTACCACGACGAAAAATACTCACTGGTATCCGCGAAGTGGTTGAGTGACGCGTCTGAAACCCTTGCCGGGCGAGGTGAGTGCTGAGGGCCCCACGTTTGGGCGCCAGTTGTTGCGGTCCAAATACAAGACAGAACAAGGCTTTAAGCATGCAGTCAGGCTGGTCTGCCTTGTCAGCTTTCCACCCTCTCTTTTATTCTCCCCCTCCTCCTGCACATTACATACTCCAACAGATAAAAGGAATACACTGGCTTTGTTTAATATTCTTATTTACCAATTTCTATCTACTGCATTCCTTGCTCTCGGGCCTTGAGCCCAGTCCTGGGAGGCTTCCCACAGTTCATGTCCTCTGGGCGAGTTTCCAAGGTTCATGCCCTTGAGAGGAGCTGTGTGTGCACTGCTCCTACACAACACTCAGGGTGTGCCCTGAATGTTGCCAAGTGCATGAATCCTGTATGAATCCTTCACTTTATCATGGTAACACCCAAAGTAAGCAAAATAAGCTATCACCAGTTGAGACATAACTTAGGCATATTACTTTGGCTTATTCCTTGTAGATAAAATGGACCTTGAGAAGACAGTAGTGACCTTTCTGTCGTCCATTAGCACCAATCCTGGTCTGCAAGAGCAGGTCTCTGAAAATGGCAGCTGTCCCTTCACACTGACAGATCTGACACTGCAGTATCCCACCTCCATTCTGGCTTGGGCTCTTATTCTCCCATATGAATAGATATTACACGTTGTTTTGCAAATCACTTAAATCTTCTTGTGCACCACCTTCCTCTACACTTATGGAGCCCCTCAAGAGGTGTGAAATGGGAGAGTAAAGAGGCAGGCTTTGACTTTAAAAAGACTGGGCATTGAATGTAACCAGTCAAGTTAGGAGGAAAAAAAAGATAATTGTTTTCCTCCTGACAGCTCTAGAAAGTATTTTGTGTGGTTCATGACTACAATGAAAATAAAAAAAATTGGATGCTACTTGACGAGCTGATTAATATAATCTGAGAGATCACTCTTGCTGTAAGTGTTTAAGAAGTTCAGACTAAATTTATATTGCTGTTTGAATGCATTACCTGTGAGTTTACATCTTCTCTCTTTCTTCTTTATTGGTCTACTTACATGGAGAGGCTGGGAAGACAGGAGCATAACTCAATAATTCATGTTTCATAGCATAGTAATACATTGTGCTCTGTCTTTCCCGACTTAAGAATTCACTATGAGTGAGACACAATAAATAATTAAATAAGCAAATTCTATGCCAATCTATAGGGGAAATTGAAAGCAAGTGTCCCAACATTATATTACCTTGGAATTAACATCCTAGATTTAACTCCACTTGTGCTTAACACATACTAGGCCATTTAGCCAGACGTGGCCCCCTCCATTTGCTCTTTTGAGTGCAGTCTGCACAGTTTCCTGTTACACCATTACAAAGCCAGAAGCAGCAGAAAATCCTCAGTGATGTTAGATGCTTGCTTAAATCTGCATTGCTCTATATAATCAATTGTATTCATGCTTATCAATATGTAAACAATTAATGTAAGGAAAGAGTGAGATTTTTTCCCATTGGCTGTTATGCACACTAAGAGGCAAATATTGCCTTTTATGGAACCATGCTATTATCTTGGTGAAAGTATAAATCTCAAGATGGGCGGCCAGGTCAGGGGTACCAACAAGGAAATGCGACAGCATGCTAAACTCGAGACCGGACCGGCAGCAATAGAGCCCTCCCGCAGATCCGCAGGGACTTTGGGGACTCTCATCACCTCACGGATGATCTCTGGGCAGCCTCAGCAACCTGAAAAATCGAAATCAATGTATGCCCGCACCTACAGCCGCCCAGCATGAATGTGATGTTTGTGTGAGTATAGCCCTATTAGACAAACTCAACTCACGCCAAGAAAACCTCAGTGCTGCTCAAGTTCACCCTTTGTCTGGGCTCATTCCTTGGCTAGTCCCAAGGACAGGTAACATTAAATGGTGGAGAATGTGGGCAACAAAGGGTTACATTCAACTTGCGCAGCATCTGATGAACAGGCTTCGTGTTCTCGGGACCCAACTATCCTCCAGGTAGGCTAGGAGTCCCAGATAGTGTCGGGCATTTCCCCTCTTGTCCCCTTGAGTACCACAGTAGGTAGGTCGACACACCCTGGGTCGACACACCCTCGGCACTAGGGGAAAAGGGGGCACCATGCCGATGTTCGGAAAGGGCAAGAGTGAGAAGGAAAAAACAGAAAAACGTGAGTGTAGCACGGTCAGCTGCCCTTCGCCCTTTTTGGCATGGCTCCAGAATTTAGGCACAGATCCCTGGAGTCCCAGGGTGATCTCGGGAGGGGACATGATCCTGGCCCTAGAGAATAATTATGAGAAGTATTTAGCATTATATAAACCCGACAAAAGGGGGCAGACTGCCACAGAAGCATGGCTTCTGTGGCAAATATGTCAGTGGTAGGTGAAGACTCACAAAATGGGCCCACCAAAGGGGCAGCCCTTCCCAGCTCAGAGCCTCCCTGTGGAGAGCACTGTTGAAATTTGGGGAGGACATAAACAGATGGGATAAGAAAAGCATGGAAGCCCTGGCCCTCAGGTGCATGGAATTGGGAATCACCTTTCCAGAGACTGAACCGAGGTGACACAAGGAACAGGACAGCGCCCAGCATGCTGATCTGCCCTTGGGGACCGATCCTAGGGAGGCCCTGGGATCCTCTCAGAGGTGGGGTGGGTCCCCATAATTGTGTTGACCCTTGTAGAGGGAGGCCGCCTCCGAGCAAGGATGCATGTGAGGAGTGCGGAAACCCCCATCCTCTCAATTTTAATTAACACAGGAGCAGCAGTATCCTTGATGCTGCCTCCCTCCATTGCGGGACGGCGAGCAGGGACAACCACCTTGGTGGGATTCAAAGTATCCTGCGTGAAAGTGGAAAGTTGGCAGGGAGTCCTGTCGTGGGTAGGGCCCCCATGACAAGTGTGTCCGCAGGAGCCAGCTTAAAGCTATAGGAACACCAGCCTCCATCAATGGACTCCGGTAAGGAAGTGGGGAGCATTAAAATATTGCTTTTCTGTTTCCCATCCATAGGTCACTCGTAGGAGGCCTTCCGGGACTGACCACGGCAGGGTGGGACCTCCGGCTGTACCCACCACCTAGCGAGAGAATGCCATGGTTTAATATGATCACTGGTCAATGGATTTACCACCCTAAACTCAACAGGTCCCTCATATGTCGAGGCGCAAGATCCTATACGAAACAATCAGAAGCCCCCCTCCTCTGTTTCCAATTGCTTACACCCTTCCAATCCATAACCCATGTGATACGTTGGCCCCACATTCTGGGGGTGACCCATGGTTCCTCTCAAAATTCCGATTGACCTGGTGGGAAAAACATCACGCACACTGTCAAGGTTCCTCCCCCACTCTGAACTCTAGGGTACAGATGTGGGGACCTGCATGAAAAACCTCCTAAGCTTATCTTTACCAGCTTAGGTCAAAACTTCCCCAAGGTAAAAAATATTCCACCCTTTGTCCTTGGATTGGCCGCTACCACCACCAAACAAATACTGGTTACTGGGGAAGAGCTGTTTGGACGCATCTTTCCCCCCACAATACTTCCCAAAACCTTGCACCCCACTTCCTGGACAAGGTTTGGTAAAAAGCCTCACCAATTTGCCTAGGTGACTACAGACCCAGACCCTTGGATCTTAAGAACAATGAACAATCCTCCCAACACTTGCACCCCCCCTTTCCTGGGAAATGTTGGATAACAAGCCTCACCAATTTGCATAGGTGACCACAGACCCAAACCCTTGGATCTGAGAACAATGAAAAAGCATTCAGTTTTCTTACAAGAAGACTTTTAATAAAAATAGAAGTAAATAGAAATAAAGAAATCCCCCCTGTAAAATCAGGATGGTAGATACCTTACAGGGTAATTAGATTCAAAACATAGAGAACCCCTCTAGGCAAAACCTTAAGTTACAAAAAAGATACACAGACAGAAATAGTTATTCTATTCAGCACAGTTCTTTTCTCAGCCATTTAAAGAAATCATAATCTAACACGTACCTAGCTAGATTACTTACTAAAAGTTCTAAGACTCCATTCCTGGTCTATCCCTGGCCAAGACAGACTATAGACAGACACACAGACCCTTTGTTTCTCTCTCTCCTCCCAGCTTTTGAAAGTAACTTGTCTCCTCATTGGTCATTTTGGTCAGGTGCCAGCGAGGTTACCTTTAGCTTCTTAACCCTTTACAGGTGAGAGGAGCTTTCCCCTGGCCAGGAGGGATTTCAAAGGGGTTTACCCTTCCCTTTATATTTATGACACACACTAGTTCCATGTCCACTGGATCCCCCTTGTCCACATGTTTGTTGACCCCCTTAAAGAACTCTAATAGATTAGTAAGACATGATATCCCTTCACAGAAACCATGTTGACTTTTGCGTAACAATTTATGTTCTTCTATGTGTCTGACCATTTTATTTTTTACTATTGTTTCAACTAATTTGCCCAGTACTGACCTTAGACTAACCTGTCTGTAATTGCCGGGATCACATCTAGTGCCCTTCTTAAATATTGGCATTACATTAGCTATCTTCCAGTCATTGGGTATAGTAGCTGATTTAAAGGAGAGGATACAAACTGTAGTTAATAGTTCCGCAGTTTCACATTTGAGTTCTTTCAGAACTCTTGGGTGAATGCCATCTGGTCCCAGTGACTTGTTACGGTTAAGTTTCTCAATTAATTCCAAAACCTCCTCTAGTGACCCTTCAGTCTGTGACAATTCCTCAGATTTGGGCTCAGGTTTGGGAATCTCCCTAACATCCTCAGCTGTAAAGACTGAAGCAAATTAATTAATTTAGTTTCTCTGCAATGACTTTATCGTCTTTAAGTGCTCCTTTTGTATCTTGAGCTTCCAGGGGCCCCACTGGTTGTTTAGCAGGCTTCCTTCATCTGATGTACTTAAAACACATTTTATTATTACCTTTTGAGTTTTTGGCTAGCTGTTCTTCAAACTCCTTTTTGGCTTTTCTTATTACATTTTTACATTTAATTTGGCAGTGTTTATGCTCCTTTCTATTTACCTCACTAGGATTTGACTTCCACTTTTTAAAAGATGCCTTTTTTTATCTCTCACTGCTTCTTTTACATGGTTGTTAAGCCACAGTGGCTCTTTTTTAGTTCTTTTACTGTGTTTTTTTTAATTTGCGGTATACATTTAAGTTGAGCCTCTATTATGGTGTCTTTGAAAAGTGCCCATGCAGCTTGTAGGGATTTCACTCTAGCCACAGTACCTTTTAATTTCTGTTTAACTAACCTCCTCATTTTTGCATAGTTCCCCTTTCTGAAATTAAATGCCACAGTGTTGGGCTGTTGAGGTGTTCTTCCCACCACAGGAATGTTAATTGTTATTATATTATGGTCACTATTTCCAAGCGGTCCTGTTATAGCTACCTCTTGGACCAAATCCTGCGCTCCACTCAGGACTAGATCAAGAGTTGCCTTTCCCCTTGAGGGTTCCTCTACCAGCTGCTTCAAGAAGCAGTCATTTAAAGTATTGAGAAATTTTATCTCTGCATTTTGTCCTGAGGTGACATGTACCCAGTCAGTATGGGGATAATTGAAATCCCCCACTGTTATTGCGTTTTTTATTTTGATAGCCTCGCTAATCTCCCTTAGCATTTCATCATCACTATCACTGTCCTAGTCAGGGTGGTCAATAATAGATCCCTACTGTTATATTCATATTAGAGCATGGAATTACTATCCATAGAGATTCTATGGAACATGTAGATTCATTTAAGATATTTATTTCATTTAATTCTGCTGTATCTCCTCTTCCAGCTGGTAAGTAATCTTGGCTCCTGTTTACTTACTCTTTAATATTTCTGAGGGTGGCAGAGTCTCACAAAATTGAGTACCATCAGTGAATTTCATTGAAGTGATGTTGACTCTCTCAAATCCTTCCAACATAATCCTTCATATTTATCCTAACTATTTGTATAAACCCTTCAGGTCACATAAACCAAAACCAATCTGAACAATTTGTAACCCAGCATTTATTATAGATCCATGCTGCTAACACCCATCATTTATTAACATCCCACCTTCATTTGTTAATTAATGCACATACTTTGTCTCTAATACTACTTCCCCTTGACAAACTTTTAAATGATCATCTTAATGCCTGTATCTTAGCATTAGCTCATTTATGTTAATGGTGAAAGATCAAGTTAAACACATAATTTGAAAATTGATTTCATGATGATTTAGAAAGATCTCAAAAAATATCATGCCCAAGAATAATCTAGAGATCATGCAGCCACTGTGCTGGTCCTGTATCTGATGGAAACCACTTCAAGCCAGAGGGTGCTGTACCCCCAGCACCCCTAATTCCATCATCTATAATTTTTTTTTAAAAAAAACTAAGTTATAAAATCATAGACTTCAAAAAAGGTTATGTATCTGACTAAAAATTGTTCTTAGCCCAAGATTCTTGTCACTGTTTGAAACCCAAACATTGGAGCACTAGGATATTGAAAGTGAAATGAATTAAAAGTTGTAGAATTGTTTTTTTTTTTCATTGTGTACACTTAGTAAAGCACAGCCAGGCTGCAAAGGCAGTGTTGCACAACAAAAAACCTGTAATCTTTTCCTGCTGTGAAGAAACAAGCATGAGCTGCCACCATCACAGATATTTTTTAAAGTACACTTAAAACTTTCCATGTTTTTCCAACTCTCTAATTCTGTAAGGAATGGCAATACTCCATTGTGGCCATTTATTCTACCATTTAGTTCCACTTGTCTGTGGGAGTCTTTTCTTTGCCAACAATGGGCTTTGGGTCAGGTCCAGAGGATGTGACACAGACACACAAATTCCTCTGTGAATGCCTGGATTTTATCAAATCTCCACAGAGTGGGGATGCACCTTTCTAGGGAGCTGCGATCGGTCGAACCTGCGGACTTGGCAGGTAAACAAACTGGCCCGGCCTGCCAGGTGCTTACCTTGGCAGGGATCGGCAACCTGGTGTGCCAAAGGTTGCCAATCCCTGCTCTAGACAGTGATTCTTTTTAAATGTATAGACCATAGTGTTAATTTTAAAAAAATGAAATAGATTGGGCTACTTTTGGACTAGTTTTTAAGTGACTGTGGACTACTGACGCAGTAGAAAATAGCCCTGGGAATCCTGGTTAAAGTTGCCATCCCTATCAAATGGCAGCCCTGAAATGTCAAGAGGTTTTACTTGTTTTTTCATGCTCTTCTTGCAGTTAAGAACATAAGAATGCTAATACTGGGTCAGACCAGTGGTCCATCTAGCCCAGTATCCTGTCTGACAGTGGCCAGTGTCACATGCTTCAGAGGGAATGAACAGTCCAGGCAGTCATTAAGTGATCCATCCCTTCATCCACTCCCAGCTTCTTCACCAGTTGCCTACTTCAACAAAAATGTAGATAGCAGATCAATTGGCATGGAAGTCACACAAACTCTCTAAATATACATGTTCAGCAACAACTTGAAGTCTTTTGAGAAAGATCCATGTGAATGCCTTGTCAGCAACACTAGGGAGAGAAATTGCTCTGCATCTGTTGCAATCACTATGATCTCCTTTGTGTTTATACAATACTATGATATTGGCATTCTGTATCCCTTTACTACCCCTCCTTCCCTCCAGTTTTCAAGGAGAATTTTCAAAGAAGCCCAAATCAAAACTGAATATGAATTTTTTTTTAACATTTGGCCCAATTAATTTTGAAGTTTCTATCCTGATCTGCATTTGAATTACTCAAACAGAAAATTTCTACACAGAATGTATGGGAACAATTCATGCTCATCTAATTACAAACAAGTTAGTCATTTTTGCTCAGGCTTTCCAGAAAAACGTACTTTGGGCTGAGACCCATTTGATGGGGTCTACTAACCTCACACCAGCCTGGAAGAGGGTTAAAGAGATGCTTTGGCTCTCTGCACCTGCAAATCATTCCAGGACTAGATGAGGAGATAAAAGGAGGGAACACCACTCAGATGGGCTCAACCATGGGAAGGGAACAGGCTATTGAACTCTCCAGCACCTGAAGAGATGTCTGACAGGTTTCTGCCCTTGCAGAAAGGAGGACAACATAGATCCCCTGGGCTAAGACGGGAAAAGAGTCTGAGACGTATACTGGAGATCCAGCGGACTCTGAGGTGGAATGTGATACTTCCAAGGCCCTCTGAAGTAAGGGGGGCCAATATCTTCCCTGAAGATGCCTACTGGGTTTTCGTTCTATTCCTTCTTACTTTTATTTAACCTTGTTTGCTGATTAGGGAGTGCTTTGAGACCCTGAGCGGGGAAGAAACAGCCAGAAGACCTCAGCCAAAGGATTGCATGCCAGCGCCGCTAGACTGACATGCTGGTGGGGTGGGGCAGGGCAATTAGCCCTGCATGCTTGCACTCCTCATGTAGCTCCTGAAGGGGGCACTCTGCCAAGGACAGATTCATGACAACCCAATATGGAAAATGTCAGCCTGAAAATAATTTGAGTAATTTATGGTAAAGAGTGGTTCAAATGGAAGTTGGAATTCATATTTAACAATAAAATTTGCTACCACAACAAAAATTATAATATAAAATATTATAATCAGTCCCGCAGATTTTGAAGTAGATTGAGAAAATTAAGTAGTCTCTTTTAACCTTCACACTTTCCTACATCTCCAAGCTTCTAAACTGTATGGTGCCAAATTTCTTCTGGACATCCTTCTTCCATGTTTAGAACAGCTGCCATCTAAATGTCCAAAATCTGCATATTGTATTGCAAATTGTTTATAAATGGTTCTTTGTTTTATTTTGTGTTGCAATAAATATTAGGTATCAAAGTATGGGTGGAAATATTTTGTGGACAGTGTGTGAAGTTTAAGAAGCTATAATGTAGCTTTCAAATAAACTAAAAAGTCATTTTAATGTCTTCTATATTGTAATAAGATTATTGATTGGCTTTAGTATTTCACAACAGCAATGAATCTTCTCTCTGTCTCTCCCTCTCTCCCTTTTTAATTGTTACCATAATTTAACAAGATCTTATGCTTCCAGAATTTAATTAAGCCCCTCAACAATGCCATCTGGTGGGGTTAGACCAAATTATCTTGGATCACATTTTCAATAACATTTATGAAGTATTATACTTGCCAGATTCTTTAGAGGAAGGCAAACAAATAAACAAATCCCCCACACTGAATTTTACCAGTTCCGCAATACTGATTAGTAGATTGTAATTTCCTAACATTTATTTCTTTAATTGTCTCAACCAGATAATTACATACGTAGTGGGTGTCTGTTACCACATCTTCCTATTTCTGTTCCTTGGTCAGATGTCCCTCTATTTCTCATGGCCATTTGTTATGTCCACTAGTGCTGTATCTATGGGCTCATTCTCTGAGGAAAGTCAGATTCAGATCCAGCAGCTGTAGGACCTCTAACACTACATCTACATTGTGAACTAGGCGTGTGATTCCCCTGCTTGTGTGGCTATATTGGTGGCTAGTTCTCATGGAGCTAGCGCAAGTATAAATAGTGTAGCTGTGGTATCCCAGGTAGGGGCAATCAAAGCGCATCTGAGCCTTGCGGAGTACATACCCACTGATTTCAGGCAGGTTTGCACTCAGAATGATATAACCATGCCTCCACAGTTGCTACCTTGTATTATTACCATGCTCAATGCTAGCATGCTAGAGCTAGCATGAGTATGTGTACATGAGCAAGGAAACCACACCGCTACCTCATGTCACCGAGCCTCAGTAGGTCACAGTTAAGAATTTCAAATTCAGGATAACCTGCTGAGAAATAAGGCAGACTCACCCCACATTGGTGGTTATTCTCTCATGAGATATACCAAGTCAGTAACAAAAATAAACTTCTGTCTCACCACACTGGTTAACAAGAAGTCAGAAATGCAGTCTCCTTAGACTTCCAGCCTTATTTCACCACCCAGACACTAGACTTTATTAGGTAAGATCTGTGTTATATATAGACCTGGCTGTGTGGCCGAATGCTTGAGATCAGAAGAACCCTTTGTTTGATCAAATTGGTTTTCAATAACCACTCATCATAATCATGCTGTTGCCAGCCCTTTAGTAACTAAAATCTAAAGTTTTAATAAAGAAAAGCAGAAGAGAGTTAAAATGATTAATGGATCATATATGTACAATAATGCCTATGTTCCTATATCAGGTTTGTAGCAATGATGTTATGGCTGCTGGCTTGTAAAAACTGTCTTAACTTCCAAAAGATTGGAAGGTTCTCAGTCCATAGTCCACTATGCTCCTTTTAGCTGTAAATCCACAGTCCAAAGAATCAGAGCAGGAAAGAGGCAACATGGAGATTTTTCAGGGGTCTTTTATATCTTCTGTCATGTGCTTGGAATTTTACACAGGGACATGCTGGCCACTGCTTCTCACAACTCCCATTGGCCGGGAACAGCAAACCATGGCCACTGGGATCTGTGCGGGGGGCCAGTCTGCACACGGTCAGTGTAAACAAAAATATCTTGTGGCCCTCCAGCAGATTACCCTGATGGACAGAATGCCGAAGATTGCCTACCCCTGACATAATAAAAGAAAAACACTTAAGTCAGGCCATTGTCAAAGTACTTCTCCATTTTGGTTTTGCAGGCTGGAAACCAAACAGATCCTGGTGAAGAACTAATTCCTGAACTGATTCTATACAATTCACTTTTCTAAAATGCCTGTAATACAATGAATTAGAACCAAGAAGTTTTTTTTAAAGGAGTGACTGAAAGTGGATATATGTTAAATTCATACCACTAGAGGGCAGAAGGTGACGTCTTTTAAAATATACTATTGACTAATTCTTTAAAAAAAACTGTTTGTTTGTTACAAGTTAATGATGCTGGACTGATGACAAGTAACAAGACCCCGAGTTAGATAAAATCCAAACAAGTAGAAACACGGATTCAGATTCTAATGTAGATAGGTTTCTGTTAATGTAACATTAATCAAGGAGTGTGTATTGGAGTTATTCTCAATGACTTTATTTTATAAAAATTACAAATGGCTGCTGACATGTACAATTTACCTATGGAAAAGATGGAGAAAAGAAAAAAAAACTAGCACTAAACAGTAATTTTAAAAGATGGGGGAAGAAGAAGAAGAAATTATTAGCTATAGTATCATAAATGATCTGGTAGCATTTTCTGGTGTTCAGCAAATCTATGAATTTTATGTTTTCATCTCTTCAGATTATTATATTTTGTGAACATAATACAATGGATTCAAGAGTAGTCTTTTTTCCCCTTAGAACTCATTACAGAACCTAATAACAGAACTTATCCATACTGAGACTTGATATTTATATATGCACTTACGCATTCTTTTTTATCCAAATATATTAGAGTACTTTGCAAAGGTGTGTAAATATTATTATACCAATTTTTTTGATGTAAATGTAGTGAAATCCCAGTGACTTCAGAGGGCAGGGCACGTAGTTAACAAGACAGACCAGCTAAACATTTATTGGAAGGACATCCTTATGGTGCCCAACCTCCTGGCTGATCAGAGAGAAGATGGAGGGATAATACTGAGCAAGATTTAAGATCTCTTAATGTGTATTACTATTAGTAACAACAATTTGTTCTTTACTGAAAGATTGGGGGTGGGGGTGAGGAGGGTGGAACTGTGAAAGCAGCCAAGGACCTCCATGGATCTATAGACACATAGAGTAAGTTTAAGACGTGGAAACTGAAGCACAATATGTTTAAATAACTTTTCCAAGGCCATATGGTCCGCAACATCAGTGCTAAAATCCAGGTTTCCTGGCTTCTAGTTATGTGCAGTAAGTATTAGACTGGACTACCTCCAAAGACAAACCACTGGTAACATTTTTCTTGTTGTTGTTGTAATTGTTGAAGCTTCTTGTATGATGGACTGTTAGGGTGGTGCTCTTCTGCTTAAGAAAAAGAGTGTATTTTGATCATTCCTTTTTGTAGTCAGTGATTTCTTTAAAATGTCTACAGGACAATAATTTAAAAGAAGGGCTGTAAACTTTACAGTACAATAGTAAATTTGTGATATTTGCAGTGCTAGCTGTCATGAAGTGTGGGGGAGTCCAGACCCTGCACCCCTCTTCCTGGGATTCACCGTGACTCTCAGCCAGCCAGTAAAATGGAAGGTTTATTGGCCAATAGCAACACAATCTAAAACAGAGCTTATGGGTACAACCAGGACCCCTCAGGCAAGTCCTTCTGTGAGGTAGGGAGCTTAGACCCCAGCCTTGGGGTTCCCTGCGTTCGACCACCCAGCCCGAAACTGAAACTCTCCCCAGTCCCTCCTCCTCTGGGCTTTGTCCCTTTCCCGGGCCAGGAGGTCATCTGATTCCTTTGTTCCCCAACCCCTTTAGCTCTCACCTTGCAGGGGGGGAAGGGCCCCGCCATCAGTTGCCAGGAAATAGGGTGTTGGCCATTCTCTGTGTTCAGACCCCTGCACACACCTGCCCTCTAGGGCTCTGCAATGATCATACACCCTTATCCCACCACCTAGATACTTAAGAACTGCATAGGGGAAACTGAGGCACACCCACACTATTCAGAGAAAACATTAAGAACAGTCCCACTTCATCACACTAGCATGCAACCATTTATGCATAGTTCCATGCCGATTTTCATAGCCATTAGATTTTTGTAGATAAGCCCCAGAAGTTTTGCACAAGTTTTTAATCTTAATGTTAAAAAATACCAGCAACCTTTAAGTCTCACAGATTTAGCTGAGATATCACAGTTCATATGATAAATTCAGTTCTTGAGCTAGATATACATTTCCGCACCTATGCCTGTATGAATCATTTATCTGGGCCCCATTTTCAAACTCCCCAATAGCACCAAAAGAAAATGCACTCAATTATTTTTTTTGGCATGAATACCCCACTGCTCCTGAGCAGCACCTCACATCTGTGGCTGTGAAATGAGCTCTGCATGGGCACAACCCTGCACCTGAGCACCTCTTTGCCTTTAATGGTGGCATATATTTAGAGGCCAGTTTCAATATAGTACCAGATGGCTGTATCATTTATTCTTAATTAAGTGAAACAACAACAACAAATAAATAATTTCTGAGGCTGTTTCAAGCTAATGTTTTTGAGGTTAGTTGTTCAAACCTTATATCAGCATTTTTTGACTAATTGAATTACATCACCGCATCATCTGTTTAATGCACAGCTTCACTCATCCCAAATATAGTCAACATATATTTGTTGTGATGGGACAATGAACTCAAAACTACCAGCTATTTTTTTTTTAAACTTGGCAGCCTGACATGAAATGACACATAGTGCCACAGGACATCAACCAGAAAATTTGAAACAATGTGTTCTAATGTGTTTTTTCAAACACTAGTGCTGAGTGAGAAGCAAACTTCTCAAGAAAGATCCTATTTAAAGGAATTGTTCCTTCTTAAATGTTGAATGTAAAACATACACAAATTTCATCAAGGAATTAATGCTGTGGGCTTTAAAACAGAAGCCGCATCTATAGGGATATATACAAAAATATATGTTTAGGGACAAAATTGTTAACAATGTTTCCTAATTTTGGCTAGTGTATCCTCTGTGGTCCTAGCATGTTCACTCATCGTCGCTGGGTATGAAGGCCCAGAGATCCATGAAGCAGCAAAACCTCTACTTCTATACTGTTCTCTGACTTATCACAGATCTTCTCCCATCACTGCCTAGGAGTCTCCATCGAACCAAGTTTTGCACCATTCAGCAAACATGCACCCCATTCATAACATTCCACTTTACTCCATTTGTTCAGCTACCATAGGGCCCTCCCAAAGGCACGGCTAAGATTTGACTTCTGAGTGAAATTTAGCTGGCAATTTCAGCTGGAAAGCGAACCATTAAAATTATATGCATCTTTATCTGGTTGAAAAAAACTGTGTGTATTGGTAATTCACATTATTTCAATAGGAAAATATTATAAAGGCATCAGAAGCATTCCTTGCAACCTTACAGAAATCAATGCTTTCTATTTAAAGTATGGTTAGGAATGGAGTACAATGAAAAATGTTGTGACAATCCATATCTTATACTAAATTCATGACTCTCCACTTATACAAAGTTTCCATAACTTACAGACAATTTATCATCCCAATAATATCTCTCACTTTTTTCCTCTTTGGGTCAATAAATAGAGAGTGGAGAAATTGCAAAGCTGTTTGCCATGCAAACTCACTAAAAGGTAATAAAGAAAAGAAAAGAAAAGAGGAAACAAAAATAAAACAAACCATAAATCTAGATGAGCTGCCACTTTTAGGCAAGTGGTAATATTGCCCTCCTCTATCTTAATATGAATTGCAATACTTCAACAAGTTAGACATTGAAGACCGGCTTATCTTCAATTAGTTGTCCTTAATAGTAGCTGTCACAGCTTCACGTCTCTGAGTGCACTCCATCAGGTATCAGGCTTTTACCTTATATGCCATTACCTGTCATAGGGTGGAATCTGGTGATTCTCCCATTCTCAGACTGGGTCCTGGGCTACAATACCTTGTGTATCAACTGTGCTTATCCAATATAACTGACTAGGTTCAGCGCCTGTGGTTTTTCCTGTGAATATAGTGACCAGACAGCTTCCTTAAAAAAAAAGTTGTTTAATTTTTTGCAGTAGAACAAAGCATTAGACAAAATAGGTTTTAAAACAACACACAATCAACACATATGTCTATGTTACCTAAAGTCATAACATGAGGCCTGGCTTTTTCACACAACCCAACAGGTGGCTGTTAGTCTGCTTTCATCAAACCACTCCCCAATGACTGCTTGCCTTCTGGAAAGAGAGTCTTGTTTTATCCAACCATAGTTCATTTGTTCCTGTCAGTTCCTGATCTTTTGGCCCTGTTATCAAAAAACAGTTTTGTGGACTCAGAAGGTGGTCAAGCCAGACTCCTTGGAGTGTTTTCAATGTGGTGGCTTTTCTGGAGACCTTGTTTCTTTCCTGCTTTTTCCTTACAGACCATTAATATATTAAATCTATACATTAAGAATCCCAGTAACCAGGTCAACATACAGTATGAATAAATTATTACAGAACAGCTCCATGTCCAACACACAGGTGCAGTCCATTCATGAACAAGAAGAAAAGGTATATAAGCAAGCCTATATGGAGTCACAGATTATTGTAAGGAAAACAGCAAAGGTATAAAAATGATACATTGACCCCAAACTAGAGTGACTATATTTCCCAAAGGCAAAATGGGACATCCCCAGCTGCTCGCCTGAGCCCACCTCCTCCCCGAAACCCATGGGGCTGGCCCAAGCTGCTCGCCCAAGGGTGCGCCCCCCCCCACCCGTGTGAGGCTATTGCTGGTCACCAGAACCCTGCCTCCCCCGCTGTGTGGGGCTGTCATCTCTGCTTGCCTCCCCTGCATGTTTCTCCTCACCGCACCCAAAGTTGGAAAGAGCAAACGGGACAAATGCCCACTTTTGTAAAAAAAAAAGTCAGGCCGGCCAGCACAGGGCTTTAAAAAGGGACTGTTCCGGCCAAAACAAGACATATGGTCACCCTATCCCAACCCTTGTATCTGGAATATGCCTATCATTATGCAGTAAGGATGAAAAACCTCTGTAGACCCTCCTAGCTGAGAGAGGTTATTTGCTGAAGCCAATGATGGGTTTTTTTTTTTTAACAAAATAGGCTATTAGCAGTACATTTTAGGAGCCGGATTATCGGCTGGTGCAATTTGGTTTTGCTACATTGACTTCTATGATGCAATGCAAAGTTGAGGATCTAGCTCCTGCATCTCTTAGTGTTGTACTCAGGTCTCTTTATGCAACTCTGTTTGCTTAACGGTACCTTAAAGAGGATGGAAAGGGCCCTCCTGAGGAATACTCTCAGCTCTATTCTATACTCTATTCCTCCACTCAATCTCCTCATTCTTGACATAAAAGGCTTCTCTGTAGCATCTCCTCTCCATCTAACACAGTCTTCCTTTAAATTCCTGTTTTATGGCATTAAACTTCTTTATCTCTTCACTATTTATAATTCTCCAAAACATTTAGGATACAATTTATATTAACTATGCCATAAAAAAGAAAGCCACGGTGAACATATTCTTAGTTTTGCTTTTTCTGTGGTGTGTGAATGGGCAATGAAGATTCTGCAAAATTCTACTTGCATGTCATTTTTAATTTTTTTATTGACGGATGAGTAAAATATCATCAGGTTGGGTTTTTTTGCATTATCCTCATCACTATGCAACAGGCTGTGTGAGTAAATTCTGCACCTGGGCTGGTAAATTTTCATGACAACTTTGTAAGGCTTTACATCTCTTTGATGCAGGTACCTAGGACATCAAATTAATCATGGCTTTGGTTCTTAAATATTTGGTCTTAGAGAAAGAAGGTATAAAATGGAAAAGTACACAGATTTTGTTTATGGTGAATTTGGTTAGTTTCTTGAGGTGTTAAAGCATAAAAGTGTTTGGCTAAACAAAATCTGAGTTAAGATATATTTAATCTAAATATCTTATATATTGATAAATTTTTCATTGACTGTAAAACCCAAAGTGCTGTGTTTGCTGCTTGTTTCTATGTTCTATTTAAGTGGAATAACTGAATAAGTAGAAACAAAACAGAATCCCCAAGGCTTTTCAAAGATAAAACTAAATAAAGCGTGCTACACATGTTTAACATTTTGAAATAAAGAGTCTCATATCAGAACTAAACTCCATTCAGAATTTCAAAGTTCAGTAATGAAATATAGTATTTCATTTCAAACAAACTGAAATAAACTGGGCATTCCAATGTAGAATGGACCATTTGTACACAGTTGTTTCCTAACTCATTCAGAAATAAAGGATGGCTGCCCCCAAAGCTCTGCCACTTTCCCCACCCCACCGCACCCCACTCTCCATCAGTAACTAGTTACCTCTTTAGTTAAGGGTGGTGATCTGACCTTATGTTTTCATGCCAAATAACATTTCCTCTCTTTTTAACATGAATTATCTTCTAGATCTATTGCTTCTGATCGTATGCCATGGAAGAACGCTTGGGTTTTCTTGGAAATATTGCTAAAGCCAATGTGTTGCTTCAGTTCATTTACAAGAAGGGTTCTGGAAAAGAGTGAGGCATGTCTCTTTATGGGAGGGATAGTTCTTGTCTTTGAGAATGTTTTTTGCATGGCTACTGTTAAGGGCTTATTCCTTCACCCACTTACTTCCCTGGTCCTTCTCGCATGAACAGAGAGCAACAATACCCAAAGTCCAAAGGTGCAAACAATTCAATGTTTATTGGGGTGAACTTCCAGCAAGCATGATTCCAGTTTCCTTCCTTAGTGCCCCCCTTCCCAGCTCTGACACCACAGAGCCTTACACCTGTGTCCCTGTTTCCATTCCTGCCCTTAGCCAAACATGATTCCAATTTCCCCACCCCCATTCCCTGTCCCCATTTCCCACCCCCCCACACACACTTCCTGATTGACTGCAAACTATATAGTAAAACTTGAGTTCTGCTTAGCTATACCTTAACCAATCATTTTACTGAAATTTAACTAACCAATCTTAACATATTGTAACATGATTATTTAACCAATTATATCCCACCACCTTAATTAGTTTACACCCAGCAAAATTAATTTTTCAGCAGACAGGAACAATCACAGAACCAGACAGCGATTATACAGACAAACAATAGGGAAATGGGGACTACAGTGATAGAACAAACACAGAAATGAGGATTTCACATCCCAACTATTGATAAGTGAGTTCTTGCCAGACAGGATGCTATCAAACTAAGTTTCCTTTTACATTTTCTAGGCACTTCCCTTTCTCTGGAGGTGATAGGCACTATCAGGACAAGATCGTATTTCTAACAGCCCCATAGCACCTTCTTTCAATGTGACTACTTTGGAATGTGAAGAGGTGACTGGTCGCTTCCCAGCTTATGGCTGCCTCTGCTGCTTAGCCAAAGATTTTAGTCTAAGCATAGGGCCTCAGACTGTCACAGTAAAAGAAGGACCTTACACTGGCAGACAGTGATTTTGATTATTTCTTTTACACCTCTATAACTAGCCAAGTGATAAGAATACACCTAAATTCTTAGAGTACAGGCCTTTACAGATAGGCCTGAATATCTATATCCTAACAGCTACCACAGGGAATGACCGAATCACTGGGTTTGATGCAGAAAATTGCTTACACACATGCACTACTGGCTCAACACCACCACACCTCAGAGGAAAATTCTTCAAGAAATGTGTGTCTTTTGTGATACACAGTGAAACCAATCCATGTCAACTGTAGAAGCCATGAATTAGCAAAGGAAAGGGCACTTCTTCAATATTGCCCTGTAAAGAGGTAGTTCCTTCTAGGCAATGGCAAAATAGGCATTTGAAATGCCTCAGAAAGTAGTTCCAGTACCTCATGATCACCCATATTCCTTCAGATGGCTTTCTATTTTTTAAAAACTTTAACACATTTCTATAGAGCAACCATCCTTGCCCTTTAATTTCTACATGAAAAAAAGAGTACATTTGACAAGTGATCGGTGACTATATTTTTGACAATTGTTGTATTGGTGGATTAAGGGCAGTGGACCATGACATTTGCAGAGAGAGAACAACATGTTGATTGCGATGGTGTGTATCACACAAGGCCTCCTGGGGTTAAGGAGAGCCTGTGGATGCAATCAGCCTCACCCCAGTACAGCTGCAGCAGGAAAAGGGAGGAAATAAAAGAGGAAAAGCCCAGATCAGTAGGGGCTAACTGGGAGAAGGACTAGAACTCTCGAGCTAGCCTTAGAAAGGAGGTCCTGAATGGGGGCCAGAGGCTGCCTGGAAGTTGCAAAGGAGGGAAGGTCTGACCAGGTGGGACTAGAGCCTAATTAGCGTCTGCCTTGAAGTTTCTAGGAAGGAAGGATCAGCTGGGACTAGAGCTTAACTAGAGATGCCTAAGTGTCAGAGCATCCTTGGGTCAGATAGGCCTGGTGCAGAATCTTTTTCTGTTTCTTTTGTTCCTCTACAAGTTTGAACTTCTTTTGTTTTGGGTCCCACAGAAGAGTCAGCCAGGGAAAAGACTGTGAGAAAGGCTTATCTGCACACCATGGTAGAAAGCTGTGTGGGGATACAGCAAAGAGCCTGAACAAACAGACCTCATAGACATTCCATACAGAGTCCTGGGCTGTGTTCCCCTACCTGCCCACATAAGGAGGGGGCACGATGACTGTGGAGCCAAAGTCTGGCAGTCCCAAAAGCCGAAAGTGGGGCTGAATGACCAATGTGACAGTGCCAGACGAGTGACATGTTAGACTCAGGTTTATCTTAAGGGGGAGGACTAAAAGTGACGTGGCTGGGGGGCTGAGTAGCAAAAAGAAGCAAACCATCACAGGGCTGGAACGACTTTCAGCAGGAGGTGCTAAAGGAGTAGAGCTTGCTATGCCATGGCTAGACATGGTTTACACATGGTGGAGAATGCAGGAAATTGATCTAGTCCCTGAAGAAGGAGACAAATCAGGACACCAGTCAACCTCAGGCAGAGAAGTGGGGAGTTAGCAGTCTCCCACCATCATAGACCTCAAATACATGTTAAATGGACTGGTGGAGCAGGCAGCAGCTGGTTCAGGAGCTAGCCACTCAACAACAGCTACTACAGTAGATTTGGTATATCTGGCTCTCTTTGCAGGAGTCCGCTATGGGTAGGCCTGTCTGGCAGAAAACCAAGCAAGCAGGAAGAGCCTCCCACCATCCTCAAGCTGACTGTCCTCATCACAATAAATGGGACTGAGGTAGAAGGGTGTGGCCAAACCTAGTCAGAGACAATTTAGTAGATGTCACACCCCTCCCAATTCATTTGGAGTGCATGCATGAGGACATTAAGCCATAGGCATCTCCAGCTGACAGTTGGAGAGCACACTGCATCCCAGTAGTGGGACTAGCCTTCACCCTTGCACACCCTCAGGTAAGGGCATTTTGGGGACATATTGAAAAGTATTAAGGACCTGCAGAACTCCTTGTATTCAGATCCAAGATATCCTGGGCAAGGGGGGTGTTGAACCCAAAGGGTCTTGTATGTGTAGGAGAGGAAATGGACCGAGGAGAAGGAGATTCCAGACAACGGGATTCCCCCTCAGTCTTCTATCTCAACAAGGAGTCAGCAGCAGCCCCTCTACAAGATGTGGGTATTTTGATGAGGTTCTCCAGCTTTATCAAAGAAACAACAGGGAGACAAAATCCTGAGTCGAGAATATGATTAGTGGCTGTAGTGAATGGGGAAGTAGGGGACCCTCAACAGGCCAGTCAATATACAAAATTTGAATTCCATATGTAGTGGCTTTACTGCCTAGAAAAAAACAGATGGGAGAGGTCTGAATGCAGTTCCTAATTCGGTGGCCAAATCATCATGAAGTTGTGTGGTTGACTAATTCAGTTTGTGGACATGTGCACAAAGAGAAGACCCATGCCTAAATCCTGGCCTGTTTCTACTGACCAGGAGTGTATAAAGATTGTACTTCTGTGCCTCATGCCCAGAATGCCGGCTAGTTGCTTCCAAGGAATTTTCAAAGGCTCCTTTAGTCCATCTCACATTGATGGGCACCACCTTTGAGTAGATAGGGATGGACTTGGCTGGGCCTCTCAAAAACAGTGAAGTGGGGTATAAATATATTCTAGTAATAGATTATGCCATAAAGTACCCAGAGTCTTTTCTAAGATCAATAAATTCTGAAGTCACTGCTACAGAATTGATTAAGGTTTTTACCGAAGAAGGGATTCCACGGTAGATCTGAACAAACCAGGTGGCCAGCTTAACATCACAGGTGATGAAAGATCTGTGAAGACTGCTAGGTATCCGGACTATTTGCGCCATTGCATATCCTCTCCAGACAGATTGTCTGGTGGAGAGTTTCATTAATCTTTGAAACCAAGTAATACAAAAATGTGTTGCCACAGGCCCTTGCTATTGGGACCAGCTGCTCCCACCTACTTTTGGTGTGTGAGGTTCCCCAATTATTTACCCATCTTGCATGAGGTGGGGGAACCCCTGAGGAATTTTATACCTAATGCAAGAGACATAGGGGGAACCGGGTCCCAGAACAGAAACTGTGGTACAATGTGTCCTTAAATTCTGCAAAAGGCTCGAGGAGCTATGTGAGAAATCCCCATGCTCCATATAGATTGAGGAGAATCTCTCTTCAGAGCAAAAAGCCCAGGTGCAGCACCTGGTGGCCTCTTTTCTCAATAGTGTTTTCAGTTTTGCCAAAACAAAATTTACTCAGCTTACCATCATATCTAGAGCTGGGGCACCTAGTTAGAGAAATGCCTTGTCCTATGCCAAGGAAAATGCATCAAATGGTACAGCAGGAACTCCAAATCTTGGGATGCTTGGGATATATAGAGGAATTGCATAGTGATCACAGGAATCCTAATATCTTGGTATTCAAGCTGGATCACACCACCCAGCTTTGTATTTATTTTAGAAAAATCAATGCCATTTCCAAGTCTGATGCATAAACGATGCACAAAGTGGATGAATTGTTGGGTGAGGCTCAATACCTTACTACAGTAATACAACTAATATGCTCTCAAAAACTTCCCCATAAAAAGTCAACTGGTTGTGTATTCCAGATTTGTTGACTTTTAGAATGCAGCAAAATTAGGATGTTCCCGTATTGAGACTTTGTATATGTGTTTTCACTAAGTCCTTGAGAGTTTGTTTAGGGAAGACCAAATCCCTAAAGAATTGTGGAAAAAAGCTCAGAAGGAAAATGGATTTACCAGGATGGACAGCATCTGGTTATGCCTCTTCCAATTAACTTGATCTGATGGCTCAAAGTTATTCAATAATGTAGCCAAGACTGCAGAAAGGATTCTCATTCTTACACACTCTAGCTTGGTGGAGGAGCATGTATTCAGTAGGATGTAGGAAAAAATCCTCAATTCAGAATAGCATGATACTGTAGAATACCATAGAACACTGGCTCTCAACCTTTCCAGACTATTGTACCCCTTTCAGGAGTCTGATTTGTCTTGCGTACCCCCAAGTTTTAACTCATTTAAAAACTATTTGCTTACAAAATCAGATATAAAAATACAAAAGTGTCACAGCACACTATTTCTGAGAAATTGCTTACTTTCTCATTTTTACCATACAATTATCAAATAAATCAATTGGAATATAAATATTGTACTTACATTTCAGTGTATAGTTTATAGAGCAGTATATACAAATTGTCTGTCTGAAATTTTAGTTTGTACCGACTTTGCTAGTGCTTCTAATGTAGCCCATTGTAAAAATAGGCAAACTTCTAGATGAGTTGATATACCCCCTGGATGACCTCTGCATACCGCCAGGAGTGCGCAAACCCCTGGTTGAGAACAACTGCCATAGAATTCTAGCTAAAATAAGCAAAGTTTAGACTATTATAAATAATGTGGGATATGTAAAACACAGCAAGATAATTCCAAATGTCTGGTTAACTTGGTTAACATGCACCAAAGGTAAGAAGCACACAAACAGTACAGTGTATGTACGGTTTAGAGGTGAAAGAGTATAATTAGTGTATTAGCATGAATATAATCAACCCAACATAGAGAATGTGGAAAGACCCTTAAAAAATCCTATCATAAAGTGCTGGAATTTAAGCTAGTTCTATTGCAACTCTATTAAGCTTTTTACTGTAGTATACTACATTTGTTTATTAAGGGAAATTGGAAAACTAGCATCAGAGAATGACAATTTAACCAAAAAAAACCAACAAAAAAACAAAAAAAAAACAAAAAAAAACAAAACAAAACAAAAAAAAAACAAACAAAAAAAAACAAAAAAACAAAAAACCAAACCAACAACAACCCACTTAAAACCTAAGGAACAGGAGCAGATTTGGAAATGGTACAATTACTGATGATTCACAAGCATAACAGGAAATATGTATCTTTCAGTGACAATGTTACTGGAATGGGAACACTTCTCTGAAGGATAAACACATTTGAAGGGCTATAAATCTTAGCTGTATATCCAATGTCATATTTCATCATGTATGCTCTGACATATTATATTATGTCACCTGCCAACATTCCACATCATGTCAAAACTTACATGTAAGAGTTCACAGCCACTCAGAAGTAAATGATGATATTGTATCTGGTGTTGAGGTCTCTTTGGTAAATACTATCTTTCTGAGCTTTCATTCATTATTGTCTCCTTAGAAGAATGTTGGGTGAAAAACAAGATCCACTTCAATTTAGGCATAAACCGTTTCTTTTAGTCTTTATTTTCATGTTTTAAGAATATGGTATTATCACCGATGAATTACAGAAACATATAAAAACAGATAAGGCAAGAAAGATAATTGATGAAGTTACCTCTCCTGGGGACAGGACAACTCTTCTCAGATCTCTGCTATGTTCTTCCCCTGTCTTTTCCACTTTCTTATTGTCAATCAACTCTTTTTTTCCCCCGGTTCCATAACTTTGTGGAAACTTAGTTTACCCAGTTATTTCATCTACGTACCTATCTAATTAAAACATTTTCTTGCATAAATCTAACCTAAACTAATTAACCTAACTTATACAACAAACACTAAACTAATACATTTCTGCTTATCCTGCTAAAACTTACTTCTGTCATCTATTATTTGTTGCCAGCCCCCCTGGCTTCATCCATTTGTTTTAATCTGACTGTCTGTTTTTGTGTCCTGGGTTTTTTACCTTGTTAGCTTGTCTTGTTAGAAGGGGGAGAGCACCAGAAGTTAACAATTCCCTTATGAGACTCTGCTTCACCCCACTATTTACACAGACCAAGGTTTTTACAAATAAGACACACAAACCAGGTTTCATGGTTTGCACAACACTGAAGCTGTTTCAGCTACCATCTAAAATACTGCACCAGCACACACATACAAAAGCAAATATTCCTTTCAATGTTCTTATAATAAATATGTATTAATCTAACATTATTTAATGTATATATTTCACTAACACAATTCATTTCACATTTTTCTATTAAGAACATAATGAAATCTATAAATAATTTGTGTGGGGTCTTAACCAAGGTTTAGGTTATATCAACCACCAAGAATTCAAACTTTACATTAGCTCAACAGGCTGATCCTGCAAAATGAGCAAATTTGAATAAAAGAGCTTTAGTGAAGCATAGAGAAGATGGAAGATGGAATCCTTAACCCCAACAAGAGCTTCATCAGCATGTCACCCCCACAGAAAGCCACTGCTGGTTATCTGTGTATGCACTGTGGGGAGGTGTGAAGGAATATATTTTAAGCCTACCTTTCCCTCCTATGTTGAATAAGTCCTTATGGAATCACAATATGTTAACCTCCTGACTACACACCTCATATGGTCACATCCCCAGACCTGGAGAACTTCTCTAGAGTGCACAGGAGCTACAGAATCACCCTGGATGTGCTCTTCACAAGAAGGAATAACATAGGGATTTATATAGCGGTATAACAAGGAATAATGGGAAACCCAAAAGTACAAACCTTCCCCTCAAACAAAAAAAAGTAGATTTTAATGCTGGTACTTCACAATGAGATGTGCAAGGATCATTGACTTAAAACGTAATCATGTGACATTACATTTTAAATATCAATGACAGCTCCTAGGATTCCTTCCTTTGGCACCTGGCTGTCCAAACCAAAGCACACTCTGCTTGAGGCTATGGCTATCTTCCCAATACTCTGCTTCTGGAGTGACTCAGCAAAACACTTTCCCTGCAGGCTTAAGGGAAGGACCTTGTTTCTGTGAGACACCCAGAACCCTGGAACTTGGTCTCTCAGGCCATGTATACACTGCAGCGGCGATGATTTAGCAGGTCCTGTGAGGGCAATCTAAGGCAATGGGAGTGTGCTCCACCTCTCTGAGAGGCAGAAGCTATGTCAACAGGAGAGCATCTCCCATTGGCATAGTGCAGTGTAGACACTATTGTAAGTCGACCTAAGTTACATCAATTTCAGTTACGTAATTTATATAATGGAACTAGCGTTAACTTAGATCGATTTACAACATCAGTGTAGACAACTACTCAGTCTAAAATAGACCAAATTTGATTTCCTCTCAGGGTTAACTGCAAAAGTCATTCTTTTGACAGGATTTGTGGAGAAGATTAAGAGTATGTCCTAGTGGGTAGTGAGATGGGGAGCGAGGGACTGAAGGGGCTGTTTTATTGCTATGATATGTTTGGCTGGATGGATCATTATCATATATAGTGTTTTCTGCTGCTGGGTTGTACATGCAATTAATTCTTAGGTCACCTTTGCATAAAAGATGGCTTTTAAAATTCTCATTTAAATCTAAACATATCTAAAAGAAAAAAAAAAAGCCACCTGGCAACTGGGTAGGATCTGGTAGGCCAGTGTTTCCCAAACCTGGGATGCTGCTTCTTCAGGGAAAGCCCCTGGCGGGCCACGCCGGTTTGTTTACCTGCCACATCCAGAGATTTGGCCGATCGCGGCTCCCACTGGCCATGGTTCCCCGCTCCAGGCCAATGGGGGCTGCGGGAAGCGGAGCAGGACAAGGGATGTACTGGCTGCCACTTCCCACAGCCCCCATTGGCCTGGAGCGGCGAACTGCGGCCAGTGGGAGCCGCAATCGGCTGAACCTGCGGACGTGGCAGGTAAACAAACTGGCCTGGCCCGCCAGGGGCTTTCCCTGAATAAGTGGCATCCCAAGTTTGGGAAACACTGTGGTAGGCAAACATTGACACCCTGTTACTTAATCAGATTACTGTCATTCTGAGAAAAATCTAAATATTTATGACTCAGAATTAGAATCCCAAAACTCAGATATGACACAGAGATAAAAACACACTATCAATATGTACATCATGGGTGAAATCCTGGTCCAACTGAAGTGAATGAAAAACTCACATTGGTTTCAATGGGGCCAATATATCAGCAATTCCACACTATATTAGACATTCACTTGTAGAGGATACTGAATATAATCTGTTATTCATTTTCTGAAATAAGATTTTTTTATTGAGAGGCACAGAGAGGATAACACCTGTCCCTGGAGTGAATATAAAGCTACAATTCAGCTGAGGACTTGTCAGTTAGCTGATGTCAAAAGCTGCAGAGGCATGAAAATACAGTCAGCCTTGTTTTCACACCAAAGGTCATCTATTTTTAATTTTCTCTTTCCCACAATTATTATTTTTTTTGGAATCATTGAAGTAAGGATGCTAACAGAAACAAATTTCAAATAATCCTTACTGAACCTCTTTTGTTATGGTCTTCAGTGACATCAGAGTTTTCACTCTCTTACTCTGATGTCACTCACGTTATTATAACTGAAGTAATTAATTTTTATTATTACTGTGATTTATGTTGCAATATTGTCAAAAGCCACAGTCAATTTTAGGGTCCCATGGTGCTAGGCCTGGTATAAATGCACAGAAGCGTATGAGAACACTTTACACAGACTTTATGCCTTTTATCAGGATCCTGACAAAGGGAAGAAAGAAGAGTAGCAAAATACAAACCCTGGACTTCAGAAAAGCAACTTAGACTCCCTTAGGGAAATGGTGAGCAGGATCCCCTGGGAGGCTAATATGAGGGGGCAAGGAGTCCAGGAGAGCTGACTGTATTTTAAAAAAGAAGTCTTATTGAGGGCGCAGGAACAAAACATCCCGATGTGCAGAAAGAATGGCAAATATGGCAGGCAACCAGCTTGGCTTAACAGTGAAATCTTTGGTGAGTTTAAACTCAAAAAGGAAGCTTACAAGAAGTGGAAATTTGGAGACATGACTAGGGAGGAGTATAAAAATATTGCTAGAGCATGCAGGGTTGTAATCAGGAAGGCCAAAGCACAATTGGAGTTGCAGCTAGCAAGGGATGTGAAGGGTAACAAGAAGGGTTTCTACAGGTATGTTAGCAACAAGAAGAATGTCAGGGAAAAGGAGGGACCCTTACTGAATGGAGGGAGGAAACATAGTGACAGATGATGTGGAAAAAGCAGAAGTACTCAATGCTTTTTTTGCCTCAGTCTTCAAGGACAAGGACAGCTCCCAGACTGCTACACTGGGCAACACAGTATGGGGAGGAACCCTCAGTGGTGAAAGAACAGGTTAAGGACTATTTAGAAAAGCGGTACATGCACAAGTCCATAGGTTCAGATCTAATGCATCCAAGGGTGCTGAGGGATTTGGCTGATCTGATTGCAGAGCCATTGGCCATAATCTTTGAAAATTCATGGCAATCTGGGGAGGTCCCGGATGATTGGAAAAAGGCAAATATAGTGCCCATATTTTAAAAAGGGAAGAAAGAGAACCCGGGAACTATAGACCGGTCAGTCTCACTTCAGTCCCCAGCAAAATCATGGAGCAGGTCCTCAAGAAATCCATTTTGAAGCACTTGGAGAAGAGGAAGGTGATCAGGAACAGTCAACTTTGATTCACCAAGGGCAAGTGATGCCAGACCAACCTGATTGCCTTCTATGATGAGATAACTGGCTCTGTAGATAGGGGGAAAGCAGTGGACGTGATATATCTTGACTTTAGCAAAGCTTGTGGTATGGTTTCCCACAGTATTCTTGCCAGCAAGTTAAAAAAGTATGGATTGGATGAATGGACTATAAGGTGGACAGAAAGCTGGCTAGATTGCCGTGCTCAACGGGTAGTGATCAATGGCTCAATGTCTAGTTGGCAGCCGGTATCAAGCAGAGTGCCCCAGGGGTGGGTCCTGGGGCCGGTTTTGTTCAACATCTTTATTAATGATCTGGATGATGGGATGAATTTCACCCTCAGCCAGTTTGCAGATGACACTAAGCTGTGGGGAGAGGTAGATATGCTGGAGGGCAGGGATAGGTCCAGAGTGACCTAGGCAAATTGGAGGATTGGGCCAAAAGAAATCTAATGAGGTTCAACAAGGACAAGTGCAGAGTCCTGCATTTAGGACAGAAGCATCCCATGCACCACTACAGGCTGGGGACTGACTGACCAACCAAGGAGCAGTTCTGCAGAAAAGGACCTGGGGATTACAGTGGATGAGAAGCTGGTTATGAGTCATCATTGTGCCCTTGTTGCCAAGAAGGCCAATGGCATATTGGGCTATATTAGTAGGAGCATTGCCAGCAGATCGAGGGGAGTGATTATTCCCCTCTATTTGGCACTGGTGAGGCCACACCTGGAGTTTTGCGTCTAGTTTTGGTCCCCCCAGGACAGAAGGGATGTGGACAAATTGGAGAGAGTTCAGCGGAGGGCAACTAAAGTGATTAGGGGGCTTAGGCACATGACTTATGAGGAGAGGCTGAGGGAACTGGGGTTATTTAGTCTGCAGAAGAGAAGAGTGAAGCGGGATTTGATAGCAGCTTTCAACTACCTGAAGGGGGATTCCAAAGAGAATGGAGCTAGGCTGTTCTCAGAGGTGGTAGATGACAGAACAAGGAGTAATGGTCTCAAGTTGCGGTGGGAGAGGCCTAGGTTGGATATTAGGAAACACTATTTCACTAGGAGGGTGGTGAAGGACTGTAATGGGTTACCTAGGAAGGTGGTGGAATCTTCATCCTTAGAGGTTTTTAAGGTCCGGCTTGACAAAGCCCTGGCTGGGATGATTTAGATGGTTTTGGTCCTGCTTTGAACAGCAGATTGGACTAGATGACCTCCTGAGGTCTCTTCCAACCCTAATTTTTTATGATTCTAAAGCAAGGATCAGTAACCTTTGGCACGCAGACTACGAGGGAAATCAGCTGCCGGGCCAGGACAGTTTGTTTACCTGCAGCGTCCAACATGTTTGGCCGATCGCAGCTCCCACTGGCCATGGTTCGCCGTTCCAGGCCAATGGGAAGCTGCGATAGGCTGAATCTGCAGACGCTGCAGGTAAACAAACCATCCCGGCCCACCAGAGGATTTCCCTGATGAGCTGCATGCCAAAGGTTGCCGATCCCTGTTCTAGAATAAGTGTTTTTTAAATACCCAAGAGCACCAAAAAATATTTCTTTCCCTTCTTTTTTTCTTTAAAGGTGAACAGTAAATTCCTAATTGCCTCTCTTTTTCTCGGACAGAACATTTCTCCTAATACCCTCTTCCTATAAAGGATTTATCCGTACAAAGGTAAAAAACTAAATAATTTCTGAGATATCTATTAATATATTACAGCACATCATTAACGACACATCAGCACATCATTATCTTCTGACTCTCCAAAGTATAGTTATCTCTGTACTAAATCTTACAATAAAAAGGTCGCTTAAAATAAGATGAGTTTATATGACAGGAAATTTTAGTTTGACAGCAGAAAAATAATGTTCAAAACTATAATTTCTCTACCTGCCAGTAAGAGAAGAATGTAACACATTGGTGTATGACAAAGTAAAAAAAAAAATTTGTAAAATACAGCCATCAACTAATACAAAATGACTTGCGGACATTTTAATGTCAGAACCCAGTGTGTAATTTCAATAAATACATATATTTTGCTGACTCTTCAGTTCAGAAATTCTACCAGCAGAGGGTGATGTTGAACTGTGAATGTAGAGCTGTCATTTTCTGCATGCACTGTAGTTTCATCTTCACACAAAACAATACATGCACATTTTTAAATTCATGCAAGTTTTAAAAAGCTTTTTAAAAAAAAATAAATAGATCTTTTAAAGGGCATAAAGTCTGTGTGAGGTGTCCACATACACTTTCAAAATGTTTTCAGGGAGAAAAAGCTTTACCAGACTTTAGAAAATATCCAACCAAATAAATAAATATTTTAGAGTGCAATTGGATATTTTCAGTCTCAAAATGTATCTCATTTCTTGGTATGACCACTTATGTTTTGGGTGCTATCTACCCTGAGAAAATAAAACTCAGCTATAGGTGCAGTGGAGTCTGTGAAGGTCATGAGAAGATTTTTACTATGATGCTTGTGTAACAAGCACACAAAGAAAATCAGGTTTTTTTGTTTGGTTGGTTTTTTGGTGGTGGGTGCTGGGGGTGTAAATAAGCCATCACACCATTGGTACATGTTATCTCACTGATCTATAATAAGTTGTATTCCTTCCTGGGATATCCGTAAGAGGTCTTTCCTCCCATTATATTACATAAGATGCAGAAAGAGAATTTTGTATGTTGCATATTGCTTAACATCCTTAAGAACATTATGTACCAACATATTAAACCCTATTATTCCTTTGAGGTGCAAGTCTAATTCAGTTTTAGATTAATGTAAATTAGTATCAAGGGGAAAACTTGAGCATTTAAATGACTTTACAGTCTTTATCAGAGGGGTAGCTGTGTTAATCTGGATCTGTAAAAGCGGCAAAGAGTCCTGTGGCACCTTATAGACTAACAGGCATATTGGAGCATAAGCTTTTGTGGGTGAATACCCACTTCATCAGATAGTCACATGTAACTCACATTCAATTAAAGAAAATTTTGCTATCATGGTGTATGCAGGATTGGGACTCTTATCTAATATAGGTTTAGATTATATGACCTTACTCACAATGGTGAACTCTTACTTATAATAGCAAAATAAACAGGATTACTCGTGACTGTGCTCATTAATGTAAGCATTTGATTTGTTTTATTTTTGGGGATAAGGGAGGCAAGGTGGCTTTACTATTTTTAAGTGCAATACAACTGGATCTAGGACCCATTAAAGGCTGTGGAAGGACTCCCTTTGATTTCAGTGGGAATTGAATCAGACCTACATATGATTGACAGTGAGTTTTGGATTTTAATGTGCTATTGATATAAGATGGTATAAACTATAGATCTAAAAGGAAAGCAAAGTTTGGACCTCTTCCTGCATACTCCAAACTTCCATACAGTACAGGGTACCAGACTCATACACCCTCATCCTAGAAAGTATTAAGCACATGCTTGATTTTATACATGGTGAGAAACCATTTAACATAGATTCATAGATTCATAAATATTAAGATCAGAAGAGACCATTATGATCATCTAGTCTGACCTCCTGCACAATGCAGGCTACAGAATCTCACCTACCCACTCCTGCGATAAATCTCTCACTTATGTCTGAGCTATTGAAGTCCTCAAATCGTGGTTTAAAGACTTCAAGGAGCAGAGAATCCTCCAGCAAGTGACCCATGCCCCATGCTACAGAGGAAGGCGAAAAACCTCCAGGGCCTCTTCCAATCTGCCCTGGAGGAAAATTCCTTCCCGACCCCAAATATGGCGATCAGCTGAACCCTGAGCGTATGGGCAAGAATCACCAGCCAGATGCCCAGGAAAGAATTCTATGTAGTAACATTACTCAGACTCAGATTTTAATGACATTATGATGATATAATCTGACTTCCTTAACACTGAAGACCACAGAACCTCATCCACCCACTCCTTCAATAGGGCCATAACTTCCGAGTGAGTTACTTTTTAAGTCCTCAAACCTTGATTTAAAGACTTCAAATTACATAGAATCCAGCATTTAGACAGTTCAAAAGAGCAAGTGATCCGTGTCCCATGCTGCAGAGGAAGGCAAAGGAAATTTTGCTAGTTTAAAACTTTTCATCACTTGTGACTACTTCCATCCCAGAAGTCAATTACCCTCCCTACTCAGATGGAGTCCATCCTATGAGAACAGTCATTTGTCCATGAATGCATTCCACTGGATGAACATCCAAAATCACTCCTTATAACACCTTTGCCTGAACAATGTGTTGGTAATTGTAATCTTGTGTCACCTTCACTCTCCTCTAAGGAGAATCCCACTGAAGATCACCTGCCCATTTATTTAAGCATCTTCCTCAACCTGGCATAGTTTTCCTTCATGTAACTCAGTGAGAATCTAGCAGTATTATTTGTCACCATGTGAAAGACAGTAAATGGATTCTTTCTTATTCCCATTAGGATCCTCTTCAGCCTCAGATCCTCTTCCTATATCTTAGCTCCTGGCAGACAATACACTTTTCTGTTCTCTGGGTCAGGTCTGGTGACAGGGTTGTCTATCACTCTTAATATGGAGTCCCCAGTGATGCAGACTGGCCTTTTCCTGGTATTGGGGAGATTCTCAGGTCTTCACCTTTCTAGTCTTCTTTCTGGCTACAAGTCTTCTTGTCTTCTGTTCTCATTTGCAATTTTCTTGAGTTATCATCTATCCTCCTGGAGCTCTGAACTCTGGCTAGCTCCGTTGCCTCTTCCCCTCTTCTTGTGGGACTAGCCACTCTTCTCTTTTTTCTTACCTTCTCATTTCTTGTTACAGCCTGACTCTCCCCTTTATTTCCCACTCAGCATACCTGTTCCACAGATCTGTTTCTCCTTCACTAGCTGGTCTTTTCCTCTTCCCTGTTCTCTTAGTCACATGCTTCCACAGGTAACTTTCTTCATCCACCAGTCTACCCTCACAGTTCTCTTGTCCAGCATGTACCTGCAAGTTTTGAGTTTACCTTCAGTCACTTCTCTTTCCCCAACATCTGTTCAAATTTCCTTCGAAACTCAACTAGAGTTTGTAGCTCCATCTTCAAACCTTGGATCTCCTTCCATTAGGTGGCACTTCGTACAAATGAAGCACCTTTCAAGTATCTCCCTTCAGAAGAATTACATCCTGCAGGTTCCACATCCATTCATTGTCATTGTCTCTTACAGTCTTTGGGTCACTACCACTGCTGCCTCTGTAGCTGCCATAGCCTTTCCTCATAACATCCTATCAAGAAAAAAAACAAAACAAAAACCACACTCTCCCGCAAACTCCCCTTACAAACTCCCACTCAAACTCCCTAGTTTTCAGTTCTCTTTGTTGATTCCAAGGTCATTGGCTCATCACCCGGCTGCCTCACTTTATAGGCCTGCTGCCTGAGAAGCCCTGTCCCTTAAGGTTCAGCTATGATCAAAGGCTCCGCTTCTCTCACAACACACTTCCCACTACCATGCTTTGCAAATTGAAAACAAACCAACAAGCAAACAAGCACACTCCCAAGAACTCACTCACTCCCCCTTGCATCCTTTCTCTTCTAACAGATCTCCACTCAAACTGCTCTGTTTTCAGCTGTTAGCTGGCTCCTGTGCTTCTACTCATGATGCCTAAAGTTCATTACCTGCATAGGGCCTTAAACAATAACATGATTATTTTAAAAGTCATCCATGTGCAGCAGATTGGGCTTTTTATACAAGGAAAGGTGTAAATATAGGCGCATTTTCCAATCAAGTAAACATATACATGATTTAAAAAAATTTTGGACTGATAGTAAAATATTTTTTTCTTATCAGCAAAGAAGTGGGTTCATAATTTGTTAATTAATGAAATGCTTATTGTTTTTTTTTTTTTAAATCATGATGAATATACATTCTATTCGCTACTTAGGGACAGATCCAATTTCCACTGAAATCAATGGGAGTCTTTCTATTGACTTCAATGTCAGCTCAGTTTGGCCCTTAGAATCACATAAACCTTTATCAGTGTCACTCTGCAAATGAATGACAAACAGATGAATATATAGAAAAAAAACAAAGCCAACAGAGTCAGAGGCATAGCCATCTACATACATTACATATATGTCTAGATTTGAAAAAGCCATATTGCTTTATTTTGCTCTGCTGTGTAATGCTAAATTCAACCATACATGCTTATTTACCATAATTTATTTACTACCTGTCTAAATAATATATAAGTGTATTCATCTAAAACCATTTGAACAGTTGCTGATCCTACAATTAAAAAAGAAAGTGACAATAAACACAAGCTATAAAAAAAAAGTCACATTTAGTTAGAATGAAAAAATGGCATAAGGCTGTTAACTTCAAAGGGGGAGAAAAGAGCGTGTGAAACGGAATGGTTAACATATATCTTTCAAACTGTAATACAGCAGTAGTCGCCTGGCCCATCCTACTCAGGGATGGAAAAAATACATGATGTTTGTTATTAACTGAACAAAAAAATAAATACTTGATGCCCATCAGACAATCAAAGTTCAAGGTTATTCTGGCCATGTGCAAAATTAAATAGCAGCTCTAGTGTAATGGGCTATATATTTTAGAAAAAACATATTTGTTTTAACCCTGGAAGATAAATGACAATAAAAAGAATGTATATGTCCATGCTCAAGAGAGGTGATTCTATTTCCATTGAAATCAATGGTCATTTTGCCAGTAAGATCAGGCCCTTGGCCTTCCTCATTTACTTCTTTTTGTATTTTAAACGTTATCAACCAATAGGCTTTTGCTTTATTATTTTAGGGGAGAAAGTTTGGGCTGCATAGTAGCTAAAGCTCAATTAATTTAATTCAGAAGTTCTAGCAACCCCAAAGGAGAAATATGGTACGTATTGGGTAACAAGTATTTTGATCATTGGAAAAATATAAATTATATAAACATATATACACACTCCCCAAAGCCTTTTTGTGAGGGAGTTTTCAATAACTGAACTATCATAATAAAGTATTTCCTGCTTTAAAAAAAGATAATAAATATCAGAAATTCAATTGGCCACTTTTAGAGAGCCTGAATTAATATAATTCCAACACTAGCTGTCTGACTTGTAGAGTAGGAGCAGATGACATGTACAAGAAGATCTTGTTTCCCCCCTTTATATTTGATATTTCTGTCACAACCAGACTACATCAGTTATTCTGGGATGGTGAAAGAAGCAGTGGAGCTGGAGGATAACTCACTTTCCTTGGACAGGATATAGAGATTAGAAATGTATTAAATGGAGCTCCTGGGGCCCACAGAGTTGACAAACTATGTAATGCTTTCTAAATATATCAACACCAACTGTTCATGGATGATACTGAGTGAGCTACCGTCCTCTATCTAAGACCACAATGACTGGTTAGTATCAAACCTTAGATGCTTATACTATACTGATGTGATATTCCCGAAGATGTCAGGATGATTAAATAATATTTTCCACTCCTGCCAAAATTTTACAAATGTCTGTTTGCACTGTATACATCTCTGAAAAGATTCAACATTATGTTGTATGGTATTGCACACATTCAGGTTAAGACATAATCAGCAAAATGAATACTCCATATCTGAAGAAAACTTCTGAGAGAAGATATCTCACTTACAATGTCTCAGCCAACACCTCAGAAAACATTTCATTCCGCGGGCCATAAGAAAGGGTTCAAAGGACTATGGTGATCCATGCACCACAGTTTGAGAATTATTAATTCTAATGCCAAAGCATCCATAGTGTTGCCGTCCATTACCCGTGTCTTGTTCTTCTATTAAACCCAGCCTGATCTTCTCCCTGCATATAGTGTCCCACCCTCTTGTCTTTGCTATTATTTTCTTTGTCATTCTAGCATCTGTTTGTCTTCTCACAGTGTTCCCACAATCATAATATTTTATTACAGTTAATCCCATAGCCTAATACCATATCATACTCTCCTAACTTCTTCATCTGCCTTAAAATCATTCCACTTTATGCCTGTCATCTTCTGAAGAATTCTTATCCCTACTTCCTTCAGCTTTGTGATGTCTGTTTCATTTAATGCAGCTGCTTTTAGACCATAGTGTATTATTGTTAGTACACTGGTTTGATAAATTGGTATTAACCATAATGTTATCCATCCATAATTTCATCAACTTCTGTGCAGCACTTGCAGCTAAAGCGTCCATACTTGATGGAATCACTGGTACTGATCAGGTTTCCTAGGTATACGTTGTTCTATGACTTCACTGCAGCATTCCAACAGCATCTACTGTCCCTTTTCCAAGACATGCTATTACATCTTCTTGGCACTTATTGTAAGGCAAAGTCGACTACACCAATATTCCAAGATAGAGAAGAGTATCATAATTAATTCAAATGTCTCTGTCAAGTTGCATGTTATCATCTGCATAAGCTAAAGAGCTTAATTCCAGATCATCCAGTGTTGTGTCCTCCAACTTGTCTACCATTTTTAATGCCCAATTTAAGAACTTGATGAAAATCAAAAGTGATTCCATGCCTCTTTATCTTACACCAAACTTTGATTTGAACCACTTGTTTAATTTTTCTCCAATTGTTACAGCACTACAGGAGTCTTCATACATAACTTTCATAATTGCAGTTATCTTATCTGAAACAGCATATGATTTTATTCCTTTCCATAATACTTTCCTCTCCAAACAAACAAATACCTTAATGAAGAAAACTGAAACAGAAACTTAGTATCCATTCTCACTTTTTTCCCCATCAACTGTCAGAGTGTATATTTGGCCTGGTCTTTAGCCTCACAGTTCCTTGCTGTGATGGGGTCCCTGGGGTGCAACCTGGACTGTGGGACTGCTGAGCAACCCTTACCCACCAACCTGGGTTGCCTCTCACACTGTGATGCTGTTGCTAAGCCACAAACCTCTAGCAGTACAGCACTTACACAGACATTCACAAGCTGGGACACACACAAGTGAGTTACATTAAAGCTTCTCCCAGCCACTCATGAATAGAGAGGCTCCAGTCCGTTCCCCCAAATTACCCCAGCCAGACACCCCAGAACTGTACTGTTTTGCTCTGGTCAAAAGCCTGACCAATGTACATTTATTACCCAGTTCACCCCACTCTCAATGTAGAGAGGACACACACTAGTCTTTGTAAACTGAGTTGAGATTTACCAAGCACTTCAACCAAAACAAACTGTTTTAGGTAAAATATAAAACAGATTTATTAACTACAGAAAGATAGATTTTAAGTGATTATAAGTAACAATAGAGATCAAAGTTGGTTACCTAAGAAACAAAAATAAATGCATAGTCTGAGTCCTATAAACTAAACAGAATTTGAATCAAGTAGTGTCTGACCCTGACAGATTTCAGAGTAGCAGCATGTTAGTCTGTATCCACAAAAAGAAAAGGAGTACTTGTGGCACCTTAGAGACTAACAAATTTATGTGAGCATAAGCTTTCGTGAGCAACAGCTCACTTCATCAGATGCATGCAGCAGACAATACAGTGGGAAGATTTTATATACACAGAGAAAATGAAACAATGGGTGTTACCATACACAATGTAACAAGAGTGATCAGGTAAGGTGAGCTATTACCAGCAGGAGAGAAAAAAACAACCTTTTGTAGTGATAATCAAGATGGGCCATTTCCAGCTGTTGACAAGAATGTCTGAGGAACAGTGTGGGGGGGATGGAAATAAACATGGGGAAATAGTTTTACTTTGTGTAATGACACATCCACTCCCAGTCTTTATTCAAGCCCAAGTTAATGGTGTCAACTGGAATTAGTTAATTGAAAACTAATTCCAATTCAGCAGTCTCTCATTGGAGTCTGTTTTTGAAGTTTTTTTGTTGTAATATTGTGACTGTTAAGTCTGTAATCAAGTGACCAGAAAGACTGAAGTGTTCTCCGACTGGTTTTTGAATGTTATAATTCTTGACGTCTGATTTGTGTCCATTTATTCTTTTACATAGAGACTGTCCAGTTTGACCAATGTACATGGCAGAGGGGCATTGCTGGCACATGATGGCATATATCCCATTGGTAGATGTGCAGGAGAACGAGCCTTTGATAGTGTAGCTGATGTGATAAGGCCCTATGGTGGTGTCCCCTGAATAGATATGTGGACACCATGTTGCCAATGGGCTTTGTTGCAAGGATAGGTTCCTGGGTTAGTGTTTTTGTTGTGTGGTGTGTGGTTGCTGGTGAGTATTTGTTTCAGGTTCGGGGGCTGTCTGTAAGCAGGGAATGGCCTGTCTCCCAAGATATGTGAGAATGATGGGTCATCCCTCAGGATAGGTTGTAGATCCTTGATGATGCGTTGGAGAGGTTACCCTTCCTTTTATATTTATGACAGCATCTGATGAAGTGAGCTGTAGCTCACGAAAGCTTATGCTCAAATAAATTTGTTAGTCTCTAATGTGCCACAAGTACCCTGACAGATGTTATAGTTCCTTAATACACAGGCTGGAGCTGCCTTCCAGCCTTGGACCACCCTCCCCAGTTCATAGTCTTTGTCCTCCAGATGTTTCTTCCAGGTGTTGTGTTGTGGGGGGATTGAGGCCCAGTCTCCTCTTTTGTAGTTTCTTCCAGCTTGCTGGAAAGATGTATGCTTCTGACATGGAGGTCCGCCCCCATTGGTCAAGCATTTTCCATTATTTATGGCTCTCTCTGAGAAGTCTTCTGGCATGGCTGATGGGAAAGTGGATTCTCTTTAATGAGCAATCGGTAGATCTGGCTATGCCATTGTTGTACCTGAAAGGCTGGTTGTGGGGGTTCCAAACCTCATATTTCAGTAACACACACATAGCAAAACATTATAACTTCACATACAATGATAACATTACAATCCAACAGGATATTAATGTTCAACAGATCAAGACTTCTAAAAAGATGCCTCACAATGCACACTTTGTACAAAACATATCATAATTATATGACAGTGGTGAATATGAAGATCCGGAGTGCTGCTTTGAGGTACAGAGTGCCACACTTACCTACTACTTCCTCTAAAACTGGTCTTAATCTGTTGAGAATTAGGTTATAGCTACATTGCAATAAAAGACCTGCAGTATGGCCACTGGTGGTCTGGGTCATCAAATTGGGGGTCACATGGCTTGGGTTTTGAGCCTACAGCCCGAGCCCCACAAGCCCAAGTCAACTGACCCAGTCTCTGAGACTCAGTACTGTAGGGATTTTTTTTTATTGCAATGTAGACATACTCTTAGTTTCATCATGAATTTTCCTGATCAGCTTATGCCTCTTGCCATGGTGACTGGAATGGTTCATGACTGTGAGAGCCATCTTCAGGGTGGACTGTCAAGAAGCAGTACAGAGACCCAAACTGGTTATATGGTCTATAATTAGATTTCACCAACCCAATAACAGGTGTGAACTCCTGAAGAACTAAAATAGTCTTACCATGGATTCACAGAGAGGCCCCTTGGTCATTCTGGTCTAACTTTCCACCCAGGCACTTAATGATAGTTGGTTACTTACATCAAAATTTACACTAAAATTTAGGTTGCTCCTGCTCCAAAGGGGCCAGTCATGTACCCTAATTGGTACCTTAGATCTCACACCAGACACTTGCATCCAATCCTATAGCAAAATAACTAAGGATTTATTAACTAAGAAAAAGAAATGAAAGAGTTATTTAGAGGTAAAAGCATGTAAAAATGTATACACAAATGAGTTATAATTTATGGTTCCAAAAAAGGACAAACTTGTGGTAATCTGTCAGTTCTGAATGTCTTTTAGGGCTTGTCAGGGTTCCACCCCTCCCAAACTCTGGGGTACAGTTGTGGGTACCTGCATGAAAGACCTCCTAAGTTTATATTCTACCATCTTAGTTTCATAGAATCATAAAATATCAGGGTTGGAAGGGACCTCAGGAGGTCATCTAGTCCAACCCTCAACTCAAAGCAGGACCAATCTCCAATTTTTACCCCAGATCCCTAAATGGCCCCCTTAAGGATAGAACTCACAAGCCTGGAGTTAGCAGGCCAGTGCTCAAACCACTGAGCTATCCCTTCCCCCCAGGTTAAAACTTCCCCAAGGCACAAATCCCTTTCCTTTTCCTGGACAGTATTGCTGCCACAACCAAGTGATTTACACAAACATTCAGGGAAGGGTCACTTGGAATCCCTATCGACCCAAAATATCCCCCTAAGCCGCTTCGCCCCCTTTCCTGGGAAGGCTTGAGAATAATATAGCAACCAATTGTCTTAGCAATGTGAGCACAGACCAGACCCTTTGTCTACAGGACACTGAAAATTAATCAAGTTCTTAAAAGAAGAACATTATTATAAATAAAAAGTAAAAGAATCACACCTGCAAAATCAGAATGGAAGGTATCTTTACAGAATAATAAAAAGATTTAAAAGACAGAGGATCCCCCTCTAGGCTCATCTTCACAGTTACAAAAACAGGAATAAAACTACCTCTGTAGCATAGGACAAATTCACAAGCTAAAACAAAAGATAACCTAAAACATTTCCTTGCCCTACTTATATTTTTTTGTGATTTTAGATGGAGTATTCCAGGTATATTTTCAGGAGATGTTATTCCTGTTTGGCTTCTCTCTCCAACCGGAGAGGGAACAAACAAAGAGAACAACAAACAAAACCTTCCCCCCCAGATTTGAAAGTATCTTCTTTCCTCATTGGTCCTTCTGGTCAGGTGCCAACTAGGTTATTTGAACTTTTTAACCCCTTACAGGTAAGGCAATTTATTACAGCTGTCAAGGAGGGATTTTATGCTACTCTTTCCTCTATATTTATGACAGGGCTAATCTAGTTCGATATAGGCGATCTTTCCTTCTGTGTTGTAGCTCTGGCCTGTGAGAGTCCAAACAGCAAAAGAGATGAAAAAATGTCTAGTTAATTATCTTTATTTCCTTCCAGATTCAAGCTGACAAAATAAGCCCTTTGGCAAGTAGCCTTTTCATGTGTATGAAGGGGCAATTAACAAAGCCTTTGTATTTCAATGACCTGTAATGGCCCATTTAGTTTTTCTAGCCCTTCTTGATGGGCAGGAGACTTTCCTCCTTATAGGTTCACAGTTCCCAAGTAAACATTTTTACAGTTATAGAGCAAAAAATTAAATATTATCATATAGCATGTGATAAAGATATTATACGTGAGTTTAATACATGCATCAACTTAAAAACCTTTCATAAAGTCCAAACACTAAACACATTTTTATAAGTTCAATACCCATTTTAACCATACTAAAGCACAAGTGAAATAGACTGGTTTCCAGCAATGAATTTGTCAGAAGATTAAAGCCTTGGCAAGAGCTGGCAGATGGTTTGCCAGCGTCACTTTTCTATAATTATTCAGACTGGCAGGATCTCCTTTCCTGAAAACTGGTAAAACTATTTCCTTTAGCCGGTCATCTGATACATCCTCTTGCTCCTATACCTTCTTATATATTTTTCCTAATGTTTTGATAGCACTTGTCCTACCAGCTTTTAGCAGCTCACTAATTATATCTATACCTATTCCTGCAACTTTTCAATTTTTTAACTACTTCATTGCTCAATTTCTTCTTCTGATGGTGGTTCAATGCTGATATCCATTCTGCCTTGCAAGCTGCCCTGATCACCTAGTACATCTAGAATGCTTGCATCTGGTTGAACTATAGGGGTTAGCACTTTGTCAAAATGCTCTTTCCACTCTTGCAGCATTTCTTTGGCATTTGTTTTCAGTTCAGCAGAAGCCTTTCTTAACACGTGCATTGTTGGCCTGGTTGTGTTTCCATACAACTTAATCTTTTTTTATGTATTGTTTCCATATATTGTTTTCTTGATGCCTCCTCAAGCTGTTGAGCTGCTTCTTTCCAGAACTTTTGCTTGTCCAATTTTTGTGATTTCTACAACACTTTTCACAATGCTTTTACACTTTACACTTTTCACAACACTTCCGTTTTCCCAGCAGTCTTGGCTTGTTTACTATTTTCCGCTAATGATCTTGTTTGTTGCTTGTCCAATTTTTCCTTGTTTTCTCACACCTTCCAATAACTTCCTCCACTGTATTTTATATTGCTTTCTTTAATATTTCCCATATGGTCTGTAGAGAGATTTCTTCATCATTATAAATTAATGGCCTGAAATGCCCTCCACGCATCACCTCCATCACAGAGCTCTTCTTTAACTTATCAAGATTAAATCAGGCTCTAGCTGCACCCATCCTTTTCTTTGACTTCAGCTTAATCTTTCCCATTATTAATTCTGCCACAATTTCTACTACTGTAGACTCTAACATTAACAGTGACCTTCTATGCCTTATATTTATAATAAAGTGGTCAATCTGTTTTTCTGGTTTGACCATCTGGTGAGTTCCATATAACATTGTGCAGGTCTTTGTGAGGAACCAAATACAGACAATCAGATTGCACCTTTCACAGCAAATTCTTAAACTTTCTGCATTATTGTCTGCCATCACAAAGTTGTGTGGTCCAACACTATTAATTTTCATACCATATTCTCTACCAACCTCTGCATTCATATCTTGCATGATCAAAATCATATCATGATCAAGAATCTCATCCACGTTATCCTACTGTTGATAAAATCCATCCTTCTTTTTTGTTGCTTTTGTGGGTGCATAACAGCAGATCACAGTTATGTAGGCAGTTATGTAGTTACTGTAGGCAGTCTGCTCAGACACAGGTTTCCAGCTGTTTATTGACATAATTGTTCAGTTGTCGACTGCTATAGTAACCCTATCCCTATGCTTCTTTTCTTCACCTGAATGTCCAGAATAAAAGAAAATATAATTTCCAACGGTGACTCTCCTGTACCTAGACGATGTGTCTCGTTTATGGCAGCAAGGGAAATTTGTAACTTCCTTAACGTCTCTGTTACAAGCTCAGTCTGGCCTGGAGCTAATAGAGTTCTAACATTCCAGCTCACAATGCGTGTTTAGCCATTATCCAAAATCCATGACAATTTCTATTTGCTAGCCTTGATAGGCCTGGGTCAAAAAGTGTAGCTTGCTGTACTGTTTCTATAGCAAATAAGTTTAAGATATAATAACTTGTTAGGCCAATCGACCCTATTCAGCTCATGGGAATACCATGTCATAGCCTGTTGGCCTGCTAGGAACAAGTATCTGCAGTTCCACTCTAGTGTCCTGGCCTTCCATGGCTAACAAGCTTGGACTGCTTGTATTTGAAATCAGAGTTTTCCTTCTCCTAGACAGACAGATGCCTACAGAGGCAAAGCAAACCCTGTGTGCCCCAGTTTGAAATAAGAGTTTCCCTTCTCCTAGATACAGTTGGTTCATGGCACCTTATTCCCTAATAGTTGGTGTAACCCTTCTGGATTTCTCCAAGAAAGGTTACCCCATCCAAGTTATATGCTTCCAGTGTGAGATGAGAACAGCTACTGTAAACAAATTCTCTTGATCATATCGATTCCTGTCTATTTTTAAATCTATTTTTCCACTGAATCATTTGTGTTAGCAAATAAAGAAAGTTTCTGTGGTTTTATTTGGTCAAAATAATGGAGTGGTTGATATTTGTTAGGGTTAAAGAATGATTAGCACATATTGTATCTTTGTATTAACCACAGACCAAGTAAGTAATGCTGTGAGAGATAAACTATTCTTTCTTGCATTGTCACCAAGGGTCATTAACCATGATTTAAGAGATCATCTTCTATTGGGTTGAGGTAATTCAAACTTCATGCTAATTCAGCTGTGTGCTTCTGAACTGGAGCAGCTGATTTGTTCAGTTAAATGCAATGGATTTATGGTGTGGTCCACTAAATGGATAGACTAATTCCTCTTTATAATCATTATTGAATGAACATTATTGTTGATGGTGGGGTGGGACATTCAACCACCCAAGGATCTTGAAATCATGATATCAGATGTACGTCAGATGGGGAACGTTTTCTTATTGAATTTTTCACTGTATTGAGGTAATCCCTGTCTCTTTCAAATAATTAAAAAAAAATAGTTATATTTACTATGCAGAGTAAAGTAACGCTCAAAAATATATTTTGAAAGAAGGTGCTTTCCTATGTTTCAGATTTGTCAAATTTTCTTGACTAAGTAAGTAATTAGGGCTAAACTGTAACTGTAGTTACAGGCCTGAGAAAGCAGTGGTGTATAAAGTGCACTATCCCAGGAGAAGCTTGGGTGGTATTATGACTCAGAGACAATCCTCTGAATCACAATTCCTTCCCCAGCTTTTTGTGCACTCTATGGGGTGGTAATTTGCTTCTGGCCTATACAACACCCTAATGTTAGCTTAGCTGGTAACAAGGAGTGGGCCTGGAGCCAAGTCTCAACCCATTCCCTGTCTCTCCCTATCCATTCACTCCACAGGGAGAGTGAGTAGCACTCACTTTGATGTGCCTGGACCCATGGTCCAATTATTCCATCCCATGTAGGACTATAAGGTATGTCCTTACTTCTGCTTATTCCTGGACCAGAGGCACATTGTGCAAGACAATCTAGCCCTTAACAGTAGGTATTTAATTTTGATAGTAAATTATTTCCAGTTAAGAGGTTTCTTCTTTTTTAAGCATGGGTGCTTATAGCAATTAGATACAAAATACAGAATTCTTAATTTGCACAAATGAAGTTTTACTCATTGACTGATATATGGATTGTTTATTATATGTTACAAACACACAGAAACCACATATATGAATTTTGTGGAAGATGTTGAATAAGTCTTGATAATGACTTTTTTAAATAATCAAAGAAAATTTCAGCATTCCAGATTGTACTATATATATATATATATGAGACACCCATATAAGGGCCAGCAAACTGTGAAATGGTCAACTCACCACTAAAATGCCTCATTGTCTCTGGGTGTGGAGAAGGAGGTCCCTCCTCATCTAGTACCCCGGTCCTCTGGTGGTTTACCTCTTTATGTGACTCGGCCTTCCGGCCAGGCCATGATTTAAGTCCACCTCTTCCAAGGGAACAGAATCCAACAAGCCATAGTCCAAGACCTTGTATCAGGTCTTTGGCTTTGACTCTTGGTACCTTAATTATCTCTCCCTCTTCTCAAAACTCTCCATTATCCTTGTCACCTTCTCCCACCCTCCACCACTATGTCTATGGGTGGTAGGGGAATCTGAGCACTTCCACTACACTGCATTCCACTACACTGTAGCCAGGAGCCATGTCTGCTCAGTTCAACTCCTTGCTGCTGCCTCCCGGACTCCTTCCTAGTATAGCCTTTCTCAGGCCTTCTTCCCCACAACCTCTTACTGCTTCTTATTCCTGTTCCAGAGGCATGTTATGCAAGACAATCTACCCCTTAATAGTAGGTATTTAATTGTGAAAATAAATTATTGCCAACAAAAAGGTTGCTTCCATTCTCTAGGTTAACCATTCTCTCAGGGCTGGGACACTCAGGGCTCTTCCTTGGGATTCCCTAACAAACTCCCAAACTAAACATATAAATATAAACTGAACTTCTGTCATACTCAGGGCTTATACCCCTCTAGTTTCTTTCACTTTGTTTCTTAACTAAACACCTCCCAAACTTCTCTTCCTGGAAGTCCAAATGCTGCTTTTCTTTCAGGATGTACCACCAGAGACTGCTCCACCACAAAGGCTACTCTATGCCTTCCCTGTCTGCTGGTCAGACAGCTCTACTCAGGCTAGGATTCCAGGGATTACTCCTCTCTCTTCAGTCCAAGAGCTCCTAACTTTCTACCTGCAGCACCATTCTGCTCTCACTTCCTCTGTTTATAGTCCTCACTCAGCCCCTTCACATCTGGGCTGCATTTTCAGTTAAGCCTGATCCACTGTCCAGGCTTCTCAGGCCCATATTGACTCATTCAGGACCTGTATGGGGTACATACCCAATTACATACCCTCCCCCTCATGACTGTAGACCATGTGAGTACAGATGCTAACTGACTTGGAGTTCCTAGAGCGGGGCCACAGGATGTAACACTCCTTCTGATGCTCACTCACAATAATGAGCAGTTGGCCCTTCACATCTGAGGTGTCCCAGTATTTCTCCCACAGTAACTGTTAGTCCGGAAAGCTGCTTGCAAGGCCTGTTCCAAAGCTACTAGCTTCTCCCACTTCCTTTCTCATCACACTTTACATCAGGGATGAGTACCCACCATTGCCTGTTTAGCCTCAGTATTCATCCCTCCACCAATCTGTTTGTCTTAGTGAGAGTCATCCTTCCCTCTAGTTCCTTTCAGCCCTCTGCCAAGCAGCTAAGCATCTGGGTGGTTGGAAGGCCTTCTTTCATCTCCACCACCTCCACTTTGTCTGCTTCATAGGTATTCATGCCACAGGGCACTCCCTCTTTTCTTTCTGCATCTTTAGGAAGATACCTCTTTTTGCAGACCTGAAGTCTCCTAAGAGGGCCGTGCCTTTTTATATGGCCAGCTTCTCTGAGCCAAAAATAAATCACCTTTTGACCCAGTCTTGGCAGTAGGCCATGCCTCTGCAGTTTTTCTTTCGCTCTGCTCTCCTGGGCTAACTTGTTTGGCTCATATAAAGGCATACCCTCCTTAAGTGCACCTCTTGCCCACAGACATAGCATACCATTGACTGCACCTCTGGCCTCATGGCTCCTGAATACCTTTTTCTTACCTCGTCCCCGTGACCTCTGATGATTTCTTTTTTCAGGATCCAAAGAAAATACTGTTTCTGTTCTCCCAGTCTTCCCAGTTGCTCCTGCATATGCATCTGTGCCTCCCACTGCCTCTGCTGGTTCTTCTAGATCTGTAGCAGGACTGCCTGTATCTGCTTTGTCTGTTTGTCTGCCTCCTGGACCTAGAGCAGCAACTCCAGTGACTTAGTCTTCTGTACCTCTATATTCCAGCTTAGGAGGGAAGACCATCCTTCAGCAAAGAAGGTGTCAGTGTATTTTGGTGCCATCCTCTTCCTTTTTTATTTTTTTCCCCTCCCTGGATCAATGATCTACCTCATGCCACTATACCTGTGGCTGGTAGGAAAACCCAGGCCCTCCCACTACACTGGGTTCCAGATCGGGGTTCCTATAACTTGCAGCCAATGTCTGCTCAGTTCAATTCCTTGCTGCTTTCTACCATAGCTTCTCTCAAACCTTCTCCCCCACAATGTCTCTAGATTAATCCTACATTCAGGGTTCTCCTAGCCCCTAACAACCCCAACCCTCCCAGCATCCCCTAACAAATTCCCAAACTGAACATTTAAACATAAATCCAACTTCTGTCTTCCTTGGGCTTGACTTTTCATCCTCCTCATTTCCCTTACTTTGTTCCATAAATGAACACCTCCCTGGAAGTCCAAATCCTGCCCGAAGGGATTTTGCCTCCTTAGGTTGAAGAGAGGAATGTTATATTGGAGTTTGGGTATGTGCAGCAGTTAATAACGTTTAGCTATTCAGTGAGCTCTTACGGGGATATTCCCACAGGGTTAGGAAGAGGGAATATGGTACTCCAAACATCAAACATTGTCCTTTAACTCCCTCTTATCTCTGACCCCGCTCCCTATAACCCTTAGCTCCATCTCCTACGTAGCTATAGAACCTGGTTCCCATAAAGCACACACAATGAGGCTTCTACTTAGTGTGGGGAAAAGGAAATGAGTTGTTCATCCCTCCTTTAATTCCCCTTGAAATAAACAAACTGGATTATCTTCCCTATACTCACAGAAGCAAAGGGGAAAGTTTAGCCCAATGTACTTAACAGATATCTAGAAACCCTGCTGGAAATAAGAGTATTTTGTCTAATCAACATTCATAGATTCTGAAGCCAGGAGGGACCATTATGATCATCTAGTCTGACTTCCGTTCTCTGCTAGATTCTTCCTTTCTCTGCTAGTAATACCTTTCTCTGCTAGATAGAAAAGGCCATTATTAAATATTTGTTCCTCACACAGGTACTTATAGACTGAAATCAAGGCACCACTTAACATTCTCTTTGTTAAGATAAATAGATTGAGCTCCTTGCTTCTATCACTTTTAGGCATGTTTTCTAATGTTTTAATCATTCTTGTGGCTCTTCTCTGAACCCTCTCCAATTTTTCAACATCCTTCTTGAATTGTAGGCACCAGCACTAGACACAATGTTCCAGCAGCAGTAACACCAGTGCCAAATACACAGGTAAAATAACCTCTCTATTTCTACTAGAAATTTGCCTGTTTATGAATCCCTGGATCACATTAGCTTTTTTGGCCACAGCCTCACACCGGGAGTTCATGTTCAGATGATTATCCGGCATGACCCCCAAATCCGTTTTCAGATTCACTGCTTCCCAAGACAGAATCCCCCAATTTGTAATTATGGCCTACATTATTTGTTCCTAGATGTACACATTTACATTAAGCTGTATTAAAATGACGACTCTTTGCTTGCAGCAGTTTACCAAGCAGTAGAAGCTAGACAAATTCAGGCTGGAAATTAGATGTAAATTCTCAACAGTGAGAGTAATTAACCATTGGAACAATTTATCATGGGTTGTGGTGGACTCTCCATCACTGATAATTTTAAAATCAAGATTGCATGTTTTCCTCACCCCAAAACATATGTTCTAGGAATTATTTTAGGAAGGTCTATGGTCTGTATTATACAGAAGGTCAATGTGCTGCTATATAATAATAAACACAATACGAAATCACTGTAAACTTATGATCACTTAGATCTATTGCAGAAAGGAGAACTAAATACCATTCCTAAATATAAATTAGGAATGTTTTATATATTCTCTCTCTATATATATCTATATCTATCTATCTCCCATTTATATAGATATAGATAAAGAGAGAGCGAGTGAGAGAGAGAGATCATAATGGTTTCTTTTTTGCAGCAGGAGCTAATACATTGCATTTTTTAAAGGTGAACTATTAATTGTCTTTACCAAAACAAATATGTTTTATAACAATTATGTAAAGCAAAAATAGACAACATACTATAGATCTACATTAAAGTGTGGAGAATAATTTCATGCTTTTGAAACCCCCCCCCCAAAAAAAAAATCTCAGCATTTTTTCCAACTCATTTGTCACAAACTAACAAAACAATAGATTTGTATGAGATTTTTTAAAGAAATCAGCTAAAAACATAAGGCCACTTTCAGCAAAAAATCATGCAGCATTTGCACTAACAAAGTCTGCAGGAAAAAAAAAATCAAAGCCTTACAGCTGGATGTTTTATTTCCTTATTTAGGCCCAAAATAAGCAACCATGGCACTCTAAATTGAAATGTATAGCTCAATATGAACTTCTTTTACCTATTGTTGGTATAAAATACACCTAAGATCATGAGGACCAAAAGAGACTAGTGCATTTGCAGAGCTGCATGGTAGCTCCCCTGCCCCCATGCAGTGGTATTGTTGTTTGGAGTGTGGCAGTGCAGGCCTCCAAACACAGAGAATGACAAAATCTAAACCCCAAAGAGCTTATTGTCTCAGGCCCCATTCCTGCGACAGTCTCCATTGAACACAACCTGGAGCCCACACAAAGACCCATTCAAGTCAGTGGGGCTCCACACCAGTGCACGGGTTTGTCCATATGGAGCCTGTGGCTGGATTGGGGCCTAAGAAAACAAAGACTGAGGAAGGGTGAGCAAGAGATACAACATAAAAGCAAAGTGATTGGGATGAAGAAGGGCACCCATTGTCATAAGCCTGGCCCACAGTTCTTATATTGGTGTAACTATATTGGTTGGGGGTATGATTATTTTACCATAATAGTTATATTGGTAAAACCCTTTGTGTGAACATACTCCTAGTGGCATAAAGATGTCTTACAGTGTGGTATAGCTGCATCAACACAGTGAGGTTGTATAACTTTATACCTGTATAGTTAAAAGGATACATTTTTGTGGGGAGATAAGAACTTAGTTATAATTTTTTTAAAATGTGAGTTACACATGTTGCCTTGTCAGTTAGGTAATCTCCATTGTTTGTTTTTTCACACAGTAACAGGTGAGAGAAAAAACAAAGAAGGTAAGATGAAACTGTCAAAACTGGCGGGGTGATTTGTGGCAAGCATAATACCTATAGCTACTTTCAGCTCATTTTTTAAAATTTCCAGTTGACTGTGTCCCTTTAAAGGTCAAATTCCAGCTGCTCTTTCTGCATACCTAGGGAAAGAGGGCTTCAGGAGAGAAACCTTTGGATGCAACTATTAGTCTGCTCCTGGCTTCCTAAGAATAAATAAATTGTGTTGATACTCTACAAGTTCTACAAACCTAGATCATCACTGACAAGTGTCTGTCCAACATGTTCTTAAAAACCTTCAATGATGGAGAATCCACAACCTCCCTTGGACGCCTATTCCAGAGTTTAACAGTTAGAAAGTTTTTCCTAATATCTAAGACCTGGTCTACACTACGAGTTTAGGTCAAATTTAGCAGCATTTTCTCGATTTAACCCTGCACCCGTCCACACGACGAAGCCCTTTTTTCCGACTTAAAAAACAATTTCTTTACTCCACCCCTGACGAGGGGATTAGCACTGAAATTGGCCTTGCCAGGTCGAATTTGAGGTACTGTGGATGCAATTCGACGGTATTCGCCTCCGGTAACTATCCCAGAATGCTCAGTTGTGACCACTCCGGACAGCACTCTCAACTCAGATGCACTGGCCAGTATACAGGAAAAGGCCCGTGAACTTTTGAATCTCATTTCCTGTTTGGCCAGCGTGGCGAGCTCATCTGCACAGGTCACCATGTAGAGCTCATCATCAGAGTAGATCATGCAGTCCCAAAATTGACGAAGAGCTCCAGCATGGACCGAACTGGAGGTACGGGATTTTACCGCTGTATGGGGAGACAAATCCGTGCTGGCAGAACTCTGTTCAAAAAGATGAAATTCCAAAATATTTGAAAAAATCTCCAAGGGCATGAAGGACAGAGACTATAACAGGGACCCGCAGCAGTGCCTCATGAAAATTAAGGAGCTCAGGCAAGCCTACCAAAAAAACAGAGAGGCAAACAGCTGCTCTGGTTCAGATCCCCAGACATGAGACTTCTATGATGAGCTGCATGCCATTCTAGGGAGTGCAGCCACCACTACTCCAACCCTATGCTTTGACTCCATCCAAGGAGTGGGAGGCAACACGGAAGCGGGCTTTGCGAGCGAGGAAGATGATGAAGAGGAGGAGGTTGTAGATAGCTCAAAGCAAGGAAGCAGAGAAACCAGTTTCCCCAACTGCTAGGATCTGTTTATAACCCTGGACCCAGTACCCCCCGAAGCCACCCAAGGTGGGCTCCTGGACCCTGAAGGTGGAGAAGGGACTTCTGGTGAGTGTACCTTTGTAAATATTATACATGGTTTAAAAGCAAGCATGTTTAATGACTAATTTGCCCTGGTATTTGGGGCCAGTACATCTACTGGAAAAGTCTGTTAACGTGTCTGGGGATGGAGCAGAAATCCTCCAGGGACAACTCCATAAAGCTCTCCTGGATGTACTCCCAAAGCCTTTGCAAAAGGTTTCTGGGGAGGGCAGCCTTATTCTGTCCTCCAGGGTAGGACACTTTACCACGCCAGGCCAGTAGCACGTAGTCGGGAATCATTGCAGAACAAAGCATTGCAGCATATGGTCCCGGAGCGTGCTGGCATTCAAACAACATCCATTCTTTATCTCTCTGTGTTACCCTCAGGAGAGTGACATAATTCATGGTCACCTGGTTTAAATAGGATGGTTTTAGGAAGCGGACATTCAGAGGTTGCCGTTTCTGCTGGGCTGTTTGCCTGTGGCTGAACAGAAATCTTCCCCGCTGTTAGCCATGCGGTGTGGGGAGGGGTGAAGCCATCATCCCAGAGAATTGGGGGGGGGGCGGGCAGGGAGAGTAGTTGGGTTTCTGCTGCACATGAATCCAGAAACCACAGCCCCTCCTTTTAAATTGCCAACCCATTTTTAATGGGCAACCCAACGGCTACTTCGTATGGGAAATGAGGGTGCTGCTGTTTGAAACCATTCCCACATGTTAGGAAGGTTAAAGAAGCCAAAAGACTGTGGCCTACCATGTCTGCCTGCAAGACGAATTCTGCTGCCTGGCCCTGCATGAGTGATCTCTCTCATGAAACTAGCATACCCTCAATAAGAGGCAAAATGCAACCTTGTAATGAAAGCACATGTGCTATGTAATGTTAACAGCAAGCTTTACCATGAAAGAGTGTACCCATTGTTCCATAAAATGTGTCTTTTTAACTACCACTCTCCCTTTTTTTTCCTCCACCAGCTGCATATGTTTCTCCTTCCCAGAGGCTAGCAAAGATTAGAAGACAAAAACAACGCAATTGTGTTCTCTGACCTCATGCTGTCCTCCCACACTGACAAAGCATAGCAAAATACATGGAGGCAGACAATCTCAGAGTGCAGGAAAACACAATATGACCATGAGGAGAGGTGGCGGGCTGAAGATGGTAGGTTGTGTCTGCTTGCTGAAAGAAGGCAAGAGTCAATACTCAGGCTGCTGGAGGATCAAACTCATATGCTCCAGCGTATGGTTGAGCTGCAGGAACGGTAGCAGGAGCACAGACCGCCGCTGCAGCCTTTGTGTAACCAACCACCCTCCTCCCCAAGTTCCATAGCCTCCTCACCCAGACACCCAAGAACGCAGTGGGGGGGCCTCCAGGCACCCAACCACTCCACCCTAGAGGACTGCCCAAGCAACAGAAGGCTGGCATTCAATAAGTTTTAATGTCTTAAAGTTTTAAAGTGCTGTTTGGCCTTCTCCTTCCCTCCTCCACCACCCCACCTGGTGCTTCCTTCCTCCACCACCCCTCCCAGGCTACCTTGGCTGTTATCCCCCTATTTATGTGACAAATAAATACAGAACGCATGAATGTGATGCAACAATGACTTTATTGCCTCTACAAGCGGTGATCAAAGGGGAGGGGGGGAGGGTGCTTAGCTTACAGGATAGTAGAGTGAAACCGGGGCTGGGGGGGTTTCCATCAAGGAGAACAAACAGAATCAGAATATCAGGGTTGGAAGGGACCTCAGGAGGTCATCTAGTCCAACCCCCTGCTCAAAGCAGGACCAATCCCCAATTAAATCACCCCAGACAGGGCTTTGTCAAGCCTGACCTTAAAAACTTCTAAGGAAGGAGATTCCACCACCTCCCTAGGTAACGCATTCCAGTGTTTCACCACCCTCTTAGTGAAAAAGTTTTTCCTAATATCCAACCTAAACCTCCCCCACTGCAATTTGAGACCATTACTCCTTGTCCTCTCCTCTTCTACCACTGAGAATAGTCTAGAACCATCCTCTCTGGAACCACCTCTCAGGTAGTTGAAAGCAGCTATCAAATCCCCCCTCATTCTTCTCTTCTGCAGACTAAACAATCCCAGTTCCCTCAGCCTCTCCTCATAAGTCATGTGTTCCAGACCCCTAATCATTTTTGTTGCCCTTCACTGGACTCTCTCCAGTTTATCCACATCCTTCTTGTAGTGTGGGTCCCAAAACTGGACACAGTACTCCAGATGAGGCTTCACGAATGTCGAATAGAGGGGGACGATCATGTCCCTCGATCTGCTCGCTATGCCCCTACTTATACATCCCAAAATGCCATTGGCCTTCTTGGCAACAAGGGCACACTGCTGACTCATATCCAGCTTCTCGTCCACTGTCACCCCTAGGTCCTTTTCCGCAAAACTGCTGCCTAGCCATTCGGTCCCTAGTCTGTAGCTGTGCATTGGGTTCTTCCGTCCTAAGTGCAGGACCCTGCACTTATCCTTATTGAACCTCATCAGATTTCTTTTGGCCCAATCCTCCAATTTGTCTAGGTCCCTCTGTATCCTATCCCTGCCCTCCAGTGTATCTACCACTCCTCCCAGTTTAGTATCATCTGCAAATTTGCTGAGAGTGCAATCCACACCATCCTCCAGATCATTTATGAAGATATTGAACAAAACCGGCCCCAGGACCGACCCTTGGGGCACTCCACTTGATACCGGCTGCCAACTAGACATGGAGCCATTGATCACTACCCGTTGAGCCCGACAATCTAGCCAACTTTCTACCCACCTTATAGTGCATTCATCCAGCCCATACTTCTTTAACTTGCTGACAAGAATACTGTGGGAGACCGTGTCAAAAGCTTTGCTAAAGTCAAGAAACAATACATCCACTGCTTTCCCTTCATCCACAGAACCAGTAATCTCATCATAGAAGGCGATTAGATTAGTCAGGCATGACCTTCCCTTGGTGAATCCATGCCGGCTGTTTCTGATCACTTTCCTCTCAAATTGATTCTTTGAGGACCTGCTCCATGATTTTTCCGGGGACTGAGGTGAGGCTGACTGGCCTGTAGTTCCCAGGATCCTCCTTCTTCTCTTTTTAAAGATTGGCACTACATTAGCCTTTTTCCAGTCATCTGGGACTTCCCCCGTTCGCCACGAGTTTTCAAAGATAATGGCCAATGGCTCTGCAATCACAGCCACCAATTCCTTTAGCACTCTTGGGTGCAACTCGTCCTGCCCCATGGACTTGTGCATGTCCAGCTTTTCTAAATAGTCCCTAACCACCTCTTTCTCCACAGAGGGCTGGCCATCTACTCCCCATGTTGTGATGCCCAGTGCCGCAGTCTGGGAGCTGACCTTGTTAGTGAAGACAGAGGCAAAAAAAGCATTGAGTACATTAGCTTTTTCCACATCCTCTGTCACTAGGTTGCCTCCCTCATTCAGTAAGGGGCACACACTTTCCTTGACTTTCTTCTTGTTGCCAACATACCTGAAGAAACCCTTCTTGTTACTCTTGACATCTCTTGCTAGCTGCAGCTCCAGGTGCAATTTGGCCCTCCTGATTTCATTCCTACATGCCCGAGCAATATTTTTATACTCTTCCCTGGTCATATGTCCAACCTTCCACTTCTTGTAAGCTTCTTTTTTGTGTTTAAGATCGGCTAGGATTTCACTGTTAAGCCAAGCTGGTTGCCTGCCATATTTACTATTCTTTCGACTCATCGGGGTGGTTTGTCCCTGTAACCTCAACAGGGATTCCTTGAAATACAGCCAGCTCTCCTGGACTCCTTTCCCCTTCATGTTAGTCCCCCAGGGGATCCTACCCATCCGTTCCCTGAGGGAGTCAAAGTCTGTTTTCCTGAAGTCCAGGGTCCATATCCTGCTGCTTACCTTTCTTCCCTGTGTCAGGATCCTGAACTCAACCAACTCATGGTCACTGCCTCCCAGATTCCCATCCACTTTTGCTTCCCCCACTAATTCTTCCCGGTTTGTGAGCAGCAGGTCAAGAAAAGCTCCCCCCCTAGTTGGCTCCTCTAGCACTTGCACCAGGAAATTGTCCCCTACGCTTTCCAAAAACTTTCTGGATTGTCTATGCATCTCTGTATTGCTCTCCCAGCAGATATCAGAAAAATTAAAGTCACCCATGAGAACTGGGCGTGCGATCTAGTAGCTTCTGCGAGTTGCTGGAAGAAAGCCTCATCCACCTCTTCCCCCTGGTCCGGTGGTCTATAGCAGACTCCCACCACTACATCACTCTTGTTGCTCACACTTCTAAACTTAATCCAGAGACACTCAGGTTTTTCTGCAGTTTTGTACCGGAGCTCTGAGCAGTCATACTGCTCCCTTACATACAGTGCTACTTCCCCACCTTTTCTGCCCTGCCTGTCCTTCCTGAACAGTTTATAACCATCCATGACAGTACTCCAGTCATGTGAGTTATCCCACCAAGTCTCTGTTATTCCAATCACGTCATAATTCCTTGACATCACCAGTACCTCCAGTTCTCCCTGCTTGTTTCCAAGGCTTTGTGCATTCGTATATAAGCACTTGAGATAACATGCTGATCGCCCCCCATTCTCAGTATGAGGCAGGAGCCCTCCCCTCACAGACGTTCCTGCCTGTGCTTCCTCCCGGTATCCCGCTTTCCCACTTACCTCAGGGCTTTGGTCTCCTTCCCCCGGTGAACCTAGTTTAAAGCCCTCCTCACTAGGTTAGCCAGCCTGCTCTCAAAGATGCTCTTCCCTCTCTTCGTAAGATGGAGCCCGTCTCTGCCCAGCACTCCTCCTTCATGGAACACCATCCCATGGTCAAAGAATCCAAAGCCTTCTCTCCGACACCACCTGAGTAGCCATTCGTTGACTTCCACGATTCGACGGTCCCTACCCAGGGCTTTTCCTTCCACGGGGAGGATGGACGAGAACACCACTTGCACCTCAGACTCCTTTATCCTTTTTCCCAGAGCCACATAGTCCGCAGTGATCTGCCCAAGGTCATTCTTGGCAGTATCATTGGTGCACACGTGGAGAAGCAGGAAGGGGTAGCGATCCGAGGGCTTGATGAGTCTCGGCAGTCTCTCCGTCACATCGCGAATCTTAGCCCCTGGCAAGCAGCAGACTTCTCGGTTTTCCCGGTCAGGGCTGCAGATAGATGACTCAGTCCCCCGGAGGAGAGAGTCCCTGACCACCACCACCCGCCTCCTTCTCTTGGGAGTGGTGGTCATGGAACCCCCAATCTCAGGACAGTGCATCTCATGCCTTCCAACCAGCGGAGTCTCCTTCTGCTTTCTCCCCCCAGACATATCATCTGGTCTACTCTCCGCAATAGTACCTGTGGAGAGAACATGAAAGCGGTTAGTTACCTGCGTCTGCGTTGCTGGAACCCGGACATTCCCCCTTCTTCTTCTGGAGGTCACATGTTGCCAAGCTTCTTCACTGGTCTCTTGGCTCCGCGTGCAACCTGCTCTAAATCTTTAGAGCTTTGTGCCCGTAGAAGCATATCCTGACTTTTGTCCAGAAAATCCTCAGATTCTCGTATGCAACGCAGGGTAGTTATCTGTTGCTCCAGACCTTCAATCTTCTCTTCCGATATGGAGACCAGCTTGCACTTTGTACAGACAAAGTCGCTTCTGTCCTGTGGAAGAAAGACAAACATGGCACATCCAGTGCAGGTCACAATAGCTGAACCCCCCCCTTCCATATCACCTTCCTACTATGAGCTTCCTCAGAGAAGTTGGCAAGATGTAAGCCTCACTGGGCTCACTCCAGGTGAACTCCCAGGCAAACTCCTGCTGTGTATTGCTCTGCTGTTCCCCGCCGCTCAGCTGGTTCGCGAAGCTCTGGCTATTTTTAAACAGCCAGGCTTCCCTGAAACAAACAAACAGACAGCCCCAATGCCTGCCCCCTGCAAGCTACCAGCCAATCAGGCACTCGCTCAGGCTCTCACACTGCCCTCCCAGCAAACACACACTCGGATACTCACCAATCCCAGATAGAATCGCAAACTCCTGCTGTGTGCTGCTCTGCTTTCACACCATAGCCTGGCCAGTAAAGAAACTGGTTTTCAAAGCTTCTCTGATGTGTAGCATGCCCTGCTGTACTCTTCTAACCGCCCTGGTGTCTGGCTGTGCATTATCAGCGGCCAGGAGATTTGCCTCAACCTCCCATCCCACCATATATGTCTCCCCCTTATTTCCACAGATATTGGGGAGCGCACAGCAAGCAGTAATAACAATGGGAATATTGGGTTCACTGAGGTCTAACTGAGTCAGCACACTTTTAAATGTCCAAATGCACATTTTACCACCATTCTGCACTTGCTCAGCCTATAGCTGAATAGCTCCTGACTACTGTCCAGGCTGCCTGTGTATGGCTTCATGAGCCATGGCATTAAGGGGTAGGCTGGGTCCCCAAGGATAACTATAGGCATTTCAACATCCCCAACAGTAATTTTCTGGTCTGGGAAGTAAATCCCTTCCTGCAGCTGTTCAAACAGACCAGAATTCCTGAAGATGCGAGCGTCATGTACCTTTCCCGGCCATCCCACGTTGATGTTGGTGAAATGTCCCTTGTGATCCACCAGTGCTTGCAGCACCATTGAAAAGTACTGTTGCAGTTTACATACTGGCTGCCTGGGTGCTCCTGTTCCAAGATAGGGATATGGGTTCCATCTATAGCCCCACCACAGTTAGGGAATCCCATTGCAGAAAAGCCATACTCTATGACCTGCACATTTCCCAGAGTAACTACCCTTGATAGCAGCAGCTCAGTGATTGCATTGGCTACTTGGATCACAGCAGCCCCCACAGTAGATTTGCCCACTCCAAATTGATTCCCGACTTACTGGTAGCTGTCTGGCATTCCAAGCTTCCACAGGTCTATCACCACTCACTTGTGAACTGTGAGGGCTGCTCTCATCTTGGTATTCTTGCACCTCAGGCAGGGGAAAGCATGTCACAAAGTTCCATGAAAGTGCCCTTACGCATGCGAAACTCCAAGCTACTGTTGAATCTTGCACTAATAAGGAAAATGCTGTTGAAGGAAGTGGGTTTGGCAAATTGTGGTTCTCAGCAATATAAGCTCCTGTATTTCTGTTTACGCCAGAGCAGCCCCGGCTGACTCTCCCTGTATGCACATGCTTGAATAAAACTGGCCTCAGATTTCTTCTGAACAAAAAACAACGCATGGTGAATTTTCCACCACTGAATAGAGGGTGAGTTACATTGGTGGGAGCTACATTTTAGAGTAGACGCTTACAGAGGTAGGTTGATGTAAGCTGCCTTATGTCAACCTAATGCTGTAGCGTAGAACAGACCTGAAATTTAGGCAGGAGATGGGTGCAGGGACACTAGAGTGAGGCAATGGTGCACATTCTCAGAGGCAGAAACTTAGGCACCAAGGAACCCTGAAGTCTTAGGCACTTAAAGAATTGAAGCAATTACAGGGTTCAGCAGGACTTTTGTGCATTGCAGTGATCCTGAAACGGGGATTGTGGTGGGGCGGGACTCACCCCGGCAGCGCCTCCTGCTGGTCCTCCAGGGAATTAGCATTTCCAGCCTCTGGAGCGCCCTCTGCCAGCCAGTGTCTCGCTTGCCGCTGGGCCAGAGTCCGTCCTGGACCCTGCTGCCTCTTTCAGGCCAGGGTGCTGTCCCCTGGCAGTACCCCCACAGATCTGGGTCTCCCCACCACCACCAGGGAACTCCCACCCTCTGTCCCCAGCTCCCCTCAGTCTTTGGCCACTGCCAGTCATCAACTAGCCCCCATTCCCTGGGGCAGACTACAGTGTAAGTGCCACTCATCACCAGCAAGGGGGGTTTGGACCTGCTTCCTCTGACTACCCTTGGGCTGCCCTCTGGAACCCCTGTACCTTTCTTTGGCCTTTAACAAGGCCTGCACCCTGGGGGGCTTCCAGGCCAAAGCTCCCCAGCTCCTCTGTCCTTCCCCCAAGTCCTGCTCCAGTCTTGGTACCCTGCTTAGCTCCTAGCAGCCAGGCCCATCCCTCTCCACACCGAGAGAGAGTGAGTGAGTGTTTGCTCCTGGCCCACTGCCCTCTTATAAGGGACAGCTGGGCCCTGATTGGGGCGTGGTCGCATCTGTGGCTGGTTCCCCAATCAGTCAACGCTTGCTGCTTTTCCTAGCAGCAGCCCTCTTGCAGCCTCAGCCCTCTCCCACGCCCTTCAGGGCAGTAGCGGGTGGCCACCCCGCTACAGGGATGCACCTAACTCATGTTGTGCACCCAGACCCACGTTTCTCTGTGTCTCAATTCCCCTTCTGTAAAACTGAGATGATAGCATTTCCCTACCTCAGGGGCATGTTCTGAGTATAAATACAAACCAGTTTCCGAGACATTCAGATACTATGGTAATGGGGATTGTATAAGTATCTAAGAACTTTGAATGGAGAGAGAAATTGGGAAATTTAGCTAGATATATAGAATTAAATTCCTGGCATTTACTTTGTATAACAGGAACCATAAACAATAATAATATTCCCATTATGAAAGCCGTTGTTAGGATTTTCAAAATTAAAGGAACCATTATAATCCATGGTTAGTCTCTAAGGTGCCACAAGTACTCCTTTTCTTTTTGCATTTTATAATCCATTTATCCACATATTTTTCTCTGTTACAGCTCTGTCATAAACTTCAGCGTGTTTCCTTCCAGATGCTCATTAGATTGCTATCTAAACGTTTGAAAATAGCTGTTTTGTAAAATACAACCATGTATACTACCCTAATGCATTAACACAGTATAGTATAGCAAAACCATATTTTCCAAGTTCTTTGCCTTTATAGGAAATATTCACCCTACTGCAGAAGGCCAGCCCATCCTCAAAACAGGGTTTAAGTGGAACTTAACTAGTGCTTTGGCCCTGTAACAGGCCTTGGTGTAGGTGGGAATTTCACCTTATGTGCACATAACAAGAGAAGGTAATGCAATGTTGTACCTATTTGCATAATCTAATGATGTTCCACACAAGCTGTTTATTTGTAGATTTTTTTCTGGAATGTTTTCAAATTATTTTTCCCTGAGTTGCCAGGTACAACTTGTGTTAGTTAGATCTGTGGAAAAACAGTAACATGCAATGGATAATTAGATTGTACACAGGTATGTATTTTCATGGCTATGCTAATGAATATAATCAACACGTAGAAGCTAATTTGTGTCCAATAGGGGAAATTCACCTACCAATGTTAAAAATGAATGCATTATGCATAGACAAAGTAACAAAAAGGTTTTTTTGGGGGAAAACAAAATATTTTTTGCAGTCATTTCACTTACACGTTTTTGCATTCAGACTTCTTCAGCAAGATCTTTCTTAACAGATACATGAAATTTATTTAGAGATATCTGTCATTTAAATATTTTAAGCTCCAAGTTTGGTTTTAATACTCAAATGCCACCACTGACAGTTCTGTTAATGTCTTCTACCATTAGTTTTATTTCTGACTAACAACAGTACCATTCAGCAAGGAAAAAATGTAATTGCATCTTTAACTTGTGATCTCCACACAGTTTTGACTACTGATTTTTGGAATTTTAAATAGTATTGTGTTTTCTTCCATATCCATTAAAACAGGCTGGCAGATGTAGAGGTATCAATGCTTTGCTATTAGTTTCTTTTTTAGTAGCTAAAGTGATACAAAGTGAGTCCGAAATAAAGTAAAGTTTATAAACTAATTTCATAAGTTTCAAATTAGAAGTTCAGCAGAAACTGTTGTTAGGGGCTTATTCCTTCACCCACTTACTTCCCTGGTCCTTCTTGCATGAACAGAGAGCAACAATGCCTGAAGTCCAAAGGTGCAAACAATTCGATATTTATTGGGATGAACTTCCAGCAAGCATGATTCCAGTTTCCTTCCTTAAGTGTCCCCCTTCCCAGCTCTGACAACACAGAGCCTTACCTGTGTCCCTGTTCCCATTCCCTCCCTTAGCAAAACATGATTTCAATTCCCATTCCCATTCCCCCAACTTCCTGATTGAATGCAGGCTATATAGTTAAACTTGAGTTCTGCTTTGCTATACCTTAATCAATCGTTTTACTGAAATTTAACTAACCAATCCTAACATATTGTAACATGATTATTTAACCAACTATATCCCACCACCTTAATTAGTTTACACCCAGCAAAATTAATTATATAGCAGACGGAAACAATCACAGAACCAGACAGATTATAGAGACAAACAATAGGGAAATGGGGACTACAATAATAGACCAACACAGAAATGAGGATTTCACATCCCAGCTATTGATAAGTGAGTTCTTGCCAGACAGAATGCTATCAAATTAAGTTTCCTTTTACATTTTCTAGGCACTTCCCTTTCTCTGGAGGCGATAGGCACTATCAGGACAGGATTGTATTCCTAACAACCCAATAGCACCTTATTTCAATGTGACTAGTTTGGAATGTAAGGATGTGACTGTTCGCTTCCCAGCTTATGGCTGCCTCTGCTGTTTAGCCAAAGGCCTTAGCCTAAGAACAGGGCCTCTGACTGTCACAGTAAGAGAAGGCCCTTACACCAGCAGACAATGATTTTGATTCTTTCTTTTATACCTCTATAACTAGCTAAGCGATAAGAATACACCTAAATTCTTAGAGTATAGGCCTTTACAGACAGGCCTGAATATCTATATCCTAACAACTGTGAGCGTCCTGGATTGTTTTAGATGTGAGTGAGCCACTTTGGCTTAAATAAGAACCAGCTCAAATGTTCACCACTAACTTCAATGCATTTTATTTTATTTTATTTTATTTTATTTTTATTTTTTTGCGAAACTAAAGGCAAATTCTTGGAATCATAGAATCATAGAATATCAGGGTTGGAAGGGACCTCAGGAGGTCATCTAGTCCAACCCCCTGCTCAAAGCAGGACCAATCCCCAACTAAATTATCCCAGCCAGGGCTTTGTCAAGCCTGACCTTGAAAACCTCTAAGAAGGAGATTCTACCACTTCCCTAGGTAACCCATTCCAGTGCTTCACCACCCTCCTAGTGAAAAAGGTTTTCCTAAAATCCAACCTAAACCTCCCCCACTTAAACTTGAGACCATTACTCTTTATTCTGTCATCTGGTACCACTGAGAACAATCTATATCCATCCTCTTTGGAACCCCCCTTCAGGTAGTTGAAAGCAGCTATCAAATCCCCCCTCACTCTTCTTTTCTGCAGACTAAATAATCCCAGTTCCCTCAGCATCTCCTCATAAGTCATGTGCTCCAGCCCCCTAATCATTTTTGTTGCCCACCGCAGGACTCTTTCCAATTTTTCCACATCCTTCTTGTAGTGTGGGGCCCAAAACTGGACACAGTACTTCATATGAGGCCTCACCAATGTCGAATAGAGGGGAACGATCACGTCCCTTGATCTGCTGGCAATGCCCTTACTTATACAGCCCAAAATTCTGTTATCCTTCTTGGCAACAAAGGCACACTGCTGACTCATATCCAGTTTCTCGTCCACTGTAATCCCTAGGTCCTTTTCTGCAGAACTGCTGCTTAGCCTTTCAGTCTCTAGTCTGTAGCAGTGCATGGGATTCTTCTGTCCTAAGTGCAGGACTCTGCACTTGTCCTTGTTGAACCTCATCAGATGTCTTTTGGCCCAATCCTCTAATTGGTCTAGGTTCCTCTGTATCCTATCCCTCCCCTCCAGCATATCTACCATTCCTCCCAGTTTAGTGTCATCTGCAAACTTGCTGGAGGTGCAGTCCACGTCATCCTCCAGATCATTAATGATAATCAATGGAAGTGTTGCTTGTGTATAGAATGAAGGACTGGATCATAGGCAGTCTGATAAGTATTTTAAGGTTACATTTCATTTTCATGCATTTCAAAACGTATGGGTTGTGCCCAGGACTGGAACTAGAGGCTAGTGTTTTCAAAGTGTCCTACAACACTGTGGCACCCAACTCCCATTGACTTTGAAAATCCATTCAGAAGAACCAAAATGCCACCAGAAAGCCTGGTGTTATTTCAAATGGAACACTTATAACCACAGTGAAAGAGCTGGTGTTGGGTGACTACTTATTGGCTGGTTATAACATATAACAGAAGATAATCAAAGAAAAATAAATACAGCTAGAGTCACTGGAAGAATAAAGTAACAAATGTGTTTTTATTTAAATTATATCAAAATATAGTGTCATCAACTGAAAGTCTAGAGGAAACAGGGGTTAATCTTCTGGTGAAATTTTGGCCCCATTGAAAGCAAATGAGTGTTTTGCTAGTGACTGCAATTAGCTGAGGATTTCACCTGCCAGTGTGGCATGGCTGCTTTGCATCACACTGCTTGTGTAATCTGGCTTTAACACCCTTTTTACTGGGTATCATTTAATTATAAGGGTGGAGAGGCTTAGAGTCAATGAAGCAGCTCTTATACTACTTGCCTCTGATGCCAGTGCAACGGGGCGGGAAAAGAGCTGTCTGGAACAAAGGGGACATTGTTAGGATGCTTCTTGGAGCCAATTACAGCAAGTGTGAATTATAGAAGCCCTCAAGATGTAACCTGCCCTTTGCTTTAAGGTTTGAGCCACCTTTGTACACCATCTGCTGACTTGTGTTCTCAGCAGATTCCTGAGGTTCGGACCCATAATATTCAAATATGCCAAAGCTCATTCCGGCAACTGCAGGGAAAGTGGGGGTGAGAAATAATATCAAACAATGAGAGGAAAGAATGCCACAGATTATAAAGGACTGTAAAAGATTCATTCACATCAGCATTATAATCCTTAGGCAAAAAGATCCTCTCAGAGTTGCATGGCAAATCTTGACTCTGATATTATGCTCTTCCTACATCATGTAGAACTGGGAGTTCTCCATCTGTGAGTGGAAAAGAGCAGCAAAATATCAGTTTTAAATTCACTATAGAGTTTTAAAAGGACAAAATTGGTTTAAATGAAGGAAATGCTAGTAGAATTTACTCTCACAACAAAGAAAATAAAATATAATCACCTCTATAGGCAGCATGTTCATTTTTACGCACAAAAAGAACCGTTTGACTTTCTCCATATCCAAAAAAGTTATTTACAGCTGCTGCTTCATGTTTTATTAATAGACTAAGGAGCTAAAGTTTATTTAGGAGTTATGACAGTGAAGGATGTGTAGTAAATGAATTATTTCCTTTTCCGAAGTTGTGCAAGTCATTTTTAATATTAGAAGTGACTCCAACAGCAAATGTTATCTAGTCAAGTGAAAAAGTTTATCTGAGCCCAGTGACATCACATGTCTCAAGAGACAATGGGTAGTCCTGCTATCTTGGATTACATCCTTCTCCTCAGATGACAGGTCTTTCCCTTAGTCCACCACATGTTCACCTGGTGGCAATCAGTGCATGTCACCCACCAATGGATGGCTACTCTGTCTTTACTCATCCAGCCACATCTAGGTTCTTAAAAGGATTACTTAGAACCTTTCCACTGGTAACAAAGTGAACCCCTCCCTGGGACCTTAATTTTGTAATTTTGATATGCATCAAGACATCCTTCGAACCACTAGCTAGTTGTCCAATGTTTCACCTGACAGTGAAGGTCTCCTTTCTCATTGCCATCACTTCAGCCACACAGGTGGGTGTACTTGGGGCCCTAATGGAGGACCCAGCATATACAATAGTGCATAAAAACAAAGTCTTGCTATGACTTCACCTGAAATTCATCCCTTAGGTAGTTTCAGAATTTAACAATAACCAGACTACCCATTTAAATGTACTTTTCTGAAGCTGCATGCTTCCAGAAAAGAAAAGAGGCTTCATTCCCTTGATGTCAGACAAGCATTGGCATTTTACCTAGAGAAAACAAAATAGATCAGAAACACAACACTCACCTGTTTGTTGCCATAGCAGAATGAGTCCGAGGACAACCTATTTCCTTTCAGAGAATCTCTAAGTGGATCTCTGGCTGTATCCAACTTTGTCAGTTGGCATATCTTCCTCCCTCGCACAGGGTAAGGGCTCACTCTACAAGAGTGCAAGCAGACTCAGTAGCATCACTTAAAGAGGTATCCCTGCTTGATATTTGTAAGGCAGCAATATGGAATTTCATCCACACATTTCTGAGACATTATGCCTTGGTCCAAGCTTCCTCCACTGATGCATCCTTTTGGAGAGCGGTTCTACAAGCAGCTATACCACCTGCATCCTAGTAGCCTTCTCCTCCTCTCTGAGTATTGCTTATCAGTCACATACAGTGGAGTACACATAGGGACCAGCAGTCAAAGAAGAAAGTGAAGTTACTTACTTTGTAACTGGAGTTCCTTGAGATGCATGGTCCCTATCTGTATTCTATCACCCACCACCCACCCTCCTTCCACTCTGTTTTGGATCATGTCGGATCATGTCTGATTCATGGTAAGAGAAGGAACTGAAGAGGCGGTTGGTGTAGTGCATGAGAAGAGCAAGGGCACAGGTGTGGATAAATAGACACTACTTACAAGAATTCTTTGGTCTCAGGTGAATGGCATGCATGCGCATCCCTCAGAAGAATACGGATAGGGACCATACATCTCTAAGGGTATGTCTACACTACGAAATTAGGTCAAATTTATAGAAGTAGAATTTTTAGAAAGTGATTTTATACAGTCAATTGTGTGTGTGCCCCACTAGAGAGCATTAAGACCATTAAGTCGGCGGAGTGTGTCCACAGTACCGAGGCTAGCGTCGACTTCTGGAGCATTGCACTCTGGGTAGCTATCCCACAGTTCCTGCAGTCTCCGCCACCCATTGGAATTCTGGGTTGAGATCCCAATGCCTGATGGGGCAAAAAACATTGTCACGAGTGGTTCTGGGTACATGTCATTAGGCCCTCATTCCCTCCCTCCCTCCATGAAAGCAACAGCAGACAATCGTTTCTTGCCTTTTTTCATGGGTTACCCGTCAGATGCCATACCACGGCAAGCATGGAGCCTGCTCAGCTCACCATCACTGTATGTCTCCTGGGTGCTGGCAGACGTGGGACTGCATTTCTACACAGCAGCAGCTCATTGTCTTTTGGCAGCAGATAGTGCAGTACCACTAGTAGCTGTCCTTGTCATCTCCTGGGTGCTCTTGGCCGGCCTTGGTCAGGTCGGTCAGGGTGCCTTGGCAGACATGGGTGCTCCTGGCAGATCTCAGTGAGGTCTGTTAGGGGCAACTGGGCAGACATGGGTGCTCCTAGCAGACCTTGGTAAGATCTGTCAGGGGCTCCTGCACATAAATGGGAGTGACTCAGGTCATTCTCTTCTTTAAGTTTTGTCTAATGGAGATTCAGTCCTGCCTGGAACACTGGCAGAGGGATAGCTCAGTGGTTTGAGCATTGGCCTGCTAAACCTTGTGAGCTCAATCCTTGAGGGGGCCATTCTGCCTCAGGCTGCTTTCCCAGCCAGCAGCACTGTCTGCTGCCAGCCTACCCCTTGCTCCTCCCTCCATGAAAGCAACAGCCGACAATTGTTTCATGCCTTTTTCCATGCAGGCGCCATATTGCTGTCAGCATCGTCATCCACCCACCGCTTCCGCTGCCACTCTGCTCTCCTGCTCATGCCATACCACGGCAAGCATGGAGCCCGCTCAGATCACCACGGCAGTTGTGACCGCTCTAAACACCACACACATTATCATGCAGTATATGCAGAACCAGAACCTGCAAAAGCAAGCAAGTAGGCGATGGCAGTGCGGTGAGGAGAGTGATGAAGACATGGACACAGACTTCTCTCAAAGTACGGGCCCCAGCAATTTGGCCATCCTGATGGCAATGGGGCAGGCTCATGACATGGAATGCCTGTTCTGAGCCCAGGAAACAAGCACAGACTGGTGGGACCACATACTGTTGCAGGTCTGGGACGATTCCCAATGGCTGCAAAACTTTTATATGCATAAGGGCACTTTCATAGAACTTTGTGACTTGCTTTCCCCTGCCCCGAAGCACAAGAATACCAAGATGACAGCAGCCCTCACAGTTCACAAGCGAGTGGCAATAGCCCTGTGGAAGCTTGCAACTCCAGACAGGTACTGGTCAGTCGGGAATCAATTTGGAGTGGGCAAATCTACTGTGGGGGCTCCTGTGATGCAAGTAGCCGGCGCGATCACTGAACTGCTGCTACCAAGGGTAGTGACTCTGGGAAATGTGCAGGTCACAGTGAATGGCTTTGCTGCAATGGGATTCCCTATCTGTGGTGGGGCGATAGACGGAACCCATATCCCTATCTTGGGACCGGAGCACCAAGGCTTCCAGTACATAAACTGAAAAGGGTACTTTTCAATGGTGCTGCAAGCACTGGTGGATCACAAGGGACGTTTCACCAACATCAACGTGGGATGGCCAGGAAAGGTACATGACGCTCACATCTTTAGGAACTCTGTTCTGTGGGAATGGCTGCAGCAAGGGACTTTCTTTCCAGACCAGAAAATAACCATTGGGGATGTTGAAATGCCTATAGTTATCCTTGGGGACCCAGCCTACCCCTTGCTCCCATGGCTCATGAAGCCATACACAGGCAGCCTGGACAGTAGTCAGGAGCTGTTCAACTTTAGGCTGAGCAAGTGCAGAAATGTGGTAGAATGTGCATTTGGACTTTTAAAAGCATGCTGGCACAGTTTGCTGACTCGGTTAGACCTCAGCGAACCCAGTATTCCATTGTTATTACTGCTTGCTGTGTGCTTCACAATATCTGTGAGAGTAAGGGCAAGACGTTTATGGCAGGGTGGGAGGTTGAGGCAAATTGCTTGGCCACTGAGTACGCGCAGCCAGACACCAGGGCGGTTAGAAGAGTAGGGTGCGCTGCGCATCATAGAAGTTTTGAAAACCAGTTTCATGGCTGACCAGGCTACGGTGTGAAAGTTCTGTTTGTTTCTTGATGAAAACCCGCCCCCTTGGTTCACTCTACTTCCCTGTAAGCCAACCGCCCTGCCCTCCCCACTTCGATCACCGCTTGCAAAGGCAATAAAGTCATCGTTGTTTCAAATTCATGCATTCTTTATTAATTCGTCACACAAATGGGGGGATAACTGCCAAGGTTGCCCAGGAGGAGTGGGGGAGGAGGGAAGTACCGGATGGAGTGGAGGAGGATGCGGGGACAGAAGGACAAGGCCACACTGAACTTCAAAACTTAATGAATGCCAGCTTTCTGTTGCTTGGGCAGTCCTCTGGGGTGGAGTGGTTGGGTGCCCGGAGGCCCCCCCACCACGTTCTTGGGAGTCTGGTGAGGAGGCTATGGAACTTGGGGAGGAGGGTGGTTGGTTACATAGGGGCTGCAGCGGCGGTGTGTGCTCCTGCTGCCTTTCCTGCACCTCAACCATACGCCGGAGCATATCAGTTTGATCCTCCAGTAGCCTCAGCATTGTATCCTGCCTCCTCTCATCACTGTGCTGCCACCTCTCCTCTTGCTCATAACTCCTCTCCTCTCAGTCATCCCTCCTGTCTTTGCGTTCATTTTGTGTTTTCCTGGATTCTGATATTGTCTCCCTCCACGCATTGTGCTGGACTCTTTCAGCATGGGAGGCCTGCATGATCTCAGAGAACATTTCATCGCAAGTGCATTTTTTTCAGCTTCTAATCTTTGATAGCTTCTGGGACAGAGATGATAGGGGAATCATTGAAACATTTGCAGCTGCAGGAGGGAAAAAAGGGAGATTAGTCTTTAAAAAGACACATTTTAGAGAACAATGGGTAGACTCTTTCACGGTGAACCAAGCTGTTAACATTACATAGCACGAGTGCTTTCTTTACAGGTGGCATTTTGCCTCTTATATCGAGGGCCTGCCGGTATGGTGTGAGAGATCACACAGGCAGGGCTGGCAGACAACAGAATTCGGCTTGCAGGCAGACATGGTAGGCCACAGTCTTTTGGCTTCTTTAACCTTCCTAACTTGTGGGAATGGTTTCAAATAGCAGCACCCTCATTTCCCATACCAAGCATCCGTTGGGTTGGCCCTTTAAAATGGGTTGGCCATTTAAAAGTAGGGGCTGCGGTTTTCGGGTTAACGTGCAGCACAAACGCAACTAGTCCCGCCCCCCCCCCCACACACAATTCTCTGTGATTATCGCTTCACCCCTCCCCCCACGTGTGGCTAACAGCGGGGATGATTTCAGTTCAGCCACAGGCAAACAGCCCAGCAGGAATGGCCACCTCTGAATATCCCCTTAATAAAATTCCCCTATTTCAACCAGGTGACCATTAATGATATCACTCTCCTGAGGATAACACAGTGCGATAAAGAATGGATGTTGTTTGAATGCCAGCATGCTCCGGGACCATACGCTGCAATGCTTTGTTCTTCAATGATTCCAGACTACGTGCTGCTGGCCTGGCATGGTAAAGTGTCCTACCATGGAGGACGGAATAAGGCTGCCCTCCCCAGAAACCTTTTGGGAGTACATCCAGGAGAGCTTCATTGAGATGTCCCTGGAGGATTTCTGCTCCATCCCCAGACACGTTAACAGACTTTTCCAGTAGCTGTACTGGCCGCGAATGCATCCCAAGTCTTCAGGGCAAATTAATCATTAAACACGCTTGCTTTTAAACCTTGTATTATATTTACAAAGGTATACTCACCAGAGGTCCCTTCTCTGCCTTCAGGGTCCGGGAGCCCACCTTTGGTGGGTTGGGAGAGTACTACATCCAGGGTGAAAAACAGTTCCTGGCTGTCGGGGAAAATAGTTTCTCCACTTGCTTGCTGTGCTTCAACCTCCTCCTCCTCACCATCTTCCTTGTCCCCAGAATCTGCATCCCTGTTGCGTGAGAGTCCATTGACGGAGTCCACGCACAAGGCTGGGGTAGTTTAGGGGCACCCCCTAGAATGGCATGCAGCTCATCATAGAAGCAGCATGTTTGGGGCTCTGACCCAGAGCGGCCTTTTGCATCTCTGGTTCTTTGGTAAGCTTGCCTCAGCTCCTTAAGTTTCATGTAGCACTGCTATGGGTTCCTGTTATAGCCTCTGTCCTTCATGCTCTTGGAGATTTTTTCAAATATTTTGGCATTTTGTCTTTTCGAACAGAGATATGATAGCACAGATTCGTCTCCCCACACAGCGATCAGATCCAGTACCTCCCGTTTGGTCCATGCTGGAGCTCTTTTGCGATTCTGGGACTGCATGGTCACCTCTGCTGAAGAGCTCTGCATGGTCACCTGTGCTGATCAGCTCTCCACGCTGGCCAAACAGGAAATGAAATTCAAATGTTCGTGGGGCTTTTCCTGTCTACCTGGCCAGTGCGTCTGAGTTGAGAGTGATGTCCAGAGTGGTCACAATGGAGCATTCTGGGATAGCTCCCAGAGGCCAATACCGTCGAATTGCATACACAATACCCTAAATTGGACCCAGCAAGGTTGATTTCAGTGTTAATCCACTCGTCCGGGAGGAGTACAGAAACCGGTTTTAAGAGCCCTTAAAGGCAGGAAAAAATGACTTCCTAGTGTGGATGGGTGCAGGGCTAAACCGATCTAATGCAGCTAAATCCAACCTAAACTCGTAGTGTAGACCAGGGCTAAGAACTCCAGTTACAGAGGTAAGTAATTTCCCTTTCCTCATCGGAAATGTAGAAAAAGGGAGCACTTGAGAGCCCACCAATACAAGCTGATCCCGTACACTGCAGACAAACCAATGGCTTGGTTGCAGATATGGTAAGAGGCAGTATTTAGCTCAAGCATTCTATATGCAGATTAATGGCTGGTTAAGTGCATATTGATAGGTGTGGATGAACTGTGAATAATGGGAGATTCTTCTACATTTCCATTGAGACAGTAAATGCACCAGAGGAGCCATTATCACCATTAACTGAAGAACCAGTTATTTCAGTGATTGATTTCCCTCTTCCTTGTCGTGCTCTCTTGTGTTTTTAAACATTGTAATTAAAAAAAAATACAAACAATAGACAAATATCTATAGCAAAGTAATGTTACAGGGTCCAACATAACTTTGAGTCTCGTTCCCAAGTTTGGATCCAATATCCCTCAATTTGACAAAGTTCTTGGAAGTATTTTGGAGGTGGTCCACTCATGTTTTGGATGAGAGTGAGTGCAAAGGATTGATATTGTTTTCTAAGGACTTTTACCTACCCTTCAAAGGAGAAACTTCCAATCTTTGTGAAATTGGAGTGAGGGTACCATTAAGTAACACAGAATTAAGAGGGAAATAGAGAATGCCAGGTGAACTTCTGCCATATTTTGATTATATTGAAATTTACAAATCATGCAATTCAGAGTCAAGTAATTTTTTTCTTAAACTTATATGAAATGCCTAAATCTAGCAGTTGTCAATGTGCAATGTCACATACAAGATATGATATAACAAAGAATGATTCACAACAACTGGGTAAAGAATGAAACACAAGGCCTTAATTCTGGATATCCCTGTTTTCATGGATTGAAGTTGGATCTCTACAGGTATTATCATTTACATATTTATGTGTACATATAATAATGCAGAGAATTCTCTGGCCCTGGAAAAAAATACATAGAATGTATGTATGGTAAGAAGGATACTGTGTGCTTATTTCTAATATGGAGAAGTCAGGGGAGGCAAGTTGTATGGGCTCCAGCAATATTCAGGGCCCGGGGCCCAGTTCCACCAATGTTTGGGGCCAGGTCTCTCCCCCAGCCCTGCCTGCTCCCCCGCCCCGCACCTCCTCCGAGTGTGTCCTGGCCCCACTTGCTGCCCCCGTGCACCTCCCCCAGGACCCTGGAGCATCCCTGCCTCTCCCCTGCAGCTCCATGCTGCCTCCGCTCTTCTGGCTCTGGGCATCAATTGCCACCACCGGGTCCTAGTGCTCCCCTTCCACTAGTGACAGGGCAGGCTGACCCTGCCCCTGCCCTTCTGCCTCGGACCCTTCACTTTTCCGACAGGACACTCCACCAGCACAGGGGGCCCCCCAGCCCACAGTCACCTCTCCTGCCCCACACTGGGCAAGGGGCAGCCCCATCCCTCACCCCCCGTGAGGCTACAGTGAGGGGCAGCAGCAGGGGAGGGGGCACACACATGATGGCAGCATCCCACCCCCCGCACCCACCACAGAGGAGGCGAGGGGCTTTCTGGACCTGAGAGGGGCCTTAGGAGCACATGCAGTGACAGTGGTTCGGGGTGAGTGAGCTGCCGGAGGGGAGAGGGGGGGAAATAAGGATAAGTGCAGGGTCCTGCACTTAGGACGGAAGAACCCAATGCACAGCTACAGACTAGGGATCGAATGGCTAGGCAGCAGTTCTGTGGAAAAGGACCTAGGGGTGACAGTGGACGAGAAGCTGGATATGAGTCAGCAGTGTGCCCTTGTTGCCAAGAAGGCCAATGGCATTTTGGGATGTATAAGTAGGGGGATAGCGAGCAGATCGAGGGACGTGATCATCCCCCTCTATTCGACATTGGTGAGGCCTCATCTGGAGTACTGTGTCCAGTTTTGGGACCCACACTACAAGAAGGATGTAGATAAATTGGAGAGAGTCCAGCGAAGGGCAACAAAAATGATTAGGGGTCTGGAACACATGACTTATGAGGAGAGGCTGAGGGAACTGGGATTGTTTAGTCTGTAGAAGAGAAGAATGAGGGGGGATTTGATAGCTGCTTTCAACTACCTGAGAGGTGGTTCCAGAGAGGATGGTTCTAGACTATTCTCAGTGGTAGAAGAGGAGAGGACAAGGAGTAATGGTCTCAAGTTGCAGTGGGGGAGGTTTAGGTTGGATATTAGGAAAAACTTTTTCACTAGGAGGGTGGTGAAACACTGGAATGCGTTACCTAGGGAGGTGGTGGAATCTCCTTCCTTAGAAGTTTTTAAGGTCAGGCTTGACAAAGCCCTGTCTGGGATGATTTAATTGGGGATTGGTCCTGCTTTGAGCAGGGGGTTGGACTAGATGACCTCCTGAGGTCCCTTCCAACCCTGATATTCTATGATTCTATGAAAGGGGAACCCTCACCCGGAGCTCACTGCTGCTGGTGGGGAGAGGGCTGAGGGGAGTCCTCCTCTCTGGTTCCACACCCACGGAAGCCTGCCTGCACCCCAAACTCATCCCCAGCTCTGCTCCACCCCAGAGCCTGTACCCCCAGCCAGAGCCCTCACCCCCCCACACACTCCCCAACCCTCTGCCCTAGCCCTGAGCCTCTCCAAAACCCCAAACTCCTCATCCCCAGCCCCAGCCAGAGCCCTCATCCTCCTTCACCCTAACCCTGTGCCCCAGCCCTGAGCCCCATCCTCCATCATGAACCCCTCATCCCCAGCCCCACCCCACAGCCCTCACTCCACACCCCAAACCCTTCATCCCCAGCCCCACAGCCCTCACCCCTGCACTCCCTCCCTCCGCACACTGTCCCACCCCCAAACTCCCTCCCAGAGCCTGCACCCCCTTCCTCCAGACCCCCTCCCATCCCCAAACTCTGTCCCAGAGCCTGCACCCCCACCCCTTCCCACACATCCTCTTCTGCCCCCAAACTCCCTCCCAGAGCCTGCACCCCTCACCCCCTCTTGCATCCCACCCCTTGCCCCAGCCCAGAGCCTGCACCCAAACTCCATCCCAGAGCCTGCACCCCCACTCCCTCCTGCACCCCTACCCACTGCCCAGCACGGAGCCTCCTCCTACACCCAAACTCCATCCCAGAGCCTGCACCCCAGGCTCTTTCCCCCACCCAAACTCCTTCCCAGAGCCCAATTTCTCACCTCTTCTGCACCCAAACTCCCTCCCAGAGCCTGCACCCTGCACCCCTCCTGCACCCCTATCCCCTGCCCCAGCCCAGGGCCTGCACCCCAAACCTCCTCCTGCCACCCAAACTCCCTCCCAGAGCCTTAGGCAGGTGGGGGTGGCAGAGTTTAGGGGGCGGGTTCTGGGCACCACCAAAATTTCTACAAACCTGCCACTCTTGGGAGAAGATACTGTACTTTGTGAAAAGGTAAAGAACAATGAGTGCCATAAAACCTTTAGGTCCTTTGGGAAATAAATGAGGCTGACAGTTGTGGATATTTTAGTGCAGCTTCACAAACTTTAGAACAGTGAAAGTGATTGATAAGGTGAATGTTTGAAGAGCAGCCCTGTTTAGGGAGAACATCTCTCAATTACATTTTGCAATTAGGTGCTTTAAAAATTAAATTTCCTTGGACTGGTAATTTTTTCTTGCAAAGCAATCGATTTTGTCCTTTCTTATTTAGACCTTTTGTTAGCTTCAATTATATAATTTAAAATTAGGTGTACAGATGCTGTCCTGTGGTTGGAGCTATATGGTCAGATATTTGCAACTGCATGGAGTCCCACTGAAGACCCAATGGACTTCTGTATGGATGTGGGAGTTCATCGACATATACCCGAGTGCAGGATCACTAGTCACATTAGTTGTAATTATTTTCTTTGATTACTAGATAACAGAGACATAAGGAAATACTTGAATTTCACTGCAATGAATACATTATTGGACCTTGTCTGCACATAAGTTCAGGGGTCTGTCCATGCAGAAGCAGTTGCAGGATCAAGACCTTAGTTAATAAAAATCACTTACCAGGTATTAAATCTTAAAGGTTTTTTGGGAAAAAAAGTCAATGGCAATATTTTTATAAAGCCAGCTGACACGCCTGAACTGGCCCATTAATTTTAGAAGCGGGAGAGACTACAAAAAAGTTCCATGATTACTCTGCCAAATTTTTAAATTAATGTGGTTGATTTCTGTGAACATTTTTTATTTGTTTTACTGTCTTGACCAACCAAAAAGCAAACGTTAATACTAGGCACAAGTATTCATACCCGGAGTGCAAATCAGAAAGAATATCATTTAACTTTTTTGACCAGTCATAACTAGCCAAGAACCCCAGTATATTCACAGAAAACCATTTGCAATCAATCTGGTGATTTAAATAAGATTCTCAAAATGTTTGTCAAATGTTGTCAAGTAAGACATACATTTGAATAAACTGAGATCAGCTTGTGGATATCTGTAAGCAGAAAAAAGGATTAAAGTCTATTGAATACATTATTTGTGATGAATTATTTCTTATCTCTAATCATTCTGAAATGTTTTTTAAAAAAATAACAGTATTTTATACATAGGGAATGAAATAATGAAGAACTAATTATGCTGAACCTAAAATTAATGTACACTTACAACTGGACAAGATTCTGATAATCCTAGTCACATAGAATAGTATTTGACTCCACAAATAGCCCTTACAAAGTCAACAAGACTACTCATAGAGTAATGCAATACTCAGCATGAATAAGGATGTCAGAATCTGGCTGATAACAATTCTGGGACATACAATCCTTGCATTCTTCCACATAATAAACAGTTATTAATAATTACTTGTTTAGAACCCCAAAGTAAATATTATCTCAATATTAGCTTGATTTCAAGAAAGAAAAAGAGTCGGTTTTTGTAAACACGTTGTTTCATGCCAAAAATAATACAACACCATGTGCATTAATACCAATATATTATCCTAACATCTGGAAAACAGTCAATTAAAATCAAGCTGAAACTCCCTCCACTAGAGAAGAGGGGGGATTTTTAAAGTGCACTCGCTGCAATCACTCTATGACCATAAACACCAATGTACCATGAACATTTTTTTGCTGCACACACACATACACACACACACCCCTCTCAACTATTTAACCTACCACATTGCGTGAACTGGAGTAAAGATCTAATGTGCAGCTTTACATTTTTATAAATCCTTCATATCATTATCACAGGCATTTTGTTCCAGAGGAAGATAAGCTTTTCCCTTGTCTTATGATAGCTACTGTTGGGTGGAAAACAAGGATTTGTGCATTTGGTTTGGGGGTATTTTCAGCATTTAAAATACATATCTAAAAGATCTTACATTTACTGTATGTCTGCAAACAGAAAAAGCTGCAGGAGCTGTGGTAGAGATTTATTGTCTTGCAGAATCAGCCATTAATAGATCTTAAGTGATCTACAGAAGATTTAGCTGGATTTTATTTTCAGAAGGTTCAATTAGAACAGGAAAAGAGGAGGTGAGACAAATTGCAGGAGGAGGTGGAGCTGAGCTGTCCCAAGGTGGAGCTGTATCTTGTGTTAAATGACACTGGCAGATTAAAGCTCTCTGATGGGGAAGGGGAAGGGCTTAAAGGCTGAGCCAAAAGCCAAGAAGTCTTTTTATTTACGCCTACCTCCCAGCCCCTGGCAATCTGACTAATAACAAACTGAGGTAACAAGAAAGACTAGAAAGAAGAGAGAGAACACAGAAGCAGAAGCAGCTTGGATCTAAAAATCTAACAAACCAAGAGGGGTCAGTTTAAGCTCTGCTGAACATCTTGTTTATTTACTGCATCCAAAAGCTTGCAAATGGTTAACTATATGCAGAAAAGTCAGCATAGATGGGAAGTATGCTGTGAATTTTAATTGAGGAAAAGGGACAACTGCTTTCAGGATGGTATACAGTGCACTCTGCCTGAGAGATTTTATGTATTATTTTTTTTCCCAGTGAAATGCTCTGTACTTTGTTTTCTGACACGGACTTTTAACTTTAGGCAGCTGGAGCTGTATAAAAGCTTGCAGCAAACTGAAAATTTGGAAGAAAGTGTACATTTTTTATAAAGAGAACCTGAATTGCATTTGAACATCTACTCCAATTGTGCATTATTGATCGTGTCAGGGAGTGTTGCTTCTGTACAGGTAAGAAAGCTTCCAGTTAGCTAATTATCTCAAGTGAATTTCCTCACTTTTTCTCTGGGTCTTTCACACCAATTGATTTTATTTTTCTGTATTACTTTGGTTAACTTTGCAGTTAAATGATAGAAATTTGTACAGATTTACCCACTGATATTTCAAGCACTGTTCCGGGTACGTTTTTCACTGAACAGTTTTCAATACATGTAGTCGCTCAGCTGGCAAAGAGAGAGTAGTTTTAGACTGTAGCATGCACTGTAGCATGGATTAAAGAAGTGTTTTTCTGAAGTATGACGTTACTCTTAAAATACATCATCCAACTGTGCTTATATCCAGAATTAACAAGAAGGCTTGAATGGTTTTATATACTGCACATTCCCCTTTCTTAACCGGAGGCTTTGGAGTACTTCCCTATTCACTTTACACATATCTGTATGAAGAGTAAGATCAAATAAAAAAGACACTATTTTTTTTTAAAAGAAGATTTTATTATTTCACTGCTTCTCAAGCGTATTGCAAATTTGCCTTAAGGGACTCATAACTCACTACTTCTATATATACTGCAAATTTGCCTGGTAGGAAAGACTCTGGAAGTCACAAATCTTTTTTAATAAAAACTGTGAAAAGAACAATTACAGTAAGCAGTTATGAAAACTAAGTTACCACCTGATATTTCTTATAACACTTCACTAAATGAAACAGGATAATAATTAGTCCAGTATTTCAAAATGAAATGTATATTCAATCTTTACTGTGAGTTTTTTCAACACAATGTTAATCATCTGTTACATTAAAGCATCTGCTATTTTAAAATAAGAGTGGAGCCCATTTAAGGCTAGATTTACTTGCTCCTGCGTGCACAGACTGAACATTTAAAAAGACATGCCAATCAGTTCTCACCCAATACTTACAAAATATGTAGAAGTTCCCAGTGTCTTTCTACTGTGTGCGTGTGTGTGAGAGAGAGAGCAAGAGAGAGAGAGAGAGAGAGAGAGAGAGAGAGAGAGAGAGAGAGAGAGAGAATTTTTGCAATGTTCCCCGCAAAAGTATGCTAATGATTAAAATAGGAATGTGTTCCAATTGGTTACAAATGTTCTTACTTTCATCTTTGAAAAATGATGAGAGGTCTTGGATTTTTTTTAAAAAAATGATTTTTTAAATATGTATTAAAATGCAACATGCATTTCAGATTAATGTATTTTGATTTATTTCACTTGATTTTGCTCTGGGCCCTCATAAAAACTACAATTTAAATACAATGCACAACTATGCTGGTGCCCTGATACAGAAACAAGTTACAGAAAATAAAGGCTACTTAGCAACAAAATAGGTTTGTTATAGGTAATTGTTACCAGAAGCTTCATTTTTCACCTTAGGTTACTGAAAAGAATGCTAGTGAATGAATGAATACAGTTTTCTTGAACACAATATCATGGTGGCATTAATCTGAATCCTTTGGAATAAGATTTCTGCATATTGGGTCTTTCCCAATACTTTATGGAAAACCAGAGGCTCAGACACGATGTAAGTTACATTTAACCAGTTAACTAGAAAACCAGTTAACTAGAATAGACTATGTTCAAGAACTACTCTATGATCCAACAAAAAACATGTTTTGTTTCTACTGAAAAAGATACATGAATCAAATAAGTTTAGTGACAGATTCTGTCACCTTTCCTCATGATGAGAAGCACCTTTATCCACTGAAATCTGTGGGACAACTGTGGAGTAAGATATTACTCAATGTGCACAAACTGGTGCTTACTGATTTATAAGCATTTCAGTAGCATTCACAAGGGTAGTATCTGAGTGCCTCCTGTGAAAGTCCTCTTATCAAGTTGCAAGAGAAGTCTAGATTAGTAGGCTAAATGAAGCCTAAATGAGTAGTCCTGTAAGAATAAGATATGCATCTAAGAATAAGACATGGCTGATGGGATGCCAAAATATATGACCAAATTCTGAGAATGTTCATAAACATAATTACATAGATTCTTGCAACTTCCTCAGAAAGCAGCAATTCTGCGGGTTAATTGTGTGATGACATTCTGCTCTGCAAAGCATGTTTCAATAGCTCACTTAAAAAGATCAAGTGACCTTTATGACACAGATTTCTTCAAGCAATATTGTTCACTTCTGGAAGAAATAGTGCACTGAAGGGGGATTCTTGAATGAAATAATGTGTTTCAAATCAATCTTTTCAGAGTAGGAACCTTTTCTTGTTGGAAATGTGGAAGTATTTCCTTTAATAATAGATTATAAACAGACGTGACTTCATCTAATGCAACAATAAGTATCTTTGCTCTTTGGTAATTAGACAACCTTGCTATGAAAAAAGAAACACGCAGAACCCTCATATGAACAGTAACAAACTAATCTCATCTCAGTGAGAACCATGCCAAAACAGATACTTAATTGAAAATATATAATGTTCACCAGTTTCTGTTCCTGATTTAATAGTTGGACAGTTCTGATGCATTTCTCATGCATCCTAAAGTTTGAGACCAATCGTTTGCAAGATAATAGCTTAAATGACACACTGCAGATGATGTCATTCATCATTGCTAATTGTTAATGACAAATCTCTTGCTTTGTGCATTTTAGAATGATATTCATTATTAAGAAGAAAATTTCCTATTCAATATACTGTATATTGCCTACCTATTTCTTTCTATTTGTACTTCACTCTTGTTCTTTTATTGCTAGTAAACTTAGTTTAGATATTGAATGCACAAATATATTATACATGTATGTATAAAACGTGTGTATAATCTCTCTAAAGATATGAATGTGTGGGTAGGGTGTATATGTACATCTACCCACAGCTATATTTAAACTATAAACAGAGCACATACATATTTAAACAAAAGGAAAAATCACTAATTGTTCTCAATTTTGGAGGTATTAGGATTGCAGAAGAAGTTCCATTTCAATTTACAGATAATTTGCAGAAACAGGCAAAGAAAAAGCCCTCCACATGCTGGCTGAATAAACATTTGATAGACAATAGATGGTTGGAACCGAACCGAGATTGTTTTATTATGAAACTTCTGTTCAGTCATGTAGCCTGTTAATATCTATCTCTTGCAAGTTCCTAAAAACTGCAGCACTGCAAGCCCATCATCAAAGGTGAAAATATAATATTTTATATTAACCTTGATGGAAGCAGTTTGGGGCAGTGACCTGTCTTTTTGTTTGCTTGTTTGTTTGCCTACAAAGCACCATGTACATATATGGCACTCCATAAATAAGAACATAATTTTCATGAGCCCTGCATGCTGTGTTGCTGCAACCTAAAAATACTGAAGGGCTTCTGTGTTATGACCTTCATGCTATATTTAATGGTCAGAACTAATCATGTGTTGCATTTCTTAAAGAATCATTAAAATATTTGATAGAATACAATATCTTTTTTTAAGGATAAGTTTTTTAGGTAAGCTTGGGGTACTTTCAAGTATTTTTTTTCAATATGAAATGATAAACTCAGTTCATTTTTATTTTACAGAACCTACTGGCAACAATGAAGGTCTGGATTTTTATGTTATGTTCAGTTGTGGTTGCCTCGGATTTACTCCAATCTCAGCCTTCTTTGTCTTCAGCGAGAGGATCTTGTGAGAATCTGTGTTCTTGTGAAGAAAAGGATGATATCTTGATTATAAACTGTGAAGAAAGAGGTATCAAAATGTTATCACAAATAAATGTCCCACCATCACAGCCTTTCCATCTTAACCTGCTGAACAATGGCTTGACCATGTTACATATGAATGATTTTGCTGGCCTCATCAATGCTATCTCACTACATGTTGGATTTAATAATATTGCAGATATTGAGCCTGGAGCTTTTAATGGTCTCAGTCTTCTTAAGCAACTTCATATCAATCACAATTCTTTAGAAATACTTAAAGAGGATACTTTTCAGGGACTGGAAAATCTGGAGTTTCTTCAAGCAGACAACAATTTCATCACCGTGATTGAAGCAAGTGCCTTTAGCAAACTCAACAGACTTAAAGTTCTTATTTTAAATGACAATGCCATTGAGTTTCTCCCTCCTAATATATTTCGCTTTGTGCCATTGACCCACTTAGATCTTCGTGGAAACCAGTTACAGACTCTGCCATATGTAGGCTTTTTAGAGCATATTGGTCGAATACTGGACCTTCAGCTGGAAGACAACAAATGGGCCTGTAATTGTGACTTACTGCAGCTGAAGATATGGCTAGAAAACATGCCTCCCCAGTCTATAATAGGTGATGTTGTGTGCAACAGCCCTCCAATTATCAAAGGGAGCATCCTAAGAAGATTAAAAAAAGAATTGCTCTGTCCCACTAACCCTATAAATGAACTTGAAGATCCTTCAGGGTCCTTGCCCTGGGTAGTAACCACATCTATAAGTGATAGTCACCTACCAGCAAAGGTGATCCCTGTCCTGAAAGCTCCTACCAAGGAACCAGGTTTAGTGCTTCATGCCACAAAGCCAGCTACTCAGCTTCCAGGAATATACTGTCCTGTACCCTGTCACTGCACCAGCCATATCCTGTCAGGAGTTCTAATTCACTGCCAGGAGCGAAATATCGAAAGCTTGTCTGATTTAGGTCCCCCTCCTCCAAATCCTAGAAAGCTTATTCTAGCTGGAAACATTATTCAAACATTGCTGAAATCAGATCTGGTGGACTATGCTAGCCTGGAAATGCTTCACTTGGGAAACAATCGTATTGAAATCCTTGAAGAAGGATCATTTATGAATCTAACAAGATTGCAGAAGCTATATCTAAATGGCAATCATCTTACAAAGTTAAGTCAGAGTCTCTTCCTTGGTCTTCAGCACCTTGAGTATTTGTATCTTGAATACAATGCCATCAAGGAAGTTTTGCCAGGGACATTTAACATGATGATAAAACTTAAGGTGTTATATTTAAACAACAACCTTCTTCAAACTTTACCACCGCATGTTTTCTCAGGGGTGCCACTAGCCAGGCTAAACCTCAAAACAAACCAGTTTACCCATTTGCCTGTGAGCACTGTCTTGGATGAACTGGATTTGCTTGTACAAATTGAACTTGAGGACAACCCTTGGGACTGTACTTGTGATTCAGTTGGGCTGCAGCAGTGGATACAAAAGTTGAGTAAGAACATCGTGATGGGTGACATTTTCTGTAAATCCCCAGGGCACCTAGCAAAAAAAGAATTGAAATCTCTGAACACTGAAGTCTTATGCCCAGGACTAATAAATAGCCAAGCCCTACCAACCCATGCTAGCTTTATAGTTGTGACAACTTCTTCTACAACAACCAATACTGCGATCACTATTCTTCGATCACTTACAGATGCTGTCCCACTTTCTGTTTTAATCCTAGGGCTCCTAATTGTGTTTATTATGCTTGTATTTTGTGCAGCAGGAATAGTTGTCCTTGTTCTGCATCGGCGGAGAAGACACAAAAAGAAACAGGCAGATGAACATATGAGGGACAGTAGCCCAGTTCATCTCCAGTACAGCATGTATGGTCACAAAACAACACACCATACAACTGAGCGTCCAGCACCAACTCTCTATGAGCAACGCATGATCAGCCCCATGGTTCAAGTTTATCGAAGTCCATCCTTCAGCCCCAAACAGACAGAACAACAGGAGGAGGGAAATGAAAAGGATGTGAATGATTCCAAACATCTCTGCAGAAGTCTTCTGGAAAGAGAGAACAATTCTCCTCTCACAGGTTCAAATGTCAAGTACAAATGTACAGACCAATCAGCTGAATTTCTGACCTTTCAAGATGCCAGCTCTTTATACAGAAACATTTTTGAGAAAGAAAGAGAACTCCAGCAGCTAGGAATCACTGAGTATCTAAGAAAAAATATTGTCCAGCTCCAGCCCGACATGGAAGTACATTATCCTGGAACACATGAGGAGCTAAAGTTAATGGAGACACTAATGTACTCCAGACCAAGAAGGGTGTTGCTTGAGCAGACTAAAAATGAGTATTTTGAGCTCAAAGCTAACTTACATGCTGAGCCTGACTACCTGGAAGTCCTGGAACAGCAAACATAAAATGACATTACTTTGGATTGGGACAGAAAATCTGTAATTCTATTTTAAATAAGAACATTGTAAATAAAAGTGCCTTATAATAATGTATCATCCATCAGGACTAAAGCACAGCAGTAATCCTAACAAAAAACTCAGGGATCACTGTGGGAAGCCATGGGGAAGTTGCAGGCGATATGTCTTACCCCAAGTGAAACATGATCTCTGTGTGATTGAACTGTGGCAGGAAGATTACCATATTCCTTTAGGGGGCCAGGTTAAAAGGCCTGTATGGCACTGCCCATTCTGTACCTAACCTAGGATAAACCTTTTATGTTACTTGTACTTCTTTCTTTTCTCTTAATTTAATTGGACTACTTTTTTAAGTACCTGATTATATAGTTATAAAGGTTAATATGTATTGATTAGGTATTAGTACATACACCACATATGTGAACATTGTCTACAACTGCACTTACCATATCCTTATAATAAATACAAAAGGAAATGAAGCTTTGTCATACTAAATATCAGTTAAAAAGAAAAAATGAAAAGAAAAAAAATGAAAGATATTTAATTGTATAGGCACCCAATGCCTGCAAATATTTAAGTATCTTTTACATGGGACTTCATTTATCACATTTTTACAGTATGTGGATGGAAAATATATGTATAAATATAATTACCAACAATTTAAGAGACAACAACAAAACTTTCTGCTGCTTTCCCTATCTGACAGTTTTACTCAAATTTGGACAATCTTCCCTTGTTCTGCTGCTATAAAATGTTGTACATCACTGGTGTTGCAACTCATAAGCCAGGGCAATTTTGAAAGCTACTGAGAATCAACTGTAAATACATCAGTGCACCTAGTGAGTTTGATTTCTTTTATATGATTGACTCCTGTGGTGGCTTTGAATATTCCTGTCAGAAATAGAGAAATAAGTATGCAATGGCCAGTAACTTTCCTATATGGGAAGGGGGGTGGGGTAGGGGGATATTTTGTTGTTGTTTGTATCAATTCTCTACATTTTGCACACATTAGCAGCAAAAAGGCGCATCTCCTGTTAAGAGGTAAAAGTGGCTTAGAGTGTGGAGCCCTGCAGCTTTATTTTACAGCAAAGTCTAGCTAGATTTATATTAACTATTTATTTTGTACAGTTTTGTATTTTTTTTTTCAGTTCACAACAATGAATAATTCTTGGGTGCCTTTCAAGCAAATCAAAGAACTGCTCACTATAAACAAAAATGGAAATAAAGTTTTTATATATATATATATATATATATATATATATATATATAATTTTCTTAAAAATCACTTTTTTAAAAAAGAAGGCAGCAGGACCTGCATGCACAAGTTTAGAACTGTTCAGGAATCAAACACGAAGCTTCTCTCTGTTGTCATGTGGACAGAAGCATCTTGTTCACTGTGCAATAAGGCCATTCAGTTTCTGTGCACGACTGACACAGTGCCAAACTGAAAATCTGACCTGCATTTCTCCTCCTTTTAAAACAAATCTTTTGTAAATCAACTACACATGAATATTTTTTTTTCTGATTTCCAATTGCACAGCTATTTAAAGGCTGAATCAATTAATAGATTTCTAAATATATAGATTAAAACTAACAACTGTAGACTTGATAAATTCAGAGCCAAAAAAAAAAAAAAAAGATTCCCTTCCTTTAGTTTAGCCTACTGCAGTTTTCTTGCCTAGCTATGAGTTCTCCACACTTCTTATATATGAGTTTCTGAACGAACACAATCTCTGATAGAAAACTACATTTTATTGGCTTTTAAGTTTGCATAGTGCTATTGACTTCAATGGTACTATACAGATTTACACGAGGTGAGGATCTGGCCCTGTATCCTTTCTGTTATCTGATCAAACTTCCATAACAACATTTTGTTGATATCATCACATTGCCATGACAGTAAAACTAGTTGGCTCCCAAGAATCAAATTGCAGTAGCAAGACAATAAGCGCTGTTTGCTCTGGCTATGACTAAAACCTAACATAGTTTAAGTTTTGTCCACAGTGCATTCTAGGAGAGCAAGAAACAGAGTGATTGGTTAGAATACAGCTACAATAATGTTACCATCGTTTTACTCAAAAGAAATCATTACAGAAAACTGACAAATAAATTCTGTCACCAACCATCTTGTAGTAAGAGGTACTGATAGTTGTAATAATTAAAATCGTTAAGGGTCTGATTAAAAATCTAATGAAGTTTATGGAATTGACTTTTGTGGACTGTGGATCAGGCCCTAGATATATAATATTCTATTAAAATTAAGTTTAAATAGGTGGATTAGTTCCCTCAAACTCATCTTTTTTCCATTAACCCTTTTTTCCATTAACCCGACTATCAGAGATTTCAAAGTCAGAGCAGGGGTGAGGGGAAGCTGGAGAAAGAAGCAGTGAAGAATCAGTTGGCCCTAATTCTTCTCTGCCCTTGTATGGTAATTTACACCAGTGCAACATGGGTGTACAATGCTGCCTTCTGATCGCTATGGCGCAGAGCTGTGGAGAATCAAGCCCTCAGGCTTCTGTTTGAGGGAAATGCTTTCAGACTACAGAAAGTGCCACTTGCATAGATGACACTTTATTTAGCTGCTAAAGATTTCTTAGCAGAATGTGGAGGACAACTATGCTGGAAAATAGGCTCTTTCACTGTAGACTGAAAGCATCAGAAAAATGTTGAGTACAATTTATGTCATGGCAACTCAGATGCTCAGTTGTGTCAGCGCTCCATTCACCACAGCTGTGGAAAGGGGAGCTTTAGACTAACTTTGTTCCTCCTCCCTGCCTCGGTCTGCTGGGGGCTCTTTCAATCCCTGCATAAATTAGGGCAGCCTCAGGAGGGCTCTCATTTAGAGAGGCTGTAATGGCCCCAAGTAGCTGTTGTAGCATCCAAGGATCACTGGAGTAAGGCACATGTCATCCACAACCCTTCCTAATTAAAAACAAATAAATAAATAAAAAGGAGCTAGGAAAAGCCTGTGGCTGAAGGTTCTCTGAAATATTTCCATCACAGCAATCAGAAATGCATCTCTTCTGGGGAATTGGGTGGGGTCTGATGGAGTGTCCTCTTGTTGTGGCATGTTCTCCTCCTTTTCATTGACAGCCAAAGATAAACAGTTTCTGTATGTTTCATTGAGATCGCACATTAGAGGCCAGAAAGTGCAACATATCTGACAGTCTGAAACAAAGTGGATTCATTTTTTCTCATGTCAGTACTGGAGTTAATAATTGAGTGCAAGAACAGTACCTCAGCAGACATATTGGTGCAGTTGGCAGGTACATAACTGTTATGTTGTTAAGGCACCTCAAGGGTACCTTACACTGTCATTTTTTTTCTGACAGTTTGGCACTCAAAATGTATTAAATAACAAGAGAGATCTGTTCTCTCAAGAAACACAGCTTACATCAATCTCTTGCAGATATTATTTTAACCTGCCTCTTATCTTTTAACATACATAAAAATCAAATATATGTTTTCATCCCTTTTCTTCCTACTACAGGTGTCCTGACAGCCTCTTTAATAATGGCATATGCATATATTACCTACAGTGATATCTCTGCAAGCTTTTGAACAGAAAAGACTCAACCATAAAATTACTTTTAGTCTATTAAAAGTGGCTCATTGAATATGGGACTAATCAAATATTTTCAATCCATTCTTCTCTTTTAATGTGGTTGCTTGACCTTTTTTGTAAGGGATTTCCAAACTGAATATGAGTTCATACTTTTTACAGGGATGCATCCAAGCCACAAGATCCAGACCTGAAACCAAGCTTTCCCCAAGATCAGCAGCATTTGATATGATAGCAATCTGAGGATTTGGCGAGGCCTACCTCTACATGAAATAAAAGCCAAAAATTGATCCTTCCATAACGGCAGGTGTTGTGTGACACCTACCTAGAGATCTGTTACCTAGGAAGAATGAGAAAATGAAGAGATGAGGCTTACTAGGAAGGCCAGACATCTGTGCAAGAAGACTTTCTGGTACATTAATGGAGAGAGGCATTTGCTGCAAAGAAAACTAATGTTTCACAGGGGAAAATAATAGTGGTCTGTAAAATGAGGAAAATTAATCACAATGCACTCTGTCATGCACACTGGCATGACTGGCTAGTCTTGTAGAGATGCTAAACACACCATGGTCAGGCAGGGAAACATTTGACTTCTAGACGACAAGATCGACTGTAACATTCTCTGAAGAGGCATCACTCTTTTATTTCCCCTTTTGTTGTTCCAGTATACAGGAATTTGCAGAGTTTGGGGAGGCTCTACAGGGTTTTCACATTGCTTGCAGAGTCCAGATCTGTGAGGGCTCACTGTGTGATCCCACCAGGGTGGATTAGGGGCAGGGAAGAGGGATCAGATACTGAGGCTGTGTGCTGCTTCAAAGGATTTGTCCCTTAATGGTGCTCTAGGTTTGTGATATTCTTGATCATGCCTCAGTAATAGATGGTAAATCCTTCTTGTTCTGAAACAGAAATTGACTATAACATTAGCTACCTACTGGAATCAATACTGGGAAGTTAATTTCCATACTGAAAAGATACAGCATGACATTCTCTTTCCAGCTCATTGCTATCAGTCAGCCTTGGCTTTTTAACACAACAGAGCAATTTCTGAAAAAGCCACAACTTGATAGAAACCAGCTAACCTCAAGAATAAGAAAAGAATGAAAACACCAGATATTGTTCAGGTTCTTGATGGTATGATGTGATGGACAAGTGCTCTTTAGTTGGAATTACTTCTTTTCATAGGGTCACTCAAGAATAGGGTGCAAGTATATATGCATGATACAACTCCTGAAATGTGCACCTAGGGTTTGTGTTGCAATACACAAGCTCCAGAAGCCTGGATTCACAAAAGAAATTAGGCTGAACATCACAACACCTAACTTTTAGGCACATGGAGAATCACTGTGATTCACAAAGCCTGAATTAGGATCCTATACAATGAATGGGGAGAGATAGGGACCATAGATTGCAACCCAGAAAAGCCAGCGTAACCTAGCCAGTGGGAGGTGCTGACAACAGGAAGGTGTACTAATTCTGCCCCCTCACAGAGATAGGTGCTTAAGTCCAGGATGGAGGCAGGCACCTATATCTGCTTATGATTCACAGGCAGGGACCCTCTTTGGAGTTGGGCACCTATGCTGTTTGGAAAAAAGCAGGAGGTGGAGGCCACCGCTCTCCTTATAACATTTATCCCACTGGTTAGAGAACTTGCCTGGGGTGTGGGAAACCCAGTTTCAATTCACCGCCTCTGCCCAAAGAGAAAGAATTTGAATACGAATCTCTCACCTATTATTCGAGTGCTCTGACCACTGAACTATGGATAGTCTGATGTGTGGCTCCTCAATCTCTGTTGCTGAAGCTGTTGTACTCTGGATAAATAATGAAAGAGTGATTGGAGCAGGGGGACTGGACCTGCGTAGGTGTCCTCACCACTGGGCTACAGAATCATTCTCACACACACAGTCTCTCTGTTTCTGGCCCACTGACTATTTAAGTACCTATCCAGTGTGGAATAGTCATGGGCCAGACAGAAAGAAAGAAAGAAAGAAAGAAAGAGAGGCTGTGTGTGTGTGTGTGTGTGTGTGTGAGAGAGAGAGAGAGAGAGAGAGAGAATCTGTGGTCCAATGGTTAGTGCATCCACCTCAGAGGTGGGAGACTGTAGGACCAGTCCCCCTGCTTCAATCACTCCTTTATTTATCCATAGGGGAACAGCTCCGACAGGAGACATGTGGGAAACCTACATCAGAATATCCCATTACTCAGTGGTTAGAGCACTCCCCTAAGAGATAGGAGGCACCTCTTGAAATTTTTCTCCCCTTCTGGCAGAGGGGATGAATTGAGCTTGGGTTTTACACATCCCAGGCAAATGCTCTAATCACAGGGCTAAAAGTTGTAAGGTGAGTACTGCCACCACTATTTCCACCCCAGGCCAAATTTTGAACAGGACACAGTCCAATAGGCAGCTTCTAAGCATACCAACCAAATCCAATCCCTCATGCAGCAAAACACCTATTCTTCCCTGGTTTGTGAATTTCTCTGGGGCTTAGATGTGACACAGGTACCCAGATGCCTAGAATGAGGCAAAAATGTGCATGCCCAGAGGAAGAAATTTAGGTGCAGAAGGAACCTTTACTCTGAAAACTTAGGCACTGAGTGAATTCAGGCACCTATAGGGGTTAGGCAGGAGTTTTGTGCATCTCATTGGAACCAAAACTGGAACTTAGGCACCTAACTCCTTTTGTGCATTCAGTCCGAGTCTACATTTTAAACCACTTACTTGTAATTTGTGCTTTTAGGAAGGAACAAAGATGGGGGGGGGGAGGAGAGAGAGGAAGCTTTGTCTTTTTTATTATTATTATTTTAGAAGGAAATTGCATAACAAATGTTGGTTTATCTTTATTTTAGCCTAGTCTCATTGCAGATACATGTATCTAGATTGGTTTGTATTTGAGGTCATTTGTTTTAGGAATCTTACAAATCTGGCAGATGTAGTTAATTTACCATTTAGACTATAGAAGTACCTACAATAATTTTCAAACAAAAAGAGGACTGGAACCCCTTATATATGATACAATGTATCCTCTTAACTGTTACCGTAAATTAGTATTTTAAATTAGCAATAAAATTGGGTTTTGTCAGCTCATAAAACCAAATCTCAATTTTTGTGTTGCATAAGAGCTGGAACAGCATTTTCACACTGTTTTAAGTACAAAGCTGATATGGCATTTTCATACGGGATACACATTTTGCTTGAAATATGATTAAATAGCTTCATCTTTGAATCTGATTAAGAAGAGGTCTAAGTTTCAGATAAGTAACAATATCTGAGATACTGTAGATTTACATGGTGGACACTATTTTTCATCAGGTTGAGATCCAGATTTAATTTGAGAATGAGGAGATACAATGCATTTACGGATGAAGAATCTGACTGTCCACTGATTTGCACCTGATGATTTCAAGGTGGGTGTAAAACACTAACAAATCAGAAGAATAGCATTACATACCCACTTTGCACATATGTAAATGACTACTCTAGGAGCTAGGAAGTGGTGAATGAGGCCTGCAGCCTTTAATTGTCTTGTGGATTAGATACATATCCTTAAATAACATACAACTGAAAGAGATGCATTTTAAAAAAATAATCCCTATCCATTAGCCATTCATGCATATAGAACTCCCCAGTGGGAGATTCTGTGCTCAGGATAGCTATCTTTATGCTGTCTCATATAATAACATTAAGGCTGAATCATGTTCAGTAGGTCTTCTAATAATTGCACATCATGGGCTTAAGAACCATCAGTGCTCCCATTTGATGTCAATAATGGTTTCTTGCAGTTCAAACTTCATGCTGTTATATTTAGTCAATCGTCCACAATATGTACAAAATATTTATTATTTACATATAGAAATATCTAAGTAAGTCATCCCTTTCAGAAAGGCATGCTTTCAACATTTGTTAATTTTAGACTTTGGGCCTGATCGAAAGTCCCCCATTGACTGCAGAAGACTTTGGATCAGGCCCAACCATGAATTTAACATTCTATGCTAGTTTCACAGCAATGATTATCCATATGTCTATGCAATATTTTGCTAAGGTAACTAAAGCTTTCTCTGGCTTGGTTAATTTTCTCTAACACAGAACATGTAAACCAGAACATGACACAGTTAAAAATGCTGATATCAATCACATAGACCTGGAAGCATTTTGAGGAGAAAATAGAGGAGTGTTCTTTTTCTACACACAGAACATAGGCTTTTTGAATATAGGGTTAAGGAAGGAAATAGAAACCATACTCATTGACTAAAATGCTGAAACTATCAATCTTTTAGGGAGTGAGCCATTTATATAGTCACTGAATTCATGAAATATGTTTTCCTGACAGATTGGTGAAGCAATTCTATATGTATTTTTAAAACACTAGTAATCTCACTTTTTCCTCCGGTGTTTGAGGCTCCCATATTTTCCAAGATACTTATATTGCATTTGTGAAAAAGTCAGATCATTAAGCAGTCAGTGACCAAGGGTGCTTGATTTATGCAATTTTAAAAATTTTCAAACAAACAAACAAAAAAGAAATATTTACATGACATATAATATTCAATCTTTGAAACATTATGGAAATATAGGCAGTACCCTTGCTTCTAGATGTGACTAATTTAGACAAATTCAGTACGTATCTGATCTCATGAAGAAATTAAAGTGGTAAGATTCATAAGGCAATTCAGTCAGCTCTGAGGTGAATAGCTTTGTGTATGCCGCTTCTGACAGTGTTATATGTTGTAACTCCAATGCAGCTTTTGAATAATATCCTAATAGGTAAATTGTGGCACAAATGAAATTCCTTTGAGATATGAGAATCATGTCTAAGGACTAATTACACAGTAGGAGATACTATGCCCCCCCCTTTATTACTTGGGGGAGGAAGGAGAGGGGTCTGTAATCAAGCCATCAACATACCGACCCTTGCTATAATCTTGAGTGAGTGCACAGGAGTCAGATTTGTCAGGAAACAAGACATAGTCATTTTTTATTAAATGTACAATTACTCAGCTCAGACAGAATTGGCTCAGGCTTATAGAATCATCTAATTCACCTTCTGCCCCTCCACCCCCACGAACATGATACAGTTCTGTGGTGACCTAGAATCCTATTTTCGATGTCTCCGACTCAAGGGATATTTCCAACACACCTCTCAACAACATACTAACCCACAGAGACCATCCTACCAACACTACAAAAAGAAGGATTCTGGATGGACTTCTCCTGAAGGTCGAAACAACAGACTGGACTTCGACATAGAGTGCTTCCGCCAATGTGCACGGGCTGAAATTGAGGAAAAGCAGCATCACTTGCCCCATAACCTCAGCTGTGCAGAACACAATGCCATCCACAACCTCAGAAACAGCTCTGACATCATAATCAAAAAGGCTGACAAAGGAGGTGCTGTCGTCATCATGAATAGGTCGGAATATGAACAAGAGGCTGCTCGGCAGCTCTCCAGCACCACATTCTACAAGCCATTACCCTCTGATCCCACTGAGGGTTACCAAAAGAAACTACAGCATTTGCTCAAGAAACTCCCTGAAAAAGCACAAGAACAAATCCACACAGACACACCCCTGGAACCCCGACCTGGGGTATTCTATCTGCTACCCAAGATCCATAAACCTGGAAATCCTGGACACCCCATCATCTCAGGCATTGGCACCCTGACAGCAGGATTGTCTGGCTATGTAGACTCCCTCCTCAGGCCCTACGCTACCAGCACTCCCAGCTATCTTCGAGATACCACTGACTTCCTGAGGAAACTAAAATCCATCGGTGATCTTCTTGAAAACACCATCCTAGCCACTATGGATGTTGAAGCCCTCTCCACCAACATTCCACACAAAGATGGACTACAAGCTGTCAGGAACAGTATCCCCGATAATGTCACGGCAAACCTGGTGGCTGAACTTTGTGACTTTGTCCACACCCATAACTATTTCACATTTGGGGACAATGTATACGTTCAAATCACCAGCACTGCTATGCGTACCCGCATGGCCCCACAGTATGCCAACATTTTTATGGCTGACTTAGAACAACACTTCCTCAGCTCTCGTCCCCTAATGCTGCTACACTTTTTGCGCTATATTGATGACATATTCATCATCTGAACCCATGGAAAAGGAGCCCTTGAGGAATTCCACCATGATTTCAACAATTTCCATCCCACCATCAACCTCAGCCTGGTCCAGTCCACACAAGAGATCCACTTCCTGGACACTACAGTGCTAATAAACAATGGTCACATAAACACCACCCTATACCGGAAACCTACTGACCGCTATTCCTACCTACATGCCTCCAGCTTTCATCCAGACCATGCCGCACGATCCATTGTCTGCAGCCAAGCTCTACGATACAACCGCATTTGCTCCAACCCCTCAGACAGAGACAAATACCTGTAAGATCTCTATCAAGCATTCTTACAAATACAATACCCACCTGCGGAAGGGAAGAAACAGATTGACAGAGCCAGAAGAGTACCCAGAAGTCACCTACTACAGGACAGGCCCAACAAAGAAAATAACAGAACGCCACTAGCCATCCCCTTCAGCCCCCAACTAAAACCTCTCCAATGCATCATCAAAGATCTACAACCTATCCTGAAGGACAGCCCATCACTCTCACAGATCTTGGGAGACAGGCCAGTCCTTGCTTACAGACAGTCCCCCAGCCTGAAGCAAATACTTACCAGCAACCACACACCACACAACAGAACCACTAACCCAGGAACCTATCCTTGCAACAAAGCCCATTGCGAACTGTGTCCACATATCTATTCAGGGGACACCATCATAGGGCCTAATCACATCAGCCACACTATCAGAGGCTCGTTCCCCTGCACATCTACCAATGTGACATATGCCATCATGTGCCAGCAATGCCCCTCTGCCATGTACATTGGTCAAACTGGACAGTCTCAACGTAAAAGAATAAATGGATACAAATCAGACGTCAAGAATTATAACATTCAAAAACCAGTTGGAGAACACTTCAATCTCTTTGGTCACTCGATTACAGACCTAAAAGTTGCAATTCTTAAACAAAAAAAACTTCAAAAACAGACTCCAATGAGAGACTGCTGAATTAGAATTAATTTGCAAGCTGGATACAATTAACTTAGGCTTGAATAGAGACTGGGAGTGGATGGGTCATTACACAAAGTAAAACTATTTCCCCATGTTTATTCCCCCCCACCATCCCACACTGTTCCTCAGACGTTCTTGTCAACTGCTGGAAATGGCCCACCTTGATTATCACTACAAAAGGTCCCCCGCCCCTGCCCCCCGCTCTCCTGCTGGTCATAGCTCACCTTAAGTGATCACTCTCTTGTTCCAGTGTGTATGGTAACACCCCTTGTTTCATGTTCTCTATGTATATAAATCTCCCACTGTATTTTCCACTGAATGCATTCAATGAAGTTAGCTGTAGCTCATGAAATCTTATGCTCAAATAAATTTGTCAGTCTCTAAGGTGCCACAAGTACTCCTTTTCTTTTTGCTAATTCACAAGGAGCTTCTTGAGAGGCTTAAAGGGATATTGTCAACTTGCAAATCACATTTTTCTCTGAAAATTTTAGTTATAAGTGAAATTTAAGATTGTATAACAAAAAGAAACTAGAAAAAGGTTTTTTGTTTTTTTTTTCAGTTTGGTTACTCTGTGCATTTAACAGCAGTTGGGCCCAGATCCTCAAAGGCATTTAGGCACCTAACTCACATTGAAATCAATGGGAATCAGGTACAAAATACCTTTAACAATCTGGGACTTGGTGAATACTCAGTTTCACTGTTTCCCATATATAGGTGTAGGCCATGTCTACATACCACTTTTGTTGGTATAACCTATGTCGCTCAGAGGTGTGGAAAAAACACCTCCTTGAATGACATAAGTTATACCAACTGAATTGCCAGTGGGCACAGCACTATGTCAGCAGGAGAGGGATGATTAGGTACACCTTTAGTTTCAAAAAGTCTAAGCAGTGTACATTTACAAGGATGACTTAACGGAAAGCAGATTTAACCATTTATGTCTGATCATGTAGCCCTCACTCACCACTCAGCCTTGCAGCTCCTCCCTGAGACTACTTAAAGGGGAGTAAGCCTACTTGGGTGTTTGCAGGATTGAATTAAACTTCCTTTGGTTTCAATTGGATTTCTGCCTACATTAGACAACAAAATCAGGGCCTTTACTTTAGCTTGTATCAAAATAACCCCTTGGCTTCTCAAGGCTTGTCTTCACTTAAAACACAGCAGTGTAGGTAATCCACCTCCCCAAGAGGCAGTATCTAATTCGACGGAAGAATTTTTTTCCATGTTGGTTATGGAAAGAAATGTGATTCAGTATCTCTTGATAAATTTTATTAAAACTGTTAATTAAAAAAGTCAAGAAAACATATCACCAAAGCAAAACTACTATTAATATTTATACTTACTACTAATACTTGTTATTTTATTTAATAATTAAGAATAAAGCAATTCAACTATCACATCAAAATCAAACCAACAAACAAGCTAGCCTCATAACTGGATTGCAATTAAATAGTCAAATAATTGTCTAAATTGCCAAAATCCTTAAAAATCCTGAAAAGGGATCTCGGAGGTGGTTGTCCATTTGGTTATCAACTTCAACTAAAGAAGTTTACTAATATCCATCAGATCTATAACTTGGAACTGGTGACATATTTTTAATACTGAAACCCTAACCCTAACCACCCTAACCAATTATCAAGTGTCCTCCTTAGCTTTCTATTCTTGTGTGGTGCCTAAATCTTCCCCCCTGCCCACCAACAAAAATGTGATAATAGAAAATTTAACAGAAATTTTATAAACAGAAGCTTGACAATTCTTTTATAAAAAATGTACAAATGGCAGTTTAACCATATGGCACAGATCATGCTATAATTAATACTTTTATGAGATTATATTTAGGGCAATTTAAACTTGGGGAGATTTCTTTCTGGCATGTTTCCCTTGTGGACACTATAGGTATTTACGCATGCACACAACCACACTTTCACAACCTTAAGATTAAAGAAATAAGATTAGGATATCTCCCAGCTAATAAAAGCATAACAAAAATAGAAAAAAAGGGGGAATAAATAAGATAACAGGGGGGTTGCAAACTCTTTGACTGTCAGAGAGGAGGAGCTGGGACGGTGGTCAAGAAGTCAGACGATGTTGCTGTCTCAATGTTTCTTGCTAGCAGGTCTTTTGCAGGTATGGGGGGAGACAGGTCAAAGACTGAAGTGACTTGGTTGTTGATTATGTGACTTCCCAAGGTGATCAGTCTTAGGAATTGGGTATCTGAATGTCAGTCTTCCCTCTGGCTTGTTAACCTAAAAGATGAAGCTTCTTTGCCTTATTTTGTTTCTGATGGTTTGTAGCTTTTTCTCACTCCACCTTGTGGTGTGTCTCTCCAAGGCCTAGTTCAGTGGCCTACCTTAGAGCCATGCCATTTTATCCTGTCAAGTTCATATTAGGTCATCCTTGGCTATCATCAGTTTGGAAAAGTCCCATGTAAGCCAGCAATTTAAAATATATTTGAGGTTTACATACCTAGAGACTAACTATATGATTCCCCCCCCCCACCCCAAAATAATCAAAAATATAGAATATGAGACCACTTTTGAGCAAGCTGACATGGCCTCATCCAGGTGAAAAAGTCTCGAGATAGCACAATGTCACCAGTTCATGGTAAATTTGACCTCCCCAAAATTCTATAAAAATAGATTATTGCAAAGATGCTGGCAACAACCCTCCACTGTATGTTCTGCCATCAGGGGAAAAAAAAAATGTGTACAACATATTATCAGTGCCTCATTCTTCTCAAAAACAAGATAATATACAGTATAAATCAGACAGCTAATCTCTTCTGGATTCTTCATGTTGATAGAAAAAAGTCAATTTAGAAACTATCAAGAATAAGCCTATGTAAGAAATAAAATAATTGTAATTTATATAATGTCTGTATTCCAATATATGCTATTTCTCTTGCACAAGCAACTGCCTAGAACCCCCAGACATGAACCATGACACCATTGTGCATTGTGCTGTACGCAGTTCAAAAAAATGGTCCTTGTCCCAAAGAGCATGCAATTTTATCTAGTTTAGTTTAAATATGCTAAACCATTTATTTTGCTAAACCATTTATTTTGTTTTAATTAGAACTGGTCCACAATCAAAATTTGTGCCAAGCAAGATATTTAATATTTTGACTTTTTTTTCATCTCAAATCAGGGTGAAAAGTAAAAACATAACATATATTTCATGGAACAAAAACAACATAAAGTTCTAAATGGAATGTTCAGACATTCCCAAATTGAACCTATAGTTTCAGTATAGTTTGTCTAACAGAAATAAACCTTTTCATTTTGGCTCATTTCCACAGGGAACTGTATCTGCATGATCTGCTGTAGTGTCTCCTGGGACTTGTAGTTTGAGAGTCTCCTGTCCCCATGCTTTTCTATTGATGAGGATCTTCAGCTGGACTGTATCTCCCATGATGAACTGTAATGATTCAAGAGATGGTAGACTGTCTTGTATCATGGGAGATGTAGTCCAACCAGGGAGTTTAGCTAAGAGGGGGAAATGGGAGAGTGAGGCACTGTTCAACCAATCCCATCATGCACCATGGTAGCTGAAGGGGATTAATATTAGATTAATGTCAAACTGACCTGACTGGATACAAAAAAATTTTATTTTAATTTTCCTATGAAAAAAAATCAAAACGATTTGAGAAAATCAAAATGTGCCTGTGGAAACCTACAGGTTTTCAGAAATCACATTTTTCCATGAGAAAACATTCCAATGCAAAATTCTCAGCCAGTTCTAGTTTTAATTACTTTTTCCTACCTGTTTTTAATAAATCTTGTTTTAAGGAACTCTCCTGTTATGTGAGTGTTACAAGCAGCTTATCCCGAAGGAGAAAAGAATTCTGCAACCATGAAGAAGTACTAAAGTGTGAAGAATTTTTGGGACCTAAACCACCTGCTCAGTCTCAGTCAAAGGCAAAGTTGTCCTCTCCTAGTGTGGTGTATGGCAATTGGGTTGTGTGGGGAGGTGTCAACAGGAACAAGAAAAAGACATAATTGAGGTGTGCTTGGTCACAATGTTATACTCATGAAAGCAAATAAACACCCCACCTGATGGTAAGACATTACAGGATGTGTGAAAGTAGCAAAGGCATAAAGCTAGGGATGGTAACAATCCTCTTCCAGTAGTCTTTTCTTCATAGTGTTTTTTTTTCTTCTCAACTTGGCATTTTATCTTTCATTGTTTCATCCCTCCTCCAAACTAGAGTTAAACTACCGCATGTACTCTTCAATCTTTGCACAGTAACTCCTTTGTAGAAAACTGGCAAAAGATTCAACCCACAGTGTTAACATAAAACTACATAAACCTGTGCAAAAAATCTATTCAGTTTCCAAAACCCATTTAATACTTGCCATAAAACATTTTGGATGTAGGATGGGAATTTTCAAATGATAATAGGGATATATTTTCAAATAACTATATGTGTACCAAATGGTGATCCTCACTGATATTCATATCTGAAAATTGCCTGTTGAAGTTCACTGTATGCTTTTAACATGTAAGGATAAGCAGCATTTTGTTGCTAATTCTTTGTTGTGTCTGTGTTTTAAACTAATGTAACAGATGTTTCATTAACTTTTTATGGCTTCATTCGCTATAATTATTTTAACCATTTGGACTTTGACACTTTCCAGATTGCCAGCTAAATACCTGCTTCAGTAGAAGTCTATGTGAAATTTCATTGCTTCCCAAAATTTCAGTTTACATTATTAATATAAATCCTCAGATCCTCAGACAACAGTTCTTGTGCAAAGATGACATGCAAAGTTGCAATGCGTTCCATACGGGAAAAAATCATTGCCAATTATAGCAATGTCTATGAGATCTTCATCCTCCTCTGTCAATGATGCATGTATTCATAGTGCATGTTTTCAGTGGCTAGAAGTTTCAGATTGTAGACAATAGATAACACATTGTACAAGAAAGGCCTGTTAAGAGGCTGAATACTGATTTACATTAACAAGCCCCAGAAAAGCATCCAGCTATATCCTACAATGGTATACACACAATTTAGAGTTTGGGATGCTTTCCATTGTTCAACATTAAAAGGAAGATACATCCCCACAATGCTCTACTGCTCTACATGTTTGAAAATGCCCATAATGTCCTCTCCTTTATTTAGGCCTGTCTCAACTCACAGCTAAGGCACTCTGAGGCCTGGTCTACACTAGAAAATTAGGTCTGTTTAACAATATCAGTGAGGGGTGTGAAAACCTGGGTAGAGATCAGCTGGTCAAACTAAAAAGTTGGCCAGCTGCCCGTAAGTAGCCTTTGGTTCTCAAACATAACACACTTAATACATAATGAGGCATTCTTAGCTTAGCTGTAGAAATGAAACCAAAATCATGCATATTGCAAGAGTAATCCTTGGCTCTGAACTCTCATGTGAGAATTCCAAACACAGGTTGTTCACAGAAAGAAACCTTTCCCCTCACATAGTTCCTGGTGGTTTTTGTTGTTGTTGTTTTAAATGTCTTAGTGTTATAAACCATTATCATGTTAGGTGGGGTCTCCTTTCTTCTAAAACCCAGTATTTTCTAAGCCCCAGAGCCAGGACACCCTCCTCCCCACATCCCATGCCCCACAGTTTCCCTGCTTCTATATGTTACAGGTTAGCATTTCACAGGTCACACTGTGAGTAGCCGTCTGACCCATCAATTGATCGTTTGGTGATGTGATTCCCTATTGTTCTTGGGGAGGGTAGTTTCATCCATCTGATTTTTCTGAAGCTGAAACTCACCTCCTACATGAGCGTTGGTTATGAAACATTAATTTATTTGCAGCCTATAGTCTGTCAGAAACTAAACTGTAACAGCAGCTCTGTGCTCCAGTAATTATTCAGTCAGAGATTTAGGAGAGAAACTATTTTTACTAATAAAATATTCCACTCCTAAACAGAGTTGCACCACAAACAATTCTCCAAGATCTAATTGGTCGTACAGTCAGTTAAACTAAACAGAACTTGTAAGGCTATCTGTAATAGTGTCATTGGGTGACACCCAAAAACATTACACTCTAGTACCACTCACAGTATCCACCATCATAAGTGCCTCCAGGACAGTGTTTGGTCTCATAGTGAATTCTCTTCCCTACTTTCTGTGTTCTATACACAATCCAGAACTGGTGCCAGAGACGGAATTTCTTTTCAAGTTCGCTGTTTTGAAGCTTATACTGCTGGCACAACAGGGAGCTTGTACACCCCAATAGATTTTGTGTGAGGCATGACTGATGGGCACATGTCTAATAGCTGCTGGAGAGTAAGAACTGAGCAGTGAGTACACCATCATCAGCAAGATTAATGCTCAAATGGATAGACACACACACAGTAGGCAGATACTAGTACAGACAGAAAACAAAGCCTTAGAATCTCCTTTCCAACTACAATGGTGGATGGAGGAAAATATTTAACTATTAGTAAATATTTTGCACAATTCAAGTTTTTGACATGGATCAGAGAATGGACTTATGCATCTTCTAGGGGAAACAAAGAAATATGTAAGGATATTAAGTACCAACTTCAACTTAGCCTTATGTCTAAAAATGTTTGTCTTAAAATAAGAAATATAATTTATCCTTTAACTTCCAGATATCACTGCTGTTTTCATGTCTTTTCATCTTTAATTCTTTGCCCTCATTTCTAAGCTGTGTAGAAATTACAAGTGTTCTTTTCATGAAGCAAGTACATGGAAAGATAATAATCGGGCACTTGACTTCATCACTGTGACATGAAAATCCTATTGTTTCATGTATTATTAGCAAGTTTCTGTTGTGCAGTGTGCAACTTGAACATAATGGACACAATTTCAGTGTTACTATACGAGAAACTGTGGAGGAGGGGGCATCATTGCATGCCTCCTCATGGTGTGGTGGAGCGCTGCAGCAGTCGTGCCTCAGTTTCCCCAACAGTCTTCAGCACACTTCAGTTACAGATATGACCTAGCGCTCTGGGCAGTTCCCTGAAAGAGTTTATCCCCTTCCAGGATAGCAGATTCCCCAAGTCAAAGTACAGCATAAACGCAAACCAAAAGAATCTTCAGCCCCACTGGGCTCAGCTTCCAGACTCTTCCTTTCAGACAGGTCCCAATGCAGGAGCTTCCCTTAACGCCCACCAACAGGTTCCTGGTAACAAATCAACAGTCTATGTCAGGCATACATTTCCTCAGGGAGGCCCTGGCTGACCAGACTCCTATCAAGCCCTAGCTCTACCCAGGTTTCTCACATGACATAGGAGCTACCAATCTGCTCTTCTTCCCTCTCAGGATCCAACTGAGCTGGCAGTGTGCTTTTTAACGACCTGCCTCCAAACTTGCAGGTCTTATAGCTGAAGGAGGGAGGAGCTGATTGAGCCCACAGCAGCTCATTATCCCTCCTTGGCTAGTAAGGGGTTTGCACACCCCATCAGAGACACCTAAACCATTACAGGAAAAAACAAATCTGAATTGGCCTCATGCATGTTATTCCTCATATTCAGGCCAAACCTACTTTTTTATGGTTGAGATCCCTTAAAGAATGGAAAATGTGCTTTCCTTCCTACCCAGCTCCGATTATCTCCTTTCCCAAGAAAAATATCATCCAGATAACAATTGCCATAATTGCTTTTCTTTCTCCTGTGCAATGGTCACGACATTGAGCAGGAAGGAATGGCAGAGTAGGAGATCCTGCTCCACTGCGAGAAGTTGCTCCAGGCACTGGGTACCCACATCCTCTGCCCACCTCCAGCCTTGGGGAGAAGAATGAACAAGACCAGCAACTGGAGGCAGTCCCTTTATAAGTCCAACCCTGCAGCAGTTAGAAGGAACTGTCTGCTGCTATCAGAAGCAGCTATTACAGTAGCAGCTGATACTCACAGTCCTGGAATAAGTGATCCTGTGCATCTGTGAATTTTTAACAGCCCACAGTACCAATCCAGCTGCATGCCTTTGGTTGTCTCATAAAGGTTGGGATTAGGTGGCAACGACGATAAAAAAAAAACATTTTAAATAGAAACTTCAGAAGTCATTTTTTTAAATCACCCAAAAAAGTGTATGTTCACTACTGTTTAAATGCAAAATTATAAATAGGAAGAACAAAAACAACACTGAGCAAAGTCATGGAGCTAACAAGACACTAGTGAACCTCACCACTTTTTATGCTTTGATTTTATGTTGTATCCCTTTCTCATTCCTGTCATCTATGTTTTGTCTTTTTAGGTCAGAAGTTCTTTGGGGCATGTCCCTTGTCCTCTTGCATGTCTGCAAAGTGCCTAGATCACTGTGGGTGCTATGTAAATAGCACATTATAATAATGACAGGGTAGGCTTAAGGGACATTAACTCAGACTAGAGAAATGGGCAAAAATGGAGATTAGGGATGGAAACTAGGAATGGTGAAGGGATGGCATCTAGACATGAAAAATAGTTGGAGGGGAGTTGTTTGTTTAGGAACTGGATTGTCTCTGGGGACTGCATCTCAGCTATTGTAGGTAGCAAAAGGGTGAGGATTTGGCAGCTCTGTATCTTAAAGGATTGTGATGTGTTAAGATTCTCTTATTCCTAATCACAGACTACATTCACTGAGAGACTTGAAATATTTAATTTACAGTTATGTAGTACTGTAGCACTATTAATATTTTACTGCAATGCTATTTATATTCGTTCATACTATGAAAAATAACTTAGTTCCTAAATATATGTCTAATGAACATGTGTCAAAGAGTAAACAGAACATATACATAAGAATGATTCTATTTATATATGAAATAAAGAAAATGCCTTAAAGTAATAGCTGTGGGCACCATATTTGCCTTTGCATCTGAAAAGAGACCAAAACCACACAAGGGTATTTTTCTTCCTTCGGGGCATGCTACCCTTGTCTCCCTGATTCTGCAGAGGTAAAGATAGTGAGCAGAAAAGTGGGACAGAGAAAGGATGTTATTTTAGGATCTTCTAAATACTGGACATTTCAGGTGAGATTTTCAAAAATGCTCAGTATTGCCCTCACTTGTTTCCATCAAAACCTATGGAAGAATTCCTATTTACGTCAATGGAAGCAGAGTCAGAGCCACACTGAGTGCTTTTGAAAATCCCGCCCCCAGCTTGCACACCCAAACTGACCTCAGAAGTGGTGGGAATATAGCTAAGGAGCAGCTGTGGTCTAATGAATAACGTGTTCACTGCGGGGGGCAGGAGACCAACTCTGCCACTGATTTTTGCTGTGTGAACTTGGTCAAGTCAATCTCTGTGCTGCAGTTGTTATGTAAGTGTTAAGTATTAATACAGTTATTAGATAAGGAGGTAATTCATGTCTCAGATAGTCATGACTCAAGCCAATATCAACACTTTGAAAGCAATTGAGAATTGGTGTGACATGCTCCTTTTAATTATATATTTACATGCAGTACACTATTGAACCCCTACATGTCTCTGTGTGCAGTACAGAGGTCCAGATAGAGTGTCGTCTCTGGTAAACACTGAAGACAAAGTTGTAACTCAAATTTCATAGAAACATTTGTTTGTGTCTATAGTTGTTCCTGTTTTCTTTAATAAACACCTCCTGTTTAAGAAGATATACATAATGACATTCACTATTTTTCACACCCCTCAATGAAATAGCAGCCACCTTACTCACCTTAGCGGTTGGTTGCCTCATGAAGAGTTCCTTGCAATAATCCATTCTATAAATCAAAAAGTCAAAGACAATACTGATGAGATCCAGGTCCAATAGAAACAGCTGAAATTGCTTTATTTTATAAAGTGGAAAAAATGTGGCCACTAACTCCACCTGAGTTTTCAGAAACAGTTGGAGGTACACAAGCAACCCCAAATCATGAAACCCTTGGACAAATGGTGGACGACCCGTGCTACCCCTCAAAAATGTGGCAGGAATCACCTTTGCCATACTCTCCAGAGCCTTTCCCTTCTAACTAATATCACCTCTATTTTGCCTAGATGCACCTCCTTGGCTGAGTCTGGATGGTTCCCAGTACTGTGCTTTAACCACTAGATAATGCTACTTCCATCTCAAGTAATCTGGGCCCTGGAATCACCTTTACCAGAAAGGGAAAAGCGTTACGAGAGATTTGTAACTCACAACTTTTGGAAAAGTTGAGAAGAATGTAAAGTATTTGGAGTTTTCAATTCTTTGCAAACATTGGGATGAAAATAACAACCCCCCAGTTACCAGAAAGAGAACAAATACCATCTACCTTAATCTTTATTGGAACCAGAGTAGCAGCCGTGTTAGTCTGTATTCGCAAAAAGAAAAGGAGTACTTGTAGCACCTTAGAGACTAACCAATTTATTTGAGCATAAGCTTTCGTGAGCTACAGCTCACTTCCGATGAAGTAAGCTGTAGCTCACGAAAGCCTATGCTCAAATAAATTGGTTAGTCTCTAAGGTGCCACAAGTACTCCTTTTCTTTTTACTTTGTATAATGACTCAACCACTCCCAGTCTCTATTCAAGCCTAAGTTAATTGTATCCAATTTGCAAATCAAATCCAATTCAGCAGTCTCTCGTTGGAGTCTGTTTTCAAAGTTTTTTTGTTGAAGAATAGTCACTTTTAGATCAGAAATCGAGTGGCCAGAGAGATTGAAGTGTTCTCTGACTAGTTTATGAATGTTATAATTCTTGACATCTGATTTGTGTCCATTTATTCTTCGAAAACAGACTCCAACGAGAGACTGCTGAATTGGAATTAATTTGCAAATTGGATACAATTAACTTAGGCTTGAATAGAGACTGGGAGTGGTTGAGTCATTATACAAAGTAAAACTATTTCCCCTTGTTTATTCCTCCCTCACCCCCCCCCCCCCCGTTCCGCAGACATTCTTGTAAAATCCTGGAAATGTGATGGAAATGGCCCACCTTGATTATCACTTCAAAAGGTTTTCTCTCCCCCCACCCCACTCTCCTGCTGGTAATAGCTCATCTTAAGTGATCACTCTCCTTACAATGTGTATGATAAACACCCATTTTTTCGTGGTCTGTGTGTATATAAATCTCCTCACTGTATTTTCCACTTTATGCATCCGATGAAGTGAGGTGTAGCTCATGAAAGCTTATGCTCAAATAAATTGGTTAGTCTCTAAGGTGCCACAAGTACTCCTTTTCTTTTTGCGAATACAGACTAACACGGCTGTTACTCTGAAACCTATACAAAGTAAAACTATTTCCCCTTGTTTATTCCTCCCCCAACCCTCCCTCCCCAACCCCCCCCCCCCACTGTTCCTCAGACATTCTTGTAAAATCTTGGAAATGTGATGGAAATGGCCCACCTTGATTATCACTTCAAAAGGTTTTCTCTCCCCCACCCCACTCTCCTGCTGGTAATAGCTCATCTTAAGTGATCACTCTCCTTACAATGTGTATGATAAGCACCCATTTTTTCATGGTCTGCGTGTATATAAATCTCCTCACTGTATTTTCCACTTTATGCATCTGAGGAAGTGAGCTGTAGCTCACGAAAGCTTATGCTCAAATAAATTGGTTAGTCTCTAAGGTGCCACAAGTACTCCTTTTCTTTTATTGGAACATGCTGCTCTGCCCAGACTAAGTTACCAACCTCAGAGCTATCTTTTATACTGAAAATCATAGAGGCTTTAGAGAGGTCTATTATACCTAAATGTAAAATAGAGGATCATCATCATTAGGGAATCTTTGTCTTTTATGGCATTAAAACATTATTTTTCTCTAATAAGACATCTGCTGAAAAATTACAGGTTCCAAAAGATTCCATATTCAGTTAAAATGAGCAATTTTTCAAAGACTGCTGTCATTGTCCACATTTTCCGCACAAGGGATTACATTTTATATGGACAGCATATATTGGAACAGAAAGCTTTGATGTAATTCTTATTAGAAAGTGAAAAACAGGCTAAACCAGACACAGTGCGTTGTACAGGCTGTGTGTTTCCAAATCTTTTTGACATGCTGTCCAGAAGAATCAACCAAGGAACCAAGGGGATTGAGAGGAGACTTCCTAAGTGATTTTAAAAAATAATACAGTTTCTTAATTCATCAACTGTTATTAAATTAGTGTGCTCCCTCAGCTGTCACCACAGGTTTCTTTCAAAGAGATTTTTCCAGTTATGTCTGACCCGCAGGGCATATATTCACAAAACCATTTAAAATGCATCTTCTTTTGCAGATGGTCTCCATGTATTGTTCCACGTTGCAATGTTTTTTAACATCACAAAACAGCAATGCTGCTAAGAAAATAATATTTTATAGCATAAATTATGTCTTGAGATCAGATATTACCTATTAGATCAAAAAGTTAGAAACATGTGTTTTCCCAAAGATAAAATTTTACTACTAGAAATGTAGGACTTCCCATGGGAATAGAAAAGAAAAGCATGAGAAATGTATAAATATATTTCTTCCATGCTGCTCTGTCTATATGGAAGGCATTTACAAAACCTCACTCCCTTCTTTCTCCTACAAATCCCTCCTGAAGACCCACTTCTGCCATGATGCCTGCAAGAGATTTGCTAAGACCTCTGCTTATCTAACTCATGAGTAAACTCTCCATTCATGTGGAGGAAAGGGTGAAAATTTTGGAGAAAGTTCAGATGACTGCCATGTAGGAGGGATAAAAGCTCTGCCCTTCTCTGCCTCCCCCTCATCCTCAAGACCAAGCCCCACAATCCAAGTAATCATAACTAGGGAGTTTAGGGAATGGGGTTTATGGCCCCTTATTCCCCTGAAAGGTTGTGTTAGTCTAGTCACAATCTAGCCCTAAATAAATAATAATAATATGCATATTATTAATTCATTGTATTTCTATGAAATGATCTCCAGGGAAATCAGTGATTTTTTTTTGGGGGGGGGGGGGGTTAAGAGAATAATTAAAAAAAAAAATCCCAAAAGATACATGAACGGAACATCGTATTATCCTCTGGAAGACAAGACTGAAATTAGAAGGGAATATTTGTAATCACTGTTATTAGCCCTAAAATTATTATTTATTGAATCCAGTTCTTTAAAGCCAGCTTTTTGAAACACACGCTTATGTTATAATTATATTGATGATTAATTGTTGATGATACTGTTCTGAAATTATTTAAATGTGATAGAAAGACAAAGGTTCCAAACCTACAAAAATTATATACATGCATACTTTTACTTATACAGTAGTCCATTAACTTCAACATAACCTTTCAAATGGATATATACACATTTCTTTTTTTAGAGTCTGATCATTGGATTAATTTATTTCAGGGTCATATATTGTTTCTATTGGTCTTGAGAAACTAGATCTATGACTGACCTCTCAAACATGGAGCTGCTTGCTAGTCCACTTACATTTTAGCTGCATCTTCACTGCAAATATAAATTTATTGTTTTGTTTTTTTTAAACAGCAAGTTAATTGATGTACATTAGCTAGTCCACTGTAGAGCCCTAGTGGAGACAAGACTCTGTAGTTTTTACCTCTATGTAGCCTGATCAGGTGAACCATGGGTGGGGGTACATTGTTGGCCTCACATCACTACCTTATGGTAAAAATTACAGAATCTAGTTTCCACTAGGGTTTTACAGAAGGATAGCTAATATACATTACCAATCCCAGGGTAAAAACCACACTTTTTTCATTAGTGAAGACAAAGCTTTTGTCTTGACTTCATTAAAATAAATGCTAGTCCTACACACAGTTTTGCAGTAAATAAGTAATAATTGTAACCCTACACACACATACTAAATGATACAATGCTAATGATGAAATTTTGATCACACATAAACAAGGAAATCCAAATTTATTGTCCAACAATAATGAACGTTCAGCAACTGTAGCTTAAGTCCTGGGTGCATATTTTGTATTACCATGCAGGGCAATTTCAATTTAAAGGAACTGAAGTGGAAAAAAATGGGGTGCACTTTTCACAAGTGTTCCTAACTTAATCTTAATCTTTTCCTCCCACTACAACCACTTTATTAAACATTTCTGTTGTTTAAGGCATGTAATGAAACTTATGTACCACTCTCCACTGTGTCACACTGGAAAATATGCATTATATGCGCTTAATCCTCAATTTCTGATCTAAAGGAAAGTTTTGCTTGGTTAAGAAGTGCAAGATCAGGGTGCCAGCTTTTTAAAGTATTTATAAGGGACTGATATATAGCTTTTGTATTATTTTCATTTTAATAGAACAGGGCCAAATTCTTCCATCCTTATTAACACTGAGCACCACCGGGCTTGTTTTGAGGTGTATCTTTCTGCCCCGGAGTCAGATACCTAAGTTCCTTTGAGGCATCAGGCTGAGCCCTTTCCTTGTTATTTCCTACTGGCTAGTCTTGGTGGCTCTCTGCTCAGCATGCTTGCTTCCGTGAATCCCATTCTTAGGTACCTAGAGCTCCCCATGTACTGCACTCATGTATCTCTATTCAAACTAGTTACTAAAAGTAGTGTGGCAGCTGTTCAGACTTACTGCCCAAATATGTATCCAGGGAGCTAGCCTGAGCTGCCATGGCCACACTGCTATTGTGAAGTGCTAGCTCGACCAGAGTTAGCATGTGTACATTTATCTGAGCAGCAAATTACAGCTCAAAGCTTCTGCGTAGACATACCGTAAATCCACTTTGTGGCTCTAGGTTAGACTCTTGTCTGAGGTCACACAGGAAAGCTGTGGCAGAGCAAGGAATTAAACCTGGGTCTCTGAAGTCATGGGCTACTCTCATAAATGCTGGACATTCCTTTCTTTCTATTGGAGCTGGGGAAAAACAAACTAACAACAGAAAACCTTACTTAATTTCCTTCCTGGCAGACTGCAAAAGATTTTATTTGGTAGATTTTTGGGAAAGGTTAAGGGCATGTTCCTGGGAGGTAAAAGAGGCTTTCTGTTGCTTTGATAGCATGGCTGGCTGAATTTATTTGTTTCCTCAACATGATTATTTCCATGCTGCTGAATTGTCTTCATTATGTCACTGTAAGTCTAATTAATTGTTATGATGCATTTTTATTGGCAGTTACATATAAAACTAATAATAAAAATACTTACTGGTCTTATAAATCCATAAATTCAGCTTTGCCTTTGGCACTTTCACTTTTCAAATGTTTCAAAGTTTGTATTAATGAATCAGTAACTCACCAGACCTTAACCCATTTTAATATGTTTTTATTTGTTGCTACTATTTTGTTTTCATGGAGAGAAAAGAGGAAAAACTAAGTCTACAGTACTAATGGCCTAAAGCATTTTAGCTTACTGCAATGATACTACAGTTTTTAGACCATTACTGTGTAATACTCAATATAATATTTTCAATCAGCCTGTACTTGTACTGTACGTCACTATGTCAATATAAACTGAAAAGGTTGTACGACTCATCCAATAACATGTTTCTAAGGCTTGATTCTCTACTGCCTAGAACCCTGTGTAGTCGTTTACACTGTATAATATGAATAAAACATACTACCATATGAGAATGATAACATTTTGCATCCATTTTGCATTCTCTTTGCCTGGGGGTAAGTGATGACAGAAGGAACAGGAGAGTGGAGACATAAAGTGTTCATGGAATTCTTCCCCTTCAGTATTGAATAATTGGCCTTTTCTATTATTGGGGCTTTTTTCCCCCCCATTTTAAGTATCACTATTTTTAGTCAGGATACCAAATTTGTTAGACCAATGCTCTGTATTGCTGTGTCAAAAACAAAGTTCCTGTGTACTAAATGAAATGTTGTTGAGGACTTTGCACAATTTTTCTGCATAATTAAAACAATATGCCTTACATGAGTATAGCATACATCGTTTCAGCATCACTCATACTTACCATAAAGACAAAAACGTAGGGTATCAAAAATCAATAATGTAAGATCGTGACCACATATGCATGGCAGTTATACTAAACTAGTGATGACCCGTGGCTTTACTGATCAAGTTTGTGATTTTATGGTAAGTATGAGTCATGGTGGGAGAGTGTGTGTGTTGTGCTGGAAGATTTGTGTTGAGTTGTGTTTGTGGGGGGGGGGGCATTGTGCAGGGAGATTTGTATCGGGGGTAGCCATGGCACCGAGTAGTCCAGTGGCACCTTAAAGACTAACAGATTTATTTGGGCATAAGCTTTCGTGGGTAAAAAACCCACTTCTTCAGATGTTTTTTTACTCACAAATGCTTATGCCCAAATAAATCTGTAAGTCTTTAGGGAGATTTGTGTTGATGAGAAATAAGGGGGGCTATGTAAGTATGGAGTTATTGTGTCTGCTGGTTGTGTTGCTGTGTGGGTGGTTATGTTTATTTGTGTCTTGATTTTGTCTTGATTTGTTTGGGTGCATGGTTTGCATTAGGGAGTTTTCTGTTGAATTGAGTGTAGGTTACGTTATGCTGAGTGATTTGTGTTGATGTGTGCAGATCCTGAAGGAAGGGTACATGCTAAGCCATAAGGGACTATGTGTGTTTGGGGTTATTGTGTTGTGCTGGGAGAGTTATGTGCATTTCTGTTGCTGGTGAATGAGGTGTATATGCTGCAGTGAGGGGCTATGTGTCTTTAGCATAATTGTGTATGCTGGTTGCGTTGTGTTGATTTGCTTCTAGGAGGGTTGTGGTAGATTTGTGTAGTGATTGGGCAAATTAATTCACCATCAGTGCAATCTTCCTCATCAATTAATTAAACTGATGCATGCAAATTAGATGTACAATAAGCATGGTGATTGATTGAGCTACCTCTGATATCACAATGGTCTAGGACTCTTGGCATGGAATAGGTCATGCCATACTGTATCTGTACACTGCATAGGTGTTGGTCATAAAGTCAAAATGGTTAAGAACTTAAAAACTGGACAGTAACAGACTGCAGTACTCACTGTTGATTCAACCTGGTGATGCTCTGAGCAAAAAGAGCCCTCAACCATGATTGTAGCTGTTTCCATCACTTCACACTGACTGTTCAGACATAGGGTTCAGAATGACAGAGTGTGACAATCTTGCAATCTTATTATATAGATCACGAAACTGTCATTTTAGGAATAATGAAACCCATTGAGGTGCTTTACTGTAAAAATGGCAGTATCTCTTTGTCTTTAAGATTTCTGGCAGCAGTTCCAGAAAAATATCCAATCCTATCGAAAGTTTCTATTGAAACATTCACAATTCATAGTCCTCATCTCTCTCTCTTTGTGTTAAGACCGTGAACTGCAAGATGCTGTCCAGTTACAGGTATTACATCTTGGAAGCAGATTACTTTTTTATTCTTCTCTAAACATTATGCCAAATGATCAGGAAAATCTATGGAGATTCACAGAAAAGACATTCATAATTAGGGAAATATTGGCAGCAAGGAAATAAATAAAAACACTGAGACAAGATAAATAATATTTACAAAATTGTTCTAATAGATCCAAGGAAAGTATATGTAAATGAGTTTCCATGTAAGCACTTCCTAAGTCCTTCTCTTTGGAACATATAGCCAGTGTCTACCTAAATTGTTGTTACAAACTTGAAGTTATTGTAATATATAGCACTATAAGGAACAATTTGGTTTGGGTATGATTCAAGATGTTGTACTTTCATTCAAGCAAGCACACAGAAAGAGTATAATATCTTACATGTACATTGTGCTCTAGGCACCGACAATAGCAGGGAAACGATTAAGTGGCACATAATAGTCCTATGGGCTATAATACTTTAGTCTAAATTTGGTTGTTGGGTTTAGTGTGTGGATGCTGGGCGGTGTCAGTGGTCTCTGATACACAGGAGGTCAGACTAGGGGATCTGGTGATATCTTCTCGCCTTAAACTCTATGAAAATGCCACTTACACTTTCAGAGTGGCCATATTTCTCCTCTTAAAAAGAGATAGATGACCCAAGGCATGTGAAGAAAAATGAGCAGGGCAGAACAGTTGAGGAGGAACCGCAATATAGAGCACATGCCCCTACTTCCAAAACTGTGGCTGATCCACAGGTTAATCATCACGCAGTTAAGGATAGTTGACACAGCATGAATTCCCATTGAGTGCTCTTTGATGCTCTTCTATGTGAGAGTACAGGCTAGGGACAGTGAGCCAACAGTAGCAAAATTACTGATGCTCCAATGGCTGAAGGTCGGCTTCAGGGCAGATGACTGGAGGGGCAGTCCTTCCACACAGAACAACATGATCTGTGGTTCAGTAGGTAAAGCATACTGGCTTCTGTTTGCCAAAAGCTGGGAATGGGTGGCAGAGGGTGGATTATTTGGTGATTACCTGTTCTGCTCATTCTCTCTGCGGCACCCGGCATTGGCCACTGTCGGAAGACAGGATACTGGGCTAGATGGACCTTTGGTGTGACCCAGTATGGCCGTTCTTATGTTCATATGCAACTTTGTAAAGTAATTTAAGATCTTTTGCACTGTTATGTTGGGATCCCCACAGATCTTCATCCTTCAATTCCTTTTAGTAGTCTACCCCTCTCTCTCTCCCCCACCCCCGTTATTCTGCATCTCTGGCAGTGCCACAGAGGTAAAACTCTTTATTCCATGTTTCAGATACACCAGGTGCAAGGCCCCTCAACTAAGAAGAAGAGAGGCCCAGTTTTATTAATAGCCAACAAAAAATAACATTGAGCTCTGTCCTTGGATGTCCTAATCACAGTAGAGATCAGAGAAAAGTTTAGTGAAACAATAGTGTGTGTGTGTGTATGTACAAATAAAAATAAAAGGAATAGGAACTCTAAAGACAAGCACTAAACTAAACTAATGTTAAGATTATGACTTGAACTGACAAAAGCCAAAGTTAAAAGTTAATCTTCACTGCGAGTGCACCCAATTGTGCCAACTGGTATCAGTAATATTATGCGTATTGCACACTATATGACATACAAATCATACTCAATTTTGAGGACCCTATAATGCCTAGTGGCAATGGGGTTAAAGAAATCATCACCTTCAGTATTATGATCCTTGTTTGTGAAAGGAAATATGCACTAAGAAATAGCAATCAGAATTCTATTGTAATAATTCATATAATTCCACCCAAGCAACTAACATATTAAAAGCATATGACGTACTTCAACTCCTACTTAACAGCCTCGTCACAACACATGCACGCAGAGAGAAACACACGCAGATATATTTTCTAGGGTTTGTACTCTATAATTAAATAGATTTGCTTAGAATGTGAGCCCATGTTCCACCTTTTGTCTACTTTTTGCTTTACACTACTTTCAGATGACCTCACAACAAGACAGCTTGCTATACCTTGCTACCCTCAATGATTCAGCAGTAGATTGGCTGAACAATACAAACTTGTGAAGCATAGAAAAGAAAAAGGTTCAAATGGAGCTGATAGCACCAGAGGAACTGTTTTGATTCATCTCTGCGACTGATTTGCTGTGTGAGCCATGGCAGGTTGCTTGTCTATTTTGTAATTCAGTTTACTATCATGAAATTTGGACATAAATATACCAACCATACAATGGAGTTGTGACCCTTAATTAAATAAACTTTCTAATGTACTTTGGGACCTGCAGATGAAAGACACAATTGTGCCTCCCTGATGTGGAACCAAATATGACTATTTACATATAAAACTCACCTTTCTTGTAAAGATATGGGGACCTCTGCCTCTGTCAGCATTTTCCCCAGACTTCACGGAGGACTCTGCAGTTCAGAGTCCATATGGGGTAGGTGGAAGGCATGCCACAGGAAGAGTGAAGGGACCAAAGGCAGAAATATATCAACTCCCATTCTTATCCAGTAGACTTCCTCAGATAATGCTAATATGAGATTAAGCTGTATTACCTCTTCATCACTCCCTCTTTAGTGGGAAGCCCCATTTTAAAGGGGGAGGCCTCAGAGCAGCCATGGCCAGGAAGTCTCTCACAAGCAAGTCTTTTGAAATCTACGTGTTTGGAGCTGGACCCCACAAATACAAGGGAGAACTGTGACTTCAAACCGCAATGTAATAATCTCAGAGGAAATCCACTAGGGAACTTTCTAAAAATTTTCTCCGCTTCCACCATAAATATACAGATTTTCCCAGAGGACTACTAGGACTATATTATTAGGACTGGGATAATATTATACTTTTTTTTAATTATTACTTCATGTGAAAATTTCAGCAATTTTCTTGCACCCATTTTTTCCATTCATCCCCATTTTTTCCATTTTATAAAATGGCAATTTGTCTGCAAGATGAAATAAAATGAACACAAATTTATGGAACTTTACATAGTTTTGCCAAAATAAAATAAAAAATGGACCTTATTTCACTGTAAAGGTACAATTTTTTAAAAGTGTTATAAAAATGGGACCAATTTTGAATTTGCAAAAATATTCAGAATTTCACTGCATATATTTTATACAACTCTTAAGTATTACTAATATTGTTCTGAGATTAGGTCATTTTTCTTCAGTTTGTATTCAAGCATACTGGACCTCTTATAGAACAAATGTTACTGTCCACCCCTGTACCTAAATGAATAATATAGGAGTATATTGCCCAATTAAGTATGTCATATTATCATTAATATTTAACAATAAACTATATAATGAATATACACAATGTGAACTACATCTAAAATCTACTGATTGTTTCTATGAAGAATCTCTATCAATATTTTCCATCCTTTGCTATCTTCTACATGCTTCTGTAACCTATGTAAGGGGATATCCCAATCTATATTGTCTACCAGTGCAGTCAAATCAGATCATATTCTGTGTGGAAGGATAGGAAACACCATATTTTAAGAGATGTTGTGCAGAAAGAATCTACATGACTTAGACATAGCCTGGGTGTGAGGACCTAGAGAGGTAAGAGCCAGGCTTGTGGTGTTGTCCACCCCGATCGAGAAGGAACGGAGCAGGGAAGGTTTGTGGGGTGTAAGGGGATTATGAGTTCTGTTTTTGCCATGTTGAGCTTGAGTTGACAGCTAGACATCTACAAGGAGATATCAGAGAGACAGGCTCTGACTATAGTTTGGGCAGAAGGAGACAAGTCTGGAGTAGAGAGATGTTAGGATATAGATATTCAGGCCTGTCTGCAAAGGCCTATACTTTAAGAATTTAGGTGTATTCTTATCACTTAGCTACTTATAGAGGTACAAAACAAGAATCAAAATCACAGTCTGTCTGTTTATAGGCCTTCTCTCAATATAATAGGCTAAGGCCTTGTTCTTAGGCTAAGGCCTTTGGCTAAACATCAGGGGCAGCCATAAGCTGGGAAGCAAACGGTCACATCCTCACAAGTCACATTGAAATAAGGCAGTTTTGGGCTGTTAAAAAGGTGATCCAATCTATCACCTCCAGAGAAAGTTTGATAACATCCTGTCTGGCAAGAACTCACTTATCAATAGTTGGGGTGTGAAATCCTCATTTCTTTGCTGTTCTGTCATTGTACTCCCCATTTCCCTATTATCTATCCGTATCGGGAGAGATTAATAAGATTAGAACTTTTCAGCCTGGAAAAGTCATGACTAACTGTGAATATGATAGAGGTCTATAAAATCATGAATGGTGTGGAGAAAGTAAACAAGGAAGTGCTATTTACTCCTTCTCATAAAACAAGAACTAAGGGTCACGAAATGAATAGGCAGCAGGTTTAAAGCAAACAAAAGGAAGTATTTCTTCACACAGTGCACAGCCAACCTGTGGAACTCTTTGCCAGAAGATATTGTGAAGGCCAAGACTATTACAGGGTTCAAAAAAGAACTAGAATAATTCTTGGAGGATAGGTCCATCAATGGCTCTTAGCCAGGATGGGCAGGGATCGTATCCCTGGACTCTGTTTGCCAGAAGCTGGGAATGGGTGACAGGAGATGGATCAATTGATGATTACCTGTTATGTTCATTTCCTCTGGGGCACGTGGTGTTGGCCACTGTCAGAGGACAGGATGCTGGGCTGGACTGACCTTTGATCTGACCTGGTATGGCTGTTCTTATGTTCTTATGTTATGTTCTCAGAGAAAGGTAGAGGGTGGATGAGAAGGATCCTCTGAAGGACCTACTGAAGGAGCAATTAGAGCAGTAGAAGAAGCAGAAGACAAAGTCCCGGAAGCCAATGGAGGACAAGGTTTCAAGAAGAAGAGCACAGCTGACTGTTTCAAAGGTCACTGACAAATCAAGGAAAATGGGATGGAGCACTGGTTCTGATATTTGGCTAAGAAGAGGTCAGTAAAGACTTTGGCAAGAGTGGTTCCAAGGTCAGTGCAAGGGACAGAAGCCATATTGGAAGGGGTCTAGAAAGAAAACTGGGGCAGGGGAACCCCAATGATTGAAAACAGCACTTTCAAAGAGTTTACAGATGAATACATTTGCTCTAGATAGGCAGTTTCTAACCATACAAAGAGTACAAAATTATTTATGATTATCTATCCCGTACTGTGCTGACCTTATACTAGAACTTTAGGGAAGCTTTGCTCCAGGGTTAAAAAAAAGCCTACTCCTTATTTTCCATTTGATATATACACAAAGCTCTGAAATGTTAGGAAACATTATTTATAACTACAATTGCACTTCATGTTCCAGTGAGGACTTGAAACAGAACAGCTGGAAAGCACTTGAGTCTATTCTTGTCATTTTTTTAGCTCAATTGTACCTACTTAAATGACCCAGTTAGCTAGGATATATTTGAAATAAGAATCTGTCATTTGGTAATCTAAACGAAACTCAAACTCTGAAGCCTTTGAGTAATATTATGTTGAGTCCACATGATTTATGGCTGAACAACAATATGGATGGGCTATATATTATTTTCATTTACTATTTTTAACTTATTTCTGTAAGTAAACTATATTATTGAGTCATACAGGCCAAGCTATGATGTCCTTCCAAAAAATTCCCCTCTTTTATGTAACACCTTTCATCTGAGAACTTAAAACACTTTACAAACTATTATGCCTCAAATATCCTCTCAGAGGCAAGCATTATTATACCTATTCAATTTTATTGCTAGTCTAAGTGATTTGCCCACGGGCCCACAACAAATCAGAGGCCACTCTGCTTTTTCAGTCACCAAATCCCTACACACACTCAGTTTTCATATACAACAAGATGTCAACAAATCTGATTATAAATTGTAAAAACCTATTACTGCTTATGGCAAATGTATTTCACTTACGCTAAGTTCTTGGCTTTGTACCATTAAGCCTAAAGGAGCCTGACCCTGCAAAGTGCTGAGAACTTCCTATGAAGTGGTAGTATCACTTACATCCAATTGCTGCCCACCTTGCAAGATTGAGCTCCTAATCTGAGGTGAATTTAGCACCAAAATTAAAGGTGGGTTTTATCCATTCAGAACCTTGTGTGGTCCAATCCTGAAGTCTTTACTCGGAAAAAACCTCCTACTGAAACTTAACATTTCCCCTAAAATGTATTTCAGTATTAGTATTTATTTTATTATACACATGCTTAGACTTTAGAGAGCCACATTCTAAAAAGTGGCATGAATAAATATACCCTGATATTCTCAATGAGACTATTTTCATGACTAAGGTGAGCAGGATTTGTCCTCATATATAGATAGGATTTGTTGTTTTTAAATTTTTCACAGTTTTTCATTTCTAATAACATCAAAGATTTTTTTGCTTTTCTAAACATAATTCAAGGGCGAAGTAAATGTTACCCATGTATAAAATTTAAATTAAGTTTTCTCTTCATTTTGCCACTGGAAAAAAAGAAGCAAAGTTCCTAGCTTTACAAAAAGAGCTAAATTATCCCATTTAGATAGAGACCTGCCTTAGAAACAATCCCGAGCCAGACTACCCAGAGAGAACTCAGGGAGAAATTGCACCTCAGAGACTGAGGCCTGGTCTACACCGGGGGTGTGTGTGTGTGTGTGTGAGGAGATCAATCTAAGACCACGCAACTTCAGCTACGAGAATAGTGTAGCTGAAGTCAACGTATCTTAGATCGACTTAGAATTACTTACTTCGCGTCCTCTCAGTGCAGGATCGACGGCCGCCACTCCCCCATCAACTCAGCTTCCGCCTGTCGCCATGGTGGAGTTCCAGAGTTGACAGCAGAGTGATCAGGGATCGATTTATTGCGTCTACACTAGATGTGATAAATCAATCCCCGATAGATCGATCACTACCCGCCAATCCGGCGGGTAGTGTAGACATGGCCTGATGTGGGTGAGAGGAGCAAAGCTCTGCCACTCCTTCTTGACTTGTATGGAGCAATGTGAATGCCTGGGGATGTCAACAGAGGCAGAGGTCTCAGAGGTCAGGGAACTGCAATTGTTCCTGGCCCTTTTGTGAGTTGAGCTAGACAGGGATGGGTTCTTTGTCCTCTTCTCCCATCCCATGCTGCTCAACTGAGTGAATGCCAAGGACCTAAAATAGGGAAGAGGAAAGAGAGAGAAAAACTACCTAGGAAAAATGAAAGATTATGACCTAGTTGGTTGTGATGAGGCCAGCTGAAGGGCGGCTTTGTAGTTAAGGCACTGGACTGGAACTCAGGAGATATAGATTCAATTTCCAGATCTGTGTGACCTTGAACAAGTCATTAGTTTCTCTATGCCTCATTTAGTTTCCCGACTGTAAAATGGAGATTTAAATACTTTCTTTCTGCATTCCTTTGTCTGATTTGTTTAATTAGAGAATAATCTCTTTGGGTTAGGAATTCTCTTACTATGACTTTACATAGCATGTAGCACAACGGGGGTCATGATCACAGATGGGGCCTTACATAATATAAATAATATTAAGTTTGTTCAATGTTTAGTTAAATATTAGAGTGCTTATTTATTGTATGAGTGTCTCTGTTCTTGAAAGTATTTTTTTTCATTTGTTTATGTATTAAATATATGCAAGTCTCTTAATGTTCTTTAAACTGTGGTAACTAGGTTTTGAACAGTTCATTTACGTGCTATAGTAGATTTTTATTTTTTCTTGATTTCAAAACAAAAAATATATACCAGCCCAGCTTTGGAACTGGGTTAAGGTTCACTTCAAAAGTTTGCAAACCTTTTGATGAACCTGATGTTAGATTCAAGTCAAGTTTATAAATCACATGCAGACAAGTTTTGCATAGTTTTGTGATTATAACTCAATCAAAATGTATGAACTCAATCTGCTGTTACACTCATACAATAGGTACAAGTGGTTGCTACAGTAATGGTTCAAAGTGACAGAGTTTATAGGTGTTAGATGAGGGCCACATTTTATAAAGTTGGCACCTAAAATGCACCTTTAAAATTGGAATGGGCAAAACCTGTATTTGTACATGTAAATGATATTTGCCATTTTTCCCACTCTACATGTAGCATAAATTACTATCCATGTTCTGAAAAGATCCACAAGGTCCAGGGAAAAATGAAATCTTTCCCTACGCCAACCCCTGCTTAGCCACCCCCATATTTCTTGTAACCCCATCCACATAAAGGAAAGACTGTTCAATCTGTGTAGCCTCAAGACTCTACCCTCCTAGAACTCAGAAGGAATCTCTGTATCCTGCATGAGGGTTCTTCACCACTGTTCCCTCTATTTTTTTCCATCCATGTGCGGAATAAATTTTCTTATGTGCACTGACGGATGTGCGGATGTGCGCCACCAGTAGAAACAAAAAACCTAGATATAATATATATTTATACCATAGGGATAATTATTCCAGCCAGGACAGGTTAGGCATTTTAGAACTCATTACTTAAAGAATTAAATTCAAGTGTAAGAGAAATAAAAATTATGAGATGCATAGACCAGTCAAAACACTAAAATAACATACATTGAAAAAATAAAATTAAAGAGAATATATGTGCATTGCAGGAAGTACCAAGAAGTAAAAACAACAATAATAGAAGTATGTGTTGGGAGGTGAGTGTGAAAGAGACAGAGAGTGTGTGACACAGACTGTATGTGACACAGAGGGGATGTGTGTGACACAGAGAGAGGGTGTGTATGATATAGAGTGTGTGTCAGACACAGAGACTCTCTGTGTGTGACACAGACTCTGTGAGTGTGTGTGACACAGAATATGTGTGACACAGAGACAGCATGTGTGTGTGTGACATAGGCTGTGTGTGACACAGAGACTGTGTGTGTGTGACACGGACTCTGTGTGTGTGACACAGGGACAGTGTGTGATACACAGAGACTGTGTTTGTGAGACATAGTGTGTGTGAGACACAGAGACTGTGTGTGAGAGAGACACAGATACTGTGTCACACAGAGACTCTATATTTGTATGTGTGTGACACATTCTGTGTGTGACACAGAGACTTATGTATGTGACACAGACTCTGTGAGTGTGTGTGACACAGAATGTGTGACAGAGAATGTGTGTGTGTTACATATTGTGTGTGTGTGTCTGAATGAGAGAGAAAGAGAGAGAGACAGAGAGAGACAGAGAGACAGAGACCATGTGTGTGTGACACAGACTCTGTGTGGGGAGGAGGAAGAAACACAAAGACTCTGTGTGTGTGAAAGAGAGAGGGACAGAGAGAAAGAGAGTGACACAGAAACAGTGTGTGTGTGACACAGACTCTGTGTGTGTGTGATACAGAGATTGTGTGTTTGTGTGACAGACAGAGACTGTGTGTGTGAGACACAGTGTGTGTGTGTGTGACACAGAAACTGTGTGTGACACAGAGACAGTGTGAGTGCTGGCTGCTGGGGAAAGCTGTGCACTGTCTCTTTAAGACACTCACTGAAAGATCTTCTGCTCTGTTCTGAGCCCTGTTCTCTCCCCTCCTCCACCCTGTAAAAATGGGGTACATGGGCGGGGGGGACAGAGAATGTGTGTGTGTGTGTGTGTGTGTGTGTGTGAAAGACAGAGACCTACTGCGGAAATCTCAGAAACAGTGCACTGTCTCTTTAAGAAAGGCACTCAGCCCCTCACCATTCAGACCTCAGACCGCAGCAGCTCCAAGTCCTCTTGAGCCAGCTGTTCCCTCTGCCCTGCTCTGTGGAGATGGGGTACAAGGGCAGGGGGAGGGGGACACCCTGACATCATCACCTTCCCCCTCTCCCCTACTGCACAGCCAGCAGGAGAGTCCTGGGAGAAGCTGCAGGACAGAGCCACGTGGAGGGAGGGGCACCTGAACACATGCTGTTGGCTCTGCATGCTCTGCTCATCAGCTGGGCAGCTCTTGAGTCACTCCTGGGCGGCCGCCCAAGCACGCAGCTTACAGGGAACACAGCTCCTCACATACTGATCTCCTCCCTCCCAACTCCCCTGCTGCAGAACCAGATTGGTTTCACAGCAGTTAAAGTCTTCCTTGCCTTGGGGGAATAGGGATGTGGGAGCACAGGAGTTCAGGCCTGACCCAAAGCCCACTGAAGTCAATGAATGTCTTTCAATTGATTTCATTGGGCTTTGGCTCATACCACAGGGTTTGTTCCTGCTCCTACTAAAGTCATTGCATTCTTGCAATTTGACAAAAGTAATAAAGAAGTCAGACAGTGAACAAATTCACTTTAACCAACTCTATTTCTTACCCTAGAAATGTATAATTGGTGTTGAAAATCCTGCCCACAGTGACTAATATGGAAACTACACTTGAATCATGAAAACTCTGTTTTGTGTCTCAGTATGAACATATTATTTGAAGCAGGACTCTTATTGGCTACGATGAATTGAAGAGTTTAAGTATTTTATTAGTGCAGATTAAATTAGGACTATGGATAATCACTGCTTGGGGAGACAAAATTGAAACCACATCAGCATATTGGCTGCCACTCAGACAAACAAACAAAAGGTCATTTTTAAACTACATGCTGGGAATTGGAGGTTGAGGGCTGCTCATCTCAAGCCTTCTTAAGGCCATATGTAAAATTCTGTTTCGTTCAGTTACCACTTAAATAGTTTTAGAGAAATCTCCTTAACAATATAGTTGACTAATCAATAACCTTATGCACAGAAAAACAGACTATTGTATGGCATTATCTTTTTGAGGCTTGAGACTATTTGAATCTTAAAGTGAATCTGATGAACAAAAGAGCAAATTGTTCCATTTAATTTGCTACAACTGTTTTGCTAAGGAAACAATTCTAACTTCATCCAGAAAATATTCAGCACCTTTGAGGTACTTGGAAGATATGTTTCTGTCAGAGCTGGAGAGGTGATTTCTAGCTGAGGCAGTGGTATGCAGACTACCTTTGACTGAGCTATTACACTAAAAACAGAAGTAAAGCTCTGGCATTGCTGGCAGTGGGACAGTCTAGCTGCCCTGAGTATGATCCCATCTGAGACCCTAGGTATGTAATTGGGCAGCTAGCCTGTCCTGCCACCCGCACCTACACTGCTATACTATCACGCTAGGTTCATTAAGCTAACACTCATACTTGACACCTCCAGCCTTGTGTATGCATATGTCATAAATATAAAGGGAAGGGTAAACCCCTTTGAAATCCCTCCTCTCACCTGTAAAGGGTTAAGAAGCTAAAGGTAACCTCGCTGGCACCTGACCAAAATGACCAATGAGGAGACAAGATACTTTCAAAAGCTGGGACGAGGGAGAGAAACAAAGGGTTTGTGTCTCTCTGTATGCTGCTCTTGCCAGAGACAGAACAGGAATGGAGTCTTAGAACTTTTAGTAAGTAATCTAGCTAGGTATGTGTTAGATTATGATTTCTTTAAATGGCTGAGAAAAGCATTGTTCTGAATAGAATAACTATTTCTGTCTGTGCATCTTTTTTGTAACTTAAGGTTTTGCCTAGAGGGGTTCTCTATGTTTTTGAATCTAATTACCCTGTAAGATATCTACCATCCTGATTTTACAGGGGGGATTTCTTTATTTCTATTTACTTCTATTTTTTATTAAAAGTCTTCTTGTAAAAACTGAATGCTTTTTCATTGTTCTCAGATCCAAGGGTTTGGGTCTGTGGTCACCTATGCAAATTGGTGAGGCTTTTTATCCAACATTTCCCAGGAAAGGGGGGGTGCAAGTGTTGGGAGGATTGTTCATTGTTCTTAAGATCCAAGGGTCTGGGTCTGTAGTCACCTAGGCAAATTGGTGAGGCTTTTTACTAAACCTTGTCCAGGAAGTGGGATGCAAGGTTTTGGGAAGTATTTTGGGGGGAAAGACGCGTCCAAACAGCTCTTCCCCAGTAACCAGTATTAGTTTGGTGGTGGTAGCGGCCATTCCAAGGATAACGGATGTAATATTTTATACCTTGGGGAAGTTTTGACCTAAGCTGGTAAAGATAAGCTTAGGAGGTTTTTCATGCAGGTCCCCACATCTGTACCCTAGAGTTCAGAGTGGGGGAGGAACCTTGACATGGTGGCACAGTGGTGGGATTAACCTGAAATCATCTGAGATCCAGTTGAGATTTTTTGAACTAGAAATACAGATTTTAAAAAGGAAATTTTTTTTTCTTTGGAAAGAAAGTCCAGAAAGCAGCTTTGAAACTGAAAGCAGCTTGGTTTCTCTCTGCTTTGTGGCCAAGCAGAGACAAAAGGGGATTATCTTGTGAATTGCAGGTTTTCTTTGCCTGGAGGCAGGGTACTTAACTCCTGCAGGGAACTTCACAGTCTTCCAACCCAGAGGTGTTTTTTTTTCTTTTCTTCCTAAAAGTAAATAGGGGGTGTGTGTTCTACCCATTTGCTTTTTCTTTGGGCTGGGTAAGCAGGTTTCCAAGCAGTTGGAGGTTTTTTGCTTTAATTTGGGCCCAGAGCAGAGACAAGGGAATTGTCTTTTTCTGTAGGCTGACAATCACTATCAGAGAATAGGTATTCTATTGCAGCACAGCAAAATTTTACAGCCAAGTTTTGTTTGTTTATTTCTAAACCTCAGGTGTAAAGTTAGTTAAAACAGAGAGGTTAGAATGACCAAATCCTCAGCTCGACTACAGCTGGAATTAGCCAAATTTCAGGCTGAGGAAAGACAAAGGGAACATGAAAGACAGATAGAACTCATGCGGCTGGAGAAGGAGGTACAGGAGGCTGCCCACAAGAGGGAAATGGAGGCAAGGAAGCATGTGGAGGAGGAGAAGGAAAAAGAGAGGAAGCATGTGGAGGAGGAGAAGGAAAAAGAGAGGAAGCATGTGGAGGAGGAGAAGGAAAAAGAGAGGAAGCATGTGGAGGAGGTGGAGAGGATAAAGGCCCAGCAGAATATACCAACAAACCCTAGCAATCCTTCTCCAGGTACCACTTCCCATCCCAGAAAGTTCCCCACCTACAAGGCAGGTGATGATACTGAGGCCTTCTTAGAAAACTTCGAAAGGGCCTGCCTTGGGTACAACATCTCTACTGACCAATACATGGTAGAGCTGAGGCCGCAGCTCAGTGGACCCTTGGCTGAGGTGGCAGCTGAAATGCCTAAAGAACACATGAACAAGTATGAACTGTTTAAATCCAAGGCGAGAGTCAGAATGGGGATAACGCCCGAGCAGTCTCGTCGGAGGTTCAGAGCCCTAAGGTGGAAACCAGACATGTCATTTACCCGACATGCCTACCACATTGTGAAACATTGGGATGCCTGGATATCAGGAGCAAGTGTTGACTCTCCAGTAAATTTGCCCTTCCTAATGCAAATGGAACAATTCTTAGAGGGTGTTCCTGAGGAAATAGAAAGATACATCCTAGACGGGAAGCCCAAAACTGTAATCGAGGCAGGAGAGATTGGAGCCAGATGGGTGGAGGTGGCAGAGAAGAAGAAAACTGGTCGCAGTTGGAGCGGAGACCAGAAGGGACCACCCCAGACCACACCCTATTACCGGGGGCCGGCCAAAGCCCCACCTACCTCCCAAAGAACCCTCCAGACCCCTTATCGTCCCACCACCCCGTTCTCCAGCAACCCTCCTCGCCCCAGTGACCCGTCAGCTGGACGATGTTTTAAGTGTAACGAGCTGGGGCATGTAAAGGCCAACTGCCCCAAGAACCCCAACAGATTACAGTTCATTGCACCGGAATCACACCAGAGGTCCACAGGCCCAGATACCTCCCAGATACCCTTGGAGCGGAGGGAAACTGTGAGTGTGGGCGGGAAGAAGGTCACCGCGTGGAGGGACACCGGAGCACAAGTGTCAGCTATCCATGCTTCCTTAGTGGACCCCAATTTAATCAACCCAGAGATCCAAGTGACGATTCAACCCTTCAAGTCCAACTCTTTCAATTTGCCTACAGCCAAGTTGCCTGTCCAGTACAAGGGCTGGTCAGGAATGTGGACTTTTGCAGTCTATGATGATTATCCCATCCCCATGCTGTTGGGGGAAGACTTGGCCAATCATGTGAAACAGGCCAAGAGGGTGGGAACGGTCACCCGCAGCCAGGCTAAACAAGCCGTGAGGCCTAGCTCTGTTCCGGAAACTTCTATCAGGACCCAGTCAGAGGTGATGGACCTGGACCCCAGGCCAATGTCTGCAACAGCAGTAGTGGATCCAGTCCCAGAGACCCAGACGGAACCAGTCCTAGAACCGGAACCAGCCGAACAACCAACACCAGACCCCGTGTCAGCACTGAATCCAGTACTTGCAACCTCAACACCAGAGGGCCCCACCGAACCTGAACTGGCAGCAGCCGATAACCCTACACAAGAGGCTCAGCCGGAGCCTGAATCCCAACATAGTGCACCAGCGGAGAGCGGTTCACAGTCAACAGAAACAGCTCCATCCCCTATATCGCTTCCAGAGGGACCAAGCCTAGGTCCACAATCCCATGAGGAACTGATGTCTCCAGCATCAAGGGAACAGTTCCAGACCGAACAGGAAGCAGATGAAAGCCTCCAGAGAGCTTGGACGGCGGCACGGAGCAACCCACCGCCTCTCAGCTCTTCTAATCGATCCAGGTTTGTTATAGAAAGAGGACTTTTATACAAGGAAACTCTTTCTGGTGGACACCAGGAAGACTGGCATCCTCAGAGACAGTTGGTAGTTCCAACTAAATACCGGGCCAAGCTCTTGAGCTTAGCCCATGATCACCCTAGTGGCCATGCTGGGGTGAACAGGACCAAAGACCGTTTGGGGGGGTCATTCCACTGGGAGGGAATGGGCAAGGATGTTTCTACCTATGTCCAGTCTTGTGAGGTGTGCCAAAGAGTGGGAAAACCCCAAGACCAGGTCAAAGCCCCTCTACAACCCCTCCCCATCATTGAAGTTCCATTTCAGCGAGTAGCTGTGGATATTCTGGGTCCTTTTCCGAAAAAGACACCCAGAGGAAAGCAGTACATACTGACTTTCATGGATTTTGCCACCCGATGGCCAGAAGCAGTAGCTCTAAGCAACACCAGGGCTAAAAGTGTGTGTCAGGCACTAGCAGACATTTTTGCCAGGGTAGGTTGGCCCTCCGACATCCTCACAGATGCAGGGACTAATTTCCTGGCAGGAACTATGAAAAACCTTTGGGAAGCTCATGGGGTAAATCACTTGGTTGCCACTCCTTACCACCATCAAACAAATGGCATGGTGGAGAAGTTTAATGGAACTTTGGGGGCCATGATACGTAAATTTGTAAATGAGCACTCCAATGATTGGGACCTAGTGTTGCAGCAGTTGCTCTTTGCCTACAGAGCTGTACCACATCCCAGTTTAGGGTTTTCCCCATTTGAACTTGTATATGGCCATGAGGTTAAGGGGCCATTGCAGTTGGTGAAGCAGCAATGGGAGGGATTTACACCGTCTCCAGGAACTAACATTCTGGACTTTGTAACCAACCTACAAAACACCCTCCGAACCTCTTTAGCCCTTGCTAGAGAAAACTTACAGGATGCTCAAAAAGAGCAAAAAGCCTGGTATGATAAACATGCCAGAGAGTGTTCCTTCAAAGTAGGAGACCAGGTCATGGTCTTAAGGGCGCTCCAGGCCCATAAAATGGAAGCATCGTGGGAAGGGCCATTCACGGTCCAGGAGCGCCTGGGAGCTGTTAATTATCTCATAGCATTCCCCACCTCCAACCGAAAGCCTAAGGTGTACCATATTAATTCTCTAAAGCCCTTTTATTCCAGAGAATTAAAGGTTTGTCAGTTTACAGCCCAGGGAGGAGACGACGCTGAGTGGCCCAAAGGTGTCTACTACGAAGGGAAATGTGGTGGTGGTGTGGAAGAGGTGAACCTCTCCATGACCCTTGGGCGTATGCAGCGACAGCAGATCCAGGAGCTGTGCACTAGCTACGCGCCAACGTTCTCAACCACCCCAGGACTGACTGAACGGGCATACCACTCCATTGACACAGGTAATGCTCACCCAATTAGGGTTCAACCTTACCGGGTGTCTCCTCAAGCTAAAACTGCTATAGAACGGGAGATCCAGGATATGTTACAGATGGGGGTAATCCGCCCCTCTGAAAGTGCATGGGCATCTCCAGTGGTTCTAGTTCCCAAACCAGATGGGGAAATACGTTTTTGCGTGGACTACCGTAAGCTAAATGCTGTAACTCGCCCAGACAACTATCCAATGCCACGCACAGATGAACTATTAGAGAAACTGGGACGGGCCCAGTTCATCTCTACCTTGGACTTAACCAAGGGGTACTGGCAGGTACCGCTAGATGAATCTGCCAAGGAAAGGTCAGCCTTCATCACACATCTCGGGCTGTATGAATTTAATGTACTCCCTTTCGGGCTGCGAAATGCACCCGCCACTTTCCAAAGACTTGTAGATGGTCTCCTAGCGGGATTAGGAGAATATGCAGTCGCCTACCTTGACGACGTGGCCATATTTTCGGATTCCTGGGCAGACCACCTGGAACATCTACAAAAAGTCCTTGAGCGCATAAGGGAGGCAGGACTAACTGTTAAGGCTAAGAAGTGTCAAATAGGCCTAAACAGAGTGACTTACCTTGGACACCAGGTGGGTCAAGGAACTATCAGCCCCCTACAGGCCAATGTGGATGCTATCCAAAAGTGGCCTGTCCCAAAGTCAAAGAAACAGGTTCAATCCTTCTTAGGCTTGGCCGGTTATTACAGACGATTTGTACCGCACTACAGCCAAATCGCTGCCCCACTGACAGACCTAACCAAAAAGAAACAGCCAAATGCTGTTCAGTGGACTGGAAAGTGTCAGAAGGCCTTTAACAAGCTTAAAGCGACACTCATGTCTGACCCTGTACTAAGGGCCCCAGACTTTGACAAACCGTTCCTAGTAACCACAGATGCGTCCGAGCATGGTGTGGGAGCAGTTTTAATGCAGAAAGGACCTGATCAAGAATTCCACCCTGTAGTGTTTCTCAGCAAAAAACTGTCTGAGAGGGAAAGCAACTGGTCAGTCACTGAAAAAGAATGTTACGCCATTGTCTACGCTCTTGAAAAGCTACGCCCATATGTTTGGGGACGGCGTTTCCACCTGCAAACCGACCATGCTGCACTGAAGTGGCTTCACACCGTCAAGGAAACTAACAAAAAACTTCTTCGGTGGAGTTTAGCTCTCCAAGATTTTGATTTCGACGTCCAACACATCTCAGGAGCCTCTAACAAAGTGGCTGATGCACTCTCCCGTGAAAGTTTCCCAGAATCAGCTGGTTAAAATCGTCCTTGAGATGTGGAAAATATTGTTAGTCTTTATGTACTTGGTAGTATATTTAGAGATGCATGTGTCTTATTAACTCTGTTTTTCCTAGAGCTCCAGGAAGAAATCCCAGCCAGTGTTTCACCCTAGCTGAGATTTGGGGGGCGTGTCATAAATATAAAGGGAAGGGTAAACCCCTTTGAAATCCCTCCTGGCCAGGGGAAAGCTCCTCTCACCTGTAAAGGGTTAAGAAGCTAAAGGTAACCTCGCTGGCACCTGACCAAAATGACCAATGAGGAGACAAGATACTTTCAAAAGCTGGGACGAGGGAGAGAAACAAAGGGTTTGTGTCTCTCTGTATGCTGCTCTTGCCAGAGACAGAACAGGAATGGAGTCTTAGAACTTTTAGTAAGTAATCTAGCTAGGTATGTGTTAGATTATGATTTCTTTAAATGGCTGAGAAAAGCATTGTTCTGAATAGAATAACTATTTCTGTCTGTGCATCTTTTTTGTAACTTAAGGTTTTGCCTAGAGGGGTTCTCTATGTTTTTGAATCTAATTACCCTGTAAGATATCTACCATCCTGATTTTACAGGGGGGATTTCTTTATTTCTATTTACTTCTATTTTTTATTAAAAGTCTTCTTGTAAAAACTGAATGCTTTTTCATTGTTCTCAGATCCAAGGGTTTGGGTCTGTGGTCACCTATGCAAATTGGTGAGGCTTTTTATCCAACATTTCCCAGGAAAGGGGGGGTGCAAGTGTTGGGAGGATTGTTCATTGTTCTTAAGATCCAAGGGTCTGGGTCTGTAGTCACCTAGGCAAATTGGTGAGGCTTTTTACTAAACCTTGTCCAGGAAGTGGGGTGCAAGGTTTTGGGAAGTATTTTGGGGGGAAAGACGCGTCCAAACAGCTCTTCCCCAGTAACCAGTATTAGTTTGGTGGTGGTAGCGGCCATTCCAAGGATAACGGATGTAATATTTTGTACCTTGGGGAAGTTTTGACCTAAGCTGGTAAAGATAAGCTTAGGAGGTTTTTCATGCAGGTCCCCACATCTGTACCCTAGAGTTCAGAGTGGGGGAGGAACCTTGACAGCATACCCTTAGACAGCAGGGTCTTCAGCTGGAGTTTCTAGTGGAGCACAATATAGCGCCTATCCACCTTTAAGTGCAGTATCCCTCAGCACTCTCCAGTCGCTACCAGACTGCTCAATGAAACAAGGACACTTTCTCTAAATCCTGAACTTCAAAGTTTGGTGCAACTACCTTGTGAGGTCCTGGGAGTGTGAGGGCCACACTAAAAATATTAAACAGATCAAAAATGGCACCCCACTAAATTCAAAGTAAATAGATTTTTATTTAAATAAAGTACATAGCTGCTAGTTCATCAGTTTCATAACTTCACAGTAACCTGGATACAGATAACAGAAATAATAGAGTAACCCTCTTTTTATGTAGAAGTAGGCAAAATAGCTAAGGTGGAACATGCATATACTGATATAGGCATTTTTTTTTAAAGAATAGTCATGTCTACACTACCACTTTTGTTGGTATCACTTATGTCACTAAGGGGTGTGAAAAAAAACACACCTCTGAGCAACATAAGTTACACCAACAGAAGTGCTAGCGTGGACAGCACTATGGTGGCAGAAGAGCTTCTCCTGCTGACATAACTACCGCCACATGTGGAGGTGGTTTTATTATGTTGATGGGAGAGTTCTCTCCCACCAGCATAGAGCAGCTACAAATACAGGTACAAGTATAGTACAGCAGTGCTGCTGTAAGCTCGTTAGTCTAGACACAGCCTAACTCAGACTATCATTGCTAAATGCAAGGTGGAACAGATTGTTTAGCATAAGTAGTTTACAAATTTCAAGGGACTAATCAAGGTGAAGTGGCCTGTTAACACCACTCAAACATAAGGAGGCAAAGGAAGGGTTTGGGGGGAATAATTGTGCTAGTCAGGAATTTTGTCAGAATTTTTGTTTGTTTTAGACAGTAAATATGGTTTCTGCAAAATAGAAATTTTCTGCAAGACATAATGTTTCTTTTTTTGTTGATCAGTAATCTCTGTGTCAACCTCTGTGTGATGTGCCGAATCAGAGTTGTATTTTGTAAATCTCAAGTGAAGCAAAATGGCTGCATGAGATTTACGAAATACAACTCTGATTAGGCACCTCAAAAGCAAGGTCTGATTAGGCAAGGTCAACACAGAGGCACATAGTCATGGCACTCTCTTGATGCACTGCAGCGTTTCAGCTGGAGGGAGCCGGGGAAGACCACTGTGTGTCAGATGTAGTCCAGCTGGGGAGCCCATCCCATGTGAAGAACGTGAGCATGATGCTGTTAAACTACAACTCCAATGAGGCATTGTGGGCGTCAGGAAGATGCAGATCAATGTTGACCTGACTGGAAATGGCACATTTTTGACATTTCAAACTAAAAATAATTCAAAACATTTTGTTTTCCATTAAAAGTTTCAATAATTTGACTTTTTTGTCCTGATTTGGGACAAAACCAAATTTTGAATGATCAAAATTTTCTGTAGGAGGGAAATTCCATTTTTCAATAAGGTCTAAATAACTAAGTCTTAGTATTTTTGTTAGTAATCCTCCTCACCCCTCCCATCACAAAATATTTGCATATTCTGATGGCTATTTGCAGGCCTATTTGAAATCTATCTGAACCCTGGGCCCAGTCTATAACAGAGTCAATCTAATTAACAAATGTCCATATCTCAAGTCTACCACCAAATGGCATCATCTGACATCTATTTAGAGGCCTGTTTGACATGAATTTGTAGTCTTGGTCCTGTCTAATGGACTCAGAATAATTAATACATTTCCATATTTCTAAGATATCACCATTTGAAATTATTTGCCCCACTGCTGGCAGCCTCAGCCAAAAGGTCAAGAACTGAATGAGCAGAGAAATACCTCTTGCTCACCTCTAGTGGTACTCCTCCCAAGTCAAGGATGAGGTGCATTGACAGAGTGTTGAGAAATGTATTCTGTCTCTGACTGTATTGTCTATGTTTAATGGTTGAATAGGGGAATTTTTCACTTTTTATATACATTTGGAAAACTTTTTATATACATTTTAAAGTGAAAAATTGAAAAAGAAAAATGTCCCACAATGTACTTACAAGAATATATACCAGAAAGACAACTGCCCTTCTTGAACTCCTGCTCAAAATAAAGGACTTTTCAATATGAAATCTAAACAGAGCCAGCTTAACCTGCTTCTGAAGCTGGATTCAATTTTGGTTTCTCAGTGATGATTCACTACTCCACACTCCAGACTGCAAGAATGACTCCAAACATTGAATCTATCCATTATTTTTTGAGTGTTGAGTATATTTTTTAAAGAATATTAACTTCCCTGTTCTTCTTCGTCTTTTTTTTTCCTTTTTCTTTTTTCTTTTTTCTTTTTTTTGTCATTTAGAATGATAAATGTCTTTCTACATTCAGGAAGAGTTCTTAGAATCATAGAAAATCAGGGTTGGAAGGGACCTCAGGAGGTCATCTAGTCCAACCCCCTGCTCAAAAGCAGGACCCATCCCCAATTAAATCATCCCAGCCAGGGCTTTGTCAAGCCTGACCTTAAAAACTTCTAAGGAAGGAGATTCCACCACCTCCCTAGGCAATGCATTCCAGTGTTTCACCACCCTCCTAGTGAAAAAGATTTTCCTAATATCCAACCTAAACCTCCCCCACTGCAACTTGAGACCATTACTCCTTGTCCTGTCCTCTTCCACCACTGAGAATAGTCTAGAACCATCCTCTCTGGAACTACCTCTCAGGTAGTTGAAAGCAACTATCAAATCCCCCCTCATTCTTCTCTTCTGCAGACTAAACAATCCCAGTTCCCTCAGCCTCTCCTCATAAGTCATGTGTTCCAGACCCCTAATCATTTTTGTTGCCCTTTGCTGGACTCTCTCCAATTTATCCACATCCTTCTTGTAGTGTGGGGCCAAAAACTGGACACAGTACTCCAGATGAGGCCTCACCAATGTCGAATAGAGGGGGACGATCACATCCCTCGATCTGCTGGCAATGCCCTTACTTATACATCCCAAAATGCCATTGGCCTTCTTGGCAACAAGGGCACACATTATATAGAGGTGTTTTTAAAAAAAACAAACAAACAGAAAGCAGATCCACAAATCAGAGAATCACCACCCTGCACTTTAAGCAGGGAGGGGTTTGTCTGGCTGGCTGGGAGAAGAAGGCAATGCTTTCTGGCTTGGGAGGGGAGACATAAGACTGCTAGAAGAGCAGTCAGCGTGGTGGATAACTCACCACCTAGGAATGAGGGGTTAAAAAAGATCAGCATGGTCTTGGCCACTCCTCTCTTTCACTCAGAACAGGCTGGGCAGTTGGGGAACTGGTGGAAGCCTCCCCCACCCCTCACCCCCCACCCCCCTAACACCCCAAATTGGCTGGAATTGGTAAAGTCCTGGCAAGGGAATTGCTGGAGGGACCTGGATAAATGCGGGGGAGCGGGTGGAAGCCCCCTATAAAAAAAATTGGCTGGAATTGGAGGGTCCCGGCGGTGGATCTGCTGGAGGGACACAAATTTTGCACCCGCACTGCACATTTTTTATCCGCTGGGTTAGTCCCAGATATCTGTCTAATAATAAAGTTGTGGCCTGATTCAACCCATATCTAATGTCTCCTGTCATTCCTTCAGCATAGCCAGACAAGCACATTCATTAAATCTGTAAAAAATATCTTTAGAGACAATGGATAAGAAGGTCTGAGATCAGGAATTCAGCTCCTCAATCATTTTGCTCTTTACCATCCACCTATCAAACCATTTGAGATTTTGATTTTCCGTTTTCCAGCTGAACAGTTTCTCCATGCAAATTTTAAGAGGCTGTGACAATATGCATAAAGGCTAAGCTGATAATAAAATGTAGTCACCAAATACACTCCATTGTAAATTGAAGCTCAGATTGGCTAGGCCCAGCACATATGAACACAGTAGGGAAGACTAGGTCCCATATGTGAAACACAAATTCACATGCTTAAAGTTAGACACATGCTTAAGAGTTTCCAGGATTTGAGCCTTAGGACGTAAAAGACTTGAGACCATCCCTTTCTTTCCTGCCAAAAAAAGGACAGGTTTCATTTAGTGATAAGAAAGAAATCTAACTGTCCATGATGCCACAAAATATATACAATAAGTCCCCACCAATTTTTATCTGGACAGGGGATTGATATTAAACATATGTAAGACACACGCTGAGCCATGACAAATAGATTCTAACACACTTACTTGGAGCTCAGTTCTGCAAGGTGATGAGTAATCTGGCCCCAGTCCAGCAGAGCTCATTTGCGGGCCTTCACATGTGCTTAATGTTAAGTCCCTTGAACTTGGTGAGGACTAATTTAAAACAATGGGATTACATATTTACTTAAAGTTAAGCATATGCTTAAGCGTTTTGTTGGATTGGAGCGCTTTATAGGATTGAGCCCTTATATTGGGTGAAATTCACCCCTGTGAAGAGGATGAACACATGGCCCCCTAGGAAAGCCCTAAAGAGAAGAGTGCCAAAATTTGTCCCATAGTGAGTGCTGATTTGGCAAGGTACTTAAGCACATGCCTACATTTCTGCATCTCCTGAAACTTAGGCATGTTTTTAAAATTTGGTGAACTGGAGCAATGGTTAGCTGCAATACACATGGATCTGATTACTTCAATATTTCAAAATAAATTTAGCTAATGATAATTAAGTTTTAGGAAACACTTATGACATGCATATGATTAATCACAAGACTAGACCTTTAGTGACAAATGGATATGTATGTGTTATATGATACATTAAAAAAAAAGGAGACAGAGAATTTCTAATATGTTCCAAAAGCTTTTGATTGAATAATATTTACATCCTATTTTATTACCCTGCCTAATTACACATAACCTGAAATAACATGCTAGCGAGTTAAAATGATTCTAATTCAATAGCTGCAATATATTTTGAACAGAAATACTCAAATCATTTTTTTCTGTCAGAAGCTGAGATGGGAGCAGTTCAAATATCAGTTTTTATTAACTGAAAGTAGCACTGTTCACTGACGGGCCAATTTGTTTTTTTCCCTCTAATTAAAAACACATAGTACAATCCTACATTAAGAAAAAGTAATTTATTTAAAGTAGATACAGCCTTTTAAAAGTGTAACCAGAATGAGATATTAGCCCTTTGGCTTGTGATTTTGTCCAGTTATATAAGAAGTGGGTGGGCCTGGTCAATAATTGGAATAGAGACATCCAAGGGATATTTAGCGGCTGCAGAAAGCTGTTGATTATGCAGGTATGACTCTGTCCTCTTAAACCAAACATAACATAACAATAAGAAGGAAAGCGGTTGGTCTCACCTTTTAGATGGGATGTAAAGCAAAATTCCTATCCACTGTAATGCCAGTTGTTTAAAGATTAGAGATGTAAAATTTTGACAAAAAATAATTTTTCTAAAGAAAAAAATGTCAAAAGGTATTATTAAAAAAAAATCTGTAATGGTGGTGCCTGATGGAAGTTGTAGTTCAGATTCTTCATGCTTCAATTCTCCCTTTATCAAAACATCTCCCTGGCTGGGCTACATCTACCATGGTTTCCCCTCTCTTTGAAAGGATATCATGCATTATGGCAGTCACAAGGCTGTGGTGCATCACAGGAGATGCAGCTGAGGATTCTAGCTTACAGAGAAGAAAGGGAGCATGAAGCATCCAAATTACAATTCCCACAAGCCAATGCAGCTAAGAACATAAGAATGGCAATACTGGGTCAGACCAATGTTCTATCTAGCCCAGGATCCTGTCTTCTGACAGGTTTCAGAGTAGTAGCCGTGTTAGTCTGTATTCTCAAAAAGAAAAGGAGTACTTGTGGCACCTTAGAGACTAACCAATTTATTTGAGCGTAAGCTTTCATGTGCTACAGCTCACTTTATCGGATGCATTCAGTGGAAAATACAGTGAGGAGATTTATATACACACAGAACTTGAAAAAATGGGAGTTATACACACTGTAAGGAGAGTGATCACTTAAGATGAACTATTACCAGCAGGAGAGTGGGGGGGCGGGGAGAAAACCTTTTGTAGTTGAAATCAAGGTGGGCCATTTCCAGCAGTTAACAAGAACGTCTGAGGAACAGGGGGGGGGGGTGCCACAACTACTCCTTGTCTCTTTGTCTTCTGACAGTGTCCAGTAAAGATACTTCAGAGGGAATGAACAGAACAGGGCAATTATTGAGTGATCCATGCCCTGTCATCCATTTCCAGCTTCTGGCAGTCACAGGTTGTCAAGGTTCCTCCCGCACTCTGAACTCTAGGGTACAGATGTGGGGACCTGCATGAAAAACCTCCTAAGCTTATCTTTACCAGCTTAGGTCAAAACTTCCCCAAGGTACAAAATATTCCACCCGTTGTCCTTGGACTGGCCACTACCACCACCAAACTAATACTGGTTACTGGGGAAGAGCTGTTTGGACGCGTCCTTCCCCCCAAAATACTTCCCAAAACCTTGCACCCCACTTCCTGGACAAGGTTTGGTAAAAAGCCTCACCAACTTGCCTAGGTGACTACAGACCCAGACCCTTGGATCTTAAGAACAATGAACAATCCTCCCAACACTTGCACCCCCCCTTTCCTGGGAAATGTTGGATAAAAAGCCTCACCAATTTGCATAGGTGACCACAGACCCAAACCCTTGGATCTGAGAACAATGAAAAAGCATTCAGTTTTTTACAAGAAGACTTTTAATAAAAAATAGAAGTAAATAGAAATAAAGAAATCCCCCCTGTAAAATCAGGATGGTAGATATCTTACAGGGTAATTAGATTCAAAAACATAGAGAACCCCTCTAGGCAAAACCTTAAGTTACAAAAAAGATACACAGACAGAAATAGTTATTCTATTCAGCACAGTTCTTTTCTCAGCCATTTAAAGAAATCATAATCTAACACATACCTAGCTAGATTACTTACTAAAAGTTCTAAGACTCCATTCCTGGTCTATCCCTGGCAGAAAACAGCATATAGACAGACTCAGACCCTTTGTTTCTCTCCCTCCTCCCAGCTTTTGGAAGTATCTTGTCTCCTCATTGGTCATTTTGGTCAGGTGCCAGCGAGGTTACCTTTAGCTTCTTAACCCTTTACAGGTGAGAGGAGCTTTCCCCTGGCCAGGAGGGATTTCAAAGGGGTTTACCCTTCCCTTTATATTTATGACACAGGTTTAGGACACCCAGAACATGGAGTTGCATCCCTGACTATCCTGGCTAATAACCATTGATCGACCAATCCTCTATGAACTGAAATGCTCTGAAAACTGAAAATGTTTAGATCAATTTTTTTCTGCAAATTTTTTGTCAAAAAAGTTTTCATGGAAAAATTTCAACCAGCCCTACAAAAAATGTTCATCTTTACTTCCTGTTATAAATTGCTGTGACTTGTTACTGTTCTCTATCAAAAAGCTTCTGTGTCTCATCACAGTGGTAACTGAAGTAACCTTTTTGTTCACTTTTAAACACCTTGAGATCCTTCTCAATGAAGTTGTCGTATAAATAATAAAATACAATGCACTTACATAGTGCTTGTATCAATACAGTAGTATCAGCTCTATTTTACAAATTGAGTTCTGTCTTTAACAAGTTAGTGATGGTAAGGGAAATATAATCCATATCCCAAGTCCTGTCTCTCATTCTCTTATTCTGCCACCCTAAAATGTACTCTTCTACTAATCTAAAACAGACAGGTTTCAGAGTAGCAGCTGTGTTAGTCTGTAAGATTATGTCTGTCTGTATCTGGACAAGTTTTTTCACAAAGTTGATAGATTTCCACTCCTTACGGCTAAATTCAGTGCCTTGCATAATGACAGGTTTCAGAGTAGCAGCCGTATTAGTCTCTAAGGTGCCACAAGTACTCCTTTCCTTTTTAATCTACAACTGGAAACTATCTCTGTAGTACCGACCACTTGGTATAACCATAAACAGTAGCATTTTTGGACCCGCTGTTAGTGTAAGCAATTCATTGCTGCTGTAGTTTTTATTGCACCTGTTTTGAAGAAGTGCTATTCCTTTACACTTCCAACACCTCATTTGTTTGCCTGTATCCACAATTGAAAAGGCTATCAATTTCTACTGAGAAGAAATAGAAAAGAATAATTACTATTTTTTCCTCATCCTCAAAGGAAACCCACACAACACTTTCAAAAGATGAGCCTGGGAGCTTAAAGTCATAACTTTGCTAGACACTAAATATCATGGCCTGAAGAGAGACAATGGATTTATGGCTTATTACACCAATCTATACCCCACAAACAATGCCTCCCCCCATTCCCTCCAGGTGCTTCCCACCCCTCCTTTCCTCTCTATGACTGGAGGGGTGTTAATGGGGCACTTCACCTTGAATGGTCCCTTGAAATACGAGTAAATGACTTATGCTAAACAATCTGTTCCATCTATTACTGCCTAGACACATGGATATTTCCTTCTTGAGAATCATCAGTTCAAAAACAAGCAATTACATCACAGAGAGTACACAGGGCTCTTGCTTTTGTCATGACAATTTTTGCAAAGGGGAGCTTGTATTATTATTTTTTTTAAGCAGGAAATTGATTCTTTCTACTACAGCACTTTTATCTTTCACTTGTACAGAAAGGCTCCATGTGTAATCCTTCAGTGTGCCTTCAGGATTCCTAGAAAAAAGCCCTCTGTGTTCTAAAAAAGGAACCATGGAAAGTTTGTCCTTGTTCTTCACATTGGCACAGGTAGCCACTTTTTAATTTTGAGAAGTTCTGCTTCTTATTCTTGGGGGGAAATAATGAACTGAATCCATTGTCATTCAACGAAAACACAACACACAGCAAAAATATGTTACAGAGAGGAACAATGGGCATGGGGGGAGGGGGTGTTTGCATGAAGAGAAGACAGTGGCAGGCTTTAATCTTTCTAAAAGGATTCTTTGGCTGTGAAAGTGTATTACATTATTATATTGGTTTTCATTCTGGAACTGGCAGGTTTTTGAGAAAGGAATCAGAAGAGGTTAACATCTCTCTTCATACAGCTTTCAGAATTCAGTTTTCATCTTTAACTCCTTTTAATTTTTTGAATACCAGAAGCATCACCCTTGCCCCCAATCCTTTTCATTGTTACAATGTCATGAACCATTTGTACAAAGTATTCTTCCTTGCTAAGTTTAATTTCTTATGAAATTGTAACATATGCCTATGTTAGTCTCTGAGGTGCCACAAGTACTCCTTTTCTTTTTGCGAATACAGACTAACACAGCTGCTACTCTGAAACCTATCAAACCAAGGCCATTTAAGCAGTATTTACAAGGCAGAACACAACAACCAGTCCTGGGGGTGCAATTTTCTCTGAAAATTTACAACATCTGATCTGGACACCAACTTGCTTATTTTCTTTAATTACTTTCGTTTGTTTGTTTGTTGGTTGGTTGGTTAGTTGGTTGGTTTTTTGAGCACAACTGAAAGAGAGGTCAAAGGAACTAAACAGCTATTAAAAGAAAACAATCCACTGTGCATATTAATATACCCGTGAAAAAGCCATATAGCATATTAAAATAGACATAGTGCTGACAATCATGGGATATGGCTACAATTCAATATATCAGCCAGTAACCCCTGAGGTCTAAGACTTCATTCCACACCAATATAGTTGGACGCCAATTTCTGTGCTACCTCACTCAATGGATAGAAATCACAGTCCCTCCTGAACCACTATTTGGCTCCAAACCTGAGGTATTCAAGCTTATGGTCCTATTAACTGCACTGAAACATGTGCTTAAGTGCTTTGCTGAACAGAGGTGGCCTTCTGAATAAGGATCTCTCTGACTGGGTATCTCCAGAATAGTTGTCTATTATCTCTTTCCCTCAGAAGTAGAAATCCCCACATTGCCAGTCAGCACCATGTAGCCCAGTAATAGTCAAATCCGAAAGACAGTCACATTTAAACAAAATACTGTACAGTTAAGAAAGAGAAAACATGCAAAGAAAAGCATTTAACTTTAATCTTTTCCTTATTGTCAACTATGAGAAACTGCCATAGTCTTTGCTATGGTATTAATTACAAATGTTAGGTAGCTGTAAAAGCAGCCTCAGCAGGTATTGCAGCATCAGGGGAGGGAATGGGGAAAATGGGGTACAGCTACAGTCACTCCACACCCCCAGCATTCCTCTTAACCCAGACTGTGAAAGAGTAGGTCCCCTTCCCTTTGGGGAACCAGAAATCATATGACATGTTCCCAAACCATGTGGGATTTGGAAGAAAGAAATTCTAGGTCATGTCAGTGCCAAGGCTAGAGAAACTCAAGCCAGCAGCAGCCACAGAATGGTCTTTAGGACACTGATGATGTCATCAATGCTTATTGTAGTGTTGACTGGACATTGTGCCATCCCCCTCCCACCTTTTTCCTCACAGTGACTTCTCCTCAGGCTCATTCCAACTGCCCTCCTTGCTCCCCTGCTCCCTTCCCTCGCGCTTCTCTCCTGCCCTGTTCCTCCTGACTCCCTCCCTTCTTCTCAGACTAGAAGTAAACACATTGTCATCAACAGGATCAGCTGGCTTGTGGTAATGCAACATCCACCAGAGGTGGGAGCACATAGATCTCAGGGATTGCAAAAGCAACTACAAAGCAGGTAGGGCCACTCAGAGAGGTTGAGGTAACATACTGACTAAGCATGCCTCCTGGGCATCCTCTAATGAGGGTATCCAGTAGGCCTGAATTTAAAGCTTATCTCCCACAGTGGAAACCCCCATTGGAGAATGGCAGCAGTGAAACTGGCCTGATTTTCCACAATGGTGAATTCTCACACTGCCTAATAGCTCCTGTGGGTATAAAGAATATAATTTTCTCTTCCAGCGTCATAATAATGAATCTGTTCCAAAGTGAGCATTCCACCCTGGCAGTAACCTATAGTTTACACACAAGGATAGCACAGGGCTTATGTAGCTGTCCAATAAATTCAGTATAATATCCCTCATCATTTTTTCACATGTATCTGACACAACCAAATGACAAGACCAGAACAAACTTTCTTAGTCTAAATCTATAAATCATAAAACAGTAACAATCCTCTTGTCACAAATGAAATTCCACTAACGGAAACGTCTGAACTGGGGATAGGGGATTGTCTGGGATTGTGGAGCACAGAATGAGAGATAAGATTATAATATTTTATCACACTATCTCCTCACAGTAGCCAATGTCCTTAAATAAGACCTAAATTTTAACAAGTAACTACAGATTTTGGGGGCCCAGTGTGAGACACTGGGCCTCATTTTCAGAAACTGTTGAGGAAACATTATTAAAATATGACTAGGTAGATGCATTTGTCAGATTCCAAAGGGAGAGCAAATGAGATTGTTTCTGTACTCATTAGTCCTGGAGTTTAAACATGAAAAGAGGTAGTTTAAGTATAAGGCAGCTTAACAGAAACCACTGAAGTATACCTTTGATGCCTACTACCAAGCAAACCCTAGCATTTCACATTTTATTAGCCACCAGACACTAGCTAAACCATGTAAGACTTATACTCTTTCACTTTCCATCACTTATTTCCCTTCATCTCCACTTGGTTTTCTCCTTTCTTCTCTCTTATTTCCCTCTCACTATCCCTATCCCTTCTCTGATATTCATTCTTTTGTTTCTCTCCTCATCTCTTCCCTACTCTTCCATTCTCTAGACTCACCCACTTTCCCTCTTTCCTTTCTTGTTTTTAGCATTATTGGGAGTCCCCTTGAAAATTGACTCAAACATATTGAAGGACATTGGAATAAATGAGTGAAATTCCTCTCTTGTCATGCTAGTAATAATGTTTTCTAAGAAATATTAAAGTGTTGCTGTTGCTTTAAAACCTGCAGAGAAAGATGCACATATTGTTTAGTGAGCATAATTGTAGGCAAATCCCTATGCCTTATTCCTTTTGCCAAATTTACTTTATTTCCTTCGTTCCCTGCAAAAACTTATGCTGATGTGTAGAATGAAAAGTTATTGTCTGCTATCTGAGACCTTTAAAGACATATATGGGGCTTATGGATGCATTTGAGCAGTTATAGGTTACCAGTGCAAATGAGAACTTGCAATTTCATGCTCCCCAAATGACTTATGTATTGACAGGATTTCTGAGTTCAGTGAAGAGCCAGTAATATTCATACTACTAGTAGTCACTGTAGCTGAATCAGGAGGAAAAAGGTATTCACCTTTTTTCCCTGGTGTGGAGAAATACAAGAGTGACAATATATGCTATTCATTCATAGAGAATACACATACGAATTGTGTTAAGTAATGAGATACTGTACTGTTAACAAATCTGCACAGTTATTCCCATAAATAGTGTCTTAAAATGACAAATATGGCATGGGAAATTGATTTTTCTCCCTGTGTCTCTGGGAAATAGGTCACCCATCCACGCTCTTAGAGTACTAAATAGAGCAATGAAGCCAAACAAAATTTAACAAACTGCCTTCCCCTTTTCTTGATAGTTCTCAAATAAAAGCTTGGTGACCTAACTCATGATGCAAAAGAAAGTTGTTCTTCTTAACCTCTAGTATACCATCATATCCCCACATAGAGAAAGAAATTATAGCTTAAGCAGAACAATCTGTTTTCCTGGGCAAGCTCTTGCTGACAGCTCATTTTTTCATTCAGTCTAAAATTTCCTTTTCCTAAATTCATGAAGTTTTCATCTAGATCCTCTTGTCCCAAACTATTTTTTTTCCCTTTCAGTTTTTAGACATGTTAAATATTTGTGGTATGTTATCAGGTCCCCCTCCCTTTTCTTTCTAATCCAAGCTATGTATATTTAACTCATTATTAAATCAGTCTTTCCACCCAACCTAATTATTTGTTGTTTTCCTTTCATTGTCATCTATGTGTCTCAAGCAATAAGATCCCAGTAACGAGCACAATATTTCTCATGCTGCTTTGTCAGAGCCATGTAGAGAGGGCCTACTACCTCCCTAGTCTGTGACAAGTCATGTATGAAACACAAATCTATATTGCAAACTCATATCTAATATGCTCTTCATTATCTCAATTCCATACCTTTCCACTATTTTCTCTCCACTTGAGTACCTGTATTTGGATTAACTTTTCCCCAGATGGATTAGCTTGCAAGCTTGCTAAATTGAAACCTAAAATTCTAATGTCTCTCTATATTTTTTCACATCAGTTTCATCCATCAATTTCATCATGCTTTTTATTCTTTCTTCTTAATCAGCAATGAAGATGTTAAATAAATCTGCACCTAATATCAATTCCTAGAGTACACTGTTAGATATTTCCTCTATGAGCTACATAGTTATTATCTTTTGTTAATAACCCTGCAATGAACTGATGATTTTCAATACATCAGTGATCAGATTCAAGTCAGTTTAAATTACAGTTAAGGATACAATGCAAGAAACTATCAAAATATTTACAAAAAAACCCAAACAATATAGCACATCTTTTCATCCAGTAATTTTATAATTCTGTCCAAATAAGCAATCTAATATGACAGAGCTTTTTCTTTATAGTCCATACTGTTATATGAATAAATATCCATTGTCCACTGAACCATTAAATTTTGGAGTCCCTTCCTCCTTTATGAATGAAGCTTTTAAAATCTCTAATTTAAGATTTCAGTTACCATCTGTGACATTAGGTCACACCAACACTTCAGGCAAGGCCTTCATTATATCGATATATTTTACACAATTTCTGAGAGGGGCACCTGTATAGGATTCATCTAGAGCAGGAGGCAAAGTTTGGGATTATTCTTTGGGAGGGAGGAGAGAAAGAGGAGTACCAGTTGAGGGCATTGTAAAATATATTCAGTTTCTATGCAAATCCACCATCCATTTTTTCAAACTTGAAAAAATAACTAATATTTTAAATCTAATACTGAACTCTGAAATTAGGGGCCAGATTGCAATTGGCCCTTCTGTGAGAGAGAGAGAGAGAGAGAGAGAGAGAGGAGGTGCAAAGAGCCATCAGATAACATTCCACCCCAACCCACCCAGTACACAGGCCAGCCACAATCACTGTCGCTCAGTTCTTCCGAGCAATGGGTGCATTCATCTGACATGATGGCAAGCTCCCAGAGTCCACCCCTTCCAGAACTCTCTCTGTGGCACAGCAGTTCTACACCAGTCCCCAGCGAGTCTGTACTAAGTGGGACAATCTAGCTCTAAGTATTGGAAATAGAAAGTTTGATAGGATTTCAAATGATATCACTCATCTATGCCCTGGTCTACACTAGGACTTTAGGTCGAATTTAGCAGCATTAAATCGATGTAAACCTGCACCTGTCCACATGATGAAGCCCTTTATTTCGACTTAAAGGGCTCTTAAAATTGATTTCCTTACTCCACCCCTGACAAGTGGATTAGCGCTTAAATCGGCCTTGCCGGCTCGAATTTGGGGTACTGTGGACACAATTTGATGGTATTGGCCTCTGGGAGCTATTCCAGAGTGCTCCATTGTGACCGCTCTGGACAGCACTCTCAACTCAGATGCCCTGGCCAGGTAGATAGGAAAAGAACCGCAAACTTTTGAATCTCATTTCCTGTTTGGCCAGCATGGCAAGCTGCAGGTGACCATGCAGAGCTCATCAGCACAGGTGACCATGATGGAGTCCCAGAATCGCAAAAGAGCTCCAGCATGGACCGAACGGGAGGTACGGGATCTGATCGCTGTTTGGGGAGAGGAATCCGTGCTATCAGAACTCCGTTCCAGTTTTCGAAATGCCAAAACCTTTGTCAAAATCTCCCAGGGCATGAAGGACAGAGGCCATAACAGGGACCCGAAGCAGTGCCGCGTGAAACTGAAGGAGCTGAGGCAAGCCTACCAGAAAACCAGAGAGGCGAACAGCCGCTCCGGGTCAGAACCCCAAACATGCCGCTTCTATGATGAGCTGCATGCCATTTTAGGGGGTTCAGCCACCACTACCCCAGCCGTGTTGTTTGACTCCTTCAATGGAGATGGAGGCAATACGGAAGCAGGTTTTGGGGACGAAGAAGATGATGATGACGATGAGGTTGTAGATAGCTCACAGCAAGCAAGCAGAGAAACCGGTTTTCCCAATAGCCAGGAACTGTTTCTCACCCTAGACCTGGAGCCAGTACCCCCCGAACCCACCCAAGGCTGCCTCCTGGACCCAGCAGGCGGAGATGGGACCTCTGGTGAGTGTACCTTTTAAAATACTATAGATGGTTTAAAAGCAAGCATGTGAAAGGATTACTTTGCCCTGGCATTCGCAGTTCTCCTAGATGTACTCCCAAAGCCTTTGCAAAAGGTTTCTGGGGAGGGCAGCCTTATTGCGTCCTTCATGGTAGGACACTTTACCGCTCCAGGCCAGTAACACGTACTCGGGAATCATTGTAGAACAAAGCATTGCAGTGTATGTTTGCTGGCATTCAAACAACATCCGTTCTTTATCTCTCTGTGTTATCCTCAGGAGAGTGAGATATAATTCATGGTCACCTGGTTGAAATAGAGTGCTTTTCTTCAGGGGACACTCAGAGGAGCCCATTCCTGCTGGGCTGTTTGCCTGTGGCTAAACAGAAATGTTCCCCGCTGTTAGCCACAGGGAGGGGGGAAGGTTGAGGGGGTAGCCACGCGGTGGGGGGAGGCAAAATGCGACCTTGTAACGAAAGCACATGTGCTATGTATGTAATGTTAACAGCAAGGTTTACCCTGAAAAAGTGTAGCCACTGTTTTATAAAATGTGTCTTTTTAAATACCGCTGTCCCTTTTTTTTTCTCCACCAGCTGCATGTGTTTCAATGATCACAGGATCTTCTCCTTCCCAGAGGCTAGTGAAGCTTAGAAAGAAAAAAAAAACACACTCGCGATGACGTGTTCTCCGAGCTCATGCTGTCCTCCCACACTGACAGAGCACAGACGAATGCGTGGAGGCAAATAATGTCAGAGTGCAGGAAAGCACAAAATGACCGGGAGGAGAGGTGGCGGGCTGAAGAGAGTAAGTGGAGGGCTGAAGACAGGGCTGAAGCTCAAATGTGGCGGCAGCATGATGAGAGGAGGCAGGATTCAATGCTGAGGCTGCTGGAGGACCAAACCAGTATGCTCCAGTGTATGGTTGAGCTGCAGCAAAGGCAGCTGGAGCACAGACTGCCACTACAGCCCCTGTGTAACCAACCGCCCTCCTCCCCAAGTTCCATAGCCTCCACACCCAGACGCCCAAGAACACGGTGGGGGGGCCTCCGGCCAACCAGCCACTCCACCACAGAGGATTGCCCCCAAAAAAGAAGGCTGGCATTCAATAAATTTTAAAGTTGTAAACTTTTGAAGTGCTGTGCTTAAAGTGCTGTGTGGCATTTTCCTTCCCTCCTCCACCACCCCTCCTGGGCTACCTTGGTAGTCATCCCCCTATTTGTGTGATGAATGAATAAAGAATGCATGAATGTGAAGCAACAATGACTTTATTGCCTCTGCAAGCGGTGATTGAAGGGAGGAGGAGCGGGTGGTTAGCTTACAGGGAAGTAGAGTGAACCAAGGTGTGTGGGGTTTCATCAAGGAGAAACAAAGAGAACTTTCACACCGTAGCCTGGCCAGTCATGAAACTGGTTTTCAAGGCTTCTCTGATGCGTACCGCGCCCTCCTGTGCTCTTCTAACTGCCCTGGTGTCTGGCTGCGCGTAACCAGCAGCCAGGCGATTTGCCTCAACCTCCCACCCCGCCATAAACGTCTCCCCCTTACTCTCACAGATATTGTGGAGCACACAGCAAGCAGTAATAACAGTGGGAATATTGGTTTCGCTGAGGTCTAAGCGAGTCAGTAAACTGCGCCAGCGCGCCTTTAAACGTCCAAATGCACATTCTACCACCATTCTGCACTTGCTCAGCCTGTAGTTGAACAGCTCCTGACTACTGTCCAGGCTGCCAGTGTACGGCTTCATGAGCCATGGCATTAAGGGGTAGGCTGGGTCCCCAAGGATACATATAGGCATTTCAACATCCCCAACAGTTATTTTCTGGTCTGGGAATAAAGTCCCTTCCTGCAGCTTTTGAAACAGACCAGAGTTCCTGAAGATGCGAGTGTCATGTACCTTTTCCGGCCATCCCACGTTGATGTTGGTGAAACGTCCCTTGTGATCCACCAGAGCTTGCAGCACTATTGAAAAGTACCCCTTGCGGTTTATGTACTCGGAGACTTGGTGCTCTGGTGCCAAGATAGGGATATGGGTTCCATCTATGGCCCCACCACAGTTAGGGAATCCCATTGCAGCAAAGCCATCCACTATGACCTGCACATTTCCCAGGGTCACTACCCTTGATATCAGCAGATCTTTGATTGCATGGGCTACTTGCATCACAGCAGCCCCCACAGTAGATTTGCCCACTCCAAATTGATTCCCAACTGACCGGTAGCTGTCTGGCGTTGCAAGCTTCCACAAGGCTATCGTCACTCGCTTCTTAACTGTGAGGGCTGCTCTCATCTTGGTATTCATGCGCCTCAGGGCAGGGGAAAGCAAGTCACAAAGTTCCATGAAAGTGCCCTTACGCATGCGAAAGTTTCGCAGCCACTGGGAATCGTCCCAGACCCGCAACACTGTGTGGTCCCACCAGTCTGTGCTTGTTTCCCGAGCCCAGAATCAGCATTCCACAGCATGAACCTGTCCCATTAGCACCATGATGCATGCATTGGCAGGGCCCATGCTTTCAGAGAAATCTGTGTCCATGTCCTGATTACTCACGTGACCGCGCTGACATCGCCTCCTCGCCCGGTATCGCTTTGCCAGGTTCTGGTGCTGCATATACTCCTGGATAATGTGTGTGGTGTTTAAAGTGCTCCTAATTGCTAAAGTGAGCTGAGCGGCCTCCATGCTTGCCTTGGTATGGCGTCCGCAAAAAAAAAGGCGTGGAATGATTGTCTGCCGTTGCTCTGACGGAGGGAGGGGCGACTGACGACACGGCTTACAGGGTTGGCTTCAGGGAGCTAAAATCAACAAAGGGGGTGTCTTTACATCAAGGAGTATTTCAGGCAGGACTTCACGGAGGGTTCCAATAAGAAATGGTGCACCTAAGTTATTGTTCTTATTGGAACAAGGAGGCTAGCCTGGCCTCTGATTGATACGTGGCTAGATTTACCTCGCTGCACCTTCTTTGTGAGTGACTACAGTGTGACCTAGAAGAATGAGTCCCCTAGACGGGGGAGGTGGGGAAGCAAATGAATACAGAACAAATCTGGTCTATTTCTTGTTTTGATCCACTCCATCTATCTTTTACATCTTTGGCTGGCAGCAGACGGTGCAGAAGGACTGCATGCCATCCACATCTCATGGCTGCTCGGCAGAAGATGGTACACTATGACTGCTAGCCATCCTCATCTCTTGCCTGCCCGGCAGAAGATGGTACAGTACGACTGCTAGCAATCCATATTGCCTGCCTGCTCACCATAAGACGGTTCAATAGGACTGACTGTAGGACTAAAGAGAATGACCTGGTCAAGTCACTCCAAATTTAGTCCCTGCGCCCATGTCTGTCCAGGCGCTCCCAGCCGACGTGGCCAGGAGCACCTCGGACATGACGATGACGGCTACCAGTCGTACTGTACCATCTGCTGCCACAAGGCAAGGGGTTGCTGCTACTGTGTAGCAATGCCGTACCGCGTCTGCCAGCACCCAGGAGACATAGGGTGACGGTTACCTGAGCGGGCTCCATGCTTGCCGTGGTATGGCGTCTGCACAGGTAACTCAGGAAAAAAGGTGCAAAACGATTGTCTGCCCTTGCTTTCACGGAGGGAGGGAGGGAACGGGGGCCTGACGATATGTACCCAGAACCACCCGCGACAATGTTTTAGCCCCATCAGGCATTGGGATCTCAACCCAGAATTCCAATGGGCAGCGGAGACTGTGGGAACTGTGGGATAGCTATCCACAGTGCAATGCTCTGGAAGTCGACTCTAGCCTTGGTACTCTGGAAGCACTCCGCCGAGTTAATGCACTTAATGCACTTAGAGCATTTTCTGTGGGGACACGCACACTCGAATATATAAAACTGATTTCTAAAAAAACGACTTCTATAAATTCGACCTTATTCCGTAGTGTAGACATACCCTATGTGTGAACAGAGTTTCTGTAACTGTAATAGAAATGATCAGGTATTTGCAGGCTACTGTGAGATGTCCTGACAGGGATGAAAGAGGGCTTTGTGCTATAGGGAAGCCAGACAGCATTCTAAATAAAAGTTATCAACTATAATTCCAGGCCAGGAGTTTTGGCATCACAACCCATACATACAATCTTCAGAATAAACCTGTGTAAAGGTTACTCTGTAAAATAGATCAAAGAGATCAATGATAATTTCTGTACCCATGTAAATGTACTGACAGACTAACAATCAAAAGTCCTACAGTACCAGTAAATAGTTAATTTCAGGAGATCCTCTGCAGCATTATTTTTATTATACTTCCTGGCATTGGGGGGTTAAAAATCTAGTTGCCTCAGATACCAAAGGTCTAGTCTACTTATTTTTGTTGAATACTGAACTTATCCTCTATGTATTTGATTTAGGACTCAATAAAAACAAAGGCACTACAAGTTCAGGACCATGAGATCTGGATATAAACACAAACACATGCACTCGCACACGCACACACAAGTAAAAGCCTTATTTCATAGTTTAAAAAACAACATTCTTATGAACTAAAAATAGAAATACATCTCCAATTCTGATGGTCACTAAATGACTGTTTACTGGGGACAGAAACATCTTTTTGATTAGGCTAAAGAAGAACTAATCTTTTGACGCTTTCATATTCTCAGGTACTACATATAGTATTTTTACACTAAAAAGAGACTCTGGGATGCACAGGCGACCATTCCCCCAAAAGCCAGAGACAGGATTATTTTGTAATGAGAGTCAATAACAAATTATTCAGCACTGGATTATCCTGTATCACAAATATCCAGATAGAAATTAGGAAGGGAGCTGAAAGATGCATATGTACTCTTCCTAGTCTTCTTAATTAAAGGGACATCATTCACAAGTGAGGGAAGGGAAGATGTTATTGTGTGGGTAAGACAGGGTCTATCAGCTTTCTCTGCCCCATGCTAGAGGCATCTGTGCTCAAGGAAAACCCATTCAGACCAGGCTACCAACAAGACTTACTTCTCTGGAGGCCTAGCGGTTCTAGGAGGAAATTTACCAATTTGGAGTCAGCAACCTGGTTAACAAGAAGCAGTGTTGGATGAGATTGAGATTTGAGACTGGGATGGAGGAGGAACACATCAGTGCTAGCCCAGAACCAGGTCAGGACCTTCCCTTCAAGCACCACACCTAAGTGCTTGCCTTTGAGGTATGTTGGTTTATTTAAAGGTGCCAACAGCTGAATCATGAGTTTACTATTTTTGTTTAGAGACCAAGTGCATGACATAGGCCACCCTGTTCCTAGTAGGTGGCCACAATTTGTGGACAAAGGGTGCTATGGAGACAGTGGGGTACTCGTAAGATGTTGTGATTTTTTTTTAAAATTGCTTTAGGAATGGACTATTACCTAAGGTAAGTTTGACATTCAGAAAAGACTCATCCTAATCTACCATGGTTTTGAGCTGGAAACCACCCAGTTTTGCATGGGTTCCACCTTAAACTATAAACTGAGCCCAATTTTACTTGAACATTGGCATAAACTAGCAGTTCCCAAAATGTGGGTCACACCCCCAAATGGGGTTATGCCATCAGTAGATGGAGTCATGGCATGGCCATTTTGCACCACACAGCATGGCCTCACATGTAAAGTGTATGCAATGTCATAATGATACAGGACGCCACTTTACTCTACAAAATGGCATCCTCCATACAGTCTGGGGTCCCGGCAGGAAATATTTCATTAAAATGGTGTCATGCCGGCAAAAAGTTTGGCCTGAGACTCACCAAAAGGTCCATGAACATCAGAAAATCTTTTATTGAACCCTCGTGAGGAATCTCTGAAGTTTCTCTAGCTATCACACTAAGGACATTGCTTACTCTTATTGTTGGCAGATTAGGAGGGGTCCCACAGCAGATCATTTTTAGGATAGAAAGACAGTATGGGAAGTATGAGTAGGGGATATGACAGTTGGTCTCTCCAAACAGGGAGAAGGCAGTTCATGCTCTTTCCTGTTTCCTGATTCTGTTGTCTCCAAAACTTCAGATATTATAGACCCTGTCATAAATATAAAGGGAAGGGTAAACCCCTTTAAAATCCCTCCTGGCCAGAGGAAAAATCCTTTCACCTGTAAAGGGTTAAGAAGCTAAAGGTAACCTCACTGGCACCTGACCAAAATGTCCAATGAGGAGACAAGGTACTTTCAAAAGCTGGGAGGAGGGAGAAAAACAAAGGGTCTGTGTCTGTCTGTGTGATGCTTTTGCCAAAGACAGAACAGGAATGGAGTCTTAGAACTTAGCAAGTAATCTAGCTAGAGATGTGTTAGATTATGATTTCTTTAAATGGCTGAGAAAATAGCTGTGCTGAATAGAATTAATATTCCTGTCTGTGTGTCTTTTTTGTAACTTAAGGTTTTGTCTAGAGGGATTCTCTGTGTTTTGAATCTAATTACCCTGTAAGGTATTTACCATCCTGATTTTACAGAGGTGATTCTTTTTTACTTCTATTAAAAGTCTTCTTGTAAGGAAACTGAATCCTTTTTCATTGTTCTCAGATCCAAGGGTTTGGGTCTGTGGTCACCTATGCAAATTGGTGAGGATTTTTACCAAACGTTCCCCAGGAAGTGGGGTGGAAGGGTTGGGAGGATTTTGGGGGGAAAGACATTTCCAAACTACGTTTTCTCAGGAACCCAGATAAAGTTTGGTGGTGGCAGTGGGAGTCCAAGGGCAAAGGGTAAAATAGTTTGTACCTTGGGGAAGTTTTAACCTAAGCTGGTAAAAGTAAGCTCAGGAGGTTTTCATGCAGGTCCCCACATCTGTACCCTAGAGTTCAGAGTGAGGAAGAAACCTTGACAGACCCAATTTAATTTAGGAGGACAGCCTATATCTTATAGCCCCAACTCAAGAATTTTCATCTCCAGTTAATTCATATAGGTAATGTCTCTTATTTGTGTATAGAGTAAAACTTGGATACTCCCTACCATTAGATACTGTACAACAGCACAACAAATGTAACAGTATGTTAGTCAGAGAAGGGGCTAAGAAATATAACAAGTCTCTTATCCAGAAAATACATCATGTCATGATATTAACATGTCAGAAACATGTCATCACCTCACATACAACATCTAATAAAATAGGCATGAATTGCTGTCTTGCTTATAAGTAGGTCCCTTCCAAATTCATGGCCATGAAAAAAGCACCATGGACTGTGAAATCTGGTCTCCCCTGTGAAATCTGACTAGTATAGGGGAGGGACAGGGCTGGGGGCTCCTACAGTGCACCAGGCTCCAGTTGGTAGGCCCAGCCAGGCTGGGGAGAGACGGGGCTTCCTCTTTCCCTAAAGGTTGTTCCCAGGGGCAGGTCAGACGCACCTCTGGGAACCTCCCCTGGCAGCAGGAAGCTCATGGCTTCTGGCTGGGAACCCAACTCTGAAAGCAGCATGTCTGCCAGCAGCAGTGCAGAAGTGAGGTTGGCATGGTAGGTTTAATATGGATTTAAATACCTGAAACTGTGAAATTTATGATTTTTAAAGTTCTATGATGGTGAAATTGATCCCAATGGCTGTGAATTTGGTTTGGTAGCTCTAGTTACGAGCTTAGAAGATTCACTTAAACATCATACCCTGAATTATTTTTAAAAATAGAACATATCATGTCTGTGAGGGGAGGGCTCCTGCCTCATACTGAGAATGAGGGGCGAGCAGCAGGTTATCTCAAGTGCTTATATACGAATGCACAAAGCCTTGGAAACAAGCAGGGAGAACTGGAGGTCCTGGTGATGTCAAGGAATTATGACGTGATTGGAATAACAGAGACTTGGTGGGATAACTCACATGACTGGAGTACTGTCATGGATGGTTATAAACTGTTCAGGAAGGACAGGCAGGGCAGAAAAGGTGGGGGAGTAGCACTGTATGTAAGGGAGCAGTATGACTGCTCAGAGCTCCGGTACAAAACTGCAGAAAAACCTGAGTGTCTCTGGATTAAGTTTAGAAGTGTGAGCAACAAGAGTGAGGTAGTGGTGGGAGTCTGCTATAGACCACCGGACCAGGGGGATGAGGTGGATGAGGCTTTTTTCCGGCAACCCACAGAAGCTACTAGATCGCACGCCCTGGTTCTCATGGGTGACTTTAATTTTCCTGATATCTGCTGGGAGAGCAATACAGAGGTGCATAGATAATCCAGGAAGTTTTTGAAAAGCGTAGGGGACAATTTCCTGGTGCAAGTGCTAGAGGAGCCAACTGGGGGGGGAGCTTTTCTTGACCTGCTGCTCACAAACAGGGAAGAATTAGTGGGGGAAGCAAAAGTGGATGGGAATCTGGGAGGCAGTGACCATGAGTTGGTTGAGTTCAGGATCCTGACACAGGGAAGAAAGGCAAGCAGCAGGATACGGACCCTGGACTTCAGGAAAGCAGACTTCGTCTCCCTCAGGGAACAGATGGGTAGGATCCCCTGGGGGACTAACATGAAGCGGAAAGGAGTCCAGGAGAGCTGGCTGTATTTCAAGGAATCCCTGTTGAGGTTACAGGGACAAACCATCCCGATGAGTCTAAAGAATAGTAAATATGGCAGGCGACCAGCTTGGCTTAACGGTGAAATCCTAGCGGATCTTAAACATAAAAAAGAAGCTTACAAGAAGTGGAACGTTGGACATATGACCAGGGAAGAGTATAAAAATATTGCTCGGGCATGTAGGAATGAAATCAGGAGGGCTAAATTGCACCTGGAGCTGCAGCTAGCAAGAGATGTCAAGAGTAACAAGAAGGGTTTCTTCAGGTATGTTAGCAACAAGAAGAAAGCCAAGGAAAGTGTGGGCCCCTTATTGAATGAGGGAGGCAACCTAGTGACAGAGGATGTGGAAAAAGCTAATGTACTCAATGCTTTTTTTGCCTCTGTCTTCACTAACAAGGACAGCTCCCAGACTGCTGTGCTGGGAATCACAACGTGGGGAGTAGATGGCCAGCCCTCTGTGGAGAAAGAGGTGGTTAGGGACTATTTAGAAAAGCTGGACGCGCACAAGTCCATGAGGCCAGACAAGTTGCATCCGAGAGTGCTAAAGGAATTGGCGGCTGTGATTGCAGAGCCATTGGCCATTATCTTTGAAAACTCGTGGCGAACGGGGGAAGTCCCGGATGACTGGAAAAAGGCTAATGTAGTGCCAATCTTTAAAAAAGGGAAGAAGGAGGATCCTGGGAACTACAGGCCAGTCAGACTCACCTCAGTCCCCAGAAAAATCATGGAGCAGGTCCTCAAAGAATCAATCCTGAAGCACTTACATGAGAGTAAAGTGATCAGGAACAGTCAGCATGGATTCACCAAGGGAAGGTCATGTCTGACTAATCTAATCGCCTTCTATGATGAGATTACTGGTTCTGTGGATGAAGGGAAAGCAGTGGATGTATTGTTTCTTGACTTTAGCAAAGCTTTTGACACGGTCTTCCACAGTATTCTTGTCAGCAAGTTAAACAAGAATGGGCTGGATGAATGCACTATAAGGTGTGGAGAAAGTTGGCTAGATTGTCGGGCTCAACGGGTAGTGATCAATGGCTCCATGTCTAGTTGGCAGCCAGTGTCAAGTGGAGTGCCCCAGGGGTTGGTCCTGGGGCCGGTTTTGTTCAATATCTTCATAAATGATCTGGAGGATGGTGTGGATTGCACTCTCAGCAAATTTGCGGATGATACTAAACTGGGAGGAGTGGTAGATACGCTGGAGGGCAGGGATAGGATACAGAGGGACCTAGACAAATTGGAGGATTGGGCCAAAAGAAATCTGATGAGGTTCAATAAGGATAAGTGCAGGGTCCTGCACTTAGGACGGAAGAACCCAATGCACAGCTACAGACTAGGGACCGAATGGCTAGGCAGCAGTTTTGCGGAAAAGGACCTAGGGGTGACAGTGGACGAGAAGCTGGATATGAGTCAGCAGTGTGCCCTTGTTGCCAAGAAGGCCAATGGGATTTTGGGATGTATAAGTAGGGGCATAGCGAGCAGATCGAGGGACGTGATCGTTCCCCTCTATTCGACATTGGTGAGGCCTCATCTAGAGTACTGTGTCCAGTTTTGGGCCCCACACTACAAGAAGGATGTGGATAAATTGGAGAGAGTCCAGCAAAGGGCAACAAAAATGATTAGGGGTCTGGAACACATGACTTATGAGGAGAGGCTGAGGGAACTGGGATTGTTTAGCCTGCAGAAGAGAAGAATGAGGGGGGATTTGATAGCTGCTTTCAACTACCTGAGAGGTAGTTCCAGAGAGGATGGTTCTAGACTATTCTCAGTGGTAGAAGAGGACAGGACAAGGAGTAATGGTCTCAAGTTGCAGTGGGGGAGGCTTAGGTTGGATATTAGGAAAAACTTTTTCACTAGGAGGGTGGTGAAACACTGGAATGCCTTACCTTGGGAGGTGGTAGAATCTCCTTCCTTAGAAGTTTTTAAGGTCAGGCTTGACAAAGCCCTGGCTGGGGTGATTTAATTGGGGATTGGTCCTGCTTTGAGCAGGGGGTTGGACTAGATGACCTCCTGAGGTCCCTTCCAACCCTGATATGATTCTATGCTCTCTGTGGTAGGGAATTAAGAGAATGTTGGAACCTGAGAGTCTTGTGGATTGAGTTCTTTAGGAACAGTATTTCTTGAGAAAATGAATATAATTTGAAAGAGAAATTGGCTTTGGAAATAGAGAATCTTACAATCTCACACTTGAGAGGCAAACTATTACATCTGATTATCAAAACACTGGTTAAAGCATCGTTTAACAAAACATCTAGAATCCCAAGTGTTTAAGTAGTAAGTCACAACGTTTTCTCTCTGATTCTGGTGTAATGACTTATTTTAGAGTAAAAATAGAACACTGTATGACAGCCAAATCCAAATGAGTGTAGGCATGTCTATCAAGGCTCAGAACTCACCCAGGATGACAGATGTAGAATTTACCAGAGATCTTGCAGCTCACCAGCAACTAGCACTTTCTTTTAGAGAGTGTGAAATCCACAACTCCCATATTAAGCCACTAGTGCTCAGAAAGTTTGACAAGATAAAACTGCTTGAGAGAGATTATCAGTAAAGTTTTGTAGATTAATAGTAATATCACTGAACCTGCTAGATTAAATTTGCCAACGTGCAAAGCTTGAGTGATTGTAATTTGAGTATTTTGAGTAATTTGCAGAGATGGTTGGAATAGATGTATGCCTTAATCTTAAATATCCTTCAAAGGCAGAAAAACTCTATGCAGTTAGAAATAAAAAGCAAAGCTGGTTAATCACAGCAATGTACTGAAAGGATTAAACAATGACCAGAGGGAAATCTTGGTAAGACACTTTATTATAAAGATTCAGAAAGGTCCATAGATTTAAGTGATGAAAATTAAGTTGAAAAGGAGCTTGGGAACATTGCTGAAGTCCTAGCAGTACACCTGTAATGTAGTATTATAAAGAAAACAAAACAATGAAAGAGCAAAATTATGGTTTAAAAGAAAATTTAGATATACAAAAGGCTCCTTTTGAGATCTGAAAGGGGAAATCTCTAATGAAACATGACTGTCATGGAAATATTATAAAATATATGGTAGAATAAGAGAGGCACTGGTTTATAATAAACTTGACTGACACAGAAGTTAAAATAACTATATGACACAAGCACTATTGTTTGAAGTGGTTAAAAAAAAAGAAGGAAGAAATCTGGGAAATTTAGGCTCTTTAGCCCCAAAAGAATGTTTATTTTTACTTCTAAGAATTAAAGAAACTTTTTTTTCCTTTAAATGGTTTAACTACACAGGTGCTTTTCCTGACAAGGATCGTTAAGCAACAACTTGTGCAGGGTTCAGTGTGGACTGTCACTGCACCAGAGGGAGGTCAGGGTGAGACCATGCCTCTGGAGGAACAATTACTCCCAGCTATGCAGGGGGAGTAGATACCCTTCATTATTCTTTTGGGGGTAGAGCTTCCCTTTCCATGTTCTGCCTCTTATAAGACCTTAAATACCCACTCTGAGCTCATTACTACCCCTAGGGATGTTAGGAAAGAAGAGCCTCTGTAGTTGTGTCTAACCCCTGAAGAATGCATTCAAGAGAATAGAAGTCCCCTTCCCTCTGCCCTGTATGAGAGGCAGTGTGGTTTACTGGATAGGACCCACCTTCAAAATCAACAGAGCGGAGTTCTATTCCTGGCTTTGTTACTGACCTGCTGGGTGACTTTGGAAAAGTCACTTCACCTGTCTGTTTTCATTTACTCTCTTGCTCTGTGCAGTCTGTTCAGACTGCAAGTCTCCTTCTATGCATTTGTACTGTGGTTAGCACAACAGGGTCCTGATATCAAGCAATGCCACTATAATACTGCAATGGCCAGGTTTCACATTTTAACATATTCTGAGCTTTACTTCACATTTTTTTGCTCTGAAGGAATACTTGGTTGAAGCAGCAATGTCTTCAGAATGCCAGAGAATAGTTAATAAAACCTGAGTGTATCCTGAGCTTGGCACATCTTTCCCACAAGCTAATTGTAACACAGATTTTCTTCTTGTAGCTGCATCACTGCATTCCTATGTTATCAGAAAATGTTACTGTCAAGTAAATAAATTGCCAAATTAGTATGATGAGATAATTGCTAAATTATGTCAATTAGCAAAGAGAAGGGACTGAATAGAGGATGCAATGATAAAATGCACAGTAAATTGTAAAGTGACATAAAATCAGGAATCTGGTACTGAGCCATTGTGAATCATCTTTCCCTCCTAGCAGGAGCACATATCATCAGAAGGTAGAAAACTATGTTTAATAAGATCATGCAAGCAAGTGCACAGATTTCAGAAAATAAATAAAATGCCAGAATCACTAATCTTAGAAATTACACATACATAGGCTGCAAAAAGAATAACCTCAGACATATTTATTTGCTTTACTATTGCAAATCCCAAGACAACAGGTAAAAAAGTGCAATGCTAGAAGCCTATCGGAGTTGACAAACTAGCCCATGTAAGTGGAAACATCCCATTCTTAGAATGCAGGCTTGGCAGATGGATTCAGTAAAAATTACTATGCCGTATTTTCATATTCTCTACTAAGGTCATCACTTGCATGCTTCTTAGGGAAAAAACAACCAACCAACCCTGTCCACCTTTCCAGAAGATACCAGAAACCAGAAATAATCAGCCCACACCTATACTAGTTTCCAATAAATAATATAAATGTTCACTTTAGCAGAGGGCTGTATTGTCAAATATTCATAAGCATGACCCTTCTGTGGAGAAAATATAATATAAAATTACAATTAAAATTAAAGAGAGTCAGAGCAGAGTTATGATGGCTTTGACTACAATTGTAAATGAAAAGTCAACTGAAGCAATTAAATGTTATAGTGTGAGAGCTAGAGAAAGTGACTCTTAATATCATATCCACATTTTTTGAGTATCAGTCATTACCTGGAATTTCCTCAGTGTAAGAACCTACTGGATCAGATTATCAAGTCTCTAGCAGTTTCTTCTTCAGTGGCCCAGGTTTGCTGTTTTAAGAGAAAGTGAAATCCCCACATAAGACTACTTAGCTATTTTATGTATTTTGTAAAGGACCTACCACATTTTGGCCTCTCAGAAATAATAAAGCACTTTCCATCAAGAATCTCAAACTGTTCTCTTCCTAAACAATTGTGTAATTATGTACATTGAATAAACAATTCCTTCTTTAGCCCTAAAGTTAACACTCTGAATCACAATTAACTACCCATATACTAATGTACCTTATAAATGTTATTGATCAGATGGTTATTAAGCCCTTTAAAAAAAATCCAACCACAGTATTTGATTTGACTTCTTGCAACAGTGAGCTCATTATATGTTGTTTTGCAGCAGTATTTCCTTATATTACTTCTAAATTCACTGGGCATCCATTTCCTCTAGTTGTCCCTTGCTCTTGTTTTCTGGGGCATGATAAAAGGGAGGCATCACTTGTTTTTGTCATCTTTTATCGCTGTGGAAATAGTAGTCAAGTCATCTCCGTCAATTGTCCTTTATATGCAAAATAATCCTAGCGTTGCCCTTTCTCTCTTCTTATGTAAGCTCTGCTACACATAACCTGTAACCTTCTTCATTGTCCTTCACTGGACCTTTTCAATCTCAGCTATTAAAAATCAAAGCAACAGCTTCTTTTTTTTGTCCTGACAACACTCCAAATTCAATCTTGCCTATAAAAATCTAAACTTTTTCTTTTTCATACATCATCTCCCTCCACCAACTCCAACAATCAAGTTTACTGCATTTCTGTATTTAACGGGCAGTTCTGATGATGACACAGAAGACAGCAGAAAATAAAGTTTGCTTTTCTTCCACAGCACATCTAGAGCCAAATTCTGACTTTATGCCTCCACATGGCTCCCACTGACACTAATGAAAGCCCCACATGTGTGTTCTATCTATTTATCTAGGAATTTATACCACTACAAGGTATTAACACTCAAACTTGTGACAGTGGGAGTTTTCAAAAGTTGGGTATTTCAGAATGGGAATTTCAAAAGCTGTCGGAATGTTAATGAGCAAATCCCAGAAAAAATGAACAGTTCATCAGTTTTGAAATGGTTCTTTTTTTCGAAAAAAAAAACCCATTCTCTAATACAAACAGGAAATGATTTGGGGGAAGTACTATAGCCTGTGTTTTACAAGATGTTGAGATGAGGTGAAGATGTGGTAATACAGACTATGATGGGCAGATATATTTTTATAATGCATGCTTTTATGTAATTTATTTATAATATATGATAAATAAAATGCATGATGTGTGGTGATACAAAGGACCAGCTAGCTCTCATTTTGGATGATCTGCAAAACTCTCTCATGACATTTTTAACAACACACCATTGTGAACTCTTTCTTTCATTGTAGATATGCAATATGATGTTTGGCATGTGCCCCTGGCTTTGAGAATTAGTGATAAAAACCCACCCTAATAACTATTTTGTAACTGAATACATATTTGAACTACATGAGTGAGAATTCATGATGTGTTGCTGGTGGTAAAACAACCGAGAGTGAGCTCTGCATATTTTTTTTAAAGTGTCATTGGTTTGGACTTCTCATTCTTTTTGTTTTTGATTGTTTGTTTTATGCAACAAATACATTTTCTTTCAGATTCATTATACCCAATTAACATAAAAACATAGACTTACTTTCAAGTCACAATTTCACACCGTTTTCCAGAGTGAGCAGGTTTAATTACCAATAATAATTATAGAACTAAGGCCTGGTCTACACTACGAGTTTATGTCGGATTTAGCACCTGTCCACACAACAAAGCCGTTTTTTTTTTTTACATAAAGGGCTCTTAAAACCAACTTCTGTACTCCTCCCCAACGAGGGGATTAGCGCTGAAATCGACATCGCCGTTTCGAATTAGGGTTAGTGTGGACGCAATTCAAAGGTATTGGCCTCCGGGAGCTATCCCACAGAGCACCATTGTGACTGCTCTGGAGAGCACTCTGAACTCGGATGCAGTGGCCAGGTGTACAGGAAAAGCCCCGGAAACTTTTGAATCTCATTTCCTGTTTGACCAGGCAAGAGGAATCCATGCTATCAGAACTAAATTCCAAAAGACGAAAAACTACATGATGTGTTGCTGGTGGTAAAACAACCAAGAGTGAGCTTTGCATATTTTTTTTTAAGTGAGAGGTGATAAAAACTTTCTCCTCCCACACGTCATTCGACACACTTTGCAATATCTTACTCCGCTTATCATCCAAAGGCATTAAATAGGGATACTTGTTCTGTAAGATGCTATTCAGTGTGTGTACCATGTCAGAATCTAGCCCTATGTACTTTGTTAATTACCTATTTTAGAGTTGGTTTTAGACATTCCAACGGAGTATTTAAAAAATCATTTGAGATAATCTGGATAACGCAACTGTGATGAACTGTATTTATTTTGCCCTCTTGTCCACTTGACCCAATCTTTGCTATTTTTTATAGGCAGGATCCATGGACAATCATCTAAAGTGTGTGGGGCACCTGCACCTGATCCCACTCTTCATATCTCAAATGCTCCCCGCACCAGCAGTCTGATCCACCTGGCCCTTGAGCCCCTTTAGCCACCTCTTCCAAATTTGAAAGAGTGGCACTGTGACCCCATGGACCAGGTCAACATTATTCAGTCAAATTTGATTTGGCTGCCCCTGCGACACGACAGAAGTGTAGCAAGGTCAAATCTGACTAAGTGACAGCCAGACCAGCTTTGAATGAGTGGGGTCACGGTGCCATTCATGTTTGGCCGTGACAAAAAGTGCGTGGGCCATGGCCTGGGTGGATCCCCTCAGCTCCGTGGCCTAAGATAAATATCATTTAAAATCTTAGGAATACTCACTCACTCCTAGTAAACTTACTACTGAAGTGAAAGCAAGTTGCTGTACTCAAAGAGTAGCAGTCTGAGAGCAATTAGAGCTATCTTTTTAAGTTTAGACCTACACATCTTTATTCATTTTTACTTCTTCTGCTGCTCAAAATATCATCTCCTTTTAGCACTCATGGTCTGGGTAGGAGATATTACTCTCACATCTATCACATTCTAATTAGAATTCTTAATTTTTTCTTTGACAAACTGGCAATATTCCATACCTTGTGATTTTAATATGAACTCAATGTGGAGTATCCAACTTTATCTGCATAACCATCGACCCATGCAACTCATCGCTTCATTACCACTTGGATCACCATCTGTGGTTGTTCAGATCTACTCTCTGCAGCATTACAATGCTCCTTCAAACCAGTTCACTCATATTTACTGTTCACTTGAAAACAGTGTTACAGCTTCATGATAAATGTTTGGACACAACTCTGGAGTTAGTCCTGGATGTATAATAATCATCATTCCATAAGCCTTTCAAAATAGAACTGAAACTTTGCTCCACAATTAATAACTGAAATCAGCACTCAGTAAGTACACTATATAAATGTATCCAAGAGCTACCACTGTGCCTTAATAATTACTGACTGTTAAATAAACAAGTTCAACAAATGAAACAAAATAAATCCAAGCAAGGCTGAAGTCAACATAACACTAATTTATTTTTTCTGTGCAGATGGCAGCCATCTTGAGTTTTCTGCAGGTGTTTGCATTTTAAAGAAACACAATCAGCAAACCTTAAATTATGGTCTTTCTATGATAAGATAAAAAAAAGACAGTTATAAATCCATATGCTTTTAGATTCTTCATTATGAAATATGTCAGACACACTTCTCTGAGTGTGTTTTATCACCTAAAGGAGAAAAATCCAAATCTGGTCTTGCATGGATCAGCAGACAAAAGAGTCGTTAGTCCATATTTATTTAATATCCAGTCTACACAATTCTATTGCTTGCTTGGTTCTTTCTATTATCCAAAAAAAACCCTACACTGAGTGGAATGATTTGAGTCACTGAAGTAACAGAATAGCAGAAAAATTATTTTAAAAACTGCAATGAAGAAAGTTTCTGTCAATTAGGGTAAGAACACAATATTTTTACAAGTATTGCACTGTTAATAGCAAACTATGTTTGGTTTTAATTATGATGCAATTAATTAGAAAATGCAGACAGATGTGTGTGGTGTTTCATTGTGGACACCACAGAAAGAAACAGAAAAGATAGTGAGGATGACAAACTCTGAAGGTTTCAGTTTTGTGTGCGTGGTCTGATTGAGAGACGTGACACTGAACAAGCCCCTGTAGGACTGGGTTCTGTAGATACAGTATTCTAGTTGTATACTGTTGTTGTTGGGATTTTTTTTTAGCTCAATCAAAAAGCAGATTAAAGTTTCTAACACCTTTTAATATAAGAGCTAAGCATCACCAGCTTGATGTTTCCCCCCCCCCCCCCATCCCATAGGCACATTGCTCAGAGTAACATCATTTTCTAGGTCAGGAATTCTTGATGTTCTTCTAAACCCCAAACCTCACAGTCTCCCTGTTAATACCCATCACACTTTTGAATAATTCCATATCCTAGAACTCTCTGAGTCCCTATCCCAGCTGTCTTCATTCAGTTATGGCTCCTTGGTTGAGAACCAAGGTCTCTTGTTACTTGCCGACTATTGGCTTGAGCTAACTTCCATTTAAATCAATACAAGGATTCCCCTTGACTAGGATGGGAATTGTATTGGGCCCTATTTCTCTTGAAGTTTGGTCCTTTTTGCCCCTAATTGTTCATTTAATTTAAGTTTGCCAGATGGTATCTGGCAAATAATAATATGAAATACATCAAAATATAGACAGAAAACCTCCATTGATTAATTCTATTGCACATTGTATATGCCCAAGCACAGGCATACTAGAGAAGTTAAGCATCTGGTTTACTAAAGACCAAGTTTTATCCTTCCATGCAACAATGTATAGTGGGGGAAATAATTAAGTCAAAAGCTGCATGAGTATAAGCTTGACCCCACTTAGCACATAGTGCAGAGGAAGAAAGTAAGGTTTAAAAATGTGTTAGCTAGTTACTGTCAATGCAAGAGTCCTCCCTGTAAATAATGCAATATTGTGTATTTGTTTTCATCCCCTTTGCACTGTGTATGGGAGGGTTTGGACTCATTTCAGCAAGTTTGGTCAAAAAGTTTTAGGTGGAATGGGATGGCCGGGAAAGGTTCATGATACTTGCATCTTCAGGAACTCTGGTCTGTTTAAATGGCTGCAGGAAGGGATTTACTTCCCAGACCAGAAAATAACTGTTAGGATGTTGAAATGCCTATAGTTATCCTTGGGGACCCAGCCTACCACTTAATGCCCTGGCTCATGAAGCCATACACAGGCAGCCTGGACAGTAGTCAGGAGCTTTTCAACTATAGGCTGAGCAAGTGCAGAATGGTGGTAGAGTGTGCATTTGGACGTTTAAAGGGTTGCTGGCAGTTTAGTGACTTGCTCAGACCACAGCAAAACCAATATTCCCATTGTTATTACTGCTTGCTGTGTGCTCCACAATCTCTGTGAGAGTAAGGGGGAGACGTTTATGGCTGGGTGGGATGTTGAGGCAAGTTGCCTGGCCGCTGAATACGCGCAGCCAGACACCAGGGCGGTTAGAAGAGCACAGCAGGAAGCACTGTGCATCACAGAAGCTTTGAAATCCAGGGTACTGTGTGACACTTCTGTTTGTTTCTCCTTGATGAAAACCCACCCCCTTTGTTTCCTCTAAATTCCCTGTAAGCCACCCGCCCTCCTGTTCGATCACAGCTTGCTTGCAAAGGAAATAAAGTCACTATCATTTAAAAAACATGTATTCTTTATTAATTGATTATAAAAATAGGGAGATAACTCACTAGGTAGCCTGGGTGGGGTGTGGGAGGAAGGTAGGAGGGAAGAAAAAGCCACTTTAAAACATGTTGAATGAGAGCCTTCTGTTGCTTGGGCTGTCCACTGGGGTGGAGTGGTTGGGTGCCCGGAGCCTCCTACCCCCGCTTTCTTGGGCATCTGGATGAGGAGGCTACGGAACTTGGGGAGGAGGGAGAGCGGTTAAACAGGGGCTGCAGTGGCAGTCTGTGATCCTGCTGCCGTTCATGAACCTCCACCAGGTGCCGGAGCATGTCCGTTGGATCCTGCAGTAGCCCCAGTGTTGCCTCATGCCTCCTCTGATTTTCCTTTCTCCACCTCTCCTCACGTTCATCGGCCACTTTCCTGTACTCTGCTATTGTGTCCCTCCACACATTCTGCTGAGCTCTGTCAGTGCCGGATGACTGCATGAGCTCAGAGAACATTTCATTGCGCGTGCGTTTTTTTTCGCCGCCTTATCTGAGATAGCCTTTGGGATGGAGGAGGGAGGCTTGAAACATTTTAAGCTGCTCGAGGGAAAAGGGAGTTAAGTATTTAAAAAGATACATTTTACAGAACAATGGCTATACTCTTTCACGGTGAACAACACTATTTACATTACATAGCACATGTGATTTTGGTACAAGGTCACATTTTGCATCTTATGTTGAGCGCCTGCGGCTTTGGTGTTACAGATCACACACGCAGTGCCGGGCAACAGAACTCGGCTTCCAGGCAGCCATGGTAAGCCATAGTCTTTCGGCTTCTGCAACCTTCATAACAGCAGCGCCCTCCTCTCCCATACCAAGCAAAGCACATTGAGTCAGCCATTCAGTGCTGAGGTTTTCCTGTTAACGTGCAGCAGCAGAAACCAAACTAACCCCCCACAATCCAATTCTCTGGGATGATTGCTTTACCCCTCACCCCACCACGTGGCTGGTATCAGGGAAGATCCCTGCTAGCCAAATGTGAACAGCTCAGCCACAATGCCCCCTCACCACCGCGTGGCTAACTGTGGGGAGGATTTCTTTTCAGACACAGTCAAACATCCCAGTAGGAATGGCCACCTCTGAATGTACCCTTAATTAAATTCCCCTATTTCAACCAGGTGACCATGAATGATATCACTCTCCTGAGGATAACACAGAGAGATAAAGAACGGATGTTGCTTGAATGCCAGCAAACACCGGGACCAATGCTGCCAGGCTTTGTCATGCAATGATACCAGATTACTTGCTACTAGCATGGCATGGTAAAGTGTCCTACCATGGAGGACGGAATAAGGCTGCTCTCCCCAGAAACCTTCTGCAAAGGCTTTTAGAGTACCTCCAGGAGATCCTCATGGAGATGCCCCTGGAGGATTTTCGCTCTATCCCCAGACACGTTAACAGACTTTTCCAGTAGCTGTACTGGCCACGAATGCATCCCAAGTCCTCAGGGCTACTTAATCATTAAAAAAAATACTTGCTTTTATAACATGTATTATATTTAAAAAGGTACACTCACCAGAGGTCCCTTCTCCGGCTTCATTGGGTTGGGAGGGTATTTCAGTCAGGGTGATAAAAAGATCCTCGCTGTCGGGGAGAACGGTGTTCTGTGTGCTCTCCTCAAGCTTGTCCTCCTCCTCCTCATCTTCCCCATCCGCATAATCCTCAGGCATGGTGGAGAGTACCCCATCGTCGGAGTCCAAGGACAGGGATGGGGTAGTGGTGGCGGCCCCCCCTAGAATTGCATGCAGCTCAGCATAGAAGCGACATGTCTGGGGCTCTGTCCCAGAGCGTCCATTTGATTCTTTGGTTTTCTGATACTCTTATCTGAGCTCCTTAAGTTTCACGCGACACTGTGTTGGGTCCCTGCTGTAGCCTCTGTCCCTCATGGACTCGGAGATTTTTTTAAATGTTTTGGCATTTTGTCTTTTGGAACGTAGTTCTGATAGCACAGATTCCTCTCCCCATACAGCAATCAGATCCAGTACCTCCTGTTCGGTCCATGCTGGAGCTCTTTTTCGATTCTGGGACTGCATGGTCACCTGCGCTGATGAGCTCTGCATGGTCACCTGTGGTGATGAGCTTGCCTGGCCAAACAGGAAATGAGATTCAAAAGTTCCTGGGGCTTTTCCTATACACCTGGCCAGTGCACCTGAGTTCAGAATGCTGTCCAGAGTGGTCACAATGGTGCACTGTGGAATAGCTCCCGGAGGCCAATACCTTTGAATTGCATCCACACTAACCCTAATTCGAAACGGCGATGTTGATTTCAGCACTAATCTACTCGTTGGGGAGGAGTACAGAAATTGGTTTTAAGAGCCCTTTATGTTGAAAAAAATGGCTTTGTTGTGTGACAGGTGCAGGGTTAATTCGATTTAACGCTGCTAAATCCAACATAAACTCGTAGTGTAGACCAGGCCTTAGTTCTATAATTATTATTGGTAATTAAACCTGCTCACTCTGGAAAACTGTGGAATTGTGACTTGAAAGTATGTTTTTACGTTAATTGGGTATAATGAAAGAAAATGTACTTGTTGCATAAAACAAACAAACAAAAACAAAAAGAATGAGAAGTCCAAACCAATGGCCTGCAGAGGACTGATCTGAAGGGTTGGAATGAAGGAATTTTGTCCCACTAGTCTCTGGGTTGGAGCTGTGATAGTTGATCAGGCTTTACTCAGATGATATTAGTGATCACTGTGGTTATACCATCATGTGACTGTAATAATACAGAAGAACTTGATTAGCAATAGAGTAAACAGTTACACTCTCTCTTGTTCCGCTTCACTGCAGGGTTCATGCCTAGAACCATGCTCCTTCCTCAACTACCTGGCTTCTTGTTACAGATTTAAAAAGAAAGAGTTCACATTTTCATGGTACTAATTCCTCTATTCACAGAACTTCTCTGTGCTTTTGTGATGGTACATGATACTGCATTGAGATGAAGTTCTTCCTTATCATACCAATACAAGAAGCACTAGGAAATAAATAGCTAGATAAACTCTCTTGCTTAATCCACAGAAAGGCTCAGAAAAACAAATAAAAAAAATTCTGCCATGACCACATGAAGGGTTCATGTTTAGCTATTCCACCTGGAAGCAGGCAGGGCACACCTTGACTGCTTTGTAGAAGCAATGCACACATTGCTCTATCCAAGGACAAGGGCTAGATATGAACCATGAAAACTTGATTGTTGGGACAGTAACTGCGGGAGGCTTTCTTAGCCTGGGCTCAAGGCCTGAGAACCAGGATTGTAGTAGCTAAAAGATGCAACTAAGTATATTAATCAACGTCATACATTCTTTTGTGTATCTTTTTGCTGTAGCAGTGTGTAATGCTTAGGGGGGAGAAATATAATAAAAGGAGAAGGTGGAAGGCGGGGGGCAGAATGCCCATCTCAGCTGACCAGCCTGCTTTCTTGCATAAAGCTGTGTTCTGTCTCATCATTGAACTGCCACAACTGGCGCCCAAACGTGGGGCCCTCAGCACTCACCTCGCCCGGCAAGGGTTTCAGACGCGTCACTCATCCGCTTCGTGGATCCCGGTGAGTATTTTTCATTGTGGTAAGTATGGGAAGCTCCCTCTCTGCTTTGCAAGTGCAACACCGCAATGAGCTGCAGTATTTGCTGCGTAAGGCTCAGCATGACTGCCCGGCTCGAGCACTTACTCTCCTGCTACAGGAGGTGCGTGCCCAGTGCCCGTGGTATCCTGAAGCCGGAAGCCTTAAGCTAGCGGACTGGGAGCGATTGGGCCAGACATTGCACGAAGAGCCTCGAGCGCCCATGCAGGCTTTACATGCCTGGCACCTCTGTCGCGACGCAATACTGCGTGTCACCTCGGATAGGCCCTCTTTCACGAGGCTGGTGCTCTCGCCACGCCCGTCGGCTCCTGTAGCCATCCCCGTTGCAGCTATCCCCCCTTCTACTGACACAACCCAGCGTGTCGCTTCGGAAAGACCCTCTCCCGTACCCACAGCCCCCCCTCTCCCTGCCTTGCCCCCGGTGTCTTCATTACCACCGCCTCCCTTGCCTTCCCCACCGGAGCCAGTGCGTGATCACCCTCCCTCCGTGGGGCCCCATGCTCCGGGGCCCCCCGGAGGGTCATCTGCATCTGCTCAGAAGCTTTCGCTGGTGCAACAAATGGTTCACGCGGCGAAAGCTCGATCAGATCTTACAGCGGAGGAGCTGGCTGATCTGCTCTCAGTTTGCCCGGTGACCTGGCAGAATGATGACCAGGGCAACCCCGTGAGCACCTGGACCACTTTGTCATACTCGGTGGTTAGAGAGGTGAGGAAAGCAATTCGTGAGTTTGGCCTGACTAGCACTTTTGTGCGTGGTCTTGTTGAAGGGATAGGTACTGGGTACTCCCTAGTCCCTGAGGATTGGAAAACGCTGCTGCGCATGATGTTATCACCTAGTCAGTATGTTATTTGGCTTAGTGAGTTTCGGCAGATGGCAGAACGCCAAGCTCAGATACACGCAGGGGCTATCATTTATGATCAATTGGTAGGGGAGGGCCAGTTTGCTACTATTCAAATGCAGTCTCAACTCCCTCAGGCCATTTTCCCCATTATTTCCACCTGTGCCCAACATGCTTTCAAGAAGATCCCGGATTCAGGCAAGCCTACCAAAAGCTTTGTCAGTATCCGTCAGGGTGCCTCAGAGTCCTTTTTGGATTTTACCAATAGATTGCATGAGGCTATCCTCCGGCAGGTGGATAACACTGAGGCAGCTCACGAGCTCCTGTTAAAATTGGCAGTTGAAAATGCAAACGAGGATTGCCGCCGTGCTCTCCAGGCAGCGCAAGCCTCTGGTATTTTAGAGCTCTCAGACATGCTGCGGGCGTGCCAGAACATTGGCACACATGCCCACAAGGCTGGAGTTCTGGCTGCCGCCCTCAGAAAAACTGGGAAGGAGGGGAAGCGTTGTTACCGCTGTGGTAAGGAGGGTCATTTTCAGCGGGAGTGCCGCTCATCTAAAGCACCAGCCCGACCCTCCAAGAAGTGCCCCAAGTGTGGGAAAGGTTATCACTGGGCTAATCAGTGTCGTAGCGGGTCGGGAAACCGCGCGACGGGTCCCCCCCGAACCCAGGGCCAAACGGGGGTGTTTCCCACTCAGACAACCGTTCCTCTGCCTTAAAATCCATAGACTCTATGAGGGCGGCGACTGCTGGAAGTGCAGGGCTTGATTTGATCATGCAGGAGGACACTGACTTTCGGCTGCCAGGGGAGGTCTGTGCCATACCTACACAGGTGACGGGACCTCTCCCTGCCGGCTTTGTAGGTCTTGTTCTCCCTCGCTCACATGCTGGAAAACAGGGCTTTTTTGTCATTCCAGGGGTCATTGATGCTGATTACACTGGCATTGTTAAGGTTCAGGTGTGGACTCATCTTCCACAGTCGCTCCCGCGTGGACGGTCAATTGCACAATTGATTTTAGTCCCCTATCAGGTGCCAGCTGCCGAGGATCGAACTCGGGGCGGAGGCGGCTTTGGATCGACGTTGTCTCACTCGCCGTCTCACAGCGCGTCTTCTCCACTTGTTGCTCTGACAATGTCAGTCCGCCCCTCGAAACCTCAGTTAACACTTCTCTTAAATGATGTTCCTTTTACAGGGCTGGTGGACACTGGAGCTGACGTTACGGTGATTCGTGATCTGGAGTGGCCGGTTAGTTGGCCTACGGTTCCTTCTAAAGAATTGTGGGGGATCGGGGGTAGTAAACCCGGGCGCCAAAGCTTGTCTTGGGTCACGGTCTCTAAACCGGGAGGCCGTACCCTTGCTACTATCCGCCCTTTTGTGCTCCCTGTCCACCTTAATATTTGGGGCCGTGACTTACTTACAAAGTTGGACACCACCCTCGATATTAACATCTGATGGCCCAAAACCCTCCCTCACCCACCGTGCCCTCCGCATTACCCTTGGTGTGGCAATCTTTAGAGCCCGTATGGATTGACCAGTGGCCCCTCCCTCTAGAAAAGCTAAAAGCACTTCAGTTGCTTGTACAGCAGCATTTGCAAGCACAGCGACTGGAAAGCTCCACTAGTCCCTGGAACACCCCGGTGTTCGTTATTAAGAAAAAATCGGGTGCTTGGCGGCTGTTACATGACTTAAGGGAAATAAATAAACGCATCCAACCTATGGGCCCCTTGCAATTTGGCTTGCCAAATCCAAATTTAATTCCTCAAACCGATCAACTTTGTGTGTTAGATTTAAAAGATTGTTTTTTTACCATCCCCCTTTGCCCTCAAGATCGTGAAAAATTTGCATTTACGGTGCCACAATATAATAATCAGCAACCCTCTCAAAGGTATCAGTGGAAGGTCTTGCCCCAGGGAATGCAAAATAGTCCAACCTTGTGTCAGCTTTTTGTGGATCGGGCCCTTGCCCCTTTTCGTGCCCGGTACCCTTCGCTAAAGGTCTACCATTACATGGATGACATTTTGCTAAGTGGTCCCCGGGTCACGGCCCAACAGCTTGAATCTTTATCTCAGATTCTCGGCCAAAATGGCCTGTTAGTGGCACCAGAAAAAATCCAACGCTCTTATCCCTACCACTACCTCGGATATAAGGTTTTACAAACCTATGCTGCTCCGGTTCGTCCGGAATTAATTCTACCTCAACCCCTAACCCTTGTTAAATTGCAACAGATCTTGGGTCATTTAAATTGGATTCGGCCCTACTTTTGTCTCCCCACTTCCATGCTGCAGCCGTTGTTTGAGCTCCTCCGTGGAGCCCGGGCACCGGGTGCAGTTATTGCCATCGCTGAAAAACATACTGCCTGCATTCAACAAATCAATGCAGCATTGAGTCAGCAGTTTGTGGACAGACTCCCAGAGGTCCGTCCCTTACGATTGGTTCTTCTTGCCACCCCTCATACGCCAACTGCGGCTCTGTTTGTACCTCGTACAGACACAGCCGTCTCTATTATAGAATGGCTATACCTTTCATCCACCCCTCCTCGAAATATTTATCCGTATTTAGATGCCCTATCTGATCTTGTTCGTAAAGCCCGCCACCGTGCAGTGCAACTCACTGGCACTGACTTAGTTGCCATTGTGCTCCCCTTGTCCCGTACTGAATTTGACTCTTTGTGCCACACCTCCTTGGCCTGGCAGGTTGCTCTTTGTGATTATGTGGGAGAGATTTCTTACAATCCTCCAAAGGATCCTCGGTTGGTCATTACCCAAAAGGTACCCCTAGTTGTTCATCGTCTTAGCCGCTCTCAACCCATTGTTTCCGCTGTCACTCTTTTTACTGATGGCTCTCCCCACCGAGGTGTAGTCACTTATCAGTTGGGTGACCCCCCTCGTTGGCATTCTCGTTTTACCCTGCCTCAGCGTTCTGCACAGCGTTCAGAATTGGCTGCTGTTATTTTGGCCTTTCAACTTTTTGCTGATTGTCCCTTTAATTTAATTGTGGATACCCATTATGTTTATCAGGTACTTGATCATTTACCCCTTGCCCTCATTACCCCTCAGGTGGATGCAGACCTCCTTCGCCTGTTTTTGTCTTTGCAGCATCTTCTTGCCACTCGTCATTTCCCTTACTTTGTTGCTCATATTCGCAGTCATACCCCTCTACCTGGGCCACTCACTGAGGGCAATGCACGCGCCGATCGCGCGTTGCGTGGTCAGGTAAATTCCCTTTTTTCTGACCCCATTGAAAGCCATGCCTTTTTTCATCAGTCTGCCTCTGTTTTGGCCCGGCAGTTTCACATTCCTGCTGATCATGCACGTTCCATTGTTCGTTCCTGCCCCCACTGTGCTGCTGCTGCTCCTACCTTTTCTTATGCCGTTAACCCCCGAGGTACCGCAGCAAATCAGCTGTGGCAAATGGATGTTACTCATGTGCCACAATTCCGCCCCTATTCGTTTTTACATGTTTCCGTTGATACTTATTCGGGTTTCCTTTGGGCAACCCCACAACGTGGGGAAGCCACTAACAAAGTTATTCACCATTTGCTGGCCTGCTTTTCTGTTATGGGTTGCCCCTGCCAAATTAAAACAGATAATGCCCCAGCCTACTGCTCTGCAGCCCTCTCCACCTTTTGTGCCCGCTGGGACGTCCGTCTTAAACACGGCATCCCTTATAATTCTACGGGCCAAGCCATTGTTGAACGTGCCAATCGCACACTCAAAACCTTGCTGGACAAACAATTAAAACAAGGGGAGCTGCGTCTCCGAACCTTAGGAGATATTCAACAACAAATGCATATCCTCTTGTTTTCTTTAAATAATTTAACGTTGAATGCAGATCAGCAGACCCCTGTGGATCGGCATTTTCACAAATCTGAGGTACTGGAAAGACCGCGTGTCTTTTATCGTCAGCTGCCCGATCCACAGTGGCTGGGCCCAGTACCTCTAATCACTTGGGGTCGGGGATATGCTGCTGTGTCTCTCCCTGCAGGACCGTTGTGGGTTCCAGCTCGGTGTGTGCGACCGGCACTTAAACAACATGGCATGGCACCAGGGACTGTCGAATCCCATACCAGAGTTTCAGCTGACCTTGGAGGAGACCACGTTGCCCCCCGAGTCGACAACGACGGGACGGAAACGGAGGAGGCGTAGTGTCCCAAACCGGCCCGTGACATGGGGAGCAGTAAAAGCATTGGTTGCCGCGGCCCAACGTAGGCTGGCAGCAGATCAACAGCCAGAGACTCCTGAGACTTTGTTTGTGGCGATTCTTGCCCAAATCACTGCTAATTCTGTGATGATTGTGTGCCTTTTGTGCCTGCTATTTCCTGTAGGGGTTGGCTCGGACGCGCTTCCCCTGCTACGAGCCCGAATGACATATAACATATGGGAAAGATTGGCTTCAATAGCAAATGTTACCCACTTTTGTCTATCTAATTCTGTAGCAGCCGGAGATTTGTTAGGCACATGCCTTATTCCAGTATGTCATCACCCTGAGGAGATGGAGAATAAGACACTGTTCTCTGCTTATGCGAATCTTTCCTCCCAGTACTCTAGCATGGCTAATTGGGGCCCAGCCAACTATACTCTGCCTCGCACGGCTATATCCCTCCACACACCGTACCCGGCCGGGGCTCACAATGTTACTTGTGCGCGTATAGTTAACTGCACTAGTACAAAGGTGCCCTTGGGCTGTCGAAAAATTTCTCAACCCCTTTTAAATTGTTCCCATGCTGTTAATGTTTCCTATAATTATGGCCATATCATCCTACCATCAGGATGGTTTTTTACTTGCGGCTCACGTACCTTTAATTATATTCCTGCAAATTTAAGTGATGGCACCCTTTGCTGTCTTAGTAGAATGACCCTTATATTGCCTTTTGCTGGACAAAATCGTAGTAAAAGAAGTGTACCCCTTTCAAATGATTGTATTGCAGATGTTGAGCTTTTTAGTCGTGCTGAGTATACTGCTTTAGCGGCCTCTATTGTTGGGGTCCCCGCGCTTGCTACATATTCAGCCAGAACTTTAAATAACCTGGCATGCTTTGCAGCAAAGGCAATTAATACAACATCCCAGGCTATTGCCTTACTTAACACAGAACAACACGAATTAAGAGATGCAATTTTGGATAACAGAGCAGCCATTGATTTTCTGCTCCTAAAACACCATCTAGGCTGCTCCACATTTCAGCACATGTGTTGCTTTAATTTAACTGATAATAGTCGCTCCATAGAAACTAGACTGGCTGAATTGGCCAATCTTACAACACACATACGCCAAGATCTGGGGTTTGAGGGCTTTTGGAATTGGCTTACAGGTTGGCTGCCCTCTCTAGACTGGCTGCGACAGCTTTTTGGTTATTTTGTGTTTGTAATCATTGGGCTTATTTTTTGCTGCTGCTGTGTACAATGTATTCCTTCCTTGTTAAGATTTTGTGAAATTTTGCCCTGGAAGGCTCCCCAAGTTATGTCCTTGTCTGTCTGGGAGTTAAATAGCATGACAAAACAAATTGACGGCTACAATGAGATGGCCAATTATCATTAAATAAAAAACGGGGGGATGAAGGGTTCATGTTTAGCTATTCCACCTGGAAGCAGGCAGGGCACACCTTGACTGTTTTGTAGAAGCAATGCACACATTGCTCTATCCAAGGACAAGGGCTAGATATGAACCATGAAAACTTGATTGTTGGGACAGTAACTGCGGGAGGCTTTCTTAGCCTGGGCTCAAGGCCTGAGAACCAGGATTGTAGTAGCTAAAAGATGCAACTAAGTATATTAATCAACGTCATACATTCTTTTGTGTATCTTTTTGCTGTAGCAGTGTGTAATGCTTAGGGGGGAGAAATATAATAAAAGGAGAAGGTGGAAGGCGGGGGGCAGAATGCCCATCTCAGCTGACCAGCCTGCTTTCTTGCATAAAGCTGTGTTCTGTCTCATCATTGAACTGCCACAACCACACCTTCCTTGTACAATCAAATCCCAAGCTGCTATTCAAATAGCAAACAAGAACTGGCTTGAACTAACTCAGGGTGGAGGTAGTTGTGTGAAGTCCTTCAGAATGCCAATGCGACACACTACCCCAATATCTAAACCTCACTTTCCAATAAATTTTCAGCAGGTAGATACCCTGTTTTATTGATTTCTAATTCACTGATCTCCTACTTATATTAAAATATTTGGTGTCACGCAAAGCTGTCATTTAGCAAATCAGGGTGTGTCTGTTCTCAAAGTATTAATACAGACATTTTAAGAGATTACAGCTAAAATACCCTTACTTAGAAGAAATGAAATATTATTTATATTTCAGAAGTGCACAGAGGCCCAAACTGACACTGGGGCCCCACTGTGCCACATGATGTGTATACACACACCAAGACACTATCCTGCAATGAGCTTACATTCTATATACCTGATAGAGAAAGATTAGGAAAAGGGGATACAATATAAAAACAGAAAACCTGTGACCCAAGGCACAAAGAGATCAAGGTCCCATAAGAAGTCTGAGACACTGGAAGAAGTTGAACCAGCTGAGCGGCTGAGTTCCTGTCCAGTTCACTAACCACTAAACCATCCTTCCTCAATATTTTTGGAAAGCGCACTAACTAGCACGCTTAAATCAAAATTTGTTGCAAGGTTTAGTATTGTTTTAACTGTATTTATACTACTTAGTGCTTTGGCAGTGATGAGATAAAAGGGGCTATTTTGCCTTAAAGAATGTTAACAAAGTTATTATGTACATTCAAAAGGAGTGAAAAAAGCAAATATCCATTTCTGAATGTAAGAATTCCTATGTATATATTTCTGTAAGAGGCACAGATATCCCTTGACATCAATGAAGTTAAACTAGCCTAAAACTGGAGTAGTACAGTGGTGAATCAACCCTATTGTTTGTATAATACTTGACTAATAAAATGAGTTAATCAAGATACGTATCTAAAGCTCCCTAGCTAGGAGAAAAATACTAATAACCTGGAAGTGCTGTTAAGACTCTAGAGACAAAGATGATAAATAACATTGTTAATTTAATATACTACTAACTTTGCTGAATATAGTAGATTGTCTTTTTTAATAAAATTCAAAGTTTAAAAAAAGAAAGATTGTGTGGGGGGTAATTTCTGGATTGTATTTGTGATGGAACAAATCACAGATACAAAGATCATTTAATCCTTGGCAGTGGGAACAGGAATATGCTTCATTGTATCGTCTGCTGACTATTTTTACACCCAAGCACCTTGCAATTAATAGTGGCCTGTTGAGTTGAGTTCCCTTCATGGAATTCCTTTTTGGAATATTCATATGACCCTTATGTACCTGATAAATATCTATTTATATTATATAAAGACCTATAGCTAAATAGATCTAGTATGGAGGTGCACTGTTGAAGGTGTCTTCCTGAGAATGAGATGCTACACAGTGGTTCTTTTAGCTCACTACTGGCCACTTTCCAGGATATAATTAAAAGATCCTATGGGCATTAAACATCAGAAGAACCCAGTCCCCTGAATCAGTAAAACAGACTCTAATGATCAGTGGGAGTCAACAAAATTCTCACTTTTCACTGAAAATCCTTTTTAACCCTGCATGCATTTGGTTAGATGCATTTGATTCTGTAACTATTGGGGAATCTTGTATATACTTAGCACTAAAATCTATACCTACAGTACTGAACATCAGTGTCTATTTTACTGAGAATGTGAATGTTGACGAGGATACTGCTGTATATATGCAGTTGGCCTGTTCTATTTTGTCAATTCATAATAGAAAGACCAATCCAAAAGATTGTGCCTTCTTTTTATTTTCTCCTGAACCTCATTAGGTGGGGCTTAGTTTGATCTTTTCCATTAGGACGTACAATAGTCAAATAGTCTAAGTACTTTCACTGAGTACACACTGTCTCCAGCTCCTGTCAGCTTCATCCTTGGTCGCTACAGTTGCACTATCCTTGACAAGAGTAGGTCTCCCATTGGGTAGTGGGTGAAGAGGAATCTCTGAGATAGGTAGGTCAAAACCTTTTGGAACCTGGTAGATCAATACAGGATCCGAAATAGAACCTGGAGTTAAAAAGAACCCTGATTATGACCAGGGAAGTCACTGGGATGTACTGGTAGATGTGTTTGTACCAGTCTATCTTGCCCATGAGGAAAACTAGTATACAATGCAAGAGTTCTAGTTACCAGGATTACCAGGGTAAAACAAGTAGAAGAAGATGTCAACCTAGAGATGACATTAGAATCTTAAACCTGTGATAGATGCCATCTGATAGGAACTGAAGTGGTCTCTATCCAAAATATTTCTGTTTTTTATTTGTCCAGGAATATTAATGATTTCAAGGCTACAAGATGTATTGATAAGCAGAGTATGGTTGCCTTCTCTGACAGGCAAAATAAGTGTCTAAGCCAGCTCCTTCAACTACTTTCCTTGTGCAATCAGCATCCATTTGGAGCCAGCAAGATCATCTCTGTGATGATCCTTGTGAAAGCTATGTCCTTGTGAAAACTCTAAAGCCCATGGTGCATGCTGAGTATAGGTACTGTGTCAGCTTATCATCATCAATCATCATCATTTAAATGATTGATCCTGGAAGGAGTGGCAGAGACTTGGTAGTTTGAGAGGTTTTTGTGCGTGTACATGGTTTCTTGAGAATCGGCTTGATCAATAGAAGTCAGAGGTACTTTTCTTACATTTTGATTTCCAGCTATGAAGGATAATGGATCCATTTTGCACTTGGTGGCCCAGTGATTCTTCCCAGCATCCTGTCTGTGCATGCGAAGACCAAATTCTATTAGGATAGGTGAACCTCCTGACTTGGGGTCTTCAAAATGGTTGAGCCCTTCTCTGATCTGGACATATGTTCAACTAAATATAATGAAAGTTCTTTAGAGAGCTGTAACAGAATGTTCAAATGGTTGAAGGCTTTCTGGGTTGATAAGCAAGTCTGCTATTTGGAAGAGATCATATAGGTGAGACGGTGCATGGAGTGGCTCTGGCTTCCTTCATTACTGAGTGGCTGTTCATAGTTGGGTACTGTGATGTTGCTGAACTGAGTCAAAATAGGTCTGGTATCCTAATCTTATGCCTGTCTGCTTTATTTGACACAGTTCATTCATGAAGGGAATTGGGTGGCAGTGTGGGGGAGAGTACATTTTTTATTCAGATCATTAATAGAAGAGACTAGCAAGTAGTTGCATTGTTCCACACCCTGGTACTTTATTTTTAGGGACAGAAATCACTGTGGTTCAATGCAGTGTCTTAGTGCATGATTTGAACCCACATCCTCTGGCGCAGAAGAAAAGAATTTTAGTAACTGAGGAAGAAGGAGGAAAAGAGTAAGCTCTGTGTCATTTTTAAATGATCCACCAAAGAGGGAATAAGAAAAAAACCTCTGACAGCTGAACAATGCATGGAAAAACTCAAAATGCTTTATTTCAAACATAAAAGCAGCAGCAGCTGTACAACTACAGAATATTTCCTCTGTTTGAAAATAAACAAACTGAGTTATTATTAACTCCAGAAAATAGAATCCCTTGCTGTGCAGCTGAAAAGATCATAATGAATTTTATCTGTGTTGGGTAAAATTGAATTCCAATGTGTGCACTGCATTCCAACACCCACCATCAACAGACATTGAAGATGTCATTTGAACATCCAGGATTCCTGGGAAGTGTGATTTCTGGAAGTCAAATGAGGGTGATATATTCTTCTTTCCTTTGATATGGCCTGATATGTACTGGAATAAATCTTGCAGTGGTAGGTAATCTAAGTGGCAGTCCTTGAGGAAAAATGGAGTGTGTGAGCCTCGAAAGGAATGGCAGTTATTGTACACTACATAGATGTGGGCCATCTCTTCATTCATCTCTTAGCCCCTTGTCATGGTGCTGATGCTGCCCTTTCTGCTGAGGCTGGTAATGTCATAGACTATTAAGCCTCTTACTCCTCAGATGTCACCTTCACTTTTTTGTTGCTTTTGTTTACTTCCTACTATGCTCTTTACATTCACTCCCTGCAGTGAAATAAAGCAGAAGCCTTTCATTTCTGTGGGGAAAATTTGCTTCAGACTATAGGCAAAGAAGTTTGAAAAACTTCATCCGTACAGAAAGAATTTCAGAACTTCATTAATTCAGCACAACACGCAACGACTTGCAGTCTTTGATCCGGACAGAATAATTGTCAGAGTAGAACTCATTAACCAGGGGATTTTAACCCATTGAGGTTGAAGACTTTTGGAAAGAACCTTTGGAATAGTTACTTTAGGGCGGAATTTGTCTAACTGCAAACATGAGAAATAGCACTTCCCAATAGCAGATTTAATTGGGATGATGCTGAAGCTTTCCAATACTGACACTTGAAGGTAGCTAAGTGATGTATTATTTAAAAGTTTTACAATGTAGTTTTATGTAATGTTAATAGTCCAATTCATAAAAGAAATGCTTTGGGATTTCTGTGCATGATAGCTCCAGATTTCTACCCCCAAGGAAAGTAGTACATCAAAGTCTTCAGCTTGTGTGTGGGACTGCCACTTCCTTTGCTATTATACCAAGAGTTGTCTGAAACATAAAGAGAAGAATATATCTTCCAACTTCATATTTATGTGAACCTGGTGTTGCTGTGACTTGGTAAAATCTGGGTGACATCTCTCAAGGCATAAGGGCTGTACAGATGTTTCTCCCCCTCCCCCAATACAGAAGAACAGAGAGGATATGCATTCCAAGGTGCATAAGTGTTTCTCTTTAATTTTGCTTGCATTCAAAAAGCTAAGAGTTTTGCCTTCAAAAAGAGCATGCTGTTTACTGGGTCAGATGTACAAATTTTTATTCTAATTAGGCTGACAGTTACTTATCTCCATTTAGGGTTAAAGTATGGATGACTGGCCCAGGAAAATAACTTTTTAGCTAATAAAGTCTACATTCATGTAAGACAGAGGACTTCTGCCTTCATCTTTAATTCTCCTGGAATGGCTGAGTATCTGAAATACTTCATCTTTGAGGGACCAGCTTCTCCTGGTGAAAGAGACAAGGTTTTGAGCTACACAGAGCTCTTCTTCTTCTTCAGAGCTCTGTTTAGCTTGAAAGCTTGTCTCTCTCAACAAACAAAAGTTGGTCCAATAACAGATATTACCTCACCCACCTTGTCTCTCTAATATCCTGGGACGGACATGGCTACCACAACACTGCATACATATCTCTAATGGAGTAATTCTCAGTTTGTTGTTTTGTGTCAGTCTCCACCAACATGAGATAGACGACTGGACAAAAGAGGCATACAACATTCACAATAATCCTAAATTGTGAGGCTGAGATCCCCGTGAAGCTCATCCATACACTGATTACACATAACAAAACAATATTTTATTCAAATCAATTCGCTCCAAACATTTTGCCTTTGGATGTAAGAAATCTGCCAGCCTTTACTCATGTTAAGCTATTGGCTATTGCTAGCCAGCCTTAAGGATTCAGTGCCTATCTCTGTTAAGTATTTCAACAGCAATACTTTATGCACCATGAAATATAAAGATGGTCCAACAATGAATGTCAGGATAATGAACTCTTACCACAGAGGAAGTCTATTGAAAAGCTTGAATAGTTTTGGTGCACCATATTTGAACTAAAGGTGCTTAAATTTGCTGTCTGTTTCACAGGCAAGCAGCACTCTTGTATGAAGTGCTCCTTGTATCCAATTACATGTTAAACAGGAGTTACTTGTGTTTCAGTTATTTTGTTATATAGAGGGAAATCCTGCCATCATCTCCATAAACATGGAGTAGCTCAGGTGCAGCAGAATCAGAATCCTGAGTACCCTGATATTGCACTATGCATGGAAGCTCCCTGCCTAATGCTTCAAATCAAGGAGCGTGGGGCTGGTGGATCTAAGGCAACATGGATCCATGGACTACTGCTTGCCACAAAGTGGGATGCAGGAATATTGGGGCTACTGCAGTCACTGAACTGTAGTACTGGCTGCAAAGCAGCTCCATAGCCACTCTGCAGCTAAGCAGGAGAGAGGTGAATCCTACAAACTTGCTTCTGGAGAACATCCCACTATGCAAAACAGGCTACTCAGGTTTGGTGAATGGGGAGGGATTTAACCTTGAAGAATTCTGTGATTATACTTTTAAATGAATACATTAAATAAACAGAAAACCAACACTAAAAAATACCAAACACTCTTATTAAGTAAAACATGAATACATTATTAAAACACTTAAAGCTAAATTTCTAAGTATCCTCTATGTGTCTTGCTATTTTCTGCCATCAATTTTGACCCTGATTCAGCCATGGGCACAAACAATAGTACATAGACACCTAGGCCAATGTACCCTTAAATCAGATAAATATCAAACTAAGTACCATCATTTGCACCTTCAATAATTAGTTCCCATAAAAGTCGAAGGATTTTTGGTTTTGTTGGTTTTAAATGCATTCATTAAGCATATATCTGCTCTCAGATTTGCAAACAAAATTCCTACCTAAAGCAGGACAGAAGTATCTGAGGGCAGAATTGGGCCCAGAAGATCAAATTCTACCTTTTAGTGTACGCATGGCTCCCTCTGTAGTGAATAGGAGAGATATGTATGCACACTGAAAGGCAGACTTTTGCCCTTCCTGATGTTTAAATGTGAAATACAAAAACTAGAAAAATAAATTGTGGATAAAGAAAAAGAAAGAAAACATTCAGTTAATCATATCTGATAAGCTTGCACTGCCATTATTCATGCTGGCAAAGCGTTTCTCAGTTGAAAAAGTACTTTAGGATTTTGTTGTGTATTTCCACTGTTGAATTACAGTGGCATTACTTCAAATAACAATGTGCTGGAATGTGACACATAACCCTAAGAAGTGAGGCAAAATAGAATAGGTTGACAGAATTCTAAAAACCTGTAGTATTAGTAGAATTTAAAGAACATGTGTAGTATATTTTCAGATCTGACGTCCGCTGTTGGTTGGGAAAATTTAGTATCTGACAAAGAATTAAATATACAGCAGTGGGCAGCAATATGAATTGACAAGTACAGTTAAGTGTTTAGTATGAGAACACTGCTTTTATAAACTAGCCTAAGCATTTTTGGGGATTCTTTTTCAATTTTTTTTCCCATAACTCATACATAAAATCTACACCATGTCAAAGAGTTCAGGATCCAACCAAACCAATGTCCTTTAAGGTTGAAACTGAAGCTCATATTGTCATATTTGAGTGAAATAAGAGGGTGATTATGTTAAACAGTAGAGCTGTCCAAACAGCAAAAACCCAAACACCCCACACGTGAAGATTTCAGTCAAACTCCCCCGCCCCGCCCGCTCCACCCACCCACCTTTTCTAACAGAAATGTTGTCTCACTTACAATTTTTGAGCAGCCCTACTTACCTGGTTCATTGCTTCCAAATATGGATGGATATGATTCATAAATGCTAGTATATTATGCATAAGTACAAATTACCTTCCTTGTTATGGTCTTCATTGCAGCCACTTTTTGTCCAAAAAAGCTGCACTATGATGTGATAGTAATATTTAATTTCTAGAATGATGGGTAGGTGCAACAAGGAGGCAAGTGGGGAAAACTGATATTTAGAAAACTAAATTTGCATACAGACACAAACACACACACTCTAACTACACTGAAAGAACATTATTGAAACATGATGAATACAGCCATGAGATGTTACTGCAAGATTGAATAAGCTTTCGAAGTCTGAGGGCAAGGCTCCACTGATGATGTTGCATACCGACACTAACTACACTGCTTCATGTGACAGCTCACAGGTGACAGATGACTTCAGAGAACTCTGAAGGATGCAGAAGGAAAGAAATGTCCAAGTAAACTTCTCAGAGATCCTTTCTCTTCCGTGAGCAAAGGGAGAAAGATGACTTTAGCAAAGCTTTTGATATGGTCTCCCACGGTAATCTTGCCCGCAAGTTAAAGAACATGGATTGAATAAATGGACTAGAAGGTGGATAGAAAGCTGGCTAGATTGTCAGGCTCAACGGGTAGTGATCAATGACTCGATGTCTAGTTGGCAGTCGGTATCAAGCAGAGTGCTCCAGGGGTTGGTCCTGGGGCCAGTTTTGTTCAACATCTTTATTAATGATCTGGATGAAGGGATGAATTGCACCCTCAGCAAGTTTGCAGATGACACTAAGCTGTGGGGTGAAGTAGAAACGATGGATGGTAGGGATAGGGTACAGAGTGGGCCAAAAGAAGGGTAGGGATAGGATACAGAGTGGGCCAAATTGCAGGAGTGGGCCAAAAGAAATCTTATGACGTTCAACAAGGACAAGTGCAAAGTCCTGGACTTAGGAAGGAAGAATCTCATGCACCGCTACAGGCTGGGGATCGACTGGCTAAGCAGCAGTTCTACAGAAAAGGACCTGGGAATTACAGTGGACAAGAAGCTGGATCTGAGTCAGCAGTGTGCCCTTGTTGCCAAGAAGGCCAATGGCATATTGGGCTGTATGAGTAGGAGCGTTGCCAGCAGATCAAGGGAAGTGATTATTCCCCTCTATTCAGAACTGGTGAGGCCACACCTAGAATATTGTGTCCAGTTTTGGTTCCCCCCACTACAGAAGAGATGTGGACAAATTAGAGAGAGTTCAGCAGAGGCAATGAAAATGATTAGGGGGCTGTGGCACGTGACTTACGAGGAGAGGCTGAGGGAACTGGGGCTGAGGGAACTGAGGAGAAGAGAGGAGTGAGGGGGGTGGAGTTGATAGCAGCCTTCAACTACCTGAAGGGGGGCTCCAAAGAGGATGGAGCTAGGCTGTTCTCAGTGGTGGAAGATGACAAAACAGGAAGCAATGGTCTCAAGTTGCAGTCGGGGAGGTCTAGGTTGGATATTAGGAAACACTATTTCACTGGGAGGGTGGTGAAGCACTGGAATGGGTTACCTAGGGAGGTGGTGGAATATCCATCCTTAGGGGTTTTTAAGGTCTGGCTTGACAAAGCCCTGGCTGGGATGATTTAGTTTGTGTTGGTCCTGCTTTAAACAGGGGGTTGGGCTAGATGACCTCCTGAGGTCTCTTCCAACCCTAATATTCTATGATTCTGTGATTCTATGGTAGAAGATTTTGCAAGTGAATTGCTGGCTGGGTAAGTGGTGGAAACTAGAGGGGTTTGGTTTTGTGGAGTTTTTGGGCCACCTTCTATGATGAAAGGGGGCATGTATAATTTGGATTGCCTCTATTTCAGTAGATGGGTACCCAGCCTTCTAGGGGGGACACTGGCTAGAGAAGTCTGGAGAGCGTTTGAACTAACAACAAAAGGGAAGAGTAAAAAGAAGGAACAAGAGAGCATTCATTTAGCACAAGATCAAGATCTCAAGAATTGAATCAGTCAAGGAACCAAGAGACATGAAGAGAGGAAATTCTTTAATTGCTTATACACCAGTGCCAGGAGCCTGATTAACAAACAAGAGGAACTGGAATTGCTCATTTATAAGCATCAATTCAACCTACTATGTAATCCTGAAACCTGGATGATTTGCATGATTGGAATCTTAAAATGTGTGGTTATAACCTATTTAGGAAGGATGAAGTGGGCTAAAGGAGAAGCATCCTATGTTAAAAATAGCATTACCTGCTTGAAAATAACTGACTAGTCAAAAAGCTGGTTCAGGAGGCCTTTTAACCATGAATGTTGATTTTTAATAAATCATGGAAATATGGGGAAAATTCCAAAGGACTGGAAGAAACTTAATATTGTGGCAATATTTTGAAAGGGTAAATGGAATGACCCAGGTAATTGTAGGCCTGTCAGCCTGATAGTAATCCCAGGCAAAATAATGTAATGGATGATATGGGATTTGATTAATATAATTAATGCTCGTCAACATGGGTTTATGGAAACTATAACTTGTCAGAATAACTTGATATCTATTTTGATGCAATTACGAGTTTGGTTGATAAATGTAATAGCATTCAAGTTGTATAGTTAGGGCTAAGGAGCCTAAGTATTGAAGTTAGACATGGCAATGTTATGTTTTCTGACACCTAACTTTTAGGCACCTAGAAAATCACTGGGATTTACAAAGCCCATGTTCAACACTTAGGCTCCTTATACAATGAATGGAGGGAAATAGGGCCTTACAATGGGATTCACAAAAGCCTGTAGCTTAGGAGGCTCCCTGCCTAAACTAGCCAATAGGAGATGTCATGCTGAGGGGTAGGCACTATGTTCTGTCCTTCTCTGAAACAGGCACCAAAGTACAAGCTTCAGGCAGCCACATCACTCTGTTTGAAATTCTCAGCCACATCACTTCTCCTGGTGTTCACTATCTACTCTGCTTTTGCAAGAAGTTGGAAGGTGGGAGAAGGAGGACCTTGTCACGCTGCCTGGTATAAGACACAGCTAAGAGAACCAATTTCAGGTCAGACTGCCAGAATACAGGGCATGTGCCCCAGGCAGATGGTATATGCTATCATAAGATTTCACCAAGCCAGTAACAAATGTACGCTTCCAAAATACTATATTAGTTATTATTAAGGCATAGACAGACCCTTCAGGCCCTCTAGCCCCTCATGCTCCACCCTGACAAACCAGACATTCTGATGAAAGACTATTAAAACCAAAATTAATCACACATTAGGTTCTTCCAGCTCCAGAGAGCCAGCCATTCACCCTAGGTCAAAATGTACTTCAGGATCTCACCAAAAAAACCCCCAAAAAACACTGATGCCAATCTTCTAGTAAACTAAAACTAAAGTTTTATTAATAAGTAGAAAAGAAGAGAGTTATTAAATTGTTAAAGTGAATCATATGCATTATAGTTGATTTCAGAGTCTGTAGATCACGGTAATAGCAGTGATGTTAAATCTGCTGGCTTGCAATAAATCTCTGGTTCACCCAAAAGATGTGTTCCTCAGTTCATTGTTCAAATGTCCCCTTGTAAGAAAGCACAGATCAGAGATGTGAGGCTGGAATGAGGCAAGGAGGTGATGTCACAGACTCCAATTTATACCCTCCCCCCAAGTCCATGTGAATGAAAAAGTAGTGGCTCAAACATGGAGCTACGCATCACATGTTCTATATGCCTTTCTGAGTCATGGTGCATCCACTGTCCACATGCTCTTTGAGGTGTCCTCGGAAGGCTCCCACTGTAAGAGTTGATTCTCCTTAATGTTCCATCAACACATGGCTGGGTAGTATTGATGTAAATATGTCTTGTGAGTATGACCCAGAAACACAGCATTTTTACTAACAAGTGTGCAGTAAAATGTCATAACTTCATACACAAGTTATGACATTTTACTGCACACTTGTTAGTAAAAATGCTGTGTTTCTGGGTCATACTCACAAGACATATTTCAGCAAGATAGCATTGTTCAAGAGGTTACACCTTTTCCAATGATAACTTAAAAGCCATGTTTTGTACAAGATTTAATCACAATTGTGTAACAGTGGTGATAAAATTAGTGCAGATGGTCACCTTCCTTTTTATATGGTGTCACAGACCTCCTTCATAACTTTTAGCCCATAGGTGAGGGTACTCACCTAGGATGTGTGTCCCCCACCTGAGGGGGACAAGGGATTTGAATAGATATCTGTCACCTACTAGGTGAGTGCTTTAACCACTGGGCTATGGGCTCTTCTGATATTGGGTTATTTTAGTCCTCCTTCCCTCTCACCCCACCAGTATTTTGTGCAAGCACACCTATGGGACCTGATCACATATGCAATCTCTGAGCCTGCTTACTGGATTTGGTCCTACAGGTGAGTTAGGTGGAGGAAGGCCTATCTTCTTCTGGTTTGTGAATTGCTCTGGGACTTAGGCATCTAGTTGCCTATTGAAGGGCTGTAGTGTTCATGCACAGATTCAGAAACCTATGCTCTGAGGGAAATGTCTGCAAAAATGTAGACCCCAAAAGAGTTTAGGCACCTCCAGTGTTAAACAGCAGTTAATTGGGGGTGGATTGTGAATCCCAGTGTGGACTTATGCTAGGGTTTACGTTCCCAGGTCCTTTTATGAATGTAGCCCTTAGGATTCTAAAAGACATTTGAATTCTCTCAAATGACATTCTGGTTTAAAAAAAATAGATTATACAAAATCAACATGGCACAAATTAAATGGATGAAAAGCTGGCTAACTGATGTGTCTCAAAATGTAACTGTAAACAGGGAATCATCATTGAATGGTGTATGACAGAGACCAGTTCTTGGCCCTATACTATTTAATATTTTTATCAAGGAAAAAGACAAAATCATCATTTATTAAGTTTGCAGATGACACATATTGGGGTGTGTGGTAAAGAATGAAGAGGACAGGTCACTGATACAAATGGACTTGGATTTTCTGGTAAGCTCATTGTATGCAAACAATATGCACTTCTCTGTAACCAAACAAAGCCCTGGTCTACACTCCGAGTTTAGGTCGAATTTAGCAGCATTAGGTCGATTGAACCCTGCATCCGTCCACACGACGAAGCCATTTTTTCAATTTAAAGGACTCTTAAAATCGATTTGTGTACTCCTCCCTGACGAGGGGATTAGCACTAAAATCTACATCGCTGGGTCGAATTTGGGGTAGTGTGGATGCAATTTGATGGTATTGGCCTCCAGGAGCTATCCAGAGTGCTCCATTGTGACCATGCTGGACAGTACTTTCAACTCAGATGCACTAGTCAGGTACACAGAAAAAGCCCAGGAGCTTTCGAATTTCATTTCCTGTTTGGCCAGAGTGGCAAGCTCATCAGCACAGGTGACCATGCAGTCCCAAAATCGCAAAAGAGCTCCAGCATGGACCGAATGGGAGGAACTGGATCTGATCGCTGTATGGGGAGAGAACCCGTGCTATCAGAACTCCGTTCCAAAAGACGTAATGCCAATATATATGACAAAATCTGCAAGGGCAAATGTGAGGTGTTTACAATGCTCACAACTGCAGCGGTGATCAGAGTGGGCTCCTGCTTGCAGTGCTATGGTATATGCATGCACAATCCAGGAAAAAGGACAAGAAATGATTGTCTGCTGTTGTTTTCACGGAGGGAGGGAGGGAATAGTCACTGACAACATGTACCCAAAACCACCCGCGGCTACTTTGTCCGTTATCTCAATTTTTTAAAAATTAATAAAGAAAGAATGCATGGTTTCAAAACAATAGTTACTTTATTTCGAAGGGGGGAGGGTGGTTTGCTTACAGGGAATTACAATCAACAAAGGCGGTGGGTTTGCATCAAGGAGAAACACACACAACTGTCACACCATAGCCTGGCCAGTCATGAAACTGGTTTTCAAAGTCTCTGTGATGAACAGCGCACCTTGCTGTGCTCTTCCAATCAGTGTCTGGCTGCTCAAAATCAGACGCCAGGTGACTTGCCTCAACCTCCCACCCCACCATAAACGTCTCCCCCTTACTCTCACAGACATTATGGAGCACACAGCAAACAGCAATAACAATGGGAATGTTGGGTGCACTGAGGTCTGACCAACAGCACCAGCAAGCTTTTAAACATCCAAAGGCACATTCTACCACCATTCTGCACTTGCTCAGCGTATAGTTGAACTGCTCCTTACTACTGTCCAGGTTCATGAGCCATGGGAGCAAGGGTTAGGCTGCGGTAGGTGTGACCGTGCGGTGTGCTAGCTGGGAGAGCAGCCTGAGGCAGAAGCCTCCAGCTTGCAGCAGATCAGGATAGTAGAGTTGCAGCGGAAGTGGTGGAGCGAGCAAAACACCATTGATGAGGACGGCTAGCAGTCGTACTGCACCATCTGCTGCTGAGTTGCAGCAGATTAGGACAGCAGAGTTGCAGCAGAAGCGGTGGAGCTGTTCACCATTGATGCGAAGACACCCAGGAGCTGCTGCGGGGGGCCAAGACAAAAGAGCCAGAGCCCTGGAGCTGTTGCAAGTGGAATGTACATCTGCAAGATTTCTTCACCAGTGACAAAGGACAGGAATATGATGCATCTAAAATCTAAAAAGGCCCTCACATTTCCCAGAGTTACTACCCTTGATAACAGAACATCAATGATTGCATTGGCTATTTGGATCACAGCAGCCCCCACAGTAGACTTGCCCACAACAGCAGTGGTGTTGGTGAACTGAGTGGGCTCCCGCTTGCAGTGCTATGGTGTCTGCACGGTTAACCCAGGAAAAAAGCCACAAAATTTTTTTCTGCCATTGCTTTCACGGAGGGAGGGGCGACTGACATGTACCAAAACCACCCGCAACAATGTTTTTGCCCCATCAGGCATTGGGAACTCAACCCAGAATTCCCATGGGTAGTGGAGACTGTGGGATAGCTACCTACAGCGCACTGCCCCGAAAGTCGATACTAGCCATGGTACTGTGGATGCACTCCACCAACTTACTGAGCTTAGTGGGGACATGCACAATTGACTGTATAAAACCGCTTCCAAAAAATCGACTTCTATAAAATCAACCTAATTTCATAGTGTAGACATACCCAAAACGTCATACATATGGGAACAAAGAATGCAGATCATGCTTACAGAATGGGACAATCTAATGTGGGAAGCAGGGACTCTTAAAAAGGACTTGTAGTCATGGTGGATAATCAGCTGAACATGAGCTCCCAGTGCAGTGCTGAGGCTAAAAAGGTTAATGCAATCCTTGGATGTACATATGGAAATATCAGGTAGGATTAGGGGCATTATATTACTTCTATATTCAGCACTGGTGCAACCACCGTTGGAATACTGTGTCCTGTTTTTATGTTAACACTTCAAGAAGGATGTTGAAAATTCAGAGAGGATTTAGAGAAGAGCTATGAGAACAATTAAAAGATTAGAAAATATGCCTTATAGCAATTAAACTCCATGAGTGTATCTAACCATCTCTTTGAGAAGCTAAATAAAAAGTGACTTGATCACAGTGTATAAGTGCCTACATGGGGAACAGAAAATTGATAATATAGGGTTTTATAGAGCAGTGGTTCTCAAAGCTGGTCCGCCACTTGTTCAGGGAAAGCCTCTGGCGGGCCGCGCTGGTTTGTTTACCTGCCGCGTCCGCAGGTTTGGCCGATCGTGGCTCCCATTGGCTGTGGTTCGCCGCTCCAGGCCAATGGGGGCTGCAGGAAGGGTGGCCAGCACATCCCTCGGCCCACGCTGCTTCCCACAGCCCCCATTGGCCTGGAGCAGCAGAGAAATTTAATTGGAACCATGTTCAATTGGAATATACAGTTTCGTTAATCTACATATTTTGAGAAATCAGGTCTGTTTCACCAGAACTTTGTTTTGGAAGAAAACTGTGGGAGAAGGTTCTATTAATGTCAAAATGCACTGTTGACATTTTCATGATGAAACATTTCAATTTTTTTGCTTTGAAATGACTTTCACTTCAATATTTTACATTTTGTATTTAAATTCTCTGTGAAGAATTAAAAAAAAAATCTGATGCCTTTTCAGAACAAAAATTTGTGCCAATTTGGAACAAAGCCAAATTTCAAAATCTTGAAATCCTTCATGAATCAGAACTGCCACCCTCAACACAGCGCCGGCAATGGTGAACCGCGGCCACACCTACAGATGCTCAGATAAACAAAGCGTCTTGCGGCCCGCCAGGGCCTTACCCTGAACAAGCCACGAACCAAGTCTGGGAACCCCTTCTCCTGGGATAATTGTGCACCACTGCAGTGCAGAAGAAAATTCCTCCTTCCCCCACAGATTCTCTTTAATTTTTGCAGAAGATGTTTTTTTGTGAGGAAGCAAAGAGAAGCTGCACCAGTGCTCACTCACCCATACCCAGCAGCTCAGATGTGTCTGGTCGGGCAGCCTGGGGAAAGGTAAATCACTGGGAGTGGGGGGTTTGGGGATGACATTAGTCCCAGCTGGGGTGGAGGGGGGAAGAGGAGGAGGAGGATGTAGATGGATTTCTTCCTTCCCCTTCCCTTCCCTTCACAGAGCAGGTGGGGCTGGGTCAGATCAACCCCAAGGTATTTCCCCTGGATGCAGGAAGCTGTGCACCATGTGGGGGTACAGCTGGTGATGGGGGGGTCTGGATGCGGTTGCGGTAAGTCTCGGTGGGGTGGGGGTTCCGGCTGTGGGGGGGAGGCTGACTGAGGGGGTTGGGTGCGAGGGAGTCTGAATGAATAGGGGTTGGGCGGACCAGGGGAGCAGCTCCCTGTACAGTGACCGCTCTCTCCACCCATGCACACAGAACCCCAACCCCCGAGTTCCCCCTTCATCGGGAACCCCCCACCTGGACCCCCACCTCACTGTGCCCCAACCAGGTGTACCCTAAGCCCCACGCCACCAAGCTCCACTCTCCCCCCCCCCCCACTGAGCCCTAACCAACTTCACCTGGACTCCCCTGCAGAGTTCCATTCCCCCTGCACCCAGAACCCCACACCATGTCCCTGTGCAACCACATTCACCACCCACTGCACCTGGACCCCTTACCAAGCTGCCCGCACCAAGATTGCACCACACAGAACCCTGGTGTTCTTGAGGGAATTCTGAATCAGAAGTTTAAAAATATTAAAATTCTGCATATTTTATTTGTCAAAATCACATCATTTTCAATTATTTACTAACAAGTATTTTGAAATAAATTACCAAATTAATTGAAAATGGTGTGATTATATCATGTTAATGTGTTATTTTGGCAAATAAAATATGCAGAATTTTAAAATGTGTGCAGAATTTTTAATTTTTTGGTGCAGAATTCCCTCAGAAGTAAGGATAAGTGCAACTCCTCATAACCCTCTATGTGTTTTTCTGCATATGAGACACCACAGAGACGTACAGCTTGAAGCATACAATTGTAAAAATCTGAACTCAGAAATATCCTGCAGAAGATATCCACTGCTATAATACTGCTACATTCTGTCACAGAATACATTTTCTGTCAAATATTAAAGTTGCTGTCCTTCCAGCATTTCATCTTGTCAAGGTTCCTCCCCCACTCTGAACTCTAGGGTACAGATGTGGGGACCTACATGAAAAACCTCCTAAGCTTATCTTTACCAGCTTAGGTCAAAACTTCCCCAAGGTACAAAATATTCCACCCTTTGTCCTTGGATTGGCCGCTACCACCACCAAACTAACACTGGTTACTGGGGAAGAGCTGTTTGGACGCGTCTTTCCCCCCACAATACTTCCCAAAACCTTGCACCCCACTTCCTGGACAAGGTTTGGTAAAAAACCTCACCAATTTGCCTAGGTGACTACAGACTCAGACCCTTGGATCTTAAGAACAATGAACAATCCTCCCAACACTTGCACCCCCCCTTTCCTGGGAAATGTTGGATAAAAAGCCTCACCAATTTGCATAGGTGACCACAGACCCAAACCCTTGGATCGGAGAACAATGAAAAAGCATTCCGTTTTCTTACAAGAAGACTTTTAATAAAAATAGAAGTAAATAGAAATAAAGAAATCCCCCCTGTAAAATCAGGATGGTAGATATCTTACAGGGTAATTAGATTCAAAACATAGAGAACCCCTCTAGGCAAAACCTTAAGTTACAAAAAAGATATACAGACAGAAATAGTTATTCTATTCAGCACAGTTCTTTTCTCAGCCATTTAAAGAAATCATAATCTAACATGTACCTAACTAGATTACTTACTAAAAGTTCTAAGACTCCATTCCTGGTCTATCCCCGGCCAAGACAGAATATAGACAGACACACAGACCCTTTGTTTCTCTCCCTCCTCCCAGCTTTTGAAAGTATCTTGTCTCCTTATTGGTCATTTTGGTCAGGTGCCAGTGAGGTTACCTTTAGCTTCTTAACCCTTTACAGGTGAGAGGAGCTTTCCCCTGGCCAGGAGGGATTTCAAAGGGGTTTACCCTTCCCTTTATATTTATGACACATCTTTCATACACTCATTGCAAATACAGATGTTGCTATTAATACCATGTGCAATTCTGAATACATTTCTGAATCCCTTGTTTATATTGCATGTGAAACAAAGGAGCTAAATACTTGTGGAAGATCACTGCTGACTCCACCATCAAGGGTGAGGTTAAAATGAGGTGTGCTTTAGCTATAAGTCACAGAAATTGATGAAATTATGGACTGATAAAAAAACTGTTTGATACCAAAGAGTGAAAATGTATCAATCCAATGTACAAACAGTCTATAGTCTGGAAGCTCCTGCATTAAATGATACAGACATCAGAAGTCTGGAGGAAGATAAGAGTTCGTCAAAAGATGGCAATTGTAAAGTGGAATGATTGTAAGACAAAATGAAGAAGTTAGAAGGAGTATAGGATATTAAATCAGGGTACAGGATTGTTTATAGTCAAAAAGATTATGATGGTTAGGACATTGCAGAAGACAAACAGATGATAGGATGCCAAAACAAATAATGTAAACACAAACAAGGTCAGTCTGACTTAGAGGCTGACCACCAACTTGATGGCAACATTTCATGCATAGGTTCCTGGCCAGGCTGTGCTTAATGGAGGAACAAGAAATGGACAAGAATGAATAGTGATGCTGTACTGTTCCCTGTGTCTGCAAAGATGCTCTGGGATTAAAAGAGAAAAAAAAGTTTATATATTATAGTAATTGCCAAACTAGTAAGAAAGGAATTACAGAAATAACTTGAATGTAAAATAAAACTGAAACTAGAGAAGAATATAAACAGACAATGAAGGTCAAACAATATGCAAAAGTGCACCTGGTTTTGTTCTGCACATTATGAATGTTGACAGAGCACACAATATACATCCCATGTAGAAACGTACAAATATAGTTATTTTACAGCAAACCCCGTGCTAGATTTTGTCATGACAATATATTATAAGTGAAGCACATAACAGTACACCTCATAAGTATTCCGGGGGGAGGGGAGCGAATGACTCAAAGAGACACAAATTCTTCTGTACTCTCCCTTGGGTCTCAGGGAGTGGTAATCTACCAAAGATGTCCCCTCCCTCCATCAGAGTGAAAGCTACCTCTTCACAAAGTCTCCATCACGCCTGCTCTGGAAAGGGGAAAACAGTCCAGACACTATCCTAGGACTTGAGAGACCCAGGGGTTCAAAAGACAACATGGAACAATGTGCCAAACTAGAATGGACTTTTGGAATTTTGTTCAACCACAGGCCGACTATCCACATAATAATCTGCTTCCATATATGTAACAAGTCAATGCAACTGTACCTGTATTCTGCTTCTGTCATCATGACTGTATCAGATTCAGAACCAGAATATCATGAATAACTTGTATCTGTAGGCAATTACTCTGTTCATTACCTCTGAAGAGAAACCAAAATACAGAAGCTGGTCTGTTTAGGCAGTCTGGCTCACTGGAATTTCACTGTTTAGGGAGGGAACTGTGCAGCCCAGAAAAAAAAAAAAACATATCTGGAAGGGTATGTCTCTACCCTAAAGAGACGATGGCTCAGGAGCTGACTTTTGTTTTTGCCAGTGGATGTTTTCCACCTTCCTGTTTCACTGTGCGCCATGTACGTGATCCCGTCACCTACTGTTGGCTCATGGGTCCTGAGCACCCCTTACATTTTTTGTGGGTATTTGAGTCGTGGAGCACCCAAAGAGTCAGTGCCTATGAGTGATGGCTCAGGCGCTGGGAGCCAAGAATGGGTGCCTTTCAGGAACCGCAGAGACAGAATACAGGTGCAGTTGCCCTCATCTGGTTAAAATTAAATGCTCTGTAGTCCTCTGTGGGATGGTCCTCATATTAGCCTTATTGTAGTTTCTACGTGACAACACGGTAATTTCTATTGATGGTTGGTATATATTATCCTTCACTTCTTTGACAGATGAAATCAAAGCCCCCTGGCTCTTCCTGGTTTGAAAATGAAGCATCATTATTAATTTATTTCTTGCTACCCTTTTTTCTCAATTTTAGAGTCGATTGATTTTACTTAAACTGTCCCTAGGCTCCGCAACTTGGCAAGTATGTGTTTTTTTCTCAAAGGCAGTTTGTTTGTTTCAGTTTGTTTCCCCCAAGGTCTCCCAATTTAAGACACAATACATTCCTACTAATGACAATGAACTAAACATTTTTTTTTTTCATTTCAGAGACAGACAGACTTGTCTTTGTGATCCTCAGAAAAGGTTTTTGGAAAGATATGGTAAAATTTTAGACATCACTTCTTTGGGCAATATCATTTTACTTACCATCATATGTCAGCAAAGTCAATAAAAAATGCTAGATATTGCAATTTCCTTAATCCTAGTCTTTTCCAAATTATAATTACAATGACAGGACATCAGTGAATTTTGAGTTGCCTTCACACCTATCTTCCTTTTCCTCATACATGTATTTTTCTTATAAATTTAGTGTAGTTTTTGAAAGGATAAAGGAGCTTCAGTTTTCTGAACTGCCTTGTTCTCGTTTTTACTCTTTGTTTCTGTGTATCTTTCCTTGGCACCTTCTTGTTTTAGTAAAATATGGGTCCTTCAGATTAGAACTGTAGTTTTGTTTTTATTTTGCAACTAGATGTTACTGTAGTCAGACTCAGACCCTTTTATTCATTATTCTTCATCCCTCACCCCTGCACACAATACAATTCATGAAAATATAGGATAAAATCTACTTTACATATGCCTGTTTTGGGCTTTAGTGGAGTATTTTTGCAATCTGCTGAAACTAGGATTGGATATTGCAGCGGAATGGTGATAGTTTTACCATTTTTTACCTCTGCACTTGGTCACCTGCTTCAACATTGACCAAGCTAGCAGTGATTTAAATTTGTTGAACTTATAGTCTTAAGGAGGGGAAATTTAGAGAGGGTTAAGCAGGGAAACTGGCACCACATTGCTGCCCAACTAGTAAATGTTCTGTTGGTAGAATGTTTAATTTTCCAGTATTGTGATTCAAGGAGCTTTCAAAAGCATTAATTTTACTTAAAGCAATACAAACAAGCAACCAGTCATGTAACACAGGGCTAGAACTCCATCATGGGAATCTGATACTGTAAGAGTAGAGCTAAAGTGCTTGGGTGCCAGGAACCCAAGAGGGATTTTTAATTCACATTTTGTATTTCACATTTATATATTTGATATTATTTGATTCATATCTGTCTGTTACAGTTCAAAGTAGTGTGTTTTCACTTAATAATTACAAATATTAGTGTCTACAGTACGTCACATCAATTAAATGAGCAGATGGTAAATCTTATTGGATAACAAAGGGCTCAATCCCACAAACACTTAAGGCTAAAATTGTCAACTTGTGAGAAAAGAATGGTAGGCCAGCAGCTGAGGAGCTCAGAAATGATTAGTCACATCTTCAGTCCTTCTCTATAATACAGAACAGGCATTGACCAAAGGAATAACTGTAATCAATTTACAGATAATTACAGATATAATTCTGGAGTCTTCAGCCCTAAAGATCCTAAACTCTGGTGTCTGTTGAAATTAGCTTTAGCACTATCCAGGAATTTCCCATCTTCAAGGTATCAGAAGCTACTTTCAACAAAGAGAAACCAATTACTTAAGGAGGAAACTGTAAATCCATGAATAGTCTCAAGTACATTTTTAACATACTTTAAATATATGGGTTTTTTCATTACTGTTTTCCATTCCGGGCACTTTCCAGGTGTACTTCAAATACAGTGAGGAGCAGATTAAGGACAGATGCATGTATCCATCCATATGTAGCATTTTCAAGGCTCCCAAAGTGCAGGATTGCATCTTGCTTCACATCCTAATGCTGTGACACCATCCAATAACCTTCAGAACATCATTCCATTCCCTGAGTGCAGGAGGCATTGTACTGCGTCCTGCATTTGGACAACATGTGGTATATATGGCAGCAGCATATATGTTTAAGGAGAATGAGAATGCAGTAAAGGCTACTTTGGGCAGGAGTAATTTGATAGTGGCTGAGCTGGATGTTCCCTCCACCAAACAGAAGGGATCAAAAGAGTGGAAATTGGGTGACTAGGTGAGAAACATGGTAAAGAGAGAGAGCAGAAATTTTGACATGCATTCTTTGCTTCCCAAAATGGTGGTAGTCTCTTTACAGGGCTACAGTGTGGCTGGGGTTTCATGGACCAGGAGATGGTGGAGGTAGGAATCAGCCACTATACACCCTCCCACTCTCCCACCCCCCACACATGGCATTTTTGGAAAAAAAACATAAAACTGAGTTTGGGTCAATACTGCAACTAGTACTAGATCCTTGTGGAAGGAAGAGCAATGCACAGCTGTGTAGGGAAACCAGCGAGAAGCATAGTAGTGTTTACACTCCTAAGGGAAGAGGTGAGACATTACAATTGCAGAAGGTTTCTACTTAACTGCTTTAATTGGGTAACTCAACACCAACTATACAGGGCCAATAACATCTTGGTTATAGATATATCAGACTACAAGGTTTTCAATCTATATCTTTCTGTGTAACTCAGTTATCTGTATTTAACCAGTGTCCTAAATAAACGTTTCTTAACAATACAACTACAATCATAAACACTTCCCTAATTTTCATGGAACTGTATGAATTCACTTTAGAGAACAGCTACTGTAAATCAGATGTTATATCAATACCTATAATTGAACACACATTTGTGTCACCTCTTTATCCTGAAAAAAACAAACCTTTCTTTTAGCATACTTTACTTTTTTGTGGAAGCTGCAGATGTACAATCTAGCTGTAATCTTGGTAATGAGCACAAGACATAGCTGCTTTTTGCCCTTGTGTACCCCAAAGACAGGCTAAATAGATGGCCCTTGCAGCATGCTATGTAAGTCAACAAATTCAGGCCATTTCAGACGAAGGGAATACGCTTCAATGATCTTCCTCATGGAAGATATACAGAGGGGACTCCAGCTTGAGTGTCTTCACTGGCCTTACTTACACAACTACAATATGGAGAGACAGGCAGTCTCTAAAAACACAAATCCCTAGAGCATATTTTTGAGAAACACGTCAATCTTGATTTTAAAATTGTCAGGGATGGAGAATCCACCACAACCCTTGGTAAATCATTCCAATGCTTAATTATTCTCACTATAAAGATTACACATTATTTCCTGTCTTAATTTTCCTTGCTTCCATTTCTAGCCATTGGATCATGTTATACCTTTCTGTACTGGATTGAAGGTCGCACTATTAAATATTTGTTCGCCCTGTAGGTACTTAAAGATTGTAATCAAGTCACCCCTAAACCTTCTCTTTGTTAAGATAAATGGATTGAGCTGTTTGAATCTATCACTATAAAGAATTTTTTCTAATCCTTTAATCATTTCTGTCGCTCTTCTCCTAACCCTCTCCAATTTATCAACAGCCTTCTTGAATTGTGGGCACCAGAACTGGGCATATATTCCGGAAGCAGTTGCACCAGTGTCAAATATAGAGGTAAAATAATCTCTCTACTTCTGCTTGAGATTCCCCGGTTTATGCATCACAGGATTGCATTGGCCCTTTTGGCCACAGTTTCAAAATGTTAATGTTCAGCTGATCATCCATCATGATCCCCAAATCTTTTTCACTGTCACTTCTTCCCACAGTAGTGTTCTTCATCCTGGAAGTATGGACTGCAGTCTTTGTTCCTAGATGTATATATATCTTCATTTAGTATTAAAAAATATTTAAAGCCATATGTGTGTGTTTAATCTTAGACTGAATATCTGGCTGATACTATGATGCAGGTGAGCCTGTAAGCTAAATTTTTGATTAGCAGGGGATTTATTTCCACCTTGTGGTTCAGGTATTCTATTTACCACAAATCCACTGCTATAGTGGGTCATCATCAGGGCCATTGCTTATACAAAATATAAGCATAGGGCTGTGATTGTGTAAGGCCAATGCTGGAGAGGGTCATGCTGAGAGTTTTAACATGAAGTACAGTTTGGGGGACCCAATAGCTATACTAATAATAGGTTCTGTACTAATTAAAGCTCACATTATGTGTAGTCTTGTTGTGAGCCATATATCTGACTTTATTGAATCATGTTGCAAAACAATTTAAATCTGCCTTTTGATATATGCTGTACTGACAGAGACAAACAGCCTTATAGACAAGGATTATGTCAATATTTCACCTATCAACGCAACCTGGAAATACTGCCACTGTTGATATGATCGGATAACTAGTGATCACACAGTTGTGATTTTAATGCCTTTGTTCCAGTCCAAGTCAAGAGTCAACATTTCAGATCTTATAATTTAGAATGTGCTTGGTCTGTCTTAAAGAATCAATCACCTTTGCAACTGTCTTTTTGCTTACGGTGAGTATGCCTGGTCCCCTTTCAGTTCTCTCTTTTTTTAATATATGGGGTTAAACTTTGCCTTTAATGTCAATGGGGGTGGCTTAGGAGTAATTGAGAGAACAATGTAGCCTACATATATTAAATAATATCATTGGTATTTATCTCTTACCATACATATCTAAAGCCACAAGTAAAATATAACATGTTAAACAAGAAAAGAAAACAAACACGCAACATGAAATGCACCTTGAAGTAGAATGACATAATGATTACACCCTATCCAATCACATTTTTACTCGCTTATAAGGTAAAGGAACAATAAAGAAACAGTATTTCCTTGTTTTTACATGTTTGATATACTAAATTGACACAACTGGAATTAAATTTTAGAAAATACAAAAGCCACATTTAAAAATGGGGAGAGACCATAAAAATTTCAGTTGTCAAGAAGCCTTTTTAGTAATTTTAATCATCTTCCTTCCAAATTGAGGTTGTTCATGCCATAGAAAGCTTCCTATATGAAAGCAGGAATCCTGTACACTATTCCTAATGCAATTCCAGCTTGTTTCAAGAGCACATTTATGTGAGCAGGTAAAGCAACTGTAGCGGTTCAGAGGTTGTCATGATGAGACTGTATCCATAACAGGTGTGATTCTGTTCTCACCAGCGTAGTCCACTGATGTCAATGGAGTTACATTAGTGGACATGTAAAGATATTTATCCAACAGTGGCATTGTGAGCACAAAGGAAGGAGAGACATATGAGAGACTCAGAGAGAGCAGCTGGTAGAGGTGGCGAAATATTTGGGGAGGGGAAGGGGGACAAGGAACAGATGGATAAGAAAACAGCCATCATAACTGCCTGTGTGAAAGTGAGCAGCAAAGGGTTGGAGAAGCATACAAGAGTATCTACAATAATTAACAAGGTATCATGTCAGAAAGAGGTTGGAATTCAGAAAAGAAGACAAATCCAAGGCTTTTTAAAATGAAGGCTAAGGTAAATCCCTGGTCATATTCCTAATATATGAGAATACATGAAGAAATAAAACAAATATATATAATACACAGATTGTAAATAGTTAAATTGACATTTAATTACTGCAGTCTAGAAAACAAAAGAGACAGGGCCAGAATGTATTAATGATTACTCTAAATAATTAAGAATAACATTGAAGTCATATAAACTTGAAGATTATGCGACAAATTTTAATATCAAAGCAGATCATATTTTTACAGCGCATACGCAAGTCCCCAAGTACTGGATTAGGTTTATAAAACGTATGTAGACATCTCTAAAAATTACCATAATTTTTTAATGGTGTACATGTACTTTCACTGTCTGAATGCAAGCACAGCTGTTCATTTTGCATAATCCTTGAAATATCTGTGCATAGTGAAGTAGAGTTGAACCTGAGCATCCTTGATTCTATGCCAGACAAATTTTAAATGTTTTGATTAAGTCCACCATATCAATTTTCCAACACAGAATTTATGTCATCAAGTATTCTCATTGCAGGGAAGACCATATTGCATAACATGCAACAGCAATATTTAAACAATGACAATGGAACCACTGACACTAGAACCACTCAGACTTCAAAGAAAAAAGAAAAAAAATAATGCAGATGTTGCTCTGCTTATTTACTATTTACGCAAAATAAATTAAACTATTTTTACTCCTGCAATGATAGAATTATACCAACCTGATACAGAAATATACTTATAATGGGCTTCGATGACTGATTAAACATTTTCAGCTATTATAAGCATCTCCATCTTAATGAATAAAATAAACAGCTAGTTCTACAGTTTACTTTCTAGAAAGTCATGTCTTAATATAAAGTCTATGTATTCTATGTACGGCAAAAGTCTAGCTTACAGAGAAAAAAAAATCAGATTCCTAGGGTTAAGTCGTGGACCTAATAAAGTCTATGGAAGTTTTGCCATTGACTTTAATGAGAACAGGACATAGTACATTTTACGGTCAGAAGGGACTGTTATGATAATCTAGTGTGATTTCCAGCATAACATGGGCCATCAAATTTTACCAGTGATTCCTGCATAAAGCCCATAACTTCTAGCTGAGATCAAGCATCTCTTTTTAGAAAGAGGACCAGTCTTAATTGCTTAAAAAAAGTTCAGAAAAAGTATATTTTGGACAGTGCTTCACACTGTCAAAGCAGAAGTTGCTTCACTGCTTGAACTATAGGAACATTAGTTGGACAGTGTGGTTTGTTAATCTTTATATTACACTATAGTGACTATAATTACACTATGGTTATGATTAATTATTAATTACACAGTGGTTAAGATAATGGAGCAAATAATTAAATAATCACTTTTCAAACACTTAGAAGATAATAGATTATAAGTAACAATTAGTATGGATTTATCAAGAACAAATCGTGTCAAACCAACTGTCAAATATAAAGGCAAGGGTAACCACCTCTGTATACAGTGCTATAAAATCCCTCCTGGCCAGAGGCAAAATCCTTTCACCTGTAAAGGGTTAAGAAGCTAAGTTAACCTCGCTGGCACCTGACCCAAAATGACCAATGAGGGGACAAGATACTTTCAAATCTGGACCGAGGGAAAAAGGCTTTTGTCTGTGTGATACCTTTGTTGGGAACAGATCAAGGATGCAAGCCCTCCAACTCCACTAAAGTTAGTAAGTAATCTAGCTAGAAAACACGTTAGGTTTTCTTTGTTTTGGCTTGTAAATTCACTGTGCTGGAGGGAATGTGTATTCCTGTTTTTGTGTCTTTTTGTAACTTAAAGTTTTGTCTAGAGGGATTCTCTATGTTTTGAATCTGACTGTCTGTGAGATTATCTTCCATTCTAATCTTACAGAGTGTTTCTTTTATCTTTGTTTTGTTCTTCTAATAAAGTTCTAGGTTTTTTTGAAGAATCTGATTGAGTTTTTAAGATCCTAAAAAACCCAAGCTGGTCTGTGCTCAACTTGTTTATTCTCAAGCCTTCTCAGGAAAGGAGATGTAAGGGCTTGGGGGGATAGCTGGGGGAAAAGGAACTCCAAGTGGTCCTTTTCCCTTGTTCTTTGTTAAAGCGCTTAGTGGTGGCAGCATACCCTAGAACAAGGACAAATATTTTGTGCCTTGGGGAAGTTTTTAACCTAAGATGGTGGAGATAAGCTTAGGGGGTCTTTCATGCAGGTCCCCACATCTGTACCCCAGATGAAACCTTGACACCACCTACTAGTTTTCTTTGACAGGGTAACAAGTCTTGTGGATAGGAGAGAAGTGGTAGAGGTGGTGTAGCTTGACTTTAGTAAGGCATTTGATATGGTCTTGCATGACCTCATTAAAAAAATTAGGGAAACACAACCCTGGGAGCTGCGAGTGGCCATGAAAATGTAAACAAACTGTCTGGTGGCCTGCCAGCAAATTACCCTGATGGGCCACCACTGGCATAGAGAGTACACTTATAAAGTCTGTGGATGATACCAAACTGAGAGGGGTTCCAAGTGCTTTGCAGGCTAGGATTAACATTCAAAATGATCTGGACAAACTGATCTGAAATGGTCTAGAAAAATAGTCTGAAGTAAATAGGATGAAAATCAGTAAGGACAAATGCGAAGGAAGGAATAATCAGTTTCACAAATAGAAAATGGGAAATGACTGCTTAGGAAGGAGTACTGAACAAAAGTATCTGGGGGTCATAGTGTATCACATAAATATGAGTCAACAGTGTAACACTTTTGCAAAAATTGCAAATGTCAATCTGGGATGGATTAGCAAGAGTGTTATAAGTAGAATTTGAGAAGTAATTCTTCCACTCTTCTACACAGTGATTACACAACAAGAGTATTGTGTCCAGTTCTGAGCACCACATTTCAGGAAAGATGTGGACAAACTGGAGAAAGTCCAGAGAAGAGCAAAAAAAAATTAATGAAAACATGATCTATGAGGGAAGATTGAAAAAAAATGGGTTTGTTTAGTCAGGAGAAGAGAAAACTTAGGGCTGATCTACACTACACAGTTCGGTCAACATAAGGCAATTTATGTTGACCTAATTATGTCAGTGTCTACACTACATTCTTCCTTCCATCATTGTAAGTGCCCTACAATACCGACATAATAACTTCACCTCCATGAGAGGTATAAGGCTTATGTCACTGTAATTAGGGTGACATAGTGTCTGTGTAGACATTGTGTCCCTTGCATTGGCTGTGTTTAGGTCGACTTAGGTTTGTAGTGTAGACATATCTGGAGAAGGGACATGATAACAGTTTTCAAGTACATAAAAGATTGTTACAAGGAGAAGGGAGAAAAAAAAATGTTCTCCTTAACCTCTGAGGATAGCACAAGAAGGAATGTGCTTAAATTGCTACCAGGGAGGTTTAGATTGGATGTTAGGAAAATCATCCTTTCAGGGTAGTTAAGTACTGGAATAAATTGCCTGGGGAGGCTTTGGAATCTCCATCATGGGAGATTTTTAAAAGCAGATTGGGCAAGCATCTGTCAGGGATGTTCTAGATAATACTTTGTCCTGCCATGAGTGCAGGGGACTGGATTAGATGACCTCTCAAGGTCCTTTCTAGTCCTACAATTTTATGCTTCTATGATTTTGGTAACAGAAGTTATCACTAATTGATATAGCTGGAAGGGTAGCTGCATCACTGAGGGTAGTTACAGGATACATACAATGTACAGTATAATAATATTTTGATTAAAATACATGTATTAAGTATAAAACTAACAGAGTAATAATAATAATAAATCAGTCATGAAAGCAACCTTACTGTTGTATTAATTAGTCATGAGTAGTTATTCAGAAAGAATAATCACAGCGAAATTAGTCACTGTATTATAAAGCATAACTAGTTTATTCAAACTGAGTCAGCCAAATATTCTAACCAGTCAGGTGTATGCTAAATCAGAAATAAAGGAAATAGAAATGGACTGCTTCTCTGCAGAGACCTTTTTGGACCCCTTCTCTGCCTGCTCACCCACCTTTTTAATCAGTAGTATTGAAGCATAAGTATCACAAAGGAAGAGCATTTCCTCACGATTAATTGCCTGGATCTTTGAGGAGTACATTTCATCCTTATTCAATTATCCTCAAATATTTTTATGATTAATTAATTACTGTAAAAGCATTGATATCCGGCAGATTGCGGTAATGGGAGAGGGTCAGTAAGTAAAAAAAATCCAGTTATGTAAGGGAAGGAGTTTAGCTATGGGAGGGGGCTCAGAGCAGGGGGTTGGGGCACGGGAGGGGATGTGGGTTGCCAGATCTGGGTGGGGCTCACATCTGGCGACTCCCTGTGAGCAGCGTCATGTCCCTGCTGCTTCTAGGTCAGTGGTTCCCAAACTTTAACAGCCCGCGAACCCCTTTCACTAAATTGTGAAACCTTGTGAACCTCCTCCTAAAAATGAATATTTCCAGGGATTTAAGTTTAAAATTCCTTCTCACTCGTGGGGCTCCTGTTGCTGGACCCCATTGACCGCCCCGGTCAACTGAGCTCCACTGAGCTCGGGCTGTAGGTCCTGCTGACCGCTGGGACTCAGGCTACCAGCCCCAAGTGCCCAACCCCGCTCTTTATGGGGCTCAGGCTGCCAGCCCCGCTCGGAGCACTGGGGTTCGGGCGGCCAGCTCCCCCACTGACAGGGTCAGAGCTTGGGCTGCCAGCCCCAATTGCCCGGTCCCACTCTTCCTGGGGCTCAAGCTGTGTGCCCTGCAACCAGGTCCCACCTGCTGCCTCTAATGCCTGGGGTCCTCTGGCCGCCATTAGTGAAATTTTTCTGGTGAACTCCCTGTAACATTCTGCGAACTCCCAGGGGTTCATGAACCCCAGTTTGGGAACCACTGTTCTAGGTTGGGGGGGGAGGGATAGCTCAGTGGTTTGAACATTGGCCTGCTAAACCCAGGGTTGTGAGTTCAATCCTTGAGGGGGCCATTTAGGAATCTGGGGCAATAATTGGGGCTTGGTCCTGCTTTGAGCAGAGGGTTGGACTAGATGACCTCTTGAGGTCCCTTCCAACCCTGATATTCTATGAGGCATCGCTAGGCAGCTCTGCCCCTGCCATGAGCTATGGCTCCGCAGCTCCTATTGTCCGTGGTTGCCGCCCAATGGGAGCTTCAGAGTGGCGCTTGGGGCAGGGTGAGGGCTAGCCACACGTCTGCCCACAGGCACTGCCCCCTCAGCTCCCATTGGCTGTTGTTCCTGGCCAATGGGAGCTGCGGAGCCAGTGCTTGGGGCAGGGTGGGGGCAGAACTGCCTAGCCACACCTCTGCCTAGGAATAGCAGGGACATGTTGCCAATCACGGGGAGCTGCCCAAGGTGTGTGCCACCTGGATCTGGCACCCCATACTGCCTCCTACACCCCAAACCCGCTCCCACACTCCGAACCCCTCGTGGCCATTCCTTCGCCTAGGAGCAGCAGGGACATGTCACCACTTCCAGGGAGCCATGCGGAGCCAGGTAGGGAGCCTGTCGACCCTGCGCCAACCGGACTATAAATTGGACTTTCAGTTAAGATCAGAAATGTCAGTGTATAGAGCTTTCCGGTTGGTAAAGTCCTGGATTACACAGCTTTCACTTCATTATGAATAAGCACTCTTCTCCTTTGTTAGAACACAGTGTTGAAGTAAGAGGAGAAACAAACAATAGCTCCTTTTCATGAAGCCACTAATTTACTTCACTCAATCCCTTGCATATATTAGAAGGGCAGCCACAATGCTTCTCATTGACCTCTCACCCCTACCTTTTCTCCAAGAGATTCTGTATCATCTTTCTAAATACATATGCAACAGGGTAGGTATTTACTCACCACCATCCATAGCATCTTGCTTTTTAAGCAGCTTAATCTACACCAGGTGCTGTTTCACTATAATTTCTTTAATTCTTATGACTATCTTAATTTTTAAACAATGGATTCAGGATTTTTTCTTATGTTGTCATATATATTCTATCAGGTAAAGATGAGTGCCCATCGTATTTAACGGAGAGTACAACGATACAATTTGAAATTGATTCCCTCGGGTGTCTTGTATTTGGAATTGCTAGAGGATCCAATCACACTAAGAATCAAGGACTCTTTTGTAGTTGGATGTGTAGCTACCACAGTTTACATCGGCTATGAGGGAGGAGCTAGAGTTTCAAAGAGCAATTTCCACTTTTCTCTCTAATAGTGAATTTTTGGCACTGCCATTTGCTGCACTTATGCTTACATTTCAGGTTGAAATTGCTACATCAATACAATATCCCCTGTCACAGGGTACCCCTTCACCTAACCTAGCCTAGCCACAAACACCTGCAGACTATCTCCCTTCCACCATGTGCGCTTTTAATCTTCAATTGCAATGCATAACAGAAGGAACCACCGGTTTATTGCAGGAGAGTTAAGTTTCACACAACTCTCTCCCCACCCCGAGAGGCTCACCCTGTGAGTGCCTTTTTACATCTTGTTATTTCCAAAAAAATATATCATCCCAATTACTGGGCCAATTGCCTCATCAGCCCCAGCAATTGCCACCCAATTGTCAGTAATCCCCAACAGGAACAGATTAACTGACTTCAAGAAAGCCTGCAGTCTTCCCAGTGTTGCAGCAACCTTAGCAACTCAGGGTACTATAGCTAATGCCCTCTCACATCTCCCAAAAAACTTTTTAGATCTGTGAAATCAGCAAAACAAACTGGAGAAAAATCTCACTTGAATTTTCACCACTTTTAACCAGCTTTACAGGTAAGTATGTATGATGGTATCACAGAATTTAGAGATGCAAGAGACCTGTTATGTCATTAGATCACTCCCATGACAAGAACTTAAAACACTTAAAAAAAGTTTATTCTTATATTAAAGTCAAGGGAAACCTAAGGCCACACAAAGAATCAATGAAGACTTGCGAATGCTGAACCAAGTCCCCTGTTCTAACCCCTACACTATACTTCTTCTAAGTGGCATATAATTGACACTTCAGCAGTGTTAACATACTCTTCCCATTTTAGAACCTAATTCTTTGATTAGTAGTAGATGGGACTTTGGATACACATTTGTATAGTGGGGCTGTTAAGAGACATTGAACCACACTGTAAACCCTGTATATAATGGAAACTACTTCAAGCCCCCAGCACTCCTAGTTCCAGCACCTATGCAAATAAAAAGGAGTACTTGTGGCACCTTAGAGATTAACCAATTTGTTTGAGCATAAGCTTTCGTGCATCGGATGCATCCGATGAAGTGAGCTGTAGCTCATGAAAGCTTATGCTCAAATAAATTGGTTAATCTCTAAGGTGCCACAAGTACTCCTTTTCTTTTTGCAAATACAGACTAACACGGCTGCTACTCTGAAACCTATGCAAATAATGTAGATTCAGACTCCTGGGGCAGAATTTTTAGAAGTGCTTAAAAGGATTGGTGTTGAGAGCTATTTTATTTTAATCTGCTAATAAATCAGTGTCATAATGGCAACTCCAGGTTCTGAGAGCTGTAGAGAATTTGGCCATTATTTATGTGTTTAAATGGGAGGTGAGCTCTTTCAAAAATCTGCCTTCAGTTGTAGATCCTTAGCACTTGGAAATCTGCTTTTTGAAAATCTGGCTCTTAATGTAAAAAAAAAAAAGAAAAAAAAAAACCCACCATGACTAAGTGTAAGGAAATCCACTCTTCATTTCTAGTGAGATCGCCACCACCAATTGCATCAACGATTAATCAAGAGAAAAATCTACATTAATTAATTTAGTTATAAATAATTAGAAAGCTCTGACAAAAACTCCAAAAATGCAATGATTAATATGCATTGAAATAGGTTTAGATTATCTAAAGCATTTACTCATTACTGTAATGAAAACATTTTTTTCCTGTCTGCCATAAACCATTTTGTTCTTATTGGTTTAAAATGACAAGTCAATTTGGCTGTAGTTGTGATATCTATTTCCCATGATGTTATTATTCCATCACTAATGTTAATTAAGAGTTTTCAAAATGTTATATTGTCTGCTACCCTTTAAAATATGCAAATACACAGACTCTTTAAACTCTTTCTATAATGTTATAACCTTTACTAATCTGTCTCATTTATTAATAACAATATAATAGGAAACTTATCAGCCCTACTTCATAGCCTTTGCATGCAGCAAACGAGAATATTTAAAACTAGGAACATTCCATAATCAACGTGCTGTAATCTGTCTGCCACAGGCTACTCCTGCCAGGGCTAAAGAAGAGGAATGTGACACCTCGCATCATCTTCCAAATTTTTTCCCTCCCTGCCCTGAGGCAGGCTGTCAGTAAGTGTGCTGAAAAATAAATCCAGTTTGGCTTACCTGTTCCAGATTGCTTTATTTACATTCTACACCAGAAAGGAGTAGACTAGAACTAGTTGCTCATATAGCTCCGAGTTGGAAGTTCTTTTTGGTGCAGATTATGCCTGTAGAATTCGAATCTAAATTGGTGGGAGAGGGAAGATGAAATAGACGAAAAACAGCATATTAAAATAAAAATTTTGAGTGCAAGGAAAAATATATTATCCTCTGTCATAATTTACTGATTGTTCTACATGCTTTTGTGCATACAGCTAGAGAAGAATGGATTAAAGCATGTCTCATGTATCTAAGTCACTCAGTTTGATATCCACCACAAGCATAATGTCATTGGAAGAAAGACAGTCATGATCAAGTTGTCACATTACAGTGAGGATTTTCAAAACTCTCGTTTATGGTCTAACTATTCTACAGAAGTCAGTGGGAGCTTTTTTAATTTACTTCAGTGGCAGCACAGTTAGGCCAGTGGGAAGCACTTATCCAAATCCCACTCTAGGTTATTAGACACCCGGGAGGTTGCAGAAAGTTGTTTGCCAGAGATTCCAAAGCTATTCCATGTTGTATATTGTCTTTTTTAATTACAAGAACCCCCATAAACTTGTTTTTTTTTTTAAATTAAGGAATTCCATCTCAAGACTAGCAATAGAAAGGACTTTTGCTATTGTAGCACTTAGAGAAAAATAAATTTTACATTGTTATGCCAATTCAGCATTCTGATTGATTAGATATCTCTGGTTGCTTTTGAGTGTCCTCTAGGCTACTTGAGGAAAACATTCAGTTTCAGTTGTCTCAATCTTCTGATTGCATATTCCTACTTCACACCACACTGATCAAAGTCTAAATGCATTTTCATTATGCTATTTCTAGATTATTTAATATTGTTATCATTATATTATTGAATGTGATTGTTAGTTTTTAAAGATGGGCCCAACATAGTTGTGTTCACACACATGTAAAATGACAAAAGCAATACACAATTAATCAATCAACATTAACTAAAAATAAATAAACCCAACACCAAAATGTGTTAAAATTAAATATCCCTGGCCCTCACTCTGTTGGACAAAAGCCGCAAAGAATAATTTTGTCTTTTCCCTTGATCTAAAAGTCAATGGACTTAGGTGATGGAAAAAGACAGATGTAAATGTGTGCTGTGACAATGTTCCTGCTCTACCTTGGTGGGTCTTGCACTTATTGGCAGATTTGCTTGCCTTGGAGCTTCATGGCAGCCCTCAGCTTGGCCGTTTTTTCTGAATTCACAGTCCAGGTCGACTCCTCCTGTGTCTGACCAGGAGTTGGGAGGATTTGGGGGGAACCTGGGCCCACCCTCTACTCCAGGTTCTAGCCCAGGGCCCTGTGGAATGCAGCTGTCTAGAGTGCCTCCTGGAACAGCTGTGCGACAGCTACAACTCCCTGGGCTACTTCCCCATGGCCTCCTCCCAACACCTTCTTTATCCTCACCATAGAACCTTCCTCCTGGTGTCTGATAATGCTTGTACACCTCAATCCTCCAACAGTCCATGTTCTCACTCTCAGCTCCTAGTACCTCTTGCTCCCAACTCCTCATACCACAAACTGAAGTGAGCTCCTTTTTAAAACCCAGGTGCCCTAATTAGCCTGCCTTCATTGATTCTAGCAGCTTCTTGATTGGCTGCAGGTGTTCTAATCAGCCTGTCTTAATTGTCTCCAGAAGGTTCCTGATTGTTCTGGAACCGCCCCTGTTGGGAAACGGAACGTCCATTGCTTGCTCTTCAGCTATCTGCTTTCTATTCTTTCCTAAAGCCCCCTGGCCTGGATTTTTCTTTCTTTTTGAACCTGCCTTAGTCCCCCCCCGACCGGGCCAGACGCTTTTTTTTGCTTTGTTTTGATTCTTTGTTTTTTTTTTTTTCCGTCTACGTCCTGGTCGGCCCTTAGCTTGCCGCCAGCACCCGCCCGCCCCCCCCCCCACGCCTGCTTTCGGGCGCAGCTATTTGCCTTAGCTGAAACCCCCGGAGGAGGGGGGGAAGATTGCTGACCCGCTACCCAGAGGGGGGAGTGGAAGCCCCCAGACCCAGCCGTTTTGCTGTGAGCTCAGAAGTTTTTCTTATCTCTGCAACATTCTCGGCCTGCCGGAAGCCTTGGTACACAGCCAACAAAGCTGGAGAAGAAGATAGAAGACAGAGGAAATCACCCAGGGAAGCTACAAATCATCGTGGAGGGGGCTGTAAGACTGAGTAACTTTTTGAATTATACTCTTGTGGGGGGGAGTTTGACTGTGGTTTAATTGCGTTTGTGGTGGCACAGGGGGTGTGGCACGGAGCTGCCCCCCGATCCATCGGTGCCCCCCCCCATTAATACAACTGTCACGGCCCCCCGCCGTCCGTTCCTGCTGGCAACCTGCCATCTGCCTTCGGATCCAGCTGTTTGCTTTGAACTTTGCCTTTCGGACCGTACATAACAGACGACCAAACGAGACTCTTTGGACAAATGCGCGTGGGTCCACACACACACACCCCCCCCCGGACTGTTTACCTCACAGCTTGCCCCTATCACTGGACCCCAATTTCAGTCCTTACCCCTTAACCCTCGACTCTGCTCAAGAGGCACCTTCTTTTAGCTGCTCTCCTCCTGAAGCCCAGAGCCTTACCTCTGCCCCTGCCCCCACCCCTGTCCCTGCCCAATTCACCTCCTCCTGCAATGCTATTGCTGCCCGTGGGGTTATTTTTTTCCCGCCTTTCGCAGATCCCCCCCAGGGAGCAGTCTTTGCATTTTCTAGTCGCGACCCGTTAGGAGTTGCAATTTTTTCCCCACCATCCCCTTCCACCCCAAGGCGTGAAATGGATTTAATAACCCCAGCCTGTCAGACGCCCCGTCGGTGGTCTGCACCCTGCCTACCCGCCTTAGCGGACCACGAGCCTGCATTAAGAGCCCCACCAGGGAATACCCCGGAAATCCTAACCCCACCCCCCCATGAGCTGCGGCATGCACTACAGAAGTTCCTAGAACACACCCGTGGTGCCCGCAATAGGGTACAGCTGGCTCTTCAGCTATGGGGGGACTTTGATCAAATTCTTCAGGCCACAAGGACCCTTATAAAGGAGGGCAGAGGGCAAGGAAAGCGCGGTGCTGCAGCCTACGAGCGGGCCCACAGCTTCCGAAAAGATCTACTCATCCACGGGATGGGGCATGGGTTGATGCGCAACCCGCCGGGGGCCACGAACACCCCACCAATAAGAAACCCCCACCCCCGCAGCCCTCCGCATGACGCCTCTCATTATTGCAACCTTGAACACCAGGGGCTGTAGGATGGCTCTCCGCAGGTCCCAGGTGCTCTCTTACCTTCGGGAAGGGGGGTACTCTGTAGTTTTCCTGCAGGAGACCCATACGGACCCGACTGTTGAGGCCAGGTGGCGGCTCGAGTGGGGGGACGGGGTATACTTTAGCCACTTCACGACTTGGCAAGCTGAAGTGGCGACCCTGTTCTCCCCCACCCTACGGCCCGAGGTGCTAGGGGTCACTGAGGCCGTGCCGGGCCACCTGCTGCACCTTCGAGTCTGTATGGAGGGGCTCGTGGTCAACCTTGTTAATATCTATGCCCTGCAAACGAGCCCAAAGCGGCCACAATTCTATCAGCGGGTGTCCGACTTTCTCGGCACCCTAGATTCGCACGAGTGCCTGGTCCTGGGAGGGGACTTTAACACCACCCTCGAGGAACGGGACCGCTCAGGGGCCGAGCCGAGCCCAGCCGCCGCGAACATTCTCCGAGGAATAGTTGAACATCACTCCCTAGTGGATGTCTGGTGAGACCATCACCCAGATGACACTTCCACGTTCACCTTTGTCCGGGTGGAGGCCCATCGGCCACACCGCTCTCGGTTGGACCGTATTTACTTATCCCGTTTCCATCTTTCACAGGCCCACTCCTCCGCCATTCGGCCGGCCCCATTCTCCGATCATCATTTAGTCACTGTAACGGTCTCCCTCTGTGCAGAGAGACCGGGGCCGGCCTATTGGCACTTTAATAACAGCCTGTTGGAGGACGAGAGCTTTGTGATGTCCTTCCGGGAGTTTTGGCTGGCCTGGCGAGAGCAGTGGCGTGCCTTTCCCTCGGCGCGGCGATGGTGGGATCTCGGGAAGGTGCGCGCCAAGCTCTTCTGCCGTGACTACACTCGGGGCACCAGCCGACAGCGAAATGTGGCGATAGAGCAGTTGGAACAGGAGGTCTTAGAGATGGAGAGACGCCTGGCCGCCGATCCCGAGGACCTGTCCCTCTGCGGAGCGTGCTGGGACAAGCGGGAGGAGCTCCGGGCCCTTGAGGACCACCGGGCCCGAGGTGCCTTTGTTCGGTCCCGCATCCACCTCCTTCGGGAGATGGACTGCGGCTCCCGCTTCTTCTATGCCCTGGAGAAAATGAGGGGGGCCAAGAAACACGTCACCTGCCTTCTTGCGGAAGACGGTACCCCCCTCACGGATCCGGAGGAGATGTGTGGGAGGGCCCGTGACTTCTACACAAGCCTTTTCTCCCCAGATCCGACCGATCCTGACGCTTGCGAGGTGCTCTGGGAGGAACTCCCCACGGTCAGCGTGGGCGACCGAGACCGACTAGAGCTGCCTCTCACCCTGGCCGAGTTCTCGGAAGCCCTCCGTCGCATGCCCACCAATAAATCTCCAGGCATGGAAGGGCTGACCGTGGAGTTTTACCACGCGTTCTGGGACATTCTCGGCCCAGACCTAGTCACCGTCTGGGCTGAGTCCTTGCAGAGCGGGGTCCTCCCTCTGTCATGCAGGCGAGCGGTGCTCGCTTTGCTGCCGAAGAAGGGGGACCTCCACGATCTACGAAACTGGCGTCCCGTCTCACTCCTTAGCACGGATTACAAAATTGTAGCGAAAGCAATCTCGCTGCGGCTAGGGTCCGTGATGGCGGACGTGGTCCACCCAGACCAGACCTATACTGTCCCGGGTCGCAGCATTTTCAACAACCTCTTTCTAGTCCGAGACCTTTTGGAACTCGGGCGGAGAGATGGTCTGTCGTTCGCCCTCCTGTCTCTTGATCAGGAGAAGGCGTTCGACAGAGTAGACCATGGGTACCTCCTGAGCACTCTGCAGGCGTTTGGATTCGGACCTCAGTTTGTGAGTTTTCTCCGGGTGCTGTATGCCTCCGCGGAGTGTTTGGTTAGGCTCAACTGGACCCTGACCGAACCGGTCAGCTTCGGGCGAGGGGTGCGGCAGGGGTGCCCCCTCTCAGGCCAGCTGTACGCTCTGGCGATCGAGCCTTTCCTCTGTCTCCTCCGCAGGAGGATGACAGGGTTGATGCTGCGGGAGCCGGAGCTGCGGCTGGTCCTGTCGGCGTACGCCGATGACATACTTCTCGTGGTCCAGGACCCGGGCGACTTGGCGCGAGTGGAGGCATGCCAAGCTATCTATTCGGCAGCCTCCTCCGCCCGAGTCAACTGGGTCAAGAGCTCTGGCTTGGCGGTGGGGGACTGGCGGCAGGTAAGCTCCCTCCCACCTGCACTTCAGACCATACGGTGGAGTGCGGGTCCACTGCTCTATCTCGGCGTTTACCTTTCCGCCACGCATCCTTCCCCGCCGGAGAACTGGCAAAATTTAGAGGGCGGGGTGATAGAGCGGATCCGGAGATGGACGAGGCTACTCCGATGTCTCTCCCTCCGAGGGAGAGCACTGGTGCTTAACCAACTAGTCCTGTCCACGCTCTGGTACCGGCTCAACACCCTGGCCCCGGCCCCGGGTTTCCTGACCCACCTCCGGAGATTGATTCTAGAGTTCTTCTGGTCAGGAATGCACTGGGCCCCTGTTGGAGTTCTTCATCTACCCCTGAAGGAAGGAGGGCAGGGCCTGAAGTGTCTGTACACTCAGGTCCGCGTTTTCCGCCTCCAGGCCCTGCAGAGGCTCTTTTATAGTGCACGTAGTTCGGCGTGGAGCATACTGGCGCACGCCTTCCTGCGCTGCTTCCAAGGGCTTCGATATGACCGGCAGCTCTTTTATCTTTCTCCGAGGGGTTTTCGGGCTGCCGGTCTTCTACCAGGACCTCCTCCGGACCTGGAAACTGTTTCTAACAACCAGGTCCGTGGTGGCCACCGTGGGAGAAGATCTCCTCACGGAGCCCCTGCTACACAACCCCCAGCTCCGTGTGCAGGTGGCGGAGTCCCGCTCGGTGCGCCAGAGGTTGGTCCTGGCAGAAGTCACGAGGGTCGGAGACCTCCTGGACTACGACCGGAGAGACTGGCTGGATCCCCTGACGCTCGCTCGGCGCATGGGGCTCTCCAGCCTCCGTACCCCCCGGCACGTGCTTCAGGAGGCCGCCTTGACCCCCACTGCTTGGGCTTATGTTAGCCGAGCCTTGTGCGAGGGCGCACCCCGCCCATCCCTTACCCCAGGCCCGCCAGACCTTTCCATCGGGCCCCTACCCCGTAGATCCCAACAAACCCCTCACCCTTTCACTGCAAGCCGGCTGCACGAATTGCAGCCGGTTAGCTTTCAAATTGCACCACGGAAATATTTATATACACTTACACTTCACACCCTTCACGCCCAAACCCTGGTGTCCTGCGCTGATACAAAGTGGCGGGACCTCCTGCCACCTTTGGAGGGTGAGCAACCTCGGTGGGCCAGCCTGTATTCCACCTTGGTCCCAAGGCCCGTCGGGGACATCAGTTGGCGGCTCCTTCACGGAGCTGTGAGCACGGGCGTGTTTCTGACACGGTTTACCCCCATCCCGGACACTTGTCCTTTCTGTAATGTGAGGGAAAACCTGGCACACATATATTTAGAGTGTGCCAGATTGCAGCCCCTTTTCCGGCTCCTCACAAATATTCTATTACGCTTCTGGCTTCATTTTTCCCCTCACCTTTTTATCTATACACTTCCCATCCGTGGCCCCACAAAGTTGCGGGATCTTCTGGTCAACCTCCTCCTAGCTTTGGCTAAAACAGCCATTTATAAAACCAGAGAGAGGAGGTTGGCCCATGAAACGTCCTGTGATTGTGGGGCTGTTTTCCGATCCTCAGTACATTCACGTATCCGGGCGGAGTTCCTCTGGGCGGCGTCCACTGACTCCCTTGATGCCTTCAAGGAGCGGTGGGCGCTGTCTGGGGTTCTCTGCTCGGTGACCCCGTCCAGTTCCCTCCGTCTGACCCTTTGATTGAGGGGAAGAGCGAGAGACGCCAGCCCCAGCCGTTGCCGCTGTGGATACCAACATTACTGTCATCTAGGAGGGGTCCTATAATACGTGGTGTCATAAATATAAAGGGAAGGGTAAACCCCTTTGAAATCCCTCCTGGCCAGGGGAAAGCTCCTCTCACCTGTAAAGGGTTAAGAAGCTAAAGGTAACCTCGCTGGCACCTGACCAAAATGACCAATGAGGAGACAAGATACTTTCAAAAGCTGGGAGGAGGGAGAGGAACAAAGGGTCTGGGTCTGTCTGTATGCTGCTCTTGCCAGAGACAGAACAGGAATGGAGTCTTAGAACTTTTAGTAAGTAATCTAGCTAGGTATGTGTTAGATTATGATTCCTTTAAATGGCTGAGAAAAGCATTGTGCTGAATAGAATAACTATTTCTGTCTGTGCATCTTTTTTGTAACTTAAGGTTTTGCCTAGAGGGGTTCTCTATGTTTTTGAATCTAATTACCCTGTAAGATATCTACCATCCTGATTTTACAGGGGGGATTTCTTTATTTCTATTTACTTCTATTTTTTATTAAAAGTCTTCTTGTAAAAACTGAATGCTTTTTCATTGTTCTCAGATCCAAGGGTTTGGGTCTGTGGTCACCTATGCAAATTGGTGAGGCTTTTTACCAAACCTTGTCCAGGAAGTGGGGTGCAAGGTTTTGGGAAGTATTTTGGGGGGAAAGACGCGTCCAAACAGCTCTTCCCCAGTAACCAGTATTAGTTTGGTGGTGGTAGCGGCCATTCCAAGGCTAACGGGTGTAATATTTTGTACCTTGGGGAAGTTTTGACCTAAGCTGGTAAAGATAAGCTTAGGGGGTTTTTTCATGCAGGTCCCCACATCTGTACCCTAGAGTTCAGAGTGGGGGAGGAACCTTGACATGTGGGTGTCTACGCCCCCCCACCCCTAAACCGCCCACACCGCAGTCGTGCCCATCTTGCTGGGCACTCTCAGGAGTGGGATAATCGGTGACACTGGGTGCGGCACTAGGTAACTCAAGGGGGTGGAAGACCACGAGTATAGAGGAAGCCCCCCGCTCTAGGCCACCAGGTAACTCAGGAGGGTGGAAGACCACGAGTGTCGAGGAAGCCCCCCCGCTCTGGGCCCAGGCTAGCCTGAACACTTCTCCCTCCTGAAAGCTGCTGTGTTATACCTTCTGTTTGTGTTGTTTTGTTGCATAGTTTGTTTTGTTTTCTTTGGTAACTCTTTGCAAGTGTTACACAATAAAATTCTTTTTTGTTTCAAAAAAAACCCTTCCCTGTTACCTTACCCAGGGAAAAGGGACCCACTTAGCCTGCTCTCCTGCTGCTGCCCTCTGGCCTGGGCTTTCCTTACTTTTTGCCCCTGCTTTCGGCTTCCCCGCCAACCAGGCCAGACGCTCTCCCCGCTTTCTTTTCTTTCTTTTTTTTTTTCTTTCTCTACTGTTGCTAGAGTGCTGGCCAGCTGCCGGCCAGCTGTTAGCCCCCCCCTTCCCCCATCCACCCTCAGACGCTGCTGCCGCTCCAGCTGAACCCCCCCCCGCCCCGAGGGGGGGGCTGCCGGCCTGCTTCCACAGAGGGGAGGAGTGGAAGGACCCAGCCCCCAGCCCCAGCCGCTTGCTGTTTGTCTGCGGACCCATCTCCGGTTAAGAGGACTCTTATCACTTGCTCCGGCATTTCTGGAATGCGAAAAAGAAAACCTGGAACAGACAGAAAAAAAGCAGTCCACCGGAGGAACGCCTCCCGGGGAATCTACAAATTGCCATGGAGGGGGCCTAAGACTGAGTAACTTTTGAACAGTGGGGGGGGGAGGCCTTGACTGTGTCTTAACTGTGTTTGTAGGGACACAGGGGGTGTGGCACGGAGCTGCCCCCCGATCCATCTGTGTCCTCCCAACCCCCACACTACTATCCTCATCACTGCCCCCTCCATCGTCATTGCTGGCTGTTTAACATCTGCCTCTGGACTCAGCTGCTCACCCTGATTCTACTGTGTGGGCCAGAAGCACCAGCCAACCAAACAGGACTCTCTAAACAAGCGTACGGTGGTTCATGTGCCCCCCCACTGAACTGCCCATCCCACAGCATGTCCTTTTTACCTGACCCCAACTCCTGTTAACAGCTGCCACCGCCCCCGCTAGGGCATCGGCAATGGAGGGCACTCCGCCGCTGCCATGCCCACCACCTCCCCAGACTCTAGGGGAGCCCCCCCAGCTAGCGGGAAAGGCCAGGGCAAGAAGAAGGGGAAGGGCCCTGCTAAAACCACCAGGCCCTCCATGGCAGGAGCTACCCCCACTGCTTCGGCCCTGCCACTGACCACGGCATCCTCCCCTGCTGTCCCCTCCACCAGCTCTGCGGATGTCCTTCCCTCAGCCCCCAGGACGTATGCCCGGGCGGCGGCAGCCCCCCCGCCTGCTGCCTTGTCATCTCTCCCGCCCACTGCCTCCGCCACCATCAACAGTGGCCAGGGCCCCTTCCCTACCATGACAAGGAAGCACGGTGTCCGATGCCTCCTGGTGCCCACCTCGCCCCACATGGAGACCTACGTGCGGGCGTTGATGAGGGTGGTGGGGCCCTTGGCCATTGTGGCGGCCTCCAAAATGTATGGGAAGGTCGTCTTCTTTTTAGCATTAGAGGCTGCCACCCAGGAGGCAGTGGAGAGGGGCCTGGCGGTGGGGAGGGGTGTTTGTCCCCCTAGAGCTGCTAGAGGACCTGGGCGTCTGCCTGGTCCTGACCTCTGTCCCTCCTTTTCTTCCCAATGCTGCCCTGTTACCCGCCCTTTCCACCCTGGAGAGACCTGTTTCTGTCATCAGCCCTCTCCCGTTGGGCTGCAAGGACCCCACCCTCCGTCACATCTTTTCCTTCCGGCCGGCATACTGCTGTCGGTGGCGCGGCACTCGAGGGGTCCTTCCTAGTCCCCCACCAGGGGGCCCGTTACCGGGTGTATTTCTCCATGGGGGAAGCCCGGTGCTACCTCTGCTGGGCATCAGCGCATGTCTGGAGGGACTGCCCCTTAGCCTGGCAAGGAGGGGCTCCTGGGATCCCCGAGACCCAGCAGGACATCGGCCCCGTCATTGCCGACGCCTCTGGCTGCCCGATGCTCAAACCTGCCCCCCCTCCTCTTCGGACCATCACTTCTCCCACTCAGGGCCAAGGGGCATCTCCCCTACAATACCCAGACGAGCGGGAGAGCCCCGCCCTCGCTGCTGACAATCTGGTGGGGATTATGGAGGAGGGTGTGGCAGAGATACCACCAGGCATGGGAGAGAGCCTGCCCCAGGGAGAATCCTCCCTCCCTTATGCCGCCCCACCATCCCCCGCCCAAGTCCCTGAGCCATCACCTTTACCCCCTCACATGACCCCTACTAACCAGCCACCAGATGATGCCATGGAGGGCTGGGCCCTAGTCCAGGGGAAGCAAGGCAATTGGAAGGCTTGAGTTCCGCCTCATCTACCCGAGGTGGAGGCCCCCCAGAAGACCAGGAACAGGGGCACCGATGCCGAACCCTCCGCTTTGCCCACGAGTGCGTCCCATCCACTGGTGTCAGCCAGGAAAGACGTGGTAGCACCGGAAAGTAGTGTCTCCCCTCCACGGGAGACCCTCCTCTCCGAGACCCTAGACGAAGCCCCTTCTGTCCTGACACTACCCAAAGCCCCCGTGAACCCCGAGGCAACCGTCGTGGCGGGTGCCAGCAGGGAGAACCCCGGGGTGATGAAAAGTGTCCTCTCCTCCATGTTTGGGGAGATCAAGGCCCTAGATCTGATCCCGGTCACCCAGGGGGAGGACGACCTTTTGCCAGCAAATCTCGATTTGGGTGACCTCACTCCACCCCTCTTTTCCCCATCCTCCCTCCCCTCAACTGCTGCTTCTGTTCCCACCTCTGAGGAGCCCCTGGACTCCTCCATCAACCCGGCCACTGATGGCACACTGCTGACGACCACTGAGCCTGCTCAGGTGACAGCCGGCGCCATGCGGCCAGGACACGAGTTGCCAGGGGCACCCCCCGTTGGTGCAGAGCAATCGATTTCCTTCCTGGGAGGGGGCCCAACAGAAGATAATCCACCTCCTGATGCTGTGGCCGCTAAATCCACCATATAGCCTGTGCCCGGTATCACTGAGAGCTCCCTCCCCACCTCCTTAACCCTCGAGTCTGATCGGGATGCGCCACCATCCAGCTGCTCACCTCCCAAAACCCAGAGCCTTGCCTCTGCCCCGCCCCTGCCCCTACCCCTATCCAATTTACCTCCTGCAATGTCATTGCCGCCACTGGGGCGGTCTCCTTCCCTTTCCCAACTGATGACCCCCCAGGGAGCGGGCTTTGTGTTCTCCTGCCCCGACCCATTAGGGGCTGCTATTTTGCCTCCACTGCCGGCTATCGCCCCAGAGCTTGAGGCGGGCCTAGAAGATCCAGCCCATCAGGAACCCCGTCAGGGGTCCGCACCCTGCTTGTCCGTTTTAGTGCACCAAGGGCCCCGCCAGGGAACAACTGGAAAACCGTAACCCCACCCGCCCATGAGCTGCGAGGAGAGCTGCGGAAATTTTTAGAGGATGTCTGTGGCTCCCACAACAAGGTACAGCTTGCTCTCCAGCGATGGGGGGACTTTTTTCAAATCCTCCGGGCCACAAGGGCCTTCCTTGGGGAAGGTAAAGGGACGGGGAAGCAGGATGCTGCGGCTTACTGGCGGGTCCGCGTCTTCCGTGACCAATTACTCACCTACGGGATGGGTCAAGGACTGTTGCATGGCCCGCTGGGGGATGCGAGCATCCCTGACAGTGAAGATCCCCCTCCCCCCCCCATGACACCTCTCACTATTGCAAGATTGAACACCTGGGGTTGTAGGATGGCTCTCCACAGGTCCCAAGTGCTGTCCTTTCTTCTGGAAGGAGGGTAATCTGTGATTTTCCTGCAGGAGACCCATACGGATCCGACCACCGAAGACAGTTGGTGGCTGGAGTGGGGGGACAGGGTCTACTTTAGCCATTCCACGATTCAGCAGGCTGGAGTGCTGACTCTGTTCTCCCCCGACCTACGGCCCAAGGAGCTAGAGGTCGCCAAGGCTGTGCCGGGTCGCCTGCTGCATCTCCGGGTCCGTATGGAGGGGCTCATGGTTAACCTCGTTAACATCTATGCCCCAACGTTGGGCTGGAGTGGCTGCAATTCTATCAGCAGGCATCCGCCTTCCTCAGCACCTTAGATTCTCACGAGTGCCTGGTCCTGGGAGGGGATTTTAATACCACCCTCGAGAAGTGAGACTGCTTGGGCACCGAGCAGAGCCCAGCCGCCGTGGACACCGTCCGGGAGATAGTTGAACATCACTCCCTAGTGGACATCTGGCGTGACCACCACCCGGATGACACTTCCACGTTCACCTTTGTCCAGGTAGAAGCCCATCAGTCGAGCCACTCCCGGTTGGACCGCATTTATTTATCATGCTTCCATCTCTCATGAGCCCACTCCTCCAGTATTTGGCTGGCCCCATTTTCTGACCATCACCTAGCCACCGTGACAGCCTCCCTCTGTGCAGAGAGGCCGGGGCCGGCCTATTGGCATTTTAACAACAGCCTGTTGGGGGATGAGGGCTTCATGACATCCTTCCAGGAATTCTGGATGGCCTGGCAAGGGCAGCGGCGTGCCTTTCCCTCGGTGGGTGCTGGGGAAGGTGCGCTCCCAGCTTTTCTGACGCGAATACACCCGGGGCACCAGCCGACGGAGAAATGCGGCGATAGAGCAGTTGGAATGGGAGGTCTTAGAGATGGATAAGCGTTTGGCCGCCAGCCCTGAAGACCCGCTCCTCTGCGGAGCATGCCGGGAGAAGCGGGAGGAGCTCCGGGCCCTTGAGGACCACCGGGCCCGAGGTGCCTTTGTTCGATCCCGCATCCGCCTCTTTCGGGAGATGGACCACGGCTCCCGCTTCTTCTATGCCCTGGAGAAAATGAGGGGGGCCAAGAAACACGTCACCTGCCTCCTGGCAGAAGATGGCACCCCCCTCACGGAACTGGCGGAGATGTACGGGATGGCCCAAGCCTTCTACGCAAGTCTTTTCTCCCTGGATCCAACCAACCCTAGCGCTTGCAGAGTGCTTTGGGATGAGCTCCCTACGGTCAGCATGAGCGACCGAGACCGGCTGGAGTTGCCTCTCACTCTGGCTGAGTTCTTGGAAGCCCTCCATCGTATGCCCACTAATAAGTCTCCAAGCATGGACGGGCTGACCGTGGAGTTCTACCACATGTTTTGGGACATCCTCAGCCTAGACCTAGTCACCATCTGGGCCAAGTCTCTGCAGAGCAGGGTCCTCCCTCTTTCGTGCAGGTGATCTGTGCTCGCCTTATTGCCAAAGAAGGGGGACCTCCGCGGTTTACGAAATTGGCATCCCATCTCGCTCCTCAGCACGGACAACAAAATCGTAGTGAAAGCAATCTCGCTGCGGCTAGGGTCAGTGCTGGCAGACATGATCCACCCAGACCAGACCTACACTGTCCCGGACCGCAGTATCTTTGATAAACTATTTCTGGTTCGGGACCTTTTGGAACTCGGGCATAGAGACGATCAGTCGTTCGCCCTCCTGCCCCTAGATCAGGAGAAGGTGTTCGATAGGGTGGACCATGGGTACCTCTTGAGCACTCTGCAGGTGTTTGGCTTCGGACCCCAGTTTGTGGGTTTTCTCCGGGTGCTATACGCTTCCACAGAGTGTCTGTTTAAGCTCAACTGGACCCTGACCGAACCGGTCATCTTCGGGTGAGTAGTACGGCAGGGGTGCCCCCTCTCGGGCCAGCTGTATGCTCTGGCGATAGAGCCCTTCCTCTATCTCCTCCGTAGGAGGTTGACAGGGTTAGTGCTGTGGGAGCCGGAGCTGCAGCTTGTCCTGTTGGCGTATGCTGATGGCGTGCTCCTCGTGATCCAGGACCCCGGCGACTTGGTGCGGGTGGAGGCTTGCCAGGCCATCTATTCGGCAGCCTCCTCCACCCAGGTCAACTGGGGGTCAAGAGGTCTGGCTTGGCGGTAGGAGACTGGAGGCAGGCGAGCTCCCTCCCACCCGTGCTTCAGACCATCCGGTGGAGCACAGGTCTGCTGCTCTACCTCAGGGTTTACCTTTCTGCCACGCATCCCTCTCCGCCAGAGAACTGGGAAAATTTAGGGGGCGGGGTGATAGAGCGGCTCCGGAAATGGACGGGACTACTCCGATGTCTCTCCTGCCGAGGGAGAGCGCTGGTGCTTAATCAACCAATCCTGTCCATGCTCTGGTACTGGCTCAACACCCTGGTCCCTGCCCCAGGTTTTCTGACCAACTTCCGGACATCGATTCTGGGGTTCTTTTGGTCAGGAACACACTGGGCCCCTGTAGGAGTTCTTCATCTACCCCTGAAGGAAGGAGGACAGGGCCTGAAGTGTCTGCACACTCAGGTCTGTGTCTTCTGCCTCCAGGCCCTACAGAGGCTCCTCTATGGTGCAGACAGTTCGGCATGGTGCACACTGGTGCATGCCATCCTGCACCGCATCCGAGGGCTCCGATATGAACGGCAGCTCTTTTATCTCCATCCGGGAGGTCTTCCGCGAGATCTCTCCGGGCTGCCGGTGTTCTACCAGGACCTCCTCTGGACTTGGAAACTGTTTTTAATGACCAGGTCCGTGGCGGCCACCGAGGGGGTAGATCTCCTCACGGAGCCCCTGCTACACAACCCCCAGCTCTGTGTGCAGGTGGCGGAGTCCCGCTCAGTGCGCCAGAGCTTGATCCTGGAAGAAGTCACGAGAGTCGGAGACCTCCTGGACTACGACCGGGGAGACTGTCTGGATCCCCTGACGCTCGCCCGGCACATGGGGCTCTCCAGACCTTGTACCCCCCGGCGCGTACTTCAGGAGGTGAAGGCCGCTTTGCCTCCCGCTGCTCGAGCTTACCTCGACCGGGTCCTGCTCGAGGGCACGCCCCGCCCATCCTCTGCCCCAGGTCCTCCGGACCTTTTAATTGGACCCCTGCCCCGCAGACCCAACTGACCCCCTCACCACTTCACTGCGAGCCGGCTGCATGAACTGCAGCCGGTACGCTTCCAAACCGCACCAAGGAAACATCTATACACGCTTGTGCTCCACACCCTTCACGCCCTCACCCTAGTGTCCCATCCCGACACAAAGTGGCGAGACCTTCCGCCACCTTTGGAGGGTGAGCAGCCCCGTTGGGCCTGCCTATATTCCACCTTGGTTCTGAGACCCGTTGGGGACATCAGTTGGCGGCTCCTTCATGGAGCTGTGAGCACGGGCACGTACTTGGTGTGGTTCACCCCCATCCCAGATACTTGTCCCTTTTGTGGTGTGAGGGAAACCCTGGCACACATATATTTGGAGCGCACCAGGCTGCAGCCCCTGTTCCAGCTCCTCAGAAATCTCCTATTATGTTTTTGGTTGCATTTTTCCCCTCACCTTTTTATTTATGCACTCCCCATCCATGGCCTCACAAAGTCACGGGATCTCCTAGTTAACCGCCTCCTGGCCCTTCCTAAAATGGCCATCTATAAAACTAGAGAGAGGAGGTTGGCCGATGGAGTTTCCTGTGACTGTGGGGCCATTTTCCAATCCTCGGTCTGTTTACGTATCCGGGCGGAGTTCCTCTGGGCAGCGTCCACCGACTCCCTTGATGCTTTTGAGGAGCGGTGGGCACTGTCTGAGGTGTTCTGCTCAGTGTCCCCATCCGGGTCCCTTTGTCTGACCCTTTGTTTCGGGGAGAGAGTAAGGGACCCCCGCCCCAGCCATTGCTGCTGCGGACACCACCACCTTAGAAGGGTCCTTTCACACATGGGTGCACGTGCCCCCCCCCCCCAGATTGTCCACCCCACAGACTGCCCCTCTTGTTGGGTGCTTTCAGAGGAGGGAATTGTTGGTGACACTGGGCATGGCGCCAGGTAGCTCGAGGGGGTGGCAGATCTTGAGAGTTGATGAAGCCCCCTTGCTCTGGGCCACCAGGTAACTCGGCAGGGTGGAAGACCACGAGAGTCAAGGAAGCCCCCCATCCTGGGCCCAGGCAAGCTTGAACACTTCCCTCCCCTGAAGCTAATGAGAAAACAATTGTGATTGGTTGCTGTGTTACACATTGCATATGCTGCTGTTTTTACTTTGGAAGTGTGTTATGTAAATAAAAACATCTTTTGCTTCAAAAAAAAAAAAATTACTCTCCTATAGCCATCTGGCCCGACCCTGTCACAGTGCTATTGTGTATCCTTTTTGTTTCCTTCTTAATTACATATCTTACTACATTCTCTTTTTCTATATCATTCTTTTCTTTGCCTCTATATCACTGACACTTTTTCCCAAATAAAATAAAATATTATTTGAAGACACTGAACAATTGTAGACCCACGGGAAAGTTGTAGATAATTCTGTCTGGTATCATGCTGCCACTGCAAGTTCTTGGTGTGGAAGTATTAGGCCTACCCTGCTTTAAAAGTAAAGAAAGATACAATTCTTAATGCCAGTTGGCTTCTTTATTGATCTGTTACTATATTTCTCTGCTTTATGTTAAGGTAAAAAATGTTTATTTGAGAGGTCAAAAACATACTGGAGATAAATGTTGAAATTTGAAGTTGTGTCTGTTTTATGTTGTCCTTTGAAATATATTTTGGAAAATATAATGGTGATGTATATGATATGACATGTCAAGACTGAGGAGACATATGTCAAGTATCTGCCAATTGTGGATGATTGATTTGGGCCAAATTCCATTCTTACATGTTCATGTTTAACAACTGCTGAAGTAAATAAAAGCTGAAGAAAGATGTTTGCCAGAGATTCCAAAGCTATCCCATATTGCACCTTCTAGCTCATGAGCTCGCTGATGTTTGCCCATTTAAGACTTGCATCCAGGGACTACTGGTGCACTATACTGACAGTTGACAATCACGCAAAGATTGATAGGTGGCAGTCAACTTGGAAGATGAAATGGAAGAGGATAGTTTATTTTTCTCAAAAGGAAAAAAAAGATATTTTGCAAATCACCTCCTGGAAGAAAAGTAAAAATAGCAATTACTTACTTTTGCTATTACATTAACGACAACAAGTATTTACTCATGCCTCTGGTTTATTAAAAATACAGTTACGATGTACTAACAGTAATACATCATATGAAATGTAAACTCTTACAACATCAAAATGAAGACAGACGAATGCATGGAATTAAGCAGCAGGCTGCAACTTCTATTAACCTTTAGCACAGGTGAGGGGCGCTACCCATCCACATTCTCCTACACCAGACATTAATTGGTTCCAGTCTGAGGATTATAGGCCTCCTTAGCATATAACCCATAACTCAGGGTAGGCTCTCCTCCACCAACCCGCAGAACTCAGCTCTTTCTGAGTTCTTGCACCTTCCCCAACACAAGGGCGACAGAGAGTGCAGAAAAGTTGGGAACTCAGTCTGTGAGAACCACAAGGTCTGACCTTGGCCCATGAAGGTCACAAAGTCTCACCCTATCCCATGAGCCCAAAGCCCATCACCAAATCCCAGGTTTTTTACCTCTGGAAACTGTTCATTTTATCTTTTTAACCACACTGGAAACTGGCTGCAAGTTGCAACAAATTAAATTCAACCCAAGTACCTCAATTAGGTGCTAAGAGCATTCCTACTTAACCCACTGTGACTTGAAGATGCTGCACGGAAGGCAAAGAACTCCCTGGTCCACTGCCAATTGGCCCATAGGAGAAAAACTTCCTTCCTGACCCCAAACAGACAATTGGCTAGACCCACAACATCTGCTAGGCCAGGTTCCTACTCCTGGTTTGGGGTGGGTAGCGTGAGACTTCTGGGATAGAGATGAAAGAAGTTCCACAATGCCCCACTCCAGGTTCAATCCTGCGAGCTGGGAAATGCTGGCCAGTTAGCACTCCTTCTCCCCCTCAGCTGGCCAATGGGTGCCGAGACTTCTGGAGTGGAGTAGTCACCTGATGTCCCCCACTGTGTGCCCCTCCCTCATTGCTGGGGCTTCGCATCTCACCTCTGGCCTCATCAAGTTTCACCACCTGGTGAAGTAGGTAGGTGGCATATTGGCGCAAAGACTGTCATTAAGGACATGACTAGCAGAGTGGGGCCCTGGTCTGGCTGCAAAACAAATAATAATTCTGTCCCACCCCATTAATGTAACATTGTCTTTCCTCACATTGCTTCATAAGACCATAAGACCATAAGAATGGCCAAACTGGGTCAGACCAAAGTCCATCCAGCCCAGTATCCTGTCTGCCAACAGTGGCCAATGCCAGGTGCCTCAGAGGGAGTGAACCTAACAGGTAATGATCAAGTGATCTCTCTCCTGCCATCCATCTCCACCCTCTGACAAACAGAGGCTAGGGACACCATTCCTTACCCATCCTGGCTAATAGCCATTAATGGACTTAACCTCCATGAATTTATCTAGTTCTCTTTAAAACCCTGTTATAGTCCTAGCCTCCACAACCTCCTCAGGCAGGGAGTTCCACAGGTTGACTGTGTGCTGTGTGAAAAAGAACTTGCTTTTATTTGTTTTAAACCTGCTGCCCATTAATTTCATTTGGTGGCCCCTAGTTCTTATATTATGGGAACAAGTAAATAACTTTTCCTTATTCACTTTCTCCACACCACTCATGATTTTATATACCTCTATCATATCCCCCCTTAGTGTCAACTTTTCCAAGGTTAAAAATCCTAGCATCTTTAATCTGTCCTCATATGGGACCCGTTCCAACCCCCTAATCATTTTAGTTGCCCTTTTCTGAACCTTTTCCAATGCCAGTATATCTTTTTTTGAGATGTGGAGACCACATCTATATGCAGTATTCAAGATGTGGGTGTACCATGGATTTATATAAGGACAATAAGATATTCTCCGTCTTATTCTCTATCCCTTTTTTAATGATTCCTAACATCCTGTTTGCTTTATAGACTGCCGCTGCACACTGCGTGGACGTCTTCAGAAAACTATCCACGATGACTCCAAGATATCTTTCCTGAGCAGCGAACAACAGAGAGGCTAACAGAGGGAGTTTGCCTAGGATCTGCCTGAGAGGAGGTACGCTAAGGGCTGCATTAAGGAGGCTGTGTTGGTGAGTATCTGAGTGTCTGTTGTGGGGACAGTTTGGCAGTTTTACCGTGTGCTTGATTGGTTGTTTGAAAAGTGTGAATTGGGAGTGCTTTGTTCCAGGTGAGCCTTGAGTGGGCTTGACTGTAATAAAAAGCCAGTCAGCTGCAAACCAGCTGAGCAGTGAACAGCAGAGAGGCTAACAGAGGGAGTTTGCCTGGGAGTTCGCCTGGGGAGAGCCCACTGAAGCTTACATCTTGCCGGCTTCTCTGAGTAGTTACTACAACTCCTGAGGAAGCTCGTAGAAGGAAGGAAATATGGATGGGGAGTGTTCAGCTGTTGTGACCTGCACTGGATGTGCCATGTTTGTCTTTCCTCCACAGGACAGAAGCGACTTTGTCTGTACAAAGTGAAAGCTGGTCTCCATATTGGAAAAGAAAGTTCAAGGTCTGGAGCAACAGGTATCGACCCTGCGTTGCATAAGAGAAACTGAAGATTTCCTGGACAGACGTTAGGTTATGCTTCTACGGACACAATGCTCTGAAGATTCAGAGCAGGCTGCACTGTGGGGACAGGAGGACGGTGAAGAAATTTGGCAGAATGTGACCTCCAGAAGAAGAAAGGGGAGCGTCCATGTACCAGCAACACAGATTCAGGTAAGCAACCATTTTCATGTTCTCTCCACAGGTACTAGTGCAGAGACTGGATGGGATGATACATCTGAGGGAAGGGAGCAGAAGGAGACTCCACCGATTGGAAGGCATGAGATGCACTGTCCTAGGGTTGGGTGTTCCACGACCACCGCTCGCAAGAGAAGGAGGCAGGTGGTCGGGGACTCTCTCCTCAGGGGGACTGAGTCATCTATCTGCCGCCCTGACCAGGAAAACCAAGAAGTCTGCTTGCAGAAGCTAGGATTCACGATGTGACGGAGAGACTGCCGAGACTCATCAAGCCCTCGGATTGCTACCCCTTCCTGCTTCTCCACGTGGGCACCAATGATACTGCCAAGAATGACCTTGAGCGGATCACTGCAGACTAAGTGGCTCTGGGAAGAAGGATAAAGGAGTTTGAGGTGCAAGTGGTGTTCTCGTCCATCTTCCCCGTGGAAGGAAAAGGCCTGGGTAGAGACCGTCAAATAGTGGAAGTCAACGAATGGCTACACAGTTGGTGTCGGAGAGAAGGCTTTTGATTCTTTGACCATGGGATGGTGTTCCAAGAAGGAGGAGTGCTAGGCAGAGACGGGCTTCACCTAACAAAGAGAGGGAAGAGCATCTTCACAAGCAGGATGGCTAACCTAGTGAGGAGGGCTTTAAACCAGGTTCATGGGGGGAAGGAGACCAAAGCCCTGAGGTAAGTGGGGAAGTGGGATACCAGGAGGAAGCACAAGCATGCGAGAGGGGAGGGCTCCTGCCTCATACTGAGAAAGAGGGATGATCAGAGAGTTATCTCAAGTGCCTATACACAAATGCAAGAAGCCTGGGAAACAAGCAGGGAGAACGGGAAGTCCTGGCACAGTCAAGGAATTATGATGTGATTGGAATAACAGAGACTTGGTGGGATAACTCACATGACTGGAGTACTGTCATGGATGCATATAAACTGTTCAGGAAGGACAGGCAGGGCAGAAAAGATGGGGGAGTTGCATTGTATGCAAGGGAGCAGTATGACTGCGCAGAGCTCAAGTATGAAACTGCAGAAAAACCTGAGAGTCTCTGGATTAAGTTTAGAATTGTGAGCAACAAGGGTGATGTCATGGTGGGAGTCTGCTATAGACCACCGTACCAGGGGGATGAGGTGGACGAGGCTTTCTTCTGGCAACTCACAGAAGTTACTAGATCGCAGGCCCTGGTTCTCATGGGAGACTTCAATCACCCTGATATCTGCTGGGAGAGCAATACAGAGGTGCACAGATAATCCAGGAAGTTTTTGGAAAGTGTAGGGGACAATTTGCTGGTGCAAGTGCTGGAGGAACAAACTAGGGGCAGAGCTCTTCTTGACCTGCTGCTCACAAACCAGGAAGAATTAGTAGGGGAAGCTAAAGTGGATGGGAACCTGGGAGGCAGTGACCATGAGATGGTCGAGTTCAGGATCCTGACACAGGGAAGAAAGGAGATCAGCAGAATACGGACACTGGACTTCAGAAAAGCAGACTTTGACTCCCTCAGGGAACTGATGTGCAGGATGCCCTGGCAGAATAACATGAGGGGGAAAGGAGTCCAGGAGAGCTGGCTGTATTTTAAAGAATCCTTATTGAGGTTACAGGGACAAACCATCCTGATGTGTAGAAAGAATAGTAAATATGGCAGGCAACCAGCTTGGCTTAACAGTGAAATCCTTGCTGATCTTAAACACAAAAAAAGAAGCTTACAAGAAGTGGAAGATTGGAAAAATGACCAGGGAAGAGTATAAAAATATTGCTCGGGCATGCAGGAGTGAAATCAGGAAGGCCAAATCACACCTGGAGTTGCAGCTAGCAAGAGACGTTAAGAATAACAAGAAGGGTTTTTTCAGGTATGTTAGCAACAAGAAGAAAGTCAAGGAAAGTGTGGGCCCGTTACTGAATGAGGAAGGCAACCTAGTGACAGAGGATGTGGAAAAAGCTAATGTACTCAATGCTTTTTTTGCCTCTGTCTTCACAAACTAGGTCAGCTCCCAGACTACTGCACTGGGCAGCACAGCATGGGGAGGAGGTGACCAGCCTTCTGTGGAGAAAGAAGTGGTTCGGGACTATTTAGAAAAGTTGGATGAGCACAAGTCCATGGGGCCGGATGCGCTGTATCCGAGAGTGCTAAAGGAGTGGCGGATGTGATTGCAGAGCCATTGGCCATTATCTTTGAAAACTCATGGTGATCGGGGGAAGTCCCGGACAACTGGAAAAAGGCTAATGTAGTGCCCATCTTTAAAAAAGGGAAGAAGGAGGATCCTGGGAACTACAAGCCAGTCAGCCTCACCTCAGTCCCTAGAAAAATCATGGAGCAGGTCCTCAAGGAATCAATTCTGAAGCACTTAGAGGAGAGGAAAGTGATCAGGAACAGTCAGCATGGATTCACCAAGGGCAAGTCATGCCTGACTAATCTAATTGCCTTCTATGATGAGATAACTGGCTCTGTGGATGAGGGGAAAGCAGTGGACATGTTGTTCCTTGACTTTAGCAAGGCTTTTGACATGTTCTACCACAGTATTCTTGCCAGAAAATTAAAGAAGTATGGGCTGGATGAATGGACTATAAGTTGGATAGAAAGTTGGCTAGATTGTCAGGCTCAACGTGCAATGACCAATGGCTCCATGTCTAGTTGGCAGCCGGTATCAAGTGCAGCGCCCCAGGGGTCGGTCCTCGGGCCGGTTTTGTTCAATATCTTCATTGATGATCTGGAGGATGGTGTGGATTGCACCCTCAGCAAGTTTGCAGATGACACTAAATTGGGAGGAGAGGTAGATACGCTGGAGGGTAGCGATAGGATACAGAGGGCCCTAGACAAATTAGAGGATTGGGCCAAAAGAAATCTGATGGGGTTCAACAAGGACAAGTGCAGAGTCCTGCACTTAGGATGGAAGAATCCCATGCACTGCTACAGACTAGGGACCAAATGGCTAGGCAGCAGTTCTGCAGAAAAGGACCTAGGTGTTACAGTGAACGAGAAGCTGGATATGAGTCAACAGTGTGCTGTTGTTGCCAAGAAGGTCAATGGCATTTTGGGATGTATAAGTAGGGCATTGCCAGCAGATCGAGGGATGTGATCGTTCCCCTCTATTCAACATTGGTGAGGCCTCATCTGGAGTACTGTGTCCAGTTTTGGGCCCCACACTACAAGAAGGATGTGGAAAAATTGGAAAGAGTCCAGCGGAGGGCAACAAAAATGATTAGGGGACTGGAACACATGACTTATGAGGAGAAGCTGAGGGAACTGGGATTGTTTAGTCTGCAGAAGAGAAGAATGAGGGGGGATTTGATAGCTGCTTTCAACTACTTGAAAGGGGGTTCCAAAGAGGATGAATCTAGACTGTTCTCATTGGTAGCAGATGACAGACCAAGGAGTAATGGTCTCAAGTTGCAGTGGGGAAGGTTTTGGTTGGATATTAGGAAAAACTTTTTCACTAGGAGGGTGGTGAAACACTGGAATGTGTTACCTAGGGAGGTGGTGGAATCTCCTTCCTTAGACGTTTTTAAGGTCAGGCTTGACAAAGCCCTGGCTGGGATGATTTAGTTGGGGATTGGTTCTGCTTTGAGCAGGGGGTTGAACTAGATGACCTCCTGAGGTCCCTTCCAACCCTGATATTCTATGATTCTATGATTAGTTGTAGCTAAATTAGCCTGCATCATATTGTGTGTATAGTTGAGGTTATTTTTTTTCCAATGTGCATTACTTTACATTCATCCACATTAAATTTCCCATTTTGTTGCCCAACCACCTAGTTTTGTGAGATCTTTTTTGAAGTTCTTCACAGTCGGCTTTGGTCTTAACTATCTTGAGCAGTTTAGTATCATCTGCAAACTTTGCCACCTCACTGTTTACCCCTTTCTCCAGATAATTTATGAAGAAATTGAATAGGATTGGTCCTAGGACTGGCTCTTGGGGAACACCACTAGTTACCCCTCTCCATTCTGAAAATTTACCATTTATTCCTACCCTTTGTTCCCTGTCTTTTAACCAGTTCTCAATCCATGAAAGGATCTTCTCTCTTATCCCATGACAACTTAAACTTCCCATCTCCTCTGACCTGTCAGTAATGCCAGCTCTGATGTCCCATTATGCATTTCTCCCATCAGCAGCCCCATGCATTATTTTCATGCTGCCCCAATACATTAAATGCCCCTTTTCCATAATGCCCACAGTATAAGCCACGTACATTCTCTTTTTAGCAAATGCTTTGTGATGTCTATATATGCCTGTGATAAGTAACTCCATAATTAAATTGCCTTGATCCTTATCCTTTTCCTATGCTCGTCACTCCTATTTGCCAAATTTAAATGATGAGAATATTCAGATCAAGGTATGTATTTTCCTGTGTAATGCCTAGCTCAACTTTAGGTGCTATAAATTAATATCCAAGACATCATTGCATGAATAGGGATGACCTTTCTAATCATGTAGTCCACAAATTTCAACTCCTAGTAATCTAAGTGGAATTTATACCTGTGCATTCTATAGCAGAGGACGTATACCACAGATTATTTTTCAAATCTGAGGCCTTTAGTGCAAATGGGGATATAGAGAGAGCCCATCAGAAGGAATTAATGGGCTCTACCTGTTTGATATAAAACAAGTATTTATGTTTGGCCCAATCTTCCCCTCATCTTAGATGCCAAGAAAGGTGAGACATTTTCTTCCATGTGCTCAGTGGAACAAAATTTTTGCTTGCCTTTCTAAATCTGACCAAGAAATCTTCACTTCTTGAGAAGGTGCGATAAACACTTTTGCCCTCTTCTTACAGCATCTCTCAGGCCAATGAAGAGTGCTGGAGTAAGGTTTCCTTAGCTGAATATCAGCATGAAATCATTCTATTAATTTGACTGTTCTTGCTATTCAGATTTTGTGCCTTTCATGAAAATTTAGGGATAATTAAATTTCCAGTGGCATATGGTAAAACCCTCAACTCTTAATAGTCTAGAAGCAGATTGTGTGCTATTCTGAATGAGCTCCTATAGTAGATAGTGTAGTGATGCTTATTGAAATCACAAACGTTCTCATCTATCATAATATATTCTTACATTACAAGTACAGCTTGCAACACCTTTTAAACAAGGGAATGGTTAATGGGAAAATGTATGTAAGTGAATGACTAGCTTCCATATCATGCTACTAGGTTATGTTATTGCTGGAAATACATAAGAAAATCAAGTATAACCGAGTGCCACATAGTTAAGATCAATGACTTCCAAATACCCAGGGCACAGTCTCAGAAGTCCAGGTAAAATGGAAGTTTTGCCTGAGTAAGGAGAACACATCAGGTCAAGAACCATAAGGCTATTTCACTCAGAAAACATCAAAGAATTGTAAAGACCTACATACAGTTAGAGTGCTGAATTCTGATCTTAGCCATACACATGAAACCCCGAATTTGGCTTAGAGGCTCTATGTTCAAAGAACTGTGTTTCAAAATTTGCAAAGGCTGGAGCATAAGTGGTAAAAAGCATTCAGTGAACAGTGAGTCATTTCAAGCAACACCTTGGTATGGGAATTTTAAGTCTAGTCTGCCACCAAAGTACTTAATGCCAGGCTAACAAGCCATCTGGGTATAAGAAATGTTTCAATTAAACCAACAAAGCAGTAAGTAACATAAGGGAATAATAGTTAGAGAGGCATGTGGTGAGAGATCTTTGAAGAGAAGCTTTATTTATACTTCAGTTCAGCCTGACAATTATACCCATATTTAGCAAACGATACCTAGCCTTTGTTAAAGAGAATAGGCTAGACTCCCAGGGTTATCCAAGAGTGTAAACAGAGAAGTCCACTGGCAGGTGGAAATCCTACCACATTTCAATAGCTGAACAGCTCTACAATGATTTTGGTGATACAGCAGATAATATTAATAGTCAGTGCACTAAGATATGGAATAGACTGAGTGAAATAAATTCTTACTGCTCTGAGTTCTCTGAAGGACAGCATATTTAAAAGATTCAATTAAATATTTATAGAAATGTGAAAGCCATTGACACCCTTATATCAGAAAGAGATGCACACCGTAGGTTATATGATTTAGAACACAGGAGAAATTCCAGAGGATTTGTAATATAGGTCAGCTAACTCTCTATTTGTAATGTGAGATTTTTGGCATTAGTGATATTTTGTAAGGTATCACAGAGAATCCAACAGTTTTACTTAACAAGCGTTAGTGGGACTGATTCTTTTTTGCTTGTTTGTTTCACTTCATGAATTTGCACAACTTTGGTTTTATACTTAATTTGAAAGAAAGAAAGAAAGAAAGAAAGAAAGAAAGAAAGAAAGAAAGAAAGAAAGAAAGAAAGAAAGAAAGAAAGAAAGAAAGAAAGCTCAGTTGAGGACAGGCAAATTATTTTTGTATTTGAGTTGCAACATCCATTGTTCCAAACCATATATTGATCCACTTTCACTCAAAAATTTGGGGTAGGTTTCTTCAATATTTTCACAACTTTGTCAAACCTTTCTCTTAACAACTAATCTCAAAACCAGACGAAGCAACTTTTGCCTGATTTGAGGTTTCATCACAAAAGTTTCACATAGCTTTAAAAGCATCTTAACTGATTTCATTTGTTAAACAGACCTAATGCACTATTTAAAATAATAATAGTATTATCCCATTTTCACACTGTACAGGAATTATTTGTTTTGTATCTCTTCTCTTATAGACATTGCCTGTTTTAAATTCTGTGCTACATTAAGTCCTTGAAACAGAATTATCTTCCTATTACACACACAGTAGCTAAGCATATACTCCAGAGATTCAATATATTGATTGAAAGTACCTGAAAATTTTCTTTACTTTTCTAGAAAAGTGCATCAAAGACCCTGTACTATAATAGTACCTTTGGCCAGCAAAGTTTTTAAAAAAATCTTCTGAAATGTAATGGAGTGTGGATAAAACCCTCCAGAAAATATAGCATCTATTCTATATATTGTTCTGGATTTATTTCATGCTGTATTTATACTGTCTTCAGTCCCTCCTATCAAACAAAGGGGTTGATCCCACTATAATATGCTGGGAATGGTGTAGCTCGTATGACTCAAACAAAATAAGCATAATAATAAATAATAATGTTTATAAAGTATGTCTTTGTTATGCCCCAGAAAATCCTTAACAACTTGTCCTGCTCTTGCTGTCTTAACTGTGCTGAATCAACAAGATATAGAGAGAAGTGTTCAGTGCAGTCAGATACCTGCAAAGATGAACTGGCAGTTTAAGGCAATGCTAAATGGCTGTATCACAAATCTTTGAATATCTATCTACACAGAGATATTTTGTTTAGGAGACTAAGTGAGGAAAAGGGAGTTTTCTATAAAATCTGTGCCCAAAGTGGAACCTCTAATACATTTCCCACCTCCATGCCCAGTGAATCCCCCAGAACCAAGCCTAACTCAGCTTTAGCTCTGAGTCACGTTCAAAGTTGGAATTTTCCAATCTGAGCAGATGAAAATCTCAGGAGAACTGTGGCTTTTTTGTGATTTCGGCATGAAATAGAAGAGATCTCATGAGTACAATTGATTTCTGACATCTTGTGCCAGAACATCCTCAGCACAGCAATGTTACTGCAGAACTGGAATTAATCTGCAAACTGGACACCACTAAATTAGGCTTGAATAAAGACTGGGAGTGGACGAGTCATTACACTAACTAAAAACTATTTCCCCATGCTAATTTTCCCCCTACTGTTACTCACACCTTCTTGTCAACTGTTTGAAGTGGACCATCACAATTATCACTACAAATTTTTTTTCTCCTGCTGATAATAGCCCACTTTAATCGATTGGTCTCGTTAAGAGTTGGTATGGCAACCCCCATTTTGCCATGTTCTCTGTATATATATCTATCTTCCTACTGTATTTTCCACTACATGCATCTCATGAAGTGGGCTTTAGCCCACAAAAGCTTATGCTCAAATAAATTTGTTCGTCTCTAAGGTGCCACAAGTACTCCTCGTTCTTTCTGCTGATACAGACTAACACAGCTACCACTCTGAAACCTGAATCAGATCTGTCACGTAGCCTGGATTCTCCCATGCATCCAGAATTCTAGCCCAATCCTAATCCAGATCCATACACTATATCTTCAGACAGACATACTCTAATTTCTGCTGGTAAAGAACCAGTTTAGACCATCTCTCCTTACTATTCAGAAAGCTCTAGATTTTGAGGATTATGCTATGTATATAAATATGATTCTCAAGTACTGTCATCAATGACATACGGAGAGATAAAAGTCACATTGCCATGCTGTCACAAATCTTTACAATGAATACAGTCAAATCACATTCTTTTGCTTCCCTAAAATAACAATGACTTCAACCTTTTTAACTGAAGGTTTTAATGTGACACAAAAAGTGAACATTAGGATAAAAGAAGTGAAATTTAACGCATATATCATTAAAAGCCACAGCCCTGGGGGCACTTTTTAATTTCACTGATATTAGCGTGGGATGATTGTATTAACAAGCTCACTTGTGAAGTCATCCTTTTTGTTCTCTGGAAAACATTAATTTGCTATAATAAACCTGTGCTTTGATTTTTTTGTCTTGTAGGTTAATGCCAAGGCCACATTCACCTTTGTCATAAATTATCCCAGAAATTCTCCAATTTATTCCTTTTTCTTGAGGGAGACATATGATTTCCACACCTAAAAAAAAACCCAAATGCTGTTTAATAATCTGCAGTACTTCCAAATGACCACAAAGCACTGAATTGTCTTCACTATAAAATAAAGACTTTAAAATATTTAAAAGCTGTAGCAACAGTAGTCATAATGATCTGGCAGTTAATCACATCCATATAATACTTTGGTTTAAGTTTTCAGCAGTATGCAACAAACATCAGTTACTGAAAACATTTACCAATTTATTTAAGGTACTTTGTATTATGAATTGGTAGATGACAGTACTGTAAATAAAGTTCTAGTATATTGTTTGTCATGAATTCAAAGCTGGTTGATGCAATATATCTCAAAATTGTCAACAATCCATCCAAAATCATAGTAAAAATACCCTCACAATTTATGAATCTCAGGGATCTAAGGACTATAATATTATTTTAATTTTATCAGAAGAAATATAGGTCAGTATAGTAAAAAGAATGTTCAAAGGATGAATCAGAAATAATGTGAAGAAAGAAGTTAAGGATATTAAGATAAAGAATAAGAGATTTATTTTTAAAAAAATATTCCAGAGTAATGATTTTCAATCAATGACAGTTGGATGAATCTCTAAATGAGGAAAAATGAAAAGGTGTCTGTGAATTAGTAAGCAAGTATTTTGGAGAAGACAACAGAAGGTAAAATTGTGAATTATAGTGGATTACATTTGTTGGACAGATCAGATCAATTAACAATTACTGAATTGTTAGAAACATATTTTAATATTGCAGAAGTATCAAATGAGGGGTAAAGAGTAAACGTGAATTTAAAAAGTCACATTAATCTCTTATAGTGCTATGAAACAGGTGGATGATAACACATGAGTAAATCTAATTCCTTAGGAAAAAGATGGAGAGGATATCTATGGATAGTTTAAGAATAAATTTGTTTAAAGTATAAATACATAGAGAGTCAGCATGGTTTTGTGACAGACAAACATTTCTGATAACTTAGTCTAGATAGAGGGGAGCCAATAATTGTAATAAAATAGGATTTTCAAAATAATTTTGACAGATGTTTTACATGACAGAATATGGATATGTACTATCCTTTTAAAAAACACTGATTTATCACATTTGGAGCAGTCCACTATCACGTTTTGGTCATACCCTTGTTGAACACAGATACAGATGAACTGGAAAGAGTGTAACATAGAACAACTGAGATGAAGGGAGAAAATCCTTGAACCATTGAAGTTATTGGCAAAACTCTCATTGACTTCAGTGGGGCAAGGATTTCACATGTTAAGTGAAATGGAGAGGCTTATATACAACAATTGATTTAACTAAGATTATATTTGAATCCTCCTATCTCTTCATTCAGGGGACTGCTCTGATACAACAGTAATGAGCGTAGTAGAAGAGCCTGTATGGAAAAAAATGAATTATATTTATCCTCTTAGATGCTCTTCTTTGTACTTTCTCCAATTTAACTTTTTTCAAATGGTTTTTCAACACTTGACACTATGCTAAGACCCTGATCCAAAGCCCACTGAAGTCAATGGAATCCATTCTATTGACTTCAGTGGGCTGTGGATCAGGCTGCAAATGAAATAAAACAGCTCTGTGTAAAAGGATAGCATAACAACATTTAAATAATAAAGGTAGACTGAGAAGAAAAAAGACTGAAGTTTTTAATCTAAATAAGGGTTATTACAAAATGTAACTTGTTGATCTATTTGACAGTGATGAACAGGCAAGAAGTAGGGTGTATTCCATCTTAGAAGAATAATTTCTCCACCTAAGAAGAATTTAAGGACATACTATTTTATGAAGTGGGGAATAGGTGGAATGGACTTCCAGATAAAGTGGTAGAATTGAGCAGACTTAATGGGTTTAAACAAACAATGAATGATATTGTATTTAATGATAGGTTATTAGTGAGATTTGTGTTTGGATGTAGTCAGCTGCCCTTTTAGGAGTCAGAAGGAATTGCTAGCTGAGCAGATATATTTTCCCCAGATTTGCCATGAAATAATTTTTCCATGGGATTGTTATTTCTTTCCTCTTGCACAAAAAAGTTAAGTTTTAAAAGTTTGAATTTATATAAGGAGAAATGAGAGTTCTCATCAAGCCATTTCAGACATGAAGGGCCCATGGCCTGCATCTTATTCCACACTGCATATACCCTAGCTACTGTTCTTATTTTGCAAATGTGAAGTCAACCTTAGGTCAAAACCATTCACCTGTCCCATGAAATGTAAATTAGATGTTGTGCTTCAATTGAAATATCTACCATTTTGATTTTTTTTTCCTAAAGCAAAATTACCACTCCCCCCTGCCCCCCCAGATTACTCACTTTCATTGTTACCTGGATAAATGTAGGTTGTGCATGTTAAGGACTTAAATTACTTTAATTCTTTGCAGATAACAGGTTTGGTAATGCTGTTGGGATAAAAATAGGAAAGGAGATGAACGCACACGCTCAAACTACAAATAGAAGTTTGTTTAGGCAAGTGTATGTGGGAGCTTCGGAATCAGGGTATGGAGAGGACGAAGGTGAGTTTCAAAACAAACAGAATTCCATTCAGGAAGTGCTGAGCAAAAAGGAAATTAGATAGATAGATTAGATTAGATCATATTAAAAATTTGGGCCAGATTCGATGAAAACACTAAACATGTAATTTCTCCTCAAATGGATGAGTATATATGCTGCAAAGGAGTGTGAATACATATCTCTAATCAGGATGTGAAGAAAGCAGACAGTCATTTCTTATACAATCTATGTCCTCTCAAGCTAGAAATAAATTATGACATGGACTATGTATAAGAGACACAGCTTGGTCGGCTAAGCCTTATTTCTCCGTATACCTTTCATGGGAACTATGCCTCAGCCTCTCACTCAAGGATTGGTTATGTCCTTCCTTGACTCCTGTTTTGAACATCCTGCAGAAGAGACCCTCTTGATACTTTCCAGAACCATATTCTACTCTGTTCTTCTGATATAACAGTAACCAGACAAAGGTTTGGACTCATCTAACTAAATCAATTTAAAACACATCTTTAGTAAAAAAAAGGTATACTTTTGTATGCTGACCTGGGCTTGCTCATGGATACTCAAAAGGCAAAGAATTATTTGCAGAAATTACTTAACAGTTTTAAACAATTAATACAGACAAGAAAAGAAAGTGATTTGTTCATGGACAATTCTGAACAGAAAAGAAGTGAAATTCAGTGGAAAAAAAATAACAAATTATTTGCAGAGTTCTAATATACTATTTTTCACTAACATAATCCTAATATGCAATCACTTAGCTGAGCAGTGTAATAGTAGGATAGAGGTTGATGAATCAGGGCTTTGTTTTGTATGCTGCATGTTCATTGATTCATCCTGGTACACTTTACATGAGAGACTACATTTCACCACAGGATGAAACAATTCCTATGTATGCACATAGGATCATTCAGGATGAAAAAATGCAAGTTACATGCATCTATATAATGTTAAAGGAAATAGGAAAACAGTGCTTCTCCTTGTCCTTTGACTTTTTTATATATTTCAGGGGTGGAAGCAGGAGAAATTTGAGAGACATTGTCTTAGCTAGTAGCTAGTCTAACTGTGTGGTTAAGCCCATTATATTTTCATTTCACCTGCTGACGTGGTGGTTGCTGATAGCAGTTCTGATCAGACATCAGTCTTTGTCCGCCATGTTAGAATGATATCTTATGATACAACCTGTAGGTGGCCAATAATTGAACCTTCTACATTTGTAGCAGAAGGAACCAAAGCACCTTTGGCAAAGAGGTCCTTTTGTTATCTTGTGCCCACTTAAAAAATCAATCTTTGGAACACCTTTCAGCACTGTTGGGGATGCAGTCAGTGATAAAAGAATATATCTGCTGTGTGAGAATGTGGAGTGACTTACCTTCAGCAAAATAGATCATAACACTTTTCAGCTCTCTTTTGAAAGAAAGGTTCAGGAGCCAGAATGAGAGACTGTGGAGTAGAAAGTTACTTTGATTTACTTGGGTATATATTTTCTTGGCATTACTGACAAAGGTACTATTATGCACTGACTGTAATATTTTTACAGCTATCATTTAAAATGATTTAAGTGGTTATTCCATTCTTAGCAGTTGCTAGAGTGTTTTGTGAGAATCTAGAAAGCCCCTGGATGTGTTGCTCAGATTGTAACTGTTAACTAAACTAAAAGTTTCACTTTCATGTTTTGAAAAGTGGGTTCTTCTGCAAGTTTTCTGAACTTTAATTTCCCAAACTCAAATTAGAACATTCAAACTCTAATACATTCTGATCTGCATAGTATTGTATTTGTATTGAATTATGTTTTTAAAACAACATTAAAAATAGTGATACTCAGACCTCAGTGATCCAAATTAGGAATCAACATTTCCCAAAAGAGCACAGTAATCTGAATTCATTGTTTCATTTACATATATATAGATATATAGATATATAGATCCTCACAGCAAAATGACTGACCAAGTATTCTACAATTGATTAATAACATTGTAAAAGCATCCTGATTGGTTAATAACTTAGCTTGGTTAATAATTAAATCACACAATGTTTTAATATGTACTGCAAAGAGCTACAGGAGACACATTAAAGAGCCACTTGCAGCTCCTAAGCCTCAGTCTGAGTATCGCTGCATTAAAGGAACATTAATGTTGCAAAATCAAGCACTCAGAAATCGGGAAATGACACAATTAAGGTTGTCTGCATTAGGATACAGTCTTTAATATCATGATCACATACTATTTTTTTCCAGAGGACTGGTGCCTCATTCAAAGGACAATATGGACAGTGCTCTGGGGATGAATCAGGGTTGTGTAGTAAATGAGACTGTTGTCTATCAGACCTTTGTTTGATTCGTTGCAAAAAATAGAAGATGTATAGTGAATGAAGTAAGAGATTGCGGGAAGAGAAAGGATGATCTCATGATCAAGGCACTTGACCGCTACCCTGGAGAACTGGATTCTACTCCTGCCTCTGCTACAGAGTTTCTGTGTGATGGTGGGCAAGTCACTTACACCCAGATGTTCACAGTTGATCACTTATTGGGTGTTTCTCATTTCCTATGTGCTCAATGTAATACCTGAGGTCTGATTTGCAGAAGTCCTGAGCACTTATGACTGCAGCTGAAGTCACCTGGAGCTGTGCTTTGAACATATTCAGTGGTATAAAAATGCTAAATATTGAGAGAGGTAAAAACAAGTCTTAGATGTCTCAAGTTGGGCACCCAAAATGAGTTGATATTTTAATCTTAATCTCTCTGCCTCAGTTTTCCAAACAAACTACAGGGAATCTCACAGGGAATTTGGAATCTTGGTCTATCTAAGTGAAGTTTTATGGTCAGTGACAATACCACCAACTTTATTATTATATCTGTTGAATATTGGTCTATGGATTTAATTATTAGAGGTCCCCACTTTGGGGAGACACTATGGACAAGATTTTCTGCTAGGGTATCTCATGTGAAGTGGATTTGCACCAACACAGCATTTGGCCCCAAATATTATTACAGCAAAGACTTGAACTTGTGGGGCTGTGTGATCGAGAGGTGGCAACTTCTGTCAAAAGAATACAACAGGATCCTGCTCCAGACAAGCAAGCAGGAACTGGTTCAGCTGGACTTTTTTCATTACATAACTTGCAAGTACATAGTAAGTTTATTGTATGATCAACCATCCACAACATAATTGCCATTGTTTTTCTCAATTTTTCACTGATGCATCAGAGATGGGCAAACGTATATAGACTGCATTCTCTGCTTCGAAAATGAGACACAGGTACTTTAAATTCTAAAATGTAAGAGCCCTATTCTTATTCTGTGTGGACACAGCTAAGGATGCTCTCTTGGAGGTATAGGTGCTGACTTCCTCTCTACCTGGGCAATACTCAACCTCCCCCCCCCAAGCTCCAAGAGTGCCCCCACTCCACCCCTTTGCCCAAGCCTCCACCCCCACACCTCCTATTCCCACCCATGCTCCGCCCAGGCCCCTCCCCCACTCCACCTCTTCCCCTAAGGCCTCATGCCACCCCACCTCTTCCTGTCACCACTCCTTCCCCTCCCTCCCAGCGCCTCCTTCATGCTGTTTAACAGGAGGTGCTGGTAGGGTGGGGGAGGAGTTTATCAGCAGGTCCACTGGGAGGCAGGAGGTGCTGGGGGATGTTGGGGAGCTTGGCTGGTGATGTGTGCTAAGCACCTGCTATTTTTTTTCGGTGGGTTCTCCAGGGCTGGAGCACCCATGGAGTCAGTGCCTATGCTTGGAGGCGATCTCTGCGGCAAGCTGTGAGCTGGGACTTGATCATATGGATCCCAAGAGCTCCAGTACGATCAGTGGGTGGGATCATAGGGGTATGGAATCAGGGCCCATGGGGGTACCATTGATCCCTAACTCCATAATACGAGGTCACAGGGATGCAGGAACCTCTGGGGCTCTGGAAGCCCTGTGTGGGCTGATGTCCTGGACCATAGTACCGCTTCCTGTTCATCTGTGGAGTAAAAGTTGTCTGATATACAGGTGAAGTCATTGTTACAGTCTGTCTTGTGGCAGAGCGGTCATAGGTATATGTTGCGGTTCAGAGACAAGACAGGACAAGGCTTTAAGCAAGTAAGCAGGCTGGTTTGCCGACGGGCTTCTGCCTGTCAGCTTTTCCACCCTCTTTTTTATTTCTCTCTCCCCTGCGCATTACATACTCCAACCGCAAAAGGACACAAGAAAGGAAATAATATGACTTTGATTAATATTCTTATTTACCAGCCTCTATCTACTACAGTCCTTGTTCTCAGGCCTTGAGCCCAGTCCAAGGAAGCTTCCCACGGTTCATGTCCTCTGGGCGACTTCCCATGGTCCATGTCCTTGGACGGAGCAGTGTGTGCACTGCTCCTACACAACACTAAGGGTGTGCCCTGAATGTTTCCAGGTGCATGAACTCTACATGAACCCTTCAGGTGTATCCTGGTGTGTAGTGTTCCCAGTGAATACCCATAGGGTCCAGCACTCAAAGGGCTTTTGCATTCTGTTCTAGGCAATTTCGCCCCCTTTATCCCCTTCACTTTTCGGTATAATTTGAGAAGATGGGTTATTTTTCACATGAAAGAATATGAACAGGTGAAAAGCTTTGGACCTCGACATTTCCAAGGTTTCTAATGGGATTCCCAAAACATTACATTGTAAATGGTTCAAAGCAGGATTCACAGGCAAATTCACTGTCATTCCCTAAAAGCGTTACACTGACCCTACTGTCTGAACTCCTTGGAAAGAGAGTCAGCCACCTTCCCACTGCCTCCCTCAACTTCTACAGCAAATTACATGCTGATGCTGCTTTAATTAACCCTGGTTTTACATCTGGGATAACTCCACTGTTTTTAATGGAGTTACTCCCGATTTATATCAGTATACAAGAGAACAGAATCAAGCCCTTCAGATTTTGGAATCTTCTCATGCAGGTTGGCATTCTGATGGAACTGCAGCTCCTATAGTATCAAGCTCTTTCCCGGTGCTCAAATTCCCTCTTGCAAGCTGACCTGTGAGTGCTCACACAGATATGCTTTGACAACTGGCCAACAAGATAATAAAAAGATTGTTATTTTTCACATATTGCCCTAAGTCTGCAGATGAGAATGCCAATAAATTGAACGCCAGCATTTTTGTCAGCTTGTCATTAAATGAGGAGCAGTTGCTACAATGATATTTAAGTCAAGCAGACAGACAGAAAAGAGATCATCATCAGCACACTGCAGCAAACTATAGCAGGATCAAAGAGCATGCATAGTTTAGGCAAGCACCTGCACAGTTTCACAGAAAGCACAGCTGCAGCAGCATTAGACCTACCTATCTTCCTGTGCTATAGCTTCCTGTTATTAAAGGGATCATTACTGAATCTAACTCAAAGAGTCACAGGAATTGGGTGGGCTGGGAAAAGTTATTTTCAATGCATAAGAATTTTCAAGATTTTTCCCATCCCAACGTCAGGACAAACAGTAAAAAAACCTCAATTTTTTGGCGAACAAACACAAAATATCAGTTTGTATCAACTGAAACATTTAGTTTTGATCATTTCAAAATGTTTTGTTTAGATTTTGACTTTTTTAAAACCACCTTTTTTAGTCTAAGGTAATTTCAAGCATTAAGCAAAAAGTCATTACAAACCAAAAATATAGCTCATTTGGAGCATATTGCCTATATGTTCATTTTCTTTTAAAATTATTCTAACTATCTCCATTCAATTCAAGAAATATGTATGGGAGCTCTCCAGGTCCCATAACAACATTGTTCCCATTATTCTCTCAGTCAAAGCCTTTTTAGAAGAGCTGGGTGAACTACAAGAAACAAACCTTTTCTGTTTGTGAATTTTCTGCAAACAGGTTGTGAATTGTAGAGTTTTGTTTGTTATTTGCAATTCTTTTAACCCTTTCCACAAACACACTTTAGCCTGTGCCTTGTTGTGTTATTAGCAGCCTCATATTCTCATCGTGCAGTGGATTAGTTTGAAAATGCACTGCCACAGGTTACAGTGAAACCTTTACTGATCTCTAAATCATGGCAGGGGGAGTAATAAAATCTTGCTGATATGGAAGTTTAGTTTTGCAAAAGAACTGCAAACTCAAAAAGAAAAGAAAACACATCAACAGAGTGATACATGTTCAAAAAGCACCTAAGAGGCATATAAATCTAAATCCCAGTTTCAAAAGTGACTTAGGCACTTGTGGTCCTAATAGACACTTTTGAAAATGGCACTTAGGTACCTTTGAAAAATTTACCCATAGAGTATTTTAATTCTGAATTGAATATTCCACACAGCTATAGCTGGGGAACTATTTTGCAAGTGGGTCAGCATTGTGGATGCATTTTGCCAATGTACACAGCATATTAAACAGCAAAGAGCTTACAAACAATTCACAAATGCACACAAATTTGTCAGTTTAATTATCTATATCATCTCCTAAACCCTCCCCATTTTAGGATACAATAAAAGACCAGCACAAGTGCCAAAAGTTTGGATTTAAACACATAGGTGTAAATGTAAGTGAGTTTTTTTTCTTTCAGATCAGCTTTGGAAAAGCCCACTTTGAAGTTGATCCTTCATGGAAACAAGCTATTGAAGTTTACTCACTGACAGATTTTATTTTTTTTTTTAAATAAAAGATATCAATACTAACAGCAAGCAGTGTGCATTCAATCCAAGACAGATAGGATAGGCAAAAATACTGAAAAACAATGTCAGCATCCTACAGTGGTTATTATTGATAGAAAGCCATAAATGTGCAGGAAAAGTTCTCTCAACAGAATCTACGAACAGAAAGATTCTTCAGAAAGCCTAATTCGCTGAAAAATATAAACGTACAGCAGGAGAGGGGAACTACAACATTTCCTCTTAATTCTGCCACTTCATCATCCTGAGAAGGTTATTCTAATCAAGGGTACGAAATGGGACTAACTGCCATTCCTGATAACATTTGAGACATGAGACAGCGATGTCACATTTTCTAATTAGAAAGAAAACAGACCGACCCATCTGAATGAGAGATTCCCTCAGGGACAAGAACAGTTATCTATGGAAATAAAGATTTAACAAAATAAAGTGTCTCTACCTTCAGCCAGGATAAACTGCGCACAGCAGCATAAAATGGGTGGAGAGCAGTTACTTAGGAATGTTTTTTTCTCTCAGAGATAGGTGTCAAATGGATATCCAAGAGCTTTGGTTGCAAGATATTTTAAATACAAAACCAGAGCTCATAATCTAAGTGACAGCAGATCCCTAACAGAAAGTATCTGTGGACATCTGGGCTCTGCACACAGAGGGGATCCTGGCTTCATTTTAGCCAATGCATGCAGGGCAAGAGTCAGATAACCATGGAAGGGCAAAGCTTCCCAAACCTTCTCTGAGCCACGAAGTAGTGCAGTTATAGATTCCGATCCTCAGATGGCATACATTGGGGTAGTTCCATTAGAAAATGGAGTTTTGATAATTTACACAAGATGAGGATTTGGCTGCAAGTATAAATGTATTTCCTGTCTCTAGAGTTGCAGAACTCCCTACACTGAGGAGCAGATGAGTCTTACCATCCAAGGAGTGTAGCCTGCTTCAGTTTTCTGGGCACACTGTTTGATTGACACCCAGGGTAGGCCCCTGGTAAAGGAAAACACCATTTTAACCCTAACCCTCCAATTACTCTGAGAATTATTAATTTGGGGCTGGCTGCTGACAAAAAAATGGAATTCTGCCACTTGGTTGTTCTATCCTGGTGGGGCAGTGAAGGAGACTACATTGGATAAATGGTCTGTAGGAGAGTGCTCCTGCAACGGTGTAAGGTAGGAGTGCTAGGCTGTATGGAACCTCATTCACTTGCTGACAGCTCCATATTAGTGGTCAACCAGGAATTTATAACCACCTTAGACTTTCTTCTTTGGCTGATGGAATGTGATTAAAGGGTTCAATTCAGTAAACATACTCAAGTCAGTGAAATGACTACAATTGACTTCAGTTGATATTGGATCCAATCCTTAGTCCTCTCCTGGAAAAAAATACTATATAGCAGGGAGCCTGCATTTTCTCACCGATTCCACTTCTGAAAAGGAAGATTTTCTTACCAAGCTGTGGTATGCATAAATTAGCTACTGAGCAGCTGCTACTGAAAGGAAAGTATCCATTCTGAAACTGAAGATACCTTCACAAGTGCAGACCATACTAAGTGAGGGCCAGCACTCACAAAGGGGAATTTTCTCTATAATTGCACCATTATAATATGGGATTTTTCAGTGACACAGTGGGGGGAGATGCATTTCTGCAAACTGCCAGGTCATTTGCATTGTCCTTACTACTGTACCTGAGCTGATTTATTTTTGATGTCCTCCTATCATCTTAATGGAATGAGTTCCGATTGGTGCTGGTTCTGATGCTGAGTTATTGGACACCTTTTACTCCTGCATTTATTAGTGTTGTCTCATTTTGAAAAACAACATATTTCATGACCCTGTCAATAAACTTCATTAGTGGTTAGGAGTCCATTAAAATATTTCTTTCTTTAATTATGTGCCACAATTTCCTCTTTACACAGAAAGAGACAATATAAATTAGCGTTAATTTTGTGAAAGGACTGAAGATTCATAACGTTCAAATGAAATTTAAGATTTATCATCCATAGAACAATATGAATCAGTCTTCTATAATCAGTTTCTGAAATGTAATGAATGTATTATATTATGGCACTTAAACTTCCCAATCAAACTAAATGTTGCAGAGTCAGATTCTGATCTCTAGTACCTTTGTGCTAAAATCAGTGGAGATGTTTTGCATTTAGGTGGGTGTAATCAAAATCAAAATCTGGTTCATTATGTTTTCAATTTCATAACTGAATTAAAGAAAAGAAACACATTACCAAGTGCTACAAGGATCTGTAATAAATTTGAATACCAATCTACGTATTGCAGTGGAAGATAATTTGTCTTCCCTTTGTTCCACCACCAATTTCTTCCTGGTCCCCTGTAAAATGACCAGCTGTAGTTTATGGGGTATTGTGTGATCTCTTCATGCTCTTGTTTCTCTGAAGATTCAGGTCTCGGAACTAAGTCTTGCTATTCTGAGCAAGTTATTTTCTCATGAGTCAATTCCTCTGCCTCTTAATCATTGTTTTGTCTTTCTCTGAATTCTCTTCCTATTACTAGAGAAACAAGGTGCTATCTTTTATTCTGCTGGTGAGACAGACAAGCTTTTGAGCTTACACAGAGCTCTTCTGTAGGCCTGGGAAACATACTCAGAGTCACAGTGAAATACAAGGTGGAACAGGTTACTATTCCTATTACTGACATTATTTTTGTCTTTCGCTTAAAGCACTGGACTGCGACTCAGGAAATGTGGTTCATTCCCAGGATCTGCTACAGAACTCCTCTGACACCTTGGGCAAGTCATTCGATCTCTGGGTCTCCATCTCCCCGTAAAATGGGGATACTTCCTTTCTCCCAACCCTGTCTTGTCTATGTAGATCGTAAGGTATCGAGGACAGTGTTAGGATTTCAAGCTATCGCTTTAAGAGTAGGGGACTTTTCTGCTCCTGCTTGCAAACTAGGGGGCTCTGTAGCAAAGTGTGCTGCTATTCCACTCATTCTGAAAAGTGCCAGCTTAGAAAATGGGGGGTGGGGTGGGGTGAGTTGTGCCTTTCTGTCTTCTTGTGCCTTCTCTGTGTCTGTTTGTGGGTTCCTGTGTGTTATCGTTCTGAATTCTAAGAAATAACAGTGTTGCGTTGTAACCATCCAGTAAGTGTATTCATGTTTTTTATCTAATTTCTGTGTGTATATGCCAGGAACATAATAATAAGTTCTTACAGACAAGGACTGTCTCTAACTATGTGTATGTACGGCACCTACCACAATGATCCTGGATCTCAATTTGGGCCATGGGTCCTATTACTTGCTATTAATACAAATATCCATTTACAGTAACAAGGTGTGCCTATTGGAGCACACAGCATTCTGTGCATAGTTGCTCTAATACAGCTACATAGGGCTTATTGACTTCCTTGTCTAAGTTTTTGCCACCAACATAAATTGCAAGGTCATATCTATTTTTTGTGTGAACTCTAACACTAAAGTCTTTTTTAAATATAACTAACAACATATGTAAAAACAAATTATTTGCTGTATGTGAGCTAAATCTAAAATTGCATATTTTAGCAGGATAAGAATACTTTCCATATGTTTTGCAGAAAAGTTCAACTTTTAAGCATAATAATCCATTACAAATACAATTTTTTCTTCAAAATTAGAGGACCGTGCAGCCACAATACAATGTGTTATTTAATCCTGAAGACAAGCTCTTACATAAATTTAAGGAAGTGACACAAATCAGCAGAGGCAGAGAAATTCTTTTCTAATGCTGAGAGCTGAACTGTACCATTTAAGCAAGTTCTTGTGCTGTGGGTAGTGTGGAGCTGCCCTGGGCAGTTCAGGGAAGGATTGTGCCTTAGGCAGATATAATGCTCCTCTGAGCTCCTAATTGTGAAAGGGAGCATGCAGCTTGCTACCCCTGCTTGCATGCCTGGCTGATTGCCTGGTAAACCTCCTTCCCATCTCCTCTGGAACTATGTGTACCCTTAAGGGTGCATGGCAGGAAGACTCCCTGTCCATGTGTGGGATTCATAAGGGGCAGAAGAGCTCTTCGCAGCTTCCCAAACACAGCCTATGCACCTAGATCAAGGCCAATTTGTCCTTGGGACTCTGTCCTGTATTTATGATCCTTAATAACTGCAGATTTGCCCCTCCCCCTCCACTTTTTCATGAAGAGAAAGTCAATGATACAGCACCAGGAAGAAGTTTCAGAGTAACAGCTGTGTTAGTTTGTATTCGCAAAAAGAAAAGGAGTACTTGTGGCACCTTAGAGACTAACCAATTTATTTGAGCCTAAGCTTTCCTGAGCTACAGCTCCCTTCATCGTACTCCTTTTCTTTTCAAGTACTCCTTTTCTTTTTAGGAAGAAGTTTGAATTTCCTACCTATCACCATTTTATCACAAAATTCTAAGCTTGGAGCAGAACATGACCCCTCACTCACATTTAGTAACTGCTTGTCAATGTGAGTATTTATATATTTATAAATATGGCCCTTTTTGTTCAGCCTTATAGTTTGTATACAGACAACAATATTGGCATCTTGAAAAAGGATCTGCAGATTGAGACTTTAATTTACATCTGCTAAGTAGAAGTGTGGTTTTAAAAAGAGAGGAAAAGTGAAACTTACCATTAGGATTATGTACATTCATATAAAACAAATACAGTAAAAAGGTGCTTTTTTTACATATGTTTGTGACCCATAGAAAAAAAAATAAAAAGATAGCAAAATCTCAAAAGGTACCATCATCAGGAACTTTGAAAAGCAGGAGCTATGGTTCCTTGCAGTAGTTAAGTGCAGGAAGTCAAGGCCTGAGTTGGAGAGTATGTGCATACTTAAGTTTTTCAGTTTGGCAGTACACAAATATTTTATGAAACAGATTGCTTACCATCATTTTATTTGCAAGTCAATATTTGGAGCACCTTATGCATTTTTGGTCCAATTGACAGATCAATGTGACTTTAACGTGTCCCTCCTCTCTCCACCAACGTATCTGTAGTGAAATTCAGGTCAACTGTAACAAAAAGTTTCTGCTTCCCTGAGCGATGGGAGATGTCTTTTCATTGTGATGAATGGCACAGTCTCATGAACTGTAGAAAGCAAATCTTTCATTCCAGGAGTGTCTGCTTCCAGCAGGGTTTTTCTTCCATGACTACTCCCAAATTCAAAGATAAACCTTATTACAAACATTGCACTAAACAAGATACAAGCCAATAAATAATTACACTGGGCTCTGTTCTGGCATGTGTGCTTTCAATGAGGACGTTACTCCTCCTGCAGTCTCACTGAAACAAGAACCAGTCCTATTGCTTGTTGTGTTATTGTTTGTAGGACAACTCTGATGAACCTGGAAAACATTTCTCCTATTTTATCCTCATCCATCAAAAATGCCTAAATTCGACACAACTAGAATGCATCTCCTCTTCCTTTTAGAAAGTGAACATATTGTGACCATGATGCATTAGATTCAGCAGCTCCCAGCAGCTTCTTATATTGAACCGGATGAGAGGTTTTTCTGAACTGTTTCTGATCTTGAATAGCACAGAAGAGAGCCCTGGAATCCAGTGTGTAACTTCGTAGGAAAATAGAGGTCTCTGCCCTCCCCACACCAGTGTCATTTGTAAATCTTGGCACCCAACTCTAGGTGTTCAGACTCATGAGCCATAGGGAACTTGAGTCTATGATGCAAGAGGTAGGGTAATTAAGTCCATGAGCAGAATGCTACAGCTCTTGAGTAGCAGGTTATCTTTTATTGCCTAAGAGATAGACCAGTGGCCTGGAAAGGCATATCTCTGCATAGCTAATACAGGTCTGAAGTGGCAGTCTGTCTTTTAATTATTAGCCATATTTATTAAAAACAAACCTAGATTAATTATTGCTTCACGGTAAATACTATAATTAACTGCTTTGATTGTTTTCCCACATCCCCAAAAGACACTTCATTACTCCAGTTTAACACCTCCATGCAAGTCCCCCTGCAGTTCCAAGAAGTCTTATGCTGAAACAGTGCTATAAGGAGAACAACAAATCATCACCATACAACCACCACCAAGCATCTGTATAGGACTTTTCATCTTCCAAGTGATTTGCAAACAATAACAAATTAGTCTTCCAAATACACCTGCAGGGTAGATAAGAAAACACACCCGTCTTTTATGAAAATATGAGTAACGCTAGAAAAGGTTCTGGATCCAGTTATATCAAACAGCCTCCAAAAGGACTGCACACTAGAGTTTATGAAAAATGCCCAGTCCTGGTACTGCAACATATAGAGCCTCTTGAAAACATTTCAAGACATTTTGTACCTCATTTGAATTGGGGATCCTTTTGTCCATAAACTCAGAGATCTACCATTTATGCCGAAGGCAAACCTTCAACAGCTATCTGACATAAGAGTGATGATATCTGCTTTCTAGGTCCTTCACCAATGGTGAATAAGACCATTCCGATTTACAGATAAGAGCTTGGTAGGAAACAAATATTTAATCCTCTAGAAGTTTTCTTTAACTTACAAGTGTCCCATAACTCTCAGACAATTGTTATTTCAAAGGATGTGACTCATTCTAGTCCCAAAATTACCTTAAAGTGTAGTAATCCCACCCAATTACTATTGAAAATTATGTAAACTGAAATAAAGATTGTCAAAGTTATTTACAGTAAGGGAATTACCTCACAATATGGCATGAATAATTACTTTTTGTGCCCTGACCTTCCCCTCCCCATGCTTATTTAGTTGTATGTCCCACAGTACATACTATCTTTAAGCCATGCTAGCTTGAGAGGAAATGAAAAACCCTCTAGTAGTTCCAGAACCAGAGTCATCACACAAGAGTTTAGCGTGCTTTATAAAGAGAAATACATTACTTTTATTACTTAAAAATACTAAATGAATCTTTTAGCACTAGTAAAAGAACATTTCCATTCTGCGACTAAATCACAGCAATGTTGAATAATTCATAGCAGTTATATCAATTAGTGAGGGCCAGCATATTCAATCAGCCACAGTACATGGCAGCTAACTGTGAAACAAACTTGAAGAAGCTTTGGGGAGTTGATTATCCAATAAACAAAAGTATTTATATCTTTTGTAGGAAATCTCCCTCTTGCTAGCCGTTCTCATTACTGTTACATTCATTGACCTACTTTCTAGGTCTTTTTTCTGAAGTTTAGGGGTCCTCTTTGAATCCTAAAACATTCAAAACAACAACTTAACCCTAGTAACTTTTGAAAGAAACACAACTTCTAGAACTATAGGCAAGCTTTTCTTCTTCAGGTAACTGAGTATTATAGGTGGAGCTGGCAGCAACAAAGATTTTATTTTAAAGCTACATGTTTAAGTCACACTCTGTTTATAATATAGTCTCCCCCTCCACCTTTAACATTAAGAATATCTGATAGCACATGAATCAGAATTGACAAAGAGCAGGATAATTAATTCTGAATAAAAAGACGCTTTGGAATGTACTGCCATGGTTTGACAGCAGAATTAATGATGCTGATGGTATACATATACACTTCGCAAATATTTACTTGGCAAAAAAAAATTGAGTCCCTCAGCAGCTGACTACTCACGTAACCAGTTTTCTTGGGACAAAAGATTTCTGTAATATGATAAGCAGAGAAGGGCTTTATGTTTACTGTTTTTCATTTACCTAAAAATCACAGTTCTCTCAAAAGTTCCATCTGCAAATCATATTATATAATGATCAGGGTATCGGGAAGAGGGAATTCAATACAAGGCTTGGTGGGGAAATTGGATAGGTATCTGGAAGGATATATGAACAGATGACATTTGCAGACATGATCATAAGGATTCCCAGTAGTTGGATGATGAAGTGAGCTGTGGCTCACGAAAGCTCATGCTCAAATAAATTGGTTAGTCTCTAAGGTGCCACAAGTACTCCTTTTCTTTTTTAGTAGAAAACTGTCTCTGGGAGCTGCTGGGGAGCACTATCACTGTGCCATCATTTTCAGTGGATTCCCTTCATGACCAGCAGCACTGCTGACCCCACTTCCTCTGAATTAGCTAGCACTTGTAATTAGGAACAGAGCAGTACTTTTTCTCATAAAGCACAAAACTATAATTCCGGATGGCTCCAGTGAAAGGGAGACACCCTTTTTATAAACTGGGAGAAGGTTCACCACAGTCTGGCTATTGTTGTACAGAGTACGCCACTTTACTGAGAAGTAGGGGAGTAGATGGAGCAGGAGATTATTAATGGGAAAGATTCTTATTTCTAGGTTACCAGTTCACATCTAGCTTGTGGGGGGCAAAAGTTAATCACCTGAATTCTAGTTAGTGATGTACATGAAATGAAATGAGGTTGGTGTTTCCTTGCCAGCTCCGAGCTTACATGGATAGTACACTGCTATCATGGTAAAAAAAAATATATATATATATCTTGCATAATACTCCTGTGATTGGTTGCATGCAATTGGTATGTAAGACAGATGGCAAGCAGAACTGGTTTTGGCTTGTTGAAATTGATTCTGCTAAGTTCAAAACAAATGTTAAGTTAGCAGGGCAATTTAGCAAAAGAAAGTAACATAATGAGGGGGATTATCTGTCATGGTAAACCAGTGAACAACCTCTCTAAAGTTTGATTTAATGTTTTTTTTTTTGCTTCAGTCCTGCCCTTAACAATCACATTCAGCTACACAATATACAGAATATCTTTCTTGTAGCGTAAAGATAAGGAACATTGCAGATACCATGTCACAAAACACAGAAAAAGTTATTAAAATTTGTTCTTGGTCCCCAAAGAAGAAATAGACTATAAATTTCAAATAAAAATCTTAAATTTGTCTCTGTTGTAGCTGTTCAAAGATTGGTTGGTCGCTCTTGTGAAAATGGAATAAAACTTGTAAGTCTTTGCTGTATAGTAAAGTTGAATATCATCTAAAATGGAGAAACAGGTTTTACTTCCCTGCCATAATAGGACCTGATTTTCAGAGGTGCTCAACAATCACAACTTCCACTTAAAATCAGTGGAGAGACTCAGAATCTCTGAACAAAGAGGGCATTTCCAGTGGTTGAACTTAAAAAGTTATTTTCTGTTCCAGAGTATTACTGGTTCTAGCAGTATTCCCAAATACGAGTGATATCACTGAAACCAGTTATTACTCTAGAAGTGGAATCAACTTTTTAAGTATGTCCACAACAGGTGGGAATCATGTAGAGCAATCCCAGATTTCATTCTCTAGCTTTATGTGTCCAAGTGTGAAACTTGGCCCAGTGATTAATTGAACTAGGTATTCATAGTAAACAATGTACTTGAATTCAACTCATTTTTCTTTGTAAGTTATCCACGAACAGATCATAATTTTCACAAATTTGTTCATTATTCTAATTTAATTAATGTTTTGTGAACATTTCAGTTCATGGATCATTTACAACAGTCTACGGCAAGTGTCTGATATTAGAACTATATGTTTGGTCAACTAAGTCACATGGGATTGTTTCTGTTTCCAGACTGGTGACTCGCTTTTGTAAAAAAACAGAAGGGAGCCTGAATAAATTCATACAAATTTGATTTAGGTAAAATATGCATGTACCCTAATATGCAATAGCAGAAGATATGCAGGCCTAGAAAAGGAGAGAGAAGTACTGGAAGTTAAGAAGAAAAGGAGGGAGATAATTTTGCTAACCACTTGGTAACTTCTTCTTATCTAGGAGACATAATTGCTCCCTTCATTTCCCTCTCAGGTGAACAGAATATCTTGAGTTCAGCTCTGTTGTCAAACATATATAAATGATCTTTCCTTTCCATAGATTAGCAAAGCAAGTCCAGATCAAACAAAACAGTCTCACTGCTCTCTGTGGGCTAAATAGTCCTTTTGGCCTTTCACAGAGCTCTTTGACATAGTTCCCTTTTCTCTTCTTGTGGAAAAATCAGATTACCTCCTCCTGGGCACTGCTGAGGTGCAGGGGAATCTTCTCAATTCCTCTACTCTGGGTTCTGGCCCAGGAGCCCTAAACTATTAAAATCACTCAAAAAGCTCTTCTCTAAGTCACTTCCTATGTGATCTCACAGTCCTTGGCCAAGAGTCTATGGAGATTCTGCTAACAGGTTTCTCTTGGCTGTTTCCCCAAGACTCCTACGTGGCTCAAGAATATCCCCTAGATCCCACCTCCACCACAGACTCTTTAGCCAAGCCAGACTTCTTATATTATTCTGGTATACTTAAATGAGCCTCTTGATCATGTTACCCCTCTAGGACTACAACTCCCAAATATCCTTCCTGGGGATTATATTTCCCAGCATGATCCTCCTTAAAGGGTCAAGGACCCCAATAGGCCCAAGAATCAGTGCACTGTAAAAACTTGTTTCATCTCAAAAACTTTCACTTCCCATAAGTGCTACCAAAGGTTAATATGGTTCCCTTAGCTTTAGTACTCACTGATTTATATAATCCCTGGTTATAGGAAAGGAACTGCTCCCCACTCACATGTCCTCTGTCATCCTATTTGAAACTTGATCCATGCACTGGAATCTCGGTGGGCAAAACAATTTCCAGCTACCTGAAAACAGGAAACACACTTCTATTTATCTCTCGTGATCTATACTTATTAGCTTAAAGACATGAGCGTGTTGCAGAGACTAATAGATAAGATATGCACTCTGGACAGAATTTCAGTGATCATTAGTGTAAAATGGCATTGTAGTAACAGGTTATTAATATTGATACATCAAAGTAGTGTATTTAAATGAGCTCATCATTTCTTGAAAGCCAACAGTTTCTGTGGACTTGAGAAGAAGCCTTTAGCAGAAACTCTTTTGTCTAAAGCTGAATAATAAATGTTTATATCAAAAGATTTAGGGCTTCTTTCAAGAAGCACGTTTATAACTCAGTTGACTTCAGCTGGCAGATGGTACTTAAATAAAGTGTTTGCTGTATGACAAGCCTTATGCCTTATGGCAATCATATTATTTTCCCCTGCTATAACTGGAGTCTGCCCTAATCTGCTCCCATTTATCATGTTTTCTATTTCTAGACACCATTAATGACTGCTTCTTGGAGCAGCTAGTCCTGGAACCCACAAAGGGAGAAGGAATTCTTGATTTAGTCCTAAGTGGAGCACAAGATGTGTTCCAAGAGGTGATTACAGTGGAATTACTCTGTATTAATGACCATAATATAACATCTTTGTGTAGGTCTGTGGGGGGAGGGAGGGAAGAAATGCCAAAGAAGTCCACCACATAAGCATTTAACTTCAGAAAGAGGAACTACACAAAAACGAGGAAGCTAGTTAAACGGAAATTAAAAGAAATAGTCACAAGAGTGAAATGCCTGCAAGCTGCATGGAGGCTTTTAAAAAAACCTAATAATGGAGGCTCAAATTAAATGTATACCCCAAATAAAAAAAAAAGTAAGATGACCAAAAAAAATGTCAACATGGCTAAATAACAGAGCAGTTATTTTATTTTAAGCAGTTAGAGGCAAAAAGGATTCATTTAAAAATTGGAAGTCAAACCCTGGTGAGGAAAATAGAAGGAAACACACATTCTAGTAAGTCAAGTAAAAAAGTAAAATTAGGCAAGCCAAAAAAATAATCTGAAGAGCAACTAGCAAAAGACTCAGAAACTGAGAACAACAACAAAAATAGTGGGACCACTGAACAACTGAGATGCTAAAGAAGCACTCAAGGGAGACCAGTTAATTGGCCATTATGGAGAAGCTAAATGAATTCTTTGCATCAGTCTTCACTGCCGAGGATGTTTGAGAGATTCCCGAGCCATTCTTTTTAGGTGATAAATCTGTACAACTGTCCCAGATTGAGATGTCAGTAGAAGAGTTTTTGGAACAAATTGATAAATTTAACAGTACGAAATCATGAAGACCAGATGGTTTTCACCCAAGAGTTCTGAAGGAACTTAAATATGAAATTGCAGTACTACTAAATCTGGAATATAACCTATCACTTAAATTAGCTTCTGTACCAGATAATTGGGCGATAGCTAATGTGACACCAATTTTTTTAAAAAAAGACTCCAGAGGTGATCTAGGCAATTATAGGCCTGTAAGCCTAAATTCAGTACCAGGAAAACTGGTTGAAACTATGGCAAAGAATAGATTATCAGATACATAGATAACATGATTTGTTAGGGAAGAGTCAATATGGCTTTTGTAAAGGAAAATCATGCTTCACCAATCAATTGGAATTCTTTGAGGGGGTAAACAAACAAATGGACAAGGGTGATCCAGTGGATATAATATATTTGGACTTTCAGAAAGCCTTTCACAAGGCTCTTAAGCAAAGTAAGCAGTCATGGGATAGAAAGGTCCTCTCATGGATAAGTAACCAGTTAAAAGACAGGAAACAAAGGGTAGGAGTAATTGGTCAGTTTTCAGAATGGAAAGAGGTAAATAGCGGTGTCCCCCAGAGATCTGTATTGGAACCAGTATGAATCAGCATATTCATGATGACCTGGATAAAGAGGTGAACAGTGAGGTGGCAAAGTTTTCAGATGCTACAAAATTACTCAAGATAGTTAAGTTCAAAGCAGACTTCAAAAGAGTTACAAAGGGAACTCATAAAACTGGATGACTGGGCAACGAAATGGCAGATGAAATTCAGCGTTGATAAATAAGTTCATAGAGAATAGGTCAATCCATGGCTATTAGACGTGATGTTCAGGGCTGCAACCCCAAGCTCTGGGTATCCCTAACCTACACAGCAAAGAAAAATCCGCAGCTGGCCCATGCCAAAAGATTCGAGCTCACAGGGCTCAGGGTGCAGGGCTGTTTCATTGCTGTGTAGACTTCTGGGCTTAGCTGGAGACTGAACTCTGGGACCTTCCCTCCTCACAAGGTCCTAGAGCCTGGCTCTAGCCCAAGCTTAGACATCTACACAGCAAAGAAACATCCCTACAGCCTGAGCCCCCTAAACCCTGTGAGCTTCTATGCGCCTGACACACGGGTTTTCTTGCTGTGTAGACATGCCCTCAGCCTCTGACTTCCGATGCTGGGACTAGATGGTGGGGGATGGATCACTTGCTGATTTCCCTGTTCTGTTCATTCCCTTTGAAGCATCTCACATTGGCCACTGTTGAAAGAGAGATATTGGGCTAGATGAACCATTGGTCTGACCCACTCTGGCCATTCTTATGTCTGGTGCAATTTCTTAACATTTTATTTTGAAAATCGCTCTCATTTTGATGGAGTCAGCCAACTTAACATTAACTGGTAAACATTAAGATTTATGAGGTATCTGCAGCTGCTGTATGATGTGCTTTGAGGCTACATAAAGGTAAGTATGTTTATTATACAAGGATCACCAAGTGGGGATTTTCAAACACTTATCAGACTATGCTATAGACAGCAAAATTTCCCTGTACTTCTAAGAGATTCATAGATGTTAAGGCTATTAGACCCCATCATGATTATGTAGATTGATCTAGGAAATATCTTTGGTAAGTGTGTGGTAGCAATGGACAAAAGCTGATTTCATGGTTTCTTCTACACATGTATTCAATCATGAAGATGGTCACATAGTAGTATAGGCAATTTTAGGTGGACAAACTTCATATTTAATTACTATGACCTTTGCAAGCAAAAGCAGGTTAGCCCACTATCCTGAATGTTGATGTTCACACTGTTCTGCCTAGCAGGCCATCACCTGACTTGACATTTTTCTTATTTGCAAATCAAGCCCTTTGAATGGCCTCCAACTCTATTTGGCTCTACAACTGTCACCAGAAATCAATATAAATGTCTGAAGAGGAAAGTGTTTTCTCTTTTTCACATTGTTGCTTTTGGCATGAATCTCTCTATACATGTAGAGAAACAGCATCTGAATCTGGTGTTAAGTTATCATATCCTAGTAACTTCATACAAGTGGAATCCCACCCTCCCAAGAAAGCTAGTAGCTGAATATAAACCACTGTTTGGAAAGATGGGAAAAATATGAGTTACTCTGATTATCAGTTATATGCACTAAAAGGAGAACTAATACCACAGGGCTGTCAGTTCCACGCAAAAAAGCAGCATGCATCCAAATTAAAAATATAATCTGTAAAGGTGTTTGTTTTGGTCTGTTTCTGAGCACAGATAGCCACAAACGAAAGGAGAAGAGACAAAACACCCACTGGGGTTATATGTCACTGGTTGGCAGCGGTGGCAGTGTATTTAATGTATGGCAGTATAGCCAAATATCGTTAGTCCTAGGTCAACATATTCTTACTGGATGACAGTAAAACCTTTCTGACAGTTCTAAAATAGTTATTCGCTTTACTGCTTTTTTCCCTTGCTAGTTGCACATTTGTAACTCCCATACCTTTGGGAACAAGATATGCACAACCTATCTATGCACTTACACTGCCCTAATCACATCCTAACAATTAATATCTCTCTCACGTAAATTTTGTGGTACATTTAAGGTGTCTGCTGGATTGCAGGCAGCCAAAGCCTCAGGAAGCCATTCTCTTTTACAACCATATCAGCAGCTTCAAGGGAGTCTGGCTTCATAAAACTAGTGGAGTTAACTTCCACTGCCATAGCTTGTGTGCAGTTCACCAAAACAACTCCAGTGGCAAATAAGTATTTAGGAACTACAGTATTTGAAAAATTTCACCACCATCTAGGACGGAGCTAGTATTAACAGTTCTTGGTTGCTGCCACAGATACCATTTAGAGACAATGGAGAAGGAAAACATAGATCCAGATGATGCCAGCACCACTACCCAGACACTCACAACCCTCTTGCTGCCATCACAGAAGGACTATGTGAGCCATGACTCAACCCCAGCTGCCAAATTTTAGATTGTAATATTTAACCCAACTGACACTGATATGAGACTCTTGACATTTTGAAATGAAAAAAGTGATGGCAAGAGCACTTAATGGTAGTGATCTAAGTATCTGAAATATCTGAATCAGCCTCAAAAATGAGGTTAGACATATGGCTGTCTCTTCAGCACCAGCTGAGGTTTAGAAAGCAAAGCCAACAACAAAATCTAGTTTGGTCAGCTCTTCATTTTGCTGCTGCCTCAGCTCCTGCTCAGAGAACCATAATGTTACTGGCACTTCTCATGAAATAATTTTACTACTCATGGGGAGTAAGATTGACAGAACTGGCCCCAAAGACGTGTGTTTTCATTCTTTTATAAAGAACTTATTTTTTTAAATATTGGAATTATATTAGCTCTTTTCCCATTACCTTGTACTATACCTGCATCAAAAAGCACCTTAAAACTAATTACTGGTTTCAGCAATCTAGTTCAGCTGTTTGATCCATAGTCTCACCTCATTCACACATATAGCCCCTTAGTCCCTGGGGTTACTTTGTTAAGTTTACTTGTGTTTATTTTATTCACATACTTGTTTCTGAAATGTTATCCAGCTTTTCCTGTCATAGTAACATCCACAACTGTCCTGTCAATAGTCTACTTATCAAACACTGATGCAAAGGAAACGAAATCTTCCAATATTTCTTTTCAGTAATCAATAATTTCATACTCATTCATCCAGTATGCTCAGGGATATTAACAAACAAAACAAATCCAAAAAGCTTCTTTAGCAGTCTGTGCCTCATTCGGTCTTTTTGCATTTTGAATATTATTTTTATACTTTTGGTTTCTCTTATAAAAATAAAAAGGACTGGAGTTTATGGCTCCCTATAATTTCTAGAGCTCTCTTCTTGCTTATCATTAACATAAACAACTTGTCACTTACTCTACACTTCAATTTCAAAGCTTTATGTTCAGTTTTGCATAGCATTATACATTTTCTTCTGAGCCAGCCCCCAAGATTTTGTGTAGTATCACTTGCTAATAAACATGTCCAATAAATATTATGGATTTTTGATATTTTTAAAAAAGTTTAATTTGTTCAGAACCAAAATTCCCTCCAATAGTTGACATTTGGGAAATTATTAGACTTTTCTCATCATTTCCCAACTTATCATAAACACTTGCTTCAGGTCCCATATTCAACCAATTTAAATCTAAAGCATTATTCTCATTCTCCCTAACGCTAAGTATTATACAAATAGATAATCTACAAAATTAACAAAATTAGCTCCTTTTTAATCACTTGATGTTCATTGAATACTCTAACTAATCTAAGATAAATTGAAATCCTTAGTTATTCCTGTAGCTCCCAACCTAATGACATTTGGTTATCTCCAAAAGCATTTCTGAGAAAGCTTCATCATTCTGATACAATGGATGGTCAATATTTCCTATAAAGGTATTTTGGCTTCAGTCCAAGAAAGCACTTAAACACATGTTTAATTATAAGCATGTGAGTAAAACTACTGAAATCAATGGGACTAATCACATGCTTAGAATTATGCATAGACTTGTATACATTCCTGGATCAGTGCTTAGATACTTTGTCAAGACAGTCCAAGGTCTAGATTGTAATCCAAAGTACTCCAGTGTAACTTGGTTGCCTTTGGTGAGTGTAAAGTGAGAGGAAGTCACTAAGATAACTGACTCACAGTTTATTAAAAGCCTTGTAGACAGGGACAAGGTCCATAAATTGGACTCGCAAATGGCGAGGCAGCCACATTACAGCTTGATCCAACGGCATGATGTGTTCTCAGTGCTCTGTCATAATTAATAGTTGGACATCGTCATGAGTTATTTTTTCTTTCTAAGTGGCTTTTAGGGTCGAACCCAGGGAGCATGCATTTAGTAGTCTAGTAATGGATTGATAAAGGAATGTATCGCCATAGGTAGGTGTTCAAACAGTCCCTGAGCCAAGAGTAGATGGGAAAAGTAGTGTTATCTGACATCCATGAATAGAGCTGAATCCAACAAGACCCAGATGTTGTCAGACATTTTAATCTCTACCTAAAAGTAAAAATCACTAGGTAAAGTCATTGCTTTTCAAGAACATTGGAGTTAAAAAAAAAAAAAAAACAGAAACAATATAACAAAACAAACAACCCACATCTTCAAATGTTAGAAATTCAGGAAATATAGACTTCAAACCAAGCATCCAAACTATCTGAACTCTTTAACAGAGGAAAAAAAATAATCAGAAACTAATACTACCTTGTCCATCCATAACAGAGTGTTATGTTATCAGTGAACACGTACATTGGAGAGATACTTAGCTATAGTCCAGATAATGTCTAAATTATTTCTAATGACCCTCCTGAAGAGACGGGATAGGCCCAACCAATGAAAAACTCATAACCAGTGCCATATGGCCAGCATCAACCAACCCAGCTAAGAATTGAAAACACCACCACAAAAATTCAACAAAACTCTGTGTCATTCAGATAGTGGGAAAAATGACAAACACACACAACATTGATCCCATTGGTACTTGCCCAGACAGTTCAGCACAGGTGATGACCGTGGCATATTCAAGGGTTTTCACTTTTTCCATGATATTTCACATTGCTTTAGTCACGAGACCTTTAAAATGTGAATCTGTTTTCAAGGCCCTTCTCGTAGAGCTGAAGAGCCTACAAATCATTGAAGTTGCTATTAATTTGAAACACTTCCCCTGTGCTCTTAATAGTGCATTACATCAGAAGTAGAAATATTCCTAAGCAACAGAACTAAAACTTATTGTCCACCAAAACTCTCAAAGAGCTAATTTTAAAATAAAATTTGGGATACAGATGATTAGTCTCTATTTGCAAAGAGTTGCAAACCTACCTACATGGAAATATCCCCTAGAATAGATAAAAGTGGGGGAGGAGCAAAAAACCTTTTCATGTGCCCCACCCCTGGCAACCTACACCCACCCATTCCAGGAGTCATTAGAAGCCTGGCCATTAGTCATGACTACCAGCAGCCATCTTTTAGCCTAACAAAACCAACATGCACAAGCTTGCTTGCGTTTCTTCAGAAACTCTAGCCAGTAGCTTGCTGTATCTCTGTGCTGCAATACTGATGCAGAACTGAGTATTGCCCCTTCCTTCCCCCCCAATTCAAAAATTGAAAAGTATTCCATAAAAGTTGAAAGGAAAGATGTTCAATACCATTTGTAATACATATGCTTCATCTGGAATTTTCTACATCATTTCCAGGAGTCATGGTTGCCATATGCCTTAGCCCTTCTGAAGTACCAAACGCCAAAGGTTTTTTGAAATATGAAACTAATGAAAAAGTAGTAAGACAAACAAAGACTAGACATTTGACAACCTCCAAAACTCTTTGTCTTAACACAGATAGGGCTTTGCCATATAATTAAAATATATTTTGGAATAATAATGTGGAGTTGAAGAAAAATAGCAATTTCATATAAAACCAAATGACTTTCTAAAAGCCCATAAGTGCAGCAACCCAAGCTGTGATCTCATGAGTAAATCTGCCTTAATGATACTGGTTTTATTAATAATTTGCAGAATTGATGGGTAGGAGGGTAATAAGATCATAACTATCAGCTTGTCTTGTCTTTATGGGTGACTCAAGTGAGCATATAAATGACCTATAGGACAAAAAAATTTTCAAGCCTACAACTGTCTGGAATTGAAAGTGCTGCAAGTGAGGGTGCATTTCCTGTGAGCTAACTCTGAAACATTTAAAACCCTCTTCAGCACAGTCTTCTAAGTGTGATGCAGATGAAAAGCAGTTTTTGAAGCCATGAAATCCTAACCAATTTCACAGTATAAAGCAAAGTGCCTTTGACCTTCTGTAGAGATTTTACATAAGAATCCTATGCATACATTGTATCTCTATACTAAACTGTGGTGAAAGAACCACATTATACAAAAATGTCCAGATAATCCCTTTAGGCTACACTGAATAAAGTATTGAATTTGCTATATAATTTTAAGATTTGGATAGATCCCACAAAGGGTATTGTGAGATTTTTCAGCCAAAATGTGGATCCCTCTGCAGTGTTTAACATTACTCTTGGACACAAAAAGATATTATTTGCCATCAGATGAACTCTTCTCATTTAAAGTGACAGAAGCATCTTTTATAATCCACTACAGAATGGAGAACAGCACTTCTGAAGCTCATTAGTATGGCTTTTTTGTGCAGTCTGATTAGCTCCTGCTGTCACTTCTCCTTATGTGTTTTGGAAATATAGAATTATTGGTCTTAGTTTCAACTGAGTAGTTTAATCATTAAGTATTGGTGCTTAATGAACAATATTGTACTTTCTTTGATTCCTATCATGATAAATCATATATAATCTGATATACAGTGATTTTTGGCTAGATGTCAAAGCTGATTAAAATGAAAGAAGAAATATGGGAAATAAAAATGGTTACCTATAAAAGTAACCTAACGTGTATGTGTCCAGTCATTGTAGCATATGAGCACTACAAATATTCATTTATTCAAATACTTGAAAAACACATATATTAAAAAACAGGCAGAGTTGAAAGGCAGGGTATTTATTGGAGACAAATGTAAATTCACTGAACCCTCTAAATTAAACCAAAATTTTCAAAATGTGCCCACTAATTTAAAAATTGAACTAGAGGATGCTAGTTTGGCCATTACATTCCTGTGCCTCAGTTCTCCCATCTATAACATAAATATCTAATACTCCCCACATTTTAAAGCACTTTGGGAATCTCATATTAAGAATATTTTTATGTTACTGAACATGTCTTATAATTTTGTTTGTTATTGACTTGTGAAGCCAGTTTCAGAGCTAGGAGTGTAACTCACGCCTTGTTTGACTCTCCTTTTCTAATCAAGAGACATTCTCTCTGTCTCAATGCTATTTTGCAGGGGTAAATTTAATCTGCATAGTTCCATTGAATTCAATGGAACAACACAGATTTGCATCACCTGAGGATTCACCTTTAAGATTTCAAAGCTGGGCACCTATGTTAGACCTGAAAAAATCCATTTTCAGCCCAAATCAATGTTTAGCAGCCCACCTGTTAGACAAGAAACCCTAACAAGACATATCACACCAGCTTTATGAAAATATGTTTATGAATGTGAATATGATGTAACTGTAATATACTTTATGCAAAAGGTCTCTTGTACAGTATCATTACAAACTTATAATCTATCGAGTGTGTTCATCCTATTTGTTTGCATGTATTATTTCTATGTCTGGAGTTAGGGGAATAAGATATAAACTTGTATTACTGATGTAAACATATTAAGTGGAAGCCATTAAGTGTGTTCCGGAAACAATCAGTTGTAAATTACCCTAGTTACTTGAAAGCCTTCCTGTGTATGTGTGGGATAGCCCATGGGGAATGGAGGCAAGGATCTTACAGTGACATGTGACCATGTCACCTGATAATGAAATCCATCTTAAATCTGGTGCTTTTCCATTTAGAAGGAGGGGTGGGGACCCAGAGAGACAAAAGATTCCTGCCTTGTGCCAAAGCTATAAAAGAGGGTGGAGCAGGACAAAAAGGGTGGCCAGTCATGAGAAAACCCCTGCTTACCACCTGAGATGTCTGCTAGATCTAACAAAGACTGTACCAGTGGAAAGGATTGGGCCCAGACTAGGAAGGAGTCTAGTCTGTGAAAGAAGCTTATTGGAACATCTTTGAGGGTGAGATACGACCTGTAATCAGTTTCTTAATGTATTAGGCTTAGACTTGCGAGTTCATTTTATTTTGCTTTTGTGACTTACTTTCTTCTGTCTGTTTTTACTTGAAACCACTTAAATCCTACTTTTTATACTTAATAAAATCACTTTTGTTTATTAATAAACCCAGAGTAAGTGATTAATACCTGAGGGAGCAAATAGCTGTGCATATCTCTATATCAGCGATAAAGAGGGTGAACAATTTACAAATTTACCTTGTATAAGCTTTATACAGAGTAAAACACATTTATTTGGGGTTTGGATCCCATTGGGAGCTGGGTGTCTGGGTGCTGGAGACATGTAACCTGTTGAGCTGTTTTTAGTTAAAGTCTGTGGCTTTGGGGGTGTGGCCCAGACCCTGGGTCTGTGTTGCAGCAGGCTAGCACACCTGAATCAACAAGGCAGGATTCTGGAGTTCCAACCTGGCAGGAAAAATGGGCTCAGAGGTAATTTCAGCACATCAGATGACAGTCCCAAGGGGATCTCTGTGACTGAACCCATCACAGGAGTAAACTGGGTAAAAATGTATTCAATGGCAGAGAAGTACCATGTCCAGGTGTGAGAGCCTTGTCACAGGAAAGAGAAGAGAAAGGCTTAGATGAAAGGCTATATTCATTTTTAGAGGACTGGCACTAGGGGAACAAGGATCAAGTTCTTCTCAGCAGTCTCAAACAACTCATATATTGGTGGGATTTTTTTCCTTGTGAATGGTTCAGTCAACCTTATCCTGCACACAGAGTATCTACGCATTTATGGTTAGTTTGCTTCAGAGAATCCTAGTTGAGCCTAAACAAAGAGCCCCAGGCAGCCTGAGTCTTACTTGTTATCTTCTGGCAAGAACAGTTTTGTTCCCTCAAGCCCCGTCCAAACGTACATGCATTTTTAATTCACACTTTCCTCCCTTAATTTGACAGTTCTAACCCCTTAGGCAGCCAGCTAACTGAAACTAAGGCGGAAGAGAGGAAAGGAAGGCAACAAAATGCCACCCACAATTTAAAAAAAACAAAACACACACTTAACAAACAAATAACAACAACCACCCTCCTCAATTTGTTATTGATTTCTTTTCCTCCTCTTTTCTAAATTTCAGTGACACTTTGAAGCATTATCTACATGCACAAAAGTAAACAAATATCCACTGTGATCCATGTACCTAATTCAATAGTTCAAATACAAGAGAATAATGGTGTGCCATCCATAACACCAACTAATCCCATTATAAATATGTAAAGCAGAGGCCACTCTAATCCTGGATTCCTCCAAATTGCTTGTCACTTGATCTGACATCTACAAAGAAGTATGACATCATTGCTGTAGCTTACGAAAGCTTATGCTCAAATAAATTTGTTAGTCTCTAAGGTGCCACAAGTACTCCTTTTCTTTTTGCGGATACAGACTAACACAGCTGCTACTCTGAAAACATCCCAATTCAGGATCCCAAATTGTTCCAAGAACATATTCAAATTTACCCTTGTTTTTCCCCAACCCTGCAAACAGATTAGTGTGGGTGAACCCTTTAGCTTGTGGAAAGCCTCACTGAAGACTGCAAGACTGGAGGGTAGGTGGCAAAGTAGCTTGTTTTTTGCCTTTTTTCCACTTTGTGTTTCTCTCCACCCACTCCCTGCTTCCTCCCATCAACTAGGACCAGATATTGTCCACATCTCTCCACATCTTATCAGTTCTCCATATATAGTTTCAAATCTCACCTGGAACATTGTTTTCATGTGTCGATTTCTCTTAATTTCTCCCTCTTTAATTTTCTTACGTTTGTAACAGAAGTTGTATGAAGTGTTAATCAGGGTTCAGATTGTACAACAGAAGCTAATCCCAATGACCTGGTATTGTATCTTAATACATGTAAAACAGAAAAGAAGGGGTGAAATCTTGACCCATTGAAATCCATAGCATTGATTTTACCAATGATGTTGAGAAAATGTAGATGCTCAGATTTGAAATGTTGTCCAGAACTTCTATTGACTTTATTGGAAATCTATAGAATACAGCCCCACGCAGTGTCTTGCAAATTTGCAATGGGCTTAATTTTCTTCTCACACTAATATAAAGTAAAAAGAAAAGGAGTACTTGTGGCACCTTAGAGACTAACCAATTTATTTGAGCATGAGCTTTCGTGAGCTACAGCTCACTTCATCAGATGTATACCGTGGAAACTGCAGCAGACTTTATATACACACAGAGAATATGAAACAATACCTCCTCCCACCCCACTGTCCTGCTCGTAATAGCTTATCTAAAGTGATCAACAGGTAGGCCATTTCCAGCACAAATCCAGGTTTTCTCACCCTCCACCCCCCCACACAAATTCACTCTCCTGCTGGTGCTAGCCCATCCAAAGTGACAACTCTTTACATAATCAAGTCGGGCTATTTCCTGCATAGATCTAGGTTTTCTCACATCCCCCCCACCTAGAGAAAACCTAGATCTATGCAGGAAATAGCCCGACTTGATTATGTAAAGAGTTGTCACTTTGGATGGGCAAGCACCAGCAGGAGAGTGAATTTGTGTGGGGGGGTGGAGGGTGAGAAAACCTGGATTTGTGCTGGAAATGGCCCACCTGTTGATCACTTTAGATAAGCTATTACCAGCAGGACAGTGGGGTGGGAGGAGGTATTGTTTCATATTCTCTGTGTGTATATAAAGTCTGCTGCAGTTTCCACGGTATACATCTGATGAAGTGAGCTGTAGCTCACGAAAGCTCATGCTCAAATAAATTGGTTAGTCTCTAAGGTGCCACAAGTACTCCTTTTCTTTTTGCGAATACAGACTAACACGGCTGTTCCTCTGAAACCTAATATAAAGTAGGAATAATTCAAAGGAATGGAGTTATAGTGGGATAAAAATGGCTTATGTGAAAGGAAAATCAGGCTCTGAACGTCCCAAAAGAAGTTCATTCTCTATGAAGGATTCCTCCATGCACACTAGTGCACCTCAACAACCACGTTAGTGCTTTATGAGACCCATTTTAAAGGCAGTGGTGCAGGGGAGCAACTGCAGAGTGAGACAAAGCATGTCTTCTCCAGGGAGTGATGCCTCACCAACTCTAAAGCAAGCCTGCATTATTGGCAATAATCTTGGAGAATCGATTGTGCCATCTTGGATAGGAATACAGAAACTGGACATGTCTTTTACCTTCAAGCCAGTCAAGTGTGTGATGGAGCTTTTCTAACTGTAGCTGTACCTAACACACTGTGGTGTGGTGGCTTGCTGAGTAAGAGTACATCTCTGGTGATATACAGTATAGAAACTAAAAGTGTGTGTCTGTTTTGGTGAATGCCCTGTTCTTTCATTAGCAGTGATGTCTTTTGTTATAAATAGGCTTGGCAGACTTGTTTTTTTTTTTTTTAATATAATTTCAACGAATAACATAAATTCTATTTAATGAAAGTAGACACTAAGATAAAAATAATTAAAGCTTTATAACCATTAAAACCACAAACTGTCAACATCATATGTCAAAATAGATGAAGTAAACTCCCTTAAATCAAACTCTATGTTCTCTTGCAACATTTTTCTGATGTTGCCTTTTTATAAATTTCAACGATTTTCTATGGAAGTATTTTGTCATAGATCCCTAATCTTGAATAGTATTTACCTATTTTTCTTCTTAAACACTTATTGTTCTGATAGCCCAAGGATTTTCAAACATTTATATAATGTGGACTCCATGTTAATAGATTAGGTCTCGTGGACCACCTCCCCTTTCAATTTCCTAATCACTAGCCCATTTGCAATTAAGCAAGTACTCCTATGGTACCTACTGCAACTGCTGATATGGAAAAATTGAAATGAATTGTTGTGACGTACTTGCAACTGCCTTTAATATAATCAGCTCTCCAGGCCAGTTCATTAGCTGATGTAAATCTACATAGTTTGGCTGACTTCAAAGGAGATATATCAGTATATATCAGCTTTATAATACCATCTGAGGTTTTGGGCCAAAGTCTCCTCACAATGGAGCACATAGTAAATGGGGAATTTGTGTGTAAAGCAGGATGATCTGTATGTGTAAACATCCACTGGCATGTGAAAATGCAAGATTCTAATCTAGAGAGACAGAGGGTACATGTGCTGGATTTCTTTAGGTACACCTATAGTGCTTGCAGATTGGCTTGTTTGTGACTGTGCATTATACGTTCTGTGATGCTCTTGCAGAGATCTTTCATTACAGGCATTAACAATGAAGTTATGGTGTCCTCTAAACTCAAGTCTGTGTAAACTTCCTAATATGTGCATGGTATTTGTGAGTGAATTAATCAACATATCACATTGATTGGCTCTGCATCTTCAGTGAGCACTGACATGTTCTTTTCTCAGCAGCATCCTTTAGGTGAATCAGTAACTTATACAGCCATGCCTTTTTTTCTTCTTGTAGCAGAGGACAATGTCGGGAAGATGAATGTATTACTTAGAATAAGACAAACCCCTATACTGTATATAGTGATATGTTTGCTGTTTGTTCTCAGCCTTTCCATACTGTCACCCCATATTAAAAGAGAAAAAAAATCAAATATTCCATAAAATGGATTACACATTTGAAGTAATGTGAAATTGGCACATTTCCATTATTAAAATATGTCATGACAACATATTTGCATCGTAAGACACTAAATATATACTTTAGGAATCATGCAATCTGTCTAATTTCAAAAGAACCAATATATATTTTGCAAGATATGATGATTCATAGATTCATAGATATTAAGGTCAGAAGGGACCATTATGATCATCTAGTCTGACCTCCTGCACAACGCAGGCCGCAGAATCTCACCACCCACTCCTGCAATAAACCTCTCATCTATGTCTGAGCTATTGAAGTCCTCAAATCGTGGTTTAATGACTTCAAGGAGCAGAGAATCCTCCAGCAAGTGACCTGTGCCCCATGCTACAAAGGAAGGCGAAAAACCTCCAGGTCCTCTTCCAATCTGCCCTGGAGGAAAATTCCTTCCCAACCCCAAATATGGCGATCAGCTGAACCCTGAGCATATGGGCAAGATTCACCAGCCAGATACCCAAGAAAGAATCCACTTTTATGACAGTTGTATTACTTCCTTCCTCCATCCTATATAGTTATGGGGGAAGGGTTGATTCTTCATTCTGAAGTTGATGCTGTTTCCTGCTTATTCTGCATGATCTCATCCATGTACCTTTACAGCATTTAATCCTTTCAACTGGGAGAGGTGGAGATTGTGTCATTTCTGATATCGGTATTAATGCAGTTCTATTAATCAGTCAATAGAGGGAACTCCCAAACCTGGGTCTCCGGCAAGATAACGGGAGGGATAATGGGCTGGTGCCAAGACACTTTCTTGACAATCAGTTCTTTCTTTCCAGTTTATTGTTACTGTAACTATTATGAATGCCCTAGTTACAATCTGTATCATCTCAAGTAATGTAGGAAAGTATCAGATCCAAAGAAGCTGCCAATTTAATCTGTAATTTCCAATTTAGAAAGCAGCTATATCCCCAAGGAAAAAATGTGGACCATTTTCCCTTCTCCAGTAGCATAACATAAGATAACTAGGACTGAAGTATTATAAAAAAAGACTTGAAAATTAATAGATCATTTCCAACATAAGCATGAATCCTCCAACTTTTACATGGCTTCTTTGCCTAGAAAAATAAAGCTTAACTACCACAACTTTAAAGGACTTATACAAAAAACATGGAGGTCTATTTTAAAACCCACACATAGACAATACTTACTGTGTCGCAATATTTGATTGAATTGACTTACAAGAGTCATTTATAAGTACAGGTGGTGCACAAGACTCCAGGGCTTGAATTTCCTTACCCCAGAACAAAACTTGGATAAGCAAAAGCATTTAATTCCTATTCATCTCTGTTTCCCACTGCCTGCAGCATCACTGATGTTCAAAGGGATTGAAACTTTCCACATTTTCCATCTGATGTCTCAAGTGGTACAATATATCCCATAAGTTTTCCTCCAGTGACTCTGGGACTGGCATTCAAGAGCTTTCTGAATGAAGTGTGACATGAGCTGGATGAGCCCTGTTGTAGCTAGTCAGGCATTAGTAAAACAAAACAGGCTCAAGAGTTATAAGAAAACACATAGAGGGTTCACATAGAAGACTGGAATTTTATATCTGGCTGAGAATATAAGGACAATTAAAATGGTTGGAGGATAGAGGAAATGTTAAGAAAGGCAATTTATATAAGGTGAGATGCTAAAGAGAAACATATCAAAATAACAAACACCATAGAATTCATATCCTGATTTCAAATCCTCCAACGTCAGGAGCATTTGGATCTGAGAGTCAATCCAGGATTTTGGTTCGGACCCATCTCTATCAGACAGCAATAACAGAAAGCAGCAAATTTAGGAACACTTTGGCCCTTTGATAACTATATAGTTTTCTGTCTTCAATTCTCATGTGTTTAATATTGTTACTGGGTGCTAAAGTTTAACTTCATAAATTGTTTTCCTGTGCCTGATATCTACCCTTTCCATTAGAGCTGAGTGAAGATTTTTCAACCTTTCCCCCTGCTACCCCCCCAGGAAAAAATCTGCAGATTCTGTTCAACTGAAATATTTCATGAACATATGTCAAATTTACCAGATTGCTGCAGTTGAAAAAGTTTCATTTCAGTATTTTCAAAATGGAACATATATATTTTTCAATTAAAAATATATTTTTGCTTAAACTTTATTTTGTTTTCATTTTTTAAAGGGTGAAAAGATCAAGAACTAAATGAAATGTTTCATTTGGGGTTGAATGTTTTGTTCAATCCAAAACATTTTCTACTTTTTCAGTTTGCTGAAAAATTCAAAAACATTTATTTCTGGTTGCTTTAAAATGAAAAATATGTTTGACTGTTCGTTCATGCAATGAACTAAAAGAAACAAACAAACAAAACAACAATAATTGCACTGCTTTACTTTCCATGCTTTCAGAAATCAGTTAGGAGATGAATCATTTTTTCAGAACTATAATTTTACTACTTCTGAGGAAATCCTGTTAACTCTGCACACTTAGACAATAAGAAAAAGTACTAATACTTATCAACAGGATAAGAGCATGCAAATTCCTTTGTGGAGTCTTATTTATTGCAAGACTAATAATGATGTAAATGACAATTTATGGACTCTCATGCTTAAGGGTAATTTTTGCTGTGTGAGAGGTCACAAGACAAGAAAAAAATATATCACCATCAGCTCAAACAACACAAAGGGGTAGAAGTGAGTGTTGCCCATTACTGTACTTCCTCACCATATATATTTAGCCCCATCTAACTTTGGGAAGTCTAGCTCAGCTGGTGGATCTGTGATCTCTTCATCCTCCACACCAGTGTTCAGAAAGCATAGGGACTCAGACCATAGCTGTTTCTCCTGCAGGTACGCAAGTTTAAGGAGGGGAGGGGTAAGGATTCTTGTAACGACTCTTTTCCCACTCTCCTGCATGTATAACCACTCAGGAAACAAGCCTACCATTTTAACTGTGTACTATGTTCAGACAAGGATTTACCAGGGAATAGGAAAAGACTTGATACTTGACATAACTTTTTCCTAGTAAAGCCAAATATTTCTAATCTCCAACAAAAGAAGAAGAAATGAATTGAGTGCAGTCATTACCAGGTTGATTCCTCTGCACTTCCTCATTCTTGTGTGTCTTTTATTATTATTCCAAGATCGGTTATTATCATTACTAGTGACTGCGGAAACACATGAAAGTTCCTGGAACACTTGCCCACATTCAGCTATGCAAGAAAACAAAACAAAACCCATGCACCTTCTGCTTCAACAGGTCACTGAATGAAATAATGTGTTGGGAATTCTACAGAGTGCAGGGCTCAAGGTAAACTTCATTTGGAAGTAAAGATCCTTCAATATATTATGTACATTGGAATCAGAGAGGTCGCTGCTCCTCATTTTGTTCAATGGACCAAGCTGGAAGAAATGCCAATTTGACAGACCCCTTTTTGAATTTTATCAAAGAAGTCATTTCTGCAAAGCATCATGCAGTCAAGTTATCACACCCAGCTATGTGGTATCCCCTCCTTTCTCCTCTTCCCTAAAGGAAGCTTTAGGGAAGCTTATACATGAGATAATTGCTATATTATACATGATAATGTATATTATACATGATAATGAGATAATTGCTATCTAAACATGGTACAGGGCATGTACTTAAAAGGATGTACCATTTTTTTTCAGATTATACCATGCTGAGAAATGTTCCCTCTGTAGATAACTGCCGTATAAACACATTGGCTGTTGCAATCAAGCTGTTGTTTATCTATTATACTAGAACAATGAGAAAGGATTCAGTTATTCACAATCCAGGGGGAAAAAAATCAAACATATCAGCTCACAGACAGTGATGAAACACTCTTTGTGTCCAAGCACAACACTCTTTTTTCAACACAAGGCATTAGTTCACACTCTTAATCATCTTCTGAAATTAATTTCAAATATGTATTCACTTCAACCTTATTCCCAAAGTGCTGACAATGGCAAGTTGGAGAAAATATCTGCATACATCTTTCACTCCCTCAAGAAATTTGTTTATTCACATGGTGGGTTTGTTGAATCTTCTTTTCTTTTGTCATATAGTAAGAATTATGTTGATGGAGTTGGAGTACACCCACAGTAAATGGCTCTACAGGAGACGTAAAGCCTTGACATTCCCTTTGGCATTTAAAATCACTCAAAAGCTTGATTTATGCCTTGTTCACTGCTCCGTTACAAACAGTAGGCCAGATCCTCAGAGCTGTTAATCAGTATAGTACCACTGACATCAACGGAGAGATAATAACTTACACCAGCTGAGGACCAGGCTCAAAAGTATCAAGTGTATTAAAAATCCACGCCTAAAATTACACAAGAGCAGTTGCCCACATAGAGTAGATATGATGAATTTAGTTCAGTTTACACATACTTTCCTAAGTATATGTATAGGGAAATCTTTGATAAAGCAGATCATTCTGGAAGAAGAAACCCATCAAATGGTGAAAGGGAGGACATAGCTATTCATCATTTCTATGAAAAAGAGATGAAAAAATGTGCAAATTAATATGAAGCAGAGAGTTAATAAAATCACCTAAAAATCAAGCCAAATTTAGATCAGTCTTCACAATGGATTGAATTGTGTGGACAACAGAGCATTTCAATCAGAGAGTAAAGTAACTTACATACTTTTCTGGCCCTACTACAATTTTGAGAAGACCCAAAGGAACCAGATTCTGGACACAGTTACCCTGATGTGAATCCAGAGTAGCTCTATTCAACCCATCAAAGTTATTGTTCATTTACACCAATATAAGTGAGATCAGACACTGGCTCCACACTTAAAGAAGATTTTTGACATTGTCCCAGATCTCTCAACTCTATTGAAGTAAAGTAATTCAGGATAAATTCATACTTTGCATAGCAGTCTCCACAGTATTAGAGTATGGGACTTAAATTCTATACATAATTGAAATTCACAAAATGTGTTGGGTGTGGTGAACTATGTAAACTAGTCCATTCCAACTCAGCTCATGGGGGTTGCACAACAGAACATCCAAGATTTCAGAATTTACTCTTTAGTTGCCAGGCTTATACTTCTGCATCTTCAATCACAAGGAAAAGGTAGTTTTAGAATTTTAAGTCAATGGAAAGCAGCAAGAGGTATGAATCTCTACCTTCTGCAGCTGAACTCAGTACCAACATCCAGGAGAATAAACAACCCAATGCATGAGCAATTTCTCTGGGATTGCATATTCTAGGACTATTTTTCAGTCCTGAAAACTAAGTTTTTTTGCTGTGTTTTTTCACAGCTTGGTGCTAATTTTAAAGTGCAAGTCGGTGTGGTGAGTGACCACACAAATATGTTATGCACATCAGGAAATGTCACCACACTTAGTAGTTTTTCAGCAAGGTATGGACAAATTAAAAAGTATCACATCCATTCTGCCTGGACAGCCTATAATGCTAAAATTAGATCTCGCAAATCTATTCTCTAGATTCTCTGTTTCTTTAGGGATGGGATTGTGTATTGCATATCATGGGATCTATCACAGAACCTCATTTCTTTCTGCTCTAGCCTCTTCCTCTTTAATCTACCTTTATAACACATCTATTTGACAGGTTTCAGAGTAACAGCCGTGTTAGTCTGTCTTCGCAAAAAGAAAAGGAGTACATCTATTTGAGCATCTAGTTTCTTCATGGATATTTTGAGTTCTTGTATGGCTTGTGTATTACCCACTTTCAATTCTTTAAATCACACATGGGAGAAGAAGTTGTGACTCCAGAACTCCACTAAATGGCTTATAGTTGCTATATGTCTGAGGAATCATGAAGCTCTTGTAAAATTGAGTAACCTTTGATATACAGTACATGGTGCTTTTTTCTTATAATATTTTCCTCCTCATGCTAACTGAAAAAGAAGGCAGATAGCATTTCACTGTCAATACCTTCAGATATAAATCTCCGATGAATGACGGTTAAGGAGGAAGATAAGCAAGAGTTTACCTAAAAAGTGTTCTAACTTTGTAGCTGGCACATCAGTGTTTCCCACAGTCTACACATACACTGAAAAAGAGATTTTCAGTTGTAATATAGAACTGACACACAAGGTTGCTTGTAAAACAGTAATCATTATTTCCTGAACCCAGCCACCAGATCCAGACAACACTTACTAAAGGTTAACATGCCACGGGTCAGTATCCTCTAACTAGTGGTTACTGTCATATCAATATATTGAGAAATCAGGTTTCTTTTTTTTCTGTAAATGAAGTTAACATATTTCAGAAACAATTACTAAATTAATATTGTGGAGATAAATGAAGAGTGCAGAACAATTAGGAACAGATTCCCAGCACAAGTTCAAATCCCAATGGGGACAATTCCCCTGATGAAAGGGAATTCTCAGCTGCTGCAACGCTAGAGGAGCCAGCTCCTGGTGAAAAGGGAATGAATACCGTTCTGTGCAAGTAGTCCCGCTGAAACCAGGAAGGAGGACTAAACATGAATAAGAGTGGCACAATCTGGGCTTAAAAATCCTATTATTTTACTTTTATCATTTTGTCTTAATTCCTATAGAATAGTTACATCTGCAGGATGATGTTAGAAGAATTAAGATTTTTGGAACGTCTTTTGCTAATTTCAGGTTTTTTAAAAGAATTGGTGGACTTACAAGTGAATTAAGGTGGTAGGAACTGAGCATTTTCCCCTTGTTATACGGAACATAGACCCTCTTGTGCTGATGTGGAAGCATAGACTTCCTCTTGGATTTACACTCTATTAACACTGGGAAAAAGAATGCTCTTTAATGCCCTTGATCAAGGTGTAACGTCCGATTTTTCAACTTATTCACCTGAACCAAAAGTTAAATGTTAACTTCTAGCGATGCTTCCTCTTATTTAATTATGTAGCGACTTTTCTCTGGCCTAGCATTGCTGATTTATTTAAGACATTTGTAAAATCAGCTGTTTTCTCATTGCTGACAGTGGCTTCAGCCAGAGTCATGGATACTTCAAAGACAAAGAGAAGCTGAAGCTGAAATTGAAAATGCAGTTTCCTGTTAAAAGCACACCGTAGGTTTTAGCATATTCAAGTTCCTGAGGCCTCTAGTCCAAGGCTTCTTAAATTAAAATAAATTAATTAAAAAGAAGATAGAAAAAACAAAACAATTTGCTTTTGTTTCCTTTGCTTTGGGGGAGTTGATATGACTAAGAAGTTCTAACCTATGACATTATGACCACATCCTGACATAAAATGGTTAGCTAGTTTGGTATCAATCAGATCACACCTTTTAAAAACATTTATATTAAAATAATAAATTACAGCTAGAGAGATATTTTAAATCACCAGTGAAGGACTGTTCCATAAAACATAAGTCGTAATGACAAGTTTAGGTCTAACTCTGTCCAGATTAGCTTTATATATTTCAAACAATGAGACCTGTACCCTTAAGAAATAGTTCCACAGTCAAATGACTTAACTGTTAGGGTATTTATTTAGAATACTTAATAGTATATATCTTCAATTATTCTTAATTTTCAACCATTATTTCTAATTATCAGTGGTCTATTGGATAGAGCTCTGAAACTTGGTTCAATTCCTGTCTCAGCTATAAACTTTCTGCAAAATCTTGGCCGAATCACTTAATCTATTTTGTGCCGTATTCTCTTCTGCATAGTACGGATACTACATCCCTATCTCATGGGGATATTGTGAAAATGAAATCAAATGTTTGTGAGGTGCTTATATACTACAGTGATGAGGGCCATATGAGTATCTAGGTAGACAGATACCCTGTACATTTCTCATAACTGATGTTTGTGCTCTTGAGATACAGTATATCCTTCTATTCATCATTTGTCTAAGTTATACATAAATGGGGCCCAGTCCTAAATGTATGAACAGAGGACCTAATTCATCATTGTTTTGCATCTACAATGATCATTTACACTCATGCAAAGTAAGCAGAATAGTGGGTACAAAAAAATACCAATGCAAATCTTGTTTTGCAGCATTTTACATTGTTGTCACATTCACTTGGCAAAGGTGTAAATAAGCATACAAGGTATAAGATAATGGAGACTCAGGACCTATGCCTAAAAGCTAGCAAAAGCTGTCCAACACCACCTTTCAGGATCAGAATCCCGGATGTCTCAGTCAGGGCATGGTGCAGAGGCAGAAATTGTTGCTCTGGTGGATGATCCTTTCTATCCACATACAAAGGAAATGCATTCATACGCATCTTAGTGGGCTTCTCTGGGGCATCTGATACCTTTTTATATTAAATACTCCTGTCCCATCTCCTACAGACTTTACGTTGAACTGAAACAACTAAAGTTCTTCCTCTCAGACCAAAGCCACAAGGCCATTATGGGCAACTTTTCCTCCAGCTTGAGAGACCCCCCACGTCAGTTTTGGAATCCCACAAGGTTCAATTTTCTCTCCTATATTATTCAACATTTATATGAAACTATTTTGAGTTGCTGCTGAGATGCACGGTGAAGTGCCAGCAGGGCATAGCTGGCACTTAGCTGTACATTTCCTCTATCTTCCGGCTTGCTTAGCGCTTTACTGGTTAAAGAGCACCTACTTAAAGCTGAAGCCTGCAAGACTGAGGTGATGGTGATGGGAAGATCACTTCAGGGGATTTACTTCCTGTATAACATCCCTCACTATTAGGCTTCTGTCCTGCTCTGTGGGTCTTTTGGACTCCTTAGTCCAACTGGACACCCAAAGAGCTGGGAAGCAGAAAATGCACATACTGATCTGTGAACGGCTGTAAGATATTGCCCATTCTGCAGACACATATTTGGCTATGATAATTCATGCATTTGTGATTTTCAGGCTTGATTATTGCTGCCCCTACCTAGAAATGAAGACACATGCATCCTGAAAAAACTCATACTGGCATAAAATACAGCAGCCTCTCTTCCCAGCAATTCTTATCTCCACAGATGTTTGACCCTGGTTGACTTTGCACTGAGCACTCATTAAATACAGAGTTTTATTAATGTCTTTGTCCTGATATTTACAGCTCTTCATGGAACTGGTAAATTAGCAAGATGAGAGATTGCCTCTCCTTCTTCAGCCATGACCTCCACTGGCAGCTACATTCCATTGGATCTCTGAAGCTGTTGATAAATAGGGGAGACTTGCAAGTGCAGGAGACAAAATTTCAACAGGACCTGAAATAAGACAGTGGAATTAACTAGCCAGATAAGAATGTGTACTAACCTCACCACAGTCTGAATTAAATATACAATTTATCTCTTTGAATTGTGCTTTCCCTCAGTAAGGTCTTCTTAGTCACATACACAAACGATTAAAATCTAATCAAGCTTCTTACTCCTACCTTATGGGGAGGAGGGACTGGGAGAGATAGATAGAGAGATTTTTTTCTTTTTAATCTGGGGGAGTTCCTTTGATACAATGGTTCCTGTAGTTTAGATAGGTCCCAAGTTTTGACTTTCAAATTAAAGCCATTGTTTGTAGCTTTTTAAAATAAATAAATTAATGAATGAATAAAAGTGGGTATAATTTTTTGAAATGGAAATAGGGTGTTTCTCTCACTCCCCTATAACACATAAGCCTCTGAAGACATTTTGTTCCAAACTTTAAAAACAACAAAACAAAACCCCAGCCACCACAATGGAAAATCTCAGCCTAAAGAGTGACTGTTTTAGATAATTACTATGAGATGAAATGGAACATTATATTGGCAAGGGTTTTTTAACTTTATAGGAGTTGCTGCAGGTGTGCTATAATTTTGAATTATTCCATTGTCAGCTCTTTCAAGACTTTGGAGTTTTACACTATATGGAACTAATTTAGATTTTTTTTAAAAAAACCTGTATAGTGTATGTTTTCCTAATTTGAATTTTGGCATGCACTCACATGTCTATCCTTCAGTTCTTTACTATTGTTTGGTTTACATGTGTTCTTTACGATAGTGAAGTTCAATAACAATTATTAAGCGGCCTTCCCTAGTTAAATATCAAATTTCCGGATACCAGTAACACATGGGAGTTATTTGGTGTTATGATCAAACTACTTATTTTTATTGATGCTATGATATTTATCTTCTCTTCTCACTATATTTAAGGTAAGGATGAACGTATTTCTCAATTTTGTATAAACCCTAAAATGGTTTCCGAAATACCAGTGCCTGGCAATTTACCTTTCAGTTTATCATCTGCAGATGTGTTGGAGTTCAACAGGTTTCAGTGAGTCTCTTTGTAGCATGCCCCAAAAACTCATATTTTTGACTTTTTCTGTCTCAGATGGTGAATTTGAAAATATTCCCTAACTGCAGAAGGTTTTTGATCTCAGCTGCTCTTTCATTGCTGCTTTTTTAACAATATTTTACTTGGTTTTGTAGCATGGATTTCTCATCTGTGTATCAGATTAACTACAGAGAGATTTTGAACCTTTTTAAAAGTAACCTACAATAAAAGCCTTTGAGCCTTCCACCAATCAAGTATCCCAACTAAAAACTTTAGTCAGTAGAGAATGCAATTGCCTAACTCAGTGGTTCCAAACTTGTTCCACCACTTGTGAAGGGAAAGCCCCTGGGGGCCAGGACGGTTTAATTACCTTCTGCATCCACAGGTTCAGCCCTATCGCAGCTCCCAGTGGGCGCGGTTCGCTGCTCCAGGCCAATGGGAGCTGCTGGAAGTGGCACGGGCCGAGGGGCATACTGGCTGCCACTTCCAGCAGCTCCCATTGGCCTGGAGCATGTGAACTGTGGCCACCAGGAGCCGCGATCGGCCGAACCTGTGGACATGGCAAGTAAACAAACCGGCCGGCCCGCCAGGGGCTTTCCCTGCACAAGCGGCGGAACAAGTTTGGGAACCACTGGCCTAACTCTTAAATGAGTCAGTAAACTCTAAGCAAGTAACACCCCTACTTACATCTCTGCACTGGCTTCCTAGTCAATACTGGGTGCAATTTAAGGAGAAAGAACTGCATAATCTGGGATCCAATTATTTTACTAATTGTCTTTGGCCTTATAGTCTATCTTGACACTTAAGTTGAGATGTGATGGTCATGATGTCAGTTACCTAGGTAAGACTCTCTGGGGCCAAAGGCAGGGCTTCACCAGTTGAAAGCCTTCATCTTTGTAATTTCCTCCCCTTGGTGGTCCACCAGAGACAAATCTGGTGAGTCTCAGAGTATCATAAAAGACCTATTTCTCTTGTTTAACCTTTAGTTGATTGATCTGAATTAGTTTGGATTCTGTCAAGTTTCAGAGTAGCAGACGTGTTACTCTGTATCCGCAAAAAGAAAAGGAGGACTTGTGGCACCTTAGAGACTAACAAATTTATCTGAGCATCAGCTTTCATGAGCTACAGCTCACTTCATCAGATGCCGATTAAGTGAGCTGTAGCTCACGAAAGCTTATGCTCAAATAAATTTGTTAGTCTCTAAGGTGCCACAAGTCCTCCTTTTCTTTTTTTTGGATTTTGCGTGTGTGTTTGTAGCTTTGTTTGGTTTCTATTCTGGTTTGCTTACTAATTTAGACTGGTTTACATTTTTTTATTTTACTTTTGTTTTAGAATTTAATTCAATAAGTAAAACAAAATATCTCTATATAAACACGTACGAGGCCTACACCTGGGCTGACTTACACTCTGTGCAAATCCTGAAAGAGAGAGTGGTATAAATCAGTGCAGATTTTGACCTTCTGGGCCAGATTCTCCATTTGTTACACCAAACTGATACCATTGAGCACTCACACATCCTATTGATGACAATGGAAGCTGCAGGTGTCCTGTACTTTTGAAAATCAAGCGACTTTGACTTAGCTGGGTTTATGACCCTAACTTTAAGCACCCTGGTGGCCTTATGGATTCTAACATTTCTTAAATTTACACTGAAGCCCCTTTCATTTCTAATAAGAGGAAAAGAATTTGTTTATTCCCAACACCCTTATCAGATAAAGTAACATCCTCAAGGCACCTGACTCCTGTGCTTTAAATAACTTCAGTGTTTTTAACTAAGAAAACATCGCTCCTTCTTTAATAACAATGGTTTCAATGCCTCATTAGTCAGGGAGAGCAGAGATGGATTGGGGACTCCCCTGTTCCTAGCAGGAATGAAGAATCTGTTGGTTGCAGTACAGAAAACACTAGACTATAATGTCTGTTAGTACAGGTTTATTTTTTACTTATATATAATATTGCATTCAACATCCTGCTCATAAAGAATGGTGCCCTTATTGCTGTTCACATCTACTTCTATACCATCAGGGACAAACTGTGCTCTTGTGTATGCTTTTGTAAATCCAGAACTCGTCCACGCATTTCAATAGAATTACTCCAGATTTACACTAGTGTAATTACAGGTTTCAGAGTAACAGCCGTGTTAGAATGTAATTACAGGTTTCAGAGTAACAGCCGTGTTACTCTGTATTCGCAAAAAGAAAAGGAGTACTTGTGGCACCTTAGAGACTAACCAATTTATTTGAGCATGAGCTTTCATGAGCTACAGCTCACTTCATCGGATGCATACCGTGGAAACTGCAGCAGACTTTATATATACACAGAGAATATGAAACAATACCTCCTCCCACCCCACTGTCCTGCTGGTAATAGCTTATCTAAAGTGATCATCAGGTGGGCCATTTCCAGCACAAATCCAGGTTTTCTCACCCTCCACCCCCCCACACAAATTCACTCTCCTGCTGGTGCTAGCCCATCCAAAGTGACAACTCTTTACATAATCAAGTCGGGCTATTTCCTGCACAAATCCAGGTTTTCTCACATCCCACCCACCCCCATACACACACAAACTCACTCTCCTGCTGGTAATAGCTCATCCAAACTGACCACTCTCCAAGTTTAAATCCAAGTTAAACCAGAACATCTGGGGGGGGGGGGTAGGAAAAAACATGAGGAAACAGGCTACCTTGCATAATGACTTAGCCACTCCCAGTCTCTATTTAAGCCTAAATTAATAGTATCCAATTTGCAAATGAATTCCAATTCAGCAGTTTCTCGCTGGAGTCTGGATTTGAAGTTTTTTGTTTTAAGATAGCGACCTTCATGTCTGTGATTGCGTGACCAGAGAGATTGAAGTGTTCTCCGACTGGTTTATGAATGTTATAATTCTTGACATCTGATTTGTGTCCATTTATTCTTTTATGTAGAGACTGTCCAGTTTGACCAATGTACATGGCAGAGGGGCATTGCTGGCACATGATGGCATATATCACATTGGTGGATGTGCAGGTGAACGAGCCTCTGATAGTGTGGCTGATGTTATTAGGCCCTGTGATGGTGTCCCCTGAATAGATATGTGGGCACAATTGGCAACGGGCTTTGTTGCAAGGATAAGTTCCTGGGTTAGTGGTTCTGTTGTGTGGTATGTGGTTGTTGCTGAGTATTTGCTTCAGGTTGCGGGGCTGTCTGTAGGCAAGGACTGACCTGTCTCCCAAGACTTGTGAGAGTGTTGGGTCATCCTTTAGGATAGGTTGTAGATCCTTAATAATGCATTGGAGGGGTTTTAGTTGGGGGCTGAAAGTGACCGCTAGTGGCGTTCTGTTATTTTCTTTGTTAGGCCTGTCCTGTAGTAGGTAACTTCTGGGAACTCTTCTGGCTCTATCAATCTGTTTCTTTACTTCTGCAGGTGGGTATTGTAGTTGTAAGAAAGCTTGACAGAGATCTTGTAGGTGTTTGTCTCTGTCTGAGGGGTTGGAGCAAATGCGGTTGTATCGCAGAGCTTGGCTGTAGACGATGGATCGTGTGGTGTGGTCAGGGTGAAAGCTGGAGGCATGCAGGTAGGAATAGCGGTCAGTAGGTTTCCGGTATAGGGTGGTGTTTATGTGACCATTGTTTATTAGCACTGTAGTGTCCAGGAAGTGGATCTCTTGTGTGGACTGGACCAGGCTGAGGTTGGTGGTGGGATGGAAATTGTTGAAATCAAATATGAACTCTGGATCTCTTTTGACATCACATAGTATGAGATCCTGTTTTGTTTTGTTTTTTAAAGAAAGATTGATTTAATGAAACTGAAAGTCTCTGAAATACTTTCAGTAACAGAATTATGAACAATGAAGGACAAAAGAACCGATTTATTTGAAGTTCCCAGGAATATCAATGTCATTTCCATGATGCAACATAGGCAGCAAAATATAGTCTAAACCAGGGAGTAGCCTAGGGGCCCATGATTAATCCACCCCTGAATGTAGAGGTGACATAGCTTGACAAAGCCAAGCCTACTATAAGGCAAAGAAGGAATTTCAAACAGATAATGATTCTGAAGAACTAAAGCAGGGCTGGACATAGATATGTAAATGTGGCCTTGAACAGAGGTAAAAACGTCTCTGAACTTTGAAGGCCTTATTCTCTCAGTGCCTGTTCCCTCAGAATCCACTTCTATCCTCCCCTACCTGCTGATTCACCACAATCATCCTCCATCAGCACAACTTGAAGGGTGAACTTGAAGACCCAACATTTCCTCTGATCATAGATGACAGTGTCCAGACACCCTCTTCATCAGGGTGAGGACAAGAGATATGATTCCCCCTTCCCAAGCTGCCAAATCCCCTTAATTAAAGTGTAGGAAATAGTCTACAGGCCTCTGTTTCAGACTTCCAACCATTTTATTTTGTACCAGGTCCCTCAAATCCTCGAGCCTTTCCTGAAATAAATGTAAATGGTTTATAGAATTCAAACCTATACACATTAAATTTTATTTATTCACATACATTTATAAATTTATTTAAAAGGGGCATCTATCTGTATACACTAGGTGTGCTTGACATAACTTAAAAATACATCCTGCTATAGCAATTGAAAATAACCCACACAAATTCCCCCATGCCACCCCACCTCTTTTAAAATGCTTGTGGAAGGGGGTGAGCATTGCAAGGTGCCCTGAAATTCATCAAGTCATTTTAACTACACAAACAAAAAAAACACAAAACACTACTCCAAGCAGAGAAGCCCAATATGGGAAAAGTTCTAGAGACTCCATTAAGTCCACTAAGGACTTAGCCATTGCTATCCATTTTAACTGGAAGGATCTCAGATACTACAGTGATGCACAGCAGTATAAAACTTTAAGTCAGACAGAGCACAGCAGATCCAGTCTATTCACACCCTGGGGTGGGTTTTTAAAGGTATTACAAGCTTCTTTAACTGTTGGCACAGAAGTAAGACAATTTGGAGTGGTGGAGGAGAGTGAAACCCATCTCTTTCATTTGCAAGTGGGGAAGAAACTTTCCTAATCTGTAATATGGATAAACTTTCCTAATCTGTAATATGGAAAAATTCTGTTATGTCTGTGGCTGATCTGTGCCTGACATCTATGTTGTTTTATCCTCCCACTGTAGTGTAATATTCTGTTTTTAGTTAAAGGCTTCTCCTGAGAATGAAAAACTGACCAACTCCTCCACAAGCCATCACATATATTCTCCTGTTGGTTAATGATGAGGACTTGATGTCTGCAGGGAAAGCAGGATCAGCCTCTTACATGGTAAATCAGAAAACTGAAAAATATTATAGGATAGAGCAGGTTTAAGCCTTCCTTTTTATGAAGAGACAACTCACTCTCAAGAAGAGTGCTGTCAAAAAAAAAACCTCATTTAACTATGGCTTTAGGTTAGATATAGACCTCATTTTGAGATGATAAAAGGTTGATTCTTTATCTACTAAGCCATTAACTCTCCTTAGACCATCTGTTTGCCTTTGAATTTGTGGGAAGAAGATATGATGGAAAAACAAAAAGTAAACAGCAATAAATGTACAGCCTTCACCTAAGCCCTGAAAGGCATTATGGGGCACGCTCTTATGTCTGAGCCTGCCTTTGCTATTATCACAAAGCACAGTCAGCTGGAAGGAATTGCACTTTGGCCACATCAGTAAGGCGGATTCTGGAAATAAGATTTTTCTTTAAATTTACTGGTATTTGCTAACCACTAGGACTCAAGGTTAATTTCCAAAAGTGATGATACAAAAAGGACAACCTAGTATAAGATGCTTAAGAAATGCTGCTATATAATTTTCTCAGTACTTCATTCTACACAGTACGTTTCAAATAGAGATGTTACAGGTTAGTTAAAAAACTTACCTCAAATAAAGACTGTTGCTTCACATTACTGACATACAACATAACTACCTCTGACAGCTTGCGAAACATTCAGCAGGGCCATCAACATTTGGGTCTGTCACACAGATGCACACTTTGACACACCATTTCCTATTTCCACTTTATTATTGACTGCTTCTATGTTTAAAAAAGACCCTGTGGGCACCGCTGTCAGGAACAGCAAAAAGCAATGTTTAAAAATGAATCAAAATTGGAAGAAACTAACAGAGAAAAAATAATTGTAAAGGACATTGAATCCACCCTTTCAGACCACAGAGAGTCCCTCCTGAGGACACCGGTTTATATTAACACTGATGTCCAGTCTCAACAAAGCAATGCAAACTCATCAGTCATAGAAATCTTATAAGAGAATCTGACTCACAGGGTCATATTTCAACTAGCTGATTTAAGAGTGAGTTTCACACTTTCTGCCCATTAACAGAATTCCAATGAAGCCAATGGGAGAATACTGATTTACGCCAGCTGAGGATCCCGACAGTGTTTATTTACCTGATCACATACAGTTATCTCTGTTGCCTCATTCAATGTGCAATCTAGAAAGAACACTTCAATGCAGACTTTCTGAAAGGGGTAAGGGCTAAGTAAGTAATATTGAAGAGTGAGGAACCAATTTACACCATTTTCTTTGTTTCTTTTTTCTGCTATTGAAGTCCCAGGAAATATGCCAGTTTGGTGCCAACTGACGTTCTGACCCGGTATTCTAATGTAATGTATTGTAATAATTACACACAAAGGGGCAGAGTAAATTTTAGAGGTGTAATTTTAAGTTTGATATTTCTGGACTTTTGAGCACTTAAATTTGCAGCCTTAGCACCAAGTTCTACTCTCGGTCACACCAACAATTCCACTGCCTTCGCTGGTGTAACAGAGCAGTATCTAGGCCTTCATATTCTCCTTTTGTAGATTATTTGGAGGAAACTTATTCTGAGCAGCAGTTAATTTGATTTGTTTTACTCCTGCTCAGACATTACCTAGAAATATTTCTCAATGGAGAATGACTGCTCTCTGCAGTGACACCCGATAATACTGTCCATCAGACCCTCTCTCAGGATTATCTGAAAGTTTAGAAACACACCACAGTGGTCATGCCCCATTGGAAAGGGTTAAGAAGAATAGAAATTAAGCTCTCACTACCAACCCCTGCAGCCAAGTGAAGGAGGAAGTAGGTTAAGAAGGAAAGTCCCCTCCCCCACACACACACCTTGATCCAGCAGTAAGGACGAGGTAAAGTAGAATCAAATGGCCTTTTCTTGCTTCTAGGAGGAAAAGGAGGGGGAGGAGAAGTGATTATCATCCTACCTGAACTAGGGAAAAGTCAGAAGGCCTATCCCAGCACTCACAAGGAAAGAGTTGAGTGCTTTTGTGCTCCAACACTCCACATTACAGCTAATGTTTTTTGTTGTTGTTTTTTTCTGAGACAGGGCAGGACGCAATGGGGAAACAGTCACAAACAAAGGAAAGTAAATTAAAGATTGTAGTTTCATCTAATATTCATGTTCACAATTCCTTCAACATAAACCTCTGCTTTGAATGTTTCCCTAGACGTTCTCCTCGTAGCTGTGGAATTATCCATCTGCCATAGAACAGAGTGCTAATGTGTGCGCAAAATCCAGTGTGGTGGAAAAATGTTAGTGCAGAATTAAAGTCGAGAGTGCTACAGGATATTTGGGGACCTGGTTAGAAGCAAAACAATATATAAACATTGTAAGATAGAAAAGGGTTAATTTAACTTAGTTTAATTTTTAAAAATATGTTCTGTAGTTTGTGTGTAAAGTGAAGGGGTTTTGTAGCAGTCATACAAAGTCCTTGAAAGAATATGACTTAGCTGGAAAAGTGGGATCTGAACGGTAACTGATAAAAAGTAGTCCCAATTATTAGGGTTAGGTAATAATAAAGGATTGTGTGTGTGGAACCAGCAATGACTCCCCCAGACCAGCCCAAATCTAATAGTTAGTAACAAGCGATGGCATTACTTGTTTATTAAAAATTACAAAAAGATGAACTCTTGAAAGTTTCATTGCTAATACCTGTCTCACCAAGCTGCAGCCAACCGATATGGCACCCCTGGGATTAGCCCTTTTATAAATATTTTAATCAACTGCTTATAAATGTTTTGTTACTATTTGGATGTAGTAAATTGATTATTATTTAGTCTTTTTAGACATATTTACAGCAATTGTAGAAATGCCATTTGACCTGTAGATTTAACAAAGAAATTTACGGTTACATTGGGGTTGTGGTAGTATCCTATATTTTAATAATAGTTCCAACAGCTTCCAGGTCCAAAAAGTGAAAAAAACACCAACAGTAACTATTATTTGGGGTGGTTAACAATTCTTACATGTGACTGGAAATGGTTTGCTGATTGCTGGCACTGACAATTCCTAAGGCAAAAGGCCAAGCTATTTATTTTACTTTATTTATATTTTTAAGTGGGTACAGTTAGGTTTCTAAGTCACTATTAAGGCACCTAAATAAAAGAAGCATATCTTCAAAGATTTCCTAGATCTCTAATTCCCATTAACCTCAGTGGGGTTTGTGAGTACTCAGCACCTCCAAAAAATCAGATCACTTTTACTTAAGTCCTTACCAATAGATTTAGGGACATAACTTTAAGCACCCAGTTTTGAAAATATTGTTCTAGATGTATTTCTCTAAATCCAAGATTCAAAAACACGAGGCCAGATTCCTGTGCCCATTCAGCTGGGAAAGCTTATCCATGAACGTTGATTTCTCTGTATGTATGATTGGTTACAGAAGCACTTTTTGATGTGGTTTTGTTTTGTTACTGTTATCTGTCTGTTCTCTTGGAAATGAAGGTCGCAGAGAGCAGCAGCAGTAACAGAATAACTAGGGCATCATCAGTCATGGGGAAAAGGGGCAGTTCACTATTTTCTAGGCCTCTTGTCCCAAGCAGCATATTAGTCCTAAATTACAAACCAGGATTCTTCCTCCCATTCCTCTTAACTGTTTTTTTTTTCTCCATTGCCTCTCTCCAGGATCCAATTTATTGTGTTATATTTTATTGATTCCATTCTGCTCCCACATTTACAAGGGACATACCAGAGTTTTACACCAAAACCTTTTAACTGAACTATCTGTAAGCAGGGGAATAGTCCCACTATTGCGGGGAACTTTCCTAGCTTCTGCACTACCCCGGTGAAGTAGGCTAGCAAAAGGATCTGAGTCCTCACTCCCACTTCCTTTACCCAGTGGCCTCCCTGCCCTTGGGAATTCCCCTTTTCCACTCTCCTGTCTGGCAGAGTCCTCTAACCCCAACAAGGCTGGGCCCAGGATTCCTGGGGGGCTCGACCCCCAACCCTGCTGTGGTCACCTAGGACAAGGGCTAGGGTGTCCCCACTCTGGGGTACTCTCTCTGCACTGGGCACTTCTCTGACCCACTGACTATTACATACAAGTTAAAGGAAATGCAAGTTATTTAATCAACAATTAATTTTAAAAAGAATAAGGGAAAATGGGAAAGGTTAAAGGAAACACATCAACCCGCTCTGTGGCAGGGAACATCACAAACCGTGTCTCTGGAATGTCAGAGCAGTTCACAGTCTGTTCCTTGTAAGTCCCAGGCCGCCTTCTCAGGCCCTGGCTGGGCTGCAGGGATGCTGTGTGTTGGACACTTGCTCTGGTGGTGGCCACATGCTCTCAGGTTCTAAGTGGTAGGACCCTTCTGCCCAGTGTCACCCCTGCCCTGTCGGGGTTATGATCCAAGCCTGGCCTGCAGAGCCCCTTGGCTGAGGCGTTTCCCTGTGCTGGGCCCGCTGCCCAGGGCCCCCCTCGCTCTCCCCAGCTGCTCACCGCACCCAGCTCCGAACTGCTCCAGCCCTAGCTCCACCGCTCTGTCTCTGCTGCTCTGCCTCCAGCTCCCTGGGCTGCTCCTTTGGCCCCTCTGGTTGCTGCAGCTCTGCTCCCCCAGCACAGGTCTGCTCTGCAGGCTGCTTCTGTGACTCTGCTCCCAGCACTGACCTGCTTCCTAGGCTGCTTTTCTGGCCCCTCTGGCTCTGGTTGCTGCAGCTCTGCTTCCAGGACAGGGTCTGCTCTCTCTGGGCTGTGCCTCTGGCCTTGGAGCTGCAGCTCTGCTCCCAGGACATGGTCTGCTCTCTCTGGATCTGGCACAGCTCTGCTCCCCAGCTTAGCTTGGGCCCCTGCTTTCCCCTTAGCTCGGCCCCACTCTGTCTGACCCAGGCAAATCGAGCTCACATGGAGGACGGGACATACCTGGCCTCCTGAATCCCTGATTAGCCTGCCTGCCCTGTCATTCAGGCTGACCTGGAGCATTGGCCTCTCCCCATTGTTCCTGGGGGCTGTCAGTCTCAGGGTCCTGATTCCCCATCGACCCTTCCCCCTTTTTAGTACTGGGAGCTAGCCAACCAAAACACCCCCACTGAATGTTAGTATGGGGGCAACAGTCCCCTTACATATTGAATATGTTGGGGGAAGTTTAATTTTTTCTCAGTTAGATAGGGATCAGTTAGGGATTTTGGCACCCAAGATAGCATGGGAAGCTTTTTGGGGGGTTGGAACCCAGGAAGTAGTTGAGGTTTTAGGAGATATGATACATCCTTCTCTCCTTCCACATTTTGGGCAAGTAGCTCTGATGAGATGGAGCTCTGAATTCCTCATTCTCAACACCACTAATCCTCAATAGCAATTATCTGTCTCCCTGCTCCCCATCCCAAATACCTGCTACTACAATCAACAACAAGACAGTATAATTGCTGAATGTTTCTGCTGACATAATCAGCAGTGACAGCGCTAACTATGTGGAAATGTAATTGTCATTGGGCTTCAGAGCCCACATGAAGTTGAGAAAAGTAAGAGCAGTTTACACATCTTTAGAACTATTATTCCAGGCTGCCTATTGAGTCAGACATCACCACATCATTTGCATCTGGTTCATGCTTTGAAAACTGATTTAAAAAAAAAGTTTAGATTCTAGAGCCCCTCTATATGGCAAATGTTTAACCCTTCCCCCCAGAAAGAAAGTATGCATCTAGTTGAATAGCCACATAATTGCATTATACACAGGGGCCCTTGTAATTGTAATTTCTTAGAGGCAATAAGTCTAGTTAGTCATTTGGAGATGAGTAAGTTGTCAGGGTAAGAGAGATGTGGTAAAGATAGCAGAGAAGGAAACTTGTGACTTTTTTGCTGCTGTGTAAAAGAACCCAACACTGGAGAACTGTCAATGCGGAGTGAATTATCTTGTTTACTCACATACAACCTGCTAATCAAGGTATACAGCAAAGGGCAGGTTAGTAACAGGGGTCTTACCATAATACAGTACTATCGCAGTACGTTTACATATATTTGTATGTTCTCATGTGATAGGACAGGCTGGGGAAAGCCTGGGCTGGTCACAGGGATACACATTATTCCCCTATGCACCCTAATTCCACTGTCCCTGTGCCACAGCAGGGATCTTCCTGGGACAGCTGTGACCAGGAGGGTCCCTGACAGTGTGATACCAGTGGAGCTACATCATCACAGGGCCAGAGCTTTGGTGGAGGTATAAGGTCTCCATACAGAGACCCTGTTTCCTCTCTCCACCTCTCAGATCTGCATATTTTCTGCTCCTAACACGTGCGGGGGGCAATGGGGCTAGGGGAGCTCAGTGGAAGCAAGCTCATAAATCAGAGTATTTTAACTCTTTTAATTCCTACTGAAGTAATACAACATGACAGGTAGTAAATTTCTAGGCAACTGCTACATGCCCCAGGTGCTGTTCTGAGGCATAAAAACCAAGTGCACTCAGAAATTCACTGGCACTAACCATGGTCTTCTGTATTTCTCCCTGACCCCAACATTAATGTTGCACCTGTTTTCCCCCTCTTCCCCAGTATATATACAACTGTCACTTCTCTAGGTGGGACCCTTTGGTCCCTGACATGACATCAAAACCCCATCTATGTCAGGAATGGACATGGCCCTCCTTACTGTACTATCTGAATAACTCATTTTTAAAAATACATTTATACCCTCCAAGAGAAAAGTACAGTAGAACCTCAGAGTAAGAAACATCAGAATTACAGACTGACCTGTCAACCACACACCTCATTTGGAACTGGAAGTACAATCAGGCAACAGCAGAAACAAAAAAAGCAAATACAGTACTTTGTTAAATGTAAACTAATAAAAAAATAAATGGAGAGTTTTAAAAATAAGATCTGAAAAGGTAAGGAAACTGTTTCTGTGCTTGTTTCATTGAAATTAAGATGGGTAAAAGCAGCATTTTTCTTCTGCATAATAAAGTTTTAAAGCTGTATTAAGTCAATATTCAGTTGTAACCTTTCGAAAGAATAGCCATAACATTTTGTTCAGAGTCATGGACATTTCAGAGTTATGAACAACCTCCATTCCTGAGGTGTTCATAACTCTGAGGTTCTACTGTACTGTTAACTCCATTTTACAGATGAGGAATGGAAGCAGAGGGATGAAATGATTTAGCCAAGGTCACACAGAGAATCTCTATTAGAACAGGGAATTGAAACTGGATTTATGGAGTCCCAGGCTAACCCCCCAACCACTTGATCTCTCTTCCGCTCTGGGTAGGTCTACATTTATGGTGGCACACAGAGTACACAAACTGCACACCCAGCTAGCATGGGTATAAATGCAGAGTAGATAGTAAGGCATTGCTTAGGTGAGTAGAGTAGCCTGTTTACATGCCCAAGCAGTGCCTCCAACATTTATGCTGCTATTTTGAAGTAGTGTACTGTCATTGCTGGAGTCTTTCCCTGCTTCAGAGAAAAGGCTCCAGGAGCTCCCCCTCCACCAGAGCCTTTCCCCACTGCCTCCCACCTGCCAGAACCTATCACAGCCATGTGTAGCTACACACCTCAGCGAGTATGGACACAGTTCTACCTTTCACTGTGGTACGTAGCTATACTTACCCTACATGCCACTGCAAGTGTAGACAAAGTCTCTGATGCTAGTCTTGGACCTGAGATAATTTAAAGATGATCAGCTAGATATCAAATTCCCCACCTGCTAACCCACTTGTTTTCTTCAAAATCACATACCCACAGCTCAAAAGAATCTCTAGATGCCCCAGCTCCTTCAGTGGAACATTCATGGAGTGTCAGCAAGGGGCAGCCCTCACCGTGGCCCTACCACTGGAAGCTGAGATACTCATATTGTGATTGTAGTCACTTCCATTTCTTCACTTGGTAGTACATTTGTTTTATGAATACCTGCATACTAATCACACCTTAAGGATTTTTGCTGTCAGTATCTCTTATGTTCTAAAGCTATGCATTCATTATTATAATCTGCACAATTCCTTTTACTTCATTTACTTTCTGTGTGTTTTTGACTGTTTTTATGTTATCCATGGATGCTGTAAATGTGTGGATTATAAAAGATGTTCCCATTCATACAGAATTATCAATATTCATTTACCCCTCAAATAACAAATATTTTAATAATGGCATTATTTTTCTAAATCATCTGACTTGCAACTTTAGAGGTGGGTGAATTATTTGCAGCAAATCGATTAATTTAGCCCTTCTCTTCTGGGTGCAAATTATCCATAAACAGAGATTTATTTTTTATGAGTTTACTCATTCTTCAAAGTTGTTTGACCACATTAAGCAAACATCCAATCAGGATGATGGCCAGAAATACATAAGAAAATAGTATGTTTGCACTAAAAGGCTCACAACCAAAGCTCTGATCCTGTAAGCTCTTCCATCCAAACACACCTCTGTACTCACACAGAATTACATTGATTTCAATTTTGTGAAACTTGCAGAAGGCTCAGAGCCTAATTTAAGACAAGTAAAAGTATGCATAATCCAAAATAGCATGAAACTCAAGGAGGGAAAAATAAGGAAAATAAATAAATAAAACATACATTATTGAAAGTTAGCGATGAACATAACTTGTCTGAGGATCAAAAAAGTGCTTCTCTTAAATATTTTTTTTCTTTAATGTGCATTACATTTTTGGTTATTTCCAAAATGGTGAATTGGATTTTTTTTCATTGCATATGACACATGAAAATAAAGGAAATGGTTCCACGAGTTTTCTATAAGATACTGAAAAAAAGCCTTTGATCCACCTATTCCCCGTGTTAGTGGGTTAGTTAAGACACTAAATTTGTCTCAAAAGATTTAATTGGTTGAATCCATGCTGATTCTTGTCTAACATCATTTCTTCCCTCTAAGTACCATACTCAGCTCATCCCCCATCACTGATAAGGAGGCCTGTCAAGATTCCTGCACCAGAGACTCTGCATAAAAGTTTTGGTTTCTTTTTCTTTCCACTCCCCTATTTATCAAGTCAGCCCTCTCTCAAACTAGAAATCAGAGGCTGTACATTTGATCCCAGCATTTGCTTCCTCTGTTATGGTCTATTTTGTCTTGGTTTTAAAAGTTACCTTCTTCTGGATTCTATCTCATCAAGCAGCTATATCTGAATCCAAAATAGATGACATGCTATTTAAAATAGCCTCCCGTTACTTTTAAAGGGATTATATCTGATTATGCACTTAGATGGCATCCCCACCTACCCACAAATAGATTTCTAAATCTGCAGAGGTCTCACAATAGGGGTCTGAGGATCAGGGGTCAAAGATGGTACGATGGAGGTGCCTAAATGAAGGCAGAAGAAGAACAGTGTTGCAGAGAGTCCCTTTAAGACAATAAAGCCCCGTGCTTTTTATGTGAATTTTGAAACAGGAGAAATGGAACAATGGAACACAACAATGGAAAAAAATTGTGAACAGAAGGGAGGCTGCCATTGACCTGACACTGCCTTTATTATCTGCAAACATATTGGGAAGAAAAATATTAAAAACCTTCAGAAAAAAACAACAACCCTGATCAATAAAAAAGTAACACTGGATTCTGTGGTAATGGTTTATATGGTTAATGCTAATAATTCACTAACATTCAACATATATGAAAACAGAGGAGGGAAATTACTTCAATCAGAGGGCAAAAAGGAAGTGCATCCAAACCAGACAATTTCAAGTCAGCTGACTGAACCTGAATTTTGAGAATTGGGTTAGTTTGATACTCAGTATCACTATGGGCCTGATACTGACCCCATTGAAGCCAATGGAAGTCTCACCATTAATTTCAGTGGAAGGAGGATTGGACCATATTACTTTTTTCCATATGGAAACAAAACAAAACAAAAACAGCTATATGCTTTCATCCTAAATGACAACAAAGCAAGAATGACACAAATTAAGTTTCCATGACCATTTTGAATGAATCCTCTATAAGAGGTTGCATGCTGAGGGTCTAACTAATCTCCATCTGTGGGGGCAGAAGGAATTTTCTTCCAGGTCAAACTGACAGGGACCTTAAAGTTTTTTTTTTTTGCCTTCCTCTGCAGGATACCATTGGGTCACTTGCTGTCTTTCAATTAATAGTTTCCCTAAACATTGCAGGGGCCTTGGGCATTGGTACACTTTGCTCCTTCCTATTGTCTCCCTGTGGTCTAATTTTGGTTGTTGGGTTTAATGTGTGGGTGCTGGTAGCCTGTTACGTACAGGAAGAGTTCAGACTAGATTTGGTGGTCCCTTCTGGCCTTAAAGATCTATGACTTTACTATGCCTTGCATAACTGGCAGCTGCCCTGTAGACAAGCATAGTCACTCAAAATTTAAGGTGTAGTACAGAGATTGTAAATGTAACAATATTTTATATGCCACACTTATGAAAATCAACTGCAGGGAAACAACTGTGAAAAGCCTACAGTCTTGGAAGTTCCTGGTTTGGGTGGGTGGGGGGGAGGGGGGAATGAGTTCTATGCTTCCCTGTGACAAGCCAAAATCAGTCCATGCTTCAGCATCCCATTCTGAAAGCACAGACGGGGTGAGGGAGTGTACAGATGGTGACCAGGAAGAATTTATTTAACCTCAGTGTTCAGGGCAAAGGGGAGAGCTAGCTGAATGGGGCAAGTGGCTAACCAAGAATGGCCTTTCCCTATCACTAAAACATAAGTAAAGTCTGGGTCGGATTTGCATTTTGGAAATTCACCTAACTTCATGGTCTAGATCAGAACCTGAATCTGAGCTTTATAAGGGTTCCACCATCCTCAGTGCAAATGTCATTCCTTTACTTTTGGACACGAAACTATCCTGTAATGTACACATTGCAACATGCTTTAGATTTTGTATACTGCAAGAATTAATTGTTTATTTTGAGATGCTGTATTAATGAGTACAACACTGAGGAAGTAAACATGTTCAAAGATTTACATCAATTGTAAAGGATTCACACTGTTCATAATACCCAAATTAGACATTTTATATAATTTTAAACAGGAAATATCACTGATTTTTTTACCCTATAAATGTGAATAAGTTGAATATTTGCTAAGCATTACGAGATATGACATTATAAAATTCCTTTAATGGCTAGCCAAAAATATTATTGGAACCCTAATCTGAGAGAATTTGTTTGTATGTATGGCATGTAGGCCTACACTTTATGAAAGACTCTCAAAGTGTAAGATTATGAATGGCCTCTACTGTTGAAGTTGCTATGAACTGTAAAATTCAGTGGAGTGCCAAAAACTGCCAGCTGGAAAGAAGACAGGGGAATATCAACAGCCTGCATTCAGAAGAAATCCTGATGCATTGATGTAATAGACTGATAATGAAATGATTTGCCTGCCTTAATATTCTGCTTACAAAGAACTCATTTAGCCTTTGAAGTGGATGACTTTGGAGATCATATAAACATAGCCTAGGATGAAAACTGTCTGTTTAATAGTATTGCTTTTGACTTCATAAACATTAATTCTAATAAATCAGTTGCTAAGGTTGATGTATTTGGTATACATTTCCATTAGAGGTGTTTATGTTATCTTATTGTCTGAAAGTTTAAAAGTAAATCTCAGACTGCAGCATGTCACCAGAAAAAAAAATAGATGTATCTGTCTAGACTACAGCAAGTATATTCCCATTGCATGAGTAGCATAATACAGTAACTGAAAGGAGAAGTCCACAGACACACTGCAAGGAACTCTAATCAGTGTATAGCTTGGAAATTAACATAAAGAGGAACAGCTCCAGTTTGAAGGGACTGGTCAGAAATAAGACCATGAGCCAAAACCTATTCAAATCAAAGGAAAGACTCTTATTGGACTTGGAAAGACTTTTGATTGGGACATAAAGATTCAAGTGCCACCTGATAAGTACCCACAGCATCTCAATGAAACAACTGTATTATGGACATTAGTCAAATGAATAGATCGTCATGACTGCAGCTGCAGCAGCCATTATTTCCATCATCTCATTAAACATCTCTGTCTCCACTTCACTGTTTCTTAACTCCATATCAAGGAAGACTGGGCTTTTCCCAAATAGCCTAAAAATGTAGAAGTATAAAATGTGCTTTTGTAACATACTTTTTATGTATGTTACAAAAGGACACTTTGCATACAGTACACTTTGCTACCTTACATGGTATTTCTAGAAAACTTCTTGGACTCCGCACTTGGCCTCTTTTGTTGACTGTTGTCACTTAGCTGGTATCTGTTAAAATGTTCTGGTGGTTATGTTAGCTATTTAACCACCAGGAAATTCTATTTCTCATGTAGACTGTATTTTTTACATAAAAATGGCAAAAAAACATGCTGTCGAATGAAGAATACTAAAAGGATACATTCCTTTTAGATTATTCCATGCTTTCCATTGTCAACACGATAAACGGCTCAATTTGTAATGGCAGTTTTATGTAAATATGACTTTCTCCAGATTAAACCTGTAAATATACTTTAAACATGAAAGAGCTCTAATCATAAAATGGAGAAAAAACAAAAACAAAAACCACCCACGCCTCTCAGTTTCTCAAAGGATCATTCCTTTACAAGAAATTCAAAGGCTAGAATGGTCATGTAACAAAAGCAAATTACACAGAAATTGGACATATAGTTTTAACAATGGATCAAATGCACCCTTTTTGTAACTCTGTTGACCTCAGTGATATAACATCAGAGATGTAATTGATACTCAAAATAAGACACTGTATTAATGTCTTAACTGTAAATAATAATAAATAAATTAGGAAACCTAATAGATGTTCCATTTTTATTATTTCTTAGGCTCATTCATGCCATCTAACCACTACTCCACACTGCCTTTCTAGTACAATATTTACTATGTACTTTAGGATTTGTGTTTAAGATATTTAACATATCAGGAAATAGGGAAATATGACCTTAGTATTACTGGAAACCTCAAGTAGGAGGCGGTAAGGGGGAAACCCAAAGCCACTATAACCCAACAACTCCTTCTAATAATTATAAACAAAATAGTATTGTTTTTTACAGATGTAAGCAGGGTCTGAATGAGTTCTCCCCTGACAGCTAGCTGAGAGGGGAAGAGCCTTCAGGAGCAAATTCTATTTAAATGAACACACCTACTATGCCTAGAAATCTAGCAGATGGAGCAGGGTTGCTCAAAGTGAACAAATTTGGCTGGTGTTGGGTTACAATTGACTTTAATACTGAATGCAAGGATAGCGAAATGTTGTTGTCTTTATTGTATGAGTAAAGAGGAGCAGAACTTAAGCACTGCTTAACCTGTCCGAATGACGGGATCACCCTCAGCTGAAAGGATGTCATTAAGCCGGGGGCTCTAATGCCAGACCCTTGTGATAGCAAGAGGGGTGGGGACAGGTGCCATAGTTAGGAGGTGTGGACTCTACCTAAGGGTCCCCAGTCTGATTTAACCTGTTCTTCCCCACTGTTCAAAGATAGAGCTAAATAGGCTCCGTCAAAAGAGTTGAAATCATTTGTGGTGGGACAGTGTGCTAAGAGCTGAACATCACTGAGAAATGACAATCACTAAGAGACAGATTGTTAGGATACAGATATTCAGGCCTGTCTGTAAAGGCCTATACTCTAAGAATTTAGGTGTATTCTTATCACTTGGCTAGTTATAGAGGTATAAAAGAAACAATCAAAATCACTGTCTGCCGGTGTAAGGTCCTTCTCTTACTCTGACAGTCTGAAGCCCTGTTCTTAGGCTAAGGCCTTTGGCTAAGCAGCAGAGGCAGCCATAAGCTGGGAAGCTACCGGCCACATCCTCTCATTCCAAACTAGTCACATTGAAAGAAGGTGCTATTGTGCTGTTAGGAATACAATCCTGTTCTGATAATGCCTATCGCCTCCAGAGAAAGGGAAGTGTCTAGAAAATGTAAAAGGAAACTTAGTTTGATAGCATCCTGTCTGGCAAGAACTCACTTACCAATAGCTAGGATGTGAAATCCTCATTTCTTTGTTGTTCTATCACTGTAGTCCCCATTTCCCTATTGTTTGTCTGTATAATCTCTGTCTGGTTCTGTGATTGTTTCTCTCTGCTGTATAATTAATTTTGCTGGGTGTAAACTAATTAAAGTGGTGGGATATAATTGGTTACATAATCATGTTACAATATGTTAGTATTGGTTAGTTAAATTTCAGTAAAATGATTGGTTAAGGTATAGCTAAGCAGAACTCAAGTTTTACTATGTACTCTGCAGTCAATCAGGAAGTGTGTGTGTGTGTGTTTGGAAATGGGAAGAGGGAATGGGGATGGGGAAATTGGAATCATGTTTTGCTAAAGGGGGAAATGGGAACAGGGACACAGGTAAGGCTCTGTGGTGTCAGAGCTGGGAAGGGGGACACTAAGGAAGGAAACTGGAATCATGCTTGCTGGAAGTTCACCCCAATAAACATTGAATTGTTTGCACCTTTGGACTTCAGGTATTGTTGCTCTCTGTTCATGTGAGAAGGACCAGGGAAGTAAGTGGGTGAAGGAATAAGCCCCCTAACACTGACCTGCAGAGGTCTCAGGCGAGATGTTGAGGGGGGGCGGGGGGAGCAGAGCTTCGCGTCCCTAAAGCCATTGTGTTTTAAAAAAGTGAAAAAACCCACAAAAAGCCAGTTTGGACTGGCACAAAAGCACCAAAAATCGAGGTTGCAAAATTGAACACCCCCCAAAAACTCCAAAACTTAAAACCCTCCTAAAAGCTAAATAATTCAGAGATCACAGCGGACCCCGAAGAACCTGGGCCAGCTCCACTTGGGCAGAAGGGTTATGCAAAGATAATTTCAGGTTAAAATATCAGAGTATTTACAGAGTATTTACAAGGTTATAGTTCTTACCACAAATTAATATGGCTGAATTATCCCCTTTTGTGAGCTCCTCCTCACATCATTTCTCCCATGTTGTTTCGTTTATGGAAGAGGTGATATATGAGACACAATTAATTACAGGGCCTCACCAAAACCCAGGACGAGCTATTTGTAGGACACCATGGCTAATCATGAAGAGGTCCCTCGCATATGCACCAGCTCTGAATTCCTGCTAGGCCCTACAGTCCTGGAAGGTTGATTCCATTGAATCCATTCAACCTGAAACTCCACGAGGTCTGAGAGCTATCTCAAAGCTCTTTAAATAGGGATTCCCCCCAAAAGGGAGGTCTGTGGTGGTTGCAGCAATCTGGGGGAAGTATATCATCCTCCCACAGGCTTAGTGAAGATAGCACCCAGCTGATTCCTAGGCAATAGTAAAACAGCCTACTGCTATCTTCACTAAGCCTGTGGGAGGATGATATGCTTCCCCCAGATTGCTCCACCTACCCAATGTGGAGTTGTCTGCTCCTCACCCCCTTTCATAAACAGAGTCCAGCCCTGAAAAGAGGTTTGGGAAAAGGAAAACGGTATCGTGGAGGAAAGTAGTTCCTCTTCCATGGCTGAAGGGTGAAATCCATGTGCAGAATCCAAGTGTGGATTTTTAGGTCATGATCTGCCCCCTGGACTTTTCCATGCAATTTTCTGGAACTGGTGAGTTTTAATCCATTAATACAGCAAAACTTATTAGAGATAGGAAGACCAGTTCCAACAAAATAATAATCAGCTTTGAATCACAATGGAATCTAACCTTTAGCTGGGCTTTGAAGGATAAATGGACCAATACATATAAAATTCCATACTTTCCTGCTGGGAAATAATGTGAGAAAAATATTCATATGCTATTTCCTGTATTAAAGTAGGAAATAGCATGATCAAGCCTATTCCCAGCTCTATTTACTTTCTACACTCTGCCATTTTAGGGAGGGAGATAGAGGAGAAAGTTGATTTAAAAGAGGATGATTGAGTTGCCTGCATTTCAATAGCAGCAGGACTATTTTGATGGCCATAAAATCAGTCAGGCAGCCCTAGCTGAATTGTAAGGAAAACAAAAACAAAAGTGAACTGATTTATATTTTTGAAGGATACAATGGTGCAGCCATTAAGGATACAATGTCATATAGAAAATATAAATGTGTACAGTATATGCACAAATATATATGCACAGATACAACTGTATGATCTGACATTAAATTGTAAGATATTAAACTATAACTAACCAGAAGGTAATACAGCCCTATTGTGTTATTACTGCTTCAGAAATCATGATACACTGATAGATTAATCACTAAGTATGGAGACTAAATGGTGGGTCCCTCAGGCTGCCTGGTGCCTTTATGGTACTGAGAAAGCAGGAACAGATGCTTAAAGCACCACACAACTGAAAATAGCAGAAAAGAATTAAACAAAATCATAGAAGACATAGCTGAGAGAGACTAGGAAATGGATGAATGATATGTTCTGGGATAGTAAATGCTAAAGGACAAATTCAGGAACTGCATAAACTGATGCATCTCCAGTGATCACAATGGAAGTTGATAGGTGCTTAGCACTTTTGAAAGTCAGGTCAGTTAGGTGCCAAAATATGAACATGGGATACTAACTTTTTGCCCTTATCCACTCAGTGAAGAGCGGCTTCTACTTTGAACATTGCCATTACTAGCAGTAATGCTTCTAGTGGGTCAAGAATTTTTTTTCCATTCTATGAGACAAATTCATCTCTGAAATGGCTTCACTGAAGTGGAGTTGCATTGTAAGGCTAAATTTGGCATGATATCTCTTGCTTCCCTAATCAGTTTCTCCTAGTTGTGCTAAGCGACAGAGCAAAACACGAGTAATGACGTACATGCAATATACATGTATGGTATTTCCTTTAGATGAATGATGTGGGAACTCTACAGTCAGAGGTGCAATCACCCATTAGAGTAATTATAATGGCATCATAAGTGCTCTGGAAAACACCTAGTTCTATTGCAAAGAAATAGAAGTCTCCAGAGTGGACACTGGAAAACCTTGCTATTTGATGCAACCCATTGACACATCATTTCTGAATGCATATTTCTTCAGCTATGAAGGCTATTGCAAATTAATGAATACTACTAAAAATGTCAGTGTGAAACATCTAATGTTACTAAAAGTAAAGTTGGACAATAATGAACTTTTTTTGTTCTGTTAGTGATCAATTTCTAAAGAGGAAGAGAACCTAGGCACTGGAGATTCAGGGTTAAGTAAGGAACATTTACTGGAAGGAAGAAGAATACAAACTATTTACTGTTAATTGCTGGGGAATAAAATGTTGTTTGTACTAACAAAGCCCTACATTTACTTGCTAGAAGAACTGTACAGGCAACAATCCATCCCTCCTTTATATAAACTGTATATAAATTACATAGACAACACTAAGAATTTGGTAAATTTGCTACTTTGGCAGCATTAGATGGACAAAGAGAAACATTCTGAAATCAAAAAGCAATGGCAGGGGGATTAGGACCTCTTTTTTAAAATGAAATCTAAGTTTTGTTTTGTTAGGGTTTTCTTTTATAAAGAAGGAATTTTGAGTACTCCGATTGTCATGGCTAATTCCCCACTCTGGCACTTTGAGTGCAGAAGGTGGGGGCCTGCAAGGATTCTAAAAATTAATGCTGGCCACTCCAGGCTTGTTTTAATCTCCAAAAGTTACAGCTTTTATCTAACCTTGGATTGGTAGATGCTGCCACCACCCAAGTGCAGAACCCCTTTGAGAGCCCAGGAAGGTGCATTTGGGAATTCCTTTCTGTGGTGTACCCTCAAATCCTTTCACCCACCCCCCCTCTGGGGAAGAGCTGAGAAAGAAAAAAAAGGAGATCAGCTGTTGCCACCAGCTAATTAAACAACATGTGCACAAACCTCCTAAGACACAAAAATCCAATTCTGTTCTTAAAAAAGGTAAATTTTATTAACTAAAAAAAAAAAGAAAGAAAGAAATACATCTGGGAACTCAAGCTATTGCTAGAATTTAAAAGAGGAACTACAAGGATTAAGCACCCAGAATAGCTTTCATTTATCACACCCATAAACTTCAACCATTTCAGATTAGAAATGGTACACAAGTATCATTCAACCTCCTAATTATGCTACATTTTTTTTTAAAAAAGTAGTAAAAAATTACTTTCAACCACTGAACAGATGGAATTATTTGACTAATATTTTTCCAATCAATAAGCATTTTCCCTTTAGTTAATCTATTCTTTTAAAGAGTACTTGGCATGCAGTTTTGTATTCATTTTCTTTTGAATTTTCCCTAAGGGCGTGAAAGGACTTCAACATGATGATCTATTGCATGTTTTCTTGAATGGATACTACAGAATTGTTAAAGCAACTCCATTTACACAAGGTTAAAACTAGAGTCAGAACTCACACAATTACACCTCCTGGACATGAATATAGACTTTTATATATAGACTGGAGACTTCAGTTCCACTTACATCTAATCACAAGAAAGAACATAGGGTTTACCATAATGGATTAGGTTATTGGACATCAAAACTGGAATCTTGCCTGTCAAAGCCAGGTACCAGAAGACTGGAGAAGGGCTAACATAGTGCATATTTTTAAAAAGGGGGGAAAGGAGGAGCCAGGGAATATAGACCAGTCAGCCTGTCTTCGATACCTGAGAAGATGTTAGAGCAATGTATAAAACATTCAATTTGCAAATAACTGGAGGATGAATGGGTAATCACTACCAAGCATGGATTTACTGAGAATAAATCATGCCAAACCAGTTTGATTTCCTTCTTTGACAGGGTAACTGGTTTGGTGGATAGGGGGAATGTGATGGACATAATATACCTGGACTTCAGCAAGGCTTTTGACATAGCCCCACATGACATTCTGATAGGTCCACTGGAGAAATGCAGACTTCGTGGAACTACCATTAAGTGCTCTACTCAGCACTGGTCAGGCCCTCAGCTGTAGCACTGTGTCCAATTTTCATCACCAATGTATAGAAAGGATGTAGACAAACTGAAATGGATCCAGATGCAAGCAACAAAGATGATCAAAGGGATGGAATGCAAGCCACATGAGCAAAGACTGAAGGAATTGGTTATGTTTAATTTGGAAAAGAGGAGATTTAGGGGTGGGTATGATATCAGTCTTCAAATACTTGAAATGCTGCCATGAAAAAAATGGAGAAAAGTTGTTCTCTCTTGCCACAAAGGGCAGGGCAAGATGCAATGGGTTCAAACTACAGCATAACAGATTTAGATTAAATCTCAGGAAAAAAACTTCCTATCTGGAAGAACAGTAGCACAATGAAACAGACTGTCTAGGAGGCTGTGGAAGTTCCTTCACTGGAGGTTTTCAAAAGGAGGCTGAATAGCCATCTGTCTTGGATGGTTTAGACACAACAAATCCTGCATCTTGGCAGGGGATTAGACTAGATGACCCCTGCAGTCCCTTCTAACCCTATGATTCTAAAACTGCTTCAGAGGAAGTTTTTACTTAACATAACTCTGACAAAAAACTAACTCCATCAAGTTGTACAAAGGTGTACATGAAACAGGGAAGGAAATCCAGTTTCACAATACTTTTTTATTCTTGCGTAAGTTTGAATTTGGAGTTTGATTTGGTAGCTAGCATGAAATTCTTGAAAGTCAGTGTAACAGCAATCAAAGTATTGGGCCTAAATCCAAAGGTCAAAATCCATCCCTTTTGTTACAAAAAAATCCCCTGTAACCTGGGAAAAACACATCTATCACCTTTAAGCAAGCCAAAGAACATCAACATATATCTTGCTTAAATTATTCATTCCCAGCATTAGGGCAAGAGACTGGTTACCAACCATTTTCTGAGCATTGTACTTTTGTCATGAGAGCCATGTCTGACATACATTGTTCTCCTTGTCATTCACCAGCCTTTGAATTCTGTCAAGCCACTGAGAAATTTCTCCACTTGTGTTGCTATTGTATGTCCTTATTCTCGCTATACACTATTTTAGTACCATGCTTGATATTTGAACAAGGTTGTAGCTTTTCTGTTTCTGTTCAGAATATTAGAAGGATATAGGCTATAAAATTCAGTCTTATAGCAGGACCCAAAGTATGGTATAATTTCCTAGAATGTACTGCCTTTATTCTCATGCTGTGCAATTCTGTATCTCTTTTTAACTGCTGCTTGCTTTTGCAGGGGATGCTACAATAGGCATGTGGCCAAATTCTCAGTTTTATGACCTATATCTCCAAGCGTGCACACACATACACACACACACACACACACACAAATACATGAGTGCATTGCACCCCGATTTTATATTACACACACACACAAACACACAAAGTACAGATAATTTTGCATGCAAACTAGGCACACAGTTATTTGAGTTCCCAATGCACAGATGAAAGTTTTTGAGGGGAAAATTGGGTATGCCTTTTTGTTTTGTTTTGTTTTGTTTTGTTTTTTGCAGATTTACCTTCTTCAACTATGTCTAACTATTTGGCTCATAATACTTTGTTTTGTGATATACTGAACTATGATATAACATTTTTAAACTACTGAGTATTTTGATGATCTCATGCATAACAGTAATATTATAATTATATAGGTCTCAGTCATGAGCTGCCTTATGCATTCATGCAGAGATTAAGGAATCCCCTGGTCCCTTAATTGAACTACACATATCACTAAACTGTACCTGCTGGGAGAGAAGAAGCAGCCTCCATGAGACTGGAATCCTTCACATCCATCACAGTTGGGCAGACAAGGCACAGCAGGAGTGGAGAAGGAAGTTAGCTATGCCACATAGGTACAACTCAACCTACGTTGATGTGCTCCTCCTTTAGTAGACTCATTGATTCTACTCAGTATATGGGTAGCAGAATCAGGTTCTTTATAAGAATGAGGAATGAGGTGGAGGTAAAGGATTATCTTTCTCTAAAGAGTGAGTATCTCATTTTTCCCAGGGATGCCTTCACATGTCATTTTAGGATCTAGTGTTCTATAGTGTAGCCTTCTGAAGGCTACAAAAACTAATAATAGCATTCCCCAAGTATCAATTAATTACATTTAACTAACCAATCTTCTTTAATGCTCCTATAATATGTGACAAAGAATTTTCCTGGTAGTTTTAGTATGCCATCATTACTCACATATCATAAATATTGTAATGCATCAGGTTATGCTGTAGATTTTCTTCTTCTTTTCACTGAGATTTTTTGCATGGGCATTTGGATAACTAATCTGCTTACCTCTGAAACTAAAGATAGACTGGTTTCAGAGTAGCAGCTGTGTTAGTCTTATTCGCAAAAAGAAACGGAGTACTTGTGGCACCTTAGAGACTAACCAATTTATTTGAGCATAAGCTTTCGTGAGCTACAGCTCACTTCATCGGATGGAGTCAGATAGACTGACCTCTCCTCTGTACTATAGAGTTTACATCCATTAGTCATCTGAATGAAGCCTAAACGTTCAAATTCCACAGAATACTTACTCTTCTACTCTTTCCCCATTGTGCATATGTAACACCTATTCACATCAATATGAGTTATGTATTCAGAAGTTAGCAGTTTCCTACTATCTTAAACAGATAACATATATTCTATGAGGATATGGTAGAGGAATGTGATTAGGGATTTCCTCAAGGAGTAGCCAACGGGGATTTGTCTAGGACAAATCATACCAAACCAACCCAATTTCTTTTTGTGACAGGGTTACTGGCCGAGGGGACAGGGGATAAGCAGTAGATAAGCTATATCTTGATTATAGTGAGGCTTTTGACACAGTGCCATATGATATTCTCATAAGCAAACCAGTGGGATTTAGTCTAGATTAAATTACTTTAAGGTGGGTGCACAACAGGTTGAAAGACTGTACTCAGATTAGTTACCAATGATTTGCCCGCTAAATGGGAAGACGTATCTAATAGGGTCCCACAGGAGTCAGTCCTGGGTCCGGCCCTATTAAATATTTTCATTCATAGCTTGGATAGTGGAGTGAAGATTATGCTTATAAAATTTGCAAATGATACCACCCTAGGAGGGGTTGGAAGCTCCTCAGATGACAAGATTAGAATTCAAAGTGATCTTGATAAATTGGCAACCTGAAATTGGAAATCTGAAACCAACAAGATGAAATTTAATAAAAGCAAGTGGGAAGCAATAAACTTAGTAAGGAAAAAAAAATCAAATGCACAACCACAAAATAAGGAACAACTGGCTACATGGTAGTACTGCTGAAAAGGATCTGGGGCTTATAGTGAATCACAAATAGCATAAGAACCAATAGTGTGATTCAACTGTGAAAAGGCCAGTATCATTCTGGGCTGTATTAACAGCAGTATCATATGTAAGAAGTGGGAGGTAATTGTCCCACTCTACTAGACACTGGTGAAGCCTCAGATGGAGTACTGTGCCCATTTATGGGTGCCATACAATCTGACAAATGTGTACAAATTGGCTCGAGTCCAGAGGAGAGCAAAAAAATTAAAAAAAAGTTTTAGAAAACCTGACCTATGACCAAAAGTTAAAAAAACTGGGCATAGTTAGTCTTGAGAAAAGAAGCCTGAGAGGGCGGGGATGGATAATAATCTTCAAATATGTTAAGGGCTGCTAAAAAAAAGGATGTTGATCAATTGTTCTCCATGTCCACTGAAGATAGGACAAGAAGTAATGGGCTTACTTTGTAGCAAGGGAGATTGAGGTTAGACATAGTTAGAAAGATTTTCCTAATAAGGGTAGTTAAGCTCTGAAATAAGTGTTCAAGGGAGGTTGTGGAATCCACATCATTGTATGTTTTTAAGAACAGGTTGGACAAACAGCTGTCAGGGATGGTCTAGGTTTACTTGATCCTGCTTCAGCACAAGGGGCTGGCTTTGATGACCTCTGAAGGTTCCTTTCACCCCTATAGTTCTATGATTCTCAATGGGGCATTGGTCAATTTTTGGCTATTAATATTTTTTGAGTGTCTATAGTGTACTCAGCTTTCTAAAAGGTAGAGGAAGACACTCTGTATGTGCGAATAACAGTAGAGCTTGTATTCCAACCAACAGGTATTACTCATGTAATTGTAGTGCAACTGTGAGCTTCTAGTTTGAGTTTCTCCCTCAGGCTTTTGTCAGGAGTAAGGGAAAGATTGCCCTCACATGCAAATAGCAGGGTGCAGCCACACAATTCACTGTGCTGGTCTCAAGAATGTCTCATGATGCATTTCTCATCTGCATGGAGGCTCTGTGCTTCAGCACTGGAGACAGGCCAGCTCTAGTGACTTTATCTCCAGACTTGTGACATTTATCACCAGACTTGTGACATCTTAAAGCCCCAGCTCCTGGAAGCTAGTGATGACATGAGAATTTCAGATAATCTTTCATTAAAAAAGGGAGGATCAGATTTCCAGCCCTAGTTTCTAGCCCTTATTGTTGGGGAGAGCAGTCTGAAGACATGTCCTGAGTGCTCATTAAAAGCTAAGAAACCAAAAGGCAAAAAATGTATACTGCCCAAAAATTTATTTTTAATTTTCACAATTTTAAGCCAAACTCATGATTTTGTGGGTGTGTGTGGTGGTGGTGTATGTGGGGCAGGAGGCAGGGCTGACTGGATTTGTACCAGGATGGAACCATGTCAGGGCCTGTGTTAGGGGGCTTATTCCTTCACCCACTTATTTCCCTGGTCCTTCTCGCATGAACAGAGAGCAACAATACCCGAAGTCCAAAGGTGCAGACAATTCGATGTTTATTGGGGTGAACTTCCAGCAAGCATCATTCCAGTTATCTTCCTTAGTATCCCACTTCCCAGCTCTGACACCACAGAGCCTTACACCTGTGTCCCTGTTCCCATTTCCCCCTTTAGACAAACATGATTCCAATTTCCCCAACCCCATTCCCTGTTTCCATTCCCCCCACCCCTTACTTCCTGATTGACTATAGAGTATATAGTAAAACTTGAGTTCTGCTTAGCTATACCTTAACCAATCATTTTACTGAAATTTAACTAACCAATCCTAACATATTGTAACATGATTATATAACCAATTATATTCCACCACCTTAATTAGTTTACACCCAGCAAAATTAATTATACAGCAGACAGAAACAATCACAGAACCAGACAGAGATTATATAGACAAACAATAGCAAAATGGGAACTATAATGACAAAACAATACAGAAGTGAGGATTTCACATCCCAGCTATTGATAAGTGAGTTCTTTCCAGACAGGATGCTATCAAACTAAGTTTCCTTTTACCTTCTAGGCACTTCCCCTTCTCTGGAGGTGATAGGCATTATCAGGACAGGATTGTATTCCTAACAGCCCAATAGCACCTTATTTCAATGAGACTAGTTCGGAATGTAAGGATGTGACCATTCACTTCCCAGCTTATGGCTGTCTCTGCTGCTTAGCCAGAGGCCTTAGCCTAAGAACAAGGCCTCAGACTGTCAGAGTAAGAGAAGGCCCTTACACTGGCAGACAGTGATTTTGATTCTTTCTTTTATACCCCTTATAACTAGCTAAGTGTAAGAATATACCTAAATTCTTAGAGTATAGGCCTTTACAGACAGGTCTGAATAGCTATATCCTAACAGCCTGTAAATGGGGAAATCTGACCTAGTGTTCAGAGCTGCAGGAGAGGAGGAAGTCACACCAAAGATCAAAGCCAGAGTCAGAATACAGGTTTCAGAGTGGTAGCAGTGTTAGTCTGTATCATCAAAAACAACGAGGAGTCCTTGTGGCACCTTAGAGACTAACAAATTTATTTGGGCATAAGCTTTCAGAATACAAAGTCATGTGAAGGGTCAAGCCAGAATCTGAAGTTACACCAAAGGTCAAAGATGGAGTCATCAATGCAGGGTTAGGGCAAGGCAGCAGGAACCAGGAAGAACGAGCAAGGCATAGTAGCAGGAGTGGGGACAAAGCGTGGTAACAGGAACAAGGAATAGGAGCAATCAAAGGTACAGGAGCAAGCTAAGAAGCAGGAACTTAGTCTCAGGGGTCTTGGCAGCACCAGCCTTCGCAACTGATTCCTCAGACAAAGAAGGGGTGGGAAAGGAACAGGAAGTTTTATGCCCAGTGACTTTCAGTCAATCTGCTTCTAGTCATCTGATCCAGCTGAGTAAATAGGCACAGTCTTTGGCAATGGGGTGTTTGCTGCTGTTCACTCATCTAATCCTGCACCACAGTCGCACACAGGGTAAATCTCTCACATGACAGGTCTGGATTTGAGTCCTGCAGCACCTGACAAACAGCTCCGGTAGCACCTGTACTTCCAAATGGCTTCCCAATGATCAGGGGCCCCAAATTCATTGTAACCTTCAGAAGGGGAATGCAAGCATAGTCCTGTTAATCAAGTCAGTGTTAACTTGCACCAGGATTTTCTATGGGACTAAGAAAGTAATACAGTGCTGTGGAGACTGATCATTGCCCAAACCCTGCCTGTTTCTACCTAGCTCCCTCACTCCAAAAGGGTGGCGGCCATATTTTGAAGACTGATGTAGGATTTAAGATGTGCGTAGGCCTTCTGCTGATCTTCTTTGTTCTTCTTTCCCCCCCTTACCCCATCATTTAGGGTTGGGTCATCATGCATGCATAATTGTCTGCCCAAGGCCTACCAGCTTACCGTCTTCTTTCATGCAATCCATCCATTGCTTCTTCGGTGTATCTTTCCTACCACCCTCTCTTGCCATGCTAGCTTCAGCAGTTCCTTTTCACTCACCCACTGAAGTTTCACTTCTTGGATTTTGTCAGGCACATCACAAACTTTGACTTCCATCCTAACGTTTTCATTTCATAACCTGTCCCTTGAAGTAACACTTTGAATTGTGCAAAGACATCTCATTTCAAACACCTTTAAGTGTTGAACCTGCTGTCTCTTTACTGCCCAGGCTTCTGTGCCACACAGCATTGTGGAAGGCACCATTGTTCTACATAATTGGGCTTTCAGTCTCAGTGGCTCGTCAGGCTCAAGTCTGAGATGTTATTCTACACTCTTCCAGTACTCCCCAGTCTGGACTGTACCTCATGTTGAATCTCACCATCTTCTGTAACCCAACGGCCCAGGTCCTCTAGATAGGAATACATTTCACCAAACATGTTTAAGGCTCTATGTTCACCAGCATGTAGATTTCTGATTTTATCTGAAGTCAGACAAATTTAAAAACAAAAACAAAACAACAACAACAACCCACCCTGAAGATACAGTTCTACTTCTAAGAATTAGGCACAAAAATAAATATTTCCAGTGTCTGAATGCAAGAAGTTCACCAAAACAACTTGTTATTGTGTGTGTTTTTAAGTCTGAGTTCAAATGTGGAAAATGGGAAACTAAGTTGTTGCTAACCAAGGCTACACTGCAACAACTGGCTGCAGTGTGTAGGGTATGTATGTCTACATGCCACAGTGATAAGTGGGCTGTGTCCATACCACAGTGTATAGCTATAAAGGTCAGTGAAAGGCTCTGGCAGGAGGGAGGCACCCGGGAAAGGCTCCACAGCGGTGAAACAGTGGGACATTACACAGCTAAAAATAGAAGTGAACGCAGTGGGGGCACTGTTTAAGAATGTAGAAAGCCATGTAGGGTACATATCCACAGGGGTCAGGGATGTCTTTGCTCTCCTAAGCAGTACCTCACAGTTTACACTACTATTTATACACATAGTATGGGTGTGTGTGTGGTGTATGAACTCTACACAATACCATAAGCAGTATGCAGTGTAGATTTTTTGAAAAGTTTATAACTTGGCCAAATCTGGGTGGGTTTTTGTAGGAATGGCAAAAGGCACATCCCCAGCATAAAGGCCACCCCTTGCCAAATTTCAAATCCCTGCTGCAAAGCACTGGAGAGATAGAGGTTCTCAATTAAAAGGTCTCCAGAACACAGGCAAAAAAATATGTTTCCCCCAAAACCTGTTCTTGCAAACACCTGGCCAGTTTTGGCTGAAAGTTTCCAAACACTAACATAACTAATAAAATAATAAAAATAATTAATAATACAGACTGAGGTGGACAGCCACCATGGAAAATTTCAGCCCAAATGGTTAGAGTTTGATTCGGCAAAGTTATTAGCGCCTCAAAACAGAGTCTTATTAAGGGGACGTTTCAGGCAATCTTAAAAATAGGAAGTGACATCAGCCCTATGTATATATAGTATATAATTTAAGCCTACACCTCCTAACTGCAAGCATTCTCAGATGCCTGAAAATGTTGATGTACAAATCCACTAAATAAGTGCTTGGCTGGCATACATTGTACATTCTTAGCCTAATCCCATTTAGGAAAAAAATAAACTTCAGTTTCCAACCATCATGTTCTTTGGAAGCTATAAATTCCACATAAAAAATGACGTTGTGTGAGGACTAAACAAGCGTAATATTAACCATGATTTTTTGTGCTCTCTCTCTCTCTCAAACGGTTGTTTTTATGACAGTGTGTTGATTAAAAAAGGACAGACAATCATTTTAGTACTTCTGAACTAGCTCATGCTGTTAGATAGTCTGCATTAACTCTCTACTTCTAATATATACTACAGTGCACAGCAGTTGTTCCACAATTAGCTTATGATATACTGCTTATGATTGAACAGAGAACAGAAAAAGTAGATGAGGAATCAAGATTAAACATGAGCTCCTGCAGAGAAAGCTGATATTTGCTACTAATATTTGTTTCCAGAGGTAATTGATTGAAATCAAATTAAAATATTGACTCGTGAAGCGTATGTAGGGAAATTACATACAGATAAACTATCCATAGTTGATTGGAAGTAAGTACTTGAAGGATTTCACGCATCTGTTCAAGTAAAGTGTGATTAGTCTGTCCTTGAACGTATTTGGAGGGGAAAATAAACTACTCATACGCCTTACAAGATTCTAAAATAATTGTGTCAACTCAGAAAAGGGAGCTGGATGTCACTATACATAGCTCAATGAAGACCTGTGCTCAATGTGCAGCTGTACAAAAACCCTAAGATTATATTAGGATGGATAAGGAAAAGCATAAAGAATACTATAAAGCCATTACAGAAATCAATATTGCAGCCTCACCTGGAATATTGTGTTCAGTAATGGTTCCCTGCATCTTAGAAAGGATACTGTATCATTAGATGTGGGTTCAGAGAAAGGAGACAGAAATTATCAAGGACAAGAAAAAATTCCCATATGCGGAGAATTTGAAAAGACTGGGGTTGTTTATCTTAGAAAGGAGATACAAGGGGACATGGTCTAGAGAAGGTAGATTTGGGATATCTGTTCTTCCTGCCTAAAAACACAAGAACAACAAGGTAGTCAATGAAATTTTAAAAAGATGGAAAATTCAAAACTGATAAAAGGAAATTTATCACAAACACCAGTTAGACAGGGATACTCATTACCACAGAAAGGCATTGAGGCCAAAAAAAAAAAAAAAAAAAAAAAAAAGCAAGATTTAAAAGAGATTGGGCATTTACATGGGTAACAAGAATATTCAGACTGATAATAATTAATATTAATGCGTTTTAGAATTGATAGTAAACCTCATGATTCATGACTTAAGACAATCTCTAATGATTAGAGACCAGAATGATTGTGTAGGATAGACTATCCCGCACCCACCTACTGCACGGTTCTTGCACCTTCCTCGAAAGCATCTGTGCTAACCACTGTTGGAGACAGGATACTGAATTAAATGGACCTCAGCTCTGATTGAATCTGGCAGTTCCTATGTTCTGATGATTAACTGGCTTGAGATTTGATTTGATAGGATGTTTGATAGATAGTGGGTTAAACACACTTCTGTAGAGAGGACCACCACAAGGCTTTATCATCATGTAAGGGATAGAATGATTAAGATGGACTTAAATGGTGAAGAGACCATGTGGTGGTACTCTGTACAGGGGTGAATTCTTCCCACTGAGACACCTCATATTAAGTAAAACTTGGAGTTGGTGAGACCTGAAAACTCCCATTGGCTTCAATGCATTCAATGGTGTTTCATTTAATCCTAGCTTACACTGCAGCTAGGTAGCACCTAGATTTACACCTCCCCTCCCCTCTCCAGATCAGAACTTACCTTGCATTGAACTCCCAATAAGAATGTTGCCCCTGGCCTCCCACTTAGAGGGAATAAAGTTAAAAAATGAGAAAAAGAGGACTTCAAAAACATAGTTAGACATTAAGGACTTGAGCCAAAGCCCATTGAAGTAAACAGGAGTCTTTACATGTACTTCAATCCGCACTAGATCAGAAGAGTAAATCTTATAAAAAACCTTGACAAATGCCAATCTTTTTTAGCAAATGGATCCCCATCAACTGAATACTGAGTGACCTGTTGTAACTCAGGTGCTGGTTTTATTAACATCGGAATCGAGAATGATATCAGTGTCAGCATATTTCACCACATGCTATTCATGTGGTTTGAGTTCATTCACTCATCATTTATCTATTCTATTATGAAGAAACAGTTTCTGTGGAGAATTTCAGTCAGTTGAGTTGCATTCAACTATACAATAAAACTGATATAATAGGAAAAGCAGTGGTTCTTTTTATTATTCCATAATAAAGAAAGCATACTTTTCATCATAAAATCCCTCAAGCGGAACCAAGATCTAAAATCTAACTCTGCTATAATTAAGGGTCTGTCAGAGTTCCCAGTATATAAATCCCTATTATCAGGAGCTTCCGTAATTCAATTGTAAAATATTCTCATTGGTCTCATTGGACTCAACCTTGCCATTCAAAGTTCCCAGGCTGAAGCAAAGACATTTTACAGATTTGCAAAACATCTGTTTTGCCTTAGTTAAAAAAGAGGAGTTATGAAAAGAGATGAAATGAATACTTGCCCCAGTAGAGTTTTCTAAAAGTAACAGCTTGCAGATGTACAAAGGATAATTATATATTAAAACATATGTGCCAGCTTCGGGTCCTTGTAACACTTTATTGGCAAAATGACACCATTTACTTCAATGTTTAATGGCCAAATTGTTGATATCTGAAAACCAACTACTGTTTTTACTAATTTTAAAATACTGTGTTGCTTTTCTCATTATTATACAAAACATTTATTAAATGGTGAATGAAATACAGAATTCACCTATTTAACCACTGTAACAAAGTTCCTCCTCTATCTTGGTGGGTTTTGCGCTTATTGGCGGATTTGCTCACCTTGGAGCTTCACAGGAGCCCTCAGTTTTGCCGTTTTCATGAACCCACAATCTAGGTCAATTCCTCCTGTGTCTGACCAGGAGTTGGGAGGTTTGGGTGGAAACCGGGCCCGTCCTCTACTCCGGGTTCCAGCCCAGGGCCCTGTGGAATGCAGCTGTCTAGAGTGCCTCCTGGAACAGCTGTGCGACTCCTACAACTCCCTGGGCTACTTCCCCATGGCCTCCTCACAATAGGACCTTCCTCCTGGTGTCTGATAATGCTTGTACTCCTCAGTCCTCCAAGAGTATGTGTTTTCACTCTCAGCTCCTAGTGACTCTTGCTCCCAGCTCCTTACACACGCACCACAAACTGAAGTGAGCTCCTTTTTAAACCCAGGTGCCCTGATTAGCCTGCCTTAATTGATTCTAGCAGCTTCTTCATTGGCTGCACGTCTTCTAATCAGCCTGTCTGTCTTAATTGTCCCCAGAAGGTTCCTGATTGTTCTGGAACCTTCCCTGTTACCTTACCCAGGGAAAAGGGACCTACTTAACCTGGAGCTAATATATCTGCCTTCTTTCACTCTCCTGTAGTGTGTCCCGCCCCGATACAAAATGGCGGGACCTCCTGCCACTTTTGGAGGGTGAGGAGCCCTGGTGGGCCAGCCTCTATTCCACCTTGGTCCCGAGGATATCAGTTGGCGGCTTCTTCACGGAGCCATGAGCCTGGGTGTGTTCTTAGCGTGGTTCACCTCTATCCCAGACACCTGTCCCTTTTGCGGCGTGAGGGAAACCCTGGCACACATATATCTGGAGTGTGCCAGGCTGCAGCCCGGCTCCTCACAAATATTTTATTACATTTTTGGTTGCACTTTTCCCCTCAACTTCTTATTTACGCACTCCCTATCCGTGGCCCCACAAAGTCACAGGATCTCCTGGTCATCCTCCTCCTGGCCCTAGCTAAAATGGCCATCTATAAAAGTGAGTGAGGAGGTTGGCCGATGGAGTCTCCTGTGACTGTGGGGCCTATTTCCGATCCTCAGTTCATTCAAGTATCCGGGCACAGTTCCTCTGGGCGGCGTCCACTGACTCCCTTGACGCCTTTGAGGAGCAGTGGGCGCTGTCCGGGGTTCTCTGCTCGGTGTCCCCGTCTGGTTCTCTTTGTTTTACCTTTTGACCACACTCCTGTTCCTGTTATTTCATTAGTTGTCCCCCGTATTTATTTGGTGTCCAGGTCCTGTGGATCCCCCTCTTAGGCTGGGGGGATCCTTTAGCAAAGCCTGCCCACTTCCCGGATCCCAATAGGATCACTCTCCTGTAGCCATCTGGCCTGACCCTGTCACACCACACATGGGTGTTGCAAAGTTTAATAGATTATTGTTTGTACAGCACTGGAAATCTAAAGTGCTCTATAAGAGCTAAGTATTATTAAAGACCTGACTAATACTATTTCTGACTATAGATAGACATACAATGTTGCTTTTAATTGAATAGAAAAGCTGTACAAATTGGGAATTGATGCCTTCTCTGTCACAAAGTTTTTTTTGGGTTTTTTTCCCAGTTCAATAGAAACTGTGCAAGATCACAGTAAATGCCACAAACCAGTGCTACTCATTAGCAGAAGACAGTAGGTTTTGTAATATCTCCAAACCCAGCATGGATATATGTTAGGCTGTAATGACTCCTTTAGATCCACCAGAGCCTAACATACTTTTCCTCTATAGTGTTTAATTTCATTAAGTATCATAATATTTGTTAATAGGTTACCCCAAAAGGTTTGGTTGCAATTGGATGCTTATCTGAAGTTTATCCAAACTCACTAAAACTTTAGAGATTCCTCATAGCAACCTCTCCGGCAGCCAAAATTCCACTTCTCAGAGAACCTGTCACATTTTATTTGCTCATATATATGAGTAGGGCAGTACCCAAAGAGTTGCAGCATTACAGAAAATGGATGGTGGAGCAATGTGTGACAGCACTGGCAGCCAACATGTTGGGTTCAGCTTGAGGTTTCCAGTGATAAACCACATTGCAGTGTTCAGCTGGATATCAATAAGTCAAGTGTGGCTACTTCTGGTCAATATCAGGGCACAGTACTTGACTATGGAGTACGCAAAGGCCAACACTGATGTCTGTAATACTGATGCTGATACTCCCCAGCTTGTGCATACCAGTTTCTGAACCAGGTTGACCCTTGTCTTTGTCTTGATTGCTACCGTCTTCAAATGGTCATGCAAGGTCAGTGTGCTCATGGGCAACCCTAAACCACATCTGAACAAACAATGGAGGATGCGGATACTTCCTCCACAAATGGAAAATTAAAGACTCTCCAGTGTGCAACTGTGGTCACTCAGAACAGACCATGGAACATATAATAACTCAATGCCTGATTCACAAATATGAAAGAGGCATCAGAGCGATACCCTGCTATGCCTGACACAATTATCTGGCTTAACCATCTGAATGTAAAACTATAGTTGTTGATCTAAATCTATATCAGCCATACGAAGAAGAAGGGTAATGACCCAAGTGTCACTACTGAGTTATGCTAAGCACATCAAATCTAGTGTAATGTATTCAAATCACACTATCTCTGCAGTAGGGTTGTGATAGGACCCTAAGCTCACCCTACCTCTGGTTTTCTATATGCAGGAAGTGAACATTGTTGGGGTAGATTCAGTCCTCTGTCTGAGTCCATAGAAGCTAACCCACTTCCAGGGCTGTCAAAGTTCAAAAGGACTATTAAACCCAAATGAAATCACTTAAGGTTGTGGCAGGACTGTTTTCCTTCAGGGCATCTCTGAAGGGCCATAGTCTCATTCAGGGTTCACAGGCAAATCTCCATTATTGGTGTCTAAGGACTGTTTGGTGTTGGGACTCTCCTTTAACTCAGGAGATGAGCCAACAGGCTGTGGTCATCTGAGGAACTGCAGCGTTCCACCAGGTCCTCCCCATGATCAGAGGACTGAAGGTCTGCTGCCTCTTCAGTCTACCACCAAGTGAACTGGGTTGCTGCCTTTTATAACCTCCCACCAGGCTTGACATACCCTGCAGATGTGGAAGAGTCTGACTGGTTTAGCCCAAAACAGATCCTTAACCCTTATCTGGGCAGCGTGAAATTTTTACACTCCATCTCATGCATACCCACTATCTTTGTAGCTAGGCCATAAAATTGAGCCCTTTTTCATGTGGGGAAACCTGAAGGAAGACAGCCATAGGACTCAGATATGAGGGGGCATGATCCTCACCCTGACTTTTGCAAAGTTTAAATCTGAACAGATTCTAGACTTTTCATGGGGTGGACAACATTCAGGCTTGTATTTGTCTGTTGAACCAACAGACCAATATTTGCTGTTAATATTTTAGCTCATATACTCAACCGGACTTGAACAGATATATTGCCTTGGGTCCACTTTACAATATTTATAACTGAAAAATTATTTTATTCAACTACCATTTTAAAAGGAAGTGAGTTAGTATGGGCATTGAGATTTAGATTTACAGATCCATTTTTTCTTATCACTGCGTGAATTTCATCCAGTTGCAGAGTGCCACGTTAAGCCCCTCAGCGCCACCTCAGGCCTGTGGCAGGATTGCTGTGGGGATTAGCTGCAGGTGCAGGGGCCATGCAGAGGGTTCTCTGCAGCCCACCACTCTGTAGAAGGGGTCTCCTCTCTACCCACAAATACACCAGTGCAAGGGTGCCACTTAGAGACAGAACAGGGGATAATGGACCTGGAGGGACTGTGGTGCATCCCGGCAGGCTGCTCATGGGTTGTGTGTATGTTAATTTCCTCTAGAATACTGCAGAATCTCATACTCCAGATAAATTACTTTTGTGTAGGGAAGAATTAATTTCACCCCAATGTGCCTAGATAATACATCTGCCCTTGTCCTATATCATGGGCTTCTGAACAGTGGGTGAACCTTTATATCATACCGCATGTATTGCAACATAACAGCACAGTAGAAGGAATAAATGCTGGAATGCAAGTCTGATCTCTAGGTTTACTAGCTTTTGTCAATTTAAGCCAGATGCTCCTTTAACTTAGCTTTTATAGAAAATGTGAGTATTCCCAGCTCCTTCATAAAACTGTGTTTAAGTGGATTTCCATTTGTGTTTCAAAGAAAGTGCTGAAACTGTTCGTGCTGAGCTCTGCTGCTGCCTCAGAAACACGCAGTGGTCCTCAAGGCACAGTCAAGAGAACACAGTATTCCCAGCACTGCTGGGAGAATATACAAACAACACTGTTGAAAGAGAACAAGAAGGTAAGGTTATTAAAGCACATGTAGGGATTTATTAATCTGTAACCATATGCCTGTTTATTACTATATTCTCCATGAATAAAAGTAGCCATATAGTTTGATGAAATAAAATCAGATTGAAATGCATTCTATAACACTGAGCAGGACTTTATTTCACAAATAGATTGAGATCAATGGGTCTACTCAGAGAATAAGATGCTACATAGGGGAGTTTCTCATGATATAGACAAGTGAGAGGAGAACCAGATCCACTGTATTGGATGATAAATGGAAAATGAATCAGAAAAATGTGGTTGCAAAAAGAAAACAAAAAGAAAACAAAAAGATCTTAATGAGTTATATAGCAGGAGTATTAAAACCAGAAAATCTGTAGCAATTTTATTTTCTGTGCCGGCCATTGTGTTCTATTTGGGGCAGATTTTTTTTTTTAAAAAAGTTAAAGGCAAACTGCACAGAAGAAAACAACAAAAGTTACAAAAGGTTTGGAAAAATGCACCCTGGTAAGAAACATTAAGAGCAGTGGCCACATTCATTCTGGGGAAAGGAGAAAGGAAAACTTGCTTCAAATACATAAAGGGGATTCATAGAAAGGACTTCAATCAGTTATTCTCCATGGTCAGTGAGGACAGAATAAGGAATGGGTCTGAGAGGCAACAGCAAAAAATTATGTTATGTAATCAGTAGGGCTGGCTGGAAAACAAGAATTCCATTTCAAGAAAAAAGTCAAGGTTTCAAAGTCTGTTTTAATACCACATTGGAATAAGAGTGAGACCTTTTGAAATTTCTCATGAAGAGACCAGGGAGAGAGGGAAAGAGTGAGAGATCCACCCCAGAATTGCCAGTCGCCCAATCGTTAGGACACTCACCTGGGTTATGGGAGATGCAGCTTCAAGTTCATACTCCGCCTGATTCTTCAACCTGGAGCTCCCACATCTCGGGGGAGAATGCTAAACATTCAACTCTTGGCTATTCGGATGTGTGTGTGTGTGTGTGTGTGTGTGTGTATGTGCATGCATGCACATGCACACAAATGCTCTCTCTCTCCACGCTCCCAAAAAATTAACCCTGGACCTGAGAAACCTTCCCATTGAAATTGATACAAATCTGCAAAATGTTACAGAAAAAATATTTCACCAAAAATTTCCCAACCAAGTCTAATAATCAGAAAACGAAACCCCTAAGAATGCTTTGATAATGAAATATGCTGATGAGGGAAAGTGTGGAATTACAATAATAGGAAATACTCAAGGCTGAACTACTCTAATAGGTACACTAACGGAATCATTTAATCAGTCCTATTTTAATGAACCGGGGTATTCTTAAAGTCTCAATTCCATCTAAGGTGTCCATTACCATAGAATTAAGTCATCTGTGATTTAAATGATTCTGTAATAGGCCCATTTGCATACAATGATGTTATCTTCATTTCCAGTGGTTAAACAGGATATACTATTTGACTTATGTTATAGACCCCAGCTCAGTAAAATATTTAAGCACATCTTAAGAATATGCTTATATCCCATTGAAGAAAATTAAGCTTTAGCACATGTCAAATGCTTCACTGAATAGGGATGGACTACTGAATCTTGGGCATAGACAGCAGTTATGTAAAAAAGGAGTAATATTTACTTATCAACCTCATAAGGGTATTATGGGGATTAGCTGATGTGCTTAGAGACTTTTGAAAGTGGAATACTAAGTAAGTGCTAGGTATTATTATCAATTATGATTATTACATGCATCCTTTCATACAAATGTACAATTATAGACATACTGTGTGTTCACATTGGAATAATGAATTAATCAGGCCAAATCCCATAATGTTTCAATGCTAACTATTAACTGGATTTGTTTAGCAGTATAACATACTGTATTTAGTCATATTGCATTGTGTAGACAATTATCTTTTTACTTAATCCATTCAAATTCTTATAGACTTATAAAAATAGTCTCTGAACATACTATGAATTTGTAAATAGTTTTAAGTGAGTGAAATATATACATTCAGAAGGCCAGCACAAAGCCTGTGCATAACTTAAGCCCCTTTGAGAGTTTAAATCACTTGATGATTACCTGTTCTGTTCATTCCATATGATGCATCTGGCATTGGCCACTGTTGGAAGACAGGATACTGGGCTAGATGGCTTTTAAGTCTGACCCAGTATGGCCATTCTTAAGTTCGTATGATGCTTAGGACTTGTACTAGCTCTCTACAAAGGGGTGAATTGCAGCCATTATGTGATGCTCCATTGAGTTCTGGAATTGTATCCCCTGTTTAAATAATAAAAACTTATAACACCATTTTAACAGTCTTCACTTTTTAAGTGCTGAAAATCCTAAATACAGGCATAATATACCAAGCAAATATAATTTAGCGTCTACCTTTGTCCTGTCAAGGCACTTACTTTGATCTTAATTTGTTAATTTAAGTTAGTGTTAAAAGTCAGAGGAAAAAACAGCTTTTTAAAAAATGTCTTACATCTCTTTCTTTTTTAAAAAAAAGATTGGAATCTTACTATCTTGATTATTTATAATGTTTACATTAAAAAAAATCAAGGGATCCATGTCTAGTCACTAACTGATCCTGGATTGTCAGAGAGATGAGGAGAGTTCATGTAGGGCTATCAGCTTTTAAATAGAAATCCCCATCAGTTACAATGGGGAATTCTGCTTCAAACTGATGGTCTGGCCCTAAGGGCCTAAACTAAATCCCAGTGAAATCAATGGAAAGACTCCCACTGTTTTCAGTAGTACTTGAATCAGGCTGTTAAATGAAAACAAAACTGACTTATAGTGAAGGTCCTTAACACCTCTAACTTTTATGACTATTTGTGTGGGGCCTAGGCTTTGAAAACACACAGGCTTTCACTGGCTGGTAAGACATGTGGCTGGTGAGGCGAAGGCAGCTGGGAGACAAAAGGAGTTAGCCAGCTGAGTTTTGTTTTGTTTCCTTAGTACTTTACAAGGAAGAACCCACCCTGGGAGGAAATTGGTTTATCACCAATACCACAGTTAGTTCTTCCTCTGCCTTCACCTGTGGGGGTCCCCGCCAGACAGGCACCAGGATCCTGGAGTCTTCCACCTATGTTCTGGTCTTGACTTGCTCAGAACGTGGCCAGCATATTCCCACCAACAAAAGCCAAGCAGGAGGAACCACCAGGTGTGAGAGGTGTCTGTTGGTGTAGCCTCTTGGGAAGCAGGTAAGAGAGCTGCCAGAGGAGGTGGCATCTGAGCATCATCCAGGAGCACCAGGACTTGGACCGGACACAATGGAGGTATCTGGTATGAAGGATGTTAGCTGATTACAAACGACTGCAGCAGCACCAGGCCACCTCGGTCAGTAGACAATGCTAAATCCCCCACTCTGGTCATCTGTCCATCGAGGTTATAAACCATTATGCTGTACTGACAACAGGAGGTGAGGACCAGATCCCAGTGGCTGAGAAGGAGGAGCCACTCACCCCCAAGCCTGGGAGGCTCACTGCCATGGCACCTGAGAGGAGGAGACATAGGGTGTAGGTGGTCAGAAACTCTCTTCTGAAGGGAATGGAGGCATCCATCTATGGATTGGGCATGATGTCCTGGGATGTGTGCAGCCTGCCTGGAGCCTGTGTCCAAGATATTGCCTAAAGGTTGTCAATGCTCATCTATCCCTCTGGTCACTACCGTATGCTGTTTATCCATATGGTCACTAATAATACTGCCAGGTCTAACCCTGAGCAGATCAGCAGTGACTACAGGGATCTGGGAGCCAGGGTGAAGGAGTCAGGGGTTCAGGTTGTGTTTTTGTCCATCCTCCCAGTTGAGGGTCAAGGCCTAGGCAGAGACAAGTACATCCTGGAGATGAATGCATGGATATGATGTCACTGGGAGGGCTTCAGCTTTTTTGAGCATGGGATGCTGTTCTGGGAGAAAAGGTTTTCTGGGAAGAGATAGAGTCCACCTGACCAAGAAGAGGAAGATAATCTTCATGCACCAACTTGCCGAGGAGGAGGACTTTAAACTAGGTTCAATGGGGGCAGGTGACAAAAGCTCAGAGGTAAATATAAAAACCTTAACAGATGATTAGATGTTGCGGGTGAGGTGGGGGGAAGACATGGAAAATTACAATAGGATCAAAGTAACAAGGAGGAAATCAGTGTGGGAATCTGATCAACACTCAAAATGTCTATACACAAATGCAAGGAGCATGGGGAATAAACAGGAAGAACTGGCAGTATAAGTACATAAGCTAAATTATGATTTAATTGGCAACACAAAGATTTTGGTGGGATAAGTCTATGACTGGAATATTGGTATAGAGGTGTATAGAAAGGAGAGGCAGGGGGAAAAGGCAGGAGGGATTGCATTATACAGAAAGGATATATATATATATTTGTCCCAACACTCGGTGCTTGTTCCCAGGACCAGAAACAGTGCTCAGCTGTATTCAGCTGATGTGCAACTGCAACCAGCAACTGCAAATTGTTTTGCTCTGTGGCTTGCAGCAGGGCTGCTTGTGAGACATTGCTATGTTCTGCACAGGGGCTCCTGTCTTAGCTCTGGAAATACTTAGCTCTGGATAAGGCACAAAGTGTTTGTAAGGCTCACAACAAGAGTGCACAGCTGAGCGGGTCCATGCTTCTCCGGATGTGGCATACTCAGCAGCTAACCCAGGCTTTTATAAAAAGGCATGAAAAAGCTTGGTTTGTTTGCTGTTGATATCAGGGAGGGAGGGAGGAAAGTGCATCATGAGAGGCTAAGGTCATGTTCCCATTACCACCCAGGACAGTGTTTTGGACCCCTGAGGTATTGCAAGCCCTACCCAAAATCCCATTCAGCTAGTTGCACAGTGGGATAGCTACACACAGTGCAGTGCTCTATGCATCGATACAAGTGCTGCTAGTGAGGACACACTCTGCCTACACAATGAGCGTGGTGTGGACAGAGAAGATTGACTTGCTTAATCTGGAGGCTCGATGTTGACTTATATAAAGTTGACTTGAACTTTGTAGTGTAGACATGCCCTTAGATAGGGTGGTGCCAAAGGGCACAATCTAGGCATAGCATTTCCTGAAATGGTGGATCATTCTTCCTTAATGCATCAAATTAAAATGTTCAAAAAGTCAAAGAAAAAATGAGAAGGCTTTTTATTATTTGAGGGGTAAAATGTGAAGCTGAATATTTCACAGAGGATGCAAGTCAGAACTGCCAGCATCTGCTAACAACACCAGCTGTAAGCATTAAGGTCACATTTGTTGTTTATTTCATTTACATTCAAGAATATTCACTTATTTTAGGCCAATATGAGCAAATACCGTTAATCAAGCATGTAACATGTGACAGAATCTTCAGATTCCAAGTCACAGAAGGCTGAGTACTCTTCATGATGTTGGACATCTAAAAATGATCTGCTGCATCTGTGAAGTCTCGTGACATTGCAGTGTTTACTGAAGATGCAACTTTAAAATTAAACATCTTGAGAACTGGCACCATGCTTTGTGATGTACAACAGTATTTCCCAACATTCTTTTTTTCCATGTGGACAGAGTAGTTTATTTTCTGGGATAACAAACACAAGGCCTTTTTCTTCTCCCACTGAAGTCAATGGAAAAAAAATAAAAAAGAGTAGAGTCAGGACCATAGTAATTCATTCTTTAAATGTTTACTTTATTTTTTTCTGCAATTGCAGACTTAAAAGCATAGGCTATCAGTGCCATGAATTTCTACTATCAAAACTGAAGGATAATTAGCTGAATTTAGTACTATTTTATGTGGATACATCATATATTGACTTCAAAATATAACTGCACTAACTTATGGCAGGGTGCAGAATTTACTATGCAACAGACAGGAGAGTGCAGTGAAAGGTTGAACATGCAGATTCATTTTCATCATAAGCAAGCAGTAAGGTTTTGTTAGTAAAGTTGTTTTAATCTTAGGATAAGCTAGACCAGGGTTTCCCAAACTTGGTTCGTGGCTTCTTCAGGGTAAGTCCCTGGTGGGCCGCGAGACACTTTGTTTACCAGAGCATCCGCAGGTACGGCTGCTCGAAGCTCCCATTAGCTGCAGTTAGATGTTCCCGGCCAATGGGACCTGCGGGAAATGGTGGCCTGGCCAGCACTGCTTCCCGTAGCTCCCATTGGCCAGGAACGGCGAACCGTGGCCACTGGAAGCTGCAAGCGGCTGTACCTGAGGAAGCTCAGGTAAACAAAGCATCTCACGGCCCACCAGCGGCTTACCCTGAACAAGCCATGAACCAAGTTTGGGAATCCCTGAGCTAGACTCATGAAAGATGTGGGTTAATGAGCTTGTAATACTTCCACAAGACTTCTGGGAGCAGAGGTTTAACATGTTATTCACCTGAAAGTCAGAGCCACAGCCAGTACAAGATAGGAAAAGCTCCAGTGAATCCAGGTCCTGCTTAATTCCTTACAGTCTGATCTTGCTAGCATGAATCCAGGGAATATGGTCAGGACAGCAGAACTAGGGCCAGTTCTCCTTTACAGGAGGTCCCAACCTCATCATTCCTTCCAAGGAGGAAATCCCATTTCCTGGCCAAAGCACCATCCTAATGGTGCTTCTGAATGTGAATTTCCAGTATCACTGCTGTCATACTGAGAAAAATCAAATAGGAATAAGAAGAGATTTGAAACAAACCCATAAATTAAGTTGCATGAGGGTTTCTACAATGTTTAACTGAAGTCTTTTTTTGTTGAGACATTATGTCAAACATAACAGGGATTAGTGGTTTCTCTCTGTATTCAAAATAGATACCACAAAACAGACTATGCATTTGCCTGAGTTAAACCACCTGGTTTAATATATACAATACATATACACACACAAAATTTATGGTTTGTTTCTCCTCAAATCTCTCCTTATTCCCATTTGACTTGTCTCAGTGTGACAGAAGCAATAATAGGCATTCACATACAGAAGAGCCATTAGGACGGTGCTAGCCCATCAGAGACATAGCATTCTCAAGAGTTCTCTTTCTCATATTAATAACTCAAACTAAAAGGGAAAGTACTCTTAACAATGGAGTCCTTTTCATGATCATCATAATCCCAACAAAACCCAATATGCTAGAATGCCAATTATGCTTTTTGGGGTAGCACTGCTATGCTATTTGGGACAGCAAGCTAGCCCGTGAAGAGGAATGGTTTTATGATTTCTTTGTGATGGGAAAATGTTACATGATATCTGGAAAACTGCTTCAAAGCAACAAAGGATACAGTGTAGCTATAGATAACACTGATTGCATGAATGAAAATAGCACTGACACATCACAATTCAGAGTTCTTGGAGGCACAAGAATGAAAAATAGCACTTTGTTGCCCCCAAGTTATTAGATAATCAGGTGCTTGTAGCTGCCCATTAATGAAGTGAATAAAATCAATCACAGCAGCGTTGATAATAACCTCTGGTAAATGATGAGCTTGGACGTTTTAGTTAGTACTAATAAGCTTTCTCTCTCCCCTAGTTTTCTGCAAAACTTTTATGATCACTAATATTAAATAATGCTTGACCTGAGGCTTAGAAAGAGAACAGATCTGTGATCCTAAAGGACAATATGAATCACAAAAGTGAAAAGAGAATGATTTGTAAACAGGGAATGAGATATGGCAATATTTATGATTGATGAAAATGGAGAGATTGACCTATTAATTGCACTTACTGGGCTTTATGCTTTGTTATGCATTCCAAAGCTGAATAGCTTTTGGAGAAATACCTAATATTTTCCCCAGTATTTGTATTTTCCCATGATAGAGGGAGAAATCTTTCTGAGCTCTGTTCAGAAAGAAGAACGCTAATATTTCATCAAGGTCACCTCTAGGCATTACCAAAATGAAGTTGCAGCTTGCTGAGTTTTTTAAAAGGTAAATGCATTTTCATTCATGGTGTGCTACAGATATATTTTTAGGAGATAGATTATGCATCCTTACTTATGATGAAGAGTACCTTTCTCTCCCAGTGGTCTCACTGAAGTGAATGGCACTGCTCACCGAGTAAGCTACTACTCCACATGAGTAAGGAGGCAGAATTTGACCCTAATAAATTGCACATCCATTGTAATGGGAAGTCTTTGGGTGTAGCTGTGAAATAATATAACATTAATATTAGAGAGAGAGAGAGAGATGCCAGCTGCTCATGAAGTCAGATCTTGTCAAAGCTGTAGAAACATTTTTTTTTCTTTCTAACTGAAGTTACCCACTGTGGAAACTAACAGATAATTGACATATTGTAAAACAGTCTAATGTGCCAAAGTTCAGTGTTTTTATTTATGAAGGACTGTGTAAAAAAAGCATAAAGCAAAAAAAAAAAGAAGCAAAAAAAAAAAAAAGAAAGAAAAGGAGACATCATGATTTAATGTAATTAAAATGCTTTAGACTCCTGAGAAATTTGATTCAAATCTGTTTTAGATTACAAGTGAAACAGATTTGATTTTTTTGACCCAGTCACTTGTGGAAATTTATCTTCATCAGAAAACTGAACAGTGAGTTTCTGATGAAAATTCCAGCATCAGAACAGTAGCAGTAGAGTGTTACAGGAGGGGGATGCATTAGCAAGACTGAGAACCTAATAGCAGTTTCAAGCAAGCTTTCTCTCACAGGAAGTGTTCAGCATATTGGAGATTCAAGGCCCTGGTGCTCAGCCTTTTTTTATTTACTTACTTTTAATTGTTTAATTCAGTGCCCCCCAAGTTTATTAGGTAACAAGAAATGGACAGAAGGGAGAGCCCTGCTAAGGAACTTACAATCTATGCTCCGTATTGAACCAGTACTATCCCTCTCCAATGATAATTCACAAATATTTTTAAAATAATTTCAAAGAATAACTTGAAGAAATTATAAGGATTTTTTTAAAAGGTTTTCTGCATTAGTTCTTCTCCCCTAAAACACAACAATCAAAAACAGCAGTTTACAAACCATTGTTCAATCCAGTCACTTTTGGTTTAGCTTGATATGTTACCAGTTCCTCTGGATTTATTAAAAGTTACACAACGTTATTTTTTTTAAAAAAACTTACAACTTCAAAAGGTAATAACCTGCCCCCACTCCAAACGAAAACTCTCCACAGCATTTGAACATATTGTCAAGACCTTCTGTTGGCTGATGTTCAGATTTCTGTGCAGAACCTTTCTGCTGACCTCTACAATGTCAATCTTTCTAAAGGAATTTTATCTTAGTGAATCAAAAGTTTAAGAGTCCACTCAGCTGAAACTTCTTTGGGGAAAGGTCAGTTAAGATATAGTGAAGATAAGAATAGCATGGAAAAAATAAAAACAAAAATCAAGTACAGCCTTCAAAAAACAAAAATCAAGTACAGTGTTTGATGGCAGGATGACCCAACCCCACCACTGTTTTGATTATCCTCTTAGGTCCCTATCTTTCAATCAGAACTATGTGGGGATAACTCCTTGCCCACCTGGAGACCAATTAAACTCAATGTGGTTCCATCTAAACACAAATCCCCTGGCGTGGAGGAGCTTGCAGAATCATGTCTTGAGAGTTTTAGGATGATCTTCCTTGTGTTTCTTCCTTGTGTTCTCTTTCACAGTATATGGAGTAGTTCTGAAATCTCTACTGAAACACAACCACCAGCTTTGTGTACAATAAACCAAATGCACAGCTTGTTGATTTACCAGGAATTAGCTGTGGCCAGGCATGTTTAAACTGTTAAAGAGATCTGGAAGAATTTGAAATCCCATAATAGCAATGGCACAGGTAGTGCATCTGCAGTGTCTTTGGTTTACAGCTTTCAGTTCACATTTGCAAGACTTTGTTCACAGCATCAAGGTTACAGACAAACAAAATCAAATTTTCACAAGTGGCCACTGATTTCTGGTATCTTAGTTTGAGTGCCCAACTTGAAATAAGGTGTCTTAAGTTGGATACCCAAGATCAGTGGCCACTTTGAATGTGCTGGCCATAATCAGTGGTATAAACAAACAAATTTTGGAGCACAATTTTGCAACAGTGGGTGGATTCTCGAGCAAATTCCACTGCTGCAAAATCATGGAAAATCTAGGCCCTGCCTAAAAGAGCATGTAGATCTTAATCCTATGATTAAGAAGAATCATGAAGAATTCAACTGTGGTCAACGAGTGTTGTGTGTGTGAAAGGACAGTAGGATTCTCCACTAGCAGCCTCTCCTGAGCCACACTTACACTCAGGTCATTAAGGCAGCCACATTATGGCTACCCTGTGCATAGCAGTATTAGAAGTGAAAGGATCTCCTTTGGTCCTTTCTGCAGATATCAGTACTGTTGACAGGCTTGAGCTATAGGGTTGTCTAATATCCTGGGACCAACACGGCTACAAAAACATGGCATAGTTGAACAAGGACAGTCATAATATGGTCCTAAGTATTTATACCTTCCTGTAATTACTTGGGTACTTCATGGTAAGAATATGCAATAATATTGGCTTTCGATTGTATGTTCAGGGAAAAGATAACAAAGCTGGTGCTGGGAATGGCTGTATAATAATATCTATAGAGGAAAAGAACTAGACACAGGAAAGATTTGTGAAGCCTCAGAAATAAGACTAGAAAAAATATATGATAAAGTAGAAGTGTTTCTCTAAATATCCAATTATTGTTGCATCTAGATGTGACCTTTTTCCATTTAATCATATTTTGCAAACTGAATAAAAATGCTTTTAGTATAGCTGCACAGGAAATTTAAACCCTTGACATAATTACTGATACTATAAAAAGAATCACTGCTACTTATTAGCAAACATGTCTGAAAATAAAACTTAAAGAGTACTTTCATATGAAAAATGTTTTGCACTATTTTCTACTGCTTCACTATTCACTACTTTGTTTCAGAATTATAAATATTTATTTGAACCTTTGTGCTCACCACATGTTAGTTCATACTGGAGCATATGACAACAAAGTTCAAACGAGTGTAATCTGCTGCCATTCCATTTAAATCAATTAGCATTTTATCATTGACTTAAACAAGTCCCAAAAGTCACCGAGATTGTTTCTGCCCATGTACATTCTCAGGTGAATCTACTCCTGACAATACTTTCTGCTTCAAGAGTAAAAGATTGGCCAGGCTTATGATAAAATTAGAGAGTTTACCTGTTTTAGCCCTACACATTTGCCTGCTCTAAATTCTGCCCTCAGATGTACACATGGGACTTCTATTTTAAGACACAAAGCATCACCAGTGTGTCAGCATGGAGGGAAAAATATGGCTTATTATTCCAAACTTAGCTGGATTCATCATTCTTTTTTTTTAAATATCATCTGCCAATACGCACAGCCCTTTTTGTCAGTTTTCAGAAATATGTATGCTTTTACACATACCATGGAAAAAATTGTGTGCAGTAGTGAAAAGGGAAACTGACAGAGGTTTACAAGGACTTGTATTGCTCAGGAAATACAGTCTAGAGAAGCATGAAAATGTAATGCCAGCCAACAAAATCCTTCAGTTCCATAAAGTCTGTGGACCAGCAATTTTGGTCCATACTGTAGATCTAAGTGTATAATTTTTCTAAGCAGTCTGGCTGTGAAAATAGATTCAATACAGTATATCAATGCACTGCAGATTTTTTTTGTTCTGGTGCCAGACACACGGTAGCAACATCACACCAACAGAGGTATGCGCTTCACTTACTCATCCTAACAGAGTGTTGGCTTCAAAGCCTGGTTTTGTCTATTTAAATGCTTAAATTTTATGACAATTTGTCCAAAAATGAAACAGCCAGCTCCAGTCACTGAAAGTTATTTAGAAGACTTCTCCATTGAGGTTGCTATCTATCACAATCCAATGTTAACACTTTTAATCTTTTAAATTACAAAGTCCATGATGCTAGGAAAATATTTCATACATAGGGAGGTGCACAATAAATAAAGCCCTTGGTCTTAAAATTCCTCCTGTCCTCAAGAGATTTTGTGCCCTCCAGGTGATTGCTGTTAAATAACACTGAATTTCTTTTAAATAAGACACTGAGGCCAGATCCTCAAAGGTATTGAAATCAGTGGGAGTTAGGAGCCTAAATACCTTTGAAGATCTGGGCCTGAGTTCTTGCTGGGACATATGGAAATGTAGGCCTCTAGCAATTAAGTAAGTGAAATTCTGATGCCTTAGACATGGTGCTATAGTGCTCAAATATTTACATTTTTGGTGTTTGTTGTTGTTGTTCTTCTTCTTCACAAATAAGTCTGTCAATTTAAGCCTATATATTCCTCTCCATTTTGTATATTGAGGCAATGAAGAGTTATAGTGCCAAGGGGAGTAGGAGGGATTATGTCCCAGAAGAAATAGAGGAAAAGTATTGCAGCTGCACTGTCTCTTATGCCTCACTTGGTGTAGGGACTGTGACTTTGCTTAGCCTCAGTGTGATGGTGCACAAGGAGTGAAAAATGCTTCTACTAAGGACTAGTCAACCTATGATGGATGAAATAAAATAGATGAGATGAGCCAGAAAAGGATTCAGGGAATATGCTAATCTGTGGGGCATTTTTCCCTTTGAACATACTATACAGGAGGGAGGACAGTATGCTCAGAGCATCAATAACATATCCTGTATGTTATGTGAATCTCATCACAGGGATCACATGGGCACTGGTGGCAGTGAAGCAGGCAACAGGAGCATGGCATCTGTACCAACTGTACTGCCATTGCCTGAGGAGATAAGAAAAATAAAATCTCATCATTTCAGGCTAATTCTGCTGATCTTTGGCCTCTGTGCATCCTGCTGCTCAACCTCCCATCTGACACAAGTGAATTTTAAATACATCTGAGCTAACTATTTATTAAGATACTATTTCATATTACATGGGGAAAAGTATTTTTGATGTTGGGTTCTTTTTATAGTATTGGATGCTATTTAGCTTTCTACATACTTCTGAAGGAATATTTTACCTCAGTTTTTCCAGTCTGTAGGTTTTACTCACTGCTGGGTTGAATGGTGGAATTTACAAAATCATCTAAGTGAGTTTCAATGGGACTTGTGTTCCCAAATTACTGAGGATGCTCTTGAAACCCACATGTTAAGCTAACGTATTTTTGAATAGTCCCTTCATTCTTCCTTTGGGCATTACAAATACAAACTTTATTTTACTTTTGAAATGTAACCTTTAAAAAAAAAACAACAACAAAGGGAAATAAAGAAAAGAAGGTATGGAAAGCATGTTGGGCAGCTGTAGTGAACAAGCTCTATATTAAAAATCTTCCACTGTAAACTAATTTATTAAAGTTACACCTGTCTCCACCTCCACATTAGAGAAATGGGCATATTTCCCCAAATTTTCAGTCTATGAACAATATTTCTGGACACACTTTAAGCTGCTCAACTGAACCTAGTTCAGAGGTCCCATGTGCTGGAGTTTGACAGTCAATGATAAAAGTGAAGACATAACATCCTAACTGAATGAGTTTGGCTTTTACACTCCAGCACTTTGGTGTTACTAGAAGTGTCTAGTGATACTATGTGACAAGCTAAGTTCAAAACCTGTATCACACTCTGTAAAGCTATCTGAAGAAGCAGCTGAGATTGTCTAATTCACTGGAAACTCCTGGAAAACATGAGAATTAATTATGAAGTGGGTGTTAGAAAGATGTTGTCAAAGTAGAGAGTTTATTACAGGCTTAATTTTCTAACACATTGCACATGGTGTAACTATTTTCTGAGTACTGTTTTACACACACTTTACATTAATTGGGCCAAGTTTACAGATACATGCTGGTGGCTTTGTACTACATCAGCCAGGGGAAGAGGTGAAAGCCTATTTTATGGAGCCCAATCACCCAGACTTCAGTTCAGAAAAGCATTTAACCATGTGCCTTCATAGAATAACAGGGTTGGAAGGGACGTCAGGAGGTCATCTAGTCCAATCCCCTGCTCAAAGCAGGACCAATCCACAATTTTTGCCCCAGATCCCTAAATGGCGCCCTCAGGGATTGAACTCACAACCCTGGGTTTAGCAGGCCAATGCGCAAACCACTGAGCTATCCCTCCCCATCATGATTAACTTTACATTTGAAATTATCTCAAATATTTGTTAAAATATTAATGTCGCAACGGATCAATAAATGGCAGAGAACAGAGTGAGTGCAGAGCTTGTAAAATTCCCTCATTAAGGGGAGTGGGAAAAACCCTTTCCTAGTGAGAATTCATATTCTAGTGTTTTTAGGATGCATATTATCCACCTAGTGAAGTCCAGATTTGTGGACCTGCACTATTTATTGGACAGAACTTAATGGGATCAAATCTATCGAATGTGTGTGGTTAAAGATTCTCATTTTGAAGGTGTGTCTAAAAAAACCTGTTACTTATCTGGTACATAACAAAAGATCTGGATTTCCTTACATTTGACTTCAATGTGATTTAAGCATGAACTTAAATGCCTTCCTAAATGTGGGATGCTTTCCTGGATTTGGGCATCTGGCAGTTGTTGGGGAGTGTAGTGGTCACCCGCTCCTGGCCCAAAGTGGCCTTCCATTCATAAAGGTCCATTTAGTCCTCATTTTGACTGCTTCATCCCTCCTTGCTGGCTCGGGACTGCAAATTCCACTTTGATGTGAGAAAGGGCAGGATGTGTTTATGTATCTGGGAGGCAGCTTTGAGATGCAATCAAGGTTCTATAGAAGTCTCATCAGTGCAGGCTACTGGGTGATGCTGCATATTAAGTCCAGTTGCTGGCCAACTCCACCCACCTTTTGGTCAGTGATAAATAACACAACCCACATCCTGAAGGATTTTATGCCAATGGGCACTATGTGCCCTGGTTTACATTAGCTAGAATTATGTGGGGTATTGCCAGTCTAGCCCTGAATGTTTTTTTTTTTCCCCAGTAGTTTTTCAATGCATTATATAGCCAAACATTTTGAAGTTCTATTCAGTCTAAGGGAAAAGAACGAGTGATGTTCCTTCATATATGAAGCAGCTTTTCAAAGACTACATGGAACTACAGAGTGACAGGCAACAACGATGTGCCAATAGGTAAGATTACTGTTATAGATTCGTTCGGTTGAACAGAAAGTCAATTATATTCTTTTTCTAGGAAAGAGAAATTTAGTTTAAAGTCTCAATCCCTTTTTAACAACACAGTGAAATCTGCTCTAGGAGCAATGTAAAGATACCAACATAAAAAGCAATGAGCAGAAGGGCTGAGTAATACAGAACATAGTCTCAGACAGACTTTGGAGTAGCTGTGAGGCTTCTGATTAAACAAAAAATGCAGGGAGCCAGTAAACAGGAAAGTAGCTACTACTTCAAATTATTTGCAAACAGAATTTCACCAGCGCTAAAAAATGGAATGTATTTTCCATCTGTGAGGCTAGAGGTAATCACCTTTGGGGAAATCCCCAGGCTGGGAGGAAGCATGGATAATGACTAACTGTGTGAAGTGCTAAGCTTGCTCTTTCACTCTCTTTTGTTCTCTTTGTTCTTTCTGACTGTTCTTCAGGCTAAATTCAGGTTGAATGGCTCTTTACAGGATTGCCTGTTCACAGCATTATTGTGCTTTAGGCTTCTAAAAACTATTAAAATGTATACCTATCAGCTACTTGTGTTTCTTTTGTGTGTTACAGTAGGAAGGATCTTCCATTGTTGGATCATATTAAAGAAGTTCTGTATTAAAATCACAAATGAGTTTGATTCCCCATAGTTTAAATTCCAGGGTATTACTAATTAATAGGTCTCTTGGTTTTTGGTACTGTTTCTTTCCCTCTCTGTGTGAAACTTGCAAGCTGCTAATTGTGTTAGTACATTCTAAGACAGAGTCTGTTCTCAAAGCAATTCTTTGTAACTACAACTACTCACAGAGAGAGAGAGACTCAAAGCAATACTCTGTAACAACAGAAACAGCACCCAGAGACAACCCGCCCTTTTGTTGTATTCATCTTGCTTTGTTAACAATTGTGATTAAAATAGAGATAGAGGATGTATGTGGATGGATGCTTGGTGTGGATAATAACTGAATGATCAGGGAGGTGCCAGCCTAAGAATCCAGTGTCCATTGCATGAAGAAGGTGTCAAGTGGAAATAACCAAAGGAGCCCAGAGGGCAGACTGGAATCCACCCAACAGCCTCAAGGATGGGAGAACCAAAGAACAAGATAACATCTGGCAGCACAGAGCTGTCAGGAATGTGCCATCCGCTGATTGATTCAGCAACAGCATGATGAAGCAATTCCCATAGACTGGCATAGGAAGAAATTCCTATAAAAATGGACTATAGAAAGTGAGAACATTGGGGTTGACTCTGCAAACCAACTTCCAGGAGCATCAGATGAGCATCTGACAAGGCCCTGCTCCCTCCTCATGTCTAGGCCACCTGGCCAGTGGCTTGGCATGAGCAACTCTAAGGCTGGTAACTATGATAACAACCTTGCAGAACCTGTGTGTGTGTGTGGGTATGAATGAATGTGTGAATAAACATGAAATGGAATGGAATGTTATAGCTATAACTAACTGCTTACTATGATTCTTTCTGTATTCACAATAAATGTGGCATTTTGCTTTTCTCCTTTTGTAAGACCCTACTGGTATTTATTTTATTGGTATAACACTATCCCCCAAATCCCATCCACTGAGGAACATTATGATGCCAGAAAAGAAATAGATTGTGTAACCTCTAAATGATAAACTTCCCCCTCACCCCTCCACCCCCACACAATGCTGTTGTCTAAGACATTAATTTACTTGTTCTGGTTCAGTAGAGATCAAATTAAACCCTGAAGAGACACAATCTTTGCTTTTAATGTGATCTTTTGCAACAACAGCAACAAAAAGGAATATACAATATGTGGTAAACTGTTGTCTAGAGGCATATTACCTTCATATTGTAGCAGCCGCAAAACCTCTCCCAATTCCAGTAATAAGAAACCTATCATCCCTCTTCCTGAGGCTGATAACTTTTTAGATCTGACAATAATAATTAAATATACATAGAACTCATGAGAAATTAGTAATGGGAAATATGAAAAAAAGTATGTAGTTATCATACCCAGACCTCTTGACAATCTCTGAAAATCCAGGAATTTGGAGATTTTCCATGATTTCTGGGTGTCTTCCTGATTCCCCCAATAGAATTGTTCATTTTCACTGTAGCCACTGGAGTCTGTGAAAACCCACACTTACCAAGTACAAGGGTATTATACTGGAAAATGACAAGTATCTTCTCATATTGATAATTCCATCCTGAGGAAACCAACGGATTACAATAAGGTTATCACTATTGCTCAGGCCAAAATTTCTTCCACTGTCCTCATAGAGATAGAGTAGTGTCTCCCTCCTCTCACCCTGATCACTTCCCCCTTTGTCATATACACACACCACACTAGGGGCTGAATGTCTCTTCTGCTCAACTCCTAAAGTTTGTGGGCAGAACTATCTGGTAGTATCAATTAAATAGTCCCATATTAGGAAGTTTACATGCTATTGCCAATTTTTTGAATGTCAGCAGTACTTGGTAACCATGGATAATGGCTTTAAGTTTTTTTTACCCAACATTTTTCTTAAAAAAATTCAGTGCAAAACCATCAAAGTTGCAAGGGAAGGACTGAAAAAAAACCCCTTCCCCCTTGTGCACCTGCATGATAATACAGTATTTAAATACTTGTTAAATAACATGATGTAACACATTTGAAAACAACATTTTTTCTTACAACCTTAGATACTCATACATAGTATATATTGCATAGCTCTGTTTATGGGATTCAATCCTGTTCCTCGTGTTGCTGGTGGGAGTTCTGCCATTGACATCAATGGAAGCAGAATCTGGCCATATATGAAAAACATTCGTAAATGACTTTAAAAGAATAAGTACACAGCCAGCCATATTTAGCAAATGTACCAGATCATTTCTAAGTAGAGAGTCTAGAGTAATGTTTGCTGGCATGCCATCTAAGTTCACTAAGTAGTGTATTGTCTCATAACTGCACATAAGGGAAGCTATGATATAGACTGAAGAGAAATCTATAGTGTATGGTTGCTGGCAAAATATTACAGTACATAAAGAGAAAATAACTTATTCAAACAAGTCTGAGGCAGTAACAGTATTGTATATCATTGTCCTGGACACCAAAGGAGGAAAGACAAGACACCAGGAATGTGGTTACCTGGGCTGCAGTCAGCTCCCCACACCTTTAACCTGGTCTCAGCACAATTGCTGAGCCCCCACTGTTCTCCCCCACACAGTTAAGAGGCTGTGGAAAGTGGGTTGTTTCCTCGCTGTACCAGACATCAGGAGCCACAATCCCATCTCCCACCTTCTTTAGGAGATGCCTTCTCCTAATCTGCTTCCAATTCCAATTTATCAGTGTCCCAGATGCCTGGTGAATAAATATCCATCCTGGTCCCTGCCAAGTTGTGATAAAAATGAATTTTACAATCTAACCTACCCACTGGCTCCCTGGTTTGCTAAGTGGAATGCAAAAACCCAACCCAAACCAACCAACCAACCAAACAAAAAAACATGCTGCCCAGATCAATCTGGCAGTGAGTAACACATTTCTTCCCAGCTCCAAAAAGGTGACTAGCATGATGCCCACAGCAAAACCCCCCAAAAGCCAATCCTACTCTAGTCCCATGAGGGTGGGTGAGGAAAAGACGGATATTTTCTTCCTGGTCTATAAAGACACCCCAGGGAGTGGGGAGGGTGTGACACTCTGTATCCCAAAGCAACACCCTGGCACCCTATATTCACCACTGTCATATAATTATGATATGTTTTGTACAAAGTATGCCTTGAGAGGTATCATTTTAAAAGTCTTGATATGTTGAATATTAATATCCTGTTGGATCGTATGTGTTATCATTGTATGGGAAGTTATGGAGTTTTGCTACCACGGAGTTTTGTGTGTTACTGAAACATGTTGTGAAGTTGAAAACACCAACCACCAGCCTTTCAAGTACAACAATGGAGGAGCAAGACAGTATTCATGGCCCATGAAGGAGAATCCATATGACCCAGGACTATCACAGGATCTGTATATAATGAAGACTTCTCAGAGGGAGCACATAGACAGTGGACACTGCTTGACTCCCATCATAGCAAAAGAATAAGATATTTCCAGTAAGCTGGAAGAAGCTATAAAAGGGGGAAGTAACATCATCATGGGGCCTCTCTCCCCCCACAAATCAACACCTGGAAACACTTCTGGAGGACAAAGACTGAACTGGGGAGGTAGTCCAAGGCTGGAAAGGAGAATCCCAGCTCCTGTATTAAGGAACTATACCACCAGGGTGAGACACTGCTTGATTCAAATCCTGTCTAGTTTATAGGACTCAGATTGTGATTTTACTTTCATTTTTTTTAAGTAACCAACTTTGATCAGTACAATTACTACTTGTAATCACTTAAAATCTATCTTTTTGTAGTTAATACATTTGTTTTATATTTTACCTAAAACAGTGGGTTTTGCTTGAAGTGCCTGGGAAATCTGTTCAATGTACAAAAACTTGTGTATGTCCTCTGCACATTAAGGGTGGGACAGACTGGGTAATAAACTTACACTGGTCAGGCTTCTGACCAGGGCAAGATGGTACAGTTCTGGGGTCCTAGGCTGCGGAGCTGTGGGGAATTGGCTGGAGCCTCTCTATTTGTAGTTCATGAGTGGCTCGTGAAAGCATTCATGTAACTCATTTGGGTATGCCCCTGTCTGTGGATGTCTGTACAAATATAGTACCTGGAGGGGTTTGCAGCTTGTCACAGCATAACAGTTTGAGATGGAGACCAGGTTGGTAAGACAGAGGGCTCAGCTGCACCTCAGTTCCAGGTTGCGCCCCGGGAAACCCATTACAGAGGGCTTTTAAGTTCTCCTCTTGTTTGTGCAGGAGCCAACAAGCTTCTTCTGCTTCTTCTGTCCAACCAATCAGCCAGAGAGCCTCCTTCCTCAAACCCATGAAGGGGAGAGAGGGATATAATCCTTAAAGTAACCAAGGGTTTTCTTTGAACTGCTGGCCCAGAAAAAACCTACCCACCTCTGAGGCTTCAGTTGGGAAGGGGGCATTATGACAGTGGAATTAATTTAAGAGAAAATGAATTGCAAGATGGTACACGTGTATTTTTACACAGCAGCAGAGTTGCTCAAGTGATCGTGTAGATAAAAGCTTTGCGTCACAAGGAACACACACAGGGTAGAACCTTAATTTAGCATTTCCTGAGGTTGGAGTGCTGAACTGTACATCTTGAATTTTCTCTTAATGTAGGGGGTTTTATGCAATGATTCTGCATTTTACATCTACATTCTGTTCTCACCCTGAAATAGTTATTAGTTTAAGTGGGTTTCTTTGTATATGCTTCTAAAAGCGGGGATAGTGTTAGATGAGAGAGAGGTTCATGCTGTTCAGGGAGGCACCTTTATTCAGTTCAACAAGAATGAACCAAATTATGGTACCTTTCACAACTTATATCTGGGCCCTGTTAAGGATTAAGATCTGTACACTGATGCTTTAATAATAAGCAGTGAAAGTGATTTAGAACTAATTTCCATTAAAGGCTCCCTATGTCTACACAGATCACTAAGTATTTTACCTTGATTATCCCACATTACCAATTTATTGAGTTCATTCAGTGTGTCTACAGATAGGTGGATTTTCCTTTTATGAAGTACAAGTCTCTTCAATGAAATATAAGATACAATTATGCTGAAAGATCTGAAATTCACTGTGTTTTTCTAGACTTGTCTTTCACAGATAAATGGAGACACTGACTTTGTAAGTGAGCCATTCACTTGAAGACCAGAAATTCAAGGAGAACTTAAAAGTAAAAAAAGCAAATAGGTAAATAGTGCTGGTCTTTTCAGATGAATATTTATCTTCTCATTGGTATGTAGTTACATTGTTTGGATTATGATAGATTTCCAAAATCTTTTAAACCACATGTAATACTTTTGTTGAGATGGACCTGAATCAAAACACCTGATAACTGTGGATACAGCCCAGCCAAATTACCACTGGCTTAGGTGTCTTGCCTCATATGCAAAGCAGCTGACGATCGTTCTTAGTACTCAGAAATGGCCTTGGCAATGGTATAGTTTCAAAGCCCAATATAGGAGCTACTGTGATTTTAAACAGCCTACTAAACAGTGGGCTTGCTCCTGCACTATTAAAGTTAATATGAGTTTTTCCCACTGAGTTATATGGGAACAAAATCACGCCTATCGTATTTAAGCTGCTACAAAGTCTATTGGGCAGATAAACTCTGATTTTTGAAAGAAATGTTTTCTGGCCTTAGCTTCACCTCAGACCACAGGCTAAAGGGTTGATCTGCTTATTAAGGTCAAAGGTGTAGCCTAGTGAGAGGAAGTACCCTTTTCTTGAGGGTGAGCAAACTGTGATTTAGCACTTGTGGTACCAACTAAAAAAGCAGACCTATCGGTTTGATTAATATCTATTAGAATAACTTAAGAGACAGCACTCCCAGTGACAAATCCCTGCTAGGAGAGAGGCATGGATGTGGGGTACTTAAGCAGCACAAGAGTCTTACTACACTCATTCCATTAGAGAGGGCCAACCCACATCTGGCACATGTAACACTAAAAGTAGGTCAGGAGTGGGATGGGGCCAGGGTAGCCACTTCATGCAATGCTCCACTAGTAACCCAACCACCATTTCCAGATGTTTTCTCCAAAAGAAAACATGGGGCAGGGTAAGCAGTGTAAATACCATCTGCCACCCTCCAGAGTAATTCCACGTAGTTCCATCATGCAGTGCCACCCAATGGTACATGGAAGTGCAAATTTGTCACCACCACTGGAAGATGTAAAAAGCTCTATAACTGGCTCATTTCAAAGGCTGCCAAGCGTTGTCACCTCCATCTTCAAAACATTATGGCTGCTGCTGCATGAAAAGGTATGCCAAGTTTTCTTGCCTCTGTACTGAAGCACTCATTGTAGACACATCTGGGTAAAAACGAGCAAAACTTCTTTGTGTTCGAAAGCATCCAACTTCATCCCCAAATTTCTAATTCTAGCCTTTATTTTTCCTGATCTCTGTAGAGAAATCTAGGGATGATATATTATTTTCTTTAAAATTATCACTAATGAGTTAGTTAACATTTTTGTTCCCTTCTGCCTGTGAGGAGTCAGCTTTCTTGTGTGCATCAGAACAAAATATGCCTTCTGTTTCCCTCACGGTAGAATTGGGAAGAAAAATCTAAGCACTGCAGTAGCAAGAAAAATTGAGACTTTAAAGTGTGTCAACTGCTTAATGACCATTTCTTTGCAAGAATTTACAAGTTATGAACTGTGAGCAGAAGGAAGCCTCCAACAGAAGTTGCAATTTTAGTTGTTACACAATGCTGTCACTCACCTTTCCTGGTAGTAAATGTTGTATATGTAATGCCACTTGCAAACAGAAGATACAAAGCAGAGAAAGGGGCAGATTCACTCCTTTGGTCTCTTCATTTTGTACTTCAAGTGCTGCAACAGGAAAGGAAATGACCAGTAATTCCACAGTTGGAACTTCGTCTGGTGGGTGGGGATCCCACATCACAGTGATAACTATGTTGGCTCTTCTATTGCCCCTCCCTGTAATCTTGACATAGGGCATGAAGAGGATATAGGAAAGGAACATAGCTGCTGCTCTACCCTCTCGCAATGTTTGTTGACAGACAGGTCCTTGGTGACTGTTTCCAGCTGACATAGCAAAACAGTCCTCAAGCTCGCATTGACTTCAGTGTAAGGTCCATACATGGAAGCTTTACAAAATTGGATCCTTCGGGCATCATTGTTTGTGATCCCACAAACACTTATGCACACGCATTATTTCACTCATGCAAATAGTCCCATTGAATGTAATGGAATTAATAAAAAGCTGTGCTAGAGGGGAGGATCATGCTAGATCATGCTGAAAGTGTAGAAACACACAATATCTGTAAGATAAGCTGGATAGAGTCCAAAGAAGGTTGTAAAAATAAAGTTGACTTTGATCTGTATTCTGAAGATAATGGGAAACTAGAATACTAGTTTGAGGTCAGGGAAGATTTGGCTACATTTCTTTAAATGTATAAGAAGGCAGGACATTACATAGTGTGCATGTTGGACACAGCTCTGTGCACAGTCCTCCATTAGAAGGATTATTTACACCATTTGAATACATCATACATCACGGTCACTTTCTGAGGAACAAAGACTTAAAAAGTGTATTTTGTTGTTGTTACCCAAATAAATATGTTGTTGGGGTGTGCTGCATTTCTGTTCCCACAAAACAAGAGGGTTCAAGTGCTAAATCTGGTTTATACCTTTGTAACCAATTGACTTAAATTGCATGTGCTCACTTATTTCTTCTACTATTCATACTATGAAAAGATTGTCTTTGCTAATGTGTTTCCTGTGGTGTATGGATGGGGTTGGGAATGTTTTCCAGTATTGACCAATCAGCCAAAGATTTTCATTCCCTATTTACTTTCTGTATTCATGGAAAGGTGTTTTTAGGACTCTGTAACAGAATGTTTGTGACAGATGCACATTTACTTTAATTCAGTACAGAAAAAATAAATTACCTTTGATTTTAAGAAACGATAATTATCTTTCTCTGAGTTGAATAAACACATTTTCCTGCCCTTGGACATTTCCCCTCTTGAGGTTCACAGCACCTTACATACTCATGAATTGCAAGTCAGGGGACCTACTTGTCTAAGGAAAGAATAAACAAATTAGATTCCAAAGACTAGAGGCCTAGAGGTAGCAGGAGAAAGCAGTTGCTGTGCTGAGAGAGGGGGAGCTACTATGCTCCATGCAGCTGCCAGGAGGTGTCTTGTGGTGAGCAGACACCCTTCACACCACCTTAACAAACTTGGCAATCTTGGGACAATTATGGGGGGGATAGGAAGTGTCCCAGGGAGGACAGCCTTAAGTGCACCTAGTTGTCAGGGCTATCAGCAATCGTAAAGGGCCTTCGGTCACCGCCTGGTGAAATGGGAGGGCTGGGAACTCACCTCCCAGTCATGGGCCAAAGCCTCTCACCACTTTTCCCCTACCCACCACCCATGACCAATGATTGTCACACACTCCCCTTACTAAGGGTCCCATACATTCATGGCAGCCACAAGAATAAGTAGGAGCTTACTCAGATGCACACGGGGACATTCATCTTCTCAGGCTCCATCCAGCTAGCAATCTCTACCCGCTTCCTTCAGTTTATTCTTTCTTGTAAACAGCCTTTGTTTCTGGAGTCCTTCCCAGTTCCTTTTCAGGGTTACTCCTTTTCAGCCCTTCCTTAAGCAGGAGTCCTCAGCTCTCCTCCTTAGGTCTAAGCTCTGGCTTAGCCAATCATGGGTGCCATCACCAGCTTCTCCCTCAGCTGCCACCTTTTCCATAATTTGCCCACAGAATGCTCACTAATTCCTTGCTAATATTTACTGCTGTTTGCCCTGCCATGAGAAAAAAGGCAGCATTTATTCTGTTTGCCTTCTCCTAACTCATCACCAATTGGTTGGGCGAGAGGGTAGGTTTACCTTCACCCTCACTGAAAGGCTCCTGACCTCAGGCCCTTAAAGAGACAATAATGGTATTTCCTCTCTAACACTTTTTATTCCTGAGACTGCTTCCTCTCCTCCAACATCTTCCAGGTCCAGATAATTATTTCTCTAGAGTGTCCTTCCACCTTGTGTGGAGTTTTCAAAAGCTGCAATGCAACTTGGGACTCTGAGCACAAATCCAACTGAATGTCAATGGGATTTATGCACTGAAGTCATGGGAGGAGAGGTTTGTGGGAGAGATGTTGAAAATCTCCTTCACCACGCCCCTCTCCCTTTGTCAGTTTTATATAAGCAGCCTTTCAGAGAAAATCAACTTGCGTATTCATGTCCACCAATTCTCATTTTCAGTAAGCAGTTTGTGACAGCACAAGCTCCGATCCATTTGAAATTACAATTGACAGAAACAATTCCTGCAGGGAAAATAGGAAAGTTAAAACTACCCATCAAGTTGAACTGAAGTTTCTCTCTTCCCCGTCCCCGTGCTTAAAACATAGTGTCTACATAAGATTGTTCTGGTTTGTATACACTTAAACATACACATTTGTACAGAGAGATTAACTAATTCAGGAGGTTCCAGTATGTTCATACTCAGAGTTTTCTAGTACAGAAGGCATTTCAAATATGTAGAAAAGGTTGATGTTACCTTTAGGTTTCCATTCTTCAGAGTCTAACTTATTTATTCTTCTCACTGATAAGCAGAATCTCTAAATTTCACACCATATGTTTGCAGTTATGGAAACCACTGCAGCATTTGATTTCCAAAATGGAATCATTCCCATTCACCAGGGAAATACCATTCATCAATTTCATCATAAAATGAAAATTGGTTCTGTGGTTAAGAAACAATGGGTGAAATCTGTAATAAAGCAGGGTCAGAATGAAGAGTGGAGAAGCCAAGAATTCCAGATGGAGAGATTTCTTTAACATCACAGAAGCAAGTGCCGATGTAATCCATGCCTGCTTGGTGGGGTGCTCTGCCCCCCTCTGGTGACACCTGGACCTTCTGGAGATTGATGAGTCTGCTACAGCCTTATTTAAGAGCTCAGTGGCTTTTACCTCATGCAGTAGAGACTCATACACTACGTTTCAGCAGTCCCAGGTTCAATCCTGCCCACTGACAACTGGGGTCTGTTGGTTTGACACGGTACTTTGTGCTAAGAATAACTAGAAATAAGAGTTAGAAAGTTATGGGCTCAGTCATGCTTTATAGATGTTGGTCCTTTGGGCTGTCTTGTCACCAGGGGAAGCACAATCCCTAGGAATGCAGGAACTGATGTTGTGCCCAGGTGATGTGTGTGTATTTTGTGCCCTTTCTCAACTTGCATACGAAGAAGCTGGGCACTACCTAGTTCTGTGTATTTTCTATGCCCTATATTAGTGCATAGTGTGTAATTATGGATTAAATCAGATTGGTGAGTTGTGTTTTTTAGTGTTGTGTGTGTGTTTATTTGGAAGCTATATGGTGGAGAAAAGTGAACAATAAGGAAGTTTGCTGATAATCAGTTACCTCCTCTTGCAGAGCTGAATTAACTATGCCAGTGGGAGAAGCTCTCCCGTCGGCATAGAAGCATCTTCACTTAAGTGCTACTACAGCAAAGCTGCACCAAAACAGCATTTTCAGTATAGACCTGCCCCCAGCTTCCCCCCACAAGCGCATTCATAAAGGTATTAGTCCCCCTCTTCCATTGGGCCATAAGAGGCTATAATGTGAGACACAAAGCATTCCTGAGTTCTGCTGCTTGGTTGCAACCAGCTCCCACAGGGGTAAATGCACTTGCTGGCTTAGGGTACTGTTATAGTTTCATAAGCCATGGTGAAAGGTGGTACATTGAGTCCCCCAGGATAACAGTGGGGCAGTAACACTGTTTATGTCAATGCCATTTGGTGGGATAATATCTCCGCCTGTCCACAAACGTAGACTCCTGAGTGGCAAAAAACTCTGTCGTGAACTTTTCCTGTATAGCCGACATTGACATTCATAAATCTGCCTCTGAGATCCACTAGTGCCTGAATAACAATGGAGTAGTACTGTGACACTCTGCACACCAAAGCACCCCATATTTACCATGGTGATGTAATTATGACATGTTTTGCCTAGTGAGATATCATTCTAAAAGTCTTGATCTGCTAAACATTAATATCTTGGTGGATTGTATGTGCTATCATCATATGTGAAGGTATGAAATTTGGTATGAAGGTATGAAGGTGTGAGATACTAACGTGTGATATGAGTGTGGAAACCCAAAACCAGCCTTTCAGGTACAACAATGGAGTAGCCAGACAGTGTTAATTGCTGTCATCAACACCCATCAAGGGAAGAATCCACTAACACAGGAAGTCTGTATAAGGAAGCTTCCTCGAAGGGAGCATGGAGACAATGGAGAATGTTTGGCCAATTGGGGTGGACCCCTCACATCACATGAATAGACTTTACAGCAAGCTGGAAGAAACTATAAAAGATGGGGAGTGACATCGTCACTTGTCTTCACTCTCCCACAACTCAACACCTGAAAGAACCTCTGCAAGAAAAAGGACTTTGAACAGAGAAGGGGAACCCAGGCTGCAAAGCAGATGCAGCCCGTGCCTCAAGAATCTGTGTGCCTGCTTGTATCATCAGTCAGAGTGAGATATTTCTGATTCAAATCCTATCTAATTTGTAAATGTCTTAGATTGTGATTTTGTTTGATTTCCTAGGTAACCTGCTTTGATCTGTTTGTGATCCCTTATAATCACTTAAAATCTATCCTTCTGTAGTTAATAAACATGTTTCATGTTTTATGTTAACCAGTGTGTTTTTCAGTAAAGTGTTAGGGAATCTTAGCTCTATTAACAAAGGCTGGTGCATATCTTCCCCCACATAGATGGGGGAGCACTCATTAATGAACTTGAACTGCACAGATCTCTGTGCGTTACAAGATGGTATAATTCTGGATTTATACTCCAGTAAGGGTGCAAGGCTGGGGAGCTGGGAAATTGGCTGGTGCCTCCATTGTTGGTCCATGAGTGGCTTAGGTAAAGCACTCAGGTAACTCAGGTGGAGCCGTCTGCTGTCATGTTGGGTGATAACAGGGTCCGGAGAGGCTGGCTGTTTGTCACCAGCAGAGTAGGGGGAGAGGCCAACCCAACTGAATAGTCAGGGGGCACTGTGGTTCCAACAACTTAAACACTTCACCCTGGGGGTACATCCCTTCACAAGTACCCTTTGCAGTTTATGTACTTATGTGCTCATTGAGGAAAGCAAACTATGGTCCTATAAATCCTGTCAATATCTCTGGCCATTTGAAAACTCCATTCTCCACAAACCAGCAATTATCTCTAGAATATCTAATGCCCACCACCTTGGGGTAAACCACAAGCCTGACTGCACAGAAAACTCCACCACCACTTTACCCACAATCAACTTTCCAACCCCAAACTGGTTGGCAATGGACCTGTAGCAGTTTGGGATAGACAGCTTCCAGACACTCATAGCAACAAGCTTCTGGACTAGCAAGGGTGACCTTAGATGTGTCTCTTTATACTTGAGGGTGCAAGCTGCTCACAACGCTCCAGAAACATGGCTTTCTTCATGAGAAAGTTCTGGACCTACTGCTGGTCATTCCAGGTCTGCATGATGATATGGTCCCACCAATCTGTGTGTGTGGCTCTGCAGCAAAAGCGGTGGTGTACGTAGGAGGCATCAGCATCTAGGCCACTTACATTGAGCAGCATCTTCCACGCAAGTCTGCAATGCCAGGGTACTCCTCCTCCTCTGCATGCTCCTGCAGTTCCATCATGAAATCCATAAGGTACCTTTGGTGGGACAGAAAATACCACCACCATGTCCATCAGTGCCTCACAGATTCTCTGCCATCTTCCTGATGCAGGAGTGAAAGCACAAGCAGGAGAAATTTGCCAAAAGATGCCTCCTCCATGTTGATGGCTCTGGTAGCTGGGACTACATAGACCAAAATGACTGCTTGGTAGGCTGTGTTGGTGGGTTGTTTGAACTTCCTGTAATATGCAAAGCAGTCAGTCAAATTTTCCTGCAGTGCACCATGGTCCTAGGGCTACAGAGCCACATTTCGGAGGGGAAGGAGGGGGCACTAAAGACTCGGGGATATGATCACTTTTACTTGGGTTTGCTCATTGCAGTGCAGATGCCAGAGCCCTTAGGTTAAAGCACAGGTTAGAAAAGTCTTAATGTAGGGTTAAAATACAATATAGATGCTCAAGTCCAGAGTTCCATAACACAGGTAGGCTGACTCAAGTCCTACTAACCCTGGGCTTCCATTGCAGGGTAGACATACACACCTCTAAGTGATCCTCGGAGTGGCAAGTATCCAGTTCAGCAGCTACCAAGTATTGGGCCCTTTGTGATCTGGGCAGAAATTATCAGGTGTTTTCCTCCCAATGCAGGACCAAAATCTGAGAGATTGTCTAGTGAACCTCTCATTCATTAACAAGTTACATTCTTGTGATAACTACACCATAGCCAAACTATATCTCCCATGATGAACCATAGTGGATCATGAATGATGGGTCCAGGGACCCTGTCCCATAGGTAAAATGGGCATGAAGCACCTGAACTACAACATCTATGAGTCACCATCACAGCTCAGGCAGATGCAGAATAATGTTGAACAGAACCAAAACAAAAACATTCTGATTAGGTTTTCCTAAAGGAAAACTGAAAAAAAATCAGCAAAATTGATGTATTTTTAGAAAAAATAGCTTTATTTGAAAATACATTGATTGAAAATAACAAAAAACAACCATAGAAAGAAATAATAGGAAAAGCTGTAATGCATTTTTAGCTTCCTTTAAATGCAACTGAACAGCTAGGAACAAGACACAATGAACACTGTATGACCAACTAGCTCTCCATGGATCACACACCTTTTCACAGACCACAGATTGATAACCACAGCTAGAGCAATCAGGCACAGTAAATGATATCCAGAGGACACTGGTGATCAGGAACAGGAACTAGGTCAATAAGACTGTTTGAGAGCAGCAGGATATGAACTGCATAGGAAGGGTAGTTGATTTTTAGTATCACCAAATGGCATTTAAATGTTTTCAAATTCCAAGCGCCACAAATTCTACTATTTCAGGTTTGAAAGTCCTATTATTTTAGCTATTTTCTCCAATCTATATATTATTTAATGTAAATATCCATGATCCAAAGTATATATTAGCAATGTATTTATTCTATTTTAGAAAGCAGTACAAAAAAGTTATTATGAAAATATTTCAATAAATAAATAAAAGATTTAAAACCAAACCAAACCCATTTTAAACATTTGTTTTGGGTCCTGGGCAGACTTTTCAATTAAGAATTAGAATATTGACATACTGGTGAAATGTATGAAGGGTAGGTCAGGTTGAATCAGCAACCTGAACAGTAGCGGAGGTCACTGAGCCAAAAGCAGCTTAGGGTATATTTTGATAGCCATTTAGAAATGCTGGAAAGTTTTGTAGTCTGTCAGTCCCCAAAACAGAAACTACGTAGCAGGGGACATGGACCATCAAGTTGAAGAGATAAATTGAAGAGATACGTGGCCTCCAACACAACCATAAGAATACCAAAATACCAGAGGTGGAGCCAAGCCCAGCTGAGTAAGGCCTACTGGAATTTTTGCTATTGACTTCAGCGGGACCAGGATTTCAGCCTAATACTTAAGCTCCTTTTAAACCAGGTATGACATCAAGGGGCATCTTGAGCAGTACTGGGTTTACAATGGCTCCAGTGGCCCAGACTCAGAAGGAGCCCTGGTGCTCATACTGTGGCCCTTCCCCTGCACTCCACCCTCACTTCATAGAATCATAGAATATCAGAGTTGGAAGGGACCTCAGGAGATCATCTAGTCCAACCCCCTGCTCAAAGCAGGCACAATTCCATTTTTTTTTTTTGCCCCAGATCCCTAAATGGCCCCCTCAAGGCTTGAACTCACAACCCTGGGTTTAGCATGCCAATGCTCAAACCACTGAGCTATCCCTCCCCCCTAGTGGGTGGGGCCTTTGGGGGAAGAGGACAAACTGGGGTGGGGCTTCTGGGCGAAGTGTTGGCGGAGCAGGGGGGACAAGGCCATGGTCCAGGCATTGGGGCCCACAAAATGTTAATCAAGCCCTGATTTTGAGTATGGTGACAAAGTTCCTCCTCTGCCTTGGTGGGTCCTGTGCTTATTGGCAGATTTGCTTGCCTCAGAGATTCACGGCAGCCCTCAGTTTGGCCTCTTTTGCTAGTGGCTCAAACCTGCTGTTCACTCAGCTAACCTCATCACTGGCCAGGATGGGGAAAAGGAAGGAGAACAATCCCTGCAGTCTCTGCTGGTCCACCTAGTGGGTCAGGTTCACGCCAGGGACCTTCTCCTCTGGTGGGACCCACAGTCCAGGTCAACTCCTCCTGTATCCAATAGGGAGTTGGGGATATGGGGGGAACCCAGGCCTGCCCTCTACTCCGGGTTCCAGCCCAGGGCCCTGTGGATCACAGCTGTCTACAGTGTTTCGTATAACAGCTGTGTGACAGCTACAACTCTCTGGGCTACTTCCCCATGGCCTCCTCCCAACACCTTCTGTATCCTCACCACAGGATCTTCCTCCTGATGCCAGATAGCATTTGTACTCCTCAGTCCTCCAGCAGCATGCCCTCTCACTCTCAGCTCCTTGCACACCCCTCACTAACGGAAGTGAGGTCCTTTTTAAACCAGGTGCCCTGATTAGCCTGCCTGTCTTAACTGATTCTAGCAGCTTCTTAATTGGCTCCAGGTGTCCTAATTAGCCTGTCTTAATTGGTTCCAGCAAGTTCCTGATTGTTCTGGAACTGCCCCTGTTACGTTACCCAGGGAAAAGCGACCTGCTTAACCTGGGGCTAATATATCTGTGTTCTATCACTCTCCAGTAGCCATCTGGCCCAACCCTGTTACAGTACCTAACCCACAGAGTCCTGAGATACTAGTCTAGCCCTTTTCCATTCCAGTGGATAGGCCATGAGGGGCATGGTGAGAAATTATTCCTCAGGTACAGCTTAGAGCCTCAAGTGAGATCAATCCCCATTGTGTTAGGCACTGTAAAAATACACAGTAAGAAACAAGCCCTGATTTCAGGAGTTTACAGTCCAAATAAACAACATCGGCCTTGATGTCAGTTGGTGCCTCCAGGAAATACTGTAATACAAAATATTATTGTTAAAAGGTGGGAGAAGAAACAGAGGCACAGAGTAGTTGAGGTACCTTGCCCAACATCACAGCAGGTTAGCCGCAGAGTCAAAGACAAAACCCATGTTTAACTATCAAACCACTGTCCTTTGCTGGATTTCAAAGTATGCTGTAATTAGCCAGTAAGGTATTTGCATCCTTTCTTTTGTGTCAGCATATACATAATCCTCTTTTATGTCTATATGTGTTGTAGGAGAGAGAAGGAGACATACATATGAAGCAACTATATGGTAGGTTCATAATTGGTTGAAAAACCATTCCCAGAAAGTAGTTATTAGTGGTTCACAGTCTCGCTGGAAGAGCATAATGAGTGTGGTTCCGCAGGGATCACTTCTGGATCCATTTCTCTCATATGTGCCAACTCAATGGATGATGGAGCACCCACGGGGAAAAAATGGTGGGTGCTTAGCACCCACTGGGAGACCCCCCTATCAGAATCTCTCCCTCCCTTCAGCACCTCCTGCCCACCAGAAAGCCCTCATGATCAGCACCTCCCCCTCACTCCCTATGCCTCCCACCTACCACAAACAACTGTTTTGAGGCATGCAGGAGTCTGCGGGGGGGGGCGGGAGTGAGGACGCAGTGTGCTTGGGGGGGTGGAGGGGGGGTGGGAAGAGGCAGGGCAGAGGCGGAGCAGGGACAGGAAGAGGTGGGGCAGGGATGAAGAGGGGGGTGGGATGGGGCTTTGGGGAAGGGGGTGAAGTGGGGGCAGGGTCTGGGGAAGAGCCAGGAGGTGATCAACCCCCAGCAGTTTGAAATGTTGGCGACTGTGACTTTTCTTCAATATCTTTATCAATGATTTAGATCAGTGATGGGCAATCTGCGGCCCATCAGGGTAATCTGCTGGCAAGCCACCAGACAGTTTGTTTACATTTGCATAGCTGCCCACAGCTCCCAGTGGCTGCGGTTTGCCATTCCTGGCCAATGGGAGCTGCGGGAAGTGGTGGCCAGAATGTCCCTGTGGTCCGCACCACTTCCCGCAGATCCCATTGGCCGGGAACAGTGAACCACAGCCACTGGGAGCTGTGGGGAGCCATGAAAATGTAAACAAACTGTCTTGTGGCCCGCCAGCCGATTACCCTGATGGGCCATGTGCGGCCCACAGGCTGCAGATTGCCCACCATTGATTTAGATAATGGCATAGGGAGTATACTTATAATGTTTGTGGACAATACCAAGCTGGGAGGGGTTGCAAGTGCTTTGGAGGAAAGGTTTAAAATTCAAAATTATCTAGACAAACTGGAGAAATGGACTGAAGTAAATAGGATGAAATTCAATAAGGAGAAATGCAAAGAACTCCAATTAGGAAGGAACAATCAGTTGCATGCATGCAAAATGGGAAATGACTGCCTAGGAAGGAATACTGCAGAAAAGGATCTGGGGGTCATAGTGGATCAAAAGCTAAATATGAGTCAACAATGTAACACTACTGCAAGAAAAAGTGAACATCATTCTGAGATGTATTAGCAGAAGTGTTGTAAGCAAGACATGAGAAGTAATTCTTCCGCTCTACTCCATGCTGATTAGGCCTCAAGTGGAGTAGTGTGTCCAGTTCTGGGTGCTACATTTCAGAAAAGATGTGGACAAATTGGAGAGAGTCCAGAGAAGAGCAATACAAATTGTCAGCAAGTTAAAGAAGTATGGGCTGGATGAATGCACTATAAGGTGGGTAGAAAGTTGGCTAGATTGTTGGGCTCAACGGGTAGTGATCAATGGCTCCATGTCTAGTTGGCAGCCAGTGTCAAGTGGAGTGCCCCAGGGGTCGGTCCTGGGGCCGGTTTTGTTCAATATCTTCATAAATGATCTGGAGGATGGTGTGGATTGCACTCTCAGCAAATTTGCGGATGATACTAAACTGGGAGGAGTGGTAGATATGCTGGAGGGCAGTGATAGGATACAGAGGGACCTAGACAAATTGGAGGATTGGGCCAAAAGAAATCTGATGAGGTTCAATAAGGATAAGTGCAGGGTCCTGCACTTAGGACGGAAGAACCCAATGCACAGCTACAGACTAGGGACCGAATGCTAGGCAGCAGTTCTGCGGAAAAGGACCTAGGGGTGTGTCACGGAGTCCCTGAGCGATGCTCTGGAACTGCTCCCCATGAAGCCAGTCAGGACTCTGGGGCAGTCGCCTTTCTGTGAGCAGCCTGTCTTCAGGACACGCAGCTCACACAGCTTCCACCTTCCTGGGTCTGACCTCGGAGCATTCAGCATCCTCTGCCCCTCCGTGCGCTTCCCCCAGCGAGTCCGCCCAGGCGGGCTCCTGGGGAAGCCAGAGGGTCCTGCACCCCAACTTCGCAGTCAGACGTGACTCTCAGCCAGCCAGTAACACAGAAGGTTTATTAGATGACAGGAACATGGTCTAAAACAGAGCTTGCAGGTGCAGAGAACGGGACCCCTCAGCTGGGTCCATTTTGGGGGGCAGTGAGCCAGACAACCACGTCTGCACTTCACTCCATGTCCCAGCCAGCCCCAAACTGAAACTCCCCTCCAGCCCCTCCTCCTCTGGGCTTTGTTCCTTTCCCGGGCCAGGTGGTCACCTGATTCCTTTGTTCTCCAACCCTTTAGCTCTCACCTTGCAGGGGGGAAGGGCCCAGGCCATCAGTTGCCAGGAAACAGGGTGTCGGCCATTCTCTGTGTCCAGACTCCTGCACACACATGCCCTCTAGGGCTCTGCAATGATCATACACCCTTACTCCACCCCCTAGATACTTAAGAACTGCCTAGGGGAAACTGAGGCACCCCCACACTATTCAGAGGAAACATTAAGAATAGTCCCACTTCGTCACATCTCTCCCCCCTTCGAGATCGAACTGAGCGGGGTCACTTTAGCCGGTGACCTGGGGAAGTTCGAAGCCACCAACGTTCCCATGGATGCCCCAGCATCTCTCCCATTCCTTGGTAGGAGTTACACCAGGCCCTTCCATTTTCACACCCTCCCTTAGGTCAGGGGTGGTCGATAGCACTCGCAGGCCGCATGTGGGAAGGTTTATGCAGCCCATGCCCTTTGGCCACCCCAAGAATGTCTCCCCATTGACCATCACCTTCTGCTCCCACTGGAGGTCCGAGGGGCCTGGCCCCAGGAAACTCCACACAGACATATAGGTTGGGGTCAGGAGTGGGAGCCTGTCCACATCCCCAACCATCTGGCTGACGGAGTCTATGGCCTTGGGACCCAGCAAGGGAGCTAGACACCGGGGCTTTTCCGCAGGGTCCCCTTGGTTCAAATCGCCAGCCTGCTCAAAGGCAGTGAGGTGGGCATCCACACCCCCCCCCTCCTTAACCAGGGGCAGCAATTTAGTCTCGAGGTTCCCTGCGGAACTGGCCCCCCGGGATCTATCCCCACTCACCCCGGGGAGGTCCCCTAGGCCTCTCCGCTCCCCCACCGCCAGTTCATGCTGCTGCTGCTTCTGCAGCTCTTTCTCGGGCTCTCGCTGTCCCCCACAGTCCTCTTGCTCTCTCAGACTCAGCTCCAATCCCGTCCGTCTCGATCCCCCGATGGGGAACCTGATCGTGAAGACCCTCGTCTGGTCGGGGACAGGAGTCTTGGCGATGCCTGGCTCCCGCTCCAGCTGCTCCCAGATCCTGCTATAGCCCCAGTTGGGGTCAGGAATCTGTTCCTTAGAGCGGTCATCCTCCTCCAGCTGCACGATTAACTCTGCTTTGGTGAACTTTCCAACGCTCAGCCCTCTCTTTCTGCACAGGGTTACAATGTCCTTCTTAAGGAGACAGTGACAGGCCATCACTCCGCTCCTCCCAAGTTGTTGTGGACTCACAGGCCCGTGTGTTCTCAGCTCCCCACGGTTTCCAGGGAGAACCCCTAGTGTGCCAGCCCTTCTCGAGGTCACCACCTCTTTGCCAGGGTTGAGCTGCAGACTCTTCCGTCCGCCCCTTGGACTGCTCGCTGCAATCCCCAGGGGAACCCTGTTACTGCAAAAGTCCTTCTCTCTCCCCGGGCCAAGCTGCAGGCTCCTCCGCCCCTGAGACTGCTCACTGCAGTCCCCAGGGGGACCCCATTACTGCACAGTACTTCTCGCTGGTCACACACTCCCAGGGGTTAACCGCCCCCCGAAACCGCTCCTCTCTGAGCCTTCAGCAGGCCTGGTCCTCGGCAATCCCCCTTCGTGTTACTGCTCCCCAGTCACTTACTGCAGGAAGCGCCATCCACGGGGTGCAGTACATCCCACCGCTGCCACCAGTTGTCACGGAGTCCCTGAGCGATGCTCTGGAACTGCTCCCCATGAAGCCAGTCAGGACTCTGGGGCAGTCGCCTTTCTGTGAGCAGCCTGTCTTCAGGACACGCAGCTCACACAGCTTCCACCTTCCTGGGTCTGACCTCGGAGCATTCAGCATCCTCTGCCCCTCCGTGCGCTTCCCCCAGCGAGTCCGCCCAGGCGGGCTCCTGGGGAAGCCAGAGGGTCCTGCACCCCAACTTCGCAGTCAGACGTGACTCTCAGCCAGCCAGTAACACAGAAGGTTTATTAGATGACAGGAACATGGTCTAAAACAGAGCTTGCAGGTGCAGAGAACGGGACCCCTCAGCTGGGTCCATTTTGGGGGGCAGTGAGCCAGACAACCACGTCTGCACTTCACTCCATGTCCCAGCCAGCCCCAAACTGAAACTCCCCTCCAGCCCCTCCTCCTCTGGGCTTTGTTCCTTTCCCGGGCCAGGTGGTCACCTGATTCCTTTGTTCTCCAACCCTTTAGCTCTCACCTTGCAGGGGGGAAGGGCCCAGGCCATCAGTTGCCAGGAAACAGGGTGTCGGCCATTCTCTGTGTCCAGACTCCTGCACACACATGCCCTCTAGGGCTCTGCAATGATCATACACCCTTACTCCACCCCCTAGATACTTAAGAACTGCCTAGGGGAAACTGAGGCACCCCCACACTATTCAGAGGAAACATTAAGAATAGTCCCACTTCGTCACAGGGTGACAGTGGACGAGAAGCTGGATATGAGTCAGCAGTGTGCCCTTGTTGCCAAGAAGGCCAATGGATTTTGGGATGTATAAGTAGGGGGATAGCGAGCAGATTGAGGGACGTGATCGTCCCCCTCTATTTGACATTGGCGAGGCCTCATCTGGAGTACTGTGTCCAGTTTTGGGACCCACACTACAAGAAGGATGTGGATAAATTGGAGAGAGTCCAGCGAAGGGCAACAAAAATTATTAGGGGTCTGGAACACATGACTTATGAGGAGAGGCTGAGGGAACTGGAATTGTTTAGTCTGCGGAAGAGAAGAATGAGGGGGGATTTGATAGCTGCTTTCAACTACCTGAGAGGTAGTTCCAGAGAGGATGGTTCTAGACTATTCCCAGTGGTGGAAGAGGACAGGACAAGGAGTAATGGTCTCAAGTTGCAGCGGGGGAGGTTTAGGTTGGATATTAGGAAAAACTTTTTCACTAGGAGGGTGGTGAAACACTGGAATGCGTTGCCTAGGGAGGTGGTGGAATCTCCTTCCTTAGAAGTTTTTAAGGTCAGGCTTGACAAAGCCCTGGCTGGGATGATTTAATTGGGGATGGGTCCTGCTTTTGAGCAGGGGGTTGGACTAGATGACCTCCTGAGGTCCTTTCCAACCCTGATATTCTATTATTCTATTCTATGATTCTAAATAATTTAAGACCTAGAAAACATGACCTATGAGGGAAGATTGAAAAATTTGGGTTTGTTTAGTCTGGAGAAGAGAAGACTGAGAGGAGACATGATAACAGTTTTCAAGTACATAAAAGGTTGTTACAAGGAGGAGGGAGAAAAATTGTTCTCCTTAACCTCTGAGGATAGGACAAGAAGCAATTGGCTTAAATTGCAGCAAGGGCAGTTTAGGTTGGACAATGAGGAAAAACTTCCTAACTGTCAGGGTGGTTAAGCACTCAAACAAATTGCCTAGGGAGATTGTGGAATCTCCATCACTGGAGATTTTTAAGACTAGGTTAGAAAAACACATGTCACGGATGGTCTAAATAATACCTAGTCCTGCCATGAATGCAGGGGACTGTAGAAGGTCAGAAGTTCTCAACCAGGAGTACACAGTTATCTTCCAAGGGGGTACATCAACTCACCTAGTTTTACAACAGGCTACATAAAAAGCACTAACGAAGTCAGTACAAACTAAAATTTCATACAGACAATGATTTGTTTATACTGCTCTTTATACTATACACTGAAATGTAAGTACAATATTTATATTCCAATTGATTTATTTTATACTTATATGGTAAAAATTAGAAAATAATCAATTTTTCAGTAATAGTGTGTTGTGACACTTGTATTTTTATGTCTGATTTTGTAAGCAAGTAATTTTTAAGTGAGGTGAAACTTGGAGGTACACAAGACAAATGAGACTCCTGAAAAGGGTTCAGTAGTCTGGAGAGTTTGAGAGCCACTGTACTAGATGACCTCTTGAGTTCCACTCCAGTCCTATGATTCTATTATTCTATATTAGGAACCTTTCAAGGACTAGACGCTTATAGAGCCTCTTGCTCAGACCATCTGTCATGCTTTCCTGTGGGATCAAAATAGCTGAAAGAGTTTAGTGTACCAAAACAATTGTATCAAAAGTAAGGATGGCAGCTAGAATTGGGGTGGTTACAGTACATATTTGGCATTTAATGCACACAGAAACGTGAGCTACGGTTCTAAACTACTGTGTATAGATTTTCATATTCAGAGGAAAGATACTAGCTAAAGATTACTGCACAGAAGGCTTTGGCTGTGAATTTTCAAAGCTATCTATGGGATTTGGAAGCCAAATTCCTATTAAAATGAATGAGAATTAGGTTTCAGAAAAATGCCCCAAGGATTTTGAAAAGCCCAGCCTTCATGGCTTAGTATCTAGCTAACGATTATGATCCCTACATAAAGGGCCTGATTTAACATGATATTTCCATAACTCAATTGTTATACCAGCCATACAACAGATGAAATGTAAATCAAGCCCAAAGAACTCTGTCTTTATGTACACAGAGAAGCTGCTACCAAAATTGTCAGTACATAAATTTTAATATGCCACTGGCTGTCGATTAACAGTGAAGCCATAGATCCTTATGGGGAAAAAAATAAGAAGCTTATCTCTATGCATAAGGTACCATTAGTATTAGATAAAAAATTTCCATCAAAGTGATTTTTTTAGAGAAAAATACCTTTTTATTTTAATTAAAATTGATATTTTTGCAGAAAGTATCTGTTTTCATCACATTTCTGGGTTTTTTTTGAAAAAGCCTGAAAAAATTAAAAGAAAAATTTCAAGAAAATGAAAACAAATACTTTGTAATTTTCACAAGAAAAAAAGTCCTTAATGAGATCTAATGTTTATAATTTAACATTGAAATAAATGTCTATAAAAGATGAATTTTAATTCTGTAGATCTTTACTGTAATGCTTAACCAAAAAGAAAACCATACTGCTAACTTTTAAGAGAAGCCATTTATTTTTCAAGAACTTGCCCCTTTCTACCTGGTTCAATCTGGGTCTCTACAATATTGTTTTCAAACGCCTTAAAGAAATGAATAATATATGAAACTGCACTGAAGCATAACATTTCAAATTTAAGAAATGCAAATATCCTTTTGACACATCAGCATCTTTATTCAGGTTTGTTGGCTTTTAGCCACAGCTCTCATACTTTCGTAATCCAAAAGAGTGGTTATCTGCACATTCTGTATTATTTCTCTCCTTCTATATAACAAGGAGTCCGGTGGCACCTTAGAGACAAACAGATTTATTTGGGCATAAGCTTTTGTAGGAAAAAAAACACTTCTTCAGATGCATGGAGTGAAAATTACAGATGCAGGCATTATATACTGACACATGAAGAGAAGAGAGTTACCTTACAAGTGGAGAACCAGTGTTGACAGGGCCAATTCAATCAGGGTAAATGTAGTCCACTCCCAATAATTGATTAGGAGGTGTCAATTCCAGGAGAGGCAAAGCTGCTTTTGTAGTAAACCAGCCACTCCCAGTCCCTATTCAAGTCCAAATTAATGGTGTTAAATTTGCAAATGAATTTTAGTTCTGCAGTTTCTCTTTGAAGTCTGCAAAAAGAAAAGGAGTACTTGTGGCACCTTAGAGACTAACAGATTTATTTGAGCATAAGCTTTCTTGAGCTACAGCTCACTTCATCGGATGCATCACGAAAGCTTATGCTCAAATACATTTGTTAATCGCTAAGGTGCCACAAGTACTCCTTTTCTTTTTGCGGATACAAACTAACACGGCTGCTACTCTGAAATCTTTGAAGTCTGTTTCTGAAGGTTTTTTGTTCAAGTTTGGCTACTTTTAAATCTGTTATAGAATGTCCAGGAAGATTGAAGTGTTCTCCTACTGGGTTTTGTATGTTACCATTCCTGATGTCCGATTTGTATCCATTTATTCTTTTACGTAGAGACTGTCCGGTTTGGCCAATGTAGATGGCAGAGGGGCATTGCTGGCACATGATGGCATATATAACATTAGTAGATGTGCAAATGAATATATGTCTCCTCATATATTTCCTTCAACTTCATACATGGGTAGTTTACAGGTTTGTTAATTCTACCAGCCATCACCCTGAATTTCCCTTCCATGCCCCTCATTATTAACAATTAGCAGATGAACATGCCCAGATGTTCAAAATCTTTCTAAAATTAGGTCTACACTGCAGAGCCTATATTGGCATAGCTATGTCAGCATAGTTATGCTGGCATAGTCCTCTAGCCTAGAGGCAGTGTACACCAACAGAAGGAGTTTTTCTGGAAAACCACCTCCACACATGGTGTTAGATATGCTGGTATAGCTGCATCTAAACTGGGTTTTCTTATTGGCATAGCTATGTCACTGAGGGTACTGTTTTTTTCACACTTGTGACCAAAACACCTATGCCAATATAAATTTTAAGTGTAGACCAAGCCTACAATATATCATCAATTCCATGAAACAGTAACCACTCAGCTTTTATGAAGAACTTCATCATTACCTTTATTGTTGTCAAAAGAGCTGCACCAACATTAGGTTTTTTGTTTTGTTTATTATTTACAATGCTTCTATATATGGCAAGGAATATTTTTTCTTGTATACATATCTCAATATTATCTCAATAAAAAAATATTCCTTGGCAAATCACCGACACATTAGCAGTCCTATGTAGGACCTGATCATGCAACTGGACCCACGGGTATCACCCCTTTCTGTTCCTATACAATTTACACCAGTTGAGAATCCTCACACATTTTGGTGTGAAGAAAAATTACAAACAAGTAGCTCCACTTCTGTTAGAGGGCCCACCAAATATCAATTAATTATTTATTCTTTGATATGCAGCTGTGAGATTATCAAAAGCTGGCTATTTTTTTTTTTTGTGGGATTCAATTCAATAAGCATCTAACACCAGATATTAAAAATGTAAAAATAAGTGTGCATGATTGTATGGTGGATGAATTTACAGAGACAAGGCAGGTGAGGTAATATCTTTTATTGGACCAACTTCTATTGGTGAGACAGACAAGCTTCCAAGCTTACACAGAGCTCTTCTTCAGATCCGGTCTCTTTCACAAACACAAGTTGGTCCAATAAAAGATATTACCACACCCGCCTTGTCTCTCTAATATCCTGGGACCAAGAGGGCTACACAACACTACAAACTGTGGAGGAATGTACATCAGTGTCAGTTTACTGTAAAATCATATGTAATTTCCAGTAAATTCTTAAAGTGAGTTCCAATTCCACAGTTGCTTCAACAGGAGCTGCAGCTGTTTTAATCATTCTGGGAAGAGGTGATAATGCCAGTGCTTATCACTCAGTTACAAAGAAATTAACTCATTATGTTTTGCTATTTGCTTAAAGCCCAAACTTTCTGTGCACTATGATGGACTGTTACTTATCTGCTCCTTTTATTATATAATCTGTCAGTACTTGGACATTAAGGATTAATTCTATTAACATTCACTGACATTTTCGAATATAAAAATCAAATTGTTTTTAGACTCTTCTATCAAAATGTTATCCATTCTCTCTTTATTTCTCAATTTCTTGGTGATATTGTCAGTGAAGTAATCAAAGATGAGTTGGTTTAGGACATAAAATAAAGCTATCATTTGGGGAAAGCTTCTTACTACTCAATACATACCAAGGGCTTATCTACATGAACAAGCAGGGCTTGTCTGCACTTGAAATGCTATAGTGGAGCGCAGCTGCGTCATTATAGCATTTCAGTGTAGGCACTATCTGCGCTGACTGGTAGGGATCTCCCACTGGTATAGGTAATACCCCTGCCCAAGAGGCAGTAGCTAAGTCAACAAAAGAATTCTCTGTCTATACTAAAGGCTAGGTCAGTTTAACTACATTGCTCAGGGGTGTGGATTTTTCCCACCCCGGAGTGATGTAGCTGGGTCAACCTATTTTTTTAGCATAGATCAGACCTGTATCCTTGTCTATAGATTATGTATATTGATTACCTAAGAATTCCCAGTTATCACTTTGTGAGTTGCCAGCTTATTAATATATTTAGCAGAGTCACAAACACTCTAACTCAGTAAGGTAGATAGAAAGACTACTAAATGTACATCTGCATATCCATATACTCATACTATGCCTTGCAGAACGACCTGAAATGTTAGCCATTATCTTCCTCCTCACCGTCACCTTCCTCCTCATTGCCATTAGCCATCATTCTGGCCCCTTCCAAGGGCTAAATCTCTCTCTCTCCTGCCCTTACAGGGTGAGATGTAACTTTCATAATATGTTATGCGGACACCAATATATCTAATGCATATTCAGAAGGGGTTTTCCCCTTTTTCCTTATTGGTATTTCCTCGCCCTACTAATGTTGAATAGGCTAACTTATATAGGTTAGTATATTGATACATGGAATTACAATTTCAGCTCATGATCATATTTGTCACATCTTTCTTAAGCGGATTTTTGGTTATTACTTCCACGTTCCTTGTGGTAACACTTACTGGAACATTCTACCTCCCACCATTGAGCAAGATTTGCTTAGTTCCTAAAATCTAAAGGTAACCATTGATCTATGTCAAGGGTTACGGCCTACTTACGACACTTATGCTAGTTTATGTTTCGGCTAATGTCTTACAGGATATAGGATACCGTAGATTTCTTGCATTACAGCTGAATATAATGAAAACATCTAAATATAATGAAGGCAAGGCAGTGAAAAAGGGCAAGCTAGCCCAATGGGCTACAGGCCTGAGTTTGCAGCAAGCTGGGGTGTGCTTGTAGCCCACACTAGTATGCCAGGGACTAACTGTGCATGTGGATCCTGCTGTCATACATTAACAGTTTATAAATACACTTTGATCGAGTCCTCTTTGAAATGGGATTAGATCAAAGCATGTTAACAAGCTGTTAATGCGTACAGCAGGGTGCACCCTGACAGTTAGTGCACCACAGGCTAGTGTGGGGTAGATTCACACCCCAGTTTGCCATGAACTCATTGAAGACAAGCCCTAACATACATTTGAGTGTGTTCTAACCCTATTAGAAATAGAATTTGTATTCCACACATATGAAATATTTTCCGCCCAATCATACTGAGCTATTGTTTTTGTTCTCCACTTCATACTCCACTCCCACCTTCCCATTTTTGGCATATAAAAGAATCAGATTCTCTGTACCTGGGAGGGTGGATAGAATGGCTTAGTCTCTCCTGAGGCTGATATTAATGCTGCTTCTTCATCAAATTGTAAAAGAATTATGCAAATTGTAATGACAGGTTTCAGAGTAGCAGCCGTGTTAGTCTGTATCTGCAAAAAGAAAAGGAGTACTTGTGGCACCTTAGAGACTAACAAATTTATTTGAGCATAAGCTTTCGTGAGCTACAGCTCACTTCATCGGATGCATGGATCGGATGAAATGAGCTGTAGCTCACGAAAGCTTATGCTCAAATAAATTTGTTAGTCTCTAAGGTGCCACAAGTCCTCCTTTTCTTTATGCAAATTGTAAGTGATTCAAAAGGTCACCTCTGCAATGCTTCCTGTTTATATTAGTTCAGTGAGCAGTAAACCTGAGGCTCAGTAAACATAAACTCATGTTCCTAATAAAATAGCAATTAATCCTACCAAATGAGTCACTAGACCAGTGGTGGGCAACCTGAGGCCCGTCAAGGTAATTCTGCTGCTCAGAGCTCACAGTGGCCGCGGTTCACTGTTCCTGGTCAATGGTGCTGCGGGAAGCAGCGCGTAGCCACAGGCACAGGTTGGCTGCTGCTTCCCGCAGCTCCCATTGGGTGGGAATGGTGGACCGGTCAGTGTAAAGAAACTGTCTTGTGGCCTGCCAGTGAATTACCCTGACAGGCCGCAGGTTGCCCACCATTGCACTAGACTCTATTTTTAACCACCTGTTTTGGGAATCACCTAAACATAATATTATGGCTGACACCATCATTATTATTTGTGATCACTTTAGACACATTTTCCTGGTTCTGCATTCCAGAACCTCAGAGCTGGGCCACCAGAACCCCTGGTGAAGATGGGGTCAAGTACCATTTGGAATATCTATGTATGCTACAAGCAGTATTCAAATGGTCACAGCAAAGCAGACATTGTTTGACTAACAGGTCTCATTGCCTCATGCATGAAGTTCATGTCTAGCTTATAGAAGCAAAAATGCCTTTGCACTGAAACAAAGTTCAAAATCTACTACCTGTATTGGGTCAGAAATATGGGCCCTCTTATAGGCAGACTTGGAGTGGCTAGAAACATTCCATATGCTCTGTCAGTGCCAAATCCTGAGCGTAAAGTAGTTTGATTTTGTGTGGGATGTCACAATCTTGCAGAGATCTGGCCTTCCTTCAGTTGCTCATTACACTCAAAAGTGTCATTGCATGTTCTTTAGCCATGTTGCCAGGACAGGCAAAAACAGCCCAGCTCATAAAGAAAAGGAGTACTTGTGGCACCTTAGAGACTAACCAATTTATTTGAGCATGAGCTTTCGTGAGCTACAGCTCACTTCATCAGATGTTTACCGTGGAAACTGCAGCAGACTTTATATACACACAGAAATCATGAAACAATACCTCCTCCCACCCCACTGTCCTGCTGGTAATAGCTTATCTAAAGTGATCAACAGGTGGGCCATTTCCAGCACAAATCCAGGTTTTCTCACCCTCCACCCCCCCACACAAATTCACTCATGATGCTCTCAGACTCTCCACAGTGAGCAACAGCAGGGGAGGAGGGACCGGCAAGTGGGAGGACTGAGCAGAGAGGAGTGGGAAGGAGAGGAGGGATGCCTGCAGTGAGCAGGGAGCGGGATGATTGGGGAGTAGGGGGAGGGAGGAGGGACTGGCGAGTAGCAGCGGAGGGGAGGTCATTAATGGCATTAGAACCTTTAGATCAACAGCACAGATGTCTATTACTTGAGCTAACTGAGTAATTAGTAGTAGTACATGGTTGTATTCCTCTGCATGGACTATCCACTAGCGGAGAAAGTGCCACACATTTTGTCCGTGCTTTACAACTAGAGAGAAGAAGAATGTTGGGAGTCAGGAATCCTTTCACACAGTTACAAGGTCTGGAAGGAAATGTGCTCTATTGGGTACAAATTCTTCCTCCCTGTTGTCCTTCCCTAAGCCTGACCCCTTCTATCCTTTCCCCCTCCAGACTGTCCCTGTCTCAGTCTTCATGTAAATCTCCAGTGAGTCCCTGCCCAGTTGCCCCAGCTCCCCACCTCACCAATAATTCCTGTCTTCTCTCTTCCCCGACTCCTCACACCTCTGTTTCCTCATTCTCTCCCACAGTATATAGGTGTGAGAAGGGAAGGGTAATGAGAACACAGAAGAGACACTGTCCCCATTCTCAGTTCTGGTGCCTAGCAGCATCGTAGCCATTACTGTCAGGAGGAGAAAATGCTGCCCCTGCAGCTCTGGTCTGGAAAAGATTGTCAATTGATGGGGATGGTGCATGGAGTCAGGTCAGCATTGTAGCCCAGAGATCTAGCTTTATTATTTATTTTATTTAGCAGTAACACAAGGAACCAACAGGCCTGTATCCTGTAAGACATTGGCTTCGGCAGCTAGCATAATGCTTGAGGCCTATGAACTTTGGCACAATTAAATGGCTTAATGGTCACCCCTAAATTTTGGGGAACTGGGAATAAAGTGTTTAAGGGGGAAGTTTGTCCATAATGACACCAGCCAAACACAGGCACATGAGCTGACACCAGGTTTATAATGGGAACATCTGCAGATGTCTGACCACAAGAGTGCCATGGCAACAAACTGAAATATACGATAATAAATTGAGATCATTAATATATTCACATACAGGGGAAGGACAGTAGGGTGAGAACATACAAATAAGTATTAGTAGGGTGAGAAAATACAAATAAGGAAGAGGGGAGAATACTCTACTGAATGCAGTAGCGAAAGAGGTTAACATACTATAAAAGTTGTATCCCACCCTGTGGGCAGTAGGAGAGAGAGATGTAGCCCTTGGGAGATGCCAGGATGATGGGCACTGGTGATGATGAGGAAGGTGACAGTGATAAGGAAGATAATGGTTAACATTGCAAATTGTTCTGCAGGGATGGCGTCAGTATATGGATGTTCAGATGTATCTGTATCTCTATCTACCCTGCTGGGTTAGAGTGTTTGTGACTTTGCTAAACTATTACAAATATAGAAGTGTTCCTAAAGTGTGAGTATTGCAACTGTGCACATTGGGGCTCCCAAGTGAACAGTAATTTTAATAATACTGGGCCTGATATTGAGAGAAAAACCTGTCAAACCTCAGAGTGATAACTGGGAATTCTTAAGTGAACAGTATAATACATGCACAGTACATTGGTCAGGCTTTGACACATAGGAGCTTTCTGTGGGATGCTTCGTGAAGACAGAATATTTGGAGAATTTATTTGGGAGCCTATAACAGGCCAATCCTGAGCACATGTGAACCATGAGTTTTTTAATATGTGCATCACTACTAGCTCTGCCTATATTGAAGGGCCATATTCTCAGCTGCATTGAGTTTACACTTAGAAAAGCTGAGGAGAGCAGGCAGCAAAGGTGGCTCTCAACCAGTCCTGGGCTAGCAACCTAGTTTTTCTTCGATCTGGTTGCTAAATGGGCTGTGCCAGCTCTGTTTCACCTAAGCATTCCTGTCCATTGGGGGAATTTTCACCTTCCCTCTTCTTTTGCTTTGCACTTCAAAACAAAGCAGGCTGCACTGTGTGCAAGGACACTGCCTAATACTATAGTATTTAGCAGTGGTTCCCAAACTTGTTCCACTGCTGGTGCAGGGAAAGCCCCTGGCGGGCCGGGCCGGTTTGTTTACCTGCTGCATCTGCAGGTTCGGCCGATCCCAGCACCCAGTGGCCACGGTTCGCTGCTGCAGGCTAATAGGAGCTGCTGGAAGCAATCAGTTTGCAAACACCCAGAAGATAATAAGGTGTAAGTAACAGTCAGTATAGACGTATCAAGAATAAATTGTGTCAAATCAACTTAATAGCTTTCTTTGACACGGTAACAAGCTTTGTGGAGAGGGGAAAGCAGTGGATGTGGTATATCTTGACCCCAGTAAGGCTTTTGATACTGTGTTGCATGACCATCTCATAAACAAACGAAGGTGATACAACCTAAATGAAGCTCTTATAAGGTGGGTACATAACCGGTTGGAAAACATTCTCAGAGAATAGTTATCAGTGGTTCAGAATCAAGCTGGGAGGGCATATCAAGTGGGATCAGTTCTGGGCCTAGTTCTGTTCAATATCTTCATCAATTATTTAGATAACGGCATAGAGAATACACTTATAAATTTTGTGGAAGATACCAAACTGGGAGGGGTTGGAAGTGCTTTGGGGGATATGATTAAAATTCAAAATGATCTGAACAAACTGGAGAAATAGTCTGAATTAAACAGGATGAAATTCAATAAGGACAAATGCAAAGGAAGGAAGGAACTTAGGAAGGAACAATCAGATGCACACATACAAAATAGAAAATCACTACCTAGGAAAGAGTACTGCGGAAAGGGATCTTGGGGTTATAGTGGATCACAAGCTAACCATGAGTGAACAGTGTAAGACTGTTGCAAAAAAAGAAAATATCATTCTGGGATGTATCAGCAGGAGTGTTGTAAGCAGTAAATCTTTCATACTGATAAGGCCTCAACTAGAGTAGTGTGTCCAGTTCTGGACACCACATTTCAGGAAAGATATGGACAAATTGGAGAAAGTCAAGAGGAGAGAAACAAAAATGATTTAAAGTCTAGAAAACATGACCTATGATGAAAATTGGAAAAAATGGGTATGTTTAGTCTGGAGAAGAAAAGATTGAGGGTGGACATGATAACAGTTTTCAAGTACATAAAAGGTCTGGTGTCTACAGATTGGTTAACAAAAGAGTGTCATGTGAGGTATCTACTGAGAGCCTGGGTTGCACTGGTCCTCATAATCATTGTGAAATATATGTACAGATAATATGTAAGGAGTTATGTGTATAGTGAAAATTATGTTATTAATGTAGGCGAGTTGGGGACCATTCACCAGAATGATAAATTAGTTTCTTTAAGGCAGAAGGTGTTTATTTATCAGTCTGTCTAACATGAGTACTGTATACTTCAAAGTGAATGCCTATTTACATTCTGAGTAAAATACTAATCAAGTGATTGCAAAGTCTCCAGAGTTGATCCTAAACAGTGATTATCCTGTTTGCAAACACAGGCAATGGAATTTTGGACTTCAGCTGCAAGGGCAGAGACAATTTTTGCATCTTTCTTTTGTGGAGGCAAGAGGACAGCATTCTTGTCTCATGATCAGAATTCACAGCCAAGCCTGGCTGTCATACACGGAAAGGATTTTTGGAGAACTTTTGCTTTATATGACATGAGCATATTTTGTTACTTTAATATAGGCTCTAGCATATGGGTTACAACTTTATTTTATATGTAACCCTTTGTTTCCAATATTTCTGCTTGTCTGTATTTGAATATCTGTTCTTTGTTAATTAAACCGATATGTGCTTGCTGTCTGTTAAGTGGAGCCAAGTTCTACGGTGTAACTGGAAGCTGGGGTGCACCATTCCCTTGGGAGCAGAAAATCTGGGAATTCTGTGAGTTTCCAGTGGATCAAGGGGACAACTGTGCAGTCCGGGGGACAACTGGAGGAGTTGGGGATAGAAGGGTGCCCGTTGTTAACCTGAAAAGAGAGAGCGGGGTCTGCAGATGCTTGAAGGCAATGCTTGTGTTGCCAGAGGTTTGTGGAGTTAGGTCACTGACCCACAGCAGGCACAGACAAAGCTTTCTCACACTGAAGGCATGTGGTAGGAAGTTGCCTTTCAACTGGGTATCTCTAAGGAAGCATCACACTGCTCTCGCCATCTTTACTGCATTTGGGCAATACTTGTATTAGCATACTTTCCCTCACTTTTGTTCACTGATCAAGAAAGTATCCATGTTGCAGCATGGCTACAGTGGAAAACTGTAAAAATAATAAGGACACACATGTTTAATTAATATTAATTAATAAATCCAAGTTTGCTGAGACAACATTGTTTGTTTTTTTGTTTTTAACCTGTAATTAGTCTGCAGTAACTTTAGCTTCTAATCTAGCAATTCTGCCTATGTTCAGGGGGAAGTCATCATCTTTGCCTCTCACCCTCCCCATTTCTTCCTTCAGAGATTGATCTGTGAGAATTCTATCTTTGGCTGCTTGCGTATCACCTGGAATCAAAATTTCATAGCACAAAAGAATGAATCATTGCTGTCCAAGACCACTAATATCAAGAATTATTTTGAAGCACTTTGATAGGTAGATCACTTGAAGAGGTCCATAATATGGAACAATATTCTGTGCTCCAAAACTATGTGGTACTACAAAACACATATTAAAAAAAAACACCCTAAGTTGTCATTTAGGCACTCAAATGTAAGAAATGACAGATTTATGGTTAACCATGCAACCTAAACTCTGCGCTGTGTGTGTCAACCCTATGCAGTAAATGACATAGAGATGTCATTGTATATGTGATAATATAATTTAATACTGTAGCATAATGCATGAACATAAAGGGGCTGAAATAAGGTTGCCTGGACAACTGTAAATCTGGCATTTAATCACCTTCAGGTGGTTGATATTTGAACTTAATAACCATGTTTTTTTTTTAAATTGGGTATAAGAAATAAAGAGAATAAAATCAGTGATTTCTAATAGTTTGTAACTCAGCTGAACCTGAATGTAATATCATAGGACAAAGAAAAAGCACATTTTTATCCTGTGGGCTTTCAAATTTCATATGCCAGCTGAAAACAGAGAACATATTCGATCTTTGCTAAAAATCAGTTACAATGGAAAATATTAAGTAACGTAAATATAAGGATCATTACCAGATCCCCACATAAAAAAAAACAGAAGAATGTTACTGGGTTAGCTCTTCAGCTAGTTTCAGAGTAGCAGCTGTGTTAGTCTGTATCTGCAAAAAGAAAAGGAGTACTTGTGGCACCTTAGAGACTAACAAATTTATTTGAGCATAAGCTTTCGTGAGCTACAGCTCACTTCATCGGATGCATTCAGTGGAAAATACAGTGGGGAGATTTATATACACAGAGAACATGAAACCATGGGTGTTACCATACACACTGTAACGAGAATGATCAGGTAAGCTGAGCTATTACCAGCAGGCGGGGGGCGGGGGGAGGCTTTTGTAGTGATAATCAAGGTGGGCCATTTCCAGCAGTTGACAAGAATGTCTGAGGAACAGCCGGGGGGGGGGGGGGGGGGTCAGGGAGGAATAAACATGGGGAAATAGTTTTACTTTGTAATGACCCATCCACTCCCAGTCTTTATTCAAGCCTAAGTTAATTGTATCCAGTTTGCAAATTAATTCCAATTCAGCAGTCTCTCCTTGGAGTCTGGTTTTGAAGTTTTTTTGTTGAAGAATTGCCACTCTCTTTCTTCAAATAGTGTAATTAGGTTTTGTTATACTGAGGTCAACGGATCTGTGCTGATTTACAACAGCTAAGGATGTGAACTCAGACATAAGCAATGTAAGAACCTAAATAAGAACGGACATAGATTAAACTGTTCAGTACCACAGCATAATATCAGTATAAGGACAACACTTTAATGGCTACCAATGTACCTGCTACACGGTCACCGTTAAACCACTTTGCAGAAGATGTGTTTTAAAGACAAGAAGGAGGAAGATATTGGCCCGATTGAGGCCTTGTAGGTCTACTGCAATACAAACAAATAAATAGTAATAATAGTAGCAAATTTTGTTGTAAAAATGAAAATGTTACCTTTTCACAGCACACACGTACTTTTTTTTCCTCAAAACAATTCACAATTTCTCATGGGCCTATTAAGTAATAGCAGTTTACATTTTTATAGCACCTTCCATCTGAGGATAACAAAGCACTTTATGAACAAAGGTGGGGTAAATTTAAAAATACCCACATGAGGAGGATATCACAGTCACCTTACAGATGGGAAACTGAACCAGGGGGTGTAAGTGACTTGCTCATGGTCAGGCAGGAAGTCTGTAACAACACCAGATATGGGACTCACATCTTCTAATTCCTACACCTGTACTTGAATCACAAAGCCATCCTTTTTTCTTAATAACTGTGAGACAAAGAAAGGTTCTTATGGGACTCCTGTGGTGAGATCTCACAGTGATGACGAGTAACCCCTTTCTACAGATATTGTTGCTGCTTCATCTCATCCATATGCAAAAATACCTGGCTAGTTCATGGTAGCCTATGACAGAACACATTCCAGATTTCAGTAATGATCCAGTCTTCAAGCTTTCAAGCATGACAGCTTCCTCCATACTATTTTTGATTAGCTATTCTATTTTGTAACCAAAAACGCCCAAAACACATTTCACAGTCAGGCAATTGGAAGTATCTGTTATTTTCTTTCATACAAAAGAGTGTCATCAGAGCCTGTAAGGACAGAAGCTGAAGAAAAAGAAAGCAGTAATTGGAGATGGCAGATTTGGTTCATTAAGGATTTATTTATTCTCTAAATGCCAATGCTCCATAACATCTTCACCATATGTGCTTTCTCTTTAATTTAATGTCCACTCTCATAAATGTTTTCTTTTATCCCCACTGAAGAATAAATAAAATGTCTGACAGGATATGACGGCAACAGAGTTGATTTCACGTTTGAAAATAAAATAATTATGTTCAGGTTTGATATTTTTAACTGTAGACTTCTGGAAACAAGTTCTTGTTAAAAAAAATACTATTCTGACTTTTCCTTGCCTTTTTATTGGTTGAAAGCTTGTTAAATACACACTGTTGGGATCAAAGAGCAAACCTATTTTTTTTGTTACTTTAGTTCTTCTGATGGCACCAGAGTGACAGCCTTGTGAAATGAAGTCCACTATTTATCCACAAAACTGATGCAAAAGAAACAGGAGTATAGTGTATATTTTAGTATGTTAGAATTTTAGGTTGCAGTTTGATCTCCTAATGGCACTATTGCTTATTATGCACTCTTTAAACCCCAATCCAAGCAAAGCACTTAAGCACATGACTAGCCCCACTGAAATCAGTGGGGCTACTCCTGAGTTTACAGTTAATCACATGTTTAAGTGCTTGGCTGGATATTTTGCCAATCGTTATGAAAAGCAGTTCCTTCAGCAAAGAGGTCAATTGTATGAAAACTGTAGAAGAAAATATATTGTACATATAAATCCCTAACTCCTTACAGATTGGGTGAAGAAAATACTGTGCAGTCATTTATATGCTTCCACCATATTGTCAATTTCAAATGTGAACGAAATGGTCAAAAATAGCTTTATTTCTGTAGATCTGAGATCCATGGAATAGGCTAAGTTTGAAAAATATGCATGTTGCCTTTGTTGAGTTATGCAGACCAAAAAAAAAAAAAATCTGATTGGAACCTATAACAGTTTTTGGTTTTATTTTTTAGGCACTTGCAACAATAGGATTTTGCTGTACTTTTAAAAGGAAAATAATTTCTTAACTGAGACCACACACAGAAAAATTCAGCTCATAGCATTTTTCAGAAGAAAGTTATGAACCACAAAAATGAGGGGTTGTAACTTTAGTTGCAGTAACAACTAGTTACTTAACTTAAGTTACTTAACTTTAGTTAAGTGTAGCTTAGTTGTTACTGCTCATATAAGCTATATAGGGTTTGAACTCATATAAGCTCTTACTGGATATGTACACAAGTAGTTCTATGTAATCCAAATACAGAAATTCACTTCAAAATGTGCTTACCAAGAACATTTGTGCCAATAAACAATAGCACTGAAATCCTCATAGATAGAGAACAAAAGGGTACCTTGACGTTGCCAATGCAAATTAATTTAAAAATTAGATCAGATATTTAAGGGAAAATATTTGTAATTATTCATCATGCTCTACTGTATACAGAGTACACTGATTCATGCATGGAATGAGGTGAATTTAGACTAATAGAAACCAGTGATGTTTGAACCTCAAGGGATATTTACAGGAAACTTAGTGTGGATAAGCAGCCAAGATTTCAGATATATAAATGAACTTCTGTTTTGGAAATACTATAAGAACATTTTTGCACTGAGGATTTTTGGTGGTTCTTGGTTTTAGATGGATTAAATATGTAACTAGAATTCTTCCAATTCTACATCAACTCCATCTGAAGCCAGGAAATGGGCAGATGTGAAATGAAGAAACTGAAAAACAAACCCGAGCCACTTTTTTCAAACAGCAAAAAAGATTTTTGTTTAATTCTGGTGTGGAGAATATCTTCAAGTCATTTTGTATTTGATTAAAGCCATTTTTCTCTATTAATATCCCCCTGAGTTATTCAGATGTTTCAAAGAGAAAGTTGCATAGTAACAGCATTCTTCCACCTGCATTCAGTAAAAAGATTCCAGCTGCAAACATAAACAACTAAATCTCTTAAATCACCAATTAGATGTTATTACAATGCAGTTGACATACAAATCAAACTACATTTTCCCCAATTTTAACAGTGATTAACAGTTCATAACATATCACAGAACTTATTAAAATATAGTGAAACAGGACCTGGTCCAAAGTCTAAGTCCATGGAAAGATTCCATGGACTTTCACAGGCTTTGTGTATGACCCACAATGGTTTTATAATGAAAAATACGTAATACAATGAATAAATAAAGCTAACTGCAAATGAATAATATGCTAAAATAATATATTGCATGTTTGTAGACTTAGAGCTGGTCAGATAATTCATAACTTCTAGGTAAAGTGGGTTCTCCCTTCCTAAAGTGTCTGCAAACTAATTGCAGAACTCCTGAAGTTAAATTGTTGTACAGAAATACTCATGAATTCCCTCACCAGATAATTTTTGATCTGGAGGCCTTACAAACACTTCTTTGTGAATCGCTATATTTTAAAATTTGTGCTGTGTTGGATTAGTTGCACAAATCACATAGTAATGTTTCTGTTAAATGACTGGATAACTTGCCCATACACAGCCAACTGTGCAAATTTTAAACTGCATATTTGAATATAAAATCTGATAGTCCATTTAAAATCCACACAAATGGTTTTATGGTTTCAACAAAAAAAATGAGTATTGAAGCTTATATTGCTATTCAACCTCATCCTTAGTAGGAAAGCTTGTTTACTAAAAGATAATGGAAACAAAACACCAAGCACATGAACAAACAAACAAACAAAATAAATAAATAAATAAATCAGTAGAAGTGAATTAGTTTAAAACAAAACAACCCCCCCCCCCATATATTGTGTGCATGTGAGAGATATTTTTTTGGGATCCACCCAGGGCAGTAAGAGTTCTGGCCCTGCCTGCCCTGTAACTTTGGGGATCTTTGTGCTGTGCAGCTATGGTTCAATGCTCTGACTCCAGTAGTTTGCCCTCAAGCATAAGGTGCCAACCTGGCACTCAATACTCCTATCAGGGTAACACCAACAACTCTTCTAGTCCAGGGTCTACGAAATACGTCCTCCCCAAGTTCTTAATTACGAGATTCCTGGACTATCTCCCCTTTGGTTCATTACTCCCATAGACATGAAACCAGCTCCATATTTATCAGCTTATTTTGGCATATACCCCCCATACAGTTTGCACACCAGAGAACAATTGACAGGAAGAAAAACAATATGTTTATTTAGCACAAAAACCACAGATTCAGAGATGAAATAATGGGAAAGCAAATGTAAGCGGAGGAATAGTCCTGCTATTGTGGGGAACTTTCCTGGCTTCTGCACTACCCCGGTGAAGTAGGCTAGCGAAAGGATCTGAGTCCTTACTCCCACTTCCTTTACCCAGAGGCCTCCCTGCCCTTGGGACTCCCCTTTTCCACTCTCCTGTCTGGCAGAGTCCTCTAACCCCAACAAGGCTGGGCCCAGGATTCCTGGGGGGCTCAACCCCCAACCCTGCTGTGGACACCTAGGACAGGGGCTAGGGTGTCCCCACTCCGGGGTACTCTCTCTTCACTGCACACTTCTCTGACCCACTGACCATTACATACAATTTAATACAAATGCAAGTTATTTAATCAACAATTTAAAAAAGAGGAAGGAAAAATGGGAAAAGTTAAAAGGAAACACCCCGTTCTGTGGCAGGGAACATCACAAACCGTGTCTCTGGAATGTCAGGGAAGTTCACAGTCTGTTCCTTGTAAGTCCCAAGCCTCCTTCTCAGGCCCTGGCTGTGCTGTAGGGATGCTGTGGGTTGGACACTCGCTCTGGTGGTAGCCACACACTCTCAGGCTCTAGGTGGCAGGGCCCTTCTTCCCAGCGTGCCCCCTCCAATCCCCCTCCGAGTCTGGCCTGCAGAGCCTCCTGGCTGAGGCGTCTCCCTGTGCTGGGCCTGCTGCCCGGGGTCCCCCTCGCTCTCCTCAGCTGCTCACGGCACCCAGCTCCAGACTGCTCCAGCCCCAGCTCCACCGCTCTGTCTCAGCACTGCTGCTGCTGCTGCTCTGCCTCCAGCTCCCTGGGCTGCTTCTTTGGCCCCTCTGGCTCTGGTTGCTGCAGCTCTGCTCCCAGTTCAGGCCTGCTTGGCAGGCTGATTCTGTGATTCTGCTCCTAGCACTGACCTGCTTCATGGGCTGCTTTTCTGGACCCTCTGGATCTGGCACAGCTCTGCTCCCCAGCTCAGCTTAGGCCCCTGCTTTCTCCTTAGCTCAGCCCCACTCTGTCTGACCCAGGCAATTCCAGCTCACATGGAGGACGGGACCTCCCTGGCCTCCTGACTCCCTGATTAGCCTGCCCACCCTGTCATTCAGGCTGACCTAGATCATTGGCCTCTCTCCCCATTGCTCCTAGGGACTGGCAGTCTCAGGGTCCTGATTCCCCATCGACCCTTCCCCCTTTTAGTACTGGGAGCTACCAACTAAAACACCCCCACTGAATGTTAGTAAGGGGGCAACAGTCCCCTTACACAAACATGTATAAGTTACACAGAAAAAACAAACACACCAACTCAGGCTTTACACTTTCAAATTAGATAGAATCCCTTTTCTAATAAGAGTTACTTATTGCCTTAGAACAGTTTTCCAGTGTACCCCCTAGTTATCTGGTAGGGATCCAGCATTCATGGACAGCTTCCTGCCTCCAGACCATCCTCCAAATTCTGGATGGTCTTCAGTTTGAACTCCATTCATTCTAAAAGTGTTTGTGGGGTTTATTTCCTTCAGTCACCATCAATATTCAGAATGGTGAAAACACCCTCCTTTCTTAGCCCAAGTGTGCACTACAGACCTATATCAGTATAATTATGTTGCTCAAAGGTGTGAAAAAGCCACATTCCTGAGGAATGTAGTTATAACCAACCTCTCCCCTACACCCATGTGTAGACAGTAAGAAGCTCCACCATCAATGTAGGATCATCGTTGTAGCGCTGTATCTTAAATCCTTCTCTACTCTACAAAATTAAGTCAACTTAAGTCGACATACAGCAACCACAGTAATTTAAGTAGTGATACACAGTCATACTATGCTCCTTCTGTTGGCAGTGTACATCCTCACCAGGAGCGTTTCCACTGACTGAAGGGAGGCACTGACAGCTAGAGCCTTACCTGACCCGGTTCTGACAGTCTGAGCTCACAGCTGGACATATCCCCTGCCCTTTGCTCCCAAGGCTCATGAAGCCTTACAATGAGAACCTAGATAGCAGCAAGGAGTGATTCAACAACAGGCTCAGCAGGTGCTGAATGATTGTTGATTGTGCCTTTGGTGGATTAAAAGGTTGCTGATGCTCCCTTTGTGGCAGGCTAGACCTCAGTGAGGATAATCTTCAGATTGTCATTGCAGCCTGCTGTACTCTGCATAACATTTGTGAAGCAAAGGGGCAGAGGTGGATTAGGGGTTTGTGCGGCCCAGGGCCAGAGCAAGTGCCCCCCCCCCCCCAACCTCCCACACAAAGTTCCCCTTCCCACTCCACCGCCTCGCACTCCTGCCGGGGAGCTAGGTCAGAGTGCAAGGGCTTCCCCTTTCCGCCCAGTGCTCCTGACAGGGAGTGTAATCAGGGTGCAAGGGCTTGCCATCCCCACTCCCCGGCAGGAGCACTGGGTGGGCACAGTGGGGCAAGCCCCAGCATCCTGACCCTGCTCCCTAGCAGAAGCACTCGGCGGAGTGGTTCAGGCACGGGGGCACCCATTTGGTGGTGAGGGGAGGCGCGAATTGGTCCTGGGCATGGGCCTTCTTGGCCCAGTGGCAAATCTGCCACTGTGACTGTGGAAAAGTTTCCCCAGCGGTGGAGAGCTGAAGTTGATTGGCTGGCTGCTGATTCTGAGCAGCCAAATACCAGGGCACAGCAGGGTGCTTTTGAAATCAGGGAGGCTTTGAAGGACCATTCTGACAATGATTCCCAGTAATGTGTCTTTGGTGATGCATTCTGCCAGGCAATGTTTACTTGCCGCATGGGATGACCCCTATAGTGCTTGCTTCCTGAGAGTTAATTGTGCTGAGCAAATATTCCTGCCTATAGCCACTGTCTTTGAATGTTAGCACCAACCAATGTGTGTATGACACAAATAAAAAACTCATTTTATTTCATAGAGTAAAGTTTAATAACAGGACAAAACATTTTTTTTTGTCAAACAGTGGACATGGCAATGAGGAACAGTTTCTCTATTATGGCTCTCACAGCTATGCGTAACTCCAGCATTCATTGTGAAACCAATCCCTAGGAGTGGACTGCAAGGGGTACTGGAAGGAACTGGGAACATGGGATGAATGTGGCTGGGGAGTTTGGGGAGGGCATGGAAGGGAATTCTGTATTGCCTACAGGGGGAGTCATGCATGGATGTGCTCAAACTGCAGCATAATGAGGGACTTGAGCATCTCCCTTATCTCAGGGAGAGAGACAGCAGGCTTTTCCACTGCAGCACCCATCTCTAAGAGCCCAATGACATCTTGTCACCTCTGCTGTCCAATCAGTGCTTCTCCACATGCTTGTGGATAGCTGGACCTCAACACATGAAGCAATTGGCGATCCCTTCTTTTCTGACCTGAAAGCACAGGATTGGAGCTCAAAGCAAACTGGGAAGCAGTGCTCCCCCCGCCCCCAGACATGGGAGAAGGGATGCATATTAATTGTCAGGGGTGTGTTTGTGTGGGATATCAATGGTGGAGGGCTTTGTGTTTATTTATTTCTGAGAGTGGGGATCTGCAATGTGTGCATAGCCTATCAGACATGTGAGGTCTACATCAATTGTGTAGTTCTGTGTGTGAGGGCTCTGTATCAATTATGAAGCTCTGCATTGTGTAGAAGTCTGCCCCAACTCCCTTTCATCTCTAAGCTTATTGAACATATTGTTCCTCTCCTCCAATTCCAACCTAGACCCTTTCCAACCTGGCTTCCAGCCTTTACCCTGAAACAGCTCTTGCCAAAGTCTCTAATGATTTCTTCCTCGACAAACTAAGAACCAGTACTCCATCCTCATTGTCCTTGACTTGTCAGTCACCTTCAACACAATCAGGCACACTCTTTCTTAAAGTTTGTCCTTCCTTGGCTTCTGTGACCCTAACCTCTCCTGGTTCACCTCTAACCTTTCTAACAGATCTTTCAATGTATCCAGCAGCATTCTCCTACCCATCCCTCCAGCTTTCTGTGGGGTTCTTCAGGGCTCTGTTCTTGGTCACATTTATACCTTATCTCTGGGAAATCTCAACATCAAATACAACTCCAGCTCCTTGTCTTCTTCTGACAAAAGTAAAATCTCAGCCTGACTCTCTAACCTCTCCCAATTGATATGTAACAACCAGCTCAAGCTCAATGTGCCCAAGATAAAACTTTTAATGTCCCCTCTACCCTGCAATCCCTTCCTTCTGCCTCCTTTTTCAATCACTGTAGACAGTACCACCTTTCTACCTAGCACTCAGGCTCATAACCAAAGTGTCATCTTCGACTTGGACCTCTATTACTTCACATCAAGTTATGTCCAAGTCTTCAAGCGTCTTTCTGCAGAAAAGCTTTAAGATATGGTCTTTCCTATCCATTCACTCAACTAAAACTCATCCAAGGTCTCATCATTTCACATCTCAATTACTGCAACGTCATTCTCTCTGACAGAGAAAAGGTTGATGAATCCAACCTTTCTTCACTCATATGTATGCAGAATGTTGCTGCAAAGATTATTTTCCTAGGCCATCAGTTTGAATATATCAACTGTCTGCTTCCTTCTGCTGGCTTGCCTTTTTATACCATATCAAACATAAACCACTTGTCTTTACTTTCAAGGTCTTTCATGCCTATTCCTACTGACTTATCATCTCTCATTCACTATAGAGATGTCTGATCCACCCTCCATCGCCCACTAGTCAAATTTTCAAATCTCAGTCTTTGTGCTTCCTCCCCTTGCGATATATACTTGCGAGTATCTCCCCTTAAACATAACTAAAACATTATATTCCTACCAAATTCTCCTCAAAATTCTCCTTTTCAATGATACCTCTAAAAAACTTGATCACAACTAGGCTGCTGGTGTGCTGAGACTACTGTCTATCATACTAATCAATATTGTCTCCTTGTACTTTCCCATCTGTCTGTCAGTATCCCTCTGTTATCTCCACTCTTATTATCAGATTTTAAGCTCTTTGGGGCAGGCACTGTGTTATTGTTCTGTTAGCACAGTGTCCAAGTACAATGGGGTTCTTCTCCATGACCGGGGCTCTTAGGGACTACAGTAATACAAACAAGCAATAAATAATCATAATAAACAACAGCAACAAATTTAAACTATTTATTTAAACATTTCAGAGATCTGAAAGATTAAAAAAAATCAACACAATGTATATTCTAGATCAGAAAGCACAAAAGAATACTTTAGCCAGCTGTAACTGTATGGAGCATTAGACCAGTCCTCTAATGTCCTTTGTTGCTACTTTGAATGAGCAAGTACTAATATCCGAATCAAGTGGATAACAAGTTCACAGGGAGGAGTACTTTACCCATGAAAAGCCATTTATCTTTTAGGGAGTACCCAGATTGTTTTGAGGTCCTTTTGTGCCTGAGTGGGAAGAAATAATAAAGTTACATTTTTCATTTTTAAAGTTTCATTTTGCATTGCCAGCCAAACACTTTTAAAAAACATATTTCCAGCATCCATTTGTAACTCCTTAGGGTTTAAAGACTGTGCACCTTTAAACCTTATCCTGAGGCAGAAGTTTTTCATCCTGAGGCTTCCCACAGCTTTCATTAGCCGGGAACGGCGAACTGCGGTCACTGGGAGCTGTGGATGCTCAAGTAAACAAAGAGTCTCACGGCCCACCAGGGGCTTACCGTGAACAAGCTGCAAACCAAGTTTGGGAACCCCTGCTCTAGACAATTGGGCCCTTACACAGCAAAGCAGCCAAGAACCAGCCCAAAGACTGGGAAGAACAGAGTGGCCAACTGCAAACATCACAGGACAGGAGCCAGGAGGAGCACCATACTAGGAAGGAATCACCTGAGGAGGACAAACCAGAGCCAGAGCCAGTATCACCATCACCCAGAACTGTATGGGACAATGATCACTGGAGCTTGTGACTTTGCATTGGGAGCAAGGAGGGAGGTTGTAGCTAGTTGAGTAGAGAGGTGTTTGTTCTGTGAGGGTTTGTGGGGAGCAGCAGAAGAGGGCACCAGAACTTTACTGGCGCTAAAGATGATCAGGAGCACCCAAGAATCTCTACTGGACTGGAACTCAGCCCACGATTCCCAAACTCTGAACCGAGATGCATTCCTCTGCATTTATCCTTTTATATTGTGGTACCACTGGGCCGATGGGTCTTTGTATAGGATGTGACCCTCTTTTACTGCTACCTCTATTTTTCCCCTACTGTATTTCTCCACTCATCCCTCTGAAAATAACTACTTCCCTTTCCTATATTCATTGTACTATTCTGGTGTGTGTGTGTTTGTGTTTACTCTGGAGGGATTGGAAGGAAATTTCCCTGTTGTGTTCCTGTGCATACGTTTTCTTGGCTGGAGCCACTCTACAGACCAGACTCCATCTTTGCCACAAGGGCACTATAGTTATATATTTATAATACTTTGTACAGACATCACACAAAGATTTGAGAGACCAGCATATTACCAGTTTGCTTATGATAATTTACACAACATCTTTTCAATACAAAGTATGACAACAGTTGCTTTGATTTCTTAAAGTGTTGGGGCAATAAGTGGGTCATTATATGGGGTCTCCTTTGCCAGGTGATATTGAGGGACTCCAAGGGTCACAAGAATACAGTGACAAAGGGCAGACACAGAGAACAAATTATAGCTCTGTAATCACCACCTACTTGTCCCTACCCTAAATTAAAGTCGCAGGGAACCAGATGTTACTCTGGACATTGCAGAGCTCTGCTTCAATCTGGTCCCATCCCATCCTGTGCACACCATCTCCCAGGTGAGGGATGCCTCTGACATCTTATTTCCAGCAATGTTCCCCAGTGCTTAGAAATTCTCCAGCAGTTAGAAGTGGTGTTAGTAGATAACAGAATCTGGCCTGTATGGATTTCATTTATACTTTAAAATTTTATTTGATTTTACAAAAAGAAGATATAGAAGACAGCAAATTTCTAGAAAGTGCTAATGAATGCTATTAGAATTAAGATAGCATCAGAAGGGAAATGAGACAAGGAGAGATTAAAAAGACAATTTTTTTGTTTTGAAATGAGAAGAGTAAGAAGAGATAACACATATGTAAAACAATTCATGTTTTAAGGAAAACCTATTTTGCGCTCCTTTTAAATAATAAAAAAAGTCAGTGGATTAAATTAAAAGGCAATACATTTCACATAGATAAAAGATAATACTATTTTTATGCAATACAGTTAACCTACAGACCTCAATGCCACAGGACGTTACTCAGCCAAATGGCTTATTGTATTCAGTTTCAGAAAGTGTCAGCATTTATATCAAATAATAAGAAGGGAGGCTGCAGTTATACTGATGAGGATACAATTAAAAGAGATTCTTATCCGAACACCTCCGAATGCTGACTACTAGGATCACAAAAATATATTTACCCAGGGAAATATAGGAGCATTATGATGTTTTTACATCTGCTCTTGAAGTATTCAGCATTGGTATTGGTACTCTGGTATTAGAGAGGATACTGTTCTAGATAATGTGTACATATGAAGGAGACAGACACACAAGAAATACGATGGATAGATGGATGGACCATTGAATTGATGCAGCAATCCCTGTGTTACTATGTAATTGAATTGGTTATAACTTCAGTTTCCTATTTTTTCTTATATTTTCAACAGGATTCATTTAAAAACAAAAATCCCTATGATAAGTTCACATATAATCAAAATATTACACACACACCCCCTTACAGTGACCCTGTCAATGTCTCTCTTATTTTTCTCACCCGCGCTATTCATTTGTTAAGTGCTTCTGTCTTTTAGGGCTACATCTCTTTGAGTAACCTGGATAACATCACGGGCTCCTTTTGTTGTCTTAAAAATTAGCACATCTTCCTCCTCCCTCCGTGTGTTTTTCTTAAACTGTGCCTATTTTTCTTTCAGTTGTCCTGAATTTCCACTAATTGAATCCAGCTGTCTTGTTTCTTTGGAGTTTGTTGAATTCTTTGAGCTAAATTTATCCTGGGTGCAACATTTTCGAGTTGTAGAGAATGGTGTAATTCTATCCTGCTTCAACTCAGGACTCTACGTATTTTCTCAGAGAAAGTGCTTTATTCTAGCTACAACAGTGACCATTTTTCATATAAAAAAAACAAATAAAAATATTGAAGCTACTCTACAGAATGTTTCAATTTTCATTAAACTACCAACACCACTAGACAAAAGTGTTACACAGACATCCCCAGACAGGTATAATACCCCTGTGTCTGACCATGATCAATATTTCATTGAAAGGGGCGATGTGTGGCCTCTGTCAAAAGCTAAGAACTAGCTGATTGTCACAGTCATTGTGAGATGTTTGTACAGGAAACAATGTTAGAGTTTTGGAACACATTATCCTACTTGTTACTGTTGGAAATGAAACGTATCACCTTAGGTAGGGAATCTCGGAGCTCATTCAATCAAAATTGAGAACAATGAACATTCATAGAGCCAGCCTTCCATTTATTGTCTGGATCAGATGCAGGCTTGAGCATTTACAAAGATAAAAGAATCCCAAGAAAAGTATCTGAATAGAAGATCCTCCCAGGGCTAAGAGCCAATAGTCTGTAGCTATACAAAGGAAGAAGAAAGGCCACAAAATGTCATCCATTACAGAGAAGAGACTGCCAGCAGAGCTGTCTCATGAAAGGTGGATCCCAGCTTTCTGATTTGGAGAAGTACTCTAAAGATGGACCACTGGGTGATAAATATCTTATTAGACAGGGAAATAACTTGTTTATAAGGACAGACTATAGATTGCATTGTATTTTCTTCTTTTACTTGTAACCTTATGCTTCCAAACCCTTATTCTTGTTTTTTTCTGAGTCTGTCTCAAGCTTGGATAAATAAACTTCAATTTGGTTTTACTATAAATATGTCTAAGTGCCTTGTGTTAACGAGAGTGTGGAACTGAGGTGAGGTTGGTAAGCTAAGGTGCATTGCTTCTATGGTGGGAGAGAATTGGTGTACATTGCAAGTGTCCAGAAAATAAGGGACTAGGCACTCAAATGCAACAAAGTTAGGTGTGTAAATTGCTAGTCTGCATAGGAAAAGAGTGGGGCTTGTGGAGCCCAGAGCAGAGTGTCTGTATTCCCAACAACAGGTAACTGAAGAGGGCTTCCCCTGATGGACACAGATGAAGCTCTACAATGCAGGTGGTAGTGATTTATCTAGGACACGTTGGGTAACCTCAAAGGGTGTCACAGTTTCAAGAGTGACTAGTGGCTTTGCGTATCACAATTTTGGGGTTCTTGTAGCACCATATCTGCTACTCACCTTAGTGTCCCCTTCCTCAGGGTCCCTTTAAGAACTCAAAGTTTCCAGTTGCCTTCTCAGTCCAAAATCCTTTGATTCACTATGCATTGGACTTGCATCAGAGCTTGTCAACAATAGAACTCAAAAGTACCAAAACAAACAAAAACTCTTTCAGCAGTTCCAGCTCAACAAAGTCTCCTGCCCTGGGCTTCCCTAAATTGTTGCCAGGCCTCTGGCAAGCAAAGCTACTTCTCTCAGCCACACCCCTTCCCTGCTGTTTCCTGCTGACTTTTATATTGAAATCCCTGACTCCTCTCATCTGGGGCTCACCTGGCAATCAGGACTGGCTTAGACCCAGGCTGTATAGCCCAAGGGCAAGGCCAGCCTGTTACAGTGCCTAACTTGAACAACTTACATGGGACTGGTTTTCAGAAGCTGGTTGCCTAGCCCTTTCAGCAATCAGACCCCAGTAAGGTGTCAATTTGGGTACCCCAGACTTGAAGTACACAAAATCAATAGTCACTTTTAAAAAATCTTGGACATAATTTTTACTTTTGCTAGTCCATCAAACATTTGGACACATCAACCAGTAACTTTACTAATGTATCAAATAAGGGATCTGAGCATGTAATCGTTTTCTCTAACATAAATCGCCAACTTTCATTAAATGCCATTTATATGTATTATTATGCCAGTTCCTATGGGGAATCTAATAGATTAAAGTATATTTTGTCTACATATGCTGACATTTTGATTTTTTCTGCATTCTGTTGTACACGATATTGTTTAAAGAGGAGATTATCAGAGGTGCCATATTTCAGTGACTTAATCTCTCATGGAAAGATAAAATTGTATTAGAGTTAGAAAGAATGATAAAAGAAGTTCTGTTTTGCAGGTGATTTTTCTGGTAATAAGCAGTGGCCACAACTGCATCAGACAATGGGTTTATTTTAGTTCTGATTTCAGCTAACAGTGTCTGGCAGCATTTTGCATAGACTCTCATTCTTAATTGTGCCACAACTGTGACTCTGCTTTTGTGCCATCAGGCATGATATTGATATATTTTAAATGTCCCAGTAATTACATTAATGGCCTTGGGCCATGGCTAATTTCAAATCCTGCTTTAATCCAAATGCACTTAATTATAAAAATAGCAACCAAGTACAGCTTCCAATGGTTTGTCAATTTAAAACCATTTTAAACATCAATCCATAAAACATTGCCTATCATATCCTAATCTATACAAGTTCATATTAAAGGCATCATGTAAATAGTTTTTCATCAATGCCATTTCTCAGCAGTGCAACCCAAAATAGATTACTTGAAACTAAAATATTATACGTGACTATAGTTAAAGTGTACTCAACATGATCTTCTGTCAGCTTCTCTCCACTTTGGCTACAAGAATAAATCAATGGGTGTAAAAATGACCTTGGAATTTAGTTCTCTGTAGTAGGATACTAGAAATTATAATCCATTTTCTGACTCTGGGAATAGATAACCCAAGACTAATAGCTTCTGCGTAATGTCACACATGGCTTGGACATACAGGCCAAGATTTTCAAAAGTGACTTACAAATTTGAATGCCCAACTTAAGACACCCTAAAGGGGCTCAGTTTTCAACAAGTACTGATCATCCACCCACTGGAAAAATCAGACCCTTTTATTGTGTTTGAAGCTGGGGATCCAAAAATCCATTAGTCACCTTGAAAAGTCTTGCTGGCCATGAAAAATACATGAGACAGAGTAATACTTTCCTCCTCCTCTCCCCATTTATTAGAGAAAGCAACTTTTATTTGCTAAAGCTATTTAACAGATTCCAAAGCCTTTTTAAACTCTAGAACTTTACAAAAACAAAAAGCTTGAAAACCCTGTTCCAATTAACTTAGAAAGCAGAAGCAATGAACCTGGTTGGGGTTTGTAAAAACACAATGAACGATTATTTTTGGGCAGCCCAACATGTATCGGTGCCAATAGAGTTTGCTTTGATTTCTTATAATAATTTAATTGCTTTTTGCCTTGATGGTCTTGTTGACTGTCAGGTGCACTTATTCATAATAAAGCAAAAAGATCTGCTACATTTCTGGGAAACTGTAAGAGTTTGTATTTTATTTTTTATAAATTCAATATGTTGTAAATTTGAGTCTGAGTCTCTATTATTTAGAGAGAAAAATCCTATGATTTTTCTCTCTAAATAATAAAGGAAACAGATGTAGAAAAGTGTTATTTGTTGTTCCACACATGTAAAATGCCAGCTATGGATTTCTATTCTGAATTACAAAGAAATGAAGTGAGATAAGGTGGGTGAGGCAGTGAGGTTTTATTGAACCAACTTCTGTTGGTGAGAGAGAGAAGGTTTTGAGTTTCCACAGCTTTTCTTCAGGTCCTTTCTCTTCCACCAACAGAAGTTGCTTCAGTAAAAGATGTTACCTCACCCAGCTTTTGTCTATAACATCCTGGGACCAACACAGCTACAACATTGCATCCAAAGAAATTGAGGATAGACGTTATGCTGCATGCCTTTAATCTGTGATCACTTCTTATGTGAAAACTGTGTTCTATACTGATAAAGACATCATGAGTTTATGTAGTAACTACCAGGTAAACTTTTATCTCTTTCTTTTGACATGAGTACTACACTTGAAATTCTAAACTTCAGTGTGGCCAAAAGCACCTTGCAGTCTCCTCTATAGCAGCTTAAAAGACACACTGAAGAGGAGGAGTGCAGAGGGTGGATTCAGTGATATGCTGATAGAGGAGACCTCAAGGAGCGAGAGCAACAAAAAAATCTGGGATCTCTTGGAAAGGAAGGATTGAATCACTAAAGACGCACTTCATAGAACCTTGCTAGACTCTGCAAGTGAGTTGGTCAGTGATAACAAAGACTGCAGACAGATCTAAATCAATCAGCATGAACACTTTTTGGTGGAAAACAGAGTAATTAACTCTGATCCTCCCCCCTACCTAACTTAGGGTATGTCTACACTACCCTCCGGATTGGCAGGCAGCAATCAATCCAGCGATCGATTTATCGCGTCTAGTCTAGAAGCGATAAATCGACCCCCAAGCACTCTCCCGTCGACTCCTGTACTCCAGCTCCATGAGAGGCACAGGCAGAGTCAACGGGGGAGAGGCAGCAGTCAACTCACTGAAGTCAAGACACCACGGTAAGTCGATCTAAGTACGTTGACTTCAGCTATATTATTCACGTAGCTGAAGTTGCGTAACTTAGATCGATCCCCCCACCCTGGTGTAGACCAGAGCTAAGTCTACTTTGAATCTTCAAGTGTGTTTAATATCTGAGAAACTTCTTAAATGCCTCTCAAACATCTGCAGCTGCAAAATTTCCAATACAAACCAATCTGGCACTATGCCTCACAGAGCTCACAGAGGAGACAACCATCCAGTGGTGGATGTCATCAGGCATATACAACTTGCAGTCATGCCATGTCATTCCTTAGAGCTCGACCTAGCAGTGTCTCCTTTGAGAGAGAATATACCTTTGTGGAGAATGTAGTACATGACAGATGCCATTTACTCCCTGTAGTGGGGTGCTTGGGCCCAGAGGGGTTTAAAACAGCCCCAAGAGATGGCTGTTGCAGGAGAAAGGCAGCGGGGCTGATTGGGGAAGCAGCCTCAGCTGGGGGCCACGCCCCAATCAGGGCCCAGCTGGCTCTATAAAAGCTGTGAGCCAGAAGCCCAGAGAGAGTCTCTCTCTCTCTCAAGGCAGAGGGCCTGGCTGCAGGGGCTTAACTAAGTATCTGGAAGGGAGCAGGGCTGGGAACAGGCCAAGGGAGCTGGGGAGCTCCACCCTAGGAAAGTACCAGGCTGTAGACCTGGTAAGGCCTATTAGATACTGAGGTTGCAGGGGGCAGCCCATGGGTAGCCAGAGGTAGCAGGTCCAAACCCAGCCTTGCCTGTGATGAGTGACTCATACTGCAGTCTGCCCCAGGAAGTGGGGGCTAGCTGGTGACTGGCAGGAGCCTATGACTGAGGTGAAGTAGGGATAGTGGGTGGGAGGTTCCCCTAGGAGGTGGAGACCCAGAACTGTGGGGATACTGCCGGGGCAGCACCCAGTTAAAGGGGCACTGGGGTCCTGGGAGGGACATGGGAGCCAGCAGCAAGGCGGGACACCAGCCGACAGCGGGCGCTCTGGAGGCTGGAATGCTAATTCCCTGAGACAACCAGCAGGAGGCACCGCTGGTGAGTCTGTGCCCGGTTACCCTCCCCCAGAACACTAAGAGGCTTGCCTACCCATAACTGGCAACGTGCAAATGACTTTCAGTTTTAGTTCCAAGGAGATTGCTTTTATTGCAATACACATACTCATACACAGATTAAAACATCTCTAGTAGTCTCCAATCTTTCAAAGTATCTAGTGGGTCTTATCCTGAACCATTGAATGTTTTGCAATGTATGTCAATGGGCATTGGATCAGGATGTATAGCATGAGTGTAATTTTCCTCGTGCAAGTAATGCCATTGAAGCAAAAGAACCCTTGGGATACGCAGATTAACTGGATGTTTCAGCTACAGTGATCAGCAGTGAAATAGTTGACAATGTTGATATTTACAACCCAGTAACAACACCTGGGAAAAATATACATACATAACTAAGTGCTTTGCAATATATGTCCCATAGTGAATATCTCTGAAATAGAAAGGCATTTTTGACTAGCTATTTGCAATTCAAGTCATCCAATATATGTATGCTATTGTAGTACTTGCACACACAAATGTAGACACAGTATTGTGGGTACATTTGCATCTCAATATCAGACCTCTTTGCTTTACCCTCTACCTGAAGTCTTAGCCTGAGGCCTTGTCTACACTTACTGTGGGTTTGACACGCAGCATCTCCAGTCAACACCATGTAGTGTGGACCCCATGCAGTGGCTACATATAAGGGCCGTGATCGTGCCAGTGAAGGGACCATTCACATGCTTAAACACATGCTTAAATCTTTGCAGAATCATGATCATAATGTTAGCCCTTGTGGTTAAAATAGAAAAGAGTAGACTAATTGTAAACCAGTGTAGTGATGTCTTCTAGAGCCTACACAGAGCTTGAAGTAATAGCTCTCTTTCATCTCAAGGAACCATTAACTCTGAAAATTAAATCTGGCACACTAAGATCCAACATTTTTCATTATTTCTCTCCTGAAATGTGCGCAAAAACATCCATCTACTGTACTTATCCCACAATCCCAAACTGCTTCTCCATCCTCCCAGGTTCCAAAAGCCTCACTGATATTTAAAATTCAGTTATGCAGTGCCATTATTCAAATGGGTTATATATCAATAACTGAAAATGTGGTCATATTAGACTGAGTTAAATAGAGAAGTAAACATAAGATTTGCCTACTGAGGAGGTTTAGTTTGCACTGAGAGGATGAACAGTAGTTCGTGTGCAGCATATAAGCCTCAGTAAGAGTACACAGGACAGCCAAGCCCTCTTTCAATCTGCATCATTGTGTACACACAGTGGGGGCATGGTGCGCAGTAAGCATACAGTTTATTGGGCAGTATCCCATAGTCCTTTGCTTCACTGCAGAGCTCTGTGCATTCTGGGATTTTTCTAGCTGTGCATTGTGGGATGCATCGTGGAAGCCAGACTGAAGCCAATGTAATTCTGGGACTTGGGAATCAAAATCCCATGATTCCACTCTGTCTCATGAGTCTTTTCTTTCTGGGCAAGCTAGGACCATTTCTGAATTGCTGTCAGCCAGCAGGGATGCAAAAATTCTTTGAACCACTATGCTGGCAGCTCTGAATACATGAGGCTGTTTGCACTTTATATGAGGTCTCAGCAGTGGGGGTGGCTTTGATTTTGGACTTAAACTGTCACACCATTGAGCAGACAATGTTTCTACAATAGCAGCTCCTAAAGCAGCAGCAGTGAATGAGGAGGAGAAGGATGACAAAGAGGAACTGCTACTATATGAAGCATTTTCACATATTGCAATGGCATCATTTGCAATTGATTGTTGAGAGAAAATTTTCCTGTAGACTTGGTATGAGCAGCAGTTGTGACAGTATGGTGAAAGTAACTTTCCCTCCCCCGCACAAATCTGCACTGAATTAGCCTGGGAGCTGCAGCCTGGTAACATGCAGTGTCCCATACCTGTTGAGAAGTGAGTCATCATTGTTATCTGGAAGCTGGCCACCCCACTGTTACTGGTCCACTGTCAATCAATTTAGCATGGGGAGATAGATTATTAGCGACATTGTCATGAAGGTGTGGGCTACCATGACGAAGGTACTGTTAAAGCAGCATTCTAAAGCTTGGTAATGCTCAGGAAATAATTGATGGCTTTGCATGCATGGGGTTCCCAAACCATACTGGGGCAATTAATGGAATCCATGTGCCTAACATTTGTCCCTGTGTCAGGCATCAGAATTTATGCACAGAAGGGGACATTTCTGCATGGTGCTCCAATACCCGATCAGCCACCACGTTTAGACATAAGTTCACGTTTAAAAACATAAAGGCAGGGTGGATCTGGACAGGTCTATGATTTGGATCTCACACCTCTTTACTTAATCAATAATGGAGAGTTTGCCCCCAGGATCACTATGAACATTAATGGTGATGAGGTTGGTCTGGTTATTTGAGGGGACCCATCTTATCTTCTGCTTCCCTGGCTATCAAGCCATTTACAAGCCAATTACACAGAAAAAAAAAAGACTTTAACTATTGCCTCAATAGCTACAGAATAATAGTGGAGTGTACATTAGGCCATCTGAAAACAAGATGGAACTTTCTCATAGCTAGGTTTGAACCTGCAGAAGAAAACTTTCCTAGGATTATAGCTTTGTGGTTTGTTTTGTACAGTATTTGTGAGAGTAAGTATAGCCCATGGAGCTAGCTTAGCCTTTATTATATTCAGCTGTAACACCAGAAGCCTACAGGCCTGTATCCTGTAAGACAGTGGTGGTCAACCTGTGGCCTGTGGCCTGCCGGCAGCCTGACAGGATAATCCTCTGATGGGCTGCTAGATAGTTTGTTGACATTTGCATGGCCACCCGCAGCTCCCATGGGACACGGTTCGCCATTCCCAGGAAGCGGGAAGCGGTGGCCAGAGGTGGCCCGCCCCCCACTGCTGTAAGAGATTAGTTTAAGCAATTTAGCAAAAGTATAGTAGGCCTGTAACCTTTGGCATAGATAAGTGGTCCGATAGTTACCCTCAGATTTTGGGGAACTAGGGCTAGGTTGCTCAACGGCAGGAGCAGGAACTTAACAGTGAACGGCAACTGCAGGAACACAGAAGTAATAACTGTAAACCAGCTTAAGCAATGAGTGACTGGTATGATAATGAGCTAAAATGGCATTAATTTGTATTAATAAATATTATGTGGGTGAGGAACGCTGAGCCTTAGCATGAATATTCATGATGGTGCTTAGGCCCTATAATAGGGCAAACCTCCCCCTGGAGTTTGCATTTAAGCTTCGAGCTGCTTTTCATCATTGTTAGCTTTCCATCATTTGACCCTTCAACTCATTGAGGAATCCGGACCATCAGATTTTTTTGGCATTCTAGAGACAGGGTTGGTCCTTTGTCTTTTACCACCAGGCCCTCAAGGAAGGGTGTAGGTATGTAAACTGAAGAGCTTATAGAAATGATAGCACAGATATCCCCAATACCATATTACTTTTATTTGTTCATGTGGCTTGGAACTTTTCTGGCTTTTTCACTGATTTTAATAAAAGTCTCTAAGCCTTTACTTTGTCCTCAATGTGAGTGTCCTTGTCATACACCCCGCGGCTCCCGACAGCATATTGAACTCCTCAGTTTTAGTTCTGTGCAGCCTGATTCTGGGACAAATACCTTATTACCTTCTGATAAATTGGCAATCTATACAAATATTATTAACATTTAAAAGGGTCAGGCAACATAAGGGAGAAAGTCTTAATGATGCATGGAAAGCTGAGGTGCAAAGACTTGCTCAGGAGTATGAGCAGCCATCAGGGGATCCATTGAAAAGTGCAAACCACCTGGACAATGCTGTCAGGGATGCTTTTGTTCTTACTTTGACTTGTGGCCTGAAAGTATGTACCTACAGGAGTGATTTTAGTATTTGATTTTAATTCACTTAACAACATCTAAACAGGGTCCTCAACTTGTGTAAATGAAGCTGGCAGATAATGTTTCAATTTAATTAAATTAAATGATCATAAAGAATACAGTGATCTCCCCATAAAATTTAAACGCAGTAGCCAAAGTATGAATTGTGCATTTGCACTAGTGTAAAAAGCCTAAATGTTTATTTTCTTGTCCTTTTCTGAGGTGATTACTCATTGTATTCTAAACTATTGTTGCAGTTCTGACTTCGTAAGTCCTGAAACCACACTCCTCTCAGTACTTCTGTTATATCTTTTACTTATTAAACTCTGGATAATGCCTACCATTCTTATTCTGCCAAGGGAGATGTATCTGCTTCTCAGTTACCTCATAACAAAAAATGTAATAACTACAATCAGCAGCAGCATTTTATGATTTCACATATTAAAGAAGCGATTCTGCAGCTTTTACCACCTTTGGCAGAATTACAAGAAGATGCTGTTACTAAGATAGGGATGAATAGACATACACAAAATCATAATTTGGGTTTTTAAGGGGCATGTCAAGATATGAAACACAGCTTATGTTATTATCACATTCCAGTCAGCTAACTCATAAAGAATTTCTACTAGCTTTTCAGGATTAGAATGCTGTGGAACATCTCACTGAATGAAGAGCCTGACTTAATTCATTTGAACAATCATAAACAAAATGAAGGAGGGATGGATTGGGTTACTTTACAATATTACTTTTCAACTATCACTTGAGGGTCCACATATTTCATTATTATATTGTACCTATATAATCTCACTGAGTCTATTCCATAAGTAACACTGTTAGTGCTATCAATAAATCACATACTGCAAATATAGAAGACATCAACTAACCATGATCAGTTCTGCCCAGGAAAAATATAAACATAATAACTAGACTTCCTCTTTCAGGAGAGAACTAGAACTATGTAAACCTTTGGTTTGGAAATCACCAAATCATGCTAAATGTGTTTGGTTTCAAACAGAGGAATGTAGCTAGCCAGGTTAAACATAGAAGTTTTTTTTTGATCTTCAAAAATTTTGATGAAAATGGAAGCAAAGATTTCTGCTGAATTAGGAGTGACACATTTAGAATGTGATTTTCATAATATTGTTTTAATTCTGTTATGAAACGCGGTAGATGTCACCTAAGTCTTTTTTTGTCCTTGAATGGTTGATTTTGCTCCCGTTTGATTGAGATGGGCAGTTATGTCACTTGTGCTCAATTTCCCACAAAAAGAGGCTATGTTAAATTGACATCTGTAATTTCAATATCAAAAGGTATGAAAAAATACCATCTCTGTGTCAGCAGTGAGGTAGGGACAAGCTTATAGCTTCAGTTTTATTTTTGGCAAAAAATCTAGCATGAACCCCTTAAAATTCCTTACAAGATCATTGGGGATATAAAAGCTAAGGATAAAATAATAAAGTTAAGCACCTAAATCCATATTTGTGCACATGAATTATTGGTGTGACGTTTAGAGACGGCAAATACCTGCCTAACACCTTTCCTTGCCATGCACACAAGTATTTTGTCCAGTCCTTCATGATTTTGACTAGTGCAACCTCTTTCTCTCTTACTTTGACAAAACATAATATTGCCCATTATATCTATTCAAAACGCCGCTGTAAAGATAGTTTCCTGGCTCATCACTTTGATCATGTCACCCCTCTCTTCACATCCCTCCGCTAGCTCCCCCTACTCCATAATATCAAACACAAGCTACATCCAAGGCCTGTTATGGGCTATCCCCATGCCTTATCTCTCATTTCATCTATACTATCAAGATAGGTTTCAGAGTAGCAGCCGTGTTAGTCTGTATCTGTAAAAAGAAAAGGAGTACTTGTGGCACCTTAGAGACTAACACATTTATTAGAGCATAAGCTTTCGTGAGCTACAGCTCACTTCATCGGATGCATACAGGGGAAACTTTTCCACTGTATGCATCCGATGAAGTGAGCTGTAGCTCATGAAAGCTTATGCTCTAATAAATGTGTTAGTTTCTAAGGTGCCACAAGTACTATCAAGATATCAACTCACCCAACTCTGTTCTGCATTCATCACCCCTGAGTTAAATTTTCAGACCTTTGAGCTTTCTTCCATACTGCTCCTCATGCTTACAAAAATGTCCACAACATTTAGGCAGTTGGTGTGCGTTTTCATGGTGACCAGTTTTGTCTCACTGTTACCTTCTGCTCTCCTGTCTGTTTTGTCCACTTGTTGTCTCTTGTCTTGTATGAAAATTGTCAGCTTTTCAGGGAAGGGGCCATCACTTTGTTCTGTGTTTGCACAAAATCTAGCACAACAGCACCCTATTCCATGATTGGAGTTTATAGGCAGTACCACAGTATATGTGCAATATGTCTGCAAATCCCTGTGAAGTCAATGCCAGTTAAGTTAGTTGGGCACGTCTGGAAAAAAAAAAATCAGGCAACTTGGTCCAGAGCCTCAATATGGGGTTATGTGCCTAAGTTTCAAAGTTTTGGCACAAATTATTGGTAGGCCTCGACCCATGCAACCAATACAAGCTTCCAATTTTATTATTTCTGCATGGATATAATGTTTTCATCTATATCTATTAAATGGTGAAAAGAGCCAAGAACAGCAGAAACTGAGGTGGCTGCTCATGCAAGAAGACTTCAAAGGATTATTGAGAAAGAGGTAGCATTTTGAGACAATGTTGAAAGATAGTCCAACGGGACTGGTAAAACAGAGATCATTGAGCTTCAGCATTGATGTCTCGTTCCAAAACAGGCAACGAAATTTCTGATAGCTACAAAAATGTCAGATAGCTGCATCTGTCAAAGTTCATGTTAATCTGAAAGCCATGATAGGAACAAAGGATACATCCGGAGTCAACAGTGAATTGATGTGGTTCTGTGGTGCAGAAAGATATTAGTGGTGCTGATTTTGGCCATGATAATAGCAGTGTCACATAGGACCAGAATCTTTCTGGCTTTTATGCAGTATTGAGCCAAAAGAAACAAGATAAGGAAAGACTTCTGGGTGTGTTAGAGGTAAAATTATGCCAACCAGTCTGACTTTCACATGGGAGTTTTTGCAACTCAAAATGAAACTCCCATGAAGACACACTTAAAAACCCAAATCATAAACAATGGTGTTAACGCACCTCAAAAAAACAAAATCCTCCGTGCTTCTCACATCACTAATATCTATTTAGATAAGAGGGGAGGAATCCAAAATTGCAAAGAGATTTAAGAGCACAGGTCCTATTGACTTTCAGTGGGACTTGTGCTCCTAGATCCTGTCAATTTCCCTGAGAGCTTCAAAACAAAGATTTTTTAAAATACAGCAAAGAAATAATGCAGAAGAAAATAAAATCACTAGTAAGAGATGTCTGTCTTACAAAGGTTTAAGATGTCTATTGAAAGCATTTTCTTTGTGCTATCATCTAAATGTGTTCCTTTCTTTGCTATAAGTAATACAAATGTAAGCCACTGACCCTCATATGTGCATTTTTGTGCTCAAAGCAGAGGAAGAAGTAACAAGATTCCCTTTGTCTTCAGAGCAGCATAGTTGTAGCTGCAATTCTGGGAGGAAATTGATCATCAGTTACAGGGACAGAGTTGTAAAGGCTCATGCATATATGTGGTTAAATTTAAACAAGAGTTGAGATTATGACATTGGGTCTTTTTTGATCAAGAAGACACAGAGTGGGACAAATAGTTCAGTCAGCAACCTCAGCTGACCAAATCAGCATTTTCTATGTTCCGTTTTGGGCAGACGCCTGTTGATATTTGTGTTTTGTCATCAGCACTTCAAAATGTAATATCACTACATTGTACCACATTCTACAGAAACATCTTATTAGGATGAAAGAATGATTTTGTTCTGAAAAAATTTTGGTGAAGTGCAGATCCTCCATGTCACCTGTTCAAATGCAGCCAAAAGTTGGTAGTAATCAAACTTGTTACAAATACAATGTTGTGGTCTCAGTCCAGTCCCTAGTGGACAAATGACTACATCACAATAGCTATTTTACCTTCTCAACTAGCACTATTTTGAAATCTTGTTGGTAATCTTAACACAGAGATTGAAGGCAATGAAGACTGAACCCGTCTCATCTCTGCATATTACCCCAGCAGATCAGGTTTGAGACACATGAGGTAGGAAAATTCAAGGAAGCTTGTACTACCAGTGGCTGTGCTGCACCTCTTCAGTTAACAGAATCAAGAAGTCTTCAGTCTCTAAGACCATCCATACAACAACTTCTTCAATGATCATTAAGTATATAATAAAAACCTTACATAAAAAAAATCACAACCTCTCTGACACAGTGACCTCTGTGTGATACGCCCCCTGTAGTTATGTACTTCATTTTATTACAATACAATACAGAAATATTCTCCTGGTAATCAGGAACGAAACGTTTACTGTTTATTATTATTTATAAATAGGTTTCTAATGATCAGAGATGGCAAAGCGTGGCATGTGAAAGATACATACCAAATCAAGCCAGAAAGGAATTTGACAGGTGTCACAACTAGAGTACAGATTCACAACTCAAGTAAAATGCCTCCTTGATTTCTTCCTTCCCATACCTCCAAAATTTCCACCCTAATTAACCTGATGTAAGATCAGTGCTGCTGGTTATTTGAATCTCTGAACCCAGTAAAAAGTTCATTAGATAGTGTATAAACATTAACGTTAGCTAGCAGGTTTTCCAAGCTAATATTTCAATTCCCTAGTTTTCCATCATATTTACTGATATCGGGAGACCAAAATACCGAAGAACTACCCATCCACATCCTAACTTACATTTATTACCTCATCTCGGCTTTTCCAATAAGACAGGGAACCATGTTAAATATCAACCATCACCAGTTGCCTGCTCATTTCCCTGTGACAAAAGTCCCTCTTTATCTGTAGAATGGTCTTATCCAGAAAGAATGTACTTATCAGTCACTGACAAGGAACATAGTCTCAGCAGTGCAAGTTCAGAAAAATCACAGTGAGCAGTGGAGTAAGACTAGTATTTTAGACCCTCTGTCTCATCTATCTCCTTTGGAGTCATCCATCTATAGCAGTGGTGGGCAGCCGGCAGGCCCATCACGGTAATCCGCTGGTGGGCCGCCAGACAGTTTATTTACATTTACACAGCTGCCCGCAGCTCCCAGTGGCTGTCGTTTGTCGTTCCCAGCCAATGGGCGCTGCAGGAAGCCATGGCCAGCATGTCCCTGCAGCCTGCGCTGCTCCCATTGGACGGGAATGCTGAACTGCGGCTACTGGGAGCTGCGGGTGGCCGTGAAAATGTAAACAAACTGTCTGGCGGCCCTCCAGCCAATTACCCTAATGGGCTGCAAGTTGTCCACCATTGATCTGTAGCCATGCATTTCTACATAGGGCTGTGTATGTCTGTTAATACTGCAATCTTGTGTTCCCCTCCACCCATTTCACAAGCCATAACAGGTCTGGTAGTTCCATAATGGTGCTGGGCTATGAACTGAGTGCATTGATCAACAGTCAGCTGGTCCTTGCCTTGTATGGATCACCAGAGATTAATACAAACCAGTTTATTCAGCATTTAGGCAGGTTGACCTGCAGTCATGCAAGCTGCTTTCTTTCACAGGGAAGGTTAGCAGATATTTTAATGCAATTTGTCACATTGTAAAATTCCATAGCGTTTTCAAACACGGGAGCGGGAGTCTGTGCTCCAAAGGATGCTGCCTTAAACTGAAAAAGTGTGAGGTGCTTAAATCTCATTAGTAGCCAACCTTTATTCTACAATTTGCATACAGTTATAAAAGTGAAATTTCTATAGATCTACTTCTCTGAGGGTACAAAGTCCAAATTAAAATCAAAAGACGAGTGAGTTTGGGTGTCTTGATTTTTGGGTGCTCAATTTGAGCCGCCTTATGGAGGCCTGATTTTCAGAGGTGGCTGCTCAGCACTCTGAGAAATCAGGCTGCTTTAAAGAGTCTCAGATTCGGCATCCAAAGTCAGTAGTCACTTCTAAAATTTAGACCAGCATTCTCTTAATCAGAGGGATTTTACAATGACTTATTTGGTGAATTTTGTAGTCCTTACTATTTTGTTTTCAGTGGGAGTTCAGACTGAGTGATGAGTGTAGAATTTAGCCCATTTTTTAATCTCTCACCTTCAAGAATCTCATTTTAAAATGAATGATTCGTTATCATACAACACACTAATATCATCATAATGAAAAGTTATTACACTTTATTATTTGAAAATAATTCAGATTGCTTTGGAAGTGTCTCAGACGAGTCCACTGGGAAGTTTGAAACCTTTGGACAGGTTTAAATTAATAGTAGATATGTTGGCTGGATGCAGTCCAGCCGGACCATTAACAGGGAAACAGATGCTGCTGTCAACAGAGAGTCTGAGTTAGAGTTAGGGATTTCAGCATTTCTATTCTTTAAAGCCTTTTGTCTGTTTTCCTTTTTCAAGTTACAGCGACTGCTCTTGATCCGGTCTCAAAACCAAGCTTGATACCACTTCCCTGGCCTCAAGCATAAAAGATTACTAGTCGAATTGTATCTCTACTCTGGAATGCAGCATTTTTTTTTAATATGCGGATGTAAACTGACCCCAAAAAGATCAAACAGACTTCATAATGAAGATTTTTTTTCTGTGGCAAAAAGGGTAACTGAAAAAGTTTGTTATTATTAAGCTTTTAATTAAATGTTATTATAAAATGGCCTGTAAATGTCCCCCAGTTAGTTGCTTTCATGGAGATGCTTAACATATGTATAGTTAGCATCTTCAAGAAAGCAACTAACTGTTGCACATTGCATATATTGCACTATATATATTGCTTTTTAAATAAGACTCCAAATTTTTAAAGTTATCAGGAATAATTTTAAATGTGAACCAGTGGTCATGAATATTATGGTTTCATTAGCCTGTGTATACCAAAAAAGTTTCACAGACAAATTAAATTCAGACAACAAGCTTTGGAAAAGTACCACAACTTTTCCCAGCAGCCTGTCTAATCAAAATCTCATCCTTTCCACAAAGCAAAATTTGCAGCATTGGATCAGACTTGTTATTCTGTAAGCTCCTTACCTAGAACTGTGCAAGTTTGAAGATGCCCATGCATGCACCAATCTTACCATATGCAGGTATAACTCAATGCCTACCTGCTTTAGTGATTGTTAAGTGCAAATGGTTTGCCAAAGGTATCAAATTACAGTAAGAAACTATTGAATCTATGACTGCTTATTTAGTTTTGGGATAGAAGCTTTAAACCATACATATATATAGGCTTTTTGGTTCCACTTTGTTAACTATTACTGTATAGTTTTTTCTACCATAAATTGGCTGCATGACCGCCTGATTGTCATTATCAGTTACTGTCATAAATATAAAGGGAAGGGTAAACCCCTTTGAAATCCCTCCTGGCCAGGGGAAAGCTCCTCTCACCTGTAAAGGGTTAAGAAGCTAAAGGTAACCTCGCTGGTACCTGACCAAAATGACCAATGAGGAGACAAGATACTTTCAAAAGCTGGGAGGAGGGAGAGAAACAAAGGGTCTTTGTGTCTGTCTATATGCTGGTCTTTACCGGGGATAGACCAGGAATGGAGTCTTAGAACTTTTAGTATGTAATCTAGCTAGGTATGTGTTAGATTATGATTTCTTTAAATGGCTGAGAAAAGAATTGTGCTGAATAGAATAACTATTTCTGTCTGTGTATCTTTTTTGTAACTTAAGGTTTTGCCTAGAGGGGTTCTCTATGTTTTTTTTTTAATCTAATTACCCTGTAAGATATCTACCATCCTGATTTTACAGGGGGGATTTCTTTATTTCTATTTACTTCTATTTTTATTAAAAGTCTTCTTGTAAGAAAACGGAATGCTTTTTCATTGTTCTCAGATCCAAGGGTTTGGGTCTGTGGTCACCTATGCAAATTGGTGAGGCTTTTTACCCAACATTTCCCAGGAAAGGGGGGGTGCAAGTGTTGGGAGGATTGTTCATTGTTCTTAAGATCCAAGGGTCTGGGTCTGTAGTCACCTAGGCAAATTGGTGAGGCTTTTTACCAAACCTTGTCCAGGAAGTGGGGTGCAAGGTTTTGGGAAGTATTTTGGGGGGAAAGACGCGTCCAAACAGCTCTTCCCCAGTAACCAGTATTAGTTTGGTGGTGGTAGCGGCCAGTCCAAGGACAACGGGTGGAATATTTTGTACCTTGGGGAAATTTTGACCTAAGCTGGTAAAGATAAGCTTAGGAGGTTTTTCATGCAGGTCCCCACATCTGTACCCTAGAGTTCAGAGTGGGGGAGGAACCTTGACAGTTACTAACAGTAACTCAAGCAAAAAAGCAAATATAAGATGGAGAAGACATTCACTGAGTGATCCCATCTGAAACAAACTTAGACAAACTCCTATCTGAGCCTCCCTAGACACAATGGTGCCAATCCCATATACCGGAGTAGCTTCTGAGTAGACCCATTGAAGTGAGCAGGATTATCTACATGAGAAGAGTATCTGACTTGTGTTAAGTGTTTGTAAAATATGCATCCTAGCTCAAATCTCAGATATTGTAATAATATCCAGAACACATACAGCAAATCCAGCCACTAGATAGGGGGCTCTGTTAATTTCTGTTCACTGTAGCGTCTTGCCACCAGCTAATAGACACAGCAATCTTTACGTTCAGCCTGCAGCCTCCCAGAAAACAGAAGTTCACAAAAAGTTTAAAAGTAATGCCAGTCTGGTAACCCTGCCTTGGAGGGGACTCAGCTTCCATACCCACACTCTCTCGTCTCCCAGCTGGAAGTGCTGTGGAGGAAGCAGTTCAGTGTCAGCCTCCTATGAGTGGGGACAGACAGGGGGCTCCACACACTGCCCCTGCAGCTCCCATTGCCTGGTAATCGTGGCCAATGGGAGCTGCAGGGGCAGTGCCTGTGGATGGGGCAGCACACAGAGCCTCCTGGCTGCACCTCTGCTTAGGAGCTGGAGAAGAGACATGCCAGTGCTTCTGGGAACTCTTTGAAGTAAATGCCACCCAGAGCCTGCACCCCTGACCACCTCCTGCACCCCAACCCCGTGCCCCAGCCCTGATCCCCCTTCCACCCTCCAAACCCCTCGGTCCCAGCCCAGAGCACCCTCCTGCACCCCAAAACCCTCATCCCCAGCCCCACCCCAGAACCCACACCCACAGCTGAAGCCTTCACCACATTCCCAACTGCAACCTACAATTTCATGAGCATTCATGGCCTGCCATAAAATGTCCATATGGAGATGTGGCACTCGGGTCAAAAAGTTTGCCCACCCCTGAAATATATTAATATTATCATTTATTAATTGTTAAGTGCTGACAGTGTTCTAAGTACAGCTGGGCACATTTTTTCAGGCAAATATTTGTTGTTTTTTTGTTGATGAACAAAAGATGTTTTGACTGTCTTAGCACTATTAGAAAAACTGATCTGATGGTTTCAGTTGGGGAAAAGTTTCAGGACCAGGAAACTGTGTGGATCAGGGAGAAAGTAGCTCTGCATTCACATCATAGAATATCAGGGTTGGAAGGGACCCCAGAAGGTCATCTAGTCCAACCCCCTGCTCAAAGCAGGACCAATTCCCAGTTAAATCATCCCAGCCAGGGCTTTGTCAAGCCTGACCTTAAAAACCTCTAAGGAAGGAGATTCTACCACCTCCCTAGGTAACGCATTCCAGTGTTTCACCACCCTCTTAGTGAAAAAGTTTTTCCTAATATCCAATCTAAACCTCCCCCGCTGCAACTTGAGACCATTACTCCTTGTCCTGTCCTCTTCCACCACTGGGAATAGTCTAGAACCATCCTCTCTGGAACTACCTCTCAGGTAGTTGAAAGCAGCTATCAAATCCCCCCTCATTCTTCTCTTCCGCAGACTAAACAATTCCAGTTCCCTCAGCCTCTCCTCATAAGTCATGTGTTCCAGACCCCTAATCATTTTTGTTGCCCTTCGCTGGACTCTCTCCAATTTATCCACATCCTTCTTGTAGTGTGGGGCCCAAAACTGGACACAGTACTCCAGATGAGGCCTCGCCAATGTCAAATAGAGGGGGACGATCACGTCCCTCGATCTGCTCGCTATGCCCCTACTTATACATCCCAAAATGCCATTGGCCTTCTTGGCAACAAGGGCACACGGCTGACTCATATCCAGCTTCTCGTCCACTGTCACCCCTAGGTCCTTTTCCGCAGAACTGCTGCCTAGCCATTCGGTCCCTAGTCTGTAGCTGTGCATTGGATTCTTCCATCCTAAGTGCAGGACCCTGCACTTATCCTTATTGAACCTCATCAGATTTCTTTTGGCCCAATCCTCCAATTTGTCTAGGTCTTTCTGTATCCTATCCCTGCCCTCCAGCGTATCTACCACTCCTCCCAGTTTAGTATCATCCACAAATTTGCTGAGAGTGCAATCCACACCATCCTCCAGATCATTTATGAAGATATTGAACAAAACCGGCCCCAGGACCGACCCTTGGGGCACTCCGCTAGATACCGGGTACTCCACTTGATACTCCACACATCTCCTATCCCACAGGTGAATGCCTTAGTCACGAGGCTACAGAGCTGTTGCACTTGCTCTCTCTCCCTCTCTGTCAGAATTACTTTTTCAATATTCATACAAAGTACAGATTGAGTACAAGCTCTCCCTGAATAACCTATAGCCTGCTGGTAAAAGCACTTACCGAGAAAGGAAAATGATCTGAGTTCAAGTTCCTGCCTCAGAGTGGGGAGTCATGGATCACCCATGGAGCACCATGAAACATGGATCACCCATACCCCAGCCCATGAGCTAAATATTATAATCCGATAAAACATCTACAGGCAGTCATGAATTTCCAATTTCCTAACAAATTTCAAACATTTCCCCTGGTTGTTTGGTTTGCTGGCCAAACAGAAAACAAACAAACAAACAATTACTCACCTAGCTCTACAGCAGTGGTTCCCAAACTTGATCCCGCCGCTTGTGCAGGGAAAGCCCTTGGTGGGCCACGCCGGTTGGTTTACCTGCCGAGTCCGCAGGTTCGGCCGATCTCGGCTCCCAGTGGACATGGTTCACTGCTCTAAGCCAATGGGAACAGCTGGAAGTCCCTTGACCCGCACTGCTTCCAGCAGCTCCCATTGGCCTGGAGCAGTGAACCGCAACCACTGGGAGCCGCGATCGGCCGAACCTGCGGACTCGGCAGGTAAACCAACCAGCGCGGCCCACCAGGGGCTTTCCCTGCACAAGTGGCAGAACAAGTTTGGGAACCACTGCTCTACAGTATAATGTACTTAAATAGCAACCTCATTCAAGTTTGGCTCAGTTCTTCTGTGCATCACAGAAGTTGAAATCATGTTCCTAGGATGATTTCACCACAGCTCCTGAATTTATGACTTTAGTTGATTTATACCTACAGTCTCTATGTTGAATTACCTTTGTCTCCTCCCACCCCACTTCCATTGAATTGAAGGGAAACAGTAATACCATTTACTTTTAATGCAGTAGTGCCTAAAAGTTCCAGTAAGGATCACAAATCCATTGTGCTAGCCATGAAACAAAACTACAGGAAGACATAGGACTTGTGCTGGAAGAGCTCACTGTCCAAGACCCTGATTATCCAATGAGCTGAGCGCTAGCCCTAATAAGCGAGAGTTATTAGAATTCTTGCTTTCTTTTTTAACAGTGATCCGAAATCAAGGATCCTGAAAATCTCTGACTTAAAGTAAGATGACTAGACTTAGTACATAGTTGTCAGTATGCTAAATAAGTGTCTCCATTTCTTCCACAAATTGCAAGAGAAGGTCATAACTCCCTAAATGGACGTCTTCTTTCATCAATTTAAAATTATATTGCCCTTTCAGTCATAAGAAGGAAAATATCATTTTTTTTATCTACAGCTCATATAACTATGTTCTTTTCCACCATGTCAAAGCTAATTCCCCACTCTGGCACTTCAAGTGCAGAAGGTGGGGCTCCGCAAGGGTTCTAAAAATTAATACTGGCTTCTATGAAACTCCCACGGTAACAGGTTTTTTTCTGACCTTGGATGGGTAGATGCTGCCAGCACCCAAGTGCAAAAACCCCTTTGAGAACCCAAGAAGGCGCACTTGGGAATTCCTTCCTGTGGGGTACCCTCAAGCCTTTTCAGGCTTGAGGGTGGTGGGATGAGAAGGCATCTGGGGTTCGTCTGGCTGTGTGGAGGGCTCTTCCTTGTGAGGTGGGGCCTTGGCCTGACTCTGATGGTGGGGTGTCGACGCAGGTTGCCCCTTCTGGTATCCACACCAACTGTTACTAGCTTTCTTCTTCTCCACCACATCCACCCATTTGGCTCCGATCTCCCCCGCCTCGATTACAGTTTTGGGCTTTCCATCTAGGATGTACTTTTCTATTTCCTCAGGAACACCCTCTAGGAACTGCTCCATTTGCATTAGGAGAGATAGATCTTCCAGAGACTTAACATTTGCTCCTGATATCCAGGCCTCCCAATTTTTTTCACAATGTGGTCGACGTGCTGGGAAAATGCCATACCTGGGTTCCACCTTAGGGCTCTGAACCACTGGCAGGCATGCTCGGGTGTTAGCCCCATACTAATTCTGGCCTTTTGTTTAAAAAGTTTGTACTTGTTCATTTTTTCTTTAGGCATTTCAGCTGCCACCTCTGCTAAGAGTCCACTGAGTTGTGGCCTCAGCTCCACCATATACTGGTTGGGAGGGATGCTGTACCTAAGGCAGGCCCTTTCAAAATCTTCTAAGAAGGCCTCTGGATCATTGCCTACCTTGTATGTGGGGATTTTTTTGGAATAGGGAGTGGTACCTGGAGAAGGACTGTTAGGGTTACCTGGTTGACCCAGCTCAGCCTTTTCCAGCTGCAAGCACTTCAGCTCCACCTCCAAGCATTTTGCCTCTATCCTCTTCTCCTCTGCTTCCAAGTGCTTTGCCGCCGCTTCCGCCTCCAAGTGCTTCTCCTCTGCTTTCAGGCACTTCATGTTTAGGAAGAAATTCCTTTCTTCTGCAGTTAGAACTCGGCCCGGCATCCCTCCATCTTGGCCCTGGGATCTCAGGTTAGTGAGGGCTGACCCTTTCCTCCTGGGAAAGTCCCAGTTCCCCATCCCCTCCCTGCATTTCTGTCATGGAGCTGGATGGTTGGATAGCTGGTGGTGTGCCGCTTTGGGAAGACTGGTTACTCTATTTTTTCAGTGCCCGACTGCAACCTCATGCACAGTGCAGCCCTAGTCTAGACTAGCTATTTTGTTGCCACGAAGCTAGAGAAAAAAAATAAACTGCATGTTGGACTCCCTGGCTTGGCAAACTGAAACCCTTGCATGCATGTTCCCCCTCAGGCAGCAAAGAAAAGAAAAGAAAGAAAGGGAAAAAACAACAACCTCCCTGGCTTTGCAGGCTGCCAAAAGACAAACTGTGTCCTTTTAAAATCCTGAGTTCTGTGCTTCTGGTTCAAAATGATCCCACCGCTCTGCCACCATGTCAAGGCTGATTCCCCACTCTGGCACTTCAAGTGCAGAAGGCGGGGGCCCTCAAGGATTCTAAAAATTAATACTGGCCACTCCAGGCTTCTATAAAACTCCCAAGATTACAGATTTTTTCTGACCTTGGATGGATAAATGCTGCCAGCACCCAAGTGCAAAACCCCCTTTTAGAACCAGGAAAGCGCACTTGGGAATTCCTTCCTGTGGGGTACCCTCAAGCTGTTTCACCTCCACTCCAGGGAAGAGCTGAGAAAGAAAAATAAAATCAGCTGTTGCCACCAGCTAATTATGCAACATATGCACAAACTTCTTAGGACACAAAAATCCAAACCGGTTCTTAAACAAAGGAAAGTTTTATTAAAAACAAAAAGAAAGAAAATACATTTGGAACTTAGGTTTTTTGCTAGATTTAAAAAAAACAACACACAATTAAAAGGATTAAGCATCAAGTTAGCTCCCTTGAGCTCCAGCTTAAAGGTTACAAGCAAAACAAAAGCATCTGGGATTAGCACAGAGGATTCCACAAGCCATAAAGTAATAAGAGAGATAAACCTTGTGAAGGTTCCTTCCCCACTCTGAACTCTAGGGTACATATGTGGGGACGTGCATGAAAGACCCCCTAAGCTTATTCTTAATAACTTAGGTTAAAACTTCCCCAAGGAACAAACTTTGCCTTGTCCTTGAACAGTATGCTGCCACCACCAAGCAATTTAAACAAAGAACAGGGAAAGAGCCCACTTGGAGACATCTTCCCCAAAAATATCCCCCCAAGCCCTACACCCCCTTTCCTGGGGAAGGCTTGATAATAATATCCTCACCAATTTGCATAGGTGAACACAGACCCAAACCCTTGGATCTTAAGGGCAATGAAAAATCAATCAGGTTCTTAAAAAAAGAATTTTAATTAAAGAAAAGATAAAAATCACCTCTGTAAAATCAGGATGGTAAATACCTTACAGGGAATCCGATTCAAAACATAGAGAATCCCTCTAGGCAAAACCTTAAGTTACAAAAAGACACAAAAACAGGAATATACATTCCATTCAGCACAACCTATTTTACCAGCCATTAAACAAAGGGAAATCTAATGCATTTCTAGCTAGATTACTTACTAACTTAACAGAGTTTCTGAGACTGCATTTCTGATCTGTTCCCGGCAAAAGCATCACACACAGAGACAGACCCTTTGTTCCCCACCGTCCCAATCTGAAAGTATCTTGTCTCCTCATTTGTCATTTTGGTCAGGTGCCAGTGAGGTTATCTTAGCTTCTTAACCCTTTACAGGTGAAAGGGTTTTGCCTCTGGCCAGGAGGGATTTTATAGCATGGTATACAGAAAGGTGGTTACCCTTACCTTTATTTTTATGACAAACCTAATTGCATCTTCCTAGACATTTCCTGATCTACTTACATATCTGGGGTTTCAAGTTAGTAGTTTCTTGGTATGAGCTAGTGATTTTTCATACCTGGCCCAAAGCTTTACAGTATAGTTCCAGCCCTGTCTCTGCAATCTGGGAGAACAACACAGACAATCAAAGGGGAATTTGTCCCCCCCCCCCATTTTAAAAAGTTCTAGCCTTCCCATTGGCCTTTTTGGTCAGGGGCCCACTCTCTTATTTTTACCTATGCAGGGAGACTTTTAGACCCTTTACAGCTAAAGCAAGTAGAGAACTACCACCAAGAGGGATTTATAGCTAACTGGCTGGCTGGGTGTCCAGAAAAGGGAGCTACCCCGCTACCCCTTTCATTTATCACACACCTACTTTTTCTAAGTGTTTGCAGCTTTTATAATTATGAGTAAAACCACTTACCATAATCTCCACAATGTTTGTTTTGGCATCTAAATCTCAGGAATGGTTGTACATTCCAAATCTCCTTCTAGAGCAGTGGTTCCCAAACTTGGTTCGTGGCTTGTTCAGTTTAAGCCCCCGCTGAGCCGTGAGATGCTTTGTTTACCTGAGCATCCACAGGTACGTCCACTCCCAGCTCCCAGTGGCCGTGGTTCGCCATTCCTGGCTAATGGGAGCTGGAGGAAATGGTGCCTAAATATAAATGGAGCCTTAGCATGAAGAGAGATCGCCAGATAGCTTGCCTAATTGATGCCTAGGGAACCTAGACATACTGGGTGAAATCCATTAAAGTTAGTGGGAATTTTGCCAATGACTTGAATAGGATCGGGATTTTACACACTGTGTGCTAAAGTTAAGAGACCAGTTCTGTCACTCTTACTCATATTTAGTAGTACATACTCCATCTTTATTCCCCTTCATGTTTTTAGGACTACATGCAGAGTGAAGACTTAAATGTGAGTAAAGGTTGGGGGGGAAATATCAAGCTATAAGAGAGTAATGTGAGCTGCATGCAATAGGATAATTTTTTTCATATACTAAGTTTTATAAGATGAGAAATTCTATTATAACACTGTATAGGAAGCAAAACACTTTTGTGAACAGGGTCAAACCGTGATACCTTTTCTTATGATGGGTATTTTACTTCATAAGTAGTCTTACTCTTTTACATCTCAAAAGATTTCCCTAATGGGTCAATTAAATCTGTGGGAATTCTTGTATCTTAAAGTATTAGGGAATGAATCATAATCTGGCCCCACAGCTAAATTCAAATTCAATCCTTGTGTAAACAGACACAACATTGATTTCAGTAGGACTTGTGCCCATTCATTTAAGAGCTGAGTTTGGCTCAGTGACTCATGAAAAGCAAGATTGTCCAGAACCCAGCAGTTTCCACTCTTTAAAGTTTGTCCTAATTTTTTAAAGAAAGAAGTGTCAAGGCCTGCATGCAAATTGAGTGACTATGTGTGCAAATACTCAATTGATGCATCTCCCAGTTATTTCCTGAAGCGATTACATGTGCAAATACCAAGGCAATTGTGCAAATATATATGTGGACACTTGTGTAGATAGCAAGCCTCCTTTTAAAAAAGTGTCCATAAGGTTACAGGAAATAATGTTTGCAACAGTTGAAGCTGGCTTTGTGGGTAGGTTATATAGTTGGAAGCCTTAAACATTCCACTTTATCCTGTATGTGGTTTCCTGCTCTTCAGTGTTAATTCCTTGGAAAAGCAGTATTTTCCTGTGATAAAGGCACTCTCTTCTCATGGGTGAGATAAAAATCTCAAGGCTCTAGAATTGTACATTCCTCTCTTTAATGTGAATGAGGATCATATCATATGGAAATAACTGTGTATGATGCTAAAAGAAGACCAGTTCATGTTATGAAATACAGTTTTATTCAAAAATGGCAAATGACAAAGGGACTGCAGAGAGTGGCTGGAAGGATTTTCCTTTATGGACCAAATCCAGCACCAAATACAGTAAATCAACCACTCACATTTGACCTCAGACTGGAATCTAGATCATTAATATTTAACTAAAAACAACTTTAAAGAAATCAAGACTATTTTTACCTATGTAAATAAAATATAACCCCCTTGAAGCTAATGCCACTATCAAAACATTCTTGGAATTTCTAATTGACTAGTATCAGAGGGGTAGCTGTGTTAGTCTGGATCTGTAAAAGCGGCAAAGAGTCACGTGGCACATTATAGACTAACAGATGTATTGGAGCATAAGCTTTCGTGGATGAACACCCACTTTGTCGGATCACCCACTTCGTCGGATCACCCACAAAAGCTTATGCTCAATACTCTGCTAGTCTATAAAGTGCCACAGGACTCTTTGCTGCTTTTAATTGACTAGTGATTTTTTGCCTTCCCCTGTAGCATGGGGCCTGGGTCACTTGCAGGTTTAAACTAGTGTAAATGGTGGACTCTCTGTAACTTGATGTCTTCAAATCATGATTTGGGGACTTCAGTAACTCAGCCAGTGGTAAAGGTTCAATTACAGGAGTTGGTAGGTGAAGTTCTGAGCCCTCCAATGTGCAGAAGATCAGATTAGATTATCATGATTGTCCCTTCTGGTCTTAAAGTCTATGAGACTAAATAGTCTAGAGAAAAAAAATATCTAACTCAAAAAGTGCTCTATCCAACATGGGAACAATCCTATATTAGACCTTATCTTGAGTGATAAAGAGGAACTGAACACAGAACTAAAAATAAATGGTAATTTAGGTACAAGTGACCATAACTTTGTGCTTTAAAAGGCCAGATTTCACAAAGCTGAAAACAATTGTGAATCAAATAATCTAGGAGGAAGAATTTAATCATGGGAAAAATTCAAAATTGTTTAAGAACACTTAACTTGATGCAAAAATGGCCACAATTGAGAAAGAAGGCCATATTAGTGGGGGGGGAAAATCAACCAGGTTTAAAGGGGAAATGAAGGCAGGTGTGTATGTGTGTGTATATATATATATATATATATATATACATACACACACACACACACACCACATGGAAGTTGATAATAATGAATATAAATCAGAAGTTACAAATTATAGAACATTGATAAGGGACACAAGCAGAAAGGACACTCTGGGTAGCATAGTTAAGGATGATAAGGTTTTTTTTTTACAGTATATTAGGAACCAAAAAGTTCTAAAAAGAATCCTGACAGTGGTATTGATCCATTACTAAATGGAAATGGTAGAATTATCAAGAATAATGCAGAAAAGGCAGAAGTATATAATAAATGTTTCTGTTCTACATTAAGGGGAACAAAATCAAGATGAAGTAGTCATATCATATGACAACACTCTTTCTATTCCACTAGTATCTCAGAAGGATGTTAAACAGCAGCTCCTAAAGTTAAACATTTTTAAATCTGCAGATCCAGTTAACTTGCATCCAACAGTTTTAAAAGAGCTGTCTCAAGAGTTCACTAGACAATTAATGTTGATTTTCAATAAAACTTGGTATACCGGGAAGTACCAGAAGAAAGCTAATGCTGTGCCAATATTTAGAAAGTATAAATGGGATGAGTAGGTAATTATAAGTCTGTCAGTTTGACATTGGTCCTGGGCAAGGTTGTCGAGCTGCTGATTTTGGACTCAGCTAATGAAGTCTTAAAGGAGGATAATATAATTAACTCCAATCAACATGGGTTTATGGAAAATATATCCTGTAAAACTATTTTTTTTTTTTTAGTTTGGTTGGTAAAGGTAGCAGTGTTGATATAATGTACTTAGACTTCTATACTGTATTTGACTTAGTACTGTATGACATTTTTATTAAAAAACTACAAAGATATATATTTAAAAAAAGCTAGCTAACTGGTAGCTCACAAAATGTAATTGTAAATAGGGAATCATCACTGAACTGATTTCTGGTGAGGTCCCACAGACATCAATTATTGGCTCTACACTGTTTAACTTCTTTATTAGAGACCTGGAAGAAATAAGACATAAAATCAGCACTGACACACCTATGAACAAAGAAAGTGGACCACACATACATGATGGAGGACTCTATCTTGAGAAGCAGTGACTCTGAAAAAGATTTGGAGGTCATTGTGGATAATCAGTCAAACATGAGCTCCCACTGTGAAGCTGTGGTCCCAAGGACTAATGCAATTCTTGGAAACATAACAGGGGAATCTCAAGTAGGAGTAAAGAAGTTATTTTACTATACTTGGCACTGGTGTGACTGCTGCTGGAGTACTGTATCCTGTTCTGGTGTCCACAATTTGAGAAAGACATTGATAAATTGGAGAAGGTTCAGAGAAAACTCATGAGAATGATTAAAGGTTTAAAAACCATGCCTTATAATGATACACTCATGAAGCTCAATGTATTTAGGTTAATAAAAGAAGGTTAAGTGGTGACCTTTTTACTGTCTAAGTATCTACATGAGGAAAAATACATAATAATGGACTCTTCAATCTAGCAGAGAAAGGTGCAACATGATCCAATGGCTGGAAGTTGAAGGTAGACAAATCCAGATGGGAAATAAGACGTACATTTTTAACAATGAGAGTAATTAACCATTGGATCAATTTACCAGGTTGGAGTCTCTATCATGGACAATTTCAAAATCAAGATTGGATATTTTTCTTAATAATATGCTTTAAGAATTATTTTGGGGCAGATCTATGGTCTGTGCTATTCAGGAGGTCAGACTAGCTGTTCACAGTGGTCTTTTCTGGCCTTGTAATCTATGAATCCATGGGAAACAGGCTAATTTTACAAAACTCCAAGTTCCTCACCAACATGACTGAGTGAAAACATCTATATTTTATGCATTTTCCAGGATTGTTTCAATTTTTTAAAAATAAGAAATAGTGCCCCATTAGGGATATAATCAGCTCATCCTTCTTTGTATTGTGTCTGTACACATTCCAGTGCTAAACTCATGAAGGAGGTTTTGCATGTAGCTGGGACTACATTGGAAAATGCTTTAAAAACAATCATGCCTGTTTAAAATGAAGATGAAACAAAATGGACATTTTCAGGGGGAAGAAAGGAGGGATTTCCTTACTGTAGAGCCTACCACCTTGTCTCAGGTAATTAAGCCTCAAAATGCTGGGTATCTGCATAACAAGCTTTGGAATTTTGCATTAATTAATCCCTAACGATTCTAGATTCCACCAGAAACTCCCCCAGTGTGCCAGGAACACACAAATACATAACACTTATTGATGCAAAGGCCTGTGAATATTTTGTGTGCCCATATCATCTGGCCTATCTCAGTATTATATACTTTGAAGATTTTGTACGTTCAAGGGCTGGCTCAAACATATAAACAAACTTAAATATAATCTCAAGATATGCTTGTGTGCATTGTATCTGTCACAGATGGCCTCCCAAATCCTAGTCCCCAAACCAAATGCCCATCCTTCTTCTTAGTGTGTCCCAATACACTTCAGTGCATGCAGAACTCATGAAGAAGGTTTTGAATTTAGCCAGGGACTATATGGTCAAAATGCTTTAAAAAACAATGATGCCTGTTTAAAATGAATGGGGCACTATAGCCAGCCAATGTAAAAAGGATGCAGAGATGTCTATTATGTAATATTCAACCAATGAGCATTGGGTAGCTACATTAGAATCTGAAGAGAGAATTTGGCCAATTAACATTCACATTTCTGCAGGGCAAACACGATCAAGTGCAGCTTTTGTTTTTTTGATATGTAAATAAAATGGTGCTCCAAGAGCAGTGGTCTGGAAACCTGTGTAATGATGTGACTGTGGGCGTGCATGTGAGCAGGAAATAGAAACAGGATGTCAATACCCCGGCCTCTACTTTGAAAACCACAAATAGAAAAACTAAAAGTAAAACAAGCTGCCAAATTGGTGATAAAAAAAGTTGACATGGAAACAGAAGTTATTTTTCACTATCTAAGGTGTTTTTAGAAACAAAGCAAACTAAAAAAAAAGAGGAAAACATGTTAAGGTTAACACTGTCCCTCGGAGCAAGAAGCGCCCTCAATCTAAAACATCTAAGCTTAGCCATCAAAACATAGTATTTCAAAAATTCTGCACAGAAAAATTATTTGTCAGTTTTTGCAAAACTGTCAGCCTGATGAAAGTGTTTTTTTTGTTTTCCCCAAAAATAGTCAGACAGCATTATTCAAGTTGTTTAAGACACGAGTATTGTCCAAAGCTTAAACAGCATGAAAAGAATCTATTTTAAAAGTACAAGTCATCTGACTTAGTAAATGAGTTTTCTCTCTGCACTGTGTACTCTGAGCAGTGGAGAAAAATTATGCAGACATACACTCAAAGAAAAGGTGCATTTGTGTACCTTTGTCTCCACCTCCCCTCCTTTAACCTCTTTCTGTACCACAAGTACATTACTACATGTCATATTCTCAGCTCCATGCATTTTGAAGGTCTTCCCAAAGTTGTTCCAATAATAATGATAATGAAGACCAATAGGTTGTGTCATGCTTGTGCCCCTGTACTTAAGCACTCTTAGGTATGTGGTTTATCTTGTACATTGCAGGAGAGAGAGAAAGCAATAAGACTTAGTGCTTATTCTTATTCTTTAAAATAATGTGTCTCGTGAGCCAAGAAATTTCTTGCTTCTTAGTTTTCTGATCCTTTGAATATTTCCTAGTCCAATTTATAGATCAGCAAGGTAGACAGGATGAATGGCCAAGATGAAGGACTATTTGTTTTGCCTCCATCTGAGAGAGCAATGCATCACTTTTCTATCACTGTTATATCTTTTCTATTCAGGTCAATCTATTATATTTCTGAAGAAGACTGAATTGTTTCCACTTAAACAGTAAACACATATTATTAGTAGAATGGACAAAAGCTGATATATGCAGCCACGTACTCAGATACCACAGAATATGCTCCAAGGAGAAAGTCAACACACCTTAACAAATTTAAAACCACCTTCACCAAACAAGGGCACTCCATCAGAAAAGTAGATTTCATCATGGAATGGGACATCCAGATACCCACTGACAACCAGCTTCAATAGAGGCAGGAAAAAGAAAAAAAAACTGGACCACATACCCCTAGTTGTCATCTATCACTCCACACTAGAACCCATAGGGTGTATCATCAAACAATTAAACTCATATTTGATAGAGATCACATCCTAAAATATTTTATTCCTCAACCCCCTCTTCTGGCCTTCAACAACCCTCTCTCCCCCAGCTTCACCAAGCTCATCATCAGAAGCAAGCTCCTCACAGACAAAGACATATGAACTCAAAGTGGCACGGGACCCTGCCAGAAAAAAAAAAAACAGATGAAAAACCTGCAGACATATTTCTTCTGCTCTGATGATCAATACGTCCCACAACACACCTTTCAAGATCCAGTATATGGTGTACCTCATCCAGTCCATCAAATATCTCAACAACAACAATGTGGGTGAAACTAGACAATCTCTATGCTCTCAAATGAATTCACACAGAAAAATGACAATGACAATAAACACCCTATCACCAATGGGCAAACATTTTCCACAAAGTGAGCACTCCATATCAGACCTATCAGTCCTTCTCCTGAAAGGAAACCTGCAAGACACCTTCAAAAAATGAGCATGGACATTTAAATTCATAGCTTTGCTAGACACTAAAAAACAGTCTCAACAAAGACACTGGTTTTAGGGCTCATTGCAACAATTTGTAATCTACTAACCTGCCTCTGGCCTCTGACTGCAAAGGTGTTAATTGCACTCTTCATTTTCAGTGGTTTCTTGCTATATGTGTTAACCCCTTATGCCAGTGGTTCCCAAACTTGTTCCGCTGCTTGTGCGGGGAAAGCCCCTGGTGTACCGGGCTGGTTTGTTTACCTACTGTGTCCGCAGGTTCGGCCGATCACGGCTCCCAGTGGCCGCGGTTCGCTGTTCCAGGCTAATGGGAGCTGCTAGAAGCAGCGCGGGCTGAGGGACGTACTGGCTGCTGCTTCCAGCAGCTCCCATTGGCCTGGAACAGTGAACCACAGCCATTGGGAGCCGCGATCAGCTGAAACCTACGGACTTGGCAGGTAAGCAAACCGGCCCGGCCAGCCAGGGGCTTTCCCTGCACAAGTGGCGGAACAAGTTTGGGAACTACTGCCTTATGCTTTACAATCTATCCCATCTTGTATTTATCTGCTGCACTCCAGTTACATTTTTGAAACCTGAAGAAGAGCTCTGTGAAGTTTGAAAGCTTTTCTCTTCCACCAATAGAAGTTAGTCCAGTAAAAGATATTATCCCACCCACCTTGTCTCTCATTAAACAAAGGAAATGTTATCTGTAGTTAGTGAATTGAACTGATTATTTTTGGTCACTATGCACTTCAAGATTTTAAAACCAGAAGATTTCATCCTTTCAACCCTGGAGTTTATTCAGAGATGGGAAGAGGAAAATAAGTGTTCCTGCTTGTTCAGCTCCCAGTGTTTTTGTTTGTTTGTTTTTTTAATTTTCAATGAATTAGTCATTGAACTAAACTAGATCAATAAACTGAAATGAAGAAAATATTCTCTCTACACCTGAAGAAGAGTCTACAAATGCCAAAAATTTCTTTAGTGCTTCAAAAAACCCTGGTTCCAGTTGCTTACCCAGTGACTTCCACCTACAAAGTGGTTGCACTTTCTTTAAAGTTTGGTAGCAAACATGTACTTTTTAAAGTTAATTTAAATAATTTTAATAGCTAATAGTAAAATTAGGTCTTAACATAGGTTTGTTTAAAAAAACCCATATTTAATTTAAACACAAAAAAATCTGATTGAAAATCAAAATCTATTTTTAAATTGATTTTTTTCCACCCTGATGTGTGCTACCATGGTATATAAGCCACAAATACATGCAAATTCACTGATTCTCCAATTAAGCAATATAATATTATGCAGTATTTAAAGGACTAGGGGGGAAACAAGAAGAATGTGATCAAATATGCTTTATAATCTCCACTGCTCATTTTTTACCATCCCGCCAGCTTCCCTTCAGGCCTGTAGAAATACTAATGAATATACCTATAATCCAATGTCAGAATTCATTTCCTTTGCTTGAATTTCCTGAAAATCCCCAGGTTGGAATGAATACGCAACAGATCTGCAGCCAGGATTTGGTGTTTAAATTAAATCTGAGGACACAGTAGGCAGAATCCTGCATTAGCCCTCTGTTTTGTAGCTAAATATGTAAAATGTGCTTTGTTTAGATGGTCACACTTCAAATTAATTATTGTAGATAAGGATGTGAATGTAGAGGGAAATTATTGTATCTGATATTACATTAAGGACTAGATTGTCACCACCTTTACTTGGTTATGCAGGCGAATAATCTGCTTCATCATTATTTATTCTATTGTTCAGCTGAATAAACAGTACTCAGATGGCAATTCTGGCTGGCCGGGGTGGGGGGGGGGAAGAAGAGGTCAAACAAAAGCTGTTCATCGAGTATTCAAGGAAGAACAGGGTGAAGATGGGCAGGTATTGGGGGGAACCTTTGATCCTGTCACTGAACCTTTCACTGACTGGATGGAGTTGAAAGGGAGAGGAAAGTACACTGCTCCGCAGCAAGGGGTGTAACACATTATTCCCTTTCATCCCTCAGAGCAAAGGACTGTTACCAAGTCACAATTAATTCTCTGCTATGCTCCTGGGAGAGTGCAATGCTCTATTTGATGTTAAAAATACATGTCTTGTATGTGGCAAAATCAAAGTGAAGCTAGTGTTAGCAGGTTTTTCTCTGAAAAGCCTACTGAGAAATGAGGAAATGTATTGTCCGTAGGACTAGACACAATAAATAAGAGGTGAGACAGCAAGAGGTCTTCTTCCTATTAAACTTCACTAAAAATGTGCAGGTCCATTTTTTTCTAAATGTCATGAATTAGTAAAAATTACAGCCCTTCCTTTTTTTCATGTTTTTGAAATCAGCAGCACTTCACCAAGTTGAAGGTATTTTTTATTTAATAAAAATAAAACAAAGTCTCAAAAACTGCTTATCAGCTTTGATTCTGCAGATGAAAGAGCAAATTAGTTGCCCTGGTACCAGATATGAAATACTCAAAAAAAAAAAATACTGGTTCAAAACCTAGTAGTGTCAACTCAGTCCTTCATTATTTTGTGGTTGAAGAATTGAGTTCCAAGCAATTTATTGTATATGGTTTTTTTTTCCGGATAAAAATCTTTAAAATCCATTACCTTGAAGTTCCTATCTACAGCTTCCATTTCTCACCATGTTGTGTGGTGAAACATATGGTCCTCACAACATCTGCCTGATTGCTGCCCTTCCCTTTCGAAGTACCTACATGGTGCTGTGTGAATTATTATTATAATCAGCAATTACTATAGTTAAGGTTGAAATGTGACCATTTCCCCCTGTTTATTACATTCTAAAAATAATCAGGTAGCTAATTGCAGTGACTTAATGCAAAACAGCTTTCTATATAATGGCATCTGTATGTTTTGACTCAAGGTTCACTGTGGAAGAGACAATCCATCTCAGAACAAGTTGACCTACCTGTCAGATGATGAACACTCTCCAGATCTGCAGCTGGTGTAAAGTGTCATAGCTCCACTGAGTTCAGTGAAGCTATGTTGACTTACATTAGCTGAGGATCTGGCCCCATATGAGTAAATGAACCCCATGGTTCAGGGAGAAGTGAGGTTAGTACTGTGGTAGCACACAGGAAGATTCCACAGTGTACACGTACAATTTCCAAAAGTCACATGTTGGGCCAAACTAATTCCTAGTATAGTATAACTCCAACTGTGCAGTAACATTAGGAGAAAAAATGGCCTACTTTGTGTAATCTGTTGTTGAAGGAATGATTTTCCAGCTTCTCTCCTTTGGGATTATAGCCTCAGATGATGGGCGAATGAAGCACATGTCGTATAGAGTTTCCATGAGGTATTCAACATGCAACTGTTAAGTGATTTGATCAAGGACCCTGATACAGTGGACTAGGCAGGAGACCTGGCTTCTAATTTCTGTTTCTGACGGCTTGCTGTGTGACCTTGGGCCAGTCACTAAACCTTTATTTACTCATCTATACATTGTGGGTAACAGTTCTTAAGTACAGACTCAGAAACATGGAGACTTAATTGGTAATATATGTAGGAGTTGAAAAAATAAGTACTTTTAAGAGTACCCATTAGAGCTTGGAGGGTAAGAAAGAAACACTGTTGAAAGGTGAACAAGCTGCCTTTTCTGTATCCTAGCTCTATTGCCTCCCTCAGAGCCCAGAAAGGCATGTGGCATGCCAAGTTATATGGACACAGAAGGAAAGAAGGGAGGAGTTAAGAGAAGGAAAAGTTTTGGCTGAACTGTTTTTTTGCAGATAAATAAGCCAATTTTAAAAAGAAAAAAAAAAGTTACATAAAAGTAGCAGTGGAACATTTAGGACACTACCTGCTACCCTCTCCCCTTTCAAGTCTATCCTCAGGAGAACCCACTTCTTCCATGATTCAAAGCCAGGCTGATTGCTAACTCTACTCCATTAGCCTTTGCAGTTCAGTAGGGTTCTATGCACATACAGTGTCTAAATGACTAGAGCAGTGGTTCCCAAACTTGTTCCACCGCTTGTGCAGGGAAAGCCCCTGTCAGGCCAGGCCAGTTTGTTTACCAGCCACGTCCGCAGGTTCGGCCGATTGCGGCTCCCAGTGGCCACGGTTCGCTGCTCCAGGCCAATGGGATCTCCTGGAAGCAGCGTGGGCCGAGGGACATACGGGCTGCCACTTCCAGCAGCTCCCATTGGCCTGTAGCAGCGAACCGCAGCCACTGGGAGCTGTGATCGGCCAAACCTGCGGACGCGGCAGGTAAATAACCTAGCCCGGTGCGACAGGGGCTTTCCCTGCACAAGCGGCGGAACAAGTTTGGGAACCACTGGACTAGAAAATTAAAGTTAAGTTCCATTGACTTTCATTGCAACCTAAGTTTTTAAGTGTCTTTAGAGCTTTTGAAATGTTTACCAATAAAAACTTGTGAAGTGCTTTGGGATGAAATGTGCTTGATAAAGCATGATTTATTTTAAAATGTTAAGTTGGGGTCAGGTTAGTACAGAGATTCTCAAACTAGGGCTGCCTCTTATTCAGAGAAAGCCCCTGGTGGGCCAGGCCAGTTTGTTTACCTGCTGCGTCTGCAGGTTTGGCTGATCGCGACTCCAACTGGCTGCGGTTCACCGCTCCAAGCCAATGGGGTCTGTGGGAAGCGGTGCGGGCTGAGGAATGTGCTGGCAGCCACTTCCTGCAGCTCCCATTGGCCTGGAGCAGTGAACCATGGCCAGTGGGAGCCGCGATCGGCTGAACCTGCGGACGCGGCAGGTAAACAAACCGGCCTGGCCCGCCAGGGGCTTTCCCTAAACAAGCGGAGCCCCTAGTTTGAGAATCACTGGGTTAGTAACACTGCATCTTAAACACACTTTAGGGAATATTTCAACAATTTCATCTGTGTTCTAGCTGATCTTTTCAAGCAATGTCAGTCTGATATCACTCCCTTTCTCAAGCTTGCATGCTACTAAACATCTACATCCCCTGATTTTGTTCTTGTTCAGATATTTTTTTCTTTATCATTTTTTCATATTATTATTATCATCATCATCATCATCTGCTTTCCACCTAACTCACATGATTTTTAGTTAGCTATGATAAGAAAAATTGAAGCCATCTTTCCTTATTTTTCACCATCATTATCTCTTTCTCTTTTTCTTATTCGTTATGTATAGATGACTCTGAAAGTGATAAAATTGAGACATGTCAACATTAGATAGGTTATCCAGCTTTAACCTGAAAATGTTTTACAGTGCTCAAGATTACCACATTGGACTATTATCAGGTAAGACCTCTCTTGTTAGATCTACACTTGCTGTAGCCATATTTGCCTTGTCATGAAACCTTGAAAGAAATGAAAAAAGATGTTGCTCACATTGTTTGTTCAGAGGGCAGGCTAACATTAAAATTCTACAGAATGATGTGTTCCACAGTAGGACCTCTTTGCGCTGATAAATGGATGCTTTTTACTCTCCATAAACAAATACATTCTGAATACTATAAAGAGACTGTATCCTTTGAATGAGCATTAATTCCTTTATGCATAAATGTTTAAATTAAACTGAAAAGGTCACTTAAAACTAAACAATGTTCAACCATAAAAGACAGCAGAAAATGAAAATCCAAATTAGGCTCAGAGAGCTAGCATTTGTTTCTTGTGTCAGAATGAAAAACTTCAGCCTTACACTGTAATAATAGTCAACTACTCTAAAAATGATACTGTGAGATTTGTTCATTCATCGATGGCTAGAGTCACTCTAGCTTATGTAAGATGGTGTCATTTGGACTTTCCCATGCCAGAGAGACCTTCTGTGTCCTAGGCCTTCTGTGCTGAGAGAGTTATACCAGGGAGGGCAGCTTTAATAGGTGGCTGGTGGAGGCTACTGTAGGGATAAGCTTAATGAGTGAATGAATACTGTCATCCTACCCTGACCATGTTCCCTCCCTTACCATCCCCACCCAATATTTGGGCTTCATTAGCCCTCTACCAAACAGGCAGATATTGTTGTTTTGTGTCATTGCAAACACTCCATCGATAGACTTCCCACCACAGTAGGTCCTACGGTTAGATCACACCAGTATAAACAGGAATCAATCTATCTTTTAGACTTCATGCTGACTGGAAAAAGTGGTAGAGTTTAGGTCAGGATTAGCTGGCTCTTGTTAGCTGACTGTGACCTAAATATGACCACTTTTCCTTATCAGGATTAAACCTTAGGGTGAAAGTCCCATGGGGGCAGAAGTCCTGTCCAAGGCCCTTCTGCAACAATAGTAGCATTTTGCTTCCATAGATCTCAAAACTCTTTACAAAGATGGACAACTATCATTATCCACATTTAACAGATAGGGAAATTCAGGCCCATGGTCATACAGCAGGTCAGTAGCAGAACTGATAATGGAACTACCACTTCTTGACCTCCGCCAGTCCCATTCTCTATTCACTGGACCACAATGCCTCCTTCTGGGGATTAAATGACACAGAAGAGTCTTGTGTAGGCCCCCTGCATAGCGATACATTTCTCCCTTAATTGCTTCAACAAGTTTTCTCCAGTTACAAGGCAAAAGGATATTTTAATTTCCAGAACTGCAAATCTGATCTGGAGTATGCCAAAACAAATTGAGGGGTTTTTTTTTTGTTTTTGTTTTTTGCCTCTTACATCCTTAGTATCGATGCTGCATTGGTACTCTCATTACTCAACATTAGGAGAATGAGGAAGGGAGTTATCTTGAGTTTATCCCCTCCCTGACTGTTCAGGAGCTATGAAAAAGGGACATGTTTTTTAAGCCATTCAACTCCTGTGGTAGCTAGAATGTAATATAGCCAGATAAGTGACAACAGCTCATGTTAGTACTAATTTCCCTCACCACTGGGCCCAACTCCTATATATGATCGTCCTAACTATGTATTACCAAAAATGATAACTCACGGGGAATATTAAAGGTGTCCATTTTTTTTTAAATAGGGTAGAGCCTTTGCAGCTCAGGAAATTACTGGAGCTTCTGTTGAACAGCACCCACAGAGCCTACTCTCTATAGGGCCTTTTGTGAGGCTGTCTCAGGACATCCAGGAATGTAGATCACCACGTTACTCCCCTCACCTGAGAGAGAGAGAGGAGAGAGAGAGAGACTTGATGGTTCTAAACTGTGTGTCAGTTCCCTGATAGTTAGTTAGCCACCTAAACCAACTCCTCAGGACTCTGCCAGACCCTGCTTTGCCTTGCAAGTTAATCCTTGGGGTACACTAGTCCCCAAAACCCTTTATAGAGTGCTCCCCTGTAGCATCCAGTCCCTGTCACTGGACACTCACAGTAATTACCAGGTAAACTGTCCTCAAAGAGACAGTGTATACACTGCTGGAAAGGTACAATTCAGGATCACGTCCTTTATAACATAGCACTGTAACTATTTATGGTGGAAACTAATATTAGCTATTAACAAAAACAGAGATTCACAGATTCAAGTGAGTATAAAGTAAAATAATGGACTCAGAAATGGTTCAAATAAATTAAAAAAAAATACTCTTTCTAGAGACTAAAACTTAACATTCTACAACCCTTATCTAATGCAGTTTTTCACCCTCAAAGTCTTTCTGTAGCGCTTGCTGGTTTTCAGTCAATCCAGGATCCATTACTTCATTAATCACCCCCCTCTGCCAAGGGGGTAAAATGGAAAACAGGGCATTGTTCCGGGGAATAGCTCTCTTCCAGGTCCAATGCCTCCCCTTGTGGTGTCTCAACCCATTGTGCTTTCTTTCACTCTGAGGCCCCTCTTCTCTTTGTAACTCAGCCCTTTGGCCAGGTCACTATAGGGTTTCTCCTTCTGGGACATACTGAGAGAAAACTGGACTTGACATAACTGCAGCCATTTTGTGTACTCAGACTCCAATATTTGGAAGTGAAAACACCATGTAGTCAGAAATAATTTGGCCTTGCTTGCATAGACAAAACAGCTGCACAGCTACAGTGTCACTAATAAGAATACATAAAGTGACAGATTCATGAGAATGGGAGGAAGTGTGAATAGCTGACCATGGATCTGTGTGTCTATGAGCATGAGTTTCTTTCTGGGAATTGCTTTGCTGACAACTAAACATCTTTGCTGATGCTAGGGAAATTGTTAGTCCATTAGTGGTTACTATAAATTATATGCTTTCTTCTGAACAACTTATACAAAAAAATTAGTGAGAATGTTCAATTTGGATAAGTTCAGAGAGGTTTTCAATGAGCTAGGAGACGGACATCCAACTCCCTAGTGGCTAGGAGAAAGACTGGCCACTGGAACCCTGCTGCTGGCCACTTGATACCATCTCAGACTTTGGGTAACTCTGGGGTGATCTAGACTATTGTTATTTTAGCTGTGTGCTTTAGATTCAATAAAAACAAAGATTTGGGGGTGAAAGCACTCTTGTGAGCACCAGTCATTTATGAAAAAAGAAAAGGAGTACTAATGAACCTTAGAGACTAACCAATTTATTTGAGCATAAACTTTCGTGAGCTACACTCACTTCATCAGATGCATTCAGTGGAAAATACAGTGTGGAGATTTATATACACACAGAACATGAAAAAATGGGTGTTATCATACACACTGTAAGGAGAGTGATCACTCAAGATGAGCTATTACCAGCAGGAGGGGGGGTAGAAAACCTTTCCTAGTGATAATCAAGGTGGGTCATTTCCAGCAGTTAACAGGAACCTCTGAGGAACAGTCGGGGGGGGGGGGGGGAATAAACCTCGGGAAATAGTTTTACTTTGTGTAATGACACATCCACTCCCAGTCTCTATTCAAGACTAAGTTAATTGTATCCAGTTTGCAAATTCCCCCCACACACACACACACACTGTTCCTCAGACGTTCCTGTTAACTACTGGAAATGACCCACCTTGATTATCACTACAAAAGGTTTTCTTTCCCCACCCCCCTCACTCCCCCTCCCGCTCTCCTGCTGGTAATAGCTCATCTTAAGTGATCACTCTCCTTACAGTGTGTATGATAACATCCATTTTTTCATGTTCTGTGTGTATATAAATCTCCTCACTGTATTTTCCACTGAATGCATCCGATGAAGTGAGCTGTAGCTCACGAAAGCTTATGCTCAAATAAATTGGTTAGTCTCTAAGGTGCCACTAGTACTCCTTTTCTTTTTGCGAATACAGACTAACACGGCTGCTACTCTGAAACCAGACATTTATGAGAAGAGGAGCTGAGTCCCCTTTGACTTACATCCTGAAAACAAAGGCTAGTTACCATAGTTTCAGGATCAGAAAACCGCAGGTAACAAGAGAGTCTCACTGGACCAACTGTCCAGGCAATGCTACTGTATTCATGACTGGCAGGAGAACCCAAGCACGCTGACTACATCAGGTTCCAGCCCAGCTCAATCCCCAACTTTGCCACTCTCTCCTTGGTCTACTTCCTACTCTGCTTCCCCCAGGATTTCTTCTCAATCTTTCTCACTTCTAGATGCTGTTACTTAAGGGCCGAGCTACAACCCATTCCATGGGTTCCCTAGGTCCATTTCCCCCTCTCTAATACATAGAGAAGGGCTACAGACTTCCTCTGTAGCAGCCATTTCTGTTGGCAGCTTCCTTGCTTTATATTGGCCCACCCCACACTTGCTCAGCTGAGCTTCATCTTTCACCGAGTTATTTCTCCAGCCTAAGCCCCTCATGTGTGGCCTATCACACTAATTGGCCCTTTCACATGCCATCATACTTCCCTCCTGTCTGGAAGGAACCTGTTTCTCTTTCTTTGGTTACAGACTTTAAAGCCTCATATTAGTAGGTATACATAATTCCACACATACGCTTGACAGTGATATTAATGGCCAGTGCATCAACAGTTTTTACTTGACACCTTACATTGTCTTTTTTTATAGATAAGTACTATGACAGCCATGTGCTGGCGGACTGAATTTGTCAGGCTTGATAGGAGTTGCTGGCAGAACAGCGAACATTTTGCCAATTGGCATTGAGTGGTTCTTAGGGTCACACATTTATTTCTGCAGTATGATGACAGACCACAGCTTGTGTTCACCCCTAAGGAAATTTTGAGGACAGTGCGATATATATTCATCTTAGAAATATTTGTAAGAGTGTGAGGTTACTGATGAAATTCAGTCACTGCAACTGAGCAATAATGTCATTTCTCTAGCTTATATATATGCCAGATAAATTTACAAATTACGGTACAGTATGGTCTTATGGTAACTACAAAAAAGTCAAATGTTTCTTTGCGGTTATGTTGATTTTCATTCACCGATGATCTTTTACAAATATATGGACATTATGTAGTCTTAGAAAAAAACATGATCATTGTTTTATGATCTACACAGAGCAGTGGCACATAGTTTGCATAAACCCCAAACAATATTCCAAAACACAAAAAGAGGAAGGATAGTCAAAATATGGTAGCAGTTAACTTAACTAGTGGTTTTCAAAACATGTCTATTGAAAGGAAGCTGGAATTTTTCAAGCTAAACACCTGCTCCTGGAAAGACTGAAGTACATGCATAATTTTATGCTTATTAGTAGTCCTTTTACTTCCATTGGACTCATGTTGACTTCAGTGGAGCATTTCAATGCATAAAGTTAGAAATGCCTATGTCTTCGCAGTATTGTGGTGTCTACTTTGGTTCATCTCTAACAGTATCTTATTAAAAGACTAATGATTTTCTGATTTTTTCACAGGTATAGATCCACCTACATACATGTTACTGATGGGAGTGTTTTTTTTTAAACCACACAAGCCACATTTACATAGTGTAGCTAGTTCTACCAGTGTATCATTGATCCAGTGGCATATTTTATTAGATGATTTTTCATAGAACTTGATGAATGACCTGCATTTTACTAGCAGAGCTTTGTTACACTTCAGCTGTTGAATTTTCACCTACTATAATATTGATCAATCTACACATTTATTAGCACAATCATAATTTTTAAAAGTTAGATATAATACTAGTCAATTTGTAAAGCATGATTTGGCAACTCTTACACACACTGAATATCACTTATGCAAGTTAAATTGGAAATAGGCTATTTCCAAAAATACTGTGCAACATAACTAAAGATAGGTTTCAGAGTAACAACCGTGTTAGTCTGTATTTGCAAAAAGAAAAAGGAGTACTTGTGGGACCTTAGAGACTAACCAATTTATTTGAGCATGAGCTTTCGTGAGCTACAGCTCACTTCATTGGATGCATACTGTGGAAACTGCAGAAGACATTATACACACAGAGACCATGAAACAATACCTCCTCCAACCCCACTCTCCTGCTGGTAATAGCTTATCTAAAGTGATCATCAAGTTGGGACATTTCCAGCACAAATCCAGGTTCTCACCCTCCGCCCCCCCCCACACAAACTCACTCTCCTGCTGGTAATAGCCCATCCAAAGTGACCACTCTCTTTAAAATGTGTATGATAATCAAGGTGGGCCATTTCCAGCACAAATACAGGTTCTCACCCCCCACCCCCTTTTTTCAAAAAAACACACACACAAAAACTCACTCTCCTGCTGGTAATAGCTTATCCAAAGTGATTGGATAAGGTTTGGATAAGATTGGATAAGCTATTACCAACAGTAGAGTGAGTTTTTGTGTGTGTGTTTTTTTTGAAAAAAAGGGGGTGGGGGGTGAGAAAACCTGTATTTGTGCTGGAAATGGCCCACCTTGATTTTCATACACATTGTGAGGAGAGTGGTCACTTTGGATGGGCTATTACCAGCAGGAGAGTGAGTTTGTGTGTGTGTGGGGGGGGGGGGGGAAGGTGAGAAAACCTGGATTTGTGCTGGAAATGTCCCAACTTGATGATCACTTTGGATAAGCTATTACCAGCAGGAGAGTGGGGTGGGAGGAGGTATTGTTTCATGGTCTCTGTGTATATAATGTCTTCTGCAGTTTCTACAGTATGCATCCGATGAAGTGAGCTGTAGCTCACGAAAGCTCATGCTCAAATAAATTGGTTAGTCTCTAAGTCCCACAAGTACTCCTTTTCTTATAACTAAAGATAGCAGAATTGGGCCCTTAGTGTTGTTTTAAAATGTTATGCTTCGTTTCCACTACGTATTTACTCTTGATTCCTTTATCTGGTTTGTATTAGTACTGATGGGCATAATGTCTTCAATTCAATTACAGTTTATTTTTTTGTTATTTTATGTCTGCATATTTTCTCTCAAAAGTAGATATTTCTTCCCATATACAAGTGAAAAATCACTCAGAACTACTGACATCAAATTATTTCAAAGAAGGAGGGGAAATAAGATGTATTTTATGACTGGCTCCTGCTTCCCTAGAAGCCATGGAAAAATTGTCACTGCATGAATCAGATGAAGTGAGCTGTAGCCCATGAAAGCGTATGCTCAAATAAATTTGTTCATCTCTAAGGTGCCACAAGTACTCCTGTTCTTTTTGCGGATACAGACTAACACGGCTGCTACTCTGAAACGATTTATTAGGATACATGATACTATGTTTAATAGAGATTGTTAGAGCTAGTTGACAAATAGCTTAGCACATGTTGCAGTTTTAATATTTAAATTATGGGAAGGAGAATTTTTTAATTCTGAAAGGTTAGACTGGATTCAAAAGTCTGATTATTAGGTAAATGTTTCATCTGGCATAATTTTGCTACTTTAAAGAGAAATTCTTCACACAACAGAAGATGTAGGGATTGGAAGTTTACTCTTATATCTAGATCATTAGTAGCAGAAGAATCTACTAACTCTGAAACAGCTGATTTGTTTTTATCAAAATTATATGACAACCTTATTAATATTAAACATTATATACACCTGAAATTTGGGAGCTGTGGATGGTCAATGTAAACCATCTTGCAGCCTGCCAGCAGATTACACTGATGGGATGCGTGCGGCCCACAGGTTGCCCACTGTTGGTGTACGACAAATCTGAAGCAAAGTCCTTAATGCAATGGTTAAAACACAGATTTCTTTATTGTATAGATCAGCTCCCATTGCGGAATTCAGGGAAAGTGCACACCTCTGCTGGCCTTTCTAGACCTTTTGATCGGACTATGAAAGACCAGGCAGGAGATCACAAGTGGCCAAGGACTGCTCAATGAGTAGCAAGTCTCTACTCAAATAAATAAAAGGTCCAGTGTGGCAAAAGATCTTGCCTTTAGAATACACGTAATTAACCTTGCCACCAAGGCCCTGAATAAAACACTCAGAGGTAGCTGCTTGCTCTCCTGAGGCTGAAGTCCCAGATGTCAGAGTGATGAAAAGACTTATTATCTGAGCTAGTGGAAGGGGTTGCCAGACAGACATAAGGTGATGTCCTTGCTGTCATCTGTGTTACAACAATCCTGGATGACTGATCTGTGAAGCAGGATTAGTTTGGAACGCAGAACAAGGTAAGTGATAGGTTTTATTAAACAAGACAGTAAATCAGGTTGGTAATCAAGAAATTAGGTTTAAAATTAAGAAGAGATGTGACCATATCTGAAATTATTTCTTACTCTTCCTAATATGTTAGGAGGCAGAGTCCCCCAATCAAGGGTCAGGGCCCCATTGTGTGGTACTGTATACACATCATAAAACAATAAAAACAGTGCCTGCCACAAAGAGACTACCAGTGATAAAGTTAAGGTTGCCCTACACTTCCCTTTATAAGACTGTTTTCATTTGCTTATAACATTGTCATTTTAAAACCATTTAAGATGGAATTTTCCATGCAGAGTGTCTGCCTAAGGCAGATTTTTGGGGAAGTTTCAGCTAAAATGTTTCTGTCATTTCAGAGAATGATAACTATTCAGTGAGCACCTTCCACCCTGAGCACTGAATGAGGTAAGTGTCTTTTGGGGAAAAAATAAAATGTTTGTGAGCATGTAATTAAGGATTATATCATAATGCATACACACAAATGATGCTGATTTAAGGTTGTATGGGCAAACTTCATTCTGTAATTTCTTATAGCATACAAACCTTTGCAACACTCTAAATCTTTACAGTTTATAAACCTTTGCAAAAATGACATAATTTAAACATAATTAAATACAAATAGAGGTGTTTTATGTAATGAGATAACAGGTGGCTAAAAAAGATGGGGTAAACAGTGAAACAATCAGCTTAATAAATAGAAGTTTCAGCACTGTCACTGCCTTGCCATTTGCAATGGATAATTCTAGGAAGGCAACCTAGAGCAGAGCACTGCATGGGAAGCATATTTAGTTACCTGGGTTACGCATGCAACAAATGCATGGAAATACAAGGTTGCTTTGTTTTACAGAGACTTTCACAAAAAAACTGTTTTACAGAATGTAATGGTCTCCACTCAGTGTCTGGTTAAGAAGCATGACCTAGTGGTCACAGCCAGAACCCCAGACTGCCAAGGGGGTTCTGGGGAGGGGATCCTGGGCCCTCCCACTCTACCAGGCTCTGACCCAGGGCTCTTTTAGCTACCAGGAACCTGGCAACCATGACTACTTAAGGTCATCCTCTGTGGGCTTCTTCCTCTCATCCCCCCCCGGAGTCACCTCAGTCCAAGACCTTCGCCTGATGGGAAAATCCAAATCCCAAGGAAGCAAGAGAGAGTCACCACTGTCCAGGGCCACAGAACACTTCCGTCTCTGCTTGTCTCTGCAGAGGGTCCTCCTTTCCTAACAGAGGACCCTTTTGGGCAGCTGCATCAGAGCCTGTAAGTTTTGCTCTGCTCTGCTGGAGCTGTGGGCTACAGGTTCGCTCACCTTCAGCACTACCCCCGAACTGGGGTAATTTGCTACCTTTTAATTCCTCCAGCAGATGGAGCATTTGCTGCAGGTGTGGTGGTGCTGGCTGAGCCCAAAATGAGCCCTTGTTTCTCAGTGTGGGATTTGTGCACCCCATCGCACAGAACTAAATAGTTACAAAGTTAAAATAGAAATAGAGGGGGAAATATGAATATAAGGAAGACAGCAAAATACACTTTGAGATGAGATTTGGAAAGAAATGAAGATTTTATGGTGGCAAGAAGACTGTAGAAGATGACTAGAAGCTACAGAGGAGAAAGCTCTTGCAGCAATAGTGATGAGATCATGTGAAGGGATAAATGGGAAGCCAGTGCTAGAGAACTGGAAGGAGCATGTAAGAGAATAGGGCCTGAACTAACTCCCATTGAGTTCAGTTGGGATCGAATTGAGCTCAAAGCAAGAAATAGACTGATGTTCATGGAGGATTTTAAAAACAAGAACTGGCTCTTGAATGGAATGGGGAGCCCCATAGCACAAGGAGTCTGATCTTTCCTTTAGATATATGAGAAGATGAGCAGTGACACTTGGGAACTTGAGGAGTTGGAGATAATAGAAAAAGGAGATAAAATTTGAGAGGAGATGAGGAAATGGCTAAGGATTTGATCAAAAAAGTGGTCCAGGCCATTTCATGTATTTCTTCCAAATATTTATGGTGAAAACTACAGCCCAGATGCTCATGTACATCAGTGCACAGGAGCAAAGCTGGTTTATAATCATTTTAACATTTCCCCCCAGGGAAAGCCAGAGGCCAGTGCAGTCCCTGGCACAAGCTAAGGCTGCTTTAGGGTTATTCTAAATTGCCTCAGGGCCTGTTATACAAGTAAAGATTGCAGCATACTCATGCCCCATCCTCTTCTTTATTTATCATCACCCCATGATATACCCTATTCAGGGAGGAATGTTCCATAAATCCATCTTTACAGTCCTTTTTCATCTTTCAGAGACCATAATCTGTACCAAGATCTGAGCATGTTTTTGATATATTTTGATGTATGTGTGGTAATGTTAACATCTTTAAACTAGAGTTTCAGATTTACTGCTCAGTTTTGGGGCTCTGATCTAGCATTTAAACATTGGTAATAATTATATGTCCTGAAAATAGAGTACAATGAATAACTATAGTGGCTTCTGGTATGATGAAATCAATCTTAATCAAGAATCAATTATCTCAGCTTTTTTGACATAACATAAATAGATTTTGCTAAAACAAAAATGTCGTAGCTGAGAATTTATGACAAGGTCATAATCAAAAGTGTCAGAAACTTTTCAGTCCTGCATAGGACATTGGTAGAACTCTGATGTGCACATGTTTCCTTTGTTTGTGCCATTTACAGCCTGTGGAGTAGGAAGAGGGGGAAGGTAGAAAATTGAAATGTAGGACAAATGTCACAGCTAACAATCCCTGGTGTATGATTTTGTCAGACCAATTTCTAGGAAAAGCGATGAAGTGAAAAGTGTCATAGTGTAAAGGACAGGAGAAGTGAAAGTATAAAACAAAATTCAGTTAAAATAGGGAATATTTTATAATAAGAATCACTTAATATAATAACTAGAACTCGAAATAAAGAAGAATACATGTGCTATGAGAAGTGTTTTCAGTAGCTGTACCTCTGCCAATGTTTGTAAACCTAATTTGGTTCTCCAAAATGGCTTGCACCGAAGAACCATATTGCATTGAAAGAGTCTACCTTATACAGATTCAGAATACCACTGAAAACACTAAGTTTTTTTAAGATAGTAGCATTTTTCAAGTAGACTCTTTCTAAAGAATAATAAAATAGTGCCAATACTGTCTGTTTTGGCCACTACCAGGACTCCATCTTCTCTTGGACAATTTGAAATCCTTTGACTGCAATTACGTCACCAACTTTTCCTGAAGCCACATGATTTCAGGGACAGGACCTCTTAGATTACTGAAAACTTTAGGTGAATACACCTATGACAGAAAATAGGATAATAGAGTTTGATCTGTATCCATAGTAGACTTGCATCAGAGCAATGAAAGAAATAAACTCTCCCATTCATCTCTAGGGTGATCACACCTGGAATGCTGAATAGTATTTCAGTCTTTCTGATTACAATGAGATTAAAAACCTGGAGGTAGTTCAGAGAAGAGAAATAATTTTTATAACTATGGGGCTAGTAGAATTGGTTTATGGTTGGAGAAAGAATAAAAGAGCCAAAGAAGTATAGTTTGGCTAAGTGAGAAAGATGGTGGTGAAGGAGCAGGAAATCATAATAACCATCTATAAACATTTAAAGGAAGTAAATACCAAGAAGTGAGAGGAATTATTTGGGATAATTCTTAGCCAGGGAGGGGGGCGGAGAATAGTGAGTATTAGGAAAACATCCTGATTGCAACATCTAGTAGGCTATAGATTAGTCTCCCTAGGGTATTGATGGAAACACAATTGCTGGACTTCAGAAGATTGTACTTAAGTACTTAATGTACTATAAACAACAACAAAAATAAATCAGTCCTGCCTTGGCAGGAGGAGGTACTAGATGAACTGATAGAATATAAAGAAGGAAAAGATCTATGGGCTTGAGGAGATATGCCAATTTATACCAGAAAAGGTTATGACTCTATGACCTGTATCCTTCAGCGTCTGTATTCTGTATTTTGCTCTCATACAAGTGACATGAAAGAGATACTATCTGAGGTCACACTTTGCTGTGCAAAGTATGAGAGAGACAATGAAAGCGTATGGAATAGCATGCCACTCCAAGTACATTGTTGTTCCATTTTTTGATACTTTTAGATAATTACTGTGAAGGTCTATATTAGCAAACAATCCTTTAGTAAGTTAACTGGTATTCTTTGGGTCATACTGTTAGAGTTTTTCCCCACCTCTTAGATGGAAATGTGACAGATGTAAATTTAAGTTATCATTGTATCAAGCTGTTCACCAAGTTCATATGTCATACTAAACTTGCTGTTGTTCAGTGGTTAGGCTGTAACTGCTGGCACAGTCATCACCAGCCCTCGATGCATGCCTTGTTGAAACTGAAGCAGCTGCTGTCAGAAATTAAATACATAAGAGTTTTTTAAAGGTTTTTTATAAACACGCTAGACCCCAAATCTGCTTGATCTTATTATTGTCAGAGTCTGAAAATTCTCTGGTTTCTAAATACATTCGAAAAAAGATAGGGAATTCATCACTCTGTCATAAAGAATTATTTTAAATACACTTTTTATACATGACTGCAATATTTTTTACTCTGATGATTCAATACCAGCCATCCAGCTAACAAAGGGAACCAAATTCCCTTCACAGAACTCTGCTGATACATTGTTATCAATATATGGGGAAAAAAAAAAATAAACCTAAAAAAACCCAACAAAAAAAATAAAAATAAAAACCTAAAATCAATCAATTAGAGCCAGGTTGACCTGTGGACTGCAAGACTTGGGAAAATAAATCACCACAAGGCCCAACTCAGCAGGAAAGGAGTATAATTTCAAAACCTCTCTGAGTTCCATGTGAAACTAAGAGAAACTAAGAATAAGCAGTGTCTAGTACACAAACTAAGATATGGGGTTGCACATAGCAATCTACACCCTAACCCTGCAAGTTGATCCGATTTTCAAAGGAAAGAACTGGGATGCAGTGCTCAGAGGTGATACAGGAAAGTGTTTTTGTGGCAGTAAGGCAAGTTGCTGGGGAAGCCAGAAAAAATGCTTTCCTTTCTCATATACCCTCCCCCTTTCAGAGTGGAAACCTGGGAACCTTACAGCAAAGAGCAAGGTGAAACAAAACAGTATTTATCCCTCTGTGGCCCCTTTGCTGCTTTCTCCTAGTCCCAACCTCTCCCACTCCACATGGTGTTAGTTCACTAAAAGCCCCCATTTCCCCTGAATTCCACTCTGCCAGCACAACCCATCTTTTTCCCAACTCACCCTCCCTAACTGCCACATATGCATCTATCTTTCAGAAAGAGGACTCCTCCTCTTCCTACTTACAATTCTCCAGAGTTTTACTCCCCACTGCCTGAAACCTCTCGAGCTGACGGTCCCAGGCTCAGAACAGCCAAGTTCAGACTCAAAATCCTTTCCCTCGACCTGTAACATCCACCACTACCAGGCACAGAACCTTCCTCTGTAGCTCAGACACTGCAGCCCAGCCCCATTATTCTTTAACAGATGTAGCAGGGAATATGTGCAGACAGCTCTACCATATATACGGTTAGGGTCACCAGATGTCCCAAATTTATAGGGACAGTCCCGATATTTGGGGCTTTTTCTTATATAGTTGCCAATTACTCCCTACCCCCATCCCAATTTTTCACACTTACTATCTGGTCACCCTATATACAGCCTCTGAGGATATGTCTCCAATTATACACCCACGGCTGGCCTGTGCCAGTGGACAGGCTTGTGAGGCTCAGGCTGCAGGGCTGTTTAACTGCAGTGTAGACTTCCAGACTTGGGCTGGAGTCCAGGACCCTGCAAAGTGGGAGGGTCCCAGAGCTTACCCTGCAGCTCAAGCTGGAACGTTTACAATGAATTTAAACAGTTGTACACTATCTGAGTCCTGAGAACCCAAGTCAGCTAGCATGGACCAGTCGTGAGGGTCTAACTGCAGTGTGGATGTACGCTTTGGGACTAGCCCCACTCCTGCCTGTATTCCCTTTTACATGCCTCCTTTCTTCTGCTTGAAGCCCATCTGCTGCAGAACCAGAGTACCCTGGTCGCAGCTAGTAGTATTGCAGTCTCCAGGGTCTCGGAAGCTCTAGCTCCAGCAGGGGTTGACAGTCATTGGAATTGCAACCTGCAGAACATCAGCCACATAACACAGTTGTGATATTAGTGACTCCTAGTAATCAGCTACATGTGTTAAGAATTGTATTCAGTTTTTGAGTTAAGTGTCAGAGAACTGTGTGTTCAACTTTCCCTGCCTAGGTCTGCTGTTGAAACTGACTCCTGAACTGCAACACTCGCAATTTCTGCCCTGGGCCTCTCTTAAACAGACTGCCTATCACGTGGTGATAACTGTGTGGTGGGTTGTGCTGGGAGTAGCACTGCCAATTTTGGTTGTCATATGATGAAACCTCCAGGAATATGTCCAGTCTTTAATCCCAGAGGGTTGGAAAATCTAGTTGTGGGTGAACAGGAGAAGTACGAGATTCATGTTCTCTTTGTTAAAGGTAAAATGTTTGTGCATCCATTTAACACACCATGCTCTCTCCTTCAACCTACTGCTGCTGCTCAGCCACATCATAACTCTCATCAATAGCATATCAATTACTTACTTCCTACTTTATTCAAAGCTCATTTGGAATTGGATCAAAGCTTAGACTATGCTTTTTAACTTCAGAGGCTTGGTACGTCCAATAATACACTCCAATTCCTCCTGTTCATTTGTTTTCTAAAGGTTAACCAGAAAATGTTCTAGTTACAGACCTGGATCTGTGAAAAGTCAAGAGAAGCATCCATCTTTGAATATTCTCACTTCTTAAAACTGAAAAGTAAATGCACAATCTTAGGAGAAGACACATCTACTGCAGATAGGAAAAGAAAAGTTTAGGAAAAAGTCATTTTATAGCTCCATAATAATATCAGAAGTTGCAGGTGAAAATGTCTTAATCCTTTGTTTTTTTTAATACATAGCAGACATTTCTGTTCAACTGTCTATTTGCTGTGAGGGATGCAGAGTTACTAACCGTGCAGCAGGGCAATAGCACTTCAGTGTGTAACTATCACTACTGCCACTAGAGATAGAGAAGATGAAAATTTACTGGCTTCCCTACATGGGGGCTGAGGAAGGAAGAAGTTTCATTTCTGCAAAATCATGACCCTCCTCTAAACTTCCTGGAAACCCTTCCACAGGAACCAAGATACTGAGATAGGAAAGAGCTGAAGCCAGGCAACTCATGGCAGGGTTTGCAGTTAGGAGGTCTCTGCACTTTGCTGTCCCTCGCCTTAGATACTGATCAATAGCTAACAATGATGCAATCAATATTTGTTTGTATGTTCACTCCTCTGAACTCCTTCATTGGAGGTCTTGATCATCTGGTTGCAGGAGCAGTCTGTCAACATGACTCATACAGAGCAGCACTGTCAGGGAAGCAAAGGGGACAATGAAAAGCTAGGAGAGCATAAGGAGGCACAGAACCTCAATATGGATGGCCCTGGTCTCTGGCAATTTCCCCAAGAGCCAGGGGCTAGAGAACTTGAGAGCCCCTATCTTTTTTTGGAGGGAAACTCCGCTCCCCTAACAATCCACAGAAAACTCCTCTCTTTTACGGTGAGCTCTGGTGCCAATATGGGAAGGAAGAGTTTGCCTTTTGCTTTGAGAGAGCAACAATGATGTAATTTCAGTCAATGCCATCTTAAAACTTGTCTATGCTGTCCACTTGTGCTGCAGGTTCACTAGATGATGTCTTCACTATCATAGAAGCTAAAGAAAATTTGTGTAAAAGGAACTGACTAAAGAATTACTTTCTAGAAGTGACACATTGCACATTTATATAACCTTTCTGGAGAGGGGTTTGAAACATTTGCATCCAAGGTCATTTATATCACCAACTGGCCAGGATCAAGGAAAGATTCCCAAGATTTTAGAAGGTTGTATTTCTGAAAAGTGATTAAAATGGCTTCTTGGGGTTCTATGTGTATTGTCCTTGAAATTTGCTCAGTTTAACGATAAAAGAATTATTTTCTTAAGTGCCAATCTTGCAAACTCACCATGAGAACTGTAAGTCAAGCTGGGCTCTTTCAGTTTTATACCTCATCACCAGTAATAATGAACTTGTAATAGGAACTTGCTTAACAATTCTGTTGGTGCATGAGCCAGAAAGGAGCCCAATACATTCACCCCAAGTACACAATATTGGCCCTGCAATAGTAGCAGGATTGTTGTTAGGAGAGGTAGCGTGTATGTTTCTGGATATACAGAAGGAACAGATCAGACGAATAAGGGGTGCCCTCTTTACCTAGCTACCTTTCTGACCATAAGTGATCTTTAATATTTGAAGGTGTAAATTAATATTCTCCTTTTACCATCTGATCTTCAATTACAGGCCAACAAATACGAATTTCAAGAAGTTAAAAAAATACATATCATCCAATACATAAGTTAGGCTAGCAAGTAGGCAAATACTTACCCAACCCTGGCTTATACTCTTCTCATAAGTCATGTGCTCCAGCCCCCTAATCATTTTTGTTGCCCTCTGCTGGACTCTTTCCAATAATCAGAGTATAAGCCAGGATTGGGTAAGTATTTGCCTACTTGCTAGCCTAACTATATGCAATAGCCAAAGTTTGGGCTAGTTAGTAGCAGATGCTTACCATATGTGAACTAGCAACCAAAACAGTTAAAATGAAGCATTTTGATTCAACTAAGGAAAATACCTTGCTTGGGAAATGTCCTTGTTGTTTTATGACTTGTAGATTTGACAGTATATATTTTGCCATGGCATTTGCAGAAAATTATTTAGGAACCAAAATGTTTATGCATGTAGAATAAAGGATATTCCACAATGTTCCGCTTGAGTAATTTCCTAAATATTCTTCCCTCTGGAGAAAGGGAAAGGTTTGCTCCCTGCATAACCAATTTGGGGATAAGGAGTGTTACACACACAAAACCACCAGAGGCCAGGACAATACAAGGGAAGTTCCTATACCTCCAAAGTGCCTCCATCCCCAGCTCTTTCTCTGCCCCCTATGGAAACAATTATTCATTCTACTAGGGGCTCCTCCAGTCCTGACATTGACCCTAGAAATCCCCTCAGGTAGACTCAGATGTAAAACCCAAGCAAGTTATTAAACTATGAATTTTCTGAATGTGTGCGTGTGTGTGTTGGGGAAATGGATTAGTCATCTCATGGAGTGGCTATCCCTTCCTCACATACTAAACTCACTTCTTATAAACTACAGAAGGCAGTGTCCATAGAGAGATATCCATGGGACTGGGAGAAGGGGGAAAACAAATGATGAGTTAGAGGTGCCTCACCTATTTTCTGGATTCCCAAATGGATGTGCTGGATCCCAATCACCTTACTGGAGTATGGGAAACAATATGACCCTAAAACAGTAGCAGGTAATGTTTTGGATCAGAACCAAATCCACCACAATACAGGATAAGTAAAGGAGTCTGAAATGCATATGTAGTAGCATAGCAGAGGTTTAATTAGTACCTAGTATTCTTTTGATTTATACTTTTTTATGAATCAGGACCCATTATTTCTCTGCAGTCAACTTAATTACCCTCATTTCTCTAAGTGAAAGCAGAAACATTTGACTTACTGCATTATATAAAGTCTCAGACTAGCTTTGGCACTGGGAATTATTTGTTCACTTTTTCGCCATCAGACACAGCATGTACATTCTTTGCTCAAACCTATGTAGCTAAATCTCCTAAAGCTGAAACCATCTATGCGAGGCAACTTTTGAGGAAACAGCTGGAATCAACTGATTGTTTCAATGGGATGGACTCCATATGGTTTGGCTAAGAAACTAGTCATATTAAGACACCCTTTCATGTAAAAAATGAACTGGAATTCAGTGTTCAGTATAGCTCTCTAGTTTTATTTTTAAATATTGTGTTCCTGATTCTCAGTTGGTGCAAGTAAAAGGTTATCAATCTTAGGCATTTATATGGACCCCATTACCTTAATATCTGAGCATCTCATAATATTTAATGTATTTATTCTCACATCAACCTTGGATGGGGGGGTGGGAAGAGTAAGTACTATTACACACACCCACACCATTGTAAAATAGGGGAAAGAGGCACAGAAAAGCTAAGTGAAAGGCCCAAGACGCACAGGAAATTTGTTACAGAGCCGTCAATTAAACACAGCTCTGCTGAGCTCGAGGCTAGCACCCTAACCACCAGCCCATCCTCCTGATTGACTTCTGGGGGGCTATGACAGTTTACAAAAGCTGAGGTGGGGGCCAATGTTGATCAGATGTGAAATCATTTAATTTTTTTCTCATACTATTTTCAGAAAGTGGAAAGCGACATAATTTCATTAGCGTTTAGGTTGCATGCAGGAAAGGACAAGAGTTGTTTTTTTAATAAAAGGAGAATAAAAGGCCACCTGAAGGTACTGTTTCAATCCTGTCTGTCCTAGTCTGTGCCTGCTTAGGAGTTTCTTGCCATTGTATGGTAGTCATGCCGAGCTGTGGAAATGAAATGCTGGAAAGACCAGCTGAAATTAAGAACAAAAACTAGAATACAATTATTACCGAGCAAAATCAAGAGAGAAGCTTGAATACATGACCCATATCTTATGGTGCTGTCATGGCAAGTATGTTCAGGATGGTTTGGTTTTAAATCAATCCTTCTGTGGAAGTGCTATAGCTAATTGATTTGTTGGTTATATTACATTCTGATAGAGCTGTGCATAGGTTCTGGGTCCCCTTGTGTGGAACTCTTTACTGAACTGAGGCCTATGGAACAAATTATGCCATCATAGGTGTCTAAAAGCCCATTGGCTTTTTCTAAAAGTCCAAAACTCCCATTGGCTTCAAAACTCGGGCACTTTGTAATTGTTGTTATTATCAAATAGAATAAAAATAGCAAGTATTTTGTTTCCACCGGCCATACAGTTCCCTACCAATACTGATAATTTCTTCAATCTGATATTCAAGTCACCTTAGTACCTAACATAGGTATTACAGACTGAAATACTAACATCTGCTATAATACAGGCAATTAAAAGAGAGAATTATTCTGTATACCAACATGAAGGCTTGGAGAAAGATTCTGAAAATCTCTTTGCTGTGACCTCTGCTTTGCTTCATTAAAGTTTCATTTTATTGTGCCAAAAGCCAGTTGCTTTATTCTTATTAAAAGTTAGGCCCAGTCATACCCACGGCCAAGTGAACATTTTTTTCTCTAATTAATCATAGAATTTGTCTTTTGCCTACCTTTTTGTTAATTCTGTAAAGTATTTCATGCTGAAGAGACAAAATTCCCAGAAAGACTTAGAAGAAACAGAACTATGCAGTTTTACAAGTTGAAGATAAAAATGATGTGCTTCTATGTTTCTTTAAATCCTGAAGTACAATAAGACCTTCTTCAAGGGAGTTCACCTTGGCAGGCACCTTCACCATTCATCTTTGGGCACTTATAAAATCTATCAAGTGTTTTAACAAGTTTATGGAAAGGTTTTGCTTGGCGTGATAGCAATTTCCACTTGCAAAGAGGATAATTAATTCAGAGGGAAGTAGAGTAAGAAATATTCAAAATAAATATTCAAAACCAAAGCACAGGTAATGTTTTTTGTGAATGAATGGATTCCTTTCTACTTCAAGAATTACAGGTTCCCCAGGGGAAGGTGCAGATATTATCTTTCCTATTCTCCCCTTAGCAACCAGTCAAACAAGAACCATTTTGGAGGATACAGTCTACCCTTCTGCCCTAAAAGATCATTGCAGTAATACAGCTGTTTATGTCCTTACTATAGATGGGGATGGAATTATAAATATGAAAATAATTTCTCTGAAATAGGCAAGTGGCCTATCTTAACAGCTAGAGGTATCTATTTATCAATCCATAATATATTATACTGGACTCATCCTATGGTATCTGAGCATCCAATAAACATCCTTAAAGAAGATAGGGCCCACTATACAAATATGAACGCCCCCCCCCAAAAAAAATATGTTTAGGGTTAGATCTGGTATATTTACATACATTGAGTCAATGGCATCACTCATAGTACCAGGTACCCCTTCACCAAAGAAGGGTAGAATCTGGATCACAGACTTTATAAAAATGTAACTCTCTCACTCTCTTATTGTTTTTGATGCCCTAAAAAGGAGAATATTTTCCAAAACTTCATATACAGCATTTTAAGGGAATATTCTTTGTCAATGAAAGGCCAAATTGTCCAGGGATCTGTACATGGGTAGTATTTAATTGTCATCCACTTAGGGAACTCAAGCAAATTGTGAAATGGAAGTAACTTGAAAAAGGACAGGAAATGTGTAGGTTTTGTTGTTGCTGTTGTTTTATGAAGGGCTCACACTACTGTTGTTTATCTGCAGAGGATGGAATTAGAGAATGTCTGAAGGGCATTGTTTATATTGCTGTTGTAAGAATGACATTCCAAGTTTGTCATCAACAGTGACATTTTGTGTTGGCTATCCATTTTAGGATACTTAATTCAAAATTCAATACTGGTAGAATGATTGCATGCCACTGCTACATAAACGACATAACTGAACCATCTAATGTAATTACTCTCATTGATCCTTATACTTTGTGAAAAGCATCTTTGTGAAATATATATTCAAAATATAAAATTGGTAAATGGAATATCTGCTTATACCAAAAGATAGCTAACATCTGCAAGATACACAGGGTTTGTAGTTAGTTCTAATATGTGCCTAATTCAAATAAAGATAAACTAGTAAACAAAACCTACCTCTAGTGGCAGTTAAGTTTGTGGCTGAAAAAACTGCATCCACCCAAAACTTTAAAACACCCTGTAAGGGAACTCAGCTGGGGCTCATCCCTTGGTGGGCTGGTGGGGCACCACACTGCCTCACTACACTCTCGGCTGGGTTGGGGAATACCCAGTCTATGGCCTAGACCTTCAGGCTGGGTCCTGCAAGCAGTTCAATACAAGCCCAGGCCCTGGGTTTGGGCAGGGTAGCAAAGAAACAGTCGCGGGGCTCAGGCCCTTAGGCAGAGGCTGAGCCAATAGTTCAGTATAAGCCCAGGCCCTAGCTTTAGCAACCTGGAGGAGGGGGAGACTGCCACCCGTGAGGTGGGTGGCATGGGGGACGCAGGCCCACCCACTCCACTGCCTCCCAGCCCGGGGCCCTAGCAGCGGTCAAAGACCAGCTGCTATGTCAGCGGGGATCCTGGCCGCAACACATTGACATTGGCTCCGGCAGTGCTGCAGCCAGACTGGGGTCGGCTGCACCCGGGCTACTTCTGGACTCCCCCTCGTAGGGTACCTGGGTCAGGGTGGTGTCCTCAGAGGGTTCCAGCGCCATGGGCTCCTCTGGGTGGCCGGCAAGGGGTAGACTTGTCAGCTTCTCTGGGTAGCTGGCGAGGGGTAGGCTCGGCAGCTTCTCTGGGTGTCGGTCAGCATCAGGCATTGGCCGGTCTGGCAGGTCCTCAGGTCGGCTGCAGCTTGCCTGGGTCTCCCAAGCTGGAGCCAGGCCACTGGCGTCTGGCCTCTCTGTCTGCTGTCTCCTCACTGAGCTCTGGGGTTGGGCTTTTCTACTTCCTGTCCTGTGCCTTGACCTCTGAGGGGCGGGCGCAGGATCCACTGGCTCCACCCCCTTTGGTGTCTGGGGAGGTTCTTCCCTTGGCGGGGTGGTGGGGCACCACACCGCCTCACTACATACCCTTAAAACATCTTCCCACCTTTAGAAAGTCTACCACTGTGGTACTCTCCAATGCTCCATAACATTTGCACTTCCATCTCTGACAAATACCACATAGCATATGTACCCCCAAATTTATAAAAATAGCATCTAATGCAAAGCCTGATGACCCTCCCCCCATATATCAATGTTCTTTTGAGCTGGAAGTATGAGTCTTTAAAGCTTTTGCAAATAACCCAGGTTTTCAAGCTAAGCATTGTCAGACTCACATGCTCTGTAGGTTATGCACAAAGGGAGAAACGTAACACACTCTGACCAGTGGGTTAGACAAACAAAATGTGTCAAAGGAGAAGCCTCCACAAAGGAAAAACTAGTCGTCTGCTCTAGGTCCTGTCCCTGGCCATCCATCATCACTACTGCTGCCCTAGCTGCCTGTGCTATGATCCTGGGGTAACTTCAGCCAGTTCTCACTGGGATGCTGCTGGTCACCCTGGGGACCCCCCCATCCTGGATGGGGGGCTCCCCTGTGGTCATGTATAACCATGGAATGAGCATTCCTCTGCTGCCTCTTTTCACCTGCTGATCCAGCAGTGATAGCAGGCTTTTTTTGGGCAGGTGAGGGTATGTATACCCTCTCTGTGGTCTGCAGGGGACCAATGATTTACCTGAGACCCTCCAGACAATCCCCAGTTCAGATTAAACCCTCCCCTTCCTGCCCTGCTCCCATACTGAAGGAAGGAATCCTTAAAGGAGCCACTCCTCATGCTTGACCAAATAAAGCTTTTGGATATGTCTATACGGCAATGTAAGCCCAGGATCAGACTCAGGCTGATGGCCAAACCCAGCTTCCATCTACATACAAATCTCTCACACTCAGGCTTGGACCCAGGGTCCTATGACCCTGCAGGGCTGGAGGGTTAGAGCCTGAGTCAACCCATAACTCAAGCCCTATTGCTCTGTAGAGTAGACACAGCTCCCTGCCCTACCTTCCACCCCAGACTCGGGTCCTAGGAAACCCAAGAATTGCCAATTGGCTCCAGGGAAATGGAAGCAACCCCTCTTGTTGTACTGCAGCAGCTCAGTATTTAACTCTTCCATTGGTTTCTGAATACCAGCCTACAAAGACACCTTTGGAGAACCTTCTGTGTTTGTAATGGAGACTGCTTTATGGATACGAAAGCACAGCTGAATTGTGGTGACTCTCTGGTTCGAGACCAGCATAGTAAATATTAGTAAGAGTACCATGAAATAATGAAAAAGCTGTTAGTGTTGCAAATTTACCAGACTGTTAACCAGTGCAGGGAGTGGATGAAACAGCTGAAGACCAAGTATCAGAAAATCAGGGACCAGAACTGCACTTTGGACAACTCAACAATGTCATGCCCATTTTATGAGGCATTTGATTGGGTACTATGCTGAGTATGGAGCCAACTGTAGAGCATGATGACCTGGTTAGCTGGGATGATGACCTGCTGCCCCCAGAATTCAGCCTGGGAGACAGCAGCAGGCTTCGAGTGAGATCAATGAAAAGACTGTCCCAGAGGAAGCTTTGCCCCAGGAGGAACAGGAGCACATTCTGGGACTGTACTCAGAGGAGCTATTTGCTGTCCCCTCCAAGGAACAATCAGCTGTGGAACATGCAGCAAACACAGAAGGGACAGAAGCCATCCCAATAGCCTGGTAATTTTCTGGCTCTATTTTACTGCTTATTAACATAGGAATGGGAGGGATTTCCTTTCTATGAACCAATGCAAAATTTATTAGAAGCCTAGGCTTGCAGCATGATTCTACTAATCGTGGGTTGTATGCCAGTGCCTTGGTATCTCCCTGCTCACTCTCTCCCTCTCCTCCACATACCATGTGGAATTCAAAATGGCACCCGGGAAATGTAAACAGTAAAAATGCCTTGAAAGTGATTTCTTTTTACTGGAAAGGACAGAGCTTTGCTAGGGAATTCCTTTTTCTTAAAAATATTAACCTTACATTCCTATGCCTGTAAGAATGACACTCTGTAATCACTCAGTGGTTTATTGGGCCACCAGGAAACAGTGAATGGGGGAGGGGAGGTGGAAATGTGTTCCATTCACAAATCTAATCTATTTTCAGTTAAATGTAGTACATGTAGCCAATCAGTGACAAAATAATGTGTCCCAAATTCAATTTGGGTTTGAAATGTTGTCCAATAATATGCATGTGTGCTTTTTCAGTGCACGCTGAACCCACGCTGACATTCATAAATAGACCTCTGTGGTTCCGCAAGTACCTTTATAACAGTGGAGTAGTAACCTTTGTGATTTATGTACTCATGCACTCCTTGAGGAAGACAAACTATGATCATGAATCCCATCAATGATCCCAGCAAAGTTTGGAAACTACATTTTCTCAAAGCCAGCAGTTAGTTCAGGAAAATCTTTCATGCCCACTACCTTGGGGTAAACCACACACCTGATTGCCTCAGAAATCTCACCCATCACTTTACCCACAGTCGATTTTCCAACACCAAACTGGTTGGCAATGGATCTGGAACAATCTTGGTGTAGCAAGTTTCAGGTGGTTATGGCAACCCCACTTCTGGACAGGCCAGGCTGCCCTCATGTGAGTGTCTGTACATGAAGGGTCAGCACAAACTGCAGACACAGCTCCAGAAATGTGGCTTTCGTCATACAAAAGTTCTGGATCCATTGTTGGTCATCCCAGGTCTGCAAGACGACATGGTCACACTAGTCTGTGCTTGTAGCCCAGCTCCAGAAACACCAGCCTACTTAGTGGGCATCAGTGGCTATACTGAGGCCATATTTACACTTACCAGGGATTGATGCTGCTGCAATCAGTGCAGCGGGGGTCAATTTAGTGTGTCTAGTAAAGACTGCAGAGCACTCTCCGGTCGACTCCGGTCCATTGATGCAGCGCAGTGAAGACACTGCAGTAAGTCAGCCTAAGCTACTTTGACCCCAGCTGTGTTATTCACATAGGTCGATTACCCTGGTATTGTAGACAAGGCCTGAGTGTCCTAAGCAGCATCAGCCAGTTTAAGTCTGCCATGTCTGTGTCCTCCTCTTCCTCCTCCAGCCCTGTGATAAGCTCCATCAGTTGCCTTTGGTGGGTCAGAAAATGCAGCCAAAATGTCCACCAGCATCTCACGGACACTATGCCAGTTTCCTGAAACAGGAGTGAAAGCGCAAGTGAAAGAAGTTCTTCAAATGGCACCTCCATCATGTTGCCGGGGCACACAGAACAAAATGATTGCTCTGCAGGACATGTTGGCAGGCTGCTCAAATTTCCTATAATTTGCTGGACAGGACGTCTAGTTTTCCCATAGTTCACCACAGTCAAAAGGCTAGAGTGGCCACATCTCAGAAGGGCACTAGGGAGTCTGAGATATGGTTGGTTTGACAATAGTCTGCATGCTGCAGTGTAGACACCAGAGCCCTAGGTTCAAATCCAGGTTAGAAAATGCTTAACCTAGGGTTGACAATCAGTGTAGATGCTCAAACACTGAGTTCTCTGCCCAAAGTCTGCTGACTTGAATCCCACTAACCTTGGGTTTACATTGCAGTGCAGAAACACGCTTTGAAGTTATGGGGGTTGTAGTGTTTTCTACAGCAACCTCTGTTCCCATGCCTCCTGGGGAGAAGTGTCCAGTGCAGGTACTCATTCCATAGGAGGTCTGGTTCCCTGATTAATTGGAATTGGAAGTAGGCTTAGGGGAAGATATTCGCTAAACAAGGTAGGGAATGGGATAGGGGCTCCTAATGCCTGATACTGAGAGAAGACAACCCCTGTTCCTCAGGCCCATCACCCTACAATGGGAAGGCATTGAGTGTCCCAACAATAGGCTGGCACCAGGTTTGGAGGGTGAACCAGGGTGGAGGGCTAATGGCTGTCCTTCCCAAGTAGCTGGGAATGAATAATGACCTGCACTGTCTGTGAGTTATTTCTCAGATAAATTACATGAATAACGTTGCAGTCTAATAAAATCACATCCCTCTCGTTTTGTCATTCTTCCTACATGTTTGGGACAGTGGCCAGTGGGTTACACAAGCAAAATATGTGGGAAATGGTTGCAATGTGCATTTTGGTGCTTTATTCCCTTATTATGAGATCATAGTTTTTACATACAAAATGCTTTTAAAATCAGTCTTCTCACTGTGTGAGTCATATGCAGCCATAGCACCCCCTCACATAGACAGGTAGCAGAGTATGAACCCATTGATCTTAAGATACCTAGGAGTAATTGCTAAACCCTGTCTAGACCACCACAGTTGAAGGACTTGACACATTCATACACAACTACTTACTTGTCAGAATGCTGGTGACTATCCTTGGCTCTGGGAGAGGAGTTTGGTTTATGGTGGTTAGAGATAGGATAATGTATACTGGCTGAATCACTGAAAGGCAGTGTAATGCAAAGGCTAAGAGTGGGGTTTCTAGTGTTAGAGATATGGGTTCTTAAATGATCTTGAATAAGCTGTCTGCTAACTTAGAGGGGAGGAGTGTCCTCAACTCTTTATAGAAAACCGCAAGGGAATTTAAACAGCAATTAGAAGAGGAAAAATTTGAACTCCTGGTTTGCTCATTCCCATCTCAGGTGACCATCACCTAAGTACAGAGTATTTGGTGAGGAATTCTCTCATTGAGTGATAGTGTGTATAATGCAATATATTTTTGTCATGGTTAAAATGTTATGAAATGCTGAAAAGACAAATACTGCCAATATACAACTGATAGTCTAGTAATGCAGCAGCAATATGGCCAAAGGACTTGGCCCAGAGTGTTTTAATTTTCTTGCAAAATTATTACAAGAAAAATGAGACAATCCAATGAAAATTGCTCAAAGGAGCAATTTTTAAACTTTTAGTATTGTCTCTGAAACAGCTCATTTTTCATCAGATGACCACGAAACATTAAAATAGCTCTCAGAGTTTATATTCTATGCTTTGGTTTTGGCCATTTCAACGAGATTTTTACAATATAAAAGGTTTAAAGCATCTGTTGTACTGAACTCTGTAACACAACAACCTTAACTATGGTGCAGCTCCAGCTGCACCATCCTCCCCCTGAAAACTTGTTTGCATTGCAGTACTTCTGCATCACCTTTTACATAGTTATAAGCATAGGTTGAGTTCCTAATTAAAGACTGAATAGGACAACACTTGACAGAGTTTCACATTAAACTGGTTAGCTGAAAAGAACATTGTTCCTGCAAAGGAAAACCATGGGTGAACTCAGCTGATGTAAATCAGTGCAGCTCCATTGAAGAACATCAGCAGAGGATCTAGCCCCATGCCTCGAGCCTTTTAGTGTTCTTTGAAAAAGTCAGTGAAATGGCAAATAAGGGTTACCCAGTGGACGTAATTTATTTGGGTTTTCAAAAAGCTTTTCAGATAATGTCCCGCATAAAGAAGAATACTTTAGAAAATAAACAGACATGGGAGAAAGGTCAAAAGGCAGCATAAGAATTAGTTAAGTGATCTTAGTTAATGGCTGCTCCTCTGAATGAGAAATGATTTAAGTCAATTACCCTGGGGTTGTACTAAAACTAGGCTCACTTAATATTCTTATTAATCATTTGGAGGAAGGAGTAAACATCAAAATGGCTAAGCTCGTGCTCTCACATGAATGTATGATATATTTCCAATCACTGAGCCTGCCATGTGCAGCAGGTTGAAGGATTTCAGTTGCTCTGATCTCTGTGCAGCACCACTTACTTCCAAGAAAGTTTAGAAGCATTGCAATCATCTCTTTCTAGATTGGAGAATTCAGGTGGCTTCATCTGTTTTCTTTTTACTGATAATTACATATTATTCTGACTCTACATAATGAATGTGTGAGATCAGAGTATTGGTAGGAAATTATCTTTACTTTCTGACCCCAGTTCTATGTCATATGGCAGGGGTTAGTATCCTGGCTCCTATTATCCATGCCTTTCTAACCTCACTATTAGAATAATGTGATGTGCTCAAAGATCATTTGCAAATTATAGCTAGGTCAGAGTGAGACTGTCAGCCTGTTAAGCAGTATTTTCCACAGCAAGCAGATTACACCTGTGCCCCATATTCTGCGTTGATTTCTTGAGGAAATTTAAGCTGTTATTTTAAAAATTATTAATTCATAATGTTTTGGACCTTGCTTATCTTAGAAATTGTCTCTTTCCATCTGTGTTTCTATGGCAGTTTGTACTCATCCAAGACACCAGGGCTCACATTTCCTTGGTTAAAAGAAGAGGGAATTGTTAGCAATGTGTTTGTCCTCCCCTTGATATGCCTGAAATGGCATCCGAGGACCAGATCCAATAGGGACTTAAGTGCCTAAGTCCCAGTTTTGTGAAATGTATAAAATCCCCACTCAGCTGCAACCTATACCTCTAGGCACCTAAATTTTCATTGTAAAAGTTCTGTAAGCACCTGTGTTTCCGACTCTGGGCATCTGCACTGCTGCCTCAGATAATTGCCTGGATGCCTCTTTCACACCCAAGCCTCAGGGCAATCTCATACCAGGTGGCATTAGGTGTTCCTCAGCCTATCTCATCTATGGGTCCTGGTCTGAGCACACCTAGCTCTACGCACAACAGAGAGGGGAGGGGGACTTCCTTGTAACCTTTAGCCCAATGAGTAGGGCACTCACCCAGAATGTGGGAGACCCTGGTCAATTACCCTCTTTGCCTGAGAGGTAGAAAGGATTTGAACAGAGCTCTGCTACCTCTCAGGCCAGCATTCTTAACCAGTAAACTATAGGATATTCTAGATCTTCTGTTGAAACCATTCCACTTATTACATATGAATTGGGCCACAGAAAGAGTGAGAATGACTATATTGTCAGGGTTAGGTGCTCAGCTGAGAGGTGGGGAATCCCTGTTCAAATCTCTTCTCATCAGGCAGAAGGGGGAATTAAACTGAGATCTCCCACATCCTGGGTGAGCTTAAGCACCATAACCCCTGGGCTATAGGCTATCAAGGAGGCCTCCTCCCTCCCAAGAACATTTTGTGCGGCATTAGGCTGACACCTAAGCCATTCTCACACAAAATGACTTAGATGCCTAAGCAGCCTGACTCCAGGAGAGGAGGTCCCAGCTGTGGATCCCAAGAAGAGATAGGCACCAAACTCCATGAGAACGGCTTAGGACATAGCCCTCTCATCAGCATCTCCCATGTGCTGGGTTTTGTGGATCCCATTCTAAAGGTAGATCCCTATCACTCCCCATTTATTGTATAGGGAACCTATCTCTGGCTTTCTGGATCCGTTATTTTCAAGGCATCTAAAACTACAGACATTGAGATGCCTATGTCAATTTGCTGATAGGGGTTTCAGTTTCTCTATTCTTTAGAGAAAAGGGGCTGTAATATAGCCAGCTCTAACAATTTTATTGTGAAGATTGATATTATTTTCTTAAAGCCTCATCTCCCAAAGTCATGAAAATCTCAGCTTTCATTAAACAGCTCTCATGGCTGCAGAGAAAGCCTGAAAATATGAACCAAGACACAAAATCCAGAAGGCAATTAAAAAAAAAAACATGATTGCTTTTATATCTCATGATTCTGTTGGGGGGGTACCCCCATATTATGAGGAGAGGATCACTTGAGACTTAAAGGCTGTTAATTTAGAACAACTAAAAATATGTGCTTTTATACAGGGCACATCTGTTGGGTCCACTGACACAGAAGCTCAGCATCCCAAAAAGTGTTGGATTTTAAAAAGTGCTGACCAATAACTGTGTAGCTATAAAATCAAAGATAATAAGGGTAATAAAACATCATACTCAGTAAGCTGCTCATTTGCTGACATCATGAAAGATTCTACCCCCTTGCACTGCTGAACTGTATATTACTGTTCAACTGGTAATATATTGCTGTGGGGAAGAATGTGGCTTCCTTCCTTTTCTTGTACCCCTTATTTATGCTTATGCACTCTTATTATAGTAATGGGGACTACATAAGTACACACATAGATATTCATCCCACTGAAGTAAATAGAGTTATTCACAAGGATGGACAGTAGAATAAGTTGCTTGCTCTGTTCTGATCAACTATGGCAAATATTATGGGACCCAATAGGTCAAATCCTTACTTGCATGATCAGTTCTTATATACATAAGCAGGCAAGTCTTCAGTGAGACTGGTTGTATGTGTAAGAGCTGTAGGATCTGCATGCAGTGCATGTAGGGAAATAGAAGATACAGGGCACAGCTGGAACATGCTGTGCTCTGGTTATTCCCAGCTAGCAGTTGGTCTATTAGGTAAGTGATCATGGCAGAGAATCTGACTTAGAATTTCCCATAATTAAGATGGAGATCTGCTTAGATCACTGAAGGGACAAAGATTCCTGAGCCATACCATCATAACAATATAGAACTCGCCATACCAGATCAAATAAGCATCCCAACTAGTCAAGTGTCCTCTCTCTGAGAATGACCAATACAAAATGTTTCAAAAGAAGGTTCAAGGAACTCCAGAGTGGACAATTTTAAACAAGTAAACAGAGGTTTATTATAAATGCAATAATCTTTCAATTTTACCTATGTAAATATGTGCACACTGCACAGCTGTGACTTTGGAAGAGTGTCGTTAAGTCCTCAGGTAGAGCAACATGTCTACTTCACAGAACTACAATCAATCTTAATTTAGTGCTGCAACTACCAGTAAACCAGAGAATCATTCTTCACATGATTTTTCTTCAGGATAATCAGCTAGAGCTTGAATAGTAATCTTGATTCAGAACTTAAAAAAAAAAAAAATCACTGTAATGTTTGAAATAAGAAATGGTGACTGAAATTTCAACCTATGCTATATAAGGAACCTATGGGGAAGTTTAATGGTGTATTGCAAGTATTCATTAATTTATCGCTATAGTGATATGGGTTTTTCTCTAGATCTATATCTCATGTTTTCCCCAGCTCTGTTATTGTTCAGCAAGACAAACTACTATACTACTGTATTTGCCTTCTGGGTGGTTTTGTAAAATCTGTTCTTTCAAAACTGCCGTTTTAGATTTGGTGGATAAGGCAAACAGCAACATTCCATGTTCCAGAAAAAGGGAGTTTGCATAGCTGATTTATTGAAACATACTGAAGCAATTGGCATTGTAAAATATTATGAGTACTAAAAGTGCTTTTTTCATTAATCACTGTAAATGGTTCTGACATTTTCTAAGGGCCAATTTTGTGTGGAAATTATTCATACCCTTTGGGTAAAATGATTTGTTATTTAAAACCTGTTAACATAGTGTGGTGATACCTTCAATTTGTGTCAAGAGAGAATTTATGTAGCCTTTTTGGGGGAAAAACTCCTCTCTCTAAATTATTTTTTATTGCCTTAGCTGTTGGTAGTTGCCTTATTAATAACAATTAACATTATGGCTGTACTTTTGCATTAAAAAGTACCACCTTTAATGGTACAAACTGGAAAATGTCAAGGGAAAAACTTAAATTTCAAATACTTATTTTAATGACCAAATATTGCTTAGTAAGATACTAGAAATGCAGAGACTTTCTACTCTCTTTTTTTAGCTTGTTGGAACTTATTTTGGAAAACAAAATGAAGAACTAAAGAGTATCTTGTTTATGACTTAAAGCATATTTCAGCAAAATTAAACACAGGTTTGAATTTCCTACTGTATTTGTTCATTCTTTTGGGGGCAGAATTCTGCACAAAGACAAATGCTTTGTTTTTATGCTCTTTCATTCATCACTTGGCAGTGCAGCAGAACATTACATTTACATGGCTCTTTCTGAACTTGCACAAGACAATGCAATACATGTCAAATCTGGAAAGTGTTCTGGTCTAGCCTGTCAGGGATGGTCTAGATAATACTTACTCCTACCATGAGTGCAGGGGACTGGACTAGATGACCTCCCTAGGCCCCTTCCTGTCCTACAATTCTATGCTTCCAGTGATGATTTGACCTTATCAAATGCTTCATTTTTTTTCTAAACAAATTTTCATCAACACTGACATTCTCCTTAATATTTCAATGAATCTGCATTTTCAAACAGAAAAACTTTCCATCAGAAGGTTTTTGACTATCCTTACTTATCTTCTATATTATTTTGTATTAACATGTGGGAGGCATTCCTCTTCTTTTATCCATATTATGTAACTATTTCTTTTAAAAAATGCGAGCATTGGGTTTAATTGAGAGAGAAAAAGGTTCTCTCTCCTTGCCGTATGCAGTATTATAGGCATTGTCCAAAAATATCAGGCTGCAGCAGGCTAGTTGGCAAACAGAAAGTCACATACTTATTTGCCAAATCATGTACAGTTGTGTTTGCCAAAGACAAACCATCTGCAATACATGCCCTTTGGGGAGGCAATACCTTGTCTTTCTGAATACCTAGTTTTTTTACTGCCACCATAATAAAGATGGAGAATGGATGCAAAAGGTATGTTGGAATAAAGAGGTGGGTAGCTTGCCATGGTTGCATGCCTGAGAGTTCATACATGTAAACGCAGTCTACTGAAAAACAGAACAAGTTTTGCTTAAGAATGACATTTTCTATGTGGAAAATATTCTAAAAATAGATCTCTACTACAACATAAGCATTTTCAGCAATGCAGGTATTGTTTTATTTCTCCATATTAACTATTTGAAGGCTCAGGGGCTTTTTTATAGATTACACAATGGCAAAATATTGAATGAGATTCTCAGTGGAGGTACACTAATTTATTCAGCTGACAATTTACCCTTTATATTTTCCACAATGTCATACATGGGCAGTTCAGTTAATTATTACAAATACTTAACAAAATAAAAATAAATTCCCTTAAAACTTTGGCAAATGTCAGAGAAAAGAGGTGATTTTGCAGCATTTCTGGTAGTTTACCAAATATGGGGATGATACAGACCAATCTTTAATGATACCTAAACACCACAGTGATTAGGTGCATTATGGATGAATGATCTCAGGTGAGTAGTAATGCTTGGCAAAACCATACCTGAGATATGGGTTTGGTTCTTGCTTGCTCATTCTCTAGCATAGAACACAAAATGTCTCACATTGTCAAAGAGCAACACGGGCCCAAGCTAATTTTGTTCATCACCTATTGGCTCTGATCCTTCCACCACCAAGAGGTCCCAGTGAAGTGATATAGGACTCTAGTCTGGGACTAGTAGATGACAGTACAGCTCTAAGGTTTAAAGTAATACTTCTGAGAAATTCCAAAGACAGCTCCATTCAATCTTCCTAAAACTTATGGATATTTATACACAAAGAAATAACCTTTTAGAGAGGCTGTCTGAAACAAATGTACAAGTAACTGAGGGCAAAGAGAGACTGCTTTTGTTCTTGTGCCTCCCAAATATAATAAAAAAGGAGACAGAAGCTTCTTTAAATCAAAATATTCTGCTTTCCTTTTATAAGTTTTACCCAAAATTTCGTATGCTTTCTCAGATAACAAGTCACTAGAGTTCTCATAAAATCATGTTATTGTCTTCATATAACTATTCTGTCAATGGGGTTGATTGATCAGAATCTTATATATTTGAATATTGACAACTAGAAAAATGAACTATATTAAAATCAGAAAAAAGTATCATATTTACAGTCACCTAATATATAACAGGTATTACAAAACAAGTTATTTACAAAGTGCCATAAATGAAAGCTAACACTTTTCATTAAATATCTTGGGTGAAACTCTGTCTTCATTCAAGCTTTGCATAGTTGTAACGGATGGCAGAAATTTGGTCCATTGGCATATATTTCATTTAGTTTTAATAAGATAGCTATATGTTGATTATCCAAAAGGAATATGATTTAATAAGTATTTAAACAGTATTTTTAAAAGGCACTGCAAATGGATACTAACATTTAGACATTATGAATTAATTGCAATTTACATATTGTGCAGTAACTCCTTAATTGAAACATTACATTTAAATAATTATTTTGACCATTTATCTTTTAGATGGTGCATGCTGCTCTGTGATAATACTGGATATATGTCTCAGTTTTAATCTGAATATAATTAAATTCTGCAGCCCTATGAATCACTTTCTCACTGTAGTGTCACATTGACTTCAAAGATTAAAGAAAGCCTGACTTAATGCCCAAGCAAAAAAAAAAAAAAAAAAAAAGGGAGGGCCGGAATGCCACCCCTGGAATTGTGCCGCCCCAAGCATGTGCTTGCTTTGCTGTGCCTAGAGCCGGTCCTACCACTTCCTTTTGTTTATTACTGAGCCATGTAATTGTTCCAGTTCACACTGATTTACTTGTTTAAATCTATTGTATTCTGTATGAATCAATATAGTCTGACTTTTCTCCGTCCGCCTGGTTTCCATTTCTCCAGCACATTCAATGTCAGAAAGTCATATCCAGTTTTCAGATGGCCATTTCTTAAATAATTTACTAATCCTGCCTTGACGACTACCTTGTGCATAGATCAGTGTTAAAATTTCATCTACATAAATTATCTAATTTATCTCAATTAGCATGTATAATGCGATTATCACTGTTTTTTCAACATTGTTCATGGATTAAAAAAAACCCAGTGAATTTGCCTGGAGGTCATCAGTAAAGCATACATGTTTTATGATGTAATATGATTTAACTAGAACAGAAGGACATGGCACGTATCGTTTTTTTGTAAAAAGGAATCTGTTACCATTTAGGGGACAGCTGTACCTTTGTAACTGTGCCCCCATCCAAGGGACAGATCGAAAGGTGCAGTTCTCTCAGAGTGGAATCCCATAGTTCAACCCACTTTTAGACTGTGCTGATCTGGTGACAGTACTGCCTGTATACAACCGTATTACCTCAGAAGGTTCAGACAGCTTTGTCCCGTGTTACAAGCTTTTTTCTGTGAACTTGTGACCAGTGTGAAATTGCAGTGACATAGGACACTTCAAAATAAGTATTATTTATTGTTCCATAGGGACATAGAGGGGAAAAAGGGTTAAAATAACAAAAAGCCTACACATGCCTCATCTTACCTAAATGTAGATTTCCTTGCCAGTTTAAGGAGGTCCCTCTTGACTACCCCCACCATCAGTGTGTCTCTCCCTCAGGTCAGAGGCAGTCTTTTATCTATTTCAAAGTTTCTTTGTTCAAGAGTTCCTTCCCAAACAAATTTCCTGAGGTTTTGAGCAGGGCTCCTGATCCTGGTTTATGTGAGAGGGGGTCAGAGGTAGTCTTCCACCAGTACAGGAACTGTCCTGTCCATTTGAACACCATGAAAGTGAATTAGCCATTACTGGGTTCCTCGATACTGGAATAAACCCTTAGGATTTCCTAGAGCCAGCCATACCACAATAACCACCAAGTCCACAGAGATCTATATAAAACATTCAGACATAATACAGATGCATCCCACATTCTTCATGAGCCAGTTCAAAGTCTTTTAATCGCAAAAAATATTTGCACAATTATTCAGAATGTCCGGGAAAAGCTCAACTTGTCAGTGAGACTGTAGCGGTGCAGCTGTGTGGCTGTAGTGCTTTCGTGAAGATGCTGCTATGCCAACTGAACTTCTCTTGTCGGAGTAGTTACTCCACCTCCTTGAGAGGCTATAGCTATGTCAATGGGAGAAGCAGGCTCTATACCGGGAGTTAAACTGGTATAATGACATCACTCAGGGATGTAGATTTTTCACACCCCTGAGTAAAGTTGGTATACTGATATAAGTTTGTAGTGTAGACCTAACTCTAAAAACATGAAGGCACAAGGATTTTATTTTGGGGGCTGGAGCAGGGGAGAATTAGGAGGCCAAATCACTCTTATTATGGGATTCTGAATCAAATCAGAGAAATAAATAGAACTGCATAGGTTTATGCAATCAATGACTGGTGAATGGTTGGTGAATGATACCAGGATGTAAAGGAAATGATGCCAGGAGACCAGAGGATGAAATCCATTCACTTGGCAGATATATGGAAAACTCTGCGTATTATGTGAAACGGGAAAAACACCAGCTTCTTATAACTTGCTGGCCAGGAACCTGGCACAATCAAAAAATATTCAGAAATAGTCATGTGCATGCCCAAAAAATTACTTGATGAGTGTTACAAGAGAGAATTGAGAATGAACTATGCAGCCAATGACAAATATAGCTTATAAGTCTTTCTCCCTCAGTCAGGAACACATGCATTTTTAAATATGAGATTCATGCACACAGCCATATTGAAAACATGAACAAAAAGATTTGATGTGTCCTGAACATTACATAAGCTTGTTTATCTCTGTTCTCTCTTCCCTAAAGTGCCTCTCATTCATTCTGACAGCATCAAAGCCCCAACACCGAGGCACCCCAAATTACTAATCATGTTTAAAAATATTGGCCTCTGTACCATAAGAGATCCTGGTAAAGGCAGTTTCAGCAGAGTGAAGAGAAGACAGAACTGAGGGCATCAAAGGGAAAGTTGGAGGTGAGGAATCAAGCCAGCCTGAGAAGGCAGCATGCTGAAGCATACTGAAAACAAAAGAAAGAAAGGAGATAGATTGATATTTGGATAGGCAGGCAGCATCAAAATTGGCAATTCCTCTCCTTCCCTCCACCCGAATGAGGGATACAAAATCTTGTAAACTAAATTCAGATTATGTTTCTGTCAGGGTAATTCAGTTTGTTATTCTTTCATTTGAAGACCACCTTCTTGGAGACAGCAATTAAGTCTGGACATGTATCAGCACACATGGTTTTGGAGCTTGATTGAGGTTTGATTTTAATTACTTTGTTTCTGTCAGTCTTTTTAATTCACCTTGTCATGTTTATATTTTTCCTCTTAGTCCATTTCACTTTTCTTTCCAGTAGTTAGTTTGTATGTTCTCTTGGATATGCTTCCCTCTGTAATGTATTCTCTAGTCCTACTCCTGTATACTATTAAAATAACCTCTCACAAGTACAGAAAGATTGCTTATCAACTTTGAAATGAGTACAAGTTGGATAGCTTTTTTTCCCTCCCCTCCCAGTTTCATGTATACTGTTCCAAATTTCCCTTAATGGCCAGGATCCCTAGACTATAGAAATCAGTTTTAAAACTTGGGATGGATAAAGTAGCTTGGATAAAATAAGAGCCAATCAAAGCATGCACCTGAAACAATAAACATTTTTCCATGTAGTCTGGAAAACTTAAGATTGTTTTAAAGTTACTTTTGCCTTAATTATAGCTGTTTATTTTGGGTCAGTCCCATTGGCAAGCAGTTAGACACACAAGTCGCACTGAAATCAGTCACACTTTCGAAGTCAGTTGCAATCCAGACCTTATTTGGCAAACTATTGTCTCAACAACACTTCCTAGTTTTGGTTGGAGCTGGAAGCAGATGTACTAAAATACAGTTAGAAAAGCAGTTCTAACCAATTATCCACATACATTTTATAACTCATTTTTAATTGAAGTGTACAGACCTATACCAAGGTTGTTGCACTTGTCCTTCCTCACCCTCCACTGCTGTATGTTACCCTTTCAATTTGGATTTATAAAATCCTTGAAGTAGGGAGTACCTATGTGTTTTCACTTGTTCTGTGAAATGCCTGTGGCAAGTTTTCTATTCTCAGATGCAGCCATGCCTCAGTTTCCCTCAATCACTAGGTGTTTTAGTCCTTAAGCCAAAATAAACATGACCACTTCTGAGGAAATGGAAGTCTGAAAGCATCCAAATGAACTACTGCTCCAACACACATTCATAAACTTAGCTCCTTAGTGGAGCACTCACCAGAAGTTATTTACATATATATACTCTCCACAAGTTTCCTTACTTTCTTGCCTGCCTCTTGGGCATCCTCCCAAGCTCTTTTCTCATATTGCTTCCTTAGCTCCCTCTCACAGGTCTTCCCCAGGCCCCAGTAATTTTCTCAGAGGAAAACAGGCTATAATTTTGGCCCTGTGCCCAGAAAGCCATGTTATCAGGCTCATGGTTTCCAAAGTGCCTAGCATGCTTTCAGGCACTATGAAAATAAATAAAGGGCCAGATGCTGACTTCCTGTTGCCATACTATTCAGTGGAGTAGAAAGGTGAAAGGCCCCAGGATGTGGCTTAATCACATTACCAATCTGCACCTGGCAGGCAGAACAGGCTCTCAGAACTGCTACTCTCCCCCTACAAAGGTAGGCAGGGAATGGAAGGAACCTTTGTTCCCTCTCAGCCTTCCCCAGTAATGCACTGGCCAGTGTAGCTCTGCCAGAGGACAGGGATAAAGACAATTAATCTGTGACTGTTTAATATCAGTAGATTATGCTTTTCACCTGGAGAAAAAGAGCCTCTCTGAGAATCACAATTCCTTCCTTGGGCTGCTCCAAGAGGTGTGAAGTCTCAGGACCTGAATCTCACACTAAACCCCTGTACATAGTTTTGGCAATATAAAGAGGCCTTAGTATAAGAAGCAGGTCCCCAGTCTTCTCCTACATAAATTAAAAATAAGTAATTGCTTGTAGTATTTCCAGTCCAAGTGGAAACAGTAACTAGGAATTTCACAAGAGAGCCTAATCTATGAGAAATCCAGCCAAATTATGCAGACAGCACAGCTTATCTGGTTTGGATAAAGTTCAGATAAGTGTCAACACTTTTAGAACTGAATCCCCAGTCCTAATGAATTTTTTACATTACAGTTTAGAAAAGAAGTTAGGAGTTTCTGACACTGACCCTGATCCTGCAGCCTGTACACTAACGATTCTCTCCTTGACGTTAATGGTGGTTTTGTGTGAGTAAGAGCTACAGTTTCAGGATCAATATTTGTATGTCTATTCCTGTGTCAGCTTTAGCATCTAAATTTATTTTGATTTTGTTCATTTAATACTCTATAACGCAGACAGATCTCGGTCTTCGGCGATTGAATCTGCGACCTCTGGAGCTAAATGTATGAGCCTCTACTGCATGAGCTAAAAGCCATATGCCTGTTAGCTAACGCTATAGAGCACACTCATTAATCTCTCTCTAAGTGGTCTCAGTGCCACTAGATGGGCCAGAAAACCACACCCAGGAGATGGGTGGGTTTCAAATGCACTTACTTTTAGCCCTTTAGTACATAACTGAACCATAGTGTAATGATGCAATAGTAGTAACAGTAGTAGAAAAGTCTATTTATTCATGTCTGAATACTGGTGACATCATGGCAGAATTTTCTGAAGTCTTGTTGATCCATTGCTAGTTTTGCACACTCAGCAGTTGTCTTCCCACAACTGATCTGCCACACACCATCTATCCATCTCCTCACTGGTTGCCCCAACTTCAGTGACCCGTCACCATTCCTCCCATGACAACTTTCAAGGTTATTTCCATCTCTGTGCATGTGACCAAAGTACATAAATTTGCACCTGTTTGTTTCTGGCAGCAGAGTCTGCTTCTCTCCAATCATACTTCTCACTTAAGCTTTCATCTTCTTTCCTGTCCAGGAGATATGCAGGAGTCTATGCCAGCACCACTTCTCAAAGGCTTCAATTTTCTTCTTGTCAGCAACTTGTGTTTCCCAGGCTTCACATCCATAAATCACTATGAAAAAAAAAAAAGCTGAAAAGTCAAGCCTTTGCACGTTTCAAGAGACCATGGTTTTCCCACACTTTGTAACAGAGGCCATGGCTGAGCAAGCCATCCTAGTCTTCTTCCTATTTCTTCAGAGCAACCTATTTTGTTGATTATGTATAATCCCAGATAATTAATCTACTGCCTCTATAGCTTGACTGTTAATCATGATGTCTGCTTGCATCCTATTATTGATCATGGCAATGCACATGCATTTTGGTTTTGCTACATTCAGGAATAGTTTTCATTCTCTGTTTTCACAGACTCCAATGGTTGTTGAATTGCACTAATGCTTGCAGCAAACAGTGTTGTATCATCAGCATATCATCACATAATCATATATCAGATCAGCATATCGTATATCATTATCATTATAATCAGCATTATCATTAAAATTAATCAATCATATATCAGCATATCTGAAGCACCCAACAATGGAAATCCAAGCACCTTCTCTTTAATTAAAAACATTCAGGGCTTGTCTCATAATAAATTTGGCGTATATGTTGAAAAGACTGGTGAAAAGAATGCAGCCTTGTTTCACACCGTGCCCAATAGAAAGCCACTTGCTGTCACCCACTGCTGTGGTCTAATGTTAACAGGAGAGACTTGCAATAGGTTCAGTGGGAGAGGTTTTGGAATCCCCACGCCACCCAATATCCTCCAGAGTTGATCATGACAGACAGTATCTTTGGAGTAGTCAATGAAACATATGATCAATGGGTGACTATACTCCCTGCATTTTTCAATGGTATGATGGATATTCATGATTTGATCACATGTGCCTTGTCCTTCTCTAATAGTATCTGGACTGAGACCATCAAACCAATTGCATATAGGCCACTGAACAGCTATCAGATAATTTTCAGTTCTAATTGGCTTGGGTTACATTTTGGGATGTTGGCTTGGGATATTTAAAAATAAAAATCAGCAGCTTCCATCCTGCAATGGCATTCATGTGGGCAGATTATTGTGATGATATAGAGCTGAACTGCATACAGAGCATCTCAGTATAATCACCTAGGTCCACCCAAAAAAAGATGTCACTGCAGGATAAGGGCCCTAATCTTTAAACAAGCTATGAATACCACAGGATTATGCAGAATGTGAAGCAGCAGGCAAACAGTAACTGGATTTCTCTTATCTAATATTTTAATCTGGAATCCAAGACTATTCAACATATCTGAGAAAGGACTAATTCATAAGAATACCCATACTAGGTTAAACCAATGGTCCATTTAGCCTATTATTCTGTCTGTGACAGTGATCAGTGCCAGATGCTTCCGAACAGAAGAGGACAATTATCAAGTAATCCATCCCCTGTCATTTAGTCCCTGCTTCTGAGAATCAGAGGTTTAGGGACACCCAGAGAATGGGTCTGTGTTTTTGACTAGCTTGGCTAAGAGCCATTGATAGACCTATCGTCCATGAATTTATCTAATTCGTTTTTTAACCTAGTTAACTTTTAGCCTTCACAACATCCCCTGGCAATGAGCTTTACCTGAAACATTCTCACTGATTTTTCTCAGGGAAGTTTGAGAAGTTTTGACAGAGGATGCATCTGACAGAAACATTACATATTCATTTGTTCCCTCCTGGAAATATCGTTAATGCCTGGATTTTAAAGTTTGGTTCCATTTGGATATGTATCCAAAACAAAAAACAAAAAAACAAAAAAAAACCCCACACACAAAAAAACCCAGATGGCTCATCCAAAGTTTAACAATTTTACCTGGAAATAGGATTGGGGAAGTTCTAAAAAGGCCCACAGTTTTTGCCAAACTCATTGTGTCCCAGTTCTGTCCAGGCCAGAAACATAAAACCAAGTTAACAGCTTTTTCTGCAGTATTTTAGTACTGGTACATGTAGTACCAGCCAAAACCATTAAGTGCAGAAGCATGCAAACATTTGAAATGGTTACCTTAACTTTTCAGGATGAAAATTTAAGTAAGCTCTTAATTCATCTGTCCAGGCTGATCCTCGGCGCCAATAATTATTCTGTGTTCTATATACATGCTTGAGAGCACTACAATAATATTTTAAGTGGTGTGTTGTTGTAAACTAATTATTTATGACTTGCATTGGATTTGGGAATATCAGCCCTCCGATTTGTCTAGCTAGATGAGGGACTGCTCCACTTTATTAAAAAATAAAGTAAATAGGGAAGTATTAAACTCAAGAATATTCTGTTGCAACAAACATTCTGTGCATTCAAATGCAGATTCTGGGCACAGAAACAGGCATGTTTGCAAAAATCTGCTTGCACAATTTCAGAGGCTAGATTTAAAATTTTCCCTTCACATCTAATTGCCTGATTCCTGACATATGTTGTTAAAGCAGATGCATCCTCCAACACTTAGTTTTACCATTAATTATGTAACAAACCTACACCTACTTTGGAATATCCCAGTTGTTAATATGTTGCACAATCTGTCCACTTGGAATTTCATGGCGACAGCAGAAATAAAATTCAGATCCTCCTGCACCAAAACCTCATTGTTTTAGCTGTGGCAGTAGAAGGCCTACAGCACACAGCTGGGAAGCTCTGATTCTGTGCAGGAGACGGCAATAGTGCATACATTGTAGCTGGCACTTTATGAAACAGTCAGAATAAAACTAGGGTGCAAGAGGCTTTTACTATACAACTGAGGTGGTGGTGCCATTTGATTTGATTGACAGAAGAATAATTGAATGTATAATACTATAGCTGCAAGGAGCAAAAATATAGCTACTGGTGATTGTGCAACAAAAAGCTGAAAGCTGCTGTAATAAAATTTGCTTGGTAGTCAGTAATGGATAGCCTTTCTACTGATAATTTGCTCTGAGCACAAGCAGTGCACCGTACTGTTATTTATAGTGTAAAACTTATTTAAGATATTTAGAAAGCTTGTGCTGTGGAGTTAATCACATTTACTCACCTGGCTTCCCCAGATTTGCAGTCTTTCCTCACAGAGATCTGACATTTATTTCACCACAAGGTAACTTCCAGGACCTTTGATATTGTATTTGGAAGTCTGACAGGGAAAACAGCAGTGCTGCTATGTTCCATTGAAATCCAATATCTCTGCAGTAGCACAGAGTGCAGGATCCAAAATTTCTACTGCTAGGATATCAGTTATTAAGTATTTCAGTGCTGTATCTTGCTATACCAGTCTTTTATGTTCTCATTATTGAGAAGTTCCCATGTGCTGCCTCTTTTTAAGTTCTCTGTAGTATTTCTCCATACTCTGGAAGCAACTACATAAAGCTTTAATAGAGCAAAGTCATCAATTGCTCATGAAGTGTCAACAAACTCAAGCTTTCATTTCCAATATTTACTTTTTTCTCTTCCAATTCACTTGTTTTCCTGGAAATTCAGAACAAAATGCCACAAAATTCTTCAGTGGTTAGTACAAGGAATTCAGAAGCACATATGTAGCCAAAAAAAAATTATGTAAATAATTGACACTTCAAACATCCATGAGAAGCAGGGAATTTTTATTATTCATGCAACAGTTAGCTTCTGATGATACAGTACAATACTTCCTACAGATGTCTCAGATGGATCTTTACTTTAAGAGTCAAAACTCTCTTAGCAGTTATCAAGCAAAAAAAAAAAAAAAAAAAAGAGTGATCTCCGTTGCAGCCTCATACATGTGTGGAGAAGGACCTTACCAATGGCACAACCCTGAGAGTAAAGTATTATTCAATGACAGTTAAGATGGCAGAATCTGGACCTATGCACAAAGAATTATCTAAAGGCTTTATGACTTCATTTAGGCACAGTGGATATTGAAGCATGGTGTAGAGCCATCACTCCACAGAGCAGAAGAGAACTCCTTATTCTCTCCCAACACATTCACAGAATCTGGTCCTATATTTACAGGTGAACTGTTGATTTTATTTTATATAGAGTTCCATATGTGCATGGCAATGTACAGAGAAGTATGCAGGGTGGGTCCCTGCTCTGAACATCTTGCAGTCTAATTGAGAGGAATACCATTTTACCTAGTTAGGATAAAACTAGATAAAGAAGATCAATACAGAATTTGTGGCAAAGACTAATTATGTCTGTCTTTATATATGTACAGTGCTTAACACAACTCTGAATGAGGCCTTTAGATGCTTTTAGGATATTAAACAGTAGAAACAATATGATGGGGGTGGGTATGCAGAGAAAAGAAGACCACAGAAAAATTAGAAAAAGGAACAAAGCTCTTGAAAAACAAACACACATTTTTTAGAATGAAAATGAGATATCTTCTTCCCTTGATGGAATCTGATGCAGAGAGAGAGTTGAGGCTGAAAGTGGAGACAAAGGTTGGAGCAATGAGAAAAAAGCTGATAGTTGCAGTAATATTTTGAATGGTCTGGTGTGACGGGGCTGGGACACACCACCACAGAGCCTCCTGCTGTTCACTCTGGGAATTAGCTCAGTTCATGCGGAGTGCCCTCTGCTGGGGGTGTCCCATCCGTCTCTCACCCTTGATTGGCTTCTCGACCCGCGTTGCTCCCAGCTCGCGGCATCCTCTTCCGGACACTGCCCTGGGGTAGTGCCCCCAAGTCCACACTCGCCCTCTTCCGGGGGGAAGGGAGGGCGAGGTTAACAGCAATCTTTTCTCCTCACCCTTGCCACCATGGCCAACCACATCCCCAGAGTCTAACCCCTTCTATCAGGGGTCAGGTGCAGTCCGCTATGGCCACTCCTAACAGCCAGGTGTAGCACAAGGGGAAAGGGGGGGACCCAGGCCTGCCCTCTACTCTGGGTCCCGGCCCAGGGACACTCTGGCAGCAGCCTCCCTGCCCTCCTTTACTCCCCTTGTCCACCTCTCCTCCCTGGGCCACTTCCCCTTCGGCCCCCTTGCACCTTGTAGGCCCTTCTATCAGGGCCTGCAGCCTGGTTAGGTATTGGGCTGGAGCTCTCCTCAGCTCCCCCCAAGCCTGCCCAGCACTGTGCTATCCTGGGTGCTGGTCTTCTTCACTCAGGAGACAGACCTTCTCCCTTGAAGGTCTGGGAGAGACTGCCTGCTCCCTTCCTGGGCAGCCTTTATATAGGGCCTAGCCTAGCCCTGATTGGCTGGCTGTAATACTGGCCCTGATTGGCTCTCTAACAGGCCCTCCCTAATTGATTGCCACATTGTGCAGCCGCTCTGGCCTGTTGTAGCCCAATCTGGTATGGGGGTGGGGCAGTGCCCACCTCATCTGGGCAGGTGAAAAGAATGGAGGTCAGAACAGAGGAGGTTGCAGTCGTTGTAGCAAAATATAAAGAAGCCATGGACACAAGTCTTAGCAGTAGGGATGGACTAATCTGATAAATTATCTTTTTTTTCCATTTCCCCTGCACCCTTCTTCTTCCTCTTCTCTGCTATTATTGCCTCTTTTACACTAGTGGCTTTGCTCCCGGGGCCTCAATCACACTTACCTAGAGACTATTGGTCAAGTAGTGCAATTGATGCTCCCAATATGCATGCTGAGGTGAGGATGGTGGGCAGTTTGCTACCTCCCATGGAGTACTGCTTGTAATACTAGGGGCCTCCATTAGAGGGAAAGAGAGAGGCACAGAGCCAGTGGGTTACTCTGAAGGACCTGTCAGTTGCTTTCCCTTCTCCATGACAACTTCAGAAGACAATAGTTAAGAAGCTTGCCACACTACACTCTCTCTTACCACTTCCAGTCTGCTTTCAATACAAGCCAAAAATTGGGGGAAATCTGATTTGCCTCGTCTTCTCCCAGCAGTGGCAATTCACTGTAGATCTTCCCCAATTAGATGTATGGTCTATGGAGACAGGAGTTACACCTCAGGAGATCTTAATTCAAATGTTTTCTTAGGTCAAAAGTGAGACTCATCCAGTGACTAGGGTATTTTACATAACCATACCAAGAGTATCCAAGAATATAAATAACACAATTGATTACTGATTAACATTATCATGATTGCAACAACACTCAATAACTGGGTACTGCTTTGCATTGTCCAAATACTCAGGAAGCCATAGTCACCTCACTGAGGAACACATAAGTAAAGATGCAGGTTAGAGTTTGTGGTATATTGAAAACTGAGTTACAGTTACAAAATGTCACTTTAAATGCTAAGTGTTTTCCTGGTGCTGCTTGCAGGGTAGCAGGCTCTGAGGGAAGCCTGTGATCTGGGGCCTCAGCAATCAGTCTTCAAAAGAGCCAGTCCGGCGCAAAGTGGGTTGAGTTGTACCTCTGTCTTAGGTAGCAGCATGCAATGCATCTCTCAGTTTTTGGTTCTCGTGTTTTAGGGCTCGTCTACACAGTGGGGTAATGTGTAAGTATATCTATGTTTTGTTTCTAACTCTCCTTGTGTACAGTGGGACCATAACAGGATAAAGTGCATTTTTAAAGCTATGTGGGAAAACATTCCTAGTGAACTTTAGCACTGTGGGCTTGGTGCAAAGCCCACTGAAGTCAATAGGAGCTTTTCCACAGACTTGAATGGGCTTCAGGTCAGGCATTTTGTGTACCTGAGGCCAGAATTTTTAAGAGCACTGATATTCGCCTACAAATTTATCACACACATAGATAAGCCTTCATGATAAAGAGTGTGTATCCGTTGTGAATTTACAGAATGACTAATATAATAATGTATTTGTTTCAAAATATGCACATCGAAGAAACAGTTTTGCTGCCTCCTGTTTCAGTCAGTCATTTCATAGCATCCAACCAAGAAGGAATCTAGAATCTGATTAGGAGACATGTCACCCAGAACTACAGCTGCCAGATGTAAATAGTAAGTAGAAAGTAACACAACAAAGAGACTGAGGGACAGAAAAAGCAGACTAACAATAAAACCTAAAATAGGTACCAGAATAAAATTCCAGGAAAAAAGGAAGAATAAATAACATTTTCAAAAGTGCCCAAGTGAGTTGGACTCCTAGGTCCCTTTGAAAAATCAATACCATATGGGCTCCTAAGTCACTTTAATGCCTTTGAATTTTTTAAATCCTGAATCTCTCTCTCTCTCTCTTTCTGTATATTAGAAAAAAAAAAAGGCAAATGAAGAACATAACGTTCCAAGAAAGACAGTTAAAAGTAACCAACCCATATATGCAGGTACACAAATATTTGGCAACTAATTCCACTAAGTTCTGCAGTACATAATTAATTTCTGAACATTTCAATTTCAAGGAGCTTTTAAAAAATTAATGTAACCCTCTTTATTAACATACTTACCTTATAAATTTAATAAAAAATAGAGTCAGAATTCTGTTTCTGAGTTAATAAGAGTTCATTCTGTTAAAATGACTAAATCATTCTCTTGTTCTGAGTTTTTAATAGTACATCATTCCATTATCCAAAAGCAATTCAACACAAACGAAAAGTTTCTCACAGATGATTGAACAATCAGGACAAGAAAATGTACTTTGGAATCTATGCTAAAACATAGGAGGTTTCCATGTTCAATTAAAGCTTTTTAGAGATGAAAATAAGCTTCTTAAATGTGATTTTTAAAAGTTAAATTTCAAAGATAAGGTTTTGTGTATCATTTAAAGATTCACTGAAATGCTTTTGAAAACTAATTTTAAAAACCTGTTTAAGATTACCATTCATTGATAGAATACATGTGTATGCCGAAAAAATAAAACTACATGCATTTTAAAGCTGAATCAAAGGTTTTTTAATTGCCAGGACTTGAATTCAGGCCATCCATAAGCCTGTGTTTTTTCCTGCAACAGTTAATGACATAATTAATAACAAAAGTAGGGTGAGAATTCGCACTGTGTCAGTGATGTAAGTAACCATAGCAAGAGAAACACAGAACCCCCAGGACTCAGACTTTAATATTGGCTTCAAAGTGAGGGGTGATCAATCTTAAACAATTTGTTTAAATAGAGATCTAGATATTAAAAATATAGTATTAATGGATACCGGCTGAAGCTTCAAGATTTGAAAATGGCTCCAGATTTCAAACTTCCTACATTTTGGGGATGTTGACATCTGGGGTCTTGGTTCTGGCAAATCTCAAATTTGATATCAATGGAACTACTTGCATCAAAGAAGTTACACCACAGATGTATATGGTATCAAGATTACCTCCTATGTGTTCTATTTTGTTGGGGTCGGATATTGTGATGGGCAGAATGCCCTTAATTTCTATTGAAGTGTTAAAGAGCTGAGATCTTTAAGTGCTTTGCTGGACTGGGAATAACTGCGTACATAGAATTAAGTATGTGACTGGGGGCCAGAGTTCTCTGCACCTTTTTTGATTGAACCTGGACGTTTGGCCATTTGTTTGTATGGGATCAGGTCCTTTTGGAAGGTTTTCCTCTCCATTTCCTACCCAGTTCTTTTGCTGACAAGTCCTTAAAGGTGGGCCCTAAACTACACTTGGATGCTGTGATGTAACAGGGATCTGCGACTCCCCCTGCCTGCACCCACAAAGCCATTTCCCTTCCACAACCTGCTCGTTAAACTGGGCAGGATGGACTAATGGATGTGCAGGGCTCGGAGCAGCACATGTATGCCTACAGACAGTTCCCCGCAATAGGGGAATTCTCTGCTGGCCAGTTGCTGTCAGTTTCCAGACACTTTGCACCTCTTGAAGAGTCTGGCCTTAAGGTTCAACACCAATTCATAGAATCGTACAAATGTCATACAAATGTCAGACTGAAAGAGACCTTGATAGGTCAGGTAGTCCAGTCCCCTGCACTAAGGCAGGACCAAGTATTATCTAGACCATTCCTAACAGTTACTTATCTAAAAAACCTCCAATGAACAGAGATTCCACAACTCCCTAGGTAATTTGTTCCAGTACTTAACTACCCTTACAGTTAGGAAGTTTTTCTTAATGTCTAATCTAAATCTCCTTTGCTGCAATTTAAACCCATTGCTTCTTGTCCTGTCCTCAGTGATTAAGGGGAACAATTTACCAACCTCCTCTTTATAACAACCTTTTACATACTTGAAGACTGTTACCATGTCCCCCCTCAGTCTTCTCTTTTCCAGACTAAACAAACCCAGCCGTTTCAATCTTTCCTCAGAGGTCAAGTTTTCTATACCTTTAATCATGTTTGTTGCCTTCATTTGGACTTTCTCCAATTTGTCCACATCTTTCTTGAACCTTAACTGTCTTCATGTGCCTATTTCTTAAAATTGTGTTATCTCCTTAAATTATTTTACATATATTGTCAGTGCAGTATGATGCAAACTGGAATATACAATACAAAACGTATTTACAAACTAGACATGAAGATATACAACTGAACATACAGATCTCATTCTGCCACATCATAACACTTGGTCTTGTAAAACCAGTGCAGGGAGCACATTCCAGGCCTCCCCCTGAATATAGCTTCCCACTTTCCTCCTCCTTTTAATGCTGGAGACTGTGATACAATGGCAGATGAGCAGAGATGCTTGAGATTACACAAGGAGAAAGATAATCTGGTTCCAAACCATGTATAGCTCTATAAATTAAAATGCATACCTTGAACTGTTCTCTGCAACAAATACTAAATCAATGTCCTGGAAATTAGCTGTCATGTGCTTCCTGTGAAAGGCACCACTAGGCAAATGAGGGGCATTCATGTTCTACAATAAGTGATGTTCCTAAGTGCTTCACAAAGCATACTCCACTGAGGAGATATCAAAGCCATGGATAACTGTAGCAAAATCTAGATCCGAAAGGAAAGTTCAATCTCCTACTCAGATAGAGAGGGGAAAGAGCACCTATATGCCACTCAGCCAGGGATGCAGCTGCATTCTTCAGATTTGTTAGTAAGATGCACAAAGTTGAAAAAGCAAACACACAAAAAAACCTTCTGTTGAGGAAAAAGGTGTCACATCTGCCTGCTCTTCTGAATATTTTTTCTAGTCAGCAAGCATCATAGCCTTCTATGGCTTCAGGGTTAGCCATCAAGTTCTTAGCCAGGCCCCAAGCTCAACTAGATACAGAGAATTGACAGGATGAACTATCTGGATGTGATATAGACGTACACCTGAGTGTCTTCCGCATGTTGATGGCACTGCAGTGCAAGCCTCTTTACAATGTGGGCACATTGGTGTCACATATACACTGAGGATGGAAAAGAATAGGTGCTTGTAGTAGCCCACGCAGGAGATCTCTTGGGATGGAGGACCCCTTAGAGAAAAGAATAAAAAAGATTAATTAATTGAAGCGCACAGCAATAAACACACATACCTGAATTCTTTTCCATTCTCAACATCTGCTTTTGTCCTATAGTTTATGTAGTAAAATGGGATTAACTAAGTAACTCAGAGTATTATGGGCCTTTGACCTCTCTTCCCATTTGTTGGCAGGGTTGCACCACCATTTTGAGTGTGTACTTCCAACAAAAAGGAGTATGTGTGTTAGCCTGCAGTAGCTGGAAGTACACATAGTGTTATTGTACTACATGGGAGTCCCTATACAAAACAGGCAAAGAAGAAAAAAAAATAAGAATGGCATCTGTTGGGAAAATTCATGATTTTAATGCAGAAAATGAAGATTGGCAACAATATGTAGAAATGTAGAAAGGTTGGGCCACTATTTTCTGGCAAATTAGTTTAGAGATGAGGACAAACATAAAGTAATATCTCTGTGTCAGTAAAGCCTACTCCCTTTTAAGGACTTCATTACAACTTCTGAAACCAGGAGAGAAAGGTTTAGAAGCACTGCAAAGGATCTTAACTGAGCACTATACTCCAAAGCCCAGCAGTATTGTGTCATGTTTTAAGTTTTATCATCGGATGAGGAGGCAAGGAGAATCTGTATCACTGTAAATGGCTAAGCTTAAAAAGCTAACTGAATATTGTTCATTTGGAAATGTCCTAAAGGATATGCTGTGAGACATATTTGTTTGTGCTATTTATGATGAAAAAAAAAATCAAAGACAGTTACTGGCAAAAGGAAACTTAACCTGGCCCAAAGCAATAGAATTGGCAACAGCTATAGAAGTAGCAGTAAAAAAATTACAAGATTTGCATTTAGACTACAAGGGTAATCAAACTGATTCTATAAACAAAATGAAAAGCCAACAAAAAGGGGTTCAGGCTCCTGAAGGGAACTTCTGCTCTGGCATAATAAAAACATTTTATGTAAACATAAAATGGTCCAGTGTCATAAATGCCTCAAGGTTGGACACTTAGCCAGGAAATGCATAAGGAACAGCATATTAAAGCCAAGCAGTGAAACCCCGTAATTACAGAGAAAGAGGAAGGAAGCAGAGGGTGTTTTTCCTGAAGTGGGGAAGGACGAGACAGAGAAGGAGGCACACACTGGTATATCTACACTGCAATTAGATATCCACAGCTGGTCCATATCAGATGACTCAGGGTTGTGGGGCCCAGGCTAAGGGACTGTTTAATTGTGGTGTATACTTTCAGGCTTCAGCTGGGGCCCAGGCTCTAGGATCCTGGGGGTGGGAGGATCCCAGAGCTCAGTCTCCAGCCTGAGACTGAACATCTACACTGCCATTAAACAGCCCTGTAGCCCAACCCCCACAGGCCAAGTCAGCTTGTATGAGCCAACTGTGGGTTTTTAATTGCAGTGTAGACATTGCCACTATGTGCTGCATAACAGGGAAGAAATTGGGATCTTACAAAGTAACAGTAGAGTTAAACAATCAGTAAGTACACATGGAAATAGATATGGGGCTTCAGCTATAGTGATTAATTAATATGCTATACCAAATAGGTGTGAGGTCACAAGTGAAGGTAGGAATGACCCTGCATACCTCACCGGAGAACCTATCCAGGTACTAAGTTGAGTGGTAATTCCTGTAAAATATAAAAGCAAAAAAAACAAAACAAACAAACAAACAAAAAAACAATTTACCAGTCTTAGTTATCTGAGGAAAAAGGTAAAATTTGTTAGGCAGAGATCATTTGAAAGAAAGAAATATTTACATTAGACCCAGGTAAAAATACCCACAACTCCAGGAAGTTCTGGATGCTCATCCCATAATTCTTTTAAGAAGGGTTAGGGACCTGGAAGAGGTGTGTGTGTGTGTGTTTGTGTGTGTGTGTGTGTGGGGGGGGGGTAATGGACAAGGTTTATTTTCAGGATTGGAGGACAGTCTATATATTTTATGCTGTCAGAGAACAAAAAGAGACTGAATTGGACAGGTTAGAAAAGAAGGTCATCATTTCACCTGTGCAATTTTCAGAATAGGCTACCCCCTCTAGTGCCAGTGATAAAACCACCCAACAAGACCATCCATATCTTTGGGGTTTATAAAGTAACAAGTCACTAAGCTCGGCAATTATCCCATTTGGTGATCAAAAGATTTGCTCGAGGTTCTAAGTGGAGGTCAAAAATTCAGTAAGCTGAACATATCACAGGCATACCGGCAGATAAGACTGGAGAAAGACTGTAAAAAATTCACCAAAAACTGACAAGACTTATAGCAATACAATAGATCACCATATGGAATATCAGTAGCACCTGGAAATTTTTCAGAGCTATGGAAATTTTATTGCAAGGTATTCTAGGAGCTATAGTGAGGATTGACTATATCCTCATCACTGGCAGAATGATCTTGAATGTGTTTCAATGCTGGAGAAGGTGATTAAAAGGTCTGCCAAGGTCCTCGCTGTTGAACAAGCTCCAGCACTCCAACAAGCTCCAACACAGAATACCACTGAGCTCAGAGCCTAGTTAGGTATGTTAAATTACTATTATAGGTTTCATCCAAATGTTTCATCCCTTTAAAAACCTTTACATGACTTTTGACCCCTTGGCATCCAGGGAAGAAACAAGAAAGTCTAAAATGCTACTAAAATCCTCAAAGCTCCTTGTTCATTTTGACCCAGGCAAAGAATTAATCCTGTCCTCCAATGCTTCATCATATGGGATGGGGGAAATATTGTCCCATAAAATGAGAGATGTTAGAGAAAGACCAACTGGATACGTTTCTAGGACCTGCATAAACCTGAATGGGATTACTCCCAGTCAGAGAAAGCCTCACTATTTTTTTTGGCATAAAAATATTCCACCAATACTTATATGGGAAACCTTTTACCCTTTTGACAGATCACAAACCACTGGTGGGATTCTTCAGTGAAAATAAGGGGGTGCTAACCATGGCAGAGGCTCCGTAACAGCATTGGGATTGCATATTAGTTGCTTATAAGTATAAAATAGTTTATAAGGCTGTACATCAGCATGCCAATGCCGATGCTTTCAGTTGATTACTGTCACCAGGACCAGTTGGTTCAATGGTACCACCAGGAGAAATGGGGCTAATCATAGAACATCCATACCAGATCCCAGTAAAAAAACTTCCCAGATAAGAAAATGTGCAAGACAGCATCCAGTCCTGTCCTGGTTCATGCAGCACATATTACATGGTTAGCAATATCAGAGTAAGGGGAAATAATTTTGCCCATTTAGGAGCAGGAGTACAGAGCTAAGTATAGAGAATGGATGTAAACTGTGGGTCACAGGCATCATTATTCCCTCACAAAGATGATATCGGATGAGATCTAGATAGGATGGGGATGGTTAAAAATGAGAGTTGCAGCCCTTGTTGTGGCTCAGTTCTTCTTTCTTCATCACTACAAAATGTGTTGAAGTGGAGAGCCCATGATTCCATGCATCTAGACTTAGGGCTGCTTATTGGGCACTAACAGTGAATAGAATGAAAGTTGGATAAACCAGAAGGGTATTGCCACAACAATCTTTTTACATTTTAAAATTTATTTTTAAATGTATATCACAGCTATTTCTCCATGCTGCACTAGCTACAATCCACTTGCATCATAGAATACATACTTCCCCTCAGACCTGGTTGAATAGTTAATTGCAAAATTATAGCAATTATTCATTAGTTATTTGCCAACAAGTGTATCTGTTATTTGACCAACTCTACTTACTATATGTATACGGCTAGATCTTCAGGTAATGTACGTGGGCAAAGCTCCATTAAAGTCCATGAGCACAGCTCCTCTTACACCACAATGTGCCCATTTGGCCTGTAGTGACAAATTTTCAGAGAACCAGATGTTCTTACACAGTGATGCCACTCTGTGTGTAAACTGTGTAGAGCCCACTTTACAGGGGCTTTGCTGAAGGATCAGTATTTGGTCCTAAAATTTCAGTGGGATTAAACTGCTAGCATTGCATCTAATCAGGATATGATCAATAATATTGTAACATAATAAAAATGTCTATGCACAGGAAACAAGTAGACCAGAAATAAACTGTAGCGAGATATAAAAAATGAGTTATTCACAAGGCTGTACACAAATTGATGCCACATGGATATATATTATAGAATGCCAACAATAATACTGCAGATATCTTTATGGTACTGTCATTTGATTTCAGATTCTGATTCGTAAGCCAAATATGGCCTGCCTTTCATTTATAGTTTATAATAATAAGTCACTTTAGAATCCGGGGGGAGGGGGGGGGGGCAAAACAAAACAAAACAAACTTGCTTTTCAAATGTTACTCTGCGTTCATATCCCAAATATTTTGGAGGGAAAAAGGTATTGAGGGTGCTTTGAAGATCAGTACATGAATCTATAGGTATCTCATTGAAAGTAGTGGGCTGATTCCCCACTGCCTTGTACCTCACATATTCATTTACACTTGTGAAAAATGAGTTCAAAGAGATTGTAAAATACTAACAAATCAGAATGCGAGTGATTTTGCACTCACTTTGTGCTGGGGTAAGTGACAGTACAAGAAGTAAGGAAGTGGATAATCAGGTCCCATTGTTTTTGTTTGGAAAATGTCACTCCACGTCCAAAATGTATAGCAACACCTTGTTTCTGTATTTAATACAGCAGTTCTCAATAAACAGAGATAGCAACTTCAGTGGCAAGAGTCTCTCAAAGATATTGTGCATAACTGATCCAGACTCCTGTAACTTGCTCTATTAGTTATCATAAAACTATTCTGACTGCATAATTCCAAGTAATGAGATACTAAAAACAGAACTGCAGCAAACAGGTTACTGGAGATTTGAATTCTAATGCAGTAGCTAGTAATTATGATGGTGAATTTTATTAAATAATACTCTTCCTAGACTAAGCAAATGTATAATATTAATTTTATTGTAATGAAAACTTGAGGGTACTATTTACAAGGTGATAACCATAACCTGAGCTAAATCAACTCTGAAACCAAAAAGCTCTACTTTTTTTTCAGGTGCAAAGTTTATTAACTTATGATATTGTTATTATCCAGTTAATAGGAATGACTCCAAGGTTATTTTACAATGGTGTTTAAAAATAGTAACCTTTAAAAAGAAAGAGAAGAAAAAAGATGAGAAACAAAATAGGCTGTCAGATAATGGAAGTATTTTATTAAGAAAGTCTTGTATACTTTCCTACAGTCTTTTTTCGGCACGTCTTTCCTCACTCCATATTTTCCACCTCTCTTCCCCTCTTATTATTTTCCGTATGCCCACCACTTCCTTCCCTTACAGTCAGTAAAAAGAAGCCTACATGATAGATATTATGGGGCAAAGAACCTTTAAGGGACATTTAAGGGTATAAGATCATGGGACAAAATAATCAAAAGGTGTTTTTGTTTATATGCATTTTTTCTTTAATTACTTGGACAACCACATTTCCTCCCTGGTATTTTGTTCTTTTCTTTCATGCAATTTTTGGGGGTCTTGTGCTGCAGCAGAATGGTGTGACAGACACTGAGATAGCATCTTTGTTGCTGGCAAACAGATTGAAAGCAAAGTAAATTAAAGGAGATATCCAAGATCACATGGTCAATCAGTGACAGTGTTGAGATTAGAAAAAGCCAGGTCTGTGCGCTAGCAGCTCAACCAGAGATTCCCAAAATGATCCACAACATTCATAATTTATATGAACAATTACTGCTCCACAATTATGCATTCCAACTAGGTAGAGTGTGTGTGAAGATGACCAGTTATTAGAAAATAAAATCCCATTTCTGTAAAGGGAGTAAAGTTGGTAAGAGATAAAATACAGCATGTGTTGTGTGCCTCAGTTATAGTTTGTTAAGCTTGGAATACTACTTTAAAAAAATGGTTCATTTTTAACAACCAATAAAATATGCAGAAAAAACAAACATATTTTTATTTCAGTGATTTTATCTTTCCTTTGGTATTCATGCTCGAAGAGGCTTCATGGACACTAAGGCACTTGCATCCAGACCCTGTCACATTCTGAACTTACAAAAAAAATCATTGACTCTGATTTCCATAGGAAATAAAATGAAACCCTCATCACTGAGCCATAACAATATATTATTTGGGAAAAAATACGTTTTTTGCAAGTACTCTCCAAGGATGCTCTGCAAGCTTCATTCTAATTTAGCTGCATTAAATCTCATGAAACTGGCCCTGCTGTACAGACACTATAGGCTTGTTCAAAGGACTCCAACTCTCCTGCAAATCCTCTGTCTTTGACAAGAGTAGTCCAAACCCTTATGTTTCTATTTCTAGAACTCAGGATATTCAGAAAACAAATATTACTTACATTAATATAAATATAAGGGCATCCTCAGAGCCTGTCAACAAAAATGTAAGCCTTAGGATGAAATATACTAGCTATACCATACTGTGTTCTGCTAAAATGTAACTGTGCCAGCAGCATCTATCCTTTATCTTTATCTCAGGGGAAACAACATAAAAAAACCCTGTTCCTACAGTGCCTTAAAATTACACTGTTTCAACTATGTTTCTGTCCAGTGCCCAGCTTCTCTCCAGGAGTAGGTTACATGTACTATTCTTTGCTTTAATACACCCAGTGGGTAGCCCTCTTTGGCATGATTGGTCCTGTGAACAGAGTTCCTATGTAATGAACATCAATTTTTAAATTAACATAGGTAAAATGTATGTTCATGAAAGTTGCACCAGTGGTAAAGTATCAGGTTTAGAAAATTCCTTGGTGCAATACAAACAGTATCCTGGTGAAATGACAAATCAAGATTAACTTGTATTTCTTTTGCTTTCTGTTTGGAAAAAGGAAATGAAAAGGCCTACAGCAGTTTCAGAATCCTGACCTGCTGGATAAATGAACAGATAATTCAACTCAGGATAACGCCACTGAAATTAGTGGTATTATATCAGTTTGGTCCACACTTTACATCAAGATTACAGAGATGTCTGACAGAAATGTGGTACAGGGTAAGAGCACCACTGAAGTCTGCGGCATGTCAAGTTCCCTGCATATTCCCACTCTTGGAATAGTTTGACAAGCAGTACCGCAGATGAAAGAGAGAGCAGAGTCTTCACTGAATAATGACTGAAGATTCATTCTGCCAAACCTAGTATTAGATCTGAATGCAAATCCAATACATAATGTTTAGTAAAAGTGTACTCCATGTAGCAATTGTACTCCATATAGCAACCCTGCATATTTCAATAAGGCAAATGTGTTTCTAGAATGCAACAGATGTAGTCACTCCTCTGGCAGAATGGGCTCTAAGAAAACCCAGAGGGGAGAGCAAAACTTCTCTATAACATATTTCTAAGCCTGAACCAGCTGAATAAGGACTGAACTGAAATGGCCAGACCTTTTGAAATACCAATATATGAAATAAATAACTTAGAAGACCTATAGACCTTAATTGTATCTCTAGGTGACATGAAAGCACCTTCTTTGCATCTAAGACACACAGTCTAGTTTATCTGTATGGAGGCTTGGGGAAAAAAAAAACACAAGTAAATTGATACTTTGGTTAACATGGAACTCCAAGACTACCTTTGGAAGGAATTTAGGATGTGATCTAAGAACCAGTCTATGAAAAATGGTGTAGGAAGGATGTGCCACTAGTGTTTGCAGCTCACTAAAACTTCTAGCTGAAGTGATTGCTGTTATAAAAAACATCTTTATAGAATGTGAAACAAAGAACAATCCAGTAAAGGTTTAAATGGGGAAGACAGGAGGTATGTTAAAATCAAATTCAAATTCCATGCAGAGACCGGGTAATGAACTAGGGAATAAAGGGTAAATAAACCTATTAAAAAGTTTTTCACCTGCTTGTGTGAGAAAATGAATTAATACAATGTGAGTATGGCCTGCTGCTATTGCTTCCAGATAAAAAATAATAGAAGGTACAGATAACATTGTCTTTAAATGTAACATATATTACTAAGTTCAGCTGTATAGGGGCTGAAACTGGATCAATATTCCTATCAGCTGCTCTCCAACAAATCTTTTTCTTTTAGAGCCATAACTTTTCCTGATAGATGGCTTGTTGCATCTCCAGGGAACATGACCTTTCTAAAATCATCAAAGCCCTATCACCCATCTTGCTAGGTATAATAATTGAGGATATGGGTGGAGAACCTTTCCCTCTTGTTGAGATAGTAAGTCCATTGGCAATGGAAACTACTTGTACATGCAATAGGAGAAGAGGAAAATTTGGTGTCTCACTGTTGTTTTAGCCATGTTGAAGAAACTAGAATCATCCAAATTTTGCTTTATTTTCTTCAGAACTTTGGGAATTAGGAGGAAATAAATACATGAGACCCATTCTCCGGTCTAAAAGGAACACATCTGTTAATGACTATCAGTCCAAACACGCTCTTGGGGACATTTCATATTGAGTCTGGTGGGGGAAAGGATCTATGTCTTCAAACCTCCAGTGACTGAAGATGTTCTGAATCCTTTAAATACTACTTGTGAATCTGTAAAGAGTCCCTGCTGAGATGTTCACCCACCACATTTAAAGTAATTGGGTAAATGTTAAATACAATGCACCAGTCCCAAAGCTTTATTACCTCATGGCATATCTGGGACAGATGAGATCCATCTTGCTTGTTTATATAATATACTCCAGACATGTTGTCTGTGGCCAACTGGATCATTGTATTCCATATCTGAGGAAGAAAAGCCTTGGGAGCCAAACACATAGCTTGCAGTTCTAACAAGTTTATGTGTAATAGAGATTTGTTGAAGTTCAAACGTCCCCCCAGCTATCTGTGGTCACTATTAGAATTGGAGATGGGTTGAATAATACACCTTTAAGAAATTTTGTGGCTGCAGCCACCGCATTAGACAACATCAAATTTCTTTCAGCAGTGTGAGTATTTTTAGAATACTGTTCCCTACTTAAAAAACTAGTTTTGAAGTGGCTTCATCCTGAGTCTGTTGTATGGAGTCACATATGTTATAAATGTCAAGCATTGTAGCATCAGTATCTTTATGATAAATTATTTTCAGCAATCTCTCTTCTAGGAAAAAAGCCCTTCCCCTCACAGAGTCAATGCTTGGTTCAATGAAAAGAATCTTTTGAGATAGAATAAACAGGGATTTCTCTCTGTTTATAAGGAGACCCACAGCTTGAAAAAGAAGAGGTCATGTTAATGGCTTCTTCTTATTCCTCTTTGGATTGGCTCTTTAACACGCTATTATCAGATAAGGAAGATGAAAATCACTCTCTTATTTAAATGCACTGCTACTGGAGTCAGAAATTTGGTTAAAAGCTGGGAGTGATGGAAAGGCCGAAGGGTAAGACTCTGTATTGGAAGTAGTCTGAACCAGAATAAAAAGTAGATACCTGAGGTGTGATAATTTTAGAGGAATATGAAAATACGCATCTTTGAAGTTCAGATCCCAGAACCAATCTAGAGTAGACAGGGACAGTGATGATTAAAGTCAGTGACAGCATCCTGAACAGAAACTTTATGATGTATCCGTTTAGAACTTTGAGATCTAAAATCAATCTATCAGTTCTTCTGGGGGGATTAGAAAGTAATAGTAATAGAACACTTTGTTTCTGAAGTTTAAAGATATTTGTGCTATAGATCCCATGCTGAGTACAGCCTGTACTTCAGCTCTTAACAGATGCTTGTGGGAAAGGCCACTGAAAAGGGATGAGAGAGGGGAGACACATTTGTCCATGGTGATAATTGTCCATGCATAGTAAAATTTGGACAGGTGGACTCCAGAATTGTAGATGAGTTCTTCCAAGACTGGTTAGAAGCTCTCAAATAACAAGTCAAACCTGTGGCCTGAAATTCAGTATGAAGGATATGACTGAGAAATCCTTTATTCTCACATGAAGTTTTTGTTTTTTGTGAAGATGTCTGCTGTTGAAGGTGCTGATGGTAGTAATACTGTCTCCTCTTCCTCTTAACTATGATTAGATGAAGATAAGGCTTATTGCCTGTGATTGCCAGCAGGAGAGAGAAAAAAAACACCACCTTTTGCAGTGATAATCAAGATGGGCCATTTCCAGCAGTTGATAAGATTGTGTGAGGACCAGTGGGGGGAGGGGAAATATTTTATTTTTCCCCCCTACTGTTCCTCACATGTTCTTGTCAACTGCTGGAAATGGCCCATCTTGATTATCACTACACAAGGTTTTGTTTTGTTTTGTTTTTCCTCTCCTGCTGGTAATAGCTCACCTTAACTGATCACTCTTGTTATAGTGTGTATGATAACACCCAGTGTTTCATGTTCTCTGTATATGTATATATATATATATATATATATATATATATATATATCTTCCTACTGTATTTTTCACTGCATGTATCCAATGAAGTGGGTTTTAGCCCACGAAAGCTTATGCTCAAATAAATTTGTTAGTCTCTAAGGTGCTACAAGTACTCCTGTTCTTTTTGCGGATACAGACTAACACAGCTGCTACTCTGAAACAGGTACAGATGTCTTCCTTCTAGAAGAAGACAAAAGACCTTAAGATCTTGCTATGGGCAGAGTCTCTCTCAATTTTTCCAGTGTCTCATAATTTTTTTTAACTAAAATAGGCCATCCCTTTCAAAGGGCAAGTCCTATATATTTTTATCTCATACCAAATGGAAGAGAAGATTAATATTATCACACATTCTTTCATAGAGTTTTTGCAGATGTCACCCATCTTGAGCCTGTACCGGAAGTATCAAATGATGTCATAAGTCAGGATTTTTCAAAGTTGGGGGTCACGACCCAGTACTGAGTCATGGCATGTAAGGCACTGGGTTGCTCTGGTCAGCACCGCTGACCGGGACATTAAAAGTCCCGTCGGCGGTGCTGCCCAGCTAAGGCAGGCTAGTTTCTACCTGTTCTGACACTGTGCTGCACCCTGGAAGTGGCCAACAGCGGGTCTGGCTTTTAGGCAGGGGGGCCAGCGGGCTTCTGTGCACTGCCCCCTCCTCGAGCACTGGCTCCACACTCCCATTGGCTGGGAGCCGGCAAATGGGAGCTGGGGGGGGACTGTACCGGGGGGGGGCAGTACCTCCTATGGCCATGCCCCCTGGACGTGCTCAAGTGCTATGGCATGTAGGAGCGGGGCAAGGTGCTCCTTGAAAGCACTGCTACTAGAAGGTTCCACCTCCTGGCTGCATCTGGTTGATGTTTTCCAAGGGTAGGAATATTCATAGGAAAACTGAAAAAAAACCAAGACTATACCTGGGTAGTTGCTACATTTGGCAGCATATAAAAATGAATTCCTCTAATATGGCAGGGGGAGGAATGATATAAATGCATACCACACTGATGAGTATAGTGTAAATACCTAGATATAATGTGTCCTCTCTTGTAACTACAATCTTGATCTGGTGAAGTCCTTAAACAATGGGACTTCTCACATTCTTAAAGTTAGGCACACACAAAGTTAGTACCTTCCTGAGCTGGGGTATAAAACAAGGGGGGGAAAACAAAAAACAAAAAAAAAACAAAGCACTTTATGTGTGTGTGGCAGGGTAGGATGGGTGAATCATTATCACCCCATTGGCAGATAGAAACCAAAAAAACATGTCAGTCTCCTCACTTATATTGCCCATAAAATATATACTGCAAGCATTGAGAGAGACAAGTATATATACCAGGCTGCTGGTAAATATAAAGTCATTAACATTAGGAGACAAACCTGTGTCATCTTCTATAGACAACAGGGCAGTAGCAGCAGACAACATTACAAAGTCCAAGCAAACTCAGGCTTTGTGGCTTAGTGTGGAGCACGGGTTCCCAAATTTGGTTCGTGGCTTGTTCAGTGTAAGCTCCTGGGTGGGCCGCGAGACACTTTGTTTACCTGAGCATCCGCAGGTATGGCCGCTCCCAGCGGCCACAGTTCACCATTCCCAGCCAATGGGATCTGCGGGAAGCGGTGGACTGGCGGGAGCTGTGTCAAGGTTCCTCCCCCACTCTGAACTCTAGGGTACAGATGTGGGGACCTGCATGAAAAAACCCCCTAAGCTTATCTTTACCAGCTTAGGTCAAAACTTCCCCAAGGTACAAAATATTACACCCGTTATCCTTGGAATGGCCGCTACCACCACCAAACTAATACTGGTTACTGGGGAAGAGCTGTTTGGATGCGTCTTTCCCCCCAAAATACTTCCCCAAAACCTTGCACCCCACTTCCTGGACAAGGTTTGGTAAAAAGCCTCACCAATTTGCCTAGGTGACTACAGACCCAGACCCTTGGATCTTAAGAACAATGAACAATCCTCCCAACACTTGCACCCCCCCCTCTCCTGGGAAATGTTGGATAAAAAGCCTCACCAATTTGCATAGGTGACCACAGACCCAAACCCTTGGATCTGAGAACAATGAAAAAGCATTCAGTTTTTTAAAAGAAGACTTTTAATAAAAAAATAGCAGTAAATAGAAATAAAGAAATCCCCCCTGTAAAATCAGGATGGTAGATATCTTACAGGATAATTAGATTCAAAACATAGAGAACCCCTCTAGGCAAAACCTTAAGTTACAAAAAAAGTACACAGACAGAAATAGTTATTCTATTCAGCACAATTCTTTTCTCAGCCATTTAAAGAAATCATAATCTAACACATACCTAGCTAGATTACTTACTAAAAGTTCTAAGACTCCATTCCTGTTCTGTCCCTGGCAAGAGCAGCACACAGACAGACCCTTTGTTCCTCTCCCTCCTCCCAGCTTTTGAAAGTATCTTGTCTCCTCATTGGTCATTTTGGTCAGGTGCCAGCGAGGTTACCTTTAGCTTCTTAACCCTTTACAGGTGAGAGGAGCTTTCCCCTGGCCAGGAGGGATTTCAAAGGGGTTTACCCTTCCCTTTATTTTTATGACAAGCTGTGAGTGGCCGTACCTGCAGAAGCTCAGGTAAACGAAGCGTCTCATGGCCTGCCAGGGGCTTACCCTGAACAAGCCGCAAACCAAGTTTGGGAACTTGGTGTACAGTATCTCCCAGCCTGAAGCCACTTTGGCTCAGATTTACAAAGGTGCCTACAAAAACAATGAGGAGACCAGTGGCACCTTAAAGACTAACAGATTTATTTGGGCATAATCTGTTAGTCTTTAAGGTGCCACCAGAGTTCTCATTGTTTTTGTGGATACAGACTAACATGGCTACCCCTTTGATAAAGGTACCTCAGCATCTAAGTCTGGGGTTTAGGTTCCATTGGAATTCACAAAACTCCTGCCTAACTTGTAGGTGCCTATGTTTCTGCCTCTGGGCACATGCACTGGTGCCTCATCTAGACATCTGGATGCCTATATTCCACCTAAACGCCCAAATGATTCACAAACTCGGAGCTTGTCTGTGGGGCCCAATCCAATCAAAATCCTCAGAACCTGCCTACTGGAGTAGATCCCATTCAAAACCTTGTTGCCTAATGGTTAGCGCACTCACTGGAGAGGTAGGAGATCTGGGTTCAAGTCCCTCCCTCTGCCTGAGGGGGAAAAAGGATTTGAAGAGGACTCTCCTATATCTCTCAGGGCAACACTCCAACTATGAGATATTCTGATGGGGCATTCCCTCAGTCTTTCCTGTTGAAACTGCTCCACTATGTATAAATATTTAAAGAGTCATTGGACCAGACAGTAAGAGAGAGAATGACACTGTTGTCCTGTGATTAGGCACCAAGAGGGGAGATCCAGGATCTAGTGCCGCTGCTTTGATCACTCTTAAGTTATTTATCCAAAGTGGAACAGCTTCAAGAGGAGACACTGAGGGAGTCCCCATCAGACTATCCCATAGATCTGTGGTTAGAGCACTGATGGAGGTGGTGTCCCTTTATTCAAATCTTGCCACTGCCTCCTCGGATAATTGAACCTGCTGTTAGATGTTATAAGGTGGGTGCTTCTGCCACCACTACCACCTTCTCCGTTTGTGTGTGGTGTTAGGCAGATGCCTAACTCATTCTCACAAGGACCAAAATAGGGTGCCTAAGCCACCTGACTCTGGGAGAGGGGTTCTATTTGTGGATTACAAGCAGAGATAGGGTCTTCCCTGCAGCCTTGACTTAGGTGTTTCTCTCCTAGAATGGGGCAGGACTTACAACACATCCCTCTCCTCAGCATCTCCCACTCTTAGGTAGCTCCCTGGCCTGCACAATGGCTTTTGTGGATCACAATACAAGATTCTTATTGTTCCTCATTAATTTTATAGCCATCTTGGTGCGTAACTCAGGCTTTGCTGATCACAAGGTGTTCCTGGGATTTTCTAGGGGCCTAAAAAGTTAAATATTTCAATCATTAGTATCATAACACCTATGTTCCTTTGTGGATCCAGGCTTTCATGTCCATAGTAAAGAGTTTTTTCTCTTTCAACTGTGACTCTACAAAGATTTTCCACAATATTTTTATTTCATAATTTTCACAATTACAAGTTTTCCAATTTTTTTCTTAAATCTAAAATTGCCCCTCCTGCCTCCGAACCTCACAGATTAGCAGATCCCAGAGACAGTTGTGGGTCTGTTTGTCTAATATGTATCAGTAGCTCCCTGATCTGTTTTTTTTTTTATTTTGAAGGACTCAAGAAAGGTGGCTATATTTTAGCACCATGCAACTCTTTGCAATGAATGTCCATATGATTTGGAGACTTTTTTACTATAGCAAAGCTCTTTCAGGCTGACACAAATTTCTACTCATAAATTACCAGACACATAGATGAACATGATATATTCTTAGGAAAAGTCAACACAGCTTTTGTAAAGGAAAATTGTGCCTCACCAATCTATTAGAATTGTTTCAGGGGGGGTCAACAAACATGTGGATAAGGGTGATCTAGTGGCTATGGTATACTTGGACTTTCAAATAGCCTTTGAAAAAATTCCACACCAAAGTCTCCTAAGCAAAGTAAGCAGTCATGGGAGAAAGAGGGAAAGTCCTCTCTCATGGATCAGTCACTGGTTAAAAGAAAGTCCTCTCTCATGGATCAGTCACTGGTTAAAAGATAGGAAGGAAAGGGTAGGAGTAAATGGTCTGTCTTCATAGTGAAGAGAGGTAAATATCAGGGTCCGCCAATGATCTGAACTGGGACCAGTCCTGTTCAAAATATTCATAAATGATCTTGAAAAAAGGGGTAAACAGTGAGGTGGCAACGATTGCAGAGAATATAAAATTACTCAAGGTAGTTAAGTCCAAGGCTGACTATAAAGAGTCACAAAGGGATGTCACAAAACTGGGAGACTGGGCAACAAAATGGCAGATGAAATTCAGTGTTGATAAATGCAAAGTAATGCATATTAGAAAACACAATCCCAACTATACATACAAAATGGTGGGGTCTAAATTAGCTGTTACCACTCAAGAGAAAGATCTTAGAGTCAGTGTGGATAGTTCTCTGAAAACATCCGCTCAATGTGCTGTGGCAGTCAAAAAAAGCTAACCATGTTAGGGACTATGAGGAAAGGTGGTAAACAATAAGACAGAAAATATCATAATGCTACAATATAAATTCACCTTGAATACTGTGTGCAGTTCTGGTCACCCCATCAGAGAAGGGTAACAAAAATTATTAGAAGTATGGAGCAGCTTCCATTTTAGGAGAGTTTAAAATGCTGGGACTGTTCATTTTAGAAAATAGACAACCAAGCAGGGATGGTATCATTAATTGTATGGAGAAAATGAATAAAGAATTGTAAATTATGCCTTCACATAACACAAGAACCAGGGGTTAGTGAAATTAATAGGTAGGTTTAAAACAAACAAAAGGAAGTATTTCTTCACACAATGCATAGTCAACCGGTGGAAATCATTTTCAGGTGATGTTGTAAATGCCAAAACTGTAACTGGACTCAAAATAGAATTAGATAAGTATGTCTTAGCTAAGATGGTCAGGGACACAACTTCATGCTCTGAGTGTCCCAAAATCTCTGACTGCCAGAAGCTGGGGCTGGATGAACGGATGGATCACTCACTAATTGCCCCATTCTATTACTTCCCTTTGAAGCAGCTGGTGTTGGCCATTATTGGAAGACAAGTTGCAGGGATAACAGGACCATTAGTCTGACCCTGTATAGTCATTCCTATGTACTCCATCTTCATGCTGAGGATAGATCCCATTAAGTTTTGTTTCTACTGATTTTCAAGGGGTTAAATTTATAATGGTAATGTCATACTAAGATGCTTTGCATAAAATATGTATAATAGCTCTAGCTATTAGCATTGCAAGCTTAATCTAATGCATGACAATTAGGTGCTTTCTATGTAGTTTTTGTTAGCACTGAGAATGAAAAGCTGATTCTTAATTATTTATGATGACATGCGGAGATTGGTCCTGCATAACTGAAAACGTACAAGTATACTAAGCAAACATAACAGGAACCTTGTAGATTTTATGATAAATCAGTATTGTAATAATCAGATTTAAATAGTATTTTATATTAGTAGCTTCTTCACTAATGCTAAATTAATAAATCATACAGGTTCTTCTTCATAATCTTTATGAAACTGAGAATTAAAGATATTCTAAATTTTCAGTAGCTGTTCCATGCTACAAAAAATAAGGTCACACAAATTAGGCATGGTTAAACTCCTACAGTACAAATTTCTTTTAGCTCCTATATGTTTCAGGGATAGAATGAGGAAACTTCTTTTGCTCTGACCTGTGCATGATTATGTTCCACAGGATGGGTCACACCAGCAACTATTTAGTTTGCAAATTCATTGTGTGTGTTGCATTTAGTATCAAAACATTCCTAGCTAACCACAGGTAGTCTTTTCTATTTATTTAATTCTGCAAATAGGTAGCCATCATTTGTTTGTTACAATGACAAATCTGGTCAACCCTAAGTATTTTTTTAAACCCTTCTTTTGCACAATAGAAGCAAGACACAATTGTTACTTTAGTTCCTGTCCTTTATAACCATTTAAGAATCAGAAAATAATTTGTTTTCAGGTTCATGCCTGGAATAATTTAATTAGAACCACTGAGGGAGAAATTTTGTCCACTTTGCTTAATCTCAACTGGCACTGATAATTACTTATAATTAAGTAATAGTAGAATGATTTGAATAATATAAAAAAAAAAACCTAGCCTGTAACTGTGCATATTCCTCAGACAAACCGATTAAAAAGCCCCTCAAACTTTTACAGTAATTTTCAGTTACCAGGTTTCAGAGGAACAGCCGTGTTAGTCTGTATTCGCAAAAAGAAAAGGAGTACTTGTGGCACCTTAGAGACTAACCAATTTATTTGAGCATGAGCTTTCGTGAGCTACAGCTCACTTCATCAGATGTTTACCGTGGAAACTGCAGCAGACTTTATATACACACAGAGAATATGAAACAATACCTCCTCCCACCCCACTGTCCTGCTGGTAATAGCTTATCTAAAGTGATCAACAGGTGGGCCATTTCCATTTGTGCTGGAAATGGCCCACCTGTTGATCACTTTAGATAAGCTATTACCAGCAGGACAGTGGGGTGGGAGGAGGTATTGTTTCATATTCTCTGTGTGTATATAAAGTCTGCTGCAGTTTCCACGGTAAACATCTGATGAAGTGAGCTGTAGCTCACGAAAGCTCATGCTCAAATAAATTGGTTAGTCTCTAAGGTGCCACAAGTACTCCTTTTCTTTTTCAGTTACCAGTGGCCTGTGTGTATATAAATCTCCTCACTGTATTTTCCACTTTATGCATCCGATGAAGTGAGCTGTAGCTCACAAAAGCTTATGCTCAAATAAATTGGTTAGTCTCTCAAGGTGCCACAAGTACTCCTTTTCTTTTTAGTTAAACATATATATTTCAGATTGCAGTATGTCCAATATGTGTGATTTAATCTTACCGCAAAACCCTTAAACTTTCCACTTTTGACTTTATGGGGTATAAATTTGTAAACTTAATATCACCCTAATATATAGATTGCATATGATAGAGGCACCAATATCAACTTCTAACGTAAAGTTGAGTTTTCAAACTTAAAGTAAGGATGAACCTTCTCTGTTATGTGTGAATAATATAATGTATCCTCCCTAAACTTACAGTATTCAGTGCTTGTCTACCCTTAAACAGTGCTGCAGTAGCACTGGTACAACAAGACTACTGTAGACCTTAGTGAAGATGGGAGAGCTTCTTATGCTTGTAGTTTAGACCAGGGCTCAGTCTTTAAGCAAAGATATCTACACTGTAACATCAGTGCATCTGAATAGACCCAGGTTACTACTAGAAATAAGTGCACAAAACGTGGCCAGTGAGAAGACACGGCTGTGAAATTCCTTGTCACAAGAGATCAGACTGAGCACAGGCCCTAATGGTGTTCAGACCAGGTATAGCATTAAAACTTCTCAATACACCTTCTTTCAAGAAATAGTGCTGTTAAAGATAACCTGCACCCCAAAAGTCACCTTCTTCTGCCCTGAAGTAATAGCTACACCTGTTTGCTCTGGAGTTTTGTGCTCTGTAATTTTGAGCAGAACTTTGGTTCATAGTCCTCGGGGATGTGTGAGAGAGAGAAAAATGTGTTTTTTCCCCAACTTTCAAAAGACCTCTTAACTTTGCAGAAAAACATTCCAACAAGGAGAATATTCCAAAATAAAGTGTTTTACATCAGTTCTGGAAGATAAATTTTACCATTTTATATATTTGAAGTGTCTGTTAAAACACTTTTCCCTAATTATCCTCATAGAATTGGCCCAAAATAATTCATTTTCACAACAAGTTCTAGCTAATCCATCCTTGTGTTAAACTATAATTCATTTTTAATCTTTATGTCCCCCCAGATGGGATCTCATTCTATTGCTGTTTATTCTTTTCACATCTCTGCCTTCAATCTGTCCTTATTATGGTATCTAATATTACAATCTTAAAATAATAAAAACAGGAATAGGTTCAATTTGTGCCATTTCCCATTCCTGATACAGTCGTCTTGGCAATTAATTCATATAGTGCAATTTCTCTGATCTTAGTGGAGACACACACATCAGAATTATTACATCCAAGGTAGTCTGTGAAAGACCATATAGTGTCTATGCTGACTTTTTTAGGTTCTACATTTTGTTTGTTTAGATATTATTATTCTTTGTCCCATTGCTTAAATTATAATGAGCAAGAGAATGAATTACAAACCCTCAAACAAACACTGAAAAGATTAAGGTAATGATTAGGGTTTATGTATCATTGTGGGCCAGACATTATATGCACTCCACAAGGGGAGTCTTATCACAGCTCCTCCAGGAAGTCAAAAGAGTAGGGGATGACTTAGGCAAATAATTGAGGTCCTAACACTTCCAGAGAGGTACCACCTCCCTGGAAGGCTCACATGTTCTGGTTCAAACTGGATTCTTAAACTAATTTGGGGCCTTTGGACTTGGCTCCTGATTGAAACATTGATTCACCCATAGATGCCAAGGCCAGAAAGAATCATTGTAGTCATCTAGTCTGCCCTCCTGTATAACACAGGCCATAGAACTTCCCCAAAACAATTCCCAGAGCAGATCTTCCTGAATCCTGATTTAAAAATTGATATGAACTGTCAAGGTTCCTTCTCCACTCTGAACTCTAGGGTACAGAGGTGGGGACCTGCATGAAAGACCCCCTAAGCTTATTCTTACCAGCTCAGGTTAAAAACTTCCTCAAGGTGCACACTTTGCCTTGTCCTTGAGCCCTATGCTGCCACCACCAAGCGTGTTAAACAAAGAACAAGGAAAGAGCCCACTTGGAGACATCTTCCCCCTAAAATATTCCCCCCAAGTCCTACTCCCCCTTTCTTGGGGAAAGCTTGATAAAAATCCTCACCAATTTGCATAGGTGACCACAGACCCAAACCCTTGGATCTTCAGAACAATGAAAAATCAATCAGGTTCTTAAAAGAAGAATTTTAATTAAAGAAAAGATAAAAGACTCACCTCTGTAAAATCAGGATGGTAAATACCTTACAGGGTAATCAGATTCAAAACATAGAGAATCCCTCTAGGCAAAACCTTAAGTTACAAAAAGACACAAAACCAGGAATATACATTCCATTCAGCACAGCTAATTTACAAGCCATTAAACAAAAAATCTAATGCATTTCTAGCTAGATTGTTTACTAACTTTTTACAGGAGTTCTGAAGAGCATTCCTGACCTGATCATGGAGCAGGTCCTCAAAGAATCAATCCTGAAGCACTTGCATGAGAGGAAAGTGATCAGGAACAGCCAGCATGGATTCACCAAGGGAAGGTCATGCCTGACTAATCTAATCGCCTTCTATGATGAGATTACTGGTTCTGTGGATGAAGGGAAAGCAGTGGATGTATTGTTTCTTGACTTTAGCAAAGCTTTTGACACGGTCTCCCACAGTATTCTTGTCAGCAAGTTAAGGAAGTATGGGCTGGATGAATGCACTACAAGGTGGGTAGAAAGCTGGCTAGATTGTCGGGCTCAACGGGTAGTTATCAATGGCTCCATGTCTAGTTGGCAGCCGGTATCAAGTGGAGTGCCCCAAGGGTCGGTCCTGGGGCCGGTTTTGTTCAATATCTTCATAAATGATCTGGAGGATGGTGTGGATTGCACTCTCAGCAAATTTGCGGATGATACTAAACTGGGAGGAGTGGTAGATACGCTGGAGGGGAGGGATAGGATACAGAAGGACCTAGACAAATTGGAGGATTGGGCCAAAAGAAATCTGATGAGGTTCAATAAGGATAAGTGCAGGGTCCTGCACTTAGGACGGAAGAACCCAATGCACAGCTACAAACTAGGGACCGAATGGCTAGGCAGCAGTTCTGCGGAAAAGGACCTAGGGGTGACAGTGGACGAGAAGCTGGATATGAGTCAGCAGTGTGCCCTTGTTGCCAAGAAGGCCAATGGCATTTTGGGATGTATAAGTAGGGGCATAGCGAGCAGATCGAGGGACGTGATCGTTCCCCTCTATTCGACATTGGTGAGGCCTCATCTGGAGTACTGCGTCCAGTTTTGGGCCCCACACTTCAAGAAGGATGTGGATAAATTGGAGAGAGTCCAGCGAAGGGCAACAAAAATGATTAGGGGTCTGGAACACATGAGTTATGAGGAGAGGCTGAGGGAGCTGGGATTGTTTAGCCTGCAGAAGAGAAGAATGAGGGGGGATTTGATAGCTGCTTTCAACTACCTGAAAGGGGGTTCCAAAGAGGATGGCTCTAGACTGTTCTCAATGGTATCAGATGACAGAACGAGGAGTAATGGTCTCAAGCTGCAGTGGGGGAGGTTTAGATTGGATATTAGGAAAAACTTTTTCACTAAGAGGGTGGTGAAACACTGGAATGCGTTACCTAGGGAGGTGGTAGAATCTCCTTCCTTAGAGGTTTTTAAGGTCAGGCTTGACAAAGCCCTGGCTGGGATGATTTAACTGGGAATTGGTCCTGCTTCGAGCAGGGGGTTGGACTAGATGACCTTCTGGGGTCCCTTCCAACCCTTATATTCTATGATTCTATGATTCTATGACCTGGTCCTGGCAAAAGCATCACACAGACAGACAGACCCTATGTCCCCATCCCCCCTTTTGAAAGTATCTTGTCTCCTCATTGGTCATTTTGGTCAGGTGCCAGAGAGGTTATCTTAGCTTCTTAACCCTTTACAGGTGAAAGGGTTTTGCCTCTGGCCAGGAGGGATTTTATCTTTCTGTATATAGAAAGGTGGTTACCCTTCCCTTTATATTTATGACATGAACGTATAACCACAGGAAAAATGCAGTGGTGGAGTTTGACGGACTGACACCTACCAGAGCCCTATGTTAGAGTTGAGGGTGACGTCTGGTAAGCTTTTTAGTATGCATGCATGTAGGTTCTTTTATAGTTCTTATATGCTTTTTTTTTTTTACAATGTTTTTACTTTAAGAACAATAGTCCTTAGAAGCTTAGAGGAGCTGGGTGGTCTGTTAGGGGAGTGGGTGATAGGCAGTCAGGCCTAGTGTTCAGAGTCCTAATGCCAGAGCCAAGGGTCAAAATTAGGTTACCTAGAGTCAGAGAAGGTAGGAGAAAGGTTAGGATAGGACTGGAGCATGAGTGGGTGTAAAGCAGGGTCAAGGCTGAAACAGTGAAGGATCAAAACAGGAGCAGGACTCTTGGACTGAGGAGAGCATGCATGTACATTGAGTAGCAGTGAGTTGCTGCTGGCATCGGCGCCGACTCTATGGGTGCTCTGAGGCTGGAGCACCCATGGAGAAAAATTAGGGGGTGCTCCGCATCCACCAGCAGCCAAGCTCCCCCCGCCTCTCCTCCATCTCCCCACCCCCCTGAACACACTGCATCCCCACTCCTCCCCCTCTCTCCCAGCACTTCCTGCCCCCGCCACTCCCCCCACTGCCTAACAGCTGTTTGGTGGTGCTTAGGACTTTCCGGGAGGGAGGGGGAGGAGCAGGGACACGGCACACTCAGGGAGGAGGCAGAGAAGAGGCAGGGCGGGGACTTGGCGGAAGGGGGTGGAATGGGTGAGGGTACTTTGGGGAGGGGGTGGCATGGGGGCACGGCAAGGGAGGGGTCAAGCACCCACCGGGCAGGGCGGAAGTTGGCACCTATGGCTGCTGGGCTTAAGAACAGCCTGCTAGCTTCTTCAGCCAATGAGGCTGGGCAGTCTGTCATGCAGCCAAGCAGACTCCTTAGGCTGTCAGGAGACTGAGCAGGTATGGCTGTAGGGCCTTCCTTCTTATTCCAGGCTATTGGGGAGAAAACAAAGAACAGGCACTAGCCTTTTAGAAAGAATGGCTACTAGAAATATCACTGTGTATCTCAGAGAGCTCAGCAGCCTTAAAAATCCAAGTCAGAAGGAAGTGAGATGCAGGTCTTTGCCCAATAAAGGTGACACCTGGGAGCTGGAAACCTTCAAATTAGTGTCTTTGAGGGATCATGGGGGGGGGGGGGGGTTACAGGTACTGTTGCCCTGTAATTGTGATACTCCTAGTCGATCAGAGGGGGAAATTTAACCAGAGTATCCCACGCAGAGGGAAATATGTTATAAGGAGGGCACACCCACTACCATCTAGTGTGCTGGCTTTTGTGGATCCCATTCTAAGGTGCCTATCTCTCCTTATTCATTGTTGCACAGGAAGCTCGGGTGCTTTGTGGCTCCCATTGTTCCAGTGCCTGCAAGTTAGGTGCCTAACTCCCTTTGTGGGTGACCAGTGACCACTTTTTTTGAAAGAAGTAGAGGGGAAAAAGGATTTTTCTAGTTATCGATTTTCATTACAGTGAAATGTTTCTAACCCTTTTGGTGGTGATGACAGGAGATATTCACAGGCCCACAGACACTAAGTGGCAAGAAACAGTAGTTACCTTCTGCCACAATACTGTGTGGAATTCCAGTTTGAGGCATTTGATACAAAAAGGAGTGGAGGGGGAATGAGGTCAGATCAGAAGAAATAATTGATCCAGGCCCTGATTCTGGGATACAGCGCTCCAAGACTCTGACAATCTCTCTCTCCCTTTTCTCTCTCTGTGATGTTTCTTCCCACATCTGGTCTCCAGCTCTCTGTTTAATTCATCTCCACTGGCACATTTAGGACCCACAATTCACCACTGATGCAGGGCTACTGGTGGCAGGAGTGGTGAGGCTGTAAGTGAACAGGGCTCAGGCCTTTTTACCACCATGCTATTTAACCCTATCAGGAGGTGAGATGACATAATGATAAAAATAGCTGAACTCATCTGAACCCTGTCTTTACATTACAGCTTTCATCAGTGTTGCTACTCATGGAGCTGCACCCACTCAGAATTACAGATCTGAAGAACTCTATTGTGGATTATACCTGTAGGCAGACAACAACAGGCTCAATGCAGTGCAGTATAATGACAGGACAGCTACTAGGTATTGCTTTTCTTGAGGTATGGAACTCATTTGTTATTGAATTTGTTTGTGAACAGCAATAGAACTGGATTTTCAGTTTTTTTGGAAAATTCTATGAGTTTGAAGATTTTTCCCCATTCTGAAACAGAATGAAACCAAAAGTTCTGAAGTTTCTGCAAAATGAAATCCCCCCAGAAAATCATTTTGGCTCAATTGAAACATTTTGTTCCAATTTCAACATTTGGATCACTGTTCTGATCATGTATGCTCCAATAGACTTTCTGATGCCAACTGGCAGAGGCCACAGGGGTACAGGGTCACATTGGTCATCATAATCATTGTGAGATGTATGTAAAGAGAAGTAATGTATATACCCCTGAAAATTATGTTCTCTAGGCCTTGTAGTGAAAAGCAGGTCACTCAAAGGTAGCACTGAGACAAACTTTTCCACACAGGAGATGGGAGACACATATTTCCCTGGTAGACAATTGTGTATTGTGCATCTTACAATAGGAATCTATTAACATACTTTGTCAAATGCTAATGAAGAGCTTGAAAAGACTTCAGAAGAAAAATAACAGAAAGAGGTACACAGCATGGAAGAGGGGAAACTATTTTCAAATGAACATCAAAGCTCTGATCTGGTATATCAATGGGTATGTCTACATCGGGACAAAAGACCCGCAACGTGGTGGCTGAGGCTGACCCAGGTCAGCTGATTTGGACTCATGGGACTTGAACTGCGGGGCTAAAAAAAAAATAACATTGCTGTACAGACATTCAGTGTCAGGTTGGAGCCCAAGCTCTGGGACCTTGCAGGGTCCCAGAGCTGGAGCTCAAGCCTGAACATCTACACAGGAATTTTTTCAGCCCTGCAGCCTGAGCCCAAGTCAGCTGACTTGGGCCATCTGCAGATTTTTTATCCCTGTGTAGATATACCCTGAGAGTATAGAGACGCCCTGAAATCCTCCAATCTGTGAAGACAAGCTGCCTGCAAACTTGATCTTATGAAAGGGGGAATCTCAGCCACCCTGGTTGAAAATGTTCGGGAAAGAACTTGGGATAAGCTAACACTGAAAAAACAGAGAATGCCTTGTGAGTTAAGTTTAGGATATAAAAAGTGTGTTATGATTTTGTTTTTATGTAACCATTTGTTTCCAATATTCTTACTTACTATGCTTTGAGTTTCTTCTTTTGATAATAAGCATTTTCTTGTTTTCACTATAAACATATCTAAGTGTTGTGTGCTAAGCAACTGGTGTGTACTGTTTCCTTTGAAGTAGCAAATTGGAGAGTTCTGCGAGTGTTCAGAGGAACAGGGGCTGGGCACTCTAGAGAGATACTTGGAGGACTGAGGGTTTGGTATGTGTGTCTTTCACTAACCTGTACAAGAGCAAGACCTGTGGAGGGCTGGAAGGCAGTGCTTGTGTTGCCAGATGTTGGTGGAGTCATGGAGCTGATCCACAGCAGGCACAGATAATATCTGATCACACTAAAGGCATGTGTTAGAGAGGTGCCTCATGACACTGGGTACCCCTGGAAAGCATCACAATATGGCAATTCCTATGCTCTCATCGTCACAGTATGTGAATAACTTTCCAGTGCTAGAGGAGAGCGTGTACAGCCCTTTAAATACTGTTTAATCCTGTAAAGCCAAATCATGCAGTTCTTATCAAGCAACATTCCCATTTACGTCTACTGTTGTCTGAGTAAGGATTGCAGATATTGACCTATAAATGGTGTGTAAGTGGTATATAGAATTTTACATAGCCGTATTGTACAGTCATGAATTTTACATAAATAGCTTTAAAATCTGAGTCCAAAACTCAAAACAAAACACTTCCATTTGCTTCAGCTAAAGCTATGTTTTTACACTGTCTAAAATCCATCTGAAATTCCATTGTATGTATATTTGGAACTAAAGGGGGAGACTTTTCAATTATTTAACTCCAGTCAAAAAAACAATTTATTCAATTTAATTTCTTTCAGCAGCATTCACATTTCCAACAAACAAATCTGTCAGCCCAAAAATTGTTCAAAACAGAAATAAAAAACAATACTTGTACTATTTTTTTTTCTATTTGCAATAAAAAATATTTTGGAACTTACTCCTTTGGAGAAATCAAAGCAACCGCATTCAATAATTTCACTCCAACAGCAATAAAAACAAATCAATCAGACAAACTCAGCTCCACAAAACATGTATAAAATAACTATGCCTTGCTGAAAAATATGTAGTCCATTGCACATCTTAGAGGCATAACTCTGTCAAACTTTCCTTTGGTAACATAACCTTCTGAATTACATTTTTAAAACTTTTTAATACAAAGGGTTCTTTGTAGGTCAGCATCAGTAGCTGGTTCAAATGTAAAATCTTCACAGGATTTCAGCAGGTAATGATGGTTGCACCAGTCTCTGACTTCTGAATATTATGAATAAACAAAGAGCTGAAAACAAAACAAGTCGTTGGGCTACCATTACCTCGCATTAATGCAGCAGACATGCTGCTCTGCGGCAAGTACAAGTCTCATTCATAGATCATCAGTAGAGACAAAGGCATTTCATTAACCAAAGCAAGAGCAAAGGTTAGAATCTAATATGATTATTTAAAAATAATCTTCCATGGAATATGAAGGTTAGGAGCCAATGACTGTTTTGTACCCTGAAGCCTTATGTTTTGGGGATCTTCATTTAGCTTCTAGGGCTAGTTGAATGTTTTAACCCAGGTGTTTTTTAACAGGACATTTTTTTAGCAAAAATTCTGAATGCTTTTATTTATGGGGAGGGATAGCTCAGTGGTTTGAGCATTGGCCTGCTAAACCCAGGGTTGTGAGCTCAATCCTTGAGGGGCCATTTTGGGATCTGGGGCAAAAAGAAAAAAAAATTGGATGATTTAGTTGGGGATTGGTCCTGCTTTGAGCAGAGGGTTGGACTAGATGACCTCCTGAGGTCCCTTCCGACCCTATATTCTATGATTCATATGAGGAGAGATTAAAGAGGCTAGGACTTTTCAGCTTGGAAAAGAGGAGACTAAGGAGATATATGATAGAGGTATATAAAATCATGAGTGGTGTGGAGAAAGTGAATAACGAAAAGTTATTTACTTGTTCCCATAATATAAGAACTAGGGGCCACCAAATGGAATTAATGGGTAGCAGGTTTAAAACAAATAAAAGGAAGTTCTTCACTCAGCGCAGTCAACCTGTGGAACTCCTTGCCTGGGGAGGTTGTGAAGGCTAGGACTATAACAGGGTTTAAAAGAGAACTAGATAGCCATTAATGGATTTAACCTCCATGAGTTTATTAGTCAGGATGGGTAAGGAATGGTGTCCCTAGCCTCTGTCAGAGTGTTTGTCAGAGTATGGAGATGGATGGCAGGAGAGAGATCAATTGATCATTACCTGTTAGGTTCACTCCCTCTGGGGCACCTGGTATTGGCCACTGTTGGCAGACAGGATACTGGGCTGGATGGACTTTTGGTCTGACCCAGTATAGCCATTCTTATGTTCTTATGCTTCATTGCATTGGGCACTATACAAGTACAGAAACATACAATCCCTTAGGAAAAAAAAAAAAAAAACAAGTTGGGTGGAGGTGATAAGTGGAGTGCCCCACAGGGCATGACCAGAAGAGATACAATTTTTAATACTTTTGGTAATTATGCATGTTCTTATCTCTTCCTTTAACAATTATAGTGTCGCTTAGGCTTTCTCTGGTCTACATAGTCTCCTTTATTCCTCCACCATTTCCTCTTTTTTTCTTTTGTCCCATCCCTACTGGGATATTTTAGGGAAGAAAAATGCCAAATTGCAGTACCAACTTATATCACACCCGGTCTCCATTTGGCTTTTCTGATTATCTGAAGAACCTGAGACTGAATTGTCCCCATTTGCCAGTCAGTGGATGCCACATCAGATATTTAGCCCTGTCAGTAATCCTTGCTCTCCATTCACTCAAGATGTTGTGAAATCCAGTGAGAGGAGTTGGCTTCAAATAGCACTCTCCTGACATAAGAAAACACATCAGTGACAGTTTTCCCAGTTGGGGTGGTGGAACAGAATAAGCCTTGTTCTTCATGCCCCCCCATGATAGAAACACTTATCCATAATAAGAAAAGGAGTACTTGTGGCACCTTAGAGACTAACCAATTTATTTGAGCATAAGTTTTTGTGAGCTACAGCTCACTTCATTGGATGCTGTAGCTCACAAAAACTTATGCTCAAATAAATTAGTTAGTCGCTAAGGTGCCACTAGTACTCCTTTTCTTTTTGTGGATACAGACTAATACGGCTGCTACTCTGAAACTTATCCATAATGACATTTCTACTACTGTCTACAATTCTTTCCATGTCATAGTAAAGGAATACTTTACATACCACACATAGGACTTAAATCCCTGCTGCACATTGATACATAGATCTGTATCAATAACTCCTGTGCCTGTATCTGGAAACTCCTGCCTTTTGCACATCTACTCATATCCCATCTCATGCCAACAGCTGTGCCTATGTTTCTGAAACAGACAAGACTGAATATTTTATGCTTGCTCTAAGCCATATACAGGAAATGCACAGGAAATGAGAATGTATTTGCTACAAAAAAGCCTGAAATGGCCTTAAATTGTTTCTGACCAACCACTCTGAAGCTATACATTAAAACACCATAAAAAGGCTGATGTTAATTAATGCAATATTCTTGATAATTCTGTCTGTTCAGAATATCCATTTAAAGTCTATTAATGTAAAATTCTCAATAATTATGTCCGCTGAGGATGTCCATTAAAACTCTAATAGTAACTTAGAGGAAAAATCAAGAACAGTTTTATTGGATTTTTTCTCCTGAGGAATGTTGTAGACTTTTTAATGGATAGTTTAGAAATTGTTAAGGGTAAATTAAAGATTAGACTTTAAAAGCAGATTTTAGATTTTATGTGATGGCAATTATTTGATATGGCTGAAGCCTCTGGTTGATTTTGAACAAACTTCTTTTAAAAAAAAATCTGTTATGAGGATAGATTGCATCAGAATAACTATCATAGTTTTACTTTGCGTTACACTGGGGAGAGCTCTTTTGTCCAACTATTACAGATAAATAACTCTGAGACTGCAAATGCCCTTTAGAATGAGCTAAGGGAAAATTGTAGCTGTTTATTTGCCTTGTTGCCCTGTCAGGCAATGAACAGATGAACTGTAGAATTATTCAGCTGTACAGGCAGAATCACCCTGAACACTAATGTCAAGAACTATTTAGCCTTGTTTCAAACCACTCAACTGGGAGAAAACAAGATAAGATTGGAGTGACTACTTCTATACACCAGTGCCTTTTATCTCTCATTTGAAATGCAGTAAACTTTTGTACTAGTCTAAATTTTGGCATTGAGTTCCTGTTATGCGTCCTTCAAACAAGTTATCAAGTACCTGGCTCTATAGTATAGATGGGACTGAGAACAATCTTTCATCTGTTATAGTATTTGGGGACCACAGTCTGTACTGGCAAGAGGATTGTTGTATTTATTCTTATAACCAAAGCTTAAACTTGCCAGTACCCAGCTGGGCCAGGTGTGTGTGTGAAGGGGGATGGTGGCGGGGAAACCCTGTGCATCAGGCTGTGTTGTGTCTGCAGAGCTGTTCTGCATCTCAGTCCCTGCCTAGCTGGTTAATGTGTGACACTGGCTATCTTGGCTGACACACTAGAGCCTGAACCACATACCTCCAGAGCTAAGTGGAGAAACTTTTACAATTTGAGCCAAAGAAACAGCCTCTGTAGCCGGGGGCTGTAACAAATTCCTACCTTTGGGGATTGAGCAGTGAGAAAATATGTAATACACAATTGCCAGTGGGTTACATATGCTTTTCCCCTCAACCATCCCATTCATGCTAACACAAAAGGATGATGCATGTAGCCTATCCCAATTGTTGTCCCCTTGGATCAGCAGAATGTCCCCTTTCTTCTGCTTGGGATTCTCTGCTACCACAGAGGCAAGGGCAAGAGTTGTACAAATAATACAAATAATATACTACATAATAGACCAAATAATACACTAAGGTCATGTCTACAGTTACCGGGGATCGATGATGCAGTGGCGGGTCAACCCGGTAAATCGACCACAGAACACTCTCTCTACAATACTCCACTGGAACGAGAGGAGTAAAGTAAGTCAATGGGAGAGGATCTCCCATTGACACAGAGTGGTGTAGACACAGTAATAAGTCAACCAAAGCTACGTTGACACCAGTTATATTATTCACATAGCTGGAGTAGTGTAACTTAGGTCGACTTACCCTGATAGAGTACAGGTTTCAGAGTAACAGCCGGGTTAGTCTGTATTCGCAAAAAGAAAAGGAATACTTGTGGCACCTTAGAGACTAACAAATTTATTTGAGCATAAGCTTTCGTGAGCTACAGCTCACTTCATCGGATGCATACTGTGGAAAGTGTGGAAGATCTTTTTATATACACACAAAGCATGAAAAAATACCTCCACCCACCCCACTCTCCTGCTGGTAATAGCTTATCTAAAGTGATCACTCTCCTTACAATGTGTATGATAATCAAGTTGGGCCATTTCTAGCACAAATCCAGGTTTGATAAGGCCTAAATCATCCTCATGGTGAGATCACCACACAACAATCTTGTTTTCAATCCCTCCGTTGTCTCAGTAGCCTATGGTTTCTCTTCATTTGGATCAGTTTGATGTTTTGTTCTAGTTCAACAGTTCTGTGGTTTGATCTTTTCCTCTCTCTCTCCGTGAGTAACATTATTTGGGGTGCATTCACTTTACAGTTATTTCAGAGTAGCTAATGCAGTTTTTATTTACTCTCCATCAGAAAGATTTTTCTGAGAATTAAATTAGTTATTTCTTTTTTTCTTTTGATTTATGAGGAAAATGATATCCCATTTCAAAGTGCTGACATTTTTGAGAGCACAGGAAAGAACATTTTACTATAAATTGTATGTAAATTACTAGTGGGGATTGTTTTGTTGTTTTGGGAAAAAATGAGAACAAAGTAGTTGTTGTGCTTGAGGCAAAAAGTGATTGAAAGACTATCCAGTAGCTTTTTTGACCCAAATTAAGATTTAAACACAGATTCCATACATAGTGGACGTTTTAAAATAGTTTGCAACAAGTTTACAATTAAATTGCACAAGGTCCTGTTTTCCTTGCTATGTTGGATCATGTGGTCTCATTTACAAATTATTTTCTATGTTCTTCAGACAAACATCAGAAAGCTGATTGCTTCTAATCAAGAAAAAAAAATGGTAACAAAAAAGGCACACTTGTTGAACATTTCCACCAATCACAGCTTGAAAACTGTTCATGCACAGTTGAAATCCTTAATTTTTAAAGACATCAGACAAGTTAGATTAATTTAGGTCACTAAAAATGATTTGCTCAAATCATAAGAGTAAATACATAAACTATTTCATTTTACAGAAGGATGAGGTTTTCCAATTACACAAAGAGTAAATAAAATAGCTCTCACTATGGCACACTCAGCCTGCTCATTATTCAAAATTTCCTTTTGGCTGTGATAGTCTTTTAATTGTCATAGAATCAGATGGAAATCACAAGGACAAACTTTGTTTTTAAGGTTTCTTAAGACTAAGTGAAGTTTTCCTTAAAGTTACATTGGAAATGAGGTATGGAAAGGTACGCAAGATAGGTTGCCATTACAGGGTTCACTCATTTTTAAACCACTCCTTCCTGTTTTCTTTTTAAAAAAAAAATCAGAATTCAGGGTAGTAGCAACAGCTGGGAAGTAGATTGCACAGGGGCAGGAATGATGTTTGCTTGAAGGGGAATTCCTGAGTAGTGGAGACTAGGAGGGAAATAATGGGAAACTGGATCTGGAGAGCAAAGGTGAATAGGAGAGAGCCAAGAAGATAGACAGACAGACAGTGATAGGGGAGCAGGAGTAGCAAGCAGTGGAAAGAGGCCAGAAGTGAAAAAGTGAATATGAATGGGGAACTAACTGACAGTTGTTCTTGTGTCACCTGATGGTCAGTGTGTGCCATATGTCCCCTTCAATGCCTGACCCACCAAGGCTATGGGTCTTTTCTAGCTTTTTAGCTGATTGACTCATTAGCTCAAGCAGTAGAGACATATGCTTTCAGTTCCGGAAGTCCCTATTTCAAATACTGATGTGTTAGCAAAGATGGGGGTTGTCACACTAGCTGGCTGAGGGACATCACCAGAGGAGAGGGGCAATGGTGGAGGAATGATGTTCTTATAGCAAAGACTGGCTGAGAGGACTGGAATAAATTGCATGACTATTTGCTACTTGTGTTGCAGTAATACACAGATGCTGCAATGAGGATCAAAACCCCATTCTTCTAGGTACTGGAGTAACACAAAAATATAAGGTCCCCGCTCAAAGGAGCTGGAGTAGTGCTTTCTGCACAACCTTAGACAAGAACTTAGGGCCACTGGACCTCAAAAAACATGAATTCAATAACCACAACCTACTCTTAACAGCCCTGTCACCTATTCAGCACTGGTGCAGAGCCTTACAATGCACAAGGGTATAGAGACCTCTATACTTATCCTCTAACATGCTCCAGATATCACCCCTTCAGGACAGAGGTGCATCACAGGGCTTGAGTGCTGCTGTGGCCTTGTGTAGGGTCTAGACATTTGGGTAAGGAAATTGGGGAAAGAAGAGAAAGTCAGTAGAATGAGAACAAAAGAAACGGCAGCAAGGGGAGAAGAAAGCTAGAAGGTAGACGAGAGAGAGACTTTCCTAGTCCTGTTCATGCGAGAAGGACCAGGAAAGTAAGTGGGTGAAGGAATAAGCCCCCTAACAGATACTATACCCAATATAGTAAAATGCTCACTTTAGATAGACAATGACATTACATATTCACCTTGTGTGCATGGAGTAGTTGAATGTGGTAAAGCAAATTCTCCTCCCCTTTATATAGCCATAGCTACTCTAAGATCCCAGTGCCGCAAGCTGGTGAATGGGGCTCTGCGCAGGCTCAGGAATCTGGCTGGGTGGATCAGATTGCCAGATCAGATTATAAATTAGTAACTCTGATGTTACTGACATTGAGTCTACAAGTATAAAGCTTCACTTGTCAGGGTATGACAAATTATTGCAGCTGCCCCAGATTAAGTTCTTCAGGGAAAATCCTTTTAGAGCTGTTAATTTTATTTGTTTTTGTGGTGTGGTGAGGTTGGGAAAGCTTTGTACTTCCGTTAAGACTGTCTTGTTCAAAGCTGCCTTTCTTGTTTCTATAAGGCCCTTGTATTGAGTGAGTCAAATATGACATGTTACCTTTAGTGATCTGAAAATCTCAGAGAACCTTCTCTTTCCCTTAGCTCTGTATGAATGGGTTGCCATTACAGGGTTCACTCATTTTTAAACCATTTAAAAATGGTTAATGGATATTTCTCTGTAAACGTTGTCATTGGCTTTAATTAGTCTAATCTCTACTCCCAGGGTCAATGATAACCTTGTATTTCTCAACATCTATAAAAGAATATGAGCATTTAACTTGATTCTATTTGTTGGACAATAGCACCTAAAGGGCCCAAGTGGAATTGAGGCTCCATTGTATTAGGTACTGTACAAACACGTAGTAAATGACAGTCTTTGGCAAGAACAGTTTACAGAATGGGCAAGGCAAATAAAGTGGAGGAGGACTAGAAAGCAAGTATCATCCCCATTTTGGGGGGGAGGGACTGAGGCAGAGAGTTTAAGGGGCTTGCACAAGCTCATAGAGGAAGTCTGTGGCAGAGACAATACTTGAAGCCAGATCTTCTGAAATCTAGACTAGGGCCTTAAGCATAAGGCCACCCTTTCTCTTTTACTATGATTCTACTGCTCAGTACTAAGACCCTGGTGATCACTGAGACTAGAAACCCTACCTTCAATAAAATTGTAGGTTGCTATGTGAACTTTGGGCCAAATTACAAACACAATAAACAAATTCCCAAGATCCACATGCTATTACAGTGTTGGCATGAGCTAACATATAGGGTCAGAGCATGGGCTTTTTCACGCCCACACAATGGTCCTCTCAGACTGCCTTCTCAGAAACAAGTATCAGGGGGTAGTGTGTTAGTCTGTATCCACAAAAACAACAAGGAGTCTGGTGGCACCTTAAAGTCTAACAGATTTATTTCGGCATAAGCTTTCGTGGGCTAGAACCCAGTGCATCCGATGAAGTGGGTTCTAGCCCACGAAAGCTTATGCCCAAATAAATCTGTCAATCTTTAAGGTGCCACGGACTCCTTGTTGTTTTCTCAATAACAAAGTCAGTCCCTCTTCCTGCCAGTCAGTTCTCATTCCTGTTTAATATATCAAGCTGTGGGGAAATGTTGCCTAATGAGCTCTACCTGCCTTGACCTTTGAGATTCTTGAACAATTCCAATCTGGTCCCTAAATGCCAACAAGTACAGGAGAGGGAAAGTTTTTCAGCCTGACATCGCTCGGGTGGCCCCCAACCTCAGTGTCCAGAGTCATCTGGAGACCCAGATGGCTACTGATCTACTTGAGTAATAAGTAGTTAACAGTGTGTGCATGCAACTATCTGATTTCTGTAAAGTCATAACGGAGTACACAACAATAGATGCACAGTTGCATGCACATTTTTGCATACAGATCTGATATGTATTTTAAAAATATTTCCATGTAAGTCTTATGTGGTGTCACTAAGACCATTAGGCTCGTAAAAACATCAAAAAAGAGTTTGAAATACCTCTGTGTGATGACTAGATCTTTCTTTCTTTTTTCAACACTATCCAAGTCTCTAATATATGTGAAGGTGCTAACTCAATCATACTGATGTGGCTTGTGTTTATCTTTCCAACACTTCATGGTGTTCCTTTTCCCTCCAGAAACTGCTTTCATTCATTGATATGCCACTGCATCTCAAATATCAGCAGTACATACAGTAACTGAATAATTATTAGCAATCTCTGACACCAGCAAGAGCTGAGTACTATTCAGCCCTTCACCTCTGGTGCAAGTAATATGCAAACTCTTCTGCACCTATCTGCTTTCCTGTCTTCTGCCCCCCTCAGGACTGCAATATGGGTTAAACTATTTGCAAATGGATTAGAAGGATATTTAGCAGAAGAAAAACCCAACAATACTGGTTTTACTTTTTACACAAGCAACAAAGCCCATTTAAAAATGTCAGCAGAATCCTAGAGAGAGTTCCTAGGAAGGTTTTACTAATATACTATAATTTTAGATTAAAATAAGTCATCAGGAACATGCTGTTTATATTCTGTAGCCAACTCAGAGGCACATCAGTACATGCTGGGGCAACTAAAGGAGAGAAGCTTTTTAAAAAAAATATGAATGTATTATATGTTTGATATACAGACATAATATAGCTTTAGAAACATCAGACAGCAAAAGCTCTCTGTGTGAGATCTGAGTATGCCAACATCTGTAAACCTAAAGACTTCTGTTTTTGTTAAGTGTAGTTTTTCTACCTTTCATCTGAAAGACAAAAGCAAAATTAAATGTCACTGTGCATGTTGTTTTTTTTTTTTTTGACGGGTGGCTATCACTAGAAATAGTGGAAAGGTAACTGGTATATTTTAAATGAGCAACATGGAATAATGTTTACAGGGACATACACTGAATAATACATTAAATATGTTCTATTTAGAGAAGGGCAACCTTAAGCAAGCAAGCAAACAAAACAAGAAAGGATTAGTTAGGGAAAATCATCAGAACAGAGGAAATATAAATACTTCAGTACTTCAGTACAATACTTCATTTGTAATCCCAATGGAAATTATAACTGGTTTATTACAAAGGAGAGGATAAACTTTGTGGCAGGTTGAAAAGATAAAGTATGTGCATATAGATTTGCCAAAGTTTAAATATGATGAAAACTCATTGCAAAAGACAATAAAGAAAACCTTGGTGCTGTAAAGAAAAAGAAAATAAAATGTCAGCCATTACTTCTAAGCTTTATGCCTTTATAAGGATTATAACATTGTGCTTTTTCTTTCTCTTTGTGCTTGTTAGGATTCCCTAGTTTTGCTTTGCTAAGTGTTGCTGACAAAAGCACCTATCTACCATTCTCATCTCTCCAAGATTTTCTTCCTTTCTGGAAAAGAGCATAAGAGCATGCTGTGCAAAAAATTAGGCCACCAGTCTCTTTTGAAGTAACACAGGAGGGGATTTTATTGTCAGGCCTTTTTTTGTTATTATTTGGTACGTCTAGAGCATGTCAGCATGAATATGTGATTTTAATCCTTGTGTTTGAATAATAAGCATTGTTGAGGATAAACATTCCATGTGATAAAAGAAGGGTAATAGCTTCTTTAGGGCTTCTCTGAAATAATAATAATAATAACAACAACAACAATAATAAAAAAGAATTTACTGCGTACTAATGATCATTTAACACATTGAGTAATAAAGAGAAGATTTATGGGATCAATCAATAGTCACACATATTAGTGATGTAACAAACCAGACAAAGAAGTAAGCAAGGATATTCAGAATTAACTGAAATTGTACTATTTCACATCAATCTTACTGCATTTTTCAATATGAAAATAAGGAATTAAAAGGGAATTCATCCTTGACCTGCAGGTTCCTTGTTATATGGAGATGTGTACCACATGGTACATAAGCTAAACTGTTACTGTAATATACCTAGACATAACAGATGGTTTCATATAAGGCAATAATGTCTTATTTCTGAATTTCCCTGTCTTGTTCAAGTGAGGCATGTATTATAATGTAGCGGACATATTTACACAGCCCTTAAATCAAGCAGAAAAAAACCCCTCTGATCAGCTATATATCCAGGATGACCCAGGTTCTCAGACAACACAGGTTCATAATCAACAGGCTTAGTGGCACCTAGCAACCTATTTCTATACTGCATCTAGGACAAGGGTGGGCAAACTTTTTGCCTGAGGGTCACATCAGGGTTGCAAAACTGTATGGAGGGCCAGGTAGGGAAGGCTGTGCCTCTGCAAATAGCCTGGCCCCCGACCCCTATCTGCCCTCTCCCACTTCCCGCCCCCTAACTGCCCCCCGGGACCCAACTCCCCTCCAGCCCCCCCACTCCCTGTCCCCTGACTGCCCTGACCCCTATCCACATCCCCCCACATACTCATTGTCCCCTGACTGCCCCCTCCTGGGACCCTCATCCCTAACTGCCCCCCCAGGACCCCACCCCCTATCCAACCCACCCCTGCTCCCTGTCCAACCCCTCCCAGGACCCCCCACTCCCTCCCGGGACAGCACTCCCTATCCAACCCACCCTGCTCCTTGTTCTTAGAATAGCACTCCCATCATCTGGGTAGGGCTGAGGAGTATTGGTAGCGAGGTTAATTAGTTATATTTATGTTATTGCTGGGTTATTTCTGGTTAATGACTGATCTGTATATTTATTACTGTATACTTTATAAAGATAGTCAATAGTACCTACAGAATTGAATGCTTTTACAGTAGGAGAGTAAAAATCCAAATCAATAAAATACATTTGGTTGGTCAAATGAACTCACTATTGAACACAGTAACAATGGGCAATTAGTACATGTTGGTAACTCACATTCCTTTTGGAACATGAAATGTGACTTTTCTATATGCAGCAAGAAGAACCTAAATCCTTCAAACTATGCTCCACTAGTTAGATTTGGATAATGTTTATGATCTGCATTTCTTTGTAGAGAAAATAAGCACAGCAAATCAGCCATCTTGATTAATAACAAATTAGCTTGATACCCCCAAGACAGTGCTTCAAGTGTATTTAAAATAATTCCACATGGTGCTTTTTAAGTTTGAACTTTGATCTCCAGTTAACCTCTTCGGATAAAATTAGTCCTCCAGTGATGTTGGGAGGGCTGACCAAAATGTCTAAGGTAAATAAACTTCTATAGAGCTTAAACAAATATCTTTGTCACTACTACATTGTTCATTTTAACTTGTTTGCCATTTTAGCATATCCTGAAATATTGTAGTATAAAATGGTAATAACCAGTCCTGAAACCATTTCATGTCTCACTCACATATTTAACCATTTGCTATTATTTACTGAGTTTCAACTGTGTTATCAGTGCTGTACATATATATTATAATTCTTCACATAAGGTGCTAACACGTCTGGCACAAAAATGGAATGGTTTCATAAAAAATCCTTCCTAGATTTTTCTCCCAGATGGTGGGAGACCCTGGCCATGCCAGTTATCCACACTGGGTAGCTTATATTCAGGCCCCAGGTTCTTATTCCTTGCAAGGGGGACTGCACACTTTGCAGGCCTTTTTATGTCTCTATCAATGAGGGGAATGAAAAGGAAAATAAGTATTCCAGTGCACCTTCTTCCCAGAGCCAACTCAAGGGGAAAAGGCATGCAGTACCTTCTTACTCTGGGGCTGCCTGTGTAGTGGTTTTCTAGGAATCTTTCTGGCTAGGTAGTTGAATCTGGTTCACTCTTGCAGGCTTACCGTTGAAGTTTGCAATACTCCCCCATAAGGTTGAAGAACTCCTGGACGGGAGATCCCCCTGAAGCTTCAGCAGTCACTCTAGCCATTTCCTGCTTAGGATGGTCTCTTTCCTCTAGCTGACTGTAGTTTCCAATTTTTTAAAGGCCTCCTGCCTACCATCCATGATTGACAGGGCCAGAGAAGTAGGACTTGTCCTGAACATTGGTGCCTTCCTCATCCATCCTTCCTCATCCTCATCCCTAACCATTCCAACACAGGTTCCTAAATCATGAACACAAGAAAGAGTTTGAGGTGGTGTGGGGAATTCAGAGGTCTTTCTTGACAGGCTTCATGGAACTATATTTTAAGGAGGAACTTGAATGGAGTTGTTCACTGGTATAGAAAATGTTCTGAAAGTAAGAAAAGGTGAAGGCCATAGAAGGCACAAAGTTAGGAAGGAGACACTGGAGACGTTAAGGGATTACAAATAGAGGGAAGAACTTAGAACAGAGATATGAGAAGGAATCTGTGCAGGAACTAGAAGATAAGAATGAAGAGCGGGCACTTCAGGCCAAAGGCCACTGGAAATCAATAGGAGTCTTTCCATTATTTTTGGCTTCACTGGGTATTAAATCAGGCCATTAATGGAGATGAAAAAGGGATTCGGGGGTATGGGGGTGGAGGGAGGACAGCCACAGCAGATAGTCATTGGCATTTGGGCTGCAGAATCAATGTCAGTCATGATGAGAACCCAGTGTTTGATTCTCTGAGCCAGATTGAGTATGAAGGACGGGGGGTGGAAACTATTTTTTCTGTGTAAATTGAGCGAATTTAAAATGGAACCACTGAGACAGACATGAACCCTCCCCATCCCCAAAAACATGTTCACAGTTACTTTTCTGCATAGAATTGAATCTTAAATGCTTGTCAAAGTATGTTTTTTGTTCTAGTAACAAGATTGCATACACTCTTTAAAAAATAGTACACCTGGTAATGAGTGGAGGAGCAAAAGAATAGTTTTCAAATCTAAGAGTGTCAAAGAAAGTGGAACGGTGAAAGTAGGAAATGGGGGATATACTTAGTAATTGGCTACATCTATAAAGAGGGTACAACACACTCACTAATTATAAGCAAACATCTCCAACTGCTGACAATTTGGGAGGCAGAGTCATGACTTCTTGCCTGCTTGCTCACAGGGGTTAGCGTTGGGCAAAAAGTCCTTTCCTTTTTCCCAATCACATGTGTCCAGAGACAAGTATAACGTGGCCACACAAGATAGAGCGTGAGCCTTTCTGTTGCTGCATTAGATCCAACCACTGTCTAGTCCACAGACAGCTAATATGAAATATGACACACTGCAGTGTGCTGTTTGTGTTTTCTCCAGTAACCTGCATGGACATAAAGCAGAGGAAAATATTAGCCTTTGACAGAGACATTTAAGAACAGCAGAGTACCAATGCAGCAACATTTCACTATCACTGTGCTGATAAAGTTATCAGGAGTACTCTCTCTTTCATTGTTTTTGTCCCTATAGAGTCAACTGCATTAACATTACATACCATTTGAGCACACACACTAGTTGAGAAAATAAAAACCATTTCACATTTATTTCTATATAGTGATATTATGAAACTATCAAGGTGACCTGGACAGCACTGAAATACCCATTTAACTTCCTTATGGCCTCCCCTCCTCTTTTATGAGTTTGAGAATATTAAATCTCATATATTCCTTTCTGTTGCTTTTAACAACAGACACAGAAACTAAATAATGTGATTGAAAGAGGTTTCTGTGGTTAGTTTCTCCTTGTCCAGTCAGAACTCCTGCATTTTTTATTTATTTTTTTTTTTTTACAACTTGATTAATGTATTGTCAAGGTTGAAGTCACATTGTTTGTGATGGCTGTGCCTAGCATCATGAATCATGTTCTATGCTAAAATGTATGCACCCAAATGCTCTCACTCTTTGTTGTTCCTGTTTGGACTAGGATGCTAAAACATTTAGCTAAATATAATATAAATAACAGACTATTATACTAAAAATAAATAATCCACATGTAAATAAAGTTCCTTTTGTGACACAGGAGGTAATAAGTATCCAAGTCAAATGGCAACGGAACTAGATGTTTTGTTTGGGTTCTTTGATTCAAACAAAAGATTCTATGTAAAGTGTACGTTGTCTGAGACATTAAGTGCTTCCTGCTCCTCTGCAACTATTCTGGAGAGTAACTACCATGCCCACTTCCTGAGCTGTTATCTTTGTCAAGACAAGTCAATTATTTAAACCTTAAGTAACTGACCAGAATGAAGAGTTTCAGAAACGTTTGGAGTAATCTACATGTGGAGGTAAATTTAATATTTTAAAGTTCCAGACCTCCTGAGTTTCAAATTATTGGCTGTTGTCATTTTCATCTCCTTTGAGCATAGAATTTACAGCCCAGACAGCAGCACAGAAAAGGACATATGGCTAACAGTCTGTCAGTTCCTGAGAAGTGTCTTTTTTTTATGAAGACAACTTGGGAGTGATGTAAACCTACATGGGTCTCACAAAGGTTTGGGGAAGTGTTTGTGCGTAGCATGTTCCTGTCCCCCTCCCCCCTTTTCTCTTTCAAGAAGGATGGATGTGGTAGGAGAGTAGAGCAATTTGAGTGTGTGTCTCTCAGGAATATTAAAAATAAAATATCCAACTCAGAAACAACTGTTAACGTTAAATTCCAGCTTCGGTTTGGCTCTCAGATACCAAAACATCCCGATCTAATTTTAGGTGTTTATATTATCATCAAAATCTACAAAACTTTCTCACAAGAGACAATGCATATACATTTACTGATCTGAAGTTAATTGATGGGAAAAAACGAATAACTGTTTCTGAGCCTGACGGGAGGAAACCTTGGGTCAGGATCAGAAATTCCCATTGGATTATATTTTCTGCTGAATATGACATGATTTATGTATCTCCCATATAAAGCTCTTAGTGTGTCCAATGATTACAATCATATGGGCTTAAGAGGATTAGAAATATACTTTTCTATTAAAATATTTGTATATGCCTCTGCATGACATTAACTTCACTGCAAGAGTTTTATACCAAAAGCTATAGAATATAAAAGGTCAATGTAAAAAGGTAAATGCAGACATAGTACAACAGAGCTAGTTGCCTGATCCTTATCAAGTCCCTAAGACTCCCACAGCAGAAAGTGAAAAAAGTGATGTTTTACTTTCTGGAGAGATCTCACTTGAGCCCTCTACATCCCAAAAGAAAAAGATAAGTGTGTAACAACTGTCCCCACAATACCTTCCAAGACACTCTTCTGTTTTCTGCAGGCTGTGTGTGTGAGGGGACTCTCATATTTTCTTTCAGGCTTGGCTCTTCCAGCCACCCTGACTCTTCCTAGCCTCTGACTTAGACCTTCCCCCACCCAGACCCTGTTCAACAAACTCCCAGTTACTTCAAACCAGATCACTACAGCCAACTTTCCAAATCTCTTGTTTCCTGCTTCCCAACTCTCTCATTCTCAGCTCCTCTGTGCTAAATTTATCCCAGTCATGCTAAATCATAGGTCCACGAACACCATTGTGTGTCCTCAAATCCACCCCATCACCATTTAAACAGTTTTTGGGGGAGACGGAATAGAGAGAGAGAGAATATTACTTTATAGGCTGGTAGTGAAGGCATCCATCTGGGAGGTGGGAGACCTAGGGTCCAGTTCCTCTGCTCCAATGACTACTTATTTTTACAGAGATAAGGTAGGTAAAGGAATATATTTTATTGATCCAACTTCTGTTGGTGAAAGAGACAAACAGTAGGGATTACACACAGCTCTTCCTACATAGTGGAATAGCTTCAGCAGGAGAGATTGAAGGAGACCCCCATTAGGATAACTTTTAGCTCAGTAGTTAGAGCCTTTGAGTAGTGGGAGACCCCTATTCAAATCCTGTCTCCTTCTCAGGCAGAGGAAGGACTTGAATCTAGGTCTCCTACATCCTGGGTGAGCGCCATAACCTTTGGACTAAAGTATAAGGTGGGTGATGGTATCATCAAGAAAAGAGGTTCCAAGCTATGGACTGTAATCAGAAAACGGCAATCAGAGGTAAGTCCAGGCTGCAGGGAAGCACCTAAGCACTGATCTCCATAAAAGGGTTTAGGACACACCTCTCTCATTGGCATCTCCCATTGGCTATCTTTGGCAATTCCCACCTACCATGCTGGCTTTTGGGGAATCACATTCTTATGCACAAGCATTATATGAGAAGCCTAAGCACCTAACTGAGTGTTTGTGGATCCTATTGTTGTTCCAGTGATTTTCTAGGTACATAAATGTTAGTTATTGCAATGCTCCCATTGTGGATCTGCAGTAAGATTCTCAAGTTGGGGATAGCCTCCCTACTATGGAAATGGTTTTGCTGCATGGGAATCCACCTTCTGTCCAAAGACCTCTTGCACCCTTACCCCAAAATCTCCCTTCTTGAACTCCACACTTAAGGTATCCACTTTTCCACCTGCATGACAGGGTTCAGTCTTCCAGTCCAAAGGCTTTCCCTTTTCTTCTCTAGGGGCCAAGTTCCCCAACTACAGATCTCTGCTCCCCATTCCGCACTGTGTATGCAGGGGCATGAAAAGAGAGACCCTGGCTGTATCCCTCAGGAGGAGAGGGAAGGGAGATAACACCAGAAGACACCAAAAGTAGGAAGCAGACCTGTTGTCTGCCACCAAAATTGACAGCATGTAAGGAAGGTGTTTTCCTGCATACTCCTGTGTGTAGTATTCTGGGATTATGAGGAGTGAGATTACCAAAATACACATAAGAGCGTGTAAATATTGAGGGTAGACTGCATGTATTTTTATTTATTTTTTATTCCCATCATGGTCTTAGAAGCCAGGAAAGAATTATTTGAAGTGCATGCAGAGGGAAGAAACAGATTATATTAACTTGAATCCACCTCAAATAAGCAGGGGAAACCTGGAAAGCATAAAATAATACTTATTCTTATAAATCAGAACCAAAATCTAGAGTGGCATTTGCTTTGTCGTTATAAAAGGAAAACATGACTGAAGCCCTGTTCCCCAAACTTAGACATGGCTCCCCAAATCCATCTTTATACAAATGCCATTTTGGGGAGGAAGAATTGGAATACTTATGATCACAAGTTTTCTGTGCCGTGCTTGACACAACTTCATAATTAAATTAGTCAGAACAAACTGGAAAACTAAATCTATGTAAATTATCCTGGCATAGTTTTGCTGCAGCATTCTTAATCAAACAAACTTTGTTCTCTCAAATGGAAGGGAAGATAATGAATTTGCGAAAACCATAGTGTTACAGAACAAAATCCTTCATAATCAAAGATATATAATCTTGGAGCACAAGCTAATATATTAAGTAGAGCAGCTATTAAATTCCTAACACAATACAGTGGTATCAAATAACTTCCCCTGGTACAGGATGGTCATGTGATAGGATACTTTACACCAATAGGCCAATGTAATTGTCCCCTTTCCCAGTAAAGTAGCTATTACACAATTCTTTTACAAGTGCTTTTGAGTTGAAAGCATTGAACATGCAACACTACTGTCATAAATGGATCAGTGGTTGACATAATACTTCAGTTTCTTGAAATGAAAAATGTTAGACCTGTTCTCCATCAAATTTAATTGCTGTATATAGTATTGCATAAATGGGATTTAGAGAAAAACATTTACACTTTTACCAAATAAAGACAGTTGTGTGTTTTGTTACCTTACTTTGCATACTAAAAATTGGTGAACAAGAGCTTGTTTGTTCATGCAAACAAGTCAGAAACAGAATTCAGAAAAAAAGTTTGTAATGGAAAATAACTGAGGAATTTTAACAATTTTAAAATAGTTTAAAATAAAATTAATTAAGCCTGAGTATAACATTGACAGGTTGTTGTTTCCTTTTTTATTTAGAAAGTTGATCTCTGCCATTATAAAAGTAATTTAGATACAGGCAAGATCAAGTTGATTCACTTTTAATTACCTTGTATTGCAGCTCAGATCACCATTCACTTTCTTGTTTATTTGTATGTGTAATCCTTCTGCCCGTCAGAGTTGGCAGCAACAAGGGCCGGGTTCAATATCTAGGGGATTCATTCCAATAACACAATGCAAACCGGCTCGAGCCCCCACCCAGTGACCTGGGACAAATATATACCACCCCCGCTGGGTGCCTCCAAGAGGCAATACTTCCCCGCTCGCAAGCACATAGTCTGAGTGTAGCAAAAAGCCTTTTAATAACAGAGAGAAACAATGTGGCATTATGTTGGGGAAACACCACCAACAGAATTCATAACACAACCCCTGAGCAAAAAAACCCACCCCAAGCAAATTGGGGCATGTCCTTTCCCTTTGGTTCTTGAGTCCAGCAGCCCCAAATCACCCAAAGTCCCAAAAGTTCAATGACCCAAAAGTCTCTGACTCTGGTCAGGGCAGCCCCAGAGTTCGAAAGTTTATCTGCAGAGCTTTACCTCCCAACCTGGGTGGAGATGCGGGGGGGGGGAGAGGTAAGGGGCACCTTACATGATCTGAAGCTGACCGCCCCACAGCTCCATAGGCCTTCGCTCCGCCAGCAGCCCCACGAACTGCTTCGCTCAGCTCCGCTGCTCCACCAGCCGGTCCACAAACTGCTCCGCTCCACGTCCCGCAAGCAGCTCCCGCTGTCCTATGAACTGCTCCACCAGCCTGTCCACAAGGCACTCCAGCCGTCCCACAAACTGCTCCACAATATAGCTTCAGGCTCCCCCACTACTTAATACAATGCTCAGTGATTTCAGCTCTTAGTCAGTTCAGCTCTTTGGTGAATTCAGCTTGTAGTAGGGGAGCCTCAGTGCTGGTGCACCATTAGCCCAAAGTGAGTTCAGCTCAGCAGCCTGTAACTAGACTCCTAATGGAATCAAAATTAGCTCTGATATTCCACAGTGGAGAGAGGAGGAAGTGCAATTAGCATGTAAGGCCCTCACCCAGGGGCCCATACCACCAAGTATTAATACTTGTCCCCAGCCTCTCTCAATTCACAGAGTTTTGGAACCTATGACCCTTGCCTAGCGAGTGCTACTTAGTTGATGGTGAGTCCCTCCATCATAACAAAAGGCCAAGTACAGTTCCAAGCACAGTTCCCATAATCAGGGTAATAACAATTTATTCTTCCTGCCCCAATAACAGAGACACTGGGGATCCCACAGCAGCCAAAGTGACCATTTGGGCAGATATGGCCTCATTCTAGGCGGGGTGGGTGTGCCTATGCAAATGAGATCGGCCCCTGAAGTTCTTTTCCACAACTTGCCACACCTCACCACCAGATGTCAAGGTGGAGATCATCCTGACACTGTTTACATATGTCTGAGCTCTCATTAGGTTTGCCAACTTTCTAATTGCACAAAACCAAACACCCCTGCCCCTGTCCCTCCCCTGAGGCCCTGCACCTTCTCCATCCCTTCTCAGGCCCCCAGCCCGTCTCACTCCATCCCCTCTCCCTCTGTCGCTCGGTCTCCTTCACAAACACTCACTTTCACTGGGTTGGGGCAGGGGTGTGGGGGATCGGGAGGGGGAGGGCTCTGGCTGGGGGTGTGGGGTCTGGGGTGGAGCCAGGGATGAGGCATTTGGAGTGAAGAAGAGGGCTGCGGGCTGGTGCAGAAGTTGGAGTGTGGGAGGAAGTGTGGGCTCCAGGAGGAAGTTTGCATGTGGGAGGGGGCACGGGATCCCAAGGGCACTTACTGTGGCTCCCAGGAAGTGGCCACCAGGTCCCTAGGTGCATGGGCAGCCAGTGAAGCTCCATGCGCTGCCCTCGTGCCTGCAGGCGCCGCCCCACAGCTCCCATTGGTTGCGGTTCCTGGCCAATGGGAGCTGCGGAGCCGGTACTCAGGGCTGCAGAGACCTGGTGGCTGCTTCTTGGATCCATGCAGAGACATAGCAGGCAGCGAGCCTGCCTTAATCCTGGTCCCTCGCTGCGCCACTGAACGAAGCCACCAGGTCCCTTTCGAGCGGACGTTCCAGTCAAAAACTGGTCGCCTGCCAACCCTAGCTCTTATTGAGTGAGATGAAACTAAGGGTCACCTTCAGAATTATCCTGCCCAGAATGTCAAATATTGTGTAAAGAAGTTGAATGAATACACAGACAATCTCTTTTGCATATTCATCTAAAACCACTTGATCTTAAGAAGTGTTTTTTTTACCCACGAAAGCTTATGCCCTAATAATTCTGTTAGTCTTTAAGATGCCACCGGACTCCTTGTTGTTTTTGTGGATACAGACTAAAAAGGCTACCCCCTGATCCTTGAAGCCTCTAATGTAACTCATGAAAACTGTAAACAGAAAAATAGAGAAATTCCAGACAGTAGACCAGTTGCATACTTCTAATGATCAACTAAGCTATCCCTACTCCCTCTATTCACTGTTGCTTCTTCACCAGGTCCTCCTGCTGTTTTTGCTTGGTCTCCCAGCTACTCCATTTTGATCTTTGCTGCATGTCTTTCTATCCTGATGCTCTCTGTTCCAATGTGTTCTGCTCTCTGTTTGATGAGCAAAAGTGAAAATTTCCAAGATTTCTGACATTCAAAGAGCTAATATTTTAGAGATCAGGAATCTTGTAAATTTCACTTGGCCACCAGCACATGGAATATAACTGAGCAGCAAGGGGAGCTAATCTAAAGAAAACAATACCCCAAAGGGCTTCTATGCTGTACAATTGTCTGTGGACTGACTTCAGACTCTGGCATTCATTAGTACATACATTCTTGGCACAGTGTGTTTGTTTTTAATTTTGCAAACCAAAACTGACTCTAAGTTTAAGCCTGGAGTGATGTTGGTTTTTTTTTCCCCAGCCAATTACAATAATCCTGGAATAAGGGTTTATCATATACAGTATCCAAATAAAGATTCCTTTCCTTTATTTTTCCCCCCATTTGGACAGTAAAAGGGAAGCATTATGTACAACAGCTGGTGGTGTTTTCTTCATTAACTTGCTAAATATCTCCATGATGGGAATAATGTAAAGATTGCATTTCACAGCAAACTCTTGAAACATGGAAGAGCATATGATTTCTATTCCTTGATGCTGTGACAATGAGGCAGCCTAATCAAACACTGCAAGTAAAGTCTAAGGGGGGAGAGGGGGGAAATCCCTACAGATGCCAAGAAACCATTACAATTTCAGCACACTGACTACTCTAGCACACTGTGTACAAAACATCATGAAAAGGGCTTGAGAAAAAGGGTCCAATCCTGCTGTTAACATATGAGTACCAAACACAGGTGAGAGCTTCTTTACTTAATGTTCACTGCCCAGTTGACTTTCATCTTGTGATACATCAATAAAAAAACAAGCAAATTATAGCCCATTTAGTAGTAATAAAATAAAAGGGTAAGGGATTGATGATCTCTTGTGTTTCTGCCTATAGGCCTAGGTATACAAGAACAGTTTAAGTAGTTAGCACAAGTATAAGGCCTTTTAGATTGAGTAGGAGTAGTTGGTCCACAAATTAGCATACGTAAGTAAACTAACATTGACCTTAATTCACAAGATGACACAAGGCTTTATTTTGTAATAATCACAAGTGTTGCAAACTGCTGGTAGGTAACTGCAAGAAGACAATTTGTACCAGTTTAGAATATTTTTGGAGCAACAGCAGATGCCTAACCACAGTTAGAAGTAGTAATCCAATTGATGTATATGTTAATGAGCTTAACCTAATAAATATACTAACATATGGAATATGTTATGTCAGTGTTATATGGGTGAGGAAGTTAAGATATGTATGCACAGCTCTTCCCTCCTTTACCATACGAGTCCATCAAGACCTATAAAACATCTGGTCTCAGGTACAGACTGAGTTCATCAGCATTCCAGAGTTGGACTAGGATCTGTCTCAACTTCTACAGCTCTGCCCAAGGATAGAGTAAGTATATATACCTGTAATGGTGTCCTTTGCTCTTGCAATGTTTATTATGTCACTTTACTTTTTTGGATTGTTTTACTTATTGGACTAATCATTATAATAGAACTTTTACAGTTACAAAAGGTCTTCCTTGAGCATCAGTGTTGTCACTACTGTGTCCCCTGGGCTTCCCAAAGCAGGAAGCCTGATAATACTGTGCCTGATCTTGGGACAAGAACATACGAAATTACAGAGTACTAACTGGGTAAACTAAATCAATAAATCAGGCAACAAAATAAAAGAAATCCAAGCACCAGAACATAGTACAAATGAAACTGTACAAAAAATCGTCGTGTCAAGGACTGTTTTCAAAAGTATAAGTATTGTTCATTGCCTTAGAACTTGTGCACCTTATAGCACCTAATATCATTCACATAAATTAAAATCCTTGTACCCTAATGCAGCAGTGATTTAATCTGCTAAATAGAGGCCTGGCCAAACAGCTAAGGGTGTACTGTTTCCTCAAGTTCACCTAAAATGGGCTTTGGTGGCATTTCACAGAGAGTAAGTTCCAGAGAAAAGGGCCTTCTAGAGAATATTCAGCAGCTCCTGATCAACCTAAAGAACTAATAGCAATAGTGAACCAGCTTATTGTAACCTCCACTGTGGGAAATAACAAGAAAGATGTTATGGCTCTGAAGCCATTTTTGGTTTCTGAAGAATGTATCTAAAATAATTAACAAAATGTATGTAAATACCAGATGCTGCAGAGATGGAGAAAGTTTTATTGGCAGGAATTTGGAATGGGACTATAGAATTACTCATCAGTGGACACAACTAGAGCACATCTTGTCAGCATTCTCACCATTCATGACTTTGAAGCTTCCTGACATTCAAATGGCTCTTTGTTCACCCTTAACCAGTTAAGACCCCAGCAAAAAGTAGCCATTAGAACAAGAGACACAGTAAAGATAAAAAACAGAAAGAAAACTCATTGTGTGTAATTATTTTTAGATCTGGGCAAATTACTGCAATGAATAACGTATACTGCAATGAATAACATATTAGTGAATATCACCTCTTTGTGCTTGCAAACAGTCTTCAAATGCATCATGGATTGTCTTGAATTTATTATTCAAAATTATTTTTTATTATTTATTTTCAGTAGTGCCCACAGTATGCCAAGCACTTTCCACCAGAATTGCCAAAAATTACCCAAAGAATTTAGTATTTCAAAATCGCAAAGATTAGAAACAGAGGTACAGGGGGTAAAGATTCTACAATATAGTCACTCAATAGTCAGAATTTTGGTTTGACGGGGCACATAGGTCACATGGCATCTTTCTCTTCCCTAATTATAGAAACTTAACGTTGCCCCCTTCACTGGAGCAGTTAGCCAATATCTGGGGCCTTTCTGGGTCGTTTCTATTAGGAGGAGAAATTGATTATATGAGTTAAGTATTTCTTTGGTGTAGTTCTATGTTTTTGTTTCTTTCTTTTTTGTCCCCCTTACTCCCTGCCCAAAGAAGATACATCATACTGTTTCCCTAAAACCTTAAGGACAAATAATTGCAGGCAATTTACTTGGATTTTTAGACAAGTCAACCTTCCGAGCAATTGTTGTGACCAAAAGAAGCTCCATCTCTTAAACTTCCTCCCAGAGCCACGCTCACCATGGCTACTCTGGGTTTCTCTGTGCTTTTTCAGCTGCCTTTCTGACACACACACAGCTGCAATCAATCAAACCATTAGCTCTTTCATTCACAATCAATCCCTTAGAAACCTTTTGATCCTCACAGTTTAGCTTCCAATTGGTTTTGCATGCACCCTCATGCAGGGGGTGGTAACTTGCTTGCCTCCAGATATCTTACTCCATAAAAAAAGAGTAATTGCTTCTTCCATTCAGATTGAATAAAGGGAGGCTATTACATCCATTGACTAACTGGGTGTGTGGTTGATTTCTTGATCAAAGCCTCAATTGGTGGCAGTCAGTAATACCTTCCACCATAACAATAAATAAGAACCTTATTTCTGATTTTGTTTTTGCAGAAACTTGCAATATGGGGCAAATCCAAAACCTTCTGCCAGAATTTCACTGGGTACCAGTACAGCGGAACATATTTAGTTCTGCTCCTGGATATAGAGGGGTCCATGTTGGGTGGGGAATGAAATGTATGGCAGTGCATGGGGTGGGGCATTGGCAGACCAGGGGAAGGACGTTGATGCACAGATCCTCCTGTCCTCAACCCAGAGGCAGGTGTGTACAAAGACCCCATGTATGTTATTACAGATGCTCTGTGGTTGGGAGAGGATTCCTCCTCCTTGTACATCTCCACATCATGTGACCTGGCCATTTGCATCAAGCACAGAGGATGGATTTGTGCTTATTTGCTGATTCAATTAACTTTTCTGCCAGTAAACTAGTTCTCTGGAACTTCTGAGGAGAATGAACAGAAAAGGAACCTGAACTCAGCTGAAATAAATTCTGTAAAAAATTCTAACAAATTTCAGTGGAAAAAATATTTTGCAGTATTTGCCTAGCTCTTACTATTATAAAGAGCAGGTAGACCTTACAAAACAGAACATTACCTGTGACAGATGCTGTCTGGCATTGCCTTGGAAAGACTTTGTTGTAATAAATGATAAGTCAAGAATATTTTGTTTGCAATTTAGGCAAATAATGCACAGCATAGAAATGAAAACAACTGTTAGGTTTTTTTTAATAGAACTGAAAATAAATCAGGAAAGGTTGCAACATCCAACTTGCATGTTCAGGCAGGTACATTACTAACCAGCCCAATGTTTATTATGGAAACTGCTGAAATATAGAATTAGCTTGAGGTAAAGGATTGGCAGTCTCTGATGTTTTGAGGTTACACAGTGAAACACACATAAAACATTGGCCTTGTTTCTGGTCTCTCTCACACTGTGTAAATAAGGATCAACTCTAGGGAAGTCAATGAAGTTATACCAGCATAAAGATGGTGTGAGATTAGGCGCATTGACTCCAGCAAGTCCCATCGTCTTCTTGCCTGAAAAATGCTCTGTATTTTTCAAGCCCAGATCATCAGTTGGTGTAAATCAGTGTAGCTCCTCCATTGACTTACCCCAGATGAGGATGTACTGACAGAGCAACACCATATGGTTTGCTGCAATTAAACTTGTTCCAGAAGCATCATCTCTGGGGATGAAATATTTCTAGAAATAAATGATATTTCCATGCAGGACATTAGTGATACAATGATGAATAATTCTGAGTTTCAGGTATTTTATGACTTTCTCGAAAAATTGAAACTGCTTTCCAAGGCTGTGCATCGGAATGAAGAAATAGAGCTTGTTCTATTGCCTGCTTGAAATGTACTGCATTGCTATCCAAGAAACCTGAGGTTTAATTTTCAGTCACAGCATTAGTTCTCCAAAAGCCTAAAAATGGCTAAAACTGACAGTGCAGCTCAGATAGTGCAGAGGGGAGGGAATGTCTCATCTATTTTAAAACTGTCTCCCCCAAGGGAGGATCAGCATTGACAAACTCTGAAAAACTCCTACCTAGTCCTGCTCTGATGGAAAGAAAATGCTTGCAATGTGAGTCAGAGGTGTGGAGACTGCTTGTGAAGATATAAAGCAGAAGATCCTCAGGGCTGTAAGTGAAAACAAGAAAGACTGAGAAAAAGTTAAGAAAAATACCATGGCCTGAGTTCTCATTTTTTTAAGTAATAATATTTAGCACTGGTGAAGCACTTTGAAACGTTAAATAGTTGATCTTCATAATACCCTTAGGTATGGATTATCTTCATTTCTCAGGGGAGGCAGGGCGGTTAATCATCTGACTTGCCAAGAACAGAGGGTGTCGATTTCAGAACCAGGATTAAAACACAAAAATAAAAAAAAAACACTTACCCAAACTTCAACTCTGAGTGCCTGAGTCTGTGTTCAGTCTTCTAGCTCACATGCATTCCTTTAAAGATAAAGAACAATACTTTGCACTTCTGGCCCTGCTTTGTGTGTAAGCAGTAAAACAAAACTTATTTGGCTTTTGAGCTGAAGCACCTGAGGAGAAGCACTTAAAAACTTTACTGGTAGCAAAGTCAAATTAGCAACAACATTGAGTAGTTAGGGAGTAAATCTATACAGAACAGCATCTAACAAATGAAGCTGTCACACTATTGTGTACAGTAATACAATAAGGAGAAATGTAATAACTCCATGTAGGCAGAGAGTGGCAGGAGCTGCCATTGGTTCAGGTTTCAGGAACACCTAGGAGGTTGTTTGCTTCAGTCCCCAGAGCCTAGATGGAACAGCTCCTTATGACCCCACCTCCCACATCCACCTAAGTTATGAGAGAGAGTGTGGCAAGAGTTGCACACTGTAAGTATTGGAGGCACAATCTATAGCATCTGACATCTGGTAAGCAAGGGTGTTGGTGGTCTGGGGTCTTTGGATGGTTACAGGAAGGAAGCATGGGAATGAATGTAAAAAGATATTTGGAACTAACCAGACACACAGGTTTCCTGGTCAGATTAGTCTGTAGCATGTGTCATTGGGGCGTGAGAGGGACTCTGCTTTGTTGTCCCATTGCTGAAGCAGCATTTCCTACATGGCTCCTGATATTGGACTGCTCCAACCACTAGTCTAGGCTTCAAGGCTTTCCATGTCCCCTGGCTTTATATAGTTGTCCTATACAAGGATAGTAGCCCTTTCTTGTGGCCCAACACCTTGTCAGAGCACTCTGAGAACTTCCCAGATTAATCGCCAGGGTCTACAGCACTTTGGCTGCAACAGCCTTCAGGCTCCTGTCCCTTTGCGAGCCTGAGCTACAGCTGGTTCCACCTCCCTAAGAGTTTCCTTCAGAACCCTCTGCTCAGTCCTTTGACTGTAGGGCCCCTGCCCAGTCCCTGCTGCTCCTCTACAAATACTGCATGCACCAGAATTCAGTTACAACGCCTACCAGTCGCAACCTGCACCCCATGCAGTTTCTCAGCAACTTCACTAGTCATCTTCCCTGTTCTGCTCCCAGTTTGTCCCATGGCTTATACCTTCCTGCAAAAAAGAGGTTACATTGTGAGTCAGAGTCTTTCCTAATTTCCTCTCCCTCTGATCCTCTACTGGTTAGGGGATGCCACATCCACATGCCCTACCTGGAGGGTGATAGGTCAGCAAGGTAGTGGGGGGGGTAATTAAAATGGTAGTTTCCTGCTTAGCAGAGTAATCAAAATACACATTTGTTGCCATTAATAAAAAAAGTCTTCCACCTAAGGGTCTTAAAGCACTTTCCAAGCAATAATTAGTTGTGCTAACAGAAATTAAACCCACCAGCAAGCTGAAATCAACTACACTGTTAAATGCACAGCTAATAGAAATGATTTATATTAAAATCATTATTTTTTCCACTTCCTGCACCAAGCTTAGACTTCCGAGTCAATTTTCTTCCTTGAAATAAAAGAAAGTTTATGAGATGCATATTCAGTTCACTTTGAGAGCCCTCCTCAGCTTACTTTTCATTCTTGTTCTTGATAGGTGAATGTGGTAAATTCCTCAGTGAGTCTGAAAGACTTTTCTGAACAAACAGAATCTGAGGAGAATTTATGATTATCATCACTATGGAACTCGCTGTCACTTTTAAAACTGTAACTACAGTAAATGAGCAGGGAAGGCTATTCTATGTGTGAGGCTCTTAATCAGTCAAAGTGACAATGCTGCTCCTGATAGGGGTGAGACACAGCATTTCACAATGTGTAATGTGAATTTAATGTTCCTGAATGGTTCATTATGTACAGTTGTGGACACTGACAGTCCCATTTATTTAGAGAACTGATACAGAGAGCCTGATTCCTCACTGCCTTTCACCTGGTGTAGTCCTTGAACACGCTGTGCAAAGTGGTGTTAAATGTTCCCATACCTGAAAAGTAACCATTTTCACCCACTTTGTACTGTGGTAAATGAGTGAACAAGATGCAGGGCAGTGAAGATTCAGACTTGCAATGGGCAACAACAGCGAGGCACCAATTGACCAGTGAGCCTCCAACCACGCCAACAGTCAAAGGGTTTGATTCTACTCTCACATCAACAGGTGATGATGTGAAACAGGTGTAAAAACAGTAATCAAGGGAGTTACACCCATGTACAAGTTTACATGAGAGAAGAAACAGACCCACCATACCTGGGGTAGATTAATCTTCACACCTGTCCCAGCCCTTAGCCTCAGCACTGAGGCTTCCAATGTGAATGCCAGTGGTGCCAACTTTTATGGCCATTTGTAAATCCCTGTCTAACATTAATCAGACTGAGGCTGCCATCATGATTCAACACATCTTAATGTACAGATATTTCCACCTCCACAGAGGGGATGTCTTGCGCAGGGCCAATATAAACGTCTAATGAGGCTTCTCCTCTTTAAGTACCTGACTAAATATTTAAGTTCCCAGTTGCACATCTGCATCACTCACAGAACTTCCATCGAAGTCAATAGGATTTTCAAACACAGAATAGATGCAGGATGGGGCACTAAGTACAACCAGTGAATAAAAAAAAAAATGTTACAAAACACCCAAAGTATCTTAACTAGCACTTGGCTGGTTTGGAATACAGGAGAATCTTGTAAATGAAGAATGATATCTCCATTGTCAAACAGCAAGTGATGTCAGCGATATTTTCTTTCTTCTGATCCTCAATAATTGTTAGATCACTGGTTTCAGAGTAGCAGCCATGTTAGCCTGTATCCGCAAAAAGAAAAGGAGGACTTGTGGCACCCTGGAGACTAACCAATTTATTTGAGCATAAGCTTTCGGGAGCTACAGCTCACTTCATCGGATGCATAATCACTGTTCACATTAAAAGCATAGGAGGATGACAGATATGGTAACAGTTCAGAAGCATGTTTGTGGGGTGACAATAAGTTGCTAACAGGAACCTTTTTTGCAAAAGTTTACATTGTGAAAGGCTAAGCAGTGTTCTTATGCTGCAGGGCCACGAGAAATGAATTTGTTTCCATTGAACGCTGGCTCTGACCTTAACTGCAAGAGCATTCTCCGTTTTGAAAGGCCACCAGGTACTATTTCTTACTTCTTGGGAAGACAGACATGCAGCCGAAACATCTAGAAGGTTGGAGTAGTGTTACCAACTGTCCTTCATGTTGCAGATCTGTGTTTTTATTTTTCAAGCTGAGAAAAGTTATCAAATTTGCTGGTGCAGACATGCCAATTAAAAATCGAATTTAATGAAATGCAGACATACTAACAGAGCACATTATCTGATCATTTACAGCAAAATGTAAAGTGTGGCTCCTGTAGTATCCTCACTTTTCTTTTAATACAGATCTGTGTGGTAACAAGCATTCTCTACTTTAATGCAAACAGTTCCTTGTTTTAAAAAAAGGTTAGATAATACAAGTCTTGCAATATGCCTCAAGTGGAATTTCATATCTTAAAAAAAGTGAAAATGTACTAGGTAAAACCCTGGTTCCCAATTATGCTGCTAATTGGCAGTGACAAAATGCTTAAATTAAGATTGTTCCCAATGATTGTTACTGATAAAAAATAGCTTATGGAGAAGAAGGCGGCTGGTCCAATGGCTAGGACACTAGCCAAAGCCTTTGGAGATCTTGGTTTAATTTCTTGCTTCCACCACAGAGTTCCTGTGTGACCTTAGCCTCTCTGTGTCTCCATTCCCCATCTGTAAAATGGGAATGATACTTCCCTCCTTGCAGGAGTGTTGTGATAAATAAATGCATTCAGATACTACAGTGATATGCTGTATTTATTCACTCGAACCAGAAAATAGGAAGGGGTATGCGCCTAATTAAGACAACTCCATACATAGTTAAACCTAGACTCTTATTTTCACAGCAGTTGAGTCAATGTCTCCTTTTTTAAACAGAAATCAAGCTACTTGCATTGCATAACTTGTCCACATGAAACTACACAGATCCCCTTTTTCCAGTTCTCTTTATAATATTCAGAATGTTATTGCACACATTGGAAGGTCTGGACACTGGAATTTACATCTCTACTTTTACAAAGGAGTTCTCAGGAAACCAAATTTGGTCAGGATCTCAGAATTAAATCTCACCCAGATCTCAGAATTAAGTTTCACCCAGCCATATCACCAAATCAAAGTTTGGCAGTTCTATTTGTCACAAATATACAAGCATTCTGAGGGACAGAACACTAAAACACGTGTTGAATGGGAAAGGTGCTATAGTTTTCTAATACTTAGCAACTAAATTGCTGATTTTCAGATTTGAGCACAAACCAATCTCAAGTTATATGCTGGTTTGCTCATCTAAACACTCCAAAATGTAGAAAAAAGACACATAATCAAAGAAAAAATAGGGAAAGTATTACTAATCCAGTTTACCAATTTTCTTTTCTTTTATCATTCAGACTGTCATAAATATAAAGGGAAGGGTAAACCCCTTTGAAATCCCTCCTGGCCAGGGGAAAGCTCCTTTCACCTGTAAAGGGTTAAGAAGCTAAAGGTAACCTCGCTGGCACCTGACCAAAATGACCAATGAGGAGACAAGATACTTTCAAAAGCTGGGAGGAGGGAGAGAAACAAAGGGTCTCCGTCTGTCTATATGCTGTTTCTGCCGGGGATAGACCAGGAATGGAGTCTTAGAACTTTTAGTAAGTAATCTAGCTAGGTACGTGTTAGATTATGATTTCTTTAGATGGCTGAGAAAAGAATCGTGCTGAATAGAATAACTATTTCTGTCTGTGTATCTTTTTTGTAACTTAAGTTTTTGCCTAGAGGGATTCTCTATGTTTTGAATCTAATTACCCTGTAAGGTATCTACCATCCTGATTTTACAGAGGTGATTTCTTTACTTCTATTTCTATTAAAAGTCTTCTTGTAAGAAAACTGAATGCTTTTTCATTGTTCTCAGATCCAAGGGTTTGGGTCTGTGGTCACCTATGCAAATTGGTGAGGCTTTTTATCCAACATTTCCCAGGAAAGGGGGGCATGCAAGTGTTGGGAGGATTGTTCATTGTTCTTAAGATCCAAGGGTCTGGGTCTGTAGTCACCTAGGCAAATTGGTGAGGCTTTTTACCAAACCTTGTCCAGGAAGTGGGGTGCAAGGTTTTGGGAAGTATTTTGGGGGGAAAGACGTTTCCAAACAGCTCTTCCCCAGTAACCAGTATTTGTTTGGTGGTGGTAGCGGCCAATCGAAGGACAAAGGGAGGAATATTTTGTACCTTGGGGAAGTTTTGACCTAAGCTGGTAAAGATAAGCTTAGGAGGTTTTTCATGCAGGTCCCCACATCTGTACCCTAGCGTTCAGAGTGGGGAAGGAACCTTGACACAGACCAAAAGTCTATGAGGTAAACACTGCCTTTTTTGACAGGTTTCAGAGTAACAGCCGTGTTAGTCTGTATTCGCAAAAAGAAAAGGAGTACTTGTGGCACCTTAGAGACTAACCAATTTATTTGAGCATGAGCTTTCGTGAGCTACAGCATCGGATGCATACCGTGGAAACTGCAGCAGACTTTATATACACACAGAGAATATGAAACAATACCTCCTCCCACCCCACTGTCCTGCTGCTAATAGCTTATCTAAAGTGATCATCAGGTTGCGCCATTTCCAGCACAAATCCAGGTTTTCTCACCCTCCACCCCCACACACAAATTCACTCTCCTGCTGGTGATAGCCCATCCAAAGTGACAACTCTTTACACAATGTGCATAATAATCAAGTTGGGCTATTTCCTGCGCAAATCCAGGTTCTCTCACCCCCTTATCCCCCTCCCAAAAACCACACACACAAACTCACTATCCTGCTGGTAATAGCTCATCCAAAGTGACCATTCTCCGTACAATGTGCATGATAATCAAGGTGGGCCATTTCCAGCACAAATCCAGGTTTTCTCACACCCCTCCCACCCCCATACACACACAAACTCACTCTCCTGCTGGTAATAGCTCATCCAAACTGACCACTCTCCAAGTTTAAATCCAAGTTAAACCAGAACATCTGGGGGGGGGGGGTAGGAAAAAACAAGAGGAAATAGGCTACCTTGCATAATGACTTAGCCACTCCCAGTCTCTATTTAAGCCTAAATTAATAGTATCCAATTTGCAAATGAATTCCAATTCAGCAGTTTCTCGCTGGAGTCTGGATTTGAAGTTTTTTGTTTTAAGATAGCGACCTTCATGTCTGTGATTGCGTGACCAGAGAGATTGAAGTGTTCTCCGACTGGTTTATGAATGTTATAATTCTTGACATCTGATTTGTGTCCATTTATTCTTTTACGTAGAGACTGTCCAGTTTGACTAATGTAAATGGCAGAGGGGCATTGCTGGCACATGATGGCATATATCACATTGGTGGATGTGCAGGTGAACGAGCCTCTGATAGTGTGGCTGATGTTATTAGGCCCTGTGATGGTGTCCCCTGAATAGATATGCGGGCACAATTGGCAACGGGCTTTGTTGCAAGGATAAGTTCCTTGGTTAGTGGTTCTGTTGTGTGGTATGTGGTTGTTGGTGAGTATTTGCTTCAGGTTGCGGGGCTGTCTGTAGGCAAGGACTGGCCTGTCTCCCAAGATTTGTGAGAGTGTTAGGTCATCCTTTAGGATAGGTTGTAGATCCTTAATAATGCGTTGGAGGGGTTTTAGTTGGGGGCTGAAGGTGACGGCTAGTGAAACTGTACTTCTGCAGTAAGAGTAAGATTTTGTTTTAGTTGTCTGATAGCAACAGCATATGGAAGCACCCTGCTGGGTTCTCTTATTCCAGCCCAAGTCTTGACCCTCAAATCCATTAATCTACAAACAGAAAAGAATATGGAAGCACTCTGCTGGGTTCTCCTATTCCAGCCCTTTTCATATCAAATAACTTTGCCAATAGTGTGGCCAGCTAAATAAAATACTCTGAGCTTCCTGCATGGGGGCAAGACCTGTGATGGTGTTGAAGGGGTCTAGTTAGCTGACTGGCCACACTTCAAAGATCTCAGGATGCAGGGAAGCAGGTCTACCAATTAGTCACAAAATCTAGTGAAGCAAAAGCTAATTACCCTAGAAAAGAGACTAGATGGAAGGCATTTCCTTGAGCACAACTGGTAAGGGAAATGACGGTCTCACCCCTGGAGAGAAGGCTGTGTACTAGAAAGGATAGCAGCCACAGGACCTCCTTCTAAGGTTTGCAGCAGAACATAAGGGTTTGTTGTGTGTAGATTTATGAGGAAAGTTCACACAGTTTTTGTGCTGATAAGGAAATGCTGCAGAGTGTTTTGATAATACAGATATACTTGAATAAGCATCCAAACTTTGGGATGTTTATCTGAAACAATCCCAATTTCTTAATTATTTCAGATTCTCCCATCTCAAGTCTTGACCCTTAAATCCATTAATCTACAAACAGAAAAGGATCTTTGGCCAAAATTATATTGAAATTAGCATTGTGGTATGTAACCAGAATGTGATTTTTTAAAAGATTTCTTGAAGGTTAAGAAACAAATACATCAGTCTCCCTCCCTAGTTTCCTCCCTTGCTTTGATTTGTCTTTCAAAGTTTTGCAATATTTTTTTTTCCTCCTAGCAATCCTCAACTTGTTGAAATATTCACAGAGCACAAATTCAGATTATTTTTTGGTTAAATTAACCTGAAGTAGCATTTTACCCTGGTGGAACAGATTTTCAGGCTCAGGCAGCATCCCTCTGCCTTCTGTGAAACCAAAGCCAGGACTCCCCACATGCACATGGCTCTCATCCCCTGTTTATGTTGGATGGAATTGGAGCGTGCTTACTGAGTGAACTGTCATTGACATAGAGAAGATGGACTCTTACAGTCTGACAGACAATTCCACCGCAACAGATCAACTTTACAATGAAAACCATAGGAAATTAGCTTGTCTGTCTGCACCACGACTGCAGGTATTTACAGACCCTCTATCATGAGACTCACAACTAATAAGCATAACTTTCTAACATCCAGACCATAGCTAAGCCTGTGAGTTCCATGAGCTATATGTTTGGAACACATCTGCTCTTATGATAAGAACAATTGGGATTGCTTCTCTGGCACAGAAAAAAAGCAGCTGTGTCTTTTGGGATTTTTTTTTAATTAAAAATATATTCCCCAAAGAAAATAATAGGTCAGCAATTACATAAGCAACAATTCTGCCCTCACATTGGTGTGAATGTAGAATAACACCATTAAAGTCAATGAAATTACAGTACATAAAACCAGTGTGAGGCCCAACATATTTGCCTCTGGCATATTGCAGGAGGGCAGTGTGTTTTGGCAAGTAGAACAGATGAGCGAATGAGTAATGTCTCCTAGCTTCTGTTCCTAAGTCTGCCATTGACCCACTGATACCTTGGGCAAGTCATTGAACTTCTACGTTCCTCACAGTAACCCTTTGAAAAATGGCTGTTACGAAACCTACGTCACAGGAGAGTTAAGATACTTTATTAAAGACATAATATAATGTACTTACACCAAACAGGAGAATGCACAATTGATTTCTATAACTCAGCTACAACGAGGACAATACTCATACTTTAAACTCTATTATATATCCTACTTCACAGGATATTCTTTGCATGCTTACCTTATGAAAGTGTATAAAAAGAAGTACTGAACTTCAGAGCTAAAATAGACCCTGAAGGCAAAGTAAACACTCCAGATAGTTGACAAAAATTATTCTACCTTACCTTGGATTCTTGGTTTGAGCCAAGTTCTTTAATGTGATATTGGAATCTTGATCAACCATATAAATCCCCCACCCCCATCTTGAAAGTCCTACATTCTCATGATTTAAGATACCATCGTACCTAAACAGTGGTATGTCACAACACTTAGGACCGTCATCAGGATTATATTCCACAGATTTCTTGCCTCTGTGTTATATCTTCTACTCTTTTTTCAGATCCAAGTCGTATTCAGCAGCTAACTTTGTGCCATGCTGCACCATCAGTTTTTAAGCAGATCTTTCCCATTAACTGTAATGGGGAGTTCTGTTTGAAAATCAGACCTAAGGCCCTTTTGTCTCTTTAGGCCACTATGTGACATAATTATTTAGAGACTCAAGGTCTAAATTATATGAATCCACCTCTTCTGCAAGGGGCAAAATGCTGCCTGGGTAATGATTCAGTTACTTTGAACATTTGAATTAAATCCTGATTGAAATCATAGAAGCCCACTGAAAATTGTTTATTAAAATTAGTTTAAATTACAAATGTTTTTTCGAGGATAGCCCAGTGCTGTGTGGGTGTGCAGGGTTATGGCTTTATAATTATTGCTCATGCATAACATTTTCTTAAAGTATGCTAATCATGGTTTCCCTTAAGGGACAAATATAAAAGATTTATTGGTTAATTTTTCTTGACATCTCTTAGATATATAGAAGTCCTAAAGCCAACAGCAGTCTAATTTGTCCCACTGCAAGTCTAGTTTTTACAATTTCTTTCTCCATTTGTATTCTCCATTGACTTATCTCTGATTTGGGGAATAAGTTAAATAGGGTCTCTGGAAGAGATTCAGAAGAAGGACTTAGAAGCCTAAAGAGGCAGTTAGGCGCCTAAAGTCAACATTTAGATGACATTGGCATTCTCAAAATCCGAGCTCAGCTGATACTTAACTCTGTAAGCATCTAGAGTTTCAGTGGGCAATAGAAGCCTAAGTACCTTTGTGAATTCCACTCCTAAAGTCTCTGGGCACCTACGTTTCCACAGTTAAAGTCCCCAAGATCCCCAAACTTCAGTGGTGGGCACACATACAGCCACATAAGTTCTGACATTGCCCAGCAGCTCATTGCCTAACTTATGCCTAAGACCTAGCAGAATTCACAAACGAGGCATCCCCATATCTACCTTGCTTTCGGGGCCCAATCTGGTAGACACACTCAAAGTATATATAACAATCCCACCACAAAAATGGACAGAGGCAGAAGGGGCAAAGACAGCCTCCTTATCACTTTTAGTCCAGTGCTTAGAGTACTCACTTGAAAGCAGATTCAATTCCCTCTGTGCCTGATATGAAAAGGGAGTATACCAGATCAGAGGGTAGAGTTTTATGTCCGCTTTGTTAATAACTACCCAAGATGCAAGTCAATGGTGACTCATGGCCAATGGACCTAATTCTGCAGAAGGTGTAATATGATGGAGTCATTTATACCTTAGGGGAGAGAAAGGAGGGGGGAGATACTATCAAATCAGAATGTGTAAGTAGAAGTTGGACCAATCATAAAACATTTCAAAGTTGTTTATATTTCACAGCATTAAAAATGGATAATTTTGGGGGAAGAGAGAAGATTTTTATCTTTAGTACATGTTTAATACATTTTTTTATTTAAACCAGATTTCTGATGAACAAACAAATTGGATAACAATTTCAAAACAAATGCTGATATAGATTTCACTAAAACTCCCACAAAATTTCTTGTTTGCAGTGTTATAGTCATGTTGATATTAGAGAGATACTCTTCACTTTATAATGAGTATTTGAAATAATTATTTGGACAAATTTGAACATCAGAATGTCAGGGGAGGGTGTGCTGAATGTGAAACAAAATTCAGTACAGGCAAGGAATAAAATTTTCAACAGTGGCCTATGATACCCAAACCGGGACACCTTAGATTGGATAGCCAAAAATTGAGGCATCCAAATCAGAGGCTATTTTTAATAACATTGGCACTAACTACATTTCCTACACAAAAATAGAAATATCTGTTGGCCAAATTCATCCCTTGTGTAATCCTGGTGGTTTCAATGGATATATGCAAGGGAAAAACGTGAACCATTATGTTTAAACTGTTTTATTCCCTCAGATTCTTTTAAATTGAAAAAAAGAAAAGGTCAGGCTGTTGACAGATTTATGCTATTTAACTCAGTAGCACCTTTTAAATTTCCATTTATTTAAGTTTTCAGATTGTTTGGTCAATGGCTGAAAAACATATGTTATAATCAAAAGCTTTATTTTTTCTGTTATTGAAAGCAATGAGGTAACTTTCACTACACGAAGGAAAAGGGACGATTACATAGTATGAGATGGAGATTGCTTTTCATGAACCCCAGAACACTAATCATTCTAAACATCTCTTCTTTTGACATCTAGAAGTCTGCATTGTATGGCTGCTGCTGAATGCTGTTTCAGACTGATCACTTTAAGCTGCTGAACATTAAGGCATCTGCCATTTTAATGCTTATGCGACTGTGCACAAAAGCCCTTCTGTTTGCCTCACAGAGGAGCATACAGCTCCTCTTACTGCAGAAAGCCTTTGCCCAGACTTTCAACACTGAGTCTCTTTGCCAAACAATAGATATTCCATGATCAAAGCAGAGAAGGGATGTGACATTCACATTCAAGTTCATGTTCACTCTTCTTTACAGAGGATGAAAAAAACAACACTACACACACTTTTAGCCAAAAGAAATAATCTGATTTTTTTTTTATTCTTTTCACTGAAGAGTACAATTTCTGATCAATGATACAAGCAGCAGCCCATTCTAACCTTTCCTCTATCATCACCTGAATTTCTGGGAAAAAAAAGTTTCTCCGGTGCCTTTTCCTCACCACTTTTCCCAGTGTATTTTCATATTTTCCTTTCTGTTCAAAAGTGATCTGAGAAATTACAGAACTGTTAGTCTGACCTCAGTAGTATGTGCAGCTTTAGAACAACTTGAGAAGGAAAGAATAATTAAGTTCTGAAGTGGGGTTCCACAGAGATCTGTTCTGGGTCCAGTGCTGTTTAACATCTTTATTAATAACCTGGATGTAGGTATAGAGATCATACTGTCAAATTTGCAGATGATACAAAGCTAGGGGAGTTGCCAACAGTTTGGAGGATAGAGCTACAATTCAGAGAAACATTGATGAATTGGAGAACTGGGCTATAGACAACAAAATGAAATTCAACAATGACAAATGTAAGGTGCTACACGTAGTAAAGAAAAACCAAATGCACAAATACAGAATAGGGAATAACTGGCTTGGTAGCAGCACTGCTGAGAAGGATCTGGGATTTGTGGTGGACCACAACCGCAACGTGAGTTAGCAATGTGATGCCATTGCAAAGAAAGCAAATGTAATATTAAGTTGCATCAAACAGAGGCATAACACGCAAGTCACGGGAGGTGATAGCACCACTCTACTCGCCTCAGGTTAGGCCTCAGTTGGAGTACTGTGTCTAATTTTGGTCATCAGTTTAGAGAAAGAAAAGGATGTAGAGAAACTGAAAGGGCTCAAGAAATGAGTGACCTAGATGATCAAAGGGATAGAACACAAGCCGTAGGAGCAAAGGGTGAAAGAACTGGGTATGTTTAGTTTGAAAAGGAGGAGATTTAGGGGGAGGGGATAGGAAATAGGATAGTGGTCTTCAGATATTTGAAAGGCTGCCATAAATAAAGATGAAGAGAAGGACAGGACAAGAGGCAATGTGTTCTAACTACAGCATAGCAGATTTAGATTAAATCTCAGGAAAAAACCTCCAAACTGTAAGAACAGTAGGACAATGGAACAGACTGCCTCGGGAGGTTGTGGAAGCTTCTTCACTTGAGGTTTTAAAAAGGAAGCTGGATAGCCATCTGTCTTGGGTGGTTTAGACACAACAAATCCTGAATTTTGGCAGGAGTTTAGACTAGATGACCCTTGCAGTCCCTTCTAACCCTGTGATCTAAAAGAAAATGTGGATATAATGCAGGATAGGTTTACCAAAAGGTAGACCATGCCAGAACGACTTGATTCCTTTCTTTGAGGCAACAGATGATTTTTTTAAATAAGGGAAATTCAGCAGATCCAATATACTTGGACTTCTGTAAAGCATTTGACATGATACCACATGGGGAATTATTAAAGTAGAGAAGATGGTGATTAGTGGAAGAATTATAAAGGTGGATAAGGAACTGGCTAAAGGAGAGAAGGCAATAGGTTATGCTGAAAGGTGAACTATTGGTGGAAGGTAACTAGTAGAATTCTTCAAAGAATGGTTTTCAGACCAATCTAATTCAATTTTTTTATTAATGACCTTGGTAGGGAGTGTTGTAATGAAATTAGCTGATTATACAAATTTGGGGGGCATAGTCAACACAGAAGAGGATCAGATTATTACATAGGAAGAGCTGAGTCACTTAGGGTCTAATAGTAATTTCTGCTATAATCTGGGGTCTCATAAATAGGAAGCAACATAGGAGGAAAAAGACCTGGGTGAGCTGGTCAATCAAAGGATGATTATGAGCTACTAATGTGATGTGGCTGTGAATGAGGCAAATACAATCCCAGGATGAACCAGGTGAGGGGTTTCCAATAGAGATAGAAAAGTATTGATGTCATTATACAAGGCACTGGTAAGACCTCACTTAGAATACTGAATCGAATTCTGTCCACCAGTGTTCAAAAAAGATTAATTCAGATCGGAACAGGTACAACAAAGAACTACTAGGATGATCAGTCGAATGGAGACCCTGTCTTATGAGAGGAGACTGGGAGAGATTGGCTTGTTTAGCCTAGCAAAAAGAAGGCTGAGGGGAAATATGACTGCTCTCTCTAGATACATTGGGGTAAATACCAGGAAGGGTGAAAAGGGTAAGCTAAGGGACACAGTCATAGGATTTTAAAAATTGTAAATTTCATGATTTCAGCTATTTAAATCTGAAATTTCACAGTGTTGTAATTGTAGGGGTCCTGACGCAAAAAGGAGTTGTGGGGGTCGCAAGGTTATTGTAGGGGGAGGTTGCAGTACTGCTATGCTTACTTCCATGCTGCTGCTGACGGCAGCGCTGCCTTCCAAGCAGGGCAGCTGGAGAGCAAAGGCTGCTGACTGGGAGCACAGCTCTGAAGGCAGAGTCACTGCCAACAGCAACAGAAGTAAGGATGGCATGGTATGGTATTGCCACCATTACTTCTGGCAGGGTGCGGCTTTCAGAGCTAGGCCCCTTGCCAACAGCCGCTGCTCTCTGGCCATCCAGCTGGAGGCATCCAGCTGGAGGCATCACAGAAGTAAGTGTGGCAATACCACAACCCCCCTAAAATAACTTTGTGAGCCCTCTGCAATCCCCTTTTGGGTCAGGACCACCAGTTGAGAAATGCTGGTCTCCCCCATGAAATGTGTATAGTATAGGGTAAAAGCACACAAAAGACCAGATTCAGTCCACTATGAGTTTTTCATGGCTGTGACTGTGGTATGGCCCTAGTAATAGGGTTGCTTGTGATAATAGGGGGTAGGGCTCAGAAGCCCTGGGACTCAATGCTAGTTTATGTCTTATGTACTTAAAAGCTCACACTTCACGGTTTCAGCCAACCACCTACAGGAGTCAGAAAGACTTTTTTTTTGGTCATCTCCTTTCTCTGAAGCATCAAGGATGGACATGGTTGAAGACAGGCCACTGGATGTGGTCACTTCTCTGAGGCAGCACTGATCATTCTCTCTTTTGTGCTTAGCTGGCTGGTTCTTGTTCACATGCTAAAAGTCTAACCATATGTGGTGTCAAAGGAATTTTTGCCCAGGTCAAATTGATGGTTACCTTAAAGGTTTTTCACCTTCCTCTGCAGGATGTGGTGAAGGTCACTTGCCAGGATTACCTGAGTATATCTCACTTAAGGAATTCCCTGCCAGTGTCACATAGCAGTTTAGTCTCCTGTGGGCTGTAATACTTTGGTCTAATTTTGAGTTCAGTAATACCTTGGTCTAATTTTGTTGATGGCCTGTGTTGTACAGGAGGTCCGGTAGTCTCTTCTGGCCTTAAACTCTAAAATATCTTTCATAAAACTGAAATGCATGATGCATCTGTGACAGAATCTGTACGCATACCCGATACACTATTTTAATAATCTTTGTTCAAGATATGCCTTGTGAGGTATCCTTTGGAAACTCATAACTTGCTGATCAGTAATATCATGCTAAAGTGTGTGTTGCAGCTTTATGCATAAAGTTATATATTTCCTCTGTATCATGTTAAAAATACATATTCAGACTCACATAGCACCACATTGGTCAAACAGAACTGTCTTGAACAAGAGTGTATTCTTGTCTTAATTTGCATTTAAGAAGTAAACAGTCTCATCAAGCAGAAAGGGGGAAGGGGGGGAAAAAAAGCAAGTTCAAATAGGTGAAAAAAAAAAGTCAGGAGGGAACATCCTTCCACACAGACTGTCTCCTGGTTCTCAGCTGGAAGTGCTTTTCAAGAGAGAGCAAACTTTAAAAACAAGGGGCAGACACCCTAAGACACCCTCATATTCCCTATCCAAATCACTGTTTGCACCTGAGAAGACAATGAAGCAACCATTGGATGGGAGGGGAGGCAGGTCTTAACCTGAAGAGATTGGTCAGTTATGCTGTTGGAAGAATGTGGTGAGCAACTTTGCCTTAAATTCAAAATAGTTTATTATATTAGGTACTAGAACACTTTATCTTTATTTTCCTTGTAAAAATTTCTGATTCTTAAACCACAGTGCTTGTACTAACTTAAAATGTGTCTTCGTAGTTAATAAACTTTTTTGTTATATCAAATGTTTTTAAATTAAAGCATCTGGATAACTCAATGTAGGGTGGCAACTAGTCATGTTTTATTCCCTTAAAGGAATATTATATTTGTAATATATTTGACCTGTCCAAGCGAGGGCTGGGCAGTACAGGACATCCATTTCTGGGACTTGAAGTGTTTTGGGGTCACCCTGCAGAAGTAACCAAGACTTGTAAAAGCTAGAGCAGGGATTGGCAACGTTTGGCACGCGACCCGCCAGGGTAAGCCTCCTAGCGGGCTGGGGTGGTTTGTTTACCTGCCGCATCTGCAGGTTCGGCCAATCACAGCTCCCACTGGCCGCTGTTCGCCAATCCAGGGCAATGGGGGCTGCGGGAAGCGGCAGCCAGCACATCCCTCGGTCTGTGCTGCTTCCCTCAGCTCCCATTGGCCTGGAACAGCGAACTGCGGCCAGTGGAAGCTGCAATTGGCCGAACCTGCAGACGCGGCAGGTAAACAAACTGGCCTGGCCCACCAGGGGGCTTACCCTGACAGGACACATGCCAAAGGTTGCCCCTCTCTGAGCTAGAGTGTAACCCAAGTGTGGCTGGAAGTTTGCAATTACACACAAACAATTGGGGTGTAGCTGGTAGTCTGGAAGGCTGTTTTGAGCAACCAAGGTGGGAGTTACTTCAGCAAGGCACTCTAAGGAACCCCAGGTTGCAGGGAAGTGGTGATAGCCTCCCACAGTTTGGATTGTACCCCAAGACGTCACAGCATCAAAGAAAACACACAAAAAGATCAAAGAGTATATAAAAAGCTTTTAACCACAAGTTGTGGTGGAGAATTCTGATTTATCAAGTATACTAAAAAAAAAAATCAAAATCAGTGAGCTCAGATTTAGTCATTTGCAATGGAAACAATTTCCTTTTTCCCTTTACGATCATTGCTTACCATCCCTGTTCAACTTTCACGCTCATATCAAAACCATGTTAAATTCTTACTGGTTTTATACAAGCCTGATACATAAAAATCACAGTTAAATGATTAAGGCTCCCATCCATCAGGGTGTAAAGTTAAGCACAGAGAAACTTAATTACTTTGGTGAGCCTGCTCACATGTATAAAGTTAAGCACATGTTAATGTTAGCAGAATAAAGGCTTAAATCTCCATACAGGTGACAGCCACCATCTTGGCCAACACAACTTAGGACTGAATTTGTAGTGAGAGATTTTTGCTTTAGCTGTTTAAATTACCTTGCCCCATAGAACTGTATGGAATGGACGTAGCTACAGAAAGATCATCGGCTGAACTTGGGAGAGCAAATTGTATATAAGGACGACAGCTGGCAGGCTAAAGCTCTGTAGGGCACAGGGAAGAGCAAGAGAGCGGAACACTACCAGACACCTCTAGGAAGATGCCTATACAGAAGAAGCTAGTTAAAAAGCAGCATTGGAACTCTGCAAAGCTGAGAACTGCCTGAAAAGCAGCTATTGCAGCAGCCCACCCAGAGTTCTGAGGCTGTCCCAGGCAATGGCTGCTTCTGATACCCAGCCAGCAGGAAGCCAATGCAGCCGCTCCCAAGCGGGCTTCCATCTCTTCTACCTGAGAAGTCGTTTTACCTCAACAGTAGCAGGCAGCCACTCCACACCAGCAGCTGCAGACACAGTGAGATCTCCATTGACGGCCATCGTACTCCAACCCCAGACATAGCAGAAGGTTCAGAAGGAATTTTAAAGCCTCTGTAAGTTTAAACCTTCCTTTATTTACCATCCAAGAGTGTATGGGTTTCGCTTGTAAATAAAACTGGGTGTCTGCGGTCTGAGTGAGATCTTCCGCTACCCATTCAATAATTGCCTGGTCAGCATTCGTTGCATGTTATTGTAAATAGTTAAGTCTTATTGACATATTGTTATAAGTTATAAAGTATTAAGTGAATGATTATATTGTTATAGAGTTACATGGTATAGTGTGTCTTTATTTGCTGTGCCACTTCATTCCCTTTTTAATTATAACTATTATCTCTACTTTTACTGTATTCACTTCTAAATAAATATTTGTTAGTTTCAAATAATTTACTGCTTGTTTTCCCTGATCTTGATTGGAGGTCTGTATCCATGTCCTTTCAAGGGAAGCTAGCTAATTGTGGCTTTTCCTGGAAATTCCTTTAGACAGGCCACAACCTTAATTACCAGAATCATAGAATCATAGATTTTAAAGTCAGAAGGGACCATTATGATCATCTAGTCTGACCTCCTGGACAACACAGGCCACAGAATATCACCCACCCACTCCTGTAACAAACTCCTGACCTATGTCTGAGCTACTGAAGTCCTCAAATTGTGGTTTAAAGACTTCAAGGTGCAGAGAATCCTCCAGCAAGTGACCCGTGCCCCATGCTACAGAGCAAGGCGAAAAACCTTGAGGGCCTCTGCCAATCTGCCCTGGAGGAAAATTCCTTCCTGACCCCAAATATGGAGATCAACTAAACCCTGAGCATGTGGGCAAGACTCACCAGCCATACAGCCAGGAAAAAAATCTTTGTAGTAACTCAGATCCCACCCTATCTAGCGTCCCATCACAGGCCATTGGGCATATTTACCGCTAATAGTCAAAGATCAATTAATTGCCAAAATTAGGCTTTCCCATCATACCATCTCCTCCATAAACTTATCAAGCTTAGTCTTGAAGCAAGATATGTCTTTTGCCTCCATTGCTTCCCTTGGAGGGCTATTCCAGAACTTCACTCCTCTGATGGTTAGAAACCTTCATCTAATTTCAAGTCTAAACTTCCTGATGGCCAATTTATATCCACTTGTTCTTGAGTCCACATTGATACTGAGCTTAAATAATTCATCTCTCTCCCTGGTATTTATCCCCCTGATATATTTATAGAGAGCAATCATATCTCCCCTCAGCCTTCTTTTGGTTAGGCTAAGCAAGCCAAGCTCTTTGAGTCTCCTTTCATAAAGACAGGTTTTCCATTCCTCGGATCATCCCAGTTTGAATTCATCCTTCTTAAACATGGGAGACCAGAACTGCACACAATATTCGAGATGAGGTTTCACCATTGCTGTGTATAACGGTACTAACACCTCCTTATCTGTACTGGAAATACCTCGCCTGATGCATCCCAAGACCGCATTAACTTTTTTCACAGCCATATCACATTGGCAGCTCACAGTCATCCTGTGATCAACCAATACTCAGAGGTCCTTCTCCTCCTCTGTTAATTCCAAGTGATGCGTCCCCAGTTTATAACAAAAATTCTTGTTATTAATCCACAAATGCATGACCTTGCACTTTTCATTATTATATTTCATCCTATTACTATTACTCCAGTTTACAAGGTCATCCAGATCTTCCTGTATGATATCTCAGTCCTTCTCTGTATTGCCAATACCTCCCAGCTTTGTGTCATCTGCCAACTTTATAGCACGTTCCTGCTTTTTGTGCCAAGGTTAGTAATAAAAAGATTAAATAAGATTGGTCCCAAAACCGATCCTTGAGGAACTCCAATAGTAACCTCCTTCCAACCTGACAGTTCACCTTTCAGTATGATCCATTGTAGTCTCCCCTTTAACCAGTTCCTTATCCACCTTTCAATTTTCATATTGATCCCCATATTTTCCAATTTAGCTAATAATTCCCCATGTGGAAACGTATCAAATGCCTTACTGAAATCGAGGTAAATTAGATTCACTTCGTTTCCTTTGTCTAAAAATTCTGTTACCTTCTCAAAGAAGGAGATCAGGTTGGTTTGGCACAATCTACATTTTCTAAAACCATGTTGTATTTTGTCCCAATTACCATTGACCTCAATGTCCTTAACTACTTCCTCCTTCAAACTTTTTTCCAAGACCTTGCATCCTACAGATGTCTAACTAACAGGCCTGTAGTTACCCAGATCACATTTTATCCCTTTCTTAAAAATAGGAACTATGTTAGCAATTCTCCAGTCATACAGTACAACCACTGAGTTTACAGATTCATTAAAAAAATCTTGCTAATGGGCTTGCAATTTCATGTGCCAGTTCCTTTAATATTCTTGGATGAAGATTGTCTGGGCCCCTTGATTTAGTCACATTAAGCTGTTAGAGTTTGGCTTCTACCTCGGGTGTGGTAATATCTACCTCAATATCCTCATTCCCATTTGTCATTCTACCATTATCCCTAAGCTCCTCATTAGCCTCATTAAAGACTGAGGTAAAGTATTTGTTTAGATATTGGGCTATGCCTAAATTATTCTTAACCTCCACTTCATCCTCAGCGATTAGCGGTCCCACTTCTTCTTTCTTTGTTTTCTTCTTATTTATATGGCTATAGAACCATTTACTATTGGTTTTAATTCCCTTTGCAAAGTCCAACTCTACTTGACTTTTTAGCCTTTCTCACTTTATCCCTACATGTTCTAACCTCAATAATGTAGTTTTCCTTGCTGATCCCTCCAATCTTCCACTCCTTGTAGACTTTCTGCTTTTTCTTAATCACCTCTCTGAAATGCTTGCTCATCCATCTAGGTCTACAACTCCTGCCTATGAGTTTTTTTCCCCTTTCTTGGGATGCAGGCTTCTGATAGTTTCTGCAACCCTTACTTGAAGTAATTCTAGGCCTCCTCCACCTTTGGATCCACAAGTTCTTTAGTCCAATCCACTTCCCTAACTAATTTCCTTAATTTTTTGAAGTTAGCCCTTTTGAAATCAAAAAACCCTAGTCACAGATATATTTTTGTTTATCCTTCCATTTAGTTTGAACTGAATTAGCTCATGATCGCTCGAACCAAGGTTGTCCCCTACAACCATTTCTTCTATGAGGTCCTCACTACTCACAAAAAACAAATATAAAATGGCATCCCCTCTAGTTGGTTCAGCTACTACTTGGTGAAGGAATCCATCAGCTGTCGCATCCAGGAAAATCTGAGCTCTATTATTATTACTAGCGCTTGTCTCCAGTCTATATCTGGGAAGTTAAAGTCTCCCATGATCACAATATTCCCATTAGTATTTACTTCGTTAAAAATATTAAAGAGATCCCTATCCATTTCCAAATAGATGAATTAATAATAAAAGATTTTGAATTAAAAGCAGCATTTGTAAACAAACATCATTGGCTTAATATAATTGAATAGAAATCTTCCAGTAACACACTGGGCACTTCCAGATCTAAAAGGCATAAGCTACAACAGCTTGAGCTAGAAAGCCAAGGCTTGGGAGCTGGGGGCTGTAATAACTTATATGTGAATCAGCACAGAGAGGAGGACTTCTAATACACTTATCAATGGGTTACCTCACATAACTCTCATGTGCTGGTGATAACTATGCATATAGTATGGAGATTAATGATTAATTACATAATAAATTAGATTAATGATTAATTACATGATATATTTGAATCTAGAGCTTGGTCTTGGTCCCATGTGGATCTCTCAAGGTACTACTGAGCATACTGACTCCTGTCAGCTGGGCACCCTGTGTTGCGGCAAGTGATCCATGTGGTAGGCCCTTGTACAGAGCAGCACATAGCTCTTCAACAGTGCAGGGAGGGGGTGCGGTCTATTGTCTGGCTGTCAGCTTTGTTGGGTCAGCTTTCTGGATCACTGAGGTGAGACTCCATGGGCTGGCCAGCTTTCAGACATGCTCCATCTCCAGCAGGGCTGCCTGTGTTTGGTACCAGGATACTCATAATCCAGATATTGGGTCCCCGTCTGTGTGGAGTGTCCTGTGCTTGCAGATGAAGTAGGCAGATGGCAATTTCCCTTCAGGATCACAGGGAGTGTGATCATGCATGACTTCACTCATTCCTGGAAAGTTGGGAGCGAGTGGTCACCTCCTGTGGTAGCCACATACGCATAGTTCTCTGTACTAGGTAGAGTTAAGGATCGATACCAGCAGGATCATAACACCATGTTTGATGCGGTTTCAGATCCCATCCATGTGGTAGCATTACCTGGTGTGCCTTTGGTAGGATCTAGCCCCTTATTGCGCATCTCTGACCATCTCTCATGCACTCTGACCAAGAATCCATTTCAAACATGTGAACTGCTGCCATTAAAATAACCAACAACTGAGGCAAAGTGATTACAGAATTTCAGGAAACATTCCCCAAACCTCCAAAATGACACCAATCAGAGGTCCTGAACAAGCCATTTTCAGTCTTTGACCTGCAACTTGTTTAAAGTTCAATATCTTATGAAGAATGAGGGCTAGAAAGAGGAGCTTTGAACCATTACATAACCAAGAATCCCCACTTTCCAAAGGGATACACCTTTGTTTCTAGTCCATTTACATCATAAGACAACAGACTAACTGGTCATATGATTGACACAAGATATTTTAAAAATTAGCTAAAGGTTTTAGTTATAATTTTACTCTTGCTCAAAAGCTTGTAGAGTGGAATCATAGCAAATAAGGTGGTCTGGCTTAATAGGCAGAGGGCTTACACAAATATAATTTTCAAAACTCCCTTATGCATTTCTCCAATAGTTATTTTTTAAACTGGTAACATGTCATACAGTAGAAGTCAATAAAAAGACATATTTGCCAAAAATTAATAATCACCATAGTTATCTCCTATTCTTAATAAAGGGGACAGCGTTAACTTCAGATGTGGTCAATGCTGGCAAATGTTGACAGAGCAAACAAAAAACCCTACATCATGTAATTGGCATTCATTTGAGATAACCTAATGACTTACTTGATACTCATGAATAATGTGGTCATCTGAAATTCATGCCAGTGAACCTTTATGCTCTAATATGTTATTGATCATGTTTATTACAGTAATGCCTGAGGACCAACACTACAAAAGACAGTAGTGAACCGTCCCATGCCTGACGAGTTTACAGACTAATTCAGGGGTGGGCAAACTTTTTGGCCCGAGGGCCACATTTGGGTATGGAAATTGTATGGTGGGCCATGAATGCTCACAGTTCCTCAGCAATGGGAGCTGTGGGGGCATCACTTGGGGCAGGGGTATTGTGCAGAGTCCCCTGGCTGCCCCTACGCATAGGAGCCAAAGGGGGGACATGCCGCTGCTTCTGGGAGCCACAGCATGTGACGAGCAGGGCAAGCCCCAGACCCCACTCCCCGTCAGGAGTTCAAGGGCCAGATTAAAATGTCTGAAGGGCTGGATGTGGTTCCCTGGGCTGTAGTTTGCCCAGCCCTGGTCTAACTAGGCAAGACAGACACAGGATAGAACACACAAGCAGACTGAACAATGTGATGGCAGCAAATAGCAAGATAATTCCACAAGTGTAGTTTTCTCTTTGGGGGGGGGGGGAGGGGCAATAGTTAGCAGGAAATAGACTAAATGGAAAGAAAAGAGATGGGAGAGGTGACATTGAAAAGAAAGGCATACAGAAGGGGGAAACAGGTGGAGTAAATCTCAGGTGAAGAGACTGATGGGGGTGTTGCCTTATCTATTGGTTAGGTATTGTTTAGAGATCCTCAGTTAACATGAAATGGTTTGACAGAATTCAGCTGCCTCTAGATAGGACACAGAATTACTGTTAGTCTGAAAGTGAGGACCCCAGTGTATGTGGTGGAAGATGGGAACACTTACACTTAGGGGAGAACTTCTCAATTTCAAATAGTTTTGATAGCACAATCAGCAATGTCCCAAACACTACAATGTAGCAAAGTAGACAGAGATAATACAAAACATCTACAACTTGCATACTGACACCATCCTTTGTGAGGCCCCATTGTAGGTAAGATGACCCAGGGCATGTTCCAGGAAGTCTCCCTGGAGTGCCTGGGCCCATCTTTTATATGCCAATACCTACTATGCCTAATGCATATATAACCCTTCTGCCTGTCAGTGTTGGAAGCAACAAGGGCCGGGTTCAGTATCTAGGGGTTCCGTTCCAATAACACAATGCAAAACTGGCTCGAGCCCCCACCCAGTGACTTGGAACAAATATATACCACCCCTGCTGGGCGCCTCCAAGAGGCAATACTTCCCCTCTCGCAGGCACATAGTCTGAATGTAGCAAAAAGCCTTTTAATAACAGAGAGAAACAATGTGGCATTATGTTGGGGAAACACCACCAACAGGATTCATAACACAACCCATGAGCAAAAAAAACCCACCCCAAGCAAATTGGGGCGTGTCCTTTCCCTTTGGTTCTTGAGTCCAGCAACCCAAAATCACCCAAAGTCCCAAAAGTCCAACGACCCAAAAGTCTCTGTCCCTGGTCAGGGCAGCCCCAGAGTTCGAAAGTTTATCTGCAGAGTTTTAACTCCGAACCTGGGTGGAGATGGGGGCGTGGTTTAAGGGGCATCTTACGTGGTCCAAAGCTGATGGCCCCACCTCTCCATGGGGCTCCGCTCTGCCAGCCACCCCATGAGATGATCTAGGCATCCGACAAACTGCTCTGCTCCACAAGTCGCTCTGCTCGCCGTCCCACAAACCGCTCCACCATATATCTTCAGGCTCCCCCACTACTTAACACAACACTCAGTGATTTCAGCTCTAAGTAAGTTTAGCTCTTTTGTGATTTCAGCTTGTGGTAGGGGAGCCTCAGTGCTGGGTGCACCATTAGCCCAAAGTGAATTCAGCTCAGAAGCCTGTAACTAGACTCCTAATAGAATCAAAATTAGCTCTGATATTCCACAGTGGAGAGAGGAGGAAGTGCAATTAGCATGTAAGGCCCTCACCAGGGGAGCCCATACCACCAAGTATTAATACCTATCCCCAGCTTCTCTCAATTCACAGAGTTTTGGAACCCATGTCCCTTGCCTAGCGAGTGCTACTTAGTTGATGGCGAGTCCCTCCATCATAACAAAAGGCCAAGTACAGTTCCACTGTCTTTGATTCCCATAATCAGGGTAATAACAATTTATTCTTCCTGCCCCAATAACAGAGACACTGGGGATCCCACAGCAGCCAAAGTGACCATTTGGGCAGATATGGCCTCATTCTAGGTGGGGTGGGTGTGCCTATGCAAATAAGATCAGCCCCTGAAGTTCTTTTCCACAACTTGCCACACCTCACCACCAGATGTCAGGGTGGAGCTCATCCTGACAATGCTTACACATATTCAGAGGGGTTTCAGCCCCTTTTCCTTATCTATATTTCCTCACCCTACTAATATTGGGGTGCCTTTCTCTCATAGGTTACTAAGCCTTTTTACATCAAGAAGTTATCATGGTAATCTTGTGGCTGGACATCTGCTGATGTTCTGAACTTTAAATATCTAAAGATAGTATAAACTGGTATCTTGTGGCTACCAGTCAGCAGTTTAGCAATACTTGCTTATAACAGCACTTTGTCTTGTGACATCTTGTTATATAGGGTCACTTACTGGTTAGTTGCATATGTCAATTCTTTTAGGCCTTAGTTTGGCTACATTGCTATTCTATAGGCTTGAGGCTTATACTGCCTTAATCAATACCTGTACCTTATTTAGCATGTGCCAATATATCTATAGCAAAATGACAGACTACAGAGGGGAATGAAGGAAGGGGAGGGCTGGAGAAAACAGCCAGTTATCTTAGGGCAGGGACAGTCCAGACAACTCCCTCCTGTTTTAGGACACATATGTGGGGAGAGGAGGATTGAAGGCACCACCTGATTCCTAGTCCCTCCACAGTATGGGGGGTGGAGGGGAAGGGCATTTCTACTTAACAGATCTCGGTACAGAGAGGTGCTGGGGGGGTGTTTGGCCCCAGGTAGGTCCCATTTCCCTACTCCCCGCAGTGCAACTGTCCCTGCTTTGTCTGTTTCTGCAGTGCCAAAACACACATAAGTATATCATCATCACCATCAACAGCAGCCTGAGGAGTTTACAATTTAAGGCTACGATCTTACAGACATGTCCTTGAGTAACTTGATAGACACAAGGAATCCAACTGAGCAACAACCTGACTAGTTACATCCATAAGTAACTTTACACATGTAAGTGTATTCAGGACTGATGCCACAAAAACACACCTCAGTCAAGAAGGAACATTATCTAGGAATCTTATTTTCTCTTCATTGTGCCAAGATTTTGGTAGCATGCTGCCTAACCCTTCAACTTCATTAAATTTCAAAGGGAGTACTTGAGGGTGGAAATTGCTTGTGTAAGTTAAGTTTAGCAGACTCATGCCCTCAAATGTTTAAACTGTGGTTTTGTATCCAACCTTTAACATGATGGCAGAGTGGTACTGAAGTCATAGTTAAGGTTGTAGTAAGTTTTTAAACATGGATCATTCCTTCATTGACTAGATTATTCTGAAGATTAGTAACAGAGACTTTCACCTCCAGATATCTCCCATTCAATTCCAAAAGGCCTGAGTACACAATCTGCTCATTGTCTATCTGTGTGAATGGAGTTGGTGGCCTACTAGCAAAGAGTTATGCACGTGGAAGTAACCATCATCAAAACTGGAACAAGTTGAAAGCATCAGCAGGTGATCCAAGGATGGAAAAAGTTACCCTTTCCTGTCTACTATTGAATTTTCAATTATATGGTTGAAATACGTGGGTGAGGCACTGAAGTTGCCTATGCTATTATTGACAGAGAGTATCAGTTTCTCTGGCCATGAATCCTCTCAATAAAAGATTTTTCTTCCCAAATAAATAAAAATCAAATCACTTAAAAATGTTTCATTCTAGGCCAGTCATTCCCAAACTTATTCTGCCGTTTGTGCTGGGAAAGCCCCTGCTGGGCTGAGCCAGTTTGTTTACCTGCCGCTTCCACAGGTTCAGCCAATCGCAGCTCCCAGTGGCCACGGTTCGCTGCTACAGGCCAATGGGAGCTGCTGGAAGTGGCGCGGGCCGAGGGACGTACTGGCCGCCACTTTTAGCAGCTCCCATTTGCCTGGAGCAGCGAACCGCAGCCACTGGGAGCCGTGATCGGCCGAACCTGCGGATGCAGCAGGTAAACAAACTGGCCCGGGCTGCCAGGGGCTTTCCCTGCACAAGCGATGGAACAAGTTTGGGAACCACTGTTCTAGGCCAAGATTTGTGTCAGGTTTTAGCCCAGAGTTATTGATAGGATACAAAATGTTAAATACGCATTTATAACAGAAATGTTAACAGATCCTTAACTATAGTGATTCAACTAACTTCCATCTCCTACCTGCTTTAAGTGAAAATCAGCATCTTGTTTCATACCTCCAAGCAGGCATTGCCATAATAAATTGTCCATGTACAGTTTATACACTCAATCCTGCAGTCCTTACTCAGGTAAATCTTTTACAGGCAGGATCATACATATACAAAGGAAAATGTTAAGAATAAATAGCCCCAGAAGAGACATGGGCCAAATTCTGCAGTTCTTTACACTAACCTAAATTCAGAGTTATGACATTCACAAATGCAGCTCAGTTGTTGGAGTATAGAATATTCTCCATTTCTCTTAGAGTGATGCTGGGAGGCGTTGCAAGTGCTTTGGAGGATAGGATTCAAATTCAAAATATGGAAAAACTGGAGAAATGGGTAAATAGCATGAAAATAGCATGAAATTACATAAGGACAAATGCAAAGTACTTCACGTAGGAAGGAACAAGCAGTTGCACACAAACAAAATAGGAAATGACTAGGAAGGAGCACTGTGGAAAGTGTTCTGGGGGTCATAGTGGATCACAAGCTAAATATGCATGAACAGTGTAACAACGTTGCAAAAAAGCAAATACCATTCTGGGATGTATTAGCAGGAGTATTTTAAGCAAGACACAAGAAGAAATTCTGCTCTATTCTGCACTGATTAGGCCTCAACAAGAGTATTGTTTCCAGTTCTAAGAACCACATTTCAGGAAAGATGTGGAAAAAATTGGAGAAAGTCCAGAGAAGAGGAACTAAAATTATTAAAGGTCTAGAAAACATACCTATCAGGGAAGACTGAAAAAAATGCATTTGTTTAGTATGGAGAACAGCAGACTGAGAGGGGACATGATAACAGTTTTTAAATACATAAAAGTTTGTTATAAGGAGGAGGGAGAAGAATTGTTCTTCTTAACTTCCAAGAATAGGACAAGAAGTAATGGGCTTAAATTGCAGTAAGGGTGGTTTAGGTTGGACATTCGGAAAAAACTTCCTGTCAGGGTGGTTAAGCACTGGGATAAATTGCTTAGGGAGGTTGTGGAATCTCCATCACTGGAGACTTTTTAAAGAGCAGGTTAGACAACCCCCTTTCAGGGATGGTCTAGATAATACTTAGTTCTGCCATGAGTGCAGGGGATTGGATTAGATGATTTCTTGGGATCCCTTCCAGTCCTACGATTTTTTTTCTAATGAAGAGCCATATTATGCCAGTGATATTTATCTGTAATTTAGTTGATCTAATGGGAATTTTTTGCTTTGAAAACTGATGGTACAATATAGAGAAATACAACTTTGCCTGAAAAGCTCACAGATTTATCTGTTGAGTCATTAATGACTCACAATTGAATTAAACAAAATCAAACATCCTTCCCTTATCTAATGTCACCCCTTCATAAGGCCTTATTCAACCAGATTTTGAACTTTTCAGGGTAGGGATTTTGCCTTATGAATCCATGAAGTGTTATTGAAACCTATAGCACAGTCGAAATAATCACTATAAGTCTGTGCTGGGACACAGCTTGATTGTATCTACCATCTCCAGTGTATCTTAACAGATATTCTTCTTAAGACAAACTTTCTCAGCTAAATACATGTCATGTAAAACTATAAATAGATATGCAATATAGTAATCTGTAACTGGGGAACTTGATCAAATTAGTGTGCATTGCAATAGCATGCAAAATCCACAGATGCTTACTGAGGGTGACCACTCCTCCACACATGCACACCACCTGCAAGCAGTCTTATCTGGACCAGACGAAGGACCCAGGTAGAAAAGCAAGTAATCTCATGCAGAAAAGCAACCACAATAATCCATGCCAGGCCTACCTTCTCTCAGGAAGCTCTAGTAATCAGCAGTCTCTGGATGCATCCAGGTCTAGTCCTGCCTTCTCACGTGAAGAAAGAATAAGAGGTCTGCTCTCCTTCCCAGCCATCAGTCCACTGAGATTGTCCCTCCCCTTTTATTCACCCCTTCCAAGCCTGACAGCAAGTGCAGGTGTATTGCGGTGAGGCTGACTGAGTCCATTAACCCTTGCAAGGCCACTGTGGGGTTTATCATATGATCATACATCAAAATATATAAAAATGTATACAACATATAGAAAAAAAACCCTAATACTAACAATCCTCTATATCAGGGATCGGCAGCCTTTGGCATGTGGCCCATCAGGGAAATCAGCTGGCGGGCTGGGACGGTTTGTTTACCTGCAGCGTCCGCAGGTTCGGCCAATCACAGCTCCCACTGGCCGCGGTTTGCTGTTCCAGGCCAATGGGGGCTGCGGGAAGCAGCGCGGGCTGAGGGATTTGTTGGCCATCACATCCCGCAGCCTCCAATGGCCTGGAACTGTGAACCAAGGCCAGTGGGAGCTGTGATTGACCAAACCTGTAAACACTACAGGTAAACAAACTGTCCCGGCCCACCAGCGGATTTCCATGATGGGCCGAGTGCCAAAGATTGCTGATCCCTGCTCTACATCAACACAACATGTTACTAGCATTCATAGATAATCATCCAATCGGAAATTGATTAATGCAGATGTATTTCAGTTGACACACTTTATTTTACTTTAAAATGGAGATTAACTCCACAAGCTGCTTTTGCGGACTTCCAAATAATATGAAGTGAGCTCAGCTAGTCATTTATATTGGCACCCTAGCTCTTATGCCACCAGCAGACAGATGAAGTTTACTAACCTCAGGTAGAGCATTATTTAAATGGTAGGGTAGAAGGCTCTTAATGCTGAATCTTGGATTTAGACAGGATTTCTTCAGCTCCTCAGTGCCATAACTCTCTTAGCACAAACCCCTCTTTGGTTAGATATGAGAGCATATTAATCCCTGGCATAGCTACATAGAACTGTATGAGGAATAAATTTGGTCCACGGGGTATTGTTCAAATGCATTGCTTCAGCCTCACCTGCTGGGAGTGTAATGGCACTATGAGGACATAGGCAATGCATTTATAATAGTAGAAGAACACTTTCATAATAATAAATATGTAGATTCAAGAGAAGATTGTATAATTTACTGGAAATCGAGAAGGCAGCTGGGACCTTTGGCAAACATTGCTGTTCTTAACTGCCATTGTACATTTACTCTAAAAGCATCTGTATCTCTGCAGGCAACAATTTTTTCCCCCTTCACTGAAGAACCCTGTGTGAGAGAAAGTATTTAGTTGCTCAAATTTCCTTAAAATAAATCATGAAAACATTCCTAATTTTGAAACTTTTACCTGTACTGCTCCAAGAATGAGGCCCAAGATGAACACAGTGAGAATAAAGAACATGAAAAACACCTATTATCGTGTCGTGTGAAGGTTGTTCGGGGTTAAAGTGCAAATCAATAGTACACAGGCAGCACAGGGGCTTCCACAGACTTATAGACTCAGACTTCAAGGCCAGAAGAGACCATCATGATCATCTAGTCTGACCACCTGCACATTGCAGGCCACAGAACCTGACCCACCCACTCCTGTAATTGAACCATAACAGCTGGCCGAGTTACTGAAGAAATCTTTAAACCCTGATTTGAGGACTTCAAATTACAGAGACTCCATCACTTACACTAGTTTAAATCTGTAAGTGACTTTGCCCTATGCTGGAGGGGAAGGCAGCCCCCCTCTTCCAAATCCAAGGTCCCTACCAATCTGACCCAGGTGAAAATTTCTTTCCCACCCCATATATGGTGGTCAATTGGACCCTGGGTGTTTAGGCAAGCTCACCAGCCAGGAAAATTCTTTCTAGGAAAGAATTAACTGTAGTAACACAGAGCCATCCCCATCTACTGTTCCATCACCATGTGTTGGGCATATTTGCTACTAGCAGTAGCACCATTGTAGGCAGTTTCATCATACCATGCCCCCCATTAAATCATCAAGTCCTGTCTTGAAGCCAGTTAGGTTTTTTGCCCCACTGCTCCCCTTGGAAGACAGCTGCAGAACTTCACTCCTCTTATCAGTAGAAACATTCATCTAATTTCAGGACTAAACCTATTGATGGCCAGTTTATATTCATTTGTTCTTGTGTCCACATTGGCACTTAACTTAAATAATTCCCATCCCTCTCTGGTATTTATCTCTCTGGTGTACTTAGAGAGAGCAATCATATCTCCCCTCGGCCTTCCTTTGGTTAGGCTAAATAAGCTAAACTCTTTGAATTTCCTATCATAAGGTAGATTTTCCATTCTTCAGATCATCCTAGTAGCCCTTTTCTGCAGTTCCAGTTAGAATTCACCTTTCTTAGCCATGGGAAGCCAGAATTGCACACAATATTTGTCAAGGTTCCTCCCCCACTCTGAACTCTAGGGTACAGATGTGGGGACCTGCATGAAAAAACCTCCTAAGCTTATCTTTACCAGCTTAGGTCAAAACTTCCCCAAGGTACAAAATATTCCCCCCGTTGTCCTTGGACTGGCCGCTACCACCACCAAACTAATACTGGTTACTGGGGAAGAGCTGTTTGGACGTGTCTTTCCCCCCAAAATACTTCCCAAAACCCTGCACCCCACTTCCTGGACAAGGTTTGGTAAAAAGCCTCACCAATTTGCCTAGGTGACTACAGACCCAGACCCTTGGATCTTAAGAACAATGAACAATCCTCCCAACACTTGCACCCCCCCTTTCCTGGGAAATGTTGGATAAAAAGCCTCACCAATTTGCATAGGTGACCACAGACCCAAACCCTTGGATCTGAGAACAATGAAAAAGCATTCAGTTTTTTTACAAGAAGACTCTTAATAAAAAATAGAAGTAAATAGAAATAAAGAAATCCCCCCTGTAAAATCAGGCTGGTAGATATCTTACAGGGTAATTAGATTCAAAAACATAGAGAACCCCTCTAGGCAAAACCTTAAGTTACAAAAAAGATACACAGACAGAAATAGTTATTCTATTCAGCACAATGCTTTTCTCAGCCATTTAAAGAAATCATAATCTAACACATACCTAGCTAGATTACTTACTAAAAGTTCTAAGACTCCATTCCTGGTCTATCTCCGGCCAAGACGACTACAGACAGACACAGACCCTTTGTTTCTCTCCCTCCTCCCAGCTTTTGAAAGTATCTTGTCTCCTCATTGGTCATTTTGGTCAGGTGCCAGCGAGGTTACCTTTAGCTTCTTAACCCTTTACAGGTGAGAGGAGCTTTCCCCTGGCCAGGAGGGATTTCAAAGGGGTTTACCCTTCCCTTTATATTTATGACAATTTTCCAGATGGATATCCCAGCAGTGTCTTGTATAATAGTACTAACACTTCCCTATCTCTCCTGGAAATGCTTTGTCTGATGCATCTTAGGGCTACATTAGCCTTTTTTCACTGCTGCATCACATTGAGGGCTCGGTCTCCCTGTGATCAACCAATACACCCAGGTCTTTCTCAACCTCTGTCATTTCCAACTGATAAATCCCCAGTTTATGGGGAAAAAAAAAGTTGTTAATCCCTAAATGCATGACCTTCCATTTTGCACTTTTAAATTTCATCCCATTTCTATTACTCCAGTTTTGAAGGTCTTCCACATCTTCTTCTCTGATATGCTGGTCCTCCTTCATATTGGCAATACCTCCCAAATTTTTGTCATCCACAAATTTTATTAGTACACTTTTTGTGCCAAGATCATTAATAAAAATGTTAATGAAGATTGGTTCCAAAACCAATCCCTGAGGAACTCCACTAGTAACCTCCTTCCAGCCTGACAGTTCACCTTTCAGTACGACCCGTAGTAGTCTCCCCTTTAACCAGTTCCTTTCAATTCTCATATTAATCCCCATTGTCTCCAACTGAACTAAAAAATTCCCATGTGGGACTGTATCACATCCCTTACTGAAATCCAGGTAGATTAGATCTGTTGCATTTCCTTCAACTGCATGCAATTAGTTAATCTATAACCAAACATTATTCCCTCTTCTCACTTCAGTATCTTATCTATTGTTTCTCATGTCACATTTCCTCTTTGATATTTAAATAGAAGATGCAAGACCCTAAATAATGTGGAACAAATTTTCCTCACAGAGAATTTGTCCCCATATTGTTAAATGTATGGATATTTTTATCCTTAGGTTCCTGATGATTCAGGTGCACTTTTATTGGTAGTATAGTATACATGACTAGCACAAATATTACTGTATAATAGAACCACACTAAGTCTTCCACTGAACTGCAAACCAAGTAAATCTCATGAAATCATTTGCCTTCTCACCCCATTTCACAGGAAAGATTCAACAATTTAACATGTCTATATTACTAATGTGTCAGTACTTTAAAAAAAATAGTCATTTAATTTTAATTATGTTACATCACAGTATACCAGTGAAGTACTTTTGTCAGTATAAATGACTACAGAACAGTTTATGCTGCAGTAGCTTGATTTTTTTTGCCATGTTTATTCACTTACCAGTTTGCATGAGTTAGCAATGTCAAATGGGTCTCCATAACATCAGTGTGAATTAGTGAGTTCCTGCTGTATTGTCATTACAAATATAGTGCCTTACAGCATTTTGTAACAGGCAAACTTTCCCCAAGTAAATTATAAACTAAGGGCCGTATTATGTAAACTCTTAATCATATGAAGTTGTTCTTGGACTTACGAATACACTGTTTGAAATCAGTGGGCTTGCTTGTGGGAGTAAGGACTACTTACATGAGTAAGGATGTCTACACGGCTAAAGAAGGTGTATTCTTAACTCAGGTTAGCTAATTCAAGTTAAAATAGCAGTGAAAGCATGGCAAATTGGCTTTTCAGTCAGGTTAGTAGATCAAGTTCAACCCCAGACTGCCCTATAGGCTTGAACTCAAGCTGCAAACCTGAGTCAGAAGCTGAGTTGCCATGTCTTGGAGGAGATCTCTGAATTGTCTGAATTGTCTAAGAGACAATTAAGCTGGACATTTCTATGCAAAAAAAAATTGAGATCTGTGAAGAGATTCAAAAAGGAAGGCATGATAGTTAAAACAGTGTGAGTGGAAGATGAAGTGGTGGAATTTTTTTTGGACAGGCTGCAGGGATTGGTATCTCCCCAGTTCTTGAGAAGAGTTTACAGCAGTCTAGTCAAGAAATTAAAAGAGACTGTGGAAGAAAGTTTTGCTGTAAAGAGAGAGGAAAGGGCAACTGTTGTAGACACAATAAAAGGAGGCAGATTTACCCCACTAGAAGTGTTTAGAACTAGGACTTAATATAGAATGAAAGATGTGTTGGCAGGAACTATGATAAAACTGTAGCAAAAGAATTAAAGCTTTTCCTAATTTAAGAAGACTAAATTACATACATGTTTTGTAGTGTTGTGGCAAATCTCATTTTAGATGTGACCAACTTCTGAGCACTCAAATTATAGTTTGCACACCTGCATCACAATTATGGTGATTCTTTAGCATTTTTAAGCAACCGTCAGAGGGGAAAACAAGCTGTGCTGCATGTGGGTGCTTGGCTAAATTAGCTACATAGTCTTAAATTTAGTAACTGTGTGCAATGAGTGTGTTAGGGCTACACAGGACCACCTCCTTCATTTTCTGTGTACCTTTTAAGATACAAAATGCATAACTACCGGTGTAGGTTTGAAGGAAAGAAGCTATGTTCTGTGGCCCTCATAAGAAATAAGGCCTAGATGGGGCATTCTGTTGTTTAGCCTGGTAAAAGTTTCATACTTAAAATCAAAATCCACTTAAAAAAATCTGTCAAAAAACTAATTGGAAAGACTGGTAAGGCAGCACATGTAAGAATTAAGAAGTCACAAAATAACTAAATTATGGTTGCACATGCAACTGCTGAATTTAAAATTGGTAGTACATGGCTGCTGAGTAAGACCCCAATTCAGAAAACTATTTAAGCACACATGCATCCCCAGCCTATTAAGAAGAGTACTTATGTTTAAGTGCTTTTCTGAACAGGGAAGCTCTTCTGAATTGAAGCTGTGAGAGTATGCACTCACTACCAGAGCACCCCTTCTGTTGAGATCTGGTGAAATGACTATTCCTCTCTAGCGCCCCCTTGTGTCCTGGTTAAACAATAATCTGCTGCCTCCGTGGCCTAGTCCTATGGCCATGTCAGCTCTTGGTCCCAATTGTTTTCCAGGGTTAACAGAAAAAATAATATTTAGGAGGCTATTTTAAGTTCAGATTTGAAGTCCAGAATATAAACACTGGTCCTTCATATATCTTCAAGGCAAGTATTGGCTAGGTGAGACCCCTGACTTGGGTTAGGACAAGGAGAACCTTCCCTACCTGCTCAGACTTCACTCAGAACTGGCCCCCAATAGAAGTAGCCAGCGCTTTTTACCTAGGTCTCATTGGCCTTTGCATGTTCCAGGCTGTTCTAGGTCCCAGAAGACCAACTCTTGTCAATTCTGCCTGCACTGATCATGGGAGGCATCTCTAGGCAACACCCGTTCTTCCCTTCCAGCAGGGCACCTTCGTATGGATGGGTGTGCCAACCTGTCAGGGGTGAGGAGGAGCTCCAGCAAGGGGGCATCAAATGCTTGGTATAGACTGTCACAGAGCCCTATTAAAATACACAGCTTAGAGAGAAAAGAATTTATGAAAAGAGTCTAATCCAATCAAGTAATATTTAACCATTATGACACTAAATCTAGGGCCAGTATACAAGAATAAAATAAATATAAGAACCTACACATTATCTAAGGTAGTAGAAAAAATATAATTTTATATTGCATTTCACAAATTGTATGTGATCATGTAATTAAAGAATGCATATGCACAAAGGGACAGAATTATAATTGTATTTGGACCTTAACTTTATTTCCTGATTTTTGGAGGGTAAATATACTGCTCACTGAGAAGTATTTCTTTGTATGCTAGTGAAGTAAGGCTTTGATTTGATCAAATTTTGATCCTTAGAAAAATCTCAGTGTATGTGATCAAGTAATCAAAGCATTTTTATATGCACTAAGTAAAACTGATTAGAAGTTAAAAATAACAAATCATAGGGGTTGGAGATGTTCAAAGTATCATTACAGATTGAGTGACTTACACGAATGCTGCTCAATATATGTAAAGGTGAGAGATAAAATTACTCATGCAGCAGAAGTAATGCCTATATTCTTGCTGAAGTTTCTGATGAACAATGACATGATATGGAAGTAAAAGATTTGTAACACATTAAAATACACTACACATCATTATACAGTCATCCACATACTCCTCTTTAGCTAGCCTGAAAGATTACGCGAAACAATTTGGGAAAAATGCTTCCTCCCCCACTAGTAGCTGAGTATGGTTGGGTGAATAGCGAAGGGTGTGGACAGCATAGGTGACATTATCTCCCCTCTGCTACTGTACAAGAGGCTGGCTCCAAGAGGCCTGGGTGGGCTTGAGGAAGGCATGGCAGAGGACATGAAAGTAAGTTGTCCTGCTGTTGAGAGCAGCATACACACATGCAGGGTGCCATCCTGATTACATCCCCAAAAAATGGAAGAAGCCACTGCCTCCCTCACAAAGAGGGTTTCATCAAATACCTTAAAATAAGCTATAACCCAGTCTCTTTTAAAATCAATGCTCAATACTGGACAACTTCTTTTACAGCTCACTATCATTTGATCATCTCCAACCTCTCAGTCCTGGGGAAGATTGAGAAGAGTCTAGTTTTAGTTTCACTTTTGAGCTTTGTGTTTGGAAGATGAGAGAGAATCAGATCAGTCAGGGACTTTCTGATAAAAGGAGTCTTTAAACTACTGTGAGATCTAGAGGATCGGTCAGGCAGTTCCAGCCCTGCAGAGACCAGCATCCGTAGTGGTAGAGGTTCAACCCAGTGCTGCCTGCTGAGAGCCAGCTGAGACCTTCACAGGACTCCAGACCAGAGAGAACTGAGGCACCCTTACTCACCCAGGAGTGAAGACACTATAAGAGGACAACACTGCAGCACTCATCTAGGGACTCGCCCTCTGCTTACCATCTGCCTGGGAAGGGAGGGGGATTGGGAAGAGTTGTGGGAAGTGGGAAATGTGTTGGACATTTTCTATTAGTTAACCTTAACCCTTTCCTTCCCCACAACCTGTTTTCCTTCTTTCAATAATTTCCCTGGTTTTATTGTTATTTTGGGTGGGTGTCATTTCTCTTCTGGGATTTGTATTGATGTACTTACTTGTTTCTTGTGCATACCGGGTTTTATGCTCCTTTCCAGCAGTAGTAACATTATTCATTTTCCCAAGGGACATCACCCCTTGAGTCTCGGACACAGTGAGGATAGAGGTATGAGGTGTCACAAAAAAGAACCCAGGACCGAACCCATGTGAGGAGAAGGGAGAAGCCACTCCAAACAGCAAGCACCAGCAAGGAAACCACACCTCTGGGAAGGGACTACACAAGGATGAATCTAACACTCACTACATTCTGGGAAAGACTTCACTTCACTAAAACATTCCCCAAATAACTGGAGCAATAGAAAATCCTGGCAGCATGCTCAAAATTTGAAGCCAGTTGCAAAACCAAAGAAAAGAACAGAGAACTGACTGTCTCCCTCTGGAAAGATCTATTGCATTTTGTAATCCACACATAGTACACATGCTTATACTGTGGATGAAAAACATAGTAGTCACTCTTACTAATCAGTAGTTGCATAGCTACCCAATGTGACCTGAGAAGTCACTCCCTTTCTGTGCAATTCTAGTTTCTCAGATGTCACTGCCTGGTAAGTGTAGATAAAAACTGGCATTTTAATAGCAGCTTTGTTATGTAAGTAGATAGTCTCCCATCTGTCTCTCTTGAATGCTGAACTGCAATTCTGCTCTGGTGTTAATCTGATGCTGAGAAGAAAGACTTCCTATGTCTTCCTCCACAGGCAGCAGTGCAAAAGAGGTCAAGATTTTTCTTTTAGTAGAATAGATGCTGCCTGTTTTATATGGGTAAAGCGGGGGGGGGGGGGGGGAACAAACAAACAAACACCCCACCACATCCAAAGAGAACTTGGGTTCAGGCTTTAAGAACTTCCAAAGCATCTAACCATATCTCTTGGATTACAAATGTTTGAGTCAAAGCAGACTAAGTGGTATTGTTTCAGATGCTTTGATTTGAAAAAATGAGACAACAGTTGTGAAACAGCCTTTAAGAAGGCATCAAGGAGGAGAGAGCACCTTTGCAGCTTGTGAGTATTCACATTTATCGTGAGCAGTTCCATTTCCTCCAGAAAGTGTCTAAACACACTCTGTTCTCCCAATAACTGCTGTAAGATTCCAGCAAACACTACTACAAACTACAGGCATTACAATAATGCATCAGTTTCTAACCAGAAAAATGAATGGCAGCAACATGTTGAAACTGGTTGTTGTGGGGTGACTGATCAGCAGTTATTGTGTTCACTGTAGTAGTGTAGCTAAAAAGATCAGTATCATGTCACTGGAAAGCTGAATTACCCAGAATTAATGCTGGGCAGTGGGGTTTGGATAATATGAGCCCAGACCAAAATAAACACTGATTTTCATTTTGAATTTCAGAAACTAAAATCATAACCTTTTGCTCATCAGCTATACAGGAGAGTTTTTCAGTCAGGTTTGCTTCCAGTAACACAAGTGTTAATCTGGAGTAAGAATTTATTTTAGTGCAACTACTCCAAGTTTACATTGGTATAATTGAGAGCAGAATCTAGCACTTTGAGTTTACATTACTCGCTCCTGATTCTCCCCTCTGTTACACTTTTACACACATATAACTCCATAAGTCTACTGAGGTCAAATGAATTACACCAGCATCATCCCTAGTGCCAAGAATGTTGAAATCTTTTGTAACAACACACAAAAAGTTAATGTGCCAAATTATTTATAATAGCTTTAGTCTAATCTGTCAGACCTCACACCACTTTATATTTAGTTTTGATTACAAGCTGATTACTCCTCTGTCATAATAAACAAGAACTCATATTTGATATTGTTTCTGTGATCTGGGACATGTTATAATATTCATAATACACCACCACATGTAGCATAAGTATTACAGCTTGTTTGCTTTAATTAGCTGATCAAATTTCTTTTTATGCATTTTTCTGTATAATACGTGTGTCCTGATTCACCAGTCTTCCTCCACTTTTACATCAGTGTAACATTTTCAGTCAACTTACACCAATATAACTCTGGGTCAATGCACTGGTGAATCAACTACAAATGCCACACACTATTTACCAAGATGGTGTCCCCCGCTCCTTCCTGTGCTTGAATGTATTGTGTTCTGCGGGACTGACAGTGCTCCAGAAAGCATCCTACCGTTCTGTATCCTTTTTACTTTAAATTACAGCTTTTGTAACATTTCTCATGTCGTATCTGAGATACAGCCATCAATGTACTCTGAGGGTGCGATTACTCTAGCAGTATAAATGATGGATCAGTAATGAAGACTAACAGTGGCAATGTACTAGCAATCCTGTGATGAACCAGGGATCTTTGAAGCTCTGCTAGCTTGTCTGATTTTTTTTTTCATCTCTATTTCTATCATTACAAGATCTATTACAAAGGTCTGGTTTTGTTATTGCTGTCACCAGAAAAGCTTTCAGTGACTTAGAAGCAATACATTGATTTCACTGGTGTTTCATTTTTCAGTTACGTTTTTGACATGGCATATTTGCCATTCTTAGGTTTCGTGTGCATTGCAAGATCTCAGAGGGTTTTTTTTCTTTGTTTTTTGTTTTTGTTTGGGTTTTTTTTGAGGGGGGGGGGGTTGGGTCTGTTCCCCATCCCCTATAATAGCGTAGCAAATTTATGGAGCAAAACACCAAATGTGTCAACTAGTATGAATAGTTTTCAATAGGACAAGATTTAGACTAATGTTAAAAATGTATATTTTAAAAACCTGTTGAGAAAATATTAATCATCCATGGTTAAGAGTTTCCTACACCTAGCTGTTTTGAGCCTCTGTTCAAAGATAGAGCACAGTACCTTTTATAGATGAGAAATATATATTTCTCAAGCCTTTTCATACTCCATACTGTTTTTGCTCACAATTTCAACAGACAAACAAATATTCACCTTCATACAGGGACCACACATGGAAAGTGTCATGACTAGAAGATGAAATTTTCAGAAAACATTGACTGAAGACAGAAGGTCCGAATGGAAAACACTAACTCCTGGGCAGCAGATGACCATTACTTTTATTGCTATACATTTAACAAAATATTTAAAGCTGTGTTTTAACATGATGTGACAGGGTCAGGCCAGATGGCTATAGGAGAGTATTTTTTTTTTTTAAGCAAAAAAGGTATTTTTTATTTGCATAACACACTTACAAAACAAAACAACAGCATATGCAATGTGTAACACAGCAGCCAATCACAATTGTTTTCTCATTAGCTTCAGGGGAGGGAAGTGTTCAAGCTTGCCTGGACCCAGAGTGGGGGGCTTCTTCGACTCTCGTGGTCTTCCACCCTTCCGAGTTACCTGGTAGCCCAGAGCGAGGGGGCTTCATCGACTCTCAAGGTCTGCCACCCCCTCGAGCTACCTCGCGCCACGCCCGAGTGTCACCAACAATTCCTTCCTCTGAAAGCACGCAACAAAGGGGCAGGCTGTGGGGTGGATAACCCGGGGGGGGGGGAGCACGTGCACCCATGTGTAAAAGGACTCCTTTAAGGTGGTGGTGTCTGCAGCAGCAATGGCTGGGGCTGGGGTCCCTTACTCTCTCCCCCAATCAAAGGGTTGAAACAAAGGGAGCTGGACGGGGACACCAAGCAGAGAATCTCGGACAGTGCCCACCGCTCCTCAAAAGCATCAAGGGAGTCAGTGGACGCCGCCCAGAGGAACTCCGCCCAGATACGTAAATGGACCGAGGATCGGAAAACGGCCCCACAGTCACAGGAAACTCCATCAGCCAACCTCTTCTCTCTGGTTTTATAGATGGCCATTTTAGCCAGGGCCAGGAGGAGGTGAACTAGGAGATCCTGCGACTTTGTGAGGCCACGGATGGGGAGTGCATAAATAAAAAGGTGAGGGGAAAAATGCAATCAAACACGTAATAAAAGATTTGTGAGGAGCCTGAATAGGGGCTGCAGTCTGGTGCACTCCAAATATACGTACACCAGGGTTTCCCTCACACTGCAAAAGGGACAAGTATCTAAGATGGGGGTGAACCGCACCAAGTACATGCCTGTGCTCACAGCTCTGTGAAGGAGTCACCAACTAATGTCCCCAACGGGCCTCGGAACCAAGGTGGAATATAGGCTGGCCCACTGGGGCTGCTCACCCTCCAAAGGTGGCAGAAAGTCTCGTTATTTTGTGTCAGGCCAGGACACTAGGGTGAGGGGATGAAGGGTGTGGAACACGAGTGTGTATAGATGTTTCCTTGGTGCGGTTTGGAAGCATACCGGCTGCAGTTCATGCAGCTGGCTTGCCGTAAAGGGATGAGGGGGTCAACTGGGTCTACGGGGCAGGGGTCCAATTAAAAGGTCCGGCGGGCCTGGGGTAGAGGGTGGGCGGGGCGTGCCCTCGAGCAGGATCCGATCAAGGTAAGCTCGAGCAGCGGGCAGCAAAGTGGCCTTCACCTCCTGAAGTACGCGTCGGGGGGTACGAGGTCTGGAGAGCCCCATGCGCCGAGTGAGCATCAGGGGATCCAGCCAGCCTCCCCGGTCATAGTCCAGGAGGTCTCCGACTCTCGTGACTTCTTCCAGGAACAAGCTCTGGCACACCGAGCGGGACTCCGCCACCTGCACACAGAGCTGGGGGTTGTGGAGCAGGGGCTCCACGAGGAGATCTGTCCCCTCGGTGGCCGCCATGGACCTGGTCGTTAAAAACAATTTCCAAGTCCGGAGGAGGTCCTGGTAGAAGACCGGCAGCCCGGAGAGGTCTCGCGGAAGACCTCCTGGACAGAGATAAAAGAGCTGCCGGTCATATCAGAGCCTTCGGATGCGGCGCAGGATGGCGTGCTCCAGTGTGCTCCACACCGAACTGTCTGCACAATAGAGGAGCCTCTGTAGGGCCTGGAGGCGGAAGACACGGACCTGAGTGTGCAGACACTTCAGTCCCTGACCTTCTTTTAGGGGTAAATGAAGAACTCCTACAGGGGCCCAGTGCATTCCTGACCAAAAGAACCCCAGAATTGATGTCCGGAGGTTGGTCAGGAAACCCAGGGCTGGGACCAGGGTGTTGAGCCGGTACCAGAGCATGGACAGGACTAGTTGGTTAAGCACCAGCGCTCTCCCTCGGAGGGAGAGACATCGGAGTAGTCCCATCCATTTCTGGAGCCGCTGTATCACCCCGCCCTCTAAGTTTTCCCAGTTCTCCGGAGGAGAGGGATGCGTGGCAGAAAGGTAAACGCCGAGGTAGAGCAGTGGACCTGCGCTCCACCAGACGGTCTGAAGCGTGGGTGGGAGGGAGCTCGCCTGCCTCCAGTCTCCTACCGCCAAGCCAGAGCTCTTGACCCAGTTGACCTGGGCAGAGGAGGCTGCCGAATAGATGGCCTGGCAAGCCTCCACCCGCGCCAAGTCGCCTGGGTCCTGGACCATGAGGAGAACGTCATCGGCGTACGCCGACAGGACAAGCCGCAGCTCTGGCTCCCACAGCACCAACCCTGTCAACCTCCTGCGGAGGAGACAGAGGAAGGGCTCAATCGCCAGAGCATACAGCTGGCCCGAGAGGGGGCACCCCTGCTGTACTCCTCACCCGAAGTTGACCGGTTTGGTCAGGGTCCAGTTGAGCTTAACCAGACACTCTGTGGAAGTGTACAGCACCCGGAGAAAACCCACAAACTCGGGTCTGAAGCCAAACGCCCGCAGAGTGCTCAGGAGGTACCCGTGGTCCACCCTATCAAAATACTCCTCCTGATCTAGGGACAGGAGGGTGAACAACAGACCATCTGTATGCCCGAGTTCCAAAAGGTCCCGAACCAGAAATAGGTTATCAAAAATACTGCGGTCCGGGATGGTTTAAGTGTGGTCTGGGTGGATCACGTCCTCCAGCACAGACCCTAGCCGCAGCAAGATTGCTTTCGCTATGATTTTGTAGTCCGTGCTGAGGAGCGAGACGGGACACCAATTTCATAAATCGCGGAGGTCCCCCTTCTTCGGCAGTAAGGCGAGCACAGCTCGCCTGCACGAAAGAGAGAGGACCCCGCTCTGCAGAGACTCGGCCCAGATGGTGACTAGGTCTGGGCCGAGGATGTCCCAAAACACGAGGTAGAACTCCACAGTCAGCCCGTCCATGCCTGGAGACTTATTAGTGGGCATATAATGGAGGGCTTCCAAGAACTCGGCCAGAGTGAGAGGCAACTCTAGCCAGTCTCGGTTGCTCGCGCTGACCGTAGGGAGCTCCTCCCAGAGCACTCTGCAAGCGCCAGGGTCAGTCGGATCCGGGGAGAAAAGACTTGCGTAGAAGGCTCGTGCCCTTCCGCACATCTCCACCGGTTCCGTGAGGGGGCTGCTGTCTTCTGCCAGGAGGCAGGTGACGTGTTTCTTGCCCCTCTCTCATTTTCTCCAGGGCATAGAAGAAGCGGGAGCCACGATCCATCTCCCGAAGGAGGCGGATGCGGGACTGAACAAAGGCGCCCCGGGCCCGATGGTTCTCGAGGGCCCGGAGTTCCTCCTGCTTCTCCTGGCACGGTCCGAAGAGGAGCTGGTCCTCGGGGCTGGCAGCCAGACGCCTCTCCAGGTCTAAGACCTCCCATTCCAACTGCTCTATCGCCGCATTTCTCCATCGGCTGGTGCCCTGGGTGTAGTTGCGGCAGAAAAGCTGGGCGCGCACCTTCCCCAGGTCCCACCATCGCCGCGCCGAGGGAAAGGCACGCCGCTGCCCTCACCAGGCCAGCCAGAATTCCCGGAAGGATGTCACGAAGCCCTCATCCTCCAACAGGTTGTTGTTAAAATGCCAACAGGCTGGGCCCCGGCCTCTCTGCACAGAGGGAGGCTGTCACGGTGGCTAGATGATGGTCAGAAAATGGGGCCAGCTGAATGCTGGAGGAGTGAGCTCGTGAGAGATGGAAGCGTGATAAATAAATGTGGTCCAACCGGGAGTGGCTCGACTGATGGGCTTCCAGCTGGACAAAGGTGAAGGTGGAAGTGTCATCCGGATGGTGGTCGCGCCAGATGTCCACTAGGGAGTGATGTTCAACTATCTCCCAGAGGGTGGACAGAGCAGAGCCCAGCTGAGCGACCCTGTTCCTCGAGGGTGGTATTAGAGTCCCCTCCCAGGACCAGGCACTCGTGAGAATCTAAGGTGCCAAGGAAGGTGGACACCCACTGGTAGAATTTCAGCCACTCCAGGCCCGATGTCTGGGCGTAGACGTTAACGAGGTTAAGCATGAGCCCCTCCTTACAGACCCAGAGATGCAGCAGGCGACCCGGCACAGCCTCGGCGACCCCTAGCACCTTGGGCCGTAGGTCGGGGGAGAACAGGGTCGCCACTCCAGCCAGTCGAACCGTGGCATGGCTAAAGTAGACCCTGTCCCCCCACTCCAGCTGTCAACTGTTTTCGGTGGTTGGGTCCGTATGGGTCTCCTGCAGGAAAACCACAGAGTACCCTCCCTCCAGAAGGAAGGACAGCACCTGGGACCTGTGGAAAGCCATCCTACAACCCTGGGTGTTCAACGTTGCAATGGTGAGAGGTGTCATGGGGAGAGTCGGGGGGGTCCTCACTGGCAGGGACGCTTGCATCCCCCAGCAGGCCGCGCAGCAGTCCGTGACCCATCCCATAGGTGAGTAATTGTTCACTGAAGACGCAGACCCGCCAGTAGGCCGCAGAATCCTGCTTCCCTGTCTCTTTACCTTCCCCCATGAGGGACCTGGTGGCCTGGAGGATTTGAGATAAGTCCCCCCATTGCTGGAGATCAAGTTGTACCTTGTTGCGGGAGCCACGGACATCCTCTAAAAACTTCCGCAGCTCTCCTCGCAGCTCATGGGGGGGTGGGGTTATGGTTTCCCGGTTGTTCCCCAGCGTGGCCCTTGGTGCAGCCCTGTGGTCCACTAAAATGGACAAGCAGGGTGAGGATCCCCGACAGGGTGCCTGAAGGGCTGGAGCTTCTAGGCCCGCCTCAAGCTCTAGGGCAATAGAGGGCGGTGGAGGGAAAATAGCAGCTCCTAATGGGTCGGGGCAGGAGAAAACAAAGGCTGCTCCCTGGGGGTCATCAGTTGGGAAAGGGAAGCAGACAGCCCCGGGGGCGGCAATGACATCGCAGGAGGTAAATTGGATAGTGGTAGGGGCAGGGGCAGGGGCAGAGGTGAGGTTCTGGGTTTCGGGAGGCAAGCAGCTGGATGGTGGCACCTCCCGATCAGGCTCAAGGGTTAAGGGGGTGGGGAGGGAGCTCTCAGTGACACAGGGCACGTGCTCTGTGGTGGATTTAGCAGCCACAGCATCAGGAGGTGGATTATCTTCTGTAGGGCCCCCGCCTGGGAAGGAAGTCGATTGCTCCGCACCAACGGGGGGTGCCCCAGCGACTCATGTCCCGGCCATGTGGCACCAGCTGTCACCTGAGCAGGCTCGGTGGTCATCAGCTGGGTGCCATCAGCGGCTGGGTCGGAGGAGGAGTCCGGGGGCTCCTCGGAGGTGGGAGTGGAAGCAGCAGTTAAGGGGAGGGAGCATGGGGAAAAGAGGGGTGGAGTGAGGTCACCCAGATTGAGATTTGCTGGCAAAAGGTCGTCCTCCCCTGGGCAACCGGGGTCAGATCTAAGGCCTTGATCTCCTCGAACATGGAGGAGAGGACACTTTCCGCCGCCCCGGGGTTCTCCCCGCCAGCACCCACCACGACGGTTGCCTTGGGGTTCACGGGGGCTTTGGGTAGCATCAGGACAGAAGGGGCTTCCTCGAGGGTCTTGGAGGGGAGGGTCTCCCGTGGAGGGGAGACACTACCCTCCGGGGCTGCCGCATCTTTCCCAGCTGACACTGGTGGATGGGACGCACTCGTGGGCAAAGCGGAAGGCTTGGCATCGGTGCCCCCCTTCCTGGTATTCCTGGGGGCCTCCGCCTCGGGTAGATGAGGTGGAGCTCAAGCCTTCCGCTTGCCTCACTTCCACTGGACTAGGGCCCAGCCCTCCATGGCATCATCTGGGGCTGGTTAGCAGGGGTCATGTCAGGGGGTAAAGGCGATGGCTCAGGGACTTGGAGCAGGGGAACGGTGGGGCAGCATAAGGGAGGGAGGGTTCTTCCTGGGGCACGCTCTCTCCCATGCCTGGTGGTATCTCTGCCACACCCTCCTCCATAGGCCCCGCTAGATTGTCAGCAGTGAGGGCGGGGCTCTCTCACTCCTCTGGGCGTTGTGGGGGAGGTGCCCCTTGGGCCTGAGCGGGAGTAGCGGTGATCCGAAGAGGAGGGGGGGGCGGGCAGCTAGGGGTGTCAGCAATGACAGGGCCGATGTCCTGCCGGGTCTCGGGGATCCCAGATTGCCCCTCTTTGCCGGGCTAAGGGGCAGTCCTTCCGGACGTGCCCCGAAGTCCGGCAGAGGTAGCACCGGGCTTCCCTCGTGGGAAAGTACACCCAGTAACGGGCCCCATGGTGGGGGACTAGGAAGGACCCTTCGAGTACCACTCCATCACGCGCCGCCAATGGCAGTAAAAGTTGCACTTGCCAGCGGAAGAAAAAAATGTGACGGAGGGTGGGGTCTTTGCAGCTCAATGGGAGAGGGTTGATAACAGAAACAGGTTTCCCCAGGGTGTAGAGGGCGGGTAGCAGGGCAGCACTGGGGAGAAAAGGAGGGACAGAGGTCAGGACCAGGTGGACGCCCAGGTCCTCTAGTGGCTCTAGGGGGACAGACACCCCCCCCACCTCCAGGCCCCTCTCCAGTGCTTCCTGGGCAGCAGCTTCTGATGCTAAGAAGAAGATGACCTTCCCGTACATTTTGGAGGCCGCCACAATGGCCGAGGTCCCCACCACCCTTGCCAACACCCGCACGTAGGTCTCCACGTGGGGCGAGGTGGGCACCAGGATGCATTGGACACCGTGCTTCCTTGTCATGGTGGGGAAAGGGCCCCGGCCGCTATTGATGGTTCGGAGGTGGTGGGCAGGAGAGATGACAAGGCGGCAGGCACGGGGGCTTCCGCCACCCGGGCATACATCCTGGGGGCTGAGGGAAGGACATCCGCAGAGCTGGTGGAGGGGACAGCGGGGGAGGATGCCGTGGTCGGTGAAGGGGCCGCAGCAGTGGGGGTGGCCCCTGCCATGAAAGGCCCGGTGGTTTTAGTGGGTCCCTTCTCCTTCTTCTTGACCTGGCCTTTCCCGCCGGCTGGGGGGGCTTCCCTAGAGTCTGGGGAGGCGATGGTATGGCAGCGGCGGAGGTCACCCTGGTGCCCTCCATTGCCGATGCCCCAGCAGGGGTGGTGGCGGGTGATTAACAGGAGTTGGGGTCAGGTAGAAAGGGACAAGCTGTGGGGTGGACAATTCGCGGGGAGGGGCACATGAACCACCGTACGCTTGTCCAGAGAGTCCTGTTTGGTTGGCTGGTGCTTCTTGCCCACGCGGTGGAATCAGAGCGAGCAGCTGAGTCCAGACGCAGATGTTAGACAGCCAGCAAAGATGGTGGAGTGGGGGGGTGAAGATCGTATTGTGGGGGTTGGGAGGACACAGATGGATCAGGGGGCAGCTCTGTGCCACACCCCCTGTGTCCCTACAAACACAGTTAAGACACAGTCAAGACCTCCCCCCACACGAGAGCACAGTTCAAAAATTACTCAGTCTTAGGGCCCCTCTACAGCGATTTATAGATTCCCCGGGCGGTGTTCCTCCGGTGGACTGCTTTTTCTCTGTCTGTTCCGGGCTTTCTTTTTTGCAGCAGCAGCATTCCAGAAATGTCTGAGCAAGTGATAAGAATCCTCTCGACCGGAGATGGGTCCGCAGACGAACAGCAAGCGGCTGGGTCTGGGGGCTGGGTCCTTCCACTCCCCCTCTCCAGGGAAGCAGGCTGGCAGGGACCCTCTCTCTCGGGGGGGGGGGGGTTCAGCTGGAGCGGCAGCAGCATCCCAAGGTGGGCCAGGGGTGGGCAGGGGCTAATAGCTGGCCGGCAGCTGGCCAGCATTCTAGCAACAGTAGAAAAAGAAAAAACGCAATGAAAAGAAAGAGGGGAGAGTGTCTGGCCCAGTCGCGGGGGAAGCCGAAAACAGGGGCAAAAAGCAAGGAAAGCCCAGGCCAGAGGGCAGCAGCAGGAAGCAGGCTAAGTAGGTCCTTTTTCCCTGGGTAAGGTAACAGGGAAGGGTTTTTTTTTTTTTTTTTTTTGAAACAGAAAAGAATTTTATTTGTAACACTTACAAAGAATTACCAAAGAAAACAAAACAAACTATGCAACAAAACAACGCAAACAGACGGTATAACACAGCAGCTTTCAGGAGAGAGAAGTGTTCAGGCTAGCCTGGGCCCAGAGCTGGGGGGCTTCCTCGACACTCGTGGTCTTCCACCCTCCTGAGTTACCTAGTGCCGCGCCCAGTGTCACCAATTATCCCTCTCCTGAGAGTGCCCGGCAAGATGGGCATGGCTGCGGGGTGGGCAGTTTAGGGGTGGGGGGGTAGACACCCATGTATTATAGGACCTCTCCTGGTGACAGTAATGATGGTATCCACAGCGGCAATGGCTGGGGCTGGCGTCTCTCGCTCTTCCCCTCAATCAAAGGGTCAGACGGAGGGAACTGGACTGGGTCACCGAGCAGAGAACCCCGGACAGCGCCCACCGCTCCTCGAAGGCATCAAGGGAGTCGGTGGACGCCGCCCAGAGGAACTTCGCCCGGATACGTGAATGTACTGAGGATCGGAAAAAGGCCCTACAATCGCAGGACGCTTCATGGGCCAACCTCCCCTCTCTGGTTTTATAAATGGATGTTTTAGCCAAGGCTAGGAGGAGGTTAACCAGAAGATCCCGCGACTTTGTGGGGCCACGGATGGGAAGTGTATAGATAAAAAGGTGAGGGGAGAAATGAAGCCAAAAGCGCAATAGAATATTTGTGAGGAGCCGAAAAAGGGGCTGCAATCTGGCACACTCTAAATATACATGCGCCAGGGTTTCCCTCACATTACAAAAAAAGCAAGTATCCGGGATGGGGGTAAACCGTGTCAGAAACACGCCCGTGCTCACAGCTCCGTGAAGGAGCCGCCAACTGATGTCCCCAACGGGCCTCGGGACCAAGGTGGAATACAGGCTGGCCCATCGAGGTTGCTCACCCTCCAAAGGTGGCAGGAGGTTCCGCCATTTTGTATCGGGGCGGGACACCAGGGTGTGGACATGACGGGGGTGAAGCGTAAGTGTGTATAAATATTTCTGTGTTGCGATTTGAAAACTGACCGGCTGCAGTTCATGCAGCCGGCTTGCAGTGAAAGGGTGAGGGTTTGTTGGGATCGGCAGGGAAGGGGCCCAATGGAAAGGTCCAGCAGGCCTGGGGTAGAGGATGGGCGGGGTGTGCCCTCGCGCAAGGCTCGGTTGACATAAGCCCGAGCAGCGGGGGTCAAGGCGGCCTTGACCTCCTGAAGTACGTGCCGGGGGGGGGTGGTACGAGGCTGGAGAGCCCCATGCACCGAGCGAGCATCAGGGGATCCAGCCAGTCTCTCCGGTCATAGTCCAGGAGGTCTCCAACCCTCGTGACTTCCGCCAGGACCAACCTCTGGCACACCGAGTGAGACTCCGCCACCTGCACACGGAGTTGGGGATTGTGTAGCAGGGGCTCCGTGAGGAGATCTGCTCCCATGGTGGCCGCCACAGACCTGGTCGTTAGAAACAGTTTCTAGGTCCGGAGGACGTCCTAGTAGAAGACCGGCAGCCCGGAGAGGTCTCGCGGGAAACCTCTCGGACAAAGATAAAAAAGCTGCCGGTCGTATCGGAGCCCTTGGAAGCAGCACAGAAAGGCATGCGCCAATATGCTCCACGTCGAACTACCTGCACTATAAAGGAGCCTCTGCAGGGCCTGGAGGCGGAAAACGCGGACCTGAGTGTACAGACACTTCAGGCCCTGCCCTCCTTCCTTCAGGGGTAAATGAAGAACTCCAACAGGGGCCGAGTGCATTCCTGACCAAAAGACCTCTAGAATCAATCTCCGGAGGTGGGTCAGGCAACTCGGGGCCGGGGCCAGGGTGTTGAGCCGGTACCAGAGCATGGACAGGACTAGTTGGTTAAGCACCAGTGCTCTCCCTCAGAGGGAGAGACATCTGAGTAGCCTTGTCCATTTCCGGACCCGCTCTATCACCCCGCCCTCTAAATTTTGCCAGTTCTCTGGCAGGGAAGGGTGCATGGAGGAAAGGTAAAAGCCGAGATAGAGCAGTGGACCCGCACTCCACCGGATGGTCTGAAGCGCGGGTGGGAGGGAGCTTACCTGCCGCCAGTCCCCTACCGCCAAGCCAGAGCTCTTGACCCAGTTGACTCGGGCGGAGGAGGCTGCCAAATAGATGGCCTGGCATGCCTCCACTCGCGCCAAGTCGCCCGGGTCCTGGACCTCGAGGTGTACATCATCGGCGTACGCCGACAGGACTAGCCACAGCTCTGGCTCCCGCAGCACCAATCCTGTCAACCTCCTGCAGAGGAGACAGAGGAAAGGCTCGATCGCCAGAGCGTACAGCTGGCCCGAGCGGGGGCACCCCTGCCGCACTCCTCGCCTGAAGCTGACCGGTTCGGTGAGGGTCCAGTTGAGCCTAACCAAACACTCTGCGGAGGCACACAGCACCCAGAGAAAACTCACAAACTGAGGTCCGAATCCAAATGCCTGCAGAGTGCTCAGGAGGTACCCATGGTCTACTCTATCGAACGCCTTCTCCTGATCAAGAGACAGGAGGGCGAACGACAGACCATCTCTCCGCCTGAGTTCCAAAAGGTCTCGGATTTGAAAGAGGTTGTCAAAAATGCTGTGACCCGGGACAGTATAGGTCTGTTCTCAGTGGATCACGTCCGCCATCACGGACCCTAGCCGCAGCGAGATTTCTTTCGCTACGATTTTGTAATCCGTGCTAAGGAGTGAGACGGGACGCCAGTTTAGTAAATCGCGGAGGTCCCCCTTCTTCGGCAGCCAGGCGAGCACCGCTCGCCTGCACGACAGAGGGAGGACCCCGCTCTGCAAGGACTCAGCCCAGACGGTGACTAGGTCTGGGCTGAGGATGTCCCAGAACGCGCGGTAAAACTCCACGGTCAGCCCGTCCATGCCCGGAGATTTATTGGTGGGCATGCGACGGAGGGCTTCCGAGAACTCGGCCAGGGTGAGAGGCAGCTCTAGTCGGTCTCGGTCGCCCACGCTGACTATGGGGAGTTCCTCCCAGAGCACCCCGCAAGCGCCAGGATCAGTCGGATCAGGAGAGAAAAGGCTTGTGTAGAAGTCACAGGCCCTCTCACACATCTCCTCCGGATCCGTGAGGGGGGTGCCGTCTTCCGCAAGAAGGCAGGTGACGTGTTTCTTGGCCCCCCTCTTTTTCTCCAGGGCATAGAAGAAGCGGGAGCCGCAGTCCATCTCCCGAAGGAGGCGGATGCGGGACCAAACAAAGGCACCTCGGCCCGGTGGTCCTCGAGGGCCCGGAGCTCCTCCTGCTTCTCCCGGCACGCTCCGCAGAGGGACGGGTCCTCGGGGTTGGCGGCCAGGCACCTCTCCATCTCTAAGACCTCCCATTCCAACTGCTCTATCGCCGCATTTCGCCGTCGGCTGGTGCCCCGAGTGTAGTCACAGCAGAAGAGCTTGGCGCGCACCTTTCCGAGATCCCACCATCGCCGCACCGAGGGAAGAGCATGCCACTGCTCTCAGCAGGCCAGCCAAAACTCCCGGAAGGACGTCACAAAGCTCTCGTCTTCCAACAGGCTGTTATTAAAATGCCAATAGGCCGGCCCCGGTCTCTCTGCACGGAGGGAGACCGTTACGGTGACTAAATGATGATCGGAGAATGGGGCCGGCTGAATAGCGGAGGAGTGGGCCTGTGAAAGATGGAGACGGGATAAGTAAATACGGTCCAACCAAGAGTGGTGTGACCGATGGGCCTCCACCCGGACAAAGGTGAACATGGAAGTGTCATCTGGGTGATGGTCACGCCAGACGTCCACTAGGGAGTGATGTTCAACTATCCCTTGGAGAATATTCGCGGCGGCCGGGCTCGGCTCGGCCCCTCAGTGGTCCCGTTCCTCGAGGGTGGTGTTAAAGTCCCCTCCTAGGACCAGGAACTCGTGCGAATCCAGGGTGCCGAGAAAGTCGGACACCCGCTGTTAAAATTGTGGCCGCCTGGAGCTCATTTGCGGGGCACAGATATTAACAAGATTGACCACGAGCCCCTCCATATGGACTCGAAGGTGCAGCAGGTGGCCCGGCACGGCCTCAGTGACCCCTAGCACTTCACGCCGTAGGTTGGGGGAGAACAGGGTCACCACTCCAGCTTGCCAAGTCATGAAGTGGCTAAAGGGTACCCCGTCCCCCCAACTCCAGCCGCCACCTGTCCTCGGCGGCCGGGTCCGTATGGTTTCCTGCAGGAAAACTACAGAGTACCCCCCTTCCTGAAGGTAAGAGAGCACCTGGGACCTGCGGAGAGCCATCCAACAGCCCCTGGTATTCAGGATCGCAATAATAAGAGGCGTCATGCGGAGGGCTGGGGGGGTGGGGGTTTCTTGTTGGCTGGGGTGTTCAGGGCCCCCGGCGGGTTGCGCAGCAACCCATGACCCATCCCGTGGATGAGTAGATCATTTCGGAAGCCGGGGGCTCGCTCGTAGGCCGCAGCACCACGCCTTCCTTGCCCCCTGCCCTCCTTTATAAGGGCCTTTGTGGCCTGGAGGATTTGGTCAAAGTCCCCCCATAGCTGAAGAGCCAGCTGTACCCTATTGCGGGCGCCACAGGTGTGTTCTAGGAACTTCCGTAGCGCATGCCGCAGCTCATGGGGGGGGGGGGTTACAATTTCCGGGGTGTTCCCTGGTGGGAACTCTTAATACAGCCTCGTGGTCCGCTAAGGCGGGTAGACAGGGTGCGGACCACCGACGGGGCGTCTGACAGGCTGGGGTTATTAAATTCATTTCACGCCTTGGGGTGGAGGGGGATGGCAGGGAAAAAATTGCAACTCCTAATGGGTCGCAACTAGAAAGTGTAAAGACTGCTCCCTGGGGGGAATCTGCAAAAGGCGGAAAGGAAATAACCCCAGGGGTGGCATTAGCATTGCAGGAGGAGGGGACTTGGGCAGGGACAGGGGTGGGGGCAGGGTCAGGGGTAAGGATCTGGGGTTCAGGAGGCAAGCAGCTAAAGGAAAGTGCCTCCTGAGCAGAGTCAAGGGTTAAGGGGTGAGGGGGCTCCCAATAATGCTAGGCACTGGCTCCATGGTGGTCTTAGCGGCCATGGCATCAGGTGGTGGACCACCTTCTGCAGGGTGCTCGCCCGGGAAGGCAATTAGGGGGAGGGAGCATGGGGAAAGAGGGGCTGGGGTAAGGTTGCCCAGCTCGAGGCCAGCCAGCAGGAGATCATCCCCTCCTGGGTGACCGGGGTCAAATCTAGGGCTTCAATCTCCGCATACACGGGGGAGAGGCCAGCTCCTGCTACCCTGGGGGACTCTCCTCTAGGGCCCGCCTCAACGATCGCCTCAGGGTCCGCGGGGGTTCGGGTGGTATCCAGGCAGAAGGGGTGTCCTCAGGAGTCTCGGAGAGGAGGGTCTCCCGTGGAGGGGGGATTCTGCCCTCCAATGCCAGTCCGTCTTCCCCTCCCGACACCAGCAGATGGATCTCACTCGTGGTCATAGCGGAAGGCTCAATATCAGTGCCTCTCTTCCTGGTCTTCCGGGGGACTTCCACATCGGATGGGTGCAGCGGAGCTCGAGCCTTCCGCTTGCCTCGCTTCCCCTGGACTAGGGTCCAGCCCTCCATAGCGTCATCTGGGAGTTGGTTAGCAGGGGTCGTGTCGGGGGGTGGAGCTGATGGTTCAGGGGTTCGGGGGGGTAGCGGTGAGGCAGCATGAGGGGCGGGGGTTTCTCCTTGGGGCGGGCCCTCTCCTATACCCGGTAATATCCGTGCCACACCCTCCTCTATCGGCTCTGCTGGATTGGTACTAGCAAGGGTGGAACTCCCTTGCTCGTCCAGGTGTTGTAGGGAAGGTATCTCTTGGGCCCGGAAGGGAGCAGCGATGGGTCGAGTAGGAGGAGGGTTGGTTTCAGGTGCCGGGCAGCCAGGGGCGTCGGCAGCGACGGGGCAGATGTCCTGCCGGGTCTCGGGGGTTTCGGGTGCCCCTCCCCCCCGAGCCAGAGGGCAGTCTCTGCGGACATGCCCCACTGAGCGGCAGAGGTAGCACCGGGCCTCTCCGGTGGAGTAAAAGACCCGATAGCGGGCTCCCTGGTAGGGGACTAGGAAGGACCCCTCGAGCACCTCTCCATCACGCGCCCCTGCCGGCAGTAGAAGCTGCACTTGCCAGCGGAACGAAAGGATGTGACGGAGGGTGGGGTCCTTCCAGCCCAGCGGGAGAGGGCTGATGACAGAGACAAGTTTCCCCAGAGTGGAGAGAGCGGGTAACAGGGCAACATTGGGTAGGAAGGGAGGAACGGAGGTGAGGACAAGGCGAACGCCCAGGTATTCTAGCGGCTCTGGGGGGACAAACACCCCACCCACCGCCAGGCCCCTCTCCACCGCCTCCTGGGCAGCAGCCTCCGAAGCTAAGAAAAAAACGACCTTCCCATACATCTTGGAGGCCGCCACAATAGCCGTGGGTCCTACCACCTTCGCCAATGCCTGCACGTATGTCTCCACATGGGGCGAGGCAGGCACCAGGAGGCAATGGACACCGTGCCTCCTGGTCAAGGCGGGGAAAGGGCCCCGGCTGCTGGTGATGGTGGCGGAGGCGGGGGGGTGAGATGACGAGGCGGCAGGCAGGGGGGAGCCCGTCACCGCCCGGGCATACATCCTGGGGGCCGGGGGAGGGACAATCACAGAGCCGGTGGAGGGAAACGCAGGGAGGGGCGCCACGGCTGATGACGAGGCCACAGTGGTGGGGGCAGCCCCTGCCATGGAGGGCTTAGTGGTTTTAGCGGGGCCCTTTCCTTTCATCCCGCCCTGGCCCTTCCGGCCAGCTGGGGGGGGTTTCCTAGAATCTGGGGGGGCGTTGGGCGCAGCAGCAGCAGTGATCACCCCGGTGCCTCCTGCTGCCGGTGCCCCAGCGGGGGGGTGGCAAGTATCTTAACAATAGTGGTGGGGGGGGACCTTGGGGGTCGGGCAGGGGAGGTGGTGGGGGAAGGACAACTGATTTTGTTGAAGGGGCCTCGCTCCTCTCATTCCCCGCCATTGTGAGCAGGGAGAGACGGGGAGACACCGGAAGGAGGAGGAGAGGAGGGGGAAGCAAAGTAACCACTCCTCCCCGCTGGGCTGCAGGCGGGGGGGGGAAATGCCGAGGGGGTTGGACTGGGGGGGAACAAAATTGGGGTCCAGTAATAGAGGCAAGCTGTGGGATAAGCAATCCGGGGGGGGGGGGTACAGACCCACACGCGTTTGTCCAAAGAGTCTCGATTGGTCGGCTGTTATGTCTGGTCCGAAAGGCAAAGTTCAAAGCGAACCGCTGGATCTGAAGGGAGATGGCAGGTTGCCAGCAGGGACAGACGGCGGGGGGGGGCGTGACAGTTGTAGTAGGGGTGGGGAGTTAGCAGCACCGATGGATCGGGGAGGGGGGTCTCCACACCACACCCCCTGTGCCGCCACAAACGCAAGTAACCACAGTCAAACTCCCCCCCATGAGAGTATAATTCAGAAAATTACTCAGTCTTACGGCCCCCTTCACGATGATTTATAGCTCTCCTGGATTATTTCTCCTGTCTTCTGAAATCTTCTTCTCCAGATGTGTTGGCTGTGTTCCAAGGCTTCCGGCATGCTGAGAATGTTGTAAAGTCCGAGCTGCCAGCAAAACGGCTGGGTCTGGGGGTTTGCACTCCCCCTCCGGACAGCAAAATCGGCAATCTTCCCCCCCCTCCTCCGGGGGGCTCAGCTGAGGCAAATAGCTATGCCCGAAAGCAGGCGTCGGTGGGGGGGGGTGTTTCTGGCGGCAAGCTAAGGGCCGACCAGCACATAGACGGAAAAAAAAAAAAAACAAAGAATCAAAACAAAGCAAAAAAAGCATCTGGCCTGGTCGGGGGGGCGGGGGGGACTAAAGCATGTTCAAAAAGTATGAAATATTCAGGCCAGGGGGCTCTAGGAAAGAATAGAAAGCAGATAGCTGAGGAGCAAGCAAAGGACGTTCCGTTTCCCAACAGAGAAGGTTCCAGAATAATCAAGAACCTTCTGGAGACAATTAAGACAGACAGGCTGATTGGCTGCAGGTGTTCTAATCAAGAAGGTGCTAGAATCAATTAAGGCAGGCTAATCAGGGCACCTGGGTTTAAAAAGGAGCTCACTTCAGTTTGTGGTGCGTGTGAGGAGCTGGGAGCAAAAGGCACTAGGAGCTGTCATAAATATAAAGGGAAGGGTAAATCCCTTTAAAATCCATCCTGGCCAGAGGAAAAATCCTCTCACCTGTAAAGGGTTAAGAAGCTAACGGTAACCTCGCTGGCACCTGACCAAAATGACCAATGAGGAGACAAGATACTTTCAAAAGCTGGGAGGAGGGAGAGAAACAAAGGGTCTGGGGCTGTCTGTATGCTTCTTTTGCCGGAGACAGAACAGGAATGGAGTCTTAGAACTTTTAGGAAGTAATCTAGCTAGGTATGCCTTAGATTATGATTTCTTTAAATGGCTGAGAAAAGAGCTGTGCTGAATAGAATGACTATTCCTGTCTGTGTGTCTTTTTTGTAACTTAAGGTTTTGCCTAGAGGGATTCTCTATGTTTTGAATCTAATTACCCTGTAAGGTATCTACCATCCTGATTTTACAGAGGTGATTCCTTTACTTCTATTAAAAGTCTTCTTGTAAGAAAACTGAATGCTTTTTCATTGTTCTCAGATCCAAGGGTTTGGGTCTGTGGTAACCTATGGAAATTGGTGAGGATTTTTACCAAACCTTCCCCAGAAAGTGGGGTGCAAGGGTTGGGAGGATTTTGAGGGGAAAGACATGTCCAAACCACGTTTCCCAATAAACCCAGATAAAGTTTGGTGGTGGCAGTGGAAATCCAAGTGTAAAATAATTTTGTACCTTGGGGCAGTTTTAACCTAAGCTGGTAAAAGTAAGCTTAGGAGGTTTTCATGCAGGTCCCCATATCTGTACCCTAGAGTTCAGAGTGCGGAAGGAACCTTGACAGGAGCTGAGAGTGAGAATGTGGACTATTGAAGGACTGAGGTGAACAAGCATTAGCAGATATCAGGACGAAGGTCCTGTGGTGAGGATAAAGAAGGTGTTGGGAGGAGACCATGGGGAAGTAGCCCAGGGAGTTGTAGCCATCACACAGCTGTTCCAGGAGGCACTCTAGACAGCTGCATTCCACAGGGTCCTGGGCTGGAACCCGGAGTAGAGGGCAGGCCCGGTTTCCCCCCAAATCCTCCCAACTCCTGGTTAGACACAGGAGGAGTCAACCTGAACTGTGAGTTCTGAAAAATGGCCAGGCTGAGGGCTGCCGTGAAGCTCCAAGGTGAGCAAATCCACCAATAAGTGGAAGACCCACCAAGGTAGAGCAGGAACCTTGTCACAATGAATAAAAGTGAAAAGTTACTCAGAATATAATAATCACATATTTTGCTCTGCAGCTCACTGGAATAACATTAAACTCTAAGAACTTAATAACATTTCCTTAAACATCTAACATATTAACACATATGTGCTATTTCTCTAGTGTCTGCAGTTTCTCTGCACAAGGGATAGCTCAAAGGTTCAGAAAAGCCATTATAATTGGACATCTGTACTTTGATAGTGTTTTCATATAACTTTAGTTCACAGGGAATTATATCTTCCTTTCAATGTGTTTAAGGGGCACCACACTGCTGCTTGATCTGTAATTTGCAGTTACCTCACAGAGCAGCATAGAGCCTTACAGCTTTCCTTTTAAATTTAATCAAAGACCAAATTGCCTCTTGATCTTTGGAGCAAACCTGCTTCTCAAAAATCACCCCAGACAACAGCAAAAAAGACTCACAGTTGCCCTGCATATCACAACAACTTAATTTTGATAGGGGGTAAAAAATACAAATGAATGAACCTCATGGACTTTTAGGTTTTATGAAGTAATTGGACTATTTTGGGGGGGGGGGGTTGCAATAAGAGCTTATGTTTACTAAACACTTTTTTGTTATTTAAATTCATGTCTTGTTTTCCTCAAGGTAACTCTGTTTAAACACATTTTTAAATCTAAACAAAAATATAGTCTTTCTGAAGATTGAGGACCGTCAGGCCCAGTATCCACAGTCACTCAAACTGAGTAAAAAGGGAACTTCACCACAACAAATGCAGTTTCCCTTAGTGAAAACTAGAGTAAGAAGATCCTCACCTTGTATGAGTATGCACGTGAATGCACGCACAAAATTTCTTCTTTTATTTCCCCCCACCACTAATCTTTTTCAGTCCTTCCTAAGCAAGATGTGAACCCAGTAATATTAGAGTTCAGACCAAGCTTTTGACCACATTGCCTGAATTTGATTAAGATCAATAATTTGGCCCATTTCTAGTAATCAGCAGCTGTCTTCTTCTTGGTCACATTTTCCTTTCCAATGGATATTAAAATCTTGCCACTGGCATTTTTAAAGCTTAAGTTGTCCTGCTTCCCAATAGCTTCTCTAAATTACTGATAAACAGGGTCCCAAAGAACATATCTAGCAGGAAATCACTGTGTGTTGCCAGCTACACAAGACTACCTTCACTATAAAGTCAATCTTCTCTAAAACTCACAGGCTTCACTATCAGGTCATTCTCCTCTTTGAGAAGATGTAGCCAGCCAAGTCTTGATGGCTCCAGTGCCTACTTACTAAAGCAGAAGAAACTTCCACCGTCAAGTTAGCACAATGCTGAACGATAGTTTCCTGCTACAGAGTGTTGTATTCAGCTTTCTTTAGACACAATAGTGCACATTTATTTTCAGTACTATAGAACTATCTCCCTTAGCAAATGGATTGCTTTCTTCTTGTTCACATGAGGTTATTTTAAGTAAGGTGCAAGTACTATGTCAAACTGATGTTTGTTTCTTTAACCTTAAAGTCTCTCTCGGACTTCAGTAGCATCAATGGGCCACAAATCAAGTAATAATTATACCTGGCACTTATCTAATGCAATTCATGTGTAGATTTATAGTGCTTTACAACACACCAGCAAGCATCATTAAGCCATTTTATACATAGAGAATTGAGGCATTCAGAGATTAAGCAACTTGTCCAAGGTCACAAAGAGAATCAGAGACAGAGCTGGAAATAGAATCTAAGTTTTTTACTCCTGTTCCCTGCCTATTGGGCTACTCTGCTTCAAAAATGATTAAATCACAAGCCTTTCTGTAGAAAATTGTCTTTCAATAATCTGTATGGGGCTGCACTACTATTGCCACCCAATACACCCGGTCCTGGCCGGATGTGGCATTGCAGCTGTATTCAAGGTGTAAGTCTGTCCCGGCCCTTTGGCCACACAACTTTGCAGAAACCTACCTGTTCTGGGGCCAGAGTCCTTTACCAAAGTCCAAAGGAAAGGTAAACCAACCAAACCAAACCATTCAGTCTGGTTGGGCTCAGCTGGAAGCCATCTTGTCACAGGCATACCTCTGCTGTTCTGTACTGCCCTCCTTTCTAGCCACAGGCTTCTGTGTCTTGATCAAGCTCATGGCTCAGGGGCTCACTCCTCCCCTCAGTCAGAGGTATGGGCAGGCTACTGCTTTTCAGGGCCCCTACTTCCAGTCAGGCTTTTGACTCACCCCTGTATGCTTTGCTTCTCAGGCTGCTTCCCAGAAAGAGGGAATGCTCTACCTCCTCTCCTCTGGATCACCCTGCTCTGTAAGGCAACAAGACTTGCTCTTCCCCCAGATGGGCTTCTCTCCCCCCCCCCCCCATTAGGCCTGTCCCACCCTCCAGGGGCGAGCAGACAGGTTAATGGGCCTCAGACCCTCATTAACCCTTTTTCAGCAGATGTGGGTGAACATTTCATCACAGGAACCTTTTCCTGCTGGTTAACCCCTGCACTTGGCTCTAAATTTATTTCATTTTCTCACAGTAAGTTTTAGACCCATTAAAGCCTCTCCCAACCTCAAACCTGCAATTAGGATGGTTCTGAACACCAAGTACACTCACGGGCTGCCTCTTGGCTATATCACTCCATCACAGTTAGGAGCCATCCTTTTCCTCATGCACATTCCCGTGTATGAGTGTATTTAGGGTTCAGGAAAGGTGCTGGATCCACAGGCAAGATGAACTAAGTACTCACTAGCCCCAGAACAAGTATTCAACAGCATAGGTTATAGAAGTACAAGCTTTTTTCTTGTAAACCCCAGGATGCTCAAGCAGGAGGAATCACTTCTAAAGGTGAGACAATAATCTGTTCTCCATGCCCATCCAGCTCTCACACTCTCTACTGCGACTCCCAGTCACACTGGCAGTTAGTACCAAGTGTAGTAATCATTTTTGTAATATGGATAATCATGCTCTGGGAACCAAACTCAGACTCTGACAACCAAACACATTTTTAATAGGCCACCAAATGGCAGCAACTTGCAGTCACTACTGACCGGGGATTAACTCAAACCGGCAGTTTACAGATGAAAGATATAATATCCCATTACAAATCCTTGAGTCATCCCTTCTTTTACACTGGCAAGGACTTTTTTTCCCTTGAGATTTCTGTCTTCACCCAAACACTAATAGGCCTGCTCACAAAGAATTAATTGACTTGACTATTATATGAACTCTCCCCTCTCCAAGTCATCCTGGGGCCCTGGTTTTGAAAAACTACTAAAGATGAACCATGATTTAACACAGTTTTGACCAGCCACAATGGACAAAGCCAAACAGCATTTAAACATGATTCAGAAACAATGTTTGAGTCAATATCGGAGACTAGACATGCACATCAGCTTTGCGGACATGTCAGAAACAGAATATAACCATATATAATCATTCTTTGAAGCTGAGTAGCCCAGTAAACAGGGCACAGGAGTGAGAAAGAAAACTTTTATTCTGTTCTCATTTGCAGCTCAGTTTATACATTGGGGAAATTGAGGAATGCAAACGATAAACAACTTGGCCAAGGTCACAGAGAGAGTCAGAGCCATCACTTAAGATGTCTAAGGTTGGGCAACCAAAAACTGAGCCACCCAAAAACACTGGTCAGTTTTCAAAATCTTGGAGTAGAATTTGATGTCATGTAATTCTTAATAATAGCTTATTTTTCTACTTCCTCAGTTTACAGTCCCTGCAGTGATCTAGCACCAATTTGGTTTCTATGAAGCAAAACACATTTTTCATAAGTGGTTTACCTGCTGTTATACAGGCTGGGATTTATTTATTTATTTTTTTAAAGGGAAAATATTATAAAGAATTCCTAAAGGAAAGGGTTTCATTTATCCATTTTGGTACAAGTTTCTATAGGACAACATGATTGGCTTTACTCAGCTGAAATGTCATATTTGCAAGTTGATAAGTATGACAAAAAAAAATCCACATTTTTTTAAATGCTTATCTGCCGTGCAAGTAATAATAATAAAATATAGGCCAGACATATCTGCCTCATTATTTTTTTTTGCAATTGACCTTTTACTGATTCATAATGAGACATTTCAAAAATGTTTCAAGCCTTAAAAATAAATAAATTGAACTGGTCTGTGGACCAGCGATGATGTTCACAGGAGACTTTAACTACTGCTTGAAAATATGTCAATGGGTTATTGAGAATAATGTACAAAGGGCCTGATTCTCAATTCACACTTTTTATACTCATGTAACAGCACTGACTTCAAGAGAGTTACCTCTGATGAACATTAAAAGCAGCGGACATGTTGTTCCTTGATTTTAGCAAAGCTTTTGACACGGGGTCTCCCATAGTACTCTTGCCAGTAAGTTAAAGAAGTATGGGCTGGATGAATGGATGATAAGGTGGATAGAAAGCTGGCTAGATTGTCGGGCTCAACAGGTAGTGACCAATGGCTCCATGTCTAGTTGGCAGCTGGTATCAACTGGAGTGCCCCAAAGGTCGGTCCTGGGGCCGGTTTTGTTCAATATCTTCATTAATGATCTGGAGGATGGTGCGGATTGCACCCTCAGCAAGTTTGCAGATGACACTAAACTGGGAGGAGAGGTAGATACCCTGGAGGATAGGGATAGGATTCAGAGGGCCCTAGACAAATTAGAGGATTGGGCCAAAAGAAATCTGATGAGGTTCAACAAGGACAAGTGCAGAGTCCTGCACTTAGGATGGAAGAATCCCATGCACAGCTACAGACTAGGGATCGAATAGCTAGGCAGCAACTCTGCAGAAAGGGACCTAGGGGTTACAGTGGACGAGACGCTGGATATGAGTCAACAGTGTTCCCTTGTTGCCAAGAAGGCCAATGGCATTTTGGGATGTGTAAGTAGGGGCATTGCCAGCTGATCGAGGGAAGTGGTCATTCCCCTCTTTTCGAAATTGGTGAGGCCTCATCTGGAGTACTGTGTCCAGTTTTGGGTCCCACACTAAAAGAAGGATGTGGAAAAATTGGAAAATGTCCAGCGGAGGGCAACAAAAATGATTAGGGGACTGGAACACATGACTTATGATGAGAGGCTGAGGGAACTGGGATTGTTTCATCTGCAGACGAGAAGAATGAGGGGGGATTTGATAGCTGCTTTCAACTACCTGGAAGGGGGATCCAAAGAGAAAGGTTCTAGACTGTTCTCAGTGGTAGCAGATGACAGAACGAGGAGTAATGGTCTCAAGTTGCAGTGGGGGAGGTTTAGTTTGGATATTAGGAAAAACTTTTTCACTAGGACGGTGGTGAAACACTGGAAGGAGTTACCTAGGGAGGTGGTAGAATCTCCTGCCTTAGAATTTTTTACGGACAGGCTTGACCAAGCCCTGGCTGGGATGATTTAGTTGGGGTTTGGTCCTGCTTTGAGCAGGAGGTTGGACTAGATGACCTCCTGAGGTCCCTTCCAACCCTGATATTCTATAATTCTATGATTTGTAACTCAGAGCAGAATCATACTGAAGCAACCCAGGAAAATATGAATGTTATTTTTTATATAATATCATTTTATTAGACTTCTGTTGAAATTCTCATACATTCACATATTTATGTGGTTACACAAATGACCAAGTTGTCCTCTCAGTTACTGAGTGAAAGCCTTTGAGTCATTGCTATTGCATAGGGGTACATTAGGGCAGTATTTGGCCTGGTCTTTTAAATCACAATATTAATCACCTGATTTTGCCCCCTTTACCAATGTTGAAAAGCATGAGTGAACCTATAAATCTCACTATGATCACTTGCAGAAAAGTGTCATCCTACTCAACATGAGTAAGGGCAGCAGAGTTTCAGTAAAGGTATGTTTTTTTTAATCGTCTGCTTTCACACTGAAGAATCTCTGAACTGAGATGCTCCAACTTCAAAATCAATACTGTCTGTTTGTATCTGCAGATAATTACAACCATTTAGGAGATTATTCACTTTGTCAAAGTTCCACAACACTAAAGTTGGATGTTCAGAACCTAATTTAAAGTTACCCCATGTAGAGTAGACAGAAAAACAGTTTCTCAGTTTTAATTTGGTGCTTCTTGCAAAAGTCTTTGTTGTCCTTTTTAACCTGCCATATGAAATCAACTGTAATGCCATCAACACAGCAATCATGTTCATATCTGATACTGTGCATCATATTTGAGCTCTAATTTAAATGGACCAAGCAGGTTTCCTCCTGAACATCCATGGCAATGGAAATTTAGGCCACTCTGTGTTTAGTTCCAAATATGAATCAAACCTAAAATAGAGCGAGATATGAATTCAAAATGTAGGGAGTTTTTCTTTCATATTTTGTACAACACAGAATAACGCACACATAATCTCTGTAAAGAAGTTTTTTACTGAGCACAAAACTGATACAAAGTAACATTCCTTTGAATAGCAACTTGCATAGCCAAGTCAGAAAAGTCCAAACAACAAAATACCCCAAAACATAAGGTGGGAGGGGTATTTGGCTCCTTTTTTGTTTCTAGATTCTTTTCCGATAATTGGAAATTCCCAAATGACAGATTGTCAAGGTTCCTTTCCCACTCTGAACTCTAGGGTATAGATGTGGGGACCTGCATGAAAAACCTCCTAAGCTTATCTTTACCAGCTTAGGTCAAAACTTCCCCAAGGTACAAAATATTCCACCTGTTGTCTTTGGATTGGCCGCTACCACCACCAAACAAATACTGGTTACTGGGGAAGAGCTGTTTGGAAATGTCTTTCCCCCCAAAATACTTCCCAAAACCTTGCACCCCACTTTCTGGACAAGGTTTGGTAAAAAGCCTCACCAATTTGTCTAGGTGACTACAGACCCAGACCCTTGGATCTTAAGAACAATGAACAATCCTCCCAACACTTGCACCCCCCATTTCCTGGGAAATGTTGGATAAAAAGCCTCACCAATTTGCATAGGTGACCACAGACCCAAACCCTTGGATCTGAGAACAATGAAAAAGCATTCAGCTTTCTTACAAGGAGACTTTTAATAGAAATAGAAGTAAATAGAAATAAAGAAATCACCTCTGTAAAATCAGGATGGTAGATACCTTACAGGGTAGTTAGATTCAAAACATAGAGAACCCCTCTAGGCAAAACCTTAAGTTACAAAAAAGATACACAGACAGAAATAGTTATTCTATTCAGCACAGTTCTTTTGTCAGCCATTTAAAGAAATCATAATCTAACACATACCTAGCTAGATTACTTACTAAAAGTTCTAAGACTCCATTCCTGGTCTATCCCCAGCAGAAACAGCATATAGACAGACAGCGACCCTTTGTTTCTCTCCCTCCTCCCAGCTTTTGAAAGTATCTTGTCTCCTCATTGGTCATTTTGGTCAGGTGCCAGCGAGGTTACCTTTAGCTTCTTAACCCTTTACAGGTGAGAGGAGTTTTCCTCTGGCCAGGAGGGATTTTAAAGGGGTTTACCCTTCCCTTTATATTTATGACACAGTCCAACCAGAACAGGTCTTCAACAAACAGAAATTAAAATATTAAACTTCCATATTTCAACAGGATCTAGGAAAGTATTGAGGTCCCAAATGTGCTCTTGTGACCTGATGTGTTGTCCCATCAGATCTATTTAGCTACTGGTTGCCCAGCAAAAAGTTCATTAAAATTCCAAGGCAACTATTCCATTTGGCCAACTTCAGCACCTAAGCATAGAAAATAAATATCCGTAAATCAAACAAATATTTTCTCAAGCAGCAATTTTCTTACCTTGCCTATCTGTCCATTTCTGTTACTATCAATGGAAATATTTTTGTCCATTTGTGTGTGTGGGTACAGTGAAATCAATGTTTATCAGTATTTACCAATAATTCTCCTCCAGGCAGGATTCACAAATAGACAAGGACTGTGTAGCAGAACATCATGTTTTATTAGTTTGCAGAATTGTGCTGATATTCTGCTTGGGATCTGCCTATTGAAGAAGAAAAGAAGGGGAGACATGAATCCCCATGCTGAAGTCTGTTTATGGAAGGCTGGAGGACAAGCACTGGAATAGGGAGTGTGGGAGAGGCACATGCTTTTCTATTTAGATGCATGAACATCCATCTTATAAGGCTCTGAGACATGTCCATATTCAATGATGAGGATGAAGGGATCATGGCTGAAAGGGATAGTGATTGGACTGATATATGTAAATAATAGGTCAATGGATAAAGGATCAGTAGCATAGTACCATAGTTTATGGATTTTGTAGGACCAATAACAGTTGTTTTTATGCACTGCAAATGACTTCTTCTGGAATCCAGTGCCATCATCACTTAATAATAGGAAGGCTGACTCACTCCTGACTGTTCTGACCTTTTGACAGTAGTATTCTGTGTAGGCAACTGCCCCAGCTGTTCTGTGTGTGTATATGTGTGATCTCATACCATGCACCTACGTGGTGATCATTTTCAAGGCTGGCAGGCAGCAGAGAGTGGCAAGATGAAGATTTCTTTTTTTTTACCTTCTTGGGTTTCTCTTCCATGTTGTGTGGTGTGTCAATCTGCACAGAAGAGGAGGAACAATGAGAGCCTCCAAAAATGCCCTTTAACATAGCCAAAAAGGCTCTCATTGCCCAGAAAAAAAGGAAGAGCTCCCAAATCCCAACATAAGTGAGAAAAGCATACATCTGTTCAACTGTTAGAAAAAATATGATAAACATTCTAATTCTGTGCATGAAAGTCTGGTCCTTGACTGCAATCACACTGTGGAGGTGGAAAATTCTGGGAGGCTGTCCTCATCAGTTAGCAAAGATAGAGCTGTAGAAATATGTTCTGTGCCCGTGTTACCAAGGAAGAAGGAAAACATAGTGTATCATCATGGGATGTGACTTTCATAGTGAAGTTCTAAAGAATTTCATAAAAAAGGAAAACCATTCTGTAAGTTTTTTGAATCGTCCGATAGGATTTAATAGAGATTTCATCCCAGCAGTAAGATTCTATTCAGTAGTTCTAAACAAAATTAAATAAATCTGTGGAGAGTTTTAAAAGTAATTTTTAAGAACTCCACAATGGTAGGATGCAGTTAAAAATAGCTTAGTTTAGTTGTGTAGCTTTCTTTTTTTTTTTTTTTTGGGTGGGGACAGAGTAGCATAGATGGAAAAACACATGGGAGGATCAGTAATGCGTAAGAGTGGGACAACCTGACAGGCTTGCTTTTCTGCATATTATCTTGTCCTCCCATTGAGCCAAGATTCATGACCTTCTTTGGCTTTGAAGAATACAGATGCTTGTAACAGGATTGGGTATTGTCAGTAGATGCTTACTTAATAAGACAGGGCAGGGAAATGACCCAAGTGTTCAAATGGAGATTGAGTTAGAATGAAAAGAGAAACAATGTGGTTCATGTTGCATTTTAAAAGCCTGAATGTGTGTGTAACTTTCATGTTGATCAAACAAAATAGAAATAAATGATTTGGAAAAAAAAAACCCTTTGGTAGTGTTCCAAAACACTGTTTCATCTTGTGTATTAATATGGAAATTTAGATGCTGTGAGCTTAAATTCTATGTTCCCCCTACTAATCTTTACCATGTAGAGTGCTTCCATTAGAGCACAGAGTGAAATATGGAGAAGTCTTTGAAGTTTGGATGTAATGATTTCAATCATAAAAAATGCAAGCTTTTGACACAGTAAACCTCAGCTCTAGTTGCATCTCTCTTTCAAAACTTGTTATGAACACAAGAAAAAAAAAGGAGAGATTTTATCTGTTTAATACCCATTATTTAAATGGAAAACATATTGCTCATCAGTTAGATAGCTCACTCTTTAAATAGCTTTACAGCATTGACTATTTGAAAATTAGTGCTGCAAACGAAAGTTTTTACTATAAAAAGCTTTTTAACATGCCACAATCATTCTTTTTAATGTTATATTTAGGATCTTCAAAGATCATAATGCTTCAGGGAACAGACCACCAGGTTCCTGTCCTCCCAACCCCTCATTACAGCCTCCAGGACTAGGAATCTGGCTTTCCTCCTAACCTCAGAGTGAAAGAAGGAACTAAGTTTGTGTGGGCAACAGGAAAAAACAGGACACCAGCCCTCTGCCTCTGACCAATGAAGTAAAATGATCATCTCCCTTCCATTAGGGAATGTAAGAAGAGCTGCTGCATGTTGTTGATTGTGGCAAGGAGACATTTTGAGAGTCTTGGGTCTGTTTTGGGTGGTGATCAGAATTTTTTTAATGAAAATGTTCTCTGGGATACATGTTAAAACTATGCAATAGAATCAAGAAATGTAGGGCTGGAAAGGATCTTGAGAAGCGATCAGATGCCTGTACTGTGGCAGGTCCAAACAAACCTAGACCATTCCTGTTGGGATTTTATTCAACCTGTTTTTATAAACCTCCAACTATGGGGATTTCACAACCTCCCTTGGAAGTCTATTCCAGAGCTAAACTACACTTACATAGCAAGTTGTTCCTCATATCTGACCTAAATCTCCCTTGCTGCAGATTAAGCCCATTACTCATTTTACTACCTCCAGTTGAAATAGAGAACAATCGGTCACCATCTTCTGTGTAACAGCCCTTAACATATCTGAAGACTATTAGGTCTCCCTCAGTCTTCTTTTCTCAAGGCTAAACATGCCCAGTTTGTATAACCTTTCCTCATAGGTAAGGTTTTATTCACCTTGTATCATTTTTGTTGCTCTCCTTTGTACTTTCTCCAATTTGCCCACAACCTTCCTAAAGTGTGGCGCTTAGCACGGGGCACAGTACTCCAGCTGAAGCCCCACAAGTGCTAAGACTCACCAGTGGTGCGTAGAGTGGGAGAGTTACCTCCTGCATCTTACACATGACACTCTTGTCAACATATTCCAGGATGATATTAGCCTTTTTCACAACAAAAGGTAGGCACCACAGCAGCTGGATATTAGGGGCTTGATTGAAAATGCACTGAAATCAATTAGAGTCTTTCCATTGATTTCAATGAACTTTACATCAGGCCTTAAGGCTACAGGCAGTCAGATCCCACAGTAAAGGTATCCCTATAAATACCCAGGTAGATACATCAAGATTTTTTTTCGAAAAGAGTCAGTCTATTTGGCTTATACTAAGAAGGGGAGAAAATAGCAAAATAGCCACAGGTTTTAAAAGAAAAAGAAAAATGGCTGTTTTTTCCTCATATAAATTGTCTTGTGCTGCATTGTTCTTTCCATTCTCTTGTCTGTATGCTAAGCATTTAGATTATTAACGGTTCAGAACAGGGAGCTGTTTCCTTTCATCTGTGTGAAATGCATATCACATTTGGGCAATATAGAAATCATCATTATTAGTAGTCATCATCATCATGTTCCCATTAAGCCTCTGGTGTTTAGTGCAGCAACAAAGCTCCTCCACTCCTGTCTGTTTCTGGCAAGTCTTTCAATGGTTCCCCAGCTCTGCCCCAGGTTTTTCAGCTCAGCTTCCACAGCTCTTCACCATGTTGTTTTCGGGCAGTCTCATTTTCACTTGCCTTGAGGAGTCCATCTTATTGCTACTCTGGTGATGGAATCAATTTCCATTAGAAGCATATGGCCAATCCGTCTCCAACGCCCCCTGGCAATGATGGTGCTCATGTCCTCTTGGCTGCACTGTGTCAGTAGATCTTGGTTTGAGATTGTTCTGGACCAAAAGAGACAGAGCATTTTTCTGAGGCAGGTTGTATGGAATGAAGACAGTTTGGACATGTCATACTTTCTCATTCTCCAGCATTCTGCACTATAAAGTAATGTTGAAAGTACGCAGCTCTGATAAATGTTGAGTTTGGTTTTGGTGTTATATTTTGATGATTTCTGGACTGTATTTAAGCTCCTGAAGGTGTTCCTGGATTTACTGATTTTGTTCCAGATGTCCTGACTTGTTCCACCATCCCGGTTGATGGTGCTGCTGAAGTATATGAATGTTTCTACACTGGTGGGAGTATAATCCTCTATCCATACTCATGATGGTGAGGCAATATTAAAGATCATGATATCTGGCTTATTGTGGATGATTTTCAGTCCAATTTGCTGGCTGAATGCATTGAGTCGAGTTGTTGTATTCTTGTATTCTTGTATATGGTGTTGTGTATGTGATAGGAGAGCGAGATCATCTCTCTTCAAGCGATGAGAAGGGTATCCATTTAATGCCTCTTGGCATGTCTTCTGCTGCTGTAGTAATAGTGCTAATATAATATATAGTACCTAAAGGACTAAACAACTAGGAATGTAACATGAAGCCTTTCCTTAAATTATTGGTGATTCAAATCTAGAACAAACTAGAAATGATTGAATCATTGTCGTCATCATCGTCATCATCATCATCATCATCATCTGGCAGTTTGTTAAATGAGTTAGTGGGTCTCAGTCTAGTTCCTAATAGATAGACATCCATGCGACAAAAATCATTAGTAGAACTGATGCACAGACATACCACCACAGTTGCCAACTTTCATGTGGTAAATAAGCACTCCGACTTTCACAATAAGTCAAAAATCAAGCTAATCCCATTCCAAAACAAGGCCAAAACAAAGCAATCCCTAAGAACCACAACACTGTATGTGACTAGATCCCACTGGCATGCAGTCTGGGACTGTGGTGGGCCCACTATGCACCCCTGACTCTCTCTCCCCCCATTACCCCTGCTTGCCCCCCATTTCCCCATTTGCCTCTGCTTGCTGGGAGCCAATAAAAAAAAAAAAGAAGAAACAAGCTACAACAAGTAGCAAGCTACAAGCCAAACAAGCAACAAGGTACAAGCCAAAAACTAGCAAACAAGCAACTCACAAGCCAATTAATCCAAAAAACAAACCCAATTTCTGCGTTTTGTTTGCAGGTTTGGCATGTCTGCATACCACCAGGGTAACCATAAAACAATTGAAAAATCATGAAGATTGGGCTACATTCTCAGTCCAAGAGCTTCAAACTTTGGCTCTGTATCAACGAAGTGTGGGGTAGCCTATGTAGATACAGCTCATATTATAACTTTTTTGTCCACATTATAACTCTCTGTGAAAATTGAACTTCAGTGCAATCAATCCAGCATAACAATAAATTCATTTTTTTTTTCAAAATTACCATTATAAACTCTCAAAAGTAGTTTTACTGCTAATGTAAGCAGGCTTCAACTATGGAGGTTTTAAAATAACTAGCTTTGGTATATTTACTGACCTTGTTTAAATCACCCTAACTTTATGTGCATTCATATTGGATAGAGTGGATTACAAAACTTTAATTAGGTTCCAGAATAAAGTACTGCTATAGATACATAACAATCCCACTAACACTAATAAGTCTGTATGTTGAGGAAAACTAAAACCATCTATATCTCCACCCAGTATCGCTGATGTCCACAAAACAAACAACAACAAAAACTAATTCTAGGCATTAGGTATTATGAATCCAAAATGTCAAACACAAAACTACGTGTGTGTAATATTTTGGATCCATAATACCCAATGCTTAAGAACTTGATTTAAAATAAAAATATTGCATGAAAAGTACAAACGTTAGACTCAAATCTAGAGTAAATACACTCTCTATGCCAGATGCTTGGCTCCTGTGTATTAACAGATTTCCAGTTTATACCAGCTGAGGATCTTGCACTGTTTATATTTTAAAGCTGTTCCCCTGACTCTAATTATTTATGAATGTCAAAACAAAGTCTTGTAATGGAAAGAGTAGCATTATGAATTTGTAGAGCAAGATTTGAACTTCCTCATTCAGAAACTCTTTTGAAGATTCTGATATCGTTCATTCTACCAAGTTGGTCTGTCATAGTAAAACATGCTAATGTCCATTCGTCTTGTGGATAGAGAGGGTTTCAACAGCTAGTCTAAAATATATCAAATGCTGTATATCACATTGGACTTTATTTAATGGGAAGGATTCTATGGAGACAACTGACAGAACAAAGGGATAAATTCTATTATAATTTGAGAAATAGCCGGCATCCTGCCATTTTTAATCTAAAAATTTCAATAAATCCTCCATGAATTGAGAATCTATTTTCAATTATCCTTATTTACCATCAATTAAAACCACAGTCTATACTAGTAGCCAGATAATGCTCTAGGCTCTACTAGAGATACATTTCAAGACTAAACAGCTGGAAGAAAACTAGAACTGCATCAGTAAATGACATTGAAGGTCTTGTTAGCAGACTCTTTGTGCACTGAATGCTACTCACTTAATTTACAAATTTAGTTATCAGTTAATAGCTTCAAGGCATTTCACAATAATCTCAGGCAATCAAAATATTCACAAAATGTAAAGTGATCAGACAGATTTGCCCATGCTTCTTTATTGGTTCTGGAATCCTAGTAACAAGGCCCCTGCAGGGTAACTGCATGTTTATCACTCCCTGCATGGTCCACTCCAGGAATGCTCAGTCAGGAATCATCTGTCTCTGAACAGGGACCTTTTTGTCCCCTGCCTTTCTGACTGGGTTTTTTTAAGGTTGCACAGTTCCCTTCCACTGTGCTATCCCCAGCCAGTCTCTGTGCTGTGCTTTCTCTCCCAGGGCTACAAACAGTGTATTGCTAATTGTTACAAGTGAGCACACAGACCACGAGGCAAAGCACATTTATTTCAAGAATAAAAGAATCACAGAGAAAACACATAAAAACAATAAAAGATTCTACATGATTCCTAAGTATACCAGAAATTGTCCATCGGTTGAGTGGGCATTCTGGCAGGTTAAAGTCTTTCCTGCTCTTCAGTAGGAGTGGTGCCCCTTTGGACAAAAAGTTCCTGTCCATCCCCTGATCAGAAAGAAGGTCCTGGGTCTGTTTAAATTTAGCCCTTTGTAACCATAAATTCTGTTTTGTCTTCCACCCCCTAAAATCAGGCAAAACCAGTCCCTCCTGCTATTCCCCAGGAGGTCAGGCTTCAAAGCCTGCACTGGGATTTTGCATTAATCCCCTCCCTCCGACAGTGATTCCAGATTCTGCAAAAAAAACCCTTCACCACTCCGTGGTCAATACAGAAATACACATCACCTGTATTGATACAAAGGGCAATGAATATTTTACATCTCATACTGTCTGCACTATCTGAGTATAATGAGTATAATGGTGTTTTGAAGTTTTTATGCATGCTTTAAACACAAAATACAATATTGTACCAAAGACCCTACATGTGGTTGCAATATCTGCCGTGGCCCTCAGGCCACTCTTTGGCAACAGATCTCCAATGCAAGGACACCTTAAAATAGAGGATCACCACCAAAGAAGTGGTTTCATGGAAAAGGAGATGTGTACCCAGCCCTTCCCACCCTCTCCAGTACCAGGTTGCTTGACTCAAAGTGCCCAGTCACCTCAAGCAGATCCCATCTTAATATAGTATCCTTTGTGAGATTATGGGGTGAGTACTGCTGGTAAGGTTGCTTACGACAGCCCACACCCTTCAATATGAATAGGGGAGGTCCACAACTCACCAAAATAAAGTTATTAAATGTTTGAAGGATGAGGCCTGTCCAAGATATTCTCATAGATGGGCCTGATTTTCCGAAGTATTAAGGTCCCAGAACCCCAAATGAACTCAAATGGAGCTGAGGGTTCTCAGGATATCTGAAAGCCAATAGCTTCGCCCAAACTGCAGCTACATGTGAACACTAATCAGTATCACTTTTCTCCCATGCCATCTTAGGGGTTTAGAATCTTGAGGGCCTACTTTTCCAGTAAGCACCATCTGTCACAATTATTAATTATTAATTATTATTATTATTATTATAGTACCCAAAAGCCCCAAATGAGAATGAAGCTCCATGTTGGTAGGTGCTGTACAAGCACACTGTAAAAGACAGTCCCTACCTACCCTGAATGGCTTACAATCTAAACAGATAAGACTGACTCAGAGTAGGATGGGAATCAGAGGAACAGAGTGGTGAAGTGACTTGACCCAGGTTAAAAAGCATGTCAATGACCGAGTTGGGAATAGAACACGTCACCTAATTCCCAGTCCAGTACTTGATCCATAAATACAAGGCTACCTCTGAACTAAAATGAGTATTTTTCTTCAAAGAGAGTCCACTGTTTTTTTAAACCTTAAATCATCATGGACTATATAAAAACTTGGAGGAGTTTACATGCGATTATATGGCTAGTAATAGCAGGGTAGATGTGGTAGCATAGGATTTAGCATGGGCTGTACAAACATGCTGGGGCCAGTGAACGTTTTTCTGAAGCCTATATCGCCATATCTACGCTGATATTTTGAGGCCTTCAAGTGCAGGTATGTCTACCCAAGCTGGGATCATATTTCAGTTTACAGAGTAGATCTACCCTCAAGCTACTTAGCTTGAAATGAGATATGTCTGCCATATTATTATTTTTATTAAAGTATATTTCTAAAAGAAAAAAAAAGTGCAATATTGACACGCTTGTGTAGTTGAGAAATAAAAGCCAGGAAGATGAACATGACTACAGTATTCATTGGTTTTAATTTTTGATGAATTCAGTTGAAAAAGCTTATATAATCTGAATTCACAGATGTCTTCAAATAGAGCATTTCTAGGAAAAATTAAAAAGAAATATGCTTATGCATAAAAAATGGATCACCAGTGCATTTTTGACAAATATCAGCAGTTTTCCCCAACTTTTCCTAAACTACATTTTGCTCCATTTCTTTTTTCAAGTAAAGCATCTTTAGCTGTATCCTCAGTTGCTGTGAACCAGCACGCCCTCCTTGAAATCAATGGAACTATGTCAAAGTATACATGTAGCGGATCTAACCAAACCTATCCACGTAGCTACTGAATCCTCAGTTAACCCCAATGTCATCATCTCTGCAGTTAGCTAAATGTATTTCTACATTCACTTTTCAACAATAGGAAGCAATGGCTATTTTTAACATTACCACACCTAAAAATAGTTAATCTTGTGTCAAACTAGATAGAATGAAACAAAATCCTCTTGAGCGTGTTTCTCAAAATGCCACAGTCTATGGATAATTAGCTAATAAATGAGGAGTAGGCAAGAGAGAAGATGTCATAAGATTTGCAGAGAGATTTGTTTGCACAACATGGGTTTTTAAATGACTCCATTATGTGTGTAAGTGCTACACCATGTTAGGAATGTCAAAGATTTCCTGGATATTTAAGCAAAATTAAGCCCTTTCCAAGCAGGAAAACCGCAGAGCTCATAGGGCTAGATCTTCTGTTGGTCTAAATATGCATAATTCTACTGAGTCAATGGAGCTATGCTGACATACACCAGCTGAGGATCTGGCCCATAATTTGAATAATTACTGCTGTCAGGTTTACACTGAAGTGATGTTGTTAGAAGGGTGGGTATTAGGAAAAAGAGGTAGAGATTGCAAAAACAAGTCACATTCTTCTACACTGCATTCCAAATGCTCACAATGAAAGATAAAAATACCATGTTTAATCTCGGTTTTAACCCTGGATGAAAATTGTAGCTCATTCTCCCCTAGTTCCACAAACTCATTTTTCCTTTGACCATAGAGATATAAAAACTTAAAATGGAAAACACCAAACCATAGATTATCTTTCCCAACTTAGGCCCAGTCTCAGCAAATCACCTAAACACATGCTCATCATTAACCATCTGAGAAATCCCATCTCTATTCAACAAGGCAATTACATTGATAGATTACAAGCACCAGAATTTAAATTTTGTTTCTATTTTCCTATCTCTGTAGCAAAATCCAACTCCTATATGTGGACTTGGTGGACTCTGAATATTAATATTATGATTGTGTTACATTAATTATTACATTAACATTAATATTATAATCACATGAAGACCATGGCAATCTCTGGGAGCCTCCAGCAGGATTTTGTAGAGTGCTAGGAAAGCCACTTAATTCTGTCAGACAAGGAATCCAAGATAGTGTCTCTGTTTCCTGTGATCAGAAACATAAAAAAGATGTCTTTTAAAGCATTATTGAATACATTTGATCACCGTATCAGAAAAGACATTACCACCACTGCAGAATCGCTTCTTCCAAGACTGCCAAGAATAACTTTAGAAAACTAATTGTTTGCAAAATATGCTTTTGTGGAAAATAACCTTTAAAAGAGATGAACATCTTGAACTCAATGGTGTGGTAAAATCTGAGGACTTCTATTATGTGCATGCACATTTTTAAAGTAACAGCCCTGTAGATATCAGTTGTGGAATCAGGAATAATGTTATCTCCAAGGAAGTTTAGCAATCATTTCTACCCGGATGACTTTATTAAAGGAGAAAAATTAATTAATTATGCAATCATAGAGACTGGGGAGGGAAAAAGATCCTTTTGTCCATCTCACTGACAATGCAGGATTCGCAAAAAGAAAAGGAGTACTTGCGGCACCTTAGAGACTAACCAATTTATTTGAGCATGAGCTTTCGTGAGCTTTTCACTTCAGGGTGTTCTCCCTTACTTTATTCAGTTCAGTTTGAAAATAACTCAGTTTGTGTAGCTTCTACTATTCCCATTAGAATACTGGTCTGCAGTCCAGTAGACATCATTGTTACAATTGTTTTTTTTTTTCCTGATAGTAAACCAAGATTTTCATTTGCACAGTTTTAATCCCATTGTTTATATACCCCTGGAGCAATCTGAACACTTCTTCTCCCTCTGTTGAAATCCTTGAGATACTTGTAAATAGTAGTGATAGCCTCTCCCTCAGTCATCAATTAGCTGGGTTATACATAAACATTGTAATCATTTTTTTAGAAATCAGTCACTCCAGCACCTTGACAGTAAATCACATTTGTTCTTTTTGTCCCCTCAATTTGCTTCAGTTGTGTCTACATCTTTCTTGTACTGATGTCCCCAAATATGTACTGAGGTCAAGTCTAACACTTTACTACTTAGATTCCCATCCAACTTTCTTTCTCTGCGTCTCTCTCAACCTACTAAAGACAAAATTTAGGAAATAAAGTGTGACAAAGAACGAATGTGTGGCAGACAACACATGTATACAGGAAATTTAAAATACTGCAAGATTATGTCCTTCAGTGCAAATAACTCTCAGTTTCATGATTCTTTAATTCTATTTTGAATTATTCTGAGCAATCAAAGAGATAGGACATCAAATGTGCACGAAAGTAAATTTGGGACAAAATTGAACAAATAAGGGCCAGTTAGAGAGTTGTCTTTGCTCCACTTATCTGTTCAAATTACTTCAGCTGCTTAAACTGTCAGCATCATTACCGAGCATCCTCTGTCCAGAAACAGTCTCCCATTCATTGTTCTGAAGGGGAAGTAATCGGAGTGGTTGGATTTTCTGTGAAATATTTTTATGGACATAAGCTGGAAAAGACAATGGTAGAGGGAATATTCTGGTAGAGGGAAGGGATTTTCTTTATTTTAAATATGACCTTGTTAATCATAGATGCAAAGAGGATTTAGCTGGGACTATGCAGAAGAAAATTGGGAGAGACTCAGTGAAAATAAAATTAGTATTTTATCCACTTAATTGTCAGTGATTTTAAAACACATCTGGGTGCTACACAAAAAAATCATAAAATGACAGATTTCAATGGAATGTTAATGGAAAACTTTATAAACATATATATGTTTATGTTTATATATGTTTCATAAATATATATAATACTTTATAACTTTATAAAGTATGATAAATATATATAATTTAACCACAAATGTGAATGTAGGAATGGGGTGTGCGATTTGATTTTGGAAAGGAAGATCGTAAATAAGAGTATATTTAAGAAAATATTTAAATACTAGTCACAATCTTAGTACCTTCAAATGTTCCTTTAATATATATATAGATATATATATAGATATATATATAGTCTCTTTTTAGCCTTCCTTTCATCATCAGCAAAACCCCATCCAGAGTCCATTCAAGCCCCTATAGACTATATATATATATAGGGGCTTGAATGGACTCTGGATGGGGTTTTGCTGATGAGAAAGGAAGGCTAAAAAGAGAATATTTCCAAACAAGTAAACTTAAAGGAAATTCCCAGTGGCTACTTCTACCTTAGAGCTAAAATAAATATTTAGTGTATATAGATATGTGTATGTGTGTGTGTATAAGAAAATATTCAAATACCTATCATAGCCTCAGTGTCTTCAATAAGTAAATAGTTGGAAGCTACCATTTTAAATATACTTCTCAGCAAGTGCCTTGTTTGACTCCATCATACAGCAGTATTGAAAGAATCATCTTTCTCTTTTGAAAGCATTAGAAATTAGACTGTTTCAAAGTTGTGGCTTAGCAGGTTTGACACCTCTGAGAGGCCAAATTTAATATCTAGATACTTGGGTACCAGATATGAAACCCTGGGAGTTTGGCCATTGACTTCAGTGGAGCCAGACTTTCATCCCACATATATAAGCCCGTTTGTGAGAGAACAAAGTATTTTAGAGAGATTCCAGATTAGAGACACAAGGTGGGTGAGGTAATATCTTTTATTGGACCAACATCTATTGGAGACAGACAAACTTTCCAGCTCACACAAAGATCTTATTCAGAGATATAATTAAAGGAAAGCTTTAAAAATACATATAAAATATCTCATGAAAATGAATCATAAATTGCCTAATAACAAGAAGCGAGGTCCAGAGCCTTAGCTGATATAAATCAATGCCGCCAACAGAATCAATGCATTTATGTAGATTTATACCAGCTGTCACACCCCCTGGCTTGAAGTGGTTTCCATTATATACAGGGTTTACAGTTTGGGTCAATGGCTCACAGCACCCCCACCACACAATTTGTTTCACCACTCCTGGAAATAACTATAAAGAATATTGCTAGAGTTCTATCTTTTCATGCTGGTGCATAAAAGTTTCCTTCCTCCTTTTACATTAAGATAACCCCATTTTCAAGGTTTTTTTCAGGGAGGAACAAAAGAAGCAAAGAATCTCCAACCTACTTGTATAAGAAATGCTCATTAGTGGATCCAAAGGAAGGAATCTGAGGCAAGGGAGGAAGCCCAGAAGCAAGAGAATATAAAAATAATGTGTGGTCCTATCACCTCAGAGCAGTTACCCGTGGCAAGATTTTGATCTTTTTCAAGATTATGCTTCAGTACTCTGGGCCAGATTTTTAAAAGGTTTAGGCACATAACATGTCTGCCAATTGCATGCTCAGTTAGTGTGTGAAACTTCATTTACAAATTGGATGCTGAGTTATACAAGTGGTCAACTCTGCCCACTTGTAAGTTCATTTCTGGAAATTGCTTGCAAAAGTGAAGGGCTGAATGGTGCACAATCTTTGCCTGTGAAAATGTGCAGCTACTCTTTTTTAAAAAATATCTGTCTCTTGAAGAGCAAATCAAACAAACACACATACAACAAATATTTTTTTTTCAAGAGAGGAGTCAGACTGTCAGAAAAAAGGTAAAAATTTATATATATATATATATCCATGAGGAAGTCTTACTTATATCTCTTAATTAACATGTCTGGACAGTAATCTTTTGGGCAGTTGTCTGGAAGTTCAAAATGTCAGTGTGAAATATCATCCAGTTATATGGATTTTTTAAAATAAACATAACTAAAGTTGGAGTGCACTTAGCAACAGTGCCCTAGTTTTCTTTGCAGTAGTCTCCTTTCCTAACAAAATGCTAGCAGTGCTACCAGAATAATAACTGTAAAAGTACAGTATATTAGTTCCAGAGACATTTCAATCTAAAAGTCATTTGATATAGTACAAGTAATGATAAGGAAACCTTACAAGAGATTTGAAGGTTTGTGTAAGTCAAAATTCACATAAACCTTTGGGTGAATGATTCAGGAAACTGGATATTAACAGTTTTGTGTGATTTTCACCACCTCCTGATATCAACTGGGCTGAAAATTGTATAAAAATAGCTTTTCTTTAGGTATTTTTGCTTCCAGAAATTTGTTAAATCTCAATAAAACATTTGGGATTTGTTTCTATTTTGGTCAGAGTTACAGGTTGATTTTTTTTTTTAAATCCAAACCACTTTGCCCACCCCTAATAATTAAGGAATAAGATAAACGACTAGCTGATCATCATCAAAAAGTCAAGAACAGATTGCCCACTGTTCTTTGGCATTAGGGACGTTGCATGTCATGCAAAGACTGGCAAGCATCTGCTTAAAAATAAGAGGCTGGTTCTGTACATCAATTGTGCTATTCTTGAATCAGTCTCTTTCAATGATTGAATTTATTGTTAGGAAAGAGGGACTTTGGGACACTGTCTAGAGAGAATCATAATTTCCTCTTCTGCAAAATTCTCTACCGTACATTCAAGGCTGGGTAAGAGTAACAATCAAACCTATTAATATAGCACAATAAATGGAGCCTTAAACATTTCCCTTTCTCCCTGTATTATGTCACAGATGCTTGCATTTTCATATACAGGAAAACATTTTCACATAATTTTTGTGTGTTTAAAGAATGTTTGTATGTAAAGATTAATTTTTCAAACTTTCAGGAAGCCATTGTTCTTAAATTATAGCACAACTAGGGAGATCATGTCTTACTAATCTATTAGAGTTCTTTAAGGGGGTCAACAAAACATGTGGACAAGGGGGATACAGTGAACATAGTGTACTTAGATTTCCAGAAAGCTTTTGACAACGTCCCTCACCAAAGGCTCTTATGTAAATTAAGTTCTATGGGATAAGAGGGAAGATCCTTTCATGGATTGAGAACTGGTTAAAAGACAGGGAACAAAGGGTAGGAATCAATGGTAAATTTTCAGAATGGAGAGGGGTAACTAGTGGTGTTCCCCAAGGGTCAGTCCTTAGACCAATCCTATTCAACCTATTCATAAATGATCTGGAGAAAGGGATAACCAGCGAGGTGGCAAAGTTTGCAGATGATACTAAACTGCTCAACATAGTTAAGACCAAAGCAGACTGTGAAGAACTTCAAAAAGATCTCACAAAACTAAGAGATTGGGCAACAAAATGGCAAATGAAATGTAATGTGGATAAATGTAAAGTAATGCATATTGGAAAAATAACCCCAATTATACATACAATATGATGGGGGCTAATTTAGCTACAACTAATAAGAAGAAAGATCTTGGAGTCATCGTGGATAGTTCTCTGAAGATGTCCACGCAGTATGCAGCAGCAGTCAAAAAAGCAAACGGGATGTTAGGAATCATTAGGAATCATGGGGGGGGGAGGGATAGCTCAGTGGTTTGAGCATTGGCCTGCTAAACCCAGGGTTGTGAGTTCAATCCTTGAGGGGGCCATTTAGGGATCTGGGGCAAAAATTGGGGATTGGTCCTGCTTTGAGGAGGGGGTTGGACTAGATGACCTCCTGAGGTCCCTTCCAACCCTGATATTCTATGATTCTATGATTAAAAAAGGATAGAGAATAAGACAGAAAATATCTTATTGCCCTCATATAAATCCATGGTACTCCCATATCTTGAATACTGCATACAGATGTGGTCCCTTCATCTCAGAAAAGATATACTGGCATTGGAAAAGGTTCAGAAAAGGGCAACTAAAATGATTAGGGGTTTGGAAGGGGTCCCATATGAGGAGAGATTAAAGAGGCTTGGACTTTTCAGCTTGGAAAAGAGGAGCCTGAGGAGGGATATGATAGAGGTATATAAAATCATGAGTGGTGTGGAGAAAGTGAATAAAGAAAAGTTATTTACTTGTTCCCATAATATAAGAACTAGGGGCCACCAAATAGAATTAATGGGTAGCAGGTTTAAAAAAAATAAAAATAAGTTCTTCACTCAGCTCACAGTCAACCTGTGGAACTCCTTGCCTGAGGAGGTTGTGAAGGCTAGGACTATAACAGGGTTTAAAAGAGAACTAGATAAATTCATGGAGGTTAAGTTCATTAATGGCTATTAGCCAGGATGGGTAAGTAATGGTGTCCCTAGCCTCTTTTGTCAGAGTATTGAGATGGATGGCAGCAGAGAGATCACTTGATCATTACCTGTTAGGATTCACTCCCTCTGGGGCACCTGGCATTGGCAACTGTTGGTAGACAGGATACTGGGCTGGATGGACTTTGGTCTGACCCAGTATGGCCATTCTTATATTCTTATGTTCTTTAACTGGTTGAGAAAAAAATGGTAATTTGCTTCCATTTTTTCTCTCCCCCAGCTATGTCCTTTTTGTCACCAAAAAGTTTCAAATGTTGATTTTTGCAACCATCTCTATAAACTAGATTTAAAAACTATGTCTTCAGGCCTGATTTTGCAAAGTGATTCACTTGGAAAGACCCTTATTCTCAGAAAGAAGCCTTTGCTGGATTGCGGTCTTTGATTGCATATTCCATAGGACAGGGAATGTGACTTCTTTTTTTTAGGTGCAAAGTGCTATATAATGGTATGTCTTTCTATACATTATTTTATGTTTAAATTAAATACCATTAAATGCAGGAGATTTTGGTTCTGCTGTATGTGCAACATTATTTGTTTACTCATCTCACAGCTATAACCAATCTTGAACGTACATAAACAATATTAGTACCTATCATAATACAATTAAAAATGCTTTTTAGTTCTACATACTTTACAGAACTTGGTTTTGTTTGCTTTAATATGCAACATTAGGAAGACATCTAAGGTTTGTGTTTTTTCACCTCAGACTGGGTGTTTTCTGGAGTCAGATGTTTCCACATTAAGTTGCCAGCTTTTCTGACCTTATAAGCCTGCCACTTTATATCTTCATACTTAGAGATATCTCTTAGCTCCAACAATGTCTGCTCCATTTTTGTTGCTAAATAATGCTTCAGGGCTATCCCTGTAAGGTATCCTCTTGTTTTCTATATTAAGCCATTAGTCTTCCGTTACCTCGCTTGGAGGCATTTCATACTGCTAGCAAATTGTTCTGTGAATCATTGACTCTACGTTTTTGTTGTTATGTTTTTTGTTGTTGTTTTTATAGGCAGTTGTTTGTGAAGTGCAGTTTAGCTATAGTTGGTGGGCTATTCAATTAGCTTTTGTGATTGACAGTTATACATTTCCTTACACTATTCTGATCTTGTACTTTGTCATATTTACTCATATTTCTTTCATATACTGAGATGGATTAAACCCAACTAAGATCCACATCTGATACAAACAGAGTGCCCAAGCATAAATTTGTCAGGATCAATGATGACACAATGCGGGGAGAGATCGCTCGGTGGTTTAAGCATTAGCCTGTTAAACCCAGGGTTGTGAGTTCAATCCTTGAGGGGGCCATTTGGGGATTTGGGCCAAAAATTGGGGATTGGCCCTGCTTTGAGCAGGGGGGTAGACTAGATGACCTACTAAGGTCCATTCCAATCCTGATATTCTATGATTCACAAAGGTTAGTTGGATCCTCCCACTGAGCTATTCTGATAGCAGAAGTTGCAACCGTGCATAAATCTGCTGAGTAAATTTTGTTGACTCACTGTGTCATGTGCAGTTCAATTACTTCACAAGGACATAAGAGATGAGGACATAACTTACCAGGAGCAGAAACAAGAAGGTCCTGCAGGAAACTCTTAGCATAACCAAGTTTAAGGGGAGATTTTAGGCTGAGGTTGATGAGGTTATGAGGTTGTTTTTCTTTTTCAGTCACCATTAAAGCAAACTTTGAGAAGGTGGATACCCATGGGCAGAATCTGCTGAATGGTCTCACTTTAACACTTTTAGTATCATAATTTATCAACTGTATTTTGAAAAATCAGATCTAAGGGCTCACTCCTAATCTCCTAGGGGGGTGGGGGATTTAGCAGTAGCAGCTGAACATAATAATGAGTAAATGAAGTATATGCCAACATATTTTTCCTTTGCATCCATTCTTTGAGTTTTAGGAAAGCAGGCTGTTCCCCATCCCCCATTTTATTGCTTATTGACTTGTCAGATTTGGAAATTTACTTAATTAAGCCACTTCTTCTGCATATTTTATTGTTGGGATCTACAAAGTTATAGTTTATTGCTGAGATGATGTGCTTACTCTGAGAAAGATTCAACGTTATTATTAATTGCTGGTGATTGTATAAATGGGAAGTTTGGTGGGGGATGCGGTGAATAGCAATTTTCATTATTCAACTAGTGCAAGCAATATTTGTCAAACAGCAATGTGAATAATTATTGACCTTATGAGACCTTCAAGGCAGAATTTTTTGTGTGTGTGTGCAGATGAATACAATTGTGCTTCCACAAATAAATAGTCAATGGACTAAGAACTTGTATTGATGGTCTGAACATATAGAATCTAGAGTCTGGACTTTGCTATAAAAATTTAAAAAAACAGACTTTTGTTAAATTAAAAGGTAACTTTCACACACACACACACACACACACACACACACACACACACACTCCCCTCCTTCCCCCGGTTGCAAAGAAAAACTTTTCAAAAGTTAATATTGTGTGAAGTATGTCATCTTCCTGGGTCGGCAGACAGCCTGAAATACTGACTGAGGGGTATGAACTTCACTGAATTTGAATCATCCAGCAAATCTAGTGGAGTTGCTTTAGTCTGCATATTTTTCATAAACCAAAACTTAATAGATTCAAACAGCTGACCCAAAATGCTTCTCAGCAGGAGCAGTTTCTAATTTCTTGAACACCGTTTTTCCCCCTCCCCCATTACTGAAGACTGAAGTGTAAGAGATGGAAGTGCACAGTGAATGCTGCAGCTGATGAAGTGGGAATTTTAGTTTCAAACTCATTATCACTGATACAGACTGAATTGTGAAGATAGAGAGATGATGCCCTTCCCCCAGTCCTATGACAAATTTTGAGATGATTTTAAGTATATTTTTAACGGCAAGCAGAGCTGGTAACACAGCTGGGATGCAAGCCAAGTTATTAAAATGGCCAGTGAATTTCCGACAGCTTGCAGTTATGTCAGCAGACCACTGAGCATCCATCAAAAAACTCATGCAGTGGTAGCAGCCAACTAGAGTCCTTGTTACAGCAGGAAAGGACAGAGTGAATATTTTAGTGAATTTCTCAGGCACAGGGCCATTTTAATTAGAAATAGTTGTTCCAGAAAAGTTATGGTCATGCTTGATCTGCAGGTACATCAACACACTGCTAGCATTTTGTTTTACCATGCAGACTGTCAGAGACCAGGACATGGAGAGTCATATCTAGTGGTATGAGCAGGATTATCTGGAGTGAGGCAGGACAGGGGCAAGACTGGGAAAAAGCACAGAAGCTATCACACCCATGAGCAAATGCTTTGAGCAGCCACCACTCTGGTGTTGCTGCTCAGCTTTAGAGGTGGTCTACTGACACTTCCTACCAATTAGGTGATGTAGCCAATCAGGACGCTTACTGCAGACCAGCTGTGCTTGTTAGGTTGTGTGGTGCCTGCACCACTAAGTACTTTTTAAAGGGTAATTTCTACCATGCTGCATGTAGTGGAGTCAGCTGGCATTCATATGAATGGCCCATTCCGCTGGCCTGTCTACTTGTTTAAATTGTCCTTCATTGGTGAGCTCCTCAGAGCAGGGATCATCCCCCGTTATATATCTAGGAATCGCACAGTACATTGTGGACACTACTACAAGCAAATATTAAATAATGAGCATAGGTATTTGTGTCATTCCCTAGGGTGTACCCTGAAGTGCTGAATACCCCTAGTTCTCCAGCCTGGGATATCTTTTGCATTGTTTTGCTACTGAACAAACCTCTCCAGACCCTGATCACTCTCAGCCGCCAGCATGCAAAGTCACTGCCATCTGAGTACATGAATGTTATGCCCAGTCATTTGTGAATAGATAAAGGGTGACACCAGCATATCCCTCAGCCCCAGCCTTGCCACCCAGAAATGTGTATCTTGTACCATTCAGTAGCCCACTGGACCATATAAGCTCATAAATTAGTTTGTCATTCCAGCAAAGGGTAATTAATATGTCCCAGCCCGGTTGACCTGAATAGAGATTTCCCAAACATGTCAATGAAATGCATTGGTTTAGAGAAAACAGTAAAACAAGTTTATTAACTTGAGAAAGATAGATTTTAAGTGATTATAAGTGATAAGGTATATAAGACAGAGTTGGTTACAAAAGAAATAAAAAGATAAACACACAAGCTATTTCCTAAACTTTACCAAAGCTAATAAGCAAAAAGGTTTCTCACATCCAAAAGCTTTCCACAGTCTGTACTGGCTGTAAATCCTCCAGGCCAGGACAACTCTGCCTAGTTCAATGATACACCTTTGTCTTTCAAGTGATCTTCCTGCCGTGAGTAGAGATGAGAGAGGCGAGGTGATGAGGAGGCCACTGTCTCTTCTTTTTATAATCTGACCCTTTGTACTGGAAAAGTCTTTGCTGGATCATGGGAGCAGGCACTTCCATGGTGTACATCAGTTGCCAACCATCCTTCAGGTGACTTGTAAATTTATTGTTTACGACATCACTGCTGGTGAATTTCCAGTTAAGCAGGTCACATTAGCACCTAGTCAGTGTGCCAATGTGCCTTTTTCTTTGAGAAAATGGCATGAGGATGGTACCCAAAGCTACAGCATATTTCAGTAACAATCATAAGTAAAATCTCATAGCTTCATGTACACTGTTGATACACACATTTTAACAGGACAATGATGTTCATTACATAATGCATTTTCAAATGATGCCTCACAAGACCTAATTTAACAAAAAGTATAACCATATAAAAATGATGAATGCAGGGTAGATGGTGTCATAATACCTATATCTTGAAGTTTCCATAATGAAAAATTTTGGATAGTTTGTTCTGCTGGGCATTTTGAAATTTCATTTTTTTGTCCTGATTCAGAACAAAGGGAAATTTCAAAATGTCAGAATTTCCCACATGATGCAAAATTCTGCTTTCTGTCTAGCTCTGTACAGCAGCAATGCTCTGAGTACTTTATATACATTCAGACAGTTACTTTGAATAAGGCTATCAGCAAGGAATCCCTGCAGCCAATGTAGTAGGGCAGGATGAGGAGCAAGAAGGGAAAGGGTAGAATCAGGGACTTCCTCGTCTGATGTCCTTCAGAAATGGGTTGATGTGTGTGTGTGTGTGTGGTGGGGGAGGGATGGATGGGACATTGGTAGTCAACATTCGATCCCCAGAGTAGGAACAGAGCTAGATAAGGCATAGGCACTATAACCTATCCCTAGTTCCCTGGGTCCTGGAGTCATGTGATTAGTTCATCTTCTAGAGGAAAACCCACTATTTTTCTGCCCTCATGGTTGAAAAGAAAAGCTTGAAAAGAAAAGAAAAGAAAAGAAAAGAAAAGTATAACCAATTCAGTGACATCTGTCTGAGTCTGCAGACATCCATAACACATCCATCCTGACACAGAGAAGAAAGGAGAGCAGCAGAATACAGACACTGGACTTCAGAAAAGCAGACTTTGACTAACTCAGGGAACAAATGGGAAGGATCCTCTGGGAGAATAACATGAGGGGGAAAGGAGTCCAGGAGAGCTGGCTGTATTTTAAAGAATCCTTATTGAGGTTACAGGGAAAAAACATCCCGATGTGTAGAAAGAATAGTATATATGGCAGGCAACCAGCTTGGCTTCACAGTGAAATCCTTGCTGATCTTAAACACAAAAAAAGAAGTTTACAAGAAGTGGAAGACTGGACAAATGACCAGGGAAGATTATAAAAATATTGCTCGGGCATGCAGGAGTGAAATCAGGAAGGCCAAATCACACCGGGAGGTGCAGCTAGCAAGAGACTTTAAGAGTAACAAGAAGGGTTTCTTCAGGTATGCTAGCAACAAGAAGAAAGTCAAGGAAAGTGTGGGCCCCTTACTGAATGAAGGAGGCAACCTAGTGACAGAGGATGTGGACAAAGCTAATGTACTCAATGCTTTTTTTGCCTCTGTCATCACGAACAAGGTCAGCTCCCAGAGTACTGCACTGGGCAGCACAGCATGGGGAGGAGGGGAGCAGCCCTCTGTGGAGAAAGAAGTGGTTCGGGACTGTTTAGAAAAGCTGGACGAGCACAAGTCCATGGGGCCAGATGCGTTGCATCCGAGAGTGCTGAAGGAGTTGGCGGATATGATTGCAGAGCCATTGGCCATTATCTTTGAAAACTTATGGTGATCGGGGGAAGTCCCGGATGACTGGAAAAAGGCTAAAGAAGTGCCCATCTTTAAAAAAGGGAAGAAGGAGGATCCTGGGAACTACAGGCCAGTCAGCCTCATCTCAGTCCCTGGAAAAACCATGGAGCAGGTCCTCAAGGAATCAATCCTGAAGCACTTACATGAGAGGAAAGTGATCAGGAACAGCCAGCATGGATTCACCAATGGCAGGTCATGCCTGACTAATCTAATTGCCTTCTATGATGAGATAACTGGCTCTGTGGATGAGGGGAAAGCAGTGGATGTGTTAGTCTTTGACTTTAGCAAAGCTTTTGACACGGTCTCCCACACTATTCTTGCCAGCAAATTAAAGAAGTATGGGCTGGATGAATGGACTATAAGGTAGATAGAAAGCTGGCTAGATCATCAGGCTCAACGGGTAGTGATCAATAGCTCCATGTCTAGTTGGCAACTGGTATCAAGTGGAGTGACCCAAGGTCGGTCCTCGGGACGGTTTTGTTCAATATCTTCATAAATGATCTGGAGGATGATGTGGATTGCACCCTCAGCAAGTTTGCAGATGACACTAAACTGGGAGGAGAGGTAGATACGCTGGAGGCTAGGGATAGGATTCAGAGGGCCCTAGACAAATTAGAGGATTGGGCCAAAAGAAATCTGATGAGGTTCAACAAGGACAAGTGCATATTCCTGCACTTAGGACGGAAGAATCCAATGCACCGCTTCAGAGTAGGGACTGAATGGCTCGGCAGCAGTTCTGCAGAAAAGGATCTAGGGGTTACAGTGGACGAGAAGCTGGGTATGAGTCAACAGTGTGCCCTTGTTGCCAAGAAGGCCAATGGCATTTTGGGCTGTATAAGTAGGGGCATAGCGAGCAGATCGAGGGATGTGATCGTTCCCCTCTATTCGACATTGGTGAGGCCTCATCTGGAGTACTGTGTCCAGTTTTGGGCCCCATACTACAAGAAGGATGTGTAAAAATTGGAAAACGTCCAGCAGAGTGCAACAAAAATGATTAGGGGACTGGAACACATGACTTATGATGAGAGGTTGAGGGAACTGGGATTGTTTAGCCTGCAGAAGAGAAGAATGAGGGGGGATTTGATAGCGATCCTGAAAAGTGGTTCCAAAGAGGATGGCTCTAGACTGTTTTCAGTGGTAGCAGATGACAGAACAAGGAGTAATGGTCTCAAGTTGCAGTGGGGGAGGTTTAGGTTGATATTAGGAAAATCTTTTTTACTGGGAAGGTGGTGAAACACTGGAGTGCGTTACCTAAGGAGGTGGTGGAATCTCCTTCTGTCAAGGTTCCTTCCCCACTCTGAACTCTAGGGTACAGATGTGGGCACCTGCATGAATACCTCCTAAGCTTACTTTTACCAGCTTAGGTTAAAGCTTTCCCAAGGTACAAACTATTTTACCCTTTGCCCTTGGACTTCCACTGCCACCACCAAACGTTTATCTGGGTTTATTTTATTAGGAAAGCATTGTTTGGAAATGTCTTTCCCCTCAAAATCCTCCCAACCCTTGCAACCCACTTCCTGGGGAAGGTTTGATAAAAATCCTCACCAATTTGCATAGGTGACCACAGACCCAAACCCTTGGATCTTAAGAACAATGAAAAAAGCATTCAGTTCTTGAAAAGAAGGATTTTAATAGAAGTAACAATAAAAAGAATCATCTCTGTAAAATCAGGATGGTAAATACCTTACAGGGTAATTAGATTCAAAACATAGAGAATCCCTCTAGGCAAAACCTTAAGTTACAAAAAGACACACAGACAGGAATATCCATTCTATTCAGCACAGCTTATTTTCTCAGCCATTTAAAGAAATCATAATCTAACACATATCTAGCTAGATTATTTACTAAATTCTCGGACTCCATTCCTGTTCTGTCCCCAGCAAAATTATCACCCAGACAGACCCAGACCCTTTGTTTTTCTCCCTCCTCCCAGCTTTTGAAAGTATCTTGTCTCCTCATTGGTCATTTTGGTCAGGTGCCAGCAAGGTTATCCTAGCTTCCTAACCCTTTACAGGTGAAAGGATTTTTCCTCTGGCAGGAGGGATTTTAAAGGTGTTTACCCTTCCCTTTATATTTATGACATCTTCCTTAAAAGTTTTTAAGGTCAGGCTTGACAAAGCCCTGGCTGGGATGATTTAGTTGGGGATTGGTCCTGCTTTGAGCAGGGGGTTGGACTAGATGACCTCCTGAGGTCCCTTCCAACCCTGATATTCTATGGTTCTATGATTCTATAACCAGTATTTCTAAGAGGTGTAATCCTGCCCCCCAAGCACCTGAACAGGATGTTAGTTCTGAGACCCACTGCTGTGGGTATGGTGCCCACACTACTCTGAAAGAAGACTCTGTGTGTGGCAGAGTTATCCCATCCCACCCATCCAGGTGGAAACATCCCAGCTACTACTTTGCCCAGATCTCATGGGCAGCGAGACCTCTGCTACTATTTCTATTGGCAATAATGAGTGCAACTGTTGTAGCCCACCTGTGATAATAAGGTACCCCGCCTGACACCACCATTCCAAATGGACATCACATTCCATGGTGCAATCCCAACCAGTGAGGGGTTGTGTCTCTACCTGCCTTGCAACCTTGGGTGCCTTATAATGCTTTGCTTCTGTAGCTCCCAACCTGGGCCACTCACAGCCAAACAGCATGCCGTCACACCCTGAGTGTCTGCGTATAGCTACAGCCCTGAACCAGAAGTTCTGACCCCAGCAGCCTGTCAGCAACAGACCAACCACACTCTGGCTACCACCTGCCTTAGTTTCTAACTAAAGGGTGACCCCCAACACATTTTGGGTGATCCCCAAGAATGATTTTTTCCCCAAAAAAAATGTATACTGCACTGTCCAGCTCTCTCCCTGACAGTTCAGATATTAGAGGTTCTAAGGGGTCAATATGCAGTAGTTTGCTACTTTAACTGGAGTTACCAAACAGTTTAGTTTAAACTGGATTAGTTTAGATTAAAAAATGAAACAAGTTTATTTAGCTACAAAGTGATAGATTTTAAGTAAGTACAAGGATAAGAATTAAAGTCAGAAATGGTTACAAGACACATAAAGATAAAAAGCTTTCCAATATTTAAAACTTAACAGACAAGACTTGATTCAAGGTAAAATCCCTACCATGTATTCCCAGCAACATTGTTGACCAAATTCTGAGGTCAGGACCCCTACCAAAGTCAAAGGTCTGATTCCTTTGTCTTCATATATAAGAAAGAAAGAAACTGTTTTGCCCCTCACTTTTGTAGTCTAGTTACCCATTGAAATTCGTTTTCCTGAGCGAGTTGCATCAGCTTATTCTTTGTCCTTGAGAAAATTATTTACTCCCTCTTGCTGTTCCAAAGACTTTGCTTACTACTTATATATAAGCGGAGGTAAACACACATTCCTTTGTTTAAGATAGACCTATTTAACATCTTCTGCCTAGTCAGGGCTACGTGGATTGCAACATGTGCTAACACCACCATACAGGAGGGATTCATAACTTTACATATAATGTTGCTACATACATTTCAGCATGATATTATTGCCAAGTGATTTATTAGTTTTCAAATGATACTTCAGAAGGCATATTGTGTACAAAGATTATTACAATGGGTATAGGGTGTGAATACAGGGTGCATTCGGTCACAGTGGGGCAGTATCATAGTTCAGGGGTGGAGAGCCCTTGCCAATGATCTCAAGGTCCTGGATTTTATGAATTTGCACCTGGGCAGGAAAGGGACCTGATATATCTTGAGTTTAGTAAGGCTTTGGACACAGTCCCACATGGCATTCTCATAAGCAAACTAGGGAAACTAGGGAAATGTGGTTTAGATGAAATTGCTTTTGGGTGTGTGCACAACTGGCTGAATGATCATACTCAAACAGTATCAATGGTTCACTGTAAAACTGAGGCAATGTATCTAGTGGAATCCAGAAGGGGTCAGTCCTGGGTCCCATACTATTTAATATTTTTATTAATTATTTGGATAATGAAGGGGGGAGTATGCTTATAAAATGTGTAAATGGCACCAAGATGTGAGGGTTTGGGCAGGATTAGAATTAAAAACTACTTTGACAAATTGGAGAATTGGTCTAAAATCAAGAAGATGAATTTAAATAAAGACAAATGCGAAGTACTTTACTTAGGAAGGAAAAATCAAATGAACAACTGCAAAATGTAGAATAAGTGGCTTTCTAACTATAAGGATAACTAAGTACTAGAAAAGGCTTCCAAGGGAGGTTGTGGAATCCCCATCATTGGAGGCTGAACAAGCATGTAAGTTTTCCTCTAAGAGATTTGTACTGGAATTGGTGTGGGAACTCAGCAATTTCAACTGTAATGTGTGGTCCCTGCATGCATGCTATAATGAATTATATTTGTTCATGTGAATTCCGTATCCTTAAGTGTTTAGGCACTATGACTCCAAACAGATGGTATGATGTAATTTTAAATCCTTTTTCAAAGTCACCAGGCCCAAGGCCTAGCATTCTTGTGCTTGAAAGTGGAACAAAATTACCAATGATGTCTGACGAAATAGAACAAAACATAATCTGTGACACTCCAGTACAAATAAATGACTGATGTATATGAAAAGTGACTTAGTTCAATTTACTCCAAACTCAGCTGCACAGTTTTCAGAAGGAAGCTGTCAAGTAGCAATGAAGCTGTTGTACATACAGATGGCCGTGTTTCCTCCTAGGCAGGGACATCTGCACCTGTCCCATCCTTAGTAGAAAGTACTCATCTGGTTACCAATTACCCTTTCAATGCATTCTGATTATTCTTAATTGTTCCCACTAGAAAGCCATTTTATTTTGTGTTAGCTGTGTAAAATTCATTTTCTTTTCGAAGTTTGTTTGTATAAATAAGCACCAAAAATGTTTTTTATAGGACACAAGCAATTTCTAAAATCTCACAAAACACTTGTCTCTAAATTATTATAAAATGTAGCTTTTAAATCTCATTTTAACAAGTGTTCAAATCCTAGAATCACCAACAATAAATGATAAATAACTGAACAATACTGACTTCAACCCATGGAAATTTAAGAAGGTAAACATCTTCCTCTTACTAAGCTATTGTTAAGTATAACCAAATCTCCTGCTTCAATAAAAATTGTACTTCTGCAAGGGTCAGGGTCACCCATCACACCCAGCATTGCACAAGTGCAGTGGTTCTCAAAAGTTTGTACTGGTGACCCCTTTCACATAGCAAGCCTCTGAGTGTGACCCCCCCCCTTATAAATTAAAAACTCTTTTAAATATTTTTAACACCATCATAAATGCTGGAGGCAACGCAGAGTTTGGGGTGGAGGCTGACAGCTCGCGACCCCCCCATGTAATAACCTTGCGACCCCCTGAGGGGTCCCGACCCCCAGTTTGAGACCCCCCGGCACAAGTGCTTAGATAATTTATGAGTCAGGAGGCTGGCTTGCCTTGTAGCATTTGGAGCGAGGATACACAATAGTCTTTATCCAAGATGGCATTTTTTTCTTCTGCCTGTGGCTCTTCGTAAGGTCTTTGCTGTGCTCATCCTACCATAATGGGGAGTTGAGTGTAGCGGACCTGGCTGATATTCTGGACAGTTTAGCCAGCATGATATGATGCTGAAAGCAGCTACTTAGCCCCTGTGTAGTCCAAGTCCCTCAGGCCCAGAAAAGGCAAGGATCTCAGTGAACTATCCATTCTCTCTATTAGGCTACATCAGATTCAGATCCCTATTTGTTCCCCTTCTTGGGAACTCTGAGGTTACATCAGGCCTGGAGCAGCAGTAATTCTTGCAGAATCACCAGTAAGAGAAGAGAAAAGAGTTTGGTGATAGTTAAATTCAGTGGGAGCGACTGTTGATAAGGCGAGTAGGAGCCGAACTACTCCTTCTTGCCTTTTATTAGCTGCGTAGCCTGACAGGCCACCTTTTGGAGCTCACAACCCAGCTGACAGGTGGGAACTGGTCTACTTCACTGCCTTCTTAGAGCTATCTCTTGCTGTTCCTACACTGGATCATTCCTCCCTCAGCCAGATATAAGGCTTAAAGCACCTTTATGCCTCTCTGGTCCCTTTAGTCAGCATAAAGGAGCCAGAGTGGGTGAGATCTGTTCCCCCCAAGCCTAAATGACATGTTAACAAAAATAGGCATAGGTACAAGAGTCTTGACTACATTAAACTAGGGAATTTTTCTAATGAATTTTCTTTGTGTGGACATGGCCATCGAGGACAAACTGTCTAAGAAGAATGGTAGATTACAAAAGAAAATGAGTAGGATTCTAATCAGTTTTATTTGGCTGTCTCTTATCCCATTCAATTTTTTTACCCTCATAGGAGACAGCAAATTAGCGAGGTCCCCAAAGAGCTTGATACTGAAGTAAACCACCTTGGAGTAGCCAAGAATCTTAACCAATTTCCTTTTGTATGATCTTCTTCAGGGTACTGTTTACAAAGAGAGAACAACTGCAGATATAGGATCCTACCCAGTTTCTCTTTGCAGTCTGCTAGCTCCCTATAAAATTTGATATAGGGAGTTGTCAAGGTTCCTTCCCCACTCTGAACTCTAGGGTACAGATGTGGGGACCTGCATGAAAGACCCCCCCCAAGCTTATTCTTACCAGTTTAGGTTAAAAACTTCCCCAAGGTACAAACTTTGCCTTGTTCTTGACAGTATGCTGCCACCACCAAGAATTTTAAACAAAGAACAAGGAAAGAGATCACTTGGAGACCTCTTCCCACAAAATATCCCTGCCAAGCCCTACAACCCCTTTCCTGGAGAAGGCTTGATAATAATCCTCACCAATTGGTACAGGTGAATACAGACCCAAAACCTTGGATCTTAAGAACAATGAAAAATCAATCAGGTTCTTAAAAGAATAATTTTATTTAAAGAAAAGGTAAAAGAATCACCTCTGTAAAATCAGGATGGTAAATATTTTACAGGGTAATCAGATTCAAAACACAGAGAATCCCTCGAGGCAAAACCTTAAGTTACAAAAAGACACAAAAACAGGAATATACATTCCCTCAAGCACAGCTTATTTTACAAGCCATTAAACAAAAGAAAATCTAACACATTTTATAGCTAAATTACTTACTAACTTTACAGGAGTTGTAAGACTACATTCTTGATCTGTTCCTGGCAAAAGCAACACACAGACAGACCAAACCCTTTGTTCCCCCCCTCCAGATTTGAAAGAATCTTGTCCCCACATTGGCCATTTTGGGTCAGGTGCCACCCGGGTTACCTTAGCTTGTTAACCCTTTACAGGTGAAAGGATTTTGCCTCTGGCCAGGAGGGATTTTATAGCACTGTATACAGAAAGGTGGTTACCCTTCCCTTTATCGGGGACATATTTCCTGGTGCAACTGCTAGAGGAGTCAACTGGGGGGGGGGAGCTTTTCTTGACCTGCTGCTCACAAACCGGGAAGAATTAGTAGGGGAAGCAAAAGTGGATGGGAATCTGGGAGGCAGTGACAATGAGTTGGTTGAGTTCAGGATCCTGACACAGGGAAGAAAGGTAAGCAGCAGGATATGGACCCTGGACTTCAGGAAAGCAGACTTCGACTCCCTCAGGGAACAGATGGGTAGGATCCCCTGGGGGACTAACATGAAGGGGAAAGGAGTCCAGGATAGCTGGCTGTATTTCAAGGAATCCCTGTTGAGGTTACAGAGACAAACCATCCCGATGTGTCGAAAGAATAGTAAATATGGCAGGCAACCAGCTTGGCTTAACGGTGAAATCCTAGCGGATCTTAAGTATAAAAAAGAAGCTTACAAGAAGTGGAAGGTTGGACATATGACCAGGGAGGAGTATAAAAATATTGCTCGGGCATGTAGGAATGAAATTAGGAGGGCCAAATTGCACCTGGAGCTGCAGCTAGCAAGAGATGTTAAGAGTAACAAGAAGGGTTTCTTCAGGTATGTTGGCAACAAGAAGAAAGCCAAGGAAAGTGTGTGCCCCTTACTGAATGAGGGAGGCAACCTAGTGACAGAGGATGTGGAAAAAGCTAATGTACTCAATGCTTTTTTGGCCTCTGTCTTCACGAACAAGTTCAGCTCCCAGACTGCTGCGCTGGGCATCACAACATGTGGAATAGATGGCCAGCCCTCTGTGGAGAAAGAGGTGGTTAGGGACTATTTAGAAAAGCTGGACGTGCACAAGTCCATGGGGCCGGACGAGTTGCATCCGAGAGTGATAAAGGAACTGGCGGCTGTGATTGCAGAGCCATTGGCCATTATCTTTGAAAACTCGTGGCGAACAGGGGAAGTCCCGAATGCCTGGAAAAAGGCTAATGTAGTGCCAATCTTTAAAAAAGGGAAGAAGGAGGATCCTGGGAACTACAGGCCAGTCAGCCTCACCTCAGTCCCCGGAAAAATCATGGAGCAGGTCCTCAAAGAATCAATCCTGAAGCACTTACATGAGAGGAAAGTGATCAGGAACAGTCAGCATGGATTCACCAAGGGAAGGTCATGCCTGACTAATCTAATTGCCTTCTATGATGAGATTACTGGTTCTGTGGATGAAGGGAAGGCAGTGGATGTATTGTATCTTGACTTTAGCAAAGCTTTTGACACTGTCTCCCACAGTATTCTTGTCAGCAAGTTAAAGAAGTATGGGCTGGATGAATGCACTATAAGGTGTGTAGAAAGTTGGCTAGATTGTCGGGCTCAACGGGTAGTGATCAATGGCTCCATGTCTAGTTGGCAGCCGGTGTCAAGTGGAGTGCCCCAGGGGTCGGTCCTGGGGCCGGTTTTGTTCAATATCTTCATAAATGATCTGGAGGATGGTGTGGATTGCACTCTCAGCAAATTTGCGGATGATACTAAACTGGGAGGAGTGGTAGATACGCTGGAGGGCAGGGATAGGATACAGAGGGACCTAGACAAATTGGAGGATTGGGCCAAAAGAAATCTGATGAGGTTCAATAAGGATAAGTGCAGTGTCCTGCACTTAGGACGGAAGAACCCAATGCACAGCTACAGACTAGGGACCGAATGGCTAGGCAGCAGTTCTGCAAAAAAGGACCTAGGGGTGACAGTGGACGAGAAGCTGGATATGAGTCAGCAGTGTGCCCTTGTTGCCAAGAAGGCCAATGGCATTTTGGGATGTATAAGTAGGGGGATAGCGAGCAGATTGAGGGACATGATCGTCCCCCTCTATCCGACATTGGTGAGGCCTCATCTGGAGTACTGTGTCCAGTTTTGGGCCCCACACTACAAGAAGGATGTGGATAAATTGGAAAGAGTCCAGCGAAGGGCAACAAAAAATATTAGGGGTCTGGAACACATGACTTATGAGGAGAGGCTGAGGGAACTGGAATTGTTTAGTCTGCGGAAGAGAAGAATGAGGGGGGATTTGATAGCTGCTTTCAACTACCTGAGAGGTGGTTCCAGAGAGGATGGTTCTAGACTATTCTCAGTGGAGGAAGAGGATAGGACAAGGTGTAATGGTCTCAAGTTGCAGTGGGGGAGGTTTAGGTTGGATATTAGGAAAAACTTTTTCACTAGGAGGGTGGTGAAACACTGGAATGCGTTGCCTAGGGAGGTGGTGGAATCTCCTTCCTTAGAAGTTTTTAAGGTCAGGCTTGACAAAGCCCTGGCTGGGATGATTTAATTGGGGATGGGTCCTGCTTTTGAGCAGGGGGTTGGACTAGATGACCTCCTGAGGTCCCTTCCAACCCTGATATTCTATGATTCTATGATTCTATGATTCTATATTTATGACAGGAGTAAATTCAAAGGGAACAAGAATTCTTGTATGGTAGTGTACTTTTGAAGCTGGCTTGCACAGATGCCTCATTTGACACAGCATTCTAGGGCGATATCTGTGCATCCTGCACCTAAAACTGGTACTAAAAGACTTTGGGTTTGATCAAATCAATGATCTCATAAAGACTCAGGATACGTAAACATTTTCCACTTGATGCAGAGAGAGTGATTGAAGCAGCATGTCCCTTCCCCCATCAGATGCAGGATGTGTGGCCAATATTTTAATGTATGCCTTATTAGTTTATTTTTAACAAAGGCTTCTGGCAGGTAAACAAGGCATACAACAAACAAGGCAGCAAACAAGGCCTCCAACAGTAACACATAAATTAAATAAAATCACCCTTTAACAGAAAACTATACACGCACTCTCCAGAATGCCCAATTTTCAGTGATCTCAATTTGTGTATGTTGGGTGAGAATACCACATATGCAGATTCAAGATACTTGGGTTTATTAATTCAAAACTTTATTTTAACCAAAAGCTTTCCTTGTGATTACAATTCCTATTAAAGTGAGAATTGATAGACACACAGAAAAAAGCAATGTCACAATGGATTATTCCTATGAAGCTCCCAACTGCCCTTTACAATCTCCCACATATTATACACATCCAAATTGCATATTCATTAGTTCTCTTCCAAACACCATTAAGCATTATGAACAAGTATCTTATGTAACTCATACACTATGCATGCATGAAGTTTAAATAGCATAGCTTTTGGTGTCCCTTGCTATTTTCATATTACGCTGTAATTGTGCTTATTTTAGCCAGGTCACTTTGACCTGTTTCTCTGCATGAGGGCTTTTGGGGGCTTTGCAATCTTTTTTTTTTTTTTTTCTAAATTGCCTTTTGGAAGTACATTTTGTAGGTCTGTAGTCCTTCAATATAAGCACACCCCGTGTTAAAAACATCCCCCTTTGCCCTTGACAGTGGTTATAAACAAGTTTACCTAATTAGGTCACTAAAGCAACATTTTGCTCATATCAAAGGCAACTTTGCAGTCTACCCTGAAGCAGCAGACAGGACTGGTTTTAACAATTCTCAGTATATACAAACCCTAAGTGTGAATAAAAAATACATTCAAGTACAGAAATTGTCTCCCCTAAGACGTCTCCCCTAAATATAGAAGCAAATATGTGCATGTAGAAATTTTACACACATGTACATGTAAGGTCTAAGGATGTTTCTACCAAACTATCAGTGTGCACTAAATTGCTAAGAGCAGACAAAGTCATGAGAGAAGGTAGGCGGAGAACAAGAAGTTAAGCAGCTAAATGCTTCTCCCCCACAAAACTCTGCATATGAATGCGTTTCAGATACTAGTGTGGTGAGTGCAGTATAGGAACCTACCTAAAACAAAAGAGAATGACCACACCACAGATTAAGCAGGGGAGCAGGAGCATTGTCTGACTTGCTGGAGGATGATGTAGAGGCACACAGAGTGATTTTACAGCAACCACAGAGCAGATCAGCTTGGGGACATTGACCCATCCCCTCCAGGTGACAGGAAGAGAGGGATAAGTATATACATACATGCCAGGCAGGAAAAGCCCTCTTTCACCTTGTCCAGGAGGAGCAGCACCCACCCTCCCACCCATGGCAGTGGCAAAATACCTGGTCAGGATCTGCTGTGGCCATTGCGCTAGTTGCTCCTCTCTCTGAGGGCTGGGAAGGAATTTTTTGCTCCCTGTCAGATTATCTTAGGTTAAGTGTTTTTTTTTTTCATCTTCCGCATAACAGGTTTGCGCGGGGGGGCGGGGGTGGAAGGGGGAGGATGGCGTGTTAGTTGGGGGAAACATGAAACAGGAGTTAGACTATGATTTCACAACTCATTATACTGACGTGGGGCGGATCTCCAGTGCAGGTACTCCACAGGGATGGAATACAGCAATCAGATAAGTGGTTTGGCAAAGGATTTAAATGAGTCTTTTCTGAAGGAGTGGATATGGGGGGAGGGGGCAATTCAGGGCTCCTATGACTGGCACAGTAGGGAGCCCCCCACCTTTATAACCAATTTTAACCCTCATTTGGGGGGAGGGCGTGGGGGAAAGTACGGTCCCAGAAGTGGGTGGACAGGGGACCAGGATGGGTAAGAGGGAAAGCCAATGGAAGCCTTCTGGATATATATTGAAATTATCATGGAATTAGTGACACTGTGTAGTTTTATCTGCCAGGTACTCCCAAACAGTTAATAATAAAGTTGTAGCCTAATTAAACCACATCCAGTGTGTCCTTTCCTTCTTCCGCCATAGTCAGATAACAGAACATGACACAGGAAACCACAAATGCTTCCCCTTCCCAGTTGTATTGATAGTCTGAGATTTACTTTACAAGGAAGAATTGCTCTTAAGGGGTGTCAGTTTAGCCAACAAAGGCTCTCACTTGGTATCCAATTTAATTGCAAGCTAAGTAGCCTTCTATTTAATCTAAGGAACAAAGAATGTTAAATTTTATACACAAAATAATAATCATGCATTGTATTTAGAGTATATAATCTAATAGTATGTTTGGAGTTATTAAAGACTATTAACTCGACAAATTATCCTTGTATAACTTACCTATTAAAAATTATTATGCATTAGCTACAAGATCTTCTCCAGTTTTTCCCTACACTGCATGCATTTGATATTCCTTCATTTTTTTAAAGCTGGTAAAGTTATTATTAAGAGAAGATTAATGGTTAACATCTAAGGCAAAGTTTCATGTTATTTTAGAATCCAGATGGACATAATTCATATAAAACCTTAAGCTATCTCTCATGCAGCTGTGGGAAAACACATTTGTATTATAAAGTGTATCACATTTATGCTTCAGCTAACTCCCTTCCTTACGTGCAGGTTGACAAGTGATATGGTGTTCCTCATGGAACACCCTGTGAACATGCTAGTTCTCCAGTATGTCAAAGAATGTAAGTTACTCAGAATCACCATTGAGATACTGGAAATTATCAAGAAGATAATTGAGGTTTCTACAAGGGTATCAAAAAGGTATGGCAATATATTGAATTAGTCAGCTATTTCACCTGAGTTCAATGTTAAGGTACAATGATAAACGAATTGTAAATATGACATTATGGAGCATGGTTTGTATTGTCTCTTGCTGACTCCACTTTGAATTTGCTCATTTTACAGGAAAAATAATGTTTGTTTTTCACTTAATTGCTAGCCATGCAAACTAAACTTCAGATCTTAAAGTGAAACTGTTTTCTTTTCAATTTCTGAACCACCACCATTAAGAACTTGTAGTCAGAATGTAGGTTAACAATTCTGTTGATGAGGCATGAGCCAGGAAAGAATGCTTTCCAATCTGCAATGGTTGTATTGGCTCCATAATGGTACCAGAAGTTCTTAAAAAATTATTCAAATACAATTGATCACCCTAACAATGAGAAATATACAATGATGTTAAAACAGAAACAGTCAATATTTTTCTAACGTAAATGTTAAGAAGTTAATAAGTTAAGAAGCGGGGAAAAACTGGATTTTTGTTGTTGTTGCAAAAATGTTGAAATTTATGTTTATATTTGCAGTATATTCATGAAATTAGACTCAGGAATTTGTCTCAAAACAGAATTTTTGTATACTTTTGCACTAAAAAACCAAAAGTGCTCAAACACTTGTTCAATCCAAATGAAAATAGTCTCACTTTACACACAAAATTATTTTAAAAAAAATAAGATTCATCTTAAATCCACAATTTGAATGAGACAATATTCAAATTTAAAACTGTGTAAAGTGGAGCATTTATTTCCACAAATTCTAAATTATAGAAAATAATATGTGATTTTCTGACTCCCAAGAATCCTTTTATCTCTCCTTCAGATCACCTAGGTTCATATGTGCTGGAACTAGGAGTGGGACATCACCCCCTGGCTTGAAGTGGTTTCCATCATATATGGGGTTTACAATTTGGTTAAATGGCTCTCAGCACCCCCATTATGCAAATTGTTCCAGCATCCCTGCATAAGTTTATTTACTTTTCCCTGCTCTCCCAAGAGCCTGAGGCTACTCTGAAGTCTAAGGGAGTTTTAGTCACTGAAATCAACAGCAGGAGGACTGGGCCCTAAATGCCTAGTCACTGAGGGGCCCATTTTACAGGTCTTATTCCTGCAAATCTCTCATTGAAGTGCATGGCAGTTTGTGCTAGATTGGGCATATAGGATCAACCCCAAAATCTCTGAAATATCATTTTAGTAGCAGGAAGAAACTGCACAAACATATCAAAAATTGTCACTCCTGGATACTGTTTTGCAAAGGCAGTATGAGCAGTTGATAACCTTAAAAGACTAGATTAAAAAAATCTACATATGCATAGTTACACTGTCACTTGCTTTGTGTAAGGGCTTATCTACACGACCAGCTGGATCAATGGGCAGCGATCAATCCAGCGGAGGTCGATTTATCGTGTCTAGCGTCAACCGCAGTATTCCAGCTCAGTGAGAAGCGCAAGAGGAATCAATGGAAGATGCTCTCCCATTGACATACTGCAGTGAAGACACCATGGAAAGTAGATCTAAGTATGTCAACTTCAGCTACGTTATTGACGTATCTGAAGTTGTGTAACTTAGATGGATCTGCCGCCCCATAGTGTAGACCAGTCCTAAGTAAAACAAGCTTTATGAATTCTTTTTTGCCAATTTGCACACATCTGCAGGCACCAGGTAAAGTCCCAGTACTTATGCTTCCAGCAAAAGTGCTCAGACACCAGGTTTAAGCTCATAGGATTTGGAGGGATGTAGGTGAGACTATGATCACATTTTTTTTGGCACAATTTAGAAATATCAGGCTGCTATGGTATTGGGGATTGAAAATCACTTCTACTCCCCCCCCCCCCACATCTTCTGACTTCTGAGTAAAAAAAAAAAGTTCAAAAGAGTTGGGTGAGGAAAGCAGGGGAGGAGAGAGAAGGAAGAGAGATAGCAGACTGAAAGAATCTAGGCGATTAAAACGCACTTGAAATACTGTATTTCATACCTCTTTTATCATGTCTCTCCAACAGAGAACAAAAGGGACAAAGGTTTAAACTAAATAGCAGTGAGTCAAGTGCAACAAAAGTATTTTATACCTGAGAAAATTCACATGGGGGTGGGAGAGGCAAGGGAAGAGCAACATGAAAGAGACTCTCATGGGTAGGGATTTAATTTAAATAAATCATTTCTTTCTATTTCCTAACAAAGAGGCAAGAGAAAGACAGACAGATTTCCCTGTGTTCCTACTACAGAAACTGGAGAGCAGAAACAAACATTAAGCTCCAGCAGCTCAAGACCTTCAAAAGGAAACCTCATGCAAGAGGGTAAAGAATTGTAACTTCTTTTTAGCAACGCTGACACAACCTTTGAAACGTTATCATGTTCTCACCTTTTGTATTGAGCAATTTCATGCTCCAGAAGTTTTGCATTTCCTTGAAATTTCAAAGTAAAATTATTTTTATTCTTGTTATTGTGCATCTGTATTATAGAAGTTCTGACCAGAGGCCCCAAGCAAGATCAGTGCCATGTTGCAATGGGAGCTGTCAAATATCTAAGAGGCAGTGCCTGCTCAAGAAGACCTTGTAGTCTAAGCCCTGATCCTGCAATTGGCAGAAACTTACAGAGATCCACTGAAGTGAATCAGGCTCCAAAAATGTTCAGTTCACCAATGTAGATTATAAATGCAGAAGGGGCCATAGTGATCATCTAGTTGGACAGGCCAAAGGAATTCCCTTTTTTTTAATTTTTGTTTGAACTAGAGAATATATTTTAGAAAAACATCTAGTCATGACTTAAAAAAATTCAGAGATGAAAAAATTAAGTTGTTCCAATGGTTAATTACCCTCACTTTTAAACAGTTTTGTCTTATTTCTAGTGTGAATTTATGTTGCATCATCTTTCAGCCACTGTATCTTGTTATTTCTTTTTATGCCAGACTGAAGAAGCTTCTATCAAACATCTGTTCTCCATGTAGGTAACTTATACATTCCTCAAGTCACCCCTTGACATATTTTTTTTTCTTAAGGGTATGTCTACACTACCCACCAGATTGGCAGGCAGCGATCGATGCAGCGGGGGTCGATTTATCGTGTCTGGTCTAGATACGATAAATCGATCCCCGAGCACTCTCCCATCGACTCCTGTACTCCACCACTGTGAGAGGTGCAGGCAGAGTCGACGGGGGAGTGGCTGCAGTTGACTCACCTCAGTGAAGACACCACAGTAAGTTGATCTAAGTACTTTAACTTCAGCTACGTTATTTACGTAGCTGACGTTGTGTAACTTAGATTGATGCCCCCCCCAGTGTAGACCATTTTGCTAGGTGTTGTACTTTTTATTTCTTTGTAACAAATTCTGAATTTTATTCCTCATTATTTGTAATCACTTAAAATCTCTCTTCTATAATTAATAAACTGGTTTTATTATTTTATGCATGTGTTTGGATTGTAGTATTTGGGAAACTTCATTTGAGATAATAAGGTTTGTGCATATTATTTTCTATTAATAAATGATGGACTTTCTATGAACTTCTATTTTCCAGAAGGAGAGAGCTGGGCCCTATAAAATGTACATTTCTGGAGGAAGTCTGGGACTGCGAGTTTGCTGGTTTTGCCCTGCAGTGTAATTCAAAAGTGGCTCGCTCTACTGGGATTAATTTATATGTTGGAGACTGTGTGTAAACAGACCAGGAGTGATTACTCTCACAGTGAAGCAGTGTAAAAGGCATCCTGGGTTGGAGAATTGAGGATATACAGCAGCTATCAGTCCAGATGAACCCTGGGTAATGTCACAATGAAGTCAAGGTAATTCCTAAATAAAATGTCACCCTATGATTTCTTAGCTGCTTATTCTACATATCCATAACCCATGACTATAGGGAGAAGTTCTAAAAAGCAACATCCATCAAAATATTCCATCTCCTCTAAAATTTTGGACAATTTTCTACAGAAGGGGAAGTCTTAAAACAGTGTGCAAAACCCATCCTTCTTGACACTCCTGTAAGTAACTACAGCTATAGCAAGGTGGTTGCAGTGGAGTTGATTCTGCTTTGACTGATTTTGAACCATTAACTGAAATTTATTTATAACAGTATATTATAATGACAGGTTTCAGAGTAGTAGCCGTGTTAGTCTGTATCTGCGAAAAGAAAGGACTTGTGGCACCTTAGAGACTAACCCATTTATTTGAGCATAAGCTTTCATGAGCTACAGCTCACTTCATCGGATGTAGCTCACGAAAGCTCATGCTCAAATAAATTGGTTAGTCTCTAAGGTGGCACAAGTCCTCCTTTTCTTTTTGAGTATATTAAAATGTTTCAGAGAAACCAAGTCTTGTCATCTGTGCTACTACTGGTGCTCTGGCAGACAGTCATGCATGTGTGTACTGGGCCCACTGATGCATAAGTAGAATCCGCCTAACCTTCAACTCTTTATTATTACTAATTATTATATTAATTATTATTATTATTTACAATAAATGTAATTTCCATTATTTTCTCTGTTCCTGTCTATAAAGTCTTTCGAAACAGGGTTAAACTTGTCCTGAAATAGGACATATTTTGCTACAGCTTATTATTTCTATTCACAATTGCTTTTGTTAAGTCATCAGGATGTATCTCCTCAAATCAAAATAGCCTGATTCCCAAAAAGCAGTAAAAGTCCTCTTATTTCATAGTAGGTAATATTTCCAACATATCTTCTCCTTTATGCATTCTGGTATTTTAATTTTCTTGCAATGGCTGACACAGAGGCATTTTGTGATCACTCTCAAGAACAAATTAATGAAACAGAAAACAGAACAAACCACATGTGTGAATCATTCATAACCTTATCCCCTGTGGCTGTATGTTGTATCTCTTTTCCTCATACCTTTGTAAATTCTTCAGGGCAGTGACCATTTTCCTATATGTCTAGACAGTACATAGCACGTCCTGGTCACTAATATCTTATATAAATAACTATGGTAAATTAGATTTTCAGTAATCCTGAAGATATAGTCTCATCTATGATCTGATGTTCCACTGACTTTAATGGTCCCCTTGTTTCATTCCCACTGTTGCATTTTATCTGTTTCCCTTCTATTTCCTTGTTCTTTTTCTTTCTCCTGCCACCACATCCTGTTCTTTTTTTTTTCAGAATTTTTAGATTTTTTATCTAGATCAATTATTTCATGCAAACATTTTTTTTACATCCCATTGTGTCTTGTGTTTTCCTTTTTTCCCCCATTCATCCTTATTCAGTGATACATGGATTTTTTTTAAGTTTCTGTTTTATATTTATTTTTTTCAATTATGACTTTAGAGTAATACAATGATCCCTTAAAGATATTTTTCAGGTTTTCATTCAGTAACAACAGAATGTGTTTTCAACACCTCAGAGACTTATTACTTGCATTTGAGTGCCACAAAGTTACCTGCTATAAAAAAAATAAATGGAGAATTCCAGATATACTCCTCTATACACTCAATCCATGCTGATTTAATTGAGCAATGACAATAGGAGGATTGAAGCACATAAAATAAGACATTATTTTGCATCTGTCTTACTTTTAAGATAAAGTGATATGGCATAGGAATTAATAAATGTTGAAAATGGAAGATTTCTAGCAAACACTAGTAATTATGGAACTAACAACTCCTACTTTCTGCCTGTGAAATAGCCATTTATATATCAAATTTGAAAGCATGTGTACAGTGCTCATAAATGATGCTAATCAAAACATACACATATGTTATTAGTGAAAATTTGCATTACATTTGAAAACAAGCTATTTTTTAAAAAAAATATATGATCATTATGAGAGCCTCCAAAGGCATAAATGCTTTACTGGAAGTCTTGATAGATACATATTTGTTGACTCACACAAGCGATTTCTTGTTAATGGAAAGAGCATTCCCCTTTTAACAAAAAACAGTAGAATTAACTAACACCATATTTAGATATTGAGAAGGAAACTGTGACAGTGCACCCAATAATATGCTTATGAATGTATATATATATATGACATAACTGGAATATGTTTATGCTACATATGCCATGTAACAAATCTATGTAAAGGTTATGAACTACTGAATATATTCATCCTATTTGTATGCATGTGTCATTGTTGTATTCAAAGTTATGAATATTGTCCGTATACTTGTTTGATTTTAAATAGCCTTAGTAAGGCATTTGGTCAGCTTCTTGAGAAAGGAATGTGCAAGTTAAGTGCCCAGTCAAGAAGCAATTAACAGACAATGGATCTTGGAGGTCTCCAATCCAAATAAGAAGTCGACATGAGGACATTCAAGCTAGCATGTGAACCATAGCTCCTACCTGTAAGTTCTGAGTCTTGCATGAACGTGTGACTTGCCCATGTGACTCCAGAACTCCATCTTGTAGCTGGAATTCTACACAGGGGGAGGGAGGGGTATCCACCCGCAAGAGAAAGTCTATTTAAACCCCTGGGAGACCCCTCCATTTTGTCTTTAGCTAGCTAAAGAGAGAGCCTCTACACCCCGAAGGATACCTGAAATAAACTGGAACAAAGGACAGTAACTACAGGGGGTGTTAGTGATTGCTGGACCCAGACTAGAAGGAGACTAGTCTGTGAAAGGAAGCTTACTGGAATTCCTCTGAGGGTGAGGTTTTTATCTGCATTCAGTTTTCTTACTGTATTAGACATAGAGTTGCGTGTTCTATTTTATTTTGCTTGGTAATTCACTTTGTTCTGTCTGCTACTACTTGGAACCACTTAAATCCTACTTTCTGTATTTAATAAAATCAATTTTTACTTATTAATTAACCCAGAGTATGTATTAATACCTGGGGGGGGGACAGCTGTGCATATATCTCTATCAGTGTTATGAGGGTGAACAATTTATGAGTTTACCCTGCATAAGCTTTATACAGGGTAAAATGCATTTATTTGGGGTTTGGACCCCATTGGGAGTTGAGCATCTGAGTGCTAAAGACGGGAACACTTCCTAAGCTGCTTTCAATTAAGCCTACAGCTGTTAGGGAATGTGGTTCAGACCTGGGTCTGGGTTTGCAGAAGGCTAGCGGGTCTGGCTCAAACCAGGCAGGGAACTGAAGTCCCAAGCTGCCAGGGCAGGAATGCAGGGGCAGAAATAGTCTTGGCACATCAGTTGGCAGCCCCAAGGGGGTTTCTGTGATCCAACCCATCACAGAAACATCATAGTTTTTTCCCAACAGAATACTTGGCTTTTGCAGGGATCAAGGGATGTTAAAGGGCACCTACGGGGTTTACTTGTGATGAAAACTACCAGTAATTTTCCCATCAGAAATGAAGTGTTTAACATTTCTCCTTGTTCATGTGCAGACATCTGAAATTAAAATTTTGCTTTTTTTATTTGCCTTCTTTATAAACTCCATTTCTATATCTAAAATACTGTAACTGAGTTATGATTTTCTACATTTTACAAAACCATTGCTTCAGTTAAATATGCAACCACATTTACACTGTAGGACTATTTTGTTACCAACATTTCTAGATCCCTCCCCCACAAAAAGTCCTCTGTATTTGCACATTTTGCATATATATTCTTTGTCTAGAGAAACATATCGAGAGACATTTGGAGATATTTAGACTTTTATTAGAGATTACACTTAGGGGACAATATTGTTCTTTAATTTTTATTTTTTGAAAATTCAAATAGTTTCTTGCCATGTCATATCTCAAAAATAATTTGGTTTATCAACTTCAAATACATTTTATTCAAGAATTCTTGAGAGCCTATACTCCATAGGACTAGCTTTGAAAGGACTGGCTATTCTAGAATTTTTCTCTCATTACTTTTCAAAAGGTTTTAAAACTTCATAATATTAAAGTCCTAGCTCTTTCTTATCTCCCCCTAAATTTGTCCCTCTCTTTTCCCCTGCACCACAACACTCAAAATAAAAACAGTGTACTCTCTCGTTAGGAACTTCTAATTTTCACAAGGATTAAATACAGTCCTTATAAGAGACCACCTGATTCACAGACATTCTGAAGCACACAGACTTCTCAAGTCCACATCTTACTAACAGGGTTGAAAGAAGACTGTATATGCAGTTTTGAAGAAAATTGTGGTGCAGCTGTACCAAGATGAAGCTCAATTATGCTAATCCTCATTTGTAATCTTAGATACAATGTAATTTATTACTTTGTTCCGTATGGAAAGGATCCCAATAATTTTATTTGACAACCTTTAGAAGATCCTATAAAACAATTTTTTCTTAAATTGAAGTTTAGACTGAGAAGGTACCATTAATCAGAAAGCAAATACCATAAGAAGAATCTAGTTTAAAAAATTAACCAAGATCTATAAAGCCAGTACATTCTAATTTAAGATTAAATTTAAAAATACTACTACTATTGTAAGTATAGAAATTCATAATATACTAAATAACTTTAATCTCTCCTTTAACAATTCCACTGGTAATTCAAAATACTTGTCAACTTTTGGCTTTTAAGTTTATCTGCCTCTCAAAGACTGTAATATGAGTAGGAAAAGCCTTGGGGAACATTTTCTAATTGCTCTTCAGAGAGTTGATTGGATGGTAGCCATGGTTGGATTGTAATTTCAGGTGTAGCAAGCTGTGCTGAAACTGTCATATTAACTGTCTTTTGTGAATGGTAAATGTTTATGGTTACTCAGACCACAGGTCAGGTGTCATGTCTATTAATGGCAAAATTGGGCTTAAAGAATGATTGTCACTTTTCATTGAGTACATTTTTTCCTGCTCTATTTATAAATGCATTCTTATCTTCAGTAATAATGCAAAATGATGTCATGAGAATAAGTCATTATCAAAATATATTTGAAGAATAACTTATTAAATGAGAGTGGTTTAATATAAGTGCAGTACATAGCAAGATTGCTTACCCACAGTTAATAAAATAAATAAATAAACCATGTATTGTTTAGCCTGGACTGTGGGAACAGAATATTTCAGAACTTACTTCTGTGGATAATGGGAGAGGGTTTGTAGGCCTGGGTTTGTAACCCAGCCCCACAGAGGGCTGGCCACCATGCAAGGTCCCCTCACATCCTTACCTCTCCAAAACACCTAAGACCTACATAAACTGAAAACTTCTCCTGAAGACAAAACCTCTACTTGGACAAAACACTGAAGGGGAAAAAAGACCAGTATATGAACACATGCTGTGGTTCAGGGAGGAGATGAAAAACACAATGAGTATTAGAGAAACCAGATTGTCTAAACCAGTGGTCCCCAACCGTTCTTATGGGAATAGCATATTGCTATTCCCAGAAGACTGTGGTAGGTGACGAACGCCCCGCCACTGAAATGCCACCGCAGAGAAGTGGCAGCGGGAAGAGGTGGTGCTGCCGAAATGTTGCCAAGGAATGGTAACGCTTCTTGGCGGCATTTCGGCAGCAGGGTGTCCTGCAGGCGCACAAAAATGCCCCAGCAGGCACCATGGCACCTGCGGGCACTGCGTTGGGGATCCCTGGTCTAAACCAGCAGTTCTCAAACTTTTGTATTGGTGATCCCTTTCACCTAGCAAGTCTCTGAGTGCGACCCCCCAGCCTGATAAATTAAAAACACTTTTTTATATATTTAACACCATTATAAATGCTGGAGGCAAAGTGGGGTTTAGAGTGGAGGCTGACAGCTCGTGACCCCCCATGTAATAACCTCACAACCCCCTGGAGGGGTCCCAAACCCCAGTTTGAGAACTCCTGGTCCAAACCAAAGGTGTGGTATGATGAAAATACTTGGAAACGGCTACTTGTAATAAAAGATTTGCCAGTACTCTTGATTCTGATGCAAAGTTTGTTGTTAATGGTAAACTTTGTAACAAAGAATTTGGTACTGATGGTAAATCCTTTGCAAAGGTGTAACATGCATAATACTTGTAAAAAGCTTTTAAACATGCTAGGAGTGGTATCCAGGAAGTCCTATAATGATACTGCTTGTCAGCTCATACCTAGCTTAGAGCTTGGCACAGCAGGGTAAGCATAACAAACCTAGTCTGCTGTTTGGAAAGGGAAACTGGGGCACACTACCTCATGGCATTAGTGGCTAAATGCCAAGACACATAAACATTAAAGATATTGATAGCTGCATTATGTTAACAATGTTACACACACAAATGTTTTCAGGCAACCCAGAAAAGGGAACACAGAACTTTGCAAGAAGGTGGAGGTGACCAGCCCTCTGTGGAGAAAGAAGTGGTTCAGGACTATTTAGAAAAGCTGGACGAGCACAAGTCCATGGGGCCAGATGCGCTGGATCCGAGGGTGCTAAAGGAGTTGGCAGATGTGATTGCAGAGCCATTGGCCATTATCTTTAAAAACCCATGGTGATCGGGAGAGGTCCCGGATGACTGGAAAAAGGCGAATGTAGTGCCCATCTTTAAAAAAGGGAACAAGGAGGATCCGAGGAATACAGGCCAATCAGCCTCACCTCAGTCCCTGGAAAAATCATGGAATAGGTCCTCAAGTAATCAATTTTGAAGCACTTTGAGGAGAGGAAAGTGATCAGGAACAGTCAGCATGGATTCACTAAGCATGCCTGACTAACCTAATTGCTTTCTATGATGAGATAACTGGCTCTGTGGATGAAGGGAAAGCAATGGATGTGTTATTCCTTGACGTTAGCAAAGCTTTTAATATGGTCTCCCACAGTATTCTTGCCAGCAAGTTAAAGAAGTATGGGATGGATGAATGGACTATAAGGTGGCTAGAAAGCTGGCTAGATCATCAGGCTCAGCAGGTAGTGATCAATGGCTCCATGTCTAGTTGGCAGCCGGTATCAAGCAGAGTGTCCCAAGGGTCGGTCCTGCGGCCAGTTTTGTTCAATAGCTTCACTAATGATCTGGAGGATGGCATGAATTGCACCCTCAGCAAGTTTGCAGATGACACTAAACTGGGAGGAGAGGTAGATATGCTGGATAGGGATAGGATACAGAGGGATCTAGACAAATTAGAGAATTAGGCCAAAAGAAATCTGATGAGGTTCAACAAGGATAAGTGCAGAGTCCTGCACTTAGGATGAAAGAATCCCATGCACTGCTACAGACTAGAGACCAAGTGGCTAGGCAGCACTTCTGCAGAAAAGGACCTGGGGTTACAGTGGATGAGAAGCTGGATATGAATCAACAGTGTGCCCTTGTTGCCAAGAAGACTAACAGCATATTGGGCTGTATAAGTAGATTGCCAGTAGATCAAAGGATGTGACCATTCCCTTCTATTCGGCATTGGTGAGGCCTCATCTGTAGTAGTGTGTCCAGTTTTGGGCCTCACACTACAAGAAGGATGTGGAAAAATTGGAAAGAGTCCAGAGGAGGGGAGTACATGATTTATGAGGAGAGCCTGAGGGAACTGGGATTATTTAGTCTACAGAAGAGAAGAATGAGGGGGGATTTGATAACTGCTTTCAACTACCTGAAAGGGGGTTCCAAAGAGGATGGATCTAGACTGTTCTCAGTGGTAGCAGATGACAGAACAAAGAGTAATGGTCTCAAGTTACAATGAGGGAGGTTTAGGTTGGATATTAGGACAAACTTTTTCACTCGGAGGGTGGTGAAACACTGGAATGGGTGACCTAGGGAAGTGGTGGAATCTCCTTCCTTAGAGGATTTTAAGGTCAGGCTTGACAAAGTCCTGTCTGGGATGATTTAGTTGGGGATTGGTCCTTCTTTGAGCAGGGGGTTGGACTAGATGACCTCCTGATGTCCCTTCCAACCCTGATTTTCTAAGATTCTATAGTATAGTTTGGGGTTATACTCCAGAGGGGGTGCATGACTAAGGAGTTAGTATTTGCTCTAGCTGTAACTTTCCCATGCAGGAGCTGGTCAGAGAGCCTGTATGTAACTGCAGCTGGCTGTGTCCCTACCTGTATATATGCTGATGAAAGTGCAGGCTAGAGAGGTATTTGCAGCTTGTCACAGCAGTGCAGTGTAAAAGGAACCCCACACTGGTGGGTTAGGAGGCCCAGTTGTATCCCAGTTCCAGGTGGCACCCTACAGGGAACCTGTCACAGTTTGGTTAGAGGATTTTGGTGTGAATGGTCCTGTGGATCCCCCATGATCTACCAGATTCAAGTTTGGATGCTGTGGCCTTCTGTGTAAGGAGTGTGTGTGTGTGTGTGGGGGGGAACTTGTTTCAGATCACCACAGCACTGGGGAAAGGAAAACTCAATGAGGGGATTCATCTGGAGAATTCCTTCCACAGTGTTTGAATTAGTTGTTATGTTGTATATACACTTAAACTGACAAGTGAAACCACTCAGTAAATTGAGAATACATTTGAAAAACTAGATCTTCTCTCACATATCTGATCCTTATTGCAGTATCTTCCCCTCTCCCACCCTTTGCCACCCCAAAAGTCCTCTCCTCCTATTCTCACATACCGTCCCATCTTCCTCAGTCCCAAATACTTGGACCCCATGCCAAGATTTACCAAAAAAGACCTTTGTTTTTTTAAGTAACCTGTATACATTTTAAAACAATGTATGTGCACACCCTCTTGAGCCATAAAGACAAGTCCATCATGTATAATTGCACAATTATAATTTTGTAAGCCTTTCCTATCTCTACTATTTTACATATTGCCACAGTTTGTTGCACTTGCTTGAGTCTTGTCTAAATTCAGTGTCCTTTTATGAAGGATTGACTTTTTTCTTTAAAATTTTAGACATCATCCTATTTAAAGACAAAGACTGGCATAATTTATAAAGTTGCCAGCTATACTGTAGCTATTTTTTTTTGCTTCCCCTTGCAAGGAGGTTTGAATTAGAAGCTTTAGCTTTGAGATTAGTGTTTTTCCAGGTCAAACACAAAGGCTTTGGTTTTGATTGGTTGCCACACACTGCTTTTTATACTAATTCAGACTTTTCTTGAGTTCTTTCCTCAACTATTTTACACCAGGGAACTGTTAGCGGTGTGGCCAACAAAATGTTTCATTCTTCCTCCTTCCTTCCTCCCAGTGAAGATATTATACGGCTTCAGTTCATCCCAGCAAGTGGCTTAAGCCTGGATTTTACAACAACCTGTGGCATGGGTAACTTTCTACCTGGAACATTTGCAATTGATCTCCCAGTATCTTTTATTCAAAATCAATCTATTTTTCCCTTTCACTTAGCACTGAAATTAAATGAACTGGATATCAGACTATCAAGTCCTCAGAATGATGCAGTCAAAGCTAAAACCCAACATTTCAGGCTTTCAACTATCTGGTGGCTCTTGGGAGATCATCTTGTTCTTAGATTAAGACTAATCATTGAAAGAATTAATCTCAAAGACATTTATGTTTTCTTTTCAAATATAAACATTTTGGACACTTACCTATGTAACTCCAGATCAAAAATAAGTTTTTATAGCAGGATAGAAGTGCAATATTTTTCTAGAATTAATAATCCAGTTATAATACAACAATCTACCTCTACTGCCAAAGTTATATAGAATGGAAAGAGGGGATTGGTAGAAAAACAACAACAACATTCTCATCCTTAACTTAAGCTATCCTATCACCTCTTGATAGCTGCCCATCCCAGTCCAAATGTTTGACTGCAATTTTGAATCCCCTTCGATTGTAGGTATAATTAAGTAGAAAACTGATAGCAATTAGATCTTCAATTGATTGACATACATGGACCACAGTTCAGTAAAGTACTTTTGCAAATTATGGACCCAAATTTATGGTTGCAAAATTGGAAGATGTTTTAAAAGTTTCATAGATTCATAGATATTAAGGTCAGAAGTGACCATTCTGATCATCTAGTCTGACCTCCTGCACAATGCAGGCCACAGAATCTCACCCACCCACTCCTGCGATAAACCTCTCACCTATGTCTGAGCTATTGAAATCCTCAAATCATGGTTTAAATACTTCAAGTTTAATCATATCTATAAAAATAAACCTCTTTCTTTTTTATTTATATACCTACATCTATCTTATACACAAGAGTTGTTGTTTTCCCCCCTGTAGCTCACTGTGTTCCCACTGTCAATCACCAACTAACAGTGAAAAATAACAAGGCAGATCCCAGGCTCCCTTGACAGGCCAGTGCTCATTAACACAGAAGAAGTCTGAGAGTTTTCTACTTTTTTGGTCATGATGTATATAAGGGTAGGAAGGAGACTATTTTTAAAGAGTAACAAAAGAGAAGAATGTCTGTTTGTATTAGATGGTAAGAGTTATTATGATGAAGGGAGGGGACTGACTTGTTAGTGATTTGGGACTTTATAATCTCTCAAAAAGAAAAGGAGTACTTGTGGCACCTTAGAGACTAACAAATTTATTTGAGCATAAACTTTTGTGAGCTACAGCTCACTTCATCGGATGCATTCAGTGGTCATTACCCTTCGATCCCACTGAGGGTTACCAAAAGAAACTACAGCATTTGCTCAAGAAACTCCCTGAAAAAGCACAAGAACAAATCCGTACAGACACACCCCTGGAACCCTGACCTGGGATATTCTATTTGCTATCCAAGATCCAGAAACCTGGAAATCCTGGACACCCCATCATCTCAGGCATTGGCACCCTGACAGCAGGATTGTCTGGCTATGTAGACTCCCTCTTCAGGCCCTACGCTACCAGCACTCCCAGCTATCTTTGAGACATCACTGACTTCCTGAGGAAACTACAATCCATTGGTGATCTTCCTGAAAACACCATCCTGGCCACTATGGATGTAGAAGCCCTCTGCACCAACATTTCACACAAAGATGGACTACAAGTCGTCAGAAACAGTATCCCACTGAATGCACCCGATGAAGTGGCCTGTAGCTCACGAAAGCTTATGCTCAAATAAATTTGTTAGTCTCTAAGTTGCCACTAGTATCCTTTTCTTTTTGTGAATACAGACTAACACGGCTGCTACTCTGAAACCTATAATCTCTCAGTTTTACACCTTTGCAAATCTAATGTCTTCAAGCAAGTCACCGCTGATTTCTAACATTGGAGTTTTTCATTTTTCAAATCTCCCATTGGCTTCAGTGGGAGCACTGATTTAGAAAGAAGTGCAGAATGGACCCTTATTCTCTGTTTACATCATACAGTGAGTCAGAGATGGAATAAAAGAAAAACTAGTGAGGCGTTGTGATATTAAGATACACCATTCTATCTCTGAATTTTCTTTCTTGGGGCATTCAAGTGAGATTATGAATACCATTTTTCTTTTAAACATACTTAAAATTTGCTCAAAACAATTCTATGAGCAAAGTAAAGGGTTAAGATAAATGAAAGAGTAGAGGCAAAATGGTGCTGATTGTGTTCTCCCATTTATTTTCATACTAGTGCTCAGAAAAAACAGTAAAACAAAGCAAAGAACAAAATTCATTAAAACAACTTGGAACTTCTCATTAAAGCTTGTCGTTCAATAATTCTCTCTGCAGCAGTTTACTGACAGAATCCGTACACGGTCAATAAAGAAACAGGACTGAAATGTTCTCTAGACCTATGATTTAAAAGTGAGAGAAAAAATGTGCCAAGAGCACTTGAGGATAGTTTATGAGGTGTTTCCACTGAAGAAATTAAAAATGCTATTCCAAAGAGAGCCTTTTTATTGAAGGGATATTATTTGTACTTTAGGAATGTGATCTTGTTTTCCCTCTTCTCACAGATTTTACATTTCCAAAATGTAAATTTGTAAAGAGTCACACATAGATTTTAATGCAAATATCACAAGACTATGTGACATAAATCTCATGTCAGACAATGGGAAGAATAAAAAACCTGGAGAACTGGAATAATTATTTTAGTGATGACTTACAGTGAGCTTTGTGCATGGGCATTAGAGCATGGAGGGAAACATTTGTTCTGCTAACAGGATTGAATGAAAGCAACACTCTTACCGTAAGATATGGCTGACAGTTCCAGAACCTGTTGTACAGATTCTGTTTAGGTATAGAGATAAGCCCCAAAGACAACACCCTGATTTGCTACACTTCCCTCCCTTCCACCAGAAATCTGAAGCCTGCATCCAGAACCAGATTATGAATTTGAGTAAATATAAACTTGTAGGCCACCATTTCTTGATTTTTGGGTTAGGAAATCCAACCTTGACTTTCTTTCCCTGGGCAAACTGATTACAGATCTGTAGAAAGAAAGAAATTTTGCTATTATTTCAATTTTAATGTGGAAGAGAAGCAGCAGAACTCCACCAGAAGTTTAACGTAGTCCTGACCCCATAAGGACAGAGCATATTTTTATATGCATAAGAAAGAAAGAAAGAAAGAAAGAAAGAAAGAAAGAAGAGCAGGAAAAAAGGACAATATTGCTTAATGGAGGTAAATACATGGAAATAAAACAGGTTTAAAATAAATATGGGCTCAAATTGTAATCTCTAATGCAGTCTCTATTCTATGTCCTGGTCTTAACAGTGATTGGGAAAGATGTTGGAAATAAGTAGTGGCAGAAATTGAGATAGTTCTTCATGAGCTTCAGAAATGGAAGGTTGGTCAGAGTGGCAGCATATGAAATTGACAGTGCTGAGTGACCTTTTCTTTATCATTGTTTGGATTACTCTGTGAAAGGGGGTGGTAGATTCTGCTTCAAAGAAATAGGTGATGATTTCTGGGGCTAGCCAGAAAACAAGCATTCCGTTTTGCCAAAAATGAAATTTTGAATTTATTTTTGTTCCATATTGGATTGAAAGCTATATTTTTTAATTTTTACATGAAAAAAATAAAGAAAGGGCCACCTTAGGATACCTAACAGCTCAGTGGTTAGGCCACTCACTGGGTATGTTGGAGAAACAGGTTCAAATCTCTGCTCTGACTAATTCAGGGCATGGACTTAAATGTGGGTTTCCCGCATACCCAGTGAGTGACCTATTAATCCAGTTACTGGCTACTCTAGGAGTATTTATCTCTCCCCGGGACTCAAGTACATTCCAGCAAAATATTTTGGTTTTGATTAAATGAATTTTTTAATGAAAAGATTGTCAAAATTTGATGAGTTCTAGTTATTTCTGTTAGTAGAATTCCTAAGCGATTTCAGCTTTCTTTCACTAGCCATGAAGACCAAGGACCACAGGCAAGAGTGGTGGCTTGGGTATATCTTAGAGCTTCCAGGATTTCCTTTTTCATGAAAGGGCAGGTTCTTGTTCTTGTGTTGAGAGAGGCCACCCCAAATGCAAGAGGTGTTATCTGTGTAGAGCAGTGGTTCCCAAAGCCGGTCTGCTGCTTGTTCAGGGAAAGCCCCTGGCGTGCTGGACTGGTTTGTTTACCTGCCATGTCCACAGATTCAGCTGATCGCAGCTCCCACTGGCCGTGGTTCACTGCTCCAGGCCAATGGGGGCTGCGGAAAGGGCGGCCAGCACGTCCCTTGACCATGCCACTTCCTGCAGCCCCCATTGGCCTGGAGAGGTGAACCACAGCCAGTGGGAGCCGTGATCGGCCGAACCTGAGAATGCAGCAGGTAAACAAACTGGTCCGGCACATCAGGGGCTTTCCCTGAACAAATGGCGGACTGGCTTTGAGAACCACTGGTGAAGAGGGCATATAGGTCTTAATAGTGGGATGTGCTGGTTACCAGGATTTAATGGAAGCATTCCAATTTAATAAAATAATGTACTGCCCAGAACAGTTCCGCATCAATTTGCTGCCAATGTGGTGACAGAGATGTATCATAAATTGACATCCTCCTCAGCTGAGGCCTAGTCTCACAACCCTTCCAGAACAACAACAAAAAAACCCTATAGAGTTTAATAGAAAATTTATATTCTTTCTACAAATTGTGTGACCCATCTGAGAAAATGTAATAATTATATCATAGAATCATAGAATATTAGGGTTGGCAGAGACCTCAGGAGGTCATCTAGTGCAACCCCCTGCTCAAAGCAGGACCAACCCCAACTAAATCATCCCAGGCAGGGATTTGTCAAGGCTTTGCCTTAAAAACCTCTCAGGATGAGGATTCCATCACCACCCTAGGTGACCCATTTCAGTGCTTCACCACCCTCCTAGTAAAATAATGTTTCCTAATATCCAACCTAGACCTCCCCGAAGGCAACTTGAGACCATTGCTCCTTGTTCTGTCATCTGCCACCACTCAGAACAGCCTAGCTCCACCCTCTTTGGAACCCCCCTTCAGGGGGGTTGAAGGCTACTATCAAATCCCCCCTCACTCTTCTCTTCTGCAGAATAAACAAGCCCAGTTCCCTCAGCCTCTCCTCGTAAGTCATATATGGTGCTCATCTTTTAAAAAGTTAAGAAGGAGAACCCCGGGAACTACAGAGCAGTCAGCCTCACCTCAGTCCCGGGAGAAATCATGAAGCAGGTCCTCAAGGAATCCATTTTGAAGCACTTGGAGGAGAGGAAGCTGATCAGAAACAGTCAACATGGATTCTCCAAGGGCAAGTCATGCCTGACCAACCTGATTGCCTTCCATGCTGAGATAATTGGCTCTGTGGTTATAAGGAAAGCAGTGGGCATGATATATCTGGACTTTAGCACAGGTTTTGATACAATGTCCCACAGTATTCTTGCCAGCAAATTAAAAAAAAATTGGATTGGATGAATGGACTATAAGGTGGATAGAAAGCTGCTAGATTGTCATGCTCAATGGGTAGTGATCAACAGTTCAATGTCTAGTTGGCAGCCGGTATCAAGCAGAGTACCCCAGGGGTCAGTCCTGGGGCCAGGTTTTGTTCAACATCTTTATTAATGATCTGGATGATGGGATTAATTGCATCCTCAGGAAGTTCACAGATGACACTAAAATGGGCGGAGAGGTAGATACGCTGGAGGGTAGGGATAAGGTCCAGAGTGACCTAGATAAATTGGAGTGTTGGGCCAAAAGAAATCTGATGAGGTTCAAGAAGGACAAGTGCAGAGTCCTGCACTTAGGACAGAAGAATCCCGTGCACCACTACAGTCTGGGGACCGACTGGCTAAGCAGCAGCTCTGCAAAAAAGCACCTGGGTATTACAGTGGATGAGAAGCTGGATATGAGTCAGCAGTGTGCCCTTGTTTCCAAAAAGGCTAACGGTATATTGGGCTGTATTAGTAGGAGCATTGCCAGCAGATGGAGGAAAGTAATTATTCCCCTCTACTTGGCACTGGTGAGACCACACCTGGAGTTTTGCGTCCAGTTTTGGGCCCCCCACTACAGAAAGGATTTGGACAAATTGGAGAGTCCAATGGAGAGCAACAAAAATGACAAGGGGACTGGGGCACATGATTTACGAGGAGAGGCTGAGGGAACTGGGCTTGTTTATTCTGCAGCAGAGAAGAGTGAGGGGGGATTTGATAGTAGCCTTCAACCCCCCTGAAGGGGGGTTCCAAAGAGGATGGAGCCAGGATGTTCTGAGTGGTGGCAGATGACAGAACAAGGAGCAATGGTCTCAAGCTGCAGTGGGGAAGGGCTAGGTTGGATATTAGGAAACACTATTTTAAGAGGAGGGTGATGAAGCACTGGAATGGGTTACCTAGGGAGGTGGAGGAATCTCCATCCTTAGAGGTTTTTAAGGCAAAGCCTTGACAAATCCCTGGCTGGGATGACTTAGTTCAGGTTGGTCCTGCTTTGAGCAGAGGGTCAGACTAGATGACCTTCCGAGTCTCTTCCAATCCTAATCTTCTATGATTTTATGATTCTGTGATATTGTAATAAGGACTAAAAAATTAGTGTGATTTTTACCTGTGTGATCTTAGTACTTTATAGAAGATTACAAAGTAAAACTTTGGAATAATCATGTAACCCATGGAGTTAGGGAATTTGTACCCTTCTAGCGGCTATTCCAAATATACAAGTTTATGCCTTGCATACTGCTTCCAACCTGTTAGGCCTTTCTCTTTAGCTCCCATTCAAGAGAGACATGCTTTTTGATTCAGAAATCCAAAGTTACATTGCCACAGATGATCTAGCTAGAAGCAATGTTACATTATAATAGATATTATATTGTTTACCTTGTGAGGTTTGAGAGCAGAAAATGAAAGTAGGATCGTATAGCATGGAGAATTCAGATCAATTAAGATAAAATATATGGTTGTTTTCACTGTCATAGATACTGATACTGATTGATTTATTTTGATACATTTGTGTACTGACAATGGTATCAGATAGGTGTGAATTGGAATCTGAACAGGCTGTCTGAACTGGTGCATTATTTATGAAGCTAACCTGTGTAAAACTTAGTGTGCTCCGCTGACACCAGGCATGTGTAAGCATATGCATAACCACAGAGAATGTTGCATATGTTTCCTAATTTTAAATTCTGATCTTATGTACAACACGAAGTGTGGGTTTCTGGAAACAGCTTCTTATTGCATACTAAAGAAGAAGACTGCTTGTTTTTAAACAAGTGCAAACTACAGTATACTGCACTGAATTCAAATTTTACAAGTTTTCTGAATGCTAACCTGGCCCAAAATACCTGGTTATGTAATGACATTTATAAAAGTCAGATATTGACTAACCACCAGTGGAGGATGGAGACCTCTGAGAATGGGTAAGTAAAGTTTTCCCCTTCCCTTTCTTGTACTCTGTTTACCTTACAATTTTTGCTCCCTCTCTCTATTTCTCTATCTCCCTCCACCTCCATACTTCTACCTTGCCTCCTGTGGCTGAGGTAGATGCCTGGATGCTACATGGAGCTGTGAGAGGGGCAGAGGTGAAGGAGGACTCATATGAAGAGAGTGATGTGCTAGCAAAATGTTAACAAATGATTTCTGCAAAAAAGATTTCCCTTAGTCAGTGATGCATATAACATTCTATGGAAAAAATACTGCCCTTCCCCTCCCCTAAACCAATCTGTATTGCTCCCTCAAACAAAAAACCATCCACTACGCTTTTTCACCCCTTCCAAAAATCCTTTACTTCCATTCCCCGCCGTCCCATAAAGATTAATCTAATTATCTGTATAGATAGCTAGATCTGCTGCAGTGTACAACTGACAGAGGATTAATTGAATACAATAAAATACACCTGAGAAAGGAGAAAAATGCTATATTAAAGACCCCAATATTATTAGGTTTCAGAGTAGCAGCCGTGTTAGTCTGTATTCGCAAAATGAAAAGGAGTACTTGTGACACCTTAGAGACTAAAAAAATTATTTGAGCATAAGCTTCAGCTCACGAAAGCTTATGCTCAAATAAATGTGTTAGTCTCTAAGGTGCCACAAGTACTCCTTTTCTTTTTCCAAATATTATTAGCATCAGAGATCATGGAGTAAACAGTGAGTATACAAAGCTTGGGAGAAGACTGACTCTTAAGAACTAAAAAACAGGGCTCTTTAATTTAGTCTATTAAAGGCTAACCTGGAAGATAAATACCTTTAGAATATTGACCCATTCAATGAGCTTTGTCTTATCAGTGCATTGAATGAAGCAGGGATCTCCTATGGAAAAATCTAGTATGTGATCATGTTAATTAAATACTGTAGCATAAGCTTAGCACACAAAGTGGCAAAAATAAGGTTGCATGAGCAATCTTAATTCTAGTGTTTCCTAACTGTTGAGTGCTTAAGCTATCAACATATAGCTAGCTATGTTCATTTCCTGCATTAAAAAAAAAAATGGAAAGAGAAGGAATTCAGTCATGTATAACCACAGTGACAGCACCATTGATTATTAGCAGGGTAGAAACTTTTAGATCCATAAGACTGACCACTACCACTTGAGCTAATAGGGTAACTGACAGCAGTAGCAGGCTTTTAGCCCCTATGGGCACCAGCAGTGAAGGAGGATGAGTCACCCACTTTTTCAGTGGCAAAGGAAAGCTGGGACTAAGGAACCCTGGGTTCTATTGAAGGATCTGGAGAGGAATGTGGTCTTGTGGTCACAGATGGTACAGTCAGTCACATAGATTTGGCATATTTATTCTGAATGTCTGAGCAGATGAAACTTAGGTTTGCCCCAAGAAAAACATGGGCTCTATTTCCATCTCTGGGAAGAATGACCTTGTGTGACCTATTAGACCATTTGAAAATGTGGGAGAAAATGCAGCTTGCTTGCCCCTTAGGGAAGGGTGCTTAATAAGGACTGTGATGTGCACAGAATTATTATACCAGTCAGTGGAAAAGCTGGGATTAGAACTGTGCCCTGTAGCCGGAGCATAACTGTCAAATGTTGTGTAGCTTTATGTGATATTTTTCATGTGACATTTTTCACTAGTGAGTGACGGTAATTTATTCCACTCTACATGTGCATTGGAGCAGTGGTGAGAGAGTGGGGGGAAGGCAGGAGCCTATGCCTGTCACCAGGCAAAACATAGGTTTGTGGGACCTAGGAATGACAGGGAAGACTATAGAAGCCAATGGGAACCAGAGGCAGGCCAACAGAATTAAAGACAAGGATTTTTTTTTAAAAAATATTAGCAACAAAAATAATCCTGACAATGGTATCCATCCATCACTAGACAGAAATGGTAGAATTGTCAATGATAATGCAGTAAAGACAGAAGTATTCAATAAGTATTTATTTTTTGTATATGCAGAAAAAACAGATGATACTGTCTCATCATATGGTGAGGCTAACTCTTTTTCATTGCACTAGTGTCTCTGGAGGATGTTTATCAGAAGCTACTAAAGCTTTTTTAATTTAGCAGATCCAGATAACTTTCATCTAAGAGTTTTAAAGGATCTGGATGAGGCGACCACTGGTCTTTTAATGTTGATATTAAATAAGACTTGTAGCATTGGGAAGTTCCAGAAGACTGGAAGAAAGTTAATATTGTATCAATTTTTTTAAAAAAGGGTAAATGGGATGAGACAGGTAGTTATAGGCCTGTCATTCTGACAATTGATCCTGGGCAAGATGTTTGAGCAGCTGATATGGGAATTGATTAATAAAGAATTAAAGGTATCAATATCTTCCTGTCATTTATGACTTGGTACAGCACAACATTTTTATTACAAAAACTAGAATATATAATGAAATCGGCATGCAGTAAATGGATTAAAAGCTGGCTAATTGATAGGTCCCAAAGTAAAATTGCTAATGGGGAATTGTCATCAAGTGTGTGTTTCCCCAGTAGGGACCCACAGGGATCAGTTCTTGGCCTATGCTATTTAACATTTATCAATGACCCAAAGGAAAAGATAAAATCACTGATCAAGTTTTCATGTGACACAAGAGTTGGTGGAAGAGGTAAGTAATTAAGAGGACAGGTCACTGATACAGAGTTATCTGGATCACTTAGCTAACTGGGTGCAAGCAAACCATGTGAGTTTTAATATGGCTACGTCTAAATGTATACATCTAGGAACAAAGGATATAGGTCATAATTACAGGATGGGGGACTCTAGCTTGGGAAGCAGTGACTCTGAAAAAAAATTGGGCGTTATGGTGGATAATCAACTGAACATGAGTTCCCAATGTGATGCTGTGGCAAAAGAGCTAATGAAATCCTGGGATACATAAGCAGGGGAATCTTGAATAGCTATAGAGAGGTTATATTACCTTGGTATTCGGCATTGATGAAACTGCCGCTGGAATACAATGTCCAGGCCTGGTGCCCACAATTCAAGAAGAATATAAACTGAAGAGGGTTCAGAAAATAGACACAAGAATGATTCAAGGATTAGAAAACATAATTTATATTGATTAAGCTCTTTGAGTTTATCTATTTATCTTACAAAGAGAAGGTTAAGGGGTGATTTATTACAGTCTATAGAGTACCTTCCTGGGGAACAAATATTTAATAACTGGCTCTTCAGTCTAGCAGAGAAAGGTATAACACAATCCAATGTCTGAGAGCTGAAACTAGACAAATTCAGATTGGAATTAAGGTGTACGTTTTGTCAGTGAAGTTAATTAACCATTGAAACAATTTATCAGAGGTTATGGTGAATTCTTCATCAATGACCATATTTAAATCAAGACTGGATTTTTTTTCTGAAAGATATGCTCTAGGATTTATGGGGAAGTCCTATGCCCTGTGCTATACAGGAGGTCAGACTCTATGATCACAAAAGTCCCTTCTACCACTGTAATCAATGAGAAAGTAGCAGTCTGCGAGGCTTTTTGTTGGGTTTTGGTTTTTCGGAATGCTGAGGGCTAGGGTGACCTCCTGTCACTTATTTTAAGGCACACCCTTTGATAATTTTTAATGTTAAATTGAAGATCATGATAATCTTATTGTGTAGTTGAGGGCAGTAAAAGTATACATTTTAGAGGAAAAATACATGATATACTCAGGGAAATGGTGTTTCCCTAAAGGGTATCTTAAAATAAAGCACTGTCCCTTTTTTGTGCGTGATTTTCCTTTATTCCCATGCAGCAAAGATGGTCACTCTAAAGGGGGTGGGATGGGGTTGTGGGAGGAGTAAGAGAGCATGAAACAGTTTACCCCTTTCCACACCTGCTTCCATTAGTGTGCCTTCTGCCCTGTCCCCTAGCACATCCGACCACTTTCTTTCCCTGCTCTCTGCTCTTTTTCCTCCCAACTGCCCCCTCTTCTACTGTCTCCTCCCACCTGTCCCACACAGATTGCACCCTGTAGCCTACTCTTCTCCCTCACCATATCTACAGTTAAGTCAGTCTGCTTTGTCCTTCTCTTCCACACTGTCTTCATGTCCAGGGTAGGGGCTTTGGGAGCATACAAAAGTATGCTTTCCTGCTCTTAGTTCCGGTGTTTGGTGCCACAGCAGCCACATGCAGCCAGGAAGAGCAATTTCAGGAAAACGCCTCTTCAGTCCCTGCAACTGCCGGATGGAGCACGCTCAGTGGAGAAAGAGTCTTTTGAGACTTTTGCTGACAGTCCCTAACCTCTTTTGAACATGTGGGAATGGCAGTTTTTAGAGACTTATAACTTTGCCAGATATGGGTGATTTTGTATGTAAACAGCAAAAGGCATCGCTTAAGGCCTGGATACACCCTTCCCCCCTGCCCACCCACCCAATTTTCCATCCCTACTGTAAAGCATGAAGGCTCTAGACCTTTCAAGTGAGTTATGCAAATACATTGCTAGAGGCAAAACAATGTATGTTAGCCTTGTTTTTGTTGACACTTTGCAAAATCAGAGGCCAGGCATGGAAAATTTCATCCAGAACTGTTAAGATTTGGCAAAGTTATAAGCAAATGAAATCAGTATTGCAACAGAAAGTGTTAGGCAACGTTAGCTGTAGGAGTTACTCACAGTTCTGCCTTTAATATTATTGCCCCAAAAGCATGAGCATTAGCAGCCCTCAAACACGGTCTGCTCCCACCACCAGATACCATATCCACACCTGACAAGTTTTATGCAGATCTATGTCCTTCCCTCTCCTCACCACCCACAGACACTACTTGGGAAAGAGTGTGGTGTCCACAGCCTAAAACTGATGCATATGGATGTTTTATAATTATGCAAGGTATCTCATTAAATAGTTTTCTCAGTGTCACATGGAGCTGCACACCATTTGGCCAGTGTGAAAACTAGTGGTAAACAAGAAAGCAGCGGAACCATAAAAATAATCATAAGTGCATCACACCCATGCAATACAGAGTGCTAGAGAGCACTGCTCATGAGAACACCAGCACAGGCTTTCCCCAGGGCAGCTGATATCGCTGCAATCCAACAACATTTTAAGGCGTAGTTCTATTCAGAACAGTAGCTCTGTAAAATGGGACCAGGGTGTGTGATCGTGTGCGTACATTGTCTCACCGAGTCTGCATCTAATTTGCTCATGTGTGTTTCCTACCTGCCAGCCCTGGGCTCTGAGAGTCAGGCTGGTTTCTTTCCATCTCCATCATTACTATCATTAAAACAGATTCTGCTAGCCAAGTTATGTTATCCCATTTTTACCAAATTATGCTTTCCTTGACAACTGTCTGAACCCTTTGAAAGTCATACTGGGTCAGACCAAAGTTCCATCTAGCCCAGTATCCTGTCTTTCAATAGTGGCCAATGCCACGTGCCCGGAGAGAATGAACAGAACAGGTAATCATCAAGTGATCCATCCCATCGTTCATTCCCAGCTTCTGGAAAACAGAGGTTAGGGACACCATCCCTGCCCTGGATAATAGTCATTGATGGACCTATCCTCCATGCATTTATTTAGTTCTTTTTGGAACACTGTTATAATCTTAGCCTTTACAATATCCTCTGGCAAGGTGTTCCACAGGTTGACTGTGTGTTGTGTGAAGAAATACTTCCTGTTGTTTGTTTTAAACCTGCTGCCTACTCATTTCATTTGGTGACCACTAGTTCTTGTGTTATGAGAAGGAGTAAATAACACTTCCTTATTTACTTTCTCCACACCAGTCATGATTTTATAGACCTCAATCATATCCTCCCTTCATAGTCTCTTTTCTATGCTGAATAGTCCCAGAAATGATAGGTTACAGACTACAGTTAATAGTTCTGCAATTTCACATTTGAGTTCCTTCAGAACTCTTGGGTGAATACCATCTGGTCCTGGTGACTTATTACTGTTTATTTTATCAATTTGTTCCAAAACCTCCTCTAATGACACCTCAGTCTGGGGCAGTTCCTCAGATTTGCCATCTAAAAAGAATGGCTCAGGTTTGGGAATCTCTGTCACATCCTCAGATATGAAGATTGGTAAAGAATTTATTTAGTTTCTCCACAATTCATCCTTGAGTGCTCCTTTAGCATCTTGATCATCCAGTGGCCCCACTGGTTGTTTAGCAGGATTCTTGCTTCTGATGTACTTAAAAATTTTAAGTGACATAGATGTCCCTGAGGACATAATTTGGTTTGTAGGATCTTTATTTTTGATGATGACATGCAAGATGGAAAGAACACTTCAAGGCAGCTGGGTCCCAAGGTAACTGACTTTGCAAACATTACAGGCAAATAGCATAGAGTGTGGGGGAGTGAACAGGGTGTTCTTCTCACTACTGGGTGGTGCCTCCTTCCTGCAATACTGAGATTAGGTCTGGCTGGTTCAGTACCCTCTTTCTTCTCTTTCCCTGTTGCAGTGCCCCTCCCGCTCATGGAGTTGCAGCTGCTTTATGACTCAGCCCTTTGGCCAGCTAACTCACTTTGTGTTTTCCTCTTCTGAGGCAGTTGTTCCAAGTCTCTCGGAAGAAACAGCATCAGGTAGTCCTCACTCCAGCTGCCCTGACTATGTCACTTTCACAGTCTGTGCATTCACTGCCCTAAGCCACACCACTCTGCAGTGGATGGTAGAGGAAGCCAAGCCTGTCCTTAACACTGGGTTCCAGCCCAGGGCTCTGTAAAGATCAGTGAAGGTCTATGGATACATCTACTTTACTGCTTTCACCCCTGTACTACTTCCCACCATGATTTTCCAAGCTTTTCATTCTCCAGGCTTCCTAGTCAGATCCCTTTCTCTTTGGCCTTCGTCATGGGTTCCTGTTTCCCTTCCTTCTCCCTTACCTCAGGAAAAGAGTCCGCAAGCTTTCTCCTTACTGCCTCCCACAGTGATACTAGCCTCTTGGCTTCATAGATTAGTCCTGCCTGTTCCCTCACAGGTGAGCTTCCTTCTAATTAGCACCTTCCACACAGCCTAAATCTCCCCCTATTTGCAGATGAAACGGGCCCATCTCTCCTAATTCAGAGCTCATATAGGGAGGACACCCCAACACAGGGAGATCTGGTGCTAGAGCACTTAGAGGTGTATGAGAAGAGCTTGCTTCCCACAGATTCACACAGCCAGCATGTGAAAGCATGGCACCCAGAAAGCTATGCATTTACTGAGCTAAAGTAGTCATTTATTATATATGCTGCTTCACAGTGTAATCTTATTGTTTAGCAGTTGTAGAACTGTCAGATTAAAAATAAATATTTCATGGCTTGTAACAGTAATGAGTTCTTGCTTTGATGTATAATCCATTATTAAAACTTTCCAACTGTTTTTAGATCAACTTATGTGGGTCAGCATTAGGCCTTCGCAAAATACAACTTTCTATCCAGATGGTTAGAGGTTGTCATTAAATTAGCCTGAAACAGTCAGCATCCCATCAGTTTATCTTATGTACTATAAATGGCAGATGAATTTTCTTTATACTGATTATGCAACTTACAGCATCTGCCTATTTTCTGCTTCATTGTGCCCTGTCTGAAACGGTCATTTCCCCAAACCTGTCATAGCCAATCAAAAACCTGCTAGGTCTGCAAGAAGGCTGCAGGCACATGGCTATTCAATCTATATTTTCACCATAGGGTACACTATCCATTATGTACAAGTACAGGAAAATATGTAAAGTAAAGCCATTAATATGCTGAATAATAAGAATCATAGCAATTTTACATATTGTAATGGTACTGCAGAAAGCAGTAGTGTGCATATATTTTCCAATTGGTCAGTTATTTTATGAATGGCATTTAGTTTTCTATGAAGTGGGAGGAAGATATCAATTCTGAATATTGTGGTTCATATTAAATGTATAGCAATGTCTTTCAAAGCTGTAGCAAATTTTATTGTATTTGTCACTGGCTGTAATAATAAATTTCTTCAGAAAGTTCTCAAAATTCCATCACACAAGTAACTTGAGGACTAGTTAACTGCAGAATGACTTTGGTTGCTGCTGTTACAAGCATGTTGGGGAGGCTACACTCAGAATTAAGACAATGATATTACTAAACAATTTTTAATTCCAGAAGTGCTTTACAAACATGAACTATTTCACCCAAGAATGCACCTAGTCACCAGAGTTGATATTCACAAGTGTTTGCTACGCAATTCGACATAATTTTTAAAGTGAAGTTTAGTGAAGAGACTTGTGAGGAACTTCTCCTCTGGGAGGAATGTCATCCTTCATTCAATGAGGTGTCAGAAACAGTAATAATAGAAGATAGGAGATTATAGCAGTAGCAGAATAAGGAATAATGTTTGGGAATATACCATTGCATTCTGTGGGGGAAAAAAAGAACACTTTCTTGTTACACCAAATCTTATGAGAATAATAAAAAAAAGTGAGAGTTGCTAAAGCATCCTCTCTTCAATATTTAGATGGTAATTAGATGATTAGAGCAAAGACAGTGGTTCAAATCCTCAGATATTTTATGGGCTCTTGCAAACGGTTGCAATTTACAGTATCATTCTGGAGGCTCTATGTTACATTGGGGGCCATTTTAGGTGTGCTGCAGACTCATGGTTGGGGGTCTGGAAAGGCAGCCTACAGCCAACTTTTTTTCCCAGTGTAACTCAGCTGCACTGAGTATGAGCTAATCACAGCTGAGAATTTGGTATGTGTGTGTATGTTCTGACACTATTTTCTTATCATGCAGAAACACCCAGCTCCTAAACTTAATTGCACTCTTCCAGACATACTCCCTCAAATATCTATACAAAAAAAGGGATCTTGCACTCTCAGGCAACGTTAGAAGATCTCCAACAATAGACTGTAGTTCAACTAAGAATGTAACGTTAGTTTTTACCATTGCTAATACCAGAACATAGAAATTGCCATCCTGTATCAGACAAATGGTCCATATCAATTGCTTCAGGGGAAGATGTGATAGCTCAAGCTGGGAAGCTGTAGAATAAACTGCCCATCAGGGCAGTTTCTTTCCAACTCCAAAAGATAAAGGTCTCTTTATGCCCTGAAGAAGGATGATTAATAACCCTTCCAACCTTTTTTTCATGTTAAACAAACATTACATTTAGTGACAGTTAAGGTTACCTCAAGATATACCTTACAATGATAAAATCTTAAAAAAACCATGGAATTAAGAAGTTAAGGATGAAGTCTCCCTAAATTCTTTGCCCCATTCATATTGACAGCATGTTATGCACTATCACCCTAATACTCCATAGGGCTTTCACTTCCTGTTCCAACCGATACGGAAAAGTAATTCATACTCCACCATCATCAAACTCACACTCACACAAAACCATAATGGTGACCTCAGCAATGTTACAGCAGCCCAAATAGATGGACTGTGGGACAGTAAGATGTGCTACTCTGTTGATACTTTAATGGGCTTCCCCTCCCCTAATGGCTAGGTTGCAGGTGTGTGTGGTTTGAAAGAAAGGCTTAAAGAATGGGAATTGAAAAAAGTTGGGTGGGTGGTGGTATTTGCCAGCTCTAAAGGAGGGTAAGGCCTTCAGATGCATTAAAAATGTTAGATTTGTAAACAGTATGGTTTCATCTCATTCCTTCCAATAGCCCTGATGTTACATTGGTGTCAGAATTGTAGGAGTGATTAAATGAACCCATGCTGTCAAACAGAAGCAGGGCAAAATGAGCAGCTGCCAGAGCTGTGACCAGAAAGATTAGATAGAACAAGCTAGTTCATAGGTAGAGCTGGTGAGGAACTTCCCCTTAAAGTGATTTTTGAAGAAAATGCATTTTTTTAAAACTAAAAGTTCTGTAGGAAAATTTTGATTTCTGAATTTTGCTTATTTTCCATTTGCTGATTTTCCATTTTCCATCTAGTCCAGGGGTTCTCAAACTGGGATTGGGAGCCCTCAGGGAGTCGCAAGTTTATTACATGGGGGATCGCAATCTGTCAGCCTCCACCCCAAACCCTGCTTTTCCTTCAGCATTTACAACGTTATTAAATATATTTTAAAGGGTTTTTCATTTATAAGGGGGGGGGTCACACTCAGAGGCTTGCTATTTGAAAAGGGTCACCAGTACAAAAGTTTGAGAACCACTGATCTAGTCCAACCGCCTGCTCAAAGCAAGACCAACCCCAACTAAATCATCCCAGCCAGGGCTTTGTCAAGCCACACCTTAAAAACCTGTAAGGATGGAGATTCCACCACCTCCCTACGTAAACCATTCCAGTGTTTCACCACTCTCCTAGTGAAACAGTGTTTCCTAATATCCAACCTAGACCTCGCCCACTGCAACTTGAGACCATTGCTCTTTGTTCTGTCATCTGCCACCACTGAGAACAGCCTAGCTCCATCCTCTTTGGAAACCCCCTTCAGGTAGTTAAAGGCTGCTATCAAATTCCCCCTCACTCCTCTCTTCTGCAAACTAAATAAGCCCAGTTCCCTCAGCCTCTCCTCATAAGTCATGTGCCCCAGCCCCCTAATCATTTCCTTTGCCCTCCGCTGGACTCTCTCCAATTTGTTCAAATCCTTTCTGTAGTGGGGGTCCCAAAACTGAACACAATATGTGGCCTCACAAGTGCTGAATAGAGGGGAATAATCACTTCCCTTGGTCTGCTGGCAATGCTCCTACTAATGCAGCCCAATATGCAGTTAGCCTTCTTGGCAACAAGGGCACGCTGCTGACTCATATCCAGTTTCTCGTCCACTGTAATCCCCAGGTCCTTTTCTGCAGAACTACAGCTTAGCCAGTCGTTCCCATGCCTGTGGCAGTGCATGGTATCCTTCCATCCTAAGTGCAGGACTCTGCAATTGTCTTTGTCGAACCTCATTAGATTTCTTTTAGCCCAATCCTTCAATTTGTCTATGTCACTCTGGACCCTATCCCTACCTGAATCAAGATATTCAAATCTGTTTAATTTTATATCATTTCTAGACAACAATACAAGTATATATTTTAAAAAAAAATACTCCATAAACAAACATTACCCAAGTGTAACTTATAGTGTTGCAATCAGCACACAAAAGACAACATGCATAGCAAAACACAGAGCCCAAAATGTTTCAGATTTTTTGTAAAAGGGATCTCAGTCCTTTTTTTTTTCTTTCCAGAGTCCTGTAAAAGGAAACCTGTAACACAACCATAATTATGATGCTGTTACTGCTGCACAATAATAGATATATAAATGCCAACTCCTTTTCTTCAGGCATTTGTGGGTGTTGGCACTAGAGTGACCAGATGTCCCGATATTATAGGGACAGTTCTGATATTCAGAGCTTTTTTCTTATATACGCGCCTATTACCCCTACCCCGTCCCGATTTTTCACATTTGCTATCTGGTCACCCTAGTTGGCACAGAGAAGAAAGCAAGATTCAAAACACTTTGACTAGAAGTCACAGAAAGAGGCAGAGTGTTTTGATTTTTTTTAAAGCTCCAATCAATCATCTGCAAGTAATGCTTATGGTGGGGGAGAGACAAAAATAAGGCAAGTGTAAACTCCAGAAAGAGCAATGTTAGTCACCCTGGAAAGAACCAAAATATTTTTTGGAATATAATTTCTGATAGAGGGAACAGATTCTGTGGCATAGGGCAGATGCCATGGTAATCTGAGCTTTGCAGTCATGGAATACTTGAAAGCCTCATTATTGCATGCCCTTTCCCTGATATCAAATAAGTATTCAACTGTAATGGGCCAAAGTACTGCAGTCAGTTTACTGATAGTGTTACTGTATTATTTCTTGAGCATAATGGAGTATTTTGAAAGGTTTATTGCAAATTGCAAGTTAATACCATAAGATGCAAATGGAATATATTTTATTTTCTGTCTTCTTTCTCAATATTTGGTGTTTTTCTTAAAATCCCAGCACCCAGATTCATGTGACCTTTTTTAATGAAAGTTGAGATTCTCATGAAAACTAATGACAGGTTTCAGAGTAGCAGCTGTGTTAGCATTTGTGTGCATTTGTGTCCATTTATCAGACGTCAAGAATTATAACATTCAAAAACCAGTTGGAGAACACTTCAATCTCTTTGGTCACTCGATTACAGACCTAAAAGTGGTAATTCTTCAACAAAAAACTTCAAAACCAGACTCCAACGAGAGACTGCTGAATTGGAATTAATTTGCAAACTGTATACCATTAACTTAGGCTTGAATAAAGACTGGGAGTGGATGGGCCATTACACAAAGTAAAACTATTTCCCCATGTTTATCTTCTCCCTCCGCCCCCCCCGCTGTTCCTCAGACATTCTTGTCAACTGCTGGAAATGGCCCACCTTGATTATCACTGCAAAAAGTTTCCCTCCCCCGCTCTCCTGCTGGTAACAGCTCATCTTACCTGATCACTCTCCTTACAGTGTGTATGGTAACACCCCTTGTTTCATGTTCTCTGTGTATATAAATCTCCCCACTGTATTTTCCACTGAATGAAGTGAGCTGTAGCTCATGAAAGCTTATGCTCAAATAAATTTGTTAGTCTCTAAGGTGCCCACAAGTACTCCTTTTTTTTCATGAAAACTAAGTTTTTCTCTCTCACACCTACTGAGAAAAGCTTGAACATATGAAGCAAATGGTCACTAAATGCTTAAAAGCAGAAGGCAAATAAAAAGCACCCAACATTTATCATTACTTAAAATAAATAAAAATGATTATTATTATTTTGGCGGATTGACTTATGATTTTTGAACACTCAGAGTTGGCTTCTGAAATATTTTAGCCACCTGATGTTACCACTTTAGCCAGACAGGAACCATGCTGTCTTCAGTATCATCCAGACAAATACATTTAGCAAGGAAATTAAAAACAAAAAAAGAGTGCTCTATTTTGAGGTATTTCATCCTGAGATAGTTATTAAAATTCAAATAAATAAACCTAAAATTGCTCAGTTCACAGGGTAAATGTAATAAGAACATGGAGCTTAGTTGTAATTAGGTTGGTAAATTATTTATTAAAGCTCTGTTTCAATAATAAATGACAAACACAAGTAAAGTGACTATCTGATAGATTAAAAGAGTATAAGAGAGAAAGTAACAATTGCTTGTTTATTGCCTACTGAAATCAGAAAAAAAAAAATTAACCCTTCCATTGAGCCTTATTCACATGGTAATTCATTTCTTTAAATGCCAGTCAGGTACACTTAGCCTCTCTTCAGCTGGAAACCAAAAACTTATTGACAGACCACCTAACTGATCATTGTGTAGTTCTTACTGTTTTTTTCGACTGTGTACAGCAGTTAATACCACAGAGATAAATATTTTTTAAATCAATAGACACTCTGGATAGATGGATACATACAGATAGATAGATAATAGAATTATTTATATAGTTCTAATCCTAATTCAATACACTGAAAACTCCCTCACAGAAGCCATTTTACACTTGGGCCTAGGTGTCACAATACATAGAATCATTGCACATCTTGAACGGGAGATATTTATTGAAGAAAACAGCTACATGTACAGAACAAACAAACAGCACAAGAACATACGATCGGCCACACTGGTCAGACTGAAGGTTCATCTAGCCCAGTATCCTGTCTGCCGACAGTGGCCAATGCCTGGTGCCTCAGAGGGAATGAACAGAACAACATAATCATCAAGTGATCCACGTCCTGTCGCACATTCACGTTTTCTGGCCTTCTCCAAACTCAAGTTCTAGCTTCATCTAACTTGTTTACCTTGAACTATACTCTGCCTGAAACTCTAGAGACCCCACAGATGAATTTAGTCTCAATAATATACTACAAGTAAACATTTTACTGGAGACACAAACATTGCTTTATATTTGTCATGTATACACGCAAATTAGTGTGTTATCCTGAAGCCATATCTCATGTGATTAGTTCATTTAACTTCAAGGGGACTTAGAGACTGTAAATTCCAAATGCCTGGCACTGTATCTTTAATGTCAAACACATTGGGGAATTCAACCAGGTATTGAGAATCTGTAAAATGCTGGGATTCCCAAAAGGCAGAGAAAGCAGTGTATGAATACATTAGTTTTCTAAATGACCATCAAGAGGAATGTAATCATATGTGGGGTGGATTCTTTTTTTAATCATATCTTCTCAATAAATGACAGATCTGAGAATTCATTACCTCCTCGGAAATAAAACAAAAACCAGAACTAAGGGAAAACTTAACAGGATATAACTTAAAAGAAAGAAGAGAGAAATATACAGGAAGCCGCTGCCATTTTCAAAAATATCACTGCAGGATTGCAGGTGTTTGTCTCTGTCAACTTGAGCGGGCCAACCCCAGAAAGGCATGCTGGTGGGGAAAAAAAAAGTTATTAATATAGTGAGAAGGATTAGTAAGGCTCAAGTAATTACAGAGGAAATGCTCCTGGACAAGTAACTACTGCTATTTTAGGATGAGATTAAGGGCACTGGCAGTATTTACACTGGGTCTTCTCAAATACTTATTTTAATTCTTAGTTGGTTTCTGAATTCACTGTATATTACTTTGATTGCACGATTTATAGAGCACAAATACTGTGTTCAGGACTGTACAGGAAATGGAGAAAAATGAAATCTAGGGCAATTACAGGAGCAATATTACACAAGTAGTACAGTCCTCACATAGGAAATCAAATGAGTTAGTGGTGCTAAATCATAACATAGAGGTGAATCAGGTCTGCAACATTGTACATGTATCAACCTTTGTTTACAGGCTGGTATGGTCAGCTGTGTCACCAGCTCATCTCAGCTCATTAGACCTGGAAGTGGCCTAAAATGAGGGAATGGAGTAGAATTTTGATGCATTAATAGAATTATGTTTTCTAATTTATTTAAAGAATTGGGCATGTAACCAGTTTTGCTGGTTAAGTAGCAGATTACTTCTCCCCACCAGAATAAGGGAATGGGGAAACAGACAACGAATTAGCATGTTACAATCTTACGTTCCAGGCCAGACTGTTTCACCTGTACCTTGAATAATTCCTTATTTATTATTATTCTTTATTAAATATTATTATTCATTATTATTATTTAATATAATAATATATTATTATAATATAATATATTATTATATTATTATTATTCCTTAATAATTCCTTATTTCATCAGCAGCTATTCATATAGTAAGGAATTATTCAGTGTGAAAAAAGAGAGCAGAAATCTGGAGCTAACAAGATAAAAACACATAAGGCTCTATTTTGTCTTTTATGGCCTTGTCTTTATTAGGAAAAACAGGTGTGTTCTTAATGCAAGTTACCTAACTCAGGTTAATTAACAGAAGATAAAACTGCAGTTTGCAGTTGTCACATGAGCTGAAAGGTCAAGTTAAAATCTATGTGGCACACTAGTCTGTAGATCAACATGCCAACTCATGTGACAACTACAAACTGCTTCGTCTGCACTAGGGTTTTACCTCTAGTTAACCTGAGTCAAGAAAATACCTTTTCTCCTAATGAAGACCAGGCCACTGAGGCTGAACTGCATTGGGGAATAGGAGGAATCCCACAATCCAATTGACAGTAGGTGGAGGTATTATACAAATAATTTCTAGAGTGCTGGGAGAAGCATGGTAACAGGTGCTGTAGTCTGCACGTCTGCCTGCATAGGCCAGGGTGGTGAGACCATAGAATGGGGTGCGCTATGCACTGCTGATATGGCACCTCCTCCTGGCCATTCTGGGGATTAGTTCCATGAGGCTGATATCCCTTCTTGTAGTTGCACATCGTCTCTCTCTTTCTCTTGCTCCACAGCCCCTCTCTCTCACTCCAGGAGCTGCAGGTGACTCTTCATGACTCAGCCCTCCAGCCAAGTCACTCAGCATTCCCCCCTTCTGGGGTAGAGTCCTTCAAAGTCTCTTATGTACAAGGGGCATCCAGCAGCCTTCATGCCTAGTGCCCTGACCCTGTCACTCCTGCAGTGACTCAGGCACTCTTCCAGTTCACTTTTCCACCAGTACTAGTTTCCCGGTGGCAGGTAGGGGAACCCAGGCCAGTCCTCTACTCTGGGTTCTGGCTCAGAGACCCTACAACACGTAGCTAAGGTTTATTTGGTTCCCAACCTTGCCGCTTACTCACTTATCCATAGGCTTTCTTCTTCACCCTGTTCTCTTCAGGATATGTCCTTCCCTCCAGACCAAGACCCCAAGGGCCTATTTGCTTCCTAGGTTCCTTCCTTCCCTCTCTACTAAATAGAGGCTGACCACAAAATTCCTCCCAGCAGCCTTTTTTGCTACTAGCTTCCTGGGTTTATACTAGCCCAGCTCACCTCTGCTCAGGTGAGCTTCCTCTCACACTTAATTCCCCCCTCGTGCAGCCTAATTGGCTGTTTGGGCCCATGTCAAGGTTCCTCCCCCACTCTGAACTCTAGGGTACAGATGTGGGGACCTGCATGAAAAAAACCTCCTAAGCTTATCTTTACCAGCTTAGGTCAAAACTTCCCCAAGGTACAAAATATTCCCCCCGTTGTCCTTGGACTGGCCGCTACCACCACCAAACTAATACTGGTTACTGGGGAAGAGCTGTTTGGACGCGTCTTTCCCCCCAAAATACTTCCCAAAACCCTGCACCCCACTTCCTGGACAAGGTTTGGTAAAAAGCCTCACCAATTTGCCTAGGTGACTACAGACCCAGACCCTTGGATCTTAAGAACAATGAACAATCCTCCCAACACTTGCACCCCCCGCCCCCTTTCCTGGGAAATGTTGGATAAAAAGCCTCACCAATTTGCATAGGTGACCACAGACCCAAACCCTTGGATCTGAGAACAATGAAAAAGCATTCAGTTTTTTACAAGAAGACTTTTAATAAAAAATAGAAGTGAATAGAAATAAAGAAATCCCCCCTGTAAAATCAGGATGGTAGATATCTTACAGGGTAATTAGATTCAAAAACACAGAGAAACCCTCTAGGCAAAACCTTAAGTTACAAAAAAGATACACAGACAGAAATAGTTATTCTATTCAGCACAATGCTTTTCTCAGCCATTTAAAGAAATCATAATCTAACACATACCTAGCTAGATTACTTACTAAAAGTTCTAAGACTCCATTCCTGGTCTATCTCCGGCCAAGACGACTACAGACAGACAGCGACCCTTTGTTTCTCTCCCTCCTCCCAGCTTTTGAAAGTATCTTGTCTCCTCATTGGTCATTTTGGTCAGGTGCCAGCGAGGTTACCTTTAGCTTCTTAACCCTTTACAGGTGAGAGGAGCTTTCCCCTGGCCAGGAGGGATTTCAAAGGGGTTTACCCTTCCCTTTATACTTATGACAGCCCACCTGGCCTACTCAGCCCTATCAGCATCATTGTGAAGCCACAGACAACCCCTAGACAGCTTATTTAAGGGTGACGTGTATAGGGATTGCATACTATCCCTTTAAATAGTTTGGGAGCTTTCTAATGGGTCTCTGTATGCTCTGTTGACGAAAATACTGCTAGATGCTAACACAGCAACGGTGCACGTTCATGGCTAGGCCTGTATGTTTGTATATAGTTACTAAAACAGTTATTCAGGGCACACAACTATGGCTGTGGGGTTTCTTCATATTCTTAATGTTGTGTAGAGAGCAAAGACATGACAAGACCCAGTAGTGCTACTGACAGTACTATCCAGGCACTGCCGTGTGCTCCCCAGTTTACAGGTGGAAAGAATAGGATGGCTTTCTTCACCATCCCCTTAAGCAGTCCCACCATCTTGTACTAATTTAAAACTGCTACCTGTTTCAGTGAAGCCAGAGTATTGGAATTATTTCCTCTGAGGTTTTGAACTGATATTAAATGTTAAATTATTTAGTTGCTATAAATTTAAGAATCAGTTTGCCTAATTTTAAAGCCATATAAGCTTTAAAGATGGCTCAGAAGTTCATCATTACTGAGTATTCATACCACTTAGAATGGACTGTGAAATGAAGCAATGAGGGAAGCAGAGTAAAAACAAAACAAACAAAAGAAAGTGTGATAAAAAGAGCAGAGAGTGGTGAGAAAAAAAATATAGAAAAAAACAAACAAACCCAGAAGTATATTTGTACCACTTCCACTGCTTACTTTTAATGGTGCGCTTTGTCTGGTGTTTAGCTACAAAAACATTTTTTTTAAGTTGAATCTCCATAGGAGGAAAAGTTTTTACAATTACAGGAATCAAAAGTTTGACAACTCAGACTAGTACTGTGAACTCACAGAATACTTTGAGAGGTTTACAAAAACCTGCAACTTCACAAGCTTCACCCATTCCTATGCAAAACATTCACATCTATAAACGTATCACGTACCTACCTTCATCTTCAAATTAGCAGGATGGCTCAGGAGCAAAATAAGGTTCCCCTTTGTCCACTGGTTACAAAACATTATATAATACATTGATACACAGTTGGACAACTGTTGCTGTCCAGTTTAGAGTAGTTCTCAGGGTTCCTTTGGGACCTATTTGATATCACAGATACTCTGAATTCTGATCCAGGTCATAAGTTATTATGGCACATCCAAGTTCACCTATTATCCAAGTGCAACATATATGGCACTTATTTCTGTATTACTTCAAAATCTTTTGTCATGATAAGGTAATGTAATATTGTTTGCTTTCCTCCTGTTTGTAAAGGGCATGGGATCAGAATATCACTCCCCCTCCCTCCTCTTAGGATGGCTATTGTCTATGTTTGACGAAGCATGACTATTCCCATAAGCTTTTCGCTGCAGATATTCATCCTGAGAGACATGTGCCAATATACAAGCTGGCTTACAGTGTACTTATATTTTGTCATGTGTACTCAAAAGACCATCAAAAATATTTATATTATGAATCAGATATTTATTAAACATACAAAAATAAACAAACTAAAACTTCTACAAACTTCTACAAAAAGTTGACCATGGTTGACATTGGTATATGCAATGCCCCACTCTCTTGATTTGCCCCATTCCCATAGCAGAAGGATGATTTCAGAAGAGTGTTGCTCCAGGAATGGAAGCCACTTTTTGAACAAGAGTAAGATGTGTTGAAGGGGGGATTATCAAGTTGCTGAGCCGCCTGATGGGCAAGCAGACATGTTCATATATAATTTAGGTTCTATCTGTGGGGTACATTGGATAAAGAACTAACACTCTCCTTTCCATTTCCCTATTATGTACTGGTAATTGTTTAATGAGGTCTTGTGTTTAACACCAAAAATAAATATTGCTAAAATTTACCTGAACTTAATAATAAAGTACAAAATGATCATTAATGCAAACAGCTCTCACTCTCCATGTGTGGGGTCACTATTAGAGAAAGAGCATGATCATGTACTGTTAAGATAAGTAAAATATTTTTAATAGTGATTTCATTTGTCTTTACATAATTAAAATTCCCCTGTCCCTCACACAAACACCTTTATTCTTATATTAGATTTATGCCTGTATGGCACTTATCTGCGTCTTTTGTGCAATGGCGGTGTCACAACCAAATAAGACAATCTTAAAAAGAGGCTTAGGAGCTGAGCAACACACACAGATGATTTCTAATTAAAGACTTGCATTTCCACTTTCTAGGTCATACAATAATATTATTCATTTGTTTCTCTCTAATCAACAATGAGATCATTATCTTTTTCCCTCTTCTGTATTAACGGGTCAAGTAACCAAGTTAAAGTTCATTGGGTAATTACACACAATGATAATCAAGCATGAACAGCTATTGCTGAGGGACATGTTATCTGAGAAATGACTGAAAAGTAACTATACAGAATGCAATTAAAGATAAAATTTGATGATGTAAATAGAGTAAGGATGTAAAACAGACAGATAAGCCAGGAAATTAAAATTTCTAACTCATAACTATGAAAGAAAAGTGTCAGTCTTGATGGTGTGATCTGGGAATGCAATAAAAGTGTTCATATTGAATTTCCTCACTTAGGGCCTAAAGCTTGGCTCAACAAGTATAGAATCATAGAATATCAGGGTTGGAAGGGACCTCAGGAGCTCTTCTAGTCCAACCCCATGCTCAAAGCAGTACTGATCCCCAATTAAATCATCCCAGACAGGGCTTTGTCAAGACTGACCTTAAAAACTTCTAAGGAAGGAGATTCCACCACCTCCCTAGGTAACACATTCCAGTGTTTCATCACCCTCCTAGTGAAAAAGTTTTTCCTAATATCCAACCTAAATCTCCCCCACTGCAACTTGAGACCATTACTCCTCGTTCTGTCATCTGCTACCACTGAGAACAGTCTAGAGTCATCCTCTTTGGAACCTCCTTTCAGGTAGTTGAAAGCAGCTATCAAATCCCCCCTCATTCTTCTCTTCCGTAGACTAAACATCCCCAGTTCCCTCAGCCTCTCCTCATAACTCATGTGTTCCAGATTCCTAATCATTTTTGTTGCCCTCCGCTGGACTCTTTCCAATTTTTCCACATCCTTCTTGTAGTGTGGGGCCCAAAACTGGACACAGTACTTCAGATGAGGCCTCACCAGTGTCGAATAGAGGGGAACGATCACGTCCCTCGATCTGCTGGCAATGCCCCTACTTATACAGCCCAAAATGCCATTGGCCTTCTTGGCAACAAGGGCACACTGTTGACTCATATCCAGCTTCTCGTCCACTGTAACACCTAGGTCCTTTTCTGCAGAACTGCTGCGGAGCCATTCGGTCCCTAATCTGTAGCGGTGCATTGGATTCTTCCATCCTAAGTGCAGGACTCTGCACTTGTCCTTGTTGAACCTCATCAGATTTCTTTTGGCCCAATCCTCCAATTTGTCTAGGTCCCTCTGTATCCTATCCCTACCCTCCAGCGTATCTACCTCTCCTCCCAGTTTAGTTTTAGAAGTAATTTTCTTCTAAAGGGTTCACATTAATGCTGTGAAAGAATATAAATATCCCCATATATTCCAGGTAGAAGTACCCAGTGTGCAAGCTCCTCTAAATGTTCTGCAGATTACTCTAAATAAAACTAATCTACTGAAAGGGGTACATTGCTACCATTTCCAGGTTAGGTGAAGTATATGCACAGTGTGTAGACCATGTCTCATTACCCCTTAAACCTTGTCCAAGAATGCCTCTGGCTTCTGTCATTCACAGCCATCAGAATGATCACTCCTCGAATGAATCAGAATTGGGGAAAACAACCTCTGTCATAAAGAAAAGGAGTACTTGTGGCACCTTAGAGACTAACAAATTTATTTAAGCATAAGCTTTCATGAGCTACAGCTCACTTCATCGGATGCATTCAGTGGAAAATACAGTGGGGAGATTTATATACACAGAGAACATGAAACAATGGGTGTTACCATACATACTGTAACGAGAGTGATCACTTAAGGTGAGCTATTACCATCAGGAGAGTAATACCAGTTCACGAAAGCTTCTGCTCAAATAAATTTGTTAGTCTCTAAGGTTCCACAAGTCCTCCTTTTCTTTTTGTGAATACAGACTAACACGGCTGCTATTCTGAAATCTCTGTCATATTATTTTTGGAGATGCATACGTGCAGAGTTCTGCCGTGAGAGTTCATAAAGCTATCTCAAAGTTAAACAATGTATATTATTTCACTAAAATAATAGAGCATACATTGTCTAACATTTAATCCAAACAAGGGAGTCTGGATTAAATCCAGACGAGGGAGTTTCCCTGCACATCAGTAATTATACATACACGAAGCTTTAAAAATGTACTAAAATAAACAATCAATTGCCTGTTAAATATTATAAGGGAAGGACAATCCATCAGATAAGATAACTAACTGAGAGTGAGGAGAACAAGATTCCACTACCAGCTTTGAAAATGACCTGTTGGAACTTTTGGCAAGTTATGGAACCTCTCTGTGCTTCTGTTTCACTTTCTACTACTAGCTTTTCTTGTCTATTTAGACTTCTAGCTCTTCAGGGCAGGACTGTCTCTAACTTGGTGTTTGTATAGCACCTAACATAATGAAGCTCTGATCTCTGATACTGTGTGTGTATACACACACACACACACACACACAAACAAAGCTATATGAAAAGAATATAAAGTCTGGAAAGTCAAGCATTAGGCAATGTCAGAGTTTCAGTTGCCAATGGAACCTTTATTTGTCCCCCGTGTGTATAGCATTGTAATAGAATCATAGAATCATAGAATATAAGGGTTGGAAGGGACCCCAGAAGGTCATCTAGTCCAACCCCCTGCTCGAAGCAGGACCAATTCCCAGTTAAATCATCCCAGCCAGGGCTTTGTCAAGCCTGACCTTAAAAACTTCTAAGGAAGGAGATTCTACCACCTCCCTAGGTAACGCATTCCAGTGTTTCACCACCCTCTTAGTGAAAAAGTTTTTCCTAATATCCAATCTAAACCTCCCCCACTGCAGCTTGAGACCATTACTCCTCGTTCTGTCATCTGCTACCATTGAGAACAGTCTAGAGCCATCCTCTTTGGAACCCCCTTTCAGGTAGTTGAAAGCAGCTATCAAATCCCCCCTCATTCTTCTCTTCTGCAGGCTAAACAATCCCAGCTCCCTCAGCCTCTCCTTATAACTCATGTGTTCCAGACCCCTAATCATTTTTGTTGCCCTTCGCTGGACTCTCTCCAATTTATCCACATCCTTCTTGAAGTGTGGGGCCCAAAACTGGACACAGTACTCCAGATGAGGCCTCACCAATGTCGAATAGAGGGGAACGATCACGTCCCTCGATCTGCTCGCTATGCCCCTACTTATACATCCCAAAATGCTGTTGGCCTTCTTGGCAACAAGGGCACACTGCTGACTCATATCCAGCTTCTCGTCCACTGTCACCCCTAGGTCCTTTTCCGCAGAACTGCTGCCTAGCCATTCGGTCCCTAGGTCCCTGTAGCTGTGCATTGGGTTCTTCCGTCCTAAGTGCAGGACCCTGCACTTATCCTTATTGAACCTCATCAGATTTCTTTTGGCCCAATCCTCCAATTTGTCTAGGTCCTTCTGTATCCTATCCCTCCCCTCCAGCGTATCTACCACTCCTCCCAGTTTAGTATCATCCGCAAATTTGCTGAGAGTGCAATCCACACCATCCTCCAGATCATTTATGAAGATATTGAACAAAACCGGCCCCAGGACCGACCCTTGATACCGGCTGCCAAGTAGACATGGAGCCACTGATAACTACCCGTTGAGCCCGACAACATCTCTTTAATAAAGTCTCTTTAAGTATGTGATCGCATGATTTTTGCGAACAGGACCCCTGCATACCTTCACATAGCCAGCTTTTGTTTCCTCTCCAGTTCAATCAGGATTCTTCCTCCTCCATATTTCTTGGGTGCAGGGGTGAAAGTAAGTTAGGGGACTTACCGGTACGCCGGAGTCCTGAGCAGGGGGCGTGGCCTCAACTGGAAGAGGCATGGCCTTAAATCCCTGGGCCATTTAAATCACTGAGGAGCCCTGGGGGCTCCCAGCTGCCACCGCTAACACGGGGCTCTGGGCTCTGGCAGAGCTTTAAAGGGCCTGGGGCTCTGCTGTGGTAGCAGCTGCCGGAGCCCCGAGCCCTTTAAATCCCCACTGGAGCCCTGCTGCCCGAGCCCTGGGGTAGCGGTGTCCAGGCTCCATCAGGGATTTAAAGGGCTCCAGGGCTCCAGCCGCCGCTACCGCTCTGGCCCTTTAAATGCCCACTGGAGCCCCACCGCCGCTACCCCAGGGCTTTGGCAGCAGGGCTCCGGCGGGGATTTAAAGGGCAGGGGAAGTAGGGGTGGCTGGAGCTCTGGGGCTCTTTAAATCCCCACCAGAGCCCCACCCCACACCCTGGGGCTCGGACAGCAGGGCTCAGGCCAGGATTTAAAGGGCCCCGGAGCTCCAGCTGCTGCTCCTGCTCTGGGGCCCTTTAAATCCCTGCCAGAGCCCCGCCACCGCTACCCTGGGGCTCAGGCAGCAGGGCTCAGGCCAAGATTTAAAGGGCCCCGGGGCAGTAGCAGTGCCTGGAGTTCCGGGGCCCTTTAAATCCCTGCCAGAGCCCCACTGCCACTACCCCAGGGCTCAGGCAGCAGGGCTCAGGCCGGGATTTAAAGAGCCCCGGAAGCGGGGAGGTAGCAGCGGCTGGAGCTCCGGGGCCCTTTAAATCCCTGCCACAGCCCCACTGCCACTACCCCAGGGCTTTAAATTGTCCTCTCTGAAAGCCGGTCCTGGTATGGCGCACCGGCTCTTACCGGTACACTGTACCGGGGCGTACCAGCTTACTTTCATCTCTGCTTGGGTGTCAACCAGGGGAACATTGACAATACAAGAGAGACAGACCCTCTGTGTTCAGTTCTCATGTCTCATACTACAGCAACATACAGCAGCAATTTCAAGAAAGGTCATGGTCAGCCCTGGTTTGGAGAATTCTCAGTGATGACAGAATGTCAGAATTTAGCTCTAACAAGTGACTACTGAGCATATGTGAACTTAGATCTTTGCCAAATTTGGGTGTTTTCCCCACAGATGCAGCAAAAAGCACATTCTTCCAGGGTGACACCCCTTCAACAATTCAAGTCCCTGCTCGAGTATATGGGAGTGCTAGGGTATCTCAACAAAACAGTTGTAAGATTGATTTTTTTTAAAAACCATGGGCAAAATAATATATTCTAACTTAATATTTAAGAATTATTTCTGTTTAAACTTTCCAGAAAAGTTCAGACTGAGGTAGACATCTAATACGGAAAATTTCAGCCTGAACAATTAAAGTTTGGCGAAGTTATAAGCAACTGAAACAGAATCTTATCATAGAAAGAGTCAGGTAACCCTAACTACCAAAGCCAGCTATAATTAAATAAGAAATAAAATAGTTATAATAATAATAATGTGTTTATCAAATGGTGAGTCGATAGGGATTGCCCTCTTCTCCTAGGGATATGTCTGGGACACATCCACTCACTCCAGAGGGTGAGAAACATCCAGGGGTAGACATTCAGCCATTGCCCCTGCCCTTTCTTCTTCCAGACTAAGGCTGAAAAGTTTTTTTTTCTACAAGATGTAGAAAGAGGCCACTGTTTGTGGCCATTGAGAGTGCCGGAGATTGGCTGTGGCAGGGGAAAGCAGGGAGAAATTGCAAAGTTTTGTACTTTTGACAAATTGTTTATTTGTTGTTAGTCTTTCTTGACTTTTTATCAAGAAAATAAATATCAATTTCAATCAGCTCCCAGTTCTGACCAGTAGCCTGTGCTTCCCAGCTAGATGGGCTGCTGTGGAGATAGGAAGCCTGGAATCCAGGTATCCTTTTAGCCTGCCCAGGTTCTGTACAGCCCAGCAGCTGGAAGGCCAAGAAGCCAGGGAGACAGGCAGGTGAAGTGGAAGAAAATCAGCCTGGATTCTACCCAAAAAATCATACAAATCTAAACTTTCACACAGAATGTTTTCGTTTTGACAAATTTGCTTTTTCTGACAGAAGAAGTTGCATTAGAAAATTTCCAACCAGTTGTACTTGTAAGCTCTTTGCCTCAGGGACTGTTTTCTATTCTCTGATTTTACAGTGCCAAGCACAATGGGACCCTATTCTCAAATGGGGCCTCTAAGTGCTATTGAATATCCACAATTATGACTGTGACTGAGTTACTATGACCATCATTGTGACTAATAACTGGTGGACAGACACAAGGACAGTCAGGATAATTTGCTGGGTGCTTATCTTGCACATTGCTAAAGGAAAAGATCATTCACTCTCCACAGGGAATAACAAAACCATGCTATATTTTATGAGACTCTATATGCGAAGAAATCAGGAAAATCTGGAACAGTAGGTCATCATAGTGGAAATGCAAATCAAACCCTATGGATAATTATAAAATAAATGAAATCAAATCACTTTTACAGTTCAAATCTGCTATATAACAACTATTGGGATATGGAGCAGAACAAAATCAGTTTCTCTTCACTTTCAGGGCATTTCACAACTTCATTTCTTTACCTCCTTCCAAGTCTCTCTAGTTGCCCAAGCTTCTCTCTTGCTAGTTTGTTTTATCTGCATTGCCCCCTCTAACATTTGTATTTTTGTTCATGTTTCCCTGCAACAAAATTCTGTTGACTAAGGAATCCATTATCCTTCCTGGAGATCCATTATTGCCATCAATGGGTCTATAGGGAGCCCCATTAAAATCAGTGGGATTTCTCACAGGTCCAGTGTATCATTATAGTGGACCCTTGAGAAGTACTGGGGCCTAATGCAGTGAAAGAAATGTAGGGGATTATTTATCTGCAAATGAAAAGAAAGGCAAGAGGAAAACAGAGTTGAGATGAGATGGAGCTGCTAGTAATTATGTTTTTAAGAAGAGGGAGACAGGAATAGAGATGCACGAGGAGCCAAATTCAAGAAACAAAAAAGAAAAGTATAGAACTAAACTATAGAAAGGAAATGATAAAAGTTCTCTTAGCTAACTTAATGAACACAAGTTTCCAGAACCAGATGGAATGAGTCCCACGGGTTCTGAAGGAACTGGCTGAAGAAACTGACGAACCTATAGCAATAAATATTTAATATGTTTCAGAAATCAGGTGAGGTGCCAAAGCACTGGAGGAAGACTAATGTGGCTTGAGTATATAAAGAGAGATAGGTGACCCAAATAATTTGTGGCCTATGAACCTAATTTCTATTTTAGATAAAATAACTGAAAACGTAATGGAATTTGTGGGCAAATAGAAGAGAAGGAAGCACTGCTTAATAGATTTTCCAATACAGTACATTCAAGACCAACCAGGTCATATTTTGTAATGATTCTGAATACCTTTATTGTTATTTTAATGTAATTTATTTATTATTGTTTAATACCAACACAATTTAAGGTTAAAACAAATATATTGTGTTTGTCTAGCTCAGTGTAGCTCACTTAGCAAGGACTGATCCAAGGAAAAGGTTAAAAAAAATGGTATATGTGACCAGCCTGAGATTTCACTATATTCAGTGAAATTCCAATGTTCTCCAAGATACACAAGTCCATATACTAATATGTTAATGAGGTCACTTACAAAACTACTGGGACTAAATGTGCTAAAATGCCAGTTTGGCTGCCTTGAGTTCACTCCTATCATTTTTTAACATGAGACCTGCTAACATAAAACTTTGATTACTTGCACAATATTGCATTGTTTCCATTACCAAAATGTTCCATGCTCTTTAAAAAAAGTTTCTAAACAGCCAATATTCCATTGTTTCAAATAGAATGAAAAGAACAACATGGACAGCACTACAAAATATGCAGTTCACCCTATGACCATTCTCATCTTAATGATCCAGTTATTCATTCTGGTACCAGTTCTACCACTGCAAAGCCTGTAATGTTCTTCAGAATGCCCTTTTTATGTTGCCTAACTTTTGTCACTGTTGTTGGAAAGAACAAAGTCTGGCAAAGTCAAGAACAATCCCAGTCCAGTGGCTTAACCACAAGACTATTCTTCCTCTTTGACATGAACAGTTGTATTATGCAAAACAAACAAAACCCATTAAATTTGAACCATTAAATTTAATAACCCCAACTGACTTGTTTTATTCATTAGCTTTAGTAAAGCATTATGAAGTTAAGGGTGTTTAGTAGTTCCAGTTTTTATCTCTTATAATTAATTATTAGCAGAATTGTTTGCTGTATAGAAGACACATATTAGCTGTCTGGGTCTGTTTCTTTTATTTTTTCCCCCTCTTCAGTCTTATTAACAAATAATAAGTACTTTTGTGAGTCCTTAATTTGTGGACAAGACCTACACTGATGAATAAACATCCTCCACCGCAGTCCTTTTCCACAGACACAATCCATCACACATTAGTAAATGAAATGAGTTGCAAGGCAATCAGGTTTGGTCTATACTTAAAAGTTTTATCAGCATTACTGTTTCAGTTGGGGATATGTTTTATTTACAGACATAAGCTCTAGTGTGAATGCAGTTATAGTGGTATAAAGGTGACCTATAGTTATTCCCCTATAGTTGGTTGGCATTGTTAAGCCAACAGAACTAAGATTGAGTGAGCGTGGTTTGTTGCCTTTCTGTGCATCACCAATAGAATTTTTTACTATGCTGCAACCAGTTATACCTGTGCAAACTCACTGAAGGCAATGGGGCTTGCACAGTTGTCACTGAGGGCATGATTTGAAGACAGTGGAGTCATCCAAGTGTAACTGAGAGTGTATCTCAGCTTTTATTAGATTTGATGGCATGCAAGAAGTACTTTTAAAACCCAAGTAAGGTTACAGGGATGGTGGTTAGGGGAAAACAAACAAAGTTTTATATTATAAACTGAGAACAGTTGTATGGAGATGAAAAACAAGGAACCAAACACCAGTGATTATAGACAGTAACCCCTCAGAGCAGAGTTGCACTTTAAGCCTAGCTCCCAGGTGGCAATCAGGGAGGTTATTTGCCATTCTGACAACATCACAGTGCACTAATCAGATCTCTTGTCTCAGATAAATCCAGATTTGCCCAGGATCCTTCTCAATCCCCATCTTGCACTACCTGCTAGTTTCTCTCTCTGACCGTTGAGCTGTGAACCAGCAGGAGAGAAGTACAGCACACATACAGGGTCAGGAAGAGAATGAACATTAAGCTGGATGCAGGTGAAAAGTGACACACTATCACCTTGGGAAGATGGAGAGAGTGGCTCTGGTACTTTACAGGAAGAGGGAGAAGAAAGAGGCCGCCTGCTGATGGAGAAAAAAAAAGAGAAGAATAAATTCAGTTTGCCAGTCTAATTTGAGAGTGAGTGAGTGGGTGTGCATGTCACACAAGATATGGTGGCTGAGTGGTAAGAGTACTTGATTATAAACCTGAATATCATGGGCTTGAGGCTTGGGTCATCTCCAGTTCACCCAGCTGCAAAATGAGTACCTGATATATTGTGGTAAGGCAGTGAAAGGTGGCCAGATATGATGCTAGCCGCATTACTCCCTTATGTGCCTTAATCACATCAGCCCGATGAGACATTGGTTTGGGAGAACTTTGACAATAAACACACAGGATGGCTGTCATAAACATACAGCTAAGAGCAGCATAAAATCCCTCCTTTACCTGTAAAGGGTTAATCAGTTCCATTAACCTAGTTGGCTCCTGACGAGAAGGACCAATGTGGAAAGACGATACTTTCAAATCTGGAGGGGTGGGGGAAAAGGTTTTTGTTTGTGCTCTCTTTGTTGTTCTCTCCAGGACAAAGAGACCAAGCAAGTAATCCAGCTCCTACTGAATGATACATCTAAAATTACAGAAATAGTAAGTAATAGCAAGGAAATACGTTACAGTATCTTTTGTTTTAGCTTGTGAATTTTCCCTATGGTAAGAGGAAGGTTTATTCCTGTTTTTTGTAACTTTAAAGTTTTGCCTCGAGGGGAATCCTCTGTGTTTTAAATCTTATTACCCTGTAAAATTACCTTCCATCCTGATTTTACAGAGGTGCTTCTTTTACTTTTTTTTAAATAATAAAGTTCTGTTTTTAAGAATTTGATTGGGGTTTTTAGTGTCCTAAAAACCCAAGGGTCTGGTCTGTGCTCACCTTGTTTATTCTCAAGCCTCCCCAGGAAAGGCGGTGAAGGGGCTTGGGATGATATTTTGGGGAAACAGGAACTCCAAGTTGTCCTTCTCCTGAATCTTTGTCTAACTCACTTGGTGGTGGCAGCAATACCATCCAAGGACAAGGAAGAATTTGTGCCTTGGGGCAGTTTTTAACCTAAGGTGGTAGAATTAAGCTTAGGGGGTCTTTCATGTGGGTCCCCACATCTGTACCCCAGAGTTCAGAGTGGGGAGGGAACCCTGACAATGGCAAATTAAAGTCAAGTCAGAGCAAAGCAGAATAATTTTAAATCATTGCTTCAACTTTGGTTTGATCTCAAACTCTCCACAGATTTTGTATTTTAACTGTGCCATTTGCTATATCTTCTGACTTGGAGGATTCTGCCTCATTTCACTTTGACAGGATTCTATGTTGAGGAAGGATAACATGACAGTGAGCACTATTCTGCTCTTTGAAACATAGGAAACTGTTTCCAGCTAGACAAGAAAAAGTTCTTAGAAAATTCTTGTATTCTGTTCAATATTTTCTCCTTCTAAAAGACAGACTTAAAAAAAAAAGCCATGTGTGAGAGTGTACTGTCAACTTCTGTTATGTTTACTTTCTTGTAACGGTAGATAGCTTCCCAATGTAGAATTACAGGTTTCAGAGTAACAGCTGTGTTAGTCTGTATACGCAAAAAGAAAAGGAGTACTTGTGGCACCTTAGAGACTAACCAATTTATTTGAGCATAAGCTTTCGTGAGCTACAGCTCACTTCATCGGATGCATACTGTGGAAAATACAGAAGATGTTTTTATACACACAAACCATGAAAAGATGGGTGTTTATCACTACAAAAGGTTTTCTTTCCCCCCACCCCACTCTCCTGCTGGTAATAGCTTATCTAAAGTGATCATTCTCATAAAAAAACAACCTTCCACACAAACTTCCTCATGGCTGGACTTTACTAAAACTAGACAAGCCATTTACAACACACACTTTGCTTCTCTACAAAAGAAAAAGGACACTAAACTTCCTAAACTACTACATGCCACAAGGGGCCACAGCAATGGTTCCCTCAACCCACCCAGCAATATTGTTAACCTATTCAACTATACTCTTAGCCCAGCAGAAGCAGCTGTCCTATCTTGGGGTCTCTCCTTCTACCCCTCCACCCCCACGAACATGATACAGTTCTGTGGTGACCTAGAATCCTATTTTCGACATCTCCGACACAAGGAATATTTCCAACACACCTCTGAACAACATACTAATCCACAGAGACCTCCCTACCAACACTACAAAAAGAAGGATTCTAGGTGGACCCCTCCCGAAGGTCGAGACAGCAGATTGGACTTCTACATTGAGTGGTTCCGCCGACATGCACGGGCTGAAATTGTGGAAAAGCAGCATCACTTGCCCCACAACCTTAGCCGTGCAGAACACAATGCCATCCACAGCCTCAGAAACAGTTCTGACATCATAATCTAAAAGGCTGACAAAGGAGGTGCTGTTGTCATCATGAATAGGTCGAAATATGAACAAGAGGCTGCTCGGCAGCTCTCCAACACCACTTTCTACAAGCCATTACCCTCTGATCCCACTGAGAGTTACCAAAAGAAACTACAGCATTTGCTCAAGAAACTCCCTGAAAAAGCACAAGATCAAATCCGCACAGACACACCCCTGGAACCCTGACCTGGGATATTCTATCTACTACCCAAGATCCATAAACCTGGAAATCCTGGGCGCCCCATCATCTCAGGCATTGGCACCCTGACAGCAGGATTTTCTGGCTATGTAGACTCCCTCCTCAGGCCCTACGCTACCAGCACTCCCATACCTTCGAGACACCACTGACTTCCTGTGGAAACTACAATCCATCGGTGATCTTCCTGATAACACCATCCTGGCCACTATGGATGTAGAAGCCCTCTACACCAACATTCCACACAAAGATGGACTACAAGCCGTCAAGAACACTATTCCCAATAATGTCACGGCTAACCTGGTGGCTGAACTTTATGACTTTGTCCTTACCCCTAACTATTTTACATTTGGGGACAATGTATAAATTCAAATCAGCGCCACTGCTATGGGTACCCGCATGGCCCCACAGTATGCCAACATTTTTATGGCTGACTTAGAACAACGCTTCCTCAGCTCTCGTCCCCTAACGCCCCTACTGTACTTGCGCTATATTGATGACATCTTCATCATCTGGACCCATGGAAAAGAAGCCCTTGAGGAATTCCACCATGATTTCAACAATTTCCATCCCACCATCAACCTCAGCCTGGTCCAGTCCACACAAGAGATCCACTTCCTGGACACTACAGTGCTAATAAACGATGGTCACATAAACACCACCCTATACCGGAAACCTACTGACCGCTATTCCTACCTACATGCCTCCAGCTTTCACCCTGACCACACCACATGATCCATTGTCTACAGCCAAGCTCTGCGATACAACCGCATTTGCTCCAACTCCTCAGACATAGACAAACACCGACAAGATCTCTATCAAGCATTCTTACAACTACAATACCCACCTGCGGAAGTGAAGAAACAGATTGATAGAGCCAGAAGAGTTCCCAGAAGTCACCTATTACATGACAGGCCTAACAAAGAAAATAACAGAACGCCACTAGCCGTCACCTTCAGCCCCCAACTAAAACCCCTCCAACGCATTATCAAGGATCTACAACCTATCCTGAAGGATGACCCAACACTCTCACAAATCTTGGGAGACAGGCCAGTCCTTGCCTACAGACAGCCCCCCAACCTGAAGCAAATACTCACCAGCAACCACATACCACACAACAGAACCACTAACCCAGGAACCTATCCTTGTAACAAAGCTCCTTGTCAACTGTGCCCACATATCTATTCAGGGGACACCATCACAGGGCCTAATAACATCAGCCACACTATCAGAGGCTCGTTCACCTGCACATCTACCAATGTGATATATGCCATTATGTGCCAGCAATGCCCCTCTGCCATGTACATTGGTCAAACTGGACAGTCTCTCCGCAAAAGAATAAATGGACACAAATCAGAAGTCAAGAATTATAACATTCATAAACCAGTCGGAGAACACTTCAATCTCTCTGGTCACGCGATTACAGACATGAAAGTTGCGATATTACAACAGAAAAACTTCAAATCCAGACTCCAGTGAGAGACTGCTGAATTGGAATTCATTTGCAAATTGGATACAATTAACTTAGGCTTGAATAGAGACTGGGAGTGGCTAAGTCATTATGCAAGGTAACCTATTTCCCCCTGTTTTTTCCTACCCCTCCCCCCCCTTCCTCAGACGTTCTTGTTAAACCCTGGATTTGTGCTGGAAGTGGCCCACCTTGGTTATCGTGCAGATTGTTAGGAGAGTGATCGCTTTGGATAAGCTATTACCAACAGGAGAGTGGGTTTGTGGGGGGGGGGGGGGGGGAGAAAACCTGGATTTGTGCTGGAAGTGGCCCACCTTGATTATCATACACATTGTAAGGAGAGTGATCACATTAGATAAGCTGTTGCCAACAGGAGAGTGGGTTTGTGCGGGGGGTGGGGAGAAAACCTGGATTTATGCTGGAAATGGCCCCCCTTGATAATCATACACATTGTAAGGAGAGTGATCACTTTAGATAAGCTATTACCAGCAGGAGAGTGGAGTGGGGGGAGAGAAAACCTTTTGTCGTGGTAAACACCCCTTTTTTCATGGTTTGTGTATGTAAAAACGTCTTCTGTATTTTCCACAGTATGTATCCAATGAAGTGAGCTGTAGCTCACAAAAGCAAATGCTCAAATAAATTGATTAGTCTCTAAGGTGCCACAAGTACTCCTTCTCTTTTTTCCAGTGTAGAATGTTTCTTTCTGCATGTTGTTATCTTGTTTACTTCTTAGCCATCAGAGACCATATTTGTATTCTGTTAATCTCCAACTCTCTTTCAAATAATAATAATAAAAACATCACATTTGACAATACTTTATGTTTGAGAATAGTGAAGGAAGTAAGGGACAGCTTTTTCCTGATGTCACTTCAATTTTGCTTTTGCAGCAGTAGCAAAGTGATAGCTATTCATATTTTCATGAACAAATAACCATATGAATTCCAACTCCACATTCCATCTAAAGTGGGGAAATGGAGATATTATACAAAGAGACAGCTTTCTCTTCTTTTTCTCTCCTAATCTCAGTAAAGACCCCTGCATTTTGCAAAACATGGTGGTTTTGTATGTGTGTGCGTGTGTTTAAATAAAGCTTCAAAATTTTGCAGTCTTTCTGACTAAACTAAGGCTGTGGTTAAAGGAAGCATCCCCATTCATTAAAGCACTTTGCAAATGCTTATCTTGAATCAGGTTGACCACACTTAGGCATGTGATTAATTCATCCAGAGTCAGGAAAAAACACTTGTGCTTGTGCTTAAGCAATTTCCTGAATCAGCAGCTAAATTGGAAGTCCTAAACATAACAAGTGGGCAACACACTGAATATTTACACATCTGATTTACTCTGGAAGAACCAACGAAACAAGAAAATTAAGCTGTGTGTGAAACTTCCTTCAATTTCACTGCTTTGTGCCCTGTCCACTATTTGGAAACCTCTGCAATATTTTCACATGGTGCAGTAAATTAGGTGGGGGGATGGACATCAGTATATCTATATCTGGTCCTATGTAGCTTATATTGGATGAGACACATTTACTGATACATTTTGACTGAGTAAACAATTATAGAACAGAAATAGTTTTAGGCAAAACACACCATGGTAACAAACTATGAATGTAAATCAACAGCTAGAACTGCTATTTATCACTCCCATTCAGCTAAAACGCTATCCAATATTAACACTTCTGATCAAATTCTTCCATTTACTCTTCATTATTTATCCTCATGACGGGTTTGATTCTCAATTCATACTAATATAAATCTGTCGTAGTCCCCTTGACAGCAGAGTTACATGGGTATAAAGTCAGTGAAAGTGAGGTTGGGGTTAGGTCCATTGCTTGGCCCACATAATGGGTACTTGATATTGTCATGTATGTGGTATAATCTATTGAGTACAGGAATTAGCACTGTAATGCTGATTACTTTCAAACTGTAAATAGCAGCATTTTTGGTGAGATTGTACTTGTCTCTGTATGTCCTCTGGATCTTCTTGTGGGCTTTTGGATACATGCTTTCTCCAATGTTACCATGTCAGGTCGTAAAATATGCATTGACAGATAACCCTCCTTACTGCAGAGGGGGTTATGGACAACAGGGTTTCCTTTATCAATAGGGGTTTGAGTAAAGACTAATTAGTAAAGATACACAGATATTTGTAACTGTATATGAATTTACAGTTTAAAGCAAACAATTCAAGTCAGGCTTTTAGCATCCTTTTCCCTAGGTCCATGTTATCTCTCATATAGGTTCCTGTCTAGGGGATAGAATACTGCTGATTTGTACCAGTTGAGTTTTTCATGCATCATTTGGGGCAGGGAGCATAAGGTTTGCCCCTCTCTCTGTCACTCCAGGAAGTCACATGGCATTCATTTCCCAAAATGTTTAACATTTATGGTTTCTGGTTTGGTTTCTTAAAAAAAGAAGAAAAGAGAAGGAAATAAAAAATTTAGACCAAAATGAAAAGAGTCTTTAAGTACAAACTGCCTTATCTTCAGTAGGATTTTACCTTAACTTAATTAAGTCAGGTTAATTAACTTGATGTAAGAACACACCTTTTTTTATACTAAAGACAAGGGCATGGAGAGAACTAAATATCTTTATCGGATGAGATTTATTTATTAGTTAATTAATCTGTTTCTGTTTCTGAAACATCTGTTTCTTTATGCAATATTTGGCATATTATGATTAAAATGCACTGTCCCCAAAAGAGTTTAGAATAATTCAAATTACCTGAGACAATCAAATATATTACTTCCACTGGATAAGGTGGAGGGAAGCAAAATTACAAGACATCTGTGGAAACAGAGGGGAAAAAACTATGGTAGCACATATTCTGGCAAACCTCCCACTACACATAGCTAGCTACCTGTATTGCTTCAACAGTCTGTGACTGTACTGTGCTTATGCTGACTTTCTCCTGGGGCTAATTCCTCCTCTTTTCGCACAATCTTTCCACACCTTTTACCTCCTCTTCCAGCTTCTTGATCTTGTTTATTAGAATTCCAGGACAAGGTGCACATAGAGAGGGAAAATATGTATTGTGAAATCCAGATTTCCTAGTGCAGAATTATTCCCTTAGGAAACGTTGCAGAGGAAGTAATTTGATGAAAACCTTTGTTTTCCCATATCTTTAAACACAGTCATCCTTCCGCTCTGAATGAGATGAAGGAAAAAATAAGCTATGAATTATGTTTGTTATTTAATAAGCATGTGTCTATTTACTACTACTTTGATTAAAAATAAAAATAAAAGCTCATTTGCCTTGTCACTAACAAGTAATTCAATTAATGTTACCTGAGCTGTTGGAGAGATACATTCTGACCTGCAGAAATAGGATAGCCAAGTACTAAAAATACTGTAGCTTCACCAGCATACACACAAAGATAAAGTTCTCTCACCACAAAATACAACATCTGGGTTTTTTATTTCAGACACCGATTAGACTCAGATTTTCAAATTTTGTTATCCCAAAGTAGGTACTTAATTCTACAGTTGGGCTGTATAAAGAAGTGGTCTGATTTTAAGAGGTGCTGAGTATCTATAATTTCTATTTTAATTAATTGGACCAGAGGGTGCTCTTTGAAAAAAAGAGTTCAGGAAAGGGGATAAAATATGAATTTAGAAGCCGAACTTTAGGCTGACAAACTCTGAAGTTTTTGACCAAAAATGTAATATGTAGCTGCTGTGTCTTGATTTTCACTCATGCCTTTTATAGAGTTAAGGTCCAATTACGCAAACCTGGGAATAGGGATAGCTGGTTTACATCCAAGAAGTGTTGAGATTCTAAGCTTCACTAGAAATATTTCTGCAGTTGAACAAATGTTAGTGTCCTGTGTGTAGAAGACAAAATGTAGTTACAGCTCAACACACATTAAAATATGTATATACTTAAATTTTGTATATCCTTAGAATTGTGGTCATGAAAACAGTACACTTACATTACATAGCATACACACCTGCACACCAAACCAATAATATGGAATCCAGTCTCAGTGTCCAGTATGCATTCTCAGTTATTCTGATATTCCATCTTTCATGGGTTAATAAATCAAACCACTCGCTTCCATTGAAGACAGCAGTCAAATTAGCATATCAACAGTGTTTTAACACGTTTCCTATCTCTCTTAGTCTCCACGATTATTTATAAAATAATCAAGAGAAAAATGATGGTTCCCAACAGTTTCAGACATGTTTGTCACTCAGACAACAAAGCTAGGTTTTAACTTGTTAAATCCTGGCATAGAAGTTGCAAGTTTATTTTTTCAGGGACACTTTGGCTGCCTCTACTGGGAGTTCTGACCCTAGCTGCTCATAATTTGGGATTTTCAAGGGGCAACTATCACATTAGGGTAAGGTACAATTTTCACCAGTTTAAAAATAAAAGTGCGTTTCTGCACTACTCTTAGGCCTTAGCACTCAGTTGGCAGCCAGGAAGGGACTATATGGTGATTATTAGATAATAGGAAGAACACAGACTCAGGAAACATGAAATTTAACAGAAAATGAAAATACTGTTTACATTAGTATCTATTTTTTCATAGATTTATTCATAATAAAGTGAGAAGGGTCCATTGTGATCATGTCCTCTGACCTGCTGAATAACACAGGCCATAGAACTTGCCTGATTTAATTCTGTTTGAACTAGGGAAGATCTTTTTTGAAAAGCAATAAAACTTGCTTTATAATTATGAGTGATGGAGAATGTACAACAACTTTTAGTAAGCTGGGAAGAAGGATTTAATAAAAAAAATGTGAATAATATTTGGCCGCTTTTTAAGATCCCCACTAGATGCCCCAAAAAGCCCAAAATCGAAATTCCACAATACATGGTGGAATGCTCTGAAATGGAGCACAGCCCCTCATGCTCTGGTTCCGAGGGAGGATTCTAGGCAGTTTCCATCAGAATGTGACAGTCTCACACCCTTATATTTCTTGGTCCTTGCTTTGAATCTCCTGGAAATTGAGACTCATTCTAAACATGGCCCTCACTTAAAACACTTTAGACAACAGGAGTCAGTTTCACTGACTAGCATAGATTACTTACAGCCAGAGTGGGGTTTAAAATCTGTGGATTTAGGAATGCACTAGTATTGAGCACCAATGATACTTGTACAAGTTGAAAACAAACAGCAGAAATAAAACAAAAATTAAGGAAATGAGTACCACTATCTGTAAACAACTAAACTAAGTATTTACAAAGCTTAATGAGCTTTTCTCTAAACAAGAGGAGAAATTCTGCAAACAGGCACACGCACTCTGACTATTTGACTACTGACCATGGGCAGTGAGAAGTTCGAGACATTCTGGGCAACTCCACCCCTTTATAGCATCAGCTAGCAGCATGAGCATGTGGAGAGCACATGCATCACCCAGATGGGTACCACCCTGGGAAAAAAAACGTATCTGGCTTCAGTGCACTGTATATGCCCATACCTCAAGCAGAATGGACACATGCAATCACTTAAAGAAAAACCTTTCCTTCAGCAAAAAGTGGAGGAGGAAAGAAGGAAGGGGAGTGCAGTAGTAGCTGTACATAGTTTTCTCTGATATCCCAGTTACATACATTTACTTATGGAGCCTTTACTTGTGTTCTTTGTTTTCCTTAATCTAAAGAATGAATGTAACAAACAAACATTCAGCTGGAATCACTGATCATTCATACTTGTGATTTACAGTAGAAAATAAGCTGATGCTCATGAACTGCCTTCTCTAAACAAGAGATAGGATACCAAGGATGTAGAACAAGAATACCAAATGTGATTTTGCTACTCAGATGGTACATATAACAGATACTATCAAAAATTCAGAAGGCACGCATATATATTCATTCCTAGTTGCAAATCCAAATGCTTCTGCAAATATTACTTACATTTGTTATACACAACACAAATAAGGCCAAGAAAATGATGGTTTTATGTAAATGAAAGTAGAGCCTGTTGAATCATTCATTGTGAATAATTTATTGAAAAAACTTAATCCCTTTTTCTGTTCATGGATTATCTGTGAATAATCATTTTTATTATGTTCATTATTAGAACTTGTTCTGTGAATAGCTTGTGTATTTACTATTTCTAATTCACTATGTGCAACATGTGATTGGACAAAAGTGACACTTCTGCTCTTATTTGGAAGACCTATGCCAATGAGGAGTTTGTTTTTTTTATTCCCAGATTATCCTTAAACATTCATAATCATTAGTCTAATCCATTCATTGTGCTAACAACAACATGATTTTTTTTTTCCAAATACCCACAAGAATGCTTTGGAAGCAAATAATCTGAGAGCATTTATTCACTTATTTTTTCTGTGAACAATGCTGTGAATAAAGTACCTTCATCCAAATATCCACAAATAAGCAAATAAAATGAACATAAGAATGGCCATATTGGGTCAGACCAAAGGTACATCCAGCCCAGTAACCTGTCTACCGACAGTGTCCAATCCGAGGGGCCCCAGAGGGAAAGAACCTAATGGGTAATGATCAAGTGATCTCTCTCCTGCCATTCGTCTCCACCCTCTGACAAACAGAGGCTAGGGACATTATTCCTTACCCATCCTGGCTAATAGCCATTAACGGACTTAACCTCCATGAATTTATCCAGTTCTCTTTTAAACCCTGTTACAGTCCTAGCCTTCACAACCTCCTCAGGCAAGGAGTTCCACAGGTTGACTTTGCGCTGAGTGAAGAAGAACTTCCTTTTATTTGTTTTAAACCTGCTACCCATTAATTCTATTTGGTGGCCCCTAGTTCTTATATTATGGGAACAAGTAAATAACTTTTCCTTATTCACTTTCTCCACACCACTCATGATTTTATATACCTCTATCATATCCCTCCTTAGGCTCCTCTTTTCCAAGCTAAAAAGTCCTAGCCTCTTTAATCTCTTCTCATATGGGACCCGTTCCAAACTCCTAATCATTGCCCTTTTCTGAACCTTTTCCAATGCCAGTATATCTTTTTTGAGATGAGGGGACCACATCTGTACGCAGTATTCAAGATGTGGGCGTACCATGGATTTATATAAGGACAATAAGATATTCTCCATCTTATTCTCTATCCCTTTTTTAATGATTCCTAACATCCCATTTGCTTTTTTGACTGCTGCTGCATACTGCGTGGACATCTTCAGAGAACTATCCACAATGACTCCAAGATCTTTCTCCTGATTAGTTGTAGCTAAATTAGCCCCCATCATATTGTATGTATAATTGGGATTATTTTTCCAATGTGCATGACTTTACATTTATCCACATTAAATTTCATTTGCCATTTTGTTACCCAATCACTTAGTTTTGTGAGATCTTTTTGAAGGTCTTCACAGTCTGCTTTGGTCTTAACTGTCTTGAGCAGTTTAGTATCATCTGCAAACTTTGCCACCTCACTGTTTACCCCTTTCTCCACATCATTTATGAATAAATTGAATAGGATTGGTCCTAGGACTGACCCATGGGGAACACCACTAGTTACCCCTCTCCATTCTGAAAATTTACCATTTATTCCTACCCTTTGTTCCCTGTCTTTTAACCAGTTCTCAATCCATGAAAGGATTTTCCCTCTTATCCCATGACAACTTAATTTACGTAAGAGCCTTTGGTGAGGGACCTTGTCAAAGGCTTTCTGGAAATCTAAGTACACTATGTCCACTATATCCCCCTTGTCCACATGTTTGTTGACCTCCTCAAAGAGCTCTAATAGATTAGTAAGACATGATCTCCCTTTACAGAAACCATGTTGACTTTTGCACAACAATTTATGTTCTTCTATGTGTCTGACAATTTTATTCTTTACTATTGTTTCAACTAATTTGCCCGGTACCGACGTTAGACTTACCAGTCTGTAATTGCCAGGATCACCTCTAAAGCTTCTATAAAAGTGTCATGAATAACAATAAAGTGAATCAGTGGGTTTTATTTGCAAGACTATTTGTTATTACTTCTTTACTGTGTTCACCCATCTCTATATATCTAATATTCTCATTCTTATCCCTGCTTACAGTAGCAGTATATCAACTTTAGGTCTGTCACCATATGCTTCATGAGGTGATGCTAATGAGAAACAATGCATTGCTCCTCAATATGCTGCATATAGATAAGTTATAAGTGACTGAAATGAAGAAATGTTAGGAAGAAGCCATCCAGTAATTCCTAAGGAAATTTCCTTTTTCTATTGAAAGCACATGCTCCCATTCTGTGTCTCATAACTCATTACACAATGTCTTTTTGGCAAGAGCCATAGTAATTTTTAATAGATCAAGCTACCTGGAGACATTTCAATGTATGTTTACTGGGTTAGATCTATATTTAGATCTTACCTATTTAATTCTATTGACATTGATATTATCTTAAACAAAACTAGCCATACCACACTGACTGTTATGGTGGCCAGGCCTTGCATGGAAAGAGGGGGAAAGTGGGGTAAAATTATTGTATTACTTGAATAATCTCTCAGCCAAAATTTAGCTCAAAAGTAACAGTGCTATTCCAAACCAAAAAGCGATTTCATACAGAAGACGCTCAGCTCTCCTTTTTGGCAAAATGCCCATTTGACTACATATACCTTAGTGTGGAAAACCCCATTCAAGTCTCTGCAAGTAATTACCTCAGGTAAGATTATATATCCTATTTCACTACTCAGAAAGAATGAAGGCAATTACTAATATAAAATATTTTTTTAACAGTAAGTTTCACAATCCACTGTTAGGCAAAGACATTTGTCTAAATATAGATCAAACTACTGTTACTTTTTCTTTGTACTAACACAGATACATAATCCCCATACAGCAGCTACAAAAAGATAGGTTCAGTCTCTTAAATTTTCATTAGTATCATTGTCCCTCATCTTATTTTCTGAGCAAAAAGTTAAAGGATAGGATTCTCTCCAGAGACAAAATACATTAAGTGTAGCACTCAGATCCTCACAGACTGTGTCTCTTTAGTGACTAACAACAAAAATTCCAGGCCTCTCTTTTTGTTCAACTTTGGGCAGGTAATCAAACGTGGTCTGTTGGGATCTCAGCCTATTTTATTTGCTGGTCTGAGAACATGACTCATTTTTGAATAAGAAAATGATACCATTCAAAATGCCTTGGTTTCTTACCTTGTCACAGAACATTTTCAAATCTACACATACACTTATGTTTTCCAAGTACTCAAGAATTGTTCTCTCTGTTCAGCACTCTAGCTTAGAAAACCAGGCTCTACATACTTTAATTGCAGTCCATGACTTTTGTTGTTGTTGTTTTTTTGAGTGGCACCAAACATAACAGATTCCTGTCCACCAAAATCACACCCATGCACCCAGGTCCAACTTGAAGAGTTAGCAATGTTTTGCAAGAGGATTGTTTAGGGTACGCCCAAACTGGACTGATTTATTTGCAATAAAAAGGAAGGGTTGTGGATGGTGGACATGGATCTTCAAAGTCATCATCAGCCTCTTGCTGGGAAAGTGGAACAGCAAAGGCAAGTCACAAATAAGTTGGAGATGTTGGGTCCACTGAGTCTCTGGAGGGCTTAGTGTGTATTCTTCAAAACTGTAGCAATTCTACAGTATTTCACAATTACTACACCACACCTGCAAGGTAGATATGTGTAAGTAATCCTATTTTACATATGTAGGAACTAATTTACAGAAAAGCTTTGTTGTGACTACAAATGCAGGGCCGGATCCTCTCAAACTGGCTGTAGTGCCATCAGCAGTGTCCTTGGCAGCACTGTCTCTCAGTCATAAGCTTCTCAAAATTGAGGGTCCTGTAGCTATCATTTTCAAACATCAGAAACCATCTCCTGTGTGATTTAAAGAAAGAAAGGGAATAAACTGTAATCTATAGGAAACAATAAGGGGCAAGCTGTTAGCTCTAGTGATTGGTTTAATCTTTCTTCAGAAGGAAAAGGGTTGGAAAGTTTTCTTAAAGGAATTTGAGATTAGCCCTGCCATTTCTAATTCCTGTGATATGTATTAGCTATGTAAGATTTATTTCTTAAAACAAAGAAGCTGTGGACAATAGGGTTTTTTGGGTTTTTTACCTTTAAGAACTCTGCTGTTAGACAGGCAGCTATTTTTATATTCAGTGCAGGGCAACCTGTTATAGAGGGGACACACAAACACTGTGCTGCCTCACAGAGACTCTGTTTTTGTTCCTTCTTGTTTTATCATTCTTAATACAAAATAAAGGTCACTCTGATGGAAGGTATAAAGTGTCCATTGAACAGATACATCTTCCAGATTATGGGATGCCTGTAATGTCTGGTTTAGTGGTTCCAAAAGACCAGCTCTTCTAGCTTTCAGCAACTGTACCAGAACGATCATTATAACAGTGCAAAATATTCAGATTTACATTTGAACACCAAGTATTTGCAATTCTCAGCCGAGGCTTCTAAAAGTGCCTACAGCAGTGGTGGACAATCTGCGGCCCACGGGCCACACACAGCCCATCAGGGTAATCCTCTGGCAGGCCACAAGACAGTGTTTACATTGACCCTCTGCAGGAATGGCCTCCCACAGCTCCCAGTGGCTGCGGTTTGCCATTTCTGGCCAATGTGAGCTGCAGAAAGTGGTGCGGGCTGCAGGCATGTGCTGGCTGCCACTTCCACAGCTCTCATTGGCCGGGAATGGTGAACCACGGCCACTGGGAGCTGTGGTTGGCCATTCCTGAAGAGGGTCAATGTAAACACTGTCTCGCAGACTGCCAGTGGATTACCATGACAGGCCGCATGTGGCCCGTGGGCCGGAGGTTGCCCACCACTGTCCTACAGCAACTTCCCACAGAAGAGGTAAGTCCCCTAGGGGGTAGTCTTGCTCTAGGAATTCTTGTGCACCATTCCTACTGCATCAGGGATGAAGTAAAAGTCAATGTGCAGCCAGTCTTCACACCAGGAGCCAACAAGAAGATCCCACATGTGGCTATGGCCAAAGAGAGATGATATCTCCCAACACTGATGACTGTCCTCTGACCAGATTTCATGGATGTATGAGGGTGCTTGTGAGGGGCAGCTGCCCCACATTGGCAGGAGAAGGGTTAAGACAGCCTTGGAGATGCTGTGCTGAACCCTGCCAATCAGGAAATGGCTCATTGGGAGAGCCAATCAAGAGAAGGCTTGCTGGAGCAGCCCATATATAAAGGGCTGCTCAGCAGAGCAAGGGGCAGTCTCTCCCTGCAGGGAAAAGGGGAAGGACTGTCTGCTGAGGAGCACCAGAGATACTGAAGTGCCAGGCAGAGTAGCGGAGCAATAGAGGAGCTCTTGGCTGACCATGACCAGACTGAGGCCCTGAAGGAAGGGCATGAAAGGTGCTAGGGCTTTGGGGGAAATGGCCCAGGGAAAGTAGACAGTGGGAATAGGAGGGGGACAGTAAGTGGCTGCCAACTATAGCGTCCCTGGACCAGGACCCAGAGTAGTGGGCTGGCCTGGGTCCCTCTACCCTTTACCCCTACTTGCCAATAAGGAGAGTGGCCTAAATCCAGACTGCAGTTTGCCCATGAAGCCAGGGGCTAGAATAGAGACTGTAGTTGGCTGCTGAGGCAAGTGGAAGGACTGAGGACCACCTGTCCCCCATAAGGGGGAGACAGCGGGCTGGGGCACAGCCGGAAGGCCATGTCCTGAAATTGACGCCATGGTCCAGGAGCGACATGGATCCAGATGGTAGAGATAGTGGAAGAAGTGGAAGTAATGGCAAGTGAGATACCTCTAGGAAAAGGTGCCCTGGTGGTCCAAGAGAGCTAATTTCCAGCATGACCAGTGCAAGGGGCCGCGGTGGTGGGTCTGCACTGCTACAGTGCTGCACTTCACTAACAAGGGTTGCACAAACTGGCTTGGTAAGCTCTGCATCTGATAAGAAGGAGGGATGTGCCTTCCAGGAAGGAGGAGAGAGGTACTTTAATAGGGAGTTGTAGGGATTAATGTTTACACAGCACTTCAAACACTGAAATGCAAACTCTTAAATATTATTAAGAACATAAGAATGGCCACACTGGGTCAGACCAAAGGTCCATCTAGCCCAGTACCCTGTCTTCTGTCAGTGGCCAATGCCAGGCACCCCAGAATGAATGAACAGAACAGGCAATCATCAAGTGATCCATTTCCTGTCACCCATTCCCAGCTTCTGGCAAACAGATGCTAGTGTAAGCAGGGGAATGGTCCCACTATTATGGGGAACTTTCCTGGCTTCTGCACTACCCCGCTGAAGTAGGCTAGAGAAAGGATCTGAGTCCTTCCTGCCCTTGAGGACTCCCCTTCCACTCTCCTGTCTGGCAGAGTCGTCATAACCCTGACAAGGCTGAGCCCAGGATTCCTGGGGGGCTTGACCCCCCCCCAACCCTGCTGTGGTCACCTAGGACAAGGGCTAGGGTATCCCCACTCTGGGGTACTCTCTCTGCCCTGGGAATTTCCCTGACCCACTGATACATAGAATTTAAAGCAAACACAAGTTGTTTAATCAACAATTAATTTTAAAACATAATAAGAAAAATGGGAAAGGTTAAAGGAAAACATCACCCCATTCTGTGGCAGGGAACATGACAAACAGTGTCTCTGGAATGTCAGGGCAGGCCCTACTCTGTTCCTTGTAGGGCCCAGGCCTTCTTCTCAGGCCCTGGCTGTGCTGCAGGGATTCTGCAGATTGGACACTTGCTCTGGTGGTGGCCACACACCTCTGGGCTTTGGGTGGTGGGATCCTTCTTCCCAGCATCAGCCCCCAGTCGAGTTAGATCCCCCTCCCAGTCTGGCCTGCAAGGACCCTTGGCTGGGGGTGTCTTTCTGTACTGGGCCCTTTGCCCAGGATCCCCCCTTGACTGGCCCCAGTGGCTCACCACACCTGGTTCTTTGGCTGCAGCTCTCCCCTCAGGACAGGTCTGCTCTCTGGGCTGCTTCTGTGACTCTGCTCCCAGCTCTAACCTACTCTAACCATGGGCTGCTTTTCTGGCCCCTCTGGATCTGGCATGGCTCTGCTTCCCAGCTCAGCTTGGGCCCCTGCTCTCTTCTTAGCTCAGCCCCACTCTGTCTGACCCAGGCAAATTCCAGCTCACCCGGAGCATGGGACCCACCCTGGCCTTCTGACTCCCCAATTAGCCTCCCTGCCCTGTCAATCAGGCCGACTTGGAACATTGGCCTCTCCCCATTGCCCCTGGGGACTGTCAGTCTCAGGGTCCTGATTTCCCATTTACCTTTCCCCTTTTGGTACTGGGAGCTAGCCAACCAAAACACCCCCACTGAGTTTTAGTAAGGGGACAACAGTCCCCTTATACTAGGGACACCATGCCTGTGAATCCTGGCTAATACCCATTCATGGACCTATCCTTCATGAACTTAAGTAATTCTTTTTTGAACCCTTTTATAGTCTTGGCCTTCACAACATTCTGTAGAAATAATAACGTAGCTGAAGTCAACGTATTTAGATCTACTCACCACGGTGTCTTCTGGTGGAGTACCAGAGTCAACGGGAAAGCGCTCGGGGGTTGATTTATCGCATCTAGACTAGCCACAATAAATCGACCCCCGCTGGATTGATCGCTGCCCGCCGATTTGGCGGGTAGTATAGACATACCCTTTGTCTTACAATTCATGAGACAGTTTGGGTTATAGATCTGTAAGGGCCGTGCAAATGAAGGAGAGGATAAGAGACAGTGGCTTCTTGGGCTGGAGTCTCTGGGTTGGGATTTCAGCAAAAGCCTGTGTGTTGTCTATTTAGGATAGCAGGACTTTGTGTATATTTCTGTAAATAAACTGGTTACCACACGGATTACCCCAGCTCCATATAACTGATTTGTCATCCAAATGGATCCAACCCATGATGGCCCTGACTTTGTTTTTGCTCAGCTACAGGGCAAGAGTAAAGGTGGTTGTTGCTCCTTCAAGATACATATGCCACAACGTTTTTTTGTGGGGGATGTTGTATATTATTCTAATGCAGACAAAAATACTGTCCTGTTTAATTTACAATATCTACATATATTAAAGTTCATCACCTTCCACAGAATTCCTAAGCAAGCTGACTGAAAAGGGGAAAAAACAAATATGCAATGAAACATATTTGCTAATTGGAATAGTTGCTGCTAAGATCTTTTTAGTCAAGAAGCAAAGATTTGTCAAGTCAAAAGCCAATTCTGCTCATTTTCAGTAAATACTTACCCTCTTGCTCAAGTTCCCACTTGCTATTAAATGGAAAAACTGAGAGCATTGATCCATCCATTGCATTCAGCATGGTATGACGGTAGAATTTTAAGCATTAAAGTGTATTTTTTATGAACAATAATGCTGTAGCACCCTAGGAGGAATTTGTATGTCTCATTCTTGTCTCTTGTGCTGCCTGCAGACAAATGCTAGAGCTCTCTTTTCCTGATAGTATGTATTTTAACAATTTGTCTGGGCATTTCTCATTTAAAATAGCAAATCAGAAAAAAAATAGCAATAATAGCAATAATAATTGGTCAGCAGAGAGTATAGAATGAAAAGCAAGATTAAGAGAGAAATAAAGTGATGTCCTAAAAGGGCTCCTTCTAGCACTAGCAGGAGTTTGGAATTGGGGGTCACTACTTTGCCCCCAGTTAGAACCTCTTCCAGATGCTGAAAGATCCCATGTAATGGAGGTTTGTCACGGATTCTCTGCTCACCACTGAGGCTGTGCCTGGAGAATAGCTCTGTCCAGTCTGATGTCCCTTTCAGTCTCTCATTCATGCTGTGACCCCTCTCACACTCCAGGAGTTTCCTTTGTGACTCGGGATGCTCCTTCTTCATGGCTTGACCCTCCATCCTGTACTGTAGTTTTCCTCTTCTGGGGTATCAGTCTCACTGGAATGGCTGTCCAGGTATCATTCCCAGAATCCTCCAATTCAAAGCTATGCCACTTCCCCACTGGCAGGCAGGGGAACCCAAGCCCGCCCACTATTCCAGGTTCCAACCCATGGACCCACGAATCAGCAGCCAAGGTTTGCACAGTCCCAAATCTTGCTGCTTTTTCCCACTACATTTCTATCAGGCTTTTGTTCAACCACCCTTCTTGGTAAACCCTTCCTTCAGAGCTAGGATCCAAGGGCTGTTACTCTCTGGGTTTCTGCCTTTCCTTCTCTATGTCCACAGAGTGAGTGCAGAGTTCCATCCTGCAGCCTCCTCCTTTCTTTCTTTCCCTTTCTTTTTATGGTGCAGCAGCCTCAGCATCTGAGGCTATGACTACCACCTACTACAGTTTTCACATACATAAAAATCTAAATCCTCTCACACCATCCTGTATCCTTAAAAAAGAAAAGTAAGGTGTTTTTTTTTTTAATTGCGACCCTACTTTTCCAGTTCTTTCACCAATCCTTTCAGGCTATATTCTTTCACCTTGAGGCATATCAGTTCTTCATAAGGAATCTTTCTTTCTGTATAATTCTCTCTGCATTACCATAGCAGCTTCTCAACTTGGACTTTGCATGTGTTGTACAACCCATGTTTGGGCTTGTTTAGTAAATATGAATTACCATTCACAGTGACCTGTCAGTACACTTCATTTTCTTCTATCATAGATATTAAATATACCATTATCTCAACTTTAGGACATATTTCATAAAACCTTCATCTTTTTTTTTGTTGTTGTTTTTGTTTTTTTTTACTCTTTTGTCCCTACTTCTTGCCATTCCTTCTTAAATTATCGCTTAATCAAACTTTGGCAGACCTGTTTTACTCAAAGGAATCTTTACATCAACTTCATTTTTAATGCATTTTTATTGCTTTTTTCCTGACATTTCATTGCCTTCTATCCTGACATATGCCTGATCCCACACTATTAATATATAGTTATATTAGCTAAATTAGAACAACTGGGGTGCAGATAAGAATGCATTGTTGATGCTGCATAGGGCATTAACCGTAGTAGTAGTAATAATAATAATTAATAACAGATCATGTCAATCTTTTAGTCAATCCCACATTTAAATCAATAAACCTCCTAAGCTCCCAACCAGTAGGTGCTTAAGCATTGCATTAATATGCTATCTTTACCTGGGGCTGTATATTTTACTTTTGTCTATAATTTTTTTAAGTGTGTGTATGCTGAAATTTTCACTGTGTGTGTGTGAGAGAAATATATATATATATATATATATATATATATATATATTCATATTCTACTCAGACATGGTGTGTGTGTGTGTGTGTATATATATATTCTACCCAGACATGTAAGAGCTCGCAATTTTCTTCAGCAAACATTCTTTTTTGTTCACAGAACTCTACTTTGATTTGTATCACTACTAATTTTTTGGAACTCTTTTGCTAAAATGTCTGCTTTTTCTAAATTAGAATTTTCAGCTTCATTATTTACTATTAGACCAGGTATATATTTGTTTTTATTCCATATCTCATTCGTTCTTTTAATTGGTTCATATATCTCTGGAGCCTTGGAATATTTATTCATTTTTCCACAATACTTTCTTCAACTCTTTGATTTTTTAATAATTCTTTGTGCCACTGCTTTATATCTTTTATAGTTAATTTAAGTCCTTGCTATTCATTGCTTTTGCATGCCTTATTTCTTTCTTTAATTGCTGTATTACAATCTTCATTCCACCAGGGAACTGGATTTCTGAGTTTGTGGCAATTGGATGACTTGCATATAGGTTGTTTGGCTGCTACTACAACTCCCTTTATTATATTATCACTGAATTCCTCTAGATTATCATTTAAACAATTAGTACTTACACTCGGCTCACTTACTCATAAAGAATCCCCAGCACGCCTTTCTAAGTCCCCTTGTAGGAATTCCTTCAGTGTTTTCAACATTACCTTGACTTTGATAAATAATTAGCACAGGGAAGTGATCACTTCCTACTCCATCTTCTTTTTAGACTTTCCAGTTGCATTTACTTTCTATATTGTTCATTGCAATTCCCAGATCTAAACATGAAAAGATTCCATCCATCGATTTAAAATGTGTATGTGCTCCAGTATTGAGCAATACCAGGTTGTGCATGCCAGTAAACTGTAATTGTAATTTGCCATTGTAATCAGTTCTTCTGTTTCTCCATAGTTCATTATGGCTATTAAGGTCTCCACAAATAATATATAGTCATTTGACAACCTTAACTAACTCTTTGTGACAAAAGTTCCTCCTCTGCCTTGGTGGGTCCTGCACTTTCTGGAGGATTTGTTCTCCTCAGAGGTTCATAGCAGCCCTCAGTTTGGCCATTTCTGCTAGAGGCTCAAACCTGCCGTTCACTCAGCTAACCTCATCAGTGGCCAGGATGGGGGAAACAGAGAACAATCCCTGCAGTCTCTGTGTCCCACCTAGTGTGTTGGGGACAGATCAGATCCCTTTTCAAATTAGACCTTCCCTTCTGGTGTTCCTCACAGACCAGGTCAGCTCCTCCTGTGTCCAACCAGGAGTTTGGGGGGATGGGGGGAAACCAGGCCCACCCTCTACACCAGGTTCCAGCCCAGGGCCCTGTGGATAGCAGCTGTCTACAATGTCCCTTGTATCAGCTGCATGACAGCTACAACTCCTGGAGCTACCTCTTCATAGCCTTCCCCCAGCACTTTCTTTATCCTCACTGCAGGATCTTCCTCCTGAAGCCTGATCACACTTGTACTCTTCCGTCCTCCAGCAGCATGCCTTCTGACTCCCTGCTCCTTGCACACACACCCCCGCCCCCCACTAACTGATGGGAGGTCCTTTTTAAACCAGACGTCCTGATTATCCTGCCTGCCATAAATGATTCTAGTAAGTTCTTAATTGGCTCCAGGTGTCTTAATTAGCTTGCCTGTCTTAATTGGTTCTAGCAGGTTCCTGATTGCTCTAGGGCAGCCCCTGCTCTGGTCACTCAGGGAACAGAAAGCTATTCATCCAGTGGCCAGTATATTTGCCTTTGACCAGACTCCTGTACCCCACTGGTCTGGGTCTCTCACATCTTCCAGTTCTAGATTGTTGAGTTGTTTATTTACATGAGTTGTAAACATTATAGATTTGTACGAAGATACTATTATCCTGCAGAGGAATCTCAACAAAACTTCAGTACAGTTCACTACATCTATGTCAACAAAACTACACTTTCCTTTATAAATATACAGACTCCTCCTAATCTGGTTATTTCTCTGTCACATTTGATTACATCAGATCCTGAAAGTCTAAACATACATTTTCTCAGTAACCATGTTTCTTGCACACATATCACATCAGGTTTGTTTTCCATTTCAAAAACAGTTTTCTTTAATTTCTTACCATGTATTATTAAACTATGGGCATTCAAATAAATAAATAAATAAATAAATGAGTGAGAACCATGTTGTTTTAACTACATTATTACCTTAATTTAAAATTGGGGAACCTATCAAAAGATTCCCTATGTACATCCTTTTCTGACACTTTTGTTAAATTTTTAATTCTTTCAGTCTTCTTCTTTCCAGTCTATAAAGCACAATTATTCACTTCCACATTAATGTTACACATTTCTCCTTGCCTTCAAACAGTACATCTTCATCTACTCCCTTATATTATCTTTCCTGCCCTGAAACATGTGTTGTTGCAACAATAGCACTTTTCCCTCATTAGCACTTTCCTCCTCCTCCACATTCTGCTGTGAATCTTTTGGTAGCCTCTGCATAGAATATTTTATGGATACTTTTTATTTTCTGTATCTCTCTAGCTCATTCATCTACCACATCCCCTTTGTATGCTGCACTGTGTATATCCCCACAGTTGCTTCATTTTAGTTCTGTTCCTTCCATACAGTCCTCTTATAATCTCCGCATTTACCATGTCTCATTTTCCTCTTACAGACAGCTGCCACATGCCCATACCTTTGACATTTTTAATATCTCACAGGGGTGGGGTATATGGCTTCACTCGGAAGAGTTGATATCCTGTATTAACCCTACTGAGTAGCATTTCACCTTTAAATGTTAGTTGGACAGATCTGGATGGTTTATGTTCTCCCCCTCTCCTGTTAGTCAGTCACTTAACAAGCAGCATTTGGTCCTCGTCTATGCCCCTTTTAATTTCATCCTCAGTCATGCCTAAGGGAGCCCCATACACTACCCCTCTTTCTTCTGTCATAAATTTAGGTAGCTGGCAAATTACTTTTATTTTCCCTAAAACTGTAGTTTTAAGAAGTTTCTCGGCCTGCTCCTTATGTGTACATTCTACTCAGAAATCTTCATCCTGCATTCATTTAGCTCTTACCATATCTCTGTCACTCACATAATCCATTCCACTGTTTTCAAGGGATTAACATCTCCTATCTTTTCATTTTTGGCTAGTCATTTGATAATTATAAGACATCAATCTGTTTCCTTACTCTCTATTTTCCCTTCACTGTCTGCTGCCTTTTCTTCAGATACAAATATTTCTATTTTTTTTCTTCCTGATCTGAAGCTATTCCTCATCCGTTGCTTTTTCTCCCTGGTTTTCCAACATAACATCCAACCTTTCTCTCGCAGCCTGTATTTTCATCTCTGTACAGCCAGCCAGCAGCCAGCCAAAGCTGCCCCTGAGTTCCAAGCCTAGAGTTGCCAATTTTGGTTGGACATATTCCTGGAGTTTCATCACATGACATAATCTTTAATTAAAGATTAATCTTTAATTCCTGGAGACTCCAGAACAATCCCAGGGGGCTGAAAACATCCAAGCCCCAGATCTCAGCCTCTCCTGGCCTACACAGCCAGCCTGGCCAGCCTCAGGCAGCCTTCTTCTGTCCTCACTTCCTGGATTTATATCAGCCTCAGCTGCTCTTGCTCAGCTAGTCCCTCAGTCAAAGCTTGCCCATCAAACCCAACAGTCACTCAGGTGTGGCCTATCAGGTTACTTAGCTCTTTTTGAACCACATTAACCTTTTGTAGGTTAGAGAGAGGTGAACACCCCATCACAAGGTCTTTGTTGGAGGGGTCAGCTGCATCCTTTCACTGACCACTTTACGTGGAAAAGAAGGTAGGCTAATACTGGTGTGTGTTAGGAATATGAAGGCCTGGGGAGAGGAGGGTAGCTGGCTGTGAGGATTTGGGCCCCTGAATATTTGTGATGGTGGGCATGGGAAGAATAGTCAGGAAAGTTTTGGGGTAAAGTATAACCCACAGTTGAGATGTCCAACCTCAGTTCCAAAAGTTTCACCTTCAATTAGCTCTGAAGTGTTGGTGAAGACAGATTCTGGTCTTCAGCTAAAGTTGATGATTAATAAAGTGTCAATTTTCAATAATTTGATCAAAAATTAGGCCCCTAATTTGGCATATGTTATCAGAATTTGGCTGAGTGACAGAGCTTGACAGGCACAGTTGAAGCAAGACAGGTATTAGCTACATAAACCCTAAGAGAAATTTTCAGAAGGGGAAAAGAGTATACTTCTTTTTGGTGGGAACAATGGCAGAGGAGAGACAAGTATTTGGCACAGACAACTCACACGTATCTCTGCAATGCCAATTCCATCTCCTTCATTTCTATAGCAATGTCTCTGGAATTCCTAAGTTGTTTTGAGTATTTTGTTTAGTCAGAGACTTACTTTTCTCCAATATATTGTGCCTACACATGCACTATATATACACACTTATAGCATGGCTGGGCTTGGGAAGATTTGCACCAAAACTAAAATTTTGATCTACATGGTACCGAAAGGTTGAGATAAACTCTATCAGTAATATTATTGGTACAACAATGAGCTAACTAGTAAATGCACTGAACCTTCTCTTTCTGTTTAGTAAATGATAAAAAATAAATAAAGACAAGACCCTGGAAGTCTTCTAGTGACTAACACATTGTTACAGTTGTTAATATCCTTCATTGGTTATTAGTGTGTGTCTAATACTATTACTACTGAAGAGTGATCAGTGAAAACATTAAGATGAAGTGTCTCCATGAGGCAAGCTGAAAAACTCTTTTTGAGCAACTAACTTACAGATACACAAATTTTTATGTTGATAACTCCAATAGCATTCTGGACAGTTTATTTCTCACTGAATTAGTTTTACTGGCTATAAAAATGCATTTTGCTTGTACCGTCAAATACACTGGACTGCAGGAAGAATGAGCCAGTCTGGTACCCAGGAGATCTATTTATTAATAGTGCTCTGCCACTGACTTCCTGTGTGACTTTGGGCAAGTCATTTTGTCTCTGTGCTTCAGCTGCCCATCTGTAAAAAAGGGGATAAAGTATCTACCACTCAAGAGTGTTATAAGAATAAATACATAAAAGACTGTGTGGATCTCAAATACTACAGATATTAATGAAAGTCAATATTAGTACCTAAAATAGATATAAAAGTATGTTATAAACAAGGAAGGTAGAAGAAAATAAAAGTTTATTTAAATAAAGCCTTTGAATCAGTAGAAGGGCCATTAAGTGACTAAGTAGTTTAATACAACATTAAGGTGGGGATAAGTACCATTAAAATTCAGGATCCATCAACTACAGCAAACTATAAATCTCAACAAGCCAGCCAATATTTATGTTCTTTTATTTCAGAAATGCAGTTTGATGGTAATATCATTCAGTTAGGAAAATCCATTTAGTAAATTGACACGGGATTGCTTTAAAAGTTGTAAACTTGATATTAATCTCAAAGATCAGATATAATATTTCCTTCAGGGGACATGGAGATGCTTTATGCAACTGTGCATCTACATACACATTTAAATCAAATGTCGCTCAGAAGGCTGGAAGACAACATGGGAGTATTTTGAGAGAGTTTGGAAACTTCTGATGCAAATGAAAGTAGACTGCTCAAAGTGACTCATTAGAAGCTCTCAGTGGAGGCATCCCATGAGGCATGAGCTTGGGATGATGATGATGCTCTGGGTTATCAAACTATGTAAATATATAGCTGGCTCAGATATATAGCTGACAGATCCCTTTATAAGTGTTTTTGTTTGTCTTCATTAATATGTTTGATAACTGAACCATTTCTATCATAATGTTTGGAGAGTCACATCTTATGTTGTCATCTTTGACAAACCCTGAAGATATATACATGTATAATCAGAGATTCAGACCTAGATGAAATCTAATTGTTTGTTCTCACCATAGGCATTTTCAAAAGAAACTCCATGTCAAAAGATTGCATTCCTCTTTTCCCATCTAGTCCAGTCCATGTTTATAATAAATCTTGTCCCTTCATTATTTTCCATGCGAAATTACAACAGAAAAACTTCAAATCCAGACTCCAGCGAGAGACTGCTGAATTGGAATTAATTTGCAAATTGGATACAATTAACTTAGGCTTGAATAGAGACTGGGAGTGGCTAAGTAATTATGCAAGGTAACCTATTTCCCCTTGTTTTTTCCTATCCCCCCCCCCCAAGACGTTCTTGTTAAACCCTGGATTTGTGCTGGAAATGGCCCACCTTGATTATCATACACATTGTAAGGAGAGTGATCACTTTAGATAAGCTATTACCATCAGGAGAGTGGGGTGGGGGGAGGTATTTTTTCATGCTTTGTGTGTATAAAAAGATCTTCTACACTTTCCACAGTATGCATCCGATGAAGTGAGCTATAGCTCACAAAAGCTTATGCTCAAATAAATTGGTTATTCTCTAAGGTGCCACAAGTACTCCTTTTCTTTTTACCAAAATAAGGTGCCTCTTCAGGCTAAGTAATATGATATGATCTCAAATGTGTGCGTGTGTGCATGTAGAATCACAGAATATCAGGGTTGGAAGGGATCTCAGGAGGTCATCTAGTCCAACCCCCTGCTCAAAGCAGGACAAAACCCCAACTAAATCATGCCAGCCAGGGCTTTGTCAAGCCTGACCTTAAAAACTTCTAAGGAAGGAGATTCCACCACCTCCCTAGGTAACGCATTCCAGTGTTTCACCACCCTCCTAGTGAAAAAGTTTTTCCTAATATCCAACCGAAACCTCCCCCACTGCAACTTGAGATCATTACTCCTCATTCTGTCATCTGCTACCACTGAGAACAGTCTAGATCCATCCTCTTTGGAACCCCCTTTCAGGTAGTTGAAAGCAGCTATCAAATCCCCCCTCATTCTTCTCTTCCACAGACTAAACAATCCCAGTTAACCTCAGCCTCTCCTCATAAGTCATGTGTTCCAGTACCCTAATAATTTTTGTTGCCCTTCCCTGGATGTTTTCCAATTTTTTCACATCCTTCTTGTAGTGTGGGGCCAAAACTGGACACAGTACTCCAGATGAGGCCTCACCAATGTCGAATAGAGGGGAACGATCACATCCCTCGATCTGCTGGCAATGCCCCAACTTATACATCCCAAAAAGCCATTGGCCTTCTTGGCAACAACGGCACACTGTTGACTTATATCCAGCTTCTCGTCCACTGTAACCCCTAAGTCCTTTTCTGCAGAACTGCTGCGGAGCCATTTGGTCTCTAGTCTGTAGTGGTGCATGAGATTCTTCCGTCCTAAGTGCAGGACTCTGCACTTGTCCTTGTTGAACTCATCAAATTTATTTTGGCCCAATCCTCTAATTTGTCTAGGGCCCTCTGTATCCTATCCCTACCCTCCAGTGTATCTACCTCTTCTCCCAGTTTAGTGTCATCTGCATACTTGCTGAGGGTGCAATCCATCCCATCATCCAGATCATTAATGAAGATATTGAACAAAACCTGCTCGAGGTCCGATCCTTGGGGCACTCCACTTGATACCAGCTGCCAACTAGACATGGAGCCATTGATCACTACCCATTGAGCCTGACAATCTAGCCAACTTTCTATCCACCCTATAGTCCATTCACCCAGCCCATACTTCTTTAACTTGCTGGCAAGAATACTGTGGGAGACCGTGTCAAAAGCTTTACTAAAGGCAAGGAACAACACGTCCACTGCTTTCCCCTCATCCACAGATCCAGTTATCTCATCATAGAAGGCAATTAGGTTAGTCAGGCATGACTTGCCATTGGTGAATCCATGCTCCTGATCACTTTCCTCTCTAAGTGCTTCAGAATTGATTCCTTGAGGACCTGCTCCATGATTTTTCCAGGGACTGAGATGAGGCTGACTGGCCTTAGTTCCTGTAGATCCTCCTCCTTCCCTTTTTTAAAGATGGGCTCTACATTAGCCTTTTTCCAGTTGTCCGGGACCCCCCACCACAATTGCCATGAGTTTTCAAAGATAATGGCCAATGGCTCTGCAATCACATCCGCCAACTCCTTTAGCACTCTTGGATGCAGCGCATCTGGCTCCATGGATTTGTGCTCGTCCAGCTTTTCTAAACAGTCCCAAACCACTTCTTTCTTCGCAGAGGGCTGGTCACCTACTCCCCGTGCTATGCTGCCCAGTGCAGCAGTCTGGGAGCTGACCTTGTTCGTGATGACAGAGGCAAAAAAAGCATTGAGTACATTAGCTTTGTCCACATCCTCTGTCACTAGGTTGCCTCCTTCATTCAGTAAGGGGCCCACACTTTCCTTGACTTTCTTCTTGTTGCTAACATACCTGAAGAAACCCTTCTTGTTACTCTTAACATCTCTTGCTAGCTGCACCTCCAGGTGTGATTTGGCCTTCCTTATTTCACTCCTGCATGCCCAAGCAATATTTTTATACTCTTCCCTGGTCATTTGTCTAATCTTCCACTTCTTGTAAGCTTCTTTTTTGTGTTTAAGTGTCCATGCATACATTGGTTTAAGCCACTTGTGTACTTGCTCTGATCCTGTGTTGTGTGTGTGTGCTGGCAGATCATTTCCTGACTTTGCAGAGCCGGATTCCTATACCTATATTCATGCTGAGTTGCACTTCACTCTACAAGTGATCCCATCAATTCTGCTTGGCCTCTCTACATGAGTGGTGTGAAGGACATTAAAAAAAAATGATTCCCCCCCAATCAATTCTGTATATCTATGGTGGATCGCACACCTGCAGCCCCTATGTTTTGGAGCTGGCCAGCCGCCCCAGAGAGGAATAAGCTTTACTATACAAATGATGAGTGAGCATGCAATTTCTGCACACCAAGGAACTCCCTCCTTGGTGCTTCACTTGGGTCATTGTCCCTTGCTATGGATTGTGTGCAATTCATACAGTCCAGCCCTCCTCCTAATTCCCTGAGATTATACAGAGTATCTTCTTAACATTCAGGATCATGTTTAAGAAACATTCAGGATAACAGCTGGAAGCAGAACGTTCATTCCCCAATGGCAAATATGATAAGGCCAACTTCTGCCACTCATTCATGTTGTGTAGCACCTTGTTTTAGTTTGCCTCGTTTTTAAACAAGTGAATAAGTGCTCTCTAATGGGAACAAGATTTGTACAAAAGTTGGTTTGCATTAGTAAACACACTGATATCAGAGGTGAAATATCCCTGCACATTTACTGTGAAGTGAAATCCAAGCTCACGACCTTAAACAAGCTCATCAAATACAGAAAGAAATTTCAAACTGAAAAAAAAAAAAACAACCCAAAACAAAAAAAACAGTTACTTTCACTCTTTAATGTACTTACATGTGTGATTTTCGTGTCACTGAAACTCAGGGGCGTGAGCAGGAATAAAAATGTGACTGCTTTTTGATGGACACATTCTGTATCCCTGCCCCCTCCCGAGGGCCAAATAAGATTGCTTTGTCTATCCACCATGGCACCAGGACCAGAGGAACTTGCTCTTTGCCTCTTGCACCCTCAGTCCTGGGGCTGGAGGAGTTCTGTGCCCCTCCTGATTACTGGGAGGCCCTGTGCCCCTGCTTGCACCCCTTTTTGCACACTCCTGCTGAAGGTTAATGGGAATGAAATCACTTCAGTGTTCAGTGAGAAAACATGCCTAAAGTTGATTTTAAAATAACATGTTGGCTTTTTTCTAGATTTGATAGAATCTTTACAAGAGTTTCAAAAATCCTATCCTTATCGGGTTGGTGAATTACTTGCCTGTTGTTTTCCTCACTTCTTAGGGTTTGCTTTGGTGAGACATGTGTCATAAATATAAAGGGAAGGGTAAACCCCTTTGAAATCCCTCCTGGCCAGGGGAAAGCTCCTCTCACCTGTAAAGGGTTAAGAAGCTAAAGGTAACCTCGCTGGCACCTGACCAAAATGACCAATGAGGAGACAAGATACTTTCAAAAGCTGGGAGGAGGGAGAGAAACAAAAAGGGTCTGTGTCGGTCTGTATGCTGCTTCTTGCCAGGGACAGAACAGGAATGGAGTCTTAGAACTTTTAGTAAGTAATCTAGCTAGGTATGTGTTAGATTATGATTTCTTTAAATGGCTGAGAAAAGCATTGTGCTGAATAGAATAACTATTTCTGTCTGTGTATCTTTTTTGTAACTTAAGGGTTTGCCTAGAGGGGTCCTCTATGTTTTTGAATCTAATTACCCTGTAAGATATCTACCATCCTGATTTTACAGGGGGGATTTCTTTATTTCTATTTACTTCTATTTTTTTATTAAAAGTCTTCTTGTAAAAAACTGAATGCTTTTTCATTGTTCTCAGATCCAAGGGTTTGGGTCTGTGGTCACCTATGCAAATTGGTGAGGCTTTTTATCCAACATTTCCCAGGAAAGGGGGGGTGCAAGTGTTGGGAGGATTGTTCATTGTTCTTCAGATCCAAGGGTCTGGGTCTGTAGTCACCTAGGCAAATTGGTGAGGCTTTTACCAAACCTTGTCCAGGAAGTGGGGTGCAAGGTTTTGGGAAGTATTGTGGGGGGAAAGACGCGTCCAAACAGCTCTTCCCCAGTAACCAGTATTAGTTTGGTGGTGGTAGCGGCCATTCCAAGGATAACGGGTGTAATATTTTGTACCTTGGGGAAGGTTTGACCTAAGCTGGTAAAGATAAGCTTAGGAGGTTTTTCATGCAGGTCCCCACATCTTTACCCTAGAGTTCAGAGTGGGGGAGGAACCTTGACATGGTGGCAGCGGTGGGATTAACCTGAAATCATTTTGAGATCCAGTTGAGATTTTTTTGAACTAGAAATAAAGATTTTAAAAAGGATTTTTTTTTCCTTTGAAAAGGAGTCCAGAAAGCAGTTGAAACTGAAAGCTGAAACTGTGGCCAAGCAGAGACAAAAGGGGATTATCTTGTGAATTGCAGGTTTTCTTTGCCTGGAGGCAGGGTACTTAACTCCTGCAGGGAAATTCACAGTCTTCCAACCCAGAGGTTTTTTTTTCTTTTCTTCCTAAAAGTAAATAGGGGGTGTGTGTTCTACCCATTTGCTTTTTCTTTGGGCTGGGTAAGCAGGTTTCCAAGTAGTTGGAGGTTTTTTGCTTTAATTTGGGCCCAGAGCAGAGACAAGGGAATTGTTTTTTTCTGTAGGCTGACAGTCACTATCAGAGAATAGGTATTCTATTCCAGCACAGCAAAATTTTACAGCCACGTTTTGTTTGTTTATTTCTAAACCTCGGGTGTAAAGTTAGTTAAAAACAGAGAGGTTAGAATGACCAAATCCTCAGCTCGCCTACAGCTGGAATTAGCCAAATTTCAGGCTGAGGAAAAACAAAGGGAACATGAAAGACAGATAGAACTCATGCGGCTGAAAATGGAAGCAAGGGACAAAGAAATGGAAGCAAGGGCCAAAGAACTGGAGGAGAAGGAAAAAGAGAGGAAGCATGTGGAGGAGGTGGAGAAGATAAAGGCCCAGCAGAATATACCAACAAACCCTAGTAATCCTTCTCCAGGTACCACTTCCCATCCCAGAAAGTTCCCCACCTACAAGGCAGGTGATGATACTGAGGCCTTCTTAGAGAACTTCGAAAGGGCCTGCCTTGGGTACAACATCTCTACTGACCAATACATGGTAGAGCTGAGGCCGCAGCTCAGTGGACCCTTAGCTGAGGTGGCAGCTGAAATGCCTAAAGAACACATGAACAAGTATGAACTGTTTAAATCCAAGGCGAGAGTCAGAATGGGGATAACACCCGAGCAGTCTCGTCGGAGGTTCAGAGCCCTAAGGTGGAAACCAGACATGTCATTTACCCGACATGCCTACCACATTGTGAAACATTGGGATGCCTGGATATCAGGAGCAAGTGTTGAATCTCCAGTAAATTTGCCCTTCCTAATGCAAATGGAACAATTCTTAGAGGGTGTTCCTGAGGAAATAGAAAGATACATCCTAGATGGGAAACCCAAAACTGTAATTGAGGCAGGAGAGATTGGAGCCAGATGGGTGGAGGTGGCAGAGAAGAAGAAAACTGGTCGCAGTTGGAGCGGAGACCAGAAGGGACCACCCCAGACCACACCCTATTACCGGGGGCCGCCCAAAGCCCCACCTACCTCCCAAAGAACCCTCCAGACCCCTTATCGTCCCACCACCCCGTTCTCCAGCAACCCTCCTCGCCCCAGTGACCCGTCAGCTGGACGATGTTTTAAGTGTAACGAGCTGGGGCATGTGAAGGCCAACTGCCCCAAGAACCCCAACAGATTACAGTTCATTGCACCGGAATCACACCAGAGGTCCACAGGCCCAGATACCTCCCAGATACCCTTGGAGCGGAGGGAAACTGTGAGTGTGGGTGGGAAGAAGGTCACCGCGTGGAGGGACACTGGAGCACAAGTGTCAGCTATCCATGCTTCCTTAGTGGACCCCAATTTAATCAACCCAGAGATCCAAGTGACGATTCAACCCTTCAAGTCCAACTCTTTCAATTTGCCTACAGCCAAGTTGCCTGTCCAGTACAAGGGCTGGTCAGGAATGTGGACTTTTGCAGTCTATGATGATTATCCCATCCCCATGCTGTTGGGGGAAGACTTGGCCAATCATGTGAAGCAGGCCAAGAGGGTGGGAATGGTCACCCGCAGCCAGGCTAAACAAGCCGTGAGGCCTAGCTCTGTTCCGGAAACTTCTATCAGGACCCAGTCAGAGGTGATGGACCTGGACCCCAGGCCAATGTCTGCAACAGCAGTAGTGGATCCAGTCCCAGAGACCCAGACGGAACCAGTCCTAGAACCGGAACCAGCCGAACAACCAACACCAGACCCTGTGTCAGCACTGAATCCAGTACTTGCAACCTCAACACCAGAGGGCCCCACCGAACCTGAACTGGCAGCAGCCGATAACCCTACACAAGAGGCTCAGCCGGAGCCTGAATCCCAACATAGTGCACCAGCGGAGAGCGGTTCACAGTCAACAGAAACAGCTCCATCCCCTATATCGCTTCCAGAGGGACCAAGCCTAGGTCCACAATCCAATGAGGAACTGATGTCCCCAGCATCAAGGGAACAGTTCCAGACCGAACAGGAAGCAGATGAAAGCCTCCAGAGAGCTTGGACGGCAGCACGGAGCAACCCACCGCCTCTCAGCTCTTCTAATCAATCCAGGTTTGTTGTAGAAAGAGGACTTTTATACAAGGAAACTCTTTCTGGTGGACACCAGGAAGACTGGCATCCTCAGAGACAGTTGGTAGTTCCAACTAAATACCGGGCCAAGCTCTTGAGCTTAGCCCATGATCACCCTAGTGGCCATGCTGGGGTGAACAGGACCAAAGACCGTTTGGGGGGGTCATTCCACTGGGAGGGAATGGGCAAGGATGTTTCTACCTATGTCCAGTCTTGTGAGGTGTGCCAAAGAGTGGGAAAACCCCAAGACCAGGTCAAAGCCCCTCTCCAGCCACTCCCCATCATTGAAGTTCCATTTCAGCGAGTAGCTGTAGATAATCTGGGTCCTTTTCCGAAAAAGACACCCAGAGGAAAGCAGTACATACTGACTTTCATGGATTTCACCACCCGATGGCCGGAAGCAGTAGCTCTAAGCAACACCAGGGCTAAAAGTGTGTGCCAGGCACTAGCAGACATTTTTGCCAGGGTAGGTTGGCCCTCCGACATCCTCACCGATGCAGGGACTAATTTCCTGGCAGGAACTATGAAAAACCTTTGGGAAGCTCATGGGGTAAATCACTTGGTTGCCACTCCTTACCATCATCAAACAAATGGCATGGTGGAGAAGTTTAATGGAACTTTGGGGGCCATGATACGTAAATTCGTAAATGAGCACTCCAATGATTGGGACCTAGTGTTGCAGCAGTTGCTCTTTGCCTACAGAGCTGTACCACATCCCAGTTTAGGGTTTTCCCCATTTGAACTTGTATATGGCCGTGAGGTTAAGGGGCCATTGCAGTTGGTGAAGCAGCAATGGGAGGGATTTACACCTTCTCCAGGAACTAACATTCTGGACTTCGTAACCAACCTACAAAACACCCTCCGAACCTCTTTAGCCCTTGCTAGAGAAAACTTACAGGATGCTCAAAAAGAGCAAAAAGCCTGGTATGATAAACATGCCAGAGAGCGTTCCTTCAAAGTAGGAGACCAGGTCATGGTCTTAAAGGCGCTCCAGGCCCATAAAATGGAAGCATCGTGGGAAGGGCCATTCATGGTCCAGGAGCGCCTGGGAGCTCTTAATTATCTCATAGCATTCCCCACCTCCAACCGGAAGCCTAAGGTGTACCATATTAATTCTCTAAAGCCCTTTTATTCCAGAGAATTAAAGGTTTGTCAGTTTACAGCCCAGGGAGGAGACGACGCTGAGTGGCCTGAAGGTGTTTACTACGAAGGGAAATGTGCTGGTGGTGTGGAAGAGGTGAACCTCTCCATGACCCTTGGGCGTATGCAGCGACAGCAGATCCAGGAGCTGTGCACTAGCTACACGCCAACGTTCTCAGCCACCCCAGGACTGACTGAACGGGCATACCACTCCATTGACACGGGTAATGCTCACCCAATTAGGGTCCAACCTTACCGGGTGTCTCCTCAAGCTAAAACTGCTATAGAACGGGAGATCCAGGATATGTTACAGATGGGTGTAATCCGCCCCTCTGAAAGCGCATGGGCATCTCCAGTGGTTCTAGTTCCCAAACCAGATGGGGAAATACGTTTTTGCGTGGACTACCGTAAGCTAAATGCTGTAACTCGCCCAGACAACTATCCAATGCCACGCACAGATGAACTATTAGAGAAACTGGGACGGGCCCAGTTCATCTCTACCTTGGACTTAACCAAGGGGTACTGGCAGGTACCGCTAGATGAATCTGCCAAGGAAAGGTCAGCCTTCATCACACATCTCGGGCTGTATGAATTTAATGTACTCCCTTTTGGGCTGCGAAATGCACCCGCCACTTTCCAAAGACTTGTAGATGGTCTCCTAGCGGGATTAGGAGAATATGCAGTCGCCTACCTTGACGATGTGGCCATATTTTCGGATTCCTGGGCAGACCACCTGGAACATCTACAAAAAGTCCTTGAGCGCATAAGGGAGGCAGGACTAACTGTTAAGGCTAAGAAGTGTCAAATAGGCCTAAACAGAGTGACTTACCTTGGACACCAGGTGGGTCAAGGAACTATCAGCCCCCTACAGGCCAAAGTGGATGCTATCCAAAAGTGGCCTGTCCCAAAGTCAAAGAAACAGGTTCAATCCTTCTTAGGCTTGGCCGGTTATTACAGACGATTTGTACCGCACTACAGCCAAATCGCTGCCCCACTAACAGACCTAACCAAAAAGAAACAGCCAAATGCTGTTCAGTGGACCGAAAAGTGTCAGAAGGCCTTTAACAAGCTTAAAGCGACACTCATGTCTGACCCTGTACTAAGGGCCCCAGACTTTGACAAACCGTTCCTAGTAACCACGGATGTGTCCGAACGTGGTGTGGGAGCAGTTTTAATGCAGAAAGGACCTGATCAAGAATTCCACCCTGTAGTGTTTCTCAGCAAAAAACTGTCTGAGAGGGAAAGCAACTGGTCAGTCACTGAAAAAGAATGTTACGCCATTGTCTACGCTCTGGAAAAGCTACGCCCATATGTTTGGGGACGGCGTTTCCACCTGCAAACCGACCATGCTGCACTGAAGTGGCTTCACACCGTCAAGGAAACTAACAAAAAAACTTCTTCGGTGGAGTTTAGCTCTCCAAGATTTTGATTTCGACATCCAACACATCTCAGGAGCTTCTAACAAAGTGGCTGATGCACTCTCCCGTGAAAGTTTCCCAGAATCAACTGGTTAAAATCGTCCTTGAGATGTGGAAAATATTGTTAGTCTTTATGTACTTGGTAGTATATTTAGAGATGCATGTGTCTTATTAACTCTGTTTTTCCTAGAGCTCCAGGAAGAAATCCCAGCCAGTGTTCCACCCTAGCTGAGATTTGGGGGGCGTGTCATAAATATAAAGGGAAGGGTAAACCCCTTTGAAATCCCTCCTGGCCAGGGGAAAGCTCCTCTCACCTGTAAAGGGTTAAGAAGCTAAAGGTAACCTCGCTGGCACCTGACCAAAATGACCAATGAGGAGACAAGATACTTTCAAAAGCTGGGAGGAGGGAGAGAAACAAAAAGGGTCTGTGTCGGTCTGTATGCTGCTTCTTGCCAGGGACAGAACAGGAATGGAGTCTTAGAACTTTTAGTAAGTAATCTAGCTAGGTATGTGTTAGATTATGATTTCTTTAAATGGCTGAGAAAAGCATTGTGCTGAATAGAATAACTATTTCTGTCTGTGTATCTTTTTTGTAACTTAAGGGTTTGCCTAGAGGGGTCCTCTATGTTTTTGAATCTAATTACCCTGTAAGATATCTACCATCCTGATTTTACAGGGGGGATTTCTTTATTTCTATTTACTTCTATTTTTTTTATTAAAAGTCTTCTTGTAAAAAACTGAATGCTTTTTCATTGTTCTCAGATCCAAGGGTTTGGGTCTGTGGTCACCTATGCAAATTGGTGAGGCTTTTTATCCAACATTTCCCAGGAAAGGGGGGGTGCAAGTGTTGGGAGGATTGTTCATTGTTCTTCAGATCCAAGGGTCTGGGTCTGTAGTCACCTAGGCAAATTGGTGAGGCTTTTACCAAACCTTGTCCAGGAAGTGGGGTGCAAGGTTTTGGGAAGTATTTTGGGGGGACAGACGCGTCCAAACAGCTCTTCCCCAGTAACCAGTATTAGTTTGGTGGTGGTAGCGGCCATTCCAAGGATAACGGGTGTAATATTTTGTACCTTGGGGAAGTTTTGACCTAAGCTGGTAAAGATAAGCTTAGGAGGTTTTTCATGCAGGTCCCCACATCTGTACCCTAGAGTTCAGAGTGGGGGAGGAACCTTGACAACATGAAAAAAAAAATTATTTGGAGGGGTTTATTTATTTATTTTAAAGACAAAGTATAGTGTTTCTCAGTCGTGCTGGACATTATTTATTGCCATTATTCAATTTGGATGCATTAAGAAGGGGCCAGAAAACCCAGCAGATTTCAGTGTTTACTAATATTAGTTGTATCCCAGTGATTTTGATTGCTGTCATATTTCATTATTCTAAAATGTGTAACAGATTGTATCCTTCATTAGTGAGTCCCCACACACAAGGGACTTGATTCTACTTACACTGACATCAAAGGCTAAGTTTCTATTGACTTGAATGTAAGTAGGATCAGGCCCTCACCTTTTAAAAAGCTTGCAGGCCAGACAATGGCAAGTTCCTGAATGGAAGGGTACAAGGAACCTTCCTCCTCCCTTCAATCCTATGTAAAGACTTCTCACAATTGCAGTCTCTGCACTTAGGGCAGCATACAGGCTGCCTGCTAAAGTGAGTTTCTGGGAGCATGCAGATTTTCATGTTAAGGTACACATCTTGGAACAAAAACATGTAGGTCATACTTACAGATGCTGTCTCTATCCTGGAAAGCAGTGACTTTGAAAAAGATTTGGGGGTTGGGTGGAGAATCAGGTGAATATGAGCTCCCAATGTAATACTGGTTTCAGAGGAACAGCCGTGTTAGTCTGTATTCGCAAAAAGAAAAGGAGTACTTGTGGCACCTTAGAGACTAACCAATTTATTTGAGCATGAGCTTTCGTGAGCTACAGCTCACTTCATCAGATGTATACCGTGGAAACTGCAGCAGACTTTATATACACACAGAGAATATGAAACAATACCTCCTCCCACCCCACTGTCCTGCTGGTGATAGCTTATCTAAAGTGATCAACAGGTGGGCCATTTCCAGCACAAATCCAGGTTTTCTCACCCTCCACCCCCCCACACAAATTCACTCTCCTGCTGGTGCTAGCCCATCCAAAGTGACAACTCTTTACATAATCAAGTCGGGCTATTTCCTGCATAGATCCAGGTTTTCTCACATCCCCCCCACCCCCATACACACACAAACTCACTCTCCTGCTGGTAATAGCTCATCTAAACTGACCACTCTCCAAGTTTAAATCCAAGTGAAACCAGAACATCTGGGGGGGGGGGGAGGAAAAAACAAGAGGAAACAGGCTACCTTGCATAATGACTTAGCCACTCCCAGTCTCTATTTAAGCCTAAATTAATAGTATCCAATTTGCAAATGAATTCCAATTCAGCAGTTTCTCGCTGGAGTCTGGATTTGAAGTTTTTTTGTTTTAAGATAGCGACCTTCATGTCTGTGATTGCGTGACCAGAGAGATTGAAGTGTTCTCCGACTGGTTTATGAATGTTATAATTCTTGACATCTGATTTGTGTCCATTTATTCTTTTACGTAGAGACTGTCCAGTTTGACCAATGTACATGGCAGAGGGGCATTGCTGGCACATGATGGCATACATCACATTGGTGGATGTGCAGGTGAACGAGCCTCTGATAGTGTGGCTGATGTTATTAGGCCCTGTGATGGTGTCCCCTGAATAGATATGTGGGCACAATTGGCAACGGGCTTTGTTGCAAGGATAAGTTCGTGGGTTAGTGGTTCTGTTGTGTGGTATGTGGTTGTTGGTGAGTATTTGCTTCAGGTTGCGGGGCTGTCTGTAGGCAAGGACTGGCCTGTCTCCCAAGACTTGTGAGAGTGTTGGGTCATCCTTTAGGATAGGTTGTAGATCCTTAATAATGCGTTGGAGGGGTTTTAGTTGGGGGCTGAAGGTGACCGCTAGTGGCGTTCTCTTATTTTCTTTGTTAGGCCTGTCCTGTACCCATAGCAGTGCCGCTGATCTGAAGGTATACATTGTCCCCAAATGTGAAATAGTTATGGGTAAGGACAAAGTCACAAAGTTCAGCCACCAGGTTAGCCGTGACATTATCAGGGATAGTGTTCTTGACGGCTTGTAGTCCATCTTTGTGTGGAATGTTGGTGTAGAGGGCTTCTACATCCATAGTAGCCAGGATGGTGTTATCAGGAAGATCACCGATGGATTGAAGTTTCCTCAGGAAGTCAGTGGTGTCTCGAAGGTAGCTGGGAGTGCTGGTAGCGTAGGGCCTGAGGAGGGAGTCTACATAGCCAGACAATCCTGCTGTCAGGGTGCCAATGCCTGAGATGATGGGGCGCCCAGGATTTCCAGGTTTATGGATCTTGGGTAGTAGATAGAATATCCCAGGTCGGGGTTCCAGGGGTGTGTCTGTGCGGATTTGATCTTGTGCTTTTTCAGGAAGTTTCTTGAGCAAATGCTGTAGTTGCTTTTGGTAACTCTCAGTGGGATCATAGGGTAATGGCTATTTCACATTTGGGGACAATGTATACCTTCAGATCAGCGGCACTGCTATGGGTACCCGCATGGCCCCACAGTATGCCAACATTTTTATGGCTGATTTAGAACAACGCTTCCTCAGCTCTCGTCCCCTAAAGCCCCTACTCTACTTGCGCTATATTGATGACATCTTCATCATCTGGACCCATGGAAAAGAAGCCCTTGAGGAATTCCACCATGATTTCAACAATTTCCATCCCACCACCAACCTCAGCCTGGTCCAGTCCACACAAGAGATCCACTTCCTGGACACTACAGTGCTAATAAACAATGGCCACATAAACACCAACCTATACCGGAAACCTACTGACCGCTATTCCTACCTGCATGCCTCCAGCTTTCACCCTGACCACACCACACGATCCATCGTCTACAGCCAAGCTCTGCGATACAACCGCATTTGCTCCAACCCCTCAGACAGAGACAAACACCTACAAGATCTCTGTCAAGCTTTCTTACAACTACAATACCCACCTGCAGAAGTAAAGAAACAGATTGATAGAGCCAGAAGAGTTCCCAGAAGTTACCTACTACAGGACAGGCCTAACAAAGAAAATAAGAGAACGCCACTAGCGGTCACCTTCAGCCCCCAACTAAAACCCCTCCAACGCATTATTAAGGATCTACAACCTATCCTAAAGGATGACCCAACACTCTCACAAGTCTTGGGAGACAGGCCAGTCCTTGCCTACAGACAGCCCCGCAACCTGAAGCAAATACTCACCAACAACCACATACCACACAACAGAACCACTAACCCACGAACTTATCCTTGCAACAAAGCCCGTTGCCAATTGTGCCCACATATCTATTCAGGGGACACCATCACAGGGCCTAATAACATCAGCCACACTATCAGAGGCTCGTTCACCTGCACATCCACCAATGTGATGTATGCCATCATGTGCCAGCAATGCCCCTCTGCCATGTACATTGGTCAAACTGGACAGTCTCTACGTAAAAGAATAAATGGACACAAATCAGATGTCAAGAATTATAACATTCATAAACCAGTCGGAGAACACTTCAATCTCTCTGGTCACGCAATCACAGACATGAAGGTCGCTATCTTAAAACAAAAAAACTTCAAATCCAGACTCCAGCGAGAAACTGCTGAATTGGAATTCATTTGCAAATTGGATACTATTAATTTAGGCTTAAATAGAGACTGGGAGTGGCTAAGTCATTATGCAAGGTAGCCTGTTTCCTCTTGTTTCCCCCCCCCCCCCCCAGATGTTCTGGTTTCACTTGGATTTAAACTTGGAGAGTGGTCAGTTTAGATGAGCTATTACCAGTGGGAGAGTGAGTTTGTGTGTGTATGGGGGTGGGGGGGATGTGAGAAAACCTGGATCTATGCAGGAAATAGCCCGACTTGATTATGTAAAGAGTTGTCACTTTGGATGGGCTAGCACCAGCAGGAGAGTGAATTTGTGTGGGGGGGTGGAGGGTGAGAAAACCTGGATTTGTGCTGGAAATGGCCCACCTGTTGATCACTTTAGATAAGCTATCACCAGCAGGACAGTGGGGTGGGAGGAGGTATTGTTTCATATTCTCTGTGTGTATATAAAGTCTGCTGCAGTTTCCACGGTATACATCTGATGAAGTGAGCTGTAGCTCACGAAAGCTCATGCTCAAATAAATTGGTTAGTCTCTAAGGTGCCACAAGTACTCCTTTTCTTTTTCCAATGTAATACTGCAGCCAAAAGAAATAATGCAATCCCAGCATGCATAAACAGGAGGATCTGGATTAGGAATAGGGAAGGTTCTTTGTTTTTGTTTTTACTTTCTCTTTTTTGGCACCGGTGCAACCACTGTTCGAAAACTGTGTCCAATTCTAGTGCCCATAATTCAAGAATAATGTTGATAACTTGGAGATTGAGCTTTTTGAGTCTATCTATTGTGATTTGTGATCTATTGTGACTTGATTACAGTCTATAGGTATCTACATGGGGAACCGATATTTAATAATGGGCTCTTCAATCTAGCAGAGAAAGGTTTCAGAGTAGCAGCCGTGTTAGTCTGTATCTGCAAAAAGAAAAGGAGGACTTGTGGCACCTTAGAGACTAACAAATTTATTTGAGCATAAGGTTTCATGAGCTACAGCTCGTTTCATCGGATGCATTCAGTGGAAAATACAGTGGGGAGATTTATATACACAGAGAACATGAAACAATGGGTGTTATCATACGCACTGTAACGAAAGTGATCAGATAAGGTTAGCTATTACCAGAAGGAGAGCGGGGAGGAGGACCTTTTGTAGTGATAATCAAGGTGGGCCGTTTCCAGCAGTTGACAAGAACGTCTGAGGAACAGCTGGGGGTGGGGGTGGGGGGTGAGTATTCAGCAGTCTCTCATTGGAGTCTGTTTTTGAAGTTTTTTTGTTGAAGAATTGCCACATTTTGGTCTGTAATCGAGTGACCAAAGAGATTGAAGTGTTCTCCGACTGGTTTTTGAACGTTATAATTCTTGACGTCTGATTTGTGTCCATTTATTCTTTTACATAGAGACTGTCCAGTTTGGCCAATGTACATGGCAGAGGGGCATTGCTGGCACGTGATGGCATATATCACATTGGTAGATGTGCAGGTGAACGAGCCTCTGACAGTGTGGCTGATGTGATTAGGCCCTATGATGGTGTCCCCTGAATAGATATGTGGAGACAGTTGGCAATGTGCTTTGTTGCAAGGATAGGTTCCTGGGTTAGTATTTTTGTTGTGTGGTTGCTGGTGAGTATTCGCTTCAAGTTTGGGGGCTGTCTGTAAGCAAGGACTGGCCTGTCTCCCGAGATCTGTGAGAGTGATGGGTCGTCCTTCAGGATAGGTTGTAGATCCTTGATGATGCATTGGAGAGGTTTTAGTTGGGGGCTGAAGGTGATGGCTAGTGGTGTTCTGTTATTTTCTTTGTTGAGCCTGTCCTGTAGTAGGTAACTTCTGGGTACTCTTCTGGCTCTGTCAATCTTTTTCTTCACTTCAGCAGGTGGATATTGTAGTTGTAAGAACGCTTGAAAGAGATCTTGTAGGTGTTAGTCTCTGTCTGAGGGGTTGGAGCAAATGTGGTTGTATCGTAGAGCTTGGCTGTAGACAATGGATCGTGTGGTGTGGTCTGGATGAAAGCTGGAGGCATGTAGGTAGGCATAGCGGTCAGTAGGTTTCTGGTATAGGGTGGTGTTTATGTGATCATTGCTTATTAGCACTGTAGTGTCCAGGAAGTGGATCTCTTGTGTGGACTGGTCCAGGCTGAGGTTGATGGTGGGATGAAAATTGTTGAAATCATGGTGGAATTCCTCAAGGGCTTCTTTTCCATGGGTCCAGATGATGAAGATATCATCAATGTAGTGCAAGTAGAGTAGGGGCATTAGGGGACGAGAGCTGAGGAAGCGTTCTTAGTCAGCCATAAAAATGTTGGCATACTGTGGGGCCATGCGGGTACCCATAGCAGTGCTGCTGATTTGAAGGTATACATTGTCCCCAAATGTGAAATAGTTATGGGAGAGGACAAAGTCACAAAGTTCAGTCACCATGTTTGCTGTGATATTATCGGGGATACTGTTCCTGACGGCTTGTAGTCCATCTTTGTGTGGAATGGTGGTGTAGAGGGCTTCTACATCCATAGTGGCCAGGATGGTGTTATCAGGAAGATCACCGATGGATTGTAGTTTTCTCAGGAAGTCAGTGGTGTCTCGAAGGTAGCTGGGAGTGCTGTAGCGTAGGCCCTGAGGAGGGAGTCTACACAGCTAGACAATCCTGCTGTCAGGGTGCCAATGCCTGAGATGATGGGGCGCCCAGGATTTCTAGGTTTATGGATCTTGGGTAGCAGATAGAATACCCCAGGTCAGGGTTCCAGGGGTGTGTCTGTGCGGATTTGTTCTTGTGCTTTTTCAGGGAGTTTCTTGAGCAAATGCTGTAGTTGCTTTTGGTAACCCTCAGAGGTATCAGAGGGTAATGGCTTGTAGAAGGTTGTGTTGGAGAGCTGCCTAGCAGCCTCTTGTTCATATTCTGACTTATTCATGATGATGACAGCACTCCTTTGTCAGCCTTTTTGATTATGATGTCAGAGTTGTTTCTGAGGCTGTGGATGGCATTGTGTTCTGCACGGCTGAGGTTATGGGGCAAGTGATGCTGCTTTTCCACAATTTCAGCCCGTACAAAAGAAATCACATTATCCAATGGCTGGAAGTTGAAGCTAGTCAAATTAAGACTGGAAGTGAGATGTACATTTTTGCCAATGAGGGTAATTAATTATTAGAACAATTTACCAAGGATTGTGGTGGATTCTCCATCCCTATCAATTTTTAAATAATGATTGGATTTTTTTAAAAGATATTCTTTAGGAATTATTTTGGGGAAGTTCTATGTACTGTGTTATACAGGATATCACACTAGATAATCACAAAGGTCCCTTCTGGCCTTGGAATCTATGCATCTTTAAGCAACCTACAGGATGAAGGGGAGACACACAAAAGGAAATAAGAGAAATGTTAATTCTATTGTTTTAAAAATCCATTTTTGTTTCAAGAAACCACCATTTGTATTTTCTAACAATCATTATACAATAATTGTGAAAAAATATTATTCCATCATATTTACAGGCATAATATTAATGGTCATTGATTTTTATAGACCTAGTTACTGTATGACTTTAAAAATGTATTAGGGAGAGAAAGTTATAGGTGAAGCGGATATTAGTGGTTGATGTCATTTGAAGCATCAGTGTCATTTTGACTTCCAGTCTTTACCAGTTGTATTGAAAGGAGACTTTCTTAAACAGTCTTTATACTGAACGTGCATTTTAAATTAAGTCAACAATTAATTTAAAGTCTACTTTAAAAAAGAATGTGCATCTGCTTCATTTGATCATGTTTCCAGGAGAGGAGAGACAAAGGGAAAGAAGAGCCCCCACTAGAATCCACTCACCGGGACAGCCTCCAATTAAAACCAATGAGTAATATGCCCAGAAAACACGAAAACTCAGTAACAACTTCAAGCCAAGACTTGATTGAACTTTCTGGATCACTTAAAATATAAACAAGATGTCAACATAAAGCGATCATTTAATTTGAAAATCCTCCACTGGGATACCTGTAATTTCATCATTAATCCTAATTGCTCAACCTATGGCTCCAAGGATAAACTAAATAAGAGGAAAACCAGATCTTTTTTATTTTTAGTAATAAAGTTCCAGTATGGGAAGACATTAAGTGGCCTAACGCTCAAAATTACTTTTTGTTATACAACTACCACTGCAATAAATATTAGATGTGTGTGTGTGTGTATATATATATATATATATATATATATATATATATATATATTCATTTTACATATCAACCCATATGGGTGAAGTTTGTAATAACTTTTATTGATGAAACTTTTATATGGAATGCTAGGATGGACCAGCTAGTCCGCTCCACTCCTTCTAATCCCCAATGAGCAAAAGGCGGCTGCCCTTCCGGGCTACTGTGTGACAATTAGCAGTAATATTACAGCAATTATAGTTGGAATCAAAAGTTCCTATGTGCATTATAAGGAGAAGCGTTTTCAGTGAAACCGCATGCATGGACTTACACACACAAAGTGACAGATGCTAGAGACCAGGAAAGCTAATGATCCAACCAGCGGATCAAATTCAATAATGAATCCTGGTCACGTACCACGTGAGGTACATTCACATATGATAAGAAGAACCAGATTGTATTTTATATGGTATAATAAGCAAACACTGCACGGTACTAAGGAAAAGGAGAGAGATTTGTTTACAAAAATATACCAATAATTAACCCATTAGAAGTTATTATTTTAACCATTTAAGGGAATAGTCTGACTGAACACAGCACCACACCTGTTGCAGGATCACAGAAGTTAAATAGGAACAAGAACAAACCTGTATGATCCTTTACATATATTTCAGGAAGGAGGTCAGAATCAAGAGGTAACATGGAATCAGGAATCTGCCCACTAACTACCCATATGCTGGAAGTTACACACATGTCAGTGTTTGCAGGAGTAGGGCTGTAAAGTCAGAGAATGTACAGCGACTTACTTATACCTTTTGTAACAGATCTCTGTCTTTCGTATTTATGTGACTTAATATTTAAATCCTCCCAATTTGAATGTAAAGATAAGGAAGATGATAATAAAATACTATAGGAAAAATTGGATGAATACTTTGTCCACAGAAGTAATATAAGTAATAACAATGTGTTTCTACCAGAAGAAACAAATGGGAATCAAAAGAAGTATTTACAATGAGTTTGAATGAATTTTCAGACAAGGAAGAGTTTGGAGGAATACATCAGGAACAAACTTGTCATATGCAGCTTCCCAGAAACTGAGGCTAGATACTGACCTGATTTGGAAGAAAATTGCATAGTCTACTTATATTTTGTATTTATAAAATAACCATGGAGCCATGAAAGGGCGAGATGAGGTAGCAGAGAAATCCCAGGGGAAAAAAGGGTCGGGGAAAATCTTCAGGGGAAAAAATGGTCAGATCATAGTGCAATAAACCATGTCTGAATCAAAAGCAAGGTTCTAAATGCACTCAGTGTGTTTTTTGGGGAAGAGCATTCACCTGGTGCCAATTGGAGTTAGTGTGGATGTCCAGACAGCAAGGGCAAAAAAATAGATACTTTTGCTCCTGTGGTAACACAGCAGGAAACTGAGCAGCTTCATTTCATATCCTGTTGTCGGTATATGGTTGTTTGTTGTATCAGGTGCCCACCCAGATAGGTCCACTGAAACATGGAAAGGAAGCATAAATATTAAGGAAAGCAAAGTCAAATTGAAAAATTGAAAAAAAAGTTGAACCATGTGTGAGGGCTGAATCAATTCTTATCATCTGAACAGTCCTTCTCAATCCACAAAAAGTATCTCAATTTCAGGCCAAGCAGGAGGGAAGCAACTGTAAGGAACATTTTCTAGCCAAATTGAAAGTAAAAAAAAATACCAGTTATTAGTTCAAAGACCAAGACCATGAATTTAGAACATTTTGAATTGTAATTCTCGAAATCAAACTGCAGAAGACTGACTGGAATTAATTTATGCTGATGTTTTAGGGAAAAGATGACTACTACAGTGTTCCCCAGTAAAGAGAAAACTAAATATTAACTAACAGAAAGGGAGGAGCATGATGCTTCAGTCATCCAATAGGGGAGGGCAAAAATATACCTCTAATTACAAATGGGTTGTAATGAATCATCAAGGGAGTGAAGCCTCACTATTCTTATGCACACTGATTAAAACTGTGCACAAAATCAGATACAAAGTCTACTGAAGTCAATAAGAATCTTACTATTGGTTCAGCTGATTTTGGATCAGGCCCCTAATCCCTAGTGCTTTCTTACTAGGGACTGCCACAAGTTGTCTAATGACTGAGTTGGCAGTTAGGAGGCTTCACTACCCTAGAGTTAGTTACGGAGCAACTGGAGTGAAAAGATTATTTTCCCTACTCCTGCCACTTAGGCATGGGAAGAGTACTCACCCTTCCCCTCCCCCTCCAAGAAACTTAGTTGATATTTATACAGTGCTGAAAAATGTAAAGGAAATTAGGAAGACAGTTCTCTGGTGGTGGTGGCAGAGGGAGGACTGGCCACCTGAAGCTTCTGAAGGTGTATCACCCAGTCTCAGCACCGAATTAGTAGCCACTCAGCTGAGATCGAAACCAGGTAGGGGTTTCATGGACTCTTGTGGAAGGAAGGGAGTAAGAGAGAGATCCTCAAGGACCACTGTGGTTGCAATGCATTGATGTAATGTCGGGCATGTAGGAATGATATCAGGAGGGCCAAATCGCACCTGGAGCTGCAGCTAGCCAGAGATGTTAAGAGTAACAAGAAGGGTTTCTTCAGGTATGTTGGCAACAAGAAGAAAGCCAAGGAAAGTGTGGGCCCCTTACTGAATGAAGGAGGCAACCTAGTGACAGAGGATGTGGACAAAGCTAATGTACTCAATGCTTTTTTTGCCTCTGTCATCACGAACAAGGTCAGCTCCCAGATTGCTGCGCTGGGCATCAAAAAATGGGGAAGAGATGGCCAGCCCTCTGTGGAGATAGAGGTGGTTAGGGACTATTTAGAAAAGCTGGACGTGCACAAGTCCATGGGGCCGGACGAGTTGCATCCGAGAGTGCTGAAGGAATTGGCGGCTGTGATGGCAGAGCCATTGGCCATTATCTTTGAAAACTCGTGGCGAACCGGGGAAGTCCCAGATGACTGGAAAAAGGCTAATGTAGTGCCAATCTTTAAAAAAGGGAAGAAGGAGGATCCTGGGAACTACAGGCCAGTCAGCCTCACCTCAGTCCCTGGAAAAATCATGGAGCAGGTCCTCAAAGAATCAATCCTGAAGCACTTGCATGAGAGGAAAGTGATCAGGAACAGCCAGCATGGATTCACCAAGGGAAGGTCATGCCTGACTAATCTAATCGCCTTTTATGATGAGATTACTGGTTCTGTGGATGAAGGGAAAGCAGTGGATGTATTGTTTCTTGACTTTAGCAAAGCTTTTGACACGGTCTCCCACAGTATTCTTGTCAGCAAGTTAAGGAAGTATGGGCTGGATGAATGCACTATAAGGTGGGTAGAAAGCTGGCTAGATTGTAGGGCTCAACGGGTAGTGATCAATGGCTCCATGTCTAGTTGGCAGCCGGTATCAAGTGGAGTGCCCCAAGGGTCGGTCCTGGGGCCGGTTTTGTTCAATATCTTCATAAATGATCTGGAGGATGGTGTGGATTGCACTCTCAGCAAATTTGCGGATGATACTAAACTAGATACGCTGGAGGGGAGGGATAGGATAAAGAAGGACCTAGACAAATTGGAGGATTGGTCCAAAAGAAATCTGATGATGTTCAATAAGGATAAGTGCAGGGTCCTGCACTTAGGACGGAAGAACCCAATGCACAGCTACAGACTAGGGACCGAATGGCTAGGCAGCAGTTCTGCAGAAAAGGACCTAGGGGTGACAGTGGACGAGAAGCTGGATATGAGTCAGCAGTGTGCCCTTGTTGCCAAGAAGGCCAACGGCATTTTGGGATGTATAAGTAGGGGCATAGCGAGCAGATCGAGGGACGTGATCGTTCCCCTCTATTCGACATTGGTGAGGCCTCATCTGGAGTACTGTGTCCAGTTTTGGGCCCCACACTACAAGAAGGATGTGGATAAATTGGAGAGAGTCCAGCAAAGGGCAACAAAAATTATTAGGGGTCTGGAACACATGAGTTATGAGGAGAGGCTGAGGGAGCTGGGATTGTTTAGCCTGCAGAAGAGAAGAATGAGGGGGGATTTGATAGCTGCTTTCAACTACCTGAAAGGGGGTTCCAAAGAGGATGGCTCTAGACTGTTCTCAATGGTAGCAGATGACAGAACGAGGAGTAATGGTCTCAAGTTGCAGTGGGGGAGGTTTAGATTGGATATTAGGAAAAACTTTTTCACTAAGAGGGTGGTGAAACACTGGAATGCGTTACCTAGGGAGGTGGTAGAATCTCCTTCCTTAGAGGTTTTTAAGGTCAGGCTTGACAAAGCCCTGGCTGGGATGATTTAACTGGGAATTGGTCCTGCTTCGAGCAGGGGGTTGGACTAGATGACCTTCTGGAGTCCCTTCCAACCCTGATATTCTATGATTCTATGATGTGATGGCACAAAGCATCAATAATGCTAGCTTAGCTGGCTATCTGGGAATTTCCTATGCATATGAGTCATAGAATTATAGAACTGGAAGGTACCTCGAGAGGTCATTGAGTTCAGTCCCCTGCACTCAAGGCAGGACTAAGTATTATCTAGACCATCCCTGAAAGATGTTTGTCCAACCTCCTCTTAAAAATCCCCAATGATGGAGATTCCACAACCTCCCTAGGTAATTTATTCCAGTGCCTATTTAACCACTCTGACAGTTAGGAAGTTTTTCCTAATGTCCAATCTAAACCTCCCGTGCTGCAATTTAAGACCACTGCTTCTTGTCCTATCCTCCAAGGTTAAGAAGAACAATTTTTCTCCCTCCTCCTTATAACAACCTTTTATGTACTTGAAAACTGCTATCATGTCCCCTCTCAGGCTTCTCTTCTCAAGACTAAACAAACCCATTTTTTTTTCAATCTTCCCTCATAAATCATGTTTTCTAGACCTTTAATCATTTTTGTTGCTCTTCTCTGGACTTTCTCCAATTTTTCCACATCTTTCCTGATATGTGGCACCCAGAACTGGACACAATACTCCAGTTGAGGCCGAATCACTGTGGAGTAGAGCGGAAGAATTACTTCTCATGTCTTGCTTAGAATACTCCTTCTAATGCATCCTAGAATGATGTTTACTTTTTTTGCAACTGTGTTATGTTGTTGACTCATATTTAGCTTGTGATCTACTATGACCCCGAGATCCCTTTCCGCAGTACTCCTGCCTAGGCAGTCATTTCCCATTTTGTATGCGTGCAGCTGATTGTTCCGTCCTAAGTGGAGTATTTTGCATTTGTCCTTATTGAATTTCATCCTATTTACTTCAGACCATTTCTCCAGTTTGACCAGATCATCTTGAATTTTAATCCTATCCTCCAAAGCACTTGCAACCCCTCCTAGCTTGATATCGTCTGCAAACTTTATAAGTGTACTCTCTATGCCATTATCTAAATCATTTATGAAGGTATTGAACAGAACCAGACCCAGAACCAATCCCTGTGGGACACCACACACTATACCCTTCCAGCATGACTGTGAGCCACTGATAACTACTCTCTGGGAATGCTTTTCCAACCAGTTATGCACCCACCTTATCATAGATTGTATTTCCCTAGTTCGTTCATGAGAAGGTCATGCAAGACAGTATCAAAAGCCTTACTAAAGTCAAGATATACCACATCTACCGCTTCCCCCACTATCCAGAAGGATTGTTGCCCTGTCAAAGAAAGCTATCAAATTGGCTTGACATAAATTTGTTCTTGACAAATCCATGCTGACTTTTATTTATCACCTTATTATCTTCTAGGTATTTGCAAATAGATTGCTTAATTATTTGCTCCATTATCTTCCTGGGTACAGAAGTTAAGTTGACTGGTCTGTAGTTCCCCGGGTTGTCTTTATTTCCCTTTTTATAGATGGGCACTATATTTGCCCTTTTCCAGTCTTCTGGAATGTCTCCCGTCTTCCATGACTTTTCAAAGATAATTGCTTATGGCTCAGATATCTCCTCAGTCACCTCTGTGAGTATTCTAGGATGCATTTCATCAGGCCCTGGTGATCTGAAGATATCTAACTTATGTAAGTAATTTTTGACTTGTTCTTTCCCAATTTTAGACTCTGATCCTACCACATTTTCACTGGCATTCACTATGTTAACCGTCCAATTGCCTCCAACCTTCTTGGTGAAAACCAAAAGTAGCAGTGGCTCTACAATAAACCCCTCCAGGCATCCAGCATATGGGGCAACTGCAGGAGAAAGAAAGCTTTGCCATTCTGCCTTTATGCTCCAATGCTTCCTGGCTCCCAAAGCAGCTTGGTGGGATGTTAGAGCTGCTCCAGGTTACATCTAGCAGCCTGAGGCAATTCTACATTGTACCAGGGACTAAATGGCCATTCTTGGGCCACAAGATCACAGCAGATGGATGTGCAGAGTTATCTTGGCAATGCATGGATTGCAGCTCAGCTATACTGGAGCATCTAGTCAGGGAGGCTGGCTGTCTGAAATGGACTTGCTCTTTGTGATGTTATGTAAATATCACTCACCTGCCAGTGGTAACGTGTTTGGAATAATGTCTTCTTTAGGCAGTTTTATAAAAAGTATATGCAAGAAAAATTCAATATAATGAACCCATCCAAGTAGTCACAATTTTCATATGGTTTTCTTATCTCTTTATTTCCAGCCCTGCTACCTTTTGTCTTCTGTAATAGCTGCTAAAAATTGTGGGGAAAGGGTAATGTTTATTTGTACTCTACCATCTCCTTCATGTAAAGACTGTCTTACTGACAAAAAGGCATGGGAATGGTTTCTTGGATGGTCAGTCAATGTTATTCTTAAAATATCTCAAGCAGGTGTTTGAAAGCCATTAAACATGCTTTTCTCTCTACTCCACCACCCATATTTTGGAGTTAAATTTGTTAGACTCATGATTACAAACTCTTCTCCCCCAAAACAAAGGACCACACTGCAATCTCATGTTCAGATTTCTACTGGTCAGCACAATGTTCTACAAATAAACTACCAGACCAGCAGAAAAAGAATATGGAAAACACAAACTTCTGTCATTCAACATGCATATAGTAAGAGATATTTTCAGGTAACATATGTGCTGATGGGTGCCCATGGCATTTAGATTAGAATCAAGGCTTTTGTGAAAAGATTGCCATTCTATATTGTATAAGTATACATGGGCTATAACTTTCACAGTACTATACTACCTTTCAATGCAAAGAGATCACACTGAATAAAGCAAAATACAGCACTTTGCAAGCAGCATCTTCTGTGGTGAACTGTAATAATCAATGATTTGCATAGTGCTTCTAAACTCCCATTACTTTAGATATACAAATGGCTTCTTTGTTTCCTTAACATCAATATCCAAAGTGTGTCCTCTCCCTCCTATAAAATCACGCAAAATGTATATATATTTTTTTTTCATTTGCCCTTGCTACTCTCCAAAAAGGCAATGAGAACCAGATCAAAAAAAAAAAAAAAAAAAAGCCTCCCTAATCCAGTGGCAGTGAAAGTCTGCATATTGCATTTGTTCAAAATATTAATTTGTAGAAGATTTTATTTTTATAAAGTAAGATCATGCTCTCCTTGTAAACAAGCTGATTGCAGTCTCTAAAAAGCAAAGTTAACTCTGAATGTTAGGCGTTACCCTTAAGCACCATATAATGGGTCGGCTCAGCACGTATTAATGCAACAATTTAATTGTGCACAGATGTTAACAATTTAACTAGAGAAAAGTAATTGTTATATTCATTATAACTCTTTTGTAAAGGCCCTATTTTGAGTGTACAATCAGTTGGCAACACTAAGCCATGGCATATGGTTTCCTAGCCCTATGTGATTTTTATCAGTTTAGAGCAGGGGAGGGCAAACTATGGCCCGTGGACCAGATCGGTCCCGTCAGGGTTTTCTATCTGGATTACAGGATTGCCAGCCCCGTGGCACAGTGGGGCTAAGGCAGACTCCCTGCCTGCTGTGGCCCTGTGCCACTCCCGGAAGCAGCCAGCACCATGTCCCTGCAGAACCCTGAGTGTGGAGGAAGAGACAAAGAGGGCTCCATGTGCTGCCCTTGCCTGTAGGCATCGCCCCCCACAGCTCCCATTGGCCAGGAAGGGGAACCCTGGCCAATGGGAGATTCAGGGGTGGTACCCACAGGTGAGGGCAGTGTGCGGCAGAGCCGCCTGCCCCACCCCACCCCCAGGAGTCACTGCTGGACATGCTGGCCACTTCCAGGAGCAACACAGGGCCAGGGCAGGCTAGGAGCCTGCCTTAGCCCCGCTGCACACTGATACTATCCCGGAGCCACTCGAAGTAAGCGGTGCCGGGACGGAGCCTGCACCCCGAACCCCTCCTGCACCCCACACCCCAACCCCCTGCCCTGAGTCTCCTAGCCCCCTGCCTTGAGCCCCCTGCTGCACCCCTCCTGCACCCCAACCCCCTGCCTGAGCCCCCAACCCTCTGCCTAAGTCCCCTGCTGCACCCCACACCCCTCCAGCAGTCCAACCCCCTGGCCTGAACCTCCTCCTGCACCCCACATCCTTCTGCACCCCAACCCCTTGCCCTGACCCCCTCTCCACACCACACATCCCCTCCCACACCCCCTGCCCCAGTCCTACATTCAGAGCCCTGGCTACAATTTCCCCTCGGGCCCAAAAGTTTGCCCATCCCTGGTTTAGAGCTTTATTCAGAGAGAATTATCTGGATTCATGGACATGATGTAAGTCTCCAAAATGCTATATAATTTAATGTAAGGGGAAAAGAATTCTCCCATTTGTGGAATGTAAGCACTTTTCCTCAAAGTTATGGAGAGACTAAAACTGAACCCTTACTTGGAAAATACCTATTACTATATTTGCTGTTCTGTGTTTAGTTATTTAAATTATACAGTAGGTTATCCAAGAGCAGATAGTGAGGATACCTTTTATTTAAAAAAATCTTGATTTTGTAATTGCATTCTGCAGTAGTGAATAGACTACAATTTATGTAAATCAATATCCTTACTAAATTTAAAGTTTTTCCATTTTTAGAAACTTTTTTAAAAACTTTTTGCTGATGTCTCCATACCATAAGTATAGCATCATTTACTTAATATTTGTATAAAATACAAACAAAAACAAAACAAAAAACATAATTTTACATTGGAAGATATGACTACAGGCAGATTTATTCTATTTCTGTGTACTTTGCTACATACAGACATAGTACAATTGATTTGTAGATACATTAATATTACCTGTTATTTCAGCAATGAGAACATGCTTGACTCTGCATAAACATGTAAGGAGCATCCTAGCCCCAAGGAGATTAGAGGACTCTTGGTTGGACCATCTCTACTGATCAGTTATGATGGAAGTTATAGCATCTTATTCTCTGGATGGATTCTAGATGTCACCTTTTGTTTTTCTAACCAGTGAAATCAGTCATATGAAACAACAGACTTATATGGAGCCTCATTCTCTAGCCACATGGATTTAAAGAATGACAAAAACAAAATCATATGTGTTGCAAATCATCTAGAAAACATCTCTTCCATATACAATTAGCAGTAATTTAGAAATGATATAGTACTCAATAAAAATAAAAGTACAAGAATTTGTTTTCATCCATTTATATAAACAGTTATGTAATGAGTAGCATTGGTTACAAAATGGAATTTCCATTCCAGGTGAAATCTGACATTCAACATTTGTTCTCATTCCAAATCAGAATGAAAAGGTAAAGTTGCAAAACTTTCTGTGAAACAAAAATTAAAAAAAAATGTTGATTCAGGACTATTGGAACATGTCATTTTGATAGCATCAAAACATTGCATATCAGATATATAATATGAAAACTAACATTTTGATATATTAAAATGAATCAAAACAGTAAAGTAAAAAAGTTTTGACTGTATCAAAATAAAATGCTGTCATTCTTGAAAAGAAAGAAGAAAGTTGAAATGATTCATTGCAACTTTTTCCTGACAATTTAATCAAAACAAACATATTCTCATGAAACATTCTCATTTCAAAGTAAACTATAGCATAGAGAGATGTGGAGACATGGTGAGATGAGGTGACATGGATGAATTTCTATGTAAATCACAAACTTTCAGCCACTGATACATGGATCTGATGAGGTAAAAAAAAAGGTACTTAGTATCTATTGGCTAATTAGCAGAGGTAACTCAGTCATGGAAGTATTTCTGGCAAAAGTCTGTTACAATTGATGCTTCTGAAGTTGATTTCCAATCTAGATTGGAAAAAAGTTGGAGAAATTTCAATATATTGGGAATTTTAGGCATGTTGTCCAAATATGGGCATCTAAACCTAAAACCAAGAAGAAATTGTTTAGCTTTTATTTAAAAAATGGAAATAAAAGCAGCCATGTTCCTGGAGAGTCATTTTTGGATACATGAAGTTGTTGAAGTATTTGGATACATACAATATATTTGAGGGCAAATATGATGGTTTAAATTCATTCTTATAATGAAATTATTCACAACTGATTACTTGATAGCTCTTCTGTATGGAATATAGCCTACTAAAACCTGTACCTATGATATCTCATGAAGTCACGTGCAATTCATAGAGCTTAATGCAATTTACTAGTTTAATTTTTGCCATTTTGGATTCCAACAAATTCTAAACATAGTAAAACAGAAGAGATGAAAAATGGAACTTTAAAAAAAAAAAAATGGAAACTGATTGAAACCAGAAGTCAGCAAGTTTTGAATATTACCAGTGGAGATCTACTACCATAAATCTGGAAAATGTGATTCTGTAGACATTTTTGGACTATAAGGTTGATGCAAACAAATAATATTCATTTTAATACAGCCAAATGTAAAGTTATACACCTGAAAACAACAAATGTAGGTCATACTTTTAAGATGGGGGAAATCAATCCTGAGAAGCAATGACTGAAAAACACTATGTGGGGTAATCGTACATAACTGAACAGAGCTCTCAGTGAGACTCAAACTAGAATTAAGAGGACAAGATCGGTTACTCCAATACATTAAACACCTACAAATGAGAAAGAATGTGCATTGGCTTGAAGGGTAGAACTTGGGTTTATCATTTAATTTTATGATAATTTTGCCTTCTCTAACAAACATATAAAAACATGTGCGTGTGTGTATAGATATATTAAAAAAATCCAAACACACTTCTTCCACTGAGGAGAGAATGAGAAAAACAAACATGTGACAGATATTAGTCACTTTGCTTAATGCACTACTGGAACTCACTCAGATATTATGAAGATGAGTACAGTATAAGAACCTATATAGAAGAGAATATCATACATTCCAATATCAAGCCTGCCCTGACTATTTTATTAGAGAATACCTTTCATTAAGTGATTTCCCTGAATCATAACAGTATCAGAGTTTAGCTTGTCCAGGTACTTTCGCTAGAATGTTCTATAAAACAGATTAACATTATGTTTCCATTTTTATTTTGTGCTTCCACAAATATAAAGGGGATACAATTACTCATTCTTCACAGTTGTAAATTGTGACCAACAAAATCAATATTTTTTAACCTTTTAGTATGTAGATTAAATAAACAATTTGAGTTTTTGGGGGGTGAGGCACAATTAAAATATACTAGAAGTACTATTTTCCCATCACATTCCCCCAAAGAATTATGTATTTAAGGAAGCTAATAGTATATACCTTCTAATTCTGTGGTAAAACACTTACCATACCATTCAAGTCTATATGTTTACTATATTACCCTCACCATAACATGCTCAGAATTCTTGAAAGTTTAGGCAACATTGTCCATTTTATAGCTTCAAATCTTAATGCAAAACCAATTATAAATAATTGACATCTAAAATAATGAACAAAACTGAATAGTTTGTTACACAATGATTATTTTTAAACTATGAAAGTGCTAGTTTTGTTATTATTCTATCTCAGCATGTTGAAAATATGTTTTTGTTTTCCATGTTGATTAGGTGAGACAGTGGGAGCTCAAATTAAAGCTCCTTACAGCTGAGTGTTCCCTTAATAATATTAAAATGCTCAATCACTAAACCATTAGAATCTTAATTCTAATTTATGCATGTACCTGAAACCCATTCTTTGGCACAAGGAGGGAAAAATAAAGGATGTACAATTGTGATTTGTTTTTATTTTATCTTTCTACTCTAACAACCACTGATGGTGTTAAAATAGCCTAATCTCAGCTCTTCTCACAGATACACCAGCAAAGAAAGCCAAGAGATCATGATCTCAGTATTAACTGGTGTTTCAACAGCTATATTAACTTTCATGCTTGGACAAGTTTTATTTCATGTTGCCCTGATTGTATGACTTTCCCAGTTTTTGTTGTTGTTGTTTTTTGTTTTTCAGACTCACTGTGCATCATGAATCATTTAAGTATGGGATGAAGGGCAAGTCTGGTGGGCAGAAAGGGAACAGATTAACAAACTGAGTCATTCATTTACAGTAGCACTCTATACTAAAATCTCTTGGATTGTATGAGGCTTTCAATGTGCTAGATACATTATCTCTTTGGAAACTTAGACAAAAATTCTTAAGTGCCAAACATTTTCTTCTTGCTTTGTAGTGCTTAAAACCAGGAATATTAAAAAAAGTGAGATCTCTTTTCCAAACTGTCAGATCAAAGAATTTTGGCTTCATTCTTGGAGGCTTTAACATGTGGGCAATAATTGCTTTTGCTTTCACTCCTGGATTACAATTTGCTTGGATAGAACAATGGACTTTATTTATTATGAGTGTCAGAAACATAAAAAACTATCCATGGTGATTTTTAATTGGCTTGTTAAAAATGTAGATATATTATCCCCAAGCACATCAGGTCTATTATTTGATCTTTTTGTCCAGTTTCTAGATTGCTTAATCAAGTGACGTGTTTCAAAAAAATTTCTCTTTCAGAACTGTGGTTGGTTTACTTACTTACTTAGTGTAGTCATTTACGTCTAAAACCTACTACCTTTCTTTAGCTTCTAACAGATAATTCAGAGGACTGTTACATAAAGGAAATTAAAATAGATTTGTTGTAATATCAGGTGTCATGAACTAAATGAGTAAAATTATGGCATGCCCTACAGTAATTCAATGTATGTGAAGGGATACATTTTCAATGAAGGGAGTAATACCACCTCTGCCTTTGCAAACAGTACTCCAGGCAGGTTTCAGAGTAGCAGCGTGTTAGTCTGTATCCTCAAAAAGAAAAGGAGTACTTGTGGCACCTTAGAGACTAAAAAATATAACTGAGCATAAGCTTTTGTGAGCTACAGCTCACTTCATCAGCTGTAGCTCACGAAAGCTTATTCTCAAATAAATTTGTTAGTCTTTAAGGTGCCACAAGTACTCCTTTTCTTTTTTTAGTACTCCAGGCATAAATTATACCATTTAGGCCCCCTCAAATGTGTCTAGTTGCCCAACTTCCATTGAAATCAGCCCCCCTTTTTTTTTGCAGCAATGTGCTCCATGTGCTCGCCTCCTCCCAAACTCAAGTTCATCACTATGATCAGGGAGCTAAATAGCTGGGCCAAAGCAGCTTCAAGTCACACCACAGCGCACACAGAGCTCCCTGAATGAGAATGTGCAGAGTGCATATATTTGAAGCAGAAATGTCTGTTAAGAAGGAAGATAGAGAATGGGCGCTAGGGAAAGGATAGAGGAGAACCAGAGAGAGACAGTGGCAGATGGGATTTAGGGGAAGTGGAGCCATATGCACATGTGGGTGGAGAATGGCGGACCAGGAGACAGATTAGATAAATAGGGAAGAATTTGAAGGGGAGAGGTAGAGAAGGAAAGACTGTATGGATTAAAGAGAGAGAAGAGGAAGAGGAAAGAAAACAGTAGAGGAGAGAGCGTGAAAGATAGGAAAAAAGCAAATTAATAACCAAAATGGGATAATAAAATGAAAAGAAAGGAGAGGAGTTAGAAAAAAAAGGTCAGAGTCTGAATGAGAGAAATAAAAGGTAGCAGCTGGCCCTGCATGAACAGAGTAGCAGCTGTGTTAGTCTGTATCCGCAAAAAAAAAAAGGAGTACTTGTGGCACCTTAGAGACTAACAAATTTATTTGAGCATAAGCTTTCGTGAGCTACAGCTCACTTCATCAGATGCATGCAGTGGAAAAATAGTGGGGAGATTTTATATATACAGAGAATATGAAACAAAGGGTGTTACCATACACACTGTAACGAGACTGATCAGGTAAGGTGACCTATTACTAGCAGGAGAGAAAATCAAGGTGGGCCATTTCGAGCAGTTGACAAGAACATCTGAGGAACAGCCGGGGGGGGGGGGAATAGTTTTACTTTGTGTAATGACACATCCACTCCCAGTCTTTTTTCAAGCCTAATTAAATGGTGTGCAGTTTGCAAATTAATTCCAATTCACAGTCTCTCATTAGAGTCTGTTTTGGAAGCTTTTTGTTGTAATATTGCGACTTTTAGGTCTGTAATCGAGTGACCAGAGAGATTGAAGTGTTCTCCGACTGGTTTTTGAGTGTTATCATTCTTGATGTCTGATTTGTGTCCATTTATTCTTTTACGTAGAGACTGTCCAGTTTGGTCAATGTACATGGCAGAGGGGCATTGCTGGCACATGATGGCATATATCACATTGGTAGATGTGCGGGTGAATGAACCTCTGATAGTGTGGCTGATGTGATTAGGCCCTATGATGGTGACCCCTGAATAGATATGTGGACACAGTTGGCAACAGGCTTTGTTGCAAGGATAGATTCCTGGGTTAGTGTTTCTGGTGTGTGGTGCTTCCTCAGCTCTTGTCCCCTAATGCCCCTACTCTACTTGCACTACATCTTCATCATCTGGACCCATGGAAAAGAAGCCCTTGAGGAATTGCACCATGATTTCAACAATTTCCATCCCACCATCAACCTCAGCCTGGACCAGTCCACATAAGAGGTCCACTTCCTGGACACTACAGTACTAATAAGCGATGGTCACATGAACACCACCCTATACCGGACTGTTTTGTCAGTCCCTTAAGAGGGCAGTCAACATGAGTTTCACTGTATGCATCCAATGAAGTGAGTTGTAGCTCACGAAAGCTTATGCTCAAATAAATTTGTTAGTCTCTACGTACTAACTTGTTAGTCACAAGTACTCCTTTTCTTTTTGCGAATACAGACTAACACGGCTGCTACTCTGAAAACTGTATACAAAGGAGTGCTAAGGGATGGGCCATTGCAACAGTGTCTACTGAAGTGACTAATGACCCCTGCCATAGGACAGGAGTACAAAATGTTTAACCCTGACACACATCGTATTATGGAGGCCTGGAAATAAAGAGTAGTTTCTTACTGGCACCCCTGGATATCTTATCTTTATAAACATGTCTATCCTATAATGATTAAAACAAGAATATTTATCACTCTACAGTACATATAACATTCCTGGGAGGTAGGTTTGTGTTAGCAGCTCCATTTTCAGGGAAGGACATTTTGGCACAAAGAGAGTCAGATCTAAATTTTCAAAAGTATCCAGGATTTGTGTGTCTCAGTTTTGTAGTGCCCACTCTGAGACCCTTGTGTCTTGATATGCAGGAGTGCAGGTCTCTAAAATCCCAGTGAAGTAAATTGGAGCTGTGGGAACTAGGCACTTCTGAAAACCAAGTATTAGATGTCTCTCACTGGGCTCCCAAAATTATCGGATGCCAGAAAACTTGACTCTCGACGACTTAGATGATGCTAACATATGGACATAGTTGCATTGTGAGATATATTTGAAATCCATGCATCCGTTCTCTGCTAGAGCTTTCTTAATCAATAATGTAGCATATATTATTTTCTGCTTCTATATTTTATAATCTGTGGCCATTCTATTATTATGCACACAGCCACATTTTTACTGGGACATAAACATAAATCATGACTTATTTATGCTTTTACAGAAAAATTGTTTTCAAGGGCAATTCAGTTTGACTGTCTTATTTACCAGGTTGCTCTTCCACAGAAGCTTCAAAACACACACACACACACACACACAAAACCCCCACTCAAATCACTTGAGATGAAAAATATGGTTCAGAGCACAAGATAAGACTGTCTTTGCCAATCTCTTCATTGTTTAATAAATTTAATGGAGCGTATTAGAATGCCCAAGGACATTACGTGTACTCATTATCTGGCAATGAGAAATCTTTCGTAGAGGGCTGCCCTTACTCACATTGATTTAAATTGGGGCTACCCATGAGTTCAGTGTGACAGATATGACACTGTCTTGCCACATGCTTGGGAGACCTTACTGAATTAAGTTTAAGTATCTTTGGGGTCCACTATATTACATGAATGGTTTATGTATTATTGTAGTCTGGGATTGTATGTAACCTCTATATAGGCGGATATGGGAGATGTAAGGCCAGGGAGTTCACAGGACAACATTGAAAATGTGCCCAGCAAGACTTTTGGGACAATAGACAATAAGTGGTTTTCCTCAGCCATCCCTACAGAGAGGTTAATGCAGATTCCCTGCCTCCACCCCATCTCCATCGGAAAGCATGATTTTCTACTGATTACCTTTTCCTGGAGACTGGATATCAAAGGCCCACAGGGAAAACTCAGTTGTGAGTTTTGAAGGACTGACATCTTGACAACAGAGCCCTTGTTGGAGTTGAGGGATGGTCGGTGGTAAGCTTATTAGCATGCATGTTGATTCTCTTATTGTTCTGATATATTTTCTCTGTAATGCTTTCACCTTAAGGATAAATGTACTTTCTTAGAACAGCTATGTGATATTGTGGTATAAAACTATCAGTATAAACTCTTCCTCCCCATAAAAAAAGTGTTTCTTTTATGTTGATACTATTGCATCCTCTCATACTACCTTGTAAGTTAGTCTTACAAGACTATTGGTGTTGTCTGTTGACTGAGGTTTTTAATATTGTGAAGAAATCTATGTCTCTGTATTTTGTACAACATAACTCATTTTCTCATCTTCATTCTGGTTCATCTGGGCTTCTAATGGGCTTCGTAGCCCAAATGTTAAAATTGGCAGGTTCAAATGTGCACATTTGCATATATTGGACATGTATACACACATACAACATCTGATTTATTCATACAAGATGGGAATTTGTGCACATATACTTACGTCCATGCAGAGCCCAAGAGTGTATGTGCATGTCAGAGTATCTCACCATATCTGTACCCTCCTGGTGTCTGTTTCCAGTCTGGGATCATTAATTCTCTGTTACTTACAAATGCCTCAACTTGCACAGTTGATAATATGTAGTTTATGTGAAGGGATCTGCAGTACAGTGTTAGTAATCTATCATGTATAATCATCATTTTAACTAACAGGTAATGCTTTCTTAGGGCTAGGGCTAGTGTTCAGACACTTTGTATAGTAGGACTGGTTATATTAACGTTCTAGTGACATTAGAAAATGAGGACAACTCAATGGAATAGTTTGTGTTGTGTTATGGCTTCCAATGAACCAAGCATAAGGGGTATGAGGCTCAGGAACAAATCCCATTTAATAAGAGAACATATTTTCTTTAGAGTAATCCAATCTGAATACCTAGTATAGCAGCAAATTATTAGAAAGAAGATATTAGGAAATCTAGGTAATAGGGGAAACCTGCACCACAAAGGCAACCTCTCAGGTCCATACCACCCATCACAGGAGTCTCTAAAGTACAAAATCTGTACTATGGACCAGATATAAACATGAGGTTGCACAGTATGATTATTGTCCAACCAGACAGCAATGGGCCAGACTTCTAAGAAAATAGCCAACATCCCATCTAATGTGCTATAACTTGTAAGGAAAGATATTTTATGTTCAGAGTTTTTCAAGTGTGAAAATAACTGAGAATCTGCTTGAAAAGTGCTTATAAAGGCATACAGCACAAATATAAATGATTAAGCTTCTGTTTTTGTAATATCAGATTGGTGTGTGACAGAAAGATGTCACAGCCACAGAGGCAGCCAATCAGTGATGAATCAGTGTTTCTAGTAGTTAGTACTGAAATGCAAAGACTATTTGTTTCATATGCTGAATTAAAGGGCAAGGCATAGGTAGTTTTCATGTTCTGTATTCTGAAGTCACAAGGTTGATAGCTAGAAGGGTGTAGTGAAGCAAGAATAATGGAAACAATTGAACATATAAACCTATTATGATGAGTGTGGAGACTTTGGCCTCTTGAAATCAGATTATGTAAAGTTCTTCCTGAGATACAATATGAACCCCTATAATGTAAAGGCTACTCAGAGAATGTAATCACAAGTGCTGTCAGAAGGGCAAGCAGAGGTAGAGAATGAAGAGTAATGGAGCTAGAGTGAAGATTGATAAACCAAGCGAGTGATGCACTCCTCCTATTGTTCCTTCTATTAAAGAAGAATAAGATGCAGATTTGTCATATTGAACAAACATTTAGATTCCCTAATTCTCAGTGAAAGTGAATTTGTCTGCACTAGAAAATTTCATAGCTGGGGTGAATCTGGCCCAGAGGCTTCTAATTATTCAGTATATTCAAAAACACACACAACTGCTCATTTGGCTGTTTGTAAGCAGGATTCAAAGCCAATTCAAAATAAAGAACTTTTAACATCAACTCTCTTTCCTGATGACTCATGAATTATGATAGCTGCAGATTTATGTGAGTACAATGGACAGAGATACTTACTAGCAGCTGACTATTTAACACATTTCCTAGAGATATTACACTTGCCATGCAGAGCCTGCAAATCCTGATAAATAAACAGAAGTGCAGGTACGCTATTAAACTCCTTATCTGAAAATGGAACTCAATTTCCTTGTGGAGAGTTCAAGTTATTTAAAAATGTTGATGGTTTCCAGCATGTGACCTCAAATCTATACTCTCCACCGAAAAACAGAGCAGCAGGGAAAACATTCAGCTTGCCAAAAAATATGCTGCAGGATAAGGATCCATGTCATCGTGGATCCTTACAATGTGACACCTGTTCAAGCAAGAAGAAACAGTGTAGCACACTTGTAATCTAGTGGTCAGTGTGTGTTATGAATTTCCCTTTGTGTCCAATCCACAGATTATGTGGTTACAGAGCTGGGCTATTTAGCTCAAGCTGTAGAGAGTTATGCTTTAAGCACTGGAAATCCCCAGTTCAATCTGTGGTGCTAGTCTAAATGGTGGTTTATAGATAGTTAAGGGGATAATGAAATCACACAATTCTAGAGTCACTTCCTACTGCCTAGAGGCACTCCGTTAGCATTATTGGTCCCAGCTTATTGGGATACTAAAAGTTATTACCTCACCTGCCTTGCCTCTCTAGAGAAAAGATTTTATTAAGGTTACAACATCCAGATTAAAGAAAGAAATCAAAGGGAACAGATGGTGGCATCTGCAGAAGGGTTGAGGTGGTACACAATAAAAAAAAAACATTACTGGATGTGTAGGCTAGAGTTGTACTCTTGTAGTCTGATCTATAGAGTATGAATAAAATTCCCAGTTATCACTGTGAGGGTTGACAGGTTCTTGTCCCAAGCTCAGGCCCAGTATTATTCAAATTATTATATAGTTGGGAACCCTGACAACACTCACTATAGGAACCCTTTTTTATTTACAAATACATAATTTATTAATATGTTTAGCAAAGTCACAAACACTCTAATTCAGTAAGGTAGATAGCGATAATGCAGAACGTACATCTGAACATCCATAATCACACCATCCCTTGCAGAACAACCTGAAATGTGAACCATTACTTTCCTCATCACCATCACCTTCCTCATCTGCACCAGTGGCTATCATCCTGGCCCCTCCCTTGGGCTACATCTCTCTTCCCTCCTGCCCCCAGGCTGGGATGCCACTTTTATAATACGTAATGCTGACATTACCATGTCTAATGCATATTCAATAGGGGTTTCTCCCCTCTTCCTTATTTGTATTTCCTCCCCTTACCAATGTCAAGGTGTCTTCTATAGGTTAGTGTATTTATGATTTCATCCCCTTATATACGTCAATACATTGCCATGGCATGCTTGTGGTTGGATGTTCCACCCAAAACCTTCCAGAAGCTGGTGTCAGTTCATGTTGACTGGCTGATGTCATTATGGAAAAAAAATCCCTCCTACACTCGACTTTCAGTTCCCCAAAATGTATGGGTTACCTAAGTTTATCTATGCCAAAGTTTGTAGCCCTCGAGCATCATGCTAATTGCTGAAGCCAATGTCTTACAGGATACAAGCCTATAGATTCCTTGCATTACTGTTAAATATAATAAAGCAGAATATAATGCAAAGCAGAGAATAGAATAGAGGTAAGCAAACCCATTGAGCTACACTCTGCAAAACACTGGGGATAAGGACAAGGATATTCAACTAGATATGATGGGCAAGAAAAAGTGTCAGTAGTGGGAGAGACTGAGTGGCATGGCTGGATCAATGGAAAAGGAAAATCATTCAAACATGTCTTTTGGAAAGGGCTGAAGGAGGCCACTCAGGGTGTCAAGCAAGCCAGACAGAGGGAGGAGCAAGAAGTTGCAGGTGTGGGATGATTAGAGAGTGGATACACGTTTTAGCTGTCAGAAAGGAAAGAAGGGTCTAATAACTGAGATCATAGAATCATAGAATATCAGGGTTGGAAGGGACCTCAGGAGCTCATCTAGTCCAACCCCCTGCTCAAAGTAGGACCAATCCCCAACTAAATCATCCCAGCCAGAGCTTTGTCAAGCCTGACCTCAAAAATATCTAAGAAAGGAGATTCCACCACCTCCCTAGGTAACGCATTCCAGTGTTTCACCACCCTCCTACTGAAAAAGTTTTTCCTAATATCCAATCTAAACCTCCCCCACTTGCAACTTGAGACCATTACTACTTGTTCTGTCATCTGCTACCACTGAGAACAGTCTAGATCCATCCTCTTTGGAATCCCCTTTCAGGTAGTTGAAAGCAGCTGTCAAATTCCCCCTCATTCTTCTCTTCCGTAGACTAAGCATACCCAGTTCCCTCAGCCTCTCCTCATAACTCATGTGTTCCAGTCCCCTAATCATTTTTGTTGCTCTCCGCTGGACTCTTTCCAATTTTTCCACATCCTTCTTATAGTGTGGGGCCCAAAACTGGACACAATACTCCAGATGAGGCCTCACCAATGTCGAATAGAGGGGAACAATCAAATCCCTCAATCTGCTGGCAATGCCTGTACATATACATCCCAAAATGCCATTGGCCTTCTTGGCAACAACGGCACACTGTGGACTCATATCCAGCTTCTCGTCCACTGTAACCCCTAGGTCCTTTTCTGCAGAACTGCTGCCTAGCCATTTGGTCCCTAGTCTGTAGCGGTGCATGGGATTCTTCCGTCCTAAGTGCAGGACTCTGCACTTGTCTTTGTTCAACCTCATCAGATTTCTTTTGGCCCAATCCTCTAATTTGTCTAGGGCCCTCTGTATCCTAACCCTACCCTCCAGAGTATCTACCTCTCCTCCCAGTTTAGTGTCATCTGCAAACTTGCTGAGGGTGCAATCCACACCATCCTCCAGATCATTTATGAAGATATTGAACAAAACCGGCCCCAGGACCGACCCTTGGGGCACTCCTCTTGATACCAGCTGCCAACTAGACATGGAGCCATTGATCACTACCCGTTGAGCCTGACAATCTAGCCAACATTCTGTCCACCTTATAGTCCATTCATCCAGCCCATACTTCTTTAACTTGCTGGCAAGAATACTGTGGGAGACCGTGTCAAAAGCTTGGCTAAAGTCAAGGAACAACAGGTCCACTGCTTTCCCCTCATCCAGAGAGCCAGTTATCTCATCATAGAAGACAGTTAGATTAGTCAGACATGACTTGCCCTTGGTGAATCCATGCTGACTGTTCCTGATCACTTTCCTCTCCTCTAAGTGCTTCAGAATTGATTCCTTGAGGACCTGCTCCATGATTTTTCCAGGGACTGAGGTGAGGCTGACTAGCCTGTAGTTCCCAGGATCCTCCTTCTTCCCTTTTTTAAAGATGGGCACTACATTAGCCTTTTTCCAGTCGTCCAGGACCTCCCCTGATCACCATGAGTTTTCAAAGATAATGGCCAATGGCTCTGCAATCACATCTGCCAACTCCTTTAGCACTCTCGGATGCAGCGCATCTGGCCCCATGGACTTGTGCTCATCCAGCTTTTCTATATAGTCCCGAACCACTTCTTTCTCCACAGAGCGCTGGTCACCTCCTCCCCAGGCTGTGCTGCCCAATGCAGTAGATGTCATGAAGTGAGCAGCATCAAGAGTTGGATGTGTAAAGAGAAGTATTTGAGGATAACTCCAAGTTTGTGCACCTAAGTGATGAAAACTAACCATTGTGGATGTCCACAGCAATGGAAAATTAAGGAAAGTGGGGCATGAAATTCTACACACACACACACACACACACACCATCTCATCTGCCGTATTTGCAGAGTCTTGTAAGTTCTATAATAGTGTTTGTGTAAAACTTGTGGACCCAATTCTGCCATCTAATTTGCAAGGACAGCTCATATCTAACTTCAGTAGAAGCTGCAGAGTCGTATTTGAGAACAGAATTGGACCCTTTACACTCACCATGATTTCAAGCAAATGAGGAGTAGGGTTATATGAATGGTCAGTTTGGGGCCTACAAATGTTCACCTGAGAACACTAAACTCTTTGTGCATTTTTGAAAAATATATGAATTGGGGGAAGGGTGAAATTTTACACTCTCTTCCAGAGAACAATTGTGCATGTTCATGTATGTGGATGGTAAAAATTGGGAGTAAATATTCATGTGTTTAATTTCAGTGAAATATGCTTTTACACACTATAAAATAAATACTGGAGTGGAACATGCAAAAGTGTTTTCCTTTCTTTTTTTTTTTTTTTGGTATAACTATCAAAATAGTGATTTTATTTATTTATTTTTATTTGTCATGGGGTTAGCAATTTTTCCATGCAACAGCTCTAATTGTGATAAAATCTTTTCAATAAAAAAAATTTACATTTTCTCCATCTTCTGCCATATTAAAAGACGAGAATACTGACATGGTGAGCACCTGATTGCAACCTTTGAACTGTTCTTATTAAAACCAATGTCATCCATGGAGGAAAAATTGGAAGGCAAGATTAATGAAAGACATTCTCAAAACCAGTATCACTCTTTGATTGTTACATAACAGGCTACGCTAAAAAGTCACTCAACACAAGGCAAGAAAAGCAGTATACTCTTAAAGATCCCAGCTTTTCATGCTGTTCCATTGATATGAAACTATTTCATAGTGCCTTGTTTGCTTTTAAGTGTAATAGAGTATAGAAGGTTCTACAGAATTTTAGCTTAACCAGTGCTCTCAAATACATGCTAAGACTCTTGTACTACAATAGGATACATAAAGGCCTGTTTGGATCTATTTGCAGCATTAGAACATAAAAGAAGACAGGGAACCTGTTATCTTCTCACAGCTGTACAAGACAACCATAATAAAAGCAAACAGTCATGTTGATACCAAATGACCAAAACTGTTACGGAATAATTATACTCCCATTGTGATCACACCCCCTACATTCTATAGGGGATTCTTAGTCAGGGCAACATGAAGGCTGAAATTGTGTGAGAGTAATTAAATTAAATGAAATAAAAATTACTTCAGACTAGTAAAAGTCATGTTTTCAATTTACCATCAAATTTGTCATGCAGTTTCTCAACAGCTTTTGGAAATTATTTCTAATTGAAGTTTCTTAATTGGAAACAGTCTTGGAGAATAGTTGTAGTGAAGTATACAGTGAACGTGAAGCAGATATCTGCAGTTTTGTTGCTAGCACTCAGACTTGTCACAAAATATGGTTCATCTGGAAATAATACTCTTTTTTTAGGTCTCTGAATTGTCCCAGGTTAGTTTTAAAATGAATATTATTTTAAAGTGCACTTATCACTAGAAAGTGACCATGTATTGGAAGTGTTGTCTTTTTACTGCACAGTTCTTCATATTACGCATATGTAGTCTCAAATCAGAAAATAAGGAATATTTCATTATTAGTAGTACTATTAGCATAGAGCCTAGCCTCCCTAGTCAAGGACCAGGACTCCATTGTGATAAGCACTGTACAAACACAGAACAAGACTATGATCACAGCCCCAAAGAGCTTAAAATCTAAACACAGGCCAAAACATTAGGTAGATACAGACCAGAGAGCACAAGGAAACAGTGAGAAAATATTAGTCAGTGTGATAAACAGTGGTATCACGCTGACCTTTCATCAACCATTTAAATCTAAATTCAATCTCCTTTCCATCAGTTTAATTCCAAATCATTAATATGCATTACCATTATTTCAATCCTTTTCTGATTCCTTGGATACAGAAAAAGACATACAAATCACAGATCATCATCATCTACTATGTGCTGCTTATCTCTCTTGGCTTTTAACAAGAATTATCTAAATACCCAGATGCTCTGAAAGACTGTTTACTCCTTCCTCAGATATGTTACTGGACAGTGCATGAAATTCCTTTTCCCTCTTGTACCATCTTCAGAAATGAAAAAAAAACCAAAAAACAAAAATTATTCTTGGCTGGCTTTTGAGAGAAAACTATTGCAATTAGATTAGTTTTACATCTCATTGTGAACGTTGTGAGATCAGTGATCAGTCTGATGGACAGTGAACATCTACATCTGTGGGCCAGACAACAAGAATGTCTGGATCCCTGTTGCACTGGAAATTTCCCCCCCACCCTGAGGATTGCACAAGTCACCAGCAGCAACTTCAGTCCAGAGCTGCAGGCTTAAAGTACTGAGATACATTGGATGACATTCTTGACATGAAAAGAGCACTAGCTTCCCATTAACTCTCTTTCAAAAAATAAAGAAAAAAAGAAGCACAAAAGTCAGTCACTTGTATTTCCTTGACAAAGCAGCTAACTTAAAACAGAACAAAACAACAAAGATTGTAAGAGCAGCACAGTAATCTTGTCGGATACAGAATGAAATTTAGCAGCTCACAGAAGGTCTCCATACAAAAACACACACTACTATTACTTAGATATAGGTGCAAGCTACAATCATAGAATCACAGGACTGGAAGGGACCTCGAGAGGTCATCTCATCCTGTCCCCTGCACTCATGGCAGGACTAAGTATTTTCTAGACCATCCCTGACAGGTGTTTTTCTAACCTGCTGTGATAAATGAAGGGGCGTGGGAAGTAGCTCTTTTTTATTGACACCCAGCCAGTTAGCTATAAGTCCCTCTTGGTGGCTGTTCTCTGCTTGCTTTACCTGTAAAGGGTTTAAAAAGTCCCCCAGGTAAAGGAAAGGGAGTGGGCACCTGACCAAAAGAGCCAAAGAGAAAGATAGAACTTTTTTAAATGGGAGAAAAAACTTCCCCGATGTGTCTGTTGTGGTTCTCCGGGAAAGAGGGGAACAGGGAGCAGTTATGCTATGAGAAGCTGTAAGCCAGTTTGATCACAAATCATAAGATCATACCTAGAACTACTTATTTGGAACCCCCAAATGTGTAAGTAGATCAGGAATGTTTAGAAAGATGTGATTAGGTTTATTTCTGTTTATTTCTTATGGCTAGTGGACTCCTCTGTGCTAACTCCAGATGCTTTTGTTTGCTTGTAACCTTTAAGCTGAACCCCCAAGAAAGCTATTTTGGGTGCTTAATTTTTGCAATTGCTTTTTTAAAATCTAGCAAAAGCCTAAGTTCCAGATGAATTTTCTTTCTTTTTGTTTTTAATAAAATTTACCTTTTTTTAAGAACAGGATTGGATTTTGGTGTCCAAAGAGGTTTGTGCATATGTTGTTTAATTTACTGGTGACAACAGCTAATTTCCTTTGTTTTCTTTCTCAGCTCTTCTCTGGGGGAGAGAGGAAGGAATTAAAGGGCTTGAGGGTACCCCACAGGAAGGAATTCCCAAGTGCGCCTTCCTGGGTTCCCAAAAGGGGATTTGCATTTGGGTGGTAGCAGCGTTTACTAAGCCAAGATCAGAAAAAAGCTCTAACCTTGGGAGTTTAATACAAGCCTACAGTGGCAAGTATTAATTTTTAAAAATCCTTGCAGGCCCCCACCTTTTGCACTCAAAGTGCCAGAGTGGGGAATCAGCCTTGACACCTGCTCTTAAAAATCCCCAGTGATGGAGATTCCACAACCTCCCTAGGCAATTTACTCCAGTTCTTAACCACCCTGACAGTTAGGAAGTTTTTCATAATGTCCAACCTAAACTGCCTTGGCAGCAATTTAAGCCCATTGCTTCTTGTGCTATTCTCATAGGTTACAGAGAATATTTTTTTTTCTTTTTCCGCCTTGTAACAACCGTTTATGTACTTTAAAACTGCTATCATGTCCCCTTTCAGTCAGGTGTGGTTGACTGGTCATTGTGTAACTCTGGTACTTGTAACTCTGAGGTTATACTGTAGTACATTTGATGAAAAATGCATTTTGGAAGCACCAAAACTATTCACTGAATTCAAGTCAAATTCGGTGAATAGTTTTCGGTGATTTTGTTTGTTTTGTTTTGAAAAGTCAAAATGGTTTGTTTCAGCCACTTCAAAAAAAAAAAAAATTAGGGAGGATTTTTTGGTTCATCCCCAACTTAAAAAAATATTTATTCACTCATAAGAACATAGGAACAGACATATTGGGTCAGACCAAAGGTCCATCTAGCCCAGTATCCTGTCTTCCAACAGCAGACAATGCCAGGTGCCCTAGAGGGAATGAACAGAACAGGTAATCATCAAGTGATCCATCACCTTTCACCCATTCCCATTCACTCAGCTGTACTCCTGATTCCCTGTGAAGTGTTTTGAAGTTTAAATATTGTAACATTTAAAAATGTTATTTAACTTTGTGTGGAAAGACCTAAACAGCCTCAGAAGAGGCAGGTAAGCAATGTTGCATATCTATTTTAGATCCCACCATCCTATCAGATTAAATGGATTGGTTTTGGCAATCCAGAGTTGTAATTAATATATTAAAATGTAATGTGAATGCTTAATTATGTGCATCATTTATGATTCTATGAAACTGGCTGAAGTCCAAAATATTTAAATATTTAGCATGAAGAAGTAAATATAGTTTATGAAACATAGGACATGTATATTATATAGAAATATTATATTTTAGGTACATAGCTATTACAGAACAGATAATCCTTTTCAACAGTATTTGATATATTTTCAGTTCGCAAGACTTGTACCATTTTTATAATGCTAAAGGATAACATGACTACTAAGAAAATCTATATACTGTACAAATAATCAACATTGACTTATAAGTCTCGAAACAGGAATCATTCCTGGGCAAGTGTTATCGACTTCTGCAGAATGTAGACTTCAATCTTGCCCTTATGGTTGTAAAGAAAACCTTACACATGTGAACAGAATGTTGTTCTAAATCTACTACAGGAAATGGCAGGAGTGTGGCTATTGATAGGAACCTAGCTGCTACAATTAAGAGTAGAGGGCCCTCAGAGTGGGGTGAGGTTGTAACCCCCACTCAATGGGGCTGAACGACTTCCATCATGGCTTATCAGGCTAGTCAAGCCTTTATCAGCATTCTGATTGCTGCTTCTGAACAGGGAGACCAGTTCAGGCAAAAGGGAACTCAGCCACATATTACTACAGAACAGAGCTGGGGGAAAATCCCACTGGGATTAGAAGAGAATCTCCCAGCTACCCCCTCCTGCTACCACAGCAGCAAGGTCTAGTATACATTCATTTACAGGAAGGAGGGATCCACAATAAATTAGTGTGGTGTAAGTAGTGTAACCTGATGGAATGGGGGAAGCATATTTGGGGAAATGAATCAGCACTAATTTTATTCTTGAGCTGGTCCAGAATTAATTGCTTTATTAGAGACAGCTTCAACTGACTCAGAGTATATCCAATGGAGACGAGGGTCTTCAGACCCAAGAGGTAGACCAGAATGGAATGAGGTCTGGCTTATGGTACTCAGCAATTTCAGCTAATGAGTGGGCAGAGTCATTGTGTCAGGTGGTGGACTGTTGGGTAAGTTGTATTCATAGGGCCTGTAGAGAGGCAGTGTGGCTCCCCGCCACCCCGGAGAGGATCGAGCCCTTCCAGACACCAGAGTGGGCAGAGCCAGAAAGCTCTGAGACCGCCCCTCAGAGGGGCAGGCGGCCACCCGGAAGTAGAAAGGTGGGCCAGCTGCCGGGGAGGCCAGATGCAGCCAGCCTAGCCCGCGACTGGGAAAACCCCACGGCCCCAGGTCCACGCCAAAACTGGCCTGACCTGCCCTGCGCCCGCTATCCAAGGGAGTTACCGGGCCTGCCGCTTGCCGACTACCCCGAGGACCCCATGGTGCTGGACCCCCCGGAGAACACCGCCGTGACCCAGGTACCAGAAGGAGGGGAGTTAGGAAGCAGCTCGGGGGCAGCCGACCCTAGTCTGGCTGTAACTCTGCCAGAGCCCATGTCAGCGTGTTGTGGTCAGGATCCCCGCTGACCCAACAGCAGGTCATTTGCCACTGCTAGGGCCCCGGGCTGGGGCGCAGTGGAGTGGGTGGGCCTGTGTCCCCCCTGCCACCCAACTCGTGGGTGGCAGTCTCCGCCTCTTCCAAGTCCTTGGAGGCCTGGGCTAATTCACACATGCTGTGTTGCTCAGCCCCTGCCTGAGGGCCTGAGCTACTGACTGATTGTTGTCCCGCCCTCACCCAGGGCCTGGCCTGCTAACATGGAGCTATTTGCTCAGCCCCTGTCTGAGGGGCTGAGCTACTATTTGGTGCCCCACCCAGACTCAGGGCCCAGGCCTACGGTGCTTGTTCCAGTTACCGCAAGGGCTGCCAAGGGAGACTCCGGTGGCCGGAAAAATTCCCCAAAGTCAATTGTGTGTAGCGAGCTGGTGTGGCTCCCCGCCGCCCCAGAGAGGGTTGAGCCCCAGCTAGCCCCTTTACAGAGCCACACACTTTTTTATGAGCAAATTAAGATTTTACTTGGAGAAGATTGTTTTAAAATACAGATGATATTTCCAAACCATGGACTAAATTAGAAAATCTACTACATACATTTAGATGTTAAGGGAATAACTGTAAGTATGCATCTTTATACAAATCAAAAATAATAATGGAAACCATAGAATACCACACATTTTCATATACAAATGTATAACCATGTAAATCGTTCACCAAAATACTACCTTTCAGAATTTATGAAGATACTTTGCTTCATTGGCATATTGAGACCTGCATATTATATGAAAAGTAATTGTATGGCTCAGTAATTGGCAAATTATACAGAACTCCCACTGATGTCCATGCCAGTTCAGATAGGCCTCAGAGCATAGTCCAAATACCCAAATTAAGTCAACAGAAACTCTGCTGCTGACTTCAGTATAAGTTGGATCAGGCCAATAGTACTGTGCAGGTTTTCAAAGCTTATTTTTCTCTATGATGCAGTTAATTTAATTATTTTATTTTGTGTATGAATAGCATGTAATTAAGTTTGGTGTTTATTAAACCTATAATGTAAGTACACTATATTTTTATTTATTTATTTGTAATTTATAGCCTCTTTAAGCACATTTTTTTCTCTGTAAGTTCCCATGGAAACCTGCCACTTATATATGGAGTATGAACATGTACTCACAGCACAACTCACCATACATCTGCTTCTTAGCTGAATGCATGCCATAGAATCATAGGACTAGTAGGGACCCCAAGAGGTCTTCTAGTTCAAGGCAGGACTAAGTATTACCTAGACCATCCCTGACAGGTGTTTGTCTAACCTGCTCTTAAAAATCCCCAATGATGGAGATTCCACATCCTCCCTAGGAAATTTACTCCAGTTCTTAACCACCCTGACAGTTAGGAAGTTTTTCCTAATATCCAACCTAAACCACCCTTGTTGCAATTTAAGCCCATTGCTTCTTGTGCTATTCTCACAGGTTAAGAAGAACAATTTTTCTCCCTCCTGCTTGTAACAACCTTTTATGTGCTTGAAAACTGTTATCATGTCCCCTCTCAGTTTTCTTTTCTCCGGACTAAACAAACCCAATTTTTCAATCTTCCCTCATAGGTCATGTTTTCTAAACCTTTAATAATTTTTGTTGCTTTTCTCTGGCGTTTCGCCAATTTTTCCACATCTTTCCTGAAATGTGAAATTTTGAGGATCTCTCCACAGAGCCTCAAAATGACATTACACCAGCTCCAGAAGTTGTCTCTGCTAACTTAATATTCAAGTTCTGATTTACTTGACTTTCATTAATAGTCTAATCCTTGAACTGAACCTGAAAGGTTGGGACTTGATCCTTGAACTCTACTGTTGGTTGTTCAGAAATTCTGAGGTTGAGTGTGACTCTACTGATATTCACAAAGTGGAAAACAAGCAGTATACAAGTTTTAAAAGGAGATTCCCTATCTATTGAAAAAAAGTGGCTTTTAAGCTCGGAGATAGTAGCCCTGATTTCTTTAACTCATCATGAAAAATGAATATTTTCAGACTTGGGTGCCTAAAATTTAGATTTCTGAATCCATATGTAGGCATCCAAATATGTTACCTGATTTTACAAGGTGCTGACCATCCATATTAGGCCCTTTGTTGTTTATCAAAATCTACCTGAACCTAAATATGTTCTTCCTTAAGGAACAAATATCAGTGCCTGCTTTAGAAAACCTTACTGGCAAGGTACCCATTTTTGGACAGCAATTAGTCTCAAGATTCTGTACTCCACCACTGGCCACAATGAGCCAAATGTTTCTTCCTGCTCCTGACGCAGCATTTCAGTTGATCCTTTCTGTCATGTAAATATATTACGTGATGTGCTCACCATCAGTGTGTAAAATGGGGGTCTGCCCCATCAGTAAGGCAGGTTTCAACCAATTTGCAGCCAGGATTTTTCTCACACAATTTTCCCTCCTTCTGCTGGCAGACACTCTTCCCCAAGATGTTCTTTCTTTGGGGTTCCATCTTGTTCTCCAGGACTCAGAGATTTGGAGCCCTTATGGAGCAAAGTCAGCAAATTATTCCCTTAGAAAACTGGGGAAAAAATCCTTACTGCATTCTCTCCTGCCCTGAGACTATTATGTCTGGAGTTTCCCCCCCTCTCACAACCTCACAAGGCCATGGTCCAATCACGCGCAGCAAGCAAGATCAGAAGTGGCCATGATTCAGTTATTTTCACTATGCATAGAGTGTAAGAATATTAACAGCAAGATAGAAAGTGTTGTGGGAATAGGACTTTTTTTTTTTTTAAGTGCATGTACCCATTTCATATTCACTCCAAGACAGGAAACTATTAGCATGTAAGAGAAACTAGATTTTGCAAATAAGACCAGTGAATAGGCTGTTAGACTTCCATGTTAAGTTCTACTCTCACTCCTCCCTCTCTCCGTTCTTTTCTTAATTTCCTTCCCTTGCTCTGTGTGAGCGGGGGAATAGTCCCGCTTTTGTGGGGAACTTTCCTGGCTTCTGCACTACCCCAGTGAAGTGGGCTAGTGAAAGGATCTGAGTCCTCGCTCCCACTTCCTTTACCCAGAGGCCTCCCTGCCCTTGAGGACTCCCCTTCCACTCGCCTGTCTGGCAGAGTCCTCGTAATTCCAACAAGGCTCGACCCCCAACCCTGCTGTGGTCACCTAGGATAGGGGCTAGGGTGTCCCCACTCCGGCCTACTCTCTCTGCACTGGACACTTCTCTGACTCACTGACCATTACATACAAGTTAAAGCAAATGCAAGTTATTTAATCAACAATTAATTTTAAAAAGAATAAGGAAAACTGGGAAAGGTTAAAGGAAACACATCAACCCGCTCTGTGGCAGGGAACATCACAAACAGTGTCTCTGGAATGTCAGGGCAGTTCACAGTCTGTTCCTTGTAAGTCCCAGGCCGCCTTCTCAAGCGCTGGCTTTGCTGCAGGGATGCTGTGGGTTGGACACTTGAGGGTCTCTCATATTCCCCTTACTTCTGGGCCTGGCTCACTCCTGGATGCAACATCTTCAGGAATTGCAGACTTCTCTCCTCCAAGGCAGCTATACTTCCTGGATCTCATCCACCCCAGAGTCTTCAAGCAACTCTCACTGTACATAACACAGCTTTCTGCCATACCCTACTTTGTGCCCCTGCTCTTGTGCAGTCTCCTATATATCATAAAAGAAGTGTTTAACCCAGGGAGCTATGGAAAATCCTTTTTATTACTAGTGTGTGTGTGAGGGGGTATGCTACACTGACATGGAACATCCTATTGTACCTGTGGAATTTACAATTAATTTTCCCCAGCCCCATAAATTCTTCTCATATTTCCCCCATGGTCACAGAGGGAACCACTACACTCACTCCTTTAGAAAAATTGGGTTAAAAAAAAAACCCAACAATCAGCTGCAGAGGTGCTCATTTTCTCTTTAAAGCCTCAGGTTTTATATATTATTAGTTAAAATCTGAGGCTTAAAGGTGTCTTTAAAATGCTGGGATTTGGAACAAAAGTGCTTGTATTTATTTGTCCTTAAATTGTGATCTGCTGGGAACAGAGAATGTCCATCTGCCTTGTTTGAAAAGCACCTAGGACAGAGTGGACACTACTGTAAATAAACAACATTTGTTATTTATCCATAGGTTGGAGACCAAGGCTGCTTTTATCCTCTGTGCATTGCATCCATTCACAGCATGTTATACTTTTTTTTCCAGTTTTTTTTTTTTTTTGCATTGTTTATATCAATATGGAAAATCTTCAGTAAACAGATTTAAAAAAAAAAATCCAGATTTTGTTGCCTAAAGGGTAAAGCCTACCTGCATCTCATTTACACCTGTTATTGCAGCTCTGAATGTATTTTTAACTACTGATGGTGGAGAAAACAACAGCAACTTCCATCTTATTTGGAGATAACAGGTGCACTCCCCTCGTAAAATGGCAGTTGTCACTTCTGTTTACCATTTGTTTAATTAGGAAACAATGTCTGTTTGCTACCTTAGGCTGACACAGTGCTGCCACTGCTTGTCATCTGGGGACATAATATGTCACCAACGTACCACCTTGTAACTGCTCTTTCACTGTAAATACTGAAGGGAACAGATGTCAACTGTTAAAATCTAAAAGAAAACTCTAAGTTGAACACACTCTATTTACAGCAGGTCTTTGAGTGCTTCTTAACTACTCATGGTTTAAAACGGTTTAAAAATCTCAGGATTTGGGTACTAAAAAACAAATCCATTTCTGATGTCAGACACCCATTATATCAGCTGATTCACTGCAACTTCTTGTCAAATCTTCTCCCTTCCTCTGACCACCCTAGGCCCAACCACTTCCATGTAGTGTTTACAGCAAAAGCAGAATTCCAGTACTTCCCCCACCCCTTTCTTTGTTGTGCTAGTACGGATAGCTTCTGCAGCTTTACACATAGCTGCCTGCATTTAATCTGACTTTTTCAGCACAACATGGGGATCAGAAGAGTAAATAAAGGAGCAAATTAAGCTGTATGGCTTTAGTATCTTTTGTGTCATAATGAAGGATATGAATGCACAAAGCTCTGATTGTTTCTTTAATCTTTGAGCTTTGACTTTGATCTACATTTGCAATAGTGCACCAGGAATACAAGAGTCTTGAAATAACCTTTACTAATATGTAGCTATTTTCTACAGTTAATGAATCATGTTTTAATTTGCCAACACTTCATAAATGGGATTGTTACAGACACTGTAACCTAAAGTCTGAATAGAGGGTATTTGTTAAACATACAGGAAGGAACTAAATTCACTTATTCAATGCTACATTTATGACTGTCAAATTTCAGTAATATGCATTTATTAAATTATAAAATCTTCTCCTTTCAGATAAGAGTAATGATCAGACTTAATCAGGAGTCAGGAGACAAAGGTCAGATTGGCATTCAGTTCTTAACTCACATAGATACAGTGAAAGACAAGGCTATAATGACATGAGTTATATTCTTAACTTTGAATTTCCTGATTTTCTTGGTTTAAATTAGATTTACTAGTATTTGAATGTAGCATTTTTTTATGGAATTCACTTTGAAAAACAAAACTAGCAAAGTTATTAAAATGCATTTATAGCTACTTGGCAAAGTTTGGCGGCTTTTGATTTAAAAGTTTAAGCCAAATACAGTAGATATCTATTTTATTTTCATAGAATCTGAGTCTGAAACCAGAAGATGTTACAGAATCACAGAATTAGAGATGGAAAAGAACTAGGAAGTTACTCAGTCCCAGCCAATAGAGGATTATTTCCATTATACATTTCTAGTATGTTTTCTGAGGAAGTTTTGCTAATACTCAGTTAAAACTTCCCCTTTCTTAATTTCATTGCATTACACGATTGCCACCATCTACCACACTATTAATAAATTCTTCTACATTTTTAGAGTTTACACACTTCAGTTTTCTGTTGTTCTGTCATTTCCCACCTGTATTGATCACTATCAAAACTACACATGTAAAACTCTGAATCTCTGATTTGTCTCTCCGTCTGGGCCCCGATGACCTCCCACATTTGCTTTTCTAATCTTTTGGTGCCAATCTAGTGATTCACAATTTAAAAATAATTGCCACTGTTAGCCAGACATTGGTGACATATAACATCCAGCTACATTTATTTCTATATGTTCAAGTTCCACAAGTATTTCCTCATCTGTTTCTTCAAAAGTTGAGTTTTCCCTGGCATTTTTTAGACATCATTAATTTTAGTGGCCTCCTTATTTCAGGCTCACTCCTTGAAAGTGCTGAACACTGTAGCTCCATACCCAGCCAGTCAAATAGGTCTACTAATGTGTTGAAAGTTAAGCACATACTTAAATGGTTTCCTGGATCTCTGCCAGAATACTCAGTATTTTGCAGAATCAAGCCTTTAGGATCCAATTCTGTTCCCATTGACTTCAACTGTGCAGGCTCAAACTCTTATTAATAGACCCACTTTGTCCCATCCATTGAATATCTTTGTTTAAGATTGTTCCAAGCTGTATATGTTTATACTTTTCCTGATTTAGCCACATTTTGCTATTTCCTGACTTGTTTCTAATCTCAGTAGATCAATTTGTACAATTTTTTTCTGTTCTCAGTAATATTTGCAACTCCTAATATACATCATCTGTGAATTTCATTAGTATTCCAAGGACCTGACCATGCAATTGCTAGTGCAGAGGAAGACTGTTATGCCTACCCAGAGCTTCCTAATGTCAGGTGCAGGATCAGGGGTTAGGTCATTCATGAAGATGTTAAATAAGGCTGTCGTAGGATCCCCGTTAGATATCTTCCTCCATTATATTTTTTCATGATCTCTACTTTAAGCCTTTCAACTACCTTTTAGCCTGCATTGAAACATTATTTTTGTTAAAAGAAAAGGAGTACTAGCGGCAGCTTAGAGACTAACCAATTTATTTGAGCATAAGCTTTCGTGAGCTACAGTTCACTTCATTGAATGCATCCGATGAAGTGATCTGTAGCTCACGAAAGCTTATGCTCAAATAAATTGGTTAGTCTCTGAGGTGCCACTAGTACTCCTTTTCTTTTTGCGAATACAGACTAACACGGCTGCTACTCTGAAACCCATTATTTTTGTTGTTGTTGTTAATTATTATTATTATTTTTATTTTGTTTGTATTACCATAGTGTCTAGAGGCCCTAGTCAAGGACTAGAACCCCGTTGTGCTCAGAACTTTACAAACACAGAACAGAAAGCTGACCCCTGCCCAAAGGGGCTTACAATTCAAGTATAAAGACAAGAGACAATAGATGGATAAAGACAGACAGGGGAGTACAAGGAAACAATGAGCAATGAGACAGTATTAATCATTATGATAGGCTGTGCTGTCAGCACACTAGCAGTCTAAGCACTGCCAAATTTTTTGTAGGCATCACAACAATTGACAGGTTTGAGGAGGTATTTGAAGGTGGACAATGAGGCAGTTTTCAGGCCTTTATGGGGAGCAATTCCCAAGCATTTGGATCAGCATGTGAGAAAGCATGAAGGTGCTTGTTTGAAACTTCAACAAGTGGGCAATGGAGGGTTGCTATGAATGGGCTGATGAGAGGCTAGCATTGACAGCTAGATAGTGAATGAGAGATAATGGGCAGGGTGGGTGTTAGGATAGAGATATTCAAGCCTGTCTGTAAAGGCCTATACTCTAAGAATTTAGGTGTATTCTTATCACTGGGCTAGTTAGGGGTATAAAAGAAAGAATCAAAATCAGTCTGCCGGTGTAAGGTCCTTCTCTTACTGTGACAGTCTGAGGCCCTGTGCTTAGGCTAAGATCTTTGGCTAAGCAGCAGAGGCAGCCATAAGCTGGGAAGCGACCGGTCACATCCTCACATTCCAAACTAGTCACACTGAAATAAGGTGCTATTGGCCTGTTAGGAATACAATCCTGTCCTGATAGTGCCTATCACCTCCAGAGAAAGGGAAGTGCCTAGAAGATGTAAAAGGAAACTTAGTTTGATAGCATCCTGTCTGGCAAGAACTCACTTATCAATAGCTGGGATGTGAAATCCTCACTTCTGTATTGTTTTGGTCATTATAGTTCCCACTTTGCTATTAGAAAAGGAGTACTATTGTTTGTCCGTATAATCTCCGTCTGGTTCTGTGATTGTTTCTGTCGGCTGTATAATTAATTTTGCTGGATGTAAACTAATTAAGGTGGTGGGATATAATTGGTTACGATTAATCATGTTACGATATGTTAGGATTGGTTAGTTAAATTTCAGGAAAATGATTGGTTAAGGTATAGCTAAGAGGAACTCAAGTTTTACTATATAGTCTGAAGTCAATCAGGAAGTAAGGGGGGGGGGGGAAATGGGAACAGGGAATGGGGGTGGGGAAATTGGAATCATGTTTTGCTAAGGGCAGGAATGGAAACAGGGACACAGGTGTAAGGCTCTGTGGTGTCAGAGCTGGGAAGGGGGACACTAAGGAAGGAAACTGGAATCATGCTTACTGGAAGTTCACCCCAATAAACATCGAATTGTTTGCACCTTTGGACTTTGGGTATTGTTGCTCTCTGTTCATGCGAAAAAGACGAGGGAAGTAAGTGGATGAAGGAATAAGCCCCCTAACAGTGGGGATTGACAATTAAGGACCTTGAAAGTGAAAACAAGCATCTTATGTTTGATTTGACAGATGGAGCCAGTGGAGGGATTCAGAGAGGGGTGACATGGTCAAAGTGACAAGCTAGAAAAGTGCATTTTGAATGCATAAGATTGCAATTGTCAAAGCCAGAAAGAAGGATGTTGCAATAATCAAGGAATACGGAAGCATTCCAACCCAACCCATATTAAGTTAACTTTTCATGATTTGATGACAGTTTCAAATACATTAATCAAATTCAAATCTGTAGATCTCCTGTTTCCTTCATCCACTGAAAGATCAAGCCTGTACTCCTAATGCAGGCAAAACTTCCAATAAAAGAGTGCAGAACTGGGCCCTATTTTTGTAAACCTGTCAAAGAATAACAAACTTTTTTGAAAATAATAGAAGCACTGTGATCTGGTGTATGGGTGAAGACCTGGAAGAAGTGCTGAACTCACAGAACCTTCTCCAATTTCTGGAGGTGCCATTCATAGTCATAATAATTGTATGCACCTGATTTCAGGGACTCCACTGAGCTAGCCCTACTAAGAGCATTAGCCAACCCCATGGGGACATTGTCTCACCTCACTCCACACTGAATAGTGGAAATGGACAACTTCACTAAAGACAGCAGAGTTTGCAAAGAGTAAAAATGTGATTGTGCTTGAATAGCACTATTTCTGAATTTCCTCACTCTCACGCCAATGGGTTAAAGACAGCAGATCCTTTATTCTTTACAAACCATAGTGTCTTTTGCTTCATTACCACAAACACATTCAGTCTATTGAATAAATAAAATATTCAGGCAATTTACAACTAAATTTTAATGTAGTCCAAAATCTGTATCAGTATGATTGTGCAAATAATGCCTTATTCTTGGCTTCTGAACCATTTAAATATACTCTATGTATTTAGAACTCCTGGTATCCATACAAAAATTCTTAGTAAACTCAAAAAAAGACTTCATTGTGCCTGAACAGAAATAATTTTGCACTCTAATATCTTGGACATTTTTTTCCTTTTTAAACAAATCAGCAGCTGCTTACCTTTTATACTGTCACTGCTTCCCAAGTCCATTTTACAACACAAGACTTTGTTGACAGGGAGAGCAAAAATATATTTTAAATTTATCTGACAAGGAAAACATGGTTAAGTATGTTGCAGAGTTTTAAAGAGAGAGGGCCTGGTTGTGACTTAAGTTAAAGTCCATGCAGGAGAGGGTGCAGAGGATATATGTTATGAGTATTACCACAGCACTACGAGCCCTAGTCATGGACCAGGACACCACTGTTCTGGGTGCTGTACAAACACAGAACAAAAGATGTTCCCTGCCTCCAAAAGCTCACAATCTAAGTATAAGACAAGAGAAAACAAAACAAAACAAAAAAAAACAGAAAGAGGCAGACAGACAGATGGGGTAACACAAGGATAGGCAGTGATCTTTTCACACCAGCAGCATTGTCATTTATGTATTTTATTTGTTTGTGTGTTTTTTGTTAGCCATCATGGCAAAAAATAGCTTCATGGAGCTGTTTGAAGCAGGTCAATGAGGTCGTTTTGTGGATGTTTACTGAGAGCTCCTCTCACGCATGTGGGGCAGCAAAAACTCAGAGAAGTAATTCTGGTTGAGACTCTGATGTTTTCTGGCTGAATTCCCAGGTGTACATGCTGTGCTGGCTCACTTTTAAGGGGTACAGCATGCATTCCTCTCCAATGCCTGGCCAGCTATGAAAAGAGACAAAGCCAGGACCATTGCCCACTATCCTAGTTTCAGATAGCTAGTATTCATGGGGGCACTAGAAAGGCGTATGACCTATGTTCCTAAAAAGGATCATGTCTGGCCTCTACGCAGGGGCTACTCACAGTCTTTCTCTTTCCTTGTGCATCAATGCAGGGCAGGAACACTCAAGACAAAACCACAGAGTCCTGCAAAGAAAATGATCTGACAAAATCACTGACAGAACTTTTCTATTAGAGTGAAAAGTTTAAAAAAAAATATCTGCTGCCTAGTGCTTAGACAACAGTTAATCAAAGACTTTCTGAAGGAATACAAAGTCTGACATAAAGATCAACAGTGTTTTGCAGGACTAAAGCTTCAAGTGAAAGTGGCAAGAGTTTACTGCTTGCAAGTGTCTGATTGACAGCTCTTGTGAATGAACCTGTCCACCTAGCAAGTACAAAACAGCACAGACAGCAGCACTGCGAACTTGTCAAACATCTTTCCTCACAGTTTGATTCTTTACTGGCATTTGCCCTTGGCCAGTCTTGGAAGGACCTTGGGTGGTTGTGAAAGGGTAGCATGCAGTACTCTGAGTGCCTCTTCAATACTGGACCTCTCTTACTAAGGCCGAAAACAGAAATGCCAAATGGTGTTAGTAGGGGCAATATTTTCTGAGATGTAGATACCTGCCAGCTAGGAAGTAGTATGGGATCACAACTTATTTCACATAGGACAATAAGTGTCTGTTAAATACCATTATCTACCTGAGCCATTTGTAAAGCATTCTGTATCTTATTACCAATCTTTTAAGCCATCCAAGCACTCAATAGATTTTCAAAATTGGATATAAGAAAAGGACAGTCTAAAAACCTTATTCTTTAATTCCCTTACACACATGCCAACCCAAAAAACCCACTAACAGCTGTAGTACTGACTTCTTCATCTCTAATTTGATGTGAAATACATTTGAGGTTAATCCTTAATGGAAACATTCTGAAACTACACAAAGTTTGACCCAAAAAGGCCAGATCTTCTTCTACTGAATGCCCAGTTCTAGGCTAACTAACGTGCCGGTGTTCATAATTCAGGTGCATTAGCTTGTTTGCACTGCTAACAGTTTTTTCTTTCCATAAGAACATTCACTGCTACATCAGTACAACCTAGGAAAATCTCAGCTGAGAATAGTCAATATTTCATGACCAAATAATGAGCCTACTATTTCTTTACTTCACTCTGTCAGTCACTCACTCACAGCTGCTAGTACATGCTATTCCAATGGGACTCAGAATAAGAGTGGTTTCATCGAAAACATTTGCCAGAGAATTGGCTGTTATACAGTGTTACAAAATCTATGTTGCTCACAACACCTCTTTCAAAGCAAAATGTAACCTACTACTTCTCCCTGCCTAAGATTTTGAAGTGAAACTTCATACATGCATTCAGGCTTCTGAAACAGTGAACCAAAGTGCTGTCATGTAAAGGCATGAAAGAAAAAAAACAATTATTTTAACTATACTTTATATAATCAATGTCTTTGCTTTAACAGTTTTTCAATATCAGGAATATACTCTTTTACTTGACAGTTTTATTGTTGCAATGCTATCATAAGAGGTCAAGTCACAGATGAATGATGTCTTAGCTAACTAGACCCACTCACATAGACGGCTTTGAACATCAGGACAAAGACTATGTTTTCAGTTGGAAGCCTGTACATACAATAGAAAACGAAGGTGATGCATCCACTCCAATGTTTGTTACTAAGCAGATTTTTGTAACAGTTAGAGCTTTTCTTTTTTTTTTTTTTTGGGGGGGGGTGGGGTGGGTGAGGCTGTATTCCTGGATAGAATAGTAGCAATAATTAGTCCTGCATGGCTCACCACGGTCAGATCTGTCTCTAATAGGAAGTTGTATATTCTTCTGGCAATTTGAAGATGGAAGTGGGTGGGGTTTTTTACTACTTTGGCTATTTGAGCATACAGTAGCACTGAGGCATCCACAGTGACCCAAAACTGCAAACCATTTAAAACTGTGACCAGATTTTCCTCATAGTGAAGGATGTTAGAGAGGAGAGAAAAGTAAGCACTTGCCTTTTGCTACCAGCATCACCTCACACTTATCCCTGTTCAACTTTAGTCACCTGCTCTTCATCCAGGTGCTGAATTCAGGTAACCGGAGGGGAAGCCTTGATTGTTTCTGACCTACCAGCTGCAGAGTTCAGTGTAGCTGCACTGAAGGCAGCAGAGTTCAGGTGGAAAAAATTAGTATGTCACCATGGAGTTAAAAGCTCTATCATAATGCTAACACACAAGAGGGCTGAATTAAGGTTACCTGTGCAGCCTTAATTCCAGTATTTTTAAAATGTGGAAAACTTGACTTTGTAACCTAAATATTCTTTTAATGTAGGGTTTCGGGGAGGAGAGGGGTTGGTAGGTAATTTCAAAATAGATTAGCTTCAATTTTTCATATGTCTTTTCGGTCCAGATAAAAAATTATACTAGGTTCAAAATCATTTAATCTTACATAAGTATTCTGTGTGTCTTAGGTCAGACCCTTGGCCTATTAAGTCTACTTTGTGCTGCTCTGGCAGGCTTAAACCTGGCTTAAAGTTTAGTTTCAGTATTTACACAGCATTTGGCAATTTTCAGGTGGTATAAGGTTGGCTTCACAACTCCTAAACCAATTCCCTCCTTTGATGTAGGGAAATTGATGGGCAAAAGGGTTAATGTTAGGTTACTCCAGCCTTTTATGTGATTTCAAGGCCACCAGAATGGCATCTGTGATCTGTTAACAGCTAGCATACTGTAGAGCCACCCTAAGGCTGCTCTAAATTGTGTCAGAAACAAAGGCTTGCACAGAGTGGTCTCAGGATCAGGGAGTCACAAAGGTGGCTATAAAATTACCTTCACACCATCATCTTCCCTTCCACTCAATTGCACCAAGCACTGCTGTGGTACAACTAGGGATCTTGCCTATTAGTCTTAATAGGAATTCATATCATACAGCATATTGCTTACAGATTATGGATCTATAATTGTTAACGTGCACTGAAATGGGTTACTGCAAACACACAGTAGAAGTATTTCTCTTGTTAGAGGGCTTTCCCTTCACCCTCTCCCCTGGTTCTTGGGATGCAGACAGAAAGCAGAAGACCAGAAGTCTAAAGTGCAGACAATGCAAGGTTTATTGGGGTTAATTTCCAGCAAGAATATGTCCCACAGAGCCTTGTTTCCCAGTATTCTTACTCCCCCCTCCTCAGGAGGCATAATTATACCTGAAATGCATGCCCACAGTCCCAACCCTTACAATTTATGGTTGTGTTCCATTTTTGGCGGGGTCATGAGTCTGGGGTCTTCATCCCACCCATTTGTACCCCATGAGAGGGGTAAGGAGTGAAGTTGTGCTATGGTAAGGGGCAGGCATTTCTCTGGCCTTTTAGTGCTTTACCTCCCCCATCCCCAAATCCACCTTTGCCCCTCCTGACTGGTTGCTTGACCTTGCCTTAAGATAAGGAGTTGAGGCAGTCTTCAAGTGTGTGCTCATATATTACACTCCCGCCATGCCCAGTAACACTTTAATTGCTATTATCTCTTCCCATTATACTAACAAACCCATCTGGCTTAGGCAAAAGCAACATATACTGCATCTTTGTCCTTAGTAAGAATCCCTTTGTTACGAATATGTGTGTACAATGTATATGTATCAAAAAGAATTAAACAGGCAAGCAAACCCCAAAATACTGTCTCAGGTGAAAATACAGGCCTGCATCCTACATTGCCACTAGCACTCCTAAAACCTCTAATGGAACAACTTGGCTGTTTTAATTTTGTTCTTTAAAAATATTAGAAAGGATTCATCCATTATGGGCTAATAGTCTAATTTATAGATACAGGGATATACTAACTTCACTGGAGTTCAAGCCAAGTGAGCTTGTTTCCCTTTGTTTTGTAATCCTTTACATTTAAACAGGCAAATACATTTTTTCTGAACGTTTATGAAGAAAAAAACATAGGACAAAAACCACCTCCAGGTTGAGTCTAAGTATGCTAATTTTTGTCTGAAATGACTGCTTTGGGATTGAAAACAGTATCTTCTCAACAGGTACAGATGTTTATAATTAGAAAGCAGAGACCATTATCTGTCTTTCTTATACTCGAAGAAACTGCTATAATTGATGTGGTGTAACCTTTCAAAGGGTTGATTCTGTCTATTTCTTGTAGCTTAGAAAAGTTAAGAATCCTTTGCTAATAGAAGCAAATATGCTGAAATACTGCACCTTGATCTTGAACCTTAATAGATGGAAGAGAGTCAAAACCAAAAGTATTAAAATTAGAATTCAGATCAAGATACATTACTCTGGAAATCAGCAGATATTGTTAATATATAATCTTATTTCTTTATCGCATATATATTTCCATCTCTTCCATTCTGTGTTTTAAGAAGATCAACCTTTAATTATCCAGAACCAAAAATAAGGCATAACAGACTATGATCTTCAAATCCCCAACTTCCTAAAAGTTTTATCATTTCCCTTACAGCAGTAGTGGGCAACCTACGGGCTGCGTGTGGCCCGCAGCCCGCACGTTGCCCACCACTGCCTTACAGTCTTACTGTTTCTGTATAGGGTCATCCTGCTGTCAGATAGCTTAAATTCTAGAGCCTTTAAGTGCTAGAATCCTCCAATTCTTTAGTCCTATAGTTCAGTGTTTCTCGGTTCTCAGACTCTGCATGTGTTCTACCTGTTCTGCCTGGAACACCACTGCCTTACATAAAGTGTAGTCATTAGCATGACTATGAAATTGTTGCACAACACTACTATTCTGATCTGGTAGCAACTCATACCCACTTTGTACAGGTATAAATGGCTATACAAGGTGTACTGCAATGCAGGATCAGGCCCAACTCCCTCCAGGAGTGTCAAATCCTATAACAGGGTACATATGCATTATGTCAGATTACTGATCTGCCCTAATACCCTTACCCTCCCCCCAGCCAATCACACACAGAGTGCACCATCTCCAAGGAGGACTATACATACAATTTGTGCAGGAGCACAAAGAATAGTGGGGAGGAAGGCCACCTTGTGTTGTGGCCACACACCTTGTTCACCACAGCACACTGGCAACAATCTGACCCTTAATGAGTTTCTGGGCCTATCTACCCTGCCCCATAGTTTGGACTACAGGAGTGTGAACAGCAAGGTTTACCAAATCACTCACTGTTCTCTAATACCCCCATGTGGACACAAACTAAAAGGTTCCTACTTCACCTTAATGTAATCCTTTTCAAACAGGACTACATTCATTAAAGTAGGAACCTTTTAGTTTCTGCCAGAATTGTCCACATGGGGATGTTACAGCACAGTATTTTGGTGTGCATTGTTATTCACACCTCCTAATCCAAACAGTGGGTTTGTGTAGCCATGCTCTCTGTCTTTACTTAATTCCTGAAAGGGAGCAGTCAACTGATGTAAACTAATTACAGAAGTATATTTAGATCATAATTGCAGTAGTTTAATATTCTTCATTTGTCTCACCAATTGGTTAGAACTGCATGTCATAAAAGCAAAACCTAGCATTTATGGATATATAACACAATAGCCTCTATTATTTCCAGGTGATTTAGAAACAACAAGTTCAGTTTTATTGTTGTTGATTAGTTCCAAAATGATTAACCAAATATGTACATAGGGAAGTTGTGCAGCAACATCTTTTAAAAACTAGAGTCAGACTCCATTTGTTTCCACCCTACAACAACCTGTTCAAGAGTTGAGCTTATCCATTTTGCCTGTGAACTGTGTGAACTCCAAGCAGCTATTTCTGTAAACAATGAACAATCCAGCAACCACTACCAAGAAATTTTTAATGTATTACAAATCAAATGGGAAGGAAAACATACAGTTTGATCTGGAATATTAATTTTAAATGCTTTCCATCCAGCAAAGAACTTTAAAATTTCCATGCAAGGGGGGTACTGTATTACTAAAAATGCAAGTTTTTAATCCAAAAAGGTATGCACTTTACATTAGCCTTCCCAAGATGCCATCATTTTTTATGGCCTCTGTTACAGTATGCTGCCTTATATTGAAGAAAACTGGTGTCTCTTCCCCCAGAACAAGTATATGCCAGAGGGTAACAATCACTATATTGATCCTAAGAGAAAAAGAGGCAAAGTGACTTATGCTAGGTTCCATTGGAAGCCAGTGGAAGAGTCAGGATTGGTTCTCCTAACTCTTAGTCCAGTGTTCTTTCCACTGAAGCCCACTATAAGCTATACCTCTTCCTCAAGATGAGTCAACTTTGCATCTAGCCCCCAAATGTTACCAATATTGGCTATTAAGGCCCCGGTCCTGCATATTCCAACACAGAGGAATGAGAAAAATAGCCACAGGAGGCCAATGTGACTGCACAAGCAGTTTTTTAGCTACCGAAAAACCAAAATTAATACATACAGGAAATGGAAAGAGGGGCATGTCACCAAAAAAGTACATTTTGTAGGGACAAAATCAGGAAAGCCAAGGCAAAGAATGAATTACAGCTGGCATGGGATGTTAGACACAACAAGAAAGGGTTCTTCAAATATATCAGACAAAAAAGAAATCTCAAGGATGGTGTAAGTACACTGCTCAATAGAGAAGGTGAGCTGGTAATGGCAGATGATAGGAAGGCAGAGCTGCTCAGAGCCTACTTTGATTCAGTTGTCTAAAAAAAAAAACCCAAAAAAGCCAACAAGTAACTGGACGACTAGTGAAGTTACCATAGACAATAAAGGGGAAGGGAGGCAGATTGGGATAAGTAAAGAACACATCAGAGATCTTCTGACCAATTTGAATGAATTCAAATCCATGAGGATGGATGCTATTCACCCTGAGGTACTGTAGGAATTACCTGAAGAAATCTCACGAGCAATAATATTTACAAACTCACGGATGACAGCAGAGGTCCCAGAAGTTATTTAAGTACTTACCTAAGGATTGGGGAGCCTAGCTTTAAAATGTTGACTATAGTAGTTGTCTTTAGAACAGCAGTATGCTTAATATTTAATCAATTAAAGCTTTTAAAAGTGTGATCTATTTCCCATTAATGCAAACATTTCTTCTCCTGAAGTCATACTGCTAAAATGGTGTGACTTCTCAAAATGCTGATCTGCATCCTTTGCAGCAAAATTACAATAAAACAAAATGGGATTTATTTATTTATTTGGTTTCAGAGGTAACAGAGCTTGAGATAACAGATAACATTCTCTCAGATGCAGAAAGATGAATACTTTATCATTTTGCATACTAAACAATCAGCTCCCGTTTCTGGAATAACTAGATATACTACAGGTAAATTCTTCTGCCACAGACAAAAAGGATTTAGAATCCATGAGCTTGAGTTGTCACTACACTGTGTATGCTGTAATTATTTACACCCATATGAAGTGGGGACTTATTCCTTCACCCGCTTACTTCCCTGGTCCTTCTCACATGAACAGAGAGCAACAATACCTGAAGTCCAAAGGTGCAAACAATTCAATGTTTATTGGGGTGAACTTCCAGCAAGCATGATTCCAGTTTCCTTCCTTAGTGTCCCCCTTCCCAGCTCTGACATTACAGAGCCTTACCTGTGTCCCTGTTCCCATTCCTGCCCCCCCTTAGCAAAACATGATTCCAATTTCCCCACCCCCATTCCCTGTTCCCGTTCCCCCCCTTACTTCCTGATTGACTGCAGACTATATAGTAAAACTTGAGTTCTTCTTAGCTATACCTTAACCAATCATTTTCCTGAAATTTAACTAACCAATCCTAACATATTGTAACATGATTACGTAAGCAATTATATCCCACCACCTTAATTAGCAAAATTAATTGTACAGCAGACAGAAATAATCCTAGAACCAGACAGAGATTATACAGACAAACAATAGGGAAATGGGGACTACAATGATAGAACAACACAGAAATGAGGATTTCACACCTCAGCTATTGATAAGTGAGTTCTTGCCAGACAGGATGCTATCAAACTAAGTTTCCTTTTACATTTTCTAGGCACTTCCCTTTCTCTGGAGGTGATAGGCATTATCAGGACAGGATTGTATTCCTAACAGCCCAATAGCACCTTATTTCAATTAGACTAGTTTGGAATGTAAGGATGTGACCGTTGGCTTCCCAGCTTATGGCTGCCTCTGCTGTTTAGCCAAAGATCTTAGCCTAAGCACAGGGCCTCAGACTGTCACAGTGAGAAAAGGCCTTATACAGTCAGATAATGATTTTCATTCTCCCTTTTATACCTCTATAACTACCTAAGTGATAAGAATACACCTAAATTCTTAAAGTATAGGCCTTTATAGACAGGTCTGAATATCTATATCTTAACATACCCTACAAAATCAGAATGAGAGTGTTCTGCACTCATCCTTGATAGGATTACACAAGGTGCAATACAATGGAGATTCATGTATCAGGTGTAAATTGCTTATGGCTGGGTCACACCTAGTTAAGTACATCAATTTAAGGAAATAGATTTCAAAACTGATCTAGTTTAATTGGCGCAGACCAGTAATATAGACAGATTTAAACTGGGTTAAACATTAATATTGATTTAGCTTATATTGGTAACTTCCATGAGTACTTTTCTAATAAAGACAAAGCCTTTGCTGAAAGTGAAATGTGTTGACACTAGCAAGATGTTTTATCCTAGCTTTTACAGCATGTACACTCTGGGCTGGAGACATTAGATAGCAAAAATTGGAATGTAGAAAAAGAACTCCAGTAAATAACTACAGTAGAAACCCATTTATCCGATTTTAACTGGGACCAGGGCCAAATCAGAAAAAAAAACAAAACAGATAATCTAGAGCAGTGGTGTGTAATCTGCAGCCTGCAGCCGAACGTGGCCCATCAGGATAATCCACTGGCAGTCCAAGAGCCAGTTTATTTACATTGACCATCCATTGGCACGGATGCTCGCAGCTCCCAGTGGCCACAGTTCACCGTTCCCGGCCAATGGGAGCTGCGGGTGGCCATGCATGCGGACAGTCAATGTAAACAAACTGTCTCTTGGCCCGCCAGTGAATTACCCTGACGGAGCGCTTGTGGCCACAGGCCGCAGGTTGCCCATCACTGATCCAGAGAATGGGGAAGTATCAGCTTGAAGTGCCATCTAGTGGCCATTGGAGGGATCACCCACTTCTGGACCTGTGTGCGCTGGTTGTTCGGTTAATACAGTCAGCCAGATAACAGAGGGTTGGGTAAACAGGGTTCTACTGATCTTAGTATTTCCAGCCATACTGTTTGCCCACATATGCCTAGCACCCACACAGAACATTTTCACAAAAGTACCTAAGTATCAACATCGCCACTTTACAATTGGAGAAACTGAAGCACATAATGACTAGCCCAAATCCAACAAGCAAGAGTGGGGTAACAAGGAATAGAACTCAGTGAGCTTCAGCATGCTCCCAGCCATTACATGTTTAGTTGCTAGTTATAGCAACCATCTGGCCACAAATTACATCTCTTGGCCTGCAGCTGAAAAGAGAGTAGAAAAAACAGACAGGCCAGCTGGCACCTCTTTTTCCCCTATGCCCCTCCTTAAAAGTGGACAGGCCATGTCTCAGAGGCCCTACTGGCTGCACAGCCTATGTGTTGGGAAGCCAATGCAGCAACTTGCATTGGCCTACAGTCAGCTCCTCCAGCACTGCTGTCTCAGATTGTTGGCATCCCAAGGAAGCCCTGTCTCTAAGCATCAGGTTATACTGAATAATGGGCGTAATTTTGTTGTTAAACTCTAAATTTTTAAATCAAGATATTCCCAGGAAAGAATTGACAATGGTCTCATTTTTAAATATTTCATCTACTAAGTCTGAAAATATTTGATCAAATCCAACTGACCTTTCAAAGTCCCCTGCGTTAAACAGAGACAAAATTCAAACCAAGAAGTGTGAAATGAAAAGATTTTCAGGCCTGCTTTGGGTTCAAATATTAACTGTTACCTTTGGAGCTGCAAGGGTACCTCTGTCTTACAGTTCCCTCATATAGGCAATGTTGTTTTTCATTTGCAATACAAGATGAATCTTTCTTGGTATTTCTGCTATACAAGATAAAAATCAAATGGAGATACTCATTACAGATTTAAAATTTTCAGAAGGTAGACAAATGAGTACTAATAATCCAGGCTACGCAAACTTCACAAGGTAAGGCTTGAGGAGACCTCTTGAAGCTGGTTGATCAGGGTTTGGATTCAGGGGCTAGTAGTGGGCCAACCCCTGCAGGTTCTATTGATATTTTGAGTCCCAAATGTACACTGGAGTCTGTGTCCCTTGTTTAATGGAAGCATGATGATGTTTTTGCTAAGCAGGTATTTTGGTAGTATGGTTGTCTAGAGACCATTGACTAGCTTAAATGGGTGGCCAATTCTTATGTGGCTTGAGCTACCAAATATGAACCTTTGGCTGACAGGCTCAGAGCCTGGCCATCTTGCCTGTGTGCTACCAACAGTTCTTCAGGGTTCAAAGCAGAATATCACATCTATCCAGCAGAGTGAGTGACTGAAATTATTTTACTCAATGTGAGGATTAGAGGGAAGGTTTGTTATACTGGTAGCAGTCAAACTACATCCAAGTTCAATGCAGTATCTAGTAAGAAAGGAACCAAAAGCAAGTGCTCACTGCGACTTTGATCTTCTTCTTGTCAGCATCAAATACTTATGTGCATCTGAACCCCCAAACTTGTCCAACTTTCCTCTGACCTCTCTGGGTAGGCCATATCTCTTTCTAGTCCCAAAGTTTATTTTATTTATTCAGAAGTTGTAAGTTTCAGCAGAAGAACCTGCATTAGGAAAAAATGTACTTGTCAAGTTTCCTATAGCATAGCAGAGTTCAAGTTATTGCTATATAAAACAGGATAGGTATCATGATTCTACACAATTTTAGGGAGATTTTATTAAAATCACTTGTGACCCCAGGAATTCATACCTCAATACACTGAAAGTCACTGCAATCTCTGCAAAAACCTCTTTTCGGAAACATTTCTTTATGTAGTGCTGTGACTGTTAGAAGAAGCCTAATGATTTCTAAACAAAGTTTCATTTCCCTTCTCTTAATACAAAGAAACAGAATAAGGTCACTATATGTGTCCAGTATGAACAGTATGAACTGTTACTGTATAGAGAGCATTATATTCTCTATTCACGCTGTACAAGAGGCAGCACAGGACTTATTTACACAATGGTAAAATTCAGTTACACTGCAGAGGAAGTAGCTGTTTTATGTTTCACCTGGCATTAGGGAGTAAAACCTCATTTGTACTATCTGAATGAAATTGGGACATAGATTAAGGCTACGTGGTTGAAATTCAATCTCGATAAAATCAAGGTAATGCTGGCAAGACAGGGAAGCAATAATAAGTCGGATAATTCAAACATTTCTTTCTACACAGTGGTTATAGCACTGGAATATCTGATTATTATTAAATGTGCAACTAATGTGTGCTGCAGACTTTAATGCCAAATAAGGAGACTAGATGCTTTTCCTGAGGAGTCTTTAATTTCTACAAAATTTACAGATGAATTACATGAGATGGGATGGGATAGTATAGGATGCAACAAAAAGCAATGTGAATGAGCAGTAAAGTTCAACACTTTGCTAGTTATTTCAATTTAAAACAAAATATTTGCTTGGCATTATTATTTAATTTATTTATTATTATTTAATAATCACCATAAAAGATAAATGGCCCTTTGCGAATATTAAAATGACAAAGTCCCTTCTTTTTTATAGCTATGTTGGGAGAGGTAAAATCTTATGTTGGTTATTAATATGTTTATCATTATAATTATTTATTATTAAATAATACTAATTTGTTTCTATTTATAAAATAATATGTTATTATTAGTTATTTTAATAATTATTAAATGTTTCTGTTTGGTTTTTGGGATCACCTTAGAATGATTTATGAAGCTTAATCTTAACAGTAAATTGCCTTTCAAAAGTCAGCATATCCCAACTTGCTAGCAAGTATGGAAACACTGTGGTATCTGACATACAGTAGACTATTGGAGTATGCCGACTATATGTTTCAAGTGAATCAAATTATTCCAAGGACTTTAAACCAAAGGCTAATTACTGTTATGTAAAGCCTCTGTTCAATCCAGTACAATACGACTGTAAGATTTGTAACTGCAAGGAGAATAGAGCCCTGGAGACAAGTGTGTCTGATGTAATCTGCCCTGAGAAGGCAATCATGAGGTGCTGTAAAGAAAAGAAGAACCTGGTATGCATGAGAGGAACGAGGCCTGGGAATGCTTCTCGGTGATGGACACAGAAGGGAAACTCAGTGTATGTGACAGGAGCTGCCCAATTCCAATAAAAGGAAGAAGGCATGCACACAAGCCCCCTGCTTCTTGACCTGCTCGCTGGCCCAGATCCGTGACCGCAGGCGGACACACCAGATCGACTGTGCTTCTGCTTCTGAGCTTCTTCTGCTGTCTCCAGTAACTCTCCTCCTGTGTGAGTGTGTAGGTGTGTCATAAATATAAAGGGAAGGGTAAACACCTTTAAAATCCCTCCTGGCCAGAGGAAAAACCCTTTCACCTGTAAAGGGTTAAGAAGCTAGGATAACCTCGCTGGCACCTGACCAAAATGACCAATGAGGAGACAAGATACTTTCAAAAGGGGGAGAAACAAAGGCTCTCTCTGTCTGTATGATGCTCTTGCGGGGAACAGAAAGGAATGGAGTCTGAGAACTTAGTAAGTAATCTAGCTAGATATGCATTAGATTCTGTTTGTTTAAATGTCTGAGAAAATAAGCTGTGCTGAATGGAATGGATATTCCTGCTTTTGTGTCTTTTTGTAACCTAAGGTTTTGCCTAGAGGGATTCTCTATGTTTTGAATCTAATTACCCTGTAAGATATTTACCATCCTGATTTTACAGAGGTGATTCTTTTACTTTTTCTTCTATTAAAATTCTTCTTTTAAGAACCTGATTGCTTTTTCATTGTTCTTAAGATCCAAGGGTTTGGGTCTGTGTTCACCTATGCAAATTGGTGAGGATTTTTATCAAGCCTTCCCCAGGAAAGGGGGAGTAGAGTTTGGGGAGTATTTTGGGGGAAAGACGTTTCCAAGCGGGCTCTTTCCCAGTTATATATCTGTTAGATGCTTGGTGGTGGCAGCAATAAAGTCCAAGGGAAAAAGGAAAATAGTTTGTACCTTGGGAAGTTTTAACCTAAGCTGGTAAAAATAAGCTTAAGAGGTTTTCATGCAGGTCCCCACATCTGTAACCTAGAGTTCAGAGTGGGGAAGGAAACTTGTCATGGTGGCAGAGTGGTGGGATTAACTTGAAATCATTTTGAAATCAGTTTGAGATTTTTTGAACCAGAAGCACAGATTTTAAAAGGAAATATTTTTTTTTCCTTTGGGCTGCTGGAAATCAGGTTTTCGGCTGAAAGCAGTTAGAGGTTTTTGTTTTGTTTTGTTTTTTGGTCTCTGCTTGGGGGCCAGAGCAGAGACAAAAGGGAATTGTCTTTTGTGAGCTGGAGTTTTCTCTACCTAAAGGCAGGGTAGTTAACCTCCTGCAGGGAAATGCATAAGTCTTCACAGACCTGAAGAAGTTTTTTCTTTTTTTCCTAAGAGCAACTAGAGGGGTTTTCTGCCTATTTACCTGGAGACAAAGGTGTTAGGGGTTTTTTAAGAATTTTTCTGTAGGCTGACAATCAGTATCAGAGAACATAGGTATCCAGACAGCACAGCAAAATTTTACAAGCCAAAGTTTTTGTTTTGTTTTCTTTCTAACTCTCGGGTGTAAAGTTAGTTAAAAACAGACAAGTTAGGATGACAGACTGCACTGTTCAACAGAAGCTGGAATTAGCCAGATTTGAGGCTGAGGAAAGACAAAAGGAACATGAAAGACAGGTAGAACTCAGACAGATGGAGATGGATGCACAAGCGGCCAAAAAAAAAAGAAATGGAGGCTGCCCACAGGAGAGAAATGGAGGCAAGGGAAAAAGAAATGGAGGCAAGGAAAAAGAACTGGAGGAGAAGGAAAAAGAGAGGAAGCATGCACTGGAGATGGAGAAGGCAAAGGCTCAGCAGAATATACCAACAAACCCTAGCAATCCTTCTCCAGGTACCACTTCCCATCCCAGAAAGTTCCCCACTTACAAGGCAGGCGATGATACCGAGGCCTTCTTAGAAAACTTTGAAAGGGCCTGCCTTGGGTAGAGCATCTCTACAGACCAATACATGGTAGAGTTGAGGCCGCAGCTCAGTGGACCCTTAGCTGAGGTGGCGGCTGAAATGCCAAAGGAACACATGAACCAGTATGAACTGTTTAAAACCAAGGCGAGAGTCAGAATGGGGCTAACACCCGAGCATTCCTGTCAGCAATTCAGAACCCTAAGATGGAAACCAGACGTGTCATTTACCCGACATGCCTATCACATTGTGAAACATTGGGATGCCTGGATATCAGGAGCAAGTGTTAAATCTCCAGAAGATTTGCCCTTCTTAATGCAAATGGAGCAGTTCTTAGAGGGTGTTCCTGAGGAAATAGAAGGATACATCTTAGATGGGAAGCCCAAAACTGTAATCGAGGCGGGGGAGATTGGAGCCAAATGGGTGGAGGTGGCAGAAAAGAAAAAAAACTGGTCGCAGTTGGAGCGGATACCAGAAGGGACAACCTCAGACCACCCCCTACTACCAGGGGCAGCCCAAGGCCCCAACTACCCCCCAGGGAACCCTCCAGACACCTTATCATCCTGCCACACCATTCTCCAGCAACCCACCTCGCCCCAGTGACCCGTCAGCTGGACGATGTTTTAAATGTAAAGAGCCGGGGCATGTAAAGGCCAACTGCCCCAAGAACCCCAACAGATTACAGTTCATTGCACCGTAATCACACCAGAGGTCCTCAGGCCCAGATACCTCCCAGATACCCTTAGAGCGGAGGGAAACTATGAGTGTGGGAGGGGGAAACGGTCACCGCGTGGAGGGACACCGGAGCACAAGTGTCGGCTATCCATGCTTCCTTAGTGGACCCCAGTTTAATCAACCCAGAGATCCAAGTGACTATTCAACCCTTCAAGTCCAACTCTCTCAATTTGCCTACAGCCAAGTTGCCTGTCCAGTACAAGGGCTGGTCAGAAACATGGACTTTTGCAGTCTATGATAATTATCCCATCCCCATGCTGTTGGGGGAAGACCTGGCCAATCGTGTGAAGCTAACCAAGAGGGTGGAAATGGTCACCCGCAGCCAGGCTAAACAAGCTGTCATGCCTAGCTCTGTTCCGGAAACTTCTACCAGGACCTGGTCAGAGGTGATGGACCTGGACCCCAGGCCAACGTCTGCAACAGCAGTAGTGGATCCAGTCCCAGAGACCCAGACAGAGACAGTCACAAAACCGGAACCAGCGGAACAACTAGCACCGGACCCATTCCCAGCAGTGAATCCAGTACTTGCAACCCCAACACCAAAGGGCCCCCTGAACCTTAACCGGCAGCTGCTGATAACCCTACACAAGAGGCTCAGCTGGAGCCTGAATCCCAACATAGTGCACCAGCGGAGAGCGGTTCACAGTCAATGGAAATGGCCCCATCCCCTACATCGCTTCCAGAGGGAACAAGCATAGGTCCACAATCCAATGTGGAACTGATGTCTCCAGCATCAAGGGAACAGTTCCAGACCGAACAGGAAGCAGATGAAAGCCTCCAGAGAGCTTGGACGGCGGCACGGAGCAACCCACCGCCTCTCAGCTCTTCTAATCGATCCAGGTTTGTTGTAGAAAGAGGACTTTTATACAAGGAAACTCTTTCTGGTGGAACCAGGAAGACTGGCATCCTCAGAGACAGGTGGTAGTTCCAACTAAGTACCGGGTCAAGCTCTTGAGCTTAGCCCACAATCATCCTAGTGGCCATGCTGGGGTGAACAGGACCAAAGACCGTTTGGGGGGGGTCATTCCACTGGGAGGGAATGGGCAAGGATGTTTCTTCCATGTCCAGTCTTGTGAGGTATGCCAAAAAGTGGGAAAATCCCAAGACCAGGTCAAAGCCCCTCTCCAGCCACTCCCCATCATTGAAGTTCCATTTCAGCGAGTAGCTGTGGATATTCTGGGTCGTTTTCCAAAAAAGACACCCAGAGGAAAGCAGTACATACTGACTTTTATGGATTTTGCCACCCGATGGCCGGAAGCAGTAGCTCTAAGCAACACCAGGGCTAAAAGTGTGTGCCAGGCACTAACATACACTTTTGCCAGGGTATGTTGGCCCTCCGACATCCTCACAGATGCAGGAACTAATGTTCTGGCAGGAACTATGGAAAGCCTTTGGGAAGCTCATGAGGTAAATCACTTGGTTGCCACTCCTTACCACCATCAAACAAATGGCATGGTGGAGAAGTTTAATGGAACTTTGGGGGCCATGATACGTTCATTCGTAAATTAGTACTCAAATGATTGGGACCTAGTGTTGCAGCAGTTGTTCTTTGCCTGCAGAGCTGTACCACATCCCAGTTTAGGGTTTTCCCCATTTGAACTTGTATATGGCCATGAGGTTAAGGGGCCATTACAGTTGGTGAAGCAGCAATGGGAGGGATTTACACCTTCTCCAGGAACTAACATTCTGGACTTTGTAACCAATCTACAAAACAGCCTCCGAACCTCTTTAGCCCTTGCTAAAGAAAACTTACAGGATGCTCAAAAAGAGCAAAAAGCCTGGAATGATAAACATGCCAGAGAGCGTTCCTTCAAAGTAGAGGACCCGGTCATGGTCTTAAAGGCGCTCCAGGCCCATAAAATGGAAGCGTAGTGGGAAGAGCCATTCACGGTCCAGGAGTGCCTGGGAGCTGTTAATTGTCTCATAACATTCCCCACCTCCAACCGAAAGCCTAAGGTATACCATATTAATTCTATAAAGCCCTTTTGTTCCAAAGAATTAAAGGTTTGTCAGTTTACAGCCCAGGGAGGAGATGACGCTGAGTGGCCTGAAGGTATCTATTACGAAGGAAAAATTGCTGGTGGTGTGGAAGAGGTGAACCTCTCCATGACCCTTGGGCGTACGCAGCGACAGCAGATCAAGGAGCTGTGCACTAGCTATGCACCAACGTTCTCAGCCACCCCAGGACTGACTGAACAGGAATACCACTCCATTGACACAGGTAATGCTCACCCAATTAAAGTCCAACCTTACCGGGTGTCTCCTCAAGCTAAAACTGCTATAGAACGGGAGATCCAGGATATGTTACAGATGGGTGTAATCCTCCCCTCTGGCAGTGCATGGGCATCTCCAGTGGTTCTAGTTCCCATACCAGATGGGGAGATACGTTTTTGCGTGGACTACCATAAGCTAAATGGTGTAACTTGCCTCAACAACTATCCAATGCCATGCACAGATGAACTATTAGAGAAACTGGGACGGGCCCAGTTCATCTCTACCTTGGACTTAACCAAGGGGTACTGGCAAGTACCGCTAGATGAATCTGCCAAGGAAAGGTCAGCCTTCATCACACATCTCGGGCTGTATGAATTTAATGTACTCCCTTTTGGGCTGCGGAATGCACCAGCCACCGTCCAAAGACTTGTAGATGGTCTCCTAGCGGGATTAGGAAAATATGCAGTTGCCTACCTTGACAATGTGGCCAGATTTTCAGATTCCTGGGCAGAACACCTGGAATATGTATAAAAAGTCTTCAAGTGCATAAGGGAGGCAGGACTAACTGTTAAGGCTAAGAAGTGTCAAATAGGCCTAAACAGAGTGACTTACCTTGGACACCAGGTGGGTCAAGAAACTATCAACCCCCTAGAGGCCAAAGTGGATGCTATCCAAAAGTGGCTTGTCCCAAAGTCAAAGAAACAGGTTCAATCCTTCTTAGGCTTGGCCGGGTATTACAGGCGATTTGTACCGCAATACAGCCAAATCGCTGCCCCACTGACAGACCTAACCAAAAAGAAACAGCCAAATGCCGTTCAGTGGACCAAAGAGTGTCAGAAGGCCTTTAACCAGATTAAAGCGACACTCATGTCTGACCCTGTACTTAGGGCCCCAGACTTTGACAAACTGTTCCTAGTAACCACAGATGTGTCTGAGCGTGATGTGGGAGCAGTTTTAATACAGGAAGAACCGGATCAAGAATTCCACCCTGTAGTGTTTCTCAGGAAGAAGCTGTCTGAGAGGGAAAGCAACTGGTCAGTCAGTGAAAAAGAATGTTATGCCATTGTCTACGCTCTGGAAAACCATGTGTTTGGGGACGGCGTTTCCACCTGCAAACCGACCATGCTGCGCTACAATGGCTTCATTCCACCACGGGAAATAACAAAGAACTTCTTCAGTGGAGTTTAGCTCTCCAACATTTTGATTTCGACATTCAACACATCTCAGGAGCTTCGAACAAAGTGGCTGATGCACTCTCCCATGAAAGTTTCCCAGAATCAACTGGTTAAAATCGTCCTTGAGATGTGGAAAATATTGTTAGTCTTTATATACTTGGTAGTATATTTAGAGGTGCATGTGTCTTATTAACTCTATTTTCTCCTAGAGCTCCAGGAAGACATCACAGCCAGCGTTTCACCCTATCTGTGATTTGGGGGGCGTGTCATAAATATAAAGGGAAGGGTAAACACTTTTAAAATCCCTCCTGGCCAGAGGAAAAACCCTTTCACCTGTAAAGGGTTAAGAAGCTAGGATAACCTCGCTGGCACCTGACCAAAATGACCAATGAGGAGACAAGATACTTTCAAAAGGGGGAGAAACAAAGGTTCTCTCTGTCTGTGTGATGCTTTTGCCAGGAACAGAAAGGAATGGAGTCTTAGAACTTAGTAAGTAATCTAGCTAGATATGCATTAGATTCTGTTTGTTTAAATGTCTGAGAAAATAAGCTGTGCTGAATGGAATGGATATTCCTGCTTTTGTGTCTTTTTGTAACCTAAGGTTTTGTCTAGAGGGATTCTCTATGTTTTGAATATAATTACCCTGTAAGGTATTTACCACCCTGATTTTACAGAGGTGATTCTTTTACTTTTTCTTCTATTAAAATTCTTCTTTTAAGAACCTGATTGCTTTTTCATTGTTCTTAAGATCCAAGGGTTCGCTGTAGCTCACGAAAGCTTATGCTCAAATAAATTGGTTAGTCTCTAAGGTGCCACAAGTACTCCTTTTCTTTTTATATAAACACATTGACTCCTCCCTGTCACAGGCTTGCATGTGTTCGTGTACCTGTAACCACTGAGCTGGGGCGCTAGTACCATGCTTCGTCAATAATAAATCTAGCCGAGCACTTTTGCCCCCAAACTGAGCCTGTGGTCTTTCTTCATAAGTAACATCAAAGTGTGCTGAATGAATATGCTGCACTGTCTGCTAGTGCAGCTGACATTGCAGCTCCAAAAACAGCAACACTGGCAGCAGTAACAACTCTGCAGCATCAGCTACAACAACATTACACAACACTAACACTATTGATCCCGACTGCTAACATATACTAGGGTTTTTTCTATTGCTTACGTTTTTGGTATATGAAATTTTTAGTAAAATACAACACCCATGATCCCCTACAATCTATTCTGTTGGGTAACTGATTTTGAAGGCTCAGATCTTGAGAGGTACAGAATATTCACAACCATCCCTGATTTCAGTGGGAAATGCAAGTGCCTGGTAACTATCAGGAGGAACAGGCTCAATGTTCTGTTCACTGACTCTTTGTAACTAATCAATAAAGCATAATACAAAATATGGCCAAGATTTTCAAAAGGAATTAGTTATTTTTGTATTAGAGGGGTCCTGAAATTTTTTTGCTTCAGGATGGCTATCTTTAAATCTGCTATTGTGTGTCCAGAGAGGCTGAAGTGTTCTCCTACAGGTTTTTGTATATTGCCATTCCTAATATCTGATTTGTGTCCATTTATCCTTTTATGTAGGGACTGTCCAGTTTGGCCAATGCAAATAGCAGAGGGGCATTGCTGGCACACAATGGCGTATATTACATTGGTGGACATGCAGATGAATGAACCGGTGATGGTGTGGCTGGTCTGGTTAGGTCCTGTGATGGTGTCGCTGGTGTAGATATGTTGGCAGAGTTGGCATTGAGGTTTGTTGCATTGATTGGTTCCTGAGTTAGAGTTACTATGGTGCGGTGTGTAGTTGCTGGTGAGAATATGCTTCAGATTGGTGGGCTGTCTGTGGGCGAGGACTGGCCTGCCTCCCAAGGCCTGTGAGGGATCATTGTCCAGGATGGGTTGAAGATCACTGATGATGCGTTGGAGAGGTTTTAGCTGAAGACTGTATGTGGTGGCCAGTGGATTTCTGTTGGTTTATTTTTTGGGCTTGTCTCACAGCAGGAGGCTTCTGGATATACGTCTGGCTCTGTTGATCTGTTTCCTTATTTCCTTGTGTGGGTATGGTAGTTTTGAGAATGCTTGGTGAAGATCTTGTAGGTGTTGGTCTCTGTCTGAGGGGTTGGAGCAAATGCAGTTGTACCTCAGCGCCTGGCTGTAGACAATGGATTGTGTGGTGTGTCTGGGATGGAAGCTGGAGGCATGAAGGTAGGCAAAGTAGTCAGAGGGTTTTTGGTAGAGGGTGGTGTCAATGTGACCATCACTTATTTGCACCGTGGTGTCTAGGAAGTGGACCTGCCGTGTAGATTGGTCCAGGCTGAGGTTGATGGTGGGGTGGAAGCTGTTGAAATCATGGTGGAATTCTTCCAGGGTTTCCTTCCCATGGATCCAGATGATGAATATGTCATCAATGTAGCGTAGGTAGAGAAGGGGCGTGAGTGGACGAGAGCTGATGAAGCGTTGTTCCAGATCAGCCATAAAAATATTGGCATATTATGGGGCCATGCGGTGTGCCCATAGAGGTGCCACTGGTCTGGAGGTATATATTGTCACCAAATTTGAAATAATTGTGCATGAGGATAAAGTCACAGAGCTCAGCAACCAGTTGTGCTGTGGCATCATCAGGGACACTGTTCCTGACAGCTTCTTTCCATCTGTGTGTGGGATGTTTGTGTAGAGAGTCTGTGCATCCATGGTGGCTAGGATGGTGTTTTCTGGAAGATCACCAATGCACTGTAGTTTTCTCAGGAAATCAGTGGTGTCACAGAGATAGCTGGGAGTGCTGGTGGCGTAGGGTCTGAGTAGAGAGTCCACATATCCGAACAGTCCTTCAGTGAGAGTGCCAATGCCTGAGATGATGGGGCATCCAGGATTTCCGGGTTTGTGGATCTTGGGTAGTAGATAGAATAGCCCTATTTGGGGCTCTAAGGGTATGTTGATTTGTTCCTGTGTTAGTGTATGGAGTGTCCTGAGTAGATGGTACAGTTTCTTAATGTATTCCTCAGTGGGATCTGAGGAAAGTGGCCTATAGAATTTGGTATTGGAGAGTTGTCTGGCAGCCTCCTTTTGGTAGTCAGAACTGTTCATGATGATAACAGCACCTCCTTTATCAGCCTCTTTGATTATAATGTCAGGGTTGTTTCTGGGGCTGTGGATGGCATTGCGTTCTGCACGACTTAGGTTATGCAGTGCCACCCAGGGGATTCAGGGGGTCTGGGGCAAAGCAGTTTTGGGGGCCCCTTCCATAAAAAAAAGTTGCAATACTGTAGTATTCTGCGGGACCCGGGGGCCTAGGGCAAATTGATCCACTTCCTCCGCCCTCCCCGCCCCCCAGGCGGCCCTGAGATTATGAAGCAAGCTATGTGGTTTTTCCGCAATTTCTGCCTGTGCACGTCAGCGGAAACATTCTATGTATAGGTTTAAGAGTAGCAGTCGCATCCGATGAAGTAAGCTGTAGCTCACGAAAGCTTATACTCAAATAAATTTGTTAGTCTCTAAGGTGCCACGAGTACTCCTTTTCTTCATTCTATGTATTGGTACAGACTGTCGTTTCGACCCTCAGGAGGAGTCCATGTGGAGTCCAGTATATGCATCTGACGAAGTGGGTATTCACCCACGAAAGCTTATGCTCCAATACGTCTGTTAGTCTATAAGATGCCACAGGACTCTTTGCCGCTTTTAGTTATTTTTGGTGCTTCAATGTTAATTTATGACACCTAAAGAGGCCTGATTTTCAGAGAGTGGGTGTGCCTCCTTCCTGAAATCTTAGTTCCATTCTTCTTTTAAGAAAATAAACAATGTTCTCTCTCCCTCCCCACCTCAGTTACCTTCCTAAAAATGTGTCATTCAGATTCCTTCTTCCAGAAAAGAGGCTGGCTATTATAGACCTGTAAATCAAACAGCTATAGTCCTGATTCAACAAATCACTTAGGACTTGTGATTAAGTCTGTTATTCTTTAAATGTTCCATTGGAGATAATGGGACTTAAGCAAGCGGTTAAGTGCTTTGCTGAAATGCAGCTGATGGGAGACGTTATTGAAGTGATATTTACAGCATGTATATCTAAAGGATATATTTAGAAAAGGACAATTTAATAAGCAAGAGTCAATATGAATGTTTGAAAGGTAAATTGTGTTGGACAAATTAGATTACTCTTTTAATGTAATAACTAACAGTCTGGGTAAACAGAAACCAATATATTTAATATAACTCAATCTTTAGAAAGCTTTTTTGACAGCTTCATATAGTGAAATTTGTTGTATACGCTCTCTAAATAGTAGTCAGATAATAATTGTTGATGAATGAGGAATTGGTTAATTGGAAGACAGAAGGTTGGAAATAAAGTTATGTATACTTCTTGATACTTGGTGAGGAATGAAGTTCCACAGGGCTCCACACTGGGACTAATATTTTTAGGTATTGGTTTTTTATTTAGTAATAGACAAAACAGTTACATGCAGAGATAGAAAAAGGATCTACATGTACTGAAAAACTCAGTATTCTACAACCTGGTCAAGTATGCAGGTGAGGCATCAGCACAAAAGGATGTTGACTTTTATCAAGAGAGATGAAATATATAAATATAAGGATGCTATGCTACCTCTTTATGAAGTAGCAGCCAGATCTGGAGTAAAGTGTCTAGTTTTGATCACCCTAAATATGTGACTATGTTTTCCACAGTACAACAAGGAGTAACTAAGTTGATACATACAATACATGAGGAGACATTGAGAGCAGAGCTGATTGAAAATTTCCAAATGGAACAGTTTTTCCTCAGAAAATGCTGATTTGATAAAATCAAAATGCTTCATGAGAACATATTGATTTTATAGAAATTTTCACAAGAAACAATCAAAATATTTCATTTAGATTTTTTCATCTTGTTTCAGATTGATCATTTTGATTTTCATGTTATATTAATACATAATAGCATATATTCAACCTTTTCAACCTTATCAAAATGAAATATTTTAGAATATTTTGTTTTGCAAATAATTAAGATTAACTTTCTGTTCCAAATCAGGAGAAACCCAAATTTCAAAATATTGACATTTCCTGGGAAATGAAAATTCTGTTGTGTTTTTTATTTTCTCCCGCTCTAATTTTGAAATGATGATGATGATTAATAAAAGTGACATTGTAGAGGGGCATTTTAGCAACCAGCCAAGTGTCCAAGCCACTGCCAATTATTGGAATGGACTATCAATTATTCTGCTTGTTGCATTTAGCCATGTAGTAGGCTTTTGCAGGAACTTTGCATAACTAAGGCGAGGCAGGAGAGGTAGGCAGCTATCACATGACATGAATTTGACTCTACGCTCTCTCTGACCTGCTGGGGTAAACATCTGTGAAAAAAACAGGAAGTCTGGATATAGTTTAGGACTGCCATTATGGGGAAACATAGCTGCCAGATGAATAGCTCAAAACTGCTTGCTTAACATTTTTTTAAAATTATTATTTTTTTAATGACATGTTTTTGTAACTCCTGCTTTTGCCTAACAGTTGAGTTTGTTTGGTCAACTATGTTGCACTTTTGATTGATATGTCTTTGTAACTTTTTGGGTATAAGAGGGGAATTTTGGGTTTGGGATAAGTGGATCGCTTTGTGGATCTTGAGCCACAGACGGAAGGCCGGCCACTGGAAATCTGCTGTCTGAATCACCCTAAGACCACTCCAGACTTGTAGAGTAACTACTAGTTTGGGATGCTCTATAACACATTGTGTTTGTATGTGCTTGGGACTAAATAAAGCAGAGACTTTGAGTAAAGGAATTCTGGTGAGAGTGCTGGAGACTAAGAAAGTGCTGGCTTTCAGTGAAAGTACTTGTTTTTGATTTATTTGTGTCAGCACAATGTCTCCCTTGGTTTGTCCTGATACCACCTCACAGAGAATAAAGTTACTGAGAGCTTTGGGTTTGGGGAACCCCAGGTAACAACATGAGTGAAACAATTCAAGATAGTTAAGGGCTATTACAAAAATGTAACATAGTTCCTATCCGAGGTTGCTGGACAGACCAGAATTAAAAGTCATTACATTTAAACTGAAAAAATAAACAAAGAATTTCAGGAGGAATCACAGAATGACCAACAGGCACAATACACTTTAAAAAGAAGGTGAGTAAAGTTATACAAATTTCTTTAAATACTAAAGGACTATGAATTTAATAAAATAAATAAAACACAAGCTTTAAATTCCAGTACTCCCATATATTCTGCATTACTTATACATTAACAATTCCCATTAATTATAATATGAATGTTGTGGGGAAGGGCTGTTGGATCAGGCCCTAACTAAAAAAGTAACAGGAATCGCAGAGTCAGTCATTGTCCGGCCATGCCATAAAGAAGACAGAAGGCAATGGATGTGGTTTAATTAGGCCACAACATTATTCACTTAAAATATCTGGGACAACCCAACAACCAATTGTACAGTGTAGGCATCATCCTTTCCTTAATCATTTCCAAATAATCCCCAGCTAGGTCCCAGTCGTTCTGCTGCTGGGACCCCATCACCCGCCCCTTACATGAGGTGAAAGGGGTGCATCACCGTAAATGTTCTCTCTTCTCAACACCCTTTGTAAGGGACCCCTTTAAAGGGCACTTCCCCTTTTTCTTCCAGCTAGCCAGACAAAGACCCTTTCATGTGAAGATAATGGTGGCCACAACCTAATGTGTGCTTTTAGATTTTAATTCTTTTCCATTTTGCAGGTTCTGCATTTCAGCTCTGCCACAGCACAGACATCAAAGGGAATGAAATGTAACTTGGAAAACTGTAGAGAAAGGCTATTGTAAAGCATTAGATACCACACTCCAAAAGATAATGAATTCAGCTAAAAACTTTCATAGTGATTTTTTAAAAGTATTTTTGTTCAACGAGCAAAGATACCTTGTCCTATGAAGTTAAATCAAATATAGATTTCACCTGGAGGGTGTGAATCTGGAAATTTATGATTAAAACACAGAAGTTGAAATATCTTTATAATAACAGGCTCTATTCTGTTTTAAATTTAAAATTATTCATATACATGCTGTTCCTCTTCTATGAATCAGCACAGATTCATCAGCACAGATTAGTATGCTGGCCAAGAATGTCAAATATATCTATAACATACAGCAGCTTTTGTGAAGAGCTAGGCTAGAGCTGGGGTTGAATTACTAATTAGACATGGCTATTACTTTAAGACCATATATTGAACAGATCCTGTCATTGACATGTGCCCTGCAACATGAGCAGCAATCTGGCACAGAAAAGAATGCTTCTCTAATTTGAATGTGCTTTATATAATTAATATGTCAAGGCCAGATTGTATCTTTTTTTTCTGCTTTTCATGGGAGGATAAAGGAAGGGAGAGTGTAAGGAGCCTCACCTCACTTGTACTCCTGATCAAAGGCCCTGATCCTGCAAGCAGTTCTGCATTGGCTGATCCTATTGACTTCTGTGAGGCTCCACAGGGACCCACCTGCATCTAACAGCATGTAGGATTAGTACCTTATTAGGAGAGAGACAGAGAGAGAGAGGGGGAAGGATGGAAGGTGGATCCACATGAGAATATGAGAAATTGGTGAACTAATTGAGGAGCAAGTGAGCTGAGCTACAGGGACGGGAGATCCCCTTTGGAATGACACTTCATGAGAGACGTAATTCTGTGATGGATGCAGGTGCCTTGATGCCAACTCTGATATCTCTAGGCTCTGTTGTCCTTAATGATTATATCTTAAAATGTTAAAAAAAATCTATTTTAGTGTATTTTTCATTTACTGCAAGAGAAGAGAGAACACACTTCTACATGTAGAAACTCAGAACCAGCCTGGGGGACGGGGGTGGAATGGGAAGGGGAAGTATGATTAGAACTCCACCACCACCACCACCATAAATGAAAGTAGGATTTACTCTAGCAAAAAAACCAAAAAACAAATGCCTCCATTACACTTCGTCTTACCCCAGGCTCTGTACTGGGTCCAAGGAATGACTCCAGCAACTACCTTTGTTTCTTCCCCTCACTTTGACAACAAGGAGCCTGAAATGGAAATGATTCTTGCCAGTTTCACCACTGCCCTCAGGATTCTCAGTTACAGCAGTGAAACTGATGGCAGCCTTGATCATTCTGCTGCTGCTTAGGAGCAAGAGCTGAAGCACTGGAGTGGTTGGTGTGCTGACTCAGTAAAACAGCACTGTACTGATTCACACTTGGCTCATGTTTCTAAAGATCACCTCTGCAATCAGAAATTCAGCAGAAACTTAAATTATGTAGAAAGTGATCACATTTCAGAAAATGCCTCTCACTCCTGAAAAATAGGCATCTGTTTTGTTTGTTTCATTGTCATCCAAGCACTGAATTACATAATATTCTGTGGTAACTGGAGATATGATATCATCCTGTAAATATAGTCTGACGTATAATACAAGACACGAAGGACTACAACACAGATCTAAGCCCTGGTCTACACTAGGACTTTAGGTCGAATTTAGCAGCGTTAAATCTATTTAAACCTGCACCCGTCCACACAATGAAGCCCTTTATTTCGACTTAAAGGGCTCTTAAAATCGATTTCCTTACTCCACCCCTGACAAGTGGATTAGCGCTTAAATCGACGTTGCCGGCTCGAATTTGGGGTACTGTGGACACAATTTGATGGTATTGGCCTCCGGGAGCTATCCCAGAGTGCTCCATTATGACCGCTCTGGACAGCACTCTCAACTCAGATGCACTGGCCAGGTAGACAGGAAAAGAACCACGAACTTTTAAATCTCATTTCCTGTTTGGCCAGTGTGGCAAGCTGCAGGTGACCATGCAGAGCTCATCAGCACAGGTGACCATGATGGAGTCCCAGAATCGCAAAAGAGCTCCAGCATGGACCGAACGGGAGGTACGGGATCTGATCGCTGTTTGGGGAGAGGAATCCGTGCTATCAGAACTCCGTTCCAGTTTTCGAAATGCCAAAACCTTTCTGAAAATCTCCCAGGGCATGAAGGACAGAGGCCATAACAGGGACCCGAAGCAGTGCCGCGTGAAACTGAAGGAGCTGAGGCAAGCCTACCAGAAAACCAGAGAGGCGAACAGCCGCTCTGGGTCAGAGCCCCAAACATGCCGCTTCTATGATGAGCTGCATGCCATTTTAGGGGGTTCAGCCACCACTACCCCACCCGTGTTGTTTGACTCCTTCAATGGAGATGGAGGCAATATGGAAGTAGGTTTTGGGGACGAAGAAGATGATGATGAGGAGGTTGTAGATAGCTCACAGCAAGCAAGCGGAGAAACCGGTTTTCCCGACAGCCAGGAACTGTTTCTCACCCTAGACCTGGAGCCAGTACCCCCCGAACCCACCCAAGGCTGCCTCCTGGACTCAGCAGGCGGAGAAGGGACCTCTGGTGAGTGTACCTTTTAAAATGCTATACATGGTTTAAAAGCAAGCATGTGAAAGGATTACTTTGCCCTGGCATTTGCGGTTCTGCCTTTGCAAAAGGTTTCTGGGGAGGGCAGCCTTATTTCGTCCTTCATGGTAGGACACTTTACCACTCCAGGCCAGCAACACGTACTGGGGAATCACTGTAGAACAAAGCATTGCAGTGTATGTTTGCTGGCATTCAACCAAAATCCGTTCACGCGGTGGGAGGAGGCAAAATGCGACCTTGTAACGAAAGCACATGTGCTATGTATGTAATGTTAACAGCAAGGTTTACCCTGAAAGAGTGTAGCGACTGTTTTATAAAATGTGTCTTTTTAAATACCACTGTCCCTTTTTTTTCTCCACCAGCTGCATGTGTTTCAATGATCACAGGATCTTCTCCTTCCCAGAGGCTAGTGAAGCTTAGAAAGAAAAAAAAACGCACTCGCGATGAAATGTTCTCCGAGCTCATGCTGTCCTCCCACACTGACAGAGCACAGACGAATGCGAGGAGGCAAATAATGTCAGAGTGCAGGAAAGCACAAAATGACCGGGAGGAGAGGTGGAGGGCTGAAGAGAGTAAGTGGCGGGCTGAAGACAGGGCTGAAGCTCAAAGGTGGCGGCAGCGTGATGAGAGGAGGCAGGATTCAATGCTGAGGCTGCTGCAGGACCAAACCAGTATGCTCCAGTGTATGGTTGAGCTGCAGCAAAGGTAGCTGGAGCACAGACTGCCACTGCAGCCCCTCTGTAACCAACCGCCCTCCTCCCCAAGTTCCATAGCCTGCACACCCAGACGCCCAAGAACGCGGTGGGGGGGCCTCCGGCCAACCAGCCACTCCACCACAGAGGATTGCCCAAAAAAAAGAAGGCTGTCATTCAATAAATTTTAAAGTTGTAAACTTTTAAAGTGCTGTGCTTACAGTGCTGTGTGGCATTTTCCTTCCCTCCTCCACCACCCCTCCTGGGATACCTTGGTAGTCATCCCCCTATTTGTGTGATGAATGAATAACGAATGCATGAATGTGAAGCAACAATGACTTTATTGGCTCTGCAAGCAATGATTAAAGGGAGGAGGGGCGGGTGGTTAGCTTACAGGGAAGTAGAGTGAACCAAGGGGCGGGGGGGTTCATCAAGGAGAAACAAACAGAACTTTCACACCGTAGCCTGGCCAGTCATGAAACTGGTTTTCAAAGCTTCTCTGATGCGTACCGCGCCCTCCTGTGCTCTTCTAACCTCCCTGGTGTCTGGCTGCGCGTAACCAGCAGCCAGGCGATTTGCCTCAACCTCCCACCCCGCCATAAACGTCTCCCCCTTACTCTCACAGATATTGTGGAGCACACAGCAAGCAGTAATAACAGTGGGAATATTGGTTTCGCTGAGGTCTAAGCGAGTCAGTAAACTGCGCCAGCGCGCCTTTAAACATCCAAATGCACATTCTACCACCATTCTGCACTTGCTCAGCCTGTAGTTGAACAGCTCCTGACCACTGTCCAGGCTGCCTGTGTATGGCTTCATGAGCCATGGCATTAAGGGGTAGGCTGGGTCCCCAAGGATACATATAGGCATTTCAACATCCCCAACAGTTATTTTCTGGTCTGGGAATAAAGTCCCTTCCTGCAGCTTTTGAAACAGACCAGAGTTCCTGAAGATGCGAGCATCATGCACCTTTCCCGGCCATCCCACGTTGATGTTGGTGAAACGTCCCTTGTGATCCACCAGAGCTTGCAGCACTATCGAAAAGTACCCCTTGCGGTTTATGTACTCGGCGGCTTGGTGCTCCGGTGCCAAGATAGGGATATGGGTTCCATCTATAGCCCCACCACAGTTAGGGAATCCCATTGCAGCAAAGCCATCCACTATGACCTGCACATTTCCCAGGGTCACTACCCTTGATATCAGCAGATCTTTGATTGCGTGGGCTACTTGCATCACAGCAGCCCCCACCGTAGATTTGCCCACTCCAAATTGATTCCCAACTGACCGGTAGCTGTCTGGCGTTGCAAGCTTCCACAGGGCTATCGCCACTCACTTCTCAACTGTGAGGGCTGCTGTCATCTTGGTATTCATGCGCTTCAGGGCAGGGGAAAGCAAGTCACAAAGTTCCATGAAAGTGCCCTTACGCATGCGAAAGTTTCGTAGCCACTGGGAATTGTCCCAGACCTGCAACACTATGCGGTCCCACCAGTCTGTGCTTGTTTCCCGAGCCCAGAATTGGCGTTCCACAGCATGAACCTGCCCCATTAGCACCATGATGCATGCATTGGCAGGGCCCATGCTTTCAGAGAAATCTGTGTCCATGTCCTGATCACTCACGGGACCGCGCTGACGTCGCCTCCTCGCCCGGTATCGCGTTGCCATGTTCTGGTGCTGCATATACTGCTGAATAATGCGTGTGGTGGTTAATGTGCTCCTAATTGCCAAAGTGAGCTGAGCGGGCTCCATGCTTGCCGTGGTATGGCGTCCGCACAGAAAAAAGGCGCGGAACGATTGTCTGCCATTGCTCTGACGGAGGGAGGGGCGACTAACGACACGGCTTACAGGGTTGGCTTCAGGGAGCTAAAATCAACAAAGGGGGTGCCTGTACATCAAGGAGTATTTCAGGCAGGACTGCACGGAGGGTTCCAATAAGAAATGGTGCACCTAAGTTATCGTTGTTATTGGAACAAGGAGGTTAGCCTGGCCTCTGATTGATACATGGCTAGATTTACCTCGCTGCACCTTCTCTGTGAGTGACTGCAGTGTGACCTAGAGGAATGAGTCCCCTAGACAGGGGAGGAGGCAAATGAGTACAAAACAAATCTGGTCTATTTCTTGTTTTGACCCACTCCATCTATCTTTTACATCTTTGGCTGGCAGCAGATGGTGCAGAAGGACTGCATGCCATCCACATCTCATGGCTGCTCGGCAGAAGATGGTACAGTACGACTGCTAGCCATCCCCATCTCTTGCCTGCCTGGCAGAAGATGGTGCAATACGACTGCTAGCAATCCTCATCTCTTGCCTGCCCGGCAGAAGATGGTACAGTACGACTGCTAGCAGTCCGTATCGCCTGCCCGCTCACCATAAGATGGTTCAATAGGACTGACTGCAGGACTAAAGAGAATGACCTAGTCAAGTCACTCCAAATTTAGTCCCTGCGCCCATGTCTGCCCAGGCGCTCCCAGCCGACGCGGCCAGGAGCACCTCGGACACGATGAGGACGACTACCAGTCGTATTGCACCGTCTGCTGCCAGAAGGCAAGGGGTTGCTGCTACTGTGCAGCAAAGCCGTACCGCGTCTGCCAGCACCCAGGAGACATAGGGTGACAGTTACCTGAGCGGGCTCCATGCTTGCTGTGGTATGGCGTCTGCACAGGTAACTCAGGAAAAAAGGCGCGAAATGATTGTTTGCCCTTGCTTTCACGGAGGGAGGGAGGGAACGGGGGCCTGACGACACGTACCCAGAACCACCCGCGACAATGTTTTAGCCCCATCAGGCATTGGGATCTCAACCCAGAATTCCAATGGGCAGCGGAGACTGCGGGAACTGTGGGATAGCCACCCACAGTGCAACGCTCCGGAAGTCGACGCTTGCCTCGGTACTGTGGAAGCGCTCCGCTGAGTTAATGCACTTAATGCACTTAGAGCATTTTCTGTGGGGACACACACACTCGAATTTATAAAACCGATTTCTAAAAAACCGACTTCTATAAATTCGACCTTATTCCGTAGTGTAGACAACAGTTAAGCCAAAAGGACATGCACTAAATGAGACAGACAAAACAGGGATGGCTGGAGTCTCTTCAGATCTTTGGCTGTGTCAAACCTAAGCATCCTATTTCAGTGACTCATGGTTCTGTGGCTGGGAGTTGTTCTCTCCCTTCCCCATAGATTAGGGCAAGACAGTGGAGCTTCAATGATATTTCCTGTCTTTGACAGATATTTTTTCTCTGGATAACGGCTAGACATATAGTGCATTTTTAGATAAATCTCCAGGCTGAACAAAGAAGCTGCTCCATTGGCCAAGTAGTGGAAGTGGAGAAAAGGGAAGTTCTGTAGCTGGCACTGGGAATGAATAGTACTTGGGTGGAGGAAGATGTGATGTTTTGGGGATCACATCAGACATAGAGACATCTAAAGGCTCTCTTTGCTCCCAGACATATCCTCCTGCTAAATTTCAAAGTTCTGCTCCAAACCTCTGAGGTGCTAGACACAAGAGATGGTCAAAGAAATGAGAAAGTTTTAATGCTATTTTCTCTCGAACATTTTTCTCAAAAATGACTACTTGTTTTTGTTTTTTCACTAAAATGTAAAAAATCAACCTGAGGCAAAGACCAAACCTGGAACATTTCAGCCCAACACGGGTTAGGGTTTGGCAATGTTATAAACAATTAAAATGGTTAAAATGGGAAGTGTGAAGTGGTCTTAATAATAGTTGTTACTAGCATCCAAAGGAGAAGTGTAGTTCAGTGCTTTCTCACTGAAAACAAAGTAAGGAAACAGTTCAGATGGCAAACTCCGACTACATGTTTTCAAATTTGTAGCAACAGAACAAGCTTGTTAATCATAATGTTACAACATTTGCATTCTAAAATTATAATGTTCCATTAGGAAGCCACCGTACAATGCATCAATACCTTATTATGTCATCACATTGATAAAACCTCATCTCCTGACAATGCAGTGTGATACTATAACATTCTGCTGGCTCCAAGCTTGTTTACTTCCTCCAAAATAGACTTTCAGCATGCTATGACCTAACAATAATATTCCTAGGTTAATACTATCAGTGAAAATAAGACTTAGCTATTATACAACAAAATTTCTCCAAAGAACTATGCAAACAATTATCTAAGGTCATTGTGGCAATTTAATGTTATTTTCTTGAATTCAATCAGTTTAGTAAACTTCCTAATTTGATTTTAATAGAATATTTTGATTTAATATTCCCTAATCATATTTCTCAGCATCATTCTGAGAAGTATTAGCTATATTTGTGCCACAAAAGGGGGACAGGGGGATATATCCCAAACTACAGTGTAATCTAGAGACTGAGTGAAGCATATATATAATGCAAATTTATACGGGAATAATTGTACAACTAACACATTTATTGTCTCCTTAGAATGGCAACCACTTCTTTTCTAATGAATTTTACAAAGGAATTCTATTTATAGTGCATTGAACTACTTCCCATACTAAAAGCAGTGTGCTATCTCCCTAAAGACTACCACAACACAGATTGCCTTATGCATTGCATTGCATTATGTCCTAAAGTAGACCTTAGGATGTCCTATGGTGTTATCTGCCATGTTTTAAATAATTTCAATCTACATCAAAACTCCACTATTTCCCCTATTTCTTATCCCTCAACTTTTAAAAAAATAATATTATTGAGATTATTGCTCAAAAGTGCAGGTGAAACAGCAGCCAAATAATCTTTGTTCTGTCAGACAAACATGCTGTCAAATAAATCCTGCATGGCCACATAATTTAAGATGGAGAATGAGTTTCTTAATTAGCTGAGCTTTCAAGCTAAATCCTGCTCATTTTACACGAGTAACTTCACTGACATTAAAGGAACTACTTGTAAGTACTACTTGTGAACAGAATATTCCTCCACAGGACCCAGGGCTGCCACATATGTTTACAATATAATATTTCAAGGAAGCCTCAGCTGAGCATTATTTTCATTGATTAAAATATTGGACTAGTATAAAACATATGATTGAATTGGATCCTAATTATCTGCAGCCATATTTTATTACTAAATGTAAAACACACCCATCTTTACCAGATATACTTCTACACATATACATATTTCAAGTGTTATTTCATCATTTGTCTGCCATTTTTACTAGCTTCTTCACTTTGGTTATGTCTTCACTACCTGCTGAATTGGCAGGCAGTGATCAATCCAGGGGGGATCAATTTATCGCGTCTAGACTAGATAAATCGACCCCCGAACACTTTCCCGTCGAGTCCTGTACTCCAGCGCCACAAGAGTTCAGGCAGAGTCAATGGGGGAGCAGCAGCAGTCGACTCACCGTGGTGAAGACACCATGGTAAGTTGATCTAAGTACATCGATTTCAGCTACGTTATTCACGTAGTTGAAATTGCATAACTTAGATTGATCCCCCTCCCTAGTGTAGACCAGGGCTTTGAGAAGTCTTAAAGGTGGGTTTAACTTAGTGTCCTCCAAAATGGGCTATGTATTTGAAAATCACAATCCATTATCAATGTAGATTTTGAATATACACATTTGTTCTGTGAGATGAAGTCAGAAAGTAACACAGTACAAATGCAGTGACATACAGAATAGGACAAAGATAAATCTTAAGCCATCTGAAGTTTTTCTAATGTATTTTGGAATCCATACTGCACCTTGAATTGTAAGATAGAGTTGAGGCTTTTCTCTACAAAATAAATAAATATTATCTGGATTTCTGTCTTTCCCTAGACAGAAAGACAAGATTCTAAAGGCCGGATTCTGCCACCCTTACTCATACTAAGTAGCATTGTATACGACAGAAACGTTCATGGACTTCATTGGGACAAATTGTATGAGTAAGCACCCACCAATGTGAATTAAGTTCACAGTCTGGTTTTTAATGTGCCAGAGCATATGACTGAATACTACCAAGATTATTATTCTCCTTTATTCCTTTCTTCATTGTCTCTTCACTTCCTTCTCTCTCCAATACACTTTTTTCTCAATCTAATATACTCTAAGTATAGATAGATCATGGCATATCAATAGTACAATATCTTTGAATGTAATGTTATTACTTAGATCGTCTTTTTGTTCCATATTCCATATGCAGCACCTAGCCTTATCAGTGCACTTTGTGCAATGGCAATACAAACAACCACCACCAACAAATATTCCTTGCATCGTTTTATGTACTTTATGCTAATATTGATATCATGCTTTGTACATGAAGCAATTTATTTTCTCCTGTAAAATCTCAGTACAGGTTGGATCTGAGCTTTTGGGTAGAGCCAAACTCCCTAAAATTTGGAGGTATTCATTATTCAGATCCATATATTCTGTCTTGATCATTTCTGTTATAAAAATGATTATAATAACTTACTTTTTGCTTCTTTGTTTAAACTATTAAGGAAACACTGAACAAAATGTTTACTTAAGATATTTAAGTTTTTCCTTTTAACTCTTAATTTATTAAAGCCAGTTGGAGTCTGGTTTATACTTTGTAACATTAGGCTCCCACATTGACAGTGTCACAGATATAACATCACTTTAAAGACAGCTGACTGCCTCAAGCAAAAGGCTCTGCAATGCCAACTGCTGTTCTAAATTATGAGCCAAATTCTACCCTCAGTTATACCCAAGCAATCCTACTGAAATGAAACAATCACAATGTGTATGAGATGTAGATGTATCATCAACCGAAGCAGCAGTTAAAAAAAAATAGTCTGAGGCAAAATTTTTCCTTTGAATGTGCATATTACTCTTAGCCCTTTGCTGTATCCTCAGGAACTTTTTTTCACCTTTCACAGTATTCAACTGCTGTTCTTCACTGCCACAGTCATTATCTGTAAGACATTTACCATATTCTACAAAAGGCCAAATGAAACCATGCAATTCCAATGTTAGGCTTCTGCTTCCACTATCAGTGGATCCCCACTGGTGCTCAGAGGCAGAGCCAGATCCCATATTTTAGGGCATTAATGATATGTGTAAGCAAGTGTGCAAGATTAAGCTAAGCCCTGGTCTACACTAGGACTTTAGGTCGAATTTAGCAGCGTTAAATCGATGTAAACCTGCACCCGTCCACACAATGAAGCCCTTTATTTCGACTTAAAGGGCTCTTAAAATCGATTTCCTTACTCCACCCCTGACAAGTGGATTAGCGCTTAAATCGACGTTGCCGGCTCGAATTGGGGTACTGTGGACACAATTTGATGGTATTGGCCTCCGGGAGCTATCCCAGAGTGCTCCATTATGACCGCTCTGGACAGCACTCTCAACTCAGATGCACTGGCCAGGTAGACAGGAAAAGAACCGCGAACTTTTGAATCTCATTTCCTGTTTGGCCAGCGTGGCAAGCTGCAGGTGACCATGCAGAGCTCATCAGCACAGGTGACCATGATGGAGTCCCAGAATCGCAAAAGAGCTCCAGCATGGACCGAACGGGAGGTACGGGATCTGATCGCTGTTTGGGGAGAGGAATCCGTGCTATCAGAACTCCGTTCCAGTTTTCGAAATGCCAAAACCTTTCTGAAAATCTCCCAGGGCATGAAGGACAGAGGCCATAACAGGGACCCGAAACAGTGCCGCGTGAAACTGAAGGAGCTGAGGCAAGCCTACCAGAAAACCAGAGAGGCGAACAGCCGCTCTGGGTCAGAGCCCCAAACATGCCGCTTCTATGATGAGCTGCATGCCATTTTAGGGGGTTCAGCCACCACTACCCCACCCGTGTTGTTTGACTCCTTCAATGGAGATGGAGGCAATACGGAAGCAGGTTTTGGGGACGAAGAAGATGATGATGAGGAGGAGGTTGTAGATAGCGCACAGCAAGCAAGCGGAGAAACCGGTTTTCCCGACAGCCAGGAACTGTTTCTCACCCTAGACCTGGAGCCAGTACCCCCCGAACCCACCCAAGGCTGCCTCCTGGACCCAGCAGGCAGAGAAGGGACCTCTGGTGAGTGTACCTTTTAAAATACTATACATGGTTTAAAAGCAATCATGTGAAAGGATTACTTTGCCCTGGCATTTGCGGTTCTCCTAGATGTAGTCCTAAAGCCTTTGCAAAAGGTTTCTGGGGAGGGCAGCCTTATTGCGTCCTTCATGGTAGGACACTTTACCACTCCAGGCCAGTAACACGTACTCGGGAATCATTGTAGAACAAAGCATTGCAGTGTATGTTTGCTGGCATTCAAACAACATCCGTTCTTTATCTCTCTGTGTTATCCTCAGGAGAGTGAGATATAATTCATGGTCACCTGGTTGAAATAGAGTGCTTTTCTTCAGGGGACACTCAGAGGAGCCCATTCCTGCTGGGCTGTTTGCCTGTGGCTAAACAGAAATGTTCCCCGCTGTTAGCCACAGGGAGGGGGGAAGGTTGAGGGGGTAGTCACGCGGGGGGGGAGGAGGCAAAATGCGACCTTTTAAACGAAAGCACATGTGCTATGTATGTAATGTTAACAGCAAGGTTTACCCTGAAAGAGTGTAGCCACTGTTTTATAAAATGTGTCTTTTTAAATACCGCTGTCCTTTTTTTTTTCTCCACCAGCTGCATGTGTTTCAATGATCACAGGATCTTCTCCTTCCCAGAGGCTACTGAAGCTTAGAAAGAAAAAAAAAAGCACTCGCGATGAAATGTTCTCCGAGCTCATGCTGTCCTCCCACACTGACAGAGCACAGACGAATGCATGGAGGCAAATAATGTCAGAGTGCAGGAAAGCACAAAATGACCGGGAGGAGAGGTGGTGGGCTGAAGAGAGTAAGTGGCGGGCTGAAGAGAGTAAGTGGTGGGCTGAAGACAGGGCTGAAGCTCAAATGTGGCGGCAGCGTGATGAGAGGAGGCAGGATTCAATGCTGAGGCTGCTGCAGGACCAAACCAGTATGCTCCAGTGTATGGTTGAGCTGCAGCAAAGACAGCTGGAGCACAGACTTCCACTGCAGCCCCTCTGTAACCAACCGCCCTCCTCCCCAAGTTCCATAGCCTCCACACCCAGACGCCCAAGAATGCGGTGGGGGGGCCTCCGGCCAACCAGCCACTCCACCACAGAGGATTGCCCAAAAAAAAGAAGGCTGTCATTCAATAAATTTTAAAGTTGTAAACTTTTAAAGTGCTGTGCTTACAGTGCTGTGTGGCATTTTCCTTCCCTCCTCCACCACCCCTCCTGGGATACCTTGGTAGTCATCCCCCTATTTGTGTGATGAATGAATAAAGAATGCATGAATGTGAAGCAACAATGACTTTATTGCCTCTGCAAGCGGTGATTGAAGGGAGGAGGGGTGGGTGGTTAGCTTACAGGGAAGTAGAGTGAACCAAGGGGCGGGGGGTTTCATCAAGGAGAAACAAACAGAACTTTCACACCGTAGCCTGGCCAGTCATGAAACTGGTTTTCAAAGCTTCTCTGATGCGTACCGCGCCCTCCTGTGCTCTTCTAACCGCCCTGGTGTCTGGCTGCGCGTAACCAGCAGCCAGGCGATTTGCCTCAACCTCCCACCCCGCCATAAACGTCTCCCCCTTACTCTCACAGATATTGTGGAGCACACAGCAAGCAGTAATAACAGTGGGAATATTGGTTTCGCTGAGGTCTAAGCGAGTCAGTAAACTGCGCCAGCGCGCCTTTAAACGTCCAAATACACATTCTACCACCATTCTGCACTTGCTCAGCCTGTAGTTGAACAGCTCCTGACCACTGTCCAGGCTGCCTGTGTATGGCTTCATGAGCCATGGCATTAAGGGGTAGGCTGGGTCCCCAAGGATACATATAGGCATTTCAACATCCCCAACAGTTATTTTCTGGTCTGGGAATAAAGTCCCTTCCTGCAGCTTTTGAAACAGACCAGAGTTCCTGAAGATGCGAGCATCATGCACCTTTCCCGGCCATCCCACGTTGATGTTGGTGAAACGTCCCTTGTGATCCACCAGAGCTTGCAGCACTATCGAAAAGTACCCCTTGCGGTTTATGTACTCGGCGGCTTGGTGCTCCAGTGCCAAGATAGGGATATGGGTTCCGTCTATAGCCCCACCACAGTTAGGGAATCCCATTGCAGCAAAGCCATCCACTATGACCTGCTCATTTCCCAGGGTCACTACCCTTGATATCAGCAGATCTTTGATTGCGTGGGCTACTTGCATCACAGCAGCCCCCACAGTAGATTTGCCCACTCCAAATTGATTCCCAACTGACCGGTAGCTGTCTGGCGTTGCAAGCTTCCACAGGGCTATCACCACTCGCTTCTCAACTGTGAGGGCTGCTCTCATCTTGGTATTCATGTGCCTCAGGGCAGGGGAAAGCAAGTCACAAAGTTCCATGAAAGTGCCCTTGCGCATGCGAAAGTTTTGCAGCCACTGGGAATCGTCCCAGACCTGCAACACTATGCGGTCCCACCAGTCTGTGCTTGTTTCCCGAGCCCAGAATTGGCGTTCCACAGCATGAACCTGCCCCATTAGCACCATGATGCATGCATTGGCAGGGCCCATGCTTTCAGAGAAATCTGTGTCCATGTCCTGATCACTCACATGACCGCGCTGACGTCGCCTCCTCGCCCGGTATCGCTTTGCCAGGTTCTGGTGCTGCATATACTGCTGGATAATGTGTGTGGTGTTTAATGTGCTCCTAATTGCCAAAGTGAGCTGAGCGGCCTCCATGCTTGCCTTGGTATGGCGTCCGCACAGAAAAAAGGCGCGGAACGATTGTCTGCCGTTGCTCTGATGGAGGGAGGGGCGACTGACGACATGGCTTACAGGGTTGGCTTCAGGGAGCTAAAATCAACAAAGGGGGTGCCTGCACATCAAGGAGTATTTCAGGCAGGACTGCACGGAGGGTTCCAATAAGAAATGGTGCACCTAAGTTATCGTTCTTATTGGAACAAGGAGGTTAGCCTGGCCTCTGATTGATACATGGCTAGATTTACCTCGCTGCACCTTCTCTGTGAGTGACTGCAGTGTGACCTAGAGGAATGAGTCCCCTAGACAGGGGAGGAGGCAAATGAGTACAAAACAAATCTGGTCTATTTCTTGTTTTGACCCACTCCATCTATCTTTTACATCTTTGGCTGGCAGCAGATGGTGCAGAAGGACTGCATGCCATCCACATCTCATGGCTGCTCGGCAGAAGATGGTACAGAACGACTGCTAGCCATCCTCATCTCTTGCCTGCCTGGCAGAAGATGGTACAATACGACTGCTAGCAATCCTCATCTCTTGCCTGCCTGGCAGAAGATGGTACAGTATGACTGCTAGCAGTCCATATCGCCTGCCTGCTCACCATAAGACGGTTCAATAGGACTGACTGAAGGACTAAAAAGAATGACCTGGTCAAGTCACTCCAAATTTAGTCCCTGCGCCCATGTCTGCCATGTGGCCAGGAGCACCTCGGACACGACGAGGACGACTACCAGTCATATTACACCATCTGCTGCCAGAAGGCAATGGGTTGCTGCTACTGTGCAGCAAAGCCGTACCGCGTCTGCCAGCACCCAGGAGACATAGGGTGACGGTTACCTGAGCGGGCTCCATGCTTGCCGTGGTATGGCGTCTGCACAGGTAACTCAGGAAAAAAGGCGCGAAATGATTGTCTGCCCTTGCTTTCACGGAGGGAGGGAGGGAACGGGGGCCTGACGATACATACCCAGAACCACCCGCGACAATGTTTTAGCCCCATCAGAGTGCTCCATTGTGACTGCTCTGGACAGCACTCTCAGATGCCCGATTGTTTGCCGTTGCTCTGACGCCGGGAGGGGCGACTGAGGACATGGCTTACAGGGTTGGCTTCAGGGAGCTAAAATCAACAAAGGGGGTGGCTTTACATCAAGGAGTATTTCAGGCAGGACTTCACGGAGGGTTCCAATAAGAAATGGTGCACCTAAGTTATTGTCCTTATTGGAACAAGAAGGTTAGCCTGGCCTCTGATTGATACATGGCTAGATTTACCTCGCTGCACCTTCTCTGTGAGTGACTGCAGTGTGATCTAGAAGAATGAGTCCCCTAGACAGGGGAGGGGGGGAAGCAAATGAGTACAAAACAAATCTGGTCTATTTCTTGTTCTGACCCACTCCATCTATCTTTTACATCTTTGGCTGGCAGCAGACGGTGCAGAAGGACTGCATGCCATCCACATCTCATGGCTGCTCGGCAGAAGATGGTACAGAACGACTGCTAGCAGTCCGTATCGCCTGCCCGCTCACCATAAGACGGTTCAATAGGACTGACTGCAGGACTAAAGAGAATGACGTGGTCAAGTCACTCCAAATTTAGTCCCTGCGCCCATGTCTGCCCAGGCGCTCCCAGCCGACGTGGCCAGGAGCACCTCGGACATGACGATGACGGCTACCAGTCGTACTGTACCGTCTGCTGCCACAAGGCAAGGGGTTGCTGCTACTGTGTAGCAATGCCGTACCGCGTCTGCCAGCACCCAGGAGACATAGGGTGACGGTTACCTGAGCGGGCTCCATGCTTGCAGTGGTATGGCGTCTGCACAGGCAACTCAGGAAAAAAGGCGCGAAATGATTGTCTGCCCTTGCTTTCACGGAGGGAGGGAGGGAACGGGGGCCTGACGATATGTACCCAGAACCACCTGCGACAATGTTTTAGCCCCATCAGGCATTGGGATCTCAACCCAGAATTCCAATGGGCAGCGGAGACTGCGGGAACTGTGGGATAGCTACCCACAGTGCAACCCTCCGGAAGTCGACTCTAGCCTCGGTACTGTGGAAGTGCTCCGCCGAGTTAATGCACTTAATGCACTTAGAGCATTTTCTGTGGGGACACACACACTCGAATATATAAAACCGATTTCTAAAAAAACGACTTCTATAAATTCGACCTTATTCCGTAGTGTAGACATACCCTATGAGTATTTTTGCACAGCTATTTGCTAGGGATATATACATTATACATCATGTTAAATTGTCATCCAATTATTGTTCCTTTTGTTTAGATTAGAGTCCTCCATGGTTTATACATGCGAGTATGGAAAATATGGTTGGGATATTTTTTATTCATATTTTTAATCAAATAACATTTGCTCATGATCATTTAAGATGTTTTAGCTTGTCTAACATACATTTGTTTTTTATTTTTTCACATAGAAGGCAAAAACGCAAACATAGTATGTTTTTTTTTCCAACAAAATTTTTATTTTCTAATGTACTTTCATACAGACGTATGCACTTCAGAATAGCCTAGCTTCCCCTTAACCTATCTGATGATTAGCTGGAGAAATATTTGTTCAGCAGTATGTATTCTCCACAGAATTAATTTTTAATTAAGTAAGTACTCTCATGGCCAAAGGCATTGGTTGCTTTTGGGGAATAGCTAACATGGATTACGAGGCACATTATTCTGGAGGAAGAAACATTTTAAAGTTTACCATTTGAAATGCCTTAAAGTCACATACTGGATAGGCTTTTAGAAAGTTTGTTTTATATATGAGATGGATAAGCTAGTTCTGTTCTAATGAAATAAGAACTAAACTGAACCTTTGGCAAAACCTCAAATGTAACCTGAGCAGCACATGATAGAACCATATCACCTCTTTTGTGAATACATTATCTTGCAAACTAATCAAACATGGTCCTGTTATTACTTCCAAAATAGACTGTGCCATTCTTTCCCCATGAGCCAGTACTTGTCCAATGTCACAGTGTAGTGGTAGGGGACACTAGACTCCTTGAGAGGCCCATCTTTAAAATGAGATATAAAAGTTACTAATAACTCATGAATGTGTTTGCATGAGCCACTGGGTCTAGCTGAATTCCAGCTTGGATAATCACATGTAGCCTTCTTAAATAAGCCTTTCCCTGTGGTATTTATAGCTGTAGTATCCAGTAGCACTAAACTGGTTGTATTTCTGTGCTTCCCAAACAAATAAAGGATACAAAACACACATGACATACAACTCTACATCTCTTTAATGTATTTTGTTTTTGATGAGTTGTGGGTGTTGTACTTGTGAATAGGCTTAGGGTCAAAGAGAGAATTTTGCATTTTGCTCTGAAGTTCATGGTCAACCTGATCTCTTCCATGACTGAGTTCCAGATTTCTGAGCCATTCGTTGAGAAAACTTCACACATAGATTTCATTCTTGATGTTGACAGCTCCATTTTTCCAATGTATCACAGCTGTAATTGGAGATCATAGTTAACCTTTTACATATTTTCCTAATTTCTTTGAATTTTCCAGTTCTGATTATTCTCAGTGTCAAAATTACAAGAAAAAAATCTTCTCATACAGTAAATCCCACTCAGTCATAATCAGAAGGCAACAAAACTTAATGAGAAACTCTTAAATTGTGTATTTATCCAAGATGAACTCACTCACAAAGCTTTTGTAAGGGTTATCCCATATCTATATCTATCTATCTATGTTTTTTTTTCCTTTTGTCCCAAGCATGAGTAACACGCTTCTGGCGATACCCAGAGCTGCGAGCCACTGTGTTACCTCTCTGCCTCAGCAAGAGTGAATTTTGCTGGTGATTAGACAGTGTGTCAGCTCCCTGCCACATCAGGCTGTCTTCTTCATTATCAAACTCCTCCAACCTCTCCCAGCACAAACCTCACCTAACAGGTAACAATCAGTGAATTCCAGCCCCAAGCTTCTCAGAGATGTTTCTCTTCAATGCACAGCCCTTATTAAGTTTACTGCTCTGTTAAAGAGCTAGTACCTCATACCCTATTAATGTAACTAGGTAAAAAAAAACCCACCTTTCCCTTCAAAACACAGCACTGAATTGGTTTATAGTAAAAATAAAAACAAGTTTATTAACAAAATAATCATGGATTAAGTGTTTGTTACCTAGTGAAAAAGATGAACGGCAGAGCTGGTTACAAGCAAATACAAGTGAAAACACTCATCTAAAAGTCTAAGACTTAATCTAGCATGATACAGTCTTAGGTCGAGATGGTTTCTCTCACACACAAGTTTCCTTTTCAGCTTTTTACTGGTCAGTCTGGCCAGAATGTATCACAGAGATCATATCAGTTGATTTCTTTGTCTCCTAGGATGAAAGAAAAAGATGGAGTCTCTCTCTGTTCCTTATATTCCCAAAAGGATATCTTTGTCTTACAAGTCAGGAAGGCCTCCTGAAGATTCAGTCTCCTTTGACTCTCTGGAGTATAGGAACCATGTTAATTCTGTCTCTCAAGTTCAGGACCAGGTTAACCCCCACTGGTTTATCTTGGTGGCTTTGTTTATTGATCACAGGTGAATTGAAGTAAACCTACATTCCTTTGTCTAGGACAAACCTGTTGATCACCTTTACTAGGCTTGTCTGTCTTGTATAAACATATTCTAGTAACATAATACAGAGAAAGAATGAGGAGTACTTGTGTCACCTTATAGACTAACACATTTATTTGGGCATAAGCTTTTGTGGGCTAAAGTCCACTTCATTAGATGCATGCAGTGGAAAATACAGTAGGAACATATATATACAGAGAACATGAAAAAATGTGTGTTGCCATAGCAACTTCTTTTTGCTGATACAGACTAACACGGCTACCACTCTGAAAATAATACAGGGAGAATTCATAACTTCATATATAACATTAACACATGCAGTTTACAATGATATTAATAATCAGCATGTTAATAACTTTCATATGATACCCTACAAAACATATTTTGTACAAATATTATTGCAATAGAGTGTAGGGTGTGAATACAGAGATACCTATGGTCAAAACACCTAATATGAAAATGCGGTCCTTTTGGTATAAGTGCAAAAACCTATTTTTATTTGTACTACATTGGTAATTTTGAAGGGTTAATTACACATTTTTAAACATAGGTGACTGAAAAACTAGTTGAAAAACAATACTCAAAGAGGAATTATTGATGGTTCATTGTCAAAATGAGAGGATTTATCTAGTGCAGGGATCAACAACCTTTGGCACGCGGCCTGCCAGGGTAAGTCCCCTGGTAGGCCGGGCTGGTGGGAGCAATCAGTCAAACCTGCGGACGCGGCAGATAAACAAACCAGCCCGGCCCACCAGGGGGCTTACCCTGGCGAGCCACATGCCAAAGGTTGTGATCCCACACCTAGTGGGATCCCATGGGGGGGTCTGCCATGGTTCTGATACTTTCAACATTTTCTTTAGTGACTTAGATCAGTGGTTCTCAAACTAAGGTTGCTGCTTGTTCAGGGAAAGCCCCTGCCAGGCCGGGCCAGTTTGTTTAGCTGCCGCGTCCACAGGTTCGGGGCTCCCACTGACCGTGGTTCGCCAGGCCAATGGGGGCTGCAGGAAGGGCGGCCAGCACATCCCTCTGCCCGCACCACTTCCCGCAGCCCCATTGGCCTGGAGCAGCAGACCGTGTCCAGTGGGAGCCGTGATCGGCCGAACCTGTGGACGCAGCAGGTAAACAAACCGGCCCGGCCTGCCAGGGGCTTTCCCTGAACAAGCAGCGGCCCTAGTTTGAGAACCACTGACTTAGATAATGGAATGGAGAATATGTTTATAAAAATTTTAGATGACACCAAACTGGGAATGATTGCAAGCACTTTGGAGGGCAGTATTAGAATTCAAAATGACCTGGACAAAGTGGACAGTTGGTGTGAAATCAACAAGAGGAAATTCAATAAAGACAAGTGCAAAGTACTCTACTTATGAAAGAAAAATCAAATGCACAAAACAAAAATGGGGAATAACTGGCTATGCAGTATCACTGATGAACAGTATCTGGGAGTCATAGTGGATCACAAATTGAGTATTAGCTAACAAAATGATGCAGATGTAAAAAAAGGCTATTATCATTCTGGTGTGTATTAACAGGAGTCTGTGTGTAAGACATGGGAAAGATATAAACAAACTGCACAGATTTCAGAGGAAAGCAACCAATATGATAAAAAGATTGAAAACCTGACAAACAAGAAAAGGTTAAAAAACTGGGTATGTTCAGTCTTGAGAAAGGGATGGTCTAGGTTTATTGGTCCTGTGTCTTCTCAGAGGCCTGGACTAGGTGACCTCTGGAGGTCCCTTCAAGCTGTACATTTCTATGACTTCGCAATTTAGTCCTAAATAAATTAAGATAGAGTATCAGGTTATTAGACACATAGGTGTGTGTGACAAAATGATCAATTAGAACTTCTTGTAAGGAATAATTAAATAATGATTCAAGACAGTGTAATATTTAGACACTTTTGCAATAGCTTATACTTTTGTAGTTTAGTTGCGATAACAATGCTGGAACTGAGCCTGACAAGGGAATCGCCTCCTTCAGCTACACAAAGCTGAGGCAAAGGCAGCACATTTATTTTTAAAGCAGGAGACATTGGTCTTGTGACAAAAATTAATATGCTACCTTTCTGCACTGAAACCACGCAGTTACCTGTATTGTTATCCTCGATGTGCATGATAACAAACTGATATGTGTGTATATATGTACGTCTGCCTTCAGCTGGACTGAATCAGAACTGTGTAACTGTCAGTCATAGGCTTTATATTGTTTAAAACTAATATAGATTCTACTTGAGCTCAAGTAATATTGAACTCTGCTTTTGGAGCAGAAGGATCCAAGTTTTATCATTAGGGATTTCTGAATGGCCTGGTGTGCAGCATAATGAGAATTGTGAAGTCTTAGAGGTTACAGAATGGTTACACATATAAAGGTATTATCATTCTCACATCAGAAGTGGTAACTGGGAAAGTCTATTCCTAGGAAGAATGGGAAACCTTTTTGTTCTACAGTTAGTAGTATCTGCAGGTATACATACTAATACATCACCATATATCACAATGGCAGGTGAGCCAGCAAGGCATAGAGATGAATAGCATTAGAGAGAGATACTGCAATCAAATGTTATATTTCTAGGTATAAGCTGTGTGATAAAGTTCTGTCCTTGCCTCCGTGAATCCCGCATTTCCTGGCGGATTTCGCTAGCCTCAGAGGCTCACTGTGACCCTCCACGTAACCCTTTGTTATCTAGAGACAAGGGTCACAGTCCACTGAGCCATTTTCATCATAAGCCAGCAAGGGAGGTGAGGAGAAGTTATCCTTCCTTGCACAGTCTCTGTTATCTCCCAGTCTCAGTGATTAATCAGGAGGCAAAGGTGGGGGGGGGGAGCCCGGGCCCACCCTCTACTCCGGGCTCCAGCCCAGGGACCCTAATAGTATCAGCTATGGTAGCTGACCTTTTAGAAATGGACAAGTACAATTCCCTGGGCTACTTCGCCCATAGCAGCCCTCACTTCCTCAAGCTCCACTTCACCCTTACCTCAGCGCCTCCTTCCTTGTGCCTGATATGGTGTGTACTACTCAGCCTCTCCAACAGCACAACTTCCTTCCACAGCTCCTGACATGCACACCTTCCCAACTGGCTGGGAGGCTTTTAACTAGTTTTAGCCAGCCCCTGATTGGCTTCAGTGTCCGAATCAACCTAGCATTCTCCCTGCCTTCTGGAAAGTTCTTAATTGGCCCCAGGTGTCTTAATTGACCTAGAGCAGCTTCCATTTCACTTAACCTGTTTAGCCTGGAGCTAATATATCTATCTCCCACTACTTTTCTATAGCCATCTGGCCTTGCCCCATCACAGCTGTTATTAGGAGCCATCAGGAAGGAACCAACCCACATGTATGATGTTTCACAACTGGCAAAGTGCCGTATAGAAGTTTTAATTTTACTTTGAGAATAAGGCAAGGATCAGTGCTGGAGGTAGAATCAGGCCTAGACAGAACAACAGTCTGAAGTTGTGTGGTGGAAAAAAAAAAAAAAAAAACTTTTCTGGCCTAATGCTACTGTTTGTCAAGTTTATTGTGGGAAGAGAGAAGTGTGCCATGTCCCATTGCAGTGAGTTCTCTCTCAGCTGGAAAGCAATGGCTGGTTCTGGGGAAAAAAAAAAAAAACAGTCCCATCTTGCTAGTGATAAATGACAATACCATGATAAATAACAATACTAAAGATATAATAATTTATAGCACTTTTCATGTTATGTGTTTTTTGCGCCAGCACTGGTTATGATCAAACTAAAAATGCAATCCAAAATAGATTTGGGAAGAAAAATGTAATATTTCATCCCATCTTGTCTGATGGCCCTTGATCAACTGAACTAATATTCAGTGCTTCAATTCAGCCTGATCTCTGCCTGACAACTGCAACATAAACTTCCCCAGATCTTTAGGAAGTCTGGACTGAGATCCATCTGCTATCTTGTAATTGGGAAGTTATGTCCTGAATGTAGTGAGGGAAAGTAGATGTCTTAAATATCACTGAAATACTGCAGAAAAGTCAAGTCAGACTTAAAACAGTGACTGCAAATGTAGATTTAAAATGACTCACAGGGAGTGATATCTGCTGCAGACCTGCACTGTTGATGGGAATTTCATCTGTAAGATACAGAAAGCATGTGGTAAAAAATAGCATTGAAAGATATCATGGGGTTCCCATAGAATTTCAAAGTCTTGCAACAATGATGGGGATCCTACATGTATTAATCTATTGACACAGCCTACAGTGCTCACACTGGGGGGGTGGGGTGGGGTGGAAATAGATTTAAAGGTTATATTCTTCTTCCCAAATCCATTATTGATTACATTATTTTATTATATTCAGGTTCATAGCAAACACATTACAGTGTGCTGTAAAATGCAGTAGTTAGTTTTGCCATATACCTTTCTAAAACTGAGGGTCTATGCCTACAAACATAGCTTGTAATCAACTGCTTTCAGGATGCCCTCTTCAGCATTGTTTAAACCTTTCCATGTGTACCCCAGCCATGTACACACAAGTTGCATATTGCTGTATTCCATAAATCTATGAAATTCAATGAAATAGATAATTTGGGTACAACGAAAGAAGGAAAAAACAGATTTCTTATAGTAAGTTGTTACTGATAATAAGTAAAGACACAAAGGTACCAAGCTAACACACTATATTGTTACAGCTAGACTTCCCAAAACATATTTTTCAGAATGCTAAACATTTATAAAACCCTCAGATGTTATAGTACAGAAAGAAGCAAAGTCAAAGTGAATAGAAAAAAAAAAGTTTTAAACCCTGGTAATGTATTTATCAGCTCTAGTTATAAATATGTCAACCTAGATTGAGGATACAATACTCGAGAGGATAACAACATTAGCAAAAGAATGAAAAGAAAAGAAAGTCAACAAGTATCATGGGAGAGGCATGATTTATTTCTGGGCATTGAAAGAAGTTAAATCAAACAAGTTCAAATGTAAATATTTGGAAATTTCCCTGAGTACATAAAGTTCAATGCATGAGAAAAATGCACAAGTTGTACTAATATCAGTAGAGTGGAGGACAGTCTTGTCAGGGTGCATGGGCAGGCTTTCCCTTCTGAGACCCTTTACCAGTCTCCTGAGTGTACCCCTTTCAAGTGTTGGACCCATGTTTCCACTTCTCTTTGGGGTGGAATACCACAACCTATCCACTCTCTGACTGGGTCTCTGGTTACACCTCCCTAGCTGCCAACTGTGCTACCTAGCAGGCTTAACTGGTCTTGGATGCTGCCAGAGTTCTTCAGGGGTCTGTGATCTGTAATAGCATGCAGTGACCAGGAAGCAGTTTCTGCAGAACAAAGTATTATTTATTTTGCCTGAATGGTACACAGGGCTTAGAGGAGTAAATTTAAGTACAACAAAGAGACCTGTGCAAACATTTTCTTACCTATGCTTGGCATTCTTCTCAAGCTCCTTGGTTGGTTAGCTCCATGATTTAGCCTTGGTGCCCGCTGTTATCTTGGGACACCAGGTTACAGGTACTTGGCAACAAACCCTGAATATCAGTCAGAATGTGTGCTGACTCTGTGTTCCGCTCAGCTTTCAGCTGAGCTGACTGTCCCCCGCACCCCACCCTTTGACCAGGGGCATCTTTTTAACCCCTCAGGGTCTTTTAATATCAGTCTAAGCCTTGGGAAGAGAAAGTCATCATAATTTGGATGGAGACAGCCAGGTAGGTTCTTCCCACAGTTTATGGCCCAGACATTGTTGTTTTAAGTTCTTTGAAGTGGGTACCTGAAAGGCCGTCTTTGTCATTGTTTTTCCCCTCTCTGGGCTCCTTAACAACCCCCGTTAGAGCGTTGGGAAGACACAGCGCCAGGTATCAGGAGAGGCGGGTTTGTCCCGAGGGTCCAGCCAGGCATGGAGGGTGGAGAGTGCCAGACAGGGAAAGTCGGGTCGGTCGGTCACCCCCATCTGTGTGAGAGAGGTGTACGGGAGTGTGCGTGTGTATCACCTCTCCCTGTATGAACCCTAAAGCCTTGAAGATAAGTCAAATAAAAAGGATCCAACTACACAGTATTTCTTCTTAACAGGGGGCTCAGTCAACTTGATGTTAATTTGAACATTTCTACTGCATAGTTCTGATAGATTGCCATTGAGCTCACATAAATACGACTAATTTTACCAGGTGTACCATATTCAGCATAGGGAAATATGGTTACCCTATGTCTACACAGCGTGTTAGGTCGGTCTAACTACATCACTCAGGGGTGTGGATTTTTCACACCCTAGAGTGACATAGTTATACTGAAATAGATCTGTAGTGTAGACCAGTGGTTCTCAAACTAGGGCCGCCGCTTGTTCAGGGAAAGCCCTTGGAGGGCTGGGCCAGTTTGTTTACCTGCTGCGTTTGCAGGTTCGGCCTATCACGGCTTCCACTGGCTACGGTTCACTGCTCCAGGCCAATGGGGGCTGCAGGAAGTGCGGCCAGCACATCCCTCAGCCCAGGCCACTTCCCAGGACAGTCTCTACGCAAAAGAATAAATGAACACAAATCAGATGTCAAGAATTCTAACATTCAAAAACCAGTCAGAGAACACTTCAACCTCTCTGGTCACTCAATTACAGACCTAAAAGTCACAATACTCCAACAAAAAAATTTCAAAAAACAGACTCCAACGAGAAACTTCAGAATTAGAATTAATTTGCAAACTGGACACCATTAAATTAGGCTTGAATAAAAACTGGGAGTGAATGGGTCATTACACAAAGTAAAAACTATTTCCCCATGCTAATTTTTCCCCTTCTGTTACTCACACCTTCTTGTCAACTGTTGGAAATGGGCCATCCTGACTATCACTACAAAAGTTTCTTTTCTCCTGCTGATAAAAGCCCACCTTAATTGATTAGTCTCGTTATACTTGGTATGGCAACACCCATTTTTTCATGTTCTCTGTGTATATATATCTTCCTACTGTATTTTCCACTGCATACATCCGATGAAGTGGGCTTTAGCCCACGAAAGCTTATGCCCAAATAAATTTGTTAGTCTCTAAGGTGTCTCTAAGGTCACCACTTAAACGTTTATGCAGATACTTTATGGGTCAGGAGATGGGAAATGTTTTTGCAACCCTCAAGATGAAGTGGGATAATAGATAGTCCAGTCTGAACACAAGTCAGGAAGCAAGATAAAGGAAATATGTTTAACTGATGAAGAGTTTGATTGCAGTCCCACAGCAGTCATTGTCTAGAACTCTTCTGATCTCTAACTAATAAATCACCTAGACATATTGACAGTATTGTAAGAAATTACCAGAGATCAAATTTGGGTGTTAAGAAATATTCAAAGCAAGGAGCATGGAAAATTTAAAGAGACTTTCTTCCATGTAATTGGTCTGACACATGGCAAATGTGTATAAATCTAATGTGTATAAATACATAGTAACACATGTTGACAGTGAAAACATAGGCTTTAAGTGCAAGTCAAATTGAACAAAATTTTAAAAAGGACAACCGTGAAACATATCTTACATTAAGAACAAACACTTCAAAAAATGTCCAGAAACGTGTGGAGAAAGAATTAAAAAGTGAATTAAACAGCAGACTATATGCTGAGAAAAGCTGAATAAATTTCTAAGAATGTTTGGAGTGTTGCATCACAGAAAGCCTGTAATTTTACTTCTGAATGGGGAAGAATATAGGTATCAGAAAAGAAGAGTTATGCAATCATTTGTTAGTGAATGTAATAGTTAAAGTTGCAAAATATTTTCCTTTGCAACCTAGCCATTTTCTATTGTAGGTCTTTGTTTTTGCAACCAAACTACTGAAATATTTTATTGTATGTAGTGATGAAGGGTTTTAAATTGATATTTTAACAATATATTAATAAATTAATATATTTCCAGATCATGTAATATGCATTTGAGGGTTATTTTATTTTAGTAATGAATGGTTGAGATTTATATTATGTACATAAGGTTATATGGTGAAGCCTGTTCTACATACTTGCAATTTAGGTTCTTCTACAGTGCCCATGAGTGTTCATACTGTAGATAATTTTTGGTTCCTCATACATAAGTGAAACTCTTCTCTACAGGTTATGATGCACGTTTAGAAAGTTTGTTTTGTTTTGTTTTCAGCAGACTTCTGTGCTTACTTCTATTGATTAGTAGTTTGCTCCACAACTATTCCCATTCATCTACTTTGCATTGCTAGGTACAACTCAACATGAGTAAGAGTAGCAGAAGTGAACCCTCTTAATATTTTGCAAATATTTTGTCATTGAATGTATGTATTTATTTTTTGAGTGTGGGGGACAGAAATAGGGTCACATTGACCAGTACTCACTGTCTGTTGTGTTGCAGGAATAGTGAGAATCAGGTAGAGTATATCCCTATTCTGGCCCATGCATGGTATTGCTTCTTTCATCGTTGTTTGACATCATATAACCTTTCAATGAGAGGAGACAATATCTGGTCAAATTATTTGAAACTGCTGCACTGACTACCATATTATGTAGTCATTTTCTTCTGCATTAAGATGGTGTAAAATGCTATCACTGATTTAAGTGTGTGGAGCAGTATCATCTGGTGACATTTTATACCCATGTTCCATTTGCACAAATGTAATTGACTACATAAGTGTCATGAAAGCAGAACTTAAATCAGTATGTTTTCCAAAGGCAAAGATTCCTGAAAATCAAACTGATAAGATCAAAAGATATAAACAGAAGGATATAGCTGTTCTTTTGTTAAAGTTAAACCAAACCAAAGCCTTTCTGTAGCTATCTGAAACTGTGATGCTGTTATCTTAAGATTTATTATCTTCCGCTATTCTGAAGTACAAGAAAGGCTCTTTGAAATTTAAAATTCTTTCTCTCTCTGTGTCTGTACAGTTGCAGCAACAAATGACCAAGCAAGAAAATCCCAAGGTTAAAAACCAATCTTGATTCATTGCATCGTACCAGAGGGTGTGACAATAACTATGTCACTATTCTGAATCGTTGTGATAGTCACGATGAGGCAGATGAAGGCTTGAGTTTCAGAAACACATTTCAGCTTTTTTGCTTCAGCTCTCAAGGCACTTGCACTGAGAATGTGATGGTAGGCGTAGTCATCTTTTCCTTAGCCCCCCACCCCTTCCACTCCTGCCTCCCCTGAACTGTAACTATCTCTCAAAGTGAAATTTCTCTCTCTCATTCTTTATCAACCACATCAGTGCCCCAACCTGGAACTATTCTGCTGCCAGCTTCCTTGCCACTTATCTGCAACTAACAATCCATCTCCACAATATCACCCTCTAAGTTTCCCTCTTGGTATCATATACAGTCCCATCTACTTATTAAGACTGTCCACTTACTGAAATTCTTCAGTGATCCCTGTCTCTACCATTAAAAATGAAAATCCATATTAAAGAAAATAAACCCATAATCTGAGTGAGTTTTGCTTTGAGATTTCAGATTAATTTGAATCCAAAATGTGGGAGGAGAATACGAGCCCATCCCTGTAGAAACCAGAATAAATGTATGCAGGAGCTTTAGGGTATGCCTACACTTTAGAGCAGTGTGGAGAGTACAGACACTGCATGCCCAGCCTGTATTGGTATAAATAGCAGTGTAGACAGTGAGACACAGTGCTTAGATGAGTAAAATGCCCTTCACATCTGAATCCTAGGATATATAGCCTAAACAGCTCTCTACATGCCTAAGCTGCACCTGTCATGTCTACACAGCTATGTTTAGCAGTGTAGTGTCTTGCTGCCCCACAGCCTTTTACTGCCACATGTGGTTACATGCAGCAATGAGTGTGAACGCAGCCCACCTTTCACTGTGGCACATAGATCCACGTATCCTACACTCTAACCCAGTGGCAGACCAGGTCTTAAGTGAAGCCCCTTGAGGCTTCGTCTTTGGGATATCTGGGATGCTGCTCACTTATGAAAGTGAGTAGATTCAAAATATAATAAATCTCATATCTATGTGCCTTATACAGGAGCTAAAGCAATAGCCCTTCCAGATTCTCCACTGCCTTACACCTTGTAATTATTTACACCTGTTCAAAGTAAGTGGTGAGTTTTGCTACTTTGCACAGGTGTAAATAATAACACCAGGTGCAAGGCATCAATGAGTCATACCTGAAGAATTCATCTCGGAGGTTCTCTGGTGTTCCAGTCTGCATAGTGCACAATCTTGGAGCGGACTTCAAAGCAGCATCAGTTTACTGAACAATTTAACAGCCACACTATAGCACTATCAGAAGTGCACTAAATAATGAAATCATATAAAGAAAAAGTGAGTTACAGTATTCCACTTAAAAATTGGATTTAGAGTCGCCTAAGGGAAGCAATGCCACTAAGTTTTGTACAGTTCCAAATGCAACCTTCTCCATGTGAAATATGTCTACTAATCAGATTTTAGTCCACTGTTTTGATCCACCTTAAAATATTCTCTTTTCTGTTATAAATGCAGTTGTATGTCTTTCATGCTGCTAGTGACGGCCCTTTCAGAAGCAATTATGAAACCTGTTTCCATCACCTTTAAAGAATTTAAGACATCTCCATATTTGGGGGAAGTACAGAATTCACTGTTCATTCATGGCACACCCTTAAAGTATTACATTCAACTGACCTTTACTACTCATTATTCAGAGACATAATATTATATGCTGCAAGACAAGAAATAAACACAATAATGTTATAATGCCTAAAGGGAAACTTATTTGTTTTTTAATCAGGCTTGTGAACAGCCACTAGAAAGGCGTTGCTTTTGACTTTTGAATAGCATTAGACTTAGGCCTGGTCCACTCTAGCAATGTATGTCAGAGGAGTGGATTTTCCACACATTGTAGTGGGAGATTTTTGGATGTAAACTCTCTCTTTTTTTTTTTTTAGATTTTAAAATAAATTACACGTAATTATCCCCCGCAGATTAGAATTAATTCAGAATTGTAATACAACCAAAAATAAAGCTTCACATGACTTAATATCAAAGTTAACACTGGCAAAGAATAGCCATATGTTGAGATCAATTTTTCTTTTTTACTAGTTTGTCACTCAGTTCATGGTGAAATTCACTCCCACACAGAGGGCCAGCACGTAACCTGTCATGCATCACTGAAATCTTCAAGTAAGAGTTAAGTCATGCAAAGGTTTTATGGTGGCCCACTACCAGGACTGAATTGCACCTTTATGCACAAGTTAAGTGTCCATACTATTTATGATCGTATATAAAATAAATTATTTTTGTAAATATTAGTTACTCACTGGTTGTTGTTATTTCTCCCACACACAAACACATTTACTCTTTGGGACAAATTCAGTTACATTCATACAATCCTGTTACTTTACTGAGATTGTGCAGATGTACCTTGGTCAAAATTTGGTGCTGTGTGTGGTATACACCATTCAAAACAAAACAAGCTATTTTAACAGATTTGTATGCAATATTAGAATGAATCTTTTCTTTGTTATGGGTGTGCAAATACCACTGGATTAAGTGTCTGTGAATTATTTTGGGGAAGTTGTCTGGCTACAGGAGGTCAGACTACATGGTCACAATGATTCCTTATGACCTAGGAATTTATGAATAAAGTAACAGATACTTATCAATTGCAGCCATCCTCATTTTGTGAATTCCTTGTTGCAACTCATCAGAGACAAACTAAGGAGCCATTCACAGAGGGAAACAGTACCTCAAGTACTACATATATTGCTAAGTAGATATAAACGAAAACTTTGTGACAAAATGTTTAATTTATTTTTGCATATCTCAACTCCCGCAAACACACTTCTCAAACACCTACATCAACCATGTAGTTTATGAATAGCAAACTTAGCAGGTTATCATAGAATCATAGAATCATAGAATATAAGGGTTGGAAGGGACCCCAGAAGGTCATCTAGTCCAACCCCCTGCTCGAAGCAGGACCAATTCCCAGTTAAATCATCCCAGCCAGGGCTTTGTCAAGCCTGACCTTAAAAACCTCTAAGGAAGGAGATTCTACCACCTCCCTAGGTAACGCATTCCAGTGTTTCACCACCCCCTTAGTGAAAAAGTTTTTCCTAATATCCAATCGAAACCTCCCCCACTGCAGCTTGAGACCATTACTCCTCGTTCTGTCATCTGCTACCATTGAGAACAGTCTAGAGCCATCCTCTTTGGAACCCCCTTTCAGGTAGTTGAAAGCAGCTATCAAATCCCCCCTCATTCTTCTCTTCTGCAGGCTAAACAATCCCAGCTCCCTCAGCCTCTCCTCATAACTCATGTGTTCCAGACCCCTAATCATTTTTGTTGCCCTTCGCCGGACTCTCTCCAATTTATCCACATCCTTCTTGAAGTGTGGGGCCCAAAACTGGACACAGTACTCCAGATGAGGCCTCACCAATGTCGAATAGAGGGGAACGATCACGTCCCTCGATCTGCTCGCTATGCCCCTACTTATACATCGCAAAATGCCATTGGCCTTCTTGGCAACAAGGGCACACTGCTGACTCATATCCAGCTTCTCGTCCACTGTCACCCCTAGGTCCTTTTCCGCAGAACTGCTGCCTAGCCATTCGATCCCTAGTCTGTAGCTGTGCATTGGGTTCTTCCGTCCTAAGTGCAGGACCCTTCACTTATCCTTATTGAACCTCATCAGATTTCTTTTGGCCCAATCCTCCAATTTGTCTAGGTCCTTCTGTATCCTATCCCTCCCCTCCAGCCTATCTACCACTCCTCCCAGTTTAGTATCATCCGCAAATTTGCTGAGAGTGCAATCCACACCATCCTCCAGATCATTTATGAAGATATTGAACAAAACCGGCCCCAGGACCGACCCTTGGGGCACTCCACTTGATACCGGCTGCCAACTAGACATGGAGCCATTGATAACTACCCGTTGAGCCCGACAATCTAGCCAGCTTTCTACCCACCTTGTAGTGCATTCATCCAGCCCATACTTCCTTAACTTGCTGACAAGAATACTGTGGGAGACCGTGTCAAAAGCTTTGCTAAAGTCAAGATACAATACATCCACTGCTTTCCCTTCATCCACAGAACCAGTAATCTCATCATAGAAGGCGATTAGATTAGTCAGACATGACCTTCCCTTGGTGAATCCATGCTGGCTGTTCCTGATCACTTTCCTCTCATGCAAGTGCTTCAGGATTGATTCTTTGAGGACCTGCTCCATGATTTTTCCAGGGACTGAAGTGAGGCTGACTGGCCTGTAGTTCCCAGGATCCTCCTTCTTCCCTTTTTTAAAGATTGGCACTACATTAGCCTTTTTCCAGTCATCCGGGACTTCCCCGGTTCGCCACGAGTTTTCAAAGATAATGGCCAATGGCTCTGCAATCACAGCCGCCAGTTCCTTTAGCACTCTCGGATGCAACTCGTCCGGCCCCATGGACTTGTGCACGTCCAGCTTTTCTAAATAGTCCCTAACCACCTCTATCTCCACAGAGGGCTGTCCATCTCTTCCCCATTTTGTGATGCCCAGCGTAGCAGTCTGGGAGCTGACCTTGTTAGTGAAAACAGAGGCAAAAAAAACATTGAGTACATTAGCTTTTTCCACATCCTCTGTCACTAGGTTGCCTCCCTCATTCAGTAAGGGGCCCACACATTCCTTGGCTTTCTTCTTGTTGCCAACATACCTGAAGAAACCCTTCTTGTTACTCTTGACATCTCTGGCTAGCTGCAGCTCCAGGTGCGATTTGGCCCTCCTGATAACATTCCTACATGCCCGAGCAATATTTTTATACTCTTCCCTGGTCATATGTCCAACCTTCCACTTCTTGTAAGCTTCTTTTTTATGTTTAAGATCCGCTAAGATTTCACCATTAAGCCAAGCTGGTCGCCTGCCATATTTACTATTCTTTCGACTCATCGGGATGGTTTGTCCCTGTAACCTCAACAGGGATTCCTTGAAATACAGCCAGCTCTCCTGGACTCCTTTCCCCTTCAAGTTAGTCCCCCAGGGGATCCTGGCCATCCGTTCCCTGAGGGAGTCGAAGTCTGCTTTCCTGAAGTCCAGGGTCCGTATCGTGCTGCTTACCTTTCTTCCTGTCAGGATCCTGAACTCAACCAACTCATGGTCACTGCCTCCCAGATTCCCATCCACTTTTGCTTCCCCACTAATTCTACCCGGTTTGTGAGCAGCAGGTCAAGAAAAGCGCCCCCCCTAGTTGGCTCCTCTAGCACTTGCGCCAGGAAATTGTCCCCTACGCTTTCCAAAAACTTCCTGGATTGTCTATGCACCACTGTATTGCTCTCCCAGCAGATATCAGGAAAATTAAAGTCACCCATGAGAATCAGGGCATGCGATCCAGTAGCTTCCGTGAGCTGCCGGAAGAAAGCCTCATCTACCTCATCCCCCTGGTCCGGTGGTCTATAGCAGACTCCCACCACTACATCACTCTTGTTGCACACACTTCTAAACTTAATCCAGAGACACTCAGGTTTTTCTGCAGTTTCGTACCGGAGCTCTGAGCAGTCATACTGCTCCCTTACATACAGTGCTACTCCCCCACCTTTTCTGCCCTGCCTGTCCTTCCTGAACAGTTTATAACCATCCATGACAGTACTCCAGTCATGTGAGTTATCCCACCAAGTCTCTGTTATTCCGATCACGTCATAGTTCTTTGACATCACCAGGACCTCCAGTTCTCCCTGCTTGTTTCCAAGGCTTTGTGCATTTGTATATAAGCACTTGAGATAACCTGTTGATTGCCCCTCATTCCCAGTGTGAGGCAGGAGCCCTCCCCTCACAGACATTCCTGCCTGTGCTTCCTCCCGGTATCCCGCTTTCCCACTTACCTCAGGGCTTTGGTCTCCTTCCCCCGGTGAACCTAGTTTAAAGCCCTCCTCACTAGGTTAGCCAGCCTGCTCGCAAAGATGCTCTTCCCTCTCTTCGTTAAGTGGAGCCCATCTCTGCCTAGCACTCCTTCTTGGAACACCATCCCATGGTCGAAGAATCCAAAGCCTTCTCTCCGACACCACCTGCGTAGCCATTCGTTGACTTCCACGATTCGACGCTCCCTACCTAGGCCTTTTCCTTCCACGGGGAGGATGGACGAGAACACCACTTGCGCCTCCAACTCCTTTATCCTTCTTCCTAGAGCCACATAGTCCGCAGTGATCCGCTCAAGGTCATTCTTGGCAGTATCATTGGCAGTTATATACAGAAGAGTAATGATTTATACATAGTGAAGCCATTCATGCTTCTTTCTCTTTGCTGCCTTTCTTTAATTATCTATAAAAATTATCATTAAATAACCTTGTGTATTTTGCAATAATAGATAACTGAGTTTCAGACTAAGCTTTAGCAGCCAGGCAAGGACACCTTCAATTATATTTTAATTCTGGGCTCAGTGTAATTTACAGTAAAATCAGGAATGAGATATTAAATAGTGTCAAGGTTTTGTAAGTGACAGGTGCTGTAAATATTTCAATTCAACTGACCCCCGATAAAAAGTTGTTTGGCAAGATTATTTTTTTTAATTCCCCTCACTTATTGTAGTCATTTGAAATTGGCATCTACATTTCAGTAATACTCTTAATGATTACAAAAACTTTGCCAGCATAATAATTCCAAAAGTTCCCTGTCTTTATACATATGAACAGAATGCTGATGCTTCTGAAATGATCTCTGAAATTGCCCTATTTAGCTTAGAATGCAGTTTCACAAATATAAATACATTAATCCCGGCAAAGGAATATCAGTATGACTGTTAAAATTCAGCTTCCATCAATCTCCAAAACCTTTCAGACTTTAGGGCCCTTTCAGACAAAATAATGGCCTGGCTCTATGAAGTGTTGAGTACTGCCTGAGCATCCAAAACTCCCACTGACTTCAGCTGAAATGACGTGCACTCAGCACTATCTTTGAAGATTGGATTCTCATGATTTTATTTTTTTTAATTGAGTCTTTTCCATATTTCCCTTTAATCCCTGAAAATTCATTTATTCTCTCCTCCCCCACGAGGTCAACCAGCATCTCAACCCTATCACAGTCTTTCATTCTTCTGAATCCAGCAGCAGTCTTCTTTAATTAACAATAGGGATTCTCACTTAGCAAAGCAAGCTGCTCTCTCCTTTCCTTAGCCTCAGAACTTGAATATATAAGGCCTGATTCTTCACTCCATTACACCAGCATAACCGTTGATTTTGTTGATCAATCAATTGCATTATTCTGGCATAAAAGTCATGTAATAGACTGGAGAACAGTGAACACAGTATTTCCCATTCCAGAGGATGAGACTGAAGAACCTGCATCAAATCCAGTTTTGAAACATGGTATTTCAGAATTGTCCCAGTAAACCACTGAGATGGAACTGATTAATTTACTTTTACTGAAGAACTGGGCAGAGAAATATTCCAGTAGAATGTAAACACCATTATTGCTGTTTGATAGGTATTGATATAATCAATACAAACACATCCAATCTACATCTTTTTTCTAGCACAGAAGCTGCAGATCTTCTTCTTCATCATATGGCTGATGTAAATGTAGAGCAACAGCTATAATTTTACATTCAGATGGTTAAGATAGATAACTGTGTCTGGAGTAGAAAAGTGTATTGTGGTGATGTCTCCTTCATATTTGTGAATTGGGCATTGAGTTGTTATATGTTCCATGGTCTGTTCAGCAAGTATCCTCATCTGTCATGGTTTGTGCAAATGCTGTTTAGGGTTCCCCATGAACTTCATGGGAAATTGAAGCCAGGGATCTGTGACCAAACATTAATCAACCATCTCCCCATCTTCACAACAATAATTCAAGCTGCAGATACAAGACCTTTCGTTTACATATGGCCTTTGAAGAGGCTATATGGGCATATATGGCACTATAGGTGAGCAACTGGGAAAATACTTCATTTCAAAGATTTATGGAGTCAAAGCTTTTTAGAGTATTGTTGATGTTTTTTTAATAGACAAGGAAGGTGTTGCCAAGTTTAGTTTAGGTGTCACTGCGTTGCCTAATGGGGACTTTGTGATAATGATAGCAATGTGTAGCTTCAGTTAGTCTTTAGCTGTTTCACTGTTTTCATTAATAATTCTATTAAGTCTTTCTCATCTTGTTGCTGTTCCTCAAGACTAGAGTAATAAAGGGTTACAAGAGAAATAAAAGTAAAATGCAACCTAGTGGTTTACTCTTAACAAGCTAGACTTGGTTCAAGCTAAAATCCTTCCCACATGTTCCCAGCAACATGGCTGACTAAATTCTCAGGTCAAGATTTCCCCCCAAAGTCAAAGGCCTGGTTCCTTTGTCATCTTAGATGAGACCGAGAGAAAGAAAGAGCGCAAGCATTTGGGGTTTTATGCCCCTTTCTTTTATAGTACAGTTAACCTTTGAAGTAGATTCTTCTGAGGGTTACCCCTCAAAGCAAAGTTTATTCAAACTGTAAAGCAGACTTTGTGGAATATCATGGTGAAGGAGGATCCAGGTGTTTTCTTCTCACCTGTGTTTGCTGAAATGCAAATTTGCTTTGTCTCCTGCCATTTCTTCTCTCTGCTATTTCAAGGACCCTGTTTACCACTTATATGTAAATATAAATAAACACACATTTCTTCATTCAGGATACTTCTGTCTGGCAGAAGTGTTTGGTTTTGAAATGTTCTAAGAACATTGGGGGGAAGGGGAAACGGGTTTTCATATATTTAAATATAATGTTGTTACATACATTTCACCATGATATTGTTGACCAGTCAGTCATTAGTTTTCATATGATACCACACAAGGCACATTTTGTACAAAGTTTATTACAAAAGTGTATAGAGAATGAATACAGAGGTGCTTTTGGTCACTCTCTCTCACTCCACCCCAATGGCTCTTTTTCAGTCCCCTTATGTATCTAGTGTGAATATGATAAAGAGACTTCACACTGTATGGGGATATATGATTTAGGTTGTTTTCAGGGTGAATGCACTGTCATTGTTCTATGGAGAGGAGGTAGCCCCTCCCTATGAGATAGTGGGAAGAGTTGTCCCCTCTTCGCAGAGGAAGGGGAAGTGAAAGCTGGAGAAGAGGGGGACAATTGAGGCACAGAGGCAGGCAAGGTAGAGCCAGAGAAATAGAGTCTGTGAGTAAATTGAGAGCAACAGGGATGTGGAGAGAGAGCAGCCAGAAGGATGGAGGGAAACTGGGATTGAGAGAAACAAAGTGAGCGGAGGGGCTAGGTTGGGCAGGATAGACAGACATGAAGGAGAGGGTCTCATCAGTCTAAAGCTGGCTGGTCAAATTAGTCCATCTTTTATAGCATGTTCCTGAGCATCTGTTCCTGTATGTTCCTGATCGTCAGATCTGGTCATCTCCTATCATTGATTTATATGGTCCTGGACATCCAGAGCAGGCGAACCAAAGGTCCTTCAGACCTCCTGAGTCTTGTCTATTGTGCACCGCTGCAAGCAAACATCACCAGAGTCAAGTCCATCTCTTCAGGAAGTTATGAGAGGCACTTGAGGCTCAAAGACTAACTTAGGCATTAGATAGTACCCAGTGAGAGGTTTGGGAAAAGGGGAACCTTCAACTAATAAATAAATAATAAATAATAATAATAACAACAACAAGTTAATAGCCTGTACATTTAGTAATTTAGATATATTTTTATTTAGAGTATTGCATTTAAAGAACACTTAGTGTGTGTGTATTCAAATTGTTTTTATTATATATATTCTTCAGATATTTAATGTTACTGTATGTAGGTGGAATCCAGTCCAATTTAAATAAATTCCCTGTTTTCTTTCTTTCTTTCTTTCTTTCTTTCTTTCTTTCTTTCTTTCTTTCTTTCTTTCTTTCTTTCTTTCCTTTTTCACAAACAGTAGTATTATCTTTTCTGACATTAAATAACCTTTTTATCATGGTGTAACACTGTGACAGTCTATACTCTCATGTTCATCTTTTTTACAATTCTTTATCAATTTTGTACAAAATATGAATCATGAGATATTTGAAAACTCATAATCTGCTGAACATTATTGTCCTAATGAAATATGTTTGGCAACATTGTATATAGAGTTATAAATTTCTACTATATAAGGCATGTTCCAAGTCTGGGCAAACAGCTTCAGACCAGTTCTCCAGACACAAAAGTCAAGCCAACACCTCAGCCAGATGTCAACATAATCAAATGAACTATGACCTGGTTAAGCACCTATTCTTTGGCAGGAAGAAGGGTGTGAGTGAAAAAAATATATCTTGGCAAAGGAACTGTTTTGCTGTTGCCTGAACACCAGCTGGAGATGATTCTCAAAGAGGAGGAAAAGATATAAAAATGAGAAACACAGGCCCCAAATCACCCCTCTCCCCTCATCTGTACTCATGGCATCAACAATGCGTGAAAGATAAAGGAAGCATTTGTGAACTGGGGGAGTGGTCCTGGCTGAAGGAATCCCGCCCAACTGCTATGAACGTATGGTGAGAGAAATCCTTTTTCTTTAAGTTCACTTAGTTCTTTTTAAGTTAGGTATTTTGTGTTCTACCTTTTATTTCTTCATAAACAATTCTGACTTTTATGCCTCGTTGCTTGTTATCACTTAAAAGCTATCATTCTGTAATTAATAAATGAGTTTTATTGTTTTACTTAAGCCAGTGTGTTTGGATTGTTGATGCCATGAGTAGAGATGACTGGTCATTCTTCTCAACTCCTATGCACCATCCCTACCTACCCATCCCCATCCTGGTTTATTCCTTTATCCTCCTCCTCTCCTACCCTATCTCTGTTCATTCCCTTCTTTCTCCCACAAACCTCACCTCCTATCCCCCCATCTCCCCTCTTTTCCTCACCCCAGTACATTCCAGTGTGGTTTCTTCCTCCTCTTCTATACAGTCTGGATGCCAGCAGAGGGAGCATTGATAACACAGGAGATACACATTCCTTAGAGCAGGTGTCACACCAGCCTTTCACAGCCAAAAGAAGCAATTGCACAGAAAGTCCTGCTTAGCCCTTTCAGTCCCAGGCTGGAGCATTCTTAGCTGCTTTGTGAGGATGATACATGCACGGTTCAATCAGCACATCGGAGCTGAGAGGAAGGAGCATGCCCAATGAAGGTGAAGTCTTCAGTTGCCAAACTTACAAGTCTCTGCTGAGCAAGTGTGAACTGAAATTTCTGGAAATTTATAACTGAGCCAAATTTGGGTGATCTTTCACAGAAAATCAAGATGTGCATCCCTGATACCAGGGCATGCCAAATTTCAAGTGGCTGCTTCACAGCATGGGCACGCTACCGCTTCTCAATGAGCTAAATGCATGTATTTTTTCCACTAACATTGTTCTTGGAAATAGCCAGACTATTTTAGCTGGGGAGGGGAAAGCCTCAGGCAGGCTCCTGGCACAGAAAATTTCAGCCCGATTGATTAAAGTTTGGTAAAGTTTTAAGCAACTGAAGACAATCTTATAATGAGAAGTGTCGCAAAAACTTAAGAATAGGTGGTGCTATATGCTTGAACTCTTATCAGGAACCAGGCGGGGACTGTGGCTGTGGAATTCAAACAGTTTTGAGCACATCTGAAGGAGTCCACTAATATCACAAATTATCATTATGACTGTTGTCCCAAATCACTTTGCCAGATACCTTTTGAGACTCAAGGGACATATATCCAGTATTTCTTTTTCTTTCATTCTCTGCTCCTTTCCTTTTCCTTTTTCTCTCCCCAACATCCTAGTTTTAACGTCCTTTTATTAAATTCTCTTTCCTACTCCCTGCCTAAATATTTGATTAGTTTTCCATTTTGGTCAATAAGATGTGCTTATCTAAAAAAAAAAAAAAAAAACAGCTCTACTCTCCGGCAAAATCTATAGTTCTAAGCTAGACTTATAAAGTATTCAGTAAAGTTGTAGTTCTAATTAGTTAAGACAATTAGCAATAACTGATCATTTGTAAGTAAAAAGCATCCGCTCAGTGATTCCTTAAAGTTACAGAACCACCCATTATGTCATTGAATTGTCAAAAAACAGTGTTTGTTTTTGTTAGAGGAACATCTCCCTCTCCCTTCTAGATATTAAAGAAGTCACAGCAATCACTAGGCAGTAACTCCATATAATGGCAAGGACTATGACTGTTTTATGTGCGCTTTGTGGATGGTGAGAAAGGCCTGAAGTGAAAACAGACATGAATCCTCCTCCTGCATTAGTCACTTGCAAGACTGTATCTTCACAATCAGAATATGTTGATAGGGGGAGAAATAGTGCCGAAAGACCTGGTCCAGAAATGAGCTCTGTGCAGGAGGATCCCGTTGCTTATGTGGAGCCCCACTGAAGTTTATCTATCTCTAACTCTAGCCACATGGAGCTCATTACAGGATTAGGTGATAAGGGACAGATTTTAAAATATATTTATTTGCCTAAAAATGCTTGCAGGTGCCTATGGGTTTTTGAAAATTTCACTAGGTACCTAGCTCACATTGATTTCAAGGAAGACATTTTTAACAAAAAGTATGAGCAAGTGGAAAACAAGGGGGTTATATTGTAACTCCATATGTAATTTTAACTATAGCAATTGCTGCTATAAACACCATAGCGTTTGAAATGAAAAATGTGGCAGAAGAAAATACAGGGGTAGTCTAGGCACTTAGTCTAGAAGCTAGTGTATTCTGATTTCAGTGGGAATTATGCACTTTTGAATATCCCACTAGGCCCCTAAAAGCCTACCTTAATCCTTAAGTGTCTAATTGCCTTTAAAAGGCTATCCCTATGATCTGACATAGAAGTATGATTCCACTATTTCCAGTACATTGACATCTATATTGTTATATGGACAAACTACTTTTAGGCTGTCACATACACTCAGCCCCAAATCATAATTTACCACATGATAATGACAACAACAACATTCTTCCAACAGCTTGTTGGTTCAGCAAATCATTGTTTTGAATTGCACTCAAAACAAATTCATTTGATCCAAGTTAGCCTGAATCTGTTTCCATTCAAGTTGTGTTGAAGTCTACTAATTTTCCTCAGCTTTTGGAGAGGGTGTGCCATGATAAGATCTGGTATTTGTGTGTATGGTAGGATAAAATCTGGGATTGATTGTTACCTTTTGGTTGCTCATTTTCAGGTTTTGGTGGCAAAGAGACATTGCTGCTTTTATTCTGATTTGTATGATTGTGGTTTTGATATGTCAAAAGCAATTATATCTTTGGGTAGGAGACTTGTTATAATGTGTAAAAGTAGTAAGAAAAAAAAGTTAATTAAAATTCCAAACAAAGATAACAAACTTTTGGCTGATTCAATAAACATAGGAACACAAAAACAAGCAAGACAATCTTTTGTCCTAGATCTCATAAATTTTGAACAGTTGAAATTAATCAGAAAGTAGGAAATCCAGAGGTTATCTGGACGTCTTGGCATGTTTAGAGTCATCTGAGGGCTAAAGTTTTGAGGGGAAATAATGACACAGAAACCTTGCACAAATGTAAATGTATTGATATAGATCTGACACATCTCTGCATACGGGGGATGGAGAAGTGGTCATATTTTGCTAACCTGCTTTGAGAAGATAAATCTTCCGCATTTAGATCTTCAGTGCAAACGCTGTCCCTCCAAGGCTTGCATATGCTTATCAGCTGACTTCAAATAAATCTGACCGAGCAAATGCTAAGAATACATTAGCCTCTAGCAGATAGGTGCATGGACTACAGCTGTATTTGCTTCTAACACTTTTTCATTTCAAGTATTACAGTGTCTGCAGCAGCAAATGCTATATTTATGGTTACGTATGGAAATCCAATATAACCCCCTGTTTTCATTTGCTCATACTTTCATCCCCCAAAGGGATTTGCTTCAATTGATCTGTATTATACATTTTTCTAACTATGAAGGAATACTACAAGTAACAGAGTGCTTTTAATTCCCACTGACTTCATTTAGAATTGATAACAAACAGCAACTGGACTGACCAGAAAACAGGAATTTCAAAATTCTGTGAAAAGAAAAGGAGTGCTTGTGGCACCTTAGAGACTAACAAATTAATTTGAGCATAAATAAGCTCAAATTTATTTGAGCATCGGATGAAGTGAGCTGTAGCTCATGAAAGCTTATGCTCAAATAAATTTATTAGTTTCTAAGGGGCCACAAGTACTCCTTTTCTTTTTGCGAATACAGACTAACATGGCTGCTACTCTGAAAAGTTCTGTGAGAATCTTCCAGATTTTGAAATATGTTTGTTCTTATACAGAATTAACTTATCATAGAATCATAGAAGTCAGGGTTGGAAGGGACCTCAGGAGGTCATCTAGTCCAACCCCCTGCTTGAAGCAGGACCAATCCCCAATTTTTGCCCCAGATCCCTAAATGGCCCCCTCAAGGATTCAATTCACAACCCTGGGTTTAGCAGGCCAATGCTCAAACCACTGAGCTATCCCTCCCCCCCAAAACTTGAGACCTTTTGAATTTTTTTTTGGGGGGGGAATGAGAGACCTCCTGCACCCCGGAATAACCAGATGGAATGTAATCACTGGAATGTGAATCAGGCAGAAAAGAGGTTTGAACCTGGGTCATCCACATTCCAGGTGCATGCCCTAACCACCTGATATTCTGGGGTAGGTCTCACTCTTAATTCCATCCTACTCTCAAAAAAACCCTTCCTGATAAAAAGTTCTGCTAAAGTCAAAACATTTGAGCTTTGACAAATGGGTATTTTCCGATGAAAAAATGTTATATTGAAAGATTCCCAGCCACCTCTATCCAGCAATTCAAGAGTTCCAGATGTCCTGGTTTGTTCATTTGGAACCTGAACCTGCACTGTTTATTCTGGAAAAGCTCCTATTAAGAGCTGTCACATTAGGTCCTAATTTGTTGTTGGGTTTTGAGGATTTTTTTTTTATGTAAGTAGATCCTGCTTCTGAATATTTGTCTGCCAAACACTTCCTATATCATTAAATATACCAGGTTTGTTCCAATACTGCATTGATTTCACAACGGTATGAGTTAGAATGGAGAATCGGCAACAGAGTGGTTAAATACACTCACATCTCATGCAAAACTTAGAGCAAGAATTCTAATTAGACAACATTCCTACTACTATGGATTACATTTTATGGATCTCTCTCTCTCTCTTTTTCTTTTATTCAGCCAGAAAATAAAAACAGGATTTTCATTTTAAAGTATGTATCTGCTCCCTCTCCCTATTTCCTTCTTGGTCCCCCTTTTGTGTCATCAAAATGAGTTAGTCTGTCAATATGATGTCCGCAATAGAATAGGATTGTGACTTCAAATGAAGAAATAAGTGGAAGAAACAAAGTAAATCTTATAAAACAAAAAACATGTTTTCTTAAAAATGTCTTTGTTAATAAGAGACAAGAGAAGAAAAAAGCAGAAAAGATTTGACATACCAGGGCTGATTTTTTTTTCTTAACAGAATACTCTTTAATATTCAAGTTCTATCCAAAGTATTGCTGAATTCTGTAAACTTTTTTTTTTAAATTCTTACCTTGGACCTATGTTAGGTCTTCTTATTTTTAATAAAGGCCCTTGAGTCTCCCTTCTCCCTCTGCTTTATAGCAACCAATCCTTTCATATCTACATTGCAGTGGCTTCCCAGAACAATCATGGAAGTGCCCCGTTCCTGTGCAGTGCCATCTTGAGGTCATTGTTCAGGTCCATTTGTTGTGCATGGCTTAGGGTTGTAGATGCATTCAAATATACAACTGAAAGGAAACTGGAGTTAAAAGCTCGGACAAGCATGAAGTGAACATTCCCCAGTATTTTCCCTGTACCTGCATTATTCACATTGCACTGATGTTATTATTTGTATTTATACACATTACATAAAGCTTCTATGCAGAAGCTCTTGACACTTTTAGTATAACTTAAACATACCACATCAAAAACACCACTACAACATAACTAAAATATAACAGTGTCATTCAATAGACTCAGTAACCAGCAACCCAGGTAAATAGTAATAGAAAACTACCCTCCCTTTCCAACAATCGACCAACTTTAAAGCTCCTCCTTCATTTCCAAAACCCTGAAGAAAAATATATGAGCTTTGCGGCATGCCATGAAGGTCATCAGATTCAGACTACTTTGGACCATATTCCCAAGGCCCAGTGTACCCCCAGGGAATGTCCTGTGAGCATCTCCTTGTCATTTGTACTCAGAGGGCTTCAGATAAAATACCTCTGCTGATCCCAACTGGAGTAATATATCATGGGGAGGGAGTGGCCGCTCAGGTATGTAAGTGCATCATTAGTAGAGCTGAGTAAATAATTGATTGTTTTGGTTCAGGGGCTAAACTGAAAATAGAAATTGGTTCAGTTGGAATCAAAGCTATTTTTGTCCCTATTCTGGGTTATTTCCCCTCTATTTTTATACTAACAAAAAGTCAGGATGAAACATTTCAAAGGGAAAAGTCAAAATGCCTGAAAATAAAATATATAGATTTTTGCAAATATTTTTGCTAAGTTTGACCTGGATTTATGAATAGTTTTGATGCCCTGAAAAAGATTGTTAGGCATTCTCAGTATCTGAGTAAAAAGAGAGTATTTTGATGATTATGGAGGAGTTGAGGAGGAATAGGTGAGAAGCAAGGAGGCTAGACACGGAGATGATGCCGTAATCAAGGCAAGAGATGACTGAAGAGTGGCAAAGGGTAATGAAATGGTTGCATTTTCTATATTTGACAGCCAAAACAACAGGCTTTGAAAAGAGATGATATATGGAGAAAGAGGCAGAAACAAAGATAATGAGGTGGAGGAGGGAGATTAGGAGGCAGGAAAAGCAGTTCCATTTTGGAGAGATAATGAGTCAGACTTTCATAGCTAGATGGACATAACTGTGCACACCTAAGTTAATAGAAGCATACACTGAGCACACCTCAGGGAACTGAGGGACATTACTGCCATGACATTTAACTGGCCATGTTTTTCGAAGAGCGGAAGTAATACAGTCTGGGAAAACATGGAGATAATATCTTTATAGGGAAGGTAGCAGGCTCTACTGGAGAAAGCACAAGACTAGGAGTCATGAAACTCGGGGTCCAGTACTGGCACTGACAACTGTTTGCTGTAGAACCTTGGGCAAGCCACTGAACCTCTCTGCCTTTCTGTGCCTGTGATGTGGGATAATATGCACTTGGCAGGGAAGTTGTGACACAGCCATACCATATCTGTGAAATGCATTAACATGCACACACACTCGAGTTCTGTTTTCTAAAATGTTGTGCTTCACTTACAAAAAATGACGGCAAAATAATCACACTCCATTATAGTGCAGGTGGTCCAGAGTAGAGGGTACTGGGGCCCCCATGGTGTAGAGACACAGAGAAGGAAAAACCAGAATTAGGCTACACAGAATGAGGGAATTCAGCGGAAGTGGACATCAGTACAAGGATTAAGGACAGTCAGCACGACTTGTTGAAGGGGGTTTAAGAAATATGCCAACCTTGTTTTGATCAGTAAGGTTTGCAATAAAAAAAAAAGAGAAATGTCCTCCCAGGTTTATAGCTTTTAGCTTCTCTCTCTATCATCTTTTTTGTGATTTTTTAGATAGGGGCTTTCATATAAAATCCATGAGTAAGTGCTGGATAAAAACTATTAATTGTGCATCATGTTTGGTAACTTCTATAGCTTCCTAGCAGATTTTGCCTTACCCCTTCATCTGATATATCCTTGCCATCTGATTTCTCAATGGAAAAAACTTTCCCTTAATAAAAGGGCCAAATAAGTGTTTGTCTGTGCATGTATATTAGATAACTTTATGCTAATTAGTTCAAATAAAGGCTTCTTTCATTTCAACTCCGATATGATCTGTTCCCACGGTGAGAATAGGGGAACTAAGAAATATTTTCTAAATGTAAAACTCATGCAAAACAAAACAAAAAGAAAAACCTAGTGTGGTAAATAGTTAACAAGACAGAACACAGATCTCTTTGATTTTTGTGACTCTGACAGTAATTTTGGTTCCAAACTTTTTGAGATTTGCATCCCAGACAAGCTCTACCACAGAATCTGTGTGGGCATACAGAGTCAGGCTGAGGAGTGTTAAACATAAAGTACTATTATGGAATCTGTCAGTATTCAACAGAAGGTTACTGTGTTCTCACTAGTTAAAATGCAGTGTTCCCCAGATACTGTACTAAGTTTAGTCCAAACCACTGTTACCTCTCATCCTATAAAAGTGAGGTGATATGATCTTAGATCTTTTGTGCTGGGCCTCCAAGGAGAAAAAAAACAGAAGTTGTGTGTAGCAAGACTCATCACTGAGTAATAAGCCATAATAATGTCAATACAATAGACTCAATTGTGTCGTTAAGTCACAGCCCTGAGTATGGGAAGTGCAGAGTTGTATAGCCTCAGGCAGAACACCAGAGAGATTGTGCTTCAAAGAGCTTGCTCCTTGTTCACTGAAGGAGGGAGTAATCTGTTCCATCTACAAGGGTTTATGTACAATACAAAATTGCATTGTGTTTGAATACTATTGTGAACAAGTTGTGTTGGGTGAAATAATGGTGCCTTCACTTTCAGCACTGTGTCAACTAACTGTATGTAAACTCGGCTCTGATGTTCACAGTCATGTTCAGAGTAAAATTCTCTAATTTAAACAAGCCCTAAAATGGACAGTTTGCTCACCCCAGTGTATCAGTCCTGCCTTGCAGGGAAAGGGGTTGTCTCGGCTATAGACTCACCTCCTCCCTGGCCATTTCTGGAGTCCTGTTCCCTGGAAAGATGGAGATGGGGACAAGAGAGCAGGAGTAAGCAATCCTATGTACTCTGCATAACACCTGGAGCTGTGAGTGGTTTTTTTGCATCAGTTTAAGAGAGAGAGAGTGAGAGGGGAACCTCTTATTTGCTCATCATCCCTACAAGGCTACACCAGGTCCTCTCAGAATGTAGACCTGTAAGCCTACAAAGAATCACCACCATTTCTCCAAATCTAAACTTCCCAAACCTAAGGAGCTGAATACATATGGCATCTGCTTTAAAGCTTTCTACGTTTGCAAAAGACAAAATTTAGTCTCTCCTTATATCCCAGACACATAGAAGCAATCACAGTAGGCCAAACCATGGATCTTTAATTTCCGCATCCAGACTTTAGCAGGAGGCCACTACCTGAAGAATCAGAGATGCGTGAAGTTCCTTGTACTTTAACACTATACCTACCCAATTATTCAAAGCTGTATATGAGAAAAGTTGCTTCTTGACTCATTGCTTTGCCCAGATCTGTGAAATTTGATGACCTTATAATATTGTCTTAGTTTGCATAGCTACCTACAACAAAGGTTATTAATGGTTTTAACTGTTCCAACTTTTTTAATCCAGCAAACTGCTATAAAAAAATGTCACTTTCAGCACTACATAATTTCCCCCATTCACTATTGGTCATGCTCTTTTAGAAAGAAAACATTCTTTCCTAAAAGCTTCATCTTTCTCAATGAGAAGTATATTGGGTCCATTCCTGAAATCCTTATTTAATGTACTTGATTAATCTTGGAGACCCAAAACTCCTGTAACAACTACCAGTTTAAATGTAAAACTATCTTTGCAGTCTCTACTCATGCAAAACTCCCATTAAGTTCAAGATGGGAATGACATATGCTTGCTGACTATAGATCAAGTACCATCCAAGCAGGTTCATGTTGTTTTGCACCTCTTTTATGTTTATTGTGAATTTCTGTTTCCTTTCACTTCTAGAGAAAATAACAGACAGAAGTCAGTGATGTGTGTATCATCTAAAAATAACCCCTGCCTTCTAATAGAATCTTCAGTAAGTTCTGAACTCTCAGCTACACCTTTAAATAAATCAGAATATTTAAAGTCAATGAGACTAACCAAATTCCAGGGATATTGCTCTGTTAGCCTCATCTTTACATTTTATTAAAAGGGATTTAACTAGGGTTGAAGATTCCCTTTGAATTGTATTCCCTCTCACTTCCCTATTTTCGTTTTGTCAATACATTTTTTTTCTTCTGACTGCACTCTGCTTTTCTGGGCTATCCCTACTTGCCTTTTTTCCTATTAAAAAATCAGTACATTTTAAGGTTTGAGGTTTTATATTTGCCATGGAGTACCCTTATATTCAGCCATTTATGCAGAAGTCACCACACTCAGAGAAGAAAAATATAGCAGTATCAACTCAGGTATTGTTATCTAAGTAAAATAATGTTTGCTTTCTTTGTGTAGCCAAAAGATTATTACCCTAAATTGTTATAAGACTAATATCTCCAAAGCATGGAACTATGTTATTTATATTGTAGACTAAGAGTCCCAATAGCAATAAGATAGAGACTTAAACTTTATTTTAAATTCTATAGAAAAAAAATATTTCTTAAGAAATAGAATGGAGGATTAGTAATGGAGTAGAGAAGATCAGGCACAAGCAAAGTAGTAAAGACAATGGATGTGATTTTCAAGAGCTCCTAAGTGACTTAGGAGCACAATTGCCACAAAAGATTAATGGGACATGGGCTCCTAAGTCACTTAGGCTCTATTTTAAAACCCCACCCCAAATATTTAGTGAAAAAGGAGGAATGAAAACAACAGAATACTTCCATGTCAGCCAGTGCTAGTTCCAAAGCAGTTCATGCTCGTGAATTTTAGGGAAAATAATCTGAGTTTACATCCAATCAGAGCAGCAATGCATAGATCTTGTGATAAAAAATCAATGACACGACAGGGTGCCATTTGTAATATTAACAAAGTGTGAGCTGATGTAGATGAACTTCTAGGCATATCCATAATAATGTATTGTATACAGACCCAGTACAGGTTTCAGAGTAGCAGCCGTGTTAGACTGTGTCCACAAAAAGAACAGCAGTACTTGTGGCATCTTAGAGACTAACACATTTATTTGATCATAAGCTTTCGTGAGCTACAGCTCACTTCTTCGGATGCAGTACAGTACTCTTAGCAGTTTTTCCTTGACACTGCCTGCCATATTTATCAAGAGCAAATAGCATTTATGTAACGGTATGTAGGTAATCATGAGTGAGATGTGTTTTTTGGAAGTATCATCAGGGAGCCAAATCTTAGTTTTCCTTATTCAAGCATTTAACAACCTTACTTCTGTTTCACTGACTATGGGGAGTCATTCTTTTCCATTTTCTATTCCCTCCAGCTCTTACTGTACCAGTTTCTTTGGCATTCCACCTGTCTTTATCTATTTCCAAACATGAAAAGGACATTCTCTACATACATCTAGTAACAAAAAAAATTAGTGTGAAATCTCAGGGTGTGATAAGTAATAGAATAAGGAGTTATTCTACTTTCACCTTTTAGCTAGGATGCCATTTGCAGTCTTGTCTGGACTAATCCATGAAGCTATGCGCTGAATAATAAATGGGTGCCTACACTGCAATAGAACACCTGCAGCTGGACCATGTCAGCTGGCTCAGAATTGTGGGGCTTGGGCTGTGCGGCTATAAAATTGCAATGTAGATGTCCAGGTTCAGGCCAAAGCCTGAGCTCTGGGAACCTGTGAGGGTGCAGTGGATTTGAGTTCAATGGCAACTCTTCATGCTAGAAAGCACACAGAATATCAAGGACATGACTGAGGTACACCATGGTCTCGGAGATGTAGTGGAGCGTCCCCTCCTGCTTTGACACTGGCTTTGAGTGAATCCAAACACTGAATCCGTGTGCCCCTAGCTTTCTGGGTCTGGGTAGAATTTAGGCACTGTCTCTGACTTTGGCTGTCTAGGAACAGATTCCAGGTACAGATCTGTCTAACACACTTCTTTGCAGTAGGGACCTTGTGGTCCAACTACTTAGGCCCTCAAACTAATATTTCTGCCACACCTGGTGCCCTTACACATTTCCCAGAATCCCACTAGAGGTGTGAGCCATTTGATTTACGGTTTAGTTCTTCATGGACATGTGAAAGCTGCAGAAGCAAAGAGAGACAGCTTCAGAGAAGAGCCACAAAAATGAATAAAGGATTAAAAAAAAGACTCATAGTGAGAGACTCAAGGTGCTCAATCTATTTACCTTAACAAAGAGAAGGTTAAGGGATGATTTAATTACAGTCCATAAGTACCTATAGGGGGAGCAAATATTTAATAATAATTGGCTCTCAAGTGTAGCAGAGAAAGGTATCATATGACCCAGTGGCTGGAAGTTGAAGCTAGACAAAGTCAGACTACAAATAAGGCATACATTTTTAACAGTGAGAGCAATTAACCATTGCAACAATTCATAAGGGTCATGGTGGATTCTCCATCACTGACAATTTTTAAATCAATATTGGATTTATTTTTTTGAAGATCTATTCTAGGAATTATTTTGGGGAAGGTCTAGGGTCCATGCTATACAGGAGGTCAGACTAGATGGTCACAATGTTCCCGTCTGTCCTTAGAATCTATTAAATAGTTCCTAAATCAGTTGCTCTTTACTTTGTAAATGAAGCACACAATGTTACAGATAATTTAGAAAACACCCTGAACAAAATACCCCTCATTAACTCACCTTTCCCTTCAGAGGCCTTGATGGTCTATTTGTGGTCAGGAAAGCCTTATCAGGGTCCTTCAGTAGCTCTCCTCATCTTGAGCTGGTGAAAAATGGCCAAAGAACCAGAGTACAGTAGCTTCTGCCCTTTTATAACTTTCCAGTCTCCTCTGTTATGTACCCTCCTGATCAGCCTCAACTGGTGCTCACAGATCCCTACCGGGTGACTGTTGCCAAATGATTTCTTCTCTGATAAACCAGTTTCCCTTGGTAGAAGCCAGCTTTTTGTCTAGGGCATTTCTATTTGAATAGAGGAATATCAAGGTTCCACAGAATCTCTATGGATAGTAATTCCATGCTCTAATAAGAATATAACAGTAGGGATCTATTATCGACCACCTGACCAGGACAGTGATAGTGACGATGAAATGCTAAGGGAGATTAAAGAGGCTATCAAAATAAAAAACTCAATAATACTGGGGGATTTCAATTATCCCCATATTGACTGGGTGCATGTCACCTCAGGACGAAATGCAGAGACAAAATTTCTCGATACTTTAAATGACTGCTTCTTGAAGCAGCTGGTACAGGTACCCACAAGGGGAGAGGCAGCCCTTGACTTAGTCCTGAGTGGAGCGTAGGATCTGGTCCAAGAGGTAACTATAACAGGACCTCTTGGAAATAGTGACCATAATATAATAACATTTAACATTCCTGTGGTGGAAAGAACACATCAACAGCCCAACACTGTGGCATTTAAATTCAGACAGGGGAACTGTGCAAAAACGAGGAGGTTAGTTAAACAGAAATTAAAATGTACAGTGACTATAGTGAAATCCCTGCAAGCTGCATGGACACTTTTCAAAGACACCATAATAGAGGCTCAACTTAAATGTATACCCCAAATTAAAAAACACAGTAAAAGAACTAAAAAAGAGCCATCGTGGCTTAATAACCATATAAAAGAAGCAGTGAGAGATAAAAAGGCATATTTTAAAAAGTGGAAGTCAAATCCTAGTGAGCTAAATGGAAAGGAGCATAAATACTGCCAAATTAAATGTAAAAATGTAATAAGAAAATCCAAAAAAGGAGTCTGAAGAACAGCTAGCCAAAAACTCAAAAGGTAATAACAAAATATTTTTAAAGTACATCAGAAGCAGGAAGCCTGCTAAACAACCAGTGGGGCCCCTGGACGATCGAGATACAAAAGGAGCACTTAAAGATGATAAAGTCATCACAGAGAAACTAAATAGATTCTTTGCTTCAGTCTTCATGGCTGAGGATGTTAGGGAGATTCCCAAACCTGAACCATCTTTTGCCGGTGACAAATCTTAGGAATTGTCGCAGATTGAAGTGCCACTAGAGGAGGTTTTGGAATTAATTGAGAAACTTAACAGTAACAAGTCACCGGGACCAGATGGCATTCACTCAAGAGTTCTGAAAGAACTCAAATGTGAAATTGCGGAACTATTAACTATGGTTTGTGACCTGTCCTTTAAATCAGCTACTGTATCCAATGACTGAAAGATAGCTAATGTAGCGCCAATATATAAGAAGGGCTCTAGAGGTGATCCTGGCAGTTACAGACTGGTAAGTCTAATGTTGGTACCGGGCAAATTAGTTGAAACAATAATAAAGAATAAAATTGTCAGACAAATAGAAGAAATAAATTGTTGAGCAAAAGTCAACATCGTTTCTGTAAAGGGAGATCCTGTTTTACTAATCTATAAGAGTTCTTTGAGGGGGTCAAAAAACATGTGAACAGGGGGGATTCAGTGGACATAGTGTACTTAGATTTCCAGAAAGCCTTTGACAAGGTCCCTCACCAAAGGCTCTTACATAAATTAAGTTGTCATGGGATAAGAGGGAAGATCCTTTCATGGATTGAGAACTGGTTAAAAGACAGGGAACAAAGGGTAGGAATCAATGGTAAATTTTCAGAATGGAGAGGGGTAACTTAGTGGTGTTCCCCAAGGGTGAGTCCTAGGACCAATCCTGTTCAACTTATTCATAAACAATCTGGAGAAAGGGGTAAACAGTGAGGTGGCAAAGTTTGCAGATGATACTAAACTGCTCAAGAAAGTTAAGACCAAAGCAGACTGTGAAGAACTTCAAAATGATCTCACAAAACTAAGTGATTGGCAACAAAATGGCAAATGAAATTTAATGTGGATAAATGTAAAGTAATGCACATTGGAAAAAATAACCCCAGCTATACATACAATATGATGAGGGCTAATTTAGCTATAACTAATCAGGAGAAAGATCTTGGAGTCATCGTGGATAGTTCTCTGAAGACTTCCACACAGTGTGTAGCAGCAATCAAAAAAGCAAACGGGATGTTAGGAATCATTAAAAAAGGGATAGAGAATAAGATGGAGAATATCATATTTTCCTTATATAAATCCATGGTATGCCCACATCTTGACTACTGCATACAGATGTGGTCCCCTCATCTCAAAAAAAGATATACTGGCATTACAAAAGGTTCAGAAAAGGGCACCTAAAATGATTAGGGGTTTGGAATGGGTCCCATATGAGGAGAGATTAAAGAGGCTAGGACTTTTCAGCTTGGGAAAGAGGAGACTAAGGGGGGATATCACAGAGGTATATAAAATCATGAGTGGAGTGGCGAACATGAATAAGGAAAAGTTATTTACTTGTTCCCATAATATAAGAACTAGGGGCCACCAAATGAAATTAATGGGTAGCAGATTTAAAACAAATAAAAGGAAGTTCTTCTTCACTCAGCACACAGTCAACCTGTGGAACTCCTTGTCTGAGGAGGTTGTGAAGGCTAGGACTATAACAGGGTTTAAAAGAGAACTAGATAAAGTCACGGAGGTTAAGTCCATTAATGGCTATTAGCCAGGATGGGTAAGGAATGGTGTCATTAGCTTCTGTTTGTCAGAGGGTGGAGGTGGATAACAGGAGAGAGATAATTTGATCATTATCTGTTAGGTTCACTCCCCCTGGGGCCCCTAGCATTGTACACTGTTGGTAGACAGGATACTGTGTCTGACCCAGTATGGCAATTCTTATGTTCTTAAGATTTAGCAGCCACCTATTATTAGCCCTTTGCTACCTCCCCTTAGAATTCCAGTCCAACATGGAGACAAAAGGACAGGGAAGGCAAACAAATCCCACATTCAAAATGGAGTCTTCAAGTCTGACACAAATAAACATAGTATCAAACAGAATTAATAAACTGTACATGGACAATTTTCCCTAAATATTCACACACAGATCCACTGGGACAAAAAAAAAATTGGGATGGAAACATGGGCTGCATACACTTCTCCCCATGACCTTTAATGGTGGATGCAACATGTTTACATAGATTATCTCCGTCCTAATTGTAAATTGGCTGTGGGGTAAGGAGGAGGATTCTGGACTTCTCAACCCCCATATAGCTCCTGGGGAAGGTTTCCTTTGGGTTTAGTTCACAAAACCAGCATTTGAGCAGGGGGTTGGACTAGATGACCTCCTGAGGTCTCTTCCAACCCTAATCTTCTATGATTCCATTATTCTATGATTGCTCCTATATATCTAGGAAGTTAGAATTAAACGTCCGAGCTATAACAATGTTTAGAAACAGGTTTATTTACATTTCAAAATTACATCACAGAAAAGACCCAAAACAACTTAAAAAAATAAAACCATGAAAAACAAAGCAACAGGTTCTGAAAGCTCCCTGAGCCTCCAGAAAAGTTTTGTAAGCTCAAGGGCTGTGACTCAGCCCTGGTCTACACTAGGACTTTAGGTTGAATTTAGCAGCATTAAATCGATGTAAACCTGCACCCATCCACACGATGAAGCCCTTTATTTCGACTTAAAGGGCTCTTAAAATCGATTTCCTTACTCCACCCCTGACAAGTGGATTAGCGCTTAAATTGGCCTTGCTGGCTCGAATTTGGGGTACTGTGGACACAATTCGACGGTATTGGCCTCCGGGAGATATCCCAGAGTGCTCCATTGTGACCGCTCTGGACAGCACTCTCAACTCAGATGCACGATTGTTTGCCGTTGCTCTGACGCAGGGAGGGGCGACTGAGGACACGGCTTACAGGGTTGGCTTCAGGGAGCTAAAATCAATAAAGGGGGTGGCTTTACATCAAGGAGTATTTCAGGCAGGACTTCACGGAGGGTTCCAATAAGAAATGGTGCACCTAAGTTATCGTTCTTATTGGAACAAGGAGATTAGCCTGGCCTCTGATTGATACATGGCTAGATTTACCTCGCTGCACCTTCTCTGTGAGTGACTGCAGTGTGACCTAGAGGAATGAGTCCCCTAGACAGGGGATGGGGGGGAAGCAAATGAGTACAAAACAAGTCTGGTCTATTTCTTGTTTTGATCCACTCCATCTATCTTTTACATCTTTGGCTGGCAGCAGACGGTGCAGAAGGACTGCATGCCATCCACATCTCATGGCTGCTCGGCAGAAGATGGTACAGTACGACTGCTAGCAATCCGTATCACCTGCCTGCTCACCATAAGACGGTTCAATAGGACTGACTGCAGGACTAAAGAGAATGACGTGGTCAAGTCACTCCAAATTTAGTCCCTGCACCCATGTCTGCCCAGGCGCTCCCAGCCGACGTGGCCAGGAGCACCTCGGACACGACGAGGACGGCTACCAGTCGTATTGCACCGTCTGCTGCCAGAAGGCAATAGGTTGCTGCTACTGTGTAGCAATGCCGTACCACGTCTGCCAGCACCCAGGAGACATACGGTGACGGTTACCTGAGCAAGCTCCATGCTTGCCGTGGTATGGCGTCTGCACAGGTAATTCAGGAAAAAAGGCGCAAAACAATTGTCTGCCCTTCCTTTCACGGAGAGAGGGAGGGAGGGAGGGAGGGGGGCCTGACGATATGTACCCAGAACCACCCGCGACAATGTTTAGCCCCATCAGGCATTGGGATCTCAACCCAGAATTCCAATGGGCAGCGGAGACTGCGGGAACTGTGGGATAGCCACCCACAGTGCAACACTCCGGGAGTCGACGCTAGCCTCGGTACTGTGGAAGCACTCCGCTGAGTTAATGCACTTAATGCACTTAGAGCATTTTCTGTGGGGACACACACACTCAAATATATAAAACCGATTTCTAAAAAAACGACTTCTATAAATTCGACCTTATTCCGTAGTGTAGACATACCCTAAGAAACCATTTTCACTTCACAATTGGACAGTTTTTCTGGCAGAACAAATTCATTTCTAAGTCTGAAGGAAGCCTCTCTTTGAAGAAACAAAAGTAAAATTTCTGAAACTTCTCTGGAAGAAAAAAAACCCTCATGCTAGTTACTTCTACTCAGATTCTAATGAGTCATAATTAAGGCTACAGTTTTGTCACAGAAGTTGTGGAAGTCACAGATTCCGTGACTTCCAAAGACCTCTGTGACTTCAGCCCTGGCAGCTGAGAGCTGCCTCCCATAGTGACAGGAAGCTTTGAGGTACCTCTGCTGCCTGAGGCAGTGGGCCCACAAGCTCTCAGCTGCCATGGGCAGCAGGGATACCCCTCAGCTCCCAGCCGCTGCTGCAGGTGCGGCTAGGGGGATTTACCCTGTAGCTCCCAACTGCTGCAAGGGACAGACGGATCCCTGCAGCTCCCTGCCAGCTGCACCAGCAGGGGGTCCCTGGAAGCTCTTTGGCCACCACCATGGGGAAGGAGGACCCCCACAGCTCTCCACTGTGATGGTGGCAGGGGGATACCCAGCTCTCTGCCACTGGGGAGGAGGTAAGGGGACCCTGAAGCTTCCCTCTGCCACTGGTGGCAGGGGGACCCTGGAGTTCTGAGCCCCCACCGGTGGTTGTGGCCCCAGGGCTCCCAGCCTCCCCACAGCTGCCCAGTCCCTTCGCATTTTATCGTGGATATTTTTAGTAAAAATCAGGGACAGGTCACTGACTTCAGTGAATTTTTCTTTATTGCCTATGATCTGTCTGTGACTTTTACTAAAAATATTCATGACAAAATCTTAGCCTTAGTCATAATGTTGCATCATTATGACACATTAGAAGGTTATATGATGGTGAGGAATTATTTTATTCATTGAGCTCACAAGGGAACAAGACTATAATACTCTAGGGAAAGATGGTGACAAAGTGGGTTTAGGGAGACAGAAATCTAGTTTCTAGGGAATACTAGCTCAGACTTTTCCACCACAACAGCTTATTTCAGTGATTTTGCAGCCCATGAATGAGACCCCTTTCAAGGAAAAAAGAACTAAGATCATATTTGCATGCTTTGAAGATAGTTCTTTGGATGAAAATAAAGATACCTAGAGGATCACAAGTATTCTAATAGCTTTGTGTATACTAAAACATTTGTTTAAAAGAGCTGTCGGGAGAATATGAGAGCCTGAGTAAAAGAGGAAGTAACACCAAGGCCCTCAGGTAAGTTCATACAACTGTTTTTTTGTTGGGTTTTTTTAGGCTACCAGCCAAAATAAGAGCTTGTGTATAGTCACACAATATGTAAACTTTTTGTCAGAATTAGGAATTGTAAGTCTGAACGAGGGATTCACTTATATGTGTCTGTACTTCCATTCCTACCTTGCCCTGAACTGGAAAGTCTATTCAGAGTCTCAGCATTGTATTTAAGAAGACTGGAGGTATGAGGAAGATACATGACAGAAGTCTACTGAAAAGCAACCCTATGACTAATGCATTTTTGTTTGTGTTTTGCTTAAAGAACTCATACTCTACTTCTGTACTTGATCATAGCATAATTTATACATGCTCTAAGTCAGCTTCAAAGATCATGAGATTAGACAACCATTTGTCAATAGGCTTCATATTGCAGCACACCCAAAGAGTGTGTGTGTATAAAAAAGGAAGACCCAGCTTGGGGTGTTATGCATTTGTAGAGACCATGTTAGAAGTACCCCTTGTGGTTCACGTACTGGTTGGCAAGGTGATCCGGTGCCAAGATGGGGATATGAGTTCCATTTATCGCCCCACCACAGTTAGGGAACCCCGTTGCAGCAAAGCCATCCACTATGACCTGCATATTTCCCAGAGTCACTACCCTTGATAACAGAACGTCAATGATTGCATTGGCTACTTGGATCACAGCAGCCCCCACAGTAGACTTGCCCACTCCAAATTGATTCCCAACTGACCAGTAGCAGTCAGCTGTTGCAAGCTTCCACAGGGCTATCGCCACTCGCTTCTCAACTGTCAGGGCAGCTCTCATCTTGGTATTCCTGCACTTCAGGGTCAGGGAAAGCAACTCACAGAGTTCCAGGAAAGTGGCCTTACGCGTGTTAAAGTTTTGCAGCCATTGTGAATTATCCCTTACATGCAACACTATGCAGTCGCACCAGTCTGTGCTTGTTTGCCTGGCCCAGAATCGGTGTTCCGGTGTATCAACCAGCCCCACTGCCGCCATGATGTCCCAATTGACACAGCCTGTGCTTTCAGGAACATCTGTGTCCATGTCCTCCTCAAAATCCTCCTTGGGCTGTGTCTCTTAGCCCAGTTGTGCATATTCTCCAGGATAATGGCGAGGTGTTTACAATGCTCACAACAGCAGCGGTGAGCTGAGCGGGCTCCATGCTTGCCGAGCTATGGGGTCTGCATGGGTAACTCAGGAAAAAAGGCGCAAAATGATTGTCTGCAGTTGCTTTCATGGAAGGAGGGAGGGAGGGAGGGGAGACTGATGACATGTACCTGAAACCACCTGTGACAATGTTTTTGCCCCATCAGGCATCAGCTTAACCCAGAATTCCAATGGGCGGCGGAGACTGCGGGAACTGTGGGCTAGCTACCCACAGTGCACCGCTCTGTAAGTCGATGCTAGCCACGGTAGTGAGGACGCATTCCGCTGACTTAATGTGCTTAGTGGGGACATAAACAATCAACTGTATAAAATCGATTTCTAAAAATCGACTTCTTTAATATTGACCTAATTTCATAGTGTAGACATACCCTCAGACAGAAAGTTGTATTTGTTGCCTTCTGTATTAAATTAATAAAACCTAAGTAATAATAATAAAAAAACATACTTTTACAGTATCATGAAAAGAATGGAAAAACATGCAAATAGTGTTGCCAGTTACTCACAGAATTTTGCTCTGGTACACAGCAATCACAGGGCTTTGTGGCAGAATTTCCTCTTCAGCGCAGTCTGAAACCTCCAGTGCCACCTATTCACTGTGAAAACTTTAATGCCCAATGGATCTTGAAGCTGGGATGTGGAGCAGTTTAAGTTCCACTGTATATTAGACTGAAGTGAGTGTCACAGAACATTGTGGCTATGTCTACACAGGGATGAAAAACCTGTATCTGGTCAAGGTCAGCCGACTTGGGCTTGTGGGGCTCAGGCTATGGGGATGGGGGTGGGGGAGGAAATTGCTGTGTAGACATTTGGACCCTGCAAGGGTGGAAGGTCCCAGGGCTTGGGCTCCAGCCCAAGCATCTACCCAGAATTTTTTAACTCTACAGTCTGAGCCCCACAAACCCGAGGCAGATGATCCAAGCCAGCCACAGCCATGCCACAGGTCTTTTATCCCTGTGTAGACATTCCTGGGGGCCCAACAGAGAGGCTCATCATTAAATATAAAAGGAGAACCTAAAGTACTTGACACACAGTAGCAGTATTTGAACTCAATACCCATGGCCACAGAATGGAGTTCACTTATTTCTTATGGTGTAAGATGCTTTAGAAAAGCTTTTAAGCTTTTTTTGGTTTCATTTTATTACAATAACCTATACTTATTTAAAAAAAAATCATGGTAACTCTAGATAATGACTACAGGAAAGGAAATACCAGGTTCTCCATGTTGCTCATCCAGTGCATCACATGCTTGATCTAGAAAAAAACAAACAAACAAAAAAAAAACTATTTCCCTTGGTGAAAGTAGCTGATTCTCCAGAAATGCCTCCCCTACATCCTCAGCACAGCAAGAATTTGCTTTTACATAACATATTAGTTGTTAAAGAAGGAAATACAGATATCAATTTAATTAAAGGGCCCTAAAACCCGAACAGCTAAAATATTTTGTTCCTCTTGTTGTTTACTAGAATAACTATAGCAGTAAATGTTGGGAAATCATGTCTTCAGGATCTTGGAGGCATTATACTAAATATACTATTTTTCTAGTGGCTTCTGTAAACACTGGTTGATGTCAACTCTTTTTAGCCTTTCTAGACAAGCCAAATATACTTTTTCCTCACTCCATACTTGACATCTCATTTTAGAAATACTGTATATTTTACATATATTGTTGCTATTCTTGCTGATGACAGATCAGAAAGTGTCAGAGGTAGAAATACAGTTATAATTAGCTAGTTCTAAGTTAATTTAATGAGGAATGGGAATTTGGCTCAATACACAGACTGAGAACCCTACCATGTCCTTCCTCTGATGTGCATTAGTCAATTTAATCATAATTAGAACAATTCTTAATTTTATTGTATTTTCTTATTTCCTCCTCAAGTCAGGCATATTCACACCACCACGAATGTTCTGCTTTTTCCCAAGACAGTCTGTAAGTTTACACATTTTCTGCCAAATGTTCAGTGATATGTTACATTTCCTTCAAATATAGATGAAGCAATATACCAGGTTTGAAACTGTTTCACTTTCATAGGTTTATATTTTAAGGCCAGAGGCATCATTACATCAACTAGTCTGACCTCTTGCATACCACAAGCCACAGAATTATATCCAGTTTCTCTTAGCCTGAGCCCAACAACTTGTATCTGACAAAATCATATCTTCCAAAAGACATCCAATCTTGATTTGAAGACATCAAGAGATGGAACCAACTACCAAGTGAAATGGTGGATTCTCCGATGGTTTAATCACTCTCACTGTAAAATATTGCACCTTTTTTCCTATTTGAGTTTATCTGACTTCAGTTTCCAGCCATTGTTGGTTCTTGTTATGCCTTTTTCCACTAGACTGAAGAGCTCTTTAGTAATTGGTATTTTCTCCCCCTGAAGGTGCTTATTCTCTAAAATCAAGTAATCTCTCAAACTTTTTGATAACCTAAAGAAATTTGGCTCTTGAATTCTCTCACTGTATGGTGTTTTTGAAAGTCTTCTCTTAACCCTCTAATTTTTTAACATCCCCTTTAAAAGCTTGACACCAGAACCATAGGTGCTATTCTAGTACTGGTGTTATCAATGCCCTATACAGAGGTAAATTACTTTCCCACTCAGACTCACTGCTACCCACTTTATACTTTAGCCTTTTTGCCACACACAGCATCATGTGGTAAAGAATGTTTCCACCAGTCTCAGCTTGTGTTCAGTTGTTTGTTCACTATGACCTTTAAAATCTTCTCAAAGGATTACAAAGTGATATGGTTAGATACTCATTTCCAGGATACAGTCCCATCATTCTGTAAGTAAGGCCTGAATTCCTTGATGTGTGACTTTGCTTACTCATCCCATTGTTAAATCTTTAAATTTGTTAGGACAGGTGAAAACCTTTCCAGTCAACTTTCAGCATGCCATTCTTTCCCCACATTTCTAGGGGAGGGGAAGGACTGGATGCAGGTGATGACTCAAACCCACTTTGACAGATGTGGCAATTTCCTGCAATATCCCTCTTGAAATCTTATTGAATTAAATTTAATTATTTTAGGAGTAAATTGTATTCAAAATGCCAATATTTATGTATTATTGTGGGATTGTACATAACATTCCTGAGGAGGAGACTTGACTAATGTAAAACCCTGGGAAAGGTTATGAGTTTCAAAGGACAATTTGAAACAATGTGACCCTTTCAAAGTTAAGTGGGTTTTCCAGGAAGGCTGGGGGGCAGGGCATATGCAAATAAAACTCCTCCTTCTGTGCAAGAACTCACCCTTTGAACACCACAGTGAAGGCAAGGAACTGTTCAACCTGGAAATACCCTGGTCAGGATGGAGAGAGATAGGCTTCCCGCTCTTCATCTCTCACCTCCTGGGTGGAGATGTCTAAGTGTGGGTGCCCTTGCTGTACCACAGAAGGGGGAATATAGGAGCAGTTGCCCTGAACTATGACTGCAGCTACAGCTTCTATTAACAAATGGAGCCAATCCAAACCAAGATGCAGAGGATGTCTGCACTGCTGAGGTACCAGAGCCAATGCCTGGTAATACCAGAGCCAATGCTGGTTAAATCCCAGCCAGCGGTTACCTATGCACTAACAGTGCCCCAATATGGTAGGGTGAGCCCTCATGCAGACAAATTGCCTGTTTTCAGTGGTGAGGTCCTGTCCTACAGATATTAGTAAGTTTAAGATCCGTAGGAGTGACCACCATGAGGGCTTTATTTAGCTGCCTGATTGGCTAGTGCTTCATTGTCAACCCTGCCCCCCAGAACAAACAAACAAAAGTTAGAACTAAAACTTCTAAGGTGTGTAAGGTATGAATGCATAATTGCCCAGCATCCCCAAGGAAGCTGAAAGCTTATTTGAACAAAAATTTACTACTGGTGCAGTCAAAACTAAGTAGAAGAAATCAAGTGTGAAATTCCTTCCTGATCCAAGAAATAGGGAAAGCCATTCAAAGTAAGTTCACAGTGAAAGACTCCAGCAATGAGAAAGGCTCTGGCAGCACCCCCTGCTTTCCCTCTTCCCCCTTCCCCTCCCCCTCCCCCCCCAACAGCTACACATTGCAGCGTGGACTCAGCCTGCTTTTCACTGCAGTGTGTAGCTACACACATAGGTGCTAGAACTAAGGGTGCTGTCGCATCCCCTGGCTTGAAGTAGTTTCCATGATATGTAGGGTTAATGGTTTGGTTCCATTGCTTTCAACACTCCCACTATACAAATTGTTCCAGCACCCCTGGCTACACATACCTGAAAAACCACATCAAGAGGTGTGCAGCATAGACGTAGCCTTAGGGAAACAAGGCAGCAAAGCAAACAGAACAGAAACTTCTTGCCTAGAAATCCAAGATGAGCTTATTCCAAATCACTTCCAGAACCTTTTCATGTCTCTCTCTGTTGTATTAGGTAGCCCCCATTACCATGGTATCCAAAGGTGTAAACCTCCAAAGACTTATTCACATGCTTAACTTTAGGCAAGATGAGTAGTCCCTTTGAAATAAATGTTGGTGTTTATTCTAATTATTATTTTCTATTGTAGTCTTAGCTGGCCATATCTCTTTAAAAATAGATTCAGTGTTGCTTGACTTCCAAAAACACTAAATCAACCACACACATTCCTCTAATCAACCTCTGACAGCTGAATTTTAGCCACAGACAATATTTTCAAAGAACTATTAGGAATCTGAGCCATTCTGCTGCCATTTACATTAATTGCTGTGCAAACAGTGTGGCTAAAAGCCCACACAAATCCTGGACAAAATTGGGTTACATAATTTTATTAGCTTTCATACATAAGTCCTATATTCTAATTACAATAAGACTGAATTTGCAGAGCTAGAAATCTAATTTTCTCCATGAAAAAAGAATCCTTTCAACCTTACAGACAATATCATCAGGACCACATATCATGGGGAAAACAATACAGTCAGCTTCACAGTTTACTCTACAAGCTACTTGTCCTAAATAAGACACTCTAGTAGCTTCAAGAAATGACACTGGATGATTATAGTAGGAGATATGTTATAATATTAAGTATTTTAATGTTTTACCATGTGACAAGATCATCTTTTATATAAACCTCAAGTGCAGTTATAGCAACAGCTAGAAGTGATGCTAAATTTGAGGCTTTGTCATCATATATAACTTGGCCATAAAAATTTGCTTTTGGCTGAAATTTAGCATATGAAGTGTCTGCATCATAAGGGATTTTTCCTCACAAATTTTGAAATTAGATCATTTCATCCCTTTTTAAGTGAGAAAGAAACCAGTCATTGGAATACATTTTCCTGCAGTAAAATATTATTGCATATTTTTCAGCTGAAAATATCCACTGAGTTAGCAGGTGTTGGTTCAGCTGCCTCAAGTCGGGAGGGGAAGGCAGTTTAATTTGGTTTTAATTCCTAACACAAGAAGCACTGTAGCTGCCATTTGAGCTACTGGGATTCAGCCCTGGCATAGGTTTAGCCCTTTCTATGGCAGAATCTACGTAGATAGCAGTAAATAACTAACCGCACAGGAGTCGTGTACAAATAAATAGCATGGCCTATTATGCCTAATACTGCTGTCACATCTAACCTGTCCTTCTCCCAGCACTTATTCAGAATGCATTTGCAAAACAACAAATTTGAAGTGTGGTTGATAACTGCAGAGTAAGTCTGACTATGTACAATGTGCTAGAGGACAGCATATATTTCAGAAAAGTAAATATGTCAAACTGATACTGCGGCTGCTTTCACTAAGAAGCTAATATATTGTGCTTCTGGCACTAACAGTGCTAAGTCAGTGGTGTATCATGTCAAATGATGAGGAGAGGCTTTAAGGCAAAAAGAAAAAGAACAATGCATTGAATGTGAATGCTCCTTAGGGCATAATTGGATTTCATTTTATTTATTTTAAAAGAATTTCTTGTTTCCCCTCTTGGGATATATGTGACTTAAATTTGAGAAGATATAGCCTGATATTCATTTATTGATAAACAATTTTGTTATAGACCCCCCCCTGATGTCAGTAGAACTACTTTCATGTCTAACAATTACTTCTAAGCAGAGCTGATCACAGTGTTTACACAGAGATGAAATGTTGGCAAAATATGCTATTGCATCCACTCCAAATCATTTGGATGATAATTTCCAGATCCAGGGACTCACTGTATAGCCTGGTGGTTAGGGCACTGGCCTTGGAGGTAGGAAATCCAGCTGCATGTCTCTGCTCTGTCTAATCAGTGTGAACTGGGATGAAAAAAAATATCTCAGCTATAAATCGGACAGAGCAGGGGGGTAGGGGTTGTTTTCATTTCTCATTGGAATGAAAACAAGTTTTCATGTCTCAAACATTTCCACAAAATACAATAGTGTCATCTTCAGTCAGTTTTACTTGTAAGAGCAAGATTAGGTGCACATTAGGTCTACTCCAAAGCCCCCCTACATCAGTCAGTGAAAGCCTTTTGACTTCGATGGTCTTTGAATCAAGTCCACTGTTTGAGTAGCCTTTACATAGATTGCTCCATTTGAAGTAGATTCTGCTCTTTGCAGCCAGAGGCACACTAGAAAGAAGAAGCCAGGTTGCCTGGGTGACTCCAGAAACAGTTCTGGCTGATTCACCTAGAAATTCCATCTGGAGGCTCCCAGGATGTTCACACCGGAGCAACAGCTGTACCTCTGGGGAGAATTCATCATAAAAACAACTTTATATCTAAGAAGCTATACTGGAGAGTAGTGTCTGGGGAAAAGCAGGATGATGGCCTCACTCTCAACCTATATCCTTCCCTGAAGCAAAATCCAGAGTTTGGCATGCCTCTCCCTGTGCCTTTCATACCCAGGGAGGGGCCAGCCACACTCACTCTCATTCTTTATCTTCCATTTCCAAACATGTCTATGTTATTTTACACATTGTAAGTAGCGGCCACTGTACTTTATTTTGTGATAGCATGATAGCATCCAAATGGGAGATCAAGGGGCTTTGTGTTAGGCACTGTATAGGCAAATTAAGTGAAAGCTTTTTTTCCAGTGATCTATGTAAACTCCATAAGGAATATAGATGTAAGCAGCCAAAGAGGGCCACATCGTTGAAAAAGTTCAGCTGAAAAGATGGATATGGTGGAATAGTTTCTGTACATGAGCGGTCTCAGTGGCCATTCATAGGGGAGAGGGAGGCACAGAGGGAGGGCCATGAATAGACTTTAATGTGGTTGTATTGCTTTCAAGCTTCTTATTCAGAAGAAGTCTGAACTGACTTTAAAAAGGAAACAGAGAACACATTATTTACTTACATATAACCAGGGTTGTTTAGACTGTGGACCATACAGTGCATTCAGATATGCATATTGTGAAACCTCACCTCTTTCGGCATATCAGGGCTCAGTGTTTCTCCCTCAGGGCTAGAGCAGGTCTGAGTTAAATCAGAACCACTTCAGATATTTAGTAAACATTGGTTTATATACAGTATTTACAGGATAAGACCAAGGGCTTCTTTAAACACGCATTAAACTTGCATTTCCTAATTCCAGATGGAGTACAGAGAAGCTCCCCTCTCCCTCAACTGCACAAAATCCTACTGCAGCTTGTTTCCCATTCCTCCCTCCCCTTTCTCTCACTAGAAGAGGTTTTTAAAGATCACAGATTGCCCTTAGACTCGGGTGTCTAATTAACTTGAGGTAAAACTTTCAGTTCATAAGGAAAAGGGCATTAACCATTCTAAGACAGATATACTTCCAGAACTGTCAAATCGGACTTTGTCACAATATATGTATATATAAAACGTCTTTGTTTTACCATCTTGCTTTGTCGGATATAATTTGTCCCTTCTTATAACTGGTAGGTTCGGAAGTCTGATGAGTAGTATTCTTAATTTCATCCAAGAATGTGAGGAACATGTTAAGCCTTTTTGATATTTTCTAGAGCAGGGTTCACAGAACTGTATGTGATGGTGCACATCTTAATGGAGATCTTGCCTTGGATTTCCTCTCCTCTGCAATAAAATTACATCCCTGTGGAAACTGCAGAAATTACTTTCATGAAAAATTAGGAAAGTATTTTAGTGTTTAATGTGGATTAACAAACAAAGGAAGAAAACTATTGGGTCTACGTAGTTCTCCATCAGCCACCAGGAAATGCTCTATAGAACACAATTTGGAAACCTGTATGTACAAGTCTGAAGAAAAGTCAGGAAAGCAGGAGAGGCGATCTGCCAGAATACGTAAATTTGATATTTGGGATTTAATCACTCTGCAAAGGAAGGAGAAGTTTTGAGCGCACAATTTCCATTTCTCAGGAGCAGAACACTTATTTATTAACAAAAACATTGGCAATTGATCTACAGATTATGTTCTATCCATGCAGCACTATGGATGTGTGCTCTATCTTTTCATACCACTATTAACTCTACTGAGATCAAAACATGCTATATTGGAATGGAAATATAACAAGTCAGCCAATTATAAATGATACACCTGTTTAAAATTTGTATTGCATAATAAAAATAATTCAAAAATGACAAATCTAATTTACAAATGGCAGAGCTTACCTGCATTTACATGCAGCACACTGTGGGGTGTTTGAACTCTTTATAATAAGATAGGCACACATGGCTTTAATTCAGCTGCAAAGAATATAATCACCTATTTTCAACATCTTCCAGTCCTTCAAGTAAAATATTAAACAACTTTCAGTCTGGTTCAAAAGTATTCCCAAGAGCTGTTAACTCCCACAAGGCATTTAAATATTCATCATGTTATCTGCAGACCATGTGCTTGGAAAGAGACCAAACTGACACCTTTTATTATAAATTCCATCTTTTATGTGACTACTTTTAACACTGTGATTCACCTGGCTTTATTTTAAAAGTTCTGGTAGACGTGCACTGACTGTAAATGACTTCTGCTTCAGTATGTTTGAAGTGATGATAAATCCTGTGCAAGAACATTATGTTGCCACTGTTCTGCACCCCTGCACTGGGAAGGAAGGTAAGTATGGTAATGTGAGTCATAGTCCCTGGATAACTTTGATGGAATAAATTCTGACCCTATTGAAGTAAATTGTAGCTTTTCTATTGACTTCAGTGGATCCTAGATTTCATCCTATCAGTTTTTGGTGCAAATCACCAGGCAGTTCACATCAATAAGGCTGCTGTCCATGTTGCAAAACTAAAACCTCAAGGTCAGTGGTCCAGGTCCATTTGTTGCAACATAAATTACAATATAGGTATATTCTCCAACTCTACCAGCTTTTGGATACAGCATCTCTCTCTCTCTCAGGTCTGTTCCCAAGTATTGTCCAGATACTGAAATCCCTGAACAAAGTAGCCCTATTGACAGCAATGGGAGGCTGATCCACAAAACTAAGGGTCACAGCATTGGGCCCTATATTACTAAATATTCCAGATTCTCTACAGTTGTTTATTGGTATTCAAAAAGTTAAAATTTAGGTTACAAGAAATTTAATTTGAAGGTAATGAAATATTTTCTAGAAGTCCATAAACCAAGAAGTATGGTTTCCAAAAGTCCACGGAAGTGCACCTATTCGTTCTCTCAAACTTTGGATGGTGTGATGAGAAAAGACAAAACGAGCGAAAAAGAGGCCACCTCCATCATCTAGAACCAACATTCTCAGTCTGGGCAGGGGGAGGAAAGTTTCCTTTGCTTTGAAGGAAGCAGATTAAAGTCAAGGACATATGCTAAAATCTCGGCAGCAATAATAAAGGAGTAATAGTAGTAAAGAGTAGAACAGTTGCTGAATCAGGTGCAGATTTGGAGAAGCAGATGAAGTAGGAATTGCATTTTCTTCTCCTACGACTAATGATCCTTTAGGGAAAACAACTAACATTCTTATTTTAACAATGCAAATCAGTCCAATCCAGTCTAACTTTCGATGATGATGTTCTGCTATGTGCAGCATATGGAGCTTTGTCGCAATAAGCATACTAAATAAGTAACTTAAATTGGTAACATCTACTGACGCTGTTGTATTATTCATTTACCATATAAAGGTCCTTCTGGCTATGCATTAGGATGTTGTTTGGGCCACTACACATGTTATTTTTACTATACTGAATTGTATTAAAATAAAAATAAATTTACCAGAAGTCAAGTAAAATGTTGTTAAAATGGGATAGTAGAGGAACAGATGGAGGTGATACAATCCACTCCAGGGCCTGATGGATTAAAATATACTCCAAACAGTTTTCAGTGGAATATATATTTTGCAATGAGGAAGAATGGTGCCCAGGATGAGTTACAATTGCAGAAAGCAAAAGGTCTTCAGAGAAGATGTTTGTGATTTCCTTGTTATGTTAATTTAAGAATGTTGGCACGTATGTAATTTATTTACCCAGAGCATATAATTTGACACAGTTGAAAACTACAGAAGTTTAAAATTCTAATTAACAAGGGAACATGCTGGATCAAAAATACTTGTTATTAATTAAGTTAAGCTATATTTTAAGGAACTGTATACAAACACGATGGGCAGCTTGGTTTAAGTATATATTTACTGCTAATTAATTAATCACATTATTGAAAATATAGCACAATTTCCGTAGCTCACTTTCAAATACATATATTGATTATCAACATAAATAGTAAGAAGCACTTAGCTAACTCCACTTCATACTACTCAGAAGTGTCTGAGAACAGGGGAAAGGACTCAACTTTGTTCAGACTGAAGCCAAGTCTGAGCCAGGAAGCTTGAACGGGGGGTGGGGGAAGGCCATTAAATGTATATAATCACTTTTCTCTGTTACTTGCATGTCAACTAATCACAAACTCAGTCAAATATGCAAATTGTCTGAGTACCTGCTTGAAAAAATATTAAAAGAAAACACTGAATTAACACCAGAGGGATAAGAAAAAAAAAGTTTAATCATCTAAATATGACCTCTACCCTGTTCTGCTACTTCAGGGGAGGAAAACAAAACCAAAAAGACAATTCTTCAGTTTCCATGGCTCTTCCATAATATAAAAGCAGAAATAAGACTCTCCTGTAGCCTAAATTATTTAAGAGTATTTAAAACTCACTTTCAGAGTTAATTTGGATATTTTTGTTATAGGGATGTTGGAACTTCCTGGCTGTTACTTAGACCAAAGTTTTAAAAGCATTCACTAACAGTGGATGCCCAATTTCACATACCTACTGCTTGACTTTTAGAAATGGTGATCACCCATATATTCCACTGGCTTGAAATTAAATTGTGGGTGTTCATCACTTCTGAAAATTCATAGGTTATAAAGGCAGAAGGGACCATTATTATTATTTAGTTTGACTTACTAAACAAACAGAGGCCATAGAATATCACATTAAGCCCAAAACCTCATATTTCACTACAGTGTATCTTCCAAAAGGCGTCTGATCTTGATTTGAAGACATCAAGGGATCACTTTCCTTTATAGCATGGGACAGAGAAGGCATGAGGTGGACTCTAGCCTCGTGATTATAGCACTCACCTAGGATGGGGGAGACCTATGTTCTAGTCCCTGCTCCAGAAAGGGGAGTCAAACTTGGGTCTCCCACATCCAAGGTGAATACCTTACCCATACGCTTTTAGGGAAAGGTTGTTCTGACTAAATTCCCTTGTGAATCTTGCCAGAAATAAGTGTTTTGTTAGTGTAAAAATCAACCATTCCAACGTTTCCGATTTTTTTTGTAATTGAAACAATTAGCCGGAATTGACACATTTGCAAAATAGTTCAGTCAACCTGAATCTGCATTTTTTGGTTAAAAAAGTTGTGTACAATTTTTTTTCCCCAACTCCACTTATGACACCTTTGTATTTTTAATTGTTTCCTTTTAGGATGTAAAGTATGGTCTGAAATATTTACGTAAAAGTTGTGTTAAAAAAAAACAGAGTCCTAAGGGAAACATCTGTTCATTATTAAATAGCTATTTCCTTTCAATGTCTAATAAAATCAGTATTAAATATTCATGTGTGCCTGTGTTTTCTTAGGAAGGTGTGTTTTTTTTCAGAAGTGTAACAATCATCAAGTGATCTGATGAATGTCAGGGGAACAATCCACGTTTAACTCTTAAGCCCACATTATATTCAAATTGCACACACACAACGGAACAGTAGAATGCAAGTTACAATGGTGCCTTAACAAGTCTCAGCTGTGTAATTTGATATATATATATATTTTCTATTTTTAAAGGAAGTTTATGCTTTTGATGGGATATATATTTATGTACATGAGTCTTGGCACTCTCACCCAAAGCTGCTTGAAATTAAAAGATGTAGCATTTCCACCAATAATGTTTATTAGTTTTGTTGCATTCCTTACTTTTTATGAAGCAAGCCTGCCCTTTGCATAAGATTCTTTTTCTTTCAAAATAACAATATTTGATTTCCTTTTTATCTCATTCTGAGCTTATTACTGAAAGCACAAAAAGTGAACAAACAGTATACACTGCCTGCTCTGGATTGCATACTTCTGCTCCCCATCTTCTGTTTAGGTAGCAAGCATAGACTACGGAGAACATTAACGGGGGGGGGGGGGGATGCACGCCTTCTTTAATGATGCCTGACAGCATTAAAAAAAGAGAGAGTAGTAATACTTTAATATTTCAATGACAAAAGGTTTATAGTGGTGTGGCCCTTTTGATTATCAGAAATAAAACTCCCAGTGAGGTTCAACAGGGTCAGGATTTCACCCATAGATTTTAAGGTCAGAAGGGATTATCCTGAGCCATAAGATTCCCACATATAGATAACCAGAGTCTGAACCCTGAACCTTCAAATCCCCGGCATGGACCTCTAACACTGGAGGTACAGGAGAAAATCGAAATATATGTTTTCACTTTCCTTTCCTGACAAAATTACCTTTTACCTTTAAATACAATATGTGCACTATTCAATTTTCCCTTTAAATATTAGCTGATTTTTCCATCATAAAGTAAATATGACTCTATATTACTATGGCTCTCATGTTCTGTCTCAACTATAGCTCACCTCAGCTATAGCTAATGCATCCATAATGACTGTAAGGAAGACCTTTTTTCCTTTTGTAAATAGAAACAAAGACAGCGCAAAATACAATCCCATAGCCCTTCTGTAATTGCTTTGTTTTCCTTAGATTTTTAACTGCCTCTTTCCATATGTCAAGCAATCACTTCAATTAAATACATTCTTATAAGATGTGAACTGTTTGTGTTGAATGAAATGGCTATTACAATATTACCACAAGCCCACCCACTAATTATGTAACCATCACCTAGCCTATCTCAACTGATTCCCAGGGATAAAGAGTCTGGGTAGTAGGAGTCAATTACTGATATATTAGTTTGGACCACCCCACCCCTTCACAATCATAACTTTGCAAAACTAACAGAGGATACATTAGTGGTAACATTTCGTGGAAAGATAGTTGATCAAGAATTCAAAATGTAGTCTTATGTCATGGATAGATGCTTTTTAAGTAATTTCCCATTTAATTCACTTGTGGCTTTTAATGTGCTATAACATACTGGAGGTAGTTTTGTCTCAATCCCTACACACACTTACAAGTGACAATAAGAGTTCCTAAGCCAATTATTTGGTACTAACTGGATTGTTTGACAGTGTAAAAGTGTTTTCTTATCACAATCAGCAAGATCAAGAGGGCAGAGCTCCTTCACAAGGGACTATTTATCACTAAAAATAGATTTCAGAGGAACAGCCGTGTTAGTCTGTATTCGCAAAAAGAAAAGGAGTACTTGTGGCACCTTAGAGACTAACCAATTTATTTGAGCATGAGCTTTCGTGAGCTACAGCTCACTTCATCAGATGTATACCGTGGAAAGCAGTTTCCACGGTATACATCTGATGAAGTGAGCTGTAGCTCACGAAAGCTCATGCTCAAATAAATTGGTTAGTCTCTAAGGTGCCACAAGTACTCCTTTTCTTTTTTTAAAAATAGATTTTGATTTATATTTTAAGTCCTATTTCCATAGATTTACCTTTCTTTAATGCAGTTTTCAGGACCCAGGACAATGTCACTGGCAAAATATCTTCACAAATAGCTGAGACCCTGCTCCCACTGAACCCATCAACTGGAATTTAGTTGCTGTACATGGGAAGAAGGTTTTGGCTCAATGTAAAATGGGATGGACTGTAAAAGAAGCTTTTTTATTATTAGGTTTGATTTATTAAATTAGCACAGATGTTGCAGTTTAAACCTTCATATTTTTTTCCTCTTAGAAAGATTATTCTTAAAAGGCTTACTTAATGCTACCAAATCAAAGACATTGTTTTTTCTTCTAGGGGAAGGGAGTTAATACTTAGTCATTGAGTATCAATACTCCATTCAAACTGAAGTCTGCAGACCATCTGTGGCCAGAAGCCTCAATGAACACCCAATCTAGCATCAGTACCAGCAAAGCTGGTTAGAATCTATTTAAAACAGGGGATTTTTATTTTATTTTGTTTTGTTTTTTTTAATTTGACAGGGGAACTTTGAAAAGTTTCAGATCTGTTGAAATGTCTCCACCTTATTGACTAACAACCAGTGGGGTTTGGGTTACGGGGAATATTTATGAAATCATGAACACTTAATGCATATACTGACTGAGACAAGGGAATATACATTTATACTTAGGAATATAAGAAGTAGGAGATAGACAACAGCAGCAACTAAAAATCACTGGTATTATGCTTTCAGAAACAATGTGCAGTTTGTAGGGGACTTTCTGCCAATATAGAACATAAATGTGCTGCATCTGCATTTCCTCCACTAAATGTGTTTACCTCTCCTCACTGAGGATCCCAATAAACACATATAGTACTTTTCTGGCAACAAAAGTCTTTACAAAGACTGTTTATTTGCTGCTTATAACCCCACCACCCAATGACTACATCATCTCTAAACATACATGTGCACGCACACAAGCTTTATAGTCTTCAGAGATTTGGACTTTAGATACAAATAAATTGTGCTTATAACTGGGCTCAGATTATGGTTTCTGAGTGGCATACAAATTGTTGGCATTAATTATGTATTCACCTAAAACAGGTCTTGCCTTCTAATGTAAAACCAATTTCCTGATGGCTGTGTGTGCTTTTCTCTCCCCTTTCTTCCTCTTTTGGCTTGTAAAATAGTTAGTTTACTCTTTGCACATGTATTGTAATAATGAATTCCTGCTGAAATCCAGGGTAAGTGAATGTTCTGTTTCTTCACTTCAAACCTATGGGTTATTGGATTCTTGACAAAATTTGTGAAATGCTCATACATTTAAGAAACACACTAGTACGTATATGTAGACAGCACTGGAGGCCTAATCCTTCAGTCATTACTTAGGCAAAATTCCCATTGACTTTGAGAGATGACCCAAAGCATGCACCAAGGTTTTAGCAGTAAGGATGGAGAAAAAAACAAAAGACTTTTAGAGACAGGAAAAACCTGCAAGATTTAGCAATATCTTGGATGCACGTTGATAAGGAAAGGTGTTTCCTATGACTTCTCAGCTTCTTCATAATTTAAGCCAAATTTGTAAAATGTTTTTATCCCTTAGTACTTTGAAGAATAACTTTCTGAATGTCAGCTGATCCAATGGAATACTTGAAACAATAGCACCAGGAGAATGATTGTTTATTAGTCTTGTGATAACACCCAAAGGCCCCATTCAGGATCAGGCATCCCTGTGCAAGGTGCAAAGACAGGAAGGTATGGTCCCTGTTGCAAAGGTCCCTATTCCAACTAATTTAAGACAAGACATAATACAACATGAGTATTTTACTGTTGTTTTCCCTTCCCCTTTCTCCTATTTGTAATAGGTACTTACACAGGCCAGTTATGTACACAAAATGAAGGTTCCAATTAACCTTGAGAAAGATATTCCAAGAAACCAAAACAGATGAACTGCTACAAAAAATGCCAACCATGAAAAGTAGAAGTGTGGAAAACTGGAGAAAGATTGAGAAACAATAGCAGGAATGTAGGGCTAGATGATTTTTTCCTGTTCCTAAAGTGTCTCATTTTTAAACTTTGCTGAAGAACATCATTAAAAAACTGAATAGCCTACATGGCAGGAGATCTATGATCGACACTGATTAACAAGGTCATGCAATCTTTAGTTCACCTTGTAAAAACTATACGCGCTGAAACAGACATAATATATATTGAAATATGGTGTTTGATATAGTAGAAAGACATTAATTGATTGTAAAATGCCCACAAGTGTCTACATCTGTCTACCCATGTAATGAAGCATGTGACTTTAAGCTGGCATTATTTGCAAACAGGAGGATCTTTTGGCAGGAGGTGGCACTTTGAGCGTTCTGCAGGCTGCACTTCCATACATATCTTTGGCTAGCACCCATGTCCTGTAAATACTGGCCTAACATCTAAACAGGCACAGTGCCACACTAACAGATGGACATGAAAATAGCTATTATATACAGCATGCTTGAGTTTCATAGGCAGTATTTTCATCAAGGAACACTGACATGGCAAGCTGATGAAGGTTTTGAGCCCATGGTTAGACGGGCATGTAATCACCATTCCAACTCCAATGAATATACTTTGAAACTCATGAAATAGATTGTACAGCATTAGCTCTTGTAAGTTAAGATTAGTGTTAGACAGGAAGCATTAGTATTAAAGATGTATTTAAAGCTATTGAAAAATCTCAAAGCAGTGGCTGAATACTATAGAAAGACCTAGGAAATCAATAGGAGTCTTTCCATTTGCTTTAGTGCACTTTGGACCAGGCCCTATGTGCATATTAAAATGGTCAATTTTTTAAAACCACCCGCATTATTAAACAAAAAAAAAATCTAAAGAAAAATGGATACACACATTTATAGGCCTGATTCCCCACTGTCTGGGATTGAAAAGGTTGAGATTATTTACCTAAGAAAGGAGAAGAATAAGAGGGGACATGATAAAAATATATAAAATAATTAATGGTATAGAGAAGTTAGAGAGAACATTAGCTCCTGATCTAATTTATAAACATTAGAAAAGGGGAAAATTCAAAACTGATAACAGGAAATATTTTCCTCATAATTCACCATTAAAACTTTTAAACTCATTGCCATAGGATATTGTTTAGGTAATGAATCTAGCAAGATATAAAAATGGGATTGGACATTAATGTGGATATCTAGAATATCCAGGGTTAATGTAATGAATTGCATATCATGATTATATATTGTATAGTTATTATGATGAACACTATATTGCACACAATCGTGCCGGAGAGCTTCAGGTGAATTGAAAGTAAAAGAAAAGATTTTCAGCTTAAAAAAAAAATCATATCCATTGTTACTGCTTTGTCTTTTGATGATTACAAGTTTCTGAAGCACAGTATGTAATGCTTTACATAATTATTGAAGTGTGATGAAGAAATCTGTTACCTTGCAAACCTTAAACATAGTTCCTATAGAACACCTGATGCTTTAAGAGGCAAGAAATATAAAGGGAATAGTAGGGATCTAGAGTCCACCCGCTATACCTGAGTTCTCTCTCTTTGTATTCTTTTATTAAAATTAATGCTTTTCAGTGCAAACCATAAGTAAATAAAAAGGAAACCATCATAGATCATGTAGGTCACATCATTATGAAGCTAAGGTATATTGAGACTCGTATCTCAGCTTCAAGGTCATTCTCCCACCCTCACCCACTTTGTTTTTTCCAGCTGAAAATGATAAAGATCTACAAGCCTCCAACAGTAAGGGTGGTCCTCCCAATATTTCCAAGTATTTAGGAAGTCACAAAAAGTGAGAAAAGTGAACAAACTAACATCACAGGCCACAGATTGTTTAGAGGGGAACCTCCATATGAAAAATGTTCCAAGATCATGCAATCTGTTTCAACTGACTTCAATTGTAGTTTTGCTATTTATTCTGATAGGAGCAAAGCTAGGCACATAATTTCCATCCTAGATTACTTTTTTTTTAAAGCAGCATATTGTAAGACTTTTGAATGCACAGACCTGAATGCAACACATTTTATGCTGTAATATCTTATTAATTAATAAAAATACATTTTAACCCAAGATAAGATCTGATCTAACCAAAGGGACATCACTGTTTTATAACCAGATCATTAATTAATGTGTATGTGTTAATTTGCTTTTTTCCTAGCTTCATTGACAGATTATGTTTTTTTCCCACTGATGCTATTCAGGATTGGTCCCGCTAGTAAAACTTTGATCATCCCTGTGCACAGCTGATTAAATGACTCGAAGGGGGGGGGGGGCAACTACTTTATATTTGTAGTCAGTTACAGGGTGCGTGGACCACAGCTGGTAACCATGCTCATTTTTTGTTTGTTTGTTGTATTTCAGAAATTAGGTGTTACATCCCTAATTGTATTTACATCTGTCAGGAACATTGATGCTACAAAAAATGAATGGAAATTTAATTGGGATGACATTATATCGTCACTGTACCTTAGGCTCTGTCATGCTTTTTAATAGGGAAAAATCCCTGTCATAGGGATTTTTAATTCAGTGCCAAACAAATGAATCTGGAACAGGAAGAAAAATAAAGTTAGATAACTTGAAATGGAAGGAAAGAGATCACTTTTCAATTGCAAAGCAATGTTTAATGTGCAGTGGAGAGGAATCTAAAGTCCGTTCACCCCCATGGGCGGCGAGTTATATTCTATTGTGGTGCCGGGCTCCAGGAATATTCAGGGCTGGGGACCCTGCTCCACCAATGTTTGGAGCTGGGTCTCTCCCCCCGGCCCTGCCTGGAGCGGGCCCCAGCCCCGCCTGCCACCCTCCCACCCCGTGCATCTCCCCCCCTACCCCACCGCACCCTTGCCTGAAAGAAAGTGGCGTGCGCCTTTCCTGTGTCTGCTTGTGCTACCAGTGTAGCACATTCCTATGCGGAGCAATATCCTACACTACAACAGCTCCTGGCATCAACTGCTGTCTGATGCCCCAGGGCCCTCGTGCCCCGCATCCCCTAATGGCAGGGTAGGCTGCCCTTACCCTGCCCTTCTTCCCTAGCCTTGAGCCTCTCCAATGCCCCAAACACTCAACCCCAGCCCCAGCCAGATCCCTCACCCCCCCGGCACCCTAATCCTCTGCCACAGCCCTGAGCCCCCTCCTGCATCATGAACCTCTCAGCCCCACAGCCCTCACCCCACATCCCAACTCTCTGCCCTAGCCCTGAGCCCCCTCCCAAACCCCAAACCCCTCATCCTCAGCCCCACAGCCCTCATCCCTGCACCCACTCCTAACCCCAAACTCCCTCCCAGAGCATGCACCCCCTCCCCCTTCCCACACTCCCCCTCCTGCCCCCAAACTCCCTCCCAGAGCCTGCACCCCTCACCCCCTCCTGTACCCCCACCCCCTGCCCCAGCCTGGAGCCTGCACCCAGCACCCAAACTCCATCCCAGAGCCTGCATCCTTCACCTCTCCTGCACCCTAATCCCCAGCCCAGGACCTGCATCCCAGACCTCCTCTCCCCACCCAAACTCCCTCCCAGAGCCTTAGGCAGGTGGGGCGGAGTTTGGGGGGAGAGTTGGGGGGCGGGTTCTGGGCACCACCAAAATTTCTACAAACTTGCCACCCATGTTCATCCCCGATGCACTCTGGAGCCAGATCACAACGTTTTAAGGACCCAAAAGAGTCCTTCAACTATGGAAACAAACTGAAAATACTCTACCTTTAAAGATTTGATAAAGGGTGAACTTAGGTACATTTAACTTAGAGACCAATATGATTATAATAAATGTATGATATAATAGGATTTCCCATAGCTGTCTACTAAAAAATAGATCAGCTCAATGAAAGATAGCGTTTTAACTTGAAAAGGAAAGGGCAGTAGCATAAGGCATTTCCATTTAAGACAGTAGTGATCAGAAGAGTACATTCCTTGTGTAGCACTTCTAGCAATAGAAAAAGGAAATTCTGAAGTCAGCCAACTAGAAAGCCAGGGGAAACCAAATTATGCCAAATCACAACTTTTCCCCCTCTGTGAAGTCATGGGTCAGGCTTTCAGCTAGTGCAAGTCATCACAGGTCTATTAGAGAAACTGAATAAGTGGGTTTTTTTACCCATGAAACCTTATGCCCAAACAAATCTATTAGTCTTTAAGGTGCCACTGGACTCATCTTTGTTTTTGTGGATACAGACTAACATGGCTAGCCCTCTGATACTTGGCATAATACTGAAATATAGCAGTTGAACATCTGGCCCTAACCATAAGGATGTAAAGAGGGCATCCCTTCTGAGCTCTTTCTCTGGTGCTGCTGTAGTTGGAAGGATCCCCTATGTTCTCTCCAAAGAGCTATTGTATCGTGCTGATTCTCTGACTTGCTGAGCTGTTTTCTCTTTCTGGTACTGCTGCCACAGGCCACGTCTACACTACCTGCTGGATCGGCGGGTAGTGATCGATCTATTGGGGATCGATTTACCGCGTCTAGTGTAGACGTGATAAATTGATCCCCACTCGCTCTGCTGTCGACTCCAGAACTCCACCAGGGCGAGAGGCGGAAGCAGAATCAACAGGGGAGCGGCGGCCGTCGATCCTGCGCTGCAAGGAAGCGAAGTAAGTGATTCTAAGTCGACTTCAGCTACGCTATTCTCATAGCTGAAGTTGTGTATCTTAGATTGATCCCCCCCACATAGTGTAGACCAGGCCTTAGTCATGATCACCTATTCTGCTACCGCTTCTGTGGCTACTGGGCTTTCCACTTCCGTCCCTGACATTGCTGATAATAGTTTCCCTCTTTCCCCCTCTCCTCATTCCCACCTGGCTGTCCTTTGCCTTATTATTAGAGCCTGCTGCCATGTTTCTTAAATCATCCTGTGACACACTGGGACACAATCCGAACTCATGAGTGGCACTGTAACCTGGTGTGTCCTTACAATGCTTTACTGCAGCAAGCAGCCTCAAACCTGGACTGTTCACAAACAGCCTCCAGCATGTAAGTTACTCCCAGCTATGTCTGTGTGTGCTGCAACCAGCCAACTATACCTTGGCTCTTACCAGCTGTGGTTATGCTGCAGGTTGACCCCAACACTCCCCCCCACCTCCCCAGTCCTAGGTCTTCACCCAGAAATGTACCTATGTCCTGTACTGCTCAGTCTCCTGGACAGTACAAATATATTGTCCATTATTCCTTTAAAGGAATATTATGCCAATTTATTATTTAAGATACCCAGACACTCCAATGTGAACATACCAGATTATCTAAAACAGTTAAACAAGTTTATTGACTACAGATAGATGAATTTTAAGTGAATACAAGTAATGAGGAATAAGTGTCAGAAATGGTTACAAGAAAGTTAAAGATAGAATGTTTATTAGTATCTACTTAAGAAACTTCCTCTCCACATGCTCCAGAAGATTATTGACCAAACTTTTGAGGTCAGGACCCCTCACCCAAAATCCAACAGCTGTTTCCTTGTGTCTTCTCAAGTGCAGAGAATGAGATGGGCAGGTAGAGATGAGGTGTCTATCTCTTTCTTTTATAGTTCTGTCCCCCCTTTGAGAAGCATTTCCAGACTGGAACAAGGTGACAGACAGTCTGGTGAAGAAAGAAATTCCATGCTGTTTCTTTGCTAAAAGGTAGATTTTTGTCCCTGCCCCCTTCCTTGCCAAAGAAGTCCACTTAGCAGGTAATGGCTCATTAGCCTTGTTGACACATGGTTGAAATGTTATCTTGCCCTCTGTCTCTGAGAAAATGGTTTAAACACTCCCTAGACTTAAACATATTTCAGTCATGATTTCAGTTTATGTTCATAACTTTACATATGTCATAAATATAAAGGGAAGGGTAAACCCCTTTGAAATCCCTCCTGGCCAGGGGAAAGCTCCTCTCACCTGTAAAGGGTTAAGAAGCTAAAGGTAACCTCGCTGGCACCTGACCAAAATGACCAATGAGGAGACAAGATACTTTCAAAAGCTGGGAGGAGGGAGAGAAACAAAGGGGTCTGTGTCTGTCTGTATGCTGCTCTTGCCAGAGACAGAACAGGAATGGAGTCTTAGAACTTTTAGTAAGTAATCTAGCTAGGTATGTGTTAGATTATGATTCCTTTAAATGGCTGAGAAAAGCATTGTGCTGAATAGAATAACTATTTCTGTCTGCATCTTTTTTGTAACTTAAGGTTTTGCCTAGAGGGGTTCTCTATGTTTTGGAATCTAATTACCCTGTAAGATATCTACCATCCTGATTTTACAGGGGGGATTTCTTTATTTCTATTTACTTCTATTTTTTATTAAAAGTCTTCTTGTAAAAACTGAATGCTTTTTCATTGTTCTCAGATCCAAGGGTTTGGGTCTGTGGTCACCTATGCAAATTGGTGAGGCTTTTTATCCAACATTTCCCAGGAAAGGGGAGGTGCAAGTGTTGGGAGGATTGTTCATTGTTCTTAAGATCCAAGGGTCTGGGTCTGTAGTCACCTAGGCAAATTGGTGAGGCTTTTTACCAAACCTTGTCCAGGAAGTGGGGTGCAAGGTTTTGGGAAGTATTTTGGGGGGAAAGACGCGTCCAAACAGCTCTTCCCCAGTAACCAGTATTAGTTTGGTGGTGGTAGCGGCCATTCCAAGGATAACGGGTGTAATATTTTGTACCTTGGGGAAGTTTTGACCTAAGCTGGTAAAGATAAGCTTAGGGGGTTTTTTCATGCACGTCCCCACATCTGTACCCTAGAGTTCAGAGTGGGGGAGGAACCTTGACAACATATAATATTGCTATATGCATGATATTATTGATCAACAAGATATGAGTTTCTAAATGGTATTGCACAAGGCATACATTGAACAAACATTATTACAATAGTGTGCAGGCTGTGAACACAGAGATATATTCTGTCACATTTTCCCATCCCTATACTCTCTACTATTCCTTATTTAACTCCTCATCCTCTATTCCTTGTGATATTTTGTCTTTCCTTATTGAAACCCTGTCCACTCTCCATCTTCACCATCTCTCATTCACACTTCAGTTTCAATCTCACTTTCCACATCCTCATCTTGTATTTTTCACTCCCTGCCTCTTTACCACTCCTTTTGATGCAGGCTCTCTAGTTCAGTGAACTACATAATCAGCTCTAGAGTTTAAATTAAAAACTCTAGTTTAGCAAGTGTGAGAATGCATGTTGCATGCAACCAGAAAAACAGTTTCACCTATGGGTTTACCTTGGAGAAAGTTCAATAGATGTGCTAAGTACCATACACTTTTAATTACAACAATAGGGTATTACATTCCTGTGTCTTGTTTTCTCTTCTAAATCATTTGCCAGATGCCAGAGTCTCCTCCAACTTCTCTTAGTGGTCTGGCAGTGCCTCATCCACACTGCTCATCTGCTCCTGAGAGACCCCCTTGAATCCATTCTCTGCATCTGAAATCCATTATATGAAGCAATGAGGAACACTTTCTCACAAATAACAAATACAGGAGGCTCCCAGAATGAAGCAGATAAAACTGGGGAAAATCTCTTGAAATAAGTGGATAGATAACCCAGCCAAAAATGAACAGAAACAAACAAACAAAAAAAAACCAGACAGGTAGCTGCTATGCTTATAGTGAAGTTCCAATTTGCAAGTAAAACATACTTTTTCCTTAACTGTCGATCTTCCCCCTATCTCATACATCACGAGTAATTCAAATTCTGCAGGTCAAATTCTACCAGAGGAAGAAAAGATTCTTGCAAATTGCACTTAATTAACAATGTTGTTGACAATGCATTCAAAGAAGAGGAGAATCCAGGCGTACTCTACAACAACTACGGGCTCTGCAATACCAACACTGATTAAACAGAAAGTACATTTTTTGTCTCTAAAGAAAGCAGATATGATTTGGTGCTCAATAGTTAGAACAGACACAGAAGTACTGCTAGAAGCTGTTCTAACACTACTGAAGATGATGGCATTATAATGATTTATACCAACTGAGGATCTGGCTAGAGATCACATTTTTCCAATGCAGAAAATGCCATTTTTACAGATCTAGTTCAGATCCACAAATCTGAGTAAGTTCAAAGTTAAGAATGAAACTCTACCACTGTAATTAGTGTAGGTAACTTTTAATGCCTATTAGCGCTAATACGGGTATAGGAACATGATATCAATTTTTTAGGTTGGGTTAATAATTCCAAGTATGGTTCAGCCTTTTCTTGGTGATGTATGGGCCATAAAGAATTAATCTTGACTTTCTAATTGTTGGTTGATTTTGTGGTGAGGTCAGCTAGAAAAGCCATCCTTTTGCACAATAGCTGAACTTATATGACATCGAAGTTATGGGAAAACAAAAATGGAAGTATATAGATAGCCTTTTGGAATCACTTTTTATACTAGAACTGCATTTTAAGCACTTCTACTACTACTATTGGGAGACTACTTCATAGCCTAATAGAAGTCTCAGTTTCCCTTGGCCAGTTCTTTCATACTTTTAATTCCATTTGTCCTTTGAGCAGAACCTCCAGGTAGTTGCAAAGAGCTATTGTATCGTGCTGATTCTGTGACCCTAGTCTGTGACAATTGCTTGCAAGACCATATTGTGTGTTCAGTATTTGCCTAGAATATCGATTGTGAACTGTTGATTTTAGTACTGATGTGTTTTTTCTTAACCAATCAACAATTTACTAATTCACACAGGACCAAGTGTTCGGATGTGAGAAATCCTGTTCAAGTGCAAAGTTAACCTGAAAAGAACCTAGCATTAAATTAGTAAACTAACACTCCCTGGATTCTATTTAAAAAGGACTCAATTCATTAGATTTCATTCTAATATCAGCAAATCTAGTTTTATAGACTTTAAAGCTGAAATATAACTGGCACCTTGACTGATTATTAAAATTGATCCCCTTTCATATTTATTCAAAGAACGCAGAATATCACACTTACTCTTTGGGCACAGAATAAATTTTTTGAGACTTTATCAATATATTATACCTATGAACTATTTTTTAAAAAAATAATGGATTTAAGAACTTTGGTACTTGGCATCAAGCTTTTCATTGTCTCAGAATATCTCTGTAATAATTGACTCTTCAAACTTACCATATAATTAAAACTCACCAAAACGTTATGCATAGCCCACATTTACAGATTGTTTTTAACTTGGTCATTTGGTGTAGTTATTCATTATAACTCAATGTTTATTTTTCAGGAGTTTCTTTAAAGCAAAATTTTGTACACTAGCCTGTATTAACAGATAAGCTTTCAGGTTTGGTATCTTCCATAAATGACAATTAATCCTAGTATTTCAAATTGCAATAACTACATATTACACAAGATCTACTCACAAAGGAAGGAAACAAGGAAAAACTGGCATACATTACGGCTGCTCTGTGCTGCTATGGTGATTCAGAGAAGCAGTAAATCATGAAAATTCCCAGACAAAAACTACATTTATATAGAGTTATGGTTGACAGGACATATGGGTTATTTAGGGTGAAAAATAATGTTACAAGGATGTTGTAGTTATAAAACAAGCATTTATATCCTAATAAATTCAGAGTTAAGGTTACACTTTAAAGAAATCTAGAGATGTTAAGTATGGAAATGTAAGATTAAGGCATGCAGACAACGTTAACTATAGTACGTAACATGTGGGGCTGAGGGAGAGGAACCGGTAGAAAAGAACATGGTATGCTGATGCCTGAGGTCTGGAATAAAGACACTAATCTAGAATCCTGGAAGCAGAGAGTGAAATACTGTGTTGGGAGTTTGGAAATAAGAACCAGAGAATATAAAGATTATTATCTTCAAAAAGAATCCAGGAGATCCAGGTTAAAATGTACCATTCACTATCCAATTTTGCATTATACAGCACTGGGAACTGTACTGAAAGACTGAGATTGATTTAAATTACTTATTTGTGGTGCAAAACATAAAATAGCTTTCCCTCCCTAAGCATATGGTTTATGAAAATATACATACTGTATTTTCAAGGGAAATCTGTAGGTTTCCTGGGTTTCTTAAAAAAACAAACAAAAAAACACTGGCAGGAAGCCTGGGGCTTTTCCATTTCACATGAGAATTATGATTTGCCATGCAAATTCCAAATTATTCCTCTTCAGCAAATGTTTCTATATTTCCTTATGTACTATCAACAAGAATAATACATTCAGATTTAAGATAAATTCTGAAGTACTCTATTGCATTCCTTGTGAATATACAATTCGGTATGACATTTAGAATGCTCTGAGAACAAATGCAAATAATACAAACTATACAGAGACAAATGCCTATACAAGAAGTAGATACATCACACTATTATTTAGTCCTCAAATAAAACCTTGGGTTTCATTTTTCTCATAGGTAACTTTCTATTTGTCTGAGAACTTCTAATCACATTTCACTCAATAGGGAAGCCATATGTAAATATACCACTTAAGAATGAGGTGCAGTAGTGAACTGTACTACTTACCCCACAGAAGACTGGGTGGGGGATGATTCTCCACTCTGCAACACGTAATCTGAAGCCTCAACTGAGCAGAGCACTTCAGCAGATATTTAAGTCCATCTTTATCCATCCCATTAGTTGTGACATTATTGACATAATCTGGGACCGTATAGATCATTGTTGCATCCAAGGTCCTGTAGTGGCACGAAATCTTATATAAAAGGGGTCAAATGAGGTGTCTAAGACAAGGTTATGGTTTGCTGATTATGATTAAGCTGTCTATATGTCTGTATCATTTTTATAGTTGACGTTATGAATATTGGCTCTATACTGTCTGTAGTTCAAACTTGTGCTATGCTTCTGGTTGACACCCCAGAGAAGTTGGTGTCAGCTCTGCCTAGCCTGCTTGATGGCCCATTAAGGACCATCAGACATACAATTGACCCACTGAGAGAAGGCAGACCTGACTTGTGACTCAGCAAGGTATGCAGGGACATGCCTATGGACAGAACTCTGAGGTTTTGCCATGCCATGTGATGGGCAGCTTGTCTTTGGAACAAGGAAAAAAAGACCATATGGCAAGAGAATATAAAAAGCTGCTGCAGCTCCTCCATCTTGTCTTCAGTCCTGCTTCTTTCCTCTGGAGGGACTTTGCTACACTGAAGCTTTGAACGAAGGACTGAAAGACCCATCCCAGCTGTGGATGTACTCCACAGCCTTGATTTGAACCTGCAGTTTATTCCATCACTGCTGCAAGCTTAAACCAAGAACTTTGCCATGACTGTATGTAATTGATTCCATTTAACCAATTCTAGCTCTCATCTATATTTCTTTCCTTTTATGAATAAACCTTTAGATTCTAAAGGATTGGCAACAGCGTGATTTGTTGGTAAGACCTGATTTGTATATTGACCTGGGTCTGGGGCTTGGTCCTTTGGAATTGAGAGAACCTTTTTTTCTTTTACTGGAGTATTGGTTTTCATAACCATTTATCCCCATAACGAGTGGCACTGGTGGAGATACTGGGAAACTGGAGTGCCTAAGGGAATTTTTTGTGTGACTTGTGGTCAGCCACTGGGGTGAGACCAAAGTCTGCTCTGTTTGGCTGGTTTGGTTTGCCTTAGAGGTGGAAAAACCCCAGCCTTGGGCTGTAACTGCCCTGCTTTTAGAAATTTGCCCTGAATTGGCGCTCTCAGTTGGGTCCCGCCAGAACCAGCATCGTTACATTAGTATAAATGAGACATAAGCATGGGCTTAAAGTTAAACATACGGTTTTCATTACACACCATCTATCTTCTGCACTGGAGACATCATTCGTCCTCCATAGCCTAATCTCATCCAGTCCATAACCATCCCTACACAGTGAATGAGTCAAGGACAATGTGAAAAAAAGAGTATGTGATCATCTAATCAGAAACTGTACTGTATTTCTAACATTCTCTCCTTACTACTGGGCACTGGACAGAGGTCTTTGCTGAGTTGTCCCCTGGGACTCAGCTCTTCTTCCTGAGCAGTTGCAGTTAATTTAGGACCCATCAACTGGTTCAAGTTCTTCTTCCATTGTGTATTACTTTACATCAGTGGTTCCCAAACTGTGGGATGCGCTCCCCAAGGGACGTGGAGAGGAACATTCACAGGGCCGGGGAAGGGAGTATCACCCAGCTGCACTCTGGCCAAGCTCCATTCTGGCTCTGCTCCCGGACATGCCCCCAACCCCCTCCCACTGTGGCTCCTGTCCTGACTCCAGCTGCAGCCCTAGCCCTAGCTCCTACTCCAATCTTGGCCCTGCTTCTGGCCCTGGCTCCCAGTGGGTATATGGACAATGTCCATTACAGGTAAGGAGGGGTCATAAAAAATAAAAGGTTGGGGAATCACTGATCTACACAAAATCTTGTCTGCCATCATGCTTCCTATTTGCCTAATTTTATTAGGTACCTCACTGTTTTATCTAGTCTTGACTAAACTAAATAATTATCACCAAAACTTTAATGATCTAGAAAAGGAGGAGATCACTAAGTGTCACTGGATCCTTTGGGAATCCCACTGTTAACTTCTTTCTATGAAGAAAATATTAACCATTTATTCCTTATTTAATTTCCCATCTCTTAGCCATTACTTTGATCAGGTACTCTGCAAGTGCTCTTTGTGAACAACTCTGCCAAAGGCTTTTTGAATGTCCAAATTAATTATATGAACTAATGTTTCTTTATCCACTAGTTTGTACACATTCCATTGGGTTGGGTCAGGAGTTTCTTTTGCAGAAGCCATATGAGAGTCATCACAATTTGGGGGCAGGAGGGAGAAGGGAGCCAGATGATTGTTTCACAAGCATTCTCAAATGTCAAGGCCAGTGCCACTCATTAATATACTCATTGCTCTTAGGCTAAAAAGAGCAAGCTGCTGCTCTCATCTGTCGTACCATAGGTTCATCTTCTATTGCCATAGCAGTTGATGTAAGGAGAACTTCTGCAAATGTCTCTCATTAGTACTGTGCACTACCTACATTGTCAGCCGCATCAAGAGCACTTGAGTAGGAGGAGGAGAGGGAAGTGGGACTAAACTACAAATCTGCAAACACTGCACCTACTGCAGACCACCTCTTCCCCTCCCCAAACTTGCATATACATCCCAGGCTAAATTTAAGCAGTCCCACTGTGGCAAAACAATGTCAAATGCTCACGAGAAATCCAATAACTTCAAATCACTTCCAACAGCAAAGAGAAACCCACTCAATCGTGACACACACACACACACAAGCCATGGGGCATGTGCCCTTCCTATTAGCCAGGGAAGACCTCTGAGGAGAAAGTGGAAGTAAGGTTTTGACAGGGTTTTGTTTGTTTGTTGGGTTGGGGAGCAGGGATGAGAAGATTATAGATGTGAGGGAGATAGCTGGCAATACTAGTGGGATTCCCTGTGTAAAACTGAGTTGAAAAGTTTTCATAAGGGGCTCATTCATTGCCTTGTGCAGCCAAAATTGTAGGCAAGAGCAACTTAAATAAATTACCTAAGTAGAGGCGTTATTACTATTTGCATATTAATCCCTTTCTCTCTCTATCCACCCTCTTCCTCTCATAGTGTGAATTCCTTAGTGTATTTGAAAAAGTCTTGATTGGTAAAGTAACAATACTGCTAGACAATAAATCTTAGTTGTGCAAGAAGTGCAGTTTATCTCCAAAGAGGCAGGTGAAAATGAAAGTAACATTTAAAATAACCACAAAAATATTTGAGAGAATTTCTCCCCAACTCTTCTTTTAACTGCAAGAATGAGTTCGTAAACAATAGATAAAATTCAACTCATTATATGGCAAAATCATGCATGTTTTCCACTAAAGGAAAATTGAAACTTATTTTATTAAACAAAGGAAAGGGAATTTTAGGAGAGATATAGAAGACTGGACCTCATTATGGTGCAATTCTAAAACTCTGTCCTGTACTCTTTGGAAAATTAGAAGAATTTACATTGAGTTCAAGAGATGCAGCAAAGTGAATCTAATCTAATGTTTGACCCTCCACCAATCTGTTTTGGAAATTTTGCTATTTTGTGTCCTGACTTGAGTAAATACTTAAAATCATAGAATATCAGAGTTGGAAGGGACCTCAGGAGGTTATCTAGTCCAACCCCCTGCTCAAAGCAGGACCGATCCCCAATTAAATCATCCCAGACAGGGCTTTGTCAAGCCTGACCTTAAAAACTTCTAAGGAAGGAGATTCCACTACCTCCCTATGTAACGCATTCCAGTGTTTCACTACCCTCCCAGTGAAAAAGTTTTTCCTAATATCCAACCTAAATCTCCCCCACTGCAACTTGAGACCATTACTCCTTGTTCTGTCATGTGCTACCACTGAGAACAGTCTAGAGCCATCCTCTTTGGAACCCCCTTTCAGGTAGTTGAAAGCAGCTATCAAATCCCCCCCTCATTCTTCTTTTCCGTAGACTAAACAATCCCAGTTCCCTCAGCCTCTCCTCATAAGTCATGTGTTCCGATCCCCTAATCATTTTTGTTGCCCTCCGCTGGACTCTTTCCAATTTTTCCACATCCTTCTTGTAGTGTGGGGCCCAAAACTGGACACAGTACTCCAGATGAGGCCTCACCAGTGTCGAATAGAGGGGAACAATCATGTCCCTCGATCTGCTGGCAATGCCCCTACTTATGCATCCCAAAATGCCATTGGCCTTCTTGGCAACAAGGGCACACTGTTGGCTCATATCCAGCTTCTCGTCCACTGTCACCCCTAGGTCCTTTCTGCAGAACTGCTACCTAGCTATTTGGTCCCTACTCTGTAGCGGTGCATTGGATTCTTCATAGCTTATTCATAGCTCAATTAAATTTATAATAATCCAAAAGTTGTTTAACAGGCTCTCATACACTATTATGAAACATTTAAAATATACATCCTTATTAGTTCTTCGAAAAGAGGCACTCTCAATACATTAACTATAGTTAGTCAGCTACACAAAGCCATTCTTTCCCCACCACTGTTGCAGTGAAGTTCCCTTCATTAGCTGATTATTTCAGGTATAAGTGTGCAATCAGGGAAGCAATTTTCTTCCAGGAAACCTGCTACACAAAGTTTGTTAATTGTGACTACATCATCTTCATTAGTACATGACTGGAATTATGGCCTGTGCTTATCAGGGCTGACAAGATATGGATGCGTCTTGTGAAAGATATTTTTTTTCTTTTCTAGGGTGCTGCTACTTTTAAAAAAGTGACCTACCAAAAGTTGGCAGGAAATTTCTTTAATTCATTCTGGATTTTCTGATGACAAGGTCCAAACATTCTTTCCTTATCAACTTTACAAAATTTAATTAGAATTTAGGTGGGTTGGAGAATTGGAGATAAACTAGTTTTTTTCCATTGCCATTCCGCTGTGCATGTTGGATCAGCAGCTTCTCGATCTGGCCTCATCTCAAACACATTTCAACAACTGTTAATGTGTGAAATTGATCTAAGTGCTTGTGGAATGTTATGCTTTGCATCCACAGTACAGTAATTTTGCACATAACCAAATGAAATTAAATTCTGTTCTAAATGTCTCAGCAATTTTCCCTATAAAAAGCTATTCATGATTTCTACTTGATGTTGGTTATACAAAGCCCCTATCCCCATTCAGAACGTAGTTCATTGGAAACAAGAACAGTTTCAGTATAGAGCAGATCAATAATGAAAACAACACAAACTAAAATGTGAACAGTCCAATCCTACTGCTTGTTTCTGATCAGGTATACAATTTTGTCATCACAGCTTACCAAATTTTCAAAAGGTACAGACAGATTGTCAGATATTTGAGATTTAAAAAGTCAGTCATTTACTCTCACCATTACAAACATACTTGAAACCTGGTATGGATTACATGTGCCTTTAAAGCAAAACCCTTTGTTGGGAGTGGCAGAGAGCTGAACTTCCCAGTAGGCATTCTGCAGGAGTTGTGTGTCCAAGTCAAAATTCCTCCTCCAAGCTCTGTGCTCCTGCCCTCCTTACTCTGGTTTCTCTTCAGAACGTATAAATCTTTTGCCTTTTACTAAAGATTTCCGTGGAGAGGAACATTTATGAGTTTCTACCCAATTTCTTTTTCAGCGAATGGAACTTACTCCATCTGTGTTCCTGCCCAGCTACAACAGTTAGAGTGTGTGGGTGGATATCACAGGAATTGCCTTCTCCCTGCTCAAACCATAGGACATACATGGAGGGAGCATTCCTTTGTTCCAAGAAACAGAAGTTATTTTTATTGGTAGTTTGGGCCTCCAAGTGTTACTGTGAATGAGTAAAGCCTTACTTTTCTGTAGAGGTGCAAGGCTAATGAGGCAAGCAAGACATTACCTATGATATAAGTTTTGGTAAGGTCTGAGAAAAAAAAAAAGATTGGAGCTGCTCTAGGTCATTTCTATTAACCCTTGCTATGTTTACAAGGTGGGACAGCAGTATTTTATCATCAATAGTAACCAATGTCACTTGAGTTACAGCAATTAAATAATTCAGCTTGAGTTACAGCTGGACACAGTAGCCAAGTGGACAGAGAGCTTTCTTTGGAAAGAATGTAATATGGGGTTAGAGTCCACAATCATGTTGGAGTCTAGTAGTTTGTGCTGCTGAAAAACTAGAGTGATCTTTCTCAGCTATCAAGAGCAAGGGAAGAGATTACAGCAATTCATTTAAAAGAGGGCATTTAGTGCAAGCATGAATGATAATCATCTCCAGGTCATTCAACATGAAAGTTTCCCTCATCCCTAATTGACCCCCCTTCACTATAATTTTGCACTCACCAGTTCACCTTGTCTTGCTATCATTCTCAATTTCTCTTCAAGTCCATTTTGAGCCAGTAGTATTACTTTGAGTTTTATACCAGTGTAAATAAAATGAGAATCTGATGGAAATGAACTATTTTATGAGAAAGGTGAACAAGATTTCTCCAGCTAGATGGTTCAATCAAAACTTTATAACTGGATTCAAGTGAATACATAAGGGCGGATATCTGCTAAAATTAAAATTCATGCTTAATCCATGTCAGTTTGAAAAGTTAGTCCTTAGATGGTTTGAGTCTTTGGTTACTTTTCTCTATGATCAGGTAAAAGTTACTGATAAAATGGATAAAAGCTTCAATTCTAAAAGTTATTCTAAAGATTCTGTAAATACTTCTAACAGTCCCACATGATTACCTGGGCCTGTGATTTTTGTTTCTTATCACTGGGAAACAAACATTTTATTTGTCAAGCTGATTTCCAGGTAAACCAGACATAAGCATAAGTTTAGATGAAATTTTGGCTACAACAACTGAGGTAGACAAGATTCCAGGATAAGTCTTAAACTTAATTTTAAAGATGGGCACTATGTTGAACACACAGGCATAAGAAAGAAATGATTTTTTAAAAAATCTAGTGAGTGTTCATTTACTTCGTGCATATAGCTAGTGAAATAATGTCCTTTTTTTAATATATAAAAAGTAGAAATTTTAGCAAAATGTGTTTTTTTTTTTAAATTCTAAAGTGTTTTGCCTTTTTCAGCAACCAAGACGTTTGTTTTTTGATCCAAAATATTTTTTACAAGAACTATTTCATGTTCATCTACAGTTCATAGGAAAAATAATTATTTCCCAGACAACCTACCCATCTGTCATTCAAGAACAGCCGTACCTCATTTACCCCATTTCTGTGATTCAGCTTTACTCTGCTGAGAAGGCTACAAAGGTAACAGACATTTTCTCTTTTGTGCAGGAACTCAATAGTCCTTTGCCCTTCTCAGGCAAAGCAGTCTTTCATGCCTCAGTGGAGAAACTCAATAGTCTTTTGCTGGAAGTCATTGGCCCTAAGAAGCTGCTCCCATGCAAGTAGAAAAATCTAATTACAAAGGGCTCCCTTTACTGCCATGATTCTCTTTTTATATCCACCCTTAACGAGGTCTAGGTGTCTGCTCCATGATTGACAGAATGTATAGAGGCCTCTGAGTGCAGTAGGGTTTCTCTCTCCTTGTATAGAAATAGTTAATCCTTTCTTCTGCTTACTGGGAGGATTCTGGATATACAAGCCCTTTCACATGAATATTATATATTTTGAGTCTGATGTTGCAATCTTTATTTTGTGCAGATTAAGAGTCTACTAAAGTCAATGGAAGATTAGCCGGTTTTGATCTTCTCTGCAATAGGCTTATTTTTCTATGATTCCACACCATCTCTATGACTAGTACTCAGAGCTGGATTAAGGCATAAAATAACTAAATTACAGTTTAGGTCCTTGAAATAGGAGGGGCCTCTAAAAAAGATAAAGAGTACTCCATTTCAAATTTTATCAAAATCTGTTAATAAATAAAAGGAGATATGGGGAAAAGAAGATTCTCTAAATATAGACATTTTTGTTCAAATATGACAAAAATATACACATCTGGCTACACAAATGCCCTTACCCTACCCTTACCCTTCACTAATTGTTCATTATTGACAGGTGGGAGGCCAGAGCTGAGAAAAAATGATGATTGCACTTGTAAAATTATTATTTATATGAGTACATCTGCTATCAGTCTCTTAAGGCAGCATTTTTGGCCAACTGCTACTAGTAAAATTCTGACCACGTTTTTCATAACTTATTTAAGTAAAAAATCTCATCGCCGATAAAAATCAGGAAAAATGTGAGCTTGGAGATGGTAGTGTCATGAAGCAATCCTGCCAAGCTCATATTCATATGGGACTCAGCCCGGGAGTGAGATCATGTGTAGTGTCACCCTTGGCTGGTAATAGCTGGAAGGCTGCCATCTTTTGTTTGCAGTCCACTACGCTCAGTCATATAGTGCCTTCACTCCTGTTTCTTTGTTTTCTTAAGTGTTCATGTGTTCTTTCTTCTTTTGATATGTACGTACGAACAATTATGTATTTTAGCGTGCACGCTGATTTCTGCTTCATGCGCTATCCATGCTTCACATGATTGAGTTTGCAGGTGATTATCTGATGAACTTGGATCAAGTGGATATTGAGGAGGATACATTTTTGTTTGCTTCTCTCCATCAGTTTCGGGAACCTTCACAGAAAATATCAGAGAGTGCTGATGAAAGGATAAATAAAAGAGTTTTGAGAGAAGTGATGGAAGACATACATATATATCAAAATATTCAGAGTACTTGGTGACCAACTTATTTCAAACTATGTGCATATATGATTTATAAGGTGTTAAAGCCTATAATATTCATTATATTTGCTTGAATATAGGCTAGTTTTTCCTCACTTTTTCAATGCCTGTCTAGAGATTACCAGTCTTTTTTCTTTTGCACATATGGCTTGTTGTCACTCTGTGTGTCCAAGGTATTTGCATGAGATTAATTAATGGTCCTTGGGGAGATAGAGAAGCAAACGCGAAGAGAGATGTCTGCCTAGAAAATGATGCAAGAAAAGCTATCTGCCCTAAACATTCTGTGCATTGAAAGTGACAGACTCTGTAGTTTATCATCTGAGGACATCATCAATGACTTTGCTCTCCAAAAATCACAAAAGAATATGTTTTAAATTTCAGTGTTAAAATTAACATGATGTACCAATAGACATACTGCAGGTTGTACTGCTTCCATTAAGTAAACTGCTCTGTGTAACTGTAACTGCTTTTGTGTTACTGTAGATATAAAGTTTTCATATCTACCTATTAAGAAATCATAGATGAAAATATGTTAATTTGAAACTATTTTATAATGCAAACAGGCATATTGCAAGACATATTTGGTTAGATTATTATTCTATTTTTACAACTTCACTTTTGTATATATGCAAATATAAAACTTTCATGTTTATATGTTCAATGTCGTTTCTGTGAAAATAAATAATTTTTTTATGGTATGGGGCCCCTTACACTTGACATAGTTTAGGGCCTCAGAGTAGCAGCTGTGTTAGTCTGTATCTGTAAAAAGAAAAGGAGTACTTGTGGCACCTTAGAGACTAATGAATTTATTAGTCTCTAAGGTGCCACAAGTACTCCTTTTCTTCTTATGGCTTCACAATGCCATAATCCATCCCTGCTAGTACTGCTTCATGTACTTGTGCAAAATAGCCTAGAAAAGATACCTCCTTAAGAACCACAGAATCATGATAATTTTTTAATTGATCAGTTGCTTTGTTTTTGTAGCACCTCCTGAACTCTTCTTGGATATTTTCTTCCAGGCCTTTAGCTTTTCTGCTACTAAAATGCTCTAGTTGTTCAAACACCTCGTTCCAAGAAAACTCTGTCTCTGAAAGTGATACACCTTTAAACCCTTCAAAAATAGTCTCATGATAGCGATTTTCTCAGTGCTTCTAGGAACCAAGTTTGAGCTAAAGATTTCACTTAATCTCTCTGCAATTTGTTCCATTTTTTTTTAATTGTCCCTTTACCCTTTGGTCTAGTGGTCTCACAAATTTCCACAAAGAAAGCTTGTTTTCCCTTTCATTTTTTCCTTCTTCCAGTCAACATAATCCAATTATTGAAGTTATAATTCAGAATCATCATTATGTATTCAAACCGGACTTACTGTTTACTAATATAAATTTGATATTGTCTCAAGGAATTCAGAAAGGAGTAGGAAATCTACATTCTACATACATAAAACTTCCCCTTTCCCATTGTAAAAGCTGCTTCTCTCTTATTATCTGTTGCCAAAAAATTAGTCACTCGGTCTAATTCATCTCTACTGTATTTCAAATGAAGACAACAGAGTTACACCAACAATAATTTAGTAGTTCCTTTGAATATGATAATGGAAACACTAGATGAAATACTTATCAGCAGTTAATCCTAACCACACTGGGAAGATACTGAAATTTCACAGTGAAGAAAAGGCCCATAAAGTTCTATATTATTTTTTATGTCTATTGCAATTAAGCATTTGTTAGAGTGGTAAAAAATAAAATGAAGATTCTGGTCTAAGATTTCATTTATGGCAAATGTTAGATGGAAGGGCAAAATTTTATCAGCCAAGTGAAGTCCTACTTCTCTCTGGGACTAAACACTGGCGGATTCAGAAGTTTCAAAGCTTGACAATCTGGTTATCTTTAATTTGCATTTTCATTCTAGTACTTTATTCAAAACTCTCTCACTTTGGTCTTCAACAAGGCATAGGAATAAAACACAAAATGCCATTCCTTCACCATCATTTCTTACCTGGTTGCATCACATCTTGTTAAATGCATTCATGCTATATTCTCAAAATCTTCAATTATTTTTACGCACAACTTTGTACAAATGTGTTGCTCCATTGACGTCAATGGAGCTATTCTAGAGTCTGATCTAAAGCCAGCTGAAGTGAATGTGTGGCTCTCTTATGTTCTTACATTTTTCCTTTTATTTCAGTGGGTTTTGAACCAGTCCCCCTGTTCTTGATTCAGCAAGCCCTTTAATTGTGTTATTAAATTCCATTGACTTTTTCAGGATTGAAGCACACACTTAAGAGTTTTGCTGAATTAGGGTCCATGTGTGCAAAGTTATACACTTGCATAAATGTTTGCAAGATTTAAGCCTAAGGTTTTTAAACAAGCTATAATATGCTATGCAGTGTTAACCCCTGAAGTTTGGGACTTGGAGAAATATCTTATAGGCCCATTATATTTTTCATACTCCATTTACTATGAACTGGTGCTTAAAACCATTTTTGCACAATTAATTCTAAACACATGTTAAAGGAATAGGAAATCATATATACAAGGCACTGCGCTGGTAGGACCTCATGTGGAATATTGTCATGCACGTTGAAAAAAAGTTGAATTTAAACTGAAGCACGTGCAGAGGAGAGCTGCTAGGATGATCAGGGGAATAGAGAACCTATCTTTTGAGAGGAGACTAGAAGATGTCAGCTTGTTTAATGTAGCAAAAGGAACTCTGAGAGAGGCTGTGATTACTCTGTAAATACAACAGGTGGTAACTGTCAGGGACTGAAGAGATATTTAAGCTAAAAGAAAATGTTGGCACAAGAACAAATGGATTTAAATTAGCCATGAAGAAATTCAGGCTGAAAATTAGAAGAAGATATCTAATCATCAGAGGGGTGAGATTCTGAAACACCTCCAAATAGGAGGTGTGGGGGTAAACAGCTTAATTAGATTTAAGAAAGAGCTGGATGAACTGATGAGTGCAATTGTATGAAGTGATGGTAACGTTCAACAGACCTCAAATTCACTTCTGCTTTATATCTTATGTTCCTAAAACTCATGCTTTGGGGTTTCAGCCAGCCACCTGGTGAGAACAGGAACCAGTGGTGGGCAACCTGCTGTCCATCAGGGTAATCTGCAGGCAGGCCATAAGATAGTGTTTACATTGACCGTCCACAGGCATGGCTGCCTGCAGCTCCCAGTGGCTGTGGTTCGCCATTCCCAGCCAATGGGAGCTGCAGGAAGTAAGCCACAGGTTGCCCACCACTGACAGTAAGGGATTGTTTTCCCCACTGTATCCTGGGAGGTTTTTTCTTAAAAAGAAAAAAAATCTCCTTTCTCTGAGTGATCAAGGATACCCACGGTTGGAGATGGGATATAGGGCAGGAAGGGCCAAGGCTCTAAGCATATGCGGCAAGTGGAGCCCCCCTTTCGAGAGGCCAGACTCTGGCTCTGCCCCTTCTGCACACATCTCCTCCCGCAGCTAGAGCCACGAGCCCCCCTGCATCATTCATATGCGGTTTCAATATTTCATACAAAGCATATGATATAAGATATATGAAAGGTCATGATCTCCTGAAACCCATTGTTCTGTCCAAGTATGTATATCTTTAGTGTGTATGAAGTTATGAGATTTTGCTGTATGTTTGTTACTGAAATATGCTGTAAATTTGCTAATGACATACAAAGAAGGCAAACCAGAGTTAGATTGTGCACTTATCTTTTATTTTCTTTGGTAACTATCCCTGACCTTTTATACCTACCACTTAGAATCTATCTTTCTGTAGTTAGTAAATCTGTTTTATATTTTACCTAAAACAGTGTGGTTTGCTTGAATTTCTTGGGAAATCTCATTTCAGGTACAAAGGCTGGTACATGTCCTCTTCACATTGAGGGAAGGGCAGACTGGGTAATAAATTTACACTGGTCTGTCTTCTGACCAGGGCAAGACAGTACAGCTCTGGGTTGCAAAGCTGGGGAGCTGGTGGGAATTGGCTGGTGCCTTTCGCTGTGTGATTTGTGAGTGGCTTTGGGAGAATTCATGAAATCTATATGGGTGTGGAGCTCCACATGCTGTTGCGCTGAGTGATAACAGCATCTGGAGGGGAGTGCTGCTTGTCACTGGCAAAGCCCTGTGAGACAGCCTTGGCTGGAGAGTTAAAGGGACACAGCAGTACCCCAGTTGCAGGTTGTACCATGAGGATCCCATCCTATTTGGATCTCTCTCAATTAATCAGTTCTCTGCCATTGCAGAGGCCTCAGGCATTGTTGCAGCTCTATCCCCGCTACTCTCTACCTTTGGTACATAAAAAATATTAGTCTCCTGTGGGCTATAATATTTTGGTTTAATTTTGGTGGTTGGGTTCAATGTGTGGATACTGGGTTGTGTTGGGGGCCTGTGGTGTGGAGGAAGTCAGATTAGATGATGTAGTCATCCCTTCTGGCCTTGAACTCTATGAATCATACTGCAAAGAGCTCAAGAACTTGCTTTAGCTTTAATCTGTGCTTGCAGATAGTGTTATAAGTCATACTTGTGGTTTTGTAGCCAGTGGTGTGGTATAGCTGGTAACATCCTGTCTGCAAATATCGTGTGAGGAGAATGACTGCCATCCCTGACCCACTCATTTGCTGATTCTTGTCTTTTATTCAAAGAGATATTTGAGCTTTAAATACCTCCTGTATAAAATATTTTATATTTATGATAATTAAATTTTTCCAGACAATTTCATGTTGTGTTCTTTTCAAAACAATATGCTTGTGGTGACAGATAGCATTAATCTGGATTTAGTTTATAATTGTGGGACATTAATAAGTCATGGGGGTGATAAGAACTCAGAGATTGGGGGGGGTTGAATTGCTTATTCTTCAGTTGAACACTTTTGCAATATTGCATAATCATTTCAGATTTTGTAAACAAGAGTACAACAACAAAATTATTTTGCGGAGTTGTCATTTTAAAGTTTTGTTATTTTGATAACACAATCTTTAATATCTAGCTCTGTGATAGCACTTTTCACCAGTAGGGTACAATATGATCCACTTTGTAAAGCATTAGAGCTGGGCAAATAGCTAATTTTTCAGTTTGTTGACAATTTTGGAAAAAATACATTGGGTTCAGGTCAAATTGAATCTAAAAATTGTTAAAAAATTCAGCAAATAAAATCTATTTTGGGTTTCAACCCGCAATGGATTTTTTTCAAGCATTTGTAAAGTGCTAGTTTCACAACATAGGAGGAGGTGTTATTCATCTCCTTGTATCATTTACTGCAGTGGTGAGAACACTTATGGGGGTAGGGGGGAGAAGACACAGGTTCAGTTCTCCCTCTGATGTAGAGAAGAGTGTCCTAACCACTGCACTATGGGATACTCTGGTAGGCTTTGTGAAATCTCTCCTATTGAATCTGTTCTACTTTGTATAACTAATTTAACATTCATTCGAGGCAAGCACTTTAACTTGGATCTTGCACCTCTTAGACATGTGCCATAACTACCCGCTATAGAATGAATCCATGTCAAGTTCGAATGGCTAGGCAGCAGTTCTGCGGAAAAGGACCTAGGGGTGACAGTGGACGAGAAGCTGGATATGAGTCAGCAGTGTGCCCTTGTTGCCAAGAAGGCCAATGGCATTTTGGGATGTATAAGTAGGGGCATAGCGAGCAGATCGAGGGACGTGATCGTTCCCCTCTATTCGACATTGGTGAGGCCTCATCTGGAGTACTGTGTCCAGTTTTGGGCCCCACACTACAAGAAGGATGTGGATAAATTGGAGAGAGTCCAGCGAAGGGCAACAAAAATGATTAGGGGTCTGGAACACATGAGTTATGAGGAGAGGCTGAGGGAGCTGGGATTGTTTAGCCTGCAGAAGAGAAGAATGAGGGGGGATTTGATAGCTGCTTTCAACTACCTGAAAGGGGGTTCCAAAGAGGATGGCTCTAGACTGTTCTCAATGGGAGCAGATGACAGAACGAGGAGTAATGGTCTCAAGCTGCAGTGGGGGAGGTTTAGATTGGATATTAGGAAAAACTTTTTCACTAAGAGGGTGGTGAAACACTGGAATGCGTTACCTAGGGAGGTGGTAGAATCTCCTTCCTTAGAGGTTTTTAAGGTCAGGCTTGACAAAGCCCTGGCTGGGATGATTTAACTGGGAATTGGTCCTGCTTCGAGCAGGGGGTTGGACTAGATGACCTTCTGGGGTCCCTTCCAACCCTTATATTCTATGATTCTATGAATAGTTCCAGGTCAACTGAAACTATTATTTAGATAAACTATTTATCCAAGAAATTTCATCCAACTCTTATCAATATCATTATCTCTGTTTAACAGATGGGGAGTGGTTAGCCAAGGTTACCCAGCAGCCAAACCATGACTAGAACACAGGTCTCAGAATACTTAGGCTAGTATGCTATCTACTAAATCACACTGCCTCTCATAAACAACTAAAACAGCATGGAAGCGTTAACTAGTATATTCTTTCACAGGAAAAGACTTCAATAACTTAAATGGATGCTGATTCAGAACTTAAACAGAGAAAGCATTACGCTTTTAATGGATTGTATATACACACCCCAAACTGTGTTTGCGCTTAGCAATAGAAAAAGCCATATCTCAGCCACACAGCTTATTCAATTTCATTGATCCAACTATGAATTTTATTCTAAAGGAAAGAAAATTCATTAGGCTACATAAGTAGTGACTTCAGTGGACAATTATTCCAAAAGATTTCAATGTAACAATGACAATTTATACCAGCTGAATATCTGCTCCATGTTTCTTTCCTTAGCACACTCACTCTGCAGTTTTAGAAATAGGAAACATGATAGATTGCATGTGAAGTGTTGAGATACATAATTACCCCTCACCCCAGTTTCAAAGTCTTCAGGGTTTTCAAAATGTGAAAAACACCCCAATGAAAATGTGAAGCAGCCAGTTGTGGCATTGTATTGTGATAACTACACTGTTAATGACAGGTTTCAGAGTAGCAGCCGTGTTAGTCTGTATTCGCAAAAAGAAAAAGGAGTACTTGTGGCACCTTAGAGACTAACAAATTTATTTGAGCATAAGCTTTCGTGAGCTACAGTGAGCTATAGCTCACAAAAGCTTATGCTCAAATAAATTTGTTAGTCTCTAAGGTGCCACAAGTACTCCTTTTCTTTTTACACTGTTAATATGTGCCTAACTATGAGCACTGACAGAGGCAAGAGTCAGGGTTTAATAGACTATAGAGAAGTAGAAGAAAAATAGTTCCCCCTGCAGTAGCCGCATGCGTGCTCTGTGTAACCGAAACAGATAGCAGCTGAGCCTGTTATTGATAAAGAGATTTTCCAGGGTATGCAAATACAGTGATAAAAAGCCTGCCACACAGCTGCGGGTGGTGCAGGTGGGGAAGCTAACCTAGAGTGTCCCAGAGCCTGGACTGTAGCCCAAACCACTACACTGAAATTTTAAATCCCCAGAGCCCAAGCCCTGCCAGCCTGAGTCAGCTGACCCAGGCCAGCAATGGGTGTTTTATTGCAGTATAGACGTGCCTACAGTATACAGCATAGTCTTTAAAGAAGTTAGAGGTGATGCACCAACATGATTGGGCAAGATCCTGACTATCAGAGAAGAAAGACGTAGATACAAAACAAATAAATATTTAGGGTGCTATTTCAGATTCACTTGTCATACAGAGCGGAATTTTGTGAGAACGTGGAGCACTAATTTTGGTTTCCTAACAAGAGTTGGGTGTTCTAACAACTCAGACCAGTATGAGGATCCACACTGCTTGGGTATTTTTGTGTTTTGTTTTTTTTTAAATAAAGGAAAAGACGACAACTTTTCTCTCAGAAAAAATAGGACTACCATGGTAACCTCCATTGCATATCACCTTTCTAACAGAGACACAATACATTCCTCTATAGAGAAACTATTTGTGTTATATAAAACTTCACAATACAATTTCTCCAGAGACATTTCCATGGTGGGAAAGAAACTTTAATTTTTGGACAATATTATCCCATTTAATCCAATCAGATTGTTTATGCCATTTAATAGACAAAACTGTCTCAGTCTCACCTACACAGCTTACTCAGTTTTATTGTTAGAAATATGAATTTTATTCATGGGGAAAAGAAATCTAATAAGACATATACAGGGGATAAGTAGATTATAAATGCAGCACTAAGACTATTAGTGAGTTAAACTACAATAAGTAGAACTCCAATTTTTTTAAATCTATGCATCTAAATACATTCCAAGCCACATCCTGAATATATATAAATTTTGAATTACAAATGGCAGAATGAGATATGCAAACAAGAGCATACTTCTTCAGGGGATTCTGAAAGTGATATACTTGTAAATTATTTTAAATGTCTAAAACTATTAATGGATGTTGTAAGATTAATACACACTACAAAAACAGCTATTTATATCATAACAGTAGAACTCATCTCTGTGCACAGTACATATGCATTGAACTGTATGGACTAAATAATTAATATTTTATTTTGTCGGGGTGCACCTCACCAGTGGGCAATAATAAAGGGTTGGGAGCACCACAGATTGAGCCAAATTCTGGTCAAGTTTCTCCCATGAGTGGTCCTATTGAAGTCAGTAAGACTATTAAATATTTGTAAATATATAGTATAGTATTTGCCTGTTTTATATCTTTTCTTGATGTGAATAGATTGTATGAACTGTCATTTTGATGTCTCCCCACCACAACCACACACACACTCACTGTAATCAAGTGTCCTTTCTACAATTGGTTTCCAAACATGCTATATTAACTTTTCACCAACCCAGCTACTACACCAAATGTGACTACTGCTCTTAACCTACAGCTTCTGGGATAGCGGCTATGCCAAGAACAGTGGGGCAAGTACTCCATTTCTCTGATCAAACAAAAATCCTAATGAAGCCATGAGAAATTTCTTACTTGGAGATTGATTCAAAACAGACTGACATCTGTGAAGACTCTATTTCACTGGGCTTAGGACCAAACTCCAAATTATTTCAGAATGTAGCCTGGTGATATTTACAAAAGCTCTCTGGGGAAAGGTGCTATCTCAGAAAATACCCCTTCATAGCCTAGCATGGCTCTGCTAACAACTTGCCCTCAGTTTCCTCCTTGTTCTCCCCAAAACATTCACAACCTAGAATATTTAAAGTAATATTCTCCTTCTTGGAAGGTCTAATTTATTAAGTCTTTATAAAATAACCCCCCCTTTTGGCCCTTTCAGGCACAAACCCTTCCTTCTTGTGGCCTCCAAGACATTATTTCAAGGCTTCAGGTTTCCAATTCTCTCCAAGCCAAGGAGCTCTGCCAGTCCCACAATTGCCCAGCCTCTCTTGACAGTCTTTCCCAGGAGCAGATATCCTCATGTTCTGGTCCCTGGACTCAGACTTCCTTTCCCTTGGTTAAGCTGTCCTACAGGGGGTTGTGCTGTGATTCCAGCAGGCTTCCTCAGTACACCCATATCCAAGTTACAGTCCAATTTCATAGCTCTTCCCTTGGTCCTAGGACTTACACATAAAATCCCCTTGGTTCAGGGAGTCCCAGACCTCCTTCTTGAAGCTGGGCTATAATCCCAAGCCCACCAGTCTTCCTTCTGTTTCCTATTCAAGGGAGCCTCTCTCCTGACCCAATACTTCCTTACAATTATTCTTTCCTGGCTATCTACCCTCTTTCCTCCTGTGAGTAACCTAACATATGGGTTTTATCATGTTCCAGAGGTAGTTGTAGTATCAGCTTGATAAACAGAGACCAGTCACCTGATTAACATATATCCCCACACACTTTCCCCAATTCACATGCTGCTTCCTTGAACACCTTTTCCCTTAAAAATCTATGTCATGGAACAGGGGTTGTCTGTTCCTGGATCCAAGAACTTTCTACAGGAGACAGACCACCTTGATACACCAACCAACCCATTTTGCAAGTTCAACATAGCTACAGTAGCTAAAATACTGAACCAAGAGCAAGGATCTGGAAAGATAACACTGCAGCCTAGCAACAAACACGGTTAGTAAAATGAAATGATGCCTGTGGTGGGTTGTGGACCTCATACAGGCCATAAATTGATTAATGTGAATCTTAGTGGCCAATTATATTACCTGGCTGCACCTGGAGGGAGACCAGGCTTAACTGATCAGGAAGCCTAGCTGGGCAGCAACAGGCTAGTTAATGTGTTAATGGAAAAAGGCTAATGTAGTGCCCATCTTTAAAAAAGGGAAGAAGGAAGATCCTGGGAACTACAGGCCAGTCAGCCTTACCTCAGTCCCTGGAAAAATCATAGAGCAGGTCCTCAAGGAATCAATTCTGAAGCACTTAGAGGAGAGGAGAGTGATCAGGTACAGTACAGCAGAGTCACACTCACAGTCCTAGGACAGGCATGGAATTGGAGATGTCAGGATCCTTTAAGGTAAGTGTCCCAAAGCTCAGCAATGAAGGTAAGTCTTCCCCAGGCATGATGGAATGCAACATGGTCCAGGCAAAGGGCCTTCATGGGAGGTACAATCTCATGAGTGCACTCCTGATCACATGGACCCTTCCCTTTTTAAGGACCTGCTCCTCATGGCCTGCAACTAGAGATGACTTGGCCGCATCTGATTGGTCACACTCCACCTGGGGCATTGTCCATGCATTGGGTGTGTGATCACTGCCTAATCAGAGTTCCAGACACCTTGTCTACCTGGGAGCTCTTTTGATCTTCCAGCTGTTCAAGCAGCCCATTCATCCCTCAAGCATTCCAGGAGGGAGGGGGAAAGCCACTTGACAGGTATTCAAGGAGGGAGAGGAGACAAAAAGGGAGGGGAGAGGGAAGGTGTAACAGACCTTTTGAACCTATAGGTTATACAGATCACTGCTGCTCCTACAACAATCATAGCCCAGAAGATAGAGGGTGTATTGCTGAAAGGCAAGCTAAAGAAATGCAAAAGACAAAACCTGTTAATAACATATCTTTTGTGGAAGCTGTAAGGAGACTTTCAAGTCATCATCTAGACAAAGAAGACCCTTGCAGTCCCTTCTAACCTTATGATTGTACAAAGAGACAATCAGCACAGGAAAGGGGGAACTGCAGACACAGTTTCAATCCATAAAGAATATGATAAACACCATGGAAGGAATATCTGATATATAGTAATGAAAAGGAAAGGTTTATTGCATTTGTGATAGAAGTGAAAAATTGTACATCGAAAACTGAAAAAAAAATCAGAAAAAAATAAAATAATTGCAATAGCAACAGAAAAATACTTGTAATATTAGCAATTTGTCAATGGACTATATTCATGCAATTTTGAATGAATTTAACATTGATATATTACTAGTCTGGGGATCTCAATCTTTTGTTGAAATGCGCACTGTCTGTCAGCATATTGTCAAGAACTAAAAGACAATATCCTGGAAATGAAAGCTAAACCAGATGTTATATGTATCCAGGAAATCTGTGTGGTTAAAAAGCTTGCTTTGAAAATTCCAGGATATGTTGCCTTTGGGCAAGAGCAAAAACTAGGAAGAGAAGGAGGTGGCTTTTGTATTTTCAAAAGGGAAAGATTAAACTACATAGCAGTAGAGAATGAAGAAGTATGCCTAGAATATACTGCTGTTGCGATCCCATTGCAGAAGAGAAATATTTCTTTAAGGATTTATAATATTTATAACCCATGCGAAAAATTAGAAAGTTTGGTGTACAAGAAATTGTGAAGACTGCTAAAAAAAATCATATATGCAGTGATCTAAATAGTCATAATAAATTATGGGGAAGTAAGACAAATGATAAAAAGTGATCACTTTAGATAAGCTATTACCAGCAGGAGAGTGGGGTGGGGGGAGGTTGTTTTTCATGCTTTGTGTGTATAAAAAGATCTTCTACACTTTCCACAGTATGCATCCGATGAAGTGAGCTGTAGCTCACGAAAGCTTATGCTCAAATAAATTGGTTAGTCTCTAAGGTGCAACAAGTACTCCTTTTCTTTTTTTCTTTTTGATAAAAATTGTGCATGATTACAGAAGTTTTTTGATGAAAACAATCTAGTGGTTTTAAATGATGGCACCCACTGAGACTTAATGCAGAAGATAGTAGATTTTTCCTACCTAGACCTGGGAATTATAAAAGCAGATATTGCAAGTAAATGCAACTGGGAAATAGGTAAAGAAGAAGAATGAGGAGTGATAATTTCCTTATATCTTCCCCTTGAAAAGTAATAATTAAGGTTAAAGATAATGGGGAAAATTACCCACCTGGAATGTCAAGAAAGCTAACTGTGAGTTATTTACTGTATATGTACTGAATTTGTGAATAAATATTGTGTGAATGATGATGGAGAATTTAATGATGATGTAAATAAGGGATTAATAGCAGCATCTACTGTAGCCAAATTTAGGATATTGAGGTACCCCAAAACTAAAAACTGACTTCTGTGGTGGAATGAGGCGTGCAAATGGCAGTTAAAGAAAGGAACAAAGCCTATTAAAAATAATAATAAAAAATGAGTAGTGAAGATCTAATGAAGTACAAAATAGTAAGGCAATAGTACATATATATATATAATCAAAAAAAAAAGAGAATTGGAGGAAGTGCCAAGGGGGAATAAACAAAGATGCCAAGACATCCAAAATATACAGGCAATTTAGAAGAATGAATGGAATTCAGACTAAGACATATCCCAGCTGTTATTGGGACTCACAATAGTTCGAAATTCTGATAATGAGAAAGAAAAAGGTTTAGCAGAAAATCTTCTAAAGAGTGAGTAATAATGAAAACCAAAGTGAAGTTTTCCACCAAATTAAAAGACAATTCATTGAAGAGATTATGATTTATTATGTAGTGGAGGTAAACAGGAAGATACTCTAAAGAATGGATGGTTTTGTTTGCAAGAATTTGAGAAAACTATTAATATCAGCAAGAATACATCATCAGGTAAAGATAATACATGTAACAATGTTTAGAGAACCCTCAAACTGCTTTCAGAGAGAGCTATCTTGGAATTATTTAACACAGTATGGCATTTCAGATAAGATGCAGATAGGTTTTAGGAGAGGAAGGTACACTATAGATCATATTGCTAAATTAGAAACTGAAGTACAAAAAAATATGAGGCACAAGAGTTTCCTGATAGATGTCTTTCTATTAGGGCTATCAAGAGATTTAAAAATATCATGATTAAACATGTGATTGATCACACTGTTAAACAATAGAAAACTATTTAAATATTTTGAATGTTTTCTACAATTTCAAATATATTGATTTCAATTAGAACACAGAATACAAAATGTACGGTGCTCACTTTATATTTATTTTTATTACAAATATTTGCACTGTAAAAAACAAAAGAAATAGTATTTTTCAATTCCCCCATTACAAGTACTGTAGTGCAATCTCTTTATCATGCAAGTTGAACTTGCAAATTTAGAATTATGTACACAAAATAACTTCATTCAAAAATAAAACAATGCAAAACTTTAGAGCCTACAAGTCCACTCAATCCTACTTCTTGTTCAGCCAATTGCTCAGACAAACAAATTTGTTTACATTTGCAGGAGATAATGCTGCCAGCTTATTTACAATATCACCTGAAAGTGAGAACAGGTGTTCACAAGGCACTGTCATAGCCAGCGTCGCAAGACATTTACATGCCAGATGCTCTGAAGGTTCATATGTTCCTTCATGTTTCAATCACCATTCCAGAGGACATGCATCAATGTTGATGACGGGTTCTGCTCGATAACTATTCAAAACAGTGCAGACCAAATGCATGTTCATTTTCATCATCCAAGTCAGAGGTCCCCAACAGAAGATTGATTTTCTTTTTTGGTGGTTTGGGTTCTGTAGTTTCTGCATCAGAGTGTTGCTCTTTTAAAACATCTGAAAGAATTCTCCACACCTCGTCCCTGTCAGATTTTGGAAGGCACTACAGATTGGCACTTGGATTGATTGCTATATCTGTTCTTCGAAATCTCACATGGGTACCTTCTTTGCATTTTCTCAAATCTGCAGTGAAAGTGTTCTTAAAATGAACAACATGTGCTGGGTCATCACCTGAGACTGCTATAACATGAAATATATGGCAGAATGCAAGTAAAACAGAGGAGGCATACAATTTTCACCCAAGAAGCTCTGTCACAAATTTAATTAACACATCATTTTTTTTTAAACGAGCGTCATCAGCATGGAAGCATGTCCTCTGGAATGGTGGCCAAAGCATGAAGGGGCATACAAATGCTGGCTACAAAAGCCCCATGCAAATGCCTGTTCTCACTTTCAGGGGACATTGTAAATAACAAGTGAGCAGCATTATCTCCTGTAAATGTAAACAAACTTGTTTGTCTTAGCAGTTGGCTGAACAAGAAGCAGGACTGAGTGGACTTGTTGACTCTAAAGTTTTACACTGTTTTGCTTTTGAGTGCAGTTATTTAACAAAAATAATCGACATTTGTAAGTTGCATTTTCAGAATAAAGAGATTGCACTACATTACTTGTATGAGGTGACTTGAAAAATATTTCTTTTATCATTTTTACAGTGCAAATATTTGTAATCAGAAATAATAGTATAAAATGAGCACTGTGCAGTTTGTATTCTCTGTTGTAACTGAAGTCAATATATTTGAAAATGTAGAAAAACATCCAAAATATTTAATACATTTCAATTGGGTTTCTACTGCTCAACAGTGCGATTAAAACTGTGATTTCTCATGATTAATTTTTTTAATCACAATTATTTTTTCATTAATCGCATGAGTTAACTGCAATTAATTGACAGCCCTACTTTCTATATATTGAAAAGTCATATGGCATGCTGTGGAGGGAAGGCTTACTGTACAAATTATGTGCACTAGGCATGAGGGAAAGAATTCATGGTGTGGATTAGAGAGGTTTTTTTCAGTAAAACAACCATGCAGGTCAGAGTTGGGAAAGTTATGCCAAATATTAAAAATGGTATACCACAGGGAATTGTTATCAGCCCAACCTTATTTAATATTATGATAAATCATCTCCCAAAGCTAGTAAGTGTTTGGGTAGGTATCACTATATTTGCAGATGATCATGCTCTGTGGGAAGGAGCAGGAATATTGAAATGGCAAAAAAAAAAAAAAAAAAAAAAGAACTAACAAAGCATTAGAAGAGACCTCTGATAGTGGAAGTGAATGGGGTTTCATGTTCTCCATTGCTAAAACCAAAGGATTGATCTTTACAAAAAGGAAAGCTACAAAGGAGTGTAAACTATATCTGTATGGGGACCAAATAGAGTTAAAAGGTTCAAATTCTTACGAGTAATTTCTGATACTAAGTTACTTTGGAAAGATCATATAAACTATTCTAAAGATAAATGTATAGGAAGGATTAACCTGCTTAACATTCTTGCTGGAACTAATTGGGGGCGGGGGGTAGATAAGAAAACACTGCTGGTGGTATACAGAACCTTAAATAGACCAGAATTGACTATGGCTTCCAAGCTTTTGGGTAAGAATCAAAATCATAACTTTAAAAATTAGATTTCATACAAGGTGAGGCATTACAAATTGTGTGTGATGCATTTACTATAACACCTATATGCTCGCTACAGATGGCTTCATGATGTCGTAACTTCACATGCTGTTTGATTTAACGTGTGGATGCGGGAGCTGAAAAGACCAGAAAAGCTGAAGTCACAACTTTTTGTCATGAGAAAAGTAGTTATGGATGGAAAGTTTCATGTCCAAATGTGGATTTAGATATATTTTATAAACGTAAGGGTATAAAAGAGACAGTATGCGTTAAAACGTAAATGTGCCAGTGTATGGATCAACAGTGGAGAGGGTTTTGTCAAATATATACAGATGGATCCAAAAAAAGGAAAAAAAACAAAACAGGAAGATTAGGGGATTGCACTTTGTATACCAAAACTGGGAACTAATGCATCCAGAAGACTATCTGTAGGTGTTGTGACAGCCAAACTGGTAGCAATGAGTCTAGCATTAAAATGGATCTGGGATGTGTGCCCAACAGTAGCAGTAATTTTTTTTTTTAATTCGATCTCAGGCTTTATGACAATAAAAATGGTGCTTCAGTATGCAGAAGTTATTTAATTGATGAAATTATATTTCTAGTAACAGAGTTAGTGCAGGTGGGAATACACGTAGCATTATCTTGGATCCAAGCACGTATTGGGATGAAAGGGAATGAAATGGTGGACAAAGCAGCTAAAAATGTTGTAAAGAAATGGAAGGACTGACATATAATACCCTTGAGTAAACACAAATTCAAAAATAATATAGAAAATTTTAAAAGAAAACTGGTAAAATTTTGGATTAATGGAAAAAGAGGAAGATTTTTTTTTTAATTGTGCCCCAGAGTTTAGGACTACGACATACTTCAGGGCCTGGAGAGGACAAATGAAATGCTTTTGTTTAGAGCATGAACCGGCCATCGTGGTTTGAGCAAAAATATTTTTTTCAAACAGACAGAAAAATGGACTCTGTGCACTCTGTAAGATGGATGAAACAACTGACCACTTTTTGTGGGCATCTAAGGGCTTTTATAAAGAAAGGGGAAAGCTTTTTGAAGAATTATAATGTCTTAAAGTAAAAAAAAAAAAACCCTATATCATTTAGTAAACACATCGGAGAAATGGAGTATTATTCAAAAGGCATAGCTACGTTGCCTGAAAGAACCAGGGCAGAGCAAAATGATGTTAATCACTGAGTATTGAGGGATTATAGTTGGTGGTGGCTATAAATTATTCAGTCAAGACAGATTTTGACATAAAAATAATGGGATGAGGGGGACACTAAGAAGGAAGTCTACAGTCACTCTCTGGGAATAGAGAGGTGGTAGTGAGGAGAATGAATAAGTCTGTGGGGAGAGGGAGAGAATAAGCTCTGGGATTATAGCCCTGAAAGAATGGTCATTTTAGGGAAGTTGTGGTGGAGAAAGGCTGGGTAGGAAGGAGCTCGGGGAAACAGCAGGAAGAAGTGGGACTGCACTAACCTTGGTTGCTGATTATGGGGTCACAGAGCTGGAACTGGAGTATTGTGTGCACCTGGGTTCACCTGTCTGCCACTAGCAAGGTGTCATGAGTCTGGAGAAGGGGATAAGGACATTAAAAAGCCCTGAGGCAAGTGTGTGAGGACCAGGGGCCCAGAGTTGTGGCCAAAGACAGTCTTGTGAGGACATTGGACTGTTTTTTGTTGGGCTTTCTGTTACCCCAGAAGGGATGGACTAAATCATGACCAGGATGCAAGGACAAGGTATGAGAAAAGAGACCATTGCAGAAATGGAGCGACTGTTGGCAGGAGGCACCATAAGGGGAGAAAGCTACTACATTGCATCTGACCATAAGGAGGCACATCTGTGGTGCATAAACTGCTTTTATAATGCCTTAGTGTATAAGCCATAAATATGGGACAATTACCATCTTTGCCACTAATTTGTGAAGACTAAAGAGGGGGAAAAATACTCATTTATTGTGAATAATTTAATTGAAAATGGAAAAAATCTCTATACAGTTAGATTCAACAGGCTGTATTGTGTGTGATGTAGGAAACAAAATTAAAGAGCTCTTACTCAGAGGAGACACTGTGCCCTCTGTCTGTGTAGAAGGAAACTACACAGCATGACCTGCTGTTTGGCAGACCGAGATACGCAAACAAGATTATAATTTCTAAAATGACTTTAAAAGCTGCACACATGCCATTTAATTTCTAAAATGCATTCACTTAAAATATATGAAAGTCTCTATTTAAAAAAAAAAACATAGTTGCAGCGATTAAGTCACTGAAACTAATTTCTGTTTAAAATTAATGCATATTTTAATGAATTAAAAATCAGAATACAGACACTGGTCATAAGCAGTTTGGAGAGTATACAGCATATTTTATTAAACTAAAAGAACTCCAGTCTCTCTCTCTCTCTCTCTCTCACACACACACAACCCCCTACTAATCTGCACAAAGCATTTACTGACTCACCTTTACTTATCACAGTTGTTACTACTTTCTAAAATAGTTTTAAACTGCTGTTTAAAAAGTTAACCTATACAACCAGTCATGCATGAAACTGAAATATGTTTCCTTCTGGAGTTGCACCATCACTGTACCACGATATCCTTTTCTGTAAATACAACCCTAATATTAAAGGGGCAGAGGCAAACCTCAGAAAGATAGAAAGCTTTGCCAAGTAACAAGCAAATTATATTCAGTCAAAGTGGGGAAAAAAGGCTTGAACGTAATTTAAACATTGTGCTTAGGGCTATCTTTTAGCCACAGTGGTGGTGGTGTTTTTAAATCTAACAATTGATTTATGTAGAAGACTGAGGTCTTCTTGAAAGAAGGGGGCATTTTCGTTCCTTTGAAGCCTAGCAATAAGGCCAATATGCTAAATACATGTTTATAACATTGGTATAAACTGAGTAGTATGTCATTTCAATTATCTATTTCAAAATATTCTCCCCCCCATTATTATTTAAAACCACAACAGCACCTGTAACAGAATGTTTCTGAACTGTCACCAGAGCCCTGGACTGTGGATAGACCTGCCGCGGCCAGGGGAGAGGTGCCCCTTCCCTGTCCCCAACCTGGCCAGGCCCTGAGGCAGCTGTGGGAGAGGGACCCCAACCCAGCCCCAGCCCGAACCTGCCACTGCCGGGGGAGAGGGGCCTATCCTGCAGATCCAGACCCAGAGCTTCTGCAGTGGGGAGAGGTGTCTCTCCCCACCAGCCCAGGTGCTGCTGTGGGGGGAGAGAGAGATGGGAGGGGGATCCTCTCTCTCTCTGCTATAGCCCCAGGGCAGCCTGAACCTCAAATCCCTCATCCCCTGCCCCACCCCAGAGCCCACACCCCCAGCTGGAGTCCTCACCCCCCATACACTTCAACTCTCTGCACCAGCCCTGACCCCCCTCCTACACTCTGAACCCCTTGGCCACACCCCCACCACATTAATTTTGTTATGGATAAATGAACTAAATTCATTCCGCACATGCGTGGGGAAAAAATAGAGGGAACACCGTTCATGACCCTGGATTTCAACTGTTGGAAGTGCTGATGTGGTTCTGCCTGGGAAAGGGAAAGATGACAAATTGGGTGTGTGATACAGCATGGCCAGAGGGCAGCAGGAGAGTGGTTTTTTTTTTTTTTTTTGAAGCAAAAAAGGTGTTTTTATTTGCATAACACACTTACAAAACAAAACAACAGCATATGCAATGTGTAACACAGCAACCAATCACAATTGTTTTCTCATTAGCTTCAGGGGAGGGAAGTGTTCAAGCTTGCCTGGGCCCAGGGCGGGGGGCTTCCTCGACTCGCGTGGTCTTCCACACTTCTGAGTTACCTGGTGGCCCAGAGCGAGGGGGCTTCATCGAATCTCAAGGTCTGCCATCCCCTCGAGTTACCTGGCGCCATGCCCAGTGTCACCAACAATTTCCTCGTTTGAAAGCACCCAACAAGAGGGGCAAGCTGTGGGGTGGACAATCCGGGGGGGGGGGGGGGCACGTGCACCCACGTGTGAAAGGACCCCTCTCAGGTGGTGGTGTCCGCAGCAGCAATGGCTGGGGCTGGGGTCCCTTACTCTCTCCCCCAATCAAAGGGCCAAACAAAGGGAACTGGACGGGGACACCAAGCAGAGAACCTTGGACAGCGCCCACCGCTCCTCAAAAGCATCAAGGGAGTCGGTGGACAGCGCCCAGAGGAACTCTGCCCGGATACGTGAACGGACCGAGGATCGGAAAACGGCCTCACAGTCACAGGAAACTCCATTGGCCAACTTCCTCTCTCTGGTTTTATAGATGGCTGTTTTAGCTAGGACCAGGAGGAGGTTAACTAGGAGATCCCATGACTTTGTGAGGCCACGGATGGGGAGTGCATAAATAAAAAGGTGAGGGGAAAAATGCAACCAAATACATAATAGAAGATTTGTGAAGAGCCGAAACAGGGGCTGCAGCCTGGCGCAGTCCAAATATATGTGTGCCAGGGTTTCCCTCACACCGGAAAAGGAACAAGTATCTGGGATGGGGGTGAACCGCGCCAAGTACGTGCCCGTGCTCACAGCTCCGTGAAGGAGCCGCCAACTGATGTCCCTGATGGGCCTCGGAACCAAGGTGGAATATAGGCTGGCCCACTGGGGCTGCTCAACCTCCAAAGGTCGCAGAAGGTTTTGCCACTTTGTGTCGGGGCGGAACACGAGGGTTCTGGTCTGATTAGGAGTCTGGAACACATGACTTATGAGGAGAGGCTGAGGGAACTGGGATTGTTTAGTCTGCGGAAGAGAAGAATGAGGGGGGATTTGATAGCTGCTTTCAACTACCTGAGAGGTGGTTCCAGAGAGGATGGTTCTAGACTATTCTCAGTGGTGGAAGAGGACAGGACAAGGAGTAATGGTCTCAAGTTGCAGTGGGGGAGGTTTAGGTTGGATATTAGGAAAAACTTTTTCACTAGGAGGGTGGTGAAACACTGGAATGCGTTGCCTAGGGAGGTGGTGGAATCTCCTTCCTTAGAAGTTTTTAAGGTCAGGCTTGACAAAGCCCTGGCTGGGATGATTTAATTGGGGATGGGTCCTGCTTTTGAGCAGGGGGTTGGACTAGATGACCTCCTGAGGTCCCTTCCAACCCTGATATTCTATGATTCTATGGTGAGGGCGTGAAGGGTGTGGAGCACGAGCGTGTATAGATGTTTCCTTGGTGCGGTTTGGAAGCGTACCGGCTGCAGTTCATGCAGCCGGCTCGCAGTAAAGGGGTGAGGGGGTCGATTGGGTCTGCGGGGCAGGGGTCCAATTAAAAGGTCCGGCGGGCCTGGGGTACAGGGTGGGCGGGCTGTGCCCTCAAGCAGGACCTGGTTGAGGTAAGCTCGAGCAGCGGGCGGCAAAGCAGCCTGCATCTCCTGAAGAATGTGCCGAGGGGTACGAGGTCTGGAGAGCCCCATGCGCCGGGCGAGCGTCAGGGGATCTAGCCAGTCTCCCCAGTCATAGTCCAGGAGGTCTCCGACTCTCGTGACTTCTGCCAGGATCAAGCTCTGGCGCACAGAGCGGGACTCCGCCACCTGCACACGGAGCTGGGGGCTGTGTAGCAGGGGCTGTGCGAAGAGATCTACCCCCTCGGTGGCCGCCACGGACCTGGTCATTAAAAACAGTTTCCAAGTCCGGAGGAGGTCATGGTAGAAGACCGGCAGCCCAGAGCGGTCTCATGGAAGACCTCCCAGACAGAGATAAAAGAGCTGCCGGTCATATCAGAGCCTTCGGATGCGGCGCAGGATGGCGTGCTCCAGTGTGCTCCACACCGAACTGCCTGCACAATAGAGGAGCCTCTGTAGGGCCTGGAGGCGGAAGACGTGGACCTGAGTGTGTAGACACTTCAGGCCCTGTTCTCCTTCCTTCAGGGGTAGATGAAGAACTCCTACAGGGGCCCAGTGCATTCCTGACCAAAAGAACCCCAGAATCGATGTCCGGAGGTTGGTCAGGAAACCCAGAGCTGGGACCAGGGTGTTGAGCCGGTACCAGAGCATGGACAGGACTAGCTGATTAAGCACCAGTGCTCTCCCTCGGAGGGAGAGACATCGGAGTAGTCCCGTCCATTTCTGGAGCCGCTCTATCACCACGCCCTCTAAATTTTCCCAGTTCTCCAGCGGAGAGGGATGCGTGGTGGAAAGGTAAATGCTGAGGTAGAGCAGCGGATCCGCGCTCCACCGGATGGTCTGAAGTATGGGTGGGAGGGAGCTCGCCTGCCGCCAGTCTCCTACCAGCCTCCTACTTGACCCAGTTGACCCGGGCGGAGGAGGCTGCCGAATAGATGGCCTGGCAAGCCTCCACCTGTGCCAAGTCGCCGGGGTCCTGGATCACAAGCAGCACGTCATCAGTGTACGCCGACAGGACTAGCCACAGCTCCGGCTCCCGCAGCACCACCCTGTCAACCTCCTGCGGAGGAGACAGAGGAAGGGCTCAATCGCCAGAGCGTACAGCTGGCCCGAGAGGGGGCACCCCTGCCGTACTCCTTGCCCAAAGCTGAGCGGCGGCGAACCAGCTGAGCAGCAGGGGACAGCAGAGCAGCTCACAGCAGGAGTTTGCCTGGGAGTTCGCCTGGAGTGAGCCCAGTGAGGCTTACGTCTTGCAAACTGCTCTGAGGAAGCTCATAGTAGGAAGGTGATATGAAAGGGGGGGGGTTCAGCTGTTGTGACCTGCACTGGATGTGCCATGTTTGTCTTTCTTCCACAGGACAGAAGCGACTTTGTCTGTACAAAGTGCAAGCTGGTCTCCATATTGGAAGAGAAGATTGAAGGTCTGGAGCAACAGATAACAACCCTGCGTTGCATACGAGAAACTGAGGATTTTCTGGACAAAACTCAGGATAGGCTTCTAGGGGCACAAAGCTCTACAGATATAGAGCAGGTTGCACAGAGGAGCCAAGAGGCCAGTGAAGAAGCTTGGCAACATGTGACCTCCAGAAGAGGTAAGCGGAATGTCCGGGTTCCAGTAACACAGACACAGGTAACTAACCGCTTTCATGTTCTCTCCACAGGTACCGTTGCGGAGAGTGGACCAGATGATATGTCTGGGGTGAGAAAGCAGAAGGAGACTCCGCTGGTTGGAAGGCATGAGATGCTATGTCCTGAGGTTGGGGGTTCCACGACCACCACTCCCAAGAGGAGAAGGCGGGTGGTGGTGGTCGGGGACTCTCTCCTCCGGGGGACTGAGTCATCTATCTGCCGCCCTGACCGGGAAAACCGAGAAGTCTGCTGCTTGCCGGGGGCTAAGATTCGCGATGTGACGGAGAGACTGCCGAGACTCATCAAGCCCTCGGATCGCTACCCCTTCCTGCTTCTCCATGTGGGCACCAATGATACTGCCAAGAATGACCTTGAGCGGATCACTGGGGACTATGTGGCTCTAGGAAGAAGGATAAAGGAGTTGGAGGCGCAAGTGGTGTTCTCGTCCATCCTCCCCATGGAAGGAAAAGGCCTAGGTAGGGAGCGTCGAATCGTGGAAGTCAACGAATGGCTACGCAGGTGGTGTCGGAGAGAAGGCTTTGGATTCTTTGACCATGGGATGGTGTTCCATGAAGGAGGAGTGCTGGGCAGAGACGGGCTCCATCTTACGAAGAGAGGGAAAAGCATCTTTGCCAGCAGGCTGGCTAACCTAGTGAGGAGGGCTTTAAACTAGGTTCACCGGGGGAAGGAGACCAAAGCCCTGAGGTAAGTGGGAAAGCGGGATACCGGGAGGAAGCACAGGCAGGAATGTCTGTGAGGGGAGGGCTTCTGCCTCATACTGGGAATGAGGGGCGATCAACAGGTTATCTCAAGTGCTTATATACAAATGCACAAAGCCTTGGAAACAAGCAGGGAGAATCATAGAATCATAGAATCATAGAATATAAGGGTTGGAAGGGACCCCAGAAGGTCATCTAGTCCAACCCCCTGCTCGAAGCAGGACCAATTCCCAGTTAAATCATCCCAGCCAGGGCTTTGTCAAGCCTGACCTTAAAAACCTCTAAGGAAGGAGATTCTACCACCTCCCTAGGTAACGCATTCCAGTGTTTCACCACCCTCTTAGTGAAAAAGTTTTTCCTAATATCCAATCTAAACCTCCCCCACTGCAACTTGAGACCATTACTCCTCGTTCTGTCATCTGCTACCATTGAGAACGGTCTAGAGCCATCCTCTTTGGAACCCCCTTTCAGGTCGTTGAAAGCAGCTATCAAATCCCCCCTCATTCTTCTCTTCTGCAGGCTAAACAATCCCAGCTCCCTCAGCCTCTCCTCATAACTCATGTGTTCCAGACCCCTAATCATTTTTGTTGCCCTTCGCTGGACTCTCTCCAATTTATCCACATCCTTCTTGAAGTGTGGGGCCCAAAACTGGACACAGTACTCCAGATGAGGCCTCACCAATGTCGAATAGAGGGGAACGATCACGTCCCTCGATCTGCTCGCTATGCCCCTACTTATACTGGAGGTCCTGGTGATGTCAAGGAACTATGACGTGATCGGAATAACAGAGACTTGGTGGGGTAACTCACACGACTGGAGTACTGTCATGGATGGTTATAAACTGTTCAGGAAGGACAGGCAGGGCAGAAAAGGTGGGGGAGTAGCACTGTATGTAAGGGAGCAGTATGACTGCTCAGAGCTCCGGTACGAAACTGCAGAAAAACCTGAGTGTCTCTGAGTGTCTCTGGATTAAGTTTAGAAGGGTGTGCAACAAGAGTGATGCAGTGGTGGGAGTCTGCTATAGACCACCGGACCAGGGGGATGAGGTAGATGAGGCTTTCTTCCGGCAGCTCATGGAAGCTACTAGATCGCATGCCCTGATTCTCATGGGTGACTTTAATTTTCCTGATATCTGCTGGGAGAGCAATACAGCGGTGCATAGACAATCCAGGAAGTTTTTGGAAAGCGTAGGGGACAATTTCCTGGCGCAAGTTCTAGAGGAGCCAACTAGGGGGGGCACTTTTCTTGACCTGCTGCTCACAAACCGGGTAGAATTAGTGGGGGAAGCAAAAGTGGATGGGAATCTGGGAGGCAGTGACCATGAGTTGGTTGAGTTCAGGATTCTGACGCAGGGAAGAAAGGTAAGCAGCAGGATATGGACCCTGGACTTCAGGAAAGCAGACTTCGACTCCCTCAGGGAACGGATGGCCAGGATCCCCTGGGGGACTAACTTGAAGGGGAAAGGAGTCCAGGAGAGCTGGCTGTATTTCAAGGAATCCCTGTTGAGGTTACAGGGACAAACCATCCCGATGAGTCGAAAGAATAGTAAATATGGCAGGCGACCAGCTTGGCTTAATGGTGAAATCCTAGCGGATCTTAAACATAAAAAAGAGGCTTACAAGAAGTGGAAGGTTGGACATATGACCAGGGAAGAGTATAAAAATATTGCTCGGGCATGTAGGAATGAAATCAGGAGGGCCAAATCGCACCTAGAGCTGCAGCTAGCCAGAGATGTCAAGAGTAACAAGAAGGGTTTCTTCAGGTATGTTGGCAACAAGAAGAAAGCCAAGGAAAGTGTGGGCCCCTTACTGAATGAGGGAGGCAACCTAGTGACAGAGGATATGGAAAAAGCTAATGTACTCAATGCTTTTTTTGCCTCTGTTTTCACTAACAAGGTCAGCTCCCAGACTGCTGCGCTGGGCATCGCAAAATGGGGAAGAGATGGCCAGCCCTCTGTGGAGATAGAGGTAGTTAGGGACTATTTAGAAAAGCTGGACGTGCACAAGTCCATGGGGCCGAACGAGTTGCATCCGAGAGTGCTGAAGGAATTGGCGGCTGTGATTGCAGAGCCATTGGCCATTATCTTTGAAAACTCGTGGCGAACGGGGGAAGTCCCAGATGACTGGAAAAAGGCTAATGTAGTGCCAATCTTTAAAAAAGGGAAGAAGGAGGATCCTGGGAACTACAGGCCAGTCAGCCTCACCTCAGTCCCTGGAAAAATCATGGAGCAGGTCCTCAAAGAATCAATCCTGAAGCACTTGCATGAGAGGAAGGTGATCAGGAACAGCCAGCATGGATTCACCAAGGGAAGGTCATGCCTGACTAATCTAATCGCCTTTTATGATGAGATTACTGGTTCTGTGGATGAAGGGAAAGCAGTGGATGTATTGTTTCTTGACTTTAGCAAAGCTTTTGACACGGTCTCCCACAGTATTCTTGTCAGCAAGTTAAGGAAGTATGGGCTGGAAGAATGCACTATAAGGTGGGTAGAAAGCTGGCTAGATTGTCAGGCTCAACGGGTAGTTATCAATGGCTCCATGTCTAGTTGGCAGCCGGTATCAAGTGGAGTGCCCCAAGGGTCGGTCCTGGGGCCGGTTTTGTTCAATATCTTCATAAATGATCTGGAGGATGGTGTGGATTGCACTCTCAGCAAATTTGCGGATGATACTAAACTGGGAGGAGTGGTAGATACGCTGGAGGGGAGGGATAGGATACAGAAGGACCTAGACAAATTGGAGGATTGGGCCAAAAGAAATCTGATGAGGTTCAATAAGGATAAGTGCAGGGTCCTGCACTTAGGACGGAAGAACCCAATGCACAGCTACAGACTAGGGACCGAATGGCTAGGCAGCAGTTCTGCGGAAAAGGACCTAGGGGTGACAGTGGACGAGAAGCTGGATATGAGTCAGCAGTGTGCCCTTGTTGCCAAGAAGGCCAATGGCATTTTGGGATGTATTAGTAGGGGCATAGCGAGCAGATCAAGGGACGTGATCGTTCCCCTCTATTCGACATTGGTGAGGCCTCATCTGGAGTACTGTGTCCAGTTTTGGGCCCCACACTTCAAGAAGGATGTGGATAAATTGGAGAGAGTCCAGCGAAGGGCAACAAAAATGATTAGGGGTTTGGAACACATGAGTTATGAGGAGAGGCTGAGGGAGTTGGGATTGTTTAGCCTGCAGAAGAGAAGAATGAGGGGGGATTTGATAGCTGCTTTCAACGACCTGAAAGGGGGTTCCAAAGAGGATGGCTCTAGACTGTTCTCAATGGTAGCAGATGACAGAACGAGGAGTAATGGTCTCAAGCTGCAGTGGGGGAGGTTTAGATTGGATATTAGGAAAAACTTTTTCACTAAGAGGGTGGTGAAACACTGGAATGCGTTACCTAGGGAGGTGGTAGAATCTCCTTCCTTAGAGGTTTTTAAGGTCAGGCTTGACAAAGCCCTGGCTGGGATGATTTAACTGGGAATTGGTCCTGCTTCGAGCAGGGGGTTGGACTAGATGACCTTCTGGGGTCCCTTCCAACCCTTATATTCTATGATTCTATGATTCTATGACTGGTTTGGTTAGGGTCCAGTTGAGCTTAACCAGATACTCTGTGGAAGCGTACAGCACCCGGAGAAAACCCACAAACTGGGGTCCAAAGCCAAACGCCCGCAGAGTGTTCAGGAGGTTCCCATGGTCCACCCTATCAAACGCCTTCTCCTGATTTAGGGACAGGAGCGCGAACGACAGACCATCTCTACACCCGAGTTCCCAAAGTTCCTGAACCAGAAATAGGTTATCAAAGATACTGCGGTCTGGGACAGTGTGGGTCTGGTCTAGGTGGATCACAGCCGCCAGCACAGACCCTAGCCGCAGCGAGATTGCTTTCGCTACGATTTTGTAGTCCGTGCTGAGGAGCGAAGGGACTCCAATTTCGTAAATCGCGGAGGTCCCCCTTCTTCGGCAATAAGGCGAGCACAGCTCGCCTGCACGAAAAAGGGAGGACCCCACTCTGCAGCGACTCGGCCCAGACGGTGACTAGGTCTGGGCCAAGGACGTCCCAAAACAAGCGTGGCATGGCTAAAGTAGACCCTGTCCCCCCACTCCAGCCACCAACTGTCTTCAGCGGTCTGATCCGTATGGGTCTCCTGCAGGAAAACCACAGAGTACCCTCCCTCCAGAAGGAAGGAGAGCACCTGGGACCTGTGGAAAGCCATCCTACAACCATGGGTGTTCAACGTTGCAATGGTGAGAGGTGTCATGGGGAGGGCTGGGGGGGATCCTTACTGGCAGAGAAGCTCGCATCCCCCAGCGGGCTGCGCAACAGTCCGTGACCCATCTCGTAGGTGAGTAATTGGTCATGGAAGTAGGCCACGGCATCCTGCTTCCCCATCCCTTTACCTTCCCACATGAGTGCCCATGTGGCCCGGAGGATTCGAGAAAATTCCCCCCATCACTGGAGAGCAAGTTGTACCTTGTTGCGGGATCCACAGACATCCTCTAAAAACTTCCGCAGCTCTCCTTGCAGCTCATGAGGGGGTGGGGTTACGGTTTCCTGGTTATTCCCCGGCGTGGCCCTTGGTGCAGCCCTGTGGCCCACTAAAATGGGCAAGCAGGGTGCGGACCCCCGACGGGGTGCCTGATCGGCTGGAGCTTCTAGGCCCACCTCAAGACCTGGGGTGATAGGGGTGGTGGAGGGAAAATAGAAGCCCCTAATGGGTTGGGGCAGAACACAAAGGCTGCTCCCTGGGGGTCATCAGTTGGGAAAGAGAAGGAGACAGCCCCAGGAGCGGCGATAACATCGCAGGAGGTAGACTGGATAGGGGTAGGGGTAGGGACAGGGCAGAGGTGAGGTTCTGGGTTTCGGGCGGCAAGCAGCTGGATGGTGGCACCTCCCGATCAGGCTCGAGGGTTAAGGGGGTGGGGAGGAAGCTCTCAGTGATACCAGGCACGGGCTCTATGGTGGATTTAGCGGCCACAGCATCAGGTGGTGGATTATCTTCTGTTGGGTCTCCGCCCAGGAAGGAAGTCGATTAGTCCTCACCAACGGGGGGTGCCCCTGGCAACTCGCGTCCCGGTTGCGTGGTGCTGGCTGTCACCTGAGCAGGCTCGGTGGTCGTCAGCGGGGTGCCATCAGCGGCCGGGTTGGTGGAGGAGTCCGGGGCTCCTCGGAAGTGGGAGCGGAAGCAGCAGTTAAGGGGAGGGAGCATGGGGAAAAGAGGGGTGGAGTGAGGTCGCCCAGATAGAGATTTGCTGGTAAAAGGTCATCCTCCCCCTGGGTGACCGGGGTCAGATCTAGGGCCTTGATCTCCTCGAACATGAAGGAGAGGACACTTTCCGTCGCCCCAGGGTTCTCCCCACTGGCACCCGCCATGACGGTTGCCTCGGGGTTCACGGGGGCTTTGGGTAGTGTCAGAACAAGAGGGGCTTCCTCAAGGGTCTCAGAGGGGAGGCTCTCCCGTGGAGGGGAAACACTACCCTCTGGTGCTACCACATCTTTCCCGGCTGACACCGGTGGATGGGACGCACTTGAACGCAGAAGGTTCGGCATCCGTGCCCCCCTTCCTGGTCTTCTGGGGGGCCTCCGCCTCAGGTAGATGAGGCGCAGCTCAAGCCTTCCGCTTGCCTCGCTTCCCCTGAACTAGGCCCCAGGCCTCCATAGCATCATCTGGGGGCTGTTTAGCAGGGGTCGTGTCAGGGGGTAAAGGCGATGGCTCAGGAACTTGGTGGGGAATGGTGGGGCAGCATAAGGGAGGGAGGATTCTCCCTGGGGCAGGCTCTCTCCCATGCCTGGTGGTATCTCTGTCACACCTTCCTCCATAGGCCCCGCTATATCGTCAGCAGTGAGGGCGGGGCTCTCTCAATCGTCTGGGCGTTGTAGGGGGGGTGCCCCTTGGGCCTGAGAGAGAGTTGCGGTGGTACAAAGAGGGGGTGGTGGGTTCGGGTACCGGGTGGCCAGGGGCATCGACAATGATAGGGCCGATGTCCTGCCGGGTCTCGGGGATCCCAGGTGCCCCTCCTTGCCGGTCTAAGGGGCAGTCCCTCCGGACATGCCCTGACGCCTGGCAGAAGTAGCACCGGGCTTCCCCCATGGAAAAGTACACACGGTAATGGGCACCCTGGTGAGGGCCTTGGAAGGACCCTTTGAGCGCCACTCCATCAGATGCCACCAATGGCAGTAAAAGTTGCACTTGCTGGCGGAAGGAAAAAATGTGATGGAGGGTGGGGTCCTTGCAGCCCAACACGAGAGGGCTGATAACAGAAACAGGTTTCCCCAGGGTGGAAAGGGCGGGTAGCACGGCAGCATTGGGGAGAAAAGGAGGGACAGAGGTCAGGACCAGGTGGACGCCCAGGTCCTCTAGCGGCTCTAGGGGGACAAACACCCCCCCCCACCGCCAGGCCCCTCTCCACCGCCTCCTGGGCGTCAATCTCCAATGCTAAGAAGAAGACGACCTTCCCATACATTTTGGAGGCCTCCACAATGGCCAAGGGCCCCACCACCCTCGCCAATGCTCGCACGTAGGTCTCCACGTGGGGCGAGGCGGGCACCAGGAGACGTCGGACACTGTGCTTCCTTGTCATGGTGGGGAAGGGGCCCTGACCACTGTTGATGGAGGCAGTGGGCAGGAGAGATGATGAGGCGGCAGGCGGAGTGGCTGCCGCCACCCGGGCATACTTCCTGGGGGGTGAGGGACATCCACAGAGCCGGTGTAGGGGGCAGTGGGGAGGGATGCCGTGGTCAGTGGCGGGGCCGCAGCAGTGGGGGTGGCCCCTGCCATGGAGGGCCTGGTGGTTTTAGCGGGGCCCTTCCCCTTCTTCTTGTACTGGTCTTTCCCGCCGGCTGGGGGGGCTCCCCTAGAGTCTGGGGAGGTGATGGACATAGCAGTGGCAGAGGTCACACCGGTGCCCTCCATTGCCGATGGCCCAGTGGGGGCGGTGGCAGGTGGTTAACTGGAGTTGGGGTCAGGAAAAAAGGGACAGACTATGGGATGGGCAGTTCAGGGGTGGGCACATGAACCACCATACGCTTGTCCAGAGAGTCCTGTTTGGTTTGCTGGTGCTTCTGACCCACATGGTGGAATCAGGGCGAGCAGCTAAATCCAGAGGCAGATGTTAGACAGCCAGCAATGATGATGAAGGGGGAAGTGATGAGGATAGTAGTGTGGGGGGGGGCACAGATGGATGGGGGGGCATCTCCGTGCCACATCCCCTGTGTCCCTACAAACAAAATTAAGACACAGTCAAGGCTTCCCCCCACACAAGAGCACAGTACGAAAGTTACCCAGTCTTAAGCCCCCTCCAAGGCGATTTGTAGATTCCCCGGGCGGTGTTCCTCCGGTGGATGGCTTTTGCTCTGTCTGTTCCGGGTTTCTTTTTTGCATTCCAGAAATGCCGGAGCAAGTGATAAGAGTGCTTTCGACCGAAGACGGGTCCGCAGACAAACAGCAAGTGGCTGGGTCTGGGGGCTGGGTCCTTCCATTCTCCCCCTCCGGAGAAGCGGGCCGGCAGGCCCCCCCTCTCTCGGAGGGGGCGTGTTTCAACTGGAGCAGCAGCAGCGTCTGAGGGCCGGCGGGGCGGGCAGGGGGGAGTGGCTAACAACCGGCCGGCAGCTGGCCAGCACTCTAGCAACAGCAGAGAAAGAAAAAAAAACAACAAAAAGAAAAGAAAGCGGGGAGAGCGTCTGGCCCGGTCCGGGGGGAAGCTCAAAGCAGGGACAAAAAGCAAGGAAAGCCCAGGCCAGAGGGCAGCAGCAGGAGAGTGCTTTTTTTTTTTTTTTTTTTTGCAGGAGAGGGTTTTTTATTAGTGTAACACTTACAAGGAATCACCAAAAAGGATAAAGCAAAACTATGCAACAAAAGCAAACACAAGGTATAACATAGCAGCCTTCAGGAGGGAGAAGTGTTCAGGCTAGCCTGGGCCCAGAGATGGGGGGTTCCTCGACACTCATGGTCTTCCACCCTCCTGAGTTACCTGGTGGCCTAGAGCGGGGGGTTTCCTCGACACTCATGGTCTTCCACCCCCTCGAGTTACCTAGTGCCATGCCCAGTGTCACCGATTATTCCTCTCCTGAGAGTGCCCAACAAGATTGGCATGGCTGTGGGGTGGGCGGTTTGGGGGGGGGGGAATGTACACCACGTGTGATAGGACCCCTCCTAGGTGACAGTAATGATGGTATCCACAGCAGCAACGGCTGGGGCCTCTCACTCTTCCCCTCAATCAAAGGGTCAGACGGAGGGAACCGGATGGGGTCACCGAGCTTAGAACCTCGGACAGCGCCCACCACTCCTCGAAGGTGTCAAGGGAGTCGGTGGATGCCAGAGGAACTCCACCCGGATATGAGAATGTACTGAGGATCAGAAAACGGCCCTACAATTGCAGGACGCTTCATTAGCCAACCTCCTCTCTCTGGTTTTATAAATGTCTGTTTTAGCTAGGGCTAGGAGGAGGTTAACCAGGAGATCTCGCGATTTTGTGGGGCCATGGATGGGGAGTGTGTAGATAAAAAGGTGAGGAGAAAAGTGTAGCCAAAAGCATAATAAAATATTTGTAAGGAGCCAGAAAAGGGGCTGCAGCCTGGCACACTCCAAATATACGTGCGCCAGGGTTTCCCTCACATTGCAAAAAGGGCAAGTATCCGGGATGGGGGTGAACCGTTTCAAGAACACGCCCATGCTCACAGCTCTGTGAAGGAGATGCCAACTAATGTCCCCGACGGGCCTCGGGACCAAGGTGGAATACAGGCTGGCCCACCGCGGTTGCCCACCCTCTAAAGGTGGCAGGATGTCCCGCCACTTTGTATCGGGGCAGGACCCCAGGGTGTGGGCGTGAAGGGTGTGAAGTGCAAGTGTGTATAGATATTTCCGTGGCGCAATTTGGAAGCTGACCGGCTGCAGTTCATGCAGCCGGCTGTCAGTGAAAGGGTGAGGGGTTTGTTGGGATCTATGGGGTAGGGGCCCAATTGAAAGGTCCGGTGGGTCTGAGGTAGAGGGTGGGCGGGGTGCGCCCTCGTGCAGGGCTCGGTTGAGATAAGCCCGAGCAGCGGGCGTCAAGGTGGCCTTCACCTCCTGAAGTACGCGCCGGGGGGTACGAGGTCTATAAAGCCCCATGCACCGAGCGAGCGTCACAGGATCCAGCCAGTCTCCCCAGTTGTAGTCCAGGAGGTCTCCAACCCTCGTGACTTCCGCCAGGACCAAACTCTGGAGCAACGAGCGGGACTCCGCCGCCTGCACACAGAGCTGGGGGTTGTGTAGCAGGGGCTCCGTGAGGAGATCTGCTCCCACGGTGGCCGCCACGGACCTGGCCATTGAAAACAGTTTCCAGGTCCGGAGGAGGTCCTGGTAGAAGACCGGCAGGCCAGAGAAGTCTCACGGAAAACCTCTCGGACAAAGATAAAAGAGCTGCCAGTTGTATCGGAGCCCTTGGAAACGGCGCAGGAAGGCGTGCGCCAATATGCTCCACGTCGAACTACCTGCACTATAAAGGAGCCTCTGCAGGGCCTGGAGGCGAAAGACACATACCTGAGTGTGCAGACACTTCGGGCCCTGCCCTCCTTCCTTCAGGGGTAGATGAAGAACCCCAAAAGAACTCTAGAATCGATGTCCGGAGGTTGGTCAGGAAACCCGGGGCAGGGACCAGGATGTTGAGCTGGTACCAGAGCATGGATAGGACTAGTTGGTTAAGCACCAGTGCTCTCCCACAGAGGGAGAGACATTGGAGTAGCCCCGTCCATTTCCGGATCCGCTCTATCACCCCGCCTTCTAAATTTTGCCAGTTCTCCGGCGGAGAAGGGTGCTTTGCAGAAAGGTAAACGCCTAGGTAGAGCAGTGGGCCCGCGCTCCACCAGATGGTCTGAAGCGTGGGCAGGAGGGAGCTCACCTGCAGCCAGTCCCCCACCGCCAAGCCAGAGCTCTTGACCCAGTTGACTCGGGCGGAGGAGGCTGCCGAATAGATGGCCTGGCAAGCCTCCACCCGCGCCAAGTCCCCCAGGTCCTGGACCACGAGGTGTACGACATCGGCATACGCCGACAGGACCAGCAGCAAGTCTGGCTCCTGCAGCACCAACCCCGTCAACCTCCTGCAGAGGAGACAGAGGAAGGGCTCAATCGCCAGAGTGTACAGCTGGCCCGAGAGGGGGCACCCCTGCCGTACTCCTAGCCCGAAGCTGACCGGTTCGGTCAGGGTCCAGTTGAGCCTAACCAGACACTCCGCGGAAGTGTACAGCACCTGGAGAAATCTCACAAACTGAGGTCCAAATCCAAACACCTGCAGAGTGCCCAGGAGGTACCCATGGTCCACTCTATCAAACGCCTTCTCCTGATAAAGAGACAGGAGGGTGAACGACAGACTGTCTCTACGCTCGAGTTCCAAAAGATCTCGCACTAGAAATAGGTTGTCAAAAATGCTGCGACCTGGGACAGTATAGGTCTGGTCTGGGTGGATCACGTCCGCCATCATGGACCCTAGCTGCAGCGAGATTGCTTTTGCTACGATTTTGTAATCTGTGCTAAGGAGCAAGACGGGACGCCAATTTCGTAAATCGCGGAGGTCCCCCTTCTTCGGCAACAAGGCGAGCACCTCTCGCCTGCACGAAAGAGAGAGGACCCCGCCCTGCAAAGACTCAGCCCAGACAGTGGCTAGGTATGGGCCAAGAATGTCCCAGAACGCGCAGTAGAACTCCACAGTCAGCCCGTCCATGCCCGGAGATTTATTGGTGGGCATGAGATGGAGGGCTTCCGAGAACTCGGCCAGGGTGAGAGTTAGCTCTAGTCGGTCTCGGTCACCCACGCTGACCATGGGGAGTTCCTCCCAGAGCACCCCGCAAGCGCCAGAATCGGTCGGATCCGGGGAGAAAAGGCTTGTGTAGAAGTCACGGGCCCTCCCGCACATCTCCACCAGATCTGTGAGGGGGGCGCCATCTTCTGCTAGAAGGCAGGTGACGTGTTTCTTGGCCCCCCTCGTTTTCTCCAGGGCGTAGAAGAAACGGGAGCCGCGATCCATCTCCCAAAGGAGACAGATGCGGGATCGAACAAAGGCACCTCGGGCCCGATGGTCCTCTAGGGCCTAGAGCTCCTCCCACTTCTCCCGGCATGCTCCGCAGAGGAACGGGTCCTCGGGGCTGGCGGCCAGATGCCTCTCCATCTCTAAGACCTACCGTTCCAACTGCTCTATCGCTGCATTTCTCCGTCGACTGGTTCCCCGGGTGTAGTCACGGCAGAAGAGCTTGGCGCGCACCTTCCCTAGATCCCACCATCGCCGCACCAAGGGAAAGGCACGCCGCTGCTCTCGCCAGGCCAGCCAAAACTCCCGGAAGGACGTCACAAAGCTCTCGTCCTCCAACAGGCTATTGTTAAAGTGCCAATAGGCTGGCCCTGGCCTCTCTGCACGGAAGGAGGCAGTTATGGTGGCTAGATGATGGTCGGAAAATGGGGCTGGCCGAATGTTGGAGGAGTGGGTCTGTGAAAGATGGAAACGGGATAAATAAATACGGTCCAACCGAGAGTGGTGTGACCGATGGGCCTCCACCCAGACAAAGGTGAACGTGGCAGTGTCATCTGGGTGGTGGTCATGCCAGACGTCTACTAGGGAGTGATATTCAACTATTTCTCAGAGAATGTTCGCAGCGGCCGGGCTTAGCTCGGCTCCTGAGTGGTCCTGTTCCTCGAGGGTGGTGTTAAAGTCCCCTCCCAGGACTAAGCACTCGTGAGAATCTAGGGTGCTGAGGAAGTCGGACACCCGCTGGTAGAATTGCGGCCACTTCGGGCTCATTGCCGGGGCATAGATGTTGACGAGGTTGACCACGAGCCCCTCCATACGGACTCGGAGATGCAACAGGTGTCCCGGCATGGCCTCAGTGACCCCTAGCACCTCGGGCCGTAGGTTGGGGGAGAACAGGGTCGCCACTCCAGCTTGTCAAATCGTGAAGTGGCTGAAGTAGACCCCGTCCCCCCACTCCAGCCGCCAGCTGTCCTCGGCGGTCGGATCCGTATGGGTCTCCTGCAGGAAAAGCACAGAGTACCCCCCCTTTCCGAAAGTAAGAGAGTACCTGGGACCTGCGGAGAGCCATCCTACAGCCCCTGGTGTTCAAAGTTGCAATAATGAGGGGCGTCATGCGGAGGGCTGGGGGGGTGGGGGTTCCTTGTTGGCAGGGGTGTTTGCAGCCCCCGGCGGGTCACACAACAATCTGTGACCCATCCCGTAAGTGAGTAAATCATCACGGAAGCTGCGGGCCCGCCTGTAGGCCGCGGCACCGTACCTTCCTTTCCCTTTACCCTCCTTTATAAGGGCCCTTGTGGCCTGGAGGATGTGATCAAAGTCCCCCCATAGCTGGAAAGCTAGCTGTACCCTGTTGCGGGAGCCATGGATGTCTTCTAAAAACTGTCACAACGCTTTTCGCAGCTCATGGGGGGGTGGGGTTGTGATTTCCTGGTTATTCCCTGGTGGGGCTCTTGGTGCAGCCTCGTGTTCCGCTGAGGTGGGCAGGCAGGGTGCAGACCACCGATGGGGCATCTGACAGGCTAAAGTTATTAGGTCCGTCTCAAGCCTTGGGGTAGAAAAGGATGGCGGAGGGAAAATTGCAGCTCCTAATGGGTCACGGCAGGGAAATGCAAAGACTGCTCCTTGGGGGGGATCCGTAAAAAACAGGAAAGAAATAACCCCAGGGGCAGCAATAGCATTGCAGGAGGAGGTGGATTGGACAGGGGTGGGGGTAGGGGCGGGGCAGAGGCAAGGCTCTGGGCTTCGGGAGGTAAGCAGCTAAGAGGTGGTGCCTCCCGAACAGATTTGAGGTTTAAGGGGGTGGGGAGGGGGCTCCCAGTGATGCTAGGCGCAGGCTCTGTGGTGGATTTGGTAGCCATGGCTTCAGGTGGTGGACTACCTTCTGCAGGGTGCTCGACCGGGAAGGCGGTTATGGGGAGGGAGCATGGGGAAAGGGGGACTGGGGTAAGGATGTCCAGATCGAGGCCAGCTAGCAGAAGGTCATTTGACCCCAGTCAACTGCTGGGGTCAAACCTAGGGCCTTGATCTCCTCATACATGGAGGAAAGGTCGTCTTCTGCCACCCCAGGGGACTCCCCTCTGGAGCCCACTACGACGGTCACTTCGGGGTTCGCAGGGGGTTCGGGTGATATTCGGGCAGAAGGGGCTTCCTCAGGGGTCTCGGAGGGGAGGGTCTCCCGTGGAGGGGAGATTCTACCTTCCAGTGCTATTTTGTCTCCCCTCCTGACACTGGCGGATGGATCTCACTTGTGGGCATAGTGGAAGGCTCAGTGTCAGTGCCTCCCTTCCTGGTCTTCGAGGGGGCCTCCGCATTGGCTGGGTGCAGCAGAGCTCGAGCTTTCCGCTTGCCTCGCTTTCCTTGGACTAGGGTCCAGCCCTCCATAGCATCGTCTGGGGGCTGGTTAGCAGGGGTCGTGTCGGGGGGCAGAGGCGATGGTTCACAGGCTCAGGGGGGTAACGGTGAGGCAACATGAGGGGGCGGTTCTCCTTGGGGCAGGCCCTCTCCTATGCCCGGTAATATCTTTGCTGCACCCTCCTCCATAGGCTCTGCTGGATTGTTAACAACAAGGGCGGGGCTCCCTCGCTCGTCTGGGCGTTGTAGGGGAGGTGTCTCTTGGGCCCGGGCAGGAGCAGCGGTGGATCAAGCAGGAGGAGAGGTGGTTTCAGATCTCGGGCGGCCAGGGGCATCGGCAACGATGGAGCCGATATCCTGCAAGGTCTCGGGGGACTCGGGTGCCCCTCCCCACAGGGCCAAGGGGCAGTCTCTTCTGACATGCCCTGCTGATCAGCAGAGGTAGCACTGGACCTCTCCTGTGGAATAGTAGACCCGATAGCGGGCTCCCTGGTAGGGGACTAGGAAGGACCCCTCAAGCGCCTCTCCGTCATGCACTGGCAGCGGCGGTAAAAGCTGCACTTGCCGGCGGAATGAAAGGACATGACGGAGGGTGGGGTCCTTGCAGCCCAACGGGAGAGACGGAAACGGGTGGAGAGAGCGGGTAACAGAGTGGCATTGGGTAGAAAAGGAGGGACGGAGGTCAGGACTAGGAGGACACCCAGGTCTTCTAGCGGCTCCAGGGGGACAAATACCCCTCCACCACCAGGCCCTTCTCCACCGCCTCCTGGGCGGCAGCCTCCGATGCTAAGAAAAAGACAACCTTCCCCTACATTTTGGAGGCTGCCACAATGGCCCTGGGTCCTACCACCCTCGCCAACGCCTGCACGTATGTCTCCACGTGGGGCGAGGCGGGCACCAAGAGGCAACTGACGCCATGTTTCCTGGTCATAGTGGGAAAGGGTTCGCGGCCACTATTGATGGTAGCGGAGGCAGTGGGTGGGCAAGATGATGAAGCGGCAGGCCCGGGGGGGCTGCCACTGCCTGGGTATATGCCCTGGGGGCTGGGGGAGGGACGCTCGCAGAGCTGGTGAAGGGAACAGCAGGGAGGGACGCCATGGTCAATTTTGAGGCCACGGCGGTGGGGGCAGCCTCTGCCATGGAGGGCTTGGTGGTTGTGGCGGGGCCCTTCCCCTTCTTCGCACCCTGGCCTTTCTGGCTAACTGGGGGGGGCTTTCCTAGAACCTGGGGGGGGGCGGTGGGCGTAGCAGCGGTAATATTCGCCCCGGTGCCTCCGGCTGCCAATGCACCAGCGGGGGCGGTGGCAGGTGTTTTGGCAGCAGTGGTGGGGAGGGGGGCTTGGGGGTTGGGCAGGGGGGTAGGTGGGGGAGGGGCAACTGAGGTTGTTAGAGGGGCCTCACCTCTCTCATTCCCCGCCATCGTGAGCAGGGAGAGACGGGAAGACACCAGAGGGAGGAGGGGGGAGGGGGAAGCAGATTAACCACTTCTCCCTGTTGGGCTGCAGGCGGGGGGGGCAAATGGGTCGGACTGGACAGAGGCAGGAAACAGGAGTTGGGGTCAGATAGTAGGGGCAAACTGTGGGGTGGGCAGTCCGGGGGTGCAGGCGGGGGAACGCGGACCCACGCGTGTTTTTCCAGAGTCTCGTTTGGTCGTCTGTTGTGTCTGGTCTGGACAATGGAATTCAAAGCAAGCAGTTGAGGCTAGAGGCAGACAGCAGGTTGCCAGCAGGGACGGACAGCGGGGGGGCCATGACGGTTGTAGTAGTGTTGGGGGGGGCACCGATGGATCAGGGGGCAGCTCCGTGCCACACCCCCTGTGCCCCTACAAACGCAGTTAAGATGCAGTCAAACTTCCCCCACACGAGAGTACAGTTCAAAAGTTACTCAGTCTTACGGCCCCCTCCACAATGATTTGTAGCTTCCCCGGGCGATGTCTCTGTCAGCTGTCTTCTCTCCTGGTCTTTGTGGAGCATTCCAAAAATGCCAAGCTAAGATAAGAAGATGATTAATTGCGGGTCCACAAACAAACAGCAAAACGGTTGGGTCTGGGGGCGTCCACTCCCCTCCTCCGGGGAGCGGGTCAGCAGTCCTCCCCCCTCCACCGGGGGTTGCAACTGAAACAATAGTAGCATCCAAGGGCAGGTGTGGGGGGGGCTGGCAGGCAAGCTGGCAGCCGACCAGCACTGGAATGGCAACAACAACAAAAAAACAAAACGAAGAAAAAGCATCTGGCCCGGTCGCGGCCGGGGGGGGGGGGGTGACGGACGGGACAAAACGAAGAAAAAGCGTCTGGCCCGGTCGCGGCGGGGGGGGATGGGGGACTAAAGCAGGGGCAAAAAGCAAGGAAAGCCCAGGCCAGAGGGCAGCAGGAGACAGCTAGAAGGGAGCTTTCTTCCCTGGAGAGGGAAGGAAGTTTGCTATAGATTAATTAGAGCACCTGAAGCCAATTAAAGCACCTGAAACCAGTCACCTAAGTAAACACCCCCTCCCCCCTCCCCCTCTTCAATCAGACGAGGGAAGGAGTTGAAGCAGAGTGGATTGTTGTTGGAGCAGAGAGCAGTTTGGAGGGAAGCAGAGGAGAGTTTGGAGACCTGCTGCGGTGGGCTAAGAAGACCAGGACCCGAAGTAAAGGGACACCTGGTTTGTGCAGAGGGAGGGCAGGAAGCCCCACAAGTGAAGGGTAGGAGAGGGAAGTAGTCCAGGGCAAGAAACCTCTAGTTCTAGTGGTTTACTGAAATCCCTAGGGCCCCTGGGCTGGGACCCGGAGTACAGGGCGGGCCAGGGTCTCTCCCTCTCCACTCCCCTTCTCTAGGACACTAACGGGGCAGTTAATACCCCAGTTCAGAGGCGAGAAATGGTGCCCTGAACCCTCTACAAGAAGAGAAAGTGTGAGACCCATCAAAGTAGTGCTGGCAATTTGCCACACGTGGTGTTAGCGGTGGGATCTATGCACTGGGGACTCAAACCAGGGTTAGCCAAAACCTTCCCATCCCTAAGATGGACAACGTGGTCAAGGCCCTAATACAAGCCACCGCAGCCCAGCAGGAGGCTACCCAGGTCCAAGCCCCCGCCCAACAGGAGGCAACTCGGATGCAGCAAGAGACTAATCGTCTGTTGATGAGTCAGGCTGCCCAGGACTGAGCCCTGCTGCAAGAGCTGATGAACCAGATGGAGGCCCTTATGGAGCTGAACCCCAACTGTGATGGGACCCGGACCATACGAGCCAGCCACTGCCTACAGAAAATGACACAGGAGGATGATGTGGAGGCATATCTCCTGGCTTTTGAAAGAGCAGCCCTGTGGGAGGCCTGGCCCTGAGATCAGTGGTCTGGTATCCTCACTCCGTTCCTGTTTGGGGAGGCCCAGAAAGTCTACTATGATATGGCCACGGAGACTGCAGCAGATTACCCCCAGCTGAAGGCAGAGATCCTGGCCGGATCCAGAGTAACAAAGGCGTTGCAAACCCAGAGGTTCCATGAGTGACAGTATATGGAGGACAAGACACCCCGATCGCAATTGTTTGACCTGATCCACCCGACCCGGAAATGGCTGCGCCCTGAGGCCCTCAGCTCTGAGAAGATGTTGAAGCTCCTGGTACTGGACAGGTATATGAGGGGGCTACTACCAGGCCTCCAGGCTTGGGTTGGCCAGAATGAACCCTCCACCTATGATGAGTTGGTCTCCCTCGTGGAAAGACAGCTGGCAGCTTGCGAACTGTTCCAGACCCCAGGGGGTGAGACACTGCAAACCAGGAAGCCAGTCCCAAACCCAAGGCCCCGGACTGTTGAGAACTCCAGGAGAACCATAACTGGGAGGAAAGACCCCAGGGAATGGCCCGAGGCCAAGAAGGGACCTGGGGGTTTGGGAATAGAGGGCTCGGGAGGACAGCCAAATAGCCCCAGGAAGAGGGCGGCAACCGGAATAAGGGGGCGGTGTTAGCAGTGTGGGGATTTGGGGCATATAGCAGCCCAATGCCCCAACAGGGAAGAGCCTATGCAATGTAATCTGGGGGGATCCCGGGGAGCAATGTGGCCTAACCATCCTGGTAGGGGTTGCAATGACCTCGTGTGGGTAAACAAGATCAGTAAAAATGAATGGAATCAAAACCATAGCATTAGTAAATTCTGGGAGTGCTGTCACACTGGTCTCGGGGAAGTTGGTGGGGCAAGACCAACTAACCCGTGCCAAAAACATAGGGGTAACGTGCGTTCATGGCACCATAAATTTCTACCCCACAATCCCGGTACGGATTGAGATCCAGGGGTATACTGCCAGGGTAACTGCAGGGTGGTCCCCAGGCTCCTCTACCCTGTCTTAATTGGTAGGGACTTCCCTGGGTTTGAGAGCTTACTCCCCCCAATAAAGCCAGGGGAGGGTAGCAACCCCTGGTCTGAGACGGAGGCAACTACAGATAGCCTCACTCCAATGTTTTCCGAATTTGCCCCAGAGTTATTCTCATCCCTCGGAAACCCCCCAAAAGTCTAGGTGGGAAAGGAGGGAAGATAAAAGATTAGGGGCCAGGATTCTAGCAGAGAACCAGAAAACCTCCCTTGTTGGTAGACGAACCCATTCAGGAGGCCAGGAGATAATTCAGGCCAGTGAGGACTCGGATGTGGTTCCTAGCCCTAGTAGGGGCAACCCAGGGGGCTGAGTAGAAACAGGCCCCCTGGAATTAGGTCAGATTGGTATCGCACATGAGAATTTCAGGCAGGACCAAGCCAAAGACCTGCTATATGCAAATGTGAGGAAGAAGGTAGTGGAAGCAAATGGCATACCCATGGAAGGAAAGACCAAAGGCCCAAGGCCATATTATGCGCTCAAATGCGATCTGTTGTACAGGATAGCGCAAATACGAGGGAAGAAGTAGAGCAACTCTTAGTGCCACAGAAACACACAAGGGCAGTACTAGAGTTCACAGTTATTTATCTGGGGGACATCTAGGAGTAGACAAGACACTGGATAGAGTCCTAAGAAGGTTTTATTGGCCAGGAATACATGCAGAGGTCCAGCGCTATTGTGCCTCCTGCCTGAATGCCAGTTGCATAGCCCCGACCTCACTTGCGGGCCCCATTAGTACCTTCACCTATTATTGAAGTCCCTTTCGAGAGGATAGCAATGGACATAATGGTCCTACTGGAAAGATCGGCTCGGGGCCACCAAAATGTACTAGTCATCCTTGACTATGCCACACAGTATCCAGAAGCCATTCCTTTAAGAAACCCTACATCCAAGGCAATGACAAAGTAGCAAAAGAACTACTCCAGGTTTTTGCCAGAGTAGGCATCCCTAAGGAGATCCTGACAGACCAAGGAACCCCGTTCATGTCAAAATTAATAAAAGACTTATGTACCCTACTCCGCATCCAGTCCATACAGACCTCAGTCTACCATCCACAAACAGATGGACTGGTCGAGTGGTTTAATCGTACCCTTAAAAGTATGATCTGGAAGGTGGTAGCCCAGGACGGAAAAGACTGAGATACCCTTCTATCGTATCTAATGTTTGCTATATGGGAAGTCCCCCAGGTGTCCACTGGTTTCTCTCCCTTTGAACTAGTATACAGACACCAGCCACGTGAAATATTAGATATTGCCAAGGAAGATTGGGAAGAACAACCCAACCCAGGAAAGAATGTCATTGAGCACATGACACAGATAAGAGAGCGAATAACTGAAGTAACCCCTGTAGTACGAGAACATTTGGAAAAAGCACAAGAGGCCCAGCAGACATATTACAACTGTCGGGTGAAAGTACGGAGATTTCAGCCAGGAGAACAGGTAATGGTGCTAGTACCGACAGCAGAAAGCAAACTCCTAGCCAGCTGGCATGGACCATATGAGAGAGTGAAAGCCATTGGGGAAGTGGACTATAAGGTCAGACAACCAGACCACCGAAGGCCAGAGCAAATCTACCACATCAACTTACTGAAACCCTGGCATGTCCGAGAGAAGGCATCCCTATTTCTACAAAAGACCTTTATCCTTTTTACTGATCCTACTGCTCTAGGGTGGCTCTGAAAGGCTGATGTTGAAGTTTGTGCTTGTAGAAGTTCTGCTTTTCTCTCTCCTGATTATACTGTTGTGGCAGAAGTACTGATGATGAGATACTGGCTGACCTCAGAATTTCTACACAAATAAAAACTCTGAGTTATTACATTTACTTTATGGAAACTCACACTCTATGGTCTCTGCTAAGATTGGGAGCCCAGAAGAGTATGTATGTGGCAAAGAGTGGAGGTATAGGGATGGAACAAGGAAATGAAAGCCAAAATGAAGTTCCAATGAGTGCCATGTCCTTCTCCCTCTGGTTGCTTAGAGGGAAGCATCGCAGGAGTTGAGGTAAGGATGGAGTCACTCATGTGCCTGTCAGGAGATGAGGGACAGGAAACAGTAATTTGACAGCCTTCTACAGCCCACATTCCAATGCAGAAGTCACTACAGGTGCTGTTCTAAAGCAGGGAAATAGAGGGTGTGGCAACTGACAGCTTGGAAAGAGCCTTTCAGTTTGTATGACTGTGGGACAGATATGGGGGAGACAGGGAGTGCAAGACAGAAGCCAGAGTAAGGAAAAGTGATAGTGCCCTATGGGGAGAAGGGCAGGCATTGGAGGACAGATGAAAACTGCAGCCTCCAGGATCAAGGGTGGCCATTTGGGAGAGTAAGTGGCAAGGTACTGAAGGAATTCTGTAGGAGAGGTTTTTTTTTTTTTTTTTTAAATTCTAATAAGTCACCTTCTAGTTGCGCACAATAAAGCAAGCGAGATAACTACTCTGTTGAGAAATCATGCAGACATTAACTTGATGAGGTGCTTCAGAAAAACCTCTAATAGTTATGCACTTATGATAATCTATTGCCCTGGGGAAAAAATTAGTTGAGGATTGATTTAATTATGAATTCAGAATTATTCTTCATTTATTAGTCAAGTGCTAAATCTTGTGACACTTCTGTGATAGGTTAGAATTGTCTGTGTCTGAAGATGATAAAAAACTGGGAAAGACTTTATGTGAGTTCATATTTACTCTGTGCTTAGTGAATGATGATTTCCTATAAAGAAAACATTCCACTACTGGAAGCTACTTATTAAGAAAAATATTCAAAGCAGTTTTCATGGGAAGAACCTGCCAGAGGCAAATATTATCTGAACTTTCATTATCCCTTTTCACATGCTCAAAGCTTTCTGAAAAATCTCCCCTTCCAACTGAAGTGTTCTCCAGAGCTTCCTTCCAGCTCTCTGTTAAAAGAACAATTAACCTCTTTTCTTTAAAATGCCTCTTTAAAATTCACTTCTTCCAACACAACTATCAATATTCATCCATCTACTTAAGTGTTGCTAGTAGAGCTGGTAGGAATACAGTCTTTCTCGCCCATGAAAAATTGCAAATTTAAAAAAAAAAAAACCCAAAAAAACTAACATAAATAAGGAAGAGAGTTCAAAAACCCCAGGTTTTTTTTCTCCACCTTGGGGAAGGGGGGGACTGAAAAAATTCCATTTCAGGAGAACCAAGAGAGAATTTTTGGTATTCTCCCTGGGATGCCAAAATTCCTGTTATTTGTCTCCCATGCTGTTCAACTCATATACTCAGCACAAAGGGATAGCAGTAATACATATTTACTAGTGAGTTACAGAGGTATTATTAGAAGTGTCCTTTGGTTGTTTCCCACAACTAAAATAACATTGTGATGGGTTCCTTCTGGTGTGCTGCCTGGAACTGGGGTTCCACTGAGCCCTCTGAGTCACCAGTTTGGGCTCCCTCTCACACTGTGCTGCTGTGATAAGCTGTAGACTGCTCCCAGTTCTACACTCCCCCCAGTTTTCGCACAGGCAGGGACACACCCAGCTACAGTTACATGCAGGCTTTGGCCAGCCACTGCACGAACCCACAATAGAGAGGCTGCAGCCAAAATAACCCCCAGCTTCTCAGCCTAGGGCCTCAGAGCTGTACCATCCTGTCCTGGTCAAAACCCCACCCACTACAAATTTATTACTCGGTTCACCTCTCCCTCAATGTGGAGAAGAATATGCACAATACACTTGTGTTAGCCAGACTGAGATTTTCCCCAGACACTTCAGTCAAAGGCATACTGGTTTAGATTAAAATATAAAGCAAGTTTATTAACTACAAAAAGATAGATTTTAAGTGATTGTAAGTAACAGCAAACAGATCAAAGCAGATTACCTAGTAAATAAACAATACTACAAACTAAGTCTAAAGTACTAGAAAGATTGGATATGATTTAGCAGTTTCTAACCCTGACTGATGATATAAGCAGGCTTGCAGAGTCTCAAGTCACAAGCTGCACTTGCTTTTTACTGCCACTTGCGATCCCCAACCCCATTCCAAGTCCTTTTCTTTCTGAGCTTCTCTGAGATGTTCAGTTGTGGGGGGAGCAAAGAACAATAGATGATGCCTTATATAGCTTTAATATATGGTGCAAACCCTTTCTTTCAAAAACAGTTCCAAGCCCAGGTTATGAAAAATACAGGTACCCAAAATGGAGATCAATGTCATGTTGTCTGGTCACATGCCCTTGCATGGCCTGCTGAGTCATAGCAACCATTACTGACAGACTGTCTGGAGCATTCTCAGGAAGACTCATCAGGTGGGGAAATAAGCTTCTCCTAAAACCTATTTTTTTTCCTAATAGCTCATAACTCTGAATAGGCACTTCACAACCAGCTGCCTAGACTGGAAACATCTTGCCTAGTGGGTGTCACCCAGGTGTAACTACATTTGAAATACAAATACATAGTCAATATTCATAACTTTAGATACAAAAATGAAACATGCACACAAATAGGATAATTGTATTCAGCAAATCATAACTTTTCCAATGAAACCTTACATAACCCATCTTGTAGAATGTGCATAATAATAATGCCATAATCATATCATAATAATATTACTAGGATGAATATGAGTGTAGTGTCACAAACATGTTTCTGTTTTTACCAATGTGTTGTGACTAGAAGCTGCCTGAAGCCTTTTACAGTAAACGTGTTATCAAATAACTAGTCTAATGTTGTTTTTAAATTACTATTAGACACTATGTATAAGGCTTTTTCTTCCTTTCCAATGCTATTTAAAACAAACAAACAAAACTCTATAACAGATTAAATACAGTCAGCATTTTTTCCCTATGAATTCCATGGTGGAAATAAGAAATTCATGAAATGAAAAGTTTCAGAGTAACAGCCATGTTAGTCTGTATTCGCAAAAAGAAAAGGAGTACTTGTGGCACCTTAGAGACTAACCAATTTATTTGAGCATAAGCTTTCGAGAGCTACAGCTCACTTCATCGGATGCATACTGTGGAAAATACAGAAGATGTTTTTATACACACAAACCATGGAAAAATGGGTGTTTATCACTACAAAAGATTTTCTCTCCCCCCCGCCACCTACTCTCCTGCTGGTAATAGCTTATGTAAAGTGATCACTCTCTTTACAATGTGTATGATAATCAAGGTGGGCCATTTCCAGCACAAATCCAGGTTTTCTATACCCCCCCCACACACACACAAACCCACTCTCCTGTTGGTCATAGCTTATCTAAAGTGATCACTCTCCTTACAATGTGTATGATAATCAAGGTGGGCCATTTCCAGCACAAATCGAGGGTTTAACAAGAATGTCTGAGGAACAGTGGGGGGGGGGAGTGAAGGAATAAGCAAGGGGAAATAGGTTACTTTTTATAATGACTCAACCATTCCCAGTCTCTATTCAAGCCTAAATTAATTGTATCCAATTTGCAAATTAATTCCAATTCAGCAGTCTCTTTTTGGAGTCTGTTTTCGAATTGTTTTGGTTGAAGGATAGTCACTTTGAGATCAGAAATCGAGTGACCAGAGAGATTGAAGTGTTCTCCGACTGGTTTTTGAATGTTATAATTCTTGACATCTGATTTGTGTCCATTTATGCTTTTCGTAGAGACTGTCCAGTTTGCCCAATGTACATGGCAGAGGGGCATTGCTGGCACATGATGGCATACATCACATTGGTGGATGTGCAGGTGAATGAGCCTTTGATGGTGTGGCTGATGTTATTAGGCCCTGTGATGGTGTCCCCTGAATAGATATGTGGGCAAGTATCCCTGTAATAGGATCTCTGTAAGTGACTCCAGTTTATTTTTATGTTTTCTTGTTTGTTTTACCCAGCTCTGGTAACAGGAGAGTGGGTTTGTGTGTTGGGGGGTGGGGGGGGAGAAAACCTGGATTTGTGCTGGAAATGGCCGACCTTGATTATCATACACATTGTAAGGAGAGTGATCACTTTACATAAGCTATTACCAGCAGGAGAGTAGGTGGCGGTGGGGAGAGAAAACCTTTTGTAGTGATAAACACCCATTTTTTCATGGTTTGTGTGTATAAAAACATCTTCTGTATTTTCCACAGTATGCATCCGATGAAGTGAGCTGTGGCTCATGAAAGCTTATGCTCAAATAAATTGGTTAGTCTCTAAGGTGCCACAAGTACTCCTTTTCTTTTTATGAAATGAAAAGAAAATGCTGTCATGTAAAAGGGTGTGCTATGCTTTTATTCAGGACAAGGAATTGTTAGATTCTGTTGGAGGGACTGGTTATTTAAAAGACAACTTACTTTACAGCTCCTATCTTCAGCAGAGAAGAACAAATTATTTAAAAACAAACCTGAAAATACATCACCACCTTCCTGGTAAAACCGTTGGTTAGGGATGGGGGGAAAGGGCAAAGAAGATCCATGAACTCTTATCTTTTCATGAAAGTATACCCTCAAGGTGGGAAGGGATGTGCTGAGGATGTAGCCGTCCAATCTCAGCAATCCCATTCCATAGGATGCAGAAGTATCCCCACAGAAAGCTGACTTTTTCACTAGGCCATGGAGTGCCTTGGTGACAAGTCTCATGAAGGAACTGTGCTGCCACTGGCTGTGTCCCTCACTCCCAGTGGCTATACTGTGGGATCGGCAAGGGAGCCTACCAGGCATTAAATACTACTTCAGCCAGCGTTCGCACCTGATCATCTCTATTAATGCAAGTCTGAGTCACGTTTACCCCTTTCCTCACCATCTCCTAATCCAGTCCAAAATATTGTGACATGCAACCTCACAGTTCTGAGGGAGGAGCTCTTTTGGTGTCCCAGGAAAGGAGTAATGCTGTGTATGTGGCACAAGACAACGGAGAGAATTCCTTCCCTTTATTTGCACAAGCAGAGGAAATGATCATTGTTGTGACAGTCTGCATGTACTAATTTAAGTGCTTGATTATATTTTAATGAGTCACTAAATGGAATAAGAACCTAACAAGCATAATTAAGAACAGAAATAGTTATCAAGGGAATTGTTCGATTCTGGTTTGTTTAAATGGTCCATGATTTTTATTCAGCTAAGCTTGTTGTATTGCTAGACTGACTAATGTTGAAATTGTTCGACCCATTTGGAAAGTATACCGTACCATTCGTTTTGCAGGTATATTGTCTGCAACAAGAAAAACCATACGCCATACAAGTCAAAGATAATGAGTCTCTACACAAATTTGTTCTCAGAACTAAAAATGTTTGAGTGACAAGCTAAAAACTGTGTATCTACCGCACATTTATTTTTTTCATTCAAACAAGGTAGAAAATTTGAAATACTGTGTTAGTGTCTCAGTTTTTCAGTGGATTCATGTTTTCTCCCATTTTAAAAAACTACATGCCAGACTGATTCTTTAAGAGTGTGGAATTCATTTCAAGGAAATTAATGATGTTTCGTAATCTTTTATTTCAGAGTTGGACTCCTTAGTGTGATTAAGTGTTCACCCATTGACATCACCATGGGGCATAATGTAAGAGTCCAATGATTCACCACAGCACCTCAGCCACAGTAAGGGTAGAGGATCCTGTAAGATGTAGCCTGGCCAATGTTACCAGTTTTCCCGTTACTTTGCTCATTTATTAGGATTATTCTTCTGGGCGGGGTGGGGCTTCTGTACTTCTATCAATGTACTGCTTTGTGTTCTCATATGGAGCTCTACTTCTCCCTGCTGCAAGTTCCCTCCCAGTGGAGCAGTTCTGCAGGACCTAGGTTCCCTAGGGCTGGGTTCTTCCAGCCCCAGAAGCAGATGAACACACACACACACCACATTAACAGAGCATGTCTGAGAGGACCAGGTTAATCAGCACTCCCAAGCTGACCCCTTATATGTCCCTGGGCTCAGCAGGCTGGGTTGAACAGCATCTCCAAGCTGTCACCCTCATATGCCTTGGGCAATGGACTGGAAGAGAGCATGCCTGAGCAGGCTGGGTCAAGCAGCACTTCCAAGCTGCCACCCTCATATGTCCCAGGTTCAGCACATCTCTATCCCCACTTTCATGTTACAATTGTTCTGGTAGTAACCTACTTGATGAGCAAACTCCACAGGATTGGGGGGGGGGGTGCAGGGATCTTTTAGCTTAGGTACGAGGAGCATTGCTACAGAGTGAAAGAGGAAACTAAAGAAAAAAAAACAGGGTGCTACTGAGTTGGGTGTGTGTGCAGGCAGGGGTTCATTAACATCTGGAGCAGAGATCCCCCATCTTGCAGTGCTTCCCTGCTTTTCTGGTCCCAGAGTTCTGTGTGGTTCTTGCCTTGACACCTCTGGTTCTCCATTCTGTATGCTAATGGAGATGCGTCCTTGTCCCATCTTCTATGCAAATGAGGCAAGGGGAGTTTCCTTAATTCTGTCATTCTTATTCCAGGGGTTTAGGTGTGTCTTCCACTGCCTTTTCATTGCTTTTTGTAAGGGCACATCTACACTGGCAAAGCTACAGCGCCGGCAGTTACAGCACCGCTCAGAGAGCACCGAAGGAAAACTGCTGTTGTGTGTTCACACTGACAGCTGCCTGCGCAATAGTGTGTTCCCACTTGCAGCACTATTTGGAGTGGTGCACTCTGGGCAGCTATCCCACAGAGGACCTGTTTCTCTTTTGCTGTTATGAGTTGCAGGGCATCCTGGATCCTGTCCCAATGCCCCATGATACATTGCTTCACATCCCAGCAATCCCTGTGCTTCTGTCCGTATTTGGCGCCATCTTTCAACAGTTTGTGTACCGCATACCCTGTCTCTTTTGGGCTGCAGGAATGGATCCCAAACTGCTGACCAGAATGCTGCTTGCTCTGACCAACACGTCACGAGTGGCAGTGGAGTCATTCCTTAAACTACAAAGGCAAGAGGATTGTGATATTGATCTCACCATGTGTAGTAGCTATGACATGAGATTGCTTGTGGCATTCATGGAGGTCCTGACCACAGTGGAATGCCACTTTTGGGCTCAGAAAACAAGCACTGAGTGGTGGGATCACATTGTGATGCACATCTGGGATGACGAGCAGTGGCTGCAGAACTTTTGCATGAGGAAAGCCACATTCATGGGACTGTGTGATGAGCTCACCCCAGCCCTGCGATGCACAGACACGAGAAGGAGAGATGCCCTGTCACTGGATAAGCGCATGGTGATTGCACTGTGGAAGCTTGCTACACCAGACTGCTACTGATCAGTCATTAACCAGTTCGGAGTGGGAAAGTCGGCTTCTGGAGTTGTGTTGATGGAAGTGTGCAGGACCATTAATCACATCCTGCTCTGAAAGACCATGGCTTTGGGCAATGTGCATGACATTGTGGATGGATTTGCACATATGGGCTTCCCTAACTGCGGAGGGGCGATAGATGGCACACACATTCTAATTTTGGCCACCGAGTACACTAATCACAAGGAGTATTTCTCAGTGGTTCTCCAGGCACTTGTGGATCACTGTGGGCATTTCACAGACATTAACACAGGCTGCTCCGGAAAGGTGCATGACACATGCATCTTTCAGAACACTGGCCTGTTCAGGAATCTGCAAGCAGGGACTTTCTTCCCAGACCAGAAGATCACTGTAGGGGAAGTCAAAATGCCCATTGTGATCCTGGGAGACCCCGCCTACCCCTTAATGCCGTGGCTTATGAAGCCATACATGGGGCAACTTGACAGCAGCAAGGAGTGGTTCTGCAACAGGCTGAGCAAGTGCAGAATGACTGTTGAATATGCATTTGGCCATTTAAAAGCCCGTTGGCAATGCCTGTATGGGAAGCTGGACATGACCTATGCTTATAGCTGCATGTTGTATGCTCCATAATATTTGTGAAGGGAAGAGTGAAAGCTTCACTCAGGGCTGGATCGCAGAGGCTCAGCGCCTGGAGGCTGAGTTTGAACAGCCAGAGAGGGACACAGCACAGGGCCATGAGGATCAGGGATTCCTTGAGGCAGCAATTTGAATCTGAAAGCCACGAATATTTGTTGCCATGCTCGAGATTGCAGTGCTTGTAATGCTAGGATGTGATTGGTGCACATGATGCGAGAAGGAAAAACTTTTTCACTAGGAGGGTGGTGAAACACTGGAATGCGTTACCTAGGGAGGTAGTAGAATCTCCTTCCTTAGAAGTTTTTAAGGTCAGGCTTGACAAAGCCCTGTCTGGGATGATTTAATTGGGGATTAGTCCTGCTTTGAGCAGGGGGTTGGACTAGATGACCTCCTGAGGTCCCTTCCAACCCTGATATTCTATGATTCTATGATTCTAAGGGGGCTTAATATTATTGTGTGTTGCTTTGCAGTGCTCTTTTTGCTTTCACTTATAGAATAAAGATTGCTTTCAAACCAACAAAAATCTTTTATTAAAAGACAACTGAAGAGAGTCAAATGAAAACATTCATCAGCAGGGAGGGGGATAGAAGGAAGGGAATGTCTTAAGAGAAGGAGGGGTCCCAGGATGGCTACAGATTTGTGTATGTCCAGGGATCATAAGCAACCTTTGCCTTTGGAGTACAATGCAGTGGGTGCTGTACTGCAGTAGGGCCAAACTGCAGAGGGATGGCGGTTGAATGCAGTGGGTAGTGGAAGTCCCCAGTGCTGGACTGTGAGGAGGGAGGCGTGGAATGCTGCAGGTAGAGAGTGGAGCCAGGAGGTTGTTAAAAGTGTGTTGGAGGTGTGTGTGGAGCGCATGGGAAAGAGCTTTGCGACAGTGGCTGCAGGGGAGGGCGGGCGCAGAACTGCTCGATTTGAAGAGCTAGTATCGCTTGGAGCTTGGTGCTCCATAACGTTTAAAAGCCGCTCCATGGCTTCTTTCTGGTGTGCTGCATTCTCCTTTCAGTCCCTCTTTTCGCTGTCCTGACACTCCTTCAATTTCTTTTTCTCGGTGATGAAGTGCATCATAACCTCATGCAGAAAGTCCTCCTTAGTTCTTCTTGAATGCTTTCTAATTCTGCACAGCCGTTCTGCCACTGATAATAAAGAGGGAGGCTGGGCTCCCAACATCATCTCTGTGAAGTTTAAATGCAACAATTTACAGAAGCAGTATTGTTTGCAACACAGACAACACTGATTCAGTGCTTTAAAACACAGCCAGTACTGAAACACCTGTCACTAACTGGCTGACCCCAGGCAAGCACATGTGAGCCACAAGACCCCCAAAATGATGAGTAGCCGCAGGGGCAGGGGAAATCACTCTTCCCAGACCCTGCTGTACACTGGGCACATGGCTTTTGGGGACAGCCAGCACTGTAGGAGGGGCCTGATAATTATTCCTGTCCCCACACTTTCCTCAGGATGTGATCATTATGGGAGATATCTTGCTGCTGAGGGTGAGCAGGGAATCAAGGGAGGGTCTTCTCTAAGCCTGCGGCTTCCGCCCTGGCCCCTATGCAGCTTGCCTGTGTGCAGCAATGGTCCACCCCCCAACCCCCCTGACGGCAGAGTGGCTTGGGAAAGTTACCGTTAATGGGGCAAGAAACAAAGCAGCTCTGCCAAGGAACCTGCAGCAGTGGATTGCCCATTATCTCCACAAGAGTTTTCTCGAAATCTCTGAGGCAGATTCCCGTGAAGTGAGGGAGTCTATCAACAGCCTGTTCCATTGTTCAGACTAGGCATGCATAGAATCATAGAATCATAGAATATAAGGGTTGGAAGGGACCCCAGAAGGTCATCTAGTCCAACCCCCTGCTCGAAGCAGGACCAAATCCCAGTTAAATCATCCCAGCCAGGGCTTTGTCAAGCCTGACCTTAAAAACCTCTAAGGAAGGAGATTCTACCACCTCCCTAGGTAACGCATTCCAGTGTTTCACCACCCTCTTAGTGAAAAAGTTTTTCCTAATATCCAATCGAAACCTCCCCCACTGCAACTTGAGACCATTACTCCTCGTTCTGTCATCTGCTACCATTGAGAACAGTCTAGAGCCATCCTCTTTGGAACCCCCTTTCAGGTCGTTGAAAGCAGCTATCAAATCCCCCCTCATTCTTCTCTTCTGCAGGCTAAACAATCCCAGCTCCCTCAGCCTCTCCTCATAACTCATGTGTTCCAGACCCCTAATCATTTTTATTGCCCTTCGCTGGACTCTCTCCAATTTATCCACATCCTTCTTGAAGTGTGGGGCCCAAAACTGGACACAGTACTCCAGATGAGGCCTCACCAATGTCGAATAGAGGGGAACGATCACCTCCCTCGATCTGCTCGCTATGCCCCTACTTATACATCCCAAAATGCCATTGGCCTTCTTGGCAACAAGGGCACACTGCTGACTCATATCCAGCTTCTCGTCCACTGTCACCCCTAGGTCCTTTTCCGCAGAACTGCTGCCTAGCCATTCGGTCCCTAGTCTGTAGCTGTGCATTGGGTTCTTCCGTCCTAAGTGCAGGACCCTGCACTTATCCTTATTGAACCTCATCAGATTTCTTTTGGCCCAATCCTCCAATTTGTCTAGGTCCCTCTGTATCCTATCCCTCCCCTCCAGCGTATCTACCACTCCTCCCAGTTTAGTATCATCCGCAAATTTGCTGAGAGTGCAATCCACACCATCCTCCAGATCATTTATGAAGATATTGAACAAAACCGGCCCCAGGACCGACCTTTGGGGCACTCCACTTGATACCGGCTGCCAACTAGACATGGAACCATTGATAACTACCCATTGAGCCCGACAATATAGCCAGCTTTCTACCCACCTTATAGTGCATTCTTCCAGCCCATACTTCCTTAACTTGCTGACAAGAATACTGTGGGAGACCGTGTCAAAAGCTTTGCTAAAGTCAAGAAACAATACATCCACTGCTTTCCCTTCATCCACAGAACCAGTAATCTCATCATAAAAGGCGATTAGATTAGTCAGGCATGACCTTCCCTTGGTGAATCCATGCTGGCTGTTCCTGATCACTTTCCTCTCATGCAAGTGCTTCATGCAAGCCTGCATGCATGTCTGGCCTCCAAGTCATCCTCTGCCTCTGGGTCTCCCTCCCTCTCTTTGTCCAAGATTTCCTCCTCCTGGCTCAGTATGCTCTCGACTGGCACATGAGCCAACAAAGTATCCACAGGGGCCATCACGGTGGAGGTGGGGTTGCCACCATGTATCGTGTCCAGCTCTTTGTAGAATCCCGTGCCTTGTGGTAACTGTTCCACAGCTCCTTCACGTTTACCCTGCACAGCAATGTGTCCCTGTCATGGCCCCTTTCTATCATGCATTGTGAAATCTGTCCATAGGTATCATAATTCCTGTGGCTGGAGCGCAGCTGGGGCTGGACAGCCTCCTCTCCCCAAATGCTGATGAGGTCCAGCAGCTCCGCATTGCTCCAAGTGGGGGATCGCCTGGTGTGTGGAGCAGGCATGACCACCTGGAAAGAAGCGCTGAGACCAATGCACGTATCACTGAGCAAACAGGAAGGAATGTATTGGGTGGGACTGACGGCTGGTCATCTGAGGGCAGGGCAGTAGAGTTCAAACCAATGACCAGAGAGGCAAGAACAGGCATTGTGGGGCACCTCCCAGAGGCCAATCACCGCGCTGTAATCGACCAGGGTGTCTACACTGGCACCGCAGTGCTGTAGCTCCGGGGCAGAAAGCTCTACGCCTCTTGTCGGGGTGGTTTTTTTAGAGCACTACAACTGCACAGTTTCTGCGCACTAAGCGGCTTGACAGTGTGAACACCTCGAGAGTTACAGCACAGAAAGCTGCTTTATTGCACAGAAACTTGCCAGTGTAGACAGGGACTAAGTCTTTCTTCTGATGCAGATTTGATTCAAGAAGAGGCTTGGGAGGGGCGGGGAGAGAGAAGGTCTTTCGTGAGTCAGACAGACTGGGTAATATGCCCTGGTTCCCCAAGAACACAGAGCTGCTAGATAACACCAGGGAGATGTACTCATACAGGAAAATGCACTTACATTCAGAAATGACAGAATTAAGTTTGTCCATGTATTATGAGATAGTCTTTAATTACATGATCACATGCTATTTTGTTCCACAAGACCTTGGATTCCTTCTCAACTCTGTGTAAACACTATTTAGGGGTACTAAAGAATCAGGCTCGTAATCTTAAAATTTACACTGATTTGTAAGTCTGAAGGAGATCTACAGAACAAACCAACTCTGAAGAAAATGTGTTCAGTAATCTTAAAACTATGTTCAGGATAAACAGCCAAGAGATTGAGATCATCCAACGTTTGAGATGAACTCCTATTTAGGTGAGCTACATTTTGAGATGGCCTACAGATTGAAATAATCCAAAAGTTTACATTGCCTACATTAAAACTACCTTGAGCCTGAGACGGCCAGGTATTCTATACCTAATGATTTTTAACTAATCTAAAGCAACAGATGAAAGAATTTCAATCTTTTGGCTGTGAATATTCACAAACTTTAATGATTCCTGCCCCAGATGTTCTCAGTCTTGGTCAGTCTCTAACTCTGATGATCTAAAATTTGAGGTACCTGTAATATCTGAAGTGTCTTTATAAGGGGGAAATCACTTTGGAATTGTGTACAGTACAAAATGGGAAAAGAAGGATATGTAATCAAGGGCAGAAAAGCATCGTGGTGGTTGGTATGTCTGAAATCCACAAGGAAATACATCAGTGGTGTCTGAGCCTTTGATAAGATTTGCACTGGGAGAGAAACAAAGTTCCTAAAATTAATGTGATTTTTTTCTAATGAAGATGTTTTTCAAATTCAATGAATATCTGTTTATTCTACAAAATATTAAAGTGAAAATTTAAAGTTTTAATATGTCTATACATCACCCATGGACTGTATTTAGTGATTTAGGTCATTGAATATGCTTCTCTTCTCCATTCACTCATCCCTCTCAATATCTTAATTCAAGTCATGGTCATTGCTATCAACTTTTAAATCAATGCTTATTCAAAATCTCACATCTTTTCACATACGGGCCATCACCTTCCTTTTTTTTGTGGGTTGATCTATGTTACAGATGTTCTTGGGCACATTTCTATTGTCTCTCATTATATTGAATTCAGATGCAGATTAAGCTTTATTAGGCCCCTGGGCACAATCCTGGAGCCCAGGGGCACTGGAACCGAGAGGGGTCAGGGATCTCCACTTTTAAAAATGGTAGGGCCGTGCACACCTGCTTTTTTTACATAGGTGTAATAGCCTCAGGCAGTGGCAGCAGCAGGTAGCTGATGCTCCCCCACCGCAAAGCACAGTTCCTGTTAGTGGCACCAGCCTCTTCCTGGTGGGGTGCTGAGATGGGCCTTAGCCCCCCTTGCCCTGGGGCACTGCCCTCTGCTCCTCATCTTCCCCTGAGGCCACACCCACTGGCCAGGCCAGAAGCCAGAACTGGGATGTCATAAAAGCTGCCCAGGGAGCCCAGGCTGCTCTGGGGAGCCCCAAACCCTCCTCCTGTCTGGACAGAACAGTGGAGTGGATTGTTTAGCATAAAGAGTGAACACATATTTTGAGGGACCATTCAAGGTGAAAAACTCTGTTATGACTCCTCCAGACATAGGGAGGAAAGGAAAGATTTGGGGGGAGGTAGGTGTAGGGGTGTATTTAGCTGTGACATTCTGAGCTGTTTTCCCAGTCCTGAAGAAGATCTCTGCATAAGCTTGAAAGCTTGTCTCTCTCACCAAGAGAAGTGGGTCCAGTAAAAGAAATTGCCTCATCCACCTTGTCTCGCTAGTATACTTGGTCTGACATGGCTACAAGAACACTGCATACAATTTTCATATTATCATGACTACACAACAACCTCTGCTACCCATATGTCATGGGAAGTTGACTACATTTGGCTAATTAAGCTTTTGTATAACTGAAATAATGTTCAGTGTAATTCATTGCCACCAGGGGGCATGTTAGAAAACTGGGACTTCTAGATAGCTGAGGTATGCAGAAGGGGATGCACTCGAAGTGAAACCACACAATGCACTATGAGTTCAAAGTTAAGCCATAAAATCCACCCCTGTTTGGTGAATTCTGGGTCACACAACCACGCTTTCCTTAGCGTGTCCTGGTTGTGGCTGGAAGGGATCACTGCGTATTGCAGCCAGCATTTAAAATGGGAGTGTGCGATGATGCTTCCTGTTCATCTCCCTTCCACCCCAACCTGCTGCCTGTCCTCAAGCACCATCCAGGTTGCAATGGGAAAGTGGGTTGTGCTGAGGTTGCAACCATTGATCCCAAGGATGTCTTAACAAAAGCTGTAGCACAAGACCTCTTGCCCATGCCTCATGGCCTTTTTTACTCACCAGGGCTATAGCAGCAAACTGATTCTTGCAGTAGCCAGCGGTTCTGCTTACGTTGTGGCTTTCAGGGAAGTGCACTGAGGGCTGGTTCTTTTATAAAAAAGATTTAACCTTGCACCAGAAACAATATATTCACTGTCAATACTACCCTTGTGCTTTATATTCTTTGCAGCTGAAACTTTGTCCATCAGCACATCCTCCACGCGAGGACAGAGACTTTCCCAGATTAGAAGGCAGAAAAAGAAGATTTGGGAGGACGTGTTCAATGAGTTGATGCATGTCTCTGAGTGTGACAAGATGGAGCTCAGCACATGGAGGATTGCACTGTCAGAGAGCCTGCACAATGACCACAAGGACAGGAGAGCATGCAGAGAATACAAGTGTGACATGCAGGATGAGATGGTGTGGATTATGAGGGAGCAATCAGAAATGTTCAGGCATCTGGTTGAGGTTCAAGAAAGACAGCTGGACATTAGAGTCTCTGTGCAGCCTATGCTGAACCTGCTGCCATCGTCACCAAGTTCCACATCCTCCTCTTCCAGATATCCTAGGATGTAGGGTGGGTGATGTGGGAAGTCCAGTATCCCTTGCACTCAACTCCAGGGGAGGGTACAAGGACCAGAAAGTGCCCTTCCCATACATTTGATTGTTACTGCAGTGCAACTATAAGCAAACTGTTTGTTTCTCCCCACCCCCAGTGTTATCAGCCCTTTTGCCCCAGCTTATATTACTTTTCTTTGCTGTCTCTCAATGTTTGTGAGCATAATAAAAAATAATGGATTGAGGAGAAAAGACTTTGTATTCATTCAGCACACTGTGGTTAATGGGGGTGTATTTACAGGGGGGTACATGCAATGAAGGGGGCAGCTTGGTAAGGAACAACACACAGAAGTATGACATTACGGTGGGTAATTGATAAAACTAGTTTTCAAAGCCTCACAGAGACTTACATGCCTCAATGTGCTTTTCTTATTGCCCTGGTGTCTGGCTGCTCAAAATTGGCTTCCAGGCAATCTGCCTCAGCCCCCCATCCCACAGGAAACTTTTCTCCTTTTGTTTTACAGATATTATGGAGCACACAGCAACAACAATGGGGGTATTGCTTTCACTGAGGTATAATCTAGTAAACAAAAAGAAAAGGAGTACTTGTGGCACCTTAGAGACTAACCAATTTATTTGAGCATGAGCTTTCGTGAGCTACAGCTCACTTCATCGGATGCATACCGTGGAAACTGCAGCAGACTTTATATACACACAGAGAATATGAAACAATACCTCCTCCCACCCCACTGTCCTGCTGGTAAAAGCTTATCTAAAGTGATCAACAGGTGGGCCATTTCCAGCACAAATCCAGGTTTTCTCACCCTCCACCCCCCCACACAAATTCACTCTCCTGCTGGTGCTAGCCCATCCAAAGTGACAACTCTTTACATAATCAAGTCGGGCTATTTCCTGCATAGATCCAGGTTTTCTCACATCCCCCCCACCCCCATACACACACAAACTCACTCTCCTGCTGGTAATAGCCCATCCGAAGTGACAACTCTCTTCACAATGTGCATGATAATCAAGGTGGGCCATTTCCTGCACAAATCCAGGCTTTCTCACCCCCCCCCCTTTTTTTTTTCCCAGGGACACACACACACACACACAAACTCAGTCTCCTGCTGAGTGAGTTTGTGTGTGTGTGTGTGTGTCCCCAGGAAAAAAAGCGGGGCGGGGGGGGGTGAGAAAGCCTGGATTTGTGCTGGAAATGGCCCACCTTGATTACCATGCACATTGTAGGGAGAGTGGTCACTTTGGATAAGCTATTACCAGCAGGAGAGTGAGTTTGTGTGTGTGGTTTTTGGAGAGGGGTGAGGGGGTGAGAGAACCTGGATTTGTGTAGGAAATGGCCCACCTTGATTATCATGCACATTGTGAAGAGAGTTGTCACTTTGGATGGGCTATTACCAGCAGGAGAGTGAGTTTGTGTGTGTGGGGGGGTGGAGGGTGAGAAAACCTGGATTTGAGCTGGAAATGGCCCAACTTGATGATCACTTTAGATAAGCTATTACCAGCAGGACAGTGGGGTGGGAGGAGGTATTGTTTCATGATCTCTGTGTGTATATAATGTCTGCTGCAGTTTCCACGGTATGCATCCGATGAAGTGAGCTGTAGCTCACGAAAGCTCATGCTCAAATAAATTGGTTAGTCTCTAAGGTGCCACAAGTACTCCTTTTCTTTTTGCGAATACAGACTAACACGGCTGTTACTCTGAAACCTAGTAAACAAACTACACAAGTGGGCTTTTAAACATCAAAGCCACATTCCACCACCATTCTGCACTTGCTCAGCCTACAGTTGAACCTCTCCTTACTGCTATGCAGGCTGCCTGTGTATGGCTTCATAAGCCATGGGAGCAAGGGGTCGGTTGGGTCTCCCAGAATCATGATTGGTATTTCAACATCACTAACGGTTATTTTGCACTCTGGAAAGAAAGTTCCTGCTTGCAGTTTTCTGAACAGATCAAAGTTCCTAAAGATGTGCACATCATGCACCTTTCCTGACCATCTCTAATTGGTGAAATGTCCCTGTGATCCACCAGCACTTGAAACACCATTGAGAAGTACCCCTTTTGGTTTATGTACTCTTTGGCAAGGTGGTCTGGTACCAAGATAGGGATATGTGTTCTGTCTATCGCCCCAGCGCAGTTAGGGAACCCCACTGTGGCAAAACCATCCACTATGTCCTGCATGTTTTCCAGAGTCACTACCCTTCTTAGCAGAAGTCTATTGATTGCCCTGGCAACTTGGATCACAGCAGACCCCACAATAGATTTACCTACTCCGAATTGATTCCCCACTGTCTGGTAGCAGTCTGGAATTGCAAGCTTCCACAGCGCTATTGTCCCTCACTTCTCAACTGTCAGAGCAGCTCTCATATTACTATTGCTGCGCTTCCTTGCTGGGGAAAGCTCTTTGCACAGTTCCATGAAAGTGGTTTTATGCATTCGAATGTTCTGCAGCCACTACTCTTTATCCCATAGCTGCATAACTGTGCAGCCCCACCAGTCAGTGCTTGTTTCCTGGGGCCGATAGTGGTGCTCCACCATGTCAAGGTGATGTGCAATTGTCGCCAGCATATGCAAATTGATCCACTCCATGGCTTCCAGCAGGGCTGCTTGTGTGGCATCACATTGTTCTGTGTGGCGGCTGCTGCTTCAGTTGAGCAAATACTGCAGGATAAGGCATGAGGTGTTTGTAATGCTCACAACAAAAGTGTACATCTGAGTGAGAATCATGCTTGCCATGCTATGGCGTCTGCGTGGGTAACCCAGGCTTAAAAAAAAAGGAGCAAAAAAGGCTTGGTTTGTTTGCTGTTGATTTCAGGGAGGGAGGGAAGGAGGGAAGTGCATCATGGGAGGCTAGTGCCATGTTCCCATAACCACACAGGAGGCATTGCAAGCCCAACCCAACATTACATGTGTCTCCATGCACTGTGGGATTGCAACCAACAGTGCAGTGCTCTGTGAGTTGCTGCAAGCCCTTCTTGTGAGGATGCGCGCCACTGATACAATGTGCATAGTGGGGACATGCAGAATCGACTTGCTTAAATCAGAGGCTCAGTGTTGACTTAAATAAAATAGACCTAATTTTGTACTGTATACATACCCTGAGAAATCACCAGTATGAGGCAAGAGGTCAGATTAAACTGTATCAGGAAGCATAATACTGCCAACATATTACCATTCTCATGGTATCAATGTAATAGGTGTGAAACAAAAAAATATAACACATTAGTACCATACGCTGAATTTAGGTAAAAATAGTTGACAATGCGAAGTGAGTGATATTTGGCACCTGTGTAAAACACAGTTAATGGTTTTCTGAGATTTAAAGTGACAAGTGCACAGCCAGAAAGTTCTGGCTGAAGGAAGGTTATTTTTCTTGTCATAGGAAGTAGAAGAGCCCCAGATGGCTTCAAGCATTTCATTTTTTTTATACAAGTGGATTTAAAGCCAGCCGGGGTTCTGAGGTTGCTGATCAGTATTCACTTCAAGCACACTTCTGAACTATTGTAGTAATGGCACCCACTCAAATCTACACCTGCTTCCATGGGATAGCACCTACTGTGCTTCTGAGAGCTATGAGCATAATACTGATAATGAAACAGTCACTGTTGAGACTGATTTTGTGTCCTTTGCTATGCATGAAAACAAATGAGCCAGGAACAAAAAAAGGCAAAAAAAAAAAATCACTGAAGTAACATAGCATATACAGGTATATACTCATCTTTGTATGAGAGGATTAAACTGAGTTAATCCATAAACAACATCTTGTTAAAACAGGATTAAGGTTGGTAAGTGTGACATCCCTCCCAAAATAATCTAACAGAAAGGAAGTGACAAATTATGGGACACTTCTTAATTAGGGTACCTTAATATCACCAAAGCACACTTTTTCTGACAGATTCCACAACTTCAATCTAAATTTCTTTTGGCCTCCAGCAGATAAGGAAACATGCTACACACATTAATCTCCTTCACAGTACAGATACACAACCTTAATTTTGCTTCCATACTTTGCCTCAGCCAAACAAACAACATATTCTTCTTTTAACCTGTGTATATATGTCAGCTGTGAATATTTATATGTCCCTGAGTCAGTAGTTAGGGTTATGAGAAATTTATATTTTTCCAGTATTAGAAGGGCCTAGTCTATATTAATATCTATAGTTATACAATTTAATTTAAAATAGTGCCATTTTAGTTGTAGAACCACCCAAAGGCATTTGATATTTTTATAAAAAATATTTCTTAAATAAAAAAAATCTTATGATTCCAAAACAATTTGTCTTAAAGAATTTACATGCCAAGTATAAGCCTAGAATGGATTTTTATATCTGAGATAAAAATTCATTACAAATTGGGTTTATGATATAATCACTGTCAGAACCATAACTATAATGGAGCATCTTGGATATCAAGAGACATGCTTTATTCTCTGACCACTGAGAAATATGTTCAGCTCTCTGCCCACCTGTGCATGATATAAGTGGAAGACACTCAACACAGTCTTATTTCCTCTTGGTATTAGGTGCCACCACCAACAATAATCAACCATAGCTGCCATATCTACATTCAGAACACGCTCAGGTATGTCAAAAGAGTGTAACTAAGTGCAGAGACATATATAAACAAACTTGCAAGACCTGGTATATGATAGGTAACTTGAATATAAGTTGAATAACTTTGGAGATAATACTGATCCTTATGAGAAGCAGTTTTTCTGGTCCCTCCAGTAACTTATTTTATCATCAATATCGATAGGGAAATGGAGATTTCTCAAAAAACAGACCCATTGCACATACTAACCAACCTGACATAGTGCTAGACAATTTCACTGGAAGGCCCATAAGCCAAATTGTACCCTATGCTGTGGTCAGGTTAAAGAAAACAGAACCAGTCTTCAATTTATATTGGAATCCATTTTTGATTAAAGTTGTAAGTGCCAGCATTTGATAACATGTACTACGACACGGTGAAAACTACATTGCTCTGGTGCCAGCATGCCTTCCACAGATGCTGAAATTCTTTGCAAAATCAGATACTCAAGCATCTTAAAGCAGGCACTTAGAAGTGAAACTGGTCTGTAGCTCAAAGGAAAATGTGGGTCTTTCCCAGGTTTCAGCAAGCCAATGACCTTCACTTGGTGTCAGATTCTAAGCAGTGTGGATTTCTGCAGAACTGTTGAAAAATCAAACTAGCAATTCCCAAAAACAAGGACCCAGATGTTTCATAAATTCAGGTGCAATTCTATCATATCTAGGTGCTGCACTCATTTTTAAATTATTCCATACTTTATTCAATTCCAGACTAGTGAAAGGCTCTATCATACTATTGTCTGGATTATTCCTTAAGAAACACCACTACTCGTCACGTACCTATCATTTGACAACTCTGTCAACAGGAGCTTTGGCAACCTTCAACAGATGATTGGCAATCTGATTTGGAGTAACTGCCAGCTTGCTTCATGCGCATGGACACTGGGCCGCACCCAGTTGACAAATTAAGCTCCAGCTTTTCTGGCTTGACCGCGTAAAGTCAAGCACCACTGTTACTTCCTCCCATTGAGCCCGACAAGTAGTATCCAACAATTCTATAAGATGGTCCTCAATCTCCAGATCACCTAACTGCTCATACTGCCTTAGGAAGTCTGCAGGATCCTTGTTCAAAGATGAAATGTATATCGGTTGGAAAATGTGTGGAACTTCCAGCTTTAAAAATGGTACAACAGAAATGACGGTTTGCATCTTCCACCAAGGTGATGTTTAATGGGATGGTTATGATGCTCCATTCTAAGTACTCTGTAAAGGAGCTGCAATCTGCCTTCAAGACATTCCATTTAGGTTTTAGTATGCTCCTTATAATCTGAAAACACATTCCTATCAGAATCAACAAGAGACGAAACTAGCTATGTGGAAATTCATTAAGTACAGTACATGCCGCTGGCTGCGGATGATTGGCCAAAGATGTGACCCAGCACAGGTCTGGGTAGTGGTCCCGATTGCAATATGCTGAATGGAAAGTACTACGCTGCTTAGGATCATGGATCAGAACGAGATCATTATTTGTTGCCTACTCCAACAGTTGTTCACTGTTCGGGTCTGCAGTCACATAAGCCCACTCACTGCGATGACTATTAGAGTCACCAACATACGCTGTCAGATGCGTAAGCCTTGGGAGAACTTGTGGACCCCATGTTTCACCTGGTGGCGTATATATATTTGTGATTTGACACCCACCAACTTCAATTGTCGCAAAAGGATGAAGATTCAATATGGACAGAATCCAATATATCACTATGGAGGTACATAGTTCAACCATGTTTCACATGGAGCTTATGCGCCAATACGTCTGTTAGTCTATAAGGTGCCACAGGACTCTTTGCTGCTTTCACATGAAGATCGTAACTTAACAGATTGAAACTAATGACCTTAACCAATGTGTTTCATTCATTATGATGTTAGTTTCTTGTAGACGAATGAGGTCATCTAGAACTTCCTTTGCCAGAATACCAATAAGTTCTCACTTGGAACATTCAGCTGGAGGACCTTAAGTGCTGGACCTATGATGAGAAAATCATAGTCTTGAACCTGTTTGATCAGTTGACTGAGATTCATGGTAATCCCTGAATTTGATCTGCTAGTTGGATCATCCATTTCTCCAAACGGCAGACCAGATGGGAACTTATGGGGGATGTGTCATGAACGCTGATCCATTGTCCTTCATAAATACCCAATGGCCTATGTGAAATGAGGTCTTCTCCAAGATCCTAGTGAACAGGTAGGTCACATGACTAGACCCATCTTCATGAACAACATTAATCAGTAACCTTTTTAGCAGACTCTGCAGGACTGATGAGGACTGAATGAAAATGGAGACTTAGAAACCTGTAGCCTCTCAAAGGCAGTATATCCAGTTCAGGGATGAAGCACACTGGCGAACACCATTGGGAAACTTGCACTGCTACTGCCCATTCTGTTCTTATTCACTAGACTCCAGTCTCCATTCTCTTTGTCATGCTTTTCACAAGAACTATATTCACTCCACGTTGTTAAAAAAGAAACTGTTTTCTACTGACAGAAAAGATGCTACATTAGGGTCTGTTAAGAACATGCTATATAATTGCTCAGTATTAACCATATTCCGTACCTGCAACTGTACATCAGTCTCTTGCATTGCTGGGGGAAAAGATATCAGGGAAGGGCATTATTTTACTATGTAATTAATACAATAGTGATTGTTTGTCTTTAACATGGTTTAAAAGAAATCAATAGGGCAATAGCTAGGTTGCTTTTTTAAGTGCCTTTACACTGAAAGTTTCTTGCTTTAAAATATGTAAAGACTTCTTAGAGTCTTCTTCCTCTTATTGATTCTCATTTACATTATTTCTTCCTAATTTACATGGTTGAATGCCAGATGTTGAAAAAATAATGCTCTCCTTTATTATTCTGATGAATAACTCTTCCTTTTAATGAAACATTGGTTTTCATTTGTTGTCTCTTTACTGTGGTACTGATAAAGGCAGAGATTTCAAATGCTTTTACAGTCCACATTTAAATTACATTTTTTTTTCTTTCAAATGGGGCTAATACATTTTTTTCTCAAAAATTAGAGATTAAATGAAGAAAAAATCTAAGAAGTCAGAAGTTACAATTGTTTTCTTGTATTTTTTCCAATCTATGCCCTACATTTGATCCCTCTTACTTTGAGGTACAAGTGAGTTGACTAAATTGTGATCCAGAAATTCTACTCTGCAGCACACAGACCCCTCTGAACTTAGTATGAAACTCTGGAGACCACAGAGAATGCACATATTAGCAGGGGGCATTAAATGCTGAGTTCAAGCAATCTTTGGATATACTATCATATTAAGTATGTGAGGAGATACAGTTAGTTTTATTTTATATAAATGAAGTCTTCAGACATTTGGAAAGCTTCTAATGCAGTCCTCAATTTGATACTCCAGAAGTAGGATTTACACACAAAGAAACTTGGCAGGATTTATGAAAACCTTGAAGTGCATTACATGCAATACCTAACCTAGGTAACCGTGCTAATTTATTTTGTCACCCTTTCCCTCTATGACCCTTGCCCTCTTGTTTGTCACACTCACATTTGTCTTATCACAGGGAAAAGTGCAAACTTTAACTTAGTGTGGAGACTGGGGGATTTAAGTATTACAGCACTGAGCATTCCAAAATTTAACTTTTAGGCACCTAGGAAATCATAGGAACAACACTGAAATCTACAAAACCTGAGTTACAAAACCTGGGGATAGGTGCCTCAGAATGGTATCCAGAAAGCCAAGCATACTAGGTGAGAAGATACCTAAGCTAACCAATGGGAGATGCTCAGGAGAAGGGTCTGCCCTCTCATGGCATCTGGCAATTAGGGACCTCCCTACAGCACAGGCTTATCTCTGCTTTCAATACACTAACCAGGGGATTGTAGAGATATGTATATAGAATATTATAATTTAGAAATGTTCCCTCATAAGGGACAGTTTTATAAACATAGGGCTTTGGAGATGTGCCATGGAGGCTGGGGTTGGAATCACTGCATGGATGTGTGCAACAGTTTACCAGAGACACTCTCCAGTTTGTTTTATTAAAGTTTTGTTCTTTTCTCATTTACTAGTTCGTTATTTAATGAACCCCAAAATCATTACAGGGAAGATAGGTATTCGGCCACTTATTTGCATGCTGGAGCCCAATCCAGTAGGCATGCTCAGAGGCTGCTTAGTTCCACACAAAATTGGAGGAGGGGCTCTCTTATAACCATTAATCCCATGGTCAGGGTACTCACCTGGGATGTGGGAGACTACCATTGCATGTCCTCCCTCTTCCTGATGAGCAATAACTTGAACAGTGATCTGTTATCTCTCAGATTAGTGCACTGACCAATTAACTACAGCATAACTTTCACTCTATGGCCCAATTAATATTTAATTAAAGTGGAACAACTTTGATATGAGAGATCCCCACATTAAACTATCCCATAGCCCGGGGTTAGGATATGCACCTTAAGAGGTGGCAGCTTCCCATTCAGATTCCTTCTCCTAATCAGGAAACGGAGAAATTTGAACTTGGGCTCTCCCATATCCTGGATGAGTACCTAACCCCAGGGCCAAAGGTTATAAAGGGAGATTATCATTCTCAGTTTTGTATAGATATAGACAATGTCTGATCACACCTACCAGATTGGGCCCTGCATGTGAGTTAACACTGTGACAGACAAAGATTTCCAAGGAAATTGCCCTATTGAATTATATTTAAATATATTTGGAGTGCATTGTATTAAATGGATGGTTTGTGTAGTGTGGATGGGAATTTTTTTATGGAATCCCTCAAAGGGGAGGTGAATGCAAATGCCCACCTCTGGTTATGCAAAAAACAGTCTTCTGAAGCTATACTTGGAGGAGGAATCCATTGTTGTTGATCACCTGTTCCTGGAGATTGGAGATCAAAGGCCCAAACTCTTTAACAGAAAGACTTAACTATTCACTGGGTGCTGGTTCTGAGCTAAATCTGTTACGAACTTGAAACCACAGAAGGGAAAAAAAAAGTGTGTGGGGTTTAAAGGATTGACTCTTACCAGAGCCCTTGGTAGAGTTTGGGTGGCCATTGGTAAGCTTTTCAGCATGTGTGTTGGTTCTTTTATTGGTTTTAATATGCTTTTCTCTCTAATGCCTTCACCTTAAGAATACTTTTTTTTATAAAGGGCTGTGTGGTAACTTATAACTGTTGGCAATTACAGCTCTTCAGAGAGAAAGCAAAGTGCAGCTGCTGGCTTGTTTAGGTGTTCTGGATTTCTGAAGAATTAAGAGTGTGGGCAGGGAACTGTGCAGCCTGGAAAAAAACCCAGTCAGGAGGGACGAAGATGGGGGGTGGGTCTCTTCCTAAAGAGGAGCCAGGAGGGACAGAGACGGGGGGGGGCTCTTCCTAAAGAGGAGCCGGGTAACATTTAAATTAACACTATTCACACCAGTAACTTTATTCTTAGAATTATTTATATAGTGAGGGAACAGAAAGAATACCCGGTAATGGCTGAATAGCCACCTGTCTTGGATGGTTCAGACCAGGGGTCAGCAACCTTCAGCACACAGCCCATCAGGGTAATCTGCTGGTGGGCCATGAGACATTTTGCTGACATTGACCCTCTGCAGGCAAGGCCCCCCTGCAGCTCCCAGTAGCCGTGGTTTACCGTTCCCGGCCAATGGGAGCTGCGGGAAGTAGAGTGACGCAGGACGGTCAAGGTAAACAAAATGTCTAACGGCCCGCTAGCGGATTACCACTTGCTGAAGGTTGCCGACCCCAGGTTTAGATGTGACTAATTTGGGGCTTACTTGATGATTGGATATAGGGGAACAAGTACTGCAATAAAGAACTCCATTTACTCAGTCCACCTCTGGGTCCTCCTGCTTCTTTCTATCTCTGACATGTTTATTCTACCTGAAGCAGTGTGTTTGGTTTGAAGCATGACAGAGACTCCCTTCGGATCACAAGCCTGGTACATATCAATTTCTTTGTTAAATTGATGAATTTATATAAGTTTGCAGCGTCCAGTGGGCATAACTGGACTTTGCAAGATGGAGGTTCCTAGGGTTGGGTCTGAGACCAGAGATACTGGCTTGTGTCATTTGGTTGCAAGTAGCTGGGAGCAGTTTACATGCCAGAGGCTGTGTGTGAATAGCCCAGGAGTGGGGGTTCTCACAGCAGAGCAGGGTAAGGCTGACTCCCAGAGTCAAAGATTGGAGTGACCTAGCAGATCACCTGTCCAGATAACACTGGAGGGAAATGTCACAGAATGCAATGAGAGTTAGGCACCTAAATACCTCTTGAGAATCTGTGTCAATAATTACTGTGAATAAATTGACATGTTCTAAAACCTATAATTGGTGAATTTCCTTTATTGTATGGCCTGCTCTTTGGAATTCTCAAACCAAAACGCAAGCTGTATGACAGCTGTACTTGGTCATGTAAATCACCTGGTATTGTTTCTGTTCCCTGACTGGATAACTTTAATTCTAAGAATAATATGTCTGGTATAAATACAATTAATTGAAATGTTGCATTCCTTCAGCACTTTAAAATGCAACCTTAAAAATTGGACTTTCATTAATATTTGTGCTGGTAAAACTAACTCACGCAAATGTTCACAGAAACAAAAAAGGTTACAGACCCAGTTGAAGTGAATGTGTTTACAAAATTCTAATGAATATTTGCATAACCTTTTTGCAGCGTGCTCCCATCTCTATTTATTTACTTTCAAATATATACAGATTAGAGAATAAAATCAAAGTAATCATTGTAAATATGCATGCTGAAATAAGTGTCTCTTCAAATGCTTGGGTTTGGAATTAAGTGCATTCCTAAACCATCAAATATTCACAAAAATAGGACAGACAATAAGAGCGAAAATGTATCTGATGAATAATAAAACCTTGGCTCCTTTGGTTTCAGTGTCACATCATGTTATGTCACATTATATCTCATATCAAGGGATAAATAATAATAATAAAAGTGTAGAAACACACTCACCCCAATGCCTAAGGCCAAGTACGGGGTTCATGTTTGCCAACATCCAACAAAGATCATGTCTACACTACAAACTGTGGTTGATGCAAATTATGCTGGCATAAAGCCACCACAGTTAGTGTGTGTGTGTGCGGCAATGCGCATACTTGGCTCCTTGAGTCACTGCTGTGTGTATTCACCTGGAGTGCTTGTATAAATGCACAGTGAGATGCACAATGAGTTGGTATACCAGTGTACAATCTGCAACAGTCCATCACACTGTCTTTTGGAAAGTTGTGGCAATGCGTGGTGGGGAAAAATGAATCATGCAGGGGTGAATGGGAGCAAGGGGTCAACTTTTCAGGATTCAACTGTCTCCATCCTATAATGACATCTATCTCCCATAATTTTCATACTTTAAAAAAAAACAAAACCGTGAACCCATGTGACCCTCCTCACTGTCCACCACCTCGGACAGAAGCATGGAGCCTGCACAGCTCTGCACTATTGTCATGAGTGTTGCAATCACAAGATGCACGAGCATCCAGTATTTGCAGAGACATAAGAAGAATTCAATCAGAGGGGAACATGACTATTTCTTGGAAGAAAAATTGCTGTTCATGCCTTTGAGATGGTTCTGGTGAGCTACATTAATAATGGCAAATGTGGTCCAATTTTATTCCATGCAGTTATTTTTTTTTTCAATTTAGATAAGTAAACATGCATTGTTCATTTAAACACCATCCAACCAGAGGCTATAGAGAAAATTGTTGGAAAGCCAACTGGAAAAAAGTTGCCCACTGAAGGTTTAACCATCTTTTCTAAATGCAGGTCAGAAAAACAGAAGTGTTTATCTAGGACAATATTTATTCTGTTCAATGTCCAGAACTTTGGGCAGCCAACCAATAACAGCTGAATGAACTACTGACAATCATAAGAGTTAGGACTTTACAGGGATTATGAAATAAGGCTTCATTATCACAAATGAAATCAAATTGAAATAAAAGGAAATTTGATGAGCAGCAGCTCATCAGTTTGCCAGCCTATATTGTATATTTTTAAAAACTGTTATTATTATTGAGGCTATGATTTAGTCATGGGTATTTTTAGTAAAAGTCACCGACAGGCCACAGGCAATAAACAAAAATTCACAGCCCATGACTGTCCGTGACTTATACTAAAAATACCTGTGATTAAATCGGGGGGGGGGGGGGGGTAGGGAATAGGGGTTCTGCTGGGGATGACATGCCTGGGGCCAGTGGCAACAGCTGCCCAGGTCTGCGAACCGCAGCTGGTGTGGCTATCCCAGGGACCACCTAAGTAGCTGGCCCCAGAGCCAGCTGCCTGGGTGGCTCTGAGGTCAGCCACACTGCCCCCAGCCACACCTGCACCTTTAGAAGTCACAGAGGTCGCAGAAAGTCACAGAATCTGTGACTTCTGTGACAGACATGGAGCCCTAATTATTATTACTATTATTTATTTTGTATGGTAGATTTCCATTCTAGTTTCTAACAGCAATCTATTTTGACATATGTCATCTAAAGTATATACTTGAGGTGGACACTCAAGCCAGAATCCCACAGGCATTGAGAGAGCAAATCATATGATTTATTAATAAATGATATGGTACATATCTATACCCTCCACCAAAAAGAATGATTTATTGTAGCCTGATTTATATGTACAAAAAAAAAACATCTTGGAGCTTCACAGAACATGTTTATTACCCCAAAAGACCATCAATGTACTGTAGTGAGGAGCAGTCTTTTTTTGTTTGTTTCTTTGTTTTTCATGGGGCTGGGGGAAGGAAATAGCCATACTAAGACCAGTCAGTGAACTTTTTTGAAGCTAAAGAAAGCAAAAGAGTTTTTCCATTAAGCAAAACAGCAAAGGACAGGAGCCTGCAGCTGACTTCTCATGACAGGGTGTTCATAACTTCATTTCAGTGGAGAATATTGATCTCTAATGTGTTGTAGGGCAGAAACGTGGCACGAGAAGAAGAAGGAGAAGAACAGATAAGAAACCTACAAAAAATTGTACCAGTTCCTCTTCTATTTCTTCGGTTTGCTGTGCAAGAAGGAGAAGAAAATAAAGCAATCACAAAAACAATTTTTGCTAAGGAGGAGTCAAAGTTAATATACGGTGGATTAAACCATCTTTATCTTCCTTTAACTGTTCTCTAGAGAATCAAAAACTGAGAGCTGAGAATAGGGAAGCAGGAGCAGTGATGAGATATACAGGTTACCATCAAGAATGCTTGCGCTATGTGGCATGTTAAAGCTAAATTCTGTGGCATCTCCAATTTATGAAATACAGCTGCACTGGATTATGTGACTGTTAATGATTACAAAATCATTCTAACAGTTTCAGCTGTATTGAAATAATTCAGTAAAGTTTATCCCAGGAACTAATGCATTTTATTATATACACTGCAATAGAGCAATACCACTCAGTATATTCTAGTCTTTACACCATGGATAAACCTTTACAAAAGAATGAAGAACCAGGTCAAAGATAACTCCTTATTGTACCTTATGTATGTGTTAGATGGAACTGGACCCCCTCTATAAGAACCGGAAATTATACAGAATCTAGCCAAATGTAGAAAAGAAGAGGTGGAATGGCGGTTGAAAAAGCTCATGGGTCTAGCTTCGGATGGGCTAACACCCCATTGGCGTAGCTCAGGCATAACTTCCAAAGTTCACACTTCATTCTTGTGAACCTAGGAAGGGAATTTCAAATCTCCTGATACTATCTGGAGATAGCTTTCCATCATACAAAGCTGTGAGAGTGATTGGTGGTGTTAATAATAGGGACATCTTCACAGCTGATAATACCAGTTAAAGGTTAGGAGCGTCCACCACTATAAAACACTTAAAGAGTGGAAGGGAAAAAATACATGGGGCTCCTGGCACTTGGGCCAAAGATAGGCTGTCTTATAGTGGGAAAATGGGAAGCAGAGCTGGATCAATAACTAATTACATGGTTCTCCAGCAGTTGAATGAAACATTTGATTTGATTCAAAACCAAATGTTGAATTTCTGTTGTTTTTAATAAGACCAAAGGAAATGAAGGGTTTCATTCCAAAACTGAGATGAAGGGGACACATAACCTTTAGTCCACTGGTTAAGATGCTCATCTGGGATATAGCATACCTTGGTTTGAATCTCCACTCTGGATCAAGAACTTCAACTCAAGTTTCATTTCTCTCAGGTGTGTGCTTTAACCACCAGGCTTCAGGATATCCTAAGGTTTCTCTCCTGTTGAATTTGTTCCACTTTGTGTGAAATACTTGATTAGTTATTTGGTCAGAGAGAGAGAAAGAGACTGTAGAGTCCACTGATTAGGATGCACAGCAGGGGAAGACATGCAGGTTCCAGCCCTGCCCCCACACTATCGCATTTTATAAATCTAGCCTGATTTTGTTTTCCTTTATGAATCTCTTTGATGAATTCATGTCTTCACAAATAGTTGCAGATCTATCCAAAACTGCACATTTTGGCAAATCAACTATTAATCTGAAAAATCTGAAAAAAATTGCCCACTACTAATTTTAATTTTTTCCTAGTATAACTTGTATTACACAGTCACTGACAGACAGGCAACCAGTCCACCTGGGAACAGACTAAAAGCCAGCCAGAGCCAATGGGGCCAGTTCTCCTCTGACTGGTGTTACTCCATTGATTTCAGTAGACTTACAATTAACACTTGTGTTCTTAGGACCATTAACTCCATGCTACAATCAAAATGATATATTGTGGAAAGGGACATTTAGAGGGAATGAAGAAATAGGTAAGATTTACTTGAAATGTCAGAAATATCTCAGGTGCCTGTTGACACAGAAGAAAAATAGTGAAAAAAATAAATTCCACAGTCAATAGATGTGAGCATCTGTATTAATTATTACACACACAGACACACACCAGCATCATCAAAGTTAAGTTCAAATAGCACCTGGTTGAAGCTACAAAGCAATTAGCCTGGAATGAATCAAGTCAGCATCTATGTTCTGAGAAAAATAGACAGGTAAACGCAGGACTGAAATAAGTTAAAAACTGACTCTTTTATAATTGACTCCAAGCACACAAAAGACAGATATTTCTACATCAGCAATTTAATTATCTGTATTTAACTATGAAAGTTTTGGTTAGCAGTAGCATGCTTAACATTTGTGTCACATTAATATTGCAGTAGGTTATCATCATAAGCCATTAATTTAATCTAGCAGAACTATTGTTTAAATAAATATGAGACAATAATAATTCTCTTTGGAGCTTACAAAATTAACAAAAGGTCCTGAGGAACATGTTACAACCGTTTTGTCTCTCAGTTTGCAATTGATTAAGATGAGATTTCATATGAAGAAGGAAAAAAGAAATGGAGGCCAATCATACAAATGATTCATTTCTTTATGGCCTAAGAGTAGACCTGGGCGGGAATTTGTCGAAGAAACATTTTTCCCCATTGTAATATACCAATTTGTCCAAAGCATTCTTTTTCTTTGTGGAAACATACTGGGTTCAACAACACTCCCTCATGTCTGGGATAGACTTTCTGGAGAGAGAAAGAGACTCACTTTCTGGAGAGACACAGACTGGGAAGTGAGAGACCTGCTCAAGTCCCTAGTATAAATTAAGAAGAGCAGGGACTGGAACTTATGTCTCCCACTTCCCAATTGAGTGTCCTAATCATTGGGTTTTTGGTGATTCTGCAATGGTTGTTGTGTCTGGGACTCTATTGTGCATTTTTGTGAAAAATTTCAGAAGATCAACTTGATTTCACACTGATGTGGAGCAAAACCAAATTTTAAAGCTCTAATTTGTTCACAAGAAGGATTTTTTTTTTCTCGCCAGCCCTTGTTAGCAGATAATCCTTTCCTTGAAATTCTTGAGGACACATTAAAAAAAAACTATGTATATGTCTTTCTATAGTGGTTTGATTTATTCCATATATGACATCTACTTCCTCTCTCTTTTTTGGAAATGACTTCCAAATTTGTATAACTTTGTTTATACTGACGGTTCTGCTACTTGACATTAAATCTGATACTCAGACTTTTGCTTAATCTCCAAAAGCAAGCTGGTAATACCACAGTTTAATACACTTAATTCTCTCATTTCTAATACTAACTCACAGGAAATAATATTTATTAAACAGATATAAAGAAATCAGTCATTCATTGGTTCAGGATGAAATTATGCTGGGTGATAGTCCATATGATTATTACCTGAAGTGTGTGGGGATTTTTTCTTTCAAACGTTTCTGTTTGATTGCCCAATGGACTTCCCCCACAAAAAAACCCCAAGGTTTTAAACATTAAATTACACTGAGTCTGATAAATGTCAATTTAGTGGCCATTAAAATATTTTAGTACTTTATTTCCAATGCACAGCCGGTATACATATTTCTAAACTTAATTTAATAGGGATTGAAAATACCTTTTTTCAGGCTTCTTCCAAGATTTTTATCTTTCTCTTTTAATTCCCCTCCATTCACAAACATCCTTCAGTGTATCAGCTCTTTTTTTCATCTGAAGACCATTAGCACTGCTCTGAGCATCACAGAAAAGCCTCACCTGGCAATCTGGCCTTTCAGGAAATGAGCCAATGGTCCAACTTAATTCTCTTTTTAATTATGGTCCATGATCCAGGGCATAAATGAAGGGCCTGCAGCTGGCAGTGGAAAATTTGCACAAAGATCATGGTCTGTATGTAAAGCTGCACTTAGCATTACTGGATGGGGGGCAATATATTCTCACCTTCAGGATCACCACTGTTTCTGCCTGGTGTTTTTTTTCTCTTTTTCTCTTTCCCCCTCCTTCTTCTCTGTTTCTTCCACATCTCTACGTTTCTATCACTCCTCTTGTCTACCTCTCCATTTCCCTTGGTACATCAGCTTCCAATTCCTCTTCCTTCCTGCTAACTCATCCCATCTGATAAAATCATCACCAATGAAATAACTAAATGATGACACATAAAAGGCTACTACCAGTCTTCAGGCTCAACACTGCCAATTAGATTAATAGGAGCTGTTGAGTTCATGTGTCCCAGAGTCATTGATTTAGCACTATCAGACAGCTGCAGCGGCACAGGAGCTAGCAAACAGAGCTGTAAACAGGGGAGTTTGAGTGGGAGTTTGAAAGGGGAGTTTGTCTTGTGGTGCTTGTGTGGGGTTTGTTTTTGCTTTTGGTGGTGGTGTTTGGGTGTGGTTTGTGTTTCCCTGATTAACAGGATTTAGGTGGGAAGGCTATGACAGATTCAGAGGTGGCAGTGGGAGTGACCCATGTAGCAGATGACACAATGAAGATGACTGGATGTGGAAGCTGTGGTATGTACATGATCCTGGAGGGGGCACCTGGTAAGAGTTTTGTCTGCATGAAATGCCGTCTGATAGAGCTGATGGAGGAAAAGATTAGAGGTTTGGAGATGCAGGTGGAAAGTCTGGTAGAGTTTAGGAAGGGGTTTGAGCAGATTATGGAGCAAAGACATGAGGTATCTGAAGGGAAAAGCTCAGACTTGCAGATGGAAGCAGGACTAGGGAATTCTGAGGGGAGACTGGGTGAGGAAAGTGGTCAGTGGAAGCATGTGACTAAAAGAACTAGGCAGAGGAAAAGACGGGCTAGTGAAGGAGAAATAGAGCTTCAGAATAGGTTTGCAGAGTTGGAAAATGACGAAGGGGCTCAGCAGGTAGTCACTGAAGGTGACAGGGCAAGGAAGAAGAGAAGAGCGGTTAGTCCTATAGGAAAAGGGGAAGAGTTAATGGAGATTACACCAAATATGAGCCCCAGGAGGATACAGGATGGGTTAAAAAGGATTACAAGGGAGAATGGGAATGGAAAGAACTTGCAGCCAGAGGGAACAGGGGATAGACTGGAGAATAGCACCGTCACTAGGAAAAGGCAGGTCTATGTGATTGGGGACTCTTTACTGAGAAGAATAGATAGGCCTGTGACCAGAGCTGATCCAGAAAATAGGAGGGTGTGCTGTCTTCCAGGTGCTAAGATACGGGATGTAGACCTGAGGTTGAAAAGGATTCTAAAGGGAGCGGGAAAGAATCCCCTAATTATCCTTCATGTGGGAACAAATGATACAGCTAGATTCTCGCTGGAAAGTATTAAGGGAGACTATGCTAGGTTGGGGAGGACGCTTAAGGAAATTGAGGCTCAGGTGATCTTTAGTGGGATTCTGCCTGTTCCTAGAGAAGGGCAACAAAGGTGTGACAAGATTATGACTATCAATAGATGGCTTAGGCAGTGGTGCTATAAGGAGGGCTTTGGGATGTATGGTCATTGGGAGGCATTCATGGATAGAGGACAGTTCTCTCGGGATGGACTTCATCTGAGTAGGGAAGGAAATAGACTTCTAGGATGGAGGTTGGCACAACTGATTAAGAGAGCTTTAAACTAGGAATTTGGGGGAGATGGTTGGGAGATGTCCAGGTAATCTCCACGCCAGAATTTAGCATAGAGTGGAAAGAAAATGAAGTAAGAGTGGATACAGCTGTAGGTAGGAGGAAGGGCAGTGTAGATACAAGTCTAATAGGTTATACTGGTAGTAAAATAACCGTGCCTAATAGGGTACAGAATGTGAGTGAGGCCAAACAGCAAAAATTAAGATGTTTGTACACTAATGCAAGGAGCCTAGGTAATAAAATGGGAGGAACTAGAGTTACTGGTGCAGGAAGTGAAACCAGATATTATAGGTATAACAGAGACCTGGTGGAATAGTAGTCATGACTGGGCTACAGGTATTGAAGGGTATGTGCTGTTTAGGAAAGACCGAAATAAAGGTAAAGGCGGTGGAGTAGCACTGTATATCAATGATGAGATAGAATGTAAAGAAATAAGAAGCGATGAAATGGATATGACTGAGTCTGTCTGGGCAACAATTAAATTGGGGAAGAAAACTATTAGAGCCTCCCCTGGGATAGTGCTTGGGGTGTGCTATAGACCGCCGGGATCTAATTTGGATATGGATAGAGCCCTTTTTAATGTTTTTAATAAAGTAAATACTAATGGAAACTGTGTGATCATGGGAGACTTTAACTTCCCAGATATAGACTGGAGGACGAGTGCTAGTAATAATAATAGGGCTCAGATTTTCCTAGATGTGATAGCTGATGGATTCCTTCAGCAAGTAGTTGCTGAACCGACTAGAGGGGATGCCATTTTAGATTTGGTCTTGGTGAGTAATGAGGACCTCATAGAGGAAATGGTTGTAGGGGATAATCTTGGCTCAAGTGATCATGAGCTAATTCAGTTCAAACTGAATGGAAGGATTAACAAAAATAAATCTGCAACTAGGATTTTTGATTTCAAAAGGGCTGACTTTCAAAAATTAAGGAAATTAGTTAGGGAAGTGGATTGGACTGAAGAATTTATGGGTTTAAAGGTAGAGGAGGCCTGGGATTATTTTAAATTAAAGCTGCAGAAGCTATCGGAAGCCTGCATCCCAAGAAAGGGGAAAAAATTCATAGGCAGGAGTTGTAGACCAAGCTGGATGAGCAAGCATCTTAGAGAGGTAATTAAGAAAAAGCAGAAAGCATATAGGGAGTGGAAGAAGGGAGGGATCAGTAAGGAAAGCTACCTTATTGAGGTCAGAATATGTAGGGATAAAGTGAGACAGGCTAAAAGTCAAGTAGAGTTGGACCTTGCAAAGGGAATTAAAACCAATAGTAAAAGGTTCTATAGTCATATAAATAGGAAGAAAACAAAGAAAGAAGAAGTGGGACCGCTAAAAACTGAGGATGGAGTGGAGGTCAAGGATAATCTAGGCATGGCCCAATATCTAAACAAATACTTTGCCTCAGTCTTTAATAAGACTAAAGAGGATCTTAGGGATAATGGTAGCATGATAAATGGGAATGAGGATATGGAGGTAGACATCACCATATCTGAGGTAGAAGCGAAACTCAAACAGCTTAATGGGACTAAATCGGGGGGCCCAGATAATCTTCATCCAAGAATATTAAAAGAATTGGCACAAGAAATTGCAAGCCCATTAGCAAGAATTTTTAATGAATCTGTAAACTCAGGGGTTGTACCGTATGATTGGAGAATTGCTAACATAGTTCCTATTTTTAAGAAAGGGAAAAAAAGTGATCCAAGTAATTATAGGCCTGTTAGTTTGACATCTGTAGTATGCAAGGTCTTGGAAAAAAATTTGAAGGAGAAGGTAGTTAAGGACATTGAAGTCAATGGTAAATGGGACAAAATACAACATGGTTTTACAAAAGGTAGATCGTGCCAAACCAACCTGATCTCCTTCTTTGAGAGAGTAACAGATTTTTTAGATAAAGGAAACGCAGTGGATCTAATTTACTTAGATTTTAGTAAGGCGTTTGATACTGTGCCACATGGGGAATTATTAGTTAAATTGGATAAGATGGGCATCAATAGGAAAATTGAAAGGTGGATAGGGAATTGGTTAAAGGGGAGACTACAACGGGTCCTACTGAAAGGTGAACTGTCAAGTTGGAGGGAGGTTACCAGTGGAGTTCCTCAAGGATCAGTTTTGGGACCAATCTTATTTAATCTTTTTATTACTGACCTGGGCACAAAAAGTGGGAATGTGCTAATAAAGTTTGCAGATGATACAAAGCTGGGAGGTATTGCTAATTTAGAGAAGGACAGGGATACCCTACAGGAGGATCTGGATGACCTTGTAAACTGGAGTAATAGGAATAGGATGAAATTTAATAGTGAGAAGTGTAAGGTCATGCATTTAGGGATTAATAACAAGAATTTTAGTTATAAGCTAGGGACGCATCAGCTAGAAGTAACGGAGGAGGAAAAGGACCTTGGAGTATTGGTTGATCATAGGATGACTATGAGCTGCCAATGTGATATGGCTGTGAAAAAAGCTAATGTCATCTTGGGATGCATCAGGAGAGGTATTTCCAGTAGGGATAAGGAGGTTTTAGTACCATTATATAAGGCACTGGTGAGACCTCACCTGGAATACTGTGTGCAGTTCTGGTCTCCCATGTTTAAGAAGGATGAATTCAAACTGGAACAGGTACAGAGAAGGGCTACTGGGATGATCCGAGGAATGGAAAACTTGCCTTATGAAAGGAGACTCAGGGAGCTTGGCTTGTTTAGCCTAACTAAAAGAAGGTTGAGGGGAGATATGATTGCTCTCTATAAATATATCAGAGGGATAAATACCAGAGAGGGAGAGGAATTATTTAAACTCAGTACCAATGTGGACACAAGAACAAATGGATATAAACTGGCCACTAGGAAATTTAGATTAGAAATTAGACGAAGGTTTCTAACCATCAGAGGAGTGAAGTTTTGGAATAGCCTTCCGAGGGAAGTAGTGGGGGCAAAAGATCTATCTTGCTTTAAGATTAAACTCGATAAGTTTATGGAGGAGATGGTATGATGGGATAACATGGTTTTGGTAATTAAATATTCATGGTAAATAGGCCCAATGGCCTGTGATGGGTTTTTAGATGGGGTAAGATCCAAGTTACCCGGGAAAGAATTTTCTGTAGTATCTGGCTGATGAATCTTGCCCATATGCTCAGGGTTTAGCTGATCGCCATATTTGGGGTCGGGAAGGAATTTTCCTCCAGGGCAGATTGGAAGGCCCTGGAGGTTTTTCGCCTTCCTCTGTAGCATGGGGCACGGGTCACTTGCTGGAGGATTCTCTGCTCCTTGAGGTCTTCAAACTACAATTTGAGGACTTCAATAGCACAGATATAGGTGTGAGGTCTTTTTTAGGAGTGGTGGGTGAAATTCTGTGGCCTGCATTGTGCAGGAGGTCAGACTAGATGATCATAATGGTCCCTTCTGGCCTAAATATCTATGAATCTATGAATCTGCAGACTAAGGAAGACAACAGTGTACTTCACTTCACATTTTGAAGGTTTACTTCACAAAACAATGAAGGACTAGATTCTGTAGAGTCTGAGTATGCCAGGTAGACCTGGTGTTCGATACTTGTTTTATATAAACACAACAGGCTTGATTCTCCTTCACAACATAAATGAAAAATGCCATCATTTTGATTTTGTAATTTTTGCACCTACTTTGAACAGATACGAGTTCCACCACCAAATGCAAGGAAGTAAAAAATCAGGCCCACTTTTCTCCTGTCTCCTGTTACAGAAGGCCCATGATCAGGATCAATATTCCAGTTTCCCATATATGCTCACCTAGAGTAGATTTTTCCACCGGAGTCACTCAGTACAAAAGAGGATTCTTTATCAAATGAATAGGAACTCAGTAATAAACTTGTTTTACCAAAAATCACCCACAACTTTCCCGTCAAGGAATGCCTTTGAAATTGCTCCTTATTCATAGTACTTAAGGAGGCTGGTCAAGCTCTTTGCTGTTTGGAAGGTCTCAGGGAATTATTGGTGTGTGTTAAATTTAAAATCACTAAAAACACATTTTTTTCAAGGAGATTGAAAAGATGCATTTTAAAAGCATTGTTTATCAAAGTAACACAGTGAAAAAACACAAAAGGACACCTGAAGGGTTTCCATACTTTAATCACAAGCTCTGATATTTGGACTCTCAATAGTTCATAAAATATTCAGGTAGTCCTCAGGCCCCAATGCTACTTTTTCACTTGCTTTGTCTTCAACATGCTCAGTCACTGGTGATGTCTGTCTGTCTTACTCAGGACCTGATGCAATGCATTTGACTGTGAAATTGAAGAAAGTTAGAAAAAGAGCAGCTCAGCCATGTAACGTGTGATATGTGCAAGACTAGGAAAGGATTAAGCATGGAATTGGCCACATTAAACTGATGGAGTTTGCCCAGACTGTGCAATGTCTTTTTTCTACAGCATTTTCTGATATGTCCTTGCTAGAATATTAACACATTAATTAGGTACATAAGACAGTATCTGGTATGTTCAGCAGAAATGGAGTAGTTAAAAAAAGGAAGCAATGGGGGATAATTTGAGTTCATAAACCCATACCTGTGAACTCTGAAATGCAAACAGTAGATGAGGGGGCAAAGTAACCCAAATTTTGTCTTGTTTAACCAGACTTTTGAAATAGATATCTCTTTTTTAATACGTAAAATGAGTTTTGGAATCCTTGGGATATTTTCTAATATGTTTTTGGTTGGTTTGTGGAAGCTCTACTTTGTCTTGTTAATTGTCTAATCTACTTTGTAGTACAAGTTTAACAGGCTGATATGAATTCAGTAACTTAGCAATACAAAATAGAAAATTTGATATTGAGAGGATCAAGGATTTTAATTCAGGAACATAAAAACATTTCCATTCACAACATACACACATTGATTTTGAAGCAAGGTTTCAAGGACTCAAGGCTTATCGACAAAGTGCTTCAACCTGCACTAAAGGGGTGTGAATTCTAATGCGCACCAACATGTTGCACACTAACTGGCCTACGTAGACCCTGCTGGTACAGACTAAAAGTTCCTTAGTGTCAGGGTCTACAAAGGCCACTTAAGGTGCAACAGATTGGTGTGCATTAGAATTCACATCCCTTTGGTGTGCATTGCTGAACCATGCAGACAAATCTTCAATTCTATCGTCAATTACACCCATTCAATCCCATTGACTTCAGTAAGTTTAGCTGAAAACAGATTTTAACTTTGAAGCATAAAACCCACATCAGTTATATAATTTGTTACACAAGTGTATTTAGAAAACCTTGATATCTGGAAAGGATGTTGACATACCCTCAAACTGGAGTGCAGCCCAATTACATACAGAAGAAAGGAGTAATCAATTACACTTTGGAGCTGTAACAATCATAGGCAACCAAATCAGTGGCAGGTATAACTTCAGCAAAGTCAAAAAAGGGAAATCAGGCTAGCCCTGAACTGTAGAGTCTTCTTGGATTGAAGACCCCAATCAGGTGACCCCCCCCCCCCCCGCAAACAGCCCCTCACTCTGCTTGTGTTTGAAATTGGCCATTTGCCAGACAATAAAATAAAATACAGAAACATGGAAGAGAATTTGTGATGGGTTATAGCCCTTTCTATCCCATGATAGGGTATGAGCCAATAAATTACGTCTGCGGTACTTGTGCCATAATTAATTAATTACTTCTCATCCAGAGGGGTAGTACTAGGAGACATTATGTAATAACTTAATACATTCCTGACCTCACAAAAGGGATAGAGTTCTGTCTTAAGGGAGGAGCACAAAAAGAAGAAAATGTTTTGTGAAGGAGTTGAGCTAGCAATTAAAGAAGAACAAACACCATGCACCGCTAGACTAGGAACCGAATGGCTAGGCAGCAGTTCTGCAGAAAAGGACCTAGGGGTTACAGTGGATGAGAAGCTGGATATGAGTCAACAGTGTGCCATTTTTGCCAAGAAGGCCAATGGCATTTTGGGATGTATAAGTAGGGGCATTGCCAGCAGATCAAGGGACATGATCATTCCCCTCTATTTGACATTGGTGAGGCCTCATCTGGAGTACTGTGTCCAGTTTTGGGCCCCACACTACAAGAAGGATGTGGAAAAATTGGAAAGAGTCCAGCGGAGGGCAACAAAAATGATTAGGAATCTGGAACACATGAGTTATGAGGAGAGGCTGAGGGAACTGGGATTGTTTAGTCTGCGGAAGAGAAGAATGAGGGGGGATTTGATAGCTGATTTCAACTACCTGAAAGGGGGTTCCAAAGAGGATGGATCTAGACTGTTCTCAGTGGTAGCAGATGACAGAACGAGGAGTAATGGTCTCCAGTTGCAGTGGGGGAAGTTTAGGTTGGATATTAGGAAAAACTTTTTCGCTAGGAGGGTGGTGAAACACTAGATTGCGTTACCTAGGGAGGTGGTGGAATCTCCTCCCTTAGAACTTTTGAAGGTCAGGCTTGACAAAGCCCTGACTGGGATGATTTAGTTGGGGACAGGTCCTGCTCTGAACAAGGAGTTGGACTAGATGACCTCCTGAGGTCCCTTCCAACCCTGATATTCTATGAAACACCTCAGGAATTCAGCCTGAGGGGGCCAGTGCTCACTCCAGAGCTGGAGAAGACAACTCTAGACTGATTGTGAAAGGAGACTGAAGACAGATCCCAGGGGAAAAGCTGATTTAATAAGAGACTTTAGACATTAGTTTGAGTTTTTGTTGCCCCCAAAGGGATCTGAATTAGATGCTACTCAACTGCAAGGTTGAGGTGTGCACAGTAGCAGATGGCCTACAGGGGTTTGAAGATGAAGACCCTTGCAACAATGCAGGGGGCGTGCTCTGGTGGTGAGCATACACGACAACACAGTCAACCTATTTAGGTTCAAAATACATGCTTTCATGACAGATAAATACCAACCTGCATCCTGCGGAACACCTTTCCTGTAATTACAGGAGAATGCCAGTTAGTCGTTCATTGTATTTATATATATATAAAATTTGAGTCCTCAGCAACCAGTCATTGTAATAGAGCCAAATGATACATAACTATTTTTTTAAAAAAGAACACAAACAAATGCATTCTACAGGGTGCTATAGGATTTTCCTTACTTTAAGAAAGATATTTAGGAGCATATAAATATTGCAATGTTCCTTTACTTTTTAAAATATATTTATCGTAAAAACAAATGTCCCTTCTAGATTTCATTTTTTTTTCTTTTTATAGGTCACCATTTCCTCCCTCATATCTGCCCCAGAACTCCTCTTCCAATCTTATTTTTTCCTTTTTTTGTGAAGAATTATCTCCCACACATTTTTTCTTCTTTTTTTTCCTTTTTCTGGACCGATGCATTCTAATCTGTAGTATTTTACATCTTTTTTGCATTGGTGTAAATGACTGCAGAATGTGCAAAGCAGTGAGGAATCAGGCCCTTTTTATCTATTTTATCTTCCTTTGAATTGAAATTACATTTTTTTTTCACTTATGGTCATAGAATTTCCTTTACCTTCATCCTTTGTCTCCTATCCCCTTTCTATTCAGTTCTTTCTCTCTCCCTATTCTGTATTTCTCACCTAGTCTGTGGTTTCTCCCTTTTTCTTTGTGTATGTGTGTGTAAGTGTGTGTGATCTCTTCCCTTTTCCTATGCCAGCTCCTATGATCTCTCTGCTCCCTAGCACTGCACTGCTATTTAAAGCAGTGGACACAACTGAGGCAGCGGATTGGTCAAGGGGGTGTTCCTCAGAGCTTTAGGAAGAGATAAAAGTGAGGGCAGTGCCAGAGCACTGTCAGGAAGCAGTCTATCACTCTTCCTTCTGCATGGCTTCTTATATCCTGCATCACTAATATCACAAAGAAAATCTGGGGTAGTAAGACCCCTCTAAACATCTCAGAAGCATTGCCCATGACAAGGTAGGAACACCCTTTCTGTTTTGAGTGCAGTAGGCAGCAACTATACGTTGTGAGGTACCTGCTATCTCTCTAGTCATTCTCAAAAAGAACAGGAGGGCTTGTGGCGCCTTAGAGACTAACCAATTTATTCGAGCATAAGCTTTCGTGAGCTACATGAAGTGAGCTGTAGCTCACGAAAGCTTATGCTCAAATAAATTGGTTAGTCTCTAAGGTGCCACAAGTCCTCCTGTTCTTTTTGCGGATACAGACTAACACGGCTGCTAGTCTGAAATCTAGTCATTCTGTTATCAGGATGGTATTTAACTCTCTCTCTCTTTCTCACAGAGACTGGTAAATCCTTCTCTGCCTCAAGGAGAAAAAAAATCTACTATGTGAGACTGACAATTTGTGAGAACTATCTGTCTTCTGCAATATCAGCCCAGTGCAAGAGAGTGAACTAATTAGTCCTGCTGCTCACTGCCTATTAGGAACAAGAAAAAATAGGGTCGGAACTCTAAGGTACTGTTTTAGTGACTGCCTAATGTTTTGTCCCATGCTACCTGTATAAGAAAGGGATAAGTGAGTTCTCTAAGCCTTGGGACATTTTCTAATAAGTTTTTTAGTTAATGTGTAGGCATACAGCACTCAGTCATAATAGCATATTTTGCCAGTTCAAAATAACAAATATATATATATATATATATATATATATATGTATAAATGAGGACTTGAATAACACAGATCTTTTAATACAACAATAAGAATGAAGTTCAACTTCAAATGTGAATATAGCTTTTGTTTTAATTATAAAGATTCAACATTGTATATGTCATGAAAACACTTAGGGTGACAACTGGAAATGCTGAGCTACATGGGAAGAGTATTTAGCTTCCATATGCTCACTTGCGTTTGTATAGAATTCCGTGTGGCTTCTATTTTCATACCTAAAAAGAAAAGAGTTTAATGAAAGCCTCATTTCATTTTGAGTTACTTTTGTACAGGTTTGAGTCATAAAAAGCCCAGGGGAATTATACAGGAGCACTATCTGATTGGAGCTGTGGATTGTAAACCTAGTACCTCATAAGTTTTGTTGAGCATCTTCAGCTTCCATTGCAGACAGCAGGAGTTGAGAACTCTCAGGATCAGGCCTCTTGATGAGAAATGGAAGCATTTTCCCTTTTCAGCCAGTTTAGTGTTAATGGAAAAAGAAGGTGACACAATCCTCAGATATGAAATCAGAGGAATACCAAGCAGGAATGGATATAGCGTTTACTGAGTGAGGTTCTTTGGCCTCTGTTATTCAGAAGATCGGACTAGATAATAGTAGTGGTTCCTTTTGGCCTTAAAATCTATGAAATATTGAGGCAAACTATTGGGGTTTTTTTAAGCATTCAGATTTTAATCAAGCTAGTTAAATGAACTGTTTTCTAATTTTAGGAAATGATTTTATAAGATTATTGTACATTTTGGATCCCTTTTAATAAAATGGAATGAGTGACAGATTCTGATAACTTTATTCACACTGCATAGAACTCTACCCCACAAACAGTTCCATTAACTTCCTATTCCTTTGATGAATAAAGAGCTACATTTTCTTTTAATCTAGCCCTTAACAAGTAGTCTAAAACAAGAGAGCTCCATGTGATAGTTACTGCAGTGTTCCTTGAAAGTCAACAGGCCTGCCTGGGCTATTTTGGACAAGCTCCTGGGCCAAGGGACCTTCAGCGAAGGTCCTACTGGTAGCTCCTCCTTTTCTATACCAACAGTGCAAACCCTAAGTGTAGTGTATCTTTACCAATAGGTAGTGCTGTTTTGATATTTTGTGTCATCTGTGTTCTGGGGCTAGTGGGGAGATGTGGACAGGGTAGAAAGGGCTAACAGGAAGTTAAGTCCTGTTCTGGAGGAATTTCTTGAAGTGTTCCAATACATCTTTTGATTTTTATAAGCAAGTATTTCAACAGACATGGCACACTTGGTGTGATTTAGCCTGGTTTCAGCCTGTGCCTGTATAAATGATGTCTCCAGCAGGGATCGCACCAGTGCAGCTACACTAGAGTGTTACAATCCCAATGTAGACAAAGCCTGAAGTAGACTCTAAACAGTAAAACATTTTCTACACTTATGGTACTGTTCACATATAGAGTAAACCTCTAAGATTTGATTTCTATGTTAAATTATCTTTAAAGAAATGGAATTTTTTATGTTAATAGGACGATATAGAGAATTAAAATATTTACTTAGCATTTAGAGTACAATATGTATCTTGGTGTGCAAAAAATAGTGTGATCTTGCATTACTTTAAACAGGTTCTGGTGAATCTCAGAGGAGCAAATATCAACCACATTTTGATAAGTTATTTTAGCTCTAGGTTATTATTTAATAGAAAAATGAATTGTATTTCAGTGATTATTTTCTGTATTTGTCAATTTTTTTGGTGCACTCAGACATGATTAAATATTAATAGAGAAGGATCGTATTAGATTCTACCTCATGTCTTTCATATCTGGACTCTGCAATATATTTCATTAAAATAGAGATTGCTATGTATTCAGAATCGCTGATACATCAGGGCATTGCAGTAAAATAATTAAAGGTTTTTTTCTTCTACTGAGTAACATAATTTTGCTTATAACAAATCCACTGGCACCCTAACTCTCAAACTATTGCTTAAAGATACATAATATAGCTCTATTATTCAAGAAATGTATTAGTGAAAAAATAGATAAAGACTTGGGAAAGATAGAAACATTTAGAAAATCTGAAGCCTATGATTCTTAGGCTTAGGTAGATCAGAAAGCTGTTAGCATTCAGGTTTCTATTTTCAGTGTGGACAAAAAAGAGTGATGTGGCAAGAAAATGGGAGTATTTGTGGGAATATTGTTTTCTCTAAGCAGTCCCTGACTCACATATAATGGTGAAGAATTTTACAATATTAAAAAATAAGTCACAAACATTTATGGCTACTGTTTGCCACACTGAAAGTGCAACAAAAATGACATTTGTTTTATAAAATTTCCCTGTGTTCTGTTCAGCTATACGTGAACAAGACAGACTGTAACCCAGCACAGCAGTATTTCCCCAAACCATTTCACATCTGAAAAAGCTCTGATTTAATCAGTCTGGAAGCCATGCTACTTTCCTTGCTATTTGTCACATTTTGTTTTGTCCTCATTCAGGGCAAATTAACAGAGATGAGTCCTTTCATTACTCCATCATGACTGGTGCTGAATAGAGCTGGTCCAACTGTTTGGAATTGTCAAAATTTTGGCTGTCAACAAATTTGCAGACTAGTCAAACATTTTAAAATTCAAATTTGTAATGATTGTTTTGCAAGACAAGTTTGAAATTTTCACATTTTTCTGTAATTTTTAAAACCAGCTCTAGTGCTAAATAAGTACCTGCACACAGGTCCACATCTTGACTGCAGTGCAGGAACCTACAGGTGGAGAAGCAGTGACCATTCCGAACTGTGCCTTAATATAATCTCAGCAATTTACAGATGCTAAGCCGGTAACTTCACTGCAGCCTTTGACATCAGTCGAGCAAGAGAGAGTTTCTGAAGCAGTGACCCACAGACCTCTGTTCCTTCTCATAATTCCAAAAAGACAGCTGTGGTGAGCTATGAAACTCAGAAGTCTGTACAGTGACATCAGACAAGCAAGTAAGATTTTCTTAAATGGTGAACATATAAATACAAGGTATTGACATCACTCCAGCAAGCTAGCGTTGCAGATTCAGTAACCCTTGGAATACTTGTGTTTAGCATCAGAAAAGTGGTGCTGCACACTGGGTGTCTTGCTGATGATCATTTCATCTTTCTTTGCCTCCTTTTCATTCCACTCAGCATAAGAGCTATGAGACTGCTCTTTCTGGGCATCACAAATTGATTTTATCATGCCTTTGTATTCTTCCCCAGTATCCCACAAAATATGAAAGGTATTTTTCCTAAGCAAGGCTAAATCGTCACAAATGAAGTTCCAAGACAACTCGTTCTGAAGATACCATACGCCAACAAAGGTGAGACCATTTTTCAAAATGAATTAAGGGGAAAATTTTCAGAAGCAATTAGTGACTAAAGAGTACCCAAATCAGAGCCCCATAAAAGGCCGACTTAAACAAAACAAAACAAAACAAAACAAAACAAGCTGAATTCCCTCCATCAAAAAATCAGACCTTTCTAAGGTTTCGGAAGTGGTGTATACAAAAACAGAGGCACCAAAACTTGCTAATCACTTTTGAAAATCTTGGCTCATAATTTTAAAGTTTTACTCTATCTTCTATAATTTTAAACTTTTACTCTATCAAATGTCCAAAAAAATCTTTTCCTGGGATGAAATGCAGCATGGAAATGTTCAGGAAGAAGTTCCTTTCTGTCAGCCTCAGGAGTGTGGATTAGTAGTTTAGTTTGAAAATTGATCTGGTAATGAAAAGCTAACTTTGGCCTTAAACTATAGAGTAGCTATGGCTATTCTATAGTAATTATGCACATATTTAGGGTCATAATTAATCTGAGAGAATATGCCATGTCACAAGAAGTAGAAATGAAGACTATAACTGAGTTGAAAACCAGGATTTAGATCTCTCTACTGAGTTCTTTTAACATACTTTTCTCCACCAGAAGGTGGAGAAAACTACTAGGGGAGAGGCCATTCTAGATTTGATTTTGACAAATAGGGAGGAACTGGTTGAGAATTTAAAAGTGGAAGACAGCTTGGGTGAAAGTGACCATGAAATGATAGAGTTCATGATTCAAAGGAACGGTAGGAGGGAAAACAGCACAATAAAGATAATGGGTTTCAAGAAAGCAGACTTTATCAGACTCAGGGAGTTTTTAGGTAAGATCCCATGGGAAGCAAGTCTAAGGGGGGAAAACGGTTCAAGACAGTTGGTAGTTTTTTTAAAGAGACACTATTAAGGGCACAAGAGCACACTATCCCAGGTCATAGGAAAGATAGGAAGTATGACAAAAGACCACCCTGGCTTAACCAGGAGATCTTCAATGATCTGAAACTCAAAAAAGAGTCTTACAAAAAGTGGAAACTAGGTCCAATTACAAAGTATGGATATATATAAAAAAATAACACAAGTATTTAGGGACAAAATTAGAAAGGCCAAGACACAAAACAAAATTAAATTAGCTAGAGACAGAAGGCATAACAAGAAAACATTCTACAAATACATTAAAAGCAGGAGGAAAACCAAAGACAGGGTAGGCCCATTACTCAATGAGAGGGGAGAAATAATAGCAGAAAATATGGAAATGGCAGAAGTGCTAAATTACTTGTTTGTTTTAGTTTTCACCAAAAAAAAATAGTAGCAACTGGACATTTAACTTAATGAATGCAAGTGAAAATGAAGTAGGATCAGAGGCTAAAATAGGGAAAGAACAAGTTAGAAATTACTTACACAAGTTAGATTATAAAAGGTAATAAGGACAACCCAGGGAATTAGAGACCAATATGCTTAACTTCAGTACGTAGAAAAATAAAGGAGCAAATAATTAAGCAATCGATTTGCAAACACCTAGAACAGCATTTCCCAAACTTGGGATGCTGCTTGTTCAGGGAAAGCCCCTGGTGGGCCCGGCCGGTTTGTTTACTGGCTGCGGCCGCAGGTTTGGCTGATCGCGGCTCCCACTGGCTGTGGTTCGCTGTGCCTGGCCAATGGGGGCTGCAGGAAGTGGCATGGGCTCAGGGACATACTGGCCACCGCTTCCCGCAGCCCCTATTGGCCGGGCACATCAAACCGCAGCCAGTAGGAGCAGAGATCGGCCGAACCTGCAGACATGGCAGGTAAACAAACCGGCTGGGCCCACCAGGGGCTTTCCCTGAACAAGCGGTGTCCCAAGTTTGGGAAACACTGACCTAGAAGATAATAAGGTGATTTAACAGACAGCATGGATTTTCAAGAACAAATCATGTCAAATTGACCTAATAGCTTTCTTTGACAGGGTAACAAGCATTGTGGATGGGGGAAAAGCAGTAGATGTGGTATATCTTGACTTTAGTAAGGCTTTTGATAATGTCTCGCATGACGGGAATGGCAAACTGCGGCCACTGGGAGCTGCGAGCAGCCGTACCTGCCAACGCTCAGGTAAACAAAGCGTCTCGCGGCCCGCCAGGGGCTTACCCTGAACAAGCTGTGAACCAAGGTTGGGAACCCCTGTCATAAACTAGGGAAATACAACCTAGATGGAGCTACTATAAGGTGGGAGCATAAGTGTTTGGAAAACCATTCCCAGAGAATAGTTGCCAATGGTTCATAGTCAAGCTGAAAGGGCATATCAAAGGGAGTTCTTCAGGGTTCAGTTCTGGGTCCGGTTCTGTTCAATATCTTCATCAATGATTTCAATAATGGCTTAGAGAGTACACTTTTAAGTTTGTGGATGATACCAAGATAAGCGGGGTTAGAAATGATTTGGAGAATAGGATTAAAATTCAAAATGATATGGACAAGCTGAAGAAATGGTTTGAAATAAATAGGATGAAATTCAATGAGAGGAAATGCAAAAAACTCCAATTAAGAAGGAGTAATCAGTTGCAAAAAAAATAAAACATCATTCTGGGATGTATTAGCAGGAGTGTTGTAAGCAAGTAAATCATTTACTCTACATCATGCAGTTGATTAGGCCTCAATTGTAGTATTGTGTCCAGTTTCGGGCATCACATTTCAGCAAAGATGTGGATGAACTGGACAGTCCAGAGAAGGGCAACAAAAATGATTAACGGTCTAGAAAATATGACCTATGAGGAAAAATAGAGAAAATTGGGTTTGTTCAGTCTGGAGAAGAAAAGACAGAGCAGGGGCATGATCATAGAATCATAGAAGATTAGGGTTGGAAGAGACCTCAGGAGGTCATCTAGTCCAACCCCCTGATCAAAGCAGGAACAACACCAACTGATAATAGTCTTCAAGTACATAAAAGATCGTTACAAGGAGGAGGGAGAAAAAATGTTGTCAATAATCTCTGAGGGTAGAATAAGAAGCAATGGACTTAAATTGCAGCACAAGTGGTTTATATTGGACAGTAGGAAAAACTTCTTAACTGTCAGGGTAGTTAAACACTGTAATAAATTGCCTACGGAGGTTGTAGAATCTCCATCATTGGAGATTTTAGACAAACACCTGTCAGGGCTGGTCTAGATCAGTGGTTCTCAAAGACGATCGGCCGCTTGTTCAGGGAAAGCCCCTGGCAAGCCAGACATATTTGTCTACCTGCCGCGTCTGCAGGTTCAGCTGATCGTGGCTCCCACTGGCTGCGGTCTGCCACTCCAGGCCTATGGGGGCTGCGGGAAGTGGCACGGGCCAAAGGACATGCTGGCCACCCTACCCGCAGCCCCCATTGGCTTGGACCAGCGAACCGTGGCCAGTGGGAGCCGCAATCGGCCAAACCTGTGGACGCAGCAGGTAAACAAACCAGTCTGACCCACCAGGGGCTTTCCCTGAACTAGTGGCAGACCGGCTTTGAGAACCACTGGTCTAGATAATATTTAGTCCTGCCCTGAGTGCATGGACTGGACTAGAAGACCTTTCAACGTTCCTTCCAGTCCTACAGTTCTGTGATTCCATATTGTGGGGCTGGAGGCATGGAATCACTGTGGGGAATGTTTCCTTGGTTCTTTTCTTCATTGGCTAGGTTTTGTTTTGTTTTGCGTGTCAATCCTGAAGCTCTAAAACTGAGTAGAAATGAAAAGGAGGGGTGGTGGATTGGTAGAGAAATATACTCAGTAAACTGCTAGATTTCAGGGACTGCTCTTCCAATCCAGAATAAGCTCATGTTACTGTCTCAGTACCTCCACCTTGCTGAACATTTTTGAAATCATAACCATTTGGGAGAGTTTCTGCCTCAAGACATCTAGCTTAATGGACTGATGTCAATGTACAGGCCTTCTTAAGATTACTTGTGGGTCCATTACTTCTGGCATCCTGGCTGAGGTCAAGGCACAGCCACCTCTAGTAGGATACCGGATCAGCACCTCTAACTTTCTAGAATGATGTGGAAGTTCAGTCTGTTGTGAGTTTACTGACTCACCACCTATAAAATGCATAGGCTGATACACAGGCTTGCATGAGGTTATTAGCCTGACTGCCGGTATACAGACTAGTTTTAGCCCAATTTCTTCCCCTTGTTTTTATTTTATATACATCCCAGCATATGCTATTAACATTGTTAATCATAGTCTTATCAGAAGTTTTATACTTCCACAGAATAAGCTATACAATCTCAGAAAGATCATGGTTGAAATTCTGGCCTTTCTTAAGTCAATGAAAACTTGCTATGGGGCTAGGATTTCACCCAATATTTCCAACTTGTTTACTTTATTCCATTTCCAGATATGGGTCATAGTTTGATTTAAATTTTGAGAGTTATGCTTTAACATATAACAAACTAGCTGTCAATAGTTCTTCCATGCCCCAGAAACGTTAATTTGAAGAAGAATTAATACCAGAGTAACAAACATAACATTTCAGTGGCTATTTTATCTTCTATTCTCCAATACATTCTTCTCTTCCAAAAGGAAACTGCTAATCCAAAACAGCAATGGAGACATTATCTAGCTCTGCTCTTCAGAAGCAAATCCCTACCCTGTAAGTAACACTTTTACACTTGGAGAAAGACTGAACAGTGTCACTGCGAGGTTCTGTTTTTTTCCTTCCTTTTTCAGTATAATCCTCCACATTCCAAAACACCCCTTCCACTCCCAAGGCCAGAGCTTCTGAGTAATGAACTATTTACTGTCACAGTGTGACTGACCCTTTTAAGTGAATCTGGGGTCAGCCCCACCTGTGGCTTAACTAATTAGCTGCCTCCCAGCCTGAGGGCGAAGGATGTAGGAAAGTCAGGTGATGCTTTAATGAACACTTGGGCTTTATAAGAGGACTAAGAGATTCACTCAATATGGAACTACAGGGAATATATAGGTATTTGTAGAAGACCATGACCCAGGGTCTCCAGAAGCTAAAAATAGTACTTCAGGGGAAGCAGCCTGGGGGCTAGTGCTGTATCCTAGGGCCAGAAAGACTTGTAAATGTAGCTTAGAAAGGGACTGGGATCAGGGTCCAGCTTGAAGAGAAACCCTGGAAGGGCAGAATAACTGTTTTGGTGGAAGAAGTTCTAATTTGGACTCTTGCAACTGCAAAAAGGGTTAAGATTGTTTCTGATTTGTCTGCAGGTCTAAGCCATATCTCCAGAATAGACCAGTGTCTGGAAAGCCAGGAAAATCCACTCCAGCGAAAGAAACTGAAGGCAGAGTGTGCCTTCAGTGCCGTGATTGGCTAGCAGGGAGTGTTAGGGGGCAGCCACAACACTTATGTCCATTTGCACTAGTAAAAGAACAAGGGTACATTCAGTGAAACAGATCACAAATTCAAAACTTTTCTTAACTCAGTATAGTCAGGCTCTGGAACTCACTGGCACAGGGTCCATACCTATCAATATTTGCAACCCCTGCCCCATCCCTGGTAGATTCTAACTGGCAGAAATATGCATCAATGCCTCTAACCCCTACAACCTCCCTCATACATCCCTGATCCCTCTTCATGTGCCTCTGACCCTCAATCCTATATCCCTTCTTACCTTGGGTGTCTTCTGGGAGGGGCCCACTGGGTACCCTTATGTAGGTTCAGGAGGTGCTGGCTGTTTCCACATCTCCAGTCTTCAGGAGAACACTCCTTTCTTCTTGATCAACATGAAAGAGAGTTCACAGGGATCACCAGGGTAGGATATACAGCTTCCTCTGTTTATTAGGACCTCTTTTCAGGCACTGACTTCAAATCGCTCCAACACACTGGGCCCATGTAGTTCCATCCATGGGTGGGTTTTGCTTGTCCATGTGATGGTAAAAACCCCTAACCACAGCTACTCCCCAACCGAGTTCTTCACCAGAGCTCACTTCTGTTAGCTAAACAGGCTGAGGGACTGGGCTTTTATTTCCTCATTTGCTTCAAGAGGAAAGGACAGTGGATTTCCAGAGCTTGTCCCTGAAGATATATAGAAGGGTATGGGAAAATCTTATGGGGAAAACCCAAAGGGATGGCAAGTCTGAGGATGTCTCTGAGGCCAAGAATTTAGAAAGATTAAAAAGAATTGGACACTTCTATGGACAACAAGAATAAGAACATAAGAATGGCCATAGTGGGTCAGATCAAAGGTCCATCCAGACCAGTATCCTGTCTGCCGACAGTGGCTAATACCAGGTGTCCTAGGGGGAGTGAACCTAACAGGTAATGATCAAGTGATCTCTCTTCTGCCATCCATCTCCACCCTCTGACAAACAAAGGCTAGGAACACCATTCCTTACCCATCCTGGCCAATAGCCATCAATGGACTTAACCTCCATGAATTTATCTTGTTCTCTTTTAAACCCTGTGATAGTCCTAGACTTCACAACCTCCTCAGGCAAGGAGTTCCACAGGTTGACTGTGTGCTGTGTGAAGAAGAACTTCATTTTATTTATTTTTAACCAGAGTTATAGTAGTAAATATTTCTGAAGTGTTAGTGTAACAGAGTTAGAGTAGTCAAAGGCTGGTTCACCACGCTCTAAGCTTCCTTACAGGGGCCAAATTAGAACATGGTTACATTAAAGGGAGACAGGACGGGGCTGGAAGGGATGAGAACTTTTCCCCCCTCTTGCCCTGTGCCAAAGGCATAGGTAGAAGCTTGCAGAAGACTTTATGTTGTCAATAAACACACTGTTTAACCTCCCTGGTAGTGTTTGTAAGGACTGCTGAAAAAGCAGAGAGGAGGACCCCACCCCATGCCAAGTGGCTACAACAGCTGGAATTCTCAGGTGGTCTCTCATCCAATTACTAGCCATGCCAGGGACAGTTTAGCTTATAAGATTGGCTGCATTTACTCTGGTATGGTCATAGGTTTTGCTACTGCTCTGCTTGCCAAGATAACAAGGACTGTCTCTCCTGTCACTGTGGGCATTAAAACTCTCATATGATTTTTTGTAACTCTTTTTACTGTTGAACTACCCAGTGCACAAGTTTGTTCATGCTGCCCAGTCTGCCGTGCCTTCTTATTGACATCCTTCTCTGGAAGGAGAAATCCTGGACAAGCCCCAACTTTTCACAGGGTGGGCTCTCCCTTCCCATGTGTTTCACTTTGCCAATTGGGAGTGGGTGAGGACTGAAGGTTCAACACTGTGTGCTTTATTTACAACGTCTGATACAGGTTTGCTCCCACAACATAAGGCTTTCTCTAAGCTTCTGCCTACACCCTAAGCACAGGGCAAGAGGGGCGAGAGAGGTCACTTCTCTGAGCAACTTGGCTTTTTTTATTCTCCTTCCAGCCCACTCTTCTCTTTTTTAACCATCTCTATCTGGGGTGCTAAATCCTCTTGTTAACTGGTTAATCACCCTGTCCTTAATTAATTTATCTTCTCAGTTTGGCCTCTGTGGGGAAGTTTATGGAGTGCCCAAAGTGGTGAGTCAACCTTAGGTTACTGCTGCTCTGTCACAGGCTATAAAACCTCCTGCTTCAAGGTATAAACAAATCTCAAACTAATGGGAATTAGGAGGCAACATCACTGAGAGGTAGATTGTTGCACATGCCCTGTGGGGTTTCTTGTACCTACCTCAGAAGCATCCAGAGCTGGTCACTGCCAGACACAGGCTAACCAGTGCTCTGATTAATTGTGACAAATTACATGTTCTTTGTATTTATTTGTTACATTCAAATTAGAACTTCAACAATCATTCCAACACACTCTGTCTCTGAGCTTTCTTCTTCAACATGATTTTTAGATTGTTGTTTGCACTTTAATTTTCTTTTTTAAGTTTTAACAGCTGACAGTCCTTTGCTATTGCTAGTGAATTTTATTCTGAATCTTTTCACTGATCATTTGACTGCATTTTTATTTCTACATATTAATCCCAGCACTTTCAGGAGTTTTCATGTAAATCTTTTATGATGGTCCATACTATGTGAAAAAAATGCTGAAGGAAAATCCCCACTGGTAACCAATCTCTGTTCCTTTCAATTCTTCTGTTATTTTATTTAATGCCCTACCCAGTCTTAGGATCAAGGCAGAAAAATCTTAATCACTTTCTGTTGTATGACCTTGAAAACTTTTCTCACTCAGTTTGCTATTTTTTCTCATGATAGACTCCTCTTGGTGATATTAATGGAACCTCACTATGAAATACCTTGGTCTGTTGCCAACACTACAGTGAATGTAGAGTGCTCTGTCAATTAGTTTCTTCTGCACTTTGTTGATCAAGCAGCTCTTCTAATACGTGCTAAATAAACCCAATGGGATTATCATTCTCAGAATTCCCTGGGCAGCCTTTTAATTAATATATTATTCCTCCCCTCCTTGTTTTCAATGTCATCCTATTTTAGTTGCATTTCTTTTTTCCCCACTGCTTTCATTTTTGTGTAGATTAGCTCCCACTTCAGAGTGTTCTCTCATTCTTTTCTCCATGGTAGAAGAGATGTTGCTTTGTTCTGCATTTAGAGCTAATATCTTAGAGTTAATATCAGCTCCCATGGGCTTTCTCCTCTGCCTATAACTTTTTAATATCTGCCTCTGCTGCGGATTGATTCTTCTCTCCTTTGTCTGCCTTGAGAGACTTGTGTGCCAAGTTCTCTTTTTTCAGAGAGCTGTTTTGATTCCATTATAATATTTTTTCTTTGGAAAGAGACTTTTTGGTTTAGGTTTATCCATTTATAAAGCTAACTTCTATAATTTTATTTTGGAGTGGGGAGAGATTAGGGGGTTAATGTACATAGACTTCATCCCTTTCCCCCTTGGAATAATTGGCTCAGGCAGCTATATCCTGTGGGTGACAGCCATGGTTCTTATTCTTAACCAGTATCTGTAATCCTGTGCTCTTGCAAAGATGTAGTTCCTAAAGTCATGTGTGTGTTTAGAAAAAAATAAGCCAAAATGGGACGGTAACAGACCATGTATCCCAGGGATTATTTAACCCGGTGATATTCTAAGCATAAAGAGCTCTCACCCTGCTTGTATCTGATTCCATCACTTCACACTGACTCAGAGATGCCATACTTCAAAATGATGTTTGGGTTACTGTGTTTTGTGAATTGTGTTGTGCTGATTTGTGTGGGTGGTGAATGATGTGGTGTGATGCTATGAGGGGTGTGTATTGTTGCTTGGCAGCTGGGCTAAGTAATCCACTGTGAGTGTAATCTCCTCGATACAATCATTGAAATTGTTGTATAGAAATTACCTGTAGAGGACAGTTGGTTATTGGCTGAGTTACCTCTGATATCACAATGGTTTAGTTTGGACTCACATGGCACAGATGCAGTCGTTGCTGTCACATGGATGTAATTTGTAAAGTCAAAATGTCTGAGAACTTAAAAATTGGATGTTAACAGATCATGAACCCCAGTGATGATTGAACTTGGTGGTATTCTGACCAAAAGAGCTCTCAACCACCACTTCACACAGGCTCAGATATTTGAGGTTTCACACTGATATTCCTGGAATTGTGTTATATAGAGAAAACAAACAAACAAAAATCATCAGTGAGATGCTAAGATGCAGGGGCTGTTGATACTTAGGCCTCTGTGAGTTCATGACTCAGTAATCATAGTTTGATGAGCAGGTTTCAAGGCAAAGGTCCCTGAAGGTTCCCTGTTCAGCACATTTAGCTTTCTGGGCTAATGTAAATGCCCTGGCCTCTGAGACTTTTCAGCTTTAGCACCTATATCTTGGTGGGCTGGTAAAACAGTTGTACTGGTTTTAGTCCAGGGATTGCTGGTTGTCTTGTGATGATTTATTTGTCACACTTCATCAGTGGCTCCCCACCTCTACTTCGGTGAGGATATGGTCTGAAGATTTCCAGTTTGCTGGACTGGTCACAAAGCCCAGTCACTCTGACTTGGTACTCGCTTGGTAAGTTTTGCTTTCTGTGCTGATGTCAGGATATAAACCTTTCTGAGCTTTGCTAGCGCAGTAGCTCTAACTTACTGGACTGCGGTGAAGACCTTATCCAGCTAAAACTACTCATTTGTTTTCATTTGACTGATCAAGAAAGACAAAAAATAAGCTACTTCTGAGCAGCAAGGACAGGTGACATTACTGTTTTATTAGGAACTGTTCATCTTTCAAGCAAATGTGGTAATAGTTACTCTAGATAAAACAATCTACTGAGCTGGTCCAAATGTCCTTTGTTGAATAACATAGCCAGGAGAAAATGAAAGAAGAAAGTGCTGGGTGAAAGAAGGGGAGTAAAGAGCTCATGGTTCTGTAGCTGTATTGAAGTAATAATTTTCATGAGAGTTTCATCTCATTTTTATCACTAATATTTGGAGAAAAGATAATATAATGAAATTCTAAAAAATTGTTTACCAGCCCCATTGAACACATTGTAGAGATTGTCTCTTGAGCAGAATCCAGAAGTAAAAGTATTTTTGATTAAATTTAATTGTTGCTTATTGCATTTTTAGTGAAAATAAGTTTAAAAATGTACTCCTGCTGTCAAATCATTTGATGGTACTTGTATTATCACATCATATACATTAGCCCTGACATCTGTGTTTCCTATTGTCGATAATTATAAAGAAATTATTACACTTTGAACATTGATTCAAGTAAAACCTAAATATATTGAATTTGGGAATATGATTTTTTATCATTGGGGAAAACATAAAATGAATGCCGGTAATTACATTAAGGGGTCTGTAAAAATAGCCTGTTGTACTTATTGGCTTCAACATGTTCAGTAGTATATAAATTTAAGTAAGATTAGAACTTCAGACCCAGGATAAAGGGAATCATAGAGAGATGTTAATTTTTTTTTTCTGGATGCCTGTTTATAAAATCTCAGACTATTGATTCTCCAGCTTTATTAAATTGCATATGTTAATATGAAAGATTTTTTTTGTATTTGTTTGTATATGTTTGCACAGAGATCTAAAGACAGGAGAAAAAGTTGAATATGTTCTACTGGACTAGTCAAACAAGCCAAGGTTAATAGAATTACACCATCAGTTAAATTCATGGAGAGTGAGGTTGATATTGACATTGAAAAATGCAATGCTTGGTTTTTTAGAGGCACTTTTGTATCCAATGCAATTAAGACAGGCATAGATGTGAATATGGTATTAGCTGCTATAAAACGGAGTTACTCTAAAACAATTAAAAAACATTATTGGAAATTTATGGATTAATTTATTTATTGTATGATCTCAACCAATATTAGGTATTTTAAGATGAAATTTTGCAAATGGGAATAAAAATATAGATTTAGACTTATTTGTTAGATACAGATCATTTTAAAACAAATACATTTTGTTACAGAATAATTATGAATCACAATTTATATAATCAAGGAACTAATTATTTATTCATTATTATTATTATTATTATTTTATTATCTATTTATCACTATGAATCAAATTCTGCCCTTGGCTTCATATGTAATGTCAGTAGGAACTGTGCATGCATCTGAAAGCATAATTTATGCCTAATATGTAAGAGGAATGCAGGCATCCAGCTGAAAAAATTTTGAATGAAGTGGACTTTCACTATGATAGCTGTCAGTTTCCCAGTTAGTCCGTTGTTTGACAATAAGTACTAGTATTGTGACGGGTTTTCAAAATTACCTGAGGAAAAAGTAAAGCTCTCCCCTACCACTGACTTTCAATAGAATTTGGGCACGAAGCTCCCTTTGTCACTTTTGAAAATCCCACCCTTCTTAAAGTGGGGTAGGCTTTTTAACCTGAAGAATGATTTATTTTTAATATAAATATGCTAATACAATAAACTTGTTTTCTGACTTTCTTGTATGTAGTTCAAAAATGCTTCTGTATGAAGGACATTTATAATCTTGTCAACATTTTTCTTGAACTCAGTAGATTGTATTTCACTTTTGACACAAGAAAAGTGTGAGGGGGGAAAAATGTGCCTCATTATAGTTCTATAACAAATGGAATGTCACTCATAAAAAGTGATAGTGATGTGGGTTTGGAACATTTAATTGTATTTTCAGTTGATACTAAATTAATGTGTTGTTTTTACCCTTTCAGATAATTAATAAAATAAAACCAGTCCAAATATGAATTCCTGTGAAACCCTATGGATACCTCAAGGTATCCAACCCTCCCTCCCCAAAACTCTTTATATTGTGATTTATCATTACCCTGTTCTGCCACTGAACATCTTCTTTAAACTGTTCCCCAGTCTGCAATAAATACCACACAATTCAGTTAAGATGAAATTCACTTCACCTAAATAACACCTCAGTTATTGTAGTATATGCTTATGAAGTGTAGAGTGGTCTGGAGTGGTCATATCCACCCATTCAACCAGCGAGCAGCGGCTATTTTAACTGCAGCATCTTGCACGTTTGGTAAGGATGCCCCATGTAAATCTATTTCCCATGGGCCCTGCCACAACCTGACCCAGTACTCCTCTGTGAATTGTCACCAGTCTGATGTGAGTAGATCCAATGTGATTCTAAGAGCCCCAGGATCTGGGTAGTGGCTGATCACTGTTCCTAAATCTAGGTCATTAGGGCACACTCCCTGGTGCACTCCCAATGTCTGGCACCTTTTTGGGACCAGGGAAAGTCACAGTGTGTCTGTCTTAGACCCCAGAAGCAGTGCCACAGGCCTTTGGAGTCCCCAGTATTTTATCACATTCACACCAGGCTGTGGGAGATCTGGTTTCTAGAGACAATGTGGCAGGAAAAGAAGGAACTCAGGCTTAGCAAAGGGATTTCTTAACGACAGACACTTTAACTTTTAAAGCACACTAGAGTTACAGACCTTCTAAACAAAATCCTAAGTGCAGTCTCTCTCATCTGGTTTCACCCCTTCTGTAAGGGTGAAATCTGGTCAGCATCCTCAGGCCAGGCCGTCCATCTGGTCTTCTTGGTCTGTTCATCTTTCACATTGTGAAAGCTTCTACGTAGAGTCATTCAAAATCAATGGGCTATCAATATAAAGTCCTTTGTCCCATTAGGAGACATTCAATGCTGATGGCCCTTGATGGCTCCCCCATAACCCCTCAGACATATTTTTTTTTCCAGTAGATGTCACAATGCTTGCTCTAATCAACAAAGAAGTTTGCAACACAACATATTAGGCCAAACTCCAAACTGAAGGTTGCAGTATCAGACATGCCAACTCTTACGAATTAATCACCAGGGATGTGATTTATCAGTAAAATTAAGCTGTGGCTAAAAAAAAATTCTGACATTGAGAGTTCTATCTCCAGATCATGAGTCAGGACTAATTTTACTTAGAAATTGCTGTGGTGGCTGCGGCTCCCACTGTCAGTCTGCTCCAGGCTGTTGGGGCTCCTGCTGACAGTGGGAGCCACAGCTGTACATGTGGCAGCACTCCCTGGTTTGAAGCAGTTTCCATCATATATCGGGTTTACAGTTTTGTTAAATGGCTTTCAGCACCCCCACTATGAAAATTGTTCCAGCACCTCTGGCCACAGCCACCTGAGGTGGACTGAGAGCAGGAGCCCCAGCTGCTGTGAGGAGAGGCTGCTGCTGTGAGCCCCAGCCCCAGGGCTCCTGCTGTCAGCCTGAGAAGTGGGAGACGAGATCCCACCACACCCCCCAGGTCTGGAGAGGGTGAATAACCCTATGAGGAGCAGCGATGAAGCTGAGAGGGCTGAACTATGGCCTGGGAGCTGTGGGGGGCTGAACTGAGGAGGGTGAGTACTAATGGGGTAGGGGGCCTGTATTGATGGTGGGTTCTGAGCAGATGGGGTGAGTTCTGGGAGGATGAACTGAGGTGGTGGGGGTCAATGGGGTTAGACAGGCTGAACTGATGGGGTGGTATGATGAGTACTGCAGGACTGAACTAAGAGGGGGCTGAATTGAGGGGGGTTGGGTGGGGACAGAACTAATGGGGGACTGGCAGACAGGATTAATTGATGGTCAGGAGATGGTCAGGTGGGGGTGAGAGTTCCTGCACAAGGGCCAAAATCACTTCATCCAGTACATATGGGAGAATGGACAACATTAATTGCCACATGTCCTGTGGATGGGCAGAGGGAGTTCAAACTCAAGAGAATGACCTAAAAAACCACAATATAATCTTAATAAAAAACCTCATGATGTTTTTTTTTGGGGGGTGAGGTCTGACTCATGAGTTTTGATCTCCTGATTTTTGCAATCCTGCAGTACAGAGTAGAGACACTGAAAAAAATGAGGTTCACAAAACCAAACTGGGATTTGTTACAGTCTCTCTGGGGCTCTACTCCATTTCTACCATTCTCACTAGCCAAAGCAGTGCTGGCACAGAAAACCACTTGAAGATCACCAGCGCATGGGAGTGTAAAATCATTACTGCATGGGCCCTCTTTTGGTAACGCTGCCATGCAGCTGGAAAGCACAATGTAAGTGGCCCCTCACACAAAGGGGATTTTCATCCTTAGAGAATGAAGCCTACTGATTACATTTAATATCCATATTGAGTGTTAGGCCTTACTGCACTTGGACAAAATAATTATCAACTGATTTATACAGAGCCCATGCTTTATAAGATGGCAAAAGAAGGGAGTAAAAAAACCTTACATGTAATTTGTGAGCACACAACGTCAACTGCTATCACTATCTGTGTTCCTATTTTTGTTTTTCTAGAGGTAAGGTTTGGAAGCCGATCATGTTACATTAATATAAATTTTAAAATGAGTCATACTCTGCTCTGAGGGTACAATAACACTGGATTTTTTATATATTGCAGATGAATGTTAATATGTCTAGCGATGGCAAATGTGTAACCTGAATTAAAATATTATAACGTTTTGCTGTGTAATTAATTCCATTACTTTTACATATATATTCATATCTTGAGAGTACCATAGGCAAAGTGGAAATATAGTCTGTGTTTCAGTATAACCTTCTATTGTAATGCACAATTCCAAACTTTGTGTTCAGAATTTCTAGCTATAGTAAATATACTATGCAGGAAATGCAGTGAGCATCAAGAACAGGAACTGTAAGCCTGTATAGAGGAGTAAGGGGTCCCAGCGTGCTCCTCTTACTCCACTGCATGTTGTGTAGCGGGGAATGCTACTTACCCCACCTGTACAGGATACTGGGGGAGAGGAGTACACAATGGATGAAGTTTTGGGTTTGCTTCCCACCCCAAGGCACCAGTCAGTGCAGGGGGAGTATTCTGATACAGGGAGGTCCCTGGTATAATCTGCCCCTTATCCATTGTTTTGCATATCCATTGCTCATCAATAGGGAAACATGTTCTGATTCACGTTGGTCCCAATCCACATGTCTGTTGTTTGCAACTTACTTACTTCACCTTTTACATCACTTTTATATGGGTGCTTAGCACCCACCAACAGCCAGCCCCCACCCCCAGTGCCTCCCATCCACCGGTGTCCCACATAGCCACAGATCAACTCCTCCCCCTCCCTCCCAGTGCTTTCTGCCTGCCGCGATCAGCTGTTAAGCAGCATGCAGGAGGTTCTGGGAGGGAGGGAGAGGAGCGGGGATGGGGCGTGCTTGGAGGAAGGGGTGGAACTGGGTGGGAAGAGGCGTGGTGGGATGGAGGTGCAGGTGGAGGGGGGGTGGCAAGAGGCTGGGCGGGCCATGAGTACAGTACTGTACAGTACAATACTACCCATCATGAGTGGAAAACGTGTTCAAAGTGTTGAGTGGGTTTGTGTCTAAGTGGCAACATAAAAGTGTAACATTAGAAGTGAAATTAAATGTTATAAAGCTTATTGAAAGAGGTGAGTGTGCAGCTGACATTGCTCATATACTCAGTTTGTCTGCTACGATTATATGCACATTTTTAAGAGTGCTGACTGAATTTGTGAAAGCACTAGAAGTGCTATGAAATTGTCATAGATGAAGATAACTAAACAAAGAGAAGTACAATGGAGAAGATGGAACGTTTGCTAGCTGATTGGATTGATGGCTTCCATCAAAAGAAAATGCCTGTGAGTTTAAGCTTGCGTCAGGAGAAGGCCAAAAGACTGTATAACAATTTAAAGGAAAAAGAGGGAGAGAGATTAACAGTGGAAAAAGAGACCTTCAATGCTAGTCATGGATGGTTCCACAGATTCCAGAAGCATGCCAATCTACATAGTGTAAAACTCACAGGAGAAGCGGCTACTGCAGATGAAGAAGTGGCTGAAATGTTTCCTGCATAGCTAAAGAAAATTGTTTTGGAAGGTTGCTACTCTCTGAAACAAGCTTTTAACATTGATGATATGTGCCCTTACTGGAAGAAGATGCCAGCGGGAACTTGTATTTCTCGTGACGAGAACACTGCTCCTGGATTCAAAGCCTCAAAAGACCGCTTAAGCCTTCTGCTTGGGGGAAATGCAGAAGGCAATTACAAGTTGAACCCCTTGCTTGTCTACCACAGTGAAAACCCAAGAGCAATGAGGGCCTATGTCAAGTCTCATCTCCCCATGATTTGGAAGTCGAACAGAAAGGCCTGGATAACATGCAATATCTTCTGTGAGTGGTTTGTAGACCATGCTGTCCCTGAATTTAAGGCTTACTGACAGAATGAAAATTTGGCTATTAACATTCTCCTTCTGCTGGATAACACAAGCACCCATGTACTGGACTATGAAGCCCTCTGCCCGAACATTAAAGTCCTATTTTTGCCACCCAACACCACATTGTTGCTGCATCCTATGGACCAGGGTGTAATGGCCACAAGACTTACAACCTGTGGAGGACATTTTCCATGCTGATTAAGGAGATGGCAGGTGAAGGAAAGCCCAATGTAAAGCAGTTTTGGAAGTCCTACAAAATCTTGAATGGCATGGAAAGTATTGATGCATCATGGGAGGAGGTCACTTCGCAATGTATGAATGGCATTTGGTGCCGTGCATGGCCAAATGCTGTCCACAGCTTCATGGGATTTGCTCTCCAGCAAGAAATTGTCAAGTTGGTGAAGGATTCATAGATTCATAGATATTTAGGCCAGAAGGGACCATTATGATCATCTAGTCTGACCTCCTGCACAATGCAGGCCACAGAATTTCACCCACCACTCCTAAAAAAGACCTCACACCTATATCTGTGCTATTGAAGTCCTCAAATTGTAGTTTGAAGACCTCAAGGAGCAGAGAATCCTCCAGCAAGTGACCCGTGCCCCATGCTACAGAGGAAGGCGAAAAACCTCCAGGGCCTTCCAATCTGCCCTGGAGGAAAATTCCTTCCCGACCCCAAATATGGCGATCAGCTAAACCCTGAGCATATGGGCAAGATTCATCAGCCAGATACTACAGAATGTCAGCTTCAAGGAGGTGAAGGAGGGGGATGTAGAGGAGTTGTTGGAGTCTCATGCTGAGCAACTGACAAATGAGAAACTGATTGAGCTGGACCAACAACGGATATCTGAAGAAAGCAAGGATGACGACGATGTAGGGCAGGAAGCTAGGAGTCTGATGAAAAATAATCTCTCTCTCATTTCTTTGTATTACTTGATGAGATAATGGAAATCATATAGACCGGTGAAACTTTTCATGAACGGTCTGCCAAAATCTCCAGGGCTCTCAATGATGCAGTGGCTTGCTACAGGGAGATCCATAATTCAAAGATTAATGCAGGAGAGCAGACATAGATAAAATCCCTTTTTTAGGACTTCTGCAACCGAAAAGCCAGCCACGGAAAAGCCATCCCAGGAAAACCCAGCCACCAGCCCTATCTAAGTTAAACATAATTGACACGGTTTTATATTACTGTATTTGCTGTATTAAAATGTTCTGTGTTTGAACGGTGTTAGTAAGGTTCTACATTATTTTGTTCAATGTTTTATGGGTAAAATGTGTACTGTATAACCTGTCATTGTAAAAAAGTACACTGTTAGGGAAAAAGAGCATTGTCATAGGCGAGTGTGGTGACATTGTAAATGCACCCCCCTCCTTATTCCATTATTTCTTATGGGGAAAAAATCCCCCGTATCCTCAGTTTCAGTATCCGTCACCCTTTTCAAAAACGCAACCCCAATGTATATATTTCCTGATTAATTACTTTAAATATTTGGGTATTACACTCATAATATACTCAAACCAAATAGAATTTGCAGTTAATCTAATATAGACTCATATTTAAATATTCTTACATTGGTGGAAAGATGGACTGTTTTAAAGCTTAAATTATACTGTACAGTTATGGTAAGAACTAAATTTAGCAGAGGATTCCAGCTTTGTGTAGTTCAACTAAAGAACTGGAAAATTAAATAATCCTGTTTAAGTTCTTGTGATTTGTCATAAAATTAAAAATCCTTCTCAATGAAGGAGAAGAATAAAACAGAGAAGTAATTAGGAAAAGAGTAGTTCTGTCCTTTCCAGTGGCTTAACCCCACTACCTCTAACATCATGCTTCCTAGAGAGACACGGCGCATGAGGTAATATCTTTTATTGGACCAACTTCTTTTGGTAAGAGAGACAAGCCTTCAAGCCACACAGAGGTCTTCTTCAGGTCTGGCAAAGTTACTTCGAGTGTCGCAGCTAAATGTAATTGTTTACCATAAGTTGTTAGCACATTATCTAAGGGACGATCCAAGATCATATATAGCTTAGTGGGTTACAGATTGTTGTAATAAGCCATATGATCTTGAATGGTCCCTTAGAATATGTGCTAACAACTTACCTTACATTTAACTGTGATGCTTGTAGTACCTATCCCAAACCTGAAGCAGATCTCTGTGTGGCTCAAAAGCTTGTCTCTTTCACCAACAGAAATTGGTCTAATAAAATTATTACCTCCCCACCTTTTCTCTCTAATATCCTGGGAGGGAAATGGCTACAACTACATTGCATCATACTCCCTGTAATTTTATATGATCTAGAAATAGAGCCAAAAGAAAGAAAGACACAATTCTATTATCATGACCAAACCTGGACCAATGCTTATAGGGCCAGGGAATTGGAAAAGCAACTGTAGCAGGTTTGAAAAATTCATGCTAATAAGTCATCTTGTTCAGAATGTTCCTCCGGAAGGCAATGAACCCATGAGATGCTGAGTCAATGCGAACAGAGAGTTTGCAGCACTTCACAGGATTTGCTCAGCATTGGGCCAAACAGGTTTTAGTTGTGGACAAACTACCTGGTGGAGAAAGCCTTTCATGACCCAGAAGGTAGCAGTCAATCCTTTTAGTTAATATTTAATCTATGAGGCATTATGAGACTGTGTTGCTGGAGATACTGCTGTTTGGATAAGATATAAAAATGGAAGTTTTGACTACTTGTGGCTAAAATGTTTCTCTCCTACTTTTAGGGACAGTAGGACTAATAATCCCAGTTTTAGTCTTCCTACCTAGATCCTGTCTAGAAGTAGTATTTTTATATAGTACACATAAGTAGTATCCAATAGATTTCAGACTTTCCATCTGTAGTTTTGATTGGTGGAGTTACTTCTCATTCTCTTTCTGACAGTCTGTCATATATTGCTGCCGGTTCCTTCTGTTGAAAAAAGCATTAGCGTAAGATATTATTTAAATGACATATGATCGGTGGGATGCTGTAGAAAATCCAATACCTAGTTTTACTTTAATTATTCATAAGATAACATACAATGTCTTTAGGTCTTGGTCAATTAAAAAAAAAAACACCCTAATTTACCTGAAAGTGAGATGAGTATGTATTCAAATGTGAACTGAGATGTTCAATTTCATGATCACAGATTAAAGCTCAGCTAAGAAACTAAAGAATCATTATTCAGAAGCTACCGGTATTAAAATTGTATTTATTTGATATGAAAACATAAAAATGCCATTTAAAAAAAATCTCATGTCTGATTCTGAAGCACAAAAAAAAGGGGGGGAGGGGCTGATGCTGCATAGTACAAGTGCAGGGTGTTGTACATATAAATGGAAAATAAAAAGTTGTCCAGAACAGGAGGTACAAGGCAATCCAGTTCTGCATTAATGAAAACGGTGCCATGCAGTAACCAACATATGCCTGCTTACTAGCAGAATTAAAGCCAAAGAGAGGAGTTCATAACTAAGGGCTTCATTAACATGATGAGGATCACACTTAAATCAGTTTGATTTAACCATTATCAGCCCAGACCCCATCCCATTTAAATTCTGGAATAGGTTTACAAGGGCTTGAAACTTAAATTGATGTAAATGTGGAGCACAATGTCTACACCCTGATCCTACAAGTCTCTATTTGATGGACAAAAGGGCATGTAAGGTTATTGAACTCAAGGGCAAGGCTTAGTGAACAATACAAGTAAGCTTAAAAGCTAGGTATACTCTCAAGTCCTATGCAAAGCCACTCTCTTTTTTTTTTTTTCTTCATAGGAGTGCAGGATATGAAAAGGGATGGCTATTCACATAGAATGAATGTGATTTGTGACCCAGGTGTGTAGGTGTGATGTGGTGCTCGGCAAAGCAAAAGGTGTTTGCCTACTTTTCTTTTAGAAGCTGGAGCGTAGCTAAGCAAGAGCACTATGACTTGCACTTGTGTAGTAGCACTCTTAGGGTATAACTACTCTAGAGATTCTAATTTCAATTTAAGAATTGCTGTAGCTCACAAAAGCTCATGCTCAAATAAATTGGTTAGTCTCTAAGGTGCCACAAATACTCCTTTTCTTTTTGCAGTTACCTCTGGTTAGCTAACATGTTTTTACATGCTAGTCTGGACATTCAACAAATGTTTGATTTGGATTTGGCTTCCAACAGAAAGGAGTTTTGGTTGGCTTGGTTTACTCGTGTGCTGGCATTGTCCCAAATAATAATAATAATAATAATAATAATAATTAATAATTAATAAGCACAAGAATTAGCACATTCCCATCACTTCCAGAAACTAGAGCGCTGATTGGAGTGGGCTGGAAAAGATGGCTGGGACCATTTCCTGCTTATGTGGAGAAAGAGAGGGGAAAAAGGAAAGTTGATAAAGTAAACAAGGCACCAACTTCACCTTGGCTGAACCCTGCTTAACAAGGGTTTGTCTTCACTAGACTCTAAATAGAGTTAATCACTTGTCCATTAACTAACTAGCAGTAAAATACTCTAGAATAGATAAGCCCATTTTAGTGCAGGATTTGGTTATTCTGGGCTCCCTTTCATAACTCTTACATTGTGTTTATTTTTCCAGCATCCAGCTATGTAATGAGTAGGATCAAACTCATAGAGATACATTCTTACTATTTAGATTATAAGATCTTTAGGACAGGACTGTCTTTCTGTTATTTTTGTGTAAAGTGCCTAGTACTGTGTGCCACCAACTCCTGATAAGGATCTGCTTCTGCTCTCCGTTACACTAGAATCAATGAGGAATTACACTAGGCTGAAACTGGTGCCAGGACAGAATCTGGTCCCTTGATCTCTAGCTAAAAATCAAAAAGATTCATCAAGAAAATAACAAAACTATCTTAATCAAAGGAAGTAATGGCCACTAGCCAATAAAGCAGTCAGATTATTGTCATCATAAAGTGTTTTGCTGTCAGTAACTACATGTGAAGAATTGTGGCTAATAGAATGCAAATTAATGGAGGGGGGGAGTTATATGTATTTGATAAATACCTCAATTACCTGACAAGCTTTCTTACACTAGGTGCCAAGATTAACTATAGAGTCACACCACTTGTGACTTTTGTTATTTCTCATTCATGCTTTGACCACTTTTTTAATAATCAATTTTTTCTTCGAGGCTTCTGCCATGACACTTATCGTATGCAGTCAGATGAGACCCTGTAGCATCAAGGGTGCTAGAAAGCCAGCGTATTTTCAACAATTCAAAGGCATAAAACATGTTGTGCTGAATTCCTTTGAGATTCTTGAAACCCATTCTGAGCCTCTTTAAGAAAACCAATGAAAAGGCCGCAACTGGTTATTGTATTCCTATTAACACAGCATCAGCCTAAAGTAGAAGTGAAAAGAGCACAAGTTCCTATGAATAGAAGTAGAGAAGATAAAGTTGCTGAAAAATTGCAAGGAGGAATTACAGCAAGTAATTGGTTTGCTAAAATGTTAAAGACTTGGCATTTAATCCTGCACTCCTTTAGACTCAATTGAAATGACTATAGTTTTGCTAATGTTAATGACATCTCTGGGTATCACACATGCATAATGCTTCTACCAGGTGATGTTGACAACAACAAGGGCTGCATTTAAATAGCTAAGGGTCCCTTTTAAAACTAACAAACAGCACCAACTTGATCCCCTACCCAGAATTTGTGGGAACAATAAATGCTTTTCCTGGAGGTCTTTAAAGGCAGTACTTCCCCTACTACGAGCAACGAGTTTGTGTATGAAATTAAAAAAAAAAAGTGTATGGGGAAAAAGGAATACACATGCAGAAAAACACAAGAACAGGATATCTATATAAATGATAAATAAAATACTTCCCCGTCGTGACTTTGGAAGTAGTTTATTAACTCTGTTTCCCCACTTTCCAGTATGAGCATCTAATACATAAATGACACTTCTCCCTTCCCCATTAGCTAAATCCTACTCATGATTTGGTGTCAATGGATAGTATCAACCCACTGTCCTGAGGTACATTCAGATAAGACTGTCTCCACTTCCTGGAAAGTGATGCCTGCTCCTCACCTGAGGCTCCAACACCTGTGATTTCAGCTTTATGAAGTGGCTACACAGGAGAGGCCTCACCAGAGTTCACTCAGCTCTGCTATTATTCTCTACAGCTTCAACAAAGACCCTTTTCTGCATTACATGTCAAGGAGCCACTTCTTAGCAGTCTTCCCAATAGTGCAAGACCCTCAGTAGCGGAGAACCAGTAATACAGTGGGCTATTAAGCCGAATCCATGTTACTAGGGACACATAACTTGCTAAAAGGTAGGAACCCATTCCCTGTCTCTGTTTGACTGTGAAAGCAATTTTGGGTTTGTGTACAATTCTGGTGACTCCTAAATTATCAAGAGAGGAATTCAGGGCTAAAAGATTATGCAGATAAATCTTTCTCTATAGCCATACTTCCCCTGTTCACCAATAAATGTGTCAGAGAGCTCCTTCTTCTGAGGAGCTTCTGTCCACTTGGAGTTCTACGTTTATGCAGATGAAACAGCTAAAAGGCCATTCGTCTCCCTGTTCACAAGTAGTTGGGAGCAGAGGGCTCCTTATCCTCCATACTTCAGGCCACAGGGTTTACAAATAGTCAATGTAAACACAAGGTTGTAGTAGTTAAATGGAGAATGAGGAACTCTTGATGTATAGGAACATATTTTATTAGCAGACTCAGCTGTTTCTGATACAAGCTATCCAGCTCCCCCTCCCCAAAAAAACTCCAAACATACAATCAAAACCCCAACATCTACCAGAACCCCCAAGTAGTTACTTTACAGAAGTATCACATTAATACTCATGAAATAAAGTCCCAGCTTTAGTATAACTGGAAGATTACAGATCATTCATTACTCAATAAAGATAATTGGAAACAACAAGGAAGCTACACATACTGTGAGTTATGAAGAAAAAAATCTATCAATAAAAAGAGAAAAAAGCTACAGATACTAATGAGAGTTGGGATACATACAACTGAACTATTCTGGGCATTTGTATACTGAAGAGTAATGAATACTGTAATCAGAGAGGAGTGAAATTTTTTGACCTTTTTCCACCCCCAGAAAAATTGATATTCAGGTAGACCAAAACATATGGGAAATTCGTGCTGATTTCAGTAAACTCTTCTGGATGAAAGGAAAAATGTTTTTGAAATGTCAACGTTGTTTCATTGGACATGTATGAAACCAACCATTTCAATTTCTTTTTATGTTAGTGTCACAAAATGGAAAAAGAGGTGGTGGTGTCCTCCCTGCTTATGCCCACTAACCCACTGGTTAGGGAAGTTTCTAGGGATGTGGGAAACCCAGGTTTGAGTCTCTGGAGAAGCATCTTGAACACAGGTCTCCCCATAGACTCAGGTGGAGGTTCCCAAGCTTTTCATATTGTGTACCCCCTTTGAGATCCACCAGCTGTCCACCTACCCCATCTCTTCTCATCAGTGATACCTTGTGTGTTCTTCTTAACACTACATGTCGTTAGCTATCTGTCCGTATTTCAATTACTTACAGATATACTTATAGTATGACATATACAACCAGAAAAAAAAAAAACCTGACAGGTTCTGAACAAAGTTAGACTGGAGGTGAGGGATCTGTATGTCAGCATCTTTGTGCATCTGTGTTCTCATCTGTCTTCCCTCTTAAGCTGCATGGCCGGCTCAGAGTCAATCAAGTGCCACACACTTGATTAGCAGAGCCCCTTCCCCCGCTGCTCTGCAGCCACATTACTCCTGCCCTCTGCCTCTGCCATGGAGCCCCTGGCTGGCTCTAGGATTTTTGCCGCCCCAAGCAAAAAAATTTTTGGCCACCCCCACTTTTTTTTCCCATTCCCCGCAACCCCTGGCCGAACTCTGCCCCTTCCCAACGCCTTCCCCAAATCCCCGGCACCGCCTCCTCCCCTGGGTGTGCTGCATTCCCCCCCACCACCCATTGCTTCCTGCGGCTCCCCCCACCACCGCAACCCCCCACCCTAGCTCACCTCTGCTCCGCCTGCTCCCCTGAACACACCGCCGCTCTGCTTCTCCCCCCTCCCTCTCAGGCGAGGGAGAAGCAGCGCGTTCAGGTGAGCAGGCGGAGCAGAGGTGAGCGAGGGGGGGGAGTGAGCGCAGGAAGTAAGGGGGAGGTAGAGGAACCGCTCCCTGCCCCAGCTCGCCTCCGCTCCACCACTGCCACCTCCCCCGAGTGAGCCACTGCTGGGCTTCTCCTCCCTCCCTCCCAGGCTTGCTGTGCGAAACAGCCATTTCAAGCGCGGCAAGCCTGGGAGGGAGGGGGGAGGAGCAGAGGGGTGGCGGCACGCTCAGGGGAGCAGGCGGAGGCAGAGCAGAGATGAGCTGGGGCGGCGGGGGCACATTTCTAGGGACAGCATGGCCGGCTCCAGAATGCCGCCCCTAGAAATGTGCTGCCCCAAGCACCTGCTTGTTTTGCTAGTGCCTACAGCTGGCCCCGCCGGGACCCTCCTGCTTGCTGTGAAGAGCGGAGGAGTGGAGGGGGGGCGCTCACGTCAGGGTGTCCACCTCCCCCTACCTCCCACCCGCCCATGTACCCCATCTCCACAGAGCAGGGAAGGAGGGAACAGAGCTTAGGAGCAGGACTGAGCTGCTGGTGGCTGCTGTGGTCTGAATGAGCTTTCTGCTGAGTGCCTTAAAGAGACAGCACACGTCCCTCATAGACTTCCCCAGCAGCCAGCACACACACACTTTGTCTCTGTGTGTGTGTCTCTCTCACACAGACATACACACACACACAGTGTCTGTGTCTCTCACACATACTCACACACACACATTCTGTCTCTTTCACACTCACCTCCCAACACATACTTGTATTATTGTTGTTTGTTGTTACTTAGTACTTCCTGCAATGCACATATATTTTCTGTAATTTTATTCTTTCAAAGTGCTGTTATTTTAGTTTTTTGACTGGTCTATGCATTTCATAATTTTATTTCTCTCTTATGCTTACATTTAATTCTTTGAATACTGAGTTCTAAAATGCCTAACTTGTTCTGGCTGGAGTAATTATCCCTAGGTAATAATCATTAGCATAGGGACTGACACCCAGGTGTCCCCCTACTTAGGTGAGTTCCGCAACCACAAGGCTATGGAATCATTCTCATGTTCTGGCTTTATTTATACAAAGTGGAACAGCTTCAGCAGAAGAAATTGAGAGAGCCCCATCCCAGAATACCAATAGCCAAGTGACTAGGGGCATGTACTTTAGAAAGATGAGATGTGGGTTTCAGTCCCTGCTTCACAGAAGAAATGCAAATCTGAGTCTCCACAAGTACTCCTTTTCTTTTTGCGAATACAGACTAACATGGCTGCTACTCTGAAACATATCCTAGATGAGTGCCCTAACCATTGAGCTATTGGCTATTGAGGAGTCACCACCACCTTCTCAGTTTGGTGAATGTGAACCTAAGTCCCCTTGTGAAGCTAGCCCTTTATTTCCAAATTTCCTTTGCTTCTATTAAAAGAGGGGTTTAAAATATCTGAAAATGAAGTTCTTCATTTTGTATCAAAGAGTTTAATTCAACCAGAAACATCTTTTCCCCAACTTTTAGATTTTTCAGAACTGCCAGTGAACCAAAAACCAGCTATTCGTACAGATCTAACTGAAATTAGTTATTGTCTACAGGGGCCGGGGATGGAAGATAATTTTTTCTGATACATGCAGAATAACATTGTCAATGCTGATGACTAGAACATATCATTAGGGATATTACTCCAGGGTGTGCTATTGGTGAACTATGGAGTTATTCTTTAAATTAACTAGTTTATATCCGTATAGTACTATGAATACGAGTTATGTAAAACACAAAATTCAGTGGGGCTCCAGGAGGGACTGGCCCCCCACATGCAGCTCTCTGCCATATTGTTGTCCTTGTATTACTGTAACAATTATGAGAGATGATATATGTAGATAATAGAGAAAGTGCCAATAGGTGATGCTTAAGAACATGTAGTATAATTCCTGGCTTTGGTGAATCAAAAACACTTTCTAATTGTGCACTCCAAATTGCTCCCTCTGTGCTACTCTTTATGTCAGCTATTACCACAACCTAGAACAAACATGACTATTTATCAAGAACCTTTTCTTTTAAACATCTTCTGGTTATTTTCCCAAGCTTGTATGAAATGTTCACATAATTCTGGTACAAACAAATTTGACAGTGAAAAATTTTACATAGAAAGATGTTTAACAAACTTTATGAAATACTGTAAATATATGTAGCACTGAAAATGACCCATTAACGTGAGTATTTAGCTGCTTGTTCTCTTGGTCATCTTTAGGTGTCTAATATGAGACACCTCTAATGAGAGTCAGTTAAAGATCCCAAATCACTCGCTTAATAGATGTTTAAAACATGACGCTTAGAGTGCTGACTGCCCTGTTACACATTTCTACCTTCAGCTGAGCTGCAGGAAAGGCTACAGGCATTTCCCTACTGCTGCTGCTGCTACTTCCTGCTGCATGGGACCACTGTGGTGTCTGCTGAGCAGGCAGCCACTTTTCACAGCCACTACCCCCTGCTCTATCACAACCAGGAAGAAAGCTTGAAGGGAGCAGCAGCAGCACTAGGTCAGGGGCAGCTGGATATTGTCCCTAGACTTCTTCTCTTCCTCCCCTATCACACATTTCCTCCATACCCACTCTCCTCATAGCAAACACTACTTTTGCATCCCAGCAGCTCCATGCATCAACCCACCAAGTACCTGCAGCTACCATAGACATTGCCCAATTACTCCAATTTGTTTGTGCTCCCCTCCCCCCGCCACTACCACTCTGCCAGATTCCTGCCCAGACGGCTTCATTGAGAACCATCCACCCCTCATAGTAGTGCCCAGATATCCAGCACTCCCAGGTATCGTCAAGTACTCTCAACTACCCCAGCCACAGATGCCAGGTTTAATGCAGCTCCATGCCCTTGCATATGATCCTGCAAGCCCTCCATGACAGTATTGCAGTTGCCTTCAGTGCCTTAGTTCCATGCATGGAGGACTTGCTATCAACCCATAATGAAGTGGATGGAGATAATACTTTGCTTTTTGTATGAGAGCTGTTTTGAGAAGAGATTGCTCCTCTTCACTAGAATGGAGAGAGCCCAGGGACATCACGGGAGTGAACTTTGTCACATGAGGATAATTCTTGCCTGTACTGTTTTTGGAGTTTAGCTTGTGTAAAAATCTATGAATCACACAGTGACATTAGCAAGGAGTGAATCTCATATCTTGAGGCTGGAGTTAAAAATGCCTGGAAGTACCCTCCTGGAAGGCTGGAAGAGAAAAATATATTGGGAAATCACTAGAACACGTACAGAAAACAATTGTGCTTGGGCAGGACAGACTAAACAGCCAAATTAGCCTTTCCCACCTCTGATTTTGATGATATTGTGAGAGGTGTGAGCCGTGATAACATGAGCAAAACCCACAACAGAGCCTCTGTTTTGCCTCCAGATATGCTGCAGACATCACCACATACTGTGCCTTGTAAAATCAGTTGCTGTGCCTGCTTCTGAGGCCTTAGATCTGCCAACAAAAAGCAACACGAACGCAAATTGGAAAATAAATGTATTCTAAACAGAACAGCTATAGCTTCTGAAATGCATAAAATATAATACCCAGCGTGGGAAGAGGTCTGTCTGTTCCACATAACGGTAATAAAAATGGCAACATGACATTGCCAAATGTTTTGAAATAGGAAATAAACCCCTGTCTGCCAGAAGTATGCCCATGTAAATCCAGTTTTAGCCTTTACTGTTGTGGCATAGTTAATGCATGCAATGTAATGTTTTGGGGTCAATCTGTTACATTCCCTGAACAGTACTTTTTCAAAGTGCACATTCTTTCTTTGAGTTTTCCACTGCAGTAGCACATCTTAAAATATTAAATATGTGTATTCAAGAGTACAAGCTTATAATGGGGAGACAAGGTAAGTTGTGCCTATGGTAAAAGTTTGAAAAATTATAAGAGAAAGCTAAAGCTTTTCTCTGTGATGCCATATACCTGTAAAAGCTGCAGCCACTAGGTTCTGATATGCTGTAAATAGGGAGCATTTATCTCCCATGACTTGTCTGGTGTCTTCTGTTAGTGGGCGGCCTTTAGGGAATGAATCTTCTAGTTGGGCAAAGACCTCAGCCTGGGTCTACCTCCTCCTGCTACATCTGTTTGTACAGACATCAGCCATATGTTACTCAATTATGCATTTCTGCTTTTGGAGCAAATCTTTCATCATGTCAAAAGCAATGCAGATGCAATCTTGAAGACCATTGCTGCACAAAGCTTCGCTGAAGTGAGGAGATGCTTGGTTTTTTTTGCTTAACATAGTTTGTACCTTTACTTTTGAAACAAAGCAAAATGTGTCTACATCTTATGGATGAAATGCCATATTTACTGAAAGATATTATTTCAATGCCAGAGAAGTTGGCATTCAACATGGTACTAAGTGCAATTAAAAACTAGACAATGCAACCTTAATATTCGTCTTTATATAAACACACTGAAGTCAGGGAATAGCACTGTTGTTACACTTGCAATCTATACTCTGCCTCCTTGTGTACATGCATTATGATACAGTCTTTAATGATATAATCACAGACTAGATAGCACTGTCACTAAAGGTAAATGTAAAGAGTGATATAGGCTGCACTACCCCAGGAGTGGCCTCAGACACTGTTGCTCTCAGGGGGAGGAAGATGAAGATTCTAAAGGCCCAGGTCCATGAAGGGCCTTAGGTACTATGATGGTGAACACTGCAGCATCAACCTTTTAGATGCCTACAAAAGCCATAGGGACAACACTGTGATCTTCAAAGCCTATGTTAGGCGCCTAGGCCCTCTACAATGCATGGGGAGAGAAAACCATCTGAGACCGCAATTCACAAAGCCAACATGCAGAGTGGGGAGGCACCTAAGATAGCTATGGGGAGATGTTGACCCGAAGGGGGTATGCTAATCCCTACTTCTCTTGGAGATAGGTTCCTAAATCCTGGCTGCAGAGAGGCACCTATCTCTGCTTGCAATCCATGAACTGGGGGGGAAGATAGGTGATAAGCCACTTACCTCCTGTATGGGGACCAAAATAAAACAGTCCAATGGGGAAGAAGGCAGATTGCCACACCTTATAACCTTTAGCCCAGTGGTTAGGGTATTTACTCAGGATGTGGGAGGCCCCGCATCTTATGTCCCGCTCCTCCTGAGGGAGAGAAGACATTTGAACAGGAAACTGCTACCTCTCAGTTGAGTGTCCTAACCACTAGGCTATAGTTATTCTAACCCTTTCACTGTCCCTATTAATATTTAAGTATTTATTTAAAGTGGAACACCTTGAACAGGAGAAATTAAGCAAAACCCGCTTCAGATTATTCCACAGTCTGGTGATTAGGGCACTCATCTGAGAGGTAGCAGTTTCTTGTTCAAATCACTTCTCCCTGAAGAAGGGATGGACTTGAAGTGCGGGGGTCTCTCACATCCTGGATGAATACTCTAACCACTAGGCTAAAGGTTATAAGGGAGGTCCTCCTCTGCCCCATTCCCCAGCTGCTTTGTGTGAATTTGCCTGAGGAGCCAGATCCAGTAGGCAGCCTCTGAGCATGTCTACTGGCTTGGGCCCCCACATGTGGCCAACTCTATCTTTCCCAGTTCATGAATCAGACTGGGACTTAGGCACCTGGACTTCTATCAAGAGGCTGCAGTTTGCATGCTCAGGTGGGAGATAGGCACCCAGGCTCCTAATGTGAGGATGCAGTGTTCCTGTCTAGAGGCAAAAACAAAGGCAATGAGTGAGTTTATGCAAAACAGGTTTGTGTAGCAGCCAAGTGGGAGTTGTATGGACCTCATTAGAGCCTAAAACCAGTACCTAGGCACATTAATACTTTCACGGATCACTCCCTAAATTACTTGAACTCTTGAAAGGGTGCAGTTTGCTTTCCCTCTTTGATCATGGCCCACTACACTGGTGGAATTAGTGCAGGGGGCACAGTCCAAACTCTGCCACCTCTTCAACTCATCTATCCCCATTTGTTTGCAAAGGGAAATATCCCGGTCCTGCACTCTGCAGCAGGCTTGTACAAAAATCTCTACAGTGTGAGGGAAAGGAGAATTACGCTTTCTTATTCCCTTTCTCAGCTGGTTAAAACAAGGGCAGTCTAGCCTTCAGAATTTATCACGCTTCCTGTCACACAGAACAGTTTATTGTATCATAATATTTTACTTGTTGAAGATAATTCCTACCACTGGACTGAAGTCAACAGAACAATCATCCTGATTAAACTGAAAGAAACAGTTAATGTATTTCAGTATTTGAATTACAGTCTGTTCCAGTTCTTCTCTGCTGTAGATTTTAAAGCACTGGAGCAGAACTGGGATTCAAAAGCACAGTGCTGAAGAACCATGTATTGTCTGTATGAGATCAGAAATTCTCATCATTGTTGCATAAGTTCTCAAGAGATGAGTCAACTGAATGATGTTCTGCTTCATTTATTTATTTATTATTTATTTATTTTCACTGTAATGCTGCATCTATACTTGTCGTTTCTAATACATACAAAAACCAAGAATTGAGTTCAGAGAGTTCAGAAAATATGAAATACTTCCTTCGGGGATGCTACATTGCAGACTACTTCGGAAAAAAATATAAATCAGCTGAGTGTCAGTCCTTTCCCAAACTCAATCAATGCTAAAGTTTAAATTTCAAAATGTTTGGGTAATGTCCCAAGCTGTCCTTGTTACACCATTTCCTCTGCCACCCATCATTTACATTCTTATTAATAGTTATCATTGATATTGCAGTAGTGCTGACAGGCCTCAACCACATTGAGGCCCCCATTCTGCTAGGCACTGTACACACACACATAATAAATAACAGTTCCTGCTCCAAAAAGTAAAAACTTTCTTTTCCTCCCTGGTCCTGGATACTCATCCACCTGTGCCCATTCTTATATGCACACTTCCCTTTGCTGATATTATGACTGTGTCAAATCCTGAAGTTTTTACTTGTGCTTTTAATCCATTCAAGTCACCTGATTCATAACATGAGCCAGTTGTACATTTCAGATTTGAATCCCAATTTGCACGACGTTCTGGAGTATTCAGATCTGGGCTTTCAGTTTGGACTCAGCTTTAAACCCTTTAAAAATGAAGGGTGAAATCCTGGCCCTGTTGACGTCAGTGGGAGTTTTGCCACTGATGTCAGCAGAGCCAAAGTCTTTTAGGAACAGATGCTCAGCTGGTGTAAATCTGTGTAATCTCTGTAGCAATGCCAATTTATGCCATTTGAGGATTTAGCAGATATACTTCACCTAGCAAAACCCAAGTCTGCTTGAGGATATCCAATTTCTGGTAGTAGGGCTCAATCACCCTACAGGATCAGGCACTGAGCGAGTACAGATCCTTGAGACTATCGCTGTTTTCTTTCTCTTATTGTACACCAATTCTCCTGCCCAAATATCCTTTTCAGTTCTGAATAAAGTTTAGGCATACAATCTGAAAAACTAGTGGAGAATTAGAGAAAATAGGCTGTCAGTGAGAAGAAGTTCTAGTTCTAAGATTCATAAATATTGTAACCACTATCCTACCACAATTTCTTCTCTATGCTTCTGTAATTTATATAATTTGTCTACTAGTTTATATTAATTGCAGGAGGAAGGTCATGGATGTTATTTTGTTGATATATGGCTTTGAAAGTATAAGAGTTTAAACTGTTACTGCATATGAATTAATATTTTGATATGTGCATATTGCAAAGTGTGTAATAAAGTAGTGGTAAAAATTCAAGAGAAGAGTTCTTATATTTGCATTAGATGCCCATTACAAATTTGCATCACTCTAAATATGGATGTGAATAATAAATAACTACAATGTCAACGGTGTGGATGAAAAAGATCAAATAATGTGTTGTTTGAAATATTTCCAGATATTCCAACCCATTTTTATAAAGATTTTTTTTTTTTTAATGAAAGCACTTACAATTAAGAGGTGGTTGAAATTTCAGTATAAATTCTAATTTACAGCCACTCTTTATCACCTGGTGTGTAGGTTAGAGTGCAGCTTTCAAGAAGTTTGTGTGTATTTCAGATACCTTCAATAGTAATGAAGCACTAAGTCTAATTTGTCCATTTCCAGACATACGAATACACATCAGAACATTTTATCTTTATAGCAACAGCAATTCCTGGGTCCCACATAGGTTCTCTATTCCCACATAAGAGCCCTCCATGCCTGCCTGCCTGATTCCAAGGATGATAAGGATGGTGATCTGAGGCAGGGTATGCAGAGTCCTGCAGTGCCCCGCCAGAACCTCCTTTGCCTCAGCTCCTTGCTCCTTTCTTGGAGCCTTCATATGCTCCCTGGACAGGTACTATGGAGGCTGCTGCAATCCTGAGACTATAATAAAATGCATGGAAGAACCTGCACAGAGGGAGGAAAGGGTCTGGCAATGTTGAGCTCAGTCAGAGACTCCAAAACAAAGTGCTTTTTGGGAGGGTTGAGATTGAGTGTAGTTGAGCACTGTCCATAAAGGCATTGTTTGTGGAATGCATGTATTACTGAGTCAAGGGTCCCTGTTGCTGGCTCACAGCTAGGTTCTGGAACTGTCAGCTGTCTCCAGTGCTATGCAAGGTGAGTGCTTGGCTCCCTCATTATCTCCACAGCTGGAGAACTAACCCCAGATCCTCAAAGGTATTTAGGTGCCTAATTCCCATTGATTTCAAAGAGAGTTGGGAACTTAAATACCTTTGAGGATCTGTGCCCCAGTTTCCTATAAAAGAAAACTAGGAGAGACACAGCTTCCTTCTAATACTCGCCAGCAACCCTACTGACAGTGGATTAGGGGGATGAATGGCACCTCTGGGGCATAGAGAGGAAGTGGGCAGATGTTGAACAGATACACAGTAAGGAACAGATTTTTCAAAAGTCCTCAACACCAAAAACTAGGAGTAGATTTTCAAAAGAGTTCAGCTTTCATTTAGGCACCAAAATAGGAGTCTGTGTGTTACAGTGGGAGCTACTGAGTGATGAGCACTTTTGAAAATTTGGTCCTAGTTGTGGTTGCTGAGCTCTTGACAGTCTGTCTCAGAGCTGTCTAGAAAATTTGGCCTAGAGGATTCCCATTTAAAAAAAATCCAGATTGAATATTTGCTCTAGTTCAAACAAAGAAACTCAGGGAAGTCCTATGTTATGCGGGATATTAGATTAAATGATTCCAATGATCCCTTCTGGCTTTATAATCTATTATTTTATGGATGGTATGAAGAAACTCATAAAAACATTTTGGGAAAGAGTGGACAAGCAGGCTTGTTCTTATTTTCTTCTATTCCAATTTGCCTGTCTCCACTATCTATCAGCAGTAAGGTTAGGAAGATGAGAATAATTCTGAGATACGCTATCTAAGATTGTTGGATATTATTAGGAAAATCCAGTTCCAGCAGTAATACTAGTCACCTAAGGGTTTGACTATTCCCTGACTATTGTTGACATGGTTTAGTCATTTACTGGGAATAATATAGGCACATCCACACTTGCCATTAAATCTAGAGGTTATCATGACCCAAACAGATATCAGGACCCAAATGTATCTGTGGAGTAACTTCACTGATTTCAATGTTGTACAAGGGATTTATCTGTTCTCCCAATTTTAGGGTTTTTTTAAATTTCTTTGATGGAGTGATAACAAAGCACATGTGTTTAGAACTGAAATCTGTAGTTATCTGAAATGTGCTTACCCTACCTGGCAGGATTGTTCCCCAATTCACACCAAATTCAAATTTTCTAAATATTTCAGGTAATTGTGGAAACACTTTTGAGAAACAGAATTGTACTGGATATTTAAGTTCATTTTAAGGTCACGTCCATGCCTTTTTTGTTGATTTGCTGTGATTTTTCATGAGTGTGCATTGAATTTGTTTAGCCATCAAACTATCTGAGATATGTATGAAGTGTTGCTGTAGCCGTGTCGGTCCCAGGATATTCGAGAGACAAGGTAGGTGAGATAATATCTTTTATTGGATATTTATGATACAGTTGGACCAACTTCTGTTGATGAGAGACACACAATTTTGAGCTTACATAGAGCTGAAGAAAAGTTTCAGTAAAAGATATTATCTCACCTACCTTGTCTCTCGAATATCCTGGGACCGACACGGCTACAGCAACACTTCATACATATCTCAGATAGTTTGATGGCTAAACAAATTCAATGTGAGATATGTATGAAGTGTTGCTGTAGCCGTGTCAGTCCCAGGATATTCGAGAGACAAGGTAGGTGAGATAATATCTTTTACTGAAACTTTTCTTCAGCTCTATGTAAGCTCAAAATTGTGTGTCTCTCATCAACAGAAGTTGGTCCAACTGTATCATAAATATCCAATAAAAGATATTACCTCACCCACCTTGTCTCTTTAATACCTGAGATCTGTGACATTTTGGGGCAGAATATGATTTAGGCTACATCATGACATTTATGCTGCTGCCCATTGTAAGGGGAGGTACAGTGATGCACTGACTTAGAAGAAGCACAAGGGAGATTGCCCCTCACACGGACGCGTTATCTTCTGGGGCTGCTCAGTGCATGTGCATGCGTGTGCACTCTGTACAAGCCACTGGGCTGGTGCAAATTGCTTCACTCAGTATGCTGGTCCTGCTCTGGGGGCTGCTGTGGAGAGCAGAGAGGTAACAGAAACAGGCTATGACCTTTCTCTTGCCTATCTTTTAAAGCAAACTGCTCCCCAGGGAAAGAGCAGGAGTGAGGAGTATCCAGAGCACAGGGACTGCTCTTGTAGGAGGAACATGCTCAGTTGTGTAAGTGGGAGAAAATTCTTGCGTCGCCAAGCAAGCACCATCACGATTTGACCCTTGGTGTTTAATGGACATAAAAAAACCCACATTGCAGGTCTAAATGAAGTTTTGACAGAGTTAAATCCACTTCATTGTGCAGTGCTGATAGACACCTGTAAAAAGCAAATACAAAACAAAATATACCATGATTTCAGAAATATTGGCTAACACACAATTCAAGGATCCTATTTTTTGGCTTTGTGTATTATCTTAGAGAGGCAAGGACTGGTTTGAATACACTGTCAACTTAAAGGTCAACAGCTGAATATTTAAACACAGCTAAGCATTTACCCTTTAGACATATGCTGATTAATATATCAGCAAAATATTGCCATAGAAGGGAAAAAAAGTCTTTTCAAAGTAGTTTAAATGTTTTTTTTTCATGGTTCAGTGATGTAAGAAAATCTGTTTAAATGTAAATAATAAACTCCTTAAAGCAATGGCAATTGACATAAAACCCATGGTGGATAAACGCAATAGAAGTATGAATGCCTGTTTATATATGTTTTGATAGAAAACTCCTGTGATTTCTAGATAACATGGCTATTTTGGCAAATATGGTAAAGTATCTTTTCCATCCAACATCCTTGAGGAATTAATTTCAATTTTTAAGTATATTTTACACTCCAATGTTAGCAGTAAATGTGCATATTGTTAAGTGCCAATTTTTCCCAGGGATGCACATATGCAAAGAAATTAAGGGTATTTTGTGATGTGGAGAATTGGGGTCAAATACTCACAATTTCCTTCAACAATAACAAGAGAGGCAGGCATAGATCCCCGTGCACTAACAAGAACAAACTGTGAGTTAACATCTCTTACAGGAAGTTCTCCTGCCACTACTTTAGCATGATGGTCTGATTCTACTTAGATAGATAGATTAGATAGGACTTTTCATAGCAAGGTTAATACTCTTATGCTGAGTAGAACACTCTGAATGAAGCATTGAATATATACAAGAAATAGAGTAATTAAACTTAAAATTATATCTCCTAGTTTTGTACTCTCAAACACACTATAGCAGAATATCAAGCTCATTTTTTTTAAAATAGCTAGCTAATTTGAATACTCCAATTAGGTCTGACTCAGTCATCTTCTCTCTAGGTTAAATAGGCAGGCACAGAGGAGTTGGAGCTTGACAGTGACCAGAGAAGGGTTGGCAGACATGTCATCCCATTACTGCCATTTAATGCTTCAATAATGGAGCAAAACAAAGAGATCATAAAGGACAGGAAAAATAAATACCTAGAAAATATAGAGACAGTGGACCTAATCTCAAATCATTGAAGTAAATGGGATCTTTTCCATTAATGTCAGTGCGCATAATCAAGACCAAAATGAGGGAAAATTCAGGGGAGAGGCCAGAGTAAAAAATATGGAGGAAGAAGACAATAGTGGAGGGAGGGAATGGTTCAGGGAAGGGGAAGGAGTGAGATGAGGAGGAGAAAGCAAAATAAAATGTGGAGGAAAGAGATTTAACCAAAGTGAAGACTGAGAAATAAAGGTAGCAAATTAGAAAGACAAATCTAGAGAGTGATGGTGAAAACAAATAGGAAGACATAGGCACAATGGGAGAAAAATTGTCTTGAGGTAAAAAATTAGCTGAAACCCCTCTGAAAACAAAGTGTTCACCCATGGGGAAATATTAACTGAAAAAGAACCGAAGGAAAAATACATCATATCATAGACAAAAAAATGAGCCGTACAGGTATAAAAAGAGAAAATGAGGAAAGCACAAAAATTCAAAGAAAACATAACAAGACTTTTTTTCATGTTATAAGTACAAGAGAAAGTTTGCTGCCAGATGGTATGACAAACAGGGCATATGTGGCTGTTCCGGAATTTGAATTTGAACTAGTGAATATTTTTGGCCAGATACGATACCTGACTGCATCTGCTGAAGCAGCTCTGCTGTTGTCTTCTACCTCCTCCTACAGTCTGTGACAAATGAAGGAAAATTAGGTGCTTTTATTTTCCTTGTCCCTACACCTGGTCCCCTTGATATAGGACCTCCGATGGCTTTTTCATTATTGGTACAAAGATGAGGAAATACATTCAATGCACACAACCCAGTTCAATATACATCAGCAATGCATTATACACATAAGAGTATCCACATTATGCTCAGTAGAGTACCCATATATACCATCTAGCCCACCTTCCACCCCACAATATGGCTAACTTTTGGTATCTTCATATATATTTTATTAGCAAAGAAGGACTGTTCCCTAGACTCAGTTAGGTCTTCAGATGATGCAAATTAGTGGCACTATGCTGGATTACCCCAACGGAGAATCTTATGTGACTAACACCAGATATGAAATTGAGCCTTTATCTGTATACTGAAGCCCATGAATAAACCTTCAAACGTAACTATATTCAGGATCAGGTAACTGTGATACATACAGCTCTCCAGGGTGTATAAACAGTTTGTGATAAATCAAGACACTTTCAGGTTGAACTACTGAGTTGAAAATCATCTATATAGTAATGGCACAAAAATGGATGTGCATGTATTTCCCCTATCATTTCTAAGAGTAGTAATAGTAGTTTTAGGCATCTGTCTCGAGAGACCATAGGTATGCACTTCTGAGAGGTAAAGAATTTACTCAGTTGGTTTTATGGCAGCTGCAAATGTGCCTAAAAAAACCCACTCGAGAGAGACAATCTCTGCTGCATCTGTCACATTTAAAGGTGATGTTACGACCCTTTGGGCTCTGCCTTCTGTGAGCTCTTTTCTCCTCTGTTAAGATGGACTGCTTCCTCTCATAATTCCAGAGACTTTTGTTTAGTCCTTGTTTCCAAAGGCTGTGGTCTTGAGTGTGATCTTCTCATTTTTCCACATCCATGTCCATTTCTTTGAGGTCTCACTTGCACACATCCTTGAAATGCAATTTTGGGCATCCTTTGAGTCTTTTTCCAGATGCCAATTTGCCATAGAGGATGTCCTTTGGGATGCGCCCATCATTCATTCAGCACACATCCCCAAGCCAGCAGAGGCATCTCTGAGGAGTGTTTGAATGCTGGGTATGCTGGCCAGTTTGAGCACCTCAGTGTTGATGACTCTGTCCCTCCAGGAGATTCCAAAGATTCAACGAAGGCAACACATATCAAAGCTGATGAGCCTCTTTTCCTGATGAGAGTATAAGGTCCATATCTCACTCCCATACAAAAGTGTGCTGATAACACACACACAATACACACAAATCTTTGTGTGGTCTGTCAATTTGTTATTTTGCCTTACCCTCTTGTTCAGTCTAGACATTGTTGCGGCAGATTTTCCAATGCAGATGTTGAGTTCTGTTTCAAATGAAAGGTTGACTGTGATAATGGATCCCAAGTATGTGAACTCATTCACCACTTCAAGTTCATAATTGTTGATCTTGATGGAGGGTGATTCTTCAACTCCTTGGCACATTGTTAGACATTTCAGGATTATAGTAATCCCGAAGTCTTGGCAGGCTTTGGAAAAGCTGTCCATTAGGTTTTGAAGATGAACTTCTGTGTGGGTTGTCACTGCTGCATCATCAGCAAAGACAAGGTGTTGGATAAGGGCCTCCTGGGTATTAGTTTTAGATCTGAGTCTTGCAAGATTGAACAACTTTCCATCAGAACTTGTGTGCAAGTGGGTGCCCTCAGTTGCAGAACCAAAAGGTTGTTTCAGTAGCAGGGAGAAGAAGATCCCCAATAGAGTTGGGCAAGTACACAACCTGGCTTAACTCTGTTATGCATCTGGAAAGCCTCAAATACTGAGCTGTCATATTGGACTGTGCCATACATGTTTTCATGGAAGGATTGAAGAGAGGGCATCCAATCTTTTCTAGAAGTGCAAATAGTCCACTTCTACTGACAAAGTCAAAAGTCTTTGTGAGATCTATAAAGGCTATGTAGAGGGGCTTTTTTTGTTCTCTACATTTCTCTTGTAGTTGTCTCAGTGAGAAGACCATGCCTATAATAGACCTTTCAGCTCTGAAGCTGGATAGATTCAGTATAGATTCTGTCTGCAAGGGTCTGAAGTCTGTTCAGGACAACTTGGGCAAAGGCTTTTCCTATAATACTAAGAAGGGAAATGCCATGATAGTTGTTACAGTCACTTCCATCACCCTTGTTTTTATAAAGAGTGATGATATTGACGTCTCTCCTTTCTTGTGGTACTTCACCTGCTTTCCTGCACAGGCAGAGCAACTCATGAAGATGTTGCAATAGAATAGGTTTTCCACATTTTATGATCTCGGATGGTATGCAGTCTTTTCCAGGGGCCTTTCCATTGGGGAGGCCATCTATGGAAAGTCTAAGCTCCTCGACAGTCAGTTCATTGTCAAGTTGGTTCAAAACAGGCAGGCTTTTGATGGTGTTAATGGCTGTGTCTGTAACAATATTTTCATGAGAGTAAAGCTCAGAGATTTGGAATTTAATAAAAGGCCAAACGCAAGAAGCTGCACATTAAATTTATTAAAATTTAACCTAAATATAATTAAAGACACTTGAACAGTGAGGTTGAATAGCTATAAGCAAAAGTGATGTAAGTTCTGTGAACCATGCAAGTTGATTAGGACATGTTTCAAATTAGTCTTGCTTTCATTCCTTCTTGTATAATCTGAGTCTTATAATTTAACAGCTTTGCATTTTAAAATGTCTGATTTATGACTAGGTCTCTATAGTTACCAAAGTAGCCTGTATTGACTATTTGGGCTTGAACATTTAACTATTCAATTGCTGGAAGGATATGATGTGGAGATAATAAATACAGCATAGGGTAAGTAGGTAAAGCAATTGAAAGTGCCTCAAAACATCTTCATTGGAAAGTATACCCGATGCCATTATTTTGTGCTACTATATCAAGAGAAGAAAACAAAAAAAAATAGTATAAGGAGCTGCTGCAGCCTAGCTGGCTGCTGTCACTATTTTGGTTATGTACATGCCACTTCTGCTCCTAAAGGCAAAGCTGCTGTCTCCTCTTCCTTGTCCGCTACTGTAGATAGATATTCAAAAGAAGCAAATGGGTCAAAATAGTCCCATCTGCCTCACTAAGTCGTGAACTCAAAGAGCTATTTCAATATTAGTGAGATACCTAAGAGGTTAAAATAGAGATAAAGAAAACCAGCTGCAGTGCTCATTGAAAAAAAAATATATACTCCTTCTACTGAAAATATGTTGCCTTCAGTTTTCATCAACTGGACACATTCTGAAGTTAACTATGTAACACACTGAAACATAGTTCAATCTCACTTGAGGCCACCTTCAAGAAGACATCTTGTATTCTAGCAATGAACTCTATATCCTTTGATTACATCATAATTATGTTATATCTATGCTGTTCTCTTCAGACTGTAGCAACACTATTGTGTTTTTCATTTCTCCAAATTAAATGTGTTGTAAAAAATCATGAACTAGCTAACTGTTCATATAAATGTGGGTGTATTTTTATATAAGAACTTGCAACAAGTTGCAAGATGTGTATCACTTACTTCCTTTTCTGTTTATAGTTTCTCTGATTTGTTAGTTTAGTTCTGGATAATAGACATACCAGAAAGGAGAGGTCCCTCCTACCACTTTACAATAATGAAAATTTGAGCTGCTGTTCCCTGTTATTGGCATATTTTACTTATCTATATTCTCTAGGCAGCTGAGTTGCTCCAGCCTGTTCCTGAATGCTTATGTTTGGCCCAGGAAGTGTATGGTTAATGACTATGATGAGGCCTTTATCATGCAGTGGATAGAATTGAGGACATGAGTCTAATAAATCTTGATTTAAATGTTTTCAAACATCACTGGCCTCAATTGTGACCAATACTGTGCAGAGACACAACGGATGAAGTCCTGATTCTATTAAAATTAATTGGAGTTTTGCTATTGACTGCATTGGGGCCAGGATTTCAACCAAGGAGTGATCCTATGGTGTGTGGGGCAATGGTTGAGTGCGAAGTAACTCTTTGAACTCCCGCAAAGTGCAAAGTCTGTTCCAATGTAGTGCCGCTGTTGGTACCATCCTCTCCAGAGGGAAGTAGGAAGTGAAGCTGACCTAGCCTGTCGTGCATGCACATTGCACCCTCTCTGCCAGGGTTATGCAGTGGCCTCACTTTCTAGTACAATACATTTGTGTGGAAAACTGAGTCAATTAAATCCAGCAAGTTTAAAGCAGAAGACATGCTGGGTTTGGCATTATAAAGAACTGAGCGATGTGACAGCAACAGCTCTCTTGATAGGAGAATGGCATTTGCAGTGGCTGTGAAGTTTCTTAGTGTCAGCCATCAACTAAACAAAGATACCAGCTGTTACATGACATTTTTGTACAATTTAACATTAGCAAAGATGTTATTTGAAAACCTGTAAAAGACCCTGCTCTAAATGGATATCATAAGAGGGTGCAAAACACACAAATGGAAATGCACAACCAGTATGGGGTTTTAATCTAATTGCATTAAGAAATTAGAAATGAGCACCTTTTCAAGCAAAGAGGTTTCATATGGAAAAGAGATGGAAACTTCTTTTCCATGTTTTTATAAGAAAAAAACTCACCTTTTCATCCACATTTGGCAAGAAAAGGAATGGAAATAACCAATACTTTCAGGAGAAATACTGCAAAGAGAATGTGCCTGTTTACAAACAATTTAATCTGCAGATATTGATGGAAAATAGACTAAATTTTCAAGAACTCCCATAGACACACACAGATATGGTCAGTGTAACTGTGTATACAAAAAAAGGCTACATTTTAATGGACAAATCAGATAATGGCAAATGGGGAGGTCAGGGCACAGTTATCCAATATTCCTGCAGTGGAAAAAGTGACTCCCGGGCCAGTATGTTCCCTGGTCACTGGGCTTGTAGCAGCTCTCCTTCTCTGGCAAGTGAATCCATTTATACGTGCAAAAAAACTGCATTTGTGAAGTGGGATGGGGTTTATTCCCTACACTGGCAGAGAGCAATTAGTGTACCTTGTTGCACCTAATGGGTGGGTCAATTTAGGATTAGGCCCAGTTGGGTATCTGAATATCTGAGTATCTGAATTAAGGATGACTTCCAGATGAGAAGAGAAAAGGTGATTTCAGGGAAGAAGAAGGGAGGCACAAGGGCCCTCAATTATAGCTGAAGTTGCCCTTTCAAAATTTCAACTTCCAGGATCTGTCCTCCTAAGATCGAAGTTCTGGCTTCCCCTTTGTGAAGTATGAGGCCAGCAAAGCACTTAAGCACATGTTCTAACTTTAAACATGTGTTTAAGTGCTTTGATGGACTGGAACCTAAGTGAATCATCAGTAGGAAGATACAGGACACCTGTTTCTCCCATATTAAGCCCATACTAAGGCCAGACATATCACAGGTTCTTTTATTTACAATTATATCAGGATTTCTATTAAAACTTTCTGAAAAAAAGTCTCATTTACAATTGGAAATATTTCCATGCTCGGTGTCAGTCAAGCAGATAATTTTTACTTTGTTTGCTTTCATTATGACTATATTGTCAAAATAGAAGCCAGGACACTGGACTTTTTGCGGGGGCGGTTATGAAATCTCATTAAAAAGGCAAACTTCCACTTTTGGAAAAAGTGTGCTAATGTCACTACAGTAAGATACTGGCCTAATAGCTTATTCATATTTGAGTTTTTCCCCCAGCAGTGTAATATTCTGAGTAGATTTATAATGAAATATGGAATAAGTGTTTGTTAACATTCACTCTAAGTAAAAGAACAACATTGATAGTATCTACACGCATTCATCTTTTCACTCCCAACACCATTCTTCACACTGAACCCTTGTTCCACCACACCTTTTAGTTTCCATTATGCACAGAGCAAATGCCACATAGCAGTATGTCTTGAACAAACATTTTATAGTTATACATATTAATACTTTGAAGGAGAAATTAAAAGTATGGAACATTTAAGGAGCCCCAAAAGAAATTCTTGTGGAAACAGGACTGTTTGAACAAATCTAGGATGTACAATCACTTTATGCATCCTTTTTAAAATAAATTCACCATTCTTAGGTATTCTTAAGTTTATTTCAGTTACTTCTATAAAATGTTATGTCTCATACCTTTCTCGTTATCTCCCTGTAATAATAGACACTTTATTGATGATTTACCTATGAATATCACATTTTTGGGCTTGTAATGGACATTTTAATATCCATACATTCCTAAAGCTGATGTAGTACTTTGCTATACCAATGGCATAAAGTATATCTAAGTTTTGTGGGTCAATAGTTTGAATAACAGATTTTTTTTCTAAATCATTTCAGACTGTTAGGTAACAGTAGCAGTACATGATATGAAGAGAACAACTGGATTATAGCAAAGGGGAAAAAATAAAGCATTTCTGTTCTTACATCTGTGAAGTTTTCAAAGTAAGATTCTCTTTTCTTAGGCTCACAGATCAGCACATACAGAATTGTCTGTGCCACTTTCTCTAGATTCTTGTGATTACTCTGTCAGAGTAGTTGACCCAGACCTTGCTTCCTACTCACTTCTTGCAAGAATAAAGTTAACTCTGAGTCATGTTCTTTTTATAATCTCTAAAGAGCTGCATTATTAATCTCATGGCAATCAAAAAGTGCACAAAAATGGTATAAACTAATGCAATGCTATGCAACAGGAATATATAACTGTTCCATTTAAGTGCTTGCCAGTTTTAAAGGAGAAGTGTAGCAACTTATTATTGTTTTGACAGCTATCTGATCTTGCCCTGAATGTTCTTTCTCACATTGTAGATATTATTGTGTTGAAAAGCAGTTACTTGGTAGTATTCCAAGATAATTCAAACCAATGAATGCTTCCATCAATATCACAATGAAAACAAAATGTATATGAATGTAATTAAAACTGACACTGCATTGCACTGGGTTATAAAGATAGGTTGCTGGGTGTAAACTGCACAAGAGCTAGGAGATGTTAGTCCTCCTTACATATACTGTAGCACCTGGTGGTTGTAATTTCCTTTCACACAACTTTTGTATTTGTCATTCCTTTTCTGTGTTACAGATCATTTGAAAGCATTCTTTCTTTCTTTTTTCTGATAGTGTTGTTCTATTGATGTTATGACATATATTTACCCTGCATTGCTGTTCTCTGTACTGCCTGATGATTTGCAAAACATTATTTGGTTTTATCAATACATCAATATAATGGGTATTAATGCTTATTTATGTAATGATAGACTTGTATATGTTCATTTGCAGAAGTGACGTCACTGCGAATTGCAGGTTTCTACATTGCTGAAAGTAATCCTTTATAGTACCTATTGCCATGAAAGAGAGCAGGATGCAGTGGGCTGAGTATTAGACAGGAAGGAAGTAGCTCTTGATGTCTAAACCAGACTCTGCCTCTCAACTGTTGTGTGGCTTTAAGCAAGTCACTTAACCTCTTTCTGTCTTAATATCTCTCTTTGCAAACTGGAAACAAAAATACACTCTCATGCCACAAGGATATTGTCGGGATTAGCTAATTCTAGCATGCCCTTAAAAAAATATAAAGTGCTGTGTAAGTGCTAAGTAGTGTTGGAAGGCTGGCTTTCTTAAAATCAATCAAGATTTAGGATGGTAACTTTTAAAATACCCAATATTGGCCAATATTTGCTCCTATGGAGGCCAATTACATTAGTTTTATCATTTTCTTCCATAAGAACAGAGTTTGGGCAACACTGGACACTTTTGACTATCCCACCCTTACATGACTAATTTTCATTTATTTATATTTTATTTTTAAATGGGGGAAAGTGTTCTATTTTCCTCCCTCAGAAACTGGGTATTTTCATACTGCATCCAAAGTTAAGAGAAGTTACAACTATGATTCAATGAGCAAATAAATCTGTAGAGGAGATTGAAGTTTGTGCTCTATATCCCTGTGGCCCACCACTTCCTGCAGATCCCATTGACCAGGAACGGTGAAATGCAGCCCCTGGGAGCTGCAGGGGGCCATGCCTGTGAACAGTCAACGTCAGCAAAATGTCTCAAGGCCCGCCTACCATGTTCCCTGATTGGCCTGGGGATGCTGTTAAGGCATAGGGGGAAACACTGGAGGCTATCTTTGCAACTAGATGTGTCCTCAGCTTGCTGCTACAACAGACCCTCTTGCATGGGGTCCTGTTGCCTTGCTTCTTGTCCCTGGTTTTGGCCCACTGCTCAGCTCCTGATACCTTGCCCTGCCTCTGTTCTGCTGACCTACTTGGCTCTGACCCAGTGTAGCTCCAACCTGATTCTACAATATCATATGAGTATGAACGGCTGCTTCTGACCTTGAACCTCTGGATGGAGCTCAGACCTTGTTATTGAGCCACCTCTAACCCAGCCCCGGCCTCAATTGGTGCCCGGAAGCTGGGATCCTGACAATTTCCATTTGATATCTTTTTCAGATATTAATTTTACTTGCCTAATATCCAGACTTCTTTTATCCCAGGTTCAGTATCACTTGGCTCCAACTCCTGTGGACTGTTTTGGTATAATTGTGATAATGGAAACTTCTAATCCTTCATAGGATTTTTCTCTATAAGCAAAATATGATGTGACACTCATTGAGAACTTCTCCATTTATACAAACACAACAAAGAGCTACGTATGAGTTCTTTTATTAAAATAAACCAGCTCTGCCTTTTCTTTCTTTTCAATAAGAAATACATGAGTTTCAGATTCTCTCAGATGTGCTGCTAGGGCACCAAAGTAGTATATATAAAAATAGAGAAATATATTGTGTTTGGTTTTTAGTTAGGAAGAGCAAATATAAAACTCAGAAGTAAAATGGAGAAATCTTTGGACATGGCTAAAATGTTGGGTCCAGATTTTGATACCTTTACATTGATTAGCAAATAATTGTGAGGCAAGGTGCTTCTCAGTGCTAATAAGTGAATCAGAATATTACCCTTAATTAAGGGGTAGAAAAAAGTAGTGAGATTATAATCTTAAACATTCCATATGCCAGTAGGGAGAGGAGCAGGAGTCAATGAAAGAGCTCTGGGGAAAAAGAAACAAAGTGGTATTTACAAAAAATGCCTCCATTGCCCATGTTTATCAGACACTGGCAGACCAACAAAATAATATGTGAGAAATCAAGAGAAGTTACCTGAGAATTTTCACGCCAAGGGGCAAAAGGGTTCAGTGACATAACAGAAGTGATGTGATTTTGCTCATTATACTGTGAGAGAGAGATCATACCACTGGTCAATACAAAACTACTCAAGATAGTTAAGTCCCAGGCAGACTGCGAAGAGCTACAAAGGATCTCTCAAAACAGTGACTAGCAACAAAATGGCAGATGAAATTCAATGTTGATAAATGCAAAGTTACTCCCACTGGAAAACACAATCCCAACTATACATATAAAGGGATGGGGTCTAAATTAGCTGTTACCCCTCAAGAAAGAGATCTTGGAGTCAGTGGGGATCGTTCTCTGAAAACATCCACTCAATGTGCAGCAGCAGTCAAAAAAGCAAACAGAATGTTGGGAATGATTAAGAAAAGGATAGATAAGACAGAAAATATTACACTGCCTCTATATAAATCCATGGTACGCCCACATCTTGAACACTGCATGCAGATGTGGTTGCCCCATCTCAAAATATATATATATATATTGGAGTTGGAAAAGGTTCAGAGAATGGCAACAAAAATTATTAGGGGTATGGAGAGATAAATAACACTGGGACTTTTCAGCTTGGAAAAGAGACGACAAAGGGGGGATATGATAGAGGTCTATAAAATCATGACTGGTGTGAAGAAAGTAAACAAGGAAGCGTTATTTATTCCTTCTCAGAACACAAGAATTAGGGGTCACAAAATTAAATTAATAGCACAGGCAGCCGGTTTAAAACAAAAGGAAGTATTTCTTCACACAATGCACAGTCAACCTGTGAAACTGTTTTGCCAGAGGATATTGTGAAGACTATAACAGGGTTCAAAAAAGAACTAGATAAATTCATGGAGGATAGGTCCATCAATGGCTATTAGCCAGGACTGGCAGGAATGGTGTCCCTAGCCTCTGTTTGCCAGAAGCTGGGAATGGGCAACAGGGAATGGATCACTTGATTACCTGGTCTGTTCATTCCCTCTGAGGCACCTTGCATTGGCCACTGTTGGAAGAAAGGATACTAGGCTAGATGGACCTTTGGTCTAACCCAGTATGGCCATTCTTATGTTGTAGACCTAAGTTAAGGGAAGTGCTTATGTTCTTAAGTCAAGTTAGATCACTGGTCCATCTAGTTTAGTATTCTGCCTCTGGAATTAGACATTAGTGATGCTTCAGAGAAAAAGTGATCTGGCCCACCTATACACATTCCAAATTAATCACTGCTCTAGAAAGGGGAAAACAATGTTTGCTTCTAATGATATTTAAATTCCCTCACTGCATTGTCATAGCTGCTAATATGAACAAGTTGGTATATGACAACTATTTGAATTCAATTTGATTTATCCAAGGAACTAGCTTCTCTGAAGATGTTCTGATTTACTTGGATAGTGACAATCAAAAAATGGTACATGATTCTTAATAGAATTAGGAACTGCATCTACATATTAAACTATTTAACAGAATGAAATAATCTGAGATGTATGTGTAAGAATATAGATCCCATTTTTTTGTTTTTCATCAAAATGCAAAATCTTGATGAAAAAAATCATCAAAAAGTTGACATTTGAAACTTGCCAACTATCTCTACCTTGGGGCTATGAGGAATCAGGCAACAGTTAGAGCAGATGCGAGGCTCCTCTAACGTATGCTGAAGAGCATCCCAGTCTCCAGCTGGCCTCACCAGTGACAAGAAGATGGCTGAAATGCACCTTTGTACTCCCATTTTTTGAGCTTCACTGAGTACAGAGCAGACCCCCAAAACAGGGTCCTAGAAGTTAAGTAAGTTAAACATTGTGTTTTGTATCTCCCAAGGTACATCTTTAATATGACATATAATGAATATTATTAACACCATTATCATTGACATGAGGCATAAGTCTAATTGTAGTACACTGCATTGAAAATATACCCTTCTCTGGTGGCTTATTTCATTGGATTTAACAAAGAATACCAGAAGAGCAGAAAAACTGGATTTCAACTCAACTCTGTGTCTAATAAAGCATCTTCATTTCTTCACTATTTTATAAATCAGATGTTTCCAATGGGCTAGCCTTAATCACAACTGCTCATAGCTTTCTCAGATTGTGAGCTGAGTTTAGGCAGTCTTGTACTTCACAGGGAAATACTATTTATAAACATGTTTATAAAGGAGGTATAGATGTTGTTGCTACTAAATGCATAAAAAGCCAATCCTTTAAAAAAGAAATTGAGATAAACATATTACAAACTGCATTAGAAAGAATGTATCATTACCAGTTTGTCTCTGCTTCTAATTTAACTTCAGCTTCCTGTCCCAGGCTTTAGACTTTAAAGGTCATGGAAATAGTCAGACAGGAAACATACACTGAGTGCTATGAAAATCAGGAGGCTTGAGTCTGTTTTAGTTTTTTATACTATTGCAACTAAACTTGGCACTAATGTTATCTGACTGGACACTATATCTACTCTCCATTTTTCAACCTGATACATATCTATTTTTATCTTGGTTGGTTAGCCACTGGACCAGTGGTTCTCAAACTAGGGCTGCTGCTTGTTCAGGGAAAGCCCCTGGCTGGCCGGTCTGGTTTGTTTACCTGCCACGTCCACAGGTTCGGCCAATCGTGGCTCCCACTGGTGGCGGTTTGCCGCTGCAGGACAATGGGGGCTGCAGGAAGCAGTGCGGGCCGAGGGATGTGCTGGCCGCCCTTCCTGCAGCCCCCATTGGCCTGGAGCAGCAAACCGCAGCCAGTGGGAGCCGCGATTGGCTGAACCTGAGGACGTGGCAGGTAAACAAACCAGCCCGGCCCGCCAGGGGTTTTCCCTGAACAAGCGGCGGCCCTAGTTTGAGAACCACTGCACTGGACAAACCAAAGTCCTATTGCTGTTCATAAGTAGGAGAAAAGAGAACCTGTGCACGGGCCTGATGATGATATTTTGTGCTTCACTGTAATGTGAGCTCCCAGAATGAGACTTTTGCTCCTTGGGGGGCGGGTGTGGCAGAAATTCCATGCCATGCTCTTGCCTGACGACGAAGTGACAAATGTGACTTGAGCAGTATAAAACACTGGGAATAGATGTAGTGGGGGGAATGTTGGTCATGATGAAGTTGAGAATGGTGAAATACTGAAATGACCTTTGCCTCCTGACTGTATGTAAACACTGCAGAAAAAGAAGTGACTTCTTGAGTTAAAGCCCTTTTAGTTGCAGAAACCTGACCTGACTAATAACTATAGGCCTGATCCAGAGCCAACTGAATACAATGGAAATATTTCTAACCACGATAGAATCTTTAGACTCCCTTCTGACAAGTGTTGAAGCATTTCATTATTAAGCTATACTTTTTCCTTTTTCTAATGGCTGCAATCAGCTCTTCCATATTAAATTTTTGTTTAACACAACAGTATATTCTCTCCAGCTATTTAATAGTTCACAGATATCCTCAATAAACCCCCCCCTCCCCCCATGAAACTCACTGTTTTGATTCATGTTACTACTGACCTTTTGAAATTCTTTTGCTAAAATGTCTGCCTCTCCTAAGTTGGAGACCTGTTTCATTATTTAAGACCAGGTATACATTTACTTTTACTTTATCACAAAGGCCACAATCAGCTCTTTTGAAAATTCCAACTAGGAACTCTTTTTATGGCTTAAACATTTCCTTGATTTTGGTACTCAGTAAGTATAGGGAAGTGATCACTTCCCATTCTATCTTTTTATGAATTTCCCAGCTGCATTTACTAGCTATATTATTTGTTACAGTTTCCAGATCCGAAACAGAAAAGGATCCATCCACTGAATCAAATATAATAGGTGCTTCTAAATTCAATAATACAAGTTTACTCATATCCATACATTATTCTACACATTTTCCATTTGGTCAGTTTTCTTACTTCCCATAGTTCCTTATGATATTAAAGTCACCACAAATTATGAATGGGTTTTTGACTTTAACTATTTTTTCAAGTTCTACAATAACTAATTTTTCAATGGATTATAAACTTTATAAATCAATGTGTTTTTTTACTGCATTATATTCACAACTTTGTTTCTGCATATCCATTTCAACATAGTCCCTGCTTTATAAATACATAGATCCCGCTCATCTGGTAGCTTCTCGATCCCTCTGGAGTATATCGTATCATATTCTCCTAGATTGAAAACAAGTTTATTTATTAGCCATATTTCTTCCACACATTACATCAGACTTTTTCCCATTTCAAACATGGCTTTCTTAAATTCCTATCTATGCATTATTAAACTACGCACAGTCCAGCTAAGGAGTTAAGAGCATGTATTATTGCCTTAATTTAAAATCGTGTAAATGCAGTCTTTTGCAAGGTTGTCTATAGATATTTTTCAGTTGCTTTTGCTATGTTTTTAATCCTCTCAGGTTTTTCCCCATCTGCAAGGTGCACTTAATTACTTCTCTAATGAATGCTATAAATGTCTCTTTACCTACAAGCAGTACATCATCTTCCATTCCTCTCAAATTCACCTCCCTGATCAGAGATGTGTTTTGCTGCCCCTGTACATCTTTTCTCTTACTTGTGTCTTTTCTTTTCTTTTTCTATTTTCTGCAGTGAATACCTTTTGTTGTTCTTTGCATATATTTTTTGAATACTTTTATTTTTTTTGGTATTTCTCTAGCTTGTTCTGCTACTGCACACATTCTTTATATGCTGCACTCTGTTTTTCCCTTCAATTGCTGCATTTAGGTTCTGTTCCTTCTACACAGTTCTCATATAAGTGATTTCTTCCACATTTACTGCACCTCATTGTTCCCGTACAAATGGCTTCTACAATGTCCAAACCTTTGACAGTTATAGCATTTTGGAGGATGTGGGGGTTGGGAAGTGGGAATATATGATTTAACCCAGAAAGATTGATACCCTATTTAGATTCTATCTGGAAGTGTTCCACCTTTAAGTGTTATGCATAAAGCCATAGATGACCGGTATTCTCCCTCTCTCGTAGTAAGTAGCCATTTTACAAACAGTAATTTATCTGCACATATACTCCTTTTGATATCATCCTCAGACATTCCTAATGACACTCCATACATTACCTCCCTTGCTCCTGGCAGGAATTTAGGCAGTTGGCAAGTACCTATCATTTTCCCTAAGGTTACAGTTTTAAGAAAATGTTCAGCTTGCTCCTTATGTCTACATTCTATCCATAGATAGAATTTATTTAACTCTTTGTGTGTCACCATCACTTTGCTTTATCCATTCTGTCATTTTCAAGGGCTTAACATCTCATATTTTCAACTCTTCTGTCACTAATTTGACAATTATAAAATGTTGACTTTTACTCTGTTTTTGTTTTTCATTTCTATGTATTTCTTCTTTCCACACAGCTTGCTCCTACAGCTCAGCCTCACCATTTTCACCCAGAGTCCAGCACTCAGACCACCATCAAGCAGCCCCACCCCTTCCTGTCCCAGACTTTCCCATTTTAAGACTCGTCCCTCCAGGCAGAGCAAGCTTTACAAGTGTGTCTGGTTAGTGCTGTCTGAACTCAGAAGTGCTCATGAACGTCCTCTTTACTAGGGTTAGGGTGTTCCCCATCACACCTCCACAATATTACTCTCTGGCTCCTTCAGGTGTTTGTCAGTCTTTATCCTCTCTAGTGATTTATTAGAAGACATTTCACCACAGAAATATCACTTGTTTCTTCATATCTGAGCCTCAGTCAGATATAATCCCTGGGTACAAAACAGCTGTCTCAGAAATATATTCCTTATGCACAAAGCTTCCTGACTTCACCCAATAACCTAGAAGGGGAGACAGGTATATATTTGAAATTTCCTTCCCTTGCAAAGCATCTTGTGTTCTTCTCTCAAAGGTCAAAATATTTTTGTCACTTTCTCTCATGTAATCCAAATATATATTTGTCTGTGGCAAGAAAGCGAAAGATGTATGCTAGATCTTTACTGTCCATTTTCAAACATATTTTGCTCAAATAAATGTTTTAACCACCAAACTCATAAAGACAAGAAAGTGTTCCTGATTTGTCTTCTAATGGTGGCCATATTAATTGCTATTCTTTCTATTATACTATCTATTCCTCAGGGTCATTATATTTGCATAATAGTACTTCAGACTCTTCCTCAAAAGAGAAAGTGATTTGCTGGAGAGTACCTAACTTGGTGTGGAGAAAATATAGAAGAGTAACTCTGTGTAAAAAACTGAACCCATGATGTGGGAATGAAAGAACAATAACTTCCACAATTAGCCTTGTCTTGATGCCTTTACATTAAAAGTTTCTCTCCTAATATAGAGATGCATACATTTATCCATTTTTAAATGTCTAGGTCTCTGGAGACTGTTGTAAATCAGAAACTCCACCTCAGGGATGGAATATCTTTTGCATCTGAACAGGTTTTCCTCTGGTATCTAGTATGAGAGTGTGAAGGAGAGGTGCATGAAAGAGAAACTTCTCTTTTTGATTTCACATTGAACTTTCTGGGAGATCAGATGGAACCACTGCAGAGGCGGTGCACAAATGGAGACAATGTTGTGGTTTCTGGCATGATAATCCCTGTATTCCTTCCACTTACTTACTGCCCCAGTGATCTAATTGCAGTTTTCTTCCCTAAGAATCATTACATGCAGTCAAAATTTTCAGAACCATATCAAACTCAAGTTCAAATAAGTATGTTATTCTGAGATCCATATTTTAGAGCCGAGTATAGGGGTTATTCATTAAGACACAGTTTTGGATATTTGCTGACATCTTCAGCAACTTTGGCACTGGAAGAAATAATGGCATTTAAATTAAAACTTAAGACTGTTTTAAGACCCAACATGAATCAGGAGATCAGCCATCTGGTTTTACTTTGTGGAACATTCTGTAAATACCAGATATTACTGTTATGACACAATAGATTACATTACCAAAATTAAATTAAAAAAATCTAAATGTCCTTTTGGTGGTTTCTAAACAACTATCGAAGACTTGGTTTTGTGGTAAGATGGGCTGTTTCATTTCACATTGTAGAAAGTTATAATAAGGGATGAGATTAACATGTATTACATTCTATAATGAGAAACAAAAGGGGCAGACTTTTGAAACCGGATCACAAATATGTTTACACACAGAATGTTGCCATTGCAAACTACTTTAACTAGTTGCATGGCCCAACTTAAATCAGGATTATATGTTTAAATGTGATTGTCAAAAGGGGATAATATATGTTTTTATATTTTACTTCAGTAGATCACTGGTGGTGAAATTTATTATTAAAGGGCCAAACTCAATCCTACCACAAGCAAGCACAAATTTATGGGAACTGGACCAGTGCTGAATCTGGTTCACTGTGACTACCGATAATTATTATTATTATTGGTATTGCAGTAGTCATGGGCCAGGACCCCAATGTGTCAAGCACCGCAAAAAAAATAGAAAAAAAGTCTACCCATACCCCAAAAGCTTTATAATATAAGTAGTCGAAGGCCACCAATCTGGTTTGCTAAATTGCAAGGTCCAATCTGGTTTGCTAAGTACCAATGTAGCCCTATAGAACAAACTTGACAAACAATATTAGAAACTCAGAAGTCGGCATCAGCCAGTGTAAAAAGATGAGGCTGGCCACAGACCAAATGGGTAGCAGGCTATAATTCTGCATGTTATCTTTACTAGAAAGTAGAATAAACAAAATCAGTAATACTGTTTCAAGAGGTCTGGCAGAATTAATTTTTATAGATTTGACGGATGATCTCAACGTTTATTTCGAAGGTTTTTTTTCTGATTTTTATCTATTTCAGTTGCACAACATTGCGGGGGCTGTCAGAAAATAATTATTTAATTACAGTGGATGCTGAGTTTCCAGAAGTTAAAGCTTTATAACCATTAAAGCACAATTTGTCAACATTGCATGTGAAAATATACAAAGTACATATCCTTAAATCAAACCCTAATAAGTTTTCAAGCAACATTTTGCTCTCTTTGCCTATCTGTAAATTTCAATTACTATCAATGGATTTTTTTAAAATCTGTGTATATGTGTATAAGGTGAAATCAATTTTTTACTGGCATTTATTGATAGACTTGGAAGGGATTAAATGTTATCAACAATACTAGAATTGAGTCTTGAGTCTATCTACTTCCCCTTGATTTTTTCAGTTAATATCTTACGTAGCAGGTGTGATTGTTCATGGTTTTGTAGCTAAGGCTGATTGGAGATCAGGAGATCTGGGTTTAGTTCCTGGCTCTCCTATGGACTTCCTGTGTGACCCTGGGAAACTCATTTAATCTCTCTTCCTCATTTCAAAGGGGGATAATAGTATTGCCTGATCCCATAAAGGTAAATGTGATGATAAATACTTAAAAAGCTCAGAAGTGATTATGGTGATAAGGGCAGCCTAAGTATCTATATAGATACTGGTCTTATTTAGCATATCTGTACAATAAGGGTAAGGTGGCGACATTCACTTCCTGTTGAAACTCACAGGAGTTTGATTTATAATTTACTGTTTGCCATTTTTTCAATGGCCAACTGCTAAAACTATTTTTTTTTCTCTACAAGAGGCATTTGTATGTCTGGAATTTGAGGAGGGGATTTCCAATTCTACCACACTTTATGATATTTAATTTTATAAAAAGAATTTCACTGGTTTTCAGTTTCTTTAAAATACATTTCACACAAATTAGTCATCTGCATAATAAGTACTTAAGAATAAAATATCTTTGAAGTCCATCAAGTTGGTCACTAAAACTTTGTTACCCTTTGTAGACCCTGACATTACTGCCCAGCAACTAACCTTTTTCGTCTTTCTTTGACTTACCTTGGCATGCAAAGCAGCCCAATGTTCTGTGAAAGTGTGTAGGCTAGAGTCTAAATAATTAAAGTGCACATTTCCCAATCATTAGCAACACTACATTAATTTGTCAAGAAGATTGTACAGGGCAAATCAACTGTTTCTTTAAAAAAAATAACCAACATTCATTACAATGCTGAGGTAAAGTAATAACAGTAAAAGTAAATATCAAGATGAAGTAAATGTTAACATTCTATGATTAAAAAAAGCAGTTGACATAGCAGAATGCACTAAAGCAATGAACAAAGTCTATTCAGGAGGAAAGGTATATAATATAAGGTAGCTGTTTACAAGCTTGTAGACTGCACTATGTTCCATCATGCTGCCATGCAAAAAGGCAAGATTTATGAGCAATCCTCTCTTCCTAGACTGATGGAGATTTGCTGTACAAAATAATGATGTTTGTAATCTACATACGGCAAAATGGTGTTCATAATTAATGGCTCATGAACCACCTGCTTCTGTGAACTAAACATTAAAAAGGGGGTAATACTTTTTAAAAATCCCCTTGTAGGGAGGCGGGGTGGCCTCCTGAGGACCCGGAGCGGGAGGACCCCCGCACTGAGCCCTGGTGAGCGGAACCAGGGCCTAGTTGCCTCTCTCCCAGGAAGTGAGTTGGAGGAGCAGGAAATATAAAAGGTGGCCCAGAAAGCATAAGAGGGAGTCAACCACCAGAGAGACCAGACACCTCCTGTGGCATCCTGAGCTGGGAAGGGGCAGAGGGAGCAGAGGACTGGCCTGGGCCACCGGGGCCGCTAGCTGATTCTGACCTGGAGGAAGCAGACAACTGGCCTGGACTGCCCAGACTGCTATCAGACCTAACCCCGGAGGGAGAGGATGACTGGCTCAGACCACCAACAGACCAGATCCCCGAGGACTTGCTTGCAGTCCCAAAAGCTGCCGTCAACCTTGACCTCTCCTCACGGCAACAGTACACCAAGAAGGGGAGTGTGGAAGTGGCCCCGGGGTAGCAGACCCCTGTCTGGCCGCAACGCTGACAGGGGGAGAGTCAGCGTGTTGTGGCATGGATCCCCAGTGACAATGTGCTTTGTCACTGCTAGGGCCCTGGGCTGAGACGCAGTGGAGTGGGTGGGCCTGTGTCCCCCCTGCCACCCAACCTGAGGTGGCAGTCTCCCCTTCCTCAGGCCAGAAGCCTAAGCCTTAGACGCTTTGTTGCCCCGCCTTGATCGGGGGCCTAGGCTAATTGACTGTTTGTTTCTTGCCCAGGCCTGGGCCCCCGCTGTGAGCGGAGACCACGTCGGAGGCTGATGTATCAGTAACGTAATGAGGTGGGATGGCCTCCCAAGGACCTGGAGTGGGAGGACCCCCGCACTGAGCCACTACACCCCTAAATATAAACATTACATGCTATGTATATCAGAACAACTTCTTATGTTCTACAGAATCTCAAAACTATTTAACAGTAACTACAAACACAGAATTGTCACATTCACTCTTGAAAATGAACCAGCAAAGTGTTAAGCACCCTAAACCGAACGCTGATAGAAGTTGGCAGGGGTTGAGGGCCCCCAGCACCTCACGGAAATGCTTAGCCCATTGTAAAGGCAAGCTCTAAATGGATAAATCATATGTATTTAACCAATGTTAACCTAACCTTCAGTGATTTATCATATCCCTATAAGAAGACTAAAGTATTTCCTCTCCTTCAAGATGTCGTTATCTTTGCTAGATTAATACTCCCCAAGGAGCTTGTCAATTACAAATGTCTGTGTCCCTCGCTTTCACATTTATGCAGCACCTGAAAGGGAAAGTGGTATTACAGAAGGTCCATGATTTTGGTGGGACTCTGGGAGTGTGTAAGAGTTACTGGGGAGGCCTGGACAAGCTGGCATTAGTGTTACAGTAAAAATTCATCTCTCAGAAGGGATACTAAACAGAGGAGATGTACGCAGAGAGTATGCCTAGACACCAAGCCAAAGACAGTGCCCAGGCTCTGCTCAGACCCAGAAAGCCAAGAGAATGTAGGATTTAGTGGGTGGATGTAAGTACAGCTAACTGCTAAGTCTTTGTGGGTAGGTCTCTGAAAACATCCACTCAATGTGCAGCGGCAGCCAAAAAGGCTAACAGAATGTTGGGCATCATTAGGAAAAGAATAGATGATAAGAAAGAAAACATCATCTTGCCTCTATATAAACCCCTGGTACACCCACATCTTGAATACTGTGTTGAGATATGGTTGCCCCATGTCAAAAAAAGATATATTGGAAAAGATACAGAAAAGGACAACCAGAATGATTAGGGATATGGAACAGCTTCTGTATGAGGAGAGAGTAATAAGATTGCAAATTTTCAGCTAGGAAAAGAGATGACTAAGGGGAAATATAATAAAGGTCTATAAATTCATGACTGGTGTGGAGAAAGTAAATAAGAAAGTATTATTTACTCCTTCTCATGACACAAGAACTATGGGTCACCAAATGAACTTAATAAGAAGTAGGTTTAAAACAAAAAAAAAAGGATGTATTTCTTCACACAATGCACAGCCAACCTGTGGAACTCTTTGCCAGAGGATGTTGTGAAGGCCAAGACTATAACAGGATAAGACAAGAACTGGATAAATTCATGCAGGATAGGTCCATCAATGGCTATTAGCTAGGATGGGTAGGGATGGTGTCCCTAGCGTCTGTTTGCCAGAGGCTGGGAATGGATTAGTGGGTATGGATTACCTGTTCTTTTCATTCTCTCTGGGGCACCTAGCATTGGCTACTGTCAGAAGACGGGATACTGGGCTAGATGGACCTTTAGTCTGTCCCAGTATGGCCATTCTTATGTTCTAGATCTCAGTTAAGGGAAGTGTCTGGAAAGAGACGTTTTCCTAAGGGAGAATATCTCCCAGAGAGCCACAGGCCCCAAGTAGGTGGGATGTGTGAACTGTGAGCCAAAGGGTTTAGACTTTATTTCAAGTTTTTCTGTTTTTAATAAAGTCAAATCCCAGTAGAAGAATTTGTTCTTACACCCTTTTGGATTGTGTGGCATCTTAAAGGGCTCTGAAAGAATGGAAAATTAGGAACTGAGGCAGAGAGTGCTTGTAGCACCATATGAGGTCAGCAGGAGGCACAATAGGGCACTGTGACAGAGTGGGAGCCTTGGGCTGCCTCACCACTCTGTGTACTTTGTAAGTATTCCCATATGAGCCAAATTGAGAGAAAATTGATTAGGATTGGGTAATTAACCAGTTAACAAGGGGATGTAACCTGTCAGCTGGGGATTGCTAGACGAGAGACAGGAAGGGAGAGAGGGAAGCTGGAAGGAGGAGAAAGAAGCTGAGGATTTCAGATTGGTTAGACTTTCATCCCTTCTCACTTGTCTAGGAAGTAGATAGAAGATCGGGAAAAGCCTTATGGTGGTGGAACATGAAGCTGCATAAGACACTGTAAATAATGACAGGTTTCAGAGTAACAGCCGTGTTAGTCTGTAATCGCAAAAAGAAAAGGAGTACTTGTGGCACCTTAGAGACTAACCAATTTATTTGAGCATGAGCTTTCGTGAGCTACAGCTCACTTCATCGGATGCATGCCGTGGAAACTGCAGCAGACTTTATTTATACACAGAGAATATGAAAAAATACCTCCTCCCACCCCACTGTCCTGCTGGTAATAGCTTATCTAAAGTGATCATCAGGTGGGCCATTTCCAGCACAAATCCAGGTTTTCTCACCCTCCACACCCCCCACACAAATTCACTCTCCTGCTGGTGATAGCCCATCCAAAGTGACAACTCTTTACACAATGTGCATGATAATAAAGTTGGGCCATTTCCTGCACAAATCCAGGTTCTCTCACATCCCCCCCACCCCCATACACACACAAACTCACTCTCCTGCTGGTAATAGCTCATCCAAACTGACCACTCTCCAAGTTTAAATCCAAGTTAAACCAGAACATCTGGAGGGGGGGTGTCAAGGTTCCTCCCGCACTCTGAACTCTAGGGTACAGATGTGGGGACCTGCATGAAAAACCTCCTAAGCTTATCTTTACCAGCTTAGGTCAAAACTTCCCCAAGGTACAAAATATTACACCTGTTATCCTTGGACTGGCCGCTACCACCACCAAACTTATACTGGTTACTGGGGAAGAGCTGTTTGGACGCGTCCTTCCCCCCAAAATACTTCCCAAAACCTTGCACCCCACTTCCTGGACAAGGTTTGGTAAAAAGCCTCACGAATTTGCCTAGGTGACTACAGACCCAGACCCTTGGATCTTAAGAACAATGAACAATCCTCCCAACAGTTGCACCCCCCCTTTCCTGGGAAATGTTGGATAAAAAGCCTCACCAATTTGCATAGGTGACCACAGACCCAAACCCTTGGATCTGAGAACAATGAAAAAGCATTCAGTTTTTTACAAGAAGACATTTAATAAAAAAATAGAAGTAAATAGAAATAAAGAAATCCCCCCTGTAAAATCAGGATGGTAGATATCTTACAGGGTAATTAGATTCCAAAACATAGAGAACCCCTCTAGGCAAAACCTTAAGTTACAAAAAAGATACACAGACAGAAATAGTTATTCTATTCAGCACAATTCTTTTCTCAGCCATTTAAAGAAATCATAATCTAACACATACCTAGCTAGATTACTTACTAAAAGTTCTAAGACTCCATTCCTGGTCTATCCCTGGCAGAAACCAGCATACAGACAGACACAGACCCTTTGTTTCTCTCCCTCCTCCCAGCTTTTGAAAGTATCTTGTCTCCTCATTGGTCATTTTGGTCAGGTGCCAGCGAGGTTACCTTTAGCTTCTTAACCCTTTACAGGTGAGAGGAGCTTTCCCCTGGCCAGGAGGGATTTCAAAGGGGTTTACCCTTCCCTTTATATTTATGACATGCCCCCCAAATCTCAGCTAGGGTGAAACACTGGCTGGGATTTCTTCCTGGAGCTCTAGGAAAAACAGAGTTAATAAGACACATGCATCTCTAAATATACTACCAAGTACATAAAGACTAACAATATTTTCCACATCTCAAGGACGATTTTAACCAGTTGATTCTGGGAAACTTTCACGGGAGAGTGCATCAGCCACTTTGTTAGAAGCTCCTGAGATGTGTTGGATGTCGAAATCAAAATCTTGGAGAGCTAAACTCCACCGAAGAAGTTTTTTGTTAGTTTCCTTGACGGTGTGAAGCCACTTCAGTACAGCATGGTCGGTTTGCAGGTGGAAACGCCGTCCCCAAACATATGGGCGTAGCTTTTCCAGAGCGTAGACAATGGCGTAACATTCTTTTTCAGTGACTGACCAGTTGCTTTCCCTCTCAGACAGTTTTTTGCTGAGAAACACTACAGGGTGGAATTCTTGATCAGGGCCTTTCTGCATTAAAACTGCTCCCACACCACGCTCGGACGCATCTGTGGTTACTAGGAACGGTTTGTCAAAGTCTGGGGCCCTTAGTACAGGGTCAGACATGAGTGTCGCTTTAAGCTTGTTAAAGGCCTTCTGACACTTTCCAGTCCACTGAACAGCATTTGGCTGTTTCTTTTTGGTTAGGTCTGTCAGTGGGGCAGCGATTTGGCTGTAGTGCGGTACAAATCATCTGTAATAACCGGCCAAGCCTAAGAAGGATTGAACCTGTTTCTTTGACTTTGGGACAGGCCACTTTTGGATAGCATCCACTTTGGCCTGTAGGGGGCTGATAGTTCCTTGACCCACCTGGTGTCCAAGGTAAGTCACTCTGTTTAGGCCTATTTGACACTTCTTAGCCTTAACAGTTAGTCCTGCCTCCCTTATGCGCTCAAGGACTTTTTGTAGATGTTCCAGGTGGTCTGCCCAGGAATCCGAAAATATGGCCACATCGTCAAGGTAGGCGACTGCATATTCTCCTAATCCCGCTAGGAGACCATCTACAAGTCTTTGGAAAGTGGCGGGTGCATTTCGCAGCCCGAAAGGGAGTACATTAAATTCATACAGCCCGAGATGTGTGATGAAGGCTGACCTTTCCTTGGCAGATTCATCTAGTGGTACCTGCCAGTACCCCTTGGTTAAGTCCAAGGTAGAGATGAACTGGGCCCGTCCCAGTTTCTCTAATAGTTCATCTGTGCGTGGCATTGGATAGTTGTCTGGGCGAGTTACAGCATTTAGCTTACGGTAGTCCACGCAAAAACGTATTTCCCCATCTGGTTTGGGAACTAGAACCACTGGAGATGCCCATGCGCTTTCAGAGGGGCGGATTACACCCATCTGTAACATATCCTGGATCTCCCGTTCTATAGCAGTTTTAGCTTGAGGAGACACCCGGTAAGGTTGGACACTAATTGGGTGAGCATTACCTGTGTCAATGGAGTCGTATGCCCGTTCAGTCAGTCCTGGGGTGGCTGAGAACGTCGGCGCGTAGCTAGTGCACAGCTCCTGGATCTGCTGTCGCTGCATACGCCCAAGGGTCATGGAGAGGTTCACCTCTTCCACACCACCAGCACATTTCCCTTCGTAGTAAACACCTTCAGGCCACTCAGCGTCGTCTCCTCCCTGGGCTGTAAACTGACAAACCTTTAATTCTCTGGAATAAAAGGGCTTTAGAGAATTAATATGGTACACCTTAGGCTTTCGGTTGGAGGTGGGGAATGCTATGAGATAATTAACATCTCCCAGGCGCTCCTGGACCGTGAATGGCCCTTCCCACGATGCTTCCATTTTATGGGCCTGGAGCACCCTTAAGACCATGACCTGGTCTCCTACTTTGAAGGAACGCTCTCTGGCATGTTTATCATACCAGGCTTTTTGCTCTTTTTGAGCATCCTGTAAGTTTTCTCTAGCAAGGGCTAAAGAGGTTCGGAGGGTGTTTTGTAGGTTGGTTACAAAGTCCAGAATGTTAGTTCCTGGAGACGGTGTAAATCCCTCCCATTGCTGCTTTACCAACTGCAATGGCCCCTTAACCTCACGGCCATATACAAGTTCAAATGGGGAAAACCCTAAACTGGGATGTGGTACAGCTCTGTAGGCAAAGAGCAACTGCTGCAACACTAGGTCCCAATCATTGGAGTGCTCATTTACGAATTTACGTATCATGGCCCCCAAAGTTCCATTAAACTTCTCCACCATGCCATTTGTTTGATGGTGGTAAGGAGTGGCAACCAAGTGATTTACCCCATGACCAAGGTTTTTCATAGTTCCTGCCAGGAAATTAGTCCCTGCATCGGTGAGGATGTCGGAGGGCCAACCTACCCTGGCAAAAATGTCTGCTAGTGCCTGGCACACACTTTTAGCTCTGGTGTTGCTTAGAGCTACTGTTTCCGGCCATCGGGTGGCAAAATCCATGAAAGTCAGTATGTACTGCTTTCCTCTGGGTGTCTTGTTCGGAAAAGGACCCAGAATACTACTGGGTTCAGCTACTCGCTGAAATGGAACTTCAATGATGGGGAGGGGTTGTAGAGGGGCTTTGACCTGGTCTTGGGGTTTTCCCACTCTTTGGCACACCTCACAAGACTGGACATAGGTAGAAACATCCTTGCCCATTCCCTCCCAGTGGACTGACCCCCCCAAACGGTCTTTGGTCCTGTTCACCCCAGCATGGCCACTAGGGTGATCATGGGCTAAGCTCAAGAGCTTGGCCCGGTATTTAGTTGGAACTACCAACTGTCTCTGAGGATGCCAGTCTTCCTGGTGTCCACCAGAAAGAGTTTCCTTGTATAAAAGTCCTCTTTCTATAACAAACCTGGATCGATTAGAAGAGCTGAGAGGCGGTGGGTTGCTCCGTGCCGCCGTCCAAGCTCTCTGGAGGCTTTCATCTGCTTCCTGTTCGGTCTGGAACTGTTCCCTTGATGCTGGAGACATCAGTTCCTCATTGGATTGTGGACCTAGGCTTGGTCCCTCTGGAAGCGATATAGGGGATGAAGCTGTTTCTGTTGACTGTGAACCGCTCTCCGCTGGTGCACTATGTTGGGATTCAGGCTCCGGCTGAGCCTCTTGTGTAGGGTTATCGGCTGCTGCCAGTTCAGGTTCAGTGGGGCCCTCTGGTGTTGAGGTTGCAAGTACTGGATTCAGTGCTGGCACGGGGTCTGGTGTTGGTTGTTTGGCTGGTTCCGGTTCTGGGACTGGTTCCATCTGGGTCTCTGGGACTGGATCCACTACTGCTGTTGCAAACATTGGCCTGGGGTCCGGGTCCATCACCTCTGACTGGGTCCTGATAGAAGTTTCCGGAACAGAGCTAGGCCTCACGGCTTGTTTAGCCTGGCTGCGGGTGACTATTCCCACCCTCTTGGCCTGCTTCACATGATTGGCCAAGTCTTCCCCCAACAGCATGGGGATGGGATAATCATCATAGACTGCAAAAGTCCACATTCCTGACCAGCCCTTGTACTGGACAGGCAACTTGGCTGTAGGCAAATTGAAAGAGTTGGACTTGAAGGGTTGAATCGTCACTTGGATCTCTGGGTTGATTAAATTGGGGTCCACTAAGGAAGCATGGATAGCTGACACTTGTGCTCCAGTGTCCCTCCACGCGGTGACCTTCTTCCCGCCCACACTCACAGTTTCCCTCCGCTCCAAGGGTATCTGGGAGGTATCTGGGCCTGTGGACCTCTGGTGTGATTCCGGTGCAATGAACTGTAATCTGTTGGGGTTCTTGGGGCAGTTGGCCTTTACATGCCCCAGCTCGTTACACTTAAAACATCGTCCAGCTGACGGGTCACTGGGGCGAGGAGGGTTGCTGGAGAACGGGGTGGTGGGACGATAAGGGGTCTGGAGGGTTCTTTGGGAGGTAGGTGGGGCTTTGGGCGGCCCCCGGTAATAGGGTGTGGTCTGGGGTGGTCCCTTCTGGTCTCCGCTCCAACTGCGACCAGTTTTCTTCTTCTCTGCCACCTCCACCCATCTGGCTCCAATCTCTCCTGCCTCAATTACAGTTTTGGGTTTCCCATCTAGGATGTATCTTTCTATTTCCTCAGGAACACCCTCTAAGAATTGTTCCATTTGCATTAGGAAGGGCAAATTTACTGGAGATTCAACACTTGCTCCTGATATCCAGGCATCCCAATTTTTCACAATGTGGTAGGCATGTCGGGTAAATGACATGTCTGGTTTCCACCTTAGGGCTCGGAACCTCCGACGAGACTGCTCGGGTGTTATCCCCATTCTGACTCTCGCCTTGGATTTAAACAGTTCATACTTGTTCATGTGTTCTTTAGGCATTTCAGCTGCCACCTCAGCTAAGGGTCCACTGAGCTGCGGCCTCAGCTCTACCATGTATTGGTCAGTAGAGATGTTGTACCCAAGGCAGGCCCTTTCGAAGTTTTCTAGGAAGGCCTCAGTATCATCGCCTGCCTTGTAGGTGGGGAACTTTCTGGGATGGGAAGTGGTACTTGGAGAAGGGTTACTAGGGTTTGTTGGGATATTCTGCTGAGCCTTTATCTTCTCCATCTCCTCCACATACTTCCTCTCTTTTTCCTTCTCCTCCAGTTCTTTGTCCCTCGCTTCCATAGCTCTCCTGTGAGCAGCCGCTTAGTGTTGTTCTGCCTCCCTTTCTTGTTCCTTCTTCAGCCGCATGAGTTCTATCTTTCTTTCATGTTCCCTTTGTCTTTCCTCAGCCTGAAATTTGGCTAATTCCAGCTGTAGTCGAGCTGAGGATTTGGTCATTCTAACCTCTCTGTTTTTAACTAACTTTACACCCGAGGTTTAGAAATAAACAAACAAAACGTGGCTGTAAAATTTTGCTGTGCTGGAATAGAATACCTATTCTCTGATAGTGACTGTCAGCCTACAGAAAAAGACAATTCCCTTGTCTCTGCTCTGGGCCCAAATTAAAGCAAAAAACCTCCAACGACTTGGAAACCTGCTTACCCAGCCCAAAGAAAAAGCCAATGGGTAGAACACACACCCCCTATTTACTTTTAGGAAGAAAAGAAAAAAAAACTCTGGGTTGGAAGACTGTGAATTTCCCTGCAGGAGTTAAGCACCCTGCCTCCAGGCAAAGAAAACCTGCAATTCACAAAGATAATCCCCTTTTGTCTCTGCTTGGCCACAAAGCAGAGAGAAACCAAGCTGCTTTCAGTTTCAAAGCTGCTTTCTGGACTTCCTAAAAATTCCTTTTTAAAATCTGTATTTCTAGTTCAAAAAATCTCAACTGGATCTCAAAATGATTTCAGGTTAATCCCACCACTGTGCCACCATGTCAAGTTTCCTCCCCCACTCTGAACTCTAGGGTACAGATGTGGGGACCTGCATGAAAAACCTCCTAAGCTTATCTTTACCAGCTTAGGTCAAAACTTCCCCAAGGTACAAAATATTACACCCGTTATCCTTGGAATGGCCGCTACCACCACCAAACTAATACTGGTTACTGGGGAAGAGCTGTTTGGACGCGTCCTTCCCCACAAAATACTTCCCAAAACCTTGCACCCCACTTCCTGGACAAGGTTTGGTAAAAAGCCTCACCAATTTGCCTAGGTGACTACAGACCCAGACCCTTGGATTTTAAGGGCAATGAACAATCCTCCCAACACTTGCACCCCCCCTTTCCTGGGAAATGTTGGATAAAAAGCCTCACCAATTTGCATAGGTGACCACAGACCCAAACCCTTGGATCTGAGAACAATGAAAAAGCATTCAGTTTTTTACAAGAAGACTTTTAATAAAAAATAGAAGTAAATAGAAATAAAGAAATCCCCCCTGTAAAATCAGGATGGTAGATATCTTACAGGGTAATTAGATTCCAAAACATAGAGAACCCCTCTAGGCAAAACCTTAAGTTACAAAAAAGATACACAGACAGAAATAGTTATTCTATTCAGCACAATTCTTTTCTCAGCCATTTAAAGAAATCATAATCTAACACATACCTAGCTAGATTACTTACTAAAAGTTCTAAGACTCCATTCCTGTTCTGTCCCTGGCAAGAAGCAGCATACAGACAGACACAGACCCTTTGTTTCTCTCCCTCCTCCCAGCTTTTGAAAGTATCTTGTCTCCTCATTGGTCATTTTGGTCAGGTGCCAGCGAGGTTACCTTTAGCTTCTTAACCCTTTACAGGTGAGAGGAGCTTTCCCCTGGCCAGGAGGGATTTCAAAGGGGTTTACCCTTCCCTTTATATTTATGACACATGTACTGCTCAGAAAACACAGCACTGGATTCTGTGGTCCACTATGTTCAATCTCACTTAATCCTGCACATAGTGACCCCCTGTCTCTAGTGTAGAAGGCCTGCCAGCAGTAGGTTGAGGGTTGGGTGGGGACAGGAATGGGGGTTATATAGCTGACTTCTGATATGCTGATTCTCCATGGACTTATGTTCCTTTAGGGACACTATGCCAGTGGTATAAATCAAAGCTATTCCTCATTAATTCTAATTTACATCCCAGCGAGGTTGACCAGGATCAGGGGGCTGCAATTCACTTTGCTCAAGCACATGAAGGCACAATTGGTCTTAATGTGTGCAGCACAAACTGAATCACAATTCATCTCCAGGCAAATTCACATGCAAGCCTACAAACAGTACCATGTACCTTTGTACATGCGTCTGTCTGACTTATTCCAAATAAAGTTGACAGTGTATTTGCATTGTTTGTAGTTCTAATCCCAAAATAAATGGATAGGGCTCAATGAAATTCTCCCTTTCTATCATGCAATCCCATCATCATGCCTTTCTGTTGCATGCACCTAGAAACTCATTTTTAGCAAACATGACAAAATGCATCTATAAATGGAAGCAACCTCAGACAAAGCTGATTTGTGCATTATATTGCCTTTCTTGAGTGAGAGTAAACATTCACATAGGTATTGATAGAATTTGGCCCTAGCATCCAGCATTTTCCATTTGAGATAAGGTATATGGGGAGAGGGGAATATTGTGTTGATTGTTAATGAATTTCTGGAAGATGAAAGAAGAAATTTCAAGCACTCCTTTGCCTTAGAAAACCTCCAAATAAAAGGAAATGAAGCAATCTTAACTTCTAGGAACTTTTAGTGTCTTTCCCATCCAGGTTCTCAGTCAGTTTCCACTTCCATTTATCTAGGTTTTGTTTTCCCACCCTGAACAATACCATTTATTTTGCACAAATGGGTTTCTTTCTGGCTCTGGTTCACACCAAGGAATTAAAATAATAAAATAAAAACCCGGAAAGGATAGTTCTGTTTACTGCAAATATTTCTATTCCATATAGGTTCTTACAATGTGCTCTTCACTATTGTATCGGAATGTCCTCCAGTAGTGCATTAAGTGACATGACTAACTTCGGTCATGTATTGTTGTTTTTCTCATCCTCTTCCCAAAGGGAGAAGTGTGCAGAAGTGTCTTCTTTTGGTAGTTTTTTTATATTTTTTTAATATACCTGTTCTTCAATGCTTAGCCAGACAATTGGCCGTAACAATCGTTCACCATTTGGTCCATTCCTGCACGGTCTCAAGGGCATGTAAGCCTGAGAGTCTAACATCGGAACAGACTTGATGAACCCATGTAATAGGGCAGCGGTTCTCAAACTTTAGCAAGCCAAGGACCCCCATTTTGATTTAAATTATTTTGTGGACCCCCAAGCCCTTGCTCAGCCCCAGCCAGCCCTGATTCCACCTGTTCCCCAAAGCCCAACCCCAGTGGTGTAGCCAGAATGGGAAATTTGGGTAGGTCACAAATTTGGGTGGTCGGGAAATTACAGGGAGGTGGGCTGGGAGGGCAGGAGGGATCGGGGGAGCCAGCCTTCCCCCAAATCCTGCAGCTGGCCTTGCAGGGGGTGACTGATGGACCTTTTGGCTAGGGGATCCCCAGGACCCCTGGCCCACACCCAGCTCTGTGAGGAGATGCTGCCCTCCAGCATGCATGGCTCCCGGCTTCCTTCCAGGTCCCACTGTCCCATGCTGGGCCTGGTTCCCCCAGGTGGTGGGCTACCTTTTTTGAAGATCTCCTCTACCGCTGCCAGCCACCCATTTGCTCACCCTACTCCCAGCGGTGAGGGCCCTGAAAAATGAGCACTCCCACACCCCCACCCGCTCTGCCTCCTGCACTCCCACCTGCTCCAGAGGGCCTGGGGTGTCGGGTGGGCAGGGCATGCCCTCTCGCAAGACCCAGTTGAGGAAAACCCGAGCAGTGGGTGGTAAAGCAGCCCTCACCTCCTGAAGTATGTGCCGGGGATTATGAGGCCTGGACAGCCCCATGCGCTGAGCGAGCATCAGGGGGTCCAGCTAGTCTCCCTGGTTGTAGTCAAGGTGGTCTCCAACTCTGGTGACTTCTGCTGGGATCAACCTCTGGCGCACCGAGGGCGACTCCGCCTCCTGCACACAGACCTGGGGGTTGTGTAGCAGGGGCTCCATGAGGAGATCCACTTCCTCGGCAGCCGCCACGGACCTGGTGGCCAAAACCAGTTTCCAGGTCTGGAGAAGGTCCTGGTAGAAGTCCAGCAGCCCGGAGAGGTCCCGCGAAAGACCCCTCAGATGGAGATTAAGGAGCTGCCAGCCATATTGGAGCCCTCAGAAGCGGCACAGGAAGGCATGCGCCAGTACGCTCCACACCAGCCTACCTGCACCATAAAGGAACCTCTGCAGGGCCTGGAGGCGGAAGACGTGAACTTGAGTGTGCAGGCACTTCAGGCCCTGTCCTCCATCCTCCAGGGACACGTGGAGGACCCTTGCAGAGACCCAGTGCAGTCCTGGCCAGAAGAACTCCAGAATCAATGTCTGGAGGTTGGCCAGGAAGCCCGGGGCCGGAACCAGGGTGTTGAACCGGTGCCAGAGCATGGACAGTACTAGCAGATTGAGCACCAGTGCCCTCCTTCCGAGGGAGAGGCACCTGAGTAGTCCTGTCCAGCTCCAGAGCTGCTCTGCCACCCTGTCCTCTAAACCTTGCCAGTTCTCCAGCAGAGACGGACGTGTGGCAGAAACGTAAATGCCAAGATAGAGCACCGGACCCGCACTCCACCGGATGGCCTGAAGCGTGGGTGGGAGGGAGCTCACCTGCCACCCGTCCCTGACCACCAGGCCAGAGCTCTTGACCCAGTTGACTTGGTCAGATGAGGCTGTCGAGTAGACAGCCTGGCAAGCCTCCACCTGCACCAAGTTGCCCAGGTCCTGGACCATGAGGAGCACGTTGGCGACATACGTGGACAGGACCAGCCGCAGCTCCGGCTCTCACAGCACCAACCCTGTCAACCTCCGGTGGATGAGACAGAGGAAGGGCTTGATCGCCAGAGCGTACAGCTGCCCCAAGAGGGGTCACCCCTGCCGTACTCCCAACCCGAAGCTGACCGACTCGGTCAGGGTCCAGTTGAGCTTGACCAGACACTCTGCGGAGGCGTACAGCACCCAGAGAGAGCCCTAAAACTGGGGTCTGAAGACTACCACTCGCAGAGTGCCCAGGAGATACCCGTGGTCTACCCTGCCGAACTCCTTCTCCTGATCCAAGGACAGAAGGGCGAACAACAGACTATTCCTACATCCAAGCTCCAAAAGGTCCCTGATCAGATAAAGATGGTTAAAGATGGTGCACCCCAGGATTGTGTAGGTCTGGTTGGGGTGGACCACGTCTGCCAGCACAGACCCCAGCTGCAGCGAGATGGCCTTGGCTAGGATTTTGTAGTCCGTGCTGAGGAGCGAGACGGGATGCCAATTCCGAAGGTCGCGGAGGTCCCCTTTCTTTGGGAGCAAGGCGAGCACAACAGGGTGAGAACCCCGCTTGCCAAGGACTTGGCTCAGATGGTGACAAGGTCCGGGCCAAGGACATCCCAGAACACGCCGTAGAACTCCACAGTCAGCCCGTCCATGCTCAGATATTTATTGGTGGGCATGTGACGAAGGGCTTCCGAGAACTTGGCCAGAGTGAGAGGCAGCTCTAGCCGGTCCCAGTCACCCACACTGACTGTCGGGAGTCTGTTCCAGAGCACTCTGCAAGCATCGGGATCAGTCGGAGCCGGGGAGAAAAGGTCCACGTAGAAGACCCCGGCTCTCCCGTGCATCTCCTCCAGATCCATGAGGGGGGTGCCGTCCTCTCCTAGGAAGCAGGTGATGTGCTTCTTGGCCCCACTCTTTCTCCAGGGTGTAAAAGAAGCAGAAGCCACAATCCATCTCCCGAAGCAGGTGGATGCGGGATTGAACAAAGGCACCCCGGGCCTGATGGCCCTCGAGGGATTGGAGCTCCTCCCTCTTCTCCAGACACACTCCGCAGAGGGATGGATCCTTGGGGCTGGAGGCCAGATGCCTCTCCAGCTCTAAGACCTCCTGTTCCAACTGCTCTATAGCTGCATCCCTCCACTGGCTGGTGCCCCGGGTGTAGTCACGGCAGAAGAGCCAGGAGTACACCTTGCCCACATCCCACCACTGCTGCACTGAGGTAAAACTGTGCCTCTGCCCTCGCCAGGCCAGCCAGAACTCCCGGAAGGATGCCACGAAGCCCACATCCTCCAACAAGCTGTTATTAAAATGCCAATAGGACGGCCCCAGCACCTCCACTCAGAGAGAGGCCGTCATGGTCGCTAGATGGTGATCTGAGAACAGGGCCGGCCAGATGCCGGAGAAGTGGGTCCATGAAAGGTGACAGCGTGATAAGTAGATGCGGTCCAACTGGGAGTGGTGCGACCGATCAGCTTCCATCCGGACAAAGGTGAACGTCGAGACATCATCCGGGTGATGGTGGCACCAGATATCTACCAGGGAGCGATGGTCAACAATCTCCTGGAGGACATCTGCAGCGGCCGGGCACCGCTCGATCACCAAGCGGTCCTGCTCCTCGAGGGTAGTGTTAAAGTCCCCACCGAGGACCAGGCACTCGCGAGGATCCAAGGTGCTGAGGAAAATCATACAGCATCCCTCCTCCCAAAGGAAGGAGAGCACCTGGCCCCTGCGGAGACCTATCCTACAGCCCCGGGTGTTTAACGTTGCAAAGATGATAGGTGCCATAAGGAGGGCTAGGGGGAATCCTTACTGGCAGGGACACTCACTGCCCCCGTTGGGCCATGTAGCAAACCTTGACCTATCCCATCGGTGAGCAAAGAGTCATGGAAGCCGCGGGCCCATTGGTAGGCTGAAGTGGCCTGCCTCCCAGTCCCTTTACCCTCCCGCAAGAGGGCCCTCACTGCCTGGAGAATTTGATGAAAATCCCCCCCATTGCTGGAGAGTGAGCTGATCCTTTTTGCGGGACCCATGGACATCTTTGAGAAACTCCCGCAGCTCTTCTCACAGCATTTGGGGGGGAGGGGTCACTGCCCCAGACGTCCTCTGGTGGGGCCCCTGTTGAAGCCCTGTGGCCTACCGAGATGGGCAGGCAGGGGGTGGACCCCCCGGCGTGGCGCCCAATGTGCTGGTGCCACAGGGCCCGCCTCAAGCCCCGGCCTAATAGGGGGCGGCAGAGGGAAAATAGCAGCCCCTAGGGGTTCAGGACAGGGGAACATGAAGGCCACTCCCTGGGGTCGTCCTATGGGAAGGGGAAGGAGACGGTCACAGGGGCGGCAGGGGTAGGGCAGGGGTCTGGAGCAGGGAGAGGGGGGAAGTGGGATTGTGGGCCCCAGCAGCTAAGCCACTGGGGGTGGCACCTCTCGGCCGAGCTCAAGGGTCTGTGGGAAGGGAAGGGGGCCCTTGATGATACCGGGCTTGCCCTTGATGATACCGGGCTTGATGTGGCCACAGCATCGGTAGGTGAGGAAATAGCAGTGGGGCCCCCACCTGGGAAGGAGGTTGGTTGCCCCCCATCAATGAGGGATGCCCCCGGTGACTCCGGTCCTGGCTGCGTGGCACTGGCAGTCACTTCAATAGGCTCGGCAGCCATTAGCAGGGTGCCATCTGTGGCTGGGCTGGTGGAAGATTCCAGGGGTCCCTCGGTGGTGGGAGCAGAAGCAGCGGTTAGGGGGATGGAGCATGGGGAGAGGGAGACCAGGGTGAGGTCACCCAGATCGAGGCCCGCTGGCAGAGGGTCATCCTCCCCCTGAGTGACTGGGGTCAGACCCAGGGCATCGATCGCCTCAAAGATGGAGGGAAAGCCACCACCCACCACCCCTGGGACCTCTTCACCAGCACCCAAAGCGACGCTGGCCTCGGGGCTAGCAGGGGCCTTAGGTGGCAAGGGGGTGGGAGGGGCTCCATCGGGGATCACCCCAGGGAGGGGCTTCGGGAAAGAGGCAGTGCTACCCTCCATTGCTGCCACGTCATCCCCAGCCGGCTCCGGCTGATGGGATTCACCCGGGGGGAAGGCAAAAGGCCCAGTGTCGGTGGCCCTCTTCCTGGTCTTTTGGGGGGCCTCTGCATCCTCCGCTTCAGATGGGAGGAGCGGAGCTTGAGCCTTCCACTTGCCCCACTTCCACTTTACTAGAACCCAGCTCTCCATGGTATCATCTGCGGGCTGGCTAACAGGGGTTGGGCCAGGGGCAGTGGCACAGTTATTTGGGGACGTAACGGTGGAGTGGTATGAGGGAGGGAAGATTCCCCCTTGGGCTGGTCCTCTCCCATGTCTGGCAATAATCCCGCTGCACCCTCCTCCATAGGTCCTGCCGGACTGCATGCAGCAGGGGCGGGGCTCTCCCGCTCATCTGGGCGCACTGCAGAAGGTGCACCAAGGGGCTGAGTGGGAGCAGTGGTGGTTGGGAAGGAGGAGGGGTGGTTTTAGGCGCCAGACAGCCAGGGGCACCGGCGATGACGGGGTCAGTGCTCTGCGGGGCTCGGGGGTCCCAGATACTCCTCTGTGCCAGACCAAGGGGCAGTCCCTCCGGCCGTATCCCATCACCCGGCAGAGGTAGCACCGGGCCTCCCCCATGGAGTAATGCACCAGGTAGCAGGCCCCCTGATAGGGGACCAGGAACCCCTCGAGCGCCTCTCCATCACGTGCCACCAGCGGCAGTTGAAGCTGCACCTGCCAGCGGAACGAGAGGATGTGATGGAAGGGAGGGTCTTTGCAGCCCAGTGGGAGAGGGCTCACAACAGAGAGGGGTTTCCCCAGGGCAGAGAGGGTGGGTAGCAGGACGGCATTGGGAAGGAAGGGAGACCACCTTCCCATACATTTTGGAGGCCACCACTATGGCTGTGGGCTCCACCATGTAGTTCTCCACATGGGGCGAGGTGGGCACCAGAATTGGAGGGGAAGAGGGACGCAGCAGCAGTGGAATCCACCCCTTTACCCACCATGGCCGGTGCCCCAGCAGGGGCCGTAGCAGATGGTTTGGCAGCAGTCGTTGAGGTGGGAGCCACAAGGGACAAGGGGGAACAGGTGGAGGAGGGGAAATGGGGGCTGCCCGAGAGGTCCCACTGCCTTGTCCCCCACCATAAAGAGAGGGGAAGGAGGCAGGGAAAGGTGGGGCAGGGCGACCACTCCTCCCTGCTAGGATGCAGGCAGGGGAGGAGGGCACCGGAAGGGGGGGCTGGATGAGCAGGGGAGCTACCAAATACTTGGCGGGGGGGGGGGGGGGGGTTCAGTCACCAACACAAAATGGGATTCCGGCTCCTCCAGCTGCACTAGGGGAGGGTGGCTAGAATAGCATGGGGGGGGGGGTGCAGTGAGACAGGGATCAACTAAAACAGGAAGGGCACAAGTGCATGGGAGGGCAGCATGGGCACACGGAGCAAGGGGCTAATCAAGACAGAGGGACCACAATGGGTGTGGGGTGAGAGTGGGGGGGAGAATCAGGCTGGAGGTAGGACAGGGAAATCAAGGGATGAGCTCCAGAGGCTGGGGCGGGGTAAATAAACAAGCAATACTGCAGAGGGAAAAGGATGGGGCAGGCAAACAAACTAAAGCCTGAAGCTGCTAAGGGGCTGGGGAAAAAGTGGGGAGCAAAGGCTGCAAGGTGGGAGGTAGTAAGGGGAAAAGCTGGGGGTCTGCTGCGGGGGGGGGGGGCACCTTGGAAAGAGGCAGTTTAGGCTGGCTGCTGCTTCAGGCCCAAATGGTGGCAAAAGGGCATGGCTAGCGAGGCAAGCAGCTGAGTCCCAGACACAGCGGTGGTGATGAAGGAACGGGGGGGAACACGGATGGACCAGGGAGCAGGCTGCACACCACACTCCCAGTGTCCCCACAAACACAGTAAATACCCCCAACACAAGAGCACAGTTAAAAAATTACTCAGTCTTGGAGGCCCCCTCTACCGTGGTCTGCAGAGTCTCTACATGCTCCTTCAGCAGCAAACAATCCTCTTCTTCTCCACCTCGAGGCTCCAGCAGCTCCCCGGCAGCAAGCAGAGCAGCAGTGGCTCCAGCAGGTAACCCAGTGGCCAGGCAGGAAGGACCCTCCTCAGGGGGTGGTGGTGGTGATGGCTCCCACAGCAGCAGCAATGGTGGGGCAGGGGTCCCTCACTCCCCTCTCCTGGGGAGCGGGCCAGCAGGCTCCACCAAGGGGCTGCAGCAGGAGCAGCAGCAACCAAAGTTGGGTGGGCCGCCAGCAACCAGATAGCAGAGAGGGAGTAGCTGGAGCAACAGCAAGGGCCCAGCAGCACTACCAGGAGCAGCAGTCTCCTCCCTCCCAGCCAGAGGGGAATGCAGGGAGAGTAGCCACAGAAGGAGCAGGTCCCTGTTCCCTGGATAGCCTACTCCAAAGGCTACTCCAGGCTAATCAAGGCACCTGATGCCAATTAACCAGTTAAGGTCATTAGGCTAATGCCAGCATCTGACCCCAATTAACTGGCAAAGGGTTGGTTAAGGCTGTTAGGCTAATGGACACAGCTGGAACCAATCAAGGTCTCATTCATACTGCTGAAAAGTTCTCCTTTCCAGCATGTGCATGTGCCCACCCCCTGCTTGTGGGAATCCAGCTGAAAGGAGCTGGAGAACCATTGCTCTATTCTGAGGTAAGGGTGAAGCTAGGAAAAGGGGACAATGGGGGAAGTAGCCCAGGGAATGAAAGCAGCTGCAGTGGTGAAGGGAAATCCACCAACAGCTGCTACCAGTAGGGTCCCTGGGCTGGAACTAGGAGTAGAGGGTGGGCCCAGGTTCTCTCCTCCCTACCCCCATGCTCTACAGAGATCCCCTTGAGAGGGGAAGCAGGCCTCGGTCCAGTCAGGAGGCTAAACTGTGCCTACTGAGCTCTATGGAGCAACAAAGACTGTGAGGTATTTCCCCTTCCCATCTCCCATATTGGGCTGTGATGAAAGTAACTCAATAGGCTGTGACTCTTGCCACTACACTGTGAAAGAGAGGCCACATTGGGGCCTTAGTGAGTTTGAGCCCCCTGAATCCACCCGGAAGCACAGGACCCACTAATACAGGCTTGGAACTTTGTCACAGGTAACTTAAGTGTCCTACAGTTTCTGAAATTTTCCAATAATGGAGCGTTTTAGTAGAATTTCATATTAACAGCTACATCACAATTCAGTTAAAAATACACAGATGATACACAATGATAAGAGGTAACACTTATGAGTTTTCTTTCCATGTCAAATCTGAGAGCAAGTCTACACTGCAAAATTAAGTCAACCTAAATTATATTGACGTATAGCCATCTCAGTAATTGAATCAGTTTTACATGTCCACACTACACTGCTTATTTCGGTGGAGCTCATCCTCACCAGGAGCACCTGCACTGGTTTAACTTCCATGTGTGGCATTGTTGGATAGTTTCTGAAAGGCAGCAACAGTTGATGTAATCAACACAGTGTCCCCACTGACACTGAGTCAATCTAACTCTATCGACTTAAATGCAACACCTCTCTCAGAAGTGGTTATTAAGTCAGTGTAGTGGGCAAGTTACATTGGTGGGAGCTACATTTTAGTATAGACACTTACACAGTTAGGTTAATGTAATCTTCCTTATGTTGAACTAACTCTCTAATGTAGACCAGGCCTGAGGCTCTACACGTTCCTCAGGAAACTAAAAAATCCACTATAAAATTAATAAAATGTGGGGCTAAATTTGTGGGAAAATATTGCTATAATATAGGTGTCTGCCTTTCCATAAAAATTTCAGGGACCTATTCCTTCAGCAGATTTGTGATTAGTACTTTTGGTTCTATGAATGTCTTATATTTGACTTCTACTGCCTTTGCTGAAGAAATACCATGTGCAGTATTTTATATGCCAGGTAGTACATGGGAAATTTAACTTGAAATTGTATCAGTATTGTATTTATACTCCATCAGGTCATCTTTAATGCATAACTAGGATAAATCAATAATTTCAACACATCTTGAAAAACTAATTTTATAGACTTTATGAATTATTACTTAATAAGTCAAATGCAGGAGCATTATAGCTCAGTTAAATCAAAATAAGAATGATGACAAATCTGATACATTGGCATACACCATTAAGTAGTAGCGACAGTCATGATAGAATGACAGCATCTGTGATTTCTCTGTTTAATCCTCTCATCCTTTATGACAATTGTCTATTCAAAAACAGTGCATATAAAAGTAGTAAAAATAATAAAGCCATACAGTTTCTGCACCTCATTTTATAGCAACAGATACAGTGAACTAAGATATTTAAATGAATCTCAAAGTTTACAGAAACAAAGTATTCACTGAAAATCTACTAGGATATTTAACCCAGAGCACCATCTAGTGATATTTTTGGGGTGGAAATAACTACATAGTATATTTTTCTGTTTTAAAACATAATCCTTTCAAATTAAGCTTTGATGGGATTGTTGTGTGCTACACTTGATCTATTCAAATTTAGGAGCTCAGAATAATATAATCTGGCAATTTATTGTAGTTTTAAATTAATTTAATTATTACAAATTACCAGAAAGCTGCTTTTTTTCTGTTTTCTTTTCTTTCCCCAATTAATTTAGGAATGTGAATGTTCAGGGTCTAGAATATAGAATTTCAAAAACTGATAATTTTATAAAATCTGAATATTCTCAAATAATTGATGCAAACACTTCTATCACATTTCCATCTTCAATATTATTCAGTGATACTTGACACATTTCACATTCAAAGCTGCAAAAAGTTTCAATAATATTCGAGACGGTCTGAATCAAAATGCCAGATTCAAATCAGTCTCTGTATTAAATCAGCAAATGGTGAAAGGCAGGATTCAAACTCAGTCCACCCAAATATATACAAATGCACAAAGCCTTGGAAACAAGCAGGGAGAACTGGAGGTCCTGGTGATGTCAAGGAATTATGACGTGATTGGAATAACAGAGACTTGGTGGAGTACTAGAGACTGGAGTACTGTCATGGATGGTTATAAACTGTTCAGGAAGGACAGGCAGGGCAGAAAAGGTGGGGGAGTAGCACTGTATGTAAGGGAGCAGTATGACTGCTGAGAGCTCCGGTACGAAACTGCAGAAAAACCTGAGTGTCTCTGGATTAAGTTTAGAAGTGTGAGCAACAAGAGTGATGTAGTGATGGGAGTCTGCTATAGACCACCGGACGAGGTGCATGAGGCTTTCTTCCGGCAGCTCGCAGAAGCTACTAGATTGCACGCCCTGGTTCTCATGGGGGACTTTAATTTTCCTGATATCCGCTGGGAGAGCAATACTGCGGTGCATGGACAATCCAGGAAGTTTTTGGAAAGCGTAGGGGACAATTTCCTGGTGCAACTGCTAGAGGAGCCAACTGGGGGGGGGGGGGGGGGGAGCTTTTCTTGACCTGCTGCTCACAAACCGGGAAGAATTAGTAGGGGAAGAAAAAGTGGATGGGAATCTGGGAGGCAGTGACCATGAGTTGGTTGAGTTCAGGATCCTGACACAGGGAAGAAAGGTAAGCAGCAGGATACGGACCCTGGACTTCAGGAAAGCAGACTTCGACTCCCTCAGGGAACTGATGGGCAGGATCCCCTGGCAGAATAACATGAGGGAGAAAGGAGTCCAGGAGAGCTGGCTGTATTTTAAAGAATCCTTATTGAGGTTACAGGGACAAACTATTCCGATGTGTCAAAAGAATAGTAAATATGGCAGGCGACCAGCTTGGCTTAACGGTGAAATCCTAGTGGATCTTAAACATAAAAAAGAAGCTTACAAGAAGTGGAAGGTTGGTCATATGACCAGGGAAGAGTATAAAAATATTGCTCGGGCATGTAGGAATGAAATCAGGAGGGCCAAATTGCACCTGGAGCTGCAGCTAGCCAGAGATGTCAAGAGTAACAAGAAGGGTTTCTTCAGGTATGTTGGCAACAAGAAGAAAGCCAAAGAAAGTGTGGGCCCCTTAATGAATGAGGGAGGCAACCTAGTGACAGAGGATGTGGAAAAAGCTAATGTGCTCAATGCTTTTTTTGCCTCTGTCTTCACTAACAAGGTCAGCTCCCAGACTACTGCACTGGGCATCACAACATGGGGAATAGATGGCCAGCCCTCTGTGGAGAAAGAGGTGGTTAGGGACTATTTAGAAAAGCTGGACGTGCACAAGTCCATGGGGCCGAACAAGTTGCATCCGAGAGTGCTAAAGGAACTGGCGGCTGTGATTGCAGAGCCATTGGCCATTGTCTTTGAAAACTCATGGCGAACGGGGGAAGTCCCGGATGACTGGAAAAAGGCTAATGTAGTGCCAATCTTTAAAAAAGGGAAGAAGGAGGATCCTGGGAACTACAGGCCAGTCAGCCTCACTTCAGTCCCCGGAAAAATCATGGAGCAGGTCCTCAAAGAATCAATCCTGAAGCACTTACATGAGAGGAAAGTGATCCGGAACAGTCAGCATGGATTCACCAAGGGAAGGTCATGCCTGACTAATCTAATTGCCTTCTATGATGAGATTACTGGTTCTGTGGATGAAGGGAAAGCAGTGGATGTATTGTTTCTTGACTTTAGCAAAGCTTTTGACACTGTCTCTCACAGTATTCTTGTCAGCAAGTTAAAGAAGTATGGGATGGATGAATGCTATAAGGTGGGTAGAAAGTTGGCTAGATTGTCGGGCTCAACGAGTAGTGATCAATGGCTCCATGTCTAGTTGGCAGCCGGTGTCAAGTGGAGTGCCCCAGGGGTCGGTCCTGGGGCCGGTTTTGTTCAATATCTTCATAAATGATCTGGAGGATGGTGTGGATTGCACTCTCAGCAAATTTGCGGATGATACTAAACTGGGAGGAGTGGTAGATACACTGGAGGGCAGGGATAGGATATAGAGGGACCTAGACAAATTGGAGGATTGGGCCAGAAGAAATCTGATGAAGTTCAATAATAAGTGCAGGGTCCTGCACTTAGGACGGAAGAACCCAATGCACAGCTACAGACTAGGGACTGAATGGCTAGGCAGCAGTTCTGCGGAAAAGGACCTAGGGGTGACAGTGGACGAGAAGCTGGATATGAGTCAGCAGTGTGCCCTTGTTGCCAAGAAGGCCAATGGCATTTTGGGATGTATAAGTAGGGGCATAGCGAGCAGATCGAGGGACGTGATCGTCCCCCTCTATTCGACATTGGTGAGGCCTCATCTGGAGTACTGTGTCCAGTTTTGGGCCCCACACTACAAGAAGGATGTGGATAAATTGGAGAGAGTCCAGCGAAGGGCAACAAAAATGATTAGGGGTCTGGCACACATGACTTATGAGGAGAGGCTGAGGGAACTGGGATTGTTTAGTCTGCAGAAGAGAAGAATGAGGGGGGATTAGATAGCTGCTTTCAACTACCTGAGAGGTGGTTCCAGAGAGGATGGTTCTAGACTATTCTCAGTGGTAGAAGAGGACAGGACAAGGAGTAATGGTCTCAAGTTGCAGTGGGGGAGGTTTAGGTTGGATATTAGGAAAAACTTTTTCACTAGGAGGGTGATGAAACACTGGAATGCGTTGCCTAGGGAGGTGGTGGAATCTCCTTCCTTAGAAGTTTTTAAGGTCAGGCTTGACAAAGCCCTGGCTGGGATGATTTAATTGGGGATTGGTCCTGCTTTTGAGCAGGGGGTTGGACTAGATGACCTCCTGAGATCCCTTCCAACCCTGATATTCTATGATTCTATGAAATATTAGTGATGCACGTAGGAAGTGGGGGAAAAAAGTTCAAGGTATTGGCTAAAACAATGACCTCAGCTTGCATTTATGGTGTCTACCCTCCATTCATCAAGAACAGTGTGGATTTAAGTCTCAATGGATTAACTACTATCCTCAAAGTACAAATTGCTATGGTAAATTCTTTCATTTTAAGATAACAAGGAGATAGCACTAATTTCTCTACTATGAGGACTTATCCACAATGACACATGCATCCCTTGATCCAGGAGAGACATTCTTTGTGGTAATATAAGAAAAGAAAAAAAAATATTTCCAGTGAATATAGATGTAAGAGAACTGAACCATGGAGTGGTACAGTCTATATGTCCTCTAAAGACAATTTTTTTTTTCACAGAACACCCAGATATCACAGTGAGGCATATCATAGAATTAGATAAACCTGTCAAGCTTTATTTTATGAAATGTGAAGATTCAGTCAAGCACCCAATCATGTAAAAATCTTTACCATGCTCTTATCAATGCTGTTGATTTTGAAGGGCCAGACAGAAGAGAACCATCCAACCCCTGGAACTTACTACAGAGAACGTTAAAGAAGATGGTATTGTCCAGTGTTGCTATGTACAATGTTAACAGAGTAACTTTATTTGTCCAATCCAAACATGGTGTTGAGAACACAAACAGACAGACATATAGCCAAAGTGTAGATTAAATTATCTAATTACAACTGCAATTAATTATCTAGTCAGCCAGCACTAATAACATTTTAGAAAATGTTACTGTGAATTACAAGGACCCGCATGATTATTTTTAAAATTCCTTTAGATCTCTAAATTAAATAAACTTCCTTTGACCACCAGAATTTCACTTGAAGAAGTTCTTTGTAGAGCTGGTTGGGATTTTTTGGCAACACTTTTTGTGGGGGACGGGGAGTGAGAGCTGAGAGGAAGAGGTACCAAAAATAAACAAACCCAAACCCTGAGAAAAGAAATTAATCAAAACCAAAACTGTGTGCAGGATAGTCATTTTTGCCAGGTTTCCCAATTTGATGACTCCCAGAGGTCTCTTCCAACCCTAATGTTCTATGATGCTATGAAGTGGTCCACCCCTCATTGCCAATTCCCAACTTCTGGCAAATAGAGACAAGGGACACTTCAGAGAATAGTTTGAATCCCTGCCTATCCTGGCTAACAGCCATTGATGGATCTATCCAGTTCTCTTTTTGAATCTTGTTACAATCTTTTGGGCTGGAGCTCAGGTTCTGAGGGTGGGCTTCAGAGCCATGCTCCAGACTGAGTCTGAACATATACACATCTGTTTTTATCACTGTAGCACAAGTCTGAGACTGTAGACCCGGCTCTGAGACTCTCTGCCATGAATTTTTAAAACGCAATGTAGACTTACCCTAAGTGAATTAGGAACACATTTTCATTTAGATCCCTGTGGAAATTCCCATCCGTAGTATTTATACAGTATATGTATGTGTAATGAGATTTTATTAGGAGAATCACACCCTGTGATTACAGTTGCAAACAAACCCAAAGTTGCTGAAATTGTTATGGAGTTCAAATGTTAATAATAAAAGAACACAGCATGACTGTTTTTGCAAGACACACCCTTCTCTCCCTCTGGTGTTACTTCTTTTAGTACAAATTTTTACTTACAGCTGAATGTAGTAGAGAGAAAATGTTTTCTCTTTTTTTCAATCACACAATCCTTTACCTCTAACTACATGCTTTACCAACATAGTACTGAAATAATCATTCAAATGCAATTGTTCACACATTTTTATAAACGTCACTAATTAGAGCTGGGATGAGCTGCAATTTTCACATGTTGGTTCAGATTTTGAACTCTGCCAAAGATTTAGAGAAAAAAAAAGTTCTAATTTTGGTAGCTTATTAAGGTGATCAAGACTCCATGGCCCATTTATAACCTCAGTCCTGACCATTCATTACCATCAGATAGCACTTGTGCAGCCTATGCAATCAGTGTTTTCCAGAAGGTTCTGAAGAGGGAATATGCAGAAACCACCTCAAAGAAGAAATGATGAGGTTTGTAGACTACATGCTATTTTGAGACTGAGAATAGCCTCTTGACCCCCTCAGATGAGTGGCATAATAGGCTATCATTTTAAAGCCACATGAGCACTGCGGATGGAAACAGTCAACAGTAAGTATAAAAGGTGTTAGAGTATTTTACAGTCTGCTTAGGCTCTATTAGTACAATAATGTTGGACCTATTCCTGTCCACTAAAGATAGGCCAGGAAGTAATCCGCTTAAACTGCTCTGCAGCAAGGGAAATTTAGGTTAGATATTAGGAAAGACTTTCTAACTCCAAAGATAATTAATAGTAGAATAGATTAGCAAGGGAGGTTGTGGGTGTGATGTTCCCCTTGTGTTATCTGGACCGGTGATCTAGGTCACTCCAATCCTCGACTCTTAGAGCTAGCCTTACCCTGCTCCGCTGTGAGAACCCCCACTCCCGGGCTATTCATGCACAGCCTCCAGCATGTAAATTGTTTCCAGCTATGTGAGTGGGCACTTTTGGCCAGCCGCTGCTTGGACTGTGCAACCAATTGACACTAGCCAATATCTCCAGTCCCAGAAACAACCCTAGGAACCTCTGTCTTGCAGTGTCCAGTTATGCCTGCTGGACACTACAAGCTTATATGAGTTCGTCAGTTTAACAAATAAATTGATATGTACTAGGCTTGTTATCCCACAAGGAGTTTCTGACATGCTTCAAACCAAACACACTGCTTCAAATGGAATAAACAAACAAATGTATTAACTACAAAAGATAGATTTTATGTCAGATTTGGTCAAATGAAATAAAAGCAAAATGCATTCTAAGCTGATCTTAACACATTCAATGCCCTTACAAACTTAGATGCTTCTCACCACAGGCTGGCTGGTTGCCCTTCAACCAGGCTCTCCCCTTTGATCAGCGCTTCAGTCACTTGGTGATATCTGTAGATGGAGGTGGAAGAGAGAGGAAGAGCATGGCAAACATCTCTCCCTTTTATCATGTTCTTTCTTCTCTCTTGGCTTTGCTGCCCCCCCTTCAGGGTCAGGTGAGTATTATCTCATTGTAGTCCCAAACTGACCAAGGGAAGGGAAGGGGGGTGGCTCACTCAAGAGTCCAACAGATCCTCTGGTGCTCTCTAGACCAGTGTCCTTTTTTCCTGTGAGGCTGGGCTGGGTTTGTCCCATATATGCCCTGATGAGGTGTGAACTGCCCCTTTGTTCCTGGAGAATTTTACCTGGGTTTGTTTTAAGCCATGAGGACACATTTTCAGCCTTATAACTATATACATGAAATTACAACCTATAACAACAATGCTCAGTGCATCATGAGCCTTTTGAAGACACCCAACATGACAAACTTTGCACTGGATACAACACAACCATATTATAAGGATGAACATGGGGATGCAGGGTGTTCCCCCGAGGTAAAGAGTGTCACAGTGGGATCCCTGTCATTGGAGGTTTTTAAGAACAACTTAAACACTGGAGAGGAATGGTAAAGGTATACATGGTCCTGCCTCAGTGCAGGGGGCTGGATTAGATGACCTCTCAAGGTCCCTTCCAGGGCTGAATTTCTATGAGTCTGTGTCTGGATTTACTTGCTACAAGATAACATAAGTGCATGCCCAATTAAACTTTAGGGGACAGGATCTGTCTTAGTGTACAGCTCCAAAGACATTATTAGTGCTAAACAAATAATGTATTAAACAATTAAGAATAATTCCCTGTAAAACAATTCCACAATTCTTATATAAAATAAGAATAACTCCACACTACCTGTGCTTATTAGCACAGTATCTCACTAAAAAAATCATTGGTTGGTTATTACTAAATGGTATGGCCTTCTTGTGAATCAAGCTGTTTGTATTCAATCAATCCCTTTTACCCATTGTTTTATTATAATTGTCAATAAAATTTCTAGATTTATGATTTCTGTAAGATTTTACCATAAATAATAGAAGACAGATGGGCAGACCTTTTCTTTTACCTTTTGTTTGAGTCCATGCTGAACACGTAGAGAGTTGTTAGCAATTATGTCTCCCATCAGTTTTTTACAGTTCATTAAACATGGGATTTTGTAGGACAAAGTAATTAGGAGAGGAAAGAGACTAAGGGTAAGCATTTTGTTTAATTACACATGTCCTCAGTGCAAAAGACCATATTTTTTTAGCTCAAATGGAAGAACTTGGAAAATACTTTCTTCTTTTTTAATCAAAACTACTAAATAGCATTGAGGTTATTACTAGTGTAATTCAACTTGAATTGTACAGTAGACAGACGTTGAGTTTACATTGTTCTTTTATCATACTTTTTAAAGAATTTACCTTTCACATAGAGCTGGGTGAAATTTTGGGGATGAATAGTCTATTTGACAAAAAGCGCAGTTTCCGTCGACCTGAAGCTATTTGTGAATTTGATACGAATACTTTTGGCCACTCACAAAAAAGGCTGGAGGAGGAGGAGGTAATGATGCTGTCATGCCCCTTCCCAGCCCTCTGTTATAGCCGTTAGCCCAGTGACTAGGGTGCTCAAGCTGGGATATGGAAAATCCAGGTTCAAATCACTGCTTTAGAACAGATACAAAATGGACATTTTAAATTCACCAAAAAGTCAAAGATTTCAGAGCCGTTTTGACTCAAACTGATTTTTTTGAAGAACTGCCCTCAAACTTCAAATAACTGATTTTTGTTTAACCATCTCCATTTTCATGTGGTATAGAACACCAGAAATTTACATATCACTTCCCCTATGTCATTATCAGTATTTAAAATATTACAAAGACTGCTGATTACTTCTGTTTTTTTTTTTAAACAACAGCAATTGTTTGTTTGAGAGAAATTGTTGTTTGTTCTGGTTTTGCACTACACCCTGCCCCTTACAGGGATGACAAGTGAATGCTTAAGTAGCCTCAGACCAAAAAGGTTTGGTAGCCCTAAATAGGACTGACATCCAGGTCATAAATGACTTTTGAATTATATACACGTACAATCCCTACCTCCCACAAGAAAAAACACAATCACAGTCCTAAGGTGTCCATAAAACACCAGATGCTTTAAATATTCCCAGCATTGACACCTGTTAGGCTAATGAATATAAGCTTTATTAATATAGGTATTAGCAACACCAATTTTGGAAAATGCTTCTTTTCCCAACATATACAGATATCCTTCCCTAAAACTTGAAATGCAAGGTAAAATAAATATTTAAAACTACATAAATCCAAACTCAAGCCCAATCCACAGAAAGACAGACCTATTATGATTGAGTGTGAAGGATCTATCTTGCTAAGACTTTTGACCTGGCTTCTCTGTGGTCATCCAAAGGTGACATTGCTATGTGCTATCAATACTGCTCTAGCTCAATTCAAAGGTAAAGTACTCTCCTGTTGCACTGACCTTGCTAAAAGGGAGCTATCTGGAGAAAAAAGTGGGGCTAATAACTACAGCTGTTGGGTTTTTTTTTTTAAAAAAGAAGGGAGGAGTGATTTGAGAGATGTTGTCATTTTCTCCCTCTTTTTTCCATTGAAATTTTTGTTGTCAAAATTTGAAAAAAAAAAATTGACCAGCTCTACTAACAATAAAAAATTGCCCTGTGATATCCTAGAGTAATCCCTTCCTCCTATGGAGGACAAGATTATATCATAGGGCCTAGCTCTAAAGCCCCAGTCTTGCAAGTTATTCTGCACCAAGGTATACAGAGTGTTCACATTAAGATTAAAAACTCAATTCAACCTTGTAAATATTAGGTCATAAGCCAGAAAGAAACTTAGAAAACAATTTGTCTTAAACTCTTCAAATTATTTTTAGAAGTATAATTAGTTTCAGTTGAATTTCCACAATTATTGCAGTAAAATAAACATTTGTTCATTTGAAAACATTACAGTGCAAAAGCATGTTTAATTTAACTGAATGCAAACACAATAATAAGACACTGAAAGCAGGAGAATGAAAATTTCTAAACTACCAAGCAGGGTGTCTAGAAAATGTTAAAACACATAGCAGTGTTCTGGTTAAACAATTAAATGAACACGGCAAATTCCAACCCTCTAATGCAGACCTATTATACCTTTATAACAGTAAATGGAGGAAGGTACATTAATCCTCATTTTGAGTGACTTTCAAAAGTAAGTCCGCACCTTTCTTCAGAAGGATTCTCTCATCCATGCCATAATGTGGATTTTACTCACTTAACCTATAGGTTCCAAATGTTAAAGAAAATATTTACGAGGGCTCTTATAGTTTGTATTCGGTTACTTACATGGTCTATCTAAATAGCTTGAAAGTTTAAACATACACCAAAGAGGCTTTATTGTGATAGATTTTTCTTCAGAAACAGAATCTCTCTGCTATTTTAATAGACAGCTTCTCAATATTACACATGAAGTACAAAATTATTATCCATATTTACTGTTTATAGCACCACAATCATACAGTGTTTTGGAATACATGAAGCATATCAAAGATAGAAAGACGTCTATTTTTAACTACTTTAAATATTATATCACATTGCTATCTAGCTTTTCACTACTCTCATGAAACCTCTTGCTCTCTTTCAAATTAGATTGTTTACTCTATATTCATTTCTTCTCTCCTTTCCCATATTCCCTCTATGGATTTTTTTTCACTTGTCAAATTTCTGCTTTCAGTGTCTTATTATTGTGTTTGCATTCAATTAAATTAAACATGCTTTTGCACTGCAATGTTTTCAGAACTCCATGGCATATATTATTAATGTAACCTCATCAAAAGCTTCATGATGTCTTTCTATTTTTAAAGAGTAAACAATAGTTAATGTAATTTAAATTAAGGTAAAGGATCTGCTTGGAGAGAACGTCATAAAACTGATTCTGGCTCAGAGTAAATGACTGTAAGGTAAAACACAGCTTCTGTCATGTCGCCCTCCATTAGCTGTTCCACAGAGGGTAAAATCCTAACACTGCTTAGGAAGCAATTCCCTTGGGTCAAGTGTTAGCGGTCTGTATTTCTGATGTTGCAGATCCTGATTTCAATTTCCACTGATGATCTGTAGTGGAGGTATTGCTAAAAATGGTGCCCTCTGTAGGAATTTTAACTCCTATGGATTTGAGATTCCCACAATCAGGGGAATCTCATAGCAAGTGTGTTATATGCTCCCTGAAGAGTATTATGTCCCCTTCTAGTGGCTGTCTCACAGAAGATCCACTTAGTACTGCTTCTGGCTAATAGGGTTATTTCTTTAGCTCAACTGGTAGATGCTTGTGCTTTTGGTAGTGATGATCCTGGATTCAGTCCCTCATAATGAATTGAATCATAGTGAAGGGAAAGATCTGGAAAATGTGCACTGCTGCTGGGCACAAATCAGACATAGGGAGTATACCAAGATTGAGGATGGACACAGAAAACTAGTAGATATTACCCCCATTCCAAAGAGCTCATAACTCCATTCCTGCACTCTTCTCTTTAGAAGTTTAAAACTATATGCAACATCCCTTACTGGAAAAATATATAATGATTGTATTCCCAGTATGTTTCATTTGTGGTATGTGTACATAAAACATTGGGACATTAAGATTTGTTGATTATAGAGAATATAGCTCTACATGATTTCAGACAGAGACACCTACCATCCACAATTCCAGAAATGCTAGGAGGCAGGTTGGGTGAGGTAATATGTTTTATGGACCCAAATTCTATTGGTGATAGAGGAAAGGTTTTGAACCACACAGAACCCTTTCTCAGGTCTGGGAAAGGTACTGCCAGGTCACAGCAAAATGAAGGGAGAACAGATTGTTTACCATAAGTATTTAGCACATATTGTAAGTGACCATTCAAAGTAGAGTGGTCCGTTATTATCTCTGCAGTCAAAGGACAAAAAGAGGGGGTTCGTGAGTTTTAGGTTGTTGTAATAAACCATAAATGCAGTGTCTGTTCACTCCATGATTTTTAGTGTTCAGGTTTCTTGTGTAACATTGCATGTGTGGGGTGCCTTATATCCATCCCCATGCTTGAGTCTGTTCAACTCAGTGTAGCTTTGCTGTATGCCAAATAAAAGAACCTGAGTGATGAGACTGGAGTTAAATGAGTTCTTGGGGGAACCAAGTGAAAGAGGTCTCAGAGAACCCCAAACATACATCAATTTGAAAGTATTGCTGAATAGTAAGACTAACGGGTATTTTGCTAAATCTTCTTTTGTGGTGTATAATAGTTGTTTGGTCTTAGATAATAGAAGAAAGAAAAGGACCTCTGAGGAAACTCCATTTTATGATATTAATTACTTTATTGAATTACATGTTATGGCATTATATGATTAAAATATGACCATGTAGATCATTGTTGCTACCACTGTTATATACTTGCAACAATCCTTATACAAAGTAAGACATGTAAGGTGTCAACGGAAAATGCTGAATGTGATTATCTTATTTGTATGCCTGTATCATTTTAGCAACTGAAGTTATGAATATTGACTATGTACCTGTATTTAAAATATGTTTGCTACTTTGGTAACACTCACAAGGTAGTTTACATCCAGTCTAGCCAGAACATTGTGAATGGCCTGTTCGAGTTGATGGCCCATCAGTGAACACAATGTGCCATGGAGGAAGCTTATCCCCACCTGCTGGACTTTCCTGCTGGCGTTCCAGCCAGAATATGAATAGTGACCCCTGCTATAAGTCATTAAAGCATGCAAGGTTATGTGACCAGCTCATGTGACACTGGACTCCATCTTGTGACTGTACTTTTCTGCTGACTGTACTAAGAGCAGACCCACCATATCGTCCTAGAAACATCTCCATTTTGACTCTTTCCTGCTCTAACCTCTGGACGATGGACTTATACTAATGGGAGCATTCTAACTAAGGGACTGAGAACCTTCCAATCATTTGGAAGCAACCAGAAACTTAACAAGCCATCAGTTCATGCCATCACTGCTTCAAACCTCATCCAAGAACTTTGCAATTATTGTATGTATTTGATTCATTTAACCAATTTTAACTCTCACCTGTTTCTTTCTTTTAAAAAAATAAACCTTTAGATATTAGATACTAAAGGATTGGCAACAGCATGATTACTGGGTAAGATCTGAGTTATATACTGACCTGGATATGTGATTGGTCCTTTGGAATCAGAAGAACCCTATGGTTGATTAAACTGGTTTTAAATAACCACTCATTATGAAGCCTAGTGTCTGGATGTTGAAACAAGAACTGGGCTACCTAAGGTGGCTACATTTCTGACTTCTTGTTAGCCAGTGTGTTGAGAGAGAAATTTACATTTGTTGCTGGTTTGGTATATCTTATGGAAGAATAACCACCAGTTTTGGTGTGTGTCTGCCCTATTTCTTAGCAGTTAGTTCTCTGATAGAGATGCCTATTACAGACTTTGGATGCATGGATATTAATTTCTAAAGGAAACAAGCCAAAGCACAGTGAAATTGACACCAAAATTATCAATTAAAAGAAAACTTTCCCAGAGAAAAAGACACTTAAGCAATCCTCCAGGCAAATGCCTTAGCGAATCATACAACTGCTCTGAAAGCCAACAAACTTGGCTTCTGTTAGATGAATGAGAGAAGCCAATTCCAAAGTGTAGTTGGCCCTCACTGAAGACATTCTACCTGCAACCCTAATGTTTAAATTTGAGGACTGTTAGCAAGATTCATAGTGTAACCTTTTCAAAAGTCCCTAAACAACTTACAACATTTTAAAAAGTGATTTATGCACCTAAGGAGCTTTGAGAATCTGGCCCTCAGAGACTAGTATGCAGATAGGTGCCTTGTGAGATTTTAAAACTCCATAGATGACTAACTCCCATTTAAATCAATGTTTTAGATGCCTAAACCTGCTAGGTCCCTAAATATCTTTGAAAATCTGTCTCTTAGGCGCCTAAATCCCATTAATTTTCAATTAGATGGATGTCCTAAGTGGTATGTAACTTTTGAAACTGGAACGTAGGATCTTAAGTCACTTAGCACCAGATTTTTTAAAGTATTTTGGTGCCTAACTCCCATTGATTTCAATAGTAGTTAGGTATCTACATACCCTTAAAAAATTTGGCCTGTAGGCGGTCTTAAAAATCTTACCACCAGTCAAATTCACCACAAATGTTAACTGTAGCTAGCTCATTTTGGCTTTGAGTACATGTGGTCCACAATCTCTGATGGTAGGAGCTAAATTAATAAATGGTCATCACTCAATTTCAGCCAATAGAGATTTAATCCCTTATGACAGGGCTGAATTTACCAATTAGTGTCTGAGAAAGTAGTATTGATTTGTCACTTTTTCCTCTGAATGAGTAATGAACCAATACCCCAGAACAGTATTAGGAAGATATTGTATTGCTGGTGGTGCTTTCTTTTAGATCAGATACAAACCAGTCCATTTTTGTGTGGATTTAACACATGAGAACATAATGATTCTCCCAATATAATTCATTTTTGAGGTTCGTGAGTTTTGAGGTTGTAGCATGGGCAGTTCTACCCAGTGAGGCTCTCAACATATGGGACCTCACAGCCTAAGGAAGCAGGAAGCACTAGAAGAATGTGTGCTTTTGTTTATTTATTTATCCCCAATGCAATGGCGAGGGGTACTGCTTCAATTCTGTTCGGGGTATTTTTAATTTAAAAGCAAAAGCTCAGGTCACTGAAGCATTAATACATTGAAGGATGGCAGATAAAGCTACAATGACATTTAAACTGATAAGAATGGTTGGCTTAAAGCAGAAAATATAAGGAATAAGTGGAGCACATGCATGATCTATTCTATGGATGCAGACCCTATTGAAATCATTACCCTTACCAGATTACAATCATATTCCAAGCCTTCATTTATAGTAAGAAAGATAATATGCCAAAATGTTAAAACAAATAAAGAGTATAAGGGGAAAATCCTGGTCCCGCTGAGGTCAGTGGGGATTTTGCTGTTGCCTTCAATGGGCGATAGGATTTCACCCATAAATTTTAAAGCTAGAAGGGCTCATTACAATCAACTAGTCTGTCTGCCTGCATAACAAATACCATAGAATTTCACCCAGTTATTCCTGGACCAAGAGAACTTTTACTTCATTTTTGAATGTAAATCTGAGTTATTGTTGAAGAATCCCCAAAAATTTAAGCTGCAGATGTATCATAGAATATCAGGGTTGGAAGGGATCTCAGGAGGTCATCTAGTCCAACCGCCAAATGCCCATGTAGTTTTTGTTTTAAGGAAGCTTTTCCAGATTTTGAAGAAAATGCAATTACCTTTGAGACTGATATTTTTTGCCTAGATTGGACCAGAAATTACAGTTAAAAAGATATGGCAGAGGTAAAAACATAAGAAGAAGAGCTGCAAGTGACAAAAGGGCATGACAGAGTGAAAAAAATCCTATTGCTTCCTATGTCAGTATGCTCAAACCTATTGCAGCAGCAGCATTCAGCGTGTTACTTTCAAAGTCATTTTGTAGCAACAGTTCTGTCAGCAACTCCTAGTCTTAGCAGCAAGGGGGCTGGATTTATTTGATAGAAGTGACCCAATTTAAGCTATAGAAATGCCATACCAGTGAAGAGAAACATTCAAGTTACACTGAGGGAAGAACTGCCTTTAAATCCTTGTTTCCCTTAGTGACATTCTGCTACAAATATTATACAATGCAAAGAACACATTCCCTTGCCTAACCACCTGCACAAAGTTTTCAACACTGTTCAATCACATAGGAAAACTATAGAAATGAGCCAGGTTACTCATCCAACACAGATGCCAGCCATTAACCAGACCCCTGTGTATGCCAGGAGTCTGCAGCTGTGGAATTTGCCTTAGAATCTACCCTTTGTTACACAAGCATGCTCTAGAATATAAGATGCTCTTTGAAGAAAAGATTGACTCTTGTTGTCTGTGAAAATAATGTTAGGGTTCACACTTAAAACATCATACAGCCAGTTTATTCATAAATAGGATGATTCTTCACTGAGTGGACTTAAGAAGTAAGCTCTTTGGGGCAGGGCACATCTTTTTGTTTTGTGTTTGTGCAGCACCTACCACAGTGGGGTCCTGGTTTATAGTTTAAAATATGAAGACTCTCACCCTGTGTTTTGAAAATTGGGCAACACAGGTAACACAAATGCCAATCTTTCTTCCCACGGTGGATGCAGTTTATCAGCATTCCACACCAATCCCCTGCACTCTGAGGAGTGAGCACAATGCCTCTCAGCACACATCAGAGCAGTGAATATATCAATGCAATGAAAGATATTTCTCTCAGTAAAACCCAGAGACATTGCCAACTTTTAATCATCACATGAAAGCTCATTAAAGTAAATGTGAATGCAAATTAACCCTGCTGGGTAGTATTGTACCTTCTTACAATATGATTTTTTAAAGAAAAATTGTATAAATATTCTTGTATTACTATATTTCACTTTGCTTTTCCAAAAGTATCTGCATAAAACAAGACAAATGTGGCATGTGTATTTTGTTCAATATGTATTATCAGAGCAGCTGCAGAGATCAGTGAATATTTGCTGCCATCTACTGAAAAAACTTGGGGAAATGTATTTCTAATTTTCTAATTACAATGTAGCTGTGTATTGTAATTCCTTAACAGAAGACTATCTATTATACCTCAGTAATGAAATAAACTCAAAAATGGAATCCAACTAGTTACAATGTTGAATGTACTGGCGGCTAACATTTTCTAGAGAATCAGCTGCAATGGAACCAGGTGTAAGCATTTTGACAGCAAAAATATTTTGAGTTAGTTGGATATATTCCTAAAATTGATGTATATAAAAAGTAATAGTAATATTTTAACTAAAAATGAAACTGACAGGTTCTGTTGCAGGGGTTTTCAGCCTGTTACATATGTTTGGAGTTCTGGATACACCAAAAGTCCTACTGAAACACTGGGCCATCCTTTGGATTTATGGGGCCCTATACAGTATTATTAAACTGGTGCCCCTATGCCCGATTTCCTCTTAGCAACACAAACATAAGCTTACAGCATTGGAAAACTTGCTACATGCACTTTATTAAAAAAACAGTTTAAACAAATTAAGCACACTATAATGCTGATGGACTATACTTGCACTAAAGAAGTAGCACTATAGAAAACATTCTGATTTATTGACAGAATGATGCAAATAATAGATTTTTTTTTAATTTGTCAACATTTTGACTCTTCAAGGAGTGATTGACTATCTTTTCCCCCTTCCCAAATCCTTGAGGGACCATCATGGTAAACCCACTCTCCCATGCAACACATATTTTATTAGGATGGAAGAGATCACAATTCTCTCCTTATGAAAACATCTTTTAGCATTTAATAGGGATGAAATCAGTAGGGAGCTATAGAAATTGAATAAGATTCTATAGCAGTTCCTCCAATAATCAATAAAATTTAACAGAGGATGTCTTTACTTATAGTATCTTGAATCATCTAGAATTCTGTTGCACAGAAATGTTTATCTAAACAAGTCTATAAAACAGGCTCAAAACCTTTAGAAAATATCTATATTTGTCTATTAAATTCTTGAGGAGACCCCATAACCTCGGAAACTCCCTGCTGCCACTTTATTGCTGATTCTTCAGTAGCAGAATTGAGAAATGCTCATTCTGTGGCTTCTCCTTTGCCTGTCCTTCCTCAGGTTCCCCTGTAGTCTACCATATGACCGGGTGTATCACTTAGCCCCAGATTGAGACACTGTATGGACCAGAAGGAGCAGGAATTTGAGAACTGGCTTAATTAAATTGTAACTAATTGGTTTGCTTTGTGGTATTAAGGTAGTCAATTCATTTTGCTACATGGATATGAACCACAGACCCTTCTCCACTTTCTTTCATCATGTATTTTCATTTTCATCTCTCAGACCTCTGAAAAGCAAGTGCAAAATAGGCAAATGCTACTATCCTGACTTGGTAACATTCTGCATCCATTTTGCCCAGGTACAAATAACCACACAAGATGTAAGAATGTAGGAATCAGGCACCATTTGCACTATATTATGAGGGGCAGAAAACACCACTAAACTGAAATATCAGCCAGGAAAAGAGACTCCACCCTAGCAATGGTCTTAAATCACAAAATTGGCATCCGGATTTCCATTTCAGTCATCCCATGGTTCAGAGTCTCTTGAATCCTGGGATTTGGCAGAGGCTGATGTAACTTACACTGAGTGCCAAGTAGGGCCATGGCTGCCCCAGAACACAGAAATCACAAAAGTGTTTTAAAACCAACTTTACCACCATATACTCCTCGTTCCTGTACTTGGCATAAGAAAGCAAGATTTACTGTTTTTCTAAAGGTTTCAGAGTAGCCGCCGTGTTAGTCTGTATCTGTATCTCCCCACTGTATTTTCCACTGAATGCATCCGATGAAGTGAGTTGTAGCTCACGAAAGCTTATGCTCAAATAAATTTGTTAGTCTCTAAGGTGCCACAAGTCCTCCTTTTGTTTTTCTAAAGAATATGTCCTAGTTTAACTGCAAATTACTGGGCTTGATGCAGGAATTACTGGGTAAAATCCTAAAGTGGTATTTAAGTAGCTTGTCAGACTAGATGATGAGAATGGTCCCTTTGGCTTTAAGAACTTTGAATTCATGTGTGACCATGGGGCCTGGAGAGAGCCACACTGAGCTTCCTGAATCAGGGAAAACTTCAAAGAATGGAGCAGATAATTCCCAAAGCTGGTTGTTATTCTAATAATTAGATTCATTAAGGCAGCCAAAGAACAACTTCCACAATCACTTACTGGTTACCCAGAAGTCAAAAACACAACTCCCTTAAAGCAATCCAGCCCTAGACTTCCACCCAAAGATCCAAGGCAAATATAGGGAGGATTACTTAAAATCTTGCTCACCGTATATAAAATTCTACCAATCCTAAGGCATTGGGCACATTCCCCACCAAGTCAAATGAATATTTCAGATCTTACCCAAATGCATGCTTACAGCCAACTATGATTTATTAAAAAAAGAAAAGAGAGAGAAAGAGAGTACTGTTGTTGAAAGATCATTATACATACAGATATGAATAAAGTTCTTAAGTAGTTTTATAGCAGAGATGGTGAGTTGCTGATTTGTAGAAAGTTATCCCATAATCAATTCCGTAGGATATAGTCCAATAGGCAGTCCATGTGCAGAGGCTGTTTAAATTCTTCCATGAGAAATAGTAAGGTAACCCAGACTGGAGCTGGAGACCTCAGTCTTGTGACTTAAGCTTCCCCTGACCAAGCTTAAGCAGCACTTAGATGATGGGATCAGGCTCTAGAGTTCTTTTATAGATTTTTGGCAGGCTACTATAGTTTCTTGATACAGATAACACAGCAGGCAGTCCTTGGGGAAGAACAGGTAATATATATTGTGGCTTTTGAAGCAATATGTCTATTTCCTATGTATACACAGGCAATTAGTTGCATTGATTAGCATAAAGTTATCCATTCGAGCTGTTCACAGACTTACTTGTTACTCCTGTTTACTACACATTTCAAAGAAAATATACACAATGATATTATTACATCCAAGTTTCATCTAACTTTTAATACTCCCTTTTGATCTCTGAATCAATAGACCATAGTAACAGACCAGAAGAGAATTGTATCATCTGCCAGCTAATGAGATCACATTGAGAAGCTTCTAAGAGATATAGGTAAACACAGACAAATAAAATGAGTATTTACTTCTACATCTTTGACAATATACAAACTTGCATTTCAAATACTTTGGTCTATCTAACTTTGCTTTGATAAACAGAAATGGCCCTGTTTTCCACTTCAGTATTTCCCTAATATGTTTTTTTAAAGGTTGAATTTGGATAATTTAACCTGCTAGTTGCTTAACCCTCTATGGTTCAGTGTCACATCACGTAAGCCCCAGAAAACAGTACCCATTTTCCTCACACCAGAACTCCAGAATATCCATAGATTCAGCTATCTGCATGGTGAAGCTCAGAAACAAAGATTCAAACACCATGAGCTCTTAGAAATACAGACCCTCTAGGAGCAAGTCAGATGGTACAGCCAACTAACATTATGTGTGAGGGAATTCCACTTAGTAATTCTGAGTTCTATTCACACCATGACATTTTCCTGGCATTCTTTAGGTAAGTGTGATACAAATATAAATATGATACATCTGATTTATGGCTCTCATACAACCAGCTTGATATCTTGAATAGCTTGTGCTAGACGCTGTAAGTTTCTGAGCACTACAAGTAGCCCGATTAAAGTGAATGGAACTACGCACCAATTTAATAGAATTCTTTGAGGGAGTAAGCAAGCATATGGACAGGGGTGATCCAGTGGATATAGTGTACTTAGATTTTCAGAAAGCCTTTGACAATGTCCCTCACCAAAGGCTCTTAAGCAAAGTAAGCTGTCATGACATAAGAGGGAAGGCCCTCTAATGGATCAGTAACTGGCTAAAAGGTATGAAACAAAGGGTTGGAATAAATGGTCGGTTTTCAGAATGGAGAGAGGTAAATAGTGGTGTCCTCCAGGGGTCTGTACTGGGACCAGTGCTGTTCAACATATTAATAAACAATCTGGAAAAAGGGGTAAACATTGGAGTGGGAAAATTTGCAGGTGATACAAAACTACTCACGATAGTTAAATCAAAAGCAGACTGAAAAGAGTTACAAATGGATTTCACAAAAAAATGAAGGACTGGGCAACAAAAGGTCAGATGAATTTCAATGTTGATAAATGCAAATTAATGCACGTTGGAAAATATCATCCCAACTATACATTGTGATAGGGCAAGGCCAGATGGCTATAGGAAAGTAATGAGGAACAGGTATGTTAGCCCCAAGCTAAACAAATCCTTGGTACCATGGTAAAAAATGGCAGTTGCTCCAGCTTAATCAAGACACCTGGAGCCAATTAAGATCCTTCTAGAAAGCAGTGGAGATAACTAGGTTGATTGGGACACCTGAAGCCAACCAAGGGGTGGCTGGAACTAGTTAAAAGCCTCCCAGTTCGTCAGTGAGGTGTGTGTGTCAGAAGCTGTAGGAGGAAGCTGTGCTGCTGGAGAAACTGGGCAGTACAAACCCTATGAGGCGCAAGGAAGGAGGCCCTGGGTAAGGGTGAAGTAGATATTGAGGAAGTGGGGACTGCTGTGGGGAAGTGGCCTAGGGAATTGTACTCATCCTGTTTCAAAAAGTCAGCTACCATTAGCTACTACTATTAGGGTCCCTGGGCTGGAGCCTGGAGTAGAGGGTGGGCCCGGGCTCTCTCCCCTCTCCCCCACTCTCCACAATTAATCACAGAGACTGTGAGATGACAGAGACTATGCGAGAGAGGGTTGCTTCTTCCCACCTCCCTTGCTGGCTTATGATGAAAATGATTCAGTAGGCTGTGACACTTGCCTCTAGAGAGAGAAGGGCTATGTGGAGGGTCACAGTCTCTGAGGCTAGAATAAATCTGCCTGGAAGCACAGGACCCACTTAGACAAGGTAAGAGCTTTGTCACAACATATATAATGACGGGGTCTAAAACAAACAAAAGGAAGTATTTCTTCACACAACACACAGTCAACCTGTGAAACTCTTTGCCAGAGTATGTTGTGAAGGCCAAGACTATAACAGGGTTAAAACCCCCCAAAAAACTAGATAAGTTCATGGAGGGTAGTAAACTTTCTTGCTATATCTTTACATGACCAATTTTACTTTTTGAAATAGACTGATGCTTGTATATGCAAATAGTTCCTATTCAGATTTGGTCATGGTGACACATCTTTTGCTAGTGTTACTAAGCCATGTTTGTTCATTTTTTGATCAAAGAAAATATCTATAATAGTTGGAGTATTTTGTGTTGTCTCCATGCTTTTCCAGAATGCATTTCTACAACTCTAAGAAAAATAAAGAAGAAAGCATGTCATGTTGAAAGGAATTCATTCTATAGTTATACTGATGCATTTAAAACATTTCCTGTAGACCTCTTTGTAATAAGCTATATTGTATTTTTGGATAACATAGTTTTGTATAACCCCTCACTGAACTGTTTTGCATTAACTCATAACCCTTCCATCAAAAATGTAAATGTGCTTCACATAATGTTAGTTCAAGATAGGATATATTCTGTTGTTCAAGTTGAGCAAAAATGAATGGGCAAGTTTTAAGAATACCATTTTGAAAACAGGAGCCTGAGCCAAGAACACAGGAATACTCTGAGCCCTGTATATGGCACTAGCTGATGGTTAAACACTGATTGGATGCAGGTACTTGCCCATCTGAAAATGCCTCATATAACTGACTTTGCAAACACCCAGATGTGAGTATCAGACAAAGGAGGATACAAAATGTCATTAGTCTTATTGTTTATTATTTGTGTAAGCAGAGTCTGAATGAGCTCTCCCCTGACATCTAGTGATGAGCTGTTGAAGAGGATTTCAGGAGCTGATCTCATTTGCATGGGCACACCCACACTGCCTAGGTGCTCAGCATGATGAAATTGCTTGCCCAAATGATAATTTTTGGCTGGCATTGGATTCCCCCATCTCCATGTTATTGGGAAAGGAGTAATACAGCATTATTATCCTTGTTCTGTGAATCAAGAGCAGCAGAACCGTACTTAGCATGCCCTGATTGATGGACTCCCTCTCAACTAGATGGCACTCGCTAATCAGAGGACATGGGTTCCAAAGCCCAAGGAGTGGAGAGAAGGAGGAGACAGGTACTTGTACCTGGTGGGATGGGCTGTACCTGAGGGCCCCAGACATCATTTGACCCATTTTCTCTCCACTGTAATAATGGTGTTAATTTAGACTCAACTGACAGTCTTCTTATACACTGAAGAGCTGAAATCAATGGTACCTATGTCTAAGTGTTAGACCTGCTTTGGGACAGTGTCTCTGATGCAAGACACTGCCCAGTGTGCAGAGTAAGGTTCTTCCACTAACAGTTGAAATCACTGAGAGCTGTGTTAAATGGTGGGATCTGAAGACATCCCAGAGGATTGGTGAGTGTCTGGCAGGGAAGCATGGTGATATGGCAGCTTGTGAAGAGGAATGTTGTGCTGAACAGCTGGCAGGATGGCTGGTGAAAAGGAGCGGTGAGCAAGTGCCCAGGGAGCAGAGCAAGTAAAGTGTCTTCTTACTTCAGCTCCACCCAGGGCGGGAGGTTCTCTGCAAAAGCACCTCTGACCTCTGGGACTTCACTCACCAAGCACAACAACTGTGAGTGGGGTGCAGAGAAGGGACGGGCACATTAAAGGGACTTTTGGTTGCTGGACTTAAGAAGCTGACAGAAAAGGACACTGCCCAACTTACTTGGGGGTGGGTCTTTTGTTCATGGTTTATGTTTATGAACCCTGTTTGTGGTGTTTTCCCAAACTGATGCCGGGTTACTTCCCTTCTTTTATTAATTTTTTTTTCTACACTCAGACTCTGCTTGCGAGAGAAGAAGTATTGCCTCTTAGAGGCATTCAGGGGGTGGTATGTAATTGTTTATATATATGACAATTACATATCTATATATACCATTACATACCACCACCTGAGCACCTCTAAGAGGCTCAATACTTCTTCTCTCGCAAGCAGAGTCTGAGTGTAGAAAAAAAAAACTTTTAATAAAAGAGGGGAAGTAATCTGGCTTTGCAGCACTAAAAATATTTTAGACAGTTTGTAAAGAATACCATCTCCACTTGAAACTCCAAGGGCAATTCAAGTAGGACTAACATTATTATCTACCTAAAATTTAACTCTTGCAAGAACCCCAGTCTTCTTCTGGGGGTTCCTCCTGAAAAAAAAGATCATGGAATCTTAAATGATTACAAGTGAACAAGTGTGACATTCTATATCTTGGGGGAGAATATTGTAACCCCCATATTCCTCATTTTCATGTAATCGTGATCTTACCTTACAAGGCATGTTTTATATGTATCAGGGGAAAAGTTATGATCTGCTGAAAGTCATTTCTCTATCAATATATGTGTATCATTAATGCATATGAAGTTATGAGAATTGTGTTGTATGGTGGTGACTAAAATATGCTGTAAATTGGGGAATCAGCCAGATATTAGCTCCCCAGAAGCAACAGTAAGGAAAGTAACCAAGGCCCAGGCGGGGTGTCAAACAACCCATCAACAGCCATTGTCCAGCAAGAGAACTACAATGCAATGATTCACCTGCATGAGGCCACACCAGGACAATTGCTCAACCTTGCTTGGAGAGACTCAGCAATGCCCCACCAGACGTGCCTGGACTTGTGCTCCTCAAGCACATTGACTGAGGATACAAACCAGACAGAATGGACACATACTGGGCCCTTCTTGTGCCCCCACCTTCTCCGCAAGCAACTAAGACACTGAGAAGAAGACAAGTCTCCAACAGAAGAGATTAGCCCAGATTTAAGGAACAAACCTGTATATTAAGGACTGCAATATCCAGTGGAGTGAGAAAAACTGCTTAATCTAGATTTTGCCCAGTCTAATAGGATTGAGAGTTTAGACTGCATGCTTATATTTTATTTTATTTTGGTAACCACTCTGAATTTTTACCTATCACTTAATATCACTTAAAATCTACCCTTCATGGTCAATAAATTGCTGTAATTTATCTTTACCAGTGAGTTTGTATGAAGTGTGGGGCAAATCTGCTCAGGTTGACAAAGGCTGGTGTATGTCCACTTTCCATTGCTGAAGTGATGAACCAATTAATAAATTTGCACTGCCCATCTTGAGCAGTGCAAGATGGTATATTCCTGGGGTACAGTGCTGGGAACTGGGAGGATTTGGCTGGTGCCTTTCACTGTGTGATTCATGAGTGGCTCTGGGAGCATTCATGAAATATAGCTGGGTGTGGGGCTCCACATGCATTTGTGCTGAGTGATCACAACTCCTGGAGGGGTTGCTGGTGGTCACTAGCAAGGCATTGTGAGAGACTGCTCAGGCTGGGGAGAGTTCAGGGGGCACAGTCCCAGGCTGCATCCCAGTCCCAGGTTGTACCCTGGGTGGGATCTCATCACAACAAGACATCAATATTAGGATGTCAACAAATAGACAGACATCATAACTATCTGGTATGAGTATATGTGACACTGTATCTCAAAATGATGCCATGAACCCCCATATTCATCATTTGTATTCGGTTGTGATATTTTTTTCAAAGCATGCCTTGTGAGGTATCATATGAAAGGTCATGATCTGCTGAAACTCATTGTTCTGTCAAAATATCATCATTCTATATGGAGTTATGAAATTTTGCTATTTGGTTGTTATTGAAATATGTTGTGAGTCTGGGAGATGCCCACAACTGCTCTCCAGTGGCAACAAAGGATGTGATCCACACCCAGACAGCCGTTAAGTGACCATCACCAGCCTTTGAATTGAACAAGAGATAGTTGCTTGAGCTCCACATAAAGTAGATTGTTTACATGCTCTGCTGAGCCACAGAGTTAAGGACATGTAAGACATGTGACCCTGCACTCCATCTTGGCCAGTGATTTTCCATGCACATGGAAAGGAATATAAATAGGGGACAATACTGTCATGAGGTAGCCTCTCTCCTCTGGCCTCTCTCCTTCCCCACATACTCTGAAGGCAACAAGAACATTTGGAAGAAAAGACTTTGGTTCCACTCTGAGCAGGGAACTCAGCCTGAGTATTAAGAAACCTGAACTGCTTACAATATCTAGTGGGATGTGGAAAAACTGCTTGATTCAAATCTTGCTTAGTCTAATAAAGTTTAGAATCTGGACTGCAATTTTACTTTTATTTCTAATGTAACCATCTCTGTACTTTATGCATATCACTGAAAATCTATCATTCTGTTCCTTTGATGAAGTGGTGAACTAATTAATGAGCTTGCATTGTTCAAGAGGTCTTGAACAGTGAATGACGGGGTGCAAAACTGAGATCTGGGGCATTTGCTGGTGTTTCCATCTGTATAGTTCAAGAATGGCTTAGAGAGCATTCATGCAATTTAGCTAGATGTCTCCTTGCATGTTGTTGGCTGAGTGATTACAGCACCTGGAGGGGTTTGCTGCTTATTACTAGCATAGCATTGTAAGACACAGCCCAGGCTTGAGAGTTAAGGGGGCAGAGCAATCCCATAGTTCCAGGTAGTATGCTGGGGTTCCATCACATTATAAACTAACAGAACATCTCTCCTTGTACTTATTTTGGGGAACTCTATCAAAATTAAAGCCAGGATAGTAAAGGAACTAATTAAATTTGCTAATGCATAATTTAGCAAGCTACTACTTCATGTTCTCTACATCTCTACTATGAAATAGTATCTCAAGATGTCAGCTAAGTCTTTCATCCGGGTACTGCTTTCAACCCTAGTATATCTTCTGTTCCAAAATCCCATACACTATAACCTCATTCTTTTCATGAATGAATCATGAAATATAACTTGTGTCAGCATGCTATAGGAAGCAATAAGTTGGATGTATAAGATATGAAAGACATCTGAAAAAATAGTTAATTGCATTTTAAATTCTTCTGAATTTGTAAAACAGCTTTGGTTAATGCAGTGTCATTCCACATATTTTATCTATTACATATTAGTAACTGAAATCTTTCTGAATGCATGAAACTTTTTATTTTGGGGGCACAATATTGATGAGCATCTTTATAAAGCTGATGTCTGTAAATCCAAGTTCCCAAAACATCATGAAAATGCAGCTTTCATATTACGTGCAGTGTAACCTTTCTTATTTTATACACTTTTGAACTACAGATTATGCCACAGTTTATTTCAGTATGTATTGTAAAATGAATTTCTGTAACCAAATGTACCTCAGTGATCTGGAGCAGTCCTTGCTCATGTCTCTGTAACCATTCCAAATTTTACTAACAAGAATGTGAGAATCACACACACACACACATAAAGGTCAATGTAGCCTAATAGATGCCTTAAAGAGACAGCCAAATAAAGTTTCTTGAAATTAGACCATGAAGGAAAAAATCCACTTAGATTTAAAAATTAAATTAAAAAATTTAAGATTAAAAAAACAACAGATGGATTATATATACAAGTCTGAATAGAATGACAGCAAATATCATAGTATATTTGTTATTCCCTAAGGTCTTTATTAATGTGGATGTTGACATTTCAAAAAGTGACTTTGTCATGATGACCCTCTCTTTTCCCACATATACAGCATTAGTGGTTTAGTGAAATCCATTTAATTTGCACATAATTTAAGTAACCAGATTCTGAAGGTGGGATTGAGGAATGTGGGAGAATTATAGAGGCAAAATTCACCTCAACCTGGTGCCACATTTTGTGTGTGCAGTGCAGCTTCCATGTGACTGTAACTCCAGCCTATGGGATCCTGGTGTCTGTCACTTATGGGTACTGACTAAGAGGATGATTGGATCTGCCTAAATGTAGATCCAGTGGCCCCTCCTCTAGCAGTCTCTGTAATTTCTCTCTGAATGTGCCAGCACACAAGCTTTTTTCCAGGGTGCATAGGCACATCTGTGCTGTTGTTGTTGCCCATGATCCCAAAGATACACAGGAGTCAAGTGGTGCAGAGGTTTCCATTATTTCAGAGCTGTTTACATGTTAAATAGAGTGATTTTATTTGTTAATTTCTTCTCATATACACATTATAGAAAAGAATATTAAGGTATCCTCAGAAATAATGGCATTTTGGTTTCCTTCAATAACTTGCTTTTGGAGGATGCGGTATTTAAAACCTGAGGCATAAGGTGGCGGGTCAAATTTGGAAGCTTTAGGTTGATGAAGTGAGCTGTAGCTCACGAAAGCTCATGCTCAAATAAATTGGTTAGTCTCTAAGGTGCCACAAGTACTCCTTTTCTTTTTGCGTATACTTAAAACTGCATGCAGTGTTGTTGTAGCCATGTTGGCCCCAGGATATTAAAGAGTCAAGGTGCATGAGATAATGTCTTTTATTGCACCAACTTCCGTTGGCGAGAGAGACAAGCTTTCAAGCTTACACAGACCTCTTCTTCAGGTCCGGGAAATAACTGTCACTGCTAAATACAAGATTTGTATACAAGCATTAACGGACTCAAAACCACCTTCACCAAACAAAGAAACTCCACCAGAGGACCAGAGAAGTAGATTGCATCATGGAGCAGGCCTCCCAGATACCTGAGAACCTGCTTCAATACAGATATAAAACCCGCTCTGAATGCACACCCCCAATTGTCACCTACCACCACTCACTGCAACCCATATGGGAAATCATCAAACAACTACAACCCATACTCAATGGGGACCCCATCCTGAAAGAAATCTTTCTGGAACCCCCTCTTTTGGCTTTCAAACTACTCCCCCAAACTCATCAAGCTCATCAGAAACAAGCTCCTCACAGACCAGGACACCAACTCAAAGGAGCACCAGACCCTGCCAGAACAACAGATACAAAACCTGCAGACATATCTCCACTAATGATCAACACCCCCCACAACACACCATTCAAGATCCATGGGTCCTACACATGTCTGTAACAATATGTGGTGTACCTCCACCTGTGCATTCAATGCCCCAATTATAACTGTCAGTGAAACCAGACAATCACTATGCTCTCAAATGAACGCACAGAGGAAAAATATCAGACAAAAACACCCCATCACGTGTGGGTGAATGCTTTTCACAAAGTGATCACTTTGTATCTCACACCAGACCTTACTCTCAAAGGAAACCTGCACAACACTTTTAAAAAAGATGAGTTTGGGAGCTTAAATTCCTGATTTTGTTAGACACTAAAAATCATGGACTAAATAGAGACACTCGATTTATGCCTTATTACAACAATATGTAACTCGCTAACAATCCTCCATAGCTGATTCCCCCCTCCCTTAACTCCCTATGACTCAAGAAGTGTTAATGGGCCTCTCCACCCTGAATACTCCCTTGAAATACGTGTTAACCACTTATGTTAAACGATCTGTTGTAATTTCTTATTTAGCAGTAAGAAAAGGAGTACTTGTGGCACCTTAGACACTAACAAATTTATTTGAGCATAAGCTTTCATGAGCTACAGCTCACTTCATCGGATGCATGCAGTGGAAAATACAGTGGGGAGATTTTATATACACAGAGAACATGAAACAATGGGTTTTACCATACACACTGTGACGAGAGTGATCAGGTAAGGTGAACTATTACCAACAGGAGAGAAAAAAAATCTTTTGTAGTGATAATCAAGGTGGGCCATTTCCAGCAGTTGACAAGAATGTGTGAGGAACAGTAGGGGTGGGGAAATAAATATGGGGAAATAGTTTTACTTTGTGTAATGACACCTCTACTCCCAGTCTTTATTTAAGCCTAATGTAATGGTGTCCAGTTTGTAAATTAATTCCAGTTCTGCAGTTTCTCGTTGGAATCTGTTTTTGAAGTTTTTTTTATTGAAGAATTGCAACTTTTAGGTCTGTAATCGAGTGACCAGAGAGATTGAAGTGTTCTCCGACTGGTTTCTGAATGTTATAATTTCTGACATCTGATTTGTATCCATTTATTCTTTTACGTAGACAAGCCATTTACAACACACACTTTGCTTCTCTACAAAAGAAAGGACACTAAACTATCTAAACTACTACATGCCACAAGTGGCCACAACAGTGCTTCCCTTAACCCACCCAGCAATATTGTTAATCTATTCGGCTATACTCTTAGCCCAGAAGAAGAATCTGTCCTATCTCGGGGCCTCTCCTTCTGCCCCTCCACCCCCATAAACATGAGAGAGTTCTGTGGTGACCTAGAATCCTATTTTTGACATCTCTGACTCAAGGAATATTTCCAACACACCTCTGAACAGCATACTAACCCACAGAGACCTTCCTACCAACACTACAAAAAGAAGGATTCTAGGTGGACTCCTCCTGAAGGTCGAAACAACAGACTGGACTTCTACATAGATTGCTTCCGCCGACGTGCACGGGCTGAAATTGTGGAAAAGCAGCATCATTTGCCCCATAACCTCAGCCATGCAGAACACAATGCCATCCACAGCCTCAGAAACAACTCTGACATCATAGTCAAAAAGGCTGACAAAGGAGGTGCTGTTGTCATCATGAATAGGTCGGAATATGAACAAGAGGCTGCTTGGCAGCTCTCCAACACCACTTTCTACAAGCCATTACCCCCTGATCCCAATGAGGGTTACCAAAAGAAACTACACCATCTGCTCAGGAAACTCCCTGAAAAAGCACAAGAACAAATCGGCACAGACACACCCCTAGAACCCCGAGCAAGAGTATTCTATCTGCTACCCAAGATCCATAAACCTGGAAATCCTGGATACCCATCATCTCAGGCATTGGCACCCTGACAGCAGGATTGTCTGGCTATGTAGACTCCCTCCTCAGGTCCTATGCTACCAGCACTCCTAGCTATCTTCGAGACACCACTGACTTCCGGAGGAAACTACACATCGGTGATCTTCCTGAAAACAGGTTTCAGAGGAACAGCCATGTTAGTCTGTATTCGCAAAAAGAAAAGGAGTACTTGTGGCACCTTAGAGACTAACCAATTTATTTGAGCATGAGCTCACGAAAGCTCATGCTCAAATAAATTGGTTAGTCTCTAAGGTGCCACAAGTACTCCTTTTCTTTTTCCTGAAAACACCATCCTAGCCACTGTGGATATAGAAGCCCTCTACACCAACATTCCACACAAACATGAACTACAAGCTGTCAGGAACAGTATCCCCAATAATGCCACGGCAAACCTGGTGGCTGTGTCCTCACCCATAACTATTTCACATTTGGGGACAATGTATACCTTCAAGTCAGCGACACTGCTATGTGTACCCGCATGGCCCCACAGTATGCATTTTTATGGCTGACTTAGAACAACACTTCAGCTCTTGTTCCCTAATGCCCCTACTCTACTTGTGTTACATTGATGACATCTTCATCATCTGGACCCATGGAAAAGAAGCCCTTGAGGAATTCCACCATGATTTCAACAATTTCCATCCCACCATCAACCTCAGCCTGGACCAGTCCACACAAGAGATCCACTTCCTGGATACTACAGTGCTAATAAGCAATGATCACATAAACACAACCCTATACCAGAAACCTACTGTCCGCTATACTTACCTACATGCCTCCAGCTTTCATCCAGACCACACCTCACAATCCATTGTCTACAGCCAAGCTCTACGATACAACCACATTTGCTCCAACCCCTCAGACAGAGACAAACACCGACAAGATCTCTATCAGGCGTTCTTACAACTACAATATCCACCTGCTGAAGTGAAGAAACAGATTGACAGAGCCAGAAGAGTACCCAGAAGTTACCTACTACAGGACAGGCCCAATAAAGAAAACAACAGAACGCCACTAGCCATCACCCTCAGCCCCCAACTAAAACCTCTCCAACGCATCATCAAGGATCTACAACCTATCCTGAAGGACAACCCATCATTCTCACAGATCTTGGGAGACAGGCCAGTCCTTGCTTACAGATAGCCCCCCAACCTGAAGCAAATACTCACCAGCAACCACACAACAGAACCACTAACCCAGGAACCTACCCTTGCAACAAAGCCTGTTGCCAACTGTGTCCACATATCTATTCAGGGGACACCACCATAGGGCCTAATCACATCAGCCACACTATCAGAGGCTCATTCACCTGCACTGCTCATTCACCAATGTGATATATGCCATCATATGCCAGCAATGCTCCTCTGCCATGTTCATTGGCCAAACCGGACAGTCTCTACGTAAAAGAATAAATGGACACAAATCAGACATCAGGAATTATAACATTCAAAAACCAGTCGGAGAACACTTTATTCTCTCTGGTCACTTGTTTACAGACCTAAAAGTTGCAATTCTTCAACAAAAAAACTTCAAAAACAGACTCCAACGAGAAAGTGCAGAACTGGTATTAATTTGCAAACTGGACACCATTACATTAGGCTTAAATAAAGACTAGGAGTGGATGTGTCATTACACAAAGTAAAACTATTTCCCCACATTTATTATCATCCCCCCCCTTTTCCTTTCTCTCCTGCTGGTAATAGCTCACCTTACCTGATCACTCTAATTACAGTGTGTATGGTAACACCCATTGTTTCATGTTTTCTGTGTATATAAATCTCCCCAATGTATTTTCCACTGCATGCATCCGATGAAGTGAGCTGTAGCTCATGAAAGCTTATGCTCAAATAAATTTGTTAGTCTCTAAGGTGCCCACAAGTACTCCTTTTCTTTTTGCAGATACAGACTAACACGGCTGCTAATCTGAAACCTGTTATTTAGCAGTGACACTTTGAGTTAATTTCCCAGACCTGAAGACAGATCTGTGTAAACTCGAAAATTTGTCTCTCTCACCTACAGAAGTTGGTCCAATAAAAGATTTTCCCTCACCCACCTTGTCACTCTATAGTTTATTATTGGCGGGGTTGTTTCATCATCTCTCTGCAAAGCTCAGTTTCTTTATTTTTAGTACGATATTGCCTGATCCCCTTCTCACTTATAAGTGGATAAGGAACTGGTTAAAGGGGAGACAACAATAGATCGTACCGAAAGGTGAACTGTCAGGCTGGAGGGAGGTTACTAGTGGAGTTCCTCAGGAATCAGTCTTGGGACAAATCTTATTTAACATTTTTATTACTGAACTTGACACAAAAAGTTGGAGTGTGCTAATAAAATTTGTGGATGACACATATGATAAGCTATTGCTAATATGGAAGAGGACCAGAATATGTACAAGAAGATCTGGATGACCTTGAAAACTGGAGTAATAGAAATGGGATGAAATTTAATAGTGTGAAGTCATTCATTTCGTCAATAACAAGATTTTTTCCTATGAGTTGGGGACTTATCAGTTGGAAGTGACTGAGGAGGAGAAAGACATGGGTGTATTGGCTAAGCTCAGGATGACTACGAGCTGTCAATGAGATGAGGCGTTGAAAAAAAAGTAACGCAGTCCTAGGAGGTATTTCCAGTAGAGGCAAGGAAGTGTTAGTGCCATTATACAAGGCATTGGTGAGACCTCATCTGGAATTCTGTGTGCAATTCTGGTCTCCCATGTTTAAGAAAGATGGAACAGGTGCAGAGAAGGGCTACTAGGATGATCTGAGGAATGGAAAACCTACCTCATGAGAGGAGTTTCAAAGAGTTTGGCTTGTTTAGCCTAATCAAAAGAAGGCTGAGGGGAGATATGATTGCTCTCTATAAATATATCAGAGGGATAAATACCAGGAAGGGAGAGGAGTTATTTAAGTTAAATGCAAATGTGGGCACAAAAACAAATGACTATAAATTGGCCATGAACAAGTTTAGGCTTGAAATTAGGTAAAAGTTTCTAACCATCTGAGGAGTGAAATTTTGGAATGGCTTTCCAAGGGGACACAAATCCTAACTGAGGCAAAAATCCTAACGGACTTCAAAACTGAGCTTGATAAGTTTTATAGAGGGGATGGTATGATGGGACTGTCTACAATGGTATGTGGCCCTGTAGCAAAAATCCCCAATTTCTGGAGGCAGGACACTAGATGTGGAGGGCTCTGAGTTATTAAAGAATTCTTTCCCACTTATCTGGCCGGTAGGTCTTGCCACATGCTAATGGTCTAACTGTTTGCCATATTTGGGGTCAGGAAGCAATTTTCCCCCTTCCTGAGAGACCCTGGTTGGGGGAGCAAAGGTTTGCCTTCCTCTGTAGCATAGGTCATTTGCAGTTTTAAATTAGTGTAAATTGTGAATTCTCCCTAGCCTGAAGTCTTTAAACCATGATTTAAGAACTTCAGTCACTCAGACAGAGATTATGGGTCTATTACGAGAGTGGATAGGCGAGATTCTGTGGCTTGCAATGTGCAGGAGGTCAGACTATATGATCACAGTGGTCCCTTCTGACCTCTAAAGACTATGAGTAATTCCACTGAAGTCAATGGACTTACAGTGGTGCAAAACTGGTGTGTGATCAGATTCTGGCCCATGTCCTCAGGATGATTGTATATCTAAGCCAATAAAATCCATTTATTTTCAAATCTTCTGGCAACACTGTTGGGAACTGGGGTGCAGGGAACGGGTTAGAGGGAGGCTTATTTCCCCCACCCACCTCCCATTGTAATTCTTTACACAACCTTGACCATTGCTTAAAAATCTTTCTATATTGATTCAACTTGATTCAATCTTTTGTTTGGCACGGTTTAATTATCAGATGGGTTTTGATCTTTTGGAGTTCTGAGGTGCTGATAATCATGCCAAGATTTGTTTTTAAAGTTTAAATTCTGCTTTGTTTTTTGGCTTTTTTGTTCAATTAATTCAGTTGCAGTATGTGCCTTGCTGTCTGTCATCTACAATACAATAACAGTAACTTCCTAGTGTGTGCTGGCATGTAGCCAGAGAGCAGAGTTACTCTGTTTCTCCTTGTACTTTCACTGCCACTTCAATGGATTATTGCTGTCAGGAGGAAAAGTACAGTAAATTGAGGCTGTTTCTTCTGTAGAAATCCTATGATAGAATTAAGGGGTATTCTAATATTTTACAAGAGACTGGGAACATCTGTTAAGATCCAGCTGGATGAGTCTTAGGCAAATAGAGTGGAAAGTCATTTTGTGACTGTCTACTCGCGTATCTTCCTTTCCCATTGTTTATCTTTCTGCTATCACATTCTGTGTCATTGAGTGGCCAGAGCAATTTCTGCTCACAACTTAGAGCTTGAGGTGATTATCTTTTTTTCTTTCTTTCTTTAATTTTATTTCAGGCTTGTGGAGTTGAAAGTGAAGTTCCTTTAAACCTCATCTACAGAAAGGGGTCAGGGTGAATATATCCAAATATAGGATTCACATGCCAATGGGCATACAGTGCTGACAGAGTACAGAAAGGCTCAAAGGGATCAGGACTTAATCTTCTTCTGATACTGTGTATCTGTGCTAGCCAACTGTAGAGCTATATTCTGCCTGGTAGCTACACAGACAGTTTGCAGAGCTGTCAGTCATGGACAGTGCCTTCATAGGCTTTGCCCTTTCACTTTCCACATCCGAACATCTGGTCCTTCTGTGAAACAGACAGACAGTAGTTGGTGCACCTGCTTGCTTTTCATGGGAACTAAGGCCCTTATTCAGTAATTTACTTAACCACACATTATTTGACTCAGTGCTTGAGTTACTAGGTGAAATTCTGTCATTTAGAAGGTCAGACTAGATTATTGCAATTTTTCTGACCTTACTTTCTATGAATCTTAAGAATGCTTTAGTTTTAGGCATGACTAGTCAGCCCCCTTAACATCAGTAGAATCATAGAATATCAGGGTTGGAAGGGACCTCAGGAGGTCATCTAGTCCAACCCCCTGCTCAAAATCAGGACCACTCCCCAATTTTTGCCCCAGATCCCTAAATGGCCCCCTCAAGGATTGAACTCAGAACCCTGGGTTTAGCAGGCCAATGCTCAAACCACTGAGCTATCCCGCTGTAAGGATGATGGTTTACATTCATCACATTAAGCACATGCTTAAATGCTTTGCTGGACCAAGGCCTAATTTAGGGAAATATTCTCAACTTGTCATCAGGCCAATATTGAGAGGTGAGTGTCTCTCATTTAAGCAGTGGCAACTTTGAGCATTTTTTCCCACTAAAGTTGGCTTAAAGTGCCTCCCTTAAGCATTTTTGTCTTATAGCAGCTTTCTCTGTAGTGACTCGTGTATTTCATTCATCTTCCTCACATCACAAACTTCATCTCTGAGCAGTCCATTACATTGACTTTACTGCTTGCCTCCTGGCAACTTGCCCCAAAACACTCCTCTGTAAGCTCTCAGTATTATGTCTCTCAGAAAGTCCTACATTAAGTTCGCCTTCTCAGAGTGACAGTAGGGTAGATGGGTTGCCTCAGCTGCCATAATATGTCTCTCTCATGCAGCTGTTGGTAATTTTAGTTTGTGCTGCCAATGGCACAGACCATCCTGCTCTATGCCTTTCCTGAAGGTGTAATTGTTCAATATACAGAAGAGCAGGGTTTTCAGGCCACAAAGGAGACTTTGTTTCACAAGGTCAAAGAAATCCCAGGAACACAGGGAATGGCTAAATGTTTCTTCCCACTCCCACTACAGTACCACACAGTCAGTACCTCTCTCAAGTCCAGGTTCATCCCACAGAGACATAACTAAATTGAAGAGGATCTAAAACCTATTCTTCCTCCCCTGTCCCACCCTTGCCCTTCTCTCCCTTCCCATCTAAAACCTTAATTATTATTACTGGAGAATATGAACACACAAACAGCGGATCACCTCAACCAGCAAGCTATGAAATTGTATAGGAAGCAAATGTACACTACATCCATAATCCAAAAGATATACCAAGTGTATTCTAAAGAAAACAGTGCTCTCCAGAAAGGAGAAGTGCTTAATATACATTCTGTGAGAGTTTCTTTTTTTCCACCAGATTTTCTGTCTTTGCTCATATATTGCTTTGCCAGGTCTTCCTCATGATGCAAATATCTGATGAATTAGAAATGTGGAAAAGGAAAGAACTTCAATGTCTTTTGTCTCTGTGCAATTTTTTTCTCACTTGGAAGGTGCACTTGCTGCTTTAGAAAATGTAGATTGTACTATGGACTTACGTGTCTGCTTGGTTGCCGAATCCTATTTTGTCTGGAGCTAATGATACTCCATTTTAAATGAATGCATAATATGTGTGTACCGGCAAGGCAAAATAGTGATACTCATTAAAGTTTGCTGACTTTTGGTGTGCAGAATTTTGGGTTTTTTTAAGCAAAGCTGTAGTATATTATATCACTGACTGCCACACTTTCAGCCATTTTTTGCCAGTGTTTACAATATCTTTTGCAGTTTTCAAAAAACTGCTTATTTTACAAATTTAAACTGAATTTGGAAAAGTGTATTTTATTACAGTACTTTATTACAAAACTGTCAAAAGGCCCAGATTTTTTCCTTTCTCCTACTCACACCAAAAAGAAAATAGCTTATGGAAAATCCAAAGATAATATACAGTCTCAATCAGCCAAGCCACCCTGTGCAAATCAAGATGGATTGAAAGAATACGACGAAACTGGGTCACCTCAGTGACCATTTAGAAGGGCACACAGATAATACCTCACTCAATCTTTCAGTATCTGTCTATGGAGAGGAAAGAGGGCAATAATCATCTCATATTCAATGGGATATTGGTGTTCTCACTTACAGTCACATCTCAAAGATAAAAGACTCTGTCCACTGCTCCAGTCTAGTATTGTTCATCCCTCTTTCTCCAAGTCCAATTTTATGTAATAAAAAGAAAGGGCCAAGCCCTATCCTCATATATGCACATGCAGCCCCTATTGATCTTGCTGAAAGCTGCACACAGTCATCAGAGAGCAGAACTTGGTTCAAGATATTTTTTAATGTATGTATAAAATCAGAAAGTGACTGACATGGCATTTGTTTATTGACATAACTCCACTGATGTCATTCTATACAGTTTTCCACCAGTTGAGGAGCTGGCCCACTAATTTTAATGAAGTTAGTAGTGATTTATACTAGGATAATTAAGATCAGAGTTAGGACCTAAGGATTGAGTTGTGGTGAAATCCAGTATATCTGTATAGCAGTCATTGAGCTCTGGTACATACCTGAGTCACAATTTTCTGAACAAATTTCAACTTCTCTGTGAAAGGCTCATTGTGTAAAATCAATTGAGGCCTCTGTATTATTGTAAAATTACATAGTTTATTATTATAGCAATACTTATTAATTGTAGGATGTATCCACAGAACATGTTTCAAAGTACTGTATTAGTTATATTACAGTAGTGTCTAGTTGCTGCATTGCACTAGACACTGGACAAACATACAGCAAGAGAGAGTTCTGGCCCAAAACAGTTTATAACCTAAAAAAATAAGACAGACTAGGAAAGCGGTGAGGTGACGACAGAAAAAGAGAAACAGGAGAAATGAGGTGACTTGCCCAAGGTCACTGAAAAGGTCACTGGTAGAAACAGTACTAGAATCCTAGTCTCCTGGTGCCCAGTCCAGTACCCTACTCACTTGACTCTGCTGTCTGCCTATCTTTAAGAATACATTAGACTCACTTAACTGTTTAAGGTTATGGTGTCCAGTAAACCCTATGATAATTCTGAAGATTATTCTCAGACAGGACTCTGAGGCATGTTTGATAAAACTTCTGGCCCCCACCCCCAATTGACTTGTGAAACTGAACTCCCAATTCTCTGTCCCATTTGACCTTTAACTTTGTAGTGAATTCATTGGATAACTAAACCCTTCAGGGCAAATTATTATTGTTTTTTCAGATTACTTAGCAATGGTATCATGGATCCATAGCACAGATCCTATGTCCCAGTTTGTAAACAGTCTCCTGGAGGACCCCCTTCAGTGTGCCAGACCCCTAGGTGGTCACAGTCTTCTTTAACAGTAGGTCATATGGCCTCAGTGCCACTGAGGCTGACCCGCTAGGCACTTGCACTCCTGAGCTTTGCCCAACAAGTCCAAATGACATATAAGCTCCTGTTCAGACGCTCTGCCCTCTTAAGGTATTAATGCACCTCCACAAGTGTTTGCAGTGACACCAGGGAGCCTTTTCAAAACAGAGTAGTGTTTATTAGTTGACTGAACAACACCAGGAAGTCCTTAGGTTAGCAGAGAAAAAAAAAAAAAGGTTACGACAGAAAGCTAATGTTAGGGCTCTGTCCAGCCAAGCTGTGCTAGAATCCATTTTGACTCCCTGTATCTCTCTCTATCTTTCAGGCAGGCCTGGTGAAAGCTCCTGTGTCTCTCCAAAGGCCAGCTCTTACCCCAGCCTCCTGTCACCTTTGTCCATTGTCCTCCTGCAGAGCCATGCTGAGTTCACAGGTTCTGCCTGCCAGAGTTTTCCAGTGTTAGTTGTCAATTATTCTCATTTCAGGTGTCTTTATGGATCCTTCCTTGATATGGGTCAGTTCCAGCCAGTTCTTTAATGATCCATTCATATCACCCCAGGCAGTTACACAAACACCTCCTATTTCCTGCTTTGCCACAAGAGTATCTTTTTATGCTTTACACTCCATGCATAACAATATGAAGCACATAGGGAAAATGAGGCATGCATAAGCATAACAAAATATTAGCAAAATTATGATGCAGAGGCTATGGGCTACTCTACAGGAGAGCTAGGAATCTGCTTAACGCAGTCTCTCAGCTAATGGTATTTCTGCTCTTATGTGGACATCAAGTGAAATTTCTGCTGTAATTCTCAATATCACCTAGTAATTAGAATGCACTCTCCTATTAGTTTAATATTTGAGCCAAGCCAATCCCCACCAGACCAAATAAAGTGATTTTGACACTATGTCAGATGACTTACAGCACTCACAAAATGAACTTCATTTCAGATCATTTATTGTATATCCTAATTAGGGTCCTGATTCAGCAAGACATGTAAACATGTACATAAGTTTAAACGTGAGTGGTCCTATTAAAATCAATGAGATTGCTCACCTACTAGTTATTCACTGACTTAATTATTTTACTACTTCAAGTTTAGGTTGTTCATCTGGCTTGAAGCCTAATCATGTTCATTCTGGGACTGAGTCAATCTCTACTGATGTCAGTGAAGGTCTTTTCATTGGCTGCACAGATTTTTAGATTTTAAGGCCACAAGGGAATGGTAGGTCATCTAATCTGATCTCCTGTATAACACAGACCATAGAATTATATCCAGTTACGCCTCATTCATCCAGATGGGCATTGGATTGGGCTTTTGAAGCTTCCATTTAAAAAAAAAAGTAACCAAAGTGATGGATACATATCTGATTTAAAGAGATTCTTCTGTTCTGCCAAAGTACTAGCAACTTAATAAATAATTAAATTTCAGGCCTGAGTGCCTGTTTGAATGTATCAGATTGTAAAAGCTTAATGAGAGATTGTCAATTTACACCAGGTGAAATAGTTCCATTTACTTCAGTGGAGCTAAGCTAATATATAGCACTGGAGGATCTAGGTTTTATTTCCCCCAATGAATCTGTTAATTACTCTCTGTATTGGGTGTTACAATTATCTGATAATTGTGGGAGATTATCCAATAAGTAATTAAATTGTGAAGCCACAACCATACTTATTTCAATATGTCCCCAAATGATTAGAATCAATTTGTTGCAAGTTAAAGTTATAAATATTAACAGGGCCTAATTCTCAGCTGCTGTATATCGGAATGAAGTCATTATTTCAATGGAGTTACACCAATTTACACCATCTCTGCATCTGTCCTAGTGTTTAGAAATGCTGCAACATCCTTCATCATGTATTACTGTATTTCAAATTATTCCAAGGTATTTCATATCTGTACTAATTAGTTTAAAGCAACATTTGGATAGTGTGCCTAGGCAGAACAATGATGGCAAACTCAGTATGTATACAAAATATAGGGCCTGGTTCTCAGTCTTGGTCATACCTCTCAACCTGCCAAAGCTCAAATGTGGAACACAATATATGTAAGGTGTAGAATGAGACAGAGACAAATATTATTCATGTAGGAAACTTAAAATGCTGAATGATTCACCCATTTATTCTAAATAACTTGTTATAATTTCAGTATCATGATTCTTTATTTTGTAAATAATCTCCAACAGCAGGGATATGCGTCTGACGTTATGATCAGGATGAGGATGGTCACTGTAAAATGCTCTGGAAGATTATAAAGGCTGCAAAGGCAGAAAAACCAATAATGAAGGATTTCAACTATCTTCATATTGACTGACTATATGTCACTACAGGAAGGGTTATGGAAAGAAAATTTCTAGACACCATCAGTGACTGCTTCATGGAGAGGCAATTCTTGATCTAGTCCTAGCACGAGTGAAGGATCTGGTCCAGGAAGTGAATAGAGCTGAACCACTTGGTAATTAAATGTAACACTCTTCGGGGAGGAAAAGTGCCAGACAGATCCACCAGAGTATCATTTAACTTCAAAAAGATGAATTACACTAAAATGAGGAAGCTAGTTAAATGGAAATTAGAAGGAACAGTCATAAGGGCAAAATGCCTGCAAACTACATAGGGACTATTTAAAGATAACATAATAGAGAGTCAAACTAACTGATACCCAAAATAAAACAAAACTCCACCATGACTTAACAGCAGAGTAAAACAGGGTGTTTATAAGCAAAAAGGTATCCTTTAAAAATTGGAAGTGAGGAAAATAAAAAAAGAGCATAAACTCTGGCAAGCCAAGTGTAAAAGTGTAATTAGGCAGGCCAAAAAAGATTTTGAAGAGAAACTGGCTAAAGACACAAACTAACAGTAAACAAGAAATAAATACATAACATTTAAGTGCATCAGGAGCTGCAAGCCTGCCAAAATATCAGTGAGGCTACTGGACAATTGAGGTGCTAAAGGAGCTCTCAAGAAGAAAAGGCTGTTGCAGAAAAATTAAATTAATTCTTTGCATTGGTCTTCACTGCAGAGGATGTGAGGGAGATTTCCACATCAGAGCCATACTTTATAGCAACAAATCTGAGGAACTCTCTCAGACTGAGGTGGTTTTGGAACAAACTGATAAACAAAACAATAAGTCACTAGAACCAGATGTACTACAGCTGTCAAATAATAACAGTTAACTCATGTGATTAACTGAAAAAAATTAATCGCACTGTTAAACAATAGAATACCAATTGAAATTTATTATTACATATTTTTGGATATTTTTCTCCATTTTCAAATATATTGATTTCAATTACAACACAGAGGTGCTGTTGTCATCATGAACAGGTCTGACTACCAAAAGGGGGCTGCCAGACAAATCTCCAATACCAAATTCTACAGGCCACTTTCCTCAGCTCCCACTGAGGAATACATTAAGAAACTGTACCATCTACTCAGGACACTCCATACACTAACACAGGAACAAATCAACATACCCTTAGAGCCCCAACCGGGGTTATTCTATCTACTACCCAAGATCCACAAACCCGGAAATCCTGGACGCCCCATCATCTCAGGCATTGGCACTCTCACTGAAAGACTGTTCAGATATGTGGACTCTCTACTCAGACCCTACGACACCAGCACTCCCAGCTTTCTCTGTAACACCACTGATTTCCTGAGAAAACTACAGTGCATTGGTGATCTTCCAGAAAATAACATCCTAGCCACCATGGATGTAGAGGCCCTCTACACAAACATCCCACACACAGATGGAATATAAGCTGTCAGGAACAGAACCCCGGATGATGCCACAGAACTACTGGTTGCTGAGCTCTGTGACTTTATCCTCAAGCACAATTATTTCAAATTTGGTGACAATATATACCTCCAGACCAGTGGCACCACTATGGCCCCACAATATGCCAACATTTTTATGGCTGACCTGGAACAACGCTTCCTCAGCTCTCGTCCACACATGCCCCTTCTCTACCTACGCTACATTGATGACATCTTCATCATCTGGACCCATGGGAAGGAAACCCTGGAAGAATTCCATGACTATTTCAATAGCTTCCACCCCACCATCGACCTCAGCCTGGACCAATCTACATGGGAGGTCCACTTCCTAGACACCACGGTGCAAATAAGTGATGGTCATGTTAACACCACCCTATACTGAAAACCCACCAACTGTTATGCCTACCTTCATGCCTCCAGCTTCCATCCCAGACACACCACATGATCCATTGTCTACAGCCAAGTGCTGAGGTACAACCGTATGTGCTCCAACCCCTCACACAGAGACCAACACGTACAAGATCTTCACCAAGCATTCTCAGAACTACCATACCCACACAAGGAAATAAGGAAACAGATCAACAGAGCCAGATGCGTACCCAGAAGCCTCCTGCTGCAAGACCAGCCCAAGAAAGAAACCAACAGAAGTCCACTGGTCATCACATACAGTCCTCAGCTAAAACCTCTCCAACGCATCATCAGTGATCTACAACCCATCCTGGACAACGATCCCACACTTTCACAGGCCTTGGGAGGCAGGCCAGTCCTCACCCACAGACAATCCGCCAACCTGAAACATATTCTCACCAGCAACTACACACCGCACCATAGTGACTCTAACTCAAGAACTAATCCATGCAACAAACCTCAATGCCAACTCCGCCCACATATCTACACCAGCGACACCATCACAGGACTTAACCAAATCAGCCACACCATCACCGGTTCATTCACCTGCACATCCACCAATATAATATACGCCATCAGGTGCCAGCAATGCCCCCTGCTACGTACATCGGCCAAACTGGACAGTCCCTACGTAAAAGGATAAATGGACACAAATCAGATATTAGGAATGGCAACATACAAAAACCTGTAGGAGAACACTTCAACCTCTCTGGACACACAATAGCAGATTTAAAGGTAGCCATCCTTCAGCAAAAAAACTTCTGGACCAGACTTTAAAGAGAAACTGCTGAGCTTCAGTTCATTTGCAAATTTGACACCATCAGCTCAGGATTAAACAAAGACTGTGAATGGCTCACCAACTACAAAAGCAGTTTCTCCTCCCTTGGTGTTCAGACCTCAACTGCTAGAAGAGGGCCTCATCCTCCCTGATTGAACTAACCTCGTTATCCCTAGCCTGATTCTTGCTTGCATATTTATTCCTGCCTCTGGAAATCTCCACTGCATGCATCTGACAAAGTAGGTATTCACCCACGAAAGCTTATGCTCCAATACATCTGTTAGTCTATAAGGTGGCACAGGGCAATTTGCTGCTTTTACAGATCCAGACTAACACAGCTACCCCTCTGATACTTAACACAGAATACAAAGTGCTCACTTTATATTATTAAAATATTTGCACTGTAAAAATAATAAGAAATAGTATTTTGAATTCACCTCATACAAGTTCTGTAGTACAATCTCTTTATCATGAAGATGCAACTTACAAATGCAGGTTCTATTGTTACATAACTGCACTCCAAAACAAAATAAATGTAAAACTTTAGAGTCTGCAAGTCCATTCAGTCCTACTTCTTTTGCAGCCAATCGCTAAGACAAACAAGTTTGTTTACATTTACGGGAGATAAAGCTGCCCACTTCTTAATTACAGTGTCGCCTGAAAGTGAGAACAGGTGTTCGCATGGCACTGTTACAACTGGTATTGCAAGATATTTTCATGCCAGATGCGCTAAAGATTCATATGTACCTTCATACTTCAACCACCATTCCAGAGGACTCCAAATGGAAGATGATATTTAGTGTTTAATCAAAGTAAGGCAAATTGAAAAACGTAATCCCAACTATGCATACACAATGCTGGGGGTGGGGGGACACTGGTAAATTAGCCGTTACCACTCAATAAAAAGATCTTGCAACCACAGACAGTTCTCTTAAAACATCAGCTCAATGTGCATCAGCAGTCAAAAAAGCTAACAGTGTAGGGACCATTAGGAAAGGTACAAATAAGATAGAAAATATCATTATGCCACATGCCCATACCCTGAATATTGCATGCTGTTCTGGTTGTTCCAGATCAAAAATATGAATTAGAATTGGAAAAGATGCAAAGAAGCATGATAAAAATGGTTAGGGGTATAAAAAAACTTTCATACAAAGAAAGATTAAAAAGACAGACTGTTCAATTTAGAAGATAGATGACTAATGTGCGGCTATGATAGAGGTCTATACAATCAGGAATGGTTCAGAGAAACCAAATAGGAACACAAGATAAAATAGGCAGAATGTTTTAAACAAACAAAAGGAAGTACGTCTTCACACAACACACTGTCAACCTGTGGAACTCATTGGCAGGGGATGTTATGAAGTTTTGAACTATAATGGAATTCAAAAAAGAATTACATAAGTTCATAGAGGATAGGTCCATAAATGTCTATTAGACAAGGTAGTGATGGGCACAACCCATCCTTAGGTGGCCTAAGCCTTCAACCATAAGCATCTGGCTCTAGCCAGTGAAAGAGACAAGATACTCGGCTAGATTGTCATTGGTCTGACCCGGTGTGTCCATTCTTATGTTCTTATATTATTGCAGATTTGTTTAGTGTACATTGCATAATACCTTTGTCCATTTAGCCATTGTACTGTCATTTGTCATTTAAGAACAATCTTTGGCAGTGTTTTTTTTCTGAAATGTAACATTCAGAAAACATAAAAAAATATCATTTTTGTTCTTATTAGCTGATAAGATGACAGTTCTGAGGCCAGTTATGAAGCCTCTAAGAAACTAATTAACATAATTACAGAGAACTGTAAATGATGATTAACAATTAAACCTAAACTTTCAGTATAGAAGCTGGCTTTCCCAATGCACAACTTTGAATAAATTATCACTGAAGGGAAAGCTAATGAATTTTTCTTCATGCAGCAGTGGCATAATTATGTATCTTCACTACATCCATTAATATTGAGATAAGCCATAAACACCTGTACATTTACTATCATAGTTTACTATTATTAGGCCTTAAATAACATATGTTTTTTTTTTTTATTTTGCAAACAGCACTCTTTATTTTTCCTGTCATCTAACACATAATTGTTTCTCAAAGTGCATGACACTCCACAGGTGACCGTTCTGAGAAGAACATATAATTATAAAGCCAAGATTTCTGACTTTGACTTAAACATTTTTAATATATGGAAGATACTTACATTTATTTTTTTTTACTGTACTATACTTAACTGCTGGAGTAGAGAACTAGATGTCAGGATTCCTCCTAGGTTCTAGACCTGCCACAGATGGCCGTCCATAGAAGCTGTTCCTCAGATTTTCAGCATTGCTGATCTAAATTTAGATTTAGATCTTTCTAGATTTGTTCTTTATCATTCCAGATATAACAGATCTATGGACTTACTTTTACATGATCTGCACAATGCCATCATTACTGACAGGAGAGCTGCTGTCCCTTATCTCATCTGGCACATGGTCTTCGAATGAATCAACCAAGGACAAAAAAAGCAGCTTTCTTTGATTTTGCCTTTCTTTGAACATTAGAACAGCCTTGCTTTGATTAAGTAATTGGTTATGCTGGAGTTTCTCCACATCTTTCTTCCATCAGCCAAAAGAGATGAAGGAAGTGAGCATTATGTTGAAGATTGAAGCTTTTGTTTTAAGTAGAATTAATTTCTTTCTACCCTAGAAGAGATCAACTTGCATTTCTTGCTGGTCAGAAAGTACTGTTTTCTCAGTGTGGTTTTGTCTAACTACTGACATAGGTCAATCTCTGGATAGCCCAATAAATTCTTACTTGGTGACAAACTCCAGATTTGAAGCAGTACTAAGGGACTAGTGTCAGCATTTAATTTGTTTGTTCTTCTGATATGTTCTGATGTAGCAAAACACCCCAAACCAAGGCTGCTAGAGCAAAGGACTCTTAGTTTGTTTCATGATACTCTGTCGATCCCAGTGATAAATCAGACTAGATGTATTGGTTCGTGGTAATTTTTATTGCTTTTGTAGGGCAGTAAGCAGTTTTATTTCAATGTTTTTTTTCTGGAATTATCTGAAAGTGATGGAGTCTGCGACTCATCTAATGACAGAAAGAGAAGATTCCTTACTATTAGCAGGTGACTCAGTCAGTGGCACATGGACATATTGAGGCTTCATGTTGTTGCAGATGTATTCAATAAAATTAGACTATTTCATGAGCAACAGGAATAATGTTCTTCTGAGAACACTATTTTACCATAAAACAGGCTCACTTGTACATACTTGGTAGACTGAGCGATAATGTCTTTCAGTCAGAAAAGAAAATAATTGAATCTAAGAAAATATGTCTGAAATCTTACAGATTTGACCTTATGTCATGCTGTTACCATCATTCTCAAAAAAGATGGATGGATGGGCTACAAAAGGATGTTCTATGTTCAGAAGTGCAGGCCTCTTTTAACCCCTGGAGATTTTTCTCTACCCTAACGTATCCTCTGACTGTTATTTTACACCTCTCTGTGTTTTTCCTGTTGTTTCAGTTGAACTTGGTTGAGTAAGCACACTTGGCTGAAATTGTGATAGTTTCTCATTAGATATATTAAGTGTGTGGTTTTTAAATGGGGGGGGGGAGGAAAGCAGTTTTACAGAGACAGGAAGGAAAGAAAACAAATAAGAGAAAAGAGGCAGAGAAGGGCGAAGTGGGACAAGCTAAAGAGAGATATAGAAAAGGGAAGACAAAGGAACTCCTGTCTCCTCCTCATACTTTTGTCCATGGTCACTATCTCCTTCAGGAAAAGCCTGTGGGAGGAGGGCAAACAAAGTAATAAAAAAATTGAAGAAACTCCTTTCTGTAATCCCTGTTACAAAATTTGGGCTCATAAGGACCAAGAAAGAAGCTTATTCCTGTAACAATGTGGAAGTCTTCAGTTGCTGCTATGACTGAGGGTCTTTCTAGTTAGAAATGGTTGACTTTTTTTTTTTTGATGAAAAGTTGATGTTTTTTTCAAAACTGAAACTTTTTGTGAACGTTTTTTCCCCCCTTTAACATATAGTTTTTCAAAAAAGCAAAACATTTGAGATTGACTTTTCTTAATCCTCTTTTCTTCCCATAAGTACAATAAATGGAATGGTATCTAGGGATTTTTCCTCCTTTTTTTTCATCCCCCCTGTAACTTTTTTTCCCGAAACTTTGACTTAGAGAGTAGTAAAAGGAAAAGTGAAATTATCACTACATCACTCTGTAATTTTTCAAAATGTAAAAAAACCTTAGATGCGGTTTATTTTATTGCCCTGACTGCTGCCCTTTGGATACACCCACACTAGAAAACAAAACGTTTCACAGTCCCAAACAATATTCCTGAAATGAGGGCTTTTCAGTAAGAACACTCAGGTTCCAGCTCAGAGCAGTGGAGTAGCTAGGAGTGGAAATTTGGTTGAGCCCTGACTTCCGGGTGGATGGGCAATGACACACTCTGCTAGTTCAGCTTCTCTCCCGATGCCACGCCCTCTTCCTAGCCCTGGTGCCCCCAAACACAGGGCTTCACCTGCTGAGCTGTGCACGCACATGGGGCGGCTCAGAAAATGGCAAGGCAGAGCTGCCGGAGTGTAGCTTCCTGCATAGCTGGCACATAGCTCCATGCTGGACTTCAGGTGCCCAAGTGACACTCTGGGCCGCTGTGGCAGCACTAACCCCTGCTCAGATTTGGGTGAGCCTAGATGGTAAATGTGTGGGCCATGGCCTGTTGGGACAGTGCTGAATTATTATGAGTTATTATGACTGATATGAATGAATGCGGTGAACATGAGTTTGGTATGGCTTGGTGTGGCTAAATTTGCTAGAGGATTCTGGAAACAGGAATATTTTAACATCAGACCAGAGGTGTGGAAATTTACTAAGGGTGATTTAATTGCACTTGAATGGTTAAATGAGGCTCCATCTGTGTGTGTGTTTCAACATGACACTTTGAAACATGTCAGCCAATTGACCAGCTCACAAAGTAAAGAAAACACAAAAAAACCACAATCAGTGGGCTTGGTACAGGTTGACCAGGGTCAAAATAACCCCTTTTGGAGGACACTGCACTAGGAGCTCAAGTGAATGATTCATGAGAGGGTAAATGTCAACTGATCTTTGATCTGTCTCCATTTTGCAGTCTCTTCTGAAATATTAATTAGAAAAACCAGTAATGAAACGCCCACAGGGCATATTTCTGGGGCATGTGACTCCTTTAAGAACAAAAGATATAAATGCTAAGCAGAGTAAATTAGTTAGTTTAGTTCCCTAATTAACATCTGAAGAGGTCCATAATGCTGTAAGAAAGAGGGTCAGGGTAACCAATACCCTGATACAAGGGACTTTTGTAAGACTTTTGAACGAGAGGGCCTCAGCGTAACCAAGACCCCACCTTGGGGGATGCTTGTCAGACCAAGTACCTGAGAGGGGAAAAGAAGAGAAGAAGTCTCCATCTAGGACTGGTAGCTATACCTACTTTGTTTGCAAATCAGCATACTGTGTAAGGCTAACATAGTTACTGAGGGTTTATGCTTGGGGAATTGAGGCTTATTAGGTAGGTGAGTCTTATGTAACCTTTACTGCTTTTGCAATTCATTCTCAAATAAACTGCTGTGCACTGAGAAAATTGAATCTGAATTTTCTCTGGTACCAGTAACAATCTGCCCAACTGTGGGCCACTAAAGAGCCATTTAAACACGGCCCACCCATGGCTATGCCCCTGGCTCAGATACTTATTTTTTTAGGGACTATAAACTTGTGAGACTTTTCAAAGCAAACTTCTGAAAATGTATTGTACATGTTTTTGTTTTGTAATTTTAATTTAGTGGCAATGACAATGAATATAACTAGCTCAAACCCATAGTAACTTATACTCTTTCTCTCTCTCCCTCCCTGTCTCATCACAGTAGCTGGGAGCATGGGTAGACAGACTTGTGCTATGTGGACATTGTGGTCCATGTGATATCTCTGGCACTCAAGACCCCTTGGTCTGAGTTTGGGTGGCCTAAGCTTCTGCCAATGCCACAACATCCATAATGCTATCTTTAGTGCACTAGTTCAAGCCAAAATAGTGTGAGTCTGTCTACCAAGGCTACCTACCAACACTGTTCCCAGCAACAATGTAGACATAGGCACCTTGTCCTATTAAAGTCAATGAGGATTTTTCAGTTAAATTCAACGGGAGCAGGATTAGGTCCATGGCAGTTAATTTTGGATGAAGCCTAATATGTTCCCACCCCCCATACACTCCAATTTGGAAGTTAATTTGAGTCTTATGCTACACTACATCAATCCTGATATTCTAGACTTGTGCCAATTTGAGTAATCTGTTGACTGTAAGGCTAGGAAGGAATTATTTTATTTCATTTCTGACTTGACCAGGATTTTTCTTTATCTTCAGTGATAAGCCACCATGCTAACTAGCCTCCGAGAAGTCTATTTTAAAAAAAAAAAAAAATTATCTATACTGGGAAAGTTCATCATGTTAGAAAACATAAGTAATATGTGTTAACTAGTATGGTGCTAAATACAATTTTAGCCATAGTGTCAGTAAGGGCAGTAGTGTTCAAAACGTTATCTGCCCATGCTTAAGCCTTTAATCAGCTAATATGGGTTTAAATACAACTGTCCTTTTACGCATTAAGGACAAATATATATTCAGCTTGGTGTTAATTAGTGTTTTCTAGCACAGTGTTTTTCCTCAGTATAGAATATGCCTCAGGGAACTATTTTTTCCAGCCAAAACTGTTGCATAATGATTACCATGCTTGTAGCACATAATTTTATTAATTGTATCCTGTGTAGAAAAAACTACAGATTTTTGGGAACCTTCCTTCTAATTCTCCTCTTTTGTTTAACAAAAAGGTAAAAAGAGGTCACCTACTGTATTATTGTGAAGAGAGATTCATTTAGCTCTTTGTTAGCCTTTCATACACATCACTAGCCTGGTAGAAAATTTGAAATCTAAATCTTCATTTGTTATTCATAAATTCTTCATAGACACTTCTTAAGAAACTTTCTGATAGCAATACACACACACACACATATATATATATATATATATATGTAAATTCTTCATAGACACTTCTTAAGAAGCTTTCTGATAGCAATACATATATATATATATATATCTTTCTCACGGTAGTATATTTGCTTAATAATTTTGTTGAACATGGGGGGTGGGATATTTCAAAGAGCAAAATGCTGTCACCTTCAGGAAAACAAGTCACCACAGAAGGACATTGAACAAATATTCTAGTTAGTATGAGCGGCAAAGAGTCCTGTGGAACTACAAGGTGCCACAGGACTCTTTGCTGCTTTTACAGATCCAGACTAACACGGCTACCCTTCTGATACTAGTTAGTATGGTGTATTTTCCAAGAAAGCAAAGAGCATACCATCCACACTAATGAGCAAAAGCAGTATGAATTCCATTCTTTGCTATGGGATTTTGGGAATGCTACAGATAAATGTTCTAAATCTGGATACCATGTTTCCATCCTGAATAGCAAAGGAGTTACCCATCATTTCCAGTGAACGATTGATTAAAAAAAAAAAAAAAGGAACTCCTCCTTTCTTGTTTTGAGGGGAAAATTATTTTTGCTCATGTTTTATTCCCTTGCTCTTTCTAGATGAACAAAGTAACTTTCTGAACTGTGGATGCAATACTGAAAATACATTCAACTACATGACAGTTACAGTTTACAAATGAATTGGTTTTCAAGCATGGTGCTGGTATCACAAGTATGGGATTGCAATATTTTTTTTTTTTACAAATTTCTCTAGTCCGTTATGTGTAGTCAGCACATTGTGAAGGCCTATTCAAGTTGAATGGCCCATTAAAAAAGACAATGGGACATGGGAAAAGCTTATCCTCACATGTGGTCTCTTCAGTCAGCATATGGATAATGACTGCCATGACTCATTGAAGCATGCAAGGGTATGTGACTAGATCAGGTGATCCTGGTCTCCATTTTAATGCCTGTATTTTTCCACAAACTGTGTTGATGGGCTTGGCTTGAAACAAAGACGTTCCCTCCACCTGGAAGAAACTACAAAAGGGGGAAGTGACATCACCACGGGGCCTCACTCCCCACATAACAGAACACCTGGAAATACCTGAGGGACAAAGACTGAACTGGGGGAAGTGCTGGCCCTAGGTGGGAAAGAAGGAAGTCTGCCTGTGTATAGAAGGTTGGACAGTTTGTACATTTCCAATGATGGAGATTCCGCAACCTCCCTAGGCAATTTATTCCAGTGCTTAATTACCCTGACAGTTAGGAAGCTTTTCCGAATGTCCAACCTAAAGCGCCCTTGCCCAGCTAAACTCTTTGCTTCTAAGTCTTATTCATAGACTTAGAGGTCAGAAGAGCCAACCTGACCTGGGGGAAAATTCCTACCTGACCCCAAATATGGCAATCAGTTAGACCCTTAGCATTTGGGAAAGGTCCACCAGGCAGATATATGGAAAAAAATTCTCTGAAGTAACTTAGAGCCCTTCACATCTAGTTTCCTGTCTACAGAAATTGTGGATTTTTGCTATTAGCAGTCACCAGTGGGCCACATGTCATCATAGGCAGTCCCATTATACCACCCCCTCCATAAATTTATCAAGCTAAGTCTTGAAGCTAGTTAGGTTTTATGCCCCCACAGCTCCCCTTGAAAGGCTATTCCAGAACTTTAGAAACCTTTGCCTAATTTCAAGCCTAAATTTGTTGAAGGCCAGTTTATAGCCATTTTTTCTTGAGTCCACATTGGTGCTTAACTTAAATAACTCCCCTCCCTCCCTGGAATTTATCCCTCTGATGTATTTATAGAGAGAAATCTTATCTCCCCTCATCCTTCCTTTGGTTTGGCTAAATAAACCAAGCTCTTTGAGTCTCCTCTCATAAGGTAGGTTTTCCATTCCTGGATCATCCAGTAGCCCTTCGCTGTGCCTGTTCTAATTTGAATTCATCTTTCTTAAATAAGGGAGACTAGAATTGCATACAGTATTCCAGATGAAGTCTCACGGTGCCTTGTATAATGGTACTAATTGTACTTATCCTATCCTCAGAGGTTAAGGAGAACATTTTTTCTCCCCCCTCCTTGTAACAACATTTGATGTACTGAAAATTGTTATTAAGTCCCCCCTCAGTCTTCTTTTCTCCAGACTAAACAAACACATTTTTTTCAATGATCCCTCATATATCATGTTTTCTAGACCCTTAATCATTTTTGCTACTCTTCTCTGGACTTTCTGCAATTTGTCTACATCTTTTGTGAAATGTGGCACCCAGAATTGGACACAATACTCCAGGTGAGGTCTAATCAGTGCAGAGTAGAGTGGAAAAATTACTTCTTGTGTCTTGCTTATACCCCAGAATGATGTTTGCTTTTTTTGCAATACCATTACACTGACTCATATTTAGCTTTTGATCCACTATGACCGCCACATCCCTTTCTGCAGTGCTAGTTCCTAAGCAGTCATTTCCCCTTTTGTATGTGTGCGTCCAGGTCATTTTGAATTTTAACCCTATCCTCCAAAGCATTTGCAACCTCTCCCAACTTAGTATCAACCACAAACTTCATAAGTGTACTCTCTATGCCATTATCTAAATCATTGATGATGATATTGAAGAGAACTACACCCAGAACTGATCCCTGCAGTACCTCACTCAACTTGCCCTTCCAGCTTGACTGTGAACTACCGATAAACTCTCTGTGGTAACGGTTTTCCAGCCATTTTCGTACTCACCTCATAGTATCTCCTTCTAGGTTTTATTTTCTTAGTTTGTTTATGAGAAGGTCATGCAAGACAATATCAAAAGCCTTTACTAAAGTCAAGATATACCACATCTATCACTTTCCCCCCTTTCCATAAGGTTTGTAACCCTGGCAAAGAAAGCTGCTAGGTTGGTTTGACATGATTTGTTCTTGACAAATACTTGCTGACTGTTACTTATCACCTTATTATCTTCTAGATGTTTGCATGACATTAGCATCTGCCATCATAGCAATGCTTTACAAGACCCCCTCCCCAGAAAAGCAAACAACAAACCTCCAGTGACAGATATCTGCCCTAATCATCTTATGTTCACATTAGATGTAATTAAATATGGATTAACAAATGGTGGGTTCTGGAAAGAGTAAGGAAGGAAGATTATGACTCTGGATAACTACAATGGGCTTTGGATCAAGTCTTCTGAAAAGCATAGATGTTCAATATCATGTTCCTACCTTCTCTGAGAAATAATGTGTATCCACATTTGGAGATAGTATCTGAAGCACAAGCAGATGAAGGTCAGCAGTGGAAGATTAATCAAATGTAGTGATTTTTCAGAAAGAGTTTGAAAGAGTATATGAGAGGCATTTAGAGGTGACGTATTTTGATTGTTAAGGGTGATCTATTTTTTATGTTGACATTTTTATAGATTTTTTTATGAGTAAGCAAAGTGGATGAGGTAACACAAAAAAACAACCAAACACTCTTTTTGACCAGCTCTAATTATTATTATTAGTTCTTATTCTCTTGTGTGAGTATATAGCACAACTCACAACCTAACCCAAAACATCTATTTTCCTGCCACAATGTAAGCTGATTTGTCAACGCTGATGTTGCTGCTTCACAGGCTGGCAGTCTCACGGGTAACAGAGCCAATCCCACCTGCAAAACTGAGGCAAAGTTCCCAGGTGACAGCCATCTGGTGGGTTAGTTAGCTTTATAGTTAGACAGAAACCTTCTGCTATATGGCAAGAACTCTAGACCTGCAAACTCAGCCAGAGAGAGAAGAGTAGACAGAGTGTAATAAGTGTTACATTTGGGGATAAGCCGTTAGAAAAACAAAAAACACAAATAACTGCAGAGTCTAATTTCTCCGCCAGGCCCTCTCAGCACTTTGTAGTCTTTGTTTGCAAGTCAGATTGCCTTCAGGCACAACACACTAATTGGATTCACTACAGGAAAGCTTCTCCTTTAGAAAGTCAGAAGGGATAAGGTACAGGGATGAAGTGGGAGGGTAGGGTTGTGACCACTGGACAACACCACAAGATGCTCTTTCCTACTCAAAAGACTACATAGATTGTTTTCAGAGTAGCAGCCATGTTAGTCTGTATCCGCAAAAAGAAAAGGAGTACTTGTGGCACCTTAGAGACTCACAAATTTATTAGTGCATAAGCTTTCGTGAGCTTCAGCTCACTTCATCAGAACATCCGATGAAGTGAACTGTAGCTCATGAAAGCTTATGCTCAAATAAATTTGTTAGTCTCTAAGGTGCCACAAGTACTCCTTTTCTTTTTACATAGATTGTGCTGCTCTACATTGTTTAAATATTTTTTAAAAAAAGGACTTGGAAGTTGTTTATCATTTTTAAAAGGGAAGAAAGCTGAGGGCTATTTTTAAGTTCCTTTAATACTAACAGGAAAACAATGCAGTCACCAATTATCCAAAACAAAAGAGATTTTGTAATGTTTGTTTCATTATTTAAAAAAAGTTAGCTGGCAGTAAATTAGCAGCTCATTTTATGCCTTTCATCTTCAGCTGTCACTTTCAGTACATTCCTCCTTCAATTTAAGTACAATTTTTGACCAGCTATGTTTCTCCCCACCCCCACGGAAATATGCTGATTGGTGTAATGAAAGTAAGACACCTGTGATTACCCTCCTGCATCCCTTTAAAAAAGCTTGTATTTTTAAAAACTCATTTCCACTTTAAAATTGTCTGATAAAGAAACCATGGTGCATAACTGTAGGAGAGCTGGCATTATTTATGCATTCTGCTGAGAAGCGACTTCAAAGAGCAGTTTAGAAAACAAAGCAAAATATGATTTAATCATGTGAAGACTGACATTTATTGCACAAAGGAAGTTTTCCAAAGTTTGCCAAACTAAATTCACATTACAATGTTATTGCTGAACCCATGAGATCTATATGCATTTCAGTCTACAGATAGCAGTGAAAAACACTACCATAAGCCAATAATAATGGAGAGGACAGGATTCATGGCCCTAGGTATGGAGAAAGGGTGGCCATTGTGGCTTGGGGTTATAGAATTATCTCCCTGCTCCAAGAGGGAATTTGTTAACACATTTACACAGCCTGAGATTAATAACTTTCCCACCCCTAGTCCCCTGAAATGAGCTTTCAGTCTAAAGAGACAAGTCAGACAAAGTCTGGGAGTAAAGACATATTATCATGCCTGTTTTAAAGACAGGAAACAGAGATGAAAGCTGGGTTTAAAAAGGAGCCTATGAAAAGTAGATGCCTAAATCCCATTGAAATCCAATGGACTCCAGATACCTAACTCCCTTAAATTTCAATCTAAGTAACTTGCCCAAGTTCAGAGAGGGCTGTGCCAGAACTGGGATTTGAACCCAGATCTCCTGAATCTCAGTTCCATGTATAAAACTATCCTTACCCTTTTATGGTATAGCATTTGCCAGGTATCCTGCAATGGTAAACATCATCTGTTCAGACTCTACTCCTGTTGGATGTTAATAACCTGAACCAGATTCTGCAGCGTTGGTTCATACCGAGTAGCACCCACTCAGGTGAATACATCTATTGACCTCACTCAGAGTGCTGGAACTCAGTAGCTGCCATTGGCCTGGAGCAGCGAACTGCGGCCACTGGGAGCCGCGATTGGCCGAACCTGCAGATGCAGCAGGTAAACAAACTGGCCCGACCCACCAGGGCCTTTCCCTGCACAAGCAGCGAAACAAGTTTGGGAACCACTGGTGTAGTAATACTGACAGTTTACAATTGGGAACCTCATACAAAAGCTCAAGCCAATGTGCTGAATATTCATCAGGTGTGAACTCAGTCACCTATTGTTATCAGATGGAGTCATCACCAAAACCTATAATGTGTGGACATTTGTAAAACAAAATAATTAGGAAATGAAAGGGGAATAGGTCTACTCAATGACATAGGAGAGAATCATTTCTCTGTTTCTATGTGTGTGTTTGTATATATATGAGAAATCCTTCCAAGATTTATTTTATTATTGTGCATCATCTTTATTTAATACTGCCACTTCAGGGTTTTCAGAAGTTTGTTGCATGCTTGCATTTGCAATACTGTGAGAGTTACCTTTAATCCATAAACTCTCATCTATTACCTCTAAAGATCAAAGAAAATATATATATTTAAAATTTAGGTCCATCTCTATCTGGAATTGATCTGTTCTAATGGCAGCAATTTTAAAAATAAGATTCAGTTAAGAATGTATATTAAAAGGGGGTATACAGACAATGTATTTAGATCCCAAAATGAGAAATTACAGGGGAATCAGTCAGGGCTAGATTGTGACTTGGAAGAAACACCTATGCAAGGGAGCAAGAGCCCCCTTTATGACCCTATGCAGGCTAGCTGGATCATGGGTCAGAGCACACAGTAATTAGCAAGGTTACCACCTGTTTTCACCCTCCCTAGAACATGGAATTGGGGAGGGGCAAGGAATAGGTGGAACCTTAGCTTCACATTCCCCTGCGTTGGCCAGAATAGGTAAGCCAACATGGGTAGTAGGTAGTAATTTACTGCTGGTATAGGCAGAAGTAAGTTACAAACCTCCTTCCCCCAAAAAGGAGGATGAAGGGTTTGGAAGACATGTCCTCCATGTCTATATTTGGGTTAGTACAGTTTATGCAGCACACCTTGCTCAGAGCTGTGCATAAAGTGAATCTAGCCCTCAGTGATTAGTTCAGACTAATAATTAGCCTCATAATTAGACTAACTGGTTTCTAATAAATGGTGTGGGTGTGTGGAAATTATTAAAATGATAGTTTGTAATGTGCTTAATCCTGAAGGGTTTGACTCACAGAAGCTGACATTAGCTTAGTATACATCTGAAAAATACTCAAAGAAATTAAAAGTTAAAGAAAAAATAAAGCAAGAAAGCAAAGAGACAAGGCTAGATTTGGACTGAGAGAATAAGTCAAAGCAGGTAAGTATTCAAGATAAATATTGCAGGACCTCTGAAATCTGACTATCATATCAGCTTTTACTATTTTAGCAAAAACTTTTAAAATATGAATTTCCTCTAGTCATGCTTTGATGCAGGTATCAGAGCTGCTGTAGATTTTCATGCATTCATGAGAAGCCTTGGGAGAGCCTTGTGGCTTATTAGCTTTGAAGTTGGAATAGTATAAATGGGAAAGTCACTGGTGCTAGATCAGCAGTCTGGAAGGAAGAAAGACAAAGTTTAAGTTAGAACTAGCCTGGGGTATAAAGAGAAAAAAAAACAGTAATTGGAATACAGAGTGCAAGAAACTAACAAGAACTGCATGTAACTCCTCTGAATCTGCATCCACTATCATTAGCCACTTAAGTGAGTGCTGTCCACACTGAACATAATTGTCTTTTTATTTTAATAGGATTTAATATTTAACTTTAAACTTCTCTTTGTCTTCTAATCAGTGCTCCCCCCCCCCAGGTAATTTTGCTACATACATTTTATTCTAAATTTTGACCTCAGCATTCAGCCTAACTATATTGGCTGAGCCACTAGGGAAGCTTAAGTGGCTGATGCTAGTAAATACACGTGCAAAGGAGCTAAATGAATTTCACATTGGTTCCTTACATTCTGTATTCCAATTACTGGTTTTTCTTATACCCCAGGTTACTTCCAACTTAAAATTTGTAACCTTTCTTATATATTTATGCTATTTCCAGACTGCTGATCTTGCACCAGGAGGTGGAATGCAGTAGAGCTGCTAATCTGCTGAATCTCCAAGGGCTGAAATAGACTTTTTTGTGCCCTCATTAATTGTCATGGGAGGGAAATAAGAATTGGAGAATCTGTGTAGTGGTCCCTGCAAATTTTCCATCTGCCCCCAAAGAACTGAGTTCCATGACTGCTTTGTGCAAGATCTTGGAATCCTGTCTATATGCCCTCACAGAAGAAATGCAGTAGCTCCAATAAGGATCCTTTGCATCCATGGAGCAGTGAAGGAGACAGATTTGGGTCATGGTGATCAATATTTATATTAGCATCAGAAGTTTGATCTGTTTTGTTTCCTAAAGAAAGGGAAATTCTTGAACTAAATAATTTGATCTCCTCTTTAAAACTAAATACCCTGCAAATGGCTACACTCACATGCAGGTTGTTTCTTACATCCTGGTTATATGCTGTGAAGCAAATAAATTTATACGTGAAACATCGACTTTGGAGTCCCTGCTCAAAAATGAAGGTAAAGCACACAATGAACCATTGTAAAGGTTCTTTCATCAAGAGACTGTATTAGAGATACATTCTGCATGATGGGAAGATAATATAGATATAGTGGATCTTGAAAGCCTTTTGAAAACGTTAAGTTTTAATAGTCTTCAGAATATTTTGAAAATATTTTAATACATAGTTTTATTTCAAAAGAAAATTCTTCAGAGTAGAATTAAAATCAATTCTTATTTCAAGGTGACATCCCCATATGCTGAAGTCTTCCCACAGCTGTGTTATTACCTAACCTAATTCTCCTCCCCCATTTGTCTCTCACAATAAGGCAATTTTAGGAACAAAGATCCATGACCTGTGGAACAGGATGGGGTATATATTTTTTTAGATTTAAAAGGTATTTAAAATGACATACACCAAGTTCTACGTGCCCTAACAATCACTTAGACTTACAATAACATAATAATGACCACCCAGTGCTGATTAACACATTGACTTATGAAATCTTCCTGTTTCATGACAGGTTAGATCCCCTCCTCCTCTTAATAAGTTTTTCACTAAAGAAACACCTCACTGTCAAAAATAAATCACTAAGCAGGCAAGTACCATCTTCCCCCAACCCCCTCATTCTATGAAGGATACTCATGAAGATGATGCACGTTCAGTATAAAGATTGACATGCATGAGCTTCTTTAGGTTGCAGGACCAAATTAGACTCATCTATGTAAATATGGAGTAACTCCACTGAAGATGATGGGAATTACACTGGTGTAAACAAGAGCAGAATCTGAAGGATGGTATTGCACAGATATAACTGCAATCAGCATTTGGCCTGCAGTATCCATTAATGTTGATGCCACACTGTTGTTTGTTCTCTGTTTTGCCTTAAGTGGATAGTATTAAATGAAACTCCAGCTTCAAAATATTTGGTTTCTTCTGGAAATTTGAACTGAAGGGGTTAAATTTATCCTGCTTGTAATTCTATTCACTGTAATTGTTTTGCACTAGATACAAATTTGTTTTAAAGTTTTCCAAATGGATTTAAAATTATTCACAAGGTATTATCTTTATCAGAACAAGCTACAGTAGCATCACAAAATTTCTGTTCTTATGACTTCCTCAGCTTATTTCATCCTCCTTGTCATCTTGACCACCAATCAAGGTCTATTTTCCAGAACTATATCTAATACCTGTTGTCATATGTGGAGTTGTTTTCTGTGTGAAAAGGAATGGAAGTGAAAGTTTGTAGAATCACAGAAATTTAGAACTAAAAGGAACCATGGTAGGTCATCTAGTCCAGTCCCCTGCACTAAGGCAAGAGTAAAGTATTATCTAGACCATCCCTGACAGGTGTTTGTCGAACCTGTTCTTAAAAACCTCTAATGATGAAGATTCCGCAACTTCCCTAGATAATTTGTTCCAGTGTTTCACTACCCTTACATTTAGGAAGTTCTTCTTAATGTCTAAGCTCAATCTGCTCAAATTTAACCCATTATTTCTTGTCCTTTCCTCAGTGGATGAGTACAATTGACTACCCTTCTCTTTATAACAACCTTTTATGTACTTGAAGACTATGTCATGTCCCCGCCCCCTTCCCCCCGTCTTCTCTTCTCCAGACTAAACAAACCAACTTTTTTTTCAATCTTTAATCGTAGGTCATATTTTCTAGACCTTTAATAATTTTTGTTGCTCTCCTCTGCTCCTTATTCAATTTGTTCACATCTTTACTGAAGTGTGGTGCCCAGAACTGAATGCAGTGCTCCAGTAGAGGCCTTCTCAGTGCTGAGTGGAAGAATTACTTCTCATGTCTTCCTGACAACATTACTGCTCATACATCCCAGAATGATGTTAATTTTTACTGCAATGGTATTACATTTGTTGACTCATATTTAGTATTTAGTTCACCAGTTTAGCTATTCAGTTGTCAGTTCTTTTAATTCAGTTTAGAGATGAAGCAAAAATCACACAAGTATCACTTCTAGAACTAGCTTCACCTTAAAAATGAATGTCTCTGTTCATTTGGTATTCAAATAGGTAGATCCTGTTCAGGCTGTTATGTTCTGTCTGAAGAGAGTGAAAGATCCTTGCCACATTTCTTGTTGGATGACTCTGAATAGTTTGTTGACACTGTTGCTGTACTTTAACAGAAAATAGCATGACAAATATTAGCTGGGAGTGTTTGTTTGGAAATAATGACAGGTTTCAGAGTAACAGCCGTGTTAGTCTGTATTCGCAAAAAGAAAAGGAGTACTTGTGGCACCTTAGAGACTAACCAATTTATTTGAGCATGAGCTTTCGTGAGCTACAGCTCACTTCATCGGATGCATACCGTGGAAACTGCAGTATGCATCAGATGAAGTGAGCTGTAGCTCACGAAAGCTTATGCTCAAATAAATTGGTTAGTCTCTAAGGTGCCACAAGTACTCCTTTTCTTTTTGTTTGGAAATAGTGTTTCAACCAATGCACAGATCCAGATCAATGGACCAAATCTATTCCTTGTGTAAGACCACTGTAGTCAAGAAAGTTACAGTAAAATGCATAACCATTTCATAGTTTAAAATAGTGAATTGCACCAAGTGGCCTAAATTTTTTTATATATGACAAAATATATTTATCTCAGGGAGATGTGCACTTAGATACTTTACAATTAATATTATAGCCACAGACTATGACAATTAAACACCATTGTAGGAATGTTTGTTTCATACAATTTATTGTCCTGTATAATGTAGCTATTGCTATTTGTATACATCACACACACATTTATTTTGCATTACAACACACACACACACAAACACTCACAGCAATATGAATTGTCTGTTTACATAAAGAAGATGGATGACATGGAAGGCATTCAGAATACAGGCACTGTACAGTGCTCATTGATCATCACCTGAAAGGACAAGATCTTCACCCCACACCAAACCATAATAATTGGACTTGACAGCTTTGCAATGCCAAAGTAAAGGAAAGTTCACTGGGGATGGGGTAAGTCTCCCTTAAGATTCAGACAGCTGCTTTGTATATGCTCTGTCAGGTAGCTGGTGGATCTTCATAGGAGTGGATCCACGGGTTCTCTTCCTGCTCCTCATCTGACCCTGTCAACCTACTAAACACCACTACATGGAGGCACAAAGATCCTCCACGAACTCCCTAAATCCAATCAACATCTTTTACAGAAAAAAATCACTGGTTGCACAGCAGAAAGCACCTTCTATGACCAAAGAGCAGGAACAGGGGGAGGGGACAATTTGCCTAAGAGGAATTATAGTGTTGCACCACACCAGTGAGTGTATTCTGACTGGCAGGGAAAATCACCATTCCAGAATAAGAGAATTTAAGTGCAATGGGTTTTATTCAGTGTGTAAAAACAGTAATTAAATTAAACAAAAAAATGACTTTCTATAACTTGCATAAGTGATTAAAAAGACACTAGGTCAAACACATCTATGGTGTAATTCTATGGCTATTAGTCATTAGGATTGAATTTGGACTACTTTATTTAAATCATCACATGAGACCCTAAAAATAGGTCAGACAGCTTTCTCACTTGGGTAGAACAGCCTCTTAATTTTACCAGGGGAATTAAATGTATATTATTAAGGGTTTGTTCTGTTCTTTTCATCATTGTACAATTTATTGGCATTTTCTTTTATCTGATTTAAGTCCACGAACATGAACACTTGCAGAGCTGACAGTCATTTTCATTAACTACGTACAATTACTTTGAAGTAAAATCTTCAGTCTATTGAGATGTAATTCCAAGCTAATGTGCAAAGCTATTCTGTTTAGCCTTCAAAAAGCCTTACTTTTACAGGAATTTACTTTAAATTAAACTTACAAAAGTCTTCAGACAACAGTTTCTGAAGTGGTAAAGAGGGTGTAATTGGAACAGTATGCAATTGGCTACATCTTTTTATACTTAGCTTTCCTTTTAGAAAAGGCTGCTTTTAGCATCTGTGCCCTATTTATAAAATGATTTATCTTTTGCTGGGTTAGAGCTCCCCTCAGTGGTTAATTGCTATGACACATAGAGGTTAACAGGTGGAATTGCAATAGTTATAAGGTGCCACAGTTCTTTCTAAGCAAGTCTATTTTAGACTTAAGAGCACTACAGAGAATATATATTAAAAAAACGAATAAAACCCTACATGCATGCTAATAAGCTTTCATCATCCCAAACCTAACAGGCTCTGGCAGGAACAGTCCTTCAACCCCCACCCAAAGGGATTCCTTCGGGCTAGAGGTTCACCTTAGCTTCAGTTCAGAACAAGCATGCAGTCTTATGGAGCCTCAGTGGGCCCAATTCTTCCCTAAGGACCGAAGCCCTCTGTTAGCCAGGATTCACGAGCATTTCCTGGATCAAAAAGAATCCTGAGTCCATTTAAAACCAGGCTATTTATCAAAAAAGCCTCTCTTTGTCTGTTGGACCCTGGAGAATCCAGGTTGAACAAGTATAAACACATATTTCCAGGGGGATGGTTTCAAAGGACTGATTATGGTAGCATCCTCGCACTGCTAGAGAAGGTTCATACAGTTCCACAATAACACATACACATACACAGTTGTATTTTTAATGCAATGGACCCAAAGACATCAGATCTAATTCAATAAGGTTTAACTTAATTAACTAAATTTTATTCAGGATATTGTCTATCTGTCAAAGTCCCTTTCTGTGATTTGGTGCTCTGCCTGGGCCACAAGTTATGTCCACCTCTTCTGGGGTATGTAAAGAGTCCAACAAAGGATACTTCCACTGCCCAACAAGGGGCTTTGGATGTCAAAGCCCCCAAATCAGGACTTTCTAGGATATGGGGTTTTCCAAGTCCTCAGTCTCTAGTATCACTATAGGCTTTCTGCCTCTGCCCCATCACGGGGTGGGTAGGGGAAGCCAGGTCTATCCTCTCCACAAGGTTCCAATCTAGAGACAAAAGATAGGTGGATGTGTCTTGCACCCTAGAGTGCTATGTGACTACTTCCCTGGATCACTTTCTACCAGCCTTCCCACACAAGAAGGAAAAGCAAAGGCATGTAAACAAAATAATTCAAAGAAGAAGTCACCAACCTTGCAAATGTCCAGAACCCTTTTCTCTCAGCAGGTCCAGTAGACCATTACTAATCAGGGGCCTCAGCAATTAGGTCTCTTACTGTGCTTATTTTGCAGATCTTCAGAAAGTAGATCTTTTCACTGCCACTGGCTGCCTGCAAGTGAACCTACCTCTCAAGCCACAGACTGTAGCTGGATAGGCATGCATTAAACAATCAAGTGCATCTATAGTCTATACAAAATTATCTGAACCTCATAGGCATAGAAAACTCAGTGCAAAGAGGAGAAGAAATCTCATACTGGAAATAAAGTGATTAAGGAGCTGCTCTGGTCCCAGGCAGCTATGCCCTACCACACCTGCAAGGCACACATGGGCTGGAGAAGATGCTTAAAAGGGGAATAGAGTGTTAGGATACACCAGGTGTTAAGATACACCTAATCTTGCTTTCTGAACCATCCCGGCTTTCTCTGAAAATTATTCCGGAGATCTCTTAAACAAACAGTAGTTTTCTAAGTCAAATGAAGGTCCTTCAAGTGAACTCTTTATCTCTATGGCATAGCAATTTTTGGCAGGTATTTAAAAATAAAAACTATTAAGGGTCAAGGTGCAAATATGTGAGCCCATAAAAGAGTTTAAAATAGATAATCAGCAATAATAAAACACTCTTTCAACTTTCAAGGCTATATCTTAGCTACCAAAATTTGGAATCATGAACTGAAAATTCTATAACCCATGTATGATTTATTACTTCCACGATAAGATGCACTGACATTTGGATGGAAAGCATACACTGAGTTATTCAGTGAATTATGCAGCATGTATAGTGTTTTCTAAAGCTGCTTGTGATTTATCGTTTTCACATAATATTGTATATGCATTTACTCTATCTATTTAGTGTTCTAAACCCTAACATTTTAAGGGCAATTTGTCAGTTTAAGTAAGGAACAAGAAGTTCTTATCTGTAACAATAATAGGCAAACAACAACAGATTCAGCAATAGCTTTGGTTCCAAAAAGCCATCAGAAATTCATATGGCTATAATATTTATCTAGCACTTCATAAGTGTTTATTAACTAACACTAATCTTCACAACAGCACTATGCAGCATTTAAGTATTGTTATCTCCATTTTACAGTGGTAAATTGAGAAAGTGAAGCCAAGTAGCTTGCCCAAATCCTTAGAGGATGATATAATCAGAGCCAATACCAGGATTAAAACCTGAGATTAGATTATTGAAATTGCAAACTCTTCACTGTAGGGACCTGGAATGGTTTAGAAAGCAGCTGGCACAGTTTTGGTGTTACACACTGGTAATTTTTAAAATCAAACTGAGAGTTCATGGCTCTAAGGCTGAGTTCCACAAATTGATTTAGGTACCTAAACTCCAGATTTAGGCACTAGTGTAAGCCACAACCCCCGCCCCCACTGAACTGCCATTTACTCCTGTAGGCACAAAACTCACTTAGTCCCTGTATTTTCACAGCAAAAGTCCCCTAGCATAGGTGGCAGGTATGGGAGGCTAAGCCTCTCCAAACAGCTGGCCCGCCACCTTTGGAACACGCTGCTGCCAAAAGGGTGGGTGCCCTGGCCTTGGTCCTGCCCATGTTCTGCCCTAAGGCCCTGCTCACACTCGTCCTCTTCCTCCAGAGGCCCCACGTTTCCTCTGCCTCCTCCCGTCCCCACTCTGCCTGCATGGTGACCTTGCTGGAGGGGGCAAAGAAGTGTATGTGAGTGGTGAGCAGCTGGCTGGCTGGTGGGCAGGTGTGGGGGCCGGGAGAGGGGTCAAAGAGGTGCAAGAAGTGGGTGGGGCCTGAGGGAGGAGGCGAGGAGGCATGAGCAGCGGGCAGAGATGGTCTGGGGGAGAGTGTGAAGAGGTACAAGTCAGGGGGACCTCAGGGAGGGGGACAAACAGGGCTGGGTTGGGAGCAATGGTGGGGCTTCAGGGGGAAGAGCAGCCTCCCCAAATGGTGAAGTCACACACCGCCCATGTTCCGTAGGTGCCTAAGTTTATGGTTTCTGGGCATGCGCACTGCTGCCTCAGGCAGGTCCCTGGATGTCTATCTCATGCCTATGCCCAAATGCAATCATCAAACCAGGTGAACATAGGCATTCCACCTGATTTGCCTCTGGGCTTGATCAGGCAGGTGTGCTCTGAGTATGCTATTTCCTCATTAAATAATATTTTAAGTTGTTCATGAAATCTCTTGAAAGCTAGGATGGTCTCATAATTTTTACCATTACTAAAAATAGCCACCAGAGATCTCCCTTTTCTTCCGATGAGACTTAAGCCTCAGGTTGCCCTCAGAGAAGATGGACTTCTCTATTCACCAGAAAACAGGGAAGAAGCAGGTGAATGTGGACGTGCAGAGAATGAGATAAGTGTGTGAAAGAGAAAATGCAATTGGAATGGTAAGTGTTGGGGGATGAAGATTGGGAGCTGAGAGAGAGATGTGGGGCAAGGAACTAAGACCCCAAATCCAAATGAGTTATAAAGCCAATCACATGAATGTTTAACTGATAATACTGCAGATTTCTTAATTTGTGCAGATTTCCACACTTGCAAAGTATTGTTGGTATTTTAGGCAGATTCTGAACTCCCTTCAGGGGAGCGGTGATTCATGTTTCCCTGCTACCTCTGCCCAGGCCACGGATGGGATATAATGCATACTGCTTGCCTGCACCTGTAGACTGAACAAAGGCACACTGATCTATGCTTTTCCTGAGTGGTATGTCTACAGAGCACTTCCTACAGCAAATTCACAGCAGAGTGAAGCACTGAATAGCACTGACTGAGGGGGAGAAGGAAGGAGCCCAGCAGCAGTACAGGCCCTGAAAGCAGAAATGGCGTGTAAAACTGAAGAAGTGAGGGAGCCTTGGCTGATTGGAGAGGGTATGTATCTTGAGGTTTTGGGAGCTGGCAGGAATGAGCCTCGTGTGGCATGGATGACTGGAACATACACTGGGAAAGCAAAGGAGGTGTAGGAAACAAGCTGACTGGGAAAAGCCTGGTGGCGGGAACATGACTGGCTTGTGGCCCATAAGATGTCTGGCTGCTTCCCTTCTGCTATTTAGCTGAGAGGAAATCGGGCTGGCTGGGGTGAGACTCAGGCAGTGAAAAGCATGTCAGACTGTGGACAGCAAATGTGGCATCATGTATTTTAGACACCCTGACACTAATTTATTATGAAGCTATATTTTATTTTATTATTTACATCCTAGTTTTCGTCAATGACCCATTTCCTTAAAGTAAAGAATGCTGTAAAATAAGATATATGTTGGGGCCCTCTAGATGTATTCTATTGGGCTACATTACAGATAGTAACTTCATCTTTATTAACTAACAGCTACATCACTAACACAACCTTATCATCTCCATTTCCTTTAGACAGTTTGGTGTGTTTTTTTTTCCTCTGGGAAATCTTTATAAATCTTAAACCAATCTAATCTACTACCCTGTAGTAAACCTTGGTGTCAAAAGTAAAGCAGGATGTAAAATTACAAAAGCGGCACTACCATAGTCTCTGCAGGGGACTGGTGGAGAGTTACACCTACGGCTAAATCAACCTTTCTGAGCTACATCACTCCAAGGAGAATTAAAAATGGGATAGTGCCTCTTCTGTGTGAGCAAACCATTCTCTCCAGTGCACCCAGCCCAGGCTTGCCCAGTGCAGATGGGAACAGATCCCTGGCCCATTCTCGGTCGTATTAGAGCTGCTCAGGAATTTTCTTACTAAGTGTTTTTCATCAGTTTGTCAAAACCAGTTATTTTCAAAGCTTATTTTAAAAAAAACCCACTGAATTGTGAAATATGCTTTTTGAGGTATTTTTGTAATGTTCATTATAAACCATTAAAACCCATCCCTGCAGTTAAAACAAAAGGCACATCAGTAGTCTAACCACCTCATTTTACCAACAGACCTTCAAAGAGATGCACAGAAAAATACACAATGTGGAACATTCTGGGGATTAAAATTAATAATTGCTTTTCTTCTTCCTTGTTGTCAAAAATAAATTTAATTTCAAGTGAATGAGTTTCACTGATTTATAGTATTTTAATAAAAGCTCCTCTGTTTGTGTCTTTCTGGAATTTCAAAGTCCTGTGGCTTGATTTTTGAAAATTTTAAGAACATTTCACCTCTCCTTGGAGTTTTCCAAAAAGCCTGGTAGAGCATTTTAAAACATCAGTAACAGTTAGGGAAGGGAGCACCCTCTAAATATAAAAAAGAAAAGAAAAAAAACATCTTGCCAGCACAAGCAGGAGTGACCTGCTATATCTCTTTATGTGTTATATTACCTACGGTCCAAGAGAAGTCACGCTTTGACATGCAGGTGATAATCATGAATAATCTATTTGCACAGGCTCAAATAATTAATGTAGCATGGAAGAGCCAGTGTGTGAATAGAAGTCACCATTAAATTTGTATTCCTTTAAAGTAATTATAAAATCCTGTGCGCAGCTGATCCTCTTTGGTGCAATATTCTCCTAAAGTGTGATTCCACAGCTTTGCAAAGCCATGCGCAGAAGAGTATGCTGTGATCTGAAACACGCTGAAGGGACGTGTTCATATCACTACAGCTGTGTGGAACAATGATCAGAAGGCGGAATACATGCCAGACTCAACTCATTAGGAAATATTCCGGTCTGCCAGCTCTGCTCTCCCAGCTACTACAAACTCAGTGTCACCAGGAGACCTGCCGCACATCCATTAAGTATTTTAAAATGGCTGTTTTTCAAAGAACATCTTCAATGTAGAGCCAAGTTTAATGCTGGACCTTAGCAACCTGAGTTCATTATATCCAGCAATGGGGACAAAAGAGTTCATGATTCACATGGGGTGACTATTCATATTCACACTGCGCTTTGCATATTGCTTACACTTACCTGTCCATCCCTTGTTTCCTGCATGACAACCATGCTGTTGAAAATGTATTTGAAGTCACACAGTACTCAGTCTGTGGTTACTCTAATTCAAACAACAAATGCACTTATAATGTCACAGCACCTAAGCGGGTTTGCATGCTCTGATGGAAGGGGGAAAGCTGCTTCTGAACCTTTAAAGTGCTACTGTCTCTTCTCCCCAATGTTCACTTCATAAAATGCCCAAACTAGTCAGGACCCTCGGTTGTACCTACTTTTATTTAAATGTGTATATTCTGAAGGGAATGTAGAATACCCCCACTACCTCCAAAAAAAAAGCCTTGAAGGAATCCCTCTCAAAGCAGGACTCATAGGTGATAGACATCTGCTCCCTTCCCTATTGTCTGTGGGAGAAGTGATGCCTCTCCTGCTGTCCCTCCCCATTCTGCAACCTTAAGCCTCCCATCACACACACACAGCAAGGTCTTTAGGAGCTCCCTGATGTTCCCCTCTACTTCACAGCTACTGAAGGACATCCCCATTCAGCAGCTGAGCTGCCTGCCTCTGCCTTCCCGGAGTTCCTTCCCCTAGGGTTCCCGCATGGCAAAAACAGGCCTCTGGGGGAGGGGACAATAAATTCCTTATATAGGCTTATTTTTGGTTTGCATTGGTCCTGCCTCTTTCTAAGCAAGAGCTGGGGATACAAAAGCACTCTAAGCATTAGAAAAGGGGTTGCCACAGGGAAGCTGAGATAGCTGAGTGACAGGGGACTGCTCCAGTAGACAGCCTGGAATCTTGTAATGAGTGACAGAGCATGCCACAGACACACTTTAACTGGAGATAGGCTAATGTGAATAAAATGTTTCCTGGAGAATAAAAGAAAGCAAAAGGGGGATGGAGGGGCCAAATGCTCTCCTCCCAAGGTTTTTGCACTTGCTCAAAGTTCCATTTGCCTTATGCAGTTGATCCAGTAGTAAATCAGCACATCTCCTGCAGGAGTGGTCCAAAGCATCACTCTGGCTGTGTGGTCTCAGTACAACTGAAATTTGACCTGTCCACCCCTCCATCCAGATGCAGAGGTAGTCAGGTCAAATGGTGTTACGACCTAGTGTAACGGGAGTCTGTCTGTGTATGGCGGAATGCAGGGAATCTACTGAAAACTAGACTCCTGGCAGCACCGGCTCATGCACTGTGTTGGTAAGAGAGAGGGGAGACTCCCTGCCTGGGAGACACAGAATCGCTGGAGGAGAGAGAGGGGGAGGGTAGTAAGATGAGCAGGGACCAGAGTTTGCCCTCACTCCCCAGAAATATCTGAACTGTCACCACCTAGGAGAATGACAAAATATGAGGGAGAGATGAAAAGAACAAAAAAAAACCCTAGGATGAAGAAAAAAGTTTTAATAAGTCAGATGTTTTTAAGTGAAAGCAAGGATCATGCTTTTCAATGGCATCTTGCTACGGTTTCCCCTGATTCCATGACAGTTGACACATTTTGGAGGAACTTGAATTTACATCATTACATGTGAAGATAATTAAACAGAGACTTTCAACCTGGCTTGTGAAAAATAGCATTGCAACAGGAAATTTAAAGAAAAAACCCTGGGGTCTGTAAATTCTGTCATTATATACATATTCAAGAGGTCAAGTCTATTATGCACACGTATCTCATGGAAGAATTCATTGTCTACAAAATGTCATGACTGTTTAGAAAGATTTTTGTTCAAATACTTCACAGATAGCTAGGAATGAGGCTCAAAGGCTTCCACAGATAAAGAACAATTAGAGGGACTTCTTCATTGTGCTGTAGTTTGCTCAGCTAAATAGATTTCAAACCTTTTGCTCATATTGTGGAGCACTTACTTGTGTAAGTAGTCCCATCGGGTATGTCTACGCTGAAGCTGGGATGTGTGATTCCCAGCACAGGTAGACTCATCTACTTCAGCTTTCATTTAAAAGAAAAAGTAAGTTTATAGGTTTTGAGGTTGCGGAGAAAATCTTAATAATCTGAACCTCAAAGGCTCAGACACCAGAAGACAACCAAAAAGAACCACAAATGTATTAATTTTGTAGTCTCACAATTTTTATGCCAAGCCCATGATTTTTTAAGTCTGTCTCCTGAAGTTTGAATTCTTGGGCTGGCAATAATGGAAATTGCATGGCCTACTCCACGTTAATTTTTGACAAAGGCATCCAGAGTCCAGGATAGGGCTCCCCTTTTTTTTAATGATTCACATTTGTTAAGCATCTACTAGTTCCATATGTCTGTGTGGGGAACTGAGAAGAAATGAAGACATTTTTGTCTTTTTGCCAATTTCCTTTAATCCCATGTTTCATTTCTCCATGGAATGCTTGTCCTTCATGCTATGGCAGTAGTATGATGAGAGAACATTTAGTACAATACTACACAGAATTTTTTTTTAAGAAAGCTTTGTCAGTCTCCTTTACAATCAGGTTGTCCTCTGTTTTTCAAGATACTAGGAAACTGAGATTAGTTCTCATCTATGAGTATTTTCTTGTTACATAGTTGCCAAATCATATCAAGTCAGATAACTATATACCCACTTGTCACTTGGTACAATAATATCTTCCTCCTTTTCATTTTTGCAAGGTTGTTTGTAATCTTTTGTAGTTCAGCTGCCAAATCACTGAAAAATGATAATGTATTAATAATTGGTGTGTGAAAATAGGACAAAACTGTCACTCAAGTTAAAGATAAAAACAACTGAAAATGTCAATGATGTGTACAGAATTTAGGGCAAGTCAACACAGGTTCATTCATGACCTTTTTATGAACTTCATCACAAATGCCACCTTTACCGTTTCAGCACCAAAATATAACAGTTTTCTGGTTTAAATTCAGAAGATTAAAGTATTACACTAGGGTACAGTTTTTGGACTTTTGCTGCTGAGGAAATAATGACAAATAGAGTTGAAAAGAAATTAATTACTAACATATTGTTTTCTTTTTTCTTTTTACATCTTTAATTTTAAGTGAACTTGATACTGATGAAGATTCCGGTTTATCAAAAGTCCTATATCCATATGACTGCTTCAGCAGAGCTGGTTTCCCCACCCTGTCCTTGCCACTGTATTTCATAAATTCATACATTCTAAGACCAGAAAGAACTGCTGGGATTATCCAGTCTGACCCCCTGTCCAACACAGGCCATAGAACTGCCTCAAAATAATTACAAGAGCATAGCTTTTAGAAAAAAAAAGAACATTCATTCTTGATTTAAAAACTGTCAGTGATGTAGAATCCACCATTACCCTTGGTAGATTATTCTGATGGTTAATTATCCTCACTGTCAAAATTTTATGACTTATTTCTAGTCTGAAGTTGTCTAGCTTCAGCTTCCTGTCATTATACCTTTCTTTGCTACACAGAAGTGCCCATTATTAAATATCTGTTCCCTATGTAAGTACTTACAGACTGTAATCAAGTCACCCCTTAACCTTCTCTTTCTTAAACTAAATAGATTGAACTCTTTGAGTCCATCACTATAAGGCATGTCTTCTAATCCTTTAATCATTCTCATGGCTACTCTTTGAACTCTCTCCAATTTATCAACATCTTTCTTGAATTGTGGGTACGAGAATTGGACAAAGTATTGCAGCAGCAATCTCACCAGTGCCAAATACAGAGGTAAAATAACCTCCTTACTCTTACTCGAGATACCCATGTTTATGGGTTCCAGGATCACATTTGCTCCCTCTTTTGGTCACAGTGATACACTAGGAGTTCATGTTCAGTTGACCCACAAATCTTTTTTAGAGTCACTGCTTCCCAGGACAGAGTCTACCATCATGTAAGTGTGGTCTACCTTCTTTGTTTCTAGATGTCTACATTTACATTTAGCTATATAAAAACACATATTTTTTGCTTGTGCCCAGTTTACCATGTTATCCAGGCTCACTCTGAATTTTAATCCATTTAATGAGGGCTATGTTATTTTTATATTGTTCTAGGTTTTTTTTTTAATCAAAATGCTATGTGGTACCAAGTCAAACACCTTACAGAAGTCCAAATATGTTATGCCAACATTATTACCTTTATCAACTAAACTTTTAATCTCATCAATAAAAAATATCAAGCTAGTTTTATGGGATCTGTTTTCCATAACCTCATGCTGATTTGCATTAATTACATTTCTCTCCATTCATTCTTTATTAATCAAGTCTAGTATTAGCTGGCCCCATTATCTTGCCTGGGATCCATGTCAGACTAGCAGGCCTACAATTAGCTAAGTCATTCCTTTTACTCTTTTTAAAAATTGGCATGACATTAGGTTTTTCTCCAGTCTCCTGCTGTAAGGATCTGGGAACTAGAACCCAGTCTGCAGAGTCTGGTGCAGTTGATGTTAGTTGAGATAGCCAACGGACTTGCTGATGTTGATAATTGTGTGTGTGTGTGGTTTTGTATTTGTGATGAAAATATAAATTTAATTTTTAATTGTGCTTTCTAAATTCCTGGTGTTTGTATCAAAGGCCTTGGGACAACATTCCAGTAGTGATGAGATAAAGATGAGTTGAACCTCTTACCAATTGCATAAGCCATTTAGTTCTGTATAATAATTAAACCTTAAAAAAGCTTAAAAAAATGTAGAGATTTAAGAGACTTCTTAGAACAAAACCCTTTTTATTTATGAAATATTCGAATATTGATGTTTCTAAGCATTAGCTTTTGGTATGATGGATAGAGTCATGGAGAATTTGGTTGAGGAAGCAAGGCACTTCACCACTTTATTTCTTCATCATAAAGGAACATTAAACTTAACTTAAAGCTCCTGCTCCTTTAATTCAGTGGGAGTTTTACCACTGACTTCAATAGGAGAGGAATACGATTCTACTGAAGGTGATTTTGGTTTATCTTAATAATGCATTTTGTCAGTTTTATTACCTCCTACATTGTCACTTTAAAACTGAGGAATCTATGAAATAGGTGATGAACTATCCCACTATTCCAATGCATGGCTGCCATTTTGGATTTTTCGTCTGTTGTGTGAATTCCTGTGACCACTCTCAAAGGTCTCAATGTTTTTTTTTTCTCTTAATTAAAAAAGCAGTCTTGAAAAGAGAGTATCTACATTACTCTAATCACATCTGAAATGATAACTATAATTTTCCCCCTGCACCCACAAAAACTTCCAGGGACCCTGTAACCCCCCCTTGTTTTAACAGTAAGAACACACTGCTTCACAACAGTTAAGTACATTAAAGAATATTAATTAAAATATAGTGGACTATTCAGGCAGAAGTGCACTTGGAGTCACAACTGTAGTATGCCTATGTTGTGTAAACTGGTCTAACCGATCTTTTCAGTGGGACGGACTCCAATGAAACTACAGTGAAGGATTGCCCTATGTTTTTAGTGTCTATACAGTGCAAACAGCTTTATAAATATTTGTAAATAAAATATTTAAATAGTGATAAAATATTCATAAGGGGGAATAGAGAGGTGGAGTGGCTCTGGCAACTTGGTTTGGGGGGCTGACTTGTAATAAACTCCTCACCAGTTCTATGAACTTGGAGAGGTACTGGAGGAAAAGATCATTCTATATGAGCTGACACATATTTATAATAAACTAGCTTTATAACTAAGCAAAGCATTGCTTTAGAGTTATCTAGCATGCGACAACTTTTCTTTTGTATTAATAGCACTTTTTCCTGAGAGGGTTATGTAAGAGCGGATAGCCCATGATCAGATTTTTTCTTTGCACAATATGTGTGTATTTGCTTGTGTTCGCATGTGATACGCATTCTGTATTTTCAAAATATATACATACATTATTGTCCTTGCTTTTGAAGGTCTAGATAGTGAGATTTGTCGTCGTAATGGAAAAATGTTGTGGATCAAAGACTTGATGTTTTATTTTAGTGTCAATTTTTGCATTAACCTTTAGAATTTTCCATACAGTATATTTTTAAGGTGAGTGGAAACAGCATGTGGAAACAGCATTCTGAGGTGTGGGAGCGTGGGGGCATGTACCTAGAGTCTGTGGGCTGGAATTTGGCACCTGGCATCAGATAAGGTAAAGGCACATTTCTGGGTTTGTGTCTTTGAGTTTACCTAGTATTTTATCCAGTCTGAGAGTCCAAGCAATGGAGATTCTATCACTTCCCCTCTACAGCCTCTTTGTGTGTGTGTGTGTGTGTGTGCATGAGTAAAGAGGTGGATTATACTTACGTGGATGGAAAAACCCCTTCAGTTGGTGTAGAAAGCATCTACACCACAGTGCTACAGTAGCATAGGTGCAGCACTGCTGTAGCACTTAAATGAAAGTGCTCCTATCCCAAGGGGAACACTTCTCCTGTCAGTGTAGTTAATCCACCTCCCCAAGAGGCAGTAGCTATGTCAAAGGGAGAAGATCTCCCATGGACATAGCCCTGTCTACCTGAGGGGTTAGGTCTGTATAACTACATTGCTCAGGTTTGTGTATTTTTTACACCCCTGCAGGACGTAGCTATACTGATATAAATCTGTAGCTTAGACCTGTCCTTAGTTAGCTTTGGTTTTCAGGAAGCAAAATTAATCCTTAATTGCTGGTACTCAAATGGACAATGGAGGTGTCAATTCCTTTGAATTTTCCCTCCCCTGATGTGGAATCAAGCATCTGGGTACTATGAGGGGTTGGGGGTGAGGGAAGGTCTTAGCTTGAAACCTCAAGAGCTCCAGGTGCAAAATCCAAAACAAATACTTTGAAAACCATTAAAAGCTATGTCTCTGATGAAGAAAAGGTAGACACAAGGTCTGCAGAGCAGCAGACTGGAAGGTACTCATGGGAATGGGGAGATATGGAGGCTAAATCAGGTCTACCCAACTGCTTAAAAGAAATACTAAGCTTAGGTAAGCAATATGCATTCAGGCTTCCATTATTTTAACACTTTTCTCTCAGATGGCATGCTAGGGTGTACAAACTCCATATTGGGCCTGACAATACTGGGTTCAGGAAGACCCACCTAAGCAGACCATTCTACAATTGGAAAGGCAGTTTATAAGGGTGCAACTCAGCTCAGAAGGGGTGAGGAATACAGACCTACCCCGAGGGCTTTGGAACAAGGATGTTGAAAAAGCCTCCCCATGAAGAAACAAACTTCCTGCTGGGTCTGTTGGGGCTGGAGATTTAGTTGTCTTTTCCTTTGCTATCTTATGCTGGACTTGGAGATGTTGAGGGAGATGGATGGTAGGAAATGAGCGAGGGAGGCATCTCTGGAGGCACCCCAGAGTGGTTGACACAGTTGTCTCTCATAGGGTCCTGGATTGGAGCCTGGTGGAGTTGGAGTGCCCATGCTCCCCTATCAGCTGCCCTTGTTGCAGAAGGGGCATAAGCCTTATTTCTAACCCACCCTTTAGTAAGGATGTTGAAAACCCTGAGGTGAAGATAAGCCACATGCAAGGGCAAGGATCTGGACTGAGGGCCTTTCCCACTGAGAAGCATTAAACTGGGTGAACTAACCACTAGGCCACCTGGCCTACTGAGGATTTTATTACTGGTGGTTATATGCCTGTAGATAAATAAGTAACACTTTGTTTTGATGAAGCTGCCTGGTGTCACTCCATTTACCGACTGGTCCCAGGTCTTGGAGGGAAGTCTATAGGAGGGGGCCAAACTCATCTGGACCTGCTGAGGAGACAGGGTGCTATAGCCTGGTGATGCAGTCTGAAAGTAGAATGAGTCATGCACTCTGAGAAGAGTGCAGAGGTAAGCTTGTCAGAGAGCAAACTCCAAGGTGAAATGAGACATGGGGACTTAAAAGTTTTAAATGTAGACACTAAAGTTTGAGGATTATTTGGACACATGCATAAATGTATTCCCCAGGTTTGCCAACACAGGGCTGATGGAATCATTTTGGAGACACTAGCACATGCTACCTGTGGGGTATATGTGTTGTGTATATATATGACCCACAAAGAGTGATTTTTTTCTCTTCATCCCTTAACATCATTTTCCAGCACGCTGCTTAAAATAAAATTCTGGGGGTTCTTTAACGTTAGCTGAAAACTCCACTACAAAATTGATAAATGCCACAGGTTGACTCTGTTCATGGTGTTTCTTAGAGCACACATCAAGAGTTATCCTTTCACACAAGATTAACGTATTCTGTATACCTGCTGAGACAGAACTGGAAATGCTCCATTGAAGAAGAAAAGATTGACACAGACACTAACCATGCATTTGGAGTTAGTATAATGCAGGAAATGTGGAGCAAAAAACTGTGAAACCAACAGGGGTGTCTGGAAAATATAACCTCTGAATCTTCAATAGATCGTGTGTCTTAGATCTACATTGAGTTCAGTTTCGTTATTACAGGATCCCTTTAGTAATATTCTAAAATTATTCTCACATTATTCCAAGCTAACAAATAGCCCCATTATACTGGTGGTGCATGGTGAGAGAGGCAGTCCCTAAGGTAAAACAAGATGCAATAGGGAAGCCAGTCAGGTCTACCGTAACTCAAAGACACCAAATAAGGAGATAAAAGTCTCATGCCCCTCCTCCCCCCAAACTGGGCTTTGTTGTTCTGAATTGCTGTGGCAATGAATGAATTAAAAAAGAAGGCACAGTTGCAAAGTATTTGTTGACTTAGTACTTAGAGACTGCTAAGCCTTCTGTGACACAAATAAATAAATCCTCATTGCTGAGGTTCCTCTCAGGGAAAGATGCAGTTTTTTCAGAAGGCTCACAGTTGGAGATTTAATAATTGAGTGAGCCTGACCCTGCTCTTGTGAGACTGAATACTCTGGGGGCAAATCCAACTGAAAAAGAAAGCTATATACTGGAAACCGAATACAGTGATACTATCTCACGCGGCCTGGCATGAATTATCAACTGCTTTTGTTTGTTTTTTTAATAGGTCCCTTTTCATGAAGAAACATAAAACGATGCACTCTCTGCAACAAGATTTTTAAAATGGACTAAAATGATGCTAGTTCTGACATTCTGGCATCAGCCTCACAGCCTGTAAGCACAAAATATTAATATTGTGACATCTTTACTGAACTTCACTAAGATACTTGCCCATGGGAGTTTAAAAAAATTAAAAAACCCTTTGTTTCATTGTTTTTATTAAATATATAAACACTTAACAAAACATATAAATACTTGCACAGGCTGGAAAAAGCATTATATATATAAAATCAATAATAAAATTCAATGTTCATTATTTGCAAAACCTGGGGGGAAAAACAAACAAAAAATCTGAACCTGTAGAGGTCATGCAGGGCATCAATTATTAACATGACTAAATGGATAAATAAGTGAGAACATAACCTATGAGTATCGGGGGCTAATATATACCAAACTGTAAAAGTATGGCTATAGTTTCATATATGACCAGATGGCCATCAATTTTTTTTCAAATGTTTTTATTAGGCAATCATTTTTTTCCACTAATAAAATAGCAAAGAGCTTACTAAGCCAGTCTGTGGATGAGGGAGGAATTACAGATTTTGATTTTCTCAAAATAGCTCTTTTGGCCACTATAATATTTACTGCAATTCATTTCTTAATGTTAACTGCTGATATCAACTCATTCAGCTCCCCTAAAATACAGAAGCTTGGAAAAGGAAAGGTCGTGAAACTTAAAGTTTTCAAGAGAGTATTGAATATGGTGCTCCAGAACACATGCATTTTTGACAGGTATGGAGGATATGTGAAAGGTTGGTATGTGGCTGTATCTCCAACATTTGCTGTGTGTTATCAATCTGGCCTTAAACAAACATTCTAGAGTCCAGTAGTACTTATTTAATATCCTGTTCTGGGAGAAGCACAAGGATAAAGAACTTGAAGTATATTTCACATTAAGCCAGATATCCTCCAAGGTTTCTGTTCTTTGAGACTGAGATTGAGAAGGTAATGCAAAGCATTAAGCCTCCTAAAAGTAAATTCTACAAAGTGACTTTTGTTTCCATAGTTCTTAACATATTCTTCTAGAGGCGAGAGTGATAAAATAGAAAATATTGTCCCCTATCCTTGCATGAATCCCTGAGCACAGCTACTGAAAGAAGGAGCTGTGAGAGACAGTGGTAGCTAATATTTGTTAAACATATAATCAAAGGAGGCCAGGCAACCACACACCTCTAGTTGCTCAGGATGTTTAAAGAGTCTTGTGTGACAAGCGAAGCTGTTTTTATCCCATGTAAATTACATGATAAACCTATTTTTTTCAAAGAGCAAGGGAGAGACATTGAAAGGCAGGAAACTAATGATATAAGTCAACCTTGGGCAGATATTCATTTTGGCTATTTCTATTCTCCTTGGTAAGAATCTCGGGGAGGAGAAACCACCTCTCTACATTCTTGGAGATTTCTTTTAATATATAGTCCATATTTATAGAAACAATGTTGGGAAAATTAGGACAAACTATTTTACATTTAGATAACGAACTAAATGAATCCCAGATTTTTAACAAATTGAACAAAACAAATTCTTAGAGTTTATAGTCAGTATACTGAGCAACTTTATACTTTATCTTACCTAATGCTGTACCTCTTACATCTATATTTTCTCTACTCATTTGGCTCACAAATTCCACTGCAATGGCATAAAAAGGTGAGCCACATAGAATCACAGAATCACTGAATCACGTTCAGTTTGACCTCCTTCACATCACAGGCACTCCACCCAGTTACCCTTGTACTGAGCCCAGTATCGCTGGATTAAACTAAAGGATTACTGTTCTCAGGAAACTAAACTATTGTGTGCAACAGGCAGAGAATAGACAGAACTGAGGGCACCAATGCCCTAGGCCTCTCCTTTCTATCTCTCACATAATAATATCCACAATTAGTGCTCTCTCCCATCACTGGCTGGCTAGAAGACTCCTGGTGGACAATGAGCAAGCCTAAGTCATACACAGCTTGTCTCTTCCCATCTGGACTACAGCAATGTGTTATACCTGGGCATGAAGCCATTAGGTCTTAGGAAACTCTAATTAGTACAGAATGCTGCACCATTTCTCCTCAGCAACATGGGCCACTGCGAGCACAGTAAGCCTGTGCTCCACTCTTTACATCACCCTTTGATAAAATATCAAGTCAAGTTCAAGGTCTTATTTTCTTCTTCAAGGCACTCACTAGCCTTGGCCAGGATATCTAAAATATCATTTAGAACTCCAAGAAGAAGATTGTGGTTGACAACTCTGCTTCTTAGGCATTGAGAGATAGAAAGGATTCAGTTCTTATTTTGTAGCCTGATCTGTTGAATGTGCATTCATTATATTGATTGCTTAAGAATTCCCAGTTATCACTATGAGATTTGACAGATTCTTGTCCCAAGATCAGACCCAGTATTATTAAAATTACTATTCAGTTGGGAACCCCGTTGTGCACAGTTGCAACACTCACACTATCAGAACCCTTCTGTTTTGTAATAGTTTATGAATGCATTTAGCAAAGTCAGAAACACTCTAACCCAGCAAGGTAGTTAGAGAAAATACAAAATGTACATCTGAACATCCATACACTTACACCATTCTTTGCAGAACAGCCTGAAATGTTAGCCATCATCTTCCCCATCACCATCACCTTCTTCATCATCACCAGTGGCCATCATCCTGGCACCTCCCAAGGGCGACATCTCTCTCTTCTCCTGCACACAGGAGAGAATACAACTTTTATAGTATCTTATGGTGATGCCACTCTACTTAATGAATATTCAGTAGTAGTGCTGCTCTTATGGTCAGACATCTGCAGATGTTCTTATCCTAAAATATCCAAAAACTGGTATTAGCTCATATTCCTGTGGTTGCCTGGTGTTGTTATGTAGAAACTTCCCACTTAAACACTCTATTCCCAGTTCCCCAAAATTTAGGGGTGACTGTCGGGTCATTTATCTGTGCCTATGTTCTTAGGTCTCAAGCCTATAACTGCTTGAGCCAATATCTTACAGGATACTACCCTGTAGGTTCCTTGTGTAACTGCTAAATAAAGTAAATGTTAAAGCTAGCTCTATGGCTACAATTTGAACATTGTGCTGAGTTGAATAAAATGTGTAATCTCTAAAACCTAGATTTAGAAAGTGTGAAACATCTATCAGGCCTAATTGGGAAAGTGATTGATTTTTTTTTCAAAAAGCTTAGAAAAAAGTGGTTAAGAGCACTTTTCTTTGTTTTGATTCTCTTTTTAATGTAATTTTGAAATCACCCACTACTATAATAGTATTTTCATTTTTATACTCTGCAATATCACTGAATGTTGTTCTTCCTGAAGAAAAATAAAATCTGTTTTGCTTTTTCTATAGGTTCGACAAGTGTTCTTTTTTTCTTTAAATTGGGGATTCCATCCACTTAACATCCCAAGATATTTGTTTTTCGTTATGAAATTTAAATGGCTTTCAAAATAAAGAAGAAATGTGTCTCCTTCACAAAGCAGTAATATCTTTCCTTTCTCAACTGTGATAGCCTGACTCAATGCAAAAGCCACCTACTTTATAACCAACCTTTAAAACTGTCAGCTGTTATATAACAGTACAAGTTAGCAATACTTTTAAACATAAAAACAGCCATAGTGGGTAAGACCAATTGTCCATCTTTGAACATATCTAATTCTTTTTTTTAATCCAGTTATAGTTTTGGCCATCACAACTTTGTTTGGCAATGAGTTCCACAGGTTAACTGTACATTGTGTAAAGAAGTATTTATTTTTGTTTGTTTTAAACGTGCTGCCTATTAATTTTATTGGGTGACCCCTGGATCTTATGTTATGTGAAGGGATAAATAACACTTCATTCTTAACATCGTTCATGATTTCATAGACCTCTATCATACTCCCTCCCCCCACCTTTAGTAGTCTCTTTTCCTAGCTGACTAGTCTTTTTAATCTCTCCTCAGTTGGAAGCAGTTAATTTTGGTTACTCAGTTTTGTTGCCCTTCTCTGTACCTTTTCCATTTCTAATATCTTTTTTGGCCAGGACTGCACACAGTATGCCATGTGTGGGAGTACTATGGATTTATAGTGTGGCATTATGAGATTTTGTGTATTATTATCTATCCCTTTCCTCATGTTTCCTAACATTCTGTTTGTGTTTTTTTTTTTGTTTGTTTTTGACTGTTGCTGCACATTGAGCAAATGTTTTCAGAAAGCTATCCACACTGAATCAAAGATCTCTATCTTGAGTGATAAAAGCTAATTTAGACCCCATCATTTTGAATGTATAGTTAGAATTATGTTTTTCAATGTGCATTACTTGTTTATTTATCAACATTTAATTTTATCTGCCATTGTTGCCCAATCACCCAGTTTTGTGAGATCCCTTTGTAACTCTTCACAATCTGTTTTTTACGCAAATATATTGAGTATTTTTGTACTATCTGCAAACTTTGCCACTTTAATGTTTACCCCCTTTTTAGATCGTATAATGAACAGCACTGGTCCCAGTACAGATCCATGGGGGACACCACTATTTAAATCTCTCCATTTTGAAAATTGACTGTTTATTCCTACCCTTTGTTTTCTATCTTTAAACCAGTTACTGATTCATGAGAGGGCCTTCCCTCTTATCCCATGACAACTTAGTTTGCTTAAGATCTTTTGGTGACGGACCTTGTCAAAGGATTTCTGAAAGTCCAAGTACACTTTATCCACTGTATCACCCTTATCCACATGTTTGTTGACACCTCCAATATTTCTAATAGATTGAACATTACAGATACAGGCATACATACATATTGGCACATGAAGAGAAGGGAGTTACCTTACAAGTGGAGAACCAATGTTGAAGGCCAATTTAGTCAGGTTGTCCACTCCCAATAATTGATGAGGAGGTGTCAATTATTGGGAGTGGACAACATCCACCTTGACTAAATTGTCCTTCAACATTGGTTCTCCACTTGTAAGGTAACTCCCTTCTCTTCATGTGCTGATATGTATTTATGCCTGTATCTGTAATTTTCACTCCATCTGAAGAATGGAGAATCTGCATCTGAAGAAGTGGGTTTTTTACCTACAAAAGCTTATGCCCAAATAAATTTGTTAGTCTTTTAGGTGCCACCGGACTCCTTGTTGTTTTTGTGGATACAGACTGTCATAAATATAAAGGGAAGGGTAAACCCCTTTGAAATCCCTCCTGGCCAGGGGAAAGCTCCTCTCACCTGTAAAGGGTTAAGAAGCTAAAGGTAACCTCGCTGGCACCTGACCAAAATGACCAATGAGGAGACAAGATACTTTCAAAAGCTGGGAGGAGGGAGAGAAACAAAGGGTCTGTGTGTGTCTGTATGCTGCTCTTGCCAGAGACAGAACAGGAATGGAGTCTTAGAACTTTTAGTAAGTAATCTAGCTAGGTATGTGTTAGATTATGATTTCTTTGAATGGCTGAGAAAAGAATTGTGCTGAATAGAATAACTATTTCTGTCTGTGTATCTTTTTTGTAACTTAAGATTTTGCCTAGAGGGGTTCTCTATGTTTTTGAATCTAATTACCCTGTAAGATATCTACCATCCTGATTTTACAGGGGGGATTTCTTTATTTCTATTTACTTCTATTTTTTATTAAAAGTCTTCTTGTAAAAAACTGAATGCTTTTTCATTGTTCTCAGATCCAAGGGTTTGGGTCTGTGGTCACCTATGCAAATTGGTGAGGCTTTTTATCCAACATTTCCCAGGAAAGGGGGGGTGCAAGTGTTGGGAGGATTGTTCATTGTTCTTAAGATCCAAGGGTCTGGGTCTGTAGTCACTTAGGCAAATTGGTGAGGCTTTTTACCAAACCTTGTCCAGGAAGTGGGGTGCAAGGTTTTGGGAAGTATTTTGGGGGGAAGGACGCGTCCAAACAGCTCTTCCCCAGTAACCAGTATTAGTTTGGTGGTGGTAGTGGCCAGTCCAAAGACAACGGGGGGAATATTTTGTACCTTGGGGAAGTTTTGACCTAAGCTGGTAAAGATAAGCTTAGGAGGTTTTTCATGCAGGTCCCCACATCTGTACCCTAGAGTTCAGAGTGGGGGAGGAACCTTGACACAGACTAACACAGCTACCCCTCTGATACTAATAGATTGGTGAGGCCTGATTTCATGTTCATCTGTGTGTCTAATATTTCTTGTCTTTACTATAGTTTCAACCAATTTTCCTGATACTGAATTAAAGCTTACTAGCCTGTAATTTCCAGGATTGCCTCAGGAGCCTTTTATTTTAAAATGATGTCACATTAGGTATCCTCCAGTCATCTGTTACAAAAGCTGATTTAAGTGATAGGTTACATACCACAGTTAGTAGTTCTGAAATTTCATATTTGAGTTCCTTTAGAACTCTTTGGTGAATACCATCTGGTCTTGGTGACTTAGTAGTGTTTAATTTATCATTGGGTTCCAAAACTTCCTTAACTGACATCTCAATCTTGGACAGTTCCTCATGTTTTTCACCTAAAAAGAATGGTTCAGGTATAGGAATCTCCTTCACCTCCTCTGCAGTGAAGACTGATACAAGGAGTTCATTTAGATTCTCCACAGTGTCCTTGTCTCCTCAAATCCTCTTTTAGCACCCTGGCCATTCAGTGGTCTGACTGTTGCTTGGGTTTTTTGGAAGGCTTCCTACTTCCAATGTACTTCTTTTTTTTGTTTGTTTGCTTTGCTTTTAGTTTTTAAGTTTTTTGCTAGTTGCTCTTCAAATTTTTTTTGTCCTGCCTAATTATACTTTTACACTTTACTTGCCAGAGTTAATGATTCTTTCTAGTTTCATCTGTAGGATTTGACTTCCAATTATTAAAGGATGTCATTTTGCTTCTAACTGCTTAAGTAATACCTGTCCATAAAAAAGACTCAAATCATAAACATTAAAATTTAAAAATATGGGGAATTCATTGACCATTTCACAATTTTAATCAACTCTGAGTGTGGTCATTGTCCTGCCCTCTGTGCATCAATTACCTCCCCATTGACAGAAGTCAGCTGTTTGTATATCTAACACAAAGTGGGATCTTTCTTCTGGTCTGTGATGAAATCATTGTTCTGGGTCATCCGTTCTGTATCCATAGGGCTTTGAGTTTGCATTTTCTGTTCGTCTTTCAGGGGCTCATCTGTCTGTTGTGAGGTCTGTTCCTCTGGATCTTCTTGCATTCAGCCAATTCCATAGGCTCGGGGTAGAGTCTTAGGGTCACAGTCAATTCACCAGTCCAGGTCTCTTTCCCTCAATTGCAAGACTTCACCAAGTACATCCAGTCTTGTCCCAGGACCACAGGCTGCCATCTCCTAGGGAGAGTTTTGATGTGGTTCTCCATTGCCAGATGTATCTCCTTTGTGGGATATGGAAACATGTCCATGTGTATATAATCTAGGAAAATCATGTCAGACAGTGTCCTGTGGGCCTCAATCAGCTTTTCCCTCATGAGGGTCTGGCTGCATCTGGAGTCTATTAGGCCCATCACCTCAGCTCCATAGACCCTCATGAGGGCCATTATCTTGGCTGACCTCTCCTTTTGGGCTCTCGGGGCAGCTGTCCAGCTTGAGTACTGTAATGCAGGAATCCACTACCTGAGGTCTGGCTAATGTGTTTCCTGGGTCTCTTCCCATTGCTCTGCTCCAGGTTTTGGGATGCATTATGGCTGGCAATTATCTCTGATGACCTGGTCCATGGATCTTAGCAGCATAGGAAGTCTTGGCTGTGTACAGCAGACCTCCTGCTGGGAATGCCTTTCTGGTGCAGTCTTTCTGCAGCAGGCTGCAGAGACTCCTTTTATAACTCCTTCCTATGACTGGAGCAGTGTTCTCGGGAAGGGCTTCCTCAACTCTCTAATGTGGGGCTTTTCCACCCCTACACACTTGCTTTATTTAGAAGATAGCTGGATTGCTTCAAACTCAGAGCAATGTATAAGTCTGCATTTTTTATCCATTATACATTGACAAAATATTTTTTCTTTATTAATAAATATAGAAAATATGGGCCACGTCCTCATCTGGTATTAGCTGGCATAATGCCACCTAAGTAAATGGAGTGACACTGATTTATATAATTTATTTTATATACTTATTAATCACTTTGTCCAGTTTTGTCTTTTTTCAATTCACTGTAGAAATATATCTCTAATACTAAATGTTTCTGCTCATAAGGGGATCTGTGATGGAACTCTTCACTGACAAAGCAAGAGTTAAAACACAGTTTTTGGCCCAAGAGGTCAGCTCCACATCCCTGCTGGGCATGCTCCCAGTGGAAGGAGCATTTTAAAGGGAACAGCTCAGCTCAGTCTGGGATGACTGAGGAGGAGAGCAGTTGTGTAGATCAGCTTCCTGCAGGGAAGCCACTGGAGCTGCCTGGGCCAAGTCCCCTAGTTGTACTATGGGAAGCCAGCTGACCAGGGGAACCAAAATAGATGATTTGCTGTGAAGGGTTCGATCACAGAGACTCCCCTTGAGACTGTCACTCAGTAAGCTGGGATACCACTGAAAACAAACCTCCTGCGAGAATAGGCGCCCCTCCACTCTTGTCTTGATGAGTTAGACTCTCCAGCCAGATCCTTTACAGACCCACAGGTTGGGCCACACCTCTCTGCAGTTCATTGAAACTGAGATTCACTCAGTCCAGGGGCTTCTCAGTTAACAGGGACTTTCCCAGAACCCAGTGTTCAGCCTTTCTGGGAGCCTGAACCCCAAATAAATCCATTTTACTCTATATAAAGCTTATACAGGGTAAATTTGTAAATTGTTCACCCTCTATATCACTGATAGAGAGATATACACAGCTTTTTGCTCCCCCAGGTATTAATCACTTACTCTGGGTTTACTAAAAACAAAAGTGATTTTATTAAGCATAAAAAGTAGGATTTAAGTGGTTTCAAGTAATAACAGAGAGAACAAAGTAAGTAACCAAGAAAAATAAAGCAAAAACACGCAAGTCTAAGCCTAATACATTAAGAAACTGATTACAGATAATATCTCACCCTCAGATGTTCCAATAAGCTTCTTTCACAGACTAGACTCCTTCCTAGTCTGGGCCCAACCCTTTCCCCTGGTACAGTCCTTGTTAGTTCCAACAGACATCTCAGGTGGTAAGCAGGGGTATTTTTGTTTTGTTTTTTTTTTGTTTTGTTTTTTATGACTGGCAGCCTCTTTTGTCCTGCTCCGCCCCCTTTTAGCACAAGGTAGGAATCTTTTGTCTCTCTGGGTCCCCACCCCTCCTTCTAAATGGAAAAGTACCAGATTTAAGATGGATTTCATTATCAGGTCACATGTGACTGTAAGACCCCTAGTCTCCATTCCCTATGGGCTGGCCCACACATACACAGGAAGGCTTTCAAGTAACTTGGGCCATTTACAACTGATTGTTTCTGGAGCACCCTTAAAGGCTTCCACTTAGCCCAGGTCTACACTACAGGGTTAGGTCAAATTTAGCCACGTTAGATCGGTTTTATAATGAATGCGTCTACACAAGCAACCCTGTTCCGTCAACCTAAAGGGCTCTTAAAATTGTCTTCTGTACTTCTCCCCGGTGAGGGGAGTAGTGCTAAAATCGACCTTGCTGGGTCGAATTTGGGGTAGTGCAGATGCAAATCAACATTATTGGCCTCCAGGAGCTATCCCAGAGTGCTCCAATATGACCGCTCTGGACAGCACTTTCAACTCTGATGCACTAGCCAGGTACACAGGAAAAGCCCCGAGAACTTTTGAATTTCATTTCCTGTTTGATCAGCGTGGCGAACTCAGCAGCACAGGTGACCATGCAGGCCCCCCAGAATCGCAAACAAGCTCTTGCATGGACGAAACAGGAGACACTGGATCTGATTGCTCTATGGGGAGAAGAATCTGTGCAAGCAGAACTCTGATAAAAAAAGAAGAAATGCTAATATATATGCCAAAATCACACAGGGCATGATGGACACGGGGACACACATCAGTGCTGCGTGAAAAGCAAGGAGCTCAGGCAAGCCTACCAAAAGACAAAGGAGGCAAACATACATGCCATACATGTCAGAGCCCCATACATGCCACTTCTATGATCAGCTGCATGGCATTCTAGGGGGGACGCTACCACTACCCCACCTCCATCCGTGGATACCTGCAAGGGGGGAGTCTCACGCAACATACAGGAGCATTTTGTGGATGAGGAAGAGGAGGAGGAGGAGAATGCACAGCAGGCAAGTGGTGAATCCATTCTCCTTGGCAGCCAGGACCTTTTCATCATCCTGGAGCCAATACCCTCCCAAGGTGGGATCCCCAACCCTGAAGACGGAGAAGGCACCTCTGGTGAGTGCACATTTGTAACTACAGTACAGGGTTTAAAAGCAATAGTATTTAATTTTTGATTTGCCCTGAAGACTTTGGATGCATTTGCGGCCAGTACAGCTACTGGAAAAGTCTGTTAATGTGTCTGGGGATGGAGCGGGAATCCTCCAGGGACATCTCTTTGAAGGTCTCCTGGAGATACTCTGAAAGCCTTTACAGAGGGTTTCTGGGGAGGGCTGCCTTATTTCATCCTCTACGGTAGGACACTTTACCACGCCTAGCCAGTAGCAAGTAGTCTAGAATCATTGCAGCACAAAGCATGACAGAGAATTGTCCTGGGTTTTGGTTGCATTCAAGCAACATTCGGTCTTTATCTTTCTCTGTTAGCCTCAGGAGAGTGATATCATTCATGGTCACCTGGTTGAAACAGGGAAATTTTTGTAAGGGAACAGTAAAAGGAACCCGGTTCATGCTGGGCTGTTTGTGCTTGGCTAAAAGGGATCAGCCCTGAGAATAGCCATGCAGTGGGGAGAGGGGTGAAGAGATCATCCCAAATAGCCACGTGGAGTGGTGAGGGGAGGTGTGTGCTGCACATCTACCCGAAAACCGCAGCACCTCCTTTTAAATGGCGAACCCAACCGGCATTGCTTGCTATGGGAAAGGAGGACGCTGCAGTTTGAAAACATTCACACATTATGAAGGCATTAAGAAGCAAAACCCGCGTACCCTTTGGCTTACCATGGTTGCCTGGAAACTGAATTCTGTTGCCCAGCCATGTGTGATGTGTCACCATACCAGCAGGCGCTCAAAATAAAAGGCAAAATGCGAACTTGTACCTAAAGCACATGTGCTGTCTGCTGTGAATTGTTTGATTCACTGTGAAAGAGTCTCCCTTTTGTTCTCAGAAATGTATCATCTTAAATTTGACCATCCCTTTTTATCCCCCTGCAGGTGGAAATGTTTCTATGCTCCCCCTATCATCTCCGTCTCTGAGGTTATCGCAGAGTAGAAGGTGAAAAAAATGCACTCATAATGACATGTTTTCCGAGCTCATGCAGTCGTCCCGCACTGATAGGGCACAGCTGAATGCATGGAGGCATTCAGTGGTAGAGTCCCGGAAAGCAAATTTTGCTCCCTCACTCTTTACTCCTTTTTCCAGATCATTTATGAATATGTAGAACAGTACTGTTCCCAGTACAGGCTATTTACCTGTCTCCATTATGAAAACTGACCATTTATTCCTACGCTTTATTTCCTATCTCTTAACCAGTTACCAATCCACGAGAGGACCTTCTCTCTTATCCATGGCAACATACTTTGTTTAAGAGCCTTTGGTGAGGGACCTTGTCAAAGGCGTTCTGAAGATCTAAGTACACTGTATCCACTGGATCACTCTTGTCCACATGCTTGTTGACCCCATCAAAGAATTCTAATAGATTGGTGAGGCATGATTTCCCTTTACAAAAACCATGTTGACCCTTCCCCAATAAATTGTGTTCATCTATGTGCCTGATAATTCTGTTCTTTACTATAGTTACAACAAATTTTCCCAGTACTGAAGTTAAGCATACTGGCCTGTAACTGCCAGGATTGCCTCTGGAGTCTTTTAAAAAAGTTGGCATCACGTTAGCTATCCTTCAGTCATCTAGTACAAGAGTGGATATAAATGATAGATTACATTCCATGGTTAGTAGTTCTACAATTTCACTGGTGAGTTCCTTCAGAACTTTTTGGGTGAATGCCATCTCATCCTTTCTTTTATCTAGAGATGTCTGAAACTTATCCAGAAAATTTTGAATATCACAAAAATTTGGATATTAATTGATGTCTCTAAGTAATGGTGAAGCAATTACCTCTTAGCCAACAGAATACCGTTCACCAAATGTCCTTTGAAAGAATGCAAGATGGGCTGTCTCTGTGGGAGCAGGGATAGCATGGTGGGTGGTGTCATAGCTCTATACTTCCCTGCCCTCTTCAAGGTAATTTTGTCCAGATTAACCTTTCCCCCCATCTGATGCCCCTGTACAGTTCCAGGCACAATTTGCCCCTGACCAGGCCTGATCTTGCAGATCTGACCTAACAAATGTCCACTGATTTCATGAGGTGTTTTACCTGAACAATGGCTGCAGCATTGGGGTTTATACATACAAGATCTCCAGGTTCCAGTTGCTGTGAAAACTCTCACCTTAGATTTATGTTAACTCTCAGCTATGTTGTGGCACTGGTATCACTACTTCATTTAATACTAAATGAATAAAAAACCCACATATTTACTGAACTGGAGAAATAACTGAAAGTGTGCCAGCACTATCAATAGACAAAACCTAGAATAGGAATGAAAGTAAATCTATTGTTCTCCGAAAGAGGGGGTAGCAATCTAATGGTATTATAATGAGGCTGGTTTGTTTGTTTGTTTTTGTTCCCCCCAAAGCTTACATAATAATTTGGAGAAACAAATGTATGAGAATCCCACAGTGTGTTTTCATACCATTTCTCATTAGCTGCTGCTGGGAATATTCTTTTAGTAGCAACAGAATTTTGTCCTTAACTTTGTGGGTTTGTTTTTGTTTTTGTTTTTTTAATGGCATGCATTGTCAATTTCTTCACTGGATAACACTTAAAATACAAGTAGTTTTGGGTCTCTTCATAGGTAAACATAATTCAAGAGAAAACTGAAATAAATAACTCCAAAACAATTACCCCATGGAGCTTTTATTCCATTAAATTATTAATATAGAAGCATTTTATTATTTACAAACCAATAAAAATGGCTCCTTTCTAATTCTGATATCTAATAAATCTATTTGATAACATTTATCACCATCTTAGTTTCAGATTTAACATAAACACTCAGCTTCCTTCACAATATCCTTCAAATATTACTTTCCAGCAAACCCGTTGAATCACCACTTTTGCTGAGGAGGGCTTGTCATTCCCATAAAAGTAGAAGCAGGGCTCTTAACGGCTTTGCTCATAGGATTTGATGTAACTTGCAGTAATGAAGAATGTTACTGAAAAGTAATTAAAGAGTTCCTGTCTAATAATAGATACGTCACACTATGTGGAGAAAATATAATCAGATAACATTGCCATTATTTTGCAGCTAAATTAATCAGATAACTATAGCCATCATTTCTGCAGGTTACTTAAGCTTTCTTTTATTGAAGTTTGTGTGTGTGTATAAAATATATAATTCTTTCTCTGTGTACCTTTTCATCTAGCTTCATCAACCTATTAAAATGCTTTTAAAAGTATAAATTATTCATTTACTAAGAACACCTTTGGAAAATTAATCCCAAAATCTTCAGTGTCATCTTTCCAACAATAGTTGTAAGTCAGAGCTGTGTAATGTGAGCTTGACCTCTACTGTGGTTCTCACCTTCATAATTCAAAGAGAAGTGTTGCCCTAAGACACTTGAAATCTGACACAACACAAATAAGTTAAGGTTTCAAAGAGTCTGGAGATCTGATTTGTTCCCAATAAATATTGTATCAAGTAAAGCAATTAATGAACAATTATATGCACTATGACATATACTTTTTTTGACTTGCTGTAGTCTGTGAATTCTTATTAAATAAACCAAGTGCATAACATGAAATTGAATGTCCCCAGCACTGGTAATTTATCATCCCCCAGGGAGTAACTAGTCATTTCCTGGCTGGGTCTTCTCACGTTAAGTGGAAAGAGCCTTCTATATCAAAGCTTTCCTGCTTGTCACTTGCAATAAAATTGGTGACCAGCTGTGACTGTAAAAATGTGTTTAGGCCTCGGTGAAAATGGTAAAACTTCTCCAAAATAATCAGTGCATGGTTTTGGTTTTTGTTTTTTGTGTTTTTTTGGCCAGTTCGTTTCACATGATTTTAACCCTCTGAAATTACAATTTTTGATGACGTTTTTGAAAACTGAACTTCTTTTGTGGTAAAGATGTAAACCTTCAGTGCCTTTTATTGCAAAATGTCATAAGCACATATTTTTAAAAAGCTACTGGAAAAGGAAGTATAACACAAGATCTTCTTGGTTCATTGGATTAAGAAATAGGCTGGGTGGCCTGAAATCCTTAGTTCTAATCCCACCTCTCTGTGCTGACTTGGCCTAATAATACTGTACAGCCACTATATAGTGAAGAAGTAGGTATAATATTCCTACATGTGGGGGGAAACTGAAGTGTAGATTTCCACAAGGCCCCAAAGCAGGCCATACTACTGAGTTGTGAATTCAATCCCATGTCCTCTTTCATAACTCTTTTTAAACCACATCTGCTGCGATGCCCACAAATCACGTTACAATGAGACATAGTCGACATGCTGACTCTGCTTCTTAGTAAACTAATCAAGATTGTTTCACTATTTACTTTGCCCTCCTGCTTAGCTGTTTACTTGGAGAGACTACTGACCAACTACAGCTAATATTGGAAAGAGCTGTGAAAAGAAGTAGAATCAATGGTGATAAAACCAAAGCTTTTCATGCCTCCTATGAAATGAAAACTAATGACCTATCAGTGCTGCATGTAGATGGCAATGACATTGAATGGGTAAATAGTTTTATTTCTCTGGGTAGTCAGTTGACAGCTGGAGGTTCTATAACCAAAGAAGTCATACATCAAATCTGTCTTGCATCAATGTTATTTCAGCATCTTCAAAGGCATCTCTTTGAGTGGCAGGATGTCTGTGTGAAATCCTGTTAGTGATGGCAAGCCCATTCTATGGAGTAGAAACATGACTGGTAAAAACAACTGAAGAGAGGAGACTAAACCGTTTTCAGAATCAAAATTAGTGCATTTTTAACATTTGTTGCGTTGATTGTCACAAATGAAGAGATACTTAGATGGCAAGTTGCAGTGTTTCAGCCCTGAAGAACAAGATGACTGCCATGGTAGTGTCCAGTATGCAGAAAAAGATAAGCTTTTACAGAACATTTATATTGCTGATGTTGATGGAAGTAGAGCACAAAGCCAACCACAAAGGAGGTCAGAAGGTGCAATTCTGAGGAATTTAACAATCCTGAATCTCCCATTCTGATTCTTGCTGAAGAAAGAACTCTGCAAGGGATTGTTCAAGATGGAAGTCAATTCCAGGCGACATCATAAGTCATGTGAATCTGCTGCTGCTGTGCTGCTACTGCCTGCCCAGCTCCATCCAACTACTTGTTTTATCTACCGGTCCTGTGATATGTCTAGATTATAAGGTAAATGAGGCAGGAGCAGTCTTTTTTCAATGTGTGTATGTCTAACACAATTTTCCCTAATCAGTGCTTCTAATGTAAATAGTAAATAATAGTAATAATGGTTAAGGCTACAGTTTAGTCACGGAAGTCACAGAAACTGACTTCCAGTGACCTCCATGACTTCAGCTTGTGGTGGTCAGGAGCTGCAGGGTCCCCCACAGCCTGTGGGGGCCAGGGGCTCAGAGGAACCCCCACTGCCTCTGGTGGCCCCCAGAGCTCCAAGCTGCTTCAGGCAGTGGGGGAACCCCCAAGCACCCATCTGCCGTGGCCGATGGGGGTCCCCGGAGCTGCCAGTGGCAGGGGAATCCCCAGGCTCCCAGCTGCCATGGGTGGCGGGGAACCCCGCAGATCCCACCTGCTACAGGTGGCAGAATACCCCGCATCTCCTGGCTGCCATGGGCAGTGGGGGAACCACCAGAGCTCCTGGCTGCTGTGGGCAGTGGGGGAACCCACAAGGTCCTGGTCACCATGGGCAGTGGGGGCCCCCGGAACTGCTTGTGGTGGGGAACCCCCATGTTCCCACTTGCCATGGATGCCTGCAGCTGCAGACTGACATGAGAGGCAGGGGCACCCCACAGCTCCTGGCCCCCATGGGCAGCAGGGACCCCTGGAGCTGCAGGTGGCAGGCTTACCCCACAGCCCCCAGCTGCTGCAGGCGGTTCCAAGCTTCTGTGCAGCTGCCCTGCTTCAGGCAGTATGGGGACCTGCAGATCCCCATTTTGTTATGGATATTTTGAGCAAAAGTCACAGGTTATAGCTTCCGTGAATTTTTCTTTTTTGCCCATGACTCTTACTAAAAATATCCGTGACAAAATCTTAGCCTTAATAATAGTAATGTTAAGTCAGTGTCAGAATCAAGGTCTCCTGATTCCCATTCATAGGTCTTATCTACTAGACCACAGTGCCTCCTACACACATGTGGCTGTGGACATCTTAAAATGCATATATTTTCATATTTTAGTATTTTGGGAATTGTTCCAATTTACTGAAAGTGTAACAAACTCAAAACATATATGGCAAATTTTATCTCCCCCTCCATCCCTCGTACCCCCAAAGAATAAGGAGACCAGAATGAGTTGATACTAGGCACATGTATCATATAAGTAAGAAGGACTTGTATAAATATGAAAGTATGGTTCTACTCTGAAAAGTGACACTGTTAAATGGCAAATGGTATATATTGAAGGTCTCATGAAGCAGTAGTAAATCATCACTAGACTTTCTAAAAAGTATATATGATTTTCTAACACAAATGGTATAGCATTCAACAGAAGGAAACTCTCTTTTTTACCTCATGAGGAAAAAGAAAAGAATTAATCATGGGAGAGGAAGTTAATGGCTTCCCAGGTACCAGTAATCATGACCTGATTACACTCAATATAGGCAAACAGAAGATTTTCCCAACTAGTAATATATAAATATATTACTTACTGCTTCAGAAGGGCTAATTTCTCAAAATTTTGAGCAAAAATGACCAGGTGGAAAATTTAAACAGAAAAATGTGAACGGAAATTGGGAATTCTTTAAGAAGAGTTTATTAGATGTCAAAATGCTATAATTCCACAATCACCAAAGAGAATATCTTTAGCTAAAAGCCCACCCTGGACCAGTGGTGAAGTAAAGGCAGCAATTAGAAATAAGATAGCAACATATAACAGATAGAAAAAGGTGGAAATAGATAGCAATCATAAATTAGAATTTATGAAATGCAGAAAACTGATAAGGGAAGGAAAAGACATCAGGAAAAACTCCATAGCTGGCATATCCCTTGAGTAGATTCTTTGTGGCATTACCTGGATGGCATATTTTGTGCTGCATGATTGTATTTCAACTCTGACTTGGAGGGTTCATGCTGTACACTCTGCTTTTCAATAGTAGGAAAGCTGATGGCTACTATTTCAATACAAAAGTTACCATCAGTCTGCTATATAATGTGCTTAAGGTATCGGTGTCTCTTCAGTGTACTGAACAGCCTGATCCACAGCAAGCTGATGAGTAACAGGATATTTGTTGAGCTGCTGACTGGCCAGAAATGCACCAAGGCACTGCATTCACATGGTATAACTTCACAGAGCCATATTCAGGTATCAGACAGCATTAAATAAGTGTCTGAACATGTGTGGAGGAGTTGGAATGGCACTGAGGTTCAATGTATCTGGATTTACAATAATCAGCCAGAGTTGCTAGGCATTTCTGAGGCTCTGGATCAGGTACCTGCTGGCTCACTATTTGTCCAATGTGGCCTTATAACCTTCCTTTTTGGTAATATCTCTGCTTCTCATTCAAGGATCAGAATTTTTTTCCCCTTGCTTTATTATTTTCCTTCCTTCTGCCTGTATAAAAAGGGAAGAGATGAGTTATTTCTTCCTTGTGCCAATTGGTGGTGGCCACATTCATATTAATCTAAGAATAAGAACCATATAATAGGTTTGGATCTTGTTGTCTCTCATCAGTGAACTTCAGTGACTGTGCAAATTGCACCCAAATGCCTTCAACTTTGTGGCACTCCTTGAAAAAAGGTAATTACGGACACTCTTCAGGTGACCTCCAACTGGCTGCTACTGAGCTAAGCACTCTAGTGCAGCAGGACTCTTCTTTTCAGAATCATATTAGTCTTTCAGCCCTTATGAGGAGGACTGCTTCTCTGGCCAGCTAGCCTATATAATTGTGATTACCAATTGGAATGAATTTCAAACTAGATTTTGATGATAAAATGATTCCTATTGTGACTGGTTCTTATGTCTGTGTGACTGTTTTATTGCTATAGAGTTAAACTGTCAAGTACTTGGATTTGTTTAATTTATCACTGAGATGGCAATGTTTTCTTTTATTGTTCCCCTCCCCGAGATGGAGAGAACTGTTTCTGGTACTGACCTCCTTTGTGAAATCCTTTGAGATCTACAGATGAAAAGCGTTGTGTAAGAGTTAGGTAATAATCATTATATTTCTCTTTTTAAGGTTTTGACGTAAAGCATTGTCCTGCATTCTGTTGGGAGGCAGCCTTTTTTTCTGATTTCACCCTTTTCTTCTCAGAGTATATTGTTCCTGCAACAAGTCACTTTGTTCAAAAGAAGACTGTTCAATACTAATACCAAATGAAATCACTGACTCGATATCGCTCTTCCCCAGGAGTGAATCAAGTTGCTCTCTCTCATAAGGAATGAGCTGGTGGTTATAGGACATATGTTTCAACATATGCTGAGGGATTTGGGGACCATAGCTTTAGCTATGTTTTTAAAGTTTGGATTATATCATGTCTCAGCCTTCCTTACCTTGAAAAAACTATAACATAGGACATAGGAACATAGGAATTGCTATACTGGTTCAGATCTATGGCCTATCTAGTTCAGTATCCTTTCTCAGACAGTGACTAGCACCAGTTACCCCAAAGAAAGGTGAACCCCCACACACACAGTTAAACTGGATATATAATTCAGGATGTAGTGATATGTACTTGCAATATATTATTAAGATGCTAGATTTAATTATATTGTAGTAGATTTCCAGACACTGTGGGTGGTTGTAAACACAGGAGACTAAGCTGGAATGCAAGCTTTGTGGAACCCTGCTTGTTTATCTGAAGTTGTTCCTAGCCTCCTGTTTTAACATGAACTGTCATTGCTTATGTCATCTTACCAAGAGCTTCCTGCCCCGTGCACTCCATACTCAGTGCTCAGCCACACAGTCAGCTGTTACACATTACTGAGCACAGGGACTGCTCCCTAAAAAAAAAAAAAAAGAGTGAAATGGATGTGGGACCATAGCCTTCTCACCTCTCTATAATAGCCAACAAGTTCTCAAAGGGTGGCATAGCATCATCTTCCAAAGAACTAGATCATTAGATGCTAAGATGCTTTACAGGAATCCCCCCTTTTTTTTCTTTTCATCATACATTGTTCATGGTGTTCATAATTCACTTTGAGAATGCATTTATTAACATATATCACTTTTGCAGTGAACACAAAATCTAAGGGCAAATTGAAAAGGATTTTTCCATTTTCTCTTTTAAATGGGCATCTCAAGTAGGTAACTGAAATTTAACAAGATTGTTACCTTTTGTTAAATGCATGTTAATTTAAAAAACAAACAATTGATTCTTAAATGAGCATTTAGGTTTGGTTAGCACCCTCAAACATATCAATTTGGTCAATTACACTAATAGTTATGGTACTGACCCAGCTCAGCATAGTCTATGCTGCTGCTAGCTCATCGTATTAGTGTGATCTTTCTGAACCTGGCAGCCTGAGGAATGAAGTGAGGGAAGACAATTATAACCATCCCCTTCTTTCACTGGAATTACTAATTCTACCCAGAATTTAACGCTGCACTTAGCTGTGCAAACTTCCATTAATTGGACTGGAAGCTGTGGAGTAATTATCACTTTTGAAAATCAAGTCCATCATTTGGCACTTAAATAAAGGGCTTCATAGCCTAATTTTAGACACATATTTTAAGCCCCTGTCCTGCGGAGCTTACAATCGAAGTTATGTACAGACTGACAGGACACAGAAGGAAGGATGGAGGAACAAACAAAATGAGATTGTGAGCAAAATTATTTTGACCACAATGCAGCATGCTGAGAGGCACCATGATCTGATGATTTGAGCATGGGACTGGACATTAGGAAATCTGTTTGCTATTCCTGGAAGCGCCATTGCTTTGCGGTCTGACTTTGGGAAAGTCACTTAACCTCACTGAACCCCAATTTCCCCAAATGTAAATGCCAAAGTTGTGTTGTAAGTTAATTGATATCTTAATGAAAAGGAAACTGACAAATAATTGGTTCTATTAAAATCTCTACCTGTTTTTTTCCTATTGTCTAGATATTAATAGACACAATCTGAGGAGAAATTTTATTGCACAGTATTTGTGATGTGGTCATTTGCTTGAGTGTGCAAAAAATGTTTAACCTGAAAAATCATCACACGCTTCCTTCTATCTCCAAAAGTTCCTTGTTAATCCTCTGAACATTTTTGATTACAAGGGCACTGATCCTATGGAAACGTGCTGTGAGACACATATTTTACTTTTACAACCCACCTATAAAAACAAGGAAAAATGAACTGGGTCCAAACTGGGCCCCTGCATCTGAACAGCTACAAAGTTAGAGGAAGTTCAGATCAGGGTTGGATCAATATGTGAACAAAATAGCTCAGGCCCATGTCTGCAATGGGCTGGACTAGAACACATTTCTGAACACCCGCAAGCTTGGGATAAATTCAGATCTGAACTGACTAGGGCTCATCCCTAGTGAAAAGCCATAGAATTTTCAAACAAATCCAAAATCTGAAATTGGACAATTTCACTGCACACAGGGGTGAAAGACACTTTTAAAACTGATGCCATTTTAATGAAACTAAACAATTGTCATACAGAGCAGCCTCTCATTGATCTGTATGTTTAATAAAACTAAATGTTAAGAAAACTAATGTACCATGCTGATGTTTTAGGAATTGCACTAACATATTTGAAAGACTGTCATAACTCACTCACCTATGCTGAGTTTATGATCCTTGGGTTTTCTCCAGCTCATAAAACCAATTGCTTAACACAATGCAGTGACTGATAGCAGCAGAGATGACACTTCATGAAACAAGGTGACTCATTTCTTTTTCCCCACAAGGTTTGCAGGACAATGCAGAGATATTAAAAATAAAATTGGGATTAAGAATCTGTCAAAAATATTATTCTACCAGAGTGAAAACTTAATTATAAATCACCAATCTTTATTGTTGATAACCACTGTTTAACACAAACTGTGAAATAACCCTCATTTATGCAATCATAATTAATTAACCCAATTTTTGCACTTAAATGCAAAAAACCTCACTAAAATATCTCCATTACAATAAGTAACGTTGCTCTCTGTCTCCATACTACTGCTACTGCGACTACTTTGGGTTTGGTTTCGGTCTTCACCCAAGAATCTCAAATTGACAAAACATTAGTAATTTTGCCTCACAACCCCCCCATATGTAAGTTAAGTATTAACTGATGTATTAGTTGGGGTTGTCTAGACTACATTCGTTCTTGTTATAATTTTTGAGAATAGGAATGGGTAAATTACAAATGCCCTAATAATGACACTGAGATTCTTGGTCATGTGGGGGAAACCAGGTTACATATTATATGACTTTCAATTACTGGTAGGCTAGAAGGAATTCTAGGCTATTTTTTATACATTCAAAATGTACAAAATGTATTGTTGTTAAGGTCATAAGTGAAATCTGAAACCTAATTGCAAACCTGAGGGAAATTACTTTGAATTGCTATTAGACATAGTTTCAGAAATGATTCTTCCTTCTCAATATCTCCAAGATCCATCCTTTTATTTCCATCCCCAGAGCCTAATCTCTCAGCCCCTCATTGTCTCCCAATTCAACTATTGCAACATCCTTCTCTCTGACCTCCCAAACACATTACCTCCTTTCATCCAGACGAAATATAACCACTAAGATCACCTTCCCTGCCTGTCACATCACTCCCCTCTTTGAATCCTTCAATAGGCTTCCCATTTCCTATCACATCAAATTTAATCTGCTGGTCACCTTCATCAAAGTTGTCTATATCTGCCCGTATCTGTGCTTACTTGCTGAGGTTCAGGTCCCCCTTCCACCCTATTCCACTGACATTCCCACACTTGTCCAGAGTCTGAACATCTCTCAATCACTTCTGTGCCTTCTTTCACATATCACCCTATGAATTGATTTTCCTCCCTGAGCTCATCTGCAAGGCCCTTGCCCTTTCCACATTTAATTTCCTCTTAAAAACCTACTTCTGTCATGCTGCCTATAGTGAATCGTGTTTATTTGTACAGAAAATTCCTTTGTTCTTTGCATTCTCTGACATCTGTTAGGTGCTTTCCAGAAATAACATATTTTGGGCTTTACTGCAAAGAAATAATAGATTATTATAATCACCTCTGTTCTCCAACAACTCCAGCTCCCAGCAATGTGACCTATCCACTGGACCCCTATGCCTCCTATTGCAAGATTTTATTTTCAAATATCTCTATGGTCTTCCTCCAGCCTATTTCACAGGTTTTATCGCTCTTCTAGCTCCCTATTGCCTCCACACCTCTAGCACTGACTTACCTTCACACAGTCTTGATATTTCTGGTGCATGAGGGTCTTCTGTGCAGACCCTCTCATCTTGAACAACCTTCCTGTATTCCTCTATCTTGCTGACTCTTCATGCATTTCTGAATCTCCTCTGAAAGCACATTTCATTCCCCCCTTCCTATACCTCTTAATTTCAAGCTCAGTCTTCTATTATGTGTTTATTATTATTTTAACTTTTAGCTATACTATTTGCCAGAAGCTGGGAATAGGCAACAGGGGATGGATTACTTGGTGATTACCTGTCCTATTCATTACCTCTGGGGCACCTGGGATCGTCCACTGTTGGAAGACAGGATACTGGGCTAGATGGACCTTTGGTCTGACCTAGTATGGTCGTTCTTATGTTCTTGTGTTCTTATTTAGCACTGCAAAGTGATCTAGGCTTATTGTCTTTGAAAGACACTATGCAGAATAATATTTTGTATTGCTGTCATGGTGTGTATGTTTTTTGCCCTTCTGGAGTCTGTCTGGATCTCTGTACTTTACCAGTTAATAAAACAACCCTTTACCAGAGGCTGTCATGACTAAGTTGTGGAGAAGCCTACATTTTACCGTTTTTATATTCATATTGTACTGAAACTTTCTCACTTCCTCAATAATCTTTCACCCTCCCTCTATCCTTATCTCTTATATATTGTATATTGTGACTAAAGGAAGACCTTGGTTAGACATTGTTCAAAGACTCCAAGCCAAGTGATATTCCCCTTCTGCATAGAGTTGGATAATGTTGGATATTAATATTTAGCACCTCTGTTAGAGCCAAATTTTCTCCTATTCAGAATTCACAAGTTGTGGAAATATTTTAGATTCTCCAGATATGTAATGCTTCAAAATTGGATGACATTGTAAATCAGTTGTGGAGTGAGCTCATATTGCATTAAGTTTTATTGCTTAGGTTTGCTCATGAATCTTAAGCAGGGATGATACCATGGTCTCTATCCTATTTTCCAAGTAATTAATTCTGTTTTAGTCTCTTCATAATGGTTAATAATCTTTAAATCCATAAATCTGCAGGATGACACAGTATATTATGTTTAGGGAAATGCAGAAGAAGGAAACAGGGGAGTTTTGCAAGGGAGTTAAGAGAGGGACTGTTAGAGCCAGATACACCTAACAAACATATTCAAATATTAGGCCAATAAACATTCCATCCCTTCTCCAGAAACAACAACATCAACAACAAAGGGCAAGCAAACAAAAACAAATCCCTGGAAGAGTGAACATAATGCATGCAGAAGTCCAGCAGCAGAGTGGGGGCTATCCATTTTATTGTGCTGAAAGCATCATGTACGATTACTTGCCTTGTGGACAGGTGATGTACGTGTGCATTCAGTGCAAGCAACTCATAGCCCTTGGAGTCTGAGTATGAGTTCTTGAGACGTGGCTGAATTGGACGTGCTATGGAAGACAGAGAGATACACAGACAAAACTTTCAGGGACACAGAAGAGCAGTTCCACCCCCAGTCTGACAGCATCTGTGCTGTTGAGGGGGATGAAGGTTTTGGGGAAGGACAACATCAAGCTGGAGCAAAGGGAAACAATCCCATAATTGAGACTCACATTCCAGATGATGTCATGGTATCCTCTTGCACTAAGGATACTCCTTTGGGGGAAGAAACTCCAGTTATTAGGAAAAAGACAGGTAATAGTAGTGGGTGTTTGATTATTAGAAATATAGATAGTTGGCTTTGTGATGACCAAGAAAACCACATGGTGAGTTGCCTACCAGGTGAAACGGTTGAGGACCTCTCAAGACATCTAGATAGACTTCAGTGCAGTGCTTGGGAGGAGCCAGTGGTCATTGTACATATAAGTACCAGAGAAATAGGTAAAGGTAGGAGAGAGGTCCTGGAGGCCAAATTTAGGCTGATATGAGTGCTTCTGTCGTAGCACCCTCTGAAATGCTTCCAGTTCCACTCACAGGGCCAATTCAACAGGGAGGACTGCAGGGTTACAATGAGAGGGTGAGCAATGGTGTTGGTAGGAAGGATTTAGGTTTATTACAAACTGGGAAAACTTTTGGATGGGCTCCACCTACAGCAAAATGGAACCAGATTTCTAGCATGTAAAATTACAAAGGTCATAGGGGACATTTTAAACTAAGGCCTGGTGGAAAGCTGACAGGTACATAGGAGCACATGGTTTTCACAGAGACATCCCTTAGGGGAGGATTTATTAAATAGAATATTTTACATCATAGTAAAAAGGAGAGGATAGAAGCTGATAAAGTATACATAGGAACTGAAGAGAAAATGGCCAAATAAAAGGAGTTACATCATATTAAAGCAGACAAATAAATCATAGAATCATAGAATCATAGAATATAAGGGTTGGAAGGGACCCCAGAAGGTCATCTAGTCCAACCCCCTGCTCGAAGCAGGACCAATTCCCAGTTAAATCATCCCAGCCAGGGCTTTGTCAAGCCTGACCTTAAAAACCTCTAAGGAAGGAGATTCTACCACCTCCCTAGGTAACGCATTCCAGTGTTTCACCACCCTCTTAGTGAAAAAGTTTTTCCTAATATCCAATCTAAACCTCCCCCACTGCAGCTTGAGACCATTACTCCTCGTTCTGTCATCTGATACCATTGAGAACAGTCTAGAGCCATCCTCTTTGGAACCACCTTTCAGGTAGTTGAAAGCAGCTATCAAATCCCCCCTCATTCTTCTCTTCTGCAGGCTAAACAATCCCAGCTCCCTCAGCCTCTCCTCATAACTCATGTGTTCCAGACCCCTAATCATTTTAGTTGCCCTTCGCTGGACTCTCTCCAATTTATCCACATCCTTCTTGAAGTATGGGGCCCAAAACTGGACACACTACTCCAGATGAGGCCTCACTAATGTCGAATAGAGGGGAACGATCACGTCCCTCGATCTGCTCGCTATGCCCCTACTTATACATCCCAAAATGCCATTGGCCTTCTTGGCAACAAGGGCACACTGCTGACTCATATCCAGCTTCTCGTCCACTGTCACCCCTAGGTCCCTTTCCGCAGAACTGCTGCCTAGCCATTCAGTCCCTAGTCTGTAGTTGTGCATTGGGTTCTTCCGTCCTAAGTGCAGGACCCTGCACTTATCCTTATTGAATCTCATCAGATTTCTTTTGGCCCAATCCTCCAATTTGTCTAGGTCCTTCTGTATCCTATCCCTCCCCTCCAGCGTATCTACCACTCCTCCCAGTTTAGTATCATCCGCAAATTTGCTGAGAGTGCAATCCACACCATCCTCCAGATCATTTATGAAGATATTGAACAAAACCGGCCCCAGGACCGACCCTTGGGGCACTCCACTTGATACCGGCTGCCAACTAGACATGGAGCCACTACCCATTGAGCCCGACAATCTAGCCAGCTTTCTACCCACCTTTAGTGCATTCATCCAGCCCATACTTCCTTAACTTGCTGACAAGAATACTGTGGGAGACCGTGTCAAAAGCTTTGCTAAAGTCAAGAAACAATACATCCACTGCTTTCCCTTCATCCACAGAACCAGTAATCTCATCATAGAAGGCGATTAGATTAGTCAGGCATGACCTTCCCTTGGTGAATCCATGCTGGCTGTTCCTGATCACTTTCCTCTCATGCAAGTGCTTCAGGATTGATTCTTTGAGGACCTGCTCCATGATTTTTCCAGGGACTGAAGTGAGGCTGACTGGCCTGTAGTTCCCAGGATCCTCCTTCTTCCCTTTTTTAAAGATTGGCACTACATTAGCCTTTTTCCAGTCATCCGGGACTTCCCCGGTTCGCCACGAGTTTTCAAAGGTAATGGCCAATGGCTCTGCAATCACAGCCACCAGTTCCTTCAGCACTCTCGGATGCAACTCGTCCGGCCCCATGGACTTGTGCACGTCCAGCTTTTCTAAATAGTCCCTAACCACCTCTATCTCCACAGAGGGCTGGCCATCTCTTCCCCATTTTGTGATGCCCAGCGTAGCAGTCTGGGAGCTGACCTTGTTAGTGAAAACAGAGGCAAAAAAAGCATTGAGTACATTAGCTTTTTCCACATCCTCTGTCAGTAGGTTGCCTCCCTCATTCAGTAAGAGGCCCACACATTCCTTGGCTTTCTTCTTGTTGCCAACATACCTGAAGAAACCCTTCTTGTTACTCTTGACATCTCTGGCTAGCTGCAGCTCCAGGTGCGATTTGGCCCTCCTGATAACATTCCTACATGCCCGAGCAATATTTTTATACTCTTCCCTGGTCATATGTCCAACCTTCCACTTCTTGTAAGCTTCTTTTTTATGTTTAAGATCCGCTAAGATTTCACCATTAAGCCAAGCTGGTCGCCTGCCATATTTACTATTCTTTCGACTCATCGGGATGGTTTGTCCCTGTAACCTCAACAGGGATTCCTTGAAATACAGCCAGCTCTCCTGGACTCCTTTCCCCTTCAAGTTAGTCCCCCAGGGGATCCTGGCCATCCGTTCCCTGAGGGAGTCGAAGTCTGCTTTCCTGAAGTCCAGGGTCCGTATCCTGCTGCTTACCTTTCTTCCCTGTGTCAGGATCCTGAACTCAACCAACTCATGGTCACTGCCTCCCAGATTCCCATCCACTTTTGCTTCCCCCACTAATTCTACCCGGTTTGTGAGCAGCAGGTCAAGAAAAGCGCCCCCCCTAGTTGGCTCCTCTAGCACTTGCGCCAGGAAATTGTCCCCTACGCTTTCCAAAAACTTCCTGGATTGTCTATGCACCGCTGTATTGCTCTCCCAGCAGATATCAGGAAAATTAAAGTCACCCATGAGAATCAGGGCATGCGATCCAGTAGCTTCCGTGAGCTGCCGGAAGAAAGCCTCATCTACCTCATCCCCCTGGTCCGGTGGTCTATAGCAGACTCCCACCACTACATCACTCTTGTTGCACACACTTCTAAACTTAATCCAGAGACACTCAGGTTTTTCTGCAGTTTCGTACTGGAGCTCTGAGCAGTCATACTGCTCCCTTACATACAGTGCTACTCCCCCACCTTTTCTGCCCTGCCTGTCCTTCCTGAACAGTTTATACCCGTCCATGACAGTACTCCAGTCATGTGAGTTATCCCACCAAGTCTCTGTTATTCCGATCACGTCATAGTTCATAGTCATAGTTAATATTGACGAACTTTATAAATCTATGACAAATGCTAGAAATGTAAATACTTTGATGGGTGAACTTTAGTCCCTGATATTAAACAAGGATATTTATATAATAGGCATCACAAAAACTTGGTGGAATGAAGATAATCAATGGGACATGGTAATACCAGAATACAAAACATATAGGAATGACAGAGTAGGTCATGCTGATGGAGGAGTGGAACTATATGTGAAAGAAAGTAAAGAGTCAAATATAATAAAAATCTTAAATGAATAAAACTGTACCATAGAATCTCTATGCATGTGTGAAGGCGTGTATCAGCCCCACATTGGTGTAGTAGGGTTAATCCTCTTTCTGGGGTGAGGAGGCCACCCCCCTCAGCTCTGCTGGGCATGCCTCAGCTGGAGACGGGATATAAAAGGCAGAAGAGCAGCTCAGTCTGGGCTAACTGCCAGCGAGGAAGGAGGTGTGCTGTTGATTACTGGAGGAGGACCACCAGCTCTCCAGGACATGGAGGCCAGCCAACCAGACACAGACCCCGACTCACAGGTTCAGGATGCTGTATAGAGGGGAGAGATTGTGGAGACCCTGAAGATGGAAAACTGCAGAGAATCTGGTAGGAAGTGACCCAGGGAAGCAGTTGTAGAACCGGAGGCAGCTTTGGCATGTTTTGGTAGGATCCCCATCACCAACAGGGCAATGGGTTGGGACCCAGTGTAGAGGGCAGGCCCGGGTCCCCCATCTTGGCAACCGCCCATCCCGGGGTGGTAGCCCAGCTCACCAGCACTATTGACTCTGGCTGGTAGGTCACACTGCCCTGATAGCAAGGGCCGTATTGCTGAATTTGGCCGCTAGGACGTACTACCTTCATAGCAAGGGCTGTATTGCTGACTCTGAACACTAGGCCTCACTGCCCTGAAAGCAAGGGCCCTATTATTGACTCTTATCACTGGGCCACACTGCTCCGATAGCAAGGGTGGGCTCTTGACTCTGGCCACTAGGCCTCACTGTCTTGATAGCAAGGACCAGGCTACTGACTAAGGTCACAGGGCCACACAGCCCCAAGACCAGAAGCAGTCCTACACCCTGCACTGCAGGGCTGTAATACACCTCTTCCCCACCCACAAAGGGTGACAGGTGTACTAGCCGCGTAACACCATAGAAATGTCATGCTTGAATAAGAAGAGGAAAGCAGTAAGAATATACTACTAACTACCTGACCAGGATGGTGACAATGATTGTGAAATGCTCAGCGAGAACAGAGAAGCTACAAAAGCAAAAAAAAAACAATAATAATGGGAGCTTTTAACTATCCTTATATTGACTGAATACATGTCATCTCAGGACTGGATGCAGAGATAACATTTCTAGACACCATTAATGACTGCTTCTTGTAGCAGCTAGTCCTGGAACCCAAAAGGGGAGAGTCAGTTCTTGATTTAGTCCGAAGTGGAGCACAGGTTCTTCTCCAACAAGAGAATATAGCTGAATCACTCAGTAACAGTGACCATAATGTCATTACATTTGATGTTCTGGGAAGAGGTAGGCGGGGGGATGGTACTAAAGTAACCCACCACAGTAGCATTTAACTTCAGAAAGGGGAACTATTTAAAAATGAGGAAGCCATTTAATTTTTTTTAAAAGAATAGTGACAAAAATGAAATACCTGCAGGCTTCATGGAAATTATTTTAAAACACCACAATAGCTTCTCAAACTAAATGCACTCCATAAATAAATAAATTAATAAAACAGGAAGAGTACCAGAAAATGCCACTGTGGCTAAACAACAGAATAAAAGAGGTGGTTAGAGGTAAAAATACATCGTTTAATAACTGGAAGTCAAATCCTAGTGAGGAAAACAGAAAGAAGCATAAATTCTGGCAGGTCAAGTATAACTAAAAGTATAGTTAGGCAGGCAAAAAAATAATTTGAAGAGCAACTAACAAAAGACACAAAATCTAACAGCATTTTTTTAAAGTATATCAGAATCAGGAAACTTACCAAACAATCAGAAGGGCCAATGGATGATCAAGGTGCTATAGGAGTACTCAAAGAAAACAAGGTCATTGTGGAGAAGCTAAATGAATTCTTTTAGAGTAGCAGCCATGTTAGTCTGTATTCGCAGAAAGAAAAGGAGTACTAGTGGAACCTTAGAGACTAACCAATTTATTTGAGCATAAGCTTTCATGAGCTACAGCTCACTTCATCAGATGCATTCAGTGGAAAATACAGTGAGGAGATTTATATACACACAGGTATATTCTAGGTCACCACAGAACTGTATTGGATGCATTCAGTGGAAAATACAGTGAGGAGATTTATATACACACAGGTATATTCTAGGTCACCACAGAACTGTATCATGTTTGTGGGCCTCTTGTGGCATGTAGTAGTTTAGATAGTTTAGTGTCCTTTTTCTTTTGTAGAGAAGCAAAGTGTGTGCTGTAAACGGCTTGTCTAGTTTTTGTAAAGTCTAGCCACAAGGAAGTTTGTGTGGAAGGTTGATTTTTTATGAGGGACACTAAACTATCTAAACTACTATATGCCACAAGAGGCCACAGCAATGGTTCCCTTAACGCACCCAGAAATATTATCAATCTATCTAACTATACTCTTAGCCCAGCAGAAGAATCTGTCCTATCTCGGGGCCTCTCCTTCTGCCCCTCCACCCCCACAAACATGATACAGTTCTGTGGTGACCTAAAATCCTATTTTTGACATCTCCGACTCAAGGAATATTTCCAACACACCTCTGAACAACATACTAGTCCACAGACACCTTCCTACCAACACTACAAAAAGAAGGATTCTAGGTGGACTCCTCCTGAAGGTCGAAACAACAGACTGGACTTCTACATAGAGTGCTTCTGCCGATGTGCACGGGCTGAAATTGTGGAAAAGCAGCATCATTTGCCCCATAACCTCAGCCGTGCAGAACACAATGCCATCCACAGCCTCAGAAACAACTCTGATATCATAATCAAAAAGGCTGACAAAGGAGGTGCTGTTGTCATCATGAATAGGTCGGAATATGAACAAGAGGCTGCTCGGCAGCTCTCCAACACCACTTTCTACAAGCCATTACCCTCTGATCCCACTGAGGGTTACCAAAAGAAACTACAGCATTTGCTCAAGAAACTCCCTGAAAAAGCACAAGAACAAATCCAGACAGACACACCCCTGGAACCCCGACCTGGGGTATTCTATCTGCTACCCAAGATCCATAAACCTGGAAATCCTGGATGCCCCAGCATCTCAGGCATTGGCACCCTGACAGGAGGATTGTCTGGCTATGTAGACTCCCTCCTCAGGGCCTCCGCTACCAACACTGCCGGCTATCTTCGAGACACCACTGACTTCCTGAGGAAACTACAATCCATCGATGATCTTCCTGAAAACACCATCCTGGCCACTATGGATATAGAAGCCCTCTACACAAACTTTCCACACAAAGATGGTCTACAAGCCATCAGGAACAGTATCCCCGATAATGTGATGGCAAACCTGGTGGCTGAATTTTGTGACTTTGTCCTCACCCATAACTATTTCACATTTGGGGACAATGTATACCTTCGCATGGCCCCACAGTATGCCAACATTTTTATGGCTGACTTAGAACAACGCTTCCTCAGCTCTCGTCCCCTAATGCCCCTACTCTACATGCACTACATTGATGACATCTTCATCATCTGGACCCACGGAAAAGAAGCCCTTAAGGAATTCCACCATGATTTCAACAATTTCCATCCCACCATCAACCTCAGCCTGGACCAGGCCACACAAGAGATCCACTTCCTTTACACTACGGTGCTAATAAGCAATGATCACATAAACACCACCCCTATACTGGAAACCTACTGACCGCTATTCCGATCTACATGCCTCCAGCTTTCACCCAGACCACACCACATGATCCATTGTCTACAGCCAAGCTCTACGATACAACCGCATTTGCTCCAACCCCTCAGACAGAGACAAACACCGACAAGATCTCTATCAAGCATTCTTACAAATACAATACCCACCTGCTGAAGTGAAGAGACGAATTGACAGAGCCAGAAGAATACCCAGAAGTCACCTACTACAGGACAGGCCCAACAAAGATAATAACAGAACGCCACTAGCCATCACCTTCAGCCCCCAACTAAAACCCCTCCAACACATCATGAAGGATCTACAACCTATCCTGAAGGACGACCCATCACTCTCACAAATCTTGGGAGACAGGCCTACAGACAGCCCCCCAACCTGAAGCAAATACTCACCAGCAACCACACACCACACAACAGAACCACTAACCCAGGAACCTATCCTTGCAACAAAGCCCGTTGCCAACTGTGTCCACATATCTATTCAGGGGACACCATCATAGGGCCTCATCACATCAGCCACACTATCAGAGGCTCATTCACCTGCACATCTACCAATGTGATATATGCCATCAGGTGCCAGCAATGCCCCTCTGCCATGTACATTGGTCAAACTGGACAGTCTCTACATAAAAGAATAAATGGACACAAATCAGATGTCAAGAATTACAATAATCAGAAATCAGTCAGAGAACACTTCAATCTCTCGGTCACTCGATTTCAGACCTAAAGGTTGCAATATTAGAACAAAAAGACTTCAAAAACAGACTCCAATGAGAGACTGCTGAATTGGAATTAATTTGCAAATTGGATACAATTAACTTAGGCTTGAATAGAGACTGGGAGTGGATGTGTCATTACACAAAGTAAAACTATTTCCCCATGTTTATTTCCCCCACCCCCCACTGCTCCTCGGATGTTCCTGTTAACTGCTGGAAATGGCCCACCTTGATTATCACTACAAAAGGTTTTCTCCCCCCCCCCCTCTCCTGCTGGTAATAGCTCATCTTAAGTGATCACTCTCCTTACAGTGTGTATGATAACACCCATTTTTTCATGTTCTGTGTGTATATAAATCTCCTCACTGTATTTTCCACAGTATGCATCCGATGAAGTGAGCTGTAGCTCACGAAAGCTTATGCTCAAATAAATTGGTTAGTCTCTAAGGTGCCAAATGAATTCTTGTCACTGCAGAGGATGTGAGGGAGATCCCCACATGTGTGCCATATGTTTTAGGTAAGAAATCTGAAGAACTGTCTCAGATTGAGGCATCAGGAAGACGAGGTTTGGGGGAAAAATGATCATTTTAACAGTATTAAGGATGAACAGGATTAAGCCCCCAAGATTTCTGAAGGAACTCAGATATGAACTTGCAGAACTACTAATTGTGGTTTGTAACCTACCTCTTAAATCAGCCTCTGTACCAGATGACTGGAAGATAACTAATCTAACTTTGATTTTTTAAAAAAGACTCTAGAGGCAATCCTGGAAATTATAGGCTGGTAGCCTAACTTTTTTCATTGGTTGAAACTATAGCAAAGGAGAGAGTGGAAAGGGTGATCCAGTGGATATAGTGTACCTGGATTTTCAGAAAGCTTTTGACGAGATCCCTCACAAAAGATAGCAGTAATGGGATAAGTGGAAAGGTTTTCTCCTAAATCAGTAATTGGTTAAAATATAGGAATCAGTGGGTGAGAATACATGGTCAGTTTCCATACTGGAGAGAGGTAGGTCACATAGTCCTTCAAGGACCTGTACTGGGACTATTGCTTTTCAACATAGTCATAAATGATCTGGAAAAAGGAGTAAACAGTGATTTTCCAAAGTTTGCAGATGATGCAAAATTACTCAAGATAGTTAAGTCCAAAGACGACAGCAAGGAGTTACAAAGAGATCTCACAAAACTGGGTACCTGGGTGACAAAATGGCAGATGAAATTTGATATTGATAAGTGCAAAGTAATGCACATTGAAAAACATAATCCTAACTATGCATACAAAATGATGGGGCCTAAATTAGTTGTTACCGCTCAAGAAAGAGATCTTGAAGTCATTGTGGATAGTCTTCTGAAAACATCTGCTCAATGTCCAGATGCAGTCAAAAAAGCTCACAGAATGTTAGGAACCATTAGGAAAGGTGTTAGATAATAAGACAGAAAATCTCATAATGCCACTATATAAATCCATGGTACAGTACACCTTGAATACTCTGTGCAGTTCTGGTTGCCAATTCTCAAAAAGGTATTTATTAGAATTGGAAAAAGTACAGAGAAGGACAACAAAAATGATTAGGGTGAGGAACAACTTCCATATGAGAAGATATTAAAAACACTGTGACTGTCCAACTTACAAAAGAGATTACTCAGGGGGATATATGATAGAGATCTATATAATCATGAATGATGTGGAGAAAGTGAATAAGGAAATATTAGTTTTACCTTCACAAGAACCAGGATCACCCGATGAAATTTAATAGACAGCAGGTATAAAACAAACATAAGGAAGTACTTCTTCACACACTGCATGGGCAACCTGTGAAACTTGTTCTCACGGAACATTGTGAAGGCCAAAAGTATAAATGGGTTAAAAAAAAAAAAAAACTAGTTATGTTCACAGAAGACAGGTCCATCAAGAGCTATTAGTCAAGGAGTTTTGCTGAACCCAAAACTCTTAATAACTTTATTCGTCATGAGGCAGTGGCAGGAAATAAATCAATGGAGGCATGACCTTCCGGCTGATAGATAGTTGATGCAAGCAGGCAAACAAAAGTGCTTTCACTCAAAGCTTCTACTTTATTTAGTCTCCAGGATTTACACATTCCCACAATAGGTTAGTAGAGCACCCCAAATTATCCCCAGATTCATATATATGCAGGGTCTTGAGGAGGTCTTGAGTGGATAACTATAGATATCCAGTGGCCAGCTTTCTATCTGCGGTGGAACTTGAAAGAAGTCCAAGTCTTCAAGTGTTCAGGATCCCGGGTTTCTTCCACTTTTTATACCCAGTTTGTTCGTATTGCATACCTTGTTAATTAAAAAAACTGCTGAAGAGAAGCTACGTGTGGAATTTTCCAGTCTGTAGTTTTCCATCAGTTAACCAGCTATATTGAACCTAGCAATAGTTAACTATTACCAGACTTCCCATCTTGCAAAACCTCATGCTTTGGAAAAAACAACTCAAGTCAGGAGGGCACTGGGTCATGTTTACGCCTCGTAGTCATTCACTTCCCTCTCCCTTCCTGATCTGTTAGTTGTGCTAAGGATGTTACAAAGATTGTACAGCTGATTTCAGCAATAAGCATAACAACTGGTATTCCAACTGCAGGCAGTTGTTTAGGCATATTACTGGGTTAACAAAATTTCCTCCATACACAGGGATGTAGCCCCATGCTCTGGGTATCCCTAAACCTGTAACTGCTGGAAGCTGGGGCTGGGGGACAGGGGATGGATCACTTGATTTTTGTCCTGTTCTGTTTATTCTCTCTGAAGCATTTGGTACCAGCCACTGTCACAAGGCAGGACACCAGGCTAGATGGACCATTGAGCTGACCCAGTATCACCATTCTTATGTTCTGATGAAATCTGATTCCATAATAATATTAGGTTCCCTGCATGTGACTCCCTACATTTTTGACTCTTGTACATTTTGGCTTGCAAAGTCATTTTTAAGTATTTGTTTTCCTTGGTAGTATTTCTCCTTCTTCATAATTTTTAATATCCTATGACTTCTGGTAAATCTTATAAAGTGTTATATATCAATCTAATTAGAAAAAAGCTTTTGAGATTCAAGTCCTCAAACAATCTCCATCTCCATCTTCTCATCCTGATGTGTGTGTGAATTTGTAAAACCACAACTATAAAAGAAAAAGAGTCCTTGTATAAGATTGTGCAACTCCATTGGCTTAACTGGAGTTCCTCTTATGCCAGAACTGAATTTGGCCCATTGAGGAGTATAATTTATTACTGTGGTTTCAACTGGGATTTCTCTGTGTTTTGCACATTCATCTTAGCCATAAAAGAATTGGGTGGTTATTGAGCCTGAGGACTCAATCCTTTATTTGGAAAGAAGACATGAGGAGTGGATAGAGCTGAGAGCATGACAAGGGGAATACTTTGGCACCACCTCATAATAGAAATAGCACATGCTTCAGGCAGCCATAAAGTAGCTTAGACAAATAGCCACTGCAACACCAGCTGTATACCACACAAGGAACACAGCCAACAAGGAATGGCAACATAAAACCACCTGAATATAGGTTTGTCTGCAATGCAGAAGACTCTTGGAAGTGCTTTAAGCAGAGGTTCTTGCTATTGAATGATAGACAGATAGTTCATGCTTATCACCATGGTATTTACATGACTATATACAGTAAAGCAGCAATGAATTCAGAGGTAAGGAACAAAACAAGAAAAGCTGGTTTAATTTTAACTGTGTGTGGCAGAAGCCATAAACATGTTGATTAGTTTCCAGTACTTGCCTGCAGACAGCACAGACTTTGATAGGTCCGTGGTATAATTTGAGATGTACTGATTTGTAAGGAAGAATACAGCCACCTAAAGATTTGTTTAATACAAAAGAGTTAAGAAAGTATTGTATTAAGGAATAATACAGATGAGAATGTCAAGAGCCATTTTTGCAATTTTTTGGGCCCCATATCATCTGTTTGGGCTGAGTTCTGCAGAGATGATAAAAGATTCAGAAAGGTATGGTCACATTATCAGGCTAATTCCTAGATAATTTGATAAGACAAAGAATATGAGAAGATTGATCACTAAGGACGAATAATGGAAATGGATTATGAGGGATGACTATGAGCACAAAGAACTGAAAATATTTCACACCTGAATGCCACACTTCAATGTTTTAATGCTTCCTGCCATACAAAGTTTTCTGTAGATGAGTGAAAGGATGGATTAAGCATGATGGTATTTCAAAATAAAGAGTTTGACAAGAAACATGTATAGTATGTTTCTCAAGATCTTTCAGAGATGCAGGACACAAATCAAAATGTAACCATTTGCGTTACTGGAATACTAATGTTAGAAAATGAATTGCTAAAATATCATGTTGGTTTCATGTTGTTTTTTTTTTAACATTTGAAATCTTGATTAAAATATTTTAATTTAATAAACAGGAAAAAATCTGATTTTCTGCCCCACACCCCATTTTTTCAACCAGTTTTTTTCCAAAGCCAGGAAATACACATGAGTCTGAACCTGCAACTTTAACTGTACCCCTTGTGCATTGTGATATTATTTTGAATACATCATCTAAGATTATATTACCATAAGGTTTTTTTGTTTGTTTTAATTTCCTTTGTAAGGAAAATGAACACCCTCACACACACACACCACAGAACAAACATGATTAATAATAACAACACATATCTAGAGTTATTAGGCTTGAGGAGTTTATGACCACCTCCTGTGGAATTTCTAACCCTATAAATGCATGTTTCCCTTTCTGCTCTGGGAAATGTGGATGCTTCAGTGGGGGATCACTTTCTGCATTGAAATCTGTCCACTGAAAAAATCTAGTATGTTTAAAGTTGAGTGAATATTGTGTACAGCTGGTTGAAAATACTAATCTTTTTAAGGACTTTTTTTATGTGACTGAAGCTTTTGTGAAAAAATATTCATTTTTTTATAAAAAACTTAACATTTTTGAAGAAAAATAGACAATAATAATAAAAAAGGTATGTCGAAATTTTTCATGGGGACGAAAAATCTTTTCTGGGTTAGTTCTAATAAACTGTTAAAACTGATTTTTTTCTTCCATTGACACTCATCCATAAACAGATATGAATGTTAATTTATTCTCATATGGAATTATTCACCAAATACTTTCTGTGAATAATTCCTGTTCCATAGCTTGTGCAAAAAGATCTATTCAATAATCAATATTTGACTAGATACATACAGCATATGTCATTCTTCTGTTTTCCAGATACAATAAGTGTAACTTTTAAAATCAGATTCTGGCGAAAACACAAAGATTTTAATATTTGCATGTGCTTTCTGTGACTATTGTACACAGCAAATTTCAGCTAACGTTATTGGTAGTCAATTCAAATATGAAAATAATCAAAGAAAATAGACACAGAAGAAGCAAATTCATTTTAAGATTCCAATATATTTATGGAAAATATTGATCAGTATTCGCCACTTCTACCTTTATTGAAAACTAGAATGATTCACTGACCAAATAATATACTTGCATGAAAACGGAAAATATACCTGTCAATCTATCTGCACAAAAAAACTATATCATGACCCACAGTCACAATTTCTTACATAGAAATAGTGTGAACTATTGAGATCACAAAATGATTTGGACTTACCAAATACAGAATGATTGTCCCATCAGACTTACCAATGTAAGCACAAAAAGTGGCTGCTTTTTGTGCTTACATTGGTAAGTCTGATGGGACAAGAATGTTAAGAATGTTAGTAGACCCGCATGTCATAACAAATCTGAAAACTAGTAGTGGCAGGTCAGTTAAAGAATCCTAGAGACTCACTAAGAGTAGTTAAGAATTTGAGAAACTATGTTTGCTCAAGCCTTCTGGCTGTAAATTCCTTACTGAGAGATAATGCAGCCGTTAATGGAATGAGGTCTTGATTATTTTATGTGCTTTTTTATGGGGTTGGGAAACAATAGTTGGTAGGAAATTGAATATGTTTATGACTACCAAGTGTTTATCCTACAACAGGATTTGCAGTTCAGGGTATGTCTACATTACAGTCGTGAGGTGGGGTATAGTGCTTCAGTACCTGTGCTATCTAGATTACAGCTAGCTGGGGTATGTCTAACATGAGTCACAATTAAACCCTGTGAAGGTAGTATAAACATACAGTCAATAGCTGGCCTTCACAGTTTAGGGGCATTTTGGCATGTCAAACTGGGGAGTAAAAGCAGGGAGGGCTATAGAATTTCCATACTGAATAAGGGGTCTACTAAAGATTAACATCGCCTTTCCTAGTGTGGGGTCCATTCAGCAATATGTACCTTGGAGATGGGAGTTCCCTAGTTCTTGGCTCAGAATGTGAGGGATGTTTTCTTGAATATTTGTGGGAAGGGGAGTCAGGAGGTAGAGGAAGTTCTGACAATAGATTGTGAGGTAGCTTAATTACCTTGGCAAGAACTACCCTATACTCTAGGTTCTGTAAGAGGTCATTTTATTCATGCCCTTTAATAAATGTTGTTGCTACTAAGCCATTTGAACATAATTTGGGGTGTTAAGATGTCTTCATACAGCCGTCTCCTAGAGAAACAGAAGGCTGTGTTGAGTATTTTAACATATTTGAAAGTGGCAAAAAAGGTGAAAATGTCATTCCTCATTCTGAAGTGCAGATACAGACCGGGTAAAGTTAATGAACTGGAGGGTGCATCTCAACAGTGAGCTCAAGTTTCTATTTGTGTTTTATGTATGTACTCTATGAAAAAAAATAGGGCTTCACACAAACAAGAACCATAGTCATCAGTGGAAAACCAAATTCTTAACGCAGGATCTACAGCACCAAAAAGACTTGCCTTTGTCCTGTAAACTAAAGGAGAATTTGTCTGATGTAAGCATCAAGCTATTGGAGTCTATAGGGCTAGTCACCAGAGGGAGCCATGCTCACACACAGTTTGCTACACATGATTCTAAGAAATAATAATAATAATAAATTGGTTGCTGGACACAAGACTATTTGCTTCTTTGTTAGGGAATACCGCAATAAAGACCCCAAGTCGTAAAGTTAATAAAACAGCCCCACACCAACTAATAAAATCACTTTGAGAAGAAAAGACCCTTAGAATTCAAAAAGAATACAACATACCTTGAATATCCGTAAACAAATTCCATCTGAAAGCGGTAATATCTGACATTTCTATTTTCCTTAGACTTACAGTATATGTAAAAAAATGCTATTCAGAAGTAATCAATAAAATGTATCCCTTAAAAATTCAAAACCCGAGGCTCACACGGTCTTGGGGGAATAAAGGAAAAATATTATCTCAAACAGAAAAAAAAGATTATTTCAAGTGATAATTTTATTCCAGAATACAATGCACATACTTTTTCCATATAAAAAAAGAAATAAACTTTGAAAAAAGAATGGCAAGCTTGCAAAATGAAGGAGTCAAAAGACAGGAAATTCCAATGTTAAAATTGTTTATGTAATCTCATATTTGCCCTATTGTGCATATTCATTATATCTTGAAAGAGCGAGAGAATTTAATTACATGATCGTATTTGATTCAGACATAGCGGCAAAATAAGGACAGATGTGGATGGCGGTTAAGCAGCAGGCTGCAACTTTTATTAAACTGTAACACAGGGGAGGGGCGCTACCCACCCATCGCACACACTTTCCTATACCAGGCATCTAATTGGTTGCAGTGCAGGAGTTTCAGGGCTCCTACTACATAGCTTGTCATTTGGGATAGGCTGTCCTCAGCTAACCCCAGAGGACTCAGCTTGCTATGGGTCCTACCATTCCCCCCCCACCACTACCATAAGGGGGACAGAGGGTGCAGAATGGTGGGGACCTCATCCCAGAAAAGCCACAATGTCTCACCCTATCCATGAGCCCAATGCCTATCACCAAATCCCAGGTCTTTTACCTCTGGGAACCATTTGTTTTATCCTTTTAAACACACTGGAAACTGGCTGCAAATTGTGACGAATTAATAATTTCACCAAGTACCTAAGTATCAAGCTCATTCCTACTTAGCTCATAGTGGCTTGAAGATGCTATAAGGAAAGCACTCCGATTGGCCCTGAACCCCAGACAGCCCATCAGCTAGACCAGCGGTTCTCAAACTGTGGGTCATGACCCCATTTTAATGAGGTTGCCAGGGCCAGTGTTAGATTTGCTGGGGCCCGGGGCTAAATCCAAAGTCCCAGGGCTTCAGCCTGGGTGGCAGGCTTGGACTCCGCCCCTGCCCGTGGTCATGTAGTAATTTTTGTTCTCAGAAGGGGGTTGTGATGCAATGAAGTTTGAGAACCACTGGGCTAGACCCACAGTTTCTGTCAGGCCAGGTTCCCATTCCTACTTTGGGGTTGGTAGAGTGGGGCTGCTGGAATGGAGCCAAGAGAGGCTCCACATAGCCCCTATTCCTGGGAGCTGGAGTATGCTGGTCAGTTAGCCCTGCACTTGCCCCTAGCTGGCCAATAGATACCATAGACTCCAACGGGGGGGAGGAGCTGCCTGGTGTCCCTCATTAAGTATTTATCTCCCTTACTGCTGGGCCTGTCCTGGCCTGCTCCCTCAAGTTCTCCCACGCACAGAGGTAGGTGGGACACTTTTTTTTTTTTTTAAATGCAGGCAGACTTCATTTCAAAGCAGAAAAAGGGTTTATTGTTGTCTGTCTCAAAAGATTATGGCTCAACCTACTGCATGTGAGGCACTTAAAGTGAATTGGCAATGAGGCCCTATCCTGCAAACATCTATGCATGTATTCATTAGCAGGATATGGGTCAAAATTTGCAGTCTACAATCCAACATGTGACACAGTTTCTAGTAAGAAGAAAACAAGATTGTGAATCCACTTAAGTGATGTCATTTCAGGGGTCCATTGTACCAACAGGCAGATCCTAATGTGAAGTAATTTTGAACCAACTGGGAGAGCATGACAAATGGTCTGCTGCTGAGTTTGAATCTGCTCTTATTTTATATAGCTGTCTCAGAGCACAGGGAAATCCTACTCAATGAATGAAAGACAATTGGTGGAGCTCTTCAGGATCTTGCCTAATACTGGATGCGCACTTAGTATGGAAAATTCAGGCCTGCTATTAAATAAGATTTTTCCTGTTAATTTGAGGAGTGAGTGAACCTCAACTTAGGAAAATGATGGAGTGAGTAGTCCAAAAGAAAACAGGAGAGGCTGGGAAGTGAGGATACCTCATTTTCATAAGGTAATGATGGTAATGGTGGAGCAAAGACTTGATATGGGGAAGATTCCATTCTGGTGTGCAACCAAGTTATGTACCACTTCCCCCTCTTCCCATTATGCTTCCCTTTCTACCCCCTCCAATTGAGGATGGGGTTCAGTCCTTTAAGGCAGTAGATGTAGAGCTTTGTTAGAGATGCAGAAGCAGGAGAGTATGTTATTTCTTCCCAATATAACACACTTGTCCAATACCTAAGACAGTAGGCCCCGATCTTGATTAGGTGCTACCATAATGCTAATAATAATGAAGCATAAAAATGCACATAGCAGAGAACTTTGGCCAGCATGTGGTATGACCTGGGTTTGGCCCTCCTTCATTGTCATTTCTGAGAAACATTTCTGAGATACAAAAATGATGCTGAGTAAGAACTAATACTTTTCTAGCACCTGATTGTTTCTCTGTGATGCACTCTTGCTGGTCTGCAATGCAATGCAGCTAGCAGAGGGTCAAGCTGTCAGGAATAGCTCACAAGCCTGAGTGCCAATGTCAGGGCAGACTGTCAAGAAGCAGGGCCCAAACCCTAAATTGATTGTGAGTTCTATGCCTAGATTTCATCAACCAACTAACAAGTGTGAATTCCTTAAGCACTATAGCAACCTAACCATGGAGTCACACAGTCCCCTGGAGTACTCTGATCTATCTTGCCACCCAGACAAACTTGCCTTTATGATAGATGGTCCTTTACACCAAAAATCACAACAATATTCAGGTTACTCCCACTCACTTACCCCAGGTCAATTTCAACAGACCTCTCACCAAAAACACTTGTAGTAAACTAACTAAAGATATATTAACTAAGAAAAAAAGAAAGAGTTATTTACAAGATGAAAGCAGGTAAACATGGAAATACAAATGAGTTACAGTCTTAGATTCCAAAAGGTAATAGAAACTGCTGTGATAAGACAGCTTTCTATGTCCTTTTGAGCTAACCCAATCCCTTGCTCATGCTTGGAACTATTGCCTTCCACAAACCACAAACAGAATAGTAATACAGTTCCTTTTTCTGGTCAGGAATTTGTATTTACTTCCCCCAGAGTTGAAATTGATGAGACAAATGTTTGTACCCCTCTGCTGTCCATGGGTGTGTGGGAGAGGAGGGGGAGGCAATCAGCTAAGTCTTTGGTCCTTTGATGTTTCACAATGGCTCATTTGTTTTCAGTAGGCCTTCTTGTGTGCAGGACTAGCACTCCACATTAATTAATGTTTCTTTCCTGTTGCCAAGTTTCAGGGGTTTACAATGCAAATAATCAATATAACTTTATACTGTGGGATACAAATGTAAAATGTGAGATGAATAAATGCAGCATCCTACAAGCATTTAATCAAGTCTAAACAGTAAACACATTCTTATAAACTTAACATCTATTTTAACAGTGCTAACACACAGGTGAGCCAGACTGGTTTCCAGCGATGCACAGTGGTGCTCGAACCCTTTTAACAGTGGGGGTGCTGAAAGCCAGCCCCCTTACCCCTGTCTGTGGCCACCCACAGATGGGGCCGGGAGCAGTGCCGAGTGTCTGAGAGGAGAGGACACAGACGGGTAAGGGGGAAAAGGCTGGGGGCGGGCATGGGGCCAGGAGAGGAGCCCCGGCAGCAGGACTAGTGGCCAGGTCCCTAGGAGCAGAGCCCCAGGAGCAGGGCCCTGGGCACAGGGACAGTTGCCAGGGAGCGGGGCCAGTGGCCCAAGACCAGAGCCCCGGGTGTGGGACTGAGAGTGGGGCCCTGGGCACGGGGCCCTGGCACAGGGCCAGCAGCCGGGGGGATGGGAGACAGTTGTTGGGACCCAAGCCACGGGCACAGGGCTGGGGAGCAGAGTCCTGGGCACTGAGCCAGCGGCTGCTGGGGAGCAGGGCCAGCAGCTGGGACCCAAGGCCCGGGCTGGGGAGTGGAGGCCCGGGCAGCCCCGCGCAAAACCTGGGGGTGCTGCAGCACCCTTTGCACCCTAGTTCCCATGCCTATGGCTATGCATTTGTCGGTGTTCAGTGAGGCTTAGAGGCCTTGGTATGAGCTAGCATCTGGTCTGCCAACATCTCCCAGAGATCAATTTTTATCAATTTTTTTTTCATGGTTTGTGTGTATAAAAACATCTTCTGTATTTTCCACAGTATGCATCCAATGAAGTGAGCTGTAGCTCACGAAAGCTCATGCTCAAATAAATTGGTTAGTCTCGAAGGTCCTACAAGTACTCCTTTTCTTTTTGTGAATACAGACTAACATGGCTGTTACTCTGAAACCTATCAAATTAGAGTCATTGGGAGCCCCTCAACTGTCACAAACTATAAAAATCATTCCAGCTATGAAACAGCTTAGACCTTAAGAGTAAAAAGTATTAAGTTTTATGAGGGTAGCTTTTATTGTATAATTTTTATGAAGTGAAGTTTAAAATTACAACAAAGCTTTTCTCGCTGTAAAATGGTTTTGTTCTTCTAGAACAGATCCATGCTCTTGTGATGTGCCTGCACGCCTCACATCTTTGTCCGAACCTTGAGAAAGATGGATGACTGGGGGCCACACTATTGCACTGAATGATCTGACCTGAGGATACATAAAGAGATGCAGCCTTGAAACACAGCTTAATTTTATAGATGTGTGGGAAACTATAGTAAAGCCCATCTAAACTTTATCCAGCTGCTTTCTATTGGCTGTAACTTATCTGTAATCTTTCACTTGTGTTTCCTAGTTAATTTTCTGTGACTTTTAGAGTAATTGTGTCATTGCACAGCTTTATTTTTTTCAGATGGTTGCTAGGGATACCAGCATTCCATTGCTACTCTTTAGCAGAATACTCCCTCCTGACAAACCTAATGCTGCATGAAATATCCACAGCTAATGATGTTTAGAGAAGGTCATTTGGTTATGGGATGCATGCAGAAGGCAGAGTTAAGGGGAACAAAGTAAAGTTTCTGATGTGTGGTCTGGAGTGTATGGTAGTTGTTCTAATAGTGAGGTATATGACTCTAGATAGAGGGGTAGAGGTTATTATGTCCCCTTTCTGCACGATGAAGAGAAAGTGTTTAAACAGAGATCTACTGTCTCTGAGGTAAGTTCTCTAATGAGGGCCAGCCTTAGACCAAATGGCACCCCTTCCATTTGCTAAACTTTTGAATACCTTATTTTTTATTGCATCTGTAGCCTATTTCACAATTTTGGTGCAATAGTTGCATACGTGATTTATCCCTGTCATATAAGATGATAAATTTGCATGCTAGAATCTGTAAATCTAGGAGGTTCAAGGAAAACTTAGTTCTCAGAAAGTCTGGAAGTTTCCACAAGATTCTACAAAGGTCCAGAACATTGTAGGAGGTTAGTGAAAAATGAATCCACATATGGAATACTTGAAACATTTTACTTCAAACATCTTATTTTCCCTTTTGTTGCTATCAACAAAAACAACACTTTGAGCTCAGTGCCTCCCAAGCCCAGCATCCCAGGCTATCACCTGTCCCTTCAACTGGCTCTTGCTCTAACCATTTGGTTATGGGATGTTCTAATGTGGGTCCCCCTCAATCTCTCCTATTGAAGTTGTTCCATTTTAATTAAATAAAAAAAATTAAGTACGTGGGCCAGAAAGAGTGAGAATCACTCTGCAGCCCAGTGGCCCTCAGGGCTTACAGTGCTAGGAGCCTCTTTGAAGCCCAAACTTGGGCTTGTATCTCAGTCAAAGGGAAAGGACTTAGAACACACACTTCTTGTCAGCATCTTTCACTGATGGATGAGGTGGATGAGGCTTTCTTCCGGCAACTCGCAGAAGCTACTAGATTGCATGCCCTGGTTCTCCTGGGGGACTTTAATTTTCCTGATATCTGCTGGGAGAGCAATACAGCGGTGCATAGACAATCCAGGAAGTTTTTGGAAGGCGTAGGGGACAATTTCCTGGTGCAAGTGCTAGAGGAGCCAACTAGGGGGGGAGCTTTTCTTGACCTGCTGCTCACAAACCAGGAAGAATTAGTGGGGGAAGCAAAAGTGGATGGGAATCCGGGAGGCAGTGACCATGAGTTGGTTGAGTTCAGGATCCTGACACAGGGAAGAAAGGTAAGAAGCAGGATACGGACCCTGGACTTCAGGAAAGCAGACTTCGACTCCCTCAGGGAACGGAAGGGTAAGATCCCCTGGGGTACTAACATGAAGGGGAAAGGAGTCCAGGAGAGCTGGCTGTATTTCAAGGAATCCCTGTTGAGGTTAGTAAATATGGCAGGCGACCAGCTTGGCTTAACGGTGAAATCCTAGAGGATCTTAAACATAAAAAAGAAGCTTACAAGAAGTGGAAGGTTGGACATATGACCATGGAAAAGTATAAAAATATTGCTCGGGTATGTAGGAATGAAATCAGGAGGGCCAAATTGCACCTGGAGCTGCAGCTAGCAAGAGATGTCAAGAGCAACAAGAAGGGTTTCTTCAGGTATGTTGGCAACAAGAAGAAAGCCAAGGAAAGTGTGGGCCCCTTACTGAATGAGGGAGGCAACCTAGTGACAGAGGATGTGGAAAAAGCTAATGTACTCAATGCTTTTTTTGCCTCTGTCTTCACTAACAAGGTCAGCTCCCAGACTGCTGCGCTGGGCATCACAACATGGGGAGTACATGGCCAGCCCTCTGTGGAGAAAGAGGTGGTTAGGGACTATTTAGAAAAGCTGGACGTGCACAAGTCCATGGGGCCGGACGAGTTGCATCCGAGAGTGCTAAAGGAATTGGCGGCTGTTATTGCAGAGCCATTGGCCATTATCTTTGAAAACTCATGGCGAACGGGGGAAGTCCCGGATGACTGGAAAAAAGCTAAAGTAGTGCCAATCTTTAAAACAGGGAAGAAGGAGGATCCTGGGAACTACAGGCCAGTCAGCCTCACCTCAGTCCCCGGAAAAATCATGGAGCAGGTCCTCAAAGAATCAATCCTGAAGCACTTACATGAGAGGAAAGTGATCAGGAACAGTCAGCATGGATTCACCAAGGGAAGGTCATGCCTGACTAATCTAATCACCTTCTATGATGAGATTACTGGTTCTGTGGATGAAGGGAAAGTAGTGGATGTATTGTTTCTTGACTTTAGCAAAGCTTTTGACACGGTCTCCCACAGTATTCTTGTCAGCAAGTTAAAGAAGTATGGGCTGGATGAATGCACTATAAGGTGGGTAGAAAGTTGGCTAGATTGTCGGGCTCAACGGGTAGTTATCAATGGCTCCATGTCTAGTTGGCAGCCGGTGTCAAGTGGAGTGCCCCAGGGGTCGGTCCTGGGGCTGGTTTTGTTCAATATCTTCATAAATGATCTGGAGGATGGTGTGGATTGCATTCTCAGCAAATTTGCGGATGATACTAAACTAGGAGGAGTGGTAGATACGCTGGAGGGCAGGGATAGGATACAGAGGGACCTAGACAAATTGGAGGATTGGGCCAAAAGAAATCTGATGAGGTTCAATAAGGATAAGTGCAGGGTCCTGCACCTAGGACGGAAGAACCCAATGCACCGCTACAGACTAGGGACCGAATGGCTAGGCAGCAGTTCTGCGCAAAAGGACCTAGGGGTGACAGTGGACGAGAAGCTGGATATGAGTCAGCAGTGTGCCCTTGTTGCCAAGAAGGCCAATGGCATTTTGGGATGTATAAGTAGGGGCATAGCGAGCAGATCGAGGGATGTGATCGTTCCCCTCTATTCGACATTGGTGAGGCCTCATCTGGAGTACTGTGTCCAGTTTTGGGCCCCACACTACAAGAAGGATGTGGATAAATTGGAGAGAGTCCAGCGAAGGGCAACAAAAATGATTAGGGGTCTGGAACACATGAGTTATGAGGAGAGGCTGAGGAACTGGGATTGTTTAGTCTGCAGAAGAGAAGAATGAGGGGGGATTAGATAGCTGCTTTCAACTACCTGAGAGGTGGTTCCAGAGAGGATGGTTCTAGACTATTCTCAGTGGTAGAAGAGGACAGGACAAGGAGTAATGGTCTCAAGTTGCAGTGGGGGAGGTTTAGGTTGGATATTAGGAAAAACTTTTTCACTAGGAGGGTGGTGAAACACTGGAATGCGTTACCTAGGGAGGTGGTAGAATCTCCTTCCTTAGAAGTTTTTAAGGTCAGGCTTGACAAAGCCTTGGCTGGGATGATTTAATTGGGGATTGGTCCTGCTTTGAGCAGGGGGTTGGACTAGATGACCTCCTGAGGCCCCTTCCAACCCTGATATTCTATGATTGGGTAGCTAAGAGGAAGGCACTGCCAAGCATGCTGACTTTTGTGGATTGAATCTTAAGTTGCTTAGTTCTCCCCTTCATTGTATAAGGATATAAGGATATTGTATATTGCAGTGTTGTTCCTGTGATTGCCTAGTTATCTAAATCCTTTTGAGAATCTGGGTCCTTGTGTCTTAGGGTACTTTAGTTGGCAGTGGGAGACTGGTGTTCACATCGCTGTTCAAGAGCAGGGTATAGGAGAGAAACCTCAATAGTAATGGGAAAAATGGTTATTAATAAAATGTACAGCTTATTCTTATGTTAGGTCATTACAATTTTGCCTGGACTGTTATTGAATTTTAAGAGACATCTACAATTATGTTTATACCCAGGATGCTTAGAAAATATAATGACACATACTTATGATTTTGGTTACTTATTTTATTACATAAAATGTCAGGCTAGCTTAAAGAAACTTCAGAAGGCTTTTGCTTTCTGTCAAGTAGTGGCCAGTTCCCAAAGTGTTAAAGGAGATAACATCCTTGGCCATAAAACATCAAAGAGTGTTTACACATACTCTAAAATGCAGCTTTTACAATTTCTGCCTTGTTTTAACTTCCTATGCTATTTTTCTTTATGCTTCATTTTAAATGATGCATGTAAACTTTGGTTATCGAGATATGTGCTTTCTATGAAATATTTAAATAGAAGTCTCTAGTTGCAAGTTGTAAATATGCTGTAAATGATGGGTCATAAATCAAAGGACCATACTGGTAAAAAAAAAGCTAGCACAATCAAAGAACATAACAACTGGCATAGATGTGGCTTTATTTCAAACAAGAAACCTTGCAAAATATTTGTTTTAGAAAGAGTCCTGACTTTAAAACTATGCAAGGATGCAAAAACAAATTGACACTGAAGATCCTTATGAGAAGCCAGAAAACCAGATGATCAAAGTGGGCTTTCCTTTTCCCCTTATGCTCCCTAATCCCATTACCCCCGCAAAAAAAGCACCTCATTTATTTGGTATAAAGTTCTTATTGAAAGTAATTTCTTCTATAAGAACTCTAAAGCCTTCAAAGCCTTCAAGAGAAATTTGATGGGTGGAAAATGTTTTACAAAATACATTAGTTACTCCTAAATAATCATGCTTCCTCTCAACAGTGCAAATCAGTATTACTTCAATACTTAAGATAACAAGCTTCTTTTGAAATATGCATTTGCAAATGTTTTATCTAAACACAAATCTTCTACTGTAATAACTTCCTATATTGCTGTGTAAATGGTACTATGCTTTATGTACCGACATTGAATCTAGCTTACTAAACTGGCTACTAATACAAGAAGTCATCTGAGTATAGAATATTCATATTAATTGGGAAATTAATTAGATATTTGGCAAGGCTTAAGCAAGTCCATCATCCAACTCCACAAAAAAAGAGTGACCTCTTTTGAAAGATTGTTAAGACGAAAGGACAATGACTACTCAAGTTTAAAGCACACTAAGAATTAATGAAGTTTTAAATAGCTATTTTGAAAATTGGAAACTTTATATCTGACATGAGGATGTGTGGCCTTAATTTAAGCAGAATTTCAGTTCCTATTAGACCCTGATAGAATTGAAAGAGTATTTCAGAAAATGGACTACAGAAAATCAAGAGTTAAAACTCTATCTCTGAAGATGTTTGGAGACATTCTTGTCACCAGAAACAAAGGAAATCAGAAGTATGTTCCATATGCATTAAACAGACTGTATTTGTGAGCTGAAGATTTTACTAAGGCCAAGATATGAAAGCACTGAGGGACAGCTGCTCACAAAAAGTTAGGCACCTATGTGCTTATTTTAGGCACCTAAGTACCAGTTTTGGCATCACAGGACTACAGATTCATACTCTATAACCTCCCTCCCCCAATGACTATTTGAGTATTTATACACAGTGGAACAGTCGTTGGGCCAAAGAGTGAGGGAATGACTGTAGTCCTGCGGTTAGGGCAATTACTCAAACGTGGGAGACTCAGGGACTAGTCCCCTTCTTCAATCACTCTTACATTATTTAAGCCACAGTGGAACAACAACAACAGGAAAGACTGAGCAAGCCCCACATCCAAATACTCCATAGCTCAGTAGTTAGCACACTCTCTTGAGAGGTGGGAGACAACTGTCCAAATCCTTTTGCTCTTTTCGGCAGAAGGGATTAATTGAAACTTGGCCTCCCACATCTCAGGGATTGATTTAATCAGAGGGCTAAAAACTATAAGGTTGGCTGCTCTGCCGCCTCCTGGCTTCTGTCTAAAACAGCATAAGGTGCCTAAGGTCTTGTCTCCCTCAAGCCCAGACTTAAACATCTATCTGTGTGAGAAGGTGGGGCTTAGCTGACACCTCTCTGGTCAGCTCCCATTGGCTATCTTACATGGCTCCCTGAGTAGCATACTAACTTGTGGATCACAGTCTAAGTCACCTCTCTCTCTCCCCATTCATAGAATCACAGGGTTGGAAGGGACCTCAGGAGGTCATCTAGTCCAACCCCCCACTCAAAGCAGGAGCGATCCCCATTTTTTGCTCTAGATCCCTAAATGGCTCCCTCAAGAATTGAACTAACAACCCTGTGTTTAGCAGGCAAATGCTCAAACCACTGAGCTGTCCCTTGCTCTAATTCACTGTATAGGGGTTAGGAATGTAACTTAGATTTTGAGAATTACAGTGATTTTCCCGGTGCCTAATAATTATAATTGATTGATAATTGATAATTGAAAATAGTTACAAATGAATATATTTAGAAAGTCTTTATCTTGAGCTTGGATGTGAAGGCAGATGACCTTCTGCATTTGCACAAGAGCCCTACGTGTCTTTTTGTTTGTCCAATCACACAAGCTAGTCCCTTAAGGCCTTTTCTACACACACACACAAATGTTCTGACTGTGGATGGAATTAGAAAGGGCATAGGTGAGGATCAAATGCTGTTTATTAAGTGACTAATTAACAGGGGAGTGGGAGAACATAAATCATCAAGAGTCGCCCAAGTGACATTTAACCTGATAGGGTTAATATAGGATATCAACTCTTTTGCGTTAAACCATATTGTGACACTGCATCCCATATTCTTCATAGTGATATGATTATATATTATTATGATATGATTATGACCTCATTATGATGTATTTTATGCAAATTAAGTCATGTGAGGTGTCATTGGAAAAGTTATGTTTTGCTGAACCTGATTATCCTATTTATATGCATATATCATTTTTGTATCTGCAGTTATGAATATTGACTATGTATCTGTATTTCAAATTTAGTTACACCTGGGTAATGGCCACTAGACAAGATGCTTTCAGTTTGGATAGTGGGTGAGAAAGGGCCTATTCAGGGAAATGGGCCATTAGGAAAAAACAATAGGCCTTCGGAGACGCTTATTTACCACCTGGTGATGAGCCTTCCTGAGAACGCTCCAAATAGCCTGTGAGTAATGGCTGCTATGACTCTACAAGGACATGTGACTGGACTACATGATGCTGTACTCCACCTTGGGATGTTAGTATTTTACCACAGACTTGTCTGGGAACCAAGCCTTGAAACAAAGGGTTCTTGCCATATGCAAAAGCTATATAAGGCAGGGAATGACATCATCTGGGGCTCTTCACTCCCCACACAAGAAGACTCTTGGAAACACCTGAGGAACAAAGATTGAACTGGGGGAAGTGCTGGACCCAGGGTAAAAGGATGTCTAGCCTGTGAATGAAACACCTGGGGATTCCAAGCTGTAAAGCAAGTGCAGCTTGGTCCTTAAGAATCTGCTTGTATCATTTCTTAGGGTGAGAAGCTGCTAATTTATATCCAATCTATCTAGTATATTAGGCTTAGTATGTGTTTTTTGTTTATTTGCTAGGTAATCTGCTTTGATCCATTTGCTATCCCTTATAATCACTTATAATGTATCTTTTGTAGCTAATAAACTTGTTTTTGCTTTATCTAAACCAGTGAGTTGGAGTGAAGTATACGGGAATCATAGCTCAGGGGCAAAGGCTGGTGTATATTCCTCTCCACACTAAGGGAGGCAGCAAACTTTATGAGCTTACACTGTACAGTTCCCTATGCAGCGCAAGAGGGTATGATTTTGGGTTTATACTCCAGAGAGTGTGTATGCCTGGGGAGTTGGGAGTTACCTGAGCTGTAGCCTTTCCATTGTTGGTTCACTACAGGAGCTGGACAGAGATCCTGCATGTAACTGCAGCTGGGTGTAGCCCTACTTGTATGAAGGCTGGTAAAAGTGCAGGCTGGAGGGCTTTGCATCTTGTCACAGCAATACAGTGTGAGAGGGAGCACAGGCTGATGTTCCAGGGCCTCTGTGGTATCCCAGTTCCAGGTGGCACCCAGTGGGGGACCCGTCACATATATACCCCGGCCCCTTTGAGATGTTATGAATGTCAAAGGTTTGGGCATGTGATGGCTGTCCATTGGGGAAAATGTGATGTGGCAGATTTGGAGGAGAACACTTGTATGAGAACTGTATGGTAGGAATAGAACTAAAATGGAGCAATTGTGGAGATATACACAGTGCAGCATACAAACGGGTATTGTAGCAGAATGAGCTAAAGAGATACATTAAATAAAAACTATTCAGAAAATATCCAGTGCAGAAGCTACCAAAATATAATCAAAGTGGAATGTGGAGAAGGGGGGAAATGCCAGTGAGGGAAAAGAACTACGGGTACAAAACCACACATTTCAGTACAGCAAAGAGGAAGGGGAATAGATGAGGATGTGTTGCTTGTGGGCAAAAAGAAACTTATGATATATATGATGAGGTGATTACTTGCACTTTACAGACAAGGAAGAAGCCTGAAAAAACAAAAATTATAACAAAAGCAGCAGAAAAGTATTTGCGTATAAACAGTTTCTTGATGGACTGCCTTCATGCAATTTTAAATGAAGGCACTAATGCAGTTTAAACAACGGAGTACTACCTTTTTTTGCTGAAATGCACTCTTTGAAATGGAAAACAAAACTGATGTGATATGTGTATAAGGAACATGGTAAGTGAGAAAATTTATATTTAGACTTTCAGGGTAGGTGGTAATCATGGAGCAACGGAGCTGTTGAGAGCCACGCAAGCTGAGGAGCCTATAGACTTCAGAAAAGCCCGAGCTACTACATCCAGGATGGGGAAGGAAGTAGCTCCGGGGGAATTAGTCATTGTCCTCGGTGGTGTCAGCGTGTTTCGGACAGATGCTCCGCTGACCCAGTGGTGAGCACTCTTGCCACTGCTAGGGCTCTGAGCTGAGACCCCAGGTGGTGGCCCACACCCCCTGACTGGCTACTAGGCCACACAGCCCTGCTGAAAAGGGCAGTCATACTGAATCTGGCCACTAGGCCATGCAGCCATATTTACTTGGGCCCTTAGTCTGCACAGCTCTGTTGAAGAGTACAGCCCTACTGACTCTGGCCATTGGGGCACACAGTCCTGAAGGAGAGGACAGTTATATGGACTTTGGTCATTGGCCCACTCAGCCCTTAGGAAGGACCATCATATTGACTTTTGCTCCTAGGCCACGCTATCTGGACACAAGGGGTGATTGTACAGACTCAGCTATGGGGAAATAATAACCCTCACCTCACCCCAAGAGAGGACAGGGTGCTCTTGCCCCACAACAGTCAGATAGATAATGTCAAGACTACATGCAAAGATAGGATGAATCTGCTTCAAAGTATTGCTGGGAACAATTGGAGTGTAGATAAGAACATATTGTTGATGCTGTGATTAATAAAACCAGTATAGATTATGGATACTAAACCTTTAATTCAGCTTCTAAATCAACACTAAAAAAATTAGACCTGGCCCAGGTCCAAGCTCTGCAAATTGCATGCTGTGCAGGTATTACAACTCCATTGTGTATGTATCAGTTGGAGAAATTCCTGTACATTTAAGGATGAAATTGTTACATTTAACCTTTTGGGCTACGGTTAATGGAAGTCGTGAAGATAGAGTATTAAGCGAATATAGGAGGACTGTTGGGAATTTAGCAGACAAGAAGTAACTGGGAGTCACAAACTCCCACTTGCTAACAGGGTCAAAAGGTGGGTAAAAGACTCGCGTGAAAACGAAGGACTGGAAAAAATGAAATTTTTAATCATGGGAAATCCTACTATAACTAGATGGTCATCTCTCCTGTTGTGGATTTGGAATTATAGAATAAAACAAAGGGAAGAGCCAGGCTGTCACATAGGACAGTTAAGTTTTTTGAGTTTATATGTGGCAAATAATACCAGCGTTGCCAAATCTAAACTGACTTCTCCGGATATGACAACACAGGTAGAATGTGAACTACATTTTGTTTCCCTGAATTTAGAATTAATAGATCTATGAGACTATCTGATTCTGTGGCCATTATGACAGCCAAATGGATAGCACGGCACGGACCTGGATAAGGAACATATGCCCAACTATAACTGCTATCCTATTTGACTCTTTATCAGGTATAATGATGATTATACAGGTTTCAGAGTAACAGCTGTGTTAGTCTGTCTTCGCAAAAAGAAAAGGAGTACTTGTGGCACCTTAGAGACTAACCAATTTATTTGAGCATGAGCTTTCATGAGCTACAGCTCACTTCATCGGATGCATTTCCACGGTATGCATCCAATGAAGTGAGCTGTAGCTCACGAAAGCTCATGCTCAAATAAATTGGTTAGTCTCTAAGGTGCCACAAGTACTCCTTTTCTTTTTGCGATGATTATACAGGGAGCCTCAGAAAGCAGGGCAAGAAATGGTCCTCTACTCTGGCCAAGGAAGATTAGTGGGCTGCAAAAACCAAATGTGGGAGTGAGAGGACATGAGAACACTAGCCCTAAGATAAGAGATGAAGGAAAGAATAGCAGGTGCAAAGAGGCCTAGGGAATGTAGCAGCAATTAAAGGAAAGAGCACGTGGATGTTGTTTATAGGGTCCCTGGGTTTTAGCCCAGAGTAGTGAGTGGGCCCAGATTCCCCCACTTACAAAGTAGTCTAAGCTCCAAGCAGGGGACAAGGTTCCATTAGAGGCCCAGAATAATGGATGGATTTAAAGTGCCAAGGGATGAGGCTGGTAAGGGCAGATAATTTCTTTGAACTTTTGGTATGCTAAAAGGAGTTAATCCATTTTGACTGTGTGACTTGTCTGGAAACCTGAGTCACTGAAGACCCACCTAGTGAGGTTAGCAATGTACAGGGGACTCTGGTAGCAGGAAAAAGATTGCAGTATCACACCCAGCTGCTAAGAGGCACTCAGGAGGTGAGTGCCGCCCTGCCCACATCACAACCTGGTAGCAGATGTGGGGCGTAGAAAGAAAGAAGGGGCTGCAGTGTGGAAGCCTGCAGTCACGCTCTGGAAATAGAGAGGGAAAGGAGGAAATCCGGGGGAGAGTAGAAGCTCTGGGATCCTGGGAAGGGGTCATCAGATCAGGTGGAGCTATTCCCCAAGATATAAGAATTTGACCCAAAGTTGAGTAGAGACACCAGGACAGAGTGTTATTTTTGCAGATAGTAAGTTGCTTTTTAATCAACAGAAACTACAAAAGGTGTATGCCTTATACAAGGTTTGGATTGGCCCTTTATGCAGTAGTACGGTATACTAACATATTTCTCAGCTGCCATATTGTACTTCAGAATCTTAGCTTTCATGTAGTTATAGAATCATAGAATCATAGGACTGGAAGGGACGTCAAGAGGTCATCTAGTCCAGTCCCCTGCACTCATGGCATGTAAGCTTTGGTTGCAAGGAAAATACTTCAAAACTTTGAACTGAGCATCATAACCAATGTGCAGATGTCATAGTGAGACTGAAGATGGAATAGAAAAATAGCCCTGAGAAAGGTGAACTGCTTCATCCAGCTCACTGAGGGGTTAACTCAGATGTCCAGTATTCATGATTTAAATGTCAAGGCAGTACAAGTCTTGTGGACAGCGGGGAAGGAGGAGATGTGATATATCTCAACTTTACTATGATTTTTCATACCATCTCATGTGACCTCATACGTAAAGAGGGAAATTTACCTTAGACCAGTGGTCTCCAACGTTTTTAAGCCCAAGATCACTTTTTGAATTTAAGGGCAACCCAGGATCTACCCCGCCCCTTCCCTGATGCCTCACCCCACTCACTCCATCCTCTCCTCTCTCCATCGCTCACTCTCCCCACCCTCTCTCACTGAGGTGGTGAGGGCCAGGCAGCGCGGATGAGTTGGCCGGGGTAGTGCTTTAACATGGGCTCCATACAAGCTGTTACGACTTCTTACCGGTATGCCGTACCGGCCCGTACCAGCTCACTTTCACCCCTGACCCATGGACACGTTCAAACCCCATCAGGGGATAGCTAGTCTCAAGGAGCCCTGGAGCTAAGCAGCACACACAGTCAACTTTTAGCAGCACCTCATTTTGGAAATTACCAGGGGTGGAGCTTCACCCCCTGCTCAACTGTTTCGGACTCTTAGATAAGTCCTGGGAAAAGAGGACTTTGGAGATGTTTCTCATTGTGTTTTGCCCTCTTCCATCAGGTTCTGTTTTATTGTTGATGTAGACTCTATAATTGTTTAGCAAAGCATCAATACCTTTGGTCACAAGGGATGTGCACTTCCTTTTCCACAATCACACTCCAGCCCTCTTGGAGCACAAGCTCATTCTCTGCTCACCAAAAACCTCCTCTATCTGGAGGTGGGGATTTACAGGTACTTGATAGTTTTTGATAAATTGTATAGTGAATTGCTTGATTACACTTTACTTAATTATTTCATTATAAAATATACGAAAGAGACCAAATAACCAATGTCAGTCAGGTTTATTAGTATGGTACAGGAAAAATGTTGTATGTGATACCAGTCTTTGAAGAGCAGTGATGTTACATTCACCTTTCACAGAAATTACACATTTAACCTGGTAATATATGATTTTACAAATTACATATTTCTTTACACGTCACTAAAATAGAATGCATCAGTTTGTTCCAGTTTCCTAACTTTTTGTTTTGTTCATTCCTTATCTTTGGTTTGGATACTAGCATTCCAGGTACTGATCTGTGAAGGTACTTTCCTACCTTGTACTAAGACACAGAACAAATGCATCTTGATTTTGACAAGTTTTTCTTATCTGCTTGTGCCAAATGCTTACCTCACCAAATGCAAAATGTTACTTATTTAGCATAAGTGATACTTAGCATAAGTGAACAGGATTATTGCACAGGCTTGTTTAGACTATATCACTGTCACAATATTTGTGCTTAATGTTGTTGGTGCTAAATGCATACTAATATATATATGGTGCGAATAATATACATTATTAATAATACATATAATTATTTATATGTATGTTCTGTATTTATGCTAACCATCATATATTAGTCAACACACCACACAAATTACTGACCTTATCAGTATTAACTTACAACACCTTGCACCTAAGGGGTTGATGGGAGAGGAAAAGTGTCATATTGCTCAGCCTACTGGTGAATGCCTAAAATATTGTTTCAGAACTCTTCCCACTAATACAAATGAATGATTGAGAAGCTTAAGCCAATTTCCATATGTTGTCTTCCTTTCCAATATTAGTTGTAATGTTTTGATTCAAGGCTGACACTAACAAAAATCAAAACAAAAGCTTCGGGAAGTTAGGTTTGCTAATATAAAACTGTTGCCATAAACAAGAGCGAATGAACAGATGTGATTTAAATGTCCTTTTAAATTCTTAGCAGCGCTAGATTTACTTAATATTCCATTTGTTCCTTATTCCCTCAGATATAGCAAGCAGGTAGTGTTCACAGCAATGGGAACAGCACTGTTGCTGCCAGCTTTGAGAGCTAAGCTTCATTTTTACAGTTCCGGTTTCATCAGTTTGTCAGTGTAAAGCATTCCAAACTCAATCAAGTTTTCTCAAACTTATCTCTAATAAAGGCATCAATGCATCGGAATAGACTTATCTGTTCAATATTAGGGATGTCTGTGGCTTCTGCTGATATTCACGTTCTGAAGTCTGGCATTCCCATATCTGAGTATTTGCATTTGGCAACAACATGACTTAACATAGAGCATACAATCCAGAATCCCCAGGGGGACTAACTTGAAGGGGAAAGGAGTCCAGGGGACTAACTTGAAGGGGAAAGGAGTCCAGGAGAGCTGGCTGTATTTCAAGGAATCCCTGTTGAGGTTACAGGGACAAACCATCCCGATGAGTCGAAAGAATAGTAAATATGGCAGGCGACCAGCTTGGCTTAATAGCGAAATCCTAGCGGATCTTAAACATAAAAAAGAAGCTTACAAGAAGTGTAAGGTTGGACATATGACCAGGGAAGAGTATAAAAATATTGCTTGGGCATGTAGGAATGAAATCAGGAGGGCCAAATCTCACCTGGAGCTGCAGCTAGCGAGAGATGTCAAGAGTAACAAGAAGAGTTTCTTCAGGTATGTTGGCAACAAGAAGAAAGCCAAAGAAAGTGTGGGTCCCTTACTGAATGAGGGAGGCAACTTAGTGACAGAGGATGTGGAAAAAGCTAATGTACTCAATGCTTTTTTTGCCTCTGTCTTCACTAACAAGGTCAGCTCCCAGACTGCTGCGCTGGGCATCACAAAATGGGGAAGAGATGGCCAGCCCTCTGTGGAGATAGAGGTGGTTAGGGACCATTTAGAAAAGCTGGATGTGCACAAGTCCATGGGGCCGGACGAGTTGCATCCGAGAGTGCTGAAGGAATTGGAGGCTGTGATTGCAGAGCCATTGGCCATTATCTTTGAAAACTCGTGGCGAACCGGGGAAGTCCCGGATGACTGGAAAAAGGCTAATGTAGTGCCAATCTTTAAAAAAGGGAAGAAGGAGGATCCTGGGAACTACAGGCCAGTCAGCCTCACCGCAGTCCCTGGAAAAATCATGGAGCAGGTCCTCAAAGAATCAATCCTGAAGCACTTGCATGAGAGGAAGGTGATCAGGAACAGCCAGCATGGATTCACCAAGGGAAGGTCATGCCTGACTAATCTAATCGCCTTTTATGATGAGATTACTGGTTCTGTGGATGAAGGGAAAGCAGTGGATGTATTGTTTCTTGACTTTAGCAAAGCTTTTGACACGGTCTCCCACAGTATTCTTGTCAGCAAGTTAAGGAAGTATGGTCTGGATGAATGCACTATAAGGTGGGTAGAAAGCTGGCTAGATTGTCGGGCTCAACGGGTAGTGATCAATGGCTCCATGTCTAGTTGGCAGCCGGTGTCAAGTGGAGTGCCCCAGGGGTCGGTCCTGGGGCCGGTTTTGTTCAATATCTTCATAAATGATCTGGAGGATGGTGTGGATTGCACTCTCAGCAAATTTGCGGATGATACTAAACTGGGAGGAGTGGTAGATACGCTGGAGGGGAGGGATAGGATACAGAAGGACCTAGACAAATTGGAGGATTGGGCCAAAAGAAATCTGATGAGGTTCAATAAGGATAAGTGCAGGGTCCTGCACTTAGGACGGAAGAACCCAATGCCCCGCTACAGACTAGGGACCGAATGGCTAGGCAGCAGTTCTGCGGAAAAGGACCTAGGGGTGACAGTGGACGAGAAGCTGGATATGAGTCAGCAGTGTGCCCTTGTTGCCAAGAAGGCCAATGGCATTTTGGGATGTATAAGTAGGGGCATAGCGAGCAGATCGAGGGACGTGATCGTTCCCCTCTATTCGACATTGGTGAGGCCTCATCTGGAGTACTGTGTCCAGTTTTGGGCCCCACACTACAAGAAGGATGTGGATAAATTGGAGAGAGTCCAGCGAAGGGCAACAAAAATGATTAGGGGTCTAGAACACATGGCTTATGAGGAGAGGCTGAGGGAGCTGGGATTGTTTAGCCTGCAGAAGAGAAGAATGAGGGGGGATTTGATAGCTGCTTTCAACTACCTGAAAGGGGGTTCCAAAGAGGATGGCTCTAGACTGTTCTCAATGGTAGCAGATGACAGAACGAGGAGTAATGGTCTCAAGTTGCAGTGGGGGAGGTTTAGATTGGATATTAGGAAAAACTTTTTCACTAAGAGGGTGGTGAAACACTGGAATGCATTACCTAGGGAGGTGGTAGAATCTCCTTCCTTAGAGGTTTTTAAGGTCAGGCTTGACAAAGCCCTGGCTGGGATGATTTAACTGGGAATTGGTCCTGCTTCGAGCAGGGGGTTGGACTAGATGACCTTCAGGGGTCCCTTCCAACCCTGATATTCTATGATTCTATGATTCTATGAATAGAAAGGAAAGAGTGTGATAATGTAGTGTGATATGTTAATTGACATGACACTAACCCTTGCAAGCAAAACATCTCAATTTGAACGGACTTCCCCCAATCCTAAAACCAGATTTTAGCTGCAATATTGTGCTGTCAGTGGGTGGCACCATGGCAGCAAATAAGAACAATATTTTTGGGTGAGAGAGTAAGACTGTGGTCCACTTCCCTACTTCCCATCCCCAGCTTCCTCGAGCTACTGAAAGTTAATGCTCACATAGTTAGTACAATATTGCTACATTAATTCTCAAAAACCCTCCTAATCAGTCCATTTTGGTGCATGATATTAAAAAAGTCACATTTTTATTCACTAATAAATTAGGTTTAGGTACTAGAGGTCTAAACATAAATTCTTTTACTATCAATAATCACTGGCTTTACTTCAAACTGTATCTTTCTAGAGAGACCAAAGTCATTACTAACTGATGGCTATTTAGTGGCCTAGAGGTACATGAAAGGAGTTGTTGGACCCGTGTAGCTCCTATGGGACATGTGTCCATTTTTTCCATCACAAAAAATCAGCATTGCTAACTAGAATTCTCATTAGTGGTCAAACGAATCACCAAGGACAAGATTGTTTCAGAGCTAAGGCACATTAGCAGGGCAGCATACACTGCCATTCATTATGCTATTTTTTCTGAAAATAAACTATAGTCTTCAGTTTTCAGTGCTCTCATCCTGAAACATATTGTAGACACTACATTCTCCTTTCTAAAAACGTAAAAGTAACACAATTAAAGTAGGTTTCAGAGTAACAGCCGTGTTAGTCTGTATTCGCAAAAAGAAAAGGAGTACTTGTGGCACCTTAGAGATTAACCAATTTATTTGAGCATGAGCTTTCGTGAGCTACAGCTCACTTCATCGGATGCATACCGTGGAAACTGCAGCAGACTTTATATACACACAGGAGGAGGTATTGTTTCATATTCTCTGTGTGTATATAAAGTCTGCTGCAGTTTCCACGGTATGCATCCGATGAAGTGAGCTGTAGCTCACGAAAGCTCATGCTCAAATAAATTGGTTAGTCTCTAAGGTGTCACAAGTACTCCTTTTCTTTTTACAATTAAAGTAGTGGCTATGGAATATGTATATGTAAGATGACAAACCGGGGGGAGGGTGGGACACTGTATCCAGACACACTAAGGTGCTATTGGTTTTTCATTAAAGCTGGGATTTTCAAAGGAACCAAGGGAGTTAGGCACCCAATCCCCACTGAATTTCACTTATATTTGGGCACCTTAGAGTCTTCTGAACATTCAACCCTAATAGATTTAGATTGTTCTTGTCACTAAGTACCTTCTGGTGATTCCTTTAGACAGACTGAAATCTGGCTGTCCATCCATAATTTTATACATGACCCTGCATCTGAACAATTTTTAATAAGGATATATTAATATAAAAACAATAACTTCTGTCCTTTGAGCAAGCTTGGTACAGACGATTGGTAACATGACAAGATAGTAACAACAAAGGAATTTGAGACCATGCTTTGTTATAGTGCCCTTGCCATTGGATTTTTTTCAGAAGTACAGACAATTTATGGAACATTTTACAAAACCTCTTTCTGATACAGAAAGCCAGAGAAATTTTCTCTAACAGAAAAAATCAAGTGTAAAAACAAGAACCAAATCTTAACCACTTCCCTTATCTTGTACAGGTCCAAAGAATACAATTTTATGTGATTTTATGGATTCTCATAGTAAATGCTATTTGTATTGGGAAGTATAGTTTCTTTTGTTGGGTGTATATTGAATTATTTCAGTGAAGTGGAACAGTTCTGAATATGTGGCAAAAAATAATGTTAAATGCAGATTCTGGCTCCAATAAATCTTTTGTTAACTCTGCAGACTATGTGCTTTCCTAGATTATTTTAAATTAGCACATAGAAAGGTTCTGAGTTTAAATTTAATGGAATGACTGCTTCTTTTTTTGTAGTAAATTATAAAATTTCCCCTATGTCATAGTTATATTTGCGGTGATTACACTGGTGACCCTGTTATAGGAACTTAAATTAGAACTTATCATCTTTCTTCATAAAAATCATATTGTCAGATTCTCATGTATCACCTTTAGGATCAGAAATGACGAAATACTAACATTCTGCCCTGAGCACCGTCTTTCTAATTTAATTTTACAATGACACCCTCTGCATGAAAAGGAGATCTTTTTTATTTTTGATTGTGATTATAATTCTTTCCACAGATCTGATAGTGACACAGGAGTTACCATACCAGACTAGAGCTATGGCTAATATTGACCAACTTCTTCCTCTGGTTATGGGTGGCCTATCCTGAAGAGAAGATGGAAATATCCATAACACACATGACCAGTTGCAATAGGGGAAGATGTGTGTTCCCGTCCCCAGCTTTTGACGAGCTGATATGCTTTAATGGAAATATTGATAGCCCTTGTAATTTTATTTCACTGAGTATGAGTATAGATTCTATACTACAGAGGTTTTTACTGGGTGAAATTCAGTAACTGTCTGAGGAACACTGCCTCCCGTGTTCCCATTATGGCAATTCACCAATATACTGCTTAGTATGAACACCTTCAATGTAGTCCAATACTGCTCTTGATGACTAAATACCATGTTATTTGATTTTGACCACCGTTGCACATTGAGCAGACATCTTGATAAAGCTTCCATGATGAATAGCTAAAAACTTTCTTTATGAACAGCTAAAAATTCTACATCAATGTATATAAGTAATTTATGTTTCTCTTTCCAATATGCATTACCTTGCACTCAAAACAGTTAATTTCATCTCCCACTCTGTAGCCGCTATGAAGTAGTTAGTCTTGCCGGGAATCCCTTAGAATTAACCCTTCAATAAATAAAGACATAGTATTTAAACAAATTAACTAAAGTAACAACCTGAAAATGTTGCTCCCTCCCTGATAATCCACTCAGATCATTAGAACAAGGTGGAAAATGGAAGGGTCTATGAGATTTTGTAGATTTACATTGGCCAGAGTTGCAATCTGAGTAGCCATTACTCAGTCCCTCAAGAAAATATAGAGAAGGGCTTTACTCCCTCTTACTTTTCTGTATAGCCATGTAAGAAATCTGACAACCCAGACTATAAAACAAGTATGAGCCTGAGAATCACTAACTTTGCAATGGTATAGTATATGTACAATGAAGGCACCAATACACACCCCCTTCCCACCGGTAGTTTACTTCCCCTCCAAAACCACAGAAAATGTCTCACAAATTAGGGAAAGGACCAACTGCAAAGAGTATCACGTAAGTCAATAAAGATTTAAATTCCCTTTAGTACACAGGCACCGGCTTCCTCCAGGCTCCAGAGGTGCTCAACCCCCTCTTCCCTCCTTTGCCCCAGACCCAGCCCCCGCCTGACCTCTTCCCCCAATCTCTCACCCTGCCTTTTCCCTCCCCCACGCCACCATTGCCCTGCCTCTTCCCCACGTCTTCCCACCCAGTTCTTCCCCCTTCCCTGATCATGCCCCATCCCCATTTCTCTCCCTCCCAGCACCTCCTGCATTCCACGGAACAGCTGATCATGGGAGGTGCTGAGAGGGAGGAGGAGGAGTTGATTGGCAGGGTGTTTGTTGGGCAGGAGACACTGCGGTGGGGAGTGGGGAACGGGCTGCCGGTTGGTGCTAAGCACTCACTAATCTTTTTCCATGTGGGCTCCAGCCCTAGAGCACCCATGAAGTCAGCACCTATGCTTTAGTGTGGCGGGAAGGAAACCTCTTAACCCAACTTGAGTCATAAACAGATACATTTTTGTTCAAAAACTGTCTCTAGCATTGCTCAACAAAATGGCAAAGTATCCTGATGTAAACCAATGGATTAAAATACTAAAATGTGGCTGGATTTTGACATATGGACTCACCTGTGCTCTGGGGGCAGCATGGAGCCATGCTGCTTCTGAGGGAGCAGTTGCTGCATTACACTAAGGGTAGAGACTGCAGTGCTGGTGAGGGAAGGTTCTTATTGCTTCCCTGTCATCGCACAGATAAATATGGGCCAGGAAGAATGTGTTGTGAAATGTAAATCCTGGAGTCGTCATTGAGTCAAAACTCCCACTAAAGTCAGGGTTTGACCCATATTGCTTAGGTATATGAGAGCTACACAGAATAGAATTCAAATAACTTTCCCCATAAATCTGATGTATTCTGATGTATTTCTCCCAAAGAAGAAAAACAAATATGACTTGTTCCAGGATCCAGTTATTAATAAAATGTGTAGGCAGTTCAACCTAAGTTAGACAGTCAGTTATTCATCCTGTCCATTGAAGGTTCTGCTCCAAATTCCACCTCTCCATTCATTGTCCTGGTGTGCATTAATCCCAGATCCTGAGATTCTGCATAGGTAACAGTCCTGGCCCTTCAGAGTGTGTCTCTCCACCTTTTAATCACAAAGTTTTCATTTCCACTTTCATATTGTGTTAGGATTGACATGTTACCCAGGGTTTTCAGAACCCAAAGCAGTGGTAACTCAATTGTTTCTCTCCAGGCGGTGTCAGGAATAAATTAACAGAGACACAACTCCTTCATCTGATAAATGATTAGCACAAACAAGAGTGCTTTTACCTTAAACTACTCTTTATTAGGTCTCAAGCACACACCCAAACACATATGCTATAGCAGTAGGTTCAGACCATCCTAAACCTTTATATTTTCCAAAGTCTAAGATGGTTTTGAGGAATGAGCTGCCAGCCTGCTGGGGGCCCTCTTTCAGTCCAGCTGCTGGGGAGTTTTGGTGTCAAATCCTTGCCCAAAGAAAATCTTCCTTGGACTGCTCCAAAGCACTCTTCCTAACTAAGCGTTTTATAGAGTTTCTTCAAACAAAGCACATAACTCCTAATAGTTAAACAATTTCCCTAGCAACAGCCAATAGCAATTCATTATTCTCCTTATCAGCAAAGCAGCTTCAGCAAAAAAAAAAAACAAAAAAACAGACTAATACAGACAACCAGAATCAAGGTCAGTTTTCCACATTCCCCCCTCCCCTTCTCATGAATCTGTCCTGTCATTTTATTTATCCCAGTCAGTATACAACTGCATACAACTTGGCTGGAGCTTCTTTGGTATAACTAGGCTGGCAGAAACTCTAAGGCCTGATCACTAGGGCATCTGGTCATTGGACTGTCCTGCTATACATACCAACTAAAAAGTACTATATTCTTGGCTGGAAAGGCATAATTGCTCAGAATAACATATATTTGTTACAAACTGTATTGTAGAAAAGTTTTTGCCTTGGGACTCTCTGATGTGAGATTTCTGTGCTGCAGAGGCTCACAAATGGTGAGGATGATTTGTGGTTGCTTAGGGTCCTGGGAAGATGAGGAGCTGAAACAATGTTTGGAGAGAGTTGGTAAACAGGATTGGCATTGTCCTTTTGAGTGTAGCACATTAAAACAGGCTGCTGATTGCATTACTCTCAGAAAGTTGTTTGATCTTGCCATTTGCACATACTTACACCTACTCCTTTTAAATCCACAATAGGATTCTCAACCCAGCTATGCCCCCTTTGTGTCATCCAGGCAGCACAAAGTGGCTGCAATCCAGCCACAAATCACCAAGAAAGAATTTATCTGTTATAGGGGAACTCCAGTCTAGTTAATCTGTGCCCCTGCTGAGCCTTGTGCTTCTGTATTCCCATTCCGAGCATAGGGGGAGTGATGGGGAAGTGGAGATTATTGGGACTGGTGAGAGGGTGCAGGGGAGCTCTGCTCTATTATGACAGTCTTCCACTCTTGTTGGGCTCATCCTACACCAGTGGTGTAACTGGAAGGAGCTCTAAGTGCAGTCAGGGATGCAGATGGCCCTCAGGCTCAGGAAGCTATTACATGGGAACCTAATGCCCTCTACTCCTCACCTTCACTCCTCCTATCCTGTGCCAGGTGAAGCTCTGGAGCAAGAGTGAATCTGTCCTTAAAATTTAAGCAACATTCACTTATATATATAATCAACATTGCTTTTTAATATGGTTTTGTAGAGCATTTTTCAATTCCAATCTCTTTTGATTCTTCTCCTTTTTCATCTTGCAGCACCTTTTTGCTGGACAGGCTGTCAGGGTAGCTGTGCATTTTGGATGCTGCATTTGCTGCCTCACCATATGCTTTGGCTGATTTTTTTTTTTCTACTTGTATTTCTCCGCACAGGAACTTCTAAAAATTGTTGCCAGAAATAACACTGGTGAAATACCCAGTCCATGCAAATGTGTGAACCAAATTCATTAGGCAGCAGTGGTCTATCTTTTGGAAAAAATAAGTGGACATCAGGTAAAGGATATGTCACCAGGAAAGCCAAAAATGGGAATAGATCATTGGTACAGTAAATTAATTCAGTCAGGTTTGAAACTACTTTAGACAGGGTACAGATGTCAACAACAATATATTATCACCTCTCACAGCCAGTGGCTGACAGTTTCCTTTTATAAAATGAAATATGGTAGGAAAAGGGCCTGTTCAATATCTTGGTTCTTGTTTGTTTGTTCAGATCCCACTTTCCTGTGTATACATCCTCTATTACTTTTATTTATACCTTTTAGTTCAGTTTTCTTTTCCATTGACTTCTGTATGAATATTAATGTATGGCTTATTAAAGCTATGTAGAAAGTTCCCCCAGCCCTTTCAGGTATCTAGGGACAGATTCTGATATTTTTACTACCAGTTTTTTGGCTGGACTAACTCTGCTGACATATGAAAGTCAACAGAGAATTTGGTTCACTGAGTTGTACTTTACTTCATAAGTAAACTGATTTAAATTAGCTAGAGTAAGGGTCCACCTTACTTTACTCCATCTTAATTTGTAGATTGTCTCATAATTTTCAAGCCCTTACAAATGTGAAAGATACATCTCTTTCAATTTTCTTTGTAGTTTAGAGGCGTTTTTTGTAAGTTGTTAATGCTTCTGTTAGATAAGCTTAAAGTCTCTTCCAGTGACAGTACACTCAGGGAGAGTTGCTCGAGAAGTGATTTTTTTTTCCCTTCAAAAATTTCCATGAAAACATTTTTTTTTTCATTTTTGTTCAAATTCTCTGGTGCAAATATTCAGGTTTTCATCAAAACTTGAAAACCCCAAAAACTTCACTTAAAAACAAAACAGTTCCTTTTCCAGTTGCTGAATGCAAAATAAAGAAAAAAACATTTTGTATTATTTATATGAAAAGTCATACATTTTGAATGAAAATAGATTTTTCACTAAAATGTCCATTCTGTCAAAAAAATCTGTAGAAAAAGATGCTTTTTCAAAATTCCAACTAGTTATATATTGGAGTCTTTTAAGGCTTTTCATACCAATTCCTCCTTGCCTTACTTATTCAAGTAGCTCAACTGAAATCATACATCAAGCTTTGGATATTCATGACTCAATTACTGCATACATTTGGGTATCCTTTACCATGCTATATTCTGCACATACTGTAAGGACAGATTTTAGGGAAAAAAAATTGTAGCTTTGTAGAACTTCTGTCTCTATGATATAATCACACACCAAGAGAAATAGAAAGAGTGACAGAAATATTCACCGTGAGATAGAGAACAAGCAGGTTTCCAGGGGCTTTAAAGCTAGGACTACACTGAAGGGGTCCTTAGACAAGCCAATGAAAAGTCAGGGGTGGAAGGGAAAGGGTTCTGAGGGAGGATTTGGCATGTCTCACTGGAAGCTGTGACACCCATGCAGGAATGGTAAATGCTGTTTGTTTGTTTTTTAATCTCTTCTTTCTATGCTCATCACTCACCTGTTGTAAATACTTTGGTGGCATGGATTGTATCTTACTCTGTTTATCCAATACCTAACACATTGAAGCCCAGATATAGTTGAGGCCTGTTGGTGTAACCACAATATAAATATTAAATAATACTGAGGAAAGTCAAGAAAGAAGACAAGATTTGCTTTGGCTCAAAGATGAAAGAGATTCCTATACCTTCCTCATATGGTCTGTCTGCTCCTTTTCTTACTGCTTACACTTCTCAAATCCAACTGTCTTCTATTGACCTTTTGCTTGATATTTTCATTTTAGGCAAGACTGCAATGAGTAAACTTTATTCATCATTAATATTCCTCTAGATCTGAAGTGTTCATTTCACTAGTTACATTATCTTCATTGATTAATTGGAGTCTTGCTGTTGTTAACAGTTTGAAAAATTGTCTTACATTACTACTCATAATACTTTCATTGTTTCATCTTTGTCTTGAGCATGATTTCGGTTGCTTTTTGTTCACCAGTAGATTGTTAGCTAACATATGATATGTTTGCAGCAAGTTAAGTAGTTCACCCATACTGACATCCTCATCTGTGATTGAATGTGCACTCTCAAAGATTTATCTGCCGCATACCATACATTTGTTTTGCTGGTTTGTATATTTTTCTGATTGTGATTTCTGTAGCAGTTTCTGGATACCATTCACATACATTCTGTCGCATTCTGGCCAAATGTTTAATATGTTGTTTGTGTGTGTAGAACATACTGTGCTCATACATGATATTTTACTTCTGAGTGAATGAGAGAGACAAACATTTTTATCAGAATATCAGTGCTGTCCGCTTCTCCATTTCTTATTGTGTATGTGATGCAAATTTAATGGACCCAGACTGCAAACAATAGCACTGTAGCCTGAGCAATGCACACTCTCCAAACTGTTCCCCAAAGACACTGTTGCCTTCAATATGTATTGCAACTGTTGTTATCTCCAGTGGTATCTCTTTTGAAAGGTGGCAGACTTGAAAGATCATCATGGGATCTGTGAAGTATCACGTGCTTTCATGGCAATCCTTTGAATTTGTTTGTCTTTCCACTGAATCCCCGTGGGCAGTTTTGAAATTTCTAAAACTTTGATGTTGTGTGTGTGTGTGTGTGTGTGTGTGTGTGTGTGTGTGTGCTTGAAGAAATGTATTTGAACATTGCCTTCATTCAAATTCATAGGTCTTAATAAAATTTAAACTTTAAAACAGTGGTGGGAGCATTACAATGACTATTGCAGATGTGATGGGGTTTAACGTTTTTTTGACTGCTCAAAAATAAAGGTAAGCATAATAATGGTGTATGAGGCCCTATGGTGAAAAGATACTATTTTTCTTGTTCTGTTCTTTAGTCCAAGACCAGCGCTTCAAAAACATGTGGTACAAGTCTTACCAAAGTAGCTTTAGAATATATAGAATAAGTGACACCTAACCTCTAATCCTGAAACGTGATGCGCGCTGGCTTGGCTTCAACCGTGTGCATTGCAGAAAAGTGCCTAATTTAAGGTAAAAGTGGTAGCTCCCTCACACCACCAACCTCTCACCTACTCAGGCACTCCCCTCCAATCCATGCCAGACTTGTCTTTGCTTTGCAGGTTAACAAGAACTGCAGCCCAGTCCCAGAGTCTCCTTGAACTGTCCCCCTGTAATATCTGGTCCCCGATAATAGCTATTCACAGAAATCCCTGATCCTCCACTCCCAAAGAAACAGTGTGCCTCAGTTTAACTATGTTACCTTAAATCACCTCTCTGGTATAACACATAGCATGTGTAATAAAACAAAAGGAAGTTTATTTAAGAAAGAATAGCGATTCCACTAGAAACTAGACAGAGTGGTAGAAGAAATGGTTACAAATACAAAACAAAATCATAAAACATGTATAGGGCCTACACTTTTCTAGCTAATAAAATTGATTTCCTTCCCCACCCCCAACCCGCAGTGTGCCTCTCCCCTTTCTGTTATACTGAAACAGCCTCTTCTCATAGAAAGGGCCCTCTCCTGTCTGTTAAAATAGTAAAATAGTCTTTTTTTTTTTTTTAACCTCCAGGGTGGGTTGATTGTTTGCAGTTGTCTTTGATGATTTTCCATTGACTGTTCTGTGATGAGGAAGTGGTAGAAAACTGAGCCTTAAATTATCTCACTGACTAACCAAGGAGGGATAGGTTTCAGAGTAACAGCTGTGTTAGTCTGTATTCGCAAAAAGAAAAGGAGTACTTGTGGCACCTTAGAGACTAACCAATTTATTTGAGCATAAGCTTTCGTGAGCTACAGCTCACTTCATTGGATGCATACTGTGGAAACTGCAGAAGACATTATATACACAGAGACCATGAAACAATACCTCCTCCCACCCCACTCTCCTGCTGGTAATAACCAGCTATTACCAGCAGGATAGTGGGGTGGGAGGAGGTATTGTTTCATGGTCTCTGTGTATATAATGTCTTCTGCAGTTTCCACAGTATGCATCCTATAAAGTGAGCTGTAGCTCACGAAAGCTTATGCTCAAATAAATTGGTTAGTCTCTAAGGTGCCACAAGTACTCCTTTTCTTTTCTTCAAGGAGGGATAGCAACTCTCTCCTGCGTAAATAGGCCGTTATCAAGTAATATCACTCATGGTGACTCCTTTTAACCTTAAGACCACAAGGACATAATATTAAATATATTTACATTATTCCTTAAATATTATTCCTGGACACATCATTATATGATTATGAACACTGATAAGTTGCAAGATTTCAATAGAGACCTTATACATTACCCTTTATGGAAACTTCCTTGCAAGCAATGTATTTCATGCAATGAATTTTTCAGGTCTGAGTCTAGAGTTGTTTGTAAAAAAAGAGGGGACCCTTTGGAAAGGGGCTTTTGTGTCACATCTCCCCTATAAAATAAGGGCAAAAATATCTACCACTGCAAAAGGATGTTATGGGGTTTAATTAACCCATTGCACTTTAATATCACCAGATTAAAGGTACAATAAAGAGACAAAGCAGAAGCATTTATTTAAAAATTTACAAATGTAATACATATACAAAGTAATGCAATACAATATTGATATAATAGTTATACCTTGTACTCATAACACCATTCTTTATATGATTTAAAAGTGCTTTATACGCATAGCTAAGCAGTATTTTCCTACTGTTTTACATACCGGGTAATTTACATGACTTGCCAGCATCACAAAACCAAGTAGTGGCAGAGTTGGAAACAGAACCTTGGTGTCTCAACTTCCAGTCCAATATTTTAACCACTAGATGACACTTCCCAAACAAGTATTATAAGTACCAGGGACATACATCTGATCTCACACTGATGTTACTCTTTGGAGGTTCTCCTGATTTATTCCAGGGTAAATGGAAGCAGAATCAGGCCCACTGCATGCTTTTGAATGTGTGTGTTTTGGAAACATGGGGTCCTGTTAGTATTTGTTGATATTTCATAATAATAATACTTCCTTTTCTCCTCACTTTGTCTGTCTTTTCTATTAGAATGTAAACTCTTTGGGGCAGGGACTATCTCTTCTTATCTTTTTGTACAGTCACTTAGTACAATGAGGCCCTGATGTTAATTATAGCCCCCAGACACTACCATAATGTCAATAATAAATTAAATACTATTTTGTTGGTTTAGTTTTCAACTGCATGTCTTTCCTCGGCCAAGCAGAACTATATTGAACAGAAACCCTGCTTAGATAAGTTTGTCACAGTCACAGAACTTATTTGCTGCAGCCTTCACTTCAGATGACTCCTTGACCTCTAAAATTTATTTCCTTTGACACCCCACACCCCTGAGGATAAGCACATTTAAATGTCATAACCTACTTATTAGTGGGAGGAATAAAGAAAACAAAATCCAAAAACCCCTAGGTAAATATTGATTGTGCATGCACTTGATCACCACATGCCTTTCAGAGGCATAATGCCAGATTTAAGAATAATTATTGAAGAGGAAAGAAAAGGACTGAGAATGGAGCCCATCAGAGATTCAAAGGAAGGAGCCCATCTCAGCTCCACAAGTGAAATGACACTTTCTGACTTGTGTGGAAATTTACATAATGTGGAAAAACTTGCTCCTTATCTTCACATAGTCGTGTGTGCTCTGAGATGATCAATTTTCAAGGAGCATTTGAAAATGTATGCAAAAAAGGGCTACTTTTAAACCCCTGTAATCCCATATCCATTTGGAAAATGCATCATAGAGCTGTAAAACTGCCAGCTTTCACATACTCTGCTTACATTCCAATGATCTACATTTCAAATAGCTGCTGCAGACAAATAATTAGACTGCTAAATTCATAAGCAGTAAGAAATCATTTGAAAAATCATCTAAATGCATGAGAGCATATCTTTCTTTAGTACAAGGTCACATTGTAACTGTGTGTTCCCAGCATATTACTTAATTGGAGGAACTTTTATTTTATTTTATTTTATTTTATTTTAGAAAATGTAGATGCATCAGAGGCAAACAAATCCATTTTGATATTGCAAATTTTGACTCTTGAAGGAGTATTTCAGTTTATGCACATTCTGCTGTTGTCTTTTGCTTCATTTTAGAAATTCAACATTAAGTACACACACACAGAGTGTGAGAACTCACACACTATTGGTGGACATTGCTTTGCTTACATAGAAGATGCAAAGGGTATTGGCTAATCCCTGAAAGTCTGCCAGATATCCATACAGAAATCCAGCCAGCAGTTAATACAGATGTGAGCTCTTAGAGACACAATTGGCCTACATTTTCAAATATGACTTGATTTTTGAGAGTTTCCATTTTTGGGCTGGCCAACTGGAGAAAGATTCCTGATTTTAAGAAGATGGGGACTGACTGAGCACTGTTTACAAATCTGGCCTTTTTAGAGTTGTCTCAGGCTAGGCATTCAAAATTTGAGGCGCCGCCCCCCCCCCAATCTTTTGTTATTTTTTTTAGACATAAACCATCAACGAGTTGTGTGAGTCAGCAACAAACTCCTTTAGTGTGGTATATTTTCTTAGAGAGAATGCCTACTTAGATGGCTGATACCATCCCATAATTTTGGAGATAGCCTCTTCATTCTATGGAAGAGCACAACATATTATAATTGTTGTGTATTTGGTTGTCATGGTAATAGAATCTTGTGTTGCTATGGCAAGATTATTACGGGATAGCCCAGCCAGTTTTGGCTGGTTGTTGGTTAGTTCAGTGTGTGGCAATAAATGGCTGCTTTCAAGGTTTACAGCTCTCTGTGTCTCCAGTGATTTCTTCCTAAAACTGTTGCCCCCAAGGATATAACAACATGGCGACCAGGATGGGATGTCTGTGCTGCCCCAGCAACAGAAGGAAGTAGAAGTTAAGGCACAGAAAAAAAAAAAAAACTTTTTGCTGCTGGAAGGGGGTGAGAACTGACTTGTTTGCACTAACTGTGCAAACAGAAACTAAAATCATGGCTACACTTACAGGCCCACTGGAACCTTTTGAGGAGACTATAGTGTAATGGCACATATATACTGAGCGTTTTGAGCTTTTTGTTATTGCAAATGACATTACAGAAGAGAAGAAGGTGCCAATATTTTTAAGTGTCGTAGGGGCTAAGTCCTACTCCAGGCTACACAGCTTACTACACCATTAAGCCAGACACTAAATCTTACAGTGACACAGTAGAAATCCTGGGGTCCCATTTTTCTCCAAAACCATTGGTAATTGCTGAAAGATATAGGTTCCACAATAGAGACCAGAAAGAAGACATAACAGGTGTATAATTTGGAGCAACTTTGAGAAAGCTTGCAGAGCACTGTGAATTTAAGGAGATACTAAATGACGCCCTACATGACAGGTTAGTGTGTGGCCTGCACAGTGAAGCTATATGGAAGTGCCTAGTGACAGAGGCTCAGCTTACCTTACAGAAGGCTGTTGACATTGTGGTCTCTATGGAACTGGCAACAAAGGAAGCACAATCCATCGGTGCATCCCCTCGGGTGCATAAGGTATCACAAGAACCTACCCACAAAACTGTGGGCAGTCAGGAATGTTACCGCTGTGGTAAGCCGGGTACCATGCATCAGAATGCTGGTGTAATGACCTGTTGTGATGACACTGTGGAAAAAAGGGACACATTGAGTGTGCCTGTAAACAAAAGAAAAAAAGAGGCCTGTGGTCTGGCTGACCAAAAAGGGAAATCTGCATACCCTAGAGCAGACCCAGAATGACCAAGGAGACACCTCATCACAAGAAGAGCCACTCCACGTTTTGTCTTTGGCAGTGGGCTCACATGAATACTGGGTAACCCCACTGGTGGATGGCAAACCTATACGCATGGAACTGGACACCAGTGCAGCCGTCTCGCTGGTCTCTGAGACTGTGTATAAAGAAAAGCTACAGCATCTTCCGCTTAAAGCAACAAAAACAGTTCTGAAGACGTATATGGGGGAAGCTGTGCCCATGTTGGGCACTACTGGTGTTAAGGTGGAGCTCAATGAACAGGCTGCTAAATTGCCACTCTTTGTGGTGAGAGGTAATTACCCAACCTTAATGGGTAGGTCTTGGCTTAGGAAGATCCAGCTGATCTGGGCAGAAGTGCACCAAATGACTAAAGAAGAAACCAGTCTGCCCGCAATACTAAGAAAACATGCTGCTGTTTTTGGAGAGGATCTGGGAAGTATGAAGGGAATCACTGTGACATTGAACATTAAACCTGGCAGTCAACCAAAATATCTGAAAGCCAGAACTGTGCCATATGCCATCAGGCCAAAGGTTGAAGCGGACCTGGAGAGCCCGGTCTCCAATGGAATCCTAATACTAGTTACCCATAGTCCATGGGCAACTCCTATTGTTCCAATAGTGGAGAAAGATGGCTCCCTCCAGATTTGCGGGGATTTTAAAGTCACTGTCAACCCAGTATTGTGTGCAGAGCAATACCTGCTTCCTAGCATCAATGACCTTTTCGCAGGCCTGGCTGGAGGACAAAAGTTCAGTAAGATTGATCTGAGTCAAGCGTATTTACAGATGCATGTCGATGAAAAGTCCCAAGAACTGTTGACTATTGTGATGCATAAGGGGCTTTATCGATACTGACGCCTACCCTTCGGAATTATGTCTGCTCCCGCCCTTTTCCAGAGGCCTATGGACCAGATCTTGTGTGGCTTGCCAGGAGTCCAGTGCTATCTTGACGACATCCTGGTCACTGGAAGGAATGAGGAGGATCACCTAAAAATTTAGAGGCTACTCTACAAAGACTGGAAGAGTATGGCCTATGAGTCCACAAAGACAAGTGTGAATTCTTCCAGCCCTCTGTTGAATATTTGGGACACATCATTGATGCTACAGGTCTTTGTAAGGCTCCTGCAAAAGTTAAGGCTATTGTGGATGCTCCCCCTCCTCGAAATGTTAGGCAGCTTCACTCATTTCTAGGACTATTGAACTATTATGGAAAGTTCATCTCACAGTTAGCTTCACTGCTAAAACCACTTCATGAACTCCTTGGGCAGAACAAGGCCTGGAAGTGGACTGAAGCCTGTGATGTTGCATTTAACAAAGCTAAGAATGCATTGCTAAATTCTGAAGTTCTGACTCACTTTGATCCATCCTTACCCCTACAGTTGGCCTGCGGTGCATCCCCTTATGGAGTGGGAGCAGTCGAGTCACACATTATGCCTTCGGGAGAAGAGAGACCTTTTGCTTTTGCTTCACGCACTCTAAGCAAAGGAGAAACTAACTATGCCCAAATCCAGCCTGAGGCATTGAGAATCATTTTTGGAATTTGGAAGTTTCATCAGTACCTGTTCAGATGGAAGTTTACTCTTCTCACAGACCATCGACCCCTGACTTCAATTTTTGGACACACAGGCATTCCCCCCATTAGCTGCTAGTCGTATGCAATGTTGGACATTGTTGCTTTCTGAGCACACATATGAAATCAAATGTCAGAAATCCACTCTGCATGGCAATGCGGATGGTCTCTCAAGGATGCCTTTGCCAGTCAAATGTCAAGATATTGCCCAAAAGGAATTTTTTTACTTTGAATAGGTAGAGAATACACCCATCACCGCTACTTAGGTAAAGAAGGCAATTCGATTTGACCCAGTATTGTTCCAAGTTATGGACCTGGTGATGCATGGAACATCATGACGAACCTCTCCGGTCTCACCCAGCCTTGTCACCTACATGTCCAGGAGGACAGAGTTATCAATCCAATCTGGTTGTTTGTTGTGGGGGAGACGTGTCATTATCCCACCACCACTGAGATAACAGATGTTAGAACATCTACATTCTTGTTGTCACTGTGGAATAGTGCGCATGAAGGAAATTGCACAAAGCTATTTTTTGGTGGCCTGGATTGGACTGTGCTATTGAAGAGAAGGCAAGAGCTTGTATGTCATGTCAGGGTGTGAGGAATGCACCCCAGTGGGCACCCTACACCCATGGGACTGGCCTGAAAACCCATGGCAACGTATTCACGTAGACTTCACAGGCCCCTTTAAAGGAAGCATGTTCTTGGTGGTGGTAGATGCCCATTCTAAATGGCCAGAAGTCTCTACAATGCAGTCCACTACTGCAGAGAGTACTATCCAAAAACTACAAGGACTCTTTAGTCATTTTGGTCTGCCAGAACAACTTGTGAGCAACAACAGACTGCAGTTCGTCTCTCAGGAGTTTCAAAATTTTATGAAGGCAAATGTGATACACCATATCACTTCAGCACCATATCATCCATCCACCAATGGATTAGCTGAAAGATTTATGCAGACAATGAAACAAGCTTTGAAATCGGCAAGGGGATAATTATCCATTTTAAAGCGTCTGGACACCGTTTTGCTATCCTATGAAACACACCTCATGCTATGACCAAGGCATCCCCGGCCTTTGTTATGATGGGATGACAGCTTCGCACTTGCTTTGATCAGCTGAAATCTTCTGAACCCCAACAAATTGTGCAACGTCAGCAGCAAGATCAAGTTATCAGGTGTGCACCCAGAGCAAAAGACTGAACCTTTAGCCCAGGACAGCTGGTTTTGGCTCGGAATTGGACTTCTGGAGCTAAATGGTTCCCTGGCGCTGTCATCGCTCAAACAGGACCTGTTTCCTGCACAGTCCGGACTGCGGAGGATCTCACTTGCGGCGACAAGTAGATCAGCTGCTGCCAGGTCATTCCAGTCCTCAGGACACATCTTCAGTTGAGTTGCCTGACTTCACGACTTCCAGTGAGACACCGAATCAAGAGTCTGACTTTCCTGTTCCTGACTTTTCCCCTCTATTACAGCTGGCAGCAGACATACTCCTTTGCACGGCACAAGCTGATACCACATCCTCACCCATTCGCCCTACGAACCCTGAGCCCATCGTCAGGCCCGCGCCCAAGACATTTTCAGGTGCAATGACACCAGAAGTCTGCCATAATCCACCTAGAGACAGAAGGCCTCCTCAATGGCTGCATCTTTAGCTAGGGTGAACTCACAGTTATGGGGCAAAATAATCCCTGGAGTTTAGCCGTGAACGGAGGCAGTCTACCCTCCTTCTCGAGTTTAGTGTTTGTTTTATATGGGGGACGTTCTTATTAAGGGGGGAGGAATATGTTATGTATTTGGTTGTCATGGTAATAGAATCTTAGAATCATAGAATATCAGGGTTGGAAGGGACCTCAGGAGGTCATCTAGTCCAACCTCCTGCTCAAAGCAGGACCAATCCCCAATTTTTGCCCCAGATCCCTAAATGGCCCTCTCAAGGATTGAACTCACAATCGTGGGTTTAGCAGGCTAATGTTCAAACCACTGAGCTATCCCTCCACCTCAAGGGGAGGGATATCTTATGTTGCTATGGCACCTGAGTTAGATTGTTAGGGGATAGCCCAGCCAATTTTGGCTGGTTGTTGGTTAGTTCAGTGCGTGGCAATAAATGGCTGCTTTCAAGGTTTACAGCTGTGTCTCCAGTGATTTCTTCCTAAAACTGTTTCCCCCAAGGATATAACAATAATGGCTGAGTTTACACCAAAGACAGAAAAGAAACAGACCTACAGTGGGCAGAGAGGTGCTTGTTTAACTATGGTTGTGACTGAGTGCCTGGAATAGATCACACTGAGAGTGCCACACTCAGGGCAGACTGCAAGAATCAGGACAGACAATCCCCAAAACTGGTGGTTTACTCTAAAAGTAGATTCACCAAACTAGTAGCATAAGAGCTTCTGCAGCAGCACACTGGTTAACCAGAAGCCAAACACAATCCCCTCGGCTCTCATCCAGGCAACCCAATCTAATAGTGAGACATTAATGAAAAACCATCCCTCCATTCCATAAAATGGGGATAATAGCACTTCCCTCCCTCACAGAGATAAATACACTAAAAATTGGGAGCTACTACAGTGACAGGGGCTATATAAGTACCTACTGCAAATGGATAATCCAAGGTAACTCAGGAGTAACTCAACTGGAGTTAAAATTGTGTAAGTGAGATCAGAATTGGGCCCATATATCAGAACACTTGTCTAAAATAATGCTTGAAAAAGATACCATGTGACTGCTTTTTTTGGTAGGTCAATGACACACTAAGCTACAAAAGAATGTGATTCTTTTCACAGCTAACCCACATCACTGTACTCAGTTATTAGTTACCAAAAATAAAAGCTGCTTTTGCAACTTCTCATACTCTCCACATTTCTATTGTTCCTCTGAGAGGAGTTCAACCAGGTTTTGCTATCTGCACATATATCTTGCTGTGGAGTTTGGCTGAACAGCCGTCACTTTGACAAGGCCACCTATGAAATGTCACAGGGCAGTTCAAAAAGGGAATGCGTGGATGTTTTTGTTTCCCTGCCTTTATACAACTGTCCTTGGCAAGATGAAATAAGTGAAATAAATCATGTTCTGTCACCATCACTGAGCGGGCTCTGATGACTCCAACTTGAGGCTGTTAGAGAATCTCACTGTATATTACAGCTTTCCATCTCTTTCTGAGAACTCTTTATCCTTGCTGACTAGGAATAACTTTCTGGTTTCTTACCCTTGGAGAAAAAGCTCTTTTAAAATGTCCCTACAGATGTGAAAAGCCATGGTTCATTATGGGTAGCGATGTGTTAGATTCAAATACACAGAACACTGAAATACTGTATATTGTGTGGTTTTCTTGCTTGTCATTTGAAAAAAAATGACAATTTCTCAGTCAGGCATGGATATTTCTCTCACAGATTTGATGCAAACTGAATCTTATTTTGTTAATGGAGCTCAACAATTCCTTTTTCTTGAATTTGTGTATTGTTATCAAAGCAGAATTTTAAGATATCAAATGTGATCAAATTCTACTCTCAAATATGAATGGACAGCTTTCACTGAACTCTGTGGGAATTCTGTTTATATACAATAGCAGAATATGGCCAGGACTTCATGCAAAGTGCTCTCTTCTGGTATTATTATTTAATGATTTTACTGCTCAAAACTGTAAAGAATTATTTCATAAATGTTGCATTTTTTTTCAAAATACTAAGGATCAAATCCATTAGTATCACTAAAAGGATCTTATTGGGAGCCAGTCCTCATATCTACATATGTACATATACTTTATCTATGCTGGGAGCACATCTGGTTGCTACAAGCATGTCTGCATTCATTTATAGTAAACAGATGAGTAAACCTATGGAGGAAAGTTCTAGATTACCTAATGTTACATTACTCTGCCATTGAGTCAGTAACATAATAAAAGAGTTACTACCTCTCTGAAAGTTCAGCTAGGTGACCAGAGGTCCTGATTTTATAGGGACAGTCCGGTATTTGGGGATTTCCCACTCCCTGTTCTGATCTTTCATACTTGCTATCTGGTCACCCTAACTTCAGCAGCTCAGTAACACAGAGTGATCTGGACTTGAATAACCCTAATCTATGCAGAAAAGGAATAAGATGTGTCAAATGATCCTGTCTCTTTTCTGAAAAGAAGAATAATGTTCCAATATTCTGAGAAAGGGAATTCTAGAAGCAAATTATTGTGACTGGTTTGTTCACATGTATGCCAACAAACACCTTGAAGATATTTGTTATGCCATGACTCACTGGTAATAAACATATACCTGTGTTGTAACCACCTGTGCCTCTCTGTGCTCATTGCTACTGCCTGCTCCTCAACAGGACAGATACAGCATTTCCCCCAGCATCTCTTTTGTTAACAATGCTGCTGTTTGAGCAGTGAGAAAAATCTAAAAGGCTTGATGATGCATCTAATATTATACACATAAATCTGTCAACAGTATTCTATATACACATACAAACCAGGATTTCATGCACAAAAACTGTTTGAAGGGACTGTTAACATTGCTACAAACTGTATAATTGATCAAATTCAAAATTGAGCTAATGTGCACAATATAGAAATCAAAACAGCATGGAATCATCTTAACTGCTAAGTGTGTCTTAGTCTCACTGGCAGACGTTTGATGGACATTTCATAGAATTTAGGGCTAGAAGGGATCAAGTCAACCTTGTGTATATTATTGATATAATTGGGTTGGACAATTGGGTTGGACAGTCCCAAAATACTGAGCTCATGTCCCAGTCCCAGGCTGAATGACTCCCGGACAGCATTTGTCCTGCATTTCCTGCAGCACCGCTCCACACCTGCCAGAGGTCCAGGAGCAGCGCTAGCCTCTTCCTGGAAGAAGGGCCTTACCCCGACTTCTGCATAAGGCCCTGTCCCCTGCTCCTCCTCTCTCCCTTGAGGTCTTGCCTCTGGCTAGGCCAAAAGTCGGAGCCCTGTGGGCAGTTGGGGGGGGGTGGTGGTGGCAGGGAAACGGGCCAAGGGCTGCTCTTGGGCATCCCTCCCCCCACCCCATGTGGATGCTTCAGAGGGGACAGAGAAATGAACCAACAAACCTACACAGAAAACTTCTGGCCAACTTTGCATTAGGGAAAAAAAATCCTTCCATACCTCTAGAGGCTGGAGCCCTGAAATATAATATTTTAATACTGTTGCTAACTTAATGCAGAGCTGCAGGTGTTATAAGCAGTTCTCCTCATGCCCATGAAGGAAGGTGATGAACAGGAAGATTGATAGACAGTCTAGTATGTGTCCATTTTACGACACAGTTGCCAACTTCTATGATTTTATCATGTGTCTTGCAGTATTTGAGTATTTTTTAAAGATTCTAGCTTCTGGAGATGGATGATTCTGAGAGCATCTCAGCTTTTATAAATTAAATAAAACAAATAAATGGCAACACTCCTGCTTGAAGAATTCTCCCTTCCATCCCCTGCCAATAAAACAAACAAACCAACAAACAACAACAACAAAAATGTGATCCTAAAGATTCAGAATCTAGAAAGCAAATGATCAGACCCCATATTTATGATTTTTAAATCCTGATTATATTGTAGACAATCTCATGAATTGGGGAGCCTGACTCCTGATTATTGAATGCTTGGGACAACCACTGCTGTTAACTGAAATTTCTGGACTAAAGAAATGCAGTGAGTTAGGACACTAGGCTCCAGAATCTCATTTACACTCAGAACACACTTTACACTACTCTGGCAATGTAACATGACTTTAAAGTGACACTAGACTATTTTACAACAACTTTAAAGCCCCTGGAGTGGTGTAAATGAAAATCAGGCCCTAGATATTTACGTTGGCAGACTTTGGCCAAATTCTGCCTAGAATGACACCTACACATACACCTTACATACACAGTGCTACGTGGCTCACATGATTGGTAACAAGATACAAAGCCATTCACCAATGGAATACTCATGTATTTAAAGTTGGGTATGTGCTTATCTACCTTGCTGAATTAGGACTTTAAAACTGGCCTAGATCTGGAGTGACCAAAAGTTGTTATCATGTGGTTTCTAGTGGTTTATCTGAAATGAGTTGATGGGTAGTTCTTCAGGAGCTTCATGGACAACCTCACATAACCCACCATCACAGCTAGTGCTAGCTGCCCCCGTTTGGTAATCCTCACCAAGAAGCCAAGGATGGGGTCTGTAGAATAAACTAGTTTCTTATCCCTAGCAATGCTCCCTACAGGTCAGGGTTGAGGCACATGGGCAGAGTGACACTGGAAAGTAGTCATTTCCAGGACTGTATATTTTAGAGAGAGGGTAAGAGGCTGCTGGGACTGTCAATCCAGCATTCCAAAGCTTTTTCTAGGACTCTGTTGATTTGTCTGACCTCAGCAATAAATTCTTTCATCAAATCTCCTTGTTTATAAGGTATAATTATACTAATACTTTGAAAAATATGAAACTTTATTAATAATCAAACTCACCTTATGGTAATACCACCCATTAGCCATACAGTTTCATCCTGGTTAGGGCGTAGATGCATGCTGAGGTATCCCACCAAGCATGATCCAGCAATCCAGCAAGTCAGAACTTTAAAAGATTTAAATCTTTTGAAAAAAAAAAGAAAGGAGGGAAAACAAAACATTTCTACTATTGAGAAAGAGCAATAACACTATTTAGGAAGCTTTTTACAAAGTGGCTCAATTATTTAATATTTTTGCATGACACAGACACACAGAAAAAACAACCAAACAAATTATAGCTGCAATGTGAGGCCTGATTTCATTCCATTTGAAATCAACATCGGGTGTTTTCATTTATTTCCATGGGAGCTGGATTGGGCACATAATATAATTTTCCTGAAAATAAAAGGAAATTAGATGAAAAATGTTCAATGATTTAGGAGATTCTGGTATCAAAGAAAGGAGAATAATTTGAATAACCCAGTGGTAATTAAATATCTGTCTTCCAGCTACAGCTGAACTTTACATAAAATAACATTACAAAACTATAAGCAGCAGCGTAAGTATTCTAGTCATCACAAGTCATCATAAGTAAGTTTTAAGTGCCCCTCTCAGACTAGGAGCTGGACTTGCCGGCTGCTTCCAGGGTGCAGTGTGGAGCCAGGACAGGCAGGGAGCCTGCCTCAGCCTCACTGCGCCGCTGACCGGGAGCCACCCGAGGTAAACCCATGCCCCAAGCCCAACCCCAACCATAACCCCAACCCCCTGCCCCAGCTCTGAGCCCACCCCAACCCCAGAGCCCTTCCTGCACCTCAAACCCCTAATCCCTGGCCCCACCCGAGAGCCCACACTCTGTTAGAGCCATCACCCCCTGCCGCACCCCAGCCTGGTGAAAGTGAGTGAGGGTGGGGGAGAGCGAGCCACAGAAGGAGGGGGAATGTAGTGAGTGAGGGGCAGGACCTCAGGGAAGGGGCGGGGCTAAGGTTTTTGGCTTTGTGCAATTAGAAAGTTGGCAACCCTACTCATAGCAGCTCTGCATCCTGGGCGCCTCTCACCTGGAGCTTGTCTGAGGCAGGGGCAGAGTCCTGCTGGAGGCTGCCCAGTTGCTGTTTCTGTGTGTGAGTGAGCGGGCACTGACCTCTGACTGGCAGTAATGACTATGGAGGGTGTGCAGCTAAGATAGAGGGTGCTGCTCTGAGCCCAGCTCAGTGCAGCAGGCACCAGGAGAATACCCTCAGCCCCATGTGGGGCTCAGTACTGGGGCGCTGTCCAGGCCGGAGAGGGTTACTGCTACAGGGGGCATTAGGCCCCTATGGCAGAGATTGTACGGAGGGGGGTAGGGCTCCTCCCCATCCTGCCTGCTGTGGCTGCCCAGTCAGGCACATGTCAGTCCACACCTGCTTCCTGACAGGGGCAGGGGTGATCCCACCCACCGCGCCATGCGGGACCTTCACTGGGAAGCTGCCCATGGGACAAATTTCCACAATGCGCCAGCTGTTGCTTACAAATAATGGTACAAATTTTAATGTAATGATTTACAGGGCAGCCTCCTGCTCTGGCTGTGAGCTCCCAGTTCAGACCTGGCCAGCAGGGGATGGGCCGGCGGGTACTGTCTGCTACAGGCAGGCCAGAGCATGCTGCAGCCCATAACACGCTCATCCCCCCCAGAGGCAACATTCAGCTGTGGCTAGTTGGGGTCACAAATGAAAGGTTCTGGGGGGTCACGTGCTCCCCCCTATTTCTCCGGACACCTCTGGCACAGACACCCAGAAGCGAGGAGGCAGTGCTCTTCCTGGCAGCAGCACTCTCAGTGTGTCCATGCAGCGTGTGGAGGGAGGAAGCATCAGGCTGTGGGCTGAGCTCCTCCCCCGCCACATGGGGCTGCTTTGTCTTCCCTTCTGGCACCCCAGCAGGGCTCCATGATGCCATCTGCCTTTCAGGTAGCCCTGGCCTAGCCCCGGAGTGACCCCTGCCTAGGGTTCCCAACCCTCCAGGTTTGTCCGGGAGTCTCCTGAAATTAAAGATTAATCTTTAATTACAAATTATGTCATGTGACGAAACCTGCAGGAATCCATCCAAGCCAAACTGGCAACTCTATGCCTATCAGGACCCGAGAGTGAGGCAATTGGTGCAGCACTCTTCCAATTTCTTTTAGCACACAGCTGGGCTGCAGCTCTGTGCTAATTGGGCCGTGGGTTGAGAACCACTGCTACAGAAAAAGGCAGGGTTTCATTATATTTTAAGATAGGTACTGAGGCCCAGATTTTTAAAAGTATTAGGCATTGCTCTGTTCAGTACCTCAAATCCTAAATCCCATTTTCAGAAGTGATTTAGGCCCAGATCCGCTAAGGTTTTTAGGTGCCTAAATCCCATTGACTTTCAGTGGAAAGTAGAGTCCTCCTAAATGCATAATGACAGGTTTCAGAGGAACAGCCGTGTTAGTCTGTATTCGCAAAAAGAAAAGGAGGACTTGTGGCACCTTAGAGACTAACCAATTTATTTGAGCATGAGCTTTCTTGAGCTACAGCTCACTTCGAAGTGAGCTGTAGCTCAAGAAAGCTCATGCTCAAATAAATTGGTTAGTCTCTAAGGTGCCACAAGTCCTCCTTTTCTTTTTGCTAAATGCATAAGTTACTTTTGAAAATGTGACTTAGCTGTCTAAAACACTTAGATCTTGCAGCGCTGACTGGAGAAATGCCTACATACTTTGGCTGCTATGGATCTTTAATAGAGAGTAAGCATATACGTTTGCCCTCTGGAAGTTACAGATTTGAAAGGAAGATTACCATGCTATTTGCACTGGATAGCAACTGGAGATTATTTTCAACTTTATAGTATTGGGGACACTGGGGCATGTCCACTAGGTAACTCGAGGGGATGGAAGACCACGAGTGTCAATGAAGCCCCCTCGCACTAGGCCCAGGTGTCCTTGCCCCTCCTCCCGCCTGGAGGCACTCGCAGCAGCTCTGTGTACTAGGGCCAAGTGTCCTTGGCCCCCCCACCTGGAGGCACACACAGCAGTTATGCTGAGAATCTGCAACAATATGCTGCGGAGTCAGACTGCCTGAAACTAAGCAAGGCCACACAGGGGAGATATGGAAGAACAATGCTGAATAAAGCAGCTTTATGTATAGTTTAACAAATGATACAGAGAACCAGGGAACTAGCTGGGAACTGGATTGGCTGGCTATATGGATACTTAGGGCAGCTTGCTATTGGATAAGTATGCTGGGAAAAAGGATGTATAAAAGCCTGTGTAACTTCCTGCTCTGTGTACAGGATTTGAGATTCAAATCTCCCTGTACCTATTTGAAGCTTCAAATAAACTTTCTGCTTCTCCACCCTGTTGTGATTATTGGGTGTAGCACACCGGGTAACGAACCAACTCAAGCTGTTGTTCAGCCTCTCGGCACTGGGTGCTGGCAACAATAGGATACTTCTTTTGTATCTAAGGTCTCTGGATCAAATCCTAGTTTGGTTAATCAGATTGAAAAAAACCCCGAATAAATTAGAGAATCACATTTTATTGCTTTAAAAACTACAAATGCGCTTCAAGTAGACTCAGATATTATTCTCCCCGTGTCTGCTGTTGTGCTGCTAAGAATAACTATAAAGAATAAATTATAGCACATGTAAACTGTACCTGTACTATCTGTACAGGGTTTTGCAGTTTAATTAATGACTGACCACAGGGCTTATTTAGCACCATTCAAGTAGCTTTATAAACAGTAAAGGTATAACTTATTCCGCTTCGAGCATAATCTCAGTTTCAGACTTTCTTGTTGATGTTAATAACACAATGGTTGTACTGCTGAGATATCCCCTTTCTGTATTAGCATTTATAAACCAATGCACTTCAAGATCAATGTTTTAGTCAGGGCATTGTAACCATCCTCAGTCCCAGCCCCTCTCCTCTCAGTGCACTTTAAACTCCACTTCAATATCTTTCAATAGAAGGAGGATCAGACCCTCTGGTAACTAAGGCCATGTCTACATTACAGAGTTAAGTTAACTTAAGTAACATCAACCATTATAAGCTGCTTTAATTACCTCAGTTGTGCATGTCCACACAAAGCTCCTTGTATTGGTGAAGCATATCCACAGTCATTGCTCTTGCATCAACAGAGACAGCATTGCATGGTGGGTAGCTATCCCACTGGGCAACTCACCACCCTCTGTCACCCTCTGCGTCTGAGAGCTCTGGGAATGGATCATGATGGCGTGCTTTATGGTGGCGTGCTTGCTATTCCATGATGCCTTTCTTTCTGTCTCAACATTACATGGGCTTCCACCTTTGTTTTGCACAGTTTTTCAGTAGCCCTTGTAAACTGTGTACCTGCCATCTCTGCCTGACAGCATGGATCCTGAACTGCTGACTTGTCTGGTGAGCATTATGAACACAATGTGGCTGATCCTGCAGTATTTCATGGCTGAAAAATGCAGAGTTAATCGGTGGTGCCTGCCCTGCTCTCTGACATTGTAACAAATAATTCAAGATTTCTGCTATCATTCACGGAATAGATGCACAGAGATAGTGTCGATACTGGGCTCAGGAAAGAAGCACTGAGTGGTGGGATTGCATCATGATGCATGTACGGGATGGTGAGCCATGGCTTCAGAACTTTTGGATACACAAATCCACTTTCCTGTAACTGTGTGCAGAGCTCTCCCCAGCACAGCGACACAAGGACACCGGAATGAGAGCTGCCCTCACTGTAGAAAAGCGAGTAGTGATCACTGTGTCAAAGCTGGCAACTCCAGATTGCTACCAATCAGTCACAAATCACTTTGGAGTTCAAAAGTCCACCACGGGGGTTGCAATGATGCAAGTGTGCAGGGCCATTAATTGCATCCTACTATGAAGGACTGTGACTCTGGGCAATGTGCAGGAAATAATTGATGGCTTTGAGGTAATGTGGTTCCCTATTTGCAGTGGGGCGACAGATGGAACACATATCCCAGTTTTGGCACCAGACCATCTTGCTACAGAGTACACTAACAAAAAGGTCTACTTCTCCACGGTCTTGCAGGCACTGGTGGATCACCGGGGCTGTTTCACTGTCATCAGAGCAGGGTGATCAGGGAAGATGCATGATGCTCACATCCTTATGAACACTGGACTGTATAGAAAGCTGAATGCTGGGACCTTCTTTCCAGAAGATTCCAATGGGGGGATGTGGAAATGCCCATAGTGATCCTGGGAGACCCCCTCTACCCCTTGCTCCTGTGGCTCATGAAGCCTTACACTGGGAACCTAGAAAGCAGCAAGAAGCACTTCAGCAACAGGCTCAGCAGGTGCCATTGGCTTATTCAAAAGTCATTCACGCTGCCTTGTTCATCGGTTAGACCTCAGTGAGGAAAATATTCTGATGGTCATTGTGGCCTGCTGTACTCCGCATAATATTTGCAAAGTGAAAGAGGAAAACTTTACCCGGGGTGGAGTGCTGAGGTTGATTGGCTTGCTGCTGATTTTGAGCAGCCAGGTATCAGGGCAATTAGAGGGGTACAGTAGGTGGCTATTTGAATCAGGGAGGCTTTGAAGGAGCATTTTGACAATGATTCCCAGTAACTTGTCCTTATGTGATGCATTCACTCAGGCAATGTTTAGTTGCAGCCTTGAATGACCCCTTCTGTGCTTGCTTCCTGAGTGTTAATTATACTGAGCAAATATTCCTGCCTTTAGCTACTGTGTTTGAATGTAAGCACTGACTGACATGTGCATGACACAAATAAAGACTCATTTTATTTCAAATACTCAAGATTAATAACAGGACAAAACACAAATTTTGGGGCAAACAGGACATGGCAATGAAGAACAGTCTCTCAATTAGCGCTCACACAGCTGTGTATAACTGCAGATATAACTGTGAAACCAGCCCCTAGGCATGCAGTGCACAGGGTACTACTAGAGACTGGGAATTCATGAGAAATGTGGTGGGAGAATTTGGGGAGGGCATGGAATGGTGTTCTGTATTGTCTTCAGGGGGAGTCATGCACAGATGTGCTCAGACTGCAGCGCAATGAGGGACTTGAGCATCAGTCTGTCCCTCAAGTGGTAGCATTATCTTCTGCTCCTGTCCATCTGTCATCTGTTCCTGCCCCTGTCTCCTTTCCAGGCTATGCAGCCTGAGTCTTTCCTTAATTGTCTCCCTTCATGCTCTTGTTTTGCTGTGTGCTGTATCTGTTGACTGCAGCCCTTAGAGAAATACATCCTCCTTACTCCTCCTGGTTTCCCACCTTATCTGACTGAGGCACTCCACCAATGTGAGAAGTGGGTCCTCAAAGGCACATCTGCAGAAGCCAAAGAAATAAGGAACAGAGACAGTATTGTGAGTACGCTCAAAAAAGTTAAATACACCTCTTTCTCACTGTCCTTTGGCTAGCACACGGCTCGGCATGAGTCCCAAATATGATGAGTTGCTGGGGGTAGGAGATAGAAAGGGGGGAATTGGGAAGAAGGGACAATGGGTCAGGGTGGTTCATGAAAGGGGTTACTACAAGTGCCTAGGGAGACTTTTCTGAATATTGGTACCCTTTTTGAGAGGCTAGGGCAATCGAATTCTATATTTCACTTCTAATGGTAATCCAGGATGCAAGGGTGCATCTTCTGCATGCCTGTGGCTTCAGACTGGGTCCATATGCCACTGGCCTATGTGCTGCTCTGGTCCCTGCAGAAATAATTGCCGTGTAGTGAGGCAAAATTTCCTACAGTGCGTGGAGAAACAAGTCAGCTCTGCCAAGGAACCTATGGCAAGCGATTGCAGAAGTCCTACAGGAAAGTTTCCTAGACATCACTATGGAGGATTCTAGAGACACCCCCATGCACATTAAATAACTTTTATGCTCGGCTCCCACCGTGTAGATGCACAGGCTCTGTTGTTAATTTCTGTCCATTATCCCTCTTCTACCATATAACAAAGTACATGAGAGTTCAATCTCATCATGAGGTATCAAGGCAAAATGTGTGCTTACCTGAGCTCTCGTCCCCTGCTTCATGTGCACCAGAGCTGGAGTGCTGAGACTGGTTAGACCCCCTGGAGTCAAAAAGAAGTCCTGATTCACTGTGCCACTTGATAACCCTGTTGTTTGCTCCACATTGTCCTCCAGCTCCACTTCCTCACCCACCATTTCATACTCGGGGTTGAGTCCACTGGCTTCTACCTCAAATCCCCCTGAAGTATCCATGGGGCTCATAGCGATGGTGGTTGGGTTGCTGCCGAGGATGGCATGTAGCTCCTTTCAGAAGTGGCATATCTTTGGCGTCGCACCAGAGCGATGGTTGGCCTCCCTTGCCTTCTGAAACTCATATTTCAGCTCCTTGATCTTAGCACAGCATTGCTGCATGTCCCTTTCATGATAAAAGCTGACTTTTGTCAACAAAACTGTGTAAGGTAGACAAGGCCTAAAGGTGTTTAGAGAGCGCCCTTCATTCATCTGTTACTCCTGGGGTCTTCACTGGAATGCAGGGGCCCTCTTTGAAGTACTCCGGCTGCTTTTTTGGAGTCCAGACTTGAGCACGTGCTACACCTTTCAGGAAATGGAAACAGCTTCCCCATATGGATACTTAGTGTGGAAAATGAACATTAAGGTAATGTCAGGGAATGACACATAGAATTGGAAAAAGGATACCGATATTTTAATTTTATATCTTTTTTTATGGTGGACTCTAGACCTGGGCTATGGCACTGATGTTTAGAACCAGATGTGAATTAGACTAATGTTTAGTGTCCAAATTCAGGCCTCAGAGCTAAGCTTGAAGTCAGATGATGCCAATAGTGTGTTAGTAGTTCTCATGTGATTTTAGCATTAAATGGTGGAAATGCCTGCTGTTCAGATGATCTCATTAGCTTTCCTGCCTCTTCTCTTATAGAAAAGTCCTATAAAACTTAATAGAGCTGAAACCATTAGGGTTCAATGGCAATGCCGTAGAGTTCTACTGAAATTCCTTTAACACCTTTTGAACTGAATAGACATGATATACTTTCTGTAGATTTTTTTTAAACATTCTATAGCAGAAATGTAATTTTATATTAAAAACTTTGGGTTCAAAAACTCTTTAAAAAGATGAGATTTTGTAGTCTACTATAAGACTTTCCAAGGACTGTGGTCTGCAGCCAAACAAAACCAGATCATAGGCTGCTTCCAATTTCAGATCTAATTCAGAACTAAAACATTAGAACTCTATAAATCTCTATAAAACATTATAAATCTCTAATAATCTACTGGGTAGGGTAAAGTGGTGGGCAGTGGGTGAGGAAGGAGTGGGCGGGCAAGTGAGATTATGTATGCAACCTTCAAAGAATTTCTCAGAGCCAACAGGCAAAGGATTCGCTGATCTGTTAAACCGACTCCTATCCGGCCTGACAAACTTACTACACCTAACTCACTGTTTCATAGTATTTACTCATAAAGGGTTGTGTGAGGTGTGATGGGTTGGATCACAGAAACCCCTTTGGGACTGCCACCTGATGTGCCTAGACTACCTCTGAGCCTGTTTTCCCTGCCAGCTTGGGACATCAGTTCCTTGCCTTGTTTGAGCCAGACACGCTAGCCTGCTACAAACACAGACCCAAGTCTGAACCATGTCCCCCACAAGCTGCAGGCTTAACTGAAAACAGCTTAAGAAGTGCTCCTGTCTCTAGCACTCAGATACCCAACTCCCAATGGGGTCCAAACCACAAATAAATCCATTTTACCCTGTATAAAGCTTATACAGGGTAAACTCATAAATTGTTCACCCTCTACAACACTGATAGAGAGATATGCACAGCTGTTTGCCATCCCAGGTATTAATACATACTGTGGGTTAATTAATAAGTAAAAAGTGATTTTATTAAATACAAAAAGTAGGATTTAAGTGGTTCCAAGTAATAATAGACAGAAGAAAGTGAATTACCAAGCAAAATAAAATAAAACATGCAAGTCTAAGCCTAATACAGTAAGAAAACTGAATACAGATAAAATTTTACCCTCAGAGATGTTTTAATAAGCTTCTCTCACATACTGGAAGCCTTCCTAGTCTGGGCACAATCCTTTCCCCTGGTACAGTCCTTGTTCCAGCTCAGGTAGTAGCTAGGGGATTTCTCATGACTGCAGCCCCTTTTGTTCTGTTCCACTCCCTTATATATCTTTTGCAGAAGTTGGGAATCCTTTGTCCCTCTCTGGGTTCCCACCCCTTCTTCTAAATGGAAAAGCACCAGATTAAAGATGGATTCCAGTTCAGGTGACATGATCGCATGTCACTGTAAGACTTCATTACCCACTTGCCAGCACACATGTATACAGGAAGACTTACAAGTAAACAGAGCCATCTACAGTCAATTGTCCTGGTTAATCGGAGCCATCAAGATTCCCAACCACCATTAATGGCCCACACTTTGCATAATTACAATAGGCCCTCAGAGTTGTATTTCATATTTCTAGTTTCAGATACAAGAATGATACATACATATAAATAGGATGACCACACTCCATAGATTATAAGATTTGTAATGCTACCTTACCAGAGACTTTTTGCATGAAGCATATTCCAGTTACATTATATTCACACTCATTAGCATATTTTCTTAAAATCATATAGAGTGCAACATCACAGCGTGCATCATCCTGATCCTCATAATCATTTCAGGATGTAGGTGTAAGTGATATTTAATAAATTGTAGTATTGACAGTTTATTGAAAACATGTTTTAGAATCTGTGTCCCAGGCAGGTTTGGCAAGCTGGTCTTGCCAGACAAAGGGATGTGAAATCATCTGCCTTACTTCACGTGTAAATTAAGCGTTGTAAGGCCAAAACAAAGGAAGCTCCATTTAAAATTGCACGTGAAATTCAACAGGAAAAAACAGGTCAATGGGGAGATGGGAAACAAACAGGACTATAGGAGACATCTTGGAACCAACAACCCAGGTGTTTTCATTCCAAAAATCAATGGACTTTGGGGTAAAAGATGAAGGCACAAGGACTCCTCATTTATCCTGCACTTGAGGGAAGGAGGGCTAAGCAGGCAGTGCTGATATACCCATAAAACGGTATCTCAACCACCCCCAGCTGAAATGCTGGAATAACACACTTAGATGGGAGATGTCATTGGACAAGATTAGCTGGTTAGAGTTATGTTTTAGTCTAGCTTAAGCATGTTATACTTTTGTTTTATTTGTAACCTGTTGTTCTTATTAGCCTTGCTCACTATCTCTTACAATCTCTACCCTTGTTAAGATGTTTGTTTTTACTATAAGTAGATTACAGTGTTGTTATATTGGAGCTGATACTCAGTTGAATCAAACAAGCTGGTGTGTATATACTATTCACTTGGGAGTAGCTGTGATGGGTTCTCCCAGGGTTACCAGTGAACCTGACCCACCAGCCTAGGTTTCCTTTACTCTGTACTGCTGAGACCAGCCTGCCATGCCCTCTCCCAGACTCCAGTCTGCACCTTTACCAGCACACATAGAGGTAGGGAAACACCCAGATGCAGAAACATACAGACACTGTGATCAGCTCCGCGTGGGAAGGCTTCAGCTAAGGAGCTTCCCAACCACTTAGGCACGCACCTTCCTCCGGAGTGTAAACCCCAAATTATATCATCTTGCGCTGCACAGAGAACTATAAAGTGTAAGCTCATGAAATTCAACCCCCTCCCCCCACAACGTGGAGAGGAAATATACAACAGCTTTTTACCCCAAGTTATAACTCCCACACACTGGTTTGTGACAATACAAAAATAAGTTTATTAACTACAAAAGACATATTTTCAGTGATTATAAGGGATAGCAAACAGAATAAAGCAGATTACCTTGCAAATAAGAACACAATCTAAACGTAATATACTAAAGAGATTGGATAGGAGTAGCAACTTTTCACCCTAAATGATGATTTAACTCAGTTGCAGAAATTCTTAAAGGAGCAGCTTCCCTTGCTTCCAGCTTAAAACCCCAGGTATTCCTTTCACAGGCTAGAAATCCCTCTGGCCTCGGTCCAGCCTTTCTCCCCAGTTCAGTCCTTGCTCCTCAGGTGTTTCCAAGAGTTTTCTTTGGGTAGGGAGTCAGTGAAGAACCATGATGATGTCACTCCCCTGCATTAAATAGCTTTTGCACATGGCAGGAACCCTTTGTCTCCAAACATGGTTCCCATGCCTTTCATTGGAAAAACACTGGCATTCCAAGATGGAGTCCTGTACCAGGTAATCCTGTAGTGTCACAGCAGCCATGACTCGGAGTTTGTTTGTCGCACCTTCAGGAGGGCTTCCCATTGGGAGATAACTTCTTCTAAGGCCTGTTGTTTCTTCCAATGGCCCTTCCCAGCCAGCCATCTAGGCTGATTGCATTCTGCCTGTTGGGCGTTCCCCACGTGTACAATATTTGTAATACAGATAAATAGCCAATATTTGTAACTTCAGATACAAAAATGACACATGCATACAAATAGGATAATCATATTCAGTAAATAACCTTTCCAATCATATCTTACATGACCTATCCTGTATAAAATATGTCACAGTTATGCCATAATCATATCAATAATATCTCTGTGAAGAATAGGGGATGCAGTGACATAGTAGCAAACCTGGGAATTTCTGTGAGTGTCCAGTGACAGAGGCTGGACATCACAGGGGGACATTCTAAGGTATTCGGATACTGGGGTACATCAAGTGTTAACCTGCAAGGCAAAGTTGGGGCAGAGCCCAGAGGAGAGTGCTTGAGTGGCTGTAGGGCTGGCAGTGTCTAGGAGTTGATATCCAGCTACCACAAGAAAGACTCCTGCACACAGGAGGCAGGAGGGTAACACAGTGATCCACAGTCCTGGACACTCTGAGAAAGTATCACACACAGTTTCCCACAGAAAGTTAATGCAGCCCAAACTTCTGTCCTCATTTTGTCTTTGCAATACTTCCAAATGCGAGACTAGCTTGACCTCCCTCCTTCCCTTCCCCAGTTGGCTTCACAGACCATTGGTCCCCCGCACCCCAAATGCACTGACCAGCAGAGCTCATTTGGAACTGATTAGGGAGGAGATGTCATAATTTGCTGCTGGTATAGCTTAATCGGGAAATTACTACACTTAAATCCTGGCAAAATAGAGAAGCAGGAGGGAATTTTGCCTTGGAGGGATATTGCTGGGACACAATGCCTTCTGGTGCTCCTTGGAGGTTTTTGACATTTATGCATCATCCCTTGGCCAGGGCCACTGTGGAGCAAACGGTTTTTTGAGTGCACAGAAGTTGCTGCGACCAGCTCCTGGCCCTCACTACAAACACTAAGGCTGGATTACAGAAAAAAAAAGTGTGGTACTGCTTTCATTAGGCATATGATACAGTCTGGAAGGATGGACTGCACTGAAACTGGAAAAAGTGATTTCCTGCATGTAGATTCCCAGCTGCTGAACACCATGCTTACCTGCTGAAAGGTATGCACATACTTCAGAGGCCAAACCAGCAAACCTGCACACTTTGAATAATGGGGTTCCATAAAGCTCTGTACCTGTTTCCAATACTCTTCAACATCTACATGAGTGATATGACTGAAACAATCAAACAGAAATTTGTGTATGCTGATGATTTGGAACTAACTGCTCTGACCCAGAGCTTTAAAGAACTTGAAGTGACCCTTACATTTGACCTTAAGATCATGGAGTACTTTCAAAAGTGGCAACTGAGACCAAATACAAGCAAATTGGTAGTCTCTACTTTCAACTTTGACAACAGAAACTCACAAAACGCTCTAACTGTCGAGTTCTGTGGTGAAACTGTTTTATAAACCAAAGCCAGCATCCATCTCAATGTCATCCTTGACCACATGCTGACCTATTGTGACTGCAAGAGAATAGCTTTCAAAATGAAGACTTGTGTCAACATTATCTAAAAGTTGGCAGGAGCAAGGCACGGATCAATTGCCTCAGTGCTACTAGCATTGGCCTTGGACCTGGTATACTCAGTTGCAGATTACTGTGCACCAGTGTGGACAAGAAGCTAGCATACCCAACTTGAGGACAGGCAGCTGAATCAGGCAATGTGAATCATCATGGGAACTTTAAAAAGTCAACACCTCTACCATAGCTTTCTGTATTAGGAAATCTCCAGCTATCTATCAAGATATAGCCATAGCAAGAGAACCCAAAAGTGCCACAGACCACCTGGAGATTCCCATCCAGCTGGTTATGGACAACAACACCTGACATTATGAAAACCACTTTGGACCATATGTAACCACGTCATGCCTCAGCATCTGGCCAGGGAATGGCATAGTTTCTGGATCTCATCCAACATTCCAAACAAGGACATCATCACTGACTCAATAAGATGCCCTCCAAGTCTTGACGGGCCACACAGACTTTGGACCATTGAACCACATCCAAATAAACCACGGATGATGTGTCTACTTGATGCACAAGGGGAAAATCAGAGTCCTCTTCATATGACTGCAATGAGAATTTCCAAATCATTGAACACATCATAAGGACCCTGGAGTATTGGTTGATCATAGGATGACTATGAGACGCCAATGTGATATGGCCGTGAAAAAAGCTAATGCGGTCTTGGGATGCATCAGGAGAGGTATTTCCAGTAGGGATAAGGAGGTTTTAGTACCATTATACAAGGCACTGGTGAGACCTCACCTGGAATAGTGTGTGCAGTTCTGGTCTCCCATGTTTAAGAAGGATGAATTCAAACTGGAATAGGTACAGAGAAGGGCTACTAGGATGATCCGAGGAATTGAAAACTTGTCTTATGAAAGGAGACTCAAGGAGCTTGGCTTGTTTAGCGTAACTAAAAGAAGGTTGAGGGGAGATATGATTGCTCTCTATAAATATATCAGAGGGATAAATACCGGAGAGGGAGAGGAATTATTTAAGCTCAGTACCAATGTGTACACAAGAACAAATGGATATAAACTGGCCACCAGGAAGTTTAGACTTGAAATTAGACGAAGGTTTCTAACCATCAGAGGAGTGAAGTTTTGGAATAGCTTTCCAAGGGAAGCAGTGGGGTCAAAAGATCTATCTGGCTTTAAGATTAAACTCGATAAGTTTATGGAGGAGATGGTATAATGGGATAACTTGGTTTTGGTAGTTAAATATTCATGGTAAATAGGCCCAATGGCCTGTGATGAGATATTAGATGGGGTGGGATCTGAGTTACCCAGGAAAGAATTTTCTGTAGTATCTGGCTGATGAATCTTGCCCATATGCTCAGGGTTTAGCTGATCGCCATATTTGCGGTCGGGAAGGAATTTTCCTCCAGGGCAGATGGGAAGAGGCCCTGGAGGTTTTTTGCCTTCCTCTGTAGCATGGGGCACGGGTCAATTGCTGGAGGAGTCTCTGCTCCTTGAAGTCTTTAAACCACGATTTGAGGACTTCAATAGCTCAGACATAGGTGAGAGGTTTTTCGCAGGAGTGGTGGGTGAAATTCTGTGGCCTGCGTTGTGCAGGAGGTCAGACTAGATGATCATAATCGTCCCTTCTGACCTAAATATCTATGAATCTATGAATCGAAAACACAGAGTCCCAAATAGGGATTCAAAGGTAAAATGGATGATTGCCACAATGTCACACAGGAAGCCTTGAAATGGCTTGTTGACCTACAACTGCATGTATAGAATGCTAGCTCTGTGGCAGGCTGACCTATCCACGCTGTTTTGTAGTCTCTGAATCATGGGACTGGTGAGCTGATAATAATTTGGAGGGGAGAACCGATATGAATAGGCTCTCCACCTCTTGCATCATGCTCCCTATGCTCAGTAGCCAGTTTTTTCCCCCCACTCCAGGTATTTAGACATCAGGACTTGCTTCATCCCCACAGGTGGAGTTATTTCTCTGCATGGTGCCAGGTGAGGAGACAAACCATCTTTCTTTACTTGCTAGTTTTCTTTTACCCCACTAGCAAGCACTGAATTCACCGGGTTACTTGCTAACAATCTTATGATAATGCTGGTGGCATTCCCTGTTTAACTCCTTTTTTTTTTTAAGGTGAAATGATAAACTTCAAAAGACTGATCTCTCTTTATCTCACAGCTCTGTCTCAGAGTATAGATGAGGAAAGCTGACACACAGGGCTATGGCCAGGAGCACTTTTATGTCCCAAACCACTTTTATGTCCAAAACCTCCAAAAAAACCCACTACCTATTGTTAACGCTGATGTGTATGTTCCATTGTAATAACTGGGACTACTTTACTGCTTAATTTTAGGCATATTTTAAGTGCTTCACTGAGGTTGAGCCATAAGTGTCTTTACTCCCTCTGATTAGGGAATGGATGAGTGAATTTCCAGGGGCCATTTTCATCCTGGCTATGAGCAAGTGCAACTGTGTTCATTTCAGTGGAGTTATGCCTGCTTACATTAGGAATGAAATTTGTCTAATATTTGCTTGATTCAGCTCCCATTGAAGTCAATGGCAAATGGCATAACTCCCCATTTGTTTCAGTGGCTAAGGATCAACCCCTATGTCATCTGATGTTATTTATACATACCTATACAGAATCAGGAGCATTCCCCATGGCTGCTGAAGAGACTATGAACTGGACAGATCTGTGGAAGTCTATATGGCAGGGGCAATATTTCATTGGTGATTGCAGCAGACTGTGGAGTTTCAGGGCTGTTGAAAGCTAACGTGAGACAAAACTTAAAGCAACATTTTTACCAATGGAGGACCAATCACAGAGGAACTAGTCGCAGCACAGATTAAAGGAAGAACTTGTACTGGCATTGTACTACTTTGTGGATCTAAACAATTACAATTTGACAGATGAGTCAGATTCTGAACTCCTTGCCGGTATTAGGCGATATTCCCCTTTGGAATATTCAATAGATAGGTCTCTTTGTTTCAAATTTTCAAAAATGTCTAGTAATTTTGGGAGCACCAATTTTTGGGTGCTCATATTAGCACTTTAAATGGGGTTTGATTTTCAGAAAGTGTTGAGCAGCTACTCTCTGAAAACGAGGCCCCTTTTAAAGTGTGTGCAGTTGGGCAATCAGAAACTGAGCCTCTCAAAATCAGTAAAAAGAACAGGAGGACTTGTGGCACCTTAGAGACTAACAAATTTATTTGAGCATAAGCTTTCGTGAGTTACAGCTCACTTCATCGGATGCATTCAGTGGAAAATACAGTGGGGAGATTTTATATACACAGAGAACATGAAACAATAGGTGTTACCATACATACTGTAACGAGAGTGATGTCACTGCTTAGTCACTTCATCCCACACAGCCACAGCTACTGGCTGGTGGGGAGAGGGGAGTACGCTGTACCATCTCCAAGAGCACTATATTTGCCCTGCTGGTGTGTGCTGCCAGCAGTCCTGACAAGGAATTAAAGATGCAGTGTGACCCTTAATATGAAAGATTCCTCCCATCAGTATTATCAAAATAGTCAATTTATAACAAAGGAGTAAGGTGCAATCCCTAATGCCCTTGTACCTCAAGCTCATGGGTCTGCCTCTTATTTCATTCTTCCACTAATTCCACTTACTTCAATAACATGAGACATTTTTTGAGAGATTGTGACCCAAATCCCTTCACCTTAATTATACAAGTAGACCCATTATAGAAAGCAATGAGACTACTTGTCTGAGTATGACAAGGAGGACTTGGCCCCATAGCTGATGGAAATCTAGTCTTCAGATGTTCAAAGAAACTATTTGTTATTAATATGAGTTAATTGAATTTCATGAATGGATATTTAAAATACCAATGTACATATGTTTGTACATTATACTGTAGATACACAATAACATTACACTATCATGTTAATACACTATATATCCAGCTTTTATCTAAATAGCTTTTCTAATGTTAAGAATTAAAATATTTATAGGCATTATGTAGAGAGAGGCTTACACCAAAACCTTGGATCTCAATACCACTGAAATTGGGGATTCAGGTGGTTTGTAATCCAAATTACTCAGATACCATGGTGATAGACATGGTTTAAGATACTTCAGTGCTTCAGTACAGAAGTGGTTAGGGACTATTTAGAAAAGTTGGACATGCACAAGTCCATGGGGCTGGATGCGTTGCATCCGAGAGTGCTAAATGAGCTGGTGGCTGTGATTGCAGAGCCATTGGCCATTATCTTTGAAACTCATGGAGATCGGGGGAAGTCCCGGACAGCTGGGAAAAGGCTAATGTAGTGCCCATCTTTAAAAAAGGGAAGAAGGAGGATCCTGGGAACTACAGGCCAGTCAGCCTGACCTCAGTCCCCGGAAAAATCATGGAGCAGGTCCTCAAGGAATCCATTTTGAAGCACTTACACGAGAGGAAAGTGATCAGGAACAGTCAGCATGGATTCATCAAGGGAAGGTCATGCCTGACTAATCTAATCGCCTTCTATGATGAGATTACTGGTTCTGTGTATGAAGAGAAAGCAGTGGATGTATTGTTTCTTGACTTTAGCAAAGCTTTTGACATGGTCTCCCACAGTATTCTTGTCAGCAAGTTAAAGAAGTATGGGCTGAATGAATGCACTATAAAGTGGGTAGAAAGTTGGCTAGGTTGTCAGGCTCAACGGGTAATGATGAATGGCTCCATGTCTAGTTGGCAGCCGATATCAAGTGGAGTGCCCTAAGGGTCGGTCCTGGGGCTGGTTTTGTTCAATATCTTCATAAATGATCTGGAGGATGGTGTGGATTGCACTCTCAGCAAATTTGCGGATGATACTAAACTAGGAGGAGTGGTAGATACGGTGGCAGCTAGGGATAGGGTACAGAGGGACCTAGACAAATGGAGGATTGGGCCAAAAGAAATCTGATGAGGTTCAACAAGGATAAGTGCAGGGTCCTGCACTTAGGACGGAAGAATCCAATGCACCGCTACAGACTAGGGACCGAATGGCTAGGCAGCAGTTCTGCGCAAAAGGACCTAGGGGTGACAGTGGACGAGAAGCTGGATATGAGTCAACAGTGTGCCCTTGTTGCCAAGAAGGCCAATGGCATTTTGGGATGTATAAGTAAGGGCATAGCGAGCAGATCGAGGGATGTGATCGTTCCCCTCTATTCGACATTGGTGAGGCCTCATCTGGAGTACTGTGTCCAGTTTTGGGCCCCACACTACAAGAAGGATGTGGGAAAATTGGAGAGAGTCCAGTGAAGGACAACAAAAATGATTAGGGGATTGGAACACATGACTTATGAGGAGAGGTTGAGGGAACTGGGATTGTTTAGTCTGCAGAAGAGAAGAATGAAGGGGGATTTGATAGCTGCTTTCAACTACCTGAGAGGTGGTTCCAGAGAGGATGGTTCTAGACTATTCTCAGTGGTAGAAGATGACAGGACAAGGAGTAATGGTCTCAAGTTGCAGTGGGGGAGGTTTAGGTTGGATATTAGGAAAAACTTTTTCACTAGGAGGGTGGTGAAACACTGGAATGCGTTACCTAGGGAGGTGGTAGAATCTCCTTCCTTAGAAGTTTTTAAGGTCAGGCTTGACAAAGCCCTGGCTGGGATGATTTAATTGGGGATTGGTCCTGCTTTGAGCAGGGGGTTGGACTAGATGACCTCCTGAGGTCCCTTCCAACCCTGATATTCTATGATTCTATGATTCTATGCTCAGCTGGTGGGTGTGTCATAAGAATTTAAATAGAATAAGTTGTAGTTCTGTCACTTGTCTGTTATGACTTTTTACCATTCATTCACATATCACCACAAAATGTTTATTTCCAAAGTATGACCATATTTAATTGCATTATACATGCATAAGGAGAGCTCACAGAAGTAAAAGTGACCCCCACAGTTGGCTGTGTTCACATTATGAACACAGGAATTGCTTCCATACAAAATGCCCAAAATTGTTCAGATTCTTATGCATCTTTACAGCAGCTGCCAACCCTATAATTTCTGATTTTGTAGGAATCAGAATGAATGCCACAGTGGGGTTATGACCTTTCTCATTCTCTGTGGGGCAATTCTGGATTTTCCTTTTCAATGGCATTCTTTTGATCCTCCTGTGTAATCTTTACTAGAGAGATCATCTCATATGAAAATGGCATAAAATGATTAGACTGTGATTTTTAAAAAGAAAAACTGTTTTTCGAGCGTCATTATAGCACCCTGAGAGAGGAAGAATGTGAGCTATCCTTAAGGAACTTGTGACTGTAACTTCAGGCATTTTCTTTCCACCAGCATCCTTATTTATAGAGACCAAAAATATGATAGCGAAGTCTTCAGCAACACCTGCTTCAGGATCTTTTGTAGAGTTGCAGATGCCCAGGAATATCAGAATAACTTTCATGACCCATAAAGAAGGGTAAAGTGCAGTTGTGCAAACACATCACATTTTTCTTCAAGAAAATGTAAATACATTAGCCCTTTGACTCAAAGCAGTGAGCCGACTCTGCAACTTCCACTCCAGACCATGAGGAAAAACAAACCTCTATTTTTAGTGTCTTTGTCACAATAGTACAATTATTTAACTCTTTCCCCCTTCCTTTTTTTCATTGTAGATACAGGCAATTTTAAAAAAAAGAAATACATTTTCATTTAAGTTTATAGGGATGTGTGTATGCTATGGCATCATTTATCCAACTGCTATGGCAACTCCTCTGTGGCAGTGATAAAACAGCCCCTATGATTTCAAATGTGCTAGAATTTGATTTTTGCATGTCTCGTGTAAGATCCTTCAAAGGAGTTGGATTTTCAGAGGGTGGGTGTCAAGGTTTCTTCCCCACTCTGAACTCTAGGGTACAGGTGTGGGGACCTGCATGAAAGACCCCCTAAGCTTATTCTTACCAGCTTAGGTTAAAAACTTCCTCAAGGTACAAACTTTGCCTTGTCCTTGAACCCTATACTGCCACCACGAAGTGCATTAAAGAACAGGGAAAGAGCCACTTGGAGACATCTTCCCTCCAAAATATCCCCCAAGCCCTACACCCCCTTTCCTGGGGAAGGCTTGATAAAAATCCTCACCAATTTGCATAGGTGAACACAGACCCAAACCCTTGGATCTTAAGAATAATGAAAAAACAATCAAGTTCTTAAAAGAAGAATTTTAATTAAAGAAAAGATAAAAGAATCATCTCTGTAAAATCTGGATGGTAAATACCTTACAGGGTAATCAGATTCAAAACATAGAGAATCCCTATAGGCAAAACCTTAAATTACAAAAAGACACAAAACCAGGAATATACATTCCATTCAGCACAGTTATTTTACCAGCCATTTAAACAAAAGGAAATCTAATGCATTTCTAGCTAGATTACTTACTAAGTTAACAGAAGTTCTGAAGAGCATTCCTGACCTGGTCTTGGCAAAAGCAACACACAGACAGACAGACCCTTTGTTTCCTGCCCCCCTCCAGCTTTGAAAGTAACTTGTCTCCTCATTGGTCATTTTGGGCAGGTGCCAGCGAGGTTATCTTAGCTTTTTAACCCTTTACAGGTGAAAGGGTTTTGCCTCTGGCCAGGAGGGATTTTATCGTTCTGTATACAGAAAGGTGGTTACCCTTCCCTTTATATTTATGACAGTGGGTGTTTAGCACTTGCTGAAAATCCAGGCTCTTAAAGGGGTCCCAGCTTCGGCACTCAAAATTTGAGGTACGGTACCCAAAATCATTAGTCACTGAACTGAGCTTTGCTGTAAGTGGGGGAGAGAAGAAAAGGCTGGGATAACATTTATTTTTTTTCATGTGATATTTCTTGCCTTTGATAATACTTGTGTATTTTGCTTACCAAGGAGATCAGTATGACTTTTTTATTATTACTAAGTACTCATAAATGCACTACTGTGACAATTTAAAGAAATTTTAGATACCAGATGAATTGTGTGTTTTGGAACATATCTACACACTTACCAACCATCTGAAATGTCTGATATATCAGATACATATAACATGTGCTGTTCCATGTCTGTATCATATAGTTTCACCGGGAGATCCCTATCAGGAAACACAGCACAGAAGACCCGGAGCAGGAAGAGTTATGCATCTAACAAAGGTGGCTGATTTTAAGTACATTTCTGGTCAAAGCTCAACACTTTGCAGAGCACTCTTGAGCAGTATGCAACAGCTCAGCCAGGAATACATTTTTATGGTCTAGCTGTAAACCCTAGAAAATAGATGCAGGCTGGGATTTTCAAAGAAGCCTTACGCCCAGGCAAAATTAATAAATGTATTGATTAGCACTAAAGCTAAATCAAAATGTGTTTGGGTTTTGAGGACAAAATTAATGTTAACGACCAAATGACAATGTTTAGCTACCTAGATTTAGAGAGAGAGGCCAAATCACCTGAAAAATCATTTCCAGAGGTGCCAAACTGAATTCAGATTTTAATTTTAGTATAATAGATGCACTAATTTTAAGTCTTCTTTTTTGCCATCTCTCCATTTATTTTATCAATGGATCAATTTTAGTATTTGGGATAATCACAGCTGGAGAGACAACACCGAGAACATAAATCAGCACAGATGGTTTTGTCATTTTAAGCCATTGCCTTTTAATGCTGAGCATTCTATTAAGGACAAATGTAAAAAATAACAAATAGAGCAGTATACCTATTTACCTGCCAGAGGGAACAAATCAAATGACAGCTGTTCATGTGAGAGTTTTTTTGAATTGTTTGGTTTTTCGCATTATTTATTTATTTAGTTATTTATTTATTTTGGCATTTCATAGTTGGGTGACACAAAACAAATGGTTCACAGAGTTCAAAGAAACTGGGCAATAAATAAACAAACAACCTTTACAATAAAAATGGAAAATACTTTGGGTCCAAATATAAAATAAAAACAGGGAAGCAGCAGAAAATATAGTCAGGTGTTACAGCTCTTTTTGTAGAATCACAGGAAAGGAGTAATTTCCTTAATGGATCAGACCTGATATCCATATTATCTAATATTCTATCTCTGACAGTGACCAGTACCAAATATTTCAGAGGAAGATGTAAGAACCCCACAGCAAGCATATAAGGGATAATATGACAAAAATCTTTCTTTTCATCTTGGTCTGTAATACTTAGAGATTGACCTAAACTCAAGGTACACAGCTGCAGCACCGTAGTGTAGATGTTTCCTACATCAGTGGAAGGGTTTTTTTTTTCTGTCAATAATAGTTAATCCACTCTGCCAGGTGGTACCGAGGTCAATGGAAGAATTCTTCTGTTGACCTACCTGTGTCTACACCGCATGTTAGGTTGACATCACTATGGCAACCATGGTGTGAAATTTTTCCATAGCCCTGAGTGATGTAGCTAGGTGGGTCTAATTTTTAAGGGTAGACCAGGCCTCATAAATATGAGGTGTAATATCCCTTCTAAATATGTTATTGTTAATTATAACTCTTGATATTCTTAATAGCCATATACATGTCCAATCCTGCTTGAATCTTAATAAATTGTTGGCTTTAATGACTTAATGGGGCAATGAGATCCATAGTGTAATCACATAGTATGAGAAATTTCAGAGTAACAGCCGTGTTAGTCTGTATTCGCAAAAAGAAAAGGAGTACTTGTGGCACCTTAGAGACGAGCTGTAGCTCACGAAAGCTCATGCTCAAATAAATTGGTTAGTCTCTAAGGTGCCACAAGTACTCCTTTTCTTTTTGCATAGTATGAGAAAGTATTTCCTTTTGTTGGGCTGGAATTTCCCACCTTTACATTTCAGTGCATGTCCTCTTCTTGTGTTATTGGATGAGAACAGAAGTTCCTGATCTACCTTCACTATATCATTCACCACTTTATAGATTGTTACCTTGCCCCCCTACTTCTAAAGTAAATAATCCAAATCTTTTCAATCTCTTCATATGCTTATTTCCATTCCCTAATATTTTTTCTTACCCTTCTCTGAACGCCTAGTAATTCTGCAATATCCTTTAGGGTATAGGATGATCAATACTGCAGACAACATTTCATATGAGGGATTTATATAAAGACATTATAATATTTTCCATATTATTCTGCATCCCATTCCTTAGATATCCAAATATCTTACAGCTGTATATTGTGCAGAGGTCTTCACTGAGCTGTCCACAACAGTGGGGGGCAACCTGCGGCCCTCTAGGGTAATCCACTGGTGGGCCACCAGACAAGTTGTTTACATTTGCACAGCTGTCCGCAGCTCCCAGTGGCCATGGTTTGCTGTTCCTGGCCAATGGGAGCTGACGGAAGTGGCGCGGGCTGCAGGGATATCCAGTACCCTTTCCTGATTTGATGCATTTAATTCAGAATCCTGTAAGGTATAGAAGTAGTTTTGGTTGGGTTTTCAACCCCCTCCAATGTACATTACTTTGCATGTTTCAACACTGAATTTCATTCCTGTTGTGTTGCCCATTTACCAAGCTTGCTTGGAGCTCTTTAAAATACTTCACAATCCTCTCTGATCCTAGCCAACCTAAATAACTTTCTATCATTTGCAATTTTTTCTACCTAACACTTCATTACCCCTTTCCAGATCATTAATAAATATATTAAACATAAGGCTAGCACAGAACCATGAGGTAATCTGCTATTAATCTTTTTCTATAATGAAAATTGGGTATAGATTTCTAATCTTTGCTTCTCATCCCTTAAGTAATATTTGATTCATGATAATTCTCTGCCTCTCACACCATGACTATTTTCTATAATCACAGGACCTCGTCAAAGGCCTTTTGGAAGTCTAAATAAACTGTCACCCAGTTTTTCTTTATTCATTAATTTAAAATTCTTTGAAAATGTAAATGAAACTTGTGAGACAGTTTTGCATTGCAGAAACTGTAGTTAAACCCTATGTCTCTCTGGTATCTTCACAAACTGTATATGGACCAGACATGGATTTTCTATAATTTGTCAGTACAAAAGGGTGACACCCCAGGTTCTGACTCTCTTAACCTGCCTCTCTCCCCAACACTTCCTTTCTGTGCCTTCTAATATCTCTTGTGTTAACGAGCCAATTTACTTGTTAGTCTTTCCCCATTGGATCCACCCTGGGAGGAATTAATTGTTGTGTAAGTGACTAGAGTGCTCGCACATTTGTTGGTTCCCAGCACTGTGTCACAGTGTGTAATTGGTAATTGTTCATAAAGTTCTGTTTGAACTTTTTTAGGTCACATTTTCTGGTGATCTCATTGAAGAAAAGCACTTTAGAGAAACTGTCTTAGTGATTATCTAAGTCAGATAGGAGGCTTCTGTTCCCTCACTAGGTACCCTAATTTTTATAACCCGAAGAGATTATTGGTATGTTGAATATTTTAGGGCACTTAATAAACACTTAGTAAACACTATCTATCTACTGCTCTGAAGTTTGGAAAAGTCTAGAAAAGACTTGTTGGACAATCATTCCTAAATGGTGATGTCCTCCAATCTTCATATCTCACCACACTGTAAAAAACGTATTCAATGCTACTGCATTTGCAATCTATTTCCAGGCATGAAACTTTCTCATAATTGAATATCCACATTCATCCCCCCAACCCTTCCTTGCTCCTACGCATGAGCAGGTTGCATGTATTTCAGATTCTTCTTTCCCCCTCAGCCCCTTCACTTCCAAACATACAAAATCAGCATAAATGCATTCAAATGTGAATAGAGAAAGCAACATGAATTAAAAAAGCAAAACTGACCAACTGCATGTCTGGTGGGAGGGGGGAAGTGAAGAATTTAATCAGCTCGAACAATGAGATGCTTAAAACAGATTTGTAGATGCATTTTCCCCCACTATTTCACCCAGCTCTAGTCAGTTTTACTCTTTTCAAACTTTCTTTGTCACACTGGCTGCATGGTGAATTTTGCTTGAGTAAAAACTTTAGTATTGGTCCCATTATACCTATTCAAATAACCTAGGACCATACTTGGTAAACCCTTCAGGCATTAACATAAACTCTGGAATCATGTTTTGTCTGTTTTCATGTCATCCTTTTAACCATCTTGTGAAACTACAAATGTGGTCTTTTAACCTCTTTCCATCAATCAATTCCTCCATAATCTTAATATTTTTTGCCGCAAACTCCCTGAAACGTATCACTGTTTCTGGTAATATGGTGCCCAAAACTAATTCAGTATTGCAGATTTTATCATGCCAGTCTTAAAGAGAGGGACTGTTACCTTCTAGCTCAATGCTCATATGTTAAGCTCTTGAAAATGCCTCTCTGTTGGCATATTGCATTACAAACCCATGTCTAATTTGCTCTGTGATTAGTCCAGTCCTCTCATTAGTACTTTCTGGGTCTGTGCCTCCCATTTGCTAATACAGTTTTACAATTATGTTTTTCCCCTCCAGATGCATAAAGATTCATTTTTCTAATCTGAGTCTCATGTTGTAGTGTTCTGCCATTATTTCAAATCTCTCAGGATCCCTTTGTACTCTTTCCCCATCCCAAAATAAGTGTTTGCAAATGCTTATCAATCATCTGAAATACTGAATAATTTTGGGCACCATATTACCAGGAACAGTGAAACATTTCAGGGAGTTTACATGATGATTACTTCCTGTTCTAAACCGATAATAAAAATGTTTTGTATTGAAAGTGGAGAGGGGGAGGAGCTCCACTCATTCATAATTCCAGAAGGAGACCCCACTCTTGGTAGATGGTACTGATGTTCAAAATATGACTGTGTGTGCTCTCTGAGCTCTGCTAGGCTCCTTGGATTTGGCTTGTTCTTTATATCATGGGGAAACAAATGTTATAAATAAATGCTCTCATAGTGCTAAAATGGCCTCTCTCTGACTAAATTATAAAGATTGACATGTTTCTTCCATGAGTTGATGACCAGTGAGACACTTTACATGTCAACATTATTAACTATCATCATTGGGCATTTGAGTCAACACCTCACTATGTTGAATGGGACTTAAGCTTCTCAAAGTTATTGTTTCAAACTCTGGTTGTGTTTTTAAGATTTTTCTCTGCAACACTGATGGCTAGACAGTTTTTATTTATAATGAAATTTGATAATCTGGAGAACAAGTTGGTAGTTTGGGAGGTGACAAATTATTGTATCAGTACATACTGACAGCTGGTTGAAAAAATAAAAAAAAAATGATTTAGTTCCTAAAATGTTTGGAATTTGTCAAAAATGTCTGTTTCAGGTTGCATAAAATGTTTAGTTCTGGTCAACTTCAGAAAATAGTGTATGTGATTTTCCCTCTCATATAATGTTTAATATAATAAATATAAATATAATATAATATAATATAATATAGCTCAGTGGTTAGGACACTAGCCTGGAATATTTGAATCCACATTCCAGAACAGGTGCTTGACTTCAAATCTTCCTTCATCCCAGATTAGCATCCTACCCACCAGGCTATATACTACTCTGAAGGGTGCTCTCAGTCCTTCCGATTGAAGGAATTCCACTTTATATAAATACTTAAATATTCAAGGGAGCTGGGACTTGAATTTGGGACTCCCACTTACAATTTGAAATCTCTGACTACCAGTCTAGAGGCTATTCTGCTCTCAAATTCTCCAGTTAAAACTGTATAAATATGTAAATATTCATTGGGCCAAAGCAAGAGATTAAGGTACTAACTACCGTGGGGGGTATGAGATATGGATTCAGATCTCTCTGTCTGTTTTAGAGGAGGGATTGGAATCCACATCACCTATTTTCCAGATGAGTGCCTTAATCACTGGGCTCTAGAGTCATTTTCTCCTTGGCACGATGAATATTTATGTATTTGTATAAAGTGGAACAGTTTCAGCAGGAGAGACTGAGAGCAACCCACAGCAATATTGACACAATTTGAGCTGTGTTATTAAACTGGCTGGGTACTTAACCTCTGCTATTTTAGTATTTACCATTATACTTGTTTATAATCTTTCATACCATTTTCAATCCACAGGACAATGTTCATATCCAGGCTTATTTGAATCAATTTAGTGCATATCATAAAATCTTGTTCTCAATCGAATAGTTAAATGAAATGTAAATACAGCACAGTCTTGCTTGTTGGAATGCAATGGGAGCGGTCAGCGGTTCTTCAAACAAGCATCTGCTGGAGTACAACCACTTGAAGACTTGGAGACTAATTTTTGTATTTTTTTTTCTTTTTCCTCCAGTGTTTGGGTGATTCCCAGGTTCTGACTTTTCAAATGATTGTCGGAGCTCAATAAAATCATGAAATTATTTCTTCAATGCCTTAGTCCTGATACAGCAAAATCTTTAAATATATGTTTTACTTCACATGCTGCTAGTGGTTCCACTCACTGCAATGGGACTACTCACAGGACAAAACGTTAAGCATGTATCTTTGCAGGATTTGAGACCTTTGACTTTCTGGTACTAGCCCTTTAAATTTGGCAGAAGCAAGAGAGTATATGCACCTTCCTGACATTTAGGGCACTTTATCTTGCCTTTTTTCTGAACACTGCAACTAACAAATTAAGGCTTCCATGAGTATGGAACTAGCTGGGATACATCATCCTAATGTGTTCTGCAGACCTACTAAATTAGTCAACTTTAGTTCAAAGACCAAAAAAAAAAAAAAATCCATTTTTGGCACGGATCCCCAAGTTTGTCAGGTGAATTTCTCTAGTTCCACTATATACTTCCACAAAAAGAAAAGGAGTACTTGTGGCACCTTAGAGACTAACAAATTTATTTGAGCATAAGCTTTCGTGAGCTACAGCTCACTTCATCGGATGCATGGATCGGATATCCTCTGCCTATCCATTAAATTTATCATTGTCTGTAGTGTTTCAGCCAAAATTATATACAAAGTACACTAAGTTCCCATTTTAAACAACCTCTCGCCATAAACAAGAAAATCTATTGCAATTGTGTAAAATAAATCACTGAAAAATAAAAGGATGATTTTTTCTTTTGGTGTGTTCTGAAGAACATACCATAAGAAGAGAGATTCTCACCGCAACTATCAAAATAGTGGGGCCTTAGGCACAATGTACTAAATCCTGCTTGAAACACTGATGATCAATAGACTCAGTGGAAACAGTAGGATAGCTCTGAAGTTTTGTTTCCTCTGCAGCTCTGTTGTTAAACCCAAGAAAATAACCAGATGTATTCCTCTGCACTAGTTCAGTTTAATTTGTCTATTGAATTTTCTCAGGTGAACAATGTTGCTGTATCAACTATTTAAGGGTTTGTTCCTGTGTCCATTGAATTCCATGGCAAAAAGCTTACCAAGAATAAGACTCTAAAGGTAGGTCTGCTAGGCAACAAAATCCCCAGAGCGGCAAGTCTCAGAATCTGGGTCTACAGACTCAGGCTCACACTATGGTGCTAAAAACAGGCATGTGGATGTTCAGGTTCAACCTGGATGTCAGGCTCTGAAGCCCAGGGACAAAGGTGAGTTTAAAAGCCCAAGCCAGAATGTCTATATAGCTATTTGTAGTGCAATAGCGCAAACCGCTCAAGCCTTACTGCTGCAGGGATTTTTTGTTCTGTTAACATACACTAAAAGGCCTATTTTTTTTTAAAATGAGTGGCTAAAATTAGATGCTAAAGCATAGCTGCCAAGGCTTGTTTTTATTTTTTTTTTTGGGGGGGGGGATTTTTGCAGCTGATATTTTATGCAAATTCTTCAATTAAGTAAATTGCATATAACTAAGCTTCAGCTTTAAATACATTATTTCTATTTAGCGCTGGTGGAAGTGATTGGCTTAACGATTCTGGTGATTGAAGTCCATTTGGGGCACGTGTGTGTGTGTGTGTGTGTGTGTGTTCGCGCGTACACAGCCTTTCTTCACATAACCACATACTATATTTTCCTTCATAGGTTGTTAGAGTTTGATCTTAGAAGCTTAAACTCTGCAATGTGGACCTCTTCCACTTGAACTGATGGAGAACTCATGGCAGACATATTCTGATATCCTTTATGTAGACCAGCCCCTAAGCTGGAACAAAATGTGCTATGTGTTCCCCCTTTCTCTATCTAAAAAGGTATTTTGAGAAGAGTTCTATCTCTCCATGTGAGATTTTATCTGAGATGAAGGCAGTTATGACTGGGCATATGATTGCTGATGTAGCTGCCTAAATCAAAAGGCTTGTATCTTTCTCATCTACAGATCACATTTATCCATCTGCTTACCCCATATATTTGTACAGTTTAATTCCTCCTATTCTCTGACATTTGGGATATTGTAGCCAAAATGGTAGCTACAGACACTCAGATACAGATGGGTGATGATGAGTGGAGTTTAAGAACCGATGTGGAATAGAACAGAACAGCAGGCACAACGTATTTCCTTCAGAGTTAGCATATTCTGAATTTTTTACACTGGGATTTTTAGCAATCTCCACATTAACTCAGCATGACATTAAAGCTGTGTCTTGTTTACCTTACTCATGCATGTAGTCAGTCTCATTAGAATCAATGGGAGTGATTGCTTGAGTAACGTGAGTAGGATTTGGCCTGCTACTGAAAGGCATGGTAGAATAAAGATGTTTAAATGAACAAAACAGTTCAATCCACCTGTCTAGCATTTAATCATAAAAAGAAAATGGCCTTGACAGTACATTTTAGATTTCACCAGTAGTTTACTTTGCCTCAATTTCATGGTGTTCCACCAAAGTAAGTTCAATATGTCCACTGTCATGTGGGACTTTCCTGGGTTTATTTTTATGGGATTGAGCATAGCTCATTGAAATCAGTGAAAGGCTTTCCATTGACTGGAATGGGCTTTGGCTCAGATCCTATTCACATGAGCAACTATAGCAGGATCAGGCCCTAGGAATATAAAACTCCTATTTCAAAGCCACAGGTCCTTAAGCACAGTTTATTACTCATAAGTCATCCCTACTATTTTCCTCTTGTTGTGTGAACCATGCAAATTGTAGGCCTCAATCCTGCAAACATTTACAGGGTGCGACTAATTATCTTCATGAATTTACTCATGTCTTTTTTGCAGGATTGAGGATTGAAAGGATATATGTATCTTTGGATGGATTTCAGTCTAAAATGAATGCCAAGCTAAATCACAGCCTGAAAATGCTGAGAAAAATAGGGCTAGCTTGATCAAAGCTGAGGGGATGGCAAAACAGTGTATTAAAAATGGAATTGATATGGGCAAACTAGGATGGTGAGTCCCCTCGATATCTATTTATTGTAGCTATAAATGACTGCAACTTTCATGGAGATGCAGAAATGAATAGCAATTATTGGAACTGTCACCAACAAGAATTTAAAAAAAAAACTATTCATTCCTGAATTCTGACTACCTTATGTTTCATTTGGTAAAAACTAACTAGCAATCAGACTGGTGATAGTATCCATTGACTGACCTGAACTGGGACATATGTTAAGGGAGGATGAGGTTCGCTTTAAAATAAATTAACTAGGATAGCACACAGTTCATGAGAAGAACAAAGGGAAAGGAATGAAAGGCCAGGTAGCGACTGACTGTCAGAATGGCCAGTTGGCCAGCTGAGGCAGAAGCATATGCTGGCTGGAGTAGGGGCCAATGCAGAAACAGACAAAGGCAGGAGCAGGGGCAGTCTCTCAAAACTATTACACAATGGGAGTGCAGCCAGCCAGTAACTTTGAACAGTCTGAAGAGACTGCCCCCACCCCTTACGGAACTATATACCTGTCTTGGGACCACCTGAGGATTGGCAGAAGTCTAACTGAAAGTCTGAGACCTATCACAAAATTTACAGGTAACTGCCTCTGACTCATCCCATGCTGTCTCAGGGATGACACATTAGGTTTAAGTAGGCTCAAGCTCAGAGGTAACTCAGGGATGACTCATCACACTACATTTTTTGCAGGTGCTCAAGGTGGAGCAGTAGATGTGAGCTACCTTCCTGATCCCAACATGCTCAGAGTTCCTCTGTTGTGTGTGGCAGAATCCCAGTTCTTCAGTCCATGAACTAAAGGACCTGTGCCACTGACTACCAGCAGTGATGATGGCTATACCAAAGGGGATGGGCAGGGACAGGATAACAGCTACAATCCTATAATAGAGCACTGGCCCTTGTGTGCATGCATGGGTCCCTGCACCTTGTTTTATGGCTCTGGCCCATGTCTGGGTCAGATGACCAAGTGGTACATGATGACATCCTAGAGGTGGCACTTCTGCAGAGAGCAGGCCCAGAGAGGGAAGATTTGGGGTCAAGGAAAGGACCTTGGGCAGGGGAGTGTCTCTGCACCAGCCTGGTGGAAGATACCTGCAGGGAGCAGAAGTAGAAGCCTTGCATGGGAAACGTTTTGGGAAAGGCCAAGGAGGGCCTGGTTAAGGAGGCCTGGTTGGAAGGAACTGCTAATCCTGAAAAGGAGGGCTGAATGATTTATATTGAGCTGAGTCAAGATGTTTTGTTTTGTTAAATAAACCAGATCCCAAGAAGAGTATGAACCTCATGGGTCCATGTGCATTTGTAACCACACACCTTCTGGTTGTGGTGTTATGTCCCATTTACTGGCACTGAGACCACTTAAAGAGAGATAAAATGAGTCTGCTCTACAGCCTTAGCTAACAGCTATCTGGCTTTTCACTCAGGTGTTTGAGGCTTATGCACTAAGCCAGGGCTGGCCCACAACATTTTGGCACCTGAGGCGAGGAGCTCAAATGACACCCCCATGCCCCCTTGCTTGGCCCAAAACTTTGAAAGGTCTCAATTCTGCCTTCTTCCTGTTCTACTCTCATGGTACTGCTCTGCTACCTACCCCAATAAAGGAGAACTAACAACTTAAAATGCCTTGTTCAAAAATTTTAAGTAACACCTAACTTTCAAGTGCCAAAACAGCAAATGTAACTTTTCTTATCTGCATAGTAAACACTGGCATTTTTATCTGTTTGAATAATCAAAGTGGTGCTTTCCGTGCCTTCTTGGTTGCAAAGATTTGAACCGCTTCCTGCTGAAGGTCCACAGTCTGGGCCAGCTCATGCTCTATTGAGATGGTTGCAAGGCCGACCAGCCTCTCCTGTGTCGTTGTGGAGCACAGATGTGTTTTTATTAACTTCAGCTTGGAGAAGCTGCTTTCTCCACTGGCAACTGTTACAGGAAGTGTTAAAAATATGCGCAGAGCAACAAAAGCATTTGGAAAGAGGTTGGTCATCTTATTTGTGCACATGTATTCCAGAACAGCCTTTGGAGTTGATCCTGCTGAAATGTACCTTGAAAGGGCTTTCAGTTCATCACCTAAATCACTCGCATCAATATTGTGCATGTCATCATGTGTCAACACTGTCTCTAGTGCCCTGCATTGATGGTGTAGGTCTTCAGGTATAATGAGGAGTTTTGGAATATCATACAACACCCCAAATATACTGCTGTGTTCCTTGAGCTGCATGAAATGTTCTTCAACTGACTCTATTGCACAATCTAGCATCTCGTTCAAGAATTCAACTTTGAATTGTTGTCTAGGATCCCTTATGGGATTATCCTGTGCCTCGTAATCAAAATGTCTTCTTCTTCGGGGACTTTTGTATTCTTGAATGGGTGGGATAGCTTGAATAGCTTCAGTGTGAAGTTCCTCTGCCAACTTCTGTGCACTCTTCAGAATGTTTTGAAATCCCTCATCTGACTGGTAAGACTGTAGGTATGACTTTGCTTTGTCCAGTTGTTCCATTGCTCCAGATATATGAAGGTCAACACCTTGGAGTCTCTTGCTTACAACATTTATTTCAAACGGTATGTCATGCCACAACACTAAGCCACACAGAAATTTGGAGTTATGTATGTTTCTGGTGATTCCGTTTCCCTCTGCCACTGTTCTCTCACGAACAGTTCCAGTATTATTCTCCATAACGGCAACTATGGCATCATCTGTCTTCCCAATTTGGTGTTTGATAGGCTTTATCGCCTCCACTCAACTTTCCCATTGTGGCACTCGGTGGTTTCAGTGTCAGAGAGGATGTTCCCAGATAATGCTTCAAAGTTTGCCATCGATGAGTTGATGCAGAGAAAAATACATAGATGCTTTGAATTATATTAAAAAATTCAGCAGCCTCACTAGGAGCTGATGCTGCATCTCTGACCACCAAGTTCAATGAATGGGAACTGCATGGGACAAAAAAAGCTTGAGGGTTTAACTCTCGGATCCATGTCTGCACTCCTCTGTTCTTTCCTTTCATGTTGGCACCATTATCGTCGCCCCGACCTCTCATATCAGCTATCGCAATTCCTGTATCTTCCAGCTTTTTAAGAAGCACATTTGTCATACCAGCTCCTGTAGCATCATCAGTGTCAATAAATTCTAGAAAATGCTCTGACAGTCACCATTGCAAGGACTTTTTCACTAGGTTCTGTTGTTGTTACAAAATGCATGATTAAAGTCATTTGTTCTGTATGGCTGATGTCAGGTGTGCAGTCCAGAATAACAGAGTAATATCTTGCTGACTTCAGATCTGCCACAATCTTCTGTTTGACTTTTGTTGCCAGTAACTGTATGATCTCATTTTGAATTGTCTTTCCAAAGTAGCGGTGTGTGTACATTTCTTGGGCGGTGACTCTTCTTAGATGCTTCTGGAGTACAGCATCAAACTCAGCCATTAGCTCCACAATTTTAAGGACGTTTCTATTGTTCGGCACATACAGCTGATCTGAAGTGCTACGCAGTGCTAGGTTTTGGGTAGCAAGCATTCTTACAACGGCAATGAGCCTTTTCAGAAGATTTTGCCAGTAAAGAGACTGAGGCAATCTTCTCTTGATGCCGATCATCTATGGCATCCTTTAATCTTAGTCTCGTCTCAAGCTCTTTCCACCTATGGAATGCTCTCTTGTGATTTGATGCTTTCTCATGGCATGCCAGATTTCTCCAGTCCTTTGATCCTGTAGAACCCAGTGTGGCTGGAACATTAGACTGGAAGAGTTTGCAACAAAAACAGTATGCAGTATTCTGGGTTTTTGAGTACATAAGCCATAGCCTCTCCACTTTGTCACCATTGGGGATTTCACACCAGCATTGTGTTGGATGGAAACTTCTATTTTCATTGTCTTTGGGAAACATGAAGTTTTTCACTTGCTGTGGCCTATGTAGTACAAGGAAGTCCTTCAGGCTACTGCTCAAGTGGGTCCACAGTCCTGGATAATCTAGACTTAAAGAACTAAACTCTGCAGCAGCTGTTTCTTGCACCTCCATCACACTCTTCTCTGATCTACACTTTCCTTCAGGAATGTGCATGGTTACATCCATTTGAGATGAAGATATGGATGCTGCAGGAGCTGCCAGGTCACCTGCACTCTGACTAACTGGAAGATCAGCCATCTCCTCACCACTCACATCCTCACTGGGGTTGGAAGGCTCACTGTGAACATTTGTGTCTATGTATCTCAGGAGAGCTCCTTTCTGCTTAGATAGAAAAGCTTCCTTTGCTTTCTTTCTTTTTCTGAATGCTGCCCCAGAGGGGCGTTTTCTTCTTTCACTCATGACTGCTGTTCTGTGCCAGCTATAGTGGCTCTCAACATGCAATTGAAGAGAACAAATAAGCAGGCTGGTAGCAGGGCCTGAGTGAGGGAAGATATCAGCATCTTAAGGGCCTAACTGGCTTCTACTACTTCAGTTGACTGCCTGTTCTCCTCAAGTGGGTTCAGGGAAGCAGCAGGAAACAGGAAGCTCCCTGAGAAGCTGGTGTTAATCAGTCCAGGCTCCTGGGGGTGCTAGAGAGGTACATAAGAGGCTCCTTCTCCTCTCTCTCCCGGCAGCTCCTGATGCTTTCTGTTATTTCCTCTCACCTTTTCTCCTGCCTGTTATGTCTCTTGTGCCCTCCTTCCTCCAGCACAGCACTCCACCATCTCTGTGCATCTAAAGCAGAGAGAATACATATGTGGCAGCAGCAGACAATTTTCTACACTCTGGGTCCTAGTGGTGCCCTCCCACGGTCTGGCACCTGAGGCAGCCGCCTCAGTTTGCCTCATGGTAAGGCAAGCCCTGCACTAAGCTCCAGAAGTCCCAGGTTCAATCCCACCCACTGATGATTGGGGTCTGTTGGCATTACACATTTTCTGGGGAGCAAAGACATGAGCAGACAGGGGAAGCTGACCTCATTACAATCTCTTTGTGGAGCAAAGCTAGCATATGGGAGAGCATGTCACACCTTTTCAAAGAATGCAGCCATGGCCACACCAGTGAGAACTTCCTGCCTCCCTGAGCCAATCACTCTTCCTTAGGAAGATTTCATCCTTGACTTGCCACTAGGGTGTAATGCTGTTCATCCTTCTCTGCTGGCTGAGAATAGAGAACTGAATGTTTAAAATTCAGACTGCAACCTAGACTATCGTTATGGTTGAAATAAATCCTGGTGACTTAAACATTTAAGTCAATGAGAACTGCAGGTACTCAGCACCTCTGAAAATTTACCCCTTGGCTCTTCTGGCAGGATGTGCAGCAATGAAGAGAGGAGAGAAAAATCAGGCAAAGATTATGTTACTGTGACTTTCAAGGCAGGTCAGAGTGACCAAGTCAGTCTGGAATATGCAGGTTAACAGTCTGAAATGGTCACATGGGTTTTTGCATGCTGGCTTTGTTATAATAGTGATATAAGCTGGCAACAGAGCAGATGATTATTTTTTCTTACAATAGGATTGTGTCTGTTTTCCTAAATCTTCAATAGCAAAACAGGAAAAAAGAATGACCGGCCTGTCTGAGGGCACTACTTCAACGACAATGAAACAACAAGTTAAAAAAATTGCTATAATATATGTGTTTACTTTTGTTGTGTGTCTGTAGGCAAAGCAGGTCTGTAACTAGCTAAGCATAAGTGGATCTATGATAGGAGATAAATAAACTGGGGAGTCTGGAACTCTTGCCAGGGAAGATTTTAATTGCCAGGTTCAGTTTCCTATATTTTTTTTATTATTTCTAAATGCATTTCTAAACAAAAATTTAAAAACAATTACATTATTTAACATTAAATGGAAGCTGAGGTAGTATTTTTTTTTTTCTGGAAATAACTTGCCAGTGCAAAACTAATCTGTTTCAAAATCAACAAATACCACACCCTGAAATCTTAAGGTGCACAGAAACTTTCAAATTGCAGGCAATTAAGAGAAAGGAATACATAGAACCAAAGCCAGTTGTTCTCCAGCAATGTCAGTGACCCTCTCTCATCCACAGCCAGGTGCCCCAGCCTCTTTTCTTCCAAGTTTAGTCAAGTCCCAAGGTGAATTTAAGAATTAGAATTCAAGAATGATTTGAGTCTCCCAACAGAAACGTAACTTGCAAACGTCCACAGAGAGATCTAAATTAAACAAGCCAGCACACAAGTGCATATAGATCCACTTTTCCCTAACCAACTGTGTTTCTATATGAATAACTAGATTAGGACATTTTAGAGAGAACCTATGCAATGCCAAACTGCAGATGCAGAATGTTCCTACCCCCCCCCCAAGGCAGAGAAGCAGCATGAGTACTACTCCTCCTCCTCATCATCTTCATGGGGTGCACTGAACAGATTTGCAAACCACAGCACAGAGTGGCAGGCAAACAGTGGCCCTATCTCCTGCCCTCTCCCTTTAAGCCACTTCATAGCTTGTGGGGAATACAGAGGGAATGGCCACAGTGTTCCCCTCTCAACTTTTCCTGACTTACAGGGACTATAAAGGAGGTGGGGCAGGTTCCTTATGTCTCCCCTGCTCACTGCACACCAGTATAATGGTTCGGGAGAACTTTGTCCAAAGGTAGTACATCGGTTATTCCCTATTCTTGCCCATCTCCATTTCAAATCACTATAGGATCAAGAAATACATAATTTATTCTGTAAAATCACTTCCATCTCCAAATGCCCACTATACTTATCCCGTAGATATAGTAGGCTGTTAAAATATAATTTGAAACACATTAGACCTAACCCAAGAAAGTGTGCATATGACCTGTTTGTTAAAGATCAATATGTAGTCACTGCACTGCCTTTCAGCAATCAAACCACACAAGTCACAAGACTCTTAATGTAGAATCTGTTGGCACTAACTGGAAACAGCTGGGAAATTTAGAGCCAAGTTTTCAAAACCTCATCACCCAACAGCTCCCAGTTAGGCACTTAAGTAGGTGATCAGAGCTTCAGAAATGCTTAGTAACCCCCCACAGCCACATTGACAACAAAGGGTGGATACTGAATACAGCTGTGCAAATAATTGACTTTTCAAGTCACTAGCTGAGCATTCCCCATTCACTGGGCCAGAGAGATAGCATGTCTGTAACCTGCTGGTTAGGGCACTCACCTAGGAGGGGAGACACCCAGGTTTCAGTCACTACTTCAATTAATATATTTATAAAAAGTGGTACCACTTTTACAGGAGTACTGTTAGCCGACGGCCAAGGATGTTTGGTGAGGTGCCAGCTATGCCCGTTTATACCATCTGTGACTTTAACTGCTAGAGCTCAGAGCTCCTTCGCAGCGGGCAGCCAGGATTCATAGAATCATAGAATCATAGAATATAAGGGTTGGAAGGGACCCCAGAAGGTCATCTAGTCCAACCCCCTGCTCAAAGCAGGACCAATTCCCAGTTAAATCATCCCAGCCAGGGCTTTGTCAAGCCTGACCTTAAAAACCTCTAAGGAAGGAGATTCTACCACCTCCCTAGGTAACGCATTCCAGTGTTTCACCACCCTCTTAGTGAAAAAGTTTTTCCTAATATCCAATCTAAACCTCCCCCACTGCAGCTTGAGACCATTACTCCTCGTTCTGTCATCTGCTACCATTGAGAACAGTCTAGAGCCATCCTCTTTGGAACCCCCTTTCAGGTAGTTGAAAGCAGCTATCAAATCCCCCCTCATTCTTCTCTTCTGCAGGCTAAACAATCCCAGCTCCCTCAGCCTCTCCTCATAACTCATGTGTTCCAGACCCCTAATCATTTTTTTTGCCCTTCACTGGACTCTCTCCAATTTATCCACATCCTTCTTGTAGTGTGGGGCCCAAAACTGGACACAGTACTCCAGATGAGGCCTCACCAATGTCGAATAGAGGGGAACGATCACGTCCCTCGATCTGCTCGCTATGCCCCTACTTATACATCCCAAAATGCCATTGGCCTTCTTGGCAACAAGGGCACACTGCTGACTCATATCCAGCTTCTCGTCCACTGTCACCCCTAGGTCCTTTTCCGCAGAACTGCTGCCTAGCCATTCGGTCCCTAGTCTGTAGCTGTGCAATGGGTTCTTCCGTCCTAAGTGCAGGACCCTGCACTTATCCTTATTGAACCTCATCAGACTTCTTTTGGCCCAATCCTCCAATTTGTCTAGGTCCTTCTGTATCCTATCCCTCCCCTCCAGCGTATCTACCACTCCTCCCAGTTTGGTATCATCCGCAAATTTGCTGAGAATGCAATCCACACCATCCTCCAGATCATTTATGAAGATATTGAACAAAACCGGCCCCAGGACCGACCCTTGGGGCACTCCACTTGATACCGGCTCCCAACTAGACATGGAGCCATTGATAACTACACGTTGAGCCCGACAATCTAGCCAGCTTTCTACCCACCTTATAGTGCATTCATCCAGCCCATACTTCCTTAACTTGCTGACAAGAATACTGTGGGAGACCGTGTCAAAAGCTTTGCTAAAGTCAAGAAACAATACATCCACTGCTTTCCCTTCATCCACAGAACCAGTAATCTCATCATAAAAGGCGATTAGATTAGTCAGGCATGACCTTCCCTTGGTGAATCCATGCTGGCTGTTCCTGATCACTTTCCTCTCATGCAAGTGCTTCAGGATTGATTCTTTGAGGACCTGCTCCATGATTTTTCTAGGGACTGAGGTGAGGCTGACTGGCCTGTAGTTCCCAGGATCCTCCTTCTTCCCTTTTTTAAAGATTGGCACTACATTAGCCTTTTTCCAGTCATCCGGGACTTCCCCCGTTCGCCACGAGTTTTCAAAGATAATGGCCAATGGCTCTGCAATCACAGCCTCCAATTCCTTCAGCACTCTCGGATGCAACTCGTCCGGCCCCATGGACTTGTGCACGTCCAGCTTTTCTAAATAGTCCCTAACCACCTCTATCTCCACAGAGGGCTGTCCATCTCTTCCCCATTTTGCGATGCCCAGCGCAGCAGTCTGTGAGCTGACCTTGTTAGTGAAAACAGAGGCAAAAAAAGCATTGAGTACATTAGCTTTTTCCACATCCTCTGTCACTAGGTTGCCTCCCTCATTCAGTAAGGGGCCCACACTTTCCTTGGCTTTCTTCTTGTTGCCAACATACCTGAAGAAACCCTTCTTGTTACTCTTGACATCTCTGGCTAGCTGCAGCTCTAGGTGCGATTTGGCCCTCCTGATATCATTCCTACATGCCCGAGCAATATTTTTATACTCTTCCCTGGTCATATGTCCAACCTTCCACTTCTTGTAAGCCTCTTTTTTATGTTTAAGATCCGCTAGGATTTCACCATTAAGCCAAGCTGGTCGCCTGCCATATTTACTATTCTTTCGACTCATCGGGATGGTTTGTCCCTGTAACCTCAACAGGGATTCCTTGAAATACAGCCAGCTCTCCTGGACTCCTTTCCCCTTCAAGTTAGTCCCCCAGGGGATCCTGGCCATCCGTTCCCTGAGGGAGTCGAAGTCTGCTTTCCTGAAGTCCAGGGTCCGTATCCTGCTGCTTACCTTTCTTCCCTGTGTCAGGATCCTGAACTCAACCAACTCATGGTCACTGCCTCCCAGATTCCCATCCACTTTTGCTTCCCCCACTAATTCTACCCGGTTTGTGAGCAGCAGGTCAAGAAAAGCGCCCCCCCTAGTTGGCTCCTCTAGCACTTGCGCCAGGAAATTGTCCCCTACGCTTTCCAAAAATTTCCTGGATTGTCTATGCACCGCTGTATTGCTCTCCCAGCAGATATCAGGAAAATTAAAGTCACCCATGAGAATCAGGGCATGCGATCTAGTAGCTTCCGTGAGCTGCCGGAAGAAAGCCTCATCTACCTCATCCCCCTGGTCCGGTGGTCTATAGCAGACTCCCACCACTACATCACTCTTGTTGCACACACTTCTAAACTTAATCCAGAGACACTCAGGTTTTTCTGCAGTTTCGTACCGGAGCTCTCAGCAGTCATACTGCTCCCTTACATACAGTGCTACTCCCCCACCTTTTCTGCCCTGCCTGTCCTTCCTGAACAGTTTATAACCATCCATGACAGTACTCCAGTCATGTGAGTTATCCCACCAAGTCTCTGTTATTCCAATCACATCATAGTTCCTTGACATCACCAGGACCTCCAGTTCTCCCTGCTTGTTTCCAAGGCTTTGTGCATTTGTATATAAGCACTTGACTTAAATACAAATGCACAAAGGATTTGTCAAGGTTCCTCCCCCACTCTGAACTCTAGGGTACAGATGTGGGGACCTGCATGAAAAACCTCCTAAGCTTATCTTTACCAGCTTAGGTCAAAAACTTCCCCAAGGTACAAAATATTACACCCGTTATCCTTGGAATGGCCGCTACCACCACCAAACTAATACTGGTTACTGGGGAAGAGCTGTTTGGACGCATCTTTCCCCCCAAAATACTTCCCAAAACCTTGCACCCCACTTCCTGGACAAGGTTTAGTAAAAAGCCTCACCAATTTGCCTAGGTGACTACAGACCCAGACCCTTGGATCTGAGAACAATGAAAAAGCATTCAGTTTTTACAAGAAGACTTTTAATAAAAAATAGAAGTAAATAGAAATAAAGAAATCCCCCCTGTAAAATCAGGATGGTAGATATCTTACAGGGTAATTAGATTCAAAAACATAGAGAACCCCTCTAGGCAAAACCTTAAGTTACAAAAAAGATGCACAGACAGAAATAGTTATTCTATTCAGCACAATGCTTTTCTCAGCCATTTAAAGAAATCATAATCTAACACATACCTAGCTAGATTACTTACTAAAAGTTCTAAGACTCCATTCCTGTTCTGTCCCTGGCAAGAGCAGCATACAGAGACAGACACAGACCCTTTGTTCCTCTCCCTCGTCCCAGCTTTTGAAAGTATCTTGTCTCCTCATTGGTCATTTTGGTCAGGTGCCAGCGAGGTTACCTTTAGCTTCTTAACCCTTTACAGGTGAGAGGAGCCTTCCCCTGGCCAGGAGGGATTTCAAAGGGGTTTACCCTTCCCTTTATATTTATGACAGGATTGATTAAAGGATTGACCTTTGTAATTGATTAAGGATTGATTAAGGATTGACTGACAGGTGCCCCAAGAGTTTGCCTCGTGGAGGCAGCACAACTCAACGCTAGGCTCTTAGTACTCTCACCTAATGGCCAGGCTTTAGAGCCAAAACGGCTGAGGTTCTTTAATTGTGTTGGCTGCTTTACAGTAAACCAGAGAAAACAATTCAGGCTTATGCACAAATGGTTACCAAAATTTATTAAGCTAGATTCTAATCATGTGGTTACAAAATTGCTAGTGCCTACTTATTTAAATGTAGAGATGTTACACACACAAACAAGTTACAAAACTGAAGCCACAATCCCAAAGAAAGAAAACAAAGTATAGAGCTCTATTTCAAAATATGTGTACACTAAAGATAGGAGATCAGGTGTGGGTGCTTCTTACCCTCCTTGCATCTCTCGATTCCAGCGGTGCCAAGCCAGGATTGGTCACTCAATTCCGCGGAAAGACGAATAAGGGACAAGGCTTAGGGACCCTCTTAGCTGCAGAAGCCTTGGGAGGCTGTCACTTTTCTGACCAGCAGATAGATAGTGAAAAGCATTCAAAAATCATGGTGCTGTAGGTCCCCTACTTATACCTCTGTACTCCTTTATTCTCTTTCTCCTTTCTTATGCCAAATTGAGGCTGGTCTGTCTGGGTGACGCCAGCTTTCACAAGAGTAGTTTACACTTGCAAGGGAGAGAAAGAATAAGTTTCGACTACTGGACATTTCTTTTATCAGGGTAAATATTTTCCCACCTAGGATGTTGGTGTGTGTGCATCACGCTATTTAGTAGGGGCTAAGAGCCATGTCTGTCACAGGGCCTCTGCCTGCTGTGAGCTTAATCGTTGTATATGTTCCCAGAGGCACACTGTAGCAGCACACCTGTGCTTTTCACAGCTTCAAAGGCTGTGCTGGAATATATGTTAAGTGCCCTGTTCCGGCTTCCTCCTGTGTTTCCAGCAATGCTGGTCTGAGGGGGGGGAGGGGGGAGGCTGGCTGGCTGGCTACAAGTACTGAGAACCAACAACTTTCCTGTTTGATGTAAGGGAGCACATCTTCCTCAGGTTTGTGAATGGCATGCAAGTTCCCTTGTGACTAGAGTGAAATATTTTGGCCAAAACTATGGCATATTAGTATTAAATTCACAAATAGTTTTGGTCAACATGAAACATAATTTTTCAGTAAATAAACTATTCTATGTGGAAAAAAATCCCAGCTTTATCACTTATTCCTCTTGAAAAATCTAGCCATTTTATTTAGGTGCCAGAAAGGAAGCTGATTTCTTTTGAGTGCTAAACTCCTCTGAAAATCTAGTCCCCAAAGTCCATTGGAAGTGCAAACAGACCCAACTTCCCAATCAACATAATGGGTAGAAAATGGAAATACAAAGCATTAAGGAGTCATTTCTTCAAGCTCTTAGAAACTGCATACTTTAATGCAGTAATATATGGAGATGGTGTTTTGAATACTTTCTCACTGTAACACTCAGAAAAGAAAATGTTTCTTGGATTCCATTGTTCAATCCTTCACAGAAAGTTTTGTGTTGTCTGTGCCCTAGGGGGTAGAAAACAAAATATGGTGGTATGTCAGCAGCACAGCTAAAGACTCAGTTGAATCAGGGTCTTTGTCTGCAAATTGCTTATTGGGAACATTTCCAGATTAGATACTTGGAGATCTATAAGTGATTTACAGAGAATCATTCTAGAAAAAGAGAGTTAAGAAACCTTCTCCAGACTGCCTGTGAAACACCTTAAGTGAATGGAGCTTATCTAGAAAATGGAATGGGGCAAGGAAAGCCACCACACAACAAATTGGGAGTAAAGAATGAATAAGAAACAACTAAAACAAACAGCTAAAATGCACTATAATAAAATATTCCTCCACTGAGCCCATGAGTAAAACAACAAGCCAGAGAGAGAATAGGAAGTGCGGAGGACTAGAAAAAAATGTTACCAATGAAGAGCAGAACATATGTTCAGCAACTGTGGATGTAAGAAAACAAAGACTGTCATATTGCACAGAGATTCAATAGTAAACAAAATTTAGGCGAGGCTCAGAAATATATTGAAGTGGACACTGTTCACATCTAAACTGTGATTGACTGTTCAGCAATATTTAAAACCCAGTGAATGGGATTGAAATGTGTTTAGATTCATAGATACTAAGATCAGAAGGGACCATTATGATCATCTAGTCTGACCTCCTGCACAATGCAGGCCACAGAATTTCACCCATCCACTCCTGCGAAAAACCTCTCACCTATGTCTGAGCTACTGAAGTCCTCAAACCGTGGTTTAAAGACTTCAAGGAGCAGAGAATACTCCAGCAAGTGACCCGTGCCCCATGCTACAGAGGAAGGCAAAAAACCTCCAGGGCCTCTTCCAATCTGCCCTGGAGGAAAATTCCTTCCTAACCCCAAATATGGTGATCAGCTAAACCCTGAGCATATGGGCAAGATTCACCTGCCAGATACTACAGAAAATTCTTTCCTGGGTAACTCAGATCCCACCCCATCTAATATCTAAATGGTACATTTGTGAATACACAGCTTCACATAGAAGCAACCATGTCAATTTTGCCAGAAACAGTGCATAATGTGTTTGTCATACTTATCACTGGAAATCACAACCATGCAGTTAAAAACCTATTAAGAAGAGAAAATGTCTATTTTGGGCCAAATAAATGCTCCTGTTAAATATAAGAACTAGTCAGCTGGGCTTCCCACAGTAAATGGTTGAAAGGAATAATTCTGCTCTGTTGTTGTTCTGTTTAAGCTGAAATAAGTATCTAACCTGAACTGGTCCAGTATTTTTCATATGGACAAACCAGAACAGTATCACAATAAGGCAGTAAAAACATCTTAGATCAATCCATAGCTGTACTGAAGAAGATTTAGGCCCATAATCAGGCTAAAAGTTTACTTCATAAGCATTTCTTGTTGCTATATGCACCCTGGGGTATGACTTCACTGCAGTTAAATGCCCGTGGCTGGCTTGTGTCAGCTGACTCAGGCTCATGGCTGAAAGGCTGAAAAATTGCAGTGCAGACGTTTGTGCTTGGGATGGAATCTAGGCTATGGGACTCATTATGTGGTAAGTTAGGACTATTTCCAAAACCACTTTGTAACCCAAAATTTGACAGTCTAACATTTTCTGCAGAAAGCTTTTAAAAATGCCTGAGAAGTAGTTTGAGGTATAAAATTAAACGTGTGATTCTTTGTTATGAATAGTTAAGATGTATGTTGAAAGCTGCAATATGTTTTGTCTGAATATTTATGAAGGTTTAAGAAGTTAGGATATAGGATTGGGAATCAGGAGAAATAGATTCTATTTCTGGATCTGGCACTGCTTTCCAAGTCACTTAATGTCTCTGTAGCTCACTTTCTGTAAAATTAGACTAATACTGTTTAGATGTTCCTTTTTGTGAAGTCCTTTGTGATCTACAGATGAAAAATTCTATGCAAGTGCTAAGTATTATTTTAACTTGTAATATTAGGTTGCCTAAAAATACAAACGATTGCAGAGTTATATTATTTATAGTTGTTCTACTGCTTAATTAACTGCTTTTAATTTCCAACTGCACATTTAAGGGACAATTGTACTGTTCTCTTTTGTTATTACCATAATTAAGCTGTACTTTATTACTTGGATTTCTATATTTGTGAGATGTTTGAAAGTTGACATAAAAACCATGTATAATGAGTTACTTTTCTAGAGCAATGTGTAGGAATTATGCCCACCCATCACTTATTTGTTCATTACAGACCCAGATTCTGACACCCTTACTCATGCTCAATAGTACCCTACTCCACAATTAATCCCACTTAACTCCTACATACTGATTTGAAAATGCATTGCACGTCATCAAGGGTAGAGCCATCTAAGTGTTACTTTCAGCTATTAGCAAAGTGTTTCTTTTTAACCATTCTTCCATAGCACTTTCTGGAAATTAAAATTTAAAAATAAAAAAAGGGCTCTTCTCTTTTAAAATAGCTGAGATGTTGTGTTTTTGTAATCTGTTGTATTTCTGTAGCTAAACTAAAACTAACCAAGCAATATGGTAAATGAGAATCTTTCCCACGCTTTGTGTCTCTAGGATGTTCTTCAAAGTAAGAATAAAGTGATCCATTTGGAACTGGATAATAAGAAACAAACTTATAATGCTTCACCGCACTTAACTCCAGAAAAGTGCTGAGATTTTTTGTTGTGAACCTCAGATTACAGTGCCATTACAATTTGCTTAGACAGCAAGAACATCACAGGTACATTTCTGAGCTCCCAATTGTTTTAGCTAATGGGGAATTACGTGTATCTGAATGCTTTATTGACTTGATCAAACTGATGCAGTGAGTTTTACTTGCTTTCTTCAAGTAACTCTGCCAAATAACTACGGAATGAGTCACAATCATTTTTTTTTCTATTTTAAATCTGAAAATACTATTCTGTTCAAAGATTTTTTGTCATTTATGAAGTCACATCAACCAACCCTTTCAGTCTACTTTTAACCATTAGACATTTGGGGTTTGATCTGGCCCATTCACTTAAAGGGAAAGAGGAAGAGGCCTGTGATCTGTGTGTGGAAACTTGTGCTACGTCTCCCTTCTGTGGATATACTTTCCTTGTGGAGGGTATTCTATTTGGTAAGAACAGGGAATTAGTTGTGGCTAGGTGCTGGGTAATAGTGGAAGGAACAATGCACATTGTCCTCACACCATTCCCATGGAGGTCCACTGGGAGAGGTAATACAGCTCAGGAAACACAAAAACTAAAATCCTTTCTGTCTAATTTCATGTTAAAAACTACAGCCTGCCACTTTCTATACATTTGCAATAATTTCACAGAAATCCATCTGATTCTAATACTAGAGGCATTCTGAAATAATTCATGTTGGATATCACTTTAACATAAGTGGTTGAGTTCCAGCCATTGTTTACAATGGCTACTGCCAGCGGGGATGAATCTGAATACAGTGACAAACACTGGGTAACAATGTAGTACATTAATATTAGCACACATTTATTAGATGCTGTGTATATCTACTATGTAACTGCATGCCAAATACATCCATAGTATAGTGAATAGTTACACATAGTTACATATAGGGCTGGTAACTTTTTATTTTTATGGAAAATTGGGTTTTCACTAAAATTATTTTGCAAAAAGGCACTGCTTTCCATGAAAATCTTGATTTCTTCATTAAAAACAGAGTGCACAAAAATCTGTGATTTCAGCCAACAATCTAAATATTTAATTTATTTATGTGTATTGCAATTATGTTGAGGATCCCTGTCATAGACCAGAACCCCCTTGTGTGACGTGCTGTACAGACACAGAACAATGAGATGGTCCCTGACTCAAAGAACTTACAATCTAAGCACCACAAACCTTTTAAGATCTCACTATATTACCAGATTGTGAAATGCTGCCATGGTGCCTCATAGGAGTTATAATTTCTGTATCTCATGCTCCCATTCTGGTCTATGAACCAGGCTCCCCAGACAGACTTCATCTCCTATGGTTAGGCTTGGCAAAATTCAATTTCTATTTCTTTATAATTCTGATGGATAATATCAATGTTTATTTTAAGCATTTTTAGCAATTTAAATTTTCACGGTTGCAGAAAATTATCGGGGGGGGTCAATCAATGGGGACGTCAGAAAATATTTAATGACAGTAGATACAGATTCAAAAAGTTTGAGCTTTATAATTATTGAAACAAATTCTCATGTCAAAATATGCAAAGTAAATATCCTTAAATTAAACCCTAATAAGTTCTCAAGCAGCATTTTTCTTAGTTTGCTTGTCTGTAAATGTGAATTATTATTGATGGAAATATTTTTCATTGATCTGTGTGTACATAGAAATTAATCTCTACCAGCACTTACTGATAAAAATCTTATCCTTCCGAATCTACCTATGACACAGTGAGGTCATGTGGCTCCCATGAGGCACTACTTCCCTTCCCAAAGAGTTTTCTTAATTGTGTGAAAATTTTTGACAAAAATGAAATTGTTTTTGTCAATTTTTTTCCTGAAAAAAGTAGTTTTCTGACAAGCTCATAAATGTACCAAGAACTTGCTAAACTTGCAAGTGTAAACCATGATGGATTTACAGCATTAAAGTCCACGTTTCACCTGTTCAGGAGCCAGCTACAAAAGGGGGAGGGACCATCCTCCTTACACAAGCCAGCCACAAAACAGACTTTATGCCCTATTGACTGTAGTGATTACTCCTGACCGGCACTAGCCACCCAGAAAGAGGCAGAGCCATACTACACACCATCCAGCAGAATTGGTATTCCACCAAGGGGAACACCTACAGAACATCCTTGCATCCTCATCATATCCACTAGCTGCAGTACTAGAGGAAATGCATCATTTGAACTTTGTGTGTACCATCTGTTTAAACATAATACAGAAGGGAAACATTTCCATATTTGGAAATGGGGATGAATGTAGGAAAAACCCATAAGGACTCCCATCACAAATACAAGCAAAAGACAAATTTGGGGCTCAAGGAGGAAGCATTTCTGGGTCTGATCATTGTCACGAGAATCTAAACAAGAATGATCATATACTGAACAAAGCAATACTTAATCCAAATTGGATCCCATTCCCGCACATATTGCAATACGCTATGCCTGAATTAACAAAAATGAAACCCCCTATTTATTGAAATTTAGAAACCTGCAATCTCCTTCATCTCCAGGTTTAATAGAAATCAGATATACTGATGTTATTGCATTGTAAAGTGGAAATTCAAGAACATAAAGGACTGTACACTTATTTTTAAAGTGCTACCATCAGTGTAGTCAATAACAATTGTAGAAAATTGCTCAAGTCTTTCTTCAGCTATTGCTTGGCATGTAATTTCATCAGAAAATATAGGCCTTAATGACCCTGTGTAGTAAATTTGTATTTAATCCTTATATGCTAAAAGGATTTAAATTTAGGATACTTAGCAACGCATAGATGTGGTAAGAGTTTACCTGGGAGCTGCTAAGTGCCAGGTTGATAAATAATAAATGAGCTGCCTTGGTTCATCTAATCCTCTCTTGCCTTGTCCATATTGTGGAAAAGCATTATGTAAGACAACTTGCTGACAAACACAATGCTAAACACGATTTTTCCCTAGTGTGGAAAGGTGCGCCATGTTTTGGCTTCGGCTTCCCAGTGGTTAAGCACTAACGTTCACACATTGTGTCTCCCATTGTCAATATATTCAGATATGTTAACTCCAGACAGTTTTTGTTACAGTATCTGGACTCACTCAAGACAGCGTATGTGACACTTGGACATGCCTCATTCTCTTTTACATTGAGAATAAAATGGTATTTAGTGAGCAGGTAAATTGAGATACACATGGGGATCATAAAAATATTATCAAAATTCCCCACAGTCATCACAACATGGCTTTTAACTGTCCTCATCCACCTAAGCGGAAAACTATGTTTAACATCATGGTAGTTAACACATTGTCTAACATGACATTTTTTCCAATATTGGCAAAGCTTCTGTGATATCCTCTAGCCTTCTAGTCTGTTATGTGACTCTCTTAACTGCTCCTATCTTTCATACACCTTTCTACTGATGTTCCCAGGCCTCATTGACAAAGCAAGCAACAAAAACATTCAGATCCTGCCTCTGGAGAAACTTATTTAGGCCAGGTCTACACTAGCACTTATGTCAGCAAAACTTGTGTCATTTAGGGTGTGAAAAAAAACATACTACTTAGCGACATAAGTTTTGCTGGCATAAGCTCCCATGTCCACAGCGTTATGTCTGTGGAAGATGTGCTCTGACAGATATAGCTACCACCACTTGTTAAGATGGTTTTATTATGTCGATGGGAGAGCTCTCTCCTGTCGGCATAATGCAGTTCCATGAGTGTTCTTACAGTGGCACAGATGCATCAGTACAGCTGTGCCACTATAAGCTTGTAAGTGTAGACATGGCCTTAGTGCTCACCTCATGCACAGAATTCCACTGATATTTGATTGTTAGGTTGTTAAACCTATGGACAGTAGGTGGAGATAAAAATATAATAGGCCCAAAGCAAATGCCAGAATGGCACCTATTGAAAAAAATATCAAAAAGATACAGCATAACAAAAGTAGGGGTTAAAAGATCCAGAACAGAGGAGAGTGTGCCAATACAGATAAGTCAAAAGAGTTTGGAGTGGGATGGTGGACCTTGAATAGCTAAAAGGTGCTTAAGGGGCAGCAATGAAAAATGTAAGCATCTGAAGAGGGGTGAACAGTGACCTAGAGCAGTCAGAAAATCAGAATCTTGGAGGATTTGGGGGATGAAACCGATTATAGACCAGCGACAAGTGGGAACCCCCCCCCCAAAAAAAAAAAACAAAAAAACAGACAGCTGGACTAGCTGAAAGGAAAAGGAAGGAAAAGACTTGCTGCATGCTTGCAAAATCAGGAAAAATAGCAGAATTGGTTAGGATTGTCTTGCATATTTTAATATTATGTTTATTAAATTTTAAACTAACACAGAATTAAAAGATAGAATCTAATAGGCCAGATCTGAGGCTCCACTCCAAAGCTGGTAGACATGCCAGTTTTACTCTTCTTCTCTAGTGCAGGGGTGTGCTGAGCCAGGAGGGCACATGGCTGGAATAAACTACTCTGGCTCTCCTAGCCACAGTATAATAATCCCTTGGGGACTGTTAAAATGCAGTTTAATGTAAAGCATTACTGAGGATGCTCATATTATGCCAAGGGTCAAGCAAGTCTCCAGCTGCTCAAGAATCGGGCAGTACAAAGATGGCATCACAGCTGAATTCTGGAGCAAAGGTGACTGTACAAGTAAAACTAGAATCTAGCAGTAGTAATATTTGTATTATTACTATTTAACATTTATATTGATACAGCGTAGAGGCCTGTCAGATTGGGGCCTCATTGTGCTGGCTGCTGAACAAATAAATTGAAAATGCTAGTCCCTACCCCAAGACCTTACAATGTAAAAGAAAAAACAAAACAAAAAAAGAATGAGACAAACAAAATGGGTCAGAGTAAGGGCAAGGAAAAAAGGATAACCTTTAGAATGGGAGGTTTCAGAGTAGCAGCCGTGTTAGTCTGTATCCACAAAAAGAAAAGGAGTACTTGTGGCACCTTAGAGACTAACAAATTTTGGGAGTATCATTAATAACCCCATAGTGAAGGCTATGTTAACACTTGCACTGAAAGCCAGTCTAAAATCCCTCTATTGTACACTTCAATGATTGAATATAGACTCCAAATGTGGCACAATAATTCTTCACTTCTTATGAGGACAGTTGAATTTTCTGTGTTATCTTTCTAATTATTTTTTACTACCTTTTACAAGGGGAACATTTAGAATGTTCTCTCTGAAATTGTCTCATTTCCCTCACATTTCTGTGCATCCCTTTAGCTAAACAACCACAGGTTACACTTATACCCATAGTGACAATACCTTAGACATAGGCTAATTTTGACCTCTTAAAATTAAAGAAATAATCATTTGCCTTATTGTGCTTTAAAAGGGCCAGTTTCACAAAGCTGAATACAGTTACGAAGCAGCTGGAAGAAAGAATTTAAATAGACAAATGAGGTGGATAATTGCATAAAGTTTAAGAATATTTAACTTATCCCACACTCAAGAGAGATGGCTACATTGGTTAAAAAAAACCCTGCCTGACTTAGATGGGAAATGAAAGCACCTGTGGAAAAAAAACAAAAACAAAACAAAAACCAAACAATTCCTACACTATGTAACAAATAGAAAACAAGTGAAGTTGGTAGCTTCTGCTTTATATTTATTGCTAGGTATTATAGAAAATTGGTAAGAGAAGCAAAAGGAGAAATACATGGGCAGCATTACTACTGACAATAAGGATTTTTTAAAGTATATTCGGAACAAAAGCAATCCTAACAATAGTGCTGGATCATTATTACATGGAAATGGTGGACAGGTTAATAATGCAGAAGAGGCAGAAACATTCAATAAATATTTCTGTTCTGTATTGGGAAAGAATCAGTTGATATAGTCATGTCATGTGATGATGAAATACTTTCCATTCCAACAGAACTGAGTATGCTAAACAGCATCCATAGAAGTTATATGTAGTAATTGTAATCATATCAGTCCCAGAATACTAGAGAGACAAGGGGTGTGAGGTTATAGCTTTTATTGGACCAACATCTCTTGGTGAGAGAGACAAGCTTTTGAGATACACAGAAATCTTCTCTATGCCTGGGAAGCTACTAAGAGTCACAGCTAAATACAAGATCAAACAGATAGTTTAGCATAAGTAGTTAGCATATATTCTAAGGGACCATTTAAGATGAAGTGGTTTGCTAATACCCCTATAGTCAGAGGGCAAATTTTGCTGGACACTAAAACTCAGTCTTAAGAAAGATGCTGAATTTACAGCTCATTAGAATAAGCTAAAAGAACAGAAGTACTTGTGGCACCTTAGAGACTAAAATTTATTTGCGCATAAGCTTTCATGGGCTACAGCCCACTTCATAGCATGCATAGAATGGAACATATAGTAAGAAGATACATACACACACCGAACATGAAAAGGTAGAGTGAGAAGCTAATTAAGATGAGCTATTATCAGCAGGAGAAAAAAAAACACTTTAGTGATAGTCAAGATGGCCCATTTAGACAGTTGACAAGAAGGTGTGAGGATATTTAACATGGGGAAATAGATTCAATATGTAATGACCCAGCCACTCCCAGTCTCTATTCAAACCCAAGTTAATGGTATCTAGTTTGCATATTAATTCAAGCTCAGCAGTTTCTCCTTGGCATCTGTTTTTGAAGATTTTCAATGAAGTGAGCTGTAGCTCATGAAAGCTCATGCTCAAATAAATTGGTTAGTCTCTAAGGTGCCACAAGTCCTCCTTTTCTTTTTGTGAATACAGACTAACACGGCTGTTACTCTGAAACCTGACATTAACCCCTGGTTTTGTCCTATGATTAAAGGGGTGTTTTCAGATCACTTCATCTTGAATGGTTCTGTAGAATATGTGCTAACTACTAGTGCCAAACTATTTGTTGGGTTTTGTATTTAGCTGTGACTCTCAGTATCTATCCCAGACCTGAAGAAGAGATCATTGTTACTTGAAATTTGTCTCTTACCAGCAGAAGTGGCCCAATAAAAGATTACCTCACCTACCTAGTCTCTCTACTAAACTTAGATATTTTTAAATTAGCAGGTCCAGATAATTTACATTCAAGATTTTTAAAAGAGCTGGACAAGAAACTCTGAATCATTAATGTTTATTTTTAATTAGTCCATGGGCAGCGGGTGAACCATGGGTTTGGGGAGGCTAGCCTGCAGCCGGCATGCCTCCTCTGCCTGGGGCCCTGCCCCTCTCACCCCTGCTGGAGCCCAGAAACTCCTTGCCAGCCCCAGGCCACCCAAGTACTCGCCTCCTGCAGCCCCGGGTGGGTGGGCAGGCACAGTGGCCTCCAGTCTGAAAACTCAAGTGGTAGGCAGGTAGGCAGTGTGACCCTCCCAAGGCCCAGAGCACCAGGCAGGCAGGCAGCTGAGTGCAGTCCCCAACCCCAGCGTGGAGGGCAGGACAGTGGCCAGCATGGCTTCCTGCCCCAGAGCGCCAGGAGGGTGAGCAGTGTGGACTCCAGTGCCCCTAGCCGCAGGCAGGCAGGCAGCATGAGCACCTGCTTCAGCTGCCCAGAGTCCCTGGCTGCAGGGCAGCCTCTACTAGCCCCAGCCTGGGTCAAGGCTGCCATAGAGGCCTCCCAAAAGTGTGGGGGGGGGGAGGTCAGGGGCCACCACCCCTCCACCTGAGGTGGAGGTGAAAGTAGCCCCCTGCCCCAGGCCCCCCATCCCAGGGTAGGCATGGTGGAGGGACCTAGCCCCCCCACATCTGCCTGTGAAGCTCTCCCCAACCCGACTCCTGATGGCTGGGGTGGGGCGTCAGAGCTGCAGCCCAGCCATGATAAGAGTTGGGCAGGTAGCTATGGGGAGCCACTGTGGACCCTCCACCTGTCCGCAGTGTGGGGGGCCCAAGCAGCCCTTGGCCTATGTCCCAGCCCATGCAGGGCAGGTGGAGGTTCCTCACAGCTTCCCGTGTGGCTCTTACTCTGGCCAGGCTGCGGCTCCAAGGCCAAACCCCCTCTCCCCTGGGTGGGTCCTGGTCGGGGAGAGGCACGAGAGCAGCTGTAGGGAGCTAGCATGGAGTCGTGGACCATCCATCTGCCCCGGGCAGGTGGGGAGCCCAGGTGGTTTGGACATGGGCCAGAGGATGCTCTGGTAGGTGGAGGGTCCACCATGGCTCACCATAGCTGCCTGGGCTCCCTGGGCTCCCTGGCTGGGCTCCATGCTGCCTGGTCGGGGGGGGTCTGGGGGGGGGAAGAGGGTCTGTTCAGTTTCAAAAAGTGGGATGGCCCTGTCCCTCTGGCCCCTGTGGTTCTGGCACCACTGGCTCGGGGCCCAAGCCACAGGGGAAGGAAGAGCCCAGCAGAGCATGTGGGAATCGGGAGGGGGTCTAGAGGTGGAGTGTGGGTGAAACCACACAGGCAGTTTGAAGAAGCACAGCCTTCCCCTGCTTTTGGATATTAGGGAACACAGGGGAAGTTCTAGAAGACTGGAAGAAAACTAATATTTTAAAAAAGTTTACCTATGTCATCCGGTTAATTTTAGACCTGTCAACATGATGTGGATCCCGGGCAAATAATGGACTGGCTGATATGGCACATGATTAATAAAGAGTTAAATGAGGATAAAATAATTAATGTCAATCATCATGGGTTTATGGAAAATAGATCTTGTCAAATTAGCGTGATATCTTTTTATGAGATTACATACTCACTCATAAGTCACAGGTAATGTAATAACTATAGACTTCTCCAAGACATTTGTCTTTCTACTGGACAACATTTTGATTAAGATACTAGAATGATACAAATCAACATTGCATTAGTTAAGCAGATTAAAATCTGGCAACTGATAAGTCTCAAAATGTAATTGTAAATGGTGAATCATTATTGAGAGGATGTGTTAATATTATTATCTGAAATCACTGAAATTTACAGATGACACAAAGATTGGGGGAGTGCCAAATAAATAAGAGAACAGGTTAATGATGTAGAATGATTTGAACCACCTTGTAAGCTGAGTGGAAGCAAACAATGTTTTTAATACTGCTAAATGGAAATGGCTAAATGGAAATGTATAAATCTTGGAACAAAATTGTAGGCCATACTTACACAATGGGGGACTATGGTGGATAATGAATTGAACAAAAATTCCTAGTATTTTCCTGTGGCCAAAAGGGCTAATATGATGCTTGAATGAATAAACAGGGGATTATTGAATAGGAGTAGGGAAGTTATATTATCTCTATATTTGGCAATGGTATGACTGCTACTGTAATACAAGGTCCTGTTCTGTATCCACAATTCAAGAAGGATGTTGATAAACTGGAGAGGGTTCAGAGAAGTGTCACAAGAATGATCAAAGGATTGGGAAACCTGCCTTATAGTGAGAGACTCAAGGAGCTCAAAGTATTTAGCTCAAAGAATAGGTTAATAAACAAATTGATCAGTCTATAAGTACCTGCATGGGGACCAGACATTTGATGACAGAATTCTCTTCAGCTTCCAGTTATTGAATCTTGTTCTATCTTTGTTTGCTAGACTGAAACCAAACAAATTCAGACTAGAAATAAGCCCCCCCTTCCTCCCCCCCACACACACTTTTTTTAAAAACAACAACAGCCAGGGTAATTAACCATTAGAAAAATTTAATAAAGGTGGCGGTGGATTCTCCATCAGACAAAAATTTTAAATCAAGATTAGATTTCCCCCATCCCTAAAATAGAGGATCTAGTTTAAAAACCAAAAAGAAAGGGAGTACTTGTGGCACCTTAATAAATTGGTTAGTCTCTAAGGTGCCACAAATACTCCTTTTCTTTTTGCGAATACAGACTAACACGGCTGTTACTCTGAAACCAGTTTAAAAACAGTTATTGGACCTGAAACAGGAATTAATTATGGGAAGTCCTATAGCTGGTATTATGCAGACAAGATTATCACAATGTTCCCTTCTGGCATTCAAATCTATGAATTCTATATAGAATAAAGGTTTTGAACTATGTAAGGTAGTGACAGCTGGACAACGCTGGCAATGGGGGTCAGCTCTGGGAGAGAGAATGAAAAATTCTACTCCTTTGGCGTCACCTCTACCTACTTTCTCTCCATATTTTTTTCCTGTAGCCGATACTTATCTGCCCTCCCTTACTGTAGTAGGTGAGTACTTCCCTACCTCACAGGAGTGTTGGGAGGATAAACATAGTAAAGATTATAAATTACTCAGATATTATCATTCCCACTTTACAGAAGTGGATCTGAGACACAGATCGAGAACAGGGACAGGCTTTCAAAGGGTTTAGGCACCTCAGGATGCAAATAGTCACAGAGTCAGATTTTCAAAAGTGCCTAGGCAAATGTGATTCCAATGGTGGTTAGGTGCCTAACCTGGTTTAGGCACTTTTGAAAATCCCAGTTAGCACCCATCTCCCATCTTTAGGCCCCTAATGCTTTTGAAAGTCTGGCCCTAAGTAATTTAACCAAGAATACATGAGAAATCTTTAGCAGGGCAGAGAATTGAAGCAGGTTTTCTGAATTCATCTAGCTCCTTAATCACTGGAGCATCCTATCTGTGAATGACCAAAAGTGATGCTGTTGCTGTACAAGGCATAAAGATGCAAGATGTTTCCCATAGGATATGAATGGGGCAAGGACTTGTGCCGAGGAAAATCAATTGCACTATTGTTGATAACATTTCTAGAGAGAGAAAGTGGCTTAGACATTCTAGTAGAATAGTTTAACCGTGTGTAAGAATATGAAGACCATCACATCTCTAGAGCAAATAAACAGATATGGTGGTACTGGATTTGTGGGTAAAATGATGATGTAGTATTAGACTTGATGATTGAAAAAAAACAAAGGAGGCAGGAATCCAAGTCTCAAAGGGAAATAAAGCTCAAAAACCACCCTGGAAGTCAGGATTGCACACGAAAACAGTAGTGGCTAAAGAAGAATAGCTCAGCGTTTTTTATCATGGTAGTGCCACAAAGAGAGAGAGGAATCTGTGCATACTTATTTGCACCACTGACATGCAGTTTGAACAGAAGACAAGTATCACCGGTGAGAGATTATTCCTTTCCTATTTGTGCAGAAACAGGTGTCAGTAGAGGAAAGGTGGGAACACACATGTGAAAGGTGCTTTTGAAAAATATTTATAACAAATCATCAGAGGGAATGCTATGAAAAGGCCACTGATCACATTTGTAAAAAAGTTCAGAGTATCATTTTTTTTTAAAATGCCTCAGAAAAAAGATAGCCAAGATTCTCCTTCATGCATACTGATACTTACCAGCTACCTGCAAAATACATTGCTCAGCTCGAAAAAAAAAATCTTGCAGTGAATGCACTGCAGTGACAAGACTGAAGTCCATCTTGACCATTTGTCTCTGTCCTACATTTGTTATTTCTGTTGAGAAAAAAATGTCATGTGCCTTACAGGGTAGTTTGTCCAAGTGCCATGTTTTGTGTGCTCCTTGATTTTGACAGTCTGTGGTTTCCTAGACAAACAAAAGGAACTTGAGGGAAAATGTAGCTATTACTTGCAGTCTGCTGTCAATTTAAGCATTCACAACCTGTTGCATCTTGTGAGAGCTGCAGATGCAAATCAGTCTGCCTCTGTACTAGCTCAAAGGGTTGTACCAGGTGGGATGCCTCTCTTTATATGCCTTAATTGTTTGGAAAAGCATCACAAATCTATTAATAAATGTACATTACTAGCATAAATGAGCTCCTCTGTACCACTGAAAAAATATACAATATACACATTATCTGGAAATCTGCATTCATATTCAATCCACTCCCTTCCGAACCAAACAACAAAGCATATATAAATTATAGCACTTTCCTATGAGCTTATATTTGTCAAAGTCAATATTATATGGAATTTACTTGTTCCATTACATTTCCTCAGCTCCTGCCTTTGTTATATCCACTTCAGCACTTGTGTGAAGATGAAACAGATGACTTAATAGGTTTTTTCACATCTGTGACTCTATGACCCCTACAGGTTGCAGTGCCCAAAACCTTTAGCCACATAACATTTACATTAATGCATATGAAGAAACTTTAAGTGTGCATGAGGGATCCACATGGGCCAGTTAGTTCACAAGAATGTATACCCCTCTAGTGTAAACTAATGCTCTGTGTAGACAAGCCGTAAGTCTCAGTTTTAGGCTCCACTGTGATTCACAAAAGTCCTGCCAAAAGCTGTATGAACCCACATTCACTCTGTACCTGAATGTCCAGGGTAGAAGTTCCTTAGGCATCTAAGGGTAGGTCTTCACTAGCAACATTACCATGGCTGTGTAGTCATGGCACCAGCGCTGGGAGAGAGCTCTCCCAGCACCGTAAAAAACCCACCCCCATGAGGGGAGTAGCTCCCAGCGCTGGTGCACTGTCAATACTGCCGCTTTATAGCTCTGAAACTTGCAGCGCTCAGGGGTGTGTGTTTTTCACACCCCTAATCGAGACAGTTGCAGCGCTGTAGAGTGGCAGTGTAAAGAAGGTTTAAGTTTCTGCCTGAGTGTGCACACTGCTGCCTAGGCAGCTGAATGCCTATATCCTACCTCAGCTCCAGAGTGTTTCACGAATAAAGGAAGATAGGCCAGTAATTAGAGCCAGAAGTTAGCCCAGTAATTAGAGCACTCACCAGGGATGTGGGAGACCAAGTTCAATCTCTGCCTGATGGGGAGAAAGGATTTGAACAGGGGTAGCCAGTTTCTCAAGAGAGTGCTCTAACCACTTAGCTAGAAGTCATAAGGTGGCAGAATCACCACCTCTTCCTCCTTCAGCCATATTTTGTGGCATTAGGCACCTGTTTAATTCTCACAAGAAACACCTTAAGCACCTAAGCTGGTTGACTCCAGGAGAGGCTTACTGCTGTGAATCACAAGTAGAGAAAGCCACCTCCCTGCATCCTTCACTTAGGTCCCTATCTCTATGAGACCCCCTCTTGTTGGCATCTCCCATAGTCTAGCTTTAGCAGCTCCCCACCTTACATGCTGGCTTTTTTGTAGCACATTCATAGATTCCAAGTCCAGAAGGGTAAAAAACTGTCCTGGCCTGCCAGCGGATTTCCCTGACCGGACACATGTCAAAGGTTGCCGATCCCTGCTATAGAACGTCCCAAAATAGTTCCTTGAGTATATCATTTAGAAAAAAAAAAATCCAATCTTGTTTTCATTATCGGGGATGGAGAATCCATCACAACTCTTGGTGGATTGTTCCAATGGTTAATTGCCTTCGACTGTCAAAAACTTACACTTTATTTTTTGTCTCAATTTATCTAGCTTCAATGTCCAGCCAATAGATCATTTTATACCTTTCTCTGCTAGATTGAAGAGCCCATTATTAAATATTTATTCCCCATGTAGATACTTATCGACTGTAATCAAGTCAACCCCTATCCTTTTTATTGAACTAAAGAGATTTAGTATCTTGAGTCAATCACTATAAGGCATGTTTTCTAGTCCTTTAATCATTCTTGTGGCTTTTCTCTGAACCCTCTCCAATTTGTCAACATTCTTATTGAATTGTGGGCACCAGAACTGGCCACAGTACTCCAGCAGCTGTAGCACCAGTTCCAAATATAGAGTTAAATTAACCTAACTCCTACTCAAGAATTCCCTGTTTAAGCATCCAAGTATCACGGTAGCTCTTTTGGCCAGAGCATCACATTGGGAACTCATGTTAAGCAGACAATCCACCACAACTCCTAAATCTTGTTCATTCACTGGTTCCCAGGATATAGTCCCCAATTATATAAATATGGCCTACATTCTTTGTTCTTAGGTGGTATAAATTTACATTTAGGCATAGTAAACTGGGTATAAGCAAACAATGTCGATTTTATCAAATGATCTAGATTTCTCTGAATCAGTGACCTGTCCTCTTTATTATTTATGACTCCCCCAATTTGGATCATCTGCAAACTTTGTCAGTGATGATTTTATGTTTTCGGCCAAGTCATTAATAAATATTTTAAATAGCATAGGGCCAAGAGCGAATCCCTGCACAACACCATGGAAATATCTTTTTTCCATTACTATACCCCATGTAAAATTACAATTTTAGATCTATTAGCCCATTTTTAATAATTCATTTTTTTAAATCAAATCATTGTGCAGTACCTGATCAAATGCCTTACAGAAGTCAGAGTATATTATGTCAGCACAATTACCTTTATCTTCCAAACTTGTAATCTCATTAAAAAAAAGACGTTAGTTGACAGGATCTAGTTTCCATAAACCCCTTTGATTTATATTTATTATATCTGTGATGCTGACAGACCAGGTACCTGCTCATCCCAAGAGGTGGGCCTCACTGAACACTGGGAAATGGATTGCTAGAAACCAGTGTGGTTTACTTGTGGGTTAGTATAGTTAAAATATAGATATTACTGTAATAAGAATGTGAGCTGTAGCTCACGAAAGCTCATGCTCAAATAAATTGGTTAGTCTCTAAGGTGCCACAAGTACTCCTTTTCTTTTTAAGAATGTGGTTAGTATTTAAACTTTTTGGAATGCTTGTAGGCTGCTGCATGTATTAATCCTACTTTTACTATCTGTATCCCATGGTATAAAGTTATATTGAGTGATTTTGCTGTAAGCCTCTAATTATGTAACTCAAAGAGGAAAAGCAGCATTAATTAATGTAAAGTGCTTGTTCTGCACACAAGATCGTCCACTGAAGGCAAATGAGGCATTGTGTAGCAACAAAGGACAGAGAATTTGTTGATTACATTTGCACTCCCTCCAGGAAGGGGAGAACTGTACATAAACTTATCCCATCATCTTCGATTCTGGGGTGAAGTGGATGAAAATCCCTGACCAGGAGAAACTGGGATCATTGTGCTGTCTTGACTCAGAGATCCCCATACTGTTGGCATGGATGAACCCTAAAGTACATATAGAGCTGCTTTTTATAGAGATGTCATTGGAGGAGGTTTTGAAACAAATTGATAAATTAAATAGTAATAAATCACCTGGACCAGATGGTATTCACCCAAGAGTTCTGAAGAAAAACCAAATGTGAAATTGCAGAACTACTAACTGTAGTTTGTAACCTATCATTTAAACCAGCTTCTGTACCAAAGGACTGGAGGATAGCTAATGTGATGCCAATTTTTGAAAAGGGCTCCAGAGGTGATCCCGGCAATTACAGGCCAGTAAACCTGACTTCAGTACTGGGCAAACTGGTTATATAGAAGCAGCTCTCAAACAAGATACATACATTTTGCAATAACCGCCAAAGATCATGCAAATCTTGGACTGGCCTATTCAATCACATGAGACATTGTAAACTATCTATATCATAGGCTGTAATTTCCACCATCTCTTGCAGATGAAGGGATGCCAACATAGGTTGAAACTATAGTAAAGAACAGAATTGTCAGACACATAGATAAACATAATTCATTGGGGAAGAGTCAACGTAGTTTTTGTAAAAGGAAAACATGCCTCACGGATCTACTAGAATACTTTGAGGGGGTCACAAGCATGTGGACAAGAGGGATCCAGTGGATATAGTGTACTTATATTTTCAGAAAGCCTTTGACAAGATCTCTCACCAAAGGCTTTTATGCAAAGTAAGTTGTCATGGGATAAGAGAGAAGGTCCTCATGGATTGGTAACTGGTGAAAAGGTAGGAAGCAAAGGGTAGGAATAAATGGTCAGTTTTCAGAATGGACAGACGTAAATAGTGGTGTCCCCCAGGAGTCTATACTGGGATCAGTCCTATTCAACATATTCATAAATTATCTGGAAAAAAGGGGTAAACAGTGAGGTGGCAAAATTTGGAGATATTATTAAAGATAGTAAAGTCCCAAGCAGACTATGAAGAACTATAAAAGGATCTTGATTTAGTTGGGTATTGGTCTTGATTTGAGCAGGGGGTTGGACTTGATGACCTCCTGAGGACCCTTCCAACCCTGATATTCTATGATTCTACCTCACAAAACTGGGTGTCTGGGCAACAAAATGGCAGAACAAATTCAGAGTTGATAAATGCAAACTAATGCACATTGGAAAACAATCCCAATTTTAACATGGCTTAGACATAAAATGATGGGGTCTAAATTAGCTGTTACCACTCAAGAAAGAGGTCTTGGAGTTATTGTGGCTAGTTCTCTGAAAACATCCTGTCATAAATATAAAGGGAAGGGTAATTTCCCTTTAAAATCCCTCCTGGCCAGGGAAAAGCTCCTCTCACCTGTAAAGGGTTAAGAAGATAAAGGTAACCTCGCTGGCACCTGACCAAAATGACCAATGAGGAGACAAGATACTTTCAAAAGCTGGGAGGAGGGAGAGAAACAAAGGGTCTGTGTGTCTGTCTATATTCTGTCTTTGCCGGGGATAGACCAGGAATGGAGTCTTAGAACTTTTAGTAAGTAATCTAGCTAGGTTCGTGTTAGATTATGATTTCTTTAAATGGCTGAGAAAAGAACTGTGCTGAATAGAATAACTATTTCTGTCTGTGTATCTTTTTTGTAACTTAAGGTTTTGCCTAGAGGGGCTCTCTATGTTTTGAAACTAATTACCCTGTAAGTTATCTACCATCCTGATTTTACAGGGGGGATTTCTTTATTTCTATTTACTTCTATTTTTATTAAAAGTCTTCTTGTAAGAAAACTGAATGCTTTTTCATTGTTCTCAGATCCAAGGGTTTGGGTCTGTGGTCGCCTATGCAAATTGGTGAGGCTTTTTATCCAACATTTCCCAGGAAAGGGGGGGTGCAAGTGTTGGGAGGATTGTTCATTGTTCTTAAGATCCAAGGGTCTGGGTCTGTAGTCACCTAGGCAAATTGGTGAGGCTTTTTACCAAACCTTGTCCAGGAAGTGGGGTGCAAGGTTTTGGGACATATTTTGGGGGAAAAGACGCGTCCAAACAGCTCTTCCCCAGTAACCAGGGAATGATTAGGGGTATGGAATGGTTTCCGTCTGAGGAGAGATTAGTAAAATGGGAATTTTCAGCTTGGAAACAAGATGACTAAGAGGGGATATGATCATAGAATCGTAGAATATCAGGGTTTGAAGGGACCTCAGGAGGTCATCTAGTCCAACCCCCTGCTCAAAGCAGGATCAATCCCCAACTAAATCATCCCAGCCAGGGCTTTGTCAAGCCTGACCTTAACAAATTCTAAAGGAAGGAGATTCCACCACCTCCCTAGGTAACGCATTCCAGTGTTTCACCACCCTCCTAGTGAAAAAGTTTTTCCTAATATCCAACTGAAACCTCCCCCACTGCAACTTGAGACCATTACTTCTTGTTCTGTCATCTGCTACCACTGAGAACAGTCTAGAGCCATCCTCTTTGGAACCCCCTTTCAGGTAATTGAAAGCAGCTATCAAATCCCCCCTCATTCTTCTCTTCCGCAGACTAAACAAGTCCAGTTCCCTCAACCACTCCTCATAAGTCATGTGTTCCAATCCCCTAATCATTTTTGTTGCCCTCCGCTGGGCATTTTCCAATTTTTCCACATCCTTCTTGTACTGTGGAGCCTAAAACTGGACACAGTACTCCAGATGAGGCCTCACCAGTGTCGAATAGAGGGGAACGATCTGCTCGCTATGCCCCTACTTATACATCCCAAAATGCCATTGGCCTTCTTGGAAACGAGGGCACACTGTTGACTCATATCCAGCTTCTCGTCCACTGTAACCCCTAGGTTCTTTTCTGCAGAACTGCTTCCTAGCCATTCGGTCCCTAGTCTGTAGTGGTGCATGGGATTCTTCCGTCCTACGTGCAGGAGTCTGCACTTGTCCTTGTTGAACCTCAGATTTCTTTTGGCCCAATCCTCTAATTTGTTTAGGTCCCTCTGTATCCTATCCCTACCCTCCAGCATATCTACCTCTCCTCCCAGTTTAGTGTCATCTAAAAACTTGCTGAGAGTGCAATCCACACCATCCTACCTATCATTTATGAAGATATTGAACAAAACCGGCCCGAGGACCAACCCCTGGGGCGCTCCACTTCATACCAGCTGCCAACTAGACATGGAGCCATTCATCACTACCCGTTAATCCCGACAATCTAGCCAACTTTCTACGCACCTTATAGTGCATTCATCCAGCCCATACTTCTTTAACTTGCTGACAAGAATACTGTGGGAGACAGTGTCAAAAGCTTTGCTGAAGTCAAGGAACAATACATCCACTGCTTTCCCGTCATCCACAGAGCCAGTTATCTCGTCATAGAAGGCAATTAGATTAGTCAGGAATGACTTGCCCTTGGTGAATCCATGCTGACTGTTCCTGATCACTTTCTTCTCCTCTAAGTGCTTCAGAATTGATTCCTTGAGCACCTGCTTCATGATTTTTCTAGGGACTGAGGTGAGGCTGACTGGCCTGTAGTTCCCAGGATCCTCCTTCTTCCCTTTTTTTAAAGATGGGCACTACATTAGCCTTTTTCCAGTTGTCCAGGACTTCCCCCAATCGCCATGAGTTTTCAAAGATAATGGCCAATGGCTCTGCAATCACATCCGCCAACTCCTTTAGCACTCTCGGATGCAGTGCATCCAGCCCCATGGACTTGTGCTCGTCCAGCTTTTCTAAATAGTCCCGAACCACTTCTTTCTCCACAGAGGGCTGGTCACCTCCTCCCCATGCTGTGCTGCCCAGTGCAGTAGTCTGGGAGCTGACCTTGTTCGTGAAGACAGAGGCAAAAAAAACATTGAGTACATTAGCTTTTTCCACATCCTCTGTCACTAGGTTGCCTCCCTCATTCAGTAAGGGGCCCACACTTTCCTTGACTTTCTTCTTGTTGCTAACATACCTGAAGAAACCCGTCTTGTTACTCTTAACATCTTTTGCTAGCTGCAACTCCAGGTGTTATTTGGCCTTCCTGATTTCACTCCTGCATGCCCAAGCAATATTTTTATACTCTTTCCTGGTCATTTGTCCAATCTTCCACTTCTTGTAAGCTTCTTTTTTGATTTTAAGATCAGCAAGGATTTCACTGTGAAGCCAAGTTGGTCGCCTGCCATATTTACTATTCTTTCTACACATCGGGATGGTTTGTCCCTGTAACCTTGTCAAGGTTCCTCCCCCACTCTGAACTCTAGGGTACAGATGTGGGGACCTGCATGAAAAACCTCCTAAGCTTATCTTTACCAGCTTAGGTCAAAACATCCCCAAGGTACAAAATATTACACCCGTTATCCTTGGATTGGCCGCTACCACCACCAAACTAATACTGGTTACTGGGGAAGAGCTGTTTGGACGCGTCTTTCCCCCCAAAATACTTCCCAAAACCTTGCACCCCACTTCCTGGACAAGGTTTGGTAAAAAGCCTCACCAATTTGCATAGGTGACTACAGACCCAAACCCTTGGATCTGAGAACAATGAAAAAGCATTCAGTTTTCTTACAAGAAGACTTTTAATAAAAAATAGAAGTAAATAGAAATAAAGAAATCCCCCCTGTAAAATCAGGATGGTAGATACCTTACAGGGTAATTAGATTCAAAAACATAGAGAACCCCTCTAGGCAAAACCTTAAGTTACAAAAAAGATACACAGACAGAAATAGTTATTCTATTCAGCACAATTCTTTTCTCAGCCATTTAAAGAAATCATAATCTAACACATACCTAGCTAGATTACTTACTAAAAGTTCTAAGACTCCATTCCTGTTCTGTCCCTGGCAAGAGCAGCATACAGACAGACACAGACCCTTTGTTTCTCTCCCTCCTCCCAGCTTTTGAAAGTATCTTGTCTCCTCATTGGTCATTTTGGTCAGGTGCCAGCGAGGTTACCTTTAGCTTCTTAACCCTTTACAGGTGAGAGGAGCTTTCCCCTGGCCAGGAGGGATTTCAAAGGGGTTTACCCTTCCCTTTATATTTATGACACGCCCCCCAAATCTCAGCTAGGGTGAAACACTGGCTGGGATTTCTTCCTGGAGCTCTAGGAAAACAGAGTTAATAAGACACATGCATCTCTAAATATACTACCAAGTGCATAAAGACTAACAATATTTTCCACATCTCAAGGACGATTTTAACCAGTTGATTCTGGGAAACTTTCACGGGAGAGTGCATCAGCCACTTTGTTAGAAGCTCCTGAGATGTGTTGGATGTCGAAATCAAAATCTTGGAGAGCTAAACTCCACTGAAGAAGTTTTTTGTTAGTTTCTTTGACGGTGTGAAGCCACTTCAGTGCAACATGGTCGGTTTGCAGGTGGAAACGCCGTCCCCAAACATATGGGCGTAGCTTTTCCAGAGCGTAGACAATGGCGTAACATTCTTTTTCAGTGACTGACCAGTTGCTTTCCCTCTCAGACAGTTTTTTGCTGAGAAACACTGCAGGGTAGAATTCTTGATCAGGTCCTTTCTGCATTAAAACTGCTCCCACACCACGCTCAGATGCATCTGTGGTTACTAGGAACGGTTTGTCAAAGTCTGGGGCCCTTAGTACAGGGTCAGACATGAGTGTCGCTTTAAGCTTGTTAAAGGCCTTCTGACACTTTCCGGTCCACTGAACAGCATTTGGCTGATTCTTTTTGCTTAGGTCTGTCAGTGGGGCAGCGATTTGGCTGTAGTGCGGTACAAATCATCTGTAATAACCAGCCAAGCCTAAGAAGGATTGAACCTGTTTCTTTGACTTTGGGACAGGCCACTTTTGGATAGCATCCACTTTGGCCTGTAGGGGGCTGATAGTTCCTTGACCCACCTGGTGTCCAAGGTAAGTCACTCTGTTTAGGCCTATTTGACACTTCTTAGCCTTAACAGTTAGTCCTGCCTCCCTTATGCGCTCAAGGACTTTTTGTAGATGTTCCAGGTGGTCTGCCCAGGAATCCGAAAATATGGCCACATCGTCAAGGTAGGCGACTGCATATTCTCCTAATCCCGCTAGGAGACCATCTACAAGTCTTTGGAAAGTGGCGGGTGCATTTCGCAGCCCGAAAGGGAGTACATTAAATTCATACAGCCCGAGATGTGTGATGAAGGCTGACCTTTCCTTGGCAGATTCATCTAGCGGTACCTGCCAGTACCCCTTGGTTAAGTGCAAGGTAGAGATGAACTGGGCCCGTCCCAGTTTCTCTAATAGTTCATCTGTGCGTGGCATTGGATAGTTGTCTGGGCGAGTTACAGCATTTAGCTTACGGTAGTCCATGCAAAAACGTATTTCCCCATCTGGTTTGGGAACTAGAACCACTGGAGATGCCCATGCACTTTCAGAGGGGCGGATTACACCCATCTGTAACATATCCTGGATCTCCCGTTCTATAGCAGTTTTAGCTTGAGGAGACACCCGGTAAGGTTGGACCCTAATTGGGTGAGCATTACCTGTGTCAATGGAGTGGTATGCCCGTTCAGTCAGTCCTGGGGTGGCTGAGAACGTTGGCGCATAGCTAGTGCACAGCTCCTGGATCTGCTGTCGCTGCATACGCCCATGGGTCATGGAGAGGTTCACCTCTTCCACACCACCAGCACATTTCCCTTCGTAGTAAACACCTTCAGGCCACTCAGCATCGTCTCCTCCCTGGGCTGTAAACTGACAAACCTTTAATTCTCTGGAATAAAAGGGCTTTAGAGAATTAATATGGTACACCTTAGGCTTTCGGTTGGAGGTGGGGAATGCTATGAGATAATTAACAGCTCCCAGGCGCTCCTGGACCATGAATGGCCCTTCCCACGATGCTTCCATTTTATGGGCCTGGAGCGCCTTTAAGACCATGACCTGGTCTCCTACTTTGAAGGAACGCTCTCTGGCATGTTTATCATACCAGGCTTTTTGCTCTTTTTGAGCAACCTGTAAGTTTTCTCTAGCAAGGGCTAAAGAGGTTCGGAGGGTGTTTTGTAGGTTGATTACAAAGTCCAGAATGTTAGTTCCTGGAGACGGTGTAAATCCCTCCCATTGCTGCTTCACCAACTGCAATGGCCCCTTAACCTCATGGCCATATACAAGTTCAAATGGGGAAAACCCTAAACTGGGATGTGGTACAGCTCTGTAGGCAAAGAGCAACTGCTGCAACACTAGGTCCCAATCATTGGAGTGCTCATTTACAAATTTACGTATCATGGCCCCCAAAGTTCCATTAAACTTCTCCACCATGCCATTTGTTTGATAGTGGTAAGGAGTGGCAACCAAGTGATTTACCCCATGAGCTTCCCAAAGGTTTTTCATAGTTCCTGCCAGGAAATTAGTCCCTGCATCTGTGAGGATGTCGGAGGGCCAACCTACCCTGGCAAAAATGTCTGCTAGTGCCTGGCACACACTTTTAGCCCTGGTGTTGCTTAGAGCTACTGCTTCCGGCCATCGGGTGGCAAAATCCATGAAAGTCAGTATGTACTGCTTTCCTCTGGGTGTCTTTTTCGGGAAAGGACCCAGAATATCCACAGCTACTCGCTGAAATGGAACTTCAATGATGGGGAGTGGCTGGAGAGGGGCTTTGACCTGGTCTTGGGGTTTTCCCACCTTTTGGCACACCTCACAAGACTGGACATAGGTAGAAACATCCTTGCCCATTCCCTCCCAGTGGAATGACCCCCCCAAACGGTCTTTGGTCCTGTTCACCCCAGCATGGCCACTAGGGTGATCGTGGGCTAAGCTCAAGAGCTTGGCCCGGTATTTAGTTGGAACTACCAACTGTCTCTGAGGATGCCAGTCTTCCTGGTGTCCCCCAGAAAGAGTTTCCTTGTATAAAAGTCCTCTTTCTATAACAAACCTGGATCGATTAGAAGAGCTGAGAGGCGGTGGGTTGCTCCGTGCCGCCGTCCAAGCTCTCTGGAGGCTTTCATCTGCTTCCTGTTCGGTCTGGAACTGTTCCCTTGATGGTGGAGACATCAGTCCCTCATTGGATTGGGGACCTAGGCTTGGTCCCTCTGGAAGCGATATAGGGGATGGAGCTGTTTCTGTTGACTGTGAACCGCTCTCCGCTGGTGCACTATGTTGGGATTCAGGCTCCGGCTGAGCCTCTTGTGTAGGGTTATCGGCTGCTGCCAGTTCAGGTTTGGTGGGGCCCTCTGGTGTTGAGGTTGCAAGTACTGGATTCAGTGCTGACACGGGGTCTGGTGTTGGTTGTTCGGCTGGTTCCGGTTCTAGGACTGGTTCCGTCTGGGTCTCTGGGACTGGATCCACTACTGCTGTTGCAGACATTGGCCTGGGGTCCGGGTCCATCACCTCTGACTGGGTCCTGATAGAAGTTTCCGGAACAGAGCTAGGCCTCACGGCTTGTTTAGCCTGGCTGCGGGTGACCATTCCCACCCTCTTGGCCTGCTTCACATGATTGGCCAAGTCTTCCCCCAACAGCATGGGGATGGGATAATCATCAGACTGCAAAAGTCCACATTCCTGACCAGCCCTTGTACTGGACAGGTAACTTGGCTGTAGGCAAATTGAAAGAGTTGGACTTGAAGGGTTGAATCGTCACTTGGATCTCTGGGTTGATTAAATTGGGGTCCACTAAGGAAGCATGGATAGCTGACACTTGTGCTCCGGTGTCCCTCCACGCGGTGACCTTCTTCCCGCCCACACTCACAGTTTCCCTCCGCTCCAAGGGTATCTGGGAGGTATCTGGGCCTGTGGACCTCTGGTGTGATTCCGGTGTAATGAACTGTAATCTGTTCGGGTTCTTGGGGCAGTTGGCCTTTACATGCCCCAGCTCGTTACATTTAAAACATCGTCCAGCTGACGGGTCACTGGGGCGAGGAGGGTTGCTGGAGAACGGGGTGGTGGGACGATAAGGGGTCTGGAGGGTTCTTTGGGAGGTAGGTGGGGCTTTGGGTGGCCCCCGGTAATAGGGTGTGGTCTGGGGTAGTCCCTTCTGGTCTCCGCTCCAACTGCGACCAGTTTTCTTCTTCTCTGCCACCTCCACCCATCTGGCTCCAATCTCTCCTGCCTCAATTACAGTTTTGGGTTTCCCATCTAGGATGTATCTTTCTATTTCCTCAGGAACACCCTCTGAGAATTTTTCCATTTGCATTAGGAAGGGCAAATTTACTGGAGATTCAACACTTGCTCCTGATATCCAGGCATCCCAATGTTTCACAATGTGGTAGGCATGTCGGGTAAATGAAGTGTCTGGTTTCCACCTTAGGGCTCGGAACCTCCGACGAGACTGCTCGGGTGTTATCCCCATTCTGACTCTCGCCGTGGATTTAAACAGTTCATACTTGTTCATGTGTTCTTTAGGCATTTCAGCTGCCACCTCAGCTAAGGGTCCACTGAGCTGCGGCCTCAGCTCTACCATGTATTGGTCAGTAGAGATGTTGTACCCAAGGCAGGCCCTTTCGAAGTTTTCTAAGAAGGCCTCAGTATCATCACCTGCCTTGTAGGTGGGGAACTTTCTGGGATGGGAAGTGGTACCTGGAGAAGGATTGCTAGGGTTTGTTGGTATATTCTGCTGGGCCTTTATCCTCTCCACCTCCTCCACATGCTTCCTCTCTTTTTCCTTCTCCTCCTCCACATGCTTCCTTGCCTCCATTTCCCTCTTTTGGGCAGCCTCCTGTACCTCCTTCTCCAGCCGCATGAGTTCTATCTGTCTTTCATGTTCCCTTTGTTTTTCCTCAGCCTGAAATTTGGCTAATTCCAGCTGTAGTCGAGCTGAGGATTTGGTCATTCTAACCTCTCTGTTTTTAACTAACTTTACACCCGAGGTTTAGAAATAAACAAACAAAACGTGGCTGTAAAATTTTGCTGTGCTGGAATAGAATACCTATTCTCTGATGGTGATTGTCAGCCTACAGAAAAAGACAATTCCCTTGTCTCTGCTCTGGGCCCAAATTAAAGCAAAAAACCTCCAACTACTTGGAAACCTGCTTACCCAGCCCAAAGAAAAAGCAAATGGGTAGAAAACACACCCCCTATTTACTTTTAGGAAGAAAAGAAAAAAAAAACCTCTGGGTTGGAAGACTGAATTTCCCTGCAGGAGTTAAGTACCCTGCCTCCAGGCAAAGAAAACCTGCAATTCACAAGATAATCCCCTTTTGTCTCTGCTTGGCCACAGTTTCAGCTTTCAGTTTCAACTGCTCTCTGGACTTCCTTTCCAAAGGAAAAAAAAAATTCCTTTTTAAAATCTGTATTTCTAGTTCAAAAAATCTCAACTGGATCTCAAAATGATTTCAGGTTAATCCCACCACTATGCCACCATGTCAAGGTTCCTCCCCCACTCTGAACTCTAGGGTACAGATGTGGGGACCTGCATGAAAAACCTCCTAAGCTTATCTTTACCAGCTTAGGTCAAAACTTCCCCAAGGTACAAAATATTACACCCGTTATCCTTGGACTGGCCGCTACCACCACCAAACTAATACTGGTTACTGGGGAAGAGCTGTTTGGACGCGTCTTTCCCCCCAAAATACTTCCCAAAACCTTGCACCCCACTTCCTGGACAAGGTTTGGTAAAAAGCCTCACCAATTTGCCTAGGTGACTACAGACCCAAACCCTTGGATCTGAGAACAATGAAAAAGCATTCAGGTTTTTACAAGAAGACTTTTAATAAAAAATAGAAGTAAATAGAAATAAAGAAATCCCCCCTATAAAATTAGGATGGTAGATATCTTACAGGGTAATTAGATTCAAAAACATAGAGAACCCCTCTAGGCAAAACCTTAAGTTACAAAAAAGATACACAGACAGAAATAGTTATTCTATTCAGCACAATGCTTTTCTCAGCCATTTAAAGAAATCATAATCTAACACATACCTAGCTAGATTACTTACTAAAATTTCTAAGACTCCATTCCTGGTCTATCCCCGACAAAGACCAGCATATAGACAGACACACAGACCCTTTGATTCTCTCCCTCCTCCCAGCTTTTGAAAGTATCTTGTCTCCTCATTGGTCATTTTGGTCAGGTGCCAGCAAGGTTACCTTTAGCTTCTTAACCCTTTACAGGTGAGAGGAGCTTTCCCCTGGCCAGGAGGGATTTCAAAGGGGTTTACCCTTCCCTTTATATTTATGACAAACCTCAATAAGGATTCTTTATAATATAGCCACTCTCCTGGACTCCTTTCCCCCTCATGTTATTCTCCCAGGGGATCTTGCCCATCAGTTCCCTGAGGGAGTCAAAGTCTGCTTTTCTGAAGTCCAGGGTCGGTATTCTGCTGCTCTCCTTTCTTCCTTGTGTCAGGATCCGGAATTCAACCATCTCATGGTCACTGCCTCCCAGGTTCCCATCTACTTTTACTTCCCCTACTAATTCTTCCCAGTTTGTGAGCAGCAGGTCAAGAAGATCTCTGCCCCTAGTTGGTTCCTCCAGCAGTTGCAGCAAGAAATTGTCACCTACACTTTCCAAAAACTTCCTGGTTTGTCTGTGCACTGCTGTATTGCTCTCCCAGCAGATATCAGGGCGATCGAAGTCTCCCATGAGAACCAGGGCCTGCGATCTAGTAACTTCCGTGAGTTGCCGGAAGAAAGCCTCGTCCACCTCATTCCCCTGGTCCGGTGGTCTATAGCAGACTCCCACCACGACATCACCCTTGTTGCTCACACTTCTAAACTTAATCCAGAGACACTCAGGTTTTTCTGTAGTTTCATTCTGGAGCTCTGAGCAGTCATACTGCTCCCTTATATACAATGCAACTCCCTCACCTTTTCTGCCCTGCCTGTCCTTCCTGAACAGTTTACGTCCATCCATGATAGTACTCCAGTCATGTGAGTTATCCCACCAAGTCTCTGTTATTCCAATCACATCATAATTCCTTGACTGTGCCAGGACTTCCAGTTCTCCCTGCTTGTTTCCCAGGCTTCTTGCATTTGTGTACAGGCACAACTCGCTGATTGTCCCTCTTTCTCAGTAGGAGGCAGGAGCCTTCCCCTCTCATGTGCTCCTGCTCGTGCTTCCTCCTGGTATCCCACTTCCCCACTTACCTCAGGGTCTCCTTCCCCTGGTGAACCTAGTTTAAAGCCCTCCTCACTAGGTTAGCGAGCCTGCTTGCTAAGATGCTTTTCCCTCTCTTCATTAGGTGCAGCCCATCTCTGCCTAGCACTCATCCTTCTTGGAACACCATCCCATGGTCAAAGAATCCAAAGCCTTCTCTCCGACACCACCTGCGTAGACATTTGTTGACTTCCATGATTTGACGGTCTCTACCCTGGCCTTTTCCTTCCACAGGGAGGATGGACGAGAAGACCACTTGCACCTCAAACTCCTTTATCCTTCTTCCCAGAGCCACATAGTCTGCAGTGATCCGCTCAAGGTCATTCTTGGCAGTATCATTGGTGCCCACGAGGAGAAGCAGGAAGGGGTAGTGATCCAAGGGCTTGATGAGTCTCGGCAGACTCTCCATCACATCATGAATCCTAGCTTCTGCAAGCAGACTTCTCGGTTTTCCCGGTCAGGGCGGCAGATAGATGACTCAGTCCCCCTGAGGAGAGAATCCCCGACCACCACTACCCGCCTCTTTCTCTTGAGAGCGTGGTTGTGGAACCCCCCACCTTAAGACAGTGCATCTCATGCCTTCCAATCGGCGGAGTCTCCTTCTGTTCCCTTCCCTCAGATGTATCATCTGGTCCACTCTCTGCATTAGTACCTGTGGAGAGAACATGAAAATGGTTACTTACCTGTATCTGCATTGCTGGTACATGGACACTCCCCTTTCTTCTTCTGGAGGTCACATGCTGCCAAATTTCTTCACTGTCCTCCTGTCCCCTCAGTGCAGCCTGCTCTGAATCTTCAGAACGTTGTGTCCATCCGTACATGATAGAGGTCTACAAAATCATGACTGGTGCGGAGAAAGTAAAAAAGGAAGTGTTATTTACTCCTTCTCATAACACAAGAACTAGAGGTCACCAAATGAAATTAATAGGCAGCAGGTTTAAAAAAAATAAAGTATTTTTTCCACACAATGCACAGTCAACCTGTGGAACTCCTTGCCATAGGATGTTGCAAATACCAAGACTTTAAGAGGGTTCAAAAAAGAACTAGATAAGTTCAGAGGATAGATCCATCAATGGCCAGGATAATTAGCCAGGATAGGCAGGGATGGTGTCTCTAGCCTCTGTTTGCCGGATGCTGGGAATGGGCATCAAGGGATGGATCACTTAACGATTACCTGTTCTGTTCATTCCCTCTGAGGCACTTGGTATTGGTCACTGTCAGAAAACAGGATACTGGACTAGACAGACCTTTGACTGACCCAGTATAGATTTAAAAACATAAGAATGCTAAGACTCTAACTCAATCGTGTGTACATGTTTCCTGTTTTAACCTTGTACATAATTGCTTTTCTTAATTAAAGAATCTTTAGTTGGTTTGTTACAGGATTGGCTACAGGTGTAGTCTTTGGTTTGAGATCTGAGTACAATTGACCTGGGGTAAGCGACTGGTCCTTTGGAACTCAGAGTAACCTGAATATTGTTGTGATTTTTGGTGTAACAGAGGGGTTGGCAACCTCTGGCACGTGGCTCATCAGGGTAATCTCCTGGTGGGCCATGAGACATGTTGTTTACATTGACCATCTGCACGAACGGCACCCTGCAGCTCCAAGTGGCAATGGTTCGTCGTTCCCAACCAATGGGAGCTTCAAGAAGCAGCAGGCCGCAGGGACATGCTGGCCGCCAATTCCTGCAGCTCTCATTAGCGGGGAATGGTAAACTGCAGGCACTGGGAGCTGTGGGGGGCCATTCCTGCAGATGGTCAACAAACAAAATTTCTCGGAGCCCGCCAGTGGATTACCCTGATGGGCTGCATGGCAAAGGTTGCCGACCGCTGGTGTAACACGACCACCTATCACATTGTCCAGCTTGGCTGGGTGGCAAGATAGACTGGAATGCCCAAGGGACTGTCTGTGACTCCATGGTAAGACTGTTATAGTACTTGAGGCTAGCAGGCCTTCAGCCATGGTCTAGGTGGTCATTAAGATTTTGGGGTGTTGTTTGGTTACCCTGAAAGGGGACAGAACAGAAAAGTGCCTTGGACGGAAGGCTACGACATGGAAGATACAGACTGCAGCACAACTAGAATAGTAGTACTAGGGGATTCTAGAAGAAAAGGATACTTGCAATGTCATGACTTGACATCAGGAGGCATCATGGATATGGCAACAACTAATGGATCACCAATGTTCTGCATTGCTTCTGTTAAACTTAATCAAGTCCTATAATCTTTAGCCTGCCCCCTTCCAAAGGAGAGACTCATGTTCTTATTTAACATGGCTTAGACAGGTTTGCTGACTGAGGAGTTCTGCATTCCTTTCATGCAGAGTGACAGTAACACTGACTTTCTTATAGACAGGATTTGACATGAGTCCAGAACAGTGTTTCTGCTCCATCTGTTTTTTAAATAATTAAGTTGTCATTTTAAAATAAGTTTCTAATCCTTATTGTCAGAGACAGAGGCAAAATAGACGCTAACGATCACAACAACTTTATACTACGTTGATGCACTTTGTATAAGAACATAGACAGCTAGCCAAGACAATGATGTAAATGTGAATTTCTTTAGTACTGAATCTTCAGAACACAATAAATGTTTTCCCCATAATAATTAAATGTGGGCATTTTTTTGCCCTGAAGTTAAGATTTTCAATAGAGCCTAAGAGAATTAAGCACCCCTCACCTCACTAAATTTTAGTATGCATTGGGTACATAATTCCTGTCAGTTCTTTTGATGTTCCCAACCTTAATGTCTAAACTTTCATAGTGACTGAGTTTCAAAGGGTTAACTGAAATACACTTGGATTGAAAGACATGTACAAATATACACATCTTTGTAAAGTCATATTATCTAATTCAATGAAAAAATTTAAATGTTGCCAAGTGCTTTTTGAGAGGATTTTGCAGACATATGGTGCAATATGTTTGTACCTATCGAACACCATCTGCCACCTAAGCTTAAATGCAAATTCATTTTACTTTTAATTTGGCTTAGTTTAGGCAGGTGTAGAGTTATGCATAAAACATATTTTTATTTAAAATGACTGTTCACTTGTTCCCATGTGTGGTATATAGCCATTAGTAACAAATAAATGTATGCCAGACCCTTATGCTCATGGGTGTGGGGGATGGGGGGAGAGGGAGTAGCCTAGAAAGCTGGAGGAAAAAGACATTCTTTTACTAATACAGTATGACGATTGTATTATTTTACTCCCAATTTTATATCCAATTGGTTTATGCAAAACAGATATCTATGGGGAAACTCTAATGAGGTGTGAGTAAATTCATAACATGCAATAGGATGCTATTATTACGTTTTCCCCTTTAGGAGCTGATGATGTACTGAGTATATCCATTGAAGAGGCACTTGTCTGACCCTTCAGATCTGCTCAACAGCAAGCTTTTTGGAAGAGTGAGGAGAGAAATAATGGAAACAATTTCAGAAGGCAGGGTAAATGGGTGTGTGTTTCGCTAACTAATGTAACGATGAGGGATTAGTGATTGTTCTGTTTTACCACCATCCACTCCTACCTGTGAGTCGCTCCCCCCCGGCCCCAAACCAGACAGGGCTCTATCCTGCAATGTGCTTATGACTCAGGCAGTGATCCAGCAAGCACCCAGTTACATAGTTAACTTCAATACGGTGAGCAGTCCTTCTGAAATCACAGATATTAGTGCTTTTCTGCCTTGTGGGCAGTGGGTGAAAGTCTGGTCCTACTGACAAACCCCCATTGACTTCAGTGGGACTAGGATTCCCCTCTGAGTGCCCAGTGTAAGCCACGTATGTATGCCAGTAACTGTTTTCTCCCTTAGTCTAAGAAGGGGAGAGAAGCAGTGAGGAGGAGATGACATGGATTTATTGTTCTCCTCCATGTCTACAGCAGGGCACTTAAGAGGGCCCAGAGGCATCTAGAAGCAGGGCGGGGGGGTGGTAGCTACTGGACATACTAGGTAGCTGTGCAGAGGGTTTCCATTAAGGGCAAGGATCCTACCACACATCCACCATGTGAGAACTGATTCAATGGGAACTCTGGGGAAAAGTTATAAATAGGGGTAATTGGAGGTTTCCCTGTGGACTCAGTTGCCAAAAAATACAGGACAAAGATGTATCTGCTGTTAGAGCTGCATTCCAGAGCCTGTGTTGCTAAAGTTGGAGAACTCCTTTACTAAGGTACACCTTCCACTGAAACTTAGGGAATGTCTATACAGCAGTTAAACATCTGTGGCTGTCCTGGGTCAGCTGATTTGAGGCTGCTGTGGGGTGGGTCCCAGAGCCTGGGCTCTAGTGTGAGCCTGAATGTCTATACTAAAAACAACGAGGAGTCCTTGTGCCACTTTAGAAACTAACCATTTTATTTGGGCATAAGCTTTCATGGACTAAAACCAACTTCATCAGAGTGGAGTGGAGCATACAGTAGGGAGGTATCAATACACAGCATATGAAAAGATGGGAGTTGCCTTACCAAGTGGGGGTCAATGTTAAAGAGCCAATTCAATTAAGTTGGAAGTGGGCTATTCTCAACGGTTGACAAGAAGGAATGGAAATCACTGCAATTTTACAGCCCTACAGCCTGAGTCAGCTGGCACATGCCAACCACAGGCGTTTAACTGATGAATATACATACCCTTACAGAACAGCAACAAAATGAGGACAACTGGGGGGGGGGGGGAGTGGGCGGAAGATGACACCAGTGGAGTTACCATATAATGGCTGTTTAACAAAAGGTATTTTACAAGTATTCCAAATGCTGATTGCAGTTATTAAATGTTATTCTTTAAGAAATGGCATAGGACTCTGTTGTAAGTTTAACTCTTTGAAAGTGGATATAGTGTATTTAGATTTTCAGAAAGCCTTTGACAAGGTCCCTCACTGAAGGCTCTTAAGCAAAATAAGCAGGCATGGGATAAGAGGGAAGGTTCTCTCATGGATTGGTAACTAGTTAAAAGATAGGAAACTAAGGGTAGGAATAAATGGCCAGTTTTCAGAAGAGAGAGAGTTAAATAGTGGTGTCCCCCAGAAATCTATATTGGGCCCAGTCCTATTTAACATATTCATAAACGATCTGGAAAAAGGGGTAAACAGTGAGGTGGCAAAATTTGCCGATAGTACAAATTTACTCAAGATAGTTAAGTCCCAGGCAGATTGCAAAGAGCTACAAAATTGTGTGACTGGGCAACAAAATGGCAGACAAAATTTAATGTTGAAAAATGCAAAGTAATGCACATTGGAAAACAATCCCAAGTATACATATACATTGATCAGGTCTAAATTAGCTGTTACCACTCAAGAAAGAGATCTTGGAGTCATTGTGGATAATTCTCTGAAATCATCCACTCAATGTGCAGCGGGCAGTCAAAAAAGCAAACAGAATGTTGGGAATCATCAAGAAAGGGATAGATAATAAGACAGAAAATATCATATTGCTGCTATATAAATCCAGGGTACACCCACACCTTGAATACTGCATGCAGATGTGGTCACCCCATCTCAAAAAAAGATATATTGGAATTGGAAAAGGTTCAGAAAAGGGCAACAAAAATGATTAGGAGTATAGAATGGCTTCCGTATGAGGAGAGATTAATAAGACTAGGACTTTTCAGCTTGGAAAAGAGGCGACTAAGGGGGGATATGATAGAGGTCTATAAAATCATGAGTGGTATAGAGAAAGTAAATAAGGAAGTGTTATTTACTCCTTCTCATAATACAAGAAGAAGGATCCACCAAATGAAATTAATAGGTAGCAGGTTTAACACAAAAAGTATTTTTTTCCATGCAACGCACTATCAATCTCTGGAACTCCTTGCCAGAGGGTGTCATGAAGGCCAATACTGTAACAGGGTTCAAAAGGGAGCTAGATAGATTCATGGAAGATAGCCATTGATGGACCTATTAGCCAGGATGGACAGGATGCTTTCCCTAGCCTCTGTTTGCCAGAAGCTGGGACTGGGTGACAGGGCATGGATCACTTGATGATAACCTGTCTGTTCATTCCCTTTGGGGCACCTGCCATTGGCCACCATCAGAGGACAGGATACTGGGCTTGATGGACCTTCGATCTGACCCAGTTCTTATGAAATATTTATTTATTTTATTTTATTTAAAATCCTAAAATGACTGAGCTCTGGCTTCTGCCTCAACAATGAAGTAGGCTGAAGTAGGGCAAGTAGGCTGCAGCAGGAAAAAAAATGTCCTAATGATGTTAGCTCAACACCCCTTTGACTCAGAGGCCCAGCTATAATTTACTACGTCAGCAACTCTTGTCAGGTCTGACATTCTCATTACACCTCACACACTAGTGTCAACACTGCCTCTTCCTGGTTACACTCAGCAGAGCCTCACAGGATCAAACCCGTATTCTGCTGTATTACAATGGTAATACATAGTAATTTCTATTTGCAGCGGGATGTTCATACATTTTTCTCCTGTTACTGTCTCCACAGGCTGACGCCTCACAGTTTTGCTTTGAAACTGGAATTCAAATACATTCATCAGATCAAAGTGATACATGATCACAACTGCTCATTTCACATGATTTCGTTGCAAACCCATATATTGGCCCAGGTTCACCCCAAAGTCATATGAAATATTTTTGAACCTTAACAAATCTTTCAGTGAATTTGATCAAAGCTTCAGGCTTGTACAAATGTTTGAACCCAAGCAAATTTAATGTGGTTTGGGGCTTTGTGGTGAATGTTCTGAACAGCCCTATTTATAAGACCAATGACATTTCACATGGTGTAACATAATAGCACTGAGTCGGGTTCAAGTGAAAGAAAGAATGAATAGAACCAGACCTTCAAGGTAAGGATCAACATTAAATGAATTCAGAGAAAGCTGAAGGAATGTTATCTTGCAAAATCAGGCAAATATTCTGCACCTAAATAGGCCTCACTATTTTTTCTTATGGTTAGCAAGGGGGTTGGACTAGATGGCCTCCTGAGTTCCCTTCCAACCCTGATATTCTATGATTCAATCACTTGTCACTAGCATACTTACCTACATATTTTAAATTTCTGGAACCTTTGAAAAACCAGTAAAGAATCATTTGTGCATACTACGTATATAAATTAGTAGAATTAGAAAAGTATGTGTTTAGGAGACAGAATGTGCCAATTGATTGGTTGTAGGGTTATTGTTATGGGTCCTATATGCTATTTCAATGGGACTTATTCAAAGACACTTTCCCAGCTAATATAACTTAAATATTTGTGGGTTCATTCTTTCTTCCTAAATGGCCTTTTGTTCTGAATAATTATTTAGTTCCAGGTTTGAATGGGAATTATCTGAAGTGAAAGGGCAATGGGAAATGTAACATCCCAAAACATAATTACAGAAAACTTGGTTTAAATCCTGGTTTAGATGAAGTAGCCAGAATCCTACTGACCAATTTTCCACATCATAAAACAACCAGATAACATAGTACAACTACAGTCGTTACTTAAATAGACCCAGGACAGTATTAGCAAGGATTAGTGAGGGGCTTTTATACAACTTGATTCAGCTATTGTTGAAGCCAATGTAAAAATTCCAATGGCCACTGGACTGGGTTCAGACTAGGGTGATGAGTGTCATAGAAATGCCTATAAATAAATAAGGTGTATTGCAGGTCAGGTTTGAAGTGCTGTAACTGGCAATACTATTAGTCCTTAACATTTATGAGCATTAATTCCATATAAAAGTAAATCAAACCTTTACAAATTATTGATGCCCAGGTGTGGAGGAAGACTGCAGAAGGTGAAATGGAGGGTATTGCGGAACAATGTAGCTAAAAGTTAAAGAAACTTATGCCTGCGATTTTTCACAGATCCCCATGACATATTCATAGTTGTCTTTGAATATATATCCGGGCATAGTGAGCCAAATTCAGTTGGAGTGTAAACACCAGACCTGTATTTGGCTTGTTTATAACATCCTGAATTGCTTTGTGGGAAACTCCTAGGTTCATATATAGCCCTGCATTTTTTTTTCCTTCTGACCTTTCTTCAGTTACTGTTTCACCCTTTGACTTTTAGGCCACAGTAACTTAAATCAATGTATAAAGTCTTTCAGTTACCAATAATTCTATTGGTGTTAAAATAGTTATTGATACTGTAATTGTAAGATACCATGATAGAAAAATAGATTTCTAGTCTTTGAATATGGCCACGACCCCATCAGCATAATATCTCTTCATGTGTCAAATATTAATGAATGCATCTGAAAAACCTCTGAGGTAGTAGATTATCCCCATTTTACAAATGGAAACTAAATTTACAGAGAGATTAAGGCTCTTGCCCAAAGTCACAGTGGGTTTTTGGCAGAGTTGAGGATTAGTTCTCCTGAGTCCGAGTCTCGAGCCTTAACCATAATGCTATCCTTCCTCTCTTTAGTTAATTCTTGAGAGTATTTCTATATCATTGCCTTCAAAAGTTAAATACAATAAAACTTTAAGTAATGAAGAAATAATGGAACAAACTGACTAGATTACTATTAGATAAAACAAAACCAAACAAAGAAATGGAACAATGTGGCCATGTGCCACATAGTGAGAGCAAATGGACACCATAACCACACTAAACTCCATGATGCACTGGAGTATTTGAGCCGTTCAGAGTTTATCTTCAGCCTTTCACCTCGGCAGCAGAACCAATGCAGTTCTGCTGTATTTGGGATCTTTCATAGAATCACAGTTGTGGTCAAACATAAAGTTTTCCATTGTATGAGAGGAATTTGTAGAACATTTATTTAATCTATCCAGCCAGTTGCCTCAAGAGTCAAGTCCTCTGCTTTAATTCTGTATTGATTCCTTGATAGAACCTCAAGGCATTGCAGTTTTAGACATGGTGCTGGAAAAGAAGCTTTGATACTTGAAGCTATCCCCTGCATAAATATGTCAAATTTACCTATTTGAATGTTGAATTAAGTGGTGTTGCTCCAGTGTAACTGAAGCTATGTCTACAGATCAAATGGCAGCAAGTTTCCGAGCCCAGGTCAACAGAGTCAGGCTTGTGGGACTTGCACTACGGGTGCTAAAAGTACATTGCAGCTTGGGCTGGAGCTTGGGGTCTGAAACAGAAAGACGGGGGTGGGCTTCAGCCTCTGAGACACAATGTCTCCACTGCTATTTTTAGATCTATGTGTGAGCCCTGCAAGCCTGACTCCTTCAACCCGGGCTCTGAGACTCACTGCTCTGGGCTGTGTTGACATATAATGTGGGAATGGAACTTGACCTAATAAGACAATTTAGAAAAAAATCTCTATTGTAAATGGTTATTCAATTAAGAACCCAAGGTAGCAGAAAAGCCAGTGTCTTTCCACTTGAATTGCAACTTCAGTTTAAAAATTTTAAACATGAGGCAGAGGTTGAGCTAAAATCCCCCAGAAGTGTGGAGATCTTTTAATTAACCTCAACTATTTTAAGTGGAAATGTAGTTATGGGAACCAATATTTTCCATTTATCTTCTTAAAAAGGACAGCAACCATTGCTGCTTCTACCATGTTCATATTGCTTTATCATTGTCCTATGATATGCTACATACTTTTCCCAGACATGAAGAAGAGCTCTGTGTGAATCAAAAGCTTGTCTCTCACTGACAGAAGTTGGTCCAATAGAAGTTATTACCTCACCCACCTTATCTGTCAGGCACTATCTAGACATTCAAGAGAAACACTGGTTTCTAAATAGGACATGCCATATAAGTAGTTTTCTTACATTATTATCCAGTGATTTTTTTCTTGCAAAATGAACATTTTTTGCATTGTGGAGGATGTAAATTGCTAATCACAAGCAAAACTGCATTCTGACTTGAAAGAATATGGTTGTAGTATGTATATACTTTGAACTACAAAACAGCTATAGTTTGCATCAAAAGCAAGTTGTCAGCTCAGAGGAATCTGAAGGAAAGGGAGGTTTTGAGAGCCTTTACAGTTTTTTAATGGAATGCCCAAATGAAACCATAATGCTGAAGGCTGAGCATTTCTTTTTATTTTACTCTGCATCATGTTCATTTTCTTTGTTAATGTGATATCTGACTTCTGACCACAGCATTGTAGACTAAATTTGGCAAGATATGAAGCACTGTTATTAACGGCTTCTTGCTCCCCGAAGCAGCCAATGCTTGCAATGAGCTCTAGGGAAAAAAGCAGACTGCAACAAACTGAGAGAACTGGTAAGAAAAGGTACCAGGGGAAGAAAAATCTAAGGGATAAAGGATTGCAGGAGATCTAGCAGTTTTTTCAGAGACAATATTAAAGACACAGCTGCAAACTATTCCAATGCAAACAAAAGTTAGGCAGAACAGTAAGAGGACAATATGTTTCCCTCCGCTGAGATATTTAATGCCTGTTTTGCTTCAGTCTTCATTTTAAAAAGTGTAATGGTGACCTGATACTTAACACAATTAACAACAACAAGGGGGAAGGAACACAAGCCAAAATAGGGAAAGACCAGGTTAAAGAATAGTTGGCAGGGCCTAATCAAGTTCATCCTAGGGCACTTAAAGAATGAGGTGAAGCAATCATGGAGCCATTAGGAATTATCTTTGAGAATTCATGGAAAACTGGTGAGGTCCCAGATGACTGGAGAAGGCTAACATAGTCCCTGTCTTTAAACAGGGGAACAAAGAGGACCCAGGGACTTATAGACCAGTCAGCCTAACTTTGATTCCTGGAAAGGTACTGAAACAAATTGCAAAACAGTCAAACTGTAAGCAACTAGAGGATAATAGAGTTATAAGAAATAGCGAGCATGGATTTGTCAACAAATCATGCCAAACCAACCTAAATTCCCTGGTTTGGTAGAGTTACCGGTGTACCCCCACCATGGAGCTTACCTTGATTCCTGGGTGTCTGTGTGCTAGTGACTCAGAGAAACTGTCCTGGGAGGAAGGGCAGACTTAGAATATGCTAGGCAACCAAGAGGGAGAGGGGAAAATTATTATTTCAAGCAGTAGGGACCCTTGTCAGTTGGGGGAGGATAGAAGGTGTGCCTGAATGGCCAGCAATACATCTCCTCAGAGGAGAATCAGTGTCTCAGAGAGAGGAGGGGGCAGAGTCAAATTATTGACAAGCAAAAAGCCCAGGAAAAAGAGTTAGCCTGAGATGCCCACCTCTGGGAGCACTGAGAGAGGGGAGAAGCCATTTTGGAGGAGTCTGAAACCAGCCCCTGAAAGGGAAGGGCTTGTTGAGAAGCGAGCTCCTGAGACCCAGGTCTGCATATAGGGTTCCCTGTGAGAGCTAGCCTCTGGGTACATGGAAACCAATATCCCTCGCCTTGGTCCTTTACCTGTTCAAGGTAATTCCTAGTGTGTAGAACTTTGCTGGGAAAACTCCCCACCCAGTCAGGCTGATAAAAACTCAGTTACCACGTGACAAGTACTCTGCTGGCTGCTAGTTCAGGGCTGCCTGCCTGCTGTGACAGTATCTGAGCACTAGGGTAGGAGATTAGAGTTAGGATTTTGAGTAGTTATCATTTGCATCTTGAGCCCTGCATTCTTTTATAGTGAGTGGAAATCTTGGGAGGAGAAGCAGCCTGATTCCTGCATGACAAGGACACCTGCCAGAAGCGACTGTCAGCCCCTCTGCAACTGCTGAGGAGTCCAGATTCACCTCTGAAACCAAGGATCTGTCATGTGTACCATCTTTTAATTAGTCAGGAAAATCATTTGGGAGACCCCTACTCCCTGAACCAAGGCCTCAAGCCAAGGGGTAAGGGTTTGGGGATTTTATCACCTGCCGCCTATTAAACCTGTGGGGGAACTTACCATCTTATCTCCTGTGTGAGTCTTTTGGTCTGTAGAGAACCAAGTCAGCCAAGTTGCTAATTGGTGCACATAAGATATCATCACGGGTCATCAAGGGCCCCTACAAAGTTTGAGTACCAAAGATTCTCTGAAATATCTGAATCAATATGATAATGCAGAAAGATGCAGGGGCACTCTTAACATTAGGCAGAATATATATTTAGTTGCTTCTTTCCTTTGATTCTAAATATCTTTATAAGGCCAAGTCCTTATGCTGGCAAAATGCCCACAGACTTCAAAAATATTCTTTCCCATGTACCTTCCTGGCTGTTTATGACATATTTCCTATTGACTATAATGGGAGTTTGGCCTGAATAAGGTCTACAGGATTTGTCTCATTAGCTGGGATGTTGTGTTTGTTTTGTTATTTGCAAATGTTTGTTTGTTTTATTTATAAGTAGATACATTTGCCTTCATAATTAAAGAAACAGGAATACACTTAAATATTGAGAACTGTTATAAAAGGATATAGGCACATTTTGATGTGTGCATGCAGCATTAGTGTTTGTGGTTTGGTACACCGGTAACTGGTATGGCATTGCTATAGCCAGGTAGGAAATTGATCCCAGTTCTCTGTTCCACGCTTGCCGTTTCATGTGCTCTGTTGACCTGAAGCAGCTGGTCAGCTAGGAGAGTTAACTTCATCAGTATTCACTTTGTATAGGGAGAATTCCTAAGTGTTGGAGGTATTGTATAGGACTCCCCACATCCCGATTCGTGTTTCAGAGGGTATGGCTATCAGAAAGAGCATTTAGTGAAGGATCCTTATACCCAGGCTGACCGAACAGTGTTTAATAGATATTAGTGGTCTGCTTCTAACTACACTGTGGACCTTACGCAGTCCCAGGAGTGTGGAAATGCAAAGGTGGTGGAAAGTCACCATTGCTTTTCTTTTCTGGACCTGCACTACTTGTAGTTCACCTAGACTGGGTCAGTATGGTTTTGGTACAGCAACATTATTAATATTATTGAAGTAAACAAGAATGATAGGAAAAGGTGTTTATGTTGAAGCATGAGTGATTGGTCCAGAATAATTTTTAGTTGTTGTTTTAACATCTCATCATAGTCTTACATATGAGAGTAATCAGGGGAGGTGTGGAAAAACAAAACAAATCCTAAACCCTGAAATGCTGTTTTTCTTTCAGAAACAGAGCTACAAAAGACTTTTCATCTTAAAATATTCAGCAAGATTGCCCTAAGTTCAGTATAAGGCTCTGTGCTGAAATCATGTGGTTCCTTGCTTTTAGTTTTCTCCATGTACTTTTTTGTATTTTCTCTCTGCTCCTCTGCAAAGTACAATCCTTTCTAAACAAGGGGAGTGAGAAAGCACATTTTGCACATCTGAAATATTAACTCTGCCATGGAGAACAAGAATGCATGGACTGAACCATAACAAAAAATGGGCAAAGGGGATTGTTAGGTGTACCTTTGTTTTCTGCAGATTTATTTTAGTTTTAACTGGAATCACAAATCAGGAAGAAAGGTATGTCTGACTTCAGTTCCTGGCTTTGCCTCAGACTTCCTGTGTGGGCAGGGAACTTACTCTTGTTCCTCATTTCTCTGTCTGTAAAGTGGGAATATTTCCTTTGTCATCTGGTTTCCATCTTGTCTGCCAGGACTGTATAAGCTTTGGGGCTTCAATCTGTGTTTGATGCTTTGGTAACAAATAATAATAAAGTAAATAAATGACTTTGAAATGCCATCAAATTTAGAGCAATTTAGCTTATTTTGCAGAGTAAATCACATCCAATGGACCCTATTACCCAGTTTCAAAATTTGTTATTAAATAAAAAAGAGTTGCTGAGGCTCTAATCTTGCAACAAAATCCACACCAAGAGACCCCTATGCCCATGTGGAACCCCATTGATTTTACTCACTTCCTCTAGAGCACAGATGCAAATGTCAAACTAGTTTAGCCATAGGTTGACTGAAACTCAATAAGAGCAAACATACTATAAATACAGCTTTATAAGTTTGATTGTGTTTGCAGCAGATATTATAAAATATGTGAGCCAAGAAAATTAGTGTAATATCTGCTGCAAACACAATCAAACTTATAAAGCTGTATTTATAGTATGTTTGCTCTTATTGAGTTTCAGTCAACCTATGGCTGAAGTGAAGTAACTGAAGTAAATCACTTGAAATAATTACCTTTATAAATATGAACTAGGATATGTGCATGATGTGTAACTTCCGGAGAATGGTAACAATTATCCAATAAAAGTAGTAAATGAAACAAATACTTACAGTCTCTTTTGTTAAACCTTGTAACCTTAAGCATGAATGCCAGTTGAGTGGATATGCTCATAATCTCAAGCAGCACAACACAATAGTCTCTGGATCAGGAAAAACAATAAAGATGACTTTGAAAACAGTAAGATTTTCTATATATACTTGTGATGGAGTTGGGACCACCACTGTGGCACCTCCCGCTGGTGACTCCAGGAATTAGCTCAGTCCATGTGGAGTACCCTCCACCGGTGGTGTCCCATCCGTCTCTCACTGCTCAGCAGCATCCTCTTCAGGACACTGTCCTCCGGCAGTGCCCCTTAGTCCACACTCATCCCCTTCCTGGGGTGGGTGGGGTTAACAGCAGCCTCCTGGTTCACCCTTGTTGCAGTGGCCAACCACATCCCAAAGTCTAACCCGTTCCTTCAGGGGTCTGGTGCAGTCTGATATGGCCACTTCCCACGGCCAAGTGCAAGATAAGACGGAAGTTGGGGGGGGCAGGGACGCAGGCCCACACACTACTCTTGGGTCCCAACCCAGGGACCCTCTGGCAACAGCCTCCCTGCTGTCCTTCTCTCCCCTTGTCTGTCCACTCTCTCTGGGTCTCTTCCCCTCTGACCCCTTTGTACTCTCTAGGCCCTTCTGGTCAGGGCCTGCAGCCTGGCAAGTAACAGGCTGGAGCTTTCCTACGCTCCCCTGAGTCTGTCCAGCACTGCACCGTCCAGGTGCTGGTCTCTTTGCTCTGAAGACTGACCTTTCCTGCTGGAGGTCTGGGAGAAACTGACTGCTCCTCTCATGGGCAGCCTTTATATAGGCCTGAGCCCGGCCCCAATTGGCCACCTCTTGCCCAACCCTGATTGGCTCTCTAACAGGCCCTCCCTGATTGGCTGCTACTTTGCACAGCCTCTCTGGCCTGTCTTTGCCCACTCTCACGGGGGGTGGGGCACTTGCCCCACCACAATACTGTTGAAGTTGTGTCAATCCCAGGCTATTAGAGGAAGAAGGCAGGGGAGGTAATATCTTTTACTGGACCAACCTCTGTTGGTGAGAGAGACAAGCTTTCAAGCCGCAGAGAACTCTTCTTCAGGTCTGGCAATGGTACTCCCGGGTGCTGCTTGTCCAGAATAATTTTTAGTTGTTGTTTATTCTCATATGTGATGACCATGATGAGATGTCAGTCAACACAAATTGGTCCAATAAAAGATATGAAATGAAGTAAATTGAAAGACTCTATAGATTTAACAGATCATATTTTTTATTTGACACATACCTTGTTATAATAGTGATCTGCTCAATACATTAGATACTTTTTCTGAAAGAAAATTCTCTACAACTGTCTTGAAGTAGGTCCTCTTATTAGTTTCTGTTCACACTTTCTTGTTTCTGAGTTAGTCTGTTCCCACGTGGTTCCATATCATGACCTTCTTTATATACATCTTTTAACTGCTCATTGTACTGGATATATTTCTTAGGGGGGATATTTCCCATTAAACTATTTACCTTCTCCAATGCTACCAGTCCAAATGGGTTTGGATGTCCTCAGTGGTGCGCAAAGTATACTCCATTTTCTTCTCAAAAGAACTTCCATTTGCTCACATTGGTCATCAGATTCCCTGGGTTGTGTAAAATTGTATAAATCAGCTCTTGGCTTCACTTTTTATGTTGAACCTAGACAATGCTTCAAATATTTCATTCACACTTGTACAATTCATGTACTTCTAACAGTAGGTGGACCCAGTTAATTAATTTCCCTTTTCCTGTTTAGCTAGAGTCTTGAAATTCTGTACATTCATTCATCACAGAATGCTGAGTACTGAGAAAAATAAAAAATGTATATTCTGACTGTGATGTTGCACTCTATATGATTTTATGAAAATATGCTAATGAGTATGAATATAATGTAACTGGAATATGCTTCCTGCAAAAGGTCTCTTGTAAGGTATCATTACAAAGCTTATAATCTACTGAGTGTGGTCATCCTATTTCTATAAATGTATCACTTGTATCTGAAACTAGAAATATGAAATATAACTCTGAGGGCCTATTGTAATTATGCAAAGTGTGGGCCAGTAATGGTGGTTTGGAATTTTGATGGCTCCCATCAGCCAGGGCAATTGACTGTGGATGGCTCTGTTTCGAGGCAGGCCTTCCTGTGAGTCTGGCTGGGAGGAATGAAGGCTTGGAGTCTCACAGGAAATGTGACCATGCCTCCTGGTACTGAAATCCATCTTAAACCTGGTGCTTTTCCATTTAGAAGAGGGAGTGGGGACCCAGAGAGATAAAAGATTCCCACCTTGTGGCAAAGCCATATAAGGGGGTGGAACAGAACAAAGGGGGCTGCTATCATGAGAAATCCCCTAGCTACCACCTGAGCTGGAAGAAGGGCTGTACCAGGAGAAAGGATTGTGCACAGATTAGGAAGGCGCCCAGTCTGTGATAGAAGTTTATTGAAACATCTGAACTTAGGTTTTATCTCTATTCAGTTTTCTTACTGTATTAGGCATAGACTTGTGTGTTTTATTTTATTTTGCTTGGTAATTCACTTTGTTCTGACTGCTACTAATTGGAACCACTTAAATCCTACTTTCTGTATTTAATAAAATCACTTTTTTACTTATTAATTAATCAATCCGGGGTATGTATTAATACCTGGGGGCGGGGGGAAACAGCTGTGCATGTCTCTCTATCAGTGTTATAGATGGCGAACAATTTATGAGTTTACCCTGCATAAGCTCTATGCAGGGTAAAACAGATTTATGTGGAGTTTGGACCCCATTGGGAGTTGGGCATCTGAGTGTTAAAGACAGGAACACTTCTTAAGCTGCTTTCAGTTAAACCTACAGCTGTTAGGGGACATGGTTCAGACCTGGGCCTGGGTTTGCCGCAGGCTAGTGGGTCTGGCTCAAACCAAGCAGGGCACTGAAGTCCCAAGCTGCCAGGGCAAGAAAGCAGTGGCAGAAGTAGTCTTGGCACATTAGTTGGCAGCCCCAAGGAGGTGTCTGTGATCCAACCCATCACACTGACCTTTCCATTGGATGTCACCTAGCAATCACCAAATATTTTCAGATTTAATCAGTTCATGTGTCCGTATAAGCAGTGTCTGAGACCTCTGATTTTGAGAAATGAACATCATCTCAGTTCCACCAGTTTGTCTTTTTGGTTTCTTAGCTAAGAAAATTGCAGAAAGAAAGTGTTTGTGCCTTATGCACAGACCCTGATAACCATGTCTCCCCAATGGCCAGACTGATATCAACTAGTACAGAGTACTAGAGCTGAGTGAATACCTTTCCACAAGTGACTTTTCAACAATAATGTTGGTAGTATGTATTGTAAAAGTAGGTAGGATAAGAGTATAGCTGGAAGTGGATGAGGTTACATGGCAAAGTGAATGCTGCTGTTGCAAGTAACCCTGTGAGTTTTGCTTCCAACAGATATATTCATTTTGCCATATAACCCCAGAACTGTATATATTGTGACTTTCTACTGTTCAGGATACTTTAAAACTACTTTTTAAAAAAATATACTGTCACTATATTCTCAATGTTAACTCTGTAAATGATAAGATATAATGATAATCAGTAATGTGGCTAAGTACCAGTTATAAACTCATGCCGCAGAGTTCATGGTATACTTTCCAGTATATTGACAGTGCTGCTACTTGGATGCTAATAGCTGGTAATTCTTCCAAGTAGGTTGGAAGAAGAGCATTTCCTACTTTTTATAGCATATTATTTGCCCAGCATCTAAATAAAAAATAATGCTATTCTTAGATAAAGCAGTAATTCATTCCTGAAAACAACAGGAATTTTTTTTCTGCTACCCAGTGATAATAAAATTATTTAATCCCTGTTATGTCACAGGAACACAAAGTGATAAACCACTATACTTCTTGGAAATTTTGTAAATGAAAAACAAAACTGTAGTCCAAATTCCACTTTTTCACCCATGCAACACAACTGATTTCAACAAAATTTGATTTGGATAATGTTAGCAGAATGAGATCCAGTGGATTTAAATTCTAAAATTAAAATAAAAAAATGCTTTTTGTTGTTGTTAAGGATCTGAAGACCAAATTTTAAGAGATTATATTTTAAATAACAAATTTATCCAGTTTTACTGGATATATTATAGCTACTTTACACTGTAACATAGGCTAAAAGTTACTCTTTGGGACCTTTTCTTGTTGCAGAACTTTCTAGATGTGTCATAATGTACATTGCTTGAAGATCAGAGTTGAAAGCTGATTAATTCTTTTTTTATTACTCATTTTTCCAACCACTAAAAACATAAATTATTTTCAATCATTCTGACACAACACAGTCATATTAAAAATGCCTTTAAAATTATTAAATCAAGCTTAAAGTGAGTGTTTTGAAGTGGAAAAAATTCTAAAACATGAAAGACTGGCCATTCCCTGGGTAATTATAATCACGTAAATCTTTGCAGCTATAGATTAAATAACAGGAACCCTGTATACATCCGATGAAGTGGGCTGTAGCCCACGAAAGCTTATGCTCAAATAAATTTGTTAGTCTCTAAGGTGCCACAAGTACTCCTGTTCTTCCTGTATACCGGGGTGAAAGTAATAATAAATTCTTACCGGTACAGGGGGCCAGCTCTGGCCCCTAGAAGGGGCGGGGCCTCGGACAGAAGGGGTTAGCTGGGGGGGTCAGTCTCACGCTGCATGGCCCCCACTGCCCTGGGCTCCAGCGGCAATTTAAAAGAGCCCAGGGCTCCAGCCGCTGCCGCGGCGGCAGCAGCTGGGAGCCCCGGGCCTTTTCAAATTGCCAGCTCCGGGACAGCTGCCCCTTTTGCCTGCCCTGTCGGCAGCCCAGGTCATAGAGTTACCACATTTTCCTCTAATTTTCCATGAACAAATAAGAATTCTAGTTTTTTCTGGTATTTAAATTCACATGATAAGAGGATTACTGTGATTTGAATTGTAAGTTGTTTATTATAGCGTAATATCTTTCACTAACTTACTTTCCTTTATCCATCAGTAATAATGTTAAGTTTAGATGAAAAATAATGGAAGAACGATGAACTATGGTCAAACAGATGTTCTTGTGACTTTGCTGCTTCTTATCTCTCACTACTTACTTATTTGATATTTTTGAATTTAGAATTTAAATGTCAAAGAAAGAAATTACTACTGAACTGGAGTTTAACTCAGAACTCCTATGCAACTCTAAGTTCTAAACTTAACTTCACAGTCGAGTAATTCAGCTCTTCATGCTGTTAAGCGCTGATGTAAAATTGTTGCATAGAGGAAGCCATTTGAAGTGGTACCTTATCTATTAACTAACTATGTATATGTATAAAGTACTCTTGTGATATGCACCTTAAACAATGGGACCTGTCAGGGCTTGGAAACAGATGGTGCATGTCCATATGCTGTTTTAGCACCTCTTTGAGGCTGCCCCCTTGTCCCATCTCCTTCCTGCCCCTGTTAGCACCACGACTGACTTGGAGAGGGGAAGCAGCAAGAGGAGAAGGAACCAGAGTCCAAGCATCTGTGTGCCAGCTTCCAGTAGCTCAAAAGCACCACAATGCTCTCTGAAGCCAGCAAAAACTGTAGCAGCCACCCCGGTGCGGATGCAGCTCAGGAAGAAAAGAACACAACCCAACAAGGAGGAACCAAGGCCCCAGCGAGAGACCCAAATTATGTCTCTTTAGGGTTTTACTTCCATGTAAGTGTTTCAGGTGTCTGTGAGGTTTGGTGCTGGGGAGGATTTTGATAATAAGTGGGGCTTCCGAGAGTACCATCAACTCTGTTTTTTTCATTCTCACCTCTTTAAATCAAACTTTGCATACTGTTGTAATTTAGATAGTCAGCACTGAAGCTATGGTCAAAATGCAAACAAATGTTAACCCAAGCAAACAAATACTTAGCCAGACAAAAACCCTTACCATTTTAGTGGAGTTTACAGACCTTCCACAAACATATAATGCCTCATTTTTTTCATGAAATTGTTTCCATGGTCAAGATGCCTGTGCAAATTATAAAGCATTTTTTACCTATTACCTTTGGTGTTTCTTTCAAACTTTTTTTTTTCTTGAGTCTCATGAGGAAATTAGGAAAGTCCAAATTCCTATTACAGAAAAATATGAGGACAATAGTTAGGCACCTACTGCAAAAAAAGGAGGAAGTATTTTTGTGACTGAGTGCCAGCAGTCAAGCTAAGGTGGGGTTTTCAAAAGTGCACAGTGTTGTCCTAATTCTGCTCATTGTTTTAAAAAGGGAGCCGTGTTGGGCAACGGCTGAGCATTTTTGAAAAATCCAACCCTTTGCTAAATCCAACTTGGCCTATGATGAAAGAGTTGTTTAAGTACATAGTAATAGGGAAAGTTTTGTAATTTCCTTTTGAATCATCTACATTAAAAAAAAACAAACAAAACAAAAATAGATTCATTAGATCATCTTGTTTAGTGTCCCACTCATAATGTTGAAGACAGATGGGAGCATATGAAGAAAAGCAAGGGCTTTTATTAGAACCTTACATTCAAATTCTCTTAGCTCCTGGTATTAATTTAACATTTTATATATGTCCTCTTAAGGACAATATATTTGGAATCTTAACTCTGTCTTGAATCAAATTGTTTGAAAGTATTTTTCTGACATTTTATAAATTGGTCCAAAATATCAAAACGAGACACCAAACCTTTGAATGTGCAGATTATGTTAGCACTGTAAACCAGATTTTTTTTATGAGCTGATGCTTTTTGAAATGGGCTCTTGTAATGGAAATACCTGACATAAGAGTTCCCTTTGTTCCTTTCCTTTGTTCCTCCCACAGTAAAAAAGAAATATCACTTACATCTGTAATTAATTTGAGAAACTGGAGTATTTTTACTCATTTTGCTAAATCTGAAAAATACTTCATCTTGTTACCAAAACTTAGATCCTGAAGTGATAGTAAAAGGTTATTTTAAAATGTAATATTTTGAGTGGAAATTAAACAACAGAAACACCTTGTTTTGCAGCCTGTCTAACGCAAGCGTAGTGTGAAGTGGATACCTTACGGCAGTCTTTCCCAAACTTGGGACGCCACTTGTGCAGGAAAAGCCCCTGGTGGGCCCGGCCGATTTGTTCACCTGCCGCTTCCGCAGGTTCAGCAGATCACGGCTGCCACTAGCCACGGTTCGCTGTGCCCGGCCAATGGGGGCTGCGGGAAGTGGCATGGGCTGAGGGACATACTGGCCGCTGCTTCCCGCAGCCCCCATTGGCCGTGCACAGAGAACCGCAGCCAGTGGGAGCCGTGATCAGCCGAACCTGCGGACGCGGCAGGTAAACAAACTGGCCGGGCCCGCCAGAGGCTTTCCCTGAACAAGCAGCGTCTCAAGTTTGGGAAGCACTGCCTTATGGAACTATATTTCCAGAAGAAATACTGTAAAAATTGACATTAATGGGTTACGTCAGTTTAACTGAGAATATGGTCCTTTGTGGTTTTTGTGAATTTTTTGGTATATTTTAGAAAGTCTGGCATGACTTTTAAAAGGTTTTAATTTTTTGGGGGGTCTTTTCTTTCTGAATAAATCTTATGGAAATTGCTGGTAAACATGAAATGGAGATCACACACAGCAGTTAGAGGTGGACCAGCATAAAAGTTGATCTCTATATATGGCCTTGATATAGGACAATGACCTCTCACTATTTTATATCAATAGATGACCACAGTTCACTGCCACACGTTACATATTTTTGGAAAGCTATTCTGCATTAGCACTCCTGAGGTAAGGAGTTTTTTGTTTTTTTTTAAAGTGGAAGGTGGATGAAGTTGCGGCATGTACTGCTTTCTTGCATTGGCTGGAGATGGAAGTGAAAGCCTTCTGATATGTGAGAGTGCATTATCATCAATGCTATAAGCAATATGAAGATGGATAGGAATAAACAAGGCTTTCCACTTAAGTTTTTATTTCCATACTTTTAAGGCCTTTGGTGGATGGAGTGTTTTCTGGTGGAACCTCAGCTATCACTAAAGAGTGTGTGTGTGTGTGTGTGTGTGTGTGAATTTCCTAGAGTTCTTATATGGCTTGTTGTATCTTGGTGGACAACTCCTCAGAGTCTGAGAGAGAGGGAGCTGCATCGGTCTAGGACTCAGAGAGAAAAATTGCTGAGGTTGTTCTTGACTCTGTCAAGCCTTCTGAAGTATGTGAGAGGCTGCCATGTGCCTCAGTAATTTCTTTGTATCAGTAGTATTTTATCTCTCTTTAAAAGCTGCTGAAAATAAGTACAGCAAGAGCTACACTCTGTGTTTAGCAGCGAAGTCATAACCTGTTAGCTGGAGGGAACTTCCGTGACAAAGTCTCTGTCATTAGTTACTTTACAGAACCCACTTTATTCTCTCACAGACTTCTGGAAATTAGATTCACATCGGAGCAACTGCAGCACAAGGGTGTGTGTGTCTGCCTTATACCAGCAGATCTGGCTTTCTTTGGGTCCCTTGTCACTGCTTGTATGAAACATACCTCTCAGCTTTCAAGTGGGCTTATGTGGGAAAGCTGCAGCTGTGATGGCTACTATTTAGGCTGAACTGATGACCAAAAGAGTGGGTTTTTTGAACACTTATTATTCTCTCTGCATCAAAGCATTCATTAGATTTATTATTTGCTGAATACTGGCTGTCTCTCCTCTGTGAAGAACTCATAATTTTGTACATCTCTCCAAACACTACAACATATATGGGGGGAAATATTAATTTGTGCATGAAAGCATATGTTTGGTCATCTCAATGAAATGGTGTCAATTCCATTCTTAATGGGCAGGTTGTCTTATTACTGCAGTCACCATCACAACAACCATTCATTGTGACTCTTGTTGACAGGCACGCAGGGGAAGGATTGAATTGGCATGGAGATAAAATTGCCATCTCCCCCAGATCAAGGCTGTAGCATGTTTGTCGAGTGCTTTAGTGAAACTGGCACTGGCATTATTTGTGCTTTCCCTATTCTGTGGAAAAATAGAGAGTATTAGTTTGTAGGGGAGCCAATTTGGCATTTTTACAAGCAGTTTAAAAAAATGTTAAATGCTTGAACTTCATAATGCAAAAATATTGGCAAGTAGGCCATATTGAAAATCTGGCAGGGACTTAGCTTTAGTCTTTCTCAGACCCCTCTTTTCATATAGATATTGCCAATATGGAAAATTGAATTGCTATATTATTACCTGCCACAGCTAATGTTCACAGTGAGGAATCAATATTTGTTACAGTGACACTATCCCTTTTTCCATACTTTCTTTTGAACCCAATAAAAGAAGCATCTGGTTAATGGAAGGTCAGTTAGATAATAAAACCTGAGAGTGCTTGACAAATAAATCTTTATGGCTGAATTGATAAAAAGAAAATATATTCTTTTAAAACCCATTTGAACATCTGATTCCTAGAACAAAGCAGGAAAAGGGGATTGTCATTTTTAAATAATTCCCAGTTTGAAAATAATTTAAACTGGCTGTCATAATATACAAAGCATGGGAACACTGCTGAATAACACAGAATGTAACCACTTAATTTCCTGAAATAAACTTGAAAGTATGTATTGTCAGTGCTTCATTTTTATATCTTATTTAAATTCAGTTTGTCACACTTTTCCTCGTTACCTATTATCTGACATTCTATAGGAAACCGGAAATTCTTGATCCTCCATACCCTGGAGGTTTGGTACATTTTGTAGCCTTAGGGGTGGGGAATGTTTGCACAGTGATGAAATTCATGAACCCACATGAACATCCTTCCATCAGTCATCCAGTCTCTCTTCTTCTTCCTCTTCCAAAGTTTTCATGGCATAGGCCCATCTTCTATGGTGCTTATCTTAAGTCAATTGGAGTTTTGCTCAAGAGAAGACCATGGATTTTTTTCTCATAGATACTGTTGTCTCAGACAGTAAACTGAGAGTCATTTTCTGATTCCCTTATCCTGAGTAGTACATTACTGCACAGATATTTCCAATAAATTCAGCATTTCTTGTGTGAGTAACTGCTGAGCATTGTGATTAACATGTTCAAAGTCTGGCCCTTAGTCAGACTTGCTTTATTTTCTCATCATAATTAAACTAGATACACCTGAAAATATTATCTTGGAAATCAGGTCAGACATTTTCCATTTAATCTAATAACCTGTTTGTCTCTGATGACTTCTTAGAGCTTCTTCTGCATCCCCCAGTTTGGTAACAGGTTACATGATGTGCCAGACTGTAAATAGAATCTATAGGAAGCTCGGCACAAAAGCCAATGGGACAAAATGGTTTTGTTTTAACCATTCAGGCCCCTGCAAAGATGAAAGTCATGATACCCTCCCTCAAGCTTCAGAGCAGGGAACAGCAGTAGGAGTTGGGTACTCTGGCTGAATTTAAAACAGTCCCATTGTACATTAGTCCCTGTTATACACACTTGAACCGTGATAATGAAAAGGTTAAAATATGAAAGCATTGCTGCCCCATTATTCTAAAGCTTTTTTGAAATAATTGTAATAATAATAGTTTACTAATGTATAGCTCTTTTAATCCTGATGATAGGCCCTATTTAAACAAAATAATTATATTAGATTACGAAGCAATTTTTAGTTTACTAGGAATTTGTCTTGCTGTGCAGTTAGAAACTCGGTTATTTTGTTAAGGAAAGGAAGATTGACACAATTATGTACCCCTCCAGAGTATAGTTAAAGTAAAACTTCATTCAGTCTCATCATTTATAACTCTCTTACTGTACACAGTTGGACGAAGGCAAATGTGGGAGAGGTGGGGAACATAAGAAAGAATGCAAGCCAAATTAAGTAATCTCCTTCTTTGGTTGTTTATCTGGTTCCTTTGTTTCTCATCCCTCGCTTGAGTGTTCAGCTATGCAGCAGGTCTCTGAGATTTACAGTCTAGTGCAGTCTTGTTAAACTTCCAAGTTCACTGACGTCCATTATTCCTTCTGCAAAGCTGATAGTAAATTATGATTGGGAAATCCTCAGCAGTACATTCTAATGGGTAGGTCATGGGATGGGGATTCAAGATACTTGGATCAGCCACTGATTTCATGTATGACCTTGGGTAAATCATTAATGGAGAGTATGTAGATATCTAGGTAGCCACCTTTTGAGGGATTTCTGGGAGCTGGTGGTATGGTGTTGGAGAAAGAGTTTGTATTGATTGTTGTATCACGGCACTGCCCAGCATCCATACTTAGGTTATTGCAACTGAGCTACACATAATTATACCTACCCCAGCCTTGACCCGAGGCTGCAGTTCAGGCTCCCTAATCCAACTTCTGCTTTAAGTAACATGTGGCTGAGGGAGTACTGTTTGGATGGAGCATCAGTTATAGGGGACTTCCATCTTGGTCGTGAGCTAAAACTCTAGTGCAGACATAACTTAAGGCCTTACTCATCAAAATGGCAACTACTTTGGGGTGCTTCATTTTTGGGGTACCCAAACTGAAACACCTACAGAAAGACCAAATTCTGTAATGAGCAACACAATTCTAATTAACTTCAAAGGGAGATGTGTGGGCTCACCACCTCTCAAAACCAGGTCCTCAGTGTCTCCAGTTGGGTGCTCCAAATTAGTGGCCACTTAATGAAAATGTAGGACATATATATATATATATATATATATATATATATATATATATATATATATATTTTTTCCCCTCAGTGTCTCTATTTCTATAGTCCTTTCTACAGTGATATTGTACCATGACTGTAAAGTACTTTGAGAGCTACGGATTAAACACTGTTTTTGTTCTGGTTATTTTTAGTTTAACTAATAATCCCATTTTTTTTTCTAAAGTATACTTTTTCAGTTTAGGCAAAGTTATTAGTTCCACAGCAACAACAAATTATTGTAGTCTGTATGCCCACAAGCCTGCATGTTGTGTCACTTAAGAGAAAAAGAGAAAATGATTCAGAAGTAATAGCAAAGGGGGAAAAAAAGATGAAGAAAAAATTTCTGTACTAAAGAGCCATGACAGACATACTTTCCACCATGAACAAGGTTTAGCAAACCTGACCTTTGAGGAAAGGTTAAAAAAAGCTGGACAAGTTTAGTCTTCCGAAAAGAAGACTGATAACAGTCTTTAAATATGTTCAGGGTTGTCATAAAGGAGATGGTGATCAATTGTTCTCCATGGCCACTGAAGGTATACAAGAAGTAGCTGAATTATTTTGCATCAAAGGAGATTTAGATCAGATATTGGGGGTGGGGGGGTGGGGAATCTAACTACAAGGGTAGTTAAGCCCTGGCACAGGTTTCCAAGAGAGACTGTGGAATCCCCATCATTGAAGATTTTTGAGAACATATTGAACATATATTGACATATCAAGAATGTTCCTGCTTTAGTGCAGGGGGCTGGACATGATATCTTCTTGAGGCCCTTTCCAGCCTACATTTCTATGATATTAGACTTGTCATCATAAAACTAGTCTGATGGCAACAATCATCTTCCCCCAAAACAATCTGTTTACCTTTATAAATGTTTATATACCTGACATGGCTCATTTCAGTGCAACACATTTCAAAATGCTTTGCAAAGACAAGTATTATCACCACTTTTCATATGGAAAACTGAGATCTAAAGAAGACAAGGCCAGTGTTTTCAAATGAGGGTGCCTAACATTAGGCATTGAAAGCCATTTAGGCTTCTACGTTAGAGTAGCCTGATTCTCAGAGTGTTGAGCACCTGCATATCCTTTGGAGTCCACTTTAATGTAAGTGTTCTGGTATGAATTTAGACACCTAACTTTAGGCACCCATATTTGAAAACACTGGCCTTTGTGACTTTCCCAAGGGAATAAAGTGAGACATTTATAGCAGTAAAACCCTGATCAGGGAGCTGACTGATAGCTCTTGTTTTGTCAGTAGGTTGACTTCTCTTTTAAAACCTGCAAATAGATTTTTTTTAAATAAGACTGTTCACATGCATAAATGACAGGTGGCTTTTGAAAATGTAACATTACAGCTGCAAAATGATGCAGCCTTGGAATTTGTGTTGACTCAATTCATAGGAAGTTCCAAACATAAAAAAAAAAAATTCTGAGCAAGGAGTCAGGGCAGAGGGACATAGTAATGTTTAAAATATGGAGCAGAAGTAGTACAAGGTAGGCATAGTAGGTCACAGGAGACAGCTGGAAAGAGAATTGTAGTAGCAGCCTGCTCTCTTATTCTTTAACCTTGGTGATGTCTTGTTTAGTTTCCATTGAACTACATTATAAGAATTCCCTTTGAAAAATTCTGAAAATAGACCTCTATCTGCCTTAGTCAGAAAGTGGCATGTGCACTGTCCTACTGCACAGAATGATTTATTGTTCTTATACATTTCATATGGAAGATATTGGCACCAATGTTTTTATTTTATTTTATATATATATATATTTTAAATAGAAGGGAAGAGTGCTAAACTGGTGAAATTGACATTCCAAGGTATGGACAGTCTCTCCATTTTACAACTTGCTGAGGTAATGTTGCTAGGTGTCAATAGATCTCAGTTCCTCATAACATTCATGAAATGAAAAGTAAAGGCATGACAAGGCAAAAACAGCTTACCAGAAAACTTTAGATGTAAAATATTTTGTATCTTACTGAACTAAGAATAGACATTTATGTTTGTAGTTTAAATAAAAAGAATCCTCTGTTTTTTTAGTTTAAAACTTTTGTGATGTCATTAAGATGAGCCCAAGAGAGACCATATGTTCCAATTAATTCCACTTAGGACATTGATTTTTTTCCAGGCTTTCAAGTAATGTCATTTCTCATGTGAAACAATAAATAATAAGCTACTGGGTTTTTTATTGACTTGTTAGTAATCAATATGTGTCTCAAGATAGTAACTAACAAGTTAGTAATTAAGAACCAGAATTCTGAGAGAAACATCATGTCTAGGTTTGGATAGATTTATAATTTTTTTTGTTTAGGTCTTTGCACAAATAAGGTCTGTGCCATTCTTTTTCTTTACGAGACAGGCGGGGAAAGGGGAGCCCAAACAAAACCAATGAAATATATATTTTTTCACACACTAAGTTTTTACATTCTAGGTGAATTTTGCACTGACTGCACTTTGTGACAGGAAAATAGGTAATATTTCAGTTTCCTTCCACTTAGTTCCTTTAGGATAATTAATTAACCAACACTCTTCTGAGACTCATGTCTTCTCCACTAGACTTTTGTGATTCCCCAAAATGAACTGTGAGTAAAATTTTCAAAAGCACTCATTTTCGAAGTGATTTAGGGCCAGATGTTTAAATACCAATTAAAGGTATTTGGGCACCTTAAAATATGCAGATAGGCACTTTGTGGGATTTTCAAAAAGCACCTTGGCACCTAACTCCCATTGAAATTTCTGTCCCTTCATCATTAGGAGCCTTAAGTTTCCTGAGTCTTAGGTGTAATAAGTAACTTAGGTGATTTTGAAAATTTTATCCTGTATCAATTATTATGTTTTAAACTTTTTGTCTAAAAAAAGGCAATTTTTGCCCTTTTTTGGTGTGTTAAATGTTAAATTAATAAATAAGCTGTGTTACAGTCTCTTAAACAAAAAAAATAATGTTCCATCTGAAAAATTATTTTATGTTTTTCATTAGAGGCAAAAATAAATAACAAGGAAGAACAGTCCAACCAATGTGAAATCAAGATACTCTGAGATTGCCGGGGAGAAGAAAACTAAATTTTGCATAAAACAAAAATACACACCATAAAACATACTAGGAGGCAGCTGTAACACCAAACTCTTCTTCCTTATGTTAAACCACATGATCACTGACTGTCTGTGTGATGAAGAAAAGTGTGGTGGACCCAGACATTTCCACCATGCATCTTTCCATCGTGAAGGAGGATGCTTTCCATTTTGAAACTGTGGTGAAAGACATAATTATTTCCATCATTTAAATCTATCTGCATTCAGTTTGGAGGTGATCCATATTTCTGAAGCAACAGGGGGAAAAAAAGAGAGAGAGTTAAGGAGCTGGAATGATTAGCTCTTCTAGTTTTAAAACCCATCTGTACAATCTTCTCCTGATGCGGAAAACAATCCTGATGGGAATATTTCAGTTCCCTTGCAAAAAGCTCTTATCTCAAGAAGATATATTTTTAGCCTACAAGTCCTTTGTAATAGGAGTTCAGTCTTAAAAATAATAAAATAAAATGATTCATTGCCTGATGGGCCCCAGGAATGACAACTCTTCCTGGAGAAGGGAGTTTTTTAGCAGCATAAATTGCCTGCTAGCACCACACAACCCAGCCCAGCAGTGGTGGGGTCCAGACACACAAGAGATACAGTGATTAACTACAGCTCCTTATTAACATCCTACAGTGGGGCTCCTATGAAGCCTCTGCTTGAGCTTAAAGCTGCTTCCCTGGTGGAATCTCAGCCATTCCTGATCAGAGGTGAAAAGTGCATAGCCACGGGACTAAATCAAGCCTAGAATCTAAAGTCCTGAAGTCATGTAATAGGACATAAATTCACATCCTTATTTGGAATTTGATTACAAAAGGATGGATCATCTGATGTTTCTAAATAGACAAACCTCTAGTAATTGCAGGATTATTTGCTTTTGAACATTGGCCGAGATATATACTAACTTGGTGGCATAACTTTTTTTAGATGTAATTTCCTTGAAAACTGTAAACAATGCCTTTTCTCGGGCAGAAAATACTTGCATTTGGTTGCTGGTTTTGAAGGATCTAAAAGAATAGCTTCATTTTAAAAAAAGAACATTGTAGAGGACATGCTGGTAACAATTGCACCCTTCTTGAAGCTAAAGTCTCCCTGAACTATAAAGACTCACCAAACATGATGTTGCCCATAGTTTTTTATGATCTAGGTCAGAATGAGCAGATTTAATGATTGCTTCTAGGTGAAAGCAGTATTAGTATAGCCCAGAAAACCTCTTGTTCTGAAGCTCTGTTAACCAAATTCTTGTGAGCTTAACTGCCCAACTCAAAGGCTGTACTAAACAGTTATCTTTGTCTGGCAACTGGGAAGACATTCCCAGTAGTTTATTCTCTATTGATTTAAGATTTGTAGCGATCCTATCCTGTATGATGATCAGTGGGTCAAACTTTAATGTTTATGCTGCCGAGGAGGAAAGATTTTTTTTTCTCTTGGCCATGGAATACCATTTTCCTCAGGCTGCCATTCGTACACTTTGAGAACCGGACTAAGATTATATTTGATTATTATATTTGATCCCCCTGTGATCTGTTGTTCCATGGTTGTTCAGGTTTGGACAAGAAAACTCTCCTTCTGTGCAGGAATGATAAAAATATCTGTCTCTGTGAACAAAGACTGCTCAGTCCTTACTCTCTTAGTGGAGCAAATTTCTTAATCTGGAAAAGGGAAAGGGAACATGAAAGCGCAGACATTAATGCCACACTGACTGCACCATCATTCCCTTTTGTGTCAATAAGAATATGTGTGGGCTTAATAGTGTATATGTGCGTAAGTTGCTCCAACTCTCTTCTCCAAGCTTCAGAATACAAATGTCACATATGGACTGTTGTGTACCAGTCACCCGAGGCCAAAATACAATGTGCACCTTACCTTCCTTGTAGTCTGATTCATAACAAAGCTACAAATAGCATACATTAATAAAGGACTTCTCTGGCTTTATATGGTACATTTAGCCAGGACACTGATCATGTACAACAAGAGGGAATATTCCTGTGCTGTGTTTTCTTATTGAGGGAATATCAGTCTATACTATCAGACTACGTGGGATTTGAAGGTGACTTTGTTGTTGTTTCATTGTGGTATGATTTTAAGCTGTTCTCAAATTGTTTCATAGCCCATCAGTATTTGGCAGTTTTCCACGGAGAGCTTACTGATCACACAGAAGTGGCTCCACCATATTATCTCCAACTTCTAAATTACATTAAAAAACAACTAAAAACATAATTGATACATTCCCATGTAAGCAACTGCTTTCCACAGACACATTGTATTGCCAAAAATGTATTAAGTGCACATGACTGAATGGGAAAGTGGTCTGTGCAATCAGGAATAGGTAGAGATATGTGCCCAATACAACCTCACTGTTAAAATGTATGAAAGTTGGAGAACCTTCTGTTTAAACAACACCTACAGGATACCCCACTATAAGAGATCAGTGCATTCAAATCAAATGTGTGCTCTATACTATGTAGAAAATATAATCTTTGCTTTTTTATTTGCTAAGATATATATGGTTTATTTGACATTAATTAAGGTCACCTACATTAAGGAGATATTTTAGTTTTCAAAAATGTAATTTCCTAAAAATATTGTTTGAGTTGCTTGACTGAACACTAATTTAACATTTATATTCAGCACTAGATGGCACTGTGAATTTAAACTGTGATGCATTCTTTTTCTCCTTAGAATACAGGGAGCATATTACCTCTGTTCTATAATTAAAATCCGTCATACCGAGTAATCAAATATTTTTGCTTTTTCCAATTACAATGGTAGGATGTCTCCTACGGCCTATTACTGTACTATCATATAATAAAAAAAAACATAAAAGGGAGACTCAGTCAACTAACAATGCACTGAGATACTCCACTGAAATTCGGAAGTGTCTTTAATCTAAAAAAGCCTGATATATGATATTTAAATGCTTCTTACAATAATGTAGGGCTTTTAAATTTATAAAATTAAAATCCTTTAGGGCTTAAATTTAAATTAACCATTACACTGTATTGTGGAAATAGTAGGAACTTCAGTGAATTCTCAGTACTGTGTATATGTAATTCAGAACCATCACACCAAGCCATCCTTGTCAGATTTTGCTCCACTGAAAGCTACTTTAATGATATCTAGCTTCAGTTTATACAATTTATGTGAACATACCAACAAAACAAACAAACATATTACATCTTTATGTAACCCTTCTGCCCGTCAGAGTTGGCAGCAACAAGGGCCGGGTTCAATATCTAGGGGATCCATTCCAATAACACAATGCAAACCGGCTCGAGCCCCCACCCAGTGACCTGGGACAAATATATACCACCCCCGCTGGGCGCCTCCAAGAGGCAATACTTCCCCTCTCGCAAGCACATAGTCTGAGTGTAGCAAAAGCCTTTTAATAACAGAGAGAAACAATGTGGCATTATGTTTGGGAAACACCACCAACAGGATTCATAACAAAACCCATGAGCAAAAACCCACCCCAAGCAAATTGGGGCATGCCCTTTTCCCTTTGGTTCTTGAGTCCAGCAACCCCAAATCACCCAAAGTCCCAAAAGTCCAATGCCCCAAAAGTCTCTGTCCCTGGTCAGGGTAGCCCCAGAGTTCGAAAGTTTATCTGCGGAGCTTTACCTCCCAACCTGGGTGGAAATGGGACAGGGGTAAGAGGCACCTTACATGATCTGAAGCTGACCGCCCCACGAACTCCTTCGCTCAGCTGCGCTCCGCTCCGCCAGCCGCCCCACGAACTCCTTCGCTCAGCTGCGCTCCGCTCTGCCAGCCGCCCCACGAACTCCTTCGCTCAGCTCCACGGCCCACAAGCAGCTCCTGCCATCCACAAACTGCTCCACCAGCCGGCCCGCCAACTGCTCCACAATATATCTTCCGGCTCCCCCACTACTTAACACAACGCTCAGTGATTTCAGCTCTTAGGTGAATTCAACTTGTAGTAGGGGAGCCCCAGTGCTGGTGCACTGTCAGCCCAAAATGAGCTCAGCAGCCTATAACTAGACTTCTAATGAAATCAAAATTAACTCTGATATTCCACAGTGGAGAGAGGAGGAAGTGCAATTAGCATGTAAAGCCCTCACCAAGGGGCCCATGCCACCAAGTATTAGTACTTGTCCCCAGCCTCTCTCCATTCACACAGTTTTGGAACCCATGACCCTTGCCTAGCGAGTGCTACTTAGTTGATGGTGAATCCCTCCATCATAACAAAAGGCCACGTACAGTTCCAAGCACAGTTCCCATAATCAGGGTAATAACAATTTATTCTTCCTGCCCCAATAACAGAGACACTGGGGATCCCACAGCAGCCAAAGTGACCATTTGGGCAGCTACGGGCTCATGCTAGGCAGGGTGGGTGTGCCTATGCAAATGAGATCGGCCCCTGAAGTTCTTTTCCACAACTTGCCACACCTCACCACCAGGTGTCAGGGTGGAGCTCATCCTGACACTGCTTACATCCTCCCCCCAGCCGAGACTTTGTCGTCCCGACAAATCACACTCCCTTTATACCAACTCATTGGTTTCCTCCAAAGGGCCTCAGGAAGCCCACTTTAGCTTCCACAAGCCTGTGTGCTAAATGTATTGGCTCCTCACTAGTCACCCCAGGTGCATCATAAGTTAACCGTTTCACTGGTCTTATCACCCTGTCTCGTCTATTGAGAATCTCTGTTGCCGAGGTAGGGGCAACATCCTCTTGAGTGACGGATGGAGAGGCTTCCCTGGAGGGTCCCTCGGCTACTGGCGTAGGCCCCTGCACTCCTAGTTCTAACGCTGGAGGGTCCAAGGTGCCCAGGACATCCTCTACCTGTCTGTCCTCATTGTCCAATAACCTGTGTGTGTCATCACAGGGGGGTCTCATCAGCAGCACCGGGGTATCAGAAAGGGGCCTAAATAGTTCCGCCATTGGGTTTAGGGCAGAAGAGGGAAAACTCTCGTTTGGTTCAGCTGATCGAGACTGAAATCTTGTCTCCATCCCAGGATACACCAGGGTTGTGTCTTCCTCCTCAGACTCACTCTCAGATGTGCAGAATAGGGGTAAGTTAGCTGCAGGGGGCCCACTGTCTGTGTTGGATGGCGGCTTTGGTCTAGCACCTCTGTTCTGCCCGGCGGCCCTGCCGTGGCCCATCTCATAAGGGGTGCTTACCAATTCCCCCACAGGGAGCAAAAGGTTTCTATGCACCGTCTTTATTTGCCCTGGACCGTCTTCAGGTTTGATCTTGTAGACCGGCAGATCTCCCAGCTTTTCCATCACCAGGTAAGGTATTGCCTTCCATCTGTCAGCTATCTTGTGTTTGCCAGCAATACCCAAATTTCGCAGCAGGACTCTGTCCCCCGGCTGGAGCTCCTGCGAACGCACTCTAGCATCATATCGATGTTTGTTGCGGTCTGCGTTCTTCCGAGCCGCAGCGGTAGCTAAGCGATAAGCATCCCGCAGCTTTTCTCTTAGTCGGGATACATATTGCTGATGAGTTTCATAGCTATCTCCATCCTCTGATACACCAAAGCACAAGTCTATGGGTAATCTTGGTTCTCGCCCAAACATCAAGAGATATGGGGTGACTCCCGTAGCATCGTTCTTTGTGGCATTGTAGGCATGCACCTGAAATGCGACATGCTGGCTCCAGGTTGCCTTCTGCTCTGGTCGCAAAGTTCCCAACATATCTAATAGGGTTCGATTGAACCTCTCTGGCTGAGGATCACCTTGGGGGTGATAAGGCGTTGTCCTAGACTTTTTAATTCCTGCTATCTTCAGCACCTCCTTCAGAAGGTGACTCTCAAAATCCCGCCCCTGATCAGAGTGTATCCGAGCCGGGAATCCATAGACTGAGAAATATTTGTCCCACAATACTCGAGCAACGGTGGTGGCCCTCTGATCACGTGTGGGATATGCTTGTGCATACCGTGTAAAATGGTCAGTCACTACTAGAATGTTCCCAACATTCCTCTTGTCTACCTCTACAGACAAGAAATCAATGCATACCAACTCCAAAGGTTTGTTGCTGGTGATGTTCTTGAGATATGCAGCCCTCGTGGGCAGAGTTTTCCTTTGAACACATCGAGCGCAAGTCTCACATTTCCTGCGAACATCTTCAGCCATTCGGGGCCAATAGAACCTACTACAAATAAGTTCCAGGGTCCTCTCCATCCCTAAATGCCCAAAGTCATCATGCAGGGCCCTCATGGCCAGGGCTCTGTACTTTTTTGGCAGTACTAGTTGTGCTCGTTGTTTTTGTAAAGGGTCAGTGGTCATTCGGTGTAGCACTCCCTGAATCAGTTTTAGTTTGGTCCATTCTCTCAATAGTAGTTTACCCTCCGGGTTAGGTGGGACAACCGCAGCTGGGCTTCGCCCCTCCCTTTTGGCAAGTAGTGTATCACGAATGTCAATATCTTGCCGCTGGGCTTCTTGCCAGTCAGCCGCATTGAGCATGGGCAAAGGAGATTGGTCTAATGCAATATAGTTCACTGAAGCAGAAGGCATGCATTCAGGGGGCAGGCCCAAAGCTTCTGCAACACATCCCTGAAGGCCCTCACGGGCCTCTGGCTCTCGGCGACTCACACTGCAAATAGCTCTCACTCCATCTGTGGGTATCACAGCAACTTCTGGAGCCTGCGGACGCCTGGACAATGCATCTGCATCTACATTGCTTCTCCCTGATCGGTACTGAATGCTGAACTCATAGCTAGCCAAGGCAGCCACCCATCTCTGCCCTGTAGCATCCAGCTTAGCACTTGTTAACACATAAGTCAGTGGATTGTTGTCCGTCCACACCTGGAACTGAGCACCATACAAGTAGTCTCGAAATTTCTCAGTGATGGCCCATTTCAAGGCCAAAAATTCCAGCTTGTGGGTGGGATAGCGAGTTTCACTATCAGACAATCCTCGGCTGGCAAAGGCTACAGGTTTACATTTGCCTTCCACCTCCTGGTACAGGACTGCTCCCAGACCCTCCAAACTGGCATCAGTATGCAGGATAAATGGTTTGCTTGGGTCAGCAAAAACTAGGACTGGAGCATGAGTTAGGCAAGTAATGATTTCTCGAAAAGCCCTTTCACATCTCTCATCCCACCGTGGCCCAAATGGTGCAAAGGGGCCATTGTGTCTCTGCACAGGAGGCTTTGGGGACCTCCCCTTATTCTTGGACTTAGATTTGTTCTTGCTGGACTGATGTCCCCTGGTAAGATCATTCAGAGGCTTTACAATCGTAGCATAGTTTTTCACAAATCTGAGGTAGTAGCCACTAAATCCAAGAAAGGTCTTGAGTTCTCTGTAGTTACTTGGACGTGGCCATGTAGTGAGTGCTTCTATTTTATCAGGATCAGTACTCACACCTTCTTGGGACACAATGTGACCCACATACTTCACTGAGGTTCTGCAGAACTGGCATTTGTCAATTGAAAGCTTCAGACCATAATCCTCCAACCTATCAAGCACTTTAAGAAGTCTTTCTTCATGCTCCTCTAAGGTTCTTCCAAACACAATCAGGTCATCCAAATAAACTAACACTTGCAGTAAATTCATGTCTCCCACAACTTTCTCCATGAGACGTTGAAAGGTGGCAGGTGCTCCAGAAATCCCTTGGGGCATGCGTTCGAACTGATAAAACCCTAATGGGCAGATAAAGGCTGTCTTCTCCTTATCTTCTTCTCCCAGAGGGATCTGGTAATATCCACTTCGAAGATCCAACACAGAGAACCACTGGCTTCCCAGCAAACAGTCTAAGGCATCTTGCACTCGAGGCATAGTGTACTGGTCGACCACAGTACGGCTGTTTAGGGTGCGGTAGTCAATACACATCCGGATTTTCCCATTCTTTTTGCGGACTACCACAATGGGTGAGGCGTATGGGCTGCGGGACTCTGTAATGATGCCATTCGCAGCCAGCTCCTGAAGATGATGTCGCACATCTTCCATCTCAGAGAGAGCAATCTTCCTAGATCTCTCCCTGAAAGGTCGAGAGTCATGTAGTCTGATATGGTGCTCTACTCCTTTTGCACATCCCACATCCCACTCATGCAGTGAGAACACCTTGGATCTTTTACAAAGTTTCTTCCTCAGGCGATCTTTCCAGTCCTCGGACACTGGTGAATCTCCAAAGTCAAACTTTGCTGGGTCTATTGTCGGAACTTGAGTTTCACACTGGGGTTTTACAATTGACTCAGGCTCAAAGAGGTCTGCTATCTTTTGTCCTTGCTTCACAACAACATCACGACTCGTTTCATTAGCAATCAGTATAGTCACCCTTTCCTGGGCTTCAGCAGGTAGGATTATGACTCCACTGGGGACCAGCACTCCTTCAGGGAGCTCTCCTCCCATCGGCTGCTCTATCATTGCTAACGTCCCTTTACTGCCTTTCAGACAGGTACTCATGACAAGCACTTCTTGCTCCGTCCTTGCAGGCACTACTAAGGGGGTTGTGCCCGCATACTTCAGTGCCCCAAGCGGTAGCTCAGATGTGTCCCTTTTAGCACTCTCAATTTTCCTATAGGCTTCAGCACAAAGCGTATGGATCATCAGGGTATTCAGGTATTGGTCCCCAGCCCGCCTTCTGCAGTAATCCGCGAGTACCTTGAAGAGACTGGAGTTGGTCCCTATCAGCACAGACACATCAGAAGTCCCTTTAGGGTCAGGGCATATTAAGGCAGCTGTGTCTACCTCTTCTCTTACCCCAGCAACCTCCTCTGGGAATTCCAGGTGCACTATGACATACCCTTGGTAGGGGTATTCATCCATGCTGAGGCCACACAGGCCAAGGCCAGTCAATGGCTGTATAGGCAGGTGCCTAAGCATCTGTTGGTAGAATGACTGAAATATAATAGTCACTTGAGATCCAGTGTCAAGCACTGCTTTACACTCCACCCCTTCGATCCTCACCGTGACCTCTGCTCGAGGCCCTATCAGTCCTGCAGGGATCCCAGCTGGACAGTCTTTTCTGGGGGAATCTTCAAATCCTGTAGACCTGGGGGGTCCCCGTCCCCAGACCCTCTGGCAGCTACTGGATCTCTCCCAACTGATCCTCAGCTTTCCATACACTAAGGAGGGGTTTTCTTCATTATGGCACTTGGCAGCACTGTGTCCATCCTGACCACATCGGTAGCAGAAGAATTGACCTTTCCCCCTTCGCCTGGGGGGGATGGTGGCTCTAAGTGCGGGCTTCTCAATCGCCACAGTTTGAGGCTTCTTATTCCTGGAAGTCTTAACTCGGTCAACGGTACTTTGCAGCTCAGCTATCCGTTCCGTCAGGACCTGCATTTGTTGGGCAAGTTCCTCTCTGGTGCTCACCATCAGTACACTGGCCGTTTGCAGTGGTGTTGTGCTGGCTGGCTCCGATGTTTGGGCTTCCCAAAACTCACTGGCAGCCTGCCTTTCTTCCTCCTCTCTGACCTCTTTTATCAGCTGGGAGTAACTTGGGGGATGTTCCCGTCGTTCTCTTAGCTGGAGATGAAGTAGAATCGGGTTCTGATACTGAGTTCCTCTTACAATTTGAGCCAGTCTGGTCTGATCCATCTGCTCAGCAGTCACTGCTCCCCTCATGACAGCTCTCTGAAGCAGTCTCTCCAGTCTCTGTATGTAGGCTGAAGCCTTCTCGCCCTTTTGTTGTCGGGAATTAAGGAACTTACAGTAGCTGTCTTCAGGGCTCTCTACGCTCCCAAAGTTGTGTTCAAGGGCCTCTAGGCAGTCCTCCACACAGACCCCAGGGTCAATGAGCTTCAGGGTGCGAATCACATCTAATGCTGGGCCGCCAAGGCTCTCTATAAGGCATCTTCGCTTTTCTGCATCTGGTACGGCCCACTCTTGCAGCATTTCAGTGGTATGCTCTAACCAGGGTTCAAACTCCTCCTCCCCAGCAAATAATCTTAACTTACGACAAGAGTCTGACTCAGCATGGGGCAGCACAACCTTTTCCAATGTTTGCCCCAGAGCTTTTGTCCAATCATCAGCCGAGGCTGCAGCCTCTGAGCTAGAAGCTGCTGAGCCAGGGCCCAACAAACCTGACATATTAGCCATTATACAAACAGTAATTTCCTCAAAATATAAGCACAAACAAAAAAATATAAATTGTTTCCCAATGTAGTGGATCACTCAACAGGTGCTTGCGAGGGGTACTGACCCAGGCGATCCCGGACGAGCCCCCAAAAATGTAACCCTTCTGCCCGTCAGAGTTGGCAGCAACAAGGGCCGGGTTCAATATCTAGGGGATCCATTCCAATAATACAATGCAAACCGGCTCGAGCCCCCACCCAGTGACCTGGGACAAATATATACCACCCCCGCTGGGCGCCTCCAAGAGGCAATACTTCCCCTCTCGCAAGCACATAGTCTGAGTGTAGCAAAAGCCTTTTAATAACAGAGAGAAACAATGTGGCATTATGTTTGGGAAACACCACCAACAGGATTCATAACAAAACCCATGAGCAAAAACCCACCCCAAGCAAATTGGGGCATGCCCTTTTCCCTTTGGTTCTTGAGTCCAGCAACCCCAAATCACCCAAAGTCCCAAAAGTCCAATGCCCCAAAAGTCTCTGTCCCTGGTCAGGGCAGCCCCAGAGTTCGAAAGTTTATCTGCGGAGCTTTACCTCCCAACCTGGGTGGAAATGGGACAGGGGTAAGAGGCACCTTACATGATCTGAAGCTGACCGCCCCACGAACTCCTTCGCTCAGCTGCGCTCCGCTCCGCCAGCCGCCCCACGAACTCCTTCGCTCAGCTGCGCTCCGCTCTGCCAGCCGCCCCACGAACTCCTTCGCTCAGCTCCACGGCCCACAAGCAGCTCCTGCCATCCACAAACTGCTCCACCAGCCGGCCCGCCAACTGCTCCACAATATATCTTCCGGCTCCCCCACTACTTAACACAACGCTCAGTGATTTCAGCTCTTAGGTGAATTCAACTTGTAGTAGGGGAGCCCCAGTGCTGGTGCACTGTCAGCCCAAAATGAGCTCAGCAGCCTATAACTAGACTTCTAATGAAATCAAAATTAACTCTGATATTCCACAGTGGAGAGAGGAGGAAGTGCAATTAGCATGTAAAGCCCTCACCAAGGGGCCCATGCCACCAAGTATTAGTACTTGTCCCCAGCCTCTCTCCATTCACACAGTTTTGGAACCCATGACCCTTGCCTAGCGAGTGCTACTTAGTTGATGGTGAATCCCTCCATCATAACAAAAGGCCACGTACAGTTCCAAGCACAGTTCCCATAATCAGGGTAATAACAATTTATTCTTCCTGCCCCAATAACAGAGACACTGGGGATCCCACAGCAGCCAAAGTGACCATTTGGGCAGCTACGGGCTCATGCTAGGCAGGGTGGGTGTGCCTATGCAAATGAGATCGGCCCCTGAAGTTCTTTTCCACAACTTGCCACACCTCACCACCAGATGTCAGGGTGGAGCTCATCCTGACACTGCTTACATTTAAATGGATCACTTTCTTTTCTGGAAATCTTTTTTTCTGTTGTAACTTGGTAAGAGATTAATAAAAAATCTTCTTTTCCCCCCTGGAAACAATACCACATCTCTAAGTTTTATGCTTACCACCATTGGTATCCCAGGACACTTCTGATGCCCAGGTTCAGGGCTATCTGCTCTTTTATGCTTACTGCTATAGAGCTTCTAAATGGTTATAGCAAGACGTTGAAGTTATTTTTAAAAAGGTTAGGAACTTCAAATGTTACACAAACAACTCTGCTGACTGTACCCCATACATAAGCAACCCCTATAGGACCCAGACCTCTTATACTTGTCCATCCTACTCCATCTAACTTGCAGGTATGGTCAATATAATACCACTACTATCTCCCATACTCCCTATATAGATTGATCTTCCAAGTAAAACCTGACCATCCATCAATCCACCCATCCATTATTTGTCATAATGGAAGATCTTATAAACTATCTAAGGGCCAGATCAGAAGCATTTCCCCTGTTTATACTTAAGAGCTTTTGACTCCTACTTGCTATTCACATATCGATCAAGAATACTCCTCCAGAGGTACAATGTATTACAATTCTTAAAACCAAATTATCTAGTACGATTGCTCCAGAAACACTTCAAGGCAAACTGGCCCACACTGCTACATTGTAAGGGAAACTAAATTGGTGTCTCCTACACTTTGAGGAGAGGGAAGAATTTGTGAGTTAAAGTAGCCCCACCCTACACATTACTCCTTAATTTGGCTCACATTATTCAACCACCATATCAGAGGGCTGCTGTCACAATCCCTGGAAGCCAAAATGAATGTCAAAGGAAACTGAATGAAATCACAGTCAGAAATATTCTGTGATGTATTTGTTTTCTTCAGTTTGGAATAACCTATTTTCTTTCAAGTTCAGTTTAAAATGGGGTTAATACTATATGCCCTGTGTCCTGAATGTGAAAATTGGTGAAGATGTACAACTCCCATTGGGCTAAAATCGACACTGGTGTGTGTTGGGAGGTTCATCTTCCCTAGTGAGTTCAATGGGAGATCTGACCAGATTTTTCACAGCTGAGTATGGTTTCAGTGGGTCCTACAGATGTTCAGAACCTCTCAGAAACATCCTAATGAATAAACGTGTTATCAATATTAACAGCTGACCTATCATGCTATTAAATTGAATAGATGTTTTTCAGTAATTTGATAGTGGATATACTCCACTGAGATGTAATAAAATGTCATTTGCTAAAAAACTATTTTTCCTGTGTTGATGTGCAATCATAATCATGTATTTTATTAGAATTAAAGAGAGGTAGAATAGAATTAAGAGAAATGTTTGTAATTTTAAACATGAATAATGATTAAAATATTTAGTGAGTGAATCCATTTTCTTTCATTTGATATCTATTCATTATGAGGAAGCATAGCTGCATTGCTCAGTGAACACCATGCCACTAAGGAGTAGTAGTAATGAAAACTCCTAACATTCAAATGCAATAATACCCTTGAGAGAATATTTTTGAGGTTAAAAAAATCATTGGCAGAAGAAGCAGATGTGGGCAGAAGAAAGCTGGCTGACTGCAGGGATAGAGACACTGGAATAAGACATTGGAGTGGGACCCAGGAGATCTGACTTCAGTTCTTGGCTCTGCCACAGACTTACTGGATGATCTTGGGCAAGTTGTTTAACTTCTTTGTGCTTCAGTTTCCCATCTATGAAATGGGGACAATAGTATTCTCTCTTCCTTATTGGGATATTGTGAGGACAAATATTTGTGAGGCACTTGGATTTCAATACAATGGGGGCCAATGGAGCATAGGTGGATAGCAGGAGCAAGAATGTTCTCCCATGCACTGAAAAAAAAAAAATGACTGGGGCAGACAGTGTCCAGAATGTTGACTCACAAGTTAAAGTGGATGCTGCGGAGTAAAAAAGATTGGAGGAGGGGTGTGGTGGAAAAGGATGCTTTGAAAACAGCATCAGCTCAGCCTGAGAAATTTCCCAAACTGGAAATGAAGTTCACAAAAATAGGAGAACACGAACCTACCCTCTATGAATTGGTTCTGAAATGTATATGATTCTTTTACATAGAATTTATTATAATCATTATTTTTATACTGTGGTAGTACCCATAATGTATTAGGGACTAACTAAGTACATATAAAGGCAGAGTTCCTGCACTGCAGAGCTCACAGTCTAAGATGACAGGCAACACTGCAAAGGAGGAAGAGATGAAGAGATGCATAGTATCTTTTTTTAAATGAAGGATTAAATGTCAACATAATTAAAGTCTTGGGGCTTGTCTACACTACTGCTTAAGTGGATATAAGTTATGTCACTCAAGGGTGTTAAAAAGCCACCCCTCTGTGGGACATAAGTTACATCGACTTAAAGTGGTGTCTACACTGTACTATGTTGGCGGGAGAGCATCTCCCGCCAACATAGCTTCCACCTCTCGTTCACGTGGAGTAATTATGCTGATAGGAGAGCACTCTGCCATCAGCATAGTGCGTCTTCATCAGATGAACTACAGCGGCCCAGCTGCATCAATGGGGTAGTTAAGACAACACCTTAATTATACAGCTGGGGAAATTGACAGGCAGAGAGGCCAAGGGACTTGACTAGACCTTCTGTATGATAAACATGTCTCTGAGCTTATCCTGAATGCTCCTATCTGTGAAATTATATGAGGGAATGGTCCTGCTCTTCTTAGGGTTAATTAAACTGTGTTTTAAAATGATATATAAATTCAAAATATTATTAAAGCCAGACAGGGCCATGGGAAGGAATAGACTGAAGGACCATCCTTATTTATTTGTTGTGTAGTTTTTTTTCATATTGTTAGAACATGTAGCTCTTGGTGGGCACCTTTATCCCCTCCTGACAGCTATTTTAAAAGCCAAAGTGTGAGCTATTGAGTAAAAGGGCCTTTTGGAGGTGGGTTTTTTTCCAGATATCCTGGGAATGAAAACTGTGACAATCATGACATTTGCTGGTAGTAATTTCAGAGGGGTGATAAAAGCTCTCCTATTTTACAAAATATTTCCAAAATTAGAAATAACAATTATTTAAAAAAATGGACACAAATCAGACATCAAGAATTATAACATTCAAAAACCAGTCGGAGAACACTTCAATCTCTTTGGTCACTCGATTACAGACCTAAAAGTGGCAATTCTTCAACAAAAAAACTTCAAAAACAGTCTCCAAGGAGAGACTGCTGAATTGGAATTAATTTGCAAACTGGATACAATTATCTTAGACTTGAATAAAGACTGGGAGTGGATGGGTCATTACACAAAGTAAAACTATTTCCCCATGCTTATCTCCCCCCCCCCCACCCCTCACCCCCGTTCCTCAGACATTCTTGTCAACTGCTGGAAATGGCCCACCTTGATTATCTCTACAGAGGTTCCTCCCCTCCCTCTGCCCCTCCCCCCCCACTCTCCTGCTGGTAATAGCTCAGCTTACCTGATCACTCTCGTTACAGTATATATGGTAACACCCATTGTTTCATGTTCTCTGTGTATATAAATCTTCCCACTGTATTTTCCACTGAATGCATCCGATGAAGTGAGCTGTAGCTCACAAAACCTTATGCGTTAATAAATTTGTTAGTCTCTAAGGTGCCACAAGTCCTCCTTTTCTTTTTACGGACACAGACTAACATGGCTGCTACTCTGAAACTTTTCATGGGTGTCACACCACAAAACCAAGCCAGGAGATTCCTTTCTCCTCCCCCCTCACCCCCCTGCTCCAAATCTAAGGCGTGAACTCCAAAGACTGCAAAATCATCATCTTGGTTGAAGTTCTGTTGAAAATTGATAAGTGGTTGTTACAACCATACCACCGGGCAAATGGAAGCTTTTAAAGATATTATATGTGCTTAAAAAGGATGTTTGACACAGAGCAATATGTGATGGGTTTTTTTGACACATTTTTCATCTATGTGATATGGGGGGCACTACTGCTAATGTTAGATTTAAAAGTGTACAAAGAGAAGCAAGTGATAGCTGAGATCCTGATGAAGTTACACTAAAAGAAATGAGAGCATTGTCTTGCTACAGTACTTATAGCTTCTGTGAAAAACAAGTCTATGACTAATGTAACTGAAATGCCTGAAAATCAAATCTTTATAAAAAATATATCAGCCTATTAGAATGAGCAGAAATTCCATTTTCATTCCCAGAAAACTGAGCCCTCCATGGACTGAATCTCCATATGTTAGATGATTCGATTTCTAAACAGATCTCTGAATCAGCTTTAAAAATACAGGGCCAAATTATCAGTTGGTGTAATCTAGTAACGCTTCGGTGGGAGCGCTACTGATTTACCCTGAGGCTTTCATTCACTGAATCTGGCACTCAAACAGAACCATAATGTTCAAAGTCACAAACTTGCAGGAAATGGAGCTCATCCTGAGCAATGCAAGGAAGTTATTCTACAAAAATGTCACTCTAAGTATCCCTCCCCATCACAGATTTAAGCCTGTGCCTGTATTCGAAACACTGGACTTTCTCTTTAGCTCCTGTCACTGTAAACAAAAAAAGTTTTAAGGATGAGGGGATACATTTCCATTTAATGCCTGAATAAACTAGGGGTCCATTATTACATTAAGGAATACCAGTTAGGAAAAAAAAAACTCTGCTGTTACTATCACCATCATAATATTAACCTTTTCAATACTGTTGAAAACTGATATGCCCTGAATAAGCATTCAAAAGTAGAATAAGAATCATTATTTCCAGTTCAGCGAAGCTGTTACTTTCTAGTAACTTCCATTAGTACTTTCTAGTTCAGGGAGGCTTTCTAGCACTGTACTTTCATTAATTCTACATCTGGGAGGCTGTTACTTGCCTGACATCACCAAGGAAGTCAGAGACAAAGCAAGCAATAGAATCTAGGTCTCCCAATTCACAGTCTGTTAGCCAATGGACCATGTTGGCTGCCTAGAAAACTACTGGAGAAAGCACGGTGTATGATTCATTTGACAGAGATAAATCCTAAAGGACTAAGATCCACTTGATCGTATCAAGAGAATTGAGTAAACTTACCTTTTCCTTTTGGTTAGTGTAGAGCTTTCATTATAAATGGCTGCAGTCATCAAAAATGGTTGTAATCAATGTGTCATTAAGTGAAACCAAATTTGGGTGGAAACTATACTTCCCTGTGATCTCCTAATGTAGTGGGGACAGATTTTGATACCATAACTCATGCTGAGTAGCATATTACTCCACCAGTAGTCCCATAATGGTCACTCAGACTACTGGTGGAGTAAAGTTTTGCTTCATAATAAGTCAGGTTATCCAGACCTATGCAAGTGATTGGGGTGAAATCCTGGCCCCATTGAAGTCAATGGGAGTTTTCCCATGGACCTGAATGGAGCCAGGCTTTTACCCTGAAGGTTTAAACAATATATTTGGCCTTTTTGAGTGGGTGGGTAAGAGTCCTTTTTCTGTGAGGACTCAGTTAATGAGTGTGGCCATACAAGCTGAGCACAGATATGTGCCAGGCTTGAGGATGATGAAATGTATGATGGAGGTGTCATTAATGACATGGAGGGCTAGTTAGGATATTTTGTCATTTGAATTTACAGTGAGAAAAATCATATGTACCAAGACCAAATTTGCAATAAGCACATAAGAGGTTAATGATTCAGGTTTATTAATTTTACAACAAATTCCACAGACTTCCATCTACTTAACTCACTGCATTTTTCTCCAGGCATTTGGTTAGTGCAGCACCTGCAAAATAAAGGTCACTATGACCCACTCTATTTTTAGCACTGGAAAATATTTCTCAAACTACCCTCTCATATCTTGCCGTTATGTCTAGAGAAACATTTTTAGCTTTGTGCATTAGTACATTTTCAGAGGTGCTATTAGAAGAAAGAAAAGGAGTACCATTTGTCTCTAAGGTGCCACAAGTACTCCTTTTCTTTTTGTGAATACAGACTAACACGGCTGCTACTCTGAAACCTGCTATTAGAAGAGTAAATAGAAGTCAACATTCCTTTGTGGTTACATTATTGCAATGATTTTTTTTTAAAAAGCAAACAAAAAACGCAAGTGGCAGAATAATTAACAGCAATTAGTGATTCCTCATGGAAGATCTAAAGAAATAGTGATATTATGATTTATAAAGCACTGACCTTGTGCTCAGTGCTGTGTGATATACAAAATGAGACGGTGCCCTAACTCAGATTTTACTATCTGAAAGGTAAATACAGAGAACATAGGGTATACTGGGGAACCTGGAAGAGGAAGAGATGTAGCTGAGGTGTAGCTCCATTGCAGTCCATGAAGCTACACTAATTTACATCAGCTGAGAACCTGGCCCAATATATATTGCTCACTTCTCGTGAGCATTGGAAAAGAAGTGTTTATAAGGGGAAGCTGAATGACGAAGGGGAGGCAGTTTAGCAACTTTGATGTGGAAAAAGTTCTATAGGAAGTGCTAAGGCCCTTGCCAGAGGGTGAGTGTTTGTTTCCGCTCTTAGACGTGCATTAACATATAACCTATCAACCCGCCAATTTGTAAGATGTGCTAAAATAGGCCCTAATTTATAAGGAAAACATGAAGACTGAGCTCTTTAATGTGACATTTGTCCATATTTTCTATTTGAAATTAAGGTTTTGATCAGACTGGACAATTTCCCTCCTGATTCCCATGCCTCTTGCAAAACCAAACAAAACAGTGACAAGAGGCCTAGGGACCAACTCCCTGTAGTTCACTTTGAAATACTTTTTTCCCATTGGATGGACATTTTTTTCTGCACATTGGTTGTTTAACCTCCAACTGCAGATCTAGTGGTAGAATATCCAGTTCCTAGTCTCTAGCTAAGGAAGATTAGAAATCATTCATATTAAAATGAGTAATATTTTGAAAAGAGACAGTCTTCTCCCACTCACTTCCAGCTTCTGCTCCCTACTTAACCCTGCAGTGGGAGAAGCTTCTGATATACTTAATATGTGGCATTTCCTTTGTTGGAAAATTCCCGTGTCAAAGGATCTCATGCCAGGGCACCCCTTTTCTTGCCTTTCTAGTTAAAGGAAATGATGAAATGAATGGTTTGTTAAGGGCTAGATTGTAATTGCACAAACATTCACGAGCAAGAGATGATACAGAAGGTGGAGTCCCAAGAGTAACTTCAGGATGCTTTGTGTCTTAGACACCATCTTCAGCACAATTCCGTCTCTGCTTCCCTCTTGCTCTAGGACAAATTATGATACCTTCTCTGTCAGCGCAGCTCTGTTGACTGCTGCTTTTGGGGGTGTTGTGGGGGGGGGGGGGAAAGAACCAAGGGGCCCAATTCACAAGAGGGACTTAGTGCCTAATTACAACATTTAGGCACCACTGAGATCCTCAAAACCCCCCTCAACTGCTGTCTAATCCTGGAGATGTCTAAAGTCCCCTAGGTGGCCTTATTTCTGCTACTGGGCATGCACACAGCTGCCTAAATTCTGACACCATTCAGCAGCTTGGCATCTAACTCATGACTAAATCCTGCCTCTCTCATCCAATCCATTGTCTCTGCTTAGAGCACCCCTAAACTCCCACAAAAGATGGTTAACCCAATAGCCTAGTGGTTAGAGCACTCACTCTCTGTCTGGGGAAGACATTTGAACCTAGGTCTCCTGCTTTCCAGGTTAGTGCCCTAATTGCTGGCTTATAGGCTATTTTGGTCTTGGTCTTTCCCAGTATCTCTGGTTTGAACTGATTCTTTGTATAAATAATTAAATATTGGCTAGCTTAGGTGACTCCCTGCTCAGTGGGCTGGGTTCTGGGATTCCCTTTTTTGGATGAATAACTGTCCCCAGAAAGGTTTCAGAGGAACAGCCGTGTTAGTCTGTATTCGCAAAAAGAAAAGGAGTACTTGTGGCACCTTAGAGACTAACCAATTTATTTGAGCATGAAAGGAGCTTGGACATCTAATTGGGCATCCAGTCAATAGCAGGGTGCCTAATAGCTAAGCAGTGTTATGCCTAAATCCCCTTTGTCAATGTAGCTCTAAGACTATATATTCTTTGGAGTTCTCTGCCCATTACCAGCACACCTGCCCTGTAAGAGGATGTGGGAGCAAACAGGCATGGAACACTCATTTACCCCATAAACCTGGACCAAAGATCCAAGTAGTTTGTGAAAGGTGTAAGTGCTGGTGGGCATGTTGTCCAAATCACCATCTAGTTTATATTTCCTCACTGCCTACTGAGGACAGTAAGATAAAACATGATTACTGAAAGCTTGGGCATGACAAAAGAAGTAATATTGAGTGAAAATGTTCATTTCAAGCCTCTTCTTCCTGGCATTTTCATCTTTCATTCCATAATGGCTGATTTTCACCTCTATAGGACCTTCACACATCTAGCTATACAGCATTTATTCTAGAAAGCAGATGTTTGTATCCACACACCTGCCTAAAGGAAATATGCTGCTACAACTAGTGACTGAAATGGAGAAGGGAATAATTAAATGTTTTTGTGAACAAGTATCAGTAATTTGCTTAGTCAGTTTTTTATTAAAATGAAACAGTTGAAAACTAAAACATAATTATCTTATAACGCAAGATAAAATCCTCTCCTCCTTTAGTTGTTTTAAAAATATGGTATATTTTTACTAAACTCTGATATTTTACTAATCACTGCTTTAATGTTTACTTCTGGGAAATCCCCGCTTTCAAAACCAAAAGAAAAGAAAAGAAAAGAAAAAGCCAGGGCTTGCTAACTGATGGTTAGACTGGGATCTATTATAGCTCATCGAATAACCATTTTGAACAGAAAAAAGCAATGGAATAATCATAATCAAACCGATTGTTTAATATATTTATGTTTCAACAGTAATATGTGCCTACTGTAACCTCTTGGCATATGAACATCAGCTATAAAACCACATGAATTAAAATATAACTGAAACTGATAAACTGTCAACACAAGGAAGATTCCCAAAGCCAAAACATAACCCTCCCTCGAGTAATTTAATCAGGATAATCCTGAGAGAATACAAAAGAACTTGCTGTGTGCCTGGGCTAATGGCTGAGCAACATCAGTTCCAGGGGCTCAGTGGTTATGTTACAATGCACTACCACACAAAGACTTGAGTTTGGGAACAGCTTCTGGATGCACAGTTTATGCACTGGTTGTAGTGCCTTGGTTTCAGGCTGAATCCATCTGAATGCCAGAATTCCTTGCTGCATAAAGAATATTTAAATGTGACAAAATGCATGAACAATGACAACAACAACAAAAGAGATTGAAAAGGCCAGATCCTCAGCCCCAGTACGGCTGAATTGCTCTGCTCTGGTGGTGCAAAATAACTGTAATGTTGGTTTGCCTGGACAAAAGATATTTCCCACAGGAAAGGGAAATTCTCAAGTGGTTTAGAGCTGCTCTGGCTGCTCTTTACCCTGTCCCCAAGCCTAAGGAATGTGTAAGAGAAAGGTGGAATGGCTGGGGGATTTCTGAATCCTGACAATCCCTAGCTTCTAGAATAGCCACTTGGGGCCAGAGGCAGCTGGCATAAATGAGAAGCTATTTGAACTGGTACCAGGGACCAGCTTGGTCTCCAGCCAACCATGGGCTGGGATGGGTATAAAGGTGTTATAAAACCACATTCCCTTGCCCTGAAACCAAGCTACACAAGTTGAGGCCACATAATAGGGGATGGACAATAAAAGCTATTATAACTGATATTTTAAAACTGTGATATACAACTGTAATGCAAATGTAACCTTTTAGTATATAATGCCAATTTTTAGGCATGTCTCCAGACAGGAATACAATTTAATAGTGATCTATTGCAATATAAAGCCAAAGAAAGTATCTTAAAATAGTAAATTGTTGCTTTTCATTTCTCCTTTTCATGTACTTTATCTGGAGGGCAACCAGATCAGTAAGCTTAATACTTGTTATTAAATATAAATATCATTACTGCAAGTCAAAGTATTGGGAGACTAAAATATTCTCTTTATCTGTACAGAATGAAGAAGCAAACAAAAAACAATGAAAATAGAGTACTAGTTTTTTAAATGACTCTAAAATCTGTCAGATTTAATGCCTTTATGGTTATTTTGAAAGTAAAAGAATATTATTGTGATAATAATTCACATTGCAAAAAGCTGAAAACAGTATTTTGATATATGTTCTGGCTTTGGCATGGAAAGATATCAGATGTAATGATTGTCTGACACAGATTACTTTCAATATAACACACAAATAAGATTGGGGGCAGGGGGGTAAAGAAATCTCAGTGGAAATCTTATTTACTACAAAAATGTAGAATGGAGCAAGCAGATCCCAGACTCTAAACTGAAAGGGAATGTCTATGTAAAGTATAGACAGAAACAAACTAGGAAACAGACTTATAGATGGGTCAAAAAAAAAAAGAACCATAATCTGGGGAAAACTAAGGGTTTGGGATCTGAATCCCCAGATTCCAACCTATCACTAGGGGTTGGCTATTGGGTCAGATCTAAAAGTAGAAGGGGACTGATAACTGGTTCCAAATTTTCCATGATGGAAATTGCACAAGAACAGACAATCTTATGATCTATGGATACCAAGGAGTAGAAATCTCCTGTGACTGGTTGATCATATGAACGTTCTGACATTGGGGTCCCAAATCTCATGAGAAGAGCTTGCAAGATTTTAATTTTATAGAATCCAAACCTAAATCTTAACCTTAGAATAGAGCTATGTTTCCTTATACCTTCTTACAACTTTGTCTAGATCCTTAACATGTAAATTAAACCAAAAGGAACTCCCTTACTCATGGGTAGATATCCCTTACTCATGGTAATAGGTCAAAGACAGCCTGACTGAGCTAATATTTATAGCCTTTTGTCTCACTTCAGAATGTGTCCCCTTGGGCACTCCCATTGTTTCTGGGATGTTTCTTTAATACATAATTTCCTGCCCACTGGAAAATATAAACTTGATAATGATAAGGAGGATCTTTCGCTAGGTTAACAATTAACACAGCTTGCATCAGCTCCTTGAGCCATTAGGTCACATGACTGTGATTTCCTGCTAATATTCTACTAAAAATACTCTCAGGTTTTGACCTAATGCTGGCTCCTGCATAACAGTCTTGTCCCTTTCTCCCTTCCTATTGCAAAATGGAGAACAGTTTAATTGTTAGAGTACATTTAACTTATGATAAACCTGACCTAAATTTGAATACATTTTATACAACCATTAGAAAAATTGTTGTTGATTCCAAGTACACAAACAAAAAAAGGGAGAACACATTAATAAACATTTTAGCAATTGAAGATAAGATTATTATTATCTTCAACTTTGCCTAGCATTTTTGCAAAAAAATATACAGAAGGCCAAATTCTGCTCTTGGCTACATTGATATATTTTCAGAGTAACTCAACTGAAATCAGTATTTCACACGGAAATCTGTTACACTACGGTAACCAAGAACAGAATCTGGACTGGCCTAGAGTATCCAAATTCAGGTCCTGTTTATAGTAAGTTAAGTATAGTAAATTAATTAATTATAATATTATATATGTGCTGAAAAGATTACTTGTTAAAGTAAATGTAACTCACTAAAAAAAACCATTAAAAATATATGGATACATATACTGTCACACAGAGGTAATAAAAAAGTGTACAGTCTAAAAGTAGAAGAAAGCTTCCATAATTCATGGTTGCATAATTTGCCTAGATAAACCATATTGTGGTTTAAAAGCTAAGGCTATATGAAGTCTGGAGCAAAATAAGGAACTTGGGAAACCTAGCTTCTTCTCATGCTCTTCCAGTTCACAGCTGTTCTGAAGTCATCATAATGACAAAACCCTGGGAACAGAGTTGGGGATCATTGTAGATTCTCAGAGCTATTTTTGGTATTCTGTGAATTACCTCAGAGTTTAGGTTTTTAGGGAAAGCAGAAAATTCAGGCCTCAACAATGATTTAGTTCCTTATCCCTGAGGTTTAATCTAATCAGAATTCATGCTTTCTGTAGCAAAGTTGTTTCATTAAAATATGCTCTATTTTTAATGCTGAGCCCAATGGCACTATATAGAGGTCATTATATTTCAGACTTATAGGAGCGGGAATTGGAGTCAGCATTTGTGTTATTTAATAAAAAGTTCTTGTGGCAGTTCAAAAGTCATATTTCATTGAACACTTACACTGCATTAACATGTTGAACTAGCTACATAATTTATTTTACAAGCCTTTTTGCTAACCAAATATGACAAGAAGAAAAAGATACTATATGATATTTTTCCCCCTTGGGTTTCTGGGAGAAATACTAATTTATAACGTGTTTCAACAGATGATTTTTTTCCCTGAAGAGCCAATGCTTCTATTGTAAGTCATTTCATTAGTCTATTTTGTCCTCTTCCACAGTGGAATCTGCATCGTATGGTGTCTAGTTATCTCAGGCAGGTCCTTGAAACTTGATTTCATCCTGGCTTGATGAGAACAATTTTGTTTCTAGGTAGTTTCTAGTCCAAGGCAATTATGACCCCCTCCCCAACCCCTTCTTCTGATTATCCATCTTCCCTTCTTCCTTTAGGAAACCAAAGTATCTTATTTTCAGGGGACTCATTATGAGCACAAGTTCACAGTTAAAAGTCAAAGGAATTGACCTGCTTGTTAGTGCTCTATATTACCGGGTCCAATAGACCCAAGTTAGATTCCTGATCCCAAGTTCTTGCTCTCTGGGCTAGTAGAGGATTTATAATAACCAGCCTATCTGATTTAGGAACACTGACAGTTTCCAGGGTGTGTCACATGCAGCGCTCAGCAGAAAGGATGGCATCTGCATTGTGACAAAAATGGAGAGGTAAAATGGAGTAAAATTGGAGTGATGCTATTTACTGAATATTCCAGGATCCAAAACAGACACCTCTCATCTCATGAGAGTGGCATGTTATGAGCAAAAGACTGGGAAAAATAGACTGTTGAATTAAAACATGGCTTTGACAGGAACTCTTTTGGCTGAGAGCCAAATCAATCTCTCTGCCTCAATTTTCCTGCCTGTAAAATTGGCATAATAAGACGCCTGACAATAATGCTGGGAGGACTAATTAGTTAATGGAACCGTTTCATCCTTAATAGAACCCCATCAACAACAGTAAGGAAGAATCCAGGGATGAATTTGGCCCAATGTCTGTAATCACTTTGAATTGGGGCGGGGATTATTATTTACTACCTATTTGCATGGTATCTAGCACAATCAATCCCCAGTTTATTTGCACAATATCAATATATACACATGAAAAGTATCATATACTGATCAGTATTTTAGCCCACTGTACTTTGAGGTGATTTTAGAGTTTTAAATGTATATTTTGAAATTAAACCAGAAGAGTGTGTGTTCTTTATATGGGGGAAAAAAAGGTTCAGAATGTAACTGGTGATGTGGCAAAGTCTGCTTTCATGAAAAAAAATATATATATATTTTGTAATTAGTCAATATTTCCATTGATGTTAACTTTGAATTGATTTTTATTAGACAATACATCTTCATGATAATACTTTGCGGATAAATATTTTTCCCCATTTCTAGCAGTACCACTTCTCTTGTGTTGCACAGCCTCTTCATTTCATTCTTTGGTTCTATTTTTGTTTTCTAAATGAAATATCACATTTTACAAGAATTGTGCTTCCTTCTTAACTCCCTGAAAATCCCAGAGGGACTTGTCACATTATCTGTCCTTGCTGACATAGTAACAGAGGTGCTGGAGTCCTTATGGGAAGTTAGTGACTCAGCATTGCCCTGGTCCTTATTGAGCCCAAGCATGGACATTCTAGGGAATATAATCTGGAGGATCAATGGGGGCTTTAGTCATGGCAGTAATGCATGGTGGGGAAAGGGAAGGGATACAAAGAGAAGCTGCCTTCCTTTTTTTAATAGAGAGATTGGGGAGAAACCAGACCTGTAGTGGGGCTTTCCACTGAGGAAGAAGAGATTAGGAAAAGGCAAGAGCTCTATTGGTTGATAAGGCCTAAGAGGAGTGGCCTGTAAATGGCCAGGGAGCAGGATGCTGGAAGAGACTGGAGAAGAAGGAATCCCCAGGGATGTGTGGTTCAATAGAGGGAAATACTGCTTCTGACCCCTGCACAAAGGGGGGAAGATTTAGATCTGCACCTTAAAGCAAATGGACATGCTCTGCTGTGAGAGAAGAAATGTGCACTTTAGGCCTGCCGTGGACACCTGCTCTTGCTCAGGTGACCTGGGTTGGAGTTTTCAGAGAGGACTGGAGCAAAAGCCTTCTGTGATAGAGGTCAGCCAAGTGTGGCACCACAGCGGAGCCCTGCCTCACTTCCCTTTACTCGGGTTATAAACAAGTCCAGACAAACCTTTTTAATCAAAGAGCACAGTTTCTAGTTTCCTGTATATCATCTATATATTCTAGTACATCCTTCCAGGTACTTATATGACCCCCATTGCCATCAGACTTTTATTCTCACATTACCCTCATGAAGTAGAGAAGTATCATCTAATGATAATCTTGTGGCAAATGGGATTTTCCTTGCCATGGTGGAAGCCTCAGGAGACAAATCTATGCCAGCATTATGTCACCTCCTCCTCCTGTTCTGTGCCTCCCTTGCATAGAGGACAGTCTATGATGAGGCAGGAGGAGACAGGGCTGCAGTAAATTGCACTCTGGCAAACCTGGGCAGCATGGGTCCTTAAGGTAGTGTTCTAACCTGCACAAGTTAGACTAGCCCTATAGCTGTTCGAATTTGTGCTGAAGCTGGGGGAAGGCAGTTTAGTTCTCAGACTGCTCCAGGCTTAGATGCAGTAGGAAGGAGGTTTAAAAAGCACCTTTTCCTCTCCCTTTCTGAGCTATATGTCAGGCAAAAATTTCACACAGCTGCAAGTCATGTCCTTAGATTTATCCTTGATTCAGTTGGTCACTTAGTGGCTTTATTTGCTGTGGCATTTCTGCCTGTTGATTGTCTGTCTGTGTTGATTCAACTTTGAGGGTAGTGATCCATCCTTACATTTCTGAGACAGCTTCTTGAACGTCTACTATTTTAGTGCTCAGCTTTTCTAATGAATTGTCTATTTTCGTTTCAAGCTTTACAAATGCTATGTGTAAAACAGTTGTATGGTTGGCGACCATTTTGTGGTACAATGCTCCTGACCATCTATCTGTAAATTATCTGTTACCCAATAGTGATCTCTTGCTCTTGAGAAAGATTTTTTCTCTGCAGTTTTCTACAATCTTTCTGAATAAGTCAGCTAACATTAGGGTGCCCCAGATAATGAACTCCCCCTAAAATCATTAGCCAAGCCCTGTGATAATGTTGGATAGCATTGTGGATATCGACACTGCTCCATCTACATGGCCTAGTCTGTACCATGACTCTCCCCCCATCCTCTTTGAGATGGCTATTTCTGTCAGCAGCACTAGCCTCAAGAAGTGTTTGCAATGATCCTCCACAGTATGGCTGGTCCCTGTAACCTTCTTGTCACCCTTCCTTTCACCTTATGCATGTGTTCAGTACAAGTCATAATCTGGCCCCAAGTGGGTAACATTATAAATCATTAATAGGCTTGTAGAATCCTCTGCTACCAGGGTATGTCTACACTAAGAAATTAGGTCGAATTTATAGAAGTCAATTTTTAGAAATCGATTTTATACAGTCGATTGTGTGTGTCCCCACTTAAGACCATTAAGACCATTAAGTCAGCAGAGTGCATCCACAGTACCAATGCTAGTGTCGACTTCCAGAGTGTTGCACTGTGGGTAGCTATCCCACAGTTCCCGCAGTCTCCGCCACCCATTGGAATTCTGGGTTGAAATCCCAATGCCTGATGGGGCAAAAACATTGTCGTGGGTGGTTCTGGGTACATGTCGTCAGGCCGCCCCTCCCTCACTCCCTCCATGAAAGCAATGGAAGACAATCATTTTGCGCCTTTTTTCCTGGGTTACTCGTGCAGATGCCATACCATGGACCCTGCTCAGCTCACCGTCATCGTACGTGTCCTGCGTGCTGGCAGACGTGGTACTGCATTGCTACACAGTAGCATCTAATTGCCTTGTGGCAGCAGACGGTGCAGTACAACTGGTAGCTGTCATCGTCTTCGTCTCCTGGGTGCTCTTGGCCAACCTCGGTGAGGTCTGTCAGGGGCGCCTGGGCAGACATGGGTGCTCCTAACAGACCTTGGTGAGGTCTGTCAGGGAGCTCCTGCACATAAATGGAGTGACACCAGGTCATTCTCTTCTTAAGTTTCGTCTCATGGAGATTCAGTCTGCCTGGAAACGATGATGGCTACAATCGTACTGCACCGTCTGCTGGCGAGCAACCAGGAGATGATGACAGCTACCAGCCATACTGCACCGTCTGCTGCCAGCCTACCCCTTTCTTCCCCCTCCCTCCCTCTGTGAAAGCAACGGCCGACAATAGTTTCGTGCCTTTTCCCATGCAGGCGCAATATTGCTGTCAGCATCATCATCCACCCATCGCTTCTGCTGCCACTCCGCTCTCCTGCTCTCCTGCAGACGCCATACCACGGAAAGCATGGAGCCCGCTCAGATCACCACAGCAGTTATGAGCATTGTAAACACCACGCGCGTTATCCAGCAGTATATGCAGAACCAGAACCTGCAAAAGCAGGCGAGGAGGTGATGGCCGCGCAGTGACAAGAGTGATGAGGACATGGACACAGACTTCTCTCAAAGTACAGGCCCCTGCAATTTGGACATCATGGTGGTAATGGGGCAGGTTCATGCCGTGGAACGCCGATTCTGGACCTGGGAAACAAGCACGGACTGATGGGACCACATAGTGTTGCAGGTCTGGGACGATTCCCAGTCACTGCAAAACTTTCGCATGCGAAAGGGTACTTTCATGGAACTTTGTGACTTGATTTCCCCTGCCCTGAAGTGCCAGAATACCAAGATGAGAGCAGTCCTTACAGTTCACAAATGAGTGGCAATAGCCCTGTGGAAGTTTGCAACGCCAGACAGCTACCGGTCAATCGGGAATCAATTTGGAGTGGGCAAATCTACTGTGGGGGCTGCTGTGATCCAAGTAGCCAATGCAATCACTGAGCTGCTGCTATTAAGGGTAGTGATTCTGGGAAACATGCAGGTCATAGAGGATGGTTTTGCTGCAATGGGATTCCCTAACTATGGTGGGGCGATAGACAGAAACCATATCCTTATCTTGGCACCAGAGCAGCAAGGCAGTGAGTACATAAACTGCAAGGGGTACTTTTCAATGGTGCTGCAAGCGACTGGTGGATCACAAGGGACGTTTCAGCAACATCAATGTGGGATCTCCGGGAAAGGTACTTGACGCTTACTTCTTCAGGAACTCTGGTCTGTTTCAACAGCTGCATCAAGGAACTTTCTTCCCAGACCAGAAAATAACCATTGGGGATGTTGAAATGCCTATAGTTATCCTTGGGGACCCAGCCTACCCCTTGCTCCCATGGCTCATGAAGTCATACACAGGCAGCCTGGACAGTAGTCAGGAGCTGTTCAGCTACATGCTGAGCAAGTGCAGAATGGTGGGAGAATGTGCATTTGGACATTTAAAAGTGTGCTGGCACAGTTTACTGACTCGGTTAGACTCAACAAAAACAATATTCCCATTGTTATTACTTCTTGCTGTGCGCTCCACAATATCTGTGAGAGTAAGGGGGAGACCTTTATGGTGGGGTGGGAGGTTGAGGCAAATCGCCTGGCCACTGATTACGCGCAGCCAGACACCAGGATGGTTAGAAGAGTACAGGAGGGTGTGGTGCGCATCACAGATACTTTGAAAACCAGTTTCATGACTGGTCAGGCTATGTTGTGAAAATTCTGTTTGTTTCTCCTTGATGAAAACCCGCCCCCTTGATTCACTCTACGTCCCTGTAAGCCAACTGTCCTCCCCTACCCACTTCGATCACCACTTGCAGAGGCAATAAAGTCATTGTTGTTTCAATTCATGCATTCTTTATTAATTCATCACACAAATAGGGGAATAACTGCCGAGGTAGCCCGGGAGGGGTGGGGGAGGAGGGAAGCACCGGGTGGGGTGGGGGAGGAGGGAAGGACAAGGCCACACTGCACTTCAAAACTTATTGAATGCCAGCTTTCTGTTGCTTGGGCAGTCCTCTGGGGTGGAGTGTTTGGGTGCCTGGAGCCCCCCCCCCACATTCTTGGGCATCTGGGTGAGGAGGCAATGGAACTTGGGGAGGAGGGTGGTTGGTCACACAGGGGCTTAGCAGCGGTCTGTTCTTCTGCCTTTCCTGCATCTCAACCATATGCCGGAGCATATCAGTTTGATCCTCCAGTAGCCTCAGCATTGCCTCCTGCCTTCTGTCAGCAAGCTGACACCACCTATCATCTTCAACCCACCACTTATTATCTTCAATCCATCACCTGTCCTCATGTTCATATTGTGCTTTCCTGGACTCTGACATTGCTCGCCTCCACACATTCTGCTGGGATCTTTCAGTGTGGGAGGACTGCATGAGCTCAGAGCTCATCGCGAGTGCATTTTTTTTTGCCTTCTAATCTTCGCTAGCCTCTGGGATGGAGAAGATAATGTGAGCATTGAACATTTACAGCTGCTGGAGGGGAAAATAGGGAGAGTAGTAGTTAAAAAGACACATTTTAGAGAACAATGGGTAGACTCTTTCATGGTGAACCAACCTGTTAACATTATATAGCACATGTGCTTTCAGTACAAGATCGCATTTTGCCTCTTATATTGATGGTTTGCCGATTTGATGTGAGAGATCACACAGGCAGAGCCGGTGGGCAACAGAATTCCGCTTGCAGGCAGCCATTGTAAGCCACAGTCTTTTGGCTTCTTTAACGTTCATAACATGTGGGAATGGTTTCAAACAACAGCACCCTCATTCCCATACCAAGCAGCTGTTGGATTGGCCATTTAAAATGGGTTGGCAATTTAAAAGGAGGGGCTGCGGTTTTCGGGTTAACGTGCAGTACAAACCCAACTAACCCCCCCGCCCCCCCCACACACCGAATTCTCTGGGATGATCGCTTCACCCCTCTCCCCACCATGTGGCTAACGGCAGGAAGATTTCTGTTCAGCCACAGGCACACAGCCCAGCAGGAACGCCCACCTCTCCCCATGCCCCCCACACACAATTCTCTGGGGTGATTGCTTCACCCCTCCCCCCACTGCGTGGATAACAGTGGGGAATATTTCTTTTCAGCCACAGGCACACAGCCCAGCAGGAGCAGCCACCTCTGAATGTCCCCTTAATACAATTACCCTATTTCAACCAGGTGACCATGAGGAGTGACCATTCAGGAGAGCTTTATGGAGATGTCCCTGGAGGATTTCCACTCCATCCCCAGACACATTAATAGACTTTTCCAGTAGCTGTACTGGCCACAAATGCAACCCAAGTCTTCAGAGCAAATTAATCATTAAACACGCTTGCTTTTAAACCATGTATTATATTTACAAAGGTACACTCACCAGAAGTCCCTTCTCCACCTGGTGGGTCCGGGAGCCTGCCTTGGGTGGGTTTAGGGGGTAGTGGCTCCAGATACAGGGTGAGAAACTGTTCCTGGCTCTCGGGGAAAATGGTTTCTCCGCTTGCTTGTTGTGCACTATCTTCAACCTCCTCCTCCTCTTCATCTTCCTCATCCCCAAAATGCACATCCCTGTTGCGTGATAATCTATTGACAGAGTCAAAGCACAGGGGTGGGGTAGTGGTGGCTACACCCCCTAGAATGGCATGCAGCTCATCATAGAAGTGGCATGTCTGGGGCTCTGACCCCAAGCGGCCACTTGCCTCTCTGGTTTTTTGGTAGGCTTGCCTGAGCTCCATAAGATTCATACGGCATTGCTGCAGGTCCCTGTTATAGCCTCTGTCCTTCATGCCCTTGGAGATTTTTTCAAATGTTTGGGCATTTCATCTTTTGGAATGGAGTTCTGATAGCACAGATTAATCTCCCCATAGAGCGATCAGATCCCGTACCTCCTGTTCGGTCCATGCTGGAGCTCTTTTGAGATTCTGGGACTCCATCATGATCACCTCTGCTGATGAGATCTGCACTCACCTGCGGCTTACCACACTGGCCAAACAGGAAATAAGATTCAAAAGTTTGCGGGCCTTTTCCTGTCTACCTGGCCAGTGCATCTGAGTTGAGAACGCTGTCCAGAGCGGTCACAATGGAGCACTCTGAGATAGCTCCCGGAGGCCAATACCATCGAATTGTGACCACACTACCCACATTACCCCAAATTCAACCCAGCAAGGTCGATTTCAGTGCTAATCCCCTCGTCGGGGGAGGAGTACAGCAATCGATTTTAAGATTCCTTTAAGTCGAAAAAAATGGCTTGGTCATGTGGACGAGTGCAGGATTAAATCGATCTAACACTGCTAAATTTGACCTAAACTCGTAGTGTAGACCAGGGCTGAATGTTCCATTTGGTAATCTGGTTAAAGCACGTGCACATTATCTACTTTTTCCTCAGACCTTACAAAGAGATTCTCATTGTGTTGTTACTGTGCAGGTGCAGGTGCACAAATGAAATTCTCTCTCTGGTACATAGTGATGTAACAGAGCATCCTGGCTCCAGTGAAACAATTACAATGTATCATGACAATTATCTGACACATCAAGGACTCGCCAAGGTCCCACTCACAGAATAGACACCACACACTTTTCTCGCACACGTACATATTCCCTCTGGCTCTCTCAGTGATTCCTTGCAGCCTTAGTGGTAGAACTGTAATGATTTTATTGAAATCACATTGCTATTGGGTAGATATTAAGCTACCATTCAAATTAAATCAAGTTTGGACTGGACCCAGTATGATTTCAGTCAGAGTATATTAACCATTATTCTGGTAAATGGGAACATGCTCTGGGTGACATATCTTTCCTTTACAAATAAAGCAAACAGTGAACACTGAAAATTATGTTTAAGTAACGTTAATGGTCTAATTTACACCAATAAAAATATGCACCTTTAGAATTAAAGCTGTCACATTACGCTAAATTCTTCCCTTGTTTCTCTGCTGGCAATTGACTTCTTTAGGGATTCATGAGTTATTTGTCCTTCTGTTCTTAACTGTGATGTACCGTAGGTGTACAGAGGTCTTCCAACAGCATATGATCTTAAGCCAGCTACACCACTGTGGAGATGTGAATGTACACCTTTAAATGGTTACAGAACACCATGCAGTACTGTCAGGTGAAAAACTATCATACTTTGAGATACTGCTAGTTGTACTAGGCAAATCTGGAAATCAAAGTATTCTCTGCTTGGCATTTTTGTGTTCCTCACAGTTACTGATTTATAAATTCCAGCTCACAGGATTCAAACCTTGTGGTAAAATTGCAAGCTGAAGATGATTAACAGCTTCAAACATCACACATACAGTAACAATTACATTTTAAGACAATCTTAGTCTAGCTAAATTTAATCTGAATTGAAGTGAATATCTGCTTTCTTGCTCCTGATATATGTAAACTAAATGGTTTTCTTGGCTTTAAGATAAATTGTGGGTATTTTAATACTCCCATTAATTTATTTCTGTATTTAAAGTTCTGTTGTCCAACAGATTTTTAAAGATTTGTGAAAGATGCAATGTTAGTCATGTGAATAGAAAACTGCTGCTCTAAAATGTGTACCAAGATATTCAACAATAACGCAGTAAGACATTATTAAATTAGTTCTATATAATATTGTTATTGAATTAGTACAGCTTAAATACAGCTTTTCTTTAAAAATATAATAAGGCTTCTGCGAAACTAGTGTTTAGTATACATGTTAATTATTTTGGGGGGGGGGAGACTTACAATACACAATTAGGATGGCATATTATTCTTTTGAGTCAGGGCTTTCCCTTTTTTTCATGCCAATCTGTTCCCTTTGAGAAGGGGCAATTTTTTTCATAAATGCAAAAAAAAAAAGAAGAAGAAGAAGACCAAGAAAGCTTGTGGAGATATCTGTGGGAGTTAATTAATACACTTACAATAATGGCATCTGAACTCATATGTTACAAGCTAAACTCTGTCCTCTCTTGACTGTGATGTATAAATGAATGTCTGTCCCCTGCAGCTTTTCCTTGTAAATAAGTAAAACTGAATTTACTAGTAATATTTTTCCATATACAACTTCAAGGTTTTCTCAGTAACCTAATAGTGTTATTTACGTGTTTACCTTTACACAGTAAAGAAAATACTACTGTGAACTTTTATCAGAAGTGTTTTTATACACACTGTCTAAACAAAGCTAATATTTTGAGAATCTAATTTTGACCCTAACTCCAGGATCCCATTTCACATGACCATTGATGGAACCCACTAAGGATTCTGGTGCAAAGAAGTGTGGGTTCTCATTGAACCCACCACACTAAATAATGGCTGGTAGGACAAAGGTAGATGCCTGTTCTCTCTGGCATGAGGACTGTAACTAACTGGAAAGAAGATACTGATAGGTTACTTATAGTACCTGCTCACCTGGCAAAAACCGGTGGAGAAACTGCTCTTTTGGCTCCTATGATTGTACCAACATTGGTATCCTAGCAATCAGTGGAGGCATTACTGGCCTGTTTTTATCTGATTATTTTCATAATAGGAAGGAGTCTCTGTTCTGTTACACCTGTAAACAATTTTCCATCACATATGCTCTATACATTATCCCAACTGAATTCAATGGCAAAACTCCCGCTAATGTCAGTGGAGACCACATTTCACCTTAGGTTTTGAGAAGTGTTTATATATGCATAGGCTTATGATCCTGATGTCTTATGAGGGCCACAGTCCTCCCTGACAGAATGAAGCCTCTATTGATTCCCAAGCTTATATCTATGTTCATTATGATTTTGTTATGTGATATATGATACTCTGTTATGATTATTTTAAATGTACAGCTACATTACTTCCTTTAAGATTAGTTGTTCAGTTGCATGTCATTGTGCTTGGACACCATGTATATGTCTCCCATTTTCTGTATCATTAATCATTACATTTGTCATGTAGCCCACTTCTGGAGAACCCATGATCCTTAACTGTGGTCATCTGAGTTCCTCCCTACTCATGGCCCTGTATCCTCATGACCACCAGGCCTGGGTTGTCAGTGCTGCTTGGACCGGAGGTGGAAACAGTCCTTAGCTATCTGGTAGCTGGGAATAAACTGAATTCTTGGTGCATGGTGCCTTCACCTAGAGGTCAGGTGAATAAATTAATATGCAGCACCTCTGACCTGTAGAACTTGAATGAAAATCAATCAAGGATCAAGTTTAAAACAGAAAATCCACTTCCTTAGGAGAAATGACAATGTTAATTTAAAAAGGGGGAATGGATGGAATCTGGGTACAGGGAAAAGGAAGGAAAATCCAGAGGAAAAAGATAAGTTATTGAACAGGTTAAATCCCACAACAATAATCAGACCTCACCTAAAATGAAAATATCCTCTCTAATAACTATGAATAGTCAAAATCCCCCACAGAACATAAAAAGCCAAGGGGTGAAATACGAGAGGCTGCCCACAGGTGCTGGAGTATTGGTTTTCATGCTGCTATGTGTATTGGACATCTATAGGGATGTTTTACTGCACGTACTTATCTGTATTCAGTCAAACACTGGAATGTTGCAAGCCTGAGCATTGCATTGTGGTGTGGTACCACACACCCTTTCAACTCTAGGTGAACCTTCACCTGGCTATGGGCCCAATGACCAGAACTCTCCTCACCCCAGAGCCCTCTACTTGCTAGTTAAGTGTGGAATGCAATCAAAACTCACTGTTGTGATGTCCAACTGTGGGAAAAGCAGAACCCACATTGTGGGCCTTATGGTGTGAAGCATGTCTATGTGGCTCAAATCTTGACCTTCCCTTCCCTTCTAGGACAAGAGGGGAGAGGACAAGAGAGAGAGGGAGGTTGGCAGATGAACTTCTCCATCTAGATATGGAGTCTTGAGGCTTCTTTTTCCTCCTGGGCCTGTCTTAAGGCTGGTTATATCTTGGGTGGAAGGCCTGACTTCTGTCCCTGCCTGCTGTGTTCAATAAACAAGCTGTTTCAGGCAGCTAGCTGAATGGGAACCTCTCCTGGGAAGCTGCAGGCTTCAGTTCAGGTGGACCCCTCTGGTTGAGAGCCAAAATGGGGTTTTAACCCCTACTCTTCAGAGTGTGAGGAGCAGCGTCTCATTCTCTTGCTAGCAGTTGATGTCCAGTTGACTCAGCATATGTCCAAGCAGTCTCAGCCATGTTCAGGCAGTTGGAGCCTGTAGTTGGTTGCCCTCGTATGTTGTTCAGGTTCCTGGCTTGGCAACTCCCCTTTTTGTCCTGTCCCTGGACCCATTTCTGATTGGGATCTCAAGCACAGGCTAAGGCAGTTCCAATTTCTGCAGCCTCTGTCTGCATGAGCTGCTGGGAGCTGCATTTCTCATGTCCCCAAAATAACAGAATCTACAATCACATCTGTGATTCATTTGTCTTGAGAGTCCCTGGCAATGTGGGAGGGATATGGTGTGAAGTAGAATAATGTATTTGCTTCCCTAAGTACTCATACACTCGTATATACACTAGTGGCTGGGATATGATAAGTACTCTCAACATAATGCACTACCATCTATTTGGATGGCCCAGATTCTCTCATAAAAAGGGGCAACGATTTTTTTTAAGGGCTTAACTTTTATTTTTTCAGCATTTTTTGAAAGCTTGACTACATTGTTTCTAATTACTTATCAAGATGACATTTTGTGCAATCTGGTTAATTGGAATGCCTTATAGTGCCAGTTTAGTTAAGAAAAGAACTGCAGAAGGGCGCTGTCGCTTAAGGATGAAAATGAGCTTAATTTTTCTAAACCACGTTCATGTCAGTGGCAAAACATCTGTAAGCCCTGTGGCCTGAAGCTCAAGGGAGTAAGGAGCTCTCTGGTTCCATCTGTTTGTCAACAGGGGGAAGAACTGCCACATAGCTCCTTAATGGACATAAGCTATTTACCCAGAACTTGTGCTGGACAGCAGCTTGCTGAATGTACAGAGCTTTTTGCCACAACTGTTGGTGAACAGAGGGAAGTATGGCTCCAGAGAGCTTCATCTCCTTAAGATTTCTACCAAGGGTTCCTCCAAAGACACTTTGGGAGTCACCATAAGTGACCCCAAACTAAAAATTGATTGAGTAGTGGACCTGAACTAAGGGGGAACAGCACTCCTACCTTGGGGCAAAAAGTGCATCCACAGCGACAGGGTCTTCATTCAATGGTTTTATATGCTACTACTGGTTCCTTTCTACTGAGAAGCCTGTGCTACTTGAAGAATTCTTTGCTGAAGCTTTACAGGACAGCAGAAGAGATGAGTGAACTTCAATGAGGCCCCTCTTACCTAGCCACTAAATAAAGCTGATATTACTTTAGTTAGACCAGGTGGTAAAGCCTTATGACAGGACCAGATCAGACAAGACAGGACCAACCATCACTTCTCAAGGGACAGGAGTGCCCAAATGTACCTCAGGATTCTGAGACTATGCTACCCTCTCATACCAAACTCTGAGTAAGGTTAACAGATGAGGAAATCTGTTATGATAAAGGGATATTTGCCTCTTGGACACTTACACTAATGAGTGGGCAACTGATCTAATGTTCTGTTGCCAATATTACCATGGGTGAGTGTGTTATTTATCATCCAGATTGGTATAGTGTTGTTGTGTTTTCCAAGTTGATGTTATGTTCCCTTTTCCTCTAACAGCCTCCCTTGTTCCATACACAGGCACAGTGCTTGTGAGTGGGGAAGAACCGTTTTATTAATGGTGCCCTGGAATGTTATTTAGTGATGGCAGAAATTCTGTGTTGGGGCTCAAGCCCATTGTGTTTGTTAGTTAAAACAAGTTCTCTGAACCCAGCTCTTGCTGCTACCAACAACATCTGGCAGAAGAGTTACACATCAGTCAAATTTTCAACCAATATGCACACAAATCCACAGAATTTCTGTACATCATATCTTGCAGTCTTAAGATTTTAAACAACATAATGAGACTATGGGTACTGTATGTTTGTACATCACATTTGCTTTGTAAGTGGAATAGACTATTCTGATTTCTTCCTTTTCATCTGAGATAGTTTCAAGTGCACTTCCAGACTGTATAAATATTCTCTGCAACATTCCCCCAAATCTTCTCTCACCCACATACACTGTGTATTTCTAATTATTCCTGACAATGTGCAATTAATCTAAATTGTCAAGGAGACCGCAATTTTGCACGGAGGAGATTTAATGTGATAGCTTCTAGGAAAGGTGGCTACAAGTATTCAGGGTCAAAGTGATGGATGAGTAGTGGTGTTATAGTGTCTTTTTTTTAAAAAAAATGTGTAGTACTCTGTAAATATAGTCTTGGCATGTAAGCAAAAAAAACAGCATCAGAGTGGAACTAAAAAGCCCTCGCCCAGATTTCAATCTCCTTCTGCCAAAATGATCTCAAAATACAAGAGCAAACTTAATTGTTTACTTTACTTGACTACTGATTCTCTTCAGACTGAATAGATGTGACCTATGGAATAAGATTTGACCCGTTCTATCATGTACATCTTCCTATAAGTAATGCCATATTTTGAATTATATTGGAGGTTTTGTGTGAAACAAAATTCTCCTGGAATCACTCAGCATCTTAGTACCTTTGTATAATAATAATAATAATAATAATAATAAATATAATATAGCTATATCTTCTCATCAGCAGATTTTTATAGGAACATAAGAATGGTAACAGTGGGACAGCCCAATGGTCCATCTAGCTTAGTATCCTGTCTTCCAATAGTGGCCAGAGCCAGATGCTTCAACGGGAATGAACAGAACAGGACAATTATCAACTTATTAATTCCCCTTGGACAGTCCCAGCTTCTGGCAGTCAGAGGTTTAGGGACATTGAGGCATGGGGTTGCATGCCTGCCCATATTGGCAAATAGCTATTGATGGATCTATGCTCCATGAACTTATCTAATTCTTTCTTCAACCCAGTTATACTTTTGGCTTTCACAATATCATCTGGCAATGAGTTCCACACATTGACTGTACACTTTGTGAAGGCCTGCTTCCTAATGTTTCTTTTAAATCTGCTGCCTATTAATTTTATTGGGTGACACCTGGTTCTTGTGTTATGTGAAGGGGTAAATAACACTTCCTTATTCATTTTCTCTGCACCATTCATGATTTTACAGACCTCCGTCATATACTTCCTTAGTCATCTCTTTTCTAAACTGAACAGTCTTAGTCTTTCTAATCTGTCCTCATATGAAACTTCCATACCACTAATCACTTCTGTTTCTCTTCTCTGTACCTTTTCCACTTCTAATATATCTTTTTTGAGATGGGGCGACCAGAACTGTACACAAGTATTCAAGGTGTGGGTGTACCATGGATTTATATAGTGGCATTTTGATATTTTCTGTTTTGTTATCCATCCCTTTTCTAATGGTTCCTAACATCTCAAAATGTTACACAATCTTTTAATGTATTTTTCCTCACAACACCCCTATTAAATGACATATTTAATTACGAGCTTCATTCCCAGCAGAAACAACATACAACTGGGGGAAACTTATGTTTATTTTTTAAATTAAAAGTAAGGAATGCTCTCTCCTTCTCTGAGGTCTGCTTGAGCCCAGTAGGTGGCAAATTTAATACAACAGGATGCAGCAACAAAATTCAGTGGTGGTGGGGAGAGATGATTACTGCAAAAAGATCAGAATTTAAAGCTGGCAAAAGGAATACATTCTTATTGCTAGGGATACAATGGTTTATCACTCAATAACACCTAAGGGCTTTATGTATTCTGATAATAATACAGCAAGCTGTTACATAGCACTTGTCATCAGTAGATCTCAAAGCACTTTACAAAGGAGGGTTGTATCCTTATGCTCATTTGACAGAGGGGGAAATGGAGGCACAGAAGTGAATTCACCTGCCCACTCAGGAAGTAGGTGGCAGAGCCAGCAAAAGAAACCAGGTCTCCTGGGGCCTATTCCTGTGTTCTATCCAGTAGGGCACAAACCACCTGTGCTTTCTGGGTTGTGCATTAACATACCAGCTGTTGGCTTCCAGAGACGATACTATGAAGCCAAATTCCTGGAAATGTTAATGAAGGATTATAGGGCCACATCCCGGAATATCAGAGTAACTCCATTGATTTCACTGGTACTATGCTGATTTATTCCATCTAAGGATCTGGCCTAGTGCCTCTAGTTATGGGTTACTGTTTGCGTAATGAAAGCTTTCTGTGGGAGATGCTATATTATTCTTTTAGAAAAGTTAACTATAGACATTTGTCCTTCTTTTCCCTGAAATAAGACAAGATAAATACAGCCTGAAATGCATCAGGTGAGAAGTTACTCACAAATTCTTTTCCCAGCATAGGTACTGCTGTTACAAAAATGAGGTTGGATGTTGCTGCTCACACTGTTTCTTATGATCTCCTTTATTGCTTTAATTATGAGAAACATTGTACAACTTCTTGACAACAGTGGGTCTCATTTATTACTACTCAACACTTTAGTAAAAGTTCTGTGTTTTTTAATTATCATTTGATGTTGGTGTTCAAGTTTTTTTTGACAAACACGGTAATTTTTCCAATGCTAGACTGGCCTAAAATATGAAACCAAAATTGAAAGAACAAACCCTTATACATCTAGAAGATAACTGTTTCAAGGTAAATAAAAACTTGGGTATATCTGTTTCGTTTGTTTTGTGCATATGTAGGTACCTAGCACCATCATGACCAGATGACATTATGAGCAAATTATGACAGATTAAAGGGTTTTTGTTTTTTAAAAGAATCACTAAAGGCCAGATTCTGCCCCCCATTAGTAGAGGAATGGTAAGTAGATTTTGGATGTCAGTGAAATATTTGATACTGTGCCTTAAGAAATCATACTTGAAAAATTAATTTTGCCTTGAGTTATTGTCATGTGGTTTGAAAATTGCCTGAAGGTGCATACACAAAGGATAACAATAAACAGTACTGTGTCAGGTAAGTGTGGAGAGGTGAGGAGTTGCAGAGATTCTTATGGGGTTCAAGTATTTTGTTAATTAGATGATCTAGAAAAGATAACTTTGTAGTTAATAGTAAATTTGGAGATATTGCAAATCTCATTGAGGAAAATCCAAAGGAACCTGGAGAGATCAGAAATATGGGTAGAAAAGAACAAAAAATATTAAACCTTGAAGAATGTAAGATAATATGTCAAGAGGAAAGACAATCAGAAAGACAGATAGTGCTGGTAAGACTGCACCTGGAATATCATATTTAGTTCTGGGTTCCTTGCTAATGGAGCAATGCACCAAAAGATGACAAACATGATTAAGGAGTTGAAGAAATTCACTGTAAGAGGGAAAGTTAGCAGACTTAAGATGTACATTTCCAGTCAGCCTCCATTTTTTAGGGTACAGTTTGCACCTATATTTTCCCATCACACAGGTAGTCAGTCATATTTCTGCATGCAGTTCAACTGCAGGAACTGAAGTGTGAGAGCAAATTATGATTGCAATAGAGAAGCCACCATTGTGAAGGTATACAAATAACTGTATACAGCCTGGCTTAATGATAAAAAGGGAATATTGCAGCTATCTGAAACAAATTAATTACCTATAAGACTTCTCATTTTATTATAGGCAGCCCAGGAAGCAATGCCTATAGTTAACGTTGCCCAACACTCTCCCTTATAAGACCCTATTTTCAGTTGTTTATAAAGCTGCAAGACTTAAACCAGCCATGCAACCTTGACTTTGCCCCTTTGAGTATGTCTGCACAGCCATTAAGCACCTGTGGTTGGCCCAGATCAGCTGACTTTGGCTTGCGGAGCTTTTGCTGCAGGGCTGTAAAATTTCTGTGTAGACATTTTGGGCTCCAGCTGGAGCCTGGGTTCTGAGACCCAGGTTCTGAGGGTCGGCATCGATCTCCTGGTGACTACTGAAAGCAACCCAGGAAATTTTAATAGGATATTTTAAGAAAATGACATTATGTCATTCTGGGGGGAAAAAAATCTCCCGGAATAACTTCAGTCAGAGTTGGTAACCCTACCTGGGGAGTGAAGGCACTAAGTTAGGTTACCATCAGAATTAGCTTCCCAAAAGGAGACAGAATGAAGGTGGGGTGGAGCCTTTATGCTACCCTCAAACCATTCACACTAGCAAAGCAGTGCTGTTTCAAGTAATATATGCTTCACGTTTTTATAGGATGGTGGAGCTCCCTCAGAGCTTCCAGAGGAATATGTGCTGAGGTGGACATAACTGTTCCAGGGGGCTGCCCCTGATTTACAGCCACTCCCCAACAACATTACTTTTGGTATTAACCTAAAATCTAATCCAAACTGTTAAAAACACGAATATTTTATATTTGCAAAGCAATCAGTTTGAAACATAAAGCATTATGGGTCTAATCCAGTAATGCACTTAAGCACATGCTTGACTTTACTATGGAAGTGCTAAATAGTATGTTTATTAGCTATTTACAACCCAGTTGGAGTTGAACTGGGGTGGGGTGAGGGAAAATAATTCTAGTATCCTTTCACACACTTAAACACAGGAGCCTGAAAAATCCTGTTCCCCTCTCCCAGCTGGGCCAAAATAGGCCCAGGAACAGAGGGGGTAAAAAGATGGAATAGAACCACAAAACATCACTTGGGTCCTGAACTGAGATCAGGATCTGAGGACTGGGCTCCTTACATGGTCACTTACACCTGTGCAAAATGAGTGTCACTTTGCATAGTGGTAAATGATTAAACAAGCTGCATGGCAGTGGAGAATCAGGCTCTTCAAGTCAGTTTTTCTTTCACTTTATAATTTCAAAAGATGGTCCCAAATACCATAACTCAATGGATGCTCTAGAGACTGCAAACTTGGAAAATCATTCAGGCTACTTTCAAAAAAATGTTGCTTAGTGCAATTTTGAGTTAATTACATGCCACTTTAGATTTCTCTGATATTTATTCGCAGAAATTGAGTTTCTTAAAAAAAAATATTTTGCCATAAATTAATTTCTCAACCTGCCTCCACAAGAATCATTTCAACACTAGCTCTGGCAGGCTGCATGCAGTTACTTTCTGTCATCTTGTAAATTAAATGTTTGAGACATTTCATTTACAATGTTTTGATTTTCTTTTTTGTTTTCAGTTGGAAAATTAATAATGCAGTTGCATCCAGGATATCATCTTCTCTGGTAGTGTCGTTCTTGTTAATGGTGAAGTGATCTGACAGATGAGGGAGAGAGATTAATTTAAAATGAAAAAGACAAGTAAACTGTAGGTTCCAATCAGCAGCACAGCCATAATGGAATAGATGTGCCAAACACAGAAAGAAAGTTTAAGACAAATTCATAGCTGTGTGAGTCAAGTTCACACAGAATTTTGCTCATTCAAGACAAAAACTAAAATCAACTGGAATGAGCAAATCTTGCTTATTAGCAGTAAAGGCAGCATGTATGTTTAATCTTCACTGTCTAAGAAGTTAAGGAAACCATATATATTTGAAATAAGGATATGTGGAAGGAAATTGATGTGATAATAGTAGACTTCCTTCTTCTATTGTACTAATTCAGATCAGAGTTGACCTGAGAATGGATTCAATTAAAGAATCTCCTCACCCCATTCACCTCTTGACTTAATTCTACATGGCATAAACAAATATTTTATAATATGAATCCTGGTCTGAGATGGATTAATTCGTTAGTTGTTGTCATTTCCCCTTCTGCTGATCCCCTGCTGGCCTGACAATCTTCCTCATCTGATTAAAAATAGCCAGCCCTTCAGCAATATTTTTCATTTTGTTTTTAACCTTCTCTGCACCTATGCAGAACAGACTTATAGTTCCCTCTCCTCTTGTCTAATAAGGGCATGACTGCACATGTGATACACAGGACAAAGGTGTGTGATCATGTTTCCTACTAGCGGCTTGCCAACCTGAATGAAAACAAACCAGCTAACAGAATTACTCCTTTAGATGAGATGATAAGGTCTGTGTTGAAGGCATCAGTTTCCATCCCCAGTGATATCTGTGGATGGTGGGATGTGGGATAACATATGATCCCTGACACTCACTACTAACTTCACAAGTGACTGACTATGTTTAGACACGTATTTTCATCCATAAAAATGAGTTTTGACAAAAATCCAGAAATTATTAATCTTTTTTTTTCCCAACCACATTTATAGTTGGACAAAACTTAGAGATTTTCTAAAATCTTTCACATTTTGTATATATAATTTTTATGAAAGTGTTTACTTGTTTGTGACAGATTAAGTGTAGTGGAATTTAAATATAACCCAAATGTACTCCGTGGTGTTTGTTGCTTATGTTAATGAAAACTAAATTATTCTACACTATTATTTTAAAGAAAGTATCCAACATTCCTTTCCCCAACATCTTTCTGCTGAGAACAGGGGAAGATATTTTACCATCTGTTGAAAATAGTTTCATACACATGAATGATTTTTCTTACAATTTTTTCCAAGATTGATAATTTTCTTATTTGTAATCCCCTTTAATTTAGAGACAACTAACAGAGATTGAGCTCTTGATTCAAACTTCAATTCCATATGGATAAATCATCCATAATCTGCTCTGTTCCACTTGGAAAGCAAGAAAACATACTGAATTTGCCAGAGCTACCTCAGTGCAGAGGTATATATTAGATGGTTTCTTGAGGTTTCTTCCAGCCCTATATTTCTATGTATCTATAAACTTTCTACATCAAAGTAAATAAATAAGTAAATAAATAAATAAAATTTAAAACACTGAACTATACAAGAACAGTTTCACACATGGCTAATCATCTCATCTTTTACACCAATATGTGCCCTATTTTGAAAGTATTTTATTTGTTGTTCATAGCTGAAATACTTGAAAACGTGTCATGGTTGTAATAACAACATTGCTGTAAAACAAAGTTGCATCATGAGTCTTTCTTCAGAATTTAGGATCTAATCCTGCTCTCAACGTCAGCTACACTGATTCTAAACGTTAAAGTATGGAATCAGATTATCTGTTGTTTTTTTCTCTGACATTTTCTATTAATTAATATCCATTTTTTACATGTTGAGTTTGTATAGCCTTCACCATTCCAATTGTTTTAAAATTAAGACTGACATATCTTTTAATACAATTTCTAGGATGTACTCAACCTCATAATCTTTCTATCATTTACAACATGATTTATTAGATGTATGTATTATCACCTTCAAATAACTTCTGTGACCCTGTTTGTTGGTACAACATCGATCATTTGTCTACAGAACTGCAGCTGTGAGCATTTCTGTACTAATTTGCTCTCACTACTGAAACATATGGTTGTTCAGTTTTTTTATTATTATTGTTAAATATAAAGGTACTATTAGTTTTAATCTCAATAGAATAGTTAACATCATGATAATCCCCTATCTGGATTCATTTAAACTAATAAGGCGTTTGGAAGCTGGGGGTCTTGTGTAAGGGCTAATGTTTACTTAAAAACTAGCTTTATACTGTACTGAATATAAAGTATGCCCACATGTATATATAGGGTTTGAACAATTCCACTGATTTCAATGGGTTTTGGATCAGCCCTATAATGTGTGTGTGTGCATATCAAAGAGCTATATTGCCACAATGCTTTTTTTTCCTTTTTTAAATTGTGACTAGTTATTTTGGATGCCCAAATTCAGACAGCATAAAAGGGACTAATCTTCTTAGGTGGATGCTCAGCACTTTTTAAAAAACAGGCTGTATTTAAGGTTTTTCAAGTGGGGCACATAAAATCTGAGGCTCCCCAAATAACTAGTCACTGTTGAAAATTTAGGCCTCTGTCTTTATACCTCTCTATATAGATTGGGACCAATTTTATTTAACATTTCCATTCATGACCTTGCCACAAAAAGTAGGAGTGTGCTAATAAAATCTGTGGATGACACAATGTTGGTAGGTATTGCCAATACAAAGGGGGACCAGAATCTGGAGAACCTTGAAAGCAGGAGTAATAGAAATGGGATGAAATTGAACAGTGCAAAGTGTAAGGTCATACACTTAGGGACTAACAACAAGAATATTTGCTATAATATTGGAACATATCACTTGGAAGAAACATAGAAGGAGACTTGGTTACATTGGTCGATCACAGGATGACTGTGCACTGCCACACACTACTGAGACCTTATCAGGAACACTGTGTGCAATTCTGGTGCTCAGTGTTTAGACAGGTGAATTCACACTTGAACAGGGCAGAGAAGGCTACTAGGATGATCAGAGGAATGGAAAAGCTACTCAAGGAGCTTGGCTTGTTTAACCTAACCAAAAGAAGGCTGAGGAGAGATATGATTGCTCTCTATAAATACATCAGAGGGATAAACCAAGGAGGGAGAGTTGTTATTTAAGCTAATTACCAATGTTGACACAAAGACAAATGGATATATACTGTCCATCAACAAATTTAGGCTTGAAAATAGATAAAGATTTCTAACCATCGGAAGAGTGAAATTCTGGAACGGCCTTCCGTGGGGACCTCTGGGGGCAAAAAACCTAACTGACTTCAAGACTGAGCTTGATAAATTTATGGAGGGGATGGTAGGATGAGATTTCCTATAATGGTATATGGGACATCTAAGACCACTAGTAGCAAAAATCCCTAATGGCCAGAGAGGGGGCATTAAATGGGGACAGCTGAGTTATTACAAAGAATTCTTTCTCAGGTGTCTGGTTGGTGGATCTTGCCAACATGCTCAGGGTTTAACTGATTGCCATATTTGGGGTCAGAAAGGAATTTTCCCACAGGTCAGATTAGCAGGATCTGGGAGCGGGGCACCTCCTCTGCAGCATGGGACACAGGTTACATACTGGTTTAAACTAAAATAAATAGTGGATTTTCTTTAACTTGAAGTCTTTAAATCATGATTTGAGGACTTCAATAACTTAGCCAGATGTTATGGATCTATTACAGGAGGGGATGGGTAAGGTTCTGTGGCCTGCAATGTGCAGGAAGTCAGACTAGATGATTGCATTTGTACTTTCTCACTTTAAAGTCTATGAGTCTCTTCCTCTCGGTGCCAGAGACACTCTCTGGGACAGAACACCACACCCAGGAGGTGTGTGGGTTACAGTACTACACAGCATGTCATGAAAACCTTGAAGACCAAAGGAAGTAGGCAAATGAACACAAATGAAAAACAAGAGAACTGATATGAAGCATACAAAGAGCCAACTGCTTCTCTGTGTAGAAATCAGTGAAGCCATATGTTCTTTGTAAGAAAGAGTATGTGTGTTATTTGATAACCGTTTGTGAATATCAGTGCTAGAAATGTACATTCCTAGAAATTACCACCTAGCATACTTCTCAATATTACGACTGGATGGGCCTCAGCCAAAATCTTGAAACTAAAAAATGCTAAATTTTCAGACTATATATATATATATATTTGGTCTGGATCCTTAGCTAAAATTTGCAGTGTGGCTCTCTCTCTGTCTCTCTTCCCCTTCCCCCTCCCCCCCTTTTCTCTTCAAGTATTTATCTATTTTCTCTTTCCTTACAATATTATTCTCTTTTTTTCAACACATCCACAATAGTCAATAATCTAATTTCTATATATATAATTCTTACTTAATTATATTCTTTCTAAAATATGACCTCTGGGGTTGCAACACATGAAATTGCTAACAAATTGCAAAGTATTATGGGAGTCATGTGATGAGTTAGGAAGCCCCAACTTGAAAACTCTGGCCTGAATGTGTGTAGTTCACCTCTTCAGAAGTGAGAAAAAATGAGGTCTGGAGCAATGCTAACCTATCAAGTTGCAAACACAAATTAGTTAATCCTTTCTGAGTAACTATAGATAAATTCCGTAAGTACTTCCTGATGTTTTCCCATCCAGATAGTACATACAATTGTCTGCTTCTTTGCTAGTGTATTTTAGTGGACTGATTATGGGATTAGGAGCAAGGAACTTGTGAGTTCTAAAACTCATTTGTTGTGTGACCTTAGACAAGCTATCTAGGCCTACACTTTCAGAAGTGTCCACAGACTTTGATTATCCCAAAACATTGTTTTTTGTTTAAATCCTTTCTTAGTAAATCTTTCTTAGCTAGCTTATCATTCAGAAAATTTAGAACTTAGATCTCTGTACCACAATTCATCTGCATCAGGAAAATTGCATTCCCTAGTGCCTTTTGTTTCTAGTGTATAAATTATATACGTGAAATATAACAAAACCACAAGCATATGATTTACTGAAGTAAAATGACAGAGTGTAGCAATTTACTGCACTTACTGGGCCTACAAATTATATGTTTTGGTCAAAAGCTCTCATATCTCTAGCTGGTGCATTATTGAAAATGAGCTGAGAATGGAATTAAAAACAAACTAATTGTGAGAGCTCTCCAAGCTATGTAAGCATATTGCTACAATGCAGATTTAAAGTGGTCTGTTGCATAAGTATCTGTTCACCTAAGAAGGTATCGATACCATACTCATCATCATAATATCAGTCAGCCTTGCAAGATCAAGAATAATGGAACAAATCCTTAGATGGGGCAAAATTAACTGAGAATAGATATGGGGTTGATGGGCAAACAAGAATACACAGCTTTCCCTGGTCCTCCTGATCTTTGTGAATTAAACTTGGTGAACAGAGTATCAGGTCTGGTGTGGCCACTTTATTCTGCATCTGCAGCATAATTTGGTCATAAATCTGGTCTAGCATCTCAATGAGGATCACCTCATTGCAATGGGGATCCTCATACACTGCACACCTTCCCTGCTGAAGGCTTAGAGAAAAGGAGGGATAGAGAAAAACGTGGTGTGTTGTGTGAAGGCACTGCTCTTGTTTTGTGAAACTACTGGATGGAGCTGGAGAGTTCAAAAGGTCACTCTTCCCATAGCAAGACAGGACTCTGAGACCTGACCAGATCAGAGAGCTGACTGCAGTAGCTAAAGGGCCATGGTTTGTGCATTGTTTGATGGATGTAAAGCTAAGAATAAAAGAACATATTTGTGTGATGTGAGCTGTCCTTGTGTTAATGTGGAGAACACCATTGCTAAGACACACCTATAGCCAGATTGCTCCTAGATTGCATTTCTGTGCTTTTGTGACTGTTAAAATGTCAAGTAAGCTAGAACAACTTGAGGACTGCTCTGGCACAGAACAGACCAAATGGTAAGCACTGGGTCAGGGCACTATAATTGAGACCTTTAAGTATTGTTTGCACAACACTCCCCGCAGTGTAGTCTCTGCCTTTTGGCTGTGCATGGCGCACAAGCAGCTCCATGTGGTTCTCGCCCACAGGCACCGCCCCCCCAGCTCCCATTGGCCGGGAAATGGCCAATGGGAGTGCAGAGCTGGTGCGAGGTGCGAGGGCAGCACGTGGAACCCTGCAGCCCCCCTGCCTAGGAGCCGGACCTGCTGCTGGCCGCTTCCAGGGTGCAGCACAGTGTCAGAACAGGTAGGCACTATTCTGCTTTAGCTGGGCAGCACCGCCGACGGGACTTTTAATGTCCCGGCTGGTGGTGCTGACGAGAGCCGCTAGGGTCCCTGGGTGCTGAGCAAGGGATCCCAGGGCCTTACATGCTGTGACCCAGTACTGGGTCTCAACCCAAACTTTGAAAAACAGTGGACTAAAATATGCCCAATTTTTTAACCTTTTCTTGTAGGTCAGACTTGCTAAACCTTTTATCATTTTTGTTGCTCTCTCTGGACTCCCTCTGTTTTATTCATACCTCTTGTAGCGAGGCGGTGTGGCTCCCCGCTGCCCCGGAGAGGGTCGAGCCCCTCCAGACACCAGAGTGGGTGAAGCCAGGAAGCTCTGAGCCTGCCCCTCAGAGGGACAGGCGGTGACCCAGAAGTAGAAAGGCGGACCCTCAGAGCTCACTAGAGGACCAGCCGCCGGGGAGGCCAGACGCAGCCAGCCTAGCCCACGACCGGGAAAACCCCATGGCCCCAGGTCCACACCAAGACTGGCCTGACCTGCCCTGCACCCGCTATCCAGAGGAGTTACCGGGCTTGCCGACTACCCCGAGAACCCCATGGTGCTGGACCCCCCGGAGAACACCGCTGTGACCCAGGTACCAGAAGGAGGGGAGTTAGGAAACAGCCCGGGGGCAACCAACCCTAGTCTGGCTGTAACTCTGCCAGAACCCGTGTCAGTGTGTTGCGGTCAGGATCCCCGCTGACCCAGCAGCAGGTCGTTTGCCGCTGCTAGGGCCCCGGGCTGGGATGCAGTGGAGTGGGTGGGCCTGCGTTCCCCCTGCCACCCAACTCTTCCAGATTCTTGGAGGCCTGGGCTAATTCACACATGCTGTGTTGCTCAGACCCTTCTTGAGGGCCTGAGCTACTGACTGTTCATTGGTCCACCCTCAACCAGGGCCTGGCCTGCTAACATTGGGCTATTTGCTCAGCCCTGCCTGAGGGCCTGAGCTATTGACTATTTGGGGCCCCGCCCTGACTCAGGGCCCGGGCCTAAGGTGCTTGTTCCAGTTACCGCAAGGGCTGCCGAGGGAGACTCCGGTGGCCAGACAAATTCCCCCAAGGTCAACTGTGTGTAGCAAGCTGGTGTGGCTCCCCACTGCCCCGGATAGGGTTGAGCCCCGGCCTAGCCCCTTTACAGCGCTCCTAAAGTGTGGTACCCAGAACTGGACATGATACTCCAGCTGAGGCCTCACCAGTGCTGAGTAGAGTGAAACAATTAACTCCAGTGTCTTACCTATCACACTTTTGTTAATACATACCAGGATATATATTAGTCTTTTTCACAACTTTTTTTTTTCTTGTTTACATTGCAGTAAATCAGAATCCATTGTAGTTAATGTAAAGCCAGAGTGAAATAGAAAACCCCCCTAACTCACTAACTGCATATGAAGTATATGGAGTATTGTGTAGTACAATAGGGTACAATATGTATTCCATCTAAATCTTCCCAAAAGCAGGAACCCATTTCATATGTACAGAGTTTTCAACTGGAATATCCCATGGGAAGAGATGAGATCTAAGCAATACTGTATTTGTCCTTTTCATAAAGTATGAGACTATAAAATATAAACACTGCCAAATTCCAAATATTACAGGAAGCTGTTATTTTATTAAAGAGTAAATCTAAGTGTCTAAAGCACTGTCTGTTTTTACAAGAAAACAAAATTTATTGAGGGAAATTAAAAGATACAGTCAAGGTGTGAGATTTGGGGTTGAATAGCAGGGGAATAGGTGAGTGGGCTTTCTACAGTAGTGGAGTATCTGTATGTCCTTTCTTACTGGGAGGTTTTTTTTTGTGGGGGGATGTCAAATTGCTACCCCCAACACCCCTCCTGGCCAACTGTTGCATTTCAACAGCTCTGCTTCAGTTTCCCTACCCTCATTGTCCTTTAGTCTTCTCCAGCTGTAGGAGCATCCTGGCCTCTGGCCAGACAATTTGACACAGCCCTGCCCCTTCTGGGGCCCCAGAGTCCTTTACCAGACTCCTAAAGTAATGTACACAAAAACTAAACCTTCAGCCCACTTGGGATCAGCTAGCATCCATGCCATCAGACTTGAATCCACCCAATGATCCAAGGGCTGGCACATTCCGTCCCTTACACAATGATTTAGGCAGATTCCAGCTAGGCCTCCAGCTTGTCCTGCGAGAAGCCTATATGATTTTTCTCTCCTTTTTGCCTTTGTTCTGGGTGCCTCTCAGAGCAGCACTTCCTTTCTCTAAGCTTCTTCTTCCCAGTTAGGCTCACCCAGCTCTTTATGAAAGAAGCCCTGCCCTCCCCCAGCTGGCCTTTATTTCTAATTACACTTGGCCCATCCTCCAGCTACATGGCTGCCTTTGGCTGAGAGGAAGTTGATAGCTGAGGAGTATGTTAACTGTACATGAGGTGTTTAGCTGCTCGTATGGCTTCTGCTCTGTAGGTGAGAGTTGTGCCTCAACATGGCTCAGATGCTGCACAGAAAGAACTGAGATGAGGAGGAGGATGAAGTGGGAAGACTGGTCTCTCTCTGTGGGATTCTGCCATGATTTTGGGAAGGTGGGTATTGTGGAGACCTGAGAGTGTCAGGTTGTTCAGAGAGGCTCTCTGGGCTTCCACAGGGGATGTGGCTCTGGCAGAGGGATCTGGGGAATGGGATATTAGCACAGCAGCTGCTGGAACTGGGGTGTGCCTAGTAAAACCTGTAGCTAGAGAACAGGGGATTGATAGTGTCTCTGGTTTAGGGCCAATCGGAGAAGTTGAGTAGCCAAAGGGAGTGCAAGTAATGGCAGCAAGAGGAATAGAAGTGGGAGCAGCTGAGGCAGGAGTGCTGGTAGTAGGTAGAGGGGTTGCAGCACTGTAGATAATCACAGAGGGCTGTGGATTGGTGACTGCAAGTAACCCAAACACTACAGTGCTATGTGGAGGACAAGTAGGGTACCCACTGGCTAAGTTAGAGTATACGCTGGTGGCTGCAGGAACTGCTGTTGGGGGAGCGAAAGCATGGATGGTGATTTATCTGCTGGTGGCTGACACCTGGAATGGGCAGCAATAGCTACAAGTTGGACACACTCCAGGGTGAGGAAGAGAAGAGATGGGTCCCATAACCAGTACAGTGGAGATACTATTGGCAGTGGTAAGAGGGATGGCCAAATAGAGGAAGACAATATGCAGTCAGTTGCTTGGGGTAGCAGAGCCACTGCCCAAGCATGAGGGGAGGAGGGGTTGGCCATGGGGCCAAACACAGCTGTTGCCAGTATGGTGCAGGCAGAAAAAGCACTATTTTAGGGAAATGGTAAGGGAGTGTCACTATGATGTACTGAGGGTATTAAATAAGAGACAGTGGCATCATACAATTACCTCTCTCCTCCCCTACCTATGCTGAAGGCAACAACAACTCTTGGAAGACAAAGACTTTAACTGAGGAGACTGGTCCCAGGCTGACAAGGAAAGTCAGCCTGTGTATTAAGGACCATAATGTACCTGCAACATCCAGAAAAAAATGCTCAATCCAAATACTTCTTAGTCTAATAAGATTTAGGATTTGGACGGCATGCTTGCTTTTTATTTGCTTTTGTAACTATCTCTGACCTTTATGCCTACCACTTATAATCAGTTAAAATCTTTCTTTCTGGAGTTAATAAACTTATTCCAATGCTTTATCCGTACTAGTGAATTTGTCTAACATGCTTGGGAAATCTGCTCAGGTTACAAAGGCTGATGCACATCCACTTTCCTTTGACAAAGCGATGAACTAATTAATAAGTTTGCACTGTTCATGTGAAGGTCTTGAGCAGTGTGAGACAGTATATTTCTGGGGTTGCAAGGCTGGGGGCTTGGAAGATTTGCTGGTTTCCCTATGTATGGTTCATGAGTGGCTTGGGGAGCCTTCACGCAACTTAGCTGGGTGTGCCTCTGCATGCTGTTGGCTGAGAGATAATAGCACCTGGAGTGCTTTGCTGCTTGTCACTGGCAAAGCATTGTGACAGCCAGCCCAGGCTGGAGAGTTAAGGGGGCACAATGGTCCCACAGTTTCATGTTGTACCCCAGGGGTCCCATGACAGGCTGTTATAAAGAGGATGATGTTCAGTGATGATCAGTTGCTCTCCAGGTCCACTGAAGGTAGACCAAGAAATAATGGAGTTAATCTACAGCAAGGGAGATCTCATTTAGATATAGTTTAGATAAAACTTTCTAACTATAAGGATAGTTAAGTACTGAAATAGGTTACCAAGGGAGGCTATGGAATCCACATCACTGGAGGTTTTCAAGAACAGGTGAGGCATCCCTGTCAGGGATGATTTAAGTTTACTTCATCCTGCCTTAGTGTAGGGGACTTGATGTCTGCTCCAAGTCCTATATTTCTATGGTTTCTATATTCCAGAGGCTGCCATTGGTTGTGACAACTTAGGGAATGGGGAAGGAGAGACAGGAGAGGTTTTCCTGTGGAGCATTGCTGTCTGAGAACGAAGGGAGGGCTTCTTTGTGAGCCATGGAGCTGGAGATAACAGCAGAGAGACTAGAGGATGGGCAAATGGGAAAGGGGGACCTGGTAATTAGGGAGGAAATGCATTTTAGGATGCTGCTATTTTGTTCTCTCTCTCTTCTTTCCTGTCCGCAAGGGGAGAGGGCTATGGAGAAGAGTGTGGCATGTAGCTTGAGATGAGTAAGGGGAAAATCAGATAAGGAAGGAGAGGAAAGGGGACTTCGAAACATGAGTAACACTGTGACCATGCTTTGAAGATCAGGAAGCTATCAAACACGAGCAGCTAACGGGAGTTTTGCAAGGACTTTTCCAGTCCTTTGTAAAGGAGAGTGATTATATGACTCTTGCAGTAAGTTTGTTGTCTGCAATTGTTACACTAATAAAAATTATACCAACAGGATCTTGTAAGAGGGACAAGGCAAATGGCCACATTTATTGTAAATACAACAAAATATTCCTCTATGCAATTTCTATATAGATCCATTCACACACACAGACATTCACACACAGGTTCTACATAAAGGTTGTTATAGTTACCAGCCTAGATGTTGCTCATGCCAAGTCACTGTCTAGGTGGCCTGGACACGAGAGTGGAGCCGAGACATTGTCAGATGTGCATCCGATGCTCCTGAAGGGTGGTCGCGAACCAGACTCAAAGAACACAGTCCCTGGACCCAATTTTTATAGGTCTCTGGTTCAATACAAGTCTATGGAAGTTGCTTCATCATGCTGAATTTACAATTGAGATGACCATCAATCAGCTCAATCAGCAGGTGGTACATCCATGATGGCTCCATGATGGTTAGGTGTTATCTTCTTGTTCTTCCTTGATGCATTTTGGGTGGATTCCGGTTCACCATCCGCGGGTCATCCGGTTATCTCCACTTTGCATATTCTTCGGCCCATCGATATCAAGGTTGAAATTCTTAGGATTAGGCTGGCACCATTTACTAGCCAATTATTTCCCTGCTTGAGGCTCTCAATTCCATGCACTCATCATTCATTCTTTTACTTAACAACACAATCTATGACTCTTGATTCATTTGACAAGTTTTATCCCACTACCTATTTTTTCCTCTTTCGATACCAAGATTTACATAGGCATGACAAGGGGCCCCTGTGGGGGAAGATGTCATAAATATAAAGGGAAGGGTAAACCCCTTTGAAATCCCTCCTGGCCAGGGAAAAGCTCCTCTCACCTGTAAAGGGTTAAGAAGCTAAAGGTAACCTCACTGGCACCTGACCAAATCGACCAATGAGGAAACAAGATACTTTCAAAAGCTGGGAGGAGGGAGAGAAACAAAGGGTCTGTGTGTCTGTCTATATTCTGTCTTTGTCGGGGATAGACCAGGAATGGAGTCTTAGAACTTTTAGTAAGTAATCTAGCTAGGTACGTGTTAGATTATGATTTCTTTAAATGGCTGAGAAAAGAACTGTGCTGAATAGAATAACTATTTCTGTCTGTGTATCTTTTTTGTAACTTAAGGTTTTGCCTACAGGGGTTCTCTATGTTTTGAATCTAAGTACCCTGTAAGGTATCTACCATCCTGATTTTACAGGGGGGATTTCTTTATTTCTATTTACTTCTATTTCTATTAAAAGTCTTCTTGTAAGAAAACTGAATGCTTTTTCATTGTTCTCAGATCCAAGGGTTTGGGTCTGTGGTCGCCTATGCAAATTGGTGAGGCTTTTTATCCAACATTTCCCAGGAAAGGGGGGGTGCAAGTGTTGGGAGGATTGTTCATTGTTCTTAAGATCCAAGGGTCTGGGTCTGTAGTCACCTAGGCAAACTGGTGAGGCTTTTTACCAAACCTTGTCCAGGAAGTGGGGTGCAAGGTTTTGGGAAGTATTTTGGGGGGAAAGACGTGTCCAAACAGCTCTTCCCCAGTAACCAGTATTAGTTTGGTGGTGGTAGCGGCCAGTCCAAGGACAAAGGGTGGAATATTTTGTACCTTGGGGAAGTTTTGACCTAAGCTGGTAAAGATAAGCTTAGGAGGTTTTTCATGCAGGTCCCCACATCTGCACCCTAGAGTTCAGAGTTGGGGAGGAACCTTGACATGGTGGCATAGTGGTGGGATTAACCTGAAATCATTTTGAGATCCAGTTGAGATTTTTTGACCTAGAAATACAGATTTTAAAAAGGATTTTTTTTTCCTTTGGAGCTGCTGGAAAAGCAGCTTGTTTTCTCTCTGCTTTGGAGCCAGAGCTGAGACAAAAGGGGATTATCTTTGTGAATTGCAGGTTTTCTTTTCCTGGAGGCAGGGTACTTAACTCCTGCAGGGAAATTCAGTCTTCCAACCCAGAGGTTTTTTTTTTTCCCCTAAAAGTAAATAGGGAGGAGGGTGTTCTACCCATTTGCCTGGAGACAAAAGTGGCAGGGTTTTTTTTTTTTTTTTAGGATTTTGATTTTTTTGTTTTACAAGGAGCACAGATTTGAAAAGGAAATTTTTTTTTGTTTTTCTGTTGGGCTGCTGATAAGCAGGTTTCCAAGTAGTTGGAGGTTTTTTGCTTTAATTTGGGCCCAGAGCAGAGACAAGGGAATTGTCTTTTTCTGTAGGCTGACAATCACTATCAGAGAATAGGTATTCTATTCCAGCACAGCAAAATTTTACAGCCAAGCTTTGTTTATTTCTAAACCTTGGGTGTAAAGTTAGATAAAACAGAGAGGTTAGAATGACAAAATCCACGGCTCGGCACAAGTTGGAATTAGCCAGATTTCAGGCTGCGGAAAGACAAAGGGAACATGAAAGACAGATAGAACTCATGCGGCTGAAGAAGGAACAAGCGAGAGAGGCAGAACAACACCAAGTGGCTGCTCACAGGAGAGCTACGGAAGCAAGGAACAAAGAGCTGGAGGAGAAGGAAAAAGAGAGGAAGTATGTGGAGGAGATGGAGAAGATAAAGGCTCAGCAAAATATCCCAACAAACCCTAGTAATCCTTCTCCAAGTACCACTTCCCATCCCAGAAAGTTCCCCACCTACAAGACAGGCGATGATACTGAGGCCTTCCTAGAAAACTTCGAAAGGGCCTGCCTTGGGTACAACATCTCTACTGACCAATACATGGTAGAGCTGAGGCCGCAGCTCAGTGGACCCTTAGCTGAGGTGGCAGCTGAAATGCCTAAAGAACACATGAACAAGTATGAACTGTTTAAATCCAAGGCGAGAGTCAGAATGGGGATAACACCCGAGCAGTCTCGTTGGAGGTTCAGAGCCCTAAGGTGGAAACCAGACACTTCATTTACCCGACATGCCTACCACATTGTGAAACATTGGGATGCCTGGATATCAGGAGCAAGTGTTGACTCTCCAGTAAATTTGCCCTTCCTAATGCAAATGGAAAAATTCTTAGAGGGGGGTCCTGAGGAAATAGAAAGATACATCCTAGATGGGAAGCCCAAAACTGTAATCGAGGCAGGAGAGATTGGAGCCAGATGGGTGGAGGTGGCAGAGAAGAAGAAAACTGGTCGCAGTTGGAGCGGAGACGAGAAGGGAACACCCCAGACCACACCCTATTACCAGGGGCTGCCCAAGGCCCCATCTACCTCCCAAAGAACCCTCCAGACTCCTTATCGTCCCACCACCCCATTCTCCAGTAACCCACCTCGCCCCAGTGACCCGTCAGCTGGACGATATTTTAAATGTAACAAGCTGGGGCATGTAAAGGCCAACTGCCCCAAGAACCCCAACAGATTACAGTTCATTGCACCGGAATCACACCAGAGGTCCGCAGGCCCAGATACCTCCCAGATACCCTTGGAGCGGAGGGAAACTGTGAGTGTGGGCGGGAAGAAGGTCACCACATGAAGGGACACCGGAGCAGAAGTGTCAGCAATCCATGCTTCCTTAGTGGACCCCAATTTAATCAACCCAGAGATCCAAGTGACAATTCAACCCTTCAAGTCCAACTCTTTCAATTTGCCTACAGCCCAGTCGCCTGTCCAGTACAAGGGCTGGTCAGAAACGTGGACTTTTGCAGTCTATGATGATTATCCCATCCCCATGCTGTTGGGGGAAGACTTGGCCAATCATGTGAAGCAGGCCAAGAGGGTGGGAACGGTCACCCGCAGCCAGGCTAAACAAGCCGTGAGGCCTAGCTCTGTTCCGGAAACTTCAATCAGGATCCGGTCAGAGGTGATGGACCCGGACCCCAGGCCAATGTCTGCAACAGCAGTAGTGAATCCAGTCCCAGAGACCCAGACGGAACCAGTCCCAGAACCGGAACCAGCCGAACAACCAACACCAGACCCAGTGTCAGCACTGAATCCAGTACTTGCTACCTCAACACCAGAGGGCCCCACCGAACCTGAACTGGCAGCAGCTGATAACCCTACACAAGAGGCTCAGCCGGAGCCTGAATCCCAACATAGTGCACCAGCGGAGAGCGGTTCACAGTCAATGGAAATGGCCCCATCCCCTACATCGCTTCCAGAGGGAACAAGCATAGGTCCACAATCCAATGTGGAACTGATGTCTCCAACATCAAGGGAACAGTTCCAGACCGAACAGGAAGCAGATGAAAGCCTCCAGAGAGCTTAGACGGCGGCACGGAGCAACCCACCGCCTCTCAGCTCTTTTAATCGATCCAGGTTTGTTGTAGAAAGAGGACTTTTATACAAGGAAACTCTTTCTGGGGGACACCAGGAAGACTGGCATCCTCAGAGACAGTTGGTAGTTCCAACTAAATACTGGGCCAAGCTCTTGAGCTTAGCCCATGATCACCCTAGTGGCCATGCTGTGGTGAACAGGACCAAAGACCAGTTGGGGGGGTCATTCCACTGGGAGGGAATGGGCAAGGATGTTTCTACCTATGTCCAGTCTTGTGAGGTGTGCCAAAGAGTGGGAAAACCCCAAGACCAGGTCAAAGCCCCTCTCCAGCCACTCCCCATCATTGAAGTTCCATTTCAGCGAGTAGCTGTGGATATTCTGGGTCCTTTTCCGAAAAAGACAGCCAGGGGAAAGCAGTACATACTGACTTTCATGGATTTTGCCACCCGATGGCCGGAAGCAGTAGCTCTAAGCAACACCAGGGCTAAAAGTGTATGCCAGGCACTAGCAGACATTTTTGCCAGGGTAGGTTGGCCCTCCGACATCCTCACAGATGCAGGGACTAATTTCCTGGCAGGAACTATGAAAAACCTTTGGGAAGCTCATGGGGTAAATCACTTGGTTGCCACTCCTTACCACCATCAAACAAATGGCATGGTGGAGAAGTTTAATGGAACTTTGGGGGCCATGATACGTAAATTCGTAAATGAGCACTCCAATGATTGGGACCTAGTGTTGCAGCAGTTGCTCTTTGCCTACAGAGCTGTACCACATCCCAGTTTAGGGTTTTCCCCATTTGAACTTGTATATGGCCGTGAGGTTAAGGGGCCATTGCAGTTGGTGAAGCAGCAATGGGAGGGATTTACACCGTCTCCAGGAACTAACATTCTGGACTTTGTAACCAACCTACAAAACACCCTCCGAACCTCTTTTGTCCTTGCTAGAGAAAACTTACAGGATGCTCAAAAAGAGCAAAAAGCCTGGTATGATAAACATGCCAGAGAGCGTTCCTTCAAAGTAGGAGACCAGGTCATGGTCTTAAAGGCGCTCCAGGCCCATAAAATGGAAGCATCGTGGGAAGGGCCATTCATGGTCCAGGAGCGCCTGGGAGCTGTTAATTATCTCATAGCATTCCCCACCTCCAACCGAAAGCCTAAGGTGTACCATATTAATTCTCTAAAGCCCTTTTATTCCAGAGAATTAAAGGTTTGTCAGTTTACAGCCCAGGGAGGAGACGACGCTGAGTGGCCTGAAGGTGTCTACTACGAAAGGAAAATTGCTGGTGGTGTGGAAGAGGTGAACCTCTCCATAACCCTTGGGCTTATGCAGCGACAGCAGATCAAGGAGCTGTGCACTAGCTACACGCCAACGTTCTCAGCCACCCCAGGACTGACTGAACGGGCATACCACTCCATTGACACAGGTAATGCTCACCCAATTAGAGTCCAACCTTACCGAGTGTCTCTTCAAGCTAAAACTTCTATAGAACGGGAGATCCAGGATATGTTACAGATGGGTGTAATCCGCCCCTCTGAAAGTGCATGGGCATCTCCAGTGGTTCTAGTTCCCAAACCAGATGGGGAAATACGTTTTTGCGTGGACTAAGCTAAATGCTGTAACTCACCCAGAGAACTATCCAATGCCATGCACAGATGAACTATTAGAGAAACTGGGACAGGCCCAGTTCATCTCTACCTTGGACTTAACCAAGGGGTACTGGCAGGTACCGCTAGATGAATCTGCCAAGGAAAGGTCAGCCTTCACCACACATCTCGGGCTGTATGAATTTAATGTACTCCCTTTTGGGCTGCGAAATGCACCCGCCACTTTCCAAAGACTTGTAGATGGTCTCCTAGCGGGATTAGGAGAATATGCAGTCGCCTACCTTGACGATGTGGCCATATTTTCGGATTCCTGGGCAGACCACCTGGAACATCTACAAAAAGTCCTTGAGCGCATAAGGGAGGCAGGACTAACTGTTAAGGCTAAGAAGTGTCAAATAGGCCTAAACAGAGTGACTTACCTTGGACACCAGGTGGGTCAAGGAACTATCAGCCCCCTACAGGCCAAAGTGGATGCTATCCAAAAGTGGCCTGTCCCAAAGTCAAAGAAACAGATTCAATCCTTGGCCGGTTATTACAGACGATTTGTACCGCACTACAGCCAAATCGCCGCCCCACTGACAGACCTAACCAAAAAGAAACAGCCAAATGCTGTTCAGTGGACAGAAAAGTGTCAGAAGGCCTTTAACAAGCTTAAAGCGACACTCATGTCTGACCCTGTACTAAGGGCCCCAGACTTTGACAAACCGTTCCTAGTAACTACAGATGCATCCGAGCGTGGTGTGGGAGCAGTTTTAATGCAGAAAGGACCTGATCAAGAATTCCACCCTGTAGTGTTTCTCAGCAAAAAACTGTCTGAGAGGGAAAGCAACTGGTCAGTCACTGAAAAAGAATGTTACGCCATTGTCTACACTCTGGAAAAGCTACGCCCATATGTTTGGGGACGGCGTTTCCACCTGCAAACCAACCATGCTGCACTGAAATGGCTTCACACCGTCAAAGAAACTAACAAAAAACTTCTTCGGTGGAGTTTAGCTCTCCAAGATTTTGATTTCTCAGGAGCTTCAAACAAAGTGGCTGATGCATTCTCCCATGAAAGTTTCCCAAAATCAACTGGTTAAAATCGTCCTTGAGATGTAGAAAATATTGTTAGTCTTATGTACTTGGTAGTATATTTAGAGATGCATGTGTCTTATTAACTCTGTTTTTCCTAGAGCTCCAGGAAGAAATCCCAGCCAGTGTTTCACCCTAGCTGAGATTTGGGGGGCGTGTCATAAATATAAAGGGAAGGGTAAACCCCTTTGAAATCCCTCCTGGCCAGGGGAAAGCTCCTCTCACCTGTAAAGGGTTAAGAAGCTAAAGGTAACCTCGCTGGCACCTGACCAAAATGACCAATGAGGAGACAAGATACTTTCAAAAGCTGGGAGGAGGGAGAGAAACAAAGGGTCTGTGTGTCTGTCTATATTCTGTCTTTGTCGGGGATAGACCAGGAATGGAGTCTTAGAACTTTTAGTAAGTAATCTAGCTAGGTACGTGTTAGATTATGATTTCTTTAAATGGCTGAGAAAAGAATTGTGCTGAATAGAATAACTATTTCTGTCTGTGTATCTTTTTTGTAACTTAAGGTTTTGCCTAGAGGGGTTCTCTATGTTTTGGAATCTAATTACCCTGTAAGATATCTACCATCCTGATTTTACAGGGGGGATTTCTTTATTTCTATTTACTTCTATTTTTTATTAAAAGTCTTCTTGTAAAAAACTGAATGCTTTTTCATTGTTCTCAGATCCAAGGGTTTGGGTCTGTGGTCACCTATGCAAATTGGTGAGGCTTTTTATCCAACATTTCCCAGGAAAGGGGGGGTGCAAGTGTTGGGAGGATTGTTCATTGTTCTTAAGATCCAAGGGTCTGGGTCTGTAGTCACCTAGGCAAATTGGTGAGGCTTTTTACCAAACCTTGTCCAGGAAGTGGGGTGCAAGGTTTTGGGAAGCATTTTGGGGGGAAAGACGCGTCCAAACAGCTCTTCCCCAGTAACCAGTATTAGTTTGGTGGTGGTAGCGGCCAATCCAAGGACAAAGGGTGGAATATTTTGTACCTTGGGGAAGTTTTGACCTAAGCTGGTAAAGATAAGCTTAGGAGGTTTTTCATGCAGGTCCCCACATCTGTACCCTAGAGTTCAGAGTGGGGGAGGAACCTTGACAGAAGAGCATCAGGGTGTTGTTTTAAAGAACAGCATTGTTTCCTCAAAGTTCTTATCACTTTCCAGCACAGATTCTTTGTCCTGTGCCGGCCTGAAATAATTAGCACTTTGGCCTTGCATTTGTTACAGAGTGAAATTCAACAGCATGGAACTGATGTTCATACCTTTTTACAATACCTATATACTCTTTTGTATATCTTTATTTCTACTACTACATAATTATAATTCTATCATACTTATAAAACTTTGAGGGCAACCCAACACAGTGTGTGTGCTTGCTGCTTGACTGAAATATATCGTATGGTCTGTTTGTTTGGGGGACCATGTGCTGAACCTAGTGGCCTGCTGGGCAAGGCTGAGAGCTTCTTAACGAGGCTTTGATCCCTAAGCTCTTCAGCACCCATTGACCCTTAACCAGGGGGCAGGGCTACACAGGCATCCCAAGGCTTTAAAAATCCTTCTTCTAATCAACCAGAGGAGCTAGCAAACAGGGGAGTTTTGCAAGGGAGTTGTGGGGGGTCGATACACTTAACATTCTTAAACTTAAGGCCAAAAACACCCCCTGATAAAAACAAGCATCAACAAAGGAACAAGCTCTAGGTGTAAAAAGAAAATGCAGGCCAAAGTCCAGCAACAGAAGGGGGGCTACCCAGTTTATTGCACTCAAATGTATGATTACCTGCCCTATGGACAGGTAGTATATATGTGCATTCGGTGCAAGGAGCCCCTGGACCTCAGAGACCATGTACAGGCTTTGGAGACCAGAGTGGCTGAACTGGAGGAGCTAAGAGAGACAGAGAGGTACATAGATGAAAATTTCCAGGGCACAGTAGAACAGTCCCACCCCAGGTCTAACAGCCTCTTTGCTGTTGAGGAGGAAGAAAGTCTCAGGGAAGGAGAACATCCAACTGCAGCAGAAGAAAATGATCCCATAGTTGGGACCCTCCTTCCAGATGATGCTGTGATATGGCCTCAAGCAGTGGCCTCAAGCAATGGCCTCAAGCAGTGGGAGAGATCTAGGCTGGATATTAGGAAAAACTATTTCACTAGCAGGGTGGTGGAGCATTGGAATGGGTTACCTAGAGAAGTGGTAAAATCTCCATCTGTAAAGGTTTTTAAGGCGCAGTATGATTTAGTTGTGGTTGGTCCTGCTTTGAGCAGGGGGTTGGACTAGATGATCTCCTGAGGTCTCTTCTAACCCTAAACTTGTATGATTCTATGATTATTAGGAACAGACAGGCAATAGTTATGGGTAGGGCCCTACCGAATTCATGGCCATGAAAAACTGTGACATCTGGTCTCCCACCATGAAATCTGGTCTTTTGTGTGCTTTTACCTTATACTATACAGATTTCACAGGGTAGACCCGTGTTTCTCAAATTGGGGGTCCTGACCCAAAAGGGAGATGCAGGAGGTCACCAGGCTATTTTAGGAATGGTTGTGGTATTGTGACCCTCACTTCTGCACTGCCTTCGGAGCTGGGAGCCGGAGAGTGGCAGCTGTTGGCCAGGAGCCCAGCTCTGCAGGCAGCAACCCCTCCCCCACCAGCAGCAGCATAGAAGTAAGAGTGGCAATACCATACCATGCTATCCTTACTTCTGCGCTGTTGCTGGCAGCAGCACTGCCTTCAGAGTTGGGCTGTCCAGATGCCCAGCTCTGAAGGCAGCGCTGCTGCCAGCAGCAGCACAGAAGTAAGGGTAGCGGTACCACAACCCCACTTACAATAACCTTGTGACCCCGCCCTCCCCCCCACACACAACTCCTATTTGGGTCAGGATCCCTACAATTACAACATCAGGAAATTTCTGATTTAAATAGCTGGAATCATGACATTTATGATTTTTAATATCCTATGACGGTGAAATTGACCAAAATGGAGCATGAATTTGGAAGGGCCCTAGTTATGGGGGTTTAAATGTTTAGAAACATAGATAGCTGGGTTTGCGATGATTGGAAGAACAACGGGGTGAATAGCCTGCCTGGTGTGAAGGTTGTGGATCTCTTGAGACCTCTAAATAGACTTATGTGTAGTACTGGGAAGGAGCCAGTGTTCGTGGTACATGTAGGTACCAATGACATAGGGAAGAATAGGAAAGAAGTGTTGCAGGCCAAATATAGGCTGCTAAGTAAGAGATTGAAGTCCCGGACCTCCATGGTAGCATTCTCTGAAATACTCCCAGTTCCACGCCCAGGGCCAGTTACACAGGTGAACTGCAGGGTCTCAATGTGTGAATGAGATGATGGTGTAGGGAGGAGGGGTTTAGAGTTATTAGGAACTGGGGAAACTTTTGGGAAGGGGAAGCCTACACAGGAATGATGGGCTCCACCTAAACCAGAATGGAACCAGGTTGCTGGCACTTAAAAAAAGTTTGTAGAAGCCAACAGTTGTGGAGTAGCACGTCGTTTGGACAGAGATATCCCTTAGGGGAGGGTCTATTAATGGAGATTCTCTATGTCTAGTAAGGAGGAGAGGATGGAAGATGATAAAATACTGGTAGGACATAATGAGAAAAAGTCAAATGAAAAAGAGTCCCATTCAATTACATCATGTAATGGCAGAGAGCTAAAAAGTGATAATTTTTTTAAGTGCTTGTATGCAAATACTAGAAGTCTAAATAATAAGATGGATGAAGTAGCATGCCTCACATTAAATGAGGATATTGATATAAAAGGCATCACAGAAGCTTGGTAGAATGAGGATAATCAATGGGATACAGTAATACCAGGGTACAAAATATATCGGAAGGACAGAATAGGTCATGTTGGTGGTGGAGTGGCACTATATGTGAAAGAAAGTGCACAACCATAGTAATTCTGTGCTTGAATAATAAGAATATAAGAATAAGGATATACTACCAACCACCTGACCAGGATAGTGGTAGTGACTGAGAAATGCTCAGAGAGATTAGAGAGGCTATAAAAATTAAAAACTCAATAACAATGGGGGATTTCAACTGTCCCCATATTGACTGGGTTCATATACCCTCAGGATAGGATGCAGAGGTAAAGTTTCTTGACACCTTAAATGACTGCTTCTTGGAGCAGCTAGTCCTGGAAAACACAAGAGGAGAGACAATTCTTGATGTAGTGCTAAGTGGAGCACAGGGTCTGGTCCAAGAAGTAAATATAGCTGGACCGCTTGATAATAGTGACCATAATATAATAAAATATAACATCCCTGTGACATGAAAAACATTACAGCAACCCAACAAGGTGGCATTTAATTTCAGAAAGGGGGACTACACAGAAATGAGGAAGTTAGTTAAACAGAAATTAAATGGTACAGTGCCAAAAGTGAAATCCCTGAAAGCTGCATGGAAACTTTTTAAGGAAACCATAATAGAAGCTCAATCTAAATGTATATGCCAAATTAAAAAAAAAAACATAGTAAGAGAATCCCAAAAGGTGCCACTGTGACTAAACAACAAAGTAAAAGAAGCAGTGAGAGGCAAAAAGGCATCCTTTAAAAAATGGAAGTTAAATCCTAGTGAGGAAAATAGAAAGGAGCATAAACTCTGGCAAATGAAGTGTAAAAATATAATTAGGAAGGCCAAAAAAAGAAATTGAAGAACAGCTAGCCAAAGACTCGGAAAGTAATAGCAAACATTTTTTAAAGTACATCAGAAGCAGGGAGCCTGCTAAACAACCAGGGGGGGCACTGTATGATTGCAATGCTAAAGGAGCACTCAAAGACAATAGGCCCATTGCAGAGAAACTAAATGTATCCTTTCCATTAGTCTTCACGGCTGAGGATATGAGGGAGTTTCCCAACCTGAGGCATTCTTGTTAGGTGACAAATCTGAGGAACTGTCTCAGATTGAGGTGTCATTAGAGGAGGTTTGGGAACAAATTGATAAATTAAATAGTAATAAATCACCAGGACCAAATGGTAATCACCCAAGAGTTCTGAAGGAACTCAAATGTGAAATTGCAGAATTACTAACTGTGGTTTGTAACCTATCATTTGAATCAACTTCTGTACGAAAGGACAAGACGATAGCTAATGTGATTTTTAAAAAGAGCTCCAGAGGTGATCCCGGCAATTATAGTAATTCCTCGCTTAATGTTCCTGGAAAAATGCTACTTTAAGCGAAACGATGTTAAGCGAATCCAATTTCTCCATACGGATTAATGTAAATGGAGGGGAGGGGGTTAGGTTCCAGGGACATTTTGCCAGACTAAAGACATTATATACATATACAGTATACATTTTAAACAATTTTAAACGAACAATTTAATACTGTACACAGCAATGATTGTGAATCTTGGCTGAGGTGGTGGAGTCAGAGGGTGCAAGAGAGTGGGATATTTCCTGGGAATGCCTTGATGCTAAACGATGAAATACGACTCGGCTGAGCCCTAAACGGTTAATACATTGTTGTTAATGTAGCCTCACACCCTACAGTGTGGAGGAAACACAATAGACACACAGCAGTGGCTGCAAACACTTCTCTGTGGAAACTGAATGTGATGATGAACCCAGGCAATCCCACTGGAGTGCACCACTCATTCCTCTGGATGGCGTATGCACGGCTGCACAGGCGCTGACTTTCCAAATGCCAGGGGATGCGTGTGTGTGTGTGTGTGTGTAACAGAGACACACACTCTGTGTGTGTGTGTGTGACAGAGACACACACTCTGTGTGTGTGTGTGTGTGTGTGTGTGTGTGTGTGTGTGATGGAGACACATGTTGCCGATTTAAGTATGGTGACCCGACTTGAAGTATGCTGCCCTTTTAAGTAGATCAGCAAGTTTAAAAACAGCAGCAGCTTCCAGCAAGCTCCCTCTGTCCTGAGTCCTGTCTTGTGTTCCCCTCCCCCGTCTCTGTGGAGATGGGGTACAGGAGTGGGGGGCAGGAGTGTTGGAAGGGGGATACCCTGACATCAGCACCCCTCTCCCTTCCCCCCGCACAGCAAGCAGGAGGCTCCCAGGAGCAGCTCCAAAGCAGAGGACAGAAGCAGCACATGGCAGTGGTGGGAGGGACACCTGAACTGCCCAGCAATTGATAGCTTGCTGGGCATCTGCCCAGCCGCACACCTACTTACAGAGAATTTAGGGGAGCTGATAGAGGGGCTGCTGGTTCCAAGCCCCCACGATGATGGGCTGCTCTTCCAGAGAATCCTGCACCAGTGGACAAAGCAGGCAGCCAAATGATGTTATAAGGGAGCATTGCACAACTTTAAAGGAGCATGTTCTCTAACAGATCAGTGACATAACAACGAAACAATGTTAACTGGGATGACGTTAAGTGAGGAGTTATTGTACAGCCTGGTAAGCCTGATTTCAGTACTGGGCAAACTGGTTGAAACTATAGTAAAGAACAGAATTGTCAGATACATAGATGAATATAATTTGTTGAGGAAGAGTCAATATGGTTGGTATAAAGAGATACCATGCCTCACCAATCTACTAGAATTCTTTGAGGAGGTCAACAAGCATGTGGACAAGAGGGATCCAGCAGATATTGTGTACTTAGATTTTCAGAAAGCCTTTGACAGGGTCCATCACCAACGTCTCTTAAGCAAAGTAAGCTGTCATGGGATAAGAGGGAAGGTCCTCTCGTGAACTGGTAACTGGTTAAAAGCTGGGAAACAAAGGGTAGGAATAAATGGTCAGTTTTCAGAATAGAGAGAGGTAAATAGCAGTGTCCCCCAGGGGTCTGTATTGGAACCAGTAATATTCAACATATTCTTAAATGATCTGGGAAAAGGGGTAAACAGTGAGGTGGCAAAATGTGCAGATGATAGAAAACTACTCAAGATAGTTAAGTCCAAAACAGACTGTGAAGAGCTACAAAGGGAAAACAAAATGTCAGATGAAATTCAATGTTGATAAAAGCAAAGTAAAGCCCATTGGAAAACATAATGCCAACTATACATATAAAATTAGGGGGTCTGAATTAGCTGTTACCACTCAAGAAAGAGACCTTGGAGTTATTGGGGATAGTTCCCTGAAAACATCCACTCAATGTGCAGCGGCAGTCAAAAAAGCAAAGAAAATGTTAGGAATCATTAAGAAAGGGATAGATCAGAAAATATCATATTGCCTCTATATATCCAAAATGATTAGGGGTACGGAACAGCTTCTGAAAGATATTAATAAGACTGGGACTTTTCATCTTGGAAAAGAGATGACCAAAGGGGCTATGATAGTGGTCTATACATTTATGACTGGTGTAGAGAAAGTAAATAAGTAAGTGTTATCTATCCTTCTAGTAACACAAGAATCAGGGGTCACTAAATGAGATTAATAGGTAGCAGGTTTAAAACAAACAAAAGGATGTATTTCTTCACACAACGCACAGTCAGCCTGTGGAACTCTTTGCCAGAAGATGTGAAGGCCAAGACTATAACAGGATTAAAAAAAGAACTAGGTAAGTTCATGGAGGATAGGTCCATCAATAGCTATTAGTCAGGCTGGGCAGTGATGGGGTCTCTAGCCTCTGTTTGCCAGAAGCTGGGAATGGGCAACGGGGATGGATCACTTGATGATTACTTGTTCTGTTCATTCCTTCTGGGGCACCTGGCATTGGCCACTGTCAGAAGACATGATACTGTGCTAGATGGACCTCTGGTCTGACCCAATATAGCCTTTACAATGTTATGATGTTCTTTGGAACCCAGAGATGCAGGCCAAAACTCTGCAAATGTGAACAGCGATTGCAATGGTCCCAGTTGGCATGGGCACAATAGAGTCTTTGCCTCAACCAGAACTTCAGCAGCACCAGGAAGAGCAGAGCCCAGGTCACATGGGTGCCCAGGAACAAAATGCCAGAGCCTTCAGGTTTACAGACTGTATCAGGGGTGGCTGACAAACAGACTTTTGAATTCTATGCTGCCACTGTGGGTGGCAATGTGTGGGGAGGAGCTAGCCAGGGAAGTGTAGGGTGTGGGATTACTGCAGATGGTGGGGAGTGATGGAAGGGGCTGGGGAGAACAAGGAGGAGCTATAGAATTTAAATTGGTGGTGAAATATATAGCATGGTAATGGTACACAGTGGAGGGTCACCCCACAATGGAGAGGGATGTATCTGTGAACACTGTAATACTGAGGGGTATGCAGTTCTCTCTCATGGACCTTGTAGTAGTGATTCAGCTATCCGAGTTCTGGGAAATCCATGTGTGCTTCTGGACAAATAAAGTAATGGAAATGTTTTGGAAGGCATACGCAAGTGTGTGGGTAACAGGGACTGGCAGCTGGTGGTGGCGGCTCCCCTCATGTGACCACATACTAGGAAGGTCACCAAAATGTTTCATAACCCTAAGAGTTGATTGTAGACTGGCTAAGTACCAGATGACTCTCTTGGGCCTAAGAGAGAAAGTCCTGAGTCAACTGGGGATTTAGACAGGGAATACACATTCATAGTGTGCTTGTCTGGATCCTTGTACACCCGTAAGGTTTTTGCATGTACCCGTCTCTTTCATGGTAGAAAAATAACAGAGGATAGCCCCAAATTTGTCAGAGATATGGGGCTGTTAAACATTTTGCTGTCACTTGCCATCTTGTACAAGGTAACCACTGTGGGCATCTGAGCCACTTAGCAGCTGCCTAGAGAGCACACAAACCTGATGGAGATAGTGTTAGAGAGAAATAGAGATATGGCGATAGCAGTTTGTCTCTGGAAGTCAGTAGGAAGCAAGATATGGCACCTGAGGCTTTGTCTACACTTATGGTGACATGTAGAGTGCATACATAGCACAGATCCTTAGCACGGGTACAAATAGCAGTGTAGATGATGAGGCACGGCTTAGATGAATAGGGTAAAGACCATAACAGAATCTTAATGGTATGTACCCTACATAATGGCTCTCTACATGCCAAGTCTCCCCTGTCCGCACTGTTACTTTTGACAGTGTGTATCTCTGTTTTCCTGCTGCCGGAGTCTTTTCCCTGACACTGTTGCTGTTGGACAAAGCAGGAAAAAACTTGCCAAAGACACTCTCCTCTAGAGTTGAGGGGTGGTGCATGGATAAAGATGGAAGGGGCTAAGCACAGGAAGCTGCAGAAAGTGCCACAACAGCAGGAGCCATAACAGCAGAGACACAGAGAGAGAAAGGGTGACGCTGACATGAAAATAAAGAGATTGCAGGGGTGGTACAGCTGATAAAGGATGAGGAAGGGAAAAATGTTGTAGCCTCTGAGATGGTGGCGGGAGTTGAGGCCAAGGTTTCTAAAGCCTCATGTTCTTTGGTAAAGATGGTGGAAACTGAAAGGAAGGGAAGGAAATGAGCCCTCTTTATGTCTAATACTGGCTGAGAGTGGGGTAGAGACACCTGTCTTAGATGACCAGCCCCCCTCTACTGGTTTCTGCCCCCTCTTATTCGCCCTGTGCTCATCTAACTTTGGAAAATAAATTTGCTTTGATTAATTGGACAGAAGATATGGAGGCCCAGGAGGCAGCGTAATGTCTGTGGATACCAATGCTGAAAAGGCCAAAGGCTAAATCAGGAGTCCAAAGCTAGGTTTAGTCAAATGAAATGGAGGGTGATGACAGCAGTCAGAACCTTCTAGCTGAGCTCATTCTGGGCAAGGTGCTGTGAAAAGGGGAGCTGGGTATAGTTCCCTTATTCCTTTCTAGACCTATGCTTTCAGTTGGGAAGGGAGGTGGTTTGGAAGTATTAGTTCCTACAGACCCGTAGGCAATTCAGTCATTGTTAGAGGATTTGCTGAAGTCTCCTGAATCGAAAGCCAGCACCAATTTTTGTGAGGCAGATAAACAGAACCTGGGGATGGAGGAGATGTTGGGAATGTTGAGTTTTCAGAAATGGGTGGTAAAGTAGGAAGTAGCTCCAAGGGTGGAGGGAGTTGAGTCAAGGAGTTCACAGATCCCTGAGGAAAGGAGTCTTGCCTTGGATACTGACAGTGAATTAGGGTGGAAAGAATGACCAGACTTCCCCAGGGATGTGCCCCTGGCTGCTCAGGAGTGCTCAGGAGGACAAGGAAAGAAGGAAGAGGGAGGGAAAAGGGAGTGAAATGGTGAGGAGGAGGATGTTGGTTTTTTTTCTCTCAATAGTGGTTTTGAATTTAATTAGTGTGACTGAGTTAGCCATAACAGATGCTTGGGCCTCAGTTTCTCAGGTTCAGAATTGAACTTGCTCAAGTGAACAGAAGACCCCTTTGGTAATAGAAACACTGAATGTAAAACTGTCCGGACCTGGTGATCCAGGTCATGTAAGCTGACTCCCCTTCATTGCTTGCAAGACATTGATGTTCTACTGCTTCAGGAGATGAGGCTCCAGAGAGCTGAGGACTGTGAATACATGTCTTCACTGTGGATAAGAGGCTGGTCCTTCTGCTATGTTAGTAGAGATGCTACAGACAGCATAGGGATTATTTTCTTCATGTTTAAGATGGCCAAGCCTGAATATGAGATATTCATCCTTGAAGAGCTATGATGTTGGAAATAGTGAAAGAGGTATCTTAAAACTAATAAATGTTGTTTGAAGTCCTGGTCATTAGTCAAGGATACGAGTCCCTATTTCTTTACATCTAGGTTGGTAACATTCAGGGCGGGGGCATTTTAACTTTCTGGTGGAGGGTAGAAAAGAATGAGAAGAGTTCAAGGATTCAGGTAGGCAAAGATAAGATGCAAAGTTGCTGCACCAGCGCACCCAGCAAGCAGATCTGAAAAATGTGTTTTTTAGTGCAGAAGCCTCATTTCCTGGTCGTTCCAATCCTAGATCAGAGCGTGAGAAAGGCCTTTGTCCAGCAATACAGGCCCACATACAGGATTTACTTTTGTTTAGGGTCCTGAGCTGATAGGATCTGCATAAACAGGGAGATACCATGTGAAAGTTATATTGCCCTATCTATGGAAATCTTGGACCATTGTTCGGTTCATATATCTCTGCATATGGACTTCTCCATCACATTTGTGAGAGGTATGTGGAAGCTAAACCCAAGACACTTGGAGGGAAGTCAGGATAGTGTCTGAGCTTTTGCATTGCTTTCTGAATTTGGGGATGCCAAAACCATCATAGGACTTCATTTAAATAGCTATATTTCTGGGGAATATGTTGATAGGAGGTCCAGGATAATGTAGGACAGTGGGGGAGAAACATACAGCTCTGAATGATGAAATAAATATTGAAGTAGGGGCAGTTCAACCTGGGTTGTTTTTATTCTCTCTGTTCCTTTGTTTTCCTCAGTGCTGGAGGGAGAACAGTCCACATGTTATTTTAGGGGTATTATCTCAGAACTGCAACACTACTGAGGTGATGATTGTTGATTTGTTGGTTTATTTTGCTGTACTTGATGTGCCTATTTTGTATTTACATCTTTGAAGTTGGTGTTTATTTGTGCGTTATAATAACTTTGTAAACCTGTGGGCTGCACTGGGCTGTTGTAAGTGCCAGTGTGGGTGTGTATGACTCAAGTTTTTCCTTTTGATGTAAACTATATGAAGAGGTTTTACTAAAGACATCAGGCCTTTATTAATCTTTTCATGGTGTGTGTGTGTGTGTGTGTGTGTATTCACATCACAGTGGGTATTCCCCAAAGGTGGGGTCAGAGTGAGAGGACATATTCCTTGACATTTTCCTTGGATTTATCAGACTACATTCAATGGCAGGATTGCTTTGTTTATGTTGCCTCCTCCACTCTGAAGGAGTGAATTCATCAGAGTGATTTGGGAGCTATGTAGTAGGGAGAGTGGTTCATGCCGTGGAAGGGTTCCAAATAGATATCCCCTGACTATTGGGGAAGTAATGCTCTACTCCTGAGGGGAATTCTGTGCCAAAAAATGACAAATTCTGCAACAAAAATATAAAAATTCTGTGCATATTTTAAAATTCTGCAAAATTCTGCATATTACATTTGTCAAAATAACACAATATAATCACACCAGTTTCAATTATTTTTAGTCATTCCTTTCAAAATACCTGTCAGCAAGTATGTCTGTAACAATACAGACAACAAAAAAGATTCAGGAAATGCTTTTTGACGAATAGATTCCTTACTAGGCATATTAATACAGAACTCAGAGAAATTAATTTAAACTACAATACAGAACCATATTTCCCGCACTCCTCAGAAGCAGTGCAAAGACTTAGGGGAGTCAGGGGTAATGGAGGAGCTGAGGGAGAGGGAAGTACATTTCTGGGAAGGAGTCTGGGTATGACTATGGAGGGTTGTTGGGTATGGGTGGGAGAAGTATGAAACAGTTTTTTGTAGGGGGCGGGGAGGGATTGTTAGGTAGCATCCCCCATACAGACCCTGGATGACCCCCTAGTCTCCCATTCAGTCACTCACATCTGCCCTGTCCCCATGTGTTCCTGCATCCCCATGTGTCTTTGCACCCCCTGTTCACATGTGTCCCTTTACCCCCACTCAGACACCCCCTCCCCCATCCCTATGTGGCTCTGTATCCCCTCCCCTTGTCCCCATGTGGCTCTGTACACCTATCCAGCCACTCCCCTGTTCCTATGTGTGCCTGTACCCCTCCCCAGTTCCCATATGTCTCTGTGCCCCCACTCAGCTACTCTCTGTCCCTATGTAGTTCTGCTCCCCCTCCCCCATTGCCCTGCTCCTCCCTCTCTCTGTGGCCCTGTGCCTCCACTCCCATTCAACCCCTGCCCCAGTCTGTTCTCCCCCACTAGCGCTTATGAGCCCCTGTCTGACTCCCGCCAGGAGCCCCATGCTGTCTGTCTCCCCATAGCCCGTCTCCTGACCTGGCCTGACATGTGGGCTGACCTCCTGTCTCTGACCTGTATGATGCAGGTCAGAGAAACCCCACCCACACATCCACCCAAAAAATCCTCGAGCATATCTTTTAGAAAAATGCCCATTCTTGATTTAAAATTTGTCAGTAATGGAGAATCCACCACAACCCTTCATAAGTTGTTCCAGTGGTTACTCACTCTCACTATGAAAAATGTTTGCCTTACTTCTAGTCTGAATTTGTTTAGCTAGAAATTCCAGCCATTAGTTCATGTTATATCTTTCTCTGCTAGATTAAAGAACCCATTATTAAATATTTGTTCCCCATTTAGTTACTTAGACTCTAATTAAGTCACACCTTAACCTTCTCTTTCTTAAGTTAAATAGATTGAGCTCCTTGAATCTATCACTATAAAGTCATGTTTTCTGAAGAACAATCAATCTTGTGGCTCTTCTCTGAACCCTCTTCAATATATCAACATTGTTCTTGAACTGTGGGCACCAGAACTGCACACAGTATTCTAGTAGCAACACAGTGCAAATACAGAGAGAATCTCTCTACTCCTACTCAAGATTCCCATGTTTATGTATCTCAGGATTGCATTAGCTCTTTGGTTATAGTGTCACAGTGTCATGTTCCCAGTGGACCATCCACCATGCCTCTCTTTTTTTTTTTCCAGATTCACTGCTTCCCAGATTACAGTCCTCCATCCTCTAAATGTGGCCTACATCTTTGTTCCCAGATATATACATTTACATTTAGCCATCTTAAAATACATATTGTTTGCTTGCACCCACGTTACCAAGATATCCAGATTGCTCTGTATCAGTCTCCTTCATTATTTATTACTCTCCCAATTTTTGTCATCTGCAAATTTTATCAGTGATGATTGTTATGTTTTCTTTCAGAGTATTAATAAAAATGTTAAATAGGATAAGGCCAAGAAAAATCCCTGAAGGGCCATACTAGAACTATACCTGATCGATGATGTTTAACTATTTTATAATTACATTTTGAGACCTATCAGTTAGACAGCTTCTAATAAATTTAATGTGTGCCATGTTAATTTGATATCTTCCTAGGTTTTTTTTAGTCAAAATATGTGGTACCAAGTCAAATGTCTTAGAGAAATCTAAATATAATCACACAACACACAATACTATTACCTTTATCAACCAAACTTGAAATCTCCTCAAAAAGATAGAGATTTATTTTGACAATATCTATTTTCCATAAATGTATGTTGAATGGCATTAATATTACCCTCTTTTTATTCTTTATTAATATTAGTCATTCCATTATCTTGCTGGGATTAATGTCAGACTGACAGACCTATAATTACTCGAGTCATCCCTTTTTAAAGATATTGGCACATTAGCTTTCTTACAGTCTTCTGGAACTTCTCCAGTGTTCCAAGACAAGGTCTAATATAGAGTTTCCCCAGTGTTGGATACAATATTTTTTGGAATTAGAAAACTGTCTTCTATAATATTTGGAAATTCCAAAAATATTTGAGTACTGGCAACAGAAGACAGCCAGCATATGTCACTCTAATTATAGTATCCCATGATCACACAACTTGTTTGCTTATACATTAGGTGTGTAAGGAATTGGTCATCCTATTCTCTAATGTGAACTGGTAGTTTGAAGCAGACACCAGCTAATACCCCATCTTGTGATTTATCTGTTATGACATAGATCTATAAGCGTTCAAGATATTTTTTTTTCTGAGTTAAGGGAGGTCATTCTGTTGGTGAGGTGGACTAATGCCTGGACATTGGTTTTGTCTCGAGACTGAATCCCTTAACTTATCAGTTTCTTTGCTTTTTAGCATTTGTATTGTGAGAAAATATGATAGAGATAATGTTGCTCAATGATAACAAAGTTTTCTGCATGTAAGAATAAACCTTACTGATGCTGGAACATCCTTGACATTCTGAGAGGTGTTGAAAGATTTGACCCTGAATTAAGATCTGAATTCTGTGGATCGGTTCTCTCTCTGTTCAGATTAAATTTAGGAAATGGAAAAACTAGGAAGGCAATATAAGGATGGAAAATAAATGCACAAGGGGTTGTTTAGAGAATAATCCTGATAACACTTCTTTGGGAGGTGGGGGAAATGGTTTGGCAATGGTTTGGATATTTAATCTATTGAAGATTGCCTGGGACACACCTTGTTAGTATGGATGCTGCATATGATGACATACCATTTGTCAGATTCCTTTTGTTGGATCCATAAGGTGTGACCATTAATGTGCTCATGGCATGGCACTGAAGCAGCTAATTTATGGACAAATTCCTACAGCAATCTTATTTTTCATACTAGCTTTCCATTTCTAAGAAACTTACATGGCTGAATAATAAATTGTGTCTTTAAGCACCAGAGGAAATACAGATGTACCCTTTGGTCCATATTAAGTAGGCAGTTAGTTGCAAACTTTACAATATGCAGTCATTTTTACCAAAGTATTTAACTATCAGCTTCTGAATGAGATGAGAATACTAGAACAATAAAATGTCAGGTGGAAACTTGGCACAATACTGGCTCAAACTAAACTCTAATATGGGCAATAAACTCTTTAATATTGCATGCCCCATAATCCCACTTTCAAATGATCATCCTTCATCAGTAAATTGTGATGAAGTATAATAATAATGTTGGAACAAATTGTAAAAATATCCTGTAGCACTCTTGAGTTTTACCAGAGGATATTTATCAAATTAAAATCTTATCCCCTATCATAAATTTATCATCCAAGATGACAATGCTGTTGTCTGAAAGAGATAATGATATTTCTTACACTTCTTATAATGTACGGTCATACAAATAGTTACACTCTTTGTTCAATACTTCTGCCCTAAAGCAAACTCAGCTGGGAATGACTGCAAAGCTAAATGCATCTAATACCCGGCCAGTGCTTGCAAAACACCAAGTATGTGTCCTCTTGGAATTGTACAATGTTATTTAAACCTTCCCCTACCACTCAAGGCAGAACCAAAATATCCTCTGGAATGTTCATGTGCCCTCTAAATATGCACTTACTGTAAAAGATGTCATATACCTGATGGCAGTGTCTGACCGTAACAAAATAGTACCCAGGAATGGAAAATACTCATTTTGTCTGCTGGAGAAAGCAGCTACCTCATGCAAGATGGTTACAACAGGGAAATGGAGGCGAGACTAGGCCATTTTTTATTTCTGTGGCAAGCTCATTCAGTGTGTAAGGAGGTGGGCTAACTGGAAATCATGAAAGACTTCAAGTTACAGAGAGTCCACTATTAACTACAGTTCAAATCAGCAAGTGACTTGTGCCCCATGTTGCAGAGGAAGGGCGGGAAAAAGATCTTCTGACTTCTGGGAAAATTCCTTTACAACCCCAAATATGATGATCAATTAGACCCTGAGCATGTCAGCAAGACCACCAGTCATGTTGGCAAGACCACCGGCACTTGAGAGAGAATTCTCTGTAGTATCTTGCTTCTAACCTAGCAGTCCCAGACGGGCCATATGCCATTGTAGGCAACCTCATCCTACCATCCCCTCCATAAACTTACCAAGATCAGTCTTGAAGCCAGTTATGTTTTTTGCCTCCCACTGCTTCCCTGACAGACTTTTCCACAGGGTGGATTTGATTTAAATCAAATTAAATCATGATTTAAATCAGAAGGCAGGAAGACTCAATTTAATCATGGATTTCTACATAAAAGTGCATTCTTGTTGGTTGTTATAACCTTAATACATATTCTTCACAACTCAGAGATAGATGTAGGTTTCATTTTTAGAAGGTACACACTATACATTTTTACACTGATTTATTTTGAAAACTTTTCAGATTCGTTTTACAGCTATATCAGAAAATGAATGATTGTTTGGTTATTTCATTTACTAAAGGTAATTGAAGTAGATATTTATGAAGTCATTGGTAGGTGAACTATCTCCAATTCAACAGGTTAATCATTAATATTTGGAGGATTTTCTTGCCATGTTCTATTAGGAGGAGAACATCACCAGACAGACATTTACATTGTTTTATTTAACTAAAACTACAATGTTATGTATTCTGGATTTTTTTCTTCAACAGCAAACATATAATATTTTAACAAAAGAAGCATATGATTTTTTGAATTTAGTTAACATTCAAGTTTTTTAAAATCAGGTTTGTTTTTGTTAAGATTGTTTTTAACTAAAATAGTTAAATGAAATATTTTAAATAAATAAATAGACTATGTCAGCCAGGTCAACACAAGAAACTTAAAATATTGGCTTTTGCAGTTAACTCAGTCATCTTCAACTTCATTTTCTGTTTGTTCATAATCTGGAACAGAAAAACAAGCTTTCCTGCTTTTTCAGGTCCCAAACGATTTCTCAATTTGGAATTAATTAGTCCAAAGGAAGAAAATATTCTTTCTACACCGGCAGAAGAAGCTACTGCTGTTAAAAGTGAGATTATCACTTCAACAGTCTCTGAATCCAAGTGCTTAAGTGACTTCCACCAGTTCACTGGTGTGACTTTCTTTAAAACATCATCAGCAAACATATATTTCTTGAATGGTTCACCCTTAGCTCTGAAGTTTATTATAGTTGGCATTATGGAGGGATGATTGCTGGACGTCCATGTCCAGCCAACGTCCATGTCATAGCCAACTCCTCTTCATCAGCAGTTAAGGTTTGACCCTGGTACTGAGTACTGAGAATATTTGCAAGAAAATGAGCTGGAGATAGTGCTTGTCCCATTCAGGGTTTTTTTAATGCTTGTAATTTAACTCTGTCATTGCATATTTCTCTTTTTAAGATCTCACTCAGTTACTTCCAAATTTCAACAGCGTCAGCAATAACACAGCTATTTCCCTGCATTTTGTTCAGGGCTACAGAAATAGGCTTCAGGGTACTCAGCAGGTGTTCAACATTTCTCTTAAGCCCAATGTTGAGAACTTTGACTGTGACAGTGCCATCTATTTTTTTCATGATTTTGTTCACAAACTGTCATCAGATTCGGCCAGTTCTTGATATAGTGCTCAAACCAGTCCACTACTGAGTTCCATCGCATGTCTTGTGGGAGAGTTAGCTTGGTTCCTCCTACTTTTTTCCGAGCAGCTGCTGAAAAGTGGTTGTTACGGAAGTATTTTGCAATTTCAACAACATTAGCCTTTATTTTTGTAACACTGAAGTCTTTGGCTAGGAGGTACATCAAATGAGCACTGCAACTGTATGCTATTAGCTTGGGACTCTCTTCACTCTCTTCTAAATAATTTCTTCTCATCTTGGATACATTTGCAGCATTGTTTGTGACCAACCTGCATACTAGACATTTGAATTTTTTTCAGCTTGTTATAGCTTTTACTGCTACTTCTTGTAAGTATTCTGCTGCGTATGCATTTCCTGTTGTATCAATTATTTCTGTAAGGAAGACATTCCCTTTTTCTGTTGTCACAAAAGCACATACAAGAAGATCATTGTGGACATTGCTCCACCCATCAAGACTCAGGTTAACAATTTTACCCTCCAGAACTTTTGCACACTGCTCCATTTCTCTTACATATACTTTATCAAGCAATTTGCCTGTGACATCTACTCTGTTGGGTGGACTGTAACCTGGTTTTAATGACTGAACTATGTTAATGAAGTGTGGGTTCTCAATCATGCAGAAAGGAGAGTTTGCTGCATAAACAAACTGGGAATTTTTTTTCATCAGTTACCTCTTTTCGTAATCTGCTGGTTCTTATCACAAACTTATCTATAGTTGTTTCTGGATGATGGAGATCTTTTTTTCCTTTTTGCTACAGGTGACATACTGTGGCTATGTGACATACATGATGTGACTAAAACTCTGATTCTGAACCTATAGAAAATGATGGTGATCTTGAAGGTGGATAGACTTCAAAATCCTGTATGTTGAGGATGGATTCTCCTAAACAAAATAAGTCTGTGAAATTATGTAATTATTATTACCATACTGCTCATTTAGTTTTACTCATTGCATTCACTGACACTGAGTACTAGTTTAAAGGTGAAATTGTAAAAAGAAGATCTGTCTATTTCAGCTATTTTTTTTTTACCACAACTGCATCTAAAATGAGAGTACCATAGAGTAACAACTATGTTTTGCTCATACATGAGAATTCAAGAATAATCCAGAAGGAAGACAGGCAGTTCTTAAGAAAGAAGTATGAAATAAAAATGTTTACCAACTTGACGATCCTGCATGTTCAGACATGTTCCTTTTACCATCTTCGACGCAGCTTCCTTCTGAGAAGGAACACTTGTCCTGATGTTGTTTCATTTGGGCAACCAGGCCTTGCATTTCTGTGTTGCACTGTTTGCATTTTGCAGACATGCCTGTCTTACCCACAGGTAGAGGAACTCCATTAAAATAGTCCCAAACTGGGTCTCTTTTACGGCCTGCTGCCATTATAGGATTTCCCTTCTAATGAGATAATGGTATGGTCGATCTCAAATCAATGGCTACACTCAGAAAGACCTTAAGACTTCTGGAATATGCTGTTTCACTTTTGTTTCTACTGTCTGTTCCTCCCTTCTCACATTTATATCCAGACTTCTTCTCCTTGTCCAGATCTATTCTGCCCCCCAAAAAATCTTCTATTCATTGAACTTTTTGAAACTTTGCACTTTTAGAGAGAAGAAAGGGATTGACTCTGTGTACACAAATTTGCAGAGGGACAATAGTGTTGAGGTCTGTTATTTCTCACCTCAATATTTTACTTATTTATTTTAAAACATTTTTGCTGTTAACAAACATGTTATCTCTGGAGATACAAATCCACAGTTTGAGAACTGCAAAACTGAGCATCTCTGATGGTATCTTCTATCTACACAATGAGTCCCATTGTGTAGATAGAAAGATTAACCTAAATAATCTATACAGAAGCCCCTGGAACCCCATGAGATTGGATCCCTAATCCATGAGCTATTGAAACTCATTTACAAAACTTTTCTTAAACATTACATGAATATATTGTCTCATCCTATAGAATTAGAATTTATAATCCCTATTCCATGATGAGATATCTTTCAGCTATAATGTATCTTAATTAAAACTATCTTTAGATAGTATTTTTTCCTCAAAAAGCATTTTATAAAAAAAACCCCTTATTTAAATTTTAAAAAATCAGATTTTTTTTAGATTTAAAAAAAAATCATTGATTTTTATCCACCCTGTTTTTCCCATAGTGTCATAGTGGTTATAAACCTTTGTCTGACATCAAGCCTAAACTTCTTGATGGCCAGTATATATCCATTTGGTTTTGTGTCAACATTGGCCATTAACTTAAATAACTCCTCTCCCACCCTGGTATTTATCCCTCTGATGAATTTCCAGAGAGCAATCATATTCTCCCCTCAGCCTTCGTTTGGTTAAGCTAAATAAGCCAAGCTCCTTGAGTCTTCTCTCATAAGGTAGGTTGTCTTTTCCTCTGATCATCCTAGTAGCCCTTCTCTGCACCTGTTCCAGTTGGAATTAATCTTTTTTAAACATGGAGGAGCAGAATTGCACACTGTATTCCAGATGAGGTCTCACTAGTGCTTTGTAAATGGTAATAATATTTCCCTATCTCTACTAGAAATACTTTGCTTGATGCATCCTAGGACTGCATTAGCCTTTTTCACAGCCACATCACACTGGCAGCTTATAGTCCTCCTGTGATCAACCAATACACCCTTGTCTTTCCCCTTCAATGTGTTTCTTCCAACTGATAAGTCCTCATGTTTTAGCAAAAATTCTTATTGTTAGTCCCTAAGCCAGTGGTGAGCAACCTACAGCCCACAGGCCACTATTGGTCCATCAGGGTAAACCATTGGCAGGCTGCCAGACAGTTTGTTGACATTTGCATGGCTGTCAGCAGCTACCAGTGGCCACGGTTCACCGTTCCCAGCCAATAGGAGCTGTGGGAAGCTGCCCTCTTCCTTAAAATAAGTATCACATTAGCAATTCTCCAGTCATAGGGTATGGCAGCCATGTATATGGATTCATGAAAAATCTTTGCTATTTGGCATGCAATTTCACGTGCCAGTTCCTGTAATATTCTTGGATGGAGATTATCTGGGTCCCCTGATTTGGTTCTAGTAAGCTGTGGTAATTTCTACTTCCAAACCTTGTTTCCATTAGCCATTCTGCCACTGCCCCTAAGCTCCTTGTTAGCCTTATTAAAAACTCAGGCAAAGTGTTTGTTTAGGTATTGGGACATGCATAGATTATCTTTAATTTCCATCCTCAGTGTTTATCAGTCCAACTTCATCTTTTCCTTTTTTTTTTATTTATATGGCTGTAGAACCTTTTACTATTGGTTTTCATTTCTTTTGCAAGATTCAGCTATACTTTGGCTTTTTGGCAGTTCTCAATTTTCCCCTATGCTTTCTGACCTCCAAGAGGTCGCTGTCCTTGCTGATCCAACCCATCTTCTACTCTTTGTAGACTTTCTGCTTTCTCTTAATAACCTGTGTAATGTTCTTGTTCATCCAGTTTGGTCTACAATCCTCCCCCATGATCCCCCCCCCCCAACTCCACCCCACGTGGGATGCTGGCTTCATATAGTTTCCACTACTTTGACTTACAGTAGAAGTTCCATGCCTCCTCCACATTCAGATTTTTGAGTTCTTCAGTCCAGTCCACTTCCTTAACTACCTTCCTTAACTTTTTTAAAAGTATGCCCTTTTGAAATCAAGGACCCTACTTGCAGACCTATTTTTATTTATCCTTTTATTTTGTTTAAACTGAATTAGCTCATGATCACTCAAACCACAGTTGTCCCCTACAACCATTTCTTATATGAGGTCTTCACTAGTTATCAACATTAAGTCCAAATGGCATCACTTCTTTTTTGTTTGGTGACTATTTAGTGAATTATCACGTCCAGGAATATCTACCTGCTATTGCTACCAATATTAGTAGCACTTGTCCTCCAATCTATATCTGGGAAGTTAAAGTGTCCCATAATCACATAATGTGTTCAACAAAATTGTGTTCATTATTATAGTCTGTATACATGTCTGTCTGAAAGGATGACAAAGATTGCCTCTTACCAGAGAGCCATACTGTTAAAAACATAAAATAAAATAAAAATTATAGGCCTAAGTCCATCTCTGGCTCTAAATACAACACTGTTGAAAGAAAAAATCTATGATAAATGTAGCATATACACGAGTATAATTATGGAAAAAAGGAAATAGCCCAATTTGTTCCAAATAAATTTCTCAGTAATTTTGTAGATGTGAAACATTTATGTGAATTTTAAACACTGATTCTTTTTAGGTTAACAATGCCATTTACAAAACATTGAACAAGATAATTCTATGTTTTCTGAGTTACACCATGTCAGTTTTGGTTAGAATGCAATTAATACATCATTTCACACTTGATGCATATAATTCCATTTGGTTTCATTTCAAAAAATCTCCAGGCTGCTTTACAGCAAGCTGTGATAGGTCAGTATTACCATTCAACAGAAGGGAATTCTAGTAAATTGAAAAGAAAAAACAGTGTTGTTTTTTTTAAGGGGGTTGGGAGAAGTATAAGAAACAAAGAAGGATTGGTCCTATGGGCAAAGATTTCTGCATATTGTCACTCATAAGGCCAAACTAACAAAGTATATTTTTTCAGTGATTCCCTATAAACATAAAGTGTTGCCATTTTAACAATATTTTGTGGAGGGGAGGGATTTCACCAGGTTGACCTCCATGTCCATCCACCTTCGCCCCTTCCAATACATGCACCTTATTTAAATTACAGATTATCCCAAGACTGGCCTGGTAAACTAATGATGGACACACCTGTGCGGATATGTATGTTATTTCTTTAAATATATAGCAGGAAGCTATAACACTGAGGGCAGCGGGGCGGGGGTGTCATCCGAGGCAGACATGCTACAGTGAAGCAGAGAGAGAATGAGAATAGCTTGAGGGATTATAGCTGGGCAAATTGCTTTTGGTGAATAGATTATTCACCAAAAAATGTGATTTCAGTCAACCTGAAACTATTTATGAATTCTTGTCGGGTTCTCTGAATAGTTTTAACTGAACCAAGAAACTCAATGTTTCCGTAATGTTTAATCAAAATGTTTCCTTTTGACACAACCTGAAATTATTCATTTTGATTTGGGGCATTTTAAGCAAAGCAAAGACTAGATTCACAAAAAGCCCAACAGGGACGGGGAGGCCAACCCTCATAACCTGTAGCCCAATGGCTATTGTGTTCTTCTGGGGTAAGTGGGAAATCCACATTCAATTCCCCACCTGTGCCTAATTTGAAACAGGAATTTGAACCTTTGTCTCCCCCATTATGCAAGTGTCCTAGTCACTGGGTTATGGGGATATTCTCTACCACAACCAAAGAGGCTACCTTAACCACTGTGCTAAAGGTTATACAACTAGTCTTCCTTTCTTCCCTTCCCTCACCCCCAGTATTTTGTTAATCTAGTTCTTTGTATGCTTTTCTGAAAATAGCTGAATTCAAAAAGAAAAAAAAAAGTGTTTAATTGTGACACAACTCAAATATTTTTGACTTTTTCAATTTGCTGAAAAATCGGGCTTTGGTTCAACCCTCCTCCCCCACCAATTATCTATTATTAATTATTATTATTATTATCATTGTTGTTGAATTAGCAATGAACCTAAACATTATTATTCACTCAGCTTTATTAGGAACATTAGTGTTTTCCTTATTCTAAAAGTTCCTTGCTCAGGCATAGGTAGATTGACTTATTTTCTGTAATTCTTTACGATTGTCACGAAAAAGCTTATACACAAATAAATTTGTTAGTCTCTAAAGTGCCACAAGTACTCCCCATTCTTTTTACATGGAACCTTGTGTCCCAAATCCATCTTTTCTATTCCTAAATTTTGGGAACATTCAGATCTAGTTCCAAACTTCATAATTTAGACCCATTGAAAGTAATGGGAAAATACTTTCAAAGAGACTTAACAATTTTTCCCAACTATCTTGTTTATATTGATTCTTTGGTAAATTATAGGTCTAACTTTAACATCTGGGCCATTGTTTCATTTTCACAGCAAATAAATTATGCCTCTGAAACCTGGGATTGCTTCATTCTCCCAAAAGGATATTGCTTTTTTTCTTTTAATAAAGAAACATCTATGAAGTATAGTGAAATTCAAATAGTTTGCATAGCTTTAGTCAAAAGTCCAAATTACAGCTAATGTGCTAGTTAGATGTTCCATTTAGGAGTGTGAGTGTTTGTGCTTCCAGATATTCCTGAGACTGTATATACCTGAAGACAAAAATTAAATACTTTTGAAGTAGAAGGAATAGTTATACATTTCTCTAAACTCTTTCTTTATGAAGGAATAAAGGTTTGTTTGTTTTTATGTTTGTTTTGTTTGCTGAATAGAGACAGTAATTTCTTTGTTGTTTGTTAGGATGATGCCAGGAATCTTTTAAAAGCCAAGATAGTTAGAAGGAAGAACTGGTAAGGAATAATGTTGTTAAGAATTCCTTGCTGGCAAAATTTTAATGGAACATTACCCCCCCACACCCCACCCCGCCCCCATCTTCTGTCTTGTTTGAAGAGACGAAACTTGGAAAATGAGCCTATATTTCTGTATTTTTGTTGCCTCTTTAACAAACAAAACAAAACAGAGTAACTTTTTTTTCTTTTTGGTAATTATTTGCAGTGGATTTGTAATGTGTGGCATTAGAGGTAAATTTGTGTTAATTGTGGAGCTATGTTTTATATCTCTTAACTATGTCAGCTGAAAAATGCAAATACAGTGTTCTAAACCATAGATGGGTATTGAAAATGTAGGGTACTCTAAGCAACTTATATGTATTTTTAAGGTGTATCAATTATATTTAAAGCAAGAATGAGAAAGGAAACACTGGAAATGTTAAGAAAAAAATATCAAATTGATCTCTTATCAGACCCTGATTAATATGGATATTATTGGAGGATATGTGGTGTTTCAACTGTTCAATAAATATACTATTAACAGCAGAGAAACATAGATCATGAAACAGAGAAGCGTTCCACAAATTTATGCTGGTAGACAACTTAAATATAGTACTCCTTGTTGTTGATGCCTCTTTCTTTGATCAAACTGGGGTCTTTGAAAGAGAACGTATGAACTTTCTGAAGTGTTGTATTTTCATTCATTATTTGAAGAAAATGACAGGAGCTATACACCTGTCATTCAGAGCAACTTGTTTTTCATAATGTGAAATATTATGTGAATATGAACAGCTCTGTGAATAATGTCAGCAAATGTTACTACTCCAGGAAACTAATGTAATGACAAAACACAGCAGAAGTCTGTGCATATCATACGTCAAATGACCAAAACCAAAAATAAACAATATAAGTCAAAGATTCATTTGTTACCTAGGCACAAGAAAGAACAGGATTGTTTGTGTAACTCAGTCACTTGCCCTTCAGAAGGAAGGGTGAATGCACAACTGACAATTTGCCTCAAGCTTCTATTCTATTTTATCAAAGTGAGTCAGAGTCAGGGCCTAGTCTGTTCGAGCTCAGAGGAAGAAAAGAGAACATTAGCTAGACCAAAATGGGAAAAATGTGTGTCTATTGAAAATGGCTTGGTGTAAAACTAAATCCTTCAGCTTTTGGTAGAGGAGAACAAACTTTGATTAAATGACATAGTTAAAACACTTCGATTAAGGTTTACTCCATAAATCCTGCCATAGGATGAAAAGAAAATTCCTGGAAGTGCGGTATCAAGCTTCAGATTTATATTAAGATTCATGAAATCTTGCTCTAACCTCTCCTTCATTAATCACCCTTTTAAATGGTTTACATTTCATTAATTCCTTATCTTTCTTTGTGTGTATTCAACAATGTATGAAAGTCACCTAGCACATTTTATTCTGAGGGATTACAAAGCATTTCACAAATTTATACTGTGTTCAGTGTAATTAGAAATCACTAATATAGAGAAATCACTTCACCCCTCATTGAAATGCAGTCAGTTCTGGGGCAAAATATCACACGACTATACTGTACATAACAATCCTGGATAGGAAATTAAGAAGTTTCTGCAGAGGGGATTTAGATAAACAGACTGGAATTATGAACACTGAAATTTAGATGGGGTTAACACTTCTACCCTTGTGAAAATGTCAAGATCACTAAAAATTTGAATAGTTTGGGTGTTGGTTTTGCATTTAATTAAGACAGCAGGCTTAACAGCATTGTTTTCTATAAAGTCATGTGCGAAAGACTGTACCAACCCCATACTGGACCTGAATGAATTAATGAGAGCCTGTGAGCGCAAGCAGTCTTGCCCTGCTACACCTGCAGTATGTAGCAAGCCTGAAGGGAGAAGTTAAAACAGTCGTGGGCAAACTACAGCTGGACCATCCTGCCCAGCCCTTGAGCTCCCAGCCGAGGCTGGCCCCCAGCCCCTCCCCGCTGCCTCTCCCTCCCCCACAACTACGCTGCTGCGTGGGCAGCACTCTGGGCGGCAGGGCTGGGCGCTCCTGCAGGGCAGTGCGGCAGTGTGTCTGGCTGCAGCGCGGCTGCCAGACATGCTGCTGTGAGCGGCATGGTAAGGGAGCCAGAGCCAGGGGGGTTGGATAAGGGGCAGGGGGTCCTGGGGGGCAGTCAGGAGACAGGGAGCAGGGGGCGGTTGGATGGGTTGGAGGTTCTGAGGGGGGCAGTCAGGGGGTGGGAAGTGGGAGGGGTCAGATGGGGGCGGGGGCATAGCCTTCTCTACCCATCCTTCCATACTGTTTTGCTACCCCGATGTGGCCTTCGGGCCAAAAAGTTTGCCCACCCCTGAGTTAAAAGGACTGAACTTTGCTTAGTCAGGGCTTGTTTAAGAAGGAGAGCAGATCTCTGGCTTTTATTCAGTGAGAGAAGGCTATCTGGAGTCAGGGAGTTGAACTTCTGGCAGATAGAGCTTGCCTGGAGGAAGGTAACTCTGCAACAGGAAATCCAAGGCAGGGAAATAAAGCAGCAGGAATTGAGCCTTCCTAAAAGGAGGTGGCTTGCAGGGATGTGGAATAATGTGCTGAATAATGTGGCCTGCAAAGGGAGTGGAGAAAACTTCCTTCCAGCAGAATGAACTGCCTTGCAGAAACTGAGGCTCAGCAGTGAACTGGAGGAAGAGACTTAGAGACAGGGGAGCTGATACAATGAGAGTCTGGGAGAAGGCTGAGGCAAAAGCCCAGGACAGGGCAACATAGGAAACAGTCCACGGAGGCAGCCAGGAGTTTGTGTAATCTGGCCTGACAGCCTATTTGAGTATCCCTGGGTTGGAATCCAATGGAAAAGGAGAGCCTGAGTTCCCTACCAACCCGCTGAGGAAGGCCAAGTGGAACACTTCTCCAGCAAGTGGTAATGACTGCTGTAGCGCCCCTCCTCCCCATACCAGGGGTAAGTGAGACTGGACTTGGACCAAAGGTCCAATGTGAAGTTGATGGACTATTATTTGTTGGATTGTTGGTACTATGGAAAGGGTGGGACTGTGACCCAGCTTGAGGGCTGAGTTGCAAGAAGCAGCAGACCACTGCAGGGCCAGAATGGCTGTTAGCAAGGAGTGCTAAAGGAAGAGAGCCAGCCCTGCCCCCCAGGGGGGTAAACTGGTGAGTGTGTCACATGCTTATAGCATGCTAGGGTTTTTCTTCAACACAGAATTAGAGAGAAGTCTGTTACCTACTGAATCACCAATACTAATTTCTGTAGGAACCAGGATTTTCTTTGAAGGTGCCCCCAGTTGATGCTGTTTACCTTGTGAAATCTGACAAGATCACAGTTAGAGGTGGTATGGTTGCAACCATAATAGTATTGCTGAAGATGTTTCATGTTTGTTTCAGGGAAGTATTGGCCCTGAAATTCTGACAATCACGTTCCTAAAATAAAAGGTTATACCTGCTATCACTGATGTGATCAAAGGATTAACAGTAGCTAATCCTGACTTTTGATTCTGACCAAAATGGTCTTCTTCTGATAATCTATCATCTGATGAGTCACTTTTTATTCAAAGTGTGTGATACATACAGCTGTGTCAAAAGGAGCGAATCATTCACCCACCATGGTCAATAATATTGATAGTTCAAGCCTGCTTAGGGGGCATTTCAACAGTCTCTGTGAGTCAACTTCGTCAGGCCACAGTTATGAGCTAATACTACGACAAAGACACAGAATGGGTTGACTTGAATTCTGTAAGGCTGGGATCCAGAACAAAAATAAGCTTTATTGTACCCAGATTTATTTGTTGCTATAATAGATGAGACTTACAACTGTATAACCAAGTCAGTTTGGGTGAATTCAAGTTGATAATGAACTCATGGCAATATTAACCAACAGATCCCCTATATATGTTAGCACATTGTTAGTCCCATTTATGTGAACAGTGTAAACCATAGGCTAGTGAGATTCATGTTAAACATTTCTAAATTTATTGTAATTTGAGGTTGTGCTGGTGATCAGAAAATGTATCTTACCCCTAGAAATAAATAAAAAGCTCGAGCTGGAAGGGATCACATATCTTATGAAGTCCAAGCCTGTTGCACTTCATGCACATTGTTTTGTTTTTTTTTAAATCAGAACTTGTTTGGGGTGATGATTTAGTTTCATGGGACCTAAATATCTAAATTACTAGCAGACAGTATCACTAGAACCATGCAAAGTCAGCTGCTACAGGAATGGGGAGGCAGGCTCCAAGGTCCTTTCTGAGGATTAGGGGATGAGTGAGCTACTTTGATGCCTCTCCCAAAGTTGAGTGTAGAAGCCAGTTCCATGCCCCACAGACAATACTGGAGGAAGGTTTTTAAGCTTCTACCCACACCCAACCAGAAGACAGCAAAATGTAAATGGGGAATACATTTAATGAACTTCACAGAACCTCATTTTCTGACAAAAATCAAACTGTTAACTAATGTCTCATTCCAGCCATAGATTGCATAGATTATAATATGACTGGCGCCTCCCTGTACTGGGGGGGGGCAAGCTAAAGAGGAGGACACATGATCTGCTTGGGCCCCCATGCTCTCCCCGCCCCACGTTACCTGCTGGGGATGGGTGGGGAGGGGCTCTGTGGTCCTGCTGCACCGGATCCCCTGCCCCCCCGGCACGTTCAGGTGATCTCTGTGGCAGCCGGGCTTGTGGGGTGAGGCGGGGGAGTGGGACAGAGCCACTCCCAGTTGCTACTCTGTGCAGAATAGCCAACTGCCTGGGAGAGAGCCTGGCTGGGGAGGAGAGGCAGTCTGCTCCCTGCCTGGGCTCGACATCCAGGGCCAGGGACCGAGCATGCCGGTGGGAAAACGGGGAGCTCTGGCTCGCTTGACCGCTGTCCCAGGAAGCTGAGCCTGGGCGGGGAGCCAGGCTGTCTCCCGGGCAGCTGGTTACGCTGCAGTGGGCAGTGTCTAGCGCTCAGAAGAGGCTCTGGCCCCGCCCCTTCTGTTCCCTGCCCAGGACAGCTGCTGGGACGGCACTGGACCCCGCCTGCCCACCCCCCCGCACCCAACACGTTGCCTCTGGATGAGCCATTCCAAAGGGAATGATACTGGAGATCTCAGAGTGAGCATCTCCACTGACTGCGTCTGTGACAATAGGACTTGAGGATAATACTCGCAGTTCTTACAGATCTTTAATTGGTGCACTTAGAGAGAAAAGTATGAACTTAAAGTTGTTTTAACAAAAGTACACTAATTTAGTAGATTGGCCAAGCCAACCCCACGCCACTTTTTAATTATTAGATATGGTTTAAGAATACTACAAAGGATAGAATAATGTTTTCATAATTACCTTGTGCGGGGTTGGGAAGGAATTTTCCTCCAGAGCAGATTGTCAGTGATCTTGCAAAAAGAAAAGGAGTACTTGTGGCACCTTAGAGACTAACCAATTTATTTGAGCGTAAGCTTTCGTGAGCTACAGCTCACTTCATCGGGTGCATCCGATGAAGTGAGCTGTAGCTCACGAAAGCTTACGCTCAAATAAATTGGTTAGTCTCTAAGGTGCCACAAGTACTCCTTTTCTTTTTGCGAATACAGACTAACACAGCTGCTGCTCTGAAATCAGTGATCTTGGAGTTTTTCCACAATGTGTGGATGAGGCTCACTTGTCAGGATTATCTGGGTATATCTCATTTAATCATTTCCCTACCATTGCAGGGGCCTTGAGCACTGGTGCACCTTGGTCCTTCCTGTTCTCTGTCTGTGACACATAATAGTTTAGTCTCCTGCAGGTTTCATTTACTTTGGTCTCATTTCAATTGTTGGGTTTAGTGTAGCCTGTCATATTCAAGAGTCAGACTAGATGGTCTAATGGACCCTTCTGGCCTTAAACTCTATGACTTTATGATTCACCACTCTCAGGCTGAATTCCTGAACACTTTCTCCTCTTTAATCTCCAGAGAGTCCTGGCCCACTCTCATTGACTTCAACAGGGACAGGATTTCACTCTGCTATTAGTAGGCAGCCTACGGAAGTGCCCATATATAGGTTTGAAAGGTTCAGATTTTGGTTGGAAAACAACAATTTCACTTTACACTCACAAACTATTGAAAAACAGTTAGAAAAACTAATAGGAAAAGTAAGAAAAAAGTTGCTTGAGAATTTATTAGAGTTTTGATTTAAGGATATTTTATTTGTGTGTATTGGCATGATGTTGGCAATTTGTATTTTAAAGGTTACAAGGCTTTATCTTTTTGAATCTCAATGTCTACTGTCATTAAATAATTTTCTGATTCTCTTATTGTCTGACACTCCCCATAATTTCCCAAAACTGAAAATTTAAAAAAGATAAAACTTGAAAAAATGTTTGAAAATAATCACGGATATTAATCTGTTGAAATTATTAGAAATAAAAATTCTGCCAAGCCTACCCATGTGTTAGGAAATTCCCTGTGGAAATAGCATTGCTCATTTGGATTATTTTTTTAGTGTTTTATTTTTTTAGAACACAAGACTGTTCTGTTCACCATCATTTCTTAATATCACCTCTAACGATATCTAAAGATGTTTGATGTTTACTTTTTGCTATGATTCAGAGAGATGCTGCCAATCATTAGAGTATCTATGCTCACCATATTGGAAAACCACCTGAAAGACTGAATCTATCATTAAGTTAATACTTTGAATAATGAAGTGTGAAGCTAAAAAGTACTGTTCAGAAATAATTGCTAGGATCACATTTAAAGTATATATAATACAAATTTGTTAAATTATCGCTCTGTGGCAGGGGAGTAGTTTGTGACTGTGGGAGTCATTAAACGGTGCTGTTACAGATTGACACACGTTCTGTTTATCTGACTATACAGACAAGCAGATCTTGCTTGTTGTTGTTCAATTCTTTTTAGCCTATTACTAGCTGAAGTTTGTTATTCTGCCTTATCCTTACTTTCTGAATTATTTCATATAACGACAGGATATTCCTATGCAAGTGAACAAAAACATAGTAACAGAATATTACAAATACCAACCATCAGAGTGAATCTCCTACTTTCCCCCCGTCTTTATTTTCTAGGGATTCAAGTACAAAACTAGCAGACTATATTCATGATATGGTATTCGCTGGCACAGTGGCACTTCCATCAGAGACAGATACTTCAGAGCTTGGAGGGTAAGATAAACTTCAAAAGTGTTACCTGGGAGGTGCTGTTGTTTAAGGTCTTCTTAAACAATACTCTGTAACTAATATACAGGATTGCCTTGGGACAGCTTCTATAATGATCTACTAAATTAATTTATTTTTATTTAACTTTAATTTCAAGCTTTTCTATTTTCTGTACTGTGGCAATAAAATTTGTACTTGCTAATCTCGAGTAATATTTGACCATCGCTAGGGAAGAATAGGCTGAAAGGAAAATTTTATTTATTCAATTTCCCATTATAGGCAACTGTAACATTGACTGCTTCAAGATAAATGCATACTCCCCCTAGTCAATCTGTCTTTGAAAACCAATTTACTTACATATGTCAGTAAGTTTCAGTTTACAAGGGGGTTTCAAGTCTTAAGAGAGTTGTGTGTCAAAATAAGATGTAGTTCTATAACAAATACCCTTGTAGAAATGGCTCAGAGCAATATGTAACTGAGCAACATACTGTATCATGTATCATGTTAAATGTTTTAAGGTACTTAGACATTGGCCCCTTGAACGTTAGGAGCCTAAGTCCCTTTTGAAAAGGAGACTTAGGTATGTGGGTCACAGATTCTCAAAGGAGGTGCCTAATTTCAATTAAAACCATGTGAGTAAAGTGTTTAAATAGTTTTGAGGGTCTGGGTCTCAGGAGTCTGAGGAGCCTAAGTTTCATTGAGAGTCACTTTTGAAAAGGAGATTTAGGCTCCTAAATTAGTTAGGGATGGAAACGCTGAGCAGAGCAATGCCTAAATACATTTTAAAAATTAGGATCTTTCTTAGTTCTTAGTGCACAATCATTTGTATCTCCCCATCCGTTTTACACCTTTTACTTTAATAAGGAGGATTATGGTTGCCCTCAACCTTTTATAAACTCACATGTAATTAAGTGCACTTTCCCATAGAATAAGATTTTACAGACTTTTTCTGAAGAATGTTACTGAAAAATGTATCTTTGAATTTTAAAATGTTTATTACTTTTCAAAGTACATAGAACATAAATGGGGAGGCTATACAAATCTGAGGTGGTGAGGAACAGAAGAGACATTACTGAGAATTGTAGGTAACTAACAAATCCACAGGGGAACAACTACTTATTTCCATTTATAAAGCCTGCTCTTGCACCCATTGAAGTCAGTGAGAGTATAGCTATTAACTAGAAAGGTGGTGGGATCAGGCCCATAATAAGCATTTTGGGCCAAGTGTTCTATTACTTGCAATCATTGTCAGACATTTGAGGAATGATGATTACATGGCTTACAAAATGTTTTATAGCTTCTTTTGTTTTTAAGAATAATTTGTGTTGTCAGACAACACTCAACAAGCAAATGCAATGTCTGAACAGTGGAAACATTCAAATAAAACCCTTACATACCAAAAAGCTTTTAAAGGGTGCTTACAATTCAAAGCTCAAACTTTTTCCCTTAGAGATATGTGTGGGTCACATTGATATTGCTGTGAGTTTGCCAAAACATCATTTAAGATAGCTGTAAGAAATAGTTAAACCCCTTTATAGCAGCTCCCACACAAAGTAAAGGCATATGCGAGCCTACCCAGGAATTAGGACTATGTGGCTGTAGGGATTCTATGGGTATTGTTTTGGGTAAGAGGGTGTGTGGGTGAATGGGAGAAGTACACAGGAACTGATTCAGACAGACAAAAAAGACAGAGAAGGAAGCTACTCAGACTGGAAAAGAATAGTGTGGTGCTGGCAAATAAACGATTAGGACTGTAAGTAAAGACACTGTCTCCTGTGTGGCTCCTCCTGTGTTCAGGGAAATGGGACTTTTTACATTACTTGTAAATAAAAAATATTTCATGAGAAGTCATGACTCCATTTTTTTTCCTTCTAAGTGGAACACCTAGAATACCCCTGGATTTTTGGTTAGCTGCTTGGAACAAAAGGTGAAATAATATATATAAGAATTCCATGGTGAAGTTACTGCATGCACCTGATGGACCAAATTTGGTCTTAATAAATTAGATGCTTTGCCTGTGTAGAACTCATTGCTGAATCAGAGCATAAAATATTATTGTTGAACTGTTCCATGTATGGGCATATTAATATTTATTAAATTGTAAGTTCTGTGTTTTATTGTAAAGCTTGGTTGTTTTCATGGTTTGTTTGTTTTTGTGTTTGCTTTTTTTTTAACCAAAGTTGCCATTTATACTTGCCAGTTGCTGTGACCTTTTGCTGGGTGTTGCCCGACTGGTAAATCACTGTTTCTCAGAGTTTCTGGATTGTTTGTGTTACAGCATCTGTTGATGCTTCCCATTGTAATATAGTAGTTAGTTAAAGCTTGTTATGCCCTCTTTTGTTTGATTTGTGTTTGTATTCAGTATTGCACTACTGAGGTGACTAGTTTTATTTTAAAATACTTGATTTTTAAATAGTTAGAGGATTGTGTTTAACCTAAGAACAGGGGTTCCTAGAGTCACTGACCATTACATACTCTTTGCAGAGTGCTATTTAGTAACAGTCCTGACAGAAGGTTTGGTTTATACCAGTACATTAAAAAAAAACAATGACATTAAGGATCTTTCCATTTATTTCATGTACCCAAATGTTATGATGTATTTCACTAAGTATCCTGTGTAATCAGACACAAAGAGCAATACATAGAAAAAAACACTCAGTCCTGAGTTGGAAGCACTTGCATTCTGTTTACTCAGCTTCCATTTTACTACTATATTTCCTGTGTTCAGCTCATTGCTGAACGTTTAATTATAGATGCAACACACACAAAGTATAAAACTATTGCCCTTTTTCAACAATAGGAACATTCTGATAGCATGATCATACAGTATATCCCCCATATATACCTATCTATTACTTCACAACAAACCCAATAGGCAGCTAGGCTCATTTTCATACCTGATATTCAAGCAGGCCATATTGTATCATCCTTTTTAAAAACACGAAATACCCAATTATTTCAATGAGGTTGTTCTCCTTAGAAATCAAGGTTACAACATAGTCCTATTTGAAAATGAAATAACAGTACATTTGCTTTTTTAACTTTAAATGATTTTTCCTTAGCTGCGTCAGTTGTATGTAACTGTTATGCTCTGGATTTGAAATTTGCTTACTTGAAACATCAGTAATTGAAGTCTTCTTTCCTTGCCTTGGTTTTGTTAGAGCAAACTATACTGCATTTGCCTTGGTATTTTGAGACACAGGTGAGCTATAATATGCCTAGCTTGATGGCACTGAGATGTGGATATGTCATAAATATAAAGGGAAGGGTAAACCCCTTTAAAATCCCTCCTGGCCAGAGGAAAAATCCTCTCACCTGTAAAAGGTTAAGAAGCTAAAGGTAACCTCGCTGGCACCTGACCAAAATGATCAATGAGGAGGCAAGATACTTTCAAAAGCTGGGAGGAGGGAGAAAAACAAAGGGTCTGTGTGTGTGTCGTTTTTGTAACTTAAGGTTTTGCCTAGAGGGATTCTCTATGTTTTGAATCTAATTACCCTGTAAGGTATTCACCATCCTGATTTTACAGAGGTGATTCTTTTCTTTTTACTTCTGTTAAAAGTCTTCTTGTAAGGAAACTGAATGCTTTTTCATTGTTCTAAGATCCCAGGGTTTGGGTCTGTGGTCACCTATGCACATTGGTGAGGATTTTTACCAAACCTTCCCCAGGAAGTGGGGTGCAAAGGGTGGGAGGATTCTGGGGGGAAAGACGTGTCCAAACTCCGTTTTTTCAGGAACCCAGATAAAGTTTGGTGGTGGCAGTGGAAATCCAAGGGCAAAGGGTAAAATTAATTTGTACCTTGGGGAAGTTTTAACCTAAGCTGGTAAAAGTAAGCTTAGGAGGTTTTCATGCAGGTCCCCACATCTGTACCCTAGAGTTCAGAGAGGGGAAGGAACCTTGACAGGATGCAAGAGAAAATCCTTTAAACACATAGAGGTAGTGCCTCAGGAATCACACTTCATCAGTGTTCATATGTTTTTATGAGGCGATTAAGTGATCCACACCTTCAGTAGGTGCTAATCTGGCACCTTGTTTGAAGCCAATACTTAAAAGTTATGTTACTTATGACCTATTCCTTTGTGTATACAGATTAAATAGCTGCTTTTCTAGACCATGCATTTTTGTCCTGTGGCCCTGAATACAAGTGTGGCAGAACTGGGAAAACCTACAAAGATTTTACAATAACAATGCATCGCTAATGACTACAGGTACTTTCACATAAACTGAATCTTGTTTTCCCAGTGAAATATGTAGCAGAGGACATTGTTTTAGATAGTACCTAAAAGAATTATGGGTCTGATGAATCACAGCCTGGGCATGAAGAAATTCAGCATTTTCTTAAAAGACTTGAATATATCCTTCTTACTATAGGTTTATAAAATAGGGCATGGATTTCCTTCAGCCCTTCCTGTCATAATCAGACTACAATTGGACAGTTGTAATATGCCATTAGTTCACGCCAAAAAAAAACAAAATGCTACTTTTATATGGTCTCTCATTGTGTGACCCCCCATAAAGTGGCTTAAAGGCTGTTAGCTCTGTTTTCTTACTAATCACACAATCTGAGACTGCTCTCCATATCTCTAACCAATAACAGGCTATGTTTTGGACTGACAACTCCCAAGATAACCCTGGAGTGCAATACACTTGCTCTTTTCCAGCTTGTGTGTCTCCCTGGAAAATTAAAAACTGGCAGAAAAACAGAAGATGATGATGTATGCTAAGGCCTTTTTTTTACTAATGTGCCTGCTGACTTTCCCCTTGACAGGCCACTTTTATATGTCTATCAAATAACTTAAAACAAGTAGGTACTTAATTTATTTAGAAATTAATAGAATGAAAACATGTCTTTCCTTTGAGAGCAATGAAGTAGTGTTTTGTTTTCCCCCTCTTCCTCACAGCAGATTATGTGGTGTCTTTCTCTAAGGACTGCCTTAGAAATAAGTCATAAATGTCAGAATTTGCTCCCAATTAAATTAAGAAAAGAACAACTTAGTCATTGGGGTGTGTTCCAATGTTGTATTTCACAATGTTTATAATTAAGAGCTCTACTCCTCTGAATATATCCTTCTACACTAGGATAATCCCCTGGTATGATAATCATACCTACCTACCTCCACAGTCAGCAGCAGGGCTTTAACCAAAGACATTAAGTACTATAATCACAAGTGTCTAGCAATTCAGTTAAAGCAAGATCTCTAATAGTTGTGTAGTAGTTCTATACTATATACTCAATGAGAGCGATAACTAGAAGGACACATAACCATATGTATTAGACCAATCCAGTGTACTCCACCTATTTAAACAATCTTGTCCTGAGCATTGGAGGTGTACAGAAATTCAGATCTCATCTAGGCGATTTTTGTAGCAAAATGTGACTTCACACAAACGTTGCAGTTGTCAGCAAGGATTGAATTGAAACCTCCAGCACTAAAAATATACATCTCTACAACTCTAAAGGTGAATTCCTTTATCTGTGATGTAGCAGCCGTACAGTTGCTGGAACAGTTACCAAAGGGAGACGCGATCACCCATTATCCTTGTTCATTACACGGACACCAACTGACCTATTGTCTTCATTCCAAATTTCACTAGCCCAATGAAGCTTTTTCAGTACCTGGAAAAATAAATGAATTTCTCTTCCTCTAGCTACTATGAACCAGCTACATATCTGGCAGAAACCTAGGACTCAAGGCACAAAAAGCCTTGATCACATATTTAACTCCTTCACTTCAGCTTTCAAGACTATTTATGGAACCCACACTGTGTTATCAGTGTTTATAAAATAGATAGACACTTGTTAGTTGAATTCTTTACACACCTTATTATTTTCCTTAGTAGTGTTGGCAGTATAGTTTAGATAGAAGTTTTTTTTTCAACCCTGAACTATTTCAAGTGGTGTCTGGATTTCAGAAACAATGGTCGATCCAGAACTGAGTTGCTCTTTAGAAATGTGCCGTTTCAAAGGGTAAGATGTCAATTTCAAATGAACACATTAGGTGCCTTCAGTGTTTGGGGTTCAGGTTATTAAATCACAAGATTATTCACTTTGTGCTGTCTTTAACCCATGAAATGGAAGTAACACGTAGGAGAATTTGAATGTTTTGGGACAAGAAGCAGCTTTGCTCTTCCAAGGATATTGAACTGTTTGTCCCTAAAATGCGTGATCAGAGTCTAAACTACGTTTTTGACACCAGTGACAAAATCCAGATGTTCACCCAATTTGCAAGGTGCAAGAACTGACACTACAGTAGAGAATTATAAAAACATGATCCTGCAAGGCGCTGGGCATCCCCACCTCAGTGGCAGTTGAGGGCACTCAATATCTCATTGGACTAGCTGCACTGTGTGTTTATACCTATGTACCAAACTTTCTGAAAGGTTTTCTCCGCCAGTTCCCATAGTAAAATAAACCACATCTGATCTTCTCCTTGTCTTTCCTCAGGGGAACTTCAGTTTGACTGTGGGAACCATATCTGTGTTCCTTTAACATTTTAAAACACAAAACGTGATTTTAAAATTCTAAGGATCTCTATGGTGAAACAGTTGCTGCCAGTTTTGCATTACAAATCTTTTTCTCAAATAGTGACTCCAAGTCATGGATATCAAAGAAATTGATTTTACTCCTCATAGCTATTGGCAAAAGACATAGCTTGACTCTCCATTGGTAAGAAAAGACAGTGTCTCTTGTTTTCAGTCCTGTGAATGAAATAAAACAAACCGTATTTCATATTTCTAAATTAAATCAATACATGGTACATCCACAGCTGCCAAAACCAGTTTGCCTCCAAAATATATTTTCATTACAGTTTCAGCATAAATGTTTTAATATAAGAACATTCAGTGAAGTTGTCAGAAAACTTAACTGTAGGTCGAATCTTGTTCGCCCTAACAACACAAATAATATCTCTTTTCTAAAAGGGATTAATTATATGAGTAAGCATAATTTGGCCTTACACATTATATAAATAATATGACTATATGAGATAATGGTATTAGTGATAAATATCTAACAGACTGAAAGAAATAAACAAATCTCCTAAGCTCTGGTATGTTGATTTTTAACAGAGTAATGGAATTTTACTGAGGAGTTTGGATAAGAGGTGCTTGCGTTCTAATTTTTTGTCCAATCACCACTCATTAAACAGCAAGATGCACAATGCAAAACACCTAGGATGGTTCTGGGAAGTTTCACTGTATCTTGAATGCTGAGACTATAACATTAATAAATCCTTAGGGTTTTACGCTTGACAACAGCATCTATTTCTAGGGGACATTAATTACAGTCACAGATTTCTTGGTTACTTTACTTAGAGCATGATAAACTCACATTTGTGTCTGTTAATGGATTAAAGAAAGATCTAAAAATATATTATTTTCTTTTGTATAAACAACTTCTTCTACAGAAGGTTTTGAATTCAGAGAAAGCAGATCATTTAATTTTGTTTCTTTTAATTTCACGTAAGTGCTTCACAAAACAATTATATGTGATTACATACTCATGTGATTACCTAATAAAAAAACCCAATATAATTTTACCCCATTTTCTTTCAAAATTTGCACCTGATTGATTGAATATTTTAGAGCAATGAATTTAATATGTTCTATACTCCTTACTAAGGTGACATTCCTGTAAGCCTGAACCAATAGAAATGGAATAGATTTCAGTTTTGAGTTAGAGCTGAAATAGAAATTTCCAACGTTTGGGAAATTCCAATATTTAAAAAAAAAAAAAAAAACCCAAAACCTCCAAATTTGGACCAAAAAAAATCAAAATATTCTGAGAAATATTCCAGAAAAGTTAAAAAAAAAAGTGTTGTATCAATTGGTAATGTCAAAACATTTAGATATTAACAATGTTCCTGGATCAAAATATTTCATTTTGGTTTGTTCAACCAAAGTGAAACATTTTGTTTTGGCTTGGTTCAGTATGAAATTGTGTACCCCTTACCTATGAGACTGTCTCATGGGGGTTATAGTTTGACTGCTGCATATCCCCATTGTCTTCTCTGGGCCAGATTCTTTGACCAGGCAACATGACCACATGGACTAATGATGCACCACATCTGCTCAATCATATGAGAGAGTGCTGTACATCATGGGAGATGTAGTCCAGCTAGGAAAGCCAGCCAATAGAAAAGAGTGGGGGTATGAGGCACCACATCAATTAAAGTGGATACAGATTAATGTTGATCCAGCCTGACCCACAAACAAAACAAAACAAAACAAAACAAAAAAACAACCTTTCAGTTTGGTTTGACAGGCCAAAAATGTTCTGATTTGGCTTGACCTGACACACAACAAAATATTTCATTTTAATTTTTTACTGGGAAAATTGAAAAAAAAAAGTAAAATGGAAATTTTTCATTTTCCACAAACTTTGTTTTCCATCCAAGTACATTTTAAATGGACAATTTCCAACCAGCTGTATTCGGAGTACTAGAACTTGGTGCAAAATAGTTATCAGTCAACAAAAACCTAAATTAATTTAACCTTTTATTAATGTATTCTGGATGTATAGAGTTATGAAGATAGTGATAATGGTTGCCTAATGAAGGTTACATCAAGCTTTTCTCCTTGACAGGAGCTTCAAATTTCACTGGGGCTGACACAAGAATTTATTTATTTGTGTCTGGCTTTTTTGTTTCTTTTAAACAGGAAAGTGTTTTTAGGCATCTCTGCTTTGTTGACAGTAACTGGCCACAGACACCTGTCCTTGGGGGAAAAAGCAAAGGCAGGAAAAACTCCACACCCTTCAGAATTTTGCATGGTTTTCCCTCCAATTTTGTACCCTGTTTAGAAACATGAACATTCAAATGGCTGTGTTGGAAGTATAAACATGTTTCTCCCCAGATCTTTTAGCTTTTCTCTTCAAAAAGGAAGAATATAAACTGTTGTGGGAGGGAAAGGGGGGGGGGGCAAGAAGAACTTGAACAAGACTGCTTAGCTTCCTCATTGATGGTGCATGGCTGACGAGCCAGGACAACACCTCAACAGTGAAAAGGTTGCTATTTTAATGTTTGGTTGGGCTAGAACAGTTGTTCTCAACTAGAGGTACGTGTACCCCTGGGTGTACATACAGGTCTTTCAGAGGGGTACATCAACTTATGTAGGTGTTTGCCTAGTTTTACAATATACTACATAAAAAGCAGACACAAAGTCAGTTCAAACTAAAATTTCAGACAGACAATGAGTTGTTAATACTGCTCTTTATACTATACATTGAAATGTAAGTACAATATTTATACTCCAGTTGATTAAGCATTTTTTCATTAACAGTGTGCTATGACTTATTTTTATGTCTGATTTTGTAAGCAAGTAGCTTTTAAGTGAGGGGAAACTTAGGGGTATGCAAGACAAATCAGCTTCATGAAAATGGGTACAGTAGTCTGGAAAGGTTGAGAGCCACTGGACTACAGTTTACTTCATTGCCCTTCTCCAGTGCCTTTCAAAAAACAAAACAAAAAAAAAACAACAACTCCACAACTTCCATAGAAAAGCACCTGGAGATCCAGAATTCACTCACTGACGATTTTTAGTAAGGATTGAACAGTGTCAACCTCCCTATAATCAAGTCCAAAAGAATAAAAGGAATGAACTTAATTATTAAATACCAACTTTATAAAATCTCATAATAAAGAAAAATAATAAATAAATTATATTTTACGACATAACATGGCTACGTTATAAGCCACATATATTATCTGCACAGTGGTATGTAAACATAAATAAAGAAAACAAATTAAATCTGAACAGGTCAATCCCCACAGAAACACAACGAGAAGAAATGCAGATTTTCCAAAAGCTTAGGTTGAGTTCACCTGTCTCAGTCAGAGTTTTTGATCACCAAATCTATACAGGCTGCTGAATCAAAAGCAACATTTTCCCTCCACTTACTTGAAGAAATTTTCAGCTGGAATCCATGCAGATTCTTTCTCCTCCTCTGCTGAAATTACTCAATTACCTACTCAGCTAACCAATTAACCAACTGCTCAGTGAAGTACATAGATTTAAAAAAAAAAAACAACAACCCTGATACAGGAAAATACAAGACCAAAAACAAAAACATCTTAATGATTCTTTCCCCATTATCACATTTATGTTATAGGCATAGCTATAGGGTGTGCAAAGAGGAATAAGCATGGGGAGAAGTGCAGCCAGAATAGGGGCTGCAACCTGGCGCATTCAAGATAGATGTGTGCCATGTTCTCCCTCATGCCGCAAAACGGGCAGGCCTTGGGTATATGGGTGAACTGCGCCAGGTGCACACGAGTGCTCATGGCTCCATGAAGGAGCCACCAACCGATGTCCCCGGCGGGCTGTGGGACCAAGGTGGAATAAAGGCTGGCCCACCGGGGCTCCTCACCCTCTTGAGGTGGAAGATAGTTCCGCCATTTGGTGTCGGGGCAGGACGCGAGGGTGAGGAAGTGCAGTGTGTGGAACATGAGTGTGTACAGATGGTTTCTGGACACGGTTCGAAACCGGATTGGCTGCAAGGTATGCAGCCAGCTTGGAGTGTGGGAGCGGGGAGGCCGGGGGCGGGGGGGGCTCACAGAACAGGGGCCGAAGAAAAATGTTTGGAGGGCCAGGGGTAAGGGGTGGGCAGGGAGCACCCTCTTGCAGGGCTCGCCACAGGAAAACGAGAGAATCGGGTGACAAGGCAGCCTTCACCTCCTGGAGTGTGCGCCTAGGGGTCGGAAGGGTGGAAAGCCCCATGCGTCGACTGATCACACGAGGCATCACCCAGTCCCCCCGCTGTAGTCCAGGAGGTCTCCGTCTCTGGTGGTTTCTGCCAGGACCAACCTCCAACACACCGAGGGAGACTCCACCACCTGCACACGTAGATCAAGGTTGTGTAGCAGGGGCTCCGCTAGGAGGTCTTCCCCCTTGGTGGCCAAAAAGGACCTGGTCACTGAAAAAAGCTTCCAGGTTCGGAGGAGGTCCTGGTAGAAGACCGGCAGCTCGGCGACATCTCGCGGAAGGCTTCTCGGATGGAGGAAAAAAAAAAAAAGAGGTGCCAGTTATATTGGAGCCCTCGGAGGTGGCGGAGGAAGGCGTGCGCCAACGTGCTCCACGCCGGACTACCTGCACCATAAAAGAGCCTCTGCAGGGCCTGGAGGAAGAAGACATGGACCAGGCTGTACAAGCAAACCAGGCCCTGTCCTCCCTCCTCCAAGGGAAGACTCAGGACCCCTGCAGAGACCCAGTGTAGCCCCGGCCAGAAGAACTCCAGAGCCATCCTCTGGAGCCTGGCCAGGATCCTCAGGGCTGGGCTCAGGGTGTTAAGCCGGTGCCAGAGCATGGACAGGACTAGTTGGTTCTGCACTAGCACCCTCCCTCACAGGGAGAGACACCGAAAAGTCCTGTCCATCTCCGGAGCTGCTCACCCACCCTGGCCTCCAAATCCTGCCAGTTCTCTAGCGGAGAAGGATGCAGGCACTTCCGAGAACTCGGCCAGAGAGAGAGGTAGCTCTAGCCAGTCCCGGTCACCTGCGCTGACCATCGGGAGTCCGTCCCAGAGCACTCTGCAAGCGGTAGGATTGGTCGGATCCGGGGAGAAAAGATGTGCGTAGAAGTTCTCAGCCCTCTCGCACATCTCCGCTGGATCTGTGAGGAGGGTGCCATCCTCCAATAGAAGGCAGGTGACGTGCTTCTTGGCCCCCCTCTTTTTCTCCAGGGAATAGAAGAAGCGGGAGTCACGATCCATCTCCCCTAGGAGGTGGATGCGGGATCGAACAAAAGCACCCCGGGCCCGATGGTCGTCGAGGGCCCGGAGCTCCTCCCACTTCTCCCAGCACGCTCTGCAAAGGGATGGACCCTCAGGACTGGCGACCAGACACCTCTCTAGCTCTAAGACTTCCCGTTCCAACTGCTCTATTGCCGCATCCCTCCATCGGCTGGTGCCCCAGGTGTAGTTACAGCAGAGGACCTGGGCGTGCACCTTCCCCAGATTCCACCACCATCACGCCAAGGGAAAGGCACGCCGCTGCCCTCGCTAGGCCAGCCAGAACTCCCGGAAGGACGCCATGAAGCCCACATCCTCCAGCAAGCTGTTGTTAAAATGCCAATAGGCCGGCCCCAGCCTCTCCGCACGGAGAGAGGCCGTCACAGTGACCAGATGGTGATCTGAAAAAGGGGCCGGCCGAATGGTGGAGGAGTGGGCCCGTGAAAGATGGAAGCGTGATGATTAGATGCGGTCCAACCGGGAGTGGCACGACCGATGGGCCTCCACCCGGACATAGGTAAATGTTGAGACATCGTCGGTTGGTGGTCGAGCCAGACGTCCACCAGGGAGAGATGGTCGATGATCTCCCCGAGTGGTCCCGCTCCTCGAGGGTGGCATTGAAGTCCCCGCCCAGGACCAGGTACTCAAGGATCCAAGGAGCCGAGGAAAGCGGACGCCTGCTGATAAAAACGCAGCTGCTCCAGGCCTGATGTTGGGGCATAGAAGTTAATGAGATTGACTACAAACCCCTCCATGCGGAGGTGCAGCAGGCGGCCTGGCAGAACCTCGGCGACCCCCAGCACCTCGGGCCGTAGGTCGGGGGAGAACAGGGTCACCACTCCAGCCGTATGAACTGTGAGATAGCTAAAATAGACCCTGTCCCCCCACTCCAGCCGCCAGCTGTCTTCGGCGGCCGGATCCATATGGGTCTCCTGCAGAAAAAACCACAGAGTACCCCCCACTCCCAAAGGAAGGAGAGCACCTGCGGAGACCCATCCTGCAGCCCCAGGTGTTCAGTGTTGCAAAGGTGATAGGTGCCATAAGGAGGGCTGGGGGAGATCCTTGCTGGCAGGGACGCTCATGGCCCCCAGTGGGCCATGCGGCAAACCGTGACCTACCCCGAAGGTGAGCAAGGAGTCACGGAAGCCGCGGGCCCAATGGTAAGCCACGGCACACTGCTTCCCGATCCCCTTACCTTCCCCCATGTCAAGGTTCCTCCCCCACTCTGAACTCTAGGGTACAGATGTGGGGACCTGCATGAAAAACCTCCTAAGCTTATCTTTACCAGCTTAGGTCAAAACTTCCCCAAGGTACAAAATATTACACCCGTTATCCTTGGACTGGCCGCTACCACCACCAAACTAATACTGGTTACTGGGGAAGAGCTGTTTGGACGCATCCTTCCCCCCAAAATACTTCCCAAAACCTTGCACCCCACTTCCTGGACAAGGTTTGGTAAAAAGCCTCACCAATTTGCCTAGGTGACTACAGACCCAGACCCTTGGATCTTAAGGGCAATGAACAATCCTCCCAACACTTGCACCCCCCCTTTCCTGGGAAATGTTGGATAAAAAGCCTCACCAATTTGCATAGGTGACCACAGACCCAAACCCTTGGATCTGAGAACAATGAAAAAGCATTCAGTTTTTACAAGAAGACTTTTAATAAAAAATAGAAGTAAATAGAAATAAAGAAATCCCCCCTGTAAAATCAGGATGGTAGATATCTTACAGGGTAATTAGATTCAAAAACATAGAGAACCCCTCTAGGCAAAACCTTAAGTTACAAAAAAGATGCACAGACAGAAATAGTTATTCTATTCAGCACAATTCTTTTCTCAGCCATTTAAAGAAATCATAATCTAACACATACCTAGCTAGATTACTTACTAAAAGTTCTAAGACTCCATTCCTGTTCTGTCCCTGGCAAAGACCAGCATACAGACAGCCACAGACCCTTTGTTTCTCTCCCTCCTCCCAGCTTTTGAAAGTATCTTGTCTCCTCATTGGTCATTTTGGTCAGGTGCCAGCGAGGTTACCTTTAGCTTCTTAACCCTTTACAGGTGAGAGGAGCTTTCCCCTGGCCAGGAGGGATTTCAAAGGGGTTTACCCTTCCCTTTATATTTATGACACCCCATGAGGGCCCGCACAGCCAGGAGGACTTGATAAAAATCAACCCATCACTGAAGAGCGAGCTGCACCTTATTGCGGGAGCCACAGACATCTTCTAGGAACTCCTGCAGCTCCTCTCACAGATGATGGGGGGGGGTCATTGGCCCCCGGTCATCCTCCGGTGGGGCCCTTGGCACAGCGCCGCGGCCCACCGAGATGGGTATGCAAGGGGCAGACCCGCAACGTTGCGCCCGATGGGCCGGTGCCACGTGGCCCGACTCAGACCCTGGCTCAATGGGGGGCGGCAGAGGGAAGATAGCAGCCCCTAATGGGTCGGGACAGGGAAACCCAAAGGCTGCTCCCTGGGGATCACCGTCCGGAAAAGGGAAGAAGATGGCCCCAGGGGCGGCAATGGCATTGTGGGAGGTGGAGGGGATACAGACGGGGTCAGAAGTAGGGGCAGGGCAGGGGTCAGGAATAGGGTTGGGGAGAGGGGCAGAGCAGGATCCTGGGCCCCAGTAACCGGGCTGCCAGGAGGTGACTCCCCTCGGTCCAGCTCAGAGATCTGAGGGATGGGGAGAGGGTCCCCAGTGATGCCGGGCTCAGGCTCAACAGCAGGTGTGACAGCCACGGTATCAGGAGGTGGGTAATTTTCCACCAGGGCCTCGGCCCGAGAAGGAAGTCGGTTGTCCCACGCCAACGGGAGATACCCCCTGGTGACTCGGGTCTGGCTGCGAGGCACTGGCCATCGCCTAAACTGGCTCGGTAGCCATCAGTGGAGCGCCACCTGCGGCCGGACAGGTCAAAGAGTCCAGGGGACCCTTGGAGGCAGGAGCAGAAGCAGTGGTCATGGGGAGGGGGCATGGGGAAGGGGGGGTAAGGTCGCTCAGGTCGAGGCCCGCTGGCAGAGGGTCGTCCTCCCCCTGGGTGACTGGGGTCAGACCCAGGGCCTCGATCTCCTCATAGATGGAGGGGAGATCACCTCCCACCACCCCGAGGCCCTCCCCACCAGTGCCTGGAGCGACACCTGCTTTGGGGCTCGCATGGGCTTCAGATGGTAAGAGGGCGGGAGAGGCTGGGGGTGGGGCAAGGGAACCAAGGGGCTAGCTGTAGGGCTGGGGTGGGACAAACAAACCAAACCTCAGAGGGAAGAGGGCAGGGCTGGCAAACAAACTGGACTCGCAAAGGGCTCAGGCAAAGAAGCTGGGGGGGGGGGGGTAAAGGGCGGTAATCGTAGGGGGCCAATCCAAAAAAGGTGGGGGAGGGGGACGTGCACCCAGGTGCACTTGCAAAAAGTCACAGAGCTGCATGCCCAAAAGGTGGAAACGGGTGTGGCAGACCAGGCAAGCAGCTGAGTCCTAGAGGCAGGAGCTTGAGGCAGATGGTATGTGGCTGGTGAGGGCAGTAGAGGGGGCAACGGTGGTGGTGATACACAGATAGACCGGGGGGAGGGGCAGGCTCCGCACCACACCCCCTACGTCCCCACAAACACAGTCAGGACCCCCACCACAAAAGCACAGTTCGAAAGTCACTCAGTCCTTAGTGGCCCCTCCACAGCCGTCTCCAGAGTCTCCGTGCACTCCCCCAGCACCCAATGGTCCTATTAGTCCTCTTCCTGCCCCAGGATCCAGCAGCTCCCTAGGACAAACACAGTAGAAGCAGCAGCTCTAGGAGCCCTGGCAGCCAGGCAGGAAGGACCCCCACAGGTGGTAGTAGTGGGGTCCTGATTTTTCCCCTCCAGAGGTGGGGGGAGGAGGGGCAGGCTAGTAAGCCCCCCCCAGCAACAGTCCTCTGAGGAAGGAGAGAGCTCCAGCCAGCAGCAACAGCCCAGGGCAACCAGCTAGGCAACCCAAGTGTGTATGTACGTACGTACGTACGTACGCGCACGCACGCACGCACACTCTGAGGCTCAAAAGCCAGCCCCAGGAGGGAGCCAGGGCTGAGGCCAAGAAAAGCTAACCTGATTGGGGAAATGGCCACAGCTGGGCCATGCCCCAATCAGGCCACATTTGGGCCTATAAAGGGGCTGCTAGGCTGAAGCTTAGTTAGAGGCTCTCTCAGTGTTTAGAGAGGAAAGGGCTTGGCTGTAGGGATTTGAGGGAATGTGTAGATTAGAGCAGGGATGAGGGGGAAATGCTTTTGAAGCAGGGGGGTGGCTCTGGTCTGAAAACCCCCAGGCTGCAAGACCTAGATTAGGGCCTATTAGGTACTGGTGTTGCAAGGGTGTAGTTCATAGGTAGACAGAGGCAGCAGGTCTAAACCCCTGCACCTGTGATGAGTGGCTGATGCACTGTAGTCTGCCTTGGGGAGCAGTGCTAAGCAATGATTGGCAGTCGCCAAAGGTGAGGTGGGGGTCCCTCAGGGATTGTTGGGGTTTACTGTTGGGGGCAGCACCCCAGTGGGAGGAGGCACTGCATACTGGGAGGGACTGGGGCTGGTAGTAAGGTGGGTCACCAGATGGCAGAGGGTGCTCTAGAGGCTGATGAGCTAATTCCCAAGGACAACTAGCAGGAGGCGCTGCCAGGTGAGTCTGGTTTTATTACATGTTCCTATCTCAAATCTGGACAGAGTGAAATGTCTGAAATTTTGGCTAACTGACTATCTGAAAAACATTTTGGATCAGATAAAATCAAGACAAACATTCAATTTGATCCTAAGTTAAAAACTGAAATTTTCATTCTTCCAACTTTTTTACATTGATACATTTAACTTTTTTTTTCAAATTAGAAGATTCTGAAAACAAATCCTTTTCTACAAACACTTTCAGTTTTGATGAATTGGCATTTTCAGATGGGGTGGGGGGGAACTTCTTCATCAGAAAATTCCTAACCAGCTCTGTTTAGGCCCCAATTCTAAGCAACTAGTACCTAATTAATATATTCATTCCAAAAGGTTTTAGGGCTAAATTACACCACCTATATTCATTCTGATTAGTTCTTTACTATCTGAGTCGAATGAGACTACTCAGAGTAAAATATTGTTCAAATGCGAGTAAAGGTGGCAGAATTAGGAAATGAGGGTCCTCACTCCCTTGCAAGAGGCATACAGCATGTCATAAACTCTGAGGTTAGAGTAAGGACAGTTATTCCCAATGTAACTGTTTTCAGGTGTCCTCCCAGTTACATAGAGGCAAACTTGGGGATTACTAATCTTGATCCATGTGCCCAATTCAGAGGGGAGGGGGAAGCCTATATTGGAATCATACTATCCCTTGTAGTTCACATGTGCCTTGAGATTAAGAAGTGCAATCTTTAATTGGTGCACTTAGAGAGAAGTATGAACTTAAAGTTGTTTTAACAAAAGTATACTAATTTAGTAGATTGGGCCAAGCCAACCCCACCCCACTTTTTAATTACTAGATATGGTTTAAGAACACTACAAAAGATAGAATAGTGTTTTCATGATTGCCTTGTTGGGAGTTGGGAAGGAACTTTCCTCCAGAGCAGATTGACAGTGATCTTGGAGTTTTTCCACAATGTGTGGATGAGGCTCACTTGTCAGGATTATCTGGGCATATCCCATTTAATCATTTCCCTACCATTGCAGGGGCCTTGAGCACTGGTGCACCTTGATCCTTCCTGTTCTCCATCTGTGACACAATAGTTTAGTCTCCTGTAGGTTTCATTTACTTTGGTCTCATTTCAATTGTTGGGTTTAGTGTAGCCTGTCATATTCAAGAGTCAGACTAGATGGTCTAATGGTCCCTTCTGGCCTTAAACTCTGACTTTATGATTCACCACTCTCAGGCTGAATTCCTGAACACTTTCTCTTCTTTAATCTCCAGAGAGTCCTGGCCCACTCTCATTGACTTCAACAGGGACAGGATTTCACTCTACTATTAGTAGGCGGCCTATGGAAGTGCCCATATATAGGTTTGAAAGGTTCAGATTTTGGTTGGAAAACAACAATTTCACTTTACACTCTCTAATAGGAAAATTTAATAGATTCTCAAGCAGCACTTTTCTTGAGTTTTGATTTAAGGATATTTTATTTGTGTGTATTGGTGTGATGTTGGCTATTTGTATTTTAAAGGTTACAAGGCTTTCACTTTGAATCTCAGTGTCTACTGTCATTAAATAATTTTCTGATCCTCTTATTGTCTGACACTCCCCATAATTTCTCAAAACTGAAAATAAACACTGATATTAATGTGTTGAAATAATTATTAGAAATTCTGCCAAGCAGACTCGTGTGTTAGGAAATTCCCTGTGGAAACAGCCTTGCTTATTTGGATTATGATTTTAATGTTCTCTTTTTTTTTAGAACACAAGACTGTTCTGTTCACCATAATTTCTTAACATCACCACCTCTAATGGTATCTAAAGATGTTTGATGTTGACTTTTTGCTATGATTTCGAGAGAGGCTGCCAATCATTAGGATATCTGTTAACCATGCTGGTTAAACCACCTGAAAAACTGAATCTATCATTAAGTTAATACTTGAATAATGAAGTTTGAAGCTAAAAGTAGTGTCCAGAAATAATTGCTAAAATTAAAGTGTGTATATATAATACAAATTTGTATTATAATCTTTCTGCGGCAGGAGAGGAGTTTGAGACTGTGGGAGTCACCAAATGGTGCTGCTACAGATTGATATACATATGCTTGTCTGTATAATCTGATAAACAGAACATCTTGGTGGAATACTTGCTGTTGTGGTCCAATAGTTTTTAACCTATTACTAGCAGAAATTTGTTCTGCCTTATCCTTACTTTCTGAATTATTTCATATAACGACAGGATGTTCCTGTGCAAGTGAACAAAAACTTATCAGAAGGAGGCGCTGCGGTGGTGAGTCCCACCCTGTTACACTAATAAAAAAGGAAACTATTTTTTCAGTACAACAATATTTGTTTTTGCATATCTTGTCAAAGTGATCATCAATGTGACGGGATGTACCAACCTCACACCAGGTCCAGACCAATCACTGTGGGCCAAGGAGACAGTGCCCCCTCACCACTGCTGCACATGCTCCAGGTAGAAGGGACAGATAAAAGGAGAACAGCCCAGATCAATCTGGGCTGGTTGAGGAGGAGGAAGGATGTGTGCTGCAGGGGCACCTTCAACTTTCCCAAATGATGATGGGAACAGTGGATCCGGATGGGAACCATGGATGACCAGCCAACCGCAGCGACTGACTGGGACACTGAGCTGCTGCCAGTCGAGGAGGTACCCAAGATGAGCCTTGTGGTAGGAAGTGACCCAGTGAATGTGTTAGAAACTGATGCTTAAATCCTTAATTGGGAATTTCCCAGCTTCATAGGGCCCTGGGTCAGAACACTGTGAAATAGGGTGGGCCTGCATTCCCCTATGCCAACCCCCTCTGTACTTGTGACTAGTGTGGTTACTTGGGGATACAGCCACTGACTGCTTGCTGTGCCTCATCTAGGGGCTACAGACTGATTGTTTGCTCTGCCCTCCCCAGGAGGCATAGACAGAGTTTCCTGGGCCCCACCAGGGGCCCTGAGTTCCCCTCAGAGGAAGTGGAAAGTGCTTGATCCAACAGGGAGTTGCAACGAGTGTGCGCGCCAAAGCCACACTAGGCCAATGGGGATGTCCCACTGAATACGCAGGGCCCCATTTACAGTACAAATATTTGGTTTGTTAATTATTGGTCATGTTGCATTTACAGCAAACTATTTTGAATTTATTTTGGAATATGATTTTAAAGAATCAAATTAAAATTAAACACAACCAAACAATACAATAAATGAATATAAATGAAGTAATTAAATTGAATTTATGTGAAGATTAAAAAAAACAGGACTCAAATTCAACATTTCTTTTAATATGTAACTTGATTGCACACTTTATTCATGTGCTTTGTTATATTGCCATGTAGCCCCCTTTGTTTTTATAACTTCTTTTGGTAACTCAAACTTGAAACATGGCACAGGATTTGCCAGTTTCACTTGAATAATATGGGACAGTGTCTCATCTAACCCAAGGTTTGGTCTGAATGGTATCAGTTTTTCCCCCTCTCAAATGCAGGAGAAGAGGGTGTTCAGTCTTTTTAGAAAGAAAAATAGACAAGCCTGGCAACTCTGGACAGTAATGGGAACTTGAGAAAATGCTAAAATATACCCATCCAGTGTCCATCCTGTATGCCACAGTAGTGTTGTCATTTTGTAGTGCTGCCTCATCCCAATACACACCGAGGGATGTCTGACTTCTGTATAAACTTGTAATCAGCAAACTCTTCTTGCAGTTTCTCTATCTCAGGTGAAGAGAGATTGAACATGTGCTTGTATCAATCTGTTCAAAAGTGCAGTTTTCCCTAATAGCAAAGTTCACAAATGCTGCCATCTTTAACATTTCATAATTCAAAGGTAGCGTCTCACATGCACACTTGGTTACACTAGTATAGAATGCACTGGCTGCACAAAAGAACTTCTGTTTTTCAAGAGGACTAATCTTCAAGCTCTTCCAACTTCTGTACAACCTGTTTTGTGATCAAATCTACAAACAGATGTGTCTGGAAGCTGATTGTCAGAATTAGCAAAGTCTGCATCTGTAAATAAGGCAGCATTTTTGATCACTTCCACCTGAGTAAACTTTCCTAGTGGCAGGTTTCAGAGTAGCAGCCGTGTTAGTCTGTATTTGCAAAAAGAAAAGGAGTACTTGTGGCACCTTAGACTAACAAATTTATTTGAGCATAAGCTTTCGTGAGCTACAGCTCACTTCATCGAATGCACCCTAGTGCAAAAGTAGAAAGCATACTGTTAGGATATAGATATGCAGGCCTGTCTGTAAAGGCCTATACGCTAAGAATTTAGGTGTACTCTTATCACTTGGCTAGTTATAGAGGTATAAAAGAATCAAAATCACTGTCTGCCAGTGTAAGGTCCTTCTCTTACTGTGACAGTCTGAGGCCCTGTTCTTAAGCTAAGGCCTCTGGCTAAGCAGCAGAGGCAGCCAAATGCTGGGAAGCGACCAGTCACATCCTCGCATTCCAAACTAGTCACATTGAAATAAGGTGCTATTGGGCTGTTAGGAATACAATCCTGTCCTGATAATGCCTGTCCCCTCCAGAAAAAGGGAAGTGCCTAGAAAATGTAAAAGGAAACCTAGTTTGACAGCATCCTGTCTGGCAAGAACTCACTTATCAATAGCTGGGATGTGAAATCCTCATTTATGTTCTATCACTGTAGTCCCCATTTCCCTACTGTTTGTCTGTATAATCTCTCTCTGGTTCTGTGATTGCTTCTGTCTGCTGTATAATTTTACAGGGTGTAAACTAAGGTGGTGGGATATAATTGGTTTAAATCATGTTACAATATGTTGGGACTGGTTAGTTAAATTTCAGTAAAATTATTGGTTAAGGTCTAGCTAAGCAGAACTCAAGTTTTACTATATAGTCTGCAGTCAATCAGGAAGTAGGGGGGAAATTGGAATCATGTTTTGTTAAGGGGGAATGGGAACAGGGACACAGGTAAGGCTCTGTGGTGTCAGAGCTGGGAAGGGGGACACTAAGGAAGGAAACTGGAATCATGCCTGCTGGAAGTTCACCCCAGTGAACATCAAATTGTTTGCACCTTTGGTCCTTCTCACATGAACAGAAAGCAACAATTCCCAAAGTCAAGGGAAGTAAGCGGGTGAAGGAATAACCCCCCTAACACATACCATCTATTGTGTAAAGTTTAACTTCTTTCTGCAGAGAGAAGATACTTATGTACTAAACACTGAGAGTACAGCCTGGTAGAACAACGGATAAACTTCTGTCCTAGGATGCCTGAAAGCCGAACCTTAGTCTCCTGAATCTTGCACAGCTATCTTCAACAGACAAGAAGTAGCTTTTGAGAACTGTGTACTGCTGCAACAATCTGTTAATAGCTATTTCCAGGCTAAACCATCACAGATGAACTTGCTTCAGAATCTGTCAGTATTCAACATCACAAACTACAAAACTCCTCCAAGAATGACTATCATTTTGTGCTTTTGTCAGAGTAATAGTAGTCATCAATACATACATCTTCAACATCAAATCCTGACACTTTAGAAACCTGTGAAGCACCAGCAGTATTGTAGATGTGGAATGGACATCCCCATGAAATACACACACTCTTGCTTTGAAGCAGGGTCTTAATTCAATTATTCTTACCCATGTTTACACTGGCACTGTCTACAGAAAACTCAGCACAGTTATCCCATGATACCTCATGTGACATCATTCATCAATTTTGGATATATGTATATTTGTAGAGGCTGCATGAATACCAGTAGTGAGGCATAAGCCAAGTATCTGTCACAAGATGCTTCTAGATATCAAAAGTCCTTACTGTCAGTGGATTCATTTTTTCTAAGCCTGTGTGACTTTTTTTTTTTTAGGGCTATCAAAAGAAAGAGAAAAGTCTTCAATTTTCATTTGCTTCAAAGGACCCTCTTAGAAATAGGGAGCAATGGCACCATTCAGCATTCATGTTGACTTAGTTCTTAAACATGCATAATGTTGGCAACCTGGTTGTCAGGGAAGATAGCTTTAAACAGCATGGCTCAGGTAGTCTGAAGTAGCATAAGGAATATTGTGCTGAGCCAGCAGAGTTGTGACTTTCAGTTCTGCATGTGTCACCTGAGGAAGAAACATTTTTATTTTGTACATAAAGGTATATTTATAAAAATCCATAATTAAAAGACATTCAAACAGTATAACCAGATTTTCACAAACATGCATGTTAATGATACAAATAGTAAGTGGAATTTTTTGTGATATAAGGATTGCAATTTTGTGTCTAACTTTTTGTATATGTAATATACTGTATTTTAATAATCCTGTTGCCTTGGATTAAAGCATCAGCTAAATTTAGTTAATATTTAACCCTTATGAAGACCTGATGAAAATGATACAGAAAACATTGGACCTAATAAAACAAATCTTTCTGAAAGAACATTGCAAACTGTTTGACAAAATACTAGGAGTAAATGACATACTACCAAAAAAGAGAGATGCTAGCAAACAAATTACTTCTAGGTAACCCAGAAGTGCCCTGAAGAGGGGGGTGGATGATTGATTACTGTTTGTTTATTTATCAGTGAAGAGATTTGCCACAGGTACAAAAAGAATTCAGGGCTCTAAAGACACTGTTCTGCTATTTATGTGGTGTATTTCACTTTCCAGATGACAAGTTACACTTTTTTTTTCTCTCTTTGAGGGCCATAGGACAGCTTTTGGTGACCCAGCATACCTTTTTTTAAAAAAAGTCCTACCTGCCCCTGAGACCGTGAAGGTCATGAATTTGTCCAGTGTGGTTTATATTTTGAACTGTACTTCACAGAATCTGCAAACTTTTGCTCTAGTCCTGCTTGATTTTTGGATGACCTCGTATTTTTTTCAGAGTAACAGCCGTGTTAGTCTGGATTCGCAAAAAGAAAAGGAGTACTTGTGGCACCTTAGAGACTAACCAATTTATTTGAGCATAAGCTTTCGTGAGCTACAGCTCACTTCATCGGATGTATCACGAACGCTTATGTTCAAATAAATAGGTTAGTCTCTAAGGTGCCACAGGTACTCCTTTTCTCATATTTTTTTGACCCTCAAATATTCACCTAGAGAACCTCTGCACAGCCTCTTCCCTCCTCATACACATATGTAGAACATGGGCCTGTTGTCTCCACGGTTACCATAGTACACAAGATTGGACAGCAGCTTTCTAAGCCCAATGCCCGAGACCCTAGACATATTGTCTTTTGCAGCACTTGAGTAAAAATATTTTAAATCTTTATGTTCACTCAGTGCCATGAGATAAGCTTATCAGTGTAGGCGAGTATGACATAGCCCCATGAGTGAGACTTGAAATGATATTCTTGCCTTCTCATATGCAGTCTTTACAAGAAGGGTATTGGAAAAATATGCTGCCTCAGAGACTAAATATTGCTTTCTTTTGTATACAGTCAGAATCCTTGTCCCATTCAAGGGTTATGTACTGTTTTGTACACTCCATGAACCAGTCCCTGAGGGAGATACCACAGCTCTAATAAATTCAGTGACTCTAAAGGTTAATATTAAAGTGCCTGGCTGTAATGTACAATGACTGGTGTAGCTGTCGTCACTGGGGTGAGGCTACTTCCCTTCAGGATAGGAAAGAACCTTTTCAGATAGGCAGAGGTTTTTTCTGGCTCCCTCAGCCCCTTATTTACCATCATGTAAAATGGATTTTAAATATGTATATTACACACAAACACAAAATGCACAGATGTGATGGGGACTTTAACATATTGAAATGAATACTAGACCTCTCCTTATTAACATTTCTATATACATATAACAGTTTACAGAGTGGTCTTGTGTACCCTTCATCTGGCTTGTTATTGTTGATAAAAGCTAATTCAAGTTTGGCTCTTAGATCATGTGTTCCTCACCCTCACCCAAGCACAAAGAAGAAATGATGCTGTTACAGTATCATGGAATAAATGGGTTTATGATGGAACTTTGTCTACATTAACTGCAACCTGACTGCTAATCTGTCTCCCCCAGGATTTACTTCAGCATTCTAAACCTCTGAGCAGCTTTGAACCACTGCCATCAAAATAGACAGACAAACATGCTGGGGAAATATTTTCCTCCTCCTTCCAAATACATGATTTCTCCATACCCAAAATTAACCTGAACTCCAGCTGACTGAATTTTTTTCAGCTAATAGTTTATTCACTGAGAAGGAAAATGAGAGGAAAGTGATCAGGAACAGTCAGCATGGATTCACCAAGGGAAGGTCATGTCTGACTAATCTAATCGCCTTCTATGATGAGATTACTGGTTCTGTGGATGAAGGGAAAGCAGTGGATGTATTGTTTCTTGACTTTAGCAAAGCTTTTGACACAGTCTCCCACAGTATTCTTGTCAGCAAGTTAAGGAAGTATGGGCTGGATGAATGCACTACAAGGTGGGTAGAAAGCTGGCTAGATTGTCGGGCTCAACGGGTAGTTATCAATGGCTCCATGTCTAGTTGGCAGCCGGTATCAAGTGGAGTGCCCCAAGGGTCGGTCCTGGGGCCGGTTTTGTTCAATATCTTCATAAATGATCTGGAGGATGGTGTGGATTGCACTCTCAGCAAATTTGCGGATGATACTAAACTGGGAGGAGTGGTAGATACGCTGGAGGGGAGGGATAGGATACAGAAGGACCTAGACAAATTGGAGGATTGGGCCAAAAGAAATCTGATGAGGTTCAATAAGGATAAGTGCAGGGTCCTGCACTTAGGACGGAAGAACCCAATGCACAGCTACAGACTAGGGACCGAATGGCTAGGCAGCAGTTCTGCGGAAAAGGACCTAGGGGTGACAGTGGACGAGAAGCTGGATATGAGTCAGCAGTGTGCCCTTGTTGCCAAGAAGGCCAATGGCATTTTGGGATGTATAAGTAGGGGCATAGCGAGCAGATCGAGGGACGTGATCGTTCCCCTCTATTCGACATTGGTGAGGCCTCATCTGGAGTACTGTGTCCAGTTTTGGGCCCCACACTTCAAGAAGGATGTGGATAAATTGGAGAGAGTCCAGCGAAGGGCAACAAAAATGATTAGGGGTCTGGAACACATGAGTTATGAGGAGAGGCTGAGGGAGCTGGGATTGTTTAGCCTGCAGAAGAGAAGAATGAGGGGGGATTTGATAGCTGCTTTCAACTACCTGAAAGGGGGTTCCAAAGAGGATGGCTCTAGACTGTTCTCAGTGGTAGCAGATGACAGAATGAGGAGTAATGGTCTCAGGCTGCAGTGGGGGAGGTTTAGATTGGATATTAGGAAAAACTTTTTCACTAAGAGGGTGGTGAAACACTGGAATGCGTTACCTAGGGAGGTGGTAGAATCTCCTTCCTTAGAGGTTTTTAAGGTCAGGCTTGACAAAGCCCTGGCTGGGATGATTTAACTGGGAATTGGTCCTGCTTCGAGCAGGGGGTTGGACTAGATGACCTTCTGGGGTCCCTTCCAACCCTTATATTCTATGATTCTAAGTGTAATTTGGGATTGACAAACTGTTCATAAACACATCAAGTATCAGTGAAATAAAACTGCAGGGAAAAATTCCCCCCAAAATCACATTTCATTTTGACATTTTGGAAATGTTTTTATTTTTTTTATTATGAAATTACATTTTGTTTTAAAATTTAATTAGATTTAACAACAGCAGTAAGACACAAAAATAAATGATTTTTGGGAGGCTGTTATTTTGGTGAAATAAAACAAAAAACATATTTGCCAAGCTCTATTGCTGACACAAGGCCCAAGATAGTAATACTCAGGTCTTGTCTACACTAAAGGGAAAAGTCGATCTAAGCTACGCAATTTGAGTTACATGAACAGCGTAACTCAAGTCAATGTAGCTTAGATCTACTTACCTTGGGGTCCACAATAGGTGATGTCAAAGGGAAACGCTCTCCTGTCGACTCCCCTTACTCTTCCCGAGTACAGGAGTGTGATCGGTGGTCGGTTTAGCGGGTCTTCACTAGACCCGCTAAATTGACTGCTGATGCATTGATCACCGCAGTGTCAATCCTCTGGTAAATGTCAACAAGCCCTTAGTGCCACAGAAGTCACTGGTTAAAGGTTCAATATCATATCAGAACTAGAGACATTAGTTTTATACCACTTAATAAGGGAGATTTCCAGCTGATAAGCATCCACTGAGTGACAGCTCTTAAAAGAGTTTGAGCACAATGAATGTACTTATAAACTTTCTACTGGGCCCTATTTTTATTCCCCCTTATGTATATAGAAAACATCTTTCAAGCCAGTAAAAGCCTTCATATTGGGACAAGCATTTTAAGTCTGACAACCATTTTTACAGTCTCAGATTATTCAGTTAGTTATATTACGTAAATGAATTAAACATTAGGGCAGGTTGAAATTGTCTTCAACAATACTGGTATTTGATGGGAAATTAGGTTTTCAACTCAATGAATATTTTTGTGATGTCTGCTTTCTATGGACAATTTTGTTGTTTTCCCTCAAAAATCCAAGCACCCCAAAATTGAAATGAAATATTTTGATTTGTATATGTAATTGCAATGCCTTATGGGAGTTGTAGTCACTTCCTATTCTCCTCTAGGACTCCCATTCGGACTACATCTAATATGATGAACCACTGCCAGGGACTTCCATAATGCACACTGCCTACTCTCGTCAAGAAGGTTTGTCGTACATCGTGGGAAATTATTATTTGTATAATTGTAGCAGCTGAAGTCCTAGTCATAGATCAGGACTCTAATGTGGTAGGCACTGTACAAATACATAACAAAAAGACAGCTCCTGCCCCCAAAAGCTGAGTTTTGAGCTTGAATTACTGGAAGCTGGACTGAATGGTTCATACTGCTGTTGCAATATAATGCATGTAGGGATGCACAGCATGTATTGGTACCAAGCATTATTACTTTCAAATGTATTCCAAAGTTTTCCGTACAGGTTGAAGCACTTTTTGTGTAATAGCTTAGAAGCAGTATGCCATACAAAGGAAACACCAACTCATATCAATCCATCAAAACAATTAAAGGCACTTTGTCAAAATGATTACTCAAGGAATACTTCTATCTAGATACTTATTTGGCTCTCATCACCATGGTAACTGAGTTCCTTCAAGGTAGAGAATGAACCATCCATTTACATAGTCTTTTTAACCCAACAGAAAAGTAGGAAGCAAGATCTATATAGAGAGCTTCATAGCATCTCTGTCTGGTTGTCTTGATGGATTTTATTCTTCTGGTAAGAATAGTCTCTTATATAAGGCTGAGTAGAGATGGTCTCACAATTCATGGTGAATTTTGGTATTTTTTAATCAATACGTTTCAATATTATTTGACTAACTCTAATTTTGGCATTTTAGGACAATCCACAGTGAAGACATTCCCCTGCTTAAAAAGACTTACCGCTATTCATTTGGCACTTACAGCCAAAAGCTGTCAGTATAAAGCATATACAATATATTATTTTGATTCACTTAAGAACTGTGCTATAGAAGTTGACTTCACATTACTTCATATCAAAATTAAGTGGTAATGGGAAAAGGAGGCAATTAAAAATCTAGAAAAAATAACATTTATGGTGAGAAAATCAAAATTAAGTAGAAATTCTTAAACCCTTATTTTCTAACTTTGGGTTTGTGTAAACAAATATTTTGTTTGCGGCAGGCTGGAGTGTAACTCTACCCCTAACTAGCTTGCTGCATGCTAACTGTATGTGTAGACCCTGCTGATGCACATTGACAGTTTTAGTAGAGTTTAATATACTCCCATATTAAAGTGGGGTAGATCAAAGTGTGCATTAGCAGTGTCCACACAGACAGTTAGTACGCAGTAGGCTGGTGCAGGGTAGATTCAAATTCCAGCTTGACACAAATTAAGTGTTTGTGTAGACATGCACTGTCTTTCACATACATTAATATGATTAAGCTAGTATTATATCTTATTATTTACAGAATCACTTATGTGCATTGTGTTTTACAAACATTTTTTCTCTTATTTGAGGAATTACATGGAGAGGTAATAACTGAATCAACCAGCTATTTCATGCACATAAGTTTTGTGAGCCATTTGTGCTAAAGTTTGCTCTGATATTTCCTGTACAAAATGTTTTTATTATTATTGTTAGTAAATTTCTCTCTCATATTCCAGTGACTCTAATTATTGCACAGATTCTTTCAGAATATATTTTGCAAAACCTGTACTTCCATGGACTTCATTCTTTTTCTATCTCCAGGCAATTTCCAGGGTTTTTTTCCCCCTTCTTTCTCTCAAGGCATGTATAAATGACACTATCCTCTGCAGCAAGGGATTTCTTAAAGGTAGACTTGTCATTTATCTTTGGAGATTAAGACACTTCATAGTAGTTATTTTTAATAGTAATATAGTCCACATGCATTTTGACGTGCCTTGGGTTTTTGTTTTTGTTTTTCCTAGCGTTCCTTGGGGAATTTATATTTGAACCAGGGAGCTCAAAACCACTAGGCTTTTGAGGCTTAACAAAATTGTTTCTCTCTCTCTAAGTGCAGCACTGACTGAGCTAAGTCATGTGCAGCCAACAATATGATATATAGTTCTGGGTCTCTAACACAACACACATCTTGTGCTTTGGGTTCACTAATTCTTTCATAGTTTATTCCCATTGAAGATATTAGATGCTTGGATTTTGTGCCTTGTGATCTCCTGTCTCTCCCTCTTATTTTTTTCCCATCCCCCCTACAATTCTAATCTACTTAGTTCCTGGAAGAACTGGATCTTCTAAAATGTATCATTATTTAAAATATTTAATTATTTAATATGATATCATGAACTGTTTCTTTAATACAGCCTTCAGCTTTTTTGCCATCTCAAGCAGACATTTGTCCCAATTTTTATGGTCCCCCTGGAGGCCAGAGGTAACGGCAGGCTTCAGTCCTCTTCTCTGCCTCCTCGAAGATTGGCAGTTTGGCTTTGTGGATAGCCCACTGGACTATGACTTTGCAAACACAGGTTCCATGTCTGGTTCTGCCATTGACCTGCTGAGTAACCTTGGACCAGCCTATTCCACTCTCTGTACTTCAGTTTCCCCAACTGTAAAATGAATGTAATAACATTGGTCTCCCTTGTAACATGCTTTGGGCGAGATTCACAAAATGAGTTATGTGCCTAAATCCAATATTTAGGTGTCACCGACATTCACAATACCATGGCTCAGCTGACACTGAAGCCTACAGGCAGCTAAAGCCCTCTGAGTTTCCACAGCTATGTACAAAGCTGCTCCACAGATAACAAGATTCTGAGAAAAGGAGTACTTGTGGCACCTTAGACACTAACAAATTTATTTGAGCATAAGTTTTCGTGAGCTACAGCTCACTTCATCAGATGCATTCAGTGGAAAATACAGTGAGGAGATTTATATACACAGAGAACATAAAACAATGGGTGTTACCATACACACTGTAATGAGAGTGATCAGGTAAGGTGAGCTATTACCAGCAGGAGAGCGGGGGGGGGGGGGGGGGGAACTTTTGTAGTGATAAACAAGGTGGCCATTTCCAGCAGTTGACAAGAACGTCTGAGGAACAGTGGGGGAGAGGGGGCGGGGAATAAACATGGGGAAATAGTTTTACTTTGTGTAACGACCCATCCACTCCCAGTCTTTATTCAAGCCTAAGTTAATTGTATCCAGTTTGCAAATTAATTCCAATTCAGCAGTCTCTTGTTGGAGTCTGGTTCTGAAGTTTTTTTGTTGAAGAATTGCCACTTTTAGCTCTGTAATCAAGTGACCAAAGAGATTGAAGTGTTCTCCAACTGGTTTTTGAATGTTATAATTCTTGACGTCTAATTTGTGTCCATTTATTCTTTTACGTATAGCCAGAAGAGTACCCAGAAGTTACCTACTACATGACAGGCCCAACAAAGAAAATAACAGAACGCCACTACCCGTCACCTTCAGCCCCCAACTAAAACCTCTCCAACGCATCATCAAAGATCTACAACCTATCCTGAAGGACGACCCATCACTCTCACAGATCTCGGGAGACAGGCCAGTCCTTGCTTACAGACAGCCCCCAACCTGAAGCAAATACTCACCAGCAACCACACAACAAGAACACTAACCCAGGAACCTACCCTTGCAACAAAGCCCGTTGCCAACTGTGTCCACACATCTATTCAGGGGACACCATCATAGGGCCTAATCACATCAGCCACAACATCAGAGGGTCGTTCACCTGCACATTTACCAATGTGATATATGCCATCATGTGCCAGCAATGCCCCTCTGCCATGTACATTGGCCAAACTGGACAGTCTCTATGTAAAAGAATAAATGGACACAAATCAGACATCAAGAATTATAACATTCAAAAACCAGTTGGAGAACACTTCAATCTCTTTGGTCACTTGATTAGTGACCCAAAAGTGGCAATTCTTCAACAAAAATACTTCAAAACCAGACTCCAACAAGAGACTGCTGAATTGGAATTAATTTGCAAACTGGATACAATTAACTTAGGCTTGAATAAAGACTGGGAGTGGATGGGGCATTACACAAAGTAAAACTATTTCCCCATGTTTATTCTGCTGCCCACCCACTGTTCCTCAGACGTTCTTGTCAACTGCTGGAAATGGCCCACCTTGATTATCACTACAAAAGGTTCCCCTCCCCACACTCTCCTGCTGATAATAGCTCACCTTACCTGATCACTCTTGTTAAAGTGTGTATGGTAACACCCATTGTTTCATGTTCTCTGTGTATATAAATCTCCCCACTGTATTTTCCACTGAATGCATCCAATGAAGTGAGCTATAGCTTACGAAAGCTTATGCTCACATACTTTTTTAGTCTCTAAGGTACCACAAGTACTCCTTTTCTTTTTGCAGGTACAGACTAACATGGCTGCTACTCTGAGAGATTCTGGGAGTCCTTATTCAAGTCCAAACCTCTTCAGGATTCTCAAATTACCTGCCTCTGCTGCCAGTGGAGCCTGATCTATTAGATGTTCTCAAAGGTCACCTATCCTGTACAAAAGTCACCCAGGATGAGCAGGTTGGGAATTTTTGAGGTTGGGTGACTGGCACATGTGTATCTGTCCTCCAGAATACCCAATGGTCCAGTGCTTAGGGCACTGATGTGGGTGACCCCGTTTGAATCCCACTCTGCCTGATTTCAAGCAGAGACCGAAATGCAGGTGGACATCTGTTGATGAAAGTGTTATATAAGAGCTAGAATTTATTGTTTCCAGCACTACTATAGTGCTGAGGTAAGTGATAATCTGTGGCTTCCTTCCCCTCCCACTGTAGGAGTCAAAACTCATCCACTGGATAACTCCATTGACTTAATTTAGAATTACCGCATGGATAAGTTTAGCTCAGATATTAGTCATGGTTACACAACTTTAATTTGAGTTGCTTAAAAAACATAATTAACTTTCACAACACCCTACATGGTGTAAGGCAGGTAAGTATCACTAATATTATGGCAAACCTAATGCACTTTGGAAGACTGAAACACAGATTTATTAACTTCCTACAGTCACACAGTGCATCTGTGGAAGGGTTAAGGTTTGTTTACACAGGGACATCCAAGAAAGTTAATCCAAATTAACTAAAGATATGCATTTGAAGTGGATTGGTTAAATGGCATTAAACCCCTGTGTGGACACCATTATTCAGAATTAAAGTGGATTTAGGCCTAGTCTACATAAGAAAATAAGGTAGGCTTAACTACATCCCCATGTGGACATCATTAGGTTGACAGAAGAATTCTTCCCTCAACCTAACTACTATCTCATGGGGAGATGGATTACTATGCAGACTGGAGAGCCTCTCCCATCGATGTAGGTAGCATCTACAGTGAAGACTGCAGCTGTAGAATTTCAAGTGTAGACAAGTCCTTAATTTGCTCTCGTTTAATTCACTTTGGAGGTTAATTAACTCAACCAAATTAAGATCACTTTCATTCTGAATATGGGCTGGTCTAAACTGGAAACATACATCAGCATAGCTATGTCTTTCAGGGGTGCAGAAAACTCTTACCCCCAGTAAGAGCTAACCCCCAGCATAGATAATGCTAGGTCAACAATTCTGTCAATCCAGGTACCACCTCTTGGGGAGGTGGATTAACTACAATGATTGGGGAACCCATCCCGTCATTGTAGTGAATGTCTACACCAAAGCGCTACAGCCCCAGAGCTGCAGCTGTAGAGTTTTAAGTGTACACATAGCCTAAAGCTGTTCACACAAGGGTTTAATGTGGTTTAACTAATCCACTGTAAATTCACATCTTTAGTTAATGTGGATCAATTTTCCTAGATTTCCCTGTGTAAATAAGCCTTTAGAAATAGATTCCCAAGAGCCCTGATGCCCATCCCCTTGTTTTGATCACTAGTTATCATATCTAGTAAATTAATTACTATTATATTTGCTTAACTTACTAGCTGGTTATTTTATCACTGTTGAATTCTTGTGAGAAAAATTTGCATCTTTTGTTGTAAGAACTTGGCAAATGAAATACTATTTGAAAGTATTGTTCAATGTTTGAGTTTTTCATCAGTTGTCTTATCTTTCTTTCTTTTGCATTTTACAAGCTATTACCAGGAGAGATCAATTGAAATGGGAATTAATTCAGGGAGGGCCTCTGGTCTGTGTTATACCGGAGGTCAGATGAGATGATCACGGTAGTCCTTTCTGGCCTTATAATGTATGAATCTTTTAAATAATCACAGTTACCTTCAGGTCTTGTAAGGCATAAACGATCATTTTTGGGAAATGCTATCATGTCTCCATGGGTTATGATAAAGCTGTGTGAAAAAAGGAAATTCTATTTAAATTTCAAAATATCATAATCTTCCATTAGTTTTATTTTGATTTGGAATTAATCCCCAAACGTGAAAATTATCTACAAAAGGGAAATCCCTGGTGCTCATGGCTCCAGTGCAGCCAAACAAGGAGGATTGCTTTTGACACGGTCTCCCACAGTATTCTTGTCAGCAAGTTAAAGAAGTATGGGCTGGATGAATGCACTATAAGGTGGGTAGAAAGTTGGCTAGATTGTCGGGCTCAACGGGTAGTGATCAATGGCTCCATGTCTAGTTGGCAGCCGGTGTCAAGTGGAGTGACCCAGGGGTCGGTCCTGGGGCCGGTTTTGTTCAATATCTTCATAAATGATCTGGAGGATGGTGTGGATTGCACTCTCAGCAAATTTGCGGATGATACTAAACTGGGAGGAGTGGTAGATACGCTGGAGGGCAGGGATAGGATACAGAGGGACCTAGACAAATTGGAGGATTGGGCCAAAAGAAATCTGATGAGGTTCAATAAGGATAAGTGCAGGGTCCTGCACCTAGGACGGAAGAACCCAATGCACCGCTACAGACTAGGGACCGAATGGCTAGGCAGCAGTTCTGCGGAAAAGGACCTAGGGGTGACAGTGGACGAGAAGCTGGATATGAGTCAGCAGTGTGCCCTTGTTGCCAAGAAGGCCAATGGCATTTTGGGATGTATAAGTAGGGGCATAGCGAGCAGATCGAGGGACGTGATCGTCCCCCTCTATTCGACATTGGTGAGGCCTCATCTGGAGTACTGTGTCCAGTTTTGGGCCCCACACTACAAGAAGGATGTGGATAAATTGGAGAGAGTCCAGCGAAGGGCAACAAAAATGATTAGGGTTCTAGAACACATGACTTATGAGGAGAGGCTGAGGGAACTGGGATTGTTTAGTCTGCAGAAGAGAAGAATGAGGGGGGATTTGATAGCTGCTTTCAACTACCTGAGAGGTGGTTCCAGAGAGGATGGTTCTAGACTATTCTCAGTGGTAGAAGAGGACAGGACAAGGAGTAATGGTCTCAAGTTGCAGTGGGGGAGGTTTAGGTTGGATATTAGGAAAAACTTTTTCACTAGGAGGGTGGTGAAACACTGGAATGCGTTACCTAGGGAGGTGGTAGAATCTCCTTCCTTAGAAGTTTTTAAGGTCAGGCTTGACAAAGCCCTGGCTGGGATGATTTAATTGGGGATTGGTCCTGCTTTGAGCAGGGGGTTGGACTAGATGACCTCCTGAGGTCCCTTCCAACCCTGATATTCTATGATTCTATGACTGCTTTGGAGCCACAAACCCCGGAAGCCCTTGACCCCCTGACTCCAGGGCAGTCCCCCATGCTGGCTACCCCAGAGCCAGAAACCCTGGACTCACCCACTCAAGGGTAGTCTGCCAGGCAGACAGCTAAGGAACTGGGCAAGTGAGAAGACAGGAAACTGGACTGTCAGGTCTGCGATTTAGGTAGCCAGGCCCAGTTGTTAGAATAGGGCAGGGGGACAGGTCCCCATACTAGCCAGAGTTCAGAACCAGGAGGCCAGGAGCCATGTGTCAGACACCAGGAATCAGGCTGAATGAGGAAACCAAGAGTTCAAGACCAGAAGACAAAAGCAAGTAGTGGTGAGTGAGCAGTCAAAATCAGGAGCACAGCTGTACAAACAACTTCCTATTCCTCCCTCTGACTTAAGAAGTGGGAGTGTGCCAATTGTAAGCAGCAGTGTTCTACTTAACAGGGCCCAGAGGTGGAGCCTCCTACTTGATCTGGGTTTCCAGGAGTACTGGTCCTAGCTTATGCCAGTAAATTGTTTGGTGGAGGCTTGAAATGTGATGACCCCCACCTTCCCATATTTTTATGGACCTGGGTTTGAGACCCATTGGTCATTCAATAGACTGTTTTCTATTGGACCTTCACTGAAATCAAATCATCTCTATAAAACATTTCAATTTGAATGAATCTGCATTCCCTGACTGCAAAATGTTCCATAAAAGAATTTCCAACAGCTTGAATTATAAACCTATTATAGAAATTATAAACAAGAAGAAGTTGGTTAAACTTGATAAGAATTTTGGCATTTGCACTAACATTAGCGACAATGAGACAGACACAAATCTACATTAAAAGAACATTATTAAGATTTCAAGGTAAAATACTCAAAAGGTAGGAAATGTCAGAATTACGGTGGTGTGTGCAACCTTAATGTAGCTCTCTTGTGTGTATGCCTTATGATGTAGTCTTTAATTACATGATCACATAATATTTTTTTCCAAGAGGACACTTGACCTCTTCAGTGCACAGGATAGATGGTGCTCTCTTAATGAGTAGCTACTCAAAATTTTGTTTTCTCCTTATTGTTCCATGTGTGGCCCTGTGCCTTAATTATTGTTAACTATTCAAACTGTGCTCCAAAACCAGAGTTATTAATTTCCATGTAGGATTTTTTTCTGTGATGCTCCTTAATATATTATATCTGAGTGCTTCACAAACATGCTGTTCATACACCCCTGTGAGGTGAGGGGGTGGTATTATCCCCATTTTACTGATGGAGAGCTGAGACCCAGTGGGATTAAGAACAAATGTATCCACTAATTTGAATGCCCAATTTGAAACACATAGGAACTGATTTTTCAGAGTACTTAGCATCATATAGCACTTTATAACTTCAAAACACAGATCTCATTGACTTCAGTTGCAGCTGTGAGTGCTCAGTAGTTCTGTAGATTAGTCCTCAGTGTCTCAAATTAGGTACCTAGAAAATGAGGAATATGGAATTAATGACCAGCTGTGAAAAGTTTAATTTAAATGACTTATCCAGCCTGTGTGGCAGATGGAGAGACTAAATCCAGTTGTACAAGCAGCATTTAACTCCCTTAACCAAAACACCACCCTTTCTTTTCCTGCAGTCCACTGCCTCATCCACAGTACACTTTCCAAGTTCTACAACACGTTAAGCAGAGGTCCTGCAAACAACAGTTGCTTATGCTACACAACTCTGACTCATTTCCAGAGCTGCTGTGCAATGGCTGTGGAAAAAGTAGTATACAATCATATATCATGAATGCCTACAGGGGGCCAGGTCAAGGTTGCACAGGCAACCTTAATTCTGGCATTCCCTAATTTTTAAGTGTTTGGTTTTATAACCTTAATGTTATTTTATTTATTTTTATGTAATTTCCTATGTTTTTAAAAAAAGTCCGCTGAAAAAACAAGTGCCATGGAATCAGATTGACACCCACATAGTTCATCAGCAGGGCTGGAACCTTTAGATAGACTGAACAGCTTTTGTCATATGAGCCAAAGAAGTAAATGACAGTGGTAGTAGGTTGTCATCCTGTGTCGACCAGCACTAGAGGATGATAGGACACTTTGTAAGTGGGCTTTACATTTATTTGGAAATGGTGAGACTCAGGGATCTTGAGTTCCATTCCATTGTCTGGAGGGGAGTGTTCTCTAGTGGACACAGACTCTTCTTCTCAGTCCCTCCAAACTTGATCCCTTTTATCTTTTGTCCTCCAATCTCCTGCCTCTGTCTTCCATTCTCTGATTCAGGTTCACTGTCCCCAGTGCTCTTGCCTAGCCAGTCCCAGTTCCCCTACATCTGACTTTCTTGCTCCTTCAGCCTCCAGTTGCTTCCCATGTTAGCCATCCCTTCTCACTCTAGTGCCCAGCTCCTGGGATTTCTCATCCATGTAAATCTTATCTCCCTCACCTCAGTGCCGAGCCTATCTGTTTGTCTAGCCAGTCTCTCTCCCACACTCCCCATCAATTCCCAGTCTCCCCACACCACAGCCAGGCACCCAATTCCAGTCGCATCCACATCACCTTACTCTCAAACAGCCAGCAGCAGTATTTGCCCTTTCATAGCTTTCAGTCCCAGTTTCCCTTCCCCCCCACAACTAGTGGCCAGTCCCTATCTCCTTACCCCCACCTGCATTCTTCCAGTTTCAATCTACTCCCCGCATCCCCTCCACCAGTTCTGTCTCTTGTCCCCACTGTATTTAAATCAGGCAGTTTTCTCCTGCACACTGCCTAAGCCCAGCAGGGAGGTCACTGATTGCACAGGAGAGAGACAGGTTTCTTGCTCTCTGTTCCAGTGCCCAGCCTTGTCCTGGCCTGCAGCAGCCCAGACCTCTGCTCAGTACTGAGCTTGATGAAATCTCTGAGATTTAAGCTGTGAAGCTCTAGCAAGTTTCTATTGAGCATGTGCAAACTATGTTTTTTAAAAGGTTTATCCCTTGACCAAATCTGGGCAAATTTTGAGTTCTTGCTCCAAAGCATAGGAGTATTATAGCTTCTCACAGGAAAGGTCAACAAAAACTTTTGCATGGGCAAAACAACATATTTTTTTCCTTGCCTTTTTCTCAGTGGCTGAACGACTCTAGGTTATTTCCCCCCCACAAAAAAATTAGCCTGAGGCAGACCCTCACCTTGGAAAATTTCAAACCAAGCAGTAAGTCTGGCAAAAGCTATAAGTAGGCAGGGCAGAATTTGTTTTTTTAATTTTGAAAATAATTGTTAGTTAATATTGATACATATTTTAAAGCATTGTTTTCAATTTTTATCAATTTTAATTTTCATAGTATGGGAAATTATGGGGAGAGGTCAGACAATTACTTAATGACAGTAAACATTGAGATTCAAAAAGTTAAAGCATTATAACTATTAAAACACAAACTGTCAATATCACAAGTCAAAATATTGAAAATAAATATCCATAAATCAAATGCTAAGAAGTTCTCAAAGAACATTTTTTCTTATTTTGTCTAGCTGTAAATTTTATCACCACCAGTGGAAATATTTTTTTGTTAATTCGTGTGTATATGGTGAAATAGATGTTTACTGGCATTTATTGATTAAAAATCTAATCCTTACAAGCCTACTTATAAGTAACTGATAACATGGTCTTATAATGGGAAGTGTTGGGCAACCTTAACAATTGGCAGTCCTATGAGCTCTGCCTATAATATTAATACATTCATAAACAAAAACTTCATTTAAAAGGGATTGAGCCTCGTTAAATAATTTATAAGCAAAAACTTCATTTAAAAGGGATTAAGCTTCATTAGCTGTGACTATTCTCTCATGCAGACCCTTAAAAGCAAGGAAATGTCAAGTTATGACGCATCTCTTAACCATACTCTAATATCTACACAGCAGCATGCCTGGTGGCATTGGCAACAGATTCCACATTTTTACAAGGCGCTTCCTTCATCCTCCAACTAAGGAAACACATTACCCAGAACACTTTAGTCTCCTTAACAGTGCAGGGCAAAAACATAAACAAACCTCAGCAGCATGAGCAAATATTCAGATATATGTGGAGAGGTTAAGTACATAGTGTGTTATGCATATGTGGAGAAAGCATTAGGTCATAATTAAGGTTTTCTGGTATATGGTGAAGAGATTAATATATGCGGTATGTTTCTCTATCTGTTGGAGAGAAAAGTAAGTTTTTTTAATGAAGATAAAAGGGCATGTCTTCAGCTGCTGTGAATTATCATTTTATACCAGCTGAGGATCTTGCCCCCAAAAGTCTGAGACCATCATTACAAATGTGGTAGACATTAGGGTATGGTAAAAAGAGGTGCCATAACTTGACAATTCATTGTGTTAGGAAAATGTAATGCTTCTCCAAGCAAAATTCTTTTAAAATAAAGTTTGTGGTTTTGGGGTTTTTTTTTATTTTTTTAATAGTAGCAAGATTAATGATATTATTCTCTCGTGACTTCAGTGGATTGATTGTTCTCTCACAACTTCAGTGGAACTACTCATGTGGTTAAAGTTAACCATGTGCTTAAGAGTGCTCTGTTGGCCTGGTTCCAGAGTGATCAGATTCAGTAAATAGTCTAGCATACTTCAGTTGTTTTAAATACAGCTAAAATAAAACTTTCTTTAAAAAGGAAAAAGGGGGAAATGAAGCAACATTTCCTTCTGATGTCAGTGGAGCAGATTCTCTCCTGTGACACAACTCCCCTCAGCCCATTACAGAGAGGGAGGAGTGGGCATGAGTGAGCCTATTCTAGCTTCCTAATCTTGAGGGCTATATCCAGGCCTGATACCACTTAGAGCTGCTGCCAGGAAGTTTCAATTTATACCTCTGGCCTAGGGTTATTAGTGGACCCTATGCCAGTTAAGGATTGGTGTAAGAGTTTCAACATGTCCTTCCCTACCCCCAACATACATTCCCAGCCAGGAAAGGGAGAAGGGCAAAGATGCATAGCCAAGCAGCAATACATGTGCCAGCAAAAAGTTGCCTTGTGCCAGAGGAATTCTCTGCTAGTGAGTTGCAAATGGATTATGGTCCTTTTTATGCCATTTGAGTTCCTCAAAATATGACACAATATTTCCTGAGGTTAATTTCTACAATAGTTCAACATTGTGAGTGCCCCAAGAGCTATCATTCTTCCACAAAACACAAAGTGGAGTGAGGTGGCTTTTTTGTTTTTTGTTTCAATTTCATCTCTCAGAATTTTGGGGGTCCATTTTTGCACTCTGTGTACAACTGTGTGAAAACATGAAAGTTCTCTAAGCATTTCACTTTCTGTGCTTTCAAAAAGCTCTTGCTTGTAGCTCATCCTATGCAGAGAAAAACATATAAATTGTTGGAGATGTAATCTTGATCTATGGAAAAGAGGCATACATATGCCCTTATGCTAGTTACCTGTCTGGTAAAATGAGATTGCTTCCCAGTGGAACTACATGCATTTCTGCTAGTGATTAACAAACACATAATGGTGTTCCTTAGTAATTTTTATTTAGATGTACAGTGCTAGTTTGACATTTTAAGGTACCAATATATGCAGTGGAAAGGCTCGAGAGTGCATATTCTTTTCATATTATTAATGTTTATTCTAATCTTTAAAAAAAACATACAAAGGGCAGGATAATTATATCAAAACAGAACATGTTTTTCTTCCTTAGGCTGGTGCCTGCAGTACTGCTTATATTTGTCTTTTTTTCTTAAAGAAAAAATCTGTTTTGCAGTTTCCCAGGCTTGATCAAAAGCTTTATTGCATTTCATTAAAATCTTAGTGAAATGAATATATTTCCATTAATTAGGCTGATGTATGATAATGACTGTTGCTTTATAAACCTTTCTGGATAGATTATTTTCCGTAAGGTACCCAGGGAGCAGCTTTAAAGGAATGAAAGACCCTATTTTATATACACACAAAACACCTTATGAAACAATTTGGCAATTTTTAAAATTAAAAAATGAGGCAACCATGGTATTTTTTTATTCCTAATTTGAGCTTTGTGTTTGCATGTCCAGCATTTACCCATACTAATGTACAGACTTGGGTTTAGTTTATATTTTTATTTTTTGGCAGTATTAGGGGAATGGCTGCTAGAAATTATTTTAATCCATGAAAAGGTGCTTCTTAAAATGATGGAATCAGAAATTATATATGCCTTTTGCCAACTGTAGCATCTTTCCTGATAGATCTTATCAGTTTGCCCAACTACTATTTTGATAAAAATCTAACATTTATTTGTTTATTTCAAAGAGCAACTTTGCCCAAGGCACTTTAGAGCTCCTTTATTGAATATCAAATTAATATAGTAAAATGTCTTACAAATAGCTTTCCATTAAAAGAAACAAACAGAAGAGATGTATTTAAAATGCAAGTCCTGATCTCCTGTGAATTGCTGAGCTTTTTCTTGGAGATGCTATGGGTCCTCGACTACCCTTGTCAGTAATTGGAGCTCTAAGTGCTCACCGTCTCTCAGTATCATAACCTGACAATCTTACTTGACCTATTTGGCTGATATTTTCAAAGGGATTTTTGGGTCAATTCTTTTAAACTCCTTGAAAATGCACATCTCTGTTCCCAGCTGTCTCAGGTGAGCATCATATCAGAATAAGGGGTCTGGTCAGTGGGCCCAGTTGTGCTCCTGTTGAAGTCAATGGCAAAACTTATTGAGTTCAGTGGTGTAGGAGCATACCCAACAGGACTTTTCAAGTGGGAAAGCTGCAGTCACTTGAGTGAATTCCACAGCTACCTTTGTATGAACCAGAGGTATCCACTCACGTTGTGCTGTACAAAGAAGTGTAGAATTTGTATCAAACAGTCTAATCAATAGATAGCAATTGGAAGTATTAACTGGGAGGATCAAAAATGGATGCAGGAAGAGTTCTCACTGGCCCTGGCTCCATCCCCTTCTCTCTGTCGCTTACTCTCCCCCACCCTCAATCACTTTCATCAGGCTGGGGCAGGGGTGCAGGAAGGGAAGGCTCTGGGGTGGAACTGAGGATTAGAGGTTTGGGCTTGGTGGGGGGGGGGGGGGGGGGGGAGGCGCTCTAAGCTGGGGCCGAGGGGTTTGGAATGTGGGAAGGGGGCAGGCTCCGCCTTGGGGTGTGGACTCTGGGGTAGGACTGGGGATGAGGGGTTTGGAGTGAAGGAGAAGGCTCAGGGCTGGGGGCCAGGGTGTTACCGCAGCTCCTGGGAAGTGGCCACCAGGTCCCTGCAGCCCCTAGACACATGGGTGGCACCAGGGAGGCTCCGTGCACTACCCTTGCGCCTGCAAGTGCTGCACCCACAGCTCCCATTGGTCTTGATTCCCATCCAATGGGAGCTGCGGAGCTGGCTCTCAGGGCGGGGGGCAGTGCACATATGTAGGAGCAGGATTTTATATTTGTACTATAAGAATTAATGTACGATTTGATCATGCTGCCAGCCACCATTTTTGAATATCAGAAAGGAATGACCCTCTGGGACACTGGTAGAAACGCATCTGACAGACTGCTAGTGTCTGTACTGATGTTAAGGCAGGGACAGACCAGAACAATCCTTATGACTGATTATGGTCATCCTTTTGTTTTAGGATAAGTTATAATGTCTGCTATGGTTTCCTATAAGTATTATACATTGGGCACTCTAATTAAATATACATTTCTTTGTTTTAAGGTTTAGTAAGTAAGAGACAGGATCTTATATTGTATCTATGTTAAGGAGATTAGAGGAATGTCGAAGGCCCAGACCACAATGTGAACTGTTTTGTTTACAAGATTTAATAAGGTTTTATTTACAATGCCTTTCTTGTTCAGCATAAAAACTGTTGTATACCTTTGAGGGTCTCTGTAAAAGACTGTTTGTGTGAATGAGGAATGCATGCATCAGGAAAAGATACGGTGTGAAGGCTATTGTTAAAGTCAGATGGTCAAAGAAGGAGGAGTGAAAAAACTTAACCATCAACCGCATCCATAAGTGAGGAAGGGCAGACTGATGACCCTGAGGTGGAGGCTGACACGCCTAAAGACGAGACAACTGATTACATCAAACCCAGGACAGGATGACCCTCTCAGAGGTGTTTTGAAATGTTAACATCAAAAGATAACACCAATTAAGGAGTAACCGGTCACAAACTGACACAGCAAAATCCACAGACTTCAACAGAGAAAAAAAGACTATAAGGACAGGGTGCTTGCCCATGGGACTTTGGGTTCATCTTGCCACAACTCTAGGAGCATCGGATAGTGACCGACAGAGCCCGGCCCCCCTCTACGACCAATCTGGCTGGCCACTAGATTGATCCAGACTCTGGACTAGTAACTATAAACATCAACTGGCAGGACTCTGTGTGTGTGTGTGTGTGTGTGTGTGTGTGTGTGTGTGTGTGTGTGTGTGTGTGTGTGTGTGACTGAAAAGCATATGCTAACTGCTGTATTCTCAATAAATGCGGCATATTGCCTTTTTCCCTGAAAAAGATCATGTGAGCTTCTTATAAGCAAAACACAGAGCCTCCCTGGTCACCAATGCATCTAGGGGCTGCAAGGATCTGGCGGCTGCTTCCGGGAGCCATGTGGAGGTAGGGCAGGCAGGGAGTGTGCCTTAGCCCTGGGCCCCCACTGCGCCATCGACTGGACTATTAACGGACAAGTTGGCAATGCCAACTGCAGCCTCCAGGGTGCCTTTTTGACCGGATGTTTCGCTCAAAAACTGAATGCCTGGTAACCCTAGTACAGGGGAGCAGAGTAGATATCTTATCAAGGTCCTTTTCAGACCTATGTTTCCATGATTTTTCATGGGAAAACTGAAATATGTTGTGGTTTCTTTTTTGTTCTTCCCAATGAAATCTTTGTGGAAAGCAGACACTTTCAGCTAAATTTTTTGATTAGTCAAAAGCACAATTTTCAGTCAAAAAGTTTCAACAGAAAAATTTCAACCAGCCCTACTTTATTAGGCATGATCTGGGACATCTGAGAGAAAACACAATTCCTTTTCAAAACTTGGAGTAGAGTGGAGACAACTCCCTTTATAGAGGGAAGTATATACAGGTTGCTTGGTGACAGCATGATGGCTAAAGTAGGACGGTGCCATACTAAGAAGAGTTATATAAGCAGTCTTCTGCAATTGAGCAAATTATACCATTGCAGTTAGAAATCGGTTTACCATACACAATCCTCTGCCATCAGACACAGACTCCACCCCTCTTCTGCTTGATTTAGTACAGGGACTTGAAGTTGGGTTTCCTATAGGAGAGGGGAGCACCCTAAGCCCTCAGCTCCTGGATATTCGGTTGGGTGTTCCTCAATCCCTCTTGTTGAAACTTTTCCACTTAATATTAACAATTAAACACTTGATGGTGACTAGGTGTTCCAGCACCAATAACCGCATATGTGAAATTATATTGCTGGCATTTATCATTCAATAAGCCATTAATTCCAAGCCAAGATTTAGAGATACGTTGTACTACTACATTAAGCATTACGTATCGCCCCCTCTCCACCTGGTTACCTCCTTTAATGCCAATCGGCTTACAGGTTTTGATGGACAGGTCTGGGTTTTTTTGGATCCTGCCACCCACTCAGTGGGATGTATCTTCTTTCTTTTTTTTTTTCTATGAAATTATTTGGTGGTGCCTTCACCCCCCTCGCTCCTTCCTGGCAGTGTCACCAGGGCAGCTTGGGCGGAAAATTCTAACTACAGAGTAATCTTGCCAGCTAGTTGGAGACTTCCAAGAAATAACACAAACACATGAAATTATATTTAACACAATAATTATATTAAACAGGAGACAAATACAACATAAAAGGGTAAAACACTATTTTTAGGGTCACCAGTGCCCACACTGCAAATACCCGTGACTTGATGTAACAAATGTAAAATGAGTGTCCCGTTGGTATGCGTACTTTGCTGGGGCCCTTGATGACATATAACCATGAAATTCTTCTCTGCAGGGGTTTAGCAGCGTGGCTGACTGGGTTCAGTACAGCCCAAAGAACTCACAAGTGGGAGAAGGTGGTAAATCCCTCCACAGATGTAATATGCAGCAGATTATAAAATCCTCACACCCTTACTCCCTGGCTTGAGGACACAGTTCAGGGAGTAGGGGGTCCCCAAAACAAATTCCCTGACTAACTAAAAGATGGTGCACTCACAAACTCCATGAATGATCCTCAGGTTCAGAGATGACTCTGGACTCCTCAGTCACTGCAGAGGGGCTGCTCTCTGCTGGCAGGGATCCTCCTCAGGCAGGAATCAGGCTGCGTCAGTCCCAGGATTTCCCCTCACCACAAAGAGGTGCAGAGCTCAAGGTGTAGGTGTAGGTTTCCCTCGCTGGCTCCAGACTGACTACAAAATGGCTTGTCCCTGGGAGGGCCTCTCACTTCCTATTGGTTGCTGGGCGGACTCTGAGTGTGCCTTGGCTCCCTCTCCCTACCAGGGACAGTGTGCCTCTCCCTGAGCTGCTGGCAGTCAAAGTCCCAGGAATCTATGTAATCTCCTTGAGGGTCACAATTACAAGTTGTCTCAGACGATCTCAACAGGAGCCTCTGAACGAAAGCAACTTTAAAATTACTGTGAGACAAAAATCATTAAAAACAGCTGTTCAATGGCTCTTGTAGAGTAATATGTGTGGATTTGAAAGTAATGATATTACTTTTAATACTTTGCATTAATTTTGTCATTGTTTTAATTATGTTGTGTGTGTGTGTCTATCACAAACTTTAATTTTAATTGTTCCTAAAAGTGATTGATTCAAGCTCCACTTCATCAAAAACTTTCACTTAAGTTCTAAAGCGGTACTTGAATTCTTAGAACTTTGTTCTGTAGAAGCTTTTACACGCTTGAACTTATATACTTGAAAGAAAAAAAAAACTAGTAACTTTACTCTGATACTTTTTGTCTCTCAGCAGCTCTTACAATATGGCTAGTTCTGACAACTCTGGGACACTTGGGAATAATGAGTTGAAATTACATTTAGAAAGCTCAATTCTGTACAACAAGCTCCCATGATTTTCATAAACAGCCTAGGAAACCACTACAGACTTATACATTATCTAATTAAAGGGGTATGCATGCCTGGAATGACTAGCCTTTCACATTTTCTTCCTGTTAGAAATCTAATGTAGCATATGAGATTAAAATATGTCGCACATCTTATTATGACTGTTTTGCCTGTGGGAGTCTAAAGTAATTACATGCTTTTTTGTTGTTGTTATTAAACTTATCAAGTAAGTAGGAATGAAAGAGATTTTTTTTTTTAGCTCAAAAAGTTGTCTTCCAAATCTAGAAGGTAGTTTTTAAGCACTCACATGTATTTATTTCTCCTATAGCTTTTCTCTAACAGAGATTAGAAACAACATCAGAAAAAAAAATATTCACAGATTATTAGATACCAAATAAAGAACGGATCAATGGCTAGGGCGGGTAGTTTCTTGCTATGCCACAGGCTTTCAATTTGTTTGCTACCCAACATCATAGTATCTCAGCAATTCCCAAATAAACTAGACTGGGAGAGTGAAGTCCTTGCTTTCTGCTCTTCTCCCTTCCATGGTTATAGGAAGCACTGTTTTAGACATAAATACAATTCTTGTTTTCTATGGAAGGGTGTCTGTATGAATTTCCCCCCCTTATTTTAACTTTAAAATGTTTGTATAATTCTATTTAATTTTATTTATTTATTGTGCATTATTTTTTATTCCTTTCAGTTATAGTGACCAAACTTGCTCTGAAAAAGAGGGCCTTTCAGAGTACACTACATGTGGTCAAATTCTGAATTAGTCTCATTCCTAGAAACTTATTCCACAGCTGAACTGCCTGGGCTGAGAATGCTTTACCTCTAGCTCTCATACACTTCATCATGGGTTTTGTGAGCTGCATTGTCCCAGAGGATCATACCTGTCTTTGTGGGCTGAAAAAAATCTGATCACTGATTTGCTGATAACTTTAAATATCAGGACCAAATGCTGGAACTGGGAGTAGATGTGGACTGGGACCCTGTGGAAAGAGCAATGCTAGATACTAGATTCATGATGGCTGTTCAAGACGGAGCTGCTCCGTAGCAACCCTGTGTGGGAATGCTGTGCTGCGGACATCCCTGCTTTAATCCATGAGTAGTTGCTGCCTGCTCAAAGCAAGTTGGCCTGTGCCTTAAGCTGGGCATTATTCTCTAAACAATTAACTAAGGATAATTTCTTGTCTGTTTTGGTGGCCTTTACTGCAAGAAACAGAGCAGGCCTATGTTGCATCTTGTGATGTGTATGCCCATTCCAAGACATTGCACAACAAACCACTTGGCCTCTTGCAACCTCTGGAGACTCCATCTAACCCGTGGGCAGTTATTGTCCTAGATTTCTTAGTAGAGTTACCCAAGTCCAACAGTTTCATGACCATCCTGACTATGGTTGACCATCTCACCATAATGGCCTAATTCATCACCTGCATTGTCCTGCCCTCCTCCCATGAAACTGTCTGGCTCTGGGTGGATCAGGTTCCCTGCCTCCACAGCCTCCCACAGTGCATCATCTATGATTTGCAATCACAAATTATCTCCTGCTTATCCGGCTTCACACAAATTATCTGGTGTGAAGTCCTCTGGATGTTGGACATTCACTTCTGTCTCTCCTCTGTCTATCACTTACAGACAAATGGTCAAGCAGAGAAAACAAACAAAATTTTGGAATAGTACCTACATGCTATACAAACTACCACCAGGATGACTCGTCCTCACTAATACCCCACATTAAGTTCATGTACAGTAACATGGAACAAGGGCACCACCCCCTTTTTTAAACTATGGGTTCCACCCTTGATTTTACCCAGAACTACTCCCGTCCATCTCCAACCCAGCAGCCTTAGACTGGATGCGACAGATCCATTGGACCCACCTGAAAACCCACCTAGAGGAGGCCAAGTGAAGCTACAAATAATGTCCAGACTGAGGTCAGGAAGAGGGACCACTTTTTCTGTAGATCAGATGGTATGGCTTTCAACCAAACATCTGCAGACAGACCAGTCCTCTCATCAACCTTTATGGGAGATGCTATGTGGCCAGAGATCCCAACTAACAGAAGATAATGAGAGCATTAAGCATTCTTATGAGACAGGGTGCTACCATTTTTAATCTAAGTATTTTGGTTTTCAGCTGAAATACTTCAGTTTTTGGTATTTTGCCAAGCAGCTAAAATTTTCAGTGGAAAATTTTGACAAAAATAAACAAACAAAAATTTGTTGTTGAAATTTTCATGAAGGGTAGGGAAGGAACAGCATTATTATTAATTTTACTCCACATAGAGAACTGAGCATTTATTACAACTCTTTGTGTTCTATTTCTTGACAGTTTGTAATCTCTCTCACCCACTGGCCACATAGTTTTCTTATTACCTTTATATGAGGGGTTTTACAAAAGGTTTTCTGAGTGTCCAACTAAATTGTATATACTGGTTTTCCATTATCTACTACTTTGTTGGCTCCCCTAAAGGCTTGTAATACTGTAGGTGTGAGATTTTGCTTTTCAGAGACATCCAAGTTCTTTTTCTTCTCTATTTCTGGAACAGATGATTACAAAGACATTTATGATACGTACACTTGAGATTTGGCAGATATTTGTTGGGGGGAAAATCAACATTTTCCATTCTTGCTTTCCTCAATACAGAGTAACCCATTATTCCTTTCCTCCCCCTTGGCTATGTAGAGAATATATCAAAATAATTGGGCAAAGGCAAGCATCCAGAGAGTAGGCCAGCTGGTACAACAAGGAGCATGAAGGTTTATAGATCAAATAAAAAAGCAGCATGTACTAAACTCCCCTTATTAGCCCCCTCGTACCGCTTCCAGCAAAAACATTCTCATGACTCAGGGGAAAAATGATAATGGGGCTTCTCATTATTGGAAAATACCCCATTGAGCAGAATTAGTGGGAAAAGGTTTCCCTCCATTTTAGTGACACTGGAAAGGGACACTGGAGTCCTAAAATTCAGGAAATAGTAACCTCATCTAGCCAATAAGAGAATCTTACTTTGCACATCACATCTTAATACACAATATCAAATATTATATAGATGGCACATTACATCTTAGACTATATAAATAAGTCATGGTGATTCTCCTATCTGGCTGAGTAAATCTGAGAACAGTCCTTCTCAGCACCTCAGCAATTTCCTCAGTGCCATCTACCATGTGAAGTAACCTTACATGGTTCTTCTGTTAAGTGCTGATGTTTTTTGTGCTCTGTGTTTTGGGCAAATCCACCAACATGTCAACATCATCAATTGGCCACTGGACCAAAAAAGAACAGTTCGGACAGTCCTCCAAATATACCAACTTAATGTAGAAGGAAAGTCCAGGGAAAAAGTGGATTACCTCTTGAGGACCCTCAAAGACCATCATATTGACACTGTGGCTCTCCAAGAAACACACAGGAAAGAAGAAGATAAAGCTTCCAGACAAGAAATCTATGGTTATGCCAAAATCACTGCTGTTAACCATCCAAAACATGGGTTAGCAGTGTACATGCAAAATAGATTAGAGGATGTGGAAGTTTTGGAAGAATCATCAACCAGTGGAAGAGAGATCACCATGGTTAGAATTAAGGACATCATTATAGTAAACATGTACAAGCCACCTAACATCATGTGGCCTGATCCCATCTTACTTTCACTTCCTCATCCGGCCATCTATATAAGTGACTTTAACAGCCATCACAACGACTGGGAAATCTTGCTCAAATGACATACCCGGGGAGCAGATCACAGAATGGGCCTCCCTTGAAGATCTCCACCTGCTCTATGATTCGAAGCAACCTGGATCTTTTTGGTCTGCGAAGTGGACAATGGATCACAGCCCTGACCTGTGTTTTGTGATCCATAATAGTGCAGGTGTCCCACTGGCCACGACAAGAACATCCTGAGTCACTTCCCACATAGCCAACATCGCCCAATCATCCTCCAGATTGGCCTGGAAGTGCCTCTTCTGCAGTCTGTGCCAAATCCACATTGGAATTTCCACAAGGCTGACTGGCCCGCCTACACTTCAGGAACAGAATCTCAGATCCCACGGCTCGAACTGATAGCTTTGGTCATTTTACAAACATCCTAAAGTCGACCACTAAGAAGTACATCCCATGTGGTCAGTACAAGGTTTTCACTCCTGCTAGACAAAAGAATCTGAGTCTCTCCTGAGGGAATATGAAAAGAGTGGCAATCCAGATAAAGCCACTGCACTGCTTGAGTCCTTGAATTTGGTATGCCTGGAAAGGTGGAAAGAGACCATTGAAAGCCCTGATTTCACCCATTTGGGCTGTAAGGCCTGGGCTCTTTTGCAGCAACTTGGAGGATCCCAGCCAGTAATGCAACACTAAGCAAAGGTGACAGCAAATGCTGTTGCTTCTCATCTTCTTTCTAAGAGCAAGACACCGACAGACAAGTTTACACGCCAGGAGGTCAGCGGGAGCTCCACATAAACCTTCAACAATGCCCAGAGGAATCCCCACTCTCTTCTCCATATTCTGTTGAGGAGATCAATGTTGTGCTGTTGGAAACCAAAAGCTGGAAAGCTACAGGGGTTGATGGCATTCCTCCAGAATTTCTCAAGAATCTGATGAGACGGTGACAGGAATGGCTGGCGGCGCTTTTTACTTCTGTGCATAGAACCAGAGAAGTGCCAACAAGCTGGTGACAGGCAACAGTGGTTGCCCTACTGAAGCCTGGGAACCCCCCCACAGAGGACACAGCCAGCTACCGCCCCATCTCTCTCCTCTCAACCACCAGCAAGCTCATGGAAAGCGTGCTGCTCCACCGTCTGCCTGATATTATTGACATCCTCCCAATGGAGCAGGAAGGATTTCACCTGAAGAGGAACTGATGTGACCAAGTAGCTTCACTTACCAGCCATATTAAGGCAGGTTTCCAATGTAAGTTGAAGACAGGAATCACCCTTGTTGCTCCATCCTTGGCATCTGACACTGTCTGGAGACAGGGCCTCCTCCTCAATGTCTCCCGCATCATTCACTACTGGCAAACGATCTGCCTCTTGGCAGCAATGACTGGGGACTGCCACCTTAAGGTAAACGTTCTTGGCCAGATCAGTAGACCAAGAACTCTTAACTCGGGCATCCCTCAGGACTCTGTCCTGGCCCCAATACTTTTTAATCTATACACCACGGATATACTGGCAACAGAGTCAAGGAAATGCATGTATGAGGATGATATTGCCCTAGCTGTTCAGCATACAAGTCTCCATACCATCAGTTGCACCCTAACCCAAGATCTTTGCATAATGGCTGATTATTTCAAATGCTGGAAACTTAGGCCTAATTAAAAAAAAAATCCATGGTAACTGCTTTCCATCTGAACAACAAAATTGCTAATACCGAAGTTGATGTGCAGTTCTGTGGTGAGAGCATCAGCCACAAAGTTAATCCAAAGTATCTTGGTGTTACACTGGACCAGAGTTTGACCTTTCAACAACATCTCGAGAATACCCATGATAAGGTCAGGTCTTGTGTTGCGCTTATCAGAAAATTGGCTAGAACATCATGGAGCTCCAGTCCACAGACGTTACGAACCGCAACGATTGCCTTGGTATCTTCTGCAGCTGAATATTGTGCAACAGTATGGTCTCATAGTAGTCACACTAAACCCCTTGACACTCAACTCAATAATGCTATGTGCATAGTGTCGGGGTTGCTCAAATCTCTCCAGTTGACTGGCTCCTGGTCCTATTGCACATCCAGTCTCCACAGATTAAAAGAGCTGCTCAGACATCTTGCTTTCTTAATCATGTCAATGCAAATATGAGGATCCCACTGCACCATGACCTGCAGAACCTGCCAAAAATGAGATTAAAATCCTGCAACCCCCTGTGGAACTGTATCAAGATCCTTACACCCAACTTTGAAGCTGAGGCTCAATGGAGAGTCACATGGCTCTCTTTGACTGCTCGAAACAAACAGCTCGTCATTGATGCTGTTGAGGAACTACCAGGTTTCGATTTATGTCAGAGATACTGGTGCAGATTGAATCACATTAGGACATCTCATGGGAGATGTGTACAAATGCTCTTTAAATGTAAAATGAGGCAAACACCTGTATGTGACTGTGGTCACCAGGCACAAACGATAAAGCACATCATGTCTGAATGTCGCCTTCAATCTTTTGATGGGGGCCTGAAGGACGTTCACCAGCTCACTGCTGCAGCAATGTGCTAGCTGTAAAATTTAGACATAAATTTGTAGTTGTTGCTACCTACTCAAGCCATATGAAAGAAGGAGAAGAAGTGCTCTCTACCTGCAAATCAGTAAACAATAGATTCAGGTGGCACCAACAATTCATTCTCGGGAGCCTCTTGAGAGTTTTTCTTCAGGAGCCTTTAAGTCTATGATGGATAGTCCATCCAACTACTGGCAAGAGTTGGCAGGAAAAGAAACTAACTGTTTGTAAGAGGTTTGATAATCCTCCCATTTAAACAATGTACAGAATTATTTTTTTTTTCTAATTGTGGTTTACCGGCCTCACAGCTGAAATCAGATGGTCCTGATTCTTGGGTTCAGCTGAACACAAGACCCAAAGGGAGCAAAATGTTGATTGTACACCATCTTTGTTCTCTCTAATGTCTGAGAGGACCAGTTCAGAATAAATTAGAGCAAATTTGAGGGTGCTCCAAGTTTTTTGCTGCCTTGTAGCAATTTCTTAGAGGTCATTATGCTGACACAGAGCAGGCTGTGTCATCTCTACATCACCCTCGGATTCCCCCAAGCTGGAAAAAGTCTTCAACTGCCTATCTAAGGCAGTTTTGTGGCATCTTGGCGCTGCTAGTATGGTTCAAGGAATGTACTGTAGACCAGAATCTAGCCTAGAAGAGTTAAACTGGTGAAATAAAAGAAACCAGGCCTTTCATGTGCATGATGTGTACATGTTTTGATGCATTTTGTATTTCTTAAATGGAAAAAAATAAAATTTGGGGTGTTGGGGGATGGGATTCACCTTAAAAAAAAGGAAAGGGAAAAAAAACCCTGAGTCAAACCTTTACCCAAGAGTCAAACAACACATTTTGATTTTTTAATATTTTTTATAACTTTCCACCAGCATCACAACCATTATTTTTCATTTTTTGTATACTTCTGCATTTTTCAGGTTTGGCCAAGATCATCTTGAGCCATCCTTCCATCCAGACTGCATGTTGAAATTCTAGAACATCTGTACTAGCAGTATTCTAAGTGTGACTAGAAGCAGCAATTACCAGAAATCTTGCCAACCACCCCACACCAGAGAACAACAAAAACAAACACAAACACCCCATCCTTATATTTCCAGCCTAATTTTGAAGATGGAAGAGGTTCACAAAACAAAAGTAAATCTTCACCCTGAATTATAATTTAACTTGGATGAAACTTGCTAGAGGTTCATAAAAATCACTCTTTTTTCATATATGTTTTACATCTGAGGTTCAGGTAAGCCAAGAAGTAAGGTTCTTGGAACAATAACAGAGGATTCTTGTACTATTTCCAACTGAACGAAGAACAAGAACTAACAGATGTGTTTTTGGTAAAATATATTCTCGCCACTTTTCAAGTCCAGTTTCTAGAAAGCTAATTTGGATATGCTTTGGATAAGGATCTGAATGTTTGGGTACTTAAACTGTTTATAAAAAACAGCCCTCCAAACTTTGAATCAATATTGAAAAACTCTGAGTATTTTCTGAGATATAATGCTGTTGAAGATGATCAGGCAGAGGGGAAGAAAGGATTTATAAATGGCTCTCCATCCTTTTAAGAGAGGCTCTAGCCACTGAGCTAAGGGATATTCTGATTGGGGAGGAATGTGGGAGGAGGGGTTGTCATTCCTCAGTCTCTTTTGTTGACGCTGTTCCACTGTGTATAAATAATTAGAGTCACTGGGGCAAGAGGCCTGGAGCCTGGGTCTTCCACCTCCCCAATGGGTGTCCTAATCACCAGGCTATAGTGTCATTCTCACTTGCTATGTATCCGGCCCAAAGAATGGCACTCTCAGTATTTAGACAAAAAAGAACAGCTTCAACAAGAGAGAGTGAGGCCCTTCTCCCCCCGCATCAAAATATCCCATAGCCCAGGGGTTAAAGCCCTCTCTGAAAAGGTGTGGTCCGCCATTCAAATTCTTTCTCTCCATCAGACAGAGAGGAGAATTGAAGCTGGGTCTTCCACATCTAGGTGAGTGCCCTAACCATTGTGATAAAAGTTATACGGTGGGCCCTACGCCCCCAAATTTTGAATAGATCCAGAAGGTAGCCTTTGAACATGTCTACTGGATTGGGCCCACGGGTGAGATAGACATTCTTTCCCTGTTTGGGCAGGAGATAAGCATCCAGGCTCCTAGAATTAGGTGCTGTTTGCATGCCTTAGGGCAGAAACTTAGGTACCTAGGGAACTTTCAAAACAGACAAACAGAAAAATGTAGGCACCTAGTGAGTTTAGATGCCTGCAGGGTTAGGTGGCAACCCAGCAGAGGTTTTGTGAAGACAGTGGTGCCTAAGTACCTTTGTGTATCTGGGTCTTAGCTTCTCCGTGCCTCAGTTCCCTGTGTTTCAAATGGGGATAAGAGTATTGCCCCACCATACAGCTGTATCATGAGGATAACGATTGTGAGGTGCTATACTAAGATACTATGGTTATGGAAGCCATATAAGTACCTTAAAAAGAGGAGTCTCAGTTGGAGGCAGACGAGCCACACAAGGTTTCTTGCACCTTCTTCTGAAGCATCTTGTACTGGCCACTGTCAGAAAGAAGATACTAGAATAGATATACTATGGTTCTGATCCAGGTTCATAGTTCGTCACATGGAGTAACTTAAATTGTTTATAATTAGGGGTGCAGATTTGTCATGGCATTTGAAAGCAAAAATCATGGAGCAGTCATGGTAAATTTAGTAACAGTCACAGCTTTAGGGGGAAATTATGTTTAAAATAATGGGACCACCATTTAAAGTAGGGGTCATGTGGGCAGGGGTCAGGTCCCACCACCAGGGGTGGATCTGAGAGTATCTGGTCTGCCTTGACTTCAGGTGTGGACACAAAGTAAAGTCACAAACAATCAGAAAAATCATGATATCAGTGACATTTTTACAACCATGACAAACCAGCAGCCCTAATTACAATTGGATTAAGTACATTTTGTGTACTCCTTCTAGGAACAGGTAAGATTTATAAAATCATCAGAAATAATTTTCCCATTCAAAATGTAGGAAGTATTACTCAGATGTAGCTGTAAGTGGATGAGACAGCCTACTCTACATCAATCAAGAAATTCCAGGAATAAATTAGTTTGGCGATTCCTGCAGATATAAATATATATCATACCATGTATACTATAGTGAGTGGATTTTGTGCCCATAGTTTTCCTTGTATTATTATAATCATCATCCAAATAAGTTGGAAAGACAGACGTCTACAATAAAAAAAAATCCCTGAGAAATATAAAGTGAAATATTAGTGAAATATAAAATGAAATATTGATAAAAATGATCAGAGGAACATGCCGGGAGGAGGGGGGGAAATGTTTATTTTTCACTGTTGGAATCAAGCATGGTAGCTCTTATATCCCTATGCCCAAAAGGCTTTTTACACTTAGGCCCCAATCTTAAAAGATGCTCTGACTGGCCATAGGCCTTTGTGCCCATACAGAAGCCCATTAACTTCAGAGGGGCTCTATACAGATGCAGGGGCCTTCCCACAAATCTCATCATAGGATCAGAGCCTTAGAAAGCAGTTGCCAATAAAGAAGTGACTATAAAACAGCTTCATCAAGAAATCTAATTAAAATGTAATATCAATTCTTAATGTTTCAATGTTAGATTTCTGAATGTTGAAGACAATTTTACACAGAATTATAAGCATATTTTTTAATCTAATTTTGCAATTATTCTGAAATGTTAAAAAAATACAGTGAAAAGCTATTTCCACTGTTAACTGATGACATTTCTATCTTAAAATGGCAATATTCCACTGGAGAATATTCTTTTTTTCCCCTGGGATGAAACGAGGATTTCACAGTTTTCAGTCTGGATACTATTAAATAAGGAGAGGTTTCATACTGGATCAGTTTTACAAATATTCAAATATGCAGATTGTGCATACTATCAGTATCATAGTTATTAAGATTTTCAGACACTTACAGGGCAGATTTTCAAAGGTATTTGTTGCCTAAAGATATAGGTGGATGGTCAATGGGATTTTCAAAAGGGCCTAAGCAGGTTAGGTGCCTAATTCCTATTGATTTAAATGGGAGTCAGGTATCTAAACTTTTGAAAATCCTACTAGGTGCCAATCTGCATCTTTAGGATTTAAATACCTTAGGGGTAAATTTGCAAAGGCTATGATCCTACTCTCATTAAACTAAATGGCAAAAACACCATTAACTTCAATGACGTAATACCAGGATTTATAATTCTTTTTCGCACGTAACTGCTTGCAAAGCCAAATTTGTTACAGTAGTTTTGCCATTTATTAGTGCCTCTGCCGTTATCATAATCACAGGCAAATGGGCTCCCAGTAAATAGAAAATAAGATCCCAATCCTGCAAAGATTTAGGCATTTTTTTAAAGTTAAGCACATACATAAGTCTTTGCAGGATGTTATAGTTTGTACTGGTTTAGCTTATGTAGGCAAGAGAGTTTAACAGAAGACATAACGGTGCAACATATGGGTTATAAAAGTTCTCATAAAATATTATGATGTGGTTAAGAATGTCAGATGTGGAGCTGCTATCCCTGTTCATCATTTCTGTGTGATGAGAAAAATCTAGATACATATTGCCTAAGAGGTGCCAATTAAATCAAAAGACTTGGTAGATACACATTTTACTAGCTCAGAAAAGAAGTTCCATACTTTCATAATCAAATTGTATACTTGACTGTTAGGGGTAAAACTTAATGATTTTTTTGGTTAATCTGAAAATCATCCTTCTGTAAGTAAAAATAACACCCCTAAATCTTAGCCTTCTACAGAATTGTTCACACAAACTTTTGCCACTGATTAAATAAATGATTAAGGGGTGGGGAGAAAGCAGCCTAGAGGGTCAGTAAAATCATCCAAAACAAGGCTCTGAATACAGAACAAGAATCACATTTAAAGCCATAGCCCAATTTTCTCAGTTGAGCAGAATCTGAAAATAAGGGCTTGTGAACATCTTTTAGTTAATTTTCATCCATGGTTCCCTGGCAGTGAAGCTGTGAAGTGTGATCAAGCTGTATGATTTCTTGATTGACCTGTGAATTTCATTGATTTAGCTGGCTGTGCAAGTCACACCATTGCCTATGCTACTGGCCAATCTGTATATAATGGTTTGAAAAAAATAGATATTTGATACATTATATTTTTCTTTTTTTATGTCTCAAGTTTCATACTTTGATATTTATCACAGAACCAGCTGCATACTCCAACAGTTGAGTTTGTGCATTCCTTACTGATTAAGTTGCATATTTTAGTAGCTGCATTTACATATACACTGATTGCACTGTGTACTTGGAGTTTTTTAATACTGCCTTTATGAGGAAAAATTATTAAGGAAACATAAAATCTCATGGTTTTCTATGATCACTGCTCTATTATTTTGTGTGTGTGTGAGAGAGAGTGAGATTTATGTGTTTTGGGACTATGTATAGCTTATTTGTAATTCACAAGATTTATATATTGAGAACTGATATGGTGACCTCATTAGGGAAAATGAGAATGAAGTTTCTGAAGTTTCTCCTTTGATCACATATGCCCCTGTGATTGATTATTTGATTGGTTCTTAATTGCTTTAGGCTAAAGTTAAACAAAACAAATAATCAAATACTTGGTTAGGAACAGTGAGCTCTACCCTTTGGCACAGTCCACTTCTGATAGTGTTCATGTGATAGGGTTGATTTCTTGGTTGCTAGTGATATAAAGTGTACAGAATGTTTCTTTGTTGTCAATTCATACTTTAATATAAATAACTGATTTTATAATGGACACAATAAATACACAAGATATTAAGTCCTCAGTTGGAATATGGAGCTTTTCTTTTTTCCTTCTACTTTAGATTAATTTTTGCCTTCAATTCCATTTTCTTTAGTGGGGCAGAGGATGATTTCCTGGGTGTAACTAAGAGCAAAATTTAAATCTTATTTGAATTCAGGAGTTATTTGTGTGAATACTTTTTATAAGGTTTCCAGATCAAGTTGCTTATTTCAGCTGCAGCATGTAATTTCCAAAGTTGAAGGCATACCCCTTGTGAAAGGTGCTTATTGTCAACCTTTTTTGAGTATTTAAAGGCAATCCATATGTAAAATTCTGTGATCTTGTACAGATAAATATGGCATCACAAAGTTAACTCTGGATGGAAATCATGGCTTTCCTTCTCTAGTGAAGAGCTCAGAACATAAATGTATGGCACTGCCCACTGTCATACATTATCTTGTAATTCATGGTTTAGGCTCTGATCCATCAAAGATGTCTGCATGCGGGACACCTCTGACCACACAGAGCACCACTGAAGATAGTAGGGCTCTTTGCAAATCTTACTTCCTACTTACTATCTTACTTCCATAGGTACTGCAAGTATCAAGGGTAGACTAGAAATCATAGGTAGGTAGATAGATTTTCCAAGGTTGTAAGCACAGAGCAAGAAATGAACTTTTAAATTCTCTATCAAGTTATTTTGTGTCTGTGATAAATTGAGCTAATGCACTATGCAACGGATCAGCAGGCTATGAAAAATCCTACCTAAAATACAAAACTCAAGTCAATGAAGATTGCTGTCTGAATAATCAGTGCAGAATGTTGTGAGCTAAATTATAGAAGTAAGCAGCCCAACTGACAAATCAGACAGCATTATTGGTAATATATTTATAAACTGAACATTTGTACCATCAAAGTATGCAGCTGGATCTGTGAAGTAGGCATTTGAGTCATCAAACTTTGCAGCTCAATTAGCAGACTATGAAAACGCTAAAATATTACAATATGGAGCTGAATCAGTAAAGTGCATTGCTGATTAAAGGTACCTGTATGCATGAGGACAGCATTGTAAAAAGTAAACTACAGTAGGTGTGGGAAAGGTGTTCCTTAATTAATTAAGTTAACAATTTTGTGTTTAAGAAGCAGGCCTCCCTGCTAAATTTTAGCCCAGTGGTTAGGGTACTAACCCAGGATATGGAAGATCCTGGTTCAGACCCCCCTCCCCCCCCCGCAGTGCAACCCTTTGATGTGGAGCAGGAATTTAAACTTAGGTTTCCTACCTCTCAGCCAATTACCCTAACCACTGGACTATAGAGTCATTCTGACTCTCTGGCATAATACATATTACATTATTTATACATAGTGTAACAGCTTCAATAAGTGAAATTGAGAGAGACCCACACCAGTGTGGTTAGGCCACATTCTGGGTGAGTACCCCAACCACTGGACTAAAGGTTATAAAGGAGACTGTGCCTGCCTCCTGTCTCCCAGCCTGACTGTTTTGTATAAGTTTAGCCATAGTCTGAGAACACATTGCATTGGGCCCTGCAGGTGAGATTGGCAGAGGAACTCCTAATTTGAGGATTCTTCTGGGGGTTAGGCATGAGATGGGAGCTCAGGTGGCTAGGGAACTTTAACAGTGGAAAGTCAAGTGCTTTTAGGCAGCTCCAGACTTAGGTGGCAGCTGAGCAGAGGTTTTGAAGATCTCAGAAGTGCCTAAATGTAGGACTTAGACACCTAAAGGGGCAGTTACAAAGTGAAAGCTAATGGGATTTGCATATCTAACTCCCTTAGATCTATCTGCATTTCTGGATACCTAAATGTCTTCAACCTTGAGTCTTTACTCAATTTTTACTCAGCTCTCACTTAAAAAAAACTCCCATTAACTTGAAGGAAAGTTTTGACTGAGCAGAGCCTGACAAGGACTTGGCCAGTTAGCTAACTAATCTTCACAATACCACAAAAAGTTTGGAAAGTGTTATTATCCATGTTTCTCTGAGACAATCAGAAAAAAAACCCTCTAAATAATTTAATTATATGATAATATTTTACATTTAAAAAGGGATTTTCATCCTAAAGGAACCCACAGCACTTTACAAATCCCATCTGTGGGAATCCCCACGAGGGAAACATAACCACCTTTGTGTTAAATGTGTAACAATATTTGCATAATAGTTTAGGACAGGAAGTGAAAAATAAAACCTGAAAAATGTACTTTGAAACTAATTGGGAAAAATTGCTCAAGACTGCAGAGTTACATGGCTACCCTTATGAAAGTGGCATGGATTTTTACCAGACCTGGTCAGGGTCTTAATTTTAAACCTCATTCATAGATTCCAAGGCTAGACAGACCACTGTGATCAGCTAGTCTGACCTTCTGTATAACATAGGCCTGTCCCCTAACCATATGTTAGATTACTGTCCCAAAGGGAAGATCTCCATCCACTGAATTCTCAGCATCTGTTTATTCCATGTATTCATAAAAATACTGACCCAGCACAATTCTGCTTCTCTTATATGACCTATTGAGATCACTGACTGAGGTGCTGTGGCTCAGTAAAGAAATGTGTGTAAACGGGGTCTGAATGAGCTCTCCCCTGATATCTAGTGATGAGTTAGGGAAATATTTCAGGAGCAGACCTATTTGCATAGTCATGACAATCTGTTAGATCTATAGCCGATGGAGTTGCTTAGCCAAAATGATCTGTTCTGGCTGGTTTGGGGTTACATATCACTCTAGTATTTGAATGCAGGGAGAATGAAATGTTGTTATCCTTATTGTATGAGAAAAAGGCAGCAGAACTGTGTTTAATATGTCCCGATCTAGGGGTCACCCTAAAATAAATTTGCGAAGAAGGCGTTAGAGATGCCAAATCCTAGTGAAGATGAAAGTTGGTTAGGGGCAGGTGTTTCTATTTGGTGATATGGATTCTGACGAAAGAGTCCTAGGTGCCATTTGATCTGTCCCTTTCCAGTGCTTAATGGAAGAGCTGATTAGACTCAATCAAGAGTCCTTGTTTTCACCTGATGATTCCTAGAGATGTTCTCACAGGTGAGCAAATCTAGGGAATAGATTTTAGATGTTGTGTGGGAACAGTGAACGGCAACACAAAAGTTGCATGGTCAATAAGGTTTCCCACTACCTGCTGAAATCACTGAAAGCTGAATTAAGAAGTGGAACATCAGAATGTGATGTCACAGCAGAAGATAGGTAGTGGCAAAGAAACAGCACTAGCAGAGAGTGCTGGCAATGGGATGACAGTCAGTGGGGACAGAGGGATGGTGGAGCAGAGGGATGGTGGAGCAGCGGCCAGTGAGGGCAGGGAGACTGTGGCAGGAGCAGATGCATTGTTCAACACCCCTTCTCCTGGATGGGAGGTGAACTCCCTGTGAATGCACCTCTGAACTCTGTGTCTTCACTAACCAAGGACCACCAATTGTGAGTGGGGTGCCATGGACGGAAAGGGGAGTGGTGTGTTTAGGGACATTTGTGTGTCAGACTTTCACACCAAAGGACAAGGCAAAGAACACTTTCCAGCACACTGTAGGTGGGTGTTTGCCTATGATGATGTTCTTTTGAATCACGGTTGTGGTGTTTTCCCAAATTAATTTTGGGTTCCCTTTTCCCTTTTTATAAAAGTTTTATTTTGTTGTATAGAGACTCAGTGCTTGCAAGAGGGGAAGTATTGTCTCTTATAGGTCGCTAGAGTGTTGTTTAGTTTCCTCGGATTACTGGTTGGAGACTCAAGCCAATTCTATTTTATGTTGATAAGAGAAACCCCTAGACGTTGAACTCAGCCCTTGTTGCTGCCAGATGCACCTTGCACAAGGGCTACATGTGTATAGATTGAAAATGATAGGTAATGCTACCTGCATCTTAACTCATTAATTACTGTGGGTCAGGATGTTTCTGACTCTTTCATGTGGGTGCATAAGGGAGGGAAATAGTGCAAAACACTTTCTCTCCCAGGCAATCTCCACAGGGGGGACAGTTGCCGCTGAAGTCCCCATGATCTCCTGAGTATAGAGGCTAATCCTTGCTAGGATAAATTCTGCCCCAAAAGGGAGAAGAAGGGCTGGGGCCATAGACCTGAGGTATAAAGCCTCCTAGGACTCCAGATGGGTTGAGACAACGCTGTAATCCCAACAATGAAGGGCTGTGGCTAAGAGCCATAACATAGCTCGTGGTCAGCTTTCCACACTGAGACAAACTGCAGAAACAGCTGTTTCAGGGCCTCTGATGTGCAAAAGCCAGAGGGTTTTCTTTTTTAAATCTCATTTGCTGAATCTGCCCCTTCTATTAGAAGATTAATCATTTCAGTTGATAAAAAGAGAAATGTCATACGTTGTGCATCACAATCGACGATACAAATTGTTTGTAAAAACATTAATATAGCCAGATTGAAACTAGTAAACAGAATAGAGTTACCGTGCATGCTAATTTAACTATTAGCAAGGTTACATAAATCAAGAAGCAGAGCCTGATCCTCCACTGCACTACAGGTCAGAATGATAGCGTTTTACAACAACTTGGCACCAGTATGAAATACTGCACAAGGTACAAGGCAGTGTAGATACCCTATACTCTCTGGAGTGGATTCTATCTGATGATCCTCAGCCTCCTAAAAACATTTGCAGATTAGTCCTTTACCTTCGCTCCTCTGTTTATCATATAGAATAAGGTAAATTGCCATCCATTTAGAGTTATTCTGTTATCCAGATTTCCCCAGGGTCTTTCTCATTTCTTCTTGACTCTAACTCAGATATGGGCTGTAGATTGAACAAATAATCCTTTATGGTTCTCTCTGTGGCCTAATTTATAATGATGCAATCACAACCTTTATTTACCTCACAAAAGGCCACCTTTATTTTTCACAGAAGATGCCTTTGAAATGGCATTTTAACAGCTTGTATTTTATGTTTCCTTTACTTTGTTTGCTGCACCTTTGCCCTTTTATTGAAAAAGATAGACTCTTGCCAGACTTGACCAAATGATTTCAATTTGATTCATATAACCTGAACTTACTCTTTTCCAATTGGTTTACATTTTCCAAGTCACTTTTGCCTCCTGAAAAAAGACAAACTCTTGGAACCTTATTCATTCCTACACTCCAAGCATGGGCACATAGATTCTATGTGTGGAAAACAGACAAAGCAAAAGTGATGCTGTGCTATGAAGAAATTATTTCCCTCATATTACCTCCTTGATTGAAAGCATCCACCTTCTGACTGTAAATTTGCCCAAATAGCTGCAAAATATGTCCAATTCTACTTGTGGCTAGCAGAGAAACAGCGCTATTTTTGATCAGATAGATCAGGCCATAGTAACCCATAGATTGTTACTCTCCAAACGCTAATATTGCAACTCACCAGATCTAAGAATGAAGCCTAACAACTTGAAAGGGCTTCAGCTCATACAGAATGCAACAGCTGGTTTGCTCCGCAGCATAGGTCACCATGAGTTAAATGTATTACAGACTTTCTCTTTTATATCAGATTAACAGACAGTGAGTTAGAACAATATAATTTACTGATGTGAGGTAAAAATTTCCCAAAAAACCTACATGCCATAGCCTCCTAAATTATTTTTTTCAAAAGTGACTTAGACATCGAGGGCTGGATTTTCAAAGGTATTTAGGGGCTAGATCCACAACCACATGCAGTATCTTCGGGGACCATATTGTGTTAAGTGTGTGGATGGTTTATGTATCTCTGAGGCCCTGGGATTGTATACAGCTCTGTGATGAGAGGGGAGAGAAGGGTTGCTACAGCTCCTTCAAGAACAGTGAGGGTGATTAAGGTGCATCACTCAAATTGTGAACTCTTCCAGAGAGGTACCGCCCCATGGGGAGGTTTGCATATATTGGTCCAAATGGTTTTCCACAGACCAAGACACAAATAAAGGGCTTATGGCATAAAAAGGCTGTATTTTAAACTGACTCACAGCCTTCTGTTTGATACAGAAAACAGATAGAACCTTCTGTCTAAAGGCCCCAACCCTTACAGAAAGGTTGGGAAGATTTTGGTTTATCAGGTCCCCATAAGACAAATGGATGACCTTGGTAAGCTTTTATCATGTACATGGGAACTTTTATTGTTTTTTCTGTGTAATGCTTTAACCTTCAGAATAAATGTACTTACTTAGGCCATGTTTACACTACAGAGTTTTGCCAGCACATATTATGTTGGCATACAGCTGCCGCAGTTTGTATATCAATTGCATGTATACATGCTTGGCTCCTTCACACACAGCTGCACTTACTCATCAGAAGTGCTTCTATCAATGCACAATGCTGTGCACCATGGGTAGGTATCCCCATGTGTGCAACCCACCACCATTTAGTTGACTGTCTTTTAGCAATGCATGGTGGACATGAATGACTGGGAGCAAGGGATCAATTTCCCTTAATGCAATGTTCTCCATGCCATAATATCAGCTTTTTCCCATAATTTTTGCTCAAATTTTCAATTTCCCATGAACCTCTGTGGAAATTGTTGCTGTCCACCATCTCTTGCAGAAGCATAGAGCCTGCACAGTGCTGCACTATTATCATGACCATTTCAAGCATGTGATGTACAATCCTCTGGTATTTGAAGAGCTGCAAGAAGAACAGCAGGGAACATGATAATTTGATGGTGGTCAGTTTGCTGTGGGACACAGTGAGAATCAATGCCAGGCTGTTGGTAGCATTCACAGGAAGCTGCAAATGGTGGAGCACCACTTCTGGGCCTCGGAAACAAACACTGATTAGTGGGATTGCATCCTAAAGCAGGTTTGAGATGATGAGTACTGGCTGTAGATCTTTCAGATGTGCAAGGCCAAATTCCTGAATCTGTGTGTCAAGCTCTCCCTAGTCATCCAATGCAGAGACACCAAACCGAGCGCAGCACTGAGAGTGGAGAAGCAAATAGCAATCACTCTGCGTAAACTTGCATAAACCAGTCAGATGGTAGTCATTCCTGATTGAGAAAATCCACTGTGGGGGCTGTTATCACGCAAGCGTGCAGAACCATTGATTGTCTCCTGCTACGCAGGACTGTGACTCTCAGCAATGTTCCGACATAGTGGATGGCTTTGTAGTTATGGGGTTCCCAAATTAAAGTGGAGCAATAGTGGAGCCTGTTTTTGCCCTAGAGCGCTTTGCCACAGAGTACATCAACAGGAAAAAGGTACTTTTCCATGGTTATGCTTGTGCTTGTGGGTCAATTTTGGTTGGTCAGGGAAGGTGCACAATGCTCACATCTTTAAGAACACAGAACTGTTCAGAAAGCTACAAGCAGGGACCTTCTTTTCTGACCAGTGGATTACCACTAATTATTTTGAAATGCCATTAGTGATCTCAGGATCTAGCCTACCCTTTACTCCCATGGCTCATGAAGCCAGACACTGACCACCTCAACAGCACCAAGGAAAGAGTCAACTACCAACTAAGCAAATGCAGAATGACAGCTGAATGTGCTTTTGGTAGATTGAAAGGGTGTTGGCATTGTTTACTCACCAGATTGGATCTCATTGCAAAAAATATCCCAATGGTTAGAGTTGTGTCCTGCATAATATTTGAGAAACAAAGGGGGGGAGGGAAACTTGCCACTGGGTTGGGGGTGGAGTGGTGTCTGTTGAGTTTGAACAGCCAGACACAAGGGCTATCAGATGAGCTCAATGAAGAGCTATATAAGAGGCTTTGAAAGAGCACTTTAACAGTGAGCCATGGTTAATGTGCTGTGGTGTACTGTGCTCAACCTGACACTGCAGTTTGGGGACCTGTTAGGAAAAGTGTGGTGCTTGCTGCACATCTGTGCATATATCACTGACAGTGCACCTATTAATGCTGGAGTACTTGCTGTACATTTATGATGACTACACTGTTTTCCACTGATCCTCTGGGTTGTGAGTGTACAAGATCACTACTTTCACTGTCAGCTGGCATTACACACCATGTGTTGGAAACTACTAAAGATGAATAACTTTCAAAACAAAAGAGTTTTATTCACTTATAAAAACAGCTCCAAAAATCTGAAGAACTTAAAAGTAAATACATTTTAACTAAAAAAAATTAGAACGTTCATAAATAAACAAAAGGAAGGAATACTGATGTCCATTATAGCTACATATACATCAACAGTGGCTCTCACAGATCAGTGTAAGTGAAGCTGTGGTTGGTTGTTCATGCTTTCCCCCGATTTGGAGTGGGAAGGGTAGGCATGTGCGTCTTGAGGCCATGTGGAATACTGATGGTGTAGGGAGGTGTTTTGCTGCAGTTCTCTACAGACTACAACGGGAGCTGAGCTTGGGATTGTTGAGCCCGGGGGTCCAAGCTTGCAGACAAAGTAGCCCCATTACATAAGAACATAAGAATGGCCATACTGGGTCAGACTAAAGGTCCATTCAGCCCAGTATCCTGTCTGCCAACAGTAGCCAATGCCGGGTGCCTCAGAGGGAGTGAACCTAACAAGTAATGATCAAGTGATTTCTCTCCTGCCATCCATCTCCACCCTCTGACAAACAGAGGCTAGGGACATCATTCCTTACCCATCCTGGCTAATAGCCATTAATGGACTTAACCTCCATGAATTTACCTAGTTCTCTTTTAAACCCGGTTTTTGGCCTAGCCCTCACAACCTTCTCAGACAAGGAGTTCCACAGGTTGACTGTGCGCTGAGTGAAGAAGTAGTTCCTTCTATGTGTTTTAAACCTGCTGCCTATTAATTTCATTTGGTGGCCCCTAGTTCTTATATTATGGGAACAAGTAAATAACTTTTCCTTATTCACTTTCTCCACACCGCTCATGATTTTATATACCTCTATCATATCCCCCCTTAGTCTCCTCTTTCCCAAGCTGAAAAGTCCTCTTTAATTGCTCCTCATATGGGCCCCTTTCTAAACCCCTAATCATTTTAATTGCCCCTTTCTCAACCTTTTCTAATGCCAGTATATCTTTTCTGAGATGAGATCACATCTGTATGCAGTATTCAAGGTGTGGGCGTACCATGGATTTATATACGGGCAATAAGATATTCTCTGTCTTATTCTCTATCCCTTTTTTAATGACTCCTAAGATCCTGTTTGCTTTTTTGACTGCTGCTGCACACTGCTTGGAGGTCTTCAGAGAACTATCCATGATGACTCCAAGATCTCTTTCCTGATTAGTTGTAGCTAAATTAGCCTCCATCATATTGTATGTATAGTTGGGGTTATTTTTTCCAATGTGCATTACTTTACATTTATCCACATTACATTTCATTTGGCATTTTGTTGCGCAATCACTTAGTTTTGTGAGATCTTTTTGAAGTTCTTCACAGTCTGCTTTGGTCTGAACTATCTTGAGCAGTTTAGTATCATCTGCAAACTTTGCCACCTCACTGTTTACCCCTTTCTCCAGATCATTTATGAATAAGTTGGATAGAATTGGTCCTAGGACTGACCCTTGGGGAAGACCACTAGTTACCCCTCTCCATTCTGAAAATTTACCATTGATTCCTACCCTTTGTTCCCTGTCTTTTAACCAGTTCTTGATCCATGAAAAGACCTTCCCTCTTATCCCATGACAACTTAATTTATATAAGAGCCTTTGGTGAGGGACCTTGTCAAAAGCTTTCTTGAAATCTAAGTAGACTATATCCACTGAATCCCCCTTGTCCACATGTTTGTTGACCCCTTCAAAGAACTCTAATAGATTAGTAAGACATGATTTCCCTTTACAGAAGCCATGTTGACTTTTGCCCAACAATTCATGTTCTTCTATGTGTCTTACAATTTTATTCTTTACTATTGTTTCACCTAATTTGCTGGCACTGATGTTAGACTCACCAGTCTGTAGTTGCCGGGATCACCTCTAGAGCCCTTTTTAAGGATTGGCGTCACATTAGCTATCTTCCAGTCACTGGGTACAGTAGCTCGTTTAAAGGACAGATTACAAACCATAATTAATAGTTCCACAATTTCACATTTGAGTCCTTTCAGAACTCTTGGGTGAATGCCATCTGGTCCTGGTGACTTGTTACTGTTAAGTTTCTCAATTAATTCCAAAACCTCCACTTGTGACACTTCAATCTGTGACAATTCCTCAGATATGTCACGTACAAAGGGCAGCTCAGGTTTGAGAATCTCCCTAACATCCTCAGCCGTGAAGACTGAAGCAAAGAATTCATTTATTTCTCTGCAATTACTTTATCATCTTTAAGTGCTCCTTTTTTATCTTGATCATCCAGGTGCCCCACTGGTTGTTTAGCAGACTTCCTGTTTCTGATGTACTTAAAAAAAATTTGAGTTTTTGGCTAGCTGTTCTTCAAACTCCTTTTTGGCTTTTCTTATTACATTTTTACACTTAATTTGGCAGTGTTTATGCTCCTTTCTATTTACCTCATTAGAATTTCACTTTCACTTTTTAAAAAATGCCCTTTTATCTCTCACTGCTCACTGCTCCCCCTCTCCTTTTCCTGTGCCTTTCTCCTAGCTGCTCTTTCCTTCTTCATAATATCTGAAATATCCACTCCTTAGTCCCTCTGTTCAAGGTCTGATGCACTACTGGCTTCTAGAATCTTGAAGAACATGTCCTCCTACATCTAGGTCAGTCATTTCAGTGGTGTGGAGGGGGTAGCCCTCAAGGCCACAACAGATAAAACACACAGAGGTACTGTTGTCAGTATAGTAGGAAGGGAAAGCAAAATTTAAGATTCAGAGGTCCCCCTTTCCCTTGCTCCCGTAAGTGTTAAGCAGGAAATGCTTATTAACACTTCTGCTTTGGAATGATAGTGCCCAGAGCCACTCTCAGCCCAAGTCACATTGAATATGACCCACCAGGAGTGAGGGAAATGGAGGAATTGCTCTGTTGCATGAAACTGAGCATAGGGCACTGGCTCTCAATACATTTTCCACAGGTGGTGATGGTTTTAGGTGATACCTCACTTCTGAAGATAACAAAGGCAAAAAGAGTACAGCTGCTTCTGTCATCCCAAAGTCACCGAAGCCTGTATGCTGGTAGCCTGTTAACTGCAGAAGTTATCCCTGACTGCTGTGGGAAAGTGTCCTACTTCAAAGGAAGAGATAAAGCTGCCATCCCTAGAAACTTTTGTGAGAGGATTGCAGTGTACCTCCATGGAAGTTTAATCAAGCTCTCTCAGAAGGATTCAAGGAACATCCCTGTGTACATAAACAAACTGTTATGAATGCCCCCCAATTAAAGAGTGGAATAAAAAGAAGATATCAACTCTACCAATCTTTGTTTATCACTACCTTTTGTGTGAGTAAATTAAGGAAAAGTTGATAACTGTGTCCTGCTAAGTTGGGGGTGCCATCACAGTAATGGGAAATCTGTTTATACACTTACTTGAGTTTCCTTCCCCTGAAACATACTCATCTGTGCTCAACTGCAGGGACTGGCTGGACTGCAGTGGATCAAATATAGGCCCTGACTTGTGGCATAGTTGGAACCCCCCAGTCACCTGTCCCCCACACTCCTCTTCCTCTGCCTTGCCCACCGCCTCCTCCTCACTGTTCATGGCAGGGGTCTGCAATTCAGGCTCCTTGGAGATATCCACAATGGTGTTCAGAATGGTGATGATGGGGGTCTCTGCCAAGTATGGCATGCAGCTCTTTGTAAAAGCTGCAGGTCTGGATCAATGCCTACCACAATTTCTTGGCTTTCCTGCAGCACTGCTGCTGGTCCCTCTCATACCCCTTGTGACAAGGTCAGGCCAGATGGCTGTAGGAGAGTAATAGAAGGCAGATATATTAGCCCCAGGCTAAGTAGGTCCCTTTTCCCTGGATAAGGTGACAGGGAAGGTTCCAGAACAATCAGGAACCTTCTGGAGACAATTATGACAGGCTGATTAGAACACCTGCAGCCAATCAAGAAGCTGCTAGAATCAATTAAGGCAGGCTAATAGGGGCACCTGGGTTTGTGGTGTGCGTGTGAGGAGCTGGGAGCAAGATGCACTAGGAGCTGAGAACACGGACTGTTGGAGGACTGAGGTGTACAAGCATTATCAGACACCAGGAGGAAGGTCCTATGGTGAGGATAAAGAAGGTGTTAGGAGGAGGTCATGGGGAAGTAGCCCAGAGAGGTGTAGCTGTCGCACAGCTGTTCCAGGAGGCACTCTAGACAGCTGCATTCCACAGGGCCCTGGGCTGGAACCCGGAGTAGAGGGCAGGCCCAGGTTACCCCCAAATCCTCCCAACTTCTGGTCAGACACAGGAGGAGTCGACCTGGACTGTGGGTTCAGAAAAAACGGCCAAGCTGAGGGCGGCAGTGAAGCTCCAAGACGAGCAAATCAGCCAATAAGTGCAAGACTCACCAAGGTAGAGCAGGAACTTTGTTACACCCTTCTCCTATATCCCCTGAGCAATCTGCCTGAAGATGTCAAAGTTTCTATGGCTGGTTCAGAGCTGTGTCTGCACAGCCTCTTCTCCTTGCAGGCCCAGTAGATCCAATATCTCTTCTCTATTCCAGGCAGGAGCACCTCTGGAGTGTGTAGCTGGCATGGTCAGCTAAGCAGTTGTGCACAACAATGGACAGCTGCTAGGTGTGCTCACCAAGCTGGACAACCAGGAAAAGGCATTTCAAATATTTGTGGGGTGTTAAAATTGAGGGGGTGATTCCAGTATGAGTCACCCCTGGGAAGTGGAGTTCACAATTGTGATCAGGGAAGTTAATGCCAGGCATTGTGGGTCATCTGCTGGAGGACTGTTAGTGTCAACATAGGTATTGCAGTGTTTACACTTGTGCTGCATTGACTTCCACACATTTACTGTATCTCAATGCTGCTTGGGGAGCTGGTGTTACTATGTCAGCATAATGGGGCAGTTACTTTGTTGGGAGAGAAATTTAATTGTAGCCACATGCACAACTAGGCTAACACAGGGCCACTTATATTGACCTAACTTTGCAGTGTAGACCAGCCCTGAAAAAGAACTGTAGCTGCTGGCAATACACTGCTCATAGCCCTCAGAGACAAAGCAAAGCACAGATACAGGCCTTTAGGCAGACTGTCTCACTATGGATTTTACATTGTAAGGCAGGTGTGATGACTCCACCCCACCACCCCGACCAGGGTTCAACCTGGAACTGGAATACCACTGAGCCCTCTATCTCATCAGCCTGGGCTCCCTCTCACATTGTGCTGCTGTGACCAAACTGCAGACCAATCCTGGTCTTGCACTCACACAAACATTTACACAGGCAGGGACACACCCAGCTGCAGTTACATGAAGGCTTCTTCCCAGCTCCACAGCCTATGACCCCAGAGCTCTACTGTCTTGCCCTGGTCAGAAGCCTGATCAGTATAGATTTATTACCAAGTCCGTTCTTCCCTCAAAGTGTAAAGGACAATGCACCCATTTTTGTCCCTGAGCAGATTCCCCAAGCACTTCTAGCAAAGCACACTGTTTTAGGTAAAAACAAATATAAAACAGAATGATAGATTTTAAGTGATTATAAGTAGTGAGCATGTAGATCAAAGCAGATTACCTAAGCAGTAAACAGAAATGCTATCTAAGCCTTATAATTTGAGAGGATTTGAATCAAGCAGTGTCTCACCCTGTTAGATAGTACAAACAGTCCACCAAGCTTTCATACAGAGGCACACTTCCTTCTTTCCCACCTGGGACCTCCTTCCCCAGTTCAGACTTTGCTCCTCAGGTGTTTTCAGGTGTTGTGTTGTAGGGGGACTGAGGCCTCATGGTGACAGGGGATTTTATATTTTATTCCCCATTTTATAGCTTCTTCCATGTGGAGGGGATTTCTTTGTTTCAAGGCAAGCCCCCTAGCACAGTTTGTAGAAAAATAAAAGCAGTAAAATGGAGTTCAGTATCACATAATCTAGTCACATGCCCTTGCATTCTTTGTTGACTCCTAGCAGCCATTGCTCATACCCTGACTGAAGTGTCCACAGGAAAGATCATCAGGTGAGGATAAGCTTTTCCCATGGCCCATTGTTTTTGTTCATGGGCCATCAGCACTGGATAGCTTCTTCATTGTTGTACCTGAAAGGGTTGTTGTGGATGTTTTCAATTTCACAACATCTTTCAGTAACACACACATAGCAAAACTTCATAACTTCACATGCAATGAGAGCACATACAATCCAACAGGATATTAATGTTCAACAGATCAAGACTGAAAGAAGGACTGGAAGTCAACTGGAAGGATGGAAGCGCTGTGAGTCTCGGAAAGGGAGATGGCGCTAGAAATGTTGGAGGAGTCGGATTTATCATCAGTAAGGATTGGTCTTCGACAGTCATCATGCCAGCTAATATCATCACATATTGGTGTGCTGCATCTTCAGATGGAGTCAAAAGCTACCCTCAAGGTCATCCAGGCTTACGCTCCCACAAGTGCAAGTGAGGACAAAGAAGTGGAAGAATTCTACCGAGAGCTCAAAAGAGCCCTCGCACAAAAGTCCACTTACACTGTCACAATGGGAGATTTCAATGCTAAGGTTGGGTGAGGGAAAGCTGGTGAAAAGTTCATAGGGAGATACGGCAGCTGCAAAAGGAATGAAAGAGGAGAAAGGCTGGTAGCAATGGCAGAAATGGAAGAACTGTACATGGCAAACACCTGGTACAAAAGGAAGACTGCAAGAAAGTGGAAGTGGATTGCACCAAATGCAAAGAGCAAGAATGAAATCGACTATATTTTAGTAAATAAAAGGTGCATCATTCAAGATGTCTCCGTGGTGCAGCCTTTCAACACCGGCAGTGACCATCACCTGCTTAGAGCGAAGTTGATTTTCAACGAAGTGGTGGAAAAAAAGACGTTACAGATGGAAAACAGGAAACAGCGGCCGAAGACATTCGATGAAGCAAAGCTAAAGAAAGTGATTTCTGGTTTTGACTGAAGCCAGACGGAAAAGAGTGATGAGGACTATAGTATCTTTGCTGACAAGCTGAGATGTTGCATAAAAGCAGCTGAAATTGAAAAGCTGAAGAAGGTGAAGGGAAGAATCTCAAATTAAACAAAAAGCTTGTTGGAGAAGCAGAGAAACATGAAAAGGAGCTCGGATAACAACCTCGAGTACTCCATTCTGTGCAAGCTTATACGACAAAAACTGAAGGACGACTTTGAGAACTTCTGGAAAGAAAAGCTTCTCAAAACAGCTGAATCATGCAAGAGCCTCAGGACATGCAAGTGGGAATTGATGCAGTATAGATTGAGCATAACAGCATTGAAGAACAAGGACGGAGAGACAGTAATTGACAGAACAGGGATGGAGGAGGTCTGCAAGGACTTCTATACAGAACTGTTCAAATCAAAAATCAACGTCCATCTCCCAATGCTCCAAGAATCAGAAGAACGTGTCCCCCCAATAATTGTCAGTGAAGTCCGAAGCGCACTACACCAGATGAAGAAGGGAAAAGTTCTAGGCAAAGATGGAATAACGTCAGAAATTATTTCTGCAGGAGGCGAAAAACTTTGGAAGGCCCTTGCTTTAAGATTTAGTTGATATCTTGAAGAAGGAAAAATACCATCAAGCTGGAAGGAGTGAAATACCATCTTGCTGCACAAGATGGGCAATCGAGAAAATCTTAAGAACTACCACCCTGTATGCCTGCTGTCTCACATCTACAAGCTCTTTACAAAGGTGACAATGAACTGACTCTTGCAGAGTCTGGATGAACAACAGCCGAGAGAGCAGGCAGGGTTTCGAAGAAATTTCAGCACAATCAACCATATATTTACCCTTAGCCAGATCCAAGAAAGAGCGAGGGAATACAAACTCCCGCTGTGCATTGCTTTCGTCGACTATGAAAAGGTCTTTGAAAGCATCGAGTTTACCACAATATTAAAGGTGCTTGCAGAGCAGGGCATTATCACGCACTACATCAGTTTGATGAAGGATGTGAATACTGGATGTACAACAGCCATTACTCTCCTCGAAACTCCCCACTGCATCCCAATCGAGAAAGGTGAAAAGCCAGGAGATACAATTTCACTGAAACTTTTCACCACCTGTCTCGAAATGGTTATGAACGAGATCAGTTGGAAGAGTAATGTCAACATAAATGGAGAACGATTATCGCATCTCAGATTCGTGGATGACATCGTACTAATTGCCGAAAGCACCAACCAACTTCAGTGCATGCTACGAAGACTTGACAAGAAAAGCAGTCAGGTTGGCCTGAAAATGAACTGCTGCAAAATGAAATACATGCGATCAGATGTCTTACTAAAAGCCCAGATAACGGTAACAGGAGAAGAAATCGAAGAAGTGGAACAGTACATATATTTGGTCCAAAAAGTTAATATGAGCCAAGACCTGAAAGGCAAACTCTCACGAAGGATTCAGGCAGGATGGTGTGCGTTTAATTCCATCAAGGACGTCCTCAAAGGAAAAATCGACAAGACCACACATACAAATATCTTCAATTCAACAATGCTGCCAGCCATACTGTATGGCAGTTGTCAGGGTTCCTTCCCCACTCTGAACTCTAGGGTACAGATGTGGGGACCTGCATGAATAAACCCCTAAGCTTATTCTTACCAGCTTAGGTTAAAAACTTCCCCAAGGTACAAACTTTGCCTTACCCTTGAACAGTACGCTACCACCACCAAGTGTTTTAAACAAAGAACAGGGAAAGAGCCCACTTGGCAACGTCTTTCCCCAAAATATCCCCCCAAGCTCTACACCACCTTTCCTGGGGAAGACTTGATAAGAATCCTCACCAGTTAGTACAGGTGAACACAGACCCAAACCCTTGGATCTTACGAACAATGAAAAATCAATCATGTTCTTAAAAGAATTTTAATTAAAGAAAAGGTAAAAGAATCACCTCTGTAAAATCAGGATGGAAAATACTTTACAGGGTATTCAGATTCAAAACACAGAGGATCCCCCTCTGGGCAAAACCTTAAAGTTACAGAAAACAGGAATAAACCTCCCTCTTAACACAGGGAAAATTCACATAAAACAAAAGATAAACTAATCCGCCTTTCCTGGCTTACCTATACTGGTTGCAATATTGGAGATTTGGATTAGGATGGGTTGGGAAGATGGATTTCTGTCTGGCCTCTCTCAATCCCAAGAGAGAACAAACATGTAAACAAAGAGCACAAACAAAAGCCTTTCCCCTCCCCACCCAAGATTTGTAAGTATCTTGTTCCCTTATTGGTCCTTTGGGTCAGGTGCCAGCCAGGTTAGCTGAGCTTCTTAACCCTTTACAGGTAACAGGATGTTGCCTCTGGCCAGAAGGGATTTTATAGCACTGTATACAGAAAGGTGGTTACCCTTCCCTTTATATTCATGACAGCAGTGAAATGTGGGCACTGATGAAGAGAGAATAACAGCGGCTGTCGGTAGCTGAAAGGGCAATGGAACGAGCTATGTTGGGAATTTCCCTTCTGGATCGCCTCCCAAATGAAATGATCAGAGAACGCAGCGGTGCGAAAGATATTGTCGTGGAAAGCAGACATAACAAGATGCCACACAGCACAGCTCACGGACAATAGGTGGACCACAATCATTGCTGAGTGGTACCCGCGAGAACAGAAAAGACCACCTGGTCGGCCTCCAAGAAGATGGGAAGAGGATATTGTTAAACGTTTTGGATGAACATTGAGAAGAAAGGAAAAAGTGCAAGAAGAATGGCGGATGTGTTGTGATCGGCACAGTCTTAATGACAGCTGAAGACGGATCAATCCAGGTGATACAGGTGATCTTACAAGGCATACTTTGTACAAAACATATAATAAATATATGACTGGTGAATATAGGGGTGCCAAGGTGTTTCTTTGGGGTGCAGAGTGTCACAGCAAGGATCTGTACAGCCTTAAAACCCCAGTCAGGAGAGAGAGAGAAATGTGGGTCTCCACCTAGGGGAGATGATGGCTAGGAGCCAGAAAACTTGTGTGTGTCCTCGAGGGACTATGTGGAGAGAATATAGGTGCAGTTACCCTAAAACTGTGACAAGGACTTAGGTGCTCATTTTCCTCTTTAGGTGCTTAAATCCAACATTTAGGCACCTCTGGCATTCACAAAGCCCCTGCTCAGCTGTTGCTGAACACTTGTATGCACCTAAGTTTCCACTGGTGGGCATGCACACAGCTGCCTAAGTCCTGCCACTGATAAGATGCTCAGTGCTCTAGTTCATGTTTTAAGCCCCAGTGTGATTCTCAAAGTTAGTGTTCCCTTTCCTACAAAGTCCAATCCAGTAGGCATGCTCATGGCATGCCTAAACAACACAAAAGACAATTGGGGATCAGACTTGATGGGCTGGCTGTTGAGTGTATCCCTGAATAGCCCAGTGGTTAGAACATTCACCTCAAAAGTCAAATCCTCTGACTCATTTGGAGCAGGGACCAGACATGCCAAACCTGTAAAAAAACACATAAATTGGGCTTGGTATTGGCTTAATTGCCTTGTGAGTTGTTTCTTGGCTAGTTTTTAGCTTGTCACTTATTTGGCTTGTAGCTTGTTGCTTCTTTCTTTTGATCGGCTCCCAGCAAAGAGGGGCAAGGTGTGTGTGGGTGGGGGGGGAGCAAGCAGGGGCAATGGGTGGGGGAGAGAGTCACGGGTGCACAGCAGACCCAACATAGTCCCAGACTGCATGCCAGGGGAATCTAGTCACATGGAGTGTTGGGGTTCTTAAGGATTGGCTTGTTTTGGCCTTGTTTTGAAATGGGATTAGCTTGATTTTTGGCTTATTGTGAAAGTCAGGGTGCTTATTTACCACATGAAAGTTGGCATCTGTGGCAGGGACTTGAATGCAGATTACTCAGATCCCAGATGAGTGCCCTAATCAACAGACTATAGGATATTCTTGTTGGAGCTGTGTTACGAATTACACCTTGTAGGACACGCACACAACTGCTGCGAATTATACCTGATAGGACACGCACACAAGTGCTACGAATTACACCTGGTAGGACACGCACACAAGTGCACACAAAACCTTAGCCAATAAACAAACCCTTGTCTTATCTACCACCTATCCCTGCTTGGTGCATTCCTCGTGCTATACCAGTATGTTAATTACACAGCATGGTCCTAAAGCCATGCATCAGTAACTTTTATTATCAGGATGGGAGGCCCCACATCAAGGCCAAGAGACAGGGAGTTAGAGACTGACAAAAACCAGATACTGGGAGTCAAGGCAGGCTGGAGACAAGGAGGAGGATTTTCACAGGGATTCAATATCTAAGGATTACTCCTCCTGGTGTATGATGTGCTGGCATTTAAACAATGGTGGGCCCCAAACCAAAATGGAGTCACATGTGCTAACTTTTCCTTAACAGTCCTCCCTTTTTTTTTTTTTTGTACGTCAGTAAGCTATATCGGGGCTGAGTAACCGCGCTGCAGGGTTAGCAACTGCCGACAGCACATACTGCAGCATCGTAGGCATACAAAAAATAACGCAAAAACAATAACAGTCAAAAAAAGTAAATACAAAATACGCCGTCCCCAAGTCCCCACATCCGGTAGCCAGTCCCAGACCTCCTGGAATCCGGCTTTGGTAGTGTCGAGGCTGATGTGGTGGAATAGGACTGCCTGTTGCTTGAGGATGTGGATGTCAGTTTCCACCCTATGGTGCTGATTTACAAATACACAACAGCTTGAATTGACCAGAGCACAAACCCCGCCCTGATTTGCAAGGAGATAATCCAGGGCTAGGCGGTTTTGCAATGTAGTTTGGGATAGCTGGGTGACTTCAATTTGAAGGGCAGAGAGAGCATCTGCAGTAGCATTTGCCATTAGTTCCAAAGCGGCTGAAATGCTAACTATAGCTTTTTCCAGCTCGCTTACTCCCAACCATGGCAGAAACCAATGCACAAAGGAGTGAAAGCCTTTGGGCCGATAAGAAAGGGGGTTTAAAGGAATACTTCGTCGGTCCCTCCATACTTGATTGCGGTTCTCTCCCCGGGTCAGGTTCTGGTGTACTGTCACAGCGGGTACTATAGCCCCTAAGGTACATGTAACACACCATCCTGCTGGGAGAACCTTATAGGCTGTGTGATTGCATAACCAATACCAGCCAGACCCCTCGGGGACCGGCCACGGGGTCCTGGAGTAGGTAGAGGGGCCTCCCGCACAAGAGCTGATTTGGGTGGTGTCCTTGCACCCTACAAAATTCCCTACAAAAACTGTATTTTCTATGCCCTTACGTCGTGATACACATAAAGCATAATTACTCTGGGCCACCATATCAATAGACCATATTTGGATTGTAACATTCCAGTTAAATGTAGTGTTTGCCCATAGCTTAGCTTGGAGTGTTCGATTAAGGGGGATAGGTACCCCTACCAACGGGACGCCCTGACCTAAATATGTGGGGGTACGAATACAAATCCAACACTGCATTCGATTTACACCCTGTTTGATAGCACGGGTTAAATTCAAGAAGCTATTGCCCTCCCATCCTTGTACTGGACTTGGGAATAGGGAGAGAACCCCCCCCCAGGCAAACCATTCCAATGTCGACATCTTCCCCTGTACTATACAAAAACACTACCCCCAATGTAAGTCCAATAAACAGGAACACAAAAAGTCCTGGTGGGCTGTGAAGGTCCCAGTAGCTGGAAAGCTTAGTCCATGGGTTGGTCGTGGTGTTCATTCGTGAAGTGGCTCATCCAATGGCTTGTCAGGGTCAGGTGGGGGTCCCAGCGCCAACTTAACGTAGCTATGATGGATCCAGGAACCTTTACCTGCAAAGGAGTGGTGGCAGATGGTGGGAGTAATGTTTGTGGCTGTAAGGCGTTTTTGGTATTTATACTTGCCTACAAGCACAGTTCCAGCCTCTGGAATAAACCCACCCCACCACTTTACTTCACATTCCCAAGAATACATTCCGCAACTTTCTCCCTGCCAATGTACAATGCTCCGTCTTTGCCATCAAGGCCAATTCTCAGTGTCTTTTGCAGTCAGGAATCTTTGGATTTTGGTGGTTTTAGCAGAGCAGGCATTCCTTCTCTCTTGGAACAGGCATGGTTTTGCATTATACAGGGGAGAGGTTACTAGCACGTCACCCTGTAGTGCTTTGGTTTCTTTAGCAAATACTGAATGCAGGTTAGCTTTGTCAGTGGACAAGGGAGAGGTTACTAGCACTTCACCTTGTTTTTGTTTTTTTTGCTGTTCAAAAGGAGGAAAGAAAAAAAAAACCCAGAAGGAGGGACAGGCTGATCAGTAGTCGAAGTGAAGTCACCTCGAGGTGGAGGGGTCTTTTTGCAGTAAGAAGCATGGGTCTAGGCAATCAGTCCTTGGCACTTCACAGCGGTGTTGGTAGTTAGCAGGACTTAATAAGGGCCTTTTCAGCATGGGGCCAGAGTAGTATTTTGTCGATGGACCTTTATGTAGACCCAGTCACCTGGTTTTAACAAATGGCAGGTTTGCTCAGGATTCTTGAAGCAGGACTTCTTTTACCTGTAAATACAGAGACCTAACACATTTCATTAATGTCTGGCAGTGTGTTGCAGATCTCACAGCTGCTTGGGCACATTTAAGCCCCCCTCTTTCTTGGCTGTTAGCCAAATCCTAGCTGTGAGTAGTGTCCTTGGGCAGGCCAGTGTTTTATCTTTGGACCGAGCCTGCCAAGCCTGCCAGCTACAGCGTTGAATTAGCTCATCCTCCGTTTTATTTTTTTTCCCCTTCTTGGCTTTTATTAACCTGCAAAGGAAACTTTCACTTTTTACTTATACATTGTTGTTTAAAAAGGAACACATGTACATTGCCCATTATACAGCACTTTAGTCTTATTGTATAATGTATACCACATATACCCTTCTAGGAAAATGACTTTATTACAGAGCTTTGGAGCAACAAGCCAGGACAAGCACACCCACTTTTGAGGAGTCCACTTGGTACAACTTCTGGTGTCCAACAGCCCTCTGGCTAGAAATGTGAGGTAGCCAGAAGGATCTCATGTATAATATGGGGAGTGGGTTAACCTTTGATGTCCTTGCTTCCAAAGACTGTTGGTGTGCAAATTTTAACCACAATTTTTTTAATTAAAAGATCTGGCCAATGAATTTTTTTTTTTTTTTTACTTAAGCAAATGTATTAAACTTTAGTATATCACATTTTTTGATATTATCCAAACACTTTGTATTCCAAGTTGAATAAAACAAGTATCTGCATTTTGATTTAACCCTTCTATTTAGTTTTAAACTAAACTGTCCTATGAAAAATTAAACACAGCAATTCTGGCCACAAGACAAACACCACAAGACAGGACATAGAACACAGAACAGAATTCCTATTGTGCCAGTAAATTCATGAGATGTTGAATTGCTTTTCAGCTGGCATCAGTTTTCTCTGATTTTCTGAAAGACAAAAATAAAACACAGATCTACTCCTTTTGGGCAGTCAGTCATTGCTTAAAATATTTCCTTTTTATACAAATACCCTTGTTAATTGCAGGCAAAACAGAGGAATTACCCATATTTTCTTGTATTTGTTTTATAGGCAGCCCAGGTTTCAGTGGCCTCTACCTTATTAGTTAGGTAATTTACATTAAAATAAATGCTTTCTGGCTTGCTTTTGGATCCACAGGTTAAAGATTCTTACTTTAAAAAGGGCACAATAAACTTTTCCGGACTTTTGATTGCCTTTTACTTTTAACTCCTGCTGTCAAACACACAGCGACCTGAAAAGGAAGACACCACCTATTGTAGCCTCTTGGAACCTAATAAGATATTAATTAAGTAGCACTGTATAATTGCATTTCTTTGGAAAAGGGCCCATTTTTTTCCAAAATGGCTGCAAAGAAACCAAGATTTTTTTTTCTTTTCAGTATTTTACAAAGTTTAACTGCTTAATTCTTTCCAGCAACTAAAGAGTTAACTTTTTACTTTTTTTTTTTAAATTACTTGCTTATTTTTCAAAACGACACCCAATTACTTATATTTTACCATTTTAAGTATTATTCCGGGATTTACGTTTTTCATTCCTGTAATTATTTACTCCTCTTTTTTCACTATGACCTTTAAGTTTTCAACCTGTTTTCCAATCTCTCTATCTGTTGCCTGCCCACTTGGGCCCGATCCTGTTTTTTTTCTCTGAACTGTCCCTTCCATGAGCACCAGCTTTGTTTCACTACCAAATTAACAAGGAGGGTGGGCTTCTTAACTAGCCCCCAGCCCTCCTGGTCTCTTTTTTAAAATATTTTTACTTACAAGGGCTACCTGAGTCCTCCCCACATGAGGATTGTCACCTGGACAGAAAGCACGGCTAATTGGCAAGCAAGGAGGTGACGGGCATAAGTCAGAAAGTCGAGGGTAAGCCGGAGGAGGGGCAGAAGCAGGCATAGCACAGAGCGGGCTGGAGACCCCTGAGATGAATAAGAAAAGGAGGAGGAAAGAGGATGTCCTTTTGCATGCGCATAAGCCCAGTTGTCCCATACATACCAATAATCCATCTGGGCTGGAGCTTTGTCCTCCAGCCTCCTTTTAAGTACTGTTAATGTATCCCCAGCAAAGGACCCATCCAATGGCCATTCAACAGATGTTTGAGTTGTTAGTGCTGGCCACTCAACCTTACATAAAATAACAGCTTTTTTTCTGCCTAACCCATGGGTGCCAGAAATATTCCCCCAATTCTTGAGAATTTCAGCCAAAGGTGTCCCCTTACTTACACTCTGCCCAGAACCTATAATGGGCTACCAAAAGAACACAAAATGTGCCACCTTATCGCCTAAGCGACGGCTCACACACCCCCCTCTTCGGAGTTCTCAAAGGTGAACTCACCCTGTGCCGGCTGGAGCTGTCTGAGAGGAGGAGTGTAGTCTCGCTTGTTGGGGCGAGCCTAGAGTCCCTTCATGGTCGCCAAAACTGTTATGAATTACACCTTGTAGGACACGCACACAACTGCTGCGAATTATACCTGATAGGACACGCACACAAGTGCTACGAATTACACCTGGTAGGACACGCACACCAATGTTGCGAATTATACCTGATAGGTCACGCACAGTTCGAATCTAGGCTGAGGCACAGAAACAAAGTCCACAACTGCAGAGTTCCCAAAAGACACTACGTTTATTACGCTCGAGCGTGGTGCCCCCCTGCTAGCCAGGAGGGGACCCTGAATGCAGATTATACAAAGGTTATATACCTTTTAGCAAAGCATGTTGCCCTCGTGCATCGGAAACCTTAGCCAATAAACAAACACTTGTCTTATCTACCACCTATCCCTGCTTGGTGCATTCCTCGTGCTATACCAGTATGTTAATTACACAGCATGGTCCTAAAGCCATGCATCAGTAACTTTTATTATCAGGATGGGAGGCCCCACATCAAGGCCAAGAGACAGGGAGTTAGAGACTGACAAAAACCAGATACTGGGAGTCAAGGCAGGCTGGAGACAAGGAAGAGGATTTTCACAGGGATTCAATATCTAAGGATTACTCCTCCTGGTGTATGATGTGCTGGCATTTAAACAATGGTGGGCCCCAAACCAAAATGGAGTCACATGTGCTAACTTTTCCTTAATAGCTGTTCCACTTTCTATATATAAGTAAATATTCATTGGAACAGGGACTTGAACCTGACTCCTCCATTGCAGGAGCTTTCCCTATATAGCACTGGGCTATCTATTAAGGCTGGTAAGTAAATTGAAACATCTTTCCAAAATGAAAAGCTGAAATGTTAATAACAAAATGTTTTGAAGTTTCCGATTGTTTTCTTTTGGGGAGGAAAGGGGGCTGCCTCAGACAACTTACAGTGTAAATACACAAAAGGGTGAAAGGGAAGTGAGGCATAGATGCTTCTGAAAAGCTCATGAGGTGCCTATTTTCATATTTAGGAACTGAGATGTCTTAAACATTCTGACCCTGAAGGATTAAACAATTTACCAAGGTCACATACAAAGTCTGTACACAGCCAAGCATTGAGCCCTAGTTTTCCATGTCCCAGTTTTGTGTATTAACCACAAGACCATCCCCCTCTTTTCTTCAGGACTTTTCCATGGTAGCAGTGGTGGTCCAACACCAGTAGCTAGCAGGGGATGGAGGGAGGGGAAGCATGTGCAGTAACAGCCCCAGGAACATAGATAGCAGAGTTAGCTTGTGGAATCCTGGAAGCTTTTCAAGCATGTAATTCCCATTGGTCCTTTGCATAAGAGTGAAATTTACTCTACAGAGCGAAAAGACCCACAGAGAATGTGTTAGTCATTATGATACTCATCTTTCTTTTCTATTTTTTTAATCAGATTAAATTTATCCATCTTGGGTGCTCACCCAGCATCTATTACTATAGTATATTGGTTCAAGTGCTTTACGAGGTTTTGATTTAATGCACGGTACAGTTTAGGATCATTGCATGGCACAATCATCTGTATGCATCCACTTTATGTTATGTCTTTTTTTCCCCTTGGGGCATGCAATAAAACCTTAGCATTATTCTATCATATGTGACTATATAAGCTATGGAACAGCATGTTTTTATTAGGTCGTTTCTTTTATAATAGCTCTGTATGTGTATGGAGCAAATTCTTCGTCTCAGATGTGTATTTCACTGAAATCAAGGGAACTCCTTGAATACATCTGAAGCAGAATTTGGTCATTTATGTTATCTGTGACATAGATCAAACTTTGGATCAAGCTCTAAATCAGAAGAACTACTGTATGTGTTTATTTATCTTCATCTAAATGGAAGCTTTTCATAAAGTCTAAAAACTACAATTTACATGCTAACTCTTGAATTACACAAAAAGAAAAGGAGTACTTGTGGCACCTTAGAGACTAACAAATTTATTTGAGCATAAGGTTTTGTGAGCTACAGAAGTGAGCTGTAGCTCACGAAAGCTTATGCTCAAATAAATTTGTTAGTCTCTCAGGTGCCGCAAGTCCTCTTTTTCTTTTTGCAGATACAGACTAACACAGCTGCTACTCTGAAACCTGTCTTGAATTACAGTATCTAGTAATAAGAGAAGCGATATACTAGAAATATATATGAGTATGGTACATACCTTCTAATCCAAAGATATATGCCTAGTTGTACTCTGAAATGTTACTAATATTTTACATATTTGAAAGTCCATAGTTAATGTGGTTTTGATGAATTGAGTCACTTGCTGAATGGTAAGTACAATCTCTTGTGAAATCAGTTTGAAAACAAGAAGACAAAAGCAAAGAAAGTTTTTTGGTTCTGATTTTTTTTTAATTAAAGTACTATTAAATTTCATACTAGAAATAGAAATCCACAGACCTTGCTGTTACATTAGAAAAAAATGCTAGTTCATGCCATCTCTTACAGGAATACTTGAATATTATATACTCTTTTTAGAAATATTAATCTGTAATACTGTGAGTACCATTTCTCATAATGTGGTGTGTATACCAAATACAATGAGCCTTTTCAGAAAAAAAGCATATTATGTACTGATGACATATAAGGGCCTGTCTCCAAGCTATCAGGGGAGCAAATAAAGCAGCTAATGCAGCATGCCTTCAGAAATTATGAGCTTTGAGAGTAAATGCTAAGGACACTTCAGCTTAACAAGTAAAAGAATTATATTGTCACTAAAATAAGAAATTGAAGCAAATAATCATCCATTCACTGTAGATTTGAGTAAAAATGATTATTTATGTTGGGTAAAACCACAACAGATTTTCTCTAAAATACGGTAGATAATGATTTTAATAACTCTGACATATACTAGAGGCTCCAATTCTGCAAAGCATCCCATACAGTACTCCCACTGGCTTCAGTCTGAATTGTGCACATGGAAAGCTTAAATCTAGTTAGTAATCTTAAAAACATTATAGCACACAAAGGGCTTCCTTCTGTGATGTGCCGAATATCCTTAGCACTCAAAGAGGTCAATGGAAATTGATGGTGCTCACGAGCTTATAGGCTCAGGCCCTAAATATCATAATCCAAACACCAGTCAGTCCAACCAATGAAAATGTTGTGCATTCAGTAATTATTTTTTCTATGTACTTTCAGAGAAGTTTCAGGGCAAGTTGTCAAATGCCTCTACATTGTTCTGAAAGAATTACATTTATAAATCTTAATATATAATTACCATTTTTTCCTGTACCCAATTCTGGTCTGATAAGCCACTTCCTCATACTGGGATACTATTGTATAGAGGGACATCCCCCAAGTGGTGGATGGAGGTAGCTGTTCTTGGGGAAACCCAGAAGGGTAGCACTGAATATTACGGAATAAGGTGCTGTGAACCAACAGTGTCTAGCAAAAGGAAAACTGATTTCAAACTGAGGCAGATAGAGCATGCTTACCCTCTTTAGTCAAATCTGTCTAGGAGAAGGAAAACTTTGATTTCATACCTGATAATTCCAAGCATATTAGTCTTGGACAACAAGTGGATTAATGCCTGTTCCTAGAAGGACACAAAGCTATAGCATGTGTCACGGACTCACAAGTCGTGCCCACTCTTGGCCCCGTGCGGTCCATGGGGGAACTCCCTTCAGTGAGACAGCCCTTCTTGGGGGTCCACTCCCTCCAAGGGGTTAAGCCCCTCCACCTCCTGGAGCCTCACCTCTCTGAGCCTTAGCACAGCTATTTCTCGCCGTGGGCCCCCTCAGGGAGTCCACTCGCTCTGGACCCCGGGAGCCTCCATTCCCAGAGGGAATAATGCAACCCTGTTCTCTAGACTGGAGTGACTTTCAGCCAGTGTAAAACAGGAGGGTTTACTGAGCATCTGAACACAGCATAGGAAACTCTCAGGGCCTCCCTCAGCACAGCACATCCAAGTCTCCCCTGCATTCAGGTGAGCTCTGCCTGCTCTCTCTCTCCAGCCCAGAGCCCCCCTGATTCCCAGCTGGGCATCTGATATCACCTCCCCCAAGCCTCGCCTCTGTCCATTGTCGTCGCTCCAGATAAACAGGGTCATCTGGGCCTCCTCTCCTCTCAGCCGTCCTCTGTCCCCCTCTGGCTGGAATGGGCTGGTTAGGTCACCAGGTCCTCTCTTCGCAGCCCATTGTCCTTCCACTGGCTGGAACCGGCTGTGACTCCTGAGCTGGGCCTCCAGCTCACCAGGTTGCCAGGTCACCAGTCGCTGGAGTATCCATTCTCCAAGCCATTGGTTGGGGTCCCAAGTTCCGTCGCTGGTCTTCTGTGACAACAAACTCCTTCTCCCGTCACCTCATTAAACCAGTAACACCCATGGAAACTGAGTCCCACCCCCTCTGCATGCAAACCATTGGAAAAACAAGATAAAAACAGGAAAATCCCTCACTTCATCACAGCATGGTATTCCTATGAGCTTGATAGGGTGGACTGGCCTAACAAAACATTAAATCTGAAACTCACTTGTAATAGAAACAGTACCACAAACCAATCTTATGTGTATGGATTTTGACGCAGGCCTATCAGGCCTAAGAAATGGAAATGGCCATGAATAATGACTAAACATATTACTTGTATTACTAACTGGAATGTCCAAACTCAATTTGCTCCAGGCCAGACTGAGCCAGTAGCAGATGAGTGAAGGAAATTACAAGTTTTCCTCGCTGTCCATACAGGCGATATATTGGCTAGGTACAGTAGTGATGAATTTTGAAATTATACTTTCCTTTACTCTGGACATTCAAATGGACAAGCAGAGCACACAGATGGTGTTGCTATAGCAATGGACAAGAAAACAATTACTTCAATGAACAGCTGGAAACCGGTGTCTAAGTGGACTGTCACAGCATGATTTACTACTGCCTACAATAAACTATCCATCACCGTGATCAGTTGTGCCACACTTACAGAAGCAGCAGAAAATGAAGAGAAGGATGGATTTTATTAAAAGGTTTGTAGTGGACATGGTAAACAAATGGATAGTTTTAAACCAGACAGCATCGGAATAGCCAATAATAAGGGAGAAAGGTTAAGAACTTATGAGCTGCACAATCTAATTACTGGCACAGTCACATGATTACATAGAACTCACCAGATGGTCAAAGCAAAAAAATAAATAAAACAAATTGACCACATTATTATCAGTAAAAGCATAGACAATCACTTTTGGATGTTAGAGTCTATAGATGTGACAAGTGTGGCAGTGACCATGAACCACCAATAGGAAAGATTAAGATTTAGTTAAAGTTCAAGAAAAAAGATGGGTGCAACTGGACCCAAATTTGATCTTAATAAATCAGTGGATAGCTCTGTGAGGGAAGCATACAAGGTGATGCTTGGAGTGCATTTCAGGCCATTGATTTGTGATGATGAAGACATTTCACAACAGATCAGGTGACAAATATTCAAGGAAATGACACAAATACAGCAGAGGAAACTATTTGAAGTTGTAAACAAACAAGGAAAGTCTGGACAAGCAACAAAATAAGAACATTACAGGAGAGGTGCAAACAAACCGAGAGTCCTGGGAAAGCAGAGGAAGTAAAAGCATTATGCAAAGAAATAGACAATATAACAGTTGAGCTGCTAGTATCAGGTCTTACAAGTGCTATCAAAGCATTAGAAAAAAAATTACAAGGAGGTATGGGAGCAAGAGAAGGTACCAGATGACTTTCTACCAATCTTGACAAAAGGAGATCCTTCCAATCTGAATAATAATTGAGGTATAATATTATTGTCAATACCAAGAAAAAGCATAATGAAAGCAGCTGTCAACAAATTAAGGCCAATTTTAGTGGAAGTAGTAGGTGAGGAATAGTGTGGCGTCAGATGAAGCTGCATTAATCAGATACTCAGACTCCAACAGTTGAATGGGAGGGAATGAGAATTGGAGTTAAATTTTTTTGCTGTTTTCATGAACTTCAAGAAAGTATTTCATTTGGTTTGGAGAGAAGCATTATTCAAAATAGCAAAATCATATTCAGTTCCCTATAAGATAATTGAAATTATAAAAGCTATGTATGAAGACTCCTGCAGTGCTATAAGAAAATGGTAGAAAATTAAGCTATTGGTTCAAGTCTAAGTTTGGTGTAAGACAAGAGGGCATGGAATCACTGTCTCTTTTCATTGTGTTCTTAAAGTGGACATTAAGAACGTTCAGTAAGTTGGAGGGCATGATACTGGATGATCTAGACTGAATTAAGCTCCTGAGCTTATACAGATGATACTGTACAACTTGCAGACATGTTTGAATTAATGATGATACTCTTCATTACTGTAGAAAATTGGTGGAGTTGACTTGGATTTACAATTAATGCCAAGGAGACAAAGTGATTGTGTCTTGGAAAAGGAACATAGATAATGTGTTAAAATGTAGCAGTAGTGAAGTCATAGAACAGGTAGAATCCTCAATGTACCTAAGAAGTTTGATCAGTGCTGATGGTTCCATCAAAGATGAGGTTAAAAGTTGTGCCCTGGCTATAAATACTGCGCAAAAAATGATAAAAATAAAGTGTTTGGTACCAAAGTAAAAAAAAATATCAAACTAGTGTACTAACAATAATACTGTATTGTCTGGAAGCAGTTACATTAAATGAAACAGACATCAGAAGGCTGGAGGCAACAGATGAGAATTCTTTGAAAGATTGGATGATAGAGGATCGATCACTCGATAATTGTCCTCTTCTATTGTTTCCCTCTGAAGCATCTGGCATCAGCCACTGTAACAAGACAGGATACTGGGCTAGATCATAGGTTTCCAAATTTGGTTTGCGGCTTGTTCAGGGTAAGCCCCTGGCGGGTCACAGAGGTTTTGTTTACCTCAGTGTCCGCAGTTACGACCACTCGCAACTCCCAGTGGCTGTGGTACACCTTTGGTCTGACCCAGTATGGTCATGCTTATGTTCTTATGATAGCACGTGTAAAGTGGAATAGTTTTAGGACAAATGTGGACATTGGAGGAAAAGTAGGATGTGAAATCAGGGAACAGGTTTGATTACAATTTAAAAGTTTATAATGGTAGGGACACTGCCAAGCTGGATTTACACCGTACACACCCTTAGGCATAGCATATTCAGCACCCCCTAGCCTACAGCTGACCTAAATGTAAAAATGTAATAAGAAAATCCAAAAAGGAGTTTGAAGAACAGCTAGCCAAAAACTCAAAAGCTAATAACAAAATGTTTTTTAAGTTAATCAGAAGCAGGAAGCCTGCTAAACAACCAGTGGGGCCTCTGGACGATCGAGATAAAAAAGGAGCACTTAAAGATGATAAAGTAATTGCAGAGAAACTAAATGAATTCTTTGCTTCAGTCTTCACGGCTGAGGATGCTAGGGAGATTCCCAAACCTGAGCTGTTCTTTGTACGTGACAAATCTGAGGAATTGTCACAGATTGAAGTGTCACTAGTGGAGGTTTTGGAATTAATTGAGAAACTTAACAGTAACAAGTCACCGGGACCAGATGGCATTCACCCATCCTCATCCTGGATAATGGGACATAGTCCATTAATGGCTATTATCCAGGATGAGGAGAGATCACCTGATCATTAGCTGTTAGGTTCACTCCCTCTGGGGCACCCGGCATTGGCCATTGTTGGTAGAGAGAATAGTGGGCTGAATGGACCTTTGGTCTAACCCAGTATGGCCATTCTTATGTTCGTGTTTTCCACTAAAACTTTTAACCCACTTTTAACTTTTAGGTGCCCCTAGAATGTCAGTACCCCTAGACACGTGACTACCGTGCCTAATTGGAAATCTGACCTTGGACACTGCAGAAAACAAACATATAACAGAATGCCAAGAAAATGAGAATGGGGGTTAAATGCAGTTAATGGGAGTTAAAAGCAGAACCAGTGCCAGCTCAATCTGGAGGCTAGCCACTGTCTAGATGGCGGGACCTCATAAACAGGGACATGACCAGGTTGGACTTAATGGAGGAACAAGCCATGGACAGGAATGAATGGTGATGCTGTACTATTCTCCATGTCTGAAAAGATGCCCTGGGATGAAAGATGAACTTACTTTTCATCATTCAAATTCCATCTTGAGACTCACTTCTTTGCAATGCTCACAAGAAGACAGTCAGCAGTAGCAATTAATGGACCAAATTCACTGGCTCGTACCAGATGCTTTTCACTGCTCTAGTTCAAAGCAGCCCTAAAACTGATCGATCTGGTGTCTAAAGATTCCCCTATACACCCATCATAATGGCTTCCATGTTATTCCCCTCCTGGTACTATGCTCAGGGAATTTTCCCCCAGAAAAGGTATTTAGCTAGAAGAAACCTAAATCCCAGAAATCTCTAAATACCAGAATGGGCCCTATGGACAGCAGGCAGAAGTAAAAGTTGCCTTGAGTGTGCTATAACTTACATTTAGGAATGAATCAGTTCATAGCTGGCTCCAAGTTTTGATGGACCCACCTACCTATTCTTAAAGGTCTAGAAAACATGACCTGTGAGGGAATATTGAAAAAAAAAAAGGGGTTGTTTAGTCTGGAGAAGAGAAGACTGAAATGGGACATGATAATAGTTTTCAAGTACATAAAAGGTTGTTACAAGGAGGAGGGAGAAGAATTGTTCTTCTTAACCTCTGAGGATAGGACAAGAAGCAATGGGCTTAAGTTGCAGCAAGGGAGGTGTAGGTTTGTCATTAGGAAAAACTTCCTAACTGTCAGGTTGGTTAAGCACAGGAATAAATTGCCGAGCGAGGTTGTGGAATCTCCATCATTGGGGATTTTTAAGAGCAGGTTAGATAAACACCTGGCAAGAATGGTCTAGATCAGTGGTTATCAAACTAGAGCCGCCGCTTGTTCAGGTAAAGCCCATGGCAGGCCAGGCTGGTTTGTTTACCTGCTGCGTCTGCAGGTTCAGCCAATCACGGCTCCCACTGGCCACAGTTCGCCGCTCCAGGCCAATGGGGGCTGCAGGAATGGCAGCCAGCACATCCCTCAGCCCACGTCGCTTCCCGCAGCCCCCATTGGCCTGGAGCTGTGAATCGCAGCCAGTGGGAGCTGCGATCGGCCGAACCTGTGGACGCGGTCGGTAAACAAACAGGCCTGGCCAACCAGGGGCTTTCCCTGAACAAGCAGCGGCCCTAGTTTGAGAACCACTGGTCTAGATAATACTTAGTGTCTGCCACGAGTGCAGGGGACTGGACTAGATGACCTCTCAAGGTCTCTTCCAGGCCTATGATTCAATGATTCTTGCACAAGCACAGTGTATCTTGCCAAATAAGTGCATGTAAGAATTTTTTTTTAATCAAGTTGGGATTTAACAATGCTGAAAATGCTAATTCATGTCTTCCCAAAAGAACTAAAGCTCTTAGTTGTATAGAAAGATGCTCATTGAGACATCAAAGATGTATATACATCTGAATAAAGAAATATTGCTGTCCCTGTTGTACCTTTGGCAATTAAGCATTGGTAGCTTCCCTTTCCTGAGAAGCAGCTTTCTTTGAAACATTTACAATGAGGATTCTCCCATTTTCCAAAGCCTTAGTTTTAAACAAATAAATAAAAAAATCACCCGATTTAGCTGACTTTGTTCACTGGCATTTGTTTCCGCTTAGCACAGGGGACTTTACAGGTACAAAATTCTCTTAAATCCCCCACTCTCATGTCCTTCACCTTCCTCTAAGCATATCTGAGACTTTGAGTGATTCCTTTTGCAGCCATCTGGATTTTTTTCCCCTTTCTATTTCACACTGTTTTCATTTCTATCCTGTAACATCTTTTTCCTTTCCGCAAGCACAATCTCAGAAGTTTGCTTGTGTTAAAAAAAAATCAAACTTTCCCAGAGATAGGGAATGCAAGAGGTTGTATTTCCAAGAAAAAATATTTTGACATCACTATTCTTTTAAAATGTAATAATAAATATATAAATAATAATAATGATCATAATATTAATAAAAAATAAAATATATCTAGCTCTTTAATAGCCTTGTGGACAGGGATCTAGAAAGACTGGGAACCAATAGAGTAGGGTTCAATTCCTGGCTCTGACACTGGTCTGCTGGGTGACCTTGGCAAGTCACATGCAATATCAGGACTAGGTATTATGACTACTAGCAGTAGTTTAAGCTCATCCATTATTATCCCTGGCTGGGATTTTTGAAGAAGCCTATGGAAATTAGGATTCCAATACCCATTACATTTCAATGGAATTTGGACAACTAAGATTATAGAGGAAACATGCTAACAGACTAACGTGACAGAGCTATTTAATAAAATATCCCATACTTGTGAGGCTATCATGTCTAAAAGAACCAACATGAAACTGAATTGTATTTACTTTAAACAGAACTAGGTCTGAACTTGAATCCTGTATTACCAAGTTTATCGGCTCATCCCGTATTGTGAGTTTACCAGTTTAAAGGTGTTGGTATGTGTCAGTAAATGTTAATCCTTTTAGTCCTTTGCTTTGCTCGCTTCACACCAGAGGTTAGAATCTGCCTGTGTTCCCTTAGGGAGCTAGCTGAGCTCTTGATGCAGGATATTTACATATTAACTATTCTCCCAAAATCTGGTATCAGCAAAGGCTCTGTTAATAAGTAAGGCCAAAGTGTTGGTCCATAAGCTGTGAATCACCTATATTCAGGATTTTTTTATAATTGAGTGTTAGACGATAATCCATCATGACTGGTACCTGCAAGTCTGTGTGAAAAAAGATGTTCATTAAAAAGACCCCCTTCAATTACCAAAAGAGACTACAGGGATATAAGCAGGACTGTTTGTTTGATAAGGAACAATTGTTATTGCAGATGTTTTCTGTAATGATGAAATGGGAATATATTAAAAGATGTTTTGGGGAACTGCTAGATGCTCCCCTCCCTCCCACCCAGTTAGGGAATTCTAACCCAGTCACTTTCCCTTTTTGCTTATCAGTCATGTAACATAATATTCCATAAAGGAAATACCATAAGTAATGAGGTACATAAAAATGTTTAAACATAACATATGGCAAAATCGATCATTGAAAAGTATGTTTCCGTTCACAGGGATTTCTTTGTCCTATAAAAAGCAGAAGTATTGGGGATTAGGTGGAAAAATGCCAGCATCTCACCATATACAGAAGAGAGAGATACAGAGGACAGCTCTTTACCTTACACCAAGGATGGCAATGTATCTATTTTTTCTGTATTCCGTATGGTGCTGTACTAACCTGTGATTGATAGTCTTTGATAAATAATTCCATTTGAACCTGCTATTTGACAATCTTGAATTGCTATTAAATTCAGACATGAAACAAAGATCTGATACCACCAGTCCTCCATGGAACTTCCCTTGAAATCAGTGGCACTGGCTTCCTTCACATGAAAGATCTAGACCTAATAGAACATACTATTGACCCAGATTCTCATATGATCTAAATTGGTGTAGCTCCATTGAAATCAATAGGGTTACACTGATTTACACTAGCTGAGATATGGCCCAAGTATGTGTAAATAGGCCTGGTCTTGCAGTGTGTGTTTATGCATACTTGACACTCAAAATACTGACAGCTTTATGTGTGGATGAACTGCATTAGCAGGTGTCCATGACACCACAGCCAGACCCTCTTTTGAGACTATGGCTATGTCTACACAGCACACTAAGCCTGGGCACTGACTCAAGTTTAAGCCCAAGACCCCCTTCCATCTGCACAGAAATAAGTGTGACTCGGGACAGGAACCCCTCTGGACTCGGGCCCACAGACCCTGCTCAGGGTGAGTGGATCAGAGCCCAAGTCCCACTATGATGCATGTCAAAACCCAAGCATTTTGAAATGTGGATGCAGTCCAAATCTGGGTTGCCAGACTAGGGTCTGGAGAGTTCACCAACACTATCCCATAATCTCCTTGGGCTGTTTTTCTTAGCCTTTCCATCCCCAAAATTCCCATTTGCTTTCCAAGAAACTTAGAAGCAACCTCCTTGTTCAAATGCAGCTACTCAGTGTTTAACTCTTCATTTCCACATGGATTGCTCAACTGGAAAAGTTAGCCCTCCTGTGTATTAGCTATGCCCAGCACTATGAAAATGTCCTGCATCAAGTGTGCAGCTAAGTGGCCAGAGGAATATAGCCAAATTCTAACCCCTGGTTTGAGAAGAGCAAGACATTCAGCTTCAGCAAGAACGCATGAAATAATCATGTCTACAAAGCTATATCTGATCGTTTGGTGGTTCTGGGGATCAAACCAGTGGCTGGCGGCTGCAGAACAATACAGAGAGCAAATCAAGCAGCTGAAGACAGAGTACCACACAGCCAAATATTCTAAGAGCACCTCTGGGAACTCCCCATCTTCTTGCCTCTTTTTATGAGGAATTTGACTGGGAACTGTAGTGAGCATTCAGATCACAGAATTGCATGACAATCTGCAGAGCAGGGATGATACCCTTATCACCCTCCAGTCACAGGCACTGCCGGAGGACAGCCCTCTGCTGTGTGAAGGGCAAGAAGTGATCATGGTGCTGAGGCTGGTAACCGACGAGGCTCTGCCACCGGAGCAACTGGAACACATCATGGGTCTGTACTCAGAGGAGCTGGGGAACAGCCCAACTAAGATCAGAGCAAGTGCTGGCACCAGAGCCAGGTAAATTTCTGCTGCCATGTTTATTGTCATTGATACATGGATGGGAGAAATTTCCAACTTATGGCCCTATTAAGTTATTCTTTCAAGTCAGGGTTTGCTTCCATTCAGGACAGAACCCGCATTTCCCCTAGCATCTCCCCACTTTGCCTCCAACACCAAGTGGGATTCAAAATGGACACTTCAAAATAAGGAAAAAATGTTAAACAGGATGCTATTATGAAAATTGTGTTAGTTACTTGCTGATTGCTATAAGTATGGGTTGGGACTCCACAATTAGTAGCCTTGCTTACCCCTCCTGTCTCATACAGCAGGAACCTATAAATAGGCCACATCCACACTGTTTTGGACCATCTGTAAACTGAGTTTCAAAAAACTTGGCTGCTGTGAGTCCAAACAAAACTGGAGTGTGTATTTAAGTCCTTTACAGGCTTTAATATATGAGTCAAACTTACAGTGGAGTGTGTCTGTCTGTCTATATTAGGAGTCCTCTGATGGCATGTACAAACCCCACACTGGGCAACAAGAGGTTAAGCAACTACTCTGTGCCCAACCAGCCCTACCACACCTATAGCAAATGTTCCAAGTGGAGGAGGTGTTAAAAGGCAGGGGAACCACTCATTTGGTGGCAATCCAGGGAAAAGAGCAGACCTGCCACCTGCAGCTCCAGCAGATAATCTTTTCCAAAGACAACTGTCCAAAGGTCCCTCCCTGAGGGAAGGGAGGACCTGCCATCACTGTTCTCTCCAAGCTGTGCGCATGTTCGCGCGCACAGATCCTAAACCCCACTCACACGGCAAAACACCACGCAAACAAAAATTTGCACAGAAGCACAAAAATTTGCACAGAAGAAATTTTTTGCACACACGGCCTGTCAAAAATTAGAGGGAACTGGCTCTGGACTTTGGTAATTCCCTTTATTTTTTGTCTGGACTACCCTAGCAGGGAAAGCCCTTGGACTGAACTGGCCCAGGAGAGTGGGCCATACCACGGGAGGAGGCAGTTGCTGCTTGAGAAAGAGAACTATCATGCCACATGCCACCACTGAAGATGCCTTGAAATGAGCGAGCACCCTTCACATTGACTTAGTCTGGATGGTAACTTTGGGACAATTGCAAGGAGGGAGGGGGAGATAAAGATAGGAAATGGCCCAGGGAGGGCAGCCTTAAGCAGCCTCGGCTATTAGATCAGTAATAGCCCTCAAAAGGTCTCAAAGGGCCACTCAGAGTCCAGTGGAGTGAGAGGGCCCAGGCTCCCCTTCCAAGAACCCCCTGCCTTAGCCATGACCCACCAACCCCTGAATGAGGACCATCACAAGTTCGCATGCCTGGCATTCAGCTTGGTCTGTGAATGGACACAGGGTGATTTCAAGGAGACTGTGCTGTAGTGGTGGGCAACCTGAGGCCCATGGGCCATATGCGGCCCATCAGGGTAAGCCCCTGGCAAGCCGCAAGACAGTTTGTTTACATTGACCGTTCCCACGCATGGCTGCCCGCAGCTCCCAGTGGCCACAGTTCACCGTTCCTGGCCAGTGGGAGCTGCGGGAAGCAGCGACACAGCACAGCATGACAGTTGCACTCTTTGCTTGTGTGTATTGGTTCACAAATGCAATACTATCTTGAGTCTACTCCTGGTGAAAAGGTTCCTCATTCTCCTCACAGATATTGTGCAAAATACAGCAGGCCACAATAATACAAACTGCCTGAGGACACTGGAATCTAAATGGTTTTGAAGGCTGTACCAATGGGACTTCAGTCTGCCAAATGCACTTTACATCAGCTACTGAGCTATACAGCTACTGAGTGGTAGTTGAATCTTCTTTTCTCAGGGCATCTGAAATCAGGGTATGGTTTCATAAGCCATGGAAACAGGGGTAAAGTGTGGTCCCCTAGAATAAGAATGGGACAGTAATGTCATTTATAACAATGTCATTCAGGAGAAATAATGTCCCAGTTTGTCCATGAAGGTAAAGTCCTGATCCCCAGAACACCCTGGCATCTTGCTACCTGCCAATACATCCCATACTAGTGCCCATGAATCTGGATAATGATGGATTGGTACCCTTAGAGGTTTATGAACTTGTGTTCTCCCTGCAGAGGGCAAGCTACAGACACTTGAGTTCCATCAATGCCCATGGCACAGTTTGGAAAGCCCATTCTCTCAAAACCAGCAATTATTTCAGGAACGTTTGTAGTGCCCACCATCTCTGGACACATCATAGTCCTGATAGCCTCACAAACCTCTGCCTCAACAACCCCCACAGTTAGTTTACCAACTCCAAACTAGTTAGCCATTGACCTGTAGCAGTCTGGGATAGCCAGCTTCCAGGTTGCTATAGCAACCCACTTCTTGACTGTCATGGTCTCCTTCCTGTGGGTGTTGTGGCACTGAAGGGGTGGGGCAAGCTGATCATGAGCCTCCAGGAACATGTGCTTCTACTTGTGAAAGTTCTGGACCCAGTGCTGTCCATCCCACTATGATCCCACCAGTCTGTGCTTGTGGTCCTGTTCCAGAGATGCTGGTCTACACAGGCGGAATTTGCAGCTAAAACAACAGACATGAACAGCATGAGATGGTCAAAAGGTGCCTTTGGAAGGTCAAAAATTGCTGCTAAAATGTCCACAAATGCCTTGCAGATGCTCCACTTAATTCATGAAATAGGACTGACAGTGTGAGTTGGAGAAGTTCTTCCACCAGTTTGGGATCCATGTTGATGACTCTGGCTGCTGAGAGTGTAGAGACCTAAAATGGCTTGGCAGGCTAAAATCACCCAAAATACTTTCAGTCAACACCAGCAGGACAGACAGACAAATTCTCTCACAACCCACTATGAACTAAACTCTAGACCAGCTAGAACTGCGAGGGCACTAGGAACCTTGAGATACAATGGTATGCACCCACAGAGGCTGATGTTCAGACTGGGGTCATCATAGTGCAATATGGACACACCAGCATAGTTGTGACGCCCAGATTTCCAGTGCAATGTGGACATTGAGGCATGGACTTGGAAACATCAAGTCTAGAAGCACGAGTCATAAAGATCCAGACTTAGCCTATCTGGCCTTCTACTCAATGGTCTGACGCAGTATAATATTTCCATTTGATGTACCTTGGAAGTATAGAGAAATCTTGTAAAACATATTGCAGGGTCAAAGAATCAATCTTCAACATAATGGAGACATAAGACAGCCATAGATCAATATAAGCATGGTAATAACTGTAGTTGGAGACCAGAAACAACACTGGTTATTCAAAAAGTCAACAAAGTCAATTAAGGGAAATCTGTCAACAACAGTCTCCCTTCCAGAATTAATCTTATGATTTGCTTCCAGCTTTTCAAATCACCTGTTTGTTGTTATATTTGACAAGCATTTTCCCTTTTCAATTGGAACAGTTAGCTCTCTCTTTAGGTCTTGGCTTTTTAATAGGTTAGTTCATGCCAGCTCTTGGCTTTTAGCTAGAAAACCAAAAATTATTTGTAATGAACTGAAACTTCTCTCTTGTTCTGATGCTCTGTTTGCAATGGTGTCCTTTCTGGCTTCCAGATGTCAAGCTGGGGTTTGAATCAACTCTCACTGGCCCGTATTGTTAATGAAAAGTTTTTGATAGCCCTTCTGGAGTGTCAGTTTCAAATACACAAATTATAGAAAACAGGTTGTTTTCTTGCTTGTTTCTCACTCTTGTTTTTGTTTTTTCAAAAGGGAAACGTATATACTTATATATAAACTGTAACTAAAAAAAAAAGTATACATGGGGAGTAACAGATTTAAGAAGTAAAGAAACCCTGAGGTGGACAACACCTGAATAACTTGTCCACAGAAGAAACTTCTTCCTCATGGTAATTAGTTAGTGGTTGGTTTATGCCATGAAGTACAACAGTTTATATAGTGTCTAAATATTTTTTTTAATACTACTCTGAGTAATCAAAGAATGTTCTCATCATAAATGTCTAATCCAGAACCTTGCACCCATGTCAAGAGTAAGGTCAGGGATCTGTGCTAGCACAATTGTTTGCAGAACTGGGGCTATTGTTTGTTAAATGTAATCGTGCATCTAATTAGGATATGTGAAACACTTTATTCTGAGCAGACAGTTAGTTTCCACTGAATAGTCACTGCTTGTGGAGCATTACAAAAACTAAACCCCTTGAATCAAGAGGATTGTAACAAGGTATATCATTTGACAATACCTTAAAAGAAGTCTGTGTTATCTGTTTAGAAGGATAATGGATGTTCAGAACATACAAACAGAGAAATGAGTTGAAAACGTAAAATTCTTTTTCTGGAAGTTTTCACATAATGCTACTTTATTTCCTAAAATCCAGAACCTTAACTCACAAGAACCGAAAAAAAAAAAGAGGGAGAAAGCAGGCTACTCCGTATGGCAAGAGGCAGAGATCACCACATCTTGCTCTAGGTTGGCTCTTTGCAGACTGACTGCTGCTTGACTCAATCACATCCATCCCTAGAGAGCCCCTGAGCTTGCAAGTAGGTCCAGGAAAACCTCTGAGAATTTAAAGTAATCATTTGCAATACACCGTAATGGGAACAGCCAATATTGTCTTAGATAGGATTGCAAAACAACAACATTTAGAAGGTATATTGATCCCTCATTCAGCCATAAACCAAACTCTGACAGCACTTGGTAAGAATGCACCCTTCCCCCACAGGCAAAATTATTTCATAATTGTACATTTTGGGGGTTCTTCCATTTTCACCTAAAGCAGTGTCACTGGCCATTGTCAGAGGCAGGATACTAGATTAGGTAGATCAATGATCTTTTCCAGTATTGCAATTCCTATGTAAGTTATGCATGTGGGAAATCATGGGAACGGCACAAGGATACTACTCTATTTTCACATCCTGCATAAGGAATAATTCTGACACTTTTTTGGGGGCAAAATGTCCCGTGCTTGTTTCTCTAATCAAACAGTGGTGGATTTGTTGTCCTAATTGTCATTTTTTAAATAAGAATTTAGATTCTACAGGGTACCATCTCAAAAATTACAGCAATTTTAAAGCATGTTAAAATTGATATTGGTCCTGCTTCACAATGTCCTTTTATACCTCCTTTGTTATAGACTTTCTCCAAATGTGGAGCGAATTAGAGCAGATTGGCTATTCAGCCCATAAATATCACTTAGATACTCACCTCCTGTTGTTCAGGAACAGGCAGAAGGTGTTTTAAAGCTAGCACTTCTCTGGCTAAGGTAACAGTTAGAGGCTGGCTGAATGCGCTTAACTGGTAATTTCAACACTTGGAGTCCTGGCCCTGCTCACAAGTGAGAAACTAACAGACATTTATCATGGCATGCACCACCTTAGTTTAATTGGTTGTATTTCTGATTGATATATCACTGTAGTAGGTCTGGGGCTGCAAAGCAATGTGTAGTATTTTAAAATGACTAGGGAAGCTGACATTCCATGACTAAAACATTCACAGTTTTGTCACATTATGTTATGTATGAATGATATGTTGCGTTATGTAAGTACAAAGTTGTAGTACTCTTGGTGCTGAAAAATATAGAACAATATACAATAATTTTCAACTGAGGAAATCACAAGCAGGTCAGTCTTGCATTGGTGTTCCAGGAACAGCAAAGACTCAGACCACCACCAAGGAATGTTTGCTGCAGGATTTTCTCCTGTTACTGTAAGCTGTTTGATAGCAAACAATATGGTGTCAGAATGTCATAAATTCTAATAAATATTTGTAACTTCTAATGATCTGGGTATCTTTTTGTTTTGGCTAAAGGCATTATAGAGTTTATTATGGTTTATCTACTGAAAAATAACAACTGAAATAGACTAACTTAAAAATTCAGCTATGCATCCCTCACTCAGGCAAAACTATCATTGAAACCAACAGCCTAACCTGTTTTATCGTTGAAACCAATGGGAGTGTTGTCTTAATAAGAATTGCAGAACTGGGCTATACATAGGTGCTGGAACTAGGTGTGCTCGGGGTGCAGCTGCACCCCTGGCTTTAATGGCTTTAACCCATAATATACAGGGTTTACAATTTGGTTCAATGGCCCTCAGCACCCTGTCTATACAAATTGTTTCAGCACCCCGGGGGCCATAAGATGCTAAAGTTAAAACTTTTCATTACTTACGTACTAACAGAAAGGAAAGTCTGTTGCTTTCCCCCTTTTGCATCATGTCTTGTAACTTTTACTATAAATCCACTTATTAATATTCTCAACACTACAGTAAAACAGGTAAAGTTTAAGCTCACATGGGCTGGAAAGTTTGAATTCGAGTTGAGCCATCATACAGATTATTCCCCACACTCAGAACTGCAGATCAGACAGTCTGTTAGATGATTCATTGTTTTTAGGTCTTTTGTGAGGAAAAAAAGATCTGTTACTAGGGCTGTGAGGTCTCTTGCAGCAAAAGCTCAAACCAAGTGAAATTGGGCAAATCTATTAATCTAGAACGCTTGCTAGAGCACCCAAATTTCCAATAGCTATGCAGAGGCTATTTAGGGATCCATATGTACTGTCAAGGTTCCTTCCCCACTCTGAACTCTAGGGTACAGATGTGGGGATGTGCATGAAAGACCCCCTAAGCTTATTCTTACCAGTTTAGGTTAAAAACTTCCGCAAGGTACAAACTTTGCCTTGTCCTTGAACCCTATGCTGCCACCACCAAGTGTGTTAAACAAAGAACAGGGAAAGAGCCCACTTGGCGATATCTTCCCCCCAAAATATCCCCCCAATCCCTACACCCCCTTTCCTGGGGACGGCTTGATAAAAATCCTCACCAATTTGCATAGGTGAACACAGACCCAAACCCTTGGATCTTAAGAACAATGAAAAAGCAATCAGGATCTTAAAAGAAGAATTTTAATTAAAGAAAAAGTAAAAGAATCACCTCTGTAAAATCAGAATGGTAAATACCTCACAGGGTAATCAGATTCAAAACATAGAGAATCCCTCTAGGCAAAACCTTAAGTTACAAAAAGCCACAAAAACAGGAATATTCATTCCATCCAGCACAGCTTATTTACCAGCCATTTAAACAAAAGGAAATCTAATGCATTTCTAGCTAGATTACTTACTAACAAGTTCTAATACTCCATTCCATCTTTGAAAACTCGTGGCGAACGGGGGAAGTCCCGGATGACTGGAAAAAAGCTAATGTAGTGCCAATCTTTAAAAAAGGGAAGAAGGAGGATCCTGGGAACTACAGGCCAGTCAGCCTCACCTCAGTCCCCGGAAAAATCATGGAGCAGGTCCTCAAAGAATCAATCCTGAAGCACTTACATGAGAGGAAAGTGATCAGGAACAGTCAGCATGGATTCACCAAGGGAAGGTCATGCCTGACTAATCTAATTGCCTTCTATGATGAGATTACTGGTTCTGTAGATGAAAGGAAAGCAGTGGATGTATTGTTTCTTGACTTTAGCAAAGCTTTTGACACGTTTTCCCACAATATTCTTGTCAGCAAGTTAAAGAAGTATGGGCTGGATGAATGCACTATAAGGTGGGTAGAAAGTTGGCTAGATTGTTGGACTCAACGGGTAGTGATCAATGGTTCCATGTCTAGTTGGCAGCCGGTATCAAGTGGAGTGCCCCAGGGGTCGGTCCTGGGGCCGGTTTTGTTCAATATCTTCATAAATGATCTGGAGGATGGTGTGAATTGCACTCTCAGCAAATTTGTGGATGATACTAAACTGGGAGGAGTGGTAGATACGCTGGAGGGCAGGGATAGGATACAGAGGGACCTAGACAAATTGGAGGATTGGGCCAAAAGAAATCTGATGAGATTCAATAAGGATAAGTGCAGGGTCCTACACTTAGGATGGAAGAACCCAATGCACAGCTACAGGCTAGGGACCGAATGGCTAGGCAGGAGTTCTGCGGAAAAGGACCTAGGGGTGACAGTGGACGAGAAGCTGGATATGAGTCAGCAGTGTGCCCTTGTTGCCAAGAAGGCCAATGGCATTTTGGGATGTATAAGTAGGGGCATAGCGAGCAGATCGAGGGACGTGATCGTCCCCCTCTATTTGACATTGGTGAGGCCTCATCTGGAGTACTGTGTCCAGTTTTGGGCCCCACACTACAAGAAGGATGTGGATAAATTGGAGAGAGTCCAGCGAAGGGCAACAAAAATGATTAGGGGTCTGGAACACATGACTTATGAGGAGAGGCTGAGGGAACTGGGATTGTTTAGCCTGCAGAAGAGAAGAATGAGGGGGGATTTGATAGCTGCTTTCAACTACCTGAGAGGTGGTTCCAGAGAGGATGGTTCTAGATTATTCTCAGTGGTAGAAGAAGACAGGACAAGGAGTAATGGTCTCAAGTTGCAGTGGGGGAGGTTTAGGTTGGATATTAGGAAAAACTTTTTCACTAGGAGGGTGGTGAAACACTGGAATGCGTTACCTAGGGAGGTGGTAGAATCTCCTTCCTTAGAAGTTTTTAAGGTCAGGCTTGACAAAGCCCTGGCTGGGATGATTTAATTGGGGATTGGTCCTGCTTTGAGCAGGGGGTTGGACTAGATGACCTCCTGAAGTCCCTTCCAACCCTGATATTCTATGATTCCTGTTCTGCTCCCGACAAAAGCATCACACAGACAGACAGACCCTTTGTCCCCCCCCCCCAGCTTTGAAAGTATCTTGTCTCCTCATTGGTCATTTTGGTCAGGTGCCAGCGAGGTTATCTTAGCTTCTTAACCCTTTACAGGTAAAAGGACTTTGCCTCTGGCCAGGAGGGATTTTATAGCACTGTATACAGAAAGGTGGTTACTCTTCCCTTTATATTTATGACATGTACAGTTTAGGAAAGGTCAGGAAAATAAGGGAGTGGAACCTACCCATGCATCAGCAGGTCTTTCCCTACCCCTTTCCAAATTCATAGGGTAAACTTGTTTAAGACAGGTTTCAGAGTGGTAGCCATGTTAGTCTGCATCAGCAAAAACAACGAGGAGTCCTTGTAGCACCTTAGAGACTAACACATTTATTTGGGCATAAGCTTTTGTGGGCTAAAACCCACTTCATCAGATGCATGGAGTCGAAAACACAGTAGAGAGGTGTAAATACACAGCATATGAAAAGATGGTAGTTGCCTTATCAACTGGGTGGTCAGTGCTAACGAGCCAATTCAGTTAAGGTGGAAGTGGGCTATTCTCAATAGTTGACAAGAAGGGAGGAAAAATCAGTTTTGTAATGCTAATGAATCAATGTCCAATGTAATCAAGATGGCCTATTTCAAACAGTTGACAAGAAGGTGTGAGTATCAGCAGGGGTCTTTACTCCCTGTGGCGGATGTTCCTGGAGGTTTATGATCGGCTTACCCCACCCCTTCAGTGCCACAACACACACAGGAAGGAGGCCATGACAGTCAAGAAGTGGGTTGCTATAGCAACCTGGAAGCTGGCTACCTCAGACTGCTACAGTCAATGGCTAACTAGTTTGGAGTTGGTAAATTAACTGTGGGGGTTGCTGAGGCAGAAGTTTGTGAGATGATCAGGACTATGATGTGTCCAGAGATGGTGGGCACTACAAACGTTCCTGAAATAATTGCCGGTTTTGAGAGAATGGGCTTTCCAAACTGTGCCATGGCCATTGATGGATCTCATGTGTCTGTAGTTTGCCCTCTGCAGGGAGAACACAAGTTTATAAACCTCAAAGGGTACCAATCCATCATTATCCAGATTCAGGGACACAAATATGGGATGCACTGGCAGGGAGTGGACACTGGACCCTCAATAACAGACTTAAAAGTGGCAATTCTTCAACAAAAAAACTTCAGAAACAGACTCCAATGAGAAACTGCAGGACTGGATTAATTTTCAAACTGGACACCAACAATTAGGCCTGAATAAAGACTGGGAGTGGATGGGTCATTACAAAAACTAATTTTTCCCCCTGCTGATACTCACTCCTTCTTGTCAACTGTTTGAAATGGGCTACCTTGATTAAACGGAACTCATTAGCACTACAAAAGTGTTTTTCCTCCCTTCTTGTCAACTGTTGAGAATAGCCCACTTCCACCTTTATTGAATTGGCTCGTTAGCACTAACCCCACTTGGTAAGGCAACTACCATCTTTTCACTCTAAGGTGCCACAAGGACTCCTCATTTGTTTTCCTCAATCTTCAGTAAGTCTTGTAGGTTTATTTCCTTCCTATATAACACCTGCTGGAGAGGAGCTCTGTGAGAGGTCACAAGCAAGGGAGCCTCAAACAGCACAGGTCCTATCTAGGAAGCCAGCTAGACCAATCATTTTCTACTCCATTCCATCTAAATATCTTGCATAGGAGGAGAATGGAGGACCCTACTTATCTGGATTGAGAATTTCAGAGCATGGTCATGGTTTTAACTTCACATTTTCCCTTAATTTTAATGGAAAGTGTGTGGCTTTATTCCCTGAACTACTTTGAAAATCTCAGCCCTGTTGTTTGGTAGAAAATATTCATCTGTGATTTTTGTTAGTAATTAGCAAAGAGAAACACCCATACCAGGAACACATTTCTCCCAATTACCCAAATATAATTGGAAATAATAGACATTATCAAGCTGGCCTATGTACAGTGTAGAAGCATCTGCCAAACTGATAAAAAAATAACAGAATTTTGTTTTCTACAAAGAGGAAAAGATAACAAAGAAATGGTTTTATTTATCACAATAAAAATTATGAAAGATTTTTCTGACAAAATATTTTGTCATTCTTAGCAATTTTATATTTGGGATGCTGAGTAACAGAATTTATTATTTATTCCAGGCTAAAAGCTACATTTAGATGGACTTAAGGAAGAATAATTTATATATATATATATATAAACTAATCTGGGAGATTGTTGAAGACATAGCTCACAGTTGGGCTCCTAATTCCCACTGACATTCCAAGGCATGAATGGCAGTTGGCACCTAAATGCCATTTATGTTTTTGACAATAACACCCAAAAGAGATGTTGTAATTATCCCCAAAACAAATATTGTAAACCCACGTAATTCAGAATAAACTGAAAAGAAGACCAAAGATGTTATGGTTTGTAATTGTTCAGTATGGATACTCAAATCTTCATCCTAACCTCTTTTGATTCCAGGCAATACTTTACAATCATGATTAATATGTTCCAGTATTCATGGTCCCAGGTTACATGAAACAAAATATTAAGGATGCAATTATTTTCCTGGCTGGCAAATAGGTGTTGTGATGATGACAATGGTAATCAATGAAGAAAGATAATTTCCTTGGTTGGGGTGCGGGGGGATGGGGGGAAGGAGGGGGGAGCAGTTTCCTGTCATATTTTTTCCAAAGAATAGGTTTTTAGAGATTGCTTTGGTATTTACAATACATGGCTGCCACTTTCAGTGTAGTCCGAAGGGATTTAAATATGTGTCCCATTATTTTTTTCATGGGAGATGTGTATCTAAATCCCCTGGACTACTTTGTATGTGTCATCGTATTAAAAAACAATACACACTATGTAGAGATGTTTTGTTTTTGTTTTTTGTTGGTTTTTTGACAGAACATTTTTCTGGTGGAAAATGCCTTTCAATTGAAACTGAAACTTTGGGGACATATTGATTTTGATGAAATTTTGTTTAGAAAAATGATCTACACAGAGCATTTGGATAATGATGAAATGTTCTGTTCTGACAGTTTCAGAAGTGAATGCATTGATTTTTCATTTTAAAATGATTTATATATTAGAATTTATTAAATTGTATTTTATTAAAAATAAAAAAAATGAAATCAAATTAAATGTTTTCATTGACAAAAAGACAACTTTTCTGAAAATTTTGTTTCATGTGAAATTTTGAATTTTTTTTTCATTTTGATTCAGAACAAAACCAAATTTTGAAGTTGCAGCATTTCCTCTGAAATGGAAATTCCAATTTCTGCACTACTTTAAATCTATGTAAATAGAGTCATAATAATTTATTGCTGTTATATATACATTTCTTCTTTCCTAGGGCACAGGAAAGCCACAGAGATTAGTCAGTTGTCCAGATCTTTGGTTAGGAGAGCAAGTCATTATATCAGTTTCCAAGACTCCCAAGCAAAATAAAACGAAACCCCTAGAAAATGAGAGTGCCAGCAGGAAATTGAAGCCATCAATTGTATACAAGTAGCTAAACGTGCCATCTGCAGATGAGTTAGCCCAGCAGACTCAATTGCACTTTACTTACTACACACCCAATTGATCTGGGATGCTATTCTGTGCAGGTAAATGCAGCATATTTGAAGTTGTTGCCAAACTGTAATAGTTAAAGACTTTCCAAATTGACTGCATTGTATGTAGTGGGGTTTATAGCTGCAATAATACTGAGAAGGTTTTGGATGCTTATCCTGTTGTCCAAGTGACTTGTTTACTCCTGAACAGATGGTCCTGCAACACAATGTAAATGAAATGACACATTTATTACCCTAATAAGTACCTGGAAGAAACACCAACAGGTCCCTACCTTGTTAACACAGTAGGATGCAGAAAAAAGAGGAATGCAGTAGGTGCCAAAGGAAACAAACTAGATGAATCCACTGGGGACACAACAAACTGATCTGTGTGTTTATTTTCAGAGCCCTGATCAACCTTATGTTGCTGATGAAGGAATACATAAAGACAGTGTTTTTCTTTATAACAAGTGCATTGGTATGTTGTATGTTTTGTGTGCGACTTTTACTTGACAGCAGCTGTGGGTTCTAACCATTTAGAGACTGCACTTTAACCCTTTAGAGACTGCCCTGTCTCTTTCTTGATAAATATCTACCTTGGGCTGAACTCCAGTCTGTTTGGCCATGACTGTATGTGTAGGCTTGGCAGAATTCCACCTGCATTTTGTACACCCGAGTACAAGCCCACCGGATCATCTTCATCTGAGCCATTTGTAGTGCACAGGCTCAAGCAGAGCTGGCGCAAGTTTTATCTATTCTGGCTCAGAGATATGCTCCCAGCTGCAGTGTAGACATTCTCTGTATGTCCAGTTAGCCATATTAGCTTCCTAGTGGCGGCCCACTGAGAAATAATACTGCAGCTCTAAAGGACTTGTATGTTCTGTCTATATATATATATGTTCAAATCTGTGTAAATACCTATTTTTTTCTGATTCTTTACTTTATGTCAATGTAGCATCAATGGAAGGCACCAGAGTGATAGCCTTGTAGGTTTAGCTCCCTCCTGAGCCAAAGGACAGGTACAGCACAGCCTGTGGCAGTGCGAGCTTCATGACATTACTCTGCCAGCGTGTCTTAACCAGGAGATACATGAGATACATGGTGGTGTTACATCTGACACACAATTTCGCAGACATTTCCCTGGCAGCCGAAACGGGAAGGTAAAAAAAAACCAGAACTCTTTCATTAAAACACTGAAAGACAAAATGTACAGACAAATTCTGTCCTCAGAGGAAAGTGTAAATTTCCCCTTGTAAGCAGAACTTGTCCCAAAGGAATAATTCAAAACATGAGAACTATATTCAGATAATTACAAATAATTTTCCACAAGGAAAGGTATTTACTAGTTCTAATGGTGAAACTCTACCCAGGAAGTAGAGATTCATATTGGTGTGATTTTTCACTCGAAATAGCCTGTAAATTTAGGGTTCCAAACAGACCCCACAAAGCAGCCACAAACTTCTCCTTGGAAATGGAGACTTAATCAACCACATACGCACATGTTTCACTAAAATAAAAGTACTGGTTGCCACTTTAATTTCAGCTCTCACTTTCTATATAGATATATATCTGATTAGACAGAGTTACGTCAACTTCTTGGCCACAGATTGTGTGAAATGCCAGTAAGGAGCTTCACACCCTTTCCTTGAAATGTCCAATAAGCAAAGCAGACAAGAGGGGACTGACAACACGGCTGTCACTTTTTGTCTAACTAAAACATTAAGGAAAGACTCACACAATCGTACTGTCAGAAATCAGACAGAGTGACTTCTGCTGTATATTGCAGACCTGTGCCTTATATTCTAGAATGTTGTACACTATCTTGTTTGCCATTTCAATTAAATTAAATGTAGGTATGTATTTTGCTTTTTTACCTGAACACATTCCCTGTTCACAGTTGGTAGTCGGCTGTGCTTTCATTACTGTTACTTCTAGTAAAGTTATTCTGCTGAGGCACTGCTGACATCAATACTCTGTTTCCCATAAGAGCACACAAGAGCAATATGGTTTCAGCATAACACAAATAACAGGAGTTGAGGAAGTGATTCTCTTAACATGCTGTTGAAAAATACCCACAGCCAGATGTCTCCTTTTCTCTTAATCAAAAATAATTTATTGAAGGAGCCACTTAACATTTACAAAATCAAGGATCCCCCACTTAAATACATATGGTATGCGCTGTAACTTTTCCTGATGTTGTTTGTGTCAATAAAAAAGTCATATGGAGCTCTCAAGGCACAATCTCACACCAAAGTCTAGAGTGCTTATGTGAGCCAGCAGAATGAGAGTACAAGAAGATTCTAAAACTGTATGTGTTTTGTGTGGTAATGGTAATTCTGTCTGACCCACCTTTCATTTTGATATGTCAGTTGATATGTTCATATAAACAATTACACATTAATTTACAGTTATATGCTTAATATACAGCCACGTGTTAAAATAAATAAACCAAAACACATGCAAATATGTGAAGTTGTACCATACGCTTCAGACATCTCAGCAAAATATCAGTTAGCTCAGTGGCCATTGGCCCACTTCTTGTCATCAAAAAATGAAGCCATTCCCCTCCCTGTTAGTCCAGATCATTATAGAAATATGCCTTGTGGAGCAAGTAACAGCTTTATGTTGTTACTTTATTTGTATTATGGCAGTGCCTAGAGACAATAATAAGGGAAATAGGTCCCTATCATACTACGTATAATATTCATGTAATAAAAAAAATAGTTCCTGCCTCAGTGAACGTACATCAGAGCTCCACACTGACAGACCTCAGTGCTCACTTAGAGCACCATTGACTTCACTGAGTTTCTCTGAACCTGATCTGCAGGGTCGGCATATAGACCCAGTGACTTGAATGGGACTTTATGTGACTACAGAGGTGTGCATCTGTGGAGTTCTCTACAGATTTGAGATGCAGATCTATGCCATAATGCCACAGGTAAATGAGACAGGCAAGATGGATGAGGCCAAATGATGAGGAAACAATGAAACAAGCGTACTCTTGCACATTAAACAAGCATCTCAGTTCCCCACCTGCATAGCAATTGAGCTTTAGCTCACTAAAGCTTATGCTCAAATAAATTTGTTAGTCTCTAAGGTGCCACAAGTCCTCCTTTTCTTTTTGCAGAAGTCAGTGTGTTGTTTTTGTTTTTTTGGCATCACAGCAGAACTCAGTCTTACACAGGCTTTTTGAAGTGGGAGAAAAGTAAAAGGTTGTATAGGTGAGAAATGAAACTTCCTCAGCTTTTGGGTATTGACAAGTCCACACAAGAGCAGCATTCCCCATCACAATTGGTTTTCCTAAGAGGAAGGAGGAAATACACAGTTAAATAAATATTGTGTTTGATTTTAACACCTCAGCATATTAAAAAGGAAAAACTGGCTTCCATAATGATGTGACAATACCTTTATGAATGATATGAAAGCTTTCAACAGCAAGTGCCATGTGTGTAATATGGAAGAAAGAGAAGAGGCAGCTGGAGAACAGTTTAGCATTCTGTACTTGGCTTGCCCGCTTTTGAATGTCTATTCTAAGTGAATATTCTAAGTGGTGCAGCTGGCATTGTTACTGTTTGAAGAACACTGCTTATGGCACTTGAGTGCCTTACTTTCCTGGAAATTTATCTCAAAGCTTCCTACTCAATTTATCCATCATCCACATGCAAGTTTCTTTCTCTTTCTTTTTTTCTTTAAGTGGAATAAAAGTGTTAATAAAACTAAGATCGAGACAGACAACATTTTATACCAGCAACAGGTAAGAGCAAGACTATCTAATCAGGTAAATTTACAGCATTGTGCCAGAGAAATTAGATCAATGGCTCCCAGAATTTTGAAGACGTTAGAAGACATTGCATAACTAGTTCCTAGTTCCACCACACTGGAAATGTAGGATGAATGTGAGAAAAACTCTCCTAAGAGTAAGATGTATTTTATTTTATAGTTTGTTCAAAAAGTCACTTAACTAACTCCTGCATTGACAAGAGAATGGATTGGGTGACCTAAATGATTTTTCCATGACTAACATGGCTTCCATGACTTTTTCCGTGACTGAAAAAAGGCTAATGTAGTGCCCATCCTTAAAAAAGGGAAGAAGGAGAATCCTGGGAACTACAGGCCAGTCAGCCTCACCTCAGTCCCTGGAAAAATCAAAAAGAAAAGGAGTACTTGTGGCACCTTAGAGACTAACCAATTTATTTGAGCATGAGCTTTCGTGAGCTACAGCTCACTTCATCAGATGTATACTGTGGAAACTGCAGCAGACTTTATATACACACAGAGAATATGAAACAATACCTCCTCCCACCCCACTGTCCTGCTGGTAATAGCTTATCTAAAGTGATCAACAGGTGGGCCATTTCCAGCACAAATCCAGGTTTTCTCACCCTCCACCCCCCCCACACACAAATTCACTCTCCTGCTGGTGCTAGCCCATCCAAAGTGACAACTCTTTACATAATCAAGTCGGGCTATTTCCTGCATAGATCCAGGTTTTCTCACATCCCCCCCACCCCCATACACACACAAACTCACTCTCCTGCTGGTAATAGCTCATCTAAACTGACCACTCTCCAAGTTTAAATCCAAGTTAAACCAGAACATCTGGGGGGGGGTAGGAAAAAACAAGAGGAAACAGGCTACCTTGCATAATGACTTAGCCACTCCCAGTCTCTATTTAAGCCTAAATTAATAGTATCCAATTTGCAAATGAATTCCAATTCAGCAGTTTCTCGCTGGAGTCTGGATTTGAAGTTTTTTTGTTTTAAGATAGCGACCTTCATGTCTGTGATTGCGTGACCAGAGAGATTGAAGTGTTCTCCGACTGGTTTATGAATGTTATAATTCTTGACTTATTAGCACAATGGCCACATAAACACCACCCTATACCGGAAACCTACTGACCGCTATTCCTACCTGCATGCCTCCAGCTTTCACCCTGACCACACCACACGATCCATCGTCTACAGCCAAGCTCTGCGATACAACTGCATTTGCTCCAACCCCTCAGACAGAGACAAACACCTACAAGATCTCTGTCAAGCTTTCTTACAACTACAATACCCACCTGCAGAAGTAAAGAAACAAATTGATAGAGCCAGAAGAGTTCCCAGAAGTTACCTACTACAGGACAGGCCTAACAAAGAAAATAACAGAACGCCACTAGCGGTCACCTTCAGCCCCCAACTAAAACCCCTCCAACGCATTATTAAGGATCTACAACCTATCCTAAAGGATGACCCAACACTCTCACAAGTCTTGGAAGACAGGCCAGTCCTTGCCTACAGACAGCCCCGCAACCTGAAGCAAATACTCACCAACAACCAGATACCACACAACAGAACCACTAACCCAGGAACTTATCCTTGCAACAAAGCCCGTTGCCAATTGTGCCCACATATCTATTCAGGGGACACCATCACAGGGCCTAATAACATCAGCCACACTATCAGAGGCTCGTTCACCTGCACATCCACCAATGTGATATATGCCATTATGTGCCAGCAATGCCCCTCTGCCATGTACATTGGTCAAACTGGACAGTCTCTACGTAAAAGAATAAATGGACACAAATCAGATGTCAAGAATTATAACATTCATAAACCAGTCGGAGAACACTACAATCTCTCTGGTCACGCAATCACAGACATGAAGGTCGCTATCTTAAAACAAAAAAACTTCAAATCCAGACTCCAGCGAGAAACTGCTGAATTGGAATTCATTTGCAAATTGGATACTATTAATTTAGGCTTAAATAGAGACTGGGAGTGGCTAAGTCATTATGCAAGGTAGCCTGTTTCCTCTTGTTTTTTCCTACCCCCCCCCCAGATGTTCTGGTTTAACTTGGATTTAAACTTGGAGAGTGGTCAGTTTAGATGAGCTATTACCAGCAGGAGAGTGAGTTTGTGTGTGTATGGGGGTGGAGGGGATGTGAGAAAACCTGGATCTATGCAGGAAATAGCCCGACTTGATTATGTAAAGAGTTGTCACTTTGGATGGGCTAGCACCAGCAGGAGAGTGAATTTGTGTGTGGGGGGGGTGGAGGGTGAGAAAACCTGGATTTGTGCTGGAAATGGCCCACCTGTTGATCACTTTAGATAAGCTATTACCAGCAGGACAGTGGGGTGGGAGGAGGTATTGTTTCATATTCTCTGTGTGTATATAAAGTCTGCTGCAGTTTCCACAGTATACATCTGATGAAGTGAGCTGTAGCTCACGAAAGCTCATGCTCAAATAAATTGGTTAGTCTCTAAGGTGCCACAAGTACTCCTTTTCTTTTTGTGAATACAGACTAACACGGCTGTTCCTCTGAAACCTGGAAAAATCAAGGAGCAGGTCCTCAAGGAATCAATTCTGAAGCACTTAGAGGAGAGGAAAGTGATCAGGAACAGTCAGCATGGATTCACCAAGGGCAAGTCATGCCTGACTAATCTAATTGCCTTCTATGACAAGATAACTGGCTCTGTGGATGAGGGGAAAGCAGTGGAGGTGTTGTTCCTTGACTTTAGCAAAGCTTTTGACACGGTCTCCCACAGTATTCTTGCCAGCAAGTTAAAGAAGTATGGGCTGGATGAATGGACTATAAGGTGGACAGAAAGTTGGCTAGATTGTTGGGTTCAACGGGTAGTGATCAATGGTTCCATGTCTAGTTGGCAGCCGGTATCAAGTGGAGTGCCCCAAGGGTCAGTCCTCGGGCTCGTTTTGTTCAATATTTTCATAAATGATCTGGAGGATGGTGTGGATTGCATCCTCAGCAAGTTTGCAGATGACACTAAACTGGGAGGAGAGGTAGATACACTGGAAGGTAGGGATAGGATACAGAGGGCCATAGACAAATTAGAGGATTGGGCCAAAAGAAATCTGGTGAGGTTTAACAAGGACAAGTGCAGAGTCCTGCACTTAGGACGGAAGAATCCCATGCACCGCTACAGACTACGGACCAAATGGCTAGGCAGCAGTTCTGCAGAAAAGGACCTAGGGGTTACAGTGGACGAGAAGCTGGATATGAGTCAACAGTGTGCCGTTGTTGCCAAGAAGGCCAATTGCATTTTGGGATGTATAAGTACATTTTTGGTCATTGCCAGCAGATTGAGGGACGTGATTGTTCCCCTCTATTCGACATTGGTGAGGCCTCATCTGGAGTACTGTGTCCAGTTTTGGGCCCCACACTACAAGAAGGATGTGAAAAAATTGGAAAATGTCTAGCGGAGGTCAACAAAATAATTAGGGGACTGGGACACATGACTTATGAGGAGAGGCTGAGGGAAGTGGGATTGTTTAGTCTGTGGGAGAGAAGAATGAGGGGGGATTTGATAGCTGCTTTCAACTACCTGAAAGGGGGTTCAAAAGAGAATGGATCTAGACTGTTCTCAGTGGTAGCAGAAGACAGAACAAGGAGTAATGGTCTCAAGTTGCAGTGGGGGAGGTTTCGGTTGGATATTAGGAAAATCTTTTTCACTGGGAAGGTGGTGAAACACTGGAATGTGTTTCCTAGGGAGGTGGTGGAATCTCCTTCCTTAGGAGTTTTTAAGGTCAGGCTTGACAAAGCCCTGGCTGGGATGATTTAGTTGGGGATTGGTCCTGCTTTGAGCAGGGGGTTGGACTACATGATCTCCTGAGGTCCCTTCCAACCCTGATATTCTATGATTCTATGATTCTATATCTAGTGTCTGACTGTTCCCTTTGAAGAAAGGAAATGTGTCTCAGTGTGGGTGTGGGTGTGGGTGAGGGCCACATTTTTGAAAATTATGTAAGCCACACCTTTCAAATCTGTAGAAATGTGTAGTGTGCCATTTGGTGAGGTTGTGGTGAGGGAAAGATTTGCCTCTTCCTGTGAAAATCTACCTAATTATAAAAGCCCCCTTAGCTTCAGCTACTGGAGACACAGATTGCATAGAACAATGCCAATTGGTACATATGTGAAAGTGCTCTATTATGCATCTTGCAGAGTTAGTGGCAGCTAAAGATATCATAGACTAACACTGTGTAGGCAAACACAGCTGCTATTAACAGGCACTATGCAACAAAACCCTTGTTGTCATATTAATCAAACTGAATCTATTTCAAGATCCTGTTGTCTGCTCCTCCATACTGGACCTACAGAACCTTCAAGCAGGGACTTGCAAAGTTTGCTGTGACCTGTGAGGATTCTCTGTTGCATTTTGTGTTATGTTTGTATGGTTCCTAGCACAAAGGGGTCCTGGTCTGGGACTGGGACCATAATAATAGTAATAATGGTTTCTCAAGCTGATCACCACACTCTTCCTTTCTTTATGGTTAATTGGGTAGGGAGTTGTGAAACCTTGTTCTATTGTAACATTGGGTCATAATATGGGAAAAATTGAGGCCCACTATTGCATTACTAGGTTGTTCCTGCCAACCATGGTCAGCTTGACTTTTTATATGCTGCTTTTTGTACAAGAACAATTTCTGTTACAGGTAATAGGAAATAACAGTGAGAATTCACATACCAGTGGGAGATTAGACTCCACCAGTGAATCAAAAAGAAAAATCTAAAGAGACAGTCAGTGTAACCATGCCTCCTGATTATTATTATTAATTTATTTTATTTATTATTTGTTTATAAATGCATTTCTGAATTCTCCTCATGACAGAATTATTATTATTTTGTTTTTTTGCCAGGAGGAAAACAAAGCTTTCTGACAAAAGTGAAAAATCCCCATACTATAAAGCCCTATGCTTTCCAGTGTGGAATTCAAACCGAAAATCCATTAGTTACTCTGAGCAGGATCAGTGCATTAATTGGTATAACACTATCAAATGCTTCATTCTGACAGAGTCAAAAGATAGCAATGATAAACACATGTTTTGCCTCAGGGTAAGACTAGAATACAAACATTTGAGATCTTGCTCCTATTCTCATTTTCTTGTATTTGCTGTTTTTCTTTCTGATTACCAGGTTTGTGGGTGTGGTACCAGGAGTTACATTAAAACATCACAGTATAACAATAGAGATATTTTTGTATATGTAGGAGGAATTTACAATACTCTCTTGGGAAGGAATTATTTCATTGAATAGTTTAAGACAGAAAGAAGCCGAACAATAAAAACTATGTATTAGAGTTTGCTTCTCACCAGCTAACGAATTCAGTAAATCAGAACTCTCTTCCCTAATTGCTTTTAAACTATTTTCTTTTTCAGCCACCTAGTTCCATGCCACAGTTGTTCTTTTCTAATCCCTTTGCAAATAATACAATTAATTTTAAATGGAATTTAACTAATTTTACCTACAAGTCTTTTGGGGGACTTTTTTAAAATTATGAACAAGTTACTAAAACCCATGAAATGACCAACAGACCTATTTGTTAGTGAAATCCAAAAGCTCCTAGATCTTCTGTTTATAGTGATAAATTTGTAATTAGTCAGGGTGGTTGTTATTTGGAATCATTTATTTGCGCTGTATTATATGACAATAGCTGAATCCTTTGTGTAACACACTTATCCTATGTAACTGAAACTCTTTCTCTCTCTCTCTTTTTCTTCTAATAAAGTCTTCTTTGGCCCCTGTCAGTGTTATATAACTTTTGTAGTTCTTCGATGTTTCTTGGCTGACCAGGATTATTGCCTCATGTTTTCTCTCTCATAATTAAGGGTACCATTTTCAAATCATAGAATCATAGAAGATTAGGGTTGGAAGAGACCTCAGGAGGTCATCTAGTCCAACCCCCTGCTCAAAGATGAACCAACACCAACTAATGCATGAAAGGGCTAGATTCACAAAGGAATTCAGGCAGAGTGACACTGAGAGTTTCCACATCTTATGTTTTGGCCCCTAGAAAATCACTGGAATTAACAAAGCCTGGGTTAGGCACCTAGGTTCCCTATACAATGAATAGGGAGAAATAGGCACCTCTCTGGGATCCACAGAAGCCAGCATACTAGGCAGCTCCTCACCTAGATCAGCCAATGGGAGATGCCAAGGTGAAGGGTGTGTCCTAAGCCCCACACCTATCATGGAATTCAGTACCTAGATTCAGGCTGAAGGGACATATATATCTCTGTTTAGGATTCTCAGATACAGACCCTTTGTTGTCATTAGGCACTTACACTGTTTTTGCAAGAAGCGGAGGAGGAGCAGTCACTGGAGCAAGGGAAATGGATCTTGGGTCTCCCAGCTTAGTGCTCTACCCATCAGGCTGCAGCATCGTTCTCATGCTTACTTATTTGCACTCTCTTTCACTCTCTGGCCCAATGACTCTTTCATTTTTTATTCACAGTAGAACATCTTCAGCAGGAGATTCTGAGGAAGGACTTATGTCAACACATTCTATAGCCCAGTGGTTAGGATACTTAGTGGAGGGGGAGCATCTCCCTGTTCAAATCCTGTCTCCCGTTCAGGTAGAGGTGGGACTTGAACTGTGGGTCTTCTACATACCAGGTAAGGATTCTAACTACTACATTAGAAGTTCTGAGAGAGGTCATCATCATCCTGTCTTCCCTGCCAAGCTGTTTTCAGTGAACTCACCTAAAAGGGCTGGATCCACGGGTGAGTTGGGCAAAGGAATACCTGTCTTTTCCTGATCCCTGCATCACTGTGTGGGTTAGGTGTCTGGCTGGCTAGAGTGAGGTTGCAGTGTACATGTGCAGAGGCAAAGGCATAAGCACCAAGGGAAATTTTATTGCAGAAGTTTAGGTGCTGACTGAGTTCAGGTGCTGCAGGTTCGATGACCACTGAGAGTGGGTTTTGTAGGGTCTGATTCTGGAAGTTAGGCACCTTTTGTGAACCTAGCTCTAAGTGACATAGGGTACTAAGACTCATTTTCAAAAGTGACACAACCTTTAGAAATCTAGGTCTCATAGAAAGACATAGGTCATTTTGAAAATTTTACCTTGAATGTCATGATTAACACAATAAGGATATTTTATAAGTGTTTTGAGGAACCCTCTTACTATTTTAGAGATGCACTGGTACACTGACCTTTTTCCTAGTTTTAGTGTTTTCATAATTAAATTAAAATTTGGTTTAGTTTTCTTTTGTAAAGGATCCTAGTGAAAGATGCAATCTTTACATCAGATGAACCAGAGATAAGCCTTCTGATGAGCCAACAGTGCAAAAATTATTTGTAATCTTACTGAAAAATAAAGAATTCTATAAATCGCACAAAAAATTTGTTGTTTGCAGTGTAGCTGTACTGTGTTGGTCCCAGGATATTGGAGCGACAAGGTGGATGAGGTGATATCTTCTGTTGGTGAAAGGGACAAGATTTCAAGCTTACATTGATCTTGTCTCTAGGTCTGGAAAAGGTACTCAGAGTGTCACACCCGCATTGTTTCTCACACAAGAAGTGACAGATTACTGGTGGGTGGGAGGGTTAAATAAAAACATTTCACAGTTTGTTACACATTTGCAAAATAAAAAGAAAAGAAAATCATTCACCATTTACCTCACCAAAATGATTGTTAGAAACATCAAAAACAGAAAGAAAATGATTGAGTCTGATTCAATGAAAAGGAAGGAAAGTAAAGCAGTTAAGCACAATAAATGTGTGTAAACCTAAATTAAGAGGTTAGCTAATGTGTAGTAAAGGGCTTGTGTATGTGTATATAATATGTAAACTAGTGACCTAAAAGAGACCTTTCCTTCCATCTATTAATGAAGTGGAAGCAAAGACCTCAGGAGCAGACCATATTTGCACAGCTAAGCCTAGGTGATCAATAAATATACCTACTTTGCAAATTTTGGCAGTTTGGGGTTAAAATTAATTTAAAGGCTTATCTACATTTAAAACACTGCACCGATGCAGCTGCACCTCTGTAGTGCTTCAGTGAAGATGCTACTACAATAACGGGTGAAGCTCTCCAGTTGGCGTAGGTAATCCACCCCTATGACAGGCGTTAGTTATGTTGATGGGAGAAGCCCTATCATTGACATAGCACTGTCTACACTGGGTGTTAGATCGGTATAACTATGTTCCTCAAGGGTGTGGATTTTTCACAACCCCTGACCAACAAAGCTATGCTGATATAAGTTTGTAGCGCAGACCTGGCCTAAGTCTTATATGTAATGAAATGTTATTGTCCTTACCGTGTGACTAAATTCAGAGGGTCATCCTAATTTAGCCTCACTAGCTCAGTGTAGAATAATTATGCCAAATCCAAGTGAAAGAAGACAGTATGGGCATAGATGTTCCTGGTTAGTGCTGAGGACTCTGTTTAAAGGGTTTTAGATTCCCTTTTACCCACCCCTTCCAATGTTTAAAGACAGCTGATTAGACTCATTTGAGCATCTTTGTCTCTTCCCAGGGTTTGTCTATACTGCAGCTGGGAGGTGTAATCCCCAGTTTGGGTAGACAGATTTGTACTAGCTCAGCTCAAGCTAGCATTCTAAGAATAGCTATGCAGTTGTTGCTTCATGGATGGTCAGACAGGCTAGTCACCTGAGCTAGGACCCAGGGAATCATATGGTCCTGGACTCAGGTAGCCAGTCTGAGCTGCTTCCCATGCAACAACACCTTCACTGCTATTTCTAGCACACTAGTTTATGCTGAGCTAGTGCAAGACTGTTTACCTACATTAGGAATCACATCTTTCAGCTGGAGTGTAGACATACCCTCAGTGACCACTGATAAGCTGGTCTGGGGGGCCAAGCCATACACTGTGGGGACAGTGTTCTGGTGAAAGATAACACAAAGGAGGCAATGAGGTTCCCCACAACTCACCAAAATCACTAAGAGCTGGGCTAGGTGGTGGAGCCTCAGAGAACAGCATTATAGCTAAAGGCACCATGGTGAGAGGTGCAGCAACAGCATCAGGTGCCCCCAACCAGCAAATTCTCGAACAAATCCAGTGAGTCAACAGCTTTGGCAGCTGCATGACTACTAAAGATGATTGAATGAAAAGTTGTTGTTGTTGTTGTTGAAAAAATAGCTTTACAATATTTTTTTCATGAAAAAAATAATTACGTTTTAGATTTTTTTCTTTTTGATTTTGTGGAAAATGTCATGCTTTTTTAAAAAGTTTTTTGATCAGAAATATTAATGAAATATTTTCTTTAGTATAAACATGACTTTGGTAAATGAAAATTGTTAACATTTCTCAGTAACGTTTTCACTTTTGTTTAAAAACATACCCACAAAGAATCATTTTAAAAATGAAAAATAAAAGGTTCCATTTCAACCACTTTGAAGACAAATCAACTTTTTTCTGTTTGGAAAACAAACAAGCAAAACCACTATTGGAGTTGTGAGTAAGCACAAACTGCCAGTAATAGTCTGAGGATCTAAAGGCCACTATAGGGCAGTGACCAACCTCCTTTCTCTTTTCTCGGTTTGTTAGTCCAGGTGGTGTCCAAAACACAAAGAAGACAGTTTTCCGGGAGATTACATCTCTCTTTCTGTAATACCTTGTTGGATAAGGTCAGTTAGATCCTTGAGTTTAGTTGTCCCCTGGTCACCAGCCATGTACTTGCACAGGCCAAACCCAATATGCTCATGTCATGCACCCTGTAAACTCTGCTCACGGTCCACCACTCCCCACACTGAATGAGAGACAATTTTACCCCAGAATGTGCTCTGCCTACCACCTGAGACAATTTCACAAACCCCTAACCACAACCTGAGGCGAGACCCTGCCCTCCCAAGTTCCCCATTAGCAAACATACAAACTTCATATCCTAACACTCTGCTCTTCTCCTACTGAAAGAACTCTCCATTCATGGAAGAGAGACAACTTCCTCCCACACCCAGGTATCTAACCTACAAAGTTGATGCCCCACGCCCCCTCCCTGGCATGTATCAATGTATTTGATGAAAACAAATTCCTGGTGTGCAGTGATACATTCTCCAGTATCCATTCCTATTCTTTTTTTCTCTGTTTTCGCCATTCCCTAATACCATTGAAGAACATTCTCATGCCCTCCATTTCCACAAACAGCTGTTGTACTTTTTTTTTTTGAATATTTTGAGGGCTGAAAATATGCCAAATGGCAATCATAGCAGGCAGTTGAGCTGCCAAACAATGTACAAAAAGAACATAATTTTGCACTCTCCTTTTCCAGTGGGTTCTATTAAATATGATATATATATATATATATATATATATATATATATAAATTAGGAAAGGAAGGCAAAATAATCTCTGGTGGTATTACACTACATAAACAGATGATAATGGGGCAAATTATGAACAGCGTGTCTAAACTATACATTCATACACAAGCAAGCCTCTCACTTGCACCGATGCAAATTCCAGTGCATGCTTAGGGGAAAAAACATATGTATGCACAAATCTGGGTTTGTGTGCACATGAAATATGCCCGGGGTCCACTTTTCAAAATCTGGCCCAATCTTCTTAACACAGCTATATCTACTATTAATTTTAGGTGTCTCTCAAAAATAAGTAGTCCATTAAAACACTGTATTTTGACTTTAAAAAAAAAAAATTGAAGAGCTACAATCCCTCCTGGAGTTCCTTGGCATGCATCTGGATCCAGGGTTAAATTAAGGCATAGGAACTATGGTCTGCACCTAGGCCTTAAGTCCTTTAGCTATATGACATAATCAAAATCTCAGCTTTCATTTATATTTATAGCCCTCATAGTTACAAGAAAACTTTGAAAATATGAACTGATTGTAATACAGACTTGCCTGAGTCTGCAGACAGTGTGAAACATGAGCCCTGAAAGGTGAAAATTACCCCATGTATCTTAATTCAGGAAAGTGTTACTTTGGAGTATTCCCACCACCACCACCACCCAGACACAAGACTTTGTGAAGGGGATCTGCACTGTTTCCATTACTTTATAGCTCTTCTATGGTGGTATCAGCAAAGGCTCTCGCACACCTATTTCTTTGCTTCGACAAGTGGGACCTAAATCATCTTGCCACTGGGATAGACCACAACATGCCTAGACAGGGAGCTACAGTTCAGGGATGGGGGAAGTCTAGTCTGCAAAAGAAGGTGTGATGTCCGTTTTCCCACCAGTCCATCAGACAGCTCTTGTCTGGATGGCCCTTGACACTGCTAAATCAGCAGGGACAGCATCATAAAGAAGCCATATATGAGTTATGCCAAGACTCAAAGACTGTCTTAATATGGCCCTGAATAAACTGTTACCACACCACAACTGACACTCAGTTTGGACAGCTGTAAAAGATGGGGGAGAATCAGACTCCTCAACTTTGAATCTTGGCATGTAGGGAAACATCCAGAACAAGTTCATTAAGTCTGAGTGTTTGCTTTGCTAGAGAGAAGGGTGCCTGAATGTCCTTTTTCCCAAAAGGTGACACATTTAATCGAATGAGAGTAGACACTACTCAGAGCTATTAAGCTTAACATAGGCCATCCAGCCCCTTGGAAATGTCCATTCCTCTTTTTCTCTGCCCTCTAATAGTGGTTCTTTTTTTTTTTTTTTTGTGAATGGGGATTATTAGATCCACATTCAGCTAAAATTCCCCAGACTCTCGTATTTTGTGTCTCAGAATGGACAGGGGGCTGCAGAACTCAGGAGATTTTAAATACATGACTATGGATTATACCCCACAGACCACTCTTTTACTCCATGTGTGGAGGCACCAGGTGTCCTTATAGGTCAAGCCAGGACCCATACCCATTTAGGAGATAAGGAGGAAGGCTAAATCCACACCTCAGGGCTGGATTATATATAATCTTTGAGAAATATCTTCATATAGAATATTTTTTTTAGTAGCTGTCAAGGCTAATTCCCCACTCTGGCACTTTGAGTGCAGAAGATGGGGGCCCGCAAGGATTCTAAAAAATAATACCTGCCACTCCAGGCTGGTATTAAACTCCCAAGGTTACAGCTTTTCTCTGATCTTGGATGGGTAGATGCTGCCACCACCCAAGTGCAAAAACCCTTTTGAGAACCCAAGAAGGCGCACTTAGGAAGTCCTTCCTGTGGGGTACCCTCAAGCCCTTTCATCTCCACCTCCAGGGATGAGCTGAGAGTGAAAAAAAGGAAATCAGCTGTTGCCACCAGCTAATAAGCAACATGTGCACAAACGTCTTAAGACACAAAAATCCAATTCTGTTCTTAAAAAAGTCAATTTTATTAATTAAAAAAAAAGAAAAGAAAGAAAATACATCTGGGAACTCAGGCTATTGCTAGATTTTAAAAGAGCAACTACAAGGATTAAGCACCAAGAATAGCTTTCTTGAAGTCCAGCTTGAAGGTTACAAGCAAAACGAAAGCATGTGGGATTAGCACAGAGGAATCCACAAGCCATAACGAAATAAAAGGAATAAACTTAATCACGTCTTCCTAGACATTTCCTGATCTACTTACATATCTTGGGTTTTACATTAGTAGTTTCTAGGTATGATACTGATGATATTTTCATACCTGGCCCAAGCTTCTTACAGCATAGCTGCTGCTCTGTCCACCTCTCTCTGGGAGAACAACCACAGACAGACAAAAGAGGAGTCTTTTTTCAATTTTAAAAAGTTCTAGCCTTCCCATTGTCTCTTTTGCCCAGGTGCCCACTCACTTCCTTTTTCCTTTGCATAGCAGTGAGCCTTTTTAACCCTTTACGGGTAGAGCAATTAGAGAACAGCTACTAAGAGGGATTTCATAGCTACTGGCTGGCTGGGTGTCCATAAAAGGGAGCTACCCCCGCGCCTTCATTTATCACAGTAGCTGGCTAAATGATGGCAATTTGTATGAACTTCAGCAAACCTGTGCATTGGGTTGAAAACATTATTTTGTTCATATTTTTCTGTTGTGTGTCCATCCATGATTCCAGAGTTTTTTTAAAGAGATAAAGTTATATAGGTACGCTAATACAGACCTGCTAGTCTTAATAAAAAATAAATTACATTTTCCACTTGTTGTATAGCAAATGAATAGAATTATTCTTTTGCCTTTCAGTGTTTCCAACATGTTATATCTTAGAGAGATGTATGACAACTTCAACTCTAGGGTCATTTTTTTAATTCACTTCTCCATGGTCTCCATTTGAAAAAGTGTATAATAGAGTCCCTTTCAAAGAAATATCTCAAACTCTCTTTAAAATCATAGATGTCCTTCCTGACAGTAGCAGTTGGCATGGTCAATACATGACAATCTCCTAGTATATTGATTATAAATTGACTGGATTTACTTCTGATTCCATATATTGTTAATAGACTTACATACTGTTGTGATGGAAACCATCATAAGACCCTAAGAATTATAGCAAACATTTACCCTGCTTAAACTTAAACAGTATTATATTTTTTTTAAAATACTATTATACTTTCATGCATGCAGTGAGAGATGGAAAATGAGTGTGTGACTCTTTTTGGTAAATGGTATGCTAGCTATGATAAACAAAAGAGTGTGTTAGAAACGAAAGTACAGTCTTTACAAAAGACTGTATGACACTTTTTTAGTAAATGGTATAGTAGCATTCATATCCTTTTATTGACTTCAGCTGTCTTTCCATAGTTATAGCTATAATTAACTTTCCATTCTGACATAGTTCCAATTTTGTCACCACTGCAGCAAATACTCTTGGGGGAATCATTCCACCTTCAATTTCTTCTGACTGTCTCTTTAAATTTAGTGAGTAACTGGGCAATGTCATGGTCAAAGGTAGAGATTGCTTTTTTTTTTTTCCACATTTATGTTCCACTTTGTATCTTAAAAACATCTTGCCATATCAGTTCCAAATTTGTTTGTACTGTGTTTTTCTCCATCCAAAGCAGGTAGTATCTCCTGATGTTTAGGAACAGATGTATATGTTAATTTAGTAATTATTTAATACTTTTGATATCCACCTGTGTGAAATCCACAGCATTTGTAAATTCTGCAAATCGTATTTCAACATGACTATTAACCATTATAATTTAACACCTCACGGACTTCTTATGTTTTGTCCCAGAGCTGCCTGGATATATTGGGTTTCAGATGTCGATATTTAAAACTGGAGATTTTAGAATTACTGCATAAACTGCCTGCAGAATTCAGAGCCCCCAGACACTTATAGTGCTTTACATAATATTAATACTTAACAAATGTATAGATAAATAAATTCCATTTTACAGAACCAATTAAGTGCATGAAGATGTCAAAAACGAGTAAACAATGTTAAAAACCTCACCTAACCTTCTAGAGCAGATGGTCATTACAGGCTTTTGGGGCTAGGTTCCACCACCAATGCCCCTCTGTCAGCCACTCGAAATGCTTTAGGTTAAATCCTGGGCTTAGTGTAGGTAATAGGAGTTTTGTTATTGACTTCAGTGTGGCCAGGATTCCACCCCCTGCAGTAGTATCTCTAATGTAACTTCTCTCTTGCAGTGTGCAGAACCACCTGCTGCCACTATGGCACTCCTAGTGGAGCTAGAACTTTTCCAGTCCCTGGAATCTCCACTGGCTACTATACCCATACCTGCCACTAGGGGTTTCTATATGGGGCTGAAGTTGATGCAGACCACCAAGCATTCCTGCACAATATGGGCTGAAGACAGCAGAGGGAGAAAGTGCAGAACAGGAATTCTAGGCCCCTGCAGGGCTAATTCAGATGAGTCCCACAGGAGAAGGGTACAGGGCTCCCTGCACATGATCTTTTCTTTTGGGCAATTTGAAGAGGTACCCAGTACACCTTAGAAATGAAAACAAAACTTATTAAAGCCTAATTGAGGTATGGAGCTCAGTATGGAGGTCTTCATGGGACACAATATTTTATCTATTAGCTTCATTTTAACCTCAGGTTTAAAAAATGTTTGAAGTTCCATTATTACATTTTAACTTTTTTTAACATCTGCTAAATCTGAGACTCTTAACAATATCCCTGTCCTTGCAAAGATTATTACCCTGAAGATATGATGTACAAATTATGTGTTGATTATCATTTTTCATGTATACAAAATGTAAATGAACACGGTATTTAACCAGTTTCAAGTATCCTTTTGTACCTATCTGTCTTCTTTGTATCCTGATAGCTTTTGAATGGAAAAATATCATCACTTTCACAATAGCTCATGTATCACTAGATATCCATTTTCAGCTACCAGTATCTTCTATGGCAATTCCTCTATTATATAAATCTTATTTTCAGAAGATCCTAAGCATTATAGAATTGATAAAAAATTTGCTGTCAGAATATAATTTCAAATTCTAGATATGGAGTTTACTGAACTTAATACATTTTATCCTATTTTCAAAGTTTTGCTGAGAGATTTAGTTCAGGCCTGGAAGAAACCATAAATGTCACACTAGTTATTAGTCTTCCCAACCTAAAGAAGGCAATACGGTCTTTTCCTTAGCAGCTCTGATAAAATCTAGACAGTACTTTATATTTTGAAATAATAATCTGCCTATTTGAAACTAATATGCATTAAAGCTGTGCAAATAACTTTGTTTTTGTGTCACTGGCCAAACCAGTTCAATTTGGAATATTCAACTTGAATTTGCAAAATGTTTTGCTGGCCCCAAGTCTTCACTTTTTGGCTGAAAAAGTTTTATGTGTAAAATTTCGTTCAGCTGTAATATGCATACCATATGCTGAGCTTTGTACGAGACACAGAAAGAAACTCTGTAGCTGTCATGACAGTCAGCCACGAATGAGGTATCTTATGTCTTTCCTAACCCATTGGTCTTGTTTTCTGATAAATCCCACTCTAGCCTTTTAGAGCTTAAAAGGGCCTCTTAACAAAATAATCTCCCACTCTAGCTAAATATTTAAGAGCTGACCCAACATTTTGTGCACAACTTCCATGTCTTGAACAACCAATGACTTTTTGGCTCACAAAACTCTGAACATGAAACAATATCCTGCTTGCCTCAAATTCCGTACCAACTCATATACTAGACTGTCTCGGATTTGTGGTTTGTCTCAAATTCTGGGCCATTTCAAATTTTAGATTGTTTGAAATCCAAGGAATTTTATTGGCGCCTTATCTATTTTGATTTTTTTTAATCCTGCCTCAGTGTGCGGAATGGATTTGATCAGTGTTTCTCAAGTTTTTTTTTTGTTTTGTTTTTTAGATAAGAGACCGGCTTGCTGCCTTCCTAAACTGTGTCAGGGAAATCTCGGGGGCTGGCACCGGTCCACAGACCGGTCATTGAGAAACACTGGACTATATAACCTCTGGACTATATAACCTTTCGAGCCTCCCATGTATCTGAATTTATTATTCTATTTGTTTAAATAACAGAATTCTGCTGTAACTGAGAAATTTCCCACTTGAAAACCTCAGTGCTTGAAAATTACAAAAGCATTTTAAATTACCCTATTATTACTTAATTCTATAAAATAAACCATGTCCGGTGTTAGTATCTTCAGCCATTACCTATATAGAAAAAATCTGGCTGAAACACATAGAGAAAAATGTGGTCCTGAGTTTCATTATATGAAGGCTGTTTTAATCTGCAATGGCAATGTAAAGAGGCCTTGAAATTAATATAAATGTAATTTTAGCCCACTGTAAGTCCCTTTTACATTCCTGGAATGGTGTAAAATAGTGATCTTAGTGTAAATGAGAACTGGGTCTTGGAGTGGCCACTCAAGACAATCTGCCGCCTAGACAAAACTCCAGTGTGCCCCTCCCCACCAAGGGTAAAGCAATGTACAGTGGATGGGACTCTGCTGTACAATAAAGTAGAGCTCTATGCAGTGGCTGGGGCTGGGTGGTTCAGTTGGTGGTAGTTGAGGTAGAGTGGGCAGAGCTGTGTTTTACAGTGGGTGGAGCTCTGAGCAGGGTGGGGCGCTGGTTGTGTGGTGGTTGGTTGAAGAAGCATGTGTGACAGGGAATGGATAGTTCTGTAAGGGCATCACTGGTGGTGGCAGGAGCAGGCCAGCCTATGAGCATTATTTTTTTTTTAAATTGCTTATCCCAGAAATCTGCCAGCCTAGGCACCTGCCTAGTTTTCCTATAGCGAGAGGTAGGGTCCAGAACTTCCTGGATGTAGTAGCTGACAGATTTCTTCACCCAAGAGTCACCTAACCAAAAAGAGGTGATACCATTTTAGGTTTAGCACTGGTAAGTAGCAAGACGGAGTTGTACAAACTATCTGAAGCCTTCATTTCAAGCAAAATCAAAAGACTGGGTTGCAGACAAACTGGATGAACAAGCACCACAAACAGGCTACTAAGAGAAAGCAGAATGCCTACAAGGAATGGAAGAAGATTGCATCAGCAAGGACAACTACCTCTTGAAGGACAGAAAATGTAGGGGAAAAGTAAGAACTGCCAAAGTCAAGCAGAGTTGGACTGTGCAAAGGAAATGAAAACCAGTACTAAAAGATTCTTTAGCCATATACATAATAAGGAAATAATTGGGAGCACTAAGCACTGAGGATGGGGTGGAGATTAATCTTGCTTTTATAAAAGATAGATTGTGCCAGACCAACCTGAACTCTTTCTTTGAGAAAATAACTGATTTTTTAAGACAAAGAAAATGCAGTAGATCTAATCTACCTGGATTTCAGTAAAGCCTTTGACACAGATCCACATGGGAAATTATTAGTTAAATTGCAGAAGATGGAGATTAATCTGAGAATCAAAATGTGGGGAAGGAACTGATTAAAGGGGAAACTACAATGAGTCATGCTGAAAGGTGAACTGTCAGGCTGGAAATAGGTTAATAGTGGATATCCTCAAGGATCAGTCTGAGACCAATCCTATTTAACATCTTCATTAATGACCTTGGCACAAAAAGTGAGAGTGTTTGGATGACACAAAGTTCGGAGGTATTTCCAAAATGGAGGAGGACAGAAATATCCCACAAAATTTGGATGACCGTGAAAATTGGAATAATAGAAATGGCATGAAATGTAATAGTACAAAGTGCAAAGTCATACACTTAGGGCCTGAGAACAAGAATTTTTGCTATAAGCTGGAGTCGAATCAGTTGGGAGTGATAGAGGAGGGGAAAGAACTGGGTGTATTGATCGATCACAGAATGACTATGAACCACCAACAGGATATGACTGTGAAAAAGTCTAATACAATCCTAGGATGCATCAGGTGCGGTATTTCCAGAGAAGTGTTATTGCCATTATACAACACACTGGTGAGATTTTACCTGGAATACTCTGTGCAATTCTGGTTTTCCATATTTAAGACAGATGAATTCAAAATGGAGTAGGTACAGAGGAGGGCTACTAGGATGATCAGAGAAATGGAGAAGCTACCTTATGAGAGGAGACTTCAGGACCTTGGCTTGTTTAACCTAACCAAATGAAGGATGATGGGAGACATGACTGCGTTCTGTAAATATAGGGATAAACATCAGGGAGTTACTTAAGTTAAGGGCCACTGTTGGCACAAGAACAAATTAATATAAATTGGCCAGAAATAAGTTTGGGCTTAAAATTAGAAAAAGGTTTCTAACCATCAGAGGAGTGAAGTTCTGGAACAGCCTCCCCAGGGTGTAGTGGGGACAAAAAACCGAACTTGTTTTAAGACTGAGCTTGACAAATTTTATGGAGGGGATGATATGATGAGATTACCTACAATGACATATGGCCCATCAGCAATTTGAAAATATTTCCAATGGTGGAGGATGGGACATAATGTGAGTTATTACAGGGCATGCACACCTAAGAGATAGGAAACCAATGTTCAAATTACGATGGGGGGGGGGGGGGAGGAGAGACTTGAACTTGAGTTTCCCATGTCCCAGATTAGGTGTGTGTCCTAATCGCTAGATTATAAAGTCATCCTTATGCTCTCTGGCCCAATTATTATTTAATTATTTAACACCAAAGTAGAATGGCTTCTACTCTCCACATTCCTACTTCAGAGGGAAGACTTTGAGTCCTCTTGGGATTTCTGGGACACTGAACAGTGTCATCTCAGCAGAGAGAACACCACAACTGAATATCCCACAGTCTAGTGGATAAGGCACTCAGCTGTAATGTGGAAAGCCCATGTTTTGAAGACTGCTCTGGGTTTATGCATAAGACAGGCATCCATAAGTTTGCCTGAGGCAGAAGTGCATATGCCCTGTTGAAGCAGATCTTTAATGACCTACAGCTGGGCAGATTGTTATCGGTACCAGTGAAAATTCGGATTCAAATTGCTCAAAGCACAGCAATTTATTTGAGAAAGACTCACACAAGCAGTAAAAAGCAATTTAATATGTCTCCCTAATGAGCCTCAATTCCCCAAGCATAAACCCTCAGTAACTATGTTGGCCTTACACAGTAACCTGATTGGCACACAAAGCAGGTATAGCTACCAGTCCTAGATGGAGACTTCTTTTCTTCTCTTCTTTTCCCCTCTCAAGTACTTGGTCTGTCAAATGTCCTCCGAAGCAGGGACTTGGTTACCCCAAGGCCCTCTGTCTTACAGCATCACAGACCTCTGCAGATGTTAATTAGTGAACTAAGTAACTAACTATGATTTTTAGCATTGATACCTTTTGTTCTTAAAGGCGTCACATGTCCCAGAAATATGTCTTGTGAGCATTTCATTACTGTTTTTTTCCTAATTAATATTTTAGAAGGGGGCTGCAAACAGACACAGACCAAAGATCAGTTAATGTTTACCCTCTTATCAATCATTCACTTAATGTTTTAGCGTGGTGTCACGCAAAAGGGTCATTTTGACCCGAGTCAGCCTGTGCCAAGTCACTGATGGCATGTTTTTGTGTTTTCTATACTTGGTGAGCTGGCTTCCGGCTGATATGACCAAAGTTCTATGTTGAAACACATACATGCAGATAGAGCCTCTAATCACTCTCAGTAAATTTCCATACCAACTGTCTGATGCTAAGAGAACCCTGCTCCCAGAATCCTCTAGCAAATTCAGACATACCAAGTAATACCAAAGTCATGTTCACCACATTCATTCATATCAGTCACAGTAATTCATAATAATAATTCAGCACCATCCCCAAAGTCCCCCACTTGAGATCCAATTATCAAAGGCAATTGTGATATCACACCAATCATGCCAATTTTACCAATATGCCAATTATTGGATCATTTGTTTTCTTTTAAAACTACATTATCATTTTACAATCTTCAAAAGCATAATTTGACAATTTAATTTTAAGTTTTTTTGCAAAGCTTGTCTTTTTTTAATACTGTTTACATATTTGGTATCCAAAACAGAAGCTTAGAAGTAGTAACACTGTGGTTTTACAAATCCAGAATAACATTACCCATTTAATTCTATTTCATTCTGTTACTTGACACACAATATCTTACCAGACATACATTTGTCATTTTATCATTTCTACAGCTTTTTAAACAATTTTATATCTTCAAGAAAGTGCACATTTTACAGTTATTACAAATCTGGTTGTTTGTTTTACTTGCTTCAGTGTTCCTTGGTTTGTTTGTATTTTTCTATCCCAATCTGTATTATTCCATTTTATTTCCTTAAAATTAGGTGATATGAACCTGGGGTGAGTTATAAAAGATGTAATCATTTAGGGGTGCTATAGGTATTTTTTATATTGGAAATGAATTATTTTTCCATGTGAGCTTAAGAACATAAGAATGGACATACTGGGTCAGACCAAAGGTCCATCTAGTCCAGTATCCTGTCTTCTGACAGTGGCCAATGCCAGGTGCCCCAGAGGAAATGAAAAGAACAGGTAGTCATCAAATGATCCATTCGCTGTTGCTCATTCCCAGCTTCTGGCAAACAGAGGCTAGGGACACCATCTCTGCCCATTTTGGCTAATAGCCATTGATGGACCTATCCTCCATGAATTTATCTAATTCTTTTTTGATCCCTGTAATAGTCTTGGCCTTCACAACATCCTCTGGCAAAGAGTTCCATAGATTGACTGTGTGTTGTGTGAAGAAATACTTCCTTTTGTTAGTTTTAACCCTTCTACCTATTAATTTCATTTGGTGACCCCTAGTTCTTGTGTTATGAGAAGGAGTACATAGCACTTCCTTATTTACTTTCTCACACCAGTCATGATTTTATAGACGTCAATCATATCCCCGCTTAATTATCGCTTTTCCAAGCTGAAAAATTCCAGTCTTATTAATAGCTCCTCATACGGAAGCTGTTCCATACCCCTAATCATGTTTGTTGCCCCTTTCTGAACCCTTTTCAATTCCAATACATCTTTTTTGAGATGGAGCAACTATATCTGCACACAGTTTCCCAGATGTGTGTGTACCATGGATTTATATAGAGGTAAGATGATATTTTCTGTCTTATCGTCTATCCCTTTCTTAACGATTCCCAACATTTTCTTAGCTTTTTTGACTGCCACTGCACATTGAGTGGATATTTTCAGAGAACTATCCACAATGACTCCAAGATCTCTTTCTTAAGTGGTAACAGCTAATATAGACCCCATTATTTTATATGTATTGTTGGGATTATGTTTTCCAATGTGCATTACTTTTCATTTATCAACATTAAATTTCATCTGCCACTTTGTTGCCCAGTAACCCAGTTCTGAGACATACTTTTGTAGCTCTTCGCAGTCTGCTGGGACTTAACTATCTTGAATAGTTTTGTATTATGTGCAAATTTTGCCACCTCACTGTTCAATCCTTTTTCCATAACATTTATGAATATGTTGAACAGGACTGGTCCCAGTACAGACCCCAAAGGACACCACTATTTCCCTCTCTCCATACAGAAAGCAAACCATTTATTCCTACCCTTTATTTCCTCTCTTTTAACCAGTTACCAATCCATGAGAGGACCTTTCCACTTATCCCATGACAGCTTACTTTGCTTAAGAGCCTTTGGTGAGGGACCTTGTCAAAGGTTTTCTGAAAATCTAAGTACAGTATATCCACTGGATTCCTGTTGTCCATATGCTTGTTGACCCCCTAAATGAATTCTAGTATATTAGTGAGGCCTGATTTCCTTTACACAAAACATATTGACTCTTCCCCAACAAATTATGTTCATCTATGTGTCTGATAATTTTGTTCTTTACTATAGTTTCAACCACTTTCCCTGGTACTGAAGTCAGGCTTACCGGCCTGTAATTGCCGGGATCACATCTGGAGCCCCTTTTAAAAATTGGTGTCACATTAGCTATCCTCCAGTCATTTGGTACAGAAGCTGATTTAAATGATAGATTACAGACTACAGTTAGTAGTTCTTCAATTTCACATACGAGTTTTTTTAGAACTCTTGGGTGAATACCATCTGATCCTGGTGATTTATTGCTCTTTAGTTTATCAATTTGTTCCAAAACCTCCTCTAATGACACCTCAATCTGGGACAGTTCCTCAAATTTGTCACCTAAAAAGAATGGCTCAGATTTGGGAATCTCCCTGAAGACTGATGCAAAAATTAATTTAGTTTCTCCACAATGTCCTTAGTATTGTTGAGTGCTCCTTTAGCGTCTCAATCATACAGTGGCCCCACTGGTTGTTTAGCAGGCTTCATGCTTCCGATGTACTTAAAAAAATGTTATTACTCTTTGAGTCTTTGGCTAGCTGTTCTTCAAATTCTTTTTTTGCCTTCCTAATTACATATTTACATTTCATTTGCCAGAGTTTATGCTCCTTTCTATTTTCCTCACTGGGATTGAACTTCCACTTTTTAAGGGATGCCCTTTTGCCTCTCACTGCTTCTTTTACTTTGTTGTTTAACCACGGTGGCAATTTTTCGGTTCTCTTACTATGTTTTTTAATTGGGGGTATACATTTAAGTTAAGCCTCTATTATGGTGTCTTTAAAAAGTTTCTGTGCAGCTTGCAGGGATTTCACTGTTGACACTGCTGCACCTTTTAATTTCTGTTCAACTGACCTCCTCATTTTGTGTAGCTCCCCATTCTGAAATTAAATGCTATAGTGTTGGGCTGCTGTGTTTTTTTCCCCACCAACAGGATGTTAAATTTAATTATATTATGGTCACTATTACCAAGTGGTCCAGCTATATTCACCTCTTGGACCAGATCTTGTGGTCCATTTAGGACTAAATCAAGAATTGCTTCTCCTCTTGTGGGATGTAGGACTAGCTGCTCCAAGAAGCAGTCATTTAAGGTATCTCTGCATCCAGTTCTGAAGTGACATGTACCCAGTGAATATGGGGACAGTTGAAATCCCCCATTTTTATTTTATTTTATTCTTTTATTGTAATAGTCTCTCTAATCTATCTGAGCATTTCACAGTCTCTATCACCATCCTGGTCAGGTGGTCGGTAATATATTCCTACTGCTATATTCTTATTATTCAAGCATGAAATTACTATCCATAGAGATTCTATGGTACAGATGGGTTCATTTAAGATTTTTACTTCATTTGATTCTATGCTTTCTTTCACATATAGTGCCAGTCCCCCACCAGCAAGACCTGTTCCGTCCTTCTGATATATTTCGTGCCCTGGTATTACTGTGTCCCATTGATTATCCTCATTCCACCAAGTTTCTGTGATGCCGATTATATCAATATGTCTCATATTAAATGAAGACTCTAGTTCACCCACCTTATATAAACTTCTAGCATTGGTAAATAAGGACTTTAAAAACCTGTCTGTTTTTAGCTGTCTGCCATTACATGATGTAATTGAATGTAAGTTTTTCTCATTTGACTGTTTCTCATCAGATCCAACCTGTCTTTTATGATCTCCCATCATCTCCTCTTTACTAGGACATATAGAATCTCCAGTAATAGATCCTCCCCTAAGGGATGTCTCTGTCCAAACCACGTGCTCCTCCACACCTGTTGGGTTTCCCCTAGCCCTTAGTTTAAAAACTGCTCTATGACCTTTTTAATTTTAAGTGCCAGCAATCTGGTTCCGTTCTGGTTTAGGTGGAGCCCATCATTCCTGTACAGGCTCCCCTTTCCCAAAAGTTTCCCCAGTTCCTAATAACTCTAAACCCCTCCTTCCTACACCATCATCTGATTCACATATTGAGACCTGCAGTTCTGCCTGTCTAGCTGGTCCTGCACTTGGAACAGGAAGCATTTCAGACAATGCAACCATAGAGGTCCTAGACTTCAATCTCTTACCTAACAGCCTAAATTTGACCTCCAGCACCTCTCTCGTTTCCTTTCCTATGTCATTGTTGCTTACATGTACCACAACCACTGGCTCCTCCCCAGCACTATATATAAGTCTATCTAGATGTCTCGAGAGATCTACAACAATACCAGGCAGGCAAGTCACCATGCAGTTCTCACAGTCATCAAAAATCCAGCTATCTGTGTTTCAAATGATCAAATCATCCATTACTAATACCCGTCTCTTCCTAATAACTGAAGTTCCCTCCCCTAGAGAGGTATCCTCAGTGTGAGAGGATACCACAACATCATCTGGAAGAAGGGTCCCCACTATGGGATCATTTCCCTCTGCTCCAGTTGGATGTTCTCCTTCCCTGAGGCTTTCATCTTCCTCAACAGCACAGAGGCTGTCAGACCGGGGTGGGACCGTTCTGCCATGTCCCAGAAAGTCTCATCTATGTAACTCTTCCTCTCCCTTAGCTCTTCCAGTTCAGCCACTCTGGTCTCCAAAGCCCATACACGGTCTCTGAGGGCCAGGAGCTCCTTGCACCGAATGCATGCATATGCTACCTGCCCACAGGGCAGATAATCATACATGCGACATTGGGTGCAATAAACTGGATAGCCCCCACTTTGTTGCTGGACTTCTGCCTGCATTCTCTTTTTACACCTACAGCTTGTTCCTTTTTGTTGTTCTGTTTTTATCAGGTGGTGTTTCTGTATTTACATTTAAAGAATGTTAAGTGTATCTAGCCCCCCAGCTTACACTCTCGCCTCTCAACTCCCTCGCAAAACTCCCCTGTTAGCCGCTCCTGTTCACTAGCTCCCTATATTGCTTGCTTGGTTCATGAGCCAGGTTTGGTGGTTTATTGTTATGTTATCCTTTTTTTAATGCCAAAATATATTTTGACTTATTGATGTAAACAGAGTCAGGATGAGCTCCACCCTGACATCTGGTGGTGAGGTGTGGCAAATTGTGGAAAAGAACTTCAGGGGCCTATCTCATTTGCATAGGCACACCCACCCCACCTAGAATGAGTCCATAGCTGCCCAAATGGTCACTTTGGCTGCTGTGGGATCCCCAGTGTCTCTGTTATTGTGGCAGGAAGAATAAATTGTTATTTCCCTGATTATGGGAATCAAGGACTTCTGGAACTGTACTTAGCCTTTTGTTATGATGGAGGGACTCGCCATCAACTTAGTAGCACTAGCTAGGCAAGGGACATGGGTTCCAAAACTCTGTGAATTGAGAGAGGCTGGGAACAGGTATTAATACTTGGTGGCATGGGCCCCCTGGTGAGGGCCTTACATGCTAATTGCACTTCCTCCTCTCTCCACTGTGGAATATCAGAGCTAATTTTGATTCCATTAGGAGTCTAGTTACAGACTGCTGAGCTGCATTCACTTTGGGCTAATGGTGCACCAGCACTGAGGCTCCCCTACTACAAGCTGAAATCACAAAAGAGCTAAACTTACTAAGAGCTGAAATCACTGAGCATTGTATTAATGCTCAGGGGGAGCCTGAAGCTATATGGTGGAGCAGTTTGCGGGACAGCGAGCAGAGCAGAGCAGCTGGTGGAGCAGAGCAGTTTGCGGGACGGCTGGCAGAGCATTGCAGTTTGCAGGACGGAGAGCGGAGTGGCTGGCAGAGCATTGCAGTTTTGCGGGATGGCGAGCGGAGCAGCTGGTGGAGCAGAGCAGTTTGTTGAATGCCTAGATCAGCTCATGGGGCGGCTGTCAGAGCGGAGCCTCATGGAGAGATGGGGCCATCAGCTTTGGACCACGTAAGGTGCCCCTTAACCCAATCCCCCCCCCCCCCCCAATCTCCACCCAGGTTGGGAGGTAAAACTCTGCAGATAAACTTTTGAACTCTGGGGCTACCCTGACCAAGGACAGAGACTTTTGGGACTTTGGGTTGCTGGACTCAAGAACCAAAGGTAAAGGACATGCCCCAATTTGCTTGGGGTGGATTTTGCTCATGGGTTGTGTTATGAATCCTGTTGGTGGTGTTTCCCCAACATAATGGCACATTGTTTCTCTCTGTTATTAAAAGGCTTTTTGCTACACTCAGACTATGTGCTTGCGAGAGGGGAAGTATTGCCTCTTGGAGGCACCCAGCAGGGATGGTATATATTTGTCCAGGTCACTGGATGGGGGCTCGAGCTGGTTTTGCATTGTGTTATTGGAATGGAACCCCTAGATACTAAACCCGGCCCTTGTTGCTGACAACTCTTACAGGCAGAAGGGTTACATTTAATACAATTTCCACCAACCTTTTATTTTTCTTTTTAAATTCATAGTAAGGTTACCTTCTTTCCATTACAAGTTTTAATATATTTTTTTAAATTAAGGTTCCCCATTTCCATGGGGCCCCTATTATTTGTTTCCATCCTACTCTAGATATCCACCACAATTCATTTCCTTCTGGTTTTATTTCATAGTACCTTGTTTCATTTTCCCAGGCGCTTACATATATTATCGGATACACTTCTTGTGCCTCTTTGTTAGCTATTCTGGAAAGGAAGTGTGCACTGCTGTGTGGTACATGTACGCACTTGCTTTTTCCAGGTATCTTGGAATGATTGGTTAATATAATAATAACTCAATTCCCAATTAATCGTTTTTGGCCAATTACCTCTCTGACGTTGTATCAAAATATTTTTTCACTGTTTTCCCAAGATTCCCTGGGCTTTTATACACACTTTCCCCTAGGACAATTCTGGTTTTATTTTAAGTATATCAGAAGCAGGAAGCCTGCTAGACAATCAGTAGCACCTTGGGACACTCAAGGAGGATAAGGCCATTGCGAAAAAACTAAATTAATTCTTTACATCTGTCTTTACAGCTGAGGATGTGATAGAGATTTTCCAACTTGGTAACAACTTTGAGGAACCGTTCCAGATTCAGGTGTTATTGGAGGAGGTTTTAGAACAAAATGATACATTAAATAGCAATAAATTACTGGGACCAGATGGTATTTACCCAAGAGTTCTAAAAGAACTTAAAAGTGAAATTACAGAACTACTAACTGTATTATGTAACCTATTATTTCAATCAGTTTCTGTACCAAATGACTTGAGGATAGCTAATATAATGTTGTTTTTTAAAAGGGCTCGAGAGGCGATCATGGGGATTACAGGCCAGTAAGCTTAACTTCAGTACCAAGCAATTTGGTAGAAACTATAATAAAGAACAGAATGATTAGACACATAGACAAACACGATTTGTTGGGGAAGATCCAACATGGTCTTTGTAAAGGAAAATCATGCCTTACCAATTTACTAGAATTCTCTGAGGGGTCAACAAGCATGTGTACTTAGATTTTCAGAAAGCCTTTAACAGGATCCTTTACCAAAAGGCTCCTAAACAAAATAAGCTATCATAGGAAAAGATATATACTGGAATTGGAAAAGGCACACGGGGAAAAAAAGCAATGAAAATGATCAGGGGTTTGGAACGATTTTATATGAGGAGAGACTGAGGCTTTTCAACTTGGAACAGAGATGACTAAGTGGGGGGATATGATAGCGGTCTATAAAATCATGACTGGTATGGAGAAAGTAAGGAAGGAAGTGTTATTTACTTCTTTTCATAACACAAGAACTAGGGGTCACCAAATGAAATTAATAAACATCATGTTTAAAATAAAAGGAAATATATTTTTTACACATTCAACCCGTTGAACTTCTTGCCAGAGGATGTTGTAAAGGCCAAGATTATAACAAGATTTTTTAAAAAGAACTAAATACATTTATGGAGAATAGGTCCATCAATGGTTATTAGTCAGGATGGGCATTGCTGGTGTCCCTAGTCCCTATTTTCCAGAAGCTGGGAATGGGTGACAAGGGTTGGATTACTTTGTGATTATCTGTTCTGTCCATTTCCTCAGAAGCACCTTGCATTGGCAATTGTCAGAAGACAGGATACTGGGCTAGATGGACCTTTGGTTTGACCCAGTATGGCCATTCTTATGTCTTTATGTTTGTGCCCCTCACAAGGGTGCTCAGTATATTAAAATTTGAGTAATTTAACAATCTTTTGGCTTATTCTTCGGATAGGGTCCTGTGGCACAAACAGGTCCAGTAATCACAGAGCAAACAAGCCCACAAACAGCAAAATGAAGCAAACTCCACAGCATAATACTTGCTTCCATAAATTCATAGATTAATCTACACAAATATAAACAAACAGAAACAAAAGGCCTCTAACTGGGCCTTATAGGTTAATATACACTGTGCATTTATTTCTGAGAATTATTATGTCTAGTTCCTTGGCAAGTATAATTTGATTTGATCAGAATGTCTTCACGCATTTCTGTACAGAGTGATTACTAAAATTGCCATGGGACTGGCCACATACTTAACGGGAAAGGGTTCCTTTTATATAGGTTTTATTTTATCTTTGTTTACCAATTCTTTAAGCATCACTTTGTTTTCTATTTTCCACTGATATTTCCATTGTCTCTTCTGGTCTTCTTTTTGTCTGCATTGATTTTTTCATGTCCAAATGTTCTTAACTGTTTGCAACAAATTTGCTACCCAGACCTTCTTTTGTACCACTCAGGCATTTGTCTCTTTGATGCTAACAGGAATTCAGGAGTTCTCATAACGTAGCCTGTTATTAATTAAGAGATTAATGGGATAGCAAAGAAACAATTAGCAATGTAAATTATAGAGAACCACTTAGCCATGGCCACTATTCTGGCCATTATACTTGGAAAGTTGGTTACAATTGGGGCCATAGGTACTGTAGATTTACTAATTTTTTTTTTTATAATCAATTGTGAGACGACGTATTCTGTCCATTTTTCATGCAAGCCAAATTGGGGAGAGATATTCAGGCCTGTCGGTAAAGGCCTCTACTCTAAGAATTTAGGTGTATTCTTATCACTTGGCTAGTTATAGAGGTATAAAAGAAACAATCAAAATCACTGTCTGCTAGTGTAAGGTCCTTCTCTTACTGTGACAGCCTGAGGCCCTGTTCTTAGGCTAAGGCCTTTGGCTAAGCAGCAGAGGCAGCCATAAGCTCGGAAGCGACCGGTCACATCCTCACATTCCAAACTAGTCACATTGAAAGAAGGTGTGTCAAGGTTCCTTCCCCACTTTGAACGCTAGGGTACAGATGTGGGGACCTGCATGAAAACCTCCTAAGCTTACTTTTACCAGCTTAGGTTAAAACTTCCCCAAGGTAGAAACTAATTTTACCCTTTGCCCTTGGACTTCCACTGCCACCACCAAACTTTATCTGGGTTCCTGAGAAAACGTCGTTTGGAAACATCTTTCCCCCCCAAAATCCTCCCTACCCTTGCACCCCACTTCCTGGGGAAGGTTTGGTAAAAATCCTCACCAATTTGTATAGGTGACCACAGACCCAAACCCTTGGATCTTAGGACAATGAAAAAGCATTCAGTTTTCTTACAAGAAGACTTTTAATAGAAGTAAAGTAATAGAAGTAAAAATCACCTCTGTAAAATCAGGATGGTAGATACCTTACAGGGTAATTAGATTCAAAACATAGAGAATCCCTCTAGGCAAAACCTTAAGTTACAAAAAAGACACACAGACAGGAATATTCATTCTATTCAGCACAGCTATTTTCTCAGCCATTTAAAGAAATTATAATCTAACACATACCTAGCTAGATTATTTACTGAGTTCTAAGACTCCATTCCTGTTCTGTCCCTGGCAAAAGCATCACACAGACAGACACAGACCCTTTGTTTTTCTCCCTCCTCCCAGCTTTTGAAAGTATCTTGTCTCCTCATTGGTCATTTTGGTCAGGTGCCAGCGAGGTTACCTTTAGCTTCTTAACCCTTTACAGGTGAAAGGATTTTTCCTCTGGCCAGGAGGGATTTTAAAGGTGATTACCCTTCCCTTTATATATATGACAAGGTGCTATTGGGCTGTTAGGAATACAATCCTGTCCTGATAGTGCCTATCACCTCCAGAGAAAGGGAAGTGCCTAGAAAATGTAAAAGGTAGCATCCTGTCTGGCAAGAACTCACTTATCAATAGCTGGGATGTGAAATCCTCACTTCTGTCCTGTTTTGTCTTTATAGTTCCCACTTTGCTATTGTTTGTCTGTATAATCTCTGTCTGGTTCTGTGATTGTTTCTGTCTGCTGTATAATTAATTTTGCTGGATGTAAACTAATTAAGGTGGTAGGATATAATTGGTTACATAATCATGTTATAATATGTTAGGATTGGTTAGTTAAATTTCAGTAAAATGATTGGTTAAGGTATAGCTAAGCAGAACTCAAGTTTTACTATATAGTCTGCAGTCAATCAGGAAGTGAGTGGGTGGGTGTGTGTGGGGAAAATGGGAACAGGGAATGGGGGTAAGGAAATTGGAATCATGTTTTGCTAAAGGAGGAAACAGGAACAGGGAATGGGGGTGGGGAAATTGGAATCATGGTTGGCTAAGGGCAGGAATGGAAACAGGGACACAGGTGTAAGGCTCTATGGTGTCAGAGCTGGGAAGGGGGACACTAAGGAAGGAAACTGGAATCATGCTTGCTGGAAGTTCACCCCAATAAACATTGAATTGTTTGCACCTTTGGACTTCGGGTATTGTTGCTCTCTGTTCATGCGAGAAGGACCAGGGAAGTAAGTGGGTAAAGGAATAAGCCCCCTAACAGGGAGCTGTAGGGAGATTGACAATTTACTATTCCCCCCGTGCTTTTAAATCCTGCAACAGTTCTTCTATATGGGGAACAGCTTCAGCCAGATAGGAATACTGAGGAGTTGGCTTTACAAGTTTTTTCACTACCTTCTCTGCTGCTTCTGTGCCTCCACATTCAGATTTCTTTCCAGCCCAAGCCAGGGGAAATATTCTTATTCACTCATTGTCTGGCAGGGCCACAGCTGCCATAGGCTTGCAGGCCCATTTTCTTAATCCTTCTGAAAAAATCTGCTTGTTTACAGTCTTTTTTTCTCTCTCTTTCACAACCAGCTTCTTCGCAAATCAATTATCCACCTTACCTGTTGTATTTCCACATCTGCTTCCAATATAGCTTTCTTAATCATGCTCTTACAAACCACTGAATCTCTTCAAAATTTAGTTTGATCTACTACCCATGGCAGATGTTTTAATATGGTCCCTTTTACTTCTTTGCTGTGGAATTCGTACAAAAGAACGTTCTCTGCACATTCTTCTGCACTGACTTAATTGAAGTTGCCTCCGCTCCTGTGTCAATTAATGTTAATACCATTATATGGTTCCTTCCATTCCCACTTCACATAGGGTCTACCGGTTATGTGGGACTGTATTTTGGCCACTAACATCCAATCCTGAGGACAGGGTTTGCTAAGGGCTAGGCATCTTTACTGAGATGTTGAGCCACCCTGACGGGAAGCCACAAAGTCCATCTGAGCCAGTTTCTGGATTAACAAGCATAAGGGCCCATTATCAGGTTTCCTGTACCTGTTTCCACTGTCTCAAGAGCCTTAGTTCCTGGTTGCAGCTTTGACTGTGATCTAGTCCTTGCCATCAAATCACTTAAAGCAGCTAACAAAGTTTCCAGAGGTTGCTTTTCCAAACGTGCCATATCTGCCCCACCTTTCCTGAAGTTGCGCCCATACCTGTGCTCACAAAGATCCCCCAGCAGACACTCATCGTCTCCTGCCATACCATCCTCGGCCTTCTCCTATTTCATTGTAAGTACAATGCCCCATGTCAGCGTGGTTGGAGCCATTTTAGCCTGCTCGATTGCTGTAGGAAACCTCATTAATTGCTTTCTGATAAGAGCTACTTGTTCCATTTAGTACCCTTTCTGCCCCCCAAGCTACCTTAATCAATCTAGTTTGATCTAAATCCACCCAAGATCCTATGAACACTGAAAATGTGCAGAGGTTCCCTTAAGAGAATCTGTAATAGATAACATCTGTTACCTGTTTCTCCTCGAATTCAGACAGAGAGCATACAAACAACAATTCAGTACAATAAGCCATAACAGATTTCCCTTCCTCCTGATGCATCAACAAAACTGATCTACTTAATTCCTGGGGCTGGGGGTGGGGAGAGAGGGGTCAGAAAATATTGGGCCATTTTCTGTATAGCACCTTCTCTGTCATCTTTGCTTAATTCTGCCTCAATTTCTGCCAACAAAGCCATTCCTTACATAGGGCCAGCACATGTTATTATCAATTCTCTTAAATCTGTAATATCTAGATGTTTTTCAGTACGTATTTAAACAGCCAAGACAAACATGTTTTCTTACTCCAAGAACCCAATTGTTTAGCCAGTGCCTGTTTTTTTTGTTTTGTTTTGTTTTTTAATTTCAGTCAGGGGACGAATTACTTTCTATGTATTTGCCGTGGAGGCTGAGGCACCTGCACTACTACTGGTTGGGCTACCAGAGACCCTGGCAGGGGCTCCTCTTCCTCTTCCACCTGTATATTTATTCTGTCCTCGAAATCCTGACATTTCTGCCTGAAAGCTGTTATCTGCTGAGCATAAGTTACATTCTGTGCTACAGCAGTTTGCAGGTCAGGGTTCAGGTTTTCATTTTGCAATTTTAGTTTTTCCAATTCCTGTTCTAAGCTTTCTTGCTGACATTCCAAAACATCTCACTCTTTTACAAGCTTATATACAGCCTATACCTAGTCCAAACAGCAGAATTCATTACTTGTTCCTTCCTTGGAGTGTAATCCTTTTGATAACTCAACAACAGATCATTCAAACCTTTCTTATATGGTGTGGGGACTGCATGAGCCCTGGGTCTGACCCCAAGCTTTTAAACACCTGTCTTATATACGGACTTATTAGCAAGACTTGGAAGCTTTGTGGTATCCCCCTGGTCTTCCGAGGTGGACTTGCCTTGCTTGCCCCTGCGGAACATCGTAGAGTTGAAGATAGCACCAGTACAAGCGGGCATACCTGTGTGTTTCCATCTCTCAGTATTCTGGCTCCAAGTTATATTCAATTCCTGGTTCCCTGGCACAGTACAATTTCTCAAAACAATATTTCAGCTTGCTGACCAGTTCAGAAACAGCTGACTTGTTAATTAGCATGGTAACCATCCTCTGCTACCAATGTTGAAACAGATCTTTAATGGCCCACAGCTGGGCAGATTGTTAAGGGTACCAGTGAAAATTCAGATTCAATTTCCTCAATGCACAGCAATTTATTTGAAAAAGACTCACACAAGCAATAAAAGGTTACATAATATGTCTCCCTAATAAGCCTTAATTCCCCAAGCATAAACCCTCAGTAACTATATTGGCCTTACACAGTATCCTAAGCAGGTATAGCTACCAGTCCTAGATGGAGACTTCTTTTCTTCTCTTCTTTTCCCCTTGGTCTGTCAAATGTCCCCTGAAGCAGGATCTTGGTTACCCCGAGGCCCTCTGTCTTACAGCTTGACAAGACATCTTCAGATATTAATAGGAGAACTAAGTAACTAACTACCTAACACTGATTTTTAGAATTTATACCTTTTGTTCTTAAATGAGTCACATGTCCCAGAAATATGCCCTGTGAGCATTTCATTACTGTTTCATTGTCTAATTAACATTTTAGAAGGGGGCTGCAAAGAGACATAGACCAAAGATCAGTTGACCTTTACCCTCTTATCAATCGTTCACTTGAGCTCTTAGTGTAGTGTTATCCAAAAGAGTCATTTTGACCTGGGCCAGCCTGTGCCAAGCTCACTGATGGCATGTTTTGCATTTTATTTGCTTGGTGAGCTGGTCCCTGGCTGATATGACCAAAGTTCTATGTTGAAACACATACACACAGATAGAGCCTCTAATCAGGCTTAGTAAATTTCCATACCAACTGTCTGATGCTAAGAGAACCCTGCTCCCAGAATCCTCTAGAAAATTCAGATGTAGCAATCCATACCAAACTCACGTTTGCCACATTCATTCATATCACAGTAATGCCTAATAATAATTTGGCACCGTTCCAACAGTGCCCCAATCGATATCCATTTATCAAAGGTAATTGCGATATCGCACCAATCATGCCAAAAAAATGTAGATGCCAAATGAGTTTAGGTGCCTACAAGCACTAGCCAGGAGGGCGTGGGGGGATGGTAGATCGTTGTAGATTGCCTAAATATGGGATCTGTGCACCTAAATCTCTTTGTGGATCTGGGCCTGCCTGCTTTTTGAACAGAAGGGACTGAATACAGATTTCAGAACTGAGCCTAAAATGTTCTGCCTCAATTCAGTTCACTTGCTTTTGTGATGTTCAAATGAGCATGAATTTTCTTCTAAAGTGTTTGTCCAATTCTAACTGAACAGCTTTCCCCTTCCCCTCAGTAGGCATTCTAATTACCAGCTAGAGACTTCATGTTGGTCACCACATACTTCATCTGGACAGAACTGTAAAGCAATAACTGATGATGACTGATTGACACTGACTGCTCCACAATCAGCATTTCCATGGGAGCCAACATCAATTATCATCAAGGAATGTGATACTCATGTAGGCAATTTTGAGCAACTTGCCAATAGAGATTAAATCACTTAGTTGTACAACAAATATGAGAGAAACCTCTGCAAATGAAACTAATAGGGTTGTTGCTTCAAGGAGCATGTTTTCTGCAGGAAAAATATACGGGCATTTAGCAGACAAGATCTATAAAGAGCCTACTTCTTATTATTTTAGTCTTTATCTCTTATATGTAAGATTTTACTTTCTGAAATGGTGCTTGATAGTATGTCTTTTAGGGTAAAGAAAATATGCTTTTATTGATGATAGGGTAATACATTTTCAAAACAGCTATGCTGAAATGCCATGAAACTAACCAAATTCAAAACTACATTCAAAACTTGTTTCTTCAACTAATTTTTTCTTCCATAATATCTACACCCATGCATATTATCACAAACACATGCAATACACCTATTCAATTCCCAACACAAAACTAAACAGTCAAATACTTTGTAAACCCAGCAAGACATGCCTCCTAAAAAACTAGGAGGGGGAAAAAAAAGACAGAGACTGGTGGTATACTTGGGAGACACTCAGATACTAAGAAATGGAAAAGGGAAATTTAAGTACCTAGACAGTTAGGAGTTTGTAATTTGTTTATGGCATTGATGAGAATATGAAAAGCATTTGAGAAAGTAAATTTTAAAAAAAAAGTTGTGTGGATTTACACTGCTGTTGTGCATTTTAATGTGTATACTCTAGCACGATAATAACTAGTTTTACCCAGGGTCATTAATTTATGACCCCATTCTATTAGGTTAGATGGTCTGATTATATTTCATGACATGCAGGACATTTACAAGTTATAAATAAGGGATAAAATTCACCACAGTGCTTGAGGGGGATGTGCAGGAGATGTAAGTGGCATAAATCTGAGTGCAACTCCTCTACTTCATTATCTATGGAGAAAACTGCTGCTCATGTGTTCTGCAGTTTGCAGAAAAGAGACATCGACGTGATACACTCGATTTATGCAAGTGTGTGGGCCCATTGCTTAGGAAAGTAAGCCCAAAGGAAAAGTGAGTAGAGTGGATAAAAAACAAAAATCTTGTGACCCAAGGCAGTAATCTAATAGACAAAAGAACAGAAAGTAACTGGAAAATGGTTAGTTTTTAAAATACATGTGCACAGATAACTAATGAGATTTTATGAACAGACGGTCAGCCACAAATCCCTTTTGAGCTGTCAGTACAATATAGAGTCAGTATGAACAGAGTATCTGTTCTATTTTTTTCTATATGTTTGTTGTATTTATAAAGCACCAATCACTGTCATATTTAGGTGAGCAAGTATCTAGACCTTATCTGAATTGTTATTGTGATGATTCTGTTGTGCAATGTCAAAATGTGTCAGAGTGGTATTCCTCTGTCTAGTTGGGGATTTAGGCTGTGCCAAATACACTCAGCCACAATGTCAGTCTTTGCTTCCAGCAGCTTATGTTTCATCTTGTTCTGAGGCAGGAAGAAGGAACCAATGGTAGTTTTACATTTGGGGAGCCATGTACACAGCCACAGTATAATTTTGGGGGCATGTACCTTAGTTCTCTGAAGTAGCAGTTAGCTTTCATGGTGCCCACCATTGGGCTTTCATTTTCTTTTTTTGTAATTTGCAAGAATAGATTTTTGTTTTGGTTAACTGTATGAAGGGACATGCCCTCACTCTGGTGTGGAGGAGGAGACTAATGAGCTCTTCTGGGCCTGTTCAGCACTAACGAGGCACACCTGCAAGGGTTGTTCAATGGGGGAGTGGGCAGGAGCTTTAAAAGGGAAAGCTACCACAAGAAGGGAAGGAGTGTTGAACAGGACGAAGACTACTCCATCTCAGAGACTGCTGACAACAGAGAGAGGCCAGCCAAGGAGACAGTCATAGGCCACACTGCTCCTGAAGCTGCTCTGACTGGTGGCAAAACAGTATGTCCCACGAAGAGGGGAAGAAGGTAGACCCCACCCCAGGGCAATAGACTCTGATAGATCAAATTTACAGAACTGAACCCAGAAAGACTGCCTGAGGAAACAGGCTACTTTTCCCTTTATTCATTTTCACCCAGATTCTTCTCTCTCATAAGGGAAAGAGAGGGGAGCAGACTCAGAGATGCTCTTATGCATTACAAAGGAGGAATGAGTATAAATGATGGACAGAGGGGCTTTGGGGAGTCCAGTGAGCTCCTGTTCCCCCACATACTGATAGAAGAACAACAGAATGAACTTCTTAGTGCCAGTATTGCCCACACAGCCAAGTTCTGTAGCACTGTCATGGAGAAGATAATGCACACAAGGGGATAAAGGTATATGAAATGAGCCTATGCCCCACGGCAGGCCCATACCCAATGTGTATACAGATCCCGCCCCAGGTTTCAGAGTCCAGGCTCCAGCCAAAGTGGAACATTTACATGGCTATTTTTAGCACCATAAGGCAAGCCTCAGAAGCCTATGTCTGTAGATTTGGACTCTGAGACTCACTGCTGTGGGGCTTTTTGGTGTTGTTGTTTTTTAGTCTGTGTGGTTAGTTTGTGGTTTTATTTTATTTATTTATTTATTTATTTTGCAGAGTAGACATATCCTAAGTGCCCCAGCAATATGCGAGGCCCTGGGCTGGTGCCCTTTGGAAAACCCAGGTGCTCTATGCCTGGGCGAGTGACCTTTGGGCCTCCACAGTATCAGGAGAAAAACTGATGGGTGACATTCAATCACAAATCCTTGTTCCCTGGTCTCACCAGTGCAAGATCAAGTGATAGATTAATGCTGTCCCCTCTGTGGGCCACTTCAGAGACAGGAAGACCCTGGCCGGGATTCAGGGGATCTTTTACTGGCCTGGGATTACTGTAAGGTCAAAGATTTCTGTGGCCCCTGTTCCAAATGCCAGCTCATCAGGCCTAAAGGGGTAGCTCCTCTCTCCTCCTATTCCATTTGAAAGAATAGGAATGGATCTGATTGGACACTAGAAAAGAGTGCAAATGCATATAGATCTATATTAGTCATATCTGATTATGCCGCCCAATATCCAGAGCCAGTACCTCTCTGCTCCTCTAATACAAAGATCACTGCAAGAGAACTGCTAAAGGTATTCACCAGGGTTGGTGTACCTAAGGAGACCCTAACTGATCAGGGTATTAATTTTGCATCCTGTCTGTTGAAGGAGGTGTGTGATTTATTTAAAATATAGATTATACAAAAATCTGTATATCACCTGCAGAGTGATGGTCTGGTTGAACGTCTTAACTAGATACTGAAAAGGATGTTAAAGTATAGTGCCACAGAACCCCAGTATGGGGAGCCAACTGTTTTCTACCCTTTAATTTGCCATTCAGGAGCCACCCCAGTCATCTATTGCATTTTCACTGTTCATACTGTTATAGAGAAGACAATCCCTGGGGTATCCTAGACCATGTATGAAGGTTGTGGGATGAGCAGGCTCCTAGAACAGATAATATTGTGCCATACATACAAAAGTGCCAGGAGAGGCTAAAAACTCCAGGGACTTTAGCCAAAGAAAGCCCTGCTTAGTGCTCATCAAGCCCAGGAGCAAGCCTATCACAAAGAGTTCCCCTGTTCCCAAGTGCAGAATTGAAGCTAATCACCAAGTGGCAAATACCCTATGAAGTAGGACGTCAAGTGAGGCCAGTTAATTATGAAATCAGACAACCTGACAGAGGAAGACAATACAGATCTACCATATTTATTGCCTGGAGTCCTGCAAGGCCCAGGAGGGATTGTTTAAACTCCTTATACAGCTGAGCCAGGATTGGGACCCCAAAACATACATCTTTCAGGACTCTGACTCTATACAGATAGGAGAGAACCTCTGTGTGTGGAGCAAAAGGCCCAAGTCTTCTGTCCTGGAGAGAGGACTGGCTAAGGCAAGAATTCTTCCCACAGCTGCTCCCCCTGACCACCTGAAGGAAGGGAGGACCTGATGTTGACTCAACTTTGATGGGGTTATTTCTTTATATTAGCCTATGACCCTAGTTGGGTTTGTCACAGTTCAGGGCAATTGCACCTGTATTTCCCCTCAGTTGGTCCAGCAAGGGCACCCACTCCCCGATTTCCAATTCCCCAGTCATTTTCATTCTTCAGTGGAGACCCACATCTCACTCCTTTTTGACCAGGGAACTTCCAGGCTATGCAGTTCCCTGCTTTCACTGTGTTTTTCCCGTCAGAGACAGGTTGCCCAAGCACACCTGCTTTCTTTTTCTTGAAAGATAGTTAAAAGTGCAGTCTTATAGATACTACAGAGATTTCTTTATGTAAGCCTTTTTGTTATTAAGGTAAAAGCACTTCACAGAAGACCTTAAAAACAAAGAAAAACCTATATGCACACTAATAAGCTTACCAGAGATCATCCCAACCCTATCATGGGCTATGGCAGGAACTGTCCTTCCAAACCTCACAAAGGGGGTCTATTCTATGGTCATAAGTTCATAATAGCCTCAGCTCAGAACTAGCACCTAGACTTTTGGGACTCCATATGCCAATTCCTTCAAACCCTTCTCTAGGAATTGGGGCCCTCTGTGGACCTAGAGACCTGTCTGCTTGCTGCATCAGGAAAAAGGCCCTGAGCCATTTCAAAACTAGGCTATTTATACAAAAGTCTTTTCTTGTCTGCTGGTCACTGGACAATGGAGTTTGAACTAGTATATGGACACCTCTTCAGGGGAGTGGCCTCAAAGGGCTGATAATTAAGGAATACATTAGCAACCCCTTCCTAGTAGAGGAGGTGCATACAATTCCACAGTAATGCAGACACAGTTGCATTTTAATACAATGGACCCAAAAGGATTTACACCTAATTCAGAAAGGTTTAACTTAATTCTGTAAGGTTTGTCCAGAATAATACAGAAGATTATCAGGCTGTCACAGGGGCTACAGCGTAACTGAAGTCTGTTTTGTATGGGTGTTAGGATTTTTTGTTTGTTTCTTTGTTTTGTAAGTTTAACCTTCATTCTGAATTTCCAGGATTTTTTCTTCTATTTACATTCTGGTGTTCTTGAATGCTCATTTACACTCCATCAACTTTATGCGCCTGCAACATTAACAACATCCTGTTTTTTGGTTGGTTGGTTGTTTTTTTTAGGGGGGGGGGTATTTACATATGCTATCGGACTGGCTGTGATGGACTGTTCACCCACACCAGTCCTAAAGGGACTAAGGTAGGCTAGATGGGCCAATTAACCAAGTAGGCTGTACCTGCATGGAAGCCAGGGCTCAATAATGTTTAATTAAGGATGAAGCTCACCTGGGGAGGAACAGGCAGGGCTTCTATAGAGTGGAGAACAAAAGAGGCAGCAGGGAGAAACAGCCTGCAGTCACTCCCTGACAGGAGGGAAGTTTGTTGGAGATGACAGGGTCTGGCAAGAAACCAAAGGGGGAAGTAGCCACAGGGAGTACAGAAAGCTAGGACAGGCGATAAATTCAGAGGTGCCAAATGATAAAAGGAGGAAGTAGGATAGAGACCAGGAAAGTAGCAACCAGGTCTGGGAGTAAGTAGACCATAGTTGTGGAGCACAGCGTCCCTGAGTTGGAACCTGGAATAGAGGATGGGCCCAGGTTACCCTACCAGACACTGAGGAAGTGGCACAGCTATGAATGTAGAATGGAGGACTGCCTGGAATGGCAGAGGGACAGCTTGTCCAAAGAGATGCTGACAGATCCCTGGAAGGACAGAACTAAAATGACCTGTCGGGAGGGCCAAGTCACAAAGAAGAAGGCACCCAGAATCCTGGACAGCGAGACTGAGACAACGGGCTGAGTGATCAAAGGAAGTGGCATCTGACCAATGGGAAGCTAATCCACAGATGAGCTCTGAGGAGGTGCACCAGTGATAAACAGTGAACCTGGTTACACCGGTGAACAGTTTTTAAGGAACTAACTTACAGCAATCCAGGATTCATTCCTTTCCTTGCTCAGTATGATTGGTTAACACTGATCTAAAGACAGTCTACTGACCACTGAGAGGGTCTCATGCATGATCTTGTCACATGACTGCTATCTGAGCCAGGGTATTCTCCTTGTATGTTACAATAATAATAAAGATTTTGTCTTATAAGTTAGGGTAGTTTAAACATTTGCCTTTTTCAGATAAGTCACTCTACACACAAGAGCCTAATGAATTTTAGGAAAACTTGGAGTGTGTGATTCCTGTATTAAAATAATTCAAGACAAAAAAACTGACAGATGCAAAATTTCATAACCAGACATTGCTTTTAATTAAATTTTATCTGAAACTAGCCAATAGATTTGTTTAAAAATTCTCAGAATATTCATCTTGTACTCAAAGAATAAATTATGCAATTTTATAGAAGATACTCCATATTTTTCATATAAAAGAACTTGAATACCTTCTTTAAGTTCAAAATGAAAGTTATCTTTAAACTCCAAATAAATATTTATACTTCTTGGAGTTTTGAACTTCTTCTGATCATCCAGCATGTGTGTCACTGCTGTTTAGTAAGGTTGCAGATGTGCATTTACAGATACAAAAAGTGTGCCTCCTCTTCATCACATGTGCATGCAAATTCCTAGTTTGCATATCAACATTGCTAGACAGGTGCCCAGTGTGTGTTGTGTTGTCTAACATGGAACTGGATTGTGCTCCCAGTCTTTTACCAGTGAATTCCTCGTGAACAGAATCAGGCCAAGGCTGAAAGTTCATTGTAGCAGGAACCGTAGCTTCCTTTATGATCTGCATAGCACCAAGCACACTGATGGTACTCAATATAGGCTTGATATCAAGTAATCCTACTGAAATAAAAAATGAGTAATCATTTTCCAGACTACCTCATGGCATGCATTCCATTTCAATAATAAGTTGTGCAGACACCATCAAATGCTAGATAGTCTCTGAATGAACTGTAGCTATTCATGAAGTGGAAAGCACATTAAAGATCTGTTTATTACAACATTTACCTGCCCTTCCTCCTCTGCTTTGCAAAATTAATCCTCTCACATTGCTCCCTTGTTGACCCTGCAAACTTTAAGAGTAATTGTTTAGTGTCTCACACCAATTAGGCTCGTCAATTGCTGCATTTATGCATTGCATGGAAAGTGAGAGGCAGCTGGGGAGTCTTTTCTCATATATTCAGCTTTCAAAAAGACTGGTTAAAGAATGTAGAACTATGTTATAGACTAAGTTATTTATAATCCTTTATTCGTTATGGGTAAAAATGTATTAATGTTTCTGAAGTATTACTTAACATGAAGTGAGCTGTAGCTCACGAAAGCTCATGCTCAAATAAATTGGTTAGTCTCTAAGGTGCCACAAGAACTCCTTTTCTTTTTATTAAAAATAAAATCACCAATGAATGACTAGTAACAACATTTTATATCTGACTAATGGATTTTCCAGTTTCTCAGGTAAATACTGATTCATCAGTGAAATGACTCAGAAGGGTCCTTTTGTTTTCCTAAATAATGTGAACATCAGGGTCCCAGTAGGATTAAAAAAAAAAATGTCTATGCAATTTCCAGGTATTGATGACAGTAAATCCTAACTGTTGTTGATATACATTGCATAGTCAGCATGGCTATTTAACAAAGCTGACCTAATTGAGCTACAGATATTGTTTTATGAAAGACTGCATTGGTCTGTGGTGCTTAAAGTTCTTCCAGAGGTCAAGGATGATGAAAGTTATATTGTCTCAGTGTTTGTTATACAACATGCCCTCCCTGAAGCTCAATTCGGAAGAGAAAGAGAGACTGATTTCACAGCTATAGGCAGATGTGTATTCATTAAATGTTGTAATCATCCAAAGATAAACAGATGGCTGCTATTCAAGCAGGGCAAAGCAATGATTATACACATCTGTATAATACCAATAAACCTAATATATCCAGAAGCAATTGGCTGCTCTTTCAGAGTAAAGCAGAGACTTTTTCATTACAGTTTGTGTTTCATTATTTGGTCAATTTTACATAAAAACTGTAACTATGCAGAAAGGATTTTGATAATAGTGAATGCAGCAATCTCTGATGATTGCATACTGTGTGTGCAAAACTTACATAGAGCTCATATATGGAAATACCAACCTTGTTTCCTATCATAATCCAGAGTTTTTCAGATTTAGTGCCAACAAGAATTTGTCTCAACACTACTTTGTAAAGTTGCTGTCATGTTTGCTCCTGTAGCTTGAACAGACTGACCAACACCTGCCAGAAAGGATAGCCCCCTCCCACCCCGCAAATCATACCTCATTTGGCAAGCTGGAAGTACACCTAAGAAATGATAACTGAATGACTTTCCCTGGAGACTAAACTCTCACCTCAGAGCTTTCATGAAATGGTGTTTATGTCTGCTCTCAAACTTGGGTTTCTCAGCTCCCATTGCATAAACAAAAGTGCAGCCATCTGGACAGCTATCCTGATAGGTTTTAGTATCCCACTGGATCCCTGCACTCCATTCTAACCAGCCTTTACATACCCAAAATGCTTTCTGGAAGTGTAAATTGATTGGGGGCGTGGTGGTGGGTTGTTGTTGTTGTTGTTAAAAGAAAGAATTATTCTTTGGATAGCTAACCACAGACTCTTTTGCATTGGCAACCGACTACCTTTTGTTACCCAGTCAACAGAAACCAACTCCTTTTGGATTTTACTATATCAAGTTCAGTACTATCTATTGGAAGAAATGTGGTTGTAATTATGCTAAGTTATTAAAATTGAGATCTAATAGTCATAATAATATTCTCAGTCTCCCAAAAAGAAATGCAACCCTCTAAAATCCTACATTTAAATGGAGTTAAGATTGAGAATAAGCATAAGGATAAAAAACAATTACAGGAACGTTGTAATTATCCCCCAACCAAGCATCAGAAACTCAGAACAAGAATTAAGGTTACACTAAAAGGAAATGCAAATGTTCCATGGTATGAAAATGCATATTTAAGGTACCTTGTTATGTTAGCTGCTACCAGGTGGTTTTTGGACACATAGTCTTAGTTCTTTTACTAAATGTGAGAGCAAGTTTTAAGCCTTGGAAGAAATGTATGTATTGTTTGTTAGTTTTTATAGGTAAGATTCTTTGTAGAATGAAGTTGTGCAAGCAACTGGTAAACTTTCTCGATAGCTAGAGTCAACTCTTGTATTAGAATAATTTCTTGGGGACTGGGGACTGGATTGTGGACTGAGATTTCTAGAAGAGGGGGTAGATGTCAATAGGCAGGCAATCACTCAGCATAGGGGCATCACTGATGTGAGAAACAGTACACTGGTGCTGGAAGAAGTAAGAACACAACAAACAGAACTAATTCTGCTCTATATTGGCAATATGCAACAACAATATGATTGTGATTGTCATAAATATAAAGGGAAGGGTAAACACCTTTAAAATCCCTCCTGGCCAGAGGAAAAACCCTTTCACCTGTAAAGGGTTAAGAAGCTAGGATAACCTCGCTGGCACCTGACCACAATGACCAATGAGGAGACAAGATACTTTCAAAGCTGGAGCGGGGGAGAAACAAAGGGTCTGGGTCTGTCTGTGTGATGCTTTTGCCAGGGACAGAACAGGAATGGAGTCTTAGAACTTAGTAAGTTATCTAGCTAAATATGTGTTAGATTCTGTTTGTTTAAATGGCTGAGAAAATAAGCTGTGCTGAATGGAATGGATATTCCTGTTTTTGTGTCTTTTTGTAACTTAAGGTTTTGCCTAGAGGGATTCTCTATGTTTTGAATCTAATTACCCTGTAAGGTATTTACCATCCCAATTTTACAGAGGTGATTCTTTTTTACTTTTTCATCTATTAAAATTCTTCTTTTAAGAAACTGAATGCTTTTTTCATTGTTCTTAAGATCCAAGGGTTTGGGTCTGTGGTCACCTATGCAAATTGGTGAGGATTTTTATCAAACCTTCCCCAGGAAAAAGGGGGTAAGATTTGGGAGGATTCTGGGGGGAAAGATGTTTCCAAACAAACTCTTTCCTAATAATAATAATACCGGTGTTAGACGTTTGGTGGTGGCAGCAGAAGTCCAAGTGCAAAGGGTAAAATAGTTTGTACCTTGGGGAAGTTTTAACCCAAGCTGGTAAAAGTAAGCTTAGGAGGTTTTCATGCAGGTCCTCACATCTGTACCCTAGCGTTCAGAGTGGGGAAGTAACCTTGACAGTGATTAAAGCACATGACTTTAGTCATTGACTGTAGTGATTTTTAAACTCATTTTTCCCATTTATGATGTCACTACAGGGAAAAATTAAAGTTGTTTGGGTGCCTTATCTGCATTTCCATCTATGATGGAGTGTGCCTAACTTTTACAGCTCCCTAGAGGAGGCCCCATGTCCAATTACACCCTGCCCCAGGAAGAAGCAACATAGGAAGAAGGTAGCAGTATAGGTGGGTTCTTCTATAGAGGCCACTCTGGAGCAGCCATCCTGGAAACCACAAAGATCTGGTCCTCCAAGGACTAGAAGAGTTAGCAACAGACATTCAAAATCCATCAGGCTCAAGTGAAAAAAGAGCTTCAGGGCCTTAGCAGTCCAGGTCTTGGCTGGGAGCAGAGGAGTAAAGAAGGCAGTTCCTCTCTGGCCAAAGGAGTCAGAGTTTATGGTTAGCTGAACTTACATAGCTGTGAGAGAACTTGAGGATGTTGGCCCTGAGATAGGGCTGGGGGTAGAATAGACCCAGGAAAATAGCAGAGAAGGACTGAAGGAAGAAATACAAGGCTCTAGCTGTAGAATCCCTGGGTTAAATCCTGGAGTAGTAGGTGGGCTGGCTGCAGGCAAAGTGATATAGACCCTAAAAAGGGGACAAGCATTATTTGGGACCCCAAAAAGGACTGAATTTAAAGGGCCCAGAATCAGAACTAAAGACACTAGTGAGCACAGAGAGATGCTTTATTTATTGGATGTTTTATTTAATACACCTAAAGGGTTCATTGACTTTGTGACATGGTTCATGGGCCAAGCCACTGAAGACTCACCAAGGTTGGCTGGCAGACTGCAGGGGGCACCAGGGGCGAGAGAAGGACAGCAATTCCCCACCCAAACACAAGAAGGTGTTCAAGAGGTGAGTCTCTCCTATATACCAATGATACTCAGTTAAATCTACCCATGGATCAATTTAAGAATTTTATAACAAGAAGCAGGCCATTTGCTCAGAAGGCTGACAAAATAATAATCAAAACTTCAGCTGCCAATATATAAAGATCTTGATTGCAATATAAGTATTAGTGTTTTTTAATTTTTCACAAAGTTTATAAATCAACATTATTACCTGTGTTTGTAGCAATCTGTAATGGGAGAGGTGACATTGACAATCTCTGGCAAACTTTGTGAAGAGTGGTTTGTAGGAAGTCAGGGCAAGGCACATGTACTGGAGAAGATGCTCATCTCTCAGGTGATCGCAGTGTTAGCTTTTTATGATGTTCATGGGAGAAAACCCAGATTCTTAGAGGTATGTTTATCCAAACATCATTAAAAGATAGCTGGATTCTTGTTATTCTGAAACTGGTCAGCATATCAAGTCCAGAAATCAAAGTCCCACTTCTCTGAATTTTGACTTCAAGACATCTGAGCTCTGGAGCCTTACAATTTGTAATTGAAAGTCACCCTCATCAGTTGAGTCAAGAACGTTCTTTGCCTCAGAAGGGCAAGGTCTATCAGAAGATACTTAAAAGTATTACAAAGAAATAAAATTAAATCCTTTGGAATTTTAATATTCTCAAATTGCATTTTAAAATTTTCAATCAGTTTGATGAAACCAGTGCAAGAATTACAGCAACAACATACAACGTGGGAATGTGTAAAGTCTTTCCTATTAAGTCTGTCTGAAAGATTTCAAGGTTTCTCTGAAAGGCACACGCACATGCCTTTTCAGACAGATCCCTGACACTTCTTGCATGGCCTTGGAGCTGCAATTTGAGGGAATTCAAATGACCAGTAATATTGCACAGAAAAGCTACCTGTAACATAGAGGGGACATCATTCATAAATACCAGGAACTCACAAGCCTTGTTGGTCTTGTGAGTTGAAAGAAATTCAATTTATTTTTGAAGCACACAAACCACTCTAACACTTGCCCCCTACTGAACCAGTGCACGTCATTGTGCTGCAACAGGTCACTGTATTCAGCTGAAACATCTTGTAAAAAAGCTTTAAAAAGATGTTGCAAGCTAGAAGTTCATGTCATAGTTCACTAATCTCATCACAATACCCATTGCTGTTGGGTTTTTTCAAGTTCCTGGACAACTTATAACGAAGGACAGTGTGGTGAATGATGCAGTGAAGTTTATTGAATGAAGGGTATAACACTGCCAAACGTGAAGCAAAGCCCTTCTCTTTCCCTGTCATGGAGGGACCTCCATCTATAACAAGCTAGTTTACTTTCTGAAGAGTCCACCTCCCCCCCAAAAAAAATATCTTTTCAAAAATTATCTCTCCTGTGGTGTAGGTTTGTAATGGTATTAAGCACAAAAATGCTTCCTTGAAAATTTCACCATCTTAACATCTAAAAAACAGCAATAGCTGGGCAGTGTCACTTAAGTCACTTGATTTGTCCACTGCAAGAGACATGTATTTGGTGTTTCTTTTTTTTAAAATAGGAGAGCAGCACTGACAAACAATCTTTGTAAATTACCTCCAATCTTCACACTCCCATGGAATCAGACAGGGAAACTTGCTTCACAGGGTTCACAATGTCACCTTTTGTTTTTATCGCCATCAGAAAGCTCTCCAGCATATCCAATGTGCACTCCTTCACAAACCTGGCATCCAGGAACAGCTCTTTCTTTTTTCCTCAGGAAGTCAGTGGTGTCTCGAAGGTAGCTGGGAATGCTGGTAGCGTAGGGCCTGAGGAGGGAGTCTACATAGCCAGACAATCCTGCTGTCAGGGTGCCAATGCCTGAGATGATGGGTATCCAGGATTTCCAGGTTTATGGATCTTGGGTAGTAAATAGAATATTGCAGGTCGGGGTTCCAGGGGTGTGTCTGTGCGGATTTGATCTTGTGCTTTTTCAGGGAGTTTCTTGAGCAAATGCTGTAGTTTCTTTTGGTAACTCTCAGTGGGAACAGAGGGTAATGGCTTGTAGAAAGTGGTGTTGGAGAGCTGCCGAGCAGCCTCTTGTTCATATTCTGACCTATTCATGATGACAAAATCACAGGGCCTAATAACATCAGCCACACTATCAGAGGCTCGTTCGCCTTCACATCCACCAGTGTGATATATGCCATCATGTGCCAGCAATGCCCCTCTGCCATGTACATTGGTCAAACTGGACAGTCTCTACATAAAAGAATAAATGGACACAAATCGGATGTCAAGAATTATAACATTCATAAACCAGTCGGAGAACACTTCAATCTCTCTGGTCACGCGATTACAGACATGAAAGTTGCAATTCTTCAACAAAAAAACTTCAAATCCAGACTCCAGCGAGAAACTGTTGAATTGGAATTCATTTGCAAATTGGATACAATTAACTTAGGCTTGAATAGAGACTGGGAGTGGCTAAGTCATTATGCAAGGTAACCTATTTCCCCATGTTTTTTCCTAACCCCTCCCCCCCGCCCCCACGTTCTTGTTAAACCCTGGATTTGTGCTGGAAATGGCCCACCTTGATTATCATATACATTGTAAGGAGAGTGGTCACTTTAGATAAGCTATTACCAGCAGGAGAGTGGGTTTGTGTGTGTTGGGGGGGCGGGGCTGGATTTGTGCTGGAAATGGCCCAACTTGATTATCATACACATTGTAAGGAGAGTGATCACTTTAGATAAGCTATTGCCAGCAGGAGAGTGGGGTGGGGGGAGGTATTTTTTCATGCTTTGTGTGTATAAAAGATCTTCTACACTTTCCACAGTATGCATCCGATGAAGTGAGCTGTAGCTCACGAAAGCTTATGCTCAAATAAATTGGTTCATCTCTAAGGTGCCACAAGTACTCCTTTTCTTTTTGCGAATACAGACTAACACGGCTGTTACTCTGAAACCAATAAAAAGAAAATCCACTGTCCAGTCTGGATTAAAAGTTTGCTTTTTGCGGTCAACTTTCTGATGTTCACTCCCACTCACATTCATTTTTGGCTCCATTTACATCACTAATGGAAAAATGGGCAGTGTCCTAGCCAAATCGTAGCTGATGCTATTTGCAAGAACTTAAGCTCCAGTAAGCCAGTGCTTAATTTGTGCCGAGGTTTGCTGCAGCTGAGCCCCAGCAACTCTAGGCGTGGCAACTCACAGCTCTGGCACCTCTGGGCTACCAGCCAGAAGCTGCTGCTCTCTGGCTGCTGAGCTCTGCAGGCCGTGCTGCCACTAACAGCAGCACAGATGCCAGGGTGGCAATACCATACCATTCCACACTTCCTTCTGCACTCCTGCTGGTGGCAGCTCTGTCGTCCGAGCTGGGTTCCTGGACAACAGCTGCCACTCTCTGGCTGCTCAGCCAGAGCTTCGTTTGTGCTGGGGCTCAGCCCTGGCATCTTTTTCATTACAAATTTAGCACTGCCAGTAAGTTACTCACTAAGGAAGTCACAGGCAAATGATAGGCAGTGCATCATTGTTTGTGAATTTAATTCAGCATATTTAAGGGGTGCTGGAGGGCTATTCAGGAAGTCTTGGTGGGTCATATTTGGCCTGTAGACTGCCTATTAAATATTACTGCTCTACACCATCCCTCAACATATTTTAATTTCTTTTAAATATAACACTAACTCTGAATTTCCTGTCTCTGCAATAATTGGTTTTGGCATAATTACAACATCCCTGTTTTTCCACTGTTAAGTCACTGATAGTCTCAGTGTTGACTCTACCTTAAAATAGTTTTTGTTTGGGAATTTATTTAGACCTAGAATGTGGCATTTAAAAACAGCCATGAATTGTGGCTAGTGTGACTGCTTCATGAGTACCTCAACTGCTCTGTGGGGAAACCAGTATTTGTTGTCTATTTAAGGGGTGTTGCATACTTCGCGCTGCCTGGCTAGCGAGCTGTGCCTACTCCCTACCCCTTCCTGTCCTTATGGCTGTCCTTTTTGTGGACTCTGCAAGAAGGGCAGCTCCTTATCCCTCCCAACCCACTGCCCAGTCACCTGTTGTATGTTTGAACTTAATGCCAGATGTCAAAAAAGGCTCAAATTGAATCATTTAATGAAACATTATTTATCAAATATAATACAGCACTACATAGAAACAAAACATACTTTACCATTCTTTGTGAATGGTGAAAGGAGAGCACCCTATTCTCTCCCTCTGTAAGTGGTGGAATGCTGGAAGTGTTCATTCTCAGTCTAAATCCTAAAACCTCTTTCCTTTTATAGATCAGACAAAGAAGCTCCTTTCTGGGGAGGCAAAAATTACTTTCCTACAATGTGTATTGTTTTCAGTGTTGCAATTTAGCTCTTTGCTTATGGAATTTCTTTTGTCTCAGTGTATCAATCAGAAAACTAGAGGGATTTCCAATCTAGTCGTCATTACTGACAAATGTGGTAAGTAGCCCTTCTTAATGAGTTAAAAACATCTTTCAGTGGGTCATTTCATCCATTACAGAGAATATCTACAATAACATATATCGCTTATGAATCACAGAGTATAATTGGATTAGAAGTTCCTTTCTCAATTACTGCATCTTGTTTATTATAACATACTTCTATAGGTGTCTTTCATTATTTTCAAGGGGTCTCTTTCCTTGGACATCTGGACTCTCACTGGGTATATCAACACAGCAAGGAAAACCCACAGCTGACTTGGGCTTCTGGAGTTCTGATTGTGGGGCTGTTTCATTGCTGTGTAGACTTCCAGGCTTGAGCTGGAGCCCAGGCTATAGGACTCTGCGGGGTGGAGGGTCCCAGAGCCTGGGGTCTATCCTGAGCTTGGACATCTACACAGCAATGAAACAGACCTGCAACCCACGCCCCATGAGCCCAAATCGGCTAGCATGGGTCAGTCATTGCTGTCTAGTGGCTGTGCAGATATACCCACAGACTGAGAGTTGCTGAAGATAATTGGGTACAGCCCACTACTTCATTATATATGTTATTGAATACCAAGCACACACTAGGTTCAGGTTAAGAACCAATACTGAGGCCTTAGAATTCAAGCAAACGGTTTTTTTGCTAATATTGCAAGGATTTGGGGAGAATCATTAACATGCAAAAATTGAGTATTAAACCTTCAAAAATCATAAAGATTAATATTTACTAACACACCAAACAGTTGGTCATGATCTTGAACTTATTCCTTACTAATTTAGGTTATTTTAACTTATAAAGTATGATGTAATGGTGCATGTTTGTATAGAAAAAAATAGTAATATCACTTTATAGAAACGACTGGCAATTTTTTATAGCAATGATTGGACAGCATTAATTTGTTTGTTTTGGGATTCAATAAGAAAAGATAGCACTAACTCTTCAGTACAAAATTTTGTTTGTACTCCCACATCCCTTGTATGTGAAAAGAATGCAGGATCAGTCACTCATTCAAGATATCGAAACAGAATTGTACCATGTTTTGAACTGGGATATTTCCATATCATACTTAAATGCAATCAGTAAGGTATAATCCTCCAAACTGAACAACTGAATATAGCATCTGCAGTTCTGATATTAGTACAATAGAGTCTTTTCTTTTGTCTGTATTGACATGTCAGTTACTGTAGCTGAATATTCAGGGAACAGAAGTTCAAATGCTCACATCTAACACATACGATTCCGAGAGACAAAAGTCCATATAATCCATCCGTATAATAAGCATCTACTTTTCACCAGACTCTTCATCTGTGAAGCTGAGCCAATGTAGCGCGGTAGTGTAGACATGCCCATAGTTAACTGCTTCCAAATCTTGAAACAGAGCTGGAAATGTGTGTATATACATATTTTTCCCAAAACAGCTGAAGTTGTAAAATATGGAGAGTCTAATTTTGAGGTTCTAGATGCAATAAACGGAAACCTCTGGACACAAAATATTTTTCTCTAAATGACCTGATATCATCCATTATGTTGATTGTGCAGATTTTGATTGCTGAATACATCTTTAGCAAAAACAGATCTGCAGATTTTCAGCTGGTGCAAACTATCATAACTCCATTGAAGTAAAAGGAGCTATAACAATTTGTAACAGCTGAACACCTACCGTCAATATTTAGTGATAACAGGCCTTGGTCCTGCATGTTCTTTTAGGACAAGAAACTGTGTGCAAGTTTGTTGCACCCCAGCACAACTGAGACTGGATGGTAAGTGTGCCAAGTAAGGTTAAGTGCTAGGCATAGTCCTTTACACTGCACAGAAGAATCCTGAGCAGCTATTCCCTTCTTTCATTACAATTATGCAGGATTTTTTTTTTAAAGTGCGGGGTTGGGGGAGATAGGGCAGAGAATGGACTTGTCTGAGGAGACATGTGCTTTGTCACGTTAATAAAATAATTAGGTTCTCATTCCCTTCTTAGACCTTACCTTACTTCTAGGGAGCATTAGTGTGGTGGCAGCAAAGCAGTGCTCTCATTAATACGAGTTCCCCTGTGCTCCCTCACCTGCTGAACACTTTTTTTACATGCTTATGTACATAGAGATCCGCGCTTGAATACTGAAGTATCAAGCCCAAAGACATTCTGTCTGTGTGTGTGTGTAAATGGATTGACTATACGGTGGGGGAAAATATTGTTGACCTGACTCCATCCCACTCTGTGACAAGATCTACGCACTATATGCAGCATAGGCAAGAGCGGTAATGCAAGAGGCCTACAGGCCTGCATCCTGTAAGACTTACCTTAAGCTAAGAGCATTTGCATATGTTGGGCTGTGGTATTTTGAACCAGATAATGAACTCGGCCAACCTCTAGCCTAGCTCAAATCCCTAGCTGTCCATTATATGCAACCCCCACCCCCAATATGCAAAAGCCCCAAGACAAAACGCTGCCACAAGCAAACCACAGATCTTGATAATAATGAAGTGCATCAGCACAGTGCTAATTATGATACTGTTTACTTTGGCTCCTTATAAGGCTTTATTAACAATGCTTGAGTGAAAAAAAAATAAGGAAATGTATCATTTGACTTGAATGTAAAAAAACTATATAAGACTGTAAAAAGAAAAGGAGTACTTGTGGAACCTTAGAGACTAACAAATTTATAAGCGCATAAGCTTTCATGAGCTTCAGCTCACTTCATCGGATGTTCCGATGAAGTGAGCTGAAGCTCACAAAAGCTTATGCACTAATAAATTTGCTAGTCTCTAAGGTGCCACATGTACTCCTTTTCTTTATATGGATACAGACTAACACGGCTGCTACTCTGAAATCTGTCATTATATAAGACTGGTATTATAGGCTCAGGACAGAGAGAGACCAGGGTGGCACCTGCATGTCACCATCTCTGTCTCCTTCTCCCTGCATGCTTGTATTCAATAAAAGGACCTCAGACTGTTTGAACCAAACAGATTGTGTGACTCGTTTTCCAAAACAATACAAATAAGCTTTTAAAATATAGGGAGGCATTACATTTGTGATAAGAGGCCTGGCAAGTCATGCCTGACTAATCTAATTGCTTTCTATGACAAGACAACTGGCTCTGTGGATGAGGGGAAAGCAGTGGACGTGTTGTTCCTTGACTTTAGCAAAGCTTTTGACACGGTCTCCCACAGTATTCTAGCCAGGAAGTTAAAGAAGTATGGGATGGATAATTGGACTATAAGGGATAGAAAGTTGGCTAGATTGTCAGGCTCAACGGGTAGTGATCAATGGCTCCAGGTCTAGTTGGCAGCCGGTATCAAGTGGAGTGCCCCAAGGGTCGGTCCTGGAGCCGGTTTTGTTCAATATCTTCATAAATAATCTGGAGGATGATGTGGATTGCACCCTCAGCAAGTTTGCAGATGACACTAAACTGGGAGGAGAGGTAGATATGCTGAAGGGTATGGATGGGATACGGAGGGCCCTATACAAATTAGAGGATTGGGCCAAAAAAAATCTGATGAGGTTTAACAAGGACAAGTGCAGAGTCCTGCACTTAAGACAGAAGAATCCCATGCACGGCTACAGACTAGGGACCGAATGGCTAGGCAGCAGCTCTGCAGAAAAGGACCTAGGCATTACAGTGGACGAGAAGCTGGATATGAGTCAATAGTGTGCCGTTGTTGCCAAGAAGGCCAATGGCATTTTGGGATGTATAAGTAGGGGCATTGCCAGCCGATCGAGGGATGTGATCGTTCCCCTATTTTCGACATTGGTGAGGCCTCATCTGGAGTACTGTGTCCAGTTTTGGGCCCCACACTACAAGAAGGATGTGGAAAAATTGGAAAGAGTCCAGCGGAGGTCAACAAAAATGATTAGGGGACTGGAGCACATGAGTTATGAGGAGAGGCTGAAGGAACTGGGATTGTTTAGTCTGCGGGAGAGAAGAATGGGGGGGGATTTGATAGCTGCTTTCAACTACCTGAAAGGGGGTTCCAAAGAGGATGGCTCTAGACTGTTCTCAGTGGTAGCAGATGACAGAACAAGGAGTAATGGTCTCAAGTTGCAGTGAGGGAGGTTTTGGTTGGATATTAGGAAAAACTTTTTCACTAGGAGGGTGGTGAAACACTGGAATGCGTTACCTAGGGTGGTGGTGGAATCTCCTTTCTTAGAAGTTTTTAAGGTCAGGCTTGACAAAGCCCTGGCTGGGATGATGTAGTTGGGGATTGGTCCTGCTTTGAGCAGGGGGTTGGACTAGATGACCTCCTGAGGTCCCTTCGAACCCTGATATTCTATGAAACACTTTCATATTTTTAAGAATTGTAACATTTCCTTTTACAGTTTTATGGCTCCTTTATCAGTATTCAGCAAAGTTTACTAGCAGGGGAAACAGTGTACTTCTATAGTTTTATTGTCTTTGGACTACATTTTTGCTGTCCCTTTCTTTCAGCCCTGGAGAAAAAGCCAGGTGATTCATGATCAGTGGAACTGGAGGCAGAGGGTCCATGTTCCATAGAGTTAATGTGATTGAGGGGATACCAGAAAAATAGGGAATTCATGGAGATAGGCTAGAAGCAGTTTTAATAAAGTTCCATTTGTTTAACTTCACCTGCTTTCAGCTTTGCTCTTTGCTAATGAAACACCAGAACCTCTTTGTCCTGCTAGTGCCACCATACAGGAGGTAATGATCCACTGTCTACTTGCATTAATAGAGCCAAACCCTGCCAGGTATTTAAGCACCTTAAAACTCTAGTTGATGATTTAATTGAGAGTTGGGGGAACTGAATAACTCGCATGAAATGTTCAGCAGCTGGCAGGACTTAAGGGGATTGAGCATGAGGGGAAGAAGACAACTAGGGCTGTCTCAACACGCAGTACCCTATATGGATGTGATTGGGCCTCTTAGTCTGTGACCATTGTTCTGTCCTCTCATGCACCTGAAATTACTTGCAAGGCAGTGCTGAGAGAGTATTAGCTACAGTTGTTTAAAGATGTAACAACTGCCCCAATTAATGTGTGTCCACTAGAAGACATTGTTTCGTACATAGACATAAAGGTAGGTAACTCACCTCCCAAATCCTGGCATCCCATTCATTTTTTTTTCTTCTTTTCTCTTCTCTTCTCTCTCAAGAGCCATGATATTGCCTTATATGTTGGACTGGGAAACTGACAACCTTAACTGATAGTTGGATAGATCTAGGTCAACTATACCATCTCTCTATTTCCCCACCCCTCAAAAAATGTACTTAGAGCCTGATACTTCACATCCTACTTAACCAAAACTCCCGTTGATGTCATTGAGAGCTCTACCTACAAATAGTCTGGTGTATTTTGGGCTCTGTTTTACTGAACATTTAAAGATCTAGACAGTTCAGTTAAGGAAGGAGTTTGTTGAAACAGCTGAAAAAACATTTAAATTGTATTAGGCTAAAACACCTATGTCCAAAAGCTTTCAACGTTTTTTTTATTTGCCCAATAAAATTCAAAAATAAACTGATTTATAAAAAAAAATCTTCAGACACTCAATCACCTTCAGTAGATTAGTTTTCTGAGTTGTTTTGAATTTTTCATAAAAAAAATCTAGTGAGTGGTGAGCTAAAATTGTATTCACTGCCAGCAACACATAGAGGGATAGTCAGTTCAAAGAGGGGGAAATTATGTTACCTGAAAACTTATGGCTGGTTAACTCAGTTTTAGCCCTCTGGTATCCCCTGTGCATTTCTTGGCTTCAAATTAGCACAGATCCTTTTAGTAATGATACATGTTGGTATCATTGTATTGTCATCATTATGAAGAGAAACACACAGTACCATGCTGTAGCTGATGCACCTCTGAAATTGTTGCTCAATTAAAAAGAAGAGACAATAATGCTATCTTAAACTTTAAGAGATATAGCCCTATAGTTTCTTAGTGTGTACTTGAGTTCATGAACTCAACTCTTTACTAACATTAATATAGATGTATTCTGTTAGAAATAGGAGTTCAGATATTGTTGTAGCTTGATACCAAAGAACTGAGGGCAACGTACAAACTAACATCAAAGAATCATTATAGCTTTAACCCAACCACTGTGTATGGGGTAGTGTATAACTGCACTGCCCAAGGAGTAGAATGGGAAGTAGGTTGTGACTCCTGGTTCCAGGGAGAGTAACCTGTGCCAGCCCAATGCCTTCCAGTGCTTTCTGTATGACTTGTAAGACTGTGCTAGTTGGCTTGCTGGGGTAGAGTGCTGGGGACAAAGTCAAGGCTCTGCCCTTCCTGACCAAATGGGGACAGGGGAGATCTGTAGTTGAGTCGATACTGCTTTCCCCTCCAGGCTGCTGTCCATGTTACGAGTAGCTGGCACAGGGGAGTGAGGGAGGGAATGCCTTACACCACCTCCCTCCCTTGCACAGGCATGCCACATTCAGGGTATAGTTTCTAAGTCCTTTTTATGTTCATCATCCACCCACAGTATATAATGCCAGAAAACTCTGCAAAATTGAAGACTAAAAGTTAAAATATTCTTAAATCCCATAGGAAATTTCTGAATCCATTGTGCATTTACTGGAATTTTCACCTGACAAATGTGCAGCATTAGGGGGCTTATTCCTTCACCCACTTACTTCCCTGGTCCTTCTCGCATGAACAGAGAGCAACAATACCCGAAGGCCAAAGGTACAAACAATTCGATGTTTATTGGGGTGAACTTCCAGCAAGCATGATTCCAGTTTCCTTCCTTAGTGTCCCCCTTCCCAGCTCTGACACCACAGAGCCTTACACCTGTGTCCCTGTTTCCATTCCTGCCCTTAGCCAAACATGATTCCAATTTCCCCACCCCCATTCCCTGTTACCATTACCGCCCCACCCACCCCCTCACTCCTGATTGACTGCAGACTATATAGTAAAACTTGAGTTCTGCTTAGCTATACCTTAACCAATCATTTTACTGAAATTTAACTAAGCAATCCTAAAATATTGTAACATGATTATGTAACCAATTATATCCCACCACCTTAATTAGTTTACACCCAGCAAAATTAATTATAGAGCAGACAGAAACAATCACAGAACCAGACAGAGACCATGCAAATAAACAATAGCATAGTGGGAACTATAATGACAAAACAATACAGAAGTGGGGATTTCACATCCCAGCTATTGACAAGTGAGTTCTTGCCAGACAGGATGCTATCAAACTAAGTTTCCTTTTACATCTTCTAGGCACTTCCCTTTCTCTGGAGGCGATAGGCATTATCAGGACAGGATTGTATTCCTAACAGCCCAATAGCACCTTATTTCAATGTGACTAGTTTGGAATGTGAGGATGTGACCATTCGCTTCCCAGCTTATGGCTGCCTCTGCTGCTTAGCCAAAGGTCTTAGCCTAAGAACAGGGCCTCAGACTGTCACAGTAAGAGAAGGCTGTTACACCGGCAGACAGTGATTTTGATTGTTTCTTTTATACCTCTATAACTAGCCAAGTGATAAGAATACACCTAAATTCTTATAGACCTTTACAGACAGGCCTGAATATCTGTATCCTAACATGCAGCAGTGATAGGAGAGAAGAATAAGTAAAGGGGACAGACTGAAGAGTAGAGATAAGGATATTCTTACTTTTGGCTTAATTTTGTACCGTGAAAGGGTTCTGGTTCTGATTTAATGAGAGTGCTACTGCTTGGCTCCCAAGGGTATGGCTACAGTGCAGCTAGAAGCGTGCTTCCCAACCTGGGTAGACAAACATGCCCTAACTTTTCTTGAACTAGTATGCTAAAAATAACAGTGTAAATGTTGTGGCATGGGCTAGCCACCTAATTATGGACCCAAGAGATCAAGCAGACTTGTGCTCAGGCAGCTGGCCTATGCTGCCAACTGTGCCACAATGTCCACACTAACTTGAGGTAAGCTAGTGTATGTCCATCTATTCAGGCTGTGAAAGATACTTCCAGCTGCAGTATAGACATACAGCAAGTTACTCCCCCTTAGAGGGGGGAGTGTACTGAGCTGCAGAATGCAAATTTAAAACAAATAGAACTCTTGTGGGATGGGGGAGGAAAGATGCAGTCTTTGAAAAGATGAGTAAACATGAGTGACGTGCTAAGTAGCGATGTGTGAAAGCACTAACTTTTAGTCATCCCCTTACTACCAAAAGCAGAGGAGAAGATGGCAGCTAGCCTTCCAATAAAGGGTTTCTCTGGTCAGGAGAAAAAATGAGGAAGCCTTGTGGCACTTTAGATTAACACATTTATTTGTGCATAAGCTTTCGTGGGATATAACTCACTTCATCAGATGCACAGAGTGGAAAATACAGTAAGCAGGTATAAATATAGAGCACATGAATAGATGAGAGTTGCCTTACCAAATGGGGGGGCCAGTGCTAACAAGGCCAATTCAATTAGAGTGATGTGGCTCATTTCCAACAGTTGACAAGAAGGTGTGAGTATCAACACAGGGAAAATTACTTTTTGTAGTGACCCATTCACTCCCAGTGAAGATGACACCAGTGTAGTGCAAGTAGAGTAGGGGCATTAGATGATGAGAGCGCTCTACACCAACATTCCACGCAAAGATGGATTACAAGCCCTCAGGAACAGTATCCCCGATAATGTGATGGCAAACCTGCTAGCTGAACTTTGTGACTTTGTCCTCACCCATATTTCACATTTGGGGACAATGTATTCGTTCAAGTCAACGGCACTGCTCTGGATACCCTCATGGCCCCACAGTATGCCAACATTTTTATGGCTGACTTAGAACAACGCTTCCTCAGCTCTTGGCCCCTAGCGCCCCTACTCTACTTGCGCTACATTGATGACATCTTCATCATCTGGACCCATGGGAAGGAGGCTCTTGAGGAATTCCACGAGGATTTCAATAATTTCCACCCCACCATCAACCTCAGCCTGGACCAGTTCACACAGGAGATCCACTTCCTGGACACTACAGTACAAAAAAGCGATGGCCACATAAACACCACCCTATACCGGAAACCTACTGACCACTATATTTACCTACATGCCTCCAGCTTTCATCCAGACCACATCACATGATCCATTGTCTGCAGCCAAGCCCTCAGATACAACCACATGTGCTCCAATCCCTCAGACAGAGACAAACACCTACAGGATCTCTATCAGGCTTTCTTAAAACTACAATATCCACCTGTGGAAGTGAAGAAACAGTTTGACAGAGCCAGAAGGGTACCCAGAAGTCACCTACTACAGGACAGGACCAACAAAGAAAGTAAGAGAACACCACTAGCCATCACCTACAGACCCAAACTAAAACCTCTCCAGCGCATCATCAAGGATCTACAACCTATCCTGAAGAATGATCCCTCACTCTCACAGATCTTGGGAGACAGGTCAGTCCTTGCTTACAGACAGCCCCCCAACCTGAAGCAAATACTCACCAGGAACTACACACCACTCAACAGAAACACTAGCCCAGGATCCAGCCCCTACAACAAACCCCGTTATCAAATCTGTCCGCATATCTAGTCAAGAGACACCATCATAGGACCTAACCACATCAGCCGCACCATCAAGGGCTCGTTCACCTGCACATCTACCAATGTGATATGTGCCAGCATGCCCCTCTGCCATGTACATTGGCCAAACCGGACAGTCTGTATGCAAAAGAATAAATGGACACACATCAGACACCAAGAATTGTAACATTCAACAACCAGTAGGAGAGCACTTCAATCTCCCTGGACACTCAATAACAGACATAAAAGTTGTCATACTTCAACAAAAAAACTTCAAAAACAGACTTCAGTGAGAAACTGCAGAACTTGAATTAATTTGCAAACTTGACACCATCAAATTAGTCCTGAATAAAGTCTGGGAGTGGCTGGGTCACTACAAAAAGTAATTTTCCCTGTGTTGATACTCACACCTTCTTGTCAACTGTTGGGAATGGACAACATCCACTCTAATTGAATTGGCCTCATCAGCACTGACCCCCCATCTTTTCATGTGCTGTGTATTTATACCTGCTTACTGTATTTTCCACTCCATGCGTCTGATGGAGTGGGTTATATCCCACAAAAGCTTATGCCAAAATAAATTTGTTAGTCTCTAAGGTGCCACAAGGACTCCTCATTGTTTTTACTGATACAGATGAACATGGCTACCCCTTTAAATCTGGTCAGGAGGGGATTTCTGCAATAGTTCTCCAAAAGGTAACTTTGACAGCTGGTTTGTAGCTGCAGATTTCACAAAGCTTATTTGTGGAACACCTACTTCTCTGTGTGTGTTCCATTAGGATTGTATCAGGAGTTACATGCTAATTTTAATTCATTTGAAGACATGAATTAACCTCAGAATATCATGATACACATTAACCTAAGGTATATCTGTTTTTTTTTTCCCATTACTTGAGAATTTGCCTATATGAGGGAACAATGTTGTATCTTTCTTTAATGTTATTTCTGGAAGTGATGTTTTCAGAAGACTGTAATTCTGCAAATGACATTTTAGACTTAGAATACAGATTTGTTAGCTCCATAAAGGAATTCTGAAAAATGCTGCTGCCTTCAAAAGACACTAATTCTGGGAATGGTTTCTAATTGCCAGACTTTGAAGGGACAGCATTAAACAGAACTTGCAGCACAAAATGGTCCCTTCTGTTAGGAAGACTTGAACTCACCTTGACAATGAGAACATTTCTCCACCACATGGCCCACATAATCATTTACTGTACCATAAATTGGAGTACTGAACAGAATTATGTGTCACTTAAATGAACACAATATGTTGGGGAAGAGTCAAGATGGCTTTTGTAAAAGAAAATTATGCCTCACTGATCTATTAGAATTTTAGAGGGTGTTGTCAGTCATGTGGACAAAGGTGATCCTGTGGATATAGTTTACCCAGACTTTCAGAAAGCCTTTGACAAGGTCCTTCACCAAAGGCCAGTGCTTAATTTGTATTGAAAGAGATGCCGGGACTCAAGCAATTCTCTTTACTTTAACTGACATGGCAAGCCCAGAGTTGTCAGGGCTATGAACTGCCAAGCCTAGAGGTACTGGAACTCAGCCCAGGCAAGTCCTGGCATAAATTAAGCATTGGCAAAGGCTTTTAAGCATATTAAGCAGTCATGGGATAAGAGAAATTCCTATCAGATCAGAAATTCCTTAACGTAGGAAAGGGTTGTAATAAATGGCCAATAAAAAGGACAGTATTGACATTAAAAATCATGTTAATATAAACATGAGAATGGCCATACTGGGTCGGACCAATGGTCCATCTAACCCAGTATCCTGTCTTCCAACAGTGGCCGGTGCCAGGTGCTTCAGAGGGCATGAACAGAACAGGTGATCATCAAGTGATCTGTCCCCTGTTACCCATTCCCAGAAAAAAGCAAACAGGCTAGTGACACCATCCCTACCCATCCTGGTTAATAGTCATCGATGGACTTATCCTCCATGAACTTATCTAGTCCTTTTTTTTAACCCTGTTATAATCTTGGCATTCACAACATTCTCTGGCAAAGAGATCAACAGGTTAAATGTGCATTGTATGAAGAAATACTTCCTCATTTTTGTTTTAAACCTACTGCCTATTAATTTCATTTGATGACCCACTTGGTCGTGTGTTTCTTTCTTCACACCAGTCATAATGTTATAGACCTCTATCATATCCCCCTTAGTGTTCTTTTCCAAACTGAAAAATCCCAGTCTTATTAATACTCCTCATATGGAATCTGTTCCAGATCCCTATTCATTTTTTTCCCTTTTCTGTGCCTTTTCCACTTCCAATATGCCTTTTTTGGGCAACCACATCTGCAAGCAGTATTCAAGATGTGGGCATACAATGGATTTATATAGAAGCAGTATATTTTCTGTTTTATTATCTATCCCTTTCCTAATGATTCCTAACATTCTGTTAGCTTTTCTAACTGCCACTGCACATTGAGTAGATGTTTTCAGAGAACTATCCACAATGATCTCATCCACAATGATCACAATGATCCAAGATCTCTTTCTTAAGTGGTAACAGCTAATTTAGACCCCATTATTTTATATGTATTGTTGGGATTATGTTTTCCAGTGTGCATTACTTTGCATTTATCAACTTTAAATTTCATCTGCCATTTTGTTGCCCACTCACCCAGTTCTGTAGCTCTTCGAAGTCTGCCTGGGACTTAACTATCTTGAGTAGTTTTGTATCATCTGCAAATTTTGCCACCTTACTGTTTATCCCTTTTTCCAGATCATTTCTGAATATGTTGAATAGGACTGATCCCAGAACAGACCCCTGGGCGATACCGCTATTTACCTCTCTCCATTCTGAAAACTGACCTTTACTCCTATCCTTTGGTTCCTATATTTTAACTAGTTACTGCTCCATGAGAGGACCTTTCCTCTTATGCCATGACAGCTTACTTTGTGTAAGAGCCTTTGGTGTGGGAACTTGTCAAAGGCTTTCTGAAAATCTCAACACACACTCTGGATCATCCTTGTCCATATGTTTGTTTACCCCCTCAAAGAATTCTAGTAGATTGATGGTAGTAATATTTATTCTAGGTTGTCAATTAATCATAGTTAACTCATGCAATTAACTCAAAACAATTAATCATGATTAAAAATTAATTGTGATTAATTACAGTTTTAATCACACTATTAAACAATAGATTACCAATTGGAATTTATTAAATATTTGAATGTTTTTCTGCATTTTCAGATATATTGTATTCTGTGTTGTCATTAAAATCAAAGTGTATATTGTAACAAAGTTCCTCCTCTACCTTGGTGGGTCTTGCGCTTATTGGCGGATTTGCTCACCTTGGAGCTTCATTGCAGCCCTCAGTTTGGCTGTTTTCATGAACCCACAGGCCAGGTCAACTCCTCCTGTGTCTGAACAGGAGCTGGGAGGTTTGGGGGGAACCTGGGCCCGCCCTCTACTTCAGGTTCCAGCCCAGGGCCCTGTGGAATGCAGCTGTCTAGAGTGCCTCCTGGAACAGCTGTGTGACAGCTACAACTCCCTGGGCTACTTCCCCATGGCCTCCTCATGATAGGACCTTCCTCCTGGTATCTGATAATTCTTGCACTCCTCAGTCCTCCAACAGGATGAGTTCTCACTCTCAGCTCCTAGTGCCTCTTGCTTCCAGCTCCTTACACATACACAACAAACTGGTGTGAGCTCCTTTTTAAAACCTAGATGCCCTGATTAGCCTGCCTTAATTGATTCTAGCAGCTTCTTGATTGGCTGTAGCTGTTCTAATCAGCCTGTCTGTCTTAATTGTCTCCAGAAGGTTCCTGATTGTTCTGGAACCTTCCCTGTTGGGAAACAGAACGTCTTTTGCTTGCTCCTCAGCTATCTGCTTTCTATTCTTTCCTAAAGCCCCCTGGCCCGGATTTTTCTTACTTCTTGCACCTGCCTTAGTCCCCCCCCGACCGGGCCAGACGCTTTTTTGTTTTTTCTTTTTCTTTTTTGTGTTTTTTTTCCGTCTACGTCCTTCGCCAGCATCCGCCCCCCCCACGCGTGCTTTCGGGCGCAGCTACTTGCCTCAGCTGAGCCCCCGGAGGAGGGGGGGGAAGATTGCCGATTTGCTGTCCGGGGGGGGGGGGAGTGGAAACCCCCAGACCCAGCCGTCTTGCCAGCAGCTCGGACTTTACAACATTCTTAACATGCCGAAGGCCTTGGAACACAGCCAACACAGCCGGAGAAGAAGATTTCAGCAGACAGAAGAAATAATTCAAGGGAGCTATAAATCATCGTGAAGAGGGCCATAAGATTGAGTAACTTTCTGAATTATACTCTCGTGGGGGGGAGTTTGACTGTGCTTACTTGCGTTTGTGGCGGCACAGGGGGTGTGGCGTGGAGACCCCCACCCCCGATCCATCGGTGCCCCTACCCCCCCATCGTTATTACAACTGTCACGGCCCCCCCGCCGTCTGTCCCTGCTGGCAATCTGCCATCTTCTTTCGGATCCAGCTGTTCGCTTTGAACTTTGCCTTCCGGACCGGACACAACAGCCGACCAACCGAGACTCTTTGGACAAACGTGTGTGGGTCTGCACCCCCCCCCCCGGATTGCTTATCCCACAGCTTGCCCCTATTACTGGACCCCGATTTTGTCCCCCCCCTCCTCCCAGTCCCCCCCCCTCGGCATTCCTTTTTTTCCTGTCTGCAATCTAGCGGAAGGAGGGGCTATTCCGTTTTCTCCCCTCCCCCCCTCCTCCTTCCGGTGTCTCCCTGTCTTTCCCTGCTCACAATGGCGGGGAACGAGAGGGGTGAGATTGCTTCCACAAAATTAGTTGTCCCTTCCCCACCACCACCTCTGCCCGACCCCCAAGGTCCCCCCCCTGCCACTATTGCTAAGATACTTGCCACCCCCCCCTGCTGGGGCACCGGTAGCAGGAGGCACCAGGGTGATTGCTGCTGCTGCTGCACCCACCGCCCACCCAGATTCTAGGAAACCCCCCCCGGTTCGCCGGAAGGGCCAGGGCGGGTGGAAAGGAAAGGGCCCCGCTAAAACCACTGAGCCCGCCATGGCAGGGGCTGCCCCCGCCGCTGCGGCCTCATCATCAACCGTGGCGCCCCTCCCTGTGTTTCCCTCAACCAGCTCTGCGATTGCCCCTCCCCCGGCCCCCAGGACGTATGCCCGGGCGGCGGCGGGCTCTTCCCTACCTGCCGCCTCGTCATCTCGCCCCCCCCCCCCGCCTCCGCCACCATCACCAGCGGCCGAGGCCCTTTCCCCGCCTTGACCAGGAAGCACGGCGTCCGTTGCCTCCTGGTGCCCGCCTCGCCCCACGTGGAGACATACGTGCAGGCGTTGGCGAAGGTGGTAGGACCCACGGCTATTGTGGCGGCCTCCAAGATGTATGGGAAGGTTGTTTTCTTCTTAGCCTCGGAGGATGCCGCCCAGGAGGCGGTAGAGAGGGGCCTGACGGTGGGGGGGGTGTTTGTCCCCCTAGAACCGTTAGAAGACCTGGGCGTCCGCCTCGTCCTTACCTCCGTTCCTCCCTTCTTACCCAATGCTGTCCTGTTACCCGCTCTTTCCACCCTGGGGAAACTTGTTTCTGTCATCAGCCCTCTCCCGTTGGGCTGCAAGGACCCCACCCTCCGTCACATTTTTTCGTTCCGCCGGCAAGTGCAGCTTCTACCACCGGCAGGAGTGCGTGACGACGAGGCGCTTGAGGGGTCCTTTCTAGTCCCCTACCAGGGAGCCCGCTATCGGGTCTTTTATTCTACCGGAGAGGCCCGGTGCTACCTCTGCCGTTCAGCGGGGCATGTCCGCAGAGACTGCCCTTTGGCCCGGGGGGGAGGGGCACCCGAAACCCCCGAGACCCAGCCGGACATCGGCCCCGTTGCTGCCGACGCCCCTGGCTGCCCGGCACCTGAAACCAACCCTCCTCCTACTCGACCCATTGCTGCTCCCGTCCGGGCCCAGGAGATACCTTCCCTACAACGCCCGGACGAGCAAGGGAGTTTCACCCTTGCTAGTACCAACCCAACAGAGCCCATGGAGGAGGGTGGGGCAAGGATATTATCGGGTATAGGAGAGGGCCCTCCCCAAGGAGAAGCCCCCACCCCTCATGTTGCCCCACCGCTACCTCCCCGAACCCCTAAACCATTGCCTCCGCCCCCCGACACGACCCCTGCTAACCAGCCCCCAGATGATGCTATGGAGGCCTGGACCCTAGTCCAGGGGAAGCGAGGCAAGCGGAAGGCACGAGCTCCGCTGCATCCACCTGACGCAGAAGCCCCCCGGAAGACCAGGAAAGGAGGCACTGCTATCGAGCCTCCCGCCACGGCCGTGAGCGAGATCCATCCGCTGGTGTCGGGAGGGGAAGACGGACTGGCATTGGAGGGCAGAATCCCCCCTCCACGGGAGACCCTCCCCTCCGAGACTTCTGAGGACGCCCCTTCTGCCTGGACGCTACCCGAACCCCCCGCGGATCCTGAGGTGGCCATTGAGGCGGGCCCTAGAGGAGAGGCCCCCGGGGTGGCAGGAGTTGGCCTCTCCCCCGTGTATGCGGAGATTGAGGCCCTAGATTTGACCCCGGTCACCCAGGGAGGGGATGATTTGCTGCCGGCTGGCCTTGAGCTGGGCAGCCTTACCCCAGCCTCCCTTTCCCCATGCTCCCTCCCCTTAATTGTCTTCCCGGGTGAGCACTCTGCAGACAGTGGTCCACCACCTGATGCCATGGCCGCCAAGACCACCATGGAGCCAGTGCCTAGCATTATTGGGAGCCCCCTCCCTCACCCCTTAACCCTTGGCTCTGCTCAGGAGGCACTTTCCTTTAGCTGCTTGCCTCCTGCACCCCAGAGCCTTACCTCTGCCCCTGCCCCCACCCCTGCCCCTGCCCAAAGTCCTTCCTCCTGTAATGTTAATGCCGCCCCTGGGGTTATTTCCTTTCCGCCTTTTGCAGATTCCCCCCAGGGAGCAGTCTTTGCACTTTCTAGCCGCGACCCATTAGGAGTGGCAATTTTTCCCCTGCCATCCCCCTCCACCCCAAGGCATGAAATGAATTTAATAACCCCAGCCTGTCAGACGCCCCGTCGGTGGTCCGCACCCTGTCTACCTGCCTTAGCGGACCACGAGGCTGTATTAAGAGTCCCATCAGGGAATACCTCGGGAATTGTAACCCCACCCCCCCATGAGCTGCGGCATGCGCTACGGAAGTTCCTAGAACACACCCGTGGCGCCCGCGACAGAGCACAGCTGGCTCTTCAGCTATGGGGGGACTTTGATGAAATCCTCCAGGCCACAAGGGCCCTTATAAAGGAAGGCAGGGGGCAAGGAAGGCGCGGTGCTGCGGCCTACGAGCGAGCCCGCAGCTTCCGACACGATCTACTCACCCACGGGATGGGTCATGGGTTGCTGCGCAACCCGCCGGGGGCCCTGAATCCCCCCGCCAATACGAGGCCCCCACCCCCCCAGCCCTCCGCATGACGCCTCTTATTATTGCGACCCTGAATACCAGGGGCTGTAGGATGGCTCTCCGCAGGTCCCAGGTGCTCTCTTACCTTCGGGAAGGGAGGTATTCTATAGTTTTCCTGCAGGAGACTCATACGGACCCGACCGCCGAGGACAGGTGGCGGCTGGAGTGGGGGGACGGGGTATACTTTAGCCACTTCGCGACCTGGCAGGCTGGAGTGGCAACCCTGTTCTCCCCCAACCTACGGCCTGAGGTGCTAGGGGTTAATGAGGCCGTGCCGGGCCACGTGCTGCACCTTCGAGTCCGTATGGAGGGGCTCGTGGTTAATTTTGTCAATATTTATGCCCCGCAAATGAGCTCCAGGCGGCCACAATTTTATCAGCAGGTGTCCGACTTTCTCGGCACCCTGGATTCGCACGAGTGCCTGGTCCTGGGAGGGGACTTTAACACCACCCTCGAGGAACGGGATCGCTCAGGGGCCGAACCGAGTCCGGCCGCTGCAAATATTCTCCAAGGGATAGTTGACCATCACTCCCTAGTGGACGTCTGGCGTGACCATCACCCAGATGACACCTCCACGTTCACCTTTGTTCGGGTGGAGGCCCATCGGTCACACCACTCTCGGTTGGACCGTATTTATTTATCCCGTTTCCACCTTTCACAAGCCCACTCCTCCGCCGTTCGGCCGGCCCCATTCTCTGATCATCATTTAGTTACTGTAACGGTCTCCCTCCGTGCAGAGAGACCGGGGCCGGCCTATTGGCACTTTAATAACAGCCTGTTGGAGGACGAGAGCTTTGTGATGTCCTTCCGGGAGTTTTGGCTGGCCTGGCGGGAGCAGTGGCGTGCCTTTCCCTCGGTGCGGCGATGGTGGGATCTCGGGAAGGTGCGCGCCAAGCTCTTCTGCCGTGACTACACTCGGGGCACCAGCCGACGGCGAAATGCGGCGATAGAGCAGTTGGAACGGGAGGTCTTAGAGATGGAGAGGCGCCTGGCCGCCGATCCCGAGGACCCGTCCCTCTGCGGAGCGTGCCGGGAGAAGCGGGAGGAGCTTCAGGCCCTTGAGGACCACCGGGCCCGAGGTGCCTTTGTTCGGTCCCGCATCCGCCTCCTTCGGGAGATGGACCGCGGCTCCCGCTTCTTCTATGCCCTGGAGAAAACGAGGGGGGCCAAGAAACACGTCACCTGCCTTCTTGCAGAAGACGGTACCCCCCTCACGGATCCGGAGGAGATGTGTGGGAGGGCCCGTGACTTCTACACAAGCCTTTTCTCCCCGGACCCGACCGATCCTGACGCTTGTGAGGTGCTCTGGGAGGAACTCCCCACGGTCAGCGTGGGCGACCGAGACCGACTAGAGTTGCCTCTCACCCTGGCCGAGTTCTCGGAAGCCCTCCGTCGCATGCCCACCAATAAATCTCCGGGCATGGACGGGCTGACCGTGGAGTTTTACCGCGCGTTCTGGGACATTCTCGGCCCAGACCTAGTCATCGTCTGGGCTGAGTCCTTGCAGAGCGGGGTCCTCCCTCTGTCATGCAGGCGAGCGGTGCTCGCTTTGCTGCCGAAGAAGGGGGACCTCCGCGATCTACGAAACTGGTGTCCCGTCTCACTCCTTAGCACGGATTACAAAATTGTAGCGAAAGCAATTTCGCTGCGGCTAGGGTCCGTGATGGCGGACGTGGTCCACCCAGACCAGACCTATACTGTCCCAGGTCGCAGCATTTTCGATAACCTCTTTCTAGTCCGAGACCTTTTGGAACTCGGGCGGAGAGATGGTCTATCGTTCGCCCTCCTGTCTCTTGATCAGGAGAAGGCGTTCGATAGAGTAGACCATGGGTACCTCCTGAGCACTCTGCAGGCGTTTGGATTTGGACCTCAGTTTGTGAGTTTTCTCTGGGTGCTGTATGCCTCCGCGGAGTGTTTGGTTAGGCTCAACTGGACCCTGACTGAACCGGTCAGCTTCGGGCGAGGAGTGCGGCAGGGGTGCCCCCTCTCGGGCCAGTTGTACGCTCTGGCGATCGAGCCTTTCCTCTGTCTCCTCCGCAGGAGGATGACAGGGTTGGTGCTGCGGGAGCCGGAGCTGCGGCTGGTCCTGTCGGCGTACGCCGATGACGTACTCCTCGTGGTCCAGGACCCGGGAGACTTGGCGTGAGTGGAGGCATGCCAAGCCATCTATTCGGCAGCCTCCTCCGCCCGAGTCACCTGGGTCAAGAGCTCTGGCTTGGCGGTGGGGGACTGGCGGCAGGTAAGCTCCCTCCCACCCGCACTTCAGACCATCCGGTGGAGTGCGGGTCCACTGCTCTATCTCGGCGTTTACCTTTCCGCCACGCATCCTTCCCCGCCGGAGAACTGGCAAAATTTAGAGGGCGGGGTGATAGAGCGGATCCGGAGATGGACGAGGCTACTCCGATGTCTCTCCCTCCGAGGGAGAGCACTGGTGCTTAACCAACTAGTCCTGTCCACGCTCTGGTACCGGCTCAACACCCTGGCCCCGGCCCCGGGTTTCCTGACCCACCTCCGGAGATTGATTCTAGAGTTCTTCTGGTCAGGAATGCACTGGGCCCCTGTTGGAGTTCTTCATCTACCCCTGAAGGAAGGAGGGCAGGGCCTGAAGTGTCTGTACACTCAGGTCCGCGTTTTCCGCCTCCAGGCCCTGCAGAGGCTCTTTTATAGTGCACGTAGTTCGGCGTGGAGCATACTGGCGCACGCCTTCCTGCGCCGTTTCCAAGGGTTTCGATATGACTGGCAGCTCTTTTATCTTTCACCGAGGGGTTTTCCGCGAGACCTCTCTGGGCTGCCGGTCTTCTACCAGGACCTCCTCCGGGCCTGGAAACTGTTTTTAACAACCAGGTCCGTGGCGGCCACCGTGGGAGCAGATCTCCTCACGGAGCCCCTGCTACACAATCCCCAGCTCCGTGTGCAGGTGGCGGAGTCCCGCTCGGTGCGCCAGAGGTTGGTCCTGGCGGAAGTCACGAGGGTCGGAGACCTCCTGGACTACGACCGGAGAGACTGGCTGGATCCCCTGATGCTTGCTCGGCGCATGGGGCTCTCCAGCCTCCGAACCCCCCGGCGCGTACTTCAGGAGGTGAAGGCCGCTTTGACCCCCGCTGCTCGGGCTTACGTTAGCCGAGCCTTGTGCGAGGGCGCACCCCTCCCATCCCTTACCCCAGGCCCACCGGACCTTTCCATCGGGCCCCCACCCCGTAGATCCCAACAAACCCCTCACCCTTTCACTGCAAGCCGGCTGCACGAACTGCAGCCGGTAAGCTTTCAAATTGCTTCACGGAAATACTTATATACACTTACGCTTCACACCCTTCACGCCCATACCCTGGTGTCCAGCCCCGATACAAAGTGGCGGGATCTCCTGCCACCTTTGGAGGGTGAGCAACCTCGGTGGGCCAGCCTGTATTCCACCTTGGTCCCAAGGCCCATCTGGGACATCAGTTGGCGGCTCCTTCACGGAGCTGTGAGCACGGGCGTGTTTTTGACACGGTTTACCCCCATTCCGGACACTTGTCCTTTTTGTAATGTGAGGGAAACCCTGGCGCACGTATATTTAGAGTGTGCCAGATTGCAGCCCCTTTTCCGGCTCCTTACAAATATTCTATTACGCTTTTGGCTTCATTTTCCCCCCCACCTTTTTATCTATACACTTCCCATCCGTGGCCCCACAAAGTCGCGGGATCTTCTAGTCAACCTCCTCCTAGCTTTGGCTAAAACAGCCATTTATAAAACCAGAGAGAGGAGGTTGGCCCACGAAACGTCCTGCGATTGTGGGGCCGTTTTCCGATCCTCAGTACATTCACGTATCCGGGCGGAGTTCCTCTGGGCGGCATCCACCGACTCCCTTGAAGCATTCGAGGAGCGGTGGGCGCTGTCTGGGGTTCTCTGCTCGGTGACCCCGTCCGGTTCCCTCCGTCTGACCCTTTGATTGAGGGTAAGAGCGAGAGACGCCAGCCCCAGCCGTCGCCGCTGGGGATACCATCATTCCTGTCATCTAGGAGGGGTCCTATAATACATGGGTGTCTACCCCCCCCTCCCTAAACCGCCCACCCCGCAGCCGTGCCCATCTTACCGGGCACTCTCAGGAGAGGGAGGATCGGTGACACTGGGCGCGGCACTAGGTAACTCGAGGGGGTGGAAGACCACGAGTGTCGAGGAAGCCCCCCCGCTCTGGGCCCAGGCTAGCCTGAACACTTCTCCCTCCTGAAAGCTGCTGTGTTGTACCTTCTGATTGCGTTGTTTTGTTGCATAGTTGTTTTGTTTCTTTGGTAATTCTGTAAGCGTTACCAATAAACTTTCTTTTTGTTTCAAAAAAAAAAAAAACCTTCCCTGTTGGGAAACGGAACGTCCTTTGCTTGCTCCTCAGCTAACTGCTTTCTGTTCTTTCCTAAAGCCCCCTGGCCCGGATTTTTCTTACTTTTTGCACCTGCCTTAGTCCCCCCGCCCCCGACCGGGCCAGATGCTTTTTTTTGTTTTCTTTTGATTTCTGTTTTTTTTTCCGTTTACGTGCTGTCGGCCCTCAGCTTGCCGCCAGCACCCGCCCCCCCCCGCCACCTGCTTTCGGACGCAGCTTTTTGCCTCAGCTGAGCCCCCGGAGGGGGCGGGGGGGAAGATTGCCGATTTTGCTGTCCGGAGGGAGGAGTGGAAACCCCCAGACCCAGCCGTTTTGCGAGCAGCTCGGACTTTACAACATTCTCAGCATGCCAAAGGCCTTGGAACACAGCCAACATAGCTGGAGAAGAAGATTTCAGAAGACAGGAGAAATAATCCAGGAGAGCTATAAATCATCGTGAAGGGGGCCGTAAGACTGAGTAATTTTCTGAATTATACTCTCGAGGGGGGGAGTTTGAGTGTGGTTTACTTGCGTTTGTGGTGGCACAGGGGGTGTGGCGTGGAGACCACCCCCTCCCCGATCTATCGGTGCCGCTAACTCCCCACCCTTACTACAACTGTCACGGCCCCCCCGCCGTCCGTCCCTGCTGGCAACCTGCCATCTCCCTTCGAATCCAGCTGTTCGCTTTGAACTTTGCCTTTCGGACCGGACATAACAGCCGACCAACCGAGACCCTTTGGACAAACGTGTGTGGGTCTGCACCCCCCCCCCCCCGGATTGCTTATCCCACAGCTTGCCCCTATTACTGGACCCCGATTTTGTCCCCCCCCCCAGTCCAACCCCCTCGGCATTCGCCCCCCCCCCCCCCGCCTGCAGCTTAGCGGGGAGGAGTGGTTACTTTCCTGTCCCCCTTCTCCTTTCGGTGTCTCCCTGTCTCTCCCTGCTCACAATGGTGGGGAACGAGAGGGGCGAGACCGCTTCAACAAAATTAGTTGTCCCTCCCCCACCACCACCTCTGCCCGACCCCCAAATTCCCCCCCCCACTATTGTCAATTACTTGCCACCCCCCCTGCTGGGGCACCAGCAGCAGGAGGCACCGGGGTGATCGCTGCTGCTGCTGCGCCCACCACCCCCCCAGATTCTAGGAAACCCCCCCCGGTTGGCCGGAAGGGCCAGGGCAGGATGAGAGCAAAGGCCCCGCTAAAACCACTAAGCCCTCCATGGCAGGGGCTGCCCCCTCTGCTGTGGCCTCGTCATCAACCATGGCGCCCCTCCCTGCATTTCCCTCCACCAGCTCTGTGAATGTCCCTCCCCCGACCCCCAGGACATATGCCCGGGCGGCAATGGGCTCCCCCCTGCCTGCCGCCTCGTCATCTTGCCCCCCCCCCGCCTCCGCTACCACTACCAGAGGCCAGGGCCTTTTCCCCACCTTGACCAGGAGGCACGGTGTCCGTTGCCTCTTGGTGCCCGCCTTGCCCCACGTGGAGACATACATGCAGGTGTTGGCGAAGGTGGTAGGACCCACGGCTATTGTGGTGGCCTCCAAGATGTATGGGAAGGTCTTTTTTTCTTAGCTTCGGAGGCTGCCGCCCAGGTGGCGGTGAAGAGGGGCCTGGTGGTGGGAGGGGGGGGTGTTTGTGCCCCTAGAGCCACTAGAAGACCTGGGCGTTCGCCTCGTCCTCACCTCCATTCCTCCCTTTTTACCCAATGCTGCCCTGTTACTCGCTCTCTCCGCCCTGGGGAAACTTGTCTCTGTAATCAGCCGTCTCCTGTTGGGCTGCAAGGACCCCACCCTCCATCATGTCCTTTCTTTCCGCCGGCAAGTGCAGCTTCTATCGCCGGCGGGGGCGCGTGATGGAGAGGCACTCGAGGGGTCCTTCCTAGTCCCCTACCAGGGAGCCCTCTATCGGGTATTTTACTCCACCGGAGAGGCCCGGTGCTACCTCTGCCGCTCAGTGGGGCATGTCCGCAGAGACTGCCCTTTGGCCCGGGGGGGGAGGGGCACCCGAGACCCCCGAGACCCAGCAGGACATTGGCCCCGTCGTTGCCGATGCTCCTGGCCACCTGGCACCTGAAACCAACCCTCCTCATACTCGACCCATCGCTGCTCCTGTCTCGGCCCAAGAGACACCTTCCCTACAACGCCCGGGCGAGCAAGGGAGTCCCACCCTTGCTATTACCAATCTGGCAGAGCCTATGGAGGAGGGTGTGGCAAGGATATTACCGGGTATAGGAGAGGGCCCGCCCCAAGGAGAACCCCCTGCCCCTCATGCTGCCTCACCGCTACCCCCCCGAACCCCTGAACCATCGCCTCCGCCCCCCGACACGACCCCTGCTAACCAACCCCCAGACGATGCTATGGAGGGTTGGACCCTAGTCCAGGGGAAGCGAGGCAAGCGGAAGGCTCGTGTTCTGCTGCACCCATCCGATGCGGAAGCCGCCCGGAAGACCAGGAAGGGAGGCACTGATATCGAGACTTCTGCTACGGCCATGAGTGAGATCCATCCGCTGGTGTTGGGAGGGGAAGACAGACTGGCATTGGAGGGCAGAATCCCCCCTCCACGAGAGACCCTCCCCCCGACTCCTGAGGAAGCTCCTTTTGCCTGGATACCACCCGAACCCCCGCGAACCCCGAGGCAACCGTTGAGGCGGGCCCTAGAGGAGAGGCCCCCGGGGTAGCAGGAGTTGGCCTCTCCTCCGTGTATGCGGAGATTGAGGCCCTAGATTTGACCCCAGTCACCCAGGGAGAGGATGATCTACTTCCGGCTGGCCTTGAGCTGGACAATCTTACCCCAGCCCCCCTTTCCCCATGCTCCCTCCCCCTAATTGCCTTCCCGGGTGAGCACCCTGCAGCAGGTGGTCCACCACCTGATGCCATGGCCGCTAAGACCACCATGGAGCCAGTGCCTAGCATTATTGGAAGCCCCCTCCCTTACCCCTTAACCCTTGACTCTGCTCAGGAGGCACTTTCCTTTAGCTGCTTGCCTCCTGAACCTCAGAGCCTTACCCCTGCCCCTGCACCCACCCCTGTCCCTGCCCAAGTCCCCTCCTCCTGCAATGCTAATGCCGCCCCTGGGGTTATTTCCTTTCCGCCTTTCGCAGATTCCCCCAAGGGAGCAGTCTTTGCACTTTCTAGCCGCGACCCATTAGGAGTGGCAATTTTTTCCCTGCCATCCCCTTCCACCCCAAGGCGTGAAATGAATTTAATAACCCCAGCCTGTCAGACGCCCCGTCGGTGGTCCGCACCCTGTCTACCCGCCTTAGCGGACCACAAGGCTGTATTAAGAGTCCCACCAGGGAACACCTCGGAAATTGTAACCCCACCCCCCCATGAGCTGCGGCATGCACTACGGAAGTTCCTAGAACACACCCGTGACGCCCGCAATAGGGTACAGCTGGCTCTTCAGCTATGGGGGGACTTTGACCAAATCCTCCAGGCCACAAGAGCCCTTATACAGGAGGGCAGGGGGCAAGGAAAGCGCGGTACTGCGGCCTACGAACAAGCCCACAGCTTCCGACACGATCTACTCAGCCACGGGATGGGTCACAGGTTGCTGCGCAACCCGCTGGGGGCCATGAACACCCCCACCAACAAGAAACCCCCACCCCCCCAGCCCTCCGCATGACGCCTCTTATTATTGCAACCCTGAATACCAGGGGCTGTAGGATGGCTCTCCGCAGGTCCCAGGTGCTCTCTTACCTTAGGGAAGGGGGGTACTCTGTAGTCTTCCTGCAGGAGACCCATACGGACCCGACCGCCGAGGACAGGTGGTGGCTGGAGTGGGGGGACGGGGTATACTTTAGCCACTTCACGACTTGGCAAGCTGGAGTGGCTACCCTGTTCTCCCCCAACCTACGGCCCGAGGTGCTAGGGGTCACTGAGGCCATGCCGGGCCACTTGCTGCACCTTTGAGTCCGTATGGAGGGGCTCGTGGTCAATTTTGTTAACATCTATGCCCCGCAAACGAGCCCAAAGCAGCCACAATTCTATCAGCGGGTGTCCAACTTCCTCGGCACCCTAGATTCGCACGAGTGCCTGGTCCCATTTCCATCCATTTACTTATCCCGTTTCCATCTTTCACAGGCCCACTCCACCACCATTCGGCCGGCCCCATTCTCCGACCATCGTTTAGTTACCATAACGGTCTCCCTCCGTGCAGAGAGACCGGGGTCAGCCTATTGGCACTTTAACAACAGCCTGTTGGAGGACGAGAGCTTCGTGACGTCCTTCCGGGAGTTTTGGCTGGCCTGCCGAGAGCAGTGGCTTGCCTTTCCCTCGATGCGGCAATGGTGGGATCTCGGGAAAGTGCACGCCAAGCTCTTCTGCCGTGACTACACTCGGGGCAACAGCCGATGGAGAAATGCAACGATAGAGCAGTTGGAATGGGAGGTCTTAGAGATGGAGAGGTGCCTGGCCACCAACCCCAAGGACCCGTCCCTCTGCGGAGCGTGCCGGGAGAAGCGGGAGGAGCTCCGGGCCCTCGAGGACCACCGGGCCTGATGTGCCTTCGTTCGGTCCCGCATCCGCCTCCTTCGGGAGATGGACCGCGGCTCCTGCTTCTTCTATGCCCTGGAGAAAACGAGGGGGGCCAAGAAACACGTCACCTGCCTTCTTGTGGAAGACGGCACCCCCCTCACGGATCCAGAGGAGATGTGTGGGAGGGCCCGTGACTTCTACACAAGCCTTTTCTCCCCGGATCCGACCGATCCTGGCGCTTGTGGGGTGCTCTGGGAGGAACTCCCCACGGTCAGCGTGGGCGACCGAGACCGACTAGAGCTGCCTCTCACCCTGGCCGAGTTCTCGGAAGCCCTCCGTTGCATGCCCACCAATAAATCTCCGGGCATGGACGGGCTGACCGTGGAGTTTTACCGCGCGTTCTGGGACATCCTCGGCCCAGACCTAGTCACCGTCTGGGCTGAGTCCTTGCAGAGCGGGGTCCTCCCTCTGTCATGCAGGTGAGCGGTGCTCGCCTTGCTGCCAAAGAAGGGGGACCTCCGCGATTTACGAAACTGGTGTTCCGTCTCACTCCTTAGCACGGATTACAAAATCGTAGCAAAAGCAATCTCGCTGCAGCTAGGGTCCGTGATGGCAGACGTGATCCACCCAGACCAGACCTATACTGTCCCGGGATGCAGCATTTTTGACAACCTATTTCTAGTACGAGACCTTTTGGAACTCGGGCGGAGAGATGGTCTGTCGTTCGCCATCCTATCTCTTGATCAGGAGAAGGCATTCGATAGAGTAGACCATGGGTACCTCCTGAGCACTCTGCAGGCGTTTGGATTCGGACCTCAGTTTGTGAGTTTTCTCCGGGTGCTGTATGCCACCGCGGAGTGTTTGATTAGGCTCAACTGGACCCTGACTGAACCAGTCAGCTTCGGGCAAGGAGTGCGGCAGGGGTGCCCCCTTTCGGGCCAGTTGTACGCTCTGGCGATCGAGCCTTTCCTCTGTCTCCTCCGCAGGAGGATGACAGGGTTGGTGCTGCGGGAGCCGGAGCTGCGGCTGGTCCTGTCGGCGTACGCCAATGACGTACTCCTCGTGGTCCAGGACCCGGGCCACTTGGCGTGAGTGGAGGCATGCCAGGCCATCTATTCGGCATCCTCCTCCGCCCGAGTCACCTGGGTCAAGAGCTCTGGCTTGGCGGTGGGGGACTGGCGGCAGGTAAGCTCCCTCCCACCCGCACTTCAGACCATCCGGTGGAGTGCGGGTCCACTGCTCTCTCTCGGCATTTACCTTTCTGCCACGCACCCTTCCCCGCCGGAGAACTGGCAAAATTTAGAGGGTGATAGAGGGCGGGGTGATAGAGTGGATCCGGAAATGAACGAGGCTACTCCGATGTCTCTCCCTCCAAGGGAGAGCACTGGTGCTTAACCAACTAGTCCTGTCCACGCTCTGGTAACGGCTCAACACCCTGGCCCCGGCCCCGAGTTGCCTGACCCACCTCCGGAGATTGATTCTAGAGTTCTTTTGGTCAGGAATGCACTGGGCCCCTGTTGGAGTTCTTCATTTACCCCTGAAGGAAGGAGGGCAGAGCCTGAAGTGCCTGTACACTCAGGTCCGCGTTTTCCGCCTCCAGGCCCTGCAGAGGCTCTTTTATAGTGCAAGTAGTTCGGTGTGGAGCATACTGGCGCACACCTTTCTGCACCACCTCCAAGGACTCCGATACGACCGGCAGCTCTTTTATCTTTGTCCGAGAGGTTTTCAGCGAGACCTCTCCGGGCTGCCGGTCTTCTACCAGGACCTCCTCCGGACCTGGAAACTGTTTTCAACAACCAGGTCCATGGCGGCCACCGTGGGAGCAGATCTCCTCACGGAGCCCCTGCTGCACAATCCCCAACTCTGTGTGCAGGTGGCGGAGTCCCGCTCGGTGCACCAGAGGTTGGCCCTGGCGGTAGTCACGAGGGTCGGAGACCTCCTGGACTACGATCGGAGAGACTGACTGGGTCCCCGGACGCTCGCTCGGCGCATGGGGCTCTCCAGCCCTCGTACCCCCTGGCGCGTGCTTCAGGAGTTGAAGGCCGTCTTGATCCCCGCTGCTCGGGCTTATGTCAACCGAGCCTTGCGCGAGGGCGCACCCCGCCCATTCTCTACCCCAGGCCCGCCGGACCTTTCCATTGGGCCCCTACCCTGCCGATCCCAACAAACCCCTCACCCTTTCACTGCAAGCCGGCTGCATGAACTGCAGCCAGTCAGTTTTCAAATTGCACCACGGAAATATTTATACACACTCACGCTTCACACCCTTCACGCCCACACCCTGGTGTCCTGCCCCGATACAAAGTGGCGGGACCTCCTGCCACCTTTGGAGGGTGAGCAACCTCGATGGGCCAGCCTGTATTCCACCTTGGTCCCGAGGCCCGTCGGGGACATCAGTTGGCGGCTCCTTCACGGAGCTGTGAGCACAGGCGTATTTCTGACACAGTTTACCCCCATCCTGGATACTTGCCCTTTTTGTAATGTGAGGGAAACCCTGGCGCACATATATTTAGAGTGTGCCAGATTGCAGCCCCTTTTCTGGCTCCTCACAAATATTTTATTGCGCTTCTGACTTCATTTCTCCCCTCACCTTTTTATTTATACACTTCCCATCCGTGGCCCCACAAAGTTGCGGGATCTCCTGGTCAACCTCCGCCTAGCCTTAGTTAAAACAGCCATTTATAAAACCAGAGAGAGGTGGTTGGCCCATGAAACGTCCTGCGATTGTGGGGCCTTTTTCCGATCCTCAGTACATTCACGTATCCGGGCGGAGTTCCTCTGGGCGGCGTCCACCTACTCCCTTGACACCTTTGAGGAGCGGTGGGCACTGTCCGGGGTTCTCTGCTCGGTGACCCCATCCGGTTCCCTCCGTCTGACCCTTTGATTGAGGGGAAGAGCGAGAGACGCCACCCCCAGCCATTGCCGCTGTGGATACCATCATTACTGTCATTTAGGAGGGGTCCTATAATACATGGGTGGCTACCCCCCCCATCCCCAAACCTGCCCACCCTGCAGCCGTGCCCATCTTGCCGGGCACTATCAGGAGAGGGATGATCAGTGACACTGGGCGCGGTACTAGGTAACTCGAGGGGGTGGAAGACCATGAGTGTCGAGGAAGCCCCCCCGCTCTAGGCCACCAGGTAAGTCAGGAAGGTGGAAGACCACAAGTGTCGAGGAAGCCCCCCCCGCTCTGGGCCCAGGCTAGCCTGAACACTTCTCCCTACTGAAAGCTGCTGTGTTATACCTTCTGTTTGTGTTGTTTTGTTGCATAGTTCGTTTTGTTTTCTTTGGTAATTCTTTGCAAGTGTTACACAATAAAATTCTTTTCTGTTTCAAAAAAAAAAAAAAAAAAAAACCTTCCCTGTTCCTTTACCCAGGGAAAAGGGACCTGGTTAATCCCTTTTCCCTGGGTAAGGGAACAGGAAAGGTTCCAGAAGCAAAAGTGGATGGGAACCTGGGAGGCAGTGACCATGAGATGGTCGAGTTCAGGATCCTGACACAAGGGAGAAAGGAAAGCAGCAGAAAACGGACCCTGGACTTCAGAAAAGCAGACTTTGACTCCCTCAGGGAACTGATGGGCAAGATCCCCTGGGAGAATAACATGAAGGGGAAAAGAGTCCAGGAGAGCTGGCTATATTTTAAAGAATCCTTATTGAGGTTACACGGCAAACCATCCTGATGTGTAGAAAGAATAGTAAACATGGCAGGGGACCAGCTTGGCTTAACAGTGAAATCCTTGCTGATCTTAAATACAAAAAAGAAGCTTAGAAGAAGTGGAAGATTGGACAAATGTCCAGGGATGAGTATAAAAATATTGCTCGGGCATGCAGGAGTAAAATCAGGAAGGCCAAATCACACCTGGAGTTGCAGCTAGCAAGAGATGTTAAGAGTAACAAGAAGGGTTTCTTCAGGTATGTTAGCAACAAGAAGAAAGTCAAGGAAAGTGTGGGGCACTTTCTGAATGAAGGAGGCAACCTAGTGACAGAGGATGTGGAAAAAGCTAATGTACTCAATGCTTTTTTTGCCTCTGTCTTCACGAACAAGGTCAGCTCCCAGACTACTGCACTGGGGCAGCACAGCATGGGGAGGAGGTGACCAGCCCTCTGTGGAGAAAGAAGTGGTTCGGGGCTATTTAGAAAAGCTGGACATGCACAAGTCCATGGGGCCGGATGAGTTGCATCCGAGAGTGCTAAAGGAATTGGCGGCTGTGATTGCAGAGCCATTGGCCATTCTCTTTGAAAACTCATGGTGATCGGGGGAAGTCCCGGAAGACTGGAAAAAGGCTAATGTAGTGCCCATCTTTAAAAAAGGGAAGAAGGAGGATCCTGGGAACTACAGGCCAGTCAGCCTCACCTCAGTCCCTGGAAAAATCATGGAGCAGGTCCTCAAGAAATCAATTCTGAAGCACTTAGAGGAGAGGAAAATGATCAGGAACAGTCAGCATGGATTCACCAAGGGCAAGTCATGCCTGACTAATCTAATTGCCTTCTATGATGAAATAACTGTCTCTGTGGATGAGGGGAAAGCAGTGGACCTGTTGTTCCTTGACTTTAGCAAAGCTTTTGACACGGTCTCCCACAGTATTCTTGCCAGCACGTTAAAGAAGTATGGGCTGGATGAATGGACTATAAGGTGGATAGAGAGTTCGCTAGATCGTCGGGCTCAACGGGTAGTGATCAATGGCTCCAGGTCTAGTTGGCAGCCGGTATCAAGTGGAGTGCCCCAAGGGTCAGTCCTGGGGCCGGTTTTGTTCAATATTTTAAAAAATTATCTGGAGGATGGTGTGGATTGCACCCTCAGCAAGTCTGCAGATGATACTAAACTGGGAGGAGAGGTAGATACACTGAGGGTAGGAATAGGATACAGAGGTCCCTAGACAAATTAGAGGATTGGGCCAAAAGAAATCTGATGAGGTTCAACAAGGACAAGTGCAGAGTCCTGCACTTAGGACGGAAGAATCCCAGGCACCGCTACAGACTAGGGACCGAATGGCTCGGCAGCAGTTCTGCAGAAAAGGTTACAGTGGATGAGAAGCTGGATATGAGTCAACAGCGTGCCCTTGTTGCCAAGAAGGCCAATGGCATTTTGGGATGTATATGTAGGGGCATTGCCAGCCGATCGAGGGACATGATCATTCCCCTCTATTTGACATTGGTGAGGCCTCATCTGGAGTACTGTGTCCAGTTTTGGGCCCCACACTACAAGAAGGATGTGAAAAATGTCCAGCGGAGGGCAACAAAAATGATTAGGGGACTGGAACACATGACTTATGAGGAGAGGCTGAGGGAACTGGGAACGTTTAGTCTACAGAAGAGGAGAATGAGGGGGGATTTGATAGCTTCTTTCAACTACCTGAAAGGGGGTTCCAAAGAGAATAGCTCTAGACTGTTCTCCGTGGTAGCAGATGACAGAACAAGGAGTAATGGTCTCAAGTTGCAGTGGGGGAGATTTAGGTTGGATATTAAGAAAAACTTTTTCACTAGGAGGGTGGTGAAACACTGGAATGTGTTACCTAGGGAGGTGGTGGAATCTCCTTCCTTAGAAGTTTTTAAGGTCAGGCTTGACAAAGCCCTGGCTGGGATGATTTAATTGGGGATTGGTCCTGCTTTGAGCAGGGGGTTGGACTAGATGACCTCCTGAGGTCCCTTCCAACCCTGCTATTCTATGATTCTGTTATTCTAATCGGGGACCCAGAGCTCTGTCTCTTTAATCACTCTCCTGTAGCCCTCTGGTCTGGAGGGAGAGGGCTGCTGCTGCTCCTGCTGCTGGGCCCTGGGCTCTCCCTGCTACTGCTGTTGCTCAAGCTGCTCCCCTGCCTGGGCCAGACACCACCCCCTCCTTCTCTGCTGCTACCTAGTTGCCGGCCGGCTGCTGGACCCCCCACCTTTGGGTGGTGCTACTGCTCCAACTGCAGCCCCTTGGGGAGGGGGGGAGCCTGCTGGCCCGCTCTCCAGAAGGGAGGAGTGAGGGACCCCAGCCCCAGCTGTTGCTGCTGTGGACACCATCACCAACTGAGAGGGGCCCTTTCTGCCTGCCTAGACCACCACCTGGAGTTCCTGGAGCTGCTGCTGCAGAGTCTGCTGCCTGGAGCTGCTGAAGCCCCGAGGAGGAGGAGAAGAGGACGATCTACCAGTGGGGAAGCACCAAGAGACTTTTCAGACCAACTTGGAGGGGGCCTTAAGACTGAGTGTCTTTCAAACTGTGCTCTTGTGGTGGGGGTCTTGATTGTGTTTGTAGGGACACAGGGGGTGTGGCGTGGAGCTGCCCCCTGATCCATCTGTGTGTCTCCCCCACCACTACCACCACCGTTGCCCCCTCCACCACCCCCACTGGCTGTATACCATCTGCCTCAGCTCCTGCCTCTGGACTCAGCTGCTTGCTTGGCTTGCCACGCCCTGATTCCACCATTTGGGCCAAAAGCAGCAGCCAGCCTAAACAGACTTCTTGTGCAAGCGCACGTAGGTGCACATGCCCCCCACCCCCCCTGGACTGCTCACCCCACAGCTTTGCCCCTTGCTACCTGCCCCATTTACCACTTGCAGCCTTTTGCCCCCCTTTTGCCCCAGTCCCCCCTACTAGTTTCAGTTTGTTTGCCCGCCCCACCCATTTCCCTCTACAGCCTTTGTTTGTGTGCCCCGCCCCAGCCTCTGAAGCTAGCCCCTTGATTTCTCTGCCCTAACTCCAGCCCGCTCAGCCCCTTGCTCCGTGCATCCATGCACCCTCCCGTGCGCTTGTGCCACTCCCCATTTTAGTTTCAACCCTCTTCACTGCACCCCCAATGTTATTGTATCCCCCCCATCCCTAGTGCAGCTAGAGGAGCCGGAATTCCACCCCGTGTTGGCGACTGACCCCAACCCCTGTTTTGTCCCTGGGTCCCTTTCGGCACCCTCCTCCCCTGCCTGCAGCCTAGCGGGGAAGAGTGGTCAACCTGCTTCCCCTTTCCCCTCCTCCTTCTGGTGTCTCCCCTTCCCTCCCTGTTCACGATGGCGGGGGACGAGACGAGGGGGGCCCCTCCAGAAGCTACCCCTCCCATGCCTGACCCTCTATCACCCACCTAAGCCTCTACCTCCGCTGCCGCTGCCAAACCACCTGCCACTGCACCCGTGGTGACCTCCGCTGCTGCCGCATCTCTCCCCCCCTCAGATTCTGGGGGAGCCCCCCCAGCCGGCGGGAAAGGCCAGGGTAAGAAGAAGGGGAAGGGCCCAGCTAAAAAGACCAGGCCCTCCATGGCAGGGGCTGCCCCCACTGCCGCGGCCCCACCACGGGCCACGGCGACCCTCCCCGCTGTTCCCTCCACCAGCTCTGCAGGTGTCCCTCCCCCGGCTCCCAGGGCATACACCCAGGTGGCGGCAGCCCCCCGCCTGCCGCTACATCATCTCTTCCGCCCACCACCCCTGCTACCATTTATAGTGGCCGGGGCCCCTTTCCCACCATGACCAGGAAGCATGGCGTCCGTTGCCTCCTGGTGCCCACCTCGCCCCATGTGGAGACCTACATGCGGGCGTTGGCTAGGGTGGTGGGGCTCACGGCCATTGTGATGGCCTCCGAAATGTACGGAAAGGTCGTCTTCTTCTTAGCATCAGAGGCTGCCGCCCAGGAGGCGGTAGAGAGGGGCCTGGCAGTGGCGTGGAGGCGTTCGTCCCCCTGGAACCGCTAGAGGACCTGGGAGTCCTCCTGGTCCTGATCTCCATCACTCCCTTTCTTCCCAATGCCGTCCTGTTACCCGCCCTCTCCACCCTGTGGAAACCCATCTCTGTCATCAGCCCTCTCCCTTTAGGCTGCAAAGACCTCGCCCTCCGTCATGTCTTCTCATTCCGCCACCAAGTGCAGCTTCAACTGCCGCTGGCAGCCCATAGCGGAGAGGCGCTCGAGGGGTCATTCCTGGTCCCTACCAGGGAGCCCATTACTGGGTGCACTATTCAACGGGGGAGGCCCAGTGCTACCTCTGCTGGGCGATGGGGCACGTCCAGAGGGACTGCCCCTTGGCCCAGCAAGGAGGGGCATCCGGGACCCCTGAGCACCGGCAGGGCACTGGCTCCATCATCACTGGTGCCCCAGCTGCCCGGCCTCCGAAGCCACCCGGCCTCCTTCCCAGTCTACCACTGCTCCCACTTGGGACCAAGGGGCACCTCCCCCTCTATGCCCAGAAGAGCAGGAGAGCCCCGCCCCCACTGCTTGCAATCTGGTGGGGCCTGTGGAGGAGGGTGCGGCAGGGACACCGCCAGGAGTGGGAGAGGGCCCGCCCCAGGGGGAATCCTCCCTCCCTCATGCTTCCTCACCGTTACCCCCCGAGTCCCTGAGCCATTGCCTCTGCCTCCTGACACGACCCCTGCTAGCGAGCCACCGGATGATGCCATAGAGGGCTGGGCCCGAATCCAGGGGAAGCGGGGCAAGCGGAAGGCTTGAGCTCCGCTCCTCCCATCCAATGTGGAGGCCCCCCGGAAGACCAGGAGGGGGGCACAGATGCCGAGCCTTCCGCTTTGCCTACAGGTATATTCCATCCACTGGTGCTGGCTGGGGAAGACATGGCAGCACCGGAAGGCAGTATCTCCCCTCCACGGGAGTCTCTCCCCTCCGAGACCCCCGAAGAAGCTCCTTCTGCCCTGGTACCATCTGAAGCCTCTATGAGCCCCAAGGTGACCATCGTGTCGGGTGCCAGTGGGGAGAACCCTGGGATGGCAGACAGAGATCTCCCCTCCATATACGAGGAGATCGAGGCCCTGGGTCTGACCCTGGTCACCCAGGGGGAGATGACCCTATGCCAGCGGGCCTCGATCTGGGCGACCTCATTCCAGCCCCCCTTTTCCCATGCTCCCTGCCCCTAACCGTTGCTTCCACTCCCACCTCCGAGGAGCCCCTGGACTCCTCCATCAACCCGGCCCCAGAAGGCACCCCGCTGATGGCCACTGAGCCTGTTGAGGCGACAGCCAGTGCCACGCGGCCGGGACCCGAGCCACCAGGGGCACTCCTCGTTGGTGTGGACCAATCGACTTCCTTCCCGGGTGGGAGGCCTACAGAAGATAGTCCACCTCCTCATGCCGTGGCTGCCAAATCCACCATAGAGCCTGCGCCCAGCATCGCTGAGAGCCCCCTCCTCACCCCCTCTACCCTTGAGCCTGATCAGAAAGTGCCACCATCCAGCTGCTTGGCTCCCGAAGCCCAGAATCTCGCCCCTGTCCCTGATTCCCGCCCTCCCCTTGATGCTGACCCTGTCCCTATCCCGTCCACCTCCCACGATGTTACTGCTGCCCCTGGGGCTGTCTCCTTCCCTTTTCCAGCAGATGACCCCCAGGGAGCGGCCTTTGTGTTTCCCTGTCCTGACTCACTAGGGGCTGCTATCCTCCCTCCGGCGCCCCCTACTGCCCCAGGGTTCAAGGCGGGCCTAGTGGGGCCATCCCATCAGGCTCCCCGTCGGGGGTCCGCACCATGTCTGCCCGTCTCAGTGGGCCACGGGGCTGTACCAAGGGCCCCATCGGGGAATAACCAGGAGACCGTAACCCCACACCCCCATGCGCTGCGAGAGGAGTTGCAGGAGTTTTTAGAAGATGTCCGTGGCTCCCACAACAAGGTACAGCTTTATCTCCAGTGATGGGGTGACTTTCATCAAATCCTCCAAGCCGCGAGGGCCCTCATGGGGGAGGGTAAAAAGACCGGGAAGCAGGGCGTTGCGACCTACCAGCGGGTCCGCCTCTTCCGTGACTCCTTACTCACCTCTGGGGTAGGTCATGGACCATTGCGCGGCCCATCGGGAGCTGCGAGCGTCCCTGACGGCGAAGATCCCCCCCATCCCTCCTCATGGCACCTCTTACTATTGCAACGTTGAACACCTAGAGCTGTAGGATGGGTCTCCGCAGGTCCCAGGTGCTCTCCTTCCTTCGGGAGGAGGGGTAGTCTGTGGTTTTCCTGCAGGAGACCCATATGGATCCGACCGCTGAAGACAGCTGGTGGCTGGATTGGGGGGACAGGGTCTACTTTAGCCATCTCACAGTTCGTATGGCTGGAGTGGCGACCCTGTTCTCCCCTGACCTACGGCCTGAGGTGCTGGGGGTTGCCGAGGCTGTTCCAAGCCGCCTGCTCCACCTCCAGGTCCATATGGAGGGGCTCGTGGTCAACCTCATTAACGTCTATGCCCCGGCATCGAGCCCGGAGAGGTTGCAATTCTATCAGTAGGCGTCCACCTTCCTTGGCACCTTGGATCCTCATGAGTGCCTGGTCCTGGGAGGAGACTTTAACACCACCCTCGAGGAGCGGGACCGCTCGGAGACTGAGCAGAGCCCGGCCTCCGCGGACTTCCTCCAGGAGATAGTCGAACACCACTCCCTGGTGGACGTCTGGCGCGACCACCATCCGGATGACATTTCCATGTTCACCTTTGTCTGGGTGGAGGCCCATTGGTCGCGCCACTCCCGTTTGGACCGCATTTATTTATCACGCTTCCACCTTTCACGAGCCCACTCCTCCAGCATCCGGCCGGCCCCTTTTTCTGACCATCATTTAGCTACCGTGACAGCCTCCCTCTGCGCGGAGGGGCTGGGGCCGGCCTATTGGCATTTCAAAAACAGCTTGTTGGAGGATGTGGGCTTCGTGACGTCCTTCTGGGAGTTCTGACTGGCCTGGCGTGCCTTTCCCTTGGCACGGTGGTGGTGGGACCTGGGGAAGGTGCGCACCCGGCTCTTCTGCCGCGACTACACCGGGGCGCCAGCCGATGGAGGGATGCGGCAGTAGAGCAATTAGAACGGGAGGTCTTAAAGCTGGACAGGCGTCTGGTCGCCAGCCCCGAGGATCCGCCGCTCTGCGGAGTGTGCCGGGAGAAGCAGGAGGAGCTCCGGGCCCTCGAGGACCATCGGGCCCAGGGTTGCTTTGTTTGATCCAGCATCCGCCTCCTTCGGGAGGTGGATCGCGGCTCCCACTTCTTCTACACCCTGTAGCAAAGGAGGGGAGACAAGAAACACATCACCTGCCTCCTGGCAGAAGACAGCACCCCCCTCACGGATCCAGTGGAGATGTGTGGGAGGGCGAGAGCCTTCTCTGCAAGCCTTTTCTCCCCAGATCCGACCGATCCTAACACTTGCAGAGTGCTCTGGGAGGAGCTCCCTACTGTCAGCGCGGGCAACCGAGACCGGCTCGAGCTGCCTCTCACTCTGGCTGAGTTCTTGGAAGCCCTCCATCGCATGCCCACCAATAAATCTCTGGGCATGGACGGGCTGACCGTGGAGTTCTACCAAGTGTTCTGGGACGTCCTCGGCCCAGACCTAGTCACCTAGTCACCGTGCTCGCCTTATTGCTGAAGAAGGGGGACCGCCGCGATTTACGAAATTGGTGTCCCGTCTCGCTCCTTAGCGCGGACTACAAAGTCATGGCAATAGCAATCTCACTGCGGCTAGGGTCCATGCTGGCAGACATGGTCCACCCAGACCAGACCTACACCATCCCGGGCTGCAGCATCTTTGACAACCTGTATCTGGTCCGGGACCTTTTGGAACTCGGGTGTAGGGATGGTTTGTCGTTCGCCTTCCTGTCCTTGGATCAGGAGAAGGCCTTCGACAGGGTGGATCACGGGTATCTCCAGAACACTCTGCAAGCATTTGGCTTTGGACCCCAGTATGTGGGTTTTCTCCGGGAGCTGTATGCCTCCACAGGGTGTCTGGTCAGGCTCAACTGGACCCTGACCAAACCGGTCAGCTTCGGGAGAGGAGTATGGCAGGGGTTCCCCCTCTCAGGCCAGCTGTATGCTCTGGCGATTGAGCCCTTCCTCTGTCTCCTCCGAAGAAGGTTGACAGGGTTGGTGCTGCGGGAGCCGGAGCTGCGGCTGGTCCTGTCGGCGTACGCTGATGACATGCTCCTCGTGGTCCAGGACCTGGGCGACTTTGCGTGGGTGAAAGATTGCCAGGCCATCTATTTGGCAGCCTCCTCTGCCCGGGTCAACTGGGTCAAGAGCTCTGGCCTGGTGGTCGGGGACGGCTGGCAGGCGAGCTCCCTCCCACCAGCTCTTCAGGCCATCCGGTGGAGCATGGGCCCACTGCTCTATCTCGGCGTTTACCTTTCTGCCACACATCTCTCTCTGCCGCAGAACTGGCAAAATTTAGAGGGTGGGGTGATAGAGCGGCTCTGGAAATGGACTGGACTACTCTGGTGCCTCTCCCTTCGAGGGAGAGCTCTGGTACTTAATCAACTAGTCCTGTCCATGCTCTGGTACCGGCTCAACACCCTGGTCCTGGCCCCGGGTTTCCTGGCCAACCTCTGGACATTGATTCTGGAGTTCTTTTGGTCAGGACTGCACTGGGTCCCTGCAGGGGTTCTCCATCTACCCCTGGAGGAGGGAGGGCAGGACCTGAAATGTCTACATGCTCAGGTCCATGTCTTCTGCCTCCAGGCCCTGCAGAGGCTCCTTTATGGTGCAGGTAGTCCGGCGTGGAGCATACTGGTGCACCCCTTCCTGCACTGCTTCTGAGGGCTCCAATATGACTGGCAGCTCCTTTATCTCTATCGAGAGGTCTTCCGCGAGACCTCTCCGGGCTGCCGGTCTTCTACCAAGACTTCCTCCGGACCTGGAAACTGTTTTGAATGACCAGGTCTGTGGCGGCCACTGAGGGGGCAGATCTCCTCGTGGAGCCCCTGCTACACAACCCCCAGCTCCGCGTGCAGGTGGCAGAGTCCCGCTCGGTGCGCCAGAGGTTGGTCCTGGCAGAAGTCACAAGAGTCGGAGACCTCCTGGACTATGACTGGGGAGACTGGCTGGATTCTATGATGCTTGCTCAGCACATGGGGCTCTCCAGACCTCGTATTCCCCGACGCGTACTTCAGGAGGTGAAGGCCGCTTTGCCACCCGCTGCTCGGGTTTATTTTGACTGGGTCCTGCACGAGGGCATGCCCCACCCACCCTCTACCCCAGACCTGCTGGACCTTTTAATTGGACCCCTGGCCCGTGGACTCAACTGACCCCCTCAGCCCTTCACCATAAGCCGGCTGCACGAGACGCAGCCAGTCTGCTTCCAAACCACGCCAAGGAAAAATCTATACACGCTCGTGCTCCACACCCTTCACGCCCTCACCCTCATGCCCCACCCTGATACAAAATGGCGGGACCTCCTGCCACCTTTGGAGGGTGACCAGCCCCGGTGGGCCAGTCACCTTGGTCCCGAGGCCCGCCTGGGATATCAGTTGGTGGCTCCTTCACGGAGCCATGAGCACGGGCGTGTTCTTGGCATGGTTCACCTCCATCCCAGACACCTGCCCATTTTGCAGCGTGAGGGAAACCCTGGCACACGTATATCTGGAGTGTGCCAGGCTGCAGCCCCTATTCCGGCTCCTCACCACTATTTCATTAAGTTTTTGAATGCATTTTTCCCCTCACCTTCTTATTTATGCACTCCCTATCTGTGGCCCCACAAAGTCATGGGATCTCCTGGTCAACCTCCTCCTGGCCCTAGCTAAAATGGCCATCTATAAAACCAGAGTGAGGAGATTGGCCGATGGAGTCTCCTGTGACTATGGGGCCTATTTCCGATCCTCGGTCTATTCACATACCCGGGCAGAGTTCCTGTGGACGGTGTCCACTGACTTCCTTGATGCCTTTGAGGAGCAGTGGGCGCTGTCCGGGGTTCTCTGCTCAGTGTCCCCTCTGGTTCCCTTCATTTGACCCTTTGACCTCACTCCTGTCCCTGTTATTTCATTAGTTGTCCCCCAGATTTATTTGGTGTCCAGATCCTGTGGATCCCCCTCTTAGGCTGGGGGGGGATCCTTTAGCAATGGGCGGGATCCCAATAGGATTACTCTCCAGTAGCCATGTGGCCTGACCTGTCACAATATTTTTGATTATAAGTATTTGCACTGTAAAAATGATAAACAAAATAATTATTTTTTCAGTTCACCTCATAAAAGTACTGTAGTGCAATCTCTTTGTCATGAAAGTGCAACTTATAAATGTCAATTTTTTTTACAAAACTGCACTCAAAAACAAAACAATGTAAAACTTCAGAACCTACAAGTCCACTCAGTCCTACTTCTTGTTCAGCCAATCACTAAGACAAACAAGTTTGTTTACATTTACAGTACATAATACTGCCCTATAATGTCACCAGAAAGTGAGAACAGGCATTTGCATGGTACTTTTGTAACCGGCATAGCAAGGTATTTACATGCCAGATACGCTAAACATTTGTATGCCCATTCATGCTTTGGCAACCATTCCAGAGGACATGCTTCCATGCTGATAATGCTTGTTAAAAAAATAATGCATTAATTACATTTGTGACTGAACTCCTTGGGGGAGAATTGTATGTCCCCTGCTCTGATTTAACTCATTCTGCCATGTATTTCATGTTATAGTAGTCTCGGATGATGACCCAGCATGATGTTCATTTTTAGAACACTTTCACTGCAGATTTGACAAAATGCAAAGGAAGTACCAATGTAAGATTTCTAAAGATAGCTACAGCACTCAACCCAAGGTTTAAGAATCTGAAGTGCCTTCCAAAATCTGAGAGGGTCGACGTGTGGAGCTTGCTTTCAGAAGTCTTAAAAGAGCAAAATTCCAATGCGGAAACTATAGAACCCGAACCACCAAAAAAGAAAATCAACCTTCTGCTGGTGGCATCCGACTCGGATAATGAAAATGAACATGCATCGGGTCCGCACTGCTTTTGGATTGTTATTGAGCAGAACCTGTCATCAGCATAGATGCATGTCCCCTGGAATGGTGATTGAAGCATGAAGGGACATATGAATCTTTAGCACAACTGACACATAAATATTTTGCGAGGCTGGCGACAACAGTGCCATGAGAATGCCTGTTCTCACGTTCAAGTAACATTGCAAACAAGAAGTGGGCAGCATTAGCTCCTGCAAATGTAAACAAACTTGTTTGTCTGAGCGATTGGCTGAACAACAAGTGGGACTGAGTGGACTTGCAGGACCTAAATTTTACAGTGTTTTATTTTTGAATGCAGTTTTTTGTACCTAATTCTACATTTGTAAGTTCAACTTTCATGATAAAGAGATTGCACTACAGTACTTGTATTAGGTGAAAGGAAAAATACTATTTATTTTGTTTTTTTTACAGTGCAAATACTTGTAATCAAAAATAAATATAAAGTTAGCCCTGTACACTTTGTATGCTGTGTCATAATTGAAATCAATATATTTGAAAAATGTAGAAAACTTCCAAACATATTTAAATAAATGGTATTATATTAACTGTGTGATTAATCATGATTAATTTTTAAGTGCTTGACAGCCCTAATTTAGTCTAATTCTGTTATTAAAAAGTTGAATATCAACTAAGATAGGTTTGTCAGTTGCAATTCGCTACTGTACATGTAATAGGCTGCTTGGTCTTCAAAATTTTAAGTGGAGGGTCAATAATATACAGACTAACACATTACCTGGTTTAATCAGGTGGTGTTTTGATCAGTGTTCAATAACAGTACATTTAGGATCGTTTGAAAGTAATTGCAGTAGAGGGGGTGTTTAAGTGAATGTCCTCTAAACAACCAGAAGAGACATTCATAGAGCCTCTAGTTGTTCAATCACCTTCAAAAGCACAATAGGAACACGATATTTGAAAAGAGGAAAAATACTAAATTACAGTTCCTAAGGCCATGTTCTCACAAGTGCTGCAAAAATGTATATAAATGACAAGTTGAAGCCTACACTTAAAGGAATCTGTGCTGCCCCATAAAAGTCAATGCGTTTTTTTCCCATTATCTTTAATAGGAGCAGGATCAAGCTCAAAGCCGTGCAGAAGGTAATTCCTGGATTCTGGCCTGATAATTCTAGAACAAGACACTTTGTGGGCCCCTCTTGATGAAGGTCCTGCATGGTTTCACTTCTGCTGCAATAGAATGTTACATCCAAGAGGTATGCTCAACTTTGCGGCAGTTTTTTAACCTTCACTCCAGTCTTCAGTCCATCCTTCTAGTCTTCTATTTTTGTTTTATGTTGTGTTTACTGAACCTTCTGCACCTGTACTGTATAAGATCTTTAAAGCAGACATCTTTTTTTTTTTACATTTTGAACACTTCCTTTTTTGTCAAGTCCCATATTTACTGATAGTGATAAGAGTATATTAATTATTGTTGTGCTCTGAGTATTTTATTACAGTCTAATGGACCATAATAAACTGTAGACTACTGTATGGCACTCATGGAAGAAAAAGCTTAATATAGCAAGGTGGGATGGTAAAGAGGGGGAAAGCATGATTCAGGGCATGGAATTTTCAAAAACACCAAATGCACATAACTCGCCATAAGTGCTTAAGCGCTTTTAAAAATAACATTGTTAAATCTTTTCACAATAAAGAAAACCAAATAGGAAAAAGTGGAGATAGCTAAGAGTTGTGTGTCCTCTACCAACCTAATTGAAGTTTTGTCTCTTGGTCTTTAATTTGACTGTGATGAGGAGTTATACATAAGGGGGGGAAATCCTGGCACCACTGAGGTCAATAAGAGTTTTTCCATTGACTTCAATGGGGCCAGGATTTCATTCAGTGTGACTGACACACAAGTTGACTTTAGCTTCAAGGTATGTGATTTCCAAGAACCATCTCACATAGTTCAAAAAGTTTACACAGAATGCTGGTCAGAGTCTGTGAAGTGGAGGGAATTACATCACTTCTCTGCATAAGCATACAAAGCTTTCTGCTGTTTCAGAGGTTGCTTAAGCACATCAATATCACAATTTCAACTAGCAGGAACTTCACACTATTCACTATGGCAAACTAAATTTCATCTGCAGGTTGAAGAGCCTATATCCTGCCAAAAAACTACAATCCTCAGATCTTGCATTCATGGTAGGTGGAAAGTATGGTACACTCATACTATGAAATACTAGTTTCATAGTATTTACTCTGATGGGTCCATTTTGTGCAATGAAAAAGAACAGGGGGTTGACATATACAACCACCTGCTGCTGAAATATCTGCAGCATGCAATCATCTGGGTATATTAGGGTATCTCATAACATTCAGAGCAGAATGTTTTCTAATACAATGAGTTTAAAAAACAGAAAAGACATTAGGTCATGGCAGCTAGTTAGCAGACTGATTTAGATTATTACAAAGAATAAAGACAGGTGACTATTAAAAAATGCTACTTTCTCACTTTTTTTGATCTTTTCCCTTTCCTTTCAGCGGAAAAGGAAGGGATGGGTGGCTTTGGAGTTAAAAAAAAAAGCAAGCAAATTTTCCTTTATTTTTATTTCAAAGTACATGGAGTGGTATGAGGGAGAGATAAAGGGGAAAACAAAAATGGAATCCTTACCTTGAAACCTGATGCATTTTGTTTTAGATATTTTTGTAAACTGAGGCACTCAATATCTAACCACGTTGTTTGCAGACAGGACCATACATGTGCACATAAACAGAGTTATTTTGTGTGAAGGTGACAACTTAAAATTGAACGTAAAGTCTGCTAAACAGGAAATTCTGGCTTATATCTTTCTTTCAGAAAGCAACCCACATATTAATAAATCTGGGTCAGACAGATGTCTTGTAGAAAAGGGAAAGGTTTTATTGATACTAATTAATGAGTACCAATACATTTAATTCCTTAGGCTGCTTATCTCCTTCAACCATTCTTTCCCTAAAATGCTTCACCCATGCAATGGGGATAATTAAACCCAAATGAGCTGTTTTTAACTTTTCTCATTTATTTTCTTATAAAGGCAAGGTAATCCAATCAGGCAACAGTCAATTATTAATGTATTATTGTGTGCTCCAGCAGCAGTAATAACAAAAACCCAAATCAAAAATAACCCTACGTTGGGTTTGGAGTTGCATGGAGACCGAAGAAGATATGGTCATGCTCTAGAATACTTACAAACTAAAATGACAAAAAAACATACAGGATGGGATACAGAATAGAGTGCAACAACAAGACTGGGCTGTGTAGCCTTTATGATCATTGATAGCACTTACTCACTACTAGTGATGGAACTATTTGTGTAAGGGTTGCAGTATCTTTTCCAAAGAGATCAGAGTGATGGTTATTGTTGGTTGTATATTGATGGAATATACATAAAGTTAGTTCAGTTTCTTCTTATTTTAAATGTATTCTATAATGGGGGACAAGTGTGGGGAAAGGGAAGATGTCAAGATAGGAACAAGGAAGTGGGGAAGAGGAAGAAAAGGCTTTGAGGAGGAGGAAGGGAAAGGGAAATGAGAAAGCTGGAATGTTTAAAAGGAATTTGAAGAGGTGGGTGAGTAAGACTGACCGTGGTATGACTGAAAAAGTTATTCAGAATTTTCTATTCTATCAAATATTTGAATGTGACAGCAGCAAACAATCTGTAGGCTGAAATATATTCACACACTGTATCACTGAACACTTTTTAAAAGTGATTGTCTGTTCATAGACAAGTCACACAGGGGAGAGAAATGGGAGGGGGGTGCTAAACTTGCTGTGCTCCGCCCCCCTCCTTCTGCTGCCAGTCAGCATAGCTCATTTTGATTAGGTGAGTGGATCAGGAACAGCAGGTCTCCTCTGAGGCCACAATTAATGATTGTTTTTTCCTCTGGATATTAAGTCACCAAGTATAACCTCTGAGAAGTGAACTAAAATCCCTGATTATCTGTCTACCCCATCTACCCCATAATGCCCAGTAGATAGCACTGATTAAATTCATAACATTGTTTTGGAATTATCAGTGTCTCTTAAAAATAAAATAAACACTAACACAGCTCTTGATGTTGGTTCTACTTTAGTGATCCGAATAAGTCTCCTGCTCCCTGCCCCCTCCAAGCATCTGGTAACATCAATATTTTTAAGATCCCTGTTACAAGGCACTGAAAATGTCACTGAAAGTGAAAGAAAGTCCCACCCTTTGTTACAGAATACAGTGTTCTAGCCATCCCCACATTACAAAAAAGTCATACTGAATTTTCTTCAACAAAGATGCTGTTCCAAGTAAAGGTTGGAAAACAAGGTTTCTTGTCCAGCACTTTAACTTATTCCACTACCACTAATCTTGGCTTTAGCCATTTTTAATTACATCTGGAAGCATGGCTAGAAATATAGAACATGGTGGGGTTTTTTTGGAAGTCTGATTAAACCAAACAGGGCTTTATTTCCTCCCCTGCTGTTATAATCCTGTATTCTCTGGGTGATTTTTTGGGAATGAAACATGCAGAAGCATGGTCAGCTTTAAATTGTTATGAGGTACCTGTCAATCTCAGAACAATATAGTTACGCACTAGCAAAGGAACACACTTGATAAGATAATTACCTCTCAGCTCGTACAGGGCTAAAAATTGAATAAATTACCATTTTCAGCAAACTCCGTGGGTGTATAATGATTCAACTTCTTGCTTTCATCGAATGCCTTGTCAATCATTGTTGTAAACAGTAAGCATTTTCAAAAAGTCCAGTTTAACAGACATGGTGCTTCAGAAATTGGAGTTCTGAAGATGTCAGTGATTATTCACATCTACAAAACCTCTATTGCTGTTTCAAAACACCCATCTGATGGACAAGATGCCTTCATTGGGTCTGTTTCAGTACTATTTGTGCATTCTGAACACCCACTAGGAGGTTTCAGAGTGCCTGGAATGTTGGATTGGGCTATGCAGCTTGATATACACATCTTAGCTCGACCTGTATTGAAGTCAAGGGGAGTTTTGATGCTAGCTTCACTGAGAATAGGATCAGGTTTTGGAGAGTACTCTGCAGCACTAGAGCCTAAATAATACAATGAGGTCCAAATAGGTGGACCAATGTACCCACACAAAGCTCCAGGGCCTGAGTTCATCTGCAAGAAACTCATTGGTGGATCTAGGTCTTCATGTGCACAATGATTAAAGCAAAATTATAATACCAAATATTTCCTGCTGGTTCCCTATGGAATGAACTACTGTAAAAAACTGCACTGCAAATATTAAAAGTGTCATAGTATCACAGAATCATAGACTCCTGTGGTCCCTTTCAACCCTGATATTCTATGAAGGTCAGAAGGGACCATTATGATCATCTAGTCTGACCTCCTGCACAACGCAGGCCACAGAATCTCACCCACCCACTCCTGTAACAAACCCCCAACCTATGCCTGAGCTACTGAAGTCTTCAAATCATGGTTTAAAGACTTCAAGGTGCAGAGAATCCTCCAGCAAGTGACTCGTGCCCCTTGCTGCAGAGGAAGGCGAACCCCTCCCCCGCCGCCCCCAGGGCCTCTGACAATCTGCCCTGGAGGAAAATTCCTTCCCAACCCCAAATATGGAGATCAGCTAAACCCTGAGCATGTGGGCAAGACTCACCAGCAGACACCCAGGAAGGAATTCTTTGTAGTAACTCAGATCCCACCCTATCTAGAGTCCTATCACAGGCCATTGGGCTTGTTTACCGCTAATAGTCAAAGATCAATTAATTGCCAAAATTAGGCTACCCCAGAATACCATCCCCTCCATAAATTTATCAAGCTTAGTCTTGAAGCCAGACATGTCTTTTGCCTCCACTGCTCCCGTTGGAAGGCTATTCACTCCTCTGATGGTTAGAATCCTTCATCTAATTTCAAGTCTAAACTTCCTGGTGGCCAGTTTATATCCATTTGTTCTTGTGTCCACATTGGTACTGAGCTTAAATAATTCCTCTCCCTCCCTTGTATTTATCCCTCTGGTATATTTATAGAGAGCAATCATATCTCCCCTCAGCCTTCTTTTAGTTAGGCTAAACAAGCCAAGCTCTTTGAGTCTCCTTTCATAAGACACGTTTTCCATTCCTTGGATCATCCTAGTAGCCCTTCTCTGTACCTGTTCCAGTTTGAATTCATCCTTCTTAAACATGGGAGACCAGAACTGCACACAGTATTCCAGATGAGGTCTCACCAGTGCCTTGTATAACAGTACTAACACCTCCTTATCTCTACTGGAAATACCTCACCTGATGCATCGTGACACTGCATTAGCTTTTTTCACAGCTATATCACATTGGCAGCTCATAGTCATCCTGTGATCAACCAATACTCCAAGATTCTTCTCCTCCTCTGTTACTTCCAAGTGATGCGCCCCCAGTTTATAACAAAAATTCTTGTTATTAATCTGTAAATGCATGACCTTGCACTTTTTGCTATTAAATTTCATCCTATTACTATTGCTTCAGTTTACAAGTTCATCCAGATCTTCCTGTAGGATATCCCGGTCCCTCATTGGCAATACCTCCCAGCTTCGTCTCATCTGCAACATTATTAGCACACTCCCACATTTTGTGCCAAGGTCAGTAATAAAAAGAATAAATAAGATTAGTCTCAAAACCGATCCCCGAGGAACTCCACTAGTAACCTCCTTCCAACCTGACAGTTCACCTTTCAGTATGACCCGTTGTAGTCTTGTAATCCACCTTTAACCAGTTCCTTATCCACCATTCAATTTTCATATTGATCCCCATCTTTTCAAATTTAGCGAATAATTCCCCATGTGGAACCATATCAAATGCCTTACTGAAATCAAGGTAAATTAGATCCACTGCGTTTCCTTTGTCTAAAAAATCTGTTACCTTCTCAAAGAAGGAGATCAGGTTGGCTTGGCATGATCTACCTTTTGTAAAACCATGTTGTATTTTGTCCTAATTACCATTGACCTCAATGTCCTTAACTACTTTCCCCTTCAATTTTTTTTCCAAGACCGTGCATATTACAGATGTCAAACTAACAGGCCTGTAGTTACAAGGATTACATTTTTTTCCTTTCTTAAAAATAGGAACCATGTTAGCAATTCTCTAGTCATACAGTACAACCCCTGAATTTACAGATTCATTAAAAATTCCTGCTAATGGGCTTGCAATTTCATGTGCTAGTTCCTTTAATATTCTTGGATGAAGATTATCTGGGCCCCATTAAGCTGTTCGAGTTTGGCTTCTACCTCGGATGTAGTAATATCTACCTCCATATCCTCATTCCCATTTGTCATCCTACCATTATCCGTAAGCTCCTCATTAAAGACTGAGGAAAAGTATTTGTTTAGATATTGGGCCATGCCTAAATGATCTTTAACCTCCATTCCATCCTCAGTGTTTAGCGGTTCCACTTCTTATTTCTTGTTTTCTTCTTATTTATTTGGCTATAGAACCTTTTACTATTGGTTTTAATTTCTTTTGCAAGGTCCAACTCTACGTGGCTTTTGGAGTTTCTCACTTTATCCCTACATGTTCTGTCCTCAATAAGGTAGCTTTCCTTGCTGATCCCTCCCTTCTTCCACTCCCTATATGCGTTCTGCTTTTTCTTAATCACCTCTCTGAGATTCTTGCTCATCCAGCTTGGTCTACAACTCCTGCCCATGAGTTTTTTCCCCTTTGTTGGGATGTAGGCTTCTGATAGTTTCTGCAACCTTGACTTGAAGTAATTCCAGGACTCCTCTGCCTTTAGATTCACAAGTTATTCAATTCAATCCAGTTCCCTAATTTCCTTAATTTTTTAAAGTTAGCACTTTTGAAATAAAAAAAACCCAGTCACAAATCTATTTTTGTTTATCCTTCCATTTAGTTTGAACTGAATTAGCTCATGATCACTCGAACCAAGGTTGTCCCCTACAACTCTTTCTTCTATGAGGTCCTCACTACTCACGAAAACCAAATCTAAAATGGCATCCCCCCTTTGTTGGTTCAGCAACTACTTGGTGAAGGACTCCATCAGCTATCACATCCAGGAAAATCTGAGCCCTATTATTATTACTAGCACTTGTCCTCCAGTCTATATCTGGAAAGTTAAAGTCTCCCATGATCATACAATTCCCATTAGTATTTACTTCATTAAAAACATTAAAGGGTTCTCTATACATATCCAAATCAGATCCCAGTGGTCTATAGCACACCCCAAGCACTATCCTAGGGGAGGCTCTAGTAGCTTTCTTCCCAGTGTCATTTTTGACCAGACATACTCTGTCTTATCCATTCCATCACTTCTTAGTTCTTTACAGTCTATCTCATCATTGGTATACAATGCTACTCCACCACCTTTGCCTTTATTTCTGTCTTTCCTAAACAGCACATACTCTTCAATATCTGTCCTGCAGTCATGACTACTATTCCACCATGTTTCTGTTATCCCTATAATATGTGGTTTCACTTCCTGCACCAATAGCTCTAGTTCCTCTATTTTGTTACCTAGCCTCCTCGCATTAGCGTACAGACATCTTAATGTTTGCTGTTTGGCTTCACTCATATTCTTTACCTGATTAGGCACAGACATTCTACTGCCAGTATCACCAATTAGACTGGTATCTACACTACCCTTCCTCCTTATGTCCATTCTCCTACCCACGGCTGTATTCTTTCTTAATTCATTTTTTCCCTCTCAATTTTAAAATCCGGCATGGAGATTACCTGGACATCTCCCAACCATCTCCCCCAAATTCCTAGATTAAAGCTCTTTTAATCAGTTGTGCCAGCCTCCATCCTACAAATCTATTTCCCTCCCTCCCTACTCAGGTGAAGTCCATCCTGAGAGAACAGTCCTCTGTCCATGAATGCTTCCCAGTGGCCATACATCCCAAAGCCCTTCTTATAGCACCACTGCCTGATCCATCTGTTGATCATCATAATCTTGTCACACCTTTGTTGCCCTTCTCTGGGAACAGGCAGAATCCCACTGAAGATCACCTGAGCCTCAATTTCCTTAAGCATCTTCCCTAGCATGGCATAGTCTCCCTTGATACGTTCCAGTGAGAATCTAGCTGTATCATTTGTATCCACATGAAGGACAATCAGTGGATTCTTTTCTGATCCCATTAGGATTCTCTTCAGCCTCCAGTCCACATCCCATATCTTAACACCCAGCAGACAGCACACCCTTCTGTTCTCTGGATCAGCTCTGGTTACAGGCCTGTCTATTATTCTCAGTAAAGAGTCTCCAATCACATAGATCTGCCTTTTCCTGGCGATAGTCCGATTCTCTGGTCTATCCCCTCTTCCCTCTGGCTGCAAGTCCTCTTGATTCCTATTGTCCCTTGAAATCCTCTGCAACTCATCCCGTATCCTCCTGGGGCTCACATTTGGTGTTGTTATCTCCATTGACTCTTGCCCTCTTCCTATAGGACTAGCTGCTCTTCTCTTCTTCCCTGCCCTCTTACCTTCAGTGACCACCTGCTGTGCCCCTTCTTCATTTTCCAACTCTGCAAACATGTTCCTGAGCTCTGTTTCTCCTTCACTAGCCTGTCTTTTCCTCTGCCTGGTTCTTAGTCACATGCTGCCACTGTCCACTTTCCTCACCCAGCAGTCTCCCCTCAGAGTTCTTTGGTCCTGCTTCTGTCTGCAAGAGCTTTTCCCTTCAGCCTCCTCGTGTCGTTGCTCCATCAAACCCCCTTCTATACTCAGCCAAAGTTTCCACCTGCATCTCCAGTCCTTGGATCTTTTCTTCCATCAGCTCTATCAGGCGGCAGAAGAAATTCTTTTCAGGTACCCCCTCCAGGATCATGTACATGCTGCAGCTTCCACATCCAGTCATCTTCATTGTGTCTTCCACTACTTGGGTCACTACCACTGCTGCCTCTGTATCTGTCAAAGCCTTTTCACCAAAGTCCTGTTAGTCCAGGAAACACAAACCAAACCAAAACACAACCACCCACAGCAAAACAAACCCACAACGAGCACCACAACACTGCCAGAACACCACACACTCCGTTCACTAGTCTGTCTGTTTCTCTGCGTGGCTCTCTTAGTCTTCCCCCCAAACTCCTCCAACAGAACTCCCACTCAAACTCCTCTGGTTACAGCTCTGTTTGCTGGCTCCTGTGATGCTGCAAGCTGTCTGTGCCACTTCCTGACTGGCTGGCTGCCTTTATAGAACCCCTACTGTCTGGTTGTTGTTAGTGTCCTAGATACGTCACAGAAAGACAAAATGCCGCATTCCCTGCCCTGGGGAAGTTAGACCTTGATCCTGGAAAGATGGAGGTATATGCTTAGCTTTACACATAATAAATAGTCCCATTTATCTCAGTGGGACTACTCACAGAGTACAATTTAAATATGTGCCTATGGCTTTGCAGGATGAGGTCTTGTGAATGGGCAAATGTTGCAAATTGATCTGTGTGAGTGGACCTGTTAAAGAGAAACTATTTGCAGGATCTAGCCCTAAATTCAGATGCAAAACAGCACATCAGGGTCATAAAGGATTGAAAGTGAGTGGAAGGATAAAGTTATGCAGTTATTCAATTAAGATACACACATTCTGAAGGTTCCTTAAAACAATAACCTAATTTAAAAACTCACTTCTCAGAGGCATGTGCATTACTGCACATATAGTATATTATTTTACAGAGTAAGTGTCTCAAAGCTCTCCCTCATATTATAAGGCATGATTTATTTTTAAGATCTTTGTGTGTGTGTGTGTGTGTAAATCAAATAGTACTTTCTAAAGCTAAGAGCCACAAAATTTCATTGGAATGAAGAGAGACATTTGTCTCACTGGTAATAGTCATGTAAAACTTTTGAAAGGGTACTATTTCATTTTTATAGTTCTCTGGAAACTCTCCTCTCCTGTGTAGTGAGTAATGGAATTTCTCATCCTTCTCAAGCCACCTCACAGCCTTTTGTTATTTTTTTCTCTCCATTTCTCCCCCCCCCACCCTTTTAGGTCCAGTGCAGAGTATGAACTATGGAACTTTAGACACCTGTAAAATATTAATGAACATAAATCTAACAGATTTTCACAAACTGCAGCTCAGTATGAACATAACAGACTCCTCACAATTACAACCAGATTTTTCTTTTCAGTTGAAGTCTGTGGCTGGGATTTTCAAGAGCACCTAAGTGACTTAGGAACAAAAGTCACATAAGTGCTTTTGTATATCCCATCCCCATACATATGAACTATTAATGACATCCTGATTTGTAATAGCAATGAAATGGACTAAAGGCAAAATACTTTCTATCTTAATTACTTATATGGCCCCCTTTACCATGGTAAATGTCTCATAACATCCCTGAGAACGACTCCTATCCCTACTTTACAGTGAGACTAAGAGCTAAGGTCACACAGGAAGCCTGTGTAGAAGAATAGGGAATTGAATCCAGATCTCCCAAATGTCAGGGTAAGGCCCTAACCACTGGACTAGAGCTGGTTGAAAGCATTCACATGGAAGAGTTTTCTATTGAAACCTTTTGTGGGAATACGTTGATTCCATCAAAACATTCAATGGAAACCAAGCATGTGTTCTTCCTGTTTCCCCTGTTGCCCAGCCAGCCAACCAGGGAGATGGCTGAGTAGTCAAGAGATTCAGATTGCCAGCCCAGAGATCTTCAAAAAATCCCATTTTGGTTCTTCCAAAGCAGATATTTGGAATAAGAATTTTGAATTGTCCTGCAGACAATTCCTCTGTGATATCCAGACCCTGTAACTGGCTATTAACAGAAATCCCAGAACTTCTGCCCCTGAAGGAGCAGTGTGCCAGTTTTCTAGGTTTACCTTAAACCACCACCCCTCTAAACCATACAGCACTTGCACAGCACTTATTATAAAACAAAAGTATGTTAATTTAAGAAAGGGTAACTATTTAACTAGAAAAAAGTGGTAGAAACAAAAGGTTTGAATAAAAAACAGTCGTTAAATATGATCCTGGATCTAAATGTATCAATAGTTACTTTTCTTATCTAATAAAGTAGGTCTGCCACCCCACCAAGTCCAGTCTGTTGCAGACCTAGCTGATTTCACAAGAACCAGGATCCAATTGTTCCTGAATACATCTCACTCCTCAAGATGTCTCCTCAGTGGAAGGATCCAAGGAATCTCTCCCTCCTCAGGTTTCAGAGTAGCAGCCGTGTTAGTCTGTATCCACAAAAAGAAAAGGAGTACTTGTGGCACCTTAGAGACTAACAAATTTATTTGAGCATAAGCTTTCGTGAGCTACAGCTCACTTCATCGGATGCATGCTCACGAAAGCTTATGCTCAAATAAATTTGTTAGTGCCTAAGGTGTCACAAGTCCTCCTTTTCTTTCTCCTTCCTCAGTATAACACAAAACGTCTTTTTGTTCCTATTCATAGACGGGGAAAACCTCTGATTTAATGTTCATTTTTTATCTTTAAGTGGTTTTTGTTTTTTTGTTTTTTTGCAGTTGCCTCTGATGATTTTTTTCTGTTGAAAGACTTAGTATTGTGCAAGGCTAAACAACTGAGCCTTGTATTTCATCTCTGGTTGAAGAGGGCAGGATGACAACTTCCTTCTGCCTCAATGGGCCATCACTCACTACAGGATGTGTATCACTACTTTCTACTCCAAGTCCTTAAAGTATACTTTCAATGTAAATACATTTTCCCTTTATTAATCATGCATACATTTCACAGTAACGATGATTCTTGACAATCTATGAGCTTTCTGTAAATACCTTGCATGTTATCCTTTATGGATAACTATTCCATAAAACCATGTTTGGTGTAGCAAGTTTGCCAGGTCTGAGGTTCTAGTTGTTTGCAAAGAACAGGGGACCCTTTGCTAAGTAGCCTCTATCACACATTTCTATACTGATTTCCTTTGAATTTCTGCTGTGATACCGGCCTAATGTATCTGCAATAATAAAAATCCAGGCTTCACCTTCATGTTTCTACAGTATGTCAGCGGTAGATTTGATAACAAAACTGCATTATTGCTTAGTTATATTGTCTATTGCAATGCTGATATCACTAAACAATATTAACAAAGTAATAGCCCGTATTACTATCATCATAATATCTGAGCAGTTGATGTAAAACATCACCAGGAAGGAATTGCATTAATCCATATCCTACTAAAGCTATGTAGGTGATCCTAATAGGTTTCCTATGATAAGTTCAGACTATTTGCATGTTCAGGCCAACAACTTATCTGGTGTAAACTGATGTTGCTCCATTGAAGTTAGTGTAACTATGCCAATTTACAGCAACTGTGGATCTGGCACTCAATTTTCAGTTCTCCCCCCTCCTTAGTTTTGAAATAAAACTTGGCCCTGGATGTTGAAATGAAGTGATCTAAGCACTGAAAATGGTTGTTCTAAGATAGTATTGAGTACTCTTTATTTTCAGAATTACATGTGACTCACAGGGTGATTGGACCCTTTAGGGGAGCAGAGGCCAGCTGCACCTGTGCCAACATTAATTAGCTGCTTCCCAGTCTGAGGGAGTGGTATTCAGGGGGTCAGATGGCAGCTTGATGGACACCTGAGCCTCATAAAAGGGCTAAGAGGGATCAATGTAGGTATAGAACAGCTAGTGTAATGACTCCAGGGCAACCAGCCTGGTCTATACCAAAGCAGGAGAGATTCCAAGGTAGCTCAGAACGAGGCTGTGAACAGGCCCCAGAGGAGGTCAGGGGGCTGAAGAAAAATCAATGAAAGGCTGAAGAATCTTTTTGTTTTCTAGGACTTTTGAGTTGAACCTTTGTTACACTGGAGGACCAAGCCACATCTTCAGCACTGACCTGTTCTTGGAAAGCTGAGAAGACCCATGATGGGGAAGGAAACTGAGGCAAGAAGGGCTGGCAGTGTCAGGCCTACCCAGCAAGGGGTACTATGGAGCCCTACACAAGTGTACAGATCTATGCCTAATTTGTATGCCCATATACTGTGTTTTCACATTTACGTTTTGCATGCAATTGCACATACATTTTAAAACATCTTGTAAGGTATAAATGTCCTCTTTTATGTTTATAAAATTCTAGTTCACAGAAGTGATGTAAAAAGCTTTCGGAACAGCACTTTTTGAGTGAGTTTATTTAAGGGATCACTTACTGTAAGTGAACAGGCTGCATTCAATGCAGTGAACCACATTAGATTTGCACAGTGTGTAAGTACAATACATTGAAGATCATTTGTCAGCAGAAACACAACTTGCAATTATTTTGCCACAGTACGCTGATCTCATCAGTATTATCTGACAAGCACTGTGACACCATTCACATAGCTAAAGTTAAGAATATATTAAAACCCATTATTTCAGGGGTTTACAACTAAGCTGTTTAGAAAGTATCATAGGCTGAAACTTAACAGACAAGGTCTTGGCATGGAGCAATTTTTTTTAACAAAATTGTTAAAACATTATTTGGTGTGCATTTGAATTCTGACAGTAAAATTCTATTGCTTCCATTTTAAGATGCCTTGTTATGCTCTTATACAGAATATATATATATTTAAAAAGTTGATTGCTATTGTTCATAGCACCGCCAGTATTTTTATGGTTTTCAGTGAACTGCCTTGTGTAACTCTTTGAGATGTCTATTAAACTGAACATTATGTTCAAGAGGAATCCCAGAAAAATATAATTTTAGATGCTTTCTGAGTTTTGTCCAAAATTGTATCCCAGTAGGGTTGCCAACTTTCTAATTGCACAAAACTGAATGCCCCATGCCTCTTCCCGGAGGCCCAGCCCCCGCTTGCTCCATCTCCCCTCCCTCCGATGCTCACTCTCCCCCACCCTCACTCACTTTCAATGGGCTGGGGCAAGGGGTTAGGGTGAGGGAGGGGGGTGAGAGCTCTGGCTGGGGGTGCAGGCTCTGGGGTGGGGCTGGAGATGAGGGGGTTGAGGTGCAGGAGGGTATGCAGAGTGTGGGATCCCGGCAGGAAGCAGCTGCTAGGTCCCTGCAGCTCCCAGGCTCATGGTCAGCCAGGGAGGCTCCATCCACTGCTCTTACGCTCACAGGCACCACCCCTGTAGCTTCCATTGGTCACAGATCCTGACCAATGGGAGCTGCAGAGCCAGCACTAGGGGCAGGGGCAGCACATGGTGCCTTCCTGGCCACCCATGCACCTAGAGGCCACAAGAACCTGGTGGTTGCTTCTGGGAGCCATGCAGAGTTAGGACATTCAGGGAGTCTGCCTTAACCCTGGGCTCCCACTGCACTGGCAACTGCACTTTTAAGAACCCAGTCAGAGGTGCCAACCGGAGCTGCCAGGGTTCCTTTTCGACTGGGCATTCCATCAAAAACTGGATGCCTGGCAACCCTGTATCTGAGTAATCATCTCCTTCAGCAATTTGAAGCTCTTTGCCCTCCTCCCACCATTTGATCTTCAAATGGGAAGGAGAAAATATGACAAGGTGTTCAGTCAGCCCTCGCTGTGCTTGACTGCCGAGTGATCTGGAGAAATTTGCATCATAATTTTTTTCTAGTGGTGGAAGATTTGTCACCTGCCAGTTATGACGAAAAAGTTTTATTTAAATTAGAATGTGAGTGAGTGATTGTAAAAGGGAAGATTGGATGAAAAAAGTTGAAAATTGTTGCATTGAAAGTTGGACACTGAAATCTGATGGTCAGTAGGAACTAAATTTCTGAACACATTTTTTTCAAGATGCACACTTAAAACTTGTCACTTGCACATCTAACTGGGAACACAGTGTGGCGGGTTCGGTCACAGATACCCCCTTGGGACTGTCACTTGATATGCTGAAATTACCTCTGAGCCCATTTACCCAGATGGCTTGGGATTCCAGAACCCTGTCTTGTTGAGCCAGACAGGCTAGCCTGCTGCAACACAGACCCAGGTCTGAACCACACCACCCCAAAGCTGCAAGTTTTAACTGAAAACAGCTCAGCAAGTACTCCTGACTCCAGCACCCAGCACCAATGGGATCCAAACCCCAAATAAATCCATTTTACTCTGTATAAAGCTTACACAGGGTAAACTCATAAATTGTCTGCCCTCTATAACACTGATACAGAGATATGCACAGCTGTTTGCTCCCTCAGATATTTATCACTTACTCTGGGTTTGATAATAAACATAAGTGATTTTATTAAGTATAAAAAGTAGGATTTAAGTGGTTTCAAGTAATAACAGACAGAACAAAGTAAGTCACCAAGCAAAATAAAGCAAAAACACACAAGTCCAAGTCTAATACATTAAGAAACTGATACAGGTAATATCTCACCCTCATAGATGTTCCAATAAGCTTCTTTCACAGAATATAATTCTTCCTAGTCTGGGCCCAATCATTTCCCCTGGTACAGTCCTTGTTAGTTCCAGCAGACATCTTAGGTGGAAAGCAGGGGTGTTCTCATGACTGCAGCCCCTTTTGTTCTGTTCTACTCCCTTTTAATCTTTGGCCCAAGGCAGGAATCTTTTGTCTCTCTGAGTCCCCACCCTTCCTTCTAAATGGAAAAGCACCACCTTTAAAATAGATTCCAGTATCATATGACATGGTCACATGTCACTGTAACACCTCATTCTTCATTACCCAAGTCATGAACACAGGAAGGCTTGCAGGTAAATAAACCCATTCACAACCAATTGTCCTAGTCAATGGGCGCCATCAAGATCCTAAGCCACACTTTGCATAATTACAATAGGACCTCAGAGTAATATTTCATATTTCTAGTTTTAAATACAAGCATGATATATTCATACAAATAGGATGAACACACTCAGTAGATTATAAACTTTGTAATGATACCTTACAAGAGACCTTTTGCATAAAGCATATTCCAGTTAGATTATATTACACTCATTAGCATATTTCCATAAAACATACAGAGTGCAACATCACACACAGTTTGTACTTGAACATCTTTTTAATATTTTTAATGGGTGACATTGTTACCCAGGGGTTTTCAGTGATCACTTAACTTAATTATTTCTCTTCAGGCAGTATCAGGAATAAATCAGAGGGAACACAGCACTTCCATCTGATAAATGATTGGTACAAGCAAGCATGCTCTTATCTAAAACTACTGTTTATTAGGTATTAATCAAACACACCCATGCAATATGTTTAGGACATCCCAGATATAGTTACCCTCAGTCTGAGATGGCTTCCAAGGGCCCTCTTTCTGACCAGCTGATGGGGAGTTCAGCTCCTTGCCTGAAGAAAAGCTCTGAGGTATTTACTTTTACCTAATCTTTTATAGCTAACTCTAATAAAGCACATTAGCCTACAGTGACTCCTAGTGGGTCAGTATAGGAACCTCTACTGGGTCACCAATTCTCCTAATTTCAACAATTCATTTGTTCAACAATTTCAACTACTCATTATCTCAAAATATCTCTGGTATTTCCAGCCATAACAACGATATGTCAGGGGCACCTAAAATCAAGGTCTTCTATTTATTTATTTTCTTCCGTAACTTTCTTTCCCATCTTCCCATTCTAATTAACAAACTGCAATTATTCAGTTGTCTGACCTTGTCTTATAAAGGAGCAAGATTATTCCTAGCTATGTGATATTTGGTTTTCAGCTGGCAAGTGGCTGAACATACTGTCAAGTTCTGGGGTACATTCAGGAATGTCAAATTTCAGGGCAAAACTCCCCTCCTTGCAGAGCATATATCTTTAATATTAAGATGTGTGCACACGCATACATGTGTGCGCGCACACACACACACACACACACACACACACACACACAATGAGTTCAGTGAGGCCCAGCATAGGCTCAAGGCTCTCGATCAAGACCAAGCAATAATCTTCTCAATGGCACATTCTGTTTTCACCCCGATTCTGCCTTGTTATAGACCAGACCTCATGTAAATTCCCTTGGGGGAGTACCCATGGTTTGCAAAAGCACGGGCTTTGCAACCAAACAATCTTCCTTTAAATCCATCAGGTCAGCACCAGGAACAAAACAGCCACCACTATCTGAAACACTAAAATTACCACAGTTGGATGTAAAGGCAGATTAAAGATCCCCATTGCCATGGGACACCATCCCAACAATATTTTCCACAATTTGTATTCCAGTCTTTGTTAACCTTCTTAATTAATTGCTTAATCTCACTGGTAGATTGATGGATAGTGATGATAATCTTACAAGCTTCCTATTTTGCAATTTATACATAATTTCTCAAAAAGGAACTATCTTTAAAACAATTACATTCATTCCAATATGTATATATATTACATTTGAATGCAATGTGTATTTCACTTTTAATTGCTATATTTCAGTTCAGGCACTTGAAATGTAAAATTGCATCCTTCAATAGCTACAAAACAGCAAAAATATCTATCTTCATGGGGATTATGAAGTACATGATGCACATAATTAATTATGAGCACTGGGCACCAATTTCTAAAACATACACAATTATCATCCACATAAACAGTCACAAATTCATTTACAAATGAATCAATAGCATAATAGAATTTTCCCTCTACTATTTCTAAACCCACATTTTGTGATTGCAAGGTATTTGTGGTGCATTCATATTCAATCCCAAATTCTTCTAAATTGGCACCCAATTCTACTGTCTTCCACCCTGGGCCTCTTTCATTACCCATGCTCTGTGGTCCATTGGCTCCATCACTATTTGATTAACATTAAGGCCCAAGGCTACCATGACGAAAACCCACCTTATTTCCACTTCTCACATTAGTAAAACAGATACACTGATTTCTCCAAATCCTTTATAAAAGGTAAAATTTACCATTTTCAACTAGGATTTCAAATCTCTCTCAGTCTGGATGTAATGCTTCCAAATAATGCCCCTAATTTCCAGTGAGATCCCACTCATAACCACTCAAATCATATTCTCTACTGCATGAATAATTCACATCAGCATTTGTATGCATGCCAGGTTCAAGAAACATTCTTCTGGAAGGCAGCAACTTCCTGCAAGAGGCAGAGATGGTCCTTTTCGTGGGATTGCTCCCATTCCTTTAAAACATGAGCCATTCCATCCTTAACTGATTTAAGGATATCCTTGGGGTGTTGCTAAATCCTTTATATATTGCCCCAGTGAATTCATTTTATTTGCAACCACCTCCTTATTTATACTATTGAGAACTCCTATCCCAGTACCAATTGCTCCCCAAATATCCACTTTCTTTCAGTCCTTACAGGATCTAGGAATATCATGAAGATTTATCCAATTTCTCCAGCCTTCATATAACAGTTGGATGAACTTTCCACAGTGGGGTTCTATTGTTGAGATGTTTGGTAAAATGAGGTCCACAATAACCTCCTTCTTTTCAGCACGTTTCATTGTGTTTACTGAACATCAACAGACTAATCATAATTTGATTTACTCTTTACCTCATCTCTACATGCTTCTTTACATTGGTTTGCACATATGCTCCAATAAAATTAATTACAGGTGGTTCCAGAATTCACACTTCTATAACTTTTACTCTGTGGGGTCCCTGAAGGAGCCCTGAAGGAGCCTGTCTTGTGCTGCAGATTAATAACCATTTTACCACAGCATCCCTATTGTCCAAACATCCTGTATCCCTGTTACAAATTTCCTGAGGACACAGAGCCTCCCAAGTACAATGCAAAACAATCTCCCATTTCCCTCCTGGTATCACTGTATGTAGTCTTGCCAGTGTTTGGATATAAAAGGGAGTGTTTCAGCCTAAAATGAATTGACTTTTCCCCTGGTGCAGTTATCTTGGGGATGTCAGTTCACAAATGAACACAAAGGGGATTTACGGGTGGAAAAAGAATTAAAATTTCAACTAACATTTGTCACCAATTTGAAGTCCGAAAGTCCCACATCAGTGTTGTTTTTTTCCTTCCACCAGCATATGGCCCTTCATTTTGGCATTTGGAGGTGGGTCATGGGTAGAGTCACTTCTCTCCAATTGACATTTAACCACTTCCAGGAAGCATTGGCAGCCCTGCTTGAGACTTTCATGGTCACTGCATCATTCACCTTGCAAGCCAGTGCCATCCGCAGGAAGTTTTCCCATGCTCCTGGCACAACCGGTTCCGAATTCATACCATCAGAGGAGTAGGTCTGCAATTCAATTGTCAGCCAAAACACCCCACACAGGTGCATCATCTCCAAGGTCTTCCAGCATCCACACAATTAATAATCTGAAACACAAAGCAGAACCAAACTTCTCCCCCATGTAGCAGGAGGTACGTATTTCAATGTAATTTAAATATTTTACTAAACTTATTAACTTGTACGTAGACCCATCTAGGCCTATGTCCCTCTTTCCCCTCCCTCTTTTTCCCTTCTTTAAATGTTAACTATGCTTTGTGCACACACTGGGGGCTCAGCAAATTCATCAGTTCTTATTTGCTTAGGGCTTGTTGGGGCTGGACACATGACAATTATTAATCTTGCCAGTGAGAACATATTTCACTGGGGAGTGAGCAGCTTTCAGTAACACGGGGGATAATCCCACTAGAAATGTCCAATACTGCAAAGCACAACCTAGTGCCAAAACCTCCTTTGCACAGGGGATGAATCCCCTCTCTACTTCACTTAAAGGTTTGGAGGTATAAGCAAAAGGGCAGAGCCCTGCTCCCTGGCACTGACTCAGCACAACTTCCATCCTCCTTTCTGTAATTACCAGCTGCAGCACAAATGATTGTCCCAACTTGGGGCTATGCTAGGGTTGGGGCTTACGCTAAAGCTTGTTTTAACTGGACAATGGCTTTTTGTTTCAAAGGGCTCCAATTCTAGATCACCCCCCTCTTTAACAATTCATGTAGAGGCTCTGCTTTCTCTAAGAATCCCTCAATAAAATCTAAGGAGAAATTAATCATTCCCAGAAAGAATCTAAGAAGTGTGACATCTGTGGCTAGACTGACCAGATAACAAGTGTCAAAAATTGGGACAGAAGGTGGGGGGTAATAGGTGCCTATGTGAGAAAAAGACCCAAAAATCTGGACTGTCCCTATAAAATCAGGACATTTGGTCACCCTATCTGTGGCAGCTGCTAATTTAAGAATCAGCTCCACTCTCTGTTAGTCAGGGGAATGCCCTTTCCATCCCAAAATCACTCTAAGTACTTGTTGGGAGCACAACTGGACTTTCTTTGGGCTTACTTTAAATCCAGTTTTCTGAATCTTTTGTAACACCCTATCAGATACTTCCAAATTCTCCTCCATGATCTGAGTGCAAACCAGGATATCATCACAATAAAAAATCACACTGTGCCTCTCAAGCAACCCATCCCACATCTTGACACATGACAAATAATAGGGGTAAAATTCCAGCCCCGGGGGACCCTGAAAAACACAACTGCTTCCCTTGAAATGCAAAAGCAAATTTGCAATTGCTATCCTGATGTAAAGGGATAAGAAAAAAAGCATTAGCAAAATCCAAAACTGAAAACCACTGGGCCCCTCCTATAATGGATGCCATCGCCTCCTGATATTTAGCCACAATGGTAGTCTTTCTCATTGATTCATCACAGAGCTTCTGCATAGATATTTCCTTATCTACATCTTGCCTGGCTACTGGCTACAGATTGAGACAGTACTTGTATGCCCTCAACTCATTCTACACGCCATTTTTCTCTATAAACAAATGTTAACAATAGTGAATATTTAAAAAACAATTTTTTTTCTGGTTCTATTAATCAGCTTGACCACTTGTCCAATTTTAATCGCCTTCTAGTTATGAGGAATGTAGCCTGGCAACCTCCTCCTGAGCACTTCTCCATTGCTGAAGGTGATGCCATAGTACCCAGTCTGTTTCTCTTCTTCAGGACCCTTTACGATACTCACACACTTCTGTGGCTACCAGCCCCACCTGGAGCCAGTTTAAAATAGTTCTCAAAGTCCCACAAATAAAGTCCATCACCATAACACAAAGATTCATACTCAGCTCTGGCTTTTCCACCAGACACAGAGTTCTTCTCCTGTCTCAGTCGGCCGCTCCCAGCTCTTTCTACATGGAACTTAGCCTCATCTGTGCCTGCCAAAGGTCAGCTCCCCAATTCCTCTTACCATGGTCAACACAAGCACTCCCCCCTAAGACTACGTTCATCCCACTGTCACTCTACAGGTTAGTGATAGGAACATGCCAAACTCCAAGCATCTCCCTGGAGTGTCTAGCTACTGTGTCAGTGGACACTCAGAATATTCACAGATTTGTTTGTTCCAAAGAAGCAGAAACCCCCAATTTACCAGTTACTCCTCAGATCACCACTGTGCTTAACACACAGCACTTAGATATGTTTATAGTGAAAATGAGTAAAAAAAATATTTAACCGAGTACAGAGCTTCAAGTGACAGTAATTAGATGTGTTGGAAACCAATGGCTACACGTAAAATAAAAAATGTAACACACATTGTAGAATCTAGGTTTAATTAACAGGATACACTCATGTTCTACAGAGCAATGCTCACCCAAATTCCTTCCAGTATTTTACAGCTGTGATCCTCCATTCATAAGACAAACATGGTATAGCTTGCTGCCTCAGTGAAGGATCCAGGGTGTATCTCTTCACCCTTAGATATCATCCAAAAATCCATTAGCTCCACCCATAAAGAGGAAACCCTCCTGCTGTTTATTTCTTCCTACAAGTTTCCCTTCCTGAAGATTTTTGCAATCTCTTGATTAGGATTTGCCTCAGTGTTCAAACAGGCATCTATTGTGAGGCATACAATGTCCAATACACATATGACCTGTCAGAGATAAGTGTCTGTTACCTCCCATTTGGGAGGAAACTATCTGAGACATGTCACCTCCTAGTTACATGCCTTAAGAACATAATTTTAAGTACAGTCACAACTCCTTAAATAGATTACTAGCTCTCAGTAGAGACGTCACATGCCATCCTTTAGTGAATTATTATGCATATATCTGCCCCAGGGGATCCCTGCAAAACTCTATGCAGCCCTTGTGCTCTCTGCCAGTTGGTACCAGGAGGTTCCTGGATCACAGAAGTGTTATGGTGGGAGTCATCATATGTTGATATTACAAAGATTTACAAGTTTTTTTCTTAGCATGTGAGTATTGTTCATTCTTTGGAGAAATGTTGCATTGTTAGTTTTGGTTTTGGGGGAACTGTTGTAAACAGCAAGAGAGTTTGCTCTCTGTCTTCATCTCTCTAACTAGAGTTAATTCTTGGGGGTGAGCTTCTTTAAAGTGTGGACTGCATGCAGTTTGACCACCTCTGTTTAAGAATGGGTGTATACAGTGTAAAATGGCACTGACACAACACTCAGACTCTGCATCACTGATTTCTTCTCCAATGGGAAGTGACTGCAAAGATCCTACATCTGCTATTACTCAGCAGAGAGGTGATACTTTAGGATTTCACTTCTGGTACAATTCATTACCCACATTTTCCCCATTATGTTCTATCTCTTAATTAATTCACTAATCATTAAATGGACTTGACTGGCCTCTAAAGGTTGTCAATGCCTTTTATTCAGAGGACAGGAGAAATGTGGCTAGATTTTCTAAATTACTCCTCACTGCAGTGACCACCTCACGGGGTCATTCTGGAAGTGAGAGATTGTCATAGAACAACAGTGCTCCGGCGATGTCACTTCACTCCTCTCCAAAATCCCTTTGTCACCTAGAGATTCCTTTGGACCAGCAGAATTCCCAATTTCCTGGTTAAACTGGGTTTCCATCTAATTTGTACTGCTGGGGGGAGGGGTAGCGGGAAGTAGGGGTATTTGTGTAAGACATATGCAAACAAAGTAGACAGAGTCCGCAGTATGGACAAGTGGCCATAACACTGGATTAGCAATCAGGAGACCTAGGTGCTGGTCTCACCTGTGACCTTGGGTAAATTGCTTCCTGTCTGTGCCTCTTTTTACCCACTTACCCTTTGTTTACTTGTACTGTAAGCTTTTGGGGAAGGAACTCCTAAAGCATCATAGTCTCAGTTGAGGCATCCTGATCCTACCATATTATAAATAGATGATGATGAAGCATATAACCTAAAAATATTTTTCATCCCATCACCAGTCTCTTGAGCCAAGCAGTTTCTTGCTTCTTAATTTTTTGAATACTCGGAGCATTCCCTAGTCCCATTTCTTGAAGCAGTAGGGTACATTGTCTCTCATCTTAACCATTCATCCTGTTTATTTTGCCTCCATCTGAAAGACAATTAGTCGTTTTGCTATCATTGTTGTATTTTCTCTTCAAACAATCTGTTATATTTCTGAAGAAGACTGAATTGTTTTCACTTGAACTGTAAACATGTATTATTATTATTGAGTCAAGATAGGTGAGGTAATACCTTTTTATTGGACCAATGTGTCCAATGTGTTTTTATTTGTGGAAGGGACAAGTTTTCAAGCTTCACAGAACTCTTCTTCAGGTCTCGAGAAAGAAACCAGAATGCCCAAGCTAAATACAAAGTGGGGCAGATAGTTAAGCATAAGGATTTCACACATGCTGTAGGAGACTACTTAAAATGAAGGGTGTAATTAAGTGTTAGCAGAAAGTAGGACATGTCACAAATTGTTGTAATGAGCCATAAACTAGTGTATCATTAAGTTCATGTTTTTTTAGTATGTAGCAGAGTTATGAACTTAAGTTTCCAGGCGCATCTTTTGAAAGTGTTCTGCAAGTTTCTTTTGAAGATGAGGACTGATAGGTCAGATATGGAGTAATCACTTTGTGAAAATTGTTCATCATTATAGTTATTTATCTTTCATCTTTTTTCTGTGTGAGTTCACTCAAGAGTGCAATGATTGTCTGGTTTTACTCACGTAGTGGTGGAGCATTTGATGTGCTGGAGGTTGCTGAATGTTTTGCTGGCATTTGTAGGACCTATGCACCTTGAAAGCTTTGTTATGGGGGATACTGACCACTGTAGCAGTGGAGATATGTCTCCAGGTTTTGTATAGGTTGTTCTGGCAGGGTCTGGTACTGCTTTGAATGTCTGTGGGAACTTGCTTCTGATGATGAACTTGGTGAGGTTGAAGGGCTGTTTGAAGGCCCGAAGAGGGGGTTCAGGAAATATTTCTTTCAGGATGTGTTCCCTATCAAGTATGGGTTGAAATTGTTTGGGTACTAGTGTGGTGCGGCAAGTCACAACTAAGAGTGTGTGGTCAGTGGGTTTTCTTTCTGCATTAAAGCATGTACTTTGGGGGTATTTGGATTGCCTGTTTCATGATGTGATCTACTTCTCAGGTGGAGTGTCCTTGTTTAGTGAAGATGGCTTTAGGTACAGTTAGGTGTGTATACCTTCCATATTTCTCTTCAGAGAAAAGTCTGCTGTATCATATTTAATGTATTTATTATTATTGCATTGATAGTCTCTCCACTAAAATTAATCTGTCAAATGGCTCACTCTTCCATTTAACTAAAAAATATGGGTTTTTAAATATTGTGGTGACTTGGGGAATCTCTCTATGCACAATTTATGGATTCTGGTTGATATTTTGAAATTGCTGTATCACTGGATGTCCCAGTGTATGTGGAGTTAGATTTATGCTGTCAGGCTGTGGTATATAACTCCCAGATCAGGAACAATGGGGGATCATTATACCCTGATGGTTCCCACTGAAATGGAAGCACCTTGGGACAATGGGATGTCCACATTGTACGTGAAATCAATTTTCTTCAACATCACGGTAGGCCGCTGGGGTTTGGAAAGTGGAAAATCCCCTGACAGGAAAACAGAGAGATCAGGTGTTAACACTAGAGCTTAAAAATCACCAGTCATCAGAGATCATACAATTACAGAATCATAGAATATCAGGGTTGGAAGGGACCTCAGGAGGTCATCTAGTCCAACCCCCTGCTCAAAGCAGGACCAATCCCCAACTAAATCATCCCAGCCAGGGCTTTGTCAAGCCTGACCTTAAAAACTTCTAAGAAAGGAGATTCCACCACCACCCTAGGTAACGCATTCCAGTGTTTCACCACCCTCCTAGTGAAAAAGTTTTTCCTAATATCCAACCAAAACCTCCCTCACTGCAACTTGAGACCATTACTCCTTGTTCTGTCATCTGCTACCACTGAGAACAGTCTAGAGCCATCCTCTTTGGAACCCCCTTTCAGGTAGTTGAAAGCAGCTATCAAATCCCCCCCCATTCTTCTCTCCCGCAGACTAAACAATCCCAGTTCCTTCAGCCTCTCCTCATAACTCATGTGCTCCAGTCCCCTAATCATTTTTGTTGACCTCCGCTGGACTCTTTCCAATTTTTCCACATCCTTCTTGTAGTGTGGGGCCCAAAACTGGACACAGTACTCCAGATGAGGCCTCACCAATGTCGAATAGAGGGGAATGATCATGTCCCTCAATCGGCTGGCAATGCTCCTACATATACATCCCAAAAAGTCATTGGCCTTCTTGGCAACAAGGGCACGCTGTTGACTCATATCCAGCTTCTTGTTCACTGTAACCCCTAGGTCCTTTTCTACAGAACTGCTAGCGAGCCATTCGGTCTCTAGTCTGCAGCGGTGCATGGGATTCTTCCGTCCTAATTGCAGGACTCTGCACTTGTCCTTGTTGAACTTCATCAGATTTTCTTTTGGCCCAATCCTCTAATTTGTCTAGGGACATCTGTATCCTATCCCTACCCTCCAGTGTATCTACCTCTCCTCCCAGTTTAGTATCATCTGCAGACTTGCTGAGGGTGCAATCCACACCATCCTCCAGATAATTTATGAAGATATTGAAAAAACCGGCCTGAGGACTGACCCTTGGGGCACTCCACTTGATACCGGCTGCCAACTAGACCTGGAGCCATTGATCACTACCCGTTGAGCCCGACAATCTAGCCAACTTTCTATCTACCTTATAGTCCATTCATCCAGCCCATACTTCTTTAACTTGCTGGTAAGAATACTGTGGGAGACCGTGTCAAAAGCTTTGCTAAAGTCAAGGAACAACACATCCACTGCTTTCCCCTCATCCACAGAGCCAGCTATCTCATCATAGAAGGCAATTAGATTAGTCAGGCATGACTTGCCCTTGGTGAATCCATGCTGACTGTTCCTGATCACTTTCCTCTCCTCTAAGTGCTTCAGAATTGATTCCTTGAGGACCTGCTTCATGATTTTTACAGGGACTGAGGTGAGGATGACTGGCCTGTAGTTCCCAGGATCCTCCTTCTTCCCTTTTTTAAAGATGGGCACTACATTAGCCTTTTCCAGTCGTCCGCTCTCATAGCAGCAGGGACTTGTTTAACTTTGGAAGCAACCAAGGAAAAAGCAAAGTGTGTGTACTAGGGAGAGAGAGAGAATCCATAAATGGGAAGTGAAGCCATGCGCAAGAACTGGGATCTTAGAATCCCTAAAGGAGTTCTGAACATTCTTTCGGCTTAGGTCAGAGTAGTGAGGAAATTGAGGCATGAAATGTGTACAGGTGTTTTATTGTTTTGTCTGTGTCTGTATATTTCCTGTGTTGGCTAAAAAAGGGTGATTGGTTCTTGGAACACTTACAAAGCCTGAATGAATGTTTTCTTCAACCATTGCACGTCCCTGAAGAGGTGAACTCTAAACCCAGAGTGCCTACAAGGTTGGAGCTTGGAAAAGGGTGTGCTTAAGATACTGAGGAGTCGGGGGAGTGGGTGAGCACCGATTCAGTGGGGTATAAGGCAGTTATTCTGTGAGGTCCCATTTCTGTAAAGGAGTACAGACAAAGAGCCTGTGCCCAGAAACTGTCAGAGAGGCCAAGAAAAGAGACGGTATTGCAGCTCACTCAAACAAAGTAAAGTTTAAGAGAACACGTGCCTATTTTGGTGGCATCCAAACACAGCAGCCCGGTGAATGTCCAACTAGGAGAACTCTACCAGGGCTGAGTGACAGGTATAATAATAGCAAATGCCCTTTTGTTTTATCCCACTCCATCTTTCTTACTTCTATTACTGTCCTTTTCAAAAAGTGTAGGGTTGTTTGTTTGGTGTGAATTTTGTTTTTAAGTAATGCTATATGAAACGTTGTAGGTTTGAGATGTGTGGTTATTTTCATTCTTAAATAAATGGGTTTAGCCCTCTCACATTCCATGTGCAAATCTTAATATGAACTGTACTTACATGAGGATGTAGTTTGTCAAACAGATATTTTTACGTCAAGTATATAATAGTTCAGACTGCTTTTGATTGATGTAATAAAATGCATTACAATCCAGCTTTGGGCACAGGGGCAGGAGTAAGGATGGGGTGGGGAGGGGGACATGTAATATACATTCTCTATTTGGCTATATATACATAACACACAAACATTTTCTCTATATGGAGAGATTTCTTTCCCTCTCTCTGTATAATATATATATATAATACACACATATACACAAACACATCTAAACCCTTACCACACTGTCAGATATCACTAAGGCCCTGTCTACACTGGCAAGTTTCTGTGCAGTAAAGCATCTTTCTGCACTGTAACTCCCAAGGTGTACACACTGCCAAGCCACTTAGTGCGTAGAAACTGTGCAGTTGTAGTGCTGTAAAAAAAAACCAAATACAGTGAGAGGCATACAGCTTTCTGCACCGGGCTACAGTGCTGCAGTGCCAGTGTAGACACTGTGGTCGATTACAGCGCTGCAACTGGCCTCTGGGAGGTGTCCCACAATGCCTGTTCTTGCCACTCTGGTCATCCATTTGAACTCTACTGCCCTGCCCTCAGGTGACCAACCGTCATCCTCACCCCATAAATTCCTTTGGAATTTTGAAAGTCCCCTTCCTGTTTGCTCGGTGATGCATGCAGTGGTCTCAGCGCTTCTTTCCAGGTGGTCATGCCTGCTCCACACACCAGGCGATCCCCCACTTGGAGCAATGCCGAGCTGCTGGACCTCCTCAGCATTTGAGGAGAGGAGGCTGTCCAGCCCCAGCTGCACTCCAGCAATAGGAATTATGATACCTATGGACAGATTTCATGATGTATGACAGAAAGGGGCTATGACTGGGGCATATTGCTGAGCAGGGTCAAAGTGAAGGAGCTGCAGAACACCAACCACAAGATGTGGGAGGAGGAAATCTTGGATGAGGATATGGTGGAGGAGGGGGACCCAGAGGCAGAGGATGACTTGGAGGTCAGAGATGCATGCAGCTAGGAGCTCTCTTCTACCCCGGAGGAGGCTAGTTAGTCACAGCTGTAGGATGTTGGCGAAGAGCAAACAGGAGAGGAGGCCCCTGGTAAGTGGATTTGATTTTGGGAATCGCTGAAGCGAGTTGTTGGGGGCACAAGGGTTGCAGAAAACAGTCTTGTCTCCCACTGCATGCCTAGTCTGAGTGGCGGAACATGACTTAGGGTGCCCCGCGACCCCCTTCGCCTTCCCACAATGCTTAGCGGTAGAAGAGGAAGAGGTGCTCTGTGGGATAGCTGCCCAGAGTGTACCGCTCCAAATACCACTGCAAGTGTTGCAAGTGTGAACACGCTTTTGCAAAGGCAGCTGACAGTGTGAACACACAACAGCGGTTTCCCTTCAATCTTTCTGAGCAGTGCTGTAACTCCGGGCGCTGTAACTCTGCTAGTGTAGACATGTCCTTAGGGCATGAAAAAAGTTATGCCATCCTTTACTATCATACCATTTGCTGGAATGGCTACCTTGTTGTGTTTCTATAACAACTGTTTTATGAGGATAAGTTGTTGTCCTATCACTCAATCACCAACATGGAATACCAGTGAGCTGTTTTTTTTTATTTGGTCCCTACCCTTTGTCCTGTCCAATTTGAGTGGCCCTACTAGGAATTAAAACTCCCACCAGCAGAGCTCTTGAGGTCACTGGACACACAAGCCTTCCCATCATATCATGGTGCAATCCCCAGAGAGCAATGTCTATATACATATTAAACACAAAAAACTACATTTTAAAAGTTAAGAATCTAAAATCAAGCATTCAGAAATTAGGAAACACCAGTATTAAGGTTGTCTGCACAACCTTGGGCATATGCATTATATTAGTATATGATCATGTAATTAAAAGCTATCTTTTTCCCCACCAGAATCCTGGTCTCATTCAGGTTGGCAAAATTAGAAGCAACTGAAAACATGGCATTTGACTGATTGCATATTCAAATTACCAGTTCTAGAGGACACAAGAAAAGAGGCTATTCTTGACTTAGTTTTAAGTAACACCCAGGAGTTAATTTTAGAAATGAGAGAAGGAGAGCCACCTAAAGTAATACTGGCCACAACATAATTGGGTAATACATTGGATGAAACCTATGCTTTTAATCAACTCATTCTGATTATTGTCGTTCTCTATGACTCGATCCTAAATTCAAGATGATGAAAATGAGATTATAATATCACAATTGTTCTGCAGCTTTGGTTCTGGCTCTAGCAGTTCTTGAGATAACTACTAAGGTTAGGTAGTAAACAAAATTAGTGGAAAGCAGCAAAATGGTAATCTACAGAATGAGAATTTACCACAAACTTTGTTATACATCCTTGAAAAGCTCTCATGCTCAGCTGTCTAGTTGCTATACATTAGTTTCCATCCCTCGTAGTCCATACAATGTGGTCCCTCAGAAAAAGAAAAAATATATTGGCCTTTACCAGCCAGGGCATGGTATTTCAGTATCCCAAATATTATTATCCAGGCCACCCATAGCAAAATAAACAGCAACTAATGCAACTCCTTTCTGAGCTGGGTGGGTCCACAGTGGTAAAATTTAATCCACGTTTATAGCGGGTGTCTTTTGAAAATCAGATACATTTACTGAAATTACTTACCAGCCGTATATTTTTACCATTATTGAAATGATGTAAAGTGGGGGCAGGAACTTGGCTGTAAGGAAAAAGAACAAATGATTATGAGATATGATTTTTTTTCTCCCTCAAGGACTCCAAATGTGACTCTAATTTTAATTTATCGTTATGATGTTCATTTATTAAAATTCCCTCAGGCTATTTAACCATTCTGCAAATTCCAACTAACGTGATATCTAAAAAGAGATATGTATACACTTTAAGAAAAGGAGTACTTGTGGCACCTTAGAGACTAACAAATCTGTTAGTCTCTAAGGTGCCACAAGTACTCCTTTTCTTTTTGCGAACACAGACTAACACAGCTGCTACTCTGAAACCTGACACTGTAGTGCACTGTGGCTTCAGATTTCAAATATTCTTTATTGTTATGCTAAAATAGTATTTGTATTCCAGATGCATGTATTCCCTGTGTTGGAAAAAGTATATCTGTCATGGGGTGGACTGGCTTTTTAACAGGAGTTGGACTAAGCCCCACCTGTGCATAATTAACTTCTTCCCAGGTAATGAGTTTAGGCTTCAGATTGGGCTGGTTGGTTGGGTAAAGTAAGTAGGTATCACATGATTGTAACTTGGAGGCAGTTTTTCCATAAGAGGGAGATTGCTCCCTCAGAGAGGGGAAATCAGGAGCTAGGAAAGACCTAGGAGATGACTCTGGAGAGACCCAGGGTGGGATTCACAAAGATATTTAGGAGCCAAAGGGCTAGATGCACAAAAAGGCTTAGTTGACTAGATACCAATTTATGTGCCTAAATTCCAGAATCAGGCCCAATTTGGATTAAAAAAATTCCTGCTCAGCTGCCCCCCAAACCCTGTAGGCACCTAAAATCACTCATCACCTGTCTTTTTGCAGTAAAAGTTGCTTAGGGACCCATGTTTCTGCTACGCGCATTTTGCCATGGTATTATTGATCCACAAATCATAAGTTTTTAAATGATACCTCATTAGGCATACCTTGTACAAACATTATTACAATTTAAATAATAATTAAAACAAATTCTTTTCAGAAACTGGGCCCCATTCTGCACACTGGGTCCCATTCTGCACTCCCTGACCCCACTGAGTTCAGTGCAAACTGCTCTCTTGTGTTCAGTATGTTAACTGGAATTCTCTTCACACAAGACTAGAATTTGATACTTAGGGTGACTAGCCCTTTACTTCAATGGGGCCACTTGTGGAGTGAGATTCTACTGGACATGAGTAGAGATATTGGAATCTGGCTAGAGGGGATAATGCTCCCTTAATATATATGCAAATAAACAAGTGCATGTGAGATCATAGTGTTCCTATGTTCCTAGTGTTGGTCAAACTAGCGTGCTAAGAACAGAAGAGTAGCTGCAGCAGCACGAGTGGTGGGCTGGGCTAGACACCTGAAGTATGTACCAAGGGTCCCAGGCAGGAAGGTTCTCAGGGTGACTAGCCCATCACCGCCACAGCTCCGCTGCTAGTTTTGTATGCAAGCTCGGCCACATCTCATGCCAGTCTCTCTACCTAAGGTGGAAACTGCCCCTGTGGCTCCAGCATAGACACACCCTTTGTGACACCAGGAGCTTTGCAGCCACATTGCAGCCATGGGAGAGAAAAACTGGCATCTGTTCTGTCCCCAGGGAGGGGCTGCAGGAAGCCATGCTCCTGAGCTGCTGCCCAGGACAGTCCAGATCTCTGCCCTTGGCAGAAATTGGAGAATGGACTGTAGGCATTGGATTTCTACGACCTGTGCTATGCAGGAGGTCAGAAGAGAGGATCACAGTGGTCCCTTCTGGATATAATCTGTGGATCAAGGTGGTGGGAACAGTTCCCGGGACTGTGCTTCATTGCAAAGGCAAAGCTAAATGCTGAGGTTAAGAATGAGAGAGAAACATGCCTGAGCGCTACCGAAACTACACAAGCAGCAGGAGAGAATTTGGTCCCATTCTGGTTCCAGACATTCACGCCCACCACACTCGCTCCACCAACAAAGGGCAAAACAGAAGCGCCACATCATCAGAACAAGCTCCCATTGGCTGATCATACCCTTGTGGGCAGCTTGACCCCTTGTCCTGCATCCAACAGCTGGACTAGTGAAGAGGGCTTTAAACTAGGTTCACCGGGGGAAGGAGACCAAAGCCCTGAGGTAAGTGGGCAAGTGGGATACCGGGAGGAGGCACGAGCAGGAGCGCGTGAGAGGGGAGGGCTCCTGCCTCATACTGAGAAAGAGGGGCAATCAGCAGGTTACCTCAACTGCCTATATACAAATGCACGAAGCCTGGGATGTATAAGTAGGGGCATAGCGAGCAGATCGAGGGACGTGATCGTCCCCCTCTATTCAACATTGGTGAGGCCTCATCTGGAGTACTGTGTCCAGTTTTGGGCCCCACAGTACAGGAAGGATATGGATAAATTGGAGAGAGTCCAGCGAAGGGCAACAAAAATGATTAGGGGTCTGGAACACATGACTTATGAGGAGAGGCTGAGGGAACTGGGATTGTTTAGTCTGCAGAAGAGAAGAATGGGGGCGGGGATTTGATAGCTGCTTTCAACTACCTGAGAGGTAGTTCCAGAGAGGATGGTTCTAGACTATTCTCAGTGGTGGAAGAGGACAGGACAAGGAGTAATGGTCTCAAATTGCAGTGGGAGAGGTTTAGGTTGGATATTAGGAAAAACTTTTTCACTAGGAGGGTGGTGAAACACTGGAATGCGTTACCTAGGGAGGTGGTGGAATCTCCTTCCTTAGAAGTTTTTAAGGTCAGGCTTGACAAAGCCTTGGCTGGGATGATTTAACTGGGGATGGGTCCTGCTTTTGAGCAGGGGGTTGGACTAGATGACCTCCTGAGGTCCCTTCCAACCCTGATATTCTATGATTCTATGATTCCTCATTCATGAATATTCAGCTGATCACCAAGGGTTCATGAAAAGTTTGTGAATGCTGAAAAACTCACAAACTTGTACCATTTTCATATTTGTATTTTGCATAAGCAGTTTGCTGTTCATTACTCATTTTCTGCCACAAAGCAGAAATTTCAGAGCGTGTGACCAGTTACACACTACAAAATCAGAGCGCATGGGCTCAAGTGAACAATTTGCAAGCAGCCCACAAGATGAACAGTATTTGTCCAAAATATCTGGCAAATACTTACAAATACTGTTCATACAAATAAAGTAATTGACACTGAGTCACAAGTCATTGATGAACAAAGAGCTAAAATGAATGTAATTGTTTGCTGACAAATATTACTTGACCAGCTTTAGTCAGGATGTAGGAAGCTGCCTTTCTACGTAATATAATGCAACATCCCTTGGATCTGAAGCTTAACAAGTTAACATATTCCCCATGTTTACTACACATTTTAATTAAAAATCTAAACTAGTAGTGAGCCAATAATTGTTGTTGTTTTTTGTTTGTTTGTCTGTTTGTTTGTTGGTTAGAAAATCAAAAAATCAGGGGAAACATTCACTACAGTTTTGAAAATGTTTACAATTTGTAAAAATTCATTTCAGCATGTGCATGCACATGTTTGTTCCTCCTTTACAATTTTTAGTCCAGTGATTAGGGCATTTGCATGGGATGAGGGAGACTCAGGTTTGAAACCTCACTCTGGAGCAGGGACTCAGACTCAGATCTTCCCGCTGCTTAAGTGAGTGGTCTTATCACTGGTCAATTGATTGTTCTCGGGTGGGTTGCTCTCAGTCTTTTCATCTGGTGCTTTTTGACTGTGTAACAATACTAAGGGTTAACCAAAAATGCATTTTTTGGTGAATAAACTATTCACCAGAAAAATAACACTCAGCTCTAGTACACACACAAAATAAAAGATGGTCCTTGCCTCAAAGAGCACATCAACTAATAGCCAGACACTGACAGGTAGATTGTAGCAGCTATGCAACAGACATATGGAGAGGGCAGTGTGAAGCCACATCTCCCCAGGAGGAGCGTGGGTGAGATTGTTCTTCAGTATCTCCCAAGGCTGCTCTCTAAGCATGAGGAGGAGTGCATAAGGTGCATTGCACATTGAATGACACATGTTGCTCTTTATAGATACTCACCAGTTTAGCTCCAGATCAATGCTCTAGCTCTAGATCAATGACAGGGTGGGCCCATGGCCATACTTCCTTGTTCCTCTTCAGGCAGTATGGCCCTTGGGAGAAGCAGTGAGCGTTCTGTGAAGTTCCTTGCTCAGCAGTGGAAGAAGAGAGGGAGGCATCTTCGTGGATTCAGAGATTTCAAGGCAAGAAGGGACCAATGTGATCATCTAATCTGATCTTCTGTATAACACAGGTCATAGAATTTCCCCAAAATAATTCCTAGAGCATAGCTTTTAGAAAAACATCCAACCTTGATTTAAAATTGCTAACGATGAAGTCACACCAACCATTGGTAAATTGCTCCAATGGTTAATTAACATCCATGTTTAACGTTTATGCCTTATTTTCATGCAACCCTCCTTTGCACAGCCATGCAATGGCCATTACAGTCTGGCACTCACACGCTTCAGAAGCCTGGGAAGGGATCCTTTTCCAGATAATCCAAAGAGAACAGGAACTACATTAAAGTGATTCTCTCCACCTCCTGCACACACAGATTGATTAAATCTGTTGCCTTCCCTCCCCAACCAATTGCATAATCTGAAAACATTCCAGAAACAAAGAAAGGTGTAAACAGAAGTGTCAACCAGAACTTGGCCCTTAAAAAGACAGTTTGCATTAAAGGGAGAGCCTCTGAAAACCTTAAAGACTGCCTGGGGAGGAAAATGTCAAAATGTGACATGAGAGTACTGTTCTTGGAAGACCCATTCATATCACAATGGCACAAGGGGATAAGCTAAATAACAAAAAAGTGACTCTGATGGAGCTCAGAACACAAGTTGTATGCTTTCCTAGGAAGTGAGTAGCTATCAGTATAGCCATAAGTTCTTGAGTGGTGAACTACAGGGTGTGCAATGCCTTTCATATGACACAAAAGAAAGCATGAGACTCTGCTAATGTTACTTATGCCTGAGAAAGCCCCTGGATGCATGGGGTCTTAAGTGAAGGTAAAAGCCAGATAATGGATCGTTTGACACTTAGCCACTCTCACCCCATGGATAGCAGTACATTAATGTGGCAGATATAATCAAGAACCTTCAGATGCCTGTGTTAGCAGATCATCGGCAGACATAAATGAACACCACTGTCTGTACCACTCAACATGTGTTCTGCATGATTTTGTCTTTATTTACTAAAATGTAAAAAAAAATCAGCAAAAATAGTTTACAGCAATTATTTATAGTAATAAGCAATTCAGCTTATTTAACGTGATTATGTGGTTCACTTTCTCACACTCAAATACAGACACAAGAGTTATTGAGCTGCACTCATTACATAAATCGAGGATTTGGCCTGTACACAAGTGGTCGTAGCTCTAAAGGATGCAGTAAGATTCTTGACTGCCCCTTTAACTGTTTTTTTGCCAGGCCTCTGGTGATTGGTTTGGGGAGCCCCTTTACCCCCGCTATGTTAAGTAGCATCCAATTCCAAGTATAATATTCACAGGTATTGTTATATGCATGCTTGCAGTTGACTTTCTATGAATGTCTGGGCAGCTAAAACTCTCTGACTGGAAGGTTCTCAGAAAGGGGCTGATCCAAAACCCACTGAAGTGACTAGAAAGATTCCCTTTGATCTCAACAGGCTTATCGGGCCCAAAGGCTCCCAAAAGATCATAAGCCCATGTAAATTCAAGATACATTTTGCTATCTATACCCCCAGCACTAATTTTCTAACTGCCACAAAGTCTGTTTATTTTGCTTTCTTCTCCCTGAGGAAAGTGGCAATGGCAAAATAAGCTGTTGTTATTTATTGCAAGAGTTCAGTAAAATATTAAAACAAATAATTTGAAATATAAACCATCATAATGGTTATTGTTATGTATGTTCTATCTGTAGCTGAAAATCTAGTGGAGGCATTTAAAAACATGGTATCTCTTAAACTGATTATGGTCTTTCCAATATATACAGAGCATTTCTAAACAAGCAAGAAATAATAAATATATATATCATTTTTTGTAGTTGTACAGGATATTATTCCAGGCTCATGCACAAATACAGCTACACAATGAATATTGAGCATACCCATTGGAGCTATTGATCTCAATCCTGAAAATGCTTATGCACACGTTTGGAACTATACCTAGTAGTGAAGTTAAGTGTTAGCAGGATCAGGATCTTAGTTCTATTGTTCTGAAGGCTAGCCAGACCATTTGATTAATTTGAATATAAAGGCTTAACTTAGACAATATTTATCTATAATATATATATAGATAAAACACAAAACCTATATTTGAATAATGCTGTTAAAGCTGCAAAGAAAAACCCTCAGAAGTTAGGAAATACCAGAATTAAAGTTCCCTGTACAACTTTAATTCAGCTCTTTTGTGTATATGCATTATACAATTCTTTAAGTCTGCAATCATATACTATACTAATAGTCTCACTCTTTCTTTCTTTCTCTCTCTCTTTTGAAATGATTTTGCTTTGTGTAATTTCCTAGGCTTTTAGAGAAGCAAACTGAAAAAAAAATCCATCATGTGGCATCATCTTGACACCCACATGGGTTATAACTTTAAGATCACCACACAGACCTCTGTCACTTGATTTAAGGGAGTAAATCACAGCCATATCTGTTGTTATCCTCTATGTTGACCAGGACTAGAGGGGAATGAGATATTTTTCCATGGTGTTTCACAGATATATGCTGTCATAAATATAAAGAAAAGGGTAACCACCTTTCTGCATACAGTGCTATAAAATCCCTCCTGGCCAGAGGCAAAGTCCTTTTACCTGTAAAGGGTTAAGAAGCTAAGATAACCTCGCTGGCACCTGACCAAAATGACCAATGAGGAGACAAGATACTTTCAAAGCGGGGGGGGGGGGAGGAACAAAGGGTCTGTCTGTCTGTGTGATGCTTTTATCGGGAGCAGAACAGGAATGGAGTATTAGAACTTGTTAGTAAGTAATCTAGCTAGAAATGTGTTAGATTTCCTTTTGTTTAAATGGCTGGTAAATAAGCTGTGCTGGATGGAATGTATATTCCTGTTTTTGTGTCTTTTTGTAACATAAGGTTTTGCCTAGAGGGATTCTCTATGTTTTGAATCTGATTACCCTGTAAGGTATTTACCATCCTGATTTTACAGAGGTGATTCTTTTACTTTTTCTTTAATTAAAATTCTTCTTTTAAGATCCTGATTGCTTTTTCATTGTTCTTAAGATCCATGGGTTTGGGTCTGTGTTCACCTATGCAAATTGGTGAGGATTTTTATCAAGCCTTCCCCAGGAAATGGAGTGTAGGGCTTGGGGGGATATTTTGGGGGGAATACATCTCCAAGTGGGCTCTTTCCCTGTTCTTTGCTTAACACACTGAGTGGTGGCAGCATAAGGTCCAAGGACAAAAGGTAAAAGTTTGTACCTTGGGGAAGTTTTAACCTAAGCTGGTAAAAATAATCTTAGGGGGTCTTTCATGCAGGTCCCCCCATCTGTACCCTGGAGTTCAGAGTGGGGAAGGGACCTTGACATATGCTGACAGCAGAAGTATGGTTGGCCTCAGGAACCCTGAGTGCCATTCCAGGCTCTGGAGCGGAGTGTGCTCTTGTCCATTACACCCTACACATAACTCCTTCAACCTGTCCCAGTTCTGTCTCTTCCCCACCTCTGGCTCCTTGTTCTTGTCCTAATTCCCTCACCTAACCAGTCCAAGTCTCCATTTATCAGGCTTCTCACCCCAATCCCAGTCTCCTTGCCTAGCTAATCCCAGTAACACCTTTTCTGTCTCTTCATCTGATCTGTCTTTCTCCCTTATCCTGAACTTGAGTTGTCCCTGCTAACTTTCCCCATCCCCACTGTCTCCCAACCTGGTCTCCAATCCCCAGGTTTATTGTCCAATCTCAGTGTCTCCCTGCCCCAGTTCCTTGTCCCATTCCTATTTCTCCCCTGCCATATGTCAGATCCTCATCAGATTGGTCTCTTCTCCTGTCCCAGTATCCATGCCTAGCCTGTCCTAGTTTCACTTCCCTCCATTCAGCCTCCAGTTCTAGTTTCTCCTTGCCATGCTTTTTGTCAGAATCTATTCCCTTCACCTTCCAGGTCCAGCTCTTGCCCCATCTTCTCACTCCATGTTGGCCAGGCACCCGCAAGGGGTCATTTAGACAACAAAAGAGACAGTCTCCCTAGGAGCTTTCAGTTCCAGTGTCCAAATCTTTATAGACAGGAGCAGCAATTGCAGGGAAAGTCCTTTTTGGCCTCTGAAGCCCTGAGCTTGAGCATGCTCAGTTGGTTGTTGAGGCTAGTGCATGTGCAGTCCAGATAGCATGAAGGAGCTCTGCGGGAATGGAGCATACCCATTGCATAAGGAATCCTCAGAGAACTTAGCTGTCAAACTCTGACAAGTCTCTATTAGAGAGACATTGTGGGTCAGGTAATATATTTTATTGGACTAACTTCTGTTGGTGAAAGAGAGAAGCTTTAGAGTTCCACAGTGCTCTTCTTCGGGTCTCTACTGAGCATGTGTGAACAAGACTTATCTTGGACAAATTTGGGTGTATCTTCAGTGGGAGACCAAAAGGCGTGATCCTGCACTAGGGTGACCCTTTTGTCAAATTTCAAGTCCCTGATCCAAAGCACTTGGGGCTTCAACAAAACTGTTCTGATCTTATTAGAACTATTCTTACAGCTATCTATTTTTCTTTAACTTCATTCTTGGAAACGGCTGAACTATGTTTGCTGAACATTTCTAGAAATATTCAGCCTGAGGCAGACACCTGTCATACAAAATTTCAGCCTGAGTGACTGAAGTTATAAGCAACTGAAAATAGGGTCTTATAATAGGAAGTGACAGTCAACCCGACTATAATATTTCTTAAATATTAATAATCCCCTTTAAGTTCTTTTCTAGCATAATTTATATGAATTACTTAATTTATGCAAATATATTTGAATTTAGCATGGCTGATTATGTATAAATTGCTTGCTCACTCAGGGTGAGTAATTTTTTAAAAATTGTTTGATTGTGATGGGCAAGTAAAATATCTTCAGGGTGTTTTATTTTATTTTTTCAAATGATCAAGATTTTGTGCCTATGCTTGATGAAACTTCATTACAATTTTGTCAAGGTTGTATCATAGGCATCAGTGTGGCATTGTTAAGTGGTAAAGCTATGAGTGACTTATGCAGGTTATTCCAAACTAATGCCTAGTACTGGGGGATACTGCTCATGTTGGACCAGATCCTTCAGGAATAAAGTGGGATTCTGAGTCTCTGGGATATTAGTCTAAGACTCTGTGCTAGTGGTCAGTGTTAATCATCAAGGCCCAGAAGCATCTGATCTCAGTTATCCTCTCAAAAAGGCAGACCAGAGAAATAAAATGAGTAGGAGGAAGAGGAAGAGAGTGACTGATTTCTGGACAGGTCAGGAGAGTTGAATAGTTACTTAGGTAACAAGACTATGTGTTTTGGAAATCCTTTTGAAGCAGCTCTGAGGTATTTGGTTTTTGTTGTTCCCCTCCATCTTCCACACCCTCCCCCGCCTTGAGGAAAAGGAGCTTGGGACTTCTGTTTCCCTTGCCCATAAATACAGAGGGAAATAGGCCTCTTAATGCTGATGTATTAGCATTTGAGACTTTTGTTTGACAGGACCCTGAAAAGAGTTAACTTTGGGGTGGAATTTAGATATTTATTTTGTCTCTGTTTTCTTGTCTAATCTTGTTTAGGCTCAATCACCACTTTATACCAGACCATTGGGTACTATGTGTACTGCAGGGGAAGAAAAAAATCACAAATATTTCTAAGTTTTAAAAAACTTAATTAGATCTATCTTTGACTCTTAACGTTACTATGAGTCCAAGAGGGAGACACAGAAGCTTCTTAAAGTGACCTAAAATAGCATTTCTAAACATAACAATATCAAAACTTTACAGTCCAATATCGCATAGCCCTGGAGGCTAGAAGTCAGTGCTGGTCCCACAGGGTTCTCCCCTTCCAAATGGTATAAAGTGCCTTTGTCTATCCTTGCAGGGCCAGGAGACATTGGACTTTAATGCTGTAAGATTGCAAGGTATAGAAAATGACTTAATTTTGCCTATCCCTAGGCCTTGAACAGCTGCAAGTTTGGTTCGGGAGGTGCGGAGGGCTACATTATTTGAGTGTGAATGAGGGAATGCTAAGCAAACTTTTAAGAGTGGATATCTAAAACTGTTAAAAGGTTTGGATATTAGAAAACTCCTGTGGAGAGAAATTAGAGGTACAGGTGAATCACTCAAAAATGCATGACATAATATAAGTTATATCATGGCCCTACAACATACTGATTACTATAATTACACAACCACCTGATTGCTATGGCATTAGTCAGTGCTCTCCTTACTCTTGCCCTACTTTCCTATTTATTCCCTTCTGTAAATTCAACATGCAGTTACTAAAACAACCATCCTTTTCCTGTTTTACTAACCATATTACTTTCCCTTTCTTTTCCATCATTTCCTCATGAACCCTCCTTTGAGGTTGTGCCCCACCTCCCCATGCTTCACTCAAATAAAAGCCTATCACTGCTCTCTTTCATCTCCCCACCTCTGAAGGGGTGGGGGCAGTCAACTGGGGGACCGACAAGAAACTCCCTACTTGGAATTCTTTTTTTCCGTTACATGCTGCTGCTCCACCTATTGGTGGGAGGTCTGGAGCATCATAAAACTCTTAGTCAAACTCCTGCAGCCTGCACTGTAGATTCTCCAGCTTGATGTGTGCTTAAGTCACCAGCCAGTGAATGGGAGTGGTGAGGGAGCAGCTCATGGGGTACTCAATGAGACAGAGAGAGAGAGAGAGAGAGAGAGAGAGAGAGAGAGAGAGAGAGAACAAACACAGTGAACTCTCCTGAAGCTCTGCTCTCACCTGACAGGCTGCAGTGTATGTGATTGTTGAAAGAGGCATATGAATTGCCCCTGATGGTCAAAGATATAGCTAGCTCCTAGCTTCTTAGCAAGTGGATCAATAATCCTCTTCGGCAAGTTTAAAACTTAACATATAATGCAGATAGCATGAGGAAACTAATAGGGATTTTTTCTCTACAATTCATATGAGGAATCAGAATTGATAATATGTTTAGGTGACAGGTGTAATGTTGGCTATCCACAATCCTCTCGTATACAGAGTTATTTTAATTTTAAAGTGATTTCAGCATACCCTGATGGGCAGATAATTAATGCGAGCCCTTACCAGTGTCCCTCTGCTTTGGCCGCGGTGGGTTTCAATGACCTAGGTTCTTAGCTGCTTACATGGTGCCTCTGCCTGACCCTTTAAGGTAGGTGGGAACCCACCTTACCTCCCTATGAGGTTTCAACTATCCCTGACCCAGTACTTATCCATATGACTAGCCTGATATTCATATATATATTCTTCTGAACCTCTGTAATGGATGGAAACAACAGTCAAGGCCCTCTTTATTTACAAGTGGAAATACAAAGAAAGCCTATAAAGTATAAGGAACGATTGATTTGGAGTGGGTACATCAGTAACATCATACAACCTGCCAATAACACTACCCTCAGGGTACATTTCTTTGGATTCACAAATCCAGTTTATTCCATACTAGTGGGCTCCATAATACAGAGGAACTGACGTACCTTGATAAGTCCTCGCAGACCTGAAGGCGCTTGAGTGCAGTGAGGTGCTAGCGGGCTAACCTTTCTACAGCAGCAATAGGCATTATGTACAGGGGGGAAAGTCCCCATGTTGTAGGGGGGGCCTCTTCCGTGTTTCTAAATCCAATTGCTCTCTCCCAGAGTAGTTCAGCAAATACCTTTCAGGGCAAAATAGGCAACCCCTCAGGCGGAGAGAGTCGGATGGGGGGATCGCCCATGTGCCCCTCGGGCAGAAATGCCCTCATTCCATCCCCACTCTGATTAGCTTAGTCGCCTTCCATCTCCCAGGGTTGTTCCAATCACAAGGGACACCACCACCCCACTTTATTGGCATGGTGAGCACACTGGAGTCTTTCCCATCTCTAATCCACTCAGCAAAAAGATTGGCTCCCTTTTTTGTCAAACCCATTAACCTGGGTTACATAATTAGAAGATTTTTTTTAAAATAGATTAATAGATTCCAAGGCCAGTGTGGACCATTGTGATCATCTAGTTTAACCTCCTGGGTAACATAGGCCATAGAGCATCCCCAAAATAATACCTAGAACATTTTTTTTTTAATAAACATCCAACTTGATCTACCACAACTCTTGGTAAGTTGTCCCAATGGTTAATTGCTCTCACAGTTAACAATTTACATCTTATAAGTAATATATGTTTTGTTAGAAAGTCAGCAACTTCACCCTTCAGCTCCCTCTAAACTCTCATATGAATACAGTGCAATTCTGGTTATTGCAGTTTAAGGCCCTGTTCTTGTAGACACTTAATATAGCGAACATCCTTTTGATGTGCTAGTCTAAGACTTCAGTGCAGCTTGAGTGTTTAAAGGTAAGCATGCATCTAAGTGGTCACAGGATCTGGGCCCATATTTTCAGTTTGTTTCAATGACTCCTTGTTTGACAATGTAATTTGTCAGTGTATTAATTTGCAGTGGGATAAACATCACTCTAGTCTTCCCAGTCATGACTACTAATGTAAAAAACCCATTTAAGATTCTATACAGTGTCCTTATCCCCTTCAGGTGTTCCCCTTACCTACTAGTAATCTATCAGTCTTTCTACTTCCATATACCTAAATGGATTTAATATATTCTGCTCAAATAACTCCTTTGTACTAATTTATTTTTATCTCTTAGCTTCCAAACTTTTTTATTTTCTTTTTCTTTTTCCCTTCCTCAATAGATCCCTTTCTAGCCAGCACTTTTCAAAAGCTGAAAAAATTTATTCACTGAATAAATTATTTGGAAAATCAGAAAAAAATACTGAATAATGGACCTGCTTTTTTATTGTTTTGCAACTCATGTAATCACTTACATGTATACACTATGGTAGCACTTTGCATTCACTTTGCATGAGTGTAAAGGCTTTGTCCAAAGCCCATTGAAGTCAATGGGAATCTTTCATGGGCTTCAGATCAGGCCCTAAATGTCAAGAGGTGCTAAGTCATAGAGAATTGGGCTCAATGTATTAAACAAATAATATATAGGCAGCTTGGTTTCTTTCTTGTTTCTTTTTTTAGTGTGATTAATGATTTGTAGGCTTTGTCATATTGTTCATTCCTAATTCAACCAAAGGTTGTCATAATTTAATGTTATTATCATAACTTGTGCTAACTGTGCTTCTGCACATAATCAGTGTCATGGAATTGGAGCAAGTCAAGAAAGTTCAAAACATATGGCTAATATGGCATTTTGACAAATACTGCTATTGATCTAATTTGTGAACTTAAACATTTTGCCAGATACGCCTGACATTGGTAATATGCCTGAGTAATTCTCTAAATGGAAATATGCTGAACACTACTTAACAGATGTCTGCTACGTATCAAACCATGACTTGCTTCAATTTTCTTCACTCTTTGATTGGACAGAGTTGTCCTTAAATCTTCTGATGACTGTTCTACCTGAAGTTATACACTAGTATTGTACTCTGCATCCAGTAATAAGTTCCTTTAATTATCTTTTTACAGTTTGAAGCATGCAAAATGTTCATGTCCCTTGAAATAAATATCTGTTGTGAAGGCTAAGGTATTCTAAATAGTACCGTAAACTGTAGAAAGATGTTTCCAAGTCTCTTTCATACAGGACTCTCCTTTTTTTCTTTTTTTTTTAGAAAATATAAATGAGGTGCCATTTATGTAGCAGTATAAAATCTTTCTGGTAACAGTAGCAAGAAAACAAACTACTTCCCCTGGGGGGTGGGGGTGAGAATGAATTGTGAATTGCTTTGTGAGCTGGTAGGAGTACACCTAAACTAGCATTAAGTGCTCAAACTCTCTCTCTCTGACATGCATAGCAGCCTGAGAATATCAAAACCTTATGCTCCCTCCTGCATAAACATGTTTAGAAGGCGAGAACTTAAAACCCTTGCTTTTTTGCCAGTTTTCTCTCTTCCTTCTCTGGGCTGAGTTAATGGTGATGCACAAGTAGAAGTGAGCAGGTGCTGGGAAAAGAGTTGAGGTTGAAGATACTTGGAAAACCCAGCCAAATCTTGCATTTCTTCCAGACATATACACAGATACTGCTCTTGCCAAGTGACTCTTAAAACACTAGTATCTCTAAGAGTAGCAACTTTGTTCAGAACAGCATTCACATCCTGATTGTTTTTTGGTTTTTTTTAGGATAAAGTTCCCGGTAATGGAAAGGGAGCTTCATATGTACAGAAACTGAATCAGGACTCCTCCCCGTGCTGGCTGGCTCTCACCTAATTCTTGTCTGCAGACTTCATGAAAAGGGGGCTTTCTCCTTCATGGCCCCTTTCCCCTATTTCCATGTGATTGAAATGGTTTTGTCTAGAGCTTGTTGAGAATGATTTGACTAAGGAGTGTTTCTCATGGAAAATGTTTGTTCATCAGCTGAAGCTTTTCATGGGAATGTACTATTTTAAAGATAATTTTTGTTGAGAAGGCTTCTTCGGTCCAAAATGGAATTCAGAGAGAGAATGAACACCTACCCCTTCTCTTTCTTCATTGCAGAATAACCAATATCCCAGTCATCAGGGCATTTACCTACCCTGGGAGAGAACTAGGTTCAAGTCCTTGCTCTGCATGGGGAAGACTGCAGACTCAAGCCCAAATGTCTCACATACTAGACAAGGGCCCTGACCATGAGGCTACTCTGGGTGAATCTCTTTAAAAAATGCAAATGATGCACAATGGGAAATTATTTGAAATGTAAATTTTCATGGGATGGGAAAACTGTCCCTGCCCAGCTCTAGTTTTGTGCCTCTATGTGCTGCATAAAAGACAGAAGCAAACAGGTCTAAATGTAAATTCCGGGAAAAGCCTCCTTTAATATGGCTCCTGATAACACTGTTCCAATTAGTCCTTTGTTTACAAAGGGGAACCAAACAAGGAATACATTAAATAGTAAGGACTTGAGTAAATGTAACCATTCTGGCAAGTTGGTATGTCTCATAATTTTTCACGATGACAACATATATTGACACACTGTTGCCAGCTCTTATCAGTGCATGCGAGCAGAATGGTGATGCTGTCATTTTAACATGACCTGTTTTTGCTATGGCATGACGTTACATGCTTGTTTTAAAACAGACATCTGCTCTTTGTGCTTATAACCACATTAGAGAATGCCAACATTGTACTGTAGTGAGGAAAAGCAAACATTTGCTATTTACCTCAAATATAGAGCTAGATTGTATGAAAATATATCTCCATTTCTTATTTTTTTTCAGAAATAGCTTTTTATACATAAAAATTAGCAATTATATAAATGTATAAAAGCAACTCTAACTTGCTATGTTTCTTCAACACAGGCTGATTTTTTATTAATGCACAGTATAACAAAAATAACATTCAGATTATATTATACAGCAGTTTTAGTTTATTAAGTTGGGTCCATACAACTCCCATGCATAACAACTACTGCCGAGTTCTTAATGTTAAATTCAATATCTTATGGCATTGACATCCAGGAAATGAAGATAGATACAAATCATATTTCTAATTATCCTGAAGCTTAATTTTGGAGCACTTCATAGGAAACATAAATCAGGCATTGCTACAACACTTGTAAAATGTACTGAAATTATCAGTTGACAATATTGTATGAGAATGGTGGTCATTATCTTTCTGGCCTGGGACTTCTAGAATATATTCCCTGTTATTTTGTGGGCATCAAGATGAGAAGAGGTCCCAAAGTGAACTGTAGTCAAGGTACAGTATTTAATCATTCTGTAGAAAATAAGAAGGGTAGAGTTTTTGGTTTTGTTTTTTAAAGAGATGGTCTGTAGAATATTCTCTACATTAGCAACAAAGAAAAGTTTGAATAACTGTTAGAACTGGCTGAAGAGTGCCGTGTTTAAAAAAAGTCAGGAAATATTTTTCTGACCAGATTTAGTGGCTTGCTGTGATTTGTGGGATTGTATTCAGCAGCCATGAGTACTTGGCTTAAACTTCGCACCAGAAGTGCACTGTATATCATAATTCTCCAGTGAGAGAGCAGAAACAAACATGTGATTTGGTGACTAGCCAAACAAGATGAACAGCAGATAGTCTTGCAAGATATAAATGAAATTATACATAATTTTGCCTTTGGAGTTTTTACTGATAAGATGCAGCCCACTTTGGTGCAGCCCATCATTAGAGTTGATCAGAAATTTTTCAACTAAATTATTTTTGTTGGAAAATACTGACCTGTCAAAATGGAAACTTTTTTGCAGAAATCTATCTGTTTTGACTAAACCTTTGTTAGGACTGTTTCTCAAGATGGAACTTTAACAAGACCCCAGAATAGCCAATAGCCCACAGGTCAGGGTACTCAAATGGGATGCGAGAGCCCCAGGTTCAAGATTCTGCTCTGAATTGGGCAGAGCGGGGACTTGAACCTAGGGCTGTCAGCCTTCGAGGTGATGGACCTAAACACAAGGAGATTCTGGGGTGGGCGACTTTCATGTCTGTCATGAAAAAAAAATCCAAAAGTCTTGGTTTCATTTGGCTGTGGAGAAAAAAAAAAGCAAACAGAAACCTCAATATTTTTCAAAAACTGAATTCTTGTTTTCCAGTCAGTCCTACCCATTATAGAATCATAGAATCATAGAATATCAGGGTTGGAAGGGACCTCAGGAGGTCATCTAGTCCAACCCCCTGCTCAAAGCAGGACCAATCCCCAATTAAATCATCCCAGCCAGGGCTTTATCAAGCCTGACCTTAAAAACTTCTATGGAAGGAGATTCTACCACCTCCCTAGGTAACGCATTCCAGTGTTTCACCACCCTCCTAGTGAAAAAGTTTTTCCTAATATCCAACCTAAACCTCCCCCACTGCAACTTGAGACCATTACTCCTTGTCCTGCCCTCTTCTACCACTGAGAATAGTCTAGAACCATCCTCTCTGGAACCACCTCTCAGGTAGTTGAAAGCAGCTATCAAATCTCCCCTCATTCTTCTCTTCTGCAGGCTAAACAATCCCAGTTCCCTCAGCCTCTCCTCATAAGTCATGTGTTCCAGACCCCTAATCATTTTTGTTGCCCTTCGCTGGACTCTCTCCAATTTATCCACATCCTTCTTGTAGTGTGGGGCCCAAAACTGGACACAGTACTCCAGATGAGGCCTCACCAATGTCGAATAGAGGGGGACGATCACGTTTCTCGATCTGCTCGCTATGCCCCTACTTATACATCCCAAAATGCCATTGGCCTTCTTGGCAACAAGGGCACACTGCTGACTCATATCCAGCTTCTCGTCCACTGTCACCCCTAGGTCCTTTTCCGCAGAACTGCTGCCTAGCCATTTGGTACCTAGTCTGCAGCGGTGCATTGGGTTCTTCCGTCCTAAGTGCAGGACCCTGCATTTATCCTTATTGAACCTCATCAGATTTCTTTTGGCCCAATCCTCCAATTTGTCTAGGTCCCTCTGTATCCTATCCCTGCCCTCCAGCATATCTACCACTCCTCCCAGTTTAGTATCATCTGCAAATTTGCTGAGAGTGCAATCCACACCATCCTCCAGATCGTTTATGAAGATATTGAACAAAACTGGCCCCAGGACCGACCCCTGGGGCACTCCACTTGGCACCGGCTGCCAACTAGACCTGGAGCCATTGATCACTACCCGTTGAGCCCGACAATCTAGCCAACTTTCTACCCACCTTATAGTGCATTCATCCATCCCATACTTCTTTAACTTGCTGACAGAGACTGGGGGGAGGAGGCAGAAATTAAATGTAAGTAAAGTTTCAGATCCAAAGAGCAGGGATGTTCAGATCTGGAGATCTGGTTCAGGCCCATCCACTGGGCTTGTTGGGAGAGCAGCATTCCTTCCCTGCAGGTGGACCAGCACCAGTACTGCAACTGGCTGCTCTACATTCTTCAGAGGGAAGAATATCTTAGGGTGTGGTCCTCATTTCCATTCTGGGGACGGAACAGCAGCACTCAAATCAGCTGTTACAGTAGGAAATAGCAATGCTTCTGTCACCCAAATATGTGCAGGAGCATTTGTTACCTTTTGCTGTAATGGGACATCATTCTCCAATGGAAATGAGATACGTTGTCAAATATAGGTAGAGTAGTGGGTATTTTAAATCCTTCAGCTGGACTGAGATGTCTGTTCTTAATCCACCTTCTGGCAAGGTCAGCGTTATTAATTTGTGTTGATGCAGTCCAGTGATAGCTTCTGTGTAGTAGTGGCTGTTCATAATGCTGAGTTGACTAAATTAAGGTGCAGAATTTATTTCTCAATAATGTTGAGACTGAGTTACTGTCAAGTGGGACAAGGGAAAGAGTAGGAGGCTGGCAACGTGCCGACATTAAAGTAAGAGGGGGCTAAAGTGAATTGTTCACTTTCCGTTTTTGTTGCACGTGTTCACTGACAGCAGCAGAGAGGCCAAGCCTGCAAAAGCAGCTGCAGAAACAAGAAAAAATGGAACTAAAAACTGTAAACGGCTACAGTTTTCAACCAAACAGATCCGGAAAGCTTTGAAATATGATAACAAGGCTTTCAGTGGTATCAAAATAAAAACTGAAAATAAGCAATAGCTATAAGATGACACACAATGGGAAATACGAGTAAAACAAGAAAAACAAGTAAGATGACACACAATGGGAAACACAAATAAAATGGAGAATGTTTTTGATTAAATTAAAACAGGCTCAGCTTTAATAAGAGTGTCTTTAATAAAGAAATCTGAGGAATTGTCACAGATTGAAGTGTCGCTAGAGGAGGTTTTGGAATTAATTGAGAAACTTAACAGTAACAAGTCACCGGGACCAGATGGCATTTACCCAAGAGTTCTGAAAGTACTCAAATGTGAAATTGCGGAACTATTAACTACGGTTTGTAACCTGTCCTTTAAATCAGCTACTGTACCCAATGACTGGAAGATAGCTAATGTAATGCCAATATTTAAGAAGGGCTCCAGACGTGATCCTGGCAATTACAGACCGGTAAGTCTAACATCAGTACCAGGCAAATTAGTTGAAACAATAATAAAGAATAAAATTGTCAGACACATAGAAGAACATAAATTGTTACGCAAAAGTCAACATGGTTTCTGTAAAGGGAGATCATGTTTTACTAATCTATTAGAGATCTTTGAAGGGCTCAACAAACATGTGGACAAGGGGGATCCAGTGAACATAGTGTACTTAGATTTCCAGAAAGCCTTTGGCAAGGTCCCTCACCAAAGGCTCTTACATAAATTAAGTTGTCATGGGATAAGAGGGAAGATCCTTTTATGGATTAAGAACTGGTTAAAAGACAAGGAACAAAGGGTAGGGATAAATGGTAAATTTTCAGAATGGGGAGGGGTAACTAGTGGTGTTCCCAAGGGTTAGTCCTAGGACCAATCCTATTCAATTTATTCATAAACAATCTGGAGAAAGGGGTAAACAGTGAGGTGGCAAAGTTTGCAGATGATATTAAACTGCTCAAGATAGTTAAAACCAAAGCAGACTGAGAAGAACTTCAAAAAGATCTCACAAAACTAAGTGATTGGGCAACAAAATGGCAAATGAAATGTAATGTGGATAAATGCAAAGTAATGCACATTGGAAAAAATAACCCCAACTATACATACAATATGATGGGGGCTAATTTAGCTACAACTAATCAGGGGAAAGATCTTGGAGTCATCATGGATAGTTCTCTGAAGACATCGACGCAGTGTGCAGCTGCAGTCAAAAAAGCAAACAGGATGTTAGGAATCATTAAAAAAGGGATAGAGAATAAGATGAATAATATCTTATTGCCCTTATATAAATCCATGGTATGCCCACATCTTGAATACTGCATACAGATGTGGTCCCCTCATCTAAAAAAAATATATACTGGCACTGGAAAAGGTTCAGAAAAGGGCAACTAAAATGATTAGGGGTTTGGAATGGGTCCCATATGAGGAGAGATTAAACAGACTAGGACTTTTCAGGAAAGAGGAGACTAAGGGGGGATAGGATAGAGGTATATAAAATCATGAGTGGTGTGGAGAAAGTGAATAAGGAAAAGTTATTTACTTGTTCCCATAATATGAAAACTAGGGGCCACCAAACAAAATTAATGGATATCAGGTTTAAAACAAATAAAAGGAAGTTCTTCTTCACTCAGTGCACAGTCAACCTGTGGAACTCCTTGCCTGAGGAGGTTGTGAAGGCTAGGACTATAATAGGGTTTAAAAGAGAACTGGGTAAATTCATGGAGGTTAAGTCCATTAATGGCTATTAGCCAGGATGGGTAAGGAATGGTGTCCCTGGCCTCTGTTTGTCAGAGGGTGGAGATGGATGGCAGGAGAGAGATCACTTGATCATTACCTGTTAGGTTCACTCCCTCTGGGGCACCTGGCATTGGCCACTGTCGGTAGAGAGGATACTGGGCTGGATGGACCTTTTGTCTGACCCAATATGGCCATTCTTATGTTCTCATGTAATAAAGACCCTAGGTATAGTCCACATAATATATCTCTCTGTTTGTTAGGCTTCATCTCTTTCATAGATGTCATGGAGTCCATTATTTTTAAATGTTTGCATTTTTTGAGATATGTGTGAATGATATAATGTGCACTTGGACGGTGGCTTTCAGGAGACCTTAGTTAAAATTCTACCCTCAAATTGAAATGAGGAGGGGCATCAGGATGACTTCAGCCCCTTTCGGACACTGCTTAAATCATCCCTGGTAGCAGGGGCGTGTGCAAGGATTTAAATGTGACCACTTTGGGGGGCTACTTTAAACACTGGCCCCCTCAGCCAATGTCCCTGGGTCCTGCTGCCTCCCCGAGCTCCCCATCGATCCTCCCCAGCGACCCGCTCCCTTCCCATCATTGTTCTGCGTTCCAAACACTTATTGGAGGCTGCAGGGGAGGAAGGGACAGGGCTCATCAGGCTTCCTGGGCCCCTTTTTGCAGTACTCTTCTGACAGTCCAGCTTCTCTGCTCTGGGCACCATGTAGTGGGGTTCAGCGAAGCACTAGCTACAGTGCCTTTCACAGACATGTTTCTACAGCTACTCTCAACCCAACTCCCATCCTGGGATAAAGGGGGGAGGAGGGGCTTGGGGTGAGGGAATCCTTGGGCCGGGGCTGGGAAGAAGCTGCTGATGGTGCCAGAAACGATTATTGGAGGTGGGGGGGGGGGGCTCTGCTTGCCCCCCTTATGCACTCCCCTACCTGGTAGAAATGTCCTGTCCCCAAGGATTATAAAAAAATACTCTGAGTTCAGAGCTATTTGCCTTTAGAATTGCAAGACTGCATCAAATTATCACTGTTTGTCACAAATGTTTATGAGAGAGGATATTCTCCCAGCTTCTCTTCATCTCCCAAAGTCCCTTTCACCTAATCTCATTTACCATCAACCTTATATAAGTCAAATATTGTAATCAGTGTACATAATGTCATTTCAGGTCTAGGGATATGCATGCTTCCAGCAGAATGTGCTTAATAATCTTGTTTCCTGTTGCTTAGACATCTGGTTATGAGAAGGCATACTTTGTTTATACGGGAAAATGAATGAATATATTCCTCAGCCTGTCCTATATCTTCTCTCTGAGACTACATCCACACCCATCGGATACAAGATTTAACACAGGAAAAGGTCAAAATTGTTGTGGAACCCTCTTTCAGTACCAGCACTCCACAGCATGGGTGTGGTGGTGATTGAATCAATTTCATCGGTACCCTCATTAAGTCATCATTAAGCTCTGATCTGCTTGCTCGCTTCAGCCACACAGAGGACCACACCAGTGAGATCTCAGAGAGAGTTTTCATTCCTCTGGAGGTGAGGAGGCCCAATACATTTAAAAAGCCCCAAAACATGTGGAGGGTGAGATTAGGTTTATAAAGGATGGCTCTGATTTGTGGTTATTAACATGCTGAAATCTGTCTCCTTTTACACAAATAAAGTTCTAGTTACTTAGAATAAATTGGCAAAACATATTCTGGGGATACACAGCTATCTTCTGCCAATACACTGACTTCTAAATCCAGCCTTTTTAACTACAGTACATGAATCTGGGATTTATTGATCAGGATAGTTAATTCCAGGAAATTTCATTGTGCCTGATGATCATTCTGGCTAATTCAGCAGTTGGTATCATACGATATCTGTGAGTGTGTAATTTGTTGCCTGGGAGAGTTACTCCTGCCTTGTGCAGACACAGCAGCAGCTGCTGGATTGGGTTTTGTGGCATAAATCCAAAAAACTTAAATACTAAACAAAAATGATTTCTGGCCTCCTGCCAAAATAGGCCACTTTGCATCTTTTGGAGAGATTTCAATTTTTAATCATCTTTCTTTTTTTTAATGTTTTTGGATCTCCGGAATCATCTTTCTCTCTAAATGCTGACTTGACTGGCAGCCAAACTTTGATTTGGCACCTCTATGACAGGCACCGCTCCTACTGGTCAACAGTTTCATTATTCTTGTGGAAGTTCATGGAATACCAAGTCAAATCACCACATCTGAGTACCTCCCAACAATTTATGAATTTATCCTCCTAACACCCTTGTGAGGGAGAGAAATACTATTACCCCAGATGGATAGAAGTGGGGCACAGAGGGATTGCATGACTTCTCAAAGCTATACACACTGTTTGTGATAGAGCAGGATTTAGACCCAGGTCTCCTGTGTCCCATTCTGGTCACTTAAGTGCATGACCATCTTTCATAGAATCATAGAATATCAGGGTTGGAAGGGACCTCAGGAGGTCATCTACTCCAACTCCCTGTTCAAAGCAGGACCAATCCATTTCCTCTTCATTAGTCTTCATTAGTTGTACAGAGAGTCAACCACTGGGGTGTACAGCAATCTTGTGTGCAGTTACTTGGCAGATGGACTGCTGGGTTTTGTCCCATTGAAACTTTTCCTGGGTGCGTTACTTCATTCATAGATATGAGTGGCTATAATGATGTTTGGTGAGTAGAAATAGGAAGGGGGTATTACCACTATATACAACATTAGTGGCACCTTTACTTGAATACTGTAACCCACTTTAAAATTGATGTTGACAATTTTGAAAGGGTTCAGAAAAAGACTACAAGAATGATTCAATGGCTGTTTAAAAAATACCTTAAAATGAGACACTAGAGAAGCTCATTTATCTAAGAGATGGTTAAGATTTGATTTGATCAGTCTATAAGTACTAGCATATGGAGAAGATTTCTGATAGTAGAGAGCTCTTTAATTTAGGAGACAAAGAGAAAACAATATCCAGTGTCTGGAAATGGAAACTAGATAATTTCAGACTAGAAATAAGCTGCAAATTATCAACAGTGAGTATAAATAACCACTAAGAAATTAACTAAGGATATGGTGGATTCTCTGTCACATGAAGTCTTAGATATCCTGTTTTGATGATAAAGATATATGTTCTATCTCAGCCTGAATTTACAGTCTTGATGCAGTATCAATTGGTGAAATTCTGTGGCCTGCATTACAGAGGAGGCCAGAGTATATGATCAGAATGTATCCTTCAGGTCTTAATCTATAAATGGAATAATCACCAACCCCAAATCTGTCTGACAGGATGGGGCCCAGTATACCAGCAGGAATGCAGTACATAATCTGCAACTCATTCCATGGTCACTTAATCTGGACTAGTATTTAAAGAGAACCAATATGGTGAAAGGTTTCAGAGTAGCAGCCGTGTTAGTCTGTATTCGCAAAAAGAAAAGGAGTACTTGTGGCACCTTAGAGACTAACAAAGCTTATGCTCAAATAAATTTGTTAGTCTCAAAGGTGCCACAAGTACTCCTTTTCTTCTTTCAATGTGGTGAAAGTGTAACACAAGCAGTGGTCACCAGTCTGCAAACTTGAGAGAGATGCGGAGAACTATGGGTTTTCCTCTTCCATAAAGAATGTTAGTTGTGTGTACTACATTTGTTAGTATTTAGTAAATATTAACCCTTTTACTCCTCTTTTCCTTTTTTGTATAGTGATTTCATTCACTTATTTATTTTCCAGAAATCTTTATGGTATAATTAGCAAATAATGTGTTTGAATTCTAAGGCCAGAGTGCTGATTTATAGCCTGTGAGTGACCTGTATTCAGAAGTTCCATATGATTGAGTACTGGACTATACAACTTTCTGGCTGGCATCTCCAAATCAGGGGAAGAGGGAATATCCAGGAAAGAGATTTCCTCATACTACTAAAAGTGCCTATAGAGATATTAGGAAGACTTGGAGACTGATAAAGAATTGTTATTGCAGATTTTTTTTTTGTAATGATGAAATGGAGATCCATTAAATTAAGTTTTTGGGAACTGCTCATTGTCCCAGCTGTTAGTAATAATCTCTGAATTAGTTTCTTCTTATTTTATCAATCATGCAACCTAAAGATACCATAAAGGAAATTCCATAAGTAATGAAGTAAAACAAAAATGTGAACACATAACACATGGTGAAATTAATCATGGGAAAGTATTTTTCTCTCCAAAATGATAGAGATTTGTGGAATTAGTTGGGGAATGCAAAACTTCCAGCATTTCACCTGATGCAGAGAAAAGAGAAACAGTGGCCATCTCTTTACCTAACACCAGGGGTGGTAAAGTATCTATTCTTTCTGTATTCCGCAAAATGCTGTACTAATTTTTGATTAAATAATTCCATCTGAGGCTATGTGACAGTCTAAAGTTGTTATTGAGCTCAAATATTCAATACACTAGAGTCCTGTTTTAGAATACAAGGGATAATAGAAAAGGAGGACTTGGGGCACCTTAGAGACTAACAAATTTATTTGAGCATAAGCTTTTGTGAGCTACAGCTCATTGCATTCTGATAGTAGAGTTATCTTTTCAAATACTTCAGCTGCATTTGCACAATGTGTTGATGAATGGCTCATATGCCAGCACATCTTTGACCATTCCAGAGCTTCACATTTCTAAGGTGATTCTTTCAGGGGTTATTTTTCAGAGATCATGTATATAGCTCCAAGAACCGAAGAACAGGAATGGAGCAACACCGCAATAATATGGACCTGCCTGACATCCTCCTGACTTCATTCTCTTTCTTTCCCCATTAATGCTGTATTGGCTGAGGTCTGCTGCACATTGCTAACATGTTTTCTCCAAGCTAGTCCACAGTTACTTTTAAAGTGCCTTGGATGATTTTCCCAGGTGGATACCTAGTTTTCCTTTACTACTGACAATCTATATGCACAGAAAGCAGATTGCTTTGCTGCTGTCACCACATCTATAATGAACAAATGTTGCACCAAGGACATTTTCCCATTCCCCACAATAGACTATTTTGTCCTTCAAATGACTCCCTCATATCCTGGGACCAACATGGCTACAACTACACTGCATCTCAGGAATAGTCATGAGCAGTAATTCAACAGTTTTGAGTATTCCCTGAGTATCAACTGTAATTGCTAAATTCTCCCCCTGCCAACTGTATTAATTTGAGATGCTCTTGATAGTATAGAAGACTGGGGAAATTTCTCTTTTATCCAAAGCTTTTTGCAGTAACTGCTTTTCTGTCCCTTTATTCCCTCTGGAGTCTGAAGTCCCAACTTAGCTAATTTACAGTCCAGATAGAGGATCCTGGATTCTCCGTCATTCCTGCTGGTTCTCTACTTAAATGATCACCTGGATGTTCTTCTAAGTTTTAGCTAATCACCTCCACATTCTCTAAAAGGAGAGAATTATCAGTACCTCCCTTTGCTGTTACAATGCTTATGCCCATCTTCATTTTTTCTTTCTGTCACTTTCCTTACAGGATGACTGTGCTGTTACTAACAGTATGTTTTCAGGAGTAGGGGGGTGCTCCTTACATGTCTTAATTTGGATTATATGGTTCCCCTTTTACTGTGTATTATCTGATGCTAACAATGTCTTATTTCACAATCACCGTTACACATTAACCTCATTGTTTAGCACTGAGATGGACCAACCCATAGCACTCACATCACTGTAACACTGGAACAGCTGTTTCTTTTCAGCACCAACCCTCCCTTAGCTGTTTTCTCCTGGCCTGTGATTTTGATGCTGTTATCTAACTAGTCTGGAGTTTTCCTGGAGCTTCCTTTGCAGTTTGTTTTGAAAATCTCTCAAATGAGGGCACCACAAGTAAGACACCCACATCCATCTGTAAGGATGTAAGTAATGTTAGTCTGATTTTTCAGATGTGTTGATCACATTAGTGGGTGCTCAATTCTTCTGAAAATGGATCAATTTTTATTTAGCTGCTTATCTAGAAAGCCAAAGACAGTGGGTGTGATTCTAAAGATATACTGGAGATTAAGTGGATTTGTGGGGTGAGGGATTAGACTAAGGTAACGTTTTCAAACAATCTCCCATTCTACTACCTCCAATTCAGCCTTCTCCCCCTTTTTTTCTTTCGTGCTTCACCTCCTCACAAAAGTGCCTCTTTCATTTATCCCATCCTTCCCTTCTTTTCTCGTTTAACTTACAAATGTTTAATCTTTTGATGGCTATTATAAAAACACAGGTTTCAAATGTGGGGTGGAATGATGATGGCATTATGAGTTCCCTGACATTAGCTCTCATTTGAGTTTCCTTTGCCCATTTTTATTGTGAATGTACATTTGGTATTAGGTTCCAAATGATTTATGCCTCTAATCTTCTCATTGCGTAATTCCCATTGCAGTTTGACTTCGATACCTGGGAAGCTATTAGAGCGATGTATAAAACATTCAATTTGCATATATCTGTAGAATTATGGGGTAATTACTAGCAGGTAGCATGGATTTACAAATAACAAATCATGCCAAACCAGCCTGATTTCCTTTTTTGACAGGATAACTGGTTTTGTGGATAGGGGGAATGTAGTAGTCATAATATACCTGGACTTAAGCAAGGCTTTTGACACAGTTTTAAATGACATTCTGATAAGTAAGCTGGAAAAATGTGGACTTTGCGGAACTACCATTAGGTGTACACATAATTGGTAAAACAGCTGCAAACAAACAATAACTATTAATGGAATGATGTGAGTTTGGAGGGAGGTCTTAAGTGGGTCTGGTGTTGTTTAACATCTTCATTAATTACCTGAATGTAGGTATAGAGAGCATATTGATCAAACTTGCAGATGACACAAAGCTGGGGGGGAGGAGCTGCCAACACTTTGGAGGATACAGCGAAGATTCAGAGGGATATTGATAAATTTAAGAACTGGGCTATAGAAAACAAAATGAAATTCAACAAAGACAACTGTAAGATGCTACACTTAGGGAAGAAAAAACAAATGCACAAATACAGAATAGTGGATAACTGGCTTGGCAGCATTCAAGGAGCTGAGAGTTGTGATGGATCACAAACTCAACATGAGTAAATAATGTGATGCTGTTGCAAAAAAAAAAGCAAGTGCAATTTTAGGTTGCATTAACAGAGGCATGCAAGTCACAGGAGGTGATAGTACCAGTCAACTTGCTGCTGGTTAGTTCTCAGCTGGAGTATTGTGTCCACTCTTGGTCACCAGTGCATAGAAAGGATCCAGAGGTGACAAAGAAGATCAAAGGGATGGAACGCCAGCCATATGAGCAAAAACTGAAGGGACTGGGTATGTTTAGTTTGGAAAAGAGGAGATTGAGTTGGGGACATGATAGTGGTCTTCAGATACTTGAACGGCTGCCATAAAAAAAGATGGAGAAAAGTTTTTCTCTCTTGCCACAGAGTGCAGGAAAAAAGGCAATGGGTTTGAACTATGGCATAACAGATTTAGATTAAATCTCAGGAAAAGCTTCCTAACTGTAAGAACAGTAGGACAATGGAATGGACTGGCTAAAGAGGTTGTGGAAGCTTCTTTACTGGAGGTTTTCAAAAGGAGGCTGGATAGCCATCTGTCTTGGATGATTTAGACACAACAAATCCTGCATCTTGGCAGTGGGTTAGACTAGATGACCCCTGCAGTCCCTTCTAACCCTAGGATGGTATGATTCTATAATGGTAGATGATGGTCATTTTGATAAGTTACAGATGCCTATGTATAGGATCACACTTTAGTTTAGTTCCTATCCATTAACTCAGTGGGATCACTCATTGTAGAAAATGGGAAGTAGTTACTGCAGGACTGGGACACTGGACTCTTAAAATTCTACTTGTCCTGTACACAATTTCCTGTCTTTCAATGTTAATCAGTGGCAATTCGTCTTGAATTCATGTGCTGTTAAAAAGCCACTCCTTTATATCAGGTAAATGTATTTTAAGATTGCAGGGTGAAAACCTAGCACCATTGAAGTCTGTGGTAAAACTCCCATTTTTGGCACCCAGATTTCACTGGAGTACTATAGCCTTGCCAGGATTACATGAGGGATTCGCTCTGTTAAACAATATTATATTGAAATAAGATTTCATTTTGCATACAACATGAGTTTCTTTGCTGTCTGCTGTGTATAGAATTGAACAAGCACCAAAGGTGGTCAGACATGGTATGGTATTTCACTTATGATTTTTATGCTTAAAATACGACTAAAACCAAAGTGCTTTTATTTAACTAGCAAAGCATAGCCAATAACAAACAACATCACAGTCTACAGTAGAATGTGTATGGGAATTACATTTCCCACTACATTTGACCGGGGGCATCAAAATCTTTCAATCCACCTATAGATTTTTAGTTCGGACAGAGGAGATAGGATAAGAAACCAATTGCTACTTGTGTGAATCTTGTATGCTACTGATCTCTGCTCATATGAGCTAACATCTATTTAAATGATGTAAAGTTCTAAAAAAAACTCAACTCAACAAAGCTGTGGTGAGGTTCAAAGTAGAGTTGATCAAAACCTTTTGGACAGAGTTTTGGTGTTTTTTTTTTTTATTTTTGTTTTTGTTTTTTACAAAATCAATTTTTTCACAAGATGTATCTGTTTTCCATGGAAAACTTTAACTTTTAGTGGAAAAAACTGAACAATTGAAAACAAAATTGGTCTAAACTTCTGTCTGAAAACAAAACAAAATAAGGAGAGAATTCATCTTTTATGTAGCTCACGAAAGCTTATGCTCAAATAAATTGATTAGTCTCTAAGGTGCCACAAGTACTCCTTTTCTTTTTATGGGACTTGTAGTTTGTGTACCTTATATCACCATTCTCATCTATGGGTCAGGCTCTGTGGCTGGACTACCTCTCCCATGATGCACTGCAATAACTAATCAAGAAGGGAGACTGGTCCTCCAAAAAAGATAGAAATAGTTCAGCTGTTGCACACTCTGCAGGGAGGAGAATAGGGCTTGAGGCACTGCACCAGCCTTTCTGATATAAGTGTTTGGCTTTCAATTACCTTGTTGAAAATTCAAAGTTTTCCATGGGAAGAAAACACTATTTTCTGACCAGCTCTTGTTGTGGAAGATAGAATGGAATATTTTTTTTTAATTAGGACACTCTAGCTCTAAAAGAAAGTTTTAGAAAGCCCAGAAACTCTGGTAAATCCAGAAGGCACATACTGAGTGTTTCATAAACAACGAAGATTCTATCACTGTGTCTCCGCTTATCCATTCCTGTACTTACAGTTATTTGATGATAAAAAGTACATTAGACTTTAATTGTACATTTCTGTGTAAATATTATGGCTGAAAAAATCTCAATTTTTCAAGATATTAGTCAAAAATTGATAAAATATTTTACTTGTGGTTTTTGATCAGCTGTAATGAATATTGATTATACATTTGAAACATATATATTTTTTAAAACTACACATTTATAACCTTAATTCCATCTGAAATTTCTTTCTCTGAGATTCCTTTGCAGGTTTTTAGACAGTTTTTAATGATTTTTATATGTATAAACTGTTGGTAAACAGACTTTCTACAACTTGAATCAGAGATGTGTGAGTGACTAAAGTGGAGCTTCAGGAGTTCTCACAACGATTATAAATTTCAAGGGGCTCCCTTTTGACTCTCCTCAAAACTTATTGGCATTGCAGATTTCCTAGCGGAGGAGATTGCAAGAAAGTTGTAAAACATGTAACTGAGGGAGTTTAATTGAGTGTACAGACCACCCTTAAAATCTCTCATTTCCAAACTTTTTGGTGCGTGACTTTACAAATTTTATGTTTTAATGTAGTATCTATCTATCGCATTATTTCATACATAAAAAGCAACCATGTAATTTTACCTTGAATTGCTTCCATTTTAGATTGGGGGAGTAAATAACAAAATGAGATAAAAATAAACTCTGCATGATGGAGAAAATAGTGTGTGTCTTTGCAACATGCTCCATAAGGTGTGTTTCAAATTAGCTGCTGCCTCTGCTGACTCCTAAAAATTTAAAGGTGCTGTATAAAGAAAACAGTAAGTGAATAGCTCCATATCCCTATATAGGCCTAGATTGTGCAATCTTTACTCATACTGGTGAATACTTACTCACAAAATTAGATCTAATAAAGCTAATGTTCATTAACACCAATAAATGTTTTTTTTTATCCAGGTCTTAGCATGCTATATTTGCAAATGTATTGTTAAAAGCTGATCTCGCAGATATTTACTTCTAGTTTCTTGCAGTTAGTAAATCACTTCATAAAATAGATTGGTTCCTAAAAAGAAACTGGATGTGAGGTATAAAATCAAATCTCTGTCCTGTGCAGGTTGCATATTGTGCTCTCACTTTCAATGATTTTGTTATTTTAGGAGGGGTGAACCACAACCACCAGTGATGATGAAATGTTCACTACTCAGTAGAGACTGGTGTTAATTGTAGAATTCCACGGGGCCTGGGAGCAATACCATTGTTAGCTTCCTCTAGATAAAGCCAAAAAGCATTAAAGCAACAACATCTGCAGTATTGCTTCGGTCATATACTGCTTGTTAGTAATACAGAGCAAGAGGGAGAAAATGCTGCTGACATTCTACAATTCCCATCTCCACTGCAAATGTGTATAATGTATTTTTTCTTTATGAAAATAATTACTATTAGTCTTTCATGCAAAACTATTTAACACAGTTGATTTGGTATTGTGCCATAGAAAATAACGGTATTCATTCATTTAATAAGCATTAGACCACATTGTGAACATTTTATGCGGCTTTTGTTCTCCTGCAGTGACTAAAATGAAAGGAAAGGGTGCATGGAGGGAATTACTTAGAAATACGCTGAAAAGTTCTAAATAATTCAGATAACTACAAATCTGGAAGCTTGCCAGCAAGGAAGCAATGCTGATACTTATCTATTTTTTTTCTGCTTCACTTAATCAGATACATTTAAACTGGACTCTAGGAGGAATATTATCCATGAGGTGTACAGGGAATTAGCTGAATCATTTCCACTGACTATAGCAAGAATTGTGTGCCTAATTCCCAGCGTGTGCTCGAAAATGACCCCCAGATATTTCCAAACAAGCTGTTAAACTGAAAACAAAGCGGATCCAAAAATAGAGAATGTGGGGATGTTTCTGATATTTCATGTGGTTCACATTGCGGAAGTCTCTCTCCCCCACCACAGCTTTTATTGTTCCATCCACAACATATTCAAGTTCTGTAGTATTACTGCAATAGTTATTCAAGTCAGAGATCTGTGGAGAAGGTGGCAATGACAAAGCAGGGTAACTTCAACTTTTCTTCTATCACTGTTTAAGAATTCAGTTTAGAGGACTCTTTCCTTCTCCTCCCCCTGGATGGGTGAGTTGCTTTACTTTCCCTTCTGAATGGTGTGAGGTTTCTCAATGCCATGTAATATCATGCTATGATAATTGGAAGCATGGTAATTTTTGTTTGAACTCCATAGAAAACAGTATTTATTAGAAATTACAGCTGAAGGCAGATGGGAAATCATTTGCCTGAAACCCCACACTCTACAGTGCAGATGAAGTTCTTAAAGCTTTTCAGAAAGGTACTTCCTACAGTGTTCAACTTCAACAGATCTGATATGGTTGTCGATAGGAGTCTTGTCGACAAGAGATGATTGGTTCAGCCTGCATCAGATTCCATTATAAGAAACGTACATCCCTCTCTTAAAAATGGCAGATGCTGAAATAAAGTTACATACTTATATCTTGCTTTATTTTGGTACCCAGAGTGTACTTTGGTGTCTGCATGGATGGAGATTAGAACTCAAGACCGTTTTTCTGAATGGTTTATATGCAAAGGACCTGAGCCTGTGAAGGGCTGATTACTTCTCACTTCTCTGAGTGCTTGCAAATCAACATTGGGGATCTCTCTTTGTTTTTTCTTCCTTCCTTGGGGAAGGCTTGAGTTTAGGAATGGATGGATTATGCAGCAGGTTTTGTTGCTACGTTGGTTGGTGGGTGATTATTGGCTAAGAGAGGAAGTCTAAAATATATATTAGGCTATACTGACACTTTAAAGGCATACAAACTTAAGTTTGGCACTTATTGATCAATAACTGAAACTGGACAGGTATTAGGTCTATTCCCATTAAAGTCCATGGGACCTGAAGGTATTCAATATCCCCTAGGAAGATATTATATCAGACTGGAGAGTAGAAAGTGACATTGCTATTAGAGCTGGGTGAAACTTTTCAGGAAAATAGTTTGTTCACAAACACACACACAAAATGCAGTTTTGGTTGACCTGTAACTATTTGCAAATTTGGCATGAATTTGCTAAATTTTTCATCCAAAAATAAATAAGCATTTGGGATTTAATACTTTCCCCAAAATAAGCAGTGGAAAAGGGGAAAGAGTAGTAGCCTCGTAACGGTTAGCCCAGTGGTTAGGGCACTCACCCAAGATGTGGGTTATCTCAGTTCAACACCACCTGGTCTAGTGAAGGGATGTGAATGTAGGTCTCCCACATCCCAGGAGAGTACTCTAACCACATTAGCACTTGGGTGGGGATTCCTCATTCTCTCCTGGTGAAGTTGTTTCACATTGAATAAACAACTAGCTATCAGAGCAGGGACTTGCAGTTTGGTCTGCTACATCTTAGATGAGTGCACTGTAGAGTCATTCTCACTCTTTCTTGCCCTAATAACTACTCAGTGTCATTATGAGTGAATATGAATGTCACTACAACTCAGCAGAACTTGGGAAAAGGGAGGGGCAGGAAGAGCTAGCTGCAGCCAGGATGCACCTCTAACTTATGCCACTGGCATAAGGTCCCTCAGTGATCTTACACCACTGAAGGATCAAGTGTAACAGAGCTCCCTTCCTCCCTTGTACTGGGGATGGGGTGGGGCTAGTGCAGGAGGTGGCTCCACTAGCATTTTTAGTCTTACACCAGTTTTATGCTAGCAGAAAGTTTCCCTCCACAAGGAGATAACTCTGTGGCCATGTGCAGCTAGAATATGCCCCTTAAGTGGCACAGATCTGCTGTAGCAGACCAGAGATGGACCTGAGGCTGCAGAGGCAGCTGGTGCAGCTCATCGCCTTTGTCCTTCAGCCTCAGTTCCTCAATCAGCTACTGCAATGTCTCCTCCTTCTCCAAAGCCATGATGAATGCTTCAAAATCAATATTGGGAGTATTATGAAGACAGCCAGCCCAGCCTAACATTTCAGACAAATGACTGAAGGCACTCCTCCTTTCACGGGGGGAAATGGATAACAAAGATGTATATAGGCACACCAGCCTCTGTATTACTATATTCTTCTCACACCTTTCAGACTATCATCCTCCCTACCTACGCACTTTTCTTTATACCTCTCCCTGCCACTTCATAATGTTCCTTGTATTACTCTGAATGCTCAGACACAGATCCCTGTTATATAAACGTAGGTCCCTTTGTTTGTTGTGCATGCACAATATCTTGTGGAAGCACTTGATGCCTCACAAGATCCAGACCATATATATTAATTCTTTCACTGAATGGCAGCTTAACTGTTTTTGTTAAAAAGTGTATTACAAAAAATGGCCATTTTTTATAGCTCAACCAGAGGAAACTGCCTTCCATCATAAATGCTTTAATATATTAGGTGTTTAAAGAGAAGTACAACAAAGAGTTCATAATTATACTGTCATCAAAGGCTCCCCATGCCCCCACTTTCCTGCAGATACATGTTTGATGAAATAATCAAGTGATATACATAATCAGGAAGATGATTACTAAATCAATTAAAACACTGCTTAATTTGTTGCTCAGAGCCGCTGAAATTGGCACTGGGTTTCAGTTAATGTTTCCCTCCCTCTCAGCTGTTACAGTGGAAAGTAGTTGCAGAACCTAGCTTATCCTGTTATTTTTTCTGACCCTTCACGGTAGTGCTGGACTCTGGCACCACATCAGTCTTCTGATGGGGAAGTGTCAAAAACATTTCTTTGCAGCTTTTTATTAAGGCCCTAGACCAATGTCAAATGAATTTAAGGGAAAGACTCTGATTGGCTTCCGTGGGCATTAGATCAGACCCAAAACTCCTTGAAGAATCCTCTACTCATGTACCTTTCACCCCTGTATATTATACATTTGTGAAAATACTAATGCCAAAACAAATGTTAGCGAGGCTGTTGGAAGAACAATGCTAATGACACCAAGTGCATCTTCACCTTGACAGGCACATCATCCTGCTCTTGTCTTACTGATTATTATTTTTATTAAATATTTAACTTCATACCATAACTTTGCCTGGTGCTTCACAGAGAGGTTAAAAGTCATGATCCCTGCCCTAAAGAATCAACAGTCTCTCAGACATACATAGAAATCTATGAAGTGAGGGATGAACATTAAAACAAAGAAAGATAAGATGAGTTGCAATGTACTGTGAATACTTTAATTTTGTCCTCCTGTGAAGGAGGAGGTAGGAGGAAAGTAAGGTGACCAGATGTCCCGATTTTTATAGGCACAGTTGTGATATTCAGGGCTTTGTCTTATGTAGGTGACTATTAACAGCCCACCCCCATCCTGATTTTTCACATTTGCTATCTGGTCACTCCAGCCAGGGGTGCTATAGGTAAAATGGGAATGGTGGTTGTCATAAATATGAAGGGAAGAGTAAACCTCTTTAAAATCCCTCCTGGCCAGAGGAAAAATCCTCTCACCTGTAAAGGGTTAAGAAGCTAAAGGTAAACTCGCTGGCACCTGACCAAAATGACCAATGAGGAGACAAGATACTTTCAAAAGCTGGGAGGAGGGAGAAAAACAAAGGGTCTGTGTCTGTCTGTGTCATGCTTTTGCTGGGGACAGAACAGGAATGGAGTCTTAGAACTTTTAGTAAGTAATCTAGCTAGGTATGTATTAGATTATGATTTCTTTAAATGTCTGAGAAAAAAACTGTGCTGAATAGAATGACTATTCCTGTCTCTGTGTTTTTTTTTTTTTTTTTTTGTAACTTAAGGTTTTGCCTAGAGGGATTCTCTATGTTTTGAATCTAATTACCCTGTAAGGTATCTACCATCCTGATTTTACAGAGGTGATTCTTTTTTACTTCTATTAAAAGTCTTCTTGTAAGAAAACTGAATGCTTTTTCATTGTCCTAAGATCCAAGGGTTTGGGTCTGTGTCACCTATGCAAATTGGTGAGGATTTTTACCAAACCTTCCCCAGGAAGTGGGGTGCAAGGGTTGGGAGGATTTGGGGGGGAAAGAGGTGTCCAAACTACGTTTCCCAGTAAACCCAGATAAAGTTTGGTGGTGGCAGTGGAAATCCAAGGGCAAAGGGTAAAATTAATTTGTATCTTGGGGAAGTTTTAACCTAAGCTGGTAAAAGTAAGCTTAGGAGGTTTTCATGCAGGTCCCCACATCTGTACCCTAGAGTTCAGAATGGGGAAGGAACCTTGACCATGGTTGTTGGTGGAAAGTAAGAAAAAATAGATGTGAAGAGGTATTTGAAGGATATGGTGATTGACACAAATGCTGAGCACCCACAACTCTCACTGAAGTCAATGGAAGCTGAAAGTGCTCATCATCTTTGAAAATCTGACCACTTCTATTTGAATTCCTAAATATGGATTTAGATTTTTTCACATTAGGGAGCTTTATTTGAACATGTCACCCTTAATGACACCATAGACTCTCAGTATTATCAAAAAAAGAAAAGGAGTACTTGTGGCACCTTAGAGACTAACCAATTTATTTGAGCATTAGCTTTCGTGAGCTACAGCAAAGTGAGCTGTAGCTCACGAAAGCTCATGCTCAAATAAATTGGTTAGTCTCTAAGGTGCCACAAGTACTCCTTTTCTTTTTGCGAATACAGACTAACACGGCTGTTACTCTGAAACCTCTCAGTTTTATATCATTCTACTGTAGATTAAGGCCTTGTCCAAAACTGGTACTCCTGGGAAAGGTTCATAGTCAGAAAACAAGATGAAAAGCACCATTAAAAATTTCAGAGAGTAGCTAAACAAACTGTTCATCCTTAAACACTGTTCTCTATAAATCCAGTCTTGACATTTTTAATCTCCTGAATTCTGCCTGATGTTGGTCAGATAGAACTCTTCCACATTGTCCATTCTCAAATGAAACAGAATGCCAATGTGAAAAGCCAGTATCTCTTCATTGTGGCCTATGCCTGGGTTCATATTGGCCATAGTAGGAATATCAAACCAGCTTGAGAAATCGCGGACACTTAACCAAAACTTGTAGACTACTTTGCAATTCCAAAAATGTGCCACAAAGTGGGGGCAGATATTTATGAAACTTGTCAAATGCTTGTCAATCATAACTGGCACAATAAGCTGTCTCTTGTGTGTGGATGCATCAAAACCATTCACTCCAAAATGACATAGCTGTGTGGACTGTTTAAATAGCTATCAGGTCAAGAAAGGTGATCAACTGCTTCAAACAACTGATGTCCCTTTGTGATTTCTTTGCTTCATATAAAGCATTCCATACATAATATGGCTTAATATTTGGAATATGCATTTTACTTATTTTTTCAATATGCTACAGACAGTGGTTGCCCTTAAAAAGCTTTTTTCCTTTTAAGCTGTTTAACCATTATCTCTGTATATCCTCGTTCTAAGTAAAGAAAATACTTGCTCATACCTGTAATACATTCCTAACAATAAAATAGAATGTAATAGATAAAATAGAATGTAATTCAGCAATGTAATTCAGTAGCTACCTACAAAGATTGATGTATGTCCTCAACAATAGCCCCCCAGAAACCCATTGCTACCTAAATGGCATAAAACTTACTGAAGACCATCTTATTTAACATATAGTGCTTTTTATTGTGTGTATTTGATTTTCATCAGTTAAAAACTGATTCTATGTTATAAGCAATTCACTGCACTTTAAACATTGCACTAGATTGTATATCGACATGAGGTCCTTATATCTGGATATATGATGTGAATAAAAATTTAAGGGATTAATGCAAAGTTCGCCTCTTATAATCCCTACATTTTTTCTTGTTTAGTTTCTATGGAGAAAGTCAATAGAAATATTATTTTGAATCTGTGACCAAATCCAGAGATGCTGAGCATGTGTAATTACCAATAGATGCACAGAATCCGGCAGGAGCTTGCCCCTGCAGATTTTGTAGCTGAAAATAAACAATCTCTGGCGCTACAGTATGTGCTTCTTGGACTTGATTCTGCAAAATGCTGAGTGCTCCTAGGAGGTGCGGAGCTCACACACTGAAGTACCTATGAGTTGAGGGTGCTCAGCAGCTTGAAGACTCCAAGCCCTTACTGACCATATTTCAGTGTGAACCATTCATCATTTATAATGTCCCATTGTGGGCAAATCTAGAGTTTATGTTTGAAACTTCAGCAAATATTTCCTGGAGGGGCAAGGGAGGCGAGTTATGCCAAGTTTAAAACGCTGAATCTGCAACATCTTCCATAATTCAGGCTTTCATACCCAATATTCCATAGAATAATTTCACTACATTATATTGTGTCATGTAGTTTAGATATGGGACTGGGAGGCAGCAGTTCTGACACACTGCATGTGCAACCCTGGGGAAGTCGTTAAAGAATCTCATAAACAATAGATGTGGAATTAGAGTGGGCATGTTTGACAGGCCCTTTGTAGTTAAAGTTCTCACACTATTTCCATTCTAGAGATCTTTTTGTTGTTGTTGTTGTTGGTATATAATTTGACAACCCTAACATTCTATTCTTGTGTATATTAATATGCCTATCATTGATTTTTATTGACACACAGGTACAAAAACCTGCTTATTATAATCATGCACAGCTCCCAGATCTAATTTGCCCACTGTGTAACACATAATTTGTCTCTTTTCTATTATATTTTTGTTAGTGCAGTAACATTTGATAACATGCCCTGAAGATTAAATTGTATTAGCTATGTACTCTGTCTGCTTATTCTGATACTCTAACTATAATACAGTATAGTAAATAATTATCTGTACAACAATATGTCACATTCCTTTTGGAATAAGGAATATACAGTACAATCCTTCCAGAATGAAACTAGGTTTTGCATCTTTTATTAGCTTTTATCTCTTCAGAACATAATGCCAAAATGAAAATAAAGTGTTACACTTCTATGGTAAATTGATTTACTTTTCCATTTGCTTAGCAATAATAGCTGTGGATATGAAACCAGATGATACACTTTTATTTTAATATACTAGTTGTCACAATATAAAACAAATTTCCTTGTGATAGCTAATATAGCTCAGATGCATATGTAATTTTGGCAGTTGGTACTCTAAAAAATTGTAAAATACTAAAATCATATACAAAGTATCAAAGCACTGTTGCCAAGGAACATATAACATGCTACCCTTTTGCAGGCATCTTATTTAAAGGTTTCAGAGGAACAGCCGTGTTAGTCTGTATTCGCAAAAAGAAAAGGAGTACTTGTGGCACCTTAGAGACTAACCAATTTATTTGAGCATGAGCTTTCGTAAGTGAGCTGTAGCTCACGAAAGCTCATGCTCAAATAAATTGGTTAGTCTCTAAGGTGCCACAAGTACTCCTTATCTTATTTAAAGTTTTCTAAAAGTTCATTTTCTCTAAATGGTAACATATTCATAAAGCAGACCCAAATGCCTTATGCTGTTCTGACCGAACATTATCTCTCCAGGAAATTGAAAATTCTCTATGAAAAAATGTATATTTATTTTCCTAAGAGTTCTTTCAAATTCTTTGTAACCTTGGTCAAGGATAAGTTGTAGTCTGTTACTAACCAAGATCCTGAATAAAAATAAAAAAAAGCCAAAGATAAGCTCTTTATAGTTCAAGTTGATTTTTTCAAATACCTATCCTAATTGAAATTTCACATTATATAACCATAAAAAAAAAACATAGAAAATGAAAACACTTAAGCAAATCCCTGTTAAAACACAGCTTTAACCTAACAAAAGCCAAGGTGGTATTTTGGCCTTTAAAATGTGATAAAGGCTTATATAAGGACCACAACACAAAGGAACAGAATAGAAAGGTTGAGATAACAAAGGATTCATTTCTTTAATGTGAACAAAGTTCATTGAGCTTTATTTTCATTATTCAGCACTTCTTTTGTCAGCAGTCTCCAATGTTTCCTTCCTAAACATCCTAGACGTGTAATGAAATGAAGGAAAATGTAGGTCTGCAATTAGTTACCTGGTAATCGTATATGATTCAGAGAAATGAAACTGTTCATTCTACAGTCTAAATAAGATATAGATCTCTATTCAGGCAATACATTAGCTTGCAGCATCCTTCATACAGAATATCACAAAATTCTTTTAAATATCTTACATAGTCAAAAGACAAAAGGTAATTTTTTTAAAGTGAAAGTGTAGAGTTTTGAGTTGGGTGACTGCAAAAAGTCCATGAGGTTTATAAATTATTATGTATAATATGTTGCAAGTGTATAGAAGGTGAGCTATGCTAAATACATACAAAATCCATACCCTGAGGGGTTTATATTCTCTAGGCTAACGATAGGACTGTATAATGAAAGGACATGGAAGTAGCTGGTCATTATTATTGGAACTGGGGAGGAGTAAGAAGTAGGTGGCTATAAGTTCAGAGAGGTAAGGTGCACGGAGTCTGCTCTGGCTTTGATTGATTTGGAGATGGATATGAACAGACCTCTGGCTTCCTATACTCCAGCCCACTTGGCTTCTGACCTCTCTATTTCCTTTATCTACTCCCAAACTTCTTGGGTTTTTGCTTTATACCACCCTATGTGCCAGGATGTGCCTATACACCAATCATAGCATCCCAACCCCCTTCCTCTCCTCTCAGAAAACTTCTAAAATTCCACCACTGTGTCACATATTGATTGTGGAATATACCATAGTACTGTTATTGTTCTGTTTGCATTGTCTCTGGCCAGTTTGTGGCCTTATTGGAAGCACACCAAACAATTGTCATAGGCCTCTGGTTTCCTAGAAATCACATATATGTCAACATGGCGCTATCTGACTAGCACTAAAAGGCCATAACAAGTTGAGTTCCATATGTTTCTCTGCTGCTTTTGCTTGGAAAATTTTCTTTAGTCTCAATACACTGGCTTCCTGGCCCACATAATGGGGCACCAATGCCCACAGAGCTTCAGAAGCGTATGTGTGGTAGAGGGAGGACACTGACCACAGTAGCTGGAAGCAGGAGAGAATTGGCTGTGGCTGGTGGTGTCTAGACCTAGGTGAATAAGTAATCTTCTTTGGTTCACTAAAAGTTCTGAAAAATTGGGGGGGAAATCATTTTGACCTAAAATGAATTAAAAAAAAAAAAACTTAGTAAAATGAAAGAAGTACCATAGATACATTTAGTTTTGGGGTCAAACAAAATGAAGCGTTTCATTTTGGTCCTGGGCACTTAATATAAAAGCAAAGGAAATGTAGGGCTGTATTCACAAATGGAGGAGGAGGGAGTGGTGCTGCTGCCTCCACAACAACAACCTTTAGCCCAGTGGTCAGGACACCCACTTGCAATGTTGGAGACCCAGGTGGGGACGTCTGCCTGATGGGGAGAAGGGTTTGAACCACCTCCTGAGGAGAATGTCCTAACCACTGGGCTATGGGATATTCTGGGACAAACCTCTTTCAATCTCTCCTGTTGAAGCTGTTTCTCTGTACATAAATTATTGGGTCTGGTCTCTTCCCTGGCAGCTGAGTTCCCTAACAATCTGGGTTATAGAGTTATTCTCTCTCTCTCCCTCTCTCTCTCTCTCTCTCTCTCTGGCCCAATGACTTATGTAGTGATCAATATCTAATACTACTAAAATTTCCTACACCCAACCAACTCCCCACCCAAATCTCCCATCAGGGCCTATGTTCTATATTTCCTTATGTCCATCACATAGGCTTTCAGGGTAGTAATTATGAGCACAATCCACTCCATCTGTCATTCTTGTTTTCTTCACCTTCCCGGGGCTAGGGGCAGATTTTGAGATACTAAGGGATAAACTGTACAAATAAACAGCTCTTTGGTAGGTGGTGGGATGAAACTAATTTGTTTACTTCTATTGTCCCACATAAATTTTTTGTATTCAACAAAAATCTAAGACGATATGCATGCCTAAAGTAAAATAATGTTACCAGTTAGTAGTAATGGTTCAGCCTAATGTGGAGAACACTAATGTAACTGAAACCACTGTAATGATACTGTGGTCAGTGGGGCTTTGGGATGATTGGCTCTAGGATTTGCTGGTTTAAGCTGCCCTCTCAGAAATAGTCTAATTTACTACAGACATAGTTGTATATTTTCCCTGCATACACTAGGCAAATTGCATGTTTAATTTGACATGAACTGTAAACAACATTCAAGGTGGATAGAAATGGTATTTTACCCTGAAAATCAGGTATCTTATTACTATTAGTTCAAACCTGCTGATGGATATGACATTGTATGCATTCTTTCTTGTTCTAACAAAACTGTGAAGTGCTGTGGGCTGTGTTTGTTGTTTCTTCCCTATTACTGCCTCTCTCTCCCAAGACCCTTTTCTTACTGATCTCCTGTTCTTTCATACTTTTCCAAGTGCCTCTTCCCTTTCACTGACAATTCACAGTTCCTAAGGAGCACAGCAGCAGTTAAATCATTTCAGTTATAATTACATGGAAATAGGATGTTTAAAGAGGATGTTGTAAGGGATGGAAAGCTTAAGTGTACAAATCCTCAAAAAGTAAAATCCCTTTTAGGATACTACTTTGTCTCCTGGGCAATATGGCTCTTCTTCACCTAAATCTGAAAAGGTGATTGATCAAAAATTCCAACTATAAAATTAATGAAAATTAATTTTGGCAAATACTACAACTGAATCCTTGTAAGAGCTGTGACAGAAAAGTATCAACTAATGAGCATCCTCAGAATGACTCTATGCTGCAATATCTGGAATGGGTGGAGTATTGAGACGAAGTGTTAAGGCATGACAGATATAGAATTTAAAGCAAAGCGAATAGGGGTGTGTGAAGCTTCCCCTCCTCTTAAAAGCATTAGGTGAGTCCTGCTCCTTTCCCTGACTTCAGTGAGCCATCATCTACTATAACTCCCCCTTTCCATTGGATGGTGTGGTATGTTTCCCTTTCTGTTTCAATCTTCTTTAGTCACTGGATACATTGGAATGCTGGAAGAGACTACTTTTTGTTTCCTAAATTCTGTCATGTGATATGGATGAGGGTGAAAAAATAGTTTAACGCTGTCACATGGCACAGGTAACTATCCACTGATGCCAAGGGCTACTGGTAAACAGTATTGCTAGTCCCAGGCATGTGTGGGCCCCCCGAAATGAGACATTTTAAAAAAAATAAATATATCTCTTTCCTTGCATCCTGGATTTGGAGTCTTTTCTGGATTTTTGAAAGTTCAATTTTCAAATGTTTCTCTGCAACCAAAAGGACTAGAATCCTTTGTATAAACAAATAAAAAACTAAATTTTTAAAGCTGAGAGTACCATGTGATCACGTGTCCGAAACCTGGGACTTTAAGAGGAAAAAACCCTACACCAAATAAATTAACATTTTGAGGGTTGGCTCCACTGGTTAACTTTCCTTCCTCATTCTCTCCCCCGACCCCCCAAAATAACTGAAATCAGATTTTCACCCTTATAACTATTGCTTACATAAGAAAATACTTGCATACTCTTTCAAAACCATTTTGAATTCTTCTTTAGGTCTGATCTAAAGTCCACTGAAGTCAGTGGGAGTCTAACCATAGACTCTAATGAGCTTTGGCTCAGGTGTCTATTGTGCTTGCGTGTATATACACAAGGGATGAGCCTGTTTGAAACATAGTAGCTTACATAAACACACAGCACGAATCATACTGCTGGCTCTCAATAAATAATCACAATAAAAGGGATTTTCTCTTTATACAATGAGTAATTCTCACTATTGGTGCTCCTATGCTTTTAATTATTCAGGGTTACAGCATCAGTTGTAATAAATAAGATTCTTAAAGTAATTTGGAAGAATAATTTGCTGACACTGATATAATAGAACACCATCAATATTTTACTTTTTAAATAGATTTGTGCTTCAAATGGCATTCATCATCTTGAAATAAACAGGCGTAATTTTGAAATTGGTTTAAACGGAAGTAGTTCAGGGTACTTTTCATGTGTAAGGGACATTTCCTAACATCTAAAGCCAGAGCCTGTACTGCATTGTAGCCTCTGCGCTACTCATCTAGATCTGGCCAGCTGAGAATGCCTGATTGTGAGACCTCTCCACCTGTATAAAGGTGGTATATCTGGTTCTTGAAACCAATCTCACACTCACACACCTGTGTCTCTCCTCCAGCATCAAAGACAGAGCCCTGCTGCACTTTGGCAAATCTCAGCTGCTACACTGGCCCTTGGGAGCTTGGCTACTTTAACCTATGGTGTCAGCACTTGCTCCACATAAGTTATCAGGGCACTATAACTGGCTCCCTGGCAGACTCCTTCCTCCAACTATTAATTCCTTTCTTGACCTACTTCAGCAGCAATCCAAGTATGTGTTTTCTCTTACTCAGGGCAAAACTTGCAATCTCATCCTTGCCTTTTATGACTATAAATCTGTGTACACTTTCCAAGCAATGTCCAATTACAAGTTACAGTGTATCCCTCCCCTAGGTAGTACTGTGGTGTCTGAACATAGGTATTTGTGTTCATAATATGGAAAAAAAACAAAAACAAAGTGTGTGAATCTTGTGAACATGCTGGTTTCTTGCTCAACGTCTTCACTCACTGAAACATCTCAGGACACAGGGAGGACACTGATGTCCTTCTGAAGGCATACTGTCTTTTGGTTACTAATAGGACACTGGTTACTTATAAAAAGGTATTTCTGGCCAGCTTGTATTGACTTGAGGATGGTCTTCAGCATCTGTATAAAGAGACTACTTTGTCTCTAAAACCAAATTAAATTTACATTCCTCTGATAGCCAGGAAACAAAGACAAAAGCTAACTCATTCCAAGGAGAAGCTGAAAGACTTCCCCCAGTGAATCTTGTAAAGGAAAAGTGAAATTATCTAAAATCATCTTGTATGAGTGTACGATAGGAAAGAAGTGCACACTATCTCTCTATCAGTTCTATAAATTTGTCTAGCTGTACCATTTCCCCCCTGCATCTTTTACTTACTTCCAGATTTCTGTCCTGCTTAGTGGGACCCTCTTCACAGTATGAAATCTATATCTATTTGTGTGGGGTATGAAGGAAGATCTGTTCTTAACTACTAACGGAAACAAAAAAACACAGATTATTCTAATATCTGCAGAGCTAGCACACTGATAATTAAGTGGATATGATATTTCTGTAAATGATTTTAAAATGTCAACAGCCTTTTGCTATTTATTTCTTAAGAATAAGCCTAGTATAGCTAGAAGGGTACTATCATTTGTTCCTAAATCCATAATAGTCTGATGCTAACAGCACCTGACTAAGTGAACCAAATATTGACTAACAGAAAAGTTAGGTAATATTGTATGGGAGGTTAAGCATAATTGATATTCATGCTTCATAAGTTTGACAAACTTTTTGTTTTCCCATCACTACAGCCTATTACTAAATTATTACATTTTTTGCCTTCCTCTCTCCCTCCCAGATCCACCAGTCTGGTCCCCTTCTTGCTCCCTCACCACACTGGTCTTGACTTTATGAAAAAGAAATGCATTGCTTTTGAATGCAACCTTGAAAATCATGTTAACTAAACCAGTTTAAAGATGGTTCTAATGGTTCAGATATCAAAAGGGGTGATTTAGATTAATTTCTGAGGTTGAGCAAAGGATCTTCAGGGTTCTAATTTATTATATCTATTCTGTACATCCCTAAAATAGACTCTAAAACCACACAAATATTAATTAAAAGATGCTGCATTTTTTGTGTGGTGTGATTCTGTCCTCCAGAATAGCAGAACATGTTTGTCGAAACAGTGCAAAGAGAAAGAGATGCTTTCCTCCTAGGAGAGACAAATCCCTTAGTTCCTCACTATAAAGTTCTTGGAACATTCAAGTGATGTATTATAATCCCAGTGGGTGCTTCTATAAGAAATATTGAATTCTTGTCATAAACCATTGTTATACTCAATTTGCTTTCTTCACTGAAGCTGAAGACCATGCTAAAAATCTGCAAGAATTCTCTACGGTGAATTTCAAGTAATTTTTCCCCAGTGGTAGTAACATGCCTTTCTATTTACTGTGTTCACCTTTTTGTGTTTGCTTCCAAGACACTTGTCTAAACTGATCTATGCCTACCACAATCTATGCCTAGCTCAAAATTTTTTATAAGCTGACTTTAGTCATGTTCCAGTCATTCAACTGTACAGAACAACCTAGCTATTTATAGCATTCTTGTATTCTGTGATACCTGAACAACTTCTAAAGCAAAAATTTCCCATTTCTTGGCTTTACAGTCCAAATGAAAGACATCCATTTTCATTTGTGTTGAATACTTTTTTCTTTATTAAACACTATCCAAAACAACCATGACACCATAAGTATAATATGAGTGTAACAGATAATACGGCTTTGCAGTTACTGCTAAATTGCTATGCAATCAACATATGATTGGGCCTGATGAAGAACGTGTTTTTTTTAATTAATACAAATGTTTACAAAGCTCTGTATTTAAAATATTGTTTCCTATAGATTATCGTGTGCTGTAGTTTCACAATATAAACATTCTACTGTGAAGCACCAAGTCCTCATTCTCATCTGAAGATGACTTACTGATACATTGTGAAAAGAGTTGTTTACTACCAGAGAAATATGAACTGCTATCTGGTGCTAAATGTCCTAGAAGTAGACTGCTTGCTGGAGGTTATTTTCTCTATTTTGATGCCAGATCTTGCACTCTTTGTATGAGTGCAAAACTCTTTAATAGCTTCCATCATCCCCTAATGCTTAGGAAATTCGGGACTATTCTAACTATAGCCTGTTCCAGTTAGTTTTCTGGAGAAGGTTCTGGGATTTACCCATACATATCCAATATATATTTTGTTTACTTTTACATCTTCACATGCTCTAGTGCCTGAAAGTGCTCAGATCTAGAAAATGGATCCCTTTGGAGTTCCTGGAACTTCGAAGCCATGCTATAAATCTAGCAACAAGGCTGTATGTTCACTAATGACAGTAAACATCCCCCAGAAAAGTTGATGTCACTCAAGGAAAGTGATAGAAAGTCCCAGCTAAGCAAAGAAGGTGTTTAACTTATTAAATATTAACCTACAAATCAATACATACAGTACAGTAGCCAGATTCATAGCAGTCAATTCAGTGAAACAGTTAGAGAATGGAGGTGATTAATGCATGTTCCCTAACATATTCAAAGTGCTGTGGGTACATATAAAATCTTCCATCTGATGTCTGTGTTTTCTATCTGCAACAACATCTTACAAAGCATACACATTTAATCTTGACAGAGAATAGTATTTATCATAGTAAAATAATGCAGAATAGAATTTTATAACAAAAACCTTTAGGGAACGTGAACTGTAAAATACTCTAGCTACCATTTAATAAATAGATAAATTAAAGCAGAACACAATTTACAACTCAGGACGACAATCTGATATCTGTTGCTAGGAAAGCAGTTTGAACATTATTAGAGCTGTGCCCATTTTTTTTTTTATTTTGTATTTCTTATTTTTTTGTCAGATGCTGAACCAAAAAATTTGGAAAATCATTTTGAGTCAAAAAACATTTTTTTTTAATTTTGGTGAAACAAAAAAGAAAAATAGAAATCAATGTATTTCAGACTGATCAATGGGCTTTACCCGGTTTGAAATTAAGCATTGAATTTTTGAAGTGATTTTTTTTCTTTTAGTAAATAAAAATCAAAACAAAATTTGTTTGGAATCAAAAGCAATTTTTTGTTATTTAAAAAGGCTTTGAAATCAAATGTTTACAGCCCTTCCCCCCTCCCCCCCGCAAAAACAAAATAAAACACAAAAACAAAAAAAACAACCCACCACAACTATTTTTGGTGAATTTGACCAAAAAAATGCAAAATGTTTCTATCAGCCAAATATGCATTTTTTTTGGTGAAAAACAAAGCTTCCTTCAAAAAAAAAAAAGGTCTCATTCCGATTTTAATGCTCCTTCCTCAACTGTTATGGAAACCTTTCTCACAGGTCAAGCAGGAAGATGCTACGGAGTTATGGAAGATTCAAAGACTCCAATATTAATTTATAAATGTTACATGCATCTTTATGGGTTGGTTAGTGACTTTAATCCTGGCTTCATGGGTAAGATAAAGAATGCTTCTTGCAGGAATTGAAGACAGCAATGCAGGTAACAAATCTCTTAAAGTTTTACCCTTCTTCCCTCTCAGGGAAGAAGAACACTGACTGGTTTAACCTGGTTAAAAAGGCCTAAGAAGACAAAGGACTTGAAACTGTAGAAAATGAGAGACCTGACCTGAGGGAGAAAAACAGACACCATCTGAGAACTAACAGGCATGGCGCTGAACAGCAGAAATAGGCCCTACAGGAAAACTTGGAATATTTTAGACCTATCAGGGCCCCCATGTGGAAGATGGGTAACAGCTAGTAAGATAGGCATGTGTATAAACTGTTTGATGTTTTCTCTGAAATGCCTTTGCTCTGAATAAATAGTATTTTGCATTATGAAGGCTAGCTGATCACTGAGTAACCTTGTCCTTACCCCTGAGAAAACAGAGCTCCAGGTGCTGAACTAAAGGCAGACCTGCTGAGGTGATCATAATGAATCGATGGACTCTGAAGTGAAAGACTACAGTTGGGAGGGAGAAAATTGCAGGATTCTTCCCTAAGAAAAGTGATGCCCTGATGCCTGAGACCTAACTTAAGTGGGGTTCCCCTGAGGAGGCCACAAGGGGGTCAGAAGTGCAATTAATTGAGGAAGAGTGATAGAAACAATTAAGTATAACAAAAAATAAAGGAAGCCAGTAAGGATGCTAATGGTAAAAATAAATAACTATGATATGATATAATTACAAAGGTTAACTACTGCAAAACTTAGTGTCTTGAAATTTAAATACATTAAATCAATTATACTGTACCACTGCACAATGGGACCATCATTGGGATTGGCTGGCTGATTTCTTGTACGTACGCAGAAGTGGTTAGTCACTTTATGGGTTAATTCAGGGAAAGGTTTTCATGCAGCATGAAAGAAAATGCTGAGATATTGTAGGGGAAGCAGACAAATAGTTATTCAGTGCAGGCATTGTGAGCAGAGCAAAGAGGGAAGAATGCTTTAATAAGAGACAAGAGCAGACAAGTAGGGAAAGGCATTGTGGGGAGGGCAAGAAACCTTAATCTGATGTGGTAGAAGACCAGAAGCTCGTGAGGGATTTAAATGGTTGGGTGCGGCGGATTGGGAAGGGGTCAGTAGCATGGTCATGGTGAAGGGTCTGGAAAATGATCAGCTGTGTTTTGAATGGACTGGAGAAGTGACTTAAATATAAATAACTATTACTCATTATTTTTGTGTTAAAATTTGTAATGTGAATTATACAGTCACCCTAGAGCCTTGGAACCATCTGGGTACTACGCTAACGTGACAGACTATGGAAAGAAATGACAGCATTGCTAAGAACAATAATTGAAAGCAATATGTGTGTTAGCGGCCTAAAAAAATATGAGGGTTATTTTTTGAGTGTAATCTTAAATTAATTCATTACAGCAATCAGTTACTTTAAAATATTATCTGATTACATGTAAAATAACCAATTAGAGTTACTAGTTAGCAACTCTACATACATCTGCTTCAGGCAGGAATTTGTCCTAGAAATGGAAAAGAAGCTGATGTAAACTGATATGTGCACAGCCATGTCTCTTCTACTGATTATTACCTCCAGTTTCCTCCCCGCTTTCCCTAACCCTCAGCACACTGTCACTGTTTTTTTGTTTTTATTTTATTTTTCTTTCTGTCACAACAGCAATATTTTACAAATTGTTCTCATTTTCAAAAACTAAATGTGCTTCAAGGTTGTATGGACCAGATCCTCAGCTGGTATAATTTGAGGTAGCTATACCAAAGCTAACAGAGATTCAGAGCGATACCAGCTGAGGCCCTGCATCCCCTATGTACAGTTCTGTGGGAATACTGCCCCTTCTGTCATTCCACTTCTGCTATGTTGAAAATCATGTGCCTATCTCTGAAGGGTTATGCCCTTCTCTGCAGGCAGCACATGCTGCATTGTTGTTTTTTGTATCCTATAATGAGGCACATCATTATTTGTGTGTGGGGGTGCGTGTGTTTGTGTGTGTGAGTGAGTGAAAACAATGTCATTTCCCAAAAGATAATTTAATCTAAATTTGAGGGATATCACAAGGAACAGTGTCTATTGCTGAAGAGAGGAGAGAGACACAACAGAAAACAAACGGAAAGAGATTCCTTTTAGAACCCAAGTTAATTCTGTCAAGCATATTTGTGTGTATCTCATTGTTCACTATTGCAGAGTAGTGACATCAAAAACCTGTATCTTGGGAGTCTGGTAACAAATGTGTATAATTCTGGGTCCTCCTTTTGCCATTTTTTAGTGTGCCTTATTTTAAGTCTTTGTCATGCTTTTGAAGCATATTTGGGCTTTGAAGATTTAAGAGCTATGCTTGCAGTCTACAACATAGAGACACGGCCCAATCCTGTGCCCACTAAAGTCTATGTGAATTATGCCAATAAGTTCTGTGGATCAAGCACAGAGTCTTTTCTCTTGCTTCTGAAGAATAGGTGTCTTTTTATCACTGCTATATTTTCCTTCATCTTGGCAGATGTCTTTTTTTTCATTTCCTTCTCTTCCTGTATATTCACTCCACAGTCTTATCCCATCACTAGTCTTCCTTTCTGTACGTGGTTCTATCTGCACCAAAAAATGGCATGCCTGCAATGAATGAAGCAAAGGTGTTCTAAGAGTTCGAGCAGAACAGATGTGCAGGAAAAAGCAATGGAAATTTTAAAATCCATGTAGTGGTGACTAAAACATAACGAACACCGTGAACATGCACTGTAGACCTTTTCTGAAAAATCCTTTTCAGAGGTGCATAAAGGTATTTATTTATAAATGAAAGGCAAAGGGAAAAGCATACTGATTTCACAGCTGGATGAATACAGTACATCTTGCCAATTCTGCCTTTTGCCGTCCACGGTACAGTCATGGTCAAATGGATTATATTTATCTCTCTAGTTGTCCTTTTTCTCCGTTTTGTCTATCATTGTACCTTTTGTTGGAGATCATTTTTCAGGAGTGTCTGTTCACCATGTTATTGGCTGCCTTTACTGCTGAATTCTCCATTGTTTTTTTCAGTCCCTTTGTGCTGGAGGTTTTATTTATTTTATCTTCTAACACAATCTTTATCACTGATTGCTTAATGAATCTATAGATAGTAGGGAAGATTCAGTGCATTTTCTTGAGTGCAGAATTGTGCTTCTAAGTTGTTGCTGATGAACGATGCTGAGCATATCAGGAAGTAGACTACCTTTTTGGCAGGAGATTTCCCCTAATCTTGTCTCCTTTTCATTCCTCAGTATCTACATTCTTTTAGAAATATCTATAACAGATCTGCTATGGTTGTCACCAGCTAATCTCTCTTTTTTTAAAACAGCACCAGTTTCCAGAGATATTAACTGTCCACAACTTGGTGGATTCATACCGCATTTTAAACATAAGTAATTTACCGGTTGCTTTCTATTTGCAGTCTGAAAGGCACAACTGCATCCACTGCACAACCCACCTATTCAGAAACACTGCTCTAAACCTATAGTCTTCACTAATAGTTTGCGGACCCCCTGAACACCTGAACAAAGTGCGTAATCTGTACCTATGAGAACAGAGAAGTTCATTCCCTGCAGCATGTTTCTTTCTTCCCTCTGACTCCAAGAAATCCCCTCTTGGGTGTCAGCTATACCAAGTTGGAAAGGATAGGCAATGACATTCAGGGAGAAGAAAGCCAACTGGGCACCTCCATATACTTCTTGTCCAGCCAACAAGGATGCCAGTTTATACAGCCTCATTTTGTTCTCCCCTCTACACTATGGAAGTTCAGGGGTTCCAGGAACAGCTGCAGTAGAGGAAACTCCTGGAAATAGGGCTAAACCCATGTTAGTTGGGAGCTGGTGGAGCAGGACAAAAGCCAAGGGGCTCTACAAGATGGTGTTTCGAGGTTTTCCTATTTTGTTTTGATACCCCTGAAATCTACGTGGAACTTGGAGGTGGGACTGGGAAGGAGGATAAGGACTTGTAGGCAAAATCCCCAGCAAGAGTAAGTGGACAGACACTCACTGAGTTTACTGTTCCTTCTATGGATTATGCTGATATAAGAGAGAATAGAACTTCAGAAAAATACCTGGGACAGAATGACTTCAATGAGAGCAGGACTGCATACTATTTCAGTGAGAGTTTTGACATTGATTTCCTTGTAAACAGATTGGGACAATAGAGACTTGCTGAATCCTCAATTTTGCAAATAATGCATTTTTTCATGCAAACATTAAATAAATAAATAATACCTGACCCTTATATAGTGTGTTGTATCTATAGATATCAAAATGCTTTACAAAGGAGGCCAATATAAAATGTTGGAGTTTTGTGTTACCTGCAAAAAATCTAGGGCACCCCGCCTATATACTACCAAGGGCTCAAGGCAGGACCTGGTAAATTTAGGTACCTGCCCTCTCCCATGGGGCTCAGGGCTCTACCGGTCTGTGGAACCTTTCCCCAGTGAGAGAGCCTTGCACAGCTGTGCTCTAAAATCTATTTATTAGAAACACACACAGAATACAAGAACAAATGGATATAAACTGGCCACTAGGAAATTTAGATTAGAAATTAGACGAAGGTTTCTAACCATCAGAGGAGTGAAGTTTTGGAATAGCCTTCCGAGGGAAGTAGTGGGGGCAAAAGATCTATCTTGCTTTAAGATTAAACTCGATAAGTTTATGGAGGAGATGGTATGATGGGATAACATGGTTTTGGTAATTAAATGTTCATGGTAAATAGGCCCAATGGCCTGTGATGGGTTTTTAGATGGGGTAAGATCCAAGTTACCCAGGAAAGAATTTTCTGTAGTATCTGGCTGATGAATCTTGCCCATATGCTCAGGGTTTAGCTGATCGCCATATTTGGGGTCGGGAAGGAATTTTCCTCCAGGGTAGATTGGAAGGCCCTGGAGGTTTTTCGCCTTCCTCTGTAGCATGGGGCACGGGTCACTTGCTGGAGGATTCTCTGCTCCTTGAGGTCTTCAAACTACATTTTGAGGACTTCAATAGCACAGATATAGGTGTGAGGTCTTTTTTAGGAGTGGTGGGTGAAATTCTGTGGCCTGCGTTGTGCGGGAGGTCGGACTAGATGATCATAATGGTCCCTTCTGGCCTAAATATCTATGAATGAATCTATGAATCTATGAATACATATATCAGGCAAATCTGTTATGCTCACCACTCCCAATATACAGACAAAATTCACCCGAAGGCTAGTCAGGATCCTCTCATTTGAAGGTTTCCAGCTATGCCTCTGCACATCATGGTCATGCAGAGGGGTCAGAGTTCTAGTAGCTTCATGTTAAATTCCAGTCCGGACATGGTTTCCAAAGAGCATTGGGTTTTTGTTACATTATATAGGTAAAACTCGCTACCTCCTTTAACTTCACTATCACATTATTCAGTACCTCTACGTAACAAAATGTAACCAATCACGCACTGGTACCTATGTCTTCTCCTCCCTGCTCAACTCTTTTTACATTTTATCTTGCATGCCCAAATTGTAACTTATTTATGACTTTCTTTGTCTGTGCAGATGATCAGCATAAATTCACTGGTCAGAGCTTATTTTATCTATTTTACTAATTCTTGGGGTTATTCTAGTTACTCCCTAAACTTCCCAGCACTTAGGTGTCTCTAATTTACAACCCTTGGTGTTATAACTCTTGTTAGGGACATTCCTGAGGTGGGGGCAACGTAGAAGCAGTGGAACATTTTTTTCTTAATTTTAGTGGTGAAATCCCTGAGTTTCACCCAAGGCTGGTTTAGTATGGGGTGAGTTAAATCTCAGGCCTACACTTGTTTATGCCCTAAACAATATCTGATTGTGTCAGAAGACATCAGATTTAGAAATATAAATATGCTAAATATTAAGTTAAAATTCAATGAATCAAAATTAGAAAGTTGAAAGCATTCAGTTTGACTTTTTTCCCCATTGAAAATTGCAAAAATTGACATGGTCCTGTTTTGATTAAATACTGTTCCATTAAAAACCAAAACAAAAAATGAACAGTTCTGCAAGCAACATTCACGATTTCTACAAGTTTTAGATTAACTTTGAGAGTAACATGTTACCTCTAAGTAAAACAAATATCATGTCTTGGAGACGTTATAGAGAAGAAACTAGGACATCTTTATAAAAATTATATCAGAGAGAAAACAGAAGAAATCTGAAGACAAAAGTAGGTATAAGAGAATATTTTAGGGAGCACGATCTCTCCATCCCTTTCAAAGTGAATTTCACTTCATGTGAAAAGTACCAGATTGACAGATGTAACCCTCAACATGAGGCTTCACATTCAGAAAATGCAGCTAATGTAGAATTTAGCAGCTTCTACTTTTAGTTGAATTTCATATTGGAGGCAGATTGTGATTGGCACTGGCTACTACCTTATTTCCTGGGGAGGTTTAAGGTGTTGGTTTTGACTTGTAAAGCTCCAAGTGTTCTGGATCCTGAGGAGTTCATACACTACCTCTTTTCCACAGCAATTACAATCAGCAAGGCACTCAAGCTATCAACCCACTGGATTAAATGGGAGGGGGCTGATAACATTCTCAATGGAGGCATCCTCAGTCCTGGAATAATCTTGAATAGTCAGATCCTGAAATTGAGTTCCTATGAACCACAGTACAATAGTGTCAGTTTGTTGAGGCCTTGTGCATGATACATCACATGGTTGAATACCGGAAGTGAGTGACATTTTGGAGCAGTTTAGGTTTCTGGACATTAATCCTCTTTCTTTGACCTATTTCTATTGATACTTGTATATGTGCCTAAAGCAATGGATGAGTGTATTTACAATACGTCTAAATGCATTTATCCATAGGACAGGTACTGCAGCAGCAATTCAAGCTTTTCCCACATCATACTTCAACCCTGCTCACAAGGGAAACACCTAGAAAAGTAGGAGGGTAATTCAGTCACATTGCCCTTGTTAAGCATGTGCTTAAGCATTTTGCTGAATTGGGGCCTTAGGCTTCTTCTACCTCAGTTCTCATCTATACAGTGGAGATAGGCACAGGGTGGGAGAAAGCAAGTACTATCGCAATTATAAACTCTTCAAGGGAGGGATCCTACGTATTTGTACACAGTCTAGTACTAACTGTGATCTTTGCTGGAGCCTTTTAGCATGACTGTAAAATAGATAATGTTGTTGACGACTAACTGGATAGCTATTTGGAATTCTGCAAACACTGTTTTTGCAGCATTTGACTAGCTGTTTAAAGCAGATTTCAGCAGTCCAGCTTTGACAGGAAGATAGTACCAAGATTAGCATAATCCTCTCCCTTTGTTTACATTCGTTTTTATGATTGTGTTGTGGTCTGGCTTGGGCATAGATTCAATTCCCCTAAATTAATTTTCCATTTGTTTGGCATTTAGTTTCCTTAAACATGCATACTTGTCTGAAACTCCAGGTCTCCATTTGAGATTCAATTAAATGATGAAAACGGAGGCTTGCATCTATTATGCTGGTGGAAGTAGAAGTGCACCCTGGGGATGAAGATGTGGGGGGATGTGTGTGCGGAGAGAGAATAGAGGGAGATTCCCAAGGGAAGGGACCATTGTGATCATCTAGTCTGACCTCCTGCATAGCATAGGCCATAGAACTTCCCCAAAATATTTCCTAAATCATCGCTTTTAGAAAAACATCCATTCTTAGTCTAGTCCCTGGACATAGAACTAATAATCTCTTATTTGCCTGTGTCTTTTAATGTTCAGACCAACTCTCTTCATTCTGTATAACGGACAGCAAGACATAACAATGATTCTTAGAATAAGAATTAATCACATTTATAAGTATCCAGAGAAAGCCAACCCATATGGAGTAGTATTTAACTTGTTCCTTGAATAGACCCATAGAATCATAGAATACCAGGGTTGGAAGGGACATCAGAGGATCATCTAGTCCAACCCCATGCTCAAAGCAGGAAGAGTGGCCAACTAATTCATCCCAGCCAGGACTTTGTAAAGCCTGACCCTGAAAACCTCCAAGGAAGGAGATTCCACCACCTCCCTAGGTAACCCATTCCAGTGCATCACCACCCTCCTACTGGAAAAGCTTTTCCTAAAATCCAACCTAAACCTCCCCCACTGCAACTTGAAACCACTATTCCTTGTTCTGTCATCGGCTACCACTGAGAATAGCCTAGATCCATCCTCTTTGGAACCCCCTTTCAGGTAGTTGAAAGCAGCTATCAAATCCCCCTTCATTCTTCTCTTCTGCAGACTATAACCCCAGTTTCCCCAACCTCTCCTCATAAGTCATGTGCTCCAGCCCCATTTTGTTGCCCTCCGCTGGACTCTTTCCAATTTTGTCCATATCCTTCTTGTAGCTTGGAGCCCAAAACTGGACACAGTACTCCAGATGAGGCCTCACCAATGCCAAATAGAGGGGAATGATCACGTCCCTTGATCTGCTGGCAACGCTTCTACTTATACAGCCCAAAATGCTGTTAGCCTTCTTGGCAACAAGGGCACGTTGTTGGCTTCTCGTCCACTGTAACCCTTAAGTCCTTTTCTGCAGAACTACTGCCTAGCCACGCAGTCCCTAGTCTGTAGCAGTGAATGGGATTCTTCCATCCTAAGTGCAGGACTCTGCACTTGTCCTTGTTGATCCTCATTAGATTTCTTTTGGCCCAATCCTCTAATTTGTCTAGGTCCCTCTGTTTCCTAACCCTACCTTCCAGCGTATCTACCACTCCTTCCAGTTTAGTGTCATCTGAAAATTTGCTAAGGGTACAATCCACGCCATACTCCAGATCATTAATGAAGATTTTAAACAAAACCGGCCCAGGACTGACCCATGGGACACTCCACTTGATATCGGCTGCCAACTAGACATGGAGCCATTGATCACTACCTGTTGAGCGCAATGATCTAGCCACCTTATAGTCCATTCATCCAGCCCATACTTCTTTAATTTGCTGACATCTGGCTCTATGTTAGTTGCTAAAGCAGCAAAAGTGATGGTGTTTGCCCATGCATGTTGTACAACATAGCATGATTTATGCTGGTTTCCAAAATACACTGACTGCCCTTTTTAATGATATGTGTTTCCTAAATGTCAAAGGAAAGTTTGAGGCACAAACTGCTATATAGATCTTCCATATATTCATTTATATATACGCTATGTACTCTTTTCAGTGTTTGATAGTGAGAGGACATTGTATAGGTTTTATTTGAGAGATTGCTTTCTTAATCCTAGAAATATGAAAAAGAGTGCATTCTGCAGACAAAATTCATTGTTTTAAGAAAAGCAGCTTACTAAAGATTTTCAAATTGCCAGTGCTGCACACTGCTACCTTTATACACATTCCTGATGCAAGATAATGCAGTGACATGGAAATGTTACAACAAGTTTAAATATGTATTTTAAAGGGCTTCTTACTTAAGCAGTGGTGCTTAAATAACTACAGTTTTTAAAAAGAAAAGGAGTAGTTGTGGCACCTTAGAGACTAACAAATTTATCTGAGCATAAGCTTTTGTGAGCTACAGCTCACTTCATCGGATGCATTGAGTTGAAAATAGAGTGGGGAGATTTATATACATAGAGAACATGAAACAATGGGTGTTACCATACACACTGTAACGAGAGTGATCAGGTAAGGTGAGCTATTACCAGCAGGAGAATGGGGGGGAAAAAAATCTTTTGTAGTAATAATCAAGGTGGGCCATTTCCAGCAGTTGACAAGAACATCTGAGGAATGGGGGGAGGGAGGAGAATAAGCATGGGGAAATAGTTTTACTTTGTGTAATGACCCATCCACTCCCAGTTGTTGGAGTCTGTTTTTGAAGTTTTTTTTGTTGAAGAATTGCAACTTTTAGGTCTGTGATCGAGTGACCAAAGAGATTAAAGTGTTCTCCGACTGGTTTTTGAATGTTATAATTCTTGACATCTGATTTGTGTCCATTTATTCTTTTACGTAGAGACTGTCCAGTTTGACCAATGTACATGGCAGAGGGGCATTGCTGGCATATGATGGCATATATCACATTGGTAGATGTGCAGGTGAATGAGCCTCTGATAGTGTGGCTGATGTGATTAGGCCCTATGATGGTGTCCCCTGAATAAATATGTGGACACAGTTGGCAATGGGCTTTGTTGCAAGGATAGGTTCCTGGGTTAGTGGTTCTGTTGTGTGGTGTGTGGTTGCTGGTGAGTATTTGCTTGAGGTTGTGGGGCTGTCTGTAAGCAAGGACTGGCCTGTCTCCCAAGATCTGTGAGAGTGATGGGTCATCCTTCAGGATAGGTTGTAGATCTTTGATGATGCGTTGGAGAGGTTTTAGTTGGGGGCTGAAGGTGACGGCTAGTGGCGTTCTGTTATTTTCTTTGTTGGGCCTGTCATGTAGTAGGTAACTTCTGGGTACTCTTCTGGCTCTGTCAATCCATTTCTTCACTTCAGCAGGTGGGTATTGTAGTTGTAAGAATGCTTGATAGAGATCTTGTAGGTGCTTGTCTCTGTCTGAGGGGTTGGAACAAATGCGGTTGTATCGAAGAGCTTGGCTGTAGACAATGGATCGTGTGGTGTGGTCTGGATCAAAGCTGGAGGCATGTAGGTAAGTATAGTGGACAGTAGGTTTCCGGTATAGGGTGGTGTTTATGTGACCATCGCTTATTAGCACCGTAGTGTCCAGGAAGTGGCTCTCTTGTGTGGACTGGTCCAGGCTGAGCTTGATGGTGGGATGGAAATTGTTGAAATAATGGTGGAGTTCCTCAAGGGCTTGTTTTCCATGGGTCCAGATGATGAAGATGTCATCAATGTACTGCAAGTAGAGTAGGGGCATTAGGGGACGAGAGCTGAGGAAGCGTTGTTCTAAGTCAGCCATAAAAATGTTGGCATACTGTGGGGCCATGAGGGTACCCATAGCAGTGCCGCTGATTTGAAGGTATACATTGTCCCCAAATGTGAAATAGTTATGGGTGAGGAAAATGTCACAAAGTTCAGCCACCAGGTTTGCCGTGACATTATCGGGGATACTGTTCCTGATGGCTTGTAGTCCATCTTTGTGTGGAATGTTGGTGTAGAGGGCTTCTACGTCCATAGTGGCCAGGATGGTGTTTTTAGGAAGATCACCGATGGATTGTAGTTTTCTCAGGAAGTCAGCGGTGTCTCGAAGATAGCTGGGAGTGCTGGTAGCGTAGGGCCTGAGGAGGGAGTCTACTTAGCCAGACAATCCTGCTGTCAGAATGCCAATGCCTGAGGTGATGGGGCTTCCAGGATTTCCAGGTTTAGGGATCTTGGGTAGCAGATAGAATACCTCTGGTCAGGGTTCCAGGGGTGTGTCTGTGCGGATTTGTTCTTGTACTTTTTCAGGGAGTTTCTTGAGCAAATGCTGTAGTTTCTTTTGGTAACCCTCAGTGGGATCAGAGGGTAATGGGTTATAGAAAGTGGCGTTTAATTTTTTGTTTTGAAATGACCATTTCAATTAAATGTTTTTTATCATATCAAAAAATTTTAAACCCAATCAAAATGAAACATTTTGAATGACCCAAAACATTTTTTTTAAATATTCCTTTGGAGAACTTCAAAATTTTCATTTTTTTCTACAAATAAGAATGAAGCCAACTTGCAACGTACATCCTCTGCACTGCTCAAGGTAACTGCTCAACTGTAGTGTTGGGATTAACCTCTTATATTCTGATGAAGATCTTACAAACTGTTGGAAATTCTCCGCTTGTCAATATTCTACTGAAACCGCCACAACTCTTAAAATGTGGGTCACCAGCCCTAACCAGGAACTTTGGGGACGTTGACTTTCCCTATGAACTAGAAGCTATCCAAGTCAAATATGGGATATATTCTCAGTGTCCTTGGACATATTTTCTGGGGGGACTGGCCCTTTTAAGACCAATAAATTAGAAGCGAAATAGACTTTTTTTTTTGTTTTGTTTTTCCCAATGCAGAATTTAAAAGAAAACATGGAAAAGCTAACCAGCTTGAAGCACGCTGCCTTTGTACAGAGATGAGGATTCTACCAGGCTTAATGTAGCATGATTGGTAAAAAAATATATCATACATTTGTTCTGCTGGGTACATGAGTTTCTTAAGGTGTTTCACAACCATTATTTTCCCAAATCAGGTGGACAGCAGCCCTAGGATGGTTAGGCTTATTTATACTCTGAAATGTGCATCCCAATATGGCTCTGGCAGCACAGCTATATCCTGGGAGGAAATTGTAGCCAATTTCTGGATAGATTGATTTAGGGAAAAGAGAGTCTCATTCATTTTTAAAGGCTATTTCTTTCTTCTCACTTATATCTCCTCTTTCTATAAAGATTTTCAATGCTAACCTGGTGAGGAGACTAATTGATTTCAATGGGAGTCATGTAGTTAAGATGTAGCACATCTTTTTTGAATATTTATCAGTTAATAGTTATAAATCCCTTAAGAAACATGGTGGGGTTATTATAGAAATATTCATAAACCATTAAGGAAACAGAGGTTCCCAGGCACTCCTACAATCTTTTTATTTTGTACAATGTAGATATTACTCTAGGTGTGTTTACTTTTAAGATAGCAATGAGATTTTTTTCTGGTGCTTTTTCTTAAAATATATAATTTCTGCACACATTGAATATCTTAAAAGGTCCAAAATAGATAAGTACCAATTACATTTTTTTAAGCTAAGGCTGAAAAAAAATTTCTCTGAAATTGCATAGAATGAGAATAAAGATTTCAATAAAACAGAACACTATTGAAAATTAATAGGCTAAATCAAGCACATGTCAAGGCAAAGATAGGGTATTTCTCAAATTTATTATAATTTCAGACTGACAATATGAAATTTGCTATACAAACGAAAGTTGATTGGTGTAGAAATCTGGATAAAGCTATTTATCTGTATTGCAATAGAGTCTAAAGACCTCAAGAAATATCAAGATCGTATTGTGATAGGCACTGTACAAAGTTCTACCCAGAAGACTTTACAATTTAAGGCCCTAATCCTGAAAACACATATGCATGAGTTTAATTACAAAATCATGTATAATACCACTTAAATCAATGGGACTACTAAGGTGTTAATCATATGACTACGGGGATCTAAAGAGATGAGACAAAATTTTGGATGGGAGAAACTAAGTACTATTATATTCATTTTACAGACAGAGAACTGAGCCACAGAAAGATTAAGTTTTTTGTCCAAGATCACACAGTACTATTATGTAAGACCTGGCAATTAAATCTAGAAGGTCAGTCCCAGTCCAGTACTTTAATCACAGATCACATTGTCCCCCATCTAATCTGAAATTTCATCTATGTTCCAACCAACTAGATTATTTGAAGATCAGAATCCTTCTTCAGTTAACTGTTTTAGAGAGTTCTGGTAGAGCTCCTGTCATAAATTTAAAGGGAAGGGTAAACCCCTTTAAAATCCCTCCTGGCCAGAGGAAAAATCCTCTCACCTGTAAAGGGTTAAGAAGCTAAAGGTAACCTCGCTGGCATCTGACCAAAATGACCAATGAGGAGACAAGATACTTTCAAAGCTGGGAGGAGGAAGAAAAACTAAGGGTCTATGTCTGTCTGTGTGATGCTTTTGCCGGGGGCAGAACAGGAATGGAGTCTTAGAACTTAGTAAGTAATCTAGTTAGATATGTGTATTGGTCTGTAGTCCTGTCTTTTCTTGGCCTTTCTGGCACACATCCTGTGTTCGGGCAATTTGTCTGTTACTACTCCATGGAAATGGGAACTCATGGCCTTAATCCCTCCAGACCAGTTCTGACTAGAGCTGGCTGTAATTTTGGAATTTGAGTTTGCTGGGTGAAATTAGTTTGCAGGGGATTTCGGTATTTATGAAATTGCTCTCATTATGATTTATAACTTAAGAAATCCACCACTTGCCAGTGAACTGGAGATCCCAAAAAATCTGATTTCAGAAATACCAAAATAGGTTTTTTTAAAAAAAGAAAATGTGAAAATGACATTCTTGTCAGCTTCATGGTTATTACTCAGGGGACAGCAGCCATGAAACCGACAAGAATGTCAATTTCAGACAGTAGCTCTGTGGCAGAGGCTTTGTGGGGCTTTTATATTTTGCAGGTGGATGCAATTCTGATGCCTGGCTTAAGAAATATGGTGCTAATATATTGCTTGTCTAGGCTATCAACAGCCAACATAAGTCTTGGTATCCTGAGCTATTTGTCCTGTAATCCTTGGTAAATCTTCTCTATATAGAGATTGTGGCACCAGTGTTTTATGCAAATATCAGCAATTATTTCCTGTTTAGGAGCTGACAGTCCTTTGACATTTATGGAGAGAAGAGTCAGTGCTGGTCCCAAGAAGGACCCAAGAAGGTGTCTGGACTTGGATGCAAGTTTTTGTGTTGATATCTTCCCTTGTTTGGTAGCATTGCAGTAATACAAAGTGGGAAAGTGGCAGTACGAGGTGTTTAGCAGGATTCACAACCTTTAAGGCTGACAAGGACCTCCATGTGGTGGCTCCTGCTGTGGTCCCTGGGATTCTGATGCTGACCGGGGCATTTTCCAGGCTCTGGCTCGGGGGCTGGAAGGCTCATTTCATGGACCCTTGTTGCCCGAAGATTCCCAGGTACAGCCAGAGTTCCAAAGGATGCTGCCAGCTAGCCCCAGAGCCCTGGGTGCCATTGAGGGTCTGAGGGCTGTCAGGCTCCCTTCCCTAGAGGAAAGCAGCCCTGATAGTCCTAGCTCCAGCTTTGGCCCCCAGAGCTGCTGCTACAGAGTGGGAGCCAGCTAGTCCCCCGAGGTCTGGCTGCAGTCAGGGCTGTGGGGGCTGGCAGACTCCCTACTGGATCTTTGGACCCTGAAACAGCAACAGGCTTCACTGCAAACCTACCAGTGTTTTGGTGAAAGATTTGTCACATCTGTAATAGATTGACATCAACACTTTGGTTCTTTGTCCTGCTTCTGAGTAAATTTCTCTTCTCCAAATCCTCTGTCTCTACAAGTTGGGAAGGTTCCATGCAGGTTGTAGCTACCCAATTGTTATGTTATGGGCTATATCTATTCAGGGACTGGTAGCCTTTAACAATCAACCTATTCAAAGCTGGGTGCACTGGTGATTCAGCCCCGGCCCTTTCAGCACAAGGGGTATGATGTAAGACAACTATGAGACATACGGACAATTCATAAAATTAAACTGGAATTCATAGGCTGCACATAGACAGATTCCCCAAAATGTCACTTTCACTTTAGGTTACTTCTTTTTTTTCCTGATAGAATATAAACTTGGACACTTTTGAACATTTTACCCGTTATGCTAAGTCCCATTTTCAAAAGAGACTAAGAAGCCTAAGTCTCATTGAGTTTCAATGAGACTGGAGCACTGAGGTGCCTACGCACTTTCTTAAAATTGGACTGAAGCTCCTAAATCACCTACAGTCTTTAGAAAAAGTTTCCCCAAGTCTAATATTAGACATGTCATATGTTTTTAAGAAAAGTTGGTCATGATGACGTTACTCCAATGAAGAGTACATAATAGTACTGATAAGAGCTGGGTGAAAGCTTATTATGGATTGATTTAAAACCTTATTGAGATTGATAGGTGTGAACACACCCTTCAGTTAACATAACTGTAAGGATAAGCTCCCACCTAAGATAAAAGAAGTTATGAACTTACCCAGGAGTTTTGAAGAGATAGGTACAGAGCTTCTGCTGAGAACAGACAGAACAGAGGGAGGAAGATGCAAAAAGAAGTAGCCAGTGGGCACAGTACGACTCTGGGGAAAGCTAGAGAGTGAGATTATGGGTCTATTGTCTAGAAAGGCTTGATGCTTCTTTTGATTTTTATTCCTTGTGTGTTTTATTCCTTGTGTGTTCAGACACATAGGACTTTGCACATTCTTTGTAAATAAAGAAAACTCCATCAAAGAAATACCTGACTAGCTCTAATTTTTACTCCCCAACTGGAACATACATGACAATGATATGGAATGGAGGGGTTGTAGTAGTGAGAGCTGCTTTATCTTCACTTTTATCTATCTACTTTTATTTCAGCTAATACCACACCCATTCACTGCTCCTCATTTCAGGTACTCACCAATATGTAACTTCTATAGTTCATGTCAACCTTTAATTTGATCACTTAGTATGAAAATATTGCTTATGTTTATGTCTACTGATGGTTATGATTCTTTATTGAGCATGCACTTATGCAGGGGCATGGCAGGAGTGTCCACTGGGAGCCATTGCCAAATTCTGGAGCTTAGACCAGCCCCACGGCTGAGTTAAAACTAGCTTGAGGATGAGGAAGCCACAACAGGTTCCTGAACAGCACCCCCATTTTCTGTGCCTAGAAGACTATGAGCATAGAGAAGAATATGGGAGCTGGGAGTTATGTAGGAATTTAATTGTAATGAATCTGTATGGGCTGGACGAGCTAAAAGGTATTTTGTTTCTATTCTCTACTATAGTAAGCAATCTACTTCCCAGCTGTGGCGAGAATAAAGAGCCAACATCTTCCAAGAGTGCTATCCATACTACTTTGTGAACTAGTCATTAAGATTACTTCAAAATGACTGATTCAGATCTTACTGCCGTTAGAAAACAGCATTGTTTTTTCCCCACAATCTTTCTATAAAGACAACAATCTCTCTTCATATAAAAACCAACACATAAAATGTGAACACATAATTACTTTTCTCCAAGGAAATCAGTTCTCTTTCATAAGATTAATTTTCTAGTGTGTTCGTATTTTTAAATATGGTATATATAAAAGACAACTGTGAAATGAAATATGGATAACAGCAGCATGGATTTAAGGATGCAAGAGTGCTTAAATAACCTCTTCCTAAAAACACACATGACCATGCAACTCTGTCCTCCAACTGTGATAACTGTAAATGCGCATGACATAATATGGAGAGGATAGAAAGTGGAACATAATGAACTCACCCAAAAGTATTGGGCTTAATCATTTAGAATAGATTGTAATCAATGACTAACTTAACTGAAACAATATTTTAAAAATGTCTCAAGAATTAGAGATAAGGTGGGTGAGGTAATATTTTTTTTTTATGGGACCAACTTCCGTTGGTAAAAGAGACAAGCTTTTGAACTGTATGGTCACCTGAAGAAGAGCTCTGTGTAAGCTCGAAAGGACGTCTCTCCCACCAACAGAAATTGGTCCAGTAAAAGGTATTACCTCACCCACTACATTCCAGGATTGTAATCATACATCCCACTAAATGATGGCAGGGAAAAAAGTTCAATATACATTCATAAGTGAATTGGTAGCTACTTAAGCTTCAGGGGGACTAGTCCAACCCTCATTGAAGTCAATGGCAAGACTCCCATACACTTTGGATCAGGGTTGCAGGGGTCACCTTTAAAAAAAAAAGTCTATGCCCTCCACTATGAAGTGAAACATATTTTAAGGAATTCATACATTCTTGATTTCTATATTGTTAGTCCTTTTTGCATCCTACTAAACTTACAAGAATGTCTGCAATTAGATAGGAGGAAATGATGAGAATCACATACTTCAAAGCATAAGTTTGCTACTTCCAGCATATTAGCACATAATTATCCATTATGGGTTGTTGTTTTTTTTTAAAAAAACATTTTTCTAGAAAGCATCAGCTACAGGGAGACTCAATGACTTAAAGGGCAGGGAACGGAACTGGGAGTCAGGAGACCTGGATTCTACTGCTAGTATAGCCACTAATCTGCTGTATGTCCTTGGGCAACTCGCTTAACCTCTGGTTTCAGAGTGGCAGCTGTGTTAGTCTGTATCCGCAAAAAGAACAGGAGTACTCGTGGCACCTTAGAGACTAACAAATTTATTAGAGCATAAGCTTTCGTGGGCTACAGCCCACTTCATTGGATGCATAAAATGGAACATATAGCAAGAAGATATATATATATATATATATATATATATATATATATACACACATACAGAGAAGGTGGAAGTTGCCATACAAACTGTAAGATGCTAATTAATTTAGATGAGTTTAACCTGCCTCTGCCTTAATGCATGGACCATCTCTGATGTATTTTGTATAATGCCTAGCATAATGATCTCAGTTCAAGCCTCTAGACATTACTGTAACCTCTTTCTGACAGGGGTAGATACATGCTGGAACAGTGCCTAGCACAATGCAGTCTGGTCATTGATTGTGGTTTCTTGGTGTTACCATAATACAAACAATAATAGCTATTGCCAGAAAGCGTATGCTGCACTAAATGAGCCAGAGGTCTGATTGATAGTTATCTCACAGTAGCCTTCACAGAGGGAGCCTTAATGACACGTCTCTCCTCCCTCCCACCGCACACTTTAGCAGTGGGAAGATGAAAATTACAACTCTTTATTTTATGAATAACCATTTTAAAGTGGATCTCTCCTTCCTTTGATTTTATGGGCATTTTTAAGATCAGATGATATTCTGTATCAGAGATGTACTCCAGCCACAGAATATGCAGTGTTATATAGGAATCAGATGGCTAGGCAATGAGGTTATTTGAAAATGAATAAATAATCTGAATTTCTAACACCTCAAATTCTGTGGGTGTTCAGGTCAGATGTGCTGGTTTAGCCCACTGTAAAGCTAGGAGCACATGCAAAATTCATATCTGGACTTCCATCCCTCATGCAGTTTGGAGCTCTTCAGAGCCAGGGATTTGATACAAGCCCATCTTTACATTTTATATTCAAAACTTTGAGTAGTGGAGGGCTGTTCTAGCTAATTCTTGTGTGCCGAATCAGCTCTTAGGGAAGCAGCATTGTTCCTGGAGACTGACAAAGGTTACCAACTCTTTAAAAAATATGAATTGGGTGCAGTGGGGCGGCTTTAAAGGAATGAGTGGTACAGCTTTAAAGCTGCTGGATTTTCTTTTTTTTTTAATTTTGTCTGCTCATCTCTGTCTTTCAGTGTAGTGCTTTTATCCAGATTAGCCCTAGGCTACAAAGTGTTTTTACCAAAGCTTCAAAGCAGGCAATTTATGAATCATTTTTATCCGACTTTGAAGGCACACCTGTGTCTTTGGAGTGACAATATTCTTTAAAGGATTGTTTGAGAAATCTGTGCTAGTATTAGAGAAAACTGAGTTAGCCAGTGAGCTAAATTTGCTACTGAAATACTCAGGAATGGTGGCTGCATATTGCCCAAACACTCCAGATTTGTACTACTATCCCTTCCAGTGACACTTTATTGTACTGCATAGAATAAAGTGAGTTACATATTCAGTATAAGACTGTGGATCAGCTTGGGTTTCCCTGCGTGTTTTCAAGTGCTCATTTCTGTGCAGAGAAAATAAAGGTGGCTTAGAGGAGAGATGCTGGCATGATTTAGTTTGTGTCTGTGCATGCCTAGAGTTCTGCTGAGCAGATGAAGTGGACCATGATGGCACTTGAATGGGATTAACTATTACTGTGGAGCTGTAGGGCTTGTGGATAGCCCTCTGCTCCCCTAAGGAGTATGTACAAAAATGCTTGTTATAAAGAAAATCAGTATATGCTGCCCCAACGCTGAGTTCCACACTAAAATGTCAGCAGTTTACAAAGGCATGTGACAGAGGGCACAGTGTGTACATATCTATGCCACAATGAACTCCAGTGGGTGCTCACTACAATTAACCAAAAAGAAAAGGAGTACTTGTGGCACCTTAGAGACTAACCAATTTATTTGAGCATGAGCTTTAGTGAGCTACAGCTCACTTCATCGGATGCATGCCGTGGAAACTGCAGCAGACTTTATTTATACACAGAGAATATGAAAAAATACCTCCTCCCACCCCACTGTCCTCCTGGTAATAGCTTATCTAAAGTGATCATCAGGTGGGCCATTTCCAGCACAAATCCAGGTTTTCTCACCCTCCACCCCCCCACACAAATTCACTCTCCTGCTGGTGATAGCCCATCCAAAGTGACAACTCTTTACACAATGTGCATGATAATAAAGTTGGGCCATTTCCTGCACAAATCCAGGGGGGTGAGGGGGTGGGAGAACCTGGATTTGTGCTGGAAATGGCCCACCTGATGATCACTTTAGATAAGCTATTACCAGCAGGACAGTGGGGTGGAGGAGGTATTTTTTCATATTCTCTGTGTATAAATAAAGTCTGCTGCAGTTTCCACAGCATGCATCCGATGAAGTGAGCTGTAGCTCACGAAAGCTCATGCTCAAATAAATTGGTTAGTCTCTAAGGTGCCACAAGTACTCCTTTTCTTTTTGCGAATACAGACTAACACGGCTGTTACTCTGAAACCTACTATTAACCAGTGACAGGAGACACCATATGGCTTGAGGAAAGCAGGGTACATTATCCTACAATAATGATGGTCTGTGCAGTTCCACATTCACCAGTATCTTCCAAAGCGTGTCAAACAATATATGTATCTAACACAAGTAAATAGCCCTGGCAGTTGAACCAATCAAAAATAAAATGTCTGTTGACTCCTCAGCTGATATATTCTTAAATAGCTGGAAATGATAACAGTGCAGAGAGACTCCTTCATCATCCACTGATAACACACAGGTTGATTATTAGTAGTATGGTTCAGAGCACTGCAACCTTCAGAATAAGTACTTATTTAAATGTATATAAAAGTGCCTGTCCAGCATCCTGAGCACATACACTATATGTAAAAATACAAACATTTAAAAATGGTTCTAGTCCAATCCCAGGAAAATATATAGACAGGCCTTCTGATGTTTAATTTTAACAGATGTAACATAATAAAACACCACCAATTATTTTAAAGAAAATGTTTATCCAATAAACACTAGAAATGGATACTTGTATCTTAGGCCTTTTCTGCACAGGGCAGTAATGTGAAGTACAAGGGTGTGATTTCTCACTCATACTAATGTGTTCCCATTAATTGGTCCATGTAGATCCTTCTGGCGTGCACAAAATTTCACTATTGTACTTTAAAGAAGTTGTTTGAAACAGTACCATGCTAAAGCACACTAGGGAACATTACAAAGAGATTACTCATTACAGTATGTACAAAGAGAACCCTGAGAAACCCAGATTTTTGGACAGCTACATAAAACCAAACCATTACTAAAAATAAACCCAGAAAACCCAGCAGAAGCCCTATATATATATATATATATATATATATATATCTTTTGCAATACACTCTGAAGTGAATCAAATCTATGTTTGTTTGGGCCAAAGGTGAGGGATAGTTCCAAGTCTAAAGAGAAATCTTTCATGAGATAATAGATATGAATACTTCTTATTAATTAGGGCTTATTTACTGAATTAGGGTAGTGCCCAGAAACTCACTCATGATCAGGGCTCCATGGTGTTAGGTGTTATACCACTAAATAGTAAGAGACAGTTTTGGGTTCAGAGACTTAACATTTACTTTAAAATGAAAATAAGTGGATGTAAAACTTAGAGACACTGCAGGATGAAAGATAAGAATAACAATGATTTTAACAGACAACTAGATATTTAAAGGTTTTATTTTTAATTACAGGATATAACTAAGAAAATTAATGACATATAGCTGGGCAATATTGCCAGTACCTATGACAAATTTATAATTAGGTCCATGAGCCTAGAGTAAAAGCTTGTTGTGCTATCCCAGCACTAATGGCCTTCCTGTATACACCCCCTTATATCCTATACTGCCATGCTATCCAGGCCACAATTTGGCAGTGTGTATCTTTAAAAAAAAAAAAGAATATCCGAGAGTGCAATAACTACTCACTAGCCAGCACCACTATGTAACCAAGGAAAGGAAAACTAAGAAGGCAAGAACAAGAGGTGCCTACACCATCAAGGTGAAGCTTCTTGACAACTTTTTCCATCGATTCATGTAAGGGGCATAGAAAACATATGCCTTGTGTAATTAATGATTTTCAATTTCTCCTGGCCCTCAACTATTAGAAAAGCTATCCACATCTGTTTACCCCAAAGTAGGAAGTAAAGACTTTAAGGAAATGGTTCATTTTATGTGAGATACTTTATCTAATAACCCACAGATTAGCCAAGGTTGAGAGTTTGACTCCCCAAGAAAAGAAACTAAGACAGCTAAATGAGAGTATTGTCACTCCTATAGGCATCATTCTCTCATTATTTGCATATGGATAAAACTTCTTTCTCCATCCCAACCTAGCTAAAAACTCCAAACAATTGCCTAATGTTAGGGGGCTTATTCCTTCACTCACTTACTTCCCTGGTCCTTCTCGCAGGAACAAAGAGCAACAATACTCGAAGTCCAAAGGTGCAAACAATTTGATGTTTATTGGGGTGAACGTCCAGCAAGTATAATTCCATTTTCCTTCCTTAGTGTCCCCCTTCCCAGCTCTGACACCATAGAGCCTTACCTGTGTTCCTGTTCCCATTTCCCCCTTTAGTTAAACATGATTCCAATTTCCCCATCCCCATTCCCTGTTCTCATTTCGGCCCCACTTGCCCCCTCACTCCCTGACTGACTGCAGACTATATAGTAAAACTTGAGTTCTGCTTAGCTAGACCTTAACCAATCATTTTACTGAAATTTAACTAACCAATCCTAACATATTGTAACATGATTATGTCACCAATTATATCCCACCACCTTAATTAGTTTACACCCAGCAAAATTAATTATACAGCAGACAGAAACAATCACAGAACCAGACAGAGACCATGCAAATAAACAATAGCATAGTGGGAACTATAATGACAAAACAATACAGAAGTGAGGATTTCACATCCCAGCTATTGACAAGTGAGTTCTTGCCAGACAGGATGCTATCAAACTAAGTTTCCTTTTACATCTTCTAGGCACTTCCCTTTCTCTGGAGGTGATAGGAATTATCAGGACAGGACTGTATTCCTCACAGCCCAATAGCACCTTATTTCAATGTGGCTAGTTTGGAATGTGAGGATGTGACTGTTCTCTTCCCAGCTTATGGCTGCCTCTGCTGCTTTGCCAAAGGCCTTAGCCTAAGAGCAGGGCCTCAGACTGTCTCAGTAAGAGAAGTACCTTACACTGGCTGACAGTGATTTTGATTCTCTCTTTTATACCTCTAGAACTAGCTAAGTGATGAGAATACACCTAAATTCTTAGCGTATAGGGCTTTACAGACAGGCCTGAATATCTGTATACTAACACCTAACAAGATAGCACCCTGTGTTCCTATGCAAAATGGCTCTTGAGCATCAAGAGATGGGTGGGGAAGCTGTGACTAAACAAACTAGAAATAACTGGATATGTAATTAAAGGTCATGTAGGGCACTCTTACTGTTACTCAAAAGAGATCCAAACCACATGTTTTCACCCCAAATTACAAACTATAATTTCTTTGCCTTGTAAATCAAATATACCATGGATAATCTGTTTTGCCCTGTTGTCATAAATATAAAGGGAAGGGTAAACCCCTTTAAAATCCCTCCTGGCCAGAGGAAAAATCCTCTCACCTGTAAAGGGTTAAGAAGCTAAAGGTAAACTCGCTGGCACCTGACCAAAATGACCAACGAGGAGACAAGATACTTTCAAAAGCTGGGAGGAGGGAGAAAAACAAAGGGTCTGTCTGCTGCTGCTTTTGCTGGGGACAGAACAGGAATGGAGTCTTAGAACTTTTAGTAAGTAATCTAGCGAGGTATGTATTAGATTATGATTTCTTTAAATGGCTGAGAAAATAGCTGTGCTGAATAGAATGACTATTCCTGTCTGTGTGTCTTTTTTGTAACTTAAGGTTTTGCCTAGAGGGATTCTCTATGTTTTGAATCTAATTACCCTGTAAGGTATCCGCCATCCTGATTTTATGGTGGTGATTCCTTTACTTCTATTAAAAGTCTTCTTGTAAGAAAACTGAATGATTTTTCATTGTTCTAAGATCCAAGGGTGTGGGTCTGTGGTCACCTATGCACATTGGTGAGGATTTTTACCAAACCTTCCCCAGGAAGTGGGATGCAAAGGTTGGGAGGATTTTGGGGGGAAAGACATATCCAAACTACGTTTCCCAGTAAACCCAGTTAAAGTTTGGTGGTGGCAGTGGAAATTCCAAGGGCAAAGGGTAAAATTAATTTGTACCGTGGGGAAGTTTTAACCTAAGCTGGTAAAAGTAAGCTTAGGAGGTTTTCATGCAGGTCCCCACATCTGTACCCTAGAGTTCAGAGTGGAGAAGGAACCTTGACACCTGTCAATATATCTTTCATCCCAAATTAGAAGATGCATGTTTGCTTGTGTTGTGAGTCAGAATTATATCCTTCTGTATGTGGATAGTTTATCTTGTTCTGTCGCAAACACTAACATGAAATGCTAATGTACAGTCAAATATGTATGAAGTATGTCCATCCAGTTGGAAGATTATAAGGGATTTTGTTGGTTTTCATTGTAAATAGTTGTGGCACTCTAGAATTGTATGTCACAAGGGAGGAATCTGGATTATTAAAAGAAACTGCATAAAATGGGGGAAATCCAATTAATAAGTGGACTAATATTGAAATAAAATCCTTGAAATGAATCAAACATAAAAAGTCTCCAATAAGAAAAGAATTGAAGAAATTTGTTCTTCAACAACAGCATCTTCTGGATACAGATGGAATCAGACAAATCAGAGCACTGAAATAAGAGCTCTCAATTGACAAATGTCCAATTGAATCAAGCAGTTTGCCTCCTGCAACAAGCCCTGAAATCAGGGTGTATAAAAGTGAGGTCACTATGTGGGATGCCAGACATGACTGAACCCAACAAGAAGCTGCAGATCCTACATGTGACCAACAACCAAACCAGCATGTGGAAAGGACTGTCCTCCATCCCAGACTTCAGAGGATAAGAAGAAGTGGTGAGATTTTGTTTCAAAGATTATATTCCCATTCTATTCTTTAATGTAAATAACAGTAAGTTATCTTGCTGAGTCTACACTCTCTAGTGAGACCTCAGGTAACAATATCTTAGATTTAAACTCCTTTTTTAAGTCCAAGCAAATTGACCCAAGAAAGGCTGGAATCATTACTTTAAACGATCACTCTTGCTATTCTAAACTTTGGATCAGTCCATTCAAATAGCAGGGAACAAACACTCAAAAGTGCCTTAAAGATAAGTACATCCTTCCTCTTTGGAAAAAATGCTGGAAGTGTGATAAATGTTTTAAGCACTAAAGAATTGATGATGATGTGTAAATGCAATAAGAAATCTTGGTGATTTGCATTGTGTTTGCTGAGCTTTAACATTAGTCAAGGAAAATTTCTCAGAAAAGTGTATTGATTTGTTCATTACATGTCTAGAATACTGGTTGTGTGTACACTTGAATGGTGAACTGTCAATTGTATACTAATATAGTTCTGGGTGAATTAATACATTGTTTGTTTAAGAGTAACCAAATGTCCTGATCTTGAGAAATACTGTTCAGATTAAAGTTGACCGGAAAAGAATCCAGTATTAAAACTAGTAAGCTAATGCTCCCTGGACTCAATAAAAAAAGGGATTATCCTATTAGATTCCATTCTGTATTGGCTATAACATTTATCCAGTTGGCAAACCTAGTTTGTTCAATTTCAGCTTTAAAGTCTGACTGGCACATTGGCAAATTCATACATATTGACCCCTTTTCACATTTACACACTGATATATAGATTGGAACAGTACAAGCTAAGCAGCATTCTGTAAGATTGTAATTTTTCTTATAGAAGAATGGCTCACCACTGCTACACCAGGAAGGTTGCAAGTCATCATGTATCCAAGTTAGCTATAGTCCATTTGTGCACAGATGTGTTGTGTGAATAGTCAGTAGAGTGCTTTCCTCTAAGTCTGGCACCAGGGTATTCCAAATCAACCCAGACAATCTAGGATGTCACTGTGATGGGGTGGACTAGGCCCAGAGGCCCTGTGCTGGAGGCCTCAGGGTCCTGCCACACTTGTCCCAGGTAAGGACCAGTGGAGAGGTCTTTCCAAACAGGCTAGAGTGGCTGCAGGGAAGCAGACAATCGGGGCCCAGGAGGTCCCTATAAAAAGGAGCTACAGAGTCAGGGCAGTTCCTCACTAGAGCTTGAGGAGCATGGATAGTGTGACTGGATGAGGGAACTGCAGCCCAGTGCAAGTAGGAACTGGGAGAGCAAGGAAGAGCTCCTGGCTGGCTGCTGGGCCTGAGATTAGAAGATCCCTGAGCTAAGGGTAAGACATCACTGAAGGCAAGGGCTTGGAGTAGTGGACGGGCCTGGGTCCCCCTCATAGGCCACTGGGGAATGGCCAACAACTGGACATCAGTAAAGCACCAGAAGAGGACTGAACTGTCAGGAGGCCCAGCTGAAGACTGGGGCCAAAACAGACTAAAAGGGCAAAACAATGGCCTCCAGGGAGGAAGCCCTAGGGAAACAGCCCGATGACAGTGCTGGAACTTGTTTAAAAACCACAGACACACCCAACCAGGGGGTGCACTTGTGAGAGGTGTGTACTGACCCTGTTAGTCACATATAATGTCCCTGGCAGATACTACCAATATTTTTTTTTCTGAGAAGGGTTTGGGTTACATAGTTCTCTTTGGTGAATAAGACTTGACTGCAAGTTTTCTTACAATTAAAGTGTTAAATCAGAAATGGGGAAGTTAAAATATCAAAATCTTGTAACTTCTTTCCAAACATTTGCTAGATCAAAATGATTTTTTATAACCTCTCATTCAAGCCATGAACCCTAAACTCCTGTCTAGAATACAGCGACCTCCTACTTTGCCCTTTCTGAACTTGTGTATTTTCCACAAAGAGCCAAACAAAACACAGCCCGGAGGATCACCTTCCTTGTCCACCAGTCTGACCAAGTCATTCACTCTGACTTCTTGAACTGGCTCCCACACCTCCCCATCTTGCATTCACACACCTTGCATTCAAGATTTTTGTGCTCACTTTTCAGGCCCTTCACAATTCTGTCTTTCCCTGCCTTTTTTTTTTTTCTTCTGTCTTTTTGATTCCCACCACCAATGCTGCCAACCTCCACTAAACACCTGGCATCTTTTTCCCAGAGCATCTCTGTCCTTTCTCCCATGGCCTTACACATGGAATACCCTCTCTGAACAGATCATAAAATAACCGTTTCCTTTGCATTATGACTCTCCAAAAATCAGGGGTGGCTCTACCAATTTTGCCGCCCCAAGCAGTCACCGCCGAATTGCTGCCGCCACAACAGCGGAGGAGCTGCCGCCAAAATGGGGTCTCCAGGGCTGGCTTGGACTTGCTGGAGCTTGGAGCCAAATCCTGGGCCCCACAGCTCTGGGCAGTGGGGCTCAGGTTACAGGCCTCCTGGCTGGGGCTGAAGCCCCCTTCAGCTTTGACCCCTTCCCCACCCGGGAACGTGAGGCTCAGGCTTTGGCCCCACCACCTGTGGCGGTGGGACTCCGGTGGATTCAGGCTTCGGTTCCTCCTCCTGTAGTCATTTTTCTTGTCAGAAGGAGGTCATAGTGCAATGAAGTTTGAGAAACCCTGGTTTAGAGAAATAATATAGTAGACAAGCAAAATGCTTTCTTATAACTTTGACCAAGAAATGAGGCAACACGCTTGGCAAAAAATGTACTAATCTGCACTTGGATGAAGATGTTTGCTCCTAAAAAATATACTGAATATATTGATGGTATAGTGGAGATGGAAATAGGGAATCTCCAGCAGATTCCTACTTTGGAGTTTGTTTAATTATTAATTATTATTATTATTTATTATAGCTACTATATGGCACTATTTGGTCCATTTGAAAGTGGGGGGATGCTCTTCAAAAGTACTTTTGTGCTTCAGGAACAAGTCAGCTCAGAGAGGGATGACTCAGCAATATCTAGAAAAGGGAGTGAAATCAAAGACAGGGAAATCATTCCAACATTCCTTTCAATAGGTCGTGTTCCAACGTTAAATACATTGTTATTGGAAGCCCCCTCTATCACACCACTGAGTAAACTGGATGAACAAAACCATTCAACCATTCCATTGTGCATAGTTTCATAAAACATAAACTTCTGTACTCCAAGACTGAGATCTAGGGTTTATTTTAACTTGCACAAAAGGACTGTTTAAGGGTTTGAACCACGGACTGCAATTGCTCACTTATTAACTGTTGTTGGTAGACCCAAGTCATATATGTTCTGGTGACCCTTAAGAAATACAACTGAATGTGGTTGGTTACTTGAAAGAAATGTGTTGCTATTTCTCCAGAGAAATACAAAAGGTATCAAAGTGTTTGTGTTTAAAAATAGAAGGAAAGGGACATGTATATTGGTAATGGTAAAGTGCACCAGAGAGACAACAGGAAATCTGATCTTTAAAACACAAGTTCAGAAAAGTTTTCAGAATGCAATTTGTTGTGAAAGTACTCTTGCAATTATAAAAACCAGCCATTAGGTGTCATTTTAACCAAAACATTACATATTACAACTGAAGCATATTGTGATGCTTGCAGGACAAATAAACAGACTCTTCAGCAGTGTAGTAAGACGGGATGATTTTAATATGTCTCTGCAAAGCAAGTAGAAAAGCCATTTTCATGCAACATTGGCTAGACATCCAGGCTACAACTCATAACTACTCTGCAGTCCTTATTATCTCCTTTTGTGGTCATCTCCAGGGTCTTGCATTTTAACCTCCCATGATATACCTTTGCATTGCTTCACACTATTGAGCCTCAATCTCTCCCCACTTAAGGGTTCGAGCAACAAACCATCTAAAGTTACAGGCATCACATGCTGTGTAATTGTGAGAAGGCGGATGTGTTAACATATCAGTTTATTCTGGCTAAAGTGCTAGCTTGAAACTTAATCTGGAACACAGATGGCTAGCAGTTGATCTTGACTATAGCTGTGACATCAGGTCTCCAAGAGAATAATCACTGAGACCATCCACATAAAATTCACCACTAAATTTAATATCCTTCACACGAGATCACTGGTATGGTAGTATCTTGCATAAAAAGTACCAAATCCAATCTTGTCTGCTGGTTGGCTTTCTGGAAGCATTCCTGCATCCATGATTCAGTATATGCCCAGAATGAAAACAAATGAGCATAGTCAGTCAAAGTAAATGACACCCTTGGCCACTCAGTATAATTTAGGTTGCAATGCCAAGCAACATAGCTGCTGGCAGGTGATGCTCACTGACATACAGATCTCGTTACTAGTTATGGTGTCAGGAGACTCAACCTGTCTCAATTTACTCTTCACTCTATGCTGTGGAACCCACTGTTCCACTTGCTGGAGAAGGCCTTTTGCCCAATGCCCATTAACTGCTGTGGGAGTGCAGGCTTTTATTATTGTCAAGCTGACACTGGACCGACTGCTGACATGTGACTTCTGTATGCAGATCTGGTAGTGGACCTGTGGATAATTGAATGTATTTAATTCTATATTTTGTGGAGCCCAGCAACTCTGAATAGCACTTGCGCAGGATCAGCATAATGTACACATCGCATATCCTGTTATATATACTTTGTCCAGTTGGAACAGGTTCTATAGATAGCCATGTTTTCAGAGAACTGTTGGCAAAGTGGTGGCTGAAAGAAAGGAGGGGGGTGGATGAAAGAGAGAGAGAGGCAGGCAGCAATCACTAGTGCATCTGGAATATTAAATCAGCTTTGTCCACTTGTTTTTCAGAGTACACTATTATGCTTACTACAGCCTCAACTCCCCTATTATGGTAACAATAGTCAGTATTAGATATCCTAGATACAAAATCAACAAGGAGCTTGTTACTGTCAGATTCTCCCTTCTGTCCATTGTGCATATATATATATATATATATATATATAATATATATGATGTGTGCCTTATGAGAGTCTTATGGCTATCATACAAGCCAAGTACTTGTGTACTCAGGTCCTGCTATTAAAGTATTTGGATTCTTCTGCATCTGCTAAGCTGCTATACAGAATATCTGCTGGTGTCATGACTGGCATAAATGTGTCCTCTCCCAGTAGGATTCTGATTTCAGAGCAGACAGGTCAGCTTCCTGTATAATGACTGAGGTATCCACTGGCATATCCACTTCCTTTACGGGTGACTACTCTAGTTGCTGCTGAGTACCATGGTGTCAGTTTTCATGCGGACATACTACAGGATGTTATATTACAGGAGAAAAGGGCATCAGGCCATGTATCAGGGATTTCAGTAACAATGGGAGAGCATGCAATTTTTCATCTGTGGTACCTCTGACATTGTGATATGGCATGGGTCATGAGCTTTTGTTCAAACCACTATGTACATCTCTTGTGCTGCCTTTTTACTATCATACGGTTATTGTGCTTGATTATTGTTCTAATACTGCAAGGTACTTTGGCTTGCTGAGAGATTTTCTGGCTGCCAGCTGGAGAGTGCAGAACTTGCCTACCATTGCATTTCCAAGGTGACATATTGTGTTTCTCCTGAGAATGTAATCTGAAACCCAGTTTGTATGGGTGACTAGCTGCCAGCACCCTTTTTTATACCTATCCCTTAGGTTGAAGGAGAATCGGTCACTCCTGCCAGCTGCATTACTCTCATCACAATGCTTGTAACTCTCCCAGTCCCAGTCATTCAACCATATAGTTGCCTTAAAATTGGCGTGTAGTGCAGGGTATTCCTACATGGTACTGTGTTGAATGAGAATGCACGATTGCTTTCTTTTTTATCGAAAATGCCATTGTCAAGAAAACTGCACTTCACTTTAACCCACATCCCCAAGTAATTAGTGCAACCATCCTGGTGAATAACATGGAAAAACTAAACTTGCTTCCAGCTGTTAGACTCCACCTGCTTTGGGGTAGCAGACAAATCTTGCAAAGGTTGATTCCACTACCTTTTCTCCAGTTCTCTACTGAGGTTGTATAGTCAAGGAAGTTATGGATGTCGCTAGAGCCATAAACATTTTAATAACTTATCTGAACCCGATTTCTCTTTTTCAAGGCTTATTAAGCTGATGTACCTCTGTGCCTTCCCTGGTTTAAATTAAAATTATACATGTAATATTTCATACCCGCTCAGTGTGTTAGTAAGCATTATGATCTCATACTAGGCAAAGTTCCCTGTAGTATACATCACTGAATTGGTGATATGTGATTATATATTCATGTGATTATTCTTCTTATGTGATTTCAGAATGACAATGGGAACAGACTGTGACTGAGAATTTGTTTGGTTATAAAAACAGCAAGGAGACCCATTATCATCTTCATTTAAGCTCTGTAGCTAGTCCGAATCGAAGTCTTTCCCACTTGAACAATATTACTTGAAGTGGATCAATGTTTTCTTGCTTATACTAACAGATTAGTTTAGTAAATTTAGTAAAACACACAACTAAATGTTGTATGCAATTTCTGTTGCCAAAATGTGCACACAGTACATAAGAAAAGATCTACTTTGCCACTGGAAAAAGATATACAATACAGGGAAGGCAATGACATTTTTCCTTGCACTTAAGGGAAACGCAGAATCCACATTCTGGATAGCAGCTAATGCCAAACAGACTAATTCTTAAGTGTAAAGGATGTTTTGTTAAGAAAAGAAAAGACCTGCCATATATGACTGAAATTTACTCATTTCTACTAGCAAGTCATATTTCATGACTGAATAGAATGGAATTTCATATAATATATTATTGGATGGAATATATATTGGATGAAATATATAATGCATCAAAACAAATATATTCTATTCAGGCAGAATTTTGCAACTGGTACCATTGATATAGGATGTTAATAGAACTAAAGCCTCTGCATGAGGGTCGTAAAGCTCCAGTGATTATGGACTAGATCAACTACTTGCGGATAATTTGAGACATCTTTAATTTGGAATGAATTGTTACAATTGCATTTGTACTGCAATAAGGGAAAGGTGGATTTATCAATGGGGAAAATTTATATGCTGTATTAAATAATTTCTAGAGGAAATACCTGTTTCTTGTGAAATCCAAACAATACATAATTTCTGCCTACCTTTTCTTAGTCTTAGAATATAATTTCAAGAAGCCAATATGTGATGCTTTCATTTTGTGAAAGATCATATTCACTTACTTAACACTGTCACTCAGAAACCAAATCTGTCTCCTTTTCCCAGAATCACTAGTAAATTATTTTAGGCCTGTTCCAAAGACCACTGAAGTCAATAGGAGTTCTCATTTGATTGACTTCAATGGACTTTTGATCAGGCCCTCTCTGTAATTATTATTCACGGAATAAAACACTATTCAGCATGAGTGTGTGTGGGGGGGGGTGGAATTTGGCGCTCAAAGAGTAATTCACCTGTAGATGGAAGATTTACCAAGAGCTCGCCACTGTTCAAAATTTCTTATAAAACTCTATTTTTAAATAAGATTGTACAGAGCAATCCTGGTAACAGACATCATACAGCTCTAAATTTTAATAAATCATCATGGTTTGCCACATTTTTTTTCAGTTTTCTCTTTCAGCATTAGTCAACAAGTTAGATCTAATTTTCTTCACAAACACCCAACTTTCTTCATTTCTTTTCTTGCACCAAACTCTCTTTATCAAACATGTTGAGCATAAGCTTTTCCCCACTCTTATTAATTTCTAGTAAACTTTAGAACATAACTTTAAAAATACAGAAACTCTTTACTTTGCAAGAAAAAAGTATATTTATAATCTGGGAAAGAAAAGGTAGATTATCTTTAAAAGATGGAAAAAAAAAAACCAACAACCCACAAACATTTTCCATTTAGACAAAAAAACCCCACAAAAAACAATAACCATTCCATTAAATCAGCCCAGAGCTCAAGTATAGAATAATAGTATTCCATTAGAATGTAGAATAGAATAGCTGCAACTAAATATTTTTATAACTTTGTAACATTTGCATATTTGTATCCATCTTTATCCTAATTATTTTCTACTTAAAAGATATTTCAATTACATGATGCCTAGGGACTTAGAGGAATGCGTGTGCTTCAAAGTGACCTGTGGCAGTGCTTTTACATCACCGGTGACGGGTGGAATAGCAGGTCAAGCAACAAATTACATTGCGGTAGAAAACCATTTATTTTAACAGGATAAAGTAACAGTGTTTGCAGAACTTATGGTTATGTACTTGACTCACCAGCAATCAACTATACAGCACAGTGTATTTTGTATTCATATTTAGTTTAGCAAGTGGTGTTATTTCTGACAAAACCATTTCTCTTGAACCAGAAAATGTACAAAAGTGGCTTTTTCTGAAAGTGAATATGAAGTCATTCTCTCAGAGATCTGCTTCCCTAATTTGTTGCTAAGATGAAGTATAGTATGACACTGAAGGGCGATAAGACAGGCTCAGACTGACTGGCAAAGCAATTGCGTAGAATCCTAATTTTGGCAGCATGAATTAAAAGTAGGACCTAAATTTCAAATCTGTCTCTCTTCAGTCAAGAAATTGTAAGGATTCATTTGAAAATCTGCCTTGGGATCCATGTTTAACTGCTTCATGTCGCACACTGAAGAGAACCCCATTTTATTTACAAATGTGGTATTTCCTTCAGGCAATAAGGAGCATAACTTAAACCAAGGAGATGGGAAGGGAAGAGGAGTGAGCATGCTTTGTATCAAGAATTTCGCAGTTTACAGGAGCAAGCTGCTCATTTACACCTTCAGTGACTCTTCAAAGTCTTTCGTTGTGGAGCAAGAAAATCACAAAGAAATAAACCAATGCTTCCCCAACTCCAATAGAAAACGCCACTTCACTAAAGATAAGAAAGTAAAGTCCCTACCCCCGGTAGGCCAGCAGAAATTGGTGGTGGTGGGGGATTTGACCCCATATAACCCTCTGTGTGTCACCCATGCTAGAGCCCTTTCCTAGCCAACTAAGGCATATAGACAGTACTCACAGTTGTGATGTCCCCCTGAGAGGTCAACAGGTTACCCTCTACAGTGGAGTAGATCCCTGGGTTGCTCAGACATTGCCCTTCCCCTCACTACTCATGTAAAGAATGCCTAACAGAAAAGACTAGCAGTCAGGTTTTCCCTCCCACCTATGGATAGTCTGGGAGGCCTGCTTTTTTCATTTCTCCTTTGTCCAAACAAAGGCAGGCTGGTTCTTCTCTCTTCTCTTTATTTGTTGTTTCCAGCTTACAGCTGGCAATGGCTTGTGCGGAGTGACTGGCTTGTTTTTCTACCTGATGCCTAAGTTACCAGACTTTTGGTGACTTGTCACCTTGAGTGAGGAGCACTGCTTTTGCAACTGTGTAATTCAAGTCTGTTGGGCTCCTCTTTCTGAACAGGTAAACTGGGATTTGTTTTTTCATTCCTATTTTTCAGAGAACAACTAAAACAAACAAACAAAAAAACGAGGAGTCCGGTGGCACCATGCCCAAATAAATCTGTTAGTCTTTAAGGTGTCACCGGACTCCTCATTGTTTTTGTGGATACAGACTAACCCGGCTACCCCTCTGATACTTAGAGAACAACAAAGGAGCAACTGAGTTCCTTACCTTCCTGCAAACATTGGACTGGCTGCCTACTTCTGGCTGATCATATTCTGGGAGTAGGACTGATTATCTTGGTATGTCAGTCAGGCTCCTAGTGCAGTAACAGAGCTGGTCGGGGTTTTTCAGTTAAATCTTTTAATTTGAAAATACTAATTTGTCAAACATGAAGGTGTTTTCAGGGAAGAGTTGGTTTAGACAAACTTCTCGTTTAGAAAACAAATTGGAAAAACATTGAAGTTTTCTAAATGGACATTTTAACTCTCAAAGTGAAAAAAAATCTATTTTTCAGTTGAAAACTGCTTTGGTTCAGAAATATAAGCTAATTATAGTCAACAACAAAAATAAAAAAAAGAACAACATGGAAACAAAACATTTCAGTTCACCTGAACCAAACTTTTTTTTTTTTTTGATTGTCAGTTCACAGAAAATTGAAATTCACTTTTCAGCCTTCTTTGTGACAGGAAAGGTTTTTTTTTTTTTTTTTTGAAATATCACATGTTCCCTGAATGGGAAGGATGTTTTGTGTTCACCTATACCCAGTAACTTCTTCTTGTCTTCTCTGCCCTAGACCACCCTGGTAATCTGGGTCTCAAGCACACCGGTTAGGCAGGCAGTTTCATTTTCCCAAATACTAACTCTGTTCATTGTCTGTCTGATATAGAAGTTGCTTCTCACACACACGCACACACACACACACACAGATGGCGAGGGATTACAGGGATTAATTACTAGAGGCCACTGTGATGGGTTCCCCCTTTTGGGGTGCCCCTTGGGACTGGGGTACCACTGAGTCTGCCTGGCCAACCAGGCCGGGCTCCCTTTCACCCTGTAATGCTGTGACAAGCTGCAGACACTCTCCCAGTCTCACACTTTCACCAGCAGACATGTAGAGACCCAGCTGCAGAAACACACAGACATTGAAATCAGCTCTGCCTGGGAAGGCTCTGCTAAGGAATTGCCTGGTATTCAAGTGCACACACCCCCTCTAGAGGATAAACCAAAACATTATACCACCTTGCGCTGCACAGAGAACTATACAGCGTAAGCTCATGAAATTTTTCCCTCAGTGTGGAGGGGACTAAACACAGCTTTCTGCTCCAAGTTAGAATTTCCACACAGTGGTTTCAAGTTTATTAACTACAAAAGATAGGTGTTAAGTGATTATAAGGGATAGCAAACAGGTCAAAGCAGATCACCTAGCAAATAAAACCAACACACAATCTAACCTTAATATACTATAGAAATTTGTTATAAGCAACACATTCTTACCCTACATGTTATTCTGGACAGATTACAGAGATTCTTGAAGGCAAGCTGTCCTTGCTTGCAGCTTAAAACTCCAGATATCCCTTTCACAGGCCAGACACCCTTTAGCCTGGTCTCAGCCCTTCCGCCGCAGCTCAGTATCTTTGTTTCCAGCAGCCTTCTTTCTTGGACGGGAAGTTAGTGAAGAACAAACCACAATGATCTCACTCCCTGCCTTAAATAGTTTTTTTTCATAGGAAGGGAATTCTTTGTTTCCCAGTTTGATACCCACCACCGGTCAGTGGAAAAATACTAGAATTATCATGGAGTCCACTACCAGGTGACTTGGTCAAATGACCCTACAGCCATAACTCCGAGGTTGTTAATAGCATCCCCAGAAAGACTTCTCAGTGAGTAATTAGCATCTTCTAAGACCTATTGTTCTCCCTAATGACTCTTCCCAGTGAGATATCTAGACTGATTGCATTCTGCCTAGTAGATGTTCTCCAGGTGTAAACACATTTGTAATGGATGCATAGAAAATATTTGTAACTTCAGATACCAAAAAGATACATGCATAGAAATAGAATAATCATATTCAGTAAATCATAACCTTTCCAATGATATTTCATATGACCCCCCTTGCATAAAATACATCTTAGTTATGCCATAGTCATACCATTACAATATATTTATGAGAGTATGGGGCATAATGCCACAGCACCAACTAGAGATGAAGCCTCCATTTTGCTAAGCCCTGTACATACACAATTAAAATTAAAAAGACAGTCCCTATACCAAAATCCTAACAATTTTTAGCATATGATGAGAGACAACAGATGGATGCAACAAACAAATGGGGCAGGAGGCGGGGGGGGGGGAAGTTAATCAGTGAAGTGATCATGTTTTATAAAATAAGCAGCAATTGCAGCATGATCCATGGTCTAGCCATTTTCCAGGGTGGCATAGGCATCAAAACAAAGAGAAGTTTTAAGAAGGGATCTGAAGGAGGATAAACTTTACTGACTTTATTGGGAGCTCCTCCTGAGTGTGAGAGGCAGCCCCGGAGAAAAAGCTTTGAAGGCACTTGAGGAAAAATTGTACTAATGGATGATCAATGGCATCACTGGAAGAGTGGAGGTGGGGGTTGACAGATCAACAACATGTTTATACACAGGGTGAAACTAAGCCATGTTAAATTGAAAGTCATGTAGCTTGGGTTTGTGGTGGAAGAGGACACACCAGAGGGATGCAGAGGTATGAGTGGATCTCTTAGGCTAGTGAACCAAGATGATGTCATGAGTAGCAACATTTTGAATTGTCTTGAGAAGAATGAGACCACACGTCCGCAAGTCAGCAGTGATCAAGGTGTGAAATGACTAAGACACAGAAGTGGGAAACAGGACGAGGAAGAGGGGCCAGGTAAGCAACACTGAAAGAAAGAAGATGATAGTCAGAGAGGGAGTTCAGCAATGGAGACTGAGTGGAAAACCTAATCCAGAATTGTAGGTTAAATAGGGAGGTGAGACCAAGGATACAGGAAGTTAGTAAATCAAAAGGAAACTTTATTGGTATGAAATGCTGAATTGTATATTTTCTTCTCTCTACCTGCCCCCTTGTAGGACACTTGATAGCATAAAGTTTGTTTTTCTCTTTTGACTGGAGTGTGTGCGTGTGTGTGTGTGAGAGAGAGAGAGAGAGAGAGATTGAGGGCAACCTGTGTGTTGACAGGGACCTACTATGTGGAGTTAAGTAGGGGACAAATAAGAAAAATGTCCCAATTATATGAAATACCACAAATCTAGATCTATACAAAATTCTAACATGTGCAGTTCTAATAACCTCTCTAATTTGGAGTTTTTGTCTACATGTCACTAGTCATTGATGTGTCAACAAACAAATGATTGGTGCATGTGACTCCCCACCCCTCCATAGCTATGCCCCTATTCTCAACAAGAATATTCTAGAAAACATTGTATATCAACTGAATATTCAATAAAATGTGTCAAAGCTTGATATGAAATATTTGGTGAAGTAAAATTAGAAGTGATCATTGGAAGCCCAATAATTAAAGCAAATACTTTCATTTCACACTGAACATTGAAGATGGGCAGGAGCTGGATTTTCCATTTAATGGGAAATGCCACAATTCTGATTTTTTTTTACATTTCTGAAACAGAACAAAACAAATTTCCTATGAAAAGAAATTATCCCAACCTTTTTTGTTTCAGGTCAATTGAAATGTTTGGTTCTCCTTTAGTCATTTTAATGCTGCTATTAAATAATATACATTGAAAAAAATAATTTCAAAATGGAAAAATCTAAACATTCCATTCTAAAAAGTACCAAATGGAACACTGACTTTTATATTTTTTAAAATGAAGTATTATTAAAAACAGATTTCGGCAAAACCTTTCATTTTTGACAAATAAACATTCTTTTTGTTGAAAAATGTTTCATTTGAATTGTTTTTAAGCTTTACTGAATATTCTGCCCAACAATTTAACAAACCAAAGCTTTATATTACTACTAGAGAATCCCCAAGCCTGTGCTAGGCAAAGTACAAATGTATGGTTCCTGCCTGGATGATCTAAACAAAGAAGACAAAGGGTGATAGATAAGGAATTATTATATTTATTAGAGCTGGGCAGGATGATTCATGGAGGATTTCAAAACTTAAACAGTTGCCGCAAAAGGAGATGGAACCACAGGTACTAGGAACCTTGGGCCCCCAACCCCAGCGGGGTTTGCCTGACTAGCTGACACAGACCCACTGACACCAGGTGTGCTGCCATGGATGGGTGGGTGAGATGGCAAGAAACCAGGCATGGATCCATTGGAACTCCAGTGAAATTGAACAGTCTCTGAAAAACATTTTGATTTCACTAATTTGCAAATTCAGATGAAACATTGTTTCACTAGATTTTTTCCATCTAGCTCTAATTATTTTTCCCATCGCACAGGGGAGAACACTCAGCAAATAAAGTCCAGATCCAAAGAATATTCAAGTCAAAGGGAGTATATTGATTTCAGTGGGCTTTAGCAAAGCCCTAAGTGACCTGCTGAAGATCACACAGTAAATCTGTGCTGGAGCTGTGAAGTCTCCTGAATGCCAGTTCAGTATCTTAACCACAAAAAAGAAAAGACTATGGACAATTGATTTTTGTGTCCCCCTCTTAGATATGTACAGTGACTTTTAATGATTTTTGGCTGTATTAAGCATCTATAATTTTCTGTTATTTTAAGAGTGCCTTAGAAACAAATGAGATACATCAGTAAAATAGCGATTAGGAAAACCATATTTTTCCTTACCTTTTATTTAGTAAAAGGCATATGCAAATGATATTCCTGTTACCTACTTGCCAAACTACATAAAAATATTGTAAGTGCTTGGAGGACACCTCAGGACATACAGTGTCTGCTTTTACAAAATTAGTAGCAATGACCTTAAGTAGCTACTGCATACATTTTTTTTCCAGAAGCTTGTATAATTAATACCTCAGACATATGCAACACCATAGCTGAGCTCAAGAGGCTTAGATCTTTTCTAAATCATCCTGATTTATGTAGACTTAGATGCTCTAATTGCTGTTTATCTGACATCAAATCCTCTTTTGATTCTAAATGAGCAGCACTGCTGAAAATTAGGTTTCTTGCAAACAAGAAACGTGCAAAGCTCACCAGTGGCAAACCCCACAGTCCTGAATCCTTGAAGAGAAAATACATAATTGAGGCTAGTATTATGCATGCCTAAAGCAATAGGAATTCAGGGCTGTGGCATTCCTCTACAAAGAAATAACCAAAACAATCTACATTAAGCCTTGACAACTGTGATATTTACCAGTGGATCACACAATTAAATACATACTCCTGACCATTGGAGAGCTGTCTGCTTGACAACTTCACAGCAATTGCAGTCATATCTTTCCTAGTAGCCACAGGGAGAGGATCAGACGTACTACCCAGTGTCAGTGCAATGGAACGAGTGGCTGCATTGTACTTGGAACTAGTTTGTCTCATTTCCTGCCATCCTGAAATGTGCCTTGCATTCTTAATTGCATAAAACCAGGTTCTATTAACAAAACCAGGTTCCATCTGTCCCTGAGTCTTTTTTTCAGGTCCAGTCCTGCAGAATCACCCTATGCAGAACTCAGAATCTGCAGGTTGGAAACCCATAGAAAAACAGGATCCTTGGAGAGAATCCCTTCTCTTTGAAAGAAGGCTCCTGATCTGTAGGCCAGAGCCCTCTAACATTCTCATTGAACTGGAATCCCATTGTCAAATCAAAGTCAAATAACTGTGCGATCAAGATGGCCCACTTACGTCAGGGCATATTCTGCACAATTCCTATGCCCTTTCATGAATACAGTTACAGGGACAGTACTTTCACTCCTACAATCAGGACATAGACAAATTCCTACTAAAGCAACAAAATGCAGTAAGTGGAACTATGGGTAAACAATGTTATAGATGATGTAAATGAAGCTGGCCAGAGCTGGCCTCCCCGCTTTTATTCCCTAAAGATGGAGCAGAGAGTACCATCTCTCTAAGCTATCTAGCTATGGGCTGTACAGTGAGAATATCCACAATGCTATGGGTAAAGACATATAATACCCAGTAAACCCACAGACCACATGCATATAATGTAAGTTGCTTGATGGAGCTCAGGTACAGCAAAAACAAGTAGCACTACATGCCAAAAATGCACCAAGTCAGTGAAGAATGATTAATCTGTAGGGCTGTGAGGCACAGGACCATCATAGAAACTGGTATTATGGTCTTTTAGAATAATGTAGCCACTTGATCCTTCATGAATGAAAGCTCATCTTGGAGACTGATCAGTTGAATTTATTTAATCTGAGATGGAACAGTGAATTCAGTGAAATTTATGGGTGTTCAGCATCTCTGAAAATCAGACCAGTTTTATGTAGGCTTAAAATCATAATGATTTTCCCAGGCTTAAAATCATGTGCCTGGGAAAATCATAGAGCCTTTTAGGAACTTAAGCTCCTGCACAATGAATGGGGGTAAGAGACAGGTGCCTTAAACTGTGATCCACAGAAGTCAGCACACTAGGCAGGGAGCCACTTAAACTAGCCAATGGGAGATACCAACCCCAGGGGTATGTGCCAAGCCCCATCCCTCTCACAGGCATAGGCTCCGAAGTCTAGGCTGCAGGGAGGTACCCATTTCAGCTTGTGAGTCACAGCTGGAAACCCTTTTTGGCATGAGGTCCCTTATGCCATTGTAAGGGGAGGCAAGGTGGTTGGGATAAGGAGGAGGACTTCTCTTATAACTTTTAGGCCAGTGATTAGGATATTCTCCTGGGATGTGTGAGGCACTCAGTTCAAATCCCCCTGCCTAATGCAGAGCAGGGATCTGTCACCTCTAGGTGAGTGCTTTACCCATTGGGCTACTGGATATTGTGTTGTGGGGAATTCCTCAATCTCTCCTATTTAAGCGTTTGCCCTGTGGATAAATAATTAGTATTACTGGAGCTGGGAAATCAAATTACTGTGCTTTACATGCACATGTTTGGAGTTTTGGCCCCGATATTTATTAAGAGCTGTGAGATTCTTCAGTGAAAGTCCACAGACAATAAAATATCAGGGTATTCTACCCTTATTCAAATGAAAGGATTTGACAATTTTATATAAACCAGTCAGGCACTTCAAAGAGTGTATTCCTAGGGATCAGCATTTAGCCAGATTCATCCCTGATGTAATTCTACTAATGTCAATGGTATAAAGTCAGTGAAATTATACAGGTGATAAATTTGGATTCATTACTACTATATGTGTGAATGCTTTAGTCAAACACAAGTTATTGGGCTCAAGACAGTGGTAACTGGATGGAATTTTTTGGCCTTTGTTATATAGGAGGTCAGACTAGATGTAATGAGGCCTCTGGCCTCAATCTATGAATCTATAAATACCAAGATGTCAATCTCCAGGACAAAGGCAATTCTCTTGTTTACTTAAATCTCAATTGCTTGCAGCTAGAGTTTTAGGCTGAGCAACAGAGCTGTTCAAAAATTCACATTTTTTTGAGGAGAAAAAAGACTTTTTTAACAAACCAAATGTATGCAAAATTTCTCATTTTCAACTAGGTCTACTGACCAGTAACTTGAATACTGTAGGTTTCATTTGAAAAAAAAAATCATGTGAATATCAGTAGTAATAATGCATACTGTGGTTTTGTATTACAATGTTGGTGTCACCATTTCATTGTCAAAAAATGTTACCAGCTAAGGAAAGTGTACAGTAGCTCAGAGAAATGTGGACCCAAGCAAAAATTCTGTCATTTCTGCATGTTACAGTCTTGCTCTGCTTTATGTAATGATATGCTGAAGTGATAAAATGACAGCTAAACTCCAAACCTCAAAGGAATGTATATTAATTTTCAGATAAAATGGAAAGCCTTTATTCATTTATTTTGAAGCTTTTCCAGATGAAATTAAAGTGCAGGCTGACATAAATCTAATATCTACCATTAGAGGATAGCCTCCTACTATTGCTGGATATTCTAGGACTACAAACAGAAGGGTGATTGGCTTATCTATATTTGCATTACATTATACTTTCCAATACACATGGGGTGTAGGTCACCTTCTATTTTATGTGAATTACTCCTGTAACTCTTTATGACTAGTCACTTTAGGGCTCAGTTATAACTGAAGTCTCAGTCTTTGATGTGGGCCACAGTGGCTGCTCTTTTACCCTATGGGGGGTACAATGAACGACCAGCTACAGAGTTAAGCAGGGAAGAGGCAGGGTGTGAGTGGTGGATGTGGTGTGCTGGGGAGAGGAGTATGGTGCAGAATTTGTTTCTTTCCTCTTTCCCTTTCAGAAAGCTTAGTGTTTCTGTAAGGACTAGCCTTCAGGAGTCTTGTTCTTCCATTCAAGGAAATTAAGGACTGTTGCTGTGATTGTCTCCTATCCTAAAAATGGCCCTGCTGTTTGTTGTTGTTGTTTTTGGAGACCCTTCAGCTCCCATTGATCTCACCTGGAGATGTGAATGCTCAGAACCTCTGAAAATCAGTCCCTTAACTCAGGCTGCTACTTCATATACCATGTAGTGTTTTGTGCCTCCCTCTAGCAAAATTTCCCTGTGTTTAAAAGTTGAATGGTCTCCTATCCTTTATGGTTCTCTATATTCCCCCACACACTTATCATTTAAATTCTTAGGTCCCTTTTGCAAAGTCCTTAAACAAACTAAGAAAAAAATCTCATCACCCAGAAGCCCTAGGCAAGTGAAAATGGTATCTGGGGAGCAGAAGTGTCAAGTTGCCAATTAGCTGGTCAGGGGCAACTTGGGAAGCTGGAGTTGGAGTTAGTCACAGCAGCAGGACTGAGCTGCCAGTCATACAGGAGGATGACCAGAGGTGTTGAGTGGGAGTGTGGCAGAGAACTGAGCTGCCTCACAAGGTAGGAGGAGAAGAGGCTTGCCAAAGCAATAAAATGGAGTGGTAAGTTAGAGGGGGAAGGGTTGAAGAGAGAGGAGCTGTACAGAGTATTAAAGCTGATCTGCCAATAAGCACAGGGGTGGAAGAGGGGGGTGAGTAGGGCAGTAGAAATGACCTGTCACCGAAGAAAATGGGAGCAGAGTACTAGAGTGGGGTTTTCACAAATGGGAGAGGGATGCACCAAGATGATGCCAGTCACACAATTCATGCCTCAGAAGAAGGGAGTGGGACCAGGGAGAAGTACATTCCTGAGCATACCTGAGATTGAGCCTGTTTGAACGTGTTTGTTCTTAGTGCTCAGAACAGTTTCTGGTGATTGGAGAGAGCAGAAATTGGATGCTCCAGCTGCAGTTAGGTAGCTCAAAAGCAATGCAAGCAACAGTTTAATTTCCCAGTCAAGCCAGAATAGGCTGTGTAGCAAATTTTAGAGCCTAACAAACTTAGCAGCTGCAGGACACAATTTGATTTGATTTTTAAGATGATGAATAAGCTGCAGTCTGTTATATCTAGACACAGCGGAGAAGGAGATTCGGACACAGAGGAGATCATTTAAGCACAACTAGCTGCCCTGGAAACATTTATTGTTCTGGCTGCAAAACTGAAACCAAGAGGTTTTTCACTGGAGAGGGAGAAGAGAGCTCAAACACTTAAAGGGACAGAACATCACAGAGTCTATTCAAAGACACTTCATTTTGCCAGAAAGGCAAATCATGGTTTAATTTGCCAATCACGCCAGTGTAGGCTTTGTAGTAAAACAAACAACAATTTGAACACTTATTGCTGCAAAACAGAATTTGATTTATTTCTAGGTTGGAGGTGGTCTCTAATATTTTGTTTGCAATTGCAAGTATAGTTTCTGCTGCTAGAGTAAGGCAATTTAATTTGCATATCCGTCCTTGACTTACCCACTATTTTAAACATGCTTATTATAACAATTACCTAAACAAAGATTCAATTGATTTTTAAAATACTTGACAAACGTCTGGAACACATCAAACCACTCTTATGAGTGAAACCAAAACCAACCATCAGTATGTACCAATGGAGGGTAATGCTGAATCAGACCCTGCACTAAGTTAATGTAGAGGAAGCACATAGCATGGAATAGTATGCCAAGCACTATCAGAAATTGGGACTTGGACAAACTTTCTAGAATTCATGGAAAGCTAGGTATGCATGAGGTCCACAACAGAACAATACACTATCTTATGCAGAAAGCATGATAAGATTTCTGACAAGGGCAGTCATCTTGTAAGTGGGCCTAGCACCCTTAGAACTGATGTACATCGTAGTCCACACTTCCTGCTCTCCCCGTCCCCTTGGTCTAAAACAGCCACCCTTGCGCTACTTCCAGGTGGTCAACTGGGTGTGGTCAATATTTGCACTTTACTTTAAGCTGTACCCAAGGGGAAGCTAGAAAAAGTGATCAGAAGAGTAAAGAATCACATCTGTTTGCAGAGTGACACCAGCAGAGACTGCAAAGGAGTGGGGATATATATGGGATGCAAGAAAGGCTGGGGAATCAAACTAAGGTCCAAGAAGAGAAGCTGCAGAAGGAAGGATTGTATCAGAGTTTTTTGAAGAAAATTATTGCAAGCGTCAGAGTATCAGGATAGAGTCAGCACAAGGAACAAGGAAGGGTGAGGTAAAGTATGCACTGGATCATAAGGAAAGAGGGAGAGTCACATGGGGATCAATACATGGAACACGAAAGATCAGCTATTTGAATGTAATGTTATTGTATCCCAGTAGACATTCTTACTGGTCCTGTTTTTGATTATTTGGCTGCATTCTCTATAGCTGTAATTTCTCTATGTCATACTGAAAACAAATCATGCTCACCTTTCTAATATTTCTCTTTTGAGGCCTCTTCAAATAGGATCCCTTCAAATAGGCTTGTTAACTGCCATACCTAGGAAATGCATTTCTGCAGCACAGCCTGCTCTCTCATGCTGGTGGTGCTCTTTCTAATTGTTCACCCAACAGCATGCTTACCTTTCTGATCAAGCTGTAATGATAACTGCTGAATATAAATACCCTGGTGGATAACAAATGCCTAAAAGCCATTTCCATTATGTCTTGTTGTGGCTACATATGATCCAGTAAGATAATGCTCCTGTTGGCTAACTACAGTACCTCCATATATGTATGAACTTTGGAAATTAGAATGGTGCTACCACTGGTTTTGTCCCCACAATTAAGCAGAGGACCTAACCAACCTTTTAGCTGATATTGCTCACTGTTTTGAGTCCCCAAGCACTTACACGCTGCAGCCTTAAATCCTTTGATTCTTATAGGTTTCAGAGTAGCAGTCGTGTTAGTCTGTATCTGCAAAAAGAAAAGAAGTACTTGTGGCACCTTAGAGACTAACCAATTCATTTGAGCATAAGCTTTCATGAGCTACAGTTCACTTCATTGGGAAATATATTTCTAGTACCCAATTTAAACCTTCCCTCTATTAATATCAGTTCATGTATACTAATCTTCTTATCCTGTAATGAAAATAAATTAATACCTAAGTTTCATTGTGTCTATATCTATTTGCATTTTGTGTGTGTGTGTGTGCTTTCCTCTAAAGTACTAAGATGCCATCTACTGCATTAAGGAATATATTTTGTTTATCCAAGAATGGATCTGACTTTGCTCTCCATTTCAAGCCATGCTGTCAAGTGGAAACATTCAGGGTAATTGTCTTCCTGGGGAAATGCTGCCCAGCAAATATCCTGCTACTGGGGAAGTTTAAGGACATCTTAAAATAAAATAAAGGTAATTTATTATTTTTGTTTTACAGTAACACCATAGCTGTAATCAACGCAATCAAAGTGCCTTTGTCCTAGCCACTGTGCATGCATATAAGAGACAGTCCTTGCCCTATTTACAGTCTAAATAGATATGACAATGGGTTGGAGAAAGGGAAGTATGTCAGTTTGACAGTTGGGGAACTGAAGCACAGAGATTATTAAGGATATAATTTTCAAAGGCGTCTACATTACTTAGACTATATTGTAATTTAATGTGTAATCCTACCCACTCTTTAAATTAGCTAATGTGGGTTACAATAGCAGTGAAGATGTGGCAGCATGGAGCCTGGTGTGACCTACTCAGGGTCCCTAATGGGCTTGTACCGGGGTTGCTAGCCTGCTTTGTGTCTTCACTGATATTTTTAACCTTTTTTTCTAATTAAATCTAGCATGGGTATGCCTACCCCCACTATAATTACACCTTAAATTGCAATGTTGATGTACCTTAAGTAATTTGGTCACATGGGAAATCAGTTTCAGTATGATTGGGGTATACAAACCCAGCACTGACTAGGGAACAGTTAATGAGCTACTGTGGACTCTGTCAGCCCCACACCACTTCAACTGCAAGACCAGTCAGATTTGGAGGGAGCTGTTAAAAGGAGAGAGCCAGATCAGATGAGAAAAGGTCAAGTGGGATCTCCCATGTTACCTCCCTGAAGAAAGGCCTGTCTCAGTCCAGGACCCAGTCCGAGACTGCTAGATGCCAGAGCCTCCTGAGGGATGGTAGGCTTCGTGTGGGACTATTGTGTTCCCTTTTTGACCCAGGGTATTTTTTTTACACTTCTATAGAAGATCTGCCTATGGATTGAATGACATACACCCTCGCTCCCACTTCCCCAGGAAGGTAATGCCTGCCTGGATATAGACATCTGTTGATTTTCCCCCTAGGAGTCCATGTCGTGATTTGTCACGAGCCCTGAAGTGTCAGGGTCACAGTCAAATACAGCTGATTTGAATTATTTTTTTAAGAGAAAAATGGCTTTCATCAAAATGGAGATTTCTGCAGGAAAATGTCCATTTTTGATTGCATTGTTCAGGTCTTGATTGAACTTTTGAAATGTTTAGCTTTTCAGGGGAAGCCTGAAAACTTCTGAAGAAACTTTTTTCAACTAAATCAAAACTTGTGTGAGTTAAAAAGTTTCCCTGGTGACAAAAAAACATTTCCTGACCAGTTCTAATATGAATATAGAATTTCTGGGTTACTTTGTTTCTACTACATGGTAGTGCTTTACCATAACACCATTCTTCACTTTGGGAATCTCATTGAGACTTGGTTCTGATCCTTGCATATCTAAAAATTAGACTCAATGAGCACCACTTTCCAATGGATCCTTTCAAATTTAGAGGTTCCTCCCAAGGGTACTATAGTAACAACCAACAAAAGATGGGTTTTTTTGTGTAATGATTTCATCCTTGAGCATGTCTTACCATGCTTTCATTGAGCAAGCTCTGACAGTTCTTGGGGTTACGTTATACTAGAGAATTTTAAAAATCATATTTCATGTACCTCAGGTATATGTTAAGATCAGATGGTCTCATAAGTGTAACACAACTATAAATCATGCATCTAGATACTGTTAATTGTCATACTCTCTCAATCATCTTGAACCATTCTTTATATTTAACAAAGTGGTTAACTTTTATTTAAATGAAATCCTAGTGGGTGCTTTATGGTTTAACAATGTAAAATAATAAGAAGAATAAAACAAATAGGGAAAAAGAGAATTGGTAACAGAGAAGAAGAGAAATGCAGTGAACTGGCAGAGAATAATAGTGCTACCAGTGAGTGCAAGTGCCCCAATGGAATTAGAAAGAGGTCCAATCACAGAAGACAGACTGCCCGGTAGAAGTTGTAAAAGGCTTCTATAATTACAATAAAGGTCCGGATTCACAGATGGTATAAATGGGCATTACTCCATTTGCCCACTTACACTAAGGATCTGGCCCATAATGTACAAAAATTGGAATTGGCCTAAATTACGAAGTGCATACAAAAACTGAATTCAAATCCAAACGTCCAAAGTGTGGAGTTGGAAGGGCTTCAGATTTGACTTGTGTCAAGGTTCCTCCCCCACTCTGAACTCTAGGGTACAGATGTGGGGACCTGCATGAAAAACCTCCTAAGCTTATCTTTACCAGCTTAGGTCAAAACTTCCCCAAGGTACAAAATATTCCACCCATTGTCCTTGGACTGGCCGCTACCACCACCAAACTAATACTGGTTACTGGGGAAGAGCTGTTTGGACGCGTCTTTCCCCCCAAAATACTTCCCAAAACCCTGCACCCCACTTCCTGGACAAGGTTTGGTAAAAAGCCTCACCAATTTGCCTAGGTGACTACAGACCCAGACCCTTGGATCTTAAGAACAATGAACAATCCTCCCAACACTTGCACCCCCCCTTTCCTGGGAAATGATGGATAAAAAGCCTCACCAATTTGCATAGGTGACCACAGACCCAAACCCTTGGATCTGAGAACAATGAAAAAGCATTCAGTTTTCTTACAAGAAGACTTTTAATAGAAATAGAAGTAAATTTGAAGTAAAGAAATCACCTCTGTAAAATCAGGATGGTAGATATCTTACAGGGTAATTAGATTCAAAAACATAGAGAACCCCTCTAGGCAAAACCTTAAGTTACAAAAAAGATACACAGACAGAAATAGTTATTCTATTCAGCACAATTCTTTTCTCAGCCATTTAAAGAAATCATAATCTAACACATACCTAGCTAGATTACTTACTAAAAGTTCTAAGACTCCATTCCTGGTCTATCCCCGACAAAGACCAGCATATAGACAGACACACAGACCCTTTGTTTCTCTCCCTCCTCTCAGCTTTTGAAAGTATCTTGTCTCCTCATTGGTCATTTTGGTCAGGTGCCAGCAAGGTTACCTTTAGCTTCTTAACCCTTTACAGGTGAGAGGAGCTTTCCCCTGGCCAGGAGGGATTTCAAAGGGGTTTACCCTTCCCTTTATATTTATGACAACTTGTGACTGAGCCCAAGTCACGAAGTTAGTAAGAGAATAAAAATCTGGAACAAAATTTTCAAGAGTTTTCTGGGGGGCAGAACATAGAGGAGCAGAGGGTTTGTACTGTTGTCAGAGATTATGTGCTACAACTCCAGGAGGTGAAGTCTGAGGGTATGCATAGGTGTCTGTAAGCTATTTTTGTGCTCTTGGCATTCTAATCTGGCTGGGGGGCTGGTATGAGCTTTCCCCAGAGGAATCTGGAGCATCTTTATGGCTATTCTGCTACATCCGCCCTGCAGCCCCCTGTATACTGACACAGCTGCAATATAATGGCTGGTGCAGGGCGTGGGGAAATTCCTCCCAGAAACTTGTATTTCACCCTTTGGTGCAAAAGGTGAAATTGCATCTGTGCATTCATTTGATTAAAATACTATTTACAAATATTCTTTGTCACTGGATCAAAACCAATTTTCCTATGAGACCCCCTACTCTTTGCAAGTTCATTAGAGCAACAGAGCTGTGCTCCATTCCAGCCAGCCATGTAACAGCTCAGTACTACCACACTGACGAAGCAAAAAGCATGCTGTGCCAGTGTCATAAATATAAAGGGAAGGGTAAACCCCTTTGAAATCCCTCCTGGCCAGGGGAAAGCTCCTCTCACCTGTAAAGGGTTAAGAAGCTAAAGGTAACCTTGCTGGCACCTGACCAAAATGACCAATGAGGAGACAAGATACTTTCAAAAGCTGAGAGGAGGGAGAGAAACAAAGGGTCTGTGTGTCTGTCTATAGTCTGTCTTTGTCGGGGATAGACCAGGAATGGAGTCTTAGAACTTTTAGTAAGTAATCTAGCTAGGTATGTGTTAGATTATGATTTCTTTAAATGGCTGAGAAAAGAATTGTGCTGAGTAGAATAACTATTTCTGTCTGTGTATCTTTTTTGTAACTTAAGTTTTTTCCTAGAGGGATTCTCTATCTTTTGAATCTAATTACCCTGTAAGGTATCTACCATCCTGATTTTACAGAGGTGATTTCTTTACTTCAAATTTACTTCTATTTCTATTAAAAGTCTTCTTGTAAGAAAACTGAATGCTTTTTCATTGTTCTCAGATCCAAGGGTTTGGGTCTGTGGTCACCTAGGCAAATTGGTGAGGCTTTTTACCAAACCTTGTCCAGGAAGTGAGGTGCAAGGTTTTGGGAAGTATTTTGGGGGGAAAGATGTTTCCAAATAGCTCTTCCCCAATAACCAGTATTTGTTTGGTGGTGGTAGCGGCCAATCAAAGGACAAAGGGTGGAATATTTTGTACCTTGGGGAAGTTTTGACCTAAGCTGGTAAAGATAAGCTTAGGAGGTTTTTCATGCAGGTCCCCACATCTGTACCCTAGCATTCAGATTGGGGAAGGAACCTTGACAGCCAGTAAGAAAAGAACTAAAGGGCACAGTAATAATTCTGATTTGTTTTACAACAGAATCTACTTTGATATTCATATAGGTGTCCAGTTCTCAGGGAAAAATAGGATTGGCTGAGCAGATCTATGTGTAATGAAAGATGGGCTAAAAGAATGACAACTCAGGGCACTAATGAAGGTGCTTTCTGTCAGGTGGTAGATGATTCAAGTTGAAATTGTCTGCTGGGATTTCTGGGACTTCCCAAAGCCTTTTACTAACATTTTATGTTAGTAGAGGTTTAGTTATTTAGTGCGTGTATAGTCATCTAGCCAAGCGATGGCATCTTCAGTGGCATGGCGCAGTTCTTCTAGGCCACAGCTGAACCTAGTCAGCAGGCATTCATCGACTGTGCGTCATCGTTATGTTGCGCCACAGCAGCACAAAGGACTGTCATGAAGGCTCCGGCGACACTGGTTGGCTGCACAGAGACCTTGCCCGGTCCGGAACCTGTTCAACAGGGCCCATTGGTGACGGGGCAGGTCAAACCCAGGTGGGAAAATTGTGGGGTCGGTTGGGGATTATAACAGATATCCATTCTTCTCGCCAGAGTGTTTCCGCCCTAACACCACAGGTGCGGTGGATGAGACCATCATGGGCCACGTGACAGCAAACGTGCAGCTGGTGGTTTAAAAAGTTCATTGTATAGCGGCAGGCTTGAGTTGGCGCATACGTTATCCAGTAACTTGTCGGTGGCAACCTCTCCTCTGATATGAGGAGGAGCAATAATATTGCTCAGAACTGGGAGCCATGGGAGTGGAGTCAGACACAGGGTGCCGGAGATAATACGCATGGCAGCATGTAACTGCGTATCCACCAGTTTGGTGTGTGACGATCGACTCCAAACTGCTGTGCAGTACTCCACCACCGAATACGAGGTGGCAAGAGCTTACATCCGCAGAGTTGGAGTACGGGCACCCCGTGATGAACCTGCCAGTTTGCTAAGAAGATTGTTGCATGTCTTAACTTTAGCTGCTGTCTTCTTCAGGTGGGCATGGTAACTCAGTGTGCAATCTAAGGTTACACCTAGATAGACCCATTGCTCTTTCGTCTCCAAGCACTCATCTTCTGCCCCACAGTGAAAGTTAGGTTAGTGAAAGATGTTGATGGACTCTCTGCAGTTCCTCCATAGCACAACCAAGTGATATTTTTCCAGGAGCTATATGACTTTAATGCACCTTGTGAGCTAAAGCTTTATGGTACTTTTCAATATCGTACTCAGTGCAATGAATTCTTTATCTATCTATATGGCACTAATCACTGTAGCATTGTTGGGTTTTGTGTCTTTGGGAAGCTGGTAACTGTATTCATAATAGAGTTCAAGATCCCCTAATGCAGCAGAGTGGTGCTCATCATGGTTTAGGAGAAGGCATAAATAGTTTTACATCACTTTTCTCTCCCCAAACCTGGAGGCTGCCAGGGGCCAAATTATCCAGAATATAAGAACAGCTTCAGGAGATATCAGTTCCCGCACTTAGTGGCAGCAGCAAGGTGCCACAGCTTCTCTAGTAGTCCCTGATTTTCTCCCAGGGGCTTCTTCCTCTTCCTTCTCCCCCTTCAGCAGGAGCACTGCCTCAGGGACCACTGCATCCCTGTCTAGACTATGAATACTTACTTGCCTTCAGGTGCTTCTGAGTCCTAGGGAAACCTAGGAAATTTCCCTGCAACCTGCCTTCAAAAGGCAGGACCGTGCACAAGTACTGGTTTTGCTGTACTGTCAAAATTATATTTTAACCCCTTCTCCCTGCCCCACACTCACATGCATACCAAACAACACTGAAAGTGTGCAGATATACAATACATGTATCCTAAGCAATGCCCGCGTGGATGATCTATGGCATGCAGAGGTCTTATTTTTTCCCAGGGTAGAATGGATGGGGATACAAATAAAAAGCTGCTCAAAATTTCAAGTGTGCCTGAGCTCAGCTTCCACTTCTGCAAAAGCAACTTTGTGCAAGCTAATTACTTGAAATTGCCCCGATCCAGTCATCCAAAGCTGAGGGCAGACTCAGTAGTACTCTGGGGGCAGAAATTCATTTTCAATCAATGAATTTCTTTGTTTGGTCTCTCCAGCACTGAGGATGGGGCAGTCTGTTGCCTAAAGACACAAACCCATGTCATATGATAAGACTTGTAAGGAATTCAACATAGCTGATGATAAAAAGGGAACTTTCTTTAGCAAAGTGTAGGTGTCTATAGTAATTAGAATTGTTTGAGTTATTAGGAACCTCATAGATTTACTGGTTATATCTGTGTGGTGTCTCAAGTTTCTCCCTGTGTAAGGGAAATGTATTGACTACAACTAGTTGTGCAAATTCTTTTTTTCCTTCTGCAAATTCAACAAACAATTTTTTTTCTTCAGAATGTTTCAATGTGATATCCAGGAACCTTTCTGTCATAAATCACAGAACTGAGCAAACTGTGTCATTTGTCCTATACAATACAGGCATTAGCCAAGAAAGGTTACACACGCACAGCTTTTGTGTGTTCTCATTCACATACAAATGATGGAATTTGCAAAAATCACTTGCAATCAATTTGTATGTAAAAATATTGTGTGTGCTAAGTTGTCTCTATTATGTGCACAAATGTTAGTATGCCAAAATATATGCATACACACATAGAGGTTGTGTTAAGGCTTCTTTAATATCTCCAGTATTATTACTGTCTAAATAAATTAAGTAATTACACATTCAGCTCCTAAATTTAAAGCTATCAGGAAATCTTTATACTTCACAAATGCAGTATAAAAGTCACAGTGCAATTAGAAGTGAGTCTACATATTTACTAAGACTTAGAGAGCTCCTCTGATGGATGAGTCAAAACTACAACTATGAAAAAAATCTAATGCTTGTAAAACATAAGTTATACACAAAACACAAGGACATCACAAATTTGTGACCCTAATCACATTTTTCCCTCATAGTACTCAAAACATATTTTATAGTAACACATAAACCAGGGCTTGTCATGCGAGTTGCAACATTTTAATTATCCCTTAACATATTGTTTCCTGTTTAAAATATCGTAAATATTAATGTAAGTGGAGCTGATTAATTAATCTTCTTAGATGAAAGCATATTGGCTCATTAATCTTTTTTTTTTTAGTTTACATATAAATATCTATTATGTTGAGCTAGTTTTTTTTTAAAAATAGACTAAGTATATGACCCTAAAGAATTCAAATGTTATTGAAGTATGATAGCTATAGTAGTTATAGTCTTCATGTGAAATATTAAGAAAAAATGGTATCAGAAGCTGAATTTATACTTTTTGCTATTGAACTGTATCCTCAATTCCTTGGGTTTATACTTTTTACGGTATTAGCTAATGCCTTGGGACATATTGTGATCTTCAGTAAACATTGACAAGGGCTGCCACTACCCAGTGATAATTCAGAAGCTGTGAAGATATCCAAGCTAAATGTGTGGGTTTTTTTTAATTGTTCTAGGAATTGATGAGAAAATGAAATCTATTATCAGGTAAGTGTTATAGGAAAACTTTTATGATAGAACATTTGCTTAAATCAGTGGTGCGGGCCGAGGGACGTACTGACCGCCACTTCCAGCAGCTCCCATTGGCCTGGAGCAGCGAACCGCAGCCACGGAGAGCAGTGATCGGCCGAACCTGCGGACGTGGCAGGTAAACAAACCGGCCAGCCCACCAAGGGCTTTCCCTGCACAAGCAGAGGAACAAGATTGGGAACCACTGACTTAAATTTTAAAAAATCTTTTACAGTGAATAAATGTTATGGAGACGATCTTCAGCTGTGTAAATTGTCAGAGTGCCACTGAAGTCAATGGAGCTCTGACAAACAATTTACATCGTTTTCTATAATTGTCTATACATTTATAGAATATTTTAAAACATAGATGCCTAAGGTAAGGCCCCAAACCCACATTTAGGGACTGAAATGTGAGTGGCCTGAGTCTGAGAAGTGAAAAGCAGACACAAGTCTCATTTGAAACCAACACGAGCTGTAGATGCTCAACACCTTGACAAAAATTATGAATTTATGAAATATTAATTAACTTAGGAGCCTAATCTTGGGCAACCAGGTTTGAAAACTTTGGCTATACGGATACACCATACGCACACAAACATTTACAAGAGTGCATGTGTGGCTCTTGTGCATGTAGATATGTACTAACAGATCCTTAAATGCCAAACATACATTTGTGCTATTTTACAGTTCCAGTGTTTTGCTTTGTGTTTCTCTCATAGGGAAGACATTGACTTTCCCAGCAACAACAACAAAAAGCCACCGCACCAGGGCCCTTCAAAGATGTGCTGATGAGATCTTGGGGCTGTTTACATTTGCCATGCAAATTTGAAAAATTCAAATTGTCTCCTGGTGTTTAATCTCACAACTCAATTTGTTTTCAAGTCCTGTGTTTAGCAGCTGTGCAGCACTTCGCTGCAGTTTACCAGCCCTGAAGAAGGGAAGGGGAAGAACAGTAAATGACAAAAAGAACAAATCAAACCCCACCCCCCATCCATCACACACACCTGAAAGATCTTAGACTGATCAGATATCGGGAGGAGGAAATTAACTACCCTGAACAGTTACACTCAACCTACTTTCAGTTATAATTGAGAGGGAAAATGTGTGAGTCAGGTATTTTTTGGAACTGGACCATATGTGAAGCAGCCATTGCCAAGCATACTTTGAAAAGTTGTTAATGGCATAGAACATGTTAGCAAGCAATTCCCCCCTCCCTATCCCAATGATTGTTTTTTCTACCAATTTATTTTGAAACATCTGTTTCTGGAAGATTTTTTAAATGCCAGTATGCAAAGAGAGAAACTACTGCTGTTAGAACAAAGCATGAGGATAAATGTGCTGATGTGACAGCTAGTTTGGACTGTGTTTCTTTAAGCATGTATGAAACACTTCTTCATTCAGTGATCTAAATGCATCAGTCAGACCTCTTCTGTGGCTTGTCCCACTAATTTTATTGTTTTCCAGAGTGGTGAAAATTAAAGTAGTGCATAACAGAAGATTCATGACAATAAGAAACCATTCTGGGTTGGGTCCAATATTGATGGAATATATTTTGTGATATTTTCATATATTTTGTGTGCAAGCAAAATTCTCCAGCCAACTCCCAGACAAAAAATATCAACTGACCCTTTTCATTTAATAGCAGTGCACATTAATTAGTGCTGTCTCTTATCTAGGATGCAGACCATTTCATTTCCCAACATCAGCAATTTAGTCAAATGAAAAATATGGGTCAAATACTGCCCTTTATTTCATCTAGGTAATCCCATTAGCTTGAATGGGTTGCTGTAGTATAATCTAGGGTAGAATTTGACAATGTGATTTAAATAAAAAAAAAAAACTTTCTCAAAATGCCTATCAAAGGCAAAATCCTCAGTATATTGCAATGATAACACAATATAAAACAACTATATCTTACAACACTAATATTTTATTGGCAAAAATAAAAAAAATGTTACTTGCGGACACAAAAAAAATGGTGCTTTGTAGAAACTGGCCTTTAGGAGCCAATTACTCACTCAGTTTCCTAACTGATAAGCTACTTTGCAGAGTGGTTATCCGTACATTTACACTTGTATCAACAGACCAAATATTCTCTCTTTAATGAAAAACTTGGTTTAGAAAGTCACTCTGTATTTAAGTAAATGCAATTCTACCTATATATTACAGAAAATATTTAAATAGTAAGACACAAAGCATTAGTTAGGTAAATAGCAAGCAGTGACATCTTTTCTATTAAACATTTCTTGTCTTGTTACCTTATCTCAGGAGGACTAGATGACCTCCTGAGGTCCCTTTCAACCCTGATATTTTATGATTTTATGATTCTTACCTACCACCCACCCTGACTTCATTTGTCTGTCTTATCTATCTGTTGTGTCAGACACCGAGAGACTGTAAGCTCTTTGGGGCATGGATTGCCTTCTTTGTTATGTATTTGTACAGTGTGGAGAATCACAGGGTTCCAGACACTCCATAATACATGTATATGACAGTTAGTATGCTCTCAATTTCATATAAAGGTGGCTTATATTGCAACATACAGTGTTATAAAAATTTAAAGAAATTAAGCACACGGGTCAATATTTTTACACCCAGGTGCCTAAACTAAAGTTTCTCAGTCCCTGAATAAGAGAAAGAATGAGCTAGGTATGAGTAGGATTGCAGATTTTTCATGACATATTTTTAATGAAAGAAATGGAGCTCCAATGGTAACTATGGTAAGAATCATTCTTTTAGGGGGAAAAAGGGTATAAAATCATGGGTCTGAAAATTCAGCTATTCATACCTCTTTAAATACCTTTTAATATTTAAATATTAAATCCCTTAAATCCCTCTCCAGTAGTCTTCCTACAAACACAGAAGAAAAAGTAAACTATTTTTTTTTATGTTAGCAAATAATGAAGTAAATTGTAGTGACACATTTTTACATATAGAGCCAGAGAAAATGGCAGGCATCTGATATGGTAACATTTATTTATTTATTTTAACATTTATTCTAGTACAAGACCTCACACATAGAACGGTTTGATGCTTTGATGGAGCAGTGGTCATCCTGAAATACATTTATATATGCAGAAAATGATCTTTCTTTGTCAACTCTATTTAGTGGCAACATCAAGCACTGGATAGCAATTACAGCAAGTTTTAGCAAAAAAAAAAAAAAAAACAACAACAAAAAATTAGGAGTCCTTGTGGTACCTTAGAGACTAACAAATTTATTTGGGTATAAGCTTTCTTGGGCTAGACCCCACTTGATCAGATGTATGAAGTAAAAGATACAGGAGCAGGTATAAATACATGAAAGGATGTGGGTTGCTTTACCAAGTGTTAGGTCAGTCTAATGAGATAAATCAATTAACAGCAGGATACTAAGGGAGGAGAAATATCTTTTGAAGTGGTAAGAGAGTGGCCCATTACAGACAGTTGACAAGAAGGTGTGAGTAACAGTAGGGAGAAATTAGTATTGGGAAAAATTTAAAAAAAAATTAGGTTTTGTAATGACCCAACCACTCCCAGTCTTTATTCAAGCCTAATCTGATGGTATCTAGTTTGCAAATTAATTCCAGTTCTGCAGCTTCACTTGGAGTCTGTTTTTGAAGGTTTTTTTTTTTTTGAAGAATTGCCACTTTGAGGTCTGTTATTGAGTGACCAGAGAGATTAAAGTTTTCTCCTACTGGTTTTTAAATGTTATGATTCGTGATGTCAGATTTGTGTCCATTTATTCTTTTGCATAGAGACTGTCCAGTTTGGCCAATGTACATGGCAGAGAGGCATTGCTGGCACATGATGGCATATATCACATTGGTAGATGTGCAGGTGAAAGAGTTCCAGATGGTGTAGCTGGTGTAGTTAGGTCCTATGATGGTGTCCCTTGAATAGATATGTGGACAGAGTTGGCACCAGGGTTTGTAGTAGGGTTTGGTCCCTGGGTTGGTGTTTTTGTCGTGTGGTGTGTAGTTGCTGGTGAGTATTTGCTTCAGGTTTGGGGGCTGTCTATAAGCGAGGCCTGTCTCCCAAGGTCTGTGAGAGTGAGGCGTCATCCTTCAGGATAGGTTGTAGATCCTTGATGATGCGCTGGAGAAGTTTTAGTTAGGGGCTAAATTTGTTAGTCTCTAAGATGCCACAAGGTCTCCTCTTTTTTTCTTTTTTCTTTTTTTGCTGATACAGACTAACATGGCTACCACTGAAACCTGTCAGCAAGTTTTAGGAAACTCGCTTCCTCATTTCTCCAAAACTGGTAAACATTCTTACATTGCGTTTCATAGACAGTGTTGACATATTCACCCTGCATGATTCTGTTATCTTCAAAAAGTGGAAAAGTCTCAAATGCATCGTTCTCAGGTATGATGAAATACCTCGCTTGATTTTGGTCAAATACCTTCAAGCATTGAAAAATGCTGCTGCAGGCTGACAAAATCTGGCAGCAGTTACTCGGTTTCGATTTTTTCAGTGCTGTTAAGCAGTGCTTCTCTGCTCATTGCATGCTCACATTCATTTGCACTGCTTTTGGCCCAGATTATGTGGTCACACATGTCACATTCACATTTTGTAACCAATATCACAGAATTTTCATATTTTATCAAAGTATGCATGACAGGAGCTGCACACTTCTTCAAGATGTTCAGATGTTCAAGAACTGCTGGTGACTGGCACAAATTGATATTTACAACTCACAAGCTGCTTGAGAGACCCCTCTCTCCTTTGAAAAATAAAATGTTGTCCTCTGCATGGGATAGGTGAAACAAAGCATCATTAAACCAGCTGTCCAGTGTGTTATAACTGGAATGGGTGGAATACATTGACTCTTGACTTTATCCTCCAAGTGCGGGATAGGCATGCAAATACTCATTTTACTGTGATTATCAGGGCATATACTTTTTCAAACTTTTCACACTACACGTCACCTACCAAGTTTAACAAATGAGAAACAATGTCACATGCACAGCTTTCTGAAACAATGGCTACGTGCACCTCTCCCAGGTCTTTATTCATTTGTGGTTTTGTCTGTCACAAGAACAGTGATCTGGTCAGAGGAAACCTCAGATGTATCCAATAATTCCCAATGCTAGACTGACAGTCTTAAAGTTCACAGAGTCCAAAATCACACTGTCCAACAGAAACATATTTAATTTCAGCTCATATTGTGGGTCACTTAAAACAACCCAAATGTTGAACATGCCAACGGCGTTCTCATTGGTGACAATGCTGTTCCTATCACAAGTTTTCAACTTTTCTTCTGTTTGTTTACATGATTTTGAAATATTCTTGGTAAGCAGAATTGCCATAGATGGCTCAAACTTGGTATGAATCCAACATTTGTTAGTCTCTAAGGTGCCACAAGTACTCCTTAGCATTTTTCAGGTTACATTGTGCATACTCCTTTAGTGTTATGTTGTCAAGCATTTTTTGTGGCAGAGTTGTTGCACAGAAAGCCTCAGTAATTACATATCTAGCCATCTATGAAGTTTTTCATCAGTTTTCACCTCAAATATCTCACAGTTTTTTGTGCTTTTCTTTCTCTGACATTTTTAGATTTCAAGGTCTCTGATTTACATTTGTGGGACGCTGTCTCTCAATGTCTATCACAGCTTACCATACAACTCTAATCTGCCAGGATGTTGCAAGTTGAACAGTATAATAAACCTTCAACTTCCTAGCAGATATTGGGGATATTGTGTGGATTGCCCTCTCTGCACCTATGCTTGATGTTCACTTGTCAACTTAGCTGTAGACTGAATCCTCTGCATTTGCAACATAGCAAGGTAAGTACAATGTTGCAAAGGAAGGCAGCTGACCTGTCATACATCAATTATGTAACATGTTGTTAATATTTGCTTGAATTATGCAACATTAATTTATAACATAATGGTATATTTTTTTCACGTTGTGAAGTTCAATACTAATAAAGTCAACACTTTATTACAGTGTTTCTGAAACATTTTAGTGTGGTGACCCACCACTGTATGTGGGATTTTCTTATGACCCATGCAGGCTCTAAGTGTGTGTGTGTGTGTGTGTGCGGCCAGCCCAATACGCCAGCATCATACTCCGCCTCCTCTGCTGCTGCTGCCGCCTTACCATGCCGAGGGGGCACAACCACCTTCAACAACACCTTCCATCCTGGTACTGCAACCCTAATCCTGGCTTGGTGTGGAGTGGGGTTGAAGACGGAGAGTTACCCTGCCCAACCCTCACTCTACATCAGTGGCTTTGATCATGTGGAACTAGGCCCAGCTCCCAGTTACAGGGATAGAGACCTGTTGCACAAGGTCACAGCATGACTCATGTTTATCCTAGCCACCCCTCCATTATGAAGCCAAAGAATGTAGCAGTTCTTAAAAAGGGGCATCTGTATTTTGACATCATTAACACTGATTTACTTTTAAACCCATTTCCTAATATGTTCTCCATGCTTTGTCTGCCCAAAGTCTATTCATAGTGACTTTTTTCTCTGGAAACTCCAAATTATTTACAAGCAGGCAAGCCCCAACTTGTGACCCAAATCCAGTACTTTCTTTCCTAAGTGTCTTCTTCTCAGATGCTGATCTGGTGCTGTCTTTAGAGCTCCCCTCTCTGGAATTGTTTCCCCTCACATTCATTTAGCAGCATACCCTTCTTTGGTGTTGCCTCTCCTTCGGACTCTTTCCCAGAATGATCTCAATCCAATCTATAGAGGCCCTAGACCTCTCCTACTCCCAGCAGCCTCAGAAAGCAATGATGGGTGATTAGAGCCAGTCACACTACACCCTAGTTCTAATTTTTAGGAGTAATCCACCATCTACAGCCATTACTCAGAGGATTTGGGAAGTGGGGCAGTGTTCAATCATGTGAAAGTTTATTCTGTCACATCCCCCCCCCCCCTTTTCTTTAGCCTGAGCTTATTTGTCTGCCAATGAAGTTTTACTCCCTGATAAAACGGTTAAGTCAGATGACTGCAGTGCAAGGAACAACCTAGTTATCGTGGAAGTATAATCTCTCGTATTCTATAGACCTCTATAGTCAGTTTCAATGACAAAAGTTATTCCATACAGCTAGTACTTAAGGCTCTCCACTTCTCATTTTACAGACAGACATTCCTTTTATTTAGTAGCATAAGACCAAACTATCCCACTGCATAGGAAAGATAGGAAGTATGGCAAAAGACTACCCCGGTTTAACCAGGAGATCTTCAATGATATAAAACTCAAAAAAGAGTCCTACGAAAAGTGGAAACTCTGTCAAATTACAAAGGATGAATATAAACAAATAACACAAGTATGTAGGGACAAAATTTGAAAAGCCAAGGCACAAAACAAGATGAAACTAGCTAGGGACATAAAAGGAAACAAGAAAATATTCTACAAATACATATAGAAGCAAGAGGCAGACCAAGGACAGAGTAGGCTGTTACTCAACGAGGGGGAAAAGACAATAACAGAAAATGTGGAAACGGCAGAGGTGCTTAATTACTTCTTTGATTTGGTTTTCATCAATAAGGTTGGTGGCAATTGGATGTCTAACATAGAGAATGCCAGTGAAAATGTGGTAGGATCAGAATCTAAAATAGGGAAAGAACAAATAAAAAAATTCTTAGACAAGTTAGATGTCTTCAGATCACCAGGGCCTGATGAAATGCATTGTAGAATACTCAGGGAGCTGACTGAGGAGACATCTGAACTATTAGCAATTATCTTTGAAAAGTCATGGAAGATGGGAGACATTCCTTTAGACTGGAAAAGGGCAAACATAGTGCCCATCTATAAAAAGGAAATAAGGACAACCCGGGGAATTGCAGACCAGTCATCTTAACTTCTGTACCTGGAAAAATAATGGAGCAAATAATTAAGCAATCAATTTGCAAACACCTAGAAGATAATAAGGTGAATAATAACATGGATCGGTCAAAAACAAATAGTGTCAAACCAACCTGATAGCTTTCTTTGACAAGGTGACAAGCCTTGTGGATGGGGGGAAGTGGTAGATGTGGTATATCTTGACTTTAGTAAGGCTTTTGATACTGTCTCACATGACCTTCTCATGAACAAACTAGGGAAATACAACCTAGATGGAGCTACTACAAGATGAGTGCATAACTGGTTGGAGAATTGTTCCCAGAGAGTAGTTATCAGTGTTTCACAGTCAAGATGGAAGGGCACAATGAGTGGGGTCCTGCACGGATCGATTCTGGGTCTGGTTCTGTTCAATATCTTCATCAGTGATTTAGACAATGTCATAGAGAGTGCAGTTATAAAGTTTGTGGATGATACCAAGCTGGGAGGGGTTGCAAGTGCTTTGGAGGATAGGATTAAAATTCAAAATGATCTGGACAAACTGGAGAAATGGTCTGAAGTAAATAGAATGAAATTCAATAAGGACAAATGCAAAGTACGCCACCTATGAAGGAATAATCAGTTGCACACATACAAAATGGGAAATAACTTCCTCGGAAGGAGTACTGTGGAAAGAGATTTGGGGGGTCATAGTGGATCACAAACTAAATATGAGTCAACAGTGTAATGCTGTTGCAAAAAAATCAAACATCATTCTGGGATGTATTAGTAGGAGTATTGTAAGCAAGACATGAGAAGTAATTCTTCCTCTCTACTCCATGCTGATCAGGCCTCAACTGGAGTGTTGTGTCCAGTTTGGGGCACCACATTTCAGGAAAGATGTGGACAAATTGGACAAAAGACCAAAGAGGAGCAACAAAAATGATTAAAGGTCTAGAAAACATGACCTATGAGGGAAGATTGAAAAAAATGGGTTTGTTTAGCCTGGAGAAGAGAAGACTGATAGGGACATGATAACAGTTTTCAGGTACATAAAAGATTGTTACAAGGAATAGGGAGAAAAAATGTTCTTCTTAACCTCTGAGGATAGGACAAAAAGCAATGGGCTTAAATTGCAGCAAGGACAGTTTAGGTTGGACATTGGGAAAAACTTCCTAACTATCAGAGTGATTAAGCACTGGAATAAATTGCCTAGGGAGGTTGTGGAATCTCCATCATTGGGGATTTTTAAGAGCAGGTTGGACAAACACCTGTCAGGGATGGTCAAGATAATACTTAGTCCTGCCTTGAGTGCAGGGGTCTGGACTAGATGATCTCTTGAGGTCCCTTCCAGTTCTGTGATTCTATGATTCTATTATATTTATTCTCTCATGGAAACAACTCCCTTCTCCCATATGTCACCAGGTGTTTTATCCCTTCTTTGCTTTACAATAAAACTGGTTGCAGGCGGGCCCCCAAACCATCAATTTGATCTACAAACTCTGTTGAAAAAATCTGGACTCTGAAGTATTGGATCTTCACAGATAGTTTTCTTCAGTGCCTAGAAGGCCTGTTTCCATTCATTTGTTCAGTTCATCTTTTTTTGTTTATATTTTTTTAGATTTGTTAGACATGCAGTGAGCATGGAAAAGTATGGAATAAACCTTCTACACCATCCTATAATCCCTGGAGGGAGGGGGGTTTGAATCTTACTGAGTTCTTGAGGTTGGCCTCTTTAGACTGGCTTGAATTGTCTCTATTGAAGTTTTCACAAGCCTTCTTTCCATATTTGATCACTTTTCGGGCCCATGAACATTTTGGGGGGCACACACAAGACTTTCTTCCATATTTGATCACTTTTGGGGCCCACACACATTTTCCAGTGTTCACAGTTAATCCAAATTGTTGGAGTATCTTCTCTAGATGCTCACTCCAAGTGAAACTATGTATGACTACACCATCTAAATATGCATATCCATATCATCTGCATTCCATTTAGAAGAATGTCCATTAATTATGGAAATGTGGCTAGAGCCACATTAAGTCAGAATGGAAGTACGGTGAATTGATACAGCCCCAGCTGTATGAAGTATAGTAAATGTAGTTTTCTTTTTTGATTCTTACAACTAAAAAATAACCCTTATTCAAATTTAGCTCTTCCAATCTGCTCAATTAACTTATCTATATATGGCATGGAGTAAGAGTTGAATTTTTATTCTGTGTTGGTCTTGAGTTAGAGAAGCCCAAGATCTCTTTCACTCCCAGCAGCCTCTGAGAGTATTGATGGTTGATTAGAGCTAATACCTTGGTTCTTAGTTCAGAAGTAGTCCACCACTTACAGCTGCTTTTAAAATTTGACAATTTATTATGTCACACTGAGTTTTCCTATTAACAAGAGTATGTTGCTATGATGTAGAGAAACTTTCAACAGGTATTAAAATAGCACAATCCAAATCACTGTAGCTTGCGTATTGTCCCTCCCAGTTTCCTTTTTTTCCCTTGTTCATTCCATCAAGAGGACAAGGATGAGTGAAGACAAATTCAGCTATGTCCTCTGCCAAAAAATTGCTTAAATGTCTATTTCAAAGGATGTTCTTTTTTCTGTTTGTTTGGTTGAATAAACCAGAGAAATTCATTTATGAAAAATTATTTTGATGCTTAGGATTTTCTATATTCTATGAAGAAGTTCACTCATGTTTCTGTCCCCTCTTTTTCTAAAAATCCATTTCAATGGGAAAAAGCCTACCATAAGTAATGCTCTATTCTCACCTTATTGATATAATGGAATGCAAGTCAGGAAAAAATTGGCTCATTGTGTGCAATTTAAAAGAGGCAATACCCTTACAGATTCTTCCAGTGGCTTGCTTGCTGAAGGATGAGAAAGCTGTGAGTACATTACCTATGTGGTGTGGCAATTTCCTGTGCTATTTCTAAATATATTAGTGCATCAAAAGGGGAGCTGCCACTGCATTACTGAAGACAGCTCCCTATAAAGAGATATCACGTATTGAACACAACAGAACCTTTATGGGTATCAGGAGATGTTTCTCCACTCTAGTTTTATTTGTTCACCAAAGCTAACTCTAGGCATGGTAAAACATTCCATTTATGAGAAGTACACTAAAAACACAGCTCTAAAACAGTCACATCCGTGCATATAATAATGAGAAATCCTCTTTTACTCTCCTGCCATATGCCAAAAAAGGATTTATGTCATATAGCCAAGATTTTCAAAAGTGAGCATGATTCTGGGTGCAACAGTTTTGAGTGCTCAACTGGGATACCTTATAGGGGCCTAGTTTTGAAAGAATGGGAACATGCCTGAAAGCTAAAAAAATTATCTTTTGCCCTCCAAATGACTACAATTACTTGGGTTTTTTTTGTTTTTAAGTGAAGTATGTTTTGGTTTTAGGTTTCATTTCTCTGAGAAAAGAGACCTGTTTTTTTAAAAAACGAAAACAAAAATCTAACATAAAAGACATAAGCTATCCATAAATATTCTTTCCTATCTACTCAGTGTGCCGTTGCTGCCAGACTCTTCTCAACTGGTTACGAGGAATTCACTTCCTTCTTTCATTCTAACTAGAGCTGGTCAGAAAATGTTTATTCAAAACAGTTTTCTGTCAGAAAATGACATATTGATTATTTGATTTTGTTTTGCAAAATCATATTGATTTTGACATAATTTCCCATGAAAGGAAAACACTGAAATGTGGTTTCAGAATGAAATTTGTTTCAAAATTTTCTCTTTTTCTATTTTTATGTTATATTTATTTTTACATCATTAGTAGTGCATAACATGCCACATGATATCATACACATAATATAGGAGTTGAAATATTCTGTTACTATTTTTAAAAATATTGTGGTTTATTTTAACAAAACATTCAGGGAAGCTGATACTTAGAACAGATAGAAACATTAAGTCATAGAGTTTAAGGCCAGAAAGCACACCAGATCATCTAGTCTGATCTCCTGTATATCAAAGGCCACCAACACCACCAGCTAAACCCAACAACTAAAATTAGATTCAAGTATTATAGCCTACAAGATACGAGACTGTTGTGTGCCAGAGACAGAGAATACAAGAGTAGGAAAGGCACCATGCCCAAGGCCCCCATAATGGCACAGAATTGATTGTGATATACCCAGATAATATTGACAAGTGACCCACATCCAGATGCTGCAGAAGAAGGCAACACCAACCCCCATCAGCTCACTGAAAATCTGACCTAGGGGAAATTCCTTCCCAACCCCACATATTGCTTAGTTAGACCTTGAGCATGTGAGCAAGAACCCTCCAGCTAAGCACCTGAGAGAGAAAGCTCGATTCCACCTCAGAGCCCTAGCTCTCTCCAACCAATGTCACATCTTCAACTACGTCCATCACTGATGCTTCAAAGGAAAGAGATTAAACAATCTAATACATTGGTGGTGAATCCCTTCCTGACCCCCTCAGGTGGCCAGCTGAAACCCTGAAGCATGAGCTTTTAGGAATATAAGACATAAACTGGAAGTGAGCCCCCGGGCTGCTGAACCCCCCTCACTGCCACCACAAGCAACCCTGTCATGCAATTGTACTCATAAATTTGCACATCTTTCTCTGAAAATTAAATAAATTATTTGCCCCCACAACTTCTATTGGGAGGCTGTTCAAGAACCTCACCCCTGTGGTGGTTAGAAACCTTCTTCTAATATCCAGCCTGAATTTGTTCATGACCAGTTTATAACTACTTGTTCTTGTGCTAACATTGTCTTTTAGATTAAATAGCTGTTCACCTTTTCTAGTATTTACCCCAGTAATGTATTTATAAAAATCAATCATATTCCCTCTGAATCTTCTTTTTGCTAGACTAAACATGCCAAGCTCTTTCAGTTGCCTCTCATAAAATAGGCCCTCAATTTCCCTGCTCATCCTAATAGCTCTTCTCTAGGCCTGTTCCAGGTTAAATTAATCTTTTTTGAATATGGGTGAGCAAAATTTTACACAGTATTCCAAATGAGGTCTTATCAGTGCCTTGATCTTTAGCATAAACACCTCTCAAACTCTAGTGGAAATTTCTTACCTAATACATCCTAGGAGCACATTTTCCTTTTTCACAGCAACATCACATTGGTGGCTCATAGTCATCCTGTGATCGACTCACATACCCAGGTCTCTCTCCTCTGTCTCTCCCAACTGAGGAGCCCCCAGCTTGTAGCAGAAATTCTTATTGTTAGACTGTAAATATAAAGTGAAAGGTCATGCACTATTGAATTTCATCCCACTTCTACCATGCGAGTTTTCAAGGTTATCCAGAACCTCTTGTATAATATTCCAGTCCTTCTCTGTATTGATGATGCCTTCCATATTTCATTAGCATATTCATACTCTTTGTGCAAAGGTTGTTAATAAAAATATTGCTCCCAAGATTGATCCAGAGGAACTCCACTAGTAATCTCCCTCTTACCTTGTTTTTAGATCAAAATGTATCCTGTTACTGTGGTAACATTCTCATATTATTTTACTGTGCCATACTATGTCAAGTTGTGTCATATAATGCACCATTGCTACTGATGTCATGAAATAATGTAAAAAAATAAAAAATAGAAAAGGAAACTTAATTTTGAAACACTTGAGACATGTCTAAACTTCTCTCAAACTTTCTCCCCCAGCATTTCTGTTTTGCAGGATTTTTTTTTTAAATCTATTTGTTCCATTTGGAACAAAAACTAAATTCAAAATGTTAAAATTTCCCATGAAGCAGAAACTCTGAGTTGTGACCAGCTCTAATTGTAAGGTTGTCATGATACATTTCCTCTATCACCACCACCTAACCACTCCTTTGTTCTGAGAATTTTTTCGTTTGCTCCTATTTTTACAATACCTTTCATTTTTCCCCATCTTGTCTCTCTATGTTTCCCTGAGGCATTTACATTCAATCCTTTAATAATTCTAACTTATTTCTCTGATGTAACAGCAAACCATTGTTTTTTTGCATGTCGGTGCAGCAGCATCGTGTAGATCCTGAACATGACAATTAACATGGGCCACCTCTAAAGCTTTGCTGAGATGTCAAGTTTTCTCCTTTTCTTGTTCTATTCCTATTTATCAAATCACATTTTTCTATGTCTCTGGTGGTGGCTCCAGTTCTGTCAACCTGTTTTCTATGTCGTACCAAGAGGCTCCATGCTTAGTCTCCTGCAACTTTCTGTCTTTTTGCAGGTTTCAGAGTAGCAGCCGTGTTAGTCTGTATCCACAAAAAGAAAAGGAGGACTTTTAGTCTCTAAGGTGCCACAAGTCCTCCTTTTCTTTTTGTCTTTTTGCAGTTAGTCTTCTAATCCCTTGTTACATGCTACATGGATATATTAAATAATGACCCTTATAACCACCCTTTCTGTCTTGCTTGAACAAGAAATTGTGTGGTTTTATCACAGTTTCTTTGAGATAAATATATCAGAGACAGGAGAATGCCCTTTTTATCAAAGAGAAATACTTAAGTACAGTTTCACCTCCTCTCCCTTCCTCTTTTGAGACAGCATGGAGAAAAAAAAATGAAAACTACCTTCCTAAAAGGCATAAATGATAGATGTTCTTTTGGACAAGTTGATGCTATCATGTACATAGTGCATAGATACACTGATGGGAGTAATAAAGTGCATAGATAGCTAAATTTCTATCATGTTCTCTACTGAAAAGTCAGGACTGATAACACATAACTACTAGAAAATGTTGACAAATATTTTGTAATTATTTTAACAAAATATTTTCTGAAATTTATCCAAAAAAATTACTATTTCCTGAAAGATTAGAGCTCCTGGCTAATTTTTCTGACAGCATATAAATAGGCTGAGCTCATCACTTGCATGTTGCAAAGTGGTCTTGACAGGGACTGAAAAGTAGACTGGATGAAGAATTGCTTCCTTTCAAGTCATCTTTGAAAACGGGGCCTTAAACTACTTACTTCTCAAGTGGATTTAGTCCATAAAACAATTTCCTGTAGAGCTTCTTTTACAGTTCACTAAATAGTTGTTCAGAACTTCTCAAACGATGTTTAAGATTTGCACAAATGACAACTTGGAAATAAAGGAAAAATGAAACATTAATCTGACTCTTGTCTTGACATAACTTGCTGAGAAATATCAATCTTCCATGCTATGAGAATGAAATCTACTTTAGAGCTGTGAGAGCCTGGCAGAGTCTGTTTGGTATCTGACACTTCTGAAAATTTGTCTGCTACTATATTTTTAAAAAGAACGAGAAGTACTTGTGGCACCTTAGAGACTAACACATTTATTTGAGCATAAGCTTTTGTGGGCTAAAACCCACTTCATTGCATTCATGCTGTGGAAAATACAGTAAAAAGATATATATATGCACACAAAGAACATGAAAAAATGGGTGTTGCCATACATACTATAATGAGAGTGATCAATTCAGGTGAGCTATTATCAGCAGGAGAAAAAAAAAACATTTGTAGTGATAATCAGGATGGCCCATTTCCAACAGTCAACAAGAAGGTGAGAGTAACAGTGGGGGGGGGGGGGAATAAGGTTGGGGAAATAGTTTTCCAACAGTCAACAAGAAGGTGAGAGTAACAGTGGGGGGGGGGGGGAATAAGGTTGGGGAAATAGTTTTACTTTGTGTAATGACCCATCTACTCCCAGTCTTTATTCAAGCCTAATTTAATGGTCTCCAGTTTGTAAATTAATTCCAATTCAGCAGTCTCTCATTGGAGTCTGTTTCTGAAGGTTTTTTTGTTGTAATATTGCGACTTTTAGGTCTGTAATTGAGTGACCAGGGAGATTGAAGTGTTCTCCAACTGGTTTTTGAATGTTATAATTTTTGACATCTGATTTGTGTCCATTTATTCTTTTATGAAGAGACTGTCCGGTTTGGACAATGTACATGGCAGGGGGGCATTGCTGGCACATGATGGTATATGTCATATTGGTAGATGTGCAGGTGAACGAGCCTCTGAATAGATATGTGGACACAGTTGGCAATGGGCTTTGTTGCAAGGATAGGTTCCTGGGTTAGTGGTTCTGTTGTGTGGTGTGTGGTTGCTGGTGAGTATTTGCTTCAGTTTGGGGGGCTGTCTATAGGCAAGGACTGGCCTGTCTCCCAAGATTTGTGAGAGCGATTACTCGTCCTTCAGGATAGGTTGTAGATCCTTGATGATGCATTGGAGAGGTTTTAGTTGGGGGCTTGATGGTGGGATGGAAATTGTTGAAATCATGGTGGAGTTCCTCAAGGGCTTCTTTTCCATGGGTCCAGATGATGAAGATGTCATCAATATACTGCAAGTAGAGTAGGGGCATTAGGGGACGAGAGCTGAGGAAGCGTTGTTCTAAGTCAGCCATAAAAATGTTGGCATACTGTGGGGCCATGCGTGTACCCACAGCAGTGCTGCTGATTTGAAGGTATACATTGTCCCCAAATGTGAAATAGTTATGGGTGAGGACAAAGTCACAAGGTTCAGCCACCAGATTTGCCGTGATATTATTGGGAATACTGTTCCTGATAGCTTGTAGTCCATCTTTGTGTGGAATGTTGGTGTAGAGGGCTTCTACATCTATAGTGGCCAGGATGGTGTTATCAGGAAGATCACCGATGGATTGAAGTTTCCTCAGGAAGTCAGTGGTGTCTCGAAGGTAGCTGAGAGTGCTGGTAGCCTAGGGCCTGAGGAGGGAGTCTACATAGCCAGACAATCCTGCTGTCAGGGTGCCAATGCCTGAGATGATGGGGTGTCCAGGATTTCCAGGTTTATGGATCTTGGGTAGCAGATAGGAAGCATATTGGGAGGAGAAAACACAGTTCTTTTTCATCTACAATTCTATCCAATCATCCAGTTCAGCTCATTGTCAATATAGCATTGTTCTTTACAGTTCATGCACTTTGACAGTCAAAGTTTTAACTCCCAAGCAATGGGTCTTCTATGACTTCTTCTCCATATCATGGTGCATTTCAAATTGACCAATATTTTGTTCATATTTAATCTAATTTTTCCCATTCTTAATTTCATACCATTATTCCTTATTATTCTCCTTTTTATTCCACTATGGTCATGATCCTACACATATGAAATGTATTAAATAATGGGTTAAATAATGAAATTGTGAATATATTTCTTATCATATAGACAACTTTCCCCTCTGCCATTTGTGTAGCTATATAACTCACTATTTATTAATCTTGGGACTGCTGCTGGATATCTATGAAAAAAAAATTAATGCCAAAAATTACACAAATTTTAGTGTGAATAATTAATTTCATGAATACTTGTACTGGAAGTTTGTTGTTCATCATTTGTCATTCTTCCATTTTAAAAAGCTATCACCCAATCAGAGAGCAAACACAATACCATGTGACTTACATGACCTTTTGCAGGCAACCAATTGTAAACTGTCAAAATGAACAGTTTGTGAACAACTTGTCGATAAAAATGTGTTTGTCCAAAGTATAATGTGAATACTTATATAGGTCTGTTGGGGGTTCTGTGTCTGCACTTAGTAGGATCACATAATGGCAACAGTCTGCAGCCAGTGTTGAGAGTCTGCAGGGTCAACAGTAGGGGAACCATGACCTTCCCTATTCTACCATGTTCCCATTCATGACCCTGTGATTGGCAGATCAGATACGCAGACTAGGGCAGATGTCCCCAAGCCTGCTTCTTGGATCACTTCTTACCATGTCCCCATCTCCTCCAAAGTCACAGCAGAGTCTGCTTATAGCTTCAGCAAGAGGGGGTCTCCCTGCAGTGTTCCAGAGTCTCTTTTCCATCAGTCAAGACTTAGCATTCCTGGTCCCCATGGGGCCTTCTGTGGTTCACAGTGGGGTCTGGTCCAGGTGGTGTGGATCTCCTGCAGCCTCTCTGCCGGAGCTAATAGAATAGGACTACTTCCTTACTCTGTCCATCCTGGCTCATCTGGGCTGGTCCCTTTTTTGCTCTGCTGCCATTGTGAGCATGTCCAGCTGGTGCAGCTAGGCAGGGCCTTATGTGCCCAGAGTTGCTTATTAAGCCTCCCAGTGTGAAGCTCATACACCCCATCACAAAGCCGCAGGAAGCCTATAGATAAAGAAGCTCTCTGGCTTCTACAGTGGGGGAAAAGGGAAAGCTGAAAGAGCTTCTAGCTCTGAGCATGTTTAATTTCAATATTTGAGACTATGTTGAAGCTAAGGATAAACTGTTGTATTAGCTAGAGTTTTTTTATGTTCTTTTCTTTGGAATGGAGAGAGTGTGTTATAAAACTGAATATATGTGGAGGAGTATATGAGTGTATGAATTCATGAAAGACATATACTATGGAAAAAGTTGGACACCATAATTTAATACTCACTGGGCTCAAAGTGGTTAGTTGAACCCAAGTTGGACAAGGATGGGAATAAAGAATTCCATGTGTGGGTCTTATTTTTCTCTGTGATAGAGATTCACACCGTGTGTCTCAAACCCCTTTGGCAATCAATTCCAATATGTTAGGTGGACCAGGAAAAATGTAGTCAGGTAGTGTCAATGGTAGGGATGGCCTGGGCAGAGTTGCTATCAGTTGACCAGAATCAGAGAATCATAGAATAACAGGGTTGGAAGGGACCTCAGGAGGTCATCTAGTCCAACCCCCTGCTCAAAGCAGGACCGATCCCCGACTAAATCATCATAGCCAGGGCTTCGTCAAGCCTGACCTTAAAAACTTCTAGGGAAGGAGATTCCACCACCTCCCTAGGTAACGCATTCCAGTGTTTCACCACCCTCATAGTAAAACAGTTTTTCCTAATATCCAACCTAAATCTCCCCCACTGCAACTTGATAATAGACTACAGAAAACAGCTAGTGCAAGCTAAGAGGATCCTGGGCCCCATATGATGTGCTGAGTTCAAACTGGGTTTGCAATGAGGCTAAGTGTAGGTTTTGCTCAGAGTAATTTAAGGGTAAGGACCAGCAAGCTGACCAATATGTAACAGCAGATACTGTGGAGTCTGCCGTACCTCATATATATTGAGTGTTTCATATTAATTTAATATTATTACTTAACTAGATTTTTGTCTCATTCCTAAATATAAAGCAATTGTGTTTCTAAGTTCCTAAAATCTTTTATGGGCTTGCTGAATGGGGTAAGAAACCATTAAAAACAACCAATGGTTTTACTTTTAAGCCCCAAGAAACTGTGCATGTGAATAAGGGTCTAATTGAACTAAGTGTTTTTTATATTTCAAAGGAACCTCTATTGTAGCCTACATTTCATCCTAGTGTACCCAGTCACTGCACTATTACTAACATAAGGAAAACATTGACAGAAACTTGGATTGGCTGGAGAACGATTAGCAAACAGAAAAGGAAAAAAATGCACAAATACTTTTATGTGCAACAAATCATTTGACCAAATCTAGATAAAATTATTTGAATATTTATAAAGTAGAACTGTATTCCCCTCCCCATTATTTATTTATTTTGCTAGGTTATAAATATTTGACTCTCTTTAATTTTTAGTCATATGCAGAGTGGGTCAAACAGCAGAAAGAAATATATGTTGGTTATATTATGGAGGTACTGTTATAAATCCATCATCAAACTTAAGCTAAGTTTCACACTTAAAGCAGGGACTTAACCCTATTTGATATATATGAATTACATAGTGCTTCCTATTCAGACTTAAAGGACTTACTCTTTGAGTGCAGAATTAATTTTCTGGGGATTTACCAGTACAATAAATTTAATTGACTTATAATTAATTTACAAGGGATCTTTGAAAAAAATGTAATGCTTAGCATTTTTTTTTTTTTGGCATGAAAGATGTTAACTATGGAATAACACCAACTATTCAAACTGTTCATATTATTCAAATTCTGAAATGTCAATAACAGGCTGCTTTGAAAAAAATGAAGAAGTTATTTTGTGCTTCCTATTTGGCTGCACTTAGGACTTTCTGGGAGGGAGCGGGAGGAGCAGGAATGTGGCATGCCCCGGGGAGGAGGTGGAAAAGAAGCAGGGCTGGGTGGGGACTTGGGGAAAGGGGGTTGAATGGAGGCTGGAAGGGGGTGGGGGTGGGGTGGGAAAAGATGGGGTGGGGTGGGAACTTTGGTGAAGGGGTGGAATGGGGTGGGATGAGGGTTGTGCAGGTGTGGGAAAAGGCGAGGCAGGGTGGGGCCAGGGGCGGGGGGGTCAAGCGCCCACCGGACAGAGGGGAAGTTGGTGCCTATTGGACTGTGGAATACTTCTTGCAGATTCCCAGAGCATGAATCCAGTGGGGCTGTGTCTCCACTGCAAGGTAATAAGACTTGAACCCTGAGTCTTTGTTTGACTCAGGCTTGGACCCTCCCCACTTTGTAGTCCTGGGACTCTGAGTTTGAGCCATGGGTTAGTGTGATTTGGGTTTACATGGAAGGGCAGGTTAGGCTTGACCCTGAGTTGGAAACCTGGATTTACATTTTAGTGTAGACATACCCTTTGTCCAATAGTTTGTACAGAAATTGAGAGGAGAGGAACAATTTTAACTGAAATATATTAGAAATAGCTATATATACTAATGCCTCAGTTTTATAGGGGGAAGGGAGAGGGAAGGTAAGGGATTCATTTGTATAATTTCTTCGCCTCCTGGGAGCATCATACATTCTGACAATGGAGTACTAAGCTGAGTTTCCTTAGGGTTTGATTGGATGCAATCACGAGCCATTTATGTGGTATATAGGGATTTATATGCATTTTGCTACTACGTAAACTGATTTGGCACTAAATATCAAATGATCATGCTGTTGTTCTGACTTTTCCACATACTCCTTTCCATTCCTGCACTGCCCTTTTCTTAAAAAGGAATAGAAAACACAAAACTGCTTCAGCAGCCGAAGTTGAAGGGTAGTCAGATAATCCCAACTATCATTTTGTAGCCAGTTCTTTGAAACTGAAACTGCACCCTATATTTTTTTCTTGAGATGTCCTTGAGATATTTCAAACCTTTCTGTGTTAAGTTTAATCTGTATATGGTTTTGTGAATGATTGCCATAAATAATCACACTGGTATGGCTTAGTCATCCTTGCAAATGCAATCTTCTCAAACTTTGCAACTTCTAATAGGCTATTACTGTAATGTATTATATTTAGTATGGCTGTCTTTTGACAGCAATCATTGCCCTTAAAAGCCAACCTTCTCTCCATCCTATTAAACAGTGGTTTATCTGTATTGTTGTCATTGTAGAAGAGCAAAAGGCTTGGCAGTGTAGAGTGGAAGCAACATATTTATCTATTTATTGAATGTGTTTATTTTGATTTCTAATTGTTCATAACCTGCCTAATATATAAGCATCTACTTAAGACTCCAGGTACCTTTGCTAAAAAAAAATTTAAATTGGTCAGTCTAAAGTAAAGCCAGCAGTAGTTATTCTGTATCTCAAACCAAAAAAATAACTAGGTATCTTGCTAAACACAGCTGTTTCACAGTTCCTACAATCCTTCAATCAAAGGCACAAATAGAAAGTTGACTTCACATGATTTCCTTTCCAGAGATCTTGTGTTTTTGACCATAATTTTCATCAATACCCTCACTTTAGTTTTGGGATACCTTAGGGAACACCATCTCTGACATGTTTAGAGTAGCATGTCAAGAGACTGCTGGATCCATAAAATTGCTCTATTTTTTTGTTTTATTAATAAAGTCTCTAGGAAGGAAATTTTCAAAGTCACAGATGGCAGTTAAGTGGCCAACTCTCGTCAAAGCTCTCGTCAAGTTATAATGGGTTTTAGGCACACAACTGTCAGTTGTACCTGTGAAAATCTTCCTCTAAGTCATGTCCCTGCATGGAGAGAGCTCACAGTGTAACCTGATTACTTGGAGACTTGTTGATTAAGGAAGATTTTTATTTTTTGTTAAAATAAATCTTACAAGGGGGTTATCCCCTCCTGCAGACCCCAGGAAGGCCATAAACAAGAGGTGAGAATTTCCCCATTGGCCCCCACATTCACAAATTCTCATACAACCCTCATTCCTTGAGGTGTGCAGGAAGGGAGCCCTGATTCTGCAGCCCTTAGGAGACCTGTCAGAGGGTTCAGAGAGCTGTTATTCCCTAAATGGTTAGGTTCATTGAAACACAACCTCTCTCCTCATTCCATACTTCCAGAGCTCAGCACTTTGCTCCTTTGGTCTACCAGAGCCTGGATTTGTTAAACTACTGGACATGTTGCAGTAGTCTTCCATTTACTTTTAAACCAGGTATTTGGAGAGAGGACAGGATCAGGGTGAGTATAGGATGGTGAAATTTATTGGTTGTATATTGGAGTTACTGGTTGGGAATTAATTATGATTGTACAAGTGCTCAGCCTTGGGTTCTAGTAATTCAGTATGCTGAGCTGACACCCCTCTTAAGCCTCTGATTGGTTCACCACTCCAGAAGACCTCAGTATGTACACAGGAAAAAGGGAATAACCCTTGGTCTGTTTCCCCCCCGCCCCCCTCTCCAAATCCTATTCTCCCCTCCTCTGCCAGCCTTCCTCTCCTGAGGTCTGTAAAAAAAGAGTTCTTTACCTATAGATCTGTGGGGCAAAGAGTAGATGGGGAAAGGCATGGGGAGAAGATAGGTTGCAATCTCTGCAGTGGCAGATTTAAGACAGTTTGGAGACCTTGGAGAAGTGCAGCCTTAATTCTGTATTTACTGGTTTTCATAGAGCAGGTTGGGTGAGATAATATTTTTTACTGAACCAACTTCTGTTGGCGGAAGAAACAAGCTTTTGAGCTTACACAGAGCTCTTCTTCAGTCTAGAAAGGTATCTAGAGTGTCACAGCTAAATATAAGGTGGGACAGATTGTTATGCTTAAGGGGCTAAGATGTTAAAATGAAGTGGACAATTAACACCTCTGCAAGTCATAAAACAAAGGAGCGTTAGTACGCTATAAATTGTGGTAGTGAGCCATAAAACCTGTGTCTTCGTTGAGACAATGATTTTCAGTGTCTAGCAGAGTTATTAATTTAAGTTCCCAAGCTGTCTTTGGATAGTGTTGTGCAGGTTACCTTTGGGGATAAGTACTGTTAGGTCAGATATGGAGAGCACTTTGTTGCTTTTCTAACTTTTGGGGAGCTTTTTTTAAAAAAAAACAAAACAAAAACTTTTTGAGGTATATTGTAACTCAAATGTTCTTGAAAGGTAATATGCACTCCAAGCACTAATATATACCTGCAACCTTAACATCACCTTAATGAAGTTTTTTGTGTTGGATATGTATTAGATCCAGCCTTAACTGCAAAGTTAAACTTCTGTCCCTTTGGTGCAGTATGTCTGCTGAAGTTATGTGGTCTGTGCTCTGTTCCAATCTAGCAAGTCATCTTTAAGGTAGGAAAGTCATTTGCTTACCCTTGTCACTCTCTGAAAATGTTCCTAAGACATTTTAAATACTGTCTGTCTGGTGTAGTCAAGGATCTGTACATATCACAGAGCAAATGACTTTGTCCTGATTATCTAGGTCACAAGGAAGCCACTGACAAATTATTCTCACCTTTTTTGTGAAATCGTTCTCATACCTCTGAAAATGTAAATATACTTCTAGTGGCAATAGATAAGCGCACAGTGAGACACAATTACAATTGTCAAAAGTCCTTCAGTATGATTCCTAGGATGCTCTGTGGTCCAGGCAATCAACACTTACAAACCCACCTGCCTGGATAGGGGGAACAAGCCTCTTTTATTCCCCACATACAAGCAAAATTGCATACCTATTCAAGATTTTGAAAGGAGATTGTTCCATGCTGGTGCTGATAGGCAGTGTGATGGCAAATTGATTTCAATATTTCCCCTGACCACCCTCTTTTTTTAAAGACATAGCTCTCCCACATATCCTAATCCATCCTCCGTCTTCTGTCTTTCATTCCCTTCGTTCCTGGTGTCTTTCTTTTCCCCCCCTTCTCTCTCTTTACACTTTCCTTCTTTCATTTACCTCTTCCCAAATCCCTTCCATTTCTGACTCTTTTTTTTTTTTTTTTGCACACCCTTCCTGTCCACATTGTTTGCTTTTCAAAAATCATCTCTGCAGGGAAAGTATAGCTGAAGCTTTGACACAGGAAAGGATTGCAGAAGGAAACTGTCTTCCTTCTGCCAAAAGTTTTTTGAGGAAGGGGTTCCCAAGCTTGTCCTTCATACACTGATAAGCATTTACTCCCACTAGTAGTCCCACTGATTTCACCAATATGGGACAAGGGTTCATAATCGGGGCCTAAGGACTCTTCCAAGGAGGAACTGACACAGATTACCCGTTCCTAGTCCACATCCTGTTTAAACTCTAATGTGCTGAATGCTGCTCCTGGTATTCATGGGTTTTGCATTGAGTTCATTGCATTTGCACTCAGGCTGGCAATGGACAGCCATCATACGCAGGAAATACTGAATCTGGGAATTAGACCAAGATCCCTTTTTGCCCCACTTGGTTCATGTCTGTCAGACCTACTCTGCAAGCCTTGCTAATTGAAGCAGTTACTCCAATATTCCCAAAGCATTGCTAATTTGTTTTCAATTAACAAAGGCCACAGGCATTACCTAATCCACAGGAAAGTAAAACTATGATAATGTGGGAAACACTAATTTATATTAGCATTTTTGCTTCTTTTAAGTCTCCAAGTTGTATTTTTCTTCTTCATGCACTTAATTATAGATTATAGGAGTGAAGTTTTGGAATAGCCTTCCGAGGGAAGCAGTGGGGGCAAAAGATCTATCTGGCTTTAAGATTAAACTTGATAAGTTTATGGAGGAGATGGTATGATGGGATAACATGGTTTTGGTAATTAAATATTCATGGTAAATAGGCCCAATGGCCTGTGATGGGCTATTAGATGGGGTGAGATCCGAGTTACCCAGGAAAGAATTTTCTGTAGTATCTGGCTGATGAATCTTGCCCATATGCTCAGGGTTTAGCTGATCGCCATATTTGGGGTCGGGAAGGAATTTTCCTCCAGGGCAGATTGGAAGAGGCCCTGGAGGTTTTTCGCCTTCCTCTGTAGCATGGGGCACGGGTCACTTGCTGGAGGATTCTCTGCTCTTTGAAGTCTTTAAACTACAATTTGTGGACTTCAATAGCACAGATATAGGTGTGAGGTTTTTTTTTTTGTAGGAGTGGTGGGTGAAATTCTGTGGCCTGCGTTGTGCAGAAGGTCAGACTAGATGATCATAATGGTCCCTTCTGACCTAAATATCTATGAATCTATGAATCTTATACTCTGAAGTAGCTAGACACTATGTAGGGAAAGCAAACATTCTTTTATCTCTTTTTGCCACAGACGTCGTGGTCAGACTCATAGCTAGAGAAGTTTCGGCTCAGTAGGAAACCTGTCATTGCTGCCCATTGACATATTTAGGTTTCAACTTCCATAGAGAGAGCTAATAAGTATTTGCTTGTATCACACAGCAGCAGAGAAAGTAATTATGAATATATATTCAGTGATGCCCCTTAACATGTAACTAAAATGCTGTTGAGAATAGGATAGGTGTCTGAGTTTATAAATACATTGGAGTAGCTGGCTACTTATATGTTCCTATTGCTGTACCATCAGATCCATTCCTTTCTCTAAGCTACTTATGACTATACAGTACCCATCCATATTAAGGGGCAGATTTCTGAAGATACTAATGGGGATTGGGTGCCTAAAATCTGTGTCTTTGATAATCTCCCCTACAGCCACTAAGTGCTGCTGTTTCAGCTGGTGTACAGGGTGCATCCAATACTGACAACGTTTACATCAAGATTAGAGGTTTTCTAAAATATACGCTTTAGGAATGATTTTGGGGAAGTTATATGGCCTGTGCTATGTAGGAGGTCAGACTAGATGATCACTGTAATGTTCCCCTATGGTGTTATCTGGACTGGTGATCTGCTAGGTCACTGCAATCCTTGTCTCTGGGAGCCAGCCTTACCCTGCTCTGCTGTGAGAACCCCCACTCCTGGGCTGTTCACACACAGGCTCTAGCATGTAAGCTGCTCCTTGGATTGTGCAACCAAATGACACTAGCCAATATCTCCGGTCCCAGATACAACCCTAGGAACCTCTGTCTTCCTTTGTCCAATTATGCCTGCAGGACACTACAAGCTTATATGAGCTCATCAATTTAACAAAGAAATTGATATGCACCATGCTTGTTATCCCAAGGGGAGTCTCTGACACGCTTTAAACCAAATGCTCTGCTTCAGGTAGAATAAACAAACAGATTTATTAACTACAAAGATAGATTTCAAGTGATTATAAGTCAAAGCATAACAAGTTGGATTTGAATGAAATAAATGCAAATAAAAATGAAATAAAAGCAAAACACATTCTAAGTTGATCTTAACACTTTCAATGCCCTTACAAACTTAAATGCTTCTCACCACAAGCTGGCTGGTTTCCCTTCAGCAAGTCTCTCCCCTTTGATCAGCACTTCAGTCGCTTCGTGGTGATGGAGGTGGAAGAGAGAGAAAGAGCATGGCGAACATCTCTCCCTTTTATCATGTTCTTTCTTCTCTCTTGGCTTCCCCCCTCCCCCTCCCTCTCTCCCCTGCTTCAGGGTCGGGTGAGCATTACCTCATCGCAGTCCCAAACTGACCAAAGGAAGGGGGTGGGGGACTCACTCGAGAGTCCATCAGATCCTTTGTTGTTGCCTAGGCCAGTGTCCTTTGTTCCTGTAAGGCTGGGCTAGGTTTGTCCCATACATACCCTGATGAGGTGTGAACTGCCCCTCTGCTCTTGGAGAGTTTTTGCCTGGGCTTGTTTAAAGCCATGAGGACACACTTTTAGCCTCACAACTATATACATGAAATTACAACCTGTAACATTACTATGACATTATTGTAACAATTATTACTATAACATCACTATAACAACAATGCTCAGTGCACCATGAGCCTTTCAAAGACACCTGACATGACAAACTTTGCATTGGATACTACACAATCATTTTATAAGGATGAACATGAGGGTTCTGGGTGTCCCCCAAGGTACAGAGTGTCACAATCACTATGGTCTCTTCTGGCCTTAGAATCAATGCTCTATGGAGTACATGCAAAACACAGACTGTAATGCTCCCTCAGAGGCTGTGAGGTGTGCTTTCCCAGGCACCTGTCCTTTGCATTGTCAGAAAAATGAACTGCTATTCTGCATGTACCCTCTTAACAGCAGCTTTTAAAAAAAAGAAGAATGTAAAAGTGAGCTATAAACTTGGTCTAGGGTGATGTAAAAACAAGCCAAAAATAGTTAATGGTACTACTCACAGTGCTTAAAGTTAAGCTCATTCAGGAATCTTTGCAGGCTCAGAGTCTTACTCTGTGTGTAGTCTCATTGAAATAATATGACTCAACATGAAATAAGGTATCACTATACACTGGCAGCATTGGGATCATACATTTTAACAATCAAAATAATAATTTCAGTTTGTCCATGTTGAATATTATCCCCATTTTTAATTAATGACACCCCCTGTGGAAACTAATGCATTGAAAATATGTGTATTCATTAGTGTCACTAACTGGCTTATTTCAAACTGACAGCATTATTGCTGCAATGATCTACTAGTGCCTATTACAGGCTTGTTATTAAAATTACCTGTCATTGTCACTTATATTCCCAACTGAACACAGCCAGCAGTGATTCACTCACACAGACAGGCGTATGCGCTACTCATTACACTCTCCCTTTCCACTCAGATGGGATTATTGTTGTGGGGTTTTGTTTTGTTTTTTGGTGTCTTAGAAAGTATTGCTGGCATTCTCATCTAAAATTTAATATTCATTATGCTAATAATACATCATGTTAGTCTTCACCTACAGACTAACCTATTTTAACTGTAGAGCACTTGCATTACTTAAAGAAATAGTAGAGTTATTTTTTCTTTAAAAATAAAGTATTTTATAGTCTCTATTCTCGTTTTTCATTTTGGTAGAAATAGATCCAATTAATCCCCCCACAGGAGCTATGTGTTAACTGAATCTAACACTGAGGGGACTATTCTCCTGTAGACTTCATAGGGCAGGGGAACTAAAAGTTTAAGCTTACAGGGTTTCCTAGGAATTCTTGCATTGAAACTTGAGCATTGTAGACTGCCCACACACCCTGCCCACCGATCCCTCTTCACATCAAAAGATTTCAGCCTCCAGACCCTGTTGAACTTGCTGGAGGCCCAGTGAACAGCACAGACACCCTGTGTTTCTGCCTCAGCTCAAGCTCCCTGCTCAACCCCCCCTCACCTAATGGTCTTTTTTTAAGCATAGCTCCAGTGGAAACCCCCAAAATAAAACAGAGGAGAAATTAATGCAGCCTCAAGAAGTTAATATATCCTGTTTCCCCTTTTGTGTGTTGAGGGCGGAGGGGGTGAGGAATATCCACTGGAGCCAATCTGTGTCCCAGTCTCAGCTGTCCAGCTCTGTGGTGTTAGAACCTTCTGAGGCCCTAAGGAGTGGCTTTCACAATGGTGGGGAAAGGGTAGAGCCTACTGCAGGGTGGAGCTCTGACATTCTATTCATGCAGGCTCCCTGACATCCATGCTCATACATGGAGGGGAACATGGAGCTCTTAGACATCACCACACTTGGTGGAATACTGCCTAGAAAGCAGTACACTATTAAGTGACTGTAGTGTTCATGCTCTATACTCTACTGTACGTCGAGGAACTGAATGTGGAGCAAGACCTACTTTGTTATTTGGCATTTTATTCATGACTTAATTAATGACTTCAAAGGCAGACATCCCTCAACAATATACACAGTGAAGGCAGCCAAGCTCTGCTCTCAGTTACACCACTGTGAATCCATAGTAACTCTGTTAAATTCTATGCAAGATTTTTCCTGAATACAAAAGAACTGCAGGACTGGGCCTAAAGGCAACACCAAACTGCTTTGGGGTGATCTCTTGTTTGTGATGAAATGTGAGTGCCTCTGGCATATTAGCCTGCAAAATTTGAACAAGCTGCAGAGGTGATGAACACAGCTGTTCATTAAGTCCTACTGACAGGTTTACAGAATTACTCTGGCACCCAGGTGTGCTATTTTTGATGTTACATTTATTAGTAATGGAAATGAAGCACTACTGGCCAAAACACAGATAAATAAATAAAATGAGGGGAACCTGATAGAAGATATCTCAAAAATAAATTTGTGACTGATAAACATTAAAGCATTTGCACAGCTGTAACCAAGTTTCCAATGGTGATAAACTAATTTCCTTCCAAAGCTTAAATTTCAAGGAGGCTATATTCACAAATTGCTCAGTGAGAGCAATGCATTTTAAAATAACTAAATAAAAGGTAAGGCCAAAAATTTCCCCTTACATCTTGGCAAATAAATAATGAAGGGCCAGGTTTTCAAACAACCTTAGCATCCATCAGTTTTCATTTAGGTATCTAAGTAAAATGGCTAGATTTTCAAAAATGCCCAGCACCCGGCAGCTCTCATTTAGAAATTATGGGATGTCTGGTGTTTAAGACTATGTCTACATTATGAAATTAGGTCGAATTTATAGAAGTTGATTTTTTAGAAATCAATTTTATACAGTATATTATGTGTGTCCCCACTTAAGACCATTAAGGCGGCAGAGTGTGTCCACAGTACCGAGGCTAGCATTGACTTCCGGAGCATTGCACTATGCAACCCACAGTTCCCGCAGTCTCCACCGCCTATTGGAATTCTGGGTTGAGAGCCCAATGCCTGATGGGGCAAAAAACATTGTCGCGGGTGGTTCTGGGTACATGTCATCAGGCCCCCGCTCCCTCCCTCCCTCTGTGAAAGCAACGACAGACAATCGTTTTGTGCCCTTTTTCCTGGGTTACCCGTGCAGACGCCATACCATGTCAAGCGTGGAGCCCGCTCAGCTCACCATCACTGTACGTCTCCTGGGTGCTGGCAGACGCAGGACTGCATTGCTACACAACAGCAGCTCATTGCCTTGTGGAAGCAGATGGTGCATTATGACTGGTAGCTGTCCTCGTCGTCTCCTGGGTGCTCTTGGCTGGCCTCAGTGAGGTCGGTCGGGCCACCTGGGCAGACATGGGTGCTCTTGGCAGACCTTGGTGAGGTCTGTCAGGGGCTCCTGGACATAAATGGGAGTGACTCAGGTCATTCTCTTCTTTAAGTTTTGTCTAATGGAGATTCAGTCCTGCCTGGAATATTGGCAGAGGGATAGCTCAGTGGTTTGAGCATTGGCCTGTTAAACCCAGGGTTGTGAGCCCAATCCTTGGGGGGCCATTCTGCCTCAGGCTGCTCTCCCAGCCAAGAGCACCCAGGAGACGATGACAGCTAGCTGTCGTACTGCACCGTCTGCTGCCAGCCTACCCCTTGCTTCCTCCCTCTGTGAAAACAATGGCTGACAATCATTTCATGCCTTTTTCCGTGCGGGTGCCATACTGCTGTCAGCATCGTCATCCACCCGCCGCTTCCGCTGCCACTCTGCTCTCCTGCGGATCCCATACCACAGCAAGCATGGAGCCCACTCAGATCTTCATAGCACTTATGACCATTCTAAACACCACGCGCATTACCAGCAGTATATGCAGAACCAGAACCTGCAAAAGCAGGTGAGTAGGCGATGGCAGCATGGTGAGAAGAGTGATGAGGACATGGACACAGGCTTCTTTCAAAGTATGGGCCCTGGCAATGTGGACATCATGGTGGTAATGGGGCAGGTTCATGCCATGGAACGCCGATTCTGGGCACGGGAAAACAAGCACAGACTGGTGGGACCACACAGTGTTGCAGGCCTGGGATGATTCCCAATGACTGCGAAACTTTCGCATGCATAAGGGCACTTTCATGGAACTTTGTGACTTGCTTTCCCCGCCCTGAAGTGCCAGAATACCAAGATGAGAGCAGCCCTCACAGTTCACAAGCGAGCGGCAATACCCTTGTGGAAGCTTGCAATGCCAGACAGCTACTGGTCAGTCGGGAATCAATTTGGAGTGGGCAAATCTACTGTGGGAGCTGCTGTGATCCAAGTAGCCAACGCAATCACTGAGCTGCTGCTACCAAACTTAGTGACTCTGGGAAATGTGCAGGTCATAGTGAATGGCTTTGCTGCAATGGGTTTCCCTAACTGTGGGGGGGACAATAGACGGAACCCATATCCCTATCTTGGCACCGGAGCACCAAAGCAGCCAGTACATAAACCGCAAGGGGTACTTTTCAATGGTGCTGCAAGCACTGGTGTATCACAAGGGACATTTCACCAACATCAACGTGGGATGGCCGGGAAAGGTACATGATGCTCGCATCTTCAGGAACTCTGGTCTGTTTCAACAGCTGCAGCAAGGGACTTTCTTCCCAGACCAGAAAATAACCATTGGGGATTTGAAATGCCTATAGTTATCCTTGGGGACCCAGCCTACCCCTTAATGCCATGGCTCATGAAGCCGTACACAGGCAGCCTGGACAGTAATCAGAAGCTGTTCAACTACAGGCTGAGCAAGTGCAGAATGGTGGTAGAATGTGCATTTGGACGTTTAAAAGCATGCTGGCACAGTTTAGTGACTTGGTTAGACCTCAGCAAAACCAATATTCCCATTGTTATTACTGCTTGCTGTGCGCTCCACAATATCTGTGAGAGCAAGGGGGAGACCTTTATGGTGTGGTGGGAGGTTGAGGCAAATCGCCTGGCTACTAATTACGTGCAGGCAGACACCAGGGTGGTTAGAGGAGTACAGGAGGGTGCAGTGCACATCAGAGAAGCTTTGAAAACCAATTTCATGACTGACCAGGCTACGGTGTGAAAGTTCTGTCTGCTTCTCCTTGATGAAAACCCCCGCCCCTTGGTTCACTCTATTTCCCTGTAAACTAAGCACCCTCCCCTCCCCACTTCGATCACCACTTGCAGAGGCAATAAAGTCATTGTTGCTTCAAATTAATGCATTCTTTATTAATTCATCACACAAATAGGGGGATAAATGCCAATGTAGCCCAGGACGGGTGGGGGAAGAGGGAAGGACAAGGCCACACTGCACTTTAAAACTTATTGAATGCCAGCTTTCTGTTGGTTGAGCAGTCCTCTGGGGTGGAGTGGTTGGGTGCCCGGAGGCCCCTCCACCACATTCTTGGGTGTCTGGGTGAGGAGGCTATGGAACTTGGGGAGGAGGGTGGGCAGTTACACAGGGGCTGTAGTGGCAGTCTGTGCTCATGCTTCCTTTCCTGCACCTCAACCATACGCCGGAGCATATCAGTTTGATCCTCCAGTAGCCTCAGCACTGACTCCTGCCTTCTGTCAGCAAGCTGATGCCACGTATCATCTTCAACCCGCCATTTATTATCTTCAACCTGCCACCTGTCCTCGCATTCATATTGTGCTTTCCTGGACTCTAACATTGTCTGCCTCCATGCATTCTGCTGGGCTCTCTTTCAGTGTGGGAGGACTGCATGAGCTCAGAGAACATTTCATCGCAAATGTGTTTTTTTCACCTTCTAATCTTTGGTAGCCTCTGGGAAGGAGATAATAGTGTGAGTGTTGAAACATTTGGAGCTGCGGGAGGAAAAAAAATGGGAGAGTAGTCGTTAAAAAGACACATTTTAGGGTAGATTCTTTCGGGGTGAACCTTGCTGTTAACATTACATAGCACATGTGCATTCGGCACAATGCCACATTTTGCCTCTTATATTGAGGGTCTGCCGGTTTGGTGTGAGAGATCTCTCACGCAGGGCCGGGCAGCAGAATTCGGCTTGCAGGCAGACATGGTAGGCCACAGTCTTTTGGCTTCTTTAACCTTCATAACATGTGGGAATGGTTTCAAACAGCAGCATCCACATTTCCCATACCAAGCACCCGTTGGGTTGGCCCTTTAAAATGGGTTGGCAATTTAAAAGGAGGGGCCGTGGTTTTCAGGTTAAAGTACAGCACAAACCCAACTAACCCCCCACTCCACACACACACACACAATTCTCCGGGATGATTGCTTCACCCCTCCCCCCACCGTATGACTAACAGTGGGGAAGATTTCTGTTCAGCCACAGGCAAACAGCCCAGTTGGAATGGCCACCTCTGAATGTCCCCTTAATAAAACCACCCTATTTCAAGCAGGTGACCATGAATGATATCACTCTCCTGAAGGTAACGCAGAGAGATAAAGAATGTTGTTTGAATGCCAGCACACTCCGGGACCATACGCTGCAATGCTTTGTTCTGCAATGACTCCAAACTACATGCTACTGGCCTGGCGTGGTAATGTGTCCTACCATGGAGGACGGAATAAGGCTGCCCTCCCCAGAAACCTTTTGCAAAGGATTTGGGAGTACATCCAGGAGAGCTTTATGGAGATGTACCTGGAGGATTTCCACTCCACCCCCAGACATGTTAACAGACTTTTCCAGTAACTGTACTGGCCCCAAATTAATCATTAAACGTGCTTGCTTCTAAACCATGTATTATATTTACAAGGGTACATTCACCAGAGGTCTCTTCTCAGCCTGGCGGGTCTCGGAGCCCGCCTTGGGTGGGTTCATGGGGTACTGGCTCCAGTTCCAGGGTGAGAAACAGTTGCTGGCTGTCGGGGAAAATGGTTTCTCCGCTTGCTTGCTGTGCACTATCTTCAACCTCCTCCTCCTTTTCATCTTCTCGTCCCCAAAATGTGCATCCCTGTTTCATGATAATCCTTGATGGAGTCAAAGCACAGGGGTGTGGTAGTGGTGGCTGCACCCCCTAGAATGGCTTGCAGCTCATCATAGAAACAGCATGTCTCGGGCTTTGACCCCGAGCGGCCGTTTGCCTCTGTGGTTTTTTGATAGGCTTGCCTGAGCTCCTTAAGTTTCATACAGCGTGCTGCGGGTCCCTGTTATAGTCTCTGAGATTTTTTCAAATGTTTGGGCATTTTGTCTTTTTGAAAGGAGTTCTGATAGCATGGATTCATTTCCCCATACAGTAATCAGATCCCGTACCTCCCGTTTGGCCCATGCTGGAGCTCTTTTGCAATTCTGAGACTCCATCACAGTCACTTCTGCTGATGAGATCTGCACTCACCTGCAGCTTGCCACACTGGCCAAACAGGAAATGAGATTCAAAAGTTTGGGGGCCTTTTCCTGTCTACCTGGCCAGTGCATCTGAGTTGAGAGCGCTGTCCAGAGAGTTCACAGTGGAGCTCTCTGGGATAGCTCCCAGAGGCTAATACCATCGAATTGCGACCACACTACCCCAAATTTGACCCAGCAAGGTCGATTTCAGCGCTGATCCCCTCGTTGGGGGAAGAGTACAGAAATCGATTTTAAGAGCCCTTTAAGTCAAAGTAAATGGCTTTGTCGTGTGGATAGGTGCAGGGTTAAATCGATCTAATGCTGCTAAATTTGACCTAAACTCATAGTGTAGACCTGGGCTAAGTGAGGTCAGACTTAACCCTAGAGTTGAGTTCCTTTTACAGAATAAATGGTATTTGCATTATTTTTTTTTCCATTTTCAAGTTTCAAGCCAAACCTTCTAATGATAATGACTAAATTAGATTTTAACTACTTTGTATTGGTTAGTTGGAGGCAAATTTTCTAGAATGGTTATAAAATACAGCACTAATTTAGATAATATCACATTTCACTACTTATTAAATATTGCTTCTCTCTGAATATGGAAAAAAATCACTAGAATTATTTGTTAAAAGATGAAAATGCCCTAATAACTCATCTGAATGAGCTTTATTTGTTTTAAATTCTAAGAGACCCCTCTCACTTCTGCTATGGATATGTACATTCTGCAGTACATAGGGATTTTCTGTAGCCATATTAGTTAGATTCAAAGTTTGTTTGTTGGTGGAGAGGGTTGTCTTTTTTTAGTTTGTGTTTTGTTTTTATTCCTGACACAAGCACAATACTGTTGTTAACATTCTTTGAAACACCAACAGTGGTGTTTCCATGTTACCCTCTTTGGGGGGCCAGTCTGTGTAATTTATGTTTTTTAATTTGGGATATAATTGTGTTGCTGCTCTAGTGGTGGGTGCTCCATCAGTCCATCAGTTTTATAACTATTATATAAAAAGCCTGTTCCCTCCTGTGATAAGAGTTTCTTCCCCACCATGCAAACAGCAGGGCATAAGACTCTATAGGTCTTAAAGTGCTAGAAGGAACAGCCAGCTAAACACATCAGCTTATGCATCGCATCTCCAAGGGATCATCATGGTCTGTCTGGCTGCTGGCTACTGTGCAAGCTATGATAAGCAGCAAACACTAGGAGATATTATTCTTAAAGTGCATATGTAAGAAAAGGGCGCTCCAAGAGTAATTTACCCCTTACTCAGGCCTCCAGGTAAGCAAACCAAAGACAGGAGGCAAACATAACAGCAGGGTTCGTGGTAGCTCATGCATTAGGATGACACCATCATGACATAAGTATGGTGTTGTCAATAGTAGCAAACACTAAATCTCTTTCATGTGAAAGGACAATAAAGTCCTCTGTAAAAGCATATTGCCTATTATATCTTATATTTTTTCTCTGTGTACTTGAACTTGATAACTTCAAAATACCCATCCAGGCATGAACTTTCTGTTTGAAAAATGTACTGATATTATGATTCACCTGCAATCCTTACCAACATATATTTCACCAAGATACCTTTTGAGAAAGGTAATTGAAAATTACATAACTAAATGGAAATATCTAAGGAGTCATTAAAATGTTTATATGGAAACACTGTGTTACAGTACTTCCCTTCTACTGTACAAATATTGGGCCAGAGAGAAAATGCATCCACAGTCTGGTGGCCAAGGCACTCACCTGGGAGTCCAGTCCAGGTTCCAGTTCCAATGAATATTTGTTTATATTAAATTGAACAACTTCAATAGGAGAGATTGAGAGAGACCTACCCCAGAATACTCCATAGAATAGTGATTAGGGTAGCATCTTACTGATGAGCAGACTGATTTCCAGATAAACTCAAACAGGAACTATATATAGAAATGAAGTAACAAAGCTTTGACTCTGTGTAGTTGTAGCCTGCAACTGCCCTGTCCCGGGTGTCTTTGGGTATGTCTCCACTTCAATTGGCTTCCCACAGCTGGCCCGTGCCAGCGGAGTGAGACTTGTGGGGCTCAGGCTGAGGGGCTGTTTAATTGTGCTGTAGACATTCAGCCTTAGGATGAAGCCTGAGCTGTGGGACCCTCCCTCATTGCAGGGTCCTCAAGCCTGGGCTTCAGGCTGAGCCCGAACATCGACACTACAACGAAAAAGCCCCTTAGCCTGAGCTCTGTGAGCGTGAGTCAGTTGGCTCAAACCAGCCACAGGTTTTTAAGTGCAGTGTAGAAATGCCCTTTTATTGTTGTTTTTGTTTTTGTTTTATTGTTGTTTTGTTTTTGTCCCAGCACCAAGTCCCAGGAAACCAAAGACTGCATCTAAAGCATACAGGAAGTGTGGCTTGTCTACACTTCCTGGAGAACTTACTCTATAGCAGTGGTTCCCAAACTAGGGGTGCCGCTTGTTCAGGGAAAGCCCATGGCGGGCTGGGCTGGTTTGTTTACCTTCCGCATCCACAGGTTTGGCTGATCACAGTTCCCACTGGCCGCGGTTTGGCGCTCCAGGCCAATGGAGGCTGTGAAAAGGGAGACCAGCACATCCCTGGGCCTCCGACGCTTCCTGCAGCTCCCATTGGCTGAGAACAGTGAACCGCGGCCTGTGGGAGCTGTGATCAGCCAAACCTGTGGATGCGGAAGGTAAACAAACCGGCCCAGCCCGCCAGGGACTTTCCCTGAACAAGCGGCGCCCCTAGTTTGGGAACCTCTGCTCTGTAGCACAAGCAGCAAACTCATTTGGGATGTGGGAGATCTGGGCTCAAGCCCCTATTCCAGAGTGGATATTGCAACCTGAAACTGCCACCTCCCAAGTGAGTGCCCTGGCTAGTGGATTTAAGGGCAGCATCACCACAACTTCCTTAGCTTTGTGAATCTAGCCCAAACATTTTTTTTTAAGAAAATGAACAAAGCAATTCACCAAAACAGACATGAATTTGCAAATCTGCATTTATTTTTTTAGTGAGAACAAACAAAAACATGTTTTGGCTCAAAAATTTTGCCTACCTCTTGTTTTAGTCACTCAATTTGATAGAACATCCATAAACACAAGTCAAGAAACAAAAATATGTAGAAATACTATTAATTGTTAAGAATTTTGGCATAAGATCAAAGCATTTTAAAGTACTTTTCCATTCACACAAAATATAGTCAAACAAACATACCATCAGAGAAACCTATACAATGAAGGAAATGCATACTGTAGTTTGTGAATTTCTAGTGTATAATGCTGACATGGTACGGTGGACTAACTTAATACAAGTCTCTCAAATACAGTAGTATATAATCTGTTCTGTTAGTAGGGTTTCACCTGCACTAAAGCCATTTGTACTAATCAGAATTGCAGTACTGTAGCCTCACACATTAAGTTCAAAACACATCCCCTAAAGTTATTTTAATAAAGCTTTTCAGAGATGCTTCTTGGTTTATTTTCTAAGGTGCTTTTGCAAAAAGTTAATTTTGCCATAATTAAATCAAAAATAGTACTTACAACATTTCCCATTAATATAATTATGTCATTGGCATATATTTATGTACATAATATAATTATGTCATTTGCCACAGTTATTTTTAATTTGTGAAAATGTCATTGCATTGTATTGTCAATGTATAAACAGAGGTGATTTTGAATAACCTTAGTACAACAGGAAAAAAATGCTATATCTTTCCTCTAAATTTCCAAATCTTGAAGTCCTATCACTGCCAAGAATGTCACTCTCTGTAGGATATGACCCAATATTTGAATATGAAAAAAAAATGTTTTTCTCAAATTTGGTAGAAGTAAAATGGTTCATAAATGCAGACGTATTGTTACTATCTGAACAGAATTATACACCCTTGAAAATAAGGTGATTATAAAAAAAATTCTGAAACACTACCAAAAGAAGCACAACTGAGTATGGTAATAAGCCTCAGTTCACTTCAGACAGTGTACATGTATTTGATGTTATACTGGCAAATTAATAATGGAAAAAGTGACAAGCTTTTGACAGGTCTAAAGTAGAATTACAAAATACTACATATAATGCTCTCCAAAAACCAGTATTATCTACTTTCTGCTGAAAGTGCTCAGAAATCTAATGCTGACACATTCTAACCCTAATTCCAAACTAAGCTTCTCAATCTTATTAAAAACATAAATGATTTTCTTTTAATTGCTTCTTCGTTTAAAAAATAGTCTCCACATTCCTTTTAGTAATACCATGATGATTGCCTTTGCACACTGTCAGGGTTCCTTCCTGCTCTTTGTTTACATGGTGTACCATATTAATTCTCTAAAGCCCTTTTATTTCAGAGAATTAAAGGTTTGTCAGTTTACAGCCCAGGGAGGAGATAATGCTGAGTGGCCTGAAGGTGTTTACTATGAACGGAAAAGTGATGGTGGCATGGAAGAGGTGAACCTCTCCATGACCCTTGGGTGTATGCAGTGACAGCAGATCAAGGAGCTGTGCACTAGCTATGTACCGATGTTCTCAGCCACCCCAGGACTGACTGAATGGGCATACCACACAATTGACACAAGTAATGCTCACCTGATTAGAGCCCAACCTTACCGGGTGTTTCCTCAAGCTAAAACTGATATAGAACGGGAGATCCAGGATATGCTACAGATGGGGGTAATCTGCCCCTCTGGAAGTGCATGGGCATCTCCAGTGGTTCTAGTTCCCAAACCAGATGGGGAGATACGTTTTTGAATGGACTACCGTAAGCTAAATGCTGTAACTCGCCCCGACAACTATCCAATGCCATGCACAGATGAACTATTAGAGAAACTGGGATGGGCCCAGTTCATCTCTACCTTGGACTTAACCAAGGGGTACTGGCAGGTACCGCTAGATAAATCCTCCAAGGAAAGGTCAGCCTTCACCACACATGTCGGGCTGTATGAATTTAATGTACTCCCTTTCGGGCTGCGGAATGCACCCGCCACCTTCCAAAGACTTGTAGATGGTCTCCTAGAGGGATAGGGAGAATATGCAGTCTCCTACCTTGACGATGTGGCCATATTTTCGGACTCCTGGGCAGAACACCTGGAACATCTACAAAAAGTCTTCAAGCACATAAGGGAGTCAGGACTAACTGTTAAGGCTAAGAAGTGTCAAATAGCCCTAACCAGAGTGACTTACCTTGGACACCAGGTGGGTCAAGGAACTATCAACCCACTACAGGCCAAAGTGGATGCTATCCAAAAGTGGCCTGTCCCAAAGTCAAAGAAACAGGTCCAATCCTTCTTAGGCTTGGCCGGATATTACAGGCGATTTGTACTGCAATACAGCCAAATCGCTGCCCCCTGAGAGACCTAACCAAAAAGAAACAGCCAAATGCCATTCAGTGGACTGAAGAGTGTCAGAAGGCCTTCAACCAACTAAAAGTGACACTCATGTCTGACCCTGTGCTAAGGGCCCCAGACTTTGATAAACCGTTCCTAGTAACAATAGATGTGTCCGAGCGTGGTGTGGGAGCAGTCTTAATGCAGGAAGGACCGAATCAAGAGTTCCATCCTGTCGTGTTTCTCAGCAAGAAGCTGTCTGAGAGGGAAAGCTACTGGTCAGTCAGTGAAAAGGAATGCTACGCCATTGCCTACGCTCTGGAACAGCCCATACATTTTCCACCTGAAAACCGACCATGCTGCACAACAGTGGCTTCATACCGCCAAGGGAAATAACAAAAAACTTATTTGGTGGAGTTTAGCTCTCCCAGATTTTGATTTTGACATATAACACATTTCAGGAGCTTCTAACAAAGTGGCTGATGCACTCTCCCGTAAAAGTTTCCCAGAATCAACTGGTCCAAATTGTACTTAAGATGTGGAAAACATTGTTAGTCTTTATACACTTGGTAGTATATTTAGAGATGCATGTGTCTTATTAACTCTGTTTTCTCCTAGAGCTCCAGGAAGAAATCACAGCCAGTGTTTCACCCTATCTGTGATTTGGGGCAGGCCCTTTTTAAGTTTTCTAAGAAGGCCTCAGTATCATCGCCTTCCTTGTAGCTGCGGAACTTTCTGTGATGGGAAGCGGTACCTGGAGAAGGATTGCTAGGGTTGGTTGGTATATTCTGCTGAGCCCTTGCCTTCTCCATCTCCAGTGCATGCTTCCTCTCTTTTTCTTTCTCCTCCATTGTTCTCTTGTGGAGAGCTTCCTCTGCCTCCACCCTTGCTTTTTCTGACTCCACCCTGGCTTTTTCAACCTCCACAGCTCTCTTGTGGGCAGTGTCCTCTGCCTCCACCCTGGCTTTTTCCGCCTCCATCTCCAAGCGCCTTAAGGCCGTCATGCTCTTTTTGTTTCTCTTCAGTTTCGAATCTGGCCAGATCGAATTTATTAGCTGCTTCACTTGTAGTCATTTTCCTGTTTTCTTGTGCTTGAACTCTAGCTATACCCGAGAGTTAGGGGGAAAAAAAAAATACTTGTGAATTTCCCTGCAGGAGGTTAACTACCCTGCCTTTAGGTAGAGAAAACTCCAGCTCAAAAAAGAAAAATCCCTTTGTAAAAAAATTAACACCTTAGTCTCCAGGCAAATGGACAGAAAACCCTCTAACTGCTCTCACCTTAAAAAAAAACAAACAAACCCCTCTTCAGGTCTTTTGGTTCAAAATGATACCTGGTTCAAAATGATCCCACCACTCTGCCACCATGTCAAGGTTCCTTCCCTACTCTGAACTCTGGGTACAGATGTGGAGACCCGCATGAAAGACCCCCTAAGCTTATTCTTACCAGCTTAGGTTAAAAATTTCCCCAAGGTACAAACTTTGCCTTGGCCTTGAACAGTATGCTGCCACCACCAAGCGTTTTAAACAAAGAACAGGGAAAGAGACCACTTGGAGACATCTTCCCCCCAAAATATCCCCCCAAGCCCTACACACCCCCTTTCCTGGGGACGCTTGAGAATAATATCCTAACCAATTGGTTCCAAAATCATCAAAGACCCAAAATCCTGGATCTTGGAACAATGGAAAAATCAGTCAGGTTCTTAAAAGAAGGATTTTATTAAAAAAAAAAAAGAAAGGTAAAAATCATCTCTGTAAAATCAGGATGGAAAATACTTTACAGGGTATTCTGATTCAAAACACAGAGGATCCCCCTCTGGGCAAAACCTTAAAGTTACAGAAAACAGGAATAAACCTCCTTCTTAACATAGGGAAAATTCACATAAAACAAAAGATAAACTAATCCGCCTTGCCTGGCTTACCTATACTGGTTGCAATATTGGAGACTTGGATTGGGATGGGTTGGAGAAGATGGATTTCTGTCTGGCCTCTCTCAGTCCCAAGAGAGAACAACCACGTAAACAAAGAGAACAAACAAAAGCCTTTCCCCCCACAAGATTTGAAAGTATCTTGTCCCCTTATTGGTCCCCCTTTGGGTCAGGTGCCAGTCAGGTTAGCTGTGTTTCTTAACCCTTTACAGGTAACAGGATGTTGCCTCTGGCCAGGAGGGATTTTATAGCACTGTATACAGAAAGGTGGTTACCCTTCCCTATATTTATGACACACACAGGTTTATCATTTATTAGTCAAGGTACTTAAAGCCTTTGTGTACCTCCTAATTTAGCTAGCAATGCATAGCATTGGTCTTGATTCTGTCAGGTTTAACTTAGAAATGTAAAAAAGCTATCTATATTTTTTTCCTGAAAAAACATTCAGTAGTCATAATTGTCTCTGCCCTACCCATTCCTATATCCTTTCATAAATAATATTGACATTTTCCCACAAGGGCAAAAGATGGATTACAAACTATAATAAGTAGTTCAGGGCAACATTCACCTGTGTTCCCCCTCCATGGTCCCTTGTAGGCTCATTGTAGGCTCCTGCCTTGTCCGCTGTCCCCTCTTTTGGGTACTCAAGCTCTTTAAAATTAGGAAATGACAATTGTTTGGTTGTCCATGCAACCTTAATCCTGTCTTTGTGTGCATTCTTTTGGTGCACTAAATGAAGCAGTGGCCCTGCAGGAAAAATAGCAGGTGATCATGTAGTGAAACACTGCACAATAATGCATAAATGAAGGTGGGGAGAAAGAAGGTGGCCAAGACACACCTGAGGAACAGAAGCAGGGGTAGGAAGTGACCCAGGGAACAGACCTAAGAGTGCCCGTCCCTAGGTTCGTTCCTGGACCATTATTTAGAAGGGCCCTGTTTTGGAACCTGGTGGAGCAGGATGGGCCCAGGTTCCCCTACACCAGGGGTTCCCAAACTTGGTTTGTGGCTTGTTCATGATAAGCACCTGGTGGGCCTCAAGACTCTTTGTTTACCTGAGCGTCCGCAGGTACGGCAACTCCCAGTGGCCACGTTTGCCATTCCCTACACCCAGCTACTGACTCTCGCTATTGGATGACACTGCCACTGGCTCTAGCTGCCAGACAAAGTGGCCATGGACTGTTACCATTGGGTGACGTTGCCGCAGACTCTGGCCACTCAACAAGGCAGCCACAGACTCGCACTGTTAGGTGACTTTGCCACTGACTCTAGCCGCTATGCAAGGCAGCCACAGATTCTCAACATTAGGCAACATTGCCACTGACTCTAGTCCCCAGGCAAGGTGGCCAGGGATTCTCACCTTTGGGCAAAGTTGCAATAGCTTCTAGGCAAGGTGACCACTTTCTCTATTGGGCAATGTTGCCACGTACTCTAGCCGCTAAACAAGGTGGCTGCTGACTCTCGCTGTTGGGCAACATTACATCAGATTCAAGCTGCTAGAGAGTTCAGCCACTGACTCTCACCACTGGTTGAGTCTGGAGTATTGCCAGTAGGCAGTACTTGGATGCAACTCTCTCCTGTCCCCCAGAAGGCAGATACTAGTCAGTGTGAGAAAGTGTGGCAGAATCTGGCCCTAAATAAATAATTTATTTTAAATCTGTCTCAATCAAATGGAACACTGCAATAGTAAATAAGTCAATAAAGACATCGTAAACTTGGACAAAATCCAATCTTAAAGTTTTACTAACCAACATTCGCATATCAAATGTTCCAAACAAATGAAGAATGAGTGAATTCATGCAACCCTTAGTTACCATAGACAGCACTAATGGAATTTTAACTTTCAAGAAAATGAATAAAAAACAGATGCGCTAAGAAATCCCTGCAACTTCATATTTAGCCTCCTGTCAATATCTGCCAGGAATCTCTTGCCTAGCTACTATTAAGAAAGGTCTCCATCAAAGAAAAAAAGTCTGTGCAAGAACCTGTTCAGGGCAGCATCTCTGAAGAAAGACTAAAGCCTGGTCAAACACTATGGCCTGTGATTTTTTTTTTCCACACTTCTAACTGAAATTACTATGCCAGCAAAAGCCCTCACATAGACAGTTATATTAGAAAAAAAAATCCTTTTGTCTGTAAATCTTTTTTTTTTTGTCAACTAGTATAAGGTATAGTGGCAAATGCACTCCTTTGTTGATATAAATAATATCTATACTAGGCAGGTTTCCCAGTGTATTTACACCAGCAAACCTTTTCCAGCATAGCTAGATAATGTCGGTGGGAACTGGGTTTGCTCAATGCACTAAAAGGGATTAGTTAATGTGACTAATTTTCTTTTTTCTTATTGCTATTGTGACATAGGAGACATTATAATGTAAAATTGCTTGCTGGTTTCTTTAGAGCACCTTAAGGTGCACTTTACAGAGGATAAACAAGGTGTTATTCTAATAATACTCAAGTAATCATTTCCCTGGTTGGCCATTTATAAACCTGTGGTTTCTTTGTCTGGGCCTTCAGAAAAGAGGGGAGACTCATTAAGACAAACATATTAAGTTCTCATTATGAGTTCACCTGTGATTGTTTGGCTAAATCTGCTGTAATTTATTCTTCACAATAAAATTAAGATTTTCTAGTGGTAGCGAGTGTGCATACTGTATATGTGCATACTTTGTGCATACTTTGTACTGCAGCTCCCTGGTCAGTTCCTAACTGTCTCTGCATGTCACGCATTAACTGGCTCACGTGCACCCTGATGACACACAATAACATTCCCTAGTGTAGGCCTTGCTCGAGCCATAGGCATAGCAAAAAGTTTGAACCAAAGTAAGGGTGTGAACTTGTCAAGGTTCCTCCCACACTCTGAACTCTAGGGTACAGATGTGGGGACCTGCATGAAAACCTCCTAAGCTTACTTTTACCAGCTTAGGTTAAAACTTCCCCAAGGTACAAATTAATTTTATCTTTTGTCCTTGGAATAACCACTGCCACCACCAAACTGTAACTGGGTTTACTGGGAAATGTAGTTTGGACACATCTTTCCCCGCAAAATCCTCCCAACCCTTGCACCCCACTTCCTGGGAAAGGTTTGGTAAAAATCCTCACCAATTTGCATAGGTGACCACAGACCCAAACCCTTGGATCTGAGAACAATGAAAAAGCATTCAGTTTTCTTACAAGAAGACTTTTAATAGAAATAGAAGTAAATAGGAGTAAAGGAATCACCACTGTAAAATCAGGATGGTAGGTACCTTACAGGGTAATTAGATTCAAAACATAGAGAATCCCTCTAGGCAAAACCTTAAGTTACAAAAAAGACACACAGACAGACAAAGTCATTCTATTCAGCACAATTCTTTTCTCAGCCATTTAAAGAAATCATAATCTAACACATACCTAGCTAGATTACTTACTAAAAGTTCTTAGACTCCATTCCTGTTCTATCCCTAGCAAAGCAGCATACCAACAGACACAGACCCTTTTGTTTCTCTCCCTCCTCCCAGCTTTTGAAAGTATCTTGTCTCCTCATTGGTCATTTTGATCAGGTGCCAGCAAGGTTACCTTTAGCTTCTTAACCCTTTACAGGTGAGAGGATTTTTCCTCTAGCCAGGAGGGATTTTAAAGGGGTTTACCCTTCCCTTTATATTTATGACAGAACTAAAGTATGCCTTGTCAGAATAGTAACACTAGGTATCAGCTAACCAAATAAACACATTCCTGAGGGGATAGTACAGAAACACAGACTTCTCAAGTAACTATATAAGCACATTCCTAATAGGATGGTACATGAACACACAGACCCCTTGTAAAGATAAGGAGGGAATGACAGTATAATGGACGCGGCTATTTTGTCTGAATTAGCAGGTACACGGTACAAACATGGTAACTAACGGCCTCTGGGCTGTAATACATAACTCCTGTGTATCAATGTATAAAAGGAGAAATCACAGAAGGGGTATCTTTGTATTGGCCTAGGGAACAACATTATGAGTGTTCCGATATCCTGTCATGGGCATACATGCGTTAATGAACCTCTTGAATCATAGAATCATAGAATCATAGAATATCAGGGTTGGAAGGGACCCCTGAAGGTCATCTAGTCCAACCCCCTGCTCGAAGCAGGACCAATTCCCAGTTAAATCATCCCAGCCAGGGCTTTGTCAAGCCTGACCTTAAAAACCTCTAAGGAAGGAGATTCTACCACCTCCCTAGGTAACGCATTCCAGTGTTTCACCACCCTCTTAGTGAAAAAGTTTTTCCTAATATCCAATCTAAACCTCCCCCACTGCAACTTGAGACCATTACTCCTCGTTCTGTCATCTGCTACCATTGAGAACCGTCTAGAGCCATCCTCTTTGGAACCCCCTTTCAGGTAGTTGAAAGCAGCTATCAAATCCACCCTCATTCTTCTCTTCTGCAGGCTAAACAATCCCAGCTCCCTCAGTCTCTCCTCATAAGTCATGTGTTCTAGACCCCTAATCATTTTTGTTGCCCTTCGCTGGACTCTCTCCAATTTATCCACATCCTTCTTGTAGTGTGGGGCCCAAAACTGGACACAATACTCCAGATGAGGCCTCACCAATGTTGAATAGAGGGGAACGATCACGTCCCTCGATCTGCTCGCTATGCCCCTACTTATACATCCCAAAATGTCATTGGCCTTCTTCGCAACAAGGGCACACTGCTGACTCATATCCAGCTTCTCGTCCACTGTCACCCCTAGGTCCTTTTCCGCAGAACTGCTGCCTAGCCATTCGGTCCCTAGTCTGTAGCGGTGCATTGGATTCTTCCATCCTAAGTGCAGGACCCAGCACTTATCCTTATTGAACCTCATCAGATTTCTTTTGGCCCAATCCTCCAATTTGTCTAGGTCCTTCTGTATCCTATCCCTCCCCTCCAGCGTATCTACCACTCCTCCCAGTTTAGTATCATCCGCAAATTTGCTGAGAGTGCAATCCACACCATCCTCCAGATCATTTATGAAGATATTGAACAAAACCGGCCCCAGGACCGACCCTTGGGGCACTCCACTTGATACCGGCTGCCAACTAGACATGGAGCCATTGATCACTACCCGTTGAGCCCGACAATCTAGCCAGCTTTCTACCCACCTTATAGTGCATTCATCCAGCCCATACTTCCTTAACTTGCTGACAAGAATACTGTGGGAGACCGTGTCAAAGCTTTGCTAAAGTCAAGATACAATACATCCACTGCTTTCCCTTCATCCACAGAACCAGTAATCTCATCATAAAAGGCAATTAGATTAGTCAGGCATGACCTTCCCTTGGTGAATCCATGCTGGCTGTTCCTGATCACTTTCCTCTCATGCAAGTGCTTCAGGAGTGATTCTTTGAGGACCTGCTCCATGATTTTTCCAGGGACTGAGGTGAGGCTGACTGGCCTGTAGTTCCCTGGATCCTCCTTCTTCCCTTTTTTAAAGATTGGCACTACATTAGCCTTTTTCCAGTCATCCGGGACTTCCCCCGTTCACCACAAGTTTTCAAAGATAATGGCCAATGGCTCTGCAATCACAGCCGCCAATTCCTTCAGCACTCTCGGATGCAACTCGTCCGGCCCCATGGACTTATGCACGTCCAGCTTTTCTAAATAGTCCCTAACCACCTCTATCTCCACAGAGGGCTGGCCATCTCTTCCCCATTTTGCGATGCCCAGCGCAGTAGTCTGGGAGCTGACCTTGTTAGTGAAAACAGAGGCAAAAAAAGCATTGAGTACATTAGCTTTTTCCACATCCTCTGTCACTAGGTTGCCTCCCTCATTCAGTAAGGGGCCCGCACTTTCCTTGGCTTTCTTCTTGTTGCCAACATACCTGAAGAAACCCTTCTTGTTACTCTTGACATCTCTTGCTAGCTGCAGCTCCAGGTGCGATTTGGCCCTCCTGATATCATTCCTACATGCCCAAGCAATATTTTTATACTCTTCCCTGGTCATATGTCCAACCTTCCACTTCTTGTAAGCTTCTTTTTTATGTTTAAGATCTGCTAGGATTTCACCATTAAGCCAAGCTGGTCGACTGCCATATTTACTATTCTTTCGACTCATCTTGCTTGGTATACAGGGCACCAGCACTGTGCTTTGTTCACAATAAACCTGGCTGAGTCTTCACTACTGAACAGAACCTGTTGTCTTTCTTTATGAATAACATTGAGGTCTGCTGAATCAACAAGCTGCAAGCTATGCTCTTATAGAAAAATCTGGTTTCAGAGTAACAGCCGTGTTAGTCTGTATTCTCAAAAAGAACAGGAGTACTTGTGGCACCTTAGAGACTAACCAATTTATTTGAGCATAAGCTTTCGTGAGCTACAGCTCACTTCATCGGATGCATACTGTGGAAACTGCAGAAGACATTATATACACAGAGACCATGAAACAATACCTCCTCCCACCCCACTCTCCTGCTGGTAATAGCTTATCTAAAGTGATCACTCTCCTTACAATGTGTATGATAATCAAGTTGGGCCATTTCCAGCACAAATCCAGGTTTTCTCACCCTCCGCCCCCCTCCATACAAACTCACTCTCCTGCTGGTAATAGCCCATCCAAAGTGACCACTCTCTTTACAATGTGTATGATAATCAAGGTGGGCCATTTCCAGCACAAATCCAGGTTTTCTCACCCCCCACCCCCTTTTTTCCAAAAAACACACACACAAACTCACTCTCCTGCTGGTAATAGCTTATCCAAAGTGACCACTCTCCTTACAATTTGTAAGGAGAGTGGTCACTTTGGATAAGCTATTACCAGCAGGAGTGGTCACCCTGGGCTTTGACAGTCAAAGTGGGTTCTTTCCATCTCATGCATCATAACCACTAACAGAGATTCCTTTAGCCAAATTATGTCTTCAGTTACATGTATGCAATCCTATTGTTTCCAGAATATTCTTTAGGTGACAGCTGTTTGGGACTGCAAAGATGTAATTGAGGGCATAAGTGAAGGTAATGGGGTTGCAAATGAGTATGTGAGAGAATAATTTGGCCTGCAAAGCTTCTGTTACTGGTTATGATACACAAAATCAAAAGAACCTACCTTGACTGTTAAAAGAAAAGAAGTACTAGTGGCACCTTAGAGACTAACCAATTTATTTGAGCATAAGCTTTCGTGAGCTACAGCTCACTTCATCAGATAAATTGGTTAGTCTCTAAGGTGCCACTAGTACTCCTTTTCTTTTTGCGAATACAGACTAACACGGCTTCTACTCTGTTACTTGACTGTTAGAACCCAGGTTGAATTTGCTGGGCTGGACATTAGAAAGAATAGGTGAAATGCTGGCCCCACTGAAGTCAATATGAGTTTTGCCATTTACTTCAATGCAGCCAAGATTTCACCCAGTTTTCTTTTTTTAACTTGATGTCTGAGAAAACAATCTATGTGGAAATTAGTGAGACAGAGGGAATATGGAAGCCATGATGTCATTTTTAGCCAACCACTTTTCAGAGTGGAATCACATTTTAATTTTAGTGGTATTCCCACCCTTTATAATTTAGTCCAGTCCAGTCACAATTTACATATGAAATAGCTGCCTCACAGAAGCTCTCCAGATCTCATTCAGCATATCTTCTAGACAGGAAGCATGCTCCAGTGGTCAGAGCAGTGGCTCAGGACTCTGAAGCCCTAGGTTTCTTTCCCAGTTACACCAGAGACTTTCTGTGTGATGTTGGTCAAGTTTTTCAACTATACAATGGAATAATAATACTTGTTTACCTCTCAGGAGTGTTGTGAGAATCAAAACATAAAAAAGCAGGAGATGTTCATATACTCTGGGGTCATTTATATATACACAGCAGAAAGAGACATCAGTGGAGGAGAAACTATCCCCACCACTACTGCAGAATGTAAGCTGGTGGAGTCCAGAAACACAAACTACTTGTTCACTATAGAATGAAAAGCCACAATTCTTATTTACAAAAAGGGTATTTTACATCATTTTGCCAGTCCTTATGGTACATAGTCCAGCTTCTGTAAATTGGTGTAACTCAATTCATTTCAGTAGAGCTATGCTGATTTACTTTAGCTGATGATTGGACCCATACTTTAGCACAATTCTGAGTTCATTTTCCCCTTCAGACTACCGTTCTAGTTCTTCCTTATTGCTTGTTCAGGGAATTCATTATTTTACCTCATGTGAAATATCAGTCTAATTTCTGCAATTATATTTTTCCATATATTAGGCATGCTGACTACTTTTATTTACTATTATTTTAAAGCATTCATTTACTCTGTTTAGAAATTGTTGGTCTCAATTAGATAACACATTTTCAATGCCTAACTCCACTGTTTTATTATAAAGCAGTGAACCAATTTAACATTCCTTCAGTAGGACCTATTACATAGCAGAAAATATATCTTCACTGCTGGACGCTCTAGGTTCAGACTGGGGGGGGGGGGGGGGAACCAACGACCCTGCAAACTGGCACCTCCCTCTTCCCATAAAATGATAAAGCTGTATTTAAAGTTAAGGAACTGAATTCAGCACAGGTTGCTGCTTTGGTAATAATGTTGTGCTTCTTGTTAAATCTTTTCTAGCTTGTGTTTTGTTTGCAATTTCTTCCTCAGCCTCCCTTGCCACTTCCTGACATTGTTTATGCCACACAGTGTACATCACAGTACATGCAGATGAATGACAGAGACACAGGGATGGATTTATACAGCAGACCACAACTTTATTAACTTAACAATGGAGAGAGTATTTGTCACACTGCATAGACCAGACATTTAATTGGTCCAGCACATGGTTACAGGGCTCCCACCATATAAACAATAACTCAGGGTAGACCCTCTTCAGCCTACACCTACAACACAGCTCACTTCTGAATTCTCTCACCCTGCAGGAGGTAGAGGGATGCAGGGGGATCTCAGTGTGTGAAGAATTCAGGTCTCCTTACTTTTAAACTGAAGTGTGGCTGCACAAAGCTGCAAGGAAGGTAAAAAGCTCTCTGGACTCCTGACAATTTAGTCCAACAGGAAAAAATTCATTCCTGATCCCAAAACACACAATCGAGCAATGCATCAAGGAATCAAAACTTAATAAACCTCAACTACAAGGAAGGAGGGAAGGCAGAGCAGTGACTGCAGCAAGATTTCCACTGGCCCTAGGGAAGGCTTTAAACTGGTAGAAGGGGAGCTGTGAGAGCCAACCAGATCCCGTAATCCCCATTGGTTGGCCAATGTTGGCCACTCCCCCAGGCACATTCCCACATGCACTTTGAGATACAAGGAGGGGTTAGGCTCCAGCATGTCTGGACATGAGTTCTTCAGTCTCCCTTCTTGCTCTCTGCAGTTGGCTATCCCCCTTCTTGTCTGACCAAACATCTTCCTGCTGAGACAGTGATGGGCAGTGGTCAAAATAAAAATAAGTTTTACACTTATGCTACATTCATGACCCTGGCATGCCAGATCTTGCCCAGGCTCCACACATTAGCTAAAGACTGACAACCTCATACCTCAGACCAGTTCACCCGTATGTTAGTTTTGCTCAGAATAGGTATTAATCTTATAAGAATGTAGTTAGTGTTTAGATCTTATGAGATTCTTGAATGTTGCTGCATGCGTTCATCTCTCTTCTAATGTCTGTTGTCATGCTTTCTGCAGTGCCTCACCATTGTGAGTGCCTACTTCAGAGCAGACTTATCAGAAAATAGGGCAGACAGCCCAAACTGGCAGTATATTCTATTATTAGATTGTACCACGCCAGTGACAAATGTGAACTCCTGGATTACTATGCCAGTCCTACCATGGAGTCACAGACAGTCCGTTTGGGCACTCTAGGCTATCTGGCCATCCAGACAAACTGGACTTTGTGAAAATGGTTATTTACACCAGAAATCACATCACATTTAATTTGCTTCCAGTCCCAAGAGACCAGTCACTTACCCCAGATCAGCTGATACTCTAGATCTTGCACCAAAGACAACACTGGTAGCCAATTCTATAGTAAGCTAATTAAATGTTTATTAGCTAAGAAAAATAAATGAGAGTTACTGAGAGGTTAAAGCAGGTTAAAGCAGGTAAAATATATGCACAGGTGACTTAGAGTTTGTAATTCCAAATGGTGGCAGTGATGTAATAAACTGCCAGTTTTCCAAAAATATTTTCAGGGTACCTAGATTGTCTCTGGGGAATCTCTGCATTGCATCTGGTACACTTCCCTGTAAGAATCCAAACAGTCCAAAGATACAGGATATTTCCTTGAATCCATACTTACAGCTTCTTGCCACAGGACACAAGCTGACAGGGTCACTGCCCACAATGAGGAATGCATTTTGAGTCTTTGACCATCAGACACAATAGCCACTTGCTTTGAAATTAGCTTTTTTCTGTTACAGTTCTTCATTTGCGTTCCTCAAGGCTTCTTTCTTGTATGATGGATTATTTAGTTACAGGGGAATATACAAGGTAATCTTTGCTACTACATTATAACAGAATACCAGAAAGTGAAAACAATGCAAATAATGTCCCATTACTTTTCATAAAGTTTATACACCACATACACTCTTATACATTTAACACTTTGATCTATACTAATCTACACGTGAATTGCCCTTGGGCTCTGGCATGAGCTAGCAACTGATCTACCAACCTCACATCCGTTTTCCATGTTATAAGAAAATATGTACCTTTATCACTCTGAAAATGTTTGTTCTGAACTTATGAACACAGGCATGGGAATCATCCCTCCTCCCCATCTAGAAGACCTATCAAAATCAGATGGGCCATTAAGGAACATTGCAATACAAAGGATTGCTTAATGGCCTTATCACACCTGAGAAATCATAGAATCATAGAATCATAGAATATCAGGGTTGGAAGGGACCTCAGGAGCTCAGGAGCTCAAAGCAGGACCGATTCCCAATTAAATCATTCCAGCCAGGACTTTGTCAAGCCTGACCTTAAACACTTCTAAGGAAGGAGATGCCACCACCTCCCTAGGTAATGCATTCCGATGGTTCACCACTTTCCTAGTGAAAAAGTTTTTCCTAATATCCAACCTAAATCTCCCACACTGCAACTTGAGACCATTACTCCTTGTCCTGTCCTCTTCTACCACTGAGAACAGTCTAGAGCCATCCTCTTTGGAACCCCCTTTCAGGTAGTTGAAAGCAGCTATCAAATCCTCCCTCATTCTTCCCTTCCGTAGACTAAACATCCCCAGTTCCCTCAGCCTCTCCTCATAAGTCATGTGTTCCAGACCCCTAATCATTTTTGTTGCCCTCCGCTGGACTCTTTCCAATTTTTCCACATCCTTCTTGTAGTGTGGGGCCCAAAACTGGACACAGTACTCCAGATGAGGCCTCACCAGTGTCAAATAGAGGGGAACGATCACGTCCCTCGATCTGCTCGCTATGCCCCTACTTATACATCCCAAAATGCCATTGGCCTTCTTGGCAACAAGGGCACACTGTTGACTCATATCCATCTTCTCGTCCACTGTAACCCCTAGGTCTTTTTCTGCAGAACTGCTGCCGAGCCATTCGGTCCCTAGTCTGTAGCGGTGCATGGGATTCTTCCGTCCTAAGTGCAGGACTCTGCACTTGTCCTTGTTGAACCTCATCAGATTTCTTTTGGCCCAATCCTCTAATTTGTCTAGGGCCCTCTGTATCCTATCCCTACCCTCCAGCGTATCGACCTCTCCTCCCAGTTTAGTGTCATCTGCAAACTTGGCAAACTTGCTGAGGGTGCAATTCACACCATCCTACAGATCATTTATGAAGATATTGAACAAAACCAGCCCCAGGACCGACCCTTCGGGCACTCCACTTGATAGCGGCTGCCAACTAGACATGGAGCCATTGATCATTACACGTTGAGCCTGACAATCTAGCCAGCTTTCTATCCACCTTATAGTCCATTCATCCAGCCCATACTTCTGTAACTTGCTGGCAAGAATACTGTGGGAGACATTGTCAAAAGCTTTGCTAACAACATGTCCACTGCTTTCCCTTCATCCACAGAACCAGTTATCTTGTCATAGAAGGCAATTAGATTAGTCAGGCATGATTTGCCCTTGGTGAATCCATGCTGACTGTTCCTGATCACTTTCCTCTCCTCTAAGTGCTTCTGAATTGATTCCTTGAGGACCTGCTCCATGATTTTTCCAGGGACTGAGGTGAGGCTGACTGGCCTGTAGTTCCCTGGATCCTCCTTCTTCCCTTTTTTAAAGATGGGCACTACATTAGCCTTTTTCCAGTCGTCTGGGACTCCCCCCGATTGCCATGAGTTTTCAAAGATAATGGCCAATGGCTCTGCAATCACATCCGCCAACTCCTTTAGCACTCTCGGATGCAATGTATCCGGCCCCATGGACTTGTGCACGTCCAGCTTTTCTAAATAGTCCCGAACCACTTCTTTCTCCACAGAGGGCTGGTCACCTCCTCCCCATGCTGTGCTGCCCCAGTGCAGTAGTCTGGGAGCTGACCTTGTTCGTGAAGACAGAGGCAAAAAAAGCATTGAGTACATTAGCTTTTTCCACATCCTCTGTCACTAGGTTGCCTCCCTCATTCAGTAAGGGGCCCACACTTTCCTTGACTTTCTTCTTGTTGCTAATATACCTGAAGAAACCCTTCTTGTTACTCTTAACATCTTTTGCTAGCTGCAACTCCAGGTGTGATTTGGCCTTCCTGATTTCACTCCTGCATGCCTGAGCAATATTTTTATACTCATCCCTGGTCATTTGTCCAATCTTCCACTTCTTCTAAGCTTCTTTTTTGTATTTAAGATCAGCAAGGATTTCACTGTTAAGCCAAGGTGGTCGCCTGCCATATTTACTATTCTTTCTACACATCGGGATGATTTGTCCCTGTAACCTCAATAAGGATTCTTTAAAATACAGCCAGCTCTCCTGGACTCCTTTCCCCCTCATGTTATTCTCCCAGGAGGTCTTGCCCATCAGTTCCCTGAGGGAGTCAAAGTCTGCTTTTCTGAAGTCCAGGGTCCGTATTCTGCTGCTTTCCTTTCTTCCTTGTGTCAGGATCCTGAACTTGACCATCTCATGGTCACTGCCTCCCAGGTTCCCATCCACTTTTGCTTCCCCTACTAATTCTTCCCAGTTTGTGAGCAGCAGGTCAAGAAGAGCTCTGCCCCTAGTTGGTTCCTCCAGCACTTGTACCAGGAAATTGTCCCCTACATTTTCCAAAAACTTCCTGGATTGTCTGTGCACCGCTGTATTGCTCTCCCAGCAGATACCAGGGTCATTGAAGTCTCCAGTGAGAACCTGGGCGTGCGATCTAGTAACTTCTGGCGAGTTGCCAGAAGAAAGCCTCGTCCACCTCATCCTCCTGGTCCAGTGGTTTATAGTAGATTCCCACCACGACATCACCCTTGTTGCTCACACTTCTAAACTTAATCCAGAGACTCTCAGGTTTTTCTGCAGTTTCATACTTGAGCTCTGAGCAGTCATACTGCTCTCTTACATACAGTGCAACTCCCCCACCTTTTCTGCCCTGCCCGTCCTTCCTGAACAGCTTATATCCATCCATGACAGTACTCCAGTCATGTGAGTTATCCCACCAAGTCTCTGTTATTCCAATCACATCATAATTCCTTGATTTTGCCAGGACTTCCAGTTCTCCCTGCTTGTTTCTCAGGCTTCGTGTATTTTTGTATAGGCACTTGAGATAACCTGCTGATCGCCCCGCTTTCTCAGTATGAGGCAGGAGCCCTCCCCTCTCACGCACTCCTGCTCGTGCTTCCTCCCGGTATCCCACTTCCCCACTTACCTCAGGGCTTTGGTCTCCTTCCCCCGGTGAACCTAAGTTTAAAGCCCTCCTCACTAGGTTAGCCAGCCTGCTTGCGAAGATGCTCTTCCCTTTCTTCGTTAGGTGGAGCCCGTCTCTGCCTAGCACTCATCCTTCTTGGAACACCATCCCATGGTGAAAGAATCCAAAGCCTTCTCTCTGACACCACCTGCATAGCCATTCATTGACTTCCATGATTCGACGGTCTCTACCCAGGCCTTTTCCTTCCACGGGGAGGATGGACGAGAACACCACTTGCACCTCAAACTCCTTTATCCTTTTTCCCAGAGCCACGTAGTCTGTATTGATCTGCTCAAGATCATTCTTGGCAGTATCATTGGTGCCCACATGGAGAAGCAGGAAGGGGTAGTGATCTGAGGGCTTGATAAGTCTCGGCAGTCTCTCTGTCACATCACGAATCTTAGCTCCTAGCAAGCAGCAAACTTCTCGGTTTTCCTGGTCGGGGCAGCAGGTAGATGACTCAGTCCTCCTGAGGAGAGAGTCCCCGACCACCACCACCGGCCTCCTTCTCTTGGGAGCGGTGGTCGTAGAACCCCCAACCCTAGAACAGTGCATGTCATGCCTTCCAATCAGCGGAGTCTCCTTCTGCTCCCTTCCCTCAGATGTATCATCTGGTCCACTCTCCACATTAGTACCTTATGCACCATGACTCCCACATCCTTTCTGGAGTCACTGCTTCACAGGATAGACTCCCCCATCCTCTAAATGTGGCCTCCATTCTTTGTTCCTAGATGTATACATTTACATTTAGCCACATTAAACTGCCCATTGTTTGCTTGTGCCCAGCTTACAAAGCTATCCAGATTGCCCTGTATCAATGACACTTCACTATTTACCACTCCCCCAATTTTTGTCCTCTGCAGAATTTATCAGTGACAATTTTATGCTTTTTTCCAGGTCAGAAATAAAAATATCATAGCATAAGGCCAAGATCCGATTCCTGTGGCACCCTCCTAGAAACACACATGTATGGCAATGATTCTCTGTTCACAATTAAATTTTGAGACCTATCAGTTAGCCAGCTTTTCATCCATTTAACATGTGCCATGCTAATTTTATACTGTTCTAGGTTTTTAATCAAAATGTCATGCGGTACGAAGTCAAATGCCTTTCAGACTTCTATCATGTCAACACTATTATTTTTATCAACAAAATTTGTAATCTCATCAAAAAAAGATATCAGGTTAGTTTGACCAGATCTATTTTCCATAAATCCATGTCGAATGGCATTAATTATTCGGGCCCTACCATATTCATGGCCATGAAAAAAGGATCACGGACCATGAAATCTGGTCTCCTCTTGTGAAGTCTGGTCTTTTGTGTGCTTTTACCCTATACTCTACAGATTTCGCAGAGGAAACCAGCATTTCTCAAACTGGGGGTCCTGACCCAAAGGAGAGTTGCAGGAGGGTCACAAGGTTATTTTAGGGGGGTTGTGGTATTGCCACCCTTACTTCTGCACTGCCTTCAGAACTGAGCGGCTGCAGAGCGGCTACTGTTGGCTGGGCGCCCAGCTCTGAAGGCAGCTCCCAAGCAGCAGCAGCACAGAAGTCAGGGTGGCAATACCATATCATGCCACCCTTACTTCTACGCTGCTGCCTGCAGAGCTGGGCAGCCAGAGAGTGGCGGCTGCTGACTGAGGATCCTGCTCTGCAGGCAGCACTGCAGAAGTAAGGGTGGCATGATATGGTATTGCCACCCTGACTTCTGTGCTGCTGCTAGCAGCAGATCTTCCTTCAGAGCTGGGCTCCCCGCCAGCAGCCTCCCCTCTCCAGCTGCCCAGCTCTAAAAGCAGCACTGCTACCACCAGAGCACAGAAGTAAGGATAGCAGTACCTAAGAACATAAGAACGGCCATACTGGGTCAGACCGAAGATCCATCCAGCCCAGTGTCCTGTCTACTGACAGTGGCCAATGCCAGGTGCCCCAGAGGGAGTGAACCTAACAGGTAATGATCAAGTGATCTCTCTCCTGCCATCCATCTCCACTCTCTGACAAACAGAGACTAGGGACACCATTCCTTACCCATCCTGGCTAATAGCCATTAATGGACTTAGCCTCCATGAATTTATACAGTTCTCTTTTAAACCCTGTTATAGTCCTAGCCTTCACAACCTCCTCAGGCAAGGAGTTCCACAGGTTGACTGTGTGCTGTGTGAAGAATAACTTCCTTTTATTTGTTTTAAACCTGCTGTCCTGTACCGCAACCTCCCTACAATAACATTATTTTATTTTACTTTATTTTATTTTATTTTACTTTATTTTATTAACCTCCTTACAATAACCTTATTTGTTTTAAACCTGCTGCCCTGTACTGCAACCTCCCTACAGTAAACTTGCAACCCACCCGCCCCACCCATCCCCCACACAATTCCTTTGTGGGTCAGGACCCCTACAATTACAACACCATGAAAGTTAAGATTTAAATCCTATGACCATGAAATTGACCAACATGGACTGTGAATTTGGTAGGGCCCTATGCATCACACTGCCTCTTTGAGTAATCTCATTATTTCAGTGGGACAAGTAGACCTTGCTATTCAACATGAGCATGAGTGCTAGAACCTGGTTTTTAATAACAATAACAAAACAAACAAACAAAAGCTTATAAACACTGTATAGATACTGCTAGGATCTAGTTGGCTATATTCCCTGGCTCAATCATTGAAACTGGGTCCTCTCAATAGTAAGGATTATACCATGTAGTGTCCAGCAGGATGTGTGATAACTTGACACTTCCCACTGAAGTTTAACCCTGTCTAGCGAAAATAGATGGTACTGGAGTGCTGTCCTAGTATAGTTTCACATACTCTTTCTCCTAAAATTATTTCATCTCCTTATGTTCCTGCTTGGCTGCATGAGGGCCATCCATGATCAAAAGGTGTGACACAGTCCAATGGCTGAAAGCTGAAGCTAAACAGATTCAGACTGGAAATGAAACATAACTTCTTAACAGTGAGATTAGTTAACCATTGGAACAATTTACTCAGGGTCATGGTGGATTTTTCATCACTGGCATTTTTTAAAATCAAGGCTGGATAGTTTTTCTAATAATATATGCTCATTTTAAGAGAAGTTCTGTGACCTGTGTTATACAGGAGGTCAGACTACATTACTACAATGGTCCCTTCTGTTTTTGTCATCTATGAATCTGGTCCTTTAGGTTTAAAGTAATCATATAAAATAGCTTCTTGTTTGTATTTTTCTGGGATTTTTGTTGGAGGGTTTACGGTCTCCTGAAGTGTCAGTTATTGACCACTCTTGGATGTCAGGGTTCAGAATTGATGGACCTAGAGCCAAATCATGTACAATAAATCCTAGTATTTTGCAAATAAGACAATTTTATTGCTGCCATTGTTATTGCTCAAAACTAGATCTGGTCAGAAATTTTTCAACAAATCATTTTTTCATTGAAAAATGTGATTTGTGAAAAAAACAAAAATTTGTGAAACATTTGTGGTTTCAACAAATTTCCAAACTTGAAAAAAGTATAGATTTTTTTCCAAAGTTGTCAGTGTTTCATTTTGCCATTATTGAAATGAAAAGTTCTGGCTTTGCAGTTCAAAATGACTTTTCATTTTAAAATGTAGGCTAATTATACTGAAAGTAGGTTAAAAAAGAGAAAGGCCAGAATAAAAATGGAACTTTTTGATTTATCTTAAATGAAAAAAAAGTTTTGTTTTAGGTTCACAGGTGTATTTGAAATTTAGTCTTTTTGACCTGATTTGAGACATGAAAACACTCTCAACCCTCTAAAATATTTGTGGTACCGGAAAATCATTTCCTATCCAGCTGTACTTGGAACTCCTCCTTTCCCCTCTAGAAAGGAGACTTAATTCTGTTCCTACTGAAGTCAGAGGGAATAGGATTGGGTCCATGGTATAGGATTTCACCATGGCCTAATTAACCATTCAGTAAAAATATGTGATATGAAGGAAACTCATTTAATGTTTCAAATTACTATTATTTATTTATTTAATACAAAGAGAAACAAATAAGCCAAATAGACAGTAAAAGGAGCAAGATTTAAAATAAATTCTGAGCATTAAATAGCTCCCATTTGTGATTTCTTGATTAAAGATTAAAAAACACAAAATTGAGATGCTAATCAGGGTCAGAAGGGGACAAGCTAGTGAAATCTGTGTCTAGAATATGAGGAGTATCCACAGTTAGCAAGGTAGGAAAAAAACACATAAAGCAGCGATAGGAATAAAATACAGTGACCTGCAATGCATTCCAAATTACTCCCAACTTGTAGGAGGAGGAAAATGAAATAAGTTTTCTTCCTTTCATTGAACACTAACAAGATGTGAACATAACTTCCTAGAGCTCATGGGAATGGTGCATTATGCTTACTATCAGCAACAATGTTTTCTCTTTGCACACTGTTGCATTGCGAATGACTTATTTTTGTATAGCTCCTTTCATCCCAAAAAATCCATGCCAAAGAATTTTACAAGCTATGATCCCTGCTCTGACACATGGAAGGGAACAACTAAAAGTAAAATGAGGCAGACAGGCGATTATCTTCCTGGAGTACTCATAATTCCTTCCCACTGTAGAAACTCTAAATGCTTTCAGGATGTGGGAGAAGGTCATGCCAGGAAACTCCCCTCTCACACCGGACATCAAGTGGATGTTTACAAGGAAGATAGCATTAACTTCCTTTCTATTTCTGTATCTCTCAGTTAGGGACTTATTCCACCAGTGTAGAGGGGATAGCCAATGGCAATACAACTTCCATGGGAGTCATGCAGAAAGAGCAGAGGAGAGGGGAAGGCTGGTCCCAGAGAGGTCAGTAAATGGAATGAGAGAAGGAATCTCTTGCTTTGAGAGCGGGAACCTAGGCATAGATGGCCTGTGAGTACTGACCATTCCTGTGGTATTTCTAAAACGCCCTGTTAGAGAAAACAAAATATCTGGGATAGCCCTACTTGCTACGGGAAGGAAGAACCTGGAAGAATTAATGACTGGGCACCTAAATTTAGATTCTCTGCAGACATTTTATAGACCACAGATTAAAATTTTTCAAATTCAAGATGCTGATGAAAAATTTAGGTGAAATATCAAATATTGACCAAAAAATGAGAAAAAAAGTACCTTCCCCACCCCATTCTATCCCACTCCACCTCTAACCTGGGCACCTGCCAAGTTATGACAAAATGAATTTTACAGCCTAATTTATCTACCAGGTCCCAGGGCTGCTTAGAGAAAGGTGACCACCACTCCCCAGCCACACACACACACACACACACAAACTTGGCCCAGGCCAATATGGTGGTAGGGGGAAAATTCCTTCCTGCCTCAAAAAGGTGACTAAAATGCTCCCAAACTCAGCTCTACTCTAATCCCAAGGGAGCGAAAAGGGGGGGGGGGAGCTTTTCTTCCCAGTGCAAAATGGGGCCCCTGAGCAAAGGAAAGCGGTGTGGGGGGGTCTTCCCTTGTGTTTATGGTCACCAACAGGATTATGCTTTACCTTTCTGTCCAGCCAACCAGCAACAGAATCCATCCCTTCCGCTCCTTCACAAACTCATGAGGAGGCTGAATGGCAAAAAGGAGGGTGAAAGCCTTAAAGGGGTCAAGGGTTGTATTTTCCTTGCTGGGACAAACAAAGCTCCTACCTCTGAGGCTGCAAGGATGGGGGGTAGGCCTTCTATTTTAAAAGAAGCCTATGAAGCTTCTACTATTGTAATTATGAAAGCAGATGACTCCCTTAACTACTGCAAAAAGGCCACATGAAACAGCCTATGAATATGTGGACCTACCTAGGTATTTTTCATTGGCAAGTACCATTTCTGTTTTCTTCCACTTCAATCCCTAGATGAGCTCTTCTACACATAAAACATTCCGGTGTCTGAGGGAGACCTAATTGCCTGCTGTTGTGTGACAGGTTTATTCATAATTAAATACATTGTATAGTGTTAATCGGAGTGTTTCTATCACATTAACCAAAACTTGTGTGGCACTGTTATTGAAGCATTAGTCAATATAGTTCCCAAACCATTCAGAAGAACATTTCTTTCTGAAAAACTCCCTGATATAAAAGAACGTTACCAACTAGCTGTTGAAATAACTGTATAGTCTTCCCTCCAGAACTCTAGTCATCACAATAGTTTAATGATTATATTGTGACAATGGTAAGCGCAAACACGTGAATATTCTTTAATTTTTTTCTTCTCTATGGCAATACCCATCAGAAGTATTCATATGAGAAATCTGGATTGTGTTCTGTTTATACGAATATACAACAAAGGCTATGACTTCACAATAGTTTAAGGCAGCTGGGCTAACAGGCATCGTCAGATATGTATTTTGAATGGTCCAGTATGAAAGTTCATTCATTATTCTAACCTTCATGTTATTTCATAGATATCTGCAGTTTGGGTTTTGATTAAGTGCTTAACTTTTAAAAGGCAAAATATTCTCTAGGTGAACTTCCTGAAGAATATTTTTAATTAAAAAAATTCTAATGCAAAGCTATCACATGATGCTTTGCTTGAAAGAAATATTTATAAACACAACTATGCCTTATATTGAATTTAGACTTTCAATATTGTGTGTCTGATCCAAAGTATAAAGCAGTCAGTTCAAGTATATCCATTGCCTTTAGTGGGCATTGGATAATGCTCTGTATCTGTAAAATATTACTTAATGTAAAGTGCTGAATTGTTTGAAATTAGGAGGTTTTATATTCAAATTATTTTTAGTTTCTATATTCAGCATTAAGGTGAATATATTCAGCAAAGACACACTTTTCTAGGGAGATGCCAGAAGATAATGGCATTGTGTTCTTACTATCCCACAGCAGTCAAAGATTCAAGGTTTTTGTTTGGTTGGTTGGTTGGTTTTTTTTTTTTAATTTTTTTATTACTGCAACAAAATCCCAGGCACATCAGGCTAGACACAGACCACAGTGTAGTACATTTGTAAAGAAAAACAATATTATCATTGTTTTTATAAACTTTGCGTTATGACTAATTTCTAGGTACAATAGAATTTGTGCTGTCTGCTTTATTAAAAATAAATAGCATAGGGCTGAAGGTGAAACAGGAGGTAAATGGAAAATTCTATGACATGGTTTCACAAGTTATTCTAGTGTTTCGGTATTACAAAAGCGTGTGCATGATGGAAGATGCAATTGGAAGGTAATCCTATCTTGGTATATTTATTTAAAATTGCACTGTCATTTTTATAAATTTTCTTTCAGCTTGAACTCTCCTCTGCAACTAGATGAGAGAGCAATTTTGCCAGTTCTGGAAGACCTAAAACATACATAAAAATACTAGTTCCTACTTCCTGTCAAACAGGATCCAAGGTAAATAGAGAGGGAAAAGATTAAAAACCAACCCAAAAACAACAACATACAAATAACATTTTATCCGCCCCTCTTTACCTCCAAATGTTAAAAAAGAACAAAAAAACACAATTGTTGTTCTACTGCCCAGGAAGCCATGGGATTCATATAGTTTCAATAGAGAATGGAACCACACTTTAATTAAAATCTAGTGGCAATTGTCAATCATGCTTTTGGATGATTACTGACTAGTAAATGGTTGGGTGTTCCAGATTAGTTTATTGTTAGTGTATTTCTATAGACAAAAAGCTAAATAAGGATCGGTTTATTCTTATGTGTTTTCTTGAGTATATTTTCCACATCCTGAATGTGACATCATTGATCTTGGGTAATTTGGATTTGAAGTAACATGCTCACTGCCCTCATTGCTTTGCAAAAAGTTTTGTATTTTTACCAGTCTGTTACAAATAATTATGCAAAAAACCCTTGAGTCTTGATCTAAAGCCCATGGAAAGACTTCCTGATCCTTCAATAGGCTCTGGATCTGATTCCTTGATCAGAATGTAATGACTTACAAAGACAGATTCAATACAACAAGTGAGTAAACTAATAATAAGGTTTTGCCTAGAGGGATTCTCTATGTTTTGAATCTGATTACCCGGTAAGGTATTTACCATCCTGATTTTAGAGGTGATCCTTTTACCTTTTCTTTAAATATTTTTTTTTCTTTTAAGAACCTGATTGATTTTTCATTGTTCGTAAGATCCAAGGGTTTGGGTCTGTGTTCACCTGTACCAGTTGGTGAGGATATTATTATCAAGCCTTCCCCAGGAAAGGGGATGTAGGGTTTGGGGGGATATTTTGGGGAACAATTTCTCCAAGTGGGCTCTTTCCCTATTCTTTGTTTAAAATGCTTGGTGGTGGCCACATACTATTCAAAGACAAGGCAAAGTTTGTACCTTGGGGAAGTTTTTAACCTAAGCTGGTAAGAATAAGTTTAGGGGGGTCTTTCATGCAGGTCCCCACATGTGTACCCTATAGTTCAGAGTGGGGAAGGAACCTTGACAGTGTACATGCAATATATTATGAAATGTAGTGAGGGGAGAGGGGAAAAGATCGTTTAATAAGCCTAACTATTCATGTAACCTTATTATTGTAACCTCATTCTCCTGTTGTTTTTATTTCCCCCTTTCTTTATCGCTATCACTTGATATTTAAAATGTAAGCTTTTGGGGATAGCTTCCATGTTTTTTATATGTTCCCGTAAAACACTAAACACACCTTTGGTTGTTATAAAACTAATCATAAATGAAACTCCCATAGACTTCAATGGGAATGATTCATGTCTTTGGTTAGAAATACTCAGACTCTCTTGAAATACTCTACTGAGTTCAAGAAGGACATCAGATTATAGAATCATGTAAAAGGAGAGTCAGAGAAATCCTTTAGGAGCCTCTTAGGTTGCAGATATGATGTTGAAATGTTCACTATGTGAAATGTGTTGATCAAAGCAGCCTAAGCAACCATTGTATCCTTTGCAAGCAACACAAAGACCATGGCAAAATGTATTGACTGACCTCTTTTACTTTGAAAGCACAGATGATTCCTCATCCTGCATAGGCTCACTATTTATTTTTCTTTTGAAACTTAGATCAACAATCATTAACTCATCATGGACAGACCAGTGATGATAAAGTAGGAAGGAAACCCATGTTTTTGCCTCTAGCAATCTGTGCAGTATATCCTTTGGTGGAATTATAGTTCTGGACTTTCACAAGATTCTTATATTAACAATCTTAGCAATGCAGAATCATATTCATTTGTGCTCCTAAGTCACAGTCCATCCTATTCTCAGCTCCAGCAAATGACCTAGATGGTGCATCTGCCATAACTAAGAAATGGCTTATACTGTATTTAGTTGGTACCTTTTATTATCTCAAAATGCAATAGCATAAACCTTTGAATAAAATACAGATTACTTTTAAGAGTGAGTTTTTATTTTAGACACACGAGTGAAAGTTTTCACACTAATGTTCCATAGTACCTTTGTATTTAAGCTCCCCCTTCCCAAACCCCCTCCCCCAAGTTTGAGTCATTGTTCTGGAGAGCACCATCTTGTAAATATAGCAGCACCCAGTTCAATTTGTGAAGCATCAATTGTCAGTTAAACCAGCTTGTTTTAATTAAGATGAGGTTTTCTTATGGGGTGAGGTTCAAACCTTCTCTGCTGTCTTTATACGTCTAATCTCCCATATCTTTCACAGTCTTCTTGCAGTCATACTGAAAACAAAATAGTTATTGTAACAACGTTTGTAACAAGAACTTGTAGAACAGAAACAACAAGGAGTCTTTATTCAGGCCTAATTTGATGGTGTCCAGTTTGCAAAATTGGAATTAATTTGCAAACTGGACACCATCAAATTAGGCCTGAATATATACTGGGAGTGGATGGGTCATTGCAAAAAGTAATTTTCCTTCTGCTGATACTCACACTTTCTTGTCAACCATTGGAAATGGGCCACCTTGATTGCATTGGCCTCGTTAGAACGACAAAAGTAATTTTCCCTCCCTTGGTATTCACCCCTTCTTTTCAGCTATTGAGAATAGGCCACTTCCACCTTAACTGAATTGACTCATTAGCACTGACCCCCCACTGACCTCCTATCTTTTCATGTGCTATAATATATATTCTGCTTACTGTTTTTTTTTCACTCCATGCATCTGATGAAGTGTGTTTTAGCCCATGAAAGCTCATGCCTAAATAAATCTGTTAGTCTCTAAGGTGCCACAAGGACTCCTCATTGATTTTGCTGATACAGACTAACACGGCTACCCTTCTGAAACTTGTAGAACAGAGTTATTCCTAGAATATACCTAATGTAGACATTTTCATTTATTCATGATTGCATCTGCTTTAATGTTATCTGGCTGGAGATCTCTCTTTGGTTGAGGTATTTATCAAATAGTTCTGATGTTGCTACAAGGGATTTACCCTTAATTCAATGTCAACCCCTCTCTTTCTACCTCAATTATATACTTTCATGGTCTAATATGGTTCTCTCAAGTTTTAGTACAGCATAGTAATTCATCAATAACAGTGACAGAAGGAATAGCAGGTTCTAACATCTCTGCTAGCTTCCCATGGAATACTCTGGGGCAGTAGAAATACTAAAGCGTAGGACACAATATCTGATGGAGCTTTCCTTTGATGTTTATTTCTAAAATTCTGGAATCCTTTTTCTAGCTCATGCACCAAACTTAACCGTGATAGTCTCTCCATTCAGTTACAAAGTTACTTTTCCCCCTCTCTCTATCCCGTTCTCCTTTCTTATGTAACAAAACAGATATGTATAAGTGGGACTTTTAAATAACTTTGTTATATTTTTGATAGATGATTGCATTCTTTCACACAGCACGGACTGCATTAAACAAACTATATTGAACTAGTGCCCAAAATGACTGAGAAACAGCTGCAAAATGACAGAGACAGAGCACTAGAGCCAATACTTTTTCTTGTCCTTGTCTTCTGGGTTTTTTTCCTTCTTCCAAAAAACCCTATATTTTTAAAAAATCAGTCTATCAAAATGGGACGCGTGGGACATGGGTTAGAACTAGCTAGCTGAAGCTCAGCCTATATGAGACAGGTGATGTTCGGAGGTTGAAAGGGAAAAATGCAAGAGATGGTAAGGATAATTTCTCCATCCTTAATTAAGGATGTATACCTGGAATTTGTTACTCATGTTCAAAACGTGGGGATATGTTTAATCCCCAGTGGCTATTGGATGATCATATTGCTGCCACGTCCAGGAACATTTTTTACCAACTGTGCCTGGTTAGAAGATTGTAACTTTCTTTTGGATCTGGCCTTTGCTACCATGAGACATGCCTTTGTCACCTCAAGACAAGTATAACTCAGTGGAGTTACATGTTAAATCAATCCAGTTAGTTCAACTGGTGCAAAATACATAAACCTGTTTATTATCTGGTGCTTCTCAGTGGCAGCACATATCACTAATGCTCCATGATCTGCACAGGCTTCCTGTTGGTTTCTGAATTGAATGTGAGGGTTTTTTGATCTATAAACCCTAAACAGCTGGTGGACTTTCAATTTATGCCTTTCCCCTGTGCCATTGAAGGCAGAATTGGAAGGCATTGTGGTGGTACAGGTAAAGAGCCTAATTTGGCCTTCAGAGATGTACTACTCGAATGGATGCACAAGAAAGTAATAATGTACTGTCACAGTTGGGATAGGCAGAGCTGCTCTGGATCCCTCTAGATTTAAGAGAGGGGGCTGGCTCTAAAGCATTCTGTGTGGGAGGGCTCTCGACTCTGGAAAAGACTCTGCCCCAGTAAGGGAGAGCCCAGCTCTGTTGATCTTTAAGTCATGCTGCAAAGAGCATTTGTTTGCGGAGGCTTTGATAGGGGCTGATCTGGGAGGGGAGCTGTGTGTTCTGTTGGCAGTTCCATTTTATTACTGCTTTTAGATAGAAGTGCCATATTTTATTTTTATATAAACCTAAACACAAAAATAAAATGTGTGGATCTAAACCAATGCAGTGATTTCTGCCTGAATCTGCAGACAACTCAAAAAGAGTAACTTGAGAGGTGTGAGCTGCCCCTCTGGATCTCAGTAGGGTGACAAAAACGAAACATAATTATAATAGTATAAAGTTTGGCATTGTTAACTATTTCACAGTTGATCAGAGCTTAGATGAAAGAAGAGATAATGGTAGTATCCAGTGCTGCACAATGAGTGACATCTGAGCCCCACTAGAGTGGGTAGAGTGATGTATAGTGGTCAGAGGAGGGATCCACACCTTTACCCGTGAGAGCAAAGGCCACTTTTCAACTATGTTCCTTATGCAGATAAAATATTCTTTTGACAATACAACACATTTAATGCACTCCTGGAAGGAATGATAAAAGCTGATACTAAAAACTGGACTCTTGACTTTAGCAACTGACAAAATAATTTACAGACAACATAAAAAAAACTAGGCAGTAGATAATGTCCTTTCAGGGCCCAAACAAAATATTCAATTTCTTTTTGGGGTTTAACTTTAAAAAGTTGTTGATTTGACCATTTACATCATACAAAAAAGGTATCATGGTGGAACTTCAGGGCCTACATCTTTGTGGCACTGAGCACCCAGGTCTCCCAATCAGGCACTGAGAGTTGTAAGCACTCAGCACCTGGCAGTATTGGGTCACATTTTGTGAGAAGGGAAAAATAAGTATCAGTGTCCTTTGGATAATTGTAATATTCCAAGTACAAATGATTACATTTTTAATGTAATGGAAGTCCTTAGATCTAGGAAAGGGGGTTTTAATATTAGTAAACAGAAAGTGATTTTTAAAAGAGGTTTTAGAGAGGTACGTAGACAGTAAAATGTTAAGATCTGAAAGTCTTAAACTACAGTGATTTTTTTTTTTTTGGTAAAGAAGTTATTAATAAGAGCTGGCCATTCCTAACAGACAAGCACTTTTCAACATCAGCTCCACAAGGATCTAGAGAGCAGAGACTAGTAATGGGATATGGTCCCTTTTACCTCTGGTGTAGGTTAGCTCTGATGACTATATACCATATGGGAAATGAGTTGGACTCTCATATGATATGCTTAAATGATCTCCATGTTGATTAAAATATTTTAATCTTTTAATATTTGCTTTTAGGTCCTTTCTTGTTATGGTAGCTGTTATATCTTAATATAGTACCCCTCTCTACTAATACTAGCCTTATTGCAAATGGACGTGTGCTTCCGGCCAGCTGTGTCTGGGTAGACTCTCGTCACTGTTTATAGCTCTGGGTTCTTAGGGCACACTCCAAGACTCAGATTTCTTGTCTATAACCCTTCTTGGGGTGTGTAACACATTCATCCCACTTCCCTTTACCCTCAGATCAGCATCTGAGACCCCTGGGTCAGTTTTTTATACACCCCTTCCCACCCAGAGCTCTGCCAAGACAATGGATACTCTGGGATTTAATCCCTTCTGAGAGAATGGGGCAGGAAAGCCAGGAACACAGGCTGACAAAAGGGATTTCTTAATCACCAAGATTTTACTTCTTAAAGCACTTGTGATTTGCAGATCTTTGACAATAACAAGTGCTGAGATGTTCCTCCTCTTCTGTCTGATCTCACCTCTTGTGTGAGTCTGAAGTTTGTCAACATGTCAGCCCCCGCATGCCCTGCTTACACGTGGCTATGGTCATCCCCTCTGCACAGAGCCACACTCTGGACTTAAGTAGCGTCTCTCTCTCTTTGCTCCCCTGCAATCTTCCAATCCTTTGCACCAGTCATGCACAAGGTCCTGCATAGAAAAAACATTGTTCCATGGGGGTAGGCAAGCAGTTGAAAGACAACTTAAGCTGAGGCTTCAGATTGCCATGTTGATGGCTTCTCACTGACAGGCCTTCAGTGATCTATCAAGCACCATTCCTGATCATGGCCGCCATCTGGAATGCAATTCAATATCCTTGCCTTGGGCAAATTTAGACATACTCAACACATAATGCAAGATGGAATTCATAATTTGATACAGACATATCCCACACTTTCACCACAGCTTCTCCACATTTTGTCACAATGTGATATTCATCCATTTACTAGTTTGCACCCATTATTGCTGTTTTAATAGGTTTCTTGGTCTCTTTAATATTTCTCAATGTGGAACACTCAGTATCACTGTCCTGAAGTATAGTGCCGCTGTTGACTATTCCAAACTTTTAGGATTTTACTCCCTGGTTCTACACAGATATTGTATCTCATTACAGTCTAAGTTACTACTTTGCAACATCTAGATATCACCTTATCTGTCCTTCCTGTGTAGTTTACACCCACAGATTACAGTACTGATTGGATTAATGACAGTCCACCATGTGTCTGAGATGACTAGGTTCTCATCCTTTGCCAGGAATTATGAGACAAAATGTTTATGCCATACTACAATATCAACATTCAACAGTCCTAAAAATGGAAAACTTTCAAAATAGTTCAAATTAACAGAATTTTTCTCAGATGGCCTGCATATGAAAAACAAAACCTATGTATGGCTTTATGTCTCAACCTGTAGTAGGAGAGAAGCAAAATCCTTCAGAGAGTGTGTCTGCTGCTCTGCACCTTTGAAAGAGTGCAGCAAGTTCTCCTCTCATGCTCTGTCAATTCTGCACACCTCTGTCTGCCCACTGCTCCTGCCTCCTCTTCCACAGCTTTGGAGGCCACAAGCTGTGCCAGCAGGACTGGAGACCCCAGGTCCTTTAGCTGAGTGAGAATAAGGACTGTATTGATGCCTGGTCCCTGGTAAATGAGCACAAGATGAAGGAGAGGTTCAAAGTGCCTTTTGTACATCTATATGGAGCCAGGCACAATCTAAATAAGTACATTTTATTCTCTGCTTTTCTCCCTTTGTTCATCTTTGTCCTAGGCTTTTACATATACTTGTTACTTTACTTCTGGAAGGAGTACAAGAAAGCTGCTTCCTGTGGAACCAGTAACAGTGCATTGTCTGACTAGGTGTACTCTGAGAGCAACTGTTTCATTTATAATTAATTTAGTATCTACCAGATGATAGATGGCTGTCAAAAGCCCATTCATAAGGATATGTCTTACCCGTTATTAGCATGCTAATATATAGGTATGTGTGTACACACACACACACACAACTGTATTAGCATAATCTTATTAACTATAACAACATTAGCATAATTTATTCACAAACATAATATTAGCATACCTGATTACCTATAGATATTCAGATAATCTTGGGAAATTACTTACTGAACATTCAAGCATGCTGTGAAAAATATTATCTGTGCGTATACTCAGGCGAGTCTCTTAAGACACACTCATATAATTTAAAACAAAACAAAAATAATCCCCACAAACGTATCATGCGAGAAGTATGGAATTGCTACTACTACCAAATGTTATAATAATATAATGGGGGGAAATTGTGCCTGCATGTGCATTTATCTTTCAGAACATTATACTCAAACACAATTTTTGTAGTGTGCTCGAAAATGCGTTCATTTTATTACATGACAGAAACTTACAAACTCAATAGTTTAATCATGAACAATATGGAGCATTATAAGTCCTATCTTCAGGGATGTTTATTATAGAAAAGATAACCGGGGGAAATATTTTTCTTTCATTTCTAGATTTCTGGCTAGAAGAGGGACCAGTTCAGTAGCAACTAGACATTGTTTCATTCTGATGACTATTGGGTCATCTGATGGGTTAGTAGCCAATCTGAAATGTTAGTAGTTCAGTTCCTAGTAGACAGCTGCAAATGTTACAAAACCATTGTAGCCAATTGTCACCCTTGTTGCAGTTTCATAAAAGAGGCCACAGATTGTGTGGGTGTGGAGAATCGTAGAATCATAGAATATCAGGGTTGGAAGGGACCTCAGGAGGTCATCTAGACCAACCCCCTGCTCAAAGCAGGACCAATCCCCAACTAAATCATCCCAGCCAGGGCTTTGTCAAGCCTGACCTTAAAAACTTCTAGGGAAGGAGATTCCACCACCTCCCTAGGTAACGCATTCCAGTGTTTCACCACCCTCCTAGTGAAAAAGTTTTTCCTAATATCCAACCTAAATCTCCCCCACTGCAACTTGAGACCATTACTCCTTGTTCTGTCATCTGCTACCACTGAAAACAGTCTAGAGCCATCCTCTTTGGAACCCCCTTTCAGGTAGTTGAAAGCAGCTATCAAATCCCCCCTCATTCTTCTCTTCTGAAGTCTAAACATCCCCAGTTCCCCCAGCCTCTCCTCGTAAGTCATGTGTTCCAGTCCCCTAATCATTACTAGAATGATCTAGTATTACCGTTAGAGTATGAACCCACTTCTAGAAGTTGTTCCTCCAGGCCAAGGCTGATCCATAGTGATGGGTAGTTTTGGGAAGCCTGTGTTGTTAACAGCATGCTGACCCAGCTAAGTAGATAGAGGACCTAGTATTCATACACCAACATCTTTAAGAAATGTTGAATTCATGTGATTTTAATTTTAAAAGTTACAATAAAAATTGGTTAAACCCTCACTTTTTTCAAGAGTCTAAGTTGTATGATGGATTTGAACAGACACCAGAGGGATTTATGTGGTTGATGTGATTTCCAACTTATTGAACTCAGAATAAGGAACAGGGAACTGGGGACGAGCAATACAAAGCAGCTTAGACAGTGGGCATGAGAGCCAGACGCAACTGAAGAAAACCTGTACAGACACCTGAGGAGCTCACCATAAAGCCAGATGCTATTGCTAGAAGAATATCCTTCAGAGGCAGACATGCAAATCCTATGATGGCTCGCTGAAAAGAAGTAGAGAAGGTGAAGAAAAGAAAGGTAAGAATGCTCTTGTGTTTATTTCTAAACAGATTACTGCAGTGAAGTCCACCCTGGGTCCCAGATACCATTTGTGGCCCTGGAAGGTGACCGTGTTAAAAAGAATATATGTATTTGACTGTAATTTGAAAATGTATTCCTTGAGCTGCATCCTGTTTTTTTTTTTTTTAAACAGAAGTATTTGAATCAGTCCCATTGCTAAGAGAGCCAGTAGGGAGCTTCATCTCCAATTGCCTCCCACCACCTCCCCGGGAGCTCCAAAAAATGATGTGAGATGAGAGTTGAAGCTACTCAGCAGTTCCACTGCTCACCTCCTGCTGCATTGCAGAGGACATGAAAGAGAATAGCTCTGCTGTTCTCTTGTTTGCTCTTCTACCATGTTGCCAGGAAGTGCAGCGTAGGTGCTTGACTGCCTAAGACAAGGGTGTGCTTCCCTCTTCATAAGGGAGTTCTTTCCCCACCCTATCCCTCCTCCCCACCTCTCCTGCCCTCAAAATGTTAGTTATGGGAGAGTGACAATTGAAACTCTTCTGTCTTGTTTTGAAAATCAGTGCTATATTTTCAAAAATAATTGCTAATGGCACAGTACACTCATTAGGTGATTCCCATAAAATGCTAAGGTACACATAATCTATACTCAATTATAGGTATGTTTAATTTATCCATGTATTCCTTTACCTACTCTCTTTCATTAGTTATTTTGACATCTTCCACTGTCTAGTTTTGTTTAAACTTCTGTTCTTTTTATAGGCAGGGTTTGTTTGTTTTTAATTTGTCCAGTCTCTCAGCAATTGTTGGGTAACTAATTTCAGACCACTCTCCATTTATGTATGTATCTCTGCACAGACAAATCTCTTGTTCTTGTCTCAAATACTACCACATCCTCATCTCTGTGACATCCCAAACACACATTGACCCCTACCAATCCATACATCAGTTAAAGTCATCTGATTTTCCCATTAATATGATCATGTCACTCTCCTATATGAATTCTTCTACTGGTACCTCCTCCATTAATGGATCAACCTGAAACTACTGGTTACAACCGTCAAACTCCTTATAACTCTGCCCCTCCCTATATATTCTCCCTGGTTGAGTTTCCTGTTGCCCAATGATTGATATATCTGTCTAGAAAAAAAGCTAGAGACTACTTCAGGTTTGGATCAGATACATAAAGAGTGTCTTTACCAAGATTTTATCCCTAGTCTGGATAAACAATACGAGCAATTGCTTAGACAAAAGAAAATGTTAGACAGATCTATATTCTTTCATTACAAAGAGAATCTGAATGATGATCTCAGTGAAAGCATGTCTCTTAAACAAATCTACATCTAATGACAATTTGCAACAGTAGTTGTCTTTTTGATAAAAAACGGCATACCCCTAAATAGTAGGTAGAACAATAACTAATAAGTGCCTACCATAAATACAAACACACATACACGCACACCATAAATATATAAACAGCCATCAATGATCATGCAATTGTTGGAGACAATAAAGAATGTGAGCTTGAAGAGAAGTCCATGGTTAACAATGAGCTACAAATAATATTTGGAAGGACTAAGTCGAATATAATTTGTTACTAAAGGGAAGTGGAGTGCTGCAGCACTTTAGCAGGAAATTATCTTCTCTGGAGAATTGTGTGTTACTGCCTATGAACTTTTTCCTCAGCTTTGATTAGAAATATGCTTCTGCCACCAACTGTTGTTTTTTTGTTTTGTTTTTTTTTTTTTGCTAACAAGTTGGTGCCGCTCTGTATTTAAACAATGTTCAGAGGCTTATTCATTGGATATAAACCACTGAGCCTTGCAGTGTAGCTTTACTGCAGAGAGAAATATATGCATGAATCAAGTCTGCTACTATATGCATTGACTTAACCAGACGACAAATGATAGATCATTTTGTCAGGTAGTACAGTTAGTTTTGCATTATGAATAGGTTAATAGTAAATTTTAAAACATTCTGTTTATGAAGTTTCCAGGCAGCATTTTATTCTTTACATATGATAGGTTGCTAATTAACTGGCCCTCTACCTTTATTGTTTGTTGTTAAAATAGTGTGTACAAATAGCAATCATATTTATGCCTTGACACATTCATCACTGCGTTGTTTAGCATAGCTGATATTATTTCATGGTGTATGACCTTTTTCAGTCTACTTAACTAGAATTTTTCCAAATGAAATATAAAATTATATACACCATGGTGTCCTGCTGAGGGCAGCAAAACATTCAACATACATCCTTTTAATATGAAAGATGCCGTTCTATGCAAACTTGTATATTAAATTACAAATAACCAGAAAATATACTTTCTTGGTCTTGGAAAAGATGTGAATAAACTGCATTTTCTCTATTTTATCAATCACTGATAGATTTTTCTAATATAAATAGATGTCTGTGTTCTCTGAAACTCTTCGTTCATCCTTGTGACCTAAATTAGAACTGGGCTCATATTCATTGTCAAAATGCAGGAGATTCAACCTTAAACATTCAGATAAAAATAGGTGTTCAAATTGGAGGTCATCTACTTTACTAATCTCAAAGGAAGAGGAGGGGAGGGAAGCAACCAGGAAATATTATATACAATGTGATTTGCAGCTAAGAAATAAAACAATTTCATTAGGCTCTGCTGCCTCCCACAAAAGTTCTTTAAATGAGATTTTGGCAATCTAAGCCTAATATTAAGTCAAGTTTTTGAAAAATAGTTCTGGTTGGCTGGCACTCTTGGAAAAAACTTCAAAGGGCAAAAGGTAGAGAGACTGTAAATGATAAATCTGAATAATTTAAAACAACTAAAGGGGTGTCATTAATGGGGACTGATGAAACTGAAGAAGTTTGGGATTTATTGTTGACCACAAACTTCAGCAAACTCAGTCCTGAACCACTCCTTCTGCTTGCATGCTTGTGTTGACCTTCTAAATCAAAGAGTTCCTAATGGTCAGTTCCTGTCCTATGCAGCTGGATGACTTTTCCACAAGCTCTTGGCTCTCACTGTGGGTGTGTTGTTTTTTTCCCCTCTCCCCCTTCAATTGACTGTGTCTTACTCTGCGCTGGAGATAGGATCTTGAAGCATACCAATCTTTGGAGACTTCTCCTTCCCAATCTACTGGTTCCGCTCCATCCAATACTCTGGGAACAAAGTGTCCTGGAGCAACGAGGCTTGCCACTTCATCCCATACGACATGATCTCTGGATAACACTGAAATGCAAAATCTAAAATATTAAATTTTTGTTTGCTGAACTGACTTCCCCTTACCATCTTACCCTAACTCACACCTATTCTGTGAATTCTGTTGAGCAGACTAGAATATAATTGGTTCTGACAGGGACATGATTTGGTGATCCTAACCATAACTCTCGAACTGTCACAAGACCCAAAATGAGGGAGACACAAAATATTTGTCATGCAGGAAACTTAAAATGCTGCAAGATTGTTTCCTTTAGTGTAAATAAGTTTTTCAACAACCTCAGTTTCATGAATCTTTATTTCTCATGTGGACCATTTTCCACATCATAAGAGGGGACACCAAATTTGCATAGGATGTAAGTTACTGTGGGAGTAAAATGATTGATGTCCCTTGATATGAAGGATATATTTTGAGTTTGTGCCCAGCCACTGTAAACAGCCTTTAATTTTTGTTTATGTGTGACTGATATTTGTTTGTTGTTCATCTCACTTACCCTGTGATACCAGATTCCGAAATGCACTTGAGGGGAAAAGTGTTTATTTTGACACTTCACAAAAAAATATTAAAATAAAGTTATGTTTCATGCTGAGCTATGAACAGAAATGATATTTGGGTTTTGTAAAGGAAATCCAAGCTGTAATTATTGTTATATACATTTGTTAGTTTTATGTTTGAAACTGCTTCAGAGCTTACAGGTTTGTCTACACTGCTCCTCAATTCGGACAATGGGGGTATGAATTGCAGTGTGCACCCAAGTGCGACAAAGCAACTCCCCGTGTGGACGCTGAGGGTGCTAACTAAAAGGTTCTTAGTTTCCATTAATGTAATCCTGTCTGAAGAGAACTATGTTAACGTGAATTAGGAGCCTTTTAGTTTGCATCCACAGTGTTCACCTGGGGGAGCTAGAGCACAGCACTTTAGCGCATATTGCTATTCACACCACAGTAGTCCAAACTGCAGGGCAGTATAGACAATCCCTAATTGTTATTACTTGCACTGCATTGCTATTTTGTAGGTACTGGGAGGAAAAGTTAAACATATGAGAACTCTGTACAAACTGTGGGTGCAGATCTGCAGGTGCTGAATGCCTCTTGAAATGTCCTGGGTGCCTTCAACTCCAATTGAACTCAGAGCGGGTATAAGGCATTCAGAAACTTCCAAGATCAATCCATAAGTGCTCTGTCTTGTTCCTATTAAAGTAAATGGAAAAACTATAAATGACCTCAATAGTAACAGGATTAGAAAAGAGATCAATGTTGGCAACTTGATTTCCAAATCTACTATTGTTGTTTGATTGTATTGTGACAGTAGTGCCTAGAAGCCTTGATGAGGTCAATATAATGGGGCTGATCAAGCCCCATTATAAAACATGTTACATAGATTTATAGTAATGGACTGTCCCCATCACAAAAAGAACTGATGCTATAAAAGATATTAAAATATAAATATTAATAATACTTTGGATCTGTAGAATTACTATTGTGTGCTTTGTAAAATATGACACTGATCTAGTTTGATTGTCTTGCATAATAATTTTACAAACAAGATTTCTTAATATCAAGTATTGAACTATCTATTGATCTGCTAAAACATTGTAGATTAGCTGATTCAAGAAGCCCATCATTTTGAAGGGTATAATTTTTATGGGCATTACAGATTTCAGGGAAACTAGAAAATGAATAAAGAAAAGGAGTACTTGTGGCACCTTAGAGACTAACCAATTTATTTGAGCATAAGCTTTCGTGAGCTACAGCTCACTTCATCGGATGCATCCCATGAAGTGAGCTGTAGCTCACGAAAGCTCATGCTCAAATAAATTGGTTAGTCTCTAAGGTGCTACAAGTACTCCTTTTCTTTTTGCAAAGACAGACTAACACGGCTGTTACTCTGAAACCTAGAAAATGAATGTTTGCCACAAAAACCATAAATCCCAGTGAAAATCATGAAATTTATACATTCTACCAGTTAATTGATTATAGCAATGAGCAGAAAAAGACTTGAGAAGAATACAGTAAATGATAGATCTTTCCCTCCCTCATGAGTTGTAAGGACTCAGTCCCCTTCTGCCTTCCTATGCTGGAGAAAGAGAGGTCCCCTTTGGGCTGCTACTTTCTGTCACCTGCAAACGGGGAGGAAATAGGTTGGTGTGCCAGAGCCACTGCAGAAGGGGGAAGTAATCTGTGTCCGCAACTATATTCCTGGGGAAGTCCAGTCATGTGCTGCCCCTTACTTGGATGTAACATTATGGTTCAGTGCAGCCCATAGGAATGAGAGTACAAGGAGGCAGAAGGGGATCTGCTCTTTAGTGCCTTATGGGCATAGCCTACAGGCCAGGGAGAGCAATGGTGGGAAGGAGGAATGAAACACAGGCACTGAGAAGAATGGGCAACCAATTTCTTCCAATGAAAACAGTGCTGCTTTCTTGTGAGAAGAGCTGTTGGCCATTTAACTTTGATCCTGTTTTCTTTTCTTTTCTCCCCCTGTTGTTGTCAGTGGGCAAGTCTGCAAAACAGACTTCTTTTTTCTGCTCTCTGAGGGAGATTAAACCATTAATAAATGTGGGAGAAAAATAAAAAATACCCAGGTACTTAGAAGAAATAGTATTAATTCTTTTCATCCAACCCCATGGGGGATGGCGGCAGGGAAGTATTGTTAAAATAAGACTACAGCAGCCTAAATCATTCAGGCAGCCACTGAAATGTTACTAGACCTTTGTAAGACATTGTTTGGGTAAAGGCAACCATTACATTTATTCATAAAATATAATGTGGCTTTATGAAATTTTGTCATTTTGCTTCAAGGAAAAAATATTGCCTCCTGAATCATACCATGTATTGAATAAACATCTGGAATTAACCTCGCTGTTGGGATTTTAAGTCTCACTTTTTCTGACCTTTTATGATTTTTAACTTGCAACCTTAGTGTTGGATTACCTTAGATTCCTCCTCCCTCCCCCTGACAGAGTATAATAGGATAGAACAGGTAAAAGGTTTCTCATAGCCTATTTCTTCCTTTTTGTTAGATAATATGGGTATGGTGAATTTGTGGGAAAATGCAACACACTAAATGTTCAGGGATAGCTCACACAAGCTTGCTTGGCTTGCTCTTATATGAAAGCTGGAACTTTTATGTGCCACATCCTTAGTGCTGCACTGATATGTCAATACTGGATATGACCCACTGGGGCTCTAGTAAGGAATGGTACGAAATAAGATACAAAAGACACTGATACACAGAAGAAAGAGACTTTCTTAGTATCCTAAGAATCATGTGTGTTGATATTTATTTTCTTGTCTGCACTTTGCTAGAATTTCCTTGCAGAAAAGTTTGGACTGGAGCACTTCAATTGTTCTCTCTTCTTGGTTCTGGGATTTGTGACCGCTATGTGAAATGATAATATTCACAAACCATAACACTGAACATGAGGAAGAATAGTGGTTTCCCATTTCAAATTTTTCCACAAGTGAACTCCTAAATAAACTAAGCTAGTTCCAGGAGAACTTTGGGCTCGTTGCAGAAATGAATGGGTGAGGTTATGCGGCCTGTATTGTACAGACAAGGTGACCACAATTGTCCCTTCTGGCCTTAAAAGCTATGAAACTCTATGTCACCATAAGAAAATGACAACACAGTTATGGACTAAGTAGATGAGAACTATTATTAAAATAAATTCCACATCTTTTTTCCAGCTTCATCAGGTTGTAAGGTATCTATATTTAGGTGCTCATTAGTATCTGCTGTAATTTGAAGACTTCTCTGCCTCGTTTGATTAAGCTCTGCTTGTTTTCTACATACACTCTTTCTAATTATTTTTTAATCAAAAATCCCCAGCTTAATTTTGATGGGACTGCATAGTTTACACTTCAGTACCTAGCTAATAATAAGGAAAGTCTCTTTCTCTCTCTGCCCTTCCCCTTTGTTTCAGCAAATGAATGCATGTATTACAACATTACCTGCAAATATTACACAACTGTGCTGAAAGATACTTTCATTCTTAAATCTGAATTCTATGGGTTTACATTACTTCTACTTAAATATGTACTGTTTCCTTAACATTTTTCTATTTACATTAGTGTACACTTAGGAGTATTTGTACATGTGAGATAGAAGGTGCTCATATGAAAAAAAGTACAATATACATGGAAGGATAGATAATTAATTACTAATTTCAGCAAAGAATATGTTTAGACTAAATAATTTGAAAACTCTGGTTCTGGATCATGCATAAATCTTCCCCAATGTGGTAAACTGACATTTTGATTTTTACAAAATCAAAAGAGAATAGGACTAGGTTTCCATCCACAAGAAATAGATATAAGCATGTATGCTCTTATGTTTCCTAGCAACACAGGGCCCAGTCTGTACTTCTCAAATTTCTCAAGGCTTACTATAATGCACAGGAAAAATGCTGTATGTTGTAAATCCTTAACCTATGCTGCAGCAGGTCCTAAAACAAAAGACAAATGTACATTTGTAAATTCAGTTCTGGGAGGGATTTGGAAGGCTGTGGAAAGGCTTCTCAGCTAATTTTCCTGCATGTGGTTTGTGTGACAAACTCACAATATCCTGCAATATTCTGGATGAGATTGATGGAATTAAGACAAATTTTACTGAATTAGGATTAATACTTGTGGGGTCCATTGTATTACTAATGCAATTGTGTGTATGTGTTATTGTGGCATTCAATGTACTTCCTCTAGTAAGGGAGGATATTAATTGAATTAAGCCCTTTGAAGACACCTCCTGGAAAGGTTGTTATATACTAGTTCAAACTGGATTCTCCAGGAATCAACAGCCAAAGAAAGGATTTTTGGATAAATAGCTTGGTTTTAAACTGGCTCAGGGCCTTCTTTCTGACCCAGCAAATGGGCAGGACTCCCGGTCCGAAAAAAAGCCACAATCCTTAGGAAGGGTTAGAAGGACTGGGCCTACTGATGCCGCCTAAGACTGCATGCTTTTTCCAAGCTGAAGATCTGATGAACTTGAAACTATAAGGAAAACCCTTTGGGTGGGGTTTTGAAGGACTGCTCCTGACAGAGCCTGTGTTAAGGTTGGGGTGATCTCTGGTAAGCTTTATTAGAATGCAGGTAGGTTTTTTTTATTGTTTTAATGTTTTCTCTAAACTGCTGTTATTTTAAGAATAAAATAGACTTGCATAGGAAATGCTGTGTGGGACCTTACAACTGTTAGCAATTACTCTGCTGGTCTCTGAAGAGAAGGCAAGAGAAGCCTTCTAAGACAACCTGTCTTTTGTTGGAATTAACAAAGTGAAGTCAAGAAACTATTCAGCCTGGAAATATCCTGGTCAGAAGCAAGTGAGACAGGTCTCTACACAAGAAAGGCAATAGCTGGGTGCTTGAGAGTGGATACTCTTACTGGATTACTCTGGAGAAATACAGGTTGACCTGGACTCTGACAACTTGTACCAGTCATTATTTATAAACTTGCACCAGTCATTATTTATAATTATTATTTTATAGTACTCACAATATGGTAGGTATTTTACAGAACAAAAAGAGCCAGATCTGAGCCCTGAGGAATTTATAACCTAAGGCCCCTATCCTACAAAAATTAGGCATGTGTCTAGTTTAAGCACATCTGAGTACTCTCATCAGTAAAGTTACTCATGTGCAAATATTTGCAGAATTAAAGGCTAAATTTAGACATGATTCGGTATGTTGAGAGTATTAAACAAAGATTAACCTACAGTGAGACAAGAATTATAACCATTAAGATATTTACTCTTGCTATGTGCATATCCAGACCTGCAGCTGGCGGCAACAGAGGTGCTGGAAATAGGGGTGTGGTGGGGGGTTGTGTGTACTCCTGCACCCCTAGGCTTGAACTGGTTTCCATTATCTATCGGGTTTACAGTTTGATTCAATGGCTTTCAGCACCCCCACTATAAAAATTGCTCCAGCACCCCTGGGTGGCAGTGACAGGATGGCACACATACAGATGTGTTTGCCTTCTTGAAGATATTAGTCTTTGCCTATAGTTATTACATCTGGAAAGAGGTCACCAAATGATAAGCAGGGACACTGCACAACAACTACAATCCTAAACCCTTTCAAATAAGCCTCTTCCGCTGGGTTGAATTGGATTAGGTTGCCAAGCGTGCAGCTGCAGAAAATTCCCAATCTGATGTGTAGAGTTCCACATCAGGACGAGTGGAACTCTGGGTGAGTTTGTTTTTAAAGATGAAAGGGAGTGAGGGGTCAAGATACTGATGATGGCTTTGCAGGCGTCCCAGAGATGGCTGACATTGACCCTGAGAACTCCCTTTTGCTTTACAAACTAGTTAGACTCCTGGTTTTAACTTTAGACTTTGGTGGCAACTAGCAGTTCCAGTTACTGAGAAAGTATTTGTAGGCCCTGATCCAGCACCCACTGGAGTGGTTCCATCAGTGGATGTTGGATTAGGACCTTACTCCTGCTGTTAAGCAGAGTAATCCACTGGCCCAAGGTCGCTGCTACTCAGGCACTGTGTTGTATCATATGCTGAATTGGTGGTCTCGCTTAGCTCTAGAAAAACCCCAAGTTCATCAGTGCAGGATTTAGCAGTAGTCTGCTCCCACTTGCTCACCAGAAGTGCTACACAATTGTCCTTCTCCTGGAGATAGAAAAGTAGCCTTGCATATCTTAGGACAAGATCCAATTAATAAAAAATAGGGGTCAGATCAAGTGAAGTAAATCCCTACTGAAACATGAGTAAGGATGGCAGAATCCAGCTGTTAGGGTTGGATCTTCCGAGAACATGAACGGGGGCTGTGGGAGAACACCACTTAGACATTAGCAGTGCTACTGAGCCTGGTGTGTTGTTACCTAAAATCCAGTAAGGTGCAGAAGGCAAGGAAAATGGGTACTATGTGCTTGTGGGCCAGCAACAGCACTGCACCAACACATCATGGGGCCCTGAGCATCTGGCTGTGACATAGTGTGACATTTAGAAACATTTCTGCCAGTGGCTGCCCCCATGCCCACGTTCTTCTGAGTGCAAATCTTAAACACACCGGGGTAAACTGTTACTCTTGGATGGCAGGAAGAGTGACTGAAAATACTGCAAATGGTCCATGCACACAGCACTTACATTCACTGCATTCCCTTTAGGTATCTATGCCTTATCCACTCCTTTTCTCAGCCCCTGCTATAAACTCTTTACCTGCTCCTCAACCAGCTATCATGTCAAGGCAGCCAAAACGAGTATCTCACATTACTGAGCACTGCACATGAGGGGCCTGAGGTACTTCAAGGTACTGAGCACCTTCAATCTGTATTGAAATCAATGGGACTTGTGAGTGCTTAGTACCTTCTGTGATCAAGCCACTCTGAACTGGTGCTAACTGAACACAGAAGCCTTGTCCACACTGGGGCTTTACCCTGGGTACAGACATTAGGGTATCTGCTCTAGTGCAAAAGCCACAATTCACTTCAGTTTGACCATGCTTGGGAATAAGGTGAGCTCCACCAGTGCAAATAGGACTTTTGTCTGTCTACACTGGTGCAGTTGTACCAATAACAGTAATTTGCACCAATTGTCAGTGTAAAGAAAACCTGAGTGCTGAAAAAAAGAACCCAAGTACTAGTAGTGTTTAGCAGCCTGCAGGATAAAGTCCCCTTGTGTTTCTTTGTATTAATTAAAAAAGAAACAATACCATATGTAAAATATAATGGTGCATTATTTTCTAGTATTACACATTTTTCCATCTTACCTCAGCTCCTTCAACCACTTTTTAATTGATAACACAGCATTTTCATGAATTTGTTTTCCTCCTTTTCAAGTATTCTAGATTACAACTGCAAAAATGTCTTCTGTGAAAAGCCACTAATGAGTAACCCACATGAACTAAAAGGAGCAGTTCAGCCAACGCAGTCAAAATCCCTGTAATCCAGGCAATAAAGGGAAAAACATAAATTCGCCTCAGAATCCACAGACTTAATTAGAGAAGGCAGCAATAAAAGGAAACAGTGACAATTATCGGAAGCAATGTAATGAGCCTAAATTCATAATTTTTATGCTATTTTCCAACTTTTCCAGAAAATCTCTTTTATAAATACTCAGCTCTTTAAGAAAGAAAACTGTGGACACTTATTGAGGTAATTTTTCATTTTGCAAAGAGACCACATAATTGTAATCTTTTTTATTTTAATTAAATACAAGTTTAATTTTTATTTAACATAGAGGATAAATTTCAGGATTCACAAATCTACAGTATAAAACATGGGGTTTCTTCGTATGGCTTTCAGAACCAAATTCTGCCCTCAAATACACTTGTTGCACCCTCACTGAAATCAATGGAATTATATTATATAGTACAGTTTTCTCCATTTGTGATTATTGTGACATTTGAGAGTAGTTAGTTTGTCTTTTTGTCATTCTCCTTACCTATTCCAGATGAACATGATGTAGTATAGCCTCCTCCAGATACTAAATAAACTCTCCTTTACAAGGTTTCTTCAATTAAATGATAGATCTGATAGATTTCAAATAAGATAAACTGGCAAATTAAATTTACATTTTAAATCTGGTCATACCAACAGAGAAAACTTTGCCACCCTCTGCAAAAAATTAATAGATAGGGTTTACACAGGGAACTATAGGGGGCTTGGGAGTGGAGAAATCCAACCCCCAACAACTGGCCATGGCATGAGACTCCCCTTTTGTATCTGTTATTCTATCCCTTCAACCACTGCTAACAATTTTAATCCTGATTTACCACTGCATTACTCCATCTACATTGATTTCAGTAGAGTTACATCAACACGAAGCTGGAGTATTGATGAATCAGTCCATTGGGTTTAAATTGTCATAATTTTGCTTCAAAATTAATAACCCATTGAGATGAATGGAGCAGTTCACCCCTCTCTTTTGACTAAAGACCTGCACAAAGCCCATAATAATGGGTTTTGCACTCAGGATAAAATGGGGATTGGAGAAAAAGGAATCCTTCCCTCCAGCTCATCAGGTTTCACTCAGTCTCAGTCCTCACAGGTTTACGGGGAGATGAGCAGTGCATAGACAGACTGATTTAACCACAGAGAAAACTAGTAGGCAATACCCTACTCTAATCTGACTCTCTGTCCTGGATCCACAAAGTTATTTACGCATCTAATTCTATTTTTAGGCATCCCACTGTAATACACAAAACCTTGATCCTCTGCAGACTAACCTTGTAGGCACTTAAATTCACCCAGCTTGTAATTTTTTTGCCTAGGCAAGTTTCGGTTCTGGGCATGCACACTGCTGCCTCACTCTATGCAGCCAGGTGCCTGTCTCCCACCTAAGCTCCACTTAAATCTACAAATTGGGAGAAGATGGGTGTTCACTATCTATTTTGCCTCTGGGGATATGCTCAGAGACACCTAACTCCAAATAAATTTCTGGGTGGGAGGGAGGAGGTGGCCCTTCCTTATAACCTTTAGCCCAATGGTTAAGGAATTCACCTAGAATGTGAGAGATCCATGGTTTAAGTCCCCTCTCTGCCTGAAGGGAAGGGATTTGAATAGGGGAGTTGAACTGCAGCTCTCTAATATCCTTTCTGAGTACCTTAACCAGTAGGCCAAGGCTTGTAAGAGAGAGCCTCCTTTTCCTCTGCCCCCCCAGCCCTGGCTGTTTTGTGCTGTTAGGTGGGCACTTCAATCTATCATGCAAACAGCACTTTATGCAGCTAAACCACTTGACTCCAGGAGACAGGTTCCCACTTGTGGATTGCAAGCAGAGATAGCCACCTCTCTGCAGCATGGACTTGGGTGCTGAACTCCAGGAGAGGAATTCCCCACTCAACATCTCCCATAGGCTAGCCCAAGTGGCTCTCTACACTGTATGCTGACTTTTGTGGATCACATTCTCATGCATTATGCAGGGATCCTAGGTGCCAGTCTCAGGCTTTGTGGATCCCATTGTTAGGTGTTGCAACACTGAAAGTCACCATGCCTAAAGTCCATTTGTGTTTATGTTACTGCTTGGTTCACATAGAGGCTGGATCTAGACTGTTCTCAGTGGAAGCAGATGACAGAACAAGGAGTAATGGTCTCAAGTTGCAGTGGGGGAAGTTTAGGTTGGATATTAGGAAAAAAAAATTCACTAGGAGAGTGGTGAAGCACTGGAATGGGTTACCTAGGGAGGTAGTGGAATCTCCTTGCTTAGAGGATTTTAAGGTCAGGCTTGACAAAGCCCTGGCTGGGATGATTTAGTTGGGGATTGGTCCTGATTTGAGCAGGGGGCTGGACTACATGACCTCCTGAGGTCCCTTCCAACCCTGATATTCTATGATTCTATGATCTTTTTAATATGGATCTTTCCCACACAGAGCATGTGTGCTGTAGACCAAAACAAAAGAACTCATGCAAAGGGGTGAATTTTGTATGCTAGGGTTCATATCAGTAGTAGGCAACCTGCGGCCCATGGGCCGCACACAGCTCATCAGGGTAATCCGCTGGCAGGCCAGCAAACACTGTTTACATTGACCATCCTCAGGCATGACCACCTGCAGCTTCCAGTGGCTGCAGTTCGCCGTTCCCAGCCAGTGGGAGCTGCGGGAAAGCGGTGCAGGCCACAGGGACTTACTTGCTGCCGATTCCCGGAACTCCCATTGGCCGGGAATGGCAAACCACAGCCACTGGGAGCTGCAAGTGGCCATGCCTGCGGACAATCAATGTAAACACTGTCTCGCAGCCTGCCAGCAGATTATCCTGACGAGCTGCGTGCAGCCCGCGGGCTGCAGGTTGCCCACCATTGGTTTAAATCAATTATGTGCTCTTGTTTAAATGAAAATCACAGTATAGCTCCTTAGTTATATGTCCTGCCCATTTGATTATTTGTGGTAATCAATTAATTAATTTTCTTTACTTGCCCTGAGGATGGCAATCATGAAAGGAACCTTTGAATCTAAGGTTATGTCTTCACTGCCAGAAAAGGCGTTAGATATTTCTAGGTGAATTAGCTTTCTTGCTGTACTTGTGGCACCTTAGACACCTTAGATACAAAATACTTCTGTATTTTCCACAGTATGCATCCGATGAAGTGAGCTGTAGCTCACGAAAGCTTATGCTCAAATAAATTGGTTAGTCTCTAAGGTGCCACAAGTACTCCTTTTCTTCTTGCGAATACAGACTAACACGGCTGTTACTCTGAAACCTTTCTTGCTGTAAATTCCTAGTGGAGATGAAGTGACAGTAATTTTCACTGTGACCTAACTTGGCAAGATCATCCCTCCCCTGTCCCAAGGGGTTGAACTCACCTAGCTGCATCATGTTAAGAACTACAGAGCCTTGTCTCCACTAGGGTTTTACAATGAAATAAGAAACTCACCTCTTTTTGGTGGATGTCCTCTGGCCTGAAGCCCTAGAAAGAAGGGAGCTCACTATTGACATCTACTGCTCAACAGGGAGAAGAGCTGCTTGAGAGATATGGATAGACAAGAGTTCCATAGGAGAGGGAGCTCTCTGCTGGCATCTGTTGGTGAACAATGGGAAATTTTACAATTTACAATTACAGGCCATTTACATTTTCAATTAAGTGACAATTTGGGGCATTTTGGTTAAAATACAGTTACAGTTTGAATGTGAGGGTAATAAAATGTTACTGTCCCTTTTCGGAACTGAAAGAGCAAGGTAATTGCAGCAAAAATGGTTGGGGCCAGGGGTCACGCTAATGAACACCATGGCCAGTCATAGTAGGGTATGGCAGTTTGCACAGTGTTAAAGGGGAGTTGAGGTTTCTGTCATGATTGTTTCTCTGATGGCAAGGACAGAGGGTTCTGTATACCACTGATTCTTCTCAGAAAACTCAGTGTAGAAGCAGCTTTTAGACAGCATATAGTTTTGAGGTAACTGACAGTGCTAATCTGAAGGTAGTTTCAAGGGAGTGCTGAGGTGGCTAGGGTTGAAATTGCAAAGAGTCACAGCCTATGTGAGAGACTCCAATGGGGACCCTCTTGTCCAACAATCAATGCTGAAATCATTAAAGTTGGGTTAAGTGTTAGAGCACTCAAAGCAGTGCACATAGCTCTTCACATAGGGGCTGAATAGTCATGTGCCAGAATTCTTCAGCTCCATCAACCCTAGTCATCAAACTGTGAGTGAGGAACTGAGGAGCTGGGGAGGAGGTAAGTGGCTAGAATGTTAGTCACAACTTGCAGAGGATGACTGCGATTGGAACTATTGCTAAAACAACCTGGAAATTAGAATAATCTAATTAATTTGTTAATTTATTAATTACTAGTTTTCTTAACACTAACCCAGGAAACAATCCCTGCAACAGACCCCGTTGCCAAGTCTGTCTGCACATCTATTCAAGGGACAGCATCATAGGACCTAACCACATCAGTCACACCATCAGAGGCTCATTCACCTGCACATCTACCAATGTGATACATGCCATCATGTGCCAGCAGTGCTCCTCTGCCATGTACATTGGCCAAACGGGACAGTCTTTATGCAAAAGAATAAATGGACACAAATCAGACATCAAGAATTATAACATTCAAAAACCAGTAGGAGAACACTTCAATCTCCCTGGACACTCAATAACAGACCTAAAAGTGGCAATTCCTTAACAAATAAACAAAAGCAAACTCCAACGAGAAACTCCAGAACTGGAATTAATATGTAAACTGGACACCATCAAATTAGGCCTGAATATAGACTGGGAGTGGATGGGTCACTACAGAAAGTAATTTTCCTCTGCTGATACTCACACCTTCTTGTCAACGGTTTGAAATGGGCCAGCTTGATTACATTGGCCTCATTAGCACTATAAAAGTGATTTTTCCTCCCTTGGTATTCACCCTTTCTTGTCAATTATTGAGAATAGCCCACTTCCACCTTAATTGAATTGGCTCATTAGCACTGACCCCCCCCCCACCACTTAGTAAGGCAACTCCCAACTTTTCATGTGCTGTGTATTTATACCTGCCTCTATATTTTCCACTCCATGCATCTGACAAAGTGGGTTTTAGCCCACAGAAGCTTATGCCCAAATAAATTTGTTAGTCTCTAAGTTGCCACAAGGACTCCTCACTGGTTTCAGTTTTCTTAAGGTTATTTTCATTTCTCTTCTTCCTTCCCCCAACCACCCAGATACAAATTTCTCTCAGAGCCCTCCCTATCTAGTGCCCCATCACTGGCTATTAGAGATATTTAATATTAGTAGTCACAGGCCAGCTACATGCCATTAAAGGCAGTCTCATCATACCATACCCTCCATAAACTTATCAAGCTCAGTCTTTAAGCCATTTACTGTTTTTTGCCCCCACTGCTTCTTAGAAGGCTGTTCCTCAATTTCACTCCCCTGATGGTTAGAAACCTTTATCTAATTTCAAGCCTAACCTTGTTGATGGCCAGTTTATAGCCATTTATTCTTGTGTCCACATTGGTGCTTAACTTAAATAACTCCTCTCTCTCCCTGGTATTTATCCCTCTCATGTATTTATAGATAGTAATCAGATATTCCATCAGCCTTTGTTTACTTAGGCTAAACAAGCCAAGCTCTTTGAGTCTCTGCTCATAAAGTAGGGTTTCCATTTCTCAGATTATCCTAGTTTCCCTTCTCTGCACCTATTCCAGTTTGAATTTGTCTTTCTTAAACATGGGAGACCAGAATTGCACACAGTATTCCAGACAAGGTCTCAACAGTCCCTTGTTTAATGGTTGTGATGTTATTGACATGAACTGTGACCACATAGATCATTGTTGCAACCACTGTTATATATTTGCAGCAAATATTGTACAAAGGTTGTCATGTGAGGTGTCTATAAAAAGGTTATGATTTGATGGTTATGATTATGTTATCTGTGAGTATCATTTTTGTAGGTGAAGTTATGAATATTGGCTATGTACTTGTATCTCAATGTGTTTGATTCTAAATTGCATTAGTGAAGCATTTGATCAGGTTCTTGAGAAAGGAATTTGCACATTAAGTGCCCAATCAAGAAACACTTAACTGACAATGGATTTTGGGAGACGCCAATCCAATTCTGAGCTTTCCTGGGACCATTCAAACTAACATGTAAACAATGGCATCGGCCTGTAAAAGAACTGAGTCAAGCATGGACATGTGACTTGCCCATGTGACTCCAGACTCCATCTTGCCACTGTGGTTTTCCACAATAAGAACAAAGGGGTCCTTCCACCTGGCAGAGAATATAAAAGCCCTGGAAACCCTTCCATTTTTTCTTCAGTCCTGCTTCTTACTTACCCTCCCATTTTTTGTGCCAAGGTCATTAATAAAAATGTTAAATAAGATTGGTCCCAAGACCCTACCGGAGGCATTTCACTAGTAATCTCCCTCCAACCTGACAGTTCACGTTTCAGTATGACCCTCTGTAGTCGCTCCTTTAACCAGTTCCTTATTCACCTTTCAATTCTCATACTAGTCCCCATTTTCTCCTAATAATTTCCCATGTAGAAATGTATAATATTCCTTACTGAAATCCAGGTGAAAAAGATCTACTGCATTTCCTTTGTCTAAAAAAAATCTTCTCAAAGAAGGAGATCAGTCTGACATTATCTATTGTAAAAACATGTAGTATTTTATCCCAATTACCATTTACCTCTATGTCCTTAACTACTTTCTCTTTCAAAATTTGTTCCAAGACCTTGCATATAATTGAGGTCAAACTAACAGGCCTGTAGCTCCCAGATCACTCCCTCCCCACCCCGTTTCTTAAAAATATAACTAAATTAGCAATTCTCCAGCCATAGGTATGACCCCCGAGTTTACAGGTTGATTAAAAATGCTTGCTATTGGACTTGCAATTTTATGTGCCAGTTCCTTTAATGTTCGTAGCTGGAGATTATCCGGGCCTCCCAATTTTTTCCCATTAAGGTGTTTGAGTTTGACTTTCACTTCAGATGTGGAAATTTCTATTTCCATATCCTTGTTCCTATTACCCACCCCACTACTACTCCTAAGCCCTTCATTAGCTTAATTAAAAACTGAGGAAAAGTATTTGTTTCGGCACTGGGCCATGTCTAGATTATCTTTAATCTCCACCCCATCCTCAGTGCGTAGGAGTCCCACCTCTTCTTTCCTTGTTCCTCATTGGCAATGAAGATTTAGCTCCAATTGATACAAATTATTCATTTGTGTATCTAGTTGCCTATTTTTATTTGTACAATACTTAATATGTTGGTATCTAAGGTGTGTAGATCCATAAATTAGAGAGGATCTACCCTGTTGCATTCCCACTGTCCTGTCACCAAATGACTTCATTCGCAGTCCTGCCTCCCTGGGTGGCAAAACTGTAGTTGCTTTATTATGGTCTGATCTTATCATTGATCCTAGACTCTCTTGTTTCACTCTCTCTGCCTGCAGACTCAGCACAACAGCATGTTCACCATGCTATCCCTGCAATGATAAGGACTAACATTAGATTAGATTGTCCTCTATTTTTTTTTAATTTCTTTTTGTTCCCTGTCTCAGCTCTTAGGTATCCAACTTCAGATGCCTCTTGAGTGTCTCCAATAAGGCACCCAAAAATGGAGGCATCAAAATTAGTGGACACTTCTGAAAATTTTGACTTTGACAGAAATGTTGGGAGTCACTAGGAAAGCAACCCCTTGTGCTGAGACGTACTGAGAAGTGAGCTTCACTGTATGCAGTGGGTTTGGAATTCTCCTGTCCTGTGGCTGTCTACCATGTAAGCTCCAGAATTACAATGACTCCACCGCACTGCAGAACATTATCTAGTCTGCACACTTTGTATTTGAGATGTAATTTTAAACTTCATTTAAAAAAAAATAGATTTGGGGATAACAGTATTTGGTATATTTCTTGTGTTATATAAACCTTTGTGACATTTGTTTACTGATTCATAACTATATGTTTTGATTAGAATTGACTAGAGACAATGGGAAAGATTATGGCTTTTAAAGCCACAGCAATCTAAGTTATTCTACATCATTAGCAGTTCCCAAAGGGAGGCAGGCTGGCAGATGGCTTCTTGCAGTGCTGGGGAAGTGTATGCCACTGTAGATTGGGGAACAGAATCCCACCAACTCCAGACTCAGTCTTCAGGGAGATGGGGGGCAGATACGGTAACACGGCCATGCCCCTTTTGGGGTGGTTTACTATTCTACAGCACATTGTACTGAGGTAGCACAGGCAACCCCATTCTCGCATCCTACGGCACAACTGTATAAGGGGAGAAGTGCTTTCCTCCCGGCAAGCTCTGTGCAAGCTAGAATATGGCCTCATATATATATAAAGTCTTCCTCTGCTTTAACAGCTAAGCATTTTATACTGCCATTTCCCACAGATTTTACCTCAGATGCTTCATAAAAATAGCTTTCATTATAGTCATTAGAAATTCACATTTTTCATAAATCTTTTACTTGGAGAGAAAGCACAATGCACTTGGAAAATTGTGTATTATATTCTTATGATTGTTTGCAAAATGAATCAACAGAACACTCTGTTCATAAGTATTCAGGAACCAGCTGAAAATACCTTTCTTCTGCACAAGCTTTAGTGTTTTAAAAAATATGATTAATTTATCCCAGGCACTGAAGGCAGTTGACTTCTAGCTGTGTGAAGGTTAGAGTTAGTATGGACTGGAGATATACAACCTTCCCCTTCTGTTCAACAAATAAGCATAATTCCTGACCTAAAGATACAACTGCCGAGCTCTATGTGAATCTCATTCCTCAGAAGTTAATGAGCAGTGTAGTGATCCACTTGTCAGAAATGGCATATGCTATTGAAAGATACAAAACAGAGATCCTTGATCTTGCAATTTAGAATAGATTAGTAACTCAGATATTGTCCTTGCCATTGATTAGCACGTTTATAGACCAGTAATACAGTATGACATAGCAGGACTGGTATGCAAACATGACTGTCTCTCTAAATGGTGAAATCAATATTTTTCTCAAATAATCCATATGTTCTTTACGATTTTTTTTTAAAATCTCATATATAACAGGCAAAAAAAGGAGTCAGAGAAAGAGATTACATTGGTTATGCTCCAGTACAATGAAGTATCTACTAGGCAATGTGATGGAACAATGCAGCAACGTTTTGCAGCAAATTTCAGAGTGGAAGCGATGATTATTTAGACTGAATAATCTAACAGGGAGAAGAAAAAAGAAAAACAAAAAAAGATTATTGCTGTTTTAGCATACAATTATGTTAAAGGCATAAACTGGAAGAGAACAAGGAGCTATGCTAGAATATTTTGCATCTTTGATTCAATTTGTTTATCATCAGATTAAAGGAGTAGGCAGGATGTCTAAGCAATGCTGGAATGTATTATCTTTACATCTGACATCTGGAAGGAAAATGGAGTCCAGGCCAATAGCAACCCTTCAAATATAGGACCGGCTACTCAAAAAGAAATATCAAATTGACAGTTTATGAAACAAACTCATAAAGGCCAATATCTATAATGCATTTTAGATGGAAATCTACTGTTTTAACAATCACACAGGCTTTTATTTTCAAATTTAATTTTTAAACTAAATCTGACATTGTCAAACTAATGGAATTCTGTATTCAAAACATTTATATAGACAGTTTCCTCACCTTAGAAAGAGACAAGTTACTCTTTATGGACTTATGCTGCAAAGTGCTGAGTCTACAACTTCTACTAGATTCAGTGAGAGTGGTAGAAACTCACAGCCCCCTGGGATCCAACCCCAGATCAATAAATACTGTAAAGCAGTGTCACAGGGTATGCCCACCCTGTCCCCCTATGGAAAGGATCAAGGGTGTGTCAGCCCTGCAGTTAAAGTCCACCAGATTGTCCTTGGACTTAAGACAGTACAGTATTGCCTAATGGCCAGGGTCAATATGACTGCCCTTGGTTTCCGGGTGGTGTAGCCTAATGGCCAGAGTTAATATGGCTACCCTTGGGTTCAGGACTATGCGGCCTAATGGTCAGAGTCAATATGGTTGCCCTTGCATACAAGGCTGTACCACCTAATGGCCAGCATCAGAAGATGCCACTCGGGGGTGTGGCAGCTGGGGAAGGGGGACCCAGGCCCTCCCTACTCCACTGGGCCCCGGCCCAGGGCCCTGCCAGTGGTGAGTGTTTTTGCCACCGAGTCAGCGGGGATCCTGTCGCAAAGTGCTGACCTTTCCTGGGGGGTTATGGCTAGCCCCTTCCCTGGGCCACTTCCTGCCTAGTCTCCTGAAACCTCAGTCCATATCTTGTAGGAGTCTCTGGGCTCCTCGGTACAGGTAGCTTCCTGGGACTCTTCAGTCAGACAGCCATAGGCAAGTAGACTGAGCTGGACAGCTCCCTTTTATACTGAAGCAACAGTTGGAGCATGCCTAGCATGGCCAGAGGGGTGGGACTTCCTCCACCCATAGTGTGGGGTTAATCCCTTCTTTTCCAGTGTGGGGTATGCACATCCCGTCACAAGCAGAAAGTAGAAAAGGCACCTATAAACATTTTGAGGCAAACCTGCCTTTGGTCCATTTGTAGTACTCTCATTTGTCAAAGGGAATATTGCCCCAAAATGGATGGTCGGGCATGTTTTTTGTTTTATCCTGTCGGAAAACAATATATAAAGAGTAATGTGTATTGCCTTATTTTTCTTACATATCTAATAATAATCTAACAATGTGCACCATTCATCTGAAGATCTCAAAGCACTTTACAAACACCAATAAATTGAGCTTCATGTCACTCTTATGACGTATTCTCCACATTGTATGAATGAGGAAACTGAGACTTCAAGATTTTCAGGAACGGCTTCTCTGACATTTTAACTTTTCTCAACTCTCATTGACTCCCCTAGGAGCTAAGGGTGTCCAACACTTACAGGATCAGATCATCTGGTGAATCAGTGCCACAGCAAGTTCAGTGACGCTAGTAATTTTTTTCTTCATCATGTCCTAAACAAGGCTCCATGTCAATTGGAGAAAACCTGTACCTCAAAATATCCATTTTAGTAAAAGGAAGTGGATGGAATATACAATGGGAAATGATCTATTCCTCTTCTTATAGAGAGGTATGTATTTTAAGATGGTGGTTAGTACTTCCCCAGTGCAGGAACACTATCAGCATTACAATATATTCTGTATTACTCATTTCTACTTTTGAATGTCAACAGTTTAAGCAAACAACATATGCATGTTTGCAGCAGCCTGTTCTGGGGTGATATAACCCCTCTGGATGACTTGGCAGAGCTCTGTGCTCCTTTGACTGTTGAAGTGTCAGTCAGCAACTAGATTTCTTTGCAGAAAAGTCCATTTTGAAGTTTACTGGTCTATATGTGAAGACTTTACACATTCTTTGACATATATATATATATACAGGTGGGGATAGCAGCTCTGTAATTAAGACCGTCCAACACTCTTGATTATAATACTCTGTTTTTGGTTGCTTACAACTTAGACAAACATAAACTGTCCAGGTAGAATTTTTCTATGTCACTTGTCTGCCTGAGGCTGAATTTTTTTTTTTTTTGGAAGAAGTTTCACTGAAAACGATTCAGCCATTTATCAGAATAAGATTAAGGAATAATATGTGTGGTGTACGCATTAAAGAAGTCTTAAAAACACTTTTGTTGAAAACCTCTCGCACCTCCATGCTTTAGAGCAAAGGCTTAAAATTTTGCAGGGGCATTTCCCTGGTGTCAAGGATGTGCCGTTAAGCAGCCTCATGAAAATGATACCAAGTTATGAGTCTCCAGAGAATACAAGTTTACACGTGCTCAGACCGGTTAGAGTTTAGCAGCTTTAAGATGACATCTATGCTGAGAATGCCTTGTCCCTGGGATGCAGGGGCTGAGTAAGATGTTCCCTGCATTTGCTCCTACCAGTTGCAAGTTGGAAAAAGCCAGCATTAAGGTTGCCTGTGCAAACTTGATTTGCCCCCCACCCCTTGGTACCCATTATGATACAGTCTATAATTACATCTTATTTTTCCCACAAGAACCTTGCCACCTTTAGTGACTGGATAATCATTCATTTGAGACTGGAATCACTTTTGTGTACTTTTTCTTTGTGTCCATGTATTTCTAAGCAAGCAGTTAACAAATTGATCATTAAGTTCTTTGCTTGGGTTGACCTTGAACTTTACTTCATACTGACTTCCCAACATAGCCATTGTTTCATCCAGTCTTTAATTTAACTTAGATGCCTTTGTTAATTATTTATTAAATATGTTCATAAATTAATACTAAAAACTATTATCCTGAAATTTAGTGGTTGCAGTCTCCCAGCAAACAGAACCTCCTCTGAAGATGACTTTTGTCATTCAAGTCTTTTCTATGTATGGTAATTTAAGTAGCATTCATTCTTGATAGAGTTTCTCATTTTAATCCTTTACAGAAGCTTGATTTCTTGCAAAAGACGTTAATTTCTATAACTTCAATAGGGTAATGGTAAATTATAACCATAAACCATCATTCTACATTTTAGAGTAAGCCATTCACAAAAAAAGATAAAGTGACATTCCTCCATCACAATTTGAACCAGCATTTGTGGTTAGTAGGCAAATTGTTTCTCAAGCATGGAAAACTAATGCTCTTTGAAGCACAGGGAACAGTGTATGCTTCCTGTATCAGAGGTTCAGACTATAAATGATTAATATACATATTAATCATTAATAAAAACCATTCTGTGAGTGTTGTCATCACAGTACGCTGTGTTCTTCAGCCCCACTTTCTGATATACTGCTGAGGATCTAAAATAGAATATAAGTGAAAACCATCTGCAATACTGTAAAATAAGAGATAGTAATACAGCATACTTATATATTTCATGTAGGCCTGTTCCCTCTTACTTGGTTGTTCCTGCACAGGAGACAGAATAAGTTTCAGTTTGCTGACTTTCCTTGTTGTTATTCAGTGTGGTAAAAGATTTTCTCCCTCACAGAAAAGACCTGAAATTCTGACTCCGAATCACTTGGGATCTTGGGAAATCCACTGGAAGCAAGGGATTTCTGTTCCGAAAATGCTGCCTGGAGCCCAGTCTTCCTTAGCTTCCTGGACAGCATTACTCCTCTAGAAGCCATATTGCCAGGCATTCCCTGGAACCTGCACAAGTTTCTGACTTTGCCATCAGTAACATGTGAGGCTTTGTACCCCAGGTTTTATGGGAGGAAAATTAAGAAAACTGGTAAAAACAAGCTAGTTCTGCAGTGCTGGATCAGGTATCCATGCCACACCCTCTCCCAACCTATAGAGCTGGAACCCTTTGCATTGTGGTGAACACAGAGCTCAGGGAGTCCACCCTTATGAGCATCCCATTTAGAATCCATGAACACAGGTTCCCCAATGCATTTGGAAGGAAGCATTTGACCTATAGGCTTGTGAGGGAGCAGAAAAACTGCCATCTAGCACAGCGGGGGTTAAATAAAACCTTTGGGTTCAGCTAACCCTGCCCTGATATGCCTGCAGCCAATGCCAGGTCTGGAGAAGGGGAGAAAAGAAGGTAACCTGGCTCAGTTGGGGGCTGACTGGCCAGGAGGTAGGAACTCTCTGTCTGCCAGCCCGAAGGGACAGATCAGTGACTCGCCAGGCAGAATAGCCACTTGAGGCAAGTAAGGCTTCCCCTGCCAAGGGAAGCCTGCAAATAAGCCCCACCTGTGGGGCTACTGGCCTAGGGCCACATGCCAAACTAAAAAGACTTGTAGGAAGTAGCCCAGGGAACCCAGTCTTGACCCTCCATCGGGTCAGAGACCCATTTCTCCTGTTTAGGGGCTGAACTTCACAGGGTCTGAGCTGGGACCCTGTGGAAGAGGGAGGGCCAAGATCTGCCTGCCATTCCCTCTGGCCTTGCAGATGCACTAGGCTGCCTGGCCGTGGAAGACCCTATCACAAAACTATATAAAGAAAACCTTTCCTATGTCAGATATTGAAATTACATACTATGAATACATATCAATGGCTAAGACTGTAAAAAGGAGGAATAGCGTGAATGGACTAGTTTCCAGTCCTTTAATGAACTTGAAACCGTACTATTTTGATCCTCCACAAATACCATATCGAACACCAGGCCAGACCTGAAGAAGAGTTTTGTGTGAATAGCTAATTAAGCTACTTGCAGCCTATGGAGGGGAGGGGAACAGCATATGCCGGCATCATAGCCATTGGGACAGCTCCCGAGCTCAGTTTACTCAATGGACATCTGGAGTAACTCAATTGGCTTCAAAAGAATTACTCTGGAGTTACTCAAGATTTACATTATTGTAACTCGGGCTGTCAAGAGAGTAAAATAATTAATTGTGATTAATCGTGAAATTAAAAAAAAATAATCATGATTAATTGTGTGATTAATTGTGCTGTTAAACAATAACAGAATACCATTGATTTAAATATTTTTGGATGTTTTCTACATTTTCAAATATATTGATTTCAATTACAACATTGAATACAAAATATACAGTGCTCACTTTATATTTTATTTTTATTAGAAATATTTGCACTGTAAAAAACAAAAAAAATAGTATTTGTCAATTCCTCCATTACAAGTACTGCAGTGCAATCTCTTTATCATGAAAGTTGAACGTACAAATGTAGAATTATATACAAAAAACTTGCATTCAAAAATAAAACAATGTAAAACTTTAGAGCCTATAAGTCCGTTCAGTCCTACTTCTTGTTCAGCCAATTGCTCAGACAAACAAGTTTGTTCACATCTGCAGAAGATAATGCTGCCCGCTTCTTGTTTACAATGTCACCTGAAAGTGAGAACAGTAGTTCACATGGCACTGTCGTAGCTAGTGTCACAAGATATTTACGTGACAGATGTGCTAAAGATTCATATGTCCCTTCATGATTCGACCACCATTCCAGAGAACATGCATCCATATTGATGATGGGTTCTGCTCGATAATATTCAAAACAGTGAGGACCAATGCATGTTCATTTTCATCATCTGAGTCAGCTGTTACCAGCAGAAGACTGGTTTTCTTTTTTGGTGGTTCTGTAGTTTCTGCATCAGAGCACACCTCTTTTAAAACATCTGAAAGCATGCTCCACACCTCGTCCCTCAGATTTTGGAAAGTACTTCAGATTCTTAAACCTTGGTTTGAGTGCTCTATCTATCCTTAGAAATCTCACATTGGTACCTTCTTTGCATTTTATCAAATCTTCAGTGAAAGTGTTCTTAAAATGAACATGTGCTAGTTCATCATCTGAGACTGCTATAACATGAAATATATGGCTGAATGTGGGCAAAACATAGCAGGAAGCATACAATTCTCCCCCCAAGGAGTTCAGTCACAAATTTAATTAACACATTATTTTTTTAACAAGCATTATCAGCATGGAAACATGTCCTCTGGAATGGTGTCTGAAGCATGAAGGGGCATCCAAATGTTTAGCATATCTGGCATGTAAATAGCTTGCAATGCCAACTACAAAAGTACCATACGAAAACCTGTTCTCACTTTCAGGTGACATTGTAAATAAGAAGCGGGCAGCATTATCTTCCGTAAATGTAAACAAACTTGTTTGACTGAGCAGTTGGCTGAATAAGAAGTAGGACTGAGTGGACTTGTAGGCTCTAAAGTTTTATACTGTTTTGTTTTTTGAGTGCAGCTATGTAACAAAAAGTCTACATTTGTAAGTTTCACTTTCACGGTAAAGAGATTGAACTACAGTACTTGTATGATGTGAATTGAAAAACACTATTTCTTTTGTTTATCATTTTTACAGTGCAAATATTTGTTATCAAAAACAATATAAAGTGAGCACTGTACACATTGTATTATGTGTTGTAATTGAAGTAAATATATTTGAAAATGTAGAAAAACATCCAAAAATATTTAATAAATATCCATTTGGATTCTATTGTTTAACAGTGTGATTAAAACTGTGATTAATCACAATTAATTTTTTGAGTTAATCGTGTGAGTTAACTGTGATTAATCGACAGCCCTAATTGTAACTGATATTTGAATCGGGCTCACTCTATAGCTCCTGTTAGTTAATAAACTATATTTTCTGTATTGGCTATATTATTCTGGAATCTTTGGAGAACAAAGACCTGAGTCACCACGAAATTCATCCAATTTTACACAAAAAATAACTCATATGAAATCAATGTGTAGAGCTGGAGTAGCACGAGGGTTATTCATGGCAAGTGGCTCTTTATCTTTTATTTCCATGAAGTATAAGATGGTGAACTGAAAGATTGGATCAACATCCTATCTTCTCATCTGTCCATTCCTCTGGCCAGTAACACAAACACTACTATGTTTCAGATGTAAAGAGAAGTGGTGTTTATTAGAGATAGTTGAACATTTTCCAATGGAGCTTTTTTTGTTGGGGGCTGGGGGATTGGAAAAAATGCCAATTTGGCAAAAGCAGGATATCTTGTGAAAGCATGTTGATTTTTCACTAAATTTCATTTTAAAACAATGGAATGGAACAATGTAAGAAGGTTGACTTCAGAACAAAACAAAAAATAAGATTTTGTTTTGTGCAAAATGTTGTTGGTTTTTGTTCATGTTTTTTCTTTCTGTTTTAGAACAGAAAATAATTCAAAATGGTGGAATTTCATGCAAAACTGACAATCCATTTCCACCCAGCTTGACTAATTATATAGAAGTTTCTCAGATGAATTGTATTTTGAAAGGTTTTACAAGTGAAAGATACTGTTGTGTTTCAAATGATTTATACTCTGGCTCTGAAATCAGTATGCTTTTTCAAGTCTGGAAGGTGAGTCATGGGAAAAGAGAATATATATTTTAACCCAGTTAAAATAATTAAATTATAGTGAATTAATATGTGAATTAATGAGAAATCAAGTCTATTCATTAATGTCACACCACATAACTACATTAGGCCTCTGGAAAGAAAATGACTGGTGTATAGAATCCTTGATTACTAAATACCATGTCTCAGGAGGAAGAGTGGTGCAAGGTCTTGAGCTTTCCTCTCAGAGCAGATATATTTCTCTTATAACTCTGTAGTTTTGCATCTCCAAAATAATGATTCCATTAGCATGGAAATGTGAACAGTGTTAGTACAGGGCCTTCCTCCCTCTGATAATAAGCAAACAACCACCCTCCTACAATTTCTGGGAGGGCACCTGTTGGATTTTCTTTTTATCCTATGGGAAATAAAAAGCCAGCTCTGATACAACTGAAATGCAAGGACTTAAACAGGATGAAAGCACAAACTTCCCCATGCTTTTGTCTTTTAGAGATTGCCTATACAGTGGTTTGAAACACCAAATCTTTACGATTCAAAGAGGACAACAAAATAATTAATGATTAAAGACCACATTTTGGACCCCTTACTCTGACGGATGAGAATCAGTGGGACTCCTTATGTGAGTAGCTGCTCATCATTCTGAGTAAGAAAGGTATTGACAACTTGGCCCTAGCTTCTTTATTAAGATTCTATTGGATATTTATTATCTCTCGAGTTCCTACTAGTTTTTGTCATGTAAACTTAATCCCGGTCTCTTTCTTTCATTATTATGTGATTTATCACAAGAAGATGGCAACAGAATTCTAACTGTTCTGTGAATGTATTTTGCTGAACTACTTTGGCCAGCTAAGTATTCTGTGCTATGACCTGCTGGCTGCTTCACCACTTTCTTTGTCTGCAGCCTCAGATGTGTCAGGGAAGAGTGGAATAGTTAAGGCAATCAAACTATGAAGAGGTCAGATTAGTAGCAGTGCATTTCTGTGTTGTATATTGATCACGCTGCACGGGTTTTGAGCCTTGCGGGATAGAGAACATTGTCATCACAAGGACAAAAAATGATGCAATTAGAATTTATTCTGGCAACATATTGTGTGGAGGTTGAAACACAGTGCAAATGTTACCACTTATAAACTTGGTAATGTTACCTAGAGCTTCCTCCTGTGATACCTGACCAAGAGATGCTAGCAAAACAAATAATACTCACAATTTTGTTTGACTAAAATATGTCAAATGTTTTCTCATGTTAAAAATATTTGCATTCACAAAGCAGCAGAGACTAGATCCACAAAGGGATGTAGGCATTGCAATGCCTGTCTCTTCAGCACCCTCCTGTCCAGTGGAATTCACAGCCCTGATATAGGTGTCAGGACCCAGTCTCTACAACAGTGGTTCCCAAACTTGTTCCGCCACTTGTTCAGGGAAAGCCCCTGGTGGGCTGGGCTGGTTTGTTTACCTGCCGCATCCACAGGTTCGGCCGATCACAGCTCCCAGTGGCTGCGGTTCGCTGCTCCATGCCAATGGGAGTTGCTTGAAGTGGCGCAGGCCGAGGGACGTACTGGCCGCCGCTTCCAGCAGCTCCTATTGGCCTGGAGCAGTGAACCGCAGCCACTGGGAGCTGCAATTGGCTAAACCTGCGGACGCGGCAGGTAAACAAACTGGTCCGGCCCACCAGGGGCTTTCCCTGCACAAGTGACAGAACAAGTTTGGGAACCACTGCTCTACACAATTCAGGGAGCGAATTAGACATATGAAAAAGAGATCCTCAGAAGTCAGCAAGCTAAGTGAGAACCTCCTAAATTAGCCTAAGAAATCCCAAGGAGAAGAGTTTGGCTTTGACCCTCCACTTCCCTGGGAGAAAGACACCTCCCTTTGCTCAGAATTCATTCTCCTGGAGTTTCAGAGTGGTAGTCGTGTTAGTCTTTATCAGCAAAAACAATGAGTAGTACTTGTGGCACCTTTGTTAGTCTCTAAGGTGCCAAAAGTACTCCTCGTTGTTTCTCCTGGAGTTATGCACCTCAGGATCTGTCTCCACTTAAAAGGCTACAGTGAAAGTTCAGTGAAAATGCTTCCTGGGAGTTCAGAAAAGCAGACTTTGACTCCCTTAGGGAACTGATGGGCAGGATCCCCTGGGAGGCTAATACGATGGGGAAAGGAGTCCTGGAGAGTAGGCTGTATTTTAAAGAAGCCTTATTGAGGGCGCAGGAACAAACTGTCCTGATGTGCAGAAAGAATAGCAAACATGGCAGGTGACCAGCTTGGCTTAACAGAGAAATCTTTGGTGAGCTTAAACACAAAAAAGAAGCTTACAAGAAGTGGAAACTTGGACAGATGACTAGGGAGGAGTATAAAAATATTGCTTGAGCACGCAGGGGTGTCATTAGGAAGGCCAAAGCACAACTGGAGTTGCAGCTAGCAAGGGTGGCTAGCTAGGGATGTGAAGGGTAACAAGAAGGGTTTTTACAGGTATGTTAGCAACAAGAAGAAGGTCAGGGAAAGTGTGGGACCCTTACTGAATGGGGGAGGCAACACAGTGACAGAGAATGTGGAAAAAGAGAATGTGGTCTTCACAGACAAGGTCAGCTCCCAGATTGCTGCACTGGGCAACACAGTATGGGGTGGAGGTGAGCAGCCCAGAGTGGTGAAAGATCAGGTTAAGGACTATTTAGAAAAGCTGGACATGCACAAGTCCATTGGGCCAGATCAAATGCATCCGAGGGTACTGAGGGAGTTGGCTGGTGTGATTGCAGAGCCATTGGCTATTATCTTTGAAAAGTCATGGCCGATCGAGAGAGTTTCTGAATGATTGGGAAAAGGCAAATATAGTGCCCATCTTTAAAAAAGGAAAGAAAGAGAATCCAGAAAATTACAAACCAGCCAGCCTCACCTCAATCCCCTGAAAAATCATGGAGCAGGTCCTCAAGGAATCCATTTTGAAGCACTTGGAGGAGAGGAAGGTGATCAGGAACAGTCAACATGGATTCACCAAGGGCAAGTCATGCCTGAGCAGCCTTATTGCCTTCTATGATGAGATAACTGGCTCTGTGGATATGGGGAAAGCAGTAGACATGATATATCTTGACTTTAGCAAAGATTTTGATACTGTCTCCCACAATATTCTTGCCAGGAAGTTTAAAAAGTATGGATTAGATGAATGACCTATAAGGTGGGTAGAAGGCTGGCTAGATTGTAGGGCTCAATGGATAGTGATTAACAGCTCAGTGTCTAGAGGGCAGCTGGTGTGCCCCAGGGGTCTGTCCTGGGGCTGGTTTTGATCAACATCTTCATTAATGATCTGGATGTTGGGATGGATTGCACCCTCCGCAAGTGTGCAGATGACACTAAGCTGAGGGAGAGGTAGATATGCTGGAGGGTAGGGATAGGGTCCAGAGTGACCTAGACAAGTTGGAGGATTGAGCTAAAAGAAATCTGATGAGGTTCAACAAGGAAAAGTGCAAAGTCCTGTTCTTAGGATGGCAGAATCTCATGCACTGCTACAGGCTGGGGACCGACTGGCGAAGCAGCAGTTCTACAGAAAAGGATTTGGAGATTACAGTAGATGAGAATCCGGATATGAGTGCCCTTGTTGTCAAGAAGGCTAATGGCATACTGGGCTGCATTAATAGGAGCATTGCCAGCAGATTGAGGGAAGTGATTATTCCCCTCTATTGACACTCAGAGGCCACATCTGGAGTAGTGTGTCCAATTTCGTGCCCTCCTCTACAGAAAGGATGTGGACAAATTGGAGAGACTCCAGCAGAGGACAACAAAAATGATTAGGGGACTGGGGCACATGACTTATAAGGAGAGGCTGAGGGAACTGGGCTGATTTAGTCTGCAGAAGAGAGGAGTGAGGGGGGATTTGACAGCAGCCTTCAACTACCTGAAGGGGATTTCCAAAGAGGATGAACCTAGGCTGTTCTCAGTGGTGGCAGATGACAGAACAAGGAGAAATGGTTTCAAGTTGCAGTGAGGTCTTGGTTGGATATTAGGAAACACTATTTCACTAGGAGGGTGGTGAACCACTGGAATGGGTTACCTAGTGAGGTGGTGGAATCTCCATACTTAGGTGTTTTTTAAAGTCCAGCTTGACAAAGCCCTGGCTGGGTTGATTTAGTTGGGATTGGTCCTGATTTGGGCAGAGGGTTGGTCTCTTCCAACCCTAATGTTCTACGATTTTATGATTCTATACCTATGCCAATGGGAGAGTTTCTCTCATCAGCCTAGGAAATCCAATTCCCTGAGAGGCAGTAGGTATGTCGACAGGAGAAGCCCTCAGGTCGGATATGATGGCTACTACATAGACATCAGGGCCATGGCTTTGCCTCCTGTATCCCCTTTGTGGTATATTATCACACTACAAGCTGTAAGGTTTTATTTGACAGCCTTGTAGCTACACCAACATAGCTGCTTCAGAGTAAAACCACACTATTGGTGTAAAAAGTGTACAGTGCATTCTATACACAAGTGAAGTGCATCTACACTAGGAGGTTGCACTGGCACACCTATGTGTGTGTAGCTATGGCAATGCAACCCATTCCTCCTACCACTACGACCCTGGTGTATACAACACCTGAGTAGGGCTGATTTAAAACTGAAGCCATGATTCTGCATTTTTGTCATACTGCATAGCCCTATTACTATGTGTATAAACCAGTGTTACTTAATGTGAGTATGACATGCAGAAATGGGCCACAGTTACCTAGGATTGAAGATTTTGAAAATCCATCTTTACTGTAAGTCCATTGCTTATTAAAATGTTAATATATTAAAATAATTTGAATAAAAATGTAAGCACATGCTGCACACTCACAGCACCAGGTGTATCCAAGAATATTCTAGCTTTTGGTGGGAATTTACATAGGGCTGTGCCCTCTTTACAGTATGCATGTTTCCACTGAGGCTAAATTAACATAATTAAAGATGATGACACAACAGCCCAGATATGTAAATGCAGAATTGTAATAATAATAAAATAGATATGGGAGAAGAAGGACAGCTTTGGCATTAAGGCACTCAAGAAATATGGCTTCATTTCCTGCCTCTGCCACCAACTTCCTGTGTGACAACTGGCAAATCACATTGTCTGTGCCATCTGTAAAATGGATACGTCTGTTTGCTTTGTCCCACCTTTTGTCTGTCTTGCCTCTTCAGGTGGCAAGGCCCAGGATTAGTGTGTGTGTATACTGCTCGCAACACAATGGAACCTCTGTCTCAGTGCTGCCATAATCTTATATCTGTTCACAAATGCCCTCCGCCTTCAGTTAAAGGATCCTGACAGCTGCCATTAACGCTGACTTCTGAGCAGCTCCGGGAGAAGAGACTGGCACTTTGTCCTTCATGCCTTGAGAGCAGGTCATTATCACCTCCTTCCCATTTGATCCATATTTATTTATTTACTATCTTATTAATGTTCAGCTCCTCTAGTTGCATTTTGAGCGTTTCTTCGGTGCCTGAGCAATTTTAACAACACCAAGGAGAAGTTGCAAAAGAGGCTTTTTTTTTAAAGAAGTGAAGAAGATGCTCTTTAGTCTCCTGGCCCACGTCCCAGTCTGAATTCACCATGCGCCTCAATGTCAGCGACCCCTTGCCCATGTCATTACTCATGGTAATGGGGTCGCCCTTCTGGTATGACACTGGGAGCCTTCCCTGCTTCCCTCCCCAAACCTCCTTTCTCTCTGCTCTGTTCCAGGGGTTTGCTACAGGCTTTCCTCCCTCCTCCCTCCCTCTCATTCTGCACCTCTCCAAAGCTGCAGGGTTTTTTTTTTCCCCCCTCAGGAGAAGGGTTCCAGTTCCAATCTGACTACCCCCCTCCCCTTGACATGCACAGAGAGACAAAGTCAGAGCAACTGCCATGAGAAATGAATTAATGAGCCTTAATGTGGCGCCAAGTCTCCTTTCCCTCTCTCCCCCCCCCCCCCATGAAGCTACTAATATATTGCTTCTGACGCTTGTTGTCTCAGTAGCATTTTATTCCCCCGCTCCGCTTGTTATTTATTGTTCAGACTTCATTTTTGGTCAGTTTCTTTTCCTTCCTCTCTCCCTTCTTCCCTCCCCTTCTAGCTCAACCACCCATATATATGGATATTTAGGCTTTCATATATATATATATAACATCCGAAATGGCCACAGCAGTTGTTGCAACTTGTTTATTATCTAATTAATTTAGTTTGATAAGATCATCGGTGGTAGGTTGTCTAATTTAGTCGGAAATTGCAGACCTGGAAACCCTGGGACCAAATTAGCATGCAGTAAGGATGACTGGGTGCAGATGGCTTCCTGACTTTTCCTATAAATAGACCTTAAACCCACCAACCCCCCTTCCACCCTCAGTAGATGTTACATTCTGTGTCCTACCGGTACATTGCAAAGTTCACGAATGGAGCCAGCGCATCTGTCCGACTGAAGAGGTGCAAGCTCAGGACTGCCTGCAGACGCAGAAGGGACCCAGCGAATCAGGCTCTGTAGTACTCCCATACAACCTCCTCCGCACGCTGATGCGAGGCGTTTGGGAACAAGGGTTTATGTTTGCACCATCCGAGATGCAACTGGTTATTTGCTTGTAGGCATCTGAACCCCGTCCAAATGATGCTGAAACTTTTTTTTTTCTTTTTTTTTTTTGTCGCCAGAGAACAAATTTTCCGCTGTGTAATCTATTTTGTCAGAAATCAAAAAGGTAAGCAGGCATCACATTTGCCCAGAGAACTTAAATAGCAACCCGAAAAGACGTGGAAGAAGAAAAATAAGATCCAGTGCTGTCGATTTCAAACCCCTTCTTAAAGGAAATTCTATACCCTCCAGAAACAGGTAGATGAATTATCTACTGTGCGGCAAATCACTCCCCCCTCCCACCCTCAGCCCCTTCTCTGTGAACATCTAAATAATACCAAATATATAACACCATCATCCAGGGTTCAACATTCCAAAGGGAACTCCATAAAACCATCAAATCCAGCATGAAACGCTTTTGACTGCAGGGGAGGAAGAGATGCATTTAAAATCAAGGTTAAAAATGGCGTGGAGTATAATTACCTCAAATTGCTATTCGCTTGACACCCTGACACTAATTTTATTCAAGCCATTGGGACACAAAATAGGACGAAAGCACTCTTCCCGGTTGCTAGAGCAGGGGTGTGTGTGTGTGTGTGTATCGGGAGGCTAAGGGGGGTGTTAAACTTTCCATCTCAGGAGGAAGAAAGAAAGAAATTAAATAATCAGTTTAGGGGAAAGTGTCTAAATAGATCGACAGTTTTAATGCCAACATCTTTCAGGCTTGCCCCTGTACGTGGATTGATTTTTTTTTCTCCAGCATTCCCTCAGCAGATGGATTTTTGCCACTGCAGCTCAGCAGAGGGTGTCAGATCTTTGAGAGTGCACCAGGTTGGAACGAGCAGAGCCTCTTAGCAACTCTCCCTCCGTGTGTGTGTGTGTGTGTGTGTAACTCAGAAACAGAAGAAGAAGAAAAAGGAAAGAAGAGAGACCGAGGAGGGAAAAGAGAGGAGGGAGAGAGAGAGACTGACAGAGAGAGAGGCGAGGACAAGAAGAAGGGTTCGGAGGAGAGGAGAAATGGACAGCCAAAAAACGCAGCGATTGCAGAATTTTTGCAGCGCCATTGGTTCGGCATCCGGTCCTTAGGCTGGGGCGTGATTTCAGCACCAAGGGGGACTGGACAGCACCCAGAAGGGGACTCCTGGGCACCGAGCAGCGGCGACGACAGCAGCAGCAGCAAGGAGCCCGGCTTTGCAACAGAAAAGCAAGGTCAGTCCGAAGCAAAGCCATGCACACAGGCAGCTCTTCTCTACCACCGCTGCACTCCCTGCCTGCTTCTCTCTAACATGCAGTGGCTGCTTATAATTACTAGCATTATTCCTGTTCTAATTAGCGAAGCCGGCCAACAGAGATCTACTTAGCTTTTTCGGGAGGTTTCAGGAGGGGTTGAGGACGGGGATTTTTTCTACTTTTGTGTGTGTGTGTGTGTGTGTGTGTGTGGCGTGCCTTGCAGTACGTGCCTGGATAGTTTCTGGATATAATTATTGACTGGTGACTGGGCTGTTGCAGTGTATGTGGGGGGAAGAGAAAGGGATACAGAAGAAAAGAAATCGTCCCCCACCCCAGTCTACCTACCCCCCCAACGTTTTTTTCCCTTTGGTGGTGGTTCGGACATCTCCTCTCTTGAATGAACTGGAATTGGTTTCGGTGTGAGGATGATGGTTGCCTTTACTTTGTGATGAGATCGGGGATGAATTGTTCGGTTTAAAAATGCTGCTTTGGATTCTGTTGCTGGAGACGTCTCTTTGTTTTGCTGCTGGAAACGTTACAGGGGACGTTTGCAAAGAGAAGATCTGTTCCTGCAACGAGATAGAAGGGGATTTGCACGTAGACTGTGAGAAAAAGGGGTTTACCAGCCTGCAGCATTTCAGCGCCCCAACGTCCCAGTTTTACCATTTATTCCTGCATGGAAATTCCCTGACTCGACTTTTCCCTAATGAGTTTGCTAACTTTTACAATGCAGTCAGTTTGCACATGGAAAACAACGGTTTGCATGAAATTGTTCCTGGGGCTTTTCTTGGGCTGCAGCTGGTAAAACGTTTGCATATAAACAACAATAAGATAAAATCGTTCAGGAAGCAGACTTTCCTGGGGCTGGACGATCTGGAATATCTCCAGGCAGATTTTAATTTATTAAGGGATATTGACCCGGGAGCATTTAGGGATTTAAACAAGCTGGAGGTGCTGATTTTAAATGACAACCTCATCAGCACCTTACCTGCCAACGTGTTTCAGTATGTGCCGATCACCCACCTCGACCTTCGGGGAAACCGACTTAAAACCTTGCCTTATGAGGAGGTCCTGGAGCAGATCCCAGGCATTGCTGAAATTCTGCTGGAAGATAACCCCTGGGACTGCACTTGTGATCTGCTATCCCTGAAGGAGTGGCTGGAAAACATACCCAAAAACGCTTTGATCGGCAGAGTCATTTGTGAAGCTCCTACTAGGTTGCAGGGCAAAGATTTGAATGAGACCACAGAGCAAGAGCTGTGCAGGAAAAACAGAGTGGATTCTAGTCTAGCTGCTCCCCCTGCCGAAGAGGAAACCTGTGATCCTGGTCCCATTCCAACCCCCTTTAAAATACATGGCAAAGAAGATCCTGCCACTCCCGGGTCTGTTCCAAACGGAGGTACAAAGATCCCAGTCAACTGGCAAATCAAGACCCGACCCACTGCTGCAAGCTCGACAATTAGCGTGAAAAACAAGCTACCGACTAGCATGCCCTGTCCGGAGATTTGTAGCTGCGATCAGATCCCTGGCTCGGGTTTAAAGGTTAATTGCAACGAAAGAAATGTGAGCAGTTTGGTAGCTTTGAAACCCAAGCTGTCCAATGTGCAGGAGCTGTTTCTGAGAGACAACAAAATACATACAATCAGGAAATCCCACTTTCTGGATTACCGGAAACTTAACCTATTGGATCTGGGGAACAACAACATCGCTACTGTGGAGAACAACACCTTCAAGAATCTCTTCGAGCTCAGGTGGCTCTACATGGATAGCAACTACTTGGACACCCTGTCCCGCGAGAAATTCAGCGGGCTGCAAAACCTAGAGTATCTGAATGTGGAGTTTAATGAGATCCAGTTGATTCAGCCCGGCACCTTCAATGCAATGCCCAAGCTCCGAGTCCTAATCCTCAACAACAACCTGCTGAGGTCCCTCCCTGTCGATGTGTTCGCTGGGGTCTCGCTTTCCAAGCTGAGTATACACAATAACTATTTCATGTACCTCCCGGTGGCGGGGGTATTGGACCAGCTCACGTCCATCACCCAGATAGATCTGCATGGCAACCCGTGGGACTGTTCGTGCCCGATTGTGCCTTTCAAACAATGGGCAGAGATGCTGCGCCCCAAGGTGGTCATGAGCGATCTGAGGTGTGAATCCCCAGAGGATTTCTTTAAGGAGGATTTCGAGTCCCTCTCCAACGATGCGATTTGCCCGCAGCTCAAAATCTCGCCCACCTTCACTTCCAATCACAAAAACAGCACTGGGTTGGCAGAGACAGGGACTCACGCCAACTCCTACCTAGAGACCAGCCGGGTCTCCATTTCGGTGCTGGTCCCAGGACTCCTGCTGGTGTTTGTCACCTCCGCCTTCACAGTAGTTGGCATGCTCGTGTTCATCCTGAGGAACAGAAAGCGCTCCAAGCGGAGGGACGCCAACTCATCTGCATCTGAAATCAATTCCTTACAGACAGTCTGCGATTCTTCTTACTGGCACAACGGACCCTACAATGCAGATGGAGCCCATAGAGTTTATGACTGTGGCTCTCATTCTCTATCAGACTAAGAGCTGGGGTCGGACAGGGGGAAAAAAAAAAAGTAGGAAGCCAATTCAATTTCGCAGCGAGCAACCCAGTGGTTAAAGAATCCCTGATTTGAGCATTGCTGTCTCGTCTGCTAACGTCACTGCTAAATAACGATAAGGGACGGTTCTTAACCTAAACTACCTTCTGTGAAAATAACACACACACACACACACAAAGCAAAAACTGTGGCGTATTTCAGTGAGCGAAGGCCGGTTTTTTTTTTCAACGCACGCTTTAAGGGTAGCCACACTGAGGCGGTGCTTCGTGCATCTGACTGTGCATTGCCTTAGTTTGCAATGGAAAGCAAGGATCAACTTGGTTAAAGTCTTGCAGGGGTACCATTGTTTTGTGGATTAGCCCCGTGTGGATGGGGGGAGGAGGAGACGGGAGGGATTTGGTCGGTGGCCTCCTCCCCTTGATAACGAAGCAGGAGTGAAACGTTGCACGAAGGCATGAATGTATTTGTAAATAAACGACTGATTAAAACAAACAAACAAAAAGTGCTGCATGGCTCGCATGGATACAACGCACCCCAAGGACGCTCCTCCAGCACACAACTGGAAACAGCGTCTAGTTCACACCACCATCCCTCTTACCTGATAAGTCCCATCGTATCAAACTTTCTATATACAAAATACAGTATAATAATAAAAAGTGCCATTTCGCCATATTTTGTGTGATCGATAGGCAGTAGATAGAGATCGTACTTTTACTGTGGAAACAAACAAATGTAAAGATTTTATTTAAGACATATTTGCATGGATATGCTCATTGGTTCATTTTCTGAGTTGGGGGAGGGGATTTACTTTGCTGGGTGAAGTTTTCTTTGGTTGGGTTACCGCTTTTTCTTTCTAAATCTACATATCGAACAATGCCTTTCCATCTGAATGTAAAAGTTAGTACCCTTGGTTTCTATTATGGTAACTGTGTAAACATTCAAACAAAAACAAAACAAAATCCGAGGCAGTTAAGCATGACCAATTAATGTCACTCTAGTGCTCAGGCTGCAGAGTTTAATGGTAGACAATTCTGTGCTGTTGTAAATCTTACTATACCTTGAGGAAATCAGAACTGAGGAAGCAAGTGAAACTTACTAATTCTATTCGAGGATTTTATAATGGCATATTTTTTCAGTATTAAAGTGAAAATGTTTTCAACTCCGGGTCCTTACCATTTTTCCAGCACCAGTTTTTGCAAGTGGGTTATTTGGTTTAGGGGGGGAATAATCTGCTGAGTATCTCTCGCTCGCCCTCGCTTTCTCTCTTCCCATCACCTCACTATCCTCGATATAAAAAGATCACGCAGCACTTCTTTTCTGTTTTGTTTTGTAATGCGTCAGTGAATTCCTTTATTACTAGTACCGAGCATCGCTCGCTGCTGCTGCACACACTGCAGACATATTAGGAGTGTTAGTGGAAATTAAATTTAATTGACTCTCCCTACATCGATTTCATTCAGCCAAGTCCAGATTTCACTGGTCAGCATTTCAAACCCATACTCAGCCCCAATGACTGGCAGTCGTGTCTGCTGCTGGCGGTTTGGCTGGAATATCTGCCGGGAAGGGGGAAACTAATTAGCGAAGGGAATTTCCCATCCTTAGCCCCAGTGGCTGCACCCTTTAATATATTAATACTTGAACTAAATACATGTAGGTGATGCTGTCCAACTTCAAACCGATCTCCTTTGATTCCGGCCTCATATCAGGCAGGGCCCCTTAACTAGATGACACAAGGAAAGGTAGAAAGCCGCGGCAAACCAATTGCATCTCAAAGCTGGAGTCCCAGTGGAGATATGAAATAAATCAGTCACGTTGCTTCTGGCTTTCTCCAGGCAGAGAATCCTTTTAAAGAGTAAAACACCATACGGTACTAGCTAAACTTCAAATACTGATTCGGTATGCTTTATAGAAAATGTCCATCTTTGGGATATGCGGTGGGAAAACAGACACACGTATACATCCACACACAGTGCAATGGATAGCCTGATACCCATTTTACAACGGGGTAGAAGGCTAACCGCTGTTCTAGCACCTCTAAAGAGTGGTAGAGTGTTCTTCTTGACCCAGGAACCTGGTTATGGAAAGATGAGTAGCCTCCTACAAAATGTCGGGATGTTTCATTGAAGTTGGTTTGTAAAAAGTTTTGGTAATAAAATATTTTTTTTCTTAATACAAACCATTACTTCAGGGACCTTCACTATTTCTGATCACTTCTCCTTTCCTATAGTGATTCTTCTGCCAGAACATGCGGTGTTAAACAAAATGATGCAGTAAAGTCACTAGAGTCATTTGGATGATTAAAAAAAGGTTAAAAGGTGTTTAAATGTGAGTTTGTAAGGCCTCCTTAGAACACCATCAGCTTCAGTTAACAGAAGATACAGCAGGCCTTTCTGTATAATGTGGGGTTGCCCTAGAATCAGTGGTATCTTGTTACCTTCCAAATAATTTCACTTGAGATTCAGTCAGAAAATCTAAAAGGCAAAGAAATTGTTCAATTGACATTCAAGCCCTTACATTTTGAAAGGGTAATGCATTTTTAACCCCAACCTGAGATTAATGTATTGGTGCTAATTTAAGAATTGTAGAATTTTTTAATGAACTAGCTATTAATCAACATATAATGAGGACCTCCAGGGTGCTTTTTAAAAAAGTAAAAGTGTACAGAAATAATAATATAAAATAACTGATGCACAGGTATATTAAATGACTATACATTGCTCACATATATGATTAAAATCATCAAATGTTTATTCATTTTTATAAAGTATAACTTCCTTGATAATAGTTATTATATAAGACACATACATAATACAAATGGAACCACAATGTTATTAGTTTATATTTATTTCATAGACTCTTGCTTTCTAACTTTTAGAAGAGTGTATAACTCTAGAAGTCATATGTGGTATGTGATGTATGTTGCTTCCAGTTGAATCACTCTTCAGTTCATCAAAAGAAAAGAGATTTCAGCAGGACCAGATGGAAAAAGAGGAAAGACGTAGATCTCGTGTTTAGTCCTGTAGCTTAAAACAGAGTATTTTCTGTCTACTATGAAGCTAAGAATAGTCTAGAACTTAATCTGTTGCCATAGAAATGTGTATTTGTATATATGGTAAACTTTTTCTTGCTTATTTAGCAGAAAGATGAATGAAGTTATCTAGTAGCAAGATGGTAATGTAGTGAATGGATGGTATGTATTTTTTTAGTATGTCTGTGCTATTGGAACTTCCCTTCACAGATGCGTGTATTTATATTCCTTTGTTAATTTTTACCTGTAGTGACAAGGTATTTTGTCACTTTAGTTCCATTAATTTGATAATGGAATGTTTCATATGCAGCTTGTAAGCTTGGGGAATAGCGGCTCAACTTCCGTAGGAGCTGAATCAGATCCTATGTGAGAAAGGAGAAAAGGCCTAGGCTGCTAGTCCATCGTAGGGTAAAACTCCCACTGACCTTAAAGTGTGGGATTTTTAAAAGTGCTTAACATAGTACTAATTGTGCCCCCACTGAAGTAAATGATAAAACATTCATTATCTACAATGGGAGCAAAGTTAGTCCAGTGTTGAGTGCTTTTGAAAACCCCACTCCAAGTGTCTAGTGAGATTCCAGGTATCTAGAGAAGATTTGATAGACTTCATATGTACAACAGTTTTTTCTGTATCATGTCTTCTGAAAGCTCTTAGATAAGCAGACATCTCTTTATGGTTTGGTCCATGACAATGCAAGGTGTAGAGGTTTAATTATAATATTTACCTCAGTTAGTATTTCGTTCGTTTGGGGTCTGTTTTTATTCGAGTATGATCCACATCCCTATAGTTTTAAATTATTGAGATCAGCAGACTGCTTGTATTCATGCTGAAACAGAGTTGTGTAAATATAATGGACCAGACTTTCTGCCCCAGCTCCATTCCCTTTGCATCATTCCTGCTGCACAATTGGTGTGGAAAGCCACCAGTATCTCCACAGCTGTTGATTCTCCTGGTGTAAGGAAGCCTCCAGGGGATGTAGCAATGGCTCACTGGCTCCTATACCAGCTTCTCTGCAGCTCTCATTTTAGGGGTGTGTCACACTCCAGCAATCTCCAGTTGGCATATGGTCCCTTGAACATCACTATAATCCTTTTAAACTACTCTAAACTGGGCTGGGGCTAGCTCCAGGGCCAGTGCAGTCCAAAGCCACCTCTCTGATGAGCCCCACTTTTTCCTGTACCAAGTTGATCTTGACCCAATAGAGAATGTGAGCCAATGTGGAGGTGTTGTAATATAATACACATAATGTAATATAATCTTTAAATGACTAAGTCTAGCAAATTAGGGATCATTATCTGATCATTCAGCTAGTGATACAGTGCTTTCATTGGTAATTTACTGTTAACTCAAAATAGAAGCTAGTATTTAGCTCAATTGTTCAACAGCTTGAGGAACTGCCATCACATTACTTCATTATTGCAGGGAAAAATTGTGTGGTGAGTTCAGTAGCACCACTATGAGTAGGATACATTGGCATTGCTGTTCTGTGGTTAATTACCTTGCCATTGCATTAAAGACATTGCATGGGACTGAGTGGCTTCAACTACCTGACAAAGATATTGAAAGTTTGCACATATTGATTTGAATATATTCTTCTGATATAAAATATAGGAGCTGATCCTTCAAGTGTTCACAGTGCAGAATTCCCAGAAGAGCAAATGGGAGTTCCATGTATGGAGCACTTGCTGGATCAAATTGGTAATTGCTGGTGGAGAAAAGAGCAGAAATATAAAGCACAATTCTATGATATGCTGAGCCTCTTGAAAGGGGCAGAGTGCAGCCAACTCCCATTGGATTCGGTGGGACTGATAGATCTCAGCACCTTCCAGTCTTTGGCCTATAACTTGAGCACTAGGCTCTATTCCCCCCCCCCCTTATAAATTGTTAATGGGCCTGATTGTGCAATTCTTTCTCAGTCCCATTAAAGTCAGAGAACAAATCCTGTGAGTTGTTATTGAGCACTTGCAACTCAAATTGATTTCCATTGATGTTACTTTTGTTCAGCAGCACCTCGCAGGCTTTGGCCTAGTGGGAGCTGTGCCTGGATAAGGACTGTAGTATTTGGCTCACTGTTGATTCACTCTTCTTGAATCAGTTTGTATGCAGTGGTGGGACCTTTGATTTTTAATAAATGTCTACCTCCATGCAAAGCCCTCACAGGTATAGAGTGCACACTAGAACATGACAGCTCTTAAACTCTGACTTTTAAAAAAAAACAAATAATGAGGGGGTTAATACTCTTTATTTATTTCAATACAGATTTAGATCGTGAAGATGGTCAGCCACAGTTGAACAGTGCAGCCATGGGTATTCCATGGTAACCTATTCCAATTTCTATAGTTTATCAGCCTGGTCAAATACACAGGTCCTGTAGAAAACAAATATTTACCACATTTTTTTTTCTATTGCATTTGGCTTTTTCTGTGTCATTTGCCTTTTTCAATCTATGTTTATTTAGATGAAGTCTCACCTCTTATGCAATAAGGTGATGAGGTGGATGATGACAGGTTCTTTGAGACAGGAGTCATATGACATGACCCAGCGGTAGCCAACAACTGATTGGGTTTTTGGTTTAGACAGTAATTGAATACTAGTATTAGTAAGAGATAACTGCAATGGAACAGAACACGAGAAAACAGTCTTCTGTCTCTACATAAATACTAAGGCAACGCTGGGATCCTTATTGGGCACACTGCTCCTGTGACAATGTAAATTTGCAATGGCTTTATTTCCTTTGACTTTGTGACTGATGCTGATGTTACATACAGTGGTGTAAATCAGGAGTATCTCCAAAGATGTCAGCTGAGTTTTAGTCTTTTTAAACCAATGCAAGTGAGATCAGAAGTAAGCATTTTTAACATTACTAATATTAACCTGCTTCATGCTGCATATTCTATAGTATCATGACATTGACCAAAATTCTTCCTTGTGCCACTCCATGGATGTAACTGAGGGAAGAAATTAGCTTATTAGAGGGCACATCATCCAGGAAGTACAGTTTTAAAACTGCACTGTACATTTATGACTTGTCTGGTTTCTGACAATTTTACATTATTATCTGAATAATGGTCATCCGAGCAATAATGAGACTCACTGGCACGGATTTTTTCTCATATAACTGGCACTTCAGAACAACAAGGAATGCATTTCTGGTGTTTGAGAAATTAATGATGAGCTTTAGTAAATAATGTTGAAAAGCAAGTGGCTGCAAGAGTGGAAAAGTGCAATAATTCATAAGAAATGTATTAATGGACCTCATAGCTGTACAAAATAATTTTACAAATCAAAAGAAAGAAATCTCTCAGAACTGTGCATTTTGGGGGCATTACTGAAATGTTATAACAGCACTGTAGGCCAATCAGAAACTTCCACTTATCTGATACATTAAAGGTAAATGCTGACAACACCTGTTGGACCAAAGACAGCTTTAACCTAAGTAGAATTTATTACTTCTTAAATTATAACTGAATTTAATATTTTAGCTTCAGTGGGAATTGTGCCTATGTAGCTGTGGGCAGAATCTTGGCCTGAAAGTGTAATGGTTTTAGGGGAGCAAGTCCCATTACTTTCAACTTCAATTTTGTACTTACAATAGTAATTTTATGGTATTGGCACGAAGGAGATGTTTGATGTAGAGATGGACTTGAATCACAAAGTTCATATCTATAATCAATTTGCACATATTTTGGGATTGGTTGGATCCAAGATTTTAGTTTGTCTCTTTATAGGTAGGGGAACAAGCTATAAAGTTCAGCTCTGGATCTGAACTTCTCCAAGGAGCAGGCTTGGTTTTGATCCAGTATTTTGGTTTAATTCATCTTTAGTTAAAATACAAATGGAATGTTGTATGTTTTAATTGATTATATTACTGCCAGTATTGGCTAATAGGTATAATGTGACTGACCGTGTATTGTCTTAGCAATTTTACAGTCCAGTCCAGCTCCCTCTGAAGTCAATGACAGAAATCCCAGGTCAAACACAATACACGGTATCCTCAAGATGCAACATTTGATAAAAAGAAAACGAAAATTTTTAGATGGCAGCCAAAGTGAGATTTTTGTGCTATTTCTGCCAAGCCATAGATAATAAAAAGTCCTACCTGATTTCAGTCGACTATATTTAATAGATGCACAATGGTAATATTTGTTCTAATTTGATGATGTCTATTAAGTTGTTTTGTTTTGTTCTTTTTTTGTGGGGGAAGGGGCAAGTACTTAGTGTGGAAAGAAAGCACTTTTTTACTAGGTCTATTATTTTGGAACTTAACATTTTGTTGTTTCATGAGATTGGTAATAGGCTAATATTCAAATAAAATAATAATAATACTTTGCATTCCAAATAGAGCCTTCTTCTCTTATTACTTACACAGGTATTTCAGAGATGTACCTCCGTTGGCACCAGGGGAGTTGTCTTTGATTTAGACCAGTGTAAATGAGATCAGATTAAGGCTTCAATATATAGTGCCTTCCATCGGAAAAAAATGCAAAGCACTGTATAACCATTAATAAATGTAGCCTCACATGATTATTTATATTAGGTATGGATAATAATTTATACATATCTATCTATCGATGGATCAATATAAATATCAATGCATAGGGTCAAATCCTACCCACCTTTCTCACACGAGTCCCATCAAAATAAATGGGACAACCTGAGCAAGATAAACAGGACTTGGCCCAAAGTGTCTCATCTCTAGAACATTACGTCAAATCCATCTCATATCAGAGATAGTTGGAAGATGTTACTATCTGATGACTGGCTGTGAAATGAGTTGATGCTCTGAGTCCCATCCCTAGTCAACGAAAGTCTCTGTAGCACACACTAATTAATATCACTACAATCGAAGTGAATCAGCAAACCTACTGGCATTACCCACAGAAAGGTGAGGGATTTGGAGAATGAATCATGTTTTCACTCTTGAGTGACCTGGTCCTTTACAAGGGCTTGATCCAATTCTCCTTCAAGCCATTAATGTCCAAATTATCAAAAGTGCTTTGTACTGAATCATATATATATAACAGTTGCAGACGTTGATGATGAGCTTTCTGAAAATCTGGCACTTGGAATATTTTCACTGGTATAGCTCTGTTAATTTACACTGCTGAACACCAGCTGAGGATCTAGCCCAAGAAGAATTGTACTGGGCCCCAGATTAGGGTTGAGGTTTACTGTGAGGGAGTTTTGCAATCAGTGCTGTACCTGTTCTGTTGACCAAGAACAGATGTCAGTATTCAGAACTTTTAATTCTGGACTTTAACCTTTTAGGGTCACTAATAATTCACATAAAAATGTGAAAAATATCAAAATAATTTCACTGGGTTCAATAAGAGTTCAGATTCACAGAAATGTTGTCAACTCCAAGAAAATTGTGATGATGGCTGATAATGAAAGTATTATGCTTCCCAATATTACTGCAGAAAACTCCTATTACACAAAATCTAGTCATAAGAAAATGAGATGCCTACACTTTTCTCTTGAACATACTTTTGAAGTTGTGAAAAGAGGTAGTGGAACCCTTGACTGACTAAATCATGAATTGTTAAACAGGAGTCAAAACTCATTATAAAGTTGTACTGTATCAGTCAGACCTTTTGCTGGAGTAAATCTGCTGGAGTAAATCAGTAGTTGTGCTGATTTACATCAGCGGAGGATCTGGTTTTTTATCTTTAGCATGGGCTAATACATTTGGCCTATTAGAATTCTACCATTGATGAATTTGGCTCATGTTGTTTAATTTCAGAAACATCAAGTGTGGTTTTAAATAAAATAAATGTGGTGGTCTGGCTTTTGTCTCTCTTGAACATCAGTCTGTACGACCCATCAGTTGTAAAAACGCTACATTGAACTGCTATGGAATACAGAGCCGAATATTTATTTATTTATTTTTTAAGTCTAAGACTGATGAAGCACAATACGGAATTGCATACTGGATTTTTCAGTACATTAGGCAGTCTGTGTGTAACAAACAAAAAACAACTGGAGATTTCATCACTAATAGAATTTTATTCTTTACAAGTTAAACATATTAAGTTAATTCTGTAAGTAAATTTTAATTATTTTTCATGTTAATATAATACTTTAAACCAAATACTGTTCCTGGATATTATTTTCATTATTGCAATATCTTGCTTCATAGAATCAGTAGATTTATTAAAATTCTTATTGCACTGCACTACAAAATGGTAAAATAGTTTCAATTCATTAACTTTTCTCTGACTTCTCCATCTATCAAAGTGAAGTTGCAAGCTTGAATTGTATCATATAATTTGTGTAACAAGCCATTTGTAAATGATTGCATAGATCCTGGTAGAACTTTCTAAACTGCAGTGGTATATTTTTAGCAATTTCCCACTACTGTGAAATAGATACATGGAAAATCAATTGTAATACGTCTATAAGCCTTCATGAAATGTGAAGGAAGATTTTTTGTCATGCCACTGCTGTAGAAATTATGAAAATGAACATTAGTTGTAATATAAAACCTCACCGATGACTTGCAAAATGGGAATTTTTGATTTGCACTTTAAGTCTGAACTTTAAGGGAAAATACACAGTCCAAACCAAAAGTAAAAGCAGTCTCAATTCTCTATCTCACTATTTTAATTCTTTCTGATAAAGAACCACAAATGAACAGTAAATACATATAGACTTTCAGATTGCTGTTCAGAAATGCTACCAAGAGAACAGAGAAAAGGTGAAGCAATGGTATTGTAAATAACTTTATTTCTAAGAAAAAAAATCTAATTCCTAGTAAATTGCTTAAAGTATGGATTAAACTATCCCTTCTAAATCCTGTTTGCAGCCAAGCCACACTTTAACTTGAGTCTTATTATGAGGTTTTTAGTTTTGCACCCACCTACCTAAGTGTTTGCAAAAGGGTGGATGTACTTATGACTATGCTCACCAAAAAAATCTTAGCCCAATTCTGCTTTCATTTACAATTATGTCAATCAGCAGTGACTCTGTTAAAATTAATTTGAGTGAGATTTTCAGATGGTGTAAATTGGCGTCATCATCTGAGGATCTGGCACAACAATTACTAAGTTATACCAATGTAAAACCTTTGTGAAACCAGAGTCAGGACTCATATGCTGTTTGCTTCATCTGTCACATGCCATGCTATAAATTTAGAGCCAGATCCTGCATTCTTTTCATATTCAAAACGTCCACTATTTTCAATGGGACTTTTAGATATGCAAGGAATGCAGGATCGGGTTCTCAATATTCTGCTCTCAGTTGCACTTCCATTTTGGAATTACACTGGTGTAACTTAATTTAATTCATTTTGTTTACCACCCCACAACTTGTGAATTTGTTTATTGACACATAATAACAAAAATAATAATTACCCATCATGATGGAATAATTTGCAGTATACATATATAATTTTTAAAGTTTTAATCTTCGTTTTCCTATGATTGCAGAGGTCACTTTTGTAGATTCTATTCTAAAATATTTTAAGTATTTAGCACATTTGTTTTGAGTTTAGGTTGAATATGCTATTGGTCAGTGAGCTGACAGAATGGCTATGTGAATCAGAAATCCAAGGTCAGTTTCTTCTAATATGGACAAATCACTGGAGAGAGCAGAGGTCTAATTCTGGCCCTGATGAAGTCAGTAGTAGTTTCGCCATTTACTCTGCTGGGGCCAGGATTTCACCCTAGATTGGATCTTGTCCCTTGGGAAGATTCCAGTGCTTCTATTCTTACATTTCTTTCCCCATGAATTACACTCTTCTTTGCAGGTAAACCATTCATGGAAACTATCCTGCTGGAAAATCTCAAAATAATGTAATTTCAATTATGAACCAGTTTTAAGGATCTTCTTTCAATTATGCTTCTCTTAGCTGATCACATAGCAGGGGCCTTAGTCTCAAAGTTTTGCAATATATAACACTGTCAATCTTTGTTAATCCACCAAAGCATATATTTTTGCAAATATGGAAATACTATATTAATGAAAACTAAATGTTTGGGGGTCTACACCAAGGATAAGGTGGTTAGAGCTCAACTGTTTAGAAATTTTATCATGATACTAACATATTCAGAACAAACAGTGAAATTGACATGTTGGAACAGAAATTGGAGTATAAATAAACAGAGGTTCTGGTATATACAGGATTAATTTGATTCTCAAAGTGTTCAGTGCAACAGGACTGGAATAATTGAGAAACATACACATTGTACACTATGGCCAACATTTTCAGATTCTAGATGACTAAAGTTAGGCTCAAAAATCTGGTAATACATATACATGCATATGAGATATAGGTAATACTTATAAATATCCTAAAAAGAAAAGGAGTATTTGTGGCACCTTAGAGACTAACCAATTTATTTGAGCATGAGCTTTCGTGAGCTACTTTTTCAAAGGTGCTTATCACCTGCAACTTCCATTGAATTCAAGGGGACTTGATTTGTAAGTGCCTAATGCTCCTGAAAATCAGGCCATTTATATAGATGCCTAAGCCCTGAATTTAGGAGCTTAACTTTAAGCACACACATGTGGAAATGTTGGCCTATAGCTTTCAGTGTTGCATGAATGAGATGTGCAGTAGGATATATTTTTCCCAGAAGGCAGGAATAAATTTCCACTTTGATCACCTGCTTTCTAATATCCACAGTGGATCATTAGTTAAATTATTAGTTTCTCAAGTTATAATATGTTATGGGAAGAATTGAGGTCTATCTTAACAAAAGGTCAATTCTGTACAAAAAAAATATGTGCTATTGTTTTGGTCTGGTCAATCAAAGTACTTTTGTAGCTTTCACTTCCAGATGTTATTAACTCATTAGCTGAGTTTGCTGCATTTCAGTTGAATACATTTTATGATTGTTTTGTGTGTTTGCATGTGTATTGTCTATCTGTGTGGTAGATCTTAACACCTTCACTGCCCAGTTTAACTATGTGTGTTTGTTGGGGTTAAACAGGCACACATATGAGATAGACACTATTGGGAAATGGGAAAACTGGTTTAGACCAGAATAGTAAATCCTTCTCTCAGGAAATGGAAAAACTAGTTCAGTCAGAGTAAGAGTCGGCCTGCTTCTCAGTTCAAACTCTGAGCCAAAGCATGCTTGAACTTTTAGGGCCAAATTCTGAAACAGCCTTCTAGGGATTGTTCCATCAGCCCAGAATTACTAGAATGTGTTGTGATCCACACATACACCCTCCCACCCGGGCAGACCTATTATGTCATGGGTATGTCTGCATTGCAGCTGGGATTGAGCCCCCAAGCCTGGGTAGACAGACTTGTGCTAATGGGGTTGAAGATCGTGCACATGGGGCTTAAGCTAGCAAGCTTAAAACAGTAGTGTGGATGTTGCGGCTCAGGCTGGAGCTCGGGCTTTCAAGCCCCCCAATCTCTTAGGCTTGAAAGACAGCTCCAGAACTAGGTGCATCGTCCACACTATTTTTAGTTGATTTAACTCAAATGCACAATTTTTAACAACTTTTAAAAGTCTACTTTTGATTTACAGATGTTTAAACAAAAGTGGAAATTATATTTTCAGTTGGATTTCTGCATTCAGCTAATTAAATAGCTTCATTTTATAACATAAATTATAAATTGTGCTGTCAATTAAACTGTAATGTGACCTAGTCCTTTTTATTATATTAATAAAAAATGAACATAGTGGATGTTATTGAATTTTAACATATGTTTAACTTCATTGATTAAAAAGTGCTTTAAGGATGTTCAGCACAGGGACCCACTGTACATTGAGGCCACACCTGAACAGTCAGATAAAATCATTTTTCACTACTTATGTACAGTCTGGCCCCCAGGAACTCATTGCAAGGTCAGGGACTACTATCTATTACATATATAGGCTTGTCGGAACCCTATTTTTTTATTATTTTTTATAATTTCAACAGATAATATTATGGGACTTTTTAAGTGGGGTTTTTTTTTTAGATTTTTTATTGATTTTAAATTTTCACAGATGTATGAAGTTTTGAGTTTTAGGCATTTTTAAAATTTTTATTTTTATCAATTTAAGTGTTCAGTGTAATTGGGGAGGGATCATATAATTACTTAATGACAGTAGACATGGAGATTCAAAATTAAAGCTTTGTAAAATGTTAGAACACAGTCAAAATGTATGAAGTAAGGATCCTTATATAGATACATGATACCTATTTTTATTATTTATTTGCTAGCCCATTCGCTAATTCAAAAGTCAAAATCAATGGATTTTGACTCCAATAAGTTTGTAAGTGGCATTTTTCTTACTTTGTCTATCTGCAAATGTTGATTATTATCATTGAAAATACATTTTGGGTTTTTGGGTTTTTTTTTTGGTTTGTGTATGTACTTTGAAATTGACATTTACTGACACTGACCTGTCCCAACCCTGTAATCAGATATTGATCAAACAAAATCAGGATGTCCCAGCGATTAGGAGATCCCAGAGATAGTGGCTCCCAATGTTTCAACCTTTATAGTGCAGTGACCTATTAATAAGACAAATCATACCTGTGGGATCGTGCACAGGAAGTGGGAGGGCACCAGGGACATTTCTCAATTGTGCACTTCCCACATAGTGGCCAGCCACAGTTGCAGCAGCCCAGAGTGCTTGTCCAGATGTAAGGGGACTGTTGCCCCGTTACTAACATTCAGTGGGGTGTTTTGGTTGGCTAGCTCCCAGTACTAAAAGGGGAAGGGTCTATGGGGAATCAGGACTCTGAGACTGACAGTCCCCAGGAAAAATGAGGAGAGGCCAATACTCCAGGTCAGCCTGAATGACAGGGCGAGCAGGCTAATCAGGGAGTCAGGAGGCCAGGGAGGTCCCGTCCTCCGTGTGAGCTGGATTTGCCTGGGTCAGACAGACAGAGTGGGGCTGAGCTAAGGAGAAAGCAGGGGCCCAAGCTGAGCTGTGCCGTGCCAGAGCCCAGAGAGAGCAGACCCTGTCCTGGGAGCAGAGCTGCAGCCCCAAAGCCAGAGGAGCAGCCCAGAGAGAGCAGACTTGCCCTGGGAGCAGAGCTGCAGCAACCAGAGCCAGAGGGGCCAGAAAAGCAGCCCAGGAAGCAGGTCAGTGCTGGGAGCAGAGTCGCAGAAGCAGTCTGCAGAGCAGACCTGTAGCAACCAGAGGCAGAGGGGCCAAAGAAGCAGCCCAGGGAGCTGGAGGCAGAGCAGCAGAGACAGAGTGGTGGAGCTGGGGCTGGAGCAGTCTGGAGCTGGGTGCGGTGAGCAGCTGGGGAAACCGAGGGGGACCCTGGGCAGCGGGCCCAGCACAGGGAGACGCCTTAGCCAAGAGGCTCTACAGGCCAGTCTTGGATCGTAACCCTGACAGGGCGGGGGCACCACTGGGAAGAAGGGTCCTACCACTTAGAGCCTGAGAGCATGTGGCCACCACCAGAGCAAGTGTCCAACCCACAGCATCCCTGCAGCCCAGCCAGGGCCTGAGAAGAAGGCCTGGGACTTAAAAGGAACAGACGGTGAACTGCCCGGACGTTCCAGAGACACCGCTTGTGATGTTCCCTGCCACAGAGCGGGTTGATGTGTTTCCTTTAACCTTTCCCATTTTCCCTTATTCTTTTTACAATTAATTGTTGATTAAATAACTTGCATTTGCTTTTACTTGCATGTAATGGTCAGTGGGTCAGAGAAGTGCCCAGTGAGAGAGAGTACCCCGGAGTGGGGACACCCTAGCCCCTGTCCTAGGTGACCACAGCAGGGTTGGGGGTCGAGCCCCCCAGGAATCCTGGGCCCAGCATTGTTGGGGTTATGAGGACTCTGCCAGACAGGAGAGTGGAAGGGGAGTCCTCCAGGGCAGGGAGGCCACTGGGTGAAGGAAGTGGGAGTGAGGACTCAGATCCTTTCTCTAGCCCACTTCACCGGGGTAGTGCAGAAGCCAGGAAAGTTTCCCACAAGAGCTGGACTACTCCCCTGCTTACACAGAGCAATCACTGTGGAGTTAGATGAGTATGGATGGGAGCACATGCTGCAGCTCAAGGTACATAACTCTGCAGTAGCTCCTGGTCACTTTGTTCTCCCTTCTGGTAGGGTAACTCTGTACTGTGCCCTACCCAGAGATGGTCATTTGTGGCACAGTCTGGCCCTTAAACATTTAAAATACCTATTTAAAAGCCTAACATAGGTTGTTCTTGGATTTATAAGTAATCTGTGCTTGTTTATGTTGAAGATCATATCCAAGCAGGGGTAACTGAACTGGAGGTCACATGTGAGCTTTTTCTGGGTCATAGCCCAGGGGTTGCCAATCTTACTGACCCTCCAAGCTGCATAGGACAATCTTCAGAAGTTTGAGAGCTCGGGCTTCAGTCCTGCAGGAGGCGCCTGCCCAGGCTTGGGGTTTCAGCCCTGCTCCTGCTGAAGTCCTGAGTCCCAGAAGTTCTGTCCCACAGGGCTGAAGCCTGGAGGCTCCTCTTTCTGCTGGGCAGAAGCCCCAAGACCACCACCCCGCAGCAGGTCAGAGGTCACAAGCTCTCTCCCCCCCAGTCTGGAAGGTGGAGAATGAATGGGGTGGGGCGTAGGAGGCTCTGCAAGCCACACTTTAATGGTAAAAGAGCCAGATGTGGCTCACAAGCCAGTTTGGCCACCCCAGCATACCGATTCAAGTCTTTGGTTTAATGGTTGTTATTGCCAAAAAAAACCCAAACAAACCAAAAAACAAACCAAAAACAAACAAACAAACAAAAAAAACCCCGCCCAGTTGACCAAGATATGTGGTTGTAAATGGATCATGATTTTATTAGCTAGAGATAGCTTCTCATGCCAAATATGTGTGTTAGCCTGTTTTTTGAGGCTGTCATCAAATTAATTAAATTGACTCTGAGCTCTGTGGGAAGATCAACATATGCACAGGCTGTATCAGACCAATCAAATAAGTCTTTCCTGTAATTTGTAACACACTCTGTAAAATTTAAATGTTTGCGTTAAATATTCAAATATGACTTCTTTAGTTGATGATGAGTACATATCTTCATTTTGTTTGGAAAACTTGTCAGGGAGGAGAACGCTCAGGTTATCATTCTGATCCCATTTTTCTGGAAGACAAGCTTTTATTACTATTATTTATTATTATTAATATTATTTTATTTTATTAAAGGATCATACTGTTTCTTTTCCTGTTCAAACACAAGAGAAAATGTCCCAGATAGACTTACAAGTGCATCTTGCCTTCAGATAATACGATAAACTGCAAGACTCTTGTGAAAAAGATTTTTGATTTTTCATGTAGCAGAAACACAGTCTTTGCAACTCTCTTGCCACTGATAACTACAGTTATTGTGTGTGTGTAGCTTAAGTGTAATATGCTTTGTTCCCATTGCTGTGCACAGGACTTCAAACTATCTAGCAGTGAGTGTTACAAAAATTATAACTTTATCTTCTGTATTCAGGATACCAGGCCTTTTGGCTCACATATACTTAGCACCTACTGCTTCCTTACAGAAAAAAGAGCAGTCCATATGGCAATTAATTGTACAGTTTGTACTCTGCAAATTACCTGGATGTACTTGCCTGTCATTGCTATTGCTCCAATAATTGCATTACTTGCAGTTATGCCATGATAATTTGTTACAATTTATAAAGTTATCGAGTGACTTACAGGTTTGTTTTTTTTCCTGCAGTGGTTTGACTTGGAAGTTCTTTCAAATAGTTTACCAATATATATTTAATTTGCCAATACATTAGCATGAACGGATGTATAACTTCACTCAACCAATTGCCTTGCAAAGCTGATACTCTTATAGTAAATGTATCTGTTGAAGCTTGAAAGCTTTGGACATATAATCAGTTTTTCTTCAGCTTACCGTATTACTTGAGAATGTGATTCACCTATTTTGTTCACAGCGGAATCTTTGTGTATTCCCTGACAAGCTCTAGTTGTATGCAATTCTGTGTCATTGTGGGGGTGAGGGTGGGGAATGGGCAGGAATAGAGAATAGGGTGCTGTGATTTGAAGGCACTGGAAAGTACTGAATTTGGGATGACTGCATTACTCACAGGAGGTAAATATCAATGCTAGGGCTCAGACAAGTGAAAATTTCAGTGCTATATGGGAAAATTCCATATTTGGGGTGGAAAGAAAGACATATTTTTTGAGGCATGCTACATATATATATATCAATGAGACAAGATGGGTGATATAATATGTTTTATTGAACCAATTTTTGTTGGAGAGAGGGAAGTTGGTCCAATAAAAGTTATTACCGCACACACCTTGTGTCTCTAATATTCTGGGACTAAAAAAGGCTACAACAAGACTGCACACAAATATATATTGGCATGCCACAAAAAAAGTGTGTGCAGTTTGAAGCTGCTTATGCTAATGGATTAGTAGGCTGAGTTAAGTGATATTGCAGGTATATGATAAATTAAATGTATTGCATGGATGCCACCACCACATATATGGTATGTAAGTACCTGTATCTACTTATTTATCTAGTGAAAATGACAGCATAAAGGAGAGAGTGACTCTCAAGGACTGAAGCTCTCACATTAGGAAGCCCAATGAGGACAAAAAAAACAGTCAATTGAGCACATCTGCCTGTCTGTACCCTTGCCAAATCATAACTGGAGTATTTAAAATGACCATGAATGGGAGAATAGAAAAAAAGTTTCCCAAAGGAATTTGGCTTTGTAGTCCGTGGGAGAAGGGGAGCCCACGTGTAAGCCATCTCACTGCAGCTTACCATTGCATAAATATTTTGTTTTTAACATGCTTCCGTAGCAAACTGGCTTCTCTGCAAATTTGTCAGACTGCTGCAGAGCCAGGTCTCCAGAGCATCTTTATAAGGCTCAAATGCTGCAGATAAAATCTAGTGATTGACTCATGTGTAAGGTGTTATCTGATATCTTGTATTGGCATGAGTGGAGGGTATATGTTTAAATACACTCCCCTATGTCTAATTTCTATGAAAATGGGATATTGGAGACTTCAAAGACAGTTCCTTTTTATGTCTCTTAACAGTTTTTTTTCAATCTTCACTGTGAAGCATAAAGGAAATTTCATTAAAAATACACGTCATATTTCAGTATAATTAACAGTTATGTTTTCAAAGAAATGTATGGAGTGTTGGCTAACTAATTGCCTTTAATGTCAAGAAACTAAAAATTGGTGCACTACTCTGAAAATATTAGGGTTAAAAATTCTGCCTTGAATTCCCAAATGGAAGGATAGCAAGAATTGTGGATGAAATATGGGCTTATATTTTCTCTTCTTGTGTGATATGCTGTGTCTTTTCTCCCCACTTGGCCCGCTCCTCCTTCTCATGCTTTTGAAAAATAATACCACAAGGTAAACCAAAACAAATTGTCATGATTTTATGAATGTATGTCTTTTCATGTTCAATACCATGTTATATTTGCATCTCATCCTTGTGTGATGAGACATGCCATGTTGTGAGGAGACCAGGCTTTTTCTAACAATGAAGAGAGTATCTCTTTTCAACGCAGCAAACATCAAGATTCACTGACAACCTGCTCTGAATAAAATTCATGAATAGTAGTTTATTGTGAAAGCGTCACTCTGGATGGATTTTTCTGTTATGTGGAGCCTGAGATTAGGAGCATTTTACTTTAGATAGCTTTCTGATGTAACATGGTTATGATGGGACTTGATCCACAGTATATTGGTTAATGGGAGTCTTTTCATTAATTAGATCATTAGATCAGGACTTTTATACATATGTACAGTAAATTATGTACCATATTTAATTGACTCTATAATCAAATCAGTTTATTCATTTATAGTATTATACAATGTGTATTGAAATCATTGCAAAGTCTCCCACTGAGTTCCGTAAGCAAGGGATCAGGCCCTTGCATCAGAGAGAGTTCAGTTTAGCCTGAAGCTGAGTGAAAAAACAGTGAATAATGAGATTATATAAAAGCAATCTATACGTGTTAGGGATAATGTGTACTACAGAAGAATATATTTATCCTAATTAATACTGTTGGTTAATAAATTATATTTTGAATCACTCAGATAATACATAGTGTGATCTTTTATCTTATTATTTTCAGTATGTTTTATCTAAAATTTATCCCAGTCTCATCAAAATGATGTTAAATGCATGCATATTGTCTTCCACAGGTCTGTGAATTTTAAAGATATTTTTATATTTACACATAATTAGAAATAGCATAGAAATTTACTTGTATAATCTATACTAACTCCTGCATCATTTTGTTGACTGTTTATTTTTTTTATTGTGACAGTTTTAAACAGGTACACTTTTTAGTCATTTGAATAGCCAGCAAAATACGCTCTAGAAAGCAAAAGTTATTGCTGTAAATCAGCGCAGTTTTTGGAACATGATCTTTATAAAAAAAACAACCCCAAAACAAATGTGAATAAGGCAAAGTACAAATAAATATTTTAGTGATATTTACTGGGAAGAAATATTTGCATAAAATGACTAGATACAGACTTTTAAAGCTATTATTGAATTTTAAACAAGAAAAATAAATTAGACTGTTTCATAATTGTAGTCTATTAATTTTGTACTATAATATCCACTTCCATATTGTAAGCATATATAGAGAGAGACACATTATAATAAACTTTTTTTGTATTGTCTGAGGAACCAACAAACTCAGTTTACCTTAGATAATTGCAAGCCACATATCATTCTTCAAATGAAAGAAAAAGTGAAGGGAACAAAAATATTGTAATACACCAAAGTCTACAAATGGATAGAAAACAAAAGATGTGTAAAGCAATTGCTGTCTGTAAGGCATATAATATGACAACAATGCAGTAATAATACATGCTGTGTATCCGTGAATCAGTTCTGTGATGATTGGCTGAGGTATATCTGACATCACAGTTCCACTCAAATATTAGCTGTCTTGAGACCAAATTATGTTTAAAAAAACAAACAAGTATTCATCCTATTTTCCTGCATTTCTCTAAAAAAAAAAAGTTTAAAACGAGATGAATAGAAAGACCTTTTTTTCTTAAAATTTGGTAATATCTTCAAAATACAAAACACAGGGCAGTTGTTCAAAGGCTATCCATGTATTCCAAACAATCTTGCCTATCACGTTTACTATCATATTATCAGACTCTCTGAACATATGTGACACTCAGGCATACTTTACCTGGGTAATATTTCCCTCTCGATGCATACTGGACATGAACAGAAATGGATCACATAGATTTCAATGGGGCCAGGATTTCACCCATTTATTTGAGAATTTGGGCTGCTTTAGGCAGCTTTGAAACTCTCAGACTTTGTATCTGTGGTTGTGTTCTCCCATGTGACATAACATGATAATACGTGTGATATGAGAAAAGATTATTCTATATTCTGTAAAAATTAAATGAATTCACTTATGTGGATTTACTCTTGCTTCAGATAATTTTTCCATCAGTTTAATTCTTAAGTGCAATACTCTGGCACATCTGGGGTCACATCTAGAAGAAAGAACTATTTGTCCAGTAAATTATGGTATATAAGTATCCTCCATTCAAATATATTCTATGTTAGATGGGGGAAAAAGATATGGGAGCATGGGGGGCGGGAATAATTTGGCTTTAAAAATATCATGCTATATCTGTTTTGGTTTCTTTGTCATATTGTCAATAAGATTGTTCAAGAACATTCAATAAGCAGCATCCTTTACATATTTACCAAATCATTTGACAAAGTCTGAAAACAGAGTGCTGTGCAGGTTGGTTTTTAGGTGTATGGGGATTTTTTCCCTCTATTTGTAGGACTTTCCTATTTATTCTCAGCTCATTTCATTGTGATGGACGTTCCATTCTGGACTAAAGGGCTTTCAGCTATTAGTCCATGTTGATTTGATTATTGCTGGTTTTGCAGCTCAATTTCTTAAAGGGCATAGCCTTCCCTTGATTCACACATGGAATTCCCATTGATGTCCAAACCTCTTTTCCCATTGGTGTTAGTTGGAGTTCTACATACACAGCAAAAGGAGAAAGTTCCCCTAGTAGCTACCATGTCTTTCACTTGTCTCTTTACGGTGTTGCAGAATTCAGACCATGTGCTACATTTCCTCTTGTTGTTGTGTGTGTGTGTTTGTTTTCACATTTGAAGTATAGTATTATTTTCTTTAGAAGCTGATTCCTAATGTGAAGTACATTCACCTCCTATGCCTGGTGGTTGGGATTGGAAATTAATTGTAACCCTCATTACCATAACTGATTTTTTTAGTTTTGTTGATATTGCAACAGCAGTATCTCATACCTTCCTAGTTATTCATTCATCTTTTTTCCCATTTTTCAATTTCAGCTCCTTTTTTATTTCTTTATTATCTTCTTCCTCCTTATATTCTGATATTTTGCAAGGAGACATTCTTTTTTTGTATTCTTGATGTATTTTACAGTCCATTTTCTTTATATAGGGATTCCTTACTTCTGATTTGTATCTATAGATATACTATTACTGCTGCTACTACTATTACTAATAATAATTAATTCATCATCATTATTATTATCATCATAACCCCAAACTCGATTGCTGACATTCTTGGCAAGATCTGACAAATTAGCAATATTTGTGTGAACTGAACTTAATAGCGAATGATTTCCAGATAGGATTTATATTGGGGATAGTCAGTTTATGCACATTTGAGTTTTCTGTTTTGTTTTACTGTATGTATATTAACATACAGTATCTTGGTACCTATCTTTTTGGATTAATTTAGTATGGATTGTGATATTCATAAAAGATAGAACAGGCAGGTCCAATTTACATTTTGTAAATGAATCACCCCAACCCCAAGGAAACCTATATTGTATTAATCCATGGCTTAATCTCTATATAGTCCACATTTTTCAAATTTAGCTGCCTAAAATTGGGCAGAATGAATCCATATTTTGGATTGTTTCATACTTGGTTGTCCAAAGTTAGGCACCTAAATAAATGACCAGATTATCAGAGGTGCTGAGCAGCTACAGTTTACATTGACATTACTACCTCTGAAAATCAGACTACTTATTTAGGTGCCTAACTTTGGACAACCAAGTATGAAACAATTCGGCCTCATGTTTATCTCTATGGTGCATGTTTATTTCTGCTATACATTTATTTTCATGGGTCTTATAAGGTCTGATCTATGATTAAAATTTAAATTGACCTACATACGTTGATCACGGGTGTGAAAAATTCACTCCCCTGTGAGCTATAGTTGAACTAATCTAACCCCAAGTGTAGACACATCTAGGTCAATGGGAGAATTCTTCCGTTGACCTATTTACCGCTACTTAGAGAGGTGGATTCCCAGCAGTGACTGAAAAAACTCTTCCGTTGATGTAGGAAGCATTTACACCACAGAGGTACAGCAGTATAGCTTAAGCTCTGTGGCTATGCTGTTGCAGCGCTCGTAATGTAGACATAATCAACCCAGGATTTTTATACCATTAGGTCTGGAGGTAAAAGAGGAAATGTTGGAACGGGAATATGTTTGTTAAAAGGTGCAGGTAGGTCTTCTTCCTTAATTTCTTCTCATATCCTATACATTCCTTTCATCCTTTCACTATGTTAGTTTTCACAAGTTCTTATTCAGGCCTCTTCTACAACCTCCATCCAGTCACTTGTCTTCTGCAGTGCCAGATCAGCAATGCCAAAAGCAGTGCCAGCTAATCACAAATGTGCTGCTTGAAGACATACTAATTCAGCACTGCAGTGGACTGAATGTGCTTAAAATCCAGAAGACTGTGGATATTAAACAGCCCCTGAATTGAAACTGTACCTCATCTGGAGGAATGAATAGGTGATTTAACAGGATGCTGTTGTCTCCTTATTTGGGGACAATGGTTGCCAATAACATTAAAATTATCAATGAAGTAAAAATGTGATTGACACAAACTGTGTGGAATTTTGTCTACCTAGAGTGAACTAAAACAAACATTTTATAAACACCTTGGTCTATGACAGTTAACACTCGCATAGCTCACTGGTTTAATGCAACGTGGTAAAGCCAATATTTATATTCTATGTCCACTGTAGGGCATCAGTGTCACCTTTTATCAAAAAACCTGTGCTTTTTCTTTTAAAGTGATTTGCTGAACAATCCAAAAATACACAAAAAGGAAATCTATATGCCTTGGTTTTATTTCATAATCATCTCTGCCTGGAGATATGAAGATCACTCACAGCAAACAGAGATTGTTCTGCAACCAAGACCACGTTTCAAAGAGGTTTTTTTTAAAGTGAACTTTGTGCTCATCAAATGTGACAGATGGACTGCTCGAAACTCTCGGCATATCCACAGAACAGGCACATCTTCGGTAGTGGTAATTCAAACTATCCCATAATTATTAGATTGACTAGATAATAATAATAACAACAACAATGACAAATGTGCCATAATCTAAAGATCTCTTAGCCATCTTATCTATTTACAGTATGACCAGGGTAGGCATAATTCATAGTTTTTAAGGCTAGAAGGGACCATTGTGAACAGCTAATGATTTCCTGCGTATAGACATAGATTTTCAAACATTAATTTATACACTGTGCTCCTAATAGAGTAGAGTACCATTAAGTTATGTCACATTAATCTTCCCAGATAAATGCTAACTGGGCATCAGGCATTCATGGCATGTAAGAACTTTATAGCATGGTATACTATCAGCTATGTTATGTTTTCTCTTGTTATGAACATACAATATAGTCTGTAAAGCTAACTGAAAAAAGGAAAAATGGGAGTAATTTGTTTTTCAGTTTTTCTCCATGCTTTTCAAAATGTGAAATTTGAAATTTCATCATTCTTGTGAAATGTGAAAAAATTTGACCAGTGCTAGCAGTCATAATGTCTTCCAAAACACCACAAGTGGACAAAGTGTTGGAGACCCTTCTGAATGTGTTCATTTCTTTCTTTCTTTCTTGTCCCCCATTACTTTTAAGGGCCTGTTGTAGTGACACCCTATTGTAAAGGAAAGCTGGATATGGCTCCCCTAGGGAATCCATGAAAGTTATTGTGAGCATGAGACAGAGAGGGTTGCTACAGATTATTAGAAGTACTCCCTTTCCCACCAGTATTAACCATGTACGGAGAACACAGTATAATTTCACAAGATCACCAAGACAGTTCAATATTTGTTTTTTTAATCATTTTTTATTTGCCAGTTGGAGCTCATAAAATGTGCTAGAACAAAAAAAGCCTGAACCCTCCAAAACATGCAGTTTCCCCCACAATATACCAGCACCATTCTTCAACCCTAACATAAAGAAACCACCTATCAGGAGTAAAAGGGTAGTTCATGCTCTATGTCCATTCTCTTTATGGCTCCCTTACTACAGTAACAAATTTATGCCAGTTATGATAGTAGCTTTCACATCTTGAATATAGGTTCACTAAGTTGTGGACTGAGACTATGAATTCATATCACAAAAATCATCAATTAGTACCGTTTGGTAGCTGCCAACCTTGGGTAGTTTAAAACCAGTGGAGAAAAGAAACATTATCTGTGTGTATTGAGAAAGCCAATATTTATATTCTATGTCCACTGTAGGGCATTAGTGTCACCTTTTATCAAGATAATTTTATTCTATTAATTCAAAGACATTGTGCTGTCATTCTATAAACCACTGGTTAAGCCACATTTAGAGTAGTGTTTAGTCACCTTATTTGCAGAAATATATTGCTGAGTTGAAGAGAGTACAGCAAAGGGTATCTATGTAAATACATTGACTAAAGAAGTTTATAATGTGAGGAAAATAGACTAAATTAGGATTATTTAGTCTTGAGAGAAGAAGTAAGAGATGACATAATTGAAATATTTAAACTAGCTATGGTTATTACCAAATTAAGCTTAAGATAGTTGGACAGACCAGCACTAGGGTTTTAAGTGGAGGGAACATATGTTAAAATAATGAGAATTTATTTTACATAAGGATGAATAAGAAAATGAACTTCCAGCTGTGGTGGCAAAGTCAAATAATTTTAGTATATGTAGAAAGAAATTAGATGATTCTATTGCATCTTCAGTGTTAAAGGGATATTAATCCAATTTATGCTTAGGTGTGGCCAGCTACCCCTTCTGAGGGTAAGGACTGAATGTTTCATTGTGTGTGCTTTCCCACAGATTGTCTATTTTTTTTCCGTAGAGGTATTTCCCCCTTCATTTGGCATAACAGCAGCAACAATAAAAGCTTTAAGTAGGGTTTTTTAAAGTATGCATATATAGAGAGAGAATGAGAAAGAGAATTACATATCATTCAATAACAAAGCTAGAACCTCTACAGGATATGTCAGAGTTAAAACAACAAACTATTCCAGAGAGGGAAGTATCATAACCTTCTTCTAGTCCCACATTATTATTTAAATCTACAATGATATAATTATGAACGGAGTCATAATGTATCCCTTTGTGAATCCCTTGAATCATGCAGTTCTGCAATGTAGCTAAAGTATTTTTATTTAACAAAGAGGGACACATTAATTAGTACAAGTATTTTTTGTTTGAGGACATCTCTAATAAGACCCTTCAAAACAATGTGACACAATTCTGTACTTCATCAAAATTACAATGGGATATTGTGTAAAATATATTGCTGTATAGAAAAACTCAAGAATAAATGGATACTGACTTTCCCTGCCTTTGTTGAGAAAAACAGCAGAGGAACAGAAAGACACGCATGACTGCCATTGAAGTGGAATACATATCTGTTTTATACATAATGCATTGATGACATTTTTCAAAAAGATGTTCATCCTGTTACTTCTGTAGTGCTGCTAAGGTCAACGAGACCTTGTACCTTGTTGCCTGTGTTCCAGTCACATTTAGCAAGCATTTCCGAGTTTTACCTTATGTAGCCAAGTTCTGCAATATTGTATGCATTTTTCATAATTTGCATGACTTGCTGTAATGTGCTTGTTTGGGTCTTTCCCTCTTTCACTAGTGTACTGTGAACTTGCTGTGATCAAATATACCTTTGTATGAGGAGAAGTTGAGGTGGGTAAAAGGAGGAGAGAGTTGCACTCTTTTATTTTTGGATTTAATTAATATGCAAATGCACTTTAGGAAGTAAACAGCTAAAAAAAAGATGTTTAATACTTCTCAGTGTAGGGTGGCATTTTCAGAAGCACTTAGCATCGGCCTAGCCCTGCTCCCATTGAAGTCAGTGAAAGTTTATCATTGAACCTTAATGAGGTGAAATTAGTCCAACACGGAAGGGCAGACATTCAGCTAGTGTAAATTGTAATAGCTGCACTAAAATCAAGGCTTTTGAATATAGCACTAGTAATATCTATCTGGCTAACGAAGAGAGTTGGGGCCATAGCTTTGCTCTCGCCCAGTTTCTTCCTATCCTCTTTTTGGCCACTAGTGTTGTGGGCTGTACTCATAGAATCATAGAATATCAGGGTTGGAAGGGACCTCAGGAGGTCATCTAGTCCAACCCCCTGCTCAAAGCAGGACCATACTATATGGATGGTTGACCCCTTCACAGCAGCACAAGGAAGGAGTGAAAGGCACCCATGCAGAGCCAACAATAACATAGCCTTATATGAGTAGAATAGATAAAATGTCATTTATTGGACATAATTATTAGTATATTATGGAGCATTGGTCAGTATTCCATAATTCAATTTGCATTTCAAAATGTGCTTTAAACAGGGCAACAATTTCTGGTATCCTTTATGTGGAAGTGGTGTTTTTGTACTAAATTTCACATCAAGTTTGTCTGTATGCCTTTTGAATTTTCTGTGTAATCTTTGTTTTCACAATTTTTAAAAGGAATTATTTGAGACTGGTCTCTTGCTTACATTTTTTTTTCTGTGTCAAACTCACAATTTTTACAGTATTGTGTATCTACATATACACTGGCAGAAAGACGACTCTTGAGTAGATCTGACTGTCATAAATATAAAGGAAAGGGTAAACCCCTTTAAAATCCCCTCCTGGCCAGAGAAAAAAATCCTCTCACCTGTAAAGGGTTAAGAAGCTAAAGGTAACCTCGCTGGCACCTGACCAAAATGACCAATGAGGAGACAAAATATTTTCAAAAGCTGGGAGGAGGGAGAGAAACAAAGGGTCTCAGTCTGTCTATATGCTGCTTTGCCGGGGATAGACCAGGAATGGAGTCTTAGAACTTTTAGTAAGTAATCTAGCTAGGTATGTGTTAGATTATGATTTCTTTAAATGGCTGAGAAAAGAATTGTGCTGAATAGAATAACTATTTCTGTCTGTGTATCTTTTTTGGAACTTAAGGTTTTGCCTAGAGGGGTTCTCTATGTTTTGAATCTAATTACCCTGTAAGGTATCTACCATCCTGATTTTACAGGGGGGATTTCTTTATTTCTATTTACTTCTATTTCTATTAAAAGTCTTCTTGTAAGAAAACTGAATGCTTTTTCATTGTTCTCAGATCCAAGGGTTTGGGTCTGTGGTCACCTATGCAAATTGGTGAGGCTTTTTATCCAACATTTCCCAGGAAAGGGGGTGGGGGGTGCAAGTGTTGGGAAGATTGTTCATTGTTTTTAAGATCCAAGGGTCTGGGTCTGTAGTCACCTAGGCAAATTGGTGAGGCTTTTTACCAAACCTTGTCAAGGAAGTGGGGTGCAAGGTTTTGGGAAGTATTTTGGGGGGAAAGACGTGTCCAAACAGCTCTTCCCCAGTAACCAGTATTTGTTTGGTGGTGGTAGCGGCCAATCGAAGGACAAAGGGTGGAATATTTTGTACCTTGGGGAAGTTTTGACCTAAGCTGGTAAAGATAAGCTTCGGAGGTTTTTCATGCAGGTCCCCACATCTGTACCCTAGCGTTCAGAGTGGAGAAGGAACCTTGACACTGACATTATAGGTAGTTTTAAAAAATATATATTTAGAAGTAAAGGCAATTTTTGCTGTTGTCATACCCGAAAATGTGCCCATCAGGACAGGCTAGCAGATAAAAATGTCTCTGTTGTAGTGTGCTGGTTGTTTGTATTCATGGGATTCTACAAATAGCTCACGGTGATGGAAGGGTTCTTCTGATGAGGGGTCTGGACAGGAGGGAGAGATTAGGGTTGGAGACTATTGATTGGTGAAGTGGTTTGAAAACTTTCGCATAATGGGTAGCCAATGCACATGTTTTATGTCCAGATGATCTTTGACAAAGAAACATCTACTTTGACATACGGAAGTGTGGCTGGGGGAGCCACTGTTTGTTTTGGCAATGCTCAGTCTGTTTTTCATTAATACCCTGCTTTTCCCCTCACCTCCTCCACCCTCCACCACATTCATTTCTCCGTTGGAGAAGTCACTGCTGACATGTTGATGTTGGACAGTGGCTCTCAACCTTTCCAAACTACTGTACCCCTTTCAGGAGTCTGATTTGTCTTGCGTACCCCCAAGTTTCACCTCACTTAAAGACTATTTGCTTACAAAATCAGACATAAAAATACAAAAGTGTCACAGCCCACTATTACTGAAAAATGGCTTACTTTCTCATTTTCCCCATATAATTATAAAATAAATCAATTGGAATATAAATATTGTACTTATATTTCAGTGTATAGTATATAGAGCAGTATAAACAACTCATGGTATGAAATTCTAATTTATACTAACTTTGCTAGTGCTTTTTATGTAGCGTGTTGTAAAACTAGGCAAGTATTTAGATGAGCTGGAGACCTCTGTATACCCCCGGGGGTACACGTACTGCTGGTTGAGAACCCCTGAAGAAGAGCATTTTTGAGAAAGCAAATGACTACTTTCATGGAGACCAGGATCTTCATGAAAGTCACCAATTAGCTAAAGGAAAATGGAAGAGGTGTGGACATTGGATCCAGTGTCAGTGTATAATAATAAAAAAAAAACACTTCAAATTTTAAAGATTTTCTTTGCAACAGTGAAGTGTAAAACATAATTTTGTTTTACATGAAACCTGAAAAGCTAGAACATCTATATGACATCAAAAGCTTAAGCATCTATATGACATCCTGAGCTCACTGGGTGCTTTCAGTGCTCTGTCTTTCTAAATACCCTACATAATGTTTCTGTGTATCATTTAAGGTTGCCTCACACAAAAACCCAATGCAAAACTTTCAAAGCAAAGAAATGAAAGGGCAACCTATTGTACAGTAGACACCCTTAACTTCTCCTCTAAGACATACACATCTCACCACTAGATCAAATATCATACTATATATCGGGGTGAATTTAGGGAACGGGATTCTGGAAGGCCTCTGAATCTTCTATATCCCAAAGGGTGAAAAACATGCTCTCTAAAATGTGTTTTATCTAGACCTTCTTCATCTTTGAGATGTCAACATGAGACTGTGACGGGGTGTACTTGACCCACACAAGAGATGAAGGGGTTAAACCAGTACTCTTGGCAGCAGAAGCCACCACCCCCCACACATCCCTATTGGGCATACTCCAACTTCTGCAACACAGAAGGGAGCACCTCAGCTCAGTCTAGGCTGACTGATGAGGAGGAAGGACACACCTCTCAGGTTCTAGCTGCGGAGCAGCCAGCAGCCTAGGCTGCGAGAGCGAGGGATGCTGAGACCCAGACAGGCACCAGGTACCTGCAGACACCCCAGGGAGATTGAACGCACTGAAGGGGCCTGGAGGCTCTGAGGAAACCCTGACTTCAACTGCAGGAATCAAGGTATGAAGTAGCCCAGGGAGGGACTAGCCAGTGTCCCTGCTGCAGTCGTGTGTTGTGGGCGGATTCCCCGCCAACTTCGTGGCAAACCCCTTTGCCACTACCAGAGCCCTGGGCTGGGACGTGGTGGAGCAGAGGGGGCCCATATCCCTCTGTCCAGCTGCTCTCCCGCTTTGGGTGGCAGCCCACCAAACCCCCTCCATTGACTCTGGCCATTAGGCCGCACTTCCCGTCCGCCAAGGGGAGTCCTGCTGACTTTGGCCATTAGGCCACACTTCCCTGCCACCAAGGGGAGTCCCGCTGACTTTGGCCATTAGGCAGCACTTCCTTGCAAACGAGGGGAGCCCTATCAGTGCTGGTCATTGGGCCATACAGCCCTCAGGCTGAGCGCAGCCATATTGATTTAACCGCGGGGCTACCATGCCCTTGACCCACCCCCCCAGGGTGACGGGATGTCCTTGCCCCGTGACAGAGAGAATAGCTGAAAATCTTACATTATTATGGTGAGAACAATACAAGAACCCCTTTAATTGTATGTTACAAAACCTATGAGCAGCTTGATGCATGTATGAGATTTACAAGAGCAAATCTGGTTCCTTTGCTTGAAACTTTTTTTCTGATGAGTACCTTGATGTTGTGAAAAGAAAACAGTCTCAGATTTATCCTGATGAAATTCTAGAAAACCAATTAACATTGCTCAGTCAATTAGCATGCTATCACACTGAAAATGAGGCATCCAGGGAAGAGTAGCTTCCAGTGCCACACTAGCAGCCTTGCTGGATCCATCAGATGGAAGATGGATAGCACCTCAGTTCAAACAGCTTATCACCTTATCATGAAGGTCGGGGGCACATTAATGAGCCATTACTTTGATACTGACATATAGCAGCAAGCTGTAGCTGGCCTTTTCATTGATGTGCAAAGGGAAAGAAGGTGTGATTTGATTTTCCTCCTTTCTAACACTGTCCAAATACCACAACTACAGTCTTGATATTCCCTGAACACAGAGATTACTACCAGTACCCCCAGCACACAAGGGACTCCAAATGGGGTAGGGATATGTAGGAAAGGGGAAGAACAATGCTTTTCCCCCTTCCCTTCATCGTCTGCAGAAACCGCTTGAGCTGGTTAGCTCTAGAAAGGAATAATATAGCTTGCTAAGGGACAACACAGTGGCTGTGCTCCCCAGTATAATCAGGAGGCATCACGGCTTCAGGAGGAGCTCTCCTTGGCAAGCATGGCTCTCTATACAATGCAATCCTTAATTTGTCATCATTTGGCTATGCTGAGAGGAACTGAAGCCACCCAAGAAGCTGGTTTCATATACCACCATTTGGTGGGTTAATCTGCCACATGGCTCCCCTACTCCCAACCTTCACATGGTTTCCCCATGCAAAATGTCATTTCCTCAGTGTTTTTTGCAGGGACTAGGATTTCCCCAGAAGACAGTGCTTAGTTTGTGTCAGGGCTTGCTAGGGCTGAGCCTCAGCACCTGTAGGCTCGGCAGTTCATAGCCCCAGCATGTCTGGGCTTGCCACATCAGTTATGAAAGTAAAAAAAAATTGCTTGAGCCCCGACACCTCTTTCATTACAAATTAAGCACAGCATTAGGAGAACAGTCATTTCATTAAAACTTGAAATGTACTTCTGTTTGAAGATGTGTAGTGTACTGTAATAAGAGATGGACTCCTCATTCCACTTTCCGGTGTTAAAACTGTCACTCTATCACAGAAAAAAATAATTTGTGCACATACAAAAATCCTGATGGCATAGATTCTACAAAGCAGCAGCTTAATTAGAATAGCTCCTTCACCTCTATAAAGTGGGAAGTGGATGCTTTGATTGTGGCTCAGCCACTTAGTTTGAAATCTGTGTGTCACTTTGGGCCTACTAATTTATCACTGGTGGATGGATGATTTAACAAGACCTATTAAGATGGAATAAAATATGCAGTCTAATCTAATATGTAACATAGCATGAAATGAGTCAACACTGCCTCTGAGATCACTTCTGAAATGATTAAATTAACTAAATTAAAAATTCCTTATTCTTATCAATGATATTTTATTTGCAAAAACCCAGCTGCTTTCGCCATTAGCTGGGCCGTGAATATATAAGTGTGACAGTCCAGGAGAGCCTTTTAACATATTTTACTTTAGCACAGTTTTGAAAATATAATTTGAATGGAATCAATTGTCTTTGCATTACAATAAGATGAAATTTTGCTGGTGAAAAGGCCAAAGCTGATGTACAGTAAAGAAGACATTGATCCAGACAGTCCCTTCATTGTGTCACTAGTATGGGCAGCAGAATACCTGGACTGTGCTTTTAATTTTTTTGTTTATTTGAGTTAGTAAGGGTCTGGCTTGTTCAGACTCAGTTAGGAGAAGCTTAATGCTATTCTTATTCATTTGCTATATCCTTCATGGAGCATGGTCTGTATTTGTCTAATCTGGTAATCAGACAATTTTGCTTGGTCTCGGTTACCAAAACTAGAGTCTGTTTTCTAATGAGATTTTCTGTCTGATGCAAAAAATATTCCATTTAATTCTGGCCTGATATGAATTTTCAGTATCCACACTGCAGAGAGAAAAATAGTGAATCACTTCTTTGTGAAATAATTGTCCAAAAGCCTTTGAATCTATTTTATAGCATCAAGTAGTTTGTTTTATAGCATAGACTAGCTTCTTCTTTTTTCCCCTAGAATCAGTGAGTCTTTTCCTCTGTTGCTGTAACGAACAGTCACAAAATATTTTGCAGCATTCTGGCACCTGCACGAGGCTGTGACTTATTAATATGCTAATGAGACTGCGACCCGAACTGGCACTGGTTCAACCCTTGCACACAATTAGCGTTCAAGCAACTAGCACTGCTATGAGACCATCTATAGAAAGTAGAAATTTAGATTGATTAGTTCACTGTAATACAATTCCATTAACAAATAAAACAGACTTAAGAAGAAAGTAACTTGTGCCAACACAGTTAGCATCATTTTAATCCCTTTTGGTTTAAAATCTTTGGAAGATTATCTCTCCTCTTAAATATTTAGGATTATTAAAGTTGATACTTGCACCACTTTATGTTGTTTAGTGATAGAAAAAAGCATCTACTGATCATTGTCTTTAGGATTACTAATCCATTTAGTCATGTCTAAACTGTTTCTGCTCCATAATATTCATGCACTCAAAGGGGTTCAATAGTAAAAAAAACAGTTCCTTTAAGTGCCACCAGAAGTGTCTTCTGGAACAGCATCGTAACACCTGAAATTTATGTCTTCAGTATTGGGGATGCTGTGCTTTCTGGAAACTAGATTCTGGGACTGGAAATCAGGATTCCCGGGCTCTATTCTCAGCTCTGTCATTGACTGACTGTTCCAGTCACTTGTACTAAAAATGTCAAACCTGGATACTTAAAGGGATAAAATTTTCAAAAGTACCTAGATGATCTAGGAGTCTAAAGTCCCTTGATTTCCCCCCTAAATTTATAGTCAGACACAGACATAAAAGTGTCCTGAAATTTGCAGAGGTGATGAGTGTCCACAGTGCCCAGAAACTTAAATGGGAGCTGCAGGTGCTCAGAAACTCAGGCCACTGTTTTCTTAGGTACCTAACTTCAGAGAAAGACGTTTGAAAAACTTGCCCTTACCTTTAAAAGGTGCTCAGTAAGTACAAATCAGAATGGCATTGTAGCATAGAAATGGATGTGGCTTCATGTAGACAGTGAGTGGCTGTAGCAGGATCGGGGTCAAAATACCATCTAGGAGCTATCCCCCTCTGGCAGGAAGTTTGTTAACTGAAAGCCTACTAATGTTAACTTGTTATTCATGGTATCTCCTATAGATTTCCTTTTTCCCTGCGATTTCCATCCAAATAAGAATTTGATCCGTGTCATATAACAGGGGTTCTCAAACTTTTTCTTTCGGAGGCCACCCCAGTATGCTATAAAAACTCCATGGCCCAGCTGTGCCACAATAACTGGTTTTCAGCATGTAAAAGCCAGGGTCAGCATTAGGGGATTGCAAGTAGTGCAATTGCCTGGGGCCTCATGCCTCAGGGTCTCCCCACAAAGCTACATTGCTCAGGCTTTGGCTTCAGTTCTGGGTCCAGGCTTCAAACCCATGCAGCAGGGCTTCGACTTTGTGCCCTTGGTCCCAGAGTTTCTAATGCTGGCCCTGTTTGGTGGCCCCCCTGAAATCTGCTGGTGGCCCCCAAGGGCCTCAGATCCCTGGTTGAGAACCACTGTTATATAACCACTGGGAGGGCTTGCAAGAGCTTTGGAGGATAAGATGAAAATTCAAAATGATGTGGACAAACCAGAGAAATGGTCTGAAGTAAACAGAATGAAATTCAATGAAGAGAAATGCAAAGTACTCCATTTAGGAAGGAACAATCAGTTGCACCTGTGCAAAGTGAGAGATGACTGCGAAGCAGTATAGCAGAAAAGGATCTTGGGGTCATAGTGAATCACAAGCTAAATATGAATCAACAGTGTAACACTGTTGCAAAAAAAGCAAACATCATTCTGGGATGTATTAGCAGGAGTGTTGTAAGCAAGACATGAGAAGTAATCCTTCCACTCTACTCTGCACTGATTAGGAATATTGCATCCAGTTCTGGGTGCCACATTTCAGGAAAGATCATAGATCATAGAAGGTTACATCAAAAGCCTATTGTTCACCCAGGACTGTATGGTCAAGTGGCTGCTAGAAAACTGTATAAAAGACCCTTGGGCCCTGATCTTGTCATCTCAGATCTGCTTGAGGTTTTATGCAGGGGAAGCCTAAGCCATAAGGACTGAGATCCCAGTTCTGACTGGACCACACTGATTATAAACATTGGAGTATAACCTATGAACTATTTCTGAAAAAAACTCTTTGCATCTACAAAGCTCACCATCTCTGCTATGAATCTGAATCTCAAGACTGACTCATGTCTGTACGTATTGTGACAAAGCTCTATCCTTATCTCTGTGGATCCCTCATTTTCTGGCGGATTTCACTATGTGGAGGAATTGAAGAGAGTCCAGAGGAGAGCATCAAAAATGATTAAAGGTCTAGAAAACAGAGGGAAGATTGAAAAAATTGGATTTGTTTAGTCTGGAGAATAGAAGACTGAGTGGGGAGGGAGCATGATATCTGTTTTCAAGTACCTAACGGTTGTTAGAAGGAAGAGGACAAAAATTGTTCTCTTTAACCTCTGAGAATAGGACAAGACGCAATGTGCTTAAATTGCTGCAAGGGTGATTAGGATTAAACTTCTTAATTGTCAGGGTGGTTAAGCAATGGAATAAATTTCTTAGGGAGGTTGTGGAATCTCTGTCATGGGAGATTTTTAAGAGCTGGTTAGACAAACACCTGTGAGGGATGGTTTAGATAATACTTAGTCCTGCCTTGATTATAGGGAACTGGAGTAGAAGCCCTCTCGAGGACCCTTCCAGTCCTACAATTCTATGATTCCTTAACCTCTATTCTGTGGCCTGATCCTATAATGAATGCTAAATGGCATTCAACTAATTAGAGGAGTGTATTAAGGTTTTTGCCCCAGAATCAGACACAACAGAGTCAAAAATGACAAATTCAATATCTTGTACGGAACCTTGGGGTGTATAGCAAGAGCACTCACACGGAGTGCAAACTACAACCTCAACTACTTTTATTAATATAATTAACAGAGACAAGAAAGCTCCAAACCACATAAGCAAATATCAATAATAAAGTATTAGAGAAATCTTAAAATTATATAGCATATGCTCGTAGACTTATATTCACACCCCGTTATTAGAAATCTGGTAAAAAGACAAAGGACCAGCCCCGTCTCTGGCATGCCAAATGTGTCTGATGGTCCAGATCCCCAGTACCTGAAGATAGATGATTAATTATATCACTAAAATATTGAAGGGTGGAGGGCTAGCTAGCTTCTTCATGTGGGTTCCTGCTTATATAAAGCCTGGGAATCACCATATATATTCAAACACCTAGCCTCCTTTGTCTATATCCAACTTCCTCACCCTCATAATATCGGGGTGCCTTTACCTGATAGGCTAGCCTATTTACTTATTACCATACTGCTGAAGCCAGTTTGTGGTTAGACATGTGCCAATGATCCCATCCTAAAATATCCAAGTTTAGTATCAGTTCAGTATTCTTGTGGTTGCCTAGTCTGATTTTATGCCAACTTTTCTCTTAAGCAAGCTATTCCCAGTTCCCCAAAATCTAGTTGGGTTACTTTATCTATGCTAAAGGTCATAGGCCTATCTCACTTATGCCAACTAACTTAAGCCAATGTACTACAGGATGCAGGCCTGTAGATTCCTTGCGTTACTGATAAGTAAAATAAGGCTAAGCTGGCACTAAGAGCTACAAGTCTCACACAATACATGTCCCTCCTGGAACCTGATCTGCTTTCTTCAGTTCCAGTAGCCATTCAGTATAACTTATTTATTTCAAGTTATATAGAGAAAGACAAAGAAAAAAAATCAGCAATCAGATTTTCTAGCCGCTTTTGACAAATCCTTCAAAGCAGAGCTCACTGAATGACTTTGCACAGCCTTATTAATCAACCAAAAGATTAGTCTTCCAAAAATAACACTCCTATCTATCTGTCTTTTCCCCTGAAACTCAAGCCAACTAATCCGTGTTGCAGCAAGCCCTGAAGGTCAACAGACTGGGTCTATTTCTGACCCAGAATGGGAGCAAGTTTTAAAGTGGAGGGTCCTGCCAGCAAATGCCCTCCTGAAGCCTTTAAGTCAATGGAGTTCCAGCTTGAGTGCTTCTGCTCATCACAACTGAAGTAGTATTAAGTGGGGAGAGACTATCAATATGTTAGTCCCTTGACAAAGAACCAGAAAGAGTTGTCTGGCCAGTCTGCACTGGGTAGGTGGTATATGAGGCATCAGATACATTTTAAATTAAGAGGATTTACAAGCCTGGCATATGCAAATATTCAAATTGCTAGTCTGTGAAATTGCATTTCTGAACAATACTCAGGATTGCACAGCTGCCTCTAGCAGGTGATGTTGTCTGAAGATATCATATTTTCTGTAGAGGGGGGAAAAGGGATATTCATTAAGGGCTAAATACTCCCTCCTCCCCTCTATGCAAAGCTTTCATAAATTGAATTGTTGCAAAGATTTCCTGCTGGGACAGGGAAGGGCCAGAATCCTTCTTACTTCATCAAGTACTAGCAAAGCTACACTGGAGCTGTAAAGTATCTGTGTCACAGTGGCTTGGGACCAGTAAATGTGCTTATTGCAGATCCGCTGGTCAATCTTCAGCCCTCTCTTGTCCCTAAATTCACCATGGGTGGTAGCAAAGTGAGGGCAAGCATGCACCAGTACTCTGTGCATGCAACGAGAGAAGATTCCCTCCTGAGCCGCCTCTCCACATTCCCCAACCAGCCGAATCCCAGACCTTAGGATCAAATGTGGCATTGAGCTACTGGCCTGAATAAGGGGGTAGCATGGATCTGCTCCGTTTGAGCTCAGGGCGTTTGTGCCTCAAGGAGGTATCAGTGTAGTGTAAGATTGGTCTGTTTGCCGCTCCACTCCAGATCCATGATGTTTCCAGAAAGAAGGTGGGCGCAGGGACTTCTTCAGAATGGCCTGAAATGGTGACATAGTCACCTCATCTATAGTTTATTAGAACAGTATCCATTCAGGAGTAACATAACCAGAAAGTAAACAGTGTATGTAAATATGTTCATAAAAGGATCTGCATGTGATAGATAACAATATAAAAACTACCATCTTGGGAGAGACAATTGCATGTGGAAAGAGAAAGATGCCTCTTTCAGCAGCACCATAGATTTACATTTTTAATTATTTTTTTTTATTTGCTTTATTCCTTATGATGATGGCACAGAAGATTCAGAGGTGCCATGCACAACCGTAAATGTGAGAGCCTAGGAAATAAATCAAAAACAGCAGCAAGATTCCTTTCCTCCCCAAATGCTTTACACAAAACGAGCATGACCATGATCTCAGCAGAGGATTTAAAGTATTCATCCCTGTCAGCCATATATTTGGCTCCTTCAAATTTAATTTTTTGTTTTGTTTTTACTTTCTGCTGCAAGGTTTTTGGGAAGAAAAAAAAAACCTATTCATGCAGTTGCTGCAGCAGAGGATGGTCAATTGAAGCACTTGTCATTGTGGAGGGTTTCTGAAATAAACAGCAGGGAGGATTCAATATCCATGGCATGTTCATACTGGGTCCCAGTTAGAAATAAACAAAATCCTAGGTAGGTGAAACATAAGCGTGGGAAGCCTGATATCAGTTCTCATAAAAATGAAAGATCTAGTTGACAATGGAAACAAGATCTCTTTTCCTCTCCTTCCTCGCCTCCTCACAGCAAAAAAGAAAGATCTTACCTCTAATTAAGGATTAGAAAAAGGGAAGCATAGACAGAATGGTGCATCTCTTGTTCATAGTCAAATGAATCAGTCATGTAGATGTGTTTCACCATCTATAAAAAGTAAAGAAGAGAAATTTCACTTTATAATGCTGAGATTAAATTTGCAATCTGGAGATAAGGCTCCAGTTACTAAACACTATCTGCTTATCTTTTTTACCCCTTTTATCAGGTTCACAAAAGTTGTTCAAAATAAAACCTCACAAATTAAATCTGAATCTCTACATCAATAAAAGTAAGGTTATCAAAGGGCATCAACTTCATTACATGACACCATTTATTTTACGTTATATGAACTTTTAACACTGACTTTCTCCAAAGAAGAAATTTGATTCTTTGCTAGATAAGGGGCAAACATTTCTTGATGGTCAGGTAGCAAGATCATACATAAACATCCTTTTCTAAAAATAAAACATGCAGAGGCACTTAAAAAACAAAACAAAACTAAAAACCACAAACACCTCTGCTTGAAAATGCATATATGAAGGCATAATTCCATGCCATGCTTGTGTTTACACATGTATTTGCTGAACCAGCACTCTCAGATTAGATATTTGCAAGTGGAAATGGCCACTTAGGTATGTACAGTAGAATTAATATTATATATTGATAAATTGTGCTAAGTACTGTACAATCATATAGGAAAACATAAGTCTTGTGTGAGAAACTTAGAATAGAAATGGTCAAGTGTGCTTGTAAATAGCCAATTTGCATGCACAGTTACAATAACTGCATAGAAATAGGCATGGTTTTGTGCACACAATTGCTCCTCAATTCTAAAAAAAAATGGCTGTCATGATCTGGACAGAACTGGAACCCCTTAAGACACTCCAATTGTCACTTTGCTGCACACCATGGCACCAACAGCATGGATAGAGCACACAGATAGAGTCCACCAGGAAGGGCTGAGGTGAGGTAAGTTGTCCACAATTCTTTATCATCAGGGGTCCTGAAGCCAGTCAGAGCAGCCTGTGCTTATTTTCATCTCCACAAGTTAGTCAGATTCCTTGGTGATGTGCATGATCTGGGAACCTAAATAGCATACAACAGAAAAAAAATGAAGCTGGTCCAGGAGGGGATGTGGCCTGAACGCTCAGGAGATGAGCTTATCAACACATCCTTCAGGCAGCCTATGAAGGACTTTTTCTTTTAAATCTCAGTGATTATAGAAGCAGCTGTCTACTTTCATTATCATTCTGAAACTTAAATGGATGTTTTGGATAGTTACAGTATTGCTACAGTATTTAATATAGTAGACATCAATAGCTAGATAGGTCATATTTATTTTGATTATAGAAAGAAAACAGTGTTGCTATCATGGAAAATCAAAATCACACAAGCTAGACAATAAATGATCCTAATCACAGTGACCTTGGCATAGTATCAACATTGTAAATCAGGTCTAAAGGTTGTTGAGAAACAAACTGGGATCATCCGAGTACAGCAAAAGTTTGAGGGCACTATAGTCCTGAAGAAAAAAACATCCAAAAGATCTGAAGGAGTGCTGACCCCACTGCTCTACCTCCAAAGGTCTGTGCTGCCAGATTGTGTGCGGATTAGGGGAAGTTGTGGGTGGTACCCACTAAAATCCAATGTTCTTGGATGAGGTCTTTTGGATCCATTGGGGACTTGGCTGACCGCAGCTGCTCCCTGCTGGTGCTGCTACCCATTCACTTATTAAAAAGAACAGGAGTACTTGTGGCACCTTAGAGACTAACAAATTTATTTGAGCATAAGCTTTCATGAGCTACAGTTCACTTCATCGGATGCAAAAGCTTATGCTCAAATAAATTTGCTAGTCTCTAAGGTGCCACAAATACTCCTTTTCTTTTTGCAGATACAGACTAATACGGTTGCTACTCTGAAACCTGTCATTATGACATTCACTTATTGTTACTCTCCCTGCTGAATTATAGAGTCTTCACTTCTGAAGAGTTGCTAAGCTCCTGGTTGTAGTTGTCATCAGGGCTGCAGACTGTGACATTCCCTGCTGCCAGGGTGGATCCTCCCAATGTCACCTTTATAGAGAAAACTTTATGGACAAGGAGTGACCCTTACCAATTATCAATAAGGCTTATCAATACATCCTTCAGGCAGCCTTTGAAGATATCAAAATGATGAACGAGGAAGAGTTTGGTTCTGTGTGGGCTAAAAGCATGTGATATACGATATTTTTATGTAGAGCACAGGATCAACTATCACTATCACTATGTTATGGCTTCAATCTCTTGTTATGCTGATTTTTTTAAAGGAATCTGGTTTTATATTTGTAAGATGTGCTGTATTTTCAGACATATAGTCTGCTTTCGGATTTAATCACCAGACAACTGCAATTTATACATTCAGCACCAGTGTAAAGGCACTGAACTCAGCTGATTTATACCAGGATGAAATTAGCTTACTGTGTTTTGGACCCCATTTAATAACAGATATTATAATATATAATGCAAAGAAATACAAAAAAACATTCTCACGTGGTATATACATCCCCTGTTAGAGGCATGAAAGGTAATCCCATTGGATCAAATGGCTTTGCTAGTCATGGTTGCCAGTAAAGCCCTGCATAAAACCATACTGGTTGCTACAGTTTCACCTCAGGGTGGGTTTGGGCAGGGGTTTTGGAGCCAAGGAGGGATGAGTTGTGAGAGAAGCAGGGATGAAACTAAGGGATCTCCTACTAAACTGATCCACTGGTCATTGGCCCATGGGGAGCGGTTGTAGCAGGAAGAGGGGCTGCTTTGACAGCCTCAGGCTTGTAGTGGCAGCTGCCCAGTCTCCACCCTGAAGCGTGGGCATGTGTGCAGGGATTCCTTTCTTCCCCATTCTCAATTGTTCCTGCAGAACCCCCTTGTCTCAAACTCAGATACTTGTTGCAGAGAGTGGGGAGGATTTGGCCCTCAGGTAGTTTTTTTGTTTGTTTTTAAGAGAGATCACAGAACATTTGAACTTCAGCTGGACTTTGTTTTGCTTAAATCAAACATGCAATAAAGTATTGACATCTTTGTAGGAAAAAACGTCTGGTTCAGACAACAGGAAGCCAGTTGCTACCATAGACCTGATTATAATATATATATATTTAAATCCATCCTGGATTTTAAATGTTTACATTTTAAAGCAAAAACTGACAAAAAGATTAGGGATTCTGAAAGTGGTGCATTGTATTCTTTTCTGTCTCAGTCATTTTGGCAATTTCCACTCCAGTGCCTCTAATCTTTAGGCATCCGTTTTTGTACCTCTTATTCACACTATGTGCTTTTTACTCTATTGAAATCAATGAGACTACTCGTGTGGGGAAGTGTGGATCATTGTGAGTGTGGGTAACAGAACTGGAACTCTAGAGAAGGCAAACAGCTTCTATCCTGCCAAGATTTCACAGGAGTGGCTTTGCTGGCTGGAGTTGTGCTCTTGGAACGCTGTACAAGGGACAAATTTGGCTTCTGTGGGATATGTCCCCAAACTGCTGCATTATTATATGTGTTTGGGGGGGATAGTGGGTCTCCATCAGCAGCCTTGCAATGAATGTTATGTACTAGAACTCTAGAGGAAAAAAATAAGTGTGAAAAAGAAAAAAGTTTTTTTAAAAAATATTAGTAACACTGATTTGGCTTTACAAAAAAAGGGGGGAGGGAATTTTCATTTTTTTAAAAAAAAGTGTTAATAATGAAGTGCATTCTGACCCTCCTGATTTTTAAATTAGCAAATCTTTCAGTGCAAGGTTTCCTGCACACAACTAATTTGGAAGACTTATACATGGAACAAAAAGATAGAATCCCATGAAACATTCATTTTCAGGTCAATACTTGTCAAATTTTGGGCATATCCCAAAACTCTGACTGGATTTTAAATGTGTGTTGTTGTTTTCTTAATTTGAAGTTTGGATTCTGTGTGTGTGTGTGTGTGTGTGTTTATCCCTTCTTTGAACTAGCACAATAATCAATAGCGGAGTGTTTTGAGCTGTTACTGAAAGTCATTTTGAAAACATGTTAAAAGCAGCTACTCTGTCAGAATGCATGAAATTAGTTATTAAAAATAAGAGTAAGTATGTGAATGGGAGGAAACTTAACAATAAATTAATGAGATGTTTGCAAACACAGGTTAATTAAGCTTGGCTTTCTCTCTACATAAACCACCATTTATGTTACAAATATATAACTGGTTCCAATACGTTGGAGATGCTTTATTACTATTTGTAAGCTCATTTGTTATCCTTAGCATGCTTATTAACTTCCAAAGCAGGAAGGCTGGTTTTATGGTTAAGATATAATGTATGCTGTATAAGTACCTTATTTTGCCCAGCTTCCTGTGACCTCAGGCTGGTCACTGGATATCTGTGTTTTGGGGATAATTCTGTTAGATTTAGTGGGGAGGGTATAGATTGTCTCTTCTCATGTTTTCAAAGAGCCTAGGGCAAAGGGGAATGTGATCTAGGCATCACTGTAGTAATACTCAAGTGGCCACATGAACATCATTATTATTATATTGATTCGGGCTGTCAAATGATTAAAAATAATTGCAATTAATCACAAGATTTTAAAAAATATTAATCACAGTTTTAATCACCCTGCTAGAAAATAATAGAATACCAATTTAAATTTATTATAAATATTTTAGATGTTTTTCTACATTTTCAAAAATATTGATTTCAATTATAACACAGAATACAAAGTGTGCAGTGCTCATGTTATATTTTTATTTTTGATTACAAATATTTGCACTGTAAAAAAGATAAAAGAAATAGTATTTTTCAATTCCTGTCATACAAGTACTGTAGTGCAATCTCTTTATCGTGAAAGTGCAATTTACAAATGTAGAATTACTATTTTTTACATAACTGCACTCAAAAACAAAATAATGCAAAATTTTAATGCCTGCAAGTCATACCATGACGGGGCATATGAATGGTAAGCATATCTTGCATAAGAATATCTTGCAACCTCGGCTACAACACTGCTATGTGAATGCCTGTTCTTGTTTTCAGGTGACATTGTAAATGAAAGGCAGGCAGCATTATCTCCCTTAATTGTAAAGAAGGTTGTTTACCTTAGTGATTGGCTACGCAAGAAGTAGGACTGAGTGGATTTTGTTATACCAATAAAATAAAACCCAACAGGATCTTTTAAAGGGGGATAAGACAAAATGCCGCATTTATTGTGAATACAAAAGAGACACAGTAAACAAGTAATCATAAACATTCTATCCCATGCACTCACACAAAATACCAAAAGAGGCAATGCAAGTAAACAGTCATATTTACTACCTCCCATTCATTCCCACACACATACATATACACATACAAGTTCTGCAAAGTTGTTATAGTTATGAGCCTAGAGGTTGCTCATGCCAAGTTACTGGCCAGGTAACCTGGGCATGAGGGTGGAGCTGAGTCTTTGTCAGATGCGCATCCGATGCTCCTGGAGGGTGGTCGCAGAACCAGACTCAAAATTCTTAGTCTTTTGGGTCTGTTTTTATAGGAGTTTTATTCCTATGCCAGTCTATGGAGGTGACTTTATCATGCTGTTGCTGAATCAATCAGCAGATGGCACATCCCTGACGGCTCCGTGCTGCCAGATGTTATCTTGTTCTTCAGTTCTCCCATCCTTGAGGCTGTTGGGTGGATTCCAGTCTGCCCTCCGGGGATCATCCGGTTATCTCCACTTAGTGCATTCTTCGGTCAATCGATACTGAAGTGGTAACTCTTAGGCTGGCACTCCTAGCCATTCATCTTCTATTTACACACACCATCCATTCACATGCATTCTCAACCTTTATTTCAACATATATCTCTTCTGACTTCAACAACTCTTAGGGTGTAATGAAACTGCTTAACCCCCTTACCACGGAACATACATAACTAGCAAGATAAAGAGCTCGAGAAGGGTGGGAGTCTCTGTGTGCTGTTCCGAGGAACAGTTGTTTTTGCAAAATCTTATCTCTTCTGAGAACAGACTCTCTGTCCCAGAATGTGCTGAGCAGTTTGGCCTTCTAATTAACATTACTTTGGGACCTTTAAACTATATAAAATTAAAAATCATACAGAAATCCTTTGGTATAGTAACAATTCGTAAGTGCAAAAGTTAATCTAGGAAATTTATTTTGCATTAATCACTTCAGTTAACTCTGATTAATTGACAACCATAATAGTTATTCATTCATTTAGATTTAAATGCAAAAATCTGCCAGTCTACCACCTGCCTCTTCCTCACAGCTAAGGGTATGTGGTTTTCAAGGCCTCTTGGAGAACAGGTTGCCTATTGAATTTTTGTGGGAGCTGGGAACCTAACTCCCATAGGCACCTTTGAAAAATCTCATCCTCAATTCAGTTTGTGAGGAATAGCCACACAGCAGTACAACAACACTAACACTGTAAAGTAAATGAGCCTAATGTACATAAGCCTAATGCCTATAATTTAAAGCAGCAACATATAGACTGTCCCATCATCACAGCTGTACTCATAGCCCTAGCTAATAGATCATCTAAGGCTTAGATGCAGTATGCTAGGAAAGTCAACACTTTGGGGCTTCTTTGAATCAACTTTGCTCCAGAGAAACTTACAAAGGAGCCTCACAGAGAGTGTCCTAGTGGCACTTCTCCTGTCCTCTTCCTTTTTGCCCCTCCATGAATTCTTGTCTCCCTCTGGTTGTTCTCATCTCAATCAGATTTTAAGCTCTTTGGAGTATCTTTACTTGTTCCACATAGAACTCATTGATGATGCTATATAAATAATAATGATAATTATAATAAATGGTAAATAATCATTACTTTCCTTCATCTTCAGTGTAGTGTGATAACATGACTCACTAATTATGAATCTTTTTTTTTTTTTTTTACTATTCATGCAGATATAGAAGTTTTGGCATAAATACCTAGTTTCAGGGCATTTTAGCACTATTTTTGTGCAGCTTGTAGTTAGATTTAATATTGGTGAATGACACTAAAGCAACCTCTGAGAGCAGCAAGAAAAGTGGGAGGAATGGGAATTTAGTTTAAATAAATATTTACAAGTGAGTTCTGACCTAATTTTAAGGTGTGTTTTTTTTAAAAATTTCTGTTTAATAAAATGTATGGGACTCATCCTGCATTCCTTGTGCAATCAAAATTCCCACTGAATTCATGGGAAATGTTGGATGCATAAGAAAAGAAGGATAAGATTCTATATAGACAAAACACTTTAAATCTTAGATGCTTAAAGATTGACATATAAATTAGAGCCTGATTTACATAGGGGAGCAACCACAAATTCCATTGACTCCAATATTCAGTATTTCTGAAAATTCAGACCCCTACGTTTAGGTCTTTAAATATGGAGTTGGGTGTCAAATTTTAGGCATCCAGATTTATAAAAATGGCCTAAATAATTCACCCAAGATCATAAAAAGAGCTACGGAGCTGGGAATAAAAGAAGCTGTTTTGACTCCCAGTTCTCTGCTTTAGCCACTAGAATTTCACTGACAATTGACTTTGACCCACCATAAAGGATAAATACTACTATGCAACATAATAAGTTGGATGAGGGCTTTGGGTTAGAGCCACAAAGTGATTTAAGAAGCTAACTACCACTTTAAGTCTGAAATGTAGCTCCACAAAACCCCTGCCACTTAACCTTGTAAGCATCTAAAGTCCCCTAGGCCCTTTTATTTCTGCTGGTGGGCATGCACAAAGCCACCTAAGTCCTGTTGCTGCTGAGCTGCTCAGTAGCTAAGCCCTGAGGGGATTCTCAGGCCTGGTCTACACTACGAGTTCATGTCGAATTTAGCAGCGTTAAATTGAATTAACCCTGCACCCGTCCACACAACGAAGCCATTTTTTTCGACATAAAGGGCCCTTAATACCAATTTCTGTACTTCCCGACGAGGGGATTAGCGCTGAAATCGACATTGCAGTTTCGAATTAGGGTTAGTGTAGACGCAATTCAGCGGTATTGGCCTCCGGGAGCTATCCCACAGTGCACCATTGGGACCACTCTGGACAGCACTCTGAACTCGGATGCACTAGCCAGGTGTACATGAAAAGCCCCCAGGAACTTTTGAATCTCATTTCCTGTTTGGCCAGGCGAGCTCATCAGCACAGGTGACCATGCAGTCCCAGAATCGAAAAAGAGCTCCAGCATAGACCGATCGCTGTATGGGGAGACGAATCTGTGCTATCAGAACTACGTTCCAAAAAATGAAATGCCACATTTCAAAAAATCTCCGAGGCCATGAGGGACAGAGGCGACAGCAGGGACACAACACAGTACCGCGTGAAACTTAAGGAGCTCAGACAAGCGTACCAGAAAACCAAAGAATCAAACGAACACTCTGGGACAGAGCCCCAGACATGCTACTTCTACCCGGAGCTGCATGCAATTCTAGGGGGGGCCGCCACCACTACCCCACCCCTGTCCATGGACTCCGATGATGGGGTACTCTCTGCCATGCCTGAGGATTTTGCAGATGGGGAAGATGATGATGAGGAGGACAAGCTTGAGGAGAGCACACAGCACACTGTTCTCCCCGACAGCCTGGATCTTTTTGTCACCCTGACTGAAATACCCTCCCAACCCAACCAAGCTGGAGAAGGAACCTCTGGTCAGTGAACCTTTTAAAATATAATACATGTTTTAAAAGCAAGCATTTTTCATGATTAATTTTCCTTGAGGACTTGGGATGCATTCGTGGCCAGTACAGCTACTGGAAAAGTCTGCTAACGTGTCTGGGGATGGAGCAGAAATCCTCCAGGGACATCTCCATGATGTTCTCCTGGAGGTACTCTAAAAGCCTTTGCAGAAGGTTTCTGGGGATAGCAGTCTTATTCCATCCTCCTTTATAGGACACTTGACCATGCCATGCTATAGCAAGTAATCTGGTATCATTGCATGACAAAGCCTGGCAGTGTATGGTCCCGGTGTTTCCTGGCATTCAAGCAACATCCATTCTTTATCTCTCTGTGTTATCCTCAGGAGAGTGATATCATTCATGGTAACCTGGTTGAAATACAGGAATTTAATTAAGGGGACATTCAGAGGTGCCCGTTCCTATTGGGATGTTTGCCTGTGGCTAGAAAGAAATCCTCCCTGCAGTTAGCCACGTGGGGGGGGGGGCATTGACGCTGAACTGTTCACGTTTGGCTAGCAGAGATCTTCCCTGATACCAGCCACGCAGTGTGGGGAGGGGTAAAGTGATCACCCCAGAGAAGGTGGAGGAGGTTAGTTTGGTTTCTGCTGCTGCATGTTAACACGAAAACGGCAGCACTAAATGGCCAACTCAACGGGTTTTGCTTGGTATGGGAAAGGAAGGCGCTGCTGTTATGAAGGTTGCAGAAGCTGAAAGACTATGGCTTACCATGGTTGCCTGCAAGCCGAATTCTGTTGCCTGGCACTGCCTGTGGGATCTCTAACACCAAAGCCGCAGGCACTCAATATAAGATGCAAAATGCAACCTTGTACCAAAATCACATGTGCTATGTAATGTGAATAGTGTTGTTCACCGTGAAAGAGTATATCCATTGTTCTGTAAAATGCATCATTTTAAATACTTCACTCCCTTTTTTTCCTCCCACAGCTGCAAATGTTTCAAGCCTCCCTCCTCCATCCCAAAGGCTATCTCATATAAGGCGGAGGAAAAAACGCACACACGATGAAATGTTCTCTGAGCTCATGCAGTCGTCCGGCACTGACAGAGCTCAGCAGAATGTGTGGAGAGACACAGTAGCACAGTACAGGAAAGCATCCAATGAACATGAGGACAGGAGGGACGATCGAGATGAGAGGTGGTGGCAGGGAGATCAGAGAAGGCAGGATGCAACACTGGGGCTACTGCGGGATCAAACGGACATGCTCTGGCATCTGGTGGAGGTTCAGAAACAACAGCAGGATCACAGACTGCTGCTGTAGCCCCTGTTTAACTGACCTCCCTCCTCCCCAAGTTCCGTAGCCTCCTTACCCAGATGCCCAAGAACGCGGACGCTGGGGGATGCTCCGGGCACCCAATCACTCCACCCCAGTGGACAGCCCAAGCAACAGAAGGCTGTCATTCAACAACTTTTGAAGTGGCCTTTTCCTTCCCTCCTACTCTCCTCTCACACCCCAGCTGGGCTACCTTGTGAGTTATCTCCCTATTTTTATAATCAATTAATAAAGAATACATGGTTTTTAAACAATAGTGACTTTATTTCCTTTGCAAGCAAGCTGTAATTGAAGGGGGAAGGGCAGGTGGCTTACAGGGAATTAGAGTCAACCAAGGGGACGGGTTTTCATCAAGGAGAAACAACAGAAGTGTCACACGGTACCCTGGCCAGTCATGAAACTGGTTTTCAAAGCTTCTCTGATGCGCAGCACTTCCTGCTGTGCTCTTCTAATCGCCCTGGTGTCTGGCTGCGCATATTCAGCTGCCAGGTGATTTGCCTCAACCTCCCATTCCACCATAAACATCTCCCCCTTACTCTCACAGAGATTGTGGAGCGCACAGCAAGCAGCAATAACAATGGGAATATTGGTTTCACTGAGGTCTGAGAGAGTCAGTAAACTGCACCAGCAACCCTTTAAACTTCCAAATGCACACACTACCACCATTCTTCACTTGCTCAGCCTATAGTTGAACAGCTTCTTACTAATGTCCAGGGTGCCTATGTACAGCTTCATGAGCCATGGAATTAAGGGGTAGGCTGGGTCCCCAAGGATAACTATAGGCATTTCAACATCCCCAACAGTTAGTTTCTGGTCTGGGAAGTAAATCCCTTCCTGCAGCCATTTAAACAGACCAGAGTTCCTGAAGACGCGAGCATCATGAACCTTTCACGGCCGTCCCACATTGATGTTGGTGAAACGTCCCTTGTGATCCACCAGTGCTTGCAGCACCATTGCAAAGTACCCCTTGCAGTTTATGTACTGACTGCCCTGGTGGTCTGGTCCCAAGATAGAGATATGAATCCCGTCTATAGCCCCCCCACAGTTAGGGAATGCCATTGCAGCAAAGCCAGCTACTATGACCTGCACATTTCCCAGAGTTACTACCTTTGATAGCAGCAGCTCAATGATTGTGTTGGCTACTTGCATCACAGCAACCCCCACAGTAGATTTGCCCACTCCAAATTGATTCCCGACTGACTGGTAGCTGTCTGTCATTGCAGGGCTATTGCCACTCGCTTGTGAACTGTGAGGGCTGCTTTCATCTTGGTATTCTTGCACTTCAGGACAGGGGAAAGCAAGTCACAAAGTTCCATGAAAGTGCCCATACGCATGCAAAAGTTTTGGAGCCACTGGGAATCATCGCAAACCTGCAACACTATGCGGTTCCACCAGTCTGTGCTTGTTTCCCAGGCCCAGAATCAGCATTCCTTGGCGTGAACCTGCCCCATTAACACCATGATCTCCAAATTGCCAGGGACTGCGGTTTTAGAGAAATCTGTGTCCATGTCCTCATCGCTCTCGTCACCGCGCTGCCATCACCTCGTCGCCTGATTTTTCAGGTTCTGGTTCTGCATAAACTGTACCATAATGTGCGAGGTTTTTACAATGGTCATAAATGCTGCGGTGAGCTGAACGGGCTCCATGCTTGCCATGCTATGGCGTCTGCTCAGGCAACCCGGGAAAAGGGTGTGAAATGATTGTCTGCCGTTGCTTTCATGGAGGGAGGGTTGACTGACAACATTTACCCATAACCACCCGTGACAAATATTTGGCCCCCTCAGGCATTGGGAGCTCATCCGAGAATTCCGATGGGCAGCGGGGACTGCGGGAACTGTGGGATATCTATCCACCGCTCGCAATTTCAATGCTTGCCATGGTACTGTGGACGCACACCGCCGAATTAATGTGCTTAGTGTGGACACATGCACTAGACTTTATACAATCTGTTCCCAAAAATCCACTTCTGTAAAATCAGAGTAATTTCATAGTGTAGACATACCCTCATCAGACTCTGTGTTCCTCTGCAGGGCCCAATCTAGTATGCATTCTCAGAGCACACTTAATCAAAACAAAATACGGCCAAGGAGGTGGTAGCGGTGTCCCCCTGTATACAAAATAGCCTGAGTGGTTAAAGCACTCAGGGCAATGTGGGAGATACAGTGTAAAATACCCAGCAAACCTGATTTTAACTAGAACATAAGTATCCCACCTACCTGGAGAGGGGCTGTTTGCCCTAACCACTGAGCTATAGGAGATTATGAGATGGGGTCTCTCTCAAGTTGAAGCTGTTCTATTTTGCGTGAGCTACATAAAAATTAATGGGCCCAAAAGTAAATTAGAATGACTCTATAGCCCACTGGTTAACACAGACTTCTGAGAAAGCCTTGAGAAAGGTTCATGTCCCTTCTCCAATTAATATTTAAGTGTGGGTTTGAACCTGGGTCTTTCACAACCCAGCTAAGTGTTCTAAACAATGGGCTATTGGGTTTAAGGTCTCTGCCACCTCCTTATTTTTTTATTTTAGAGAGAGAGAGAGAAAGTGCTGACTTGGCTTGCTAGCTAAGTCCGGGAGAGGGATAACAGCTATGAATCCCAAGCAGAAATAGGCACCTCCCTCCAGTCTGAAGTTACACACCTAAATCCCTTTGTGGGGTGGGCCTAAACCCAGCCCTTCTCCTCAGCATTTCCTACTAGTTAGCTTAGGTGGCTCCCTCATTAACTTGTTGGCTTCTTTCAGTCCCATACATACATGTCTAACTGTTCCCTTGCATTGAATAGGGAGCCCAAGTGCCTAACTCAGGGCTCTGGATTCCAGTGGGTGGCAGTTTGCCATTGCAACATTGAACCTAAGTCCCCTTTATGGATTTTAACCCTTAGGTGTAAGTAATTATGTGTTACATTGGCTACTTACCATATAATGTGATATTTGACACTGTAGGTGTTTTGACAGTTTCTCAACATTTAATGTGTAATCAGAAACATCCACCCTAATGCATTTCTTCAGCTCTTAATCAGTCATATTGTCACAGGTCCCACCTACCACTAAGGCACCTCCTTCTGGTTGCTTAGGGATTAGCTCTTCACAGGTCCAAAGCCCCCTTCTCTTGATTCTTCTGCCTGGGGTCTCTCTCTTTCTCTGAGAGTCGGGGTGCTCCTTCATAACTAAGCCCTCTGACCAGGTCAGTATAGGGTTTCCCTTCCAGGGTATCAATGCTAGAGACTTTTTGTCCACTAATATCCACAATTCAACCTTCCAGCTTCCGGCTTTCAAGATGACATCAGTTTGCACAATTTCCCTTTCTAATGCATCACTATTCAAATATAACAGTTCATTCACCTTGACAGCCAGCTCTTGATGCTAATTGTCCTGCAAGGGGTGAAACAAACTTCACTGCGGCTCAACTTCTCTCAGTCTTTCATTTTTTTTTGAAGTGATCAGAGTATACATCTGCATGGAGCACTTCTGTATATTTGTCAGTTTATTTTTATTTTTTTTTTGTACTTCTCTGTGTTGTTTTCACGCTGTAAAGTACTGTACTGCCAAAGAGCTGAGATACTGTGATATTTTCTTTTTCATCTGCGTTATCCACAAACCCAACTTCACTTTCAATGATTCATCACACTTACCATGTGTGTAATATCCTTTTCTTTCCCCTTCAATTCTTGACTCACTTCATTCATCTTTTTTTCAGTAAGGTTGATCGGAATGCAAAGTCAAGCAACCACGCCTGTTAGAAAGCTCATCATATTTTTCATTTCTTGACCCCAAGAATATTCTGATCTGTGATAAAAGATCAAAACATCTTTTCGAAACTCTACTGTAGCTCAGCTACCTCATCTCATTGTGCAGAATCACATCTTCACAGGCTGCCTCAAGTTCATCAAATGGATTTTGATGCAGAAGGCCTCTGACTTGAGTGGAGTTAACATTTTTTACTGCTAATCCCTTAACATTTGTCAAGTCTGTCACTTTTATTCTGAGTGCTTATTGATGATGAGCAATGAAGCCTTGGATCCAAACATAGCTGGTGCTCCATCTGTTGTTATAGAAACCAGTTTTGCCATCGTTAATTTCCGTTTAATAACATACTTAATTATCTTCCTCTTGTTTCCTTCTTTAACGATAGTGTTATCAAAATGTCTTCATTTACAATGCTGATTTCAAATACCAGATTCACAAATATCACCATTTGAGCCATGTCAGTGACATTGATTTGTCAAAAATTCATGCTGATTCAATTCTTTTAAAACTGTGAACAAATATCTTCTGACAGTGTTTTTACTCCTCTACACATCATGTTTTCATCAGTTGCATGATATAAGTTTGACACATAATTTCTTTCTTTTGGAACTTTTTCAATGAGTTGCTTCCATAACTTCTTCTTTCACAATCACACTGTTCACAAAAGTCTTCCTTTGTCATGCAAGCACATTCACAAACTGAAAAGATGTTTCATTGGTGTACTTTTTAATTGTATAAATATGATTTACTCAGTTATCAAAGAAAATGTATATTATTCATCTGAAGATTGTTATTTTTAGGAGATTCCTTCTCACGTTTCAGGGGACAGGGGTTGTGCATTTGGTGACATTGATGTGGCATAGGAGATGTGCATACTTGTCTCTAACTATGGTGAACAAAAAGGCACGTTCTCATTTTTTTCATCCAAATGGTAACTTTCTGGGTATTTTTTTTCCCAAAGGTAGAGCTAAGTTATTTGTAATTATGTTTGGTTTGGTTAACCCCAATCTAACATTCTCCACCACTTCAGTCTTGGTACCCTTCCCCAACTCATTCCAGGGGTGCAGATAGGGGAGTCTCTCTCTGCTACTGAATAATCTTCTCCCATTCTTTGATGAGTAAAATGAGGAATGGTAGATAGCTGAGAAAAGGGTTAGAGCTTCTTTACTCTCTTCTGTCTCCATAGTTTTTCCTCTCTTTGCCCCTGTACATTGAGTCTATGGCCATTCTTATGTAGAATAGCAGTAGCTGGAAAATTTCATCACTTAAACCCAAAGAGCTGCCTATTCCCTTCTCCCTCCCCCCCCCCCCCCCCGATTTGGCTTCCCTTTCACCCATCACCACATCTTGCTACACAGAATCCTTAGGTGCTGCAGGAAAGACTCACTCTATGTGCAGCACCACCTGATGCGAAGGGGAAGCTGCTGATGACACGCTTTACAAAGTCTCATGATCTACTGATGGATTATTAGTTCTTATTGCTATGTAATGCTCCTTCCTTATATCATGTAATCCTATATTTGTATTTTACATTAGTTTGCCTCCCCTTTATTGTGATAGAGTATGGTAAACTACATTATTTCATCTTTTTAAAAAAGATTACTTTTACTCTCTGAATCTGCTCAATACATATACTGTAGAGGTGCATTTTGTAAACTAATGCATGAGGTTTTCATTCATTCATTCATTCCACTGATGTCACTGAGACTTGATCAGCTAAAATAGTGGTGTTTTTTTTTAAAGTCTGTAATAAATTGTGTGAGGGGGAGATGTTCACAGTCACAAAAAGAACAGGAGTACTTGTGGCACCTTAGAGACTAACCAATTTATTTGAGCATAAGCTTTCGTGAGCTACAGCTCACTTCATCAAAAGCTTATGCTCAAATAAATTGGTTAGTCTCTAAGGTGCCACAAGTACTCCTGTTCTTTTTGTGAATACAGACCAACACGGCTGCTACTCTGAAACAGTCACAAAGGAGAGCTAGGTTCCCCATTGTGATTGACTTTCAATGGGAATTGGTTATCTAACTGCATGTTGTGCCTTTGAAAATCTCACTGTAAATACATTTGCCAGTCAACATGAAACTTGTAAATTATACCTTTGATAATGTGCTTATCTGCTGCAATTCCTTTCTTATTGTACTATACAATATAGGCTAAGCTATTTACGTGACATTTCATATGTGTTAGAATGGTTGGGCTTGATCTTTCCTTCCTTATTCTACAAAATTCCCACTGAGGTCAGTTTTTTTAACGAATAGGTTCTTACCGTGCACCTTTTCAGACCCCATATAAGTGATCTTTCCTAAATAGAGCCTAAAAGACGACATTCAAAACTGTTGTATACTTTTGAAAGAGAAATGAAAAACAGGTTGTTCCAGTGGCCTGAGAGCAGAAGTAAGTAGTTCTTGCCTCTGATTTCTGTCCTTGGCCCTGACACTGACATTTTCTCCAGTCTTGGACAATTCACTTAACCTCTCTAGGCCTTAGTTTTCCAAACTGTAAAGCAGAAAAAAAGAATAATTACTTACGTTCTTCAAAAGTCTGCTGTGAAGATTTTATAAAGACATAGTTAACAACTGCTTCAGGTTGAATTCAGACTTAGGCAGAAGTCTGAACTGAGCTGGTTACACCCACTTCACACTTGGAAAGTTATTATAGCAGCTATAACTTCTAGAAAAAATATTTTATTTTTTTTAATGTCAAGATTTTGAAGTATGTTCTAGAGCAAAGTCTGCAGCTGCCCTAATTATTATTGATCATTATTATTAATGTAGCATTCTGGAGCCTGATATTTCTGTTTATATCCATCCCAAATTCCCCATGGCTTCATCGGGAGCGACAGCTACAAAGTGACTGAAATCCCAGCCCCATTGATGGTGGTAGGAGTTCAATAGGATGAGGGCTTAGTTCATAATGAAGTTGTTCCATGGGGCAGTGGGAAACCCCCCCCCCTTCAATCTTAAAGGGTTCTGCCATACTATGAATAAAGTAAATATGGTTGTACACAACTTCCTTATTCAAATTATATTAGGAGCTTAATTCTACTCCTATTAAAGTTAATGGCAAAAATTCATTCTCAATTACTTCAGTGGGAGAAGAATCAAATCGAATAAGAATCTGAAATTTATTAAGGACCAAAACAAGGGAGGGTTTAGAAGGCCCAGAATTTGATCCTTATTTTATTAAACCTAGTATGTTTGAGAATGAGTGGGTATGCATATCCAAGGGGAAGTTTGAGAAATTTTCAGAAAATATGTCTTCTGTACTAATTTCTGTGTTAAATATTAGAAGAATTAAGCAGGGATTCTCAAGCAGTTTTAATGTTCAGTACAGAAATTACTCAGCATATCCTCATGTATCTTATACCAATCTCACTTATTTCAATGGAGATCTCTCTCTCTCTCTCTCTCTCCCTCCCCCTCCCCCCCTTCACATAAATGTCACTGTATTTTAGGTATGAGCAGGTTTGCTTTCACAATCAAGGATTCTGCTCTGTTCAATAAATAGAGCTATTTTCTTTCCAAAGAAAATCCAACTCTCTTCTAATGTTTGAGTTCCCCTTTATATCGCTAAGGGAGCTCAGGGCCATAACACAGTACAGTTCCATATTCCTGTTCTTTTCTGAAGAAGTCTGTTGTAAGTCCACAGTGCTATAGAGACACTTGTAACCTTTACTGATTTTTCTGACAGTAGTTCTTAATGTTGTTGTTGTTTTTCTGTGGGGGGGGGCAGTGTTGCGGAGGGACTGGTGAGTTAATTCTGCATATTGTGACATGCTACTATGCAAAAGATCTGTATCTCCTGGGAATTTATAATGGTGCTAATCACAGAGAATATGAACACAAACATTTGTTGACTCCTGGAAGTTATAATAAGCCTGAGCAGATTGTAGTGAGGTAATTCAAAGTAAGATTTTATGTGCACTCAGAAGAGTTTAAATTCACATTGCACAACAAGGGCTTTGTCACAATGACAAATACATGTGTAGTCCCTGTGAACCTGGAACAGAATTTAAAATGAAACCATCTTAAATCAGCTGTCTGATGCAAACCATAGTTTGCCATTCCATCAGTTGAGTCATGTTTATCTATCCCAGAACTCTTGTGTGCCTTCAGCTCCACACCCACTATGTGAAGAAATAAAATATATTGCACCTTGTAAAGAGCAAGCTAATTCTTTCTTCCTCCTCCACGATGTCTACTGCCAAAATTTTGCATGTTAATTAATAATTTTAATATATGTATTGTTTCTAGGTATCATATATCCAGTGAGTATTCAGGGCTAAGTCCTCAGCTCCACCAAAGGCACTTTGAATTGCCAGAGTGGCACATATTGACCTTAAACCTGCCTTAAATGGGTAATGAGAATTTGACTGGTGTGGGAGAATGGGACTTCTGTGGGAACTTTTGTTGGCTGAATACTTTTGAAAATCAGGGCACATATTTTGAAGCCTAAATAAGGACTTAGGAGTCCAACGTCAGCCACCCACTGTTTACACTCTTGGCCACAGATTTCCTTCTGAGTTTCTGAGTACCACAAGGACTCAGTATTGCATGCAAATTATAAACATAATAATGTCACAAAATGCATTTTAGGTGTATAATGTCCTCCCCACATATTTTCCTACCTTCCATTCCATAATTAACTAGCATCATGAAGAAAAAAATGTACAACTGAACATTCAGGTGCCAGCTGACAAACTCTGAAACTGCAGCGTAAGCCATCCCACTCGTTCTAACTTCTTTTAATTGTGAAACATTGCTGGAGTTCCTGATGGTGGAAGAGTAGTTCCAAAACACGATATGAACATTAACTGATAAAACCTGTTGGACAGGTAGAAAACTTCATTTTCCTAATTTGCCTGGAAGAATTGATCACCTAAGGGAGCCAGAGGTACTAAAAATCTCCAAGTGGTTCGCTCTCCTGTTCCGCTCCAGAAATGAGCTCTTAAAAATGCCTCTGTGCAGACTCCTGCCTCCCCTGCCTGGCACACAAGCCTTGCCTACAAGAAGTACTTATTTTCTAAATAACTAACACATGTTTTACTTGAGATAAATAAGTCCCTAGACTTAGGCTATTATTGCTTGCAGATAATAATAGTATTTTTTTTAAAAATTAAAGGGAAGAAACTAATCAGACTAAACATAAATATGTGTACAGTATGTTTGAGTTTCAAACTAATGAGTGGATTGTGTGAATTTCATTTAAGTTTATTTTTGGGAAAGAAGATGAAGAAAAAGAGACTGGTAATAATAACTCAGTGATATGCTCCTGGGATCAGTTATATGTTGTATTTAAAATCTGATGTGGTACTATACAGTATGAGGCTTCAGAATAGAATGTGTCAGTAAAGCAACACCTGTTTATCTCCATGAACTAGAAAAGAAAAAGGCTAACATAACCTATTTTAAGAGGTTTTTTTAATAAAATGTACTTTTTATTATAGTCCTTGTTTCTGTTAACTAATTAAATTCAACAAAGATTGCAAACCATCTGTAAAACAGATAGTGGAGATACTGGTCTTGGTATACATATTTCTGATTTCCTATTCATTTGCATGTTATAGAGTATAACAAACAATACGGTTACGGCTTTGATTTTTTTTTCTTAATTTTTACCTTTAGAAATTGTTTACTCATTCAATACTGGCACATGCTGTGCTGATAAAAACGACAGCTTCTACAGCTTCCTGAACCTCAGCTATGATGTAGCTCATTACATTAGCACAAAGAAAGCAGGAAATAAATTACCAAAGTGTATTCAGGCATGGCCACAGATTTGACAGTGCCTACCCTGTAGAAGATCCATCATTCCCGAAAGATCCTGCATACTGAAGGGACAAACTTCAAGGCAATTAAATTCAGAAAATAGAGGCACTTTGTGTCTGACTCTTAATATCTGATGCAAAGAGGCAGCATGCAAAAAATGCAAAGGTATGCTGTACTGAGCATTCTTTGGCAGTCAGTACTTTTAATTTGTACCTCATAAATGCAGTAAGCAAGCAAGCATAAGGAAGCAGCATTTTATGCTTTAGGGCCTATGGGAATGCTTCAATTTAGCTTTAAATCTGTTCATTTCATTTGAGCAAGTCTGAAATGAAACATGTTGGGGGTGATATTAATGGAAAAGGTAATCTGAAAATGAGCCCTGGAATTCAGTGTTGCTTGATGTTACTTTCATAAATACATGGGAAAGGTGATTAATTTACTTTTTTTAAGCCTTCAGGGTGCAGATTAATACACAGTGTCCAAAAATGTATTCTTATGAAGACAATAGCAACACCAAAGAATACTGATTATCTTGGAATATCAATATACATTTAATTTTTTTGCCAGTCAAATAATCTTTTTCCAATCTAGTGCTAGAATTTTATGGTATGGCAGAAGTACTAATGTTCCAGTTCTAAAGGGGAAATAGCATGTTGAAAGGCCTTAATAAGAATGTCTTATTCAGAATGTTAAGTTGTTTAGCAAGTGGATGGAAAAAAAGAATCTGACTTAATATGTTGTTCCTTTCAGAATATTGAGTATGGGCAGAGTATTCCATTATAGGGATCTTCATTTGCTAGAGTTGCATTCAGTGGACAGTACTTTGCTTGATGCAAGCTGTTACTGCTAACGCTAAACCACGCATTTTGAATATTTTGGCTTGTTAGAACATACAGGGGCTGATGGTCTGCTCAGTCCCCTCCCTTTGTACTGCTTGGGTGATGCAATGGGAGTGGAGACTGACCGGAAATCCCTAGCTAGGGATAACAACAGCATAGAGGAATCTTTGGATGGAGATTTTCTCTAAGGATATGTAATGATAAGTTTTCCTTTGACTCTCTCTCTCTCTCAGAAAATACACTGGCAGCCATTAAAAAGTCAACAGTTAACATACAGTAGAATCTGAAATAAGTCTGTTACTTCCTACAACTGTTATAAAAGAAAACTGATCTCTCAGATTTCACAGTATGGCAACTGTTATCAAATGTTGATTTGAAGAACAACCTATGTCTGTATGTATGCACACATGTGTTCTGTACATGTCTAAAAAGAAGTTTATCAAGATTTTCATTGCTTGGGATATATAATGATAAGCTTCCCTTTCTGTGCATCCCTCCCCATGTTTTAACGGGTCTCCTGTCTTAACACTGCTTTTGTTTTCTGGGCAGCAATCTCACTGTATTGTATCACAGGCTGCAATTGTAAACTACACACCTCCTGGGTGTGGTGCTCTGTCCCCTACAGTGTCACCAAGACCACTTAGAGATTAATGAGTCTGCTACAACCTTCGCTAAGGGCCACGTAGCTTTTAGCGCATGCAGTAGAGGCTCATGCACTAAGCTCTAGAGGTCCCAGATTCGATGCCGGTAATGGGGGTCTGTCGGTGCTACACAATGATTCCCAAAATTCAGATTTATATATTTCTGTTTGCTCTCAACCAATTTGTGTGTGTGTGTGAGAGAGAGAGAGAAAGAGAGAGAGTGAGCGAGAGAGAGAGAGAGAGAATAGCAACATACAAGAAGTCTAGCAAATGTGGTCTTTTCTTGCTCTTTCAATAAAAGTGTTTGATACTATATTCTCTGAGCAAGGATTTCATTACATTGCATCACAAAAGCCACCAGTGCAACCTTGCCATTGCAATATTGAACCAATTTTCTCTTTTTTCTCTCTTTGTCTAGATCCCAGATCATGTACCATATCTTCTGGTTACCATTGTAGGAAATGACAGGAAGAAAAAGTGAAGCAGGAAACAATTAAATAAATTTGGTATCAATGTTCATAGAATAGTTTCTATAATAAGATTGCTGAACTGAAATTTTATTCTGGTCAGCTGTTGTATAAGCACTATTTGATATTATTGGAATTGCAGAAATATGGATGTATCAGGAAAATGCTTAGGGATTTAAAATAAAGGATGGAGTTTTTACAGAAGTGAGGCAAAACACATCAGGAAAAGGAGTGGCAAGATTGTTTTGGGATAATATTGAGTTGGCAAAGAAAAATGATAAAAATATTTTGGCTGACAAAGCAAAGGCATTTTAGAGTGAAGCTACAGATAATAAAAGGAGTTCAGGCAATTCCTGGATGTTTCAAGAGAGCTTCATGCTGTTAGAGACAGTAAATTTGGAAATATTTTTTACAGCTTTGAGAGGCTTGCAAGAAGGCAAGGACATTTGTGTGTATCTGTGTGGTTAATTGTTGGCATAACCATGCAGAAAACAAAAAAGACAGATTTATAAAATTAGTAAATATAGACTGCTGGTTTTAGTGCTAAATTCTCTTTTTTTACACATGTTGATTTCCCAAAGAAAAGTAAATGCAAAGTTGGGCTACTAGAGAATAAGTATTCTACTATGCCCTATGGAACAATCTATAGTCCTGACCAGGAATTCTGTGTGCACACAATCCTCCCATTACCTTCTACAGACTTCAGGATTAATGCCGTGGTCTAACCTTTTAGGCTCTAACCACAGGAAGTGAGATAAGCTGCATAAATTAAATCTGATTGACACTCATGAGCAAATTGGCTCTAGTGATTAAAATAATTGCATTTTATATAACAATGTGACATAGCATGTGCCCCACACACAGAGAGACAGGTAATATTGAGAATTATGGCATTATTGAAAGATTGATTTTCTTGGTGGAGATGGGAGAGGGAGAGATTATTTGCTGCAGGAAGTGCCTGGAGGGTAGGCTGATTGGTGGCCAGAAGAAGGATTGGGGTATACCAAGTGCCTGAGGAGTTTCACTGGGGGCTGAATAGGAGGGCTCAGGAGGGACTGGGAGGAAATGAATAGAAACCCGAGAAGGTAGAACATGTATTCAAGTACCTGAGATTCTGTGTGGGAGGCCAGGGTAAAGAGAAAGGAATGTTGGCCAATTATTGATTTTGGAGATTTAGAGTTGGGTTGAGGGAATTGGGAGGTCAGGCATATTCTGGATGGCCTATTGGGACAATGGAAGCTGAGAATGGATTGATAGGACTAGAGGACAATGAGAAAAAGATTGAGAGAGAGAGAAAGAGTAGATTTTCAAAGCTTTGTGAAAGGGAACTGACATAAAGAAAATTTAGGAAAAGACAGAAAAGTCAAATGAAGAATGAGATTGTTTGAGCAAGAACAAAAACAAAGAAGACAAAATAACTTTGAGTTTTATTAATAGTTTAAAGAATAATTGGTAGTAATATATTATATAAAATCAAACATTTCTGTGTATGATACCTTTAGGTGTGTGCTGAGGGTATCTTGGGAAATGTGCTGAGGGAAAAGAGGGATGATGACCCAACTCCTAGTCTATCTTCCATTCACATGCAGACACAGAGGGGACAACTGGTTCCTTGGAGAAGGAACATCTTGAAGAAAAACTTTTTTTTTTACAGGCATCCAGCATGGGTGTACAAGTTCTGAATTTTTGAAGATCTAAGTTATTAGTGTATATGTAAGCAAGAGAAATAAATTAAATGGATGATGTATCACTTATATTTTTTTTCAAAGACAAAAATCATTTGGAACCTTTAGAATTATTGGTTAGGTGACATCAAGATGCAGAGGGGAAAGACAATGGAATCTGTGGAAAACAGGTAATGGGAAAGAGTGTGTCATTCTACAAAAGGATATCAATTTGCTAGAAAGATTACTAAGTAGCATAATTTAAGAATTGGTTTTGTGCTTTATTATGTATGTACTCAGAGTGCTGTCTGTATAATGTAAGCATTTAACTAAGGAAGGTCCAGGATATTAGTTATTTTTTGTGAATTCATGCTTTTTTCCAGTACCCAGTTTTTGTGACTGGGTGTAGCAACATCAAGTAATTTTTGCCCAAGGTAGTATAGTGAGACAGAGGGTCAGTCCCTTGTTTTCAACCAAAGAGCCTTCCAGCTTCTGGTGTAATCACTTGACCAGATGGAATTTCCAATTTGAAAGGGGAGAGACAAAGATGATAGAATATATTAATCAAACTGAACCTGAAGATCTATCAAGATGAGGAATGAGACAGACATAGTCAGGATTTGGGACTTTGGGGTGATTGTGCCATATGTGCTGCATACAGTCTAATACAGACAAATTAAGTCTGGGGAGAAGGGTAAGTGTGTGTGTGTGTGTGTGTGTGTGTGTGTGTCCATTAAATGGAACAGGTACGCAGCATATTATGCCAGAAAATGCATGTACGAGTTATTGTAGAAAAATTATAGAAATCATTAATCCACTTTATACTATAGTTCAGGGATCGACAACCTTTGGAACATGGCCCGGGCATGGGCCGAGGGATGTGTTGGCTGCCATTTCCCACAGCCCCCATTGGCCTGGAACAGCAAACCGCAGCCAGTGGGAGCTGTGATCAGCCGAATCTGTGGACGCAGCTGGTAAACAAACTGGCCCGGCCCGCCAGGGGGCTTCCCCTGGCAGGCCATGGGCCAAAGGTTGCTGATCCCTGCTATAGTTAAAAAGGTAAACAGGACCACAAGGATGGGTAAGCAGAGGGTTATTGCTACTATTATAGATACGTGTTATGTTTAGCACTTATTTAGAATAATACACTTAGTTCCTTCTAGTCACCTTTTTATAAGGACATTGGATGGCATACAAAATAAACCAATAGTAATATATTTCAGCAATATTATGAGGGAATGGTAATGATGTTGAGTTTATTCTCTTTGGATGACTTAAATAGAGGCATTCACAGTTATGAAGTTTTGATAAAGTAAGATAAGAAACTGTTCAGACTGAAGCACTGCTAGAAATATATGGGACAATCAAAAAAAGAAGGAAATTCAGACAGAGACTAATCTACTGAAGTAGAGGTAAATATGGACTAAAGTGCCAAGTCAGGTCAGTGAAGCAAATAATATAAATGAGTAGAAGAAACAGCCAGAGATGTTTTAAGGCAACCAAAGATATTAAAGGACATAGTGCCAAAGCTTGGAGGTGAGATTTAGATAAACTTGAAGGCAAGACATCTTTTGACGTGCTATGTATTTTTGACTTTGCATATGGATTTACACAGAATAAATAGAAAACCTTAATAAAATATCATCAAAAATATGGGGTGGCAAGAGCCATCTTATATTTATTATTGCTCTGCAGGAACAACAACAACAACAAATACAATAAAATTGAATTTCTTCCTGACCTTTAGGTGATGTGTTCCTTTATTTATCAGAGCATCTATTTAAGTTATAACATTACCAGTGGCAATGAGAAGGATGACTCCACTGTGGCTCATCATTAGTTAAAATAACAGGAAGACTGGACAATTAAGTGTTGTTTTATGCTCAATTTACAGATGAGGAAACTGAGAGTCAGAGACAATGAGTGACATGAGCTAGGTCACTCATTAAGAGTCTGATACTGCAAATGTTTACACATGAAAATGACTTGAATCACGCAAGTAGTCCCTTTGTAGGTGTGGGGCCTAAGTCTGTGTCAGTCAGAAAAAAGGCCTCTACACTCAGAGTCAGGAAGAGGTCTTAAAAAAAAGGAAAAAGACCTAGAACTTGATGCAGTGGGAAAAGAAGGAACCAGTGAAGGGATTCAAATAGGGGATGAGTTAACTGATCAAAAGGAAGGAAAATGATCTGAGTAGCTTCATTTTGTGTTGACTGGAGTTCCAATATGTCATAGCGTTCATGGAATAAGGGATACTTTTCTAAACTTTCAATTGTTCAGCCATTCCACAACAAGAGCTCAGTGCAATTAGCAACTCACACTATTTAACTAACTTCTGTGCAAGTAATTCCTTCTCTTAGGCTTTGAATTTCACTGTCCTTACCAAACCATATGAAGATGATTGTTCCCTTTCCAAGGATTCCAAAACATCAGCGCTAACAAAAGAAGAAATAAGGGCCCTTTTTTTCTAAGTACTGAGAAAGGCAGTATTAGGAACATTAAGTACAGCTTGTCCTGAGGCAGCTCTTGTACTTTATTATATGAAGCCAAGTAGTGAAATGAAGGTATTTGCCTCCTTATTGCTGAATACTGACATAGGTCTTTGATTTTCATTAGGCTCTGTGGAGTTACCCTTTACAGATGAAACAGATGAATATGACTGTCCATCTTTGCATTCCATGCTACGATATCAGTTTAGCCAGTGTTGAGATAGACTGTAGTGCAAGTACATACACTTTTATTTCAGTAGGACACAGTCAACATTATGTATCTCAGAGGCTGCTACCAAGTCCACTGAAGTCAATGGGAATACTTCCACTGACTTCAGTGGGCCTAGGAACAGGCAGTGAACACATAAGAAAAGTGGAGTAATGAATATTTGCAAATCTATTAAGTGAGAATATTATATATATATATATATATATATATATATATATATATATATATATATGTTGCTGTGTTTTCTTGATTATTACGCCTTCACATACCTCCTTTACTACCTTAAGATACTCTCAAAATACCCTGCATTGACAGATGGTTATAGAACTGCCGTGACACAAAATACGTTGTGAAGCATTTTAAATTAAGCCAAAACAAAAAAATCACGATCCAAATGTGGACTTCGTGAGCTCACAAGCAGGTATCAAAGAGAGGAATTTTTCATGAAAAGAAAAAAAAATCACAAGTAGAAAAAAATTAAATTTGCAATTGTTGTAAATAAACTACTCAGCACTGACAAAGTTAAAATATGTTTTTTAATTGATTTTTAATGAGGCAAATTGATTTTTTCTTTATCAATTATTCAACTGTATAGACCACCTAGACATCACATAGTATCTGTTTCCAGTAATCAAGGATATTTGCTTTCTATGTGGTGTATGGTGCATATTAATAGAACCGCCCTTTCTATCCGTGTTTGCATTATTGTTTGTAGAAACCTGAAGAAAAGCTCAGTGAAGCTCAAAAGCTTGTCCCTTTTACCAACAAAAGTTGGTACAATAGAAGATATTGCCTCACCCACCTTGTCTCTTTCTAGCCTTAATATTTCAATGGGGACTTTCAAAAATGTCAGACACAATATTTCTGATTGTTTGCCCAGAATAAACAACTTCTGAAATTGCATTATGTATTTGAGATTTTATTTTCTTATTGCTTAAAACAGATCAGTACAGCCAAGAATGAAGCGGCTAGATAGAGAAGATTTTTGTTTTTTAATGTGTGTGTGTGTGTGTGTGTGTGTGTGTGTGTGTTCTGGTCATGGACCCTAGTGAACACACTTATAGGGGAAGATTTATTAGTCCTACTTCTGGCTATTTAATTTGATTAGAAAATGTACCAATATCAGTATAAATTATTAAATAAATTCACCCTTTGCAGTCTTCATAACGGGGGTAGTTAGGTAGGGTATTAGCTGCAGATTATGGATTACAATTTGAATAATTTTGGAGGTTTCTTTAGTCTGATATCACATTTCTTTGTTCACATCACAAAAAGTGAATGTTGAATATAAAGCCAGGCTATCAATGTTTTCTCAGAAACTACTTTATCTGCTGTGTCCAAGCAGAAAATCGACAAACGTGAAATAAAATAAAGTTCATATTGGCAACTCAGTTTTGGGTATTCTGTTTAGATTGGGGTGGCCAACCTGAGCCTGAGAAGGAGTCAGAATTTACCAATGTACATTGCCAAAGAGCCACAGTAATATGTCAGCAGCCGCCCAGCAGCTCCCATCACCCGCTCCCAGCGTCTCCCAACCACCAGCAGCCCCACCAATCAGCCCCTTCCACTTCTTCCCCGCACCTCCCCGTCAGCTGTTTCATGGAATGCAGGAGACTCGGGGGGGGGGGGGGGGGGAGGAACAAGGGCACGGCAGGCTCAGGGGAGGGGTCGGGAAGGGGTGGAGTGGGGGCAGGACCTGTGGCAGAGCCAGGGGTTGATCAGTGAGCACCCCCGGGCACATTGGAAAGTTGGTGCCTGTAGCTCCAGCCCTGGAGTTGGTGCCTATACAAGGAGCCTCATATTAACTTCTGAAGATCCGCATGTGGTTCCGGAGCCACAGGTTGGCCATCCCTGCTTTAGATGCTTTAATAGAAGCTGTGGTCTTTTGAAATTCTGTCCTGGGCTGTGGGTCCTTAACTCATTGGCTTTGACAGCAAGGTACATGTAGTAGAGCATCAATTTTAATTGACTTCATTAAATCCAGGAGTCAGCAGAATAGAGTGGAACGTCATCAGAACATTAAAGGGGTTTACACTTACATAGCAGTGGTTTCCCATCTTCCTCTCCTTCCAAAAACTGGCATTTCCCCCTTGAATTAACTTGTGGTACCTCCACAGTAGCAACCTTCATATAAATATTTTTAGTTATGGTATAGACAAGTGAAGACTGGCATTCTGTACCAAATCATGTCTGGTCCGTTTTATCCTTGGAGAAAAACTTGAATTAAATCAACAAGATGAACAGGATTTTCACTGGGGACAGAATGAATGGAGGGATTTGCCTCATTCATAGGAAAAAAATGTCAGGCTAGAACTGTGGTAGGATGACTCACTTTTAAACTCCTGCCAGGACCCTGTAATAGGAGACCACATCAGCTGTGAGGTAGGGACAAACAACTACAGCCCATCTTTTGCCACTAAAAGGGGCTCAAGGGTTCCTTTTGCCAGGCAGACTGTGGTCTGGTAAGTCAGGTTTCAAAACAATTTGAAGGAAAGTATTTGTGTGCAGGGAATCTTAAGAACATAAGAATGGCCATACTGGGTCAGACCAAAGGTCCATCCAGCCCAGTATCCTGTCTACCGACAGTGGCCAATGCCAGGTGCCCCAGATGGAGTGAACCTTACAGGTAATGATCAAGTGATCTCTCTCCTGCCATCCACCCTCTGACAGAGGCTAGGGACACCAAGACACCAATCTTGGGAGACTCCATGCCTACCTCATGTTCCTTTCCATCCTTCAGCAGCATTTCAAACAGACTTGACAGCCCTATTGAGCACCTCAATGGAACCCACCTCTTCCATTCTGCATCCATCTAGATGAGACCTCAAGTACTGTTGGCTTATATAACAGGTCTAGTACTGTAGCACTGCTGAATCAGTGTGCTCAAGTTTGCAACTGATGTACATATATATCTCTATATATTCTGAAATAGTGCTGTGTCAGATTGGGAAAAAAGTAAAAAGTTGCAGCGTAAAAAGATAAATGAGGTTGTACATCATATTTAGGGTATTCCATTTTTGGCAGCACCATCAACTAAAAGAGGCCAAGAGGAAAAAAAATCCCTGCAGCAGGCACTTTTCAGTATCTTTATTGAATTCTATTAAACAAAGTTTTCTGAGCTTTGTTGTTGTTATTTAATTTCCAGAAGGTATTGTTGCTGCTCTGAGGCTTCTCAGCCTCATATCAGTTCCATGCTGCTTCCTTAAGAGAAGCTAACAAAGAGCCATGAAAAAAGATGCAGAGAGAGGAGCACAGCAGTAGATGAGCCTTTCCCCCTAACTGGAGGTAGGGGAGAAGGGGAAAAGAAAAAGAGAGATTTAATCTAATCCAATGCTCACAGCTTGATTCTGTTATGTGTACATATCTCTTTTCTCCAGTGTATCATCATGTGCACTCCTCCTTTCCCCTCACCTGCCTTCATCGGAATGTGCAATTGTCAGGAGTAATATGTTTAGTCGCTGCACTGAAAAAAATGTTTCTTTTCTCTTCCCCAGAGCCCAATATGGCTACTGTGGAGAAATCACCTTAACCTTACTTACCCAGAGTAAATGTCAGCATCTGCATAATATATGTCTTATGGCTACTAAGAAACCTAGTGAAGACATTGGGGTCATAAGTTGTTAATATTTGTAAAGGGATGGGCCACCCCACGAGACCCCTTTTTGGCCCAGTATGGTACTGCCAGTGAATCCTACTTTACCATCCCCCAGCTATCAGTCAGCCAACCCACTTGTACAGATCAGGACAATGAGAAGACAAAACAAACTAATCCAAAGAAGTATATATCCTTTAATGATGCTCTAGGGAAGCAGGACATGGGACAATAGATCAAAGGCTCTTACCTCAGGACTCAGGGTCACATTTCCAAACTAAAAGTTCAAGCAAACTATTTATGTCTGGTCAAGTCAGCCCAACTGCTGCCTGCCCACCAGCCCCCTGGAGGAAAGGAAATATCCTTTTCCTGTTGACATAGGTCACTGGGGTAGAGCATGAAGTCTCCTTAACTCTGTTCCGTTTGTGAACTCCAAGTTGACCCTTCAAGGGGTGATACACACTTTCACAGTATCCTATATTACCATTGGCTTCAATGGGACTGTGAGGGCTCAGCACTTCTAAATTGAGGCTGTTTATATTGTAGTGCCTATATATAGATGTTGATAGTTCAAGTTTCAGTGCTCAAGTTTGAAAATATTGAACTATATTGCTATGTAATACGTGATATTGTTGTGTTGCCAATTCTTACATCACTGTTCCTCCTCCAGACTGCAACCTATCATCACACGCTTTTACATTCACACTCCCTTTTTAGCTAGAACAGATTTTTCAAGGGAGCCTTGAATAACATGGGGGGGGGGGAACAGTGATACCAGGTGGCTTGGGCATCACCCAATAGAAGGACGAGGGGCTCTAACCTATTAACAGAATCCATTTTAAAGCACTTGGAGGAGAGGAAGGCGATCAGGAACAGTCAACATGGATTCACCAAGGGCAAGTCATGCCTGACCAAACTGATTGTCTTCTATGATGAGATAACTGGCTCTGTGGTTATGAGGAAAGTGCTGGATGTAATATATCTTGACTTTAGCAAAGCTTTTGCTACGGTCTCCTACAGTATTCTTGCCAGCAAGTTAAAAAAGTATGGATTGGATGAATGGACTATAAGGTGGATAGAAAGCTGGCTAGATTGTCAGGCTCAATGGGTAGTGATCAATGGTTCGATGTCTAGTTGGCAGCAGGTATCAAGTGGAGTGCTCCAGGAGTCGATCTTGGAGCCGGTTTTGTTCAACATCTTTATTAATGATCTGGATAATGGGATTAATTGCACCGTCAGCAAGTTCACAGATGACACTAAGCTGGGGGGAGAGGTAGATACGATGAAGGGTAGGGTATTGCCAGGTAAAGGGACGCAGAAAGGCTTCTCAAGTGTTCTCCTATCTTAGCTTTTAAAATAAATAATAATGCCAGGTCTACACTAGAATTTTGCCAGGGGTTATTTTTTATGACATTTTTGTACCTGCAAAAGTTTGAATGTAGATGCAGTTATACAGCAAAAAAGTATTTGCTGGCACAGTTTTCAGGACAGTTGAATGGAAATGCTTCTTTGAAAGGAGAAACATAGTGCTTTGCCTGGTGCTGGCTGTACAATGATGACTGGGAGAAGTATGTGTTTGATCAGTGTTAGGTTGTTCTACTGCATGCATCATCAGAGTATCAAAGTTCTGAGCATACCCTAAGCTGTGATCATGCTTCTAATAAGTCCCTTGGCACCATTGTGCCTGGGTAGTAGCTGGTCCCCCAACCTGGAGCTCTCTTGGTTTTGAATTATAATCCAGTACAACTATGGTGTGGGAAGGGATGAGATGATGTTCCCTATGGTTTCTTCCTCCATTAGCGCAGGTGAATGGCAAAAGAGCAGGCTTCAGTTGGTAAGTCCTCAGTCGGGCCTGGAAGCTATAGCATGCAATATATATTCTGAAATGAAAGGAAGTGCATATAATATGGGACAGCAGAATTAAGTGCTGTTAAGGGGGGAGTTGTGAAACGTTGAGAACATTTTGGGAGTTATTTGGTTTGGGGTTTAATAAAAATCTTTTGAGTTTCAAGAAACATTTCCCCCCTTTGAAACTGTTGTTGCAAGAGACAATATGTTTAAAAACATATCCTGACTAAATGGCTTTGAAAACAGGTTTAAAGACCACTGGGGAAATAAAATAAACATTTTAAAAATACAACAATCTTGTCAAAAGCAGGACATGAAACTCAACAGTTTCAAGTTCAGTTGTAAACTAGAATGCTCAATCTTCAAGTGAGATTTCAGTTTGCCAAAATGTGGTATCTCCTTCCTAATGAGAATAAGATATGATAAGAGAACTACAGGGATTCAGAGCCATGCCTTAATGATTGAAGATGTGTAGACTTGCAACATACCAATGCATGTGTCAGTGGACCAAAAAAATATGGCCCAACATATAATAATAATAATTAATTAATTCTAGCTTGTTCTACTGTTTTTTTTTTTTTTAAGTTAAAATAGCTCACTTTCTTCTTGGCTTCTTGGGACACAGCTCCTGTCCCATCTTACTTATACAGTACCTAGTTGGTCTATCACCAGCCCCTATTTGTTCACCAGCCACTTTCAACTTTTTTTCCCCACTGCAAAACCTACAAACATGAACTGTTTTCTAATAAAAAGTGAAAGAGAAAAATACCTATTGACTGTCAAGTAGCATGTACAGTAACAGAGGTATGAGAAGTAAAAGGAGTCCTGGGGGTTATGTACTTCATTCAAACTAGTAGAGAACAGGATTGACTGTATAACTTTTCCTCACTATTTTATCTTATCTTTATAGTAGGAATGATTTTCCACACCAGCAGGATAGTATACAAAGCACCCTTTCTTAAGATTTGTAAAAATTTGTTGAGAAAACAAATTAAATTTACAGTTGAAGATGTAACAGAATTCTTTCAAGATTATACAAATTATAAGGTTTATGAATACATGCTTCAGTGTTTGAAGACACTTATGCACACTCAAGGAATGTATTAATGAACTATTAAAACATCCCCTGTCATAATGCAGTGGCATTTAAACTTGAAGATACACATTATAACTGTAATACACTCTGTCAATTCACATGTTTCAGTGAACAAGATTTTTTTTATCCAGTGGGATTTGGACAGCAACTGGACAGTAACTGATTTGGACAGTAACTGATTACTCATCAAATCCCTGAATGTTAAAAATACAGCTGAGTGAATTGTATTTAGCAAATAACTTGTTCAGTTTGAGATTTTCAAGTTTCCTACTGAAACACCCATTGCCTTCAAATGAAAGTGGAGTTAGGCAAATGCTGAGCTCTTTTGCAAATCTTAACCTCTGTGTGTTTTGCGGTTTTCTGTTTCTGAATTAGTCAGAACAGGCTTTGGATTATTTCAAATGTTATGGCTATTCACAGTATTTCAATAAATATTCTGTGGGAACATATTTCAGCCTCAGGGTTGCCCTTGAACTATTTACTTTGATTACATCTTCAATATTTCATATACATTATTCTTCCTGGTGTATCACAAAGTTTCAGTTGTCTCTTCTGCCTAACTGGATGACAGAAACTTTTATAAACAGGAGGAGGAAAATTAAAAGGGATTCCAAGATGGTTTTGTGAACACTTATGACATGAACCATCATATGAAATCATATTTGCTTGAAGAATCCGAAGACTTTTGCTTTGCACAAATCCTCATGTACAAAGTTATTCCAAGGAATGTCCCTGGAAAATTAATAAAAAGGGTCATGAATACCACTGAAATTTATTTTGGGCTTTTGTCAAAATAAATGTTTATAAATCCTTTTTTTCAGTAGTGTTTTACAAGTGGCTAGTCAATTAGGTCCTCTACCTGACTGGGGTTCTGGATGCTACTGAAATGAAAATAAAAATAATTACAAGAAAGCAAGAAAGAATCTACAATAATCCTAACAGGGTATGCATGATTGTGACTCACTATGAAGGAGAGAGAAAGTGAGAGAGAGAAATCTCAGCAGGAAAAAAGGGAGGAACACTGAGTGTAAATTTTAATTTTAAAACACAAGGAGACCAAAGATCTCTTAAATTCAGGCCAAAAGTCTGTTGATTCTAATCCAGCATCTACTATATCACCACATGTGCTGAAGTATGTGGAACCTTCCTTTGTTCTTTGAAAATGAGTCACAAAATACTATTCTCACTTCATAATGAAAATAATAACATTATTGTCCTTTTCGACACAAGAAGGATGTTAGAAATCTTTATACCAGTTAGAAATACTGTAAAGTGTATCAAACAAAAAAAAGCTAAGAAAATGTGAGGTCTGAAAACTCTGGACTTATGCCAGCTCCACACACCAACAATTAGCTCATTTTAGCAGGCTGGACAAAACACTTCTTTCACGGAGGAGCAGTCTGTTATTCCCCCCGTCCTTCCTTTTTTTTCCTTTAAAATTCCTGAACACATCATTTTCAATGACTGCTTCAACTTTGGGCTGCCCCACAATGCATCTTGAGAAGCTCATATCAACTTTTTGAGTTAAAATCTGCTATTTGTCAGCACAGTAATGCTGCCACCCTTCACCTTGCATTTGGAATGCGTTCGACAAAGGGCTGAGACAAAGGGCTAATTAGTGCATCATTGTTTCCCTGACTGGTAAGCACAGTATAAATGTGGTGCAATTCTCAAAAAACTCAAAATAATTACAACCATGTGAACTAGCTAAAGACAGTTTAAAAGGCTCATCCAAGCATAAAGATGAAAGGTGAAAGACACTTTTCTTTTGTTCTTTAAGCTGAGTTCTGGTCAGCTTTACATTTTGAGCAGTAAGTTCAACAAAGCCCCAGAAGATAATCAAATGCCAGCAATATAATCAGTAGCAGTCATTCTCAAAAGCCCCAAAGAACAACTGAGGCTCCACTGTGCTCAATGCAGTATAAACACATAAAAGACACACCTCTTGCTCTGAAGAGCTTACAATTGAATGAATATATCCATTTTTATTTCTGTTTAACTGGACGATATTACCCCAGTGATCAGATTGCGAACATTGTTGCCACTGAGTCCCTGATATTTTTCAACCTTTGCTTACACTAAGGACTTACTCAAGTAGTCCCACTGATAATATGGATACTATCTAGCATAAATGCTACTCGCTAGAATTGGGCCCAGAGTAAGTAATTTTCTTACCTTAACAACACATACACAGATCAATCCCTCTCTTTCTCTCTGCTGAATCTGCAATCCAGATGGCTATGCGGCCTTATAAGTCCCAGGCATTCCTTCCTGTTGGAGCTGTGACAGATGCAGGAATTTTCCCTATCATCACCTCTAAATTCCTGAGTACCAAGGTGTTCAGCTGGGCAACAGACATGACCTCCCCTCCTCAGGGAAGGGTGCCGTGTGGCTGTGTAACTGTTACACAGCTGCCGTCAGTAATGGTATGTCCCTTTTAAAGTTTTGTCAGATCTACAGCCCAACCATTTGTGGAACTGCTAAAAGATCTGCAATATTACATGGGGCCGGGGGAGCAGGGGGAAGGGGGAGAATGAAAATATATTAAGGCTGCAAAGTCAAGTCAAGCAAAAGTTAGAAAATTACAGAACTAGGCTGCCCATGCAACCTGACATCTCCGCTTCCCCTCGGATTATGACACAATCTTAAATTACACAATTATATATTTTTTTTCCCACAGAACCTCTGTCCCATACAGTGCACAAGAGGGATTGTGCTCACTGAATGAGTTCAGTGTTTCTTTTTATCTTTAACATTCAGTGTGTTGCCTCAGGCCTTATTTACCATATACGATTCAAAGCCTGCACTAAATACAGAATAATTAATTTACTTATAAGCTTTTCTATGGGGCTCATCACCAGAGTATCTGAGTGGTTCACAAACAGCAATGAATTTATCTTCATAACATCCCTATGAAGTATAATGGAGTTATTATCTCAATTTAATGGATGGGGATCTGAGATACCGAGATTAAGGCTAAATTTTCAAGTGCCCTCTAATTTGGGTGCCCAACTTGAGGTTCCTCTGTCTGGGGTTTGCACAGTATTTAACATTTTATAGCCCTTAACATATTGAAAGCACAGTACCTTCATTTGCAATTCACTTGCTCACTTTGGCTGTTGTTCCTCCCTTCTTGGCTCCTAGCCCCATCCCCTTTCTCCTGCCACTCCCATCCTATTCCTATCCTTTTCCTCACCCTTCTGCATTCAAGTCAAGCCTTCTTCTCCATGTTGCCTGGCCATTTGTAGGGGTTACTGAAAGCACAGAAGTGTCTTTATCTGGTCTCATTTCTGTTGCCTGGGGCCAGACTGGCTCCTGGTGGAAGGAGTGATTGCAAGGAAAGTTGAAAGTTGAAACTCCAGGATGGAACATGCTCAGTCCCTCAGTGGCGATGGTCCACATGCAGGTTGGTCAGTGTGTTGGAACTGTGAAGTGATGCAGCATACTCAGTGCTGATAGAATCTTCAGAGGATACTGCTGCCAAACACTAAACATCTTCTCCTAAGCATGTGTGAACTGTAACTTTTAAAGAGATTTATAACTTGGCCAAATTTGGGTGATTTTCATGGAGATAGCAAAAGAAACATCCCTTACACAGGGTTATCCCAGTGCCAACTTTCATGTCTGTGCCTCATAGAAAGGCAACATTAGAGCTTCTCAGCAAAATTCTTGTAAGAATTTCTTACCCTGGACAAAACAATTTATTTTGTCCTAAACTTGTTCTATGCAACTGCTGAGTCATTTTTGCTGATTTTTTTTAAATTAGCCTGAGACAGATATCTAGCGTAGAAAAATCTCCACCCAAATGACTTCTGTTTGGCAAAATGATAACCAGTGAAAACAGGGTCTAATAACAGAAAATATTAGGTGACCTTAACTATAGATGTCACCTGCAGCACTGCCTATAACAAATGATGCTTGAGCATGGATTTGGTCCAGTATGTAATTTTGTGCAAATCAAAATGATAGCATTTTTACATTCACATTGTACTTACTTTATGCAGGTGTAAACATAACTAGACAAGATGAAGGGAAACCAAGAATCAGGCCCATGGACTTAGATTTTAACCTCTTTGGGAAAGGATTGTGTCTTCCTGTATTTTTGGAGAATGCTTAGCACATTGTGGGAGCTAATGATATACAAATACATTCATAATAAGTAATAATGCATACAAAAGTATTGAAATACAATATACTGAAGTATTGTGCTGAAAGGGCTCTTTACTATCAAAGGTTTATATTATCTTTTCAGTATAATATTATCTTAAGTCTTTCAGGAATTACGTAGCTTCTTTCCATATGGCACTTTCTAGCTCCTTGTATTTATATTTCTCACTAAAAATAATTAAAATTGTGGTTGATTGACAAATGAGAGACATTGGTGACTCTTGAACGAAATATCATGAGATCAGAGATTTATTAGAAATATAAGGACAGATATGAAAATGGAGAAAAGTTCATAAATAGAACTTTTTGTTGCAGTGTTACTTGTATATTAGAATGGTAAAGAAGACAGTAATATTGTTCAGTTGTTTTGTTTTAAGATTGGTTCTAATTTTTTTTAGCTGTAATCTAAATTGTTTACCTTTCATTTTCAAGGAAGATGAGAAAAAGGACAAACAGAGCTTTATATCTCAAGTTGCTCCACATCTATATAAATCTCACATGGTGCATGCAAAGCTCTTGAAATATACATTCAAATGGTATATGTTCTCAGAGGAAGAAAGACAATTCAACCTATATGGAAAAAAGACTGTTGGGCTGGTAACTGGAAGTTGTTGCATAACCCATTTATTCACTAAAGGAGAAATTACAAATTTGGACCCAGAATCTCTCCTGCGCCAACATTTGCTTTGCATAAAGGGATGGGAAAAAGGGCATTGGCAACTGGTTAGAACTCCCTCTACAAGCTAGATCTAATCTAGCTTCAGCCCAGATGTAAGTTAGTGCTGCCTAGGAGCAGTACTCTCTTTCATTAGCTGTCTATGCTTTTCTAAGAGACGACATGCCCAGTTGAAGATTGACAGAATACAGCTGCATTCTGACCCTTCCTTTGCTATCTCTGATAAGAGACCTTCTAATGCCAGAAAAGCTACCTCCATTGGTGGGGGAAACAGATACTATAGGATTCAGCCATACCCGTATTAAACCAGGAGAGAGGTCTGTCATCTGGGCAGATAGCTCCAAACTCAGCCCCTTTGTGCAACCTGAACTGTTTTTTGATTAATTATGATATAGCATCAAAATTCAGCTCAAGCATTGTATTCACTAGGGTGCTACCACAATACACATACTAAATAAATAAATATGTGTTCATTCAATTTTTCATAAATATATCGCGAGTTTTACCACATTTATCATTATTTTTGTTGGACGCAAATGAGTCCCTTATCCACAGTGTAAAAAAGGAAAAACAGAAAATTAGTTAGAATAAATTAACACAGATGGGTGTTTTAATATCTCAGATTTACACATATGAAAAAAGGTGTATGCATAATGATGATTGGATTAAAGCTGGTCAGATAATATATTTGACCATGTTATTTTGTTAATTTTGCTATTATTGATGCAAATATTCATTTTTACATTATGGGGCCAGCTTGAACAATTTATTTGATTAATAGTATCAAATGTTCTCATATACTTTATTCAACAAATAATTGTTTTGAGCTGTAAAAGGCTTTCTGGTTTGAGGCCTGTTCATCTTAGAGATCACCTCTCTCTTCATATTCCAACCTGGCAGCTGAAATCAGCTGGGACATTTAAAATAACTGTCCCTAGACTTGAAGGTCTGGGCCCAAAGAGACAGGGCTGTTTATTAGTGGAGTGTCCTTGATTCTGGGATTTGCTTCCCCCCTTGATCTAATAAAGCCTGAGGCTGTTGCCTTTCACAATACACTGCAAGGCCTGTCTATTCACTCATGCTTTTCCTAAGAGGGTGACTTAAATAAGGGACATCTTGTAATTTTTGCAGTCCAGGGAATTATTTTAGTGTTATTGATATTGTGCTGAATGATTACTCTATGCAATTTTAAAATTATTATTATTTGTGCACTTGGAGAAAATAATCGACATATTGCTCTAAAAGGGTTGTCATTTTAATATGTTACTGACAGCAATGATAAAGGCATGGTATGCAGCATACCGGAGCATGTAACAGGTCTTGCTGGACTTATGTTGCCAGTAGTTTTCCCTGAGGATGAAATTCACCTCTGTCCCCCAAGTGAACAACTTTTCTGCAGCAAAATGTATGGGAGCTGTGGAATGGAATCCTCCCCACAACCTGCAGGCATGGTGTCTCCTTAACCCCTGAGGGACTGTTCTTCCAGCAGCTTGGCTAGCAAAGAGGCTGCGATACTTGTTTGTCTCATGTGCCATGATGTTGCCCTTCCTTCCACAAGTTCTGAATTGACCTTAGCGTGCTTCCTAGGAGTCACATGTCTGAAGAAACCACTACAACATATCCACAAATGTGTAGATAGCATGGCTGTCCCTCCTTTATTAAAAGCAGTTGATTTATGTCAATTTCTTGAGTGGACACCTAGGCCAGGTTTCACTAACTTAAAAGTTTAATACTTGCTTTTATTTATTTTCACTTAATGTGTACATTGACCTCTTAACAATCTCTCCAGTGAAATTAAGAACTGAACAGGCATAGAAAATGAACCATGTTCTTAGCTTTAATGGTGGCTGCTCCAGAAGAGAAAAGAAACACAACTTTAAGGAAAAGTGAGGGCCATATACTGTGGCTTGCTACTCATATTATACTGTTCTAGAACTTTTCCTTATTCCAAAGACATGTAGAGTTTCCTGGGCCCCGTGTTCTTCTTCCATGTTCCCCGCCCCAGGGAAGGATAAAGCCCTAAATCCTCAAAGCCTGAGAGATTCAGATATGAACTGTCCAGATTTCATAGGTTGTATTCACCAAGGGGATAAAGAACTGTAAATATTTTTCAAATGTGTACAGAAAAATGAGTCATGACTTTCCCATTTCTGAAGATTTACACTGAGCCTCTCTTTCCCTGTGAGGGTGGCATTAGGGAGGAGAAGTGGGTGAAAGGAGGCTAAGTCCCCAGCCCCTGCACAATGGGTGAGAGAATTCTGGATTTTCAGTACTAGATATTCAAAATCAGCAACGTGCAGTTGTATAGACTTCTGTTATGGGCACAAAACTGCATGTGCAAACACGAATTAAGGGAAGAGTTTCAAAGGCAGAAAAGTCAGTTTAGGTGCCTCACCCTCAATGAAAGTCAAAAGGAATGAAGAGCCTAAACTGCCATTTGTACCTTTCAAAATCTCTCCCTAAGTGTTTGACTGAATAGGGGCATAGTTTAAGCTCTTGTAATTGGTGTGCACCTACATCTGACAATCTTGCTCTTGGTTTCCAATGAATCGGGCACCTTTCACAAGCAATGAACATGTACTTTAAAAAGGAGAAATAAAGCTAACAGAAAGAATAAATAATCATTAAGAAAATTAACATAAGAAGCTGACAAAAGGAAAATCATTCTCTCCAGAAGGTTGGAAAAGTAAATAAAGACATCAACATTGTGTACAACATAAATTTTACTCGTACAATATGGATCTTAACAATACTACATAGCACGGTATATTATCATAAAGATCTGTAGAGATGTTTTAGTTGCTTTGTGAAGGTCCAGCAACACCAAATGGAAAAAAAAAAAAAAACTTGTGAGTTGCAGCTGAAGCTGTGCAGACAAACTCCTTTGAAATCAAAGCACGAAGTTAAGCACAACTTTATTTACTGTAGGAGAAAAATACCCCACAGACATTAGGACCATGATCAGGCAAAGTAAAAGCTTTCCAGAAAGCAGACACTTAAAATATATCTGAAGAAACTGATTGGTTGAGATGTGGAATTGGAAAAGAACCCGATTCCAACCTAATTTAGCCCCATTTTACACTGGTGTAACCCCATTTATTCCAGCTGAATTACTCTTGATTTGATTTATATCGGCATATCAAAATCAAAATCAGGCCCACAGGCTTTCCAGATATTGATGCTACTGAGGGAGAATTTGACCTAGATATTTAGGTTGCCCAACTTTAACCCAACCCTTTCTCCACAGGGGCATACCAGAACATTCCCCCCTTTATGTAGTCCCAAAGACTTTTTTACCTTTGAAGTCTTTTGGAGGAAACTATAACTTTCCCCATCTCCCTTTTGTGTACTTGGAACTTTCCTTATATATTAGGTAGTGGTTAAAAGTTTCCTGGAGGCATCTCAGGCCACAAAACAAGTATAGCAGTGACAGTAGTGAATCAAAATTGTCCCGTGCTCCTGGTGCAGGATGGGCAGGAAGATAGGTTTCCATCCCCCAGAAAAACTTCTTTGAAAGCTGGAGTGAAGCAGCCAGTTACATACCCAACAAGAGGTGATGGTCTTGCAGCCAAACAGAAACTCCTAACCATCACAAGAAGAAATCCATCCTGACCAAGGAGACATGGATTGGAACAGGAGGAGAAAATAGAAGCCAATCACATCTCCCCAAAATACTTTAAAGGATGTAAGGGCCTGTGGTGGAAGGAGTTTGCAATACTCCAGAATGGATAGATCAAACTGTTATTCAACTTTCATATTCAGGTATCTGAATATTTCCTGTATATTAGAACTCCCAAATCTAAATGCCATCCATATTTGTATATCAATCTCTCTGTACATACCTACTCATTAGGCAGATTATTTTAGAGCTAACTTGGGAGAAAAAGAGATGTTTTCCTAATAGCACATTTTAAGAATTGTGTCAAAATACTTAAAAAAGAAAAGAAGAACATACATAAACTGTCTAATATATACATATTAGACACACATATATGCACACATACAGAAAACAATTTTTTTAAATGCATTAATAATATGACAAAATGCTAAAAATAGAAGCCTAAATGTAGGCGCCTCAGACCATATTAGGCATCTAAATAAATGGTCCTATTTTCAATAGTTGAATACTCAACCATCCACTTTGAAATCCATGAGAGCTGTGGGTTCTCAGTGTCAGTCTGTCTACAGTGGTTCATGATAGTGAGTGCCTACCTCAGAGCAGACTGTCAAGAAGCAGGGCAGAGACCCCAAACTGGTTGTATGTTCTATAATTAGATTTCACCAATCAGGTAACAGTTGTGAACTCCTAAAGCACTATAACAGTCTTACCAAGGAGTCAGAGACAGTCCCCTTGAGCATTCCAGTCTAACTTGCCACCAAGTCAAGCTGGAATTAGTGACAGATGGTTCTTATACACCAAAGATCAAAAAAGATTCAGGATACTCCCAGTCCCAATGGACCAGTCACTTACCACAGTTAAATATATACCTTAGATCTCACACCAAAGACAACGCTTATAGACAATCCTATAGAAAACTATCTAAAGATTTATTAACTAATAAAAGAAATGAGAGAGTTATTACAAGTTTAAAGCAGGCATATATATATATATATATATATATATATATATATATATATACACACACAAATGAATTATTCTGTATGGTTTCAAAAGATGACAGAGTTGTAATAAGCTCTGAATGGCTTTTAGGGCTAACTCAGGTTGACCCTGGAATCTCCGCTTCTGTTTTGTAGCTCCGGCCCAGTGAGAGTCCAAACAGCAATACAGATGAAAAATGCTCCAGTCAGTTATTTTTATTTTCTTCTTCCAGAATTCAAGCTGATGGGAAGAGTCCATTTGCAAGTATCCTCTGCATGGGTATGAAGAGGCAATTAACGAAAACTTTGTATTCTGATGTTTCACAATGGCCCATTTAGTTTAGATAGCCCTTCTTGATGGGCAGGAGATGATCCCTCCTGACAAGTTCACAGTTTCAGAGCAAACATTTTGTACAATTACAAAGCAAAAACTTAAATATTACCTTATAGCATGTCATAAAGATAAGTGAGATTAATGCATGCAGCAATATACAAACATACAGGACTGGATTAAACCTTTGTGGGCCCGGCGCCAAACATATTTGTGGGCCACCATGGAGGCAATGGAGCATGCGTGGGGCCAGCCAGAGGCAATGGGGCATGGCATGACAGGGGCAGCCCTGCTCCGCCCAGTGCGAGGGCACTATTTACAAACCAGCAGTTGCCAGATGCAGTGTGGCCTGCCCGGCCTTGTGCTGCCAGCATGCCCCTTCCCCTCAGGGGAAGGCCCATGCCACACCACACAGTCCCCCCGCCCAACACCCCCTGACTCCTTATGGCCAGAGGCCCCTTGGACCCACTATGCCCAGCGCTCCCCCACCCCACCCACAAATGCGCAGCACCGTGCAAAACACCACCCCTGCCCACAGCCCCACCACAATTGCCCAGCACCCCCCAAAGAACCCCCACTCCCTAGTGTCCCAACACACATAGATCCTCCCCACCCCTTCACAGCCCAGCACCCCCCCGCATACTCCCCACAGACCCACTCTCCCAAGCCCTGCCTCCCAGCCGCACTCACTGGCCCTGCTGGGAGGCGACTGTGTCTGCTGGGCTGAGCCAGCAGTGCAGCCAGGGCTGGTCCCAGGGCTGGGAATAGCTCCGGCCCCTCGGGAGTGGCGCGATCAGCCAGACCGGGACCTGCCCCAGCCGGGGTCCCTCAAGACGCACTTGCCTGCAGGGTCCCAGCCAAGCCCTTCAAACTGTTCCCCCCCTCCCACCCCTGAGCCCACACACACACCTGGCTGAGATTGGCCAGGCTTCTGCATCAGTCCCAAGCGGCTCAACTCCAGGGAGACGGGTGGGGCCCCACAGGTGGTGGAAAGCAGAGACTGCCCAGAGCTGGAGGTGCACTGGGGTCTGGCCAGGAGACTGAGAGGAGGAGGGGGTGGGATCAGGGGGAGGAGAGATGCCCTTGGGTAGCCGGCGGGCAGGCCGAGAGGAGCAAGTGGTGGGCAGGGGGAGCCAGTGGGGTCTTGGGGCGCAGTGCAAGCGGAGCAGGCTTGGGACCCCCTCTGAGCATGGGCCCGGCTCCATGGAGCCACTGGAGCCATTGTAAACTCGGCACTGCAAACATTTCATAAAGTTTAAACACTAAACACATTGGCATAAGTCCAGTACCCATCTTAATCTTACTGACCCACAGGTGAAACAGATTGGTTTCCAGCAATGAATTTGTAAGGGCTAGGCTGAAGTCTAAAGCCTTAGCAAGAACTGGCATCTGGTCTGCCAGTGCGACACTCAGTAATTTTGAAAATCAGGTCATTTATTATTCAGGTGCTTAAATATGAATCTGGTAGCCTAGCTTTATGCACCCATTTTTTAAAAAAACCTTGGCCACAGATCATAGGCTTGGAAATAACCTGGTTTCCAGTCCAACTACCTGTCTGAAGCAGGCTTGGGGCTTATTTATTTGCTGAGATCCTCAAGTATTTTGTGTAAATTATTCTTCAGTACTTCAATGATGGCATCTTAGTGGCCATCCTATATATATTATTTCATTATTTTGAAGCCCACATCCAGGCAATACTGCCAGGAATGAGTCAATGAGAAGGAATTAGAACTTTTGCCTAATGAAAGTCAACTTGACTCATCCCCAGGCTCCCTCTGCCCTATAATTTTTTATATCTTATTTCCCCCCATCTCTAATGTAAAGCACTTTCTCTCTATTATTCTGTATTCTCACACCGTAATTGTCTACCCCCACCCTGTCAACTCAGTGTGAGGGATTTTTGATCAAACCAGCAGAGGCAAAGACAACCCTGTGGGTCCTGAGAGGAGGGAGAGAAAGGAATGGGCAGGCTCAAGTTAGCTTCCTTTTCTTCAGAACTCACTCGAAGACTGTTCCTCAGGGAAGAGATGGAAAGAGATTTCTCCACTTCTCCCTTTGCCGTTGGCTGTGCTGTGAGGAGAAGGGAGACTTGATTGTCTCTTATGCTGCTCCTCTTCTTTTATATGAAGACCTCAGGACATGAAGCTGCCATTCTGCTGCAGTTGCTCCCCCACCTGACAATGCAGATATACACTGTATGCTGTGGAGATGATCAATCATCAGTTTTTTAAATTAGAAATAGGGTTGACACATGTCCCAGAATGTAAGCGGGCAGGGCTGGCATCACTGCTGCCCCCCAAATGTTCCTCTGTGCCCTGTTAGGGGGCACACTTCATTTTCTTTTGCAAAACTGGACATTTCTCCTGGTTGCTCTTGCCAACCGATGATCAAACAAGAGCAAATGGAACAAATGCCAAAAAAAAGTTGGGATATCCAGGACAGGGCTTAAAAAGATGACTGTCCTGGCCAAAACAGAAAGTATGGTCACCCTAATCAGAAAGGAATTGTTCCCAAGGGGCATGATTCAGAAGGGTTCGGTGGGCTCTTTGCCTTCCTTGCAGCAAGCGGGGGCCCTGGCTTAAGGTAAGTAAGGGGAAAGGATGGAAATTAAAAGCTGTACATTGATAAGTGAGTTTGTAATATTGTCATAACTTTTAGTCAATATTTAGTATGCCTGACAGGCTCAAAGGGACCAGCTCTCAAAGGTAAACCTGAATCTCAGGAGATTACTCAGGGTCCTTATTAACCTAGGGGTAAATCTTTGAAGACTGAGGGATGCTTAAAGTCTTCTCTCATTCCCCGCTCGATGAATCTTAGGATATAGGTGAGAAGAACCAACTCTGAATGCTGGTTATTTGGCATGGAGGCCATTTAACACTGCATAGGACCCAAATTAATGCCTGGTATTTAGTGAAGGAGTGCTGGCCACCCCCTGTTAAAGTTAATAAAGTTGCTGTCTTTTGCTGTTAAATCCATCCCTGTGTCTCTTTCATTCCCCTGCATGTCCAGGTCAATAATTCCTTCCCTTCCATCGCTTCTTTAGTATTTGTAGATAGTTGCATATCATTTTTGTCCATTTTTCTCCCCTAGACCAAGCCCAGGGTATTTACCTCTGCTGAGTTCAACTTCAAAGGGACTCACACCTATATTGTCCCATTAAGTATGGTGAATAGTACTTTATTGTCTCCCTGCCTGCAAGACAGTTCTTGTTGAAATTTAACCCTTGGTACTCACATAACCGTACATATTGTATTTATAAATTATTACAGGCATCTTCCACATGCTTCACAAAAAACAATTTATAATTAGGTTGTTTGCTGATGTTTCAGTGGAAGGCTAAAGATTGCTAATATGGGAAGTCAATGAATGTGAGAGACATTATGGGTTAAGTCAAAGTGAGATGGGACTCTTCCATAGTGAATCCCAAACCTCCTCTCCTCCCTTCTTCTGAAAACTCCCAAAGATTTTCAACCCACAACTGGGAGGCAGAAGTGATGTTAATCAGCTGTGAGTACACCTCAGAAGTCATTTTCAGCTTGAGGATAGCACCGTTTTAATATCACCAGCCAACTTACTCTTGCTTTGCTATTGCATGGGAATGCAATCCCTACTGAGAAGAACTTGTCTAGTAATAGCTTTCTTGATCAATAGTACAGTCAATGCCTACTGCTGAAATAAATGCTTTGTTTCCACAACAATAACATTTATTCTAATAGCAGAAGAATAACAATCAGGGGGAGAAAGTAGTCCTACAGTGGTTTTACATATATATAAAATAAGTTTTTCATTGAGTTACTGTACAGTGGTGCTTCTCAAACTAGGTCCTCCACTGGTTCAGGGAAAACCCCTGGTGGGCCAGGCCAGTTTGTTTACCTGCCACGTCCATAGGTTCGGCCTATCGTGGCTCCCACTGACTGCAGTTCACTGCTCCAGGCCAATGGGGGCTGCAGGAAGGGCTGCCAGAACATTCCTCAGCCCACACCGCTTCCCGCCAAGATTGTTGAGGGTAATGTGGCCACTTAGGTTTGGACGACTGGTGGATTCTGGCCCGAAAGCAAGTCGAGCCAGTCACAAGAGCTTTATCTAAGTATGAGGGCATAGTAAGCTCGGTAGTATATAGAGCTAGTGTGACAACATCCCTCCACCCCATCCCTGATGCGTGGTTCGGGGAAAGAGAGCATGAGCAAGTTCTGTCTATCCTTGCAATTCCTACTTGCAGTATTGCAACCTTCATGCTGCTCTAAGTTATGCTGGGTGGTGACTGGCCTGGTACAGATCAGAACACAAAGGCCACCTTTACACTTTACCTCCTAAGCTGTATAGTGCTCTCCTTAGCAGGGGCCAAGAATCTGAGCCAAAATGTGCATCTGCTATATACACAGTTTTTTGGGGATTATACACACACACACACACACACACACACACACACAGAGTTTAAATTTAAGCCCCTTATTAATCAGTGTTCACATGGCCCAAATATTACAGTCTAAATTCCCAGTTCAGGAATTCAACTCTGAGATTTCAAGATTCTACATAGAAAGAAGCTATTTGGTGTTCAGACGAAAAGTACTCACAATTTTTAAGGTTGAAAAGGAAAGGGAAAATGATTAATCAGGATTAGTATAGTATGTTTCAGCTTTAGGGCTCTGGTTCAAACCCATTTCAGGTCAGTTACAGCTGAAAGACATTAGCATTTGATGGCTTACATATTGCTTGTCTAAGTCCAATTCCGTGTAAAAAAGTATCCACAAAATAATTCCACCAACACAAATGACGCTCTTCTTGACAGGCTCAGCAAAGAAGCAGAGTAATGAATAGGCATTCAGACAAAGCTAGCCTGCTACAGATAGTTATAGTTCTTCACATTGGACTTTCAGCACATTGCTGAGGGAGTGTGTTATGCATGTATGGGGACAACAGAGGATTTCATTCTCCAGCCCTGTCAATCTTTCAGGAACAGGAACCAACACAAATGTACAAAATGTACTCAATGGAAAAGCAAAGAAATATGTCTTATAGGTCAGGCAATATCTGTTTCCAACATACAGGTCCACACAGAACTGAAATAACTTCTGTGGCTAAGCTTTTAAGAATGGTGACATAGATTGAACTATAGAATAGGGAGCAGTGAAGCTCGGGACAGAGCACTCATTTACAGTCATTCTCATCCTTCCAAGTTTTTCTGCAGTTCAGTTTTGATGAGAACATTTTATTTTGGTTTTTGAGTTTACACTACAAGTCAGTCATTCTTCTGAACTTATTATCTTGCTCTAGACCCAGTACCGGTCTTATGGATACATTGCAATAAAAGACCCGTGTAATGGCCCGGACTCAGCTGACTCAGGTTTATGGGGCTTGTGCTGCAGGGCTAAACATTGAAGTGCAGATGTTTGGGTGAGGAGAGTGGGTATCAGAGCAAGGGCTCTAGCCCAAGCCTGAATGTCTACAAATCAATTTTTAGCCCACAGTCCAAGCCCCATGAGCCCAAGTCAGTTGACCTGGGCTCTGTGACTTGATGCCCCACAGGCTTTTATTGCAGTGTAGACATACCCTTAAAAGCCTCATTTTGCTCAGAAGACCTTAGCTATATTTGGCTCACCTTCATGCTGCCATGCACATGGATAAATCACATTGTTTAAAACACACATTCACCATTTACATGCCTTTGGTTCAGACTTCCCATTTTACTGCTCTGTGATATAATTGACTTCTTATTACTCACACAAGGAAAAAAAAACTTTGTATTCAGAGGGGAAAATATGGAAAATAAAAACACAACAAATTTACAATATTAGGAAAAACTAAGTTGGCTTTATTAAAATTATTCATTAGGTTCATGAACATTTTTCCATCTTTATGCAAATTGTTTAGTATCTCTATGATTCAGAGAACGATCTCTTTTGTTGCTAAAGTTATAGGCCAATTATGGCTAATCAACTATGATTGCAAGATCATAGCAGAAGTTTTGGCTGTTGGGCTGCAGGCATTTTCATGTAAAATTATTATTCCAGATCTAAACTTTTAATTGAATAAGCATTGCTAACAAATTGAAGATCTGTAGCTCATCAGTAACTATTTCACTTGCTTCAGAAAAAAAGGACATTAAGCCAAATGGAATATATTTCTTCAAAGCGTGAGCAAAATTTAGCTTCAAGGACACCTTTTTTAAAAAAAATTGCCTAAGGCTGCACTCATCACGAATGGAATGATCTCAAAATCATTTGATCTGCAAAGCTGCACCAGACAGCTCTGTCCTTATTTTCGCGTTTATTTCTTCTTGCTTAGAAAAATTTGGCACAGCTAATCGGATTGATTGATTGATGTATAGTACAAAGGATTACAGTGGGAGCAGCAACAGGAAGTAATGCATGCGTGCTGATGATATTGTTTTTAAGATTATTTAGACCCAGTAGCTAAGCACATACTGCAGAGATCTAAGGGAAATGTTTGAATAATAAAATTATTAATTTATGATGAAGTAATGACTGATGGGGAGAGGTCATTTCCCGCCATTTAGACCTAGATTCTCAAAGATTTTTAGGCTCCTAACTTCCACTATTTTCAATATATTTTCTGGGATAACACAGCCCCTAGTCCCACTTCCAAGATGTCAGTTTGCAAAATGAATTATTTCAAAAAGTTTGGGTTGAATAGGACAGAGTCTTTACACAGGAGGTCTTTCAGAGTGCCTGAAAAGCTCTTTCACAGACCTCAGACCATCAAACTTTCCCGGGACTGCTGTCCTTAATCAGGTCTGTGAGCGGTGCAGCTACCATAGATAACATTGGCAGAGTTTGGCTGTAATAACTGTTGAGCCCTAAAAACCTCTCGATCTGGGATGTTGTTGCTGTTTTGGGGGTTGGGGTTGGGTGGTCTTTCAAGGCTTAGACTTTGTCTACGTCAGGCCCGACCTGGCCTTTTCCTTCAGTATAGCCCAGGTCTCAACTTTTTCTGACTTTACATTTCACTGGATTTGCAGTTAGGCCAGCCTCCCATCGGGACAGGAGGATGGAGGTGATCTGTTCAAAGTGGGTTTCCCAGTCTTGGTTACACATAACCACATTGGTCTAAATAAGCTGCAGCATATGGACCATTGGTTGGAGGACTTGGTACGTGAGCTGTTGGAGCATCACTGGGTCACCATGGAGGCCAAAGGAGGTAATCTTAATATCACAAAGACACAACAAGGTGGCAGAAGCAGTTTTCTCATATGATTCTGGCATAAGCTGAATCTGCCAAAATCGCTTGGTTAGATCTAATATTGTGATAGAGTGGGCCTCATCCAGCTGGGTTAGCAATTTGTCCACCCAGGGCATGGGGTAGCCATCAAATTTGGGAGACAGAATTAACTTTTCCAAAGTGTATACAGAACCACGTAGTGCCACCTGGTTTAGGGACAAATACAATAACATTCACCAGTCATTGTTGTACTTTTCAATGACTCCTTGCTCCAGCATGGTGCAGAAGTCCTTTTTATAACAGCAACCCACATTTTTGGGGATGTGGCAGAGGATTCTTTCAGATGTGTTTTCTTTGCTCTCCTTGGACATGATGTTGAATAAGGTGTGTTTGTCTGGGCCAGAGCACCATCAGGAAGGTGTTCAGAAGGTGTCTTAGTTGGGCAATCTGTTCCAGGCCAACATTCTCCCGCATCTATATTGGACTTTATTGAATCATGGTCAGAGGAAGAGGATGTTTGGGGCCCCAGCTCTGGCTGAGGGGATTAAGGAGCAACAAACGAGCTCTCATGCAGCAAGAGTTAGAACAGAGAGAACCAGTGGATGGGCAGGGGGTCATCTTCTCTGACCCCTGGATTCCCTGCAGAGGAGATTGTTGCAGTCCCAATGGCCCTTGTCTGGGCTTCAGTCTAGAGTGCCGGGGTTTACCAAAGAAGGCCAGTCCTAGGTATTGTGATATGCTGACTCCTTGGAGACTGGCATGTCCAACACCAGGCTCTCAGACCGCCGATTCTCCTGGCTAGGTTCTCCTTTGAATAGAGTGGCCTCATTGGCCTCAGGTCAGTGTTTGAGAAACTAGTTCCTACCCCCAGCTGGGGTATGAGGGCAAACTGCTCCTCCACATGAGCTAATTTGCCCCAACTCCAGTCCCAATGTCAAGGTTAAACCACTTCCAACACAGGTCTGTCAATTTCTGGGCCACTTCGTGGACAGGGATATTTTTCTTCATGGAACTTCTGTCAGAAAGTCACCTCAATGATGTCAAGCTAGTTGAGTGTAGTCACTTTTGTCTGTGGAAGATTTGGGAAGCCACAACTTTCAATGAGGGGGACACAGCCTGTGCTGATCCAGTCAGGTAAGGTGGTAATAGGATGTTCCATTGCTTAGGTGGCCATTGGGCTGTCATCATCACTCACTTGAACATTACCAGGAAAGCCTCTGGTCATCCTTGGGGGTCATTTTTGTGAGTTTCACTGGCATAGTCACATGTCTCAGACAGGGCCTACAACTCCAGGAGGGAAACACTGAGGGATCCTTGAGGCTGCAATAAGGCCATTACCTTTCGGACCAACATTTGCTGCTGTTTCTGCTACCGCACCCCTAAATCCTGAACCAGGTCTTGCTATTGGGCAGCCATTTGCTGCAGGAGTTGCAAACACTGCGGGGCTCCCTGTTCATGCTGCTGGTTCTCAGTCATGTACTTCATTAGATGCTCTAGATATATATTGTCACTGTCCCTTAGGTCCAGAGTGCCACAGCCTTCGATCAAGAGTGTTTGATCATCTGGGTTAGTCAGTCTTCTCCTTCTCCAGGGTGGGAAGGTTGCCTGCATTCATCACCATATTGGCACCAGAGTTCCCATGCCAGGCCCCAGGACTCACCCACACATCTGCTTTGTGGTGTCTGGATGCTTCAGTCCAATTTTAACAGGTTTCAGCCTTCCATCTGGACCCCGGATAGTCCACCCTTGTTTGTCAATATACACAAATGAAGTAGTTAGAAATGTAATTTCCCATGGATTGGGCATCATACTTAAAGGGCTTCTGTAAAACTGGAGGCCCCAACTGGGCTAACTGGCTAGTGTCAAAAGAATAGTCCCATCATAAGTGGATCCACAACAGGTCATCAGGGAGCAGTCAGCTGAGCCCGTGTCTTTAGCCAGGCCTTGCTCCAGGAGCTAAGGACAGGAGATCTGTTCTTGTTGCTGGTCTGACACCAACTGAGCTGGGTTCCTCTATTTTCTCTCTCCTAGTCTGATATTTCCCACAGGTGCAGCAGATGAGAACCACCTGAACACACAGTCAATCATTAACTCTATGTTGCCCAGTATGAGTTTTTTGTACCATCACAGTAGATAAGTTAAAAGTGTAATTGAACTTTGCCATGGATACAGTGCTCTGTTTACAAAACTGGTCTTTTCCTACCTTTTAAAGACCCACATAGTGACCAGTAAAAATTAAGCAACACTTCATTGTCAGAGTTTACAATAGGCAATGCATAATTTTATACCTTTATCTTGAGAGCAGATATGGCTCTTTTTTCTCCTGACTGATCATATCTCTAGTGCATGTAGAGGAACAGGTTTCAGAGGAACAGCCGTGTTAGTCTGTATTCGCAAAAAGAAAAGGAGTACTTGTGGCACCTTAGAGACTAACCAATTTATTTCAGCATGAGCTTTCGTGAGCTACAGCTCACTTCATCAGATGTATACCGTGGAAACTGCAGCCATGAATGTTATAATTCTTGACATCTGATTTGTGTCCATTTATTCTTTTACGTAGAGACTGTCCAGTTTGACCAATGTACATGGCAGAGGGGCATTGCTGGCACATGATGGCATATATCACATTGGTGGATGTGCAGTTTCCATGGTATACATCCGATGAAGTGAGCTGTAGCTCACGAAAGCTCATGCTCAAATAAATTGGTTAGTCTCTAAGGTGCCACAAGTACTCCTGTTCTTTTTGTAGAGGAACAGAATATCCTATTAAGTGTGTGGGTATTTGCCATGTGGACCACAGGCTCTTACTAAGCAGAATCCAAAATGAGAGAAATCTCTGAAGGCTGTATTAGCATCTTTATGTACCTGAAGGTTTTTCTCTTTTGGGCTTATGTTGACAGCTTTACAGAATTTACAGAATTCTGTTTTCTCTGGTGTGCGTATTTTTATTTATTTATTTATTTACACATACACGTTTATTATTCCTACTTTTAGAATAGAAGTTTTTAAAGCTTGGACTGTAACCATTTGAAAACAGTTTATTTACTATAAAATCAGACATGCAACAAATCTGTAAGCTTTCCCCTATCTTTCACAGACTCAGTCACTCATCTGAGTCCCAGTCCACTGTGATCATCTTATTCCTCAACTCATTCTATGGCTACTATCTAATCTGGAAAAGAACTGGAAGAGAAACCGTCAGAATGCTGAATGAAGCAGTAAATAAGCAGCTTTATGTCCAACCACTGCAGCAATCTTATGAGCTGTGCAGTCCCAAACTGTTCTAAAAATTTCTAATAGTAAAATAGAAAATAAGGCTCTAACTCAACGTAATGAAGCAAATGTCTAACTTTAAGTGCATGGGTAACCTCTTTGAAAGCGCAAATGCTTAACATTAGCCACGTGCTTTACTACCTTATTGAATTGGGGCCTATTCAAAAGTGTTTGCATAATATTATCAATAAAATAACTATTTAAAGCAACCACTCCTGCATGTTGCATGTATCCTACTTGGTAACATGGTTACGTCAGAAGCAGAATATTTTTTCTGGTATATGATTAAAATTTGAATAAAAAATGACCCTACATCTCTTAGTTGATTTAATTTTTGCAGCTTTCCATACCAAAAGCAATTCTATAAAATTAAACCAACAATAATAACAGAAGCATTTGAATTTCAAAACTCTCCCCTGATTCCACCAGGGTTTTTGTTGCAGAGCTGAAGAAGAATAAACATATTGAATTATGTGGGTTAGGTCACACTATGAGGATGCACGCACAGAAGAGATATTCTGTGAATTGCATGGATCTTCTTATTTCAACACAGAAAAGAGAGGGGTTGCTCACCTTCACATCATCATCTTCCAGCTCACAGTACTATGTGGATTGTTCCAGGCTGAGTTTGGGATGTGTATATGTTGGGGAATATTCAGCAGACCCTACCAGGTCCTATTACATGAACCCCTTACCAACACATTGGGAAGTCAAGGATAATTTAATATAGCCTAACATAGGTGTCGACTCCATGAGTGCTCTGGGGCTGGAGCACCCACGGGGAAAAATTGGTGGGTGCTCTGCACCGACCAGCAGTTCCCTGACCTGTCCCAGCCCACATCCACCTCCTCTCCCTCCCCTGAGCGCCCCGCCACATCCTGCTTCTTTCCCCTCCCTCCCAGCTCTTGCGCCATGAAACAGCTGTTTCGCGTGGCGAGCACTGGGAGGGACGGGGAAAGAGGAGGAAAGTGGTATGCTTGGGGAAGAGGTGGGGCTGGGGTGGGCATTTGGGGAGGGGTCCAATAGGGGCAGGGAGGAGGTGGAGTTGGGGCAGGGCCAGGGGTGGGAGGGCGCAAGCATCCACCGACGCCAAGGAGAGCTGGTTCCTGTGTAGTCTAGGTCTCTCAGGAGGGATCCTGGGGCTGTAGCCAGAAGGGAGGGAAACCCCAGAATGCTGACAAAAATTTATAAAATATGGCATGGCACCTGAATGGCTTCCACCAAGATGGGTCTCAAGCAAATTCCTCAAAATATGTGCAGATTTCAAGAGATCCAGAGAGGATGGAGTGCAAAGCTGCTGACTGTGCCAGAAGATCTGGGGAAAACTCTGCAAAGGAGTGTGTCACAAATATAAAGGGAAGGGTAACCACCTTTCTGTATACAGAAATATAAAACTATACAGGAACTATAAAATCCCTCCTGGCCAGAGGCAAAACCCTTTCACCTGTAAAAGGTTAAGAAGCTAAGATAACCTCGCTGGCACCTGACAAAAATGACCAATGAGGAGACAAGTTCCTTTCAAAGCTGGGTTGGCGGGGGGGCGGGGGGAGAAGCAAAGGGTCTGTCTGTCTGTGTGATGCTTTTGTCGGGACCAGGTCAGGAATGCTCTTCAGAACTCCTGTAAAAAGTTAGTAAGCAATCTAGCTAGAAATGTGTTAGATTTCCTTTTGTTAAATGGCTGGTAAAATAGGTTGTGCTGGATGGAATGTATATTCCTGTTTTTGTGTCTTTTTGTAACTTAAGGTTTTGCCTAGAGGGATTCTCTATGTTTTGAATCTGATTACCCTGTAAGGTATTTACCATCCTGATTTTACAGAGGTGATTCTTTTACTTTTTCTTTAATTAAAATTCTTCTTTTAAGATCCTGATTGCTTTTTCATTGTTCTTAAGATCCAAGGGTTTGGGTCTGTGTTCACCTATACAAATTGGTGACGATTTTTATCAAGCCTTCCCCAGGAAATGGGATGTAGGGCTTGGGGGGCTATTTTGGGGGGAAGACATCTCTAAGTGGGGTCTTTCCCTGTTCTTTGTTTAACACGCTTGGTGGTGGCAGCATAGGATTCAAGGACAAGGCAAAGTTTGTACCTTGAGGAACTTTTTAACCTAAGTTGGTAAGAATAAGCTTATGGGATCTTTCATGCAGGTCCCCACATCTGTACCCTAGAGTTCAGAGTGGGGTAGGAACCTTGACCAATTTGCATAGGTGAACACAAAAGACACAAAAACAGGAATATACATTTCATCCAGCACAACCTATTTTACCAGCCATTTAACAAAAGGAAATCTAACGCATTTCTAGCTAGATTGCTTACTAACTTTTTACAGGAGTTCTGAAGAGCTGACCTGTCCAGTTCCTGACCTGGTCCTGGCAAAAGCATCACACAGACAGACAGACCCTTGTCCCCCCACCCCTACCCCACAGCTTTGAAAGTAACTTGTCTCCTCATTGGTCATTTTGGTAAGGTGCCAGCGAGGTTATCCTATATTCTTAACCCTTTACAGGTGAAAGGGTTTTTCCTCTGGCCAGGAGGGATTTTATAGTTCTGTATACAGAAAGGTGGTTACCCTTCCCTTTATATTTATGACAGCGTGTCACAGAGTTTTCCTCACAGGGAGAGAGCAATCTGGCCCTCTATGAATATAACAAAACCATCATTCAACAATGTTACGAAAAAATACATGGTTGGAAGAATATAACACAGGAAGTAAAAGGGAATGTTTGAGCTGGTCCACAGATATGTTGGAAGGCAGAATGACCACAAACAATCCTATATTTTATTGTTTTTTTTTCTTTTGCCATTTTTTAGTGCTAGATATCTCCTACTTTCTGCTTTACAGTCCTGTGAGCATGGTTTTATTACACTGTTACTGTAAAATAAAATATATTGTATTTAGTTCTTATTTTACCTCATCATTCTTGTACAGGTGACAGATAGTATGACTGTTGAAGGGCTGGCAGGATTTGCACATACCCTTTTATACAACTGTATAATACAGATCCTGCATCAAGCCTGTAATATATAGGAAAGTCCAATTAACACAATGCACCAGGAAATAATATACAACAAAATATTAAATGTTTTTTCCTTTGTTTACACAGAATATCATTTAATGCACTTTTTAGAGACAGGCCCTAATCATTACCTTTACGTCATTATAGTGCAGATCCTCCAATAAGTAGAGATTTACAGTCTACTGAGTCTTCATGAAGATTTGTTGTCTTAACAGGGGAACTACATGGATGCAACAGTCCATCCATGCACTAAACATTGAAGGGCTAGGGTCAGTGTTATGAGTCTCTGTAGCAGACAGAGTGAAAGTCTCTTAAAAAGAGTACTGCTAGTTTTTTTAAAAAGCAATTAAAAATAATCAAAAATGTTTGTATTGGAAGTAGGAAAGTTTCCTTACTAAGGAGGCTATAGGATGATGCAGTCATGAAGCAGCCCCTAGCCAAATTCATTAACTACCTAACATTTTCTTATTAACCTAAAGGACAACAAAAAACAAATAATTCAAGAGTGCCCATAAAATGATAATGGAAAACAAGAACAATCATAGCAATAAAGAATGTGAAAACAGATATAGTTGTCCAGCCACAGACAAAATATCACACAATCAAGTAAGAAGAAGAAATAATTTCATAAGGAGAGTCTGTGAAAGGAAGCAATGTTGGGCCTTGCTTAGTGATTCATTTTGTCACCTTTCGTGAAACATGAATCACTGCTAAGTGGCAAATATTGGCAATTACATACTACATGGAAAGAGTATTTTATTTAAAAAAAATGGGCCTGCTGCAATTAAGGAAATTTCTTATGTATATAACTGTAAAATAGATTCTTGTAACAGTAAGTAGCAAGTGACAATTTGTATACAGCATTAACATGAACATTCTTTTGATTCTTTGGATTCCCCTGATTCCATGACTGTGTGATGACTTGGCAGCAAGAAACAAGCGACTTCATTACTCTTTGCAGAAGTTCATTAAATCAGTGTTAAGGGAAATACCCACAAGTAATATAGCTGGTTTGAGTGGAAGATTGAATCCAGTTGTTTGAAAAATTCTGGTCTTGACCAGTCATCAAATATTTGAAATATAAGGGTAAGACTAATAAAGATGTAATGAAGAAGCCTATGCAATACAGTTCTTTCAGCACTCAGAAGACAGGATATAGTTAATTTTATTTAATTTACTAGGACTAGAGTATAATCTAAAAAGTAATTTTGGTTGAAACTCCTGTCTTACAAGAGATGTGGAGCAAATGCTATTCAATCAGAATCTGAAATATTTAATTGCAGGTCCCTGTATTCTAGATATTTAACCTCTGTCTTTTATTATTGTTCCTCAGAGATCAAATCACCTTGTAAACTCTTCATTCATCCTTCACCAAAAAGATATTCTCTGATTTCCTTTGTGAGTTACAGTGCAATGCACTGAGATGCGTGTGTTGTGTTTTATTATTTTTTTTTAATGAGTTATGAAGTATCTTGCTTGAATGTAGTGAAACAAAGAGCAAGTACCACCCATCATTTCCCAGATATTTGGGATTATTCTTAAGGAGCCATTCAGAAAAAGGTGTCTGTAACAGATGCTATTCTGATAGTGTGGCATACTTGTCATAGATATAAAGGGGAGGGTAACCACCTTTCTGTATACAGAACTATAAAATCCCTCCTGGCCAGAGGCAAAACCCTTTCACTTGTAAAGGGTTAAGAAGCTGGGATAACGTCGCTGACACCTGACCAAAATGACCAATGAGGAGACAAGTTACTTTCAAAGCTGGAGTGGGGGGGAGTAGGGAGAAACAAAGGGTCTGTCTGTCTGTGTGATGCTGTTGCCGGGACCAGGTCAGGAATGCTCTTCAGAACTCCTGTAAAAAGTTAGTAAGCAATCTAGCTAGAAATGCGTTAGATTTCCTTTTGTTAAATGGCTGGTAAAATAGGTTGTGCTGAATGGAATGTATATTCCTGTTTTTGTGTCTTTTTGTAACTTAAGGTTTTGCCTAGAGGGATTCTCTACGTTTTGAATCTGATTACCCTGTAAGGTATTTACCATCCTGATTTTACAGAGGTGATTCTTTTACTTTTTCTTTAATTAAAATTCTTCTTGTAAGATCCTGATTACTTTTTCATTGTTCTTAAGATCCAAGGGTTTGGGTCTGTGTTCACCTATGCAAATTGGTGAGGATTTTTATCAAGCCTTCCCCAAGAAAGGGGGTGTAGGGCTTGGGGGGATATTTTGGGTGGAAGACGTCTCCAAGTGGGCTCTTTCCCTGTTCTTTGTTTAACATGCTTGGTGGTGGCAGCATAGGTTTCAATGACAAGGCAAAGTTTGTACCTTGAGGAAGTTTTTAACCTAAGCTGGTAAGAATAAGCTTAGGGGGTCTTTCATGCAGGTCCCCACATCTGTACCCTAGAGTTCAGAGTGGGGAAGGAACCTTGACAATACTAAAATTAGGAGCAAAATTATTTGTTAATAAAATTTTCATTTTCAATTAGGATAAAAGGGGAAAAAACCCTTAGACTATCTTTATTAGTAACTATTTGTAATCCAGTAGTGTCTACAGGAACACATAGTCCCTGTGGCTATTATTTTGCAAGCTATAGCCCCGATCCTGTCAACATTTATGCATGGTTTAAACTTCATACATGTACATGGACCCATTGAGTGAACAGAGCTACTCATGAGTTTACAGCTAATCACATGTTTAAGTCTTTGTAAGTTTGGGGCCAAAGATCATATCATTACATTATACCAAAAAGAACCAGCATCAGTATACAGTATATAAGTGAGTATACAAGTGAGTATACAAATGTGTGAGTATACAGTTTAACTCTAGCAGAGTCTACTGGGATTGTATGCATATCAAGCCATTTAAGGGCCTGATCTGACATCCACTGATGGCAATGGATCATACCATCAGGACTCAGCAGTCCAGAGGCTCACTGATTGAATATTGATGGGATGTATTTAGGCTGCAGTTCAGAAAAGGATCTAAGCACATACTTAAATCTATCCCTATTAAGTATTTAAAAAACCTGATTAAAGATAATAACTAATAGAGAAAAGTATAATTTGAACTGTATTTTAACCCATCCAAATGTTGTATGCATGCACTCATATTACCCAGTAATCCAGTTCTATATGTAAGTAACCTATCCTCATCATTACTGACCACTCCCCCAATCTTTGCAGCATTTGAAAACTTTACCAAAAAATATTGTACATTCCTTCCAGATCACTGATAAAAATATTGACTAACATTCAAAAACAATTTCTTGCAGGACTCTACTAGAGACATTCCCATTGGATTACAATTTCCTATTAACAATTATGTTTTGAGATCTATCAGTTAACCAGTTTTTAATCCATTTAATATGTGTTATATTGATCACATGACTGGTTTGGAGGGCTCCACTTGCAACTGCCTGGCCAGCATGACCTCAGGACTGGTAATCAGAAGGGATTAACCTCATTTTATTCAGTAACAACAACAGAAGCAGGACGGAATGATATTCCTAAACAAGCACTAACTTAGGGAACACATCAATGCCACTGGAAATAGAAATATGAGAGAATAATCTTCCTCACTTAAAGATAAGGATATATTCTTAATGACTCCTAGACTGAAGTTGGATATGCTTTCTTCTTTTTAAGAATGCATGCATTAAATAGATGTTTAAAACAAAAAGAAAAGGAGTACTTGTGACACCTTAGAGACTAACCAATTTATTTGAGCATAAGCTACACGAAAGCTCACGAAAGCTTATGCTCAAATAAATTGGTTAGTCTCTAAGGTGCCACAAGTACTCCTTTTCTTTTTGCGAATACAGACTAACACGGCTGTTACTCTGAAACGTGTTTAAAACAGAATATCATAAAATGAGATTAAAACTATAAAATGTAATAAATTTTAATCTATTCTTCTGCAAGCAGATAACTAGAGTACTCATGAAGTACAGTATTATGTTTAGTAAGTATTTCTCCAGAATTATAATATTACTACTCAGAGACTATTTCAAATGACCTCATCATTATCTGGAGCCAGGGCAGAACACATATAGTTGTTCACAATTTCACTGTTCACACCACTTTGGAATTGCTTTAACCACAGTCAAGTGTTTCTGTAAACACATTCTGGTGCAATATTAATCTGTATGCTATTGCTCTACAGTCCTGCAGGATTGCACTTTGCCATGAAACATGGAAAGTTCATTACTTAATTAAGTGCCTCCTTGTCCAATCTTGTTTGAGGCCTCTTGATGTTTTCATAATTTTATTAATAATATTACAAGAGAAGGATAAAAAAATGTGGAAGACTCATTCTCTCTCCAATCATTTACATTTTTCAGAAACATCAAAGGGATACAAAAGCTCGTTGCAAATGCATTCAAAATCCCTGTTGAAGCTGGCACTGTTATTGATATAAGTATTTTTGGAGTTTCTTATCCATGATTTTTTTTCTGAAAAAGAAGAAGAGTGCAGCTGTATTTTACCAAATGCATGAATAAAAAAGATGTTTTAAATGCAGTAAGCAGCATTTCTAAGAATTCAGAAATAACACACACGGTACAGTAAATGTTACTGAAAACCAAATATGTAAAATAATTAGACTGCTACAAAGTTGGTAGACTTTACTAACATTATAGTTGCTTCTCCACCTCCTTGCCCTTCCCCCCCCACCCCCACCGTTATCACCACTTGCAACCATTTATACATGTAGATAAATCTCTTGCAAAGTGGTACAGTCACATTGGATCCATAGCTTTAATTAATTCCTCCATAGGGATCGTAGCCTCAGTCCTAACACTGTGTATTGGATTATGCCAATCCATCTCAATGGCATCTGGCTTTGGCAAGCTGAAAAGAAATAATGCAAATAGTTAGCTGTTGAATCCAGGAAACTGGCCACAGCTTTCTGTCTGCAAGAGATTCATTCTCTGGTGTTTGCCCCCTCCTTTCTCTCATCTTTTACCAAAGAAGATGACAACTTCCCTGCCCACCACTTCTGTCCAAGTCCCTATTATGAGAAGAAGTAAATCTACTCATTTGTGTTGTAATAAATGCAGATACAGCAAAATGTCTCAGACGTTACCTACAAATACAAAGCAAAAAATAAATAACTAAGTAAATACAGTGTTACTATCCTAGAATATACTAAAAGTGCATTACATATCAAAGTGTTAAATAGTGCCTAGTTCAATTTTATGCAAGACATACAGGTGCTATCATAATGTTGTTAATAATGTCACAACAGATGGATAAAAAACAGTAAAACTCATTCTCTCTCCACCATTTACCTTGTCCAGAAACTATTTTTAAACATCAAGGAGAAACAAAAGAGTGTTTTATTTACATATTTATTTGACTTTTAATAGCCCATAGTATGTTTTACAACCATGTGCTAAAGTATAATAAAAATAATTATTTCCTTAAAACATACACAATATTTCAGAGCTGCAATACTATGTGTATGGAGGTAATTAGAGTATTTTAATATAAATTTTCTGTTAGACTCCCAGACTTGTTATATTTTATTTCTTTTTTTTTAAACAATGTTTTCCACTTTGTAGGCCTATTTCTGATATTTATCAAGGTTTTTATGTTTTTGTGACAGAGGGGGAATATGTCTGTATCAAATTCTGAACTCCATCTTTGTTTGTGAACTCCATTTTTGTTTTGTGTCTTCCATTTTGTCTAATAACTGCCAGATTGTGTTCTTGTGTGGTAAAACAAGCCTGGCATTGACAAGGCCAGTCGATTCCAGACATTGTCCTGTTCAGAAGAAGTGTGAGACACCATGGAAAAGATTTTCAATGAGAGAGCTACCAAGGACCATGAACTCTGATTGTCTTTCAGCTACCAGCCCATCCACTAGAAAAATTAACTGTCTACACAAAGCCTGTCTGGTGGAAGGGACTAGAGTTCCTCAATATCGCACATGACCAAATGAATTAGAAGCTATATTTAAGGGGGAATGTTCTCTGTGAAAATGTTGTGGGGAGGGGAAGGCATCCACTGCCAGATACCAGAAGAAAGAGAGAGGGCAGGAGTGGTCTGCCTTACCTGAAACACTGATGGGACACCAGACACACAGAAGGAGTCAGATCAGATGTAGGGGGAGTTATGTTAGGAATGTTTGTTGTTTTTTTCAAATATTTGTAACTCTAGCACTTTCAAAAGTAAAAGTGACTTTGTGGTTAAGAAATTCCTTTGCTGTGCTTGCTTGCCACATATTCCCTGAAGGTCAGAGAGCTCATGGGGAAGTGGAGATCTGAGACAGCATGTAAACTGAGCAACTGGAAGCCCAGGAGGACTGAGGCATTTGTTCCAGGATAAGATGGCTGGTCTGCAGAACCCCATGTCTCAAGGAATGGGTACAGACATGACATCTGCACCTGGGACTGTACCTCAGAGACTCCTAGCTCAGAGCAGTGACCCAGTTTGACCTAGTCCTAATTGGTTTAGGAGCATGTGGGATCCAGCAGTTGAGTCCATTCACAAGAGACCGGTGTCCGCCCAGAGAAGAGGACTGGGCTAGATTGTGACAGACATCACAGAATGGGTTAATTTACAAAATGATCTGAACACAGCGTTTTTGGTGACTCACTTTTGATGCAGCATGACACAAGGCATCATGGTGGAGTGTGGGTATATAAGAAGGAAAAGCTTTTCTTGGTATGGTGTTAAAGCTCCAGAGTTATTACAACTTTAAATATTATTTAAATCTTATTTGTACAATGATATTAAGACACAAGGAAAAATGAACTAAATTACAAAAAACAAAAACAAAAATTGGCTTCCTAGTGAGAGGGTGTTTCCCTCACATCTGATCATATTTATGGCCAGAGAGAAAAATACTTAAACATTTTAGAAAAGAAATATATGGGGCCAAATTCAGACATGATGTGTGTGTATGGGGGGCGGGGGGAGCTGTAAGCTGTACAAACATTGAGTGGAGGTCTAGAGGTGAAATCCATTGACTTCAAAGTAACCAGGATTTAATTATGCTGTTGTAACACACACATTTGGAAACTCAGAAGAAGATTTAATTCTACCAACCTAGATGCGCTTCTGAATTTGGCCTAAGGAATTCACAAACCTTTCCAGCTTGTTGTAAAGATGCTTGCATTTTTAAGTGCCTGTGAAATATATGCAGGCTTCTTAAAGTCTCAAAAGAAGGTCACTGAAGGTAAGTCTGCTGCCCCTCTGGTCACTAAGGTCACCAAAGAACAAAATGATGCACACAGAAGGGTGTTTAGCTAAACTTCATATAAATGCTATTCCCTGGTCCCTCCTAGCTGGCAATCAAAAGTTGTGGTCTCATGTGATTATTGTGTATGGTGTTCTTTCCTGTGGAGCAAAACCAAACTATGTTCCTATTCCCTTAAACTGATAATGGCCTTGATTGTGAGGCAGATAGATGAAGGTACGAGTGCTCATAAAGTAGATCATTTATCTTGCTCCTATGCAGTCAGTGCATAGAAAGTAGTATCAGAAACTGACACTGTGTCTTATGACTTCCACAAGCTGCAAATTCATATTAGCAGAGTACAGGCATAAAGAAGTGTCATTAGTCAAGTACATAGTTATTTCAATATTGACCCTAGCTTTTGCGGAAATTACAGTGCAGTTTGTGTTAGACACACAACAACTTTAAGGTAAAAATGGAAATTATAAGTGAAAATGAGCTACAGTGTCCAGGTTTTCTACTAATAATCATATTAATAACTCATGTTACAGATATAAGGAGGCATTAAATGAAGGAAGAAAAAGTGATGTCAGTCTCCAAAAAATCACCTCTCCACATCCATGTTCCTGTCATTCTCCATTATTCTCCACACGTTTTCATGCTTCTCTCCTAAAAATAAAGTTAGATTGTAGGTCATATGGATTTTCTGAAGCTTATCTACTGTGATGATACTCTGGTGGCTATCTCCTAGGCAGAGGTTTGGTACAAACTTTATGTAAATAGGACATCTGGATTATATGTGGGAAATCCTCCTGTGATAATCCTCATTTCACTGTTCTTGATTTGGTTTATACGTAGACAAATTTATGTCCTGAATTAGCCCTCCATAACTGTGGCTTGTTTCTGCATCAAGGGCTACCACTGAGTCCATCTAGCCCATAGATTAGCTCCAGACTATGTTCCTTCCCTGGTATTGTTTCAGCAGCTATTAAATTATTACACTACTATTATGGATTTAAAGACTACATTTTTTATACTCCTGTGGTTTCCACATCCTTCTTTCTAACTTCAAACCCATTCCTAAATCCCTGTGTAAGAGCATCCAAACTGAATGGAAAGGATTCCTTTCAGAGTTCCTCAGAGCCAATTCTTGATCAGGTGTGTTAAGTGATTTGAACTTCAAAATTCTTCTCCTGTGGCTGCATGTGTTTTCTCAATAGGACTCTGAACCATGGGGCAGCTTTAGTTTCATAGTTTTTCTTTGTTTTTCCACTCACTTCTCTATACTTGACAGACTTTGTTAGAAGCCTTCCTTCCACCACCACCACCACCTTCACACACACATACCACAGACTGCTATTGCTTCATTAACTTACATTACAGTTGGTATCCAGAGGGATACATTGGAGGGTAACTTTCTGAGAAATATGACCGTCTCTGTTATGATTTGGGTCTCTCCTCCTTTCCCATCCATCATATTTTTGTCTATATTTGAATATTATGTAGCACATTTTCAGTATAGGAGAAAATAATTAGAGTTGTCTAGATATATCAAAAGACATGTCCTATTTCTGCATACACAGAAATCCCTTAATGGAAAACAGAGTAAAATGCATAATAAAGCTCGGATGAGCAAGATATTAGATATTGACTTTATTAAGTCTGGAGAACTGGGGTGGGAGGTTGGAGGAGGTTTTGCTTTGGTTTGCTGCAGTGCTGAATTGGATGTTAGCCAACAGTGAAGGAAAAAGGAATACCGTTCTGTGATACAATAACTCTGTGGAAGTGATTGAATAGTGAGTACCAACAGTGATTGCAATTTTTCTGTTCACTAGCTAAAAAATCTGAGCACAATTTCTGAAAGGTGAAACTACAGATCAAAATGATTTTCTACATTAGTAAATGCTTCTAATTTCAAAAGACAAGACAGTTTCTGAAATTTCCTAGGAAAGTCCCATTCAGTGCAATACAGAAAAAATGATGTAAAGGAGATTTTAAAAAAAGATCAGAGTATCATTTAAACACTAAGACATGACTATTCTAGGGGAAAAAATAGAAAGGTACTGACCTGAAGTGATGTGAAGAAAGAGTTCATTGGCAGTAAAACCAAGACTAATATAAAAAGAAAAAATAAAGTACTTAATTGCTCACTGAGGTCTCTGTTCAGCAATAGAATTGGCTTTCTGCAACTACTAGAAATCAAGGCTGGGCAGGTTTCTATAATAAATAATATCTACCTCTTACATGGAGCTTTCCATCATTAGATCTCAAAGTGTTTCACAATCTTTAATATATTTAGCCTTACAAGATCCCTATGAGATATGGATTCTTATCACCATTTTACAGGTTGAAACTGAGGAATACAGAGTCTAAGGCACAGATCCACAGAGACTTAGGCATTATGACACTAAGCATCCCAATGTCTAACTTTTAGGTGCCTAGAAAATTACTGGAACACCAAAGTGATCCACAAAGCCTGAGTTAAGTGCCTAGGCTCCCTACACAATGAATAGAGAGATAGGCACCTTAGAATATGATCCACAGAGACCAGCATACTAGGTAGGGACCTACGGTAATTAAGTTAGCCAGTGGCAGATGCCAATGAGTGAAGTGAATTCTAAGCCCTGCCTCTCTCACAGAGCCTGCGTATCTCTTCCTGTGATCCCCTCTCCCAGAATCCGATGACTAAAGTGCCTAAGTCACTTCTTGTGAGAACAAGTTATGCACCTGTCTCACTCTACACAAAATTGTCAGGGGCAGGAGAGATGTGGAAAAGAGAAAGTGCCCTTTTAGCATCTTGAACTCAGAATGTGGGAGAATCCGATTCAATTCCCCTTCTACTTGAGAAGGAATTTGAACAGGGATCTGCCACCTCTCAGGGGAGTGCCTGAACCAGTGGACTATAAAATGCTTCTAACTCTTTTGCTGACCCAATTAATATTAAATCATTCAATTATTTAATTAAAGTGGAACGATTTCTGTAGGAGAGACTGAGTGAGCCCTATATAAGAACATACCAGTGATGAGAACACTCACATGAGAAGTAGCAAAGCCCTGTTCAATCCTTTCTTCTCATCAGGCAGAGGGGAGAATTGAACTGGGGAGGCCTCCCACATTCCAGGTAAGTAACCCAGCCACTGGGCGAAAGGTTATGGGGTGGGACATCTATTCCCCTTCAGCCATTTTATGTGGAGGTAGGCAGCCTCCAAGAATACCTACTGGATTGGGCCCCACAGGCAAGATAGGCAGGCGGATGCCTATCTTCCCCTAGTTTGTGGATTTCAATGGGGATTAGGCAGGACATAGGCATCTGGACACCTAGAATGAGGATGCTGTGCACATGTCCACAGACAGAAACTAGGTGCCAAGCGAGTTTAGGTGTTTACAGGGTTAAGTGACAGCTGAATGGGTGTATTGTGGATCACAATGGAGCCTAAAATGGGACTGCTCTGTGGATCTGGGTCAGAATTACTTTCCCAAGGTCACACAAGAAGTCTAGAATGGAAAAGGTAATTGAACTTGGGTCTCCCAAATTAAAGGCTTGTGTCCTAACCTCTATAATTCATCCCAAACCTAATTTAGAAACACTAAACTCAGTGGTAGGTGAATTTGCTCTGAGCAACAAAGAGGCTTATTCCATGTCCCTTTGTGATGATATATGAACTAAAATGTTGGAAATAGCAGTCATGGAATGTCAGGGTAGCTCCAGAGGGAATGAAATGACCACTTCTTTCTGATTTGTCAGATGAATATACATTTTGAGACAGATCCTCAGCTTCTGCAAATTAATGTAATTCCACTGAGGTCAGTGAAGCTACATTGATTTACACCAGCTAAAGTTTTGACGCTTTTTAAAAAATATCAGCACGTAGAATCATAGAACCTTAGAATATTAGGGTTGGAAGGGACCTCAGGAGGTCATCTAGGCCAACCCCCTGCTCAAAGCAGGACCAATCCCCAACTAAATCAACTTGCTCATCACTTAATTTGCTTAGTAATATGTGAGCATTATGCCATTTTAGGTATGGACACTTCTGACTAATTAGACTTTGTGAGCCTCAAGGTTAAAAAATGCCAATGTTCAGAGCAATTATAATTAGCTCTAGCTCCTATTTGTTCTTTGCTTTTCTAATACAACATAACTAAGGCCTGATCCTACAAAGTGCTGAGCACTTTCTACAAGCTGTTGATTACCTTTAGTTCTCTTTGACATGTCTTGCAGAACTGTGTCCATAATTCGGCAACTGTTTATTGTTATGAGCGTAATTCAACTCCTTCAGTTACATTATGACATTACCTAGAATAAGAAAGAACAAGAAACATGGTAACGTGAGAATCCAAAATCAATTACTTTCCAACAGTTTTCTTTTTTAGTGGATATTTCTGGTAAAAAAAAAATAAAAATAAAAAGGAGACTGTTAATACCAAAACATGATATTCTAGTGTCTGTTGCCCAAGATTTTTTTAAAAATGAGTACCTAGAATTAGGCTTTTAAATCCATAAATAAATGGCCTGTCCTTCAAAAATGCTGAGCAATGAGCAGCTATCACTGAGGCCAATATGAGCTACTTTGTGCTGAGAATTTCTGATAATCAGGTCACGTATTTAGGCACATGATTATGGATTTAGGAGCTTTAATTTGGGTCACGATTTTTTTTTTTTTTAAATCCAACCATTTTTTTAAATCCAACCATCCATTATGTGAATGTCTCCTGACATAAAGGTTGATGTTGTAACAATATGGAGGTCATGGAAAATAAATGATCATGTGTCTGATTATACAGATGATTTCACAATGGCTTGTTTAAAAATTAGCACTTTCCCCAAAAGTGAGATTACAGAATATTAATTTCAATAATGTTAAGATTAATTAAAATTAAGAGTTCAGAGTTTATTACATTCTATCATTTTACACCACATTTACAATATTTGTTGTCTTGAGACTGCTGGGTAATACATTTGTCTTAATTTTCTTGTCAAGCAATGCAATTGAAATGATCTTTAATTAATCTTTAATTAGCCAATTCACAATTTTCTACAGAAAATCCAGTCACATAAATATTCAAATATTATGGGAAGGATTATATTTAATAACCCTTAGACAATATGCCTCTTCTTCTCCTAAACAGAGAACAAAAATATTTTGCTGCTTTATTTGCATTGAAGTTTGTTTTGATCCTGCTAAATTGGTGAAGTATCACTTGGAGGAGAAAAGCTTGAATTTTGCTAAAAAGTTAGCTATTATTTTCAGGATTAAGCAGTACTTTGTACACTGATTGTGATACACAAATGTGAGCTTTGCATGTGCTGGTGAATGGTTAGCAAAGCCTTTTTTATACATTTCAGCAGAAAAAAAGAGCTTCTGTACAATAGATTGCTGATTCCGTATAAAAGAGCAGCTAGCAATAACTTCTACTCTTGCTAGAGAGGCATGAGAAAGTCAAGGACAAACTCACTGAGTGTATTTGGATGGAAAGCATGTGTGTATTTAATAGGCTCAATGGAGGCACATAATTTGTTTTGATGATATAGGATATAGAAATATCTGAAAAGGTCTGACAGATATTCCAAGTAACTGTTTTACAGCCTAAGAGGATCTTTTACTATGTTATGAGATATTATATGGGACATAAACTCAAATGGCATATAATATAACATGCAACTGATTTCCCATGGTATGATGTGATATGTATCCTCACGAGCAATACACCCCCAGACTCATTTCCACCATTTAATTTTATGAGTATTTAAACTATCATAGGGAAAATAAGAGGGGTTTTATAAAAAAGTTACAATTTGTATTTTTTTTAATCTGCTGCCACTGGTTACTTCCACAGGAATTATTAATATTTTTTAGCTAACAACACATCAGTGTGGCTGATGTTATTAGGCCCTGTGATGGTGTCCCCTGAATAGATATGTGGGCACAGTTGGCAACGGGCTTTGTTGCAAGGATAGGTTCCTGGGTTAGTGGTTCTGTTGTGTGGTATGTGGTTGTTGGTGAGTATTTGCTTCAGGTTGTCTGTAGGCAAGGACTGGCCTGTCTCCCAAGATTTGTGAGAGTGTTGGGTCATCCTTCAGGATAAGTTGTAGATCCTTGATAATTCATTGGAGGGGTTTTAGTTGGGGGCTGAAGGTGATGGCTAGTGGCGTTCTGTTATTTTCTTTGTTAGGCCTGTCCTGTAGTAGGTGACTTCTGGGAACTCTTCTGGCTCTATCAATCTGTTTCTTCATTTCCGCAGGTGGGTATTGTAGTTGTAAGAATGCTTGATAGAGATCTTGTAGGTGTTTGTCTCTGTCTGAGGGGTTGGAGCAAATGCGGTTGTATCGCAGAGCTTGGCTGTAGATGATGGATCCACTAACCCAGGAACCTATCCTTGCAAAAAAGCCCGTTGCCAACTGTGCCCACATATCTATTCAGGGGACACCATCATAGGACCTAATAACATCAGCCACGCTATCAGAGGCTCGTTCACCTGCACATCCACCAATGTGATATATGCCATCATGCGCCAGCAATGCCCCTCTGCCATGTACATTGGTCAAACTGGACAGTCTCTACGTAAAAGAATAAATGGACACAAATCAGATGTCAAGAATTATAACATTCATAAACCAGTCAGAGAACACTTCAATCTCTCGGTCACGCAATTACAGACATGAAGGTCACTATCTTAAAACAAAAAAACTTCAAATCCAGACTCCAGTGAGAAACTGCTGAATTGGAATTCATTTGCAAATTGGATACTATTAATTTAGGCTTAAATAGAGACTGGGAGTGGCTAAGTCATTATGCAAGGTAGCCTATTTCCCCTTGTTTTTTCCTACCCCCCACCCCCCAGACATTCTGGTTAAACTTGGATTTGTGCTGGAAATGCCCCACCTTGATTATCATGCACATTGTAGGGAGAGTGGTCACTTTGGATGAACTATTAACAGCAGGAGAGTGAGTTTGTGTGTGTGGTTTTTTGAAAAAGGGGGGGGGGTGAGAAAACCTGGATTTGTGCTGGAAATGGCCCACCTTGATTATCATGCACATTGTAAAGAAAGTGGTCACTTTGGATGGGCTATTACCAGCAGGAGAGTGAGTTTGTGCGGGGGGGGGGGGGGGGGGGGCGGAGGGTGAGAAAACCTGGATTTGTGCTGGAAATGGCCCACCTTGATTTTCATACACATTGTAGGGAGAATGGTCACTTTGGATAAGCTATTATCAGCAGGAGAGTGGGGTGGGAGGAGGTATTGTTTCATGGTCTCTGTGTATATAATGTCTTCTGCAGTTTCCACAGTATGCATCTGATGAAGTGAGCTGTAGCTCACGAAAGCTTATGCTCAAATAAATTGGTTAGTCTCTAAGGTGCCACAAGTACTCCTTTTCTTTTTTCAGGTAAGACCTGTTGTAGCCCGGGCCCTATCTAAGAGTGAAATTCCACTCAGGGATAGGTAAATGCCTGAGGACTAACACTGGAAAGGGTGCACTCAGAGACAACATAAAAGTGACAAAAGTGCAGCTAGCCTGGTAATCACAACACTAGGTATGTACCTACATACATTTAAATTAAAGCAAATCAAGTTAATCTAAGATAAATAATTTATTTCTACTGAGGAGTCATATAGGGCTACAAAGAAATGTTAAGATTCTGAAGTCTACCTGTCTAGGTACTTTTCATACCTTGGAGATTGGGAGGTGAGGGCAGCTCTGTCCCTCAGTCAGTGCACAGGATGGTTTGTGCTCTGAGGATGAATCAGGGATGTGTAACAAAAGGATTCTATTGTCTATCGAACCTCTGCTTCCTTTAGTGCAGACGCTGGAAGGTATGTAGTGAATGAAGCAGGGGACGGAAGAAAGAGAAATGTTAGTCTCAAGGCAGTCTTAAGGCAGTTGAATGTTGTTCTAGAGCAGGGATGGACAAACTTTTTTGCCTGAGGGCCACATCACAGTTCCGAAACTGTATGGAGGACGGGCAGAGAAGGCTGTGCCTCCCCAAACAGCCTGGCCCCCGCCCTCTATCTGCTCCTCCCACTTCCCACCCCCTGACTTGCCCCCCTCAGAACTCCCAACCCATCCAACTTCCCCTGCTCCTTGTACCCTGACCGCTCCCTTCCTGGGACCCCCCCGCCCCAAACCCCCCCGCCCCGAACCCCACCTCCTATCCAACCCTGACTGCTCCTTGTCCCCTGATTGCCCCGACCCCTATCCACACCCCAGCCCGCTAACAGGCCCCCCGGGACTCCCAGGCCTATCCAACTGCCCCCTGCTCCCTGTCCCCTGACTGCCCCCCTTATCCAACCTCCCACTCCCCACCTCCTTACCATGCCATTCAGAGCACCAGGACTGGCAGCCGCGCCGCCCGGCCAAAGCCTGCCCCATTGCTGTGCAGTCTAGAGCATCGGGGCAGGCCAGCGGCTCTTGCAGCCATGCTGCCTGGCAGGAGCTCACAGCCCCACCATCCAGAGTGCTGGTGGCACTGCGAGCTGAGGCTGTGGGGGAGTGGAGACAGCAGGGGAGGGCTAGCCCCCCCAGCCAGGAGCTCAAGGGCCGGGCAGGACGGTCCTGTGGGCTGGATGTGGCCCGCGGGCCATAGTTTGCCCACCTCTGTCCTAGAGAGTTAGATTCTATTCAATTTCACCCTCCTGTATTGCTTTTTCACAGGAAGGCTTGTCAGATGTTTTGGGACATATTATAAGCAGGGTTGGTAGCCCTGCCAATTACTGAGTTCCCAACACTTCTCATTATAAGTCCGTTTTGAGTTGCTTATGACTTTGGCAAAATTTAACCATTTGAATTGAAATGGCTGAATGTTTTTGGAAAATTTCAGCTAGCATGGTTCAGCCGTTTCTGATAATGAGTCTAGGGAAAAGTGTTGCTTTACAATTTTTTTTAATTGGCAAACTTTGCTATGTCAAGCTCTAGCAACCCTATGCTCTGGAACAAGGATATGGATATTTATCTGAGGGTGGCCTTTGCACCAAGGAGGTGCATTTTGCTGTTCCTGCAATATTAATAATTATTTTAGCATTTGTGTGTGTGTGTGTGTGTGTATAACCCAAAGTTGTCAACTAATGCATATTGAAGAAAGGAAGTTGAATATATCAGGCTTTTGGAACTCAGAGTTATGTACAGTATCCTAGGTAATGCTACACTCTGTTCCCCTACATATATTATTGTAAAATGTTTAATGCACAAAAATTCCTGATTTTCCCACTGGCACTAATGGACTGAAAGGCCTCTTTTGAAGTCCACACTTATAGTAATCAGAATGGTAGCCATGTTAGTTTGTATCAGCAAAAACAATGAGGAGTCATCATTGTTTTTACTTATTGTAATGTTATCTGTTCTTTAGTCAAGGTGTTCTAAAGACCTGCTAGGAATCTAAAGCCATCACTACTTTCCATAGATCAATAGATGAGTCCCTTTTATGCTTTCACTGTCTTAATGCTGCAGAACATCATTTCCCAGTACCTTTTTTTTCTTTGTACATTTGTACATTTACCCTCATACCCCTCCTTTCCCTTGTGTTGACTCCCTAAACATCTCTCAACCGTGTAGGCACATTTAAAAGTTGAATAAAAACCCCATATGTAAGTCTTTGAGTCAGCTATAAATGGAGTGAACTAGAGGTTTTCTGGTTCACTAAAAATCTTTTCCAGGGTTCACTAGCTCCTTTGTGCATTCTGATATAAAGTTGGTGTCCGGTGCCAGTCTGTAAAGGTTGCCTGGCAGCATCTGTTATGAGTGGCATAAAAACTGGAAGCAAGTGATTCTTTTATCTCCAGGAGGAAGTTTGAAAGTGCAGGTGAATCCTCTGTCAGGTAATTCATTGCCTTTATCCAGGAACACCACCTACAAAGACCCAGGAGAAATAGAAAATAGATCCTAACATAAATCTAATGCTTTTAAGAAGACAAATGATGATACGCTTTTACCTCCTCCAAAAGCTTAAGTGATAGATAAATCAGTCCCAGAATATTACATAAAAAGGTGTAGTGCTACAAGGATAATTCAAAACTGGAAAATGAGCACTTGTGGCTCAATAGGTACATGACAATAACTGGTAAGAAGTGATAAAATAATAGTTGCACTGTGTTTTTTATAATTAATATAATTACTCTGCACCTACAGTATGTATATAGATCTTTAAAACATCAGTTTTGGGAGCCATGTTTTTGTGATGGCATATACAACCATTGTGTAAATGTAGGAAGTTTAATGGTTTTTAGAGTTCATTGTTTTTTGGTTGTTTACTTATCTGTATTTGAACAGGGAGAGTGGGCAAGTCAGAATTTTATATTCAGCAATCAGTACCATCATAATAAAGTCAGCTTCTAAAAGTTATCAGTATATTTTAGGCAGATTAAAACATTATGACACCAAAAAAGAAAAAAAAAAAGATTCATCTTAAAGTCTGAAATCGTACTTGGTAGAACAAGCTTATGGTACATGTACTGCTCCTTCATTTCTACAAAAAATTAGACAGTAGAAAAAGACACAAATCCTACAGCTGGTCGATATAAATCTTTCCCTACTGTATATATTCCTGAAATGTGCATATGTTCATCTAACTGACCTATTATTATTTATAGAAAATATTTATCTTATGATAACACTGGAAAATCCTAATGGCATACTGGGACCCCAATGTGCCAAGTTCTGTACAAGTATAGGGAAAAAAAGACAATTCCCTTCCAAAGAGTTTTTACAATCTGAAAGACACAAACAGATGAAGGGTAGGGAATGGGGATACACGTAGACACAAATGAGCATGCTGAAGAATTGGTATAGCTTTGTTCGTTATATGTGGTGGTGATGTATTTTGGTTATTTGTTTTTAAATGATCCATGGAAGTAGGGAGTGAGGAGAAGAGAAATAGTTATGTGTTTGATCCAAGACTACTGAAGTCAATGGAAAGACTTTCATTGACTTCAATGGGTTTTGGAACAGACCACACCTGTCTAGACATGATCAGTATGCAGGGTTTTGTAGCCTATTGAAAACATTCCAGTAATTAAAACAGATTGCTAATATAGCTAAAGTATTAGAGCAAGAGACACTGCTGTCATTAAGATTACATAATGGTTTAACTCTATCCCTTCCACATACACATTACAATATAATCCTATTTAAATGATCAGACCCTTACTTGTGGAAATGTGCTACAGAATGGGTCCAAGTATTCCAGCCGCCAGATCAGTATTCAACAAACTAGTTAAGTTCACTCCAGAGACTATTTAGCATCAACATGTTATTTCTTTAAAAGAACATATTATTATAATAGTATACATTTTAGTCAGTCTTAAGGAAAACATTAAGAGTAAAGTTGGTTAAAAAATCCATATTTTTTTCCTTGTTAAAAATTGTTGGGAGTAGTGGAAGGGGTGTTTCCCCACTGAAAATTGAATGTTTGTTCAAGTATTGAAAACCTCAACTTTGGAAAATTTTAATCAAATTAAGAGCTTTGAGTCAGTCACCATTCTTGTGTTTTAAGTCAATATTCAACCATAATGGTAAAAGTGTTAATCTGAGGGCCATTTATTGATTTGATTTTAACCAGTGCATCTTAACCATTGAAATGGCTGTAAAAATGAATTAATGCTCCCATTTTTCAGTTGTGATTGAATGTTTTTGTGATAGTATATAAAACCACTGTGTGAACCTAGGAATGATAATACCTTTTAAAAGACTTCTTTTTCTTTACTTATAATGACTGCATTTTGAAACTTTTCAATGTTCTCAATTTATAATATTTAAAGCTGTTGTCAAGATATTTATAAGAAGACAAAGCAGCTATATAGAGATGGGAGAACAATTCATACGAGAGAACAAAGATATAAGGCTGCCTTTGAATTTGTGAATCTTTCATACTACAAAAGAGTGAACTAACTAGTTGAGTGCTTAAGAAGTTCAGATGCTACATTTTCTGCAGTGGTTCTCCATAGACCATAGAATATCATGCCAGCCCTTTGTCCTGATATTCAAAAAACTCCTTAACTGGAGATCATCTTTTCCTTTGAGACCTCAACCTCACATATCAGTCATGTTTCTTTTGAATAATGCAACTACCCACAGAAGGAGGAAGAATACTGGAAAAGGCAGACAGAACCATTCCTAAACTAAGGAACTTGCTCCCACAAGAAACAAGAATGACCATGGAATGACATGTTTTCATAACTATTTCATTTTATTTAGCTATCTCTCAATAATTTCTTCAAACAGAACCATAATAGTTCAGATGCAGGGCTTTGGAATTGTGCTCCAGCTCCGCTCCAGCTCCAGGCAAAAACCTGCAGCTCCACTACTTCGGAGCTGCTCCGTGCTCCAGCTCCAGCTCCAGGCTCTGCTCCAAAGCCCTGTTCACATGTGCACACATATGCACAACAAAAACAAACACACTCACAAAAATATCCCCTGTAAATCCATCAATTTCTCCTATAAACTAGGAAGGATGAAAGATGTTTACTGCTATTTCTATTTTTAAATATATGGGAAGTGTTAAAATACCATAGAGATGGGGGCTATATAAATACCTAAATATATAGTAATTGGCACAATATGGCATACACAATACAGGAACAAGTAACAATCTGCTAGTGAAGAATTTTGTGACAGTTTTACATTCACAATACAGTCATCTCAAAAAGCATTTGTTCATTTCTTAAATACAGACAGTCCCAGCTTTCCAAACTCCATTTTAGCAAACATACTCTTTTAGCCAAAGAACGGCCACATCTCCTGACATAAATGTTCAGCATGGATTCATGCACTTATCCAACATCTATCTGAAATGTCGTTTTTTTCCTGCAAAGTTTCAGAAATCTTTCAAAACCTTTCGACCATATTGTGAAGCAAGGCAACAACACACTCTTCCCCCCTACCCTCTGACACATTGAAATTACTATATGCATTCACTCAATTAGATGTTCACTAATTTAGGTTCAGAAAATGGCACTACCGGCTCTGTCAGTGACAAGTTGATGGTGTGTGACTATCTGTTTTCATGTAAGCCCATGTTCAAAACTACAAACATTTGTATAGAAATATGATCATATTTTGACAAACGAGGCAGCTAGCAGAAGTACTGTTAAATATGCTATGAATGGCAGCAAACATTTTTTACGGTTCTAGTTATCTAATGATTTAAAGAGATACTCCAGAAAATTATAGAGAGGTTCTGTGTAATTAGTCTTCATGGTAATAAACTGAAACTTCACCACTTTAGTCTGTGGTCTTGTATTTATCTATTTTTGTTAGCTTTTATATCACCCATCATTGCAGTATCTGAGTGCTTTTCCCGTAAAATCAATATCCATAGTGAAGTCCTTAGCTGATTGCAGGGAGTCTCTAGCACTTTTTCCTTTGTGGGCTCAAAACTTTCCTTGAGCTAGAGATGCACACTTTCAAGATGTTGGCTAATGCCATATGTTGCTGAAGCTTTATGATTAGTACTTTCTCCATTATTTTGTCCAAGAATTAAGGTTATAGTCAGGATGGTAGTTGCAGAGATCTTCAGGGTCAAGTGTTGGCATCTTGAGAATTGGGTGAAGGATTGCATTTTGCAAGGAGCTTCTCTCATGAAACTCTTCTCTTTGGTAGGCATGCTTCTCAGATCTCACCATCTAGGCAAGAGAGACCTGCCAAGCTAGATCTCCACCAGGAAATGCCAGAGTGTTGAAAGAAGAAGAGTTTGTGATACATTGGAAGGAACTCCTCCATCTGCATTAGTATTGAGCTAACATCCAAATAAGGTGCTGAGAGGCACTGTTGTTGAACATGCCATATCGCAGATCAAATGTAAACCCAAGGCCTTTCAAATAGGAACATAGGAATTTCCACAACCAATCTGATTGGTAATCCATTTGGCCTCTATCTTTTCTTCGACTATGGTCAGTACCAGAGACAGATGGAATAATCTTCCTAATATAGTCAGCTAGTGGTTGAGTTATGGCTCAAAACATTTGGGTTTACCTTTTCTGTATATATTTCATCCTATGTAAGATAACTGTACATGTTATTAGACCAGCCCTGAAAAGGCAATTTCTCTCCTGTATAATTGGGCTATGGTGGGAAAAGCATCCCCTGGGCCTTGTATTCTGAGAATGCATACATAGGACTGCTCAACTCATCTTCCCCCTGTTCAATATTTTATAAGCATGTACCCTCTCTGTCCATGATGTTCCTCTATCATGTCTTATTTATGTCCTTCTTAAAGGTAATAGACTTACCTTTTCAATCTCTCCTCATGCAAAATATTTTCATACTTGTATCTAATCATTTTTGCTGCCCATCTTTGAGACACTTTAAATATATTATGCACTTGGAAATTTATTGACAGGGTGCTGTGAATTCCATGATCCTACATCAAATTAATTTGCCTTGTAAGTTATCCCTTGCTGCAAAATTGTGTCCCAAAATCTCAGCAAACATTTTTAAACTTTTATTTATTTATTTTTGCTTCTAATTACCTTCTGATCCTGGAACTGAGACCCTGAAGTGCTCTCTGAATAGCTAGCTGTGGGCATAAAATTTGAAGCTTTAGAAGAAATCCACATAAAGTTTATGTGGGTGTCTCATGAGATCTGCGACCTTTGATCCTGTGAGGCAAGTCACTCAAGAGTTCTCACACTGATGACATATCTAGCTATTGACGTTTCTAATGATCAGATTTGTTGCCACCACAGCCTGTCTGTCTCCCAATCATTACCTCAGCTTCTGGAGGAAGGTAGATCCCAGCTGAGGCCATGTCTAGACTGGAAAATAACAAGAAATTGAAGAATGTGTTAATTAAATGATGTAAAACAGGAATTTCCATTCAGTATAGATAGGGACTTCAGTGTTTAACATCATGTTAGCTTGTTGTGATTAGCTCTAAGGTCCACTGCCCTAATTTTAACCATGACCAGCTGACATGATGTTAAACACCACACATCTCTGCCTGCACCAAGTATTTACCTTATATTCTAACATGATGTACTTTTGTAATATAGACATATCCTATGGGAGTTTATCCCTCTGCAGCATTTTGGTTTTCTCCCCTCATGAGATTGACTTCGTCAACCAGAGCACTGGAGCAGCCAGTTCTCAATTGTCCCATCTCTCCTCTAGTTCAGCAACTCTGGCCTGAGGATGCTGTACTGGGCCTCTGAGGGTTAAGAGCTGTTGCACCAGGTGAATACATACACCCAAAGGCAGGTAGCAATGTATCATATACTCAGTGTAGCAAATCGTGTAGTTCCCACCCTGGCTAACGTGTTCCTGGTCTTTGTCCTCCATTAGTTATACTGGGAGTTTTAATCTCTTAGTAGGTATTTATTAATTTAGTTTCATAGGTTTTCTTCTTTACTCTTACCCAGTAACAAACAACTGAGTAGCCGAATACAGCCATCACCATACACCATCACCATTTACAGACACAGCCGGATTGCAGAAGCATTATTTTCCCTTTGTTTTGCAGTCCAAGCTGCAGAAAGCTTGAATATAATTGAATCTCTCTCTCTCTCTCTCTCCCCCCCCCCCTTTTGGATTCAACTAGTTTTTTATATGGTTACAGAATAAAATTAATCAAAGTGTTCTGAGCACTGACTCAGAACTTGGGCATCATTAGCAACATGCCTATTCTTGGCTGGTAAAATCTGAAAAAAGAAAAGAAAAAAAGACAATTACATAGGTATTTCAAGGCTAAAAAAACCCCTGGATTCTTCTAAGCTGGAATTTAAGATTGTAAATACATATTGTGACAGACCGAGATCAGTGGGGTACAGGAGGCTGGTCTTATTGGGATCCAGGAAGTGGGAGGGCGAGGCTCGCCCACTGCTAAAGGATCTCCCCCCAGCCTAAGGGGGAGGTCCACAGGACCTGGGAAGCCAAATAATTACGGGGGACAACTAATGAAAAACAGGGACGGGAGTGCGGTCAAAGGGTCAAACGAAGGGAACCGGATGGGGACACCGAGCAGAGAACCCCGGACAGCGCCCACTGCTCCTCAAAGGCGTCAGGGAGTCAGTGGACGCCGCCCAGAGGAACTCTGCCTGGAGGCGTGAACGGACAGAGGATGGGAAATAGGCCCCGCAGTCGCAGGAGACTCCATCGGCCAACCTCCTCACCCTGGTTTTATAGATGGCCACTTTAGCCAGGGCCAGGAGGAGGTTGACCAGGAGGTTCCGCGACTTAGTGGGGCCACGGACAGGGAGTGCGTAGATAAGAAGGTGAGGAGAAAAGTGCAACCAAAACCTTAACAAAATATTGGTGAGGAGCCGGAATAGGGGCTGAAACCTGGCGCACTCCAGATAGACGTGCGCCAGGGTTTCCCTCACACCGCAAAAGGGGCAGGTGTCCGGGATTGGGGTAAACCGCGCCAAGTACACGCCCGTGCTCACGGCCCCGTGAAGGAGCCGCCAACTGATATCCCCGGCGGGCCTCGGGACTAAGGTGGAATAGAGGCTGGCCCACCGGGGCTCCTCACCCTCTAGAGGTGGCAGGAGGTCCCGCCACTTTGTGTCAGGGCAGGACGCGAGGGTGAGGACATGAAGGGTGTGGAGCACAAGCGTGTAGAGATGTTGTTTTGGCGCGGTCTGGAACCAGACTGGCTGCAGCTCACGGTGAAGGGGCGGGGGGGTCGGTCGGGTCCACGGGGCAGGGGCCCGATGAAAAGGTCCGGAGGGCCTGGGGTGGAGGGTGGGCGGGGCGCACCCTCTCGCAGGACCTAGTTGAGGTAAACCCAAGCAGCGGGCGGCAAAGCGGCCCTCACCTCCTGAAGTACGCGTAGGGCAGTACGAGGTCTGGAGAGCCCCATGCGCTGAGCGAGCATCAGGGGATCCAGCCAGTCTCCCCGGTCGTAGTCCAGGAGGTCTCCGACTCTGGTGACTTCTGCCAGGACCAACCTCTGGAGCACCGAGGGGGACTCCGCCGCCTGCACACGGAGGTGGGGGTTGTGTAGCAGGGGCTCCACGAGGAGATCTTCCCCCACGGAGGCCGCCACGGACCTGGTCACTGCAAACAGTTTCCAGGTCCTGGGAGGTCCTGGTAAAAGACCGGCAGCCCGGAGAGGTCTCGCGGAAGACCCCTCAGATGGAGATAAAGGAGCTGCCGGTCATATAGGAGCCCTCGGAGGCGGCGCAGGAACACCACCATTCCCTTCTCTCTTAAGAAACTCTCCCAATTACAATAAACATTGTCGTTCTAACCACAGGAACAAATAGGAAACAAGCACTATACTGTTGACAGAATTATTACACTAAAAACACTATAGATACTACATAACATAGTCTCTAGTCCAGACAGGTGGTCGTCTGGGTCTAACAGGCTGTCTCTCAAGACCCGGTTCCAGTGCCATGTCTTGTTGTGTTGATACTATGGTGAAGTCATCCAATGCAGACTGGGTGTTGGCATAATCTCCTCTTGGTGCATAGGCAGGTGCAAGATAAGAAGCATTCCATACCCACCCATCAGAAAGTCGATAGGTGTAAGGTCCCTTCTTCTCTGTGATTTTAAGAGGAGCTGTGAATTTATGGTCCCCTTTGCATAAAATTCCAGGTTTTCGTATTCTAACAAAGGAACCACACTGAAACTTTGGTTCCTTAGCACCCCACCGTTTGTCTGTGAAAGCCTTATATTTTGCTTGGTTCTGTTCAACTGTTTTTCTCACATCATCCTCGGTTGGGGCCTCAGGTCATGCCTTTAACAATCCAGCAATGTTCAGTTTAATATTCATCTGTTTCCCATGCAGTAACTCTGCGGGTGATCTTTGCATTGTGGCATGTCGTGTAGCCCAGTATGCTTGCAAGAAATCAGTAGTGAAGGTTATCCACAATCGCCCTTCCAGTTTAGCCATTTGCAAACTCTCTTTCAAACTTCTTTTAAACTGTTCGATTTCACCATTGGCTTGAGGGTAGTATAGGGGTGACCTTCTGTGTAAAATGTTCCTCTCTGCTTGAAAAGTTTCAAACTCCAGGGAAGTAAATTGACTACCATTATCTGAAACCAGTTCTTTGGGGTTACCTTCCCTGGTAAAAACTGAAGAGAGGAGCTTAATTACTGTAGCAGAAGAGATTTGTGATGTAAACGCTACCTCACGCCATTTATTGAAATAGTCTATTAAGGTGATGGCATAATGACAGTCAATTGGAGCAGTATCAAAGGGTACTACTATGTCAATTGCCACTTTTTCCCATGCAGATTCAGGAAGAGGGACAGGCTGTAATGGGGGGTACATGTCACTGCTGTCTTATCATGCATTTGGCAAGTGACACAAGATATGTATGAGTGCTTCTGTATGAGAGTCCATCCCTGACCACCAATACAGATCCCGTAGTCATTGTTTGGTTCTGACAATTCCTTGATGAGTATCGTGTGCCAGGTGTATGAGTTTTGAGTGTACTTCTTCTGCACAAGTAGCCAGTATGTACCTCCTAGCACACAGCCTTCGAGCAAAGAACGTTCATCCCGAACTCTAAAATAAGGCAGAAAAACTGGGTCAAGGTTTTTGGGGTTACTGGGCCATCTCTTTGTCAGAAATTCATGTAGTTTTTTGTTGAATTGGACACGCTGAACAAGCAGTTTGAAATTGTTCTCTTGTAACTGCAGTAAGAGTGCTTGTAATAAGCACAACTACTACATCCTCATCCTCCGGTGGACCATCTGGTGAAGGCAAAGGCAGGCGAGAAAGGCAATCAGCTACCACGTTTTCAGCTGTGCATGAGTGAAACTCCAGTTATTATTTTTAAAATGTCCTTATTTTATGTGTCCTTTAAGATCACTGTAAAATATTTTAGTATGACATTATTATGTAAAGAGGACATAGGCTAAATAAAAAAACCCTGTAGATTTTAATTGGGCCTGGTGACACATTCATTTATTGATGAGATTAGTTTTTCCTAGTTGTTGAAACCTTAAGTGTTTTCTTTAAATTTAGCACATGAAATATATTTCTCCCTACCTAATATGTCAGCTTTTGAGTACCACATTTGCCATTTTAGGAAAGAGGAGAAGGAAAATGTCTTAGAAAGAATTTTCCTCATTTCAACTTTTCTCGAGGGCAAAGGGCCTTACTTACCTCTTTCACTCGTATTATCCATTAACAAGATGTACCTCTTGCTTTCCACTGTTGTTACACAGACACTTTTTTTCCAGGGCTTCAGTTAGTAATAAAAAAAATTTTACTTGTACATTGAGCACATTTGATCTGCAAATCTTTGAGAGAAAGTAAATATGGGGCTCCACAATGTCTTTATACAATATAATTTTCAGAGTAAATCTGCAATTTAATTTTGAACTTTCTGCCTATTGGACATTAATGTGTTTTACAACTTCAGCATTCAAAGTTCATTTTCTTTTCATTATCTATATTGTGACAAAGTTCCTCCTCTGCCTTGGTGGGTCCTGCGCTTATGGGAGGATTTGCTCTCCTCAGAGATTCATGGCCGCCCTCAGTTTGGCCATTTTTGCTAGTGGCTCAAACCTGCTGTTCACTCAGCTAACCTCATCACTGGCCAGCATGGGGAAAGGGAAGAGAACAATCCCCAAAGTCTCTGCTGACTCACCTAGTGGGTCGGGGGATAGGCCAGGGACCTTCTCCTCTGGTGGGACCCACAGTCCAGGTCACCTCCTCTAGTCTCAAATAGGAATGTTTCAGCAAATGAAGATTCCCAAACCCATAACAGATTTGGATTAGCTAGTCCCTTTACAATCCAGCAACAGTGTTAGATTTATTGAATTCTGGTGACAGTGAAGATTAAAGTTAAAATCAAAGATTAAAGTTTACAGTGCACAACATTCTGATTTCTAGTATTTTATTTCTTTTTTCCTAAATTTACTTACCTTTAATTTCATTAAGACTTTTGCCCTGTGCTGTAGACATGAATTAAACGTGATCAGTTTTTCTATTATGCCCTTCAAAATTATGAATGTCCCAAGCAAGTTGCCTCTATCTCGTCTCCCAAGCTCAGTGTTCTTATTTCTTTCTGATTAGTTTCAGAATGTCTTCCTATAAATCTGCTATATCGTTTTATATAGCTGCATAAATTACATTCATTTAATTTCATAGTTAAAAATATAGTGTTGTTGACACATAAAATGACAGTGTTATTGATGAATTAACTCAGTCATGTAAATGTTTTCCTCAGAGTTAACTCATCTGAAAGCTATGGTTTTCAGTGCAAGATTCCATGAAAACGTACCTGTGACCTTAGGAAGGGCACAGACTCAAGCGAAAGTTTAATTTGTATTTTAAACCAGGGAGGCTAAAGCATTCTGATCTGCGGGCAGCACACAGAAAATGCTCTGGATCATAAGAGCCTCAGAGCTTTCTCTTGCACACGTACTGTGTCCTCTTTACCCTTATTTTCTTTTGACACAACATTCTTCCAATATTTGCGGGGCCATTCACATTTTAATCTCTATTAACTCATGCAGACAATAGGAACAGAGAGACGTTGATAATATCATAGCTGCATTCTACTTCACCAGCTTTGTAGAGTCTGCAAGATGAAAAATCCTATCGCAATATCAAATAATATGCCGGGTTCTAGAAGTGCTGGAGGACCAAAAGTATGCATGAGGAAGTGAGGTAGTGATTACAGGCTTATTATGCTTGTAGCTCTATTTTCCTTAGGTGGAGGTTAGAATTTGCCTTTTCTCTCACGTGGCAAAGGATTGATTTGACTGGTCCACCTTCAGAGACTGATGGTCTGTGGGATTAGTTTGTTCATCTGTTGGACTTCTTTACTGATTGCCCAATTGAAAGTTGTGATGGCCTCTTTTTCTTTTTAAGGATGACTCTTGGATTTATCCATCTTTCATTTTATCCCATCAGATCACCTTGGTTGTGTAAAGGAACTGGCACAGAGAATAGAATGGCAATGCTTCTTATTGCACTCAAAGCATGATGGACCAGAAAAGGACTGGTACTGCAGTCTATCTGAGTAGCTGTGGTAAAGGCTAAAAAAGTTTTCATCATGCAGTGACAGAATATACTCCTATGTTCACACTATACACACTATTGCAACAAATGAGGTATCATTTAAAAACTCCTAATTTGCTGATTAATAATATCATGGCAAAATACAAGTAGCAGTATTATATGTTAAGTTATAAACTTAAACTGAGATTGTGATTAAAAGTATGTTTTCCAGATAAGTTTGGGGAGTGGCCAGTCTAGTTCTTCAGACACAAAGGGCAAACGGATGCATCAGCCAGGTGTAAAAAAGGATTATGGACTGTTAGGTGAGAAAAATTAAATATGAAGCAGTTATGCCAACCAAAGCAAAGTCAGGCCAATAAAGGTTGCTGGGAAAGTCCCTGAACGAGATAAATAGAATAAAAGAATACTTGTTTAAGTTGCAGGGAGTAAGAAAAAAGGGGAGGCCTGCATTCCTGCGCTTTTGTACCAGATGTTCTGGGAACTGTCTTGTTGAGATATGGAGGCACTGTTTTCCACTCCTTGTTTTTGTGTTATGTCTGTTCTTAACTCCTCGTCTCCTGGTTGACACCCATACTGTTAGTGAAGCATTATGATTTGCTAAAACTTATCTACAATAAGGGGGTAGAAGTGCATGCATAATATAGAAAGAGGATTTTAACTAACATAGGGGAGGGGTGGGCTGTTTTATGAATAAATCTATGACGCGATGGAACTGTCTATAAAAACCTATTAGTTTTACTTAGAGGCTTCTAGTTCTCTTTGGAGATGGGCTGCTTCCTATTGTTGTGTTCACTCTTCAGTAAAGAGCTTTGTGTTTGGACCTTGCTGGTGTTGCCTGTCTCTCTCCGGTCAGACAACGAATCGTGCCATCTGGGGTTCGAGTCCTCGACGTGGACCATTGCCTGTTAAGTGGCCATTATTTGGCAGGAAAGGGGGCAGGGCAAAAAACTACATCTTAGCAAAGAAACAGCATGGAGTTTCCTTCCAAACACAGTCTGCCAGTCACTTGCTCCCAGATGGAAATGCTTGTCAAAGGGGGGATAGTACTATAAAAGAAGGGGCAGGCACCACATTTGTGATGAAAGGGGATAAATGCACTGATGCATTGATTGATTGATTGTAGTATTTAAACCTATCTGCTTTGGGATTATTCTATGTTTTCTCTTCAAATCCCACCAAAATTAAGGACTTTTATAATAAATATTTGTTTAAACTTGGAAAACCAGCCAGTTTTACACACGAACCAGACTCTTTCCTCTCTTTCCTCTGTTTGTTAATTAGAGAACCTTTTCTCCCTCAAACCCTCACACCTTGTCTGAGGGGAGGGACAATGGCTCCCAGCAATAGTGCAGGGACCAGGTTAAATGCTTGGAGGGGGACTTGTCAGCCTCCACCCCAATGGTACCGATTACAGAAGAAAGATTGACCTTCACTGGACAAGTTATTGCCAGATAGTTTCCCTTATGTTTTAAGTTAATAAAGTTTCAGCCTAATTAAACCATATTCTGTGAGTCTTATATATCTTCCTATAGGGTTCAAGACAAAGCAAGAATTTCCATCAGACAGTATTTAAATACTGTTTATAAGCATGTGTTTTGCTAAATACTGCTGTCTACAGTGAAGGATTGTTGTTTAATCCCGTGTGGCCATGAACTCATGCAGGTACAGTATTTTGAGAAATGCAGGGAAAAAATGAGCATACGCTTAATTAAAAAAAAATTGATTGAATGAGGGAATAAGCAAGAACTTTGTGAAATAATTAACTTCAGCAATGGGTAATGTAGCACAATAGACAGCAGTATTTCTGCACCAATCATCATAAACTGTCACACACTCCTGTGTGCTGACTATCTAAAATAAATTCAGACAGCTTTACATATTTCTCATGTTTTGCCACCTTAATATTAAGATTGCAGTCCACAGAGAGCTTTACATTTTTGTAGGAAAAGTTTAATGTCTACTTGATAGGTAGTCATGGAGATCAGACAAAACCATACCACTGAGATTTAATCTTGCTCTGATTTAATCCTGTGCCAGTCTAATTTCAAGCAACTGAATTTTTGTATTGCCTGAAGTCTTGGAAGGGCTGATTAAAAAAAAGGTCTCATTTACAATAGTAAATACTTGATGTGATGAAGGTTTGAACCAAAGATTCTGCCTCTACATGAGAGGATAATAATGAATTTTAATAAGTCAGATAATATTTAAGTCTACAAAAAAATAATGATCATCAATAAAACCTTTTCTCTTAAGTAAGCTAGCAATCAAAAACATTGAAAAAAAATGAATGACAGAACTGGTACTCCTTTTGCTTTCTCTAGACTAGTTCATCAGATGTCATGTGTTTTAAAATATTTTTGAAGCCCCCAAAGAACATAAGGTCTAAAAAAAGCACCATAAATCAACACTGGCAAAAACTAATGACTTATCTGAGCAGTTGACAACGTGACACATAAATTTAAGTTAAAGTAAAGCAAAGGCTTAATTTAAATGAATGTGCTTAATTAGTGCTGTGCCTGGTTTTTGAAGAGGGTTTTTTTCATTTAAGATATTTTTTAACAATCTCTAGAAAGAAGGTTGATCCATTTTTCTTGAACGGTGAGGACATTTTTAGAAGTGTGCATGCTGTTTTGTATTTTCCCAACTTGCTCAGTGAGTAAAGGCAAGTTACAGCTCTGAGCCCACATAGGTATGATTGTAACCCCAACTTCAGCACATACAGTAAATGTTGCATGTACATGCATGCAAAAAGTGCATGCATGCTTTAGCATATATATTTTTGACAAGTTACAGTCTTAGGGCATGGCTACACTTGCAGATGTAGAGCGCTTTGAATTAAACCCGCCTTCGGAGAGCGCAGTAGGGAAAGTGCTGCAGCACAAAGACAGCGGCAAGTGCACTGGCGAGGCCACATATGCGGCATTTGCGGCAGCATTGGGAGCGGTGCATTGTGGGCAGCTATCCCACAGAGCACCTCTTCCCATTCTGGCACAGTGGCTTGTGGGAAGGGGGTGAGGGGTTAAAGGCATTCTGGGTCCTGTCCCAACTCCCTGTCATGCATTGGTTCATATCCCAGCAATCCCTGTGCTTCCGTCCACATTTGGCGCCATCTTTCAATGTTTTTGTACTGCACGCTCTGTCTTCCCTTTTGATCTGCGGGAAAGGAGCCCGAACAGCTGAAGAATAGCTGATGAGTCTCGCCAGCACGTCACATTTGGCAGTCAAGTTACTCCTTAAGATCCAAACTGACAGTGAGGACTCTGACGATGATATCGACTCGAGTAATGCATACGACACAAGATTGCTTGTGGCATTCATGGACATGCTTACCACCGTGGATCGCCGCTTCTGGGCTTGGGAAACAAGCACTGTGTGATGGAATCACATCGTCATGCAAGTCTGGGATGACGAGCAGTGGTTGCAGAACTTTTGGATGAGAAAAGTTTTCATGGGACTATGTGATGAGCTCGCCCCCACCCTGCGGCACAAGGCCACAAAATTGAGAGCTGCCCTGATGGTGGAGAAGCAGGTGGCTATTGCAGTCTGGAAGCTGGCAACTCCAGACAGCTACCAATCAGTCACTAACCAGTTTGGAGTGGGAAAATCGGCTGTTTGAATTGTGTTGATGCAAGTTTGCAGGGCCATTAATTGCATCCTGCTCAGAAGAACCATGACTCTGGGTAACGTGCATGACATTGTGGCTGGCTTTGCACAAATGGGTTTCCCTAACTGTGGAGGGGTGATAGATGGGACACACATGCCAATTCTGGCACCAGCCCACCTATTCTCCGCATACTTTAATCGGAAGGGGTATTTCTCTATGGTTCTCCAAGCACTTGTGGATCACTGTGGACATTTCATTGACATTAACGCAGGCTGGCCAGGAAAGGTGCATGACGCACACATCTTTCGGAACCCTGGCCTGTTCAGGAAGCTGCAAGCTGGGACTTTTTTCCCAGACCAGAAGATCACCATAGGGAAAGTGGAAATGCCCATTGTGGTCCTTGGAGACTCTTCTTACCCTTTAATACAGCAGCTCATGAAACCCTACACAGGGAGCCTTGACAGCAGCAAGGAGGGGTCCAACAACAGGCTGAACCAGTGCAGAATGACTGTGGAGTGTGCTTTTGGCCATTCAAAGGGCTGCTGGCGCTCTCTGTATGGGAAGCTGGACCTGGCTGATGACAGCATCCCCACAGTTAAATTCCCATGCTGTACCCTCCATAACATTTGTGAAGAGAAGGGTGAAAGGTGCACTCAGGCATGGAACTCGGAGGTTCAACACCTGGAGGCTGAATTTGAACAGCCAGAGAGCAGGGCTATTAGAGGGGTCCAGCGCAGGGCAGCAAGGATTAGGGATGCCTTGAGGGAGCAATCTGAGGCTGAAAGCCACCAGTAATGTCTGGTGCCCTGCACAGGAGTGAAGAGCGGTGGTTCCAATGTTAGTAGGAATCTGTGCTTGCTACGCTGAGTTGCAGTGCCTGATTATTTTCTGGGCTAAGGTATCTGTTACTTTATGCAACAATAAAGAATGTTTTCAAAGCCAAAAAATCCATTTATTGAAAAGAAACACAACTGCTTGGGAAACAGAAAGGGCAAGGGGGTGGGGTGGGGAATGATTCAATCACTGATTTGCATATGTCCTGTTATCATACTCAGCCTTCCTGTCTGGAGTGCTGTGCAATGAGTGCTGCACATCAGCAATGTTCCCTCTCATTTTTAACAGGCCGTATGCACGAAAAAATTTCTTCTGTGCCGCCGCCAAAGTGCAAAACAAGAAAAAAAAAGCCGTCGCCAAAGCCGGAGTGCGCGCAGTGCTTCACCGTGTGCGCGGGGTTTAATATCTGTGTGCATGCGCACACAGGTACAGCTTAGAGGGAACAGTGCACTTGAGGATGGCTATAATGAATGGTGATGCGGGTTGAGTGCAGTGGGCAAGGGTCGTAGTTTTCAGGGCTGGGTGGTGAAGCTACAGGTGTTGGGGGAAGCTGGTGGCGATAAGAACCCGCATGTTGGGGAAAGTGGGTTGGAGGTGACATGGGGGCACGACTGGGCTCTGAAGTGTCCATGGTGATACTCGGAATGGAGGTGGGATTACCCCCCCAGTATTGCATCCAGGTCTTTGTAGAAACGGCAGGTCGCGGGGGCAGCACTGGAGTGGCGGTTTGCCTTGCGGTAGGCATTCCACAGCTCCTTCACTTTAACCCTGCACTGCACTGCATCGCGGTCATGGCCCCTTTCCATCATGTCCCTTGATATCTGCCCGAAGGTATTGTAATTTCTGTGGCTGGAGTGCAGCTGGAATCAGACAGCTTCCTCCCCCAAACATTGGTGAGGTCCAGCACCTCACCATTGCTCCATACTGGGGATCACCTGGCACGTGGAGGCATGGTCACCTGGAAAGATTAGCTGAGAATACTCCTCGCCTGGCTAAGCAAACAGGAAGGGGATTTTCAAAATTCTGAGAATTTAAAGGGTGGGTCTCATGGTTGGTCACCTGAGGACAGGGCAGTAGAGTTCAAAGTGATGACCAGAGTGGCTAGAACAGGCACTATGGGACACTTCTGGAGTCCGATCAGAGCACACTAACAGACCAGGTGTCCACTCTGGCGCCGCGGCACTTCAGCTGGGGAGCACAGAATGTTATTCCACTCGCTGAGGTGTATTACCAGGAGCGCTCTAGCTGCAGGGTCCAGGAGCTCTACGTGTCTTGCCAGTGTGGACACACCATGAGTTAGAGGTCAAGGGGCTGCTTTAATGCGCTCTAACTCGCAAGTGTAACCATGCCCTAAATGTTGTTCAATTGAATTCTTCTTTGTGATCTTCAGTGCAAAAGATCTGGTTTATTCTGTATCTGGTTCCAGTTGGCTGTGCATAACAAGAGCTTCAGATCCTCTCCCAGATTCTCTGTTTGGGAAACTCAGCCCTTAAAGGTACAGTCCCCAATACCACAGTCAGGCAGGAAAGACCCTGCAGGACAAAGAGAATTGTAAGAATTGCAATTATTATTGCTCTATTCAGAATCAGAAGTAATGCTAAGTTCTCAGGTAACAAAAAATATATTTGAGTTTTGTGTGGGGAGGGAATGACAAAACATAAAAATAGTAGAGGACATTGAATTAAGATTAATCTCCCCGCCCCCCCCCCAAAAAAATCGTGATTATGCTATGCAATACTAGGGAGGGTCCAGTCCTCCTTAAAAAAATGTGGAAGAGTTCAAGTATATGGAAGGGTAAAAGAATATTGGCTTAAGAACGTTGACTTTTGTTATTAGTTTATACATTTAATAGACTATATACTACTAATAAAGTCTTATAAACCTAAGAAGTTCTTAGCAAATTAATGAAGAGTATTTAGACACATGATTACTATAGGCTAGATCATGACCACTCCTGCAAGCTGATTCAAAGGAGTAGAGACAAGGCCCTTACCTGTGTGTTACTGCTGTCTTTTACCGTAGCTTCCTGTGCATGGTGTGAAGGGGGAGTAGGTTCCACAGAGCCATTATGTCCTTCCTTTGTGCAGGTGGCGTGAAAAGGGGTAGGGAGTGGACCGAGCCTTGCCTTTCCCCACTCCCCAACATGCATGGCAATGAAGATATACTGACACATCAGGGAGTGTATACTGTGGCAGGTATATAGATCTTGCACAGTTTACATCTCCCTTCTGGGCTACTCACGGGGCAGCAATGTGCTGTCCATTGTTATGGGCTAGATTGCACATTGATAATCTAGCCCTTTACTGGTGGATGCTGGTTAGTGGTGGGTAGAAGAAGGAAAACAAAGGCACCGATCCTGTTTATATCAGCTGAGGATATAGTCCTTAAAATTTTAAATATAAAAAATGCCATGCTGTGTCGCAAGCTACAACTTTAGTTAATTTATTGATTTGCTCTTTCCATAAGGGAGTATCATGAAAATGGTTCACAAAGCAAACAATATTTCCATTGTAAATATCACAAAAAACTTAAGGAAATGCAAAGTGTATTCAATATTGTTCTATAAAAATCACCATTAAGGAGCCCTATCCCCTAAACAAACTTGGAACTGTGAAGGATAGGAACTTTAAATAATGCCCTCTGTCAAGGTTCCTCCCCCACTCTGAACTCTAGGGTACAGATGTGGGGACCTGCATGAAAAAACCTCCTAAGCTTATCTTTACCAGCTTAGGTCAAAACTTCCCCAAGGTACAAAATATTCCCCCCGTTGTCCTTGGACTGGCCGCTACCACCACCAAACTAATACTGGTTACTGGGGAAGAGCTGTTTGGACACGTCTTTCCCCCCAAAATACTTCCCAAAACCCTGCACCCCACTTCCTGGACAAGGTTTGGTAAAAAGCCTCACCAATTTGCCTAGGTGACTACAGACCCAGACCCTTGGATCTTAAGAACAATGAACAATCCTCCCAACACTTGCACCCCCCCTTTCCTGGGAAATGTTGGATAAAAAGCCTCACCAATTTGCATAGGTGACCACAGACCCAAACCCTTGGATCTGAGAACAATGAAAAAGCATTCAGTTTTCTTACAAGAAGACTTTTAATAGAAATAGAAGTAAATAGAAATAAAGAAATCCCCCCTGTAAAATCAGGATGGTAGATATCTTACAGGGTAATTAGATTCAAAAACATAGAGAACCCCTCTAGGCAAAACCTTAAGTTACAAAAAAGATACACAGACAGAAATAGTTATTCTATTCAGCACAATGCTTTTCTCAGCCATTTAAAGAAATCATAATCTAACACATACCTAGCTAGATTACTTACTAAAAGTTCTAAGACTCCATTCCTGGTCTATCCCCTGCAGAAAACCAGCAGATAGACAGACACACAGACCCTTTGTTTCTCTCCCTCCTCCCAGCTTTTGAAAGTATCTTGTCTCCTCATTGGTCATTTTGGTCAGGTGCCAGCGAGGTTACCTTTAGCTTCTTAACCCTTTACAGGTGAGAGGAGCTTTCCCCGGGCCAGGAGGGATTTCAAAGGGGTTTACCCTTCCCTTTATATTTATGACACCCTCACTTAAGAGATAAGGTGGGTGAGATAATATCTTGTTTGGACTTGTTGGAGAAAAAGAGAAGCTTTGAAGCTACACCAACAGAATTTGGTCCTATAAAAGATTTTACCTCGTGCGTCTTGTCTCTCCAATATCCTGGGACCAACATGGCTACAACAACTCATGAGAAAGGTCAACTCTTTTCCTGCCTCCTGTAGCTATAGTAAAGCAAAGGCTTTAAAATAAAACATTTTCTTAGCTTCAAAGTCAAGTAAAATATCAATATATCAAATTTCATTAAGATTTTCTGACTCAAACATAGCACCTTCATCTCCAATTCTAACATAAAGATTAAAATAAAAATAACAATTGATTTCTTAATTAATCAAAAGTTTTTTCAGGCTAAATTGTGATTACTTTTCCTGATTGGCTAACAATTGGTCAAATTCTATTATTTTTGTTACCCCATCGAATCCAAGCCTCACCACTGTGAGAACCAAAGTTTTCATTTAAAGGAAGCTATGGAGGCTCCTAGGTGGAACAACTGATCCACTCAGATTCTCAATGGTTCTGACCCAGGCTGCTTATTAAAAATGTGATTCATGTACATTTTATAAATTTCATTAAGGCTAACAATCAATCAATAATAAAATTAAGAAAACATATCACTAAAACTATTCCAAACTCTACTAAGCTAAGCATTAAGCAATACAATTGTCAAATTAATTTCAAATTAAAATAAAGTCACCAAAAAGTTAATATAATCAGATTAGAACTAAATCATTAGTTATTCAAATAATCAAATTAATACAAATTCTTTTTTTTTATAAATCCCAAAATAGGAAATCCAAAGAGGATGTTCTTCATTGGTTATAAATTCCAGTGAAGATTTGCCCAAAGAAGTGTAGTCAATTTAACCATTTGAATACCCAGATATATGTCCATACTCTGTAGACTGTTCTTACATAGTTATATCACCGTAGCTATGCCAACATAACCCCGTAGTGTAGACACAGGCTACGCTGATGGGAGTAGATTTTCCATTGGGGTAGGAACACCACCCCTACATGATGGTAGCTACATTAACTGACAAAGTCTTCTTGGCCTAGCTGTGTCTACACTGGACATTAGGTTGTCTTAGCTACATTGGTCAGTCAGGTGTATGGATTTTTCACACCCCTGACCTATGTAGCTATGTATACTAATATATTAAATGTAAACAAGAAATTATATTGTCACCTTTAAGTCATATAATCAGGGACAACCAAAACTCCCTCATTAGATTTCACTACTACATACAGTGCCTGATTTGTTTCCTCACCTCCCTACACAGACTTGAATGACACTCTTCTGATATGTAGGTTACAGCTGGCAGCTTTTGGATATTTTTCCAGAACTAGGAACAAAAACCACCTCAATGATTTTTATGAGACAGAATTTTTAGGTTAATTACACATCAGGATTAATTCTTTGGCACCTTTTCCGTGTAGCCTTCTACAGGTACCATTACTCACACACATGCATTCACCACACATTCACACCCTAAAATAAAATAATAATAAACCGGGACATCTTACAGTTTCCAAAAACAAAACACAAAAGCAGGGAAAGAATTAAGAGATACTTAAGATAAAAAGACATTTGAACTTGTAGTCTTCAGACTTGTGTTGTATAAAGAGCTGTAACTGTAGCTGAAGGACCAGGCAATGATGCAGCTCGAAGGTACCTTTTACTAGTAACATCTTTAGGATAGACTGGCTATGCTGGGATGGCTCGCAGCAATGGTCTTCACCTCCCCTTCCTCAGATATCCATACTGGGAATATGTGGATGTCAGGTCCATGTGGTGTCTTGTTGGTTTGGAAAGAATACCAGCCTTCTTCATTCACCTGGCATTTATAGTTGTAATTCTAGTTTGTCCCCACCACAGGGTACTTCCTGTGAGGGGTCTCTGAACAAATCAAACATGAAACTATGTGATCCAATCTGATAGAAGTGACCAACCTCTGGACTGTGGTTATTTTGCAAAGTCCCCTTTTAGCCATCAATATCCTTTAAATGCCTTTTGCTGTAACCACAGCTGAGGTGGGCTACAAAAGTATCAAAAGAAGGGAAGAAACCATAAGGCAAGACTAGGGTAATTACCCCAGACTATGCCTCTGGAATTAATAGACAGATTATAACACATGGTTTAAGGATCCACTGTAGGTTACAACAAACCCATAAAAAAATTGCCTAATAACAATTCACCTACACCTCTCCCATACATCCTTTATCTGGTTCTTAAAATAAATTGAAATTTATCTCTATAAAAATATCTATATATGATTGCTGTCAGACTTGTTTCTTCACACACACACAGAGGAATCTGTTCCTTGGTGAAGGTTAGTGTGTGAGAGTTCACAACTTGTTTTCCATCTCAAAACAAAAAAGCTGCTTGAAAACTTCAATATGAATTTCTTTTAAAATAGGACCTGTTAAAACCTATGCTAAGTCTGCATTGAAATCTTATACCCCAGCCTGTTTGTCTCATCCACCTGTTATGTCTTGCCTTTTAGACTTTGTCTACGCTAAGAGCAAGTGCAGTGTTTCCCAAACTGGAGATGCCGCTTGTTCCGGGAAAGCCCCTGGCGGGCCCGGCCAATTTGTTTACCTGCTGCGTTCGCAGGTTCAGCCGATCGCGGCTCTCACTGGCCGGAGTTTGCTGTGCCTGGCCAAAGGGGGCTGCGGGAAGTGGCGGCCAGTATGTCCCTTGGCCCGCGCCGCTTCCTGCAGCCCCCATTGGCCGGGCACAGCGAACCACGGCCAGTGGGAGCTGCGATCAGCCGAACCTGAGGACGCGGCAGGTAAACAAACCAGCCCGGCCCGCCAGGGGCTTTCCCGGAACCTGCGGCGTCTCAAGTTTGGGAAACACTGAGCTAGAGTAATGATTCCTTTGATTGTGTACACATAATCTCACTAGCTCTCATTGAGCTGCTATGAGTATAAATAGCAGTGTAGCCATGGTAGCACAGGTAGCATCAGCGAGAGCACAGCTTAGCTACGTCAAGTACATAATTGCCTGAGTATGTGTACATGAGCAGGGGAAATCAAAGTGCAGATAAAGCCTTATATTATAAACTTGTTGGGGGCATAGACTGTCATTGACTACCTATTTGTGCAGCACCTACCAAATAGGGTTCCAACCTACCTGGCCTTTTGGTGCTAGCACAATTATATCTGCTAATAACATTTCTTTTCCGCCAGACTCATCAGGAAACAGGTTATTTTTTAATTGACATTAGATGCTCTTTAGCAAACAGAGAGCCAGATGCTGCTCCCTACACTCTACATGTTGCACTACTCCAGAGATTCAAAGGGCCTAGAAAGATGCCTTAACTAGGCATCAGACTTTAAAAAAAATATCTAGTTTAACCACAGAGATGTCTGTGAGAGTCTGCAGAGAGCCTAGAACAATAGCTCTGAGAGGTGTGGACTGCCCCATTCACATCAATAAGGGGTTAAATCAGATGTCCAATGATGATCATTTAGATGTCAACTTTGTTAACTATTTTTTCCTAGTATAGGAAAGGAGAAGGAGGGTCACATGATGTCGCATTTTAGTGCCACAAGTGGGTGGCATTTGAGAGATACCACCACTTATTTTTCTTCCCTAATCAGCAAGGAGCCACCAATCCCAAAGAATCTTTTAGAGCCCACAGGCATATTGAAGCCCAATCAAGGGGAAGCCCAGTGGAACTCAGAAAATGTTCACCATCCTAATTTGAATGTTTGAGCAGCATCTCATTTTGGTGACTCACATGGGTGCAGCTTATATTGTGGGTGCACGGAAGCTGCAAGAGGACCAGAGCTTTTATCTTATACCAAGGGCTATTTAAAGTATTCAAAGTCCTTTGCAACCTCAAGTTCTTCATAATGTCACAGAGGCCACATTAAAGCTCTTGGGGCCAAATTTTCCTATGTGTTTTATGGAGACCACTCCATATCACAGAGTTACACCAGCACAATGAAGAAAAGGACTTAACTTTTTTTTTCATTATCTTTACTGAGTATGTATAAGTTACTGTGCAACAACTCAACAGATTTGTCAGTGTCAAAATCTGGAAATAAAGGTTGCTTGTTATCATATCCTTAAAAGATTTGTATATGGAAATTTTAAAGCTCTTTCACCACCTGCCTAAGGTTGTCCAGGGTGAAGGGGAGGATTAGGAGCATTACACATATCAGATTCTAAAATTTCTTGCTGTTACCGTCCAATCCCAATTTAAAGAATCTGTCACTAACAGCTGCTTCCACCCAGCTACAGCCACTAGGGAGGAGTTAGACCCTGGACACTGGTTGGAAATCTATTTCAGATTAGTAGTAATAGTTATTATCATGCAACGACTGTTTTTTAGCCTCTGTGAAATGGGTTTGTAATCTGAGTCCATTTCTTGGTGAGCAAGTGTCCACATCACATTTGGCATCCTTGGGGGACGGTGCAGCAAAGAGACCATAGGATGTATGAGCCTGAAAGCTGCATTGCCCTCTAGATTTTAAAGATGGTCTCAACAGGACAGGTTGGGGTCATATATGTGGGGCAATACAGAAAATATATACACCTGCTGTATGTAGATAAAACAGAACATTTACTTTTTGTGCTGTCAATCAAGCACTTCCCAGTAGCACTATATTCACTTTAGAAAAAAAAAGTAATTAAAAAGTTGTAAGTCACTTGTTTTGATTTGTCATAATATTTAAATATTTGCACTTGCATAGTATGGGTTTTGAAAATGATGTCAGTACAATCTATTCCTTTCCTGACACATTCCTATTTGTAAGTGAGTTGAATTACAGAAGCAAAATCATAAGATGTTTTGTTATTAAAAACTTCAATAATTTCTCTTATAAACAACCCTATAATATTCTACAGTTCTTGCCCAGTCTATAGTATTATTATTCTATCAGACTTTAGTACTTTTTTTCAATAAGGTATACACAGTTTTCTGAAATTATTAAATTAAATAAGTGTTCAGGTATCATAGCAATGGGTAAAGTATAAGAATGGTGACAGATGACAGAATCCTGATTATCTTGATGTCACTGCAATATTGAATATGATTCAAGATTTTGAATAAATGAAAGAATTTTCAGCATAGTTAAAAGACAGCAGGAGCCAGAACCCATCTTTTGATAACATGGAGTTTCAGGTTATTAGATAACAGGTAATTGAAGTTCAGATAACCAAGCTTGGAATATATGAACTAAAGCTGGTCAAATGTTCTCAGAATTTACACAAAAAAATGCCATGAAAAATTTTAGCTATTTTTGACCAATAATAATGTGAAATATGTGCCAGTGGAAATATTAATTTACCAAAGACAAGCAACACTGTCAAAGACAAATGGCCAAGGCCACTGCCATCACTGATTTTGAAATCAGTGGGTGTTAAGCACCTAATTACCTTTGAATATCTGGGCCCAAATAACCATTTTTATGGTAATGTTGATGGTCATGACAGGAATGTGTATCATGGTAGTGGAGTAATAAAGAACACAGGAGGGTTTGGGCAAATAGGAAGTGAGTCAAAGATGTTTGTCACTGAAGGGGCACTGGGTTTTACCATTAGGATGGAACACTTGACAGTGGAAGAGAAGAAGGGTTTGGATAACTGGAAGGAGACAGAGGATCTGTGCTTTAGGACATAGAATCATAGAATATTAGGGTTGGAAGAGACCTCAGGAGGTCATCTAGTCAAATCCCCTGCTCAAAGCAGGAACAACACCAACTAAAAAGAAAAGGAGTACTCGTGGCACCTTAGTCTCTAAGGTGCCACGAGTACTCCTTTTCTTTTTGTGAATACAGACTAACACGGCTGTTACTCTAACACCAACTAAATCATCCCAGCCAAGGCTTTGTCAAGCCGGGCCTTAAAAACCTCTAAGGATGGAGATTCCACCACCTCCCTAGGTAACCCATTCCAGTGCTTCACCACCCTCCTAGTGAAATAAATGGGAAATTGAAGAGTGGTAACAGTGTAAGGATGTTTGTCGGGGGAAGGCAAAAGGATTTGGCAAGCTGTGTCATAAACTGTTGATAATATTGTATGGATATTCTTCAAGTGACACATTTATTGGACGTGTTTCATCAGCCTGAACTCATCCTTGCATGAGTTGATGCTCTGATTGGATCTCTTTTCATAGTGCTTCAGCCAACTCTAGGCACCTTACACTGAAAATAGTTTGCCTAGACTTCTTATCTGGTGGCTCTGGTGGGCCAAAGAATGGATTAAGCTCCCTCTACCCAATAGATGGCTCAACTTCCTTTGCTGACCATGGGAAACATTTGCAAAACTGACTTAGGAGCAGATTTTCAAAAGTATTTAGGTACCTAAAGATGCTCCTTAGCTTAGTGGGATTTTCAAAATACCTTAGCAGGTTAGGTAGCTAACTCCCATTGATTTTCTTAAATCAATCAGAGTTAGGCTCCTACTGCAACTTTCAAATATACCTAAGCAGTTTATGTGTCTTACTGCATCTTTAGGCACCTAAATATCTTTGAAAATCTGGCCCATAGGTGCCTAAATCTCATTGAAGTTATTAGGACTTGTGCCCCTAAGTCACTTTTAAAAACGCAACAGAAGTTATTTTCAAAATCTTACCTATTATAATTAAGATAGATTAAACTTGTCCTCCCCAGAACTCAAAATCTTTCAGGGTTTGCAAAAATATATAGGCCAGCCCTTCAGCTGCTGTTAACTGGAATAGTGTCACTGAAAGCAATCGAATTAAGCTGATTTAAAAAGTTGTGGATCTGGCCCTAATTTTTGTAGGCAACATCATGAACCACATAGAGTTTGTATGTGTTCATGAATGAGTATGGAAGGGATGCAGGGCGGGGCAGAGCCTTAAAGTTGTATCACAGCAAGTAAAAAACATTTTACACTTTTAAAAAATACAGCTTTAATTTTCACATCTTCCAGATAATGTAAGTTCTGTAATATTGAATCCACTTGTTATTTTTCATATTCTCAACAGAATAAGAAGAAAATTAGCTTGCCTGTTCATATGCAGTGCACTGCACCTAATTGTGCAATATGATTTTCTTCACTGATAGTTTTTAAAGGTTTTGTCTGAAGAAATAGGTGTTTCAGTAAAGCTGATTCTAACAATATATAGAGAACATGAGAGTACCTTTTCCAAGGGTACAGTTATCAGAGGAAAAGAGTGTTCTGAAATGCAAGGACAGAAATTGATTTGAACTGGAACAATTATAATCATGAGCCAGAAATATGACAGTCATATCTATTTTTAAGGCAAGGGAATAAAATAAATACAATCTTCTCATTGTAGCTTTGTCTACAATCTATTTTCCCCTTAAATAAATTAAATATGAGTTCGGCAGCTACTTTTGTAGTTCAAAGAAAAGGAGTACTTGTGGCACCTTAGAGACTAACCAATTTATTTGAGCATGAGCTTTCGTGAGCTACAGCTCACTTCATCAGATGTGTACCGTGGAAACTGCAGCAGACTTTATATACACACAGAGAATATGAAACAATACCTCCTCCCACCCCACTGTCCTGCTGGTAATAGCTTATCTAAAGTGATCAACAGGTGGGCCATTTCCAGCACAAATCCCTCTGCCATGTACATTGGTCAAACTGGACAGTCTCTACGTAAAAGAATAAATGGACACAAATCAGATGTCAAGAATTATAACATTCATAAACCAGTTGGAGAACACTTCAATCTCTCTGGTCACGCAATCACAGACATGAAGGTCGCTATCTTAAAACAAAAAAACTTCAAATCCAGACTCCAGCGAGAAACTGCTGAATTGGAATTCATTTGCAAATTGGATACTATTAATTTAGGCTTAAATAGAGACTGGGAGTGGCTAAGTCATTATGCAAGGTAGCCTGTTTCCTCTTGTTTTTTCCTACCCCCCCCCCCAGATGTCCTGGTTTAACTTGGATTTAAACTTGGAGAGTGGTCAGTTTAGATGAGCTATTACCAGCAGGAGAGTGAGTTTGTGTGTGTATGGGGGTGGGGGGGATGTGAGAAAACCTGGATCTATGCAGGAAATAGCCCGACTTGATTATGTAAAGAGTTGTCACTTTGGATGGGCTAGCACCAGCAGGAGAGTGAATTTGTGTGGGGGGTGGAGGGTGAGAAAACCTGGATTTGTGCTGGAAATGGCCCACCTGTTGATCACTTTAGATAAGCTATTACCAGCAGGACAGTGGGGTGGGAGGAGGTATTGTTTCATATTCTCTGTGTGTATATAAAGTCTGCTGCAGTTTCCACGGTACACATCTGATGAAGTGAGCTGTAGCTCACGAAAGCTCATGCTCAAATAAATTGGTTAGTCTCTAAGGTGCCACAAGTACTCCTTTTCTTTTTGCAAATACAGACTAACACGGCTGTTCCTCTGAAACCTGTCATTTTGTAGTTCAGGTAGCCAATTGGTACAGTAATTTGGGAACATTTTTGCTTTGCTGTTTTCACAGGCTATTTGTCACACAATGATATACAAATTAGGGCTAAGAAGTGCAATGTTCAGGTGTGGTTCCAGTAAATATCCAAATGTTTACCCAAAGATTATATGAACTAGACAAATGTTTGTACCATTGCAGGTTGGGGGCACGATGGCTTTGACCCGACTTTGCAGCTTCTATTCCTGAGGCGTGTCAAGGGATAGTTCAGCCCCTGGCAAAAATTAGAACAGCCTTAAGGCTGCTCTAAGTTGCTTCTGGTTGCAAAGGCCTTCAAGGAACCATCTCTTGCATGGATGGATGAATGGACAGATAGAAAGAATGATCCACTGCTTAGATACTAGACTGGGACTTGGATGTCATGGATTTCATTTCCTGCCCTGCTACCGACTTCCTCTGTGACCTTGGGCAAGTCATACAGGCTCTCTGTGCCTCAGTTCCCCATCTATAAAATGGGGAAAATAGCACTTCCCTACCTCCAGGATTTGTTGCATTGATAAATATATTAAAGACTGTGAGAAACTTAGATTTTATAGTAACTGGGGTTCTATAAATACCTTAGATAGAGCCCATCCTCTGGAACATAGTTCTGTCCAGACCCTCTTTTCACTTTCTGTGCTCCCCACACAGAGTTTGCAAAGGGTGACAGTTATGCTGGCTCTAAAATTTACCTGACAAACAGGGAATCCCCAGATAGCCAGTTATGCCAACTTTCTTTCTCCTTTGCACCACTGGTGGAGCACAGAGCACAAGGAGGGCTAACTGGAATGTAAAGTTTGCAAGAACAGACACTCTTTATTGCAATTCCTAGCAATTCTGTTTCATGTCTTGCTCAAAAAACCAGAAAAATGTTCTTATATAGTATGTTGTCACTTCCTCTTCTAAAAATAGAAAGACTTGGGGAAAAAATAAAAGATATCCAAATATTTCAGAACCTTTAGAAAGGTTTGGGGCTTGATTTAGGTTTAAGATCAATTTAAGACGTGAGCAGTGGCTCTAAGTGTCAGGGACTTGTTTTTCTAGAATCATCTTTCCCAAGTCCTAATAACGCAGAAAAAAATAATCAGTTTTCAGGCAACTGAAAAAGACATCAGCCACACTGATCTGGTTCCCAGTATAAAGGCAAATGGTCAGGAATTAAGTTGTTTGTCTCTCTCTTTGAGAAAACACACACACACACACACACACACAAGGTTAACAGTAAATGACTTGAACAACTTCAAAAATAAATCACAGACATCAAGAGATCAGTCTCTGACTATGACAAACACCAAGGAGGATTATGTGGGAAGTGAAACAATATCAAGGTCAGAGGAAAAGAATATGAAACCCAGCTAATTAGCCACAATAGAAAGAAATATACTGGAGAAAAAATATTTTAGGACTCCATAACTTAATATTTAGATTGCAGTAGGTAAGTGCACAGGTTCCCAGTAAACAACACTGCAGATGAGTGAACTATAACAATAAATTATCCCAGCCAACTATCCCTACAGAATCGCCCAGCTGTCAACTCCTTCCCTGCCCCCAGCCCTTTTTCAAGTAGGGAACTCTGTTGCAAGCCTTCTTAAAGCTGCCTTTATTGCTGCTTCTCATAAAATAGTGCATCCTCCACTCTCAGTGGCCATTTTTGAATTTGGTGCTATGGGGATTTCTGAAGTGATGATGGTGATGGAGAAGCAGTACCGTCTCTCCCATGAAAATTACAGAGGTTTCTGAGCTCTGGTCAGAGAGAGAGAGAGAGAGAGAGAGAGAGAGAGAGAGAAACAAGGAGAAATGGTAAAGAGACAAAGTAGACTATTTTTCTGATCCAGTATCACGTGTTCTGTCTAGTACAATATCTTGTCTCTGAAAATGACCAGTGCCAGATACTTACAAAGAAGATGCAGGCAATTCTTCAGTAGGCAGTTACAGAATAATGTCTAAAGGAGTTTATAGAAGGTTTGGACATATTCGACTAACATCAAAGCTTTTGAAGTAAGAAACTGCATCAAAACAAAACACACTTCCCTGGATTATCCCCCTGTTCAGGATGTCTAAGTGAACAACTCATCCACATTTAAGCTTACAAAAATAAATCAATATTGTGTACAAGACTGTCATCTTATAACTAAGAATTTCTGCGTCATTCAATCCTCTGCCTTTCAACAAATTTAACTCCAACTGTCAATATATACAATTCATTGTCTGTTACTGCAATTGTAGGAGAAAAGCAGAGAGAAAGCTCCGTTTCTTTAGCAATTTTAAGGGATATGAACTTGCCAATATTATTTGCATTCAGATTTTTTTCTGCAGATATTCCTAGGGCTAAAAATATGTTCCTCTTTCACTTTTAATGAAACTGAGCTATGGCTATTAGAGTTATGGAAAGTCATATTTTGTTATATGACACCCAATATAAAGGATTTTTTCTGTATATGGATTTATACTAACCACTTTGACATCTCTCGCCTTCGACTCTGCTAAATTTACTGCTAATCTCTGGTTTCACACTAATAGTTCCCAAACCTTGTTGTCACTTTCCAGTTCCTTTGCTGCCATACCTCCCACTTCCCTGCTCACTTTCATCTTTATGCCCTTTTCACCTCCATGTTCTTTCCTTCCCTCTTCTCTACCTCTGTCACCATTTCTCCTGACATTCTTGCTGCTAAAATTCCTATATTTAATCTTTCTCACCTTGTCCTCATCATCACCAAGGCCATCAAGAAAGAGACCATCTATAATATAAGTGGAGTGGCCCTGTTTGGCAAGTGGGAATGGACAGGACATCGAAAATGTACTGATTAGGCAATCAGTAGACCTGCTTTTGGTTTTTCAAAATTCAATTTTGCATAGAAACTAAAGATTTTAAAACTTTAAAATTTTTGAATTTGTTTTTTTAAATCTTTTCTTCCCTTTGTATCCTTTTTACCCCTCAATGGAAAAGAATGAAGAATGTTTGGGGGTTGTTTCTCCTCACACACTTTTTATTTTTTTTGTTTTCTTTTTTCCACTCTTAGTTTCCAAACCTTACTCAGCTTTGAAAAAGTTACAGAGTAGTGAAAGGAAAAAAATAAATTGTGCGTGGGGAGGAACTGAGGCATGGAGAGATGACCCTAAACAACATCCGTGCTATTGTCTTCAATGTCAAAAAAGGAAAGGGGGCGAGGGGAGAATTTCAAAAACAACAACAAAAAAAAGGTTTTCATGAAAAAAATTGAAAGATTTTTCCATTCTGAGCTCAGCTAAAATGGAAACAACTTCAACATTCCAAAATTATTCATTGAATTCCCTTTCCATTTTTTTCATAGCTCTGCAGAGATTTCTCTACAGGTCAGGCTCCTTTAGAACTCTGGGTAGAAACATCCATCCCCTACCTAAAGCCTCAAGATGAGTGACATTACATGTTTTTCCTAGCAATTAAATCTCACATGGACTCAGTGGCCCAACAAACTCAGTGTGGCATAAATTTTACCTCCCCTGCATCAGCATTAATTAATTTGGTCCACAGAATTCAACTTCTTCATTGCTTCCTAAGTGAATATGATATATTGAGAGAAAAGAAAATCACCTCATAACCCCAGTTGTTGGAGTATTTAACAGGTACATACTGTTTAATATTCCAAATAACTATTTAAATAGGAATCCATACAGAAAGTACTGTACTTTAGATAAATATAATAAAATAAACAATCTGGTAGTCACAAAGCCCATATCCTGCTACAAAGTGTTTTCTCAGCCTGCTCTTATGAGAAATGAAAGTGAAAAAATATTCAGTTCATATTTAAATAGTGGAGGAATAAAACTGATTTGAAGAAAAGCACAAAAGCAACTAGCTTCTTAGCCCTTATGATATTGATACATGAGAAAAGTCTGGAGTTTAACCCTGAAGAGTCAAGATTAGAGCAAGAGACTGGGATCCTTGGTTGTATTATTGACTTGGCATATGATACTTCAAAAGTCTCTTAAATACTCTGTGCCTCATCTATTATTTTGCACCTACTTTATAGTCTTCTTCTGTACCTTGCTAATGTTAATTTTCACTATGAAAAGCACTTTGAGATCCTCAGAAAAAAGATGCTACAAGTACAAATTATTTTCATATTTTTTTTTCTGTGTCCCAATCCAAATAGCGTTGAACGCCTCTTGTTGATTATCTTTCTAAAACATCCATGGCCCAAGACATTGCAATAAAAGGTCAGTTTGGCCTTTGTTAGTTACTAGCAAAACATATACTAGGTTATTGGGTTTTTTTTTTATCAAGACAACAGTTAAGATAAAAATATTTTCAGTTTCATTAAATAGTTGTGACTAACATACAAAATTGATAAAAAATAGTCTTCTGTTTTTCATATCTATTAGCAGACCATGTTGTCCTTCCTCTATTTACCATTTGATTTCTCTGTTTCATAGACTCATAGAAGATTAGGGTTGGAAGAGACCTCAGGAAATCATCTACTCCAACCCCCTGCTCAAAGCAGGACCAACCCCAACTAAATCATCCCAGCCAAGGCTTTGTCAAGCCGGGCCTTAAAAACCTCTAAGGATGGAGATTCCACCACCTCCCTAGGTAACCCATTCCAGTGCTTCACCACCCTCTACTGAAATTGTTTTTCCTAATATCCAACCTAGCCCTCCCCCACTGCAACTTGAGACCATTGCTCCTTGTTCTGTCATCTGCCACCACTCAGAACAGCCGAGCTCCACCCTCTTTGGAACCCCCCTTCAGGTAGTTGAAGGCTGCTATCAAATCCCCCCTCACTCATCTCTTCTACAGACTAAATAAGCCCAGTTCCCTCAGCTTCTCCTCATAACTCATGTGCCCCAGCGCCCTAATCATTTTCATTGCACTCTGCTGGACTTTGCCCAATTTGTCCACACTCTTTCTGTAGTGGGGGAGGACGCGCGCGGGGCATGGGGGGCAAAACTGGATGCAATACTCCAGATGTTGAGTATAGGTTTCCCACACAGAAAAAGTGCCAACTGATGCTTAATTTTTTTCTTCTTCCTTTAAAAGTTGAATCATCTACATATTTGGCTATACTGTATTTGCCTTATGTGAGAATGACCCTAGCATTGTTTTTTTTTTCTCCCTAGTGTTTTGCTTTTACAGTTGTGTACAGATTTTCCACCAGATCAATTTACTGCTTCAAGTGAATGCAAGATTTCCTCCATTATCTCTCCCTGGATAACACTGATCTTCAGAGAGCAAGTAAAGTGATGACAAATTTCCTGTGCTTCAGTATTATTTTTTTATTTATTCCCTCCCACTAACTCTCACTTTCATATGTACACACAAACATACATACACCATATAATAATATAAAAGCAATAGGATTTATCATGAGAAAAAAATGTATCTGAATATCCCACTATTTGTTTTCAGAACCATCCTTCGAGAGGATATATTGTCCCAATAGGTCAAGTTGTGGTATTGTTTGATACTTTTTTCTGTAGCTTAAAGATTTTTATTCCCTTTTGTTGTGTAAGAAGTGCTGAACTCATCCACCAGCTCCTTCTTTTATATTGCCTTAAGCAAGCAGAGACTTTTTAAGGAAGCTCAATAGCTGAGAAAATGTAATGGACAATTCAGCAGCAATTCTATTTCTGTAAAAGAGAAAGAGGAAAACACAGAGGCCATAAAGAGCAACAATGATAATGGATGAGCAGTTCCAACAAATATTGGAAGACTCCACAGAAACATGTAGACATCCGGCTAAAGTTTAATTTGAAAGCTGGATGTAGATATCAGATTGCTAAAGACGAAAAAAGGCAAAAGCAATTCTTTGTGCACAGAAGGAATGATCAATTGTCTACATAAAGACATAAAAAGGAGAAGGGAGCACTACAAAGGGGTTACACAAATACAAATAAAAGCACAAACCAAAGAAATAGGGAATAAAAAAAAAATTGTGCCACGTAAAAGTAATTTGTCTGTCCCTAAAAGCTAGTGAGAAGCGACAGATTTTTTTTAAGGTAATCATCTTGAAATAATTAACAGACTCTGTGAAGGATCATATAGAATGATTCAGCAATTTTTAACTTAAGAGTTAGGAACTAAATGAGGGAAGAACAGAAATTGCTGATTTTTAGACCACTGGTGACAAATTTACAAAGTGAGTCCAATTCATGCACATAGTAAATCTGAGATCAATCCTAAATCTCATTGCACTGTAGTTGAATGTTGAGCTTCCCCATTTCATGTAAAGTAGAGGATGGTTAGCATATCACTGAAGTGGTTCAGCACCTAATAGATTGGGACCTTTTGTGCACAAACAAAACAAAAACCACATGTGGGAACTCAAAGCTGGTCATTAAGAACAGAAATCTAGTTCTACTGAATGGGTCAGTTCACTGAAGTTTTATCATTGACTTCACAGGGAGCAGAGGTTCAGCTACTTAATTATTGAAATACCTGCCTGCCCATGTAAAAAGGTATTTATAAATGGAAATTGGGTGTAATTTCATACCTGACTTCCAGGTCTGTAATTCCAAACCTGACTTGTCTATACAATTGTTGGGTTCTTGCATGTTATCAGGCAAGCATGAACGATTTTAGCACACACATTCATGGCTCTTTGAAAATTTGGCCTTGAAGAAAGAAAGAAAGAAAGAAAGAAAGAAGCCTAGGCGGTGACTCAAAAGCATAACTTGAATGATTTCATGCTGATGGGTAATACCATATTAAGACATTACACTTCTCAATCAGTTCTGGAGGTAAATACCTGAAATCAGAAAAGCAAGCCTGTCAAGGTTCCTCCCCCACTCTGAACTCTAGGGTACAGATGTGGGGACCTGCATGAAAAACCTCCTAAGCTTATCTTTACCAGCTTAGGTCAAAACTTCCCCGAGGTACAAAATATTCCACCCGTCGTCCTTGGATTGGCCGCTACCACCACCAAACTAATACTGGTTACTGGGGAAGAGCTGTCTGGACACGTCTTTACCCCCAAAATGCTTCCCAAAACCTTGCACCCCACTTCCTTGACAAGGTTTGGTAAAAAGCCTCACCAATTTGCCTAGGTGACTACAGACCCAGACCCTTGGATCTTAAGAACAATGAACAATCCTCCCAACACTTGCACCCCCCCCTTTCCTGGGAAATGTTGGATAAAAAGCCTCACCAATTTGCATAGGTGACCACAGACCCAAACACTTGGATCTGAGAACAATGAAAAAGCATTCAGTTTTCTTACAAGAAGACTTTTAATAAAAATAGAAGTAAATAGAAATGAAGAAATCCCCCCTGTAAAATCAGGATGGTAGATATCTTACAGGGTAATTAGATTCAAAAACATAGAGAACCCCTCTAGGCAAAACCTTAAGTTACAAAAAAGATACACAGACAGAAATAGTTATTCTATTCAGCACAATTCTTTTCTCAGCCATTTAAAGAAATCATAATCTAACACATACCTAGCTAGATTACTTACTAAAAGTTCTAAGACTCCATTCCTGGTCTATCCCCGGCAGAAAACAGCATATAGACAGACACACAGACCCTTTGTTTCTCTCCCTCCTCCCAGCTTTTGAAAGTATCTTGTCTCCTCATTGGTCATTTTGTCAGGTGCCAGCGAGGTTACCTTTAGCTTCTTAACCCTTTACAGGTGAGAGGAGCTTTCCCCTGGCCAGGAGGGATTTCAAAGGGGTTTACCCTTCCCTTTATATTTATGACAAAGCCCCTCAAAAAAAGACACAAAGTGTGGTCTCATAGATTAAAAGGAAAACAAGATTTCATTCTGTAATGTTAAATACAAGGTAACTGAAGTATACACACACACCAATATACCACATACACACAATAGAATTTGTTTTGGCCAAGGTGTTTGGTAAAGTAAGCAAATGTATCAGATAGAAATACTATTCAATGATTCAACTGGATAATTTTTGGAGTAAGAATCCAATAATTACAATAAATCTATGAACACAAGTAATTTTGAATAAACCAGGGTTACATCATTATTAATGTGCTAATGATAAATATTTAATGTTCTTTCCTGGCCTTAATTATAGGCTAATAATTATAAACTTAAGTTGACCTTATAGGGCACAAGAAATGTTTTGCTGCTAGTTACAGAACAGTAACATCAGCATCAGCATTGTCTGTTAAATCGAAAACTAGAAATAAAGACATTCCCTACACTGATATGAAAGAGGGAGAGCAAGTATTGAAATGATAACAAGCATCACCTCAGTAAAGCAGAACTGCCATAGATCTCAGACATGGTGAGAAGTTTAGTAATAGTTGAACGAGCAAAACGGTTCACATCTTGCAATGCATAGAGAAGAGTACCTCAGAGAATTGAAACAATGTGCTTAGCATTCAGCTACCCCACAGAGCACACATGCAAGTCTTGAAAATGTTCAGATCTTGACATCCTCCTGTCTGTGGACTACAAAGTTTCCACCTACATACTGTAATATTAACAGACTGGAATGATAAGCTTCAGCTAAGCAGGAGAATGCTCAGGCTTTTAAGTGGACGTCTCCACAGCCTTTTATCTCCACAGAATAGGTGAACATGAACTTGGAATAGAGAAAGATGGCATCAGTAACTAAGGACACCTGAAATTAAAGTGTTCTCATTTTAAATAATATTGACTGACAACCAGGGGTGAAAGTAATTTAAAGGACTTACTGGTACGCAGGATGGCCGGGACCCTGGGCAAGGTGCCGGGGGACGGGGGGGGGCTCTGGGTCCCTGGAAGGGGTGGGACCTCAGGAGGAAGAGGTGGGGCTGGGGCCAGACTCCCCCAGCCAGCCCTTCAGAGCTGCCTGGCCCATGCCGCCCGTGGCTCCGGTGGCGATTTAAAGGGCCCGGGGCTCTGGCCACTGCTGGGAGCCCCAGGCCCTTTTAAATCGCTGGACCCCAGGGCAGCTGCCCCTTTTGCCCCCCGTCAGCAGCCCTGCCTATTCGTTGCTTAAAGCGCTGCCGCGGCAGTGCTTTAATATCGGCTGTGTACTGGCCCGTACCCACAGCCAATATCTTACTGGTACACTGAACCAGCCTGTACCAGCTTACTTTCACCTCTGCGGACAACATAATATGAACAACATCAGTTTCCCCTCTTCTGAATATTTCCATAGTTTTACTAATATAAATTAAAATGAAAGTAAATGTGATTTATAAGTATTAAGCTTCCTTTCAATATACTTTATAGCAGATAGTATATTGTGTGGCTACTTTCTCTTATCCCATCATCATTTCTATACATATACTAATCAGTAAAAATTGTCAGAGCATGCTATTTCCCTGAAATACTCTGTGCTAATTTGGTTAGAAACATTCTTAGATTATTTATCACGTTTTAACTCCCATAATAGTATCTTACTGAACCAAGTGTGCAGACAATGGGTGTATTCCAACTATGTTTCTTGATACCAGTATTTTTTTGTCTTTGCTGGAAATAGTTAATGCTTTGATTGGTTCATAGTGTGTGTACTGAAACATGGATAATGTCAATCGCAGAAAAGTGGCTGTAGTGAGGAAATAATTAAAAAAAGATGCTTATAAAAACTTTATATACCCTGATACATAATTAATTGTACAACAAAACCCAGCAGCATTAAAATGATTACTCAGAAAAGAGCTTTCCCACCCACCCACCTCACTTAGCAAAGAGTTCCTTTCCATCCCTTCATCACTGGGGAAAGCATTCTGTCAACTCACTCCAGAATCCCTATTAAACTGGTGTCTATTGAGGCATGCCTGAGAAGGTCACCAAATTCAAGCTTTTTTGAACAAATGAGGGAAAGTTAGTGCCAGAGTCATGGAGCCCTCACAGATAAAGCACTGTCATCTTCCCCATCTCTTTTTTAACTAGGGAGATCAAACTTGAGTACCTCTGCTGACCATAGCTGTTACTGTATGTGGAGAGAGAAGCATTCTCTCATCAAGGGAAAGGTTAGTTAACGCCCAGTCTTTGTTCTCCACTCTTTAGCTTTACTCCTATCCCTATTCCAACGATCCCTTCTGGAGGAAGTCTGACTTACTTATCTATACTACTTATACTTACCTATATATACTGGTTTCAGAGTAGCAGCTGCCGTGTTAGTCTGTATCCGTAAAAAGAAAAGGAGTACTTGTGGCACCTTAGAGACTAACAAATTTATTTGAGCATAAGCTTTCATGAGCTACAGCTCACTTCGTCGGATGCTATTTATACTGACTTACTTAGCTATAAATAAGTCCCCCACTTTTTCCACTGAAGCCTTCTAGTTTAACTTGGCCTCATAGCCACCATACTCCTTTTCGAGAGGAGCAGGGACGCAGCGCAAGGGGTTTCAATGGAAGAACTGTGGAGGAAAGCTGAATGTATGTATTGGGAAAGAGCTCCAAATTGGTTAGCTTGTTGATCGAGTTTATCTGGAGAATCAGAAAAAGGTGCAGTCCCTGTATTTGTGAATGAGTGTGTGGAGAGGGTTTGGGGGTCAGAAATATCTTTTTTTTTAAACAGGACAGGAAAGGGGGTATGTAATTTCCAGTCCCAACCCTACCATTGATTTTGAGCCACCTTTGCTTGCTTCCATTGAAATTGCCCTCATTTAAATAACTAAGCATGTCATTGTAATTAAGTCGAAAGGGACTTTTGTCCCATTTCTTGTTCTCCTTACTCATTCTCTGCTACTTGGTGTGGGGGGAGGAGTGTTGGGGAAGGGGTGGACACGAGGGAGACACACTTCATTTTCCTGAATACCCTTTTGTTAAGGTTCCTTCCCCACTCTGAACGCTAGGATACAGATGTGGGGACCTGCATGAAAACCTCCTAAGCTTACTTTTACCAGCTTAGGTTAAAACTTCCCCAAGGTACAAACTATTTTACCTGTTGCCCTTGGACTTTTGCTGCCACCACCAAACGTCTAACCAGGTGTATTATTGCAAAGAGCCGTTTGGAAACGTCTTTCCCCCAAAAATCCTCCCCAAAACCTTGCACCCCACTTCCTGGGGAAGGTTTGATAAAAATCCTCACCAATTTGCATAGGTGACCACAGACCCAAACCCTTGGATCTTAAGAACAATTAAAAAACATTCAGTTTCTTAAAAGAAGAATTTTAATAGAAGTAAAAAGAATCACCTCTGTAAAATCTGGATGGTAAATACCTTACAGGGTAATTAGATTCAAAACACAGAGAATCCCTCTAGGCAAAACCTTAAGTTACAAAAAAGACACACAGACAGACAAAGTCATTCTATTCAGCACAATTCTTTTCTCAGCCATTTAAAGAAAACAGAATCTAACATATATCTAGCTAGATCACTTATTAAGTTCTAAGACTCCATTCCTGTTCTATCCCTGGCAAAAGCATCACACAGACAGAGAAAGAGGCTTTGTTTTTCCCTCTCCCCAGCTTTTGAAAGTATCTTGTCTCCTCATTGGTCATTGTGGTCAGGTGCCAGCGAGGTTATCCTAGCTTCTTAATCCTTCACAGGTGAAAGGGTTTTTCCTCTGGCCAGGAGGGATTTTAAAGGTGTTTATCCTTCCCTTTATATTTATGACACCTTTCGAGCCTGGGCATTCAGGAATTTCCATTCATGCCTGTCTTGACTGTTCATCTGGCTTGGTCTTCAGTGGTTTCTCTTCTTCTCTCACCATTTCTGCAGGGACTGGGTGAATAATCTTCACAAATAATTCACTCAGTGAATTTTCTCCATCACTTTTTGAATATCCGCTCTGCCCCTATTTAATTAGTACCACAGATGGCTGAATACTCTATTCATCAAAAATAATGTACTTTTTTTTTGCAATCAGAAAATTATGTATTCCCAAATACAATTTTCTATCATTCAACCTGCACTAAATGTTTCTAGCTTTATTTACAAATCTGACAGTAAACAGCTCATTCAAAGAGACTCCACATTCACTAGCAAGACTTTACACAGAAACTGACTGTCTAGACCAGAATTAACTGACTTCTGAGTTACTACCTGAAATATACAAACCCTGATATTGACTATAATTTTTCAGATCTACTTATATAAATCCTTAATCGTGAAATGGGAAAAGAAAAACCCTCTTCCAAAACTGGGATGACATTTCCTCATATAGAATGAAAACTAATGGCTAGATTCACACAGGGGACCTAATCTTGCAAGTGCCCTGCTACTTAGTACAATTCACAATGGTGAGTTAGGTGCCCAGACCCCCTACACAATACATGGAGAGAGTTAGGTGCCTAAGAAAGGGATCCTCAGAAGCAAGCACACTAAGCAGGCAGCTGCTTAAGCTATTCAATAGGAAATGTCAAAGGGAGGTGCGGGTGCCATGTCCTATCTCTCAAAGGGAGTAAGACACTTATCTCCATTCAGGATTCACAGCCGTGAACTGTCTCCTGAAGTTAAGCACCTATGCTGTTGTTTGCAAGGAAGAATGGCAGTTGCTCTTATAACCTAGTTTGTAGGGCTCTCCGTCACCATGTGCAAAACATGGTTCAATTCCCCTTAGGGTCTAATACAGACAAAGGATTTGCACAAAGGTCTCACCTCTCAGGTGAGAGACCTAACCAGTGCCCTTTTGATTATTTCTTACTCATGGTCTTGTCCGGTGGCTAGTTAATTATATATATACAGTGGAAAAGCTTCAACACAAGAGATTGGGAAAGCTTCCTCAAGAGTATTCCATAACCCAGTGGTTTTGCACTTCCCTGAGAGGTGGCATACTCATGCCTCATTCTTTCTTCCTATCAGGCAGAGGGAAGGATTGAACTGGGCTTTCCCACACTCTAGGCGAGTACCCTAACCTCTGGGCTAAAGGTTATACGAAGGATGCCCCTACCTCCTCCCCATCCCCAACTGTTTTGTGTGGTATGTCTACTAGATTGGCCTCCACAGGCAAGATGGGTGGGATGATGATTACTTTGTGAATCCTGGTGGGACTTAGGTGCTATCACAACCTAGGCTGCTATATACATACCCAGCTGCTGAAATTTATGCACCCTGGGGCCTTTAACTGCAGAAATGTAGGTATCTCCAGGGTTAGGTGACATCTGAGTGGGATTTTCTCAATGCCAATAGTGCCAAAATGTTGGACTTAGGTGCTTCAAGTGCCAGTTACGTGCCTATGTCTCTTTGTGAATCTGGCCATGCTTTTCTCTTCAATCTTAAACTTTTTGACTGTCACTTTTAAAGACACTTTGAAGGAGCTCTCCACCACTTGGCAGTTAACCAAATTGGTTCATATCATGACTTTTGCCTGAGAACACTTAAGACACCTGAACTGATATTTTCCCTGAGTCATCTGTAACAGAAATCATTTAGGCAAAGTCCTATTATTACCCCCACAATCTAGGACACTCCACCTATACCCTACCAAAGGCTCAAGGCAGGGCCTGCTTAATGTAGGTACCCTCACCCTTTCCCTACTGAGGGCTCGGGGTATAAAGCACCTACCCATGGGGTTCTGGGAGAAACCTGGTCAATTTAAGTACCTGGCCTTATCCACAGGGCTCAGGGCTCTAAATGTCTGCCAGATATTTTCACAATGAAAGAGCCTTACACAGCTGTGCTCTAAACACCTATTTATTAGCAACACACACAGAATGCATATGCCAAGCAAATATCTTATGCTCACCACTCCTGATATATAGACAAATTTCACCCAGTGGCCAGTCAGGATCCACTCGTCTGGGGGTTCCCGGCTATGCCACTGCACATCATGGTCATGCAGAGGGATAAGAGTTCTAGCAGCTTGATTATGAACTGCAGACCGGAGATGGTCCCCAAAGAGCTTTGTTTTTCCATTTCCATTATATAGACAAAACTAGCTACCTCCTTTAACTCTGCTAATCCTACCACATTATTCAATACCCCTAGATAACAAAATGTAACCAGTCACCCTGGTACCTATGTTTCCTCCTCCCTGCTCAAGTCTTTTTTTACATTTTATCTTTCATGCCCAAATTGTTACTTATTTATGTCTTTCTTTGTTTGTGCACATGGTCAGCATAAAAGTTCACTGGTCAGAGCTTATCCTATCTAATTTTCCATTTGTTGGGTCTCTCTGTATCCTCCCAAAAACTTTCCAGTGCCTGGGTATCTCTACTTCACCACCCTGGGTGTTATATTTGTTGTTAGGGGCATTCCTGAGGTGGGGGTGCAGTAGCATTTTTTCTTAATTTCAGTGGTGAAATCCCTGAGTTTCACCCAAGGCTGGTCACAGCTAGTTTAATATGGGTGTGAGTTAAATCCCAGGTTTACACTGTACCACTGAGACTCTATTCCCCTGACTTGTAGGCATGAGAATTTTTGCACAGGATGCCACACCTTCATAAGTCTTTCAAGATCAAAGAGCCGCTGTTCAGCCTGCGAGTCTTGTCAGTTTAAACCTACATTAACAATTAAAGGATGAGTTTTCAAATGACATTTTGTAGCAATCTTAACAGGAACAAATGAGGCCTTCTGAGAGCTTTTAATATACTTTGCAAATGTTCACAGTGGATCTGCATAAAAATATTTACTACAGGTATTCAAACTCTGTGATGATTCATTGAGTTATATAACACAAACCCTGTAAGGCAAAAAAACCAAAAACTGGCTACATTTATTTAACAGTGCCAAATGTTTCTTTATTTATCATGAAGTATTTCTTTGTTTGTGGTGAGTCCTAGGGTATACCACAAACATTCATGTCCTAGAACGCAGGTTTGTAGAATGTCTACATTAGAATTTTAAAATGTGTTAACTATTTTGAGGACTACAAACTTTTGTCTAGTAAAAGCCATGTCTATAATAGTTTCAAAGGTGTTATTTATAAGTGATAGCTAACACATGTTGACATTAATATAGTCCTGTTTAAAGAGGACTACATTCACACGGACTAGGAACCTTTCAGTTTGTGGCCTCAGTGTCCACAAAGGCAGCACTTACAGTGGAGTACCTTGTTACACACTCAGGGCTTGTCTACACTGGCACTTTACAGCGCTGCAACTTTCTTGCTCAGGGATGTGAAAAAACAGGGGTGTGAAAAGCCGTGCTCCCAGGGCTGGTAGCTACGCCCCTCGTGGAGGTGGGTTTTTTAGAGCTCTGGGAGAGAGCTCTGTCAGCTCTCTGCCACGACTACACAAGCCAGGTTAAAGCATTGCTGCGGCAGCGCTTTAACATTGCTAGTGTAGCGTAGCCCTAAGTCTGAGCTGCAGGCCAGTGAAGAGAGGCCCTAAGAGTTTAACTAACATGTGCTAACTAAGCTTTTAATGGTCTACTCTGGCAAGGCATACTGTTTTTAATACCATCTTACTTGACCAGTTTCTCACATGTTAAAGAACTGTTCTTTATTTACACTAGACTATTAGAACATGCACAAGCAAACACATGCTAACATAACACCTTAAATTCTAGTCTAGACAAGGACACCAGGATTTTAACGTGTGCTAGCTAACAAGGTTTAAATATGAACCTTTTAGACTAGTGTAAACAGGCTTGTTTGCATGTTGATGAACACAACTAATCCCAAGCCTCTTCACACATGTTCATGAGTTGGCTTCACCATACCCCTTTTTACACTGAGTTATTGAGAGTAAAGGAGAAGACATATAAGGGGCTTCAGACTAGAGCTGGATTAAATTTTTTGCATAAATAATTATTCACCAAAAATGCAGTTACAGTCAATCGAAACTCTTTGTGAATTTGGCCTGATCAGTTTCTACTGGGAAAAATATTTTATGGTCAGCTTCAGAAAAGAGAGTTCATGCCCCCTACTTACAACATAATGCCCAGTGCTTAGGGAATTTGCCTGGGAGGTCGGAAACAGGTTTTAATCCCAAACTGGAGCAGTGACATAAACTAAGATCTTCATCCCTCCTAGGGGAGCATTCTAATCATCAAGCTATTAGCTATTCCAGGGTGGCTTGCTGTCAGGTTCTCCTGTTGAACCTCTTCTGCTTTGTATAAATATTTAACTATGCATTGAAGCAGGGACTTGAACTCAAATCTCTTTGTGGCATATGAGAGCTCTAAGCACCGTGCTATATGATAGTCTGTTCTACTTTGTATAAACACATAAATATTCAGTGGGCCAAAGAGAGAGAATGACTCTCTAGCATGGTGATTAATGCACTCAGCAGGGAGGAAAGAGATGTTGATTCAAATTCCCTCTTTCTGCTTCAGAAGCTGTCTGGAATGAAACATCAAAACATACTTTTCCTGTTTGCTGACAAAATCCTGAACATTTTCAGAACCCAAACTGAATGGTTTTTTTCTGATTCTTCAGTTTTCTGGCCAAACCTAAAAATTCAGTTATATGTCCAGCTGTCTTTGAAACTTACTGCTATTCATAGAGTCACAGAATATAAGGGTTGGAAGGGACCTCAGGAGGTCATCTAGTCCAACCCCCTGCTCAAAGCAGGGCCGATCCCCAACTGGTCATACAACTGCTTTCCTTAATCTTACTTGCATCCACACATAGCTTCTGCACCACGTGTGCCTGAGCACAACAACTTTGTAGTCACTGCTGTACACCATGTTAGGACTTGCCCTATTGAAGCTTTCCTAATGTTACTCCAGAAAGCCCCCTCCCCCTGAATTCCAAAGCTGAGCAACCCTCCAAACTTGGAGACATTTCTGACTTGGATTAGCATCCAAACTGTGACCTCCCAGTCTGTATCATTTTAAAATTCATTTTGCAATGTATAGTAGTCAATTTATTATCTATTATTTGTATTACAATAGCATTTCAGGAACCAGTTAGAGGCCAGGACCCCATTGTGCTAGATGTTGTACATACACATTAGAAAAAGTTTCTATTCTGAGAAGCTTACATGCTATTATATGTGCACATCTAACACCTGATACATTTTTGATAAAAAACAGTAAGACTAATATACCAGTTTTAATATGTAAAATATCTTTAAAACATATTTTATTTTACCATAATATATCTTAGTCATTATATGTCTGACTTTTTATTTCAGGCTCTCCTTGTCTTTTTATGTTATACTTGCAATTGATTGTCACTATATGCCTGACTCTTGTGTCCAATCCTGTTTCAGAATTATACAAATAATTTGATTTTTCTTGTAGCTAATAGTTCACATATGATCCAAAGACATCATGTAGCTGTGATGCATTTTGACAAAGAGAAGGAAAGTGTACAACTGGAAGAAGTAATGCTGCAGAAGTAATGCCAGATGTATAGTACTGTTATATAATGTAACTGAGTAATCATCCAAGATCAAATATTAGCAATTCAAACTGGCTATTTGTTGTGTAACATTCTGCCAGACAGGTGGGAAACAACAAGGACCAGGTTCAATTGCTAGGGGTTACTCTTAGAATTATAAAACAAGACTGGCTTGAGTCCCCATTCAGAAATATGGGAAAACTACATGCCTCCAATGGGTACCTCTAAAAGATAATACCTCTCCACTCGCAAGTACTAAGTTTGTGAATAACAAAAAAAAAAAAAAAAAAAAACCCTCTCACCCCAACCCCCCTCCCCTACCCTCCAATTTATTAAGGGGAGAGGAAACTCAGCATTACTTTTGGAAAACACTGCAACAATGACTCAAAAGTATGTAAACAATAAGCAAAACACCCATTCCACAGTATCTTGGGCAGTAGTCCTTTGCCTCAGTTTCCCACCTTGTGGGGTGAAAGCCCAATGGACAAATGGCCCTTTAACACACCATTCCTCCTTTCCCTCTGCTGCACCCAGCTCATAGTTTGTTGTCCAAGTCCCAGGGTCCAAGGTTACAATCAGGTGGATTCACCTCTAGAACTGGGGCAGGTGGGAGGGGGTGTTTGGTACGAGTGATTCTTTGCCACTGCTGCTGCCTCTTGCCACTGTCACTGCTACCACTGCTCTTCTGTGTCTTTTGTCTAGTCCAGTCCAGACCAGTCCAACAGTGCCATAACCACCTCATCCAGCTATTAGTAATTACAGTTCTAGTATTTTCTGGGTAGGGAGTGCCTTTGGTGCTCCATGTCTCACCATGCTGTCTTTCGCTACAATGCCATGTTCTGAGGTTCCCCCTGCACTGTCTTGCATTTCTTTAAACACTGGAATGTGAGAGTTAAATGACATCTAGGGATGTGAAACAGAATTCTCACCACCAAGTAGGAACACCTATTCCCACCTGCTCTCTCTCGCTTTTACTTGGATATGGCTCACTACCCCACACTTAGCGAGTTAGCTGTACATTTTGTTCACCCCTCAATGAGGTCCTATTAGTATAGTCCGGCCGCCCGTTAGTCATACAATAAGGATAAAATCATTTCATTATCCCTACTTAAGTGAATTTTAACACAAAACAACCAAAGTTGATCATCTTGGAAAAGTAGGTATGTCTATGCAAATAAAGTGTGCTCACAAGATCTTTTCCTTCAGTTCATCAATAGATCATTGGCTTACAGTTATTTATATTTATTTATTGGGAAGGAGGTAACTAGTGGTATGGAAGTTGAACCTGTTCTGAAGCTACCATTAGCAGTAGATATGTTTGTGGAGGATTGTCAAGTTTGTTCAAGCAATAAGTTTTGAGACACATTTTTCTCATTAACTTTTAACCACTCATGTGCTAAGAATCATACACTGTCAGCTTTGATCTAGACCTTTAAAAACATAGTGAAGATCTATCTGAACCACAATAAAAGATAAACATAAATTTCATTTACAGACATTTTGCACATAAGGTCTAACAAATTAAATAAGAAGTTATCCAGAAGGAAACAGGAGTAATTTCAAAATGTTGCATTGAGAAAACAGCTTCAAAAACATCCAGTAAAGAAAAGAAAAGGAGTACTTGTGGCACCTTAGAGACTAATCAATTTATTTGAGCATGAGCTTTCGTGAGCTACAGCTCACTTCATCGGATGCATACCGTGGAAGTGAGCTGCAGCTCACGAAAGCTCATGCTCAAATAAATTGGTTAGTCTCTAAGGTGCCACAAGTACTCCTTTTCTTTTTGCGAATACAGACTAACACGGCTGTTACTCTGAAACCATCCAGTAAAGAAAGTCCTTCAAGACAAACGTTAGCTCTCTTGTTTCCAGTCTGTGTTGCTCAGCCACAAAACACCTAATATAGAAGAGGAGGGAGGAGACAGCCTACCCATCATTGTTGTGGTTCTCTCATGTAAAACTGACTGATCAATTGTATCTTGTCAAACAGAGATAAGAGTAAGAAAGATAGCAATGGGAACATTGTGAAGAAACATCTCTCTAATAGATGATAGACTCAAGATTATTCAGGAACCAACAGAGACAATTAATTTATGACATGCAGTTTTCCTATCCAATACATAACCATTATTCTGCACATTGTTACAGAAAATTGAACAGCATGTTGGTTAATCCTGTATTTCATTATCCTGTTCAAAGAGAAATGGGAACAGTTATTTCCATGCAGTTCAGCCAAGTATACAAATGAGGTAGGGGTGCAATCATTTAACAAGACCACATTTTAAGATCTACAGTATATTCCATCTGTTTCATATCAGGCATCTTTATACACAGTTAATGAGGTCTAGATAACGAGATGATGATCTATTCACTAACAATTTCCTTATACTCGTTTTCTCTAATGTTTAAGTCCAGCAAATACTTTAAAGTAAACAAAATCAAAATCTACACATCTAGCCTCTTTAAATAAAGCAAAATTAGTCTTTTTTGATTATTAGTTGTATAATTATGTAGCCTTTCTGACAGGTACAAATGGCAACAAAGTAGCTGGGTTCAAAATATTCTGGGGCCCTTCCTGAAAAATAAATAGAACAATGGCTTAAACCCCTGCCCAGGGCCGTACTCTCATTACAGATTGGGACTGTTCATTTTAGAAAACAGACAACAAAGGGGAGGTAATGATAAGGTCTATAAAATCACATATGGTACAGAGAAAGTGAATAGGGAAGTGTTATTTACCCCTTCATATAACACAAGAACAAGGGGTCACCTGGTTAAATTAATAGTAAGTAAGTTTAAAACAAACGTAAATAAGTACTTTTCACACAATGCAGTCAACCATTACCACTGGATGTTGTGAATGTCAAAAATATAATTGGATTAAAAAAATAATTAGATAAGTTCATGGATGATAGGTCCATCAATGGCTATTAGCTAAGATGACCAGGGACACAACACCATGCTCCAGATGTCCCAAAACTTCTGACAGCCAGAAGCTGGGACTGGATGACACAGGATAGATCACTTGATAATTGTTCTGTTCTCTTCAGTCTCTCTGAAGGATCTGGCACCACAGGGTTTTCTGTAGTGCTCATTATTATAGCAGCAAATACAACATCTCTGAGATACCATATCATTAGTACAGGGGTGGACCAAATGGCTAATATATTTTAACATATTTCAGCCTGACAACTTTGTTGATATGTTCTATCCTATTCCCTCAATGTTTATCTGGTTATTAGCTTGTAACAGGGCACAGACTGTGCTTTCCTATATTTTTGTACACTGCCCAACACATTTTGAGTGCTATATATCGTAAGTTAAATGTACCTTTAAGTGGTGTAATAAGGTTGTCATGGCTAAGTTTCACTAAATCAGAAGTAACTTTGGTGTCTGTATCAACTAACTATTGTTGGAGGCTGAACTCATTGAGATTGAATGGGTCACGTTAAATTCAACTGAAATGAATGGAGTTTTATATGTGGAAGTGAAACCCTTCTCTTTAATTGTCATTTTGTTCTCTCTAAAATAAACCTCTTTATTTTTCTAAGACAGTACAGACCTGTCTGTCATGACAAGGGCTTTTGTTTAGCATTTAGTATGTAGACAAATGAAAACAAAAACTTGGAATAAGAGATTGGAAAATCATTTTACTTCCTGTATTCATTCTGCAACATTTTGAACATACAAAAAAATGAATACTAGGTCCTAAATGTTTTCCTGGATGCACTTTGGTAACTATGTGGAGATCGACAGGAAATCTTTCCATGACAGTAAGCACAGAACTCGGCACTAAAGAGGAAGAGGAAGGAAAGAACCATTTCTGGCTTCAAGACTAAGCTTGATAAGTTTATGGAGGGGATGGTATGATGAGATAGGCTAATTTTGGCAATTAATTGATCTTTGATTATTAGCGGTAAATATGCTCAATGGCCTCTGATGGGTTGTTAGATGGGGTGGGATCTGAGTTACTACAGAGAATTCTTTCCTGGGTGTCTGGCTGGTAAGTCCTGCCCACATGCTCAGGGTTTAGCTGATTGCCATATTTGGGGTCCGGAAGAAATTTTCCTCCAGGGCAGATTGGCAGGGGCCCTGGGCTTTTTTTGCCTTCCTCTGCAGCGTGGGGCACCGGTCACTTGCTGGAGGATTCTCTGCACTTCTGTCAGGATATAGATATTCAGGCCTGCCTGTAAAGGCCTATACTCTAAGAATTTAGGTGTATTCTTATCACTTGGCTAGTTAGAGGTATAAAAGAAAGAATCTAAATCAATGTCTGCCAGTGTAAGGTTCTTCTCTTGCTGTGACAGTCTGAGGCCCTGTTCTTAGGCTAAGATCTTTGGCTAAGCAACAGAGGCAGCCATAAGCTGGTAGGCGACTGGTCACATCCTCACATTCCAAACTAGTCACATTGAAAGAAGGTGCTATTGGGCTGTTAGGAATACACTCCTGTCCTGATAATGCCTATCACCTCCAGAGAAAGGGCAGTGCCTAGAAGATGTAAAAGGAAACTTAGTTTGATAGCATCCTGTCTAGCAAGAACTCACTTATCAATAGCTGGGATGAGAAATCCTCATTTCTGTGTTGTTCTATCATTGTAGTCCCCATTTCCCTATTGTATGTCTGTATAATCTCTGTCTGGTTCTGTGATTGTTTCTGTCTGCTGTGTAATTAATTTTGCTGGGTGTAAACTAATTAAGGTGGTGGGATATAATTGGTTACAATATGTTAGGATTGGTTAGTTAAATTTCAGGAAAATTACTGGTTAAGATATAGCTAAGCAGAACTCAAGTTTTACTATATAGTCTGCAGTCAATCAAGAAGTGAGTGGGTATGTGTGTGAGGGGAAATGGGAACAGGGAATGGGGGTGGGGAAATTGGAATCATGTTTAGCTAAGGGCAGGAATGGGAACAGGGACAGAGGTGTAAGGCTCTGTGGTGTCAGAGCTGGGAAGGGGGACACTAAGGAAGGAACCTGGAATCATGCTTGCTGGAAGTTCACCCCAATAAACATTGAATTGTTTGCACCTTTGGACTTCAGGTATTGTTGCTCTCTGTTCATGCGAGAAGGACCAGGGAAGTAAGTGGGTGAAGGAATAAGCCCCCTAACAACCTCAAAGTCTTTAAACCACGATTTGAGGACTTCAATAGCTCAGACATAGGTTAGGGGTTTGTTACAGGCAGGGCCGGCTCCAGGCACCAGCATTCCAAGCAGGTGCTTGGGGTGGCACTGTGAATTGGGCGGCAGTCCATGTGCCGTCAGGGTGGTGTCTCATCTTTCCGTGGCAACTTCTTTCCTCAGGCTGCCGCGGTGGCAATTCGGTGGCAGCTTTCGTCTGCAGGCTGCTCCGGCGGTAAATCGGTGGCAGCTTCTGTCTTCAGATGTCCTGCCTGGGGCGGAAAAATGGTAGAGCCGGCCCTGGTTACAGGAGTGGCTGGGTGAGATTCTCTGGCCTGTGTTATGCAGGAGGTCAGATTAGACGATCCTAATGGTCCCTTCTCACCTTAAAGTCTATGATTCTAAGAGTCTCATCTTAATTTGCAGGTGTGTGTGGTATTTGTAGTGCTCACAAATGATAACCAGAGTTACATACATTATTCCCCATATCTACACAGAATATATCTTTACATTATCAGCAGGCAAACCTTATTAGGGTGGAGCCATTTCCCCCCTCTATTCTGCTTACTGGCATGAGTGGCTGATATTTTTCACCATTAGCTAGATGCATTTTATGTATTTATTTTTGTGATGTTATGTCATCAGAAATTGTTATTTTCCTTCAGTTACTGAGGCGGTAAAGTAAAGCTAGAATAAATTTTTAAAAACCACTGCTTTATCTTTGCATTTTCAAAATGTAAGTTGCTTCAGTAATATAATTTTCATTTCCATGACTCAAAATTTATGGGCACATCAAAACTGCTTTTCTATCTCAACATGTGAGGTTTTGGGCCTGCCACTCAAATGTCCAATATAATTTCCCATCATGGCTGTAAAGGCACAGAAGGATCACATTAATCAATATAATTTTTAATTTTGGAAATGACCAATTCCTGTTCCATTTCTTATTATCACTCTTTTTTCATTTCTGAAAATAGCAGATGTTTTCCCTACCTTACTCTTGGAAGTGTTTTCATAATTTTATATGTTTAGCAAGGAAAAGTGAAATTTACAAAATCTGAATTAGAGAGCATGCTTGAAATTAAAAAAAAACAACTGAAACACAATAGTCAGTTAAATATGATTATTAATATATGATTCATTGTAATTCTTATGGTATTTGTGGATACTATCTCCTATAGCAACACTTTCCACTTCCTTTTCTGCACCTCCTTTCCTTTGTGGATTTGTACTGTTCCCTTGTGCACTGATGCCAGTGAACGATATCTGGGATTGCAACAAAGTGAAATAAGCACCTCTTCTAATGATTCTGCACTTTATGTTTCAATCTTTACAATCTGTGTTAAATTCCATGAGGTAGTGATGAGAAACACATCCCTCACTCTATTGCTTAATTTTCTTCAGTACATAGTACTTCATGTTTAAGCTACCAGGCTATTTTTATAATAATCTTTTAAAGAGATTTCTTTCTTTAAAAAATAATGGATCTGATTATAATCTCATTTACCTCAGCTTTACACTGATGTTCGTTCAATGACTTCAGAGAAGGTGCATCTGATTTACACTGGTGTACCAAGAGAATCTGCCCCAACATCTTCAGTTTTCCTAAACCCTACACCTCACAGCATGCTTGTTTGTTATTTATGAAATGTACATTTATTCTTGCCTATCATTTTACAGGTGTCCAAAACCAAAGCACAGAGCTTGATATAGTTAACATATATAAAAAATTCTGTGAGATAAAAATGAAACAAGGAAAAAATGCAGTTTACCATGAAAGAAGGCAATTTCAAATAGCCTACCTAACAACAAGTGTCATGAAAAGTGGTCATTTAGAAAAATACACTGTGCAAACACACTCCTAGGTTGTAAAACACTGATCTGCTGTTGAATAGATGTACCATAAACTTTCCAATTCTGGTCATATTTTAGTACTTTATTCCTAAAAGCAAAGTTAGTAATAACAAATAAATAAAGCCCATTCCAAAAACAAATGACAGGCTATTTGTCGTGTGTACATACGGGGACTTTTAAGAATACATGATTATGTAAAAATATATAGTAGTCCTTCAGCACAGGGATTTTATATGGTCCAAAGCGGAACGCCTTGCTCAAACAAAACTACTATTAAAGCTAATGGAAGTTTTGCCTGAGTAAGTTGTTCAGGACTATGCTGATAGAGCTGTTCTTCCTGAGATTTTAAATGGGGTAAACAACAGTAGATTGCCAAAACATTAGCTATGTCATAGCAGAACAAGTATGAGGATGCACAAAGAAAGACTGTTTCCTTTAGTTTGTGTCCAAGATAAAACTTCAAACATTGGAGAAAGGCACAACACTCAGAGGCTATAGTGAGATATAAGCAACATGGTTGACAATGAAAAAAAATGTTTATTCCCAGCCTCATCACTTGTGACTATTTCAGAATCTATTTTTTCATGGTTGTAATGTGATCCTTCGCTAACCAGCAATCTGTGTGTAAATCCTGCCACAACCAGGACACTCTCACAGTCTCACACTCTCACAGGGGGTACTCAGGGTTGTGAGGCACCTCAGCACTACTTGTCCTTAGTGTGACCCCGTCTTGTCTGTGCCTGCTGTGGCTCAACTCCCTGAACCCAGCAACCTCTTACCACAAGCCCTGACTTCCAGGTGTAGCTATATTGGTGAATTGATTAATAAATATTGATTATTGATTAATCTCTTAGACCACAGGGGTCAGCAAAAGGTTTGATTTCCTGAGGGCTACAGTACCAGAATATTATCAGCATCATTAGAATGAAAGACTCTGGAATCATGTGAGAAACAATTGCAGTTTATCAAAATCTCTTTAATAACAAATCTACTAAGCAGCTAAATAATCACAGAAACACTAAATTACAATCGCAGACAGAGGAATAATGTAAAGTGCTTAGCTCTATGACTGCTATCGTTCACACCTCACATTTCTGGCTGGGGGACCCTGGTGTGTCAGTCATCATCTTGGTTCATGTGTTGATTAAGCACTGTAAACCAACACAATCAAAGCCCCATTTTAAATATGGAATAAACAGAGAATGGGAAGGCACCAGAAGTAAAACCACAAAGGGCTGTCTTGTCTCTGGGTGGGGAGGGGAACAAATTTTGAAGACTAGAAATAGAATGCAAGAAGACATTTTGTTTTCCATTCACTGAGGAAACCCCTTGAAGAGTGGGAGGTGGGGAGGAGGAAATGAATGTTTAGATCCTGATTTTGACTGAAAACCAGCAGCTCTGTAAAAGATTGAATCCTTGGGGACCATCTATTCTATTCTATAGGAAAGGTAACCATTGATAAGTGTACATCCAAGTTTGTGGTTTATGTTTTGTATTATGTGTAACCATTTCTGTTTCCATTATTAGTCACTTATCTCATAAAACTTATTCTTTAATAAAAAAAATTATGATTGCTTTCACTATAATTTTATCTCAGTGCTGTGAATGTTGTGACAGGCTCAGGCCAGATGGCTACAGGAGAGTGGGGTTTTTGTTTTGTTTTGTTTTGTTTTGTTTGGCATGAAAGTTTGATAGCTCTCTGCCTCACTCTCATGTACTATTTTTTTAATTTCATGCTCATATTACAGACAGCACCATCTAATGGCTCCAGTAAGCACCAGGGCCCCATTGTGTTTGGTGCTGTAGAACCAGAGAGGAAAACACAGTCCCTGCCCTGAGCAGTTTACACACTAAGGACCTGATCCTGCTAACCCAGACTGTGACAGGGTCAGGCCAGATGGTTACAGGAGAGTGATCCTATTGGGATCCTGGAAGTGGGTGGGGAAAGCCCGCCCACTGCTAAAGGATCCCCCCCACCAGCTTAAGAGAGGGATCCACAGGACCTGGACACCAAATGATAGAAGGCAGATATATTAGCCCCAGGTTAAGTAGGTCCCTTTTCCCTGGGTAAGGTAACAGGAAAGGTTCCAGAACAATCAGGAACTTTCTGGAAACAAGGCAGACAGGCTGATTAGAACACCTGCAGCCAATCAAGAAGCTGCCAGAATCAATTAAGACAGGCAGGCTAATCAGGGCACCTGGGTTTAAAAAGGAGCTCACTTCAGTTTGTTGTGGGCATGCGAGGAGCTGGGAGCAAGAAGCTGAGAGTGAGAAGGCATACTACTGGAAGACTGTGAAGTACAAGCATTATCAGACATCAGGAGGAAAGTTCTGTGGTGAGAATAAAGAAGGTGTTGGGAGGAAGCCATGGGGAAGTAGCCCAGGGAGTTGTAGCTGTCAAGGGGCTGTTACAGGAGCCACTGTAGACAGCTGCAATCCACAGGGCCCTGGGCTGGAACCCAAAGTAGAGGGCGGGCCCAGGTTCCCCCCATCCCTCCATCCTCCCAACTCCCTACTTGATACTGGAGGAGTTGGCCTGGACTGTGGGTTCCACCAGAGGGGAAGGTCTCTGGCCTGTTCCCCGATCCACTAGGTGGATCATCAGAGACTGTGGGGATTGTTCTTCTTCCTTTTCACCATGCTGGCCAGTGATGAGGCTAACTGAGTGAACGGCAGATTTGAGCCATGGAAGTGGCCAAACTGAGGGCTGCCATGAACCTCTGAGGCAAGCAAATCAGCCAATAAGCACAGGACCCACCAAGGCAGAGGAGGAACTTTGTCACAATGTATATTGGAGCTGAACCTCAGACAGGTGAATTTGCATCCTTTTGTCTGGCAAATCCTCTGTCGTCCCTGCCTGGGACACAGATTTCAAAACATATTTTCAGTGCATATACTCAACTCCTTAAATATAATCTGTACATACATTACACAGTGATTATATGGATCTATACGACAGACTTTTTACTAGATATCTCACTTAACTGTCTTTGGACAAATTGTATGAAAGCATTATGTTGGGTGTAGTGAGTTTGTCAGGTCTCTTTGGAATTGTTGACACTGTGTAGTGAATCTTTTGCCTGCTGGCACCAGTGGGCCTCTATGTCTCATTTACAGTTATTGAAATACAAAAGTTTTAAAGATATTGTATTATTGTCATGAAAAGGCAGGGACACATCTGGACAAAATTGAGAGAAGCCTGAAACTAATAGAATGTAACGGTGATGAAAGTGGCTCCAGTGAAGAAATGGAGAAAGTTATAGCATGGAAATGAAATAAAATAAAATAAATAAAATAAAAACCAACCAAAACAAGCTAACTCAGGTTATGGACCCTGGCCCTGCAAAAATGAAGCACGTGCATAACTTCACTTACTTTGATAGACTCATGGACGTTAGTGGGAGTACTCACATAAGCACGTTCACAATTTTGCTCAAATGTCTGCAACACTGGACCTAAAATATTAAAGGGTGAAATCCTCACCCCATTGTAGTCAACAAGATTTTTTCTATTGATGTTAATAAGGCCAGGATTTTACATGTTTTTTTCTTTCTTTCCCCCCTGACACTAGACAATTATAAGATCAGAGCTTTAATTTGCAAACAATTCAAATATGGGATCACAGTGTACCTTTGTGTCACAGGGTCTATACACCCCAAGCTGGTTTGGAAAACAAAAGATTAACACAGAAACTGCCTGCCTGCTCAGGCAGAGCTGATTGGCAGCCCCACAGCAGCTAGGAGGATTAAAGGGCTGTAAAGCAGGTGCCTGGGGTGGCTGCTCAAGAGGCAGAAGGACTGTGAAGAGACGCTCCTGTCAAAAACTTTGAAGATGCCATAAAAGCCAATGCTTTAGGAAGATAGAAACCAAACAAGATGCTGGAAAGCACACAGAGGTAGCAAGCAGCATAGGGACCAGCAAGGGACTGGAGAAGGATCAATTCTGGATGTTCTAAACAAGGGCTCTGAGCTGGAACCAAGTGCAGCAGAAGGTCTTGGATTCCCCTATCTCTTTCCCAAACTAAGAAGGAAGAGGAAAAATGGTCAAGGACTAAGAGTGTTAGACAGAGGCTGAAGGAAAGACTCAAAGACGATTGGCCTTTGAGTTCCTTATTTCTAGACTCATCTGTTAACCGCAAAAGGGAATAGACTGAGCAGTGCTTTAGCCAAGAGCTAGATCACATAAGACTAAAGACTGGCTGGGCTCTAGAAGGGCTGGAGGGAGTGTGAGACTGAAAGGACTCCTGCATAGAATCATAGAATCATAGAATATAAGGGTTGGAAGGGACCCCAGAAGGTCATCTAGTCCAACCCCCTGCTCAAAGCAGGACCAATTCCCAGTTAAATCATCCCAGCCAGGGCTTTGTCAAGCCTGACCTTAAAAACCTCTAAGGAAGGAGATTCTACCACCTCCCTAGGTAACGCATTCCAGTGTTTCACTACCCTCTTAGTGAAAAAGTTTTTCCTAATATCCAATCTAAACCTCCCACACTGTAACTTGAGACCATTACTCCTCGTTCTGTCATCTGATACCATTGAGAACAGTCTAGAGCCATCCTCTTTGGAACCCCCTTTCAGGTAGTTGAAAACAGCTATCAAATCCCCCCTCATTCTTCTCTTCTGCAGGCTAAACAATCCCAGCTCCCTCAGCCTCTCCTCATAACTCATATGTTCCAGACCCCTAATCATTTTTGTTGCCCTTCGCTGGACTCTCTCCAATTTATCCACATCCTTCTTGAAGTGTGGGGCCCAAAACTGGACACAGTACTCCAGATGAGGCCTCACCAATGTCGAATAGAGGGGAACGATCACGTCCCTCGATCTGCTCGCTATGCCCCTACTTATACATCCCAAAATGCCATTGGCCTTCTTGGCAACAAGGGCACACTGCTGACTCATATCCAGCTTCTCGTCCACTGTCACCCCTAGGTCCTTTTCCGCAGAACTGCTGCCTAGACATTCGGTCCCTAGTCTGTAGCTGTGCATTGGGTTCTTCCGTCCTAAGTGCAGGACCCTGCACTTATCCTTATTGAACCTCATCAGATTTCTTTTGGCCCAATCCTCCAATTTGTCAAGGTCCTTCTGTATCCTATCCCTCCCCTCCAGCGTATCTACCACTCCTCCCAGTTTAGTATCATCCGCAAATTTGCTGAGAGTGCAATCCACACCATCCTCCAGATCATTTATGAAGATATTGAACAAAACCGGCCCCAGGACCGACCCTTGGGGCACACCACTTGATACCGGCTGCCAACTAGACATGGAGCCATTGATCACTACCCGTTGAGCCCGACAATCTAGCCAGCTTTCTACCCACCTTGTAGTGCATTCATCCAGCCCATACTTCCTTAACTTGCTGACAAGAATACTGTGGGAGACCGTGTCAAAAGCTTTGCTAAAGTCAAGAAACAATACATCCACTGCTTTCCCTTCATCCACAGAACCAGTAATCTCATCATAGAAGGCGATTAGATTAGTCAGGCATGACCTTCCCTTGGTGAAGCTGCACGTGGACACAGAGGGGCAATCTAGAGATGAGGGCCTGCTCCTACACTTAGCAATCAAGTGCACTAATGCACACTGACTAGTCAACCATTATATTTGATACTTTAAAACACAAAACCCCTTGTAACAAAGCGAGAACTGCTAGAGCTTGGCTAGCATCATTATTTCAATTTCTCTAAAGAACTGAAAATGGATATTTTTTGTATCTTGTTCTAACAAATTTGTTGACACTGTTTATATCATTATGTTAGCTTATATTATCCCCAGACTCCTTATTACCATCACTGCAATTTTGGTTGACAGTGGTAATGTGTTTTCTCCATTGGACATACAGTCTATCCAAGAGGGTGCACCTTATGACAGGTAGCCAATGCTTTTATTCAGCTCAAATATTAAGAATCAATTCAAGAAAAATATCCCAATAAGAACTTATTGAAATGCATAATATTGTTCACTATTTTTTGGCAGTTAGCATTTCAGCATCTTCATACATTACTAATAGTTTCAAAAAGGCACTGGAGGAATGATACCATATTTTAACTAAATATAGCTGAGATTTGTTTCACATTTACCTTTTAAAATAAAATATTTGTCATCAGAATATATATCTTCAATATAAAACACACTGAAACCATTGATGTATAGTTAAGATATTCTGGCTTCCTCTATGGTAACTGTAAAATATATTTTATAACATGCTTCACCGTAGGAGGTACAGAGGCTCTCAGTCCCCTGCATTTTTAGAAGCAATATTATACCATCATAAAATATCTATTAAAAGAAGGTCAGGGTCAGGCTTTCAACCATCCCTCTCCAACTCACCCCCCAGCCCCAGACATGATTCAGGATACAGATTTTTATGCAGAGCTCATAGACAATTCCAGTCTTACAAAACCCAGGAAAGACATAGGCACACACACAATTAAACAATAAAATCAAATATGCTTTATAAAATAAGTCTTTTGCTAGAAAATGATCAACAATTAAGAATTTACATATCTTCTTGTAACCCAGCATCACTTCTTATACTCTCAATAGTAGCAAAATGGTGGCACAGATGGTTGCAATCCGGATAGACTTTCTGTGTAGCATAGCTGTCATTGCCTTCTATCACAGATGCCCAAACTTCACAACACCCACACCCACTTAGCATCTTGTCAGGATGGCTGATGTCTGCATCTAATTAGTATATCAATATAGGAACATAGGAACTGCCAGACTGGATCCAACCCAAGGTCCATCCAGTACAGTTTTATGTCTCTGATAATGGCTAGCCCGGATGTTTCAGAGGAGGATGGAAGAACCCCACAGTAGGCAGAATCTGCCCTGCTCCACACTCTCTCATTCTGGTCTCTAATGGTGAAAAATTGGCTCAAACCCAGAAGCATGAGGTTTAATATCCATTCTGAAATTGTTATAATTAATTATGGTAATTCAGGATATTCTTTATATCCGTATAAAGATCCAGTTCTTCTTTGAATCTTGCTAAGTTCTTGGCCTCAACAGCTCCCTGTCACAATTTAGTTTTAGGTCTCAAAATAAACAGTCACAATATTTACTTTTATGTACAATATACCTTCCTTGTCGGATGAACAGAAATTACTTGTTGGTTGATTTTGCCAGCAAACTAACAAAACCACAAAGGCACTCAAGAGCCCTTAGAAAGCGAGAGATGGCCTGGTGCTAAATTCTGCTTGTAAAAATGCACACACAACTTATTGGTTTCAATGGAAGTTGCATGCGTCATCAGGAAGAGTTTAACTTTAGGTGCTGACCTATTAGAATAAGTAACGTCCAAGGAATGTATCTACATATCTAAGATGAATATTAGGGATATATGATAAATGTGAATGACCTCTTCAGAATGTATTTTTGGATTCTAGGTGCTACATTTGAACTTCCTACTATATTTTGTGTACACCTCATCTTTTATGATGTATCAACATCATCATTCTGAAACAAAACTGTAAGGCCTTGTTTATACTTGTAGCATTGTGGAGGGTAGGTATAGGTACATGCCACGGTGAAAAGCAGGAAATGTCCAAACTGGAGTGTTTAGCTACCGGTGACAGTGAAAGGCTCTGATAGGGGTGAGGCAGCAGGCCACTAAACGCTAAAAACAGCAGTGTAGACAAGGAGACACTGCTTCAGCATGCACAGACCTATGTAGGGTATATATCCTAAGGCTTTGGCATGACTGTACTCTGCTTGCCTATGTACCACCTTGTCAGCTATGCTGATATTTATACCTATACTAGGAGATTTGCTGAGTCTATACTCTGAATGCCACAATAAGTGTGGACACAGCCTGAGACAACAGCTATTGGTATCTGTAGGTGTTTATGTTCTAGGGAAAAAAAGTGCTTTTTTAAAGATAAAAACTAAGGACCTAGGAAATATACAATATGTTGCGGCCAGTTGACTATGGTTGGATACAAGTGTGCGTGTGTGTGTGTGCGCATCCCTATACAGGTGTCATTAAATCCTGTTATGTGGTGAGTGTAAAAGGTAATTATGGGAGCGACTGTGTTATTGCCTTTATTAGGCCTCTTAAAAGAATTGGTTGAATAATGAAAATTTTGTTTTCAAACATTATAAAGCATGATCCAGTTAAACCTGTTTGTACTCCCCATGTGGACAATAAATAAGGTAAGAAAGAACATATAGTTATAGGTATGGTGACCAGATAGTAAGTATGGAAAATCAGGACAGGAGGTAGAGGGTAATAGGCACCTATATAAGACAAAGCCCTGAATATCAGGACTGTCCCTATAAAATCGGGACATCTGGTCACCCTAATCATAGGACAGTATACATCATAGGGTAGTAAACTGTTCAAAATCTTCCGAAAGTGATGTGAATGAGTCAGAAAATCATGTAGTGAGGTATGTGCCAATTACTATTTCCAAATTAGCAGAATTTTAAATAGAAGCACTTACTGAATAGGGATACTTTTGAAGAAATTGATAGCAATGATTTTACAAGGAAGTTCTAAAGAAACAGAGCTCAATGCAAAACTAAGATGTTATTGACTATTTAGAGAAGTTTGTGAGACAGTGTCCTTTTTTCTAAAAGGAGAAAGGGATGATCCTGGCAGAAAAGAAATTCTTCCAAAAGTACATAGCAGATATCTAGGTATTGAGAAATGTAAACAAAAATAGTTTGTTCTGACCTGGGTGTCTAGATATCATGTCATAGTTCAATATGGTTCTTGTAATGTCTTCTACGGAGCACCAATAGTCACCTCAGGATCATGATATTCAAGAGAAGATATAGCAAAAAATTGGAGATGGTTTATTTGACTGAAGCACAGAAATATATTTACTGTTAATTGATTACTGTTCTGAATTAATTAGATATCAAAACTAACAAAAACTATGAAATGATGGTCATACATCACACCAGAGTTTGTAAGTCATGGAATGCCAGGAATGTTAATTATAGATCCCATTTCTGAAGCGCTAAATTTCAGGAGTTGACTAAAACATGCTAGTGTTAGCACACAACTTCCCTGCCAAAATATACCTAAGTTAACAGAATGGTCAAGCTGTTGAAACAGTAAGACAGTAAGACAGTTCTTAAGAAACCTATTTTTAATGTGACAAAAGATCTATGTTTAGCCCTGTTGTATCTTACAAATATACCAATAGAAGGATTGTCACTCAAAGCTAAGTAAATACAACATCTACAAATACAACTGGAAGAAAAGAAAATGAAAGAAGGTTTGTCTATGGTAGTCAAGAAAAATAATTGTCCAAATAGACATCTAGGCTACTAGTCCACCTGAGAACAGATAAAAATAGTGAATATTACAGTAGAAATAGATAATCCGAGGAACCTGAAAAATTGACAAGATGTACTTGACGGATCTGAAATATAACGTTCTGTTGGTACAGTAAAGTTGAAAGCTGGGTTCCTTACATGGCAGGTAAAGAAAAACAAATCAGATCTGTATCAATGGCAGAGAAACGTTAGACACCAGACTCACCAAATCCAAGTAGTTACCAGCAGAAGCCACAATATAATTAGCCCAGACTGAGGTGTATTATCAACCATGTCCTGAGGGAGGAAAAAGTCTTTATACAAACAGAACTGAAATACATCTAATTAAGAAACTGTGAAAAGTATTTCAAAGTCTAGTGGCTAGTTATGCTATGCTACTTCAAAGTCAAAAGTTTTGACTTAGCAGAATTAAAGTACTTAATAAGGAGAATGTAAATACTGTCATGTTATTCATATGGGAGTGACTGTGCTAATGTCTCTGGTAATCAGAGAAGACTTCCATTGACTTCAATGGTCTTTGGATTAAGCCATATATGAATACAATGGAAATTTCTCTAAATGGTGGCTAAAAATATACCAGCTGTCAGAGTTTCTCTTGTGCTTCTTAGGAGAATAGAAAAGCCATTATAATTTTAAAGTTACAGGGCAATATTAATCAAAATTGCTTTAAAAAGTAGTGTAAAAGAAACATTTAATAGAAGTAACAGGTGAATAATTGATTTAGTGATTTGTTCCTGCTCAAGGTACGATCCAACATAGATAGATTCATAGATATTAAGGCCAGAAGGGACCATTATGATCATCTAGTCTGACCTCCTGCACAATGCAGGCCACAGAACATAAGATGATTTGCTGCAGAAACACCTTTCCCGATGTTAGTAAACATTCCTTCCTTTTTTCATTTGGACAGTTTTGATGATTCTTTTTCACATGGATAAAAATGTGATAAAGAGATAGGCCATCTATTTTGGCTCAATACCAAGTATTTGAGCTTTATATCAAACAGTTTTTAATAGAAGCTGGATCTAATCCAATACAACAAATAGAAAGCCTTACGTGCATTTAGCAGTTTCAAAAGATCCTGGGTTGAAGTCACTGGAAAATGAATTTGTCTCTTTATTCACAAAATAAGAAGCAGAAGTTCAAGCTTCGCCACTTGGCCCAGACTAGACATGGCTATAAAATAGGTTGGGGGGTTTTCAGCAAAAAAAATCAAGATTTGAAGATTCCTTTGTCCCAAATCATGATGAATAGTCAAACTCAGGTTTTTTTCCACAGGACGGAAGACAGAAAATTTCATTTCAGGAGAACCAAAAAGGAAAATAATCTGGTCTGCTGGCTGCCAACCAGTTGAGTGGGCAGTTGGGTTGCCTGGTTCCATGAATCTGGCCAGTCAGGGATCCAAGCAGACCAGGTAACTGACCGCCCAGGAAGTCAGACAGCCTTGGGGGCCCCAAGGAGCTAGCCAGCCAAAAAGCAGGCTGCTGGGAATACTGGGGAGCAGGCCAGCATGGGGAATTACCACCCAAATGCCAGGCAGTCTGGGAACCTGGGGAGATATGGCTCTACAGCAGACCACTAGTTTTGTCACCAGGAAGTCTAGCAGCCTTACCAGAATTTTCCTAATAATCGACATATTCCTGCAGAATGTTTTGGTTCCATCAAATCATCATTTTCCAATGGAATATTGTTCTGTCAGAAAAAGCTTGTCCAGCCCTAGAAAATACCCTGATCTTGAGGAAATATTTGTAGGGAGAAGACGGTGGGTCAGTCCTAATGGCACTCAATCCATGGCCTCCATTATAAAACTGCCAACAAAAGTTTTAATCAATGGACTTATCATCAACAACTTGAAAAAGTTCCAAAGTGTGATAGCTCCACCAAGAATGTATTGTTGGAAGCGCCACAAACATTTTAATCTAAAAACTATTCATTGGGGTATCTCAGCTGCCCTGTGTTGCTATGGCAGCTCACATGGGGGGGGGGGGGGGAAAGCTAGTGCAGTCACCAGAGAACAGAAATTATATATTCTCCACAACTGACGCTGCTAAACAAGCAAGCCACACCATATTTCGATAAGTGAAGCTTCAATTTTATATTTGTATTGCATTGCATTAATCCAATTGAGAGGTTCCAAAGGAGAGAATTAGTTTAAATAATTTAGATACATGTTAAAGGGAAAAAATGCTCTTTGGGTCACTGATACCACCAGGGACTCCAAGAATAGTCAAGGATTCAAAAACACACCAATGACTTTCCGTAACAAAAGGAAGGTGTCTCTCTCCAACACAGGGCAGTTACTTATTTCATTTGCTTTCTCTTCCTTCTTGCATCACTTTCTTTTTGTCTGGAATCCCAACCAAGCTGATCTTTCCGAACCCCAATATCTCTTAAGAACAAAGGAAGCATAGAGAGGACTCCATCTGTGTGTAGTCAACACAATGTAGTTGTAGTGCTGAATATGGTTTAGAAGCTCAGAACATCTCAATTACCAATAGTGGCCTTCCATGCATGTTGACCTGGAGGGAGTGATGGAATAAAACACCTTCCAACCTCATGAGAGTCCTTAAGTGAATGAATTTAACATTACCCTTTTAGACCTCTCTGAGGAGAAAAGCAGAACCACATAAAAGAAAACCAGAACCTTAAAATTGTGTGACGGGGCGGACTGGCCCTGCACTGGGAATGAGATGGTCAACACTTCCCTGCTGGCAGAGGAAGCCACACCCCTGAGGCTCTGCTGGGCATGCTCCAACAGAGAGTCAAGTATAAAAGCCTGCAGAGCTGCTCAGTCAGGGCAGGTGGCTGAGGAAGGAGGACACCCAGTGGAGGCTCCAGCCCAGGAGCAGTGGCGACTCGTACAGGAGAGAGCCGAGGGGCCAGGAAGTGGGACCAGAGACTGGCAGCTGTGGGAACCCCTGGGAGCCCCAGGGGCTGAGGAACCTGAAGACCCTGATGCCACAGGGACTGCTACATTTGGAGAACTGGTAGAAAGTGATCCAGGAAAGGGAAGGGAGTGGTATCTCCCACCACTCTAAGGGCAGCATGTTGCGGTAGGATTCCTCGCTGACCAGGGCGGATGACACTGTCAGTGACAGGGCCCTGGGTTGGAGTCTGGTGAAGGTGGGTGAGCCTGGGCTCCCCTACCGGGGGTCTCTAAGCCCCCCCCCCCATTTTGTGATGACATAGTTCACTGACCCCTCTCTTACCTCAAAGGAGATAGATGAACTCTGGCCGCTGAGCTGCACTATCCTATGAGGGGAGGAGGACTTAGAGGGACTCTGGTCCTCAGGCCACCATGCTTTAGGAGCGCACTATAGAGACTCTGGCCTCTAGACCACACTATCCCACCAGAGGAAGAGAGTTTTGGAAGACTCTGGCCATTGGGCCATGCTGCTTTAGGAGTGCACTATAGGGACTCTGGCCGCTAGGCAGCGCTATCCCACCATAGGAAGAAGATTTAGAGGGACTCTGTCCATTGGGTCATACAGCCCTGACTTCCGGGGAGGTTGCAGAACCATCATAGAAGCCAGGAGGCGTGGTTAACCTCACCTCCGCCCTGAAATCGAAGGGGTTGATGAGGTACAAAATCCGCCACACCATGCAAAAACACCTGCTGCTTTATTATCATCATGAACCACTTCTCCTTTCATCAGAGACCAAACAATTTTAAAAATAATATAAAACAACCCTGAAGGACTTTCTACTCCCTACTCCCCTTCCCTTAATAGGTGAAAAGGGTAAGGTGAAGGTATAGGGAGAATGGGATCAGGGTAGGGAAAGGGCAGAGGACACCAGTGAACCCTTGGTTATGAATATCCAGTTTATTCCTCCTAAGGAGAGAGTCCACAGACTCAGTAAGGAGGCAGTTATAGCCATGCAACTGGATTAGTAGGTCCCAGAGCAGTCCATTGCTTCTCTGCAACCTATAGGCTCCTCCTCTCACAGCTCTAGTTCCCAAAGAAGTTACTATCCCAAACCCAGCTTCTTGGCCTCTGTCATGGACAGAGAATTTGGGGCTTCATTTTTAATAGGCATTGCAATTAATGTTAGCAGTTAAAAATAGAACATTTTCACTATATTTTTTTTGTTTAACATAAAAACTTAAGAATGTTCATACTGGGTCAGACCAAAGGTCCATCCAGCCCAGCATCCTGTCCTCTGACAGTGGCCAATGCCAGGTGTCCCAGGGGGAATGAGCAGAAGAGGCAATCATCAAGTGATCCATTCCCTGTCACTCATTCCCAGCCTCTGGCAAACAGAAGCTAGGGACACCATCCCCGCCCTGCCCTGCCTAATAGCCATTGTTGGACCTATCCTCCATGAATTTATCTAGTTATTTTTTTAACCCTGTTATAGTCTTGGCCTTGACAACATTCTCTGGCAAAGAGTTCCGCAGGTTGACTGTTTGTTGTGTGAATAAATACACCTTTCTGTTTGTTTTAAACCTCCTGCCTATTCATTTCATTTGGTGACCCCCTAGTGCTTGTGTTATGAGAAGGAGTAAATAACATTTCCTTATTTACTTTCTCCACACAAGTCATGATTTTATAGACTTCAATCAGTTCCCCCCTTAATCATCTCTTTTCCAAGCTGAAAAGTCCCAGTCTTATTAATCTCTCCTCATACGGAAGCCATTCCATAACCCTAATCATGTTTGTTTCCCTTTTCTGAACTTTTTCAGTTGCAATATATCTTTTTTGAGATGGGGCGACCACATCTGCATGCATTATTCAAGATGTGGGCATACCATGGATTTATATAGAGGCAATATGATATTTTCTGTATTATTTTCTATCCCTTTATTAAAGATGCCACAGATTCTGTTTGCTTTTTTGACTGCCAATGCACATTGAGTGGATGTTTTCAGAGAACTATCCACAATGAACTCTAAGATCTCTTTCTTGAGTGGTAACAGCTAATTTAGACCCTATCATTTTATATGTATAGTTGGAATTATATTTTTGAATGTGCATTGCTTTGTATTTACAAACATTGAATTTCATCTGCTATTTTGTTGCCCAGTCACCTAGTCTTGAGAGATCCTTTTGTAGCTCTTCGCAGTCTGCTGAGCAGTTTTGTATCATCTGCAAATTTGGTCACTTCGCTGTTTGCCCCTTTTTCCAGACCATTTATGAATATGTTGAATAGGACTGGTCCCAGTATAGACTCCTGGGGGACACCACTATTTACCTCCCTGCATTCTGAAAACTGACCATTTATTTCTACCTGTTGTTTCCCATCTTTTAACCCAGGGGTAGGCAACCTATGGCACGTGTGCCAAAGGTGGCACACGAGCGGATTTTCAGTGGCACTCACACTGCCTGGGTCCTGGCCACCGGTCCGGGGGACTCTGCATTTTAATTTAATTTTAAATGAAGCTTCTTAAACTTCTTATTTACTTTACATACAACAATAGTTTAGTTATATATTATAGACTTATAGAAAGAGACCTTCTAAAAACGTTAAAATGTATTACTGGCATGCAAAACCTTAAATTAGAGTGAATAAATGAAGACTCGGCACACCACTTCTGAAAGATTGCCGACCCCTGTTTTAACCAGTTACCAATCCATGAGAGGGTCTTCCCTCTTATCCCATGACAGCTTACTTTGCTTAAGAACCTTTGGTGAGGGACCTTGTCAAAGGCTTTCTGAAAATCTAAGTACACTGTATTCACTTGTTCTCCCTTGTCCACATGTTTGTTGACCCCCTCAAAGAATTCTAGTAGATTGGTGAGGCATGATTTCCCTTTACAAAAAACATGTTGAGTCTTCCCCAACAAATTATGTTTATCTGTGTGTTTGACAATTTTGTTCTTTACTACAGTTTCCACCACTTTCCCTGGTACTGAAGTCAGCCTTTCCATGCTTTAATTGATGGGATCACCTCTGGACCCCTTTTTAAAAATTGGTGTCACATTAGCTATCCTCCAGTCATTTGGTACAGAAGGTGATTTAAATGATAGGTTACAGACTACAGTTAGTAGTTTTGCAATTTCACATTTGAGTTCCTTCAGAACTCTTGGCCGAATACCATCTGGTCTTGGTGACTTATTATTGTGTAGTTTATCAAATTGTTCCAAAACCTCCTCTAATGACACCTCAATCTGGGACAGTTCCTCAGATTTGTCACCTAAAAAGAATGTCTCAGGTTTGGGAATCTCCCTCATATCCTCAGCCGTGAAGACCCATTGTAGCCAGACAGCCAGCCCCCCCCCCGCCCCCCCTCAGACCAGCATTGCTGGAAACACAGGAGGAAGCTGGAACAGGGCACTTAACATATATTCCAGCACAGCCTTTGAAGCTGTGAAAGCACAGGTGTGCTGCTACAATGTGCCTCTGGGAGCAGATACAACGATTAAGCTCACAGCAGGCAGAGGCCCTGTGACAGACATGGCTCTTAGTCCCTACTAAATAGCGTGATGCACACACACCAACATCCTAGGTGGGAAAATATTTACCCTGATAAAAGAAATGTCCGGTAGTCGAAACTTATTGTTTCTCTCCCTTGCAAGTGTAAACTACTCTTGCGAAAGCTGGCGTCACCCCGACAGACCAGCCTCAATTTGGCATAAGAAAGGAGAAAGAGAATAAAGGAGTACAGAGGTATAAGTAGGGGACCTACAGCACCATGATTTTTGAGTGCTTTTCACTATCTATCTGCTGGTCAGATAAGTGACAGCCTCCCAAGGCTTCTGCAGCTAAGAGGGTCCCTACGCCTTGTCCCTTATTCGTCTTTCCGTGGAATTGAGTGACCAATCCTGGCTTGGCACCGCTGGAATCGAGAGATGCAAGGAGGGTAAGAAGCACCCACACCTGATCTCCTATCTTTAGTGTACACATATTTTGAAATAGAGCTCTATACTTTGTTTTCTTTCTTTGGGATTGTGGCTTCAGTTTTGTAACTTGTTTGTGTGTGTAAGATCTCTACATTTAAATAAGTAGGCACTAGCAATTTTGTAACCACATGATTAGAATCTAGCTTAATAAATTTTGGTAACCATTTATGCATAAGCCTGACTTGTTTTCTCTGGTTTACTGTAAAGCAGCCAACACAATTAAAGAACCTCAGCCGTTTTGGCTCTAAAGCCTGGCCATTAGGTGAGAGTACTAAGAGCCTAGCGTTGAGTTGTGCTGCCTCCACGGGGCAAACTCTTGGGGCACCTGTCAGTCAATCCTGGCTGCCCGCTGCGAAGGAGCTCTGAGTTCTAGCAGTTAAAGTCACGGGTGTGGAGAGGCTCTTAGTGCTGCCATTGGGGCACCTGTCAGTCAGTATTGACTGCCCGCTGCGAAGGAGCTCTGAGCTCTAGCAGTTAAAGTCACAGGTGGTTAGGACCTTGGGGCATCCGTCAGCCTAGCCCGGGCTGCCCGCCGCAAAGGGACAGTGCGTCCTAGCGGTTAAAGTCACGGATGGTATAAACGGGCATAGCTGGCACCTCACCAAACATCCTTGGCCGTCGGCTAACACCCATACAAAGAATTAATTAAGTTTCTCTGCAATAGCCTTATCATCCTTGAATGCTCCTTTGGCATATCAATCATCCAGTGGCCCCACTGGTTGTTTAGCAGGCTTCCTGATTCTGATGTACTTAATTTTTTTTTTTTTGCTATTCTAGCTGTTCTTCAAATTATTTTTTGGCCTTCCTAATTATATGTTTACACTATGTTTGCCCGAGTTTATGCTCCTTTCTATTTTCCTCACTAGGATTTAACTTCCACTTTCTGAAGGATGCCTTTTTGCCTTTCACTGCTTCTTTTAATATGTTGTTTAGCCATGGTGGAACTTTTTTGGTTATCTTACTGTGTGTTTTAATTTGGGGTATACATTTAAGTTGATCCTCTATTACGGTGTCTTTAAAAAGTTTCCATGCAGCTTGTAGGGATTTCACTTTTTGCACTGTACCTTTTATTTCTGTTTAACTAACTTCCTCATTTTTGTGTAGTCCCCCTTTCTGAAATTAAATGCTACAGGGTTGGGTTGTTGTGGTGTTTTCCTTGCTACTGGGTTGTATGTTGAATTTAATTATGTTACCAAGCAGTCCAGCTATATTCATCTCTTGGACCAGATACTGTGTTCCACTTAGGACTAAATCAAGAATTGCCTCTCCTCTTGTGAGTTCCAGGACTATCTGCTCCAAGAAGCAGTCATTTAAGGTGTCAATAAACTTTCTCTCTGCATCCTGTCCTGAGGTAACATGTATCTAGTCAATATGGGGATAGTTGAAATCCCCCATTATTACTGAGTTTCTTATTTTAATAGCCTCTCTAATCTCCCTGAGCATTTCACAGTCACACCATCCTGGTCAAGTGGTTGGTAATGTATCCCTACTGCTATAGTCTTATTATTAGACCATGGAATTATACCCATAGAGATTCTATGCTAGAGTTTGGTTCATTTAAGATTTTTACTTCATTTGATTCTACGGTTTCTTTCACATATAGTGCCACTCCCCCAGCAGGATGACCAGTCTGTCCTTCCGATATATTTTGTACCCTGGTATTACTGTGTCCCATTGATTATCCTCATTCCACCAAGTTTCTGTGATGCCTATTATACAAATATCCTCATTTAATATAAGGCACTCTAGTTCACCCATCTTATTATTTAGACTTCTAGCATTTGTATATAAGCACTTCTCACTTTTTAGCTGTCTGCCATTATATGATGTAATTGAATAAGACTTTATTCATTTGACTGATTCTCATCAGATCCTACCTGTATTTTATCATCTTCCGTCATCTCCTCCTTACTAGGATATACAGAATCTCCATTAATAGATCCTCCCCTAAGGGATGCCTCTGTCCGAACCACATGCTCCTCAACACCTGTTGGCTTTCCCCCAGCCCTTAGTTTAAAAACTGCTCTACCACCTTTTTAATTTTAAGCGCCAGCAATCTGATTCCATTTTGGTTTAGGTGGAGCCCATCCTTCCTGTATAGGGTCCCCCTTTCCCAAAAGTTTCCCCAGTTCCTAATAATTCTAAACCCCTCCTTTCTACACTATCGTCTCATCCAGACATTGAGACCCTGCAGTTCTGCCTGTCTACCTGGCCCTGCTTGTGGAATCGGAAGCCTTTCAGAGAATGCTATCATGGAGGTCCTGGACTTCAGTCTCTTACCTAGCAGCCTAAATTTGACCTCCAGGACCTCTCTCCTATCCTTTCCTATATCATTGGTACCTACATGTACCATGACAACTGGCTTCTCCCCAGCACTACACATAAGTCTATCTAGATGTCTCGAGAGATCCAGAAGCTTTGCACCAGGCAGGCAAGACAGCATGCGGTTCTCCCAGTCATCGCAAACCCAGCTATGTTTCTAATGATCAAAACACCCATTACTAATACCTCTCTTCCTAAAAACTTGAGTTCTCTTGCCTGGAGAGGTATCCTCAGTGTGAGAGGATACCACAACATCATCTGGAAGGAGGGTTCCAACTATGGGATCATTTCCCTTTGCTCCAGTTGGATGTTCTTCTTCCCTGAGACTGTCATCCTTCTCAACAGTACAGAGCCTGTCAGACTGGGGCTGGGAGCCATTTTACTGTGTCCCGGAAAGTCTCATATGTACCTCTCTGTCTCCCTCAGCTCCTCCAGTTCAGTCACTCTGGTCTCCAAAGCCCATATATGGTCTCTGAGGGCCAGGTGCTCCTTGCACCGAATGCACACATACGCCACCTGCCCACAGGGCAGGTAATCATGCATGCTGCATTGGGTACAATAAACTGGATAACCCCCACTCTGTTGGTGGACTTCTGCCAGCATTCTCTTTTTACTCCTGAAACTCGTTCCTTTGTTGTTGTTTTGTTTTTATCAGAGGGTGTTTTAGCCTTTAAGTTTAAAGAATGTTAAATGTATCTAGCCCCCCACACATGCACTCCCCCTCTCATCTCCCTTGCAAAATTCCTGTTAGCCTCTCCTGTTCACTAGCTCCTCTGGTCCCTTACGAGCAGGCTTTTTAAAGCCCTGGTCTCTCTGAGTAGCCCCCACATACACCCCTGGCTAAGGGTTAATGGGTGCTAAAGGGCTTAGGGATCAAAGCCTCGTTAAGAAGCTCTCAGTCTTGCCTAGCAGGCTGGTAGGCTCAGCACACACACGGTCAGCACACAGTCCCCCAAACAAACAGACCACACAGTATGTTTCAGTCAAGCAGCAAGCACATCACAAACACACACACTATACAGACAACAAACTTATCCCATGGGTCACGTAATCGTTCCTCCTTCCCCTGGAGAACTCCCTCGCAAAACTTGTTTCTCGTTATGCACTGATTGTGTTAAACACCATCCAGTCACAACCTGCTAACAGCATAATTTCAGCTACTGCTGTTTAATAGCTTTTTTTTCCTGTTATTGAAATAAATGACAAATCAAATTACAATGGAATGCTTGTGCTCTCACATTGTGTATAATCAAGAGCAATACATTTAAGAGTGAAAGTTCAGATAACTTTTAAATTATGAAAGATTCCAGTGGATTTGGGAGATTTATTATTTAACATTAAAAAAGTTATTTTAAGGGTATCTTAATTTTTATAAACAGACACATATTCTGTATGGATGTTCAAAGAGCTGGACTATTCAGACAAATCAGGATGTGAAGAACAAACTGTGAGGGATGGAACTAGTCCTTCCTCCCCAGGGACAGCAAGGATTACTCCAGCACAAGGAGCAGCAGAAGAGGGCGAGGTCCAGTCAGGCTTCCCTTCCGTAGACTCCAGTTTGGAGGACTTCTCCTGTGGGGTCACGAGGCCTCGGCAGCCCTCCTTTACATGGACTGGGGGGAAGCAGAGAAGGGTTGAAGCTTGCCCTGGGTAGCAGAAAGCACTTTCTCAACATATAATAAACAGTCAGGCTGGCAAGGTCCAGCCAGGGACCCTCAATCCCATTCCCATCTTCACAGGCTCTGGATGCCATTGATAAGATCAGTCTCTTCTTTTACAGTTTAGTCTCTGTTTTCTGTGTGTTCATTGGATGTTTTCCCTAACCTACTTTTTTAACTCTCCATCAGTCCAGGTACTTATATGGCCCACACCACTATAATGAATTGGAAGATGTTCAAATACTAGCTATAAAAAAACCAAAACATTTTCTCACCCTTCTCCCTTACCATCCCTCTTATGTCAGCTTTACTCCCATGCCCTCTGTGCTCCCATACATTCTTCATTCTCTCCTCTTCACCTTTTCACTTCTCTCCTGCTTCTATGACTCTCCCCTCCTTCCACTCCCTCTCACCGAGCCCTGCTACATGCCTGAGCAATGGAGACAACTAACAGGTCCTATCTCCAGGAAAGAGATTGTAACAGATTCAAGGTCTGTGGAGCCCAGTTTGATTTTGCTATGAGAAGAACTGGTCTTTTGTTTATATACTACATGTTTTGAGATTGTTTGACAGCATTTTTTTTTTAAAATGAAGATTGTTTGGACTAAAAGCCTGTTGGAAAATTCTGAAAGGAGTATGAATAGCTGAGAAATTTTCCATGGACTAAGACATTACAGAAATACCAGAATCCCACAAGGGAGTGCTGGTTTTTGTTTATATGTTTTGGTCTCTCTCTCTCTCTTCCTTAGTCTTTTTTTTTTCTTCTTCTTATCTTCTGCTGTAAATTACAGATTAATATATATCAATCCTACTGAAACTGAGGCCAGGGTGTTTCTTGTACTTTAACAATATATCCTACTAGGTATATTGGATTTGCTTTTTTTCTTTTAATCTAACCTTGGCTCCACTGGTTCCTGCCATGAGGAAAGAGAAGGAAACTGAATCAAATAGCTGGACCTAATCTTTGCACCAGATTTCCAGCCTCACCTGACCAGCGGTCCACTGCTCCCAGATTCCTGAATGAGGTGACAGTGCTCTGGCCCGAAGTAGCAACATCACAACAATATACTGTAACAGCTGCTTCCCTGCTTCTTTTCCTGCTCTCCTGCCTTCTCTTGTTTTGTGTTTACCTGTCTGTTTGGTTAGACAAACTAACTTAACAAATCAACAGCTGTTTCAATAAGCTCAGTATGTTCTTGGCAGCCATGTTAACATTTCCATAATTTAAGGACAAAAAGCAATTCCTTGTGCAATTAGGTTAACAAAGCAGGTTTACATCACAATGCTGAGAAATTCATCCTTAAACTATGTTTAAAATATCACACCTTCATGTCCCCTTCCCCCCATAAATTCAACACTGGTCATAGATGGTGGAAAATAGCATCCAAATAGTCCATAAAACAGGAATGGTCTTTTGTTCTGTAGCTGTACAATACCTAACACAATGGGGCTGCTAGGCACTACTACATATGTAAAAATGATTAAGTAGAGAATCGTCCTGATCACTTTACTTATGCTGTACTTCTTTCCCACACCAGTTTTTTGTCTTTTATATTTATTTTTCAATTGTAGGCTCTTCAAGGAAGGACTGCATTTGTTCAGGGCCTAGCACAAAGGGGCCTTAGTATGGATTGGTGTCTTTGGGAATCACCACAGTATAAATAACAAAATCACCACCAGCACTTCCTTCTCCCCAGTATCGCCCCAGAGAATCTTTGTTCTCAGCTGCAAATACAATGGGAAAAAATAATATAAAATATCCAGTCTATCACTGGTTGCAGAAGACAAATATTCGTAAAAGGGAATTGACCCATAATTAATGTTATGAAGCGGGGTTAATGCATAGTAGAACTGTATTTATGTAGCATTGGCCTTCTTCAGGACCTTAAAGCATTAATTTTCTTGTAATTAGACAGATACAGACTCTTCAATTTGTACACACTAATTGCTACATTTTGCATTGTTTATTATAATTTTCTTATAAAGCTGCTACCATTTGTTGCTAACTGAGAAACAGAATAGTCCTTGGTCAACAGAGGGCTTTGCTGATAATTTACTGAGTTTGAAATGGTAATTTTAGGCTCACCACTTCCCCAGTGCTTCAACAATATGACAGATAACAGAAGGTCATACTCAGCAGGTATAGTCTGCATTTTTGATTTAGCACTTTAAGAGGTGTGTGAATGACTGGACTATGGCTCACTGCAAGACTCTCTAATTTGTTCCAAATTATCACAATTAAGGAAAGAGCTTTAAAGCTTACATCATTACACAAAGCCTGCATTTAGATTGATAGTCCTCTGCCTTGGCATTTTTAAATTAGATTGTTTTAGGGTATTTTTTCTAAAGAAGAGAAATTATATAGTAATTGGTCAGTGTTTGTGCTGCTGTACTTAGAGACGTTTCACGGCTCTCATTATAAACCCAGGTTTCAGAGTAGCAGCCGTGTTAGTCTGTATTCGCAAAAAGAAAAGGAGTACTTGTGGCACCTTAGAGACTAACCAATTTATTTGAGCATAAGCTTTCGTGAGCTGTAGCTAGTACTCCTTTTCTTTTTATTATAAACCCAGCTTTTCAGGGCTGTATAATTTATCCATGAAATTTTGCTCTAGACTAAACCTTGGCATGCTAATCATGTGTGTCTATTTTTTTTAAAATTATGAGTTTAGGGGAAAAAAGCTTACTGGCTTTAAATGGCTTTTTGCACTAATCTTTGATAATTAAAATAAAACAGGCTATAATTTAAAAATTGACATGCACTGATTCTGACACTTCTCCCATGGTAAACTCTCAGTAGGATAAAATCAGTTTTCCAAATTTTTTTTTAATTCCAGATTTGGGATCTTCTTTTATGAAAAAACAAAAACTAAGTTTTTTCTCATTATAGATGGAGCAAAATTCCTGACATGTTTAAGAGAGCCTGTGTCTCAGCAGAGAGACACTTAGGCAGTGTTGGTTAGTATAATGGAAACATGACTTTCCTTGATCAAGACCACTAGTAGGCCTAGTTTATTACAGGCATAGCATCTGTTATGTGATTGAGGCCTGATTTACAAATAAGAACAATGGAAGGTTAGGGCACTGTCTTGTATAATTCTCCCCCACCCCACCTTTTTTACAACACAGTCGGGGATCTAGATAAAGTCTCTTGTCTTTTTTTATTCCCCTAGATCAATTGATTCAATTATCCTTTGTCTGACCCTTCTTATTTCTTCACCAGACAACAGTATTCAAGAAAAAGCCTTCACTAAACTGGAGTTTAAGCTGAAACAATATGTGCCCTTTTTGTATGTGCCTCTGTCATTGTGTATCCTGTAATGCGTGCCTTAAATGCCTTGTGCAAACATGTGTGTGAAAATGGCTTTGCTGCAAAAAAGTCTTGATCAGCTAAATTGCTCAGAAAGATCAGGGGCATTGACTATACCAGAAAGAGGGAGTGTGAATCTTTTACAACTCTCTACAGAAACCTTTTTGCCATATTTTCACAGCACTGCTTACTACGCTGATTGTTACAAAACATTGACAGGTACAGCATATACCATTACAGCCTACCTGGCACTTCTTGAGTTATCTGTTGGCTTCCATCTATCATCTTGCAATGAATCATCTCCTTGACCGCATCTGAAGTCATTTACTTTAATGTTTATTCAGATCTGAACACCTACAAATTTTCAAACTGAAGAACTACATTTTAAAAAAGTAAATAAATAAAAAGGAGTGCTCCAGTAACTAAATTCCTCTTTGCAATAGTGGCTATTTAGAATTATAGAAGCATTTTATAAAAGTGTTATTTTTGAAGTGATCAAGTTTAGGGAATATGCAGTGTGATATAACTTTATTGTACTGTTTTTAAATTTATAGGCATCATTATAAAATAATAAAGATCATAGGGTTATACAATTTCAACTCCAAATAATATACTTCACTAATTTTAAGTAAAAAAAAAATATAGCAAGATCCACTCTGAATTTTAGCCTTAACTCTCTGATTTTATGTATTATATTATTAATTATTATTATTATTAATTATTATTATAGTAGTACCTAAGACCCCAGTCAGGAATCAGGCTTTTTTGTACTAGTCACTGCACATAAATGTTACAACCCAGATGCTGCATGTTTAAATCAGGGCCTTTGCTACCTACTGGAAATATATATATATTATATATATATATATATAAAATTTCCTTTGTTGAGAAAAAAAGGATATAATAAATGTCTCACACTTACTCCAGAAAAGAAAGATATGTAAGAGGTCATAAGATATAATGCAGATTTCCCTGCAACATTTTCACATCGAGAAAGCAGCAGGGCAATCACCAGCCCAGAAAGTTTCACTCTTCCTTTTTGTGAACAGGTAAAAGCTGAGAACAAATGTGATTTGAGGACCCTGTTACTATACTGAGCATCCAGAATTACATGCACTTCCACTAAAGATATATGTACACCACAGTATATTGTATCTCCTTACAATCATTTTATTTCAATTTATTTTCAAAACCATAGGTATTTTAAAGGCCATAATGTTAAGTGTTTGTCAAATAGTTCATGATGGTCCACTATCAACAAAATATATATAATCAAGATATATATGCAATCTTTTTACAATAGGGCAAACCCAATTAGAAAACTATTAATGTTAGCAAGATAGAGCCATTAAAGATCCTTATACTAAGACTTAGAGACCTTCCAGTTCACCTCTAAGTGACCAGATAAACTCCTTCAAAATTATTTTGCATTAAAGTATCAATACATAGACACAATGAGTCATCCTGATAAAGCATTATACAATTTTCACTATTTGTTGGTTGTAGTGACAACTGCATATGCACAGTAATCCATCTTAAACTGAGATGAGTCTCACTTGTCCCTGTGCTACATTATAAGATATTAGGTTCCATATAAAGCCAGACTATGGCTGATCTTTGCATCGGTGGGCAAGGTTACAAAGGGTACAACTCCCCAAACTTTGAGCCCTCCTGGAAAGGCTCCAGGTAAAATTACAACCCCTGAACACTCCACAGTGCAGAGACTGATTCCTTCTAGTTCCTTGTTGAAGCAGATAGGCAAAGTTGGAATCATGGACTAAAGCAGACAGACAGAAGTTGGGACCATGGCCTCATCTTCCTTCCACAACGGCCGGACATGCATAAAAGGGCCAGCATGCAGCATCCATCTAAGGGAACATGTGGTCCTGCAGTTGAATGCACACGCATGCACCCTATGGTCACAGGGAGTCCCCTGGATATTAACAGAACTCCTGCTCTTACACACAATAAATTGTAGGACTGGGGCCAGCATGTTGAATTGACAACATTCAAATAAAAGAGTAGAGCTAGGGATGTGATACACTTTTATCCCTTCTATTGTTTTAGCCCTTAGTATAGAATATTTCCAACTAGCCCTTAAATTTAGCCTTCTCTTATTTCCAGCATTTCTTTGTCATTATTACTAACCTTATGACACTATGTATCCCAACTCTCTTCCATTTGCCCTTCATGTTTAACCCATTGTTAGTTTCGGTAGTGATTTTTAACCCAATATATCCTCTTACTAGTCAAAATGTCCACAGCCTCCGGTCATCCCCCTCCTCCTTCAATCCTACTATTTTATGCTACATTTCAATTTTGGATCAAATATTTATAGCAGTTATGTGTCTCTGAAAATTATTTCAAATAGAACAGAATTAACAGAATTGCTATAATGCTAAATGACCGGACTTTGCTTATAATAAATTTGAGATGGCATATTATGAATAAAAAGACGAATGTATGTACACGTAGTAATTTCAGTAAGCCATTACCTTCCTTTAAAGCCATTCACACACATTAAGAGAATTAAGATATTATTGGGAAATTAAATTTGTAATATGCACTGAAGATTTTTAGCCCATTTATACATCTGAGATACTTTCAGTTCATGGAAGACTCATCCCCTAATTTCTTGATACTGAAATACAAGACACATTGAAAAGCCTGGGATTTGCAATTCCAAAATGGCATGTTTCACCAATAAAGATCAATCCTGCTTGGCTCTTCAAGTGGCCAGACTTTAAAAAAGGGAGGGCCTGAACCAAATTCCACTGAAATCAACTCTCATTGACTTCAAAGGGCTTTGGAGCACATCCATAATTCAGGTGAGGATGCAGAGCCAAGATCACTTTCATAGCTAAGAGTGATGATTAATATGCATAAGGGGATGTTGCATTAGCTTTCAAACGAGTGGCCTCCATGTAAAAGCAAGCAGAAAAAATGACCAAAAAAATATGAGAGAATAGAAAAATTGTTCAGTAAAAAGAAAGGAGATGTCAGATAAAAGAAAAGAGAAAATTCTATAAGGAAGGAATAGCAACTATTTTTATACCGAACTTGCTGAAGTAGAAATGTGCATCTAGGGAAAATGATGGTAAAAATGAAGAAAAAGGTATGAAAGAGAATATTGTTGGTAAAGGATAAAATGCAGAGAAGGAATAAAAATCACATCTTTGAAAATAGTAAGAATAATGAATATTCTTTAGTATGTGAAGAAATAGAGCAGGTTTTCAACAGCTCGTAGCTCAAAATTTTGGACTGGAAGTGAGGAATCTGTCATCCACTTTAAACTGCTGAGAGAATTTAGATAGGAAGAATGAATGTAGACATATTGGAATTTGATCAAGACACTGAGGCTAGCATTGCTATTCTTTAAAAAAACCACAAACAGCTCTATATTTACCACAAGAAGTCTGACTCATAATTTTATATCTAATCTGAAATGTGGCACCTCTCCCAGAACACACACACACACCCTCTTCAACCAAAAGCATATCACTCAAGTGTTCCACTGACTACAATGACTCCACACACAAATACTGGTTGCTTACCTTGTACAGTAACTGGAGTTCTTTGAGAAGTGTGGTTCCTGTGGGTATTCCACCCAAGGTGTACATGTGCTCCAGGTGCCTGAGACCAGAAGATTTTTTGTTAGCAATGTCCTAGCATCAGTGTCAGTAACCTTCTGCTCCAAACCAAGGAAATAAGAGGTAGAATAGATTTAATGCCTTTCCAGTCCTTCTCTACTGCAAATAACCGAGGATCCAAAGCAGAGATGAAGGAAGGCGAGTAGTGGAATACACATAAGGACCACATGTCTCAAAGATATCCAGTTACTGTATTGGAATGTAATCTTTCTTTGAAGGATGGCTTCTTTGTGTATTTCACTTAAGGTGATTCAAGCAATATTTGTTGAGTAGGAGAGTGTGAGGATCACTGCTGTAACACTGATTGGAGGACTGCTCTGCTAAAGGAGGAGGTTGTTCTAGAAAATTGTACCAGGGTATAATGTCTTTTCAAGGAATGACAGAGCCCCATGTAGCCATTCTACAGATCTCCAGAAAAGGGATTTCTTAAAGTGAAGCTATTAAGGCAGCCTGGGATTCAGTTGACTAATCTCTCCCATCTTGTTGGGTAAGGGTTGCCATAAATTCATAGCAAAGCAGGATGCAACCCAGAATCCACTTAGAAAGTCTGTGAGGAGTTTGCTTCTCCTCTCATATGTTCAGCAAAGAAGACAAATAGTTTAGTGGATTTTCCACAAGATTTTGCCTTCAATAGGTAGAAGGCCAAGGCTTTTTGGACATTCGGAGAGTGGAGCCTCCTGTCCTCTCTGGAGGCATATCTGGATAGGACTTTGGGTAGAAGCTAGGTAAATGGATGACCTGGTTCTGAGATCAGCTTAAGAAAGAACTTGGGATGTAACATTATCAACACTTTATCTCTCTATATAAAGGGTCAGCCAAAGAGTCCCCTAAGGTTTTCCTGCTGAGGTGATTACAGCCAGAAAGGCAACTTTCAAAGAGAGAGATAAGTTAAGGTTCTGAAAGAGCCCTTCAGAAAACTTAGTGTAACTAGATGGGTGGAGAATATATAATAATACATTGGTAGGGGTGAATGGTCATCATAGCTGTCAAACACACTCTGAAGGATCAGGAGACAACGCTGACATTTTTAGACAGAGGAGATAATCCACTGTGGTGGAATCTCAGAAATCGGTGGGAGTAGCTGATGATGTTGACAACAAGATAATCTCTTTAATTTTGTTGTATGCCATTTCCTTGTGGAGTCTTTTCTGTTGTTCCTAAGGATGGATTATACAGCAACCACAGATGATCTCTCTAAGTTTCTTGGCCATTTAAATACTAAGCTCCTAGATGAAAAGATTCTAGGTTGGGATGAAGGACCTTGCCTCTGTCCTGGGTCAAGAGGTATGGTAGGAGCTGAAAGCAGATGCATGGATACAAGACCATCTGGAGAATGTTAATGAACCAGAACTATCTTGTTCACATGGGAGCCATGAGGATCAGCATTGCTTCATCTTCTGTGATTTTCCTCAGGACCTGTGATAAGAGACGGGCAGAAACATATAGATTAGTGGTTCTGACCAATGGACTAGAATTGCATCATCTCTGGAGTTGTGGCCCCAGGCTGGGCATTTCTTCTTCTTGTGAGGTGCAAAGAGATCCCACAATGAGATCCCTCACTGGTGAAAGATGCTCCATATGACCAAGTCATGTAGTTCCCACATGTGATCTCTGGGGAAATGTCTGCTAAGGCTGTCAGAAAGTGTGTTCTGTACCCCTGATAGGTGCACTGAGAACACAGTGGCATTGTGGCAGATGCACCAGTTTCAAAGATTGACAGCCTCTGTGCATAAGGGGGGCACTGTGTTGCTCCCCGCTTATTGATATATACTGTTGTCATGTTGTCTGACATGACTTGAACATGAAGATTCTGGGTAAATGGCAGGACCCATCTGCAAACCTCTTGTACTGTATGCAACTCCAATAGTCGTATGTGTAAGCAGGTCTCCTGCAGGGTCAGAGTACCTTGTGCTATGTGTTCATTAGGAGTGCTCCCAAACATAGCAGGGCGGGATTTGTAATCATTCTTTTTGAACAAAGGGAACCCCAAATGCACTGTAAGAAAGGTAGGGTATTAAACAAACCTTCATTAAGCAACTGCTTAACTTATCACCATACCACCTTTCTTAGAGTTCTTTTAATTTCAGTTGCTTAACTAAAGATAACTTTTAATTGTAATGTTGGATCCCATCTAGGTTCCCCATTTTACTACTGTATCTGGCACATCATATAATATCAAAGTTTGATATTAATTTATTTTTTTAATTAATTCACAGGCAAGGACAAAGAGGAAGTCTCTTTAACTGCACCATGAGCACACTCTTTCCCAAAACTGAGTTTCCTCAGTTTATTGAAGATATCTAGTTGTTAGATCTTGGGTTTTTATTCCCTCAGCCCTCTGTTCTATCTTTTCTAAGAGGCCTTTCTTAAATAGTCAAAACTCAATTTTGGGGTCTGTCTTACTACAGCCTTCTGTCTCCCTGTTTCTCCAACAAGCAACTGAGGTCAAGACTCTGTGCAGGAGCAAGATCAGTTTGTCCAGACTGTGCTTGCTTGGTGTATAGACTGTCTGCAACCATGCCTGTAGACGAGGATGATATTGATGATGAAGACTCGCAAAGGGCATCAGATATGTACATGAGGCCATGTGGCCTAGAAAGATGACACAGGACCAAACTGTTGTCTGCGGGCTTACTTGAAGCTGAGATGAGTTCTGCCATGAGAGGGATCTCTGAGATAGATGGGGATAGAGGTTTGGGATGGGTATTGACAGGAACTTTATTGTGTAGGTGGTGATGATCATTTCCAATACCCACCTGTCTGATGTTATATGGTGTCACACTGAGTAAAAGTGAGTGAAGTGGCCACCAAAAAGAGTTGGGAAATCTGAGTGAGGTAGACTTCATGGGAGATTTGAACTCATGGGGTTGATGGATTTAGTGAGGGAAGGACCAGCAGATGCTATACCTGGAAGGGATATGAGCTTTTTCAAGGCAATACAGACAAGTGTCATAGCTGTTGCTGACTGGGAAGTCTTGGGGCAAAGACCACAGATCATGAATCCTGGGGTCTTAAGCATGCTAGGCACACTGTTTAGGGACCTGGGGTGCATCGGGGTGCCCCAGAGACTTAAAAACTCACTAAAGCTAAAACTAGTTGCACTAATAAATCAAGACCACTACCTAAACCTGTGGATACTGGAGAAGTTCCATCTCAGACCACAAGCGGCCGAAAGTAATTGGAGAGGTGGTTGGTCCATACTGCCCCTTATACTTTTCAGTTTGGAGTATGAGGAGAGGGATGCAGGGGTGGAATAACAGACACTGATAATGAAACATTTTCTGGATTCAGGGACATGGAATGCCTCTGCACCTTTTACTCAAAGGAAAATCTTAAGGTTAGTTTCCAGATCTCAGTGTTAACTTTCAAGTCTCTGAATGGAAATGTCTAAAGAGAGAAAATACTTCTCACTGCAATGATCTCCACTGGCAGCTACCATCAACAAAACTGTCAACCCCAAAGGTTAAATCTGTGAAAGCAGAAGGCAGGGCTTTCTCAACAAAGGGGCAAAGGGTATTACCGTTATTTCTTGAGGGGATAAGAATGGCCACAAACCTCATTGTCTTCAGAACCAATCATAACACTCACTTTTTAAATTTAGCTTTCACATAACTGCAACTAAAAACAATAAAGAGAAGAGAAGGAAAAAGGGGGGAAGGCAAGGAGAGAAAGATAAGTAGGAGATGAGGGAGGTGAGAGAGGGAGAGAACAAAACAAATAAAAATGCATAGTCTCCACTATGTGGCCCCTTGCAATACTCACTTAATACTTGGGTGCAGTGTGAGTACAGAGCGTTGAGTCCTAGCCTGCTGCCTTTTTCTGGTGTCTTTGGCTTCTCAGTGGTTGCTGTGCTGGTCAGGGCTCCTCCATTGGGTCTAAAGCACTCCTCCAGCCTGGTTGCAGCTGTCCCCTCCCCTGCCCTGGCCTGCTTCTTGGTCCAGTGTTCTAGCCCTGGGTCCAGGTTGTGTTTGAGCCTGCTCCACCAGTACGCACAGCAGCAACATTGCAAGGAAAAGCAGGTACCCTATTCTGGGACTGAGGGACTTAAGCAAAGGGTCAGGTTATTTTCTTAATTGAGTTAGGTGGTAGCCGTAGTCTCTATATTTAGGAGTTGGGGACTCAGTACATTGTTCTATTGCTAGGGGTGTGAGTGTATGTGTCACTCATCACAGGGACCCCTGAATAGTCCCTTGTGCAAATCAAGCATTTGTCGCTGCTCAGATAAAGTCATAGGCGTCATCTCAGAGTACAATATTTATTTCTGAAGCGAATTCCTCCCTCCTCAAAGGCTATTGAAGGGAACCAGGCTTTTTGGGCCTACTGGAAGGCAATCGGTGTTCTTCACTCCCGAGCACATGGCTTAGAATATGGGGACCTCACAACAAACTGGGATACCATCACCACACTTCCCTCAAACCTGAGGACATTATTTGCTTGTTTACTCCTTGCTGCCCAGTGGCCAAAAATGTTGTTCAAATGTGTCAGTGCTTTTCAGACTCTTGTCCACTTTTCCTACATCCTGTCCAGCAAGTACATATGTATGGTGGGTTGGTCACAAAAAACCCAGTTCATAAGTATTTATAGACTGGGTTTTTATTTTGTCCTGTTAAATGGCTTTAAGAAAATATCAGCTAGAGACTCCTCCACAGCTTTAGAAAAAAAAAGTCTGTTCCTTCACCTATCATTATCAGTGAGTCATAATTCCATCAAAAGCAGAGCCATATGGAAGTTATACTCTACATACTGAAATAAACACATTAGAAATAGAGCATAGCTCAGAAATTACCAGGCAACAGAAGTTGGGCAGGAAAAATATCCCAGTCGTGGCTTTGAGAGCAAAGCAAAACAAAAGTCCTGAAATGTTACACAAAGAGAGAGCAGTGCTGATGCCAAGAACTTGTCGACAGCAGCACAAACAACGTGTGAACCACTCTATGATTATTAAAAAATTATATGGTTCTCCAAAGGAAACACTTAGTTATTAGAACTTCAGAAAATCTTGATTTTAGTGCTTGATCCCTCCCCTACACCCATCAATGCCAGAGAAATGTGAACATAATGAAACTGTGTGGAATGTGCTCACCTCCATGAATGAGCCTTACTTGTTGTTAGATATGAAAATCCGTGAATAATCAAAGGAGAATGTATCCTATGGAGTTCAGCTCTGCAAATACTGCTAACCTTGCCACAACATACAAGTTTAAGGTGGATTTCAAGAGAAGAAATATGGCCATGTTTTGACTCCATGGAAGAAGATCATTTCTAGTTCATCATTCCCCACAAAAGAAAAAAAATAACACATTTAACAAAATTGCTGGCCATATCCTGATTTTTGCATTAAATCATAGAATCATGGAATATCAGGGTTGGAAGGGACCTCAGGAGGTCATCTAGTCCAACCCCCTGCTCAAAGCAGGACCGATCCCCGACTAAATCATCCCAGCCAGGGCTTTGTCAAGCCTGACCTTAAAAACTTCTAGGGAAGGAGATTCCACCACCTCCCTAGGTAACGCATTCCAGTGTTTCACCACCCTCCTAGTGAAAAAGTTTTTCCTAATATCCAACCTAAACCTCCCCCACTGCAACTTGAGACCATTACTCCTTGTTCTCTCATCTGCTACCACTGAGAACAGTCTAGAGCCATCCTCTTTGGAACCCCCTTTCAGGTAGTTGAAAGCAGCTATCAAATCCCCCCTCATTCTTCTCTTCTGAAGACTAAACATTCCCAGTTCCCTCAGCCTCCCTCATAAGTCATGTGTTCCAGTCCCCTAATAATTTTTGTTGCCCTCCTCTGGACTCTTTCCAATTTTTCCACATCCTTCTTGTAGTGTGGGGCCCAAAACTGGACACAGTACTCCAGATGAGGCCTCACCAATGTCGAATAGAGGGGAACGATCATGTCCCTCGATCTTCTGGCAATGCCCCTACTTATACACCCCAAAATGACATTGGCCTTCTTGGCAACAAGGACACACTGTTGACTCAATCCAACTTCTCGTCCACTGTAACCCGTAGGTCCTTTTCTGCAGAACTGCTGCCGAGCCATTTGGTCCCTAGTCTGTAGCGGTGCATGGGATTCTTCCGTCCTAAGTGCAGGACTCTGCACTTGTCCTTGTTGAACCTCATCAGATTTCTTTAGGCCCAGTCCTCCAACTTGTCTAGGTCCCTCTGTATCTATCCCTACCATCCAGCGTATCTACCACTCCTCCCAGTTTAGTGTCATCTGCAAACTTGCTGAGAGTGCAATCCACACCATCCTCCAGATCATTTATGAAGATATTGAACAAAACCGGCCCCAGGACCGACCCTTGGGACACTCCACTTGATACCGGCTGCCAACTAGACATGGAGCCATTGATCACTACCCGTTGAGCCCAACAATCTAGCCAGCTTTCTATCCACCTTATAGTCCATTTATCCAGCCCATACTTCTTTAACTTGCTGGGAAGAATACTGTGGGAGACCGTGTCAAAAGCTTTGCTAAAGTCAAGGAACAACACGTCCACTGCTTTCCCTTCATCCACAGAGCCAGTTATCTCATCATAGAAGGCAATTAGATTAGTCAGGCATGACTTGCCCTTGGTGAATCCATGCTGACTGTTCCTGATCACTTTCCTGTCCTCTAAGTGCTTCAGGATTGATTCTTTGAGGACCTGCTCCATAACTTTTCCAGGGACTGAGGTGAGGCTGACTGGCCTGTAGTTCCCAGGATCCTCCTTCCCTTTTTTAAAGATGGGCACTACATTAGCCTGTTTCCAGTCATCTGGGATCTCCCCCCGATCACCATGAGTTTTCAAAGATAATGGCCAATGGCTCTGCAATCACATCCACCAACTCCTTTAGCACTCTCAAATGCAACTCATCCGGCCCCATGGACTTGTGCTCGTCCAGCTTTTCTAAATAGTCCCGAACCACTTCTTTCTCCACAGAGGGCTGGTCACCTCCTCCCCATGCTGTGCTGCCCAGTGCAGTAGTCTGGGAGCTGACCTTGTTCATGAAGACAGAGGCAAAAAAAGCATTGAGTACATTAGCTTTTTCCACATCCTCTGTCACGAGGTTGCCTCCCTCATTCAGTAAGGGGCCCATACTTTCCTTGACTTTCTTCTTGTTGTTAACATACCTGAAGAAACCCTTCTTGTTACTCTTAACATCTCTTGCTAGCTGCAACTCCAGGTGTGATTTGGCCTTCCTGATTTCACTCCTGCAAGCCCGAGCAATATTTTTATAGTCATCCCTGGTCATTTGTCCAATCTTCCACTTCTTGTAAGCTTCTTTTTTGTATTTAAGAGCAGCAAGGATTTCACTGTTAAGACAAGCTGGTCACCTGCCATATTTACTATTCTTTCTGCACATCGGGATGGTTTGTCCCTGTAACCTCAACAAGGATTATTTAAAATACAGCCAGAATCTGAACATGTTTAACACCTTTTATTCACTAACACTGCATAGAGACTCCTGAGAAACTTATCATATAAGGCAAGATAGAATCACTCATTAGATGGAAAGAAAGGAGAATTGCACATCTGTGCTACCCAGGATGAGTTCCAGGCAAAATTCCACCTGTGCTCCCTTTTACTCTCCAGGTTGAATAAATTACTTCTCCCCTCTCTGGGGAGTATTTTATGCCCCTCTGCTCCTCACATCTCTATTTAGCTTTGCTGACTCTAGTGTCAGAGGCCTACCCACCTCTTTACTCATGGAGGAGGTATCAGTGACAGTATCTGCTCTTCCCTATAGCCTGAAGCCACAGCCTGGTTGAGTGAATGTTGCTGCAGAGTGGAGCAAGAAGGGATTTATCTGCCCTTATTGCCCTTATGTAGCTGATAACTCAAGGGCACAATCTGTCTCTTAACCTAGTTGTATTTGCCAGGGAAGATTATGACAGATACAGAATTGCCAGCCAATGTTTCTAAATCCCGGCAGGCACAGAAAGGAATTAATTGTGTCAATGAACTAAATGCCATGTAGATTGAATGACACTGCCTTTTCTTTATTCTTAAATACAAAATGATCCAATATTACAAATTCTCTGGAATAACTTCTAATTGTAGCCATTGAAAAATAGCTTATTACACTGCCAGAAACAACATAACTTCTTATCAATTCATACGGTAAACAGCCCTTTTGGTACACACCTTTTAGAAGACTTAGTGGTACGTATAGTGGCTGAGTGGCTCTAGTACTTCTTGATGTAGATTTAAAATTTCTTCAAAGAGCAAATCTTGCACCCTCTGAGTACAAAAATGTTGCCTGCTACAGAACTAGTGCTGTTTTGGAGCAGGATTTGGAGGGAATATTCAGGAGGTGCTAATTTCCAATCCCACCATTTTTTGGGAGAGAAGAAAAGAATCATTTCACCCCATTCCCAAGGAACTTCCCAGTTTATTGTCTGGGTTGCTGGAACTGTGAAATGGAGATGTATTTTTTTTGCCATGAGGGCTAGTAAGGACAATAATGAAATTTTGAATACACTATCGGAGAAACAAGGATTATCTTGGTCCAGTCTTCTAACCCATAAAATAAGTGGTCAAGAAATTATGATGAAGTTAGAAAATGGCAACACAAACACACATGCATGTTAAACGAACATTAAGGTTGCAAAATCAAGCACTCAAAAATTAGGAAATGTCAGAATTAAGATTGCCTTGTGAGTATGCACTATGGGATAGTCTTTAATTACGTGATCAAATACTATTTTTTCCTCAAAGGATACCTTTCTCTTTCCATGAATGAGTAGGATTCAATATTTCTTTTTATCCTCCTCTTTGAATGTCAACAATATATTGCATTTTAAATATATTTTTATTTTTTACTTCATTTTCCACGTGAAGGATATGGTTGCTTAGTTATAGGAAAGATGTCTGATGATTAATAAAATAACAATCTGGAGTACTTCAGGTATTTTGTTAAACACTACTTGCAGATTGCTTTGCAGGTTTTCTGCACTGAAATTAAGTAGCACTGAATACACTGGCTACCTGCTCAGAGTAAAATATTAGATGTGGCAACCTATAAAAACTTCACGTTTTAGGCAGTTAAAAGGAATTAGCTTGCCCTATAACCACCTTAATTCAGGAACTATGGTGTTAGTATAGTTTAGAATTGTTACAGAACTGTGCCAACTATCAGAGGGGTAGCCTTGTTAGTCAGTATCCACAAAAACAACAAGGAGTCCGGTGGCACCTTAAAGATTAACAGATTTATTTGGGCATAAACTTTCGTGTGTAAAAAACCCGACTTCTTCAGATGCATGGAGTGAAAAATACTGTGAACTGTGCAATCACCATTTTTGTAAGTTCCACCATCCACTAAACTGAATACCCTGGTCCACTGCAAAAGAACCAGCACGCACCAATCACCAAGCTGGATGCTTTCCAACATTGGGTTGGTCTTAATCAAACTGCCTGAGGGAAAACAGGTCAAAGGTGAGTTTTCTGCTTATTGAATCCATAAATAAGTAGGTGCTCAGTTCCCCAAACATATAACACAAGGACATATCTGTGTATAATATGATGTATTAAATGCAATAAGATATGTTAATGCAAGAATAGGTTGCAGAGTCATGTACTCGGAAGTTAGACTTAGCATGTACCCTTAATGCTGCCTCCTCAGGGGGCATTGGTTATAAAACAGTCTTCAATCATATTTTCCCACACAATTTCCAAAATAATACAGCATATTATAATATTTTCTAGCACCTCAGATACACATGTGTAACATCTCACAATATATTTGTGTCATTCTTGTACACAGTTCACTATCAGACTCACTCAGTGTTTCCTCATGCCTAGATAGTCACAGCCCTTATTCAGCCATATAAGGTAGTGTTTCTCCTGTACTCTGCTTCTCTGCTCTGATCAGATTGTGGCACTGGTTGCACTGAAGAGAGCAGGAGCCATTTGCCTGATAATCCCTGCTGCACACAAATTGATAGGAAGGAGACAGAAAATGGGGAGTGAGAAGATCCCTACTTATCCCCCATTCACCTGCTACAATATCTGGAAAGAAACAAGGAGGATAAGCTCCTATAGAAAAAGCTATTTCAATTCAGGAAGAGAGTATGACCCGCTGGTTAGGGCACTGGCTAGGAGTGCTGTGAGACCCCCAGGGTGAAGTCCCTGCTTTGTCTGATTCACAACAGAGTTTTTCATCCTAGGTCACTCTAATTCAGACAGAGCAGGAATTTGAATGTAGGTTTCCCCATGGCATCCAATTCCAGTGATCTAACCACTAGGCTATAGAGCATTAGAGAAACTTTCTCTGATGAAGTTTTTGTTGAAAATGATCAGTTCTGGAAATCACAGTTCGTTCCCTCATCTGCTCCTGGGGCAGTAAATCTACATGCCACCTCTTACTTTTAAGTACCTTGCTGAATCAGAGCCTTAGACAGCTTATATCATAAACTCTATTTTCTCTTAAGCATTGCAATTTTAAATCATGAAAGGAAAGCAGTGTGGTTAAAGCACTGGACTGAGATGCAAGAGACACTGCAATGCTCTCATTGTAATTTGATTTCAGTGGCACTATCTACAGGCTAAATGCTAAATTTGTGATTAAGTACTTTCCTGCATCAGTACATAGGGTCCCTGCCACAGGAAACACTAGACAAATATTACAAATATTATATACATATATTTACCACAGTACATAATTTTTAATCATGTTTGGTGAATTATAAAACATTTTAAATCACTTTGTATATTAAATATAATAGACAATACACAAGACTAATTCATTCCGTAGATGAAAAATATTCACAAACATTTAATCCCAACATTAGCTTTCTAAGTAGCTTCAGTGACAGGTCTGGGATGGAGTCACAGGTGTCTGTTCGTTTAATGAAATCATTTGGAATGTCCTTTGAAATGCTCTCCAACATGACAATATATCGCAAATTTCCCAACTTTTGTCCCAGTTTATTTGTTTTTAATGTGCCTCTGGATTGACATTTTATGTACCAACTTTCAGCCTGATGAATCATGAAATACTGGTGATTTTAGCTGCTATGCCTTAACTGCCTTATAAAAAGCCCTATGCCACTGTCCTTTTGATTTACAGAGCAATACAAAATTAATAAACCTAAATATGCCTGGTAGATTTTGCCACTGTTCTATTAAACAGCATAACAATGATGTTTCTTGTTGTGTGTCTGATTCCACATGATCTCCTCTCAAACAATGTGATAGTTACTAAAGCTAAATGGGGTAACTATCATGTGACTCACACTAGCATTTTCCTTTTTTGTAATTTAAATAATTTAGAAAATATTAATCTTGTTACTATAAGAAAGCATCTGCATGACAACTGCTGACATGGTAAATGATCAATCTTTTACCAGAGAAAAAGAACTTCATGTTCACAGGGAATAGGCCATGATGAGAGAGGAGAAAAAAGCCACTTCTGTCTATGGAGGATGTAGAGGTCCTTAGTGTCCAAGCCATGGTCCTTCCTTCATATAAAAGAGATGAATTCATTACAGAAGAAGGTTCTGAGCCTTTCTCAGAGAAAATATCCAACTTTTTTACAAGGACTCTTGAAATCCTCAGATGGCTGAATACTCACAATCATATTTCCGGATAGATAGCATTATCAGAGGAAAAGCTCCTCTTTTGCATTACATCATATATTCAAAGTAAAACTGAAAAAAGTACTTTTTTTGGACATCTTGTCTTTATCAGAAAAAATTACAGAGGGGAAAAATACCAGTTTTGATAGAAAAAGGCCATTCTGTACTACAGCATATGTCAGACAGAAAAAGGCCCCAGTCTTGATCTGTTAGCACAGACCCCCAACAACTAAGGGATCCTATTGACATCTGTATTCCAGTTTTACTATGGGTGTCCTGGAATATTTTCCACCCTTCTCATTTTAAATCACTGATTTGTAGTAGAAAAAGTCTGAGTGGACAATTGAAGTCTCTACATATGCAGTGTACATTTATACAGTTGCTCAAGGACCACAAAGTAAGTGAAGTCATTGGTCTGGAACTTACAAATAATAATAATAATGGAGGAAAGGATTTTACAGGTTAGATATTTCACACAAAAAACGATGATGACGTAGTTCTGCTCTGTAGAGCTGACACGCTAATTTTAGACTTCATGTGTTAAGGGACAGTAACAAATAGTAGATAGGGGCTGAGGTGATGAAGGACAAGGATTATAGTAATAAGAACACAGCTGTTCAGTTAAGATTATGCACATCTGGATAGCTCAATTTTAGAAGTTTCTAAACTAAAAATCATTTAATAACAAAACCATTCTGTATCTCAGTTCCTCATCCAGTCAGCATTACTGCAAGAATGATTTATATATATATATATATATATATATAAAAAAACTTCCAGTGATCTCACTATGACCTCTAATAACTTAAGATAGTCTAGTCATCATGAATGGGAACTACAGTCCTTCCTTCAAATCCCTTTCACATTAGGTAAGAAAGCTGGAAAAACACAAAAGTTCAGATAATGAATGTATGCTTAAAGCACTCTTGCAAGAAATGTTGATCTATTTTTTAGTTGAAAGTTGCAAAAATTATTGGGATTATTTGTGGGGTGAGGTCTTTCTCAGCAGGAGTAAGGATATCAGAGCCCAGCACACAAGTAGCACACACCTGAGTATTAACAATTATAATTAGCAATTAGTATTTTATGTTTTAAAAGGTAATAAATAAGTAATTTGGCTGTTTATAGTCTGTATTTCTATCTTTTTGTCTTCCAGTTCATGTCTTATTTTTTGGAAGGGATAGGGATTTTGCCAACATAGATTTCCTTCTCAACTTTGATATATCCCTCTGCCCAATCCTTCCACTAACTCCTTCCATCTCCCTGATGAAGGAGAGGTGACAGGGCCAAACCTGAAGGGCACTGCAATCCCATGTGCCAGGATACACCACCTGAAGTGGGGAATTAGGCTCGGCCCCATGGAAAAGGAGGCACTATTGCGGTATGTGATTTCCATGGTAATTTTTTTTTGGCAGGATGGTGGGACCCCAGTTTCAGATTTTGTCCTGGGTCCTGAAAAACTTCTGTGCAACCCTGGTTCTGAGTTCTACAACCTTAAATCAGCTCCCTGTATGGATGTATTGTGATATAACATACTATATTTTCCTCATTACTCCATTTATCATTCAGCACAGATTGTATTTAGAGAATTAATCATTGCTGTGTAGTCAATGAAGCTATTGTCTGTAGGTTTCCCTGAGTCATTTGTTGTATAAATTGGAAGGTGTATAGTGAATGAGGCAAGAAATTGCAGGGAGACAAAGGACAGTCTCTTGGTTAATTGGATTCTATCCCTGCCTCTGCCACAGAATTCCCATGAGATGCTGGGCAAGTTACTTACATCAAAATTTTCACACGTGGCCACTACTTTTGTGTTCCTTATATTTTGGGTGCCCAGCTTGAGACAGCTGGAGTCTGATTTGCAGAAGTGCTGAGCACTTGAAGTCAGTGGCAGCTGTACTTTGAACAGATAAAGTGCTATAAAAATTCCAAGAAACTCCGACAAAATCAGGCATTAGATATCTGGAGCACCCAAAATCAGTGGACACTTCACAATTTTGATCTTCTCAGTTCCTTATCTGTAAAATGGGGACAATAAATCCCTACCTGTAGAAGTTCTATGAAGATAAATTAATTTATGTTTGTTAAGTACTCTGCTACTACCATGACAACACTATAGAAAATCCTCCAAGGAAATAAAATAATTCTGTGTTCAGTGTAGGATTCGGAGATGGTGTGTAATAAATAGAGTCTGGCCACCCAATGGAGAAGGATAAAAGAAATATTTAATAGCTACCAATTCACGGGTACCACCCATTCTGTGAACTAACTGAAGCAAGGATCCTGTGGAAAATTACAATAGTGTTCTTGTAACGGAAGATTGTACCAGCATGCATATGCACAAGAATCTAAATTAAGGTTGCACTGGCACGCTTAATACTGGCATATCCTAAATTTTGATTGCTTGACTTTACAATCTTAGTTTTCTTTTAACATAGTTTTGTAGGTAATTTAACATTTATATTGTGGTAGCACCTTTAGCCCTTAAACTAGTCAGGTGCCATAAGGCTGGGCACTGGACATATATCAAGTAAGTGAAAGATCCTAGCCCTAAAGGGATTACAATAGAAAAATGAAGTATTTTACTCCTTGAACCATCCTTCTCACTAATATCCTCTCTCCAGAACTTATAATGTGTCAAGTCCTCTCACTTTAATTGATGTCTAGCCCTGGTCAACCCTTCCACATCCAGAAGTTTGTCTCCTCCATTCCTTCTGTATCCAAACCCAGAAACAAACTTACCCTTTTGTGGCTTCTCCACCTCCTTTTTATCTATTGCCATCTTTATGGCTGATCTCCTCTGTCACATGTACATTAGTACTCTAGGTATCAATATAGAAGTCACAGACAGTGGTGGTAACAATTACCTTGGCTTCTGCTATTTTGTTAACCAGTTTCAGGGAATTTTACTCGTCATCAGCATTTGAACGGTTACAGAGTACTGTAACTTCTCAATTACAAGTGTTACAGTGGAAGAATGGATTTAATGATATATAATAATACATGGCTTTCATACAGTGCTTTGTTTTATGATTGCAATGCAATGTATGAAGAATAATTAACTTAGGGCTAGATTTTTGGACTGATTCTCACCTGGTGTATAACAACACATCTCCCTTGATTTCAGTGAACTATGTCAAATGTATATCATCTGAGACTTTGGCCCCTTAACTTTAAAATTTGTCCAAAGTAAGGAGATGGCACATAGATGCACTGCTGCAAGAGCAGACCAGAGAGTGAGTTGTGACTCAAAGTTCAATTCTTACAGCCCTGTGCAGATACAAAATTTATGTCTGCAGACACATATATCCACAGATATTAATGATCAAGGGGTTGGGGCACATGATTTACGAGGAGAGGCTGAGAGAAATGGGGTTATTTAGTCTGCAGAAGAGAAGCGTGAGGGGGGATTTGATAGCAGCCTTCAACTACCTTAAGCTCCATCCAAAGACGATGGAGCTCGGCTGTTCTCAGTGGTAGCAGATGACAGAACAAGGAGCAATGGTCTCAAGTTGCAATGTGGGAGGCCTAAGTTGGATATTAGGAAACATTGTTTTTTTAGGTGTGGCGAAGCACTGGAATGGGTTACCTAGGGAGGTGGTGAAATCTCCATCCTTAGAGGTTTTTAAGGCCTACCTTGACAAAGCCCTGTCTGGGAGGATTTAGTTGGGGTTGGTCCTGCTTTGAGCAGGGGGTTGGACTAGATGACCTCCTGAGGTCTCTTCCAACCCTAATCTTCTATGATTCTATTATATCTGAGGAGCTGCAGGGCTCTACCAGGAAAGGAAGCAGTAAAAGCAGCCTCATATTGGGCTGCCGCTCACAGAAACTAGCGCCCAGTGTAGGCAGCTCCTCTGGCATGGCTATACTGCCTCCAGTCCCACCCACTGGGTTGGGCACCAGGCTCAGCGGCAGCTGTCCCTGGTGGTGCTAGTCCGGGAGCATGAAAGCCCCTCTCACAATCCTCTTTCGCTGGAGCATCTGTCTGAGCAGGTTCAAGCAGAATAGGCTTTTTTACTCCACATTCAAATAAAAGCTGTGCGAATCTAGCCCTTAGTCAGCTGCTATGGTGATGGGTCTCCTGTGTAAAAGTCTGGATAGATTATAAAACTGGATAGTCTCATAGAATCCCTGTGATGCTAGTGAATATTATTATCCCCATTTTATGGTGATGCAACTGAGGCACAGACAGTGTAAGGTCAATATTTAAAAGTAGCCTCTGATTTTGGGTGCCCAACTTTGGCCCTCATTTTTCTGAATACCCACCACTTCACCTCAGGCTCAAAGTCTTCCATTGGGCATCTGGAAACTCAGGCATACTAAATCAGAGGCTCTTCCTTAAAAAAAAACCCAAAACCCTCTAGAAATAGAACTCCTGATCCTGAATTCCAGCTGTTAAAACTTTTCTTGCTGTCATGTATATTCAGGGTGTGGATTAAAACATGTTTAATGAAAGAGTAATATTATTAATGTTCACTGGGTAATTTAAAAAACTCTTTAGAGATAGATTCTGCAGGCTTCCTAATGCTGGCGAGGACTTATTTATGTGAGTACTTCCATTGACTTCAGTAACACTACTTTTGTGAGCAGTGCTCACCAACGTGCGTAAGGCTTACATGATTAGAGCTGTAAATGTAATAACAATAATTTACATTATGGTGTAACTGCCTGCACATTTCATTGCTTGTGTGTGGTTTTCCCTTTAGAAATTCTGGAGAATCCAATGTTTTGGAAATGGATAAACTTTCATTCCTTCACCCACACACATACACCCTCTAAACCCATAACATTATTAAAAAAAATCCTGGTCAGATCTTTTTCTTCAGATTTTAGAATGATAGTAATTGAATGGTGTCAGAGTAGCAGCTGTGTTAGTCTGCAAAAAGAACAGGAGTACTAGTGGCACCTTAGAGACTAACATATTTATGAGAGCATAAGCTTTCGTGGGCTACAGCCCACTTCATCGGATGCATAGAATGGAATATATAGTAAGAATATAGATAGATAGATAGATAGATAGATAGATAGGAAGTTACCATACAAACTGTGAGAGGCTAATTAGTTAAGATGAGCTATTATCAGCAGGAGAAAAAAACTTTTGTAGTGATAATCAAGATGGCCCATTTAGACAGTTGACAAGAAGATGTGAGGATACTTAACTTAAGGAAATAGATTCAATATGTGTAATGACCCAGCCACTCCCAGTCTCTATTCAAACCCAGGTTAATGGTATCTAGTTTGCATATTAATTCAAGCTCAGCAGTTTCTCCTTGGAGTCTGTTTTTGAAGCTTTTCTGTTGCAAAATTGCCACCCTTAAATCTTTTACTGAGTGACCAGAGGGGTTGAAGTGTTCTCCTACCTGTTTTTGAATGTTATGATTCCTGATGTCAGATTTGTATCCAATTATTCTTTTGCGTAGAGACTGTCCAGTTTGGCCAATGTACATGGCAGAGGGGCACTGCTGGCACATAATGGCATATATCACTTTGTAGACGTGCAGGTGAACGAGCCCCTGATGGCGTGGCTAATGTAATTAGGTCCTATGATGGTGTCACTGGAATAAATATGTGGACAGAGTTGGCACCGGGCTTTGTTGCAAGGATAGGTTCCTGGGTTAGTGTTTTTGTTGTGTGGTGTGTGGTTGCTGGTGAGTATTTGCTTCAGGTTGGGGGGCTGTCTGTAAGCGAGGACTGGTCTTTCTCCCAAGATCTGTGAGAGTGAGGGATCATTTTTCAGGATAGGTTTTAAATCTTTGATGATGCTCTGGAGAGGTTTTAGTTGAGGGCTGAAGGTGACAGCTAGTGGCGTTCTGTTATTTTCTTTGTTGGGCCTGTCCTGTAGTAGGTGACTTCTGGGTACTCTTCTGGTTCTGTCAATCTCTTTCTTCACTTCAGCAGGTGTGTATTGTAGTTGTAAGAATGCTTGATAGAGATCTTGTCGGTGTTTGTCTCTGTCTGAGGGGTTGGAGCAAATGCGGTTGTATCCTAGAGCTTGGCTGTGGACAGTGAATTGTGTGGTGTGTCCTGGATGGAAGCTGGAGGCATGTAGGTAAGTATAGCGGTCAGTAGGTTTCCGGTATAGGGTGGTGTTTATGTGACCATCGCTTATTAGCACAGTGGTGTCCAGGAAATGGACCGCTTGTGTGGATTGATCTAGGCTGAGGTTGATGGTCAAGTTACTACCGCAGTCAACTTTAGATTTAAAACAAATTCTGACAGCACCTTAGCATCAGTAGTATTAATAGGTATTCCTGAAATAATGAGACTAGGCAGGTTAAAAGGACGATAAGAAATGGTAACTACTAAAACCTATTTACTTGTTTTTCTTTAGGAAGCATAGGAAATATTAAAGAGTCTTACACATCACCTTATGTGACTTCACGTGTAATGAGCACAGATCCTGTGCTGTGGGAGAATGATTAGAATGTCTAATCTATGCTGTACTCATGAAAGAGTAGTTACAATAACAAAAGCCAAATTCAAATATTCACTATATTCTTGTTTATAAACCAAAAGCTTTTTACTACACCATTCTCTGCAATATGAAAAGGAGAATTAAAAGGACTTACCATCCAAGCTTTCAAACATTGAAATGAAAATGTCTGGGCAGATAAATATTATTAAGCGAACAATGGAGAGGAAGTTACAAACTAGAAAGGTGATGAATAGTCAAAAGAACAATAAAATAAAGTTTCATGCTCATTTTCTTCCCTGTAATAGACCAAGGAAAAACTCCAGAGAAATTGATCTTGCCTATGAAAAGTAAGAAAAACGGAGGAGGGTTAATCCCCAACAGTACTGTAATAATTTACATGATGTGAACATGAAAAAAAAAAGACATATGCTACTTGTTTAGCACAGAAAAAAAAAAGGAAAAGGAAAGAAAATAACAAAATAAGGAAACAATGGGGTGTAGAAAAAGGAGGCCTTAAAGTGGTTGGAATGTTAATCATGGGATTTTCAATTGCTCAGAAAATGACCTGGATAACAACCATGCAATCACTAACCTTAAATGCATATTCCAAGATTCAAAACAAGACTATTTTCTCTCATCTTCCGTTAAGCGACTCAAAGAAGAAACTATTCCGTACTTAGTACTAGTAAGAGAAACAGGCCTGATAAATAACACAGATGCTGATCTAGTGATCGGGATAAGCTCATACATAAAATTGTCCTAAGAATGTGTGTTAAGGTCATACAATGAACATACTGGTCTTTTAATAAAATTTTAGAATGTGGAATGAAGTAAATAAAGCTGGTTGGGAACAATGACACATTTCCCATCTTTCTAACTTTCTAATTCAGAAGTAATCATTTTGGTGTTAGTATATGAAGGCATAGAAGCACCTTTGTACTGAAGCAATTAAGGTTGATTGTTTGAACATTTTCATTTTAAATCCCATTTACCATGGGATTGTTACTTGGGTCAGAAAAAAATATTTAGTCTGAAATTTAGCCAACAAAAGATCAGATTTATCTAAGAGATGCATCATTTTTACTTCCCTATTTTAAATAAATACCTAACAAAACAAGTACTACTCAACTTTCTTACATGACTTTCCCATTTCTTTAAATTTATTTTGTTTATTTGCAGGCATGTCTATGGCATTTATTAACATGGTATGGAACTGTTACCAGATGTGCTTTGGGGCACACTCATTTATCAGGGCTACTCTTCTGGGGTGGGGGGAGGGGGTTATGTAATTCTATCAATGTACTGCTTTTGTCGCTTGTGTGTTCATATGGAGCTCTTCCTTCCCGCTTCTGCAAGTCCCCTCACAATGGAGCTATCTTGTAGGCCCAAGTTCCCCAGGGCTGGGTTCCTCCAGCCCTAGAATCAGATGAACACATACACAGACACACACATTAACAGAGCCAGTCTGAGTCGACCGGGTCAATCAGTACTCTCAAGCTGACCCCTTGTATGTCCCTGGACACAGTGGGCTGAATCAAGCAGTATTTCCAAGCTGCCACATTTATATGCCACGGATACCGCACTGGAATAGAGTACGCCTGAGCAGGCTGTGCCAAACAGCACTTCCAGGCTGCTACCCATATATGCCCCTGGACTCAGCAGGCTGGGTCAAGCAGCACTTTCAAGCTGCCACCCTTATATGTCCCAGATCCAGCATGTCCCTATCCCCACTTTCATCTTACAATTGTTCTGGTAGTAACCCACTTGATGAGCAAACCCCATAGTATTTTTGAGCGCTACAGGGATCTTTAGCTTAGGTAAGAGGAGCGTTGCTGCAGAGTAAATGGGAAAGCCAAAACCACAAAAAGAGTAAAGTTCAGAGAGAGAGGGAGGGAAGCAACCAGCTTAACCGTAAACGTTATTTATTGAATAATAGTGATAACCACACAAGGAAAGCCTAAACAGACATAACAGTTACATTATTAAAGATTACAAAAACCGATCAAATAAGTCAGGGTTAAAAAGTTATACCTGAAGTGGAAAAGAAAAGAGAGAGAGAGAGAGCTGGGGTCTCACCACTCCAGGAAGCTTGAACTGGTCGAGGTTCCTAGGTGATGGTGGTAGCGCAGGGTCCTGAGTGCTGGAGACAGGCAGAGCTCCCAGCATGATCAGTCAGGAGACGATTAAGTCCCAATGGAACTGATGCAGATTTTGAATTCAGGCATCAGAACCCATACTTAAGCATGGGTAGGGTTTTTTGTAGGGAAACAATGGTTCAATGGTTCAAACTAGATTTGCTTATGGGTAAACTGATGACTCAAGGATTTTCTTTAGGCTAGACAATAGGAACTGATCATTCCTGGCTATGGGTGGTGTTCCTTCAAGGGAGCTCACAATGCAATTAGGCAGCTTCAGTATTTTAGATATTAATAAAGGATTTATTACTAGAATTGGTCTGATAATGGCTGAGTTAGGTGTGTGCAAGCGTAGGTTCATTAACATCTGGAGCACAGATCCCCCATCATGCAGTACTTCCTTGCTTTTCTGGTCCCAGAGTTCAGTGTGGTTGCCTTGGGATCTCTGTTCTCCATTCCGTATATTAATGGAGATGCCTCCCTGTCCCATCTTTGATACAGATGAGGCTAGGGGAGTTGCCTTAATCCTGTCACCCTTGTCAGGAGGGGTTTAGGTGCGTCTCCCACCGCCTTTTCATTGCTTTCTGTAAGTCTTTCTTCTGATCGGTTTTGGTTCAAGCAGAGGCTGGGGCGGAAGGTGTCCTTCATGAGTCAGACAGGCTGGTTCCTGTGCCCTGGTTCCCCAAGAAACACAGAGCTGACTGGTATCAGAGCACGCCAAAATATTATTGAAGTAAGTCTCACACTGTTCCAGTGAGGTAGAAAAGCATTAGATCATTTTGCAGATGGGGAAACTTAAAATAATACAGAGAGGATTAGTGTGTTACACCAAGTCACACAGGAAGCCTGTGGCAAAGAAGTAGGGATTAAACCCCTGATTGTCTAACTCCCTACCAGTTCCCTAATTGGAAAGCTTTCCACGTGTGTATTTATAAGTCAGGTGAGCAAGATCTGACTTATACAGTCCCTATCTCATATTTATGATGTTTAGTTTTTCCCATATTATTTATCTAAAGATTTGTTTTCTTGATTTTTTTCACATTACTCCTAGTTATATTCCTGATTATATCCTTAATTACATTCCCAAACATACCATCTCCACCATGTTAGGCGACATAAGTAGGATGGGCCTGTGAGACGCCAGGGCCATGCATGCAGAGGCCTCGTGCCTCTACCCTAGCTCTGGCTTCTGGGGGTCATCCCTTAAGTCCCGAATGACATTGCAGTACTACAATGGACTCCCTCTAGGCATGACTGCATGCAGGAGCCTCAGTGAAAGGGTTCAAAAGAAGCAATTTGCAGAGGGCTATATCACTTACCAGGATTATCCCTTAGGTTAAAAGGGTGGGATGCCTCCCCAGACTCCAGAGGAAGGAGGTGGCAGGGTGGAATTAAAGGATAGTGGCACCGAAGCAGTTAAGCTGTACTTTCCCTCTTGGAGGTAGGAGATCCAGGAGTGGAAGCTTTACTCTGTACTTGGATTTAGGCAGCAAAATCTGATTTCAAACATATTTGGAAAAAGGACACAGTAAGCTCTAGTTTATAATATTTATTGCTTTTGAGAGTAAGATTTCCATTAACTGCCTGTAAGATATTAATTTAATACATGAAATATAGTGATAACCCAGGGTCCGCCATTCCAGGGAGCTGGAGGGTTGCTTCAAGTACAAATAGTAAATCACTCCTGTTAGTGGCAACAGTTTCTTTTATTCCGATTGGTGAAACCTTATTAAAACCTAAACATCTAAATTGAAGACTTTGTGCCTTTAGGGCCAAACTCTAGCTCATAAATCAAAAAGAACCCCCCAAACTAAGCACACCAGAAATCTCAAAAACAAACAGCAAAAGCCAAGATGACATCAGGCTCAATAACATTTATTTTAGCCCTAAGAATTTTCTCATCAGAGTCCTTACTGAGACCGCCAATCTGTATATTTTCCAGTAATATAGATGGCAACAAATGATTCCATCATACAGAGTTAAACCCGAGAATTTCACATTCTTTAGCCAGGCAGCAAGTTTTCAGGTCCTGACTGGCATATGTGGAAATTTCTTGTAAAACACACTACATCCTTTACAAGCCGTGACAGAGTAAGCACACACCCACAAATCTGTAGATTGAGTCTTCTCTGGTAGGAGTCCTCATGACCCAATGGAATTTTGATGCAAGTTCAGGAGGGACACAGCTAGAGAAATATGGGGCCAGGAGGTACAGGACTTGGAAATTTTGGTTTGGGCAAAGACTACTGTTTCCAGCTCTCCCTATTTTGTAAGTCTTGTGAAAATTGGTGGTTACTATTTAAAGTCCGATCATGGAGTCATGTCATTCCATATTTCCAGCTTTCCATTAAAAAAAATTGAAAAGATGGTTGCAGAGATTAAAACCTTCAATGTGAAGCCTAAAGATTCCAACACCAGAAAGCAACAAACAGGAAAGGAACCCTTTGCTTTAAAAGTAATTATTTTTAAGCCAATCTCAGGATTTTGGGGGGCTTGTGACTACTTGGGAACTAAATCTGATGCCTCCCCCTGTCTGAATGTGTTATGCCATATGGGATGATCTGAGACACCTATTGTGTATAGTGTGGTCGCATGCTAAGTTGAAACACAAGAGGCAGCATTTGGCAGATAGAGAATGAAATAGGCCATGTGCAGAAACAGCTCGGGCACCAGAGGATTATGACACAAAGCTGCACTTACAGCCACCTTACCTGACGAAAGAAAAGATTATTCCCTGTCTCTGTGCAGCTGGTGATGGTTTCAGTTAGACAAGGCACAGCCATCACTGCACAGACTATCATTGCTAACCCCTCATCTCCTTTACCTTCTCATTCTATTGAAGGTTTTAATCTGTTCAGCAGTGCTTCTGGGAAGCGTTTGCTTTCACTCTGGCATCATTCTTTTCCATCTGAATTATCCTCAAGTACATCCAATTAACTTTGTGTGTTTAGGGAAGAAAGAGTACATCACAGGGCATCCATCTTAAGAGTCATCTATCTGAAAATTATCTCAGCCAAGTCTCCTACAGTCTATTTAGCAGAAAGGATAACCCACGTACACAGATTTAGCATAGACACCATTAAGCCCGATGTGGGTTTTTTTGTTACTACTAATTTATTAATCAGCTAAATCAGTGATGAGTTCAGCCTCTTCCAGGAATCTTGCCCAGATGTGTATTCTGGAATTTTACACACAAAACATCAAGGAATAGACAATATGGCCTTGATTCTCAAAAGCTCTTAACTTCCATTGAAAGCAGTGGACGTTAGGAGCCTAAATATCTTTGAGGATCTGGGCCTACATACCTAGGCAGCATTCTGTCTGATGTATTTCAGCATTATATCAGTGATATATGTACTTTAACGATAACAGAAAGAAAAACAATACAAGATACCATTACTTTATATCTATCTTTACAAGTGAACAAAGTGGACATTTAGGAAAATAAATTGGAGAAGCTGGAATACTATTTTTCACTTTTAAGTTCACTTGAAGAAAGGTCCCTGAGCACTGAAAAAAAATGCAAATGTAATATCATTACTTGACCAGACCTAAGGGTACTCCAAGAAGCAGAGATTGGTTAGCTTCACATCAACTGTGAGAAAGTTCTATACTATTTTAAAGGGTCAAAAGGAGTGAACCTGGAAAGACCCATCTTGATGAAGAGAACAATGTGATTTTTTGAGGAAGTGAAGGTTGTCTTACTAATTAGTTGAAATTCTGGGTAGAAACTCTCTGAAAAAGCACAAGAAGAAATCTGCACAGTCACACCCCTAGAATCCCGACCAGGGGTATTCTATCTGCTACCCAAGATCCATAAACCTGGAAATCCTGGATGCCCCATCATCTTAGGCATTGGCACCCTGACAGCAGGATTGTCTGGCTATGTAGACACCCTCCTCAGGACCTATGCTACCAGCACTCCAAGCTATCTTAGAGACACCACTGACTTCCTGAGGAAACTACAATCCATCGGTGATCTTCCGGAAAACACCATCCTAGCCATTATGGATATAGAAGCCCTCTACACCAACATTCCACACAAAGATGGACTACAAGCCGTCAAGAACACTATCCCCGATAATGTCACGGCTAACCTGGTGGCTGAACTTTGTGACTTTGTCCTCACTCATAACTATTTCACATTTGCGGACAATGTATACCGTCGAATCAGCGGCACTGCTATGGGTACCTGCATGGTCCCACAGTATGCCAACATTTTTATGGCTGACTTAGAACAACGCTTCCTCAGCTCTCGTCCCCTAATGCCCCTACTCTACTTGCGCTACATTGATGATATCCTCACCATCTGGACCCATGGAAAAGAAGCCCTTAAGGAATTCCAACATGATTTCAACAATTTCCATCCCACCATCAACCTCAGCCTGGACCAGTCCACACAAGAGATTCACTTCCTGGACACTACGTTGCTAATAAGCGATGGTCACATAAACACTACCCTATACTGGAAACCTACTGACTGCTATGCTTACCTACATGCCTCCAGCTTTCATCCAGACAACACGAAGCCAAGCTCTACAGCCAAGCTCTACAATACAATTGCATTTGCTCCAACCCCTCAGACAGAGACAAATGCCTACAGGATCTCTATCAAGCATTCTTACAACTACAATACCCACCTGCTGAAGTGAAGAAACAGATTGACAGAACCAGAAGAGTACCCAGAAGTCACCTACCACAGGACAGGCCCAACAAAGAAAATAACAGAACACCACTAGCCATCACCTTCAGCCCCCAACTAAAACCTCTCCAATGCATCATCAAGGATCTACAACCTATCCTGAAAGAGGACCCATCACTCTCACAGATCTTGGGAGACAGGCCAGTCCTTGCTTACAGACAGCCCCCCAACCTGAAGCAAATACTCACCAGCAACCACACACCACACAACAGAACCACTAACCCAGGAACCTATCCTGGCAACAAAGCCCATTGCCAACTGTGTCCACATATCTATTCAGTTGACACCATCATAGGGCCTAATCACATCAGCCTCACTATTAGATGCTCGTTCACCTGCACATCTACCAATGTGATATATGTCATCATGTGCCAGTAATGCCCCTCTGCCATGTACATTGGCCAAAGTGGACAGTCTCTACATAAAAGAATAAATGGACACAAATCTGACCTCAAGAATTATAACATTCAGAAACCAGTTGGAGAACACTTCAATCACTTTGGTCACTCGATTACAGACCTAAAAGTGGCAATTCTTCAACAAAAAAGCTTCAAAAACAGACTCCAAAGAGAAACTGCTGAATTGGAATTAATTTGCAAACTGGATACAATTAACTTAGGCTTGAATAAAGACTGGGAGTGGATGGGTCATTACACAAAGTAAAACTATTTCCCCTTGTTTATTTCCCCACCCCTACTGTTCCTCACAGGTTCTTGTCAACTGCTGGAAATGGCCCACCTTGATTATCACTGCAAAAGGTCCCCCTCCCTCCTGCTGGTAATAGCTCACCTTACCTGACCACTCTGGTTACAGTGTGTATGGTAACACCCATTGTTTCATGTTCTATGTGTATATAAAATCTCCCCACTGTATTTTCCACTGCATGCATCCGCTGAGTTGAGCTGTAACTCACGAAAGCTTAAGCTCAAATAAATGTGTTAGTCTCTAAGGTGCCACAAGTACTCCTTTTCTTTTTGTGTAGACCTAGCTGCCAAAAATGATGATGAGAGGTGGATTAGACATTGCATGCTAAGATATTTTAGACAGCACTTATGACAGTCCACTTCAAAGGCTAATATATAATATGCTGAGTCATCTTCAGATAAGGAAAAGCTGATGTTGCACATTGAATATGAGCTAAAACAAAGTGAAAAATATATAATATGATTTGAACTTCTTGGTCTAAGGATACTGCAAGGCTTCCAGTTTGTAGTTTATGAAAGTGATGCATACTGTAGTGTGTGTACTAATGGCAAAATATCCAGTGTTTAATATAATGGATCATGATTAATTACAAGTTACAAAAAAAACAAAAAACAAATAAAGATACATTTTTCATTGGTTGAATATCTGCTCTAAATTTATGTCAAAGGTTATAAATTTTTTATAGTTGTCACAAAAAGTGCAAAAATGACCCATTGCCAATAAAAACATAAAACCACAGAGAAAAAAATGAAAATTAAGTCGGTTCTTCCAGTTTATTTCACAGACTGCTGATTCACAGAGAAAAAGCCTAAGAGACCTGGATGTGACTGAACAATTGATCCAGCTGAGATGGAGATAAGAATGCCAGATGCAGGGTTTCACTGGATTCCCAGTGACCTGCTCTTGAATACACTGTGTCCCTCTCTCAGGCTGAGCCTGCAGGCCAAACCATTGAAAAAAAATGCAGATGCTTAGTAGACAAAGAACATGTCTTTCCTAAAGATAACATCACTTTTCTCAGGGAAGACAGAGAGACCTCATCCCTTTCTCCTAAGCATTTGTGTTTTCTTTTCCTTCTTTCCTACCCCCACCTCCCTATGGTAGAGAGCAGGGATCGGCAACCTTTGGCACGCAGCCCACCAGGGTAAGGCCTCTGGTGGGCCAGGCTGGTTTGTTTACCTGCCGCATCCACAGGTTCGGCCGATCGCAGCTCCCATTGGCTGTGGTTTGCCACTCCTGGCCAATGGGGGCACGGGCCGAGGGACGTGCAGTCCACTGCTTCCCGCAGTCCCCATTTGCCTGGAGCAGTGATCCGCGGCCAGTGGGAGCTGCGATCAGCCAAACCTGTCGACGCAGCAGGTAACCAAACCGGCCTGCTCAGCTAGGGGGCTTATCCTGGTGGGCTGCATGACAAAGGTTGCTGATCCCTGGTATAGAGTGCATGGCAAGTTCCTTTTTTAGGTCCCACTAAACTATTTGGGGAAGAGAGAGAAAAAAAAAAAACATTCAAGAACTGAGCAGAAAGACTTGACAAAGTAAAACTCCAAGAATCCAAGAAGTTAGTGGAAATGGTTTCTTTTTTTTTTTTCAGACAGGCAGTTAAACATTTCAGGCATCTTCTAAAATACATGTATCACAAGGCCAACTCTGTTTTCTTTGTTCATACATCCCTTGAATATCTCCTCTGTAGCCAGTGAGGTTACACTGTGGATGAATTTGACCATTGACATTACCTGAAGGAACAAAACAGGTGAGCATCTGGAGCAATATGAAGGAGGACTGCACATCACCCTTATGGCAGCTCGAAATTTTTACAATGGAATGTTTTTCTGTCACAAAAGGCTGATTTGACTAATTTGAAACATTCCTCGGGTATTTATTGATTTCTAGGGCTGTCAAGCGATTAAAATAATAAATTGTGATTAATTGTATTGTTAAACAACAATAGATATGCATTTATTTTAAATATTTTTGGATGTTTACTACATTTTCAAATATATTAATCTCAATTACAACACAGAATACAAAGTGAACAGTGCTCATTTTATATTTATTTTTATTACACTGTAAATATTTGCACTGTAAAAACAAAAAAAAAATATTTTTCAATTCACCTCATATAAGTACAATCTCTTTATCATGAAAGTTGAACTTACAATCTAAAACTTTAGAGCCTACAAGTCCACTCAATCCCACTTCTTGGTCAGCCAATCACTCAGACAAACAAGGTTGGTTACAATTTGCAGAGATAATGCTGCCTATTTCTTGATTACAGTGTCACCTGAAAGCAAGAACAGGAGTTCGTACCGCACTGTTGTAGCTGGCATTGCAAGATATTTATGTGCCAGAGATTTATGTGCTAAAGATTCATATTTCCCTTCATGCTTCAGCCACCATTCCAGAGGACATGCATCCATGTTGATGATGGGTTCTGCTTAATAAAGATCCAAAACAGTGTGGACTGACGTATGTTCATTTTCATTATCTGGCAGATGCCACCAGCAGAAGATTGGTTTCAGAGTAACAGCCGTGTTAGTCTGTATTCGCAAAAAGAAAAGGAGTACTTGTGGCACCTTAGAGACTAACCAATTTATTTGAGCATGAGCTTTCGTGAGCTGATGAAGTGAGCTGTAGCTCACGAAAGCTCATGCTCAAATAAATTGGTTAGTCTCTAAGGTGCCACAAGTACTCCTTTTCTTTCAGCAGAAGATTGATTTTCTTTTTTGGTGGTTTGGGTTCTGTAGTTTCTGTAGCAGAGTGTTGCTCTTTTTAGACTTCTCAAAGACCTTGTCCCTCTAACATTTTTGATGGCACTTCAAATTCTTAAAACTTGGGTTGAGTGCTGTAGCTATTTTTAGAAATCTCACATCGGTATCTTCTTTGCGTTTTGTCAAATCTGCTATGAAAACGTTCTTAAAACAAACATGTACTGGGTTACCATCTGAGACTGCTATAACACGAAATATATGCAGAATGTGGGTAGAACAGAGCAGGAGACATACAATTCTCTCGCCAAGGAATACAATCACAAATTTAATTGATGCATTATTTTTTTAACGACCATCATCAGCGTGGAAGCATGTTCTCGGAATGGTGGCCAAAGCATGAAGGGGAATATGAATTTTTAGCATATCTGGCATGTAAATACCTTGCAACCCCAGCTACAAAAGTGCCATGTAAACACCTGTTCTCACTTTCAGGTGACATTGTAAATCAGAAGCAGGCAGCAGTATCTCCCGTCAATGTAAAAAAAACTTGTTTATCTTAGCAATTAGCAGAATAAAGAGTAGGACTGAGTGGACTTGTAGGCTCTAAAGTTTTACACTGTTTTGTTTTTGAGTGCAGTTATGTAACTAAAAAAATCCACATTTGTAAATTACGCTTTCATGATAAAGAGATTGCACTTCATTACTTGTATGAGCTGAATAGAAAAATACTATTTGTTTTATCATTTTTACAGTGCATATATTTCTAATAAAAATAATAAAATAAAATAAGCACTGAGCACTTTGTATTCTGTGTTGTTATTGAAATCAATATTGAAAATGTAGAAAAACATCCAAAAATATTTAATAAATTTCCATTGGCATTGTATTGTTACAAGTGCAATTTTTGTGATTAATTTTTTAATCATGATTATTTTTTTCTAGTTAATCATGTGAGTTAACTGTGATTAATTGACAGCCCTTTTGATTTCATTGAAAATTTCAATGAAAATTATTGAAACATTTAGATAAAGTCAGAATGCTTCATTTCTACTTGATTGGTTTGACTTAATTTATATAATATAATTTAAGGCCAAAACACTTCAACTGTTGTATCCTGTCATTTCATAATGTATGTCAGATCATGCTGTATTATATTAAGGCATGATATGACAAGTTATTGTATTATTATTTAATTTTATTTTTATATATATTATACCAATTACAGAACAAACAAGGTAGGTGAAAACATAAAATACTCTCTCAGGAAAGTTGAAATGTAACACTATTTTATTTCTTAAAATCCAGAACCCTAACACGCAAGAACCAAAAACAGAGCAGAGAAAGCAGGCTGCTCCTAAGGCAGAAAGGCATAACTCACTCCATCTTGTTGCAGGATAGCTCGTAGCAGAACTGTCTCTTCTCTGTTCAGATTGCATGCGTCTCTGCACAACTCCACAAGTCTTCATATAGGACCAGGAAGAGCCTCTGAGCATTTAAAGTGATATCTTACAAATTTGTAATACAGTTTTCAATACACAATACAAATGAGTTACCAATTAGAATACTGAAATTACCAGTGAACAAACCAAGTATCTCTTTCCAAACAAATCACCATAGTAAATACCAGTTATTAGCAATGACAATCATTTTTTTTAAAAGAATATAAAATTAAACCCTAAATTTCAATAAGCTATACAAGAGATTATGAATATTAAGTATATTTATGTAGTTTATTTTTAAACTATAAATATAGATTGTTAAATATATCAACCTATAACATATTAATATAACAAAAGTAAAGCTGATAAAGTCTAAATTGAAATTTGATTTCATCAAAACAACTTTTTAACAAAGTCAAAGCTAAAGTGCTGTGTTGATTTTTCTGAAATAGAATATTGGAGTTTCATTCCTTGGAAAATTTTGATTTTTCTTGTCAATTCAGAACACCAAAATAAAGGGCAAGGTCCATGTTCAGACCCAGGGCTGGAAGAGTGGCTAGGGAAGAGCTCAGGACGTACCCTACCATCCTACACAGTTCCCTTTAAAGTACATTTATTCTGCCTTTATAAGTGTGCATGGATGTAAGTGACTGGGAAGGGAATGTCCTTTACCTTATGCAAATAAATGTGTTGTGGAAAATGAATCACACCATCTGTTTGGTTCAAACCGTCTGAGGCCTTTATTGAATACAAGCATGCAGGGAGAGGGAGACAGAGATGGTCAGACACAGTGCCACCCTGGTCTCTCTCTGCCCTGCCCCTATAATACCAGTCTTATATAGGTCCAAATCCAAGCCAAATGATACATTTCCTTATTAGTTATTTTTCACCACTCAGGCATTATGAATAAAGCCTTGTAAGGAGATAATGGAAAGACAGTTTCATAATTAGCACTGTGCTGACACACCTTGTTATTATCAAGATCTGTGGTTTGCTGTGGCAGTGATTTGACTAGGGACTTTTGCAGGGTGGAGGGTGCATATAATGGACAGCTAGGGACTCTTCTGGAGTCTCTTTGGTTCTTTTCTAGTTAGAGATAGGCCTAGTTCATTATCTGGGTCAAGTGCCACGGCCCAGCATACATAAATGCTTTTAGCTTAAGCCAAGTCTTATAGGATACAGGCCTGTAGGCCTCTTGCATTACAGCTCTTGCATATGTCACATATAGTGCATGGATTGTGCCACAGAATGGGAAGAGGTCAGGTCAACAGTAATTTCCCCCACAATTCCTCCCTTTGGCGCTTTTTGAACCACTCCAAGCCTAAAATTCCTGCAACATATGCACCCTCGTCCTCCTCCGGGGCCTGGAGGGCTGCATGGTTGCCTTCCTGCAGCACCTGAGGGGATACATGGGGGAGGGTTGCATAGTCACCTTTTTCTGGTACCTGATGGGCTACATACGTTCCCTGCTCTGGTGCTCGGAGGGCCACATACTCACCCTCTGGTGGCCCCAAGAGGGTGTCACAGACTAACATGTGCATTATGATTTCCTCATTTTGGAAGTTGCATTCTTGGGGTGTACAGTGTAGTGAATTGGAAGCATTTTTGAGTACAAGGGTGTAACAGCACTTGCCACAAGCAAAGATAATATAGACAGAAGTGAGGAGGGCCATGATCAGTAGGAGGCCTTTTAAGATTTGATGTCCGAGCAAGCCCAAGGGGCTCGTAAGCCAGGACCACAAATCCCAATCTGGAGTTGTCTTCTCCTCTGCTACGTCATGGAACAGTTTTACCTGCTGTTGGATGGTATGTATATCACTTACTACCTGTTGGCTTTTATCCACGTAGGTACAGCAGGTGGAGTTTACCAAGACAGAGACACCTCCCACAAATGTAAAAGAGCAGTTAATATATAAATAAAGGGTCAAAAGGGAAAATTATTTACTGAAGTTGTAGCATACAGGAAAACAAATCTTTAGTGGAAGTGTACAGGGTTTAGACTGAGATGAAATGATAGAAACTAGTATTTCTATGCAGGGTAACTTATCACATAAGTTATCACATGGATCAGTCACCTGGAAAGAATTTTAAACAAAAAGGCCTGAAGTTGCCAGGTTATCCCTATCAGATAGGCAGTGACATTCAAGTAATCAGTTAAAGACCAGAAGAAAGGATGTGTGACAGCTGTCTAAGCCCCACACCCGTTTTTTTTTTGTTTTTTTTTGGCCTTAATCAGGTATATTGTTTCAAGACTGTAGACTTACACAAGCAGGATTTGGCCCTGCAATGAAAATGTTGGATCGTATAGTTTGAAACATAGGACCTTGCCATACTGGATGAGCCCCAGGGTCAATTTAGCTTGGCGCCCTGTCTCTAACAGGATCAGTATTAGATGCCTCAGAGGAAAACACAAAATATTCATTAAATGACAAATATCTCACATCACAAGAATCACAGAATCATAGACTTTAAGGTCATAAGGGACCATTATGATCATCTTGTCTGACCTCCTGCACAATGCAGGCCATGGAATCTCAACCCACCAACTCCTGTAACAAACCCCTAAGCTATTGAAGTCCTCAAATTGTGGTTTAAAGACTTCAAGGTGCAGAGAATCCTCCAGCAAGTGACCCGTGCCCCACGCCACAGAGGAAGGTGAAAACCCCCCAGGGCCTCTGCCAATCTGCCCTGGGGGAAAATTCCTTCCCGACCCCAAATATGGAGATCAGCTAAACCCTGAGCATGTGGGTAAGACTCACCAGCCAGACATCCAGGAAAGGCTTTGTGAGAATTGTTTCTTTACTTTTCTTTGTGTTTCCTGGAGATTCAGAGTCTAACAATCTCCAAATTCAAACTGAAATTGAATCAAAACTCTTAAGTTTTACCCAGCACAATGATAACAAGCCACACTTAGCATTTCACGGTTTTGGTGTAAAATAATAAAGCAGTTTGCTGAAAATATTTGCAAATGTAAGAAGAGTTTTCATTAATGCTGGGCTAAGTTACAAAACGTGAAGTCAGGTTAATTTCACAAGGTTTTGGGTTTCCTAACAAAAGCATCATACAACTCTATCTAGCATGATGATCAATTCTGCCACCATCCTTGCCAAATATAATAAATAAATAAATATAATGATAATAAAAGACAGCTTCTGAGAACTCAGAAGCAACAGGAATCTGTCCAAAATAGAGGGACCTTTCAGAACAGCCCAGCTATTGTGGCACCTGGGATGGAAGAAGACCAATTTCTTCTATCCACCTCATATCCAATACAGTGTTCTTTCCATTGCTCATCAGACTCAGGGTCACGGTCTCATATTTTTTGCAATATTTTAGAATATTGGTGGGCCTGATTCATCACTGAGCCCAGTTTTATACCAGTGCAATTCTATTAACATCCTAACAGCATGAAACTGGAGCAACCAGTTAAACTCCTTACAATCATTTTGCAATAGAAAGAAAATTCTGAAATTAGAAGTGTGCACAATATTTCATGAGAAAAGCAGGACAAACATATTTGACATTTTCGAGCTCTGCCATCCTTTTTATGCACTGATTCTTCCAGCTCCCACTCTGAGCTTAGGGACTGCAGTTCTGACATGCCTTTGTAAAATGTGCACAAATGGAGCCCTTATATATTCAACTCATCTTTCACACTTTCACAAAAGCTGGTCCAAACCTCATCTTTGTGTAAAGGTGAGAAAAAATAACTGTTTTTCACCAGTATTTACAATTGTCTAGCGATTGCTCCATTTGCAGAGCTAAAAGGAGTTGAAGTCAACACAAGTGAATTGTGCTGATCACAGGATGGATTGGAAGAAGTGGTCAGAGAGTTAATTCTGCTTACTATGAAATGTTTCGAGCATTAATTTTAACATATAACTACTCCATTATAGAACCCTTTGGGCAGCACTAGAACAAGAATATTACCTCAGTCTCAGAACTTTTCTATTTACAGCCAGTTCTAACATTAAAACCCATTTTCTTTCTTGATAGTTACATTAACAGTTTTGCAGATTTCATGAAGAAACCCACCCTCCGTGAACTCAAACCCACCCTTCGTGAACTCAGAACTCAAAATGGTACCAGAGGTACTAGCCTTACTTTATTCCAGATGAAATTACATTTTTAAGCAGAGTGTTTTTTATATGGTGGGGTTTCATATGGATGAGAATCCTGGGAGAAAAAGAAAAAGCTTGGATAATCCTGTAACTGACGCACACTGCCTGTAATAAAAAATGACACACACACACTTTTCCATAACTACATGTTTTTTGGGGGAAATGTTCTGGGTATATAACGGTTCATAATATGTAAGTCTCCCCTTTGACTGTGAGAATTTTTAGCTTGCCCTTCAAACTCTAGACATCTTAAAATAGGTAGACTTTGGCCTATTGTTTTAATAACATTGTTTTAATGACGCGTTAGATGCTCATTTGAACAGATAAAAAATAAATAAATAAAATACCTATGTGTTTGAACACCTGAGAATGAGACACATTAATATATATTTACAATTTCCAAGTTTCTTAGATCTAAAATGGAATTATAATCATAGTCACTGTTCTTATATCAATGTATATCACAGCTAAGTATATTACTTTATGGCTTTCTCAGTCTTGCTTACATATCTCTCAGTATGGGAAATTGGGAAAGCTCCAGCTAGAACTAAAAATTACTTTCACAATGAAATATAGAATTTCACATTATTCACTGCCCTTGCATTGAATTGGATCCCTGTTGAATTACTTAAAAGATTAGACTTGATATTTCATCTTTCTGTCAAAGGTATAAAACTGGGGTAGATTCCGTTAGACAAATGAAATAGGAATATATTAAAAATAAAGTTATATTGCTTTAGCAAATCCAGGAATATGTCTTAAACTGTCAGAAAAAATATTGAACCAGACTCTGAGATAGCCTCACTTAGTCTTAATCCCTAAGAAGAATGGGAGATCAGCACAAAGCATTCAATATTACTGGGATACGCAGTGGTGTGCAACTGTGTTTGTCCCAGTACATTAGAGACACAAGGAAGGATGACCCAACACTCTCACAAGTCTTGGGAGACAGCCCAGTCCTTGCCTACAGACAGCCCCGCAACCTGAAGCAAATACTCACCAACAACCACATACCACACAACAGAACCACTAACCCAGGAACTTATCCTTGCAACAAAGCCCGTTGCCAATTGTGCCCACATATCTATTCAGGGGACACCATCACAGGGCCTAATAACATCAGCCACACTATCAGAGGCTCGTTCACCTGCACATCCACCAATGTGATATATGCCATCATGTGCCAGCAATGCCCCTCTGCCATGTACATTGGTCAGACTGGACAGTCTCTACGTAAAAGAATAAATGGACACAAATCAGATGTCAAGAATTATAACATTCATAAACCAGTCGGAGAACACTTCAATCTCTCTGGTCACGCAATCACAGACATGAAGGTCGCTATCTTAAAACAAAAAAACTTCAAATCCAGACTCCAGCGAGAAACTGCTGAATTGGAATTCATTTGCAAATTGGATACTATTAATTTAGGCTTAAATAGAGACTGGGAGTGGCTAAGTCATTATGCAAGGTAGCCTGTTTCCTCTTGTTTTTTCCTACCCACCCACCCCCCCCCCAGATGTTCTGGTTTAACTTGGATTTAAACTTGGAGAGTGGTCAGTTTAGATGAGCTATTACCATCAGGAGAGTGAGTTTGTGTGTGTATGGGGGTGGGGGGGATGTGAGAAAACCTGGATCTATGCAGGAAATAGCCCGACTTGATTATGTAAAGAGTTGTCACTTTGGATGGGCTATCACCAGCAGGAGAGTGAATTTGTGTGGGGGGGTGGAGGGTGAGAAAACCTGGATTTGTGCTGGAAATGGCCCACCTGTTGATCACTTTAGATAAGCTATTACCAGCAGGACAGTGGGGTGGGAGGAGGTATTGTTTCATATTCTCTGTGTGTATATAAAGTCTGCTGCAGTTTCCACGGTATACATCTGCTGAAGTGAGCTGTAGCTCACGAAAGCTCATGCTCAAATAAATTGGTTAGTCTCTAAGGTGCCACAAGTACTCCTTTTCTTTTTGCAAATACAGACTAACACAGCTGTTCCTCTGAAACAAGGAAGGTGAGGCAACCTTTTTATTGGACCAACTTCTGCTGGAGAGAGAGACAAGCTTTGGAGTTTACACAGAGCTCTTCTTATCACTAGGATACAGTTTTGCTCTTCCCAAAGCAGAAGTATGTTTCTCAATGTGAAGGGTTGAGCTTAACACAGCAGACTGATTTGTGAGAGCTCCCTAGAGTGCAAGAACAGCATTGCCACTGCACCACCCTTGAAGAGGATTGGTATTCCCTCAGCTGTGTGCCCAGCCAACTCTATTGCCAGTGCAAAGTGGGACATGGAACACGGCCCCTAGTCTTCTTGCCTTCCTGTCATCCCTTTGCCTCTTTGAAGATGCTAAGGCTAATGGTGTAATGAGCCCTGTAATGCAGTTTGCCTTATGGTCTGATCCAGGACCTATTGAAGTCAATGAGAATCTTTCCATTGACCTCAATGGGCTTTGGACCAAGCAGTAAGTGCAAAGACTCCTATTTGCCCATCCATGTATTGGGATGCAAGTGTGAAATTGGAGAGACGGATTTTTTGTGCCTTCTCCTTTTCCCTTGTGCACTCACCGAAGGACCAGCCATAGGCTATCCCCAGAAGGAATACTGTTTACATTTCATAATGGAGATGAAATAGTAGCTAAATCCTTGAATGTATGAATCACTTATACTAGGAAAATTATACATGACGAAAATAAACAAGTACAGAACGTTCTGGGTATTGTACTTCATTTATTTTATTATTAAAGCCATATCCATTTGAAACCAAGGCATTATTAGAAACACAGGCACCCTGGGAGAAAACCTTTCAGAAACACTTTGAAGTTTCATCCCACTCATATCAAAGGTACACTGTCAAATAACTTGGCTTAAAACTTTAAGTACTTTTAAAAGTTTTATAAAACCTACTCTGATTAGTATTATTGTCAGGATTTATTTATTTATTTATTTATTTTTATGAGTTGTATTTTTTTTTAATTCAAACATCCTTTTGCAGTGTGGTAAAAAACCCCAAGATACTGTATTTTGATTCCGCATAGGCACTCAATGAGATTCAAGTAAACTCACATACATACCACCCAAGCTTCCACTATCTTCTCTTCTCCTTCAGACTGTCTCTAGTCTCCTCCTAGCATTCTCCTCATGCCTGCACTGAATTTACCCACTCAGCTATTCAGTTACCCTTATATGCAATACAAAGCAAGCCTAGCAGTATTATTGCCAATGAAGGAGCCAAAATTAAAAGCTACCTACATACAACATATGACACTGGACATTTAATTTCACATCCCTTCAGAGTGAAATGCAACAAGTAAACAGCAGAAATAGTGTAAAATAAAATACTGTTTAAATCTGAGCATTATAATCAGTGGTTTTTATGTTAGTATCCCATATTTCTGCAGTGCTTTTATCTTTAAAAAAAAGATTTTTCTATAAAATTGATAGTATGCCTTTAAGTTAAATTCTTAGTTTTGTTTAAAATCCTAACAGTGCCATAACAAAAATACTAGAATAGTCACCATAGATGGTGCACTTGGGATGAAGTACCATTTTGTCTTTACTCCAAACTTAGCACCCCTGCTGGCTTTTTTACAGAGCCAGCAGAGTGACTATCACTGCAAAGGACAGAGCTAGCATTCAAAGAAAAAAAAAAAACAGAGGTAATACATTATTAATGTTCTTAAACCCATTTAATAGTATAAAATACACAGAAGTGATATTTTTAAAAATAAAGCTTTAAACAATAAGTAGGTATTTATATTGTACTCTCATTTGATTATTTTTTAAAATGGTTCCATGTGAGAAGGATCTCTGACATGTAATAATGCTGGATGTTACAGATAGTAGATATTTTCCAGTCAGTTTATCTCTATCTTCTGGTGCCCAAGGGAACTTTTAAAATATACAGATGCCAAATTGTTGTGCTTTGATGTCATTCCCAGATATCTGGGGACATGCCAAACTACTGTGCTACAATACCTTTTCCAAATAACTAAAGGCATGCCAAAGTGTTGTGCTTTGATAACGTTCCCTGATAGCAAAAATAAATTTAAAGCCCATAACTATGACTTACTCTATTTATAAGGACAGGTTTCAGAGTAACAGCCGTGTTAGTCTGTATTCGCGAAAAGAAAAGGAGTACTTGTGGCACCTTAGAGACTAACCAATTTATTTGAGCATAAGCTTTCGTGAGCTACAGCTCACTTCATCGGATGCATACTGAGGAAAATACAGAAGATGTTTTTATACACACAAATCATGAAAAAATGGGTGTTCTGGAAATGGCCCACCTTGATTATCATACACATCGTAAGGAGAGTGATCACTTTACATAAGCTATTACCAGCAGGAGAGTGGGGTGGGGGGAGAGAAAACCTTTTGTAGAGATAAACACCCTTTTTTTTCATGATTTGTGTGTATAAAAACATCTTCTGTATTTTCCTCAGTATGCATCTGATGAAGTGAGCTGTAGCTCACGAAAGCTTTTGCTCAAATAAATTGGTTAGTCTCTAAGGTGCCACAAGTACTCCTTTTCTTTTTATTTATAAGGAGTTATTCTCATCACCATTTCAGAACACTGAGAAATTATTATTTAAAAAGCATACAATTTTAAATGCTGTACCAATATGTTCATATTACTGTAATGCACTGTACATAGCTGCATGTATTAATTATATAATTCAGTTAAAGTTACACAGATGTTGCACAATTTTCTATTACCTTCCTATAAGAAGCACCTAAACAACTGTATCATCTTGGCAGACCAATTTAATCTTCTCCGAGATTGTAACTGTTATTGCAGAGAGGAGATTTGGCATCCCAATTTACATATTTTAAGAATTTAAAACTTGGTTATATGCTCAGAGTAGCATACATCTTAACCCCAAAATGGGGGGCACTTAATAGGATGGGAAGAGAAAGAGTCTCTTCATTGTAAATCTATGAGTTGTGCTACCAGATAAGAGGCCATCATGCACCGCCTCTTACCAGAAATGCAGGAATTTGGTCTCCTCAACTGTATTTAAATACCCCATGTAAAACTAAAATTCTTCCACTAACACTTACTACTATCAAAAGGAAACATGAAAACCTTTATGTTGACTCTTGTGGGCTGAGCTGCCACTGCCTTTGGTTAATGTCAGCATTCATACACATTAATATCTCATTTTTAAACTGGTAGAGTGGATATTTGTAGTATACTTATCTGTTCCACATGAGGTTACATTGTGGGATTCAAAATAACCACTGTCAGTGTTCAGCTCCCTGTATGTCAGAATGCTAAATGAAGCAGCACATATCCTTCTGGATTCAAAAAAAGCTGTTAAACTCAAGAGATGAAAAAAGAGAAAAGCAAAAGCATCGCTTTATGAAACATACAGCTAATCTCTACTCCCCCTAATATGAAAAGGATGTAAATACAAAACCTGTTTCACCACTATAGTTATTGCCGTTTCAGGCCAGTGTAACTCCATGGAAGTCAACAAAGTGGCATCAGGATTAAACTAGTTGCCATGGTGAATCAGGCTTATACAGTTTTAAAGCCAGTATCTCAAACCAGATTCTCTAGCACTCTCTGGTTGTCTTGCACTTCTATGTGACAAAGTAACCGTAAACCAGACTAGACTGGCCAGTTACATTGGGTTTACAGCTACTTTGTGATGTTGGAGCAGCACAAAGCAGCTAAATCGTGCCAGCACGTCTAGTCCCCTCAACTGTGCTGAGATACTATATGTAATAAACCAAAAACACTGCCTGAGCTGATTGAACATTCTCCGGCCTACTGTTGTGCTCAGTGAGGTAACAAGACATTGATCTAGGAGAGTTCAATATTGACAGATTGTCTTTTGGCCTGAGGTTTCCTGACAAATGTTGGATTCCTTCCTATGGTTTCTGGTCCAACACATGTACAATATTACTCTCTGCATCTGTTAGCATGGAATTAAGTAAAAGAGATACAGATATCACACTTTTGTCAGTCAGATCACTTCCCTGCTTTAGGCTGAGGTCAGGACCTTCAAGGGTGGTGGATTAGTTTCAAATATCCATTCTCAGAGACTAATGAGCACTCCTGAACTCCAGCATTTTCAGGGTTGATGTTGTCCAACCACAAGATAATTATAATAATCTTTTGTTCACCACAGTCTGTGTTAATACATGTAGGGTGCTGGAGAATTCCTTTCTATGATCCCTCTTTCTGTATACATGAGAGGCCATTACTGCAGATTTTGACATATTTGGGGATGTAGTGCCATCAATATGCAACATCAATTCTATGTCTCCTTGTCGCTGGATACAGATTCAAAAGTCTTTGCTGTCCCATTATATTTTATTTATTACTTGTGTGACTGGGGTCCCAGTGCGGGCCAGGTGAGGTCACTCAATTAGGGTGAACTGCAAAGAATGGGGCAGATAATCCACAAAGATGGTGGATATTTTCAGTACTTAGATTTACTAAGCCAGCACAAACTTTATGACCTCACTGGTTGCCCCCAAAACCAGCAACATAGTTCCCTTAAAGTAACCCAGCCTCAGGACTCCATCCAGGTACCCATGTCAAATATGATGAAGATTTCTGAAAATCTTATTTCAGAATATAAAAGAGAAGGTTCTACCAATCCCAAAGGATCAGACACATTACTTCCAAGGTTATTGAATATTCCAGATCTTACCCAAATACACGCTTACAGCAAATTATTATTAACTAAACTAAAATTTATTAAAAAAGAAAAAAGAGAGTATGGTTAAAAGATCAATATACATACAGACATGAATTCAATTCTTGAGGTTCAGGTACATCACAGAGATGGTGAGCTTTGTAGTTGCAAAGAATTCTTTTAGATATTTAGTCCAATATCACCTTCAGAGAGTATCAGCATAACTGGGATCTCAATCTGGTGACTCAAACTTCTCCTGATGAAGCTTAAGCAGATCTGAGATAGAAAGGATTGGGATCTCAGGACCTTTTATAAAATTTCAGGCCTTCTTTGACAAGTTGGAGTCCCTCGGGAACAATAGGTAATTAGGGCAAATTTCAAGTAGGTCCATCACCAGTACTTAGCGATATGAATTAACATAAGCCAATGGCCTGTTTCTCCACCATTCACCGATGATTTGCTATACATTTCAAAGAGAGATGAATACAGCAATAGCCTATGTTTACAATTCATTTAAATGCTAGGATGCTCTTTTTATCTCTGAATTAACAGAATACAGCATAGGCACTGACTGTTGATTATGTTATTGACCACTAGCTATATATATGTAAATACTCAAAAAAACAAACAAACAAAAAATTTCCCCATATGTCTTTAAGGGTTGGATCTGAGTCATTCATCCTGCAGGATGTTTAACCCTTTCTGGCCATATGTCACAACTTGTATTACCACTGGTTAATTGTAATATGTTTGAAAGTGGCAAAGAGTCCCGTGGCACCTTATAGACTAACAGTCCTCAGCTAAAACCGCTCCAATGAATCACCAGTGATCTACAACGCATCCTGGACAATGATCCCTCACTTTCACAGGCCTTGGAAAGCAGGCCAGTCCTCACCTACAGACAACCCGCCAACCTGAAGCATATTCTCACCAGCAATAACACACCACACCATAGTAACTCTAACTCAGGAACCAATCCATGCAACAAACCTCAATGCCAACTCTGCCCACATATCTACACCAGCGACACCATCACAGGACCTAACCAGATCAGCCACACCTGCTAGAAGAGGGCCTCATCCTCCCTGATTGAACTAACCTCGTTATCCCTAACCTGATTCTTGTTTGCATATTTATACCTGCCTCTGGAAATTTCCACTACATGTATCTGAAGAAGTGGGCATTCACCCACGGAAGCTTATGCTCCAATACGTCTGTTAGTCTATAAGGTGCCACAGGACCCTTTGCCACTTTCACAGATCCAGACTAACATGGCTATCCCTCTGATACTGTAATATGGTTGTGGATGGAAGTCATCTGAGTTAAGCTACATTAAGATAAGAGGTGATTTGGTTAGAAGACAGCTCCTAAAGAATTGGGAGGGATTCTGATTTCTCCATCCATTGAGAGGCAATGCCTATGTTGTATTTCACTGTCACAATGCCAAGGCCTTGCTGGAAACTTTGCTGCTCTTGGGTTCTTATGTGACTGAATTTTTTGGCTGGCCCACAGACTGCAAATTATCGTTTCTGGTACTGACTCTTTATTAGCATCAAGTTGGATTGTTGCAGGGTTCTACTTAAGTTTACCCTTGAAGATCCGAGGAAGATATAGCAAGGGGATGCTTTAAGTGCAGGAAGCTGACATAATATCTGTGCTCCATGCTCTTGACTGACTTCCCATGCAAAATAGTGATCATCATCTATAAGGCCTTGAATTTTCTGGAAGTCACTTTACTCTTGGATTGCTTGTTCACTCCTCCAGTCCACTGAGTGGTTGAGAACTGCTCACTTGAACTATTCAGAATAGTTCAGAATATATGGTGCATGATAGTTCATGTAATCCCATGTGATATTTCTGAAAAGCAAACAGTCGTTCTGTCATGGAATAAACAAACACCACATTTGTTTGAACTAAAAAAAAAATGTGTGTTTTTCCCAGTGAACAGCCATTCTTCAAACATTCCTGTGAACAAAATCCCGTCCACATGAATGTTCATGAATAGCAAACAATGCAATTGCAGTATGGAAATGGTTGAACTAAACAGTCATTGGGCATTTGAATGAATGTTTGTAACTATTTCTTTTGCAATACTTTGGTGGTGACAAAGGTTGGAGTGCATACAGTGATGACTCTTGCTCACGGAAGGTTTTCAAAAAAGCATTTAATTCATGATGGTTTGGGTTCATCATGGATTAGGTACACATTACTTTATTTCTGCTATGATGGAATTCTCAGTATTGTCGGATAAAAATGTAGTATAACTATTTGTATATAGTGCAGCCTTTAGGGTCAATATTGGTAATGCTCATGTGTTAAAGAATGATGCCTTCATCTGACTGTTTGTAAATAGACTTAGAATGTAATATTGTAATATATTCCTTTAAAAAAAACCAGAAGTAATGGGGACCAAAATCTTGTTAATGCTGACATACGTAGGTGTGAATAAGATTTAGTATTTGTATCAAAGTTCAGTACTGTGTTCTGAATTCTGATCCAATGTTTTTAAAATGACAGTCTTATGCAGAGCGGTTATACCCACAATTAAGGCACGATGCTATCCTGTCATTACACTAGCTCAGAGCTGAATTAATGTTGTAAACCCAGCAACAGCTTTCACAGCCATGCAAAGTGACTTTTTGGCTTCAATGAATGGGGAATAGCTTTCCAAAGGGGAGTGGAGAGATATATTAATAACACATCTCATCTTCTTTTGGCTTCCTGTAAGAGCTGCTTTTAGGAACCTGTGGAATTTAGAAAACAAGTTTTTCTATGGACCAGTCTAGTTTCTGCTGAACAGCTCAGCCTGAGGCAGATGGCAATTCTCAACCCTTCTCAGCTTCCTCAGTTTTGTGTGCCACTACAGATAGTGAGACATTTCTCCTGCAGAGACTACTTAAATATATAGTGCTTCTGTAATGCATTAGAACTGAAGTATGATTCATAGATTCATAGATATTAAGGTCAGAAGGGACCATTATGATCATCTAGTCTGACCTCCTGCACAGAGTCTCAGGCCACAGAGTCTCACCCACCCACTCCTGCGAAAAACCTCTCTCCTATGTCTGAGCTATTGAATTCCTCAAATCATGGTTTAAAGACTTCAAGGAGCAGGGAATCCTCCAGCAAGTGACCCATGCCCCATGCTACAGAGGAAGGTGAAAAACCTCCAGAGCCTCTTCCAATCTGCCCTGGAGGAAAATTCCTTCCCGACCCCAAATATGGCGATCAGCTGAACCCTGAGCATATGGGCAAGATTCACCAGCCAGATACCCAGGAAAGAATTTTCTGTAGTAACTCAGATGATAGTACAGGGTATTAATTATAGAGAAAGTCATCATGGTTTCTCTTGCAAAAATAAAAACAATTCAACGTGGCCTCAGAGGATGTTGTCTCACAGCAATTTAAACTAAGGATCATATTCATCTTAAACATTTGATTACTTTCCCTGCTCTTCAGGCTCAATACACTGCAGCAAAATGAAGTTGTTAATGCTTAGTTGTGAAATTATCCATAGAGACAGATTTTTAATACAGGCACTTTTGGTGTATAATGCTAAAACATTTTTTCTTTCTTTTCTCTATTCCCCTGAAAAAATCAGCTGGTAGGAGCTCAAGCTTCCTAGCCAGGAAAGTCTATTAACTTTCCAGAAAAGAGAAGCATTTCATCGGTGCCTCGGGAATCAATTTTTAAAAGTGTATCTTTAGCAATTGTGTGCGATTCAAATTATTTTTGTTCCCATGACCCACATTAAGTGCTAAGAATTTTGATTCACATTATTATACATACAATTGCCTAGAAATGCTGAAATAATTCTATCAGTTTCAGATATTTCCCTTTGCTGATCTTTCTTCTTCATTTTAAATGAGGATAGGGAAGGCAGGTGGTAGGACTGAAAAAATATATATAAACCATTTATTCTATGTTATATATTAGTTTGCCTTCCCAATTACGATAGACCAACTTGTTATTTCTGTGTTACAAACGTATAAAAACTTGCATCAGACAATTTTTTGGAGATGCTTATGTGCAGGAGAGATGTTTATCTACTGATGCTGCTTATTTCCTAGACTCAGCACGGGCAGATGGTAGACACCATACCCAGAATTAACAAGAACCAGACAGAAACCAATGGTGCTGGGAGAATGGTACCAATAGATTTAATACAAATGTCCTAGTATTTGAAGGGAGATGTTTTCATAACAGCAGCTTGTATTTGATTTTTTCCCCTTGTTGATAACTGAAAAATATTATCACGGAAAATATACCAAGAAGATTTTGTAATACTGGCAGAAAAGTTCCTTCCATTACCAAATTCATGTTTAAGAAGAATTTCCAGATCATTTGCCTCCTGCAGTCCTGCCACCTCAATATCACTGTTTCTCAGAATACAGAAAGAAAAATCACAGGTCAGAAAAATGAGAAGGGAATCTACTAAAAAATGGATTGATCAGCTTCAGCACCTCCAGGGCAGAGACATTAGGCTGAGGGGCAGGCAGTTATAGCGGGTGGGTTTTTCTAGTATATCCAGAGTATATATAAATTACATACATGGGGATGAAAACCCTCCAACAATGTTAAAAGATTATTAATAAGGTTCCAAAATCAAGCACTCAACAGTTAGGAAGTGACAGAATTAATCCTGCCTGTTTAATCTTTTGTCCCTAATCATGAAGACTAGAAACATATCTCTGCCTTAATGGAGGATCAGATTCTCACAAAGTCCCTTGCCTAAGCGAGCTTGGGCTTTATATAAAATATCAGATATCATGAGATTTATAATAAAGAAATGAGTTGCCCACACTATATTTCCAGTAGAACTCTACCAACTATCATTTAAACCTACTAACAGAGAAGAACTTTTTTCCCTTGACAGAGATTTTCATACAGATTGTGGGTGGCTGCCTTGGGAGACATTGTTACAGTCAGAATGAGAGATGGGAAAAAAAAAACTCATTAAGAAATAAAACAAACAAAGATCTGATTTGGTTCTCATTCAATTACACGTGGTTATCTGATCTCTCTCTAACTGTGGGTGCTTCCAGAGCTATTTAGTCTTCCTGGGTCTTTCCAGTGTACCAAAGATATGTGTAGAATAGAAACAATATGCTACTTAACATGAATAACCATATTGTTAAAAACATTACAGTACACATCCAAATTATTTAATACTAGCTGTCACACCAAGTCAAGTACATGTACTATTCTGCTGGTATTGCTCTGGGTTCATTGTTACATATACACACACTGTTGTTCATTGTTTCATTGTTACATACAAAGAGAGAGAGAGAGAGAGAGAGATGTTACTGCTTCTTTCACCATAATTTGTGACACATTATAGACTTCTTCTGAAGATGTCTCTGCTATTGTCTCAGCCTACTTTTAAAATCACAGTTATGGAGAATAAATAAGAATTTACAGTAAAAACAGCTTTTTTTCAGGCTTGTTCAATATTGTTTTGAGACAAGATAAAATGCACTTTTGTAAAAAAATAAAAAGCACAACTTTTTTAATGTTTAAAGGAGTTAAACATCCTACTCACCATCCCCAGCCACCGGTGCAGACCTTACAGTGGCTTTTGTTCTTTCCTTTGTTATCACCCACTGCTGTTTTCCCTCAAGAAGAGCCTCTAAACAGATGGAACTGTTAACAGAATGACAGAGTCACAGAAAGATACACAAAAAATCAAAAGGCCTGCTTCTGGGGATCTGTTTCCCATTGCAATGAAGATAACAGAGAATACCAACATCTGTGATAAAAATCACTGAAGACACTTGAAGGTTTGATTTATGAAGTTTCAAACTCTAATGATATCTGCATCTGTTCACGCACTACTGCGGAAAGCCTCGTGCAAAAAAGCTTCTGGAGAAGGTTGCAAAAAGTAAGATAATGTAATACAGAACCATAGATTTCTCTAGCCTACACAGGCAGACCACATTCAAGTCTTTCCACTCCTTCCTTCCACCATTTTCAACATCCAGCCTTTTCTTTCAGTTTACAGCATTACAGTTTTGCTCAGGTCCCCATTGCTTTTCTACACTACTACAACCTTCTCTCTGGCCTTTGGGGAACACTACACTTTGCTAATCACATCCATTCAAAATCCTGCTGCTAAAACTGCCATCTTACCCCTTCTCCCCCACTCCCTGCCTTTTGGATTCCTCCACTGGTTTCTTGTGCTCATTTTGAAGACCCATAAACCTTTCTGCTTTTGTACCTTATCAAATTGCCCCATCACATCCTCTGCATTCTCCACTCAACATCTGATGTTACTCCCAATTGCCTATTTGTCAACTGCTACAAGTGCCTTCACTCATTTTCTAGGACATCCTTTCTGAACAGAACACAACCAAATCCATGAAATCACGCTACCCTATTCTCCACAAATATCTCCTCAACGTTTGCTCCCACTTTGATGCATTTCCTCCCTCCAGCAAGTACTGAAGTACAAATCACATTCTTCCAAGAATATTAACACAAATAAGTGATTTTTTTTCCCCATTTGGTGGCAATTTTGAGGGGACGGGAGAAAAAAATCAAATCAAGAAAAAACCCAGATATAATTTTTTGCAGAATTTTGGGTGAATTGAAAAAGTCAATTTCAGATCGGTTTTAGAGAGAGGATTTGAACTGGGGACTCCTACATCCCAGGTGAGTACCCTAAGCATGGAGTTAAAGGGAATAAGGTGGTGCATACCACCTCCTCTTCTGGCCATTTTGTGAATGTACGAAACTGTTAGTGTCAAACTAGAGAATTGTTTCAGTTTGGCCAAAACTGCTGCACTTTTCATTAAATAAAGTATTAGTCTGAAAAATTTCACCCAGCTCTAGTTTCCACATTTCCTCCTTGTTTTAATTTCCACATATGACCCTCTTTTTTTCTTTAGTACATTAAAACTACTTCTCCCTAACCCCAGCTTTTTCCTCTACTTCTTTCCTTATCTTGTCCTGCTTTTCTCCTAATGTCTACTGTTCTCCTATAGCTTCTTTACTGATAAGTCCCTTTTCTCCTTCACCCACCACTACCTTTTCACTTCCTTTCAGCCTTTCCTCAACACACGCTATAGCCTCAGTCAGTGCAGGCTAGGTCCCTGCTTTCTCTTCTGCAGAGAAAAAAAAATCACATGTTCAAAGACACATTCCATGTTCCACCTGATCCAAAGCATATTTGAAATTCATGGAAAGATCAGATTGATTTCAATGGACTTTGGATCATGCCCCAAGAGCTTGCACCATTACTATATATGTTGTGAATGCTATATAGTTTGTTGTTCTGGGTCCAGACAGTTGATTGCTTCATTACCCTCCAGGGCTTGTTATCTCTTTGGCAGATCTCACCTACTGTACAGAACCATGTTTGCTTACAGTACTCTATTAATAATGATAATTAAATACTGGTGTAGCATCAACGACTATGCAAACCTACATTTTAGCCACAGGGCTCAACATATCTCTGTGTATATAGGCTGCTGTGCTTCTGTACCCTGAAATAAATCTAACATGGACTGAATGGCATTAAGAGAGTTAGACTATGTTTAATAATATGTTTAATAGTCCACTCTGTTTACAGCATTCATTCACAATCAGTCTGGCACCTGCCTTCCATCCTCCATAAAGAGTCTGGTCCACACACTCAGCACTCTGTGTAAATAGACAAAGCAAGGCTCTGACATTATAACTATAATCAGTGCTCGCAAGGTGGCAATTTTTCAACATAAAAACCCTTTACATGTGCAGTAGAGCTGTACAAGGTACATAAATGCCATTTGTAATGTTCAGATATATAGGTCATGAAAGGAGGCAAGGTAGGCTCTCTGGGGAGAGCAGTGCTGAAATTAAACACTGAAAAAATAGTGAATAAATTGCACAAAGGACAAATTGCTAAAGTTGAAGCAAAGTGACTAGGAAGCTGAGAAAGAGGGAGAAGTCTAAAGCACAAATACTTGCTTTTAAATCAGTGGGAGAATATGCCACACAGACATTACCACCTATGTATGGGCTGAAGACTTTACTTATTTAACAGTTTTTTTTTGTTTTTTTTTTCATGTAGGATACAACAGAGCTCCTTCCACAGTAAGGAGTGAAGGATAAAACATTATTACAGCACAGGGCCATGACATGAAATCTATAACAACTAGAAGTGAAAGCTAAATGATTAGTTTTCCATCTAGATTTATGAAAACAAAATATAGAATAAGCTCTTCACATTTGATGGAGAATCAACACTGAAGCAAACCTTGCATAGCCAATAACTTTTCTTTTCTGCCCAGCTCCAAAGGGATATGAGGTATATGAATATCAGTGAAATGCGGTAGACTAAAATTCTCCGGTGCCTTAAAACTTTAAAATAATGGTAGGTATGAGTAATTTCACCGAGACACCAGAAGGCAATTCTATCAAAAAGATGGCATTTGCTCTTGTGTTATTTTTCAGTAGAAGTCTTGCCACCATATTTTGTACCAAATGGAGTTAAGGTAATTTAATAGTTAAGACATCTACAGGATGCCGATCACTAGATAGTTATGTGCTATAAAACAAACACAATCCAGCCACATGCACATTCGTATCAAGCAAATCACCCAGAGGTTGGTAGTGTGGTCAAAGTCTGGGCTGGAACCCTGGGAGGATGTAGAGTCAGTTCCTGACTCTGTCCCAGACTTTCATGCAAGTTATCCCAGTTTTGGGGTACGTGCACCTTTAACCCTCCTCCCTCCACTCCTCCAGTCTGCTCAAAGAGTGCCCTCTCAGGCCTCTAGCTGTCAATGCTTTCTCATCCTTTCTCTCTCAAGACAGAAGTTTTAGTCTGCCGTTGCCTGCAGTTGCACTACAATCATTTCAAGCAGGTTTGACTAATTTCCAGCCTTTGTACTTTGATTTCTCTCCAAAGGCTATGAAAGGTATGCCGGTGGTTACAAGTAGCCAAACAGTTTAGAGCAGAATGCATTTACTTAAGGACAAAAACCAGAGAGAGCACATACAAAATAATAAATGTATGCTTAACATACAAGCAGCTGCCTATCTACTATGTAGGGGAATCTTGCAGGTCAAAGTCCTTCCAACCCCAACAAAAAGCAAAGTTCATTTGTTGAATTGAAATGAAGCCCCCCTCTGTCAGACTAAAATGAGCCTTTTATACCAACATCCTTTTCTTTGTCTCCTTGGGATAACGGGACCTGTCTGAACTAGTATATGCAAACCACCCCAGGGGGTGGTACTTCTCTGGAGCGGTTTACAGTCCCAGGGATTGTAGTAAACACACACACACACATACAGAGAGGTTTTTTAGTTCCTGGCAATCCTGTGGTAAATGATCCATATAACACCCATAGAGTTAATACAAGAGTTCCCAAAGAGGCTACATATGTTGAAATAACTGCCATACAAGTCACTTCTCTCTCTATGCCTTAGCTCCTCATCTGAAAACAGGGATCATGATACTTTTTTTCTCCTGACCTTAGTTTGTCTTGTCTCTTTAGACTGTAAACTATTAGGGCAGGGAACTGTCTCCTACTAAGTCTCTGCAAAATACCTAGAACTATAGGTCCCTGCTGTTAGTTGAGCCCTGTTAGTGACACTAATTCAAATATATAATAAAGGTTCTCGTGGAGCAATCTACAGAGCAATTTTTAAATCCAGTTGAAATTAAATTAAATTAAAGCAAATGAGTAATACACCCAAAATGATAAAAGACACACAATTACCAAGTTTCAGAGTAACAGCCGTGTTAGTCTGTATTCACAAAAAGAAAAGAAGTACTTGTGGCACCTTAGAGACGAACCAATTTATTTGAGCATGAGCTTTCGTGAGCTACAGCTCACTTCATCAGATGCATACTGTGGAAAGTGTAGAAGATCTTTTTATACACACAAAGCATGAAAAAATACCTCCCCCCAACCCCACTCTCTTGCTGGTAATAGCTTGTCTAAAGTGATCACTCTCCTTACAATGTGTATGATAATCAAGTTGGGCCATTTCCAGCACAAATCCAGGTGCTGGAAATGGCCCAACTTGATTATCATACACATTGTAAGGAGAGTGATCACTTTAGATAAGCTATTACCAGCAAGAGAGTGGGGTTGGGGGGGAGGTATTTTTTCATGCTTTGTGTGTATAAAAAGATCTTCTACACTTTCCACAGTATGCATCCGATGAAGTGAGCTGTAGCTCATGAAAGCTTATGCTCAAATAAATTGGTTCATCTCTAAGGTGCCACAAGTACTCCTTTTCTTTTTACAATTACCAAGAATGCCTGGTAAGATTTCAGTGTTTGTGTTCTCTAACTCAAATGAAGTTACGTATGCTGCAGAAACAATGCATTGCATTGGGGATTGCACTTTCTTCTACTTCAGCAAAGACTGCACAGCATCTAATTTGAGCATCCATGGTGATACCTTTAATATGTTAATAATTTAAGGTGATATGATGATATTTTTACTCACTATGAATAGTATTTTAATTGCAATGGGACTGCCTAAGGAGGAAAATCATACTCACAGTGAGTTAAGGCATTGTGTGGTGTCAAGGTTCCTCCCCCACTCTGAACTCTAGGGTACAGATGTGGGGACCTGCATGAAAAACCTCCTAAGCTTATCTTTACCAGCTTAGGTCAAAACTTCCCCAAGGTACAAAATATTACACCCGTTATCCTTGGAATGGCCGCTACCACCACCAAACTAATACTGGTTACTGGGGAAGAGCTGTTTGGACGCGTCTTTCCCCCCAAAATACTTCCCAAAACCTTGCACCCCACTTCCTGGACAAGGTTTGGTAAAAGCCTCACCAATTTGCCTAGGTGACTACAGACCCAGACCCTTGGATCTTAAGAACAATGAACAATCCTCCCAACACTTGCACCCCCCCTTTCCTGGGAAATGTTGGATAAAAAGCCTCACCAATTTGCATAGGTGACCACAGACCCAAACCCTTGGATCTGAGAACAATGAAAAAGCATTCAGTTTTTACAAGAAGACTTTTAATAAAAAATAGAAGTAAATAGAAATAAAGAAATCCCCCCTGTAAAATCAGGATGGTAGATATCTTACAGGGTAATTAGATTCAAAAACATAGAGAACCCCTCTAGGCAAAACCTTAAGTTACAAAAAAGATGCACAGACAGAAATAGTTATTCTATTCAGCACAATGCTTTTCTCAGCCATTTAAAGGCATCATAATCTAACACATACCTAGCTAGATTACTTACTAAAAGTTCTAAGACTCCATTCCTGTTCTGTCTCTGGCAGGAGCAGCACACAGACAGACCCAAGTCCTTTGTTTGTCTCCCTCCTCCCAGCTTTTGAAAGTATCTTGTCTCCTCATTGGTCATTTTGGTCAGGTGCCAGCGAGGTTACCTTTAGCTTCTTAACCCTTTACAGGTGAGAGGAGCTTTCCCCCTGGCCAGGAGGGATTTCAAAGGGGTTTACCCTTCCCTTTATATTTATGACATATGGTGTGCCTCAATTGTACTCAAAAGGGATGGATGATAGTGAAAAGAACCATGACAATGTCCAGGACCAAGGAAGATTTCTGTTATGTCATAGTTATATTTCAGGAAATTCACTCAATTTCTACATCAGATTTTTGTCAAGTGTAGATAGTACTGACAACACAGGCTGCTGTACTAATAGAAACAGAAAGAACTCTTTAGGCCCAGATCCTCAGGTCTTGTAACACCAGTTTACATCAGCTGAGGATTTTAAGTGGATGTCTGAGATATCTCAGAGTACAAAGCCAAATAAGATAATGTTATACATGTTAAAGTGCATGGGGAACCATATCTTTCGAAACTTCATGTCACACCAAACATCGCATAAACTGCTTCAGTGTAGAATAAAAGGATAAGAAGCAATTGTTTTCCAACACAAATGACTGTAACTAATGAGAAAGATAATAGTTTTGCAGATGCCTTCCCTTTTCATTAGATATTCTAATGGGGTTTTAACTTCACTTCTTGTATCATATCTTTTTGGTGATTTGATACACAAAGGTACATAAAATGGGACAATGCAACCAAACAAATATAGATATGTAGATATAGATACACCCAGAAGAAAGCAAGGTATATATATGGAGTGAAATAGAAGAAAGATGAGAAACAAGCCATGTGATCTTAGAACTGTAGAAGAGCACAATGATTAACTAGGAACAAAGTTATTTACATTGTAGCTGATAGGAAATTATCACATTGTAAGATGATTTCTCAGAACATTTCTGATAGTTTTGATAGTATCACAGGGTTCACGACTCACTGCTGGGGCACCTCCTTGGGGCAGATCTGAGGACTAGCTCTCAACAGGTCTGACACCTCTCATTTGGTTGTTCACACCATGGTTGGTCTATCTGTCTGTGTCTCTCTGGAGCAATTGATAGGTGACTGTCAACAAATCTCCTTGAGTCACATTTATAAGAAGGACAGATGATTTACCAAGCTTTTGACCAAATCACAAAAAATTGCCCATACCAAATAAACATGACTAGAATTTGAGTGGACATACAGATAATACAGCTGAGTACTATAAAGCATAAATATATAATAAATATTATGATCACCCCTGCATATTAGGAGCCAGATTCTGCCACTCTTAATCATTCTGAACAGTATCTTTCTGCACAAATGGTCCCACTTATGTAAATGAGAACACTCATGGAGTAAGGAGCTTCTGAAAGTGAGTAAAGGTATCAAAATCTGGCCCTATAATATGACCTGCAATCACAACACCAATGATCCTTTTCAAAATGAATTTGTCCTTTTGTCACCTAACTTGGACCTTTAATCCCTGCATTTGGCACTTTGGAGAAGGGCCAGAATTTTGTCAAGTGCATACTTACGTTGTATTAAGCTTCCCTTTTTCTACAAAGGCTAGATTGTGACATCAGGCACAACCCTGAACAAAGGGGTGGTGCAGAAGCTGCAGCAACCCAGGAGTAGTGTCAGGAGGCTCTGTAACTCAGACACATCCCTCTGAAGCCCAGTTCCTCCTCTTCCTCTGCTTTCTCCTGGGTGTATAACTGGTTTAGGCCAGCAGTAAATTACTACCCATCCTTCACTCGCTCAGGTAATCAAACTAGTAAGTAGGGGAAGGGAATGGAGCCAAAGCTGTACCCAGTCCCTATCCATTTACTCTGGAGAGGGAGTATGCCAGTGCATTGTCCCACTTTCTTCCCTGGACCTGAACCAAAAGTTTGTGAATCCAGGTACCCTTTATTCAGGAATTTTAGTCCCTTGCATTCATGTTTTATTTTGGTGTAAATCAGATGCAGTAAGATACAAGTGATGTATTTAATCACACAGTGCAACACTTAAGATATTTAAGTTATATGCTTGTACACATTCCTGGCTTCATCCAAAGTTCACTGAAGTCATTAAGATCCAAAGACCATTGACTTCAGTGTGCTTTATATAAAGTCTTTATAAAGCTGAATCTATTTTCCCCTCATTTTATGGTGATGATGTGCCTCAGCCTGAGCCTGTTAGTGTGACTTGAATAATACTTGGAGTGGATAAAAGGTTTTGCACTTTGCATACTGACTCACTATACTGAGCTTTTCTTTTCTTACAGAATAAAGAAATTTACAGCTGCAATTCAGTCTAAGCTTGGTACAATACCAGGGCTCATTTTACACAAATTATATTCATCTAGCTTGGCCTGAAGTAGTTTAAAAAGCTGCATATAAAGCAAAGGAGGATGGAATGAATTACAGGATTTACTAATTGGGCCTGATTCTCAGCTGGTGTAAATTGGCAAAGTTCCACTGATTTCAGGGGAGCTCTACTGATTTATACTCACTGAAGATCAGGCCCAAAGTATGGTGGTTGTGCCCCTTTTCCTTGGTAAATATAAAATTTATTATCCACTTCTGAAAGCTTTCAGTGCTCTGCCATAGTGACAGCTGAAAGGCCTGCAGAACCAGGAGGGGATGGGACTTAGTTTATATGAGCTATCACATGCTGTGTCACTATCCTTTTACAGTAATAAATGACAGTTGGTGTTAATGGCTCCTTGTTAAAACAGTTCAGAAGACATGTGGTATGTTGTTAGTATACCTTTTCCCCCACTTTTGAATGTTCCTTTCTCAATACTGTGCATTATCCCTGTCTGTGGTATCAAACAGCTAAAGATGGACTGTCACTTTCAGACTGACAAGGTAGTAGTTGAGGGGGCAGTCATTAAGAGAGTCAAAAGACAAAGAGATTCTTAATATTTTTTTTTGTTATTTCCACTGTGGTCCTCCATTGATTCCTTGGTATCTCCAATTCTCCCTGAAAGAGGCCTGATTGTGATCAGTCCTTGTATGGTCATGCTAGCAAGGAGACTTCCCTCTCTAGTGTGGCTATGCAAATGTCCCTGAGTGAGGGCTGCTTGTTTGATCTTTGTTCCTTCTCCAGGGAAATAGTTAGGGAGAAGGTAGGTCCATTGCTTCATTCCCTGTTCTGTACCTGCCTGCAGGGACCATGTTCTGGGGGAGCAACCTGTGCCATATAATTGTTAGGTCAGAATGAGTAGCCCTTGGGAGTTTGTGTAACCTGAGGCAAAAACCACTCCTGATGTCAGGGTGATATATCTCCTCAGACCCCCTACACAGGTCTCTGTATGTGTAAAGAAAAAGTGTAGCCAAAGGTATTGAAATTTGGGCTTTCTCATACTTTTTAGATATTCATCTGGAGGCAAGTAGAGAAAAGATCTTCAGGCTTTTCCTCTGACTCTTCATCCTTCATTTGCTGTGTTTTTCCCCTTTAGTCTTTAATCCTTTTCCATCTTCTAACTGGATTACGTACCCATCTCTGCAGTACTCCATCACCATTCAACTAACATCAGGAAATGTGAGTGGAAGAGAGAGTGAATTCCCAGTCCCCCTCACAATCCAAGCATGCCAGCTCCAGACTGGATCTCTTGTTGTGCTTTTGCCAAGTCAGTAGGCTAGCTGTTAGTACCTTTCTCAATTCCAATGATCTTGCTGCAGCAGTTTTACTGAAGCACATTCACTCTTTTAAGTAGGTCACAAACAGTAGATTCATATACCACCAGGAAAAATAAACACAAGCTCCTAGACTTGACAATAATTCCATTTTCTGAAACAGTCATTGGTCTCCCGTATACATGTTCACATTCCTAATGATTATGTCTAATAAATGATTACAAAAGAAGAGCTCTGTGTATGCTTGAAATCTTGTCTCTCTCACCAAGAGAAGTTTGTCCAATAAAAGATATTACCTCACTCCCTTGTCTTTACAAAAATTTAGTCTGATTCTCTCTCCTAATCATTACAGCCTCTTTCTGTCAGCATTAGGTAATATACATACTCTCACATTATCTCCCAAAGACACAAAGAACATTGGAACACTGAAAACATGCAAATGGAAGATGATTTCTCACTTTAATGTTCAATAGTCAGAATGTAGTACAGTATCTGATTAACACATTGACAGTGTTGAACATGAGCAGGGACCATACATTTCATTAAAGCATTAAAAGAAATAACGTGACATTGCAGAGATAAATAAAGGTGTCAGACAAAAATAATAAAAATATTAGAAAGCCTGCTGATATTGAATACAGCAACAATTCATAAACAAATGTGTTTGAATCAGCCAGCCATTAAGAAAACTTACATAAAACATGCCTTTTTTTTTACAGAACTTCTATTGATATCCACTAGCATTCACTAAATGAGGTTTTATCTTTGGCCAGTTACCTGACAGACTCCTTCCTCCCCTCCCATCCACACACCCAAACATGCTCATGAAAAAATAAATTATCTCCTTGTTGTCCTAGAAACAGTGACCATGACTGTTTTAGTAGATACTTTGCTACACATGTTGATAGTACCACTGTTCAGCCATTTCCTGAGCTATAATGTTTTTTTCCTAGAAGCAATAATGATACTGTTTCTAATGAAGTACACAATGCTTCTGCAGGTACTGGATGAAATTCTCTCTCACATACATACACACATGGCCCCTTTACACTGGGTATGGGGCAGGAGTACTGTAAAGCAGAGGTGATGCATACGGGGGGGGGGGAGGATGTGGTCATGCCCCACAAATTTCTGCTAGTGTGTATATGCCAGCCCGCTGCATACTACCAGAATCTTTAAATTGTGACCCCCCCATCAAAAGTTATGTGTCGTCTCTGGTATAAAAGTTTTCTAAAAACCCTAAATCAGGCTGAAGGAGAATTCCTGAACAGAACTGAGGAAGACAGCTGAATGCTATCTTCTGAGGACTCCCTCCCAAGCCCTGGCATGGGGGACATAGCTAGGGATGAGAGGAACATGGTGGGCTGCAGTGCACAGAACTGTGTACATTCTGGGCAGTGCTTCTGCCAATAAAACAGCTTGTGGAGGTTGCTGTAACTTTGACAGCCCCTCAAGGATGCCAGGAACTGCTCCAGCCCCTGGAACAGCTCAGAACTGGAAGACACAAAGGTGATTTAAAGCCTGTTTACCCCCTCCCACCAACAGCAAATTCTGTGCTGTACCTCTAACCGTTTATCTACATTAAAATGTTTTGCCATTTTAACTGTGCTGGTGGCAAAAGATAAAACAAGGAAACAAAAAGCACCTAGCACGGTGGCGAGTAAGCTATATTGATTCAAGCAGGGTCGACATTAGGGAAAATTGGACCCTGGGCAAACTTGTGTTTTGGCCCTCGCTGACTTCCCCACCCCGCTCCCTCTGGCCCCCACAGCCTCCCATGGCTCTCCACCCCCTCTGGCCCAGCTGCCTCTCTGGGATCCCCACCCATCCTCCCACTTTCCCCCAAGCCCTTCTCCCTCCCCATCCCATCCGCCATCCCCCCTGGTCCCCGCTGTTTCCCAGGCTCTCCACCCCCCAGTACCCCTAGGCCATGCTGCCTCCCTCCTCCCCCCCCCGGCCGATTTCCCTGAGCTAACTTCCACAGCCTTGCACTCCAGGCCTGCCCCACTCCTTGCTTCTTGACAATGGCACCCTAAGTGGTCGCCCATGTCACCCACCCATAAGGCCAGCCCTGGATTCAAGACACCTTTATACCAGTATAACTTCATCAACATGAGGGCTTTTATCAATATCACAATGCTGGCAAAAGAACTTATATGTTGGGTATTGGTCCTGCTTTGAGCAGGGGCTTGGACTAGATGACCTCCTGAGATCCCTTCCAACCCTGATATTCTTTGATTCTATATCCCAGAAATCTTTTTAAGCTTAGACCATCCTTAAGAAGTGCAGAAAGAGAATTTCATCCATTATTTCAAAAACAGAGTTGATCAGAAAATTTCTACAAAAATGAAATTGTGATAGAAAATGGAAACGTTTAGAAAAAAAATCACAAAATGTTGTTTTTGTTTTTCCATCTGTTCTGATAAAGAGCAACAAGCTGCTATATTCTGGATGAAAAAAGTAAAAAAAAAAGGATGAAAGTGTGTTTCGGTGGAGCCTAGCTAATACTCAAAAACAACCTTCTTTCTTAACAGAAATTCTAAATGTTTTAAGAAACTTTATCCGAAAGCACCCCTCTATTCAGACCCTACACACTATTGTAATCATATTGTGCAAATTATGCCTTGTGAGGTATCATTTAAAAAAACTAATAACCCACAGGTCATGAATATTATTGTGTACTGTATGTACAAAATGTGTATTAAGAGTTATGAACATAAGCTGTAATTATGACTACCAGACAAATGTGTTTACCAGACAAATCTGGGGAATGGGTAAAGTTCTTTCTCAAATACAAAGGACAAGCTGATTCCTCTAGCCAGGTGTCATCAAAGTTGATTGTCAATCACCTGTCAAGTGGCTACTCTTTGGAAACAAAGGGGGGCAGGAACAGATCTGCATTTTAGCAAACAACAACGTGGAACGTTTTTTACCACAGGGCTCCACATCTCTTTCCTCACAGCTGGAATGACCTTTATCTAGGGACAATCCTCAGGAAAATGTATTTCAAAGGGGTGAAAAGTGAGGGGTAAAAACACCCATGATCTCTCTCTCTCTTTCACCTAAGAAGAAAAAAGAACCAGCCCTTTGAATTTGTGGGATGATCCTGACCTGAGAATTTGGTCTGGCCTGTTGCTGAGAGCATGTGGTAAGGATTTTACCTTGTATCTTGTTAAGTTTTACCTACTAGCTATTTTATCTTTATTTCTTTTGTAACCATTTCTGATTTTAATACTTTATACTTGTAATCACTTAAAATCTCTATTTTTGTAGTTAAATAAACTTGTTTTATTTTTAGTCTAAACTAATCCATTGTCATGTTTAAACTGAACTTTTTGGTAACTCCAGTTAAAATAGCAAACTGTTGAATATTCACCCTTTACAATGACAACAGAACTTTAATATCTGAACTGTTCAGGAGAGGGACTAGACAGTTCAGAACACATGTTTTTGGTGAAATTTGGGACTCGGAGTCTGTTGAGGTCACCCTGTAAGTAGTAACCAAGGCTGGTGGAAGCCAGAGTCTGACTAGAATGTTGCTGACAGACTGCTGGAGACAGCAGAGCTGCCCCCAGGGTGTGATTGGCATGATGTGATGGTGCTTGTGAGCAGCCCAGGTTAGGACCTACAACAGCAGAGCATTGGTAAGCCCCCAGGATTGTGGGGAAGGCTGTGACACAAGCCCTCACTGGTCTGGATTTAATCCCAGAACATCTCAGAAATCAAATTATACATGATCTGCAAATGGGATCTAGTCAGTTTCCCATTGCCACACAATCTTTTACTTACTAATATACTACACAGTTTAAACAACCTACTCAACCTTAAGGTTGCCTCATAAAATGTTCAAAATATACATACAGATCAAATTTACAAGTCATTAGGAGACTTGTTAATGTAAGAAAAAAGGACATTGGGTATAGTTAAACCACATCTCCCAATTACGTTAGCTACACTAGCAAAAGGACCCTTATCTTTTCCTGGTGTAAGCTGTCTCTACACAGGGGTCGTAGGTGATGAGGGAGATGGAACGAGCGCTGCTGGCATAGCTATGTGGTTTATGGGTGTGATTTTTTTCCACACTCCTAACTGACATAGTTATGCAGGCAATTTTGTGTAGTGTAGACCTGGCCTATGTAACAGTTTACTAGAGTTCTGCCAATGGGAACTGAATGCTTTATTTAGGTTATTGCAATATAGGGAGAGAAGAGCTATTTGGCTATATAAATGTATTATGTTTCTAGGAATATCTCATCCTTGCTTGGACTATTTCTTGGATCTGTGTCCAAGGGACAGCATTCATGAATACACTTGAATTGTTAATCTCAAGACTTGAAATATTGCTGTTAAATTCATATTGATTCCAGGGCAAAGCTGTTGAAATTGTAAAGATACTTAAGGAAATGGAGCCTAGCCCTAGCTTGTTGCAGCTTCTAAGTTAGTGATCAATACAGCTCTAGGGGACAGCTAAGTTGCCTGTGTTAGTGTAAAGACTATACTAACTTCACAGTCAAGGACTGTGTGTTTGGCATTTGCCACTAAAGAGGATCTTGCAAATAACCTCCTAGACCACAACAGAGCCATTGACATGAGCTCATAAGAAAAGAGAGGAAGTTGAGATCATGTTTGGACAAAATGGTGAGTTTAAAGGACAACCAGTTTGGGTCTTACTGCAAGAGGGGGCTACACACTTTGTGCTTAGTATAGTCTGTAATCTGCGAAACCACAGATTCCTGAAGTGAAAGAACTACTCACTGTGAGATAATGATAGAACATATTACTGAGCCAACAAAGTAGTGTGCCCCAATGCTTTGGTTCTGAAAGAAAACAGGTAGCTCTATATCTGGATGGACCAAAAGGGTATATCTACAGTGCAGGTGGGAGCAAGTCTCCTGGTGCAGGTAGGCAGACTCGTGTTAGCCGGGCTTGTGCTAGCACACTAAAAATAGCAGTGTGGATGTTGTGGTGTGGGCTGGAGCTTGGGCTTTCGAGCCCATCAGACTCTGTAGGCTTCATAGCCTGAGCAGGAATGTCCACACTGCTAATTTTTGCATTCCAGCTCGAGTTCCACCAGTGAAAATCTGTCTACCCAGGCTGGGAGGCTCGCTCCCAGCTGCAGTGTAGACATACTGGAGGAGACTTGATGAATCAGTAAAGAAGGAAAGGTATAATATTTCCTATTATGGAAAATATTATTTGCAAGTGAACAACTGCTACAATGATATCTCCTCACTAGATACAGCTAGTGGATTCTGGCAATTTCTGCTCCCCTGCAAAATTGCTAACCTGAAAACTTTTATAAAGCTATTTGTAAGATATTGTTTTATTGCCTCTTGTTTAACATCACAAGCACCCCAGCAACAGCAGGAGGGTTTCATATAGGATTATGTGCATTTGCTTTGCAGGAACTCCCTAATGAAGCTTCCTTAGTGCCTCCACTTTAGCAATTATTAGTGCTCTGAACCAGAAGTTATTGGCTTGATGCATGAATTACTGAGTGAAATTGTGTGAACTGAATTATGTGGGATGATAGAGTACATGATCAAATTGGTTCCTTCCAGTTCTATCATATACTAAACTAGTCCTTCACCCTCATGGGTACAAAACACACATGCTTTTTTATTTTTTTTAAACAAAATCCTTTTTATAGCATTAGTATTAAGGGGTGGTATTTTTGTTTATGATATTTCAGGATTTATAAGGATTTTAATACAAACATTGTTTATTAAATAAAGTTTTTTTCTGGGTGAATTTGTTTTTTAAATAAAGGATTGTTTTCATTACATAATACTGGAGGACTGATGTAATTCGGAATGAGTAATCATAGAGCCACTTTATCAACATGTAAAATGTAGAAGTCCTCTAATGGTGGGAATAAAAAAGAATATGTTGGCTACTTCGTAGTGGAATTGAGGGTGGATACCCAATTAAATCTTTGATTTATGGAATCTTTATATATTCTGAATCTGATCCACCGGTGCGAAGGCATATAATGAGAACTGGTAATGTTGACACTCCCAAAATCTCCAGTTGTCAGTATTGCACCCACAACACATTTTTCACTATTGCAAGACCACAGAAACTTTTTGTTATTATTTTAATTTGTATTTCTCAGTCTTGAATATAAAATTTTTCTTTCATCTGTTTTATTCTCCCCTTACACTAATGTCTGAACTGCACACTCTACATTTCCCTCCTGTGCCCACATTTATGTCCCCAGATCACTCAGAAATATTGTAGCTTTTCAATCTTGTAAACACAGAACCTCAGTGAAATCTATGGACTCGGTATAGGCACCTGTGTCTCTCAGAGTTGGGCAGGAAAATTTCCCTGGAGAAAGTTGGAGAGTTGGAGAGTTGGAGAGTTTCAAAAACTTTCCTTCTAGATTAAGGACAAAAAACTAAACTATCACGGATTTATAGATTCATATATGCCAGGGCCAAAAAGGACCAATGTGATCATCTGCTCTGGCCTCCTGTATGACACATGCTGTAGAATGTGCCTTAAATAATACTGTTTTGAACTGGAGCATAGCTTTAAAAAATACAACATTTAATCTTGATTTTAAAATTGCCAATGATTGAGAATCCATCAGGTCAAACAAAACTAGTTTATTTATTATTTTATTATTATTATATAATTTAACCCTTTGCACAAACGGTTTCTATTTTGCACCCCATAATGTGACAGTAATGCCCCCAAACTTGATGTTTCATTAATTGAGTATGTTGTCATTTGATACCATGATGGACAGTTTTAGGTTAAAGTTCTTTGAAAGCTCATAGAATTTTCCTCTACATCATGTATTGTTCCATTCAATAGATTTTATGCTCACTTATTGTTATAGCTCACTACTACACTCTTAATTACTATCTCTCCAGCTGAAACAAATGTAGTAGAAATATACTAGAATATGCTGTTTTAGACAGATCATGAGCATCTTCAAATCATTTCAGAAACCTGTTTCACATTATGTAGCTCTTACACATATTTGTCAAAGCAAACACGCTTCATAATAGATTAAACTAATGTATAAAGTGTAGTTCATATCTTTTCCTACTAGGTGGATATGTTTTGTAACAATGGGTTAATAATAAATACACTATTTATACTTTGCTCTTGCATAGTCCCTTGATCAGAGGCTCTCAAAATGCTGTACAGACATTAATTAATAGCATCCCAATTCCCTCATTAGGTAGATATGACCTGCATTTTACAGATAGGGAAACTAAAGCCCAGAAAGTTTAGATGATTTTTTTCAAGGGCCACACAGAAAGTCTGTGGTAAAGCTGAGAACAAAATTCAAATCCTCCGGGGTGAAATCCTGGGCCTCATTCACGTCAGTGGTAAAACTGCTGTTGAACGCAACTGGGTCAATATTTCACGCTCTGATTTCTGTGCTAATGCTTTAACCAAGACCATCCTTTGGTTTGTCAAAAGAGTGTGTATGTATGTCTCATAGTAGCAAAGGAAATTATTGGCAATGGCTCCTGGTTTTGAACAGAAGCTTGACTGATATTAATGGCAAGAAAAAACTACATACCTATTGTACTTCTTAATCACAATACCTATTTTTTACTCTAATGAGAATATGGCTTCTTGTTCTAAAAATATGGTATATTTTTAGGCTGGAGCTTTTGGAGAGATGTGGTGGCAAGACTAGGAACTTATGTTGTTTTCAATGATAACTCTGAGATTGTCCATGAAATCAGATCATTTAGTCTCTACAAGATCAGAACTCTCTGTGATAACATGGAGAGTCCAGATGTTAATACAGATATAAATCCAGAAAGGGACTATCCAGATGGGTAAATTCATAGCTGTTTTGCAGCCATAAATTTAGACTAAGTATTTGCTATTAAAATGACTAGTGAATACACAACTTTTATTTTAAACGTCATTATATTTTTGGGAAGAAAAACAATACAAGTGATGTAATGTGAGAATATAATTTCAGATCAGATACAACTATCAGTTTGGATGAAAAAATAGTTAAACTGAACTGTAAGTGGGGAGGTGTATATGAATTCTCCTGTAAAAGAGACACTTTAGGCAGTAAGAAAAGGAGTACTTAAGGTGCCACAAGTCCTCCTTTTCTTTTTGCTGATACAGACTAAGGGTATGTCTACACTACGGAATAAGGTCGAATTTATAGAAGTTGGTTTTTTAGAAATCGGTTTTATATATTTGAGTGTGTGTGTCCCCACAGAAAATGCTCTAAGTGCATTAAGTGCATTAACTCGGCGGAGTGCTTCCACAGTACCGAGGCTAGAGTCGACTTCCTGAGCGTTGCACTGTGGATAGCTATCCCACAGTTCCCGCAGTCTCCGCTGCCCATTGGAATTCTGGGTTAAGATCCCAATGCCTGATGGGGCTAAAACATTGTCACGGGTGGTTCTGGGTACATATCGTCAGGCCCCCGTTCCCTCCCTCCATCCATGAAAGCAAGGGCAGACAATCGTTTCGCGCCTTTTTTCCTGAATTACCTGTGCAGACGCCATACCAGGGCAAGCATGGAGCCCGCTCAGGTAACCGTCACCCTATGTCTCCTGGGTGCTGACAGACGCAGTACGGCTTTGCTACATAGTCGCAGCAACCCCTTGCCTTGTGGCAGCAGATGGTACAGTACGACTGGTAGCCATCATCGTCATGTCCGAGGTACTCCTGGCCACGTCGGCTGGGAGCGCCTGGACAGACATGGGCGCAGGGACTAAATTTGGAGTGACTTGACCACGTCATTCTCTTTAGCCCTGCAGTCAGTCCTATTGAACTGTCTTATGGTGAGCAGGCAGGCGATACAGATTGCTAGCAGTCGTACTGTACCATCTTCTGCCGGGCAGGCAAGAGATGAGGATTGCTAGCAGTCGTACTGTACCATCTTCTGCCGAGCAGCCATGAGATGTGGATGGCATGCAGTCCTTCTGCACCGTCTGCTGCCAGCCAAAGATGTAAAAGATAGATGGAGTGGATCAAAACAAGAAATAGACCAGATTTGCTTTGTACTCATTTGCCTCCTCCCCTGTCTAGGGGACTCATTCCTCTAGGTCACACTGCAGTCACTCACAGAGAAGGTGCAGCGAGGTAAATCTAGCCATGTATCAATCAGAGGCCAGGCTAACCTCCTTGTTCCAATAAGAACAATAACTTAGGTGCACCATTTCTTATTGGAACCCTCCGTGAAGTCCTGCCTGAAATACTCCTTGATGTAAAGACACCCCCTTTGTTGATTTTAGCTCCCTGAAGCCAACCCTGTAAGCCGTGTCGTCAGTCGCCCCTCCCTCCGTCAGAGCAATGGCAGACAATCATTCCGCGCCTTTTTTCTGTGCGGACGCCATACCAAGGCAAGCATGGAGGCCACTCAGCTCACTTTGGCAATTAAGAGCACATTAAACACCACACGCATTATCCAGCAGTATATGCAGCACCAGAACCTGGCAAAGCGATACCGGGCGAGGAGGTGACGTCAGCGCGGTCACGTGAGTGATCAGGACACGGACACAGATTTCTCTGAAAGCATGGGCCCTGCCAATGCATGCATCATGGTGCTAATGGGGCAGGTTCATGCTGTGGAACGCCAATTCTGGGCTCGGGAAACAAGCACAGACTGGTGGGACCGCATAGTGTTGCAGGTCTGGGACAATTCCCAGTGGCTACGAAACTTTCGCATGCGTAAGGGCACTTTCATGGAACTTTGTGACTTGCTTTCCCCTGCCCTGAAGCGCATGAATACCAAGATGAGAGCAGCCCTCACAGTTGAGAAGCGAGTGGCGATAGCCCTGTGGAAGCTTGCAACGCCAGACAGCTACCGGTCAGTTGGGAATCAATTTGGAGTGGGCAAATCTACTGTGGGGGCTGCTGTGATGCAAGTAGCCCACGCAATCAAAGATCTGCTGATATCAAGGGTAGTGACCCTGGGAAATGTGCAGGTCATAGTGGATGGCTTTGCTGCAATGGGATTCCCTAACTGTGGTGGGGCCATAGACGGAACCCATATCCCTATCTTGGCACCGGAGCACCAAGCCGCCAAGTACATAAACCGCAAGGGGTACTTTTCGATAGTGCTGCAAGCTCTGGTGGATCACAAGGGACGCTTCACCAACATCAACGTGGGATGGCCGGGAAAGGTACATGACGCTCGCATCTTCAGGAACTCTGGTCTGTTTCAAAAGCTGCAGGAAGGGACTTTATTCCCAGACCAGAAAATAACTGTTGGGGATGTTGAAATGCCTATATGTATCCTTGGGGACCCAGCCTACCCCTTAATGCCATGGCTCATGAAGCCGTACACAGGCAGCCTGGACAGTAGTCAGGAGCTGTTCAACTACAGGCTGAGCAAGTGCAGAATGGTGGTAGAATGTGCATTTGGACGTTTAAAGGCACGCTGACGCAGTTTACTGACTCACTTAGACCTCAGCGAAACCAATATTCCCACTGTTATTACTGCTTGCTGTGTGCTCCACAATATCTGTGAGAGTAAGGGGGAGACGTTTATGGCGGGGTGGGAGGTTGAGGCAAATCGCCTGGCTGCTGGTTACGCGCAGCCAGACACCAGGGCGGTTAGAAGAGCACAGGAGGGCGCGGTACGCAACAGAGAAGCTTTGAAAACCAGTTTCATGACTGGCCAGGCTACGGTGTGAAAGTTCTGTTTGTTTCTCCTTGATGAAACCCCTTCACTCTACTTCCCTGTAAGCTAACCACCCGCCCCTCCTCCCTTCAATCAAGGCTTGCAGAGCCAATAAAGTCATTGTTGCTTCACATTCATGCATTCTTTATTCATTCATCACACAAATAGGGGGATGACTACCAAGGTAGCCCAGGAGGGGTGGTGGAGGAGGGAAGGAAAATGCCACACAGCACTTTAAGCACAGCACTTTAAAAGTTTACAACTTTAAAATTTGTTGAATGACAGCCTTCTTTTTTTTGGGCAATCCTCTGTGGTGGAATGGCTGGTTGGCCGGAGGCCCCCCCACCGCGTTCTTGGGCATCTGGGTGTGGAGGCTATGGAACTTGGGGAGGAGGGCGGTTGGTTACAGAGGGGCTGCAGTGGCAGTCTGTGCTCCAGCTGCCTTTGCTGCAGCTCAACCATACACTGGAGCATACTGGTTTGGTCCTGCAGCAGCCTCAGCATTGAATCCTGCCTCCTCTCATCATGCTGCCGCCACATTTGAGCTTCAGCCCTGTCTTCAGCCCGCCACTTACTCTCTTCAGCCCGCCACCTCTCCTCCCTGTCATTTTGTGCTTTCCTGCACTCTGACATTATTTGCCTCCATGCATTCGTCTGTGCTCTCTCAGTGTGGGAGGACAGCATGAGCTCGGAGAACATTTCATCGCGAGTGCATTTTTTTTTCTTTCTAAGCTTCACTAGCCTCTGGGAAGGAGAAGATCCTGTGATCATTGAAACACATGCAGCTGGTGGAGAAAAAAAAAAGGGACAGCTGTATTTAAAAAGACACATTTTATAAAACAGTGGCTACACTCTTTCAGGGTAAACCTTGCTATTAACATTACATACATAGCACATGTGCTTTCGTTACAAGGTCGCATTTTGCCTCCCCCCACCGCGTGACTACCCCCTCAACCTTCCCCCCTCCCTGTGGCTAACAGCGGGGAACATTTCTATTTAGCCACAGGCAAACAGCCCAGCAGGAATGGGCTCCTCTGAGTGTCCCCTGAAGAAAAGCACTCTATTTCAACCAGGTGACCATGAATTATATCTCACTCTCCTGAGGATAACACAGAGAGATAAAGAACGGATGTTGTTTGAATGCCAGCAAACATACACTGCAATGCTTTGTTCTACAATGATTCCCGAGTACGTGTTACTGGCCTGGAGTGGTAAAGTGTCCTACCATGAAGGACACAATACGGCTGCCCTCCCCAGAAACCTTTTGCAAAGGCTTTAGGACTACATCTAGGAGAACCGCAGAACATGCGGAATTTTCAGATCAGGTATTCATCACATCCCTACAACTGTAACCAAAAGAACTATTTATAAATGTAAAGTGTATATTCAGCATAAATATGTGGAAACCCTTAAAATGAATGCATGTTATCAATTCTGTCTTTGGAAAGTACATCAATAAAACCGTGGCAAATTTGCACCCATCTTGCACTACATTTGTTTGCCAGGAGCATTGTAGCATTAACATCATATATGAATTACAATATTTTATTTTAAATCTAGAGAAAATTACCCTTGGAATAACACAGACAGCACAACCTTCAATTTCTAGTCTTCTAATAGGCTGAGTTCAAGGTCAACCATTCATGCATTCAGAATGAGGAAATTATATATCTCTGATGAAAGGGAAGAGAGATTAGTATATTAGAGAAAGGCAGAACAGTTTTGGCAAGGTGTATGCACTTCAGAACATGGTTTAAAACTAATCTTGCTCCTCTGGACAAAGGGAGATCTGTATTCACCTACTTGCTGCCCTTTCCCCAGTTGCCTAATATCTCAGGTATAAAGTATTCAGTGTACAGGGAAATAGGGACCAAAGACTGCATGGATCCCTCTCCTCTCTCATGACTTAAGATATTGGTAACTGGGTGTATGAGTACATGAAGACCACAGAGAGATCTGTTATATTAGGTTAGATGGAATAAATGGGCTAAAGGTGTCAACATGACCAAGTTAATGGTCAACACTAAACAGTGTTAAACAAGATTCAGTGTTTGGTATCCAGAGACCTCAGCCTGCTTACTACCATTAAATATCCTTTCAATTTTTTATTAAAGGTACAGAAAAGAAGGGAAAAACAATTGTAAAGCATTTCAAATGTAAAGTATTAAGTAAGGCTTTCGTTTTAACATAATTTCTTATTCTGTTTCCCTTCGGTTGGAGAGAGTTTTTAGAAGGGGGTAGGAATTCTACAGCCCTAATCTGACAGTCTTTTAGTTAGTAATAGAGACAGTCGTAACTCTCCTTTTGGGGAAAAAAGAATAATAGAATCATAGAATATTAGGGTTGGAAGAGACCTCAGGATGCAATCTAGTCCAACCCCCTGCTCAAAGCAGGACCAACACCAACTAAATCATCCCAGCCAGGGCTTTGTCAAGCCAGGCCTTAAAAACCTCTAAGGATAGAGATTCCACCACCTCCCTAGGCAACCCATTCCAGTGCTTCACCACCCTCCTAGTGAAATAGTTTTTCCTAATATCCAACCTAGACCTCCCCCACTGCAACTTCAGACCATTACTCCTTGTTCTGTCATCTGCCACCACTGAGAACAGCCTAGCTCCATCCTCTTTGGAACCCCCCTTCAAGTAGTTGAAGGCTGCTATCAAATCCCCTCACTCTTCTCTTCTGCAGACTAAATAACCCAAATTCTCTCATCCTCTCCTCATAAGTCATGTGCCCCAGCCCCCTAATAATTTTTCTTGCCCTCCAGTGGACTCTCTCCAATTTGTCCATATCCCTTCTGTAGTGTGGGGACGAAAACTGGACACAATACTCCAGGTGTGGCCTCACCAGGGCCAAATAGAGGGGAATAATCACTTCCCTTGATCTGCTGGCAATGCTCCGACTAATATAGCCCAATATGCCATTGGCCTTCTTGGCAACAAGGGCACACCGCTGACTCATATCCAGGTTCTCATCCACTGTAATCCCCAGATCCTTTTCTGCAGAGCTGCTGCTTAGCCAGTTGGTCCCCAGCCTGTAGTGGTGCATGGGATTCTTCCTTCCTAAGTGCAGGACTCTGGTAGAGTTGGTAGAGGAAGTTAGTAGAGATGGGTTGGAGCTGATGTTGTTGCTGGTGTGGTTAAAGTCTGATCCCATTTCAACCCAGATGGTATCTGGGATTCAGGTGGAGCTGGTAGGGGTGGCCTTTCTCGGGCCTGGTCTGGTCAGGACATCCCTCAAGATTAGGATAATGAAGGTCCAGGGTACCTGAAGATCATGGGGGTGTGTGATGGGGTAGGTCTCACCACCTCGGCACCTCCTGCTCTCCGTGCTGGGAATTAGCTCTTGGTTGCTGGTGCACCTTCCTCTAGTGGTATCTCACCACCATAGCTTCTGCTCCACCCTTAAGACCAGTGTAACTCCCCGGACTGAGGTGTCCTCTTCTGGACATGGACGTCTGGCTACACCCCTCTCCACTTTCTCCCCACTTCTGGGAAAAATGGCTGTCTCTAGTCCATCCACTTGCTGCTGTGGCCTACTGTAGCCTTCAGTCTAGCCCCTCATCTCAAGGGGTAAACTGCAGTCCGAATACTTGCCACCCTCTCTGTGGCAAGTGAGGGGAAAGGGGTAGGGTGGCCCCAAGCACTATTCTGGGCCCCAATCCAGGGACCCTATAGCCGGCAGCCCCGTGCTGCCTCTCCTCCAACTTCTACTGTTTATTTCCCTAGGACATTTCCCCGTAGCCCTACCACCTTCCCAGCTCCTTGCATCTGGGGCCTCAGTCTGGGAGTCCTCAGGCTGGAGTTCCCTGTTGCTCCCCGACCATCACTGCTTTATCTAAGATATGCCTTTAAGGCAGCTAGTACCTCTCCCTTGCATTCCAGGGAGAGACTGACTTTGCTCTAAAAAAAGGAGTACTTGTGGCACCTTAGAGACTAACACATTTATTTGAGCATAAACTTTCGTGAGCTACAGCTCACTTCATTGGATGCATTCAGTGGAAAATACAATGGGGAGATTTATATACACAGAGAACATGAAACAATGGGTGTTACCATACACACTGTAACCAGAGTGATCACTTAAGGTGAGCTATTACCAGCAGGAGAGTTGCGGGGGGGGGGAACCTTTTGTAGTGATAATCAAGGTGGGCCATTTCCAGCAGTTGACAAGAATGTCTGAGGAACAGTGGGGGGGGGGGGAATAAATATGGGGAAATAGTTTTCTTTGTGTAATGACCCATCCACTCCCAGTCTCTATTCAAGCCTCAGTTAATTGTATCCAGTTTGCAAATTAATTCCAATTCAGCAGTCTCTCGTTGGAGTCTGTTTTTGAAGTTTTTTATTGAAGAATTGCCACTTTTAGGTCTGTAATCGAGTGACCAAAGAGATTGAAGTGTTATCCAACTGGTTTTTGAATGTTATAATTCTTGACGTCTGATTTGTGTCCATTTATTCTTTTACGTACAGACTGTCCAATTTTGCCAATGTACATGGCAGAGGGGCATTGCTGGCACATGATGGCATATATCACATTGGTGGATGTGCAGGTGAACGAGCCTCTGATAGTGTGGCTGATGTTATTAGGCCCTGTGATGGTGTCCCCTGAATAGATATGTGGGCACAGTTGGCAACGGGCTTTGTTGCAAGGATAGGTTCCTGGGTTAGTGGTTCTGTTGTGTGGTATGTGGTTGCTGGTGAGTATTTGCTTCAGGTTGGGGGCTGTCTGTAAGCAAGGACTGGCCTGTCTCCCAAGATCTGTGAGAGTGATGGGTCTTCCTTCAGGGTAGGCTGTAGATCCTTGATGATGCGTTGGAGAGGTTTTAATTGGGGGCTGAAGGTAATGGCTAGTGGTGTTCTGTTATTTTCTTTTCACCTTAAATGATCACTCTGGTTACAGTGTGTATGGTAACACCCATTGTTTCATGTTCTCTATGTATATAAATCTCCCCACTGTATTTTCCACTGAATGCATCCGATGAAGTGAGCTGTTGCTCATGAAAGCTTATGCTCAAATAAATTTGTTAGTCTCTAACGTGCCACAAGTACTCCTTTTCTTTTTGTGAATACAGACTAACATGACTGCTACTCTGAAACCTGACTCTGTTCCGTTGAGCAGTCCTTATGTGGCCCTCCCTGGCCCTGATTGGCTGCTCCAACAAACCTTCTACTGATTAGCTCTCTACAAGCCTCCTCCCATTGGCTTGGTTTTACACAGCCTCCTTGAGGGCTGCTTTAATGGTTCCTCTACCTGTGTGGGGCTGCTGCTCCATCACAGTGTGGTAGCCATGATGGTGAAGCTCACTCCAGTCGCCTCTGTCAGTTCTTTCTGTTTCTTTTCCCAGCAAAGTCACTTTCTTTAAAGACCCCAAAAGGGAGTGGTGAGTAGAATAGTGTCCTTTCATTATTTTGTCCACTAGTTAGGTCTAAAATTTGATGCAATATTTTTGGCCCATTAACTCTGTATCATCTGTTTTTAACAAGCATAATTTCAACAGTCCATGGGTTATATCAAAGTGGCCTTTTTGGTTTAGACTAATCCAGTTTCTTTGCCTGATTTTTCTTGCACTTATTCACATCAACAGTTGTTATTAGAGGTTATTGTTACATCTTATGAATTACACTCTGGTTTTACAGTTAAACATGCAATTAGGGTAAATTTGTAGGTCCAGTTATCACAACAGAGCCTCATAAGATGAGTGTTGAGGGACCCCTGTAGGAGGGGAGACTTTCCAAGTGGGAGAAAGGAAGAAAAGAATGAGAGAAGAGATCCCACACAGGAAGTTAAAAATAAAGCTAGGGAAATAATTGATTTTTCAGTTTTTCCAGCAAAACAAAAAAAAAATAGTAGAAATATTCAGTTCTGAAAATGTTTGGAATTTGTCAGCAAATAGAAAAAAGTCCACTAGGACTAGCTTCAGAAAAGAGTCAGCATGCATGTCTCCTTTATAGCCCAGTAGCACTTGCCTGGGATAGGGGAAAAAACGCACCTGAATCACAGCTCTAGAGCAGGAGCTTGAATTCAGATCCCTATGTGGGCAGCATAACCAGCAGGCTATCAGCTTTTCTCTGCTGGATTCAAAGAAGAGATTTGAATCCACATTGCCTACTTCTCAGGCAATAGGGTCATTCTCCCTCTTTGACCCAATGAATATTTAAGTATTTATACAAAGTGGAAAAGCTTCAACAGGAGAGATTCTTTGCATTGGTCTTCATGACTGAGGATGTGAGGGAGATTCCCAAACCTGAGCCAGCCCCAGATTGAGGTGTCATTAGAGGAGGTTTTGGAACAAATTGATAAATTAAATCAGATGGTATTCACCCAAGAGTTCTGAAGGAACTCAGATGTGAAATTGTGGAACTACTGACTGTGGTTTGTAACCTATCATTTAAATCAGTTTCTGTAGAATAGCTGGAGAATAGCTAATGTGACACCATTTTTTTTAAAAAAGCTCCAGAGGCGATCCTGACAATTAGAGGCAGGTAAGCCTAACTTCAGTACCGGGAAATTGGCAGTAACTATAGTAAAGAACAGAATTATCAGACACATAGATGAACATGATTTGTTGGGGAAGAGTCAACATGGTTGTTTTTATTTATTTATTTATTTATTTTTGTAAAGGGAATTCATGCCTCACCAATCTACAAGAATTCTTGGGGGAGGGTCCACAAGCATGGAGACAGAGATGGTCCAGTGGATATAGTGTACTTAGATTTTCAGAAAGCCTTTTATAACATCCCTAACCAAATGCTCTTTAAGCAAAATAAGAGAGAAGATCCTCTCATGGATCAATAACTGGCTAAAAGATAAGAAACAGAGGGAAGGAATAAATTGTCAATTTTCAGAATGGAGAGAGGAAATAGTGGTGTCCCCCAAGGGTCTGTACCAGGACCAGTCCTATTCAGCATATTCATAATTGATCAGGAAAAAGGGGTAAATACTCTGCTGTCAAAATTTGCAGATGATACCAAATTACTCAAGATAGTTAATTCCAAAGTAGATTGTGAAGAGTTTCAAAGGGATCTCACAAAACTGGGTGATTGGGCAACAAAATGGCAGATGAAATTCAATGTTGATAAATACAAATAATGCACACTGGAAAACCTAATCCCAACAATACATATAAAATTATGTGGACAGCTAAATTAGCTGTTACCACTCATGAAAGAGATCTTGGAGTCATTGTGGATAGTTCTCTGAAAACATCCATTCAATGTACATCAACAGTCAAAAAAGCTAACAGAATGTTGGGAATCATTAGGAAAGGGATAGATAATAAGACAGAAAGTATTATATTAGCGCTACATAAATCCATGGTACGCCCAATTCTTGAATACTGCATGCAGCCTTGGTCTCTCAATCTCAAAAAAAGATATATTGGAAAAGGTACAGAAAAGGACAACAAAAATGACTAGGGGTATGGAACAGCTTCCAGATGGGGAAAGATTAATAAGACTGGGACTTTTTAGCCTGGAAAAGAGATGACTAAGGGGGAATATGATTGAGGTCTATAAAATCATGACTGGTGTGGAGAAAGTAAATAAGGAAGCATTATTACTCCTTCTCAAAACACAAAAATTAGGGGTCACCAAATGAAATTAATAAGCAGCAGGTTTAAAAGAAATAAAAGGAAATATTTCTTCACACAACATACAGTCAACCTGTGGAACTCTTTGCCAGAGGATGTTGTGAAGGCCAAAACTATAACAGGGTTCAAAAAATAACTAGATAAATTCATGGAGGATAGGTCCATCAATGGCTATTACCCAGGATACCAGGGATTGTGTCCCTAGCCTCTATTTGCCAGAAGCTGGGAATAGGTGATAGGGGATGGATCACTTGATGATTACCTGTTCTGTTCATTCCCTCTGAAGCACCTGACATTGACCACTATCAGAAGACAGGATACTGGGCTAGATGGACCTTTGTTCTGACCCTGTATGGTCATTCTTGCGCTCTTATTGAGAAAGCACTATCTCAGAGTGGCCAATAGCTTGATGGTTAGGGCTCCCACTTAGAAGTAGGAATAATTAGCATTCAAGTCCCACTCCATACACAAACTTGAGTCCCTTAGGGTACATCTAGGCTGCAATAAAATACCTGTGGCTAGTCTGGATCTGATGCCAGCTTGTAGGGCTATACAGAACCTGAGCCCAAATGTCTACACTGCAATTTCATAGCCCCATGAGCCTATATATACTGACCATGGGCAGCCAAGTGTGTTTCACTGCAGTGAAGACATACCTCCACATCTCAAATAATTGCACATTGATCAAAACTGCATTTTTTGGCAAATGAATTATTCATCCAAAAAAGCCTGGTTCTAATCATGATATCTCCACTGGATAAATAGAGGGGAGAGGGAGCCTTTGAAGGAGAAATGAGAGAAAACTCCAAAGTAGGCAGAAAAAAGATACCACAAATGGAAAAAGAGAGGGAAGAGATACCTAATGGGAGAAAAGGGGACAAGTGAAAGATGCTGCCAAGATTGCTATTCCTACATCCTACAGAGAAAATACTATTCTTTATAATAGATGTTACATGTCGCTATCAGAGGGGTCAAGAATAAAATTGTTACCGTTTATAGGGATTACGGTGGCAAGCAAACTACCTGATATAGCTACAGGTCATTGAACAGTGTATTCTGGCTTTCCATTACTATATGTCTGATGGGGTGTTCATCCCACACAAGGCCTGGAGGGATAAATTATACCACCTAACCTACAGGCTTGTACCTGGAGGAAAGCCAGGGGGTGTTCAGGTCTAATTGCTAAAGAAGTCCAAATGGAGGAGGAGCTGGTCAGGGTTTATAAATAGAGGAAGTTAGCAATAGATGGGGGGTTGGGGGTGGGGTTACAGGGAAATGAGCTTTCATAAGGGGGAGAGCAAGATTATGAGAAAGGCATACAATCCAGGGAAGGAGGTCTGAGAGGGATAGACCTGAACTTCTGATTTGAGGATTCCTGGATTGGAACCTGGTTTAGAGGGTGGGCCTGGGTCCCCCTATCAGTTGCTGTGGGTGTGGTGCAGTCAGCGCAGAAGTGGAGATAGATGCCTGAAACCCTGGAACAGGAAGATGACTGTGATTTGGTTGGAGAGCTAAGGCATCAAGGAGAGGCATTTCAGCTCCTGCCCAGTGAGAGACGGACTGCAGATCTAGTGCATGAAAAAATGGGCTGAGTGACTGCATGATGGAGTGCAGAGTGTGGTGAGCTAATTCCCCAAATGAGCCATGAGGAGGTGCAATCAGTGGTGAGTAGCATATACCTGTTATAGTGTTTAATCAATTATTTTTTTCGTTAAGTCTTCAGCCCTAAGAAAGAACTCTAAATTCCAAGCTAGCTATAACATTTTTTATGGAAGGGATGAGCAAATAGGGTTATGAGGTTCATGACTTATCAGCCATAAAGTACTGTGCTCATTACACATTTTTATTCATATATTTAATGATAAAAGTGTTAGACACCCTAATGTTAGAACAAGATAACGATCTCAGATGAAAATAAATCATACGTCCAGCAAAGAAATAGAATGAATTAAAAAGTAAATAAAAGTTTCAAGATGAATTATTAAGTACTTAACTTTCCTTAAGAGAATGTGCTTGTTTTTCAATCTACAGTGCTTGTAGGACTAGTTAGGTCTCTTTTTTCATTAGTGCCCTAAGGTTTAGCAGTGTTCCATGAATCTTGCAGACTTCATTCAAACAATATTTCATCCATCTGTCCCTTTTCAAAGATAATGATAGATAATGTACAGATAACTTTGTCTTCCTCTTAGTAACTTGTCAGAACAAATTACTACTTCAGATCTTCCCATGACTTTGAAACTTGGTATTAACCACTTTACAGAGAATGAGAGTACATAGATAAAATTTCTCAGCAGCTTCTTGAGTGCCATATATCATGTCTGCTGTCTCTTCATTTAGCCTTTGCTCTGATTCACCATTTTAGTGTCTTTTTTTTAAATTAAAGAGAAAATGATAGTACTTCTACCTATTTTACAATGAGAAGCACAATAGTCAAAGTTTAAATTGGAATTAGTGTTAAATCACAGAGATCAGCTCTGCCCGCCCTCCCCCCATAGGTCATATCAGTTATGAACTGCTGATTTTATTATACTAGCATGAAATAGTCAAAGACACCATTTTCAACAAGATGGAAATGTCTAACCATCTACACACACTTGCAAGCTTTACAATGCAACAAGGAAGAGAAAATTATTAGAAATGGTCCAGGATGGTACACATAGGATCAAAAGGATGGAATTAAGAAAAAGAAAATGTAGGCTGAATACCACAGATAGCTTTTCAACAGTGAAAAACATAAGGCTATGGATTAATATCCTAAGAATGTGGTGGAAGTTCCACGATAGACAGACATTTAAAATTAGGATATACAAGCATTACAAAATATACCATGGAGAAGAACCCTGAATTGGCACAGAATGTACTGGATGACCTAATTATTTCTGATCTCTAACTTCTACTATATTAAATAGTATTCTGCATTATTAGATGCTTTCCATCTGAGTATCCCAAAGCATTGTACAAATATTCAGCATCACCAAATGCCCTGCAAAGTAAGTAAGCATTACACCCATTTCACATATGGGTAAACTGAAGCACTGAGAGCCAGATTCAACATTTTCAATGCAGTGCCTACATTTAGGCACTTAAATGTGACCAAAATTTTCAGAGCTGCAGGGCACCTGCAACTCCCATATAAGTCAATTAAAGTTGTGGGTGTTTAGCTCTTCAAAAATGAGTTCACTTTTATTTGGGTGCTTAAATATGCATTTAGATGCTCAACTTTAGGCCTGCAGATTTGAATTTTTTCACTCTAATGATTTGACAAAGTTGCACATGAGTCAGTAATAGAGAAAATTGATCCCAGAACATCAGAATTCCTATGTCCAACTCTTGAAGTGTAGCCCATACTCCCTCCCTGTGATTCTATAGCAGAGAGAACAAGGCCATGAAAACCATAGAAAAAGAGGGATCAAGTTTTGTTTCTTTTAAGTTGGTTGATATCTGAAGATATTCAGTGTAAGAATGTCATGTCATAAATACCTGACTGACCATTCTTTTACTCCATTCTGATGCTGGGGTAATTTCAATGGAGCAATGCCCATATAAAGCTCTAGTGATGAGGAAAATCAGGCAAAGTATCTCTCAAATTCAGGCAAAAGAGAGCTTTAATGGAATTTTTGAGACCAAAAAGCTCAATGAAAATTTAAAGGATGTTGAACATATTTTGAAATTTGTGATGCTGGCTTCATATCGTTATTTAACATAAAATATTAACTGAATTTGGTGCATTTAAAAGATGCCAAAAGACAGCATTAGGGAAAGAATTCTTCTGATCTTATAGGGAGACAATTCATCTTAATAAAAGGGCCTACTTAAATATCACTTCAGCTCTGTTTTGAAGGATTGTGTGGGACTTAAGTGGTGCTTTGGCTTTCTGTGGGCTCTCTGCACCAGTGACAGATTACTGCATGGGCCAATGAGACCTGGGCCCAGTGGCTCAGGCCAATTTGGGGGCCCCTGCAGGATCACCCGAACTCATGGGCCAATGAGACCTGTGCCCAGTGGCACAGGATCACCCAAACTCATGGGCCAATGAGACCTGTGCCCAGTGGCCCTGGCCAATTTGGGGGCCCCTGCAGGATCACCCGAACTCTTGCACCTGGCACCCCAAGCCTCCCTGCACCCCTAACTCCTGCACTGTGCCTCTTCTGTGCCCCTACCAGTGCACTCTGCACCCTCTCGTTCCCCTAACCCATGCACCCCCTCCTGCACCCCTAACCCCTGAAGCCTCCTTCTGTGCTTCTAAACCCTGCACTGTGCCCCCTCCTTGCCCCAATCCCTGAAAGCCCCTCCTGTGCTTCTAAGCCCTGCATTGGTCCCCCTTTTCCCCTAATCCCTGAACCCCCTCTTGCACCCCAATCCCTGTACCCCTAACCCCTAGGCATGGAAGAACGTTGGTGGGGACAAGCAGTATTTGGTGTGTCACCTCTCGTTCCCCCCATGTTCCTTCTCTGGAAAGAAACATGGAGAAATGTGGGCACCCCCCATGCAGTCCTTTCCTGCCAGCTGGGAGCAGTTTCTGACTCCACACTGGTAGTGTACACCTCTGCACTGTGGCAGGGTGCCCCAGGACGTCACCCGGGTGGGCCGCCTCTAAGGCCAGTCCTTCCCCAACATCCCTGTGTGGACCTGGTCCAAGCCCTCCCCTGCTCACTCTGCCACTCACCCCTCTGAACTCCACTGCTCTCTCTTCCCCCCCGCCTCTTTTTTTAAAAACTGGGCATTTGTCCCATTTACTCTTTGTCCCAACTGACGATCAATTGGCAAGAGAAAACAGGAGAAATGCTCAGTTTTGCCAAAAAAAAAGTTGGGACATAGACAGAGTTTAAAAAGGGGACTGTTTCAGCCAAAACGGGACATATGGTCATCCTAGGCTGTAGTAAGAGCTGCTGAGGTAGCCCAGTCAGCAGTGGGAGCCCTGGGTGAGGTGCTGGGGTGCCTCTGTCCCTGGCCCCCTGAGCATGCCTCCCAGGGTAGGTGGAAGGTCCCCCGGCAGCTCTTACCACCACTTAGCTTCTGGCCAGGCTAGGAGGTGGGATCATGAGAGGAAGGGGTGGAGCAGGGGATGGGGCCCTGTGGCAAGAGATGTGGGGGGGCCCAAATGTTCTTTGGGCCCAGGGCCCCAATAAATCTTAATCCGCCTCTGCTCTGCACAGAGCGATTTGAAAGGTATGACATAGGGCCTATCAGTTCAAATTTCCATGCATTGGCCTTCCAATATACTACAAGCCTGATTTTAATGGGGCCACTTATATGCAGTGAAAGCACAATATAGTCTTTGATTATTCCCTAGACTCTTTTCTTAGACTGTCGTAGTTGGTGGAGCTTTTAATATGTGGACACTTGTTAACTTGGAACAGAATTAGTGCCAAAAACTCATTCAAGAAGTTTCAGTAGGTAATGGTTTTCAATTGTTGGGTCTCACCTAGTTTGGATTTGAACCTGAGAACTAGCCATAAAACTCTTCACTAATTACTTCACCATCCTGTTCATCATGAATTTAAAACAAATTCAGTCATAATCAATAACAAAGAAAACCCAAAACAGGTGAAAAGTTTATTTAGGGCTCCATCCTGCAAGGAGCTGAGAAACTCATGGAGATGCTGAGCTTTCTCAGCTACCAGAAAAATCAATATAGTTGAAGGTTCACAGCACATACAGGTGCTCCTCAGCATCTTGCAGAATTAAGCCCTTAGTGTTTTGCTACCATAATTAATGAATGAAACCACGGGTATTAATTTGCTATAATTTAAAAGAAAATCATTATTTAGTGCTTTTAAAAAGCTGTCAGAAATCATTGCTTATTTCTCCACTTGCATCACTGGGGAAAAATTATTTTATCTAATTTAAAGCTTTTCATGTAACAAAAAAATAAGTGTCTGGGCTGACAACTTGTATGCCAGGTTTCAGCCTGAGGCAATTTAAAATGGTCAAGTTATTATTAACCCCTGAAAATAGCAGTTTCTGACAGAAATTATGGGAGCACCTGAAATATAGAGTTGCTGACACCATTTGAAAATAATTGTGTGCTTTGCTGTAATATTAATTCAGATTGAGTCAACTGCCTTGTGAGACCTCAACTGCCTTGAGAGGGAGAGTTGGTCATTGTGAAATCTTCTCTCTGACTTCTGGTGTCAGAATAATTATTCTTTAACTATTTTAGTGATTCAACCTTTTGTAAGGTCACCAGCAAAGTTGTCAACTTTCTCATGGTAAATAAGCACCCCGACTTTCACAATAAGCCAAAAATCAAGCTAATCCCATTTCAAAACAAGATCAAAACAAACCAATCCCTAAGAACCGCAACACCCTGTGTGACTAGATCTCCGCAGCATGCAGTCTGGCACTGTGGTGGGCCTGCTGTGCACCCCTGACTCTCTCCCTCCTTGCCCCTACTTTCCCCTTGCCCCTGCTTGCTGGGAGCTGATCAAAAAAAGAAGCCACAAGCTACAAGCCAAAAACTAGCCCACAAGTAACTCACAAGGCAATTAAGCCAAAAACAAACCCAATTTATGCATTTTTTTTCGTGGGTTTGGCATGTTTGGTCACCAGGTGAAGCCCATTCTTTCCTCTCTCTTGAAGTTTGTTCAACACCCCCAAGAGTCTCTCTTTTTTTAAAGATTATTATATTTTCAGGTCACAGTTGTAAAAGAGACAGTCAATTTCTGGCACATTCTCCACCTTTGAAAACTGGCCAAATGCCTTAGATAAATAACTTTACTTGTGTATTTGTAGCATTCCCCAGGTATTCCTTATAGTAAGCATATGGGATATAAGTAGATGGGACTACAGGGCAACAGTACCTTTTTATATGTCACCAATGGAGGCTATAGTAGAAGCATGCCTGAAAACATGTCCCATAGGTTGTCTGTGTACACATATTTCATCTTCATTGATCAGAGAGGAGTATCCTGCACCTATAGCAGTCACCTTCAAAAACGTTTTTGTTGTCTTTCATAGTTAAGGTGACTTTAATATTTGCAGTATTCCCTAGTTCTTTGTACTTATTACTTGAGTAGCAAGGGAAAGTGATAATCTATTACTTTATATAAAGTGAATGATATGTTTTTGGGGTGCATACTCTAGCACAAGCCCACAGATTGTTGGCCTATGAATGCACCTGGAGGGAGATGTCTGATCTTTAAAGGTGAAAGCAAGTGTTAAACTATTTAGCAAGCATTTGTGCTGCAAAGTGCATGCTCAAATGATATGTTCAATTTTGTATGTCCATAAGTAGATGCTTAGTAGGGAATTGGCTGGTAATTTACCCTGTGGCCTTAATGGGATTTGTGAATACAATTGCTACCATCTGCTGAGACGTAGGAACAAGAACATGTAAAGAGTATGCACAAGTGAGACCAAAGCCCTGAGGTAAGTGGGAAAGCGGGATACCGGGAGGAAGCACAGGCAGGAATGTCTGTGAGGGGAGGGCTCCTTCCTCATACTGAGAATGAGGGGCGATCAGCAGGTTATCTCAAGTGCTTATATACGAATGCACAAAGCCTTGGAAACAAGCAGGGAGAACTGGAGGTCCTGGTGATGTCAAGGAACTATGACGTGCTTGGAATAACAGAGACTTGGTGGGATAACTCACATGACTGGAGTACTGTCATGGATGGTTATAAACTGTTCAGGAAGGACAGGCAGGGCAGAAAAGGTGGGGGAGTAGCACTGTATGTAAGGGAGCAGTATGACTGCTCAGAGCTCCTGTACGAAACTGCAGAAAAACCTAAGTGTCTCTGGATTAAGTTTAGAAGTGTGAGCAACAGGAGTGATGTAGTGGTGGGAGTCTGCTATAGACCACCGGACCAGGGGGATGAGGTAGATGAGGCTTTCTTCCGGCAGCTCACGGAAGCTACTAGATCGCATGCCCTGGTTCTCATGGGCGACTTTAATTTTCCTGATATCTGCTGGGAGAGCAATACAGCGGTGCATAGACAATCCAGGAAGTTTTTGGAAAGCGTAGGGGACAATTTCCTGGCATAAGTGCTAGAGGAGCCAACTAGCGGGGGCGCTTTTCTTGACCTGCTGCTCACAAACCGGGTAGAATTAGTGGGGGAAGCAAAAGTGGATGGGAATCTGGGAGGCAGTGACCATGAGTTGGTTGAGTTCAGGATCCTGACACAGGGAAGAAAGGTAAGCAGCAGGATATGGACCCTGGACTTCAGGAAAGCAGACTTCGACTCCCTCAGGGAACTGATGGCCAGGATCCCCTGGGGGACTAACATGAAGGGGAAAGGAGTCCAGGAGAGCTGGCTGTATTTCAAGTAATCCCTGTTGAGGTTACAGGGACAAACCATCCCGATGTGTTGAAAGAATAGTAAATATGGCAGGCGACCAGCTTGGCTTAACGGTGAAATCCTAGCGGATCTTAGACATAAAAAAGAAGCTTACAAGAAGTGGAAGGTTGGACATATGACCAGGGAATAGTATAAAAATATTGCTCGGGCATGTAGGAATGATATCAGGAGGGCCAAATTGCACCTGGAGCTGCAGCTAGCAAGAGATGTCAAGAGTAACAAGAAGGGTTTCTTCAGGTATGTTGGCAACAAGAAGAAAGCCAAGGAAAGTGTGGGCCCCTTACTGAATGAGGGAGGCAACCTACTGACAGAGGATGTGGAAAAAGCTAATGTACTCAATGCTTTTTTTGCCTCGGTCTTCACTAACAAGGTCAGCTCCCAGACTGCTGCGCTGGACATCACAAAATGGGGAAGAGATGGCCAGCCCTCTGTGGAGATAGAGGTGGTTAGGGACTATTTAGAAAAGCTGGACGTGCACAAGTCCATGGGGCCGGACGAGTTGCATCCGAGAGTGCTGAAGGAATTGGCGGCTGTGATTGCAGAGCCATTGGCCATTATCTTTGAAAACTCGTGGCAAACGGGGGAAGTCCCGGATGACTGGAAAAAAGCTAATGTAGTGCCAATCTTTAAAAAAGGGAAGAAGGAGGATCCTGGGAACTACAGGCCAGTCAGCCTCACCTCAGTCCCTGGAAAAATCATGGAGCAGGTCCTCAAAGAATCAATCCTGAAGCGCTTGCATGAGAGGAAAGTGATCAGGAACAGCCAGCATGGATTCACCAAGGGAAGGTCATGCCTGACTAATCTAATCGCCTTTTATGATGAGATTACTGGTTCTGTGGATGAAGGGAAAGCAGTGGATGTATTGTTTCTTGACTTTAGCAAAGCTTTTGACACGGTCTCCCACAGTATTCTTGTCAGCAGGTTAAGGAAGTATGGGCTGGATGAATGCATTATAAGGTGGGTAGAAAGCTGGCTAGATTGTCGGGCTCAACGGGTAGAGAACAATGGCTCCATGTCTAGTTGGCAGCCGGTGTCAAGTGGAGTGCCCCAGGGGTCGGTCCTGGGGCCGGTTTTGTTCAATATCTTCATAAATGATCTGGAGGATGGTGTGGATTGCACTCTCAGCAAATTTGCGGATGATACTAAACTGGGAGGAGTGGTAGATACGCTGGAGGGGAGGGATAGGATACAGAAGGACTTAGACAAATTGGAGGATTGGGCCAAAAGAAATCTGATGAGGTTCAATAAGGATAAGTGCAGGGTCCTGCACTTAGGACGGAAGAATCCAATGCACCGCTACAGACTAGGGGCCGAATGGCTAGGCAGCAGTTCTGTGGAAAAGGACCTAGGGGTGACAGTGGATGAGAAGCTGGATATGAGCCGGCAGTGTGCCCTTGTTGCCAAGAAGTCCAATGGCATTTTGGGATGTATAAGTAGGGGCATAGCGAGCAGATCGAGGGACGTGATCGTTCCCCTCTATTCGACATTGGTGAGGCCTCATCTGGAGTACTGTGTCCAGTTTTGGGCCCCACACTACAAGAAGGATGTGGTTAAATTGGAGAGAGTCCAGCGAAGGGCAACAAAAATGATTAGGGGTCTAGAACACATGACTTATGAGGAGAGGCTGAGGGAGCTGGGATTGTTTAGCCTGCAGAAGAGAAGAATGAGGGGGGATTTGATAGCTGCTTTCAACTACCTGAAAGGGGGTTCCAAAGAGGATGGCTCTAGACTCTTCTCAATGGTAGCAGATGACAGAACGAGGAGTAATGGTCTCAAGTTGCAGTGGGGGAGGTTTAGATTGGATATTAGGAAAAACTTTTTCACTATGAGGATGGTGAAACACTGGAATGCGTTACCTAGGGAGGTGGTAGAATCTCCTTCCTTAGAGGTTTTTAAGGTCAGGCTTGACAAAGCCCTGGCTGGGATGATTTAGTTGGGGATTGGTCCTGCTTTGAGCAGGGGGTTGGACTAGATGACCTCCTGAGGTCCCTTCCAACCCTGATATTCTATGATTCTATGATTCTAAGTATTAACATTATTCGTAGATGTTTGCACCTGAAGACTCAAGCACAAAGTAGTATATAAACCTTTCTCCACAAACACAAGTGGAGACTACAGAGCTGGATTTTCAGACCGCATAATGTGTTTCAAATACAACAACGCACACAAAGGGGCAGATCCTTAGCAACTGTAAATTGCCATAGCTCCACTTACTTCAACCGTGATTCAGTTACTTCTGTGCAAATTGTCAGAAAACTCCCCTGTTTGGGTTTTGAGCACTCCATGCCTATTTCATGATACCTAAGGCTTCTTAAAGAACCCCTTTTCAGATTATCTATTTTCTCCATATCCCTGATATACCTGAGAGGTCTGGGAAATGTTATCCATTCTGTAAGGACAAGGTTGTCAGGAAAGCTAGTCCCAGAACTTGTGTTCACCACATTCCAGCAATTGGTGCATTGCTACTAATTGCTGGAATGTGTCGAATATATTACTATAGCAATTAGTCATGATTTTCAGGCAAGTTTCCAGTTTTACAGCACTTTTTTTCCTTTGTCACTGAAAATACTAAGCTTTTAACAGCCTTTTGTTTCAGACACATCCTGGTTTGATTTTTTTGTGTTAATTTTTATCACTGTTCAATCTAATTTCCATGTCAGAGAATCAAAGGATTTCATTGCTTTATTTATTTAGGCTACAACCCAGCGGAGAACTTAAGCACATGCGTAATCCCACTGAAATCAAATGTTAAAGATAAGCTGCTTTGACGGATCAGGACCTTACATATCATTATTGATCTACAGTGCTGGGAAATACACAATATAGAAGCAAACTACCTTATGGCAACCATGAAAACACTCTGGACATGCTCTAACATTCTGGATCACATCTCTGTTGAAGAATTTGATACAGATGGAATAACCTGGAGGAATTCTGAACAGGGACCCCTCTAGCTAAACACAGTGTGAAACTGTATACCTGTGTAGTCAGCTGCCAGCTTTAATTCAACCAAAGCAACTGTTGTAAAGCTGCCCCACAGCATGGTCCAAGTATGATTATTATTTACCAACAACAGAGTGTTTGTCAACATATAAGGAAACATTCTCCCTAACTTCAAGGAGCTTACTTTTCAGTACAGACAGAGACGAACCATTTCAGAAAAAAAAATATGTTTTTGGTGTTGTTGGCATGAGTTTGCAGAGCAGAGGGAATTTTGTACACTTGTGCAGTAGCTGCAATACGGTATATCAGACTTAGTCTGTTAAATTTCTTCTGCAGCAAATAAGAACCTTCATGCTGACATCCTCACACCTCATACTTTCAGAATGTGCTCTGATAACAGAGGCTGACACCAGGTACTGGTTTTATAATATTTGCTGATGTCTAATACAAGAAGCTGTACTAATATTTATTAGAACATAAAACTTAAATATTTTGTATTAATTAATGTCCACAAATACATGGACGACAAGGACATAAAAACACAGATTGGTTTGATGTACAGCCTCACAAGTGCTCTTGATTGTTCTCTCTCCCGTGCATAAAGAATGCGATTAGAGAATCAAGGACTGCCAAGTGAAGAATGAAATATTATAATGAATGCTGATGCCTCATTGTGGAATATCCCATCATCCATCATGCATCCTGACATTAAAGGATGACTGTACTTGATAATTTCATCCTCTGTATATTGTTTAACCTCAGTCCAGACAGTTAGGTTACTCTGTCACAGACAGTCCAATCTAGCATTTGGAATGTTGGCACCTTTTGGTGTTTGGTGATCTTCCCCTTCACTCCCTGTTATTCCTCCAAGGAAATTTCTCTCTGCTGTTTTTTTTTTTCTCTTCTGTTACCAGATTTGCCCGTTACTTTGGGATATGGTCATTGAGTAGGGTTATTCTTTGGGGGGTGGGAGGGTTCTGTACTTCTATCAACGTACTGCTTGTGTCACTTTTGTTTTCATACGAAGCTCTATTTCTCCCTACTGCAAGTTCCCTCCTAATGGAGCTGTTCTGCAGGACCTAAGTTCCCCAGGGCTGGGTTCTTCCAGCCCCAGAATCAGACGAGCACACACACAATAACAGAGAGCATCTGAGAGGACCGGGTTAATCAGCACTCCTAAGCTGATACCTTATATGTCCCTGGATTCAGCAGGCTGGGTCAACCAGCTCTTCCAAGCTGTCACCCTCATATGCCACGGGCACCACACCAGAATAGAGCACACCTGAGCAGTCTGGGTCAAGCAGCACTTTCAATCTGCCACCCTTATATGCCCCTGGACTCAGCAAGCTGGGTTGAGCAGCACTTCCAAGCTGCCACCCTCCTACGTCCCAGGTTCAGCACGTCCCTATCCCCACTTTCATGTTACAATTGTTCTGGTAGTAACCCACTTGATGAGCAAACCCCACAGCCTTTTTGGGTGCTACAGGGATCTTTTAGCTTAGGTACAAGGAGTGTTCCTGCAGAGCTAATGAGGAAGCCAAAAAACAGCCACGAGGGGGGGAGGAGGGGTAGAGAGAGAGAGAGGCAACAAGCTTAACCATGAAAGTTATTTATTGCCAGGTAATAACCATAGGGGAGCCAAACAAATAAAACAGTTATAATATTAAATCTAACTTAAATTTGATTATAAAAGTCAGGTTTAGAAAACTATAACTGATCACACAAGTCAGGGTCAGAAGGCTATAGCTAGGGAGAGAGAGAGAGAGAGAGAGAGAGAGCTGGGTTCTCACCACTCCGTGAAGCTTGAATCAATCAGGGTTCCCAGGTGATGGTGGTAGCTGAGGGTCCAGAGTGCTGGAGACAGGCAGATCCCCCAGCATAATCAGTCAGGAGAAGATTAAGTCCCAGTGGAACTGATGCAGATATTGGATACAGGCATCAGAACTCTTACTTGAGCATGGATAGGGGTTTTTGTAGGGAGAGAACAACAGTTCAAGGGAGAACACTAGATTTGTTTGTGTAAACTGATGGCTCAAGGGCATATACCAAAGTTGTTTTGTTCAGGCGAGACAACAGGAACTAATCATGCTGGTGTTCCTTGGAGGAAGCTCACAATGCAAGTAGGGAGCTTCACTATTTTGGATACCAATAAAGGATTTATTACTAGAATTGGTCTGATAACTACTGAGCTGGGTGTGTGAAGGCGTGGGTTCATTAACATCTGGAGCAGAGATCCCCCATCATGCAGTGCTTCCCTGCTTTTCTGGTCCCAGAGTTTCGTGTGGTAATTGTCTTGGAATCTCTGTTCTCCATTCTGTATGCTAATGGAGATGCCTCCCTGACCCATCTTTGATGCAAATGAGGCTAGGGGAGTTTGCTTAATCCTGTCATCCTTATGCCAGCAATTTAGGTGTATCTCCCTCTGCCTTTTTATTGCTTTTGGTAAGTCTTTCTTCTGTTCGGTTTTGGTTCAAGCAGAGGCTGGGAAGGGGAAGGTCTTTCGTGAGTTAGATAGACTGGATACTGTGCCCTGGCTCCCCAAGAACACAGAGCTGATTAGTCACACTCCTACAAATAGATTTTTTTTCAAAAAAATTCCAAATGTATGGTGGCTTCCACGGACCCCTCCCCCCAGTAAACAAACAAAAACAGAAGTGGTAAGGAAAGAAATACCCATCCTGCATCTCTTCAATATTGTACTCCAGATGGTAGAGGAGTTGGTCCTGATGACCACATTTTTTCAAGTTAGCTGGTCTCCCACACACACTGGATAATTATACTGCTTCCCTCATCTCCTTGAGAGATGGAAGTGCCCTGGATTCAAAAGAGTCTCGAGGATGGGGAGAATTTATATATTGTGTGATTTTGTGAACCCTATTTCCCTATGCTAAATACAGGACACCTGGTAAAATTACTCTTATTTAAGCAAGTTCAATGGCAATCAATCAGAACTGTGCAGTACAAATATTCAAATTAACATCAAGTTGCTATGGAGGACAGTGGGGCTGGGCGGGGGCTGAAGGGACAAATGAGGGAGAGGACAGTGATAGGGGGAGCATGTAAAGGGCCAGTGGGTGGGCAGCAGAGGCGACATATATATGGCCATTGCCTGGCATCTGCATGCACATTCCAGCCATCACAGCTCACAGCATGCAGACAGTGCCAGCCAGAAAAGGGACAGGAAACAGTGCCCTGTTGGCTGAGATTGGCACTCAGCAGGGGAGCGGCCGACCCTGTATGCTGCATCTTTTCCCCTCCACCAGCCTTGCACACCCATCCCCATCATCGGCCACTGGACCCTCCTACTCACTGTGAGTGGGCGGCTGGCAAGCATGGATCCAGCCAGCAGCAGTACCCACCAGTACCGATGGTAGGGAGACACAAAATACTGGACAATTTGCCCATTTTAAAGAAAAAAGCTGGGACATCTCCTAGAGGGCTTAAATACGGGACTGTCCCTTTAAAAACGGGACATCTGGTCACCCTAATTATTTTAGGTTTTACATCTGCTGTATTGTCCCTCTAAATTAACCCTATATTTATTTCCAGAGTAAGGCAAGGGAAAATAATGTTTTGTTTTTTTCTAGCTAAAAGAAAGTTTGTCCTATGTGCTAGAGTAGGGGTCGGCAACCTTCAGCACATGGCCAATCAGGGTAATCTGCAAGCACGGCCCCCAGCAGCTCCCAGTGGCCGCAGTTCACTGTTCCCAGCCAATGGCACTGTGTGAGGCCGCGGGCTGCAGGGACATGCTGGTCATCACTTCCCACAGCTCCCATTGGTTGGGAGCTGTGGGGGACCATGCCTGCAGATAGTCAACGTAAACAAAATGTCTTGCGGCCTGCCAGCAGATTACCCTGTGCTAGAGAATGAACAACCCCTTCTAAAAGCTGGGCTGGCCCAAGTGGATGGAATCTGTATGGTATATTGCACCATGTCTATTTTGTCTTTGGATTTTTTTCCTCCTCTATCCAATCTCCGCTCTTCACAATTTCTTTGGCGTGGGGCATAGGTCCCATATAACATTCAAGTTGAAGTCAAATGTTAAACCCACAGTGGTGAAGCAGTTTCAAAATTGGACAAATGTATTTGTCCATCACTACACACTTTCCTTTAAGAAATAATCTGAACTCATTTTTGGCTTTAGTTTGAAAAAAAAAGGCTTTACTCAAAATAATGTTTTTTTTCTTCAAGAGAACATTACCTTAAACAATGGCAGTACCATGGCTTGTCAGTTGTAGTCCTTTTCACTCTGTGACATTCTATACCCCAAAGCAACACCCTGGCACCCCCATATTTACTACGGTGATATCATTATGCTATGTTTTGTACAAATTATTCATTGTGAGCTATCATTTTAAAAGTCTTGATCTGTTGAATATTAATATCCTGTTGGATTGTATATGCTGTCCTTGTATCTGGACTTTTTTTAATGTTTTTGTTTTTGAAATATGTTGTGGTTATAAACACCTGAAACCAACCTTTCAGGTACAACAATAAAAAGGCCAAATAGTGTTGATAGCCCATTGAGGGAAATATACACATTTACAAGAATTACTGCAGGAACTGTGTACAGTGGAAATCTCCTAGAGATAAAACATACATTATGGAGGCTGCTTGACTGACATCATAGCAAATAATCTTTCCAGGAAGCTGGAAGAAACTATAAAATGGGGAAGCGACATCATCACTGGGCCTTACAATTCAACATCTGGAAACACCTTAGGAACAAAGACTAAAATGGGGAAGAGGATCCCAGGTGGGAAAGAAGCAAGCCTTGCTTGTGTGTGGAAGATTGGTGGACTGTTTGTATCATCAGGGTGAAACACTGCTTAATTCAAATCATGTCTAGTGTATAGAATTTAGATAGTTATTGTGTTTATTTCTTAGGTAACCAACTTTGATTAACAAAGAAAAGGAGTACTTGTGGCACCTTAGAGACTAACACATTTATTTAAGCATAAGCTTTAGTGAGCTGAAGTGAGCTGTAGCTCACGAAAGCTTATGCTCAAATAAATTTGTTAGTCTCTAAGGTGCCACAAGTACTCCTTTACTTTTGCGAATACAGACTAACACGTCTGCTACTCTGCAACTTTGATCTGTAAGCTATTACTTATCATCACTTAAAATTTATCTTTCTGTAGTTTATAGATCTGTTTTATATTTTTTACCTAAAACAGTGTGTTGTTTGAAGTGCAAAAGGGAAATCCACTCAGGAATGCGGGCTAGTGCATTGTCCTCTCCACACTGAAGGAGGGGCGGACTGGATAATAAACTTCCACTGGTCAGGGTTTTGACCTGGGCAAGATGGTACAGCTCAGGGGTCCTTGGCTGGAGGGAGAAGCCTCTCTATTGTTAGTTCATGAATATCTAGGAGAAACATTCATGTAACTACAGGTGGGTGTGTCCCTACCTGTGTAAATGTTTGTGTTAGTGCAGGACTACGAGGGCTCTGTAGTTGATGTAGTTTGCCACAGCATCACAGTGAGTGAAGGAGCCTGAGCTAGTGAGACAAAGGGCTCAGCGGTACTACAGTCTAGGTTGCACCCTGGGGAAACCCGTCAGCCACTCATCTCCGTGAAGAGAGGTAAGGTCCTTTGTCTCTAAGACATCATGCTTTTCCTCTGAAAATGAAACTAAACGCAGTGTTGGTTTCAGTTCTAAAGGTGTTTTTTGCTAAGTGCATGTATACAATACAATCTTAAGTCTACCTATCTTAAGTCGACTTACAGCCACTGTAGTAATTACCACGGTGGCTGATGTCCACACTACCCTCCTTTGGTTGGTGGTGCACAGGAGCACTTCCACCGACTGAGGAGTGGCAGTGTGGGGAGATGAGAGCCAGGGATCTCAGCTCTGCATACAGCTCCTTGCCAGGAGCCTAGCTGCCACTCAGGGCACCTCCCATCTTGGTAACTACCACTTGCAGCAAATGTAAGGGCATGTGAAGGCACTAAGTCTTTACGTTACTCTAGAACAGCATGTGCCCACACACATCAATACCCAAACTCATCCCTCTTCCTGAAATTCTTTTATCAGCAGTTTTTTTATTGTGGACAGGGTGGCAGATTTATGGGCTATTTCAGGGAAACCACTTCATAAACAACAGTAATCATGGAACAATGTACAACAATGTTTGATCTCTTATATATAGCAGCAGAACTCTTACAGTTTAGAACTACCTGAAGTTTAGCTGGGTATGCCACACTGATTCACCTTTCTTCATTTGCTTCTACTGACAGAGAAACAAGAGATTTTGACCAGCACTGTTCAAAAGTATCCATGAACCAACAACACACTGACTTCATAGAAGCAGGTAAATATCATGCAAATTGCCGCTTGACAAATTTGTGAATGGATTATATGACAGGGTTGCCTGTGGTAGCAAGGGACTGGATTCAATAACCTGCAAGGCCCCTTCAGTTCCTATAAAAAACACATGCCACTACAGACCTCTTCCTGTTCGTGAATGCCGGGGCACATTCAACTGGTGCCACCTTAAGGGCCATTCCTAGAAAACAATATTGGCATTCTCAGAATGGTTCTACACCCATAACTACTGGGTCTCCTACTCCAGCAGGTACTACAGGAAATGATATAATTGGGAATAAATAATTGTGAAATAAGGTACCTGTTGGCATGAGTAACAATAGCAACTGCGTTACTCAGAATGAAACATACAATTATTTTTTTCAAAAAATGTAAGATTTTTTGTGTCTTCTGACTACAATCCTTGCCAAAGGTTCATATTAAAGTCACAACATTTTCAAGTAAACTTGGTCCAATTTATAGATAGGAAACATACAACACTTAGACCCAGATACTCAGCTGATGTAGACTGGTGTAACTCCTTTGAAGCTGAGAATTTCCCTTTTGGTTTTGTATTCTTGACATGAACCATGGGACACACAGGAGTGTCAGCAGTTTCATTTTCAGTACAGTAAAAGTCAATGGGGACATGAAATCCTACAGATCAGACTACATAAAATTTGCATGAATCCCTTTGAACTGAAAACATGAAGTTTTATGCAGCTTAATGTGCTGCTAAAGGCCAGTTGGTGTGATAGTTAATCACTCAACTGTTATTAAGGCCAGCACATCCCTCAGCCCACTTTCCGCAGCCCCGATTGGCCTGGAACGGCGAACCGTGGCCAGTGGGAGATGTGATTGGCCGCACCTGCAGATGCTGCAGGTAAACAAACTGTCCCAGCCCATCAGTGAATTTCCCTGATGGGCCACGTGCCAAAGGTTGCCATCCATTAGAATATGGATAATGGCCACTGATTTGGGACTCATTGAAGCATGCAAGGGCTTGTGACTAGATCATGTAACACTAAACTCCATCTTGTGCCTATATTTTTCCATAGACTGTGCTGAGTGCTTTGCTTGAAACAATGAGTTTCCCTCCACATGGCAGAAGCTATAAAAGGCCCTTGAGACAGCTCCATTTTGCCTCTTTCCTGCTCTAATCTCTGGACTATGGACTTATACTAATGGGAGCATTCTAATCAAAGGACTAGGGACCTTCCAGTTATTTGGAAGCACACAGAGACTTAACAAGTCAGCAGTTTATTCCATTGCTGCTCCAAACCTGAAACAAGAATTCTGCAGTTGTATGTATTTGATTCCTTTAACCAACTTTAACTCTCACCTCTTTCTTTTCTCTTATAAATAAACCTTTAGATATTAGATACTAAAGGATTGGCAATAGCATGATTACTGAGTAAGATCTTAGTTATATATTGACCTGGGTATGTGGCTGGTCCTTTGGGATCAGAAGAACACTTTGGATGATGAAATTGGTTTTCAATAACCACAATAACCACTCATCATTACAGCTAGTGTCTGGGTGTTGAATCTAGGACTGAAATACCTAAGAAGGCTGCATTTCTGTCTTCTTGTTAGCCAGTGTGGTGAGACAGAAGTTTACGTTTGTTGCTTGTTTGGTTTATCTTATGGAATAACCACCACCAGTTCTGGAGTTTGCCTGCATTATTTCTCATCAGTTTGTCCTGAATTTGGTATTCTCAGTTGTGACCCACTGAGGCACTGTGACATCATCACACATCCCCAGTGGGAAAAGAAACAGCAGGACACTTCCTGCTTGGTCGAGCAGCCTCAAAGCTCCATGACTTTTGATACAGAGCTGAAACAGTCATTAGTGGCATTGCTTTCTACAAAGCTTATCAGTATAGTAGGTGTTTTCTATACAGAATAGATTTCCTGCCATTTAATTATTCCTTCCTTTGTACTTCATAACAGACTCCATCTTGCCTACCTCACAACTGGAAATATACTTTTATCTAGCAGTATCCTTCACAAGAGTACATTTCAAAGATTTAATGAACTTTAAAAGCATGGTGTAATCTCAAGTTAACTATCTTTCACCTAATAAGACAAAAGTATCAGCTCTTGCACTTTGGGGAATAGATCATGTCGCAGAGATTCTGTCAGCCATCTGGATGGAAATATGTGGTGCAGATTTTACCTGGAACCAAGTCTAGTTTTAGTTAATAGAAAGAGTTTTATCTTTATTTCTCTTGTAACCTTTTCTGAATTTAATACCTTACACTTATACTCACTTAAAAACTATCTCTTTGGAATTAAATACACTTGTTTTATTTTCAGTCTAAACCAATCCAGTGCTGTGTTTGAATAACTCCAGTTAAAGTAACAGACTCTTGGATATTGACTCTTTAAAGGATCAACAAACCTCAACATTCCTCTGATTTTTCCCAGACAGGGCTGCACATTTCAGAATACTTTTTTAAGCAAAATTAAGGGCTGAGAAAAGTGTGGAATCATCTTACCAGTTGTTAACCAAGGCTGGTGGAAAGCAGTAGAAGTCTATGGTAGTGCAGGCAGGTTCCCAGTCTGCCCAATACATAGACATAGAGTTCACGCTTCTTTCTGACTGTCGGCATTCAGACAGACAACCACAGTAGCAAAGCTTTAAGGCATGCAAGAGTTACAGGGTAAAAGGTGACACAAGACTTCACCAGTCTGGATTGCATTGATCATGATCTTTTTATTTAATTAAGGTATTTAATTTTGGTTCTATACATTGTTTTACTCTTTAAAGTGACTCTCTAAATTGGTTCTCTGAACTTTATGAATAATTCCAAAACAATTAATTTGTGGAAGAGGCAAGGGAAATCTGCACCTAGAGGAGCCATGTAGATGATCTGTAGACACAAGAGGAAATAGCGTTACATTAAACTGGGAAGAGGAAACCAACAGCTTTGAACCCAAATATATTTAAACTGTGTTAAATTAGGTTGTTTCTAATTGGTGAATATTATATTATGTTTTGCTTAAATCAGTGAGTTCAATGTTAAGTAATGAAGGGAACACTAAAATAGCAAGGACAGGTGAATATTTTACATTTTCTGTATTGCTAATTTGTTGGAGTAATTCCTATGAAGACTGAAGTAAAGAGAAGGTGCATAAGAATGAACATGTATAGGGTTAATTCTGTTGGATTTGGATGATTTTGAATGATATAAAAGGAAGTAACCATTTCTTAAGGGAAAAAATGAAAACACATTAAATGAAATGGAGCTGGGGAAAAAGAATTAACAAGTTCCATTTTTGTGCAACACATGATTACAGTAATGCATGGTAATTTGGAGTTCAGTAATATTATGAAATAAAAATATGATATACCTGGCTCCCAGACTTTGCATCATATGATGTAATATTAGTAATACATAAAAAACAAGGGGTCACCTAATGAAATCAATAGGCAGCAGGTTTAAAACAAATGAAAGTAGTACTTCACAGAATACACAGTCAACCTGTGGAACTAGTTGCCATGGGATGTTGTAAACGCCAAAGTACAATTGAGTTAAAAAAAGAATTGGATAAGTTCATGACGGATAGGGCCATCAATGGCTATTAGTAAAGATGGTCAGGCACACAACCCCATACCCAGGAATTCCCTAAACCTCCTACTGTCAGAAGGATCTGGCAATGATAACTGTCAGGGACAAGATCATTCTAATGTTCCTGTGTAAAATATAAATAGTTGTAATAAAGAGTTTTGTTAGAATAGAGTAATTGGTATAAAAAAGGGGTGACTCATCTCCTAAAGAATTAGGAATTAAATATATTGGGACCCTGAATAATAATTGCTGTTTCATGCTTTATGGTGCGAGTTGTTGTTTTTAGAAAAGGAGTACTTGTGGCACCTTAGAGACTAACCAATTTATTTGAGCATAAGCTTTCGTGAGCTACAGCTCACTTCATCAGATGCATACTGTGGAAAGTGTAGAAGATCTTTTTATACACACAAAGCATGAAAGAATACCTCCCCCCACCCCACTCTCCTGTTGGTAATAGCTTATCTGAAGTGATCACTCTCCTTACAATGTGTATGATAATCAAGTTGGGCCATTTCCAGCACAAATTTCCAGCAGGAGAGACTGTTGAATTGGAATTCATTTGCAAATTGGATACAATTAACTTAGGCTTGAATAGAGACTGGGAGTGGCTAAGTCATTATGTAAGGTAACATATTTCCCCTTGTTTCCCCCCCCCCAGTCGTTCTTGTTAAACTCTGGATTTGTGCTGGAAATGGCCCACCTTGATTATCATACACATTGTAAGGAGAGTGGTCACTTTAGATAAGCTATTACCAGCAGGAGAGTGGGTTTGTGTGGGCGGGGGTTGAGAAAACCTGGTTTTGTGCTGGAAATGGCCCAACTTGATTATCACACACATTGTAAGGAGAGTGATCACTTCAGATAAGCTATTACCAGCAGGAGAGTGGGGTGGAGGGAGGTATTTTTTCATGCTTTGTGTGCATAAAAAGATCTTCTACTTGTGCCACAAGTACTCCTTTTCTTTTTGCGAATACAGGCTAACACGGCTGTTACTCTGAAACCTGTTGTTGTTTTTGTTTCTCTTTGTTCTGGTACGAAAAACTAAAAGATGAATAATCTCTTGCATCTCCTACCACACGGAGATCAGCCATGCAACTACACCTGAGCAACTAGAGAGGATTCTGTGAATGAATACACTGCTCCATACCTGGCTGTGTGTGGGTAGGACTTGTTGGACACAGAGTCTTGATCTTTTTGCTTTAAATGCACTCTGTTGGCAAACAAACTGGAAGGAGCTGAAATGAGTAAGGTTCTGATTACCGTCTCTGTACATGTTAAGATTAAATTGAAAAATACAATTTGGCTAACTGATGATATGTCCTGTCTGTTTATTGGTGTAAATTCATGTATTTCTTGCCTTCCATAGTAGAGGCCAGAATCCTGGAAAGGAGTACTGTCTCCTTTGGACTTTAATTTTACTGAGAGACTGAAGCCCTGGATTGGAAGAGTAAGGGGTGTTACAGAAAATACACTCATATAGGTTGGTCACATTTTAAACATCAAGTAAACAAATACACACATAGTTTTCACACATGTAAACACAGAGTTTTGTTGTTTTAACATTGTAAAATGTCCTAATAACCAGTTTCTGTTTCTGTGCAAATAAGCAAAACACGGTTTGCAGTAATTTCCAGAATATAAACTTTCAGCTTAGATGTATAGGAGTCCTTTTATTTTTCTCACCGTAAACTAGTTTCAACAGGATAAATCAGGTTTTATGTAGAACAGTCAAACAGAAGAGCTTGAACCATTTTTTAAACGTTTCTGATTATAGCATTTAACTGGTATAATTCAATACAAGAAACAGCTGATTGAGCTACTGATTGAGTATGTGTGATAGCTACTTTTTATAACATATACAAATTGACATCAATAGCATGTTGTGATTGTGGTTTACCATTATGAACTGAAAGATACTGTATATCAATTCAAATATTCTATCTGAATATAGTTAAAAGACAAAAAGTGAGCTAAAAATCCCCAAAACACCTTAATATGATACTATAGATCTCGCTAAAACCCCATATACAGTACTGTTGTTTGATTCATAGAATCCCAGGCCAGGAAGGACGATAGTGATCTTCTAGTCTGACTTGTTTTGTTTAGGTACTGCAGGAATCACTTGCCATACCTGCCGCCCTGATCAAAACTCCCATATAAACTGCAGCATTTATTAATATTGCTATTATTACTACATTACCACCCAGGGGCCCCCAAGAAAGTTTGGAATGATTTTGTACTAGACACCATAAAAAACTGAACAAACACATATAGGGTGACAATATTTCCCTATTCTGAATATGGGACACCTGGTAAAATTACTCATCTTCAAGCAAGTTCCATGGCATTTAATCAGAACTCTGCAGTACAAACATTCATAAGAATATAAGAACAGCAATAGTGGGTCAGACCAAAGGGCCATCTAGCCCAGTATCCTGTCTTCTGACAGAGGCCAATGCCAGGTGCCCCAGAGGGAATGGACAGAACAGGTAATCATCAAGTGATCAATCCCCTGTTGCCCATTCCCAGCTTCCAGCAAGCAGATCCTTCGGACACCATTCCTGCCCATCCTGGCTAATAGCCATTGATGGACCTGTCCTCCATGATTTTTTTATATGCACAGTTGGGATTATGTTTTCCAATGTGCATTACTTTGCATTAATCAACATTAAATTTCATCTGCCATTTTGTTGCCCAGTCACCCAGTTTTGTGAGATCCTTTTTATAGCTCTTCACAGTCCGCTTGGGTCTTAACATCAAGTTGACTGAGCCCCTGTTAAAAAGAAATAGTTGATTATTTTTATTTACCTTCTTATCTTTAAGGCTTTATGGTTCACACAGGGGGGGTGGCACTCCTACCTCTCCACACACACACATAGGGGGAGAGGTGACACACGCACACACTCCCATACACCTCTTTCACATTGCTGCGGGGGGGGATGGCCGACCCAACCCTCCCTTCCCGGCACTCTCTGCCCTCCATGCCTGGCTGGGGCCTGGGACAGAACTGCCTTTCCTGGTACCTGCCACTGCATCTTCCTCCCTTCCCCCCATGGTTGGAAGCAAGTTTTCCTGTAGGCAGCTAACACCTCCAGGCTCCTGCTGGCCCCCAACATAACCCAGCCACCTCCTGTCCCCTGGCTACAGCTTAAGCAGAAAGGGGTTAAGCCCTAATGATGCATTGTGAAACAGGACCCAGGGATTCTCACTGCAGGGGCTTCAGTGAACCCTGCCAGAGAGGTGGCTTAGCAGGGGAGGGTGCCTAGGAGCCAAAGTAGCCCCACACTCACTGGGGACCCAAAGCAGTGGGGTGGGGGTGGAGGGTGAAGAAAGTGCTAAGCCCCTGCCCCAGAGGTTGTTGTGGAGCCTACAAGTTCGGGGCATGAACAGTCTGGAAATTGCTTCCCCCTCCCCACTCCAGAACTTAGCTTAGGGACAGAGAGGCTTCCCCATACCAGCACGGCACGAGGTTTTGGCACACACAGGGCTTGGCTCCTCCTGGACAGTGCACTGGGCCAGAGGGTCTTGGTCTTTCCTGGGGTGCCTGCCCAGCCAGAGGCAGTGGGGAAAGGAGGAAGCCTGCTGGCCAGGCTGTTGATGAGCTGAGTGCTCCAACCAGGGGCTGGTTCTCCGCACAGCACTGGAAGTGGGATACACCCCCTGGGTGGGGGTATGAAGGAGCAATGGGCTGTGGGGAGGGCGGGGGGTGAAGGGGCAAAGAAGGGAGAGGACAGCTAGAGGGAAGCATATAAAGGGTCGCTGAGTGGACAGCAGATGTGACATGTAAGTGGCAGCCACCACCTGTAAGTGGCACCTGCCCACACTCATCAGCCACTGCATCTCTCAGCATGCAGCCAGTGCCAGCCAGAAACGGGACAGAGGCAGGATTCTTCTGGCCGAGAGCCAGCATGCAGCGGGGGCTGCACTGATGGACGAGTAAGGGGAGTGGCCTGCCCCGCGCACTGCAGCTTCGCCCCACCCCAGCCTTGCACACCCACCCCCATTGTCGGCCACTGGATCCCCCCATTCACCACAGGTGGGTGGGCAGCCGGTGAGCAGGGATCTGGATAGCAGCAGGACCTGCCAGAACTGATGGGAGGGGAGACAGAAAATATGGGACAATTTGCCCATTTTTAAGAAAAAATCAGGACACCTGCAAGAGGGCTTAAATACGGCATTGTCCCTTTAAAAACGGGACATCTTGTCACCCTAAACACAGATGAAGACACGACAACTTCTCCAAAGAGTTTATAACTTGGGGACCTGATCCTAAAAAAAATATATACAAGCACATTCCTTCATTTGCACGGGTAGTGCCTCTGCTCTCAGCAGGACATGAGCAAAAATACACATATATGTAAGCTTTTGCAGGATTGGTGTATAACAAGTTCTACCTGTGCAGTAAAATCTAAATTTAACTAGCCTAGTGAGTTAGAGGAAAACTGTGATGGAATATAAAGTACTTTCTAATCATTTAATATAATCTTTTGCATGATTAAATTGAAAACAATTTTGGTTTTTATTGAATACCTTATAATATATAGATTGGCACTAAAGCAGTTTCATATCTGATGGCATGTATCAGCACAGGAAGATCAATGAGACAGCCAGAGCTTTGCACAGCTCTTTTTAGATATAAAACATCAGCATTGCATGTATGTATGTACACACTAAATCAGGATACCGCAGGAAAAAATATATAATTTACCCTCAGATTACTTAATTCTACCATACCCATTTTTAGGTAACTGTGGTTAAACTTAATTTAGTGGGTTAAAATTAAAATTGAATTTAGTGGGTTAAAAATAATCCACATTTCATTCATACTAGTAATTTAAAATATATCTTTTCCATTATGGAATTTAAAATTATAGGCATATTTCCTATAGAAGCAGGTAGAAAATTCATAATGTTTTTTCATCTGTTCGAGCTCTCTCAAAGCAATACAATTTGTGCTAAGAAGCATGATAGTTAATTTATGTCTGTAGTCTCAGAGTGCTCACACAGTGCATGTATTTGTTGATGAACAGTCCATTTTGATTTAATTGAAGCATTCTAAACAGCCTTCAGGAGAGACTGACAATTACACATCCTTAAATGAGGAAAGCAAACATAGTTTTAATAATATTGAAATTCCTTTTCTCTGCTGTTATTATTGCAAAGTAAAATGTCACCATTTAAGCTTGTGTGGCTGGATCAGAGTCCATGATGAATTAAACATATTAACTGTATTCATAATCATGCTAGGGCCAGATGTTACTGTCTGTGTTGCCGAAGAGCCATATTAACAGCTAACCATCTTTTGTTTCATTTCCAGACTTGCAGAACTTTAATTTAAAACTTGAGTGAATCTGACATTCAACTACACTTTAGCATAGAATATGTTATAGGATTTTTGTTTGCCATTGTGTCTTTAACGTGATACTACTTTGTGGCTGATTCATTTAAAAAAGGGTTAATTTATTTTTAATTACGTTTATTTAATTAAGTCTCACCCTGTTTTTAATAATTGAATGTCTAATGGCACTGAAAGCTGCAGGGAACCAAATCATCATTGCTACATGTAGCGCTTAATTGGAAATGCTATAAGTTTCACAAAATGAATTACAGGGATAAGATCAAATGTGTGGTGAGACACTTTTCAAATTATTTGTGACTTCTTCAAAAAACAAAAGTCAAATCATTCCTAGAAGATTTGGTTATGGACACCTCTTCACTATTTAACAATTATTTAATTGCAGATTTAAAAAGTAAGCACTATGGAAAGAGAGAGATAGAGTAGTCAATGAAAATAGTGCAATGCATTTGAAAAACAAATATGATCACATATCAAAAAGAAACATATGGGCAAGAGCACAGCAAGTGCGTTTTGAATTTCAGGGCCCTTTCAAGGTTCATACTACCTATGTCTCAATAGGCAAGAAAAGGAAATAATAAGTTTCAGAGATTACTAGTTATCAACACTTAAAGGGACAATGTGGATGTCATCTCCCTTAAAGCTTTATCCTCATCAGACTGGAACCAATAGTCTGGCTGTTTCTACCGGAGAAAGGGCCCAGCTTGTAACCTCTGAGCTCTGGAGTAGGGAAAAAAAACTCAATGTGTGAGCTCAGGAGAAAGGGAGGCAGAGGCTGTAGAGGTGCAGACTGTCCCTCCAAAACCCAGAGATTGGGGTGTCTGAGTAAGCTAGGCTTACCAGTGTTGTAGGTAAAACAAATATGTGTTTCCGAGTAGCAGCCGTGTTAGTCTGTATTCGCAAGAAGAAAAGGAGTACTTGTGGCACCTTAGAGACTAACCAATTTATTTGAGCATGAGCTTTCGTGAGCTACAGCTCACTTCATCGGATGCAAATATGTGTGTAGACAGCTTACGGTGTTAATACTCCTTTGCTCTTGTTGTGCTTTGTTTGGAAAAGGCTGCTTGGACTAACTATGGACAAACTGGTTGCAGCAGCCAAAGGGAAGTCTTGCAGGGCAGCTGAATCCAGTCAGGCCCAATGGGAAATCATTTCTGGGACACAGGGTGCTGCAAGCCAGGGACTCAGTCTGAGGCTGGAGGAATCACAGGATCTGTCCCAGGAGAGGTGAAGGCTCAGGCCTTATACTTACACACTTTGCTCATAAAGACTGAGAGGGATCAAAGGTACAGATGACCCTGAAATGTGACACTACTAGCTGTAGCTCACGAAAGCTCATGCTCAAATAAATAGGTTAGTCTCTAAGGTGCCACAAGTCCTCCTTTTCTTTTTGCAGATACAGACTAACACGGCTACTACTCTGAAACCTACTAATAATAATGCATCTGTTCATATAACAGCAAAAAATCTACACGGATAAATATATTTTAAAACATCAATTGCATTACTGAAGGAATAACCATTAGTATGGAAAAAGAGATGTTTTTGGCTTAAACTCTGATATAGTGTTCCTTTAAATCAGTGGTTTTCAACCTATGGTCCTCAGACCCGTGAGGGTCTGTGAACTATGTCTAAGATTTCCAAAGTGGTCCGCACCTCCATCTGAAATTTTTTAGGGGTCAACAAATAAAAAAAGTTTGAAACCCACTGCTTTAAATGAAGGGACATCAGCCCAACATAACTGACTTTGGGACAGGAGGGACAAGCAACACCCCTATGCATTGCCAAAGTGTCAGATAATGGAAACCTATATGTTCAATACGTACATTTTAATATGAGTCTGGACATGGTTCCTGGTGGGGAATGACAGCTAAATTGAAGGAAAGTGACATGTTTGGGGTTAGCTTTGCAGAAGGGGTAGATTCCTCTGAAGAGGAATATAATATAATATAATATAATATAATATAATTAATATGGAGATTTGAAGTTCAAGGATACCATTCCTCTGGGATCAGAGGCCGGGAGCTAGCTGGCTGTCTGATTAGCCCATCCTGTTGTACCTGAGAAAGAACTGGAGCTTAATTATCTGACCTTCATAAAAGAGGGCAGCAGGAACTGGAGAAAACAAATGGTAGTACTCTTTAGAAAGTGGAGGGGTAGTAATCCAGGGAACTGCTTTAGAAAACCAAACAGATAGAAGGGGAAGCTTTGGGGATCCCTTTTATTGTTGAAGTTCTGAGGTAAAAGCCAGACAATCTTGTTACTGGAGTTACTGATGTGAGAGATACATTTGGTGAAGGGACTACTTTATATGCATAGACTTTGAGGGAAGAATCTACAGAGGATCTGATAATGTTTAGTTAAGAAGTCTTAAATAAAGCAACTAATCCCTGTGGAAACAAGCTTCCCTGGATTTCTTGAAAGGCTTGGCTGGAATTAACTCCAGGGAGTGAGCACAACCTACAAGAAAAAGCTTGGCCTGATAGGGGAGGGTGGTGCTGTAAAATAGGTCTAATCCTTTTAAAGCAGTTGTTATCCTGATTCCACAGGAGCTGGGTTAATTCCCCCTTTGTATGTGTGTGTGTATTAGGCATCAACCCATCTTCAATTCAGAAGATTTACAGGCAGGCCTGAGCTTTTATGGGAGACTGGTGGCTGACTGGTGCAGTAGTCTGCATGAGTTAGGCCTTTGTTAGGTCTTTCTATACAGTAGGCCCACTGTGAGCTAAATTCTGATCTCAGTTAAAATGGTGTAAATCCAGAGTTTCTCCGCTGAAATCAATGGAGTTACTCCAGACTGAAAGACATCTAACCCAGCAGAATTTGCCTTTTTACTTTAACAAAATGCATATAGCTATAATCTTTCAGGAAAAATATCATACTAAATCATTGCCATGCTGATTGTTATCAGCTCTTGGCAGGCCATCACAAAACTGCACTGCCCTCTTTGCTTTGATAGTAATTGCTTATCCAAATAAGAAGAGAGGCAGAATGCCTATGATTATTCTCAATCTCTTAAAGTTATGTTTTAGAATAATCAGCCTTGATTAAAAGTAGGTAGATGTTATAAACACTTAGAGATACCTTTTCTCTAGGCAGGAAAATTTTTTCTTTAGATGGGAATATGTATTAGAAATCATTATGCCTTTACTGGAAGGTCCTATAGAAACTAATAAACTTCCTCTGTTTTTTTGGACTATTCTATAGAACAGGCGTTGGCAACTTCGGGTACATGGCTCATCAGGGTAATCCATTGGCGGGCCGCAAGACATTTTGTTTACATTGACCATCTGCAGGTAAGGCCCTCCCACAGCTCCCAGTGCCCGTAAAAGTTCTCCGTTGCCGGCCAATGGGAGTTGCGGGCCGCAGGGACTTCCCTTCTAAACATCCTCACAGAGGCCAGCATGTAACTGCTCCTCAAACAGAGATGAAGTAACTTCCTTCTCCTTACAGTAAAGGGGAAGCAGGAAAGGAATTGTGATTCTCTCAGTTACAGTTAGTTTCCCCCAGTCTGCTTCTGGTATGGAGTAGCCACACATCACTCTTTATTCAGAACAGATTATAAAGGTAAAATCTAGTCCTTTGAGGACTGCTTTACTCCTCATCTAGTCCCATTGGTTTTATAGTACTCACTGCACAATAACATAGTAAATGTGAGGTTTCAGAGGAACAGCCGTGTTAGTCTGTATTCGCAAAAAGAAAAGGAGTACTTGTGGCACCTTAGAGACTAACATTTGTTTCTTTCAAATTAGGCAAATAAGATAATTCTTTTAATATGGTTAGAGAAACAAGTAGACTAATATGTAGTATGATTATTTTGTCTCTCTCCCTGTTACTTAATGAACCTGAAATGCTGGTGCAAGCCTGGAGATTTTTTTTAAGCCAACATTTTATTGATAAGAATACTACCAATGTAAAAAACCTTAATTATAGTGATGTTAGGAAGACAAACCCTGGCACCAATTAGAAAGGCAGATTGTTCAAATATATAAAACCTGAACAATATCAGGCACCAGTTAAATGACTGAGGTGCATTAGAGAAGCTCTTCATTTTCCCTTACTAAGAATTCATCACCTTCTCTCAAGTCCATGTAATAAAAGATTAAACACAAATGATGAAGTCTCGGCAGCATATTGAATTTGGCCTAACCTCTGCCTTGGGTGATAAAGAAGGTATCAGTAAACTGTGTCAAATGACCGTCTGCTATGTCAGACACTTCTGTGACACAGTTTATTCCTATCCCCACCAAAGTCAATGGAAGAACTCTCAGGGTCAAATTCTGGATGCTTTACTCACATAAGAAGGACATTGGGACAAGAACAATAAATGATCACAATTTCCATTGTCTTAATGTGTAGGATCTGTAATATATGTATAATTCTATTGTAGCTGAAAAACATGATCACTAACAATTAAAGCCTTCAGCATGTTAAAAATATTGTTTAATAAAAGAAAAAAAAAGGAGTTTGTGTAAGGCACAAGGGAGCCCTGCTTCATGAGGCATGTCAAGGTTCCAAGAAGGCCTTGACTTTTTGTATGTGTGGTCTATTCACTTAACATATTTTCTCAACTTTTTCATGCCTGCCTCTTGCTTTTACCGAAGGCCTCAGGGTACAAAAATAACTTCAAATAGTTCTTGTTAGTGGATTTAATGAACAACAATGAACTCTAAAGCTTATGTCAGTGACAGTTAGCAAAATCAAAACTGTTATTTTAAAATTTATTTATTATTAAGGAAGAATCTGTTTTGAAGCTATGGACAGTGAGCTGGGACATTGGCTTTACTAAGCTTGATAAGTGAAAAAAGCAAAATTTCAAAATGCAAAGTTGCAAATATATATAATTACTAATCTGTTTACAAACAAAATATATTAGAGGTAAAATAGAAGGTACTTTAACAAACTCTAGATCTTTAGAAGTAAAGGAATTAGGGTTTTGTCTGTGTCTTAGACATTTCTAAGGTGCCTATCAAATTTGTATCAGTTAAAGTCCTGCGGTGCATAGCTACTATAGCATTATATATACTTCATTTAACAAAAATATAGATTTGATCATTGTTAATAAACACAATAAAATTACAACCTTAACACTGAGCCATTATTAATTATGTAATTTTTGAAGGAGCAGAATTTGCCAGAGACTTCACCCAGTGCTAAAGAGCTCTGCTCAAGAATCTAAGTTTTTATTTTAAAAAAGCCATATACGAAGAAAACCTTGGAACTATTAACAGAGTACAAACAAGATTTTTTTTCTGCCTAAGGATGCTGAGAGGCTGAAATAGTAGTTCATCTCATTCATCTGACTACATATTTTAAATCTGAAACCTAAACACAACCAAACAGTAGCACAGAATCTCTATGGATAGTAATTCTATACTCTAATAATAAGAATATAACAGTAGAAATATATTACTGAACACCTAACCAGGATGGTGATAGTGACTGTGAAATGCTCAGGAAGATTAGAGAGGCTATAAAAATTAAAAAAAAACCCTCAGTAATAATGGGGGATTTCAACTATCCCCATATTGACTGGTGTGACAAAGTTCCTCCTTTACCTTGGTGGGTCTTGCGCTTATTGGTAGATTTGCTCGCCTTGGAGCTTCACAGCAGCCCTTAGTTTGGCCGTTTTCGTGAACCCACTGTCCAGGTCAACTCCTCCTGTGTCTGACCAGGAGTTGGGAGATTTGGGAGGAACCCGGGCCTGCCCTCTACTCTCCCAGGGCCCTGTGGAATGCAACTGTCTAGAGTGCCTCCTGGAACAGCTTTGTGACAGCTACAACTTCCTGGACTATTTCCCCATGGCCTCCTCCCAACACCTTCTTTATCCTCACCATAGGACCTTCATCCTGGTGTCTGATAGTGCTTGTACTCCTCAGTCCTCCAACAGTATGCTTTCTCACTCTCAGCTCCTAGCATCTCTTGCTCCCAGCTCCTCACACGTGCACCACAAACTGAAATGAGCTCCTTTTTAAACCCAGGTGCCCTGATTAGCCTGCCTTAATTGATTCTAACAGCTTCTTAATTGGCTGCAGGTGCTCTAATCAGCCTGTCTGTCTTAATTGTCTCCAGAAGGTTCCTGATTGTTCTGGAACTTTCCCTGTTACCTTACTCAGGGAAAGAGACCTACTTAACCTGGGGCTAATATATCTGCCTTCTATTACTCTCCTGTAGCCATCTGGCTGGACCCTGTCACACTGAATACATCTCAGCTCAGGATGGGATGCAGAGATAAAGTTTCTTGACACCTTAAATGACTTCTTCTTGGAGCAGGTAGTCCTGGAACCCACAAGAGGAGAGGAAATTCTTGATTTAGTCCCAAGTGGAGTACAGGATCAGGTCCAATAGGTGAATATAGCTGGACCTCCTGGTAATAGTGACAAGAATATAATTACATTTAACATTCCTGTGATGGGAAAAACACTACAGCAGCCCAACACTATAGCATTTAATTTCAAAAAGGGGAACTACACAAAAAGGAGGGGGTTAGTGAAACAGAAATTAAAAAGTACAGCGCCAAAAGTGAAATCCCTGCAAGCTGCATGGAAACTTTTTGAAGACACCGTAATGGAGGCTCAACTTAAATGTATACCCCAAATTTAAAAAAAAAAACATAGTAAGAGAACCAAAGAAGAGCCACCTTGGCTAAACAACAAAGTAAAAGAAGCAGTGAGAGGCAAAAAGGCATCCTTTAAAAAGTGGAAGTTAAATTCTAGGGAGGAAAATAGAAAGGAGTATGAATTCTGGCAAATGAAGTGGAACAGTTAGCCAAAGACTCAAAAAGTAATAGCAAACATTTTTTTAAGTACATCAGAAATATGAAGCCTGCAAAACAACGAGTGGGGCCACTGGATGATCAAGATGCTAGGAGCACTCAAGGACGATAAGGACATTGCAGAGAAACTAAGTGAAGTTTTTGAATTGGTCTTCATGGCTGAGGATGTGAGGGAAATTCCCAAACCTGAGCCATTCTTTTTAGGTGACAAATCTGAGGAACTGTCCCAGATTGAGGTGTCATTAGAGAAAATTTTGGAGCAAATTGATAAACTAAACAGTAATAAGTCACCAGGACCAGATGGTATTCACCCAAGAGTTCTGAAGGAACTCAAATCTGAAATTGCAGAATTACTAACTGTAGTCTGTAACCTATCATTTAAATCAGCTTCTGTACCAAATGACTGCAGGATAGCTAATGTGATGCCAATATTTAAAAAGGGCTCCAGAGGTGATTCTGGCAAGTAAACCTGACTTCAGTACCTGGCAAACTGGTTGAAACTATACTAAAGAACAAAATTGTCAGATGAACACAATTTGTTGGGGGAAGAGTCAACATATTTTTTTGTAAAGGGAAATCATGCCTCACTGGCCTACTAGAATTATTTGAGGGGGGTCAACAAACATGTGGACAAGGGAGAACCAGTGAATATAGTGTATTTAGATTTTCAGAAATTTGACAAAGTCCCTCACCAAAGGCTCTTAAGAAAAGTAAACTGTCATGGGATAAGATGGAAGTTTCTCTCATGGACTGATAACTGGTTAAAATATAGGAAACAAAGCATAGGAATAAATGGTCAGTTTTCAGAATGGAGAGAGGTAAGCAGTGTTGTGATGTTGCACCCCATAAGACTTTATGGAAATATGATTATGAATGTATATATGACATAACTGGAATACGTTTTATTCTACATATGTCATGTAACATATCTCTGCAAAGGTTATAATCTACTGAATATATTCACCCTATTTGTATGCCTGTATCATTTTTGTATTCAAAGTTATGAATATTGGCTGTGTACTTGTTTGATTTTAAGTAGCCTTAGTAAGGCATTTGCACAGCTTCTTTAGAAAGGAATTTGCAAGTTAAGTGTCCAATCAAGAAACACTTAATGGACAATGGATCTTGGAAGGCTCCAATCCACATAAAAAGTCTACCTGAGGATGTTCAAGGTAACATGTGAACAATGGCTGCTACCTGTAAGTTCGGAGTCATGCATGGATATGTGACTTGCCCATGTGACTCCAAAACTCCATCTTTTTCATAGACATTCATAGATATTTAGGTCAGAAGGGACCATTATGATCATCTAGTCTGACCTCCTGCACAACGCTGGGATTCTACACAGGGGGAGGAAAGGGTGTCCACCCACAAGAGAAAGTCTATTTAAACCCCTGGGAGACCCCTCCATTTTGTTTTCAACTGGCTCAAGAGATAGCCTCTCCACTCCCAAATGATACCTGAAAGACACTGGAACAAAGAACAGTAATCACGGGGGTGTGAGTGATTGCTAGATCCAGACTAGAAGGAGGCTAGTCTGTAAAAGAGGCTTATTGGAACATCTCTGTGGGTGAGATTTTATCTGTATTCAGCTTCTTACTGTATTAGGCATAGGCTTGCGTGTTTTGTTTTATTTTGCTTGGTAATTCACTTTGTTCTGTCTGTTACTACTTGGAACCACTTAAACCCTACTTTTTGTATTTACTAAAACACTTTTTTATTTATTAATTAACCCAGAATATTTATTAACACTTGGGGCGGGGGGGGGGGTAGCTGTGCATATCTCTCTATCAGTGTAAAAGAGGGCGAACATTTATGAATTTATCCTGTATAAGCTTTATACTGGGTAAAATGAATTTATTTGGAGTTTGGACCTCATTGTGAGTTGGGCGTCTGAGTGTTGGAGACAGGAACACTTCTTCAGCTGTTTTCAGTTAAGCCTGCAGCTGTTGGGATACGTGGTTCAGATCTGGGTCTGGGTTTACAGCAGATGAGCGGGTCTGGATCAAACCAGGCAGGGCACTGAAATCCCAAGCTGCCGGGGAAACAGGCTCAGTGGTAGTCTCAACACATCAGTTGGCAGTTCCCAAGGGGTTTTCTGTGATCCAACCCATCACAAGTGGTGTCTCCCAAGGGTCTGTACTAGGACCAGTCCTATTCAACATATTCATAAATGATATGGAAAAAGGGTTAGTGAAGTGTCAAAATTTCAAGTTGATACAAAACTACTCAAGATATTTAAGTACCAGGCAGACTGCGAATTGCTACAAAAGGATCTCTCAAAACTGGGTGACTGGGCAACAAAATGGCAGATGAAATTCAATGTTGATAAATGTGAAGTAATGCACATTGGAAAACATAATCCCCACTCAACATATAAAATGATGGGGTCTAAATTAGCTGTTACCACTCACAAAAGAGATCTTGGAGTCATTGTGGATAGTTCTCTGAAAACAACCACACAATGTGCAGTGGCAATCAAAAAAGCAAACAGAATATTGGGCATCATAAAGAAAGGCATAGATAATAAGACAGAAAATATCATCTTCTCTCTATATAAATTCATGGTACACCCACATCTTGAATACTGCATGGAGATGTGGTCACCCCACCTCAAAAAAGATATATTAGAATTGGAAAAAGTTCAGAAAAAGGCAACAAAAATGATTAGGGGTATGGAACGGCTTCTCTATGAGGAGAGATTAATAAGACTAAAGGAGTACTCCTTTTCTTTTTGCGAATACAGACTAACACGGCTGTTCCTCTGAAACCTGTCATTAATAAGACTGGGATTTTTCAGCTTGGAAAAGAGGTGACTAAAGAGGGATATGATTGAGGTCTATAAAATCATGACTGGTGTGGAGAAAGTAAATAAATTAGTGTTATTGACTCCTTCTCATAACAAAAGGACTAGCGAGTCACCAAATGATATTAATAGGCAGCAGGTTTAAAACAAACAAAAGGAAGTATTTTTTCACACAACGCACAGTCAACCTGTGGAACTCTTTGCCAGAGGAGGTTGTGAAGGTCAAGACTATAACAGGGTTCAAAACAGAACTAGATAAATTAACAGAGTATAGGTCCATGAATGACTATTAGCCAGGATGGGCAGGGATGGTATCCCTAGCCTCTCTTTGCCAGAAGCTGGGAATGAGTGACAGAGAATGGATCACTTGATGATTACCTGTTCTGTTCATTTCTTCAGTGGCACCTGGCATTGGCCACTGCTGGAAGACAGGATACTGGGTTAGATGGACCTTTGGTCTGACCCAATATGTCCATTCTTATGTTAACCATTTTAATGTTAACATTGGGTGTGTGATAAATGAAGGTGGGAGGTAGCTCCCTTGTATGAACACCCAGCCTTCCAGTTAGCTATAAAATCCCTGTTAGTAGCTGTTCTTTACTTGCTTTACATGGAAAGGCTTAAAAAAATCCCTGATAAGTAAAAGGAAGGGAGTGGGCACCTAACCGAAAGAGCCAATGGGACGGCTAGAACTTTTTAAAATTGGCGGGGGGGGGGGGGGAGATTCCCTTTGTTTGTTGCTGTTTTCCGGAGAGAGGGGACAGAGCAAAAACAGGGCTGTAGCTATGCTATAAAAAGCTGTGGACCAGGTATGAAAATCACCAGATCATACCTAAAAACTACTTAATGTGAAACTGCAGATATGTAAGTAGATTAGGGAATGTCTAGAAATATGCAATTAGGTTTATTAGCATCTACCCATCCAAGGTCAGAGAGAAGCTGTAACCTTGGGAGTCTAATACCAACCTTAGACAAATTGGAGGATTGGGCCAAAAGAAATCTGATGAGGTTCAATAAGGATAAGTGCAGGGTCCTGCACTTAGGATGGAAGAACCCAATGCACAGCTACAGACTAGGGACCGATTGGCTAGGCAGCAGTTCTGCGGAAAAGGACCTAGGGGTGACAGTGGACGAGAAGCTGGATATGAGCCAGCAGTGTGCCCTTGTTGCCAAGAAGGCCAATGGCATTTTGGGATGTATAAGTAGGGGCATAGCGAGCAGATCGAGGGACGTGATCGTCCCCCTCTATTCGACATTGGTGAGGCCTCATCTGGAGTACTGTGTCCAGTTTTGGGCCCCACACTACAAGAAGGATGTGGATAAATTGGAAAGAGTCCAGCGAAGGGCAACAAAAATGATTAGGGGTCTGGAACACATGACTTATGAGGAGAGGCTGAGGGAACTGGGATTGTTTAGTCTGCAGAAGAGAAGAATGAGGGAGGATTTGATAGCTGCTTTCAACTACCTGAGAGGTGGTTCCAGAGAGGATGGTTCTAGACTATTCTCAGTGGTAGATGAGGACAGGACAAGGAGTAATGGTCTCAAGTTGCAGTGGGGGAAGTTTAGGTTGGATATTAGGAAAAACTTTTTCACTAGGAGGGCAGTGAAACACTGGAATGCATTACCTAGGGAGGTGGTAGAATTTCCTTCCTTAGAAGTTTTTAAGGTCAGGCTTGACAAAGCCCTGGCTGGGATGATTTAATTGGGGATTGGTCCTGCTTTTGAGCAGGGGGTTGGACTAGATGACCTCCTGAGGTCCCTTCCAACCTTGATATTCTATGATTCTATGATTCTATGAACCTAGAGTGCCCAGTACTAATTTTTTAGAGTTCTTGCAGTCCCCCACTTTCTGCAGTCAAAGTGCCAGAGTGGGAAATCAGCCTTGACATGGTGGCAGCGCGGTGGGATCATTTTGAACTAGAAGCACAGAACTCAGGATTTTAAAAGGATACATTTTTCCTTTTGGCAGTCTGCAAAGCCAGGAAATTTTCTTTTCTTTTCTTTTCTTTTCTTTTCTTTTCTTTTCTTTTCTTTTCTTTTCTGCCTGAGGGGGAATAGGCATGAAATGGGTTCAGCCTGCCAAGCCAGCGAGTCCAACAAGCAGGTTTTTTTCCCAAGCTTCGTGGCAATGGATGGGGGAATGGAAACTTCCCAGGAGGTAAGGGTCAGCCCTCCTGCAACCAAGATGCCGGTGCCAGAAGGGAGGGATTCCCTTAATTCAGGCTGAGTCCTAACTGAGAAAGAAAGAAATTTCTTCCTAGAGGCAAAGTGCTTGGAGGTGGAAGTGGAGGAGAAGAGAGAGGTGAAGCGCTGGGAAATGAAGCGCTTGGAGGTGGAAATGGAGACGAAGTGCTTGGAGGTGGAAGTGGAGGAGAGGAGAGAGGTGAAACGCTTGGAAATGAAGCACTTGGAGTTGGAAGCAGAAAGAGAGATGAAGCGCTTGGAGGTGAAAATGGAGCTGAAGCACTTAGAGCTGGAAAAGACTAAGCTGGATCAACCAGGTAGCCCTAACGGTCCTTCTCCAGGTACTGCTCCCATTCCAAGAAATTTCCCACATACAAGGTAGGCAATGATACAGAGGCCTTCTTAGAACATTTTGAAAGGGTCTGCCTTGGGTACAACATCCCTACAGACCAATATATGGTGGAGCTGAGGCTACAACTCAGTGGACCCTTAGCAGAGGTGGCAGCTGAAGTGCCTAAAGAACACATTCATGAGTATGAACGTTTTAAACAAAAGGTCAGAATTAGGATGGGGCTAACACCCGAGCATACCAGTCGGTGGTTCAGAGCCCTAAGGTGGAAATCAGACATGGCATTTTCCCAACACGCCTACCACATTGTAAAAAATTGTGAGGCCTGAATATCAGGAGAAAAATGTTAGGTCCCTGGAAGATCTGTCTCTTCTAATACAAATGGAGCAGTTCTTAGAAGGTGTTCCTGAGGAAATAGAAAGGTACATCCTACATGGGAAGCCCCAAACTATAATCGAGGTGGAGGAGATCAAAGCCAAATGGGTGGAGGTAGCAGAAAAGAAGAAAGCTAGTAGCAGTTGGTGCGGATAACAGAAGGGGCAACCCGAGATGACACCCCACCATCAAAGTCACCCCAATGTCTCACATCGCAAGGAGGAGCCCTCCACACAGCCAGGGAAACCCCAGATATCCTCTTGTCCCACCACCCCACTCTCCAACCACCCACCTTGCCCCAGCTCACAGTCAGTTGGGCGATGCTTTAAATGTAATGAGCTGGGGCACGTGAAGGCCAACTGCCCCAAGAGCACCAGCCAACTGCTACTCATCACCCCAGGGTCCCAATGAGAGCCTTCAGATCCAGATGCCTCACAAATACCTCCAGAGTGAAGGGAAACTGTGAGAGTGAGGAAGATTACTATGGAGACACACTGGAGCACAGGTGTCAGCTATCCACCAATCCCTGGTGGACCCCAAATACATCGACCCAGAGGCCCAAGTGATGGTGCAACCCTTTAAGGCCAACTCTTTTAACTTGCCTACAGCCAAGTTGTCTGTCCAGTACAGGGGCTGGTCAGGAATATAGACTTTTGCAGTCTATGATGATTATCCCATTCCCATGCTGCTGGGAGAAGTCTTACCCAACCATGTAACGCAAACAAAAAGGGTGGGGATGATCACCCACTGCCAGGCTAAACAGGCCTCCACACCTAACTCCATTCCTGAGCCTCCTACAGGGACCCAGCCAGAGGTGGTGGAACCAGACCCCATACCAAAGTCTATGGCAGCAGTTGTAGACCCAGATCCTGGGACCCAACCAGAACCAGCCCAAGAATTGGAACTGGAGGAGCAGTCAGCACCAGAGCCCATGTTTGCAACCCCACTAGAGCCAGCACCAAAGGACACCACAAAGTCTGCATCTGCAGCAGCAGCTAAACTGGAGCAAGAAGCTCAACCGGAGCCTGAAATACAACCTAGTGCACCAGCAGAAAGCGGTTCACAATAGACGGAGACAACCCCATCACCTGCATCGCTTCCAGAGGGACCAAGCCAAAGTCCACAACCCAGCAAGGAACTAATGTCTCCAGCATCAAGGGAGCAGTTACAGGCAGAGCAGGAAGTGTATGAAAGCCTCAAGGCTTTGGACTACGGCACGAAACAACCCACCACGTCTCAGCTCTTCTAATAGGTCCAGGATTGTTATAGAAGGAGGACTCTTAGACAAGGAAACCCTTTCTGGTGGGCACAAGGAGGACTTGCATCCTCAGAGACAGTAGGTAGTTTCAACTAAGTATAGGTAAAAGCTCTTGAGCTTAGCCCACAATCACCCTAATGGCCATGCTGGGATGAACAGGACCAAAGACTGTTTGGGAAGTCATTTCACTGGGAGGGAATGGGCAAGGATGTTTCTACCTATGTCCGGTCTTGTGAGGTGTGCCAGAGGGTGGGAAAGCCCCAAGAGCAGGTCAAGGCCCCTCTCCAGTCACTCCCCATAATTGAGGTGCCATTTCAGCATGTAGCTGTAGATTTTCTGGGTCCTTTCCCTAAGATGACACACAGAGAAAAGCTATAAATACTGACCTTCATTGATTTTGCCACCTGATGGCCAGAAGCAGTAGGTCTAAGGAACACCAGGGCTAAAAGCATGAGCCAGGCATTGGCAGACATTTTTGCCATGGTACGTTGGCCCTTCGACATCCTTACAGATTTGGGAACTAACCTCCTGGCAGGGACCATGAAATGTCTTTGGGAAGCTCATGGGGTGAACCACTTGGTTGCAAGCCCTTACCACCATCAAACGAATGGCCTAGTGAAGAAGTTTAATGGGATGTTGGGGGCCATGATATGTAAATTCGTGGATGAGCACTCCTATAATTGGGACCTAGTGTTGCAGCAGTTGCTGTTTGCCTAAGGGGCTATACCACATCCCAGTTTGGGGTTTTCACTCTTTGAACTCATTTATGGCAATGAAGTCAAAGGGCCATTACAGTTGGTGAAGTAGCAATGGGAGGGGGTTACATCTTCTCCAGGAACTAACATTTTGGACATTGTAACCAACCTGTAAAACGCTCTCAGGGACTATCTAGCCCTTGCTTAAGAAAAGCTACAGGATGCTCAACAAGAACAAAAGGCCTGCTATGATAAACATGCGAGAGAGCATTCCTTGAAAGCTGGTGATCAAGTCATGGTCCTGAAAGCCTTCCAGGCCAATAAGATGGAAGCGTCATGGGAGGGCCCATTTATGGTCTGAGAGTGCCTGGGAGCTGTTAATTACCTCATAACGTTCCCAGGTCCTACCCTAAAACCTAAAGGATACCATGTTAATTCTCTAAAGTCCTTTTATTCCCGAGAAGTCAAGGTTCTCCAGTTTACAGCCCAGGAGAGAGATGATGTGGAGTGGCCTGAAAGAGTCTACTATGAAGGAAAAAGAAACAGTGGCGTAGAAGAGGTGAGCCTTTCCATAACCATTGGTCATAAGCAAAGACAGCAAATCCAGGAGCTGTGCACAAGCTTCGCACCAATGTTTTCAGCCACCCTCAGACCAACAGAACATGAGTACCGCTCCATTGACGCAGGTGATGATCGCCAAAATTAGAGCCCAGCCCTACCGAATGGCTCCTCAAGCCAAAACCACCATAGAAAGGGAGATCAGGGACATGTTACAAATGGGTGTAATCCACACCCCTGAGTGTGCATAGGCCTCTCCAATGGTTCTGGTTCCCAAACCAGATGGGGAAATCCGCTTTTGCATGGACTACCATAAGCTAAATGCTGTAACTCAGCCAGAGAACTATACAATGCCAAGCACAGATGAGCTATTGGAGAAAATGGGATGTAGCCAGTTCATCTCCACCTTAGACTTAACTCAGGGGTACCAGCAAGTGCTGCTAGATGACCCAGTCAAGAAAAGGTCAGCCTTCATCACCCATGTAGGGCTGTATGAATTTAATGTGCTCCCTTTCAGACTGAGAAATGCACCCGCCATCTTCCAGAGACTTGTAGATAACATTCTGGCTGGATTTGGGGAATTTTCAGTTGCCTATATTAACAATGTGGCTATATTCTCAGATGCATAGGCAGAACACCTGGAACACCTCCAAGTTGTCTTCCAGCTCATAAGGGAGGCAGGATTAATTGTTAAGGCCTAAAAATGTCAAACAGGCCTAAACTGGGGAATGTACCTTGGAAACCAGGTGGGTCAAGGAACTATCAACCCCCTACAGGCTAAAGTAAATGCTATCCAAAATTGGCCTGTCCTTAAGTCATAGAAATAGGTCCAATCCTTCTTGGGCTTGGCCGGGTATTACTGATGATCTGTACCACACTGCAGCCAAATTGCCATCTCATTGACAGACCTAACCAGGAAAAAAAACAGCCAAATGCAGTTTAGTGGACTGAAAGTGTCAAAAAGCCTTTAACCAGCTTAAGGTGTCCTTTACATCTGACGCTGTACTAAGGGCCCCGAACGTCAACCAACCTTTCGTCGTAACCACAAATGCGTCTGAACGTGGTGTAGGAGCAGTTTTAATGCAGGAAGGACCAGATTAATAATTCCATCCTGTCGTGTTTCTCAGCAAAAAACTTTCTGAGAGAGAAAGCCACTGGTTCATTTCAGAAAAAGAATGTTACACTATTGTGTATGCTCTGGAGAAACTACGCCCATACATTTGGAGATGGCGTTTCCACCTGCAGACTGACCAGGCTACACTGAAGTGGCTTCACACAGTCAAAAAAACTAATAAAAATCTTCCTCAGTGTAGTTTAGCTCTTCAAAACTTTGATTTTGAAATATAACACATTTCAGGAACCTGTATTCTAAATCATTGTAGTCCTTGAAATGTTAAAAATACTGTTTAGCTCTTCATGTAATTAGTTGTAAAATTAGAGCCACATGTATATTATTATTTCTGTTTCTTAAACTTCCAGGAAGAAATCCCAGCTGGTGTAGACCCAAACAGAACCAGGCTTGACAGTGCCATCTGTGAATTGGGGGGCCTGTGATAAATGAAGGCGGGGAGGAGGAGGGTAGCTCCCTTTTATGAACACCTAGCCAGACAGTTAGCTACAAAATCCCTGTTGGTAGCTGTTCTTTACTTGCTTTCCCTGTAAAGGGTTTAAAAAAAAACATAGGTAAAAGGAAGGGAGTGGGCAAAAGAGCCAATGGGAGGGCTAGAATTTTTTAAAATTGGGGAAAAAAACCTTTCCCTTTTTCCTGTCTGTTGTTGTTCTCCAGAGAGAGGGGACAGAGCAGAGACAGGGCTGAAGCTATGCTGTAAAAAGCTGTGAACGAGGTATGAAAATCACCAGATCATACCTAAAAACTAGTCAATTTGAAACCCCAGATGTAAGTAGATCAGGAAATGTTGAGAAAGACCCGATTCGGTTTCTCTCTTTTATTTCTGCAAGGCTTGTGGATTCCTCTGTGCTAACCCCCAATGCTTTTGTTTTGCTTGTAACCATTAAGCTGGACCTCAAGAAAACCATTCTTGATGCTTAATTATTATATTTTCTCTTTTTGAATCTAGCAGTAGCCTAACTTCCAGATGTATTTTCTTTCTTTTTGTTTTTAATAAAGTTTATCCTTTTTAAGAACAGGATTGGGTTTTTCTGTCCTCAGAGGTTTGTGCATTGGTTGTTTAATTAGCTGGTGGCAACTGCTGATTTCCTTTGTTTTCTTTCTCAGCTCTTCTTCGGGGGGAGGTGGAGGGAATGAAAGGGCTTGAGGGTACCCCACAGGGAGAAATTCCCAGGGGCAACTTCCTTGGTCAAAAAGGCTTCTTTTTTTTTTTTTTTTTGCATTTGGGTTGTGGCAGCATCTACATATCCAATGTCAGAGAGAGGCTGTAACCTTGGGAGTTTAATACCAGCCTGGAGTGGCCAGTATTAATTTTTAGAATCCTTGCGGGCCCCCACCTTCTGTATCTGAAGTGCCTGAGTGGCGAATCAGCCTTGACAGGGTGGAATTTTCAAAAGTGCCTAAGTATGTTAGATGCCCCATTCCCTCTGAAAGTCATTGGCATTATGACCCTAACTCAAGTAAGCAGTTCTGAAAAGTTCCACCCATTGTGCACTGTTTCAATGCTGAACATTTTAGGAGAACTATTCTGCTAATGACAGGTTTCAGAGTAGCAGCCATGTTAGTCTGTATCCGCAAAAAGAAAAGGAGGACTTGGTCAAGGAAGTCCTGGCAACGCTCTGTGTTGGGGCAGGGGGGAGGGGGTAATGGGCCTATAAAAGACAAATCCCCAAATATCGGGACTATCCCTATAAAATCGGGACATCTGGTCACCATACAAGTTGCACAGTGGGATAGCTACCCACGATGCAACGCTCTGTGTTGATGCAAGCGCACCGACTGTGGACTCACTTCACTGACACAAGGAGCACTGTGTGGATGCGTACAACCAATTTAATTAAAGAGGCATATGGTCATTGAAGTAAGTTGACTTAAGTTGACTTAAGTTGACTTAAGTCTCTAGTGTAGACAAGACCTTATTCTACAATAAGTGTGTCCACACATGGAGTTATAAATTCACCTTAATATAATATAATTTTCAAGTGTAGGCAAGCCCTCAGTGACATTAACTGTATATGAGAAAAGCAGAAAACACATTGTATAATGTCCAACACATACCTTGATAAGTACTAAAATCAATTCAGTGTCAAATTCATTATTTTCCCTGAAGTTTGGTTGGACTACATTTACTGAGAGTCCACAGTGTTCCAGAATGTGAGGGGGTCATGACAACACCATAGAATTTTGTTTTTCTGGCCTCATTTGCTCCCACAACCTCACCCTCAACCTACAGCTTTGTTATTGTTCTATGTCAGGGCTACATATCTAAATCTACAAGAACAAAGATCATTTTGATTGGTTGTTGTCACACAGAGTACTGGAGAACAAAAGAAGATGCAGAGGCAGGGGGTGAGACATGCAGAAGTGGACAAACAATAAAGGCAAGAAGAGGAATAAGTAACAAAACACGAGAGGAAAGGGAGGCACAGTAAAATAACCTACAGGAGGCTTGTGTAGGTAAGAATATATGAAGATAGATGAGGGAGGAGGATTTAAAAGAAAGAAGCAGAGATGTAAGCAGAAGTAGAGACTTTAAGGGGAGGATAATACCCACCTGCGGAAGTGAAGAAACAGATTGACAGAGACAGAAGAGTACCCAGAAGTCACCTACTACAGGACAGGCCCAACAAAGAAAATAACAGAACACCACTAGCCGTCACCTTCACCCCCGCAACTAAAACCTCTCCAACGCATCATCAAGGATCTACAACCTATCCTGAAGGACGACCCATCGCTCTCACAAATCTTGGGAGACAGGCCAGTCCTTGCCTACAGACAGCCCCCCAACCTGAAGCAAATACTCACCAGCAACCACACACCACTCAACAGAACCACTAACCCAGGAACCTATCCTTGCAACAAAGCCCACTGTGTCCACATATCTATTCAGGGAACACCATCATAGGGCCTAATCACATCAGCCACACTATCAGAGGCTCGTTCACCTGCACATCTACCGATGTGATATATGCCATCATGTGCCAGCAATGCCCCTCTGCCATGTACATTGGTCAAACTGGACAGTCTCTACATAAAAGAATAAATGGACACAAATTAGATGTCAAGAATTATAACATTCATAAACCAGTCGGAGAACACTTCAATCTCTCTGATCACTCGATTTCTGACCTAAAAGTGGCTATTCTTCAACAAAAAGACTTCAAAAACAGACTCCAATGAGAGACTGCGGAATTGGAATTAATTTGCAAATTGGATACAATTAACTTAGGCTTGAATAGAGACTGGAAGTGGTTGAGTCATTATACAAAGTAAAACTATTTCCCCTTGTTTATTCCTCCCTCCCCCCGACTGTTCCTCAGACATTCTTGTTAACTGCTGGGAATGGCCCACCTTGATTATCACTACAAAAGGTTTTCTTCCCCCCACCCCACTCTCCTGCTGGTAATAGCTCATCTTAAGTGATCACTCTCCTTACAGTGTGCATGATAAACACCCATTTTTTCATGTTCTGTGTGTATATAAATCTCCTCACTGTATTTTCCACTGAATGCGTCAGATGAAGTGAGCTGTAGCTCATGAAAGCTTATGCTCAAATAAATTGGTTAGTCTCTAAGGTGCCACAAGTACTCCTTTTCTTTTAGTCTTATTTTGGAAGCCACTGAAGAGAAGAAACCCTGTGGAAGGTGCTGGCCAGATTTGGCTGCCTTCCAAAATTTATTAAGGTCCTAAGGCTTCTTCATGATCAGGTGACTGCCACCATTCTCTGTAATGACCTGGAGATGGGCTCTTTTGTCATCAAAATTGGGGTTAAGCAAGGAGGCATTATTGCTCCAACCCAGTTCTACATATATTTAATAGTCATTTTGATCCTCATTAAAGACCACCTCCCCAATGGAGTTGATATTCAATACAGAATGGATGGGCGGCTTTTTAATCTTTAATGTCTCTGCTCAAAGTCTAAAGTCCTCGGGATGTCCATTACTAATCTTCAGTATGCTGGTGACTGTGCCACCCTTGCACACACTGAGAATGTCCTTCGGTCCACACTGGATTATTTTACACAAGCTTATTGAAGCCTAGGGCTCTTGTTCAACATCAAGAAGACTAAAGTGCTCCATCAGTCTGCTTCAGGCCTTGCACATGACCCCCCAAAAATCACCATCGAGGAAGAGACTCTGAAGACAGTTGAGCACTTCTGCTACCTCAGTAGCCAACTTTCTCAAAATGCTAAGTCAACAGTGAGATCCAGCACAGCATCTAGTGCGGAAGTGCTTCCTTTGGGAAATTTCTCAGATGTGTTTTCACAGGCTGTGACCTATGGAAGGACACCAAGATACAGGTCTAAAAGACAATTGTTATTCCTACATTCCTTTATTGATATGAAACCTGTGTGACCTATCAATAGCATCTCAAGAATCTGCAGCAGTACCGCCAATGATGCTTCTGGAAGATCCTTCACATCAAGTGGGAAGATCGCTGCACTAACGCCAGCATCCTTACTGAAACCAATGTCACCAGCATTGAAGCAATGATCCTCATGCACCAACTTTGCTGGGCTGGACATCGTATGCGGATGCCAGACTCTCACATCCTGAAACTAGTCTCCGCTCAGCTCACCCATGGTCAGAGACCCTGTGGTGGTCAGAGGAAACGTTACTAAGACACACTGAAAGTGTAGCTCAAGAAAACTGATGTGGACATCACAAGATGGGAGAGGCAAGTCATCAGCCAATCTTAATGGCACCACATACTCCATCAGGCAGTGCCCCACTTCAAGGAGAAGTGCCTTACCCTCAAAGCTGAAAAGAAAGAGAGAAAGAAGGAAAAAAGAAAGAACTTTCTCCTTGGAGGCAGTTGACCTGCCAGGAAATGTCTGTACCTACTGCAGGCGGATCTGTGGTTCCAGAATTAGACTCATATGTAAAGCTATGATAGAGATCATCCTCAAAACTGATGATGATGATGATGATGATGATGATGATGATGATGATGATGATGAATGGAATCTAAGTAACTAATAATATTTTTTTCCAAATTGTGTTTGAGCTGGAGGGACATCTAGAGAGAACAGTCTGAGGCCTTCTCTAAACACAAACATTACACCAGTTTCACTAAAATAAATTTGTAATTGATTTAGGTGAATTGGTACAAACCTCTATATGGACACACTTTTTTTTTATCAATTCAGTTTAATTTTAGGTAACTTACCAAATTACTTTTTCATATTATTAAAATCAAAGTCACTTGAAAAGTTTCAGATAATCAGTAAAATCACTTTAGTGGAATAAAATTCCAATTAATGGAATAAAATAATCAATTCCTTTCTATTAAATTTTGAGGCTACCCTATTGCTTTAATGGAATGTTCATATTCAGCAGTGATACTTGCCTTTTTATGTTTGCTTTAGTTGGCTATTTCATCACAATAAGTACTACATATAGCTCTCAACTGCTACACTCTATATGGAGCCAGTCTTGTGAAATAGCAACTAGGAAGCTTCACCTTTCCATGGAAGAGTGCATTGAAATGTTTAATATCCTTTAGACTCCTATTTTACCTTTACCTTGAGCTGCTGATCTTAAACAGACCCTGTGCTTTCAAACAGCACTATATCAAAGTGAACTACTGAACTTTTAGGGCAGGGTAACAGGGCCCGCATGGTGATCCAGCTTGCAGAAGGCTCATGCACTGTATATTCGCACCCTGGCTTGCCTTGCACTTGTAGGTAAGAGATCTCCAAAGCCAGCCTGCTCTGATCAGCCAGAGCGAAGGAATCATTTTAGGAGAGAATGAAGAAAGTGTTAACATGTACCAAACAAAAGAAAAGAAAATATAAGGATGAATAAAATGAGGTTGCTTTGACAGGAAGTTACTTCTTTGGTTCTAATAGGGGCTGTTAATTTGTCCCAAAGCTAGAACAAAAAGTGCATGGACTATCTGCCCCATTAAGGTATGAAAGATTTGACCTCATTAATGGTTGGCTGTTATGTAGTGGTCACATTTTCAAGGGCATAATTCAGAATACATTTTAATTCCTTGCATACAGCTCCTAATCAATGTCTACAAATTGGAGTTTGCCTCCCCCTACAATGGTCACAATTGAAAATCTAGCCTGAGTGCCAGATTTAATGTTGCCATCCACTTTTTCATTATTTTTAATAGAGACCTTATTCTAAATCTGAATTTGGAGCTTCCATTCTTAAAGGAAGAACATTAACAAGCAAGGATGGAGACACAGAAGTAAACAGGTTACTTTCCATTCATATTTCATTCATGCATCACATTTACACCAAGCAGCAAATGTTCTAATTATATGTTTAATTACAGTTAGACAAAAATAACTAGAATTGGAAATTGCCTGTTTAGATTACAATGATATGTAAGACAATGGGGTAATTAAATTAGATCTGATTAATTGGTGACCATCACTGAATAGTAGTGACCACAAGTCTATTCTAAAGGCTCTTTATTTTGAGTTAATGGTCTTAATCTCATTGCTAGTTAACAAGCGCCCAGCTCATAGAAAACCTCATTGCAATTGACGCTAATTGTCACCACAGCTGTCAGTCTTATTACAGAAGCCAAGAACTGTATTTGTACTTTCTCATTCATAGAAGAGGCCCTGCAGGTCATGTGCTAAGGCACATTTGCGGTGTAATATGGAAAAGCCTATTTTATGGCTACAAGGCTGCAGTAGTTACAACTTAATTCTGTCGCCTATCGTGAGCACTACATTCAATTAAAAATAATGAATTTCCTTCTCCTGTTACTTCAACCAGTTTTATGTTGATACCGCTCCATTTACCTCACTGGTATAATTCCTATTTATACTGGTGTAATTGAGAGAAAAATCTGGCCCAATAATTCCAGTTACATATCTAGTTGTTTTTTTTTAATCAAATATTGTGCCAGAACAATCCAGGCTTGAGTGTCCATTGTTAAAAAGACTCTATGGTACAAACTGCATTCTTCTATCTTTCAGTTTACAGATTATAACATAATGCAAATAAAAACAAATTGAAGTTATTCTTGGAAGAAGAGCCTTGTTGACTTGAGGAAAGATGAAAGATACATAAACACAAGGGAAGGATGAAAATGAGAAGGGGGTGCAATGTACTCCCCCGTCAACTAGTTATATATATCAACTGTCTTGTGTCATAAACATAAACTTTGTTTGTAAGCTCTTTGGGGCAGGACCAACTTTTCATTGAATCAATGTAAAGTGCCTAACAAAATGGGCCCTGATACCCATATAGGGACTCTAGATGTAGTACAAATAAAATAAATAAGAAATCATTTAAATGTGGTCTTACAAGGTAGGGCAGGAAAGGAAACACCATCTTTTTGGTATTTATTTTAAAGTGTACCATTCATCAGTGTGACAGGCTGTTTCATTTTTGTAATATTTTTCTTCTTTCACTGAAACCTGCAAATTAATCCACATTTTTACTGATAGCAAAATAGCCTGATGTGTTTTTCAGTAATAGCTATATCAGGGACTAAAATTTCTCAATTATGGAATTTTTTTTATCTGAATACCTTGGCCTTTAGCATTAGATTTATTCAGCCCAAATTCCATCAATACTTCAAGCACCTTCACATTATTTAATTTTCTCCTTCACATCAAATGAAAATAAGAATGGCCATACTAGGTCAGAACAATGGTCCATGTAGCCCAGTATCCTGTCTTCCAACAATGGCCTATGCCAGATTAATTCAGAGGGAATGAACAGCACAGGGCAATTTATTGAGTGATCCATCACCTGTCATGCACTCCCAGCTTCTGGCAGTCACAGATTTAGGAACATCCAGAGCATTCAGGTGCATCCCTGAGCATCTTGGCTAAATGCCACTGATGGATCTATCCTCCATGAAATTTTATAATTCTTTTTTTGAACTCTGTTATAGTTTTCACCTTCAGAACATCCCCTGGCAATGAGTTCCACAGTTTGACTATGCCTTGTATGAACAAATATTTACATATGTTTGTTTTAAACTTGCTCCCTATTAATTTCATTGGGTGATGTGTGGTTCTTGTGTTATGTGAAAGCATAAACAACACTTCTTTATTCACCTTCTCTTCACCCATGCATGATTTTATAGACCTTTATCAGATCACCCTTTAGTCCTCTCTTTTCTAAGTTGAATGGTCCCAGTCTTTTTAACTTCTCATTTTGTAAGCTGTTCCATAGCCCTAATCACGTCTGTTGCCCTTTTCTGTACTTCTACTAATTTTAATATACATTTCTTTGAGATGGGGCAACTAGAACTGCATGTAGTATTCAAAATGTGGACATACCATGGAATTATATAATGGCATGATGGTATTTTCTATTTTATTATCTATCCCTTTCCTAATGGTTCCTAACATTGATAGCTTTTTTGACTGCACTTCACACTGAACAGATCTTTTTAGAGAACCATCCACAATGACTCTCATCTTCTTATTGAGTGGTAATAGCAAACTTAGACCCCATCAGTTTGTATGCATAGTTGTGATTATGTTTTCCAATGTGCATTACTTTGCATTTATGAACACTGAGTTTCATCTGCCATTTTGTGGCCCAGTCCCCCATATTAGGGAGATCCCTTTGTAAGTCTTTACACTCAGCTTAGGACTTAACTCTCTTGAGCAATTCTGCAAACTTTTTCACCTTACTGTTTACTCCTTTTTCCAGATCCTTAATGAATATGTTGAACAGCACTGGTCCTTGTACAGATCCCCGAGGAACATTTCTATTTACTTCTCTCCACTGTGAAAACTGAGTATTAATTCCTGCCCTTTGTCTCATCTTTTTTAACTAGTTACTGATCCAGGAAAAGACCTTCCCTCTTATCCCATAACTGCCTACTTTACTTAAGAGCCTTTGGTGAGGGACCTTGTCAAAGTCTTTCTGAAAGTCCAAGTACAGTATATCCACTGTATCATCCTTCTCCACATTTGCTGACCCCATCAAAGAATTCAAGTAGATGGGTGAATCATGTACAAAAGCCATGTTGACTCATGCCCAAAATATGTGTCTAATAATTCTACTCTTTATTATAGATTCAATCAATTTCCCTGGTACTGAAGTTAGGCTTACTGGCCTGTAGTTGCCAGGATCACATCTGGAACCTTTTTTTAAAAAAAAATCAGAGTTATATTAGGTAGTAGCTAGTCATGTGGCACAGAAGCTGATTTAAGCCAGAGGTTACACACCACAGTTAGTAGTTCTGCAATTTCATATTTGAGTTCCTTGAGAACTCTTGGGTGAGTTTGTTCCAAAATCTCCTCTACTGACACCTCAATTGGGAGTTATTTGTATTTGTCACCTAAAAAGAATGGTTTGGGTGTGGCTCTCTCTCTCACTTCATTTAGCTTTTCCGTAATGGCCTTTTTTCCCCTTAAGTGCTCCTTTAGCACCTTGATTGCACAGTGGCCCCATTGATGTTTGGTAGGCTCCTGCTTCCGGTATATTTTTTAAAAGTTGCTGTTATTGTGTCTTTTGCTAGTTGCTCTTCAAATTCTTTTTTGACCTGCCTAAATATACTTTACACTTGACTTGCCAAAGACTATGCCCCTTTCCATTTTCCTCGGTAGGAGTTGACTTCTAATTTTTAACAGATGTCTTTTTTTGTCTCTGACTGCCTCTTTTACTTTGTGTTTAACCATGGTGGCATTTTTTGCGCTCTTCTTACTATTTTGTTATTGTTTTGGGTTTTTTTGGGTGGGGAGGTGATTTGTGCCTCTATTTTGTGTCCATGCAATTTTATCCTTGGGACTCTCCCTTTTAATTTCTGTTTAACTTGCTTCCTCATTTTTATGTAGTTCCTCCTTTTAAAGTTAAAGTGCTATTGTGGTAGTTTTTTTAGGATATCCCCCCTCCATCTTACCCTCAAAAGATGCTAAATTTAATTACATTATGGTCACTATTACTGAGCAGTTCAGCAATATTCGCCTCCTGGATCAGATGCTATTTGCCACTTAGAAGTAAATTAAGAATTGTCTCTCCCCTTATAGGTTCTAAGAGTAGCTACTCCAAGCACCAGACATTAATGGTGTCTAGAAATTTTATCTTTGCATACCATCCTGAAGAGACATGTTTCTAGTCAATATGGGCATAGTTGAAATCCCCCATTATTGTTGGGGTTTCTGTTTTTTAGCCTCTCTAATATCCCTGTTTTTTAGCCTCTCTAATATCCCTGTAATATCACAATCACCATAATCATCTTGGTGTGGTGGTCGGTAGTACAGTACTGCTATACTCTTAGTATTCAAGCATGGAATTTCTATCCTTCGAGATTTGATGGTACTGTTTGATTCATTTAAGGTTTTTATACTATTTGACTCTACACTTTTTTTCACATACAGTGTCACTCAGGGGTGCTGGAAGAATTTGTGTAGTGGGGGTGCTGAGAGCCATTGATCCAAACTATCAAGTAGTATGCACACCCCGTCTTCCTTTGGGGCATGGCGAGGTTGTGATACCACCGCAGTTACAGTCTTCCTGATAATCTTTAGGCTGAAAGTGGCACAGCCCAGAGGCTGGAGACAATATGGCGGCCCTTGGAGGCAGGGCAGAGCAGCCAAATGGCCAGAGTCAATATAACAGTCCACAGACACAGAGCAGTATGGCCTAGTGGCCAGGGTCAATATAACAGGCTTCAGACACTGGGCAGTGTGGCCTAGTGGCCAGAGTCAATTAGAGCTGCCCTAGTATCCAAGGCAGTGCATCCTAGCAGCCAGAGTCAATATAACAGCCCACCAACACAGGGCAATATGGCCTAGTGGCCAGAGTTAATTACAGCGGCTCTTCCATTCAGAGCAGTGCAACCTAGCGGCCAGGGTCAATATAATGGCCCTCAGGAATAGGGCAGAATGGCCTAGCAGCCAGGGTCAATATAACAGCCTTCAGACACAGGGCAGTGTGGCCTAATGTCCAATACCCAGGGTGGTGCCACCAGGAGGGCAGTGTCCCTGATAGGAGGGGCCCAGGCCCACCCATTATTAGTACTCTGTACTGAAAGTGTTCATGTCCTACTGTGAATTTCGGGTATTTTCTGTGAGCGGGATGAATGGTGATATGGAAATAACCACCTTGGAGGTCAAGTGCTGAAAAACAGTCCCCTTGGTGCAGCACTGGAAGTATCGTGCCCAGTGTGATGATTCTGAACTTTTGGGAGTGTACAAATTTGTTTAGCTTCCTGAGGTGCAAGATAGGTTTCCATCCCCCATTCTTTTTCTGGATCAAGAAATAATGGGAGTAAAATTCCTTCCCCTATATTGTGAAGACACTTGTTCTATGGCACCTAGTCATATAAGATGATCAACTTCTTGTCATAACAGGTGCTAATCAGAAGGGTCCCTGAAGAGGGACAGGGAAGGAGGTAGGGTAGGTGGTTGGGAGGTGAAGGGAATGGCTTATCGAGAATGGATTATTTCTAAAACCCATTGGTCCAATGTTACTATGGCCGAGATGTGATAAAAAGGGTGAAGTTGATGACCAAATATTGGGATTGGGTCAGGCGTAGGCATTGTTTGGTGCGGGAGGTCGTTTGAACCCTTGAACAAATTTTCAAAATTGTTGTTTTGGAGATGCCGATTGGGAAGTTGGTGCTGTGATTGAGGCGTTCTTCAACACTGTGAGCATTGATGTTGATTATCGTAAGGTCTATGTTGTTGCCTGCTGTTAGGGGAGTCTCTGGTTCTGTGATATGGCTGGTACCTTTTTCTCTTTGCAGGTGGGTTATACATTCCCAAAGTGCGGAGGGTGGCCCAAAAGTCCTTCATAGAATGAATGAAGAGTCCTTAATCAGTCTTATTTGAGAAGAGTTTTTTCTTGTTCGAAAGGTAGGCCTTCTAACTTTGTTTGCAGTTCCTTGGGTATACCCGAGGCCTGTAACCAGGATGTTCGGTTTATCATGACAGCTGTGGCTGTCATTCTGGCTGCTGTGTCCGTGGTGTCTAGTGATGCTTGTAGGGCTGTTTTGGCTATCAGTTGATCCTCATTGATGATGGCTTGAAATTCGGCTTGTTTCTCCTCTGGGAGCTCTGCTGTGAATGAGCTAAGTTTCCCATAGTTATCGTAGTCATATTTTGCTAACAATGCAGAGTAATTGGCCACTCTGAATTATAGTGTGCCTGACAAATAAGCCTGACACCCAAACAGGTCATATTCTTTCTCCTGTGGTGCAGATTTCAAGTGTGGTTGCTTGCCGTGTTGATTCGCTGCATTGACAACAAACAAATTGGGGGGGGGGTGGATGTGCAAAGAGAAAGTCTGCTCCTTTTGTGGGGACATAATACTTTCTATCTGCCCTTTTGCATGTTAGCAGAATTGAGGCCGAGGTCTACCAAACATTCTCTGCTGATTCATCTTGGAGGTAGATGATGGTTGTAGTATTTGTACTAGCTTGTGCTGGTTTGTCTGCACCTCCACTAGTGGGATGTCCTGGCTATGAGTGACCTGATTAAAAAGTTCTTGAAACTGATTGCAATCATCCGCCGAAGTTGGTGGTGGGGACATAATAGCCTCATCTCGGGAGGAGGAAGAATTGTGAGCAGGAGGCGTAGGAACAGTGTGGGAGATGCAGGGTTAGAGCACAATTTGCATCCCACAGTATTCTTGTCAGCAAGTTAAAGAAGTATGGGCTGGATGAATGCACTATAAGGTGGGTAGAAAGTTGGCTAGATTGTCGGGCTCAACGGGTAGTGATCAATGGCTCCATGTCTAATTGGCAGCCGGTGTCAAGTGGAGTGCCCCAGGGGTCGGTCCTGGGGCCGGTTTTGTTCAATATCTTCATAAATGATTTGGAGGATGGTGTGGATTGCACTCTCAGCAATTTTGCGGATGATACTAAACTGGGAGGAGTGGTAGATACGCTGGAGGGCAGGGATAGGATAAGAGGGACCTAGACAAATTGGAGGATTGGGCCAAAAGAAATCTGATGAGGTTCAATAAGGATAAGTGCAGGGTCCTGCACTTAGGACGGAAGAACCCAATGCACAGCTACAGACTAAGGACCGAATGGCTAGGCAGCAGTTCTGCGGAAAAGGACCTAGGGGTGACAGTGGACGAGAAGCTGGATATGAGTCAGCAGTGTGCCCTTGTTGCCAAGAAGGCCAATGGCATTTTGGGATGTATAAGTAGGGGCATAGCGAGCAGATCGAGGGACATGATCGTCCCCCTCTATTTGACATTGGTGAGGCCTCATCTGGAGTACTGTGTCCAGTTTTGGGCCCCACACTACAAGAAGGATGTGGATAAATTGGAAAGAGTCCAGCGAAGGGCAACAAAAATGATTAGGGGTCTGGAACACATGACTTATGAGGAGAGGCTGAGGGAACAGGGATTGTTTAGTCTGCGGAAGAGAAGAATGAGGGGGGATTTGATAGCTGCTTTCAACTACCTGAGAGGTGGTTCCAGAGAGGATGGTTCTAGACTATTCTCAGTGGTAGAAGAGGACAGGACAAGGAATAATGATCTCAAGTTGCAGTGGGGGAGGTTTAGGTTGGATATTAGGAAAACCTTTTTCACTAGGAGGGTGGTGAAACACTGGAATGCGTTACCTAGGGAGGTGGTAGAATCTCCTTCCTTAGAAGTTTTTAAGGTCAGGCTTGACAAAGCCCTGGCTGGGGTGATTTAATTGGGGATTGGTCCTGCTTTTGAGCAGGGGGTTGGACTAGATGACCTCCTGAGGTCCCTTCCAACCCTGATATTCTATGATTCTATGATTCTATGATCTATGCGCTGTGGGAGGCCTGGAATGTGGACACCTGTAAGGAGCCCAGGATTCCCAATGTGTCCATTGTATTGGGAAGGCCACAGTGGGGTATATCCATGGTGGTCCACAGCATGACTGAGTTATCTGGTGCTATCGTGGTCCCATGTGGCTCGAAGATGATTGGTGTGGTTTTGGTGAGAAATGGTGTGGTGAGAAGGTGTTTTGATCCTGCATCTCCTTGGTGTCTTCTCTGAAAAACTATTCTTTGTGAGAGCTGTTTGGATGTCCTCTGAAGCTTGTCGGGGAGCCCTTGGTACTGAGTATCGGGGATCACGGTGCCAATGGTATCACCAAGTCTTTTTGGTGTAACAGAGTCTGTTCCGATGCAAATGTCTGGACTGTCGGTGCCATGGGGTCCGCTCTCGCTGGTGCCAGCATCGGTGCTGATTGATGCTGTGACTGTTTAGTCGGTGTGGTAGGTGACGACTTATTTTTCTGCACTGGTGCTGATTGCGTTGTCAGTGCTGGGGGCAGAGGCATGGTGCCTGATGAGACACTCAGTGCTGATTCCCTTGTGGGTGAACTCAGTACCATGGAGGAGGCATGTCTTGTCTGTGCCTGACTCCGTCTCCTTCACTCAGACCTCGGAAGTGCCAGAAGTGCTCAGAGCATCATAGTTGCTCACCCGAGCATATGTCAGCATTGGGGGGAGCAGCCTGTCAGGAGACCAACTTTGTTTCCATGGTGCTCTCTTAGTCCTCTTTTTTGGTCTTTCAGAAGGTTCATCTCCCTTTCGAGTTGGAGGACTTCCTGGCAAAGCAGTCTGCTTGTCTGAATTGGGTTGGAGGGATTTCTCCATTAACATCATTTTTAGCCGGAAATCCCACATCACATCAGGCTTTCAAATTGCTGCAGTAGGGGCATTTTGGGGGGATATGCCCCTCACCCAGGCAGCATACACACAATGAATACCCGTCTGAAATGGGCATAGCTTTGCAGCAGAATCCATAGCATTTGAAGCCTGGGGAGCCAGGCATCTTACCAGATAACTGTCCCCTGACTGAAGGTAGCTAATGAAATAAAAGTTGTTTTTTAAAATATAACTAACCCTAACGCTAACTATAACTTTCTATCTAACTATCTAATTAAACTCTTTTGTTAACGATTTTAGGGAGTGCTAACACTGCACTAGAGCTCTGTCTTCAGCCAAGGATGGGCACTGCAGCCAATGGGAGCTACAGGGGCAATGACTGAGGGCAAGGGCAGCCAGTGGAGACTGCTGGCCCCTTGCCTAGGAGCCACTGCCAAAGAGATGTGCCAGTTGCTTTCGGGAGCTGCCCAAGGTAAGCACTGACCAGCCGGAGCCTACACCCCTCACACCTCCCACACCCCAACCCCCTGCACTAGTCCTGAGCCCTCTCCCAGAGCCAGCGCCCCGAACACCTTCCTGCACCCGAACACCTTCCCAGAGCCCACACCCCCTCCTGCACCCAAACTCCCTCCCAGAGCCCACACCCCACTCCACTTCCCACACCCCCAACCCTGGTCCCACCCCAGAGCCCAAACCCCTCACCCAAACTCCCTCCCAAAGCCCGCACCCACTCCTGTACCTCAACCCCCTTCCCCAGCCTGGTGAAAGTGAGTGAGGGTGAGGGAGATCGAGCAACGGAGAGAGGGGTGATGGAGTGAGCAGGGGGCAGGAAGAGGTGGGGCAGAGGTGGGCCTTGGTGGAAGGGGTAGAGTGGGGGCAGGGCCTGGGGCTGAGTGAGAAGGCTTGGGTGTCCCTGAACATTTTTAAATCAAAATGGGGGTCCTCAGGTTGCTAAAGTTTGAGGACCATTGTTTTAAATAATGTTTTTTTCTTTTACACTGTATGTAATTTATACACATAGAAAACATATAAAAATGAACTCTGTCTGGTCTAGCCAGTAATGGGGTACATCCATCCTATTAGCAACAAGACCTTGCTCAGTAACAGGAGCTGAAGATTATTCTGCAAGAGTCTCAACAGGAGCTCAGGATCCATCTCAGCACACTGATAATTTGCCCCTCTGCCATGTAGTACTCAAGATGGCCTGCCACTACTGCTGGCCCTTCTCCAATTGCCTTAAAGCCCTCTTCCCTCAGTTCACCTGTTACTGTTCCTACAAAACTTCCTGGTCCTTCTTTATCCACTGCTCATCTGCCACAGCATCCTTGTCAGCATCCACTCTTGCTCCACAAGAGAATCTACCCAGTGGTGAGCCTAATTTCTACCCAACCGTCTATCCCTCAACCTGCCCTGCCAATGCTATGGTCCACCTTCTGGATTCTTCCTGTCAGCCCCTTACACATAGCACCTCTGGGTGACATTTTGGCCTCTGAACCATATATGTCCCTGTTCCTCAGCATTACTTTCCATCTTTCCTCACTGTCTGGTCACATTCAGAAACCTTTCTCCATACTCTGGGTCTGGAACATGGACAAAGTGTCTCTTGGGAAGCAAACTTTCTCCATTCTGGTGGTGCAGCTGAAGCACTCACTCTCCTACACTCTTTTGCTCGATGGTTGCCAAGTCATGATTGTCATCAGATGTTTGGCTGTGCGTGTGTGTTCTTTGTGTGCTGTCCCAGCTCTGCACAGATAGTTGGCACAGAGGACCTCAGTCAAACTGCCCAATGACCACAAGACTGGGTTTAGTAGTGAAGGTGCCTGGCCAGGTTATTGTCAATGAAGCATGGTAATAGCACCTGGCCGAGTCTATGAGGATACTAAGACATATATGCCCATGATAATGGACACAGCTCAGTCAGTGGTGGGACTTTCCACTGCCCCCGAGGATGGACGAAGGGTTAAGGAGAGGTATACCAACATATATAGACTGAAACAAACAATCTAGGTAGGATAAACAGCCTATGTATCACCTTATGTGTTTCATGACATGTTTGTTACCTCCCCTTGTAATGTCACTCCTGCGGTTTCAGACAAAATATCCCTATTCATCACTTGTGTACAAACCATTTTATTTTGTGTTAGGTTGGGGTGTTCTTGTGCTGCCCTGCTGGAATGTGTTGACATATTCAGTGTGTTTCAGCAATGCTAGTAATACTGCTGCCGGGTTCATGTACTGGACACTGGCTTGCAGGCAAGCATCTGTTTTTGACAGTGCCTGACTGTTGCTCATAGCATAACTTTTGCTGACTTTGGTTCAGGCCTCAGGCCTTGCACCAGGCCCTTACTTCAGGCTCTTTCTTTCCACTACAGTGATCAATTATAAACAAATTGATATGATTGTGCATCATAAAAGTGCCCAGTGTTTGCATAGCTCTCCTCCCATGAAATCAATGGGAGTTTCACAATTGACTTCAATAGTAGAGTTATGCCAGTGCTGAAAGCTTGTGAAAAATCCCACTCTGTATATTTGAATTAATTGGTTTTACTGCTTTTACTCTGTCACTAACTCCAATACCTATAAAAACAATATAGAATAACCATACAAGTGACTCTGGTATGAATTATTAATATGCATATTCTCGTGCAAACAAGCATATTCACACAAATACCATCTTCAGATTCTCTTGCAAACAGTTATATGAACAATAGTTGCTCACATGAATATGCATGTGAATAATCAAATAAAAAAAGAGGTGGAAGTTTGGTCAAATTGAAACAGACTCTGAATTCGACTAAATGGTGGAAGCAAAAAGGTCAAATTATTCACTCCACACTGGCTTTTGTTTAAAATTCTTTGAGAGGGAAGTGTAGATTTAAAATCTCACTGAGTGGCTCAATTAGTTAATGATATTCATTAAGAACCTGTGATAAAGTGACCACTCTTTCTTTTTAATGGTATTTACAATAACCAAACAAACTGTACTCAGAGGATCAACTGGTACCTGTTTACATAATTAAAGTTGCATTCTCTGAAGAATATGTACAGGGACACATACACAGCTACAACATAACTTTAACTGATATTAAAAAATGGATGTTTTAATGTCTGCATATTGTTAAGACAGGATAGTAAACATTTCAAGAAATGCTTCTCAGCCATTTTTCCTCGACTGGCTAGACAATTATTTGCTAATTTACAGAATGCATTACTTTAAAGATGGATCATACATCTATAGGATCTTCTTAAAATATCAATCTGCTGAAGTGCTAATGAAAGCATCATGACGTATCATACATTAAGCCTTATAAATGAGGGTGGACATGTTAATATCAGTGGCCATTTAGCAATATTTTGCACATAGGAATGTTTCCAGAATGCAACTGTAATACAGCATGAAATTTGCCCACCACTGTAACTGCTATAATACAGTGCCTAAATGAATGAGGTATTGGTTAATGAATGCTAGAATCAGTCAAGCTATTAGTCATCTGTAGTCAAACATTAGAAGTTAGTTCCAAAACAATTCAAGATACTTCTATTATAGGCTATGAGAAGAAAAATGAATTCCCAACAGCTTCTTTCATTTGTTTTTAACTATCAAAAAGAGTTATGCTACCAAAAAAGAAAAAAAGCCAACAACAAAAAACATTTTTTATCTTTCTTGATATGAAGAGATCCTTGTAATTAGTAGAGAGCTTATCCTTGTAGTATACAGGTATAAAGAGTGGAGAAAAAAATGGATATGTCACTTACCATTATATTTTTTATTTCTTTTATTTTAATATGTATTTATTTATAATTAGAAATACTTCTTTCTAGGGCTATTGATTAATCACAGTTAACTCATGTCATTAACTCAAAGAAATTAACTGCAATTAAAAATTAATCATGATTAATTGCACTGTTAAATGGAATACCAATTGAAATTTATTAAATATTTTGAATGTCTTTCTACATTTTAAAATATACTGATTTCTATTACAAAACAGAATACAAAGTGTACAGTGCTTAGTTTATATTATTATTTTAATTACAAATATTTGCACTGTAAAAATGAAAAACAAAATAAATAATACTTTTCAAGTCACCTCAGACAAGTACTGTAGTGCAATCTCTTTATTATGAAAGTGTAATTTACAAATGTAGATTTATTTTTGTTACATAACTGCACTCAAAAACAGAACAATGTACAACTTTAGAGCCTACAAGTCCACTCAGTCCTACTTCTCGTTCAGCCAATTACTAAGACAAACAACTTTGTTTACATTTACGGGAGATACTGCTGGCTGCTTTTTATTTAGAATGTCACCTGAAAGTGAGAACAGGCATTTGCATGGCACTTTTGTAGTTGGCATTGCAAGGTATTTACATGCCAGATATGTTAAACATTCATATATCCCTTCATGATTCGGCTGCCATTCTAGAGGACATGCTTCCATGCTGATGATGCTCGTTAAAAAAATAATGTGCTAATTAAATTTGTGACTGAACTCCTTGGGGGAGAACTGTATTTCTCCTCTTCTGTTTTACCCAATTTCTGCCATATATTTCATGTTATAGCAATCTTGGATGATGAACCAGCACATTTGTTTTCAGAACACTTTCACAGCAGATTTGACAAAATGCAAAGAAGGTACCAATATGAGATTTCAAAGGGTAGATACAGCACTCGACCCAAGGTTAAAGAATCTGAAGTGCCTTCCAAAATCTGAGAGGGATGAGGTGTAGAGGATGCGTTCTGATGTTTTAAAAGAGCAACACTCCGATGCGGAAACTACAGAACCCGAATCACCAAAAAAGAAAATCAACCTTCTCCTCGTGGCATCTGACTCAGATGATGAAAATGAACATGTGTCAGTCCGCTCTGCTTTGTATCGTTATCGAGCAGAACCTGTCTTCTGGAATGGTGGTTGAAGCATGAAGGGTCATATGAATCTTTAGCACATCTAAATGCAAATTGTAACCAAACTTGTTTGTCTGAGCGATTGGCTGATGTAGAACTGAGTGGACTTGTAGGTTCTAAAGTTTTACATTGTTCTATTTTTGAATGCACTTATATTTTGTACATTATTCTACATTTGTAAGTTCAACTTTCATTATAAAGAGATTGCACTACAGTACTTGTATTAGGTGAATTGAAAAATATTTCTTTTGATTTTACAGTACAAATATTTGTAATAAAAGCATAAAGTGAGCACTGTACTCTTTGTGTTCTAAAATTAATATATTTGAAAATGTAGAACACATCTAAAATATTTAAATAAATGGTATTCTATTATTTTTTTAATCGTGCATTTAATCGCTTGATTTTTTAATCACTTGACAGCCCTACTTCTTTCCTTTAAAAAGAGAGAAAGAGAGTTTGATTTTGATCTCACCTACACCAAAGTAAACAGGATTAAATCAAAGACATTAAACCGATACAAAATGGGTACAAGCAAGATCAGAATATCTATATTAGCTGAATATTCATACTTCATTATCAGGGGTGTTTTTCTGTTTGTTTTAAATATGAAATCATTGACAAATGCATAAATAGTCTTTAATTTGGCACTCACCACTTTGTCAAATTCTTGTGCCAAGAATTAGCACTAGGCAAATCTCAACATTTTAAGGTTGCAGGACAGCTAACACCTGAATTTCAGATGCTTACCTGAAGCATTTGAGTTCTTTTTTCTTCCTTCCTTTTTTACCTACTTTTCTGATCTTTTGCCCTTCTCCAAGACTATTTAGACCCTTCTCTCATTCCTTCACATTCTCCAACTGATCCTTCACTTGTAGATGACATATCACAGGCCACCAAAAACCTTTGGTCTCAAGAAGACGTCAACATGTTTAAATACTCATTTCAGACATGTAGCCTTATATTATCAACAAGTTGAAGAAATTACTCCAGGTAAGAAAATGTTCCATGAACAAGACTAACCACAGAATTGACTCAGTGGTAAATACGAAGAAGCCTAGTGAAAACCATTACTGGAAACATGTAAGAAAGCTAGTAGAAAACTTAATGCTGCAATGGCCATGTCAGAATATTGGGCAGCCTCTGCCAATCACAGTGCAAATGTATGGCACTCCTTAAATTAAAGCCATGCACCCCATCATACCACCTAGCTGTCACAAGAAAGTGGTTCACAAGGAACACACCAAAGTACCTAAACAGGAAATATATGCCCAGTATAAATCATAAACCATACAAAACCTTAATGTACAGACATTCACCACATATGACAGCACATAGCAGTAGGTGAGCAGGTGAGTATTGGACATGCATTCATTTTCAGTGGAGCTCAGAGGATGCCGTCACCTTCAGCCCCCAACTAAAACCTCTCCAGTGCATCATCAAGGATCTACAACCTATCCTGAAGGACAACCCATCACTCTCACAGATATTGGGAGACAGGTCAGTCCTTGCTTACAGACAGCCCCCCAACCTGAAGCAAATATGCACCAGCAACCACACACCATACAACAAAAACACTAACCCAGGAACCTATCCTTGCAACAAAGCCCGTTGCCAACTGTGTCCACATATTTATTCAGGGAACACCATCATAGGGCCTAATCACATCAGACACACTATCAGAGGCTCGTTCGCCTGCACATCTACAAATGTGATATATGCCATCATGTGCCAGCAATGCCCCTCTGCCATGTACATTGGCTAAACTGGACAGTCTCTACGTAAAAGAATAAATGGACATAAATCAGACGTCAAGAATTATAACATTCAAAAACCAGTCGGAGAACACTTCAATCACTTTGGTCACTCCATTACAGACCTAAAAGTCGCAATATTACAACAAAAACACTTCAAAAACAGACTCCAATGAGAGACTGCTGAATTGTAATTAATTTGCAAACTGGACACCATTAAATTAGGCTTGAATAAAGATTGGGAGTGGAAGTGTCATTACACAAAGTAAAACTATTTCCTCATGTTTATTCCCCCCTCCCCCCGTACTGTTCCTCACACATTCTTGTCAACTGCTGGAAATGGCCTATCTTGATTATCACTACAAAAAGTTTTTTTTTTCTCTCCCGCTGGTAATAGCTCACCTTAACTGATCACTCTCATTATAGTGTGCATGATAACACCCATTGTTTCATGTTCTCTGTGTATATACAATCGTCCTACTGTATTTTTCACTGTATGCATCTGATGAAGTGGACTGTAACCCATGAAAGCTTATGCTCAAATAAATTTGTTAGTCTCTAAGGTGCGACAAGTACTCCTGTTCTTTTTGAACACACTATGTGCATCTCTTTACCAGTTGTTTTGCCTTTCCATTTACTATTGTGCCTTGTACCATGACTGGAACCACAGTTATGATAAATGGAAGTGCTAATCAGAAGACGAATGTATGAAAAAAATAGGGCTTTTCAGGGGGCTCACTTCGGTGGTAAGTTAGCTACTTACTGAACAATTTTGCATAGAAAACTATAACTACTTTTAATATAATACCAGTTTTGAGTTCACATAAAAATGTCTAAAGAAACAACAGAATTTGCCTTATCTTAAATTAATTGTGAAAGTCTCCAATGTTGCATTTGTCAGCCTGTCAAGATGGTATTTATTACTGTTTTTATTATTAAATAATATTCCAACTGTTATTTTGCATTAAAGCATACAACAGCTTTCATCAGAGAATCTCACAGTGTTTTAAGTCTCAGTACTATGGTTAAGCAGGTAAGGGATTTAACAATCACTTCATCTATCTTGCCTTAAGGTAAAACACAGAACATGCTTGTCAGTATAAAGATCAACTGCATAACAACTTAGGCCCTGATCTTGCGAAGACATACACATATATGCCCAACTTTTTGTAAGGAGGTCCATTATTAACATAAGGCCCGTATCCCAGAAAGGGATCTTCCTGGGTTGAACTTCAATGTCAGTGAGAATCCTTGCTAGGATAAGGATTCAAATAGGTTGATTGCTGTACAGTTTTAGAGTCTAATATAGGAGCTGAGGAAGAATATCATATTATTTTGCAGTTGCAAGGTAGGATAAATGCAATGTGGCCAAGACACTAGTGTTAACACCACTACTCTTGCCAAATGTGCCAACAGCTCTTGGACAAGTAGTCAGGACCTTGATTTTACATCTCATCGAAATCCTGAATTTTAAAATTCAATTATTCTATTATACTATCATTAAAAATATTTTACACAGTTACATGCACTGATTTGCTTAAAGTCAGAGAAACATGAATGATATAAAATGCAAGCCCTGCCCTCCCACACTAATCCCCTTCTAGAATCCATTCAATCTTTTAATTATCATATGGTTCTAACCTGCAATGTTCTGTCATTTGAAACCATCCTTCTTTCTTGGAGCTCTTTCTAGAGCACAAAAGAAACATAGCATTGGTTCTCACATGATGCTCATGCAGAGCTGTTAAATCATCCGGAAGAGGTATACTAGCCCACAAGCTTTACAGAGAATTAAAGAGGAAGCTTTAATTATATTCTGTAACCCTCTGGCCAAAGTTTTTCTCTGCTTTCTGGTAATCAATAGGTAACAACAAAGAGAAAAAAAATCTAAATCACTGATTTGATCCGCCTCCATAAAGAGCGTGGAGGAAAAAAAAATCTGTCTCCTACAGTTAAAGCCCCTCTGCCGCCTAATATTTCTTTTGGCATAAGTTTTAAAGATGAATGCTTACATGATTTTGTCTGCATTCTGGGATGAGGTTGCTGCCAGAATAAAAATATTCTCTATTTAGATACATAACACCACTGTAACATAGTTCTGTTGTATGGCACAGGCATATCTGTGCTGAATGGCTGAATTCCTTCCACTTGAAGGAATTCCTTCCACTTGAAATAGGAACATTGCCTCATCCTGGAATTGACTCATTAAGCCCCCTGCTGATGGCGTACTCATACTTATCTGATTGGTTGAGAATGTCCACTTTTCATATCTGGATTTGTAGATCAAATTATATTTCTTTAGGTATTGAATTATACCCATTGGCTTTGGCAGAATGGAATGAGGGAAGATCGAGGTGCTTAAGCTTTCTATTGATTTTCTATCTGTGTCATTGACACTTTTCTCCTATCCCAGTTTCAAATGTCAGCAACAAGAACAAATCACAGTCTGTATTTCTCTTTAGTAAGACACTTGAAAAGTGGGACAATATAATGTCTCAAAAAGATATGGGGCAGAGCTTTAAGCACAAGGCTGAGTCATTTGATGTGAAATGATTAGGAACTTCATTTGAGCATCCACTTTGAATATTTGATTCTCTCTACAGTCAGCCATTCACATAAGACAAGATTTTATATACTAAAAAAAAAAAAAAAGTTAGATTAATGACTGGATTGTGCCACAGCTCAATTTACAAGTGTAAGAACCTCTTAGTCTCTGCATGACCACAATAGTGCTGACCTCATCGTGGCTCCATAAGTGGCTTCTAGAGTTCAGCTCTTAGCATCCCAAAGCAGGTGGTCAGGAAGGGGGAAGAACCTTGGCTTTTCCCATCTAACACACAAAACCAGCAGAACTGAGTCAGTACAAAGGGGGAGTAGGCTTTCCTCCATAACGGGCTTCAGTAAATTACTTCCTGCTGAGTGAAAACAGGGAGCAGGAAAGGAACCGAGATTAAAAGCCACAATTTCTTTTGAAGACCCCATGAATGGCTGCATTTATGTACTACTATGCACTACTCTCCCAAAACTTGGGGAAGTAGATGGTCTTGCAAGCTTTCTGTGAAACTCATCAACTCTGAGATACTTCAGACCAATGGTGACATGGAGTCACCTGAGGAGGCAGTTGTTTTCTAAAGTGTAGCTCAGCCCCCAGCCTCCTCTCTTCCCTGCCCCATGCACACTTTTTAAACCAGGGGATGATAGATAAAGTGACTCTGCAGCATCTCTTTTCTGGGAGGTGGTCTCCCAAGAAAGCAGGTCCCAGTTATTGATGATTACTAGGTCAAAAACAGCACCTTGAACGCCACCAGGACATGCTAGCTGCCGCTTCCCGGAGCTCCCATTGGCCGCGAACTGTGAACCGCAGCCACTGGGAGCTGTGGGCAGCCATGCTTGTGGACGGTTAATGTAAACACTGTCTTGCAGCCCACCAGTGGATTACCTTGATGGGCTGCATGTGGCCTGCGTGCCGCAGGTTGCCCATCACTGATCTAAAAGCAATGGAAAACCTAACAAGCTCCCCTAATTCTGAAGCCAAGTGCAAAGTAGCAAGTGCACCCTTCATCCCATAAGGCTGATACAATCTCTGCCATTTCTTCAAAATGCTTATCCCAAATTAGAGCATCACCTTAGTTTTATTTTGATTGCGTCTTAGCCAGTAGGTCTCCTCCATGAAACTCTCTCAGACATTGAATATGGCATTCAGTTGCACTATATTGGTCAAATGAGACTGAAACATAGAGCTGAGTCTAATCATAACACTGAAGTTATGTTTAACCTCTCATTACTCCATAAGCATCAGCCAGCAACATGGCTGACAAGATGGAACCTTGAGGAATCCAGGAGAAAAGATTCCAGAATGTAGAGAAACAACTGGCTTTGGGGTCACATAAAGAGAAAAGTCTCAAACAATGTGAGAGCAAGTCAGGCTACTCATATTTGGGTCTGCAAGTGGTCCAGCAACACGTCATATTCAATTATTATTTGTATTCCAGTAGTATGCAGAGGCCTAATCAGATTGGGATCCATTGGGCTGGGTGTCATAGAAGAACATAGTAAGAGACAGTCCCTGCACAATTTAAATTAATAATCAATTTACCAAACAGGAGTAACAAATCATTTGTGAGTGTGGAAGATGCAGGACAAGAGCAATAGCAGTAGGAATGTGCCATTACATAGTGTGGCTATGTGCACAAGTTTTTAATCTCTCTTTTTTATTAAAGATATAAACAAATACTCATTGTCTGTCTACTGGCCACCTGTCGGGGTGGCAGGTATCCAATACAATTGACATGCACAACTGGAGCCATCTAAATCAAATTTGTACCACTCCCTCCTAGTCACCTTGGTATAGGGAGCATATCAGGGTATGTGCCATCGGTGTGCCCCGAGTGCACAGGTTTCCAGCAGTCCCTGTCGGAGTGACAGCCCTTATGTGACTATTACAAACTCATACAAATAGCAATGTATAGCAATACAGAGGGTGTCCTACATACATTTCAAGGATCTTAAATTCAATTACCATAGGCATAATTATATGGCTCTCATCAATGGAGAGATAGTATTTGGACTGAATCCTGTGAAAATGTATGTGAGTGATTCTTAATTCTGTGACTAGTCCCATCAGTTACAGTGTAACTATGCCTATTGCTAAGGATGTTCAGGATTAGGCCCTTGATTGGCATTTAGCAACAATGTGACTCTTAGCTTGAGTTTACTAAGTAATCATCAGGCATCACAGTGAAACATTGAGTTCTGCAAACTTTTATTGTTTAATCTAAAGGGCTACCATCAATTTGGAAATGACACAGGCCACATATTCAGTGTAGCTATTTGCAACCCCTTTGTCAACATTCCCCTGCATTATCCTCCTGCCTCCATCTCACTTCGTGGAAGGTGCATTAGTTCTGAAAAGCACTGAATAATGTGGACAATTATGGAGTTAGAGAAAAAAATAATAAATACAAAGAAAAATGACAAAATTTAATTTCATTATTTCAAATATATGGAGGCTTGTGTGTATAAGCTGGCATGTTATAGCAGTGAATTGTGTTATCTTGTGATTTATGCTCTATCATTACATGCTGAAAAATAGAGTATAATAAAGAGGTATTGTGTACAAAGTAGATAAGGGATAAACCTCCTCCCAAGACTCTGCAATGACTCAGACTCAAATAGTTAGGTTCAAAAACTAGGTTAAAGGGGATTGGTTCTCTCAGGAATTTGAAATGGGATCTTGCTATTTTCCCTCTTCTCCTGGATATATGTTCAAGTGAAAATTATCTTGGGAAGGAGTCTGCAGAGAGGTGTATGGCAAGGCCATAGGACAGGAGGCTCAAAGCTGGAATTTGGAAGCTGAAAGGTGTCTAAGGCAAGAAGAAAGATGAAGCACAGCAAGGACGGTAGGGATGACTTCCTCTAGGAAAGAGGAAGATAGGCAAAAAATATCCAGATTCCTCATGATTCTGCAATTTACCATCATTTATGATTTTTGCAGGCTTTATTATCATTTTTGGTATAAAGATACTGAACACAGCACTTAAATTGATGGTGTAATATTGGCTAGATACTTTGTATATGATGTCTTATTTACCAGGGTTATCTTAGGCAGGAAACTACTTCATCAGATACTGTGATGAAATGTCTGGGATCTTTTATGATTTTTTTGCTATTAATACTGAATAATTTATATGAACATCAGTTCATGGCTGCTATCTTATCCTGCACTAGATACATTTAAGCAGTAAGGACTTGATTGGTTTACAGGATCCTGACCTCTCTTACTCTTAGTATATTTTGGATGCTAGTTTTGTTAAAATGATATCCAGCTGAAAGCAGTTTTGTTGATCATACATAATTGCCTTAGTTGTCTTTTCATTTGCGTACAATATTTATGGGATCTTGTAAATTTAGATTTAATAGAAAAGCTACTGATGGGGGAATTAACTCACATTTATTCCCTTTTAAGAGTCATCTAATGTAGGATTAACGTATGTTTTAAAAGATGTTAGCTAAAATGTTTTTACTAAAATATTCCAAAACTGTAGTATGGACAGGGCACGTTATACTTTAATATATGTTAGCTGGTCAAGGTTAGATAAAATGTGTTAGATAACTTATTTTTTTAGAAAGGGAATGGTCATGTGGTTAAACGCACAGGACTGTAAGTAAAGAAATCTGGGTTCAGTTACTAACAATCTAAGATTCGACATGTGACCATTGGTATGCCATGTAGGGACAGGTTTACAAAGACATTTACGAACCTTAAAATACTAGTTGGAACACAGTGGGATTCTTAGAGTTTTCACTCAGACTTCCTATACAGTGAATGGGGGAAGATAGATACCTCAGAATGAGATTCACAAAAGCCAGCCTGCTACGCAGGTCCCCACCTAAGCTAGCAATAGGAGATATGTCCTAAGCCTCACCTTACTCTGGGCTTTCAGTGCCTATCTCTCCTTGGGATTCTCAGCAACAAACCTTTTCTTAGAGTTAGACAACATTGTCATTTTGGAGGCAGAGACATAAATTTTAGCCCAATGGTTAGGGTACTCAGTTGGGATGTGAGACAATCTCAGTTCAAGTCCATCTAATCCCCCAATCTCTCCTGCTGAAGCTATTCCACTTTGGACAAATAATGAAAGTTACTGGATGAGGGAATTCCCATATCCTAAGTGAGTGCTATAACCACCAGGTTAGAGAGTCACTCTCTTTATTATCTCTCTGGCCCACTGCCCCAGCATGGAACAACTTCAGTAGGAGAGATTGAGGGTGACCCATAGCCCAATGGTAAGTGCATGCTCTCGAGAGGTGGTGGAACCTGTTCAGATCCCTTTATCTCCTCCTCAGCTGGAGGAGGAAGTTGAAATGGAAGGCTCCCACATCTCAGGTAAGTACCCTAATCACTAAGCTAAAGATCTCTCCCTCCCACCCAAGCTCAACTAAAGGGATCTGAGCTGTTAAGCTGGCTCTGAGCCTACTTGCTGGATTGGGCCCCCACAGGTGAGGTAGGCATAGGAATGCCTATCATCCCCTGGTTCTTCATCACACTGGGGCTTAGGTGTCTGGTCACCTGCAGTGAGGCAGCAGTACACATGCTAACATACAAAAACATAGGTAACTAGGGAATATTTACTGAAAAAAATTAGACACCAAGTCATGTTGAGCACCTACAGAGTTTGGTGGCAGCAGGAAGGCCTAATTCTGGGATTTAGTCACCTAAGTCCTTTTGTGAATCTAGCCCTACATGCTTATCTGCATCTTAAGACAACTATATACCTTAATAAATCTAGCCCTTAATCCATTTACTACCTGACTAGCTTCAGGTGCTTTAACTAATTTATAGCAAACTTCCTTCCCTCTACAGAGAAGAAGGCTCCCTTCTAGCGCTCTCCTGCTGCTGCCCCCTGGCCTGGGCTTTCCTTGCTTTTCGCCCCTGCTTTCGGCTTCCCCCCTGACCAGGCCAGACGCTCTCCCCCCTTTCTTTTCCTTTTGTTGTTTTTTTTTCTTTCTCCGCTGTTGCTAGAGTGCTGGCCGGCTGCCAGCTGGCTGTTAGCCCCTCCCCCCCCCGCCCGCCCTCGGATGCTTGCTGCCGCTCCAGTTGAACCCCTCCCCTTTGAGGGAGGGGGGGCCTGCCAGCCCGCTTCCCCAGAGCGGGGGAGTGGAAGGACCCAGTCCCCAGATCCACCCACTTGCTGTTTATCTGCGGACCCATCTCCGGTTGAGAGGAATCTTATCACTTGCTCCGGCATTTCTGGAATGCAAAAAAGAAAACCCGGAACAGACAGAGAAACAGCCGTCTACCAGAGGAACACCGCCCGGGGAACTTACAAATCGCCGTGGAGGGGGCCCAAGACTGAGTAACTTTCGAACTGTGCTCTCGTGTGGGGGGAGGCCTTGACTGTGTCGTGACTGTGTTTGTAGGGACACAGGGGGTGTGGCACGGAGCTGCCCCCCGATCCATCTGTGTCCTCCCAACCCCCACATTACCATCTTCACAATTGCCTCCTCCACCATCATTGCTGGCTGTTTAACGTCTGCCTTTGGACTTAGCTGCTCGCCCTGATTCCACCGTGTGGGCCAGAAGCACCAGCCAACGAAACAGGACTCTCTGGACAAGCGTATGGTGGTTAATGTGCCCCTCCCCCGAACTGCCCATCCCACAGCCTGTCCCTTTTTACCTGACCCCAACTCCTGCAGCTCTTTTATCTCTGCCCGGGAGGTCTTCCGCGAGACCTCTCCAGGCAGCTGGTCTCCTACCAGGACCTCCTCTGGACTTGGAAACTGTTTTTAACTACCAGGTCCATGGCGGCCACTGAGGGGGCAGATCTCCTCGCAGAGCCCCTGCTACACAACCCCCAGCTCTGTGTGCAGGTGGCAGAGTCCCGCTCGGTGCATCAGAGCTTGATCCTGGCAGAAGTCACGAGAGTCGGAGACCTTCTGGACTACGACCGGGAAGACTGGCTGGATCCCCTGACACTCGCCCAGCACATGGGGCTCTCCAGACCTTGTACCCCCCGGCGTGTACTTCAGGAGGTGAAGGCCGCTTTGCCGCCTGCTGCTTGACCTTACCTCGACCGGGTCTTGCTCGAGGTCACGCCCCGCCCACCCTCTACCCCAGGCTAGCCGGACCTTTTAATTGGACCCTTACCCCGTAGATCCAATTGACCCCCTCACCCCTTTACTGCGAGCCGGCTGCATGAACTGCAGCCGGTACACTTCCAAACCGCACCAAGGAAACATCTATACACGCTCGTGCTCCACACCCTTCATGCCCTCACCCTGGTGTCCCACCCCGACACAAAGTGGCGAGACCTTTTTCCACCTTTGGAGGGTGAGCAGCCCCGGTGGGCCAGCCTATATTCCACCTTGGTTCCGAGGTCCGTCGGGGACATCAGTTGGCGGCTCCTTCACGGAGCTGGGAGCACAGGCATGTACTTAGCACAGTTCAACCCCATCCCAGATACTTATCCCTTTTGCGGTGTGAGGGAAACCCTGGCGCACATATATTTGGAGTGTGCCAGGCTGCAGCCCTGTTCTGGCTCCTCACAAATCTTCTATTACGTTTTTGGTAGCATTTTTCCCCTCACCTTTTTATTTATGCACTCCCCATCCATGGCCTCACAAAGTTGTGGGATCTTCTAGTTAACCTCCTTCTGGCCCTGGCTAAAATGGCCATCTATAAAACCAGAGAGAGGAGGCTGGCCAATGGAGTTTCCTGTGACTGTTGGGCCGTTTTCCGATCATCGGTCCATTCACGTATCCGGGCGGAGTTCCTCTGGGCGGCGTCCACTGACTCCCTTGATGCTTTTGAGGAGCGGTGGGCGCTGTCCAAGGTTCTCTGCTCGGTGTCCCCATCCAGCTCCCTTTGTTTGACCCTTTGACTGGGGAAGAGAGTAAGGGACCCCAGCCCCAGCCATTGCTGCTGCGGATACCACCACATTAGAGGGGTCCTTTCACACGTGGGTGCACATCCCCCCCCCCCGGATTGTCAACCCCACAGCCTGCCCCTCTTGTTGGGTGCTTTCAAAGGAGGGAATTGTTGGTGACACTGGGCGTGGCGCCAGGTAACTCACGGGGGTGGCAGACCTGGAAAGTCGATGAAGCCCCCCCGCTCTGGGCCACCAGGTAACTTGGAAGGGTGGAAGACCATGAGAGTTGAGGAAGCCCCCCGCCCTGGGCCCAGGCAAGCTTGAATACTTCCCTCCCCTGAAGCTAATGAGAAAACAATTGTGATTGGTTGCTGTGTTACACATTGCATATGCTGTTGTTTTTGTTTTGTAAGTGTGTTATGCAAATAAAAACACTCTCCTGCTGAAAAAAAAAAAAAGAAAAACAACACTCTCTTGCTGCCCTCTGGCCATGCTGTATCGCAATATATATAACAGTACTTCCTTTCTGTAACCATTTGTCTATCTTGTCTATTTAGATTGTAAACTCTTTGGGGCAGGGACTACCTCATACTATGTGTTTTTATAGTACCTAGTACAGTGGGGATTGGGGCATGTAGATATTACCATAAAACAAATACATGACATAATATAGATTTAGCTATTTTTTCATGTTCCAATTGCCCATGAGAAGGTCACAACTTGTACAAATGTGTAATCTGCAGTTGCACTATTTGCTACTAATATTGTTTGTGTTCTGTAACTAGATCCCTTAAGCTTTATTGATATAAGTCCATTTGCCTAAGGGATTATCCAGAAACATTGTTATTTTACTGTTGTATGAACGATAAAATTGGCTTTTAAAGAAGACAGAGGACACTCCGTGGTCAAGATCTCTTAAAAAGGTGTTTGTATGATTTTGAAAAATAGTTTTGTGAATAAAAGGACTACTCAATAACTACTTAATAATCAGATAAACAAATCAAAAGATTCCAGGAGTCACAACTCTGTGTCTTGACCTAAGGTATAACACTGTCCCCTCAACAGGTCATGCTGTTCTAGTCTCACTAGCAGTAATAAAACATAGATTGTAAGCTCTATGGGGCAGGGATCATCTTTTTGTTGTGTGTTTGTACAGCACCTACCACTATGGGGTCCAAGACTGGAGCTCCTAGGTACTACTGCAATACAAATAAAAATAGTAATGATAATAATATGCACCTCTTTTATCTGTGGCTTTCACCTGTTTTAGTGCATACTTTGGGCTGCACATATCAGTGGAGCATATGTGACTTTAGAGAGACAGACTCATGATCAAACTCAGCTGATATGTACCAGTAGCTCAATATTTCCTCTTCCACACTGGCTCAGTTCTGCTTTCCAGCTCATTGTGGGGACAAAGTCAAGGCATGTGGAGTAGTCACACTGCAGAGGCGAGGCATCTTCCTGCACAATGACCTCCAGTGCAAGTAGTTGGCACAGGTAGGTCAGGGACTAAAGAATCTGGTTAAAAAGAGAAGGAAACCGAGAGAGAGGCTTGGAGAGAGAATTCCACAAGAATGACTGCTTTGACTCTCTGCTCCCATTGTTTTTTCAAAGGTTGGGAATAAATAGAGACAGGCTAGGTATTCTTATTGAATTTGGAATTCATGTCAAGAAAAATGCAAGTTGCATTTTAAAAAAAAACAATAAAAGGTCTGATTTTTAATCCAGGCTAATTACAAAAAAAGGGGGGGGGGGATAAAAGCCTGTTTCATGATCCTAAAACCATGTTCTCCTGCCCCTGAGCTGTTGTTGCTTTTTGTAACTAAATTGATAGTTTGTTAACTTTCAGTATCACTCTCTTTTCTTCCACCACACAAGCTAAATACAAAATGTGTAGACGGCCTCTGTGTCAGCTTTAAATATAAAATCAGAATCAAGATTTATTTAAACCAGAACTTTCCCAGTTTTTCTCCCATCTCTGGCAACAATATGAGCAAAAATAATAATAAAAAAATTGTCTGACTAAATACATACATATGTGAAAAAGGCTTTTTAATTGCATAATGCTTTTTTGCATAATGAGTTAGCAAGCCACTGGAACAGTCTCTGTTTCCCACTAATTTTATAGTATGTGACAATGCTGATAAAGAGTGATAGAGAATATTCTGGAGCACTGCAGCATGAACCAGTATTTATAATTCAGAGATGAAAGGTTCTGCATATGAAAGCTTCCACAGCTTCTCCATAGGACATTTCCATCTTGTATCAATAATGTATAGTAGCTTGGAATTCTAATTTTTGTTTCTATTGGCATACCAGTGTCAATGGGGAGAAAGGAATTAATGACATTCTTTTCAGCTTTATTGTCGCTGGACAAGATAATATTTCATTAATGCAAAGCTGCATTGTCAAGTATAAACATATGTATGAAATCAGATGATTAATTTGAAGTATAAATCAGAAGTTCTTAACACTATTTTTTAAATGAAGAGGTTTTTTAACTTTCTGTACATTTGTTTCCTACTGAAAGAAAAGGGAACAATGAGAGAAGCTCATGCTGTATTTGAATACCAGAGGAGTTCTAGCTTGATTTTTTTTAATTTTATTTTTATTTATTGATTGATTGCTTCCACTAGTTCTGAAACTCTTGATTTTGACATTTGATTTATGATTTTATTTTATTAAAAGGTTTCTGGAAATAAGTGAAAACAACAAAGAGGCTGTTGAGGCTGAGACTCCAGATTTGAATAAGGCTAAATGTTTTACAAATGTTAGCTAGTACCAACTATGTAGACATTCATGACAAAAATGCAGTAAGTGCAGTGGCTTTCTGACAAGTAAAATTGTATAAAATTAACAGGTTCGCTTTGCAATAAACCAAAGTGGAACAGAGATTCAGACGTAAAATCTGTTGTCCCTAAATTAACTGTACAGTAACTCCCACTGTTCTCATTCTTAGACCTGGGTTTTTATTACAAACTGTCAAGGTTCCTTCCCCACTCTGAACTCTGGGATACAGATGTGGGGACCCGCATGAAAGACCCCCTAAGCTTATTTTTACCAGCTTAGGTTAAAATCTTTTCCAAGGCACAAACTTTGCCTTGTTCTTGAATAGTATGCTGCCACCACCAAGTGATTTAGACAAAGAACAGGGAAAGGACCACCTGGAATCCCTATTTCCCCAAAATATCCCCCCAAGCCCTTACACCCCCTTTCCTGGGGAGGCTTGAGAATAAACAAGATGAGTACAAACCAGCCTTGGATTTTTTAGACTCAAAAAACCAATCAGATTCTTAAAAAAACAGAACTTTATTAGAAGAAAAAAATAAAGATAAAAGAAACACTCTGTAAGATTAGAATGGAAGATAATCTCACAGGCAGTCAGATTCAAAACATAGAGAATCCCTCTAGGCAGAACCTTAAGTTACAAAAAGACACAAAAAACAGGAATACACATTCCCTGCAGCATAGTGAATTTATAAGTCAAAACAAAGAAAACCTAACACATTTTCTAGCTAGATTACTTACTAACTTTAGAGGAGTTGGAGGGCTTGCATCCTTGATCTGTTCCCAGCAAAGGTACAGACAAAAGCCTTTTTCCCTCCCTCCAGATTTGCCAGTGAGGTTACCTTAGCTTCTTAACCCTTTACAGGTGAAAGGATTTTGCCTCTAGCCAGGAGGGATTTTATAGCACTGTATACAGACTTTATATTTATGACACAAACCTTTTTGGGGGGTAGGGTGAAGAGAGATTAAAGGGATAATTGATTAACATTTTGATTACAAACTGGAAAAAAATATAAAAATAACAAGACACACATTAAATAGATTAAAACTGGCTCACTGAGAGGTCTCAGATTGTTACTGTAAATGGGGAATCATTATCAAATGGATATGTTTCTAGTGCAGGTCCATCAGGGACTGGTTCTTAACCCTGTGCTATTTAATATTTTTATTAGTGACCTGTAAGAAAACATAAAATCATCACTGATAAAGTTTGCAGATGGCACAATAAATGGGGGAGTGATAATGAAGAGGGCCGGTCATTGATACACAACAATCTGGATCTCTTGGTAAACTGCGTGCACGCACACAATATGCATTTTAATATGGCTAAAGGTAATATGTAATCTAGAAACAAAGAATATAGGCCATTCTTTCAGGATGGGGGACTCTATCTTGGGAAGCAGTGACATTAGGGGGTCACAGTGGATAATCAGCTGACCATGAGCTCCCAATATAATGGTGTTGCCAACAGGGCTAATGCAATCATTGGATGCATAAGCAGGGGAATTTCAAGTAGGAGTAGAGAGGTTATTTTACCCCTGTATTTGGCATTGATGTGATTGCTGCTGGAATACTGTCTCTAGTTCTGGTGTTCACAATTCAAGAAGGCTGTTGATAAATTGGAGAGGGTTCAGAGAAGAGCCACAAGAATGAATGAGGGATTACAAAACATGCCTTATGGTGGTAAAATAAATAGATTATTCTCCTGATTCTAACAAAGAAAAGGTTAAAGGGTAAATTGATTAGTCTAGAAGCACCTTCATGGGGAACAAATATTTAATAATAGTCTCTTCAATCTAGCAGAGAAAGGTATAAAATGATTCAATGGCTGGAAGTGGAAGCTAGATAAATTCTGACTGGAAATAAGGTGTACATTTTTAAAAGTGAGAGTAATTAACCACTGGAAAAACTTACCAAGGGTCATGTTGGATTCTCCATCACTGACAATTTTTAAATTAAGATTATATTTCCCCCCTAAAATATAAGCTCTAGAAATTCCTTTAGGGAATTTTCTTCTATGCTTATTTTTAAGTCTCAGTATACTTGTTTCATCTATGCCATGTTCTTTGCCCTGTCTTTTTTTCCCTGAGATTTTTACCTACCTATCGCTCATTTTACCAACTCTGATCCTTCAATCCACTTCACCCCCACAAGTCTCTGATGAGTGAAGCACAAATATAAAAACAATCAAATTGACCTTCTGACCTCACAATATTGAAATTAGGTATAATTGCCCAGATCTTCAGCTGTAGCTTCAGAGCACACAGCACAACTGGGGAGGAGAGAAATGCACAAACATTGAAGTGAGGTAATACAGTGTGCTGCAAAGCCCCACTCATGCCTCTTTTCTGGCCACAATCCTTAAACATTAACTACATAGAGGGAGAGGGATCATTAATTTGATCTATACCATTTGAGGTGATAAGGTGATGCTTCCATCAACAGCTATCTATATGCTGGCGTTAAGGGTACTTTGTGGAAGCTAAGCAGAGCAAATCTGCCTGAATGCAAAGGAAGAATTTGGGCATATGCATTCACACATCCCTAACAGAGCTGAGACACTAATAGATTCTTCCATTCCACCCCTAAGTTGAAAACAAACAAAATGTGAGGCTCCTTTCAAACTGAAATTAAATTTTGTTTTTTCTTACCAAAACAAACAAAAACATCTCTTTACATTAAATTAAACATTTAGTTCAACCTGATTTTTTATTTTTTTTCCATTCAATTGTGAGTGTTTTACAACCTTTATTCGAATTAGCTAAATTTCAAAACAAAACACAATTTTGAAATGAAAAGTCAAAATGATTCATTTCAAAATTATTGAAACAAAATGTTATTTCAGAAACTTCAAAGCAAAATGTTTCAACATTTGCCATTTTTCCTCCATCCAAAACTATTTACCGAATTCACACATAGTCTGATGCCCTGAACAGTGAATTTTTCAGCAAGTTTACTATTTGTCTCCCGGCTCTAATCCTGAACAGTAACCAAAGTTGTAACCATATTTTGTTCATCTCTATTCATCTCAATAAGGTGCTTTTGCCTCAGTGTTTTTTGCCTCTCTGTAATACTGGTTAGTAATGTTCTTTCAAGATAAGTTGTTAGTGCTGTAATAGGTAATTCAGATATCTGTCCAGGCCTGTCTACACTTGCAAAGTGACAGTGCGGGCAGTTACAGAGAGCTCCAAAGGAAATACACGGTTGTGTGTTCACACTGACAGCTTTCTGTGCAATAGCGTGTTCCCACTTGCGGCGCTATTCGGAGTGGTGCACTCTGGGCAGCTATCCCACAGGGCTCCTCTTTTTCTTTTGCTGCTAAAACTTGTGGGAAGACGGAAGGGGACATGGGGCATCCTGGGTTCTGTCCCAATGCCCCATGATACATTGCTTCACATCCCAGCAATCCCTGTGCTTCTGTCCACATTTGCTGCCATCTTTCAATGGTTTGTGTACTGTGCGTCCTGCCCTGCCTCTTTCTGGCTGCAAGAATGGATCCTGAGCTGTTGACCAGAATGCTGCTCGCACTGACCAACACGTCACGAGTGGCAGTGGAGTTATTCCTTAAACTACAAAGGCAAGAGGATTGTGATATTGATCTCACCATGTGTAGTAGCTATGACACAAGATTGCTTGTGGCATTCATGGAGGTGCTGACCACAGTGGAACACCACTTTTGGGCTCAGGAAACAAGCACTGAGTGGTGGGATCACATCGTGATGCATGTCTGGGATGATGAGCAGTGGCTGCAGAACTTTCGCATGAGGAAAACCACGTTCATGGGACTGTGTGATGAGCTTGCCCCACCCCTGCAGTTCAAGTACATGAGAATGAGAGCTGCTCTGTCACTGAAGAAGTGTGTGGTGATTGCACTGTGGAAGCTGGCTACTCCAGACTGCTACCAATCGGTCGTTAACCAGTTCGGAGTGGGAAAGTCGACCGTTGGAGTCGTGTTGATGGAAGTTTGCAGGACCATTAATCGCATCCTGCTCCAAAAGACTGTGACTCTGGGCAACGTGCATGACACTGTGGATGGATTTGCACAAATGGGCTTCCCTAACTGCGGAGGGGCGATAGATGGCATGCACATTCCACTTCTGGCACCAGAACACCTAGTCACTGAGTACATTAATTGCAAGTGGTATTTCTCAATGGTTCTCCAGGCACATGTGGATGACCATGACATTAATGCAGACTGGTCCAGAAGGGTGCATGACACACAAATCTTTCAGAACACTGGCCTATTCAAGAAGCTGCAAGCAGGGACTTTCTTCCCAGACCAGAAGATCACTGTAGGGGAAGTTGAAATGCCCATTGTGATCCTGGGAGACCCCGCCTACCCCTTAATGCCGTGGCTTATGAAGCCATACATGGGGCAACTTGACAGCAGCAAGGAGCGGTTCAACAATAGGTTGAGAAAGTGCAGAATGACTGTGGAGTGTGCATTTGGCCATTTAAAAGTCTGCTGGTGATGTCTGTATGGGAATCTGGACATGGCCAATGACAATATTCCTGTGCGTATAGCCATGTGCAGTACCCTCCATAATAGTTGTGAAGGGAAGGGTGAAAGCCTCACTCAGGGCTGGACTGCAGATGCTCAGTGCCTGGAGGCTGAGTTTGAACAGCCAGAGACCAGGGCTATTAGAGGGGCACAACACAGGGCCATAAGGATCAGGATGCTTTGAGGCAGCAATTTGAAACTGAAAGCCACTAATATTTGTTGCTATGCTCGGGATTGCAGTGCTTGTAATGCTAGGAGGTGATTGGTGCACATAATGCAAGAAAGAGCCTTAACATAATTGTGTGTTGCTTTGCAGTGCTCTTTTTGTTGTCACTTAATAGAATAAAGATTTTTTTCAAACAAACAAAATTATTTTATTGAAAGATAACAACCAGAGGAGAAAGTCAAACGAAAAAAAATCATTAGCAGGGAGGTGGATGGGGGAATGGAAGGTCTCAAGAGGAGAAGGAGTCCCATGATGGCTACAGATTTATGTATGTCTAGGGATCATACCCAACCTTCTCCTTTGGAGTATGGGTGCTGTACTTCAGCAAGGCCAAACTGCAGAGAGATGGGTGTTGGGTGCAAGTGGGTATTGGGAGTCCACACTGCTGGACTGTGAGGAGGGAGGAGCAGAATGCTGCTGGTAGAGATTGGAGCCAGGAGGTTGATAAGAGTGTGTTGGCGGTTTGTGAGGGGGGAGGGGCACATGGGAAAGAGTTTTGCGACAGTGGATTTAAAGACTTCAAGTTACAAAGAATCCACCATATACGCTGATTTAAACCTGCAAGTGATCAATGTCCCATGCTGTAGAGGAAGGCAACCCCTCCTGCCCCCAAGCAATCTGTCCCAGGGAAAAAATCCTTCCTGACCCAAAATATTGTGATCAGTTAGACCCTGAGCATGTGGGCAGGAACCACCAGCCAGACATCTGGGAAAGAACTCTCTGTAGAAACCCAGAGTCTTCACCTGATGCTAGTATCTCATTACCGACCATTGGAGATATTTGCTGCTAGCAACTGCAGATCGGCTACATGACATTGTGGACCACATCCTCCATAAATGTATCAAGCTCAGTCTTAAAACCAGTTAGATTTTTTGCCCCCACTGGTCCTCTTGGGAGGCTGCTGCAGAACTTCACTTCTCTGATGGTTAGAAACCTTCGCCTAATTTCAAGCCTAAACTTGTTGATGGCCAGTTTATATTTATTTGTTCTGAGTTCCACATTGGTGCTTAACTTAAATAACTACTTTCCTTCCCTGGTATTTATCCCTCTAACCTATTTATAGAGAAAAATCATAATCACACAGCCTTCTTTTGGTCAGGCTAAAAAGCCAAGCTCTTTGAGTCTCATCTCATAAGGAAGGTTTTCTATTTCTAGTAGCTCTTCTCTGCACCTGTTCCAGTTTGAATTACATCTTTGTTAAACATGGGAGACCAGAATTGCACACAGTATTCCAGATGAGGTCTCACCAGTGCCTGGTAGAACGATACTAACACGTCTCTGTCCCTACTGGAAATACCATGCCTGATATATCGTAGAACCGCATAAACTTTTTCATAGCTGTGTCACATTGGCGGCACATAGTCATTCTGTGATCAACCAATACAGTCAGGTCTGTTGCCTCTTCTGTCACTTTCAGATGATAAATCCCCAGTTTATAGCAAAAATCCTTATTGTCCCTAAGTGTATGACCTTATACTTTGCACTATTAAATTTCATCCCATTTCTATTACTCCAGTTTTCAAGATCATCTAGATCTTCTTCTGTGATATTCTGGTCCTCCTCCATATTGGAAATACCTCCCAACTTTGTGTCATCTGCAAATTTTATCAGCACACTCACACTTTTTGTCTCAAGTTCATTAATTAAAAATTTTAAACAAGACTGGCTCCAAGACCAGTCCCGGAGTAACTCCATAAGTAACCTTCCTCCAGCCTGACAGTTCACCTTTCAGTATGAGCCATTGCAGTCTCCCCTTTAACCAGTTCCTTATCCACCTTTCAATTCTCAGATTAGTCCCCATCTTCTCCAATTTAGCTAAGAATTTCTCATGTGGAACTGTATCAAATGCCCTATACTGCATTTCCTTTGTCATTTCAAAAATCAGTTATCTTCTCAAAAAAGGAGGTCAGGTTGGTCTGGCACGATCTACCTTTTGTAACACCATGTAGTATTTTATCCCAACTACCATTTACTACTATATCTTTAACTAGTTTCTCTTGCAAAATTTATTCCACGACCTAGCATACAGTTGAGGTCAAACTACCAGGACTATAGTTTCCTGGATCACTTTCCCACACCCCATTTCTTAAAAATTCTTATTATATTAGAGCAATTCTTCAGTCATATGGTATGACACCTGAGTTTTCAGAGCAATAAAAATCTTTGCTATTGGGCTTGCAATTTCATGTGCCAGTTCCTTTAATATTCTTGGATGGAGATTATCAGGACTCACTCCTCCCCAGTTTAGTCCCATTAAGCTGTTTGAGCCAAATTCATGAATGACATAAATAGTGGTATAATTTACAGCAGGGATCGGCAAGCTTTGGCAGACTGACCATCAGAAGTGGTGGCCAGCAGATCCCTCAGTCATCCCACGCCACTTCCTGCAGCCACCATTGGCCTGGAACAGCAAACTGCAGCTAGTGGGAGCTGCGATCAGCTGAACCTGCAGACTCTGCAGGTAAATAAACTGTCCTGGCCTGCCAGTGGATTTTCCTGATGGGCTGAGTGCCAAAGCTTGCCGATCCTTGCCGATCCCTGATCCCGATCCTTGCTGATCCCTACACCCAGGGTTGGGTGTAGGCTGTTCAGAGGATGGGACCAAGTAATGTGACTTACAGCAATCTGGCATTGCCTGGGGACCAAATTTAGTCATGATTCTATGGGAAGTATTTTGCTTACACCGGAGCTTTATCAGACCTTTGTAATTGTTTGGGATGATAAAGCAAACTTTTATTTTCTCTGTGTGCAACATTAGAAAACTACATATGTTCTCAAAAACCCTGCTGTCCTTCCTCTCTTTCTAAAATGGTTTATTTTGACAAATTGAGTCATGCTTCCTGTTTATAAACCAGAGGTGACAAAATCCAGAAATAAACACACATAATATGGTTTAAGTGACCAATCACACAAATGAATAACAAATAACCATAGTACTCAATGTATAGGTAATCAGTAGGTTGTAATGAATGATTTCAAGACAATGGAAGAAACTCCTATAGAAACTTAAAACCACCACTAACCTTACCACTTTTTGCTCCAAGTGGAAACAACACATCCTTTAACTTGCCATTGCCAGTACAAACACACACAAAAGCCAGGCACTGTACACTTCCTTTTACTAGTGGGGCGAACAATGAAAGAAGGAACCAGACATGAGAGATGTTAGCTATGTTGCTTTATACACTATAGGAAAGTGCTCTGATAACAATACAATATAAGAACCTGAACAGAATACAATTATTTATAATTAAGGCTAGTTTATGTCACAGAGGTCATGAGAGACCTCCATGACATTCTCTGCTTCAGCCCCAGAGGTTGCAGGACTCAAGCTGACAGCCGGTGGGGTCCTGGCAGGATTCCAGCGACACACAACAGCAGTGACAAGGCGCCCCCTGCAAAGTTCCAGCGACAGATGACAGACTCCTGAGGGGGGTCTTCCTCAGACTTCCAGCGACAGCCTTGCGTGGGGGGGGTGGGGGATGCCTTGGGCAAGCAGCTGGGGTGTCCCATTTTCTCTTTGGGATATATGGTCACCCTGCAGCTCCCAGCCGCCGTAGGCAGAGGGGGAACCCCACAGCTCCCAGCCACCATGTTGGTGGGGGAAACCATGGAGCCACGGCAGCAAAAGTCGCAGACAGGTCACGGCTTCTGTGAATTTTTGTTTATTGCCCTTGACCTGTCCATGACTTTTACTAAAAGTAACAATGACAAAATCTTAGCCTTATTTATAATACACCAAAATGAGATAATCAAGGATATTTTGTGAATAACTAAATGAGAAAAAGATTTAAGCTCTTTGAATGAATTGTTTGTTGTGACTAGTTTGCCCAGACCTAAATGAAAATTGTACTCACTTACTCCATAAATTCAGTTGCATTTAGCTCTTAGGTTTTTGTTTTGTTTTATTTTGTTTTTTTAAAGGGAAAGAACTGAACAGAATTGACAGAGTAGAAAGGGGTGACCAGGAACAGCTGGGGGGGGGGTGGGGGGCGGGGAGAGAATTAACTATTAAACAGTAAGAGAGCCCAAATTCTCTCAGCTTATTATACTTATTTTAAAAGCCTATATATATATATATATATATATATATATATATATTCACAGGCAAAGCCTTTATCAGATATATAATTCATTCCTTTTCTGTTGGCAAGGCTTCCGATTTCTCAGGATCCTAGAGTCACCACCTTGGCTAGCAATATGCTAATAGCTATCCACAACTTCATCCCCCACTCTGAGTTGTATGATGCATTAAACAAATTTTACATCTAAGCTTGATATTGCTAAAAGAATTTGGAGTGTAGAATTTTATCTTTAGTGAAATATTTCCTGCAGGAATACATTATAAAAAATACATTCATTTCAATCCAAGAACATTATATTGGACCATCATGACCATAGTGCAGAGCAGAAATCTAACTTTTCTGGATCGCATGTTCTAAGTGCATGGTGGAGACAAGAAAAGGAGAAAGGGATTCACTTGCTACTCTAGCACCATCTCATGACCTGTCATTGAACTACGGAAGCTTCAGAGTAAATTCCTGATTGGCTCATCCAAATTAGGGTATGGACAAAATGTAACAGCAATAGTTGCCGCAAAATGAAGAGTTTAGAAATGCCTAGTAAATCAACTGTGACTAACCTGAAAAAGTAGATAGAAAAAGGCTTTTAGTACCTTTAGGACAATTGAAGTCTTTAATCTTTGCTTATTAGTGGGTTGCAATATGTCTGATTCACAATAAGGAAACAAATAAAAACCTAATATTGTGCCTAGATCACACAAAAAAGGATAATGTACCTCCTAGCATTGTAATAGTTTCATACCCAGTAGTTAAGCAAAAGTTGGAAAGAGAATTCATTAGATCAGACAGTATTCATATGGATCTTTGTAATTTAAAGTTACATAAATTAAACTACCATATTAATATTTTCTTTCAGAATAAGAGAATTTCCTTCATATTGGACAACTGTGCAAATAAATACTGTATCTGAGCTACTATTATATCATTAGAATTAGACCAAAATCTTTGGTGCAGTGACTAATGCAACCGTGTACTTCAATCAGATACATATGAGTAGAATATTACAGTTTGCTAGTTACCAGTGCAGTGCTATACAATATTCAGTCAGTGCTATCCTGACTTATAATTAAACCAATTCAACATTTCTTTAAAGTAAAATATGAGTCAACTAAAATATAGATAATCTCTTTTGGTGTAACCTCTCAAGAAAGCAAAAAATAACTTGAGCTTGTGTCTCTTGTTTTTCTACTTTTTGAGGTATAAATAAGGTCTGAAATAGTCACTCCTCCCAAAAAACAAAAACAGTTTTCCCTGCTTGATTTTTAAATGATAACTCAAGACATTCATGTATTACTGCAAACACCATCACTATACTTCACCAGATCATTGAGCTTCAGATCTGGAAGACTATCACAACTTGAGAACCAGTGTAATGATGACATTAAATAAGCCAAGCGAGTGAAAGCTGAGCAATAGAGGGGAGCAGAGATATTTAGACAGGGGCTGTTTAAAACTGTTTTTTGTTAGCTCTGGTTAACACCTATTTAAATGAACATTTTTGAGAATGGAAATCTTTGTTAAAGATTCAGTACTGTGACAATTAACAGTATACATCTGCTGAGATCTACAACAAGATCTCCAGGAAAACCAAGGAAGAACAGAACCAGAGTTAAAGGACAAAGAAAATAACAAAATAATCAAAACCAGAAACTCTTAAAAAGTTACCTCGGAAACAGGCACACAGTATTTAAACTTGAAAGCCATTTTGGACAGCTAATTTATTAGAAGTTCATTACAACGCAAGTTAGGAAAACTTGTCTCGATTATAATTCATAGAACTTTCTCTCAAGAACTCACTATTTTGAAAGATGTAATTGTTTGGGGATATTGATTTTAAGGAGAATTTCCTGTAAGTACAAAAATGCTATTTTTGTAAGATTAAGTTCTTGACTGAAGAAGATGAAACATTGCAATGCTGTAATGATATACTACAGGAAGAGTCAAGTACACAGCATAAATCACATAGACATTTGTCTAAACTTAATTAAATAATGCCACTCTGTCAGACTAAAATGATTAATTTATAGACTGACAAGCCAGATTATTATTTTCTAATTATTCAACAAATGAGAAACTTTGATTTACAAAAAATAATAGGAACAACACTAAAATTTAATTGTTTTGATACACACAGAGCTACAGACATAAGCAACTATTGTTTTGTGTAAGCAGCACTCAGACTTTATGAAAGGCCAAAATCCATTAATGTGTATGTAAGATCCTAACCACAGTTTCTGTTAAGAACTTTTCACATAGGCCCAAATTCCACAGCTTGGTCTGAGGCCTGGGGCCTAGCTAACAATGGACAATATATGGCTAAAGAAAAACTGGGTAAACAGGAGACAATCTTGCTTTGTTTCAACTAGATAAGTGGAGTCAGCAGAACTCCAGATGGGAAGCAGTAATTGAGTGTTCTTATCATGAGTTATAGACACACAAAGCACTGAGAAGAGCCTCAAAGTCTACTCCCTCGAGCAGGAAGGAGATCGTGAACACCCTCCCCAAATGCCAACCAGAGTTCAGGGAGAGGCCTAACATTCAGTATGAGATATGACATCCTCCCTTCCACAGATGTATCCTCCTTCACAGATGCCAACTCTAGGTCTCTGAAACAACCTAAAACAATTACTATTTGCTGTGTACTTTTCACTGTCTTTTGTTTTAAACACCCAGGAATGTACCTGTTGGACAACTGGAAGAGCTACCTCATTCTTGTGGACCCCAAAATCAGGATTTAACCTACACATTGCAATAGGAAATGTTTGAGGGAAAACACCTGTGTATTAGCAACATGTTATCCTGAGCTATGGGCGGAGCCATTATGTAACCTTTTAGAATATTGGCTTATTGTGCTAATCTTGTTTTGCTGCTAGAACCTATCCAGGGCCTCGGGAACTCCCACCCCGTTGTTTCTCTCCGCCCATGAGCACCCTATATAATCTATTGTAATCTATTTTTAGCAGTGTCTCACTGAGCCTAATAAGCAAAGGAACACACTGCCAGCGCTATGCGTAATAAACCCTCGTGCTTGACTCTGCAGGGTGTCCATTTCTATTCCTTCACTGTACCCTATATCTCAGGATGGGCCAGCTCACCCAGGTTGAAAGCACCACCTCACTTTGACCAGAGAGCTTCATTTGTGGCTGGCAACCAGGCTAGGGGCAACACCTGAGTAAGAATCCAAGTTAACTCTGCAGGGAAGACAAGCCCTCAATGGATATTCACAGGGTGCTTCAAGCCAGCAGCCTTATAAAAAAGCAGCCAGTTGCAAACCAAGTGAGCGGCGAACAGAGAGCAGGCAAGCAGGAGTTTGCTTTGGAGTTTGCTTGTGGGGGAGTTCCCACAGAGAGTTTTTGTTTGTTTGTTTTTTTGCCTTTCAGGCTTCTGTGAGCAGTAAATACAACATCTGAAGAGGCTCTTAGAAGGAAGATATTATGGATAGTGAGCAACCAGCTGCTGTGACCTGCACACGATGTGCCCTGTTTGTCTTTCTCCCAGAGGATAGAAGCAACTTCATCTGTACAAAGTGCAAGCTGGTCTCCATATTGGAAGAGAAGGTTAAAGGACTAGAGACCCAAGTATCAACCCTGCATTGCATCAGAGAAAATGAAGTTTTTTTCTGGATAGAAGTCAGTGTTTGGAGCTGCAGGCATTACATGCTGAACAATCAGAGAGGGGAGTGCAGAACGGGGGAGAAAATTGGCAACATGTGACCTCCAGAAGAAGAAAGAGGAGAACCCATGTACCCCCCAATGCAGATAGAGGTACGAAACCATTTTCAGGCTGTCTGCACATGTACTACATCGGAGAATGGTTTGGAAGAGTCATCAGAGGGAAGGGATCAGAGGGGGACCCCATCGACCAGAAGGCATGGGATTCATTGTCCTAGGGATGGGGGTTCCATGATCACCCCTCCCAAGAGGAGGAAACAGATGGTGGTGGTTGGGGACTCCCTCCTAAGGGGTATGGAGTCATCTATCTGCCATCCAGACCAGGAAACTCGAGAAGCATTCTGCTTGCCTGGAGCTAGAATTCAGGATGTGATGGAATGTCTGCCGAGACTGATCAAGACCTTGGGCTGCTACCCATTCCTACTTCTCCACGTGGGCACCAGTGATACTGCCAAGAATGACCTCGATTGGGTCACTTCAGACTACATGGCTCTGGGAAGAAGGATAAAAGAGTTTGAAGCACAAGTCATGTTCTCGTCCATCCTCCATGTTGAAGGAAAAGGCCCAGGTAGGGACCATCAAATTGTGGACGTAAATGCATGGTTGTGCAGGTTGTGTGGGAGAAAGGGCTTTGGATTCTTTGCCCATGGGATGTTGTTCCAGGAAGAAGGATTGCTAGGCAGAGATGGAATTCATCTAACAAAGAGAAAGAAGAGTATCTTTGCAGGCAGGCTTGCTAACCTAGTGAGGAGGGCTTTAAACTAGGTTCGCCAGTGACCTAAGCCTGGAGGTAAGTGGGGAAATGAGATACTGGGAGGAAACACAAGGAGGAGGGTGCAACAGAGGAGGCCTCCTGATTTACCCTGAGAAAGTAGGGAAATCAGCTAGTTATCTTAGGTGCCTGTACATGAATGCAAGAAGCCTGGGAAACAAGCAGGAAGAACTGGAAGTCCTGGCAGTAAAGGAACTATGATGTGATTGAAATAACAGAGACTTGGTGGGGTAACTCACATGAATGGAGCACTGTAATGGATGGGTATAAACTGTTCAGGAAAGACAGGCAGGGGAGAAAAGGTGGAGGAGTTGCACTGTATGTAAGGGAGCAGAATGGTTACTCAGAGCTCCAGTATGAAACTGGAGAAAAGCCTGTTGAGAGCCTTTGGGTTAAGTTTACAGGTGAGAGCAACAAGGGTGATGTCATGGTGGGCATCTGCTATAGACTACCAGACCAGGAGGATGAAGTAGACAAGGTTTTTTCAGACAACTAACAGAAGTTTCCAGATCACAGGCCCTGGTTCTCAGTCACCCTGACTTCTGCTGGGAGAGCAATACAGCAATGCACAGACAATCCAGGAAGTTTTTGGACAGTGTTGGGGACAACTTCCTGGTGCAAATGCTGGAGGAACCAACTAGGGGCCATGCTCCTCTTGACCTGCTGCTCACAAACAGGGTAGAATTGGTAGGGGAAGTAGAAGTGTGTGGCAACCTGGGCAGCAGTGACCATGAGATGCTTGAGTTAGGATCGTGAAAAAAGGAAGAAAAGAGGGCAGCAGAATATGGACATTGGACTTCAGAAAAGCTGACTTTGACTCCCTTAGGGAACTGATGGGCAGGATCCCCTAGGAGGCTAATATGTGAGGGAAAGGAGTCCAGGAGAGCTGATTGTATTTTAAAGAAGTCTTATTGAGGGCGCAGGAACAAACTATCCTGATGTGCAGAAAGAATAGCAAATATGGCATGCGACCAGCTTGGCTTAACAGAGAAGTCTTTGGTGAGATTAAACACAAAAAGAAAGCTTACAAGAAGTGGAAACTTGGGCAGATGACTAGGGAGGAGTATAAAATTATTCCTTGAGCATGCATGGGGTCTAAATATGAAGGCCAAAGCACAATTGGAGTTGCAGTTAGCAAGAGATGTGAAGGGTAAGAAGAAGGGTTTCTATACGTATGTTAGCAACAAGTAGAAGGTCAGGGAAAGTGTGGTACCCTTACTGAATGGGGGAGGCAAACTAGTGACAGATGATGTGCAAAAAGCTGAAGTACTCAATGCTTTTTTGCCTCAGTCTACACAGACAAGGTCAGCTCCCAGACTGCTGCACTGGGCAGCACAGTATGGGGAGGAGGTGAGCAGCCATCAGTAGTGAAAGAACAGCTTAAGCACTATTTAGAAAAGCTGGACATGCACAAGTCCATGGGGCCGGAATTATGCATCCGAGGATGTTGAGGGAGTTGGCTGATGTGATTGCAGAGCCATCGGCCATTATATTTGAAAAGTCTGGTGATCAGGGTGGGTCCCGGATGATTGGAAAAAGGAAAATATAGTGCCTATGTCTAAAAAAAGGGAAGGAGAACTACAGACCGGTCAACCTTACCTCAGTCCTGGAAAAATCATGGAGGAGGTCCTCAAGGAATCCATTTTGAAGAACTTGGAGGAGAGGAAGGTGATCAGGAATAGTCAACATGGATTCACCAAGGGCAAGTCATTCCTGAACAACCTGATTGCCTTCTATGATGAGATAACTGGCTCTGTGGATATGGGGAAAGCAGTGGACATGATATACCTTGACTTTAGCAAAGCTTTTGAAATGGTCTCCCACAGTATTCTTCCCAGCAAGTTAAAAAAGTATGGATTGGACTATAAGGTGGATATGAAGCTGGCTAGACCATGGGGGTCAATGAGTAGTGATATACGGCTCGAAGTCTAGTTGTCAGCTGTTATCAAGCGGAATGCCCCAGGGGTCTGACCTAGGGCCAGTTTTGTTTAACACCTTCATTAATTATCTGGATGATGGAATGGATTGCACCCTCAACAAGTTTGCAGATGACACTATGCTGGGGAAGGGGGGAGAGGTAGATACAATGGAGGGTAGGGATAGGGTCCAGAGTTACCTAGACAAATTGGAGGATTGGGCTAAAAGAAATCTGATGAGGTTCAACAAGGACAAGTGCAGAGTCCTGAACTTAGGATGGAAGAATCCCATGTGCTGCCATTGGCTGGGTACCGTCTGGCTAAGCAGCAGTTCTGTAGAAAAGGACCTGGGGATTACAGTGGATGAGAAGCTGGATATGAGTGAACAGTGTGCCCTTGTAGCCAAAAACCCTAATGGCATATTGGGCTGCATTAGTAGGAGTGTCGCCAGAAGATCGAGGAAAGTGATTATTCCCCTCTATTTGACACTGGTGAGGCCATACCTGGAGTACTACATCCAGTTTTGGGCCCCCCACTACAGAAAGGATGTAGATAAATTGGAGATAGTCCAGCTGAGGGCAACAAAAATGATTAGGGGACTGGGGCACATGACTTATGAGGAGAATGCTGAGGGAACTGGGCTTATTTAGAATGCAGAAGAGAAGAGTGAGGGGAGATTTGATAGCAGCCTTCAACTACCTGAAGGGGGGTTCCAAAGAGAATGGAGCTAGTCTGTTCTCAGTGGTGGCAGATGGCAGAACAAGGAGCAATGGTCTCAAGTTGCAGTGGGGGAGGTCGAGGTTGGATATTAGGAAACCCTATTTCAGTAGGAGGGTGGTGAATCATGGGAATGGGTTATCTAGGGAGGTGGTGGAATCTCCATCCTTAGAGGTTTTTAAGGCCCGGATTGACAAAACCGTGGTTGGAATGATTTAGTTGGGGTTGTTCCTACTTTCAGAAGGGGGTTGGACTAGATGACCTCCTGAGGTCTCTTTCGACCCTAATCTTCTATGATTCTATGAAAGCATGACCTCAGTGAAATCAATGGTAAAACTCCCATTTACCTGAACATGGCCAGGGTTTCATCCACAGAAATTGGTCACAAGTTGTGACACTTGAACAACCCAACCACAGTACCTCAGTGAAGTACTATTCAAAGTCCTACTTAACCCACTGTGGCTTCAAGATGCTGCAAAGAAGAAGAAAAATTCCCTGCTTCTCTGCCAATTGGTCCATCTGAGAAAAAAATTCTTCCTGACCCCAAAAAGGCAATAATCTAGACCCGCTTCCTTCAGATTGTGTTTCCATTCCAAGTTCTGAGTGGGTAGGGTGGGGCTTATGAATGGAGTTGAAAGACATTACACATAGAACCCATGGCAGGTTAAATCCTGGGATCTGGGGAATACTGGCCAATCAGCACGCTCACCCTGGAGCTCTCCAATGGGTGCCAGAGACTCCCAGGGGGGAAGAAGGCACCTGGTGTCCCTCAGCAAGTGCCCCCCTCCCTGACTGCTGGGACTATCCTGCTTCACCACTGGCCCCATCAAGTTCCTCCACCTATTGAGGCAGGTTTGTGGCATTTGTGCCAGAACTAAGCAGGCATAACACCCATGGCACTAGCCCATTCTTGGTCTGGCATTTTGAAAGGCTTTTCCTGCTCCACACCCACATGGCTTATGCAGGGAAATAAAGAGATTGTTACATCCCCTTGCTCCCGTGTTCATGTGTAGTGTGATCTCTGCACGTGTCGGAGCATGCCAAAAGTGTTACCACAAATATATCATTCTCTTTAAAACTTTTTTTCCCTTTCCTCTGTAGTGTCTGGTACTGGCCTCTGTTACAGACAGGATACTAGACTACAGGGTCCTGGACTGTCTTTTTGTTCTGTGTTTTACAGCACCTAGCACAATGAGGTTTCGATCCATTACTGGGACTCCAAGGCACTAAAGTAATATAAATAAATAATAATAATTGTATGTCAAAGTCCATGTTTTTCTGGGCATCTTTTCATTGAATGTTATTGATAGGTGCCCCCCCACACACACACACACCATTTTCAGTGTTCCTCCAATGAACATTTTTACTTGACATTTCAACTCTTCTTTGGTTCATTACATTTTTCAGTCTGCTGTTTCAGATATAAAGATTTGTTTCTTCTTCCACTAAATGGGAAGCTCCACAGTTATCAAAATTTGGGCTATTAAGTACAGGTTGTGTGTACATGTACCTGTATGTATCATAGACATATGCAGATCAGTGCAAGTAACTGAAAGTTTGCATTTTTAAACCAATTGTCAGGATGTTGGTTACTGATTGCATTGCAAGAGAAGAAAATGGATAGTAGGAAGTTTCTTTTCAGATAGGATAGGCGGTTGAACAGAGAGAATGAGTTGTGATTCAGGGTGATTCACACCCCGCCCCTTTGTGTATTATTTAATAATACATGGCCTTTATTTTCCTTTCTTTTGAAGGATCTGAAATCCTTTTTCAGACCTGTGATCCAAGCAGAGAAGGAAGCAGAAACTCTTGAGCAGTAACTTTGGCTCTGACAACAAATCAGTGTGTGGCTTTGATCTAGCTAAGAGTTTATATATGGCTCCTAATCACCATATTATCTGAGCCCCTGCTGAGAATATGGTGATAAGAATCAATAGCAATAACAAAGTCTTTGGTGGACTTCTCTGACATTTCGTGGGTGGAGAGGTAAAAAACTCTGATGTGGATATATTATTTGGTTTTTCTTTGTTGATTTGTTTGTGTCGTGTTTTATCTTTATTTATTTTTGGTGTGAGTAGAAGGTATTTGAGTAGACAGGGGTATCAAATATGCAAGTGTCATATTTGCTTTTGGAAAAAAGCTTTTCTCAAAGAGAAAATTTGGAGCTGAGGACATCCGGCTATGGAATAAAGCTTCCAGAGTACCTTAGACAAGTCTGAGTATCTTCAGAAAATGCTGCAAAAGTTTCCTCTTTTGGGGTGAGCAGAAGCTTTTCCATCATAGATTCAAGTTACTACCTCGCTCTTCTTCAGTTTCCCACTATATATTGGGTAATATTTTCTTTGAAGGAGTGTTGTGAGGATTAATGCTTGTAGAAGCACTTTAAAGATGAAAATGTTGAGCAAGTTCTGAGATGTTAAGTATTATTAGGGTTTATTATTATTTACTGCAACATTTTTCCATGTCTATAGTCCATTGTTTATTTTACTTTAAAACCATTTCGGTCCATGTAGCAGTCCTCACATCTGGGCCGTCTGAATGAATATTCCAAGTAAGTTTTTGTGAGGCAAGGTACTTTAAAGATATACCAGTTACCTGGCCTCTGTACTTCAGTGTAAAACAGTCTAATTAAATTTATATAAATTATTGAACGATAATATTAATAAAATATTTTAGCATTAATATGGTATCTGTTGAGAATTACAATATGTTACACTCTGCCAGCTGTTCACTCAGTGTTATATTTCCCGTTGCTGCGCACCTCTGCACAACCATGCTTTAGTGGCCACCAGTTTTTATTCATAGATCTGCTAATCTAGTCTTTCTAAAGACAGATAAATATTGCAATTAAAATTAATCCCAAAGTGTAAATTGTCATTATGTGGCACTGGATCACTTTGTGGTGAGGGCTTGTGGGGCGCCACATACCATGGATTGTATTCTAAGTTTTATTTTATCTCCCTGTGTGATATGGAGGCTAGCATATATAATGAACAGCCAGGAGACCTGGGTTCAGATCACAGCACTGCATTAGAATCATGCCCAAATTCCTTAAACCTTTTCTTCTCTCCTAACTCAAGATTACTTAACACCATCACCAATATGGCTGCCTATTCCTTCCGTTGCTCCCATGTATGCTCCTCCCCTTTTCTCTGGCCATTGGTTTGCAAGGTGTCATCTAGCTATCACCATGATAACACAGCAGAGCTCTTGGTTGCTATTTCTTTTGAAGGTTACTGAATGGAAAGGAATGATTTACAGAGTAGTGTCTTTTGCCTTTAGTCAGTAACAGTTTAGCACCAGACATTGGATGCCCCTGCACTTGCTGTGGTTTTCTGTAGACATATTAGGCGAATCCATGAAGGTCAGTTCACAGGCAGCAACCTCGAAGCTAAAATTTCAGATTGCACTGAAAATCCATGCAGGTTAAATATTGTATTAACGCATCTGGGAGAAAAATCTGAAACAGATATTTAGTGGGAAAGGAATACATGAAAAGTGGTAATGCTGAAAATGACCTAGGAATTACGATGAACAGCAAATCCAGCAGGAACCTGTGTGGGATACGGACACAAAAGTAGGCAATGTAGTTTTTTGAGTTCCTTATGCAGTAATGGTGCACTATGATTCATGCAGATCAGAATTTCTCCAATATGCAGGACACGGCATATTTCATAGCATGAGTGACCTATGCTTTGTTGCAAGATCACCCATATTTCAACAGTACTGATTTTGGTAGCATACTATTTTTTTGAATTATGCTGCAAAAATAAGAAGTTTCTAATAAAATAACAGACTCACTGCTGAGTTGATTGTGTTATTTAATTTAATACTTAATTCAATAAACCCTCTGTTTAAAATGTTTTTCCATTTATTTTGCTCTACTTCATATTTCAATTTGCATTACAATTTAATTTAATATAGTCAATACATTAAGGCAGTGAAGCAGTTGCTAGGATTAGGAGGCACAGAGAGTTTCACATTGCGGGTGGGATCAGGATTGTATGACTGATTGGGGCGGCAGTGAGGGGAGGGGCGGGGGGAGATAGGTGATCTTATTACTGGTCCTGCAGCCTGATCCATGGATTATGTATTAATTATATCGATTACTTAAGAATTTCCAGATAGCATTTTGAGATTTCACAGGTTTTTGTTCCAAGATCATGCCCAATATTATTAGAATTACTGTTTAGTTGGGAACCCTGATGTTCATGGTTGCAGCACTCACACTTTAGGAACTCTTCTGTATTTGTAAATAGTTTATTAATACATTTAGCAAAGTCACAGACACTTTAACCCAGCAAATACATAGAGATAATATAAAATGTACATCTGAACAGCCACATACTCACACCATGCCTTGCAGCACAACATTAAATGTTAGCCATTATCTTCCTTATCACCATCATCTTCCTCATCATCACCAGTGGCCATCATCTGGCAACTCCCAAGGACTACATCTCTCTTTCTTCCTGCACACAAGAAGGGATACAACTTGATAATACACCACCACTGTGATGACACCACTATGCCTAAAATATATTCATCAGGGTTTCACCTGTCTTCCTTTTTTGTATTTCCTCACCCTACTAATGTTGAGGAACCCTTCTCTACTAATCTTGGGGAGCCCTATAGGTTACAATATTAACGATCCCAATTTATTGCCATTAAGGCTAAGATTCTGTCATGGGGGTCACAGAAGTCACAGATTCCATAATTTCCAGAGACCTCCATGACATTTTCCCCTTAAGTCCCAGTGTAGCAGGGATGGAACTGTCAGCCAGCAGGGACCCTGGAGCTCTGAACCACTGCAGGGGAACCTAGAACTCAAAGCCGCCACAGGTGGCGGGGGGTGGAAGGGACTCAGCAGCTCCAGTCACTGCCAGCAGCGGGGGCCCCTATAGCTCTCAGTCACCATGGGCAGCAGGGGGTCCCCACAGCTCCCAGTTGGTGTGGGCAGCAGGGGAACCTGGAGTTCGGAGCCACCATGGATGGCGAGGATACCCCGGAGTTCTGAGCCACTGTGGGCAGCAGAGGAACCCTGGAGCTTTCAGTCACTACGGGCAGTGGAGGCCTCCACACTCCCAGGTGTCGTGGGTGGCAAGAGGCCCCCACAGCTCCCAGTCACTGGCCCTGGAGCTCCAAGCTGCCGCAGGCGGTGCTGTACCCCTCTTCCCATCCTGCAGCATGTCTTGGGCTCTCATCCCCTCCTCAGCCTCATTTTGGCACAGTTATTTTTAGTAACATTCAGGGACAGGTCACGGGCTTCCGTGCATTTTTTTTTTTTATTACTCATGACCGGTCCCTGACTTTTACTAAAAATAACATGACAAAATCTTAATTTTAATTATCATATACATCAATTTGTTGCCATGGTGCTCTTGTGGTCAGATATCTGCATATATTCCTATCCTAAAATATCCAAAAGCTGGTGTTAGCTCATGGCCCTGTGGTCATCTGATGTCATCATGTACAAATGTCTCTTTTACAGACACTACTCTCAGTTCCCCAAAACTTAGGGGTGAACTTTGGGCCATTTAAGTGTGCCTAAATTCATAGGCCTCATGTCTTATGATAGCTGCTGTAGCCAATGTATTACAGGATACAGTAAACCTGAAGCTAACGCTATGGGCTACAGTCCTGTCTTAGACATTTGCTAACATAGTGCTTCTCCTCTTTCCTTCCACCAGCAAGAGTTGGGCTTTTTGTGTCTCTGTCCTCCTTGTTGGGGCAAGGGTCACAGGGTCATCTGGGGGCTCCTAGATTATGACCAGGTTAGATTATGCCCCCCAAGATCACCATCCCACAAGGAAGATGGCAACATGAAGGGCATTGACTCCCTCTCGTAGGACACATGTCCACAGATAGCTTTCCATAGGTTCAAAATCTATCCAAAGGAAGGTTAAAATATGGAAGGGCTAGGGCAGGAGTGGGCTGCTTTTCACTGAGAGGGCTGAAGATCAAAAGGATGACTATTGAGACCCTTCTTGCCCCATGGGAGATTGCCTAGGAGCCTGAGTCTGTTTCACCTGTTCCAAGAACCTGTTTTACTCATTCCATTACCTTGGTAATATGATCCACTTTTAAATGGGTCTCAGGGCAACTGTAGACAAGGGTACTTCTTGGTAGTACTGTTCCTTTGGAGCAGTGTTGCTGGTAAGTAAGGAAAACCAGGGCAAAGAGCCAGAATAGAGGAACAGGGCCACCTGGGAATCATCCAAGTCTGAGGTAGGCCCCATGGCTCATTCAAAAGGTGTTAAATCTGCCAGAGAGCCCGAGGGAACAATCAGGGGAGGAACAATGTGTGGGGATCTTCATACAGATTTCCTTCTCCTGCAGCTTTTACCATGAGCAGGGGACACCCTGGCCATAGGTTTGGGGATATGAGAGTATCTTTCCAATTCCATAGGTCTATTCATCCAATGCTGCCTGCTATGTTTGAGATGGGAATATTACATCTTTTCTTACCTCCAAGGTTCTAAGGATATATACTTTATGTGATTAGGGAAAAAAATGTAAATTGTTTCAATCCTTTTTCCTGATGAAGAAGAAAATCCTGTTTGAAAACACCGATTTATATGTGGACTAGAAAAAGAAGCCAAACAGCTTTTGGGACATTCGCCAGATAAAACAGCCCAATTGCAAAATATAGAGCACGGAAAATGCACCTTCAGTATGATTCCAATTTTCTAGCAGGAATACATATAGTAGTGTAAGGAGCATGGACAACATGCATTCCCAAGGGAAAGGACTCAATCAGGAGCTTTTGGAATTCAAGCAGAGAAAAATAAATAGCTCTCCAAAATGCCAGCTACAAACAGCAACATGGTAATTGAAAGCCAAACCACAAAAAGCCCCAAATAGAGTGATAATAGTAATGGCACATGCCCAATACATAGGCCTCAGTCCTGAAGATATAACCCACTAGCAAGTGTTTGTGTGTTACAAGTCTCCCTCTGTGCCAATCAGCAGAGAGTACGAGTTGTTATAACCCAAAACTAGAGACTTGACTATAACAGCTGATGCTTTTATCTCTGGAGGGCCCTGGCCCTGGCTGAAGCCAGATAAATTCAGACTGGAAATGAGGCATAATTAGACATTGGAACAATTACTGAGGATTGTGGTGGATTCCTTAAAATTGGCATTTTTTTAATCATTTTTTTTTAAATAAATATGCTTCCATTCAAAAGGAATTATTTTAGATACATTCTATGGACTATGTTATACAGAAGGTCAGACAAGATGATCACAATGGTCCCTTCTGGTCTTGGAATCTATAATCTATGGTCCAAGCTCTGCTGTGCCGGCCAAGAGGGCAGTAGTCATACAAGCACACAAGTGCATAATGTTTCTCACATGTTTAGTCCCACTAAAGTCAATATATTTGTTTATACATAAATAAAGTTACACATCTGAGTAACTATTTACAGGTTCAACACCATTGCAGGTAAGACTTACACCTATATGCACTAAAATGTCTGGCCTTTTTAAACAATTAATTTAAAAATATCCATAAAAACTTCCTTGTACATTATGCTGTATGTACCAGTTCATATTAGAGTTGGTTGAACAACAGGATTTTTCCTCTCCCTTCTAGCTCCTCTACTTTTTGGCAAAAAATAAAGAAAATATTCAGTCAAAACCATTTTTGGTTTTTTTCTTTGACAAAAACAAAGACTTTTCACAGAAATCAGATACTTTTTGCAGAGTTTTGTTTCCTTGAAAATCAGTTTTGATGGAAAATTTTTGTTCTTCTCGAGCTCATATGATTCACGCTTTACCTCATTAATTTCACTGATAAGGTCTAGCTGGAGTTTGTTTGCTTTTAGATACATATTATGGGGTGACATGACTGGATTTTTTGCCACTGGATTTGACAAAAGAAGTAAGCGTAGGAGAACTGCTGCAACAGTACTGACCACCTTGTTCTGTGTGTGTGTATTTTGATTTTTATTTAGTTATATTGGGGTTAATTTACAGTAATCTTTAAACAGCCTACCTGGTGCCACAACGAAAGCAGCCTTGCCATGACAATGTTTTAAAAATTGCACATAATGGAAGTTGTTTTAATAGTACTTCTTTTGACATATTTGGCTCCCATTTTGATGTTTCATGTATTTCAATATTGTTTGACAAATGTAAAGATAAGCACTGTAACGAAAAGGTTATTCTGCATCTACAGACCATAATTTAAAAATCAAACATCTAATCCTTTGAGTCTGAAAGTAAAACAGTTTTCTCTTAGAATAATGTTTTCTCTTTTTGTTCATTTTTACAATTTGAATGAACACCATTTAACTTCAGAGGTGCTTGTGAACAACATCAAATAAGGACAAAAAGTTGGATCCTGGATTTCTTGTGCACCAAGACTCCCACTGAAGTCTAAAATAGTAGATAATAACAGGGCAAGATTTTTTTTTCTCTTCAGTACAGTACCATGTTTTTAAAATCATGACGAACATATGCCGAAAAGGAAATTATTCCCCTCCCGGAACAAAAGAAGGATATTTTGAGGAAACAGGACAATCTAGGGCAATGGTCCCCAAACTGTGGAGTGCCCCCTTAAGGGGGCATGGAGGAATGCCCAAGGGGTGCAGCAGGCTCCAGGCCAAGCCCTCTGGTGGGAAGAGGGGGAGAGGGAGCGCTACCCAGCTCTGCTCTGGCCCCAGATCTGCTCTGGCCCCACTCCTGGTCCCAGCCCCTTCTACAGCCCCAGCCCCTTCTACAGCCCCAACTCTGCTCCTGGCCCCTGGTTCTGGCCACAGACCTGCTCCTGGCTGCAGCTTGACCTTCTGCCCCTGCCCCACAGCCACGTCTCCACTCCTGTCCTGGGGTGGTGCAAACACATTCCATTACTGGTAAGGGTGTTATGCTTATAAGAAGCACACAGGATCTTTTTCAGGGGAAAAGGCAATACACCATATTTATTGAAGATACAACAATTAGCATATTCATTCAATCACACCACACACTGTCCCGCCAGTCAGTGTTATAGTTACCAGTCCAGAGTCCAGATCAATCTAGTGGCCAGCTAGGTTGATCATGGGTAGGGAGGAGCTGGGTTCTGTCAGTCACGACACAATGCTCTGGGGAAGTTTTAGCAGGACGAACCCAAAGTTTCATGGCAAGACACCCTGTTTATATAGTGATTTTCCTTCATTGGGACCAATGAGTCATGCTGTATTCAATTGTTGTTTGACGAGTGCTTACTTTCTTAAATCGTCCTTCTCATTCTTTATCACAGCTATCTTGTCCCCATTGATAGGTGCCTGTCTCAGCTTTAGAGTTGTCAATCTGCCCTCCTCTGACATTTCAATAAGGGCATGTTGCAGCCTCCTGACACCCTTGGTCTGTTTCTAGTTCCTCCCTCATACATCTTGCTCAGTGATGGCCTTCACACTTCTCTCTTTACACATACATTCCTCATTCACACAGAAAACAGAATTAATTTACATAGAACATTTTGAACAGGAACATCAAATTGCAATAAACAAGAAAACAATCATCGTATTCTTTTACTTATTTTAAAATGCTAATCCTACAACAAAATAGTGACCTTAAAACGTCTGTACTCCCTTGAAATCAGCCCAGACACAGATTCTGGCTGATGCATCTTTACCAAATGGCCCATTAGGCCATTCCTTTCTTCTATTCAAAAAGGGTGGCTGGAAGGATATGATCAAATCATACACCAGTACATTTAATACATGCTACATTATTATCTCATTATTCTTTATCCTTCATTCTAAATCATAGAAAACACAAATAAAATCCTACTACTACAGGGGGACGGGGGTAGGGGAGCTGACAGAAAAAGTTTGGACACCACTGATCTAGTGATTAGAGCAGAGCCTATGATCCAGAACTCTGTTAATGATCTACTAAATGATCTATTATGTGATCTTATTGGACAGTCACTCATTCCACCTCTTTATATGCCTGATCCATAGCCCACTGATTTTAAAGGGAGTCCTTTAATGGACTTCAATGAGCCTTAGATTCCTCCCTCTCTCTCATTTGATCATCTGTAAAATGGGTATGAATATAATACTATACTCAAAATTTGGGTCTTAATTCAATAATGTGTTTAGAATGCTTTGAGATCCTTCAATGAAACAAGAGTTGAACTAAAGTATTTTTATTATTAACAGAAGATTACAGGTGATTTGATTTATGTATGTATATTCAAGTTTCAATGAAAAATGTTCCTGGGATCTTTTGTATCATATGATCCTATAAACAGCTGCAAAGTTTAGCCCACTGTTGCTCTGTCATGCAGTGAACTTTCAGTTTTCATAATTATTTTTTCTAGATCTTATGGTTGTAACAGTAACCTTCCAAACATGAACTGAATATAAAATAATGTAGTCATGATGCTTACCGAAATGTTCAGGTAGCCTGAAACAATTAATCAGACACAGGTTTTAACACAGCATTGAGATAAATGGCAGTTGACTCTGAAAAAAGGATGTGAAATTATCAAAAAAATTAATTGTGATTAATCTCAAAATTATAAAAAAAAATTGTGACTAATCGCAGTTTTAATCACACTGTTAAACAATAATAGAATATTTTTTATTTAAATATTTTGGATGTTTTCTGTTTTCTACAATTTCATATATTTCAAACTTGTGTAGCCAGCATTGCAAAGTATTTACGTGCCAGATGGGCTAAACATTTGTATGCCCCTTCATGCTTCGTCCACTATTCCAGAGGATGTTTCCATGCTGATGACACTTGGGGAAGAATTATATGTCTCCTGCTGCATGGTTTTACCTTCCTTCTGCCATAAATTTTGTGTTATGGCAATCTTGGATGACAACCCACCATATGTTGTTCGATTTAAGACAAGGTGTGGAACATGTTGTCAAAAGTTTTAAAAGAGCAACACTCTGATACAGAAACTACAGAACCCAAACCACCAAAAAATCAACCTTCTGTTGGTGGCATCTGATTGAGATGATGGAAATGAATGTGCATCGGTCTGCATTGTTTTAGATGTTATTGAGCAGAACCTGTTATCAGCATGGAAGCATGTCCTCTGTAATGACAGCTGAAGCATGAAGGAGCATACAAATGTTTAGCATATCTGGCATGTAAATAACTTGCAACGCTGGTTACAACAGCACCACATGAACACCTGTTCTTACTTTCAGGTGACATTGTAAATAAGACGCAGACGGCATTATCGCCCTTAAATGTAAACAAATGTGTTTGTCTTAGAGATTGGCCTGAACAAGAAGTAGGACTGAGTAGACTTGCCAGCTCTAAAATTTTACATTATTTTGTTTTTGACTGCACATATGTAACAAAAATATCTAAATTTGTAAGTTGCACTTTCATGATAAAGAGATTGCATTATAGTACTTGTATGAAGCGAATTGAAAAATACTATTTCTTTTATCTTTTTACAGTGCAAAAATTTGTAATAAAAAATATAAAGTGAGCACTGCACACTTTGTATTCTGTGTTGTAATTGAAATCAATTTATTTGAAAATGTAGAAAAACATCAAAAATATTTATAGTAAATTTAAATTGGTATTCTATTCTAGTTAAATGTGTGATTAAAACTGATTAATCATGATTATTTTTAATCGAGTTAATTTGTTTTGAGTTAATCAGTTGAGTTAAATACATGGATTAACAGCCCTAATCTGAAATTTATGAAATCAATAGAAACTTTACCGTTAGATAATTTCATGGCTGATCATTTAAATCAGAAGTATGTGATCCATCCTGACTGGATGCAATGGTGATAGTAGGGCTGCTAGTTGTTGTAAGGGAGTTCTGAGGTAGGAAACTAAGATTTCAAGCCCCTCCCTTCCTAATAAATTAAGGTTGCTTCTGACCCAGCTCAAAAACAGTAAGTAGGTATGTATCCTCTCCCTAAAATGTCAGCTATCTCCTGGGTGCCAAAAACTAGCCCTCCTTCAACATCTTCCCAGGTGACAATTGTTGCCTACCCAGCTGCCAAAATCTCTGGCTTCCTCACAACAAATTCCAGTTATGCATTTTCAGTATACATTCTGAAGTGTTTCAAGAGCTGAAAATCTGGGGGGCAACAGATAAAGATATTTTAATATCAAAGCAAACACAAAGGTCTTGATTGGAGGTCTATGTACATTTTCCCCATATGTTCTGATCCAACGTATCTTTGATGTGAGCTGGGAGCACTCTGAGCAATTTCAGTCCCTCTTCTGCTGCAGCTGTTCATCAGCACCCCCTCTGGATCCTCACTGCATCACAGTGGAGGCATTATCCGATTAGGGTGTTGGGATTTGGGAATCTCACAGAGAGCAGGGCAGGAACACAACTGGCTGTGCCTGAGCTTAGAGTAGTGCCTAGCAAAAGTTGGGTCTCCTCCCCACACAGTGTAATCAGCGAAACATCCGAGACAGGTGTGGAAGGGAGAAGCTGACAAATGACCACCAACCAGCAAAGGCTCCTTAACTTCTCCCAGCCCTAGTGGAGGTGGGCACAACGTGGGTTGCTCTAACTACCAGATCTCGCTATGGCCCTCAAGGGACAGTACACTATCTCAGAGACAGCTGAGCACAGTGTGCTCCAGCTACTACCCCGCTCCATGTGGCAGGGACTGTGGTGAGGCAGGTGCAAGCATTTGGCTATGCTGAATCTACATCCACTGAACAGTCTTCAACAGGGAGCTTGTAGGTAGCTTTCAAGTCCACTCCCTTTGTACTGCATGAGTAGGACAAAGGAGGCAGAACAGAGCTGTTCTGCCTCCTTTGTCCAAAAGTATTTATTGTAGCACTTTCACCTTTCTTATATAGCATGTTCAGCCCTTGGGCTGACAAAGATGGACATTACCAATATTAGTAGTTTTATTGCTTACAGAAGTGTTGCAATGGATACCATCAGGTATATGGGAAAATAAGTAAATAAGACCTTATAGGGACTCTCCACAGATATGTACAGGTAGTTTTGTTGTACCATATCCTATCCCCTTTGTCTCTCCATTAATCATATACGAACTGATCAAAACAGTATCTGTGTCCTAGAGAGCTTTCAAGTGTTCCATCTATGGATAAATAAGAAGAACAGATGAATAAAAACCAACTACCTCTCCCGGGGTTACTCCCCCATTTGTGAGTTACACTTGCCAAGTGTCCTATGATGCTGATCCCCCCCCCCCACCAAGTATAAATACAGAGGTTGAAAAAGATGCTACCTGTAATTGACATTTCCATTGGATTCAATAAGCCACTCTTGGCTTCAGAATAAGAAATTTAATGTCTGTACACCTCAGATTACGGTTCTACTTCTCATCAGTATGTCCTTGTAGCCATGTTATAGTATTCCAACTTCAATAGTTGTTGAGATGTTAGTGTCATCATAATAGTATATGAAAATCACATTTCCAGTCTGGGTCATCTCAACTGTCACAGAAATGCAGGCATATATTTTTAAACTACTTTCAGTGAGCAAATACAATGCCCTTCTGTCCCCCATATAGCTTTATTTCAGGGCATAGTCTGTGTGGTATGTAGCTAAAGCTCATGCTCAAATAAATTGGTTAGTCTCTAAGGTGCCACAAGTACTCCTTTTCTTTTTGCGAATACAGACTAACACGGCTGTTACTCTGAAACCTGTCATTATGCAAGGCACTGCATTTAGCCGTATGGAGTGGAAATCTATCAACTGCATGAAAAAACTTGTACAGATACAGACAGACATCATCTTCCTTTCCAAATGGAAACAAATGGACATCGTACCAAAAGGACTGAAGGTAAAAAATCCATTACAATCTACATACCACACAGACTATGCTGACAGCTTGTGCCACACGCTCTCAAAGAAACTGCGGAATCACCTGATCAACATCCTCTACAGCAAACAGGGAAAGATTAAGAATGAGCTCTCAAAAATGGATACTCTCATAAAAAAACAACCTTCCACACAAACTTCCTCGTGGCTGGATTTTACTAAAACTAGACAAGCCATTTACAACGCATACTTTGCTTCTCTACAAAAGAAAAAGGACACTAAACTTTCTAAACTACTACATGCTACAAGGGGCCGCAGCAATGGTTCCCTCAACCCACCTAGCAATATTGTTAACCTATCCAACTATACTCTCAGTCCAGCAGAAGCAGCTGTTCTATCTTGGGGCCTCTCCTTCTGCCCCTCCACCCCCACGAACATGATACAGTTCTGTGGTGACCTAGAATCCTATTTTCGACGTCTCCGACTCAAGGAATATTTCCAAAATACCTCTGAACAACATACTAATCCACAGAGGTCTCCCTACCAACATTACAGAAAGAGGGATTCTAGATGGACTCCTCCTGAAGGTCGAAACAGCAGACTGGACTTCTACATAGAGTGCTTCCGCCGACGTGCACGGGCTGAAATTGTGGAAAAGCAGCATCACTTGCCCCATAACCTCAGCCATGCGGAACGCAATGCCATCCACAGCCTCAGAAACAACTCTGACATCATAATCAAAAAGGCTGAAAAAGGAGGTGCTGTTGTCATCATGAATAGGTCGGAATATGAACAAGAGGCTGCTCGGCAGCTCTCCAACACGAGTTTCTATAAGCCATTACCCTATGATCCCACTGAGAGTTACCAAAAGCAACTACAGCATTTGCTCAAGAAACTTCCTGAAAAAGCACAAGATCAAATCCGCACAGACACACCCCTGGAACCCCGATCTGGGATATTCTATCTACTACCCAAGATCCATAAACCTGGAAATCCTGGGCGCCCCATCATCTCAGGCATTGGCACCCTGACAGCAGGATTGTCTGGCTATGTAGACTCCCTCCTCAGGCCCTACGCTACCAGCACTCCCAGCTACCTTCGAGACACCACTGACTTCCTGAGGAAACTTCAATCCATCGGTGATCTTCCTGATAACACCATCCTGGCTACTATGGATGTAGAAGCCCTCTACACCAACATTCCACACAAAGATGGACTACAAGCCGTCAAGAACACTATCCCCGATAATGTCACGGCTAACCTGGTGGCTGAACTTTGTGACTTTGTCCTTACCCATAACTATTTCACATTTGGGGACAATGTATACCTTCAGATCAGCGGCACTGCTATGGGTACCCGCATGGCCCCACAGTATGCCAACATTTTTATGGCTGATTTAGAACAACGCTTCCTCAGCTCTCGTCCCCTAAAGCCCCTACTCTACTTGCGCTATATTGATGACATCTTCATCATCTGGACCCATGGAAAAGAAGCCCTTGAGGAATTCCACCATGATTTCAACAATTTCCATCCCACCACCAACCTCAGCCTGGTCCAGTCCACACAAGAGATCCACTTCCTGGACACTACAGTGCTATGTGTTTGTCTCTGTCTGAGGGGTTGGAGCAAATGTGGTTGTATCGCAGAGCTTGGCTGTAGACGATGGATCGTGTGGTGTGGTCAGGGTGAAAGCTGGAGGCATGCAGGTAGGAATAGCGGTCAGTAGGTTTCCGGTATAGGGTGGTGTTTATGTGGCCATTGTTTATTAGCACTGTAGTGTCCAGGAAGTGGATCTCTTGTGTGGACTGGACCAGGCTGAGGTTGGTGGTGGGGGGATGTGAGAAAACCTGGATTTGTGCAGGAAATAGCCCGACTTGATTATGTAAAGAGTTGTCACTTTGGATGGGCTAGCACCAGCAGGAGAGTGAATTTGTGTGGGGGGGGTGGAGGGTGAGAAAACCTGGATTTGTGCTGGAAATGGCCCACCTGATGATCACTTTAGATAAGCTATTACCAGCAGGACAGTGGGGTGGGAGGAGGTATTGTTTCATATTCTCTGTGTATATATAAAGTCTGCTGCAGTTTCCACGGTATGCATCCGATGAAGTGAGCTGTAGCTCACGAAAGCTCATGCTCAAATAAATTGGTTAGTCTCTAAGGTGCCACAAGTACTCCTTTTCTTTTTGCGAATACAGACTAACACGGCTGTTACTCTGAAACCTGTCACTATATATTTGATCTATCAGTCTTTATTCTCAAAGGGAACCTGCACAACACACTTTCAAAAGACAAGACTGGGAGCTTAAATTCATAACTTTGCTAGACTTTGAAACTCATAGTCTTAATAAAGACACTGGATGTATGGTTTATTACAAAAATCTTTTCATCCTATGACTGCAGATGTGTTCATGGGCCACTTCGCCTTTAATGGTCCCTTAAAATATCTATCAACTACTTATGCTAAACTATCAATTTGATCTTGTATTTAGCTGTAATATTCTGAGTCCCTTTCCCAGAGTGGAAGAAAAGCTCTGTGAAAACTAAAACTTGACTCTCCCTGACAGAATTTGGTCCACTAAAATATATTATCTCACCCATCTTGTGTTTCTAATATCTTGGGACAGACATGGCTACAACAAGACTTCATACATATAAAAACTCAGGAACATGGTTAAATAGCTTCTTCATCTAAGTCCTTACTAGGTATGCCTACACAGCAGTTAGACATGAACCTCCCAGTGTGGGTAGACAAATGCATGCTAGCAGCATGGCTGTTGTGATATGAGTGGCTAGGCCAAGTTTCCACTGGTCTCACAGCATCTGTACTCCTACTTTTACTGCTCTAGTTCAAGCCCCACTAGTGCTCGTCTGTCTACCCAGGTTGGGAGGCCCACTTCCAGTAGTAGTGAGGACATACCCACTGAGACTCCCTCGGCTTAACTCATGCTTCAGTTTTAAGACCCCCTTTTCCCCACATCTCCGGAGACATGGCTTTCTGGGGTCAGTTGTGTTTTGCAACTATACTTATTTTATTATGTGTTATACATAATATTTGATAAATATATTTCAATGTACAAGATGCCCATATAGGTCAGTTAATATTGCATAAAATATAATGACTTTCTCCTCATCCTCTTCTCATTTTGTATAAAAATGAATTCAATTGTATAGCAGTACGATGAAAATGTGAATGAATTGTTTAATGGCTACTTTATTTTAGAAATGTTTGCTCTCATTTAAATAATTCCAGTTATGAAAATACTTCCAACCGAGCTAATTTTCTTTAAAATATTCAAACTACTGTTTAAGGAAACTTTGAATAAGTTTAAATTGCTGTTTGTATTTTTAATAGAGCTCCATAGCACTATTAAAATGACACTGGGCAGTGTTATGATAATAATTATTTTAAAAACCATTTTAAAAGCCAGTGGGTAACATGCCTGAACAATCAGCTATTGTATCAAGAAAAATTAAAGTCATTTTATTTTTAAAATACATCTTCGTACCATCTCTAAAAATCATTGGCATTTTTTTTATTCAAGTAGAAAGGAGACTTCAATAAACTTAAAAGCTGCATGAAAAGTTTCAGATATCTTCATAAGGAACGATGGGCAAGGAAACAGAAATATCTTGGGCGAAAAAAAAAGGAGCATGAATTAGCAAGGACACAGTTCAATTCCTACTGAAGTCAGTCGAAGGACTCCCATTAACTTCAATGAGAGTTGGTTCTGGACTCAAGCTTGCAAACTACTAATACCCTAGGTAATCAAAGAACTGAAAACATTATCTTACCTAACATGAGCTGCCAATAGGACCATCAAATGAACAGGAGTTAACTTAAAGGCCTTGAAACCAACTGCTAGACCCATAAAAACAATGAAGGGAACAGATGCAACTGCAGCTTCCTCATAACAATATTTTCCAGAGCATTTTTATTGTTGCAGAAGTGTTGTAGAATCTATTAAGAATCTGTGCCAGTATCTGGTTCAGAAACAGAATAGATTCCTCTTAAACAGCAAAAGTTGGAAGGAGTAAACAGTAAATCTCTAGTCCCTTCTCCAAAAATAAACCCCAAAATAATACAGCAGGAAGACCACCTCTGTGCTAATTGTGCCCATGTCTGTCTAGCAAGCAATTTGACTTCTATGTAATCAGTATCTTCACAGACAGTATACTCATTGTTTCCAACTGTGGGCTGCTTATTCATGTAGGCAAGTAGAACTGGGTATGAAACTAGTTGCCTGTGCCATAAAAATTTTAGAATTCTTTTTCATTTTTTTTTGTTTTGCACCAGGATAAAAAAAAAAAAAAGACACTTCCAATTTTGGAAGAGAAACAAAGGCCACCCACCACTACCTGCAATAATCAATATCCCATTGGTTAAGGCAGTCATCAGGGATGTAGGAGACTGAGGTTCAAATCCCTGCTACATCTGATTCATAGTGGGGACTTACACCTGAGTGTCCTAGCTCAGTTCCCTACCCACCAGCTTACTAACTATTCCAGGTTCAATTTCTCCTATAAGAGATGTTTCACTCGTATAAATAATTAAATATTAACTGGGTGAGAGGGGGACATTGACTCTATAGCCCCTGGAATGTTTGTTCAAAAACTTTTGGTTTTCTAACAAAAATGTTTCATCACAAATTCCTCATTGACTAGCTCCAGTGGTGAGTATCTACCAGTTGTCTCATGGAATGCTTTCTAGATTTTATTGTTGGAACACCTCCTATACTTCCCTAAGTACTAAAAGCCCCAACTGCCCACTCCCCAACCATCAAAAACACTCGCTTTCCATCTGACAAAGATATGTGTAACAGTGCCACTTGGTGATGTCTGTCACGAAAATGTTATAGCCTTCTTTTTATTTAGATTGAATTTAATAATTCTGTATTATATTACCATGGGTTCAGTTCCTGTTGCCACAATTTCAAGCTGAACAGAGTGAAAATCACCTGTGCTGCTGTTGCCGGCACCCAGTGCCGAGAGGCTGAACAACAGCTTGAGTTGGTTCGTTACCCGGTGTGCTACACCCAAGAATCACAACGGGGTGGAGAAGCAGAAAAGTTTATTTGCAGCTGCAAAAAGGTACAGGGAGAATAAAATCTGAAATCCTGCACACAGAGCAGGAAGTTACACAGGATTTTATACATCCTTTTTCCCAGCATACTTATCCAATAGCAAGCTGCCCCAAGTATCCATATAGCCAGCCAATCCAGTTCCCAGCTAGTTCCCTGATTCTCTGTATCATTTGTTAAACTATACATAAAGCTGCTTTATTCAGCATTGTTCTTCCATATCTGCCCTGTTTGGCCTTGCTTAGTTTCAGGCAGTCTGACTCCACAGCATATTGTTGCAGATCCTCAGCATAACTGCTGTGTAAGCCTCCAGGTGGGGGGGCCAAGGACACTTGGGCCTAGTACGCAGAGCTGCTGTGAGTGCCTCCAGGCGGGAGGGGGGGCCAAGGACACCTGGGCCTAGTGCGAGGGGGCTTCATCGACACTCGTGGTCTTCCATCCCCTCGAGTTACCTAATGGCCATGCCCCAGTGTCCCCAACACTGTTTTTCTCAAATTTGGAGACGCTAGAAACACATGAAGTTCAAGTATTGTGACCACAGATACAATCACAAGTACGAAGTCTTAGCTGTACTACAAGTTTTATTAAACCAATAAGTCAATTTAAAATTACCCATACATATAGAAAACCTACAAAAAACACATGCAGTGTCTAAGACTGTATTTACACTCACATCCTCAAAGATATTCTAGGGTCTGAGAGATCTCTCAGACAATCATTGATAGAGGGATGGTTCCCATAGTGTTGTCCCATGGGGACTTCCCACTTTTACCCAACCAGGGAACCTCTTATATTATTGTTCTGACCATACCTAACATCTTATGCATTTGCATGAGGGTTTCCACCCTTTCTTCCTTATTTGTACTTATTTTATTGTGAACAGTATGGATAGACATAATAGTGGTAGATGTGATGGAATCGATCATTCAGTGTAAATAGGAGACTAGTACAATACTTTTTTTTCCTATTCTTAGGCAATGAAAAAAGTTGAGGGGAGAAATGGGATGGAAATTGCATGATTTTAATATGTTTTAGATGTGGGTCATGCCTTATAATATTAAAGAGTTCAGATTAAAGTCTAAAAAGAGGGAAAGAAAGCAGTCTACTCTTGTCTCAGAAATAGTTAAAAAAACTCATTAGTCAATAGGGATGCCTCAGCATTAGGACCTTAATACAGCAATATGTAACATCTGCAAATTATTGATCCCACATCTAAACTACTGCAAGGTACAACACAGAAAGAGTCACATCACACTAGAATCCATTCTCGATAACTATAATGCAAAGATGAGCTCTGGCATTTCTTGTCTCCCTACACTATAAGACATGCAAGGTTACCCTAAGAATAAGATAAATCCTGAGAGGGACTGCTGAGCCTCTGAAATTTTCAATGATTTTCACTGGGAGCTTGAGTACTCAGTAGCTTTTAGGATTTGGCTTTTAATGCCAACTATTCTACCACTAAATAAAATAAAATCAGACTAATACTGTGGACTATTAATTTGCAGGATGCCTAATATACAAGGGGGATTCTGAGTTTTTTTTAAAAAAAGGTTTGTTAATGCCAACCATTCTATCACCAAATCAAATAAAATCAATAGTTTCTCCCCAGTTCAAATAATGTATGGCTTCCTCAATTTCTTTAGGGGCAACATCAGTGACCAGTGCTATCTTCTCATCTTTAGCTATGGCTGGGATCTTTAACATATTAAGATATATTCCAGTACTTGTATTATCTTCATTACACTCAAGTGTATATAATTGCTGGGGGAAACAGCAAAACCAGTCACTGCCTATTCATATTGCTTTCCTAATATAGGAATTGGCTCCCCTTGTCTGCATCCTATAGATAAAGAAGGGAAGTGAATGCTTCTTAGAGCTCCTGGGCAGGTATCTTTTTAAGAGGACCCCTACATAAGTCCCCTTTTGCTGCTTTGGTGGTGGGGAGGAAGGAGTTTGTTCTTGTGTGGTCCTTACTTGTGCTTCTGCTGTTTGGCACAAGTGAGGACTGCACAAGGGCATGATCCAGCCCATTGTTTCCATGTAACTTTACATTTCAGACTAAAATTAAAGTAATCTTTTTCTTGCAAATCGAATAAACTCAAGGAACATTATTCCGTTGCCCCCTTCCATTGACAGCCCTAAAGAATGAGAGATTTTTGTTAGACAAAGTGGATTTATAGAAAGCTAATGCATCGTTATTTTGTATTTTTTGTATTTTAGAGTAGCCACAAGAAAGCCCCACTCTTCATTAGCAATACATGATAAAATAAAGACCCCCACCCCCTTTGTGTACTAGGAATCCTGCCAGGATTCATCATAACCATTTTTTGCACAATGAAAAATCTAATGCAGCTATAGTGGTGAAGATTATCTGTTATTTGTTGTGTAGGTGAATAAGTGTTCCAAGCAATAAAGGGTTGAGTGTATGGTGCTTCCTTAACTAAAGCTTAAATCAATCTGAACTTGTTAACATAATTGCTGAATCTTCAAGAAGACATTGAAGGTGTGTGTGTTTAGGGGAAAATGTTTCTTTCATCTCTGCACAGCTGTTGGTGGGATTTAATAGAGATTCTGGTGGTCTCATTTGTGACAGCAAAAGCCATGGAAATCCCCTCTGTTCAGTAAAAGGAATGTTAATAGTGTCAGTAATTGTGTTCAAAATTAATTTTCCCATTATAAGCGAAGAAAGATTCCAGGGGTTTTGCACTTGTCACAAAGTAGTCCTGCTAAAAAAAGAAATTCAGCGGAAAAGTAAAACTTACAATTCTGGCTGAAAACATTTAATACTTAATACAATATTAAGTATAGTATAGACAATCAGGGAGTTTGTAGAATATTTTAATTTAAAAAGAGAAAATAATTCAAATTTAAAATAATGTTTCTTAATAGATCATGCTTTAATATACTACAGTAAAGGCATAAAAGTAAATCTCAAATAGAAGAGGACCTAATGTTAATCCCATTCAAATCACTGTGTTTTTGCTATTGTCTTTATTAGGAATGCATCAGGCCCCAAATTTGTAAAAGCATATTCTACAATGGAACATAGTGTTCATGACTCAACAATTCAGCATATTCACCTGGGAAATTCTGTACAGTAAGTCATCAGTCACACTAAATCTGTGCTACTCCCTCATTCTGCCACATTACTTAAGAAAAATGAGTGACTAAAGCTGACCAGAGGACAACAATTCCATTTCACAGCAGCTTTCAAATTTTTAAAATATGTTTCTGTTCCATATTCGAATGATACAAAAACCTTTAGAACATTTTCACAGATGCAGAATAGCACTGAAATGTCCAACTTGAGATCAACACCTCGCCAGATGCATAGTCTGGTGGTTACGGCATTGGCCTGTGAGGTAGGAAACCCAGGGTTAAATACCTCCTCTGCCTCATTCAGAGCAAAGTTTTTCAACTTTGACAAAGGAATATATTTTGATGAAATGTCATTTAATCAAAAAAGGTTTTGATCAGCTCTAGTGACTAAGGGCCTCAAAACAGAAGTTGGAAATCTCAGAGGGAGAATATCTCCCCTTCAAATTGTCACTTCAAATATAAAGTCAAATCTCGGCTTACTTCTTAGCTCTTAGTTCCAAAAAGATTAAAGCTACAATTCTCTGTCATTGTTGGTTTCTTCCTCATATAGAGCATGCCCAATTGAAATCAATGGACAGACTCCCAATTATTCATAGATTCATAGATACTAAGGTCAGAAGGGACCATTATGATCATCTAGTCTGACCTCCTGCACAACGCAGGCCACAGAATTTCACCCACCCACTCCTGCGAAAAACCTCTCACCCATTACTTAAAAGGGACTTGGATCAGGCCCACAGCATCTAAGTTAAAAGAAAACCAGTTGACTTAAGTGTCTGTGGCATTGACCTATATGCTAATACAATTAAGAACACACAATCCCCATATTAAAAACAAAAGAAGCCCCCTCAACACACACACACACAAAGTCCTTACTGAAGCCAATATAAAGACTATTATACTGACATAATAGTTATTATACTGACATAATAGCTAGCAACAGATTATTGTTAGAGCCGATGGGATGACCATTTTGTTTCACAATAAACTTCTCAGTTTGTTTTCATTCTCAACTAAACATCTATTTGAAAACAGAATTGTGTCAAAAGGTCCATTTTCAGAGTGTGTGTGTCCCCATTCCCATAGTTAGAGCACTGGCTGGAGATGCAGGTTCAAATCTCTGATTTTTCTGTCTCTCTCATAAAACTTCCCAACAAAATCTTTGTCAAAACCAATATGACCAGCTGTACTCATATGCCCACTCTGCTGTGGAGATGCAAGCTAGAAAAATATCTAGTTCAGTCTCCCATTGGCTCTGCAGTTATAGTAGGAGTGAAAGATACATTCGTATTTTTGCCAAATTAAGAATATATGGCTGAACGCACACAGCAATAGTTTCTTACCGGCCCATGCAATGGGAAGGGAATTAAAGAGTCCCCTGCAGAGTCATGGCTGCATATCTTCCTCCCTCTTCACATTGGTCAACAGAACTGGCCAGCCACATGCCTAAAGGCATACAGGAATGTGTGCAAGCCTCCTGCACACTGGACAGTTCCACAGAGTGCCTCTCATGTTCTTTCTTGAAAGGTGAAAATCCAGACACACAACAGTGAAGTGCTGTGGTGTGAAAGTTATAATCATTCCCACAGTCATTTTTTCTATTTTTACATAGTCATTTCTACCCACGGTAATATTTACTCATTGCATAAAAATAAATTATATTAAAAATTATATTTTTAACTGGGAGTAAAAGATGAGCACTCTTGCTCGGATATTAGAAAAATAGATATTTTCTTGCATTGTAGAGTTACCATTCTTGGCTCTCCATGTGTGTATAACTATATATACACTGATATATATTATCAGTGTTATGACATTAAGTAGCCTAATAATAATGAAGTATGAGCTTCTACCATTGAAAAACATGGACAGCAATGATTGTGCAAGTTCATTTATTATATAACCACTTGACTTCTACTAAAATAAATATTGTAGGGACAGACAAATTGAATAAATGTTGTGCCATCAAATCAACCAGATATATGCAAATGATTCACTGATTTAAATGGAATGTTAATAGGCACAGCAACATAGCTGATGCAGTGAACAATCTGCACTGAAATACAATATTAAGGAGTTAAATATCTGACATGCTTTACCTTTTTACAGTATAAAGATGCTTAGTCCCCAGTAAAGAATAACTGCCTTCAGATTTGTTAAAGCTAGATCTTGCCAAACAAAATCTGTAGCCATGGTAAATGTAAGTATTGTTGCTATGTAACTGAAAAATCAATTCAAGAGATTTAAATCCCTCATATATATTCCACTTGTTGTTAAAAAATGGTCGCTGGGTTGTACACCAGATTTCAGCATGAGGCAATTTAAAATACTGAGAGGTTAATCTCTCTTTTCTCTGAGGTGCCCATATCATGTGAGAAATAAATTTAAGAAATAAAATGTGGTCAGACAGCTCTTAATAAGGCAGATATGTTAACATTAGCAGCAAAATTACCCAACCTCAAACAGAATAGTTCCATGTTACCTACAGAATTCTAACATTTATTTATTCAAATTTATTAGGTGTGCTGTGTTCACAAACTCAGGTATAAATAAAATATTAAACAAGGAGCCCAAACAATGCCTATGCCCATAGATCACAAGAAAATGTACGCATATCCTATATTTACTCCCAATGAATATTCTCTGTTTTCTCAAACTCATGAATCATCCCTCTTCAAGAAAAGCCTGCAGTCTGTGGATTCTACCTAAAGTTCCCGGTGTTGGTATTTGATATTCAGAGTTTTAAATTGATCACCCAAATCACCAATGAGTTGGATATATGCATTTCAGGTTAAATAGGTATATTCACTCAAGTATATGTATTCAACTGAATCATGTTTCCCTTTTCACTGTGGCTTTTGCTGCAGCACATTGCTATTTCTGTCTTCCTCTTAAGCATGAACTTCCATCAAGTATTACCCTATCTCTGTACACACGTCTGTTCTGGACACATTCCTTATTTTCTGCTCTCTCAAGAGCCTTTTACTAGATTATAAAGATTCAGCTGCTCTGAGCTCTGTTTTACCAGTGAACCCAAAGGAACAGTCATTTTTGAAAATAGCCTTTTTTAAAATTATATTCTGAAATGATGATCCAATAGTACCCAGTCAGATTACTATACTGATGCACAATATAAATATTAAAAGTAAACCATATACCCACACCTTTCTGCTATGTCCCCAGAATGTACATTTAGAGTTTCACATGTAAAATGTGTGTTCACATCCACAGTGCAGTTGCGTGAGCAAGTCATAGTTAAATGTTCAGTTATCTTATTTGTGCACATAAATCTGGGAATTACGTGTGAAAATCTGTGAACATGAAAGTTTTACATTAACTATTTTAGAGCCTTCTTGATCCTTGTGACCCCTAAAATGCCTTCCTCTACTTTACTGAATGTCTATTACTGTTTATTAAACTTTTGCAGTGAAGAATACATATTAGTACATCATAAATTATCTTTTTATAGCCTGCCAATGAACAAAGCCACTGAAGACACTGTACATCAGTGTAACAAAGTGGTACAGCTATAACAAAAATGAAATGATTGATATTAGTCAAAAATGGCTTGTCATGGGAAAAATTAGTCTCATTTCGTATCAGGTTGGGTTAATTGTTGAGGAAGACAGATACCTTTGAACATAATGAACTATAAGGAGGCCACACTCAAGCCCTTTTTTGGGAAAGGAACTGAATTCAAGCTGTAAACATGGAGGGCCACAAATTTGTCCCACAATTAAGTTTTGTCTGTGGTATTGAATGACACCCTTACGGAGCTGGGTGGGAGGTTTTATTTATTTTTTTTTTTAAAAAAGCCTCCAAACACCTATTCTTACAAAGAACTTTTAGTGTGCTCAAGATAGTGTTAAGACACACATTGTGCAGAACAGCTGGGCACAATGTAGTACTGCCTGCTGTCAGGATTTTTTCTAAATGTTTCCAAACATGGCTATCACTGGTTCAGCTCCACTAATGTTAGACAGATTTTAAGCCCATAGAGTAGATGGGCAGGAAGACATTGCTGATGTTTTTAATACCACGCCATGTAAACCTACTCAGAGTATATCTAATTAATGCAGTGTAAGAAATGACGGTGTCTACAAGAGGGCTCCCTATTAACACTATTGTAGATGAATTATTGTTGGCAATGATAGGATTTAAAAAAAAACCATCTACTGAAGACAGAGTGGAAGTTTGTTTTGGCAGCATTCTGGCTGGAACTTACAACTTGAAAAGTGGAGATCTCTTTTACTGGAATTCTAAAAACACTACTATTTCTCTGGAAGCTTTGCTGGTTTTGTCCATTCTCGTTCAAAACATTGGTGGGAATATGGGACAGATTTTCAGTTCCTCAGCTCCCACAATCAGGTCCAGATTTTTCTAGAGAACTCAGTTCCCAGTTCAGCACCAAAGTAAGCTCCAGAGAGCTGTGAAACTGCTCAGCATCTAGATTCTAGGAGTTCCTATTGTGTCATGTATATGTGCATATTTAAAAGAGCTCAGCTCCCAACATGCTGTTTTTTGTTTTGTTTTGTTTTAAATCTGGCCCCAATTGTGGATGCCCTGTTGCATGCTGTAAATACAAATGGAACAGAAAAGATTATCTTGAATTTTAACCTATTTGTTTCTTTCATCCTCTGCTCATTTCCCCGGTAGGAATTAACTCACAGCAGAAATCCAAACCTTTCTTGGAAGCCAGGTCAATCATCAAAACTGTGAAGTTTTGCTACAGTAGCTTTTAAAAAAAGAAGAAGCAGCTGCTCAGACTGAATTTGCAAGTTCAGTAGTTACAAGTTCAGAGAATGTAAAAGCAGAAGTTCAGTTAGAGATTACTCAGACACCTAACACTGGGGTCTGTGAGGCTCTGGCACAGCTTTATGACAAACCGCTGCACAATGGGATTTAAACGTTTGAGCTGAATTTGGAAAGGGTTTTTATTACTGATTCTGATCATCTGTAATTCTCTCTCTGTGTGAGCACACATGAAAATGCATCTTTTGTCATTTAAAATGGTGGATTATTGAGAACATTTTTACTTAGAATGGTACAGCATATTCTTCAATCATATACACACCTTTCTTAAATATCATTGAAGCAATCAGCTTGTATATGGCTGACAGAGCAATAAGAGCTTGAGGAAACTCACTTGGGGAGAAAAATCTTTAAATGAAAAAGATCAAACTTTTGCATCTTGGGAGAATTTGGCTAAAATTGAAAGGAAAATCAGTAAGAAATAATAAAACAAAATACAAACTCTTAAGACCAGCTTGATAGAAACCAGAAACCTGATGCCAGTGATTATTACTCTGATAATTACTCTGATAAATGGGATATTTATAATAATGAATACCTGGCATGGAATGAACTACCAAGAGCCAACATTGTGATTTCAACTTAATCTGGACCTGTGCTCCTCCTGCCGCACACCCCCAGGGATGGTCTTGGGGACCACTGACCTAGGGAGATGGTAGAATCTCCTTCCTTTGAGGTTTTTAAGGTCAGACTTGACAAAGCCCTGGCTGGGATAATTTAGCTGGGGATTGGTCCTGCTTTGAGTAGGGGGTTGGACTAGATGATCTCCTGAGGTCCCTTCCAACCCTGATATCCTATGATTCTAAGATCATAACAAAAGCTCTGCTATGAGTGGTACCAAGCAGAGCCAAACATACATTATATTTAAAGTTCTATGTGAAAATCTCCTATCGAAGTTTAAAAAGTTGTACTTTTCTATGAGTATTTTAGAAGCCAGCTATAGAATTGAATAGACAATTATATGCCTACTGTATAATTCTATTGGGTCGTTTGTTCTTTTTCTATTTATATAACAGAATATACCTTGGTAAGGCTCAAGAATGATTGCAGGGTTTCCTTCCCCCACCTCATTTCAGCTTTGTTATGAAGAGGCATTATATTGTTTTCATTTTGTCTTCTGGGACTTTTTAATGAATATATCTTTATAATTGTCTTTATTTCTCTAAAAGAGCTAGGAGGTCTTTGGGAATAGGGCTCTATGGATTAATTTAAAAAAATCTGCATGAGTTTGTGGAACATCTGTCTTCTGTCATTTGAACTAGCTTTAATTACTGACAGCTTGGTAGCACTAAGTTTTGCTGTTCATGTTGTGTCTAAGAGGAGACTAAATATAAAGTAAGGCTGTAGCATTTACAAAAAAGCATGCAGGATTTATTCAGGAATATGGATCCATATCTATAGAGAAGGAAAAGCAATATGCATTTGAGGGACAGGGCAATACATTTTTCCTCCTCTTGGATTTCCTTTAATGTTATATTTCAATCATAGGATAATTACGTCACAAGCTAATTGAAACAGACCAAATTAATTGTACCAATTGTTATGTATATGAAACTATAGCCTTTTCCAGACAAATTTGCTTTGATGAGGCAAAGGAAGTACTTGACATTTTGCCACTGAAAGTTAATTGCTCTCCAGCTCCAATTAAAATGACACATAATTTGAACTGAATTGCTTAATGTGTTGTTCTGGAGGAGGGGGAAAAAAAAAAAAAGGAGATACACAACCTAAGGTGCCCAGGCTTTAGGAGCAGAATGTTTTGGTCCAATCAAATTTGCAATAAGACGAGAAAGCCCCTGAATTTTAGAGATTACTTGTTACACAGGTTAAATTCTTAATTTCTGATTAGATTACAGTTGTCTCCGTTCACCAAGTACCCTCATGGCTAATGTTTTAACTGCTATCAGCTATGGAGGAAGTTTCCCATGCCTTCCCATCTAGTGGGACCCAAAGACAGCAGGAGGAAAGACTCAATAGAATAGCAAAGGAACATAGAGCTTTCAGAAGAAAGCTCATTATTTTTCTTCACCTGAATTGGGTCATTTAACCAAAGTATTCTAACCTCCTCATATATGCACTCACTTGCTTTGCCCTGTTAACTGCATGACTCACCACCCACTTCATAGCTTCCCATTTCTGGCTCTTCCTCCAGATATCCATGTAACAGAGTAGCCAATTAAGAGTTAAAGTCACTAGAGGCCAGATTTTAAAAGGCATTTAGATGCCTAAAGATGCAGATAAGCACCTAGTAGGATTTATAAAAGTGCCTGAGGCTTGATTCTCAAGGGGCACTTAGGCATTGCAATGCTCATCATTTAGACTTTTAACTGTTAGGTACCCTGCTGCCTAGTGAAATTCACAAACTTGAGTTTGGCACACGGCTTCTCATACATGCACAGGGAGACTTAAGTGCCTAAAAAGTGGGATTCATCTAAGCCAGACAGTAGAAAATTCTGAGAAGCCCAATCCATCCACGCTGCCAGGAGGCACATATCTCCACTTAGGATTCACAGCTGTGAACCCTCTCCTGGTGTTAGGCACTTATGCCAGGTCAGCCCTTTCTCCAGAAAAGGTTACCACCCTTATATCCTAACCCAGTGGTTAGCACACTCACCCATAATGTGGAAGACCTACGTTCAAATCCCTCCTCTGCCTCATGTGGAGCAGAGACTTGAACATGTCTTCCCTCTCTCCCCTTCATTGGGCAAAATAGAGAGAAATATTGTTGTTGCCCACTAATAAGTACACTCACCTGGGAGGGGGGAAGACATGCTCCTTGCTCCACAACAGGCAAAGGAAGGGATTTGAACCTGGGTCTCCTACATCCTGGATAAGTGTTCTAACCACTGGACGAAAAAGAGGGATACCCACCAACCCATCTTTTGTGGGAGTTTAGGCATGCCCTGAGTACATGCAGTGGAGTGGGCCCTGCAGGTGACATTGGTGTGAGAACAGCTAGTTTGTGAATTCAGCCAAGGCTTAGGTTTGGGCTAGGTGCCAACCAACTCGGGGCTATCAGGACTTAGTAGGCTGTGCACATGCCCAATGACTGATATGTAGGTGCTTAGGGGATTTGAGGTGCCTTCAAGGTTAAGCAGCAGCTGAGCAGGGATTTAGTGAATACCATGGCACCTAAGCATTGGATTTAGGCCACTAGGTGCCTAAACCCCCTTCAATCTAGTCCTAGGTGCCTAAATGCCATTAGAAATCCGGTACTGTGTGCAGCTTTATAAGGGCCTAATTAGGATGGACGAAAACCTGGGCTAAATTCACCTGTGCGCTATTTTGGCTCTGATTATAATTATAAAAACCTTCCTTCAGGAGCTCAGAGACAGACAGTGGTTGTAGGGGAGTCACCTAAAGAGGCATTGACCAGCTACCTTTTCTAGTAGAGGGATTCATTCAGACTATATTATTTTTTTAATAATTTTATAGTATTTTCTATTTTTATATTAGTGGATCTTTTTAGTGTGCACTAAAACACTGGCACAGAAGGTTTATTGCCTTGGGAATGCACATCCCGACCCTGACCTGGTCTACTAACGTTTCTATCCTAGCTTCTTCCAATAGGCTGACAAATCCTATTTATCTCTTCAAAAATGTTTGCTAAGCAATGACAGAACAAGGTACAATGCAGGCAGCAGACACTTGTGAAGGTCCTCATTGATTTGAAGTCAGTGGAGCACTGTGCAGGTGAATGGAGCAAAATAAATTCCCCCTTCCCACAAAATAAAACTATGGTGACAGTAAACAAAACAAGTACTAAACGTCACTGTTAAAACATCTGCTTTTCACTGTATCCCATTGGTTATTATTATTTTTTTTTTCAATGCACAAGCTATTTATATTGAAGGCCACCCAAAACAGGGACCTTGGGTGAAATCCTGGCTCCATTGAAGTCAATGGCAAACACCCCTTGTCCTTTACCTTTTTGAAAAGCACCCTAAACACTATTGGAACAATATCCATATATTTATTTCCAATAACATGTATTATAATTTAAAAATATTCCAAATTATTAAAACTGTATTTAATTTTATGCAGATCTTGAACCTACACCAATTATTTTTGGTAATTTTCAACATATTTTTATAACTACCAAGTTACAACTATTATTACAATATAGAACAAATAAATTAGGAGTCCTATTTCAAATTTAATATTTCTATATTTCGTATGTTCTGGTTTTCCTAGAGATGAACAATTAAAAAAAAGCAGACTTCATATAGATTTTAAACTCATGTTAAATCTCTTTGCCATATTTTTCTTCACTGTTGTATTGACAACGCCAAAGCATGTACTAAAATTCTTTTGAAGAGTTAGTGCTTGGTTAAATAACCAAACTTGTACTAAGTCAGCAAAGAAATTGATTATATTAAGGCTTAAAGAACTGCCACATATTAAATCTCTATAGATTACAAACAAATGATTAAAGAAACATTCCTAACAGGGAGAGATGTTAAATTGTCTTTGCTCTAATTGTGGAAGTCAGCTCATCCCGTTACTACTGGAAAATGTATTGGAGGTGAAATCTCAAAGTGACTAAATGAGATTTAGTTTAACAAGAGTTAGTAAAAATAATCTCGGAACAGGTACAGAAATTTTAGAGATTTAACCCAAAGCATTCTAGTACAGAAGAGATCCAGAAAAAGCTTTTGAAAGGTGCCATTACTGATTGAGACTAAAGCAACCTGCAGACAGTCCTGTTCATTTCACACCCACTAAGTGGTGTGGAAGATAGGAAAAAGGGGCACAAAAAACACCTAGACGTGTTGAAGGAAGAGTTTTGCCTTTCTGTAAGATCTACTGGTTTGGGCTCCGAGAATCTAGATAAGACATTTCAGTGCAGAGTGAGGGAGAGGCTGCAGCATAAAACATATTCCCCGGTGGAAATCTGGGCAAGAGGTGCTGCTGTAGAATCCAGTAACAACTCCATTATGCACATTCATTCCTTGTTGGAAAAGCGGTTAGGATGAAGGCTCAAGGAAGAGACCTAACAGCAGAGACCCAAGATGAGTCTCTGGGACTGGACAAAAAGAAAAGAATCACTCTTACTCCTCTGTGCTACTTTCTTATGTTGTGATTTATGGAGTTTAAACATGTTTCATGCTCTGTGGATAAAACGTATTCCCTTATTCAGAGAATGGATTCCCTAGTGGAAGTCTGTGCAATAGCTTTATCCATTTTCATTTCGAGCTCTGTGGTATAGTGACCTTATCTTTAGAGCTGTCAGTAAAGCCAATTGGTCAGTGAACTGATCTCATACTGAACATATTGAGCAATGTGCAGGGACAGCCATCAGATTACCCTTTCTGACCTGGTCAAATTTTCTGTCAAAACTGTTTCAACAGAAAATTGGGTTTTTGACTAAATTTCTCATGAAAAGTGTCCACTATACATCACATTTTTCCAACATTGTCAAGAACCTGAATACCCAAAACCCAAAAAGTGTTTGTTTTTTGCTAAAAGATAATGTTTTAATCCAAGTAAAAAACCTGATTTGCAAATGCCATTGATATGCATTATAGGGAGTTGTAATTTCTAGTACCTGAGGCCTCCATTTTCATCTGTGAGCTAGGTTCCCCACACAGACTACACCTTTTATGCTGCACTGCACCCAGCAACTCCCCATAGTGTACATGGTGGCTTAGCAAGAAAGGAGATAGTGGTGCATTCTGGGAGATGTAGTCCAGCTGGGAAGCCCAGCCAATAGAAGAGAATGGGGCATGAGGCCCTGGAATTATGACTCCCCATGAAGCACTGTAGTGGCATCAAGTTTTAGGTTTTAAACTGAAAGGTTTTCAGCTGAATTTTTTCTGATTTTTTTTACCTGAATAATTTAATTGTTTTGCACCCCTCAGATGTTTCACTGCTATTTTAACTCTCGATAGTATCTCAACATTGTCATCTAGAATACTGCTTACCAAGTCACAGGTTGGAAGACAAAAACTGAATCTGAATTCCATTCAGGCTGGGTCATGCTCTGCTCCCACCCCATTTAATATGTATGTGTCAGGCAATGTGGATCAGTTCTTTACTTGTATTTAGAACACTATGATCAGGTGGCATGAACTAAATGTTAGGGTTCATTTATACCATGGTGGTTGTTTGCACCAGTTTGAATCTGGGGAGTATCAGTTTGTAGCATACCTATTCTAGAGCTTTGTACTGTCAGCTACATTGCTGTAGCTAGCCCACTGTAAAAACAAGCACAAACAAACATTTGACCTTCTCTGACTGCCATTAGAGATCAGGAGAAAAGAATTTCATTCCACAGAGTCATTTAAGAAGGCATAGAGATGACATAGCCCATTAGCCAGTATGGGGTCGGGGGGTAGGAATGTGGCAAGGGAGTTGAAACTTCCTCTCATTTAAGAAGCAAGCTGATAAGAAAGAAGGATGACTAGAGGTGCCTGATTCTTCCTAGGAGCCAGGAGATGAGTGAGAAACAGTGGAGTTCTCCTACAGACTAGGTAGTATTTGGGGGGAAGGGACATTAAGAAGAACTGCATCCATGTCTGGAATCCATTGACGTGCTAAAATAATCAGTGTCTCTTCTAAAAATATCTGTGGAAAAATGAAGAGGGTTCTGGGATCTGTCGAGAGCTGCATGTTTTTTTTTGTTTGTTTTTTAATTTAAAATGCTAGGTGAAGCAATGTCTTTGTTTCTACAGATTGTTCGTCTAGAGCAAGAGGAAGAGGCTTGGTTCATTTTCATGGCACTGTGGCAGGTGAAGTCTTATATCTTTATTTTAACAAAACTAAAAGTAACCCAGTTTGTTAAAAGATATAAGACTTCACCTGCCATCTTAAGGCAGCAGCATCCATTATAGGGATGCAGACAGACATTGAGATGTGATGCTGCAAGAAGGGGAGAGCTGTGCTTCATTGTGAAAGGGTCAGGTCATGCTGGATTCCTTAGTTGTGGCCTAGAGGTTAAGGCGATGGAGTAGAAATCCATTGGACAATGCCCTTGAAGGTTTCAATCCTGCCAACTGTGGGCCCTCCCTTCTGCATGCTTTCCTTTTGTTGGCCTTGAGAATTTCAATAGTAGCAAACAGGCCTCCAGACGTCAAAGGACTTTGCCGGGGTCCTTTGCTGCTTCTGCAATGCCTATCAGGGCTGCTTGTGTCCCCATCTGGCACTTGCCAGGCAGGGCTTCCTGATATAAAAGAGGGTTGGGGTAGCTCTTTCGTCTTCCCCTGAGTCTTCCCTTCCTTGGGGCGTCTTTAACTGTCAACTCAAGAGAGCCAAACAGCCCTTCTTGTCTGTAGCCTGTGGAGGTGGGAGAGCAAGAAAAGATGCAAACCTGACAATATAACCTTTGAGAGCAACAGAGAATGTCAGACACCTGCCAGCAACAGAGAGTTGTTAATTGCCTTGACATGCCCAGGGGAGACCATGAAACACAAAGTGCCAGAGAAGAGCACCCTAGAGGGGACTTAAACCTACAACTTCTGTCTTAGAAGGTAAATGCCTTATCTATTAGGCTACTGGGGCTGAGCCCATGCTATTTGGTTGATTGGTGGGATACCTAAGAGGGAAGGCATGATTATGCGTTGCCACTGAGCACTTCGTTCATCTTGTGAGGATAGAAGCATGCATTTATGGCCAAGGATATCTGCGGAACGCTTCCACCTTCAGCTCATGCGAGCCTCTCCGCTCTGGATGCACACAAGCTCTTCATTTGCAAGCTTCATTTGCAGGTTATTTTCTGAATGCCTTGGCATTCTTACATGATGGCGATGACTAGCTCTTCTTGGCTCTATGGCACTGGTCTTTGTCTTGCGATGTCTTCGCCTAAAATCTTAAAGGCGGCTTCATCCGTTGTAGTGCGGCTGAGAGACACTGAGATGTGACACTGCAAGAAGGGGAGTGAGAGCCGTGCTTTATTTTCAAAGGGTCTCGTCATGCTGGATTCCCCATAGAGGCTGCAGGCTTGTGGCCCTTTGGTAGTCATGGCCAAGAGGTTAAGGCAATAGAGTAAAAATCCATTGGGCAATGGCCGCATAGGTTAAAATCCTGCTGACTATGGGTCCTGTCTTCTGAGTCCTTGTCTTTCTCAAGCCTTGAGCTTTCCAAAAGTAGCAGACGGGCTTCTGGAATTCATTGCAGACCATGCCAGGGTCGTTTGCTGCTCCTTCAACTCTTTGCAGGGCTGCCCAGTTCCAGTCTAGCACTTGCCAGGAAGTGCTTCCTGAAGTAGAAGAGGGTGGTGGTGGCAGCTCTTTTGACTTCCTCCAAGTCCTGCCTTTCTTGGGACTGTATTTCACTAATGACTCCAGAGAGCCAGCCAGCCAACCTTGTGTGCAGCCTGTGGAGGTGAGAGAGCAAGAAAAGCTGCAAGCTTGGGGATGGAGAAACCTCATCATCTCCAAGATTATTGGAGGGTCATACAACCACTTTCCCAGGGGATGTCAGCTGCCTGCAAAGACATGCCAGCAAGAGGGAGTTGTACACTGCCTTGACTTGCCCAGGAAAGGTTATGAAGCACGAAGGAGAGTGTCAGAGAACAGCACCTCTGATGGGACATCCACCCACAATCCCTGGCTTAGAAGGCTATTGCCTTTTTCATTATGCCACTGGGGCTGAAATTAAACAGTTTTGTTCACTGGTGCAAGACCTAAAATGTCACACAGGCTTATGCATCGCCACTGATAGCTTCGCTTTTCTGGGGAGGACAGAGGTGAGCCTTTGCGGCTTTGGCCATGGACTGCTGTGGGATGCTGCTACCTTCAGTCTGCGTGTGCCCCTCTGCTCTGGATATAGACAAGCTCTTTCATTTACAAGCTGAACAAGGTCACTTTCTGGAAGCCTTGACATACTTCTAGGATGGCAATGACTAGCTCCTCTCTGCTCTAAGGCACGGTTCTTTGTCTTTGAATGGCTTCACAGCACAATGTTAATACAGAAAGTAGGGTAGAAGGCAGATTGTTGGCGCTACTGCCATCTTTGTGTGCAACTCTTTTTCCTTTTCATCTTTCTTCTTAGAGCCCTCTCACAAATGCACTCATCACATACCACTTAATCCTGAAAAAAATGACTGTCCATCCCTAGTCATGGACAGAGATTGGCAGTCTATGAGCCAGATTTTGAAGCCCCTATTCACCTCAAGTCTTACCTTACTTCCCAAGCAGTCCCATTAATTCAATTCTAAAGTACTACTTACTGTGGGAAGGGGTATTGGAATGTAGCCCTATGCAAGTTGTTAGAAGGCCATAAGACACAGGACTGGCAGGGACCTGCTGAGTCAATGAGTCCAGTCTCCTGTTATGACAGGAAATTCCAACCGTATAATCATGTCTATAAACTTATCAAGTTCCATCTTAAAACTCACTCGGTTATTTGTCCCCCACAGCTCTCCTTGGATGCTGTTCCAGAACCTCATCCCTCTGATGCTTAGAAATCTTCTAATTTGCAGCCTAAATTTATTCATGGCTGGTTTATCCCCATTTGTTCTTGAGTCAGCATTGTTCATTAGCTTCAGTAGCTTTTCTCCCTCCTGGATGTTTGCTCTCTGATATAATTATGGAGAAAGCAATCATATCCCTGCTTTGCCTGCCCATAAACAGGTTTTTTGTCCATCACCAGTAATAAAAAGTTTTATTTTGTCTTGATTTCTTACTGTTTTGCCTATTTAAACAAAAACAAAAATCCCACAAGAAAATGGATCCCTTACTAAATACCCATAATTATGATAGGGTATTGAGGAAAGCTAGTCTTCTAGCATTCTACACTGCTAGTTACATATATGGAGGGCTGCTATCATAATCTATTAGGTTGTGTCACACAGTTTACATCCTGCTTCCCTGTTAGAGTTCGGATCTCATTCCTGATACATTCCCAGAAATCTGTAGAACCAAATTTTCATCCCAGTGTAAATTCTGTTATCTCCTTTGAAACATCAAACCTACTTTGGGAAGATTTAAGGAAATCAGAGTGTAGCGGTGTAGGACTCACCGCTGACGAGCCTCCTGCTCATCTCTCAGTGAATTAGCTCTTCCAGCCTCCGGAGCGCCCTCTGCAGGCCAGTGTCCCGCTTGCCGCTGGCCCCCATTTCCCCCCCGCCTCACCTTAGGTACCCAGGTATGCTCCCCAGCAGCCAGGCCCTTCTCCCTCTAAAGGCAGAGAGAGATTCTCTACTCACAGCCCACTACCCTCTTATGAGGGCCAGCTGGGCCCTGACTGGGGTACGGTCACAGTTGAGGCTGCTTGCCCCCAGCCACAACCCTTTCCTGGACTGTTTTAAGCATGCTTTCCAGGTCCCTATTCTTCCACTGCTCTTGTACCTTGAATGAGCAGTAATGTTAGGAAGATTTTTCTTCTATGGATCATTTTCTCAGTGTTGCTCTTCAATATGATAAATTATTTGTCACTCTACTGTAATGTCACTGTAAAGGAAAACACAAGGTCTAGAGAACTTTATTATTTTTTATTCGTAACAACAAGAGCTACTCATTTTGCATCCAAGGAGTAGGCAGTTAAAGCTTGCTCCCCAAGGGAATTATAAGAAAGAAGCAATTAACACATAAAAATATAATGGAAGGCCTCAAAGAGTATGCCATGAAAGTGGGATTTGTTGAAATGGGTGTACCGATAATCCTTTGTCAAGTGCTATATAAAGGTTTCAACCTAAGTTAGTTGAAGTACTCCTTTTTGAATTGTAAGGTAATTTTCCAGGAAATATAATTCTCCAGACTATGCTTGTGTTCAGACTAATCATATAGCAATGAACTGGATTCTAATGGGAACATCTATAGAATTGGTTATAATGCAAACCCCACATTTGTGTATAGGGGGTAATTCTGCTTGTACAATGTGCATTTATGCACATAGAACAGCATAGTACTTAAGTGTGAGTATCTGCAGACAAGCGTAAATGCAAAATTTGTAAACATATAAATTTATTGTGTGCACAAATGTGGTGCCAGTAGCTTACAAAACAGTGTAGATAGCAAATATGGATGTAGACTGAAGGCCCAACTGTACAGAACAATGGTGCACCCCCCATGCTGTATGGTGCAAAAGTGTGGGCAATAAAGGGACAGCAGGATCAATGCCTACAGATGTCTGAGATGAGACATCGCTATGCCATAAGAGGAGTTATAAAAAGAGATCTATTTTGAAACAAAAGTATTAGGATAGAAGTCTATTATATGGCTGGCAAAATCCAGGACCCATGATTTTGCTGGTCCAGACTCAAGCACAGGATAAAAGAAGTGAAGTTGTTGAAGATAGCAGAGCAGCAAAGGGTGGCAGGAAGAGACTCTGATGAAAGCCGATGAAGTGAAAGATGCATTGCAACGAAGAAGGTAGTAAGCAGATGGTGGGACTACATAGTGGCAGCGGAGCCAAACAAAAAGAAAAAATCTTTCATCCCATTCTCATGCCTGGCACAGAACTTTCTAAAAGAGGTCTGTTCTGCCTTCCAGCAATCTGTCTTCTTCCTTCTATCTCAGGGGTGGGCAAACTTTTTGGCCCAAGGGCCACATCTGGGTGGGGAAATTGCTTGCAGGGCTGGGGCAGGGGGTTGGGGTGCGGGGGCGGAGTGTGGGGTGTGAGTGGGGGTACAGGGTGTATGAGGGGGTTCAGGGAAAGGGATTGGGGTGCAGGAGGGGTGTGGGGTGTGGCAGGGGGCCCAGGGCAGGGAGTTGGGGTGAGGGGTGCAGGAGGGGTTAAGGCTCTGGCCTGGCACTGCTTACCTAGAGCAGCTCTGAGGTGGCAGCAGCGCGCACCGGGGCCAGGGCAGGCTCCCTGCCTGCCTGCCCCACACCAGCCCCATGCTACGCCACTCCGGGAAGCGGACGATACCACATCCCTGTGCGGCCCCTGGGAGTGTGGAGGCGCAGAGGGCTCCGTGTGTTTCCCTCGCCTGTGGGTACCTCCCCCAAAGCTCCCATTCCTGGCTAATGGGAACTTTGGGGGAGTTACCCACAGGCAAGAGCAGTGTGCGGAGCTCTCTGCCCCCGCCCCCTTAATCCCACCCTAGAGGCTGCAGGGAGGTGGTGTAGCCACTTCCTGGAGTGGCATGGCACCACAGGGTGGCAATTCCGTGGGCTGGATCCACAGCCCTGAGGAGCCGGATCCAGCCCGCGGGTCGTAGTTTGCCCAACCCTGTTCTAGATCCAACTTCCAGCCCTCTCGGCTCTGATTCCCCCTCACATGTTGGCAGCATGGAGGAACCCATAGACATCATCTACCATGGGTTCCTGGAACCCTTAATCAACTGGGCTGTCTGAACCCATGCCGTAAACTGCATTATATCTCCTTCCCAAGGCTCATCGTAGGACTCCTCACTTAGTAGTTTCCTGGCTAGACTCTTGATGGAGCACTGTCTCTTAGGTCTGCTGTCCCTGGAACCACTTCAGGATTGTCTTTTGCGCATTCCTAGTCACATGACTCTTGTGCTTTCATTCCCTTAACCTGTGGAGCTGGGCTACTACTTGGCAAAGGTGCAGCTGAGCCTGCACCCCCTTAAAGGGCCAACTTATCCTGTGACAGTAATCATTACACTATTTTATATAATTGGCAATCCCTGATCAAGGGAGATCCAGATTAGGTGTTGCAGATCGAGACTGAAATACCTTGGAACTGCTGCATGTGGAAACTTGCACTGTGCATATTTAGGCTCGGGATGATGTTCAGCCTTGTGTTTATCTATACATTTTTTATGGCTAGGTAGTGCACTCCACAAGAGCAGTGCAGCACTGTACCTCCCTAGGAGGAAAACTGATCTCCCCAGCTTCTTCAAGAACCTGGGAGTACAGCCGACCCCTAAGTTATTCACAGCCCACTCTATAGACTGCTATGGAGTGGGGAAAGTATGGACCTGCTTTCTCCTGTCCCTTTGGGTCACTGTGTGATGGAAGCAGTCTCAGTGCCTTTGAACAACAAATGTGGTCTTTATGGACTGTTCAGGGTGAAAGGTCCCTTTGAAAGGTCCCCATCAGACTGAATCTAGACACATAAATGTTTTTAAAATGCTGCCTTTGATTCTTCAGGGAATTCAATTCAATAGGACATTGTTTCTCAAACTGGAGTCTGCAGAGCCCTGGGGGTCCCCGAGAGTACTCCAGGGAGTCCATGGGCCCCGCTGATCAACTCCTACCCCTCCCTCTATATCCTGGAGTCTACTGAAGCCAAACCAGGAGAATTTAGGCACTAAAAGTCCAGCAGTGCAGTGGGGTTAAGGCAGGCTTTCTACCTGTCCTGCCTCGGCGCCACTCCTGGAAGCGGCCAGCATGTCCCTTCGGCCTCTGTGGGCAAGGGGTCTTTGCATGCTGCCCCTGGCCCAAGCGCCGACTCCACAGCTCCCATTGGCTGGGAAGTGCCTGCAGACAGAGGCAGCATGTGGAGACTCCCTGGCCCCCCTGCCTAGGAAATGCTGCCAGAGAGATGTGCTGGTCACTTTTGGGAGCCGCCTGAGGTAAGCACCGCCTGATCAGAGCATGCACCCCTACCACACCATAATCCCCTGCCCCAGGCCAGAGCCGCACCCTTCACCCCCAAACTCCCTCCCAGAGCCCACACCCTTCACTCTCTTCCACACACCAACCCTCTACCCCAGCCTGGTCAAAGTAAATGAGGGTGGGGGACAGCGAGTGACGGAAGGAGGGGGGATGGAGTAAGGGAGGGGCAGGAAGGGGTGGAGTGGAGGCGGGGCCTGGACTGAGCAGGGGGTCTTGGGTGTTCCTGAACAATTTTAAATCAAAATGTGCTAAAGCTCAGGTTGCTAAACTTGAGAACTTCTGCAATAGGACATATTGTTAAGGGAAATATTTGGGAGACACCAATAAAGAAAAGCGTTTACAATGCTTAAATGGATATCAGCATTTTCAGCCGGAAGTGAACTACACAAGAGCACAATATGAAGGAGACACAACTCACAATACCCTGAAAACAAGCACTTTTTTCTCCTTTATCATGTTTGCAGTTTAATATTTATAGGCATGTTCCAAACGCTTTCCTTTTAAAAAGGGCTAATGGTACAGAATAGTTAAAACAGAAGCCATATATATATTCTCCACATATACATATACATATATATATATATATATATATATATATATATATAATGGAGAATCTTTGCTACATTTTCCCACCATAAGGTTACAATAAGCAAATGGCTCTTAATTCTTATTCTACCTTTTTTTTCCTCTATTCGTTTTTAACAGCCCCACATGATTTTATTTTTTGCTTCTGATGACAGCTAAGACTTCTTTGATACACATTTTAGTGGCTTTCTAATGACCAGCAGGTATAAGAAATGTGCCTGCCCTTATTCAGAGTCTGAAGAGTTTTATTCATAATTGGATTCCCAGATACCAATGGGCTAGATTCGGATTTACACTAGATTAAATTACATTAGAAGTAATTCTATCAAAACCAATTATATGTAAATTAGTTGAAAAGCATATCAGAATTTGGCCCTATACATATATTTAATTGCTTTCTAATGGATTTTTTTAGTCTAGTTTATTTCTTAAATTTAAGCTAATTCAAATATTATCCTTTCTTTATTCTATACAAACTAAAGCTAAAAGTTTAGGACTATAAAATCTTTCTTGCTGCTGCTGCGCTGTAATATCCCCTTTTTTCTGACAGTTGAAATTGATAGTCTGCTCTTCATCTTATATAGATTTCAAATTAGACACAAATGTGGCTTTCATCATTCAGCTGGATTGAATGTAGAAAGGGGAAACATGACAAAAATAGCAAGTCTTTTTTATCATAATCCCAATTTATGTAATAGTTTTAGCAAGCACAAGAGAAATGCACTGAAAATGTGGGCATCTCTCAAGTGGTCATCTTTGAAGTCTTGGTAACATTGATTAATATAAAAAATGAAATTACATAGATCTGGACACTCTTGGGTGCCTCACAGTAGGAGAAGGGGTACGCTTAGGACCACAGTTCAAGTGGATATTTTGCTTTTACTTTCCACCAGATATGGGTGTCACGGTGCATTTGCTGTCATGCTAAAAAGTAATGCTTTTGGAAGGTAATACTTATGGGATTTACATTATTCTTACTATGCTGATAGGCTAGTACTGTGATTCCCCGAGGCACTGCTCCCAGGCAGCTGTTTGGAGTATTCATAATGTGTGCCATATAAATCAGTACTTTTACAGTTCTGCATATGTACATGGCATATGGTCTTTTTGCAATGCTGAAAATAATAAGGTAGCACTTCTTTTTCTTTTTCTTTTCTCTTTTTTTTTAGCTAGGGACATGGTACTGATGAGGTCAACTGCTACATTATTTATTTGATTCCTCAGTGCCACATGTATGGGTTTAAAATAAGTAACATCTGTGCCTTGGGTGGAAGACATGATAAAGAAAGCAACATTTTATGTACTCTGCTGTATGTAAGTGGGCTGAGACAAAATGTGCAAAGACACCTTAATGATAGGCTACTTCCAGAAATGGAGGTTACTTACCTGTAACAGATGTGTGGGTCCGTATCTGTATTCCAAACATGTGTACACATGCACCATGCTCCTGAGACTGGAATTTCTTGCAAGTAATGTCTGTTGGTCTGCACCTGCATCCTGGAGATCCTCATGCTCAGAACCAAGAGTATAAGGGAAGGTGCAAACTGACTGCCCTTCCGATTTCTTTTCTACCAGTAATCCAGTCATATTTTGAATCAGAAGGGAAGGAGGGTGGGTGGTGGAATACAACTAGGAACCACACATCTCCAAGAACATCCCATTACAGGTAAGTAACCTCAATTTCTTATTAGAGTGCTGCTCCCTATGTGTATTCCACACGTGGGTGACTGGGAAGCAGTAGTCTACTCGGAGGGAAGTGAGAAGATGCAAATGGTATAGATGTCTGAACACTGCCTTTCCAAAAGCTGCATCCACAGAAGAGTCTTGCACGAAAGTGTAGTGCTTTCTGAACGTAAGATCATAAGAATGGCCATACTGGGTCAGACCAAAGGTCCATCCAGGCTAGTATCCTGTCTACCGATAGTGGCTAATGCCAGGTGCCCCAGAGGGAGTGAACCTAACAGTTAATGATCCAGTGATCTCTCTCCACCCATCCATCTCCACCCTCTGACAAACAGAGGCAAGAGACACCATTCCTTACCCATCCTGGCTAATAGCCATTAATGGACTTAACCTCCATGAATTTATCCAGTTCTCTTTTAAACCCTGTTATAGTCCTAGCCTTCACAACCTCCTCAGGCAAGGAGTTCCACAGGTTGACTGTGTGCTGAATGAAGAAGAGCTTCCTTTTATTTGTTTTAAACCTGCTACCCATTAATTTCATTTGGTGCCCCCTAGTTCTTATATTATGGGAACAAGTAAATAACTTTTCCTTAGTCACTTTCTCCACACCACTCATGATTTTATATACCTCTATCATATACCCCCTTAGTCTCCTCTTTTCCAAGCTGAAAAGTCCTAGCCTCTTTAATCTCTCCGTTCCAAACCCCTAATCATTTTAGTTGCCCTTTACTGAACCTTTTCTAATGACAATATGTCTTTTTTGAGATGAGGGCATCACATCTGTTTGCAGTATTCAAGATGTGGGTTTACCATGGATTTATGTAAGGGCAATAAGATGTTCTCTGTCTTATTCTCTATCCCCTTTTTAATTATTCCTAACATCCCATTTGCTTTTTTGACTGCTGCTGCACACTGCGTGGAGATCTTCAGAGAACTATCCACGATGACTCCAAAATCTTCCTCCTGATTAGCTGTAGCTAAATTAGCCCCCAACATATTGTATATATAGTGGGGGTTATTTTTTCCAATGTGCATTACTTTACATTTATCTGCATTAAATTTAATTTGCCATTTTGTTGCCCAATCACTTAGTTTTGTGAGATCTTTTTGAAGTTCTTCACAGTCTGCTTTGGCCTTAACTATCTTGAGTACCTTTGCCACCTCACTGTTTACCCTTTTTTCCAGATCATTTATGAATAAGTTGAATAGGATTGGTCCTAGGACTGACCCTTGGGGAACATCACTAGTTACCCCTCTCCATTCTGAAAATTTACCATTTATTCCTACCCTTTGTTCCCTGTCTTTGAACCAGTTCTTCTATCCCATGACAACTTAATTTACATAAGAGCCTTTGGTGAGGGACCTTGTCAAAGGCTTTCTGGAAATCTAAATACACTATGTCCAGTGAATCCCCCTTGTCCACACATTTGTTGAAGGTGAAGGTGGGGATGGAACTTCAGCTTTCTGCCTTAAAAACTTCAAGTATAGGCATTTCTCAAAGAGATGACACTAAGGTTGCATCTTCTATAGTGGAATATGTCCTCACCCTCTCGGGGGATGCACTAGTCAAGAACAAAGAGTAATAATGCTAGAAGTCAACTCAGAGAATCTCTGAGCAGATATCCCTTTACCCATATTCACCCTACAATACCAACAAATGGTCTAGACATTTTCCTAGTTGGTTTTGTTCTTTACAGGTAGAACACCAAAGCTTGTCTGGCATCTTGAGAGTGAAGCCTCCGGTCCTCACTGGAGGCATGAGGTTTTTGAAAGAAAACCGGTGAGTGAATTTATTAATTTATGTGAAACTCAGAAATTACCTTAGGGATACATTTCAGGTGGAAGCAAAGGGATACCCTCTCATTATAAAAAGTAGTGTATGGGAGGTGAGCCGTGAGTGTCCCTGCTCACACACCCTTCTAGCCAACATGATGGTGAGGAGAAAGGTGACCTGTATAGATGGATGGGACATCAAGCACATGACAAGCAGTTCAAAGAGTGGCCTGGTAAGTATTGAGAGAGCAAGACTGATGTCTCATTGCAGTCTGCATCACTACTATTGGGAAGGTCCTAGTGAGACTCTTCAGGAACCTTCTTGTTATCAGGTGAGTAAAAACAAAGTAGCCCTCTACCGAGGGGTGGATGGCACTGGTTGCTACTGGGTGGACCTGCAGAGAGATAATAGAAAGGTCCAACATCTTGAGAGTGAGGAGGTAGTCTAGAATAAAAGTGTCGGGGAGAATTGGTTTTGTTGTGCCCAGGTAGAGAAACACCTCTATTTAGCTATATAACATTTTCTGGTAGAGTGTTTTTGAGAATATTCTGAATGGCCTCTGAATATGGACAGTCTAAGTATGATGGACATCCAAATACCAGGCCATGAGGGGAAGAGAGTTAGGGCTGGAATGTTTGATCCTACTTTTCTCGAGTCAGAAGATCCAGGAAGGGTTGCATGCAGATGGGAGGATGGGTTGACATTCTCAGGAGATCTAGCTGGGCTGGTTGCGTATAATGAGAATGACTCACTGTAGTGGTACCTTGTGCTCCAGTGGGGAGGGAGGCCACTCTGCCTCGCTTTATTGGGCAGTAACCCTCGCGCTCAGGGCCAAGCCGTAAGCCATCTATAGTTCTGTGGCTGTCTAACAGAGGCGAACAAGCAATAAAAATCTGCGGTTCTTGTCCCCATCCTCAGGTGGGGCAGAATACTGAGTAGTCTTTAGCTCGCAACCCCTCAGCTGGGGCTGGCAGTACTTAACAATCTAAGGCTCTGGCCTTTTGGGTGGGGCAGAGCTGGAGTAGGCCGTAGCCTCAGGCTCCTGGATAAGGCAGCCAGCAAACACACTCAGTTTGGGGCTCTAGTCTTGTACTTCAGGTGATCTCTTTAGGACACTAGAAGGGCATCATCCTTGTAGTCCCAACCTAATGCTGCTCTGTTCATCTGAGAGGCAAACTGTTTCCAAGAAGGTGTCCCCTACTTAGTGAAGATTGCATTGATCATTGAATTGTCTAACTCCCTCTCATTGCTGAGATTGTCCACCACACAGTTTTGTGTTCCTGGGAGTTATATTGTGGAGAATGAGATGTAGTTCTGGATATACCAGTTCTGTAAGTGATACACTTCTATGCACAGAGGAAGAGATTTCATTCCTCGTTGTTTGTTTCCATAGAACACAGTTATAATATTGTCCAACATTATCTGGACATGTCAGGACTGTATAAATCGGAGGAATGTATTGCAGGCCTGTCTGACTGCTCTTAGTTCCAGAAGATTGATATGGATCCGAGCTTTTTGAAGTGTCATCTGGTCACCTATGTGGGCTCCCCTGCCTATGAGGGATCTGAGCATGATTATGGTCATATCTTGTGTGAGAGAATGGGAGGAAAGGGATTTAGCATGCACTTGCTCTGGATTCATCCACTAGATGAGGGAAGCTATGACATTGTTGGAGACTGTCACCTTGATATTCATTCTGTCTCTGTCTGGTGAGTAAACAGACCAAAGCAAAGTCAAAGTAGTCAAAGGAGGTTAAGTCTGGAGAGTGGCATTACAAAAGTGCAGAAGGCCATATGACCTAACAGAGAAAAACAGACTCTATCTGTGGTTTGAGGTCTGTGAGTGACTTGTCTTATCAAGCTTTTCATAGCTTGAAATCTGTCCATAGAGAGGTAGATCCTTGTTGAGGTTGATGTTGCTTCCATCAAGTCTATAGTCTGCATCAGTATCAGGGGGGATTTCTCCACATTTATGCAGATTACCAAAGATGCCAGAAGGCTGAACAATGTTAAGATAGCCAGCTGAACTTCCCATCTGGATCTTCCTGCGAGGAAGCAGTCATCAGGTACAGAAAGAGAAGATAGCTGTTTCATCCCATGTGTGACACCAATATTCAGAAGAACTTTGTGACAACCCTGGCTGCTATTTCAACCCCAATTGGGAGTACCCTAAACTGGTACTATTCCTACCAGAAATCTAAGGAGCCTTTTGTGGAATGTATGACCATCCACATGAAAGTAAGCATCTTTCATGTCAAGAGCGACAAACGTTGTGTTTTTTTTTTCCAGGAAGGGGATTACTGATGTCAATGTAACCATGAACAATTTTAATTTGCAAATAAAAATATTTAGCTGATGTAAGTCAAGAATGGGTCTCCAGTCCTACTTTTTCTTGGGAACTATGAAATAGTGGGTGTAGAACCCTATGCCATGATGCTAAGTTGTGAGGAGCAAGTCCACTTCCTAGCAAAGGATCTCCTTGTGAGAGTTATTCCAGAAGTGGGGCCTGGAAAGAAATATCCTCAAGTATCCTGTCAAAAGCAACTTTTGGTCTGTAGATGAGGCTGGATGGCTGCTGTCAAGCTGGATGAGGCCATATACTGGTCATTGATGGTGGAAAGGCTGTGGGAGAGACTTTGGCTTATGTACCCATTTCTGATATTTCCTCTTCAATGCTGGAGTGTTTTAACAAGTGCAAAGACTCATCTGTCTTCTCATTAAAGAAATTAGATTATTAAAGGGAAAGTCATCAGGGTGTTCTGAGTCTCTCTGGGGAACACCAAAGAGTAACGTCACTATTTAGACAGCATTATTATGGCAGTTGCTATGGTTCTAGATGCAATATCAGCCACATCCACTGAGGCTTGAAACAAAGCCTTTGCCACAAATCTACCCTTGTCAATAAGGGCTTGGAATTGGGCTCTGTCCTCCCAAGGGAGTTTATCTTTAAACTCTAGAAACTTCTTAAAATCATACTTCTCTAACATGGCCTGGTAACTAGCAATTCTAAACTGGAGGCTTGTGGCTGACAATATTTGCTTTCCCAGAAGGCAGAGATGTTTAATGCCATAACAGGGGTGGCATTCAGATGTTGCTGCCTGGATGTTTCTGTGTCTGCTTCTACTACTAGGAATTTGGCGGCAGGGTGTTGCAGGACAAAGTACCTACAAAGTAGGGTTGCATGATGCAGGTTTGTGCCACATTACTCTGGCTTGTTCCATGATGGGTTTGTTTACTGAAAGAGCCACTCGATTGCGACCAGTGGGCTGTAGAATGTGCACATGAGGAGGTCTGTTATACACAGCATATGCAAGTGGGATCTGCAATTCAGTCAACACCTTCTGCAAGAGTTCTTGGTATTTCCTGTGATCTTCAGGTCAAGAAGAGGCAATAGTCTCATTGAATGAGGAGGACGATATGCCTGCCAATACTGTCGGTATTGGTGGATCCAGTTCAATGTCTACTTCTTCCACATAATCTAGTGGTGCCAGTTGTTGTCTAGGGGAAGAGGGTTGGTAAGACTCTCACGCAGATCCAGGGTGCCATGCACAGGGATCCCCTGGGCCATTATGATGTTCAAAATCTGTTTGGGGAAAACTGATGGCATTGGGTACTAGCAGCTCCTTGAAGGTTAATCATGTCTGCGCAGAGAGTAGCTCAAATGCAGTCTAGAAGCCATAGATGGGCTAATCTCTTTTTGTGGAGGTGACAGTTTGTCCTGGACATCAGATTCAGCCAAAAAAAAAAGTTGGTTCTGGTCCCATCAGCCGTACCATCAGTGCAGGTGTATTGAGACTTTGAGTTGTACACAGAGTAAGGGAGTAGCATCCTGTACCTGAAGTTTAATTCTTCTTCTAATGTCAAAACATCCTTCACAAGGACTGGACCCAAAATCAGAGTTGATTGTGGGTATGGGAAGGTGAAGATATCCTCCAGGGAGTTATAAGCCTCAGTCCATCCTGGAGTACAAGGAGTCCTGGAAGTCAGTATTATCAGATCCAGTGTGGTCACTGACCTAGTGGACAGTGGGTCCTTATGGGATCAGTACAGTACTGTCAGAGAAGAAGATTCCCACCTGGAGCTCTTGGTTGGTGCCGGCAGATGATAAATCTTCTTTTTTCCAGCTGTTGCTGGAATCAGTGTTACTGGATCTTTGATCCTGTGAGTCTTATCCTCAGGACCAGGAAGCCTAAGCAGGTCAAAAACTTTAGGAACCAAGTGTGAGAATTTACCGAATTTGGAAGGAATTGGGGAAGGATTCTTTTTCTTAGGAGCAGGTCTGGAAGGGGATCTGTTCTTGTGTTTGTGAAAAGAGTGCCCCTTCCTCTCATGAGAAACCTGAGACAACGATTTTTCAGATTTATCAGAAGTAGCCTTGTTTCAGAGCTCCTGTTTGGAGGGGTGCTACTTGAGGACCGAGGCCCCTCTGTATTTTGTCAGATCTGTGGCCTGGATCTGAAAAGTGTCTCCTGGCTTTCTCCATGAGTTACTTCCTCTGTTGAAGCGCTCATTGTTTTCGGGTCTGAGGAGAGAAAGAGCAGCAGATACTGCACTTGGTAGAGATGTATGCCTCTCCAATGTAGCAAAGGATGCACTGGTAATCATCACTGATTAAAAAGGAGCAAGGACAGGAGACACAGTTATTAAACCTAGGGATTTGGGGCATAGTCCTTCTCCTGAATGGGAGAAAAATTGAGAAGCTCCCTGAGGCAGGGAAAAACTAATCTACACTACTGAAATCATTAAACCCACTTGGAACTATCTACAATTACATTTACAGATCAGGAGGACAGTGCAAAGATAGCTTTGGACACAGAAGATTCCAACTTTCAGGACAGGTGGTGATAAGAAAAAGTGGTCTGTATGCACTTCCCTTGTACCTTCAGTGCTGAGCATGAGGAGCTCAAGGGTGCAGGAAAAAACAGACACAACTCACACGATTTTTGAGTCTCAGGCACATGGTGCACATACCCACGTGTGGAATACACATAGGGACCAGCACTCAAAGAACAACTGTTCTTTGTTCTGAGGAATTCAGCAGCCAGTCTGAAGTGCTATATCTGAAAGTATGATGTTTCCAAGCCAATTCTAACAGAAAATCAGAGTCTGAATATTTGAGTGTTTCTTTGGTTTATGTTGGGATTTAGAATGTGGTGTCCCTTCGCCATGTGGATGGGAAGTTTGTCCTTTCACAGTACTGTAAATCAGACTTGTCTCCGTTTAAATCTTTATCACAACTTGATATTTAAAATCTCTTTGTTGTGTAGAGAGTATTTAGAAGCCAAGATTATGTTGACATGTGAACAGTGTTGAAAATACATTAATTTGTAAACATATTTAACTGTATGATAGTAGCTTGTTGATCACGTAATCTGATTGTAATTAGCAATGCAGCACATTAACAGGAAAGACACCTGAAAGTAACTGACATGAGTCATTGTTGCTATACACAATAAGTATAACAGGAAGTATAATTTTAGTTTTTTGAAGTTTGCTTCTGTCAGTATATTAACACTAGAACATCGTGATTCCATGTCCTGTCCTTTAGATAATGGGCACTTTAAGTATTTTGCATTAACTATTCTTCAATGTGAATACAAATGAATGTTATTGTAAAGGGCTTTCTAGCATTAGTTGTCATGTTTTAATTACAAACCAACTCCAAAATCAGATGCAACAATTACAGTTCTGAATGGTATCTGTAAGGAGGCAACTATAGGTTAATAATGAAGTAATTAATTTAAAAGGAATAATATCTGTTTTCCATTTGTATTGCTGCCATTTATGACAATATTTTCCAAGCCTGAAAAAATATCAGTAAAACAGACAAGAAGAGAAGACAGCGTGTGTGAGAAAGGGGTAAACCTATGCATAAAGTTAACATTTTCAATTATTTTTAAATTAAATGCAAAAAAAGATAAAGTGAAATCCCCGTATTAATCCAGTATTAAGGATGTACGTTCAAAAGTCACAGAAAATCAGGAAATGTGAATGTCGGGTCTCCAACAATAATATCAACTTGGCTCCATTGCAAAGCTGATGTTTTGTGTTCTGTTTTGTTTTCTTATTTTGTAGTTAATATTATCTTTGACAATTATTATTATTACCAGATCCAGAAATGTGCTAGGCACTCAACTGAACAGATAAACCAGTCTTTATCCTATATTGTTTGCAATCTAAAATTAAACAAAATGCAATGTGTGAAGATAACAATCAGAAGGATGGGACAGGAGAAAGGGTACATCCAAATCACTAATATTATGTAGGGACATAGGGCTATTATGTGTGACTCATGATTGTTCCATTAAATGAATTTGTATCTATCTGTCCTTCCATATACTCCCCAGAACCTGCTAATTTAAAACCTGCCATCCCTCGGTATTCAAAAATCATGCATCAGGCTCACTAAAGTCACGAGACTGGCTTAAAAATCTTGAGATTCATTAATTAATACATTTTGGGTTCTTTTTATTTGCTTTCAGGAGTAGGAGTATTTAAGGTTCACATTGTCAAATTTTGCTCTGTAGCCATGCAAGCTAGAAACTAGGGCTGGCCAGAAAATAAGAATTCCATTTCACAGGGTTTTTTTTGAGCTTTCAGAATTTGTTTTCATTTGTGTGTGGAATGAAAGTGAGTTCTTTTGAAATATGTTATGTAGGAAAACTTGAGTGATTCACCCCACAAGAGCCAATAGCTCCATGGTTAGGATACTTATCTGGGATGTAAGAGACCCAAGTTTACATCCCTGCTCTGACTGATAGAGGTGAGTCTTGTTCTCTCTCTTGTCTTAACCAACATTCCATTCTCCAACAAAACTTTAGTCAAAACTGAAAAGTTTTCATGAAAACATTTGGGTTTGATAAATTGACATATTCTGACCAAAAAGAAGTTTAATAGAAAAATTTTCAGTCAGCTCTTCTAGAAACTTTTTTTTAAAATGAAAGCTGAGATTGTCATATACAAATTTGATACCAACAACTGGGGCTCTAAGGAAAACCACAAACATGACAAGACTCATGATAAAATTGTGAGAGTTGGCAACACATTTTAATTGTGTAAAGTACTGGTTACTTGATTTTTGGGGGTAGATCAGAGGTGACACAGATTAAGGCTACAAGAAGGTAGAGCAATGGAGTAAAAGGAATTTGATCAGGAGAAGAGGCTACTAACAGGTAGAGTAAGGAGAGCAGAAATGGTGGGGATAAGGGTCAGGAAGATAGGAATGGGAGGCCTGGTGAACCATGCTGAGGGATAGTGATAATTGACAAAACAAAACAATTTGACAGAAGCAGGTAATGTGTCAGTCAATTTGCTGTAAGTGAGAGGTCAGGTCGTGTGGAGGGTGATCTGAAAAAATGGAGGTTGTCACATCTGGAGTGATGAAGGACAGGAATGTATGCCTATTTGCTAATGATGAGTGAAGATGATACTGGCTCTGATGCTTGGCCTTCTTGTGGAGCTAAGGAGTTTAATTCACTGAAAAGGCTACACAGTCTTACACATTTTTAGCCATCAAAAAAGTTCTGTACAGCTCAGGGTGAGTAGGGTGGGAGAATCAGGCCCTTAACCAGAAAAACAGAAATGTATACATGCAATATCTACAACACTGATATGTTAATTTCATTGTGTGAACCTTACCTTTCATATCTCATAACATTTGGTTAGGAAGCTGCTCCATGGTTCAACATATGGAAGATCAAGGAGGTTTGAAGAGGATCAACACCACAGCTTTTATTGAAGTCACAACTGAAGTGCTATAATTGTGTCCCACATTTACTTCCTTGGCTGCAGCACTTGAAGCACACAAGTAGTCCAAATTCAGATTTTAATACCCTGAAGAGTAACATTTTGACAGGTGTCTAATAGCTGATTTCCAGTAATTTCCAAAATGTTCTTGTGTGCTGGTTATCAGTAATACAGACAAGATGAATAGGACTAAAAAACACATTTTTTGTTATCAGGGATCATTGGTATATCAGAGAGTGAAAATGAGCAAAAATTCTTACAGTCATAGTCCAACTGGGCTAGGAATATCAATACTGTTCAGAGCATCAGAGGGGATTCTGAGCACTTATCATCCCTCTTTCCCTTCTTTTCTGAAAAAGAACTTTCTCTGGAGGAAGAGAAAGAAAAAGGATGAATCTAAGATGTTCAGTAGAAAGAAACAACAGGATTTGGACACCGCTTCCATGTATGAGGCATCCTCTATAGTCTCCTCTTCTCGCTTCTTGCACAAGCGTGCTCACAGTTCTTTGTGGAGTGTGAGATGCGCTCAGCAGTGAAAGTAGGGTGGTATGGTGTGGTATGATGTACTAGCAAGACATTTATAGCTGGTACGGCGTACTGTAAAGAGGAGGAGGAGAATGTGCCCCAAGCCCGCAGCTCCTCTGGTGCAGCTGTACCAGCCCCAGCCCTTCCACACAGGAGCTCCTCTGTCTGTACAGCATCCCCACCGGAGGACAGGGCTCGGGGTGGGGCCGGGGCGTACAGCAGCTGTGCTGGAGGAGCTGCGTGCATGGGGCTGCCCGGTGGCCCCACATTCTGCTCCTTTCCCCACTGCAGTTCCCAGGAGAGTCCTGAAACTCATGGCAGCCCCATGCTAACAGCTCCTCCGACATGGCTGTACTGCCCCAGCCCAGGCCTGTCCTCCAGCAGGGCTGGCTGCTGTATACTACAGATGGAGGAGACTGTGCGTGGAAGGGCTGGGGAAGTACAGTTGCACCAGAGGAACTGTGGGTGTGGGGCCACCCAGCAGACATGCCAAACCCACCAAAAAAACACAGAAATTGGGCTTGTTTTTGGCTTAATTTGCTTGTGCGTTGCTTGTTGGCTAGTTTTTGTCTTGCAGCTTGTTGCTTGATTGGCTTATAGCTTGTTGCTTCTTTTTTTTTTTTTGATGGGCTCCCGGCAAGCAGGGCCAAGGGGGGGCAAGCAGGGCCAAGGGAGAGAGAGAGTCAGGAGTGCACAGCGGGCCCACCATAGTCCCAGACGGCATGCTGGGGTGAACTAGTCACATAGAATGTTGGCAAAAAGAAAAGGAGTACTTGTGGCACCTTAGAGACTAACCAATTTATTTGAGCATGAGCTTTCGTGAGCTACAGCTCACTTCATCGGATGCACGTAGCACAGAAAAGCTTATGCTCAAATAAATTGGTTAGTCTTTAAGGTGCCACAAGTACTCCTTTTCTTTTTGCGAATACAGACTAACAAGGCTGTTACTCTGAAACCTGATAGAATGTTGGGGTTCTTAGGGATTGGCTTGTTTTGGCTTTGTTTTTTAAATGGGATTAGCTTGATTTTTGGCTTTTTGTGAAAGTTGGGGTGCTTATTTACCATGTGAAAGTTGGCAACTGTGCCACCCAGTGGTTACACATTCTGCTTCTCCAGCACAGTAGGAGGACAGAGCCCTCTCCCCCCACCTCAGGTAAGGGGGGTGGATTATGGGGAGGGGACAGGAAGAGTGTGGGGGCCCTTGGGTAAGAAATGAGGTCCACCTGCACCACTGGATGCCCTTTAGAAAATAGATGGACATTCACAAAATCATGGGAAATCCATGGTTGCTGAGAGCTGGTTCTGAATACTATTTGGAAATATTCACATCACAACAGGACTGGTGTTCTCCTGTCAATACCCCTCTTTCCTTATTGCTCATATGATCTTTTCCCACATTTTGAAATAAGCAGAGAATGTGAGGTCTGACATTGATAGGTACTAGCTTCACCGTATATTTAGCAGGAAACTAAATATCATGGTCAGGGGCACTAGATAAAACCCTAAAATTGATAGATGGATTATTATAGTATATTTGCTATGTACTCCAGGATTTGGAGTTTGTAATGAGATTTCATTCAGACCAATTTAAACAATCTGAAAATTTGCTATGTCACATTTTACAAGTATATATATATAAAACACTTGCCACTGTTATGTTGCCAGCTGGAGTGCATGCTCTCAATTCAATAATAAAATATGTTACTTTATTAGTTCCAAATTATTTCACTTTCTTTAGACTAGAGAAAGAAATAATAATCGACACAGTGTACCACTAAGTTGAAAGAACTCTCTGTAAGACACTTAGTTTTTAAGTGCGATACTCCAATTACATAACGTATAAATCCCAAACCAGGGGATTCGCCATAAAAGAAGCGGCTGTCCACAGAGCCATCCAGTGTTGTCTCCTTTAAGAAAGTTTGTCTCAAATAAGCTTTCAGTGTAGAGCAGTAGAGTAGAAAGTGAATGTCTCGCTGTTAAATGTAATGCCAATGCATGTCTAATTTACACAGAGATTCCGAATGTGAGTGTACCATTGAATCCTTGAATTTGTCCAAATGCAAAAAATTGAATGTAGATGTTGTCTTGCTATTAATTTATTGTTTCTATTTTAATTAAAGGAAGCTGTCCCTTTACAGAACAATGTGAGACAGTTGACAGTAGAGCGAGTGTTTACAGGACCATGCATGGCAGATTTTGCCTGTGTCTAGATTATGGAAAACCTGGTGCACTCTCCAAAAAGGTCCGAATTTGTATTTAATAAAGATACATTTCAAGAATTAGACTTTTTCGTGTGTACAGGGGAAGTTGTAAAATTAGCCCTTACTGGGAGTCCGGGAGCCTCAGGGAACAGCTAATGAGCTGCATGGCCTTTCACCTGTAGGACCCCGTTTGAATCCAGCCCAGCTCATTAAGGATTAAAAATTGTTCCCATCTAACCCATTTTGGTGGCCCCTACAGCAGAGGAGTTTGAGCAAACATTACAAGCTTGCCACTAGATTTTGCACTAATTGGCAGACTCAGGAGAGAGGCCAAGAACTTCCCCTGAGATTGCCTCCATCCGCTCACTGGCTGTTCCAGGGCTGACCCAGGCTAGGAGGGCAGTGTGTGTTAGAAACCTCTGCTGCTGCCGACTGCAGGTAAGCAAAGGACTCAATTAACTAGGGCTGTCAAGACAGTGCCTTTCACCACCACTCAATCCACACAATACTTTTTAAATTGAATTTTAGTTGCAATCTCTAAGAGGGAGGAAACGTTTCCATGATGTGTGTACAGACTAGTTAGCCCATGGGGTCCAGATCCCTAACTAGGGCCTCTAGGAATTATCAGAGTACAAATACTAAATAATAGCAGCTATGTTATTTTTGCAAATAAACTCATTAAATATCTGGCTTAAAAGGTCAGTTGGATCTGCACAAAACTAGGCAGCTGTGGTACTGAATTGTTTTGCTGAAGAATAGAGCGGAAAACAATGATCTGACCTAGAAATAATAAAATGCAAAGGGATAACAGGCAGATACATTTATTTCCTCTGGACTTTAACCAAACATATTACCGTTTATGCAGGAATGGATTGTTAGAATCTTGGAAGTGTTCACTGTAGCTGTTAAGGACCAAATTATGATCCTGGTTGCACCAAGAGAAAACAAAAGAGCTTCACAGATCTGAATGAAGGTACTTCAGGTGCACAAAGAAGTAACAGAGCAGAATTCAGATGTAGCCTTATAGCAAAATCAGCACTTCATAAATATCAAGCAGTGCCATTATGTAGCAGCGTATATTTGGTAATCGTCTGTAATCCCTTTGATGTATCTGGCCCATTATCTCTTCTGCAAATAACTGCAATAGAAAATGACAACTGAGGTGTTCAGTGTACTAACAAGCAGACATTATATCATGAACATTGTCACACATTACTGCCATGTGAGTCTAAACAAAGGCTTTGCAGGCCTGGAGAAATAAAATGCCTTTGATTGTACAGCTTGATGTTTTCAGACACCTCATCTTTTATTAGGAAAAAAAAAAAGAGAGAGAAATGCCCACAGCAGCACTTTTTGTTATTAAGCAATTAAAACTCAGTTTAGTCCCACTTTATTTCTAACCAAGAGGTCCAATACATTTGATGGCTTTCCCCTTAAAGCTACAATTTGGACTGCATGCTTTGTTGTCTTGCACAGAATAATGATAATTTATATGTGTTCTCTCGGCTTGTGCTATGTTAATTCCTTGTTGGAGTTTAATTAGCCTTTTGGCACTACAGTGATTAAGATGCGCCCTGTTTTATCCAAAAGTCATATCCTGCTTTTAGCTGACTGCCAATCTACTCATGTTCTCATATCTGGTTTTCATAACTGTCCTTAAAACTGTCCTTTATAAACTTAAAAATTAAGAACTGTTCTGTTGCTTGGAAAATCAGCATATTTCATAGAGTAGCTTATCAACTGCACTAAAAGAATTAACCACAAACCCTATGCTATTGGACCTGTGCAGCTCTGCGTACTTACCAAAGCCATGTGGCATATTCTGCTTGCAGTATTGGCTCTTCTTTTTCTAAACACTCAAATTATACCTACCTTAGTTCTAGTTATGCACATGACAAGAGTCTAAAAGTAAACTAAACATATTGATCATTGTAGGGCAAAGCACTCTTTTATTACATGTTAGAGTGGCTTATCAGACACAAAACCTTTTATGCCTCCCCAAATGAAAACTCAATACTTTCTCATTGTCAAGATGAAAATTTACATTTACTGGCCTTCTACTTGAATAAAGTCTATAAATTCACAGCCGGAGTATGTCAGTTCTCTAAAGCAGCTGAAACATTATTCTACAGACCTTTAAGTGAAATGATCTTAAGGAGTTGTGAGCTGATATATGGTCTTTCATGTTTCTTGTCACCCAAAGTTGTTATCATGGTGTAGTAACTGCAGCCATTCATAAATAAGAATACTTGACTTATCTATCACTGCATTAAACTGATCTGGCTTTTTTAACAAAGACTGTCTGCAAGTAGTTACAATTTTCTGAAACTATTCTTATTTTCTTTTATTTAATTTCCAAGGGATGTTAATGGGATGACTAGGGATGACTTAATATTCCACCTTAAATAGTGCTGGAATAAAGAATGTATGTTCCTGAGAATTTAATTGTATTTTAAAGTTAACTTTTTAATACTTCCAGTTTGATGATAGTAATACAGTCAAACTACCTAATATTTTCAGATGTTCAGATCTTCTGTGTACCTCTAAAGTTCAGACTGAGAGCTTTGTACCAAAATGGGATAACATACAAAATCCCAAGAAAAAGAGGAAAGTTATGAGAAATGAAAAGAGATATTTCTCTTTTTAAAAAAGGATACTAATGTATATAATTTCCGCACTGTTTCCCATTCAGTCTGGTATGGAAGCCAACAGATATCTATACACCACTTAAGGTCTGTTTAAGGCTTCCAATTAGACATTGAGTGTGTTTTAATTGTTGCATAGGCCTTGATTGGGATCTTTACAATTGAAAGGAGCAAACCTGGACCTCTTTTTTGTACCAGCTTAATCAAATTTAATCTTTGTTAAAGTCTCACCTGATAAAATCTGGTTGAGTGTACATTATATACGGGGTATGATACAGTTAAGGTTATTATGAAAAAAAATGTTTCAAATTATAAATGAATAGATCATTATAACTATTAGTGAAATAGTCCTATAGGTAGAGACAAATTGCAGGAAAGCATTAGTTATTATACACGACCTTGAATTTATTCTGGTGGAGATTTATATCTGTAAATGTCCTTCTTTTAACACTCATGTTATACTGTACACCCCTAGCTTCCTGCCTACCTAATCACTCACTGAGAACATTTCTCACAAATTCTAGAAAGCAAAAACAAAATCTTTAAAGTGATGCACCTCAGCAACCTTGGAGGAGTTTGCATCCCAAGAAGCAAGACACTTTGTGCAAGGGGACATGTGATTTCAAAATATTGATACATTCAGATCTCATCGTCCAACAGTGAGTGATCACTGTCTACACCATCACCCAAAAGGTCTTAAATCTGAACTCCTTACTCAGGCAAATATCTCACTGAAGTACAGAGTCCAGGATTGAGCCTAAACTGTTTCCTCACAATCTCTGTCCCTTAAAAATTGAAGTATCATCCCACAAGGAAGTCAAACATATTATAGCTAAGCTGGCACAATGCCCTCCACCAAAGAGGCTTTGATGATAGATCCCAAACAATAGATTAATGCCTCACCAACAGCCTTCACAAGCTATAGCAGGCAAGGATACCACTACTCAGAAGAAATTATGAACCTAAATCTCCACCTCACCCAAAGATCCTCTGTCACATAAAACAATGTTGTGTACAGTCAGGCAATAGTGCATTTGTCCTCATTTGCTCTGACATTGGCAGCTTGGTAAATGAGACAATAGATTTTTTTCAGTAAAGAAGGTGGAAAATTGCTCACAGCATTTAAATGATGAAACTGCTTTAGAAGGAAGGCAATAAGAATGAACCATATGCTTCACTGTTCTCAATAGTTCTGCCACACACTTCCTTGGTAAGTACATTCACACAGTAGAAGTCTATAATGTGGCCATCCCAGGCACAAATGAGCTTTCTGCCATTTTCCTAGCCTGCACTCCAGGATCCTTCTCTGTCATTTTGTATCACTGAATAGCCCACAAATGGTTCCAGGAATCTCTAATAAGGATACATTACTTACAGAGTAGGATAGCAGTATAAAGCCAATTACAAAAGCTTCCCCACTGGGCCCTGTGATTCTGAAGATATATAACCCTTGTAACCACACTGTTAAATTTCCAAGGAGTCTGCCTTTTGAGGCAGTCACCATTTTGTGATGTAGAACTGATGAAGAACACTGGAGAGGAGACAACTGTGCTCTCTCACAGAGACCTTGCTATTGTTATTTCTGTTTTATTTTAGATTAAGGGAAACAACCGAACTAATTCAGACTTTGTTCTTCATTTATGGAAAAAAAACATAGTATGACTGAATGCAATGAAACAGAATGAAACCATAATTTGAGTCCACGTCAGAGTATGAATACATCATTTGCTGATTAGATCAGTGCTTCAAATCCAATTAAGGGAGGATTATCCTACACCACCACTTCTCACTCTTCCTGGCTCTAAGAAAGAAAAAATGTTTATTAAAAGTTGGAGCATACCATCACTTCTTCCCCCTCTGGGCTATTTAAATGCTAGCAACTAAAGCCCAAATGTTGAAGACTGTGAATTGAATGAAACAATATATATGTGCTCTATAAATAATTAATAATGCATCTTCTTGAAGTCTGGTTATATGACTCAGGATATGAGCCAATTAAAATCAAGTTTCTCCTGAATAGAAGGCAAATTGAAAGTAAAATATTATTTCACTCATACATTCTGCTTCTACATCAAATGGAGAATAGATCTTAAAAATTTAATATCTAGCTCCAGATAAGCTAAGTATGACCTTGCAGGGACAAAAAAGTGTTTGTCGTCTCCCCACTGGCCTATGGGGAGAAGTATACACTGTCCTTAGAGGGGAAACTACTGCATCCTAGTGACTATTTTTGGAAGATATTTTCTTGTCTTTTCTGTTTGTATGAATATTCTTTGCGAAAAAGAAAATTAGACATAAGTGATACAGCACCAGAAACAATAACCTCACCTCATCTCTGACATTATTTTGAGCAGTTTCAAACTTTGTTACACTCTGGCTAAAACATGGAAAATGTTCTTGCATATATAAACAAACTCCTTGCCCTGATGGCTCCTTCTTACTCTCTATTCCCTTGACTACATTGCAGGCCTAGATCTGATACTTTTCTTTCTCAAAACAGGCCTCCCCCAGGACCTTTCTTCCTATTCTATCACTTATTTTTGAGATATTTGAGTCCAGAGGACTCCTTTAACCTCAACATGTTCTTTAACCTTGAGCTAGCTGGGAAATTTTCAATTAAACTACTTCTTGTTGAAAAATGCCAATTCATCAAAACCAAAGCTTTTTGCATGAAAGGGTTAATTTTCTGAAAATTTCCTCTGAAAGGTTTCTCAGATCCAGGATGGAATCTCTGTTCAAAACGTAAGAGAGCAACCAATCCCAGAATAGTACTCATCTGGGATATGCAAGACCCAGGTTTAATTCCTTACTCTGTTTGGTTTAGACTAAGGACTTGAACCTGGGCTTTCTGCCTCCCCAATGAGTGCCCTTGACCATGTTATTTGATGGTGTGGGATGGGTCTTTCTCAGTTTCTCCTGTTGGAGCTCTGCCACTTTGTATTAATAATTAAATATTTATTGGGCGAGAGAGACAGTCGTACATCAGAAAAGTATGAAAAGCCTTTTGAAGTAACCTTAACAGCTTAGATCTCCTGAAACTAACTTCTGCCAGTCAGGGTTACATTAGGGAGCAATATATTAAATGAAGCCATCTTCAGGGTCATAGCACTTTAATGATGTATTGCCTACATACATCATCGGTACGCTTTCATCCCTCAAACAGTAGAATTATATTTCCAAAGACTCAATGTTGAGGTGTTGGATTGTTTTAAGAATTGCATGAAATGTTGTCTCATTAGTTTAACCCACAAGGAGCTGTGCAGCCAGTGTTGCCGAATCAGATAACTTGGAAACCCTTTGCATTTGCATCTCTGAATAACTAATTTCTAATCAATATTTACATAGAATGTAATATTTCGTTTTCAAAATCCAGCTGCCACACACTCTGAATAGTCTTAGATTTAGGTGAATAAATAATAATAATGATTTAAAAAAAATATTGGACATTCTTTCAAACAAAAAAACATGTCTTTAGTTTGAACTATTGTTTTTCTTTTTCTTTTCCTGCAAGAATGCTCTTAGAAGGCAAGTCTTCCAAATACTTATGCTCAAAGTTCATGCAGGCATACTGAAATCTTTGGTGTCTCTCCTTGTTTCTAAAAGTTGTAGTCATCCAGGCAGGGAACAGAATTAATACCATGTTTCCTGGGTAAACAGTCGCCCATTTAGAGCAATAGTGAACAAAGATGTAAAAATTACAGTTAAATGATAAACAGAAAAAAGGAGCAAATTTGTTTGAGTAAATATTTGCTAAAATGAATTTTCTCAGCTCTATTTTTTCTCAGTTGCACAAATAGATTTTTCTGATTACAGTTGCATAGTCTCATATCATGTCTCTATTACTAATATTGAAAGTGTGACATGGTGCTGAGAACCAGACAAATAGTACCTTCATATATGGAACGACTGTTAAAAAGTGCACTCTTTATATTCTTTATTTCCTGTAACATCACTAGTAAGTAAGGAGGAATCTTAACCTAAATTACACAAAATAGGGTAAATAAATTATTATCCATATCATATCTATTAATTACAGAGACTTAGGGTATTCCTGATATTCATTGGAAAGACTCAATATCCTAGCTATTTCTAGAGAAACAGGGTTTGTCCTAGTTCTAAGAGAACCAGCTGGGAAAACATCCAGTTCCCAAGTCAACACCCTCTCTTAAGTTAGGGTTTGTGGTTCCCTGGTCCTGATGAACCCTGACAGTCTCCTTCTACTGATTAATGTCTACAGAAGTGCACAGAGCCTGACTGCACCTGCATGTAGGAGCTGGAGGGGGGACATGCCGCTGCTTCCGGGAGTTACCTGAGGTAAGCGCCGCCCAGAGCCTGCAACTCTGCATCCCTCCTGCGCCCCAACTCCCTGCCCCGGCCCTGATTCCCCCTTCCACCCTCCAAACCCCTTGGTCCCAGCCCAGAGCACCCTCCTGAACCCCAAACTCCTCATCCCCAACCCCACCCCAGAGACTGCACTCCCAGCCGGAGCCTTCACACACCCCTACCATAACCCAGAGCCCCCTCCAGCACCCTCAACTCCTGATTTCTGGCCCCCCGTGGGAACCTGCACTCCCAGCCCAGAGCCCATACCCGCTCCCACACCTCAATCCCCTGCCTCAGCCCAGAGCCCCCTCCCATACTCTGAACCCCTTGGCAGCATCCCTAGCCCGGAGCCCCCTCCTGCACCCCAAACCCCTCATCCCTGCCCCCACCCCAGAGCTTGCACCCCCATCCAGAGCCCTCACCTCCTCCCGCATCCCAACCCACTGCCTCAGCCCGGAGCCCCCTCCCGCACCACTCCTCATTTCTGGCCCCACCCCAGAGCCCGCACCCCCAGATGGAACTCTCACCCCCTCCTGCACCCCAGCCTCCTGACTTTTAAGCAGTGCTGACCCGAGCCGCCATGGTCCCTTTTTGACTGGGCGTCCTGGTCAAAAACCAGACATCTGGCAACCCTATCACAGCCTGGGCTCATCTCATCACTGCTCAGGGCCATCCCAGCTACATGTAGGCTCTCTGGGCCTGCAGTTGTTTGCCTGAATTGTCTGTTGGGCTCCTAGTGCACTCCTCCGAGACTGTCTCTCTCAAGCAGATACGAGGTAGGCAGTACAGTAGCATCTCTTTTGAGGAATCAGAATGTTTTGTTACTGAAGCTTTTTTGTGAGTCTTGCCAATCATAATTCAAAGATTATTAGCCTATGCCACCTGCCTCTGATTTAGACATTATATTAGACGGGGAAGAGGCAATTCTCCAGTCAACAGCAGATCAGTGTTCTATTTACTGGATAGGATCAACAAAATAATAATAATAAGGATACCTCATTTCACTCAGAACTGTTGATTGAATTACTGCCTATTTAATAATAGATGTAAAAGCTTTATGACGGGCTGATACAAAGCCTATTGAAATCAATGGAAGTCTTCATTTAGTCTGTTAGTTAGTTGGACCAGCTGACAAACTACGGGCCAACAATGAACCAGCCGCAATTTTTCCAGCCAGAGTTTGGGACACTCATTGCCAGGGGATGGAGATACTCACACCTGCTTTGCTAAAGCTAATTTTTTTGACCATTTGGGCGGACACAGATACCAGCGCTGCTCTGATTGAGATACCTAAATATTTTTTTGGCCAATATCTATTACATTGGCATGCCAAGTACCAGTACAAGTGAAGGGAAATGAACATCAGAGTGTCTCACTATGCTATCTCTGAGGCAGGAAAAATAAGCCTTCCTGGCAGAGATTAGATAAAGACATTAGTAATTGTTTAGCTATTGAGTGAAGGAATCGGCTCAGCAGATTTGTGGAAAATATGCTCAGCTGTTTGACCAATATACGGGACTTTTCACGGGTGGTAAGATACACAATGTACTAAAAGATTCCACAATGGCAGAAGTGTTACTGTAGACGAGGCCTTGGGGTAGTTACAATTTTTTAAAGCACTATATTCTCTAGAGCTGCTCCACCTCATCTTAATCCACTCTTTCTAATAAGCTATTCACCCAGTATCCCTTTCTATTTGCTATAGGCTTCAGCAGTTTTCCCAATTGGTCAGTCACCACATGTACAGTGATCAACCTGGAAAGGATCGAGCAGATGTGATAGCTGAGATACACCTTTTGCAAGCTATGCTGAGAATCTCAGAGTGATTAGAGATGAACATTAAATATACAAGGAAAGGCATTTAAAGATAAGTAATTAACATAATCTGAGGCCCCTTGGGGAACAGATCTTTACCTTTACCTTTACAGTGTGTCATTGTGATATGTTAACCAAGACTATTAAACACTGACATTTAACTAATTAGTTGTCTAAAGAAACTTATGTTTCATTAAGAAACACTGAGCCAAGCTTTTTTGAAATTTAGTTATGAAGTAATTGTAACCACGTCTGCAGTTATATTTCCTCAGAGCGGATGAAGAATTAACAATAATGTGCTCAATAGAAACTAAATTTAGGTACTTTCATAGATGACATCCAAGAAGGCTGTATTAAGTGGTGTCGGATGAAATTACTTATAAAAGCAGACAAAATGTCAGCAGAATAGTGGTCTTGGGTGTCATTATCCTAAAATGGTAGCTCTGTGTAATATTACCATTATTGATTCCTAATGTAAACATATGTAAAGTAAGGGCCATAAACCAACCCTCAGGAAAATTCTTTGATAAGAGGCAGGTGGTACAGAAAATGATCCTATCTAAGATTTTGGTGCAAGTAAAGATATTAAAAGATTTAGAATTATCCTACTAATCACTTCACTTACTGGTTCAGCTGAGAACTTCAAGGCCAACAAGAATATTTTGTACTTATTCATGCTCAAACTGTTTTGTAAACATTAACAACGAGATGGTGGTTTTAAAGCATTGGGCATATTTGAGGGAGCGGGGAGAGGGAGAGGGTAACTGCTTCTAAAATAATCTGCTTGAGGTAAGGAACAACACCTCCCAGAGTACTGCAGACACATGATAATCCTGAGACCCCCTGCTATGTTATTTTATTTAGTGCAATATGTGCACTGTGTCTGCTAGCTAAGCTTCAGTCATGTCAGGGCTTCACCTTTGCATGTGTCCTCACTTCTAGCATCCCAGTTCACAATTAACTCCCTAAACTTTACATGGTGGGAGTGTGAGACCCAGATTTATGACTGTCTGCTATGCAGGGATGTAAAGGTGTTGAAGGTTGGAAAGCTCCTTGCACTCTTTTGTCACCCTAGCGTATCCATGCATGTTGTTCACAACTGAACCCGAACTAAATACAGTTCACCACACATTTGTGTTTTGGTAGATAAATACCCTTTTTATTGATGAGAAAACAGTCCATATTCTAGCCAGGAACAGAACTCAGGAAGGCTCCTGGCCTACAGTCCTGAGCTCAGATTACTAAACCATCTCTATGTCACATTATGGATATTTCTGAAGTGATGTATGTACAGCATCAATGAACAACTTATATTTACCTGAGTCAACAATTAATTGGCCCTTGGTGGTTGCTTCAATGCTGGGGATTCCTCAAAAGCTAGATATAATATAATAGCCTCAGTTTAGCAACAAAAAGTCATCTCTGTCTGCACCACAACCAGTTCCAGTTGATTCACTTCTTTGTCTGTGCCACTGCTGAATGTGTTAAAGATATAATGCAATAGAAATACATTATTTGGGGAATGTAGGAAAATGAATGCAAAATGACTTTTTTTTTTTCTTTCGGAAGCTGGGAGAACATAAACCATAGTCAGCTCTGTATATGAGAACATCCTCTAAGGTGTCAAGAAGTAGCATATCCAGTCATTCTTAGAGGGTGGAATCCACCTCAGTTCAGAAAGCGAGCACAAGGCCAATTTAAGCCCTCAAATCAGTGTTTAAACAGGACTTAAGTAGAACATAGGCCTCGTGCTGGCCTCCCATACAGGGTGGCTTTCACTTTTGGGGGGGCATTGCAGAAATGCCATTAAGTTTCACATGTGAAATGGTATTCCACAAAATATTTAAGTACTTTCATTCTTCACATAATCTGAACCTATGGACAAGGTCAATACCATAGAGGGTATTCTAATCAATGTAGTAGGGCTTGTTTTATCTGATCACCCACAGGAAGTTAGACATCATCAAGACAGGCTTAAAAATATTACTGCTATTAAGTGAAGTCTGTGCTCTTAAAAGTTAAGAAAAGTACCTTTAAACATGTACAAGAAGAATTTTGTTCCCCGTTCTCACAGAAGGATATGTTCTTTTAACTGATGTCCTTGCAACCTGCTTGTGAAAGACACTCCTTTCTAGTAATGATACAATAATTAATTGCAAGTCATTAGAACCAAATTCACCACATAAAACTGTTTGATTAGCAGCACAGAAGAAGAGATACAGCACTCAAGAAGACATTCAACTGCAACAGGTTTTTTTAGTAGTTTAGCTGTTTGTAAACAGTTAAAATCATTGATTACTTATCCAATTTGGTTAATCAAAACATTATATCAAGAGGAATTCAAAATTTAATACCAGAAATAATTCTAGGTCAGCTCTGAAGTTATAAACAATTACAAATATAGCAGCTATAGCGAACAGGCAGAGGTTGAAGTGTAATTAAGTTAATATTGTATAAATATCCACAGGATGTTTTCTAAATCCACAGAAAATTTCATTAAATCCTTGGAACACCAAAGAGACAATGTAGTGAACTGTAGCATAAAAAATAGATTTAAAGGAATCTACTAAGACAAGAGTAAACAAAAGCAGAACAGACTAAAATACCTGAGCTCACTATATAAAAAATATGAAAGCTCATAAATATGTTAGCTAAATAAGAGAATCAAATCTAATCTGAACTGGACTCCTTAATTTAAAATGCTATTGAAAGATCACTGAAAGAAATCTTTGCTTTGAGAGGTACTCAGTAAATTCGTCTAAAGAAATAAAATGTATTCTCTTCCTTTCACGCACACAAATTCAGCTTTCCTAATGTTATGTTCACAGCATACACACAAATACGTTATATAAAAACAAATACTTTTGCTGCAAGGTTGAAACATAACACTACTTTAGTTGTTAGGATTCAGAGTGAGAACACACAAGAACCCCAAAACACTACTATTGACACCATGGTTCCAAGCCACTGACTGACCAAGGTGATCACCATGGTACATAGATTTACTACAGTAGATGAAGTGCACAGTCAGAAAGTTAGAACAACTGTGGCCCATCTGCTTGCAGCACACATAACTCTTACAGGACTGTGCCACTGAAGTAAGGAGCGCAAAACAAGCCTTTTATTCATCTAAAATCAACACTACACAACCACAGCAGAAGAGCTATTTTACATTCAGACAACAAACCCAAACATCAACACCTGTGAAGAATTGTCAGCATTCTTTGCTAATAAGATCAAGTGAATACATATGGAGCTAAGTGGGATACAAAATGTCACCCTGACCAGATAGTATCATCCACCCTACCATCACTGACTAGACCACAAGGTACTATTAACCTACCTACATGACATAGATGTAGAAGGCTCAGCACTACAGTGGCTTTGATTGTTCCTTTCCAGGAGAATTCACAGAGTGATGATGGGTAACTGCTCTTCCTCTCTAAAGGCCCTCTCCTGTGGAATATCACAGGGATCTATACTAGCCTCATTTCCCTTTAATGTATACTAATGGAGATAATGAGACCCCCATAGGTTTAACTGCCAAAAGTATGCTCATCTGCGTGTCTCATTCTCAATTGATGTTACCACTTCCACTGCTCAGAGGTTAGAATGCCTTCACAAAATCATCTCTATGGTCTGGTCTACATTACAGGGGTAAGTTGACCTAAGTTATGCAACTCCAGCTACATGAATAATGTAGCTGGAATTGACATAGCTTAGGTCGATTTACTGCGGCATCTACATTGCACTGGGTCAATAGTAGAAACTCTCCCATTGACTTACCTTACGCTTTTTGTTCTGGTGGAGTACCAGAGTAGATGGAAGAGCAATCTGCAGTCAATTTAACAGGTCTTTACTGGACCCACTAAATTGACCCCGGCTGCGTCGATCACCGCAGCATCGATCCCTGGTAAGTGTAGACATACCCTAAGATGAAGACCATCTATCTGACACCAGGTAAGACCAAAGTGATGTTGGTTAGAAAGGGGAAACACTTGGAAGAAGTATCTGTGAAGACTTATTTTCCATAAAATTATGTTGAGTGGCATTAATTATATTCCTATCTTTTAATTCTTAATTAACTGAATTCTCTGTCAGCTTTTCAATTCTCTTGCCCATGACTGATATCAGGCTAAGTGGCCCATGTTTACACATGTTATCTCACTTTTCCTTTTTGAATTTTGCCACATTAATACTCTTCCAGTCTTCTGGAGTTTCCCCAGTATTCCAAGATTTATTAAAAATTAATATCAGCAGGTCAGGCTCTCCTTAGCCAACTAATTTAAGACTTAGGTGCAACTAATCTGAGCCAGAAGATGAAAAAAAAAAGTCCATAAAAGATGTTGTTTAACAACCTTATCATTTATTAATGGACTGGAAAGTATTTCATCAACCTCATGTCACACATGTGGATCATCCTGCTTCTTCCCAAATACACAACAGAAATATTTATTGAACACCTTCACCTTTTCTTCATCATCATTAACAATTTTGCTATCTCCACCTAGTAATAGACTTCTATCATTGTTAGTATTTCTTTTGTTTCTAATATACTTAAAAACTCCTTCCTGTTGTCCTTAGCCCTGCCAAGAAGGGAATGTTCTGTGATGTCTTTAGCTTCCCTTATCAATTTTTGTCACTTCATTACTTCTAATTTATATCAATTAATATATATTTCTGTTTTTTTTCCATTTGGTACATATTGCTTTTTTATTTCTAACAACTGCCTTCACTTCACCACTGAACCAGGGCGGGCTTTTAACCAAAGTTATCCTCTTTCTTGATTGTGAAATCATGGGGTTTTGGCCATCTAATAACCTCTTCTTAAAGAATCATCCACTTTAATTTCACCTCCGATTTGCTAGGAAACTTCGTCTCTTCCTCCTAGAAAAGGAGCTGGCGGCCACATTGATTTGTCACCTGCAGTCTGGATTACTGTAATTTACAGTATCTGAAGCTGAATGTGAAAACAAAGCACAGGCTCCAGCTGGTACAGAAAGTCACTGTCTGCCTTCTCCATGATTTAGGCCACTGTAAGCCGATCAGGCCCATACACAAGTCTCCCCATTGACTCTCAATCAGTTTCTGATGCCAGTTTAAGACTTTGGTCATACTCTTCAAAGCAATTAATGGATCAAACCCCAGCCACATCAAATTTCAATCTATGAACCACCGTAACATTTGCATTCCTATGGGACAGTGCTGATAAAAAGCTCAGGATGAAGCATGGGAGAAGTGGGGACAATGTGGTCTCAGTTGAATGGAACACATATCCTAGGAGATCAGGCAAATCCAGAGACTAACTGTCTTTGAGAAACACTGCCTGTTCATAAAGGCCTTTCTACCATACAATGATACTCACAACACTGCTACACTGAAAAACTCAATTAGCTCCCACAGAAATCCTAGCCCAAATATAAGTTTGACCCCAAAAACGAACAAAGTGCCAGAGATTCCTTGAAGTCTACTAGAGATTTTATAGTATAAAACCCATATTTGTCTTACATTTTGATTCTGTATAAACACTCAAAAGCCAGGAATTGCCAAAATTTAAGTTGCATGCACAACTTTAACCCTGCCTCCTGATGTACATGTATTAAAAACAGTCTTTAATCCCATTTCAGTATCATTTTCCAAATAACATGCAGTAGAATTCTTTATAAATACATGTTCAGCAATTTGGAAACCCAGATGCCTGACATTACTTTCATTGTTGTAATAATCTACTATATATATTGCCTTTGGACTTGATTTTCAAAAGTGCTCAACATTGAAGTCACTGAGTGTTTTACTGCTGACTTCATTGGGAACAGTGAGATCAATGCTAAGCACTGCTGAAAGTCCCATCCATAAACTTGGTATACTGTATTTTCTTCTTTCTAAAGTATGAATCATAACATTTATTTAAACATGCATGTATCCTACATGTTATTTCAACCATCAACCCAGGTTTTTTTAATTGAAATTCAGGGGAGCGGGGCCAGTTTACTAGAAAATTCATGGAGCTTCTATATGTCAGCAAAGAGTAACACTGAAATTTGCCGGCATATAGAGGATGCATACATTTTCAGACAACCTGTGTAGTAAACTGCATAACCTGCCTTAGATATCTAAAGTTATATGAAAAAATAGTATAATATTTATATTATTGGAAAATGTGTCACCATGTTAAAAAAAGCCTGTCATAACAGTGTATGCACACTGGCATGGTAGTAAGGTTGCACATGCAACTTAAATTTTGACATTTGGTGGCTCAAGCATGCAACCTTTATCATCTTTTAATATAGCTTTTGTATGGATTTCCGTAAGATTTTATTTAAAAAATGTACAAACAAACAAAAAGCTTAATATAAATTCACTGTTCAGGACTTTGAAACTTTGCTGACTTTCAATAAAAGTAATAGCATATATAAATTCTGTAATCTAGAAATACTTGGCTAGATACCACTGAAGTGGCCTGCTGAGCTCCAAGGCCATGTTGCAGGGAGAAGTTGTTTCGCTTTGAAGCATCCCTGTAGAAGGAGTGCTAGCAGCTGTGATTCAGATGAAAATGGTCCTTTTCCCTGCAGCTTAACCATGAGCATTAGGGACTTTGTAAAGTAGTCGATTGATATAAAGAAAAGGAGTACTTGTGGCACCTTAGAGACTAAATAAATTGGTTAGTCTCTAAGGTGCCACAAGTACTCCTTTTCTTTTTGCGAATACAGACTAACACGGCTGTTACTCTGAAACCTGTCGATTGATATAGTAATCAATGGAGCAGAAAGGAAGAAGTAACTTCATTCTACTGAAACTCTTGCCAGAATGGGAAAACTGTGATTATATAAATTAACAGTCCATGTGTCCTGAAAATGCAGTTTACCCTTTTGCTTTTTAATTATGATAGAGCCTGTCATAAATATAAAGGGAAGGGTAACCACCTTTCTGTATACAGAACTATAAAATCCCTCCTGGCCAGAAGCAAAACCCTTTCACCTGTAAAAACTTGCTGGCACCTGACCAAAATGACCAATGAGGAGACAAGTTACTTTCAAAGCTGGAGGGGGGGTGGAGGGGACAAAGGGTCTGTCTGTCTGTGTGATGCTTTTGCCAGGAACAGATCAGGAATGCTCTTCAGAACTTAAGGTTTTGCCTAGAGGGATTCTCTATGTTTTGAATCTGATTACCCTGTAAGGTATTTACCATCCTGATTTTACAGAGGTGATTCTTTTACTTTTCTTTAATTAAAATTCTTCTTTTAAGATCCTGATTGCTTTTTTCATTGTTCTTAAGATCCAAGAGGTTGGGTCTGTGTTCACCTATGCAAATTAGTGAGGATTTTTATCAAGCCTTCCCCAAGAAAGGGGGTGTAGGGCTTGGGGGGATATTTTGGGGGGAAGACGTCTCCAAGTGTGCTCTTTCCCTGTTCTTTGTTTAACACGCTTGGTGGTGGCAGCATAGGGTTCAAGGACAAGGCAAAGTTTGTACCTTGAGGAAGTTTTTAACCTAAGCTGGTAAGAATAAGCTTAGGGGGTCTTTCATGCAGGTTCCCACATCTATACCCTAGAGTTCAGAGTGGGGAAGGAACCTTGACAGAGCCATATGTATGTATATCAAAAACATTAACATATAAATTGTCTCTGTCAAGGTTCCTCCCCCACTCTGAACTCTAGGGTACAGATGTGGGGACCTGCATGAAAAACCTCCTAAGCTTATCTTTACCAGCTTAGGTCAAAACTTCCCCAAGGTGCAAAATATTCCACCCATTGTCCTTGGACTGGCCGCTACCACCACCAAACTAATACTGGTTACTGGGGAAGAGCTGTTTGGATGCGTCCTTCCCCCCAAAATACTTCCCAAAACCTTGCACCCCACTTCCTGGACAAGGTTTGCTAAAAAGCCTCACCAATTTGCCTAGGTGACTACAGACCCAGACCCTTGGATCTTAAGAACAATGAACAATCCTCCCAACACTTGCACCCCCCCTTTTCTGGGAAATGTTGGATAAAAAGCCTCACCAATTTGCATAGGTGACCACAGACCCAAACCCTTGGATCTGAGAACAATGAAAAAGCATTCAGTTTCTTACAAGAAGACTTTTAATAAAAATAGAAGTAAATAGAAATGAAGAAATCCCCCCTGTAAAATCAGGATGGTAGATATCTTACAGGGTAATTAGATTCAAAAACATAGAGAACCCCTCTAAGGCAAAACCTTAAGTTACAAAAAAGATACACAGACAGAAATAGTTATTCTATTCAGCACAATCCTTTTCTCAGCCATTTAAAAAAATCATAATCTAACACATACTTAGCTAGATTACTTACTAAAAGTTCTAAGACTCCATTCCTGGTCTATCCCCGGCAAAAACCCAGCATACAGACAGACACAGACCCTTTGTTTCTCTCCCTCCTCCCAGCTTTTGAAAGTATCTTGTCTCCTCATTGGTCATTTTGGTCAGGTGCCAGCGAGGTTACCTTTAGCTTCTTAACCCTTTACAGGTGAGAGGAGCTTTCCCCTGGCCAGGAGGGATTTCAAAGGGGTTTACCCTTCCCTTTATATTTATGACAGTCTCGCTCAATAAATGTACATGATTTACATACGGATTCCATTCTTCTCTTAAATTGTTACACTCTGTACTTGAACAGAGTCAAAAGCTACCTTAGAATTTTCCAACTAGCTCTGGAAAAGAGACAGTGCCAAAGTTTTGCAGAAGTACCCACAATTTGGGTTGCATTGCACTGACAATTGTACAAATGATTAAGAACCAGGTACTGAAAAAGTTGTTCTAAAATAGTCAATTTGTCAAGTTCCTTTCTTGTTCTTTCACAGGGAAAAACCTGATCTAAAATCTGAACAGTTCAACAGGCTAAAGGAGATGGACAGATGCGAGTGTGGTGGGAAAGATAGATTTTGATTTACTTCAGACAGTCTCCAAATTGCCAGAGCTGACTTACACATCCATTTATCCGACTGACAGACCCTATTTTACAGAATTTATGAACTGCAAACATTTCAATAAAATAGTGTTCAGTTTGGTTGTGATTATTGATCTATTATGTCTGTATCCATGCAGTGGAAGGAGCATCAGAGATCTCTTCATGCAGAAATGTGAACTGGGCCCTTTGATAATTTTTACTGAAACTCAGAAAAGCAAGCCCCCATTGTCTTTTCTATTATCATGCTTAGACTGTAAGCTCTTCAAGGCAGGGTCTGTCTCTTTTTATGTTTACCACAATGGGCCTAGGGCCCTTAGATGTTACTGTAATATAAACAATAATAATACTCTGACATAATTTAAACATTATTTTTCTTCTCTTCTTCCCTTGCCTCCAGACCCATGTAATTCTCTCAGAATATGAGTGTATAAATACATCATTTTGGAAATATAAAAAATAAAAACTGAAAGATTAACAAGAATTGTGCAGAAGTTTATTTTAACAGAGCCAGGCTTTCATGCCAAAGAGAGACATTGTTTTTTGTATAAATTTAGATATCTTTGGATTCAATATGTTGCAGAAATCCGGTATGTGACACTTCATCTAGTCCATCTGTAAGAAATATAAGGAGTTGGAAAGCCAGGCGAAGTATATCCTTGAGGATTTATTCACCTCATGTAAATGGGATCTCCAGGTGACTCTTACTCAACATAGTGGCTATATGCCACATTGTTCTGCAGACCTCCACATTAGGGGTTGTCCCCAGAAGAAAGGTTGTGTGGCTAGAGTTGCCTTTCATCCCAGTGATCCCTGGTTGCCATTTGTTGCTTTGGGCACAGTTGGTATCTGAGTATCATTGGTTCCTGTCCTATCAAGGACAGGAATGCCCCCAGTCAGCAAAAAGTAGCTTAGACCCAGCTTTCCATCCTTTCGTCAGCTGTACTGAGCAAATATCAGGGCCAGCTAGGATTTAGCCTCTAATTTTTAATGGGGGTTACTCTAATCGTTGTCATTTGACAGTGGTCACATTTCTAATAATACAAGAAATAATTGTGGTATAATATTAACATTTTTGTTCATTAGCCTATCTACCTATAGACTCTATCTACCTATGTAGTTTCCTGGCCCCATGGTAGTTAGATGCAAACTATGGACTTTTTCATATGAATGTTGTAATAATACACCTCAGACCTTAGATTGATTAGATCATACCCATCTTATCAAGAATTGTGTGGTTTCTTTAATATGTTTAAACAATTTGAGTATTTCCAATACTTCTCATTATAAAACTGAAAAAGATTTCCATGCAATGCATATAGTAACTATTTTTTCCAAAAATCTGCTCTCTTAGAAAGATTCCATTTGAACGAGTGACATACTCAGAACACTAGAAAGTTCATAGCATTTGAAAGTTAGAAAGCACTTCCTTTATACAGATATAACTTTAGAGATGGATACAAACTTCAGAGATGGAATATGGCCTGGGGAGAAACAGGATACCATATTAATGTTTTTCTCCAAAGAGAAATATCAAGAAGTTTCTCTTAAAAGTCTTGTTGTAAGATGTATACTTTACAGTAGGATGACAATTCAAGAGAACTTGTATAAGGTAATTGTAAATTCCTTGTTCATGCAAAGTATTTTCCCCCTATAATACTCAACTGATTTTATTTAGTTACTTTCAAATTGTTTACACTGCTTACTTGTATACTCATTAGCAAGAGTGCAGAAAATATTTCCACTGAAGTAGGACTTTAAAATGTTAAATTATATCTTATCCCTTTGCCCCTTCACTTTTCCTTCTGAGTTCAGGAAAAAAATGGCTGATGTGAATAGGAAGTACCCTGACATCCATCAAAGGTGCAAGGAATCCCAATACAAGACCAAGGTAGGAAATTGACAGAGAAGTAATGTCAGGCATTTCTTTTTGTATTGTGAAAACACCAAACTCAATACCAATTGAATCTTGTAAATTGCTCAGTCATAAAGGTGTAGGGAAATACACACTTTTGTTTTCTGTCCATCTGAAAAGAATGCCCTGTATCCAGGAAACAAATGTTTTCTTTCTTTGAATCCCTCTTAAACATTGCACTAAGTTCAAAAATCTAGTCATCAATATACGCAGACATTCAAAGTTCAAAAATAAATTGATTTCAAAGTAAATAAAATAAATACAATGTTCCATATTTAGATTCATTTAATTTGCCTTCTAGTTTCTGAGCCTTTAGGGTACACTTGGGCCATGTTTTCAGCTGTTCTTCAAAACTGTAAGGACTAGAAACGTAAGAATTAATCTTTATAGTGTGTATGTGTGTGTCTATGTCTCTATGTGTGTCTGTATGTATGGGTGTGTGTGATCACATGCATCCAGGAGCTGGGACTTTAAGAAGAAATAACGAATATTGCTATATTTAGCAACACAGAAACTTTGCCTTCAGAGCCTTTCACAATTCTGCATCTGCCTACAAAACAGACTACTTCTTCTATCAGCAACTCTCTTGGCCTCTCCATTCTGCCCAGGATGCCAGTTTTCATGCCTCCTTCCCTTACTCCCACTTATTACTTTGTGCATTTTAGCATAAGTGGAAAGACCACTCTATCTCCGTTCCCCAACCGACAAGAGTGTCTTCATTCAATCCTTCTTTAAAACCTACTTCTCCAAAGTTCACAAGAGGGCAGATAATAATTACAGATGAGGGGAAAAAATAATACCCACTAAGACCTCTTCACCACTGCATTTATCAGTGTGTCGCCTCTTCTCACAGTATCTTTTGTTGACAGTAAGTAGAACTAGCTGAAAAATGTAAGTTGATTTCAGTATTTTCATTTTGAAGATTTTAAACTCATTTTTAAAATTGTTTCCCATCCCTTCCTGCCCCCACCCTCCAAAAAAGTTTTTTTTTAACAAAAAGTGGCTTTTTGGTAAACAATTTGGGGACAATATATACCTTCAAGTCAGCGGCACTGCTATGGGTACCCGCATGGCCCCACAGTATGTCTTCATTTTTCTGTCTGATTTAGAACAACGCTTCCTTAGCTCTCGTCCCCTAATGCCCCTACTCTATTTGCGCTACATTGATGATGGGTCATCATCTGGACCCAGGGAAAAGAAGCCCTTGAGGACTTTCACCATGATTTCAACAATTTCCATCCCACCATCAACCTCAGCCTAGACCAATCCCCACAAGCGGTCCATTTCCTGGACACTACTGTGGTAATAAGCAATGGTCACATAAGCACCACCCTATACCGGAAACCTACTGACCGCTATGCTTACCTACATGCCTCCAGCTTCCATCCAGGACACACCACATGATCCATTGTCTATAGCCAAGCTCTAAGATACAACCACATTTGCTCCAATCCCTCAGACAGAGACAAACACCGACAAGATCTCTATCAAGCATTCTTAAAACTACAATACCCACCTGCTGGAGTGAAAAAAACAGATTGACAGAGCCAGAAAAGTACCCAGACGTCACCTACTACAGGACAGGCCCAACAAAGAAAATAACAGAACGCCACTAGCTGTCACCTTCAGCCCGCAACTAAAACCTATCTAGCACATCATCAAAGATTTACAACCTATCCTGAAAAATGATCCCTCACTCTCACAGATCTTGGGAGACGGACCAGTCCTCGCTTACAGACAGCCCCCCAAACTGAAGCAAATACTCTCCAGCAACCACACAACACACAACACAAACACTAACCCAGGAACCTATCCTTGCAACAAAGCCTGATGCCAACTCTGTCCACATATTTATTCAAGTGACACTACCGTAGGACCTAATCACATTAGCCACGCCATCAGGGGCTCATTCACCTGCACGTCTACCAATGTGATATATGCCATCATGTGCCAGCAATGCCCCTCTGCCATGTACATTGGCCAAACCAGACAGTCTCTACGCAAAAGAATAAATGGACTCAAATCTGACATCAGGAATCATAACATTCAAAAACCGGTAGGAGAACACTTCAACCTCTCTGGCCACTCAGTAAAAGATTTAAGGGTGGTAATTTTGCAACAGAAAAGCTTTAAAAACAGACTCCAATGAGAAACTGCTGAGCTTGAATTAATATGCAAACTAGATACCATTAACTTGGGTTTGAATAGAGACTGGGAGTGGCTGGATCATTACATATTGAATCTATTTCCCTATGTTAAGTATCCTCACACCTTGTCAACTGTCTAAATGGGCCATCTTGATTATCACTACAACTGTTTTTTTCTCCTGCTGAAAATGAATTAGCTTCTTACAGTTTGTATTTCAACTTCCACCTTCTCTGTATATATATCTATATCTATATATCTACCTATAAAAAAAGCACTATATATTTTATGAAAATAATTTCCATGTTGATTTTTTTGCAAAAATTCTTAAGGCCATTTTTAAAATGAAAACTTTTGTTGAGCGGCAAATGTAAGCTCTTTGAAGAAGAGTCTTTTTATTTTTATATACTGTGCAGTACCAAGCACTAAATATTCAAGAAGGGCATGAGGGAAAAAAACTAGGTGCTGAGGGAAATGGGAGAAGGAAGAGGGTGGTAGTAGGGTGCTTCTAAGGGGGAGTAGGAGAAATCAGGAGGTAAGGGAGAGGGAACATTTGGATTTCTGGAAGAATCCAAAAGGAAGGCAAGTTAGGGGTGGTATTAAGAGGGCAGACGCTATGTAAGTGCTAACAATCAATGATAACAGACAGCTACTAAAATGGGGAAAGTTAAAATAGCCCCAGGATTCCTGTAGCAGCTGCTCCAACTTCCCTGGGCTGGGAGTTGGGGGTGAGAGGGGAGCTAGGAGTTATGTGACAGGCCTTCTGTTTATAAGGGGGATCCAGAATTTGTTGGCACATCACTGTTATGGGGAAAATGCTACATATGCATTTTGCCCATTGGTAGAAGGATCTGGTGGCTAGCCAACCTGAGGAAGACGGCCTAAATAAGAGCACTTAATTTCTCTTCTCTTATACTTCATTTTGTGTACCTCTATGTCCCCTGATCGGTTTCCTCTCTTCAGCAGCACTAATCTTTTCAGCCTCTCCACATTGAGAAGCCTTTCTACCTTTTTCTGGACCCCCTCTGATTTAGTATATCTGTGTGATAGAATTCCCAGAACTGAATTTAGTATTCTCGAGGAGACCATATTGTAGTTATGTAATGGCACTACATAGTTTCATTCTTATTTCTAAATCCTTTTAAAAAACATACATCCTAATATTTATTTGCTTTTTTAAACACCACTGCACACTGAGCAGAAGTTTTCTATCCAAAATGATGCCCGTGTCTCTCCTCAGTTACAGTTCACTTAGAATTCAGTAATGTGTATGAATAGTTAAAAAAAACTCCCTCCAGTGTGCATTACTTTGCATTTCTCAGTACCAAATTTCATCAGTCACCATGCTGCCAATAAGTTCGGACTTTCAGAGGGGCCTGATAAAGATCACATTCTTTTCTATTTTTGATTCATCTCAATATGTTTTGTATCATCTGCATATTGTGGCCACACAAATATTTTAAAAAAGCACAGTTTCAAAGTAGAGAATAAAAGGAACTGTGTAAGTCCAGGAAGAAAAGAAAATACAAAATAAACAGTCTTGAAAGAGGCCAATTTTGATCTGCACCCTTTATTTAAGAACCAGATATTCACAAGAAGGGACCTTTTAGCATTTACTAAGGTAGCCTGGACACAACACAGAGTACTATAAACATGTGATATAAATCAAAACATAACCCATTTTCTTCTTCAGGAGTCAAAATTTAAACAACCAAACAGAATGATATCTTTGCAGGATAATGAGGTGAAAGTCATTCTTCTTGGTAGTTTTTCAAGGAGCATTGCTCAAAGTCATATTACTGATAATGCTTTTCATTGTGATTTATGCATTTCACTATGCAATGTATGCCTTTCTGAATAAAAGATTTTTAATTAAGTCCAAATAGCACTTCATAATGAAGAAAGTTCTCTCTATAAAGACAAACTCTTAATATGAAATACTTGATTGGGTGAGGTAATATATTTTATTGGACTAATTTCTTTTGGTGAGAGAGACAAGCTTTTAAGCCACACAGAGCTTTTCCTCAGCTCTGGGTGACACTGGGAGTTCCTTTCCCAGACCTGAGAAGAATTCTGTATGACTTGAAAGCTTGTTTCTCTCACAAACAGAAATTGGCCAAAAAAAGATATTACCTCACGTACCTTGTTTCTCTAATATACTCGGACCAATACAGCTACAACTACATGCAGCAGTGGCATAAAGTCAGATATATTCAATCAGTTGCTGTATGCAGTGTTCTTGTAGTCAGGCTGGTACCAAGATATTAGAGAAACAAGGTGGATGAGAATATATCTTTTATTGTCCCAACTCCCATTGTTACCTGTGTGAGGCAGTGTCAGGAAATAAATCAACATGGCCGTCCGACTGGTAGATGGCTGGCACAAACAGGACAACACAAAAGTGCTTTCACTTAAAGCTCAACCTTAATTAGGCTCAATCACTCACACAAGTCTTCAACAGGTTAGTAAAACACACCCAATCCTCAATAATTACCAAGGTTGGGTGTGTATCTTGAGTGGCACAGTGGCATTCTTCTTATGACCAATCTTCTGTCTGCTATGGGAGACCACAAGATGTGTCCAGAGGGAGAGTCCCTGGAGAGTCCCCTTCCCTAATCTTTCTTCCCTTATTTACTCATTAGTATTACAATAACACGGCACTCAAAGAAAACTCATTAAGCAAGCAATTTCAAAGATTAAGCAAGGGGTTTCCTTTTGACTATCATTTAGCCAGATATGTTTTTTCAGTGTTTGCATGCCTTGAGGCCTGACAGACACATCCTTGAGGGCACATGTAGACAAGCTTCCTGTTTTCCTAAAATGCCTACCTCAGCAATTTCAACAGAGATCTCATCAGGAAAGACGCGGGGTCAAGCTACCCTTTCTGTGGTCACCCAAAACCCATGCCTTTCCTGACTTGGTCATGCTAAGGCTGCTGGATAGGCCCTCTGACAGCCTGCTAGCTTGGCTACTTTTATCAATAAGCAATAGTGGTTCAGGCACTTTACTAGTCTGCCAAGATCTCCCTGTACACTATTGGTGAAAGAGACAAGCTTTCAAGCTTACACAGATCTGTTCTTCAGGTCTGGGGAAATTACTCAGAGTGACACAGGTAAATATAAGGTAGAACAGATTGTTTAGGATAAGTAGTTGACATGTTGTAAGAGACTGTTCAAGGTGAAGTGCTCTGTTAAAACATCTGCAGTTGTAGAACAAAGAAGTGGGTTACAGATTGTTGTCATGAAATATACAACCAGTGTCTTTACTGAGTCCATGATCTTTAGTGTCTAATAAAGTTATGAATTCAAGCTCCCAGGCTTGTCTTTTGAAAGTATTGTACAAGTTTCCTTTGAGGATGGGGACTGAGAGGTCAGACATGGAGTGATTGTTTTGTAAAAAGTCTTCACCTGTGGGTGATAAGGTGTTTTTGTCTTATCATTTTTCTGTGTGACTCAATTCAAGAGCATACCAATTGTCTGGTTTCACCCACGTAGTTACTGGGGCATTTAGTGCACTCGATGAGGTACCCCACATGTTGTGATAGTCACCCATGGATCCTGAAAGGTGTATAATGGAGAGTATTGATAACCCTGGCAGAAGGGATATGTTTACAGGTTTTGCAACTGTTGATCAGGCAGGGTCTGGTGCTGCTTTGAGTAGTGGGTCCTAGTCTTTGGGGAGCTTACTTCTGATGATAAGCTTGGCCAGACTGGGGGGCTTTTTGAAGGCCAGAAGAGGGGGGTTGGGAAATATTTCTTTAAGGATGTGGTCCCTATCGAGTAATAGCTGTAATTATTTAACAAAGCCTGTATGGGTTCCAGTGTGGGGTGGTAAGTGACAACTAAGGGTGTGTGGTTCGAGGATTTATTTTCCATATCAAAGCAGGTCCTCTTTGCATATTTGGGTGGTCCATTCCATGATGCAATGTACTTCTCTGGTGTGGTGTGTCCTTTTTTGATGAATGCAGTATTAAGCATGTTAACATGGGTATCCCAGACTTCCTCTTTGGAACATATTCTGTGGTATCTGAGTGCCCATTTGTAGATAACCAATTTCTTGGTATGTTTGGGGTGATTATTGGATCTGTGAAGGAAAGTATGGTGACGAATGGGTTTCCCGTATTTAGGTGTCTGTAGGGTTCCATTACTGAAACTGATTGTGGTGTCCCGGAAGTTGATGATTGTGTGTCAGTGTTCTAGAAATAGTATGACGGATGGATGGCAGTTGAAATTTAGGTGGAAATGTATAAGATAGTTTAGGTCATCTGACCAGAGAATAAAAATATCATTAATGTATCTGAAATATATCTTGGTTTCATGATGCATTTGTCCAGATATTTTTTCCTTGAGGCGACCCAGGAAGAGGTAGGCATATTGGGGAGCCATCCTAGTACCCACAGGCTGTTTCCATGGTTTGGACAAAGTGTTGTTGAATATAAAGCTGTTATGGGGGAGGATGAAATAGATGTGTTTGGGATAGATATATGAGTGTTGTCCATTTTACTGTAGATGTTTGAGGTAGGCAACAATGCCATCATTGTGAGGGATGTTGGTGTAGAGGCAGTTGACCTCCATTGTGAAAAGGATGGTGTTCGGAGGGAGGCTGTTAACATTTCTGGTTGTTTGTGTCCTTGAGAAAACTGTCCCTTTGTGTGGTGAGTGGCTTAAGCATGAGTTCTGTGAGTCAGAGCATTCTTTCAGTAAGATAGCCATGGCCATATCTGACCGCTCAGTCCTCAAAGGAAACCTGCACAACACCTTCAAAAGATAAGCCTGGTAATTCATAAGCTTATTAGACACTAAAATAATGTACTCAATAAAGATACTGGATTTACGGCTCATTAACAAAATCTGTAACCCACTAATCCTCCTTTGTCCTATGACTGCAGAGATATTAACTGCCCACTTCACCTTGAATGGTCTATTACAGCATGTTAACTTCTAATGCTAAAACATCTGTTCCATCTTCTGTTTAACTGTAACTTTGCTAGGTAAGAGATTAAAGTACAGGACCTTTATGGTAGCATTCTCTGAAATGCTTCCGGTTCCATGCACAGGGCCAGAAAGATAGGCAGAACTGCAGGGTGTCAATGCATGGATGAGACAATGGTGTAGGAAAGAGAATTTTAAGTTTATTAGGAACCGGGGAACTTTTTCAGAAAGGAGGAGCCTACACAGGAAGAATGGTCTCCACCTAAACCAAAAGGGAACCAGACTGCTGGCATGAAAAATTCAAAAATTATAACAGATATTTTAAAATAAGATTTGGGAGAAAGCCAACAGGTACAAAGAAGCACATGGTTCAGGCAGAGACATCCCTTAGGGATGAATTTACTCAGGGAAAGAGTAAAGTAAAGAGAACAGGAAAGAAAATGGTAAAGTGCAGGTAGGAGCTAGTGAGGAACAGTCAAACATAAAAGAGTCCCATTTTCATATAACACATGAAGACAAGCAACTGAATATTAACAAAATGTACAAGTACATCTATACAAATGCTAGAAGTCTAAATAATAAGATGAGTGAACTAGAGCAGTGGTTTTCAAACTTTTTTTCTGGCAACCCGTTTGAAGAAAATTGTTGATGACCATAACCCAACGGAGCTGGGGATGAGGGGTTTGGGATGTGGGAGGGGCTCAGGGCTGGGTCAGAGGGTTGAGGTGTAGGGGTGAGGGCTGTGGGGTGGGGCCAGGATTGAGGGGTTCAGGGCATGGGAGGGGGCTCTGGGCTGGGACAGGGGATTGGGGTTCAGGAGGGGGTCAGGGCTCTGGGTTGGGGGGTGCAGGCTCTGGGGTGATGAATAGATAGATAGAACATATCTATTCAGGGAACACCATCACAGGGCCTAATAACATCAGCCACACTATCAGAGGTTCGTTCACCTGCACATCCACCAATGTGATATATGCCATCATGTGCCAGCAATGCCCCTCTGCCATTTACATTGGTCAAACTGGACAGTCTCTACGTAAAAGAATAAATGGACACAAATCAGATGTCAAGAATTATAACATTCATAAACCAGTCGGAGAACACTTCAATCTCTCTGGTCACACAATCACAGACATGAAGGTCGCTATCTTAAAACAAAAAAACTTCAAATCCAGACTCCAGCGAGAAACTGCTGAATTGGAATTCATTTGCAAATTGGACACTATTAATTTAGGCTTAAATAGAGACTGGGAGTGGCTAAGTCATTATGCAAGGTAGCCTATTTCCCCTTGTTTTTTCTTCCCCCCCCCCCCAGACGTTCTCGTTAAACTTGGATTTAAACTTGGAGAGTGGTCAGTTTGGATGAGCTATTGCCAGCAGTAGAGTGAGTTTGTGTGTGTGTGTGTGTGTGTGTCCCGGGGGGGGGAGAAAGGGGGGGGCGTGAGAGAGCCTGGTTTTGTGTTGGACATGGCCCACCTTGATTACCATGCACATTGTAGGGAGAGTGGTCACTTTGGATGAGCTATTACCAGCAGGAGAGTGAGTTTGTGTGTGTGGTTTTTGGAGGGGGGTGAGGGGGTGAGAGAACCTGGATTTGTGCAGGAAATGGCCCACCTTGATTATCATGCACATTGTGAAGAGAGTTGTCACTTTGCATGGGCTATTACCAGCAGGAGAGTAAGTTTGTGTGTAGGGGGGTGGAGGGTGAGAAAACCTGGATTTGTGCTGGAAATGGCCCAACTTGATGATCACTTTAGATAAGCTATTACCAGCAGGACAGTGGGGTGGGAGGAGGTATTGTTTCATGATCTCTGTGTGTGTATAATATCTGCTGCAGTTTCCACGGTATGCATCCGATGAAGTGAGCTGTAGCTCACGAAAGCTCATGCTCAAATAAATTGGTCAGTCTCTAAGGTGCCACAAGTACTCCTTTTCTTTTTGCGAATACAGACTAACACGGCTGTTACTCTGAAACCTGTCAAAAAATACTAAGAGAGCCAAAAAACAAAAATTCTAAACAGCAGAGTAAAAGAGGTGGTTAGAAGCAAAAATGCATCCTTTAAAAACTAGAAATCAAAATGGAGGGAGGAAAGTTGAAAGGAGCATAGACTCCGGGAAGTCAAGTGTAAAACTACAAGGCAGGACAAGAAAGAATTTGAAGAGCAACTAGCTAAAGATACAAAAATTAACAGCATTTTTAAAAAGTATGTCAGAAGCAGAAAGTCTGCCAAACAGTCAGTGGGGCCACTGGACGATCAAGGTGCTAACAGAGCATTCAAAGAACAGAAGGACATTGTGGAGAAGTTAAATTAATTATTTTCATCAGTCTTCTCTGTAGAGGATGGGGGGAGGAGAACCTCACACACTTGAGACATTTTTTTTAGGTGACAAATCTGAGGAACTGACCAAGACTGAGGTGTCAATAGAGGAGGTTTTGGAACAAGTTGATAAATTAAACAGTTATAAGTCAGGTCCAGGTGGTATTCACCCAGGAGTTCTCGAGGAATTCAGATATGAAATTGCACAACCACAGGCACTATGTTTCTGAGTTGCTGGGGGGTAGGGGGGGAGCTTGACTCCTGCTCTGCCCCACTCCACCCCTTCACCCATGCCCCCACCACACCTCTTCCAACACCTGCTCCTCCCCTGCCCCACATCTTTCTACCCCTTTCCTCTTCCTGCCCCGTTCTGCCCCCTCCCCCATCATGCTCCCCCCTTGCTCCTCTCCCTCCCACACAGCACCTCCTGCATGTCGATGAACTGGATCGTGATGGGCCAGAGGCACTGGGAGGCAGGGGGAGGAGCTGCTGGGTGGCTGCTGTGGGGTGCTCAACCCCAGCGCACCCAGTGATTCAGTATCTACATGCAAAACTAGTAACTGTGGTATGTAACCTGTTGCTAAAATCAGCTTCTGTACCAGATGACTGGTATGTAGCTAATGTAATATCTATTTTTTTTAGAAAGGCTCCAGAGGCTATCCTGGCAATTACAGACCAGTAAGCTTAATTTCAGTAGTGGTTGAAACTGTCATAAAGAACAGAATTATCAGACACAAAGATGAACACAATATCTTGAGGAAGAGTGAACATGGCTTTTATAAAGGAAAATTGTTCCTCACCAATCTATTGGACTTCTTCGAGGGAGTCAACAAACATTTGGAGAAATGTTATCCTATGGATATAGTGTAGTTCGACTTTCAGAAAGGTCCCTCACCAGAGGCTCTTAAGCAAAGTAAGCTGTCATGGGATAAGAGGAAAGGTCCACTAATGGATCAATAGCTAGTTAAAAAATAAGAAACAAAAGGCAGGGGAAAAATCATCAATTTTCAGAGCACAGAGAGGTAAATAGTGGGGTACCATAAGGATCAGTCCTAGGATCTGTGCTATTCAACCTATTCATAAATGATCTGGAAAAGGGGGTGAATAGCAAGATTTGCAAATGATATAAAATTACTCCACATCTGACAGCAAAGAGTTACAAAGGGTTCGTACTGAGGGCTTGTCTTAACTACTGAGCTACACTGGTGCAGCTGCACTGATGTAGTACATCTAGCGAAGACGTGATATGCCGATGATAGAGTGCTCTCCTGTCAGCATAATTACTCCACCTCCACGAGAGGCAGAAGTGATGTCAGTGGGAGGGCATCTCTTGCTGACATAACGTGGTGTTGACACTGTTTTATGTCAATGTAACTTATGTCACCCGGGGGTGGCTTTTTCACACTGCTGAGAGACGTAAGTTACATTAACTTCAGTGGTAGAGTAGACAAGCCCTAAACTTGGTGACAAAATGGCAGATGAAAGTTAGTGTGGATAAGTGCATTTGCACATTGAAAAAAAAATAATCCTAACTATACATACATTACTCCTGGAGGGAATTCTGTGCCTCTGCTCAATGCAGAATTTCTGTGTTGTGCATGCAGAATTTCCTTTCCCTCACAGAAATGGGCTGCAGTGCTGCTAGCTGCCACTAGGGGGCCACTGGACCTGGCAGAGACCAGCTCACACATAGAAGACACTGCTGGGGGGAACAAGAGGGACCTAGAGGGAGCTAGCAACTGCAGTTCCCAGAATGCCCTGAGGCAAGGAGAGGGCAGTGTGCAGGAGACTCTCTGCAAGCCTGGGACCAAGTATCAAGCTGTTTCTCCCTCTGGATCCCTGGGACCCGTGGGTGAGGGGATTGGGTGTCTGGATTGTGGGGGGCATGGCTGGGCTCTGGAGGGGAGGGGTGCAGGTATATGGGACATTTGGGTCCCATGGCTGGGCTCTGGGAGGGGGAGGGATTATGGGTGTCTGCCACCCCAGCTGGGCTTCGGTGGGGAGGGCAGTGAAGGGGGCAGAGAAACAGGAATTGGGTTGTCATAGCAGTTTCTTTAAAACTGTACTCCTGGGGAAATTTTGTGCATGTCTGTACTATTACAGACATACTTGCTGACAAGTATTTTGAAATAAATCACCAAAATAATTTAAACTGGTGTGATTATGTAGCATTATTTTGACCAAAAAATGCAAAGTTATGGAGAGTTTTAAAATATTGTGTGCAAAACTTTTAATTTTTTGGTGCAGAATTTTTATTTTTTTGGCACAGAATGCCCCCAGGAGTAATACATAATGATAGGGTTTAAATTAGCTGTCGCCACTAATCTTGGAATCATTGTGGATAGTTCTATGAAAATATCTGCTCAATGTGCAGTGGAAGTCAAAACAGTTAACAGAATACTAAGAACCATTAGGAAAAGGATAAGTAATAAGACAGGCAATATCACAATGACACTATATAAATCAAAGGTACACCCACCTCTTGACTACTGTGTGAAGTTCCTCATTTAAAAAAATACTAGAATTGGAAAAAGTACAGAAAAGGGCAACAGAAATTATTAGAGGTATGGAACAACTGCCATACACGGAGGTTTTAAAAGGACAGACTGTTCAACTTGGGAAAGAAATGACTAAGGGGCGAATATAATAGAGGTCTATAAAATGATGAATGGTGTGGAGAAAGAGAATAAGGAAGTGCTATTTACCCCTTCACATAACACACAAACCAGGGGTCGTCCAATGACATTAATAGGCAGCAGGTTTAAAACAAACACAACAAAAATACTTCTTCACACACCTCACAGTAAACCCATGGAACAGGGTGATGTGCAGGCCAAAAACATAACTGGCTTCAAAAAAGAATTAGATAAGTTCATGGAGGATTGGTCCATCAATGACTGTTAGCCAAGATGATCATGGATACAACTTTATGTTCCGGGTGTCCCTAAACCAACAACTGCTGGAATCTGGGACTGGACAACAGGGAATTGATCATTCAAAATTGCCCTGTTCTGTTTATTTCCTCTAAAGCATCTGGCACTGGCCATTGTGAGAGACAGGATACTAGGCTAGATGGAACTTTGGTCTGACCCATTATGGCCTTATTATGACACTCTGAGAACCTTTCCCAAGCCCAAAGAAGAGCTCTGTGTAAACTCAGAATCTTGTCTCTTTCACCAACACAATTGCTCCAATAAAATATGTTACCTCACCCACCTTTTTTCTTGATCAATTCCTCATAGTTTACCAAAGATGGATACACTTTGTCTTAAAGTTAATTGACTTTCACACTGTGAAACAGCAAACTCATGGCAGAGACAAAAGCCAGTAGTTTCGACTTCAGTGCCCTCTTCTCAAGATTAGATCACACAAAATAAACAGAAAGTTAGGAAATACTGAAAATTTCTGTATTTAAATATTTGCTCATAAGGTTCAGTAAACTCAATATGATGTTTGCATGAAAGATGTCTACAATTTATGGAAAGTTATTTTGATTAGTATTTATTTTATGATCACTACTGGTGTTTTGCTCAACCATGCACACAGGAGACATGGGCTTTGGTAAGGGAGTCACAGCTAAAATGCCAGGCAAAACAGATGTTTCCCAGGGTAACCAGGAGGTAGGAAGTATCACAGTATGTGGCAGAGCAGTATTTTGCTTTTTATCTGTGTTTCCACATTGCTTCTTACAGTAATGTATAAGCAGTTACTTATTTCCACATGTACACATGTATATAGAAAAGCTCTATTTATATGTTTTACCATGTAATTGCAAACCAAGTACACTGAAAATAGAGACAACATAACAATGCATTGCCTAGAAACGCAGCTCACAGAGATTCCAATTCCATTGTAATTAGACTTAACAGAAAAAGCAATACTTCTAAAACAAATGAATACATGTATACTATCTTCTGGGAACATGTGAACTTAACTTACTGTCTGAAGCAATGTTTATACTGCTTTATCTTTTTCACCACTAACAATAACCAACAGGGGGTATAGAAGTTTGCTACTTAATGAGTTATAAATGATCTAATTAAGTGTCTCCTTGCAGTTTTCTTCACACTTCATTAGTGAAGTGGTTATTTATTGAGTGATGAATTTTATTGTCACACTAATAATTCATTCAGTTTTAGTTAAATATACAATGGTTTTGATGGAATTATTTGGATGAAGAGAAAATATACTAGCATAAAAAACATTTCCTCAGAGAAATTAGTCAATAGTAGATGCTTGTTCTACTTTTTCATGTAATCATTGAATGAAACTTATAGTACTCACATACTATACTTTTTTTACAGACCATTTCATGTTTTATACACTCAGTGTATTTTGTATTGCCTCAAAATTCCATGGTTCCTTTAGTTTTGAAATATTAGGAAAATGGCTCACTCCACTGAAGTCACATGATATTAATGATCACGTCCTGTAAGCATCATTTTTTTAACATGCCATTGCATTCCCTGACCTATCCTCTGAGATAGATTTTAATATCCATGTGCCCATTGAACTGCCAGGATTACAATTCTATCCGTGCGGCAGAGGGTGATGAAGATTGACGAAGTGCAGTATTAACAGTAGCACATATTAGTTCTCTATTGTAGAAGTTTCATTTTAGGGACATTGTTTATATGATTTGACAAAGGCAGTAGAGCAGCAATAGTAAGAAACAGAATACAGGGAATTAAATGTATCATCATTAGAAGACAGTGGCATAAGTGATGTCATTGAACAAGGGTAGCCAGCAGATGTTAGATCAGAGAGATACAGCCAGTACAATGGCAAAACATTTTGCTCCACTCCTTCAAAGGTTCCCTTCCTTCAGTTTCTCTTTCCATATTATCTCCTCCTCCTGCTCCTCCTCTTCCATTTCATCTGTCTCTTTGGTCTTTTAGTACAAATAAGTGTTGTACCATGTAGTATATATTTCTTTGAATCAGCCTACTAGGTGAAGTCCACCTCCAGCTTTCTCTCTCCTTGAATACTCAGGATAAGATTTGGCTGAATACAACACCATAGCATGGTCAATTTGCTGCTCAAGTTTGCCTTTAGATAAAGATAGAGAAAATAGACTTGTGCTTCTTTGTTGGTTTTAGTAAATACCCAGAAAATGATGATTATTTTTTTTTTAAAAAGCATTTTCCACAACTGGTTTGAGGCTTCAAAATTCAAAGGTCTGAAACCAGTCATGAGGATACAGTTCTGGAAAAATAGAGCCTTTTTCATACAATTTACAAATATTCTCTTTAATGTCTTTATCTAACAATATTTATGGTGTAGCATAGACTGACAGGATCTTACAAAACTTTCAATTTTGCATTTTGAAAGCATACATGATAAGTTTACTAGAAGCAATTTTTGTGTATGAGGCTTTTTGCAACACTATTGGATTTGGTGAAATGAGAGAAGGAAACACAAATCTCAGGCAATGAAATATATTGATAGAAAAGGGTGAAGGGAATTCTTACTGAGTTAACATTATAAACTGAGTGCCTAAAGGCTAGCACAATCCTGACAGAATCAGGGATTTCATAATGAGTTTCAGGGAATATACAGCTGCTAAAACTTATGCAGCCGACTGAGAGATCTCCTATTGTTATGCACTCCGCAGACTCTTGGTTTTAGCAAAATCATTTTAAGCAAAACATATATTTTCTATAATAGCATTTTGGTCTTGACTTTCTTTTTTTCCCTCTCATTACAGATCCCAAACTCTGAGCTCTCTTGGGCAAATTTCAAACTATTTTTATGTACAAGAGTGTCACTATGCTCCAATATCTATATTGGCTGATAATTCAATAGATAATCCCCTCCCCCTGGTTTATCAACCTGTGGTACCTTCATAGGTAGGGATAGTAAGCCCTTTGGGTGCAAGGACATGTTAGGTATCTGACACTGACCGCTATTCCTACCTGCATGCCTCCAGCTTTCACCCTGACCACACCACACGATCCATCGTCTACAGCCAAGCTCTGCGATACAACCGCATTTGCTCCAACCCCTCAGACAGAGACAAACACCTACAAGATCTCTGTCAAGCTTTCTTACAACTACAATACCCACCTGCAGAAGTGAAGAAACAGATTGATAGAGCCAGAAGAGTTCCCAGAAGTTACCTACTACAGGACAGGCCTAACAAAGAAAATAACAGAACGCCACTAGCGGTCACCTTCAGCCCCCAACTAAAACCCCTCCAATGCATTATTAAGGATCTACAACCTATCCTAAAGGATGACCCAACACTCTCACAAGTCTTGGGAGACAGGCCAGTCCTTGCCTACAGACAGCCCCGCAACCTGAAGCAAATACTCACCAACAACCACATACCACACAACAGAACCACTAACCCAGGAACTTATCCTTGCAACAAAGCCCGTTGCCAATTGTGCCCACATATCTATTCAGGGGACACCATCACAGGGCCTAATAACATCAGCCACACTATCAGAGGCTCGTTCACCTGCACATCCACCAATGTGATATATGCCATCATGTGCCAGCAATGCCCCTCTGCCATGTACATTGGTCAAACTGGACAGTCTCTACGTAAAAGAATAAATGGACACAAATCAGATGTCAAGAATTATAACATTCATAAACCAGTCGGAGAACACTTCAATCTCTCTGGTCACGCAATCACAGACATGAAGGTCGCTATCTTAAAACAAAAAAACTTCAAATCCAGACTCCAGCGAGAAACTGCTGAATTGGAATTCATTTGCAAATTGGATACTATTAATTTAGGCTTAAATAGAGACTGGGAGTGGCTAAGTCATTATGCAAGGTAGCCTGTTTCCTCTTGTTTTTTCCTACCCCCCCCCCCCCCAGATGTTCTGGTTTAACTTGGATTTAAACCTGGAGAGTGGTCAGTTTAGATGAGCTATTACCAGCAGGAGAGTGAGTTTGTGTGTGTATGGGGGTGGGGGGGATGTGAGAAAACCTTGATCTATGCAGGAAATAGCCCGACTTGATTATGTAAAGAGTTGTCACTTTGGATGGGCTAGCACCAGCAGGAGAGTGAATTTGTGTGGGGGGGTGGAGGGTGAGAAAACCTGGATTTGTGCTGGAAATGGCCCACCTGTTGATCACTTTAGATAAGCTATTACCAGCAGGACAGTGGGGTGGGAGGAGGTATTGTTTCATGATTTCTGTGTGTATATAAAGTCTGCTGCAGTTTCCACGGTAAACATCTGATGAAGTGAGCTGTAGCTCACGAAAGCTCATGCTCAAATAAATTGGTTAGTCTCTAAGGTGCCACAAGTACTCCTTTTCTTTTTGTTCTATTGCTGTATAACACCAAGTACATTTACAGCACTATACACTGTAATTGACTAACATAAAACAAAGTGTTATTATTTCTAATGAAGAATGAGTGATGGGGTGAAATTCACCATGCTATGCAGAGGACACACACAGAGCCTATGTAACACTGAAGTCCCACACTAACCCTAAAAATCAGGGCTTAAATGGGATATATGTGTATATAATACATTAGCATGTAAATCTGAGTCATGAATAACATAATCTGATTTCTTCTACTTACAATCCTTTTCAACATACTGAACAATTTCTCAGCTTTCTTTGAAAATTTTGTACCCCCTAAGTATTTCAGAATGCTATTACCCTCAGTAAATTCTTCTAACCCTGATGGAGTATACAAATGTTTGTTCTTTTAATATTGTCCCATTAGGTCTTCCAGATACTGAGTCAATTGTAATGCTCTTTTCTCACTTCTTTCCAAGGTTGCAATATATTCTTGATACTGAGGTACCCAAAGCTGTATGAATTGATCTGAGTGCACACTAATACAATCAAAATCAGGATTGCCATTCCCCAAATGTACAGCTTGCATTTTTTCTAAGACTGAATCTCATTTTATTTTCTGCCAAAATTTCTAATCTCTCTTGGTCCCATTTTATTATTTCTTTGTACCCCCTGGTAGTCGTAGTACATCCCAATGTAACAGCATGTGCAAATTTAATGAATATGTTATTTACTGCTTCTTCCAGATCCGTAATAAAGATGCTTAATAAAACTGGACCTAACATCAATCCTTGTGGCTTTTTGTTGAAATCACCCCAGTTCAGTACATTTCTGTTTGTTTTTTGCCCTTTAGCCAGTCTTCAGTCCATGTGGCTGTCCTCATATCCAAGCCCATTTGAATTAATTTTGTAAGTAAGACTGTGAGACTCCGTATCAAATACATCACTAAGTAGATATCTGAATTCACTTCATCTACTGATTTTCCAAATAGATAAAAAAGGGAATCAAGCATGTCTGGCATATTTCTTTCATTACAAACCCATTTTTCTGCATTGCTTATGGTTCTGTTAGCTACTTGGAGTGCCAGAATTTATCTTGAAACATTCATTCCATCATTCTACTTGGGACTGAGGTTAGCAATTTCTACCCAGGAAATCTAGGGACTTACATCTTTCTTCCTTTAAACAAAAACATAAGACTGCTGTATTATTTGCATTTTTCCAGTTCCCTAGTATCTCCAGGACACTTGGAAAATAATTGCCAATATCCTATGAAATGTAGGCAGACCTGCTGATTTGTATATACACTACTGTATTTGTTTTTTACTAACTACAATAATATTTGGTACTTACGTAATTTTTTTACCCGTCAGCTTAGTAAAGATAGGAAAGCTTCATGACCCCTTCTTTTATGTATGGGGAAAGTGTAATCCAGACAGGTTACCTGATGTGCCTAAGATCATATAGAGAATCTGTGGCAGAAATGGGAACAGAATTTATATGTTCAGTCTGATGATTCATCCCCTGGACCACAACTTCTTCATGATAGGTATAGGTCAACAAAGTAACAAAGACTTTGCCAATATTGTGGTTAAGAAAACCAGTTGTGTGTGAGACCTTCATCTGAGGGAGTGCACTCAGAGATCAGGAAGGGACAGATGGTGAATTAGAATGGTAACTGTGACATTCCTTTCCCTCCCCTCACCCCCCTCCTCCCCACCTTCACTGGAAAGAGTGCAAGGTATATTTTTAAAAAAAATGTGATCATAAGAAAATTTATTTCATTCACCATTACTCTTACTCAACTTTTCTCAGATGTAAACCAATAAATAAATGGGGAAGTGTTTTTTCCCTACTTTCACACCCTTACTTACTTTTCTCACTCCTTTTTCCAGTGGTTGGGAGCAGGGGGAGAGTGCAGAATTTTCTTCAGTGCAACGTTTCAAAATAGGATTTTTCCTGTGATTTTTTTTTTACAGGAGGAGTTTTGTGTTTTCTGACCAGTTCTAATAAGAAGCATCTCTCCTGTGGCTCTGTTTCTCCTAGGCTAACTTGAGGAACACTCTATTTCTTTTTTTTTCTGCCTCACCCACCTATTTTACACAGGATAACTCCTTGATACAGGACAGTTTTCCTCACAGCACAGAGTCCTGAAAGGTGAGCCAAAATGAGAACACTCTTTTTGTGCAGTGCTTCTACAATGCATAGAAACCTCAGAAAATATTTGACTGATCATCTAGACAAAGCAGAATGATCTAACCCACATAATTCCCTTAAGGACCATCTGAGTGTGATTACTGCATGAGGTAATTTTTTTATAGAGAGTTACATCTTGAGTATGTCGATGACACATTACGCTAGCATCTTGTTTATAACACTAATATTTGATGGTCAAAGACCAATTTTGAGTATTGTATGCTAGCTGCCAGTTGGTATGTTTTACTTTTACTGATGTAACTGTAGCCCTTTCGTGTATTTTCTCCGGATATAAGTTGCCTGAGCAAAAAAAAGATGTAATAGAATCAGCAGTTTTCTGCACGGTGAGCAAGATGGAATCGAAAGTCTCCTTACAGTTAAACAGAACTATGTGCACCACAGACACCTACCCAAACCTTTTTTTTTTTTTAAATATGCCTAGGATATAATGCTTTAACCTGTGTGCATGGACTTCAGTCCCTCAGACAAATCCCTTTTATCACTAACCCCCTCACTCTGGCCTTCATTCTGAATACCTCTGACGAATGATTGTTATAAAGAATTGACAAAATGCATACCTAACTTTAAAGTTTTGCATTCTCTTTCAGTGCTGAAATACCCCTTCCACCCTGTAAATCCCTTTTCCTTCCCAGGTTACTCAGGAGCAAGCAGCTCTCACCTAATGCTGGACATCTTACATCATTAAGGATAATGGAGTTCCTAGGGATCCCATCTGAGATAAGGTACTAGGCAGGAATGCTAGTCATCCCCCTGCAATATCCCCCCACAGCCCCATGCATATTTATAGTTGGTGGTGCCTCCATGAAGACAAGCACTGTAAACACTTGTGGGTGTATATTGGTTGCCTCAAGGAACAAAACAATACAAATAATGATGTAATTGAAAGCACCCATGTTCACACCCCATTCACTGTTGTTTTAATAATCTTTGTACAAAATATGCCTTGTAAGGTACCATTTGGAAACTGTAACTTGCTGTTCAATAATATCATGGTGAAATGTATGTAGCAACATTATGTGTATATGAATGAAATCCTGCTATATGATGTTATTAGGAAATCTTCAAAACCACATAGCCCTGGCTAGGCAAAAGTTATTAAACAGGTTAATCCCAATAAAGGAATGTGTGCTTACCTTAATTTATGTATAAATATTAAACAGGGTCCTTGAGATAGCAAGAGGGGAAAATGGCAGGAGACAAGGCAAACCTGCATTTCAGCATATTCAGCGTTCACCACCGAACTCCATATCACCTTCTTTACTGTTTAAATAAACTTTGCTTTGCGGGATAATCCTCAGAAGTATCCCCTTCGAATGGCGACTGGACTATAACTTCCCTTCCCCACCAAATCATCTCTCCTTCTCTTTCACCTAAGAAAACAAAGGAACCAGTCTTTTGGTTTTGGAGGAGAACTGAACCTGAGAATTTGGACAGCAATATTGTTGGGAACCTGTGGTAAGGATTTTACCTTGAACCAAGTCTAGCTTGTTAAATGTTAACATCTAGAAAGCATTTTATCTTTATTTCCCTTGCAACCATTTCTGATTTTAATGTCTTGTACTGGTACTCACTTAAAAGCTCTCTGTTTGTAATTAAATAAATGTGTTATTTTTTAACCAAAACTAATCTAGCATGGTGTTTAAACTGAATTGTTTGGTAATTCCCATTAACATAGCAAACTATTGAATATTGACCCCTTACAGGGCAACAGCCTCTAACATCTGAACTGCCGAGGAGAGGGCTGGACAGTGTATAACACACGTTTTGAGGAAAAATCAGGACTGGGAGTTGTTGGGGCCACCCTGCAAGGAGTAATCCAGGCTGGTGGAGGGTAATTGCAGTTTTGTTGACAGGCTGCTGGGGTCAGAGCTGCTGGGTCATTGCTGTATATATTCATATACTCAAGGTGTCACCACAGCATCCTGTTAGGCTGTTTGTGAGCAGCCAGGGTTGGAGCTACAAAAGCAAGGCATTGTGAGGCACCCAAGATTGCAGGGGAGATCTGACACAACCCCTCACTGGTGTGGATTGAACCCCAGAATGTGACAAATGGATCTTATACAGGCAATAAACACCCAAAATAGAACCAACACTATTGTATTTTACATTTATCCTACCAACATACAATGGAAAACGCAACAGATTAATGTAGGTTAAGCTGTTATAACTGTACCAAGGTGATGCTACAATAGTTCAGATATTGGCTGCAGCTTTCTTGAGCAACATAAACCTAACCAGCACTTTTAGCATTATGTAGAGATCCACCCCATCCCAGAGTGTTCACTCTCCCTTACATTTATAGTCCTGGGCCCTCTCCTGTGTTGGTGCACTGAAGTTCAGGTCAGCACTCCATAAGTCTGGCAAAGGCAGTCCAGATGAAACATTAAGGAGTGAGGTAATTTTGTCTTGTGACCAGGCTGTACTTATGGGTAGTAACAGTTGTTATATATTAGAGGGTTATAGTCAGTGGTTCTGATTGTAAAATGTTTCCCCTCTTTTCTTCTTAGACTTAATCTAGCCACACCAACACTGTCTCTTCAACTGCTCTTCAACAGCACAGGGGAAACTCGCTCTTTCCTCAATCATGTGTGAGCCAAATTCAGATCTGCTGTACAGCTAACAGTCTCTGGCTTCCACTCACAATACCTGGCTGGGAATGAGGAGTCTGTCAGCTGAGGCACAGCACTAGCAAGTTGACAACTGCAGCGTAATCTTAAACTGGGTCATGTGTCTTCAACCATGGCAACTCAATAAAAGGGCTCTGTTACAGTATCCCCTCGCCCAAACCCCCAACACAAGCTCCAACCATATCTCAGCTTCAGGTACCTGTCCCCAAATGGAGCCCAATAGCCTCTCACCCAGGAAGCTCAGTCCAGTTCCAGAGAGTGCCCACCACTTCGTCATGGGATTTGTCAAAGCCAGAATACAGTATACAGAGGTCTGTCTGAGCAGAGTACCTCTGATAGGGTTCAGAAGGACCTCAAATAGGGGACTACACTCCCTTAGTGCCTACTATTTCCCTTTGCATATAGTCATCTCTTGTTGTGTTGAGTCTAGGGAAATATCTCTGCTCTGATCGGCTTGCAATCTAAGAAACAGACAGACAAGGGGAGGGGAGGATGATACAGCATACATGCAAATGAACAAAGGGAAGATTTTGCATACTTTTAATCACGTGTTAAAGTTTAACTGAGAATAGGGGAGGGAATGAGTAAGAACAGGAAATGAAGAATAGGAAAGGAAGGCAAGAGGAACAGTCACAACTATAGGTTTCAATGTGCTTTAGCAGGGGAAACTGAGGCACATAAAAGCTATGGCCTGATTTTCAGAGGTGCTGAACATTCAGAATATCTGAAAATCACAACATGCAGGTGACTAAATAGGATTTTAGGAATATAACTTTAAACACTCAAGTTTGAAAAATTGCTTAAGGTCATAGAGTTAGTGGAAGAATTGAAACAGGAAACTTAGGTTCTAGACTACTAAAATTCTCCTATCCACTCTTGTACAATCCAATGAAACAATATCTTAAAAAAACAGAAGCACTTGATTGAGTTGTTAGTTACCCAGTTGAAGTTACCAGTTGTTTTCAGGTAAGTACGAAGGAATTAAACCTTCACAGAGTATTTGCAATGACTCTTTACTAAGGGTTCCAGTGTAGGTATTTCATTATAATTGGTTTAGCTTCTTTACCACTTTCACTAAATAAACTTAAAGTCACTCTGGATTCTTGTGTTCCTATTAAATGTTTCTACATTCATTCACCAATCAATGAAAGCTAGTTATGACATCTACCTATGAGTCCCAGCACTTTACTCCTTTAGTAGTTAAAGTCATAAGTTATTTTCACATCTACCGTGACAGCACCTCTGTTGGAGGTAAGGACTCTACATGAGCTAAGGAGTGCCTTTGCAGATTTGAAGTTACAAGTGCATTGTCAGCTGAAGCATAAGCAGACAGACTGAAGAAAATGTAGCATTCAATTTCATAAAACAGATAAAATCAACCCCTTCCTTCCAATGCTGATGATTGAAAAATAAAATACGAGTTTAAGATTTCAGTTTTCATCCTGTCAATATAGTTTAGACAATCCCTTTCTAAAGATTTGGCAGGGAATTTTTTGACTCAAGTAAAAAGTTAAATGTTTAACATGATGTTTAACATGAAGTACCCATTACTGGCATACTGATAAGCATGAACATCATTAGACCTACCGATTGCAACTGTGTTTAATGAAAATTTGTCAGTAGCAGAGAGGTCCAGATGCAGGACTGAATTAACACTGTCATCTATATACAACAAGTGATTCACATGCATTAATAAAAGCGTCCTCTACTTCAACCAATAACTTCTAATTTGTTTGAGTCTGAAGCTTTTGAAGTGAACATTAAAAGAATCTTGTTCAATATAAATATTATACCAGAAATTAAGCCTAGTATTGTCTTTAGTGAAGATATTTATGAACATACAAATTCCTATATGCAGAACTTTGTAGTTCAGTTAGGCCTCAAACCTTCAAGTAGTTCCAGGAAGGTGCACACCTGTACCCATGTGAAACCCTGTTGAAGGGGATAACTTGTACTTTTACGAGGGTAAAACCTCTTTACATTATTTCTGCATTAGGGGTTTGTACTGCTCTTATTATATCAATGGAGTTACACGAATGTACGTTTCCCATTGGCAAACAACACTACTTGTTTTGTGGTCAAGTACGAACCCAAGTAAACAAGGAAATCAGCATGGCAGATATCACCATGTTTGTTCCAAGAAGAAAAGTTTTTGCTGAGCTCTAACTTGGTTGTCTTTCAAAGGAACTAAAATGCTAAAGCACTGATAAAGATTCCTCATACAGTAATTGACATGGAGAAAATAAAGATATGTTCACACTGAGGAAAAAGAGCCCCAGCAGTGAGTTTCAGAGCCCGGATGAATTGACTGGGGCTCATGGGGCTCATAGGTTTCACACTATGAGGCTAAAAATAACAGTGTAGACAGCTGGTTTCTGGCTGGAGCCAGATTGTGAAACCTGGCAAGGGTCTCGGTTCTCAGAGCCTGGCCTCCAGCCCAAGCCCAGACAGCTACACTGTTAATTTCAGCCTCATAGCATGAGCCTCATGGGCCTGAGTAAGTTGATCCAAGCTCTGAGACTCACTGCAGAAGTGCTTTTTTGCAGTGTAGACATAGGCTTGAAATCTTGCTTTATCTCCACATTTTGTTAAGTACACTAGTAAATAGAGGGTTTTTTTTTTTAAAGGAGGATTTGTCATAGCAAATACACATGTACAGAAGTACAGTATTTTAATATAATTACAAATTCAAAGCAATTAAAAAAAGATTGGATAGAGCAAGAACCCTGATCTCCCCTCCCCCAACACCCCTATTACTGGCATACAGCTCCATAGCAAGGAGACATGAAGAGGAAAACCACACTAAAATATTAAGTTGTCTAGGAATCCACCTCCAGATTGAAAAAAAAGAATGCATTCATCTATACAACAGAATTAATGGGGAAAAATTAAAACTGCCACTAAAAGTAGTAAAAGCATTTGCCGTCCCAACATACACAAACTAAATAAAAAATAAACTATTTTATATTGTTAGAGAAATATAAGTTAAGAAACTTTCTGTGATGTAATGTATTCAAAATAATTACTTCACTCGTTTAGCATTGCATTTAAAACATGCTCTTCCTTACCTCACTGGAGGGGAGAAGGGGGGAAAAGAGATATTGTTCCTTTTTTCTAAATTTTAAAGCCATATATATAATATATCAACATTTTATTATGCAAAGTAAAGAAAGTTAAAATAACTTTGTTATTTTAAATTTACTAGCGGTCTACAATAGATGTGTCTTATTCCTATAAAATATTACAGGCACAAAATAATTGTTAATTGGCCTAAGGAGTGCAGTTCTCTCGTTATTTATATTATTTCTTTGACACATCCTTAGTCATGTCAGTTTTCCTCAACACAAAGTTTCTGCTAATATATGCCTGTCATAAACAAAGAGTGCAGCTTTCATTGCTGTGCTGTAGCCTGAAGGCTCTGTGACAGTTATTGTGACTATTTGCTGAACAGGTCTGCAATAGTCATTGACAATTCTGATGTGACAACAATGTCATGAAGAGAGAAATGAATTATTGCATGTATTACATTGCACAGAATTACCTCTTCTAGCACATTAATGAGAACAAAGCCAATACGACAAAGGATTTAGTTAAGTATCAGAGGGGTAGCCGTGTTAGTCTGTATCCACAAAAACAATAAAGAGTATGGGGGCACCTTAAAGACTAAAAGATTTATTTGGGCATAAGCTTTCTTGGTTAAAAAAACAACAACACTTCTTCTGGTGCATGGAGTGAAAATTACAGATACAGGCATAAATATACTGGCTTCTGCAGATGTATACAGGCTGAAATAGTGAACAAACAGCATCACTTGCCCCATACACTCAGCAGTACAGAACGCAACGCCATCCACAGCCTCAGAAACAACTCTGACATTATAATCAAAGGGGCTGACAAAGGAGGTGCTGTAGTCATCATGAACAGGTTGGATTATGAACAGGAGGCTGCCAAGCAACTTTCCAACATCACATTTTACAGGCCACTATCCTCTGATCCCACTGAGTACTGCCAAAAGAAACTACACCATCTTCTCAAGAAACTCCCTGCTATAGTACAGGAACAAATCTGCACAGACACACCCCTAGAGCCCCGACCAGGAGTATTCCATCTGCTACCCAACATCCTTAAACCTGAAAATCTTGGACACCTCATCGTCTCAAACACTGGCACTCTTACAGCAAGATTATCTGGCTATTTGGACTCTCTCCTCAGACCCTACACTACCAGCACTCCTAGCTATCTTCAAGACCGACTTCCTGAGGAAACTACAATGCGTTGTTTCAGAGTAGCAGCCGTGTTAGTCTGTATCCGCAAAAAGAAAAGGAGGACTTGTGGCACTTTAGAGACTAACCAATTTATTTGAGCATAAGCTTTCGTGAGCTACAGCTCACTTCATCGGATGCATTTAGTGGAAAATACAGTAGGGAGATTTGTATACACAGAGAACATGAAACAATGGGGGTTACCATACATGCTGTAATGAGAGTGATCAGGTAAGGTGAGCTATTACCAGCAGGAGAGCGGGGGGGAGAAAAACTTTTGTAGTGATAATGAAGGTGGGCCATTTCCAGCAGTTGACAAGAATGTCTGAGGAACAGCTGGGGGGGGGGGGGGGAAGGGAGAGAAGAAATTTGAACAGGGAGCTGCCACCTCTCAGGAGAGTGCACTAGCAACTTGACTGTGGGGTAGTTTGATGCAGGGCACCTCAATATTTTCTATTGAAGTTTTTCTACTTTAATTTAAATCCTTGAATAGTTAAATATTCATTGGGCCAGAGAAAGACTTAGAATTATTCTAAAGCCGAGTGGTTAGGGCACTCGGATGAGAGGTGGTTGATCCCCATTCAGATCTTCTCATCTGTGAAAATGTGTGGGGAAAATGTGAAAACCTTCTCATCTGTGGGGCCATGAAATACCCATCACAGAGGCACTCACTTGAAGGTATAAGTTGTCCCCAAATCTGAAATGGTTGTGGGTGGGGACAAAGTCACAGAGCTCAGCCACCAGGTATGTGTGCCGTGGCCTCATCAGGGATACTGCTCCTGACAGCTTGTAGTCCATCCTTGTGTGGAATATTGCTGTAAAGAGCTTCTATATCCATGGTGGCCAGGATGGTATTTTCAGGAAGATCTGAATTGGAATTAATTTGTAAACATGATACAATTAACTTAGCCTTGAATAAAGACTAGGAGTGGATGGGTCATTACACAAAGTAAAACTATTTCTCCTTGTTTATTCACTCTGGGCCTTAAGCAGGAGGTAGGCACCTGGGTACCTGGAGGGAGACAACAGTGTGCTCAGAGGCAGAAACTTAGGTGCCCAGGGAACTTTTACTACAAAAAACTTAATCACTGACAGGTTTTGGGAGAAGGTCTGTGGATCACAGTGGAGACAAAACTGGAACTTGCATGCCTAAACCAGAAATTTAGGAGCTTAAGTGTCTACCCTAGAAAATTAGAAACAAAGAATTTACATGCAAAGAATGTTAAGCTTGCAAACTCATACACTCAAAAATCAGGAGAGGCTAGAATTAAAGTTGGTTATGGGTTGTGTAAGGAACAAGGCTGTTGGTTCTGTAAGCTCCCTGCCTAATTTGTTGCAGATTTTTAAAGGTGTTTAATGGGTGAGGGAGGGACTCAAAGGAAGAGAAAGTATAGCTTTGTGGTTAAGACAGTTGAATGCCACACTGGAAAATTGGATTCTCTCCCTGCTCCTTCCACAGACTTTGACATGATGATGTACAAGTTACTAAATTCACAGGTGATCACTCATTGTGTGTTCCTAATACTCTAGGTGCCCAACCTGAGATACCGGAGGTGTCATTGGCAGAAGTGCTAAGCACTCACAACTGAATGAGAGCTGTGCTTTGAACATATAAAGTGTTTAAAAAATGCTAAGTACTTTGCGGGGAAAAAACCTCTAAGCATCAAAAACTTGGCATCCCCATTGACTTGGTACCTGTTCAATGAGCATTGCCCATTCTGTGCTCTGAATGAGTCATGGGTTCTGTGGGAAAAAATAAAATAGTATGTGATCATGTAAAGAGATTATATCATAATGCATGTGAAGGGGTATGTGTGTGTGTGTTGGGGGGGGGGGGGGGAAATTAAGGCAACCTTAATTAGTGATATTTCCTAATATTGAATGCCTGATTATGCACCCTGAACAATCTTTTGTTGTAGTTTTTGGAATGTAATTAGTAAATATATTATAGAATACCACTCAGTACCTGTACCTGTTGGAACAGGCCTGCTACCTTCCCAGCCCATAATGAAACTTCACAGAGTTCATATTAAATCTTTCGGGAAGATTTTATCCCTCTTAGATAAATATTCAGACTTTACCTCTTTAGATTCTTTTATGAATCTTCTGCACTGCAGTATGTCAAAGGCTTCCTAAATTTTGATAATTTATCTTTGATTTATATAGGAAGTCTAGGAACCTAACTCAGGGTTTCTGGATTCCATTGTGTGGCTAAGCATCAAGAAGTTGCAAAGCCTAAGGACTTGGCTTCACACAGAGTGCTGTAGTGCTTTAGTGAAGATGCTACTAAGCTAAAAGCTTTTCACATTGGTGTAGTTAATTCACCTCCCGAACAGGTGGTAGCTGTGGGTTAGTTGCTCAGGGGTGTGGACTTTTTTACATGCAACATAGTTATACCAATATAGGTCTGTAATGTAGACCTGGCCTAAGTCCCTTTGTGAATTTGAGCCTGAGTTAGTTGATCTCTGGTACAGTCTGGAAAAAAACAAAACTTTGCTTGTCACACTTAGTAAAGGTTGGCATGTAGATGCATTGCCCCCAAAGCAGCTTCTATCTCAGAGTGAGGAGATGGTAATTACTTCCTCCTCCTTATTGGTTCAGTTATACCGGCCTGTATCTTGTGGTGAGAAGAGAGAGGGAGTTCAAACAAAAGTTCCAGCTGTTCTCCATGACTCTCTGACCATTTACCCAGCTACTTGGATGGACAAGCATTAGCAACCTGTAGAACTTGTTCTTATCCTTCCTCACACACAGCGCACATAGGCCAATGAAGTAAGGAGGTTACAAAGGGGAGTAAGGTGGTTCCCTTTGTCCTCACACAACCTTCGATGGTCTGATAGAGCAAGTCACATTGTTACTAATTGGACTGCTCTACACTACCACAGTAAATCAATCTAATTTACGCAACTTCAGTTTAATGAATAATGTAACTGAAGTTGACATAGTTAGATCCAGTTAATATGGTGGCTATACTGCACTGTGTCAATGGGAGAGTGTCTCCCATCAACTTCCCTTATGCTTCTTGGGGAGGTGGAGTACCTAAACCAATGGAGAGTGCTCTCCCATCGATTTAGCATGTCTTCATCAGACATGCTAAGTTGACACTTGCAGCATCGATTGCAGCAGTGCCGAGCTACCGGTAAGTGCAGACATGCCCATAGTATCTGCCAGTTTCTAGGCCCCAACAATCAGTTGTGAAAGAGAAAACAGTGTTGCTTAGCTAGAGAAATAATTTTATACCATTTGTTTGCAAACCAGTGAGCCATGACCAATATTTTTTTCTGCTGTACTAACCAATTTGAGATTATTTGGATCTTTTTTGCAGCTGTTGCTATTTACATACACATAGATTATGCATAAAGGCTGTGCTGAAGCACCTTCGCTGATGAGAATCCCTTATTTCCATAGAATAATAATTAATTTGCTTTCAGGACAAGACAAAATAGCTTAATTTTAAAAGCAGCCAGAGTTTAGTCCTTTGCTGAGGTAGAAAATGAATCTAAACTAAGTACTACAGTAGACTCAATATTGATTATTAGAGCAAAGATGTTCTACTTGAAGCATTTAAAACTTTTGATTATGGTGAATTTTGTCATTATAATCTCTAATCACTTGCTAAAATGATAGAATATTTATGTAGAATTAAAGTGTCACTACAATGGAACCACTTACAGAAAAATGTCACTTCACTGATGCAGCTGGGATGGCAACTTGAGGAACGGAGTAGTGCTATTTTAGTAATTTTCTTGTGTAACTAATAGTTCATTACTTTCTGTATACAGGCACTTTTAAATCTCTTGCACAGTATGAAATCGGGTCTCACCCTATGAATGCCACTTTCACTTCTTTAAGTGCCTTATTCTTTAAATATAATGGGTATTTATACAGAGAAGTGGAAAGATTAATCATAAAACATTTACAAATAAAAAAAAAAGTTAGAGTTAACCCCCTTTCAAGAATCCTAAGTCTACAGAGGAGGAGGAGAGATCAAGTTAGGACTAACAGATCTAAATTTATCCATGAAGTATATAGGAACATAGAAATTGCCTTACTCTGTCAGACCAATGGTCCTTCTAGTCCAGTGTCTGGTCTCTGACACTGGCAAAAATAACTACAATAGGTATTACGCATTAACCCAAAACAGAAATTTTCCTAGTAACTGTTAGTTTGATTTATTCCATGAAATATACTTAACACGAAATACATGTTTTTAAATCCTTATAACTCTGGATGTTTTTGTTATTCACAAGTGGACTGAACATGTAGCTGAATACCACTAAGCTCCTGACCCCATGATATCGTGAGGTAACGAGTTCCACATGCTATTTGCTATTTAATTAAACGCCCCTTTTTTGTTGTAGAAGTTCTCATTCATTATTTTCCATACCTTTGTTATATATCCCATTGTTAGTCAACTCTCCAAATTAAACAGTCCCAAACTTTTAAAACTCTTCTGCTTATTCTCTTAGCCTTCCTGTGCACATCTTCTGTTTCAGAAATAACCTTTTTGAGGTGGGGAGACTAGAACAGAACATAATATACTAGGTGAGGATGAGTGCATCATTGATTTATATAATGGCATTTTTTGTATTATTCTCCGTCTTAATATTGTTGGTTTTTTGGTTTTGTTTTGTTTTAACAACTGCTGCACATTGAGCAGAAGTTTTCATTCAGCTGGCCCTGATAGTCCACAGGTCTTTCCCAAGTTAATTCAGTTAATTTAGAGTACAATAATTTTAAGAATAGTCCAATTACTTATATTTACCACTGGTGTAATTTCACTGACTTCTATGAAATTATACCAGAGATTATTTTATGCCGTGGTGGGTTGCTTAAACTTGATGATTTACATTGCTAGTTTGTGAATAGCAAGTATGATGGGAATCCCAAACATTAAGATTTTTAACTAAGTGACTACAACTTTTACTAGATGACTTCCTAAGAATCTGTTCTGGCATCAGTAAAATGATAGGGATATGAGCCTATCTCTCCCCTTCCTTTCAATACTCACCTTGAAAGCATCACAAGTGGCCTAACCAACTACTTAAACTCAGGGCATAACAGGACCATGCAATACTAATGTCTGTGAACCCAGGCAGGCTATTTTAGGAGAACACCCCAGACCTTGCTGTGACAACTTAAACATTGCTGTGAATCAGACTTTCCTTGTTAAAGAAAGTGGGTAGATGCTTAATTTGCAGAATTCCCTCTGGGTTTCAGGTCATATGCACAGACAATAGATTTGGCTGCATAATATAAAGTTACCCAATACCTGTATATTCAGCCCAGCCCAAAAATCATACTTCATTTGATTTGCACGAAAACTACATTGAAAATATACTGCCCATACTCACAGTGGAAACTCTGGGGTGAAGAATGGGGTTTGCCTACACCTTTTGAACTGGTGTAGCAAATCCTCCCTATAGCCATGCTAGTAAATGTTGTCAAGAAATCCTTCTTTAGTGCTGGTTATTATGGGTCCCTCTCCCTTGCAGACTCCTTTGAAATCCGCATTGTTGGGGAACGGGATATGCCTGGGTCCTTGAACAGGTGTACTAGGAACCAAAAGGGCATTCTGTGTCACATACAGTTTCTAGCATACTCACATAGTGGGAGGCATAATTTCACTATAACAGAGACATAAGAAACACAGAGTGAACAGATTTTTTAAGAATCTAGTAAGTTATTCCTAGTAAATAATGCAAATTTGATGTGCCTACATTTCTCAGAAGCACACAAACACTGGAAAATTGGGATTTCACAGCACAAGCTTGTGTCAGCTGCTATACAATATACGAGCTCTGTTTGCCACAAGAAGAAGGGTGCTCCTGCTTTGCCTGCCCAGTCTAGCAAATATAGAATTTCATGGATATCTTTCAAATTTAGTTATGATAAACAAATAGATATTGAAATCTTTGGACAATGCAAAAAGTATAATGATTTTTTTAGCCACTGAGACTAATATGTGAGTAATAATTTAGGAGAAAAAGAGATTAATTAGAGGGCAATAATTCATGAGAAACATATGAATTGGATTTTCCATCCCCAAATGAATGTGTTGTGTCTCTGTACAGCAAATATGAGTGATATGGTAAGCAAATACAGTGTTATAGCTGGTTTTATTTATTATGAGCTACAATCCTGCAAGGTCACTCGGATGATATAGCATATGAAATGGCATATTATGACAATGACATTGAGTAGAATTTAGCCTTTGAGGTGGTTCTGTATTTTAGTAGAGCATTTTCTAAATTAACTAGACAGGCATGTAGTGGGACCTTTGACATTGACTTGCACATAGAAATGCTTAGGCTAAAGTGTGTTTGTTTCCATTCAACTGTTTTGGTTTTTTTTAAGGACAGGTCATTTTTTTTAAGGATGTGGGGGGGGGCAGATAGCTCAGTGGTTTGAGCACTGGACCGCTAAACCCAGGGTTGTGAGTTCAATCCTTGAGGGGGCCATTTAGGGATCAGGGCAAAAATTGGAGATTGGTCCTTTTTTGAGAAGGCAGTTGGACTAGATGACCTCCTGAGGTCCCATCCAACCCTGATATTCTATGAAATCTTTTTTTTTTTTAAATAAAAAAAAAATTAGGAGGTGGGATCGCTCAGTGGTTTGAGCATTTGCCTGCTAAACCCAGGCTTGTGAGTTCAATCCTTGAGGGGGGCATTTTGGGATCTGGGGCAAACATTTGGGGATTGGTCCTGCTTTGAGCAGGGGGTTGGAATAGATGACCTCCTGAGGTCCCTTCCAAACTTGATATTCTATGATTGCTGGAGACATATTGCAACTTACTATTTGTTTAGGCTGTTGTTCTGCATGTTACAGTTGATGAAATAGCTATGTTTTATTGGCCAAATATTGATAAAGTCACTAGGTTTTATTGTTTTGCCATAAGCAAAACCAAGATGATACTCCATCTGAAATGACTTATGTTTTCACTGCCAAAAAGAAAAGTTTTTACAGCCAGATCGCTAACATGCGCTGATTAACTTGTTATAAAATCCTAGTGGAGACAAGGCACAGATAGTTTTAACTATAGTGTAGCGAGGTGAGATCAATGCTATAGCCTCCCTTTCCTGGGTTTTACCTGTGCTTTGTCCACACTAAGAATTTACAGTGAGATAACTATCTTGCATTACCTGTCTTGTCATAACACACATCTTTTTGGCCATAAAGACAGAACTTTAGATCAACAAAAATCAAGAGGACAAAAGCCAGATAGGAGCTTTAGCAGGAATGGCTCAGTTCTGCTGGTAGCCAGGATGCTGTCTGAAGGTTGTGGTGCCTATAAGTGCCTTTAAGGGGATAAATGTTCATTTTTTTCTGTTTCAGTTTCAGCCAATCACTCTTGGAGTTTTTAGATAAGTTAATTTTCTGCTGCAACCCGTGCTTTCATTCTTGGCTGGTGAAGACCCAGGAACAGTGCTGGATCCTTTTCTATTGGAGTTTATCAATATCTCTCTTTGTAGAAGGCTGGTTGCCAACTACTTTAGAGGAAGCTAATGCAGTGCATAGAAGCTGCTGAGTGCTCGGTACTTTTGAAAATCAGCATACTTATCTTAGAGTCAAACTTTAATCACTTTTTTTTTTGGAAATTGTGGCCATATTTTAGATAGACAATGATAAACAATTGACAAAAACAGTAGAAGTGGAGAGCCTGATACTGAGTTTGCTTATGCTGTAGAAATCAGGAGTTGCTTTGAAGTCATTGCCATTGCACTGGTGGAAGTGAGATTAGAATCAAACTCAAAATATTGAAATGCTGGCTACAATTTATCTACAGCAAAAGGAATCCATATTATAACTTTTATTGCTCTATGATTAATCTTTTTAAAACACATGGACATCTATTTTTATCTATCAAAGGTAAATTTTCAAATTTTAAAAGGAATTTTACGTGCCTCTGGTATGTATCGAGCCATTTTGGTCCACTAGTTATTTGCAATTCAAATTAAGCAACAAGTTACTAAATATTTTGTCGCAGTAGCTTACTTTGACACTCCAATAATATTGACACGATAACAGAGATTAAACAGGAAATCAAACATTTGCTAGTGATCTTTGTCCCCATTAACCTTATGCTAAGAAGATTTCATTTGATTACAGCTCTTTTCCATTACTTGAGAATTGTTGTAAGACAGATTTACTTTAAACATGCTAAAACTTGTACTTTTCATTTCATGCAGACTAGATTATTATTGCTAAAGTCCCTTTTACCTTTAAGTGGTTTAGAAACCAGGAAAAATTGCATGGGCTTATTCATCACATACTTGAATGACTTGGCTCCTGGTTGTACTATAAGTTTTCAGTGCTAGTAAGTATGAAGCCACCTGTTACCTGAGGTGGTTCTACTGACAAGTATGTCAGAACTTTTTGCTTTGGAATATTCTTTGACATTCATCGAGATTCATGTGTTCATGAAAATCACAGCTCAGAATATATTGTTCTGATACTCTTTTTTGTGCTATTCTATTGTTTTAGGGTCATGGTTTTATTTCCAGTCACCCTAAGTTTGGGTTTGGGTTTTTCTTTTCCTTTTTTTTTTTCCTTTTCTTATGGCTCCTTTGTTTTTTGAAGAGGAGTTTATTATAGTTTTAAAGATTCTCTGAAAAAGACTTTAGTCTATACGAGGATAGGAGGATACACCATAACTAGAGAAGGACCTGAACTGCGAAGTTTGGATCTTGATCCAAAGTTTGAGGAAAATGGGACCTGCGAATTTGGTTTGAACTCATCATTCTACCCATAGGTCATAGCATTTTGGTGAAAAGATAGGAAAAGAAATCAGGAGACCTGTGTTTTCTTCCCTGCTCTATTGCAAATTTCTTGTGTGGCCTTTAAGTCATGTAGGATTTGTGTCTCAATTTCCCTATCTCTAAATAAGGATAATATTTCACCTACCTCACAGAAGTGTTGTGACTAAATTTAAGATGTTCTTGAGGTTCTTAAATACTGTGATAGTGAATATAATGGAAAATTGATAGTGTTAAATTAAATATTTAGAGTGGGCCCCTTGGCCTTCTTTGACTCTCAGGACTTAAGCAAGCATGTTGCATGGTGAAACGTTGACTGACTTTGATTTTTATCAATTACACTAAATCTTTTGAAAAAAAAAGTTTTAATATTGAAGATTGTCTGGAAAATGAATTAATCCACTGAAGTTTTCACCTTCAAGAGTTAGTCAGAATCAGTTCTTTAGCATTTAATGAATTTACTTGATAGGCTCAGCACTTGTTCAATATGAACATTAATTCATATCACCATGTAGTCTATCTTAATACAGCTTACAACTCTTCTTAGAGGGAAGGACCATTTTTGTTTAGGCAGATCTCGAATGATGTGCATTGACAGAGCTGTAGGGATTTTGATACAGCATGTGATTTTGCTTCTAAACACGGTTGTCATTTCCGCATAAAAGCAATTTAAGCTGCATATTAGATAACAGAAATGCCAGTGGCATTACATAATTCAAGAGAGATATTATTAGAAGTGCTGAGACAACAAGGTAGTCTGCTAGCATTCAGCATATTCCCAGGTAAAGGAATATTAGGGTATATTTGTAGCTGGTAAGGCAATTCAGAAATACTGGATTCCAGCACAGCTTCTTTTGAAGATAATGGTGGGCTGGCAGGGGAGAATTTGACATATTGAATACATGTTCTTTCCCAGGCCCTGAGACAGTGTGTTTGCCAATATCAAGAAAAACAAAGCTAAACCTGAAGAGACAGCAGGCATATTTGAATGAGTAAAAAGGGATTTTAAAAAAAAGGTACAGGAAAACAAGCATGACATCTGTGAACAATCCCATGCAGCTCCCAGACTTGTAAAAAACAAAGTAAATTGAATATCTGAATTAAAATAACTAAAGTTTCAGTTTCACAAAAGCTGTTGCATTTTTGGATTTTTTTTTCATCCTCAATCAAGGTGAAACACCAACACCATTGAATTTTTTTGTGTGGAAGTGAAAGTTCATAATATTTCACTTCAGAAAACCTGAAACATTCCCTCTGTGGTAACATTTTAGTGTTTCCAAAACAAAACATTCTCCCTGGTATCCCTGGCAAACTAATTTGGAGCTACAGCCCATTGGAAGTCCTCTTTCTGAGGTAGGCTGCCCTAGAGGAAGCCCCAGCAGGCCTAGTAGCCTAGGCTTCCTGATAGCCTGCCTCAGGGACTGTTAAGGAGCATGGGAGCTGTGGACCTAAGAATGAATTTCGAACACTCAACATTTTCTGCCAAAACTGAAATTTTCTCACAGAAAGTGTTGATCTTTCTGTTGGAAAATCATTCTGGTAGAAAATTCTTGATCACATCTATTCTTTAGTTTACTCAGAATTAGAGAGGACTATAAGGAATTCCAAAAAGAAAAGGAGTACTTGTGGCACCTTAGAGACTAACCAATTTATTTGAGCATAAGCTTTCGTGAGCTACAGCTCACTTCATCGGATGCATACTGTGGAAAGTGTAGAAGATCTTTTATACACACAAAGCATGAAAAAATACCTCCCCCCACCCCACTCTCCTGCTGGTAATAGCTTATCTAAAGTGATCACTCTCCTTACAATGTGTATGATGTTCAAGTCGGGCCATTTCCAGCACAAATCCAGGGTTTAACAAAACATCGGGGGGGGGGGGGGAAGGGGGTAAGGAAAAAACAAGGGGAAATAGGTTACCTTGCATAATGACTTAGCCACTCCCAGTCTCTATTCAAGCCTAAGTTAATTGTATACAATTTGCAAATGAATTCCAATTCAGCAGTTTCTCGCTGGAGTCTGGATTTGAAGTTTTTTTGTTGTAATATCGCAACTTTCATGTCTGTAATCGTGTGACCAGAGAGATTGAAGTGTTCTCCGACTGGTTTGAATGTTATAATTCTTGGCATCTGATTTGTGTCCATTTGTTCTTTTACGTAGAGACTGTCCAGTTTGACCAATGTACATGGCAGAGGGGCATTGCTGGCACATGATGGCATATATCATATATAGAGAGATTGGGAGTAGCTAAGTCATTATGCAAGGTAACCTATTTCCCCTTGTTTTTTCCTAAACCCCCCCCCCCCTCCGCCTCAGATGTTCTTGTTATACCCTGGATTTGTGCTGGAAATGGCCCAACTTGATTATCATACACATTGTAAGGAGAGTGGTAACTTTAGATGAGCTATTACCAACAGGAGAGTGGGGTGGGGGGAGGTATTTTTTCATGCTTTGTGTGTATAAAAAGATCTTCTACACTTTCCACAGTATGTATCTGATGAAGTGAGCTGTAGCTCACGAAAGCTTATGCTCAAATAAATTGGTTAGTCTCTAAGGTGCCACAAGTACTCCTTTTCTTTTTGTGAATACGGACTAACATGGCTGTTACTCTGAAAGGAATTCCAGAGAGATCTAAACAAACTAGGTGAATGGGGAACTCAATCATAAATGAAATTCAAAACCAATAAATTCAGAGTAATATACAAGGGAGGGAGGGTAATATTTAAACTACTTGTACACCATACAAAGTTCTTAATTAGCAGTATCGACACAAGAAAGGGATGTGGACATCCACTGTTTGATGTGCAACTGCAGTCGAAAAAGCTTACAGGATATTAGAATGCATAAAGGAATAGGATGGCAAATAATATAGAGAATGTTATAATATAAATTTATGTAATATAAATATAATTTATATAAAATCAATGGTGCAGCCTCATTTGGAATACTGTGCATAATACACCCTAAAAGGATATGGTGGAACTTGAGGAGATTTCACAGAAAGGTAAAAAGAATAATCAAGGACATGGAAAGATTGGGATTATTTACCTCAGAAAGCAGATGAATCAAAAGAGACATGATAAGACTATAGAATACTGAATGATATAGAGGAAGATTGAGAAACTGTGTGTTGCATGTCTCATAAGGAAACGGGGACATTCAGTGAAACTGAAAGGTGTGAAATTTAAAATGAATAAAAAGTAAATACTTTTTCCATGCACCATGTAATTAAACAGCAGAACTCATTGCCATAGTGAGTCATTGAGGCCAAGAATTAACAAGATTTAAGAAAATGGATTGGACTTTTATATGGCTATGAAGAATAATCAAATTTGTTTTAATTAATAAAATGTTTGAGGAAAGCATATTAGCCTCAGGCTTCAGGATTTAATCCAGTCTCTTATAAATGATCCTGATGAGAATTTACGTGAGGGATGCATTGGCCCATATCTGCCTTCTGCAGTGTCCTTACTCTGTCTTTTGAAGTATCCGGTGCTGGCCACTGTCAGAGACAGGTAACTGAACTAGTTGGACTTTTGGTGTGGTCCACTCTGGAAACTCTTATGTTCCTATAGCATTCTTAACATTCTTATTGCAGTTTTATATATATATATATATATATATATATATATATATATATACTAAAATATGGAGTCCAAAATCCTGCACTAATACTCTGGAAAAAAAATCTCATTCCCTCTATACCATGTCATAATGAATGCTATTTTCAGATGTTTTCTTGTATTTTTACATACCAGTTTCCTGCATGCTTCTTTAATTGTCATGAGGCATTGGAATGGTGTTTTAAGTGTCTTCCCGTTATCCCTCCCCCCCCAGGTTCTTCTTCTGATCAATGTCTAACTAAATGTAATCATTAAAAGAATAATCCCTTGACACTTTCACCTGTTACTTTAAATTAATTAAAAAGAAAAGGAGTACTTGTGGCACCTTAGAGACTAACCAATTTATTTGAGCATGAGCTTTCGTGAGCTACAGCTCACTTCATCGGATGCATACCGTGGAAACTACAGAAGACATTATATACACAGAGAGACCATGAAACAATACCTCCTCCCACCCCACTGTCCTGCTGGTAATCAAGTTGGGCCATTTCCAGCACAAATCCAGGTTTCCTCCCCCCCCCCCCCCCCAAACTCACTCTCCTGCTGGTAATAGCCCATCCAAAGTGACAACTCTCTTCACAATGTGTATGATAATCAAGGTGGGCCATTTCCTGCATAAATCCAGGTTCTCTCACTCCCTCACCCCCCCTCCAAAAACCACACACACAAACTCACTCTTCTGCTGGTAATAGCTTATCCAAAGTGACCACTCTCCCTACAATGTGCATGATAATCAAGGTGGGCGATTTCCAGCACAAATCCAGGTTTTCTCACCCCCCCACCCCCATACACACACAAACTCACTCTCCTTGCTGGTAATAGCTTATCTAAAGTGATCATCAAGTTGGGCCATTTCGAGCACAAATCCAGGTTTTCTCACCCTCCGCCCCCCCACAAACAAAGTCACCCCCCACTTTGGATGAGCTATTACCAGCAGGAGAGTGAGTTTGTGTGTGTATGGGGGTGGGGGGGTGAAAGAACCTGGATTTATGCAGGAAATGGCCCACCTTGATTATCATACACATTGTGAAGAGAGTGGTCACTTTGGATGGGCTATTACCAGCAGGAGAGTGAGTTGGGGGGGGGAGGGGGCGGAGGGTGAGAAAACCTGGATTTGTGCTGGAAATGGCCCAACTTGATGATCACTTTAGATAAGCTCTTACCAGCAGGACAGTGGGGTGGGAGGAGGTATTGTTTCATGATCTCTGTGTGTATATAATTTCTTCTGCAGTTTCCACGGTATGCATCCGATGAAGTGAGCTGTAGCTCACGAAAGCTCATGCTCAAATAAATTGGTTAGTCTCTAAGGTGCCACAAGTACTCCTTTTCTTTTTGCAAATACAGACTAACACGGCTGTTACTCTGAAACCTTTAAATTAATTCTGTCAGCTAATGCCCCCATTGTGTTTTATGTGTAATTTGAATTAAAATTTGATGGCAGACACTTCTTTTTTAGCATGCATTGTATTTATTAGGCTTCATGTAGCAGTATATCTAAGGACACACTTAAGGAATAATAATAATAATAGTAATAATAATAGTAATAATAATAGTAATAATAATAATAATAATAATAATAATAATAAACTGGTTATGTTAGTAGCTGCAGTTGTTGAATGATTGATGGACAACGTAGGACAGATTCTTGACCCCTGCTATAGTCACTTTTTGCCACTGGAATGATGTAAAGAGACCTCAATTCTGCCCATAATGGACAGCAGTGGAAAGCAAGTATAACTAGTTTTCTGTCTCCTACTTCTCCCCTAGTATCCTCTAGAAGGGGTACTGGTCAAAGCCATGTCAAGGGTGGGAGAAGTTAGCACAAAATGTACTGCAGACAACCTCAGACTGCAGAATAGTCCCTAGAGTTCCTTTGCAGCTGACATTTTCAGTTCAAATAAATTTTCAACTAAGCCAAAATTGTACACCTCTCTCTTCCTCCACTAACACACCACTTCCCAGCCTACTTATATATAGTTTATATATATAGTTTTTAAAACAGTTTCTAAGTCTCTTCCCTAATTTCACAACACCATGGACTAGAGCAAATTGAAGACAGAAATAAATAAAGTATCTAAGGGCCAGGGTGCATGGAAAGCTAAATACCCAGCCCCACAGATCATGGATGGCTGTACAGAAGACCACTTAAACTGAGCTAGTCAAAAAACAAATTTCTTGCTATTAAAAAATAAAATCTTTTCTGTTTTCATCAGATTTTTCCAACCAGCTGCAGTTTTTAATAATGCATAATACTTGTTTATCTCACCTGGCATTATTTTCTTCTTATTTTCTTGTCTTCTTATTTTCTTCTTATTTTCTTCTGTTTTTCTCCCTTCTTTACATCATGGATTACTCCACTTCAAGTCAGAGTATTCTGAACATACAATTATATTTTTTATGGTGTTTTTCTCACTCCTCTGGTGAAAGAAAAAACATGCACCCTTTGCCGGTGACAATCAGTTTGTCTCAATTCAGTATATTCCGGATTAAACCCTCCATTGTTTAGCAAAGAGTTTTACATGTAAAGCAGGAAGAATTTTTCAGATGCATAATATTGTTCTCATGTTAGAGCTTCCCACAAGACCTTAGGTTAGCAAAAGCTAAAACATGCCTAACTTTTTGAGAGAGAGCACACTGAAGGGGAGGTGCCTGAACCATGCCATGAAACAAACACCTCATCAGTGTGAGAACCGTGAAATCTTATGTTCAATCCTTCCTTTAATCCTGCTTCCCTCTTCCCAGGATGTCTTGCTCCCAGCCCATAGCAACCTGATCCCTGTACTACATGTCCTGTGATTTGGGAGAAAAACTGGCACACAGGTGAGGACTAGACCTGAGCTCCCTTCAAAAGGCCCAGCTCTCCTTGTAACAGATGAACGACCTGCTAATGTTTGATTCTTGATCACAGAGTCACACAAATGGAAAATTTACATTTTTCTTCTTCATCCTAGCTAAACTAATTTTTTGGATAATCTGTATTGGCCAACAAAGCTCTTAGCTACCATAAGAACAAGACTTCTTATAAATCATATATTTATCTATTATTCAGCTTTTGAAAAACGATACAATTTAATTATTTAATAAAAAAATGACAATGACCACCCTGCCCCTTTAAGCGGGGGGATATTTGGCTGGCTGGCTGAATGAAGGGAACTATGCTTTGTGGCTTGCGGGAGTGGGGAAGATGAGAACTACTATAAAAGGGTTAGTGTGTTCTCTGATTCATCCCCTGGGAATGAGGGTTTAAAGGAGGCAGCCCTGTGCCTTAACCCTTCCTTTTGCATGGAGCAGGCTGAGGCGACACCCACCCTCCCTGCCCTTTAAGTGGTAAAATACCAGGTTTGGTCTAGATCTGCTGTGGCATTATGCTAGCCACCCCTTTGTTGAAGGGGGCTGGGAAGGAATTGTTCCCTTGCCACCATATTAGCCTAGGTGGAGTTGGGTTTTTTTCGCCTTCCCCACAGTAGGTTCAGGAGTGCTCTGTTCATGCATGGCATGAAAGGCAGTAGGCTATATGTCACAACTCATTAGTTAAGAGTAGAGCGGATGTCCTGTGCAGGTACTCCATAGGAAAGGTATACAGTGACCGGATAAATGGCTTGGAATATGACTTAAAAAGAGTTTGGTAAAGGAGAGAATGGGGGTCATTGGGGACGCCTATGATCGGTACAGCAGAGAGCCAACCCCCTTTATTATAGCCCACCTTACCCCTCCTGTGAGGGGGGGTGGATGGTAAGGTCCTGGCAATGGATTTGCTGGAGAGACCTGGATGGAAAAAGGGGTAGCTGGTAAAAGCCTCCCCTGGGTAATTATGGAATAAACATGGGGTTACCTGTACTGTACACTTGTATCCACCTGGTAGTCCCAGATATCTAATGATAAAGTTGTGGCCTGTGTCAAATGTCTCCTGTCCCTTTTTCGGTATACCCAGACAATTCCTTTCAAGTAGTTAGAAAATTAATTCACTGTTCATTTCTAAAGTTTTAGAAATGTTTTGAAAGCCAATGTTTTGTCCATATAGTACACTCTAAGGTCTGATTTTCCTAAAAGTATATAACTTGGAATTATTTTAATTTTAGTCTTCAGAAAGACTCTTTTGGAATTATTACAATATTATTTGCATGTACAAACTGTCAAGCTTTCCGTCTCTGTTTGGGAGAAGTTGATCTTCATTTCCAATATTTATCATTTTCATAAGCAAACCTTAACCAAAGAAGGTACTTCTCAATGTAAGATAAATATTATAACAGTCTTGACTAAATATCAGTGTTATAGGGTAGTGGTTTGGTAGTAGATGGGGAGTAAAAATCTCTTCTGCCGTTTAAAAGTAAATGCTTTATTTTTTTTAACAAATAAGTGTCTGTTTTGCATTAAATAGTAATCAGTATATTACCGAGAAGGGGAATACAAGAATATACCATACGTCACTGAAGGCTTAATTTTGCCTCTGAGTATATATAATGAACCTGATTCTTTAGCTTTTCTTTACTCACATGGGTATTCTGTTGGTTATGTAATTGAAATCAGTAGGCTTGCACATGTGAACAAGGGCTGCAAGATTGGGATCAACAATAGTCTTTCCTCACATGAACCAGTAGCAATGGGAATCAAGCCAGGCTTTTAAACAAATAATGCAGTGCTGAATATGTCAGGTGTAATTTCTCTAGGCCATATAAAGAGAGAATACTAAATCTCTGTTCCATTACTTACTGCCTTTCTTGGCTTCTCCTGGAAATCCCAAGAGGAGGCAGCATATACCACCAGCCAGCTCAAAGTAGGGCCAAAAGGGGTTGTAGGCACTTAAGATTTTGATAAGATAAGGAGGATGGTCTAGGGACCTAGTAGGAGAAGGGGATTTTTTGTGATTGGAAGCGATGAATCTATCAGAGGCTCACAAGGGTTCATGGTAAAATTTTGCATTACCACCATCTCTATCACTCCAAAGCAAACCCAATGGGATAAAAACCCTAAGATCATTACCTGCTTAGTTAGGTTTGCCAAGCCAAATAAAGTTTTGGTTTTCACACACCTGTAGTCTAATAAGCATTGCTGCTAGTGACAGATAAGAGAGAATTTATCTCCGACAAGTGAAGAAATGATGGCAGTTAGATTGAGGGTCTTTAATTATAGTTGTAGTCACAGGGTAAGCTTTCTTCACACTAGGCCAACCCTTTCTGGGAAAGTATATTTGTACCTTTATCTCTGTTTTAGCTTATATACACAATATGTTTGTAGCCACAAGAAACAAAAGGATTAATCAAAATTTCAACTCCTACATTTTTAACAGACTTGTGCAGATGAGTTTATACCACACAAACAAGTTATACCACTGACTATATGAGGGATGTGACTAATCCCCAACGCATAGTGAAAGAATTTAGGTTCGCCAATTCTTGAACATAAACAATGCAAACAATGAATAAATACTTAGTTTAAAAGTAGTCATTAACAAATACCAGAAACATATTCCATTGTAAAACAAAACAAAAAAAAATTAAGTTCCTTACACAAATAAATAGAGCAGCACTATATACCATGTCAATAGCACATGCTACAGAAAAAAGGATTCAGAGAAAAGTTTTAAATACATTTACATTTATTATAGAGTAAAAAAAGCATGTTAAGGGCTAGACTGAGCTTTTTGCACTTAGCCAGGAGTCGGGGGGGGGGGGGTAGTGGGTGTGTGTGTGTAGGAGACAGGGACAAAGCTGTGCTGACCCAGGAGCACCCTGGGAAGTAATGGAATGCAGTCACAATTCCTTCATACTCCTTCTTGCTCCAGGTAGTGAAGTTACTGCTTCTATTGAAGGGTGCAGTTTACCTCCTTTTGTGTGCCCAGCCAACTACCATGGACAGTGTGTAAGGAGGAGGAAGCAAAGGCTGAACTGCTCCCAGCTCCTCTCTCCCCTAACCCAGCCACTTGCTTCACTGAGATATACCTCCAGGCTGCAGCTTTTGCACTCAACACAGAATCCCAACTGAAGACCATGGTAGCCCTAATGTGGCCACACAGAGTTGATAGGCCCCTTATTTTCCCTTACTCCCCTGCCTGGTTGTGTTAGGGCTAGTTACAATCTAGCCTTCGTATACAATAAATGGCATTTTAAAGTAATACCAAAGTTTAAACAAAAATAACTTCCAGCACAGACATTTATGGCCAATATTGTTCAAAGCATAAAATCAGGCAAACATAGCATTTGGAAAGGGGAAAGAGACATGTTTTAATTTTTTTCCTGCCCAACAGCCTACCTGGTAGCTTCAAGTGGTGCATACATCATTACTGTCAGAGGAGTGGCCACAGATGTCCCCACTAGCACCAATCCTATTCACAATAGACTCTCTTCTGTGGGTTGGCCATCTCAGAAAAATCATCTTCACTCTAAACATGCTTTGGGTAGCTGCAGACGGACTCTGGTCCCTGTGTTTTAAAGGCTTCTTTGGTTCTTCACTTGACACTAACTCCAAAAGTGTATTGTATATTCCTGTGTCTAGTGTTATACTCCTTGCCTAGGAGTGACCAGTTTTCCTCAATGGGTCAAGTCACCAGTGATTCTCACACTTCATTATGGAGGATGAGTCCCCTGCCTTGGAACCTATGGTGATTACCTGTTATTATTCTATAGAGATGTTGGTGTCAAGGCAAAGAACAAATGTTTTGGAAGGTGCAGTTATGGACTGCAAAGCCCAGGACAGACTGTGGCTGGCTAAAGCATAAAGCAGAATCTCATTGTTGTGTTATATAATGTTTAAATAAGATATTAAATACAAGCTTTCTGTTCCTTAAGACAAATACAAAACCTTGACTCCAGGGATTTTAAGAGGTAGCTTTGAAACCACTTGTGAGGAGTTTTGAAATGTACAAATGTATGGTTCACGGTGGAGCAGAGGAGTTTCTTCATTCAGGGGTTCTTGTTCTCCCTATAGATCAGGGAAGAGTTTGTACATAGGGCTTCACCATAGGGCTGCTGGGGCAACTCTATGCAAGATGTCTTCTCTTTACCTCCATATAATCCTAAGGAAGACTTTATGAAGACCCCATTATTCTGATATCTACACATGATATTACCATAATCATGGTATAATTTATATATTAATTAGATGAGATATCAGAATGTTGGAGGGACTTATAACTCAGACATTTTAATTTATAGCTGGCTAAAATTTGACATTTAAAATTGTCACCCAATTTGACATTTTTAATTGCATTTTGTGCTTTTGTGGATTATTTAACCCTCTCCCCTTTTTCAATGCAAGTTATTTTTTGTTAGTTTGAAAGGCTATTTTCTAACCTCTCTTCAAAAAAAAATTAGATTTTTGTAGAATATTAGTCCATATGGAATTATTATGACTTTGGAAGATTTATTTTGACTCAGTTCAGTCCAGTTGATTGCTGTGTATAATCCAAAGATGTCTTTTATAGTAACCATATACCAGTAAACTCTTTGTAGATACAGAATATGGAAAGTGTTTGGAGCTGTGTGAAACCTACGGATTTATATAGGAAAGCAGAAAGGGAGGGATGGAGGGAAGGGGATGTGTGTGTGTGTGTGTGTGAGAGAGAGAGAGAGAGAGATGGGGAAGAGTAAGTGGGAAAAGGGAATCAAGAAGAATGTCTGATTTCTACCGTGCTATCAGAAAAATATACCTTTTTTCTTCCCCCTTAATATTTGGGAATCAAGTCAGCACAGGCTGCTTGCTTATTCTTTAGTAGACTGAAGAAGAATGTTTTCATTTAAATGGTCTGTCGTGGAAAGCAGGCCTTTCAGTTTTCAGAGGATTTGTCTTTATTAATATCCTCAACTCATCATGTAGATCAATTGAACTATATGTTCCTGAAAGAAATAAAAAAATTCCATACAAGAGTCCAGCATTGATATGCTTATCTGAAAACAAGTTAAAAGAGTAAAAAACCTCACTGAGCTTTTATATTATTATAGCCTCAAGCAACATGGATAATTGGTTGGGTAATTTAAAGAAGACATAAATGATACATTTTAGGTTTTCAGATAATTTTAACACTGTTCTTAAGAGTTTAAAAGCACATCGTTAGTGAAAAGACAGCTCTGAGTTTCCTACTGAAAAGCAGGTAAAGAAGTAATGATTTGTCTCCCTTTGTGAACCACTTCCAATAAACAAAGAAAGTACCGGATTGAGGATTTGGATGAACCTAGTAATAGGAAATAAAAGTGGAAGTGTGTGAAATGGCCTTAATTTAATTTAGGTAATTGTTTCTCGACTTGAATTTATTGAACAGGAGCAGCTGTGGATTTACTGGCAGAAGATTTTTTTTTTCTATTCACAGCCATTTACCCATAGGGTAATTTTTTTTAAAAAAAAAGGTAGTCTAGCAAGTGGTAAATGAAATATGGCATGTGTAGTATTTTGTGCAATGTGTTGATCCAATGATATCTAGAAAAGCATTACAGCTGTATCACAGGAATTTCTACAAAACACATGGGAAATGGCACCTGCAATGAACAACACATCTCCATTAAGGGTTTATTATTGTTCTAATACTAAAAAACCCTTTCACAGTTATTATTATACAACAATATTTTTTCTGTACATTGTTTGCTGGAAAGTTACGGTAATAAGAACAACGTAATTGCAGCAAACCACTAAGGGCTGTGATATATAAAAATGGTCAGAGAGAGGGGGCATTTGGCACCCTAAAATAGATTTAGGTGCCCACCTCAAAATGGTGGGTGTGACAGTCTGTACCCCAGTGTTCACCCCTTTTACAAGACTATGATAAAATCTGTACAAAGTATACCGTGTGAGGTATCATTTGAAAATTCATAATTTGCTGATCATTATTGTCCTGGAAAAATATGTGTGGCAACAAATTATAAAATTCTACTGTGTGACATTACTGAGATATGTTTCAGATTCAGAAAAGCAGACACAAACCAGTTCCTCAAAGACAAAAGGCAAACTGATGCCTCAGCCAAGTGTCAATGAAAGCAAATGGACCATTACCTGATTAAGAGGCCATTCTTTGGCAGGAAAAAGGGTCTGACTGAGAAATTTACATCTTGGCAAAGAAGCAGCTGGAGATTCCCATCCCCACAAATGTTTTGTATCCTGAGACCCAGATGGAGATGATTTTCAAGGAAGAGGAAAAAGTGTAAGAATTAGGAACAGATGCCCCAAGTTATTCTTCCCTTCCTGTCCACTCCTGGAAGCCACAACATCTTAGCAACAAAGAAACAACTGAGGACTGAGATAGGGATCCTGCCTGAAAGGAATTCAATCAGTAAGACCAGTGAAGCATGTGGTGAGAAAGACTTTTGCTTTGAATTCAATGCTTTGCTTGTTAAGTTATATATTAGTTGCATTTAGTTTTATTTCCTTGTAACCAATTCTGACTTGTATGCCTCATTACTTCTAATGACTTAAAATCTATCTTTCTGTAGTTAATAAACGTGTTTTATTGTTTTATCTAAACAAGTGTGTTTGGATTGAAGTGTTTGGGAAACTACATTTGAGATAACAGGATTTGTGCATATCATTTACTATTAATACAATGATGGACTTTATATGAGCTTGTATGGTCCAGAAGGGTGCTGAGTAATACAAAATGCACATTTCTGAGGGAAAGTCTTGGACTGAGAATTTGCTGGTATTGCTCTGTAGTGTAATTCAAGAGTGGCTGGCCAGAGCACTCATACAGTATAGCTGAGAGTAATTTACAAGCTGTTGCTTTAACAGCAAAGCAATGTAAAAGGCACACTAGGTTGGAGAATTGAGGGGACACAGCTGTTCAACGGTCCAGATTGTATCCTTTGTTCTGTCTAAGTGGGCCAGTATTGTATCATCAGAAGTAAGGGGAGTTGATCAATAAGGGTAGTTTGGATAGCTTCATAAGACTCAAATGGGAGAAAAATAGAAATGGTTGTCCTATAGAGTCCATAAGAGGTTCTGGGGAAATAGAATTGTGCTATTTTCTCCTAGGCTTTTTATATGATGGCACTGCGGCATAGGATTTAGTGGTCTGCATCTGTCACTGCACTTGGGAGCAGAGCCACCTGAAATTGTTTCTTTGCTCAGTCATAACAAAGTATCATTGTGGATAATATTGTCACTCTCAGTCTAAGTTTCAGGGGTATCAGATACAGGGTGTGTAAGAGATAAAGAAGAAGCTCATCTGGAGTAGTGGGAGTAGATGCAATGCTCTGAAGGGATGTGATGATTCTAACTGCAGTGCATGTGGCAGCTTCTGTCTGCTCAACATGTATGGGTGAGCTGCATGAGCCATGATGGCTCTACTGATACATGGCTAGCAGCTGATCTGCAACCTCCACAATGGCTGCTTGGGCCTCATCTGCAGAATTTAGGAGGATGTCCTTTAGGAGTCTCTGTGTGAATTTTGTCTCCTGGCTACTGTGTGAGTGTTCTTGCAGACCCAAAATAGGTAGCAGAAGGAGGGAATGGTGGGACAGAGATCAAGATCTTGCCTAGGGGGATGTTGTCATCAATAGTTAGGGTGAGTCAGAGTGGTAATTCTCAGGCCTTTCAGGGTCTTTGGGTAGAGGATTGGATAGAGGGAATAGAGTCACAGATGACACTACTACCATCCTCACAGAGACACCTATTATCACACAAAGATGATGGAGGAAGCATCGGTGACACAGAGACTTCTCTTATATTGGTATTTTAACTGTCCTGAATAACCGAAACATGCATTTGTCTAAGGCTCCTGAGGGCTTTAGACCTGAGGAGAAGGAAGCATCTCAGAGGGATACTTCAGTTGATTGGGATACTGTGACTATTTTTCCAGGGTTTGGCTACTTTGAGGCAATGGTACATGCTTGGTTTGCTGGATAAGTTAATGTTTTGAGATTTACAATAAACATTTCACCTCTACATGCTTCATATATGTTTCTGATACTCCTGTGTGGTCTCTGGAATGCTGGGAAGTAAAGTTATTTCATTTTGTCTTCTCTTGATGGGCTGCCAAATTGTCTGTGCCTGCAACAAGGTTCTACAAAACACGTATACCAGAGCACGTATCCTGTCTCCTTGCCCAAGCTGATACAGAATAAACAGATAAAAATTTTTTTCATATTTTAACAGACAGGGAGAGTTACACAATATCTTTTATTGGACCAACTTGTGTTGATGCGAGAGACAAGCTTTTGAGCTACACAGAGCTCCTCTTCAGGTCTGGGAAAGGTACTAAGTGTGTCACAACTAAATAGAAGATCAAACAGATATTTTCCCATAAGTAGATAACTGTGGCATTCTCATTACCTTTCTCAGACCCGAGGAAGAGCTCTATGTCGCTCAAAGGCTTGTCTCTCACACCAACACAAGTTGGTCCAGTAAAAGATATTACTTCACCTACCTCATCTCTCTATATACTGAGACTGACACAACCACCCCACCACTACACACAACATATTTGGAGAAATAGCTCGTCCTGGTACACCACAGCCTGGATCTCCCCAGAGGGCCATAGTGTCCCTTACCAGATTTAAATTATATTTTTGTCCCTCCTTGTGGCCAGACTAATGTGGCCTGCTCAGTAGGGGAATGGCCTCAGTCACAGGCTGCTTGCATCAGACCTACTGTCATCAGTAATAGCCTGGGTGGCCTGGTTCCTTCATCTGTGCACTTATATGTGGTCTTCCGATGCCTGTGTTTTTTTTTCCAGGCCCCAAAACCCAGCCCTTGGTCACTGTCAGGGAATTCTGAATAACCTGTGGGCTTTGGGGAAAAAAAAATCATTGCCCAGCCTTCAACCCCAGCTAGCTTACATTGGTTTAAAGGGGCTGGAAATTAACTTATTAAAAAAAATGAAAACAGTAATTTTTTGCTCCATTACTAGCTACCTAAATTATGGGTCCCACAAGTTGGTGGGCTTTGCTGAACCACAAAGGCTTGCTGTGCCTATTAGGTCTGGTCCTTAAACTGCCCTGGCAGAGCATGTTGTTGTTTTTTTTCAGTAGTAGGGGGCTTCTGAAAAGTATTCACTGTTTGGCTGCAGTCCTCTTGTGTAGTTATTTTTAGCATCAAATGGGAAGTAAACAAGAACCAGAAGAGATTTCTATGACTAACCCCAGAAAAGCTCTCTCTCCTCCCAGCATCTCTTGACGATATTTGTCAAAACTGTCATTGAAAAAAAATATAGAGAGAGAGAGGGGGACATGTCTCACTCTAAGGCGGGGCGAGGGCTGTAAACTAAAGTGTTTGTCTAACCTTAAAAGTAAATTTTCCTACAGTCCCTGCACAGTAGAATATTCTAATGTAGTTACAAACAGGCGCAATGTGGAACAGCCTTGTTGCACAGCCTATATGGAGACTTCTGTAATGATAATTAAGTCAGATAAATATTAATCAGCTATGTAAACTGGCCTAAAAAAATCCCCTCATCCTGTTACAGTCATGTAGATACTTCATTGAGAGATCTGAGCATGTGTCTGTATGGAGGTTTGTGTGTGGTCTCATAATGTAAGTAAATACACCACTTCATTTTTTATTACACATGCCTGCTCCAGCAGTTCCTTACCAGTGCTTTAAGATTACACGACTAATTTTAATAAACGTGGGCCAGGTCCTCAGCCAGAGTAAATTGGCACAACTCCAGAGAAGTCAATGCGGCTCTGCTGATTTTACCCTATGTCTGTAATGCTATTTCTAGGATTCAAATATTTAACAGTAACTAGGTGTTTTCTAAACACAGGAGGCCTGATTAAGGCCTTAATCACATTTACATCAGTGTAAATCTGGAGTAGCTTCACTGATTGCTGTGGAGCTATAACAGAGATCAGTATCTGGCATACATACTGAGAACAGAGCAGTGACACTCACATAAACTCTTCATTTTTCATGCTGATCTTTTAGTGTTACTCCCAAATGGTGTTGTAGAGATTTTCACATTGTTATGGGACATAATGGGCCAGATTCTCTCTTCTGCTGTGACAGTTCTAAGGTTGTAAAGGGGTTGCAGCCAGCCTCAGGGAATATGCCTCAGCACAAATGCAGTGTAGATTAAATTACTTTATGTTCATTCCACCCTTGCAGTCATTTGTGCAGGAGGAGCAGTGTCTTTTACCCAGTAGTGCAGCCATGAGAGTCTGTAATGCTCCAGGCACAGACAAAGCTTGCACTCAGACAATGGAGAAAGGCTAGCGTTTTCAAAATGCAAATGCTTGTTCCAGTATTAAATGTTGATTTTTTTTTCTTTTACAAACTTTACCTGAGCGTGTATTTTATTTACTAATTTTTGATTTGTATATTTTAAGCCCCAGTAAGCAATTTTGCATCAGTATAACACAAATGGTATAATGTGTTTTCTAAACTTCTCTTTGTAGCTCTGTTTGTATAAAGCTATGCATTGTAATTTTACGTTATAAAGCACTACCCTGTAGAATACCTTCATTGATCTCTCTTATAAAGTACAGCAGGGATATATGTGGCATCTTATTATCTGCAGTAGTATTTGGTATCAGATATAATTTCTGGGCTGGATCTGTCACGTTCCTAAGCATAGCCAGTGGGATGAGTGTCATTTTCATCAAGAGAGGAATCTGTGACAGCATCAATATGATTAGACAATAAAAAATGAGTGAATAGTGTCAGGATCTGAGAAACACAGACGATTAAAGGCAGCAAGATTGAGATATCTCATCTTGAAGAGAGAGAAACAGGGATCAGCTCTTGAGGATTCTATCCTACCCCAGTGCACAGATAAAGCAAGAAAGTAAGCAGGGAGAAAGTTGGAATAATGCCAGAATAATGGATGTAATGAGCAGAGATAATAAGCATTGAGCAGTAATGCCACAATAATGAAGGCTACTATTCCTTATAGGGTGTAGTAAGTGTGAACGGTTTACAGAGATTCTATTCTGATCACAATAATCAACTATTACTGGTGCAAATCATAGTTATTACATTAGGCAAAGGTAGCAAGAGACACAGGATTTGTAGGTTTGCAGAAGTACAAAGTGCTGGATCTTAATGAAGATATTAGGAAAGGAAAGCAGGCAGAGGTGAAGATTATACTGAAATTTAAAGAGCTAATATATTAGCAAAGCAATACAGCCAAGCTATCCTTGATGAGAGGACTTTAAACATTATGGGCAAAATTTATACCTGGTGTAACTCACACTTTGACTCACTGATTACACAGTGATTGTCATTTAAATTTATATATTTTAAATACTCTCTCTTGCTTAATTAATCTTACCACAGATTTTGGGATAGTCCCTGTATTTAGCACCATATTTAAAACAGCAATTGCAAGAATTTTATTGGTGACCAATGTAGATATAAGTGGGTCAGATTTTTATATTACTCATGTACACAAGTGACCCCCATTGACTTCAGATGATCTGTTAGTGGAGTAGACCACTATGCAAGATCAATAAGGGTAACAGAATCTAGCCCCAAAGTATAGCTTCTGAACACTGTTGTACAATTGAACCCCTGCTTTCTACTAGCAATACAGCAACAGTAAAAGAAATTGTTTAGTCCTTTACACACACACACACACACACACACACACACACACACACACACACATGTGCCTGATTCTGACAACTTCAGTCATACTTAGTACTATCGAAATCTGCAACTTGTTGAAATAAAAAGTTCTTGCTTCAGAGTACAGCACTACTCACTGTAAATAAGGCCAATAGAATGGGGTCTTCCCCCTCCACCCCCGTGATAGCAGGGCAGAAGGATAGTAATGCTCCATTAGCAATGTAAACAGCCTGCCAAGGTAGGTAGCCTAGTTACCATAAGTTTGATGGCCTACTTGTCACCAGTGTCAGGTGATAGTCTGTCTAAATCTTATATAGTTGTGCAGTCAAGGGTGGGGAGAACAATAAAAGCCTTCTCTCCTCTTATACAACCTTTGAAATGTCCAAGCAGAACAGTAGCCCCTGTGTTCTCTGTGGTGCTGTGGTGGGCAGGGAGAATGGGGGACATGGAATTGCCCCTCTTCCAGTTCCAGCTCATAGAATCATAGGACTGGAAGGGACCTCGAGAAATCATCTAGTCCAGACACCTGCACTCATGGCAGGACTAAGTATTATCTAGACCATCCCTGACAGGTGTTTGTCTAACCTGCTCTTAAAAATCTCCAGTGATGGAGATTCCACAACCTCCCTAGAAAATTTATTCCAGTGCTTAACTACCCTGACAGTTAGGGCATTTTTTCTAATGTCCAACATAAACCTCCCTTGCTGCAATGTATGCCCCTTGCTTCTTGTCCTATTCTCAGAGGTTAAAGAGAACAATTTTTCACTCTCCTCCTTGTAACAACCTTTTACATACTTGAAAATGATTATCATGTCCCCTCTCAGTCTTCTCTTCTCCAGACTAAACAAACCGATTTTTTTCATTTTTCATGCATAATCATGTTTGTTGCTCTTCTCTGCACTTTCTCCAATTTGTCCACATATTTCCTGAAGTGTGGCGCCCAGAACTGGACACAATACAATTGAGGCCTAATCAATGAGGAGTAAAGCAGAAGTTTGTGATCAATTCAGTCCTGTCCAGATCAACGAAAGAGCTAAGTTTTAGGCTGTTGCTTATTCTCTAAGAATCACCTTCTTCATTCTTACCTCCATTAATGCAGTATGCACATTTTTATAAGATTTGTAGCTTCATTTGTAATTCACACACATTGCAAAAATACTCACCGGGATGGGAATTCAGTAGGATTGCTATGAATGTTTGAAGTCCAGTATGATTCACTGGAAAATTACTGCATCACCAGTCTTGGGACTGCAGTATTACTGCTGTTAATATGCTTAATTCAAACTAGCGTTGAAAAATGTCATCTCAGGCTTCCTGGACGGAAACAGCATTGCACAGAATTAACATGTTAGTAAGCAGTGACTGAAAAGGCACTTCTCAGATCAAAGGGATTAATTTAATACTCCTTTAACTAGGAACCTGTGAGTGGATTAGAGCCTCTCCCTACAGTATCACTGAGCACATAATGTGCAGTGCTTCTGCTTGTTTGTGACACTTGATTCATGACAGCAGAAACAGTGTCATAAAGTCAGGGACCCATATTGGTTTTTTTCCCCAAAATTAAAGCTAAATGCTGCTCTTGAATATTGGTGCTGAACTCCATGAAGCTTGCAAGAGCTGTAAATCTGCACCTTCAGGCTGACTCTGCCCCTTCGAAAACTGCCTTCGAAAACTCCCTTCAAAAACTGCCCCTTCGAAAACTTCAGGCTGACTCTGCCCCTTCGAAAACTGCCAAAAACCAAGTGATTGGGCTCCAGATTGTATGCCACTGTTTCTCACCTAAGAGAGACTGTGGTAATATGAATTTCTGCTTCTAAATGTTGTGGGCATATGGTCATACATAATATATGGGTGTATTTTTTCTGGTATTTTCAAGGTATCTTTAGTCAAAATATGATTTCCCCCTTCTTCTTCTGCATTGTTTTAAGGTCATTGCATAAGGAATAACAAGCATTTAGGACTAGATTATGACTCATGCTTTATTCCTATGCTAAGGAGAAAAGAAACATAATCTCAAACACCCATACAGCAGCTACTGCACCTTGGGTATGTAATAGAAAGAAGGGCTACTCACCTGCTTTCTCCCTTTCTTGGAGCAGAGGCACCTTGGCTCTATTCCCAGCATTTGCTGGTTACAGTTAACTCAGTTGGCATGGCAGGTTGTGGGAGGGCAGAATAGCAGTTTACTGTTGTTCTGGACCAGCAGGAGACAACTGTTCCCAGGGAATAAGGAAGAAGCAATAGAGGAATCATGACTCAGAGAGGTGTCTCTGATTCACAATGCCTCATATAGGTATTTCTGGGTTGGTACAGCTTATGCATTACCCCTTACTCAGGGTGGTGCCTAAAGTAAGAATCTAACATTTAATAAGCAACACACAGTTTTCCTCATTCTGTCTCTATTATTGTCAATATAAATGTTAAATTATTTCATAATATCATATGAAATGTAATATTCCATTAATCGTTATTATGGTTCCAAAAAAAATGGATAGCAGTTTCACAGCTGCAAAGGAACTATAACTTGGAAAGGACTAATCTGTGGAGGTACTTACAGTTAAGAAAGAGTCAGTCAAGATCAGCAACTAAATGGAGATGACTTGCCTGTAAATCTGAGACTTCCAAAACATATGCTGAATATGGACTAGACATATTGTAAGGCTTTATTTTATTTTATTTTATTTTATTTTATTTTTTTAAATATATATATATATATATATATATATATATTAGGTTCATAAGTAAATACTTCAATGAAACAAGTCTATCTGGCAATAGAACTGAAAGGACATGTAAAAGAATCATATATGGGTCAAACAACTAAATCCACATGAGATCTTAGTTTGAGGATGTTTCAGCAACAACTTTTTGCTGCATATAATGGAGTCCAAGACAGATGTGCAGAGTTGAGTCAATATAACTTTTGGAAGTAAAGTGAACTTACTGGTTCACTTAGACAAATTAATAGGATTGTTCTATTCTATATAGATTCTTATACCATACTCACCATCCTAGTATGTAAACAGTTTCCATTAGGACAATAAAAAAACATGACTAACATCTGTCACTTGTTTGTTCTTTCAGCATACTCCCAGTAGAAGAAGTGTGTGCTGCTGATGGTCATCTTTTGGAATATATTTATTTTTACACAGAGAGAGAGAGAGATAGAGAGAGAGACAGAAGGCAAGTTGAAAAAGGATTCTTGCATTTTAAGCAGAAGATAGTGGGATTTGGTCTGTACTTCCTGTAAGTATTCTTCGTCTGACTCCAAGAATGCTCTGTCTCTTGCACAGATGAGCTGTACCTGTATTCTAGAAAGTTGCATTGTTCTACAGGAGAAAAGTATGGCTCTCAGACAACCATAACCTGACCTATACTCTCCCATCCCTTGCCACCTATACCCCCTTCCAACCAGACACCTTTTCTCAGCCCTGCCCTTCATGACCCATGTGTTAGATCGGGGTGGGCAAACTATGGCCCGCGGGCTGGATCCGGCCCCTTAGGGCTTTGGATCTGGCCAGTGGGATTGCCCCCCATGGTGCCGCAGGCCCCATGCCACTCTCAGAAGCGTTCAGGAGCATGTCCCTGGGGCCTGGGGCGGGGAGGCAGAGGGCTCTGTGCGTTGCCCTTGCCTCCAGGCACCGCGCCCCGCAACTCCCATTGGCCAGGAATGGGGAACCGCAGCCAATGGGAGCTTCGGGGGAGGTACCTGGAGGCGTGGCAAGGGCAGCACGCGGATGTGGTTCCTGACACTTCCCAGAGCGCCGCCGCGTGGGGCCAGGGCAGGCAGGCAGGCAGGCAGGCAGGGAGCCTTCCCTGGCCCCTGTGCATGCCGCTGCCACGCTGGAGCCACTTTAAGTAAGTGGCACCAGGCTGGAACCCGAACCCCTCCTGCACCCTACCCACCAACTCCCTGCCCTAAGCCCCCTGTCTGCACCTGACACCCCTCCTGCACCCCAACTCCCTGCCCTGAGCCCCCTAATAAACCCCACACCTCTCCTCTGCCCCACGCCCTTGCCCTGAGCCCGTTCCTGCACACCGCACCCCCTCCCACATCCGGCACTCCCTTCCACACTCCAACTCTCTGCCCCGGCCTTGCATACAATTTCCCCACCCAGATGTGGCCCTCGGCCCAAAAAGTTTGACCACCCCTGTCTTAGATAGTTCAGAATTTTAGTGAAAAGGTTATTAATTTTATTTGGGGCTCTGATATACTTCAGCGTTCTTTGCTATTTATCCTTGGTTATGATGGAGATTTGATGATGAAGGGATTTATTTTGTACTCTTTAAAAAATATCTTCAGAATTTCATTAACTGACTAAAATATTGTTCTGCCAAAATGTAAAGACAAAGGGGGCAAAAAAGTGAAACTGATCCAACCCCTGCCCCTCCAAAAACATACCCCATGAAGTAGGAGAATTTTGCAATATTGACTACAACTTTATTAAATAACAAATCATAAACAGGGGAAAGAAAACATAGAATGAACAGCAAAGGCGACCAAAATTAGTCTTCTGACCACAGGGCACCCTTTGATTTGTTTGCAATTTCCATTACCCCAAGGTCATGAAGGCTCCCCATGGCCAGCTTAACTATCCAACCTAACAAGACTTGGACACTGGTCTCCGAGCTCAAGCCAAGAAAAACTAGCCTTGTAAAATGCATTAGATCAGCCTGTTGGGGAACAATTGATTATTAAAGCCCTAAAATAAAATTAACCCTCAAAATGCAGTGAAGAAAATTACTGATAAGACCTTTTTCATAATTTACAAAAATGATGCTTCAACTTTGAGCAAAATTGCCTGAAAACTCATGTTTGAAGAAGATAAGAAATGTTGACTTTAGAGGGCACCGTGTTTCCTATAACTTCTCAATTTATATAAAAAAAATTGAAAAGTTTGGATGAGGTAATACTTAGGCCTACTTTTGCTTGTCATGATTGTCTTGCCATTATTTCTCTTACATAGACTTGTATAGATAATGCTTATTGCTGACAGGACAAAGGTGATGTTTTGTGATTGTGATGGAAAATTTAGATAAAAGGAAGTTATTTAGTATAATAAACATACAAACATAATGTTAAAAGTACTTCTATTGGGAAAAATAAGAGCAAGGTGACATGGAAACATAATGACATGAAAATAGCAAAGAAGCAAAAGTTGTATAAATTGAAGCTTCTACATGTGTATTATATGGGTAATGTAAGACACAATATTTCATGTTGTCTGGAGGAAAGCCAATGAATACCTAATGCGGAAGGATATTAAAAAAACAACAACAAGTGAACAAGGCCCAAAATCAGAGAAATACCAGAGCAGTAACTAAAGGAACAAAATTGAGACAACCATCTTGATGTGGAGTAGGGCTTCTCAGTAACTTGGGCCCCTACCTGTTCTTACTTATCTGTTACTGCCTGACATAAATGTGTGTTCAGAAACTATAAGTGACAATACAGTAGAACCTCAGAGTTACAAACACCGGAGTTATGAACTGACCTCACACCTCATTTGGAACCAGAAATATGCAATCAGGCAGCAGCAGAGATTTTTTTTTAAAGCAAATATAGTACAGTACTGTGTTAAATGTAAACTACTTAAAAATAAAGGGAACTTTTTTTTTTTAAATGAGAAGATAAGTAAACTATTTCTGTGCTTGTTTCATTTAAATTAAAATAGTTAAAAACATCATTTTTTCTTCTGCATAGTACATTTTCAAAGCTGTATTAAGCCAATGTTCATTTATACAAATTTGAAGGAACAACCATGACACTTTATTCAGAGTTACAAACATTTCAGTATTACGAACAACCTCCATTCCCAGGGTATTCGTAACTTTGAGGTTCTAATAAAATCTGTCTGAAAATTTATAAATAAAGATGAACATTGATTAAGCCTAAATTGGATGGACTTGTGACTCAGTTTCCCACCTTACACTCCCAACAAACCAGTTGGTCAACCACAGTAGTGAGTTATCAATGAGTTTCATTGTCCCAGGGCAACAATTGTGTCATCAGTTCCAGTCTGATCAAAGCTGAACCAAGCAAGACAGAGATTGTACGGGTGGGTTGAGGTAAATGCTTTGAAGAGTTTGCAGACGCAGTGAAGTGTCCTTTGGTTGAAGGAATACACACATATGAGTCAAATCAGTCCAAAGTTTAGGACTGCCCCTGTATTCCTCACTGACATTAAAGTATCATGCCTCGAAGGAGACTATCAACAAGTTTTCTTAGTGTTTGCTGGAGTGCTGTTGAAGGACTTCCCGGAATCCAAGGAGAGAAACTGTAAAGGAAATGGTCCTATAATCAGCACAGTTTTCACATTTTGAGTACTTTCTACAATATGCAGTCCCTTGGTTGTTATAATATATATATATATATTTACATCCTGAAGCCCCTATGCAGATAATTGGAGTTAGTGGTTATATTATCTGAGCAGGGTCTGTAGAACTTGGTCTTGTTGCATGTCTGAGTTAATGACTTGAAGTTGTCAAAATAACACATTAATTGATATTATTGAATCTAAGATTGTTATTCAGGGATTAGTACAGCACTATACAGAATACAGAAATAAATAGATACATTACCACACTTTGTTTTCAGACTAAGAGCTGGGTAGTGTCTTTCCTGCATCTGGAAGGGATATGCAGTGTTCATTCCCCCAACTTACATTTTCATATCACTATGATTATATATGGTTTCAGAAAAAGAAAGCCTAGTTGCTGAGAATATTCTCCCATTCTCCCATATGTTGTGATGTAATTTCCATACATTCTCAGTTTACCTGACTCATGTGTGAAGTTATGATTATTTACAGCTGAGAGCACGAACAATTCTTCAAATGAATATCTCTCATTGGGTCTTTCTTAACCCACAATCATTCTTCTATGTTTATTTCCTCAGCAGAAAACAGCTGCTATAGGTATAATCTCTTATTAGTTTCCCAAGCCCATATATACTTATGTCAGCAATTTAAATGTTTATGTAAAGAAGATATTTCCAATAATATCTGAAGTTTCAGAGGGGAAGCCGTGTTAGTCTGTATCAGCAAAAACAACGAGGAGTCCTTGTGGCACCTTAGAGACTAACAAACCCACTTCATCAGATGCAGATCTTTCATTCCATGCATAGCCCACGAAAGCTTATGCCCAAATAAATTGATTAGTCTCTAAGGTTCAACAAGGACAAGTGCAGAGTCCTGCACTTAGGACGGAAGAATCCCATGCATCGCTACAGACTAGGGACCGAATGGCTCAGCAGCAGTTCTGCAGAAAAGGACCTAGGGAGTTACAGGGGACGAGAAGCTGGATATGAGTCAATAGTGTGCCCTTGTTGCCAAGAAGTCCAATGACATTTTGGGATGTATATGTAGGGGCATTGCCAGCAGATCTAGGGACATGATCGTTCCCCTCTATTCGGCACTGGTGAGGCCACATCTGGAGTACTGTGTCCAGTTTTGGGCCCCACCCTACAAGAAGGATGTGGAAAAATTGGAAAGAGTCCAGCGGAGGTCAACAAAGATTATTAGGGGACTGGAACACATGACTTATGAGGAGAGGCTGAGGGAACTGGGATAGTTTAGTCTGCAGAAGAGAAGAATGAGGGGGGATTTGATAGCTGCTTTCAACTACCCGAAAGGGGGTTCCAAAGAGGATGGATCTAGACTGTTCTCAGTGGTAGCTGATGACAGAACAAGGAGTAATGGTCTCAAGTTGCAGTGGGGGAGGTTTAGGTTGAATATTAGGAAAAAAATTTTCACGACGAGGGTGGTGAAACACTGGAATGTGTTACCTAGGGAGGTGGTGGAATCTCCTTCCTTAGATATTTTTAAGGTCAGGCTTGAGAAAGCCCTGGCTGGGATGAGTTAATTGGGGATTGGTCCTGCTTTGAGCAGGAGGTTGGACTAGATAACCTCCTGAGGTCCCTTCCAACCCTGATATTCTATGATTCCATGATTCCTCATTGTTTTTGTAGTTGCATAGACATGAAGGCGCCCTAGAGTTATTAAATAAAGCATAATGAATAAATTCCTGAAAAGGGTTACTTCTTGGTCAAGGATCAGTGTTCTGGGCCTTAGAATTCAGACATACTCTTTGTTAAAGCTAAAGATTCAACAGAATAGTTAATATACAAATGAATCAAATATGTAGAAATAAAGAACTACAGATATGTCTGTTTACTAACAGGTACTAACAGCCTATTAATAACTGCTCCTAACCAAAAACAAATTTTGCACCAGACCCTTGTCTTTCATTAGAAGTTACCAGTGGTTAGTGAATTATATACATTAACATTTTATTTATGGTAAATGCAGCATTGCTCCTGGTTTTTTGCAACGAGCTGGATGAACTAGTAAGAAATATGTAGCAAATTCAGGTGGAGTTTTGCTGATATATCTCCTTTGTACTGTTTTGTAGCTAATCTAGGGTGCCTAAGCATTGATTTAGGAACCTAATTTTAGGCACCCATTTTTGGGATAATCTTAGTCCTTGACGTGTTTTGCTACATCTGTAGATGTAAACATATATAGTAATGTGATTATTTAATGTAAGTAAAGATCATATAATAATGCATACACGTAAGATTGCAGGGTGAAGATCGGGAGTTCACTTTTAACTTTACAATTCCTAACTGGAATGTTTAACATAGAAGTCTTAAATTTCCATTATCCCTCCTTATCCTCCTGTTAATTTAACATGAGTTTAGAAAAAAACATTTAGAAAGTGGCCAGCACATCCCTTGGCCCGTGCCGCTTCCTGTAGCCCCCATTGGCCTGGAGTGGTGAACTGCGGCCAGTGAGAGCTGCGATCAGCCGAACCTGCAGACATGGCAGGTAAACAAACTAGCCCAGCCCAGCAGGGGGCTTACCCTGGTGGGCCGCATGCCAAAGGTTGCTGATCCCTGCTTTTCAGTATTAGTAGGTGAAAATCCTATTTATGAATAACAGTTGAGGACACCAAACTAATGGCTTGATTCTATTACCCCCATTCATGATAAGTGTACCTTACTCAGTTAATAGTCACACTGAAATTGATGGGCTGGACTGTGCTTCATACATGGCCCAGTGTCAACTGTCCTGCAGTGGCTCAAGAGTGTAAACAGCAATCTCAGGGCAGACAGTTAAGAACTAGGGCACAAACCCCAAATTGGTTGGGAGGTCAATACTTTGATTTCACAAACCAATTATCAAATGTAAACTCCTCAGGCACTATAACAGCTTTATCATGGAGTCACAGAGAGTCCCCTGGGGTACTTTGATCTGTCATGCCACACAAGTAAGCTACTTTTGTGATAGATGATCCGTTACACCAAGGATCACTCCAATATTCAGGTTACTCCCAGCCCCAAAGGACCAGCCACTTACCCCAGGTCAATTGCTCTTTATATCTTACACCAAAGACAATGTTTCTTGCCAATCCCATAATAAACTACCCAAAGATTTATTATATAGGAAAAGGAAATAAGAGAGTTATTTACAAGGTTAAAGCCAGTGAACATATACACATACAAATGAGTTCTAATCTTAAGTTTCAAAAAGTAACAGAAGCTTTGATTTTAATAAGCAAGATCTACATGTCCTTTAGGGTTAACTCAGGCTAAGCACTGGGGATCTTTTTCTTATGCCTAGTAATGCATGCCCCCCAGAGTCCAAGTAGCATAAAGACACATATCCTCTTTTTAGGGGTTTTTATTCCCCTCATCACTTTTTCTTCAAACTGCAAACTCAGGCAATGGGAAGAATTCACTTGCAAGACTCAACTTCATGGGGTGGGGGTGTAAACAACATAATATTTTGTCCTATTTAATGTTCCACTCTAGCCCATCTGGTGTCAAAGGGCCTTCCTTGTCAGGAAGGACGTAACTCTTTCTGCTGGAGACCAACATTTCACACTAATTAATTTCCTGTCTAGTGTTTTACATGGTTACAAAGACTTACAATACAAATGCTCAAATATTACCTTACAATATGGGATACAGATGTTACAAGTGAGATTAATGCATGCAGCAACTCACAAGCATTCAATGAAATCTAAACACTAAAACACATTCTTGTAATTCGAATACCTATTTTAACAATACTAATACCCAAGTGAGCCACACTGATTCCAGCTCTGTATTTGTCAGTATTCTTCTGAGGCATGGGGACTTTGGCCACAGCTGGCACCTGGCCTGCTAGTGTCATGCCCAGACCAAAGTGTTGTGGGCAAGGTGCACCACACCTGGAGAAACATTAAAAGGTATTGTGCCTCACATTCATGCCTCTGAGGATATGTCTACAGTGTAATTAAACACCTGTGGCTGTCAGCTGACTCTGGCTCATGGACATTGGGTTGCAAGGGTGTAAAATTGTGGTGTAGATGTTCAGGCTTGGGCTGGAGCCCAGGCTCTGGGACCATCCCCCTTCATGGGATCCCAGCCTGAGCCTGAATGTCTATGTTAGGATATAGATATTCAGGCCTGTCTGTAAAGGCCTATACTCTAAGAATGTAGGTATATGTTTATCATTTAGCTAGTAATAGAGGTATACAAGAAAGAATCTGTGTAAGGGCCTTCTCTCACTGTGACAGTCTGAGGCCCTGTTCTTAGGCCAATGCCTTTGGCTAAGCAGCAGAGGCAGCCATAAGCTGGGAAGCGAACGGGCACATCCTCACATTCCAAACTAGTCAATATGGGGCTGTTAGGAAGGTGATCCAATCTATCACCTCCAGAGAAAGGGAAGAGCCTAGAAGATGTAAAAGGAAATGTAGGTTGATAGTTTTCTGTCTGGTAAGAACTCACTTATCAATAGACACAGCTGGGAAACCCTTATGTCTATATAGATGTAGTTGTGAAATCCTCACTTCTGTATTGTTTAGTCATTATAGTTCCCATTTTGCTATTGTTTACTGGCATGGTCTCTGTCTGGTTCTGTGATTGTTTCTGTCTGCTGTATAATTAATTTTGCTGGGTGTAAACTAATTAAGGTGATGAGATATAATTGGTTAGCTAATCATGTTACAATATGTTAGGATTGATCAGTTAAATTTCAGTAGAATGATTGGTTAAGGTATAGCTAAGAATATTACTATATAAATTAGGGGCAAACAGGAAGTAAGTTGGGATTCGAAAATAAGGAAAAAGGAACTTGGATTTAAGCTTGCTGGAAGTTCACCCCAATACACATTCAATTGTTTGCACCTTCGGACTTTGGGTATTGTTGCTCTCTGTTCATGCGAGAAGGACCAGGGAAGTGGGAGAGTGAAGGAATAAGCTCTCTAACAGTCTACACCACAATTTTACAGCCCCATACCCTGAGCTCTGAAAACCTGAGTCATTTGACATGGGTCATCGAGGGGGAAGCCGGAGCTAATGCACTGTAGACATACCATGAAGCACAATTCCCTTCCTTCTTCCTTGTTGCTCTGGGGAGCCCAATAGTAGCAGCAAAATGTGACTCCCTCCCCCATAGGGTGGCTCAGCTGTGCTAGCTCATGCATTGGGAGTGCGGGGAGCTTAGTTCTGCCCATTCCTTGCTCCTCTCAGGCCACCTGTTCTTGCACAGGAATGCAGCACATTCACTTACTCCTGCATGCCCATGTTCTGGGTAGCCTTCATGGGGATTCAATAAGAGTTCTAATTCTAGAGCTGGGAAGGAAACTCTTTTTCTGCAATAGTTTGAGATGTCAGAATTTTCCTATATTAGAACAGGATGGAAAGTGAAAAACTCAAAAATGTTCACAAAGCGAGAAAAAATAATATAAATACAATTCTTGGGTCAATCAAAATGTTTTATTTCAATCTTTTCAAAACACTCCATTTTGATTTTGACCTTTTAATGTTTTTACCGCTTTTTTTTTCGTGTTAACTAAAATTATGAAAGAAAAAAGTCATTTTGAATTGAAACAGACAAAATTTTATTTCAAAAATGTGGAATTTCATTTCTTTTTTTTCCAAAATATTTTAAATTGGCACATTTGTTAAAACCAGCTCTTTCTCAATTAGTTTCAGTTTCAACTAACATTTTCTGGCAAAAAAGGCTTAGACAGAAAATTCCCAGCCAGCTCTACCTACTCCCTTTTACTTCTCTGTCCAGGAACCCAGTCAAGTCACAATCAACCCTAACTGGATAAGAGACAGAACAGGCACTACTCAACACTGCTAAGGAAGTTGGAATTGGGCCCAATGTTTCTTAAAGTTTCAGCCACCCATAAGTATCTCTGGATGACTATCACCTGAACCATTATACGCTATAAAGTTACATATATTTTCAGCATTATTAGATTGTAATGGGAGTGTAGAGTTTATAAACTAAAAAGAAATGGACAAGGTGGAAGGGGTCCAAAATCCAAGCAAAGTGATCATGATAGTGATAAACATGTCCATGTCTCTTTTTTAATTTGCAGTTTAATTATTTTGTTGCAGAGATGGGATGAGGGGGAATGGCAGGAGCTACTGAGGTTACAGGAGAAAAAGAGTAGGAAAATAGAAGAAGAGAGACATAAAGAGAAGGGGAGATGAGGGAGACAAGTAAAGAGAAGATCACATAAGTCCTTGCTTCTCCGAGGGACTGGCATAATAAAGTACTATAGCAGGATATTATCTCTGTCATAGAGTGAGAGACAACATAATGGTGAACCGTGACATTAAAAAAACCTACAATAGAAAGCACTGTAAGAAGAACCTATTTCATGTGCATATGTTGCAGCAAGAACAGGAATTAGAGATGTAAACTTTTTAATTTCTCTCAACTCTATCCTTCTGGTTCCCTCTCAGATGGTGGAGACATATTCAGAGTTTATTTGAAGGGAGAAGGTCGGGAAAGGAGGAGAGTTTGATAGCCCTCCAGCCCACGATTTCCCTGTGATTGTCACAAAAAAGAATGTTCAGTACTTACATAACCAATGCACAAGGAAACTAATGGTATCATCTGACTGTCAGACACATGAGCAAATTTGTTTTGCTTACACTTTTCCCCTAAACCAGTCACAGGGAAATCCAAAGCAAAAGATTTAAACTCACCGTCTTCACCCTCCAAATGGACTTAACAGCTGTCAGAAGTGCTCAGCCTCCCCATTTTAAAACCTGTTCTTTGTTCTTTGTTTGTTTGTTGTATAAAACAGCTACATTTTTTTTATCCTTTCCTAATGATTACACACTGGGTTATGCACTTTTATTCTCAGACACAGTATATATATGCCAGAAGAAGGCTAAATAAATTATCTAGATTATTTCTGCATCAACACGGCTTCCAATTTAGCTTTACTTTTCACAACCTGAGTAAACTGCACTACTAAAAAATCCACAGTGCACTAACAATTCCATTCTACCCTGAACCCCAAACAATTTCATTAGAAAGACTGAATATTGAGTATCAGCTGTATGTCAGTTTGATGACTCCATGGCTATGGCAGCATTGCAATAACACCTCTGCTATCTGCCAGAATATATTAACCGGAGCATTTGCTAACAGATAATAGCGGGACACATGTCTGAAAAAAAAAAAAAAAAACCCTTTAAGGTTTTGGCTGCTGTGCCTTTTTTTTTTTTTTTGCTGTGCTATATTTCTGTTACAAGGTGATACAATAGCCACTCTGAAAGGAGAACACATTTTGGCACATCATGAATAAGGTGTTTTACACAAAGCAGACGATGTTTCATTAACTGCAAACCCTTTGGCTGCCTGCATATCTCTCCTTTACATATACTGTAGGCTCAGAGATTGCCAATGCCAGCTTAATGAAATAAATAAACTAGTGTTTCTCCATGGATTCACAGAGAGTCAAAATCTCTTTGACCTACTGATGTGCTAATCTGGATGGAACATAGTTGCCTCTGAGCCTGAACACGTGATTCATCTATCTTCTTGATGTGGCTATTTCACTTACACACAGCATCCTCATTTTAGTCAGAGGACTGTTATGTAAAACAGATGTCATACATTCTATTGATGATACACATGGTTACAAGTGACTTTTTGTTTTGTTCCTGGTAGGGAACCTCTAACAACCAGATGGACTCAGGCTGGGGGTTCCTCCAAAACATTGCATTTTCTATGCCTCCTTTTCACAGTGTGTGGTTGGACCATCATCTGTGGGTTTCTTACTGATACAATTGATTACCCTGCTTTAATTGGTTTTCATTACATTTATTCAGAGATGTCACCTTTCATGTCCAAAACAAACCTCAACGGATCCAGTACTTACCACTTATTGAGGAGAAAAAGCATCACACTAGTAGCTAAGCTAATTTTCTCTTCCTAGCTCCTTGCACTTATCTGGAGTAGAGAGGGGATCCATTTATTTCTCTAGGGGATGCCCTTATAATACAACTAAAGGACTAATATTTTGACTCTTGAATCCAGTCCAACTACCATCCAAAATGCCAGACAGAGGGCTACAATAAGATAACACTACATTATCCAAAAATTTCTTCTCTTTCTACTGAAAACTATTAATTATACCTTCACAGTGGCTAATCTGTCAGTGTAACATACTGCTGTTAGGTTTGCTTTTACCTGAAATCTGAACTATTATTTTATTCTTTCTATTAAAACTTTAAGCATTTTACAGGGCTTGTTTAAAATAGATCAGGAGGGGGGAAATAATTTACAAATTTTACTATATTTAAGCCTATATTCTCAATGGTGGGTGCATAAAGATAGACCCCCTCAAATCAACATTTAGACATCAAAAATATGTGGCTTAATTTTCTTAGGTGCTGAGCACCTCTGGCGTCAGTGGGACCTGTGGATGCTCAATTGTCTCTGTAAGTCACAGCATTTTAGGTCTCTAAATATGATTAGGACTAGATACTTATCTTTAAGCAACCATATTTGAAAATTTTGGCCTTGCTCCTATCACTTACTATCAGTTCACCAAAACAGCTAATGGATGTGATCTTGGAGAAAGAACTCCTACTTCTAGTGGCTTTATCAAAACTTGCTGACTTTTTTGCCTGTTTCATGTTCTTACAGAAGATAATATACCACACCCCATATTTTATATCCAACAATAGATAGTTAAAGGAGGGGAATCACATCTTTAGTCTGGTATTACATTAATGTCTATTGGCTGCAATGGTAACGAACAGCTTCTATAAAAGCTATGCATTACCACTGTCATTGTCATTAAACTACCATACTACCAAGGCTCAGCTGTGCTAAAGTCAAATGTACACAACCACTTCCCTCACGGAAATATTAATATTTTTTTTAATCCATGAGGGTGATGTCTAAGAGCTTTTATAACAGGAGATTATTCTTCAGGAGTAAGTTTTCAACTTCTCTTACATAAATGTGTCCAATTTTTACATTCTTTATTCAGTTCTAATAGTTTTTCAGTCAGGTTTACTGAATAGATTTTTAAAGATAAGAACATAAGAATGGACGTACTAGATAAGACCAATAGTCAATCCAGCCCAGTAGGCTACCTTCTGACAGTGACCTGTGCCAGATGCTTCAGAGGAAATGACCAGAACAATTTATCAAGTGACCCATCCCCGGCAGCCAGTCTCAGCTTCTGGGAGTCAGAGATTTAGAGACACCCAGAGCATGAGGTTGTATCCTTGACCATCTTGGCTAATAGCCATTCATGGACCTATCTTCCATGAATTTATTTAATTATTTTTTTTAATCCAGTTATACTTTTGGCCTGCACAACATCCTCTAGCAATGAGTTCCACAGGTTGACAGTGCGTCATGTGAACTGCTTCCTTATGTTCTTTTAAACCTGCTGCCTATTAAGATGTTATTGCCACTTAAAATTGTGACATGAAAAAAGAACAATAAAAATTTTCCTATAGTTTGCATCATCCACTGAAACTGCCTTTGTTTTATATGTCACTTCTTTATATAAGAAGGGAGTAAATGCATTAAGTATTTGACCTCTGACACTGCACACAAGTTGTAAGAAATTCACTAAGTTCATATCAGAGTGATTAATCTGTAACATTATGTGTAGTTAAGACTAAAATGTAATTTCTATTCTAAATCCCTTTTCCTACGTGCTGAAATCTCAAAGAGAAGATCTGAATCTGAGGGATTGTGTTTAATTAAATATGAATAAAAATTGGTTGGACTCTCAGTTACAGAAGGACCAAAAAACCTCTCAAGTTTGCTTTTTATGTATGTGCTTGCTGCTTTCGAGATTCTGCTACTGTTAGTCAAACTGGGTAGCACCTTACTCTACAAGTGATCCCATTCACTTCAATAGCTGTAGTTATAGAGGAAGGTACTACACATTATGAATAAGGTGTGAGAATGTGTCCTTGGGTCCATAGTTCAAAATGTCTGTGTTTTAAAAACAATTTTTGGCAAATTAGTCGATTATGTAATTTGCTTTGGGGAATTTGATTATCAATCATCCATCTGGAGTATTATATCTAATTCTTGGCATCATAATTTAGAAAAGATGCGGACAAATTGGAAAGAGTCAAGGGAAAACCAAAAGAAATGAAAAAAAAAAAAACGGTTTAGAAAATGTGACCTGTGAGGAAAGGTTAAGAAAACTGGGAATGTTTAGTCTTGAGAAAAGAAGACTGAGAGGGGACCTGATAAGAGTCTTCTAATATGTTAAAGGCTATTATAAAAAGGATGGTGATAAATTGTTCCCTATGTCCACTGAAGGTAGGACAAGAAGTAATGAGATTAATCTTCAGCAAGGAAGTTTAAGGTTAGATATTAGGAAAAGCTTTCTAACTATAAGGGTAGTTAATTTCTGGAATAGGCTTCAAAGGATGGTTATAAAGTCCCTGTCATTGGAAGCTTTTAAAACAAGTTGGACAAACATTTCTCAGGATTTGGTCCTTCCAAAGAGAAGGGGGACTGGACTTGACTTTTCTGGGTCCCTTCCAGCCCTACATTTCTATGATTCTATATATTAGCTGTGGTAGTAGACAGAAAGGATTAAGCAAAGGGTTGAAATCAGGCAGCTTCTCAAAATCACACAAAAATCAAGGCTTCTCAAACCAGCGCTAGTCTTAAAATGAGACTTACTTATGAAGTAAGTATGAACTTATGAAGTGCTGATCTCCTAGGCATGTAACAGTGCTTTCTGGCATACAGCTTGTCATAAATATAAAGGGAAGGGTAACACCCTTCCTGCATACAGTACTATAAAATCCTTCCTGGCCAGAGGTGCAAAATCCTTTTACCTGTAAAGGGTTAAGAAGCTCAGGTAACCTGGCTGGCACCTGACCAAAAGGACCAATAAGAGGACAAGATATTTTCAAATCTGGGGGCCGGGAGGGGAGGAGGAGATTTTGGTCTGTCTGTTCTGTGTGCTTGCCAGACACAGATCAAGGAAGCAAGCAATCCAACTCCATTAGAATTAGTAAGTACTAGCAAGGGAATGTGTTAGCTTATTTTTGTTTTGGCCTGTAATTTTCTCTGTGCTGAGAGGAAGGTGTATTCCTGGTTTTCTTTTTGTAACTTTAAAGTTTCGCCCAGAGGGAAATCCTCTGTGTTTTTGAATCTGATTGCCCTGTAAGATTATTTTCCATTCTAATTTCACAGAGGTGCTTCTTTTACCCTTTTTTTTTTTAATAATAAAGTTCTATTTCTTTTAGAATCTGATTGGTTTTTTTTTTAGTGTCCTATAAAACCCCAAGGTTGGTCTGTGCTCATCTTGTTTAGTCCCAAGCGTCCCCAGAAAGGGGGTGTAGGGGCTTGGGGGGATATTAGGGGGGAGAGGAACTCCAAGTGGTCCTTTCCCTGAGTTTGTCTAAAACACTTGGTGGTGGCAGCGTTACCTAATCCAAGGTACAAGGGAGAATTTGTGCCTTGGGAAGTTTTTAACCTAATCTGGTAGAGATAAACTTAGGGGGGTCTCTCATGCGGGTCCCCATGTCTGTATCCTAGAGTTCAGAGTGGGAAGGAAACCCTGACACAACTATAGAAAGTATTAGCAGTGTTGTATTTGAATGACCCAGCCTAAAACCACCTTCGGAAATTTTAGACAAAGACTCACATAAGTGAAAGCTTCTAGATAAATCTTAGTAAACAAGCCAAAGCAGTGGCAAACAGTATACAGATAACCAATAAGATTGGTGAGAGTGAAGCTGATGAGGAGCAGCAAGGAAAAATTTATGAACGAAACATAATGTACTGAGACCAATTCTGAAGAATTCCAGATCTTTGCATTGTAGTATTATAATAATATGTATCCTACTCATAAACATTAAATAGCTGTACTGAAGAGGACATAATCTTGACATATACATGCTAACCAAGAAAAGTGTCAAGAGACCAATTTAAATGTTTTATGAAACCTTCTATATCTTCTAAGTTTTATCACCTTCACATTTCTTTGTTTACCTTCATTTGAAGTCTTGTGGAAGCTTTCAGCCATTCATAAAAAAAAATCAAAGTTCAACATCTAAGTTTTAGTCAGGATTTTTATCTCACCTATATCTATCTATAGCTATATGTAAATTTATATCTATTATCATCAGTCCCTGCCTTCTGTTTGAAAGCTCTTTTTGGCAAGTAAAAGTAGTATTTATACTCTGGTTGTTTCAAGTTTTCATATCACTTTTTTTTCTCCAAGACTTTGGTAGATCAAATGTTTGTAAGAAATATATACAGTATTATAAAAGCAGTTCATAGACTGACTATCAACAATCCAAAACATCCTGTTAGGCTTTCAAAGCAAATGACAATAAGGGGCTGAAAGTTGCAACTCTTTCCCCCTTGTAATCATGAAAAAAACAAAAACAAAAAAAGAGCACAGAATGTGTTTCTACTATTCACGAAGCCTTTCCATAATTTCATTTTAATCCAGTGCAGACACAAATTTTCCTACAAATGCAAGATTAGGACATTTAAGGATAAAACAATCCAGTTTCTTAATGCTATACCAAGCAAAATGACATGTATGACACAGAAGTGTAATTTTAGCTCTTCTGTAATTTGTGCTGCTTGCTCCTGAATAGAGATATTTGCTTATATTATCCAACAATGAACCCAGATGCCAAGTCTGGAATGTATTTCCCAGCACGTCATGTGGTTTTACGTCTGAATTATCTCTTTCATAGCCTGTTGGCAGATTCCATTTTTGTTGTTATTTACTTAAATGGCTGTAGGGTTAGTTCTAGATCAGCCTATTGATGGGCCTCATGGCCATATTTCCCTTTTGAATTATCACTGATTGCAAAGACATAGTTCTTTGTGTATCTAAAAGTTGAGACCTTTGTATATCGCTAACAAGAGCCTTTAAGACTTTAAGCCAATATTTCACTCCACACAGAAAAGATTATTTATGTAATTTAGAAATTCTGATCAGTCATGCAGCACTGTATATTACTGTGCAACTAATGATTCTCTTCGTAAGAATACTGTAATCATAAATGGAATGTGTGCATAATAAAGTGTTCATACATGTGAAAATAGTGTTTCTGAGCATTTTTGGCTAAATGGTCTTCGGTAAACCACACTCCACTCATGTACAGACCCGGGTATTATGAGGAAGGAGGGTTAGGGAGTTGGACTCTATTAAATCAATCAGGCCCTCATCAGGGTATCTTTTCCTCTGCCCCATCTCACCAAAAACCCTCCCTCATTGAAAGTGTGAGCATTCTCCCTAGTGAAAGTTTTTAATCCCAAAATACAGACTAGTTTGCTTAATTCCATGCCTTTAATTCCTTAAATTATCCATTTGAATTGAATCTCCCAAAATGGGCAATATAAATTGTTATTTTTTTGTAGATTTTAAATTTCTACATTTCACTACTTTTCATTTATTTCTGGAATAACTTTCCTTAATGCAGAAACCAAGATAACAAGAAGTTATATTTTCCCCTCTCACAATCATGACTGTCACATGATTCTTAATCCTTTTTCGTCCAGGGAATATACGCACAGGATTGTGACAGAATGAGAGACAGATTTGGTATATCAGAAAATCCTTAAATCATTGTTCACTTGTTTGCTCTTAAGGCTCTTGCTGCACCTTCTGCTGTTTCCATTCAGATATCAGTAATCAATCAGATATCACTTTTAAACATGTCAGGATATATTTTTCAAAGAAATAAGACAACATGCCAAATATCTGATCACAATCTATTCTAAGCACTATGTACCTAAAGACAAATACAATGTAATCAATGTAAGAAAACAATGTAAATCATGTAAGTAAAGCTAATGTCATTATCCAGAAGCCTTGCTGCTAATGAAGTTGTGGAAGTGGGGAAAAAGGGATAAAGGGAATTTCGATGAAGTCCTCTTAGTTTTCTTTAAAATGAGCAGGAGTCAGGCTAACTCTAACCGTCCTAAGGCGAGACTGAAAGCAGGGCCTGGGCTAGTGTGAAGCGAGTGGGAAAGAACTGTAAGAGATGTTCTTTGACCTTGTGTAAGATAAAAATGGAATGTAGACTATAGCAGACATTGCTGAGAAAAATAAGATATCATGAAGGAATATGTACAAACAAAATGCAGCTGTTGATCATTACTGTATGTAACAAACGGTATAAATGCTTGCCCTAATTATTTATCTTTTGAGAGACCTGCCTAAACACAGTGAATCCCTGTCAGTGTGCACTCTCTCTTCTCCTCCTTGCAATTGCTTGAGAATAAAGACTGTCTCTAACTTGCTGCAACCAACCTAAGAGTGAAGGCTGCGTTTCTTCCACAAAATTATTCAAAAGCCTCTCTCAGCAGAGTTATCCAAAGGTCATCTCACCAGTACACTGACCTGAATCACACATACATTACCTCTTGTTATGGAATGTGCTTCTGCTTGCTGAAGTTTGTAACAATTTATTATACTCTGCAAATGGAATTTATCTGTCAGTGACTCAGTACCATGTTTTCCCACCTTACAAATAAAAGGATAGATTTTTCTAAATGTAAACTCAGGCTTGAATATAATACCTGACACAGTTAACTGCACCTCTGATCTCCTCGTGGCCTCCTCGAAGGAACCCCATTTAGGACTCAGGCCTCTAGCTGTCATCATTCTCTGGACAGAATCCTGCAATTCACTTCCTCCAGATTTGGATCTGAAGTTGCAGACATCTGCAGTTCATTGTGATTACCTTAGCACATCTGATTTCATTTCACCACCTGCAGTACTGTTCTTTTATGGCCAATGACAGGATTATTTGGTGACTAGCCAGATTTCTCAAAACAAAGTACTATTTATTCAGAACAAAAGCACCCTAAAGAAAGCAAATGTTAATAAAAAGCAGTTTATATATAAACCTGTCTTCAAGATAGGCATCATCTTCCACATGGAGAAATCGGTCTGAACCTATGGGGTGCATCCTGGGAGTCACATGACCGTAGTGCATCATGGGAAACATATTCCAGCCAGGACCCCTGGCCCATACAAGATTGGGACATGAGGCATCTGAACTACACTTCACATGAGACACATTAGCTCAGGTGAACACAGATTAGTGTTTAACTGAGCCAAAACAAAATGTTTTGATTTGGTTCAATAAACCAAAACTAACCATTCCAACATTCTAAAATGATTTTTTTCTGAACTTCCCATTCTGTGAAAAAAAATGATATTTCAACTTTTCATCATGATTCAGGATGAAACCAGAACTCAAAGTACTGGAATTTCCTGCGAGTTAGAAATTCAGATATTTGACCAGCTCTACTGAACTGCAGTCTGTATAAAATAATAATAATAATAAAAATAATACTCTATGTATTGTCTATTTTTTTTTAATTTGTGTGGTTCATGCATTCAGAGAACAGCCAAGAGAATGATTAAATAATTGGAAAAACATGGCTTATAGTGATAAGCTCAAGGAGCTCAGTCCATTCACCTAACAAAGAGAAGGTTAAGGGTGACTTGATCACAATCTTTGGGTAAGAAATATTTGATAGCAGGCAACGATCCGATTTTTAACAATGAGGATAATTAACTATTACAATAATTTACCTGGGGTTGTGGTAGAGTCATCATCACTGATTTGGCTGTTTTTCTAACGGGTATGCTCTATTTCAAATAAGAATTAGTTCAAAGAATTCTGTGGCCTATGATATGCAGATCAGAGCAGATGATAACAATAGTCCCTTCTGGCTTTATAATCTGTGAATTTATAAATTTTCTTAACTGGTCTCTTTCCCCCACATCTCTGATTATGGTCGTATTGTGGCTGGCCTTGTGCACATTCACAAGGATGGGTTAGGAGAGGGAACAAGAAACTTTTCTACATTGTGGTTGAGGAGTTCAGGCATCAGGCTCCCTAAATCCAGCAAAATGTCTGCCTAGATTTGGATGGAATATAATGCTCTGGCCCCATCTCCTGTCTTCACTTATGAGCTTTAGGTGAATATATTGCAAAGTGTGATTCTGTGATGTGGTGAGCACCCCCAATTTCTGTGTAAGTTAGGAGTACTCAGCATCTTGCAGGGTCAACCCCAAAGAGAGAATCTGGCCCTTTGTGATAAAAAAACCCTAATGTTTATCTTTTCCCCCCTCCTAGAATCAAAAAGGATACTGCAGATTTACAAGGGGTTCATGCAAGGGTGACGAAAATTATTAGAGTCATGTAAACACTCTCATATGAAAATATATTGGAAAGACTGGAATTGTTTCCCTTAAAAAAGAGGACAAATAAAAGAAAACATGATAGAAGAATATAAAGTAATAAATGATACACAGAAGGTAGATCAGGTATATTGGATTGATTTTAACACAAAAACAAGCAGTCATTTGGTGAAACTGATAAAAGCAATACTTCTTTTCAAGCAATGCATAATTAGATTGGGAAATTCATTGCCACAAAATGTTATTGAGGCCAAAAACTTAGCAAGATTCAAAAAGGGATTTATATGGGTAACAAAATGTTATAATAGCTAATGCTAACAAATTTTGGAAGGGATATTAAACTTCATGATTCAAGAGTTAGAGATTAGCTTTAACTATTGGGGATTAGAGGAGGAGCCCTACCATTGCAGATGGCAGTTTATCCCTCATCTGTCTTCTGTGGGGGTTCTGGAATATTCCTCTGAAGCAATTGGTTCTGGTCACTTTCAGAGATAGGATACTGGATGAGATGGGCCATTGGTCTGATCCAATTTGGCAATTTCTATGTTTTATAAAGTCCCTATCAACATAGTATGTGGGCACAATCCAAATAATTGCACAGTCTCGATGCTCTTCATCACATGGGATTGTTTTCAAATGTTTCTTCTTTTATGAGGAAAATTGACCAGCCATTTTGTAGCCATCATTTCTGGGGATAAGCTTGCACCAAGTGGTAGTGCTCAAACTGAAAGAGCTAAAATTAATTACAGTTCATACTTATTCATACAAGATATGGAGTAAAGAATCCACCAGTCATGGGCAATACCATTAGTAGCCTTGAAAGAAAGATTTGAAGGAAGAATTTTCAAAAATGCCCAGCAGTGGCCTAAATCTGATCTCTACAGGATTTTGACAACTGATAGCAATGGGGAAGAAACTCTCATTGATTTCCATGGGGGAAGAGTTAGGCCAGCACTGAGCACTTTTAAAAATATCACCATCTAATACAACAGAGGTGCAGAAATTCTCAGCACACAGGGTAAAATACCTGCATGCTATTCGAGTCCACGTAACATAAGTTGGAGTTTCAGTTCAGGTGAGTTCCTCCAGCCAAGAAGCTGTAAGCTGTTGTGAGGTTTAAGACGTAAACAAGTCTACCAAAGAGAAAGTCTACCTCAACAAAACTCAGATGCCAATGGAATACTGGTATCTCTTTAGACATGAGTGAAACCTCTTTCCACATTTAGATGCAATGTCTGTACCGAGCACTTTGATTATTCATCAGGTTTTCTAGGTTTTGTTTGTGAATTTAGTGCGAATATCCAAAAGGCATTGTGTGAGTTTCCCCCCTAGTATTGCCATACACAATTTCAGACATGCCAAACCTTTGCTTTTCTGGTTCTGCAACTCTCTCCCCTGACCTGACTAGCAATCATGCTGACAGTGACCTTTAAATCTTCAGCAACATAATGACATTTGCTGGGCATTTAATAAAGGCAGGTGTTTTCAGAGTATCTGCAAATTTAGACATGCTTGAGAAATGTGCTTTGGGGCCATACAGCCTAGAGTAGATACAGCAGTCACGGAAGGCTGCAGTATAGTAACAGACATGGAGTAAGTCAGCTGCCACCCATAGGCCCTGGGTACAGGAACAGGGAGTGGGTAGGAGGTGAGCACAAGCTGAAAGTGGGGGCTTAGCCAAAAGCTCTATCTTCAGTTAAGCTTCAGATGTTAAAGGTTTTCCTTTAGAATTACGCTGACAAAATAGTTGTGTTATATTTATGGGAAGGGTTTACTTCAGGGTTTAGGATCCCTTATATGGGGTGGGGGTGCAGTCAAGCTATTTCCAAAACTTTGAATTCCTTAGTAGAGTTAGATCATATCATAAAGAAAAAGATTGCACAAAATTAAATGCTAATAGAGTAACAGGACCATTCAATCATTTACCTATAAAGAACCTGGAGGATCTCCCGTAGGCTTGGTCCCTAAGAAGGCCCCAGGTGAATATTACTTGATTCGCTGCCTGTCATACCTCTGGGGCAGCTCATTTAATAATGCAATAGACCCAACCTTATGTTCTGTTGGCTTTTTCTCAGTTGATGAGGCTTTCATCATGGTCTGGTCTTGTGTCCCAGGGTCACCGATGGCAAAGCGTAATATCAAGTCTGCCTTTCAACTGCACCCTTCTGACTTTAACTTTTGGGTTTCTTTTTTAAGGGACAGTTTTATTTTGAAAAATCTATGCCCATGGGATGCACAACATCCAGTTCGCCATTTGAAAAGTTCAATACGTTGTTACACTGGGCAGTATTGCAGGAAACTAGATCATGGTATGTAGTACACTACTTTGATGACTTTGTTTGCAGACTGGGCAGATTCAGAGAAGTGTGCTAGCCTGATGAACACCTTCCAGGCACTGTCTGATAACTTGGGGATGCCTCTAGTTGAGTCAAATATGAAAGGGCCTTCCACTATGCTGACCTACCTGGGGACTGAGCTAGACACATTGGAGGGTAGATCTTGACTCCCTCAGGATAAGTTTCAGGAGCAACTGGGCTTGATTACCAGGGGTAGAGTGAGCTGCAATCTATTATTGGGCATCTTAACTTTTCCTGCTGGATGCTGGCCCTGTGGCAGGTATTTTGTACACAGCTTTCAGCTACCACTATGGCAATATGTAGGCCCCTCCATTTCATAAGAGTTACCAAAGAGACTGAGGATTTGAGAGTGTGGGAACAGCTTCTGAGCCACTTTAATATGGTGTCATTTTGGAGAGAGGATTGTGAACTAGAGGCTAATTTTAAAAGGTAACAGAAATGAAAGGGAGTGGAAGGTACTCATTTTCTCTTCCACAACTCCTTGGCCTCATTCATACAGGGAAGATAACCTCACTAGTTAGGTGCCTACATTCATATGAGTAGTTCTTAGAGATATTGGGTATAAGCACTTTGCTTGCCCTCTTCTGATGGTAGCAGCAATACTTATGGACAAAATAGTAGGAGGTAATCCCTGATCGGTGGGAGCAGGGGAGCTAAAGTTTGTTGTGTTACCACCAGAGTATGAAGTGGGCTCAAAAGACTCTTTGTGCAGCCCTCCTGCCTGGCAACTCTGTGAAGATAGAATTATATTATTTTGATCACCTGGTAAAACAGCACCTCTCATTGCAAGTTCTTCATGCAACTGGTTGAAATTGTGACATCGAAAATGACACTGCTTTCTATGGAAAGAGTGCAGTCAGAAGTGATGTTAAAATTCTAACTTGCAGCGTCTTATTAAATCCCCTCAACAAGCAGAAACACAAAGGAAGAATGTTCTAGGATCCCATATAGTTTCTACCCAGCAGCAAGAATTCTTCTTTTCAGGCTAGAGGACAAAATAGCTGGGTCATATCATGCTGACAATAATTGGTCAAGCATTCACCAGAATGGAGACCAAGCGTAAATCAGAGCTTTTTATCAGGAGAATCTCACCATTCTTCACATGAGCTGGTGTTATCCTATTTTAGAGGTAGGTTAAATATGACTCCCCAAAGGCCACAGAACAAGTCAGTAGTAGAATTGAGAGTGCATACCAACTTTCCTGATTCTTAGTCTCAAGCTCTAATCAGAAGTCTTGGCTCCCTTGGATCTGAATGAGAGTCTCTGGAGAGGCTAGGGAACACACAGCATGCACCAGAGTTATACTTATTAGAATATTGAGCAATTCTTCACCACAGATTTATTATACTGCAGTTAATTATTATTCCTCCATAGAGTTTATTGGCAGTCTTCCCAAATTTGCACACAACACAAACACAAGGATGAATCAACAAATGCCTGAGCTATATAGAAAAACAAAACAACACCCCCCATGCACACACATACACATATTCAAGGTACAACAACCATTGAATAGGTGACTACAATACTCTGCCAGTTCTGTGTGTTCAATGTCAGAGAGGAAAAAATCAGCATAAGGAGGACAAGCTGGAAAACGGCACCCTGTAAATTTAATCCAATACTGCTTTGAGCCAGAAACAGAGAGTGGAATATTCTTATTGTTTTAACTGTGCTGACCAATGGATTTGATTAAATTATTCAAGGGAATACATCCTGAAAGCACCAACCTCCATGGAGTGAATGAAAACAGGAAACTTTTGTTTCCTTCAGCACACTTATGACATTAATTTTACAAAGTTTCTAGTGCAAATAACTTTGACTACTAAAATGGATCTGGAATGGTTTTCTTTTCTATTGATTTTATTGTCTCATGGCATGCTGCCATGTGCTGTTTTGTGTTAACTGCAGCAGATCAGCATTTTCTAGATGAGTCTCTGAAGTGTGTGTGTGTTTCTTTTTATTACTGTTATGGCTTGGGCACTGTAACTTCTTTTTTAACTGAATTTCTTATTAGTTTTCTTTGGACTATGATACTTAAAAGCTCTGAACTTGATTCAATGTTAAATACTACAAAAAGAGGGTGGTGGTTTTTGTTTTGTTTTATTTTGTTTTTTGCTGCAGTAGTTTATTCCTTAAAGATACTTCAATCATGTATTTTAATGTACTGACTTCTCTGTGTATGATGGCTATAACAAACCATGTTTATATATATCTTGCAAAAATAATTAGTGACTAAAAATTGAAAAACAGAAGCAGTGCACATGTGAATCTGGCATAATATTGTGGCACATGTATCTCTCATGGAAAAGGGTTAATTGGGAAGTGTCATTACCAGAATAAGATATCAATAAATCATGCCCTAAAGGTCTAATCAGCCAACAAAAGTGTGTTCTGATGATTTACTGATTTTAGATTTTGCAGCATTGTTGTAGCCATTTTGGTCCCAGGATATTAGAGAGACAAGACGGGTGAGGTAATATCCTTTATTGGACACTTGCTGGTGAAAGATATAATCTTTCACATTACACAGAGCTCTTCAAAGAGCTCAGTGTAGCTTGAAAACTTGTCTCTCTCACCGACAGAAGTTGGTCCAAATAAAGGTATTACTTCACCCACCTTGTCTCTCTAATTTAATTTTGTGTTTTATTTGTTGATTATATTCTCACTTGATAGCTTACTGTGAAAGCATTATGAGCTTTTCTGAACTGCATGCAGTTCAGCTGAATGCCTGTGCCAGTACCAAATCCAAATACCTGTGCAAGGACAGAAATCCTCCCACAGACCACGAAGCCACTTCATTGAATTTACTCCAGATTAATGGATACTGCAAAAATAGGACACACCCACCCCCCCACCTCCTGATAGCATATACAAATAGCTATAATAAGTTTTGAAGTCAGCCCCATGGCTTGCCTATGCACCAACCCCTCAAATCTGGTCCCCTGCCATAGGCAGTGGCATTGCACCAGTTTGCCTGTCCCAAGAGCATAGCACCCATTGAGGAAAGGACAGGATTTGTCCTTTATTAAACAAACTCCACTTACACATTTTTACTTGAATCTGAAAACTGGTGAACAGTAGTATTAATACTCACATCGTTCCCCTCCCCATCCCCCACAAAATTATCATTTTACACATAGATACCACCCTTAATCCAAAGATGTCAAAGCGTTTATTCTTGCCACACTAAAAAAAATGTTGTTTTATGTTAATTGCCTACTAGTAATATGTCAATACTTTAGGAGCAGTTGTGGTTTATAAAGTGCAGAGAATAAAAACACAAAATACTGAATGAAGTTCTTAATTCTGCAGATTCAAAAGAACAGCTAATAAAAGAAAGACGGTGTTCATTATTGGTCTAAATACTACTTGCAAAAATATATCTGTAAATGCTTTGTTACAGTAGATCTATTAGTGACAGGATACTTCCCAAAATTTAGACTAGAAATAGTTTCTAAAGGTCTTATTCTGAAATCCTGACTCATGCTCAATAGTGCTTACTCATGCAAATAATCTGCCTGAACAAGGATGGATTCTGATGACTCAACAAGGTGGTCTTTTCATTTATGTCTGCAGAATTTGGGGAGATTTGGATTGGGGGAACATAAATCCAAAATTCCCCTCTCTGTTTTGATTCCAGTTCAGAATATAAACCATACGGGTATATATTCTCCCTAGTAGAATTTTGGAAGCAACAAAGTCATATTTTGAGGTTGTCTAGGGAGATTCTCTTCCCAGTTACACACAAAGTCCTATTTAGAACCAAGAATGCAACAGGTCATTAAATATCTCTTTAGCTAAACTCTGTTCCAGAGTACATAAAATTCACTCATATAAATTGTTCTGCAAGCATATTTATATAGGATTCTTTTTTATTCCTCTCTCAAAGGAAATGTTTGAAATGCATGGAACAATATATGTAAATGTCACAAAAATAACATGGATCCTTATTGTACTTATATGAAACATTAGTGATCTCTAAGCCATTTTGCTGGCTTGGTTGTACTCTTACTGGTCAAGAAGCTGACGATGTAATTTACTATGGAGCTGTGGAGCAGCCTTCTTCCACCCTCTCACCTTGTTTCTCTGGTAAATGTAGGCACACCACTCACTGCACCATGTTGAAGTAGCACTCAGACTATTAGTATGCTACTGTGTTAGCAGATTTATACAAAAGAAAATTGTTGAAATATACGTGCCTGGTAGATTTGAAATGTAAAACACTGGATCTCTGATATCTTACTTAATGACTTGAAGTTCTCTTCACATTGAAAATTCGGGTAATAATCTGGTTACTTGTCAAAATAATTGTGTTCAGAGAAATAAAGCAGTGATATTTCAGTATTTTTCAACTTTAAGGAGTCTAATTTGGAAAATCTTACTACCATTCAACATTGGGTCTGTCGATTAATCACAGTTAACTCACACGATTAACGCAAAAAATTAATCACGATTAAAAAAATTAATTGTGATTATTCTCAGTTTTAATTGTACTGTTAAAGAGTAGAATACTATTAAATATTTTTGATCTTTTTCTTCATTTTAAATATATTGATTTCAATTACAACACAGAATATGGAGTTTACAGTGATCACAATATTATTTTTATTACAAATATTTGCACATAAAATGATAAAATAAATAGTATTTTTCAATACACCTCATAAAAGTATAATAGTGCAATCTCTTTATTGTGAAAGTGCAACTTACAAATGTAGATTTTTTTCTGTTACATACCTGAACTCAAAAACAAAACAATGTAAAACTTTAAAGCCTACAAATCCAGTCAGTCCTACTTCTTGTTCAGCCATGGTATGAGAAACAAGTTTGTTTACATTTACGGCAGACAATGCTGCCCGCTTCTTATTTACAGTGTCACCTGAAAGTAAAAACAGGTGTTTGCATGGCACTTTTGTAGCCCTCAATGCAAGGTATTTACGTGCCAGATATGCTAAACATTTGTATGCCCCTTCATGCTTCGGCCACCATTCCAGAGGACATGCTTTCATGCTGATGATGCTCGTTATAAATATATGTTAATTAAATTAGTGACTGAACTCCATGGCAGATAATTGTACGTCTCCTGCTCTGTTTTACCCACATTCTGCCATGTATTTTATTTTTTAGCAGTCTCAGATGATGACCCAGCACAGGTTGTTGCTTTTTAAGAACACTTTCACGTCAGATTTGACAAAAAGCAAAGAAGGTAACAATGTGAGATTCCTAAAGATAGCTACAGTACTCAAACAAAGATTTAAGAATCTGAAGTGCCTTCCAAAATCTGAGAGGGATGAGATGTGAAGCATGCTTTCAAAAGTCTTAAAAGATCAACACTCTGATGCGGAAACTACAGAACCCATACCACCAAAGGAGAAAATCAGTCTTCTCCTGGTGGCATCTGACTCAGATGATGAAGATGAACATGCGTCAGTCTGCACTGCTTTGGATTGTTAACAAGCTGAACCTATCATCAGCATGGATGCATGTCCTCTGGAATGGTGGTTGAAGCATAAAGGGATATATAAATCTTTAGCGCATCTGACACATAACTATCTTAGGATCCCAGCTACAACAGTGTCATGAGAACAACTGTTCTCACTTTCAGATGACATTGTAAACAAGAACAGGACAGCCTTATCTCCTGCACATGGAAACAAACTTGTTTGTCTGAGCAGTTGGCTGAACAAGAAGTAGGACTGAGTGGACATGTAGGCTTAAAAGTTTTACATTGTTTTGTTTTTGAATGCAGTTATTTTTTTGTACATAATTCCTTGTTTGTAAATTCAACTTTCATGATAATGAGATTGCATTACAGTACTTGAATTAGGTTAATTGAAAAATACTATTTATTTTGTTTTTTACTGTGCAAATATTTGTAATAAAAATAAATATAAATTGAGTACTGTACCCTTTGTATTCTGTATTGTAATTGAAATCAATATATTTGAAAATGTAGAAAACATCCAAAATATTTAAATAAATTATATTCTCTTATTAACAGTGTTATTAATAGTGTGTTTAATCATGATTAATTAAATTATTTTATTATTTATTAATACTTTTATTAATTATTTTAAATACTTGACAGCCTTATTTAAAATATAAATATTTGCATGGATATCTTAATTTATTCCAAGCAAGCTTTCAAATTCCTGTGAATCTTTTTTGTCAGAACATTATGTACTGTATCACACTGTATCCCAATTTGTTTTTAATTGGTACTCAGACTCCAGATTTTTGGGTCCCTCCAATTAAAGATGTAAAACCAAGTGCATATGAATGAGTACCAATCTTCCTTTAACTATTCATTTCCTTACTTCTTAATGCTTGTGGATGCTTTTGTTTTACTCAGAGTAGGAACATTAAGTTTAAATTAGCATATTTGGATTCTTGTTTACCTTACTGTCTAATTCATATGATACTAAATATTGTCAATTTTATTAAGTCTGAGATCTGTCACTAACATATTGCAGGGCACAATGTCACAGAAGAATACTATAAGCACATCATCTATTCAAGCCCCAAGAGCTAAAATGTCTGTAGTACAAAAGCTATCATCATCCTTAACATGGTACAAACTAATATGACTGCAACGTTGTATAATTCCATGCAACTCTAACTACATATATGGTTTCTCTGGATCTCAGAAGACATTCTTTAATTCTTTACTGCTATCTGCAAGCTACAGTTCATGCTTATAAGAAAATGTGAACTACTATGAGCAAACCACCCTCCCAATGGAACCTGACGTAGGTGGTCATAGAGCTGAACAACTGACAATAAGTATAAGAGTCAACATATACAAAGTCAACAGTTTTATCACCTCTGATTAAGACATTTATTCCCAAGGAGCCTGACTCAGTGAGAGGCTGATCGGTAAACAACTTACATGATCAGACACAAAGATACAAAAAAATCCATTTTTTAAAAATTCATATGCATCATATTGATTTCCTTAATTCACATAACCTTACAACCCAATGAACCTTAATTATTAAAGCTGGCTGTGAATTTTTTGGAAAAAAAAAATTCACTAGAAAATGATAGTTCAACGAAACCTAAACTTTTTGCAAAATCATATTTGTTTCAATGAATCTAAATCTCTCAGATCCATGTGAGTGCCCTAACCACAAGGCTATTCTTGTTGGTCCAGCATACTATCCCTCTCCCCTACCCTCTTCAAAGAGATATGAATGGTCTCAGATTATCCAGATGCAAAAGGGGGCGGGGGGGATTGAAATTTTGAACTATTCATGGGGCAGGAGAACCATTTTCCTTCCAACTCTATTTATAAGAAACAATGAATATCTTAATAGAGCATAGCAAGTTATGTATAACATGCTTTGAAAATTAAATAGCAAAACAAACAGAATATTGCTGATTGGAGAAGAAGGTTTATTAACGCAATTTTCGACTACTAAATAAACAGAACAGCAAGAACCATGTTAAAACAACTGAAATTTCCCTAGTTTATAAAATGCATTAAGTGATCCCACTAAATGCTAATACAAAGTGTTAACATCAGATATTAATACTCTAGTTCAGTGGCATATATAGTAAGTACTGAGGCATTCCAGTTGAATCAAGAGCAATGCTAAAAGCCCAGCAATGTTGGTAGAGCTTCAGTAATTAAAGTTGTGCTTTTGACAGTTTTAGTTCACACATTATTTTTAATGCTTAACATTAGTACAAGTGAAAAATAAAGATGGGAACAAGGAAAAGCCCCTAGAAATGTAAGTTTGTGTGTCTCAATCACTAAATCCTATCTTCTCATCTCCTCAAAAAAAGATGAAAAAATCCTCATCTTTATTTGAGAAGTCACATTTTGTTCTGCTTCATTCAGGCATCCATTGCAAGGGGTTATTTAATGCTTAAATGAAGTATAACAAACTATTCTATTTCACAACTGAGTGCCTTTATGCACATGCTCCAGTCAGTATAACCCTCCAGTCCCATCTGACAATAACAATACTTTTTCTGTTATGCTTTTTTGTAACATGGAACACTGATTTCATGGAATTGGGTGTTTATTTCAAACTGCTGAATTATATATGCTATTTTGAACTCATATTGTCTTTCATAGAAAACTTTGAGATAGTTGCCTGTAAGCATATAAGACCAGATTTACCAAGGCTATGACATTTCCAACACAACACATTTTTATTGGGGGACACAAACTCAGTCACACGGCAAAATATTTCCTTTCTCCAAGTTATATTTGTACATTCACAGTCAGTGCTTCTCAGTGTGTGGGAAATACATCATCTTTACATCTGCCGCAGCATTATATTGGGATATTGCAAATAATGTTGCTTTAGTCCAAGTTAACCAGAAACAATTGCTATGAGAAAAGAACACTGATAATGACCTACCCATTTTGTCAGTGTGCGGTGCACAGTTTATATAGCCAGTTGTTTTCTTAGAGAAAGGTGGAAGAATAAGCTTTAGACTTGCCTCAAACCTTCCATCCAATGTTCTTTAAAGAGCTTTACAAAAGTAAATATTACCCATGGGAAAATTGAGGCATAGAGACCCTAAGGGTCCAGTTGTCTGTTGACCTCCATCTTTTGTAGTCATTTACACCTATGCAAGGTGAGTACAAATCTGAATGGTAGCATTTTATGATCACTTTGTTCTGATGTAAATAATTACACAAGTTCAAGACAATGGAAAACTGGGCAAAATCACATAGCAAATCAGTAAGAGTGGAAGAGGGACTCGGGGCATTCTAGAGTCTTAGACTTCTTGGCTAATTTTATCAGTTTCCCACCCTGGGTAAAATCCCAGTGCAGGTGGGTCACATGATTAAAAGTCAGGCCCTCATTGAGTGGTTGGATCCAATAACCATACTAAAAGTCTCTGTATGGAGATAAAGGAGACCTCTGCAACATCGGTTATGCACATCTTTCCTACAAGGCAGCCAAGACTCCTCTTATCCCTCCATCTACCTCCCTGCATACAGAATCCTTTACATTGTCTGATATCTGTCAAAATCTCTTTTTTACCTTGATTTGCTTTCAGAATTTCGTTGATCCCTGAAGCCAAGAGGAGACACAAAAAGTGGAAGAAGTCAGAGGATATAGGCACACACTCTCCCATCTAAAGGATGCTCCCCAACTCCAGAGTGACAAATCAAGCTCTTCTATGTTTTTGGAATACTGTTTATACATATTTAAATATAGATCTCACCTCTTTGTAATCCCACTGTAAGAGCCCAGTGAACATATGGCACCATAAGTATAAGGTTTTGTGTAAGGCCCATTTAATAAAGTGCCTTATGGATAGTTAGAGTAGTATAAAGCTGCATTGGTTTCTTTATGGTAGAGAATTTGTAAGACCATTGAAGCTATTGCAGGGGGAAATATTCGCTTAACTATAAAGGCCTGTGAAAATATTCGTAATCACACTACTGTGAATTTATGACTGTATTTATATACTTGTCATTCATTTTTCATTTGATATTCCCCATTGTAAGGGCATACCCAGATCCCCTGAGAGGAGAGTTTTCTAGAAGTATTAAGAAAAAACAACCTAGGGCAGTGGCATAAGACCGGGCTATCCAGCATCCCTACTAAAAGTTAAGATTTTCAAAATCATGGGTGGTTTTTTGATCTTCTTAACCAAATTTCCTGTCAGTCATGTTCCACATTGGGGTACTGTTTTCTCAGTTATTAGTTTTAACAAGGACAAGCAAATCTTTAAAAGGCTCTTCCATATTAGTATGCTGATTCTGATACCTGCAAAAGGTATCTATCAATAGGTGTTAATTAGACTGTGGTTTGCATCCAGTGTAACTCCATAGTGTTCATTGGGTTGAAAGGGATGTATGTCAGCAAATTTCGACCTTTACACTATGCATTGGAGAGTGCACTCATATACATTACAAATGTAGGGAAAGCTCTTGCAAACTCCAGATAATCTATTAGCTAATACCATCATAGTAAACCTAGTTAACCACACATAACTATCACAAATATTTTCAGTCAATATTTTATCATACTACTGTATCATATGTGATCCGAAACTCATCACAGTTCCTGTAATGACCACAGCATGGGCAGCATTTTTTTATTTGAACTTTTGAAAACTCATCTTCTAGCCCTCTCTCCCAGTGATTATCTTTTCTTCCCTTGCAATTATTTCTGGGAGTGAAGGCAGAGTCTAGATTAAGTGGTCTGTAAACTTTCATTATATTGTTTGTCTTTGAGACCTAGACAAATGGCTTTCTATATTCTTCCTGGGACCTTTAAAAGGTGCAAGGTGAACTCTTCCTGCCCCTTGGTCTTCCAAGAATAGGGGGAAAGCAGCACTTACAATGGTCCCTGTCCCCTAGTCCTCCAAAGAGTGTTCCAAAAAAGTTGAAAAGCACCCAAACTCCTCCTCCTGCAACAGGCTCGGAAGAGCTCTCAACTGTTATTGAAGCTATTTTTTTTTTTGTTTCTAGGCCTGAGACATGCACCTCCACTAGTATTTTCTAGTGCTTGAGAAATTGATAGAGAAAAAGGACATAGATTCCTCGCCAAGCAGACAGAGACCTATGTATACAATGACAACAACAGGGGAAGGACTCTATCTATCTTGCTAGTGCAGGAAAGCGTGGCAGGTATGTCCCTACGAGAATTTTTGTGGATTTTGATGAGTAATGACTACCAGACTGCTTACTGAAGAAGCAAGATAGCGGTATTGGCCAACAGGTTTTCCATAAAAATCCTGGGAAACATTGAGTGGCCATCTACTTCCCTGATAATATGTGCGACTGTTGGGGCAGGAAAGATTTCTCTCATACTGTCCCTACCAATGTCTCTAAAGTTGAAAGTGTGGTTCATACTAGCCTGTCATGAAGTTTAGAAATCTAACTTGAAATGGTTTCAGGGAGTATAAGCCTGTGAAAGCCACACAAAGTGAAATGAACAGGTATTGCACTGCTCTTCCAGTATGTTCAGAGAGTCTTCAGATAACCTTTACTGTGAAGAGCGTTTTCTTTCCTTTTCCTTTCACTGCTTTTCTTTATAGCTGACAGATAGATGCCTATGTTCTTCCAACTAAGTAAAAGAAAAAAATAATAACAGTGCTTTGTTTAGAATCTTTCATACAAACTGTATTTCAAAATGCATTGCAGAGTTAAACAATAGTGCTACAAACATCACATAAAAATAATAGCAGAGAGAGACATTAAGAATGTTGCACAGAGACATATGTTTTCAGATGGGATTTGAAAATGTCTGGAGAGTTGACCCGGCAGAGAGACAGAAGAGGGCTGTTTCAGATAATATTAGCTGCCAGGGAGAAGGTGCATGCACCGATTATTAATATTATAGTAGATGCTCATTAGTAGCAACATATTGGTGCCCTTCTGCTATGTTGTTCCTAAGCGACTGTTGCTGTCATGAGGAGTGTCATCTGACCAAAAGCAGCATGCTTTTTCTGATACATAAATCAGCTACAGTACATGCTAACAATCTATAATTGTAACAATTCAATGTATGCTTATTATTATTGCTACAGTATTACATTAGTATACCTACTGTGCATTTAAAATATGTGCTCTGTTCTTCTCTTGATTTGTAGCCTACTACCATATTGTATCAAGAAAGCAGTATTAATTGAGTCAGGGTTATAAAAGTATCAAGTTTTATTTTTATGTTTAAGAACAATCAAACATCAAACTGACAACAAACGCAACCTCTTGCTCTTACCTGGAAACATTTTTTGAACTCACACTTAACCGTAATATTTTGTACGATCTGTAAGTCACCCTGGGTAAGGGTGTCTGCTAAGCAAATAATAATACTTTAATTTAGGTTATTACTCTATTATTATTCCACATCCAAGTGTATTCTATTTATACAGCGAGTATCAACTTGTAAATTAATTAAGAATAGATCAATGCACTCATTTCAGGTGAAAGAACTATGTTAATTTGCTCTGCTTCTTCTCAGTCACAATTTTGCTTTGAAGGTGGGATTCAACGTCCTAGAGAGACCTGTAGACCCCTGTCACCAAGTCCCTCTAGCTATGAAAAGTGCCAAAGTGTGTACACAGCCTTTGGAGTTTGTGAGAGGTGGAACTTCATCAAAATCATCCTCCCACTCCCTTCTTTATCTTCTTGATTATATGTTTCATCAACAGAAGCTTGTCTCTCTGGCCTTGCAGCAGCTACAATGCTCAGCGATTCCTCATCAGGTAGCTCTCTGAACGCAAACAAACCCTCATTCATGGCAGCTACTGAGTCCTTTTTTATTTTTTTCCATGTTGACTGGAAGTGGAACATCACTCCGGGGGGGGGGCATCAAAATCTTCAATAGCCTCGCTCTGCGCAACTTCCACTGGCAAATTTGCCTTTCCTGAAACAGCTAGAAATTGTTGTCATTTTTACCTCTTGTTATGCCTCAGCAACAAGATGAATGCAATCTAGCAAATTTACAGATTTCAGGACTGTCTGAACATCTGCTTTGGGGTCTGCATCAAAAGCAACAATAATCTGGTTTGCGATTTTTGATTGGTAATGTCTGTTCACATTCTTAATCCTACCTTGATCCATATGTTGAATCAAAGATATAGGGTTAGGGGTAAGAATTCAAGCTGAATTTTTATGATAACCAATCTTTGGGGGTGAGGGAAGGAAGTAGTTTTACTAAGAGGCATTTCTTACAGCTCTGCAAGTCAAATGGACACTCCCACTTCTTTAGTCCATTGATGAAAATCTCACCTGTCATCCAGGCATTCGCTGAACTGACATAATTGAGGGGTAGTTTACTGAAATCCTTTGGAAAGCGTGCGGCTCATATTGACTTCCCTATCAGGAACAGCAGACGTTTGTTGCTACCATCCATGTTGGCACAGATGAGCACAGTTACCCTCTCCTTTTAGCTTTTCATTTTTTCGACTTGTCATCGGTCACAGAGCCCTTTCAGATAAAGTCCTGTTTCGTCAGCATTGTAGATGTCAGCCACAGAAAACTTTTCAACAATGCAAGGAAGTTTTTTGCACCACTACTGCCAGGGCCGTCCCTAGGGTGTGGGGCCCGGGCAGAAATGATGGATTCATCGCTTCCGGGATCAACCACACTGGGCAATCACACTGGCCTGCGGGGCCCCCCAAAGTGTGGGGCCTGGAGTGGGGGGGGCGGGGCAGAAGTGATGGATTTGTCTCTTCCGGGACTGACCATGCCAGCAAATTGCACCGGCCCTCAGGTCCCCCCAAAGTGCGGGGCCCAGAGCGGTCACCGCAATTCTCCCTACCCAAGGGATGGCTCTGGCTACTGCTCAGCTGCTGGTTTGTCTGCTGACTATTTTTTGACCTGCCCTTTTCTGTAAGTGACATTGAAGTGTTTCTTCCATCTGGTAAACCAACCATCACTTTCCTTAAAATCATTTGATACAAATGAAGCAGCAAGCTGAAGAGCTTTTTCCTTGATTTCAGGTCCAGCAAGCAGTGCTCCCTGCACCCTCTTCTCCTTGAACCATATAAAGAGAGTCTGGCAGACATCAGGGGGCTTTTCCTTCACGTCCGTGCTTATGGCAGCTATTCGACTGTCTGTCTTCATATATAGGCGAAAGCTTATCCTTCTGCTTCCACATTCTGCATACAGCTGATCTGTGCAACTCCCACTTGACTGCGATTTGGTTTTGAGTAGCTCCCAGGAGTTTGACAGTCTGGAGTAATCTGTACTTTTTCTTTCAGTCAGAGACCTCTTGGCATATTCTCTGTTTTTGCACAAAAAATGATGCAAATAAGCCCAGGATGTGACATCACAACATCACAAATGTTGCTTTTATGTCACTTTTATAGGCAGCGATCGATCCAGTGGGGGCTGATTTACCGTGTCTAGTATAGAAGCACAATGAGAAGCAAAAGGGGTATCAACAAGAGAGTGTCTCCCATCAACACACCACAGTGAAGACACAACAGTAAGTAAATCTAAGTACATCGACTTCAGCAAATCTAAGTACGTCAACTTCAGTTATTCATGTAGCTGAAATTGCATAAACTTAGGTCGATGCCCCCCCCCCCCCAGTGTAGACCAGCCCTTAGAGATGGGAATTGAATCCAGAGCTCCTGAGACCCAGGCCAGTGCCTTGACCACCAGACTATCCTTCCTCTCTGCTGCTCTTACACTACATTTTCCACTAGGTCAGTCCTGGGGAACTTTGACAGGGAGAATTTAAGGGAAAAACTTGAACTACTTCTGCCTTTGTGTGTGTGTGTGTGTAGTCTTAAGGGCTTTAATTTTGATACTCTTTATAACAATTCAATTAATAATTAAAATAAGATGGTGAATTTTAATAGTCAGGGGTTCAGTCCTGTAAACAATTCTATACATGGAATAATTGTAATCATTATTTTTTTTCCATGTGCCTAAGTGTCTGCAGGTTTAGGTCTCAAATTAGTAAAGTGGTAGCACAAGCAAAAGACCAATAATTGTTCAGGCAGTTGCTGTGTAAATTCTCCAGCACATCCTGTTAAATTACTCCTTTCTTGGCCTACAAAACACCTTTTATATTATAGGGCTTCTGTGAACAAAGATTGCCAATCATACCAAATTGGGCGGTAGCTTTGTGAGGATGGCAGATAGCTAGCAGAGTTTAGATTCAAACCACACATCTCATTTCACTTGTGGCTGCAGACAGATTTAATCTCAGGGCTTAAAAAGTAATGAATTATTCTATTCCTTTCATTCCGCCCCATCTTTGGTCAGTAATTGTACCTTGTTAGCAAAATGGCGTGCAAAAAAAATATTCGCTTGATCTGAACCACATATTTGTCAGTGCTAATGTAGTAAAATGTGTTTTTGAATGGAAAGGTTAGAGATCCATAGTATGAAAGAAGAATAATGTTAAATGTTATACTCCTCTGAAAGCTGTATTAATGTGGGATCAATAATTCTGTTAACTAAAATTATTTTACAATGGAATAATATTTTAAATAGAGCACATTTTAGATATATTCTATTAAAAGACCAAAGTGATATTGCTTACAAGGATATTGCATCTGTCATGGACATTTTTAATTCATTTTTGCACTGTTTATAAAGGAAACTGAACATTCTTTTTAATCTTATTGTCTCTGTTTCCAGTGCAGACCCAGTAACCTCTTCCATCTACTTTGAGACTGATTATACATATGTTTATGTGGAATAGAATTTGCTTTCAAATACCTCTAGAACTTATCATGTGGAACAACTACCTGAATATCATGTAAGCAGCAATGAGTCAGTCATAAAAGCTACATTTTAAAGGGGTCTCCACCAAACCTCAGAAACTATGCCTACAGTTTTTGACAATTTCTGTTAGATGTAAAATGAGTTTAACCACCAAATCTGCACATGCTAATGCAGTGTGCATGCACATATCTGAATTCTGAATGCTCAAAAACAGGTGACAATGTGCTCATAAAAATTGCACAGATAAATGTTTCCAAATGCACCCCCATTTCAGAGAAAATATGGATTTCTAAATATGTTGTATCATTTTGTTCTTTAGAAAACTTAATAAGAAAGAACTACATGGGCACAATGGGATCCAAATAACTGTATTTATTAACTGTATGCAACATGCAAGGTCTATTATAGAGAATGTGTTGTTTAATTGTTTATATGTAGAGACAGAACTGGTGACTGGGTACAAGAGTGGAGAAATTCCAATGGGTTTGTTTAACTATGTTGTGTATTTCTATGCTGATTTGTGTATAATTGTTTTCAATTTATGTGAAAAAATGCAATAGGCCAGATTCTCAACAGGTCCTTTGTAATTTTAAAAGTAAACTTAATGGGAAGAATTCAGATATATTATTATATTGAAGAAACAAAACAAAAATATAAAAGAAAAACATTATCTTATTGGAAATATTATGTACCAGATGAGGCTCGGTCATGAGGCACTTTATTTCAATTTCCACAGAGGAAAAAGTTGAACTTCTTGACTGCAATAGTCTGTTAGGCAGAAGTTTAAGCCTTCTTTCTTTAATATTAAAGTATCCCTTTCCCGCAGTTCCAAAAAAAGATAAGAAATGCTTCTACTCCTTTAAGCAACTTATTTATTTCTCCTTCACTCAATATATAGGTTTATGGTGCTTTACAAGGCAGATAAAAACAGTTTTCCCAACTTGGAGAGACACAAACATTATACTGAATATTTTTTTTAAATTAAATTGCTTTGTCTCAATATAACTCTCTCTCTCTCACGTATCTCCCGTTCCACTGCCCATGATGAACTTTCAAACAAAACAACAAACAAACAAAAAAAACATAAAACCAAACTGTTTCCAGTGCTATCTAATCTGCAACTTTGGCCATTTCTGTATCTCTATGCCAATCCTTGTCATGGTTGTATGTCATGGAAGTTTCATCATTATTGATCTAGTCCCATACTTGACATACTTTAGAGGTACTCAAGAAAACAATGTCCCTGTCCTGTACAACTTATAAATCATGGGTCACTACAACAGTCTGCACCCCTGTATTCACCCATTACACATTGTTGTTATACCCTTTATACTTGTGAGGTATCATTTGAAAACTCATAACCTGCTAGTCAATATTGTCCTGATAAAATATGTGTGGCAAGATTGTACGTGAAGTTATAAGATTCACTGTAAGTTGTTGCTAAGACATATTCCAAGTTTGGGGAGCGTCCAAACCAATTCTGTAGAGAGAAAAGACAAGCTGATGCCTTAGCCGGGTGTAAACAGGCCAAATGGACCATCACCTGCTTCACTGGCTAGTCATTCACAGGAAAAGGGACATGGGCAAAAAAATCTACATCTTAAAAAAAATCGTGTGGGAGTTCCCATCCAGACAGACTTTTGATCCTCAGCTGGAGATGCTTCTCGAAGAAGGGAAAGATCTATAAGAGGGGAGGGCAGACACCCCAAATGATTACTCCCCTTCTTCCTGCCTATGGCATCCATGACACCTGAAGAACATAGGAACCAGCACCGGACCGAGAAGGGGATGCTGACTGAAAAAAAGTTCAGCCATTGAGACTGCTGAAGCAGGTGGTGAGAGAGAGACATTTGCTTTGAATTCACTCTAGTTTGTTAAGTGTACTTCATTTCTATTTTTCTTGTAACCTATTCAGACTTTTATGCCTCATTACTTGTGTTCACTTAAAGTCTCTTTGTTGTTAATAAACTTGTTTTATTGCTTTATCTAAACCAGTGTGTTTGGATTGAAGAGTTTGAGTAAGTCCACGTAGGGTAACAGGATTTGTGCATATCATGTTCTATTAATAAAATGACAGACTTTATATGAATTTTTATTGTCCAGGAGAGCTGGGCAGTAGAACATGTACATTTCTGGAGAAAGTCTGAGACAGGGAGTTTGCTGATGTTTCTCTGCAGTGTAATTCAAGAGTGGCTGGCTATAGCACTCACAGAATATAGCTGGGAGTGATTTATATGCTAGAGGCTGTGTGTGAGCAGGCCAAGAGTGGTAGTTCTCACAGAGAAGCAGTGAAAAAAGTACCCCAGGTTAGACAGCTGAGATGACACAACTGTTCATTAGTCCAGATTGTATCCTGGATAAGTTATAGATCCTGCATGAGCACTCCCACTTCAGTTTGGGGTTAATTTCATTAATAGACAAAAGTTGCTGGATCGAACCCTAAATTAGATAGACAAAGCAATGATTGATGGTAATAGACTCCCACTTCCATCATAGCCGATGTGGGATATGGTTATATCGCGCATCAAACAAGGGAACGTTTGTGGAAATTTTTGTTTGCAAGGCAAACCAAATTATATATAGTGTTGCATATGCCTGTATTTCTTTTCCTTTTTTATTTCCATTTATTATCTCTTTTAACTAGATAGAAACTACAGCAGGTAGTGTTGCAATAGAGAGATTAGTGATAGAAAATAACTCAAAGAAATGAGTTTTTAAGGGTATTTGAAGGAACAAAGTATGCAGTCAATTTCACAAAAAGAGGGAGGATGGTCCAGGAACAGAGGGTGGCAATAAACATAGTCTTGAATTTCAGTCTGGATCATCTGTCTGCCAGAGAAACCAAAGAGAAACAGCCACATGCACTCTGTGTAAATGAGGTTTCCCCCACTAAGACCTAAATGGTAATATTTGTGTCGCACTGCTATTTTCCATGTGTCACTATGGAATATAACTAAAAGATGGCAATACTATACCCACTATACATTCTCTCCACATTAAATAATGTAATCTTATAAACTTTCATATCATTAATTGATCATTTTAAATGAACAATTATAAATATAAATTAAAATACTTAAAATCACAGAGAAAAATAGAGTTCACTTGATATATTTTTCATTGTACATCAGTAATAGCAGCCTTATTAGCTGACAATAAAAATGTATAATACGCAAGATTATATCCTCCGAGATTATATCTATCATTAGAAAGAAAAAGGAAAAAGATATAGCATACATAAAGCAGGTGTCTGTCACAAGGGGGTGACTTTCAGAAGCATGAAGTGTAACAGGTTGGCAGCGTTCTCTACTGGCACACTCCTTTTTAGAACCTTGCAAGGAGATGCACTTCTAAGAGAGGAATTCTTAGAATAGACAAGATTTCAGTTGGATTTTCTTGTTTATTTTATGTTATTCACTTGTTAATAAAGTCACGCCACTGGAGTGAGTTTGGAACCCACAAAGTGTGGTGATAGTTGTGAATGTTTAGAGCAGCCATTAGGCGATACAGAAAAAGGGAGCTCAGAATCTGTGTAAGCAAGAAATAAAGAGACTTGTATTCATCCAACCACAGTGTGCTCAGTCTCTATAACATCTGCATGGTGTCAGAGTGGGATCAAATAAAGACCCAACAGATCACAGAACACCCTTAATAAAAAAGAGAAGAGAAGGAATGGTACATAGACAAGCAAGCCACCAAAGACCAAAAAGAACCACCACGGATCACCATGATTACCTTAGGAAAGCATAAAATAGACACAGGTACTGATGTAATAGTGATTCCAGAACTACTTTATAGGAGGATAAAAGCAGCAACACTTTGATAGCCATTATATATTGAAAGGCCCAGGACTGTCCCCAGGAAATATGAAAGGAAACTTTTTGGTCACTCAAACTACATCCCAAGAGACCTACATTGTAGATGACCTATACAGTGCTCTACTTGGCCACCCAAGAACCAGTCACCATGGACCTAGAATCTGTGATCAGGAGGAATTTTCCAATGTTTCCAGAGCAGAGCTCAGTAACATGGAGCAGATGGGTGTCATTTCCAAAACAGGCACACCAAATGAATTGTGTACAGGCATAGTAGTGGTCCCAAAACAAAATGACAATGTTCAGACATGTGTATACCTTACCAAGTTCAATGAGAATGTCTGTAGAGAGCAACATGTACATCCATGTGTTGAAGACACCCTTGGACAACTTGGTGAAGCAAACGTCTTCTCGAAATTGGATGCCCAATCTCCATTCTGACACACACCACTCATCGCATCTATATTGACAAGAGCCTTTATTTCATCCTTTGAAAAGCTTTGTTTCAATGGACCACAATTTGTCATATCATCCACTCCTGAACTCTTCCAGAGGAAATTGTCAATTCCTGCAGGGTCTGGAAGGGATTCTTTGTCAAATGGATGATATCTGTATCTATATATCAACTCAAACCAACATGAGCAACATCTCTTTGCAGTCTTGGAAAGACTGGAGAAGTAGGCCTAACACTTAATGACAAGTGTAGATTCTCAAAAGACCAAATCAAGTTTCTAAGTCATATCAATCATAAAGGCCAGTTCCAGAGAAAGTGGAAGCAATTAGCCAGATGAAAGAACCTCGGAGTTTCAGTGAAGTCTGTAATTTCATGGACATAGGGAAACACATGGGAAAATATCTGCCTTACCTGGCAATTAAGTCAAAGCTGTTACAGGATCTCCTGAGTCCACAAAATTCCTGAGTCACACATTCAGAGAAATAAAACAAGACTTGAGCATGTTACCAGTTCTGGCTCTATATAAGCCAAATAAAACCACCACCATTTCAGCTGATGCCTAATCCTGTGAGATAGGTGCAGTCCTCCATCAGGAATAATTATCTTCACTGTGGCACCCAGTAGCATATGCCTCATGAGCACTCATCAATAGAGATGGTATTATACACCAAAAAACAAACAAACAAACAAAAACCTCCTAGCCACCACATGGACTTATTACCATGTCAGAGACTTTCTAGTGGGCACAACATTTCATGTGGAAACTGACCAACAACTGCTAATCAATCTTCTAAGTTTAAAAAAATAGTTACCACCTAGGATACAACATTTTCAGATGAGGCTCATGAGGTTTTAGTTTGTGATTGCTCATGTACCTGGAAAGAATTTTGCCACAGCTGATACCTTCTCAAGGGCTCTGATATCAGAGACACCACAGCAACATTATAAGCAAGAGAAGAGTTTATAGATGCAGTACTTACTACTTTACCAATTACAGAAAAAATGCCTGCTGGAACTGAGAGAGAAGCAAGAGGCAGATGAATTACTGAGCCAAGTCATGACTCACTGCAAATAACACTGGACAAAACAGTCAGAAATCTATGAAACCAGGGTGCTGGAACAATCTGTATAGTGGGGGTATTGAGAGCCATTGAACTGAACTGTAAACCCTGTATATAATGGAAAACACCTCAAGCCAGAGGGTGCTGCAGCATCCCTGCACCCTAGTTCCAGCACCTATGTATGCAATCTATTGTGTCCAGGATTTTTCCATAAACCAGGGTCTATGGTTGAAGGGATCCACAGACCAGTTATCCCTACATGAATGCAGCAGGAAATCATGAGGGACATGATGGGACACCAAGGCATTACAAAAGGCAGGGAGAGATCCAGATGGTCTATTTGGCAACCTAGTGTGAGCAAACAACTACAGAATTGTGAAATATGATATTTGTGCTCACATGAGAATGAACCCACCTGAACCATTTTTACTATTTCCTCTACCATGGCAGAATGTCGGAACCAATCTTTTCTATCTGGATAATACAACCTGTCTTTTGATGACTGATTATTTCTCCAGATTCATTGAAGTTGTCAGGTTGCTGCCTGTTTTGGGATTCCAGAGCAAGACATCTCTGACAATGGTCTTCAGTTTTCCTCTAACAATAGTATGAGGCTCAAAGATAACTACAAGTATCAGAGGGGTAGCCGTGTTAGTCTGTATCCACAAAAACAATGCCGATAACTACAGTTTCACTCGTGTCACATCAGGCTTTGAAGGTAACTACAGTTTCACTCATGTCACATCAGCCTCATAGTTCCCTCAGAGTAATGGTGAAATAGAATGTGCAGTAAGACAAAACAACTTCCTTCTAAATAATCAGATCCTCATCTTCCTCTTTTGGCATATTTATAGCAAATGGATTCAGCCCTGCAGAACAGTTGATGGGAAGGAAGTTGAGGTCCACTATCCCAAATGACCCTTCCCAACTAAATCCTTGTCCTGTCTTCTAGAGACTACAGAATAAGGAAGATCAATATAAGACCTGTCAGAAGAGTGACTTTTACAGATGTCACAGAGGCAAATCCTTGGGAGTACTGAATCTATGAGATCTTGTTTGGGTGAAGGATTCTCATAAAATGGGGACAGTGTAGGCATGTGCCAGGACACCTCAATCCTATTTTGTTAGGGTGCCAGCAGGAACCATGTTTTGGAATATTGGTGTCATCTTGTTGCATCACCAGGTGGACCTTCAGTATACCCTAATTGCTACCCTGATACAGAACCCATGACAACCACCATCCTACCTGTCCACGTAGAACTGACTGCATGAATTCCAGATCCTCCTTCTGGTGAGAGATATCCACCAAGTAAACAACAGGCTCCTGCAATCTTAGGGGATTACATAAATTCTTGAGAATTCAAGAAAATCAGAGGACTAATGGCCAAATATCTTAAAAGGGCAGAACAAATCTCTGACAGAAGGCTGACAGTTCAATCCACCCTGTCCTTCATAGGGCTGTTTATTTTTGTTTTATATTGATACTTCATTCCTGTTATATGCTGCTTAATGTAAAGTTTGGATAAAGATTTTATTCACCCTGGAAATAAGGCATACATTTTTGACTCTAAGGGTAATCAGCCATTGGAACAATTTACCAAGTGTTGTGGTGGATTCTCTATCACTGATTTTTTTACATCAAGATTGGATTTTTTTTTCTAAAAGATATGGCCTAGGAATTATTTGAAGGGAAGTTCTATGGCCTGTGTTATACAGGAGGTCAGACTAGATAATCACAATGATCCCTTCTGGCCTTGAAATCTATAAATCTATTATCCTTTCCTTTTCAGGAGAGGGCAACATGATGTTAGGTCTGAATGCTTAGAATGGCCACTTGGGGGATAGAAGAGGGAGATAAGAGTCTGCATAAACAAGAAATAAAGACAGTCTTGCATTCTCTCCATCCATAGTGTCCTGGGTCTCTAATCTAAACAAAAAGCATGTGTTGACTCTTTTGCAGCAAGGTGGGAATGTCAACTGCTCACAGAAGGGCCTGATCCTATTCTTGCTGAAGTCAAACATAAGACTCCTAATGACGTCAGTAATGTGGAACAGAGTCCACAGTAGACAATACTATTGACTCATAACATTTCTATTACACAAAAAGATAGGTTTCCTTTAGAGCCTGAAGTATTAAGAGATAGAATTATCACACTGAGGTGTCATCAGGATTGAAGAATTAGGAACAAGAAACAAAAGGAGGTACTGAAAAAGTTGAGAAGACAAAGATAACAAAGGAAAGTTATAGCTCCCTATTGTTTATAAAAATCCTGTAGGTTTATAGCTAAGTTTTAGTTCCTTTTTTCTTAGTCCCTATAACTCCCTTTAGTAAACCCTGATAAATTAGAGATTGAGAGTTAAGATTGACTAAAGTAATTTCTATAGCTGGGAGCACTTGAGAAAGCCAGCCTGGAAAGCAACATCTCTTTAAAAGTGAAGAAAGAAACAACTCTACAAGCATTTTTTTTTTTTTGTCTAGAGAGGGTTTAATTAAAAAGGAATAAAAATAAATCACTTGAAGGGATATTCTCAGCTACTTAAAATTGGTTTTGTAGCACTTCTTTTAAATTCTTCATTGTTTGCAATGTCCTTCAGAAATCTGGAATAAGCTCTCTTACCCCAACAGGAAGATTTTACTGAGCAAAAAACTTTTATTTTCTCTCTAGAGGTCAGTTCTGCTCACATAATGTCAACAACAGAACTCACATTGATTCCAATGGAAGCTTGATTGAGCCTTTATAAGGGAATTTGCCTCTTCCAAGGTCCAGAATGTAGATGTGGTTTTCACAGCATGTTACATGATTACCTCCTCCTCCATCATGGCCTTTAATATTAGAGTTGGTAGGAATTTTTCCCCCCACTGGAAAATTTCAACTTTTTGCCAAAAATACAAAAGCAAAGTTTTTGGTTTGGGACTGAAAAGTCAAAGTTTGGAAAGAGAGACTTCCTAGGAAAAAAATGTCTTTTGTTGAAACCCCAGAATAGTTTTGACAAAATTTAGTCTGCCAGCCCTACTTAACATATAGATAATCCCTTCAGTGCAAGCTAGATCCACTAGCAGCATTCAGGTCTTATATCGTGGTATCTAGACAGGAGAAAAACACCTGCTCTATCCCAAGGAGAAGCCGGGATTTCTTGCTTTCCTGTCATGTATTCCATTACTTTACTGTTTATTATCACAAAACATTTAGCTGGTATTCATCACTGTGATAACAGAGAGATATACAAAGTTTAAGTTTTAACATTCAAAATTTCATCACAAATGTGAAAATGATAGGTTCCATTGCTATCTGCTGTTCTTCCAGTGAAACAAGAAATCTGGATTTAAGAAAAAAATTAAAGCACACTGAAGTCACAGAGAAAAAAAAATGAGGGGAGGGGTGGGGGGAGTTTCCTGTTTCTTTAATTGGCTTTGGATTATGCCCTTATTCACTTAAAAGTCATCTTTTTCAACCCTGACAGAAAACAAGAGTTGTAAACCTTAAAATTACATCTTAATTTATAGACTCTCATAGATATTTTAGAGGTTTAAAATAGTTTTTGTTTTTCTGTCTTCCCGTGTGCACAAGTTAAACTAATCAACCCTTATTGCTATAATAGTTTTACAGACATAAAGGTATTTTAAGGGATCATCATGGCAACTCATTTCCTAGAAACCTGAATTTAAATACAATTTTTTTAGCATACACATTATTTGCATTCTATTGCATTTCCAAATGCAACAGTGAGGCTTATCTTCAAGCATAAATGTAATCCAAGTTTGCAAGAGGAAAAGACTGCCAATTTCATTCTTTATCATCCTAAAAATGATCATCTTACATCCGTTTCAGCCTGGCTTCTGTTCAGATAGGAAGCAGCTTTGCTTTGATGAAGACAGCTCATTTTACGTTGTATGTCCATGATTTTAAAGCCTGGCACTAGACAAAATGATAAGATTTTCCATTGGGGAAGAGTAGAATATAAGATGTATTCCTTTAAATATGCTTGTAGGATATTTTCTGAATTAGATCAGAAAGCTTCAAAATGAAGTCTATTTTACTCTTTACTGATAAAAGAAATTGAATTCTTACCAGATTTGTTGAAATAAAACCAAACAATCACCAAACGTCTTCCCTTGACACAACAAAAAACTCCCAGGAATCTGGAACTGGAATACTGTATGTTTTAATGCAGGGAATTAGTTAGTTCCCTGCATTTACATTAAGACATTCAAGTTGCAATATTTATGAAAACTGAATCTTAGAACCAAACTTCAACTTCTGAAATTTTGTGTACAAGATTTAAATGTTAAAATAAATGTTGCCTGGAAATACACACACATACAAACACAAACACAAAAGAAATGTACGTTATAATTTGTTTGAGAAATATGGGATACTAATTGAAATAATTCAGTGAACCTGGAACAAGGTTGACAGGTACTGTGAATGTTTAATTATTCACTCTGCTCTCATCTGTTGCAGTAAACTGAGGTTAGATCATCAGTAAAGTAGTTTAAAAACTGAAAGCTATCAGATCTACATGGATGCTTTTTTTCTATTCCTGGTGCCCTATGCTGGAGTATGATGGGACATGAATTTTGTTTAATTAATTACTTTACATTGTAAAAGTAAGATTAAACAGAAATGATCTAAAATACTAAACAACTGAGGAAAAGTCAAACAAGTCCAGAAGCATTAATATTTTGGATACACATTGATTATTTTATATCATTGACTTTTCACATCCATGATATTGTTATAGAAAAAAAGGGGCAACAACCAAAAATTTCGGCCTTCAGTGGGAGTAATATTGGACCCTACGAGTTGATTATTATACATTATTTAATATGTTTATAGAACATAATAGGACTGTAAGGTACTTTAAAGAGTACCTACCATAAAGATCTAGAAGAAAAACCTGGCCCCATGGAAGTCAATGGAAGATTTGCTACTGGTTTCAGTGAGCTCAGTACTTCACCCCTATTTCTTAATAAGAGTTGAGTATAAAGGCCCAGTCCTGCATTGAACTCACCATGGGAGTACCGCTGCAGCTGTGTAGAGTCCCACTGTAGTCAGTGCCTTTGGCCCATATTGCTAAAGGTTCATTGAAGGATCAGGGCCTATGCTGAGTATAAAAGAGATAAAAAATAAGGGTAAATCAACATCTGACAAGGAATGAGAAGTAGAGAATACCAATGGAGTGCTAAAATGGAATGCATGAATCATGTTACTTACCAGGTTTCTTTTTAATTTTTTATTTAATTAATTGTATGATAGGTGTTTTATCATCCAACTCTACATACCCACCACCAGTAGTTATTTTTATTAAAAGAGGAGTGAATTAATTTGCAGCAAATCAAAATACAGCCTGTACAGCCTATACAGCCTATACAGACTGTCTACATGACTACTTAATTTGCAGCTAACTGTTGTGTAAATATACCCTGCACTAGTCTGCCACACATTGGGTGTCCGTGTGGACACTGCTACTGCATGTTTAAAGTTCCTTATTGTGCTTTAATATACTCCTGTTTTCAAAGAGGTGTAGATCAAAGTTCACTATGTGAACAGAGGGTAGGGTTGGATGGGCCCTTCTGGCCTTCGAATCTCTGAATCTTCTGTTCATCCTCTTCCCCCTTGGGTTATGGAGCAAAGTGCAAGCTCAGCATTGCCCTCATCTTGCTCAGAACAATTGTAGCTCTGCATTAAGGCAATGACTATAATCAAATCACATGCTTCAGGGTTTCAGCTGGTCACCTCATGACCAATGCACAATTGGTCAAATGCATTCTGTGTGACCCCACTGCCCCATGTAGAGATATGTTTGTAGAAGATTATAATTTAGAGATGCTCCCTCATAAGGGATAGTATTATGAACACAGGAATTTGGAGATGTGCCCCGGAGTAGGGGTGGGGAACACCACACGGCTGTGTGCAGCTGTTCACCAGAGGTGTTTTACAGTTTGTTTTATTAAAATTTTATTATTTTCTCATTCACTGGTTTGTTATTTAATGAACTCCAGGATTGTTACATGGTGTCAGAAGTGCATAATGAGAAGGAAAATGCAGTCATTCTGAAGTTAACTCCTGTTTGCAACGAAAACATGGACAAAGGGAGGCACCAGAGAAGCACGTGGACCACCATGCACAGAGGCTTTTTCATGTATTTGGTGAGCACAATAGTAACTTGACTAGTTTAAGAAGGGGGGAAAAGCCAAAAATGGATGTGTTACAACCTACATCTAGTCTGCAATTCTCAGGCAATGTTACAGAGAACTGGAAAAAATCAGATAGAGATTTGAATTGAATTTAACAGCCATAGGTGCAGAGGAGAAAAGTGCTAAAGTGAAAAAAATCAATCTTTTTGCATGTTTTTGGGAAGGAAGCATTGGATATTTATAACAACTTTAAGTTTGAATAAGGTGAAAACATGAAATTATATAAAATACTGACTAAATTTTGAATGTCAAAAAGGAATGAAACCTTTCAGAGAAACCACTTTTTTACATAAATGCAAAAAACTGAAGACACCATGTGACAGATGACCAGAAAGGGTTAAACATCCTGCAAAATAAATTACCCAAATTCAACCCTTAAAGACATGTGGGGAGATAATGTTTGTTTTTTTGTGTATTTATATATGTATGGGTAGTGGTCAACAATGTAATCAACAGTCCCTGTCTATGATGTATTTTGTTAAATCAGAGATCAAAAGAACATCCTAGCATTTAAATTAACTATAAACATGGGATATATCTGTATTCGTCTCTCTTTGAAATGTATAGCAAATCATTGACAAATGGTGGAGGAAGAGTCTTATGTTTATTCGTATAGCTAAGTACTGGTGATAGACTGCCTGATGGATAAATTGCCTTATGTTAATCTGTGTGAATAATTAATTACGATGCTTAGGAAACAAGGTCCTGTTGTTCCCCAAGGGACTCCCAGCTTGTCAAAGAACACCTGAAATTGTCTGCAAACTCCTTGGGTCCTGATCCATTTTATCTCAGATCTGCTTAAGCTTCATCAGGGGAAGTTTGAACCACAAGATGAGATCACAATTAAACTCGTACACCCTGGATATGATATTGGACATTGGATTATAACCTAGGAACAAAATTCTAAAGGAACTCTTTGCAACTATAAAGCTCATCATCTCTGCTATGTATCTGATCCTCAAGAATTGAACTCATCTGTATGTATATTGATCTTTCAACTAGCTCCCTTTTGTTTTTTAATAAATTTTAGTTTAGTTAATAAGAATTGGCTTTAGCGTGTATTTGGGTAAGATCTGGAATATTTGTTAGCCTGGGAGGTAATGTGTCCGTTCTTTTGGGATTGGAAGAACATTTTCTTTTGTATGATGAAATAAGATTTTCAGAAATCTTCATCATATTTGACTTGGGTACCTGGATGGAGGCCTGAGGCTGGGTTACTTTAAGGGAACTGTGTTGTTGATTTCTGGACAACCAGTGAGGTAATAAAGCAGCTGTTTTATGCTGGTTTGGTAAATTTAAGTATTAAAAATATCCATCAGCTTTGGGGATTATCTGCCCCATTCTTTGCAGTTCACCCTAATTGAGTGACCTCAGCTGACCCCCACTGGGACCCCGGTCACACACCATAAAGCAATATGTCACCGAATTAAGGAAACTCAGTAAAACCTGTGACTCTGGTGAGCTGACAGAGTCTCTGGTCAGAAATAGAATCATTTGTGTCATTAAAGATAATGTGGTAAGAGAGGGACTGCTTTCTTGAAGGAGACTTTACATTATAAAAAGCTCTCCAAATATGCATGCCTCATCAAATCCCATCATCTAATTAATTCTCTGCCATTGCAGGAGCTTCAGGCATCGGTGTCACCTTGGTCTGTACTGTCCTGTTTGCGGCACATAACAGTTTCGTCTTCCAAGGACTGAGATGCTTTACTTAAACTAAAGTCTTTGGGCTCAGTAAAGGATTTTTTTTGGAATGGGGTGTGACATTATTGACATAAACTGTGACCGTATAGATCATTATTGCAACCACAGACCTATGGTTGCACCAGTTCTTATACAGAGGAGGCCAAGTGGGGTGTCTGTGGCAAGGTTGTAGTTTACTGGTTATGATTATGCTTTCTGTATGTGTGTATCATTTTTGTAATTGAATTTATGAATATTGGCTATGTAGTTGTTTGATTCTAAGTAGCCTCAGTGAAGCATTTGGTCAGCTTCTTGAGAAAGGGCTATTCTCAGTAAGTGCTCAATCAAGAAACACTTAACTGACAATGGACTTTGGGAGACACCAATCCACATCTGAGCTTTCTTGGGAACGTTCAAACTAACATGTAAACAATGGTGTTGGCCTGCAAAAAGCTGAATTATTCATAGACATGTGACTTGCCCAGGTGACTGAAAACTCCATCTTGCTGAGGGGATTTTATACAGGAAAACAAAGGGGTTTCCGCCCACAAGAGAAAGACTATATAAGCCCCTGGAAACCCCTCCATTTTGTCTTCAGCTGGCTCAAAAGATAGCCTCTCCACCCCAAAGAGATGCCTGAAAGAAACGGAACAAAGGACAGTAACTACAGGGGTAGTCTGCTGGACCCAAACTAGGAAGGAGTCTAGTCTGTCAAAGAAACTTATTGGAACATCTCTGAGGGTGAGATTTACCTGCATTTAGTTTTCTACTGTATTAGGCTTAGACTTGCATGTTTTATTTTATTTTGCTTGGTAATTTACTTTGTTCTGTCTGTTATTACTTGGAACCACTTAAATCATACTTTTTATATTTAATAAAATCACTATTTGCTTATTAATTAACTCAGAACAAGTATTAATACCTGGGGGAGCAAACAACTGTGCTTATCTCTCTGTCAGCGTTATAGAGAGCGAACAATTTATGAGTTTACCCTGTATAAGTTTTATACAGAGTAAAACAGATTTATTTGGGGTTTGTACCCCATTGGAACTGGGTATCTGGATGCTGGAGACAGAGCACTTCTTAAACTGTTTTCAGTTAAGTCTGCAGCTTTTGGGGAACTTGGTTCAGACCTGGATCTGTGTTTACAGCAGGCTAGCATGCCTGGCTCAACAGAAGACCCCAGCTGCCATGGAAAATGGGCTCAGACGTACTTTCAGCACATCAGGTGGCAGTCCCAAGGGGGTTTCTGTGACCCATCCTGTCACAGGAGGGATGTAATGGGCTGTAATGCAGACTATCTGCTCTAATGACTCCCTTCTGGCCTTAAACACTATGAACTTCATATGGCTGTTGTGGACTGTAAGAGGCTACATTAGTATTAGGGATTAAGAATGTACAATATAGGACAGAGTGAATGATAATGACTGGTGACTGGAGACAGTTTTGAAAGAGCAAGTCAAAAGTCAAATCCATGTATTCAGCATTTCCAGTAGTAAAAATAAATAAAGGAAATGGGATCTTAAAAATGAGTTTAGACATTACAATCTAAAAGACAGAAATTTAAAAAATAAAATATGTTGGGAGGGAATCATTTAATTTATGTTTAAATTATTGTTAAGAATTCACAAACTGTGGGTCACACAATAGAAGTGAGCTGGGATGAGCAAGTAGGGATTTGAGCAAAGTACACTGTGATGTCTTTGCAAACCAAAATTGTGAGATCATGTGGGGAAAGGGAGGGTAAGACAAATAAGTGTTGGAAAGGATGATGCTAGTGACGTCAGGCTTTATATGCTTCCTGAGAAAGTAGGCAAGGCAGATCTGACAATTTCCTCACAAAATTGGATACAATCTTAAAATGAACAAAATAAACTTGGAAAGGATAGAGAATTCTACACAAGAAGTCCAACCAGATCATAGGCTGGAGATACTGTTGCAGACTACTGTATTAAAACTTTCTGACTCAAGGGATTTTTTTTTAGAGTAGCACTTGAAAACCCTTCACAGCAGTCTTTTCTTTTCCCCTTGTGACTGGATCCCAACCAAGCAGGCTAATCTCAGGATTAAATTTCAATTACACATATAACCGTGAAGATAGAAGCCATTTTTCTCCAGAAAAGACAAGCATCAGTTATTCAGATAAAAGTAGATTTGGGGGGGGGGAGTAAAAATGACTAACTGAGTGAGGCAGTAAAAATGACTAACTGAGTGTTCCTGCTCTTCTCTCCCCTTCCCCTTCAAACCAGGAAAGATAAATTGGGCATGGGCATCATAGGCAAGGGGAGGCTATGCCTCCCCAAACAGCTTACTGTGGCCCCACCCCCAGGCCAGCTTGCCTCCTGCAGGGACCCGGGGTGGCTGGTGCTGGGCCGCACTGCCTGCCCGACGCGCCAGGGCTGGCCGCCCGAGCACCAGGACTGGGAGCCGCCCAGAGCCCCGGGGTTGGGAGTGTGGCGACCACGCTGCCCAGCCACCTGAGCAACGGGGCTGGGGATGTGGTGACTATGTTGCCCAGAAACCCAGAGCCCCACGCTGCCCAGGGGCTGCAGGCACTGAGGCTGAAGCACACCAGGCTGGAGCCTTGCCCCCCCCCACCCATCCAGTGCTGTGGCCAGGGGGCCACGTTGGGTGTGCTTTGGGTTCCTGCAGGGGAGAGAAAGTTGGGGGGGCAGAAGGGGAGGGGCAGGGCCTCAGGCACAAGGGGAGGGGCTGGGGTTTAGCCTCCCCAGACGGACGGGTCATCAGCCACCCATGAGTATGAGATTTGGCCATTGGACTTTGATTCAGTTTACACACTTTGTTATAGGTACTTTTTTATACCAAGGTTCGGACTTAATTATTTCAAGATTATTCTTCAACTCTATAGATTATGCTTGACTTCTAAACAAATTAGGACAGATTTGCTATTATGTTATTTCATTTTTACACTGGTGAGACTCAAAGTCAATGGAATTACCTGCATGTAACTGAAATAATGCAGTAACAAATCAGGGCCATTATTCTGAATTTAGTTTTCTCTTAGATAATTGCCTTTCAGCAAAGGGAAAGGTAGCATACTCTTGCTACTGTAGTGAAACCGAAGACTTAAAAATAATGTTAACAATTGAAATAAAAACAAGTTCATTGACAATTAGGAAAAATACTGTCTCTGATATTCCTAGTGTAAATTTAGCACCCTGGTGGCCAACATAGAGTCTGCTATGCAGGCAGCTCTGGCCAAGAGAAGGTGTGTGCAGAAATGAAACAGGGAAAGTCCCTTCCACCCCAGGGGCACCTGTTCCAACCCCCCCCCCACACACACACACACACACAGAGTGAGCACACACATACATACACTGGAAAAGTACAATGAATATAGGATAGGGAAATATTTATTTCTGGAGGGATGAAAGGAGAAAAATAACAGGGGGAAATATAGGGAGCAGTAAAACAGAGTTGCATTCAATTCAAGGTGCCACAGGCCCAGTGGTACCACAGTCTGAAAGGACAGACACCGAGCAATGTGTCTGCACACAGATCTCAGGAGTCCTGGGCAAAGTTCCGTCCAGTGGTGAGTCTTTACTGGTGCCAAAGATGACTAGGAGCACCAAGCTTTCCCCAACAAACCCCTCCAGTGCTCTCTTCTGCCGCTCTCTACAAAGCCACACAGAGCGACCATCTCCCCGCATAACTAGCTAACAGCCTCCCTCCTTATTCCTAATGCAAAGTCACAAGCCCCAGTACTCACGGCCACATACAGCTCTGGGCAGCAGTGATCCTGGGTCCAACTCTGGCACAATGCTCAGGCGATTCTCAGGCGATTCCTCCCTGGCACAATGCTCCTCCTGAGTCCTGTCCTGGGGTGTCCCCGATTGGCTGCTCTGTCTCTCCCAGGCTTCAGCCAGGTTCTTGACTGCTTCACTCTGTGAAGGCCTGCTTGCTGCAGCTCTTCTGTCTGGAGCTCCAGACACACACACCCTGTTGCTTACCCCTCTCCCTCTCTGCCCTCCCCCCCCCCACTCCCATCAATAGCTCTTCCTCCTTCTGAAACAATCAACACTTCCCCCCTCAGGAAAATATTTAAAGGGGCCAGGCTCTCTAAACCCTCAAAGGGGTTACACTCTCCACCCCCAGAGAAATAATCCTTGAAGTCCCCAGTCAGGTGGGCAACTTTAGGCCATGGATCGCCAGCAGGAGACCAAGGGCCCCCATTGGTCAAGAATAGTGTTCCCTCTAATATTTTACATCCATGTGCGGTATGAATTTTGTTATGTGCACCAGTATGGAGGTGATGTGTGACTCATCACCTTCATATTGGTGCACATAACAAAATTAATGTGGAGGGGATGGGGCCTAGGGATTTGAAGTGTGGGAGGGGGCTCAGGGCTGGAGCAGAGAGTTGGGGTTTGGCAGGATGTGGGCTCTGACTGGGGATGCAGGCTCTGGGGTGGGGCTGGGAATAAGGTGTGCAGGATGTGGGAGGAGGATCAGGGCTGGGGCAGAGGGTTAGGGTACAGGCTGCCCAGGGGCTGTTGTGGGGAAACAGGACTCCCTGCAGCCCTCTTTCACTGTAGCAGCTTGGGGTCAGGGAAGAGGCACCTCTTCCCAGCTGCGGCATCTCTGGCAGGGCTGGGCCGAGGGAGGGGATCCTCTCTCCCGGCTGCAGCAAGTCTGTGCTAGAGCCAGAGGGGATAGGCGCCTCTCCCCCTGCAGAGACAAGTCCGCACTGTGGCTGGCTGGGAGAGGCGTGTTTTCCCCAGCCGCAGCAGGTCCACACAGGGACCGGCGGGGAGTGGCTCCTCTTCCCCGGCAGAGGCAAGTCCGTTCTGGGGCCAGCGAGGAGAGGCTTCTTTCCCTGCCACACTCCTGAGCCCTTGTGTGGGGCGTAATAGGCAGCTGTGTGGCTGCACAGCTTAGAAGGAACTTAGGTCAGGAGCATCCCCATCATCTAACCCACAGAACCCTGAGGGGCGGAACAAGTTTTCCATGAGATCTAGGTCACTAGGCTCCCCCAAATGAACCTACTTTCCATATTTTTCTAGATATGAGGTTCATCCAGTCCAGAATCCTGTCTGTAACAGTGCCCAGCACCAGAATGTTTCAGAGAAAGGTGTAAGAACCCCACAACATGCATGTGTGGAATAATCTGTCCCCACATTTCGCCTCATCCTGAAGTCTAATAGTTAGTGATCACCATAAAACCTGAAGCATGAGATTTTATATCCATTCTAAAAAGTTGGTTCGTGATAGCTATTACATCTCTGGATATTTTTGTCATCCATATAAAGTCTCCAACTGCTTTTGTGAATTTTGCTGAGATCCTGGCTTTAGCGACATCTTATGGCCACAAGTTCAACTAACTACACATAAGACCTTCTCAATGGTGGTTGCTGAGCACTTTTGGAACTCTGACCACATATCATTCATATAAAATATCACATGTTGAATCATTGTCACATCTAATCAAGCAGTAATTAAAACAGTAAAATGCATTGGCTATTTTAGTTCATTCTTAGTGGGATTTCTAGGAAAGAGGAGAAAATAAAAACACACAATCTTGTGCTAATTAAAATATTAAATACTTTCCTTAAGTCTTTAGTCCATCTTTATTTTAGGCTAAACTACCCTTGATCTCAATATTAAATATAAACAATTGAAACGCACCAACACTTAAGAACATTTTTTAAAAATCCAGGTTGTTTTTGTTCACTAAAAGTTCAACACTTTTGTCACAATAAATATTCTCAAATAGGAACTTAAAGTAGGCATAAGTGCAAATATCTATTGATTATATTAGTTGGCTCAAATTATTTTGTCAGACTATACGTTCAGAACCAAAAAATATAAAGTTAATGCTACACAAAATGAACTGTCCAATTTTTAATACTTTCCACCCCCCAAATTTTGGACAAATCAAATTAAAACAGGCAGAAATAATGATAATGGTTAACAGTAAATTTGTTTCAAGACATCAACATGTAAAATATGATATGACAGAGCAGTGCAACCAAAAAAAAGAGTGATTCATTATTCTAAGTGGGAGGAGTGAAGTGACTAGATTTAGAATATTGAAAAGGTTGTGGTGGGACAACAAAGGTTTGGATGTATCAAAAAGGTATATCTCATTATTAAAACTCTGATAGAAAGTACGCATCCTATTCATGGTTGGGACAGGGGGGAGAAGATGGGTGGAAGAAGAACAGAAAATATCACGTTAATATACTCTTAAAGCAAGATGAGGGGCAAGGAAGGACAATTATAATGTCATGATCTCCATTTTAATGTTTGTAGTCAAAGATAATTAAGAAATGAAACAAATTGATGCCCTTCACAAGAGCAGTATGTTTTAGGTTTTCTTAGATACCTGTAAGATTTTTCATGTACACAATGAAATTATTTTCCCTAACAGATCAAATACCTTGAACTGGACCATTTATGATTTACAGTACTTATCTATAACAGTAGTCATTCAAGATTGGTATATGTAGTATAGGTAGGCCCTAGCGCTGTAAAAACTTAAATAACATGGTTAACTTTATTTACTTCTGTATGCAAAGTGCCTAAAGCTAGGCACATGTATAAATCTGTGTAAGATCAGGCCCTCCCTACTTAAGGAGCTGAATTCCAGGATAGCTTTTTTGGTGTACATACAGCAGAGAGAAAAAGTATCTTCCGAATATATTTTTATGAGCTGGGTTAGATTTGGTTATAGATTGAGTTTAATCTTGTGTGAATGTGTCCTTTATTTAAGATGGGTGTGGCCCCTTAATTGTCTGTAACAATTAAAACAAGGCATAATGGAGTCTGCCCAGAAACTTTTAACATATGGGCAAGTCCCACTGGGCATTGTTCCAACCAGGTCAGTGTGTGCACAGAAAAAAATCTAGTTTTTTGGGGGGAAGAACAGAGAGAGCAAGGGAGAAGCAAAAAACAAAGTCTAGCAGAAGCCTGGGAGTACAGTGCAACTGTGGAAAAAACTAGAAAGAGCTTTTTGGGTTTCATGTTGGCTAAAGAGTTTTAGGCTGTAAACTAAAGCCATGTCTACACTACTCAGTTTTGTTGACAAAATGCAATTTTCGTCGACAAAACAGTTGAGGTGTGTGCATTGCAATGCTCCTCCTGCCAATTTAACTCTCCTGCTACACCAAATAATACAACCACCTCAACGAGAAACAAAGCTTTTTGCAACAAAGTTAGGCCTTTTCTACATTACTGAGTTTTGTCAATAGAAGTCAGCTTTCATCAACAAAACAGTGGAGGTGAACACACTACAATGATCCTTCCGCTGACAAAAAACTCTCCTGCTTTGGAGACTGTCATAAATATAAAGGGAAGGGTAAACCCCTTTAAAATCCCTCCTGGCCAGAGGAAAAATCCTCTTACCTGTAAAGGGTTAAGAAGCTAAAGGTAACCTCGGAGGCACCTGACCAAAATGGCCAATGAGGAGACAAGATACTTTCAAAAGCTGGGAGGAGGGAGAAAAGCAAAGGGTCTGTGTCTGTCTGCATGATGCTTTGGCTGGGGACAGAACAGGAATGGAGTCTTAGAACTTAGTAAGTAATCTAGCTAGATATGTGTTAGATTATGATTTCTTTAAATGGCTGAGAAAATAGCTGTGCTGAACAGAATGAATATTCCTGTCTGTGTGTCTTTTTTGTAACTTAAGGTTTTGCCTAGAGGGATTCTCTATGTTTTGAATCTAATTACCCTGTAAGGTATCTACCATCCTGATTTTACAGAGGTGATTCCTTTACTTCTATTAAAAGTCTTCTTGTAAGAAAACTGAATGCTTTTTCATTGTTCTAAGATCCAAGGGTTTGGGTCTGTGGTCACCTATGCAAATTGGTGAGGATTTTTACCAAACCTTCCCCAGGAAGTGGGGTGCAAGGGTTGGGAGGATTTTGGGGGGTAAGACGTGTCCAAACTACGTTTCCCAGTAAACCCAGATAAAGTTTGGTGGTGGCAGTGGAAATCCAAGGGTAAAATAATTTTGTACCTTGGGGAAGTTTAACGTAAGCTGGTAAAAGTAAGCTTAGGAGGTTTTCATGCAGGTCCCCACATCTGTACTCTAGAGTTCAGAGTGGGGAAGGAACCTTGACAGAAACAAAATAAAACCACCTTGATGAGAGACATAGATCTTTTTGTGGCAAAGTTATAGCAACACTGCACTTGGTTATGTTGCTGTAAATGGTCTTCAGGAGGAGTCCCACAACACCTATCTTGAACACTGATTAAACTCTGCTGCCCTTCACCTAAGTACATAGGCTTCTGCTCCTCCCCTTTAAAAGGCTTGAGAATTTTTGAAATTCAACATCCTGTTTGCTTGGTTTGTAGAGCTTACATACCGCCTTCCCTTCTGAGTATGGCAGCTCCACTCTGCAAGCACTCTCCTGCTTGGAGCACACCTGAGTTGTTAGTTCTGTTTGCACTATGTGGAGAGGAGGCTGTGAAGTACCAGTTCTTGTCCTAATAACTTCACCCTAATAACTTCACCTGTGAGAGACTCATTTGAGAGAGTGCTCCTCAGTGTCATATCTCTTGTAAGAAATGGAAATCTGTGTATTGCTGTTTAATAAATATTTAGTCTTAGAAATACAATGAATCTTGCTTTATTTGTGACTTACATACTGTGGTTGATGCAGAAATTCATACACACTGGCAATCAGCACCTTTGCAGACTACAATTAATGCTCAGGCACCATCATTACAAGGGTCATTCCAGGTACCAAGTAAACAATGCCTGTCTGAATGCATTACCAAAAGACATATTACTGGGGCTCATTATCAAAATGCTGCTTCAAAACCTCTCTGATTCGAATAGCCTCCCGTTGATCCCCTTTAATAGTCCTGGTATCTGGCTGCTCAAAATCAGCCACCAGGTGATCCACATCAGTGCTCCACCCCTGGAGAAACTTTTCCCCCTTTGCTTTACAAATGTTATGTAGAGCACAGCAGACTGCTATGATTCTGGGAATACATTCCTGTTTGAGGTTTAACCTGCTCAGAAGACAGCACGAGAGACCCCTTAATCTGCCAAATGCACATTCAATGGTCACTCTGCACCTGCTGAGCCTGCTTGCTGCTCTCAAGGTTTCTGGTATAAGGTTTCATGAGCCATGAGACTAAAGGGTAGGCGGGGTCTCCCAGTATCAGTATCGTCATTTCCACATCCCCTACTGGAATCTTCTGTTCTGGAAAGAAAGGCCCTACTTGTAGCTTTCTATATAGGCCAGACTTCCTGAAGGTGCACCTTCCTTGACCAGCCTGCATTAATGTCATTGAAACGACCCCAGTGATCTACCTGCACCAGCAATACCATAGAGAAGTAGCCTTTTCTGTTGATGTACTCTGTCACAAAATGGTCAGGGATATGCCAGAATTGGGATATGCAAGCCATCTATTGCCCTGCCACTGTTAGGGAATCCCATTGCTGCAAGCCATCCACTATTTCCCACATATTGTCCAGCATCACGGTCCTTTGTAGGAGGAGGCAAATAATGGCACTGCACACTTGCATACCACAACCCCCACCGCAATCCTATAAGATGGAAGTGTCCAATTTTTGTCCAACTCTAGTATATGTAGAGGATAATTGGAAGATGTTTTCAGTTACCTAAAGCTACTTGTAACTGAGTTATTCAATAGGGTGGCCTCCTTCTTGTGTCAGAGAGCTAACAAAACAGAACAGCACTTTTGAACTAACAAATTTACATTATCTATTTCACTCCCTCCCATCTTTTTCTAATAACTGGTTTAATGGCACCTAGTGTGTTGCCAAATGGCCCATTTTCAAAATGCAGTTATGCTCTTTTGAAGTGACAATGTTTTCTGACATCTTTAGAAGATGGACAAGCTCTCCCCATCAGTGTTTTGTCAGGTATGTCCACTGCTGTCATAAAATCCTGGGTTTAACTTTGGTAGTGGGTGGGAGAAAGGCAGCTTTTATTTTTTCCAATCCTTTCACACTGGTCCAGGGCAAGCACTCTAAGAAAGTGAGTCAAGATGGCTTGCGTTAAACCTTCTAATCACATGAACTGACTCAGCAAGTCAAGGAACCAGAACCAAAAACATTTTATTTATGGATTAGTCATAACAACCAGGTCATCTTGAACACATTACAAACAGTTATCATTAAAAATAATGGAGCCATAAGAACAAAAAGAACAGGAATTTTGAATTTCAATAAAATTGATTGCATTTGTGAATTCAAAATCAGGCACATGTTATGAGAGAAACTTTAAGAAACTTATAGTATGATTTTTTGTCCCGTTCTATTGCCTAAAGCAGGTCATGCTACAGTGGTATGGAAAGGGTCCCTGGGGAAACCAGCATAGGGGTTAAATCAAGTGCCATGCAGAGGTTGGCAAAGGCATCATTTCCAGTTCAGCTGGAGATGTTAAGGTTGCTCTTATGGAAGCACCTTAATAAGGCAGATGGGGGCACATTTGAGTGAATTCTGCTAGCTACCTGGTACCTGGAGATAGGATGATTAGTGATGTAGCATGGAGATCCACTGCCACCTTTCACATGGCAGAGCTATGGGAGAAGTCTTAACAAATTCATTCAATTACAAGAGCAGTGAGGCTGGTCATCGAATGGCCCATTACAGAGCAGTGGGTGCTGTGGTACACGGGGTCGTGGGCAACCTGTCAACTGGCATTCTCAAAAAACTTGGAATCGCCTCCCGGCTGTTATATTTGTCAGTGGGCTAAGTGGTTATCCATATCCACACAGCAGTCTTAACTCAAATTTTGCTGGCTGGGTGGTTGTATTCCAATGGTCCATGCAGCAGTCATGCGGGCACATCACAGGTAACATTCTCATGAATCTAAGTGGCCTTGCTCAGAGCAGCATTCTTACAAGCAGTTTTGGTACTTTCAGAATCAGTGAGCTGATGACTGGGTTATGTAGGAGCACTGTCGAGGTAGGGTCTTGGAACTGGGTGAAGTACACCGGGAGGGGCAAGCAGGGATATTCAACTTGTGATGGTCAATGAATGACTGATCAAGGATACTGGGCAGCATTTGTTATCTTCCAGAAAGGCTGGGACCTTGCTTCTGCCCTATGGAATTTGGTTCTTAGTCATTTGCAATCATCCACCACAACAGTTGTGGTGCAGCTGAGTACAGGGGCAGTTGGCAATTGGGCGTTGGCATTCAAAGCATACAATACGGTGTGCATCTTTGGGTGGTCAATCGCCACTAATGTGTTGTGAGTCCATTCCAGATGTTGGCAGATTGGCCATGGAGGAGGTGGTGTGGATCTGTGGGCACAGGATTGTTTTTCTTATGCACATAGGTGGATGTCCTAGTGGCCTTAAGGGTGGGCAACTGAGGTCAAGTGATGGAGTCAGGCTGCGCTGGCATGGAAGGAGAAACGTTATTAGATCAGCTCATGCCACTGCTGTACGCCAAGGGGCCCATCAGCAGTCACTGTCATGATGTGGCATATGTTGGAGAACACTATTTGGGAATGTTTAAAGGAGTTCAATTACTGCCCAGGACAAGAAAGGACTTGATGCAGATCTGTGTTGTCAGACATGCATTCACGCGGGGTCTGGCTGAGAGCCATAGAGAGCCACCTGAGTGGACAAGGCTCGAGATATTCTAGTGGGGGTGGCCAAATCCCTTCAGGTCATAAAAGGCTCAGCAATTTGGGCATCCTGGGGCACCAAATTATTCAGGGAGAATAGGGTTCCCCGTGAAGCTTTGGAGCCCATTTGTTTTGGCCAATATAAAAGGGAGGAACCAAAGATGTCTGGAAACCTGACTGGGAACCAACTAATTGCTGACGCCTCCTAGTGGCAGATGTCCAGTGCAGGTACTCCATAGGAAAGGTCTACAGTGATCAGATAAATGGCTTGGAAAAGGACTTAAAAAAGAGATGTTTATTAAAGGAACAAATGGGGGGCAATTGGGGACTCCTATGATTGGTATGGCAGGGAACCAACCCCCCATTCTTATAGCCCACCTTAACCCTCCTATGAGGGGGTGGATGGTAAGGTCCCTGTCATGGATTTTCTGGAGGGACCTAAATGGAAGAAAAGGGGGAGCTGGAAAAAGGCCCCCCGGGTAATTACAAAATAAAAATGGGGTTACCTGCACTGTATACTTTTATCTGCCGGGTAATCCCAGACATCTAATAATAAAGTTGCAGCCTAATTAAACCCATGTCAAATGTCTCCTGTCCTTCTTTCAGTATAGCCACATTGTTCTTTTTTCAGCACAAACCTTTGACCAGTGCTGAGAGTATGACCCAAAAAAAAAAAAAAACAGAAAAAAGGCTAGACAAAAAAAGAAGCAAACTTTCTCCCATTCAACCATTAGACTCAACTGCCTCTCCAAGCACTGCCTCTCTGCATAGATGAAAAAGAAACTCTTGGGCTTGTCTTTCCCCTCCTTTCATATTAGAGAATGGGAGGAGAGTGGTAGAGTACTACTCCTTATTCTGCTCCTTCCCATCACAGCCCAGAGTCTCTGCTCCCTCCACAGGAAAAAGAAATTCAGGGTTGAAGCCCTTTGCTACCCCCTACCAAACCAAAGAGCATATGCTATCCAGCTACCAGCTCATATTGGGCCCTGGAGGTGAAGGCAAGTGGCTGCAGATTTGCGGAACAGGGAGGAATGGATATTGCATTAGGAGTGAATGCGTTTGAAGAACTGGAGTGTTGACAAGGGGAAACGAAGAGAGAAGATACATTATAAGGCCTTCTCTACGTTCTAATGTGGTTGCCCATTTACGAATTGTTATGCCCCCGCTGACAGAGGCAGTATGAAGTTAAATGTATTCGTGTTTGAAAGGGTCTTTTAGATCTTTAGATACAAAGTGCTGTAAATGTGCAAGATACTATGCCATATCATGTCACTGATTTATACACAGAACATCCCACTGATTTCAATGGAGCGTTCTGCTTAAAAAACAGTAGCACAATATAGTCTGTTGTTATCTTAGCCTGAAGTGTGACAACAAATGAAATTAAGCCAAAAGAAATTAATCCCCTCTTTTTCTCTGTTAGGATATAAGCACTAGCAAATTTGATAAGTTGCAGAACTGTATTTTTTCCATTATTTGTTTCTAGAGAACCAATTAATTAAGCATATTTTTCTTTATTTTTCAAGGAAATGGTTGTCAGTATATTACTTGCCTTAATTGCATTAGGAAATAATCTGTTCTGGAAAAATGCCATGATATATAAATGCATTAGCCAAGAAGTGCCAAAGAGACTTGTGGAACTGCTTTTCTGCTGCTTTACTAATTGGATGGCAGGGAATATTTCAAAGACTGTTCTCTGCCTTTTAAGTAGAATACACTGATCTAATACAAAAGACTGAAAACTATTGCACATTGCAGTTAATTACAAAGCAGAGTGCAACTATGGTGCTTAAGTGTCTTAAAAATAATGATAAGGAAAAATCATGCTCAAACAGGAATCTGTCATCTTATCTATCACCATGGTATCTGGGCACCTGAGAACATAGCTTCACACAAAGGAAATTCATTATCAAAATATATGGGAAGGGAGGGGAGATTTTGAAAGTTGTTAAGTTTTTGGGGATGTTTTGGAATGTAATTTAAACAGTGGTTTAAACATTAATAAAGTGGCCACGTTTTAAATAGGGCGACATTTACTTCCCCCAAAAAATCTTGAATTAAGTAAGTTAAAACCATTTCCTCCACCCCTTCTTTCTTTTAATATGGTGACATTATAGTGGTGTTTCAATGGTTTTATTCTTTGAGGATTTGGAAGAGATTTTAGGATCTGGGGCTAGACATTCCCCCCACCCCCCACATTTTTGGTTCTGTTGCTGCAGTTGTTTTTCATCATTGATTGTAAATTCAGTTCACAGAATATTCTGATTCTCCTCCTATTTCAGGTTTATGTTCAAGAGGGGATTTCTTGGCACAGACCATTTTTTTTTAAATCCAAGTTGTCCAACTCACCTTGACTATAAATGGAAATTGGGCACTGTAACTGGTTTCGCAAATCCCATCTTAAATCCTTATCTCTGCATGTCTGATCCAAAGCCCATTGAAGTCAAATGGAATTGGGCCCTATAACATTTGTATTATTGTGTTTTAAGGTGGCTTCTTATTCCTTCTCTTCTTATGTCTCCTACAAGAATCTAGACAGTCAAAACTATAGATGAATTCTAAACATACTTAGCTGAATTTACTAGGACACAAAAAGAGATTAGTAAGGTAAGGGATAGTGTTTTCCCCCCATCTTCCAATCCCCTCTGTGATCTCTGGTAACAAATACAGCTTTTGAGATGGGCCAGTTATCGAGAAACCGACCTCTAAACAAAGAGTGATAACTTCAAAAGTTTCACTGGATCAGGGGTTCTCAAACTTCATTGCACCATGACCCCCATCTGACAACAAAAATGACTACATTAACCCAGGAGGCAGACTGAAGCCTGAGCCCCCGAGTCCCGCCACCCCAGGTGTGGGGGCCCAAAGCCTGAGTCGCTGCCCAGGGCAGGGGGGATCTAAAGCTGAAGCCCAAGGGCTTCAGTCCCAGACAGGGGGCCTGCAACATTTGCCCTGCCACCCAGGGATGAAGCCCGAGGGCTTCCGCTTTGGCTCCAGGCAGTAGGGCTTGGGCTTTGGCCCTGGGCCCCAGCAAGTCTAACACCAGCCCTGGCGACCCCAAAACACAGACACAAGACAAGGCTTGAATCAAACTCGAAGCCCATGGAGTTTCCCTGAGGATTGTTACAACAAATCTGGGGGTGGGAGGTGGACACAGAGCATTGCTTCGTGGAGCTGTGTTTGTCTGGGTTTCTGGGAGTGAAAGAATAAAAAACCAGAGAATCTGAGAAAGACGGCAACAAGAAAGCACCAGCCACAGCAGCACTAGTAGTGTGGCCCTGAGGAAAAAGCTTTGGGGCTGAGTACTAGCTGAATGAAGTTTGGAGCTATGAGCAAAGGTTCTATTTCCTGTTGGATTCCTTCTGTGCTCAGAGAAACAGGACTTTGTACATTCTTTGTAAATAAACAGGGTTGTATCCAAGAAAAACCTGACTCCATTATCAGTTTGTTCTCCTAACAGAAACAATCCCTGGAGTCTTGAACTTTGGCTCACCTTTCAGGTCAAAAAGGTTACAGTTTCTAGCTTTTGGAATTTAAACTATAACTCATCATTAACATTGTTTTAAACAACAAGATCCTCAAATCCATAAATACAGATAACTAAGTTTTATGTTTGGCAATAAAAGTTGAGGGCTTTGGATCTCTTCCCCGGCCCCTCTCTTATTTCTTGATGCATCTAATTACTGGTGAGTTATTTTCGGTTCATACATCATATTGTTCCAATACTACAGCAGAATTATTTTCTTAGACTACCAAATTGGAAAGAAATAAAAATGTGATTTTTCATTTCATAATAAGAATGAAAGGATAATATACATATTTACATTTCTGCAATGTCTGGCTAAGGCAGATTAGGCCATGACAGCAAACTCATTTTCATTGCACTGCCTTGACAGCAAAGTCACATATCTGTGTTTGAAACTTTCACAGCAAGACACAATGGGCAGTTGGGAACATGGAGCACCCTCACTGATTTTGCCTTTATTTCATCAAAGTGACAACAAAGTCACATATCTTTAACTTAATTCATACATAGTATTTTATTGTGAAAGGTCTTGACTCTCTTGGCAAACCAGGAATACTCAGGACCAGTTTCATTTCAGAACAAAGCCACAGTGCAACTTGACATTGGACTAAGCTCTTTTGAAAACCTGGCCCTTAATGTTCTCAGGTTATTTTATTGTTATTGAAAAGCCAAAACTATATATCTGTTCTCATTGCCATACACTTGTGCATAGACAGGGGTATTCACTAGAAAAGAGCACTTTATTGGAGCATACGTTTAGTTGACTTATTTGTCTTCAGTCCTTATATGATAACATTATTACTACATAGTTATAGCTTCAGCTCACCCAGGAGGTGTGTATGACAACACATGACTGCACATCATTTATGCTATTGCTTCAAATATTCATAAGTGTTAACTTGTATCATCATGATCAATGCCAGACAATATATCCTAACGTGTTGAAGGGTGAATGCCTAAGGTTAGGGTCTCAAGTCTATGTTTAGGCAGTGAAATAAAATGGATCGGACCTTCAGAAGTCCTGAGCACACAGAAGTCCTAAACAACACCTCTGAAAAATCAGACCTATTCTATTTAGGTGCCTAAGTATGGATTTTCAAGTCTAACTTCAGGCATCCATACATGTAAGTTTTGGCCTTGTAACCATAGTTATATGTAATAAGTGTAATGTTTGGCCTAGAAGTACATTTTGTTAAATTACTTACCAAGGAAACCATCTAAACTACAAGTACAAAATTACAAATACTATGTTTTATTATTCATAGATTCATAGATTCATAGATATTTAGGCCAGAAGGGACCATTATGATCACCTAGTCTGACCTCCTGCACAATGCAGGCCACAGAATTTCACCCACCACTCCTAAAAAAGACCTCACACCTATATCTGTGCTATTGAAGTCCTCAAATTGTAGTTTGAAGACCTCAAGGAGCAGAGAATCCTCCAGCAAGTGACCCGTGCCCCATGCTACAGAGGAAGGCGAAAAACCTCCAGAGCCTTCCAATCTGCCCTGGAGGAAAATTCCTTCCCGACCCCAAATATGGCGATCAGCTAAACCCTGAGCATATGGGCAAGATTCATCAGCCAGATACTACAGAAAATTCTTTCCCGGGTAACTTGGATCTTACCCCATCTAAAAACCCATCACAGGCCATTGGGCCTATTTACCATGAATATTTAATTACCAAAACCATGTTATCCCATCATACCATCTCCTCCATAAACTTATCGAGTTTAATCTTAAAGCAAGATAGATCTTTTGCCCCCACTACTTCCCTCGGAAGGCTATTCCAAAACTTCACTCCTCTGATGGTTAGAAACCTTCGTCTAATTTCTAATCTAAATTTCCTAGTGGCCAGTTTATATCCATTTGTTCTTGTGTCCACATTGGTACTGAGTTTAAATAATTCCTCTCCCTCTCTGGTATTTATCCCTCTGATATATTTATAGAGAGCAATCATATCTCCCCTCAACCTTCTTTTAGTTAGGCTAAACAAGCCAAGCTCCCTGAGTCTCCTTTCATAAGACAAGTTTTCCATTCCTCGGATCATCCCAGTAGCCCTTCTCTGTACCTGTTCACTCATTTTCTTTATGTGTGGGTCTGTTAGTGCTATCTGTTGTAGAATACGTTATTATTGCTGTAATATATAAATTTTGCTATACAATTCAGGACTGTAAATACAGTTTTACTGCAGATCTGAATTTAGCATCTGTCTCGGGCTGCTTAGCATGAAATTTAATTTTTGCTAAACAGCCCAACACAAGGGGAGCGTGAAATATACTGGATGCAGATATTTCCCATTTTACACTGTCTACCTAGTTCACAGCCAAAGGCTAGTCTGCATCAGAGCTCAGCCTCAACAATGTCAAAGAGGTAAAAATCACAAGAAAGAACTTTGTTACATAACACTATGGGCAGTCCTCTCCCAAGCCCCACATTCTTTGCTGTGCATGACTCGGAACAGGAAGGAGCAGCTGAGTACACAATGGGCCAGATTTTCAGACAATACATCTCCCACCAGCTTCTGTTTTTATGCAGGGGAGTGACTGGGTGCCAATCTCTTTTTAAAATCTGGCTAACTCTTGCTTTCCAGTGCCATCGTCAGAGGGATGCCAACTGGGAGATGAGGGCTGTGTGGGGAGTTCTTCTTACAGACTAAGACCAGTGATAAACAGCATGGCCAATTTTTCATTGCCTCACAAACACCTTACCATCCTACGAATTATTATTATTTTTAAAGAAGGACTAATGACTGTGTATTTTGTTATCCAGCTACAAATACTAGCCACATCATAGCCAAACAAATCTAGCACTAATGCATAGACTGTTTCCTGTGACATTATCTGGGGGCAAATCCAGATATCCAGAAGTTCAGGGTAATGCATTCTGGTTCACGTTTTAGATGCGAGTACACAAAATTCCAGCACTGCTGTTATTAAGTTCCAATACGGGGCAGCTTTAAAGCTACATTATGTTCTGTAAGGCCCCAAGGGCTAACATGCATAAACAAACTTTTATAGTTGTCTCTCATAAAAAGTGTTGTTGCAATTAGAGCCTTCCATATCTTTTTCACTGGTCATCATTTTAATATGGTCCCACTTATAAGACTTCTTGTCCATTTCTATCTGAAATGGTGTTAAGAAGATCAGCTCTTCTTATGGACTGCTATGATTTGGAGTAATTTCCCCATCAACACCGTCTCACTTACCACCACACCCATATAGGGCCTCAGGGAGGTCCATTCCTCACTCACCTCTACCCTGCTGTAGGATTGATATTATGGCAGAGGTCTCGGAGGTCTATGCTTACCCACCTCAATCCTAGAACACTTTTTATCAGGGTACCAGACTCTATTTCACCAAACCCTATTCTGCAAAGCTGCCATGAAAGCAAAGGCCAATGTAGGATTGCTGCCTTACCCATCTCTCCTCTCCATTTACACATCCACATCTGGGGTTGCCAGCTCTCATGATTTTATCATAAGTCCCGCAATAAATGTCCTTATTTGGGGAAGCGGGTAGGAGAGTTTCAGGTTGTTAAAAACTTTTGCATGATCTGCCAGTTTCTCTCAAACTTGGTCCTTATTTGAAATAGCCATCATTGCGAGTTACTTTCAGCCAGGTTGTCCTCAGCTAATATTGCTGCCATTGCCCTACACCCTTTGCAGATAGCAGGGAGGCTCCTTTGTCCCATTGTCTCCCACAGGACTGAAGGCAGACTGCCATCTTCTCTGAGGACAATCTCCCAGGCTCTACTGTTTGGTGTAGGAGAAAGTGGAAGACAGACGGCGAATAAGAGGGAAAATACAGTAAATGTTGTTGGGCAAGAGAGTATGAGGGATTATGGGAGATAAGAGACTATTTGGGGCAAGAGAGGAGAGCCTGACAAGGAGAAAGTGTTATTTCCTCTACTTTGGGAAGCGTCCCTATCAGAGCACCAGAAATATGGACCCTAATGTAGGATGTGCAATTAAAGGTTGAATTTTCAACCTGAAATGATTGCATACACATTAAGGAGAGGCCTCATCCCCCTAAAAAGGCTCAAATTCAACCAAACAAATCAAACAAACCTGAAAGCAGACTGAAGTGATGTCTTTTTCTTTTAAATCTCATAATTTTGTGAAGGGAGGGAGAGGTCTGATTAATTAAATTGAAGTGTCTGGCTGTGCTGTGAGTACAAACCAGGATTCCTCCTCAGTTTTGGGGGGGGGGGGGGTTGACTTTCCTTGCCCTACACCTCTCTGTGACTGGCACACATAGCATGCAGATCATTCCACATTGTCATGGCTTTATCACCTTTTCTGAGGACGTGAGCTTCTGCCATACAGCAGGCATATTCACTGGGCTACGTTTCAGTGTACTGAAGGGCATAAATTCAAGAAAGAAGAGACATAACCTACCCCATTCTGTTCTGCTGTGCAGTATGCAAATGATGGAATAAGGTATTCCAAGAGAAGATCAAGAGTACCCATATTTTCAGTCTGTCCTCTAACCCCCTCTAAAAAAGACTAAAATGAAAATGTGAATTTAGAGATTAAATTGATGTCAAATAAAATATGACACTTAGTTATCTAAAACCTCTCCATATTTAAGGCTGTGCTTTTTTCTCTAGAGGATATACTCTGAAGGAGTTTTCCATAATGTAAGTTTTAAATTAACAATTTTACAAACTTTTTTTTTCTCATCACTGTACCCCAGTCATAGAGGGTATGTGGGTGGGGGTTACCTCTTATGTTTCTGGATAGATGAAAATGTCACACAATGAATTTGAAAGTACTTTCCCTCTATTTCAATTTTTATGAGGTTAGTTGCAGGAGGAAACATTTTTGAGGGTATATCAGATGATTTTATATTTTTAGTACAGCTTTCTTTATTGCCTTATGAGAGAAGCTGACAGTTATCCTAGCTCCTTGTTTAGTATATATTATTGCAATATATTTTGAAGGTTGTTTGAAACATTTAATATGAAATAAATGTTTTAAATAAATAATATAATTCCTATTGACTATAATAGGAACAGCAGCAGTCCCAATGTGATTACACACACACACACACACACACAGATTGCATAGCTGTTTTCCCACAAAGACAAGGTAGTAAAGACTGAAGACAAACTACCAGATATTAGTAACCCAGGAGATTTAGTTATGATTAAATTTACATGAAAATTTAGATATTTGAAAGAATGGGAATCTGCAGGTATGTTAGCCAAAACCCATAACTCATGCCACCTTCTTGATACGTATCAGGCAATATCCTTGTACCAGGGATCAACAAGAAGGCAGGAGGGGACAACCTCTCCACTAACTCCATCTACTTCCCAGCTTGGGAAATCATGGCTTGGTTTGCTCTGTTAATGTCTCCTAGTGAAAATACAGTAAATGAAGTTTTTTTCTAGTGATTGGATAAGCATCCAAAACTTTTGAAGTTAGCCATAGTTAATACAAACGTAGTTGAAACTTTTAGATTTCGCCTATCCTTCTCTTTCTCCATTTCTTTCACGCTCATCTTACTTCTTCCCTCTCCAGAGTATACCATGATCTTCTCCCTTTACTGATTACCAAGTCCATCTCTTTTCCATCTTTCAAAGTCTAATCCCAGAATACCCTTACAAAACAAGGCCACAGCTCCTTTTTAACTCATGTTATTTTTTCCAAACACATACTTTCTTCTCTCTAATTTCCCTCCATAAGCATACACACACTTTTTTTTTCTCATAACAACAACAACTTTGCCTGTGGGCATTCCAGGTGAGAGGATGTTGTGGACATTTTGCATGATTGCAACCACCTGCCACTATAGTCCCTTTGTTCTGATTAATTCCAATGGAGTGCATCTATCACTTCTAATAAATGGATTATCTGTTTCTTAAATTTAGCATGATGTGTCCAGCACTATTTATAAAAAGGTATTTTGCAAAAACTGTAATGGTGTTAGAAAATGAAGAAACAGCATCAACTTACAAAGATAATTATTAGCAGTTCTGCATGAGAGTCTAATTACTGTTTTGAAACTTGTGGATTAAAACTGAAAACAACAGCTCCCCTCTTGAGTTCAGAATTATGTGTAGTGTATTCTGTACATGACCCAGTATGTACCAATGCAGTACTAACAAGACATTATCACATTAGTTATTTATGGAAATCTTTCAAATTGTGTGAGAGCTGAAATATGCTCTGATGCTACAAATATTCTGGAAATGTGTAATTTATTAATTAATGCAAATTATTAAATCTTTTGTCAATAAGTTAATGCTTGTACTATTTTAAAAATGCAAAGAATGCCAAATGCAGGATAGTATGTATCATAACTATTGAATCTCATCATCTGAGATTCACCAGTAGAAATGTAAGATCTTTAAAAATGAATTAGATATAGCATTGCATGAAAGTGAGCAGATAGAGACATTAAGAATCCAACAATTAATCTATCTCTGGTTGTGACTCTTTCCTTGTGCCAAGACGCTTCCTCTATGAATATTCTGAATATGATTATTACTGAATAAGGTTCAGTAATTAGCCCGTTGTCCTTTTCTACCTAATTTCTCCACTTTGTTCATGTAGGGCCTATTTTCCGAGATAGTGAGCATCTACAACTTCATTTGAAGTTCATGGGAGCCATGAGTGTTTGCCCTTCTTAAAAATTAAGGCTTTAATCTTCACCTTGAAACTGAAATCCCTTTTTATATTGATGATACTGAACATTGCATGTCTTTTTTGCACCTTTAATAATTCTTTAACTACTTGTCCTTCCTTGGAAAGGAAGTGTGTAACTTTATTATAGTTACTTTCATTCAAATACCTGATACACAGAGATTATATTTCTCTTGGAAAACAAGATCTTTCATTCACTACTCCACCTGTCTCCCCCAATCGGTCTTACATTTGCCTCCTCTTGCTACCATCATTGACCTAAATCTTTGACTATGAACTCCCTTTTTGTTTCCAAACCTTCTGAGTCTGCAAATCTACCTAGTATGACCTCTGCAGTATTGCCTACATTGAACTCCACCTCTGTTAAATCTTACTATTACCTTCATCTTCTCTAACCTGATGATTGCAACTCCCTCCTTTATGGCTTCCTGAAGTCCAGCTCTTGAGGCTGCCCTATGGACAAAATGCCACTTTCAACCTTCTAATTTATATAAATCAGGACACATACATTGACCTCATTTTCATACAATTCAGATTTCAGGATCAATAATAATTCCCTCCCTGTTTTATAAATCCTTCTTAGGACATGCACCATTTCACATGTTCTTTCTCTGTCCTATATATTCCTTCCTCTTCATCTAGTACTGGACTAAATTGTATACAAATGTCCTAAATTTGATCATCTGCTACATATCAGTCTCACCTCTAACCAATAAAACCAAGGTTCTGTGTTGTAAAACCTACACACAGAAATCTAGTTAAAACTAAGAATGCAGGACTATCCATGGACTCTGTCTCCACTATCTCTCCAAAGCAAGTAGCTGATTTCTCTAATTTTCATGTGAAATGCATCACTATTGCTGCATCAGATCATTCCTCCATCTCCCTGTCCTGCACTGTTATTTTCTGAATTCCCCGTTCCAACAGACAAAAATAAAAACTGGTTCTTCCTAAAATGTGTAATGTTGAAGTGCACACTGAACAAAGTTGGCCCCACTTCAGAAGACATACAAATTCCAGCAATATTGCTTTTCTTTTGTATTGTAAATATAGCAGAGTCCCGTTTAAATTTGCCATTAAAAGGTAAATTTAATGGGGAGAAAAAACAAATATACTCAGTCGGAAAAAAAAAGCAGAGCTGAAAATCTCTAAATCTCCCTGAGCACTGGTGCCAACTTGAAAAACAGTCTGCTTGAGGAGTTTATACTACATAGGTTAAAGGCATCTGGATCATGGTGGTGAATCTTGTATTTTTTTCCTCCAACAAAACGGCCTCAAAGCTATCCCCCCCCCCACCCACGTATCTTATTTTCTGTCTTCAATACAGAGTAACATCGTCAATGAAAAATGAGCTTACCAACTCTACAAAGAGGGTGTACTATTTTGAGCACAATTTGTTTGATGAATTTTGTTTTAACATTCTGATCTGTATTTACATTTTCTTTTAATGTCTTAGGTTAAACTAAAAAGTGATTCATATTTTTTAATTTCAAAGACTGTCAGAGAGCTTTTGAGTTGGAGTGAATTAAGAATTACCAAGTTATTCTTCAATTTAGAAATTTTCCTAAAATCCATTGGGAGCAACTTTTGAAAGAAAGCCCTCTAAAATATTTGTACAAGTATTTAGGCATCTAATGCCCATTGAATTAAGCACCTAAATATCTTTGAGGATCTGGGCCTTAATCATAATTAAAATTATTGATACTTCTCCTTTGAGCACTCAATTCCTTCCCTCTCCATTTTTTTCAGTAGATCTTTACTCTGGCCTGCCATGTGGGAGGAAGGAGAAGAAAGCACAAGAAGGTGGTTGTTCGAAAAGCAGGAGGTGGAGCTAAAGTGGCAGAGTAAGTGAATAATAGTTGTGAACAGAAGGGAGTAGTTTGAGGTAAGTGGTTATGTATACTGACAGTGGGCAAACAGGAGGAAACATCAGGCTGGTATTTGTGTAACAATATTTAAATATTAAATTAAGAACATAGAAATTGCCATATGTATATACTGTCTCTGACATTGGCCGATAACAGCTACTTCAAAGAAAAATATAAAACCCCTATAAAGAGTAATTATTACTATCTGGAAGGTTTATTCCTCACTCGAGTCACTTATTGGTTGCCTTTTTCTCTGAAACATAACGCTTGATACATAGGTCAGCTTCCTGGGTGGTTAAAGTTAATTTAAACCCCAGCAGTATGGATGAGAACTTTTGACTAGAATGTTAGGACATTCTTAAAATTTGCCTCATGACTGTTCCTGCCCCACAATCTAGATCCACCAATAAATGTAATAAAACAAAACTCGCCCTAGTTGCACATCACTATGAAAGTCCTTACGTGTTGAGAATTAATCATTCATTCTTACCTCAATGTTTTCTAATCTAATGCAAAACTTTGCTTTACCTGGCTACTTAGGTTCCCTAATAGCTTCATGTGAGGACCTTATCAAAATATTTTGGAAGGTCTAGACAATGTATACCTAGCAGCTTGCCCCACTTCCTCCCATGATTTTGATGATTTCTTCAAGAAATTATAAAATTAGAGAGAAATGAGGCCTTCTCCTCACTTATACAATTTTTAAACTAATGGAAGTCCATTGCCTTCACACTTACAGTGATGTAAGTGAAAGAACCAAGACCACAGTTTTCCTTTACAGATATATGCTGGTTAGTCCCTATCAAATAATATTTCAGCTGAATATTTATCTCATCCCAAATGCTGGTTGCTTCATAAGAGAAAGTTGTTATGCTGAAGAATAAGCATGTGTGTGAAATAACTGTTTCTCCCAGCCCTTTCATTTAACACCAAGAAAATGACAGTCGTCAGTAGCTGCGTCATCTGTTCTGCAGGCAACATTTGAAGCCAACATGATAGATGGATGAAGATATGCCTTGGCAAAAGAGTGGAATTAAACCATAAACTCTAGATTTCAGTCACTTGTAGTGACAGGCCATTTAAAAAGAGACTGATAAAAGATGAAAATATCACTTGTAGGCTAGGGGAAAGAAAAAAACAAAAACCCTACAGGCCTCTGTAGCCAAGTCAGTGTTGTATAAAACCCTGGATTGCTGGAATAAACAAGGACATAACATACAGTATAAATTAGATGAGACTGAAACTTACAGTGAACTTCAAAATAATGCCATCTGATCAGATGCACTTTTGAAGCAGTGCATGGGGACATAACAGCCTTTTTTTAATAAATGGCTGTCTGGAGCAAAGAGCAGATAGCAGCTCAAGAGGTCAAAGCTATGTGCTGGAATAGCTGCCCTGCAGAGCGACTAAAATATTACAGGTTTCAGAGTAACAGCCGTGTTAGTCTGTATTTGCAAAAAGAAAAGGAGTACTTGTGGCACCTTAGAGACACGAAAGCTTATGCTCAAATAAATTGGTTAGTCTCTAAGGTGCCACAAGTACTCCTTTTCTTTTTGTAAAATGTTACAGCAGTGCTCCTGTAATAATTCACCTTGAAGCATCTTAAGGCAGCTGCCTCTTGCAGCTTTAACCATCACACAGCTGCCTCATTGTCTTAGATCTCTTTGATTAGACTCACTGCCAAATACTTCCCCTCTTTCAAATCCTTATCCTCCAGAATTCCTCCTAATTTCTTCATGAACCGAGCTACTCTCCAAAGGCCTTGAGAAGCCACAAGAAGCGGGAGTGGAATGGCAACACTCTGTCTGGTGGAAGGTTGGAGGGCAACTGATCAGGTGCATTTCTGGGAATATCTCACCTAACCACATTTTTGTGATTGCAAGGACTTATGTGGCACCATCTCTCTATGTGGCATTGTCTCTCATGTTCTCTTTCTGTGGCAGATTGTTGAATATCCTGTGATCTGAACTATTTCTTTAAGGAAAGCAAACCAAAAATACATATCAATTGTATATCATGACTTTGGTATCAAATAAGTCAACAATAATTTAAGTTTCTCATTTGCATTGTAACAAAAAGGATGAATTATGGTATTGGACTATTGAAGTAATGGACTCCAGTTAACTGTCTCCTGTTGTGATAGTCTCAGACAGGAATAAGATTAAGCATCTTGTTTATCAGACATATTTATAGATGTGTGTGAGCAGTTTATGCCATTTATGTGAGACTTGAGCTTTTGAAATAACTTGACTTGGATTGACTTTGTTCACACTGAAGTGTACTTAACTAGGTTTCCTTTGTGCATGAAGTGCAATTAGATATATACATGAGCATTACTGATAAGAAGTAGCCTGTAAACTGATAGGCATTTTATAGTTACAGTAGACAAAACCAAGAAGCATAAGAGTTTTATCTTGCATATGTTTGAGTAGCTCACACCAGTGATAAATTAACAAAGAAACAAAAAAAAACAAAAAACCCTCCCCATAGCTATTCTTCTGCAGGGTGGGAGGATGGAAAGAGACATCATACACAGTAAAAGGTTGTACAAAGTTGTTATTAAATGAAGCTAAGAATGTGTGCTATATGATAACATGGTTTGTAACTATAATGAGCTACCCCTGTGCAGGTTATCAGCAGTAGGGACTGAAAGAGAGAACCTCTAAATCTAAGAGCATGAGCCTATACTGCATCAGGAAAGAACCCAGGCTCTTCAGACGGCCTGTTGTTGTTTTTGTTTCTTTTTTTTTTTTTTTTTGATGGGGGGAGAAGCATATTTCACAAAAAGTTTCATTGGCAATATTGAAATGAGACTTTTTCAAATAAAGCATTCTGAAACCAAATATATATAAAAAACAGTTCCAAAATGGAGGGGGGAGGGGAAAGTGAAGAAAAAGTGAAGACAAAAATTAACAGGTGTTAGAAAAGCATGTCTATTTTTTGTTTAGATTTTTTTCAAAAAGTGAAAAATTTTGACCAAAATAATTTGAAACACACACACACAAAATCCAAATGGCATTGTCTATCGAAAATGCTGATTGAAAGTGTTTGATAAGCTATGCTCATCAGTTCAAAAGCTGACACTCCTACAAGTAGTATTTCTCAGCATATCTATAGATTTTTATACATGGACTTGTCACAATTAAAAGATCTGACATTCTATCCAACCACTCCATTACCCAGTGTGGTTTCAGCTTGTTGGGCTAATATCAAGGCACAAGCTACTTGAGTTGATTGGCTTAGAAATTGTCACTTGCTGGGGTCATGACACTAAGTTGACTCAGCAACTGTAGCATAATTGGTGCAGTTAAGGCACAGGGCTGAGATGCCAGCTTAGCTGCTCTGTACTGATGGTATGACATGAAAGCAAATGCTTCTGTGGAGTCATTTGCTCAACAGCTCTAGCTTGTTTGCCTGATGTCAAGAGACCAGGCTTGTCCGAGTTTACTGTGTCAGCTCCTCTAGCTTGTTGGGTTGATGTCAAAGACTATGCCCCTCTGAGGTCACCGGCTCAGAAGTTCCAGTTTGTTAAGCCGACCCCAAGGCACAGACATCTGAAATTACATATTCAGCACCTCTAACTTGGTAGAAGAACATCGAACCGATGTGGAATTACTGGAATAGCAATCCTAGACTAACGAGCTAATATCAAGGTATTGGTTACTGTGCTGTTATTTTCTTGCTGAGCTGGTGTCTAGGACTCACTTTAACTGAAACTAGCCTTCTTTGGTTTCATTTCCTATGGATAAAAGAAAAAAAAAAGAAAAAAATATTTTGAAGGTGGAATAGCTTTACAGGTAAGATAAAAAAGTGACCACCAGCCAGTACTAAAAAGTCAGCGGAATACTTATATATGGACTGAACAATATTAAAGCATATTTCTTGGGGTATAACATGTACCACCACTGGACCCTATTATTTTATGTTGGTCCTCTCACAATAAGCCATAGGTAGGAAATTCACAAACCAGCACTTTGTCAGGAGCGTGACGGGAACTACAAACTGGCAACATATAAAAATATAATTAAAAAAATAAAACCAAAACCCACAACTTATTAAGTATATATTATTTTTTTAAACTAGCTCTGCTCAATGAAAATCTCCACTTTGTTTTTCCTCCTCATCTCATGAAAATGTCTAATTTCAAAAGCAAGATCAGTGACCACATTCTAGTGTCAGGTTTGTTTCATGTATATATTACACATCATATGCAAAATCTTCCTCATTAACAAGGCAGAGACAATTTTTAAAATGGGGGAGGGGCCTGAGTCAAAAAAATAATAGCGGTTGATATTGCTTTAATGAGTAGTTTTGCACCATGATTAAATGTGTCCACTTTTAACAGTGTCACATAAACAGGCTTCTGTATCAAACACATTGTTTCCTTTAATTATTAATGCAATTCCTAAGTCCTTTTTATAGGAGGGGGGAAGAAGGGTGTTATGGTGTAAACTTACCACCAGAGCACCTCCCCTATGTCAGGATACAGCACTACAGAGGTTCATCCTCTCTACACTGCCTTTGTGTCCTAATACCACAATGGTTTGCAGTCACCTTTCAGTCCCCTTCCAGGGTTAATAGAAAATAAATTAAATTTTAACTCAGAATAGCCTCCTTGATGTTAAAGTCCATAATATTAGCACTGGTCCTTCATGAAACCCAATGGTAAATATTGTCAAGTTCAGACTCCTGACCAGACCGGGTTACTTGGGTTAGGTCAGGGAGAGCCTTCCTTCCCTGTCCCAGCTTCAGACAGAACTTGTCTGTAGTAAAATCAGCCAGACCTTTTTATCTGACCTGCTGTGACCTGATTGCCTGCTCACAGCCCTTCTAGGTGCTGGAGGACCAATCTTTCTGGTTCTGCCTGCAGCTGATCATGAGAGGCCTCTCTAGGCAAACCTTGGAGTTCTTAACTCACTGCTCTTCCCTTCCACCCAGGCACTGTCTTTGGGCAGAATCTGCCAAGGTGGTGAGGCCTCTGGGGATAGCAATTGCCTGGGACACTCCTTCACATGGTGCTAACACCCTACTGAGCCTTTATTTATCTCTGCCTTCACAGGTTTGGAAAAGAAGCAAAAATAGATCTGAAGATAAGCAAGTGAGTACTGTTCAGACACATGGTTTAGTGATTACCTCATCTTCAGTCAATGCACACAAAGTCATATGGGCAGTGGCATTGCCCAAGTATCTGGACACTGGCTCTGCTTTTGAATTGCTGGATTTAGGAGTATGCATGCCAAGGGCTAACATAAGCATGGCCACAAATGAAGCAATGTGAAAGTGGACACAAAGTATTCATTCATTCATGACCTCATATCACTGCACATGAGTAACGTTACACAGCTCAACAAAACTACTCATGTATGCAAAATCACTCGTGTGTTTGCAGGACTGGGGCTTCAAAGCAAGTATGTTTTTCATAGACCATTTCCACAGCCTCCAGATGCAATCACCCTGGTACGGTATTTCAAAATATGTATTTTGCCATAGATTGTTCGGGGTGAATACTGGAGAAGTTCAGTTGTTGCATATTGCACATTTTATCCTACATGGAAACTCTTAAAAAAAAACCCCTTTTCTTTGGATATTAGTCTGACTGCTGTGCCAGGACTAGCATCAAAAAGAACCTATTATAGAGGTGTGGTGTTTAGATGCTGCTTGTAATTATTAGAATTGGGAGCACTGGCTGTTGGGAGTTTGAAAGGACAGGAAACAGGAAGAAGGGGGGAAGAGTTGAGAGTCTGGGAGAAAGCTACAGAGGGTGCAGCAGCAGCTTGGTAAAGAGGTTTCCACTTTGAAAATAAAATCCCGTTGAAGCTTGTTAGTACCTTGCCTTGTTGATACAACATTTTGGCGACGAGGATGGATCTTCTGCCTCTGAACCCAGCTACACCCTTTCTGCAAAGCCCAGCTGAGCCTCCAATTGCTTTTACTACCTTGATTCATATGTTTGAGACTTATCTGCTTGCAATCAGTGCTACAGAGATTTCTGAAGTAAGAAAGCGTGCTCTGCTAATCCACTGCCTTTGAGCAGAAGGCCAGCGTATATTTTACACTTTTCCCCTTGCAGATGATAAATACGAGACTGCACTCACTGCATTAAAGAATTTTTTTTTTTGTGCCAAAAGTGAATGTAGTAGCTAATCACTACAGGTTTTGCCAGCATGAGCAGAAACCAGGGGAAACTATAATGCAGTATATTGCTTCCCCGAGGAGTCTGATTGTAATTTGTGACTTTGGGAATATGGCAGATGAGATGATTAGAGACCAGCTCATTGAGAAAACAACCATGCTTCATGTAAGAGAATGCTTACTTCTAGAACCACAACTTACACTAGAAAAAGCAATAACCATTGCTATTCAAATTGAGTCAGCTACAGCTGAAACCAAAATAATGAACATGGATACAGGAAGCACAGTCCAGGCTGTTACTCCTTTGCAGAAATGTTCATTACCACTGCAGACACACAATTGCAAGAGGAAAACTAATGAAAAACCACCAAATCAGCAAATTTAAAATACTGTAAAAGTATGTTTTCACTGTGGATCCCCACAACACCTTGCGAGCTACACAGGATGTCCAGCAAAAGTAGCTCATTGCAATCACTGCAAAAAGATTGGACATTTTGCTAAAGTATGCTACAGTAGCCAGTTCAATCAACAAGTGCATGCAGTTACAATACCTGCTGTTACTGTGCTGAGCATGGACCAAATCACTACTGAACATATTCCAGAACAGATAAAGTGCACTGTAAATGTTTCCGCCATACCTTCAGGCAAACCACACTCTATTCAGCTAGTGTTGGACGCTGGCTATACTACCTGATTCCATCTATCTGCATTACGTTAAAGATGTGCCTCTTACTGAACCCAAACTTCACTTGGTGTGCTATTTGAAAAAACATATTCCAGTACATGGCTGCCTGCCAGCAATAGTTACTTTTGGTGATTGCTGTGTAACTGCAGAGTTCTACATTGTCCACAAAGGCACTCCTATCCTTGGCAGAGATTTATTGGCTGCTATAAAGCTCAGGGTAGTTAATGGACTAATTGATCTTTCTCAGCAAAGCACTCTTGTGGTACACACACCAGTTTCAGCTGGGACCCAACACCAGCCTTGAGGAGAAACTCAGCTATGCTTATGGGTTTCTGCATAAAGTTAAAATGCAGAATAATGTGTTGTAAGACAGAAATTACGGCGCTTACCATTTTCAGTCAGAGAAGCTGTTTCAGAGGAACTTAGAAAACTTGTTCAAGAGGACATTATTGAAGAGATTAACTCCTCGGAATGGGTTTCACCTATAGTTGTGACGCAGAAGAAGGGTGGAAGCATTCGCCTTTGTGTGGACTTAAGGGAGCCAAATAAAGCTATTGTGATTGACAGCCATACTCTTCCTCACATAGAAGAAGTATTTGCAGAACTCCATGGAGCAAAGATGTTTTATACTCTTGATTTGAAGAACGCATACCACCAGGTTATGTTGTATGAAGATAGCCGAGACCTCATAGCATTTATTACACATGAGGGACTATTCCATTTTAAAAGTGTTCCATATGTCTCACATCAGCCCCAAGTACATTCCAAAAAATTATGTCATTGATTTTGAAGAATCAACATGGAGTTCAGTGCTATCTGGATGATATTATTGTGTTTGGAAATACTTCTGAGGAGCATGACAATAACCTGCAGTCTATACTAAACTGCAAATCAGGCCTCAAGCTCAATAGGTCCAAATGCAAATTTACACAAACTGAACTCTCCTTTCTGGAGCATACAATTTCACAGGCTGGACTAAAACCTAATCCGGCTCATATCCTGGCAATTTCAAATGCTCCTCCTCCAACAGATTTGCAAACCTTACATTCCTTCTTGGGTCTTACCTCCTGGTATGCAAAATTCATTCCCAATTATGCTTCTGTCATTGAACCATTACGAGAATTACTATGGGGAAGTTCAACCTTAGTGTGGACAACAGATGCACAAGCTAGTTTTGAAACAGTGAAAGACTTGATTGTACATAGTCCAGTACTTGCACTATTCAGTCCTGCATTGCCCACAATTGTAACTACTGATGCTTCTGATTGTGGACCTGGGGCTGTCCTCACACAACTTCAGGAGGACAACACAGAGAGGGCTGTTGTATTTGCTTCAAGGACACTAAATAATGCTGAGAGGAAATATTCTACAGTCAAACAAGAAGCACTTGCTTGTGTCTGGGCTACTGTAAAATGGAGAACTTACCTGTGGGGCCGCACATTCAAGTTGCGCACAGACCACAGCCCTTTGATGACACTGCTCACCACGAAAGGACTGGGAAGAGCAGGATCTCATATTGCTCGATGGTCTGCAAGACTACTCTCTTTCAATTATGACCTGGAATATAAGCCTGGACACCAAAATGTGGTAGCTGATTGCCTTTCTCGCCTGCCTTTGCCTTCACCAGATGGTCCACCGGAGGATGAGGATGTAGTAGTTGCACTTATTACAAGTACTCTTACTACAGTTACAAAAGAACAATTTCAAGCTGCTTGTTCAGCGTGTCCAATTCAACAAAAACTACGGGAATTTCTGACAAAGAGATGGGCCAGTAACCCTAAAAACCTTGACCCGGTTTTGCTGCCTTATTTTAGAGTTCGGGATGAACTTTCTTTGCTCGATGGCTGTGTGCTACGAGGTACACACTTGCTACTTGTGCCAGAAGAATTACGGTCAAAACTTATACACCTGGCACACGATACTCATCAAGGAATTGTCAGAGCCAAACAATGACTACGGGACCTGTATTGGTGGCCAGGGATAGACTCTCAAACTGAAGCACTCATAAAATCCTGTGTCACTTGCCAAATGCATGATAAGACAGCAGTGACATGTACCCTTCCATTACAGCCTGTCCCTCTTCCTGAATCTGCATGGGGAAAAGTGGCAATTGACATAGTAGGACCCTTTGATACTGCTCCAATTGTCTGTCGTTATGCCATTACCTTAATAGACTATTTCAGTAAATGGCCTGAGGTAGCGTTACATCGCAAATATCTTCTGCTACAGTAATTAAGTTCCTCTCTTCAGTTTTTACCAGGGAAGGTAACCCCAAAGAACTGGTTTCAGATAATGGTAATCAATTTACTTCCCTGGAGTTTGAAACTTTTGAAGCAGAGAGGAACATTTTACACAGAAGGTCACCCCTATACTACCCTCAAGCCAATGGTGAAATCGAACGGTTTAAAAGAAGTTTGAAAGAGAGTTTGCAAATGGCTAAACTGGAAGGGCGATTGTGGATAACCTTCACTACTGATTTCTTGCAAGCATACCAGGCTACACGACATACCACAACGCAAAGATCACCCGCAGAGTTACTGCATGGGAAACAGATGAACACTAAACTGAACATTGCTGGATTGTTAAAGGCACAACTTGAGGCCCCAACTGAGGATGATGTGAGAAAAACAGTTGAACAGAACAGAAAAGTATAAGGCTTTCACAGTCAAGCGGTGAGTGCTAAAGAACCAAAGTTTCAGAGTGGTTCCTTCATTAGAATACGAAAACCTGGAATTTTACGCAAAAGGAACCATAAATTCACAGCTCCTCTTAAAATCATAGATCAGAAGGGACCTTACACCTATCGACTTTCTGATGGGCAGGTATGGAATGCTTCTTATCTTGCACCTAGAAGAGATTATGCCAACACCCAGTCTGCACTGGATGACTTCACCATAGTACCAACACAACAAGACATTGCACTGGAACTGGGGCTTGAGAGACGGCCTGTCAGACCCAGACGACCACCTGTCTGGACTAGAGACTATGTTATGCAGTATCTACAGTGATTTCAGTGTAATGTTTCTGCCAACAGTACAGTGTCTTGTTTCATATTTGTTCCTGTGGTTAGAACAATAATGTTTATTGTAATTGGGACAGTTTCTTAAGAGAGGAGGGAATGTGGTGTTTAGATGTTGCTTGTAATTATTAGAATTGGGAACACTGGCTGTTGGGAGTCTGAAAGAACAGGAAACAGGAAGGAGGCAGGCGGAGTTGAGAGTCTGGGAGAAAGCTATAGAGGGTGCAGCAGCAGCTTGGTAAAGAGGTTTCCACTTTGAAAATAAAGTCCTGTTGAAGCTTGTTAGTACCTTGCCTGGTTGATGCAACAAGAGGCACATGAAAATTGGTGTTCTTTTCCACATTTTCTGCCTGCTGTCATAGGTCTGATACTCATTTATGCAAGATCAGTTAATTTTGTTAGGAATCAGGTTTGGAATATGAACTGTGCACAGCTGGTAAAATAATCTGATTTATCTACTGTAGGAGTTCTTTCCCTCACTGTGGATGTGCATGACACTTATAGTAGCCTTCTTTTTAATGTCAGTCTACTTCCCAGTTTTACTAAGTAATATATTCTTTTATGTCTTTTATTTATTTTGCTATGAATGAGTTAATATATTGCCACTTAGATTCTTTTGGTTTTGGTTTTTGATGGGGGATTAACATGTACTTATTTCTTTTAACAACTTCATTCAGAGAAAATTAAGATGAGATGTTAAATATGTAAATGTTTGGTGTGGGAGTTGGGTAGAAGTACATACCTTTCAAGGGTCCATTTATTAACTGAATTGCATAAAACGTGATGGTACTGAAAATAGAGATTTGAAAACCCAGCATAGTATGATGGTTTGTGCATATATTGAAATATTTTTCTCAAGTGAGGAAATCCTATTTTCTATAATATAAGTTATTGGTTGGTTTGTTTTTAAGATTCACTTTGTAACACAAAACATAGTTGCCTAATAAAAGTGAAGTCTGCTTACAAGGAAGGTGTGCTACAGAATAGTTCTCCAGAAAGTGTAGAGAGGTCACACTTCCTGCATACTCCTCCTGTCTTCTGCGGCTTTCCTCTGATTCAATTTCTTCTGGAGCCAGAAGCAAGAAAGCTTACAACAGGGCAGTTTCTGGCTCCTCACTGAGTTATTTTAGCTACCCTGAATAAGAGCTGTCTAGAGCACCTTGATTTCCTAGGTGGTCTCCCAACCAAGTATATTCAGCCTAGTAGAAAATTTCCTTAAAAAACAAAGGGTTAATTTTGACATCAATATGCTTGTTATAAAGATACTACAAGTGAAAGGACAAAAACTAAGAAACTAAACTGGCACCGGAATATGAACTCAGGAGGTCTGGGAGAAGATTCTCAAATGGAGTAAACTGGCATTGCTGTATTGAAGTCAGTGGAGCTATGCAGGTTTACACCACCTGAGGTGGCTGCTCAGGGAATGGTGCTTGCCAGACTCAGAGTATTCTTTCATACTTCTGACTCCTGTGAAGCACCTAACAAGATATCCATGTTTATTATGTAGCTAAGTGAACTATGCACATAGGGATGGCACAGCCTACCTTCCCAACAAATGTTGGGTAAAGTGCTAAAAAATTAATCCCAAAGCTAATGACTCAGCCAAGGAACTTTATTTAACCCTTAGTGAACCTCTCTCATTCTTAGTTACCTCATCTAAAATTTGTTAAAGTTTTTTCTGTTTGTAGCTCCGAAGGCACTTAACAAAAAGTGAATAAGTATTATCAGCTTTAGCTTACAATTTAAAACAGAGATCAGAGACAATTTGTATCAGAGGGACTGTGTTCTAGAGAATGCCTACCAATTGACAAATCAAGGTAGTATTTTCACATACTTCCTATATAACCTTTACCAAGTCACTTACATTCTTTGGGCCAGACCCCCATTTAGAATAAAATCAGTATAACCATAACAATATGTTAGGTTATAGATATTCAGGTCTGTCTGTAAAGGCCTATACGCTAAGAATTCTTATCACTTGACTAGTTATAGAGGTATAAAAGAAAGAATCAAAATCAGTGTCTGCCGGTGTAAGGTCCTTCTCTTACTGTGACAGTCTGAGGCTCTGTTCTTAGGCTAGGGCCTTTGGCTAAGCAACAGAGGCAGCCATAATCTGGGAAGCGACCGGTCAGATCCTCACATTCCAAACTAGTCACATTGAAAGAAGGTGCTATTGGGCTGTTAGGAATACAATCCTGTCCTGATAGTGCCTATCACCTCCAGAGAAAGGGAAGTGCCTAAAAAATGTAAAAGGAAACTTAGTTTGATAGCATCCTGTCTGTCAAAAACTCACTTATCAATAGCTGGGATGTGAAATCCTCACTTCTGTATTGTTTTGTCATTATAGTTCCCACTTTGCTATTGTTTGTCTGTATAATCTCTGTCCGGTTCTGTGATTGTTTCTGTCTGCTATGTAATTAATTTTGCTGGGTGTAAACTAATTAAGGCGGTGGGATATAATTGGTTACATAATCATGTTACAATATGTTAGGATTGGTTAGTTAAATTTCAGGAAAATGATTGGTTAAGTTATAGCTAAGCAGAACTCAAGTTTTACTATATAGTCTGTAGTCAATCAGGAAGTGTGTGGGTGGGTGAAATGGGAATAGGGAATGGGGGTAAGGAAATTGGAATCATGTTTGGCTAAGGGCAGGAATGGGAACAGGGACACAGGTGTAAGGCTCTGTGGTGTCAGAGCTGGGAAGGGGGACACTAAGGAAGGAAACTGGAATCATGCTTGCTGGAAGTTCACCCCAATAAACATTGAATTGTTTGCACCTTTGGACTTTGGGTATTGTTGCTCTCTGTTCATGCGAGAAGGACCAGGGAAGTAAGTGGGTGAAGGAATAAGCCCCCTAACACAATATGTCAGTTTATACAAGAAAAGGATTTGTCCCAGTTACTCTATTCCTGAGTCACCCCATGTGGCAAATGGAGCTGTGAACATTCTGTGTAGGCCAAACGTGCATTTGAAAGCGTATTCATAAGGAGGAGGAGAGTAGAGGAATCTTTTTGCCAGATCTCAGTGTCCTTTCACTTTTGAAGAATGGTCCTGACTGGTTTAGAGGTCAACTGCCAAAACCCTTCCCCTTTCCCCAGCTCCTTGAATATTAATGAAAGATTGAGAGATTTTTTAAAGAGAGTATACAAAAAGGCACAGAAAACTCACAGTATGTAACTGCACTGTTAAGAAAAGCAATCAAGACAAGAACCAACTACACTTGTCAGTTGCATTGTACGTCTATGAGGAGTTAAAGTGTGCCAGCTGTACGGTCTGTCCACAGCTGTTGTCATCTGAATCTTTGTACAACATCCATATTCTCTCCAACATTTACAATGCAGACAGAGTTGATCAAAATTGCTGCAGCGTAGAACAGCAGTAGTATAATAGCTTAGTTTTAAGCCATGCATAAGGAAACCTATTCCAGAAATAATTCTTCACATAATGCTTCAGACTGCACAGATGTCCATGTCTGATCTAGCTCAACATAATTAAGAGGAAAATGCTGACAGAAGCAGAGGAGACTCAGTACCTAATAAAGCAGAAAAAGCATGTGGAGGAGGTTAAACTGGCACTTTTTGGGGAAGGGAACATGTGTAAGTAGAATGTGTTAGCATCTGTATAGTTCCCCTAAGCACTAGAGGAGCCAGGTTATGTTTTGGCAGGGCTGTCACAGTAAACTGAAGCAAACAAACCATGAATATCATCAGCTGGTAAGTGCTGGAACATGCTTTTCTCCAGAATCGTTGATTATTCTAATATTTGCTACATGAATGCCTGTGTCATCAGAATAAACACATTGAAAATAGATGGCAGTAAACTATTCAATAAAACAAGTCCCAGTCTGAGCCTAAATGCTGAAATTTAAATCAGAGCTTTATGAAAAAATGTTTGGATTGATTCTGTAAGTATCACACCTTCACAGTGGTGCAAGTATCGTGGTACGGTATGGTATGCCGTACTAGTAAGATATTTATAGCCGGTACTACATACCAGAAAGAAACAGAAGGAGCAGAACATGGGGTTGCTGGGTGGCCCCATGCCGGCAGCTCCTCCAGCATGGCTGTATCAGCTCCAGCTGCAGCCCCAGCCCTTCAATGCAGCTGCGTCTCCTGTCTGGGGTCTGTATAGCAGCACCACTAGAGGACAGGGCTGGGGGCGGGGCTGGGGACAGTACAGCCGTGCTGGAGAAGCTGCCAGCGTGGGGCCAGCCCGTGTCCCCATGTTCTGCTCCTTTCACCGCTGCGGTTCCAGAGAGCCCTGCAGTTCAGAAGTGTCAGATGCAGCGGGAGGAGGTCAGAGCCCCCCGCCATCCAGGTAACGTGGGATGGATCATGGGGAGGGGAGAGGGAGAGGGCAGGGGACCTGAGCTAGGGGCAGGGCAGGGAGGAGTCACATGGAGGAAGGTCACCTGCCCCTCCTTTAGCTGGTGCTCCCCCTTTGTGCCTCTCCCATGAATGCAGCATACTGGTAAGAAATTAATTCTACTTGCACCACTGCACCCTCACCGTATACAAGGACTGTTCTGTCCCTATCTTTTACTCCTATCTTTGCTCATGTCCCAGCAGAACTACTGCAGGGTTTCAGCAGGTCTGCCAATCACTACATAGCTGGCTCCTATGATGAAGTATTATGGGTCATAGGGGGTAGTGCCTTCTGGAACACTTCTGACCTGGGAAACCTAGTAAGCTGTAATTTAAAGAAGCCAGCTATTTCAGCAGGGACTCTATGCCCTAACAAGACCTTGCATCATGACTTGTGAGGCTATTATTTATGGTTTCTCTGAGAACTGCTTGTGGAGGTAAACCTCTGCACAGAACTCCCTCTCCCATACAAAAAGTGGGTCCAGCCACTGCAATGACATAGTCTCTCCCTTCCTTTCAGTCCCACAGAGTAGGTGAGGGTTAGGGCTGGGGAGACAAAGCACCTGCACTCAGCAGATCTCAAAGCAGAAGTGTAATGCAGCATATATTGTGTTTCTTCACTCTTATCTCCTCTCAGTCTCTCATTTGGGATCCCCTATCAAAGCGGTCACAGGACAGCTGTCAGCTAGAGACGTCCGACAGCCATATTACCAGGGATCAGGCACCTTTGTAGACACAGAGCCAGAGTGGAAGCACCAGGACTCTCACTATCCTCTAGGGTCCATGCAGAGAAAGGATTGGCCTTAGCCTGCAACACAGAAAACCCAGGTTCAGTTCCCTGTTCTCTCATAGATGACTTGTTTGACCTTGGACAAGTTACTTATTCTCTCTGGCTCAGATACTAAAAAGCATTTAGGCACCTAGCTTTCATTGAAATCCAGGACTCCATGCCTCAGTTCACCCTCTGTACAAATGGTGATAAAAAGCCCTCTCTTATTTCACAAGGATCTTGTGAGGATAGATACTATTATTTGCCAAGGTAGCACTTAGGAAACTAATGTGTAAATACATAACATGAAGACCGTCCCTGCCCAGAGGGGCTTATAATTTAACTAAATGGCAGGTATGACAAAATGACACTATTAACTGTAGTCTTCCAAGGTTTTATATTAGTGTGCAAGCAAATGTTCTGATGTCTGATGGTGTTAGTTTTGGGTTATACACAGCTCCTTTGCCCAGAAATTTGTCAGTAGGAGACCTTACTTTCTGTCTTGGTCTCTGAAGTCAATTACTGGGGCAGAATTACTGCCTAGGAACTGAACACTGGGGATGTGATAAGAGTCCTGAAATAAAAGTTTGTCCTGCATGCTGTTTTTGGACACTTCTGTTCAAGGATACTGCACGTGTGTAAATAAAACAAGTTACGCTTAATATATACCCAGGCTCCACATCACTAATTTCTCTTCCAGTGTGAAGCCAAACTGCAGGGTAACAGATATCTGCTACCCTGCTTGGCAGAGGAAGTGCTCAGATATTATGGAAATGGGAGTCACATGATTACCCAAGACAGACAGAAGTCTGCACTGTTTGTGTACTTGCTATAGAGCCTCTTCCATTGCCAGAAGAAAGTCAAACATCCTCCTTCCATCTAACTGAACAATTGGAGAGTTTTTTTTCACTTCAAATAGATATTTAATTTTCCCTTAGCATCCTGTCACAAGTTTTCCCAGGGTCCAGTTGCTTCCTCCTATGATTTATTTATATCCTTATTCAGTTTTTATGGAAATCCAGATACATGTGAACTGGAGGCTAATCAAGAAAACACTTAATTGGGATTTGTTCCTGAGAAATGATTTAACTGAATGATAGTGAACGGTAAAGACTGTTGCTCACTCAGGATACTATTAGCATAAATTCAGCATAACAGAAGCACATTCAGCCATGTATTAATGGTCGAAAACAAATATTTATTTTTCTGCACATCTCTAAGACAGGGACATGTCAATGCTAGCTTTCTTTGCCAATAAACATATCAGTGCTGCACATCTCTAAGACAGGGACATGTCAATGCTGTCTTTGCCAATAAAGATAACCATTAGAAAGATGTTTAATCTCTTTTGTATTTGACTTTTAAATGAAGTAAGCAATGAGAGTAGACAAGAAGCTGGAATGGTTCAGGACAAAGATGCAAATCACCAGTTTTTGTCCAACTTCATACTGGAAGCAGGAATAGATGTAGCACTGAGATATGAAATCGGAGGAGTCATATTATCTGGTAGGACATTGCATAATGATTTCCAGAGAATAACTGAAAAGGTAGACCAAGAAAGCAAGAAAATTCTGCACAGAGAAAACAAAAATTATGGCATTTGTAAGACAAGCAAAAGTAGTAAAGATCAACATAAAAGACAAACAACTGGAACAATTAGAGAGAAAAAGTGTCGCCCTGGAGGACTAGTGTCAAAGAATGAGAATTGTGAAGATTATCTAAAAAGAAGAATCAGAATATCCACAACTGCCTTTATAAAACTCTGCAAGATCTGGAAGGCTAAAGGCATTTCAAAAACAATAAAAGTCAGCATGTATAAGTGCCTTGCAGATACTGCTGTATTGGTTGGAAAGCTGAAATATAAGGAAAACTGATGAATTTAAGATCTCACCGGCAGAAATGAACTGGCAGAGGGGAATGCTGACAGTATCTAGGCTATAGAAAATATTCAAGAAATATGACTGCTATGGTTTGGACATGCATGAAGAATGGACCCAGAAAGGATACCATACATGAGAATACATGCTAGAGCACAGGGAACTAGAAATAGAAGACAACCAAGGATGCCTTGGATAGACATGGTGAAGAATGGTGTAGAACAAAAAGGTTTACAGATGAACAAAGTCATAAAACTGGTGCAAGACAGAAAATGAGGGGGAGAATTCAGTTGGCCCCATTGTTGCTATTTAGCTGATGGATGGGAATCAAAGACAAAGAAGAAAGTAATAATTAGCCAGTCTAAACGCAAGATTGCTGATTTATCTAAAGTGTTGTAAACTGAAATAGTTTATTCTTTGGTTCACTAGCTATCCAATTTAATTTTGATTACTGCAATACGTTTTCATCCACTAATTCATTCAAACCTCTTCTTGAAATACAGTATGACCTTTAATATTAGCCATTATAATTCAATAGATGGAAAGAATGTATGCAATACTAATATACAATATTATATTAATGACTTGAAGGAGTGAAAATTCTGTTCTACAGACATTGTTAAATGTCATACTCAGATAATTCTAGAAAGCTGTTTCATGCAATTTATAATGCAAGCACTTAGAAAACAAACTTCAAAATAAGAACAGAAAAGATAGGATTTTCAAAAAGATTTAGCACTGTGCTCCCTGTGAAGTTAAAGATTCCCATCTCAAAGCTACTGTCTATGAGAAAGTGTTAAAGAGAAATGTTTGGAAAAAAGCAGAGAGAGAGAGAAGCTGCTTTTTCCATTTGCTAAGGATGCCACATATAAGACCTGTTTTTACTTAAAGTCTTTGTTGCAGGAAGAACACTAAGCAAGCACAAGTAATGCTATAGCTCAATTAATTAGTAGGGGGCAGGTGGTGGTCTGGGGTAAGAAGTCTGTGCAGCTCATTCTTCTGGGTCTGTGTTAGTGTTCTATACTAATTTCATCACATAAATTGAAGGCTGCTTTCCTGATTTCTTGTTTTCAGGTAGCCTACCTTGTTGAACAGTTAATATATTTTAGCTAATTTAGGTTATTAGCTAAGTTTTAATATATATAGCTGCAGAATGAAATATGTTTACATAACTGAGATAACAGGTGACAGTATTTGCCTGTTCACCTTCAGAGTTTCAGCATCTTGGATTTTGCATCAAGATGGTAATTTTGGGAATAAAGCTAGTTACTAGGCAAAATTATAAACTTGCTTTTGAGATATACAGTGTAATTGAATCATTATATATATGTTATATTAAGTCATGGGAGGAAATCTGAATAACCAAATAGTCATACAGATAAATATAAATGTAAAAGTAAATTTCTCTTTACATGGTGAAAATAATATAGTTTGAATTTGCATTTGATCAGGGTTTTTGTAAAGTAGAAAGATCAGTGGGAGTTTGCCATTCCTGCAATCCCTTATATACATATATTTAACAGAAAGTACTTGAGCAGTCCCACTGACTGTACATGTCTTTAATGTTAATTATCATGTGTATAAGACTTTGAAAAATTCTGCTTGAAAGGAAGTTACATTTCAGAGCATTATTTATTTACTGAGATTGGGATTTCTAAAGGACCCTAGGAGATTTGGACCTTAGACCTTCTTTAAAAATTCCTGCCCAAAAGCTTTGTCTCTGACATTTAAACATGTTATATGTGAAACTAGATATTTTTTAAAAATGCTCTAAGATCCCCCACTCACCAACTAGTTGCAAAAGTAATTGGTTCAGGGAAGAGAACTAATATAATAAAGTACTGTTATGGTGGGTTGAAATATGTAAAAATGTGGATTGCTTCCAGTGTTTCTATACTGCAAGATACTTGGGGGCAAAGAGTACTCAAAGAGATGCAAATAAGATTCAAGTAAAATCAAACATTCACCCTTGTTTAATGAACTATAAATAACTGCATTACAACTGTGAATTTTACTTAGAATATTTTCAGTACTGAAACAGTACTACAATGGAAGGATAGGATTCTATAGACCCAATCGTGCAACTCTTAATGCTGGTGATTAGTATGTGCTCACAGTGCAAGTGCAACAAGTTTATTTGCATTCATTAGTCCAAAGGACTACTTGTTTGACCACATATTACACTCTAATAAGTCTTGACTGCAGAATTTGAGCTTATGCACAAAGAGTTTTAGTATTTTTAAAATGTATAGGTTCAAGACTGGTGCCATTACTTTAAAATGCAACTGGTGGCTCCAATTCTGTAAACTGTCACCTGTTAGCAAGCCCTGTATTCATCAGGAACAGTAATGAATCACTGAAATCAATACTGGGGGTTTTGACATCAGTTTGGGTGCAGGAATCCACCTGCAGCTAGTTGGATTAGGGGTCATCTTCTGCTGATCATCAGAACCCTGGTCTCATGGGACCCCGGTAACGAGTGAGTGCTGAGAGAATGTGGAGCTGGTCAATGCTACACTCAGCTGATGTGGCAACTCATGATGTTGGACGCCATCAGGCAGTCGAGGGACATCTACATAGAACACATCACCGGAAATTGGCAATATCAGGAGAAATGAGCTGGAGTATCAATGAGAAGTGCAGTTGGGAAAGTAACTCAAATACTTTTCTGATTAACTGTTTTTTCTCTAAATGGGCAACCTATCCTAAATACTCACTAATTGAGAGACAATCTTTACTCATTGATATATTTTGCTTTCCACCACCAACATTCTGTGTAAGTTTTTTCATGAGTAATGTACTCAAATGCATGGAGCTAAATATCTAAACTGTATTCTTAAATTCATTCACCTAAATTTGGGTTATTGCTGATTATGCACTATATGTATCATAGAATCACAGAATATCAGTGTTGGAAGGGACCTCAGGAGGTCATCTAGTCCAACCCCCTGCTCAAAGCAGGAGTGATCCCCAATTAAATCATCCCAGCCAGGGCTTTGTCAAGCCTGACCTTAAAATCTTCTAAGGAAGCAGATTCCACCACCTTCCTAGGTAACGCATTCCAGTGTTTCACCACCCTCCTAGTGAAAAAGTTTTTTCCTAATATCCAACCTAAATCTCCCCCACTGCAACTTGACTTTAAAAGTATCTTATGACTTTAAAAACAAACTTTGCATTTGTGGATAACCTAAGCACTATACCCAAATGTATAGACACTCTTTTCTCAGCCTATCTATTATATAACTTTTAACATTAGCTTTAATTTTTTTTTTTAATTTCTAACCAGTTTAAGCAAGAATTTACTTATTGGAAGTCTAACAAAACCTGTTCTCCTTCAGGATCCAGCCCTCTTTGCCAATGAGAGAGTTTCAGATGTCCTCTGAAGATTGTGTCAGTTATCTGAATTTCACAAAATTGTTCTTTTAAAAAACAACAACAACTGACTTTACAAAAAGAAAAACAAAAAAAGAGAATACCACATCATTACTCTAATTTTTTCACAAATATGTATTTCTATTTTCTGTACTTCTGAAATTATGATTAAGTCCTGAAATCTTGGTCATTATACAAGACAAGTATTATTAATCTCAATTCAAGGAGAACCCCTTTCCATAGAACCTGTCTAAGAATTATTGAAGGTGCTGAAACATCCAGCAGACACTAGAGTTACATCATACATTTTTCCTAGGTTTCCTCTGCATTGATTTATGAGACTGGAATTTGTCTGTTCCACTTTCCTCTGGCCACATATGGAAGACAGAGAACACCAGTATCCTATTCACTCTGTAGTGCATACATGAGAAGTTCAAATTTTCATACCAGTGGAAAGGTTTTCTGAGATTTAGAGCCATAACTTGACTGCACATTAAATGCAGGGAGCTTTAAAGGATAACATGCCTTCACAATATTTATAAAAGTGAAAATGTTGGTTAAAATAAGAAGGACCCCCTGCTGACAGAAATAAGCTATTTCAAAAGAAAATTGTTGTAAACATATTATTACAGCTGGCAGTCCATGGATACACATAACAATTATTCCAATGGTATGTGTAAATATATACAATGGTTTCCAGGGGTGAAGACAGACCTGTTTTGGGTTCTATAGGTAATTATTCAAAGGTTCTCACGTGCTCTTCAGACACAAGTAAAATTTGAAGACAAAAACATAGTCCTTCATAGTTTAGTGTGTTTTATTTATGAAATATGTCATTTGATGTGTTTATTATTTTCTTATGTTATGCAAAACTATGGCCAAGATTGCATATATGTTGGGAGCCACTGAGAGTCATCTAGTTCCAATCTTTATGGGGGAAAATCTTATTAGGGAGCAGAAAAACTGTCTGCCCTCTTAAATATAGTGGTGTGTAGGTGCCATTACCTCAAATGGCCCTTTAAGATTTTTGGGGGTTTTCGTGTATTCAGAGACTTTGGAAATAAGGTGTTTGATAGAGAGGAAGCTATCCCAGGAACAAGTAGTGTTTGGGGCGAAAAAAAGTCAGCTACTCTTTCTTCAAGGGCCTGGGGCCAGGATCATGGAGAATGGGTGAAGTAAGGATCCCTTCACCCAATCAATTGAGGACGAGCTGGTAGACGGAGACGAGCACATATGCTACACCCTCCCTTATAGCAGGGCGAACACCAACAGGAGATGATCTGACCGCTAAGCCTTCCTAGTCTGAGTATGAAAGACTATTTGGTGGTGTGTGTATTTGATGCAGGGGCGGGAGGGGGATAAGAAATACCCACCTGCTGAAGTGAAGAAACAGATTGACAGAGCCAGAAGAGTACCCAGAAGTCACCTAGTATAGGACAGGCCCAACAAAGAAAATAACAGAACGCCACTAGCAATCACCTTCAGCCCCCAACTAAAACCTCTCCAACGCATCATCAAGGATCTACAACCTATCCTGAAGGCGACCCATCACTCTCACAGATCTTGGAAGACAGGCCAGTCCTTGCTTAGAGACAGCCCCCCAACCTGAAGCAAATACTCACCAGCAACCACACGACAAAAACACTAACCCAGGAACCTATCCTTGCAACAAAGCCTGTTGCCAACTGTGTCCACATATCTATTCAGGGGACACCATCACAGGGCCAAATCACATCAGCCACACTATCAGAGGCTTGTTCACTTGTACATCTACCAATGTGATATATGCCAGCATGTGCCAGCAATGCCCCTCTGCCATGTACATTGGTCAAACTGGACAGTCTCTACGTAAAAGAATAAATGGACACAAATCAGACATCAAGAATTATAACATTCAAAAACGAGTTGGAGAACGCTTCAATCTCTCTGGTCACTCTATTACAGACCTAAAAGTGGCAATTCTTCAACAAAAAAACTTCAAAAACAGACTCCAACGAGAGACTGCTGAATTGGAATTAATTTGCAAACTGGATACAATTAACTTAGGCTTGAATAGAGACTGGGAGTGGATGGGTCATTATACAAAGTAAAACTATTTCCCCATGTTTATCTCCCCCTCCCACTCCCCACTGTTCCTCAGATGTTCTTGTCAACTACTGGAAATGACCACCTTGATTATCACTACAAAAGGTCCCCCCGCTCCCCGCGCTCTCCTGCTGGTAATAGCTCACCTTACCTGATCACTCTCGTTACAGTGTATATGGTAACACCCATCGTTTCATGTTCTCTGTGTATATAAATCTCCCCACTGTATTTTCCACTAAATGCATCTGATGAAGTGAGCTGTAGCTCACGAAAGCTTATGCTCAGATAAATGTGTTCGTCTCTAAGGTGTCATAAGTACTACTTTTCTTTTTGTGAATACAGACGAACATGGCTGCTACTCTGAAACCTGAAATAAAATCACTGAGTGGCTCTTCATTGATTCACAGGTCTTTGGATATGGCCCATAATCATCAAGCAAGCTATTTGTCCAGGAAATTTAGACATAGTTAAATTGGGGCATAACAAATTATGCTGCATCTTTCCTAATAAGGGAACAGGTTATTAAAGTATGCCTTCATGATGTGTGTTTGATTTGGAGTTAGAGCCTGATCTCCTAGAGGGGAAGACATGATAAGCACCATCTCTTGATGTTTAAAATAGCACTGATGTTTGTTTAATTACATTGGAATTGTACCTTTCAAATATTCTTTTTCCCTTTGTAAACTTACTTAATGACTACTGACAGTGGGGATTAAACGTCAAATATTACATTTTTACCCTCTAAGTTTAACATTATATAGCAGCTTTAAAAATCACATACCTACAGTTGGTATCAGGAGCACATCAATAACTACTAGGACTCTATATTTGGCTTACTATTATTATTATTATTATCTTTCCTGGGGATGTATCATTGGCCCTACGTTCTCAGTGCAACTGAATAAAAAATAATTCTTGTCCTTTTCAAAGAAAAATGTTTAATTCTTCTTTCAGCTCTAGTCCTGATGAACACCTAATATAAAGACATTTATTTGATTAGAACTAGCTGAAATGGCCATATGTTTGAAACATCCACCAGAATAATTGGCCCATGGATAGCAATAACACACAGACTGTCTTGAAATATCCAGCATCATTTTCAAGTTTAAGGTACTCTGTCATCTCATAATTTCCCTATGGACCTTCCTAGAATTCTGACTTATTAGTGCACATCATTGGTGAAATTATTCTTGTTGACATTTTTTCCATCAGATATCTTCTCATTAAAAGTAGTCCAAAAAAACGTGGCTTACAAACCCAAATGGAATGTTACTTTAATTGAAAATTAGAGTCTAGGTACACATTTTTCTGCCGGTATACTAGTCTATATTTAATTATTTTCAAAACAGTTTTAATAGTCTCCATAATACTAAATGATTCTAGATATTTCTTGTTGGACTGAAAAGCATTGAATATTGATGGTGAAATTCTAGAAAAAGGGATTCATTAATATTTATGAAAATATGGCAAGTTTTCTCCACTAATTTGTGGAGTCACATCATTAAAATTATTGCAAGTATTTGAATGATTGCCAGGTTGGTATTTATGAAAACATTTGAAAGATTAAAGCAGGATTTTGATTATTTTTCTGAAATTCATAGTGTAAGATTAACTTTTTTCTGGTCATTATTCTCCTGTTAAAAAAGTTTCAGTAATTGAATGTCATATGATTTGTATGACTAAGCATGTATTATGAATACCTAAGAGTCAGAGTGGACAATTGTAATGCTCTGCTCAGAGCACCCAGAACCATCCTAGAATTGGACTGTGAGACAGCTCCCTGCCACACCAGTGTGTCCACCTTAGTAGAAGACTCCTTGAGAATCTGCCAGTCTAAACTTGCCTACCATATACCAATCGCGAACTCCAGTTCCCGAGTTTCCAGAGGCACCTCTTTGCAGTGTCTAGTCCCTGTCACTGATACTACCAGAAATTATTTAATTTACTGCTTCCAGAGAGACAGTACAGACACCACTCTGTTAGTTTAACTGAGGTGCCATATTTTTATATACAGCACTAAGATGGTTTTGTAATAAAAACAAGAATAAGTTTATTAATAAAGCAACACAAATTTAAGTGATATCAAGCAAGAATAAAAAGAGATAGGGTTACAAACAAGAAAAAATAACTTGCTGTCTAGTGACTAAAACGTAATTCTGGCAAGGTATGTCTTTACCTAATTGTTTATTACTTACATCAAGACATCAGCATCTCCAGACCCCCATTCAAGAAGATCCAATGTACACAGAATCAAAGGATGGTGTCCCCCTTTCCTCCTAAGTGATGGATAACTAGAATATCTTTTTTGCTTTCCTTATATTTTACAAAGATCCTTGGTCTATTCCTCAAGATCCAGGAAGACCTCCTGGTGGTTCAAACTCCTATGTCCATCCACCTGCTCAGTATACTCATAAAGCAGGTTCATCCACTTCTTGGTAGCTTGATTGCTTGGTTCATCTCAGATGTAAATGTATTTTCATTGTCTGTTTAAAAGGCTTGATCTAGACAAGTAAATCTATGTTGTTTTGTCTAAGGCAAAATTGCCTCCAAAACATATTTTCAGAACGTATTTCCAGCACACATTCATAACTTTTTGTACACAACCCATACAAATATAACACAATGGTAGTCATTAGCAGTGTGTCACCAGGTTTTATATGATACCTTACAAGACACTGTTTAAATATTCTGATAGTGTGCTGAATGTGCCCTTTGTAGTTGGCATAAAATGGCTCTTATGATCACAGCAATTTAGTAATAACCCATACACTATATATATATATATATATATATATATATACACACAGACACAGACACACACACAAGTCAGGACTGCTTCCCAAACCTGGGGTGAAAGATATTACTTTATTTTCCTCATAATTTACTCATGACAATTCAACCATCCTCTAGTTGTCACACTCTAGAATTTGCAGAAATGTGATCCCATTCACTAAAACCTACTATTGTAGAATGGATGCAAGTATAAAGTTATAGTGGGTCATATCTTACCATCAAACTAAAAAAAAATACCAATTGTTATTGATCCATCTTTGTGCCTTTCATAAAAAAGGTAGTTCATTAATAAGTCAGATAGACATTTTAACAAATTGAACTAAAATAAATATTATGAAGATATAATTAATAAAACATTTAGAAATATTTCTACAGTTAACTGAAATATTCAGGAAAAATGGAATTTGGATTTTTTCTTGAGTTTTGTGCATCTATTTACCACCTCTGAAATAAATAAATTTTAAAATAAGTTATAATTGAAAAGTGATATCTTTGAAGTTTAGTATAGTGACACTAATGAACAAATTAGTTCTATTTAAACAGTGTATATTAAGGATTCCAGAGAGAGTGGTCTTTATTCTGTTGTATAGAATGAGAAATAATTGGGGACTTTGATGGCATTTTTCTTGCATCTTAAAGGAAAAAAAGAATTGTGAAAGTATCTTGGAATCAGCAAACATTTGGTTTTTCTTTTTTAAAATAAAAAAATGGTGGCTCTGGAGTTTTCCTTTTTCTTTATGATTTTTAAAAAGTTGTTGTCAGCAGGAGCATAAAGATAATTAACCTATGAACTGCCTACATGTGTTTTACTCATAATGGAAAGATGTATTTTTTTAGAATAGCAATTCAGCAATTTGCTCATTGCTTTATAAGCTGTGTGGTTGAAGACCCATGAAAAATTATAGCTTTCCTGGTTGTCTTTAAATACCTTGTCAGAGTTCAAATATTACACTTAAATTTAATTAAAATCAGCTTGATGTGAACAATTATTGGATTCAAAATTGGTTGAGGAAACAAAAAAGGAATGCTAATTGACAAAGTATGAGTTTGGTGGGTAGTATCTGGGCCTGGTGAAGTACCAAAAGGGGAGATGTTATGTTTGGATAGAGAAATCCCACAAGTAGGTCTGAAGAGTCTATAACCATGGACTGAAGAGTTAAATGGACTGACAAATTACAAAATGGGGTTCAAATTGGAAAAGTAATCCCAAAACACTGATAATCAGTCAAAAGGAGAAGAAACCTGAAAAGCAGCAATGCTGAAAGATGTAGTAGTGAGAGTGGACAGCAAATTAGACATGAGTTTACTGCATTGTTTTGCACAAAAAATGCAAATGATGTTTTGGGCTGCATTTGAAGAGGCATCATGAGTCAGGAACATAAAATCTATCTTTACATGAATGTTACATGTGCACAAATAGAATATTTTGTTCAATTCTGATCCACTTATTACCCGAAAGACAGACGAATTAGAAAGAATTCAGAGAAAAGCAACAAGAATTAGAAAGGTGCAGTTAACGCCTTATGAGGAAATATTTTAAAAGATGGTGTAAATATTATATATATTAGTTTGTCATAGAGAAGACAAAGTGGAAAATAATGACCATCTACTCTGGAGTTACTCCTGATTACAGTAATATAGGTGAGAAAAGGATCAGATCCATACTGTTTTTTTAAAAACATTATGGGAAATGGTGTAGTAGTTTGTTTAGCCAATATTGTGATTAGAGAATACATATATATATATATATATATATATATATATATATATATATATATATATATACATACACTTCTCACTTTTAATATTTTCACCTTTGAATGTGTAAGAGGAAAAGAAAACAATTTTTCCAGTTCCAATATTATATATATATCAAGGAGACACTCCAGCAAAGCAATTCTCATCCTCTCTTTAAATGATCTCAGCTATCAAAGCAGATATTGTAAATTTAACACATGTCCCTTTACCCTGGCGTTTTAGAATGAATTGATTTTAAACTTAGCGGGATAGTCTGAACAAAGGTTATGAGAGAGTGTTAAGTTTGGAGACCACTGAACTATAGAGATGCAAGCATGCCCAACCAACAATAGGTTCAATCTCCAGAGTCTTTACTTTCAGTGTCTTCCCTGCACTATTCTTCACAGACATGTATGAAAGCTTATTTGCTGTGCCATGTTACTCAGACAGTGTGCAAATATTAAAAGTTGCCCTCAGTTCTTCAGGTTAGAGCAATGTGACCATAACCTCTCTTTTCAGGGAAGCCTTTTAATTCTCATTCAATTCTTTCTTTTAACTGAGGGATGACACCTACATCAATAAAGGATAATGTCTTCATGCCCTTAGACATAACCTCTTCCTTTTTTCCTCACTGCCTCTAGTTCTCTAGCAGCGTACCAGGTGTCTGCCAAGGTCAAAATCATAGTCCCTCCTACATTGTTACTCATCCATGGACTAGTTGTGGGAATCCTATAGGATTTATTGATGTAGATTAGATTTCTTTCAAGTTATGTGACTGAACTATGGATAAAAAAATTCCATGAACAAGATGGTGTTGAGACATTTGGCTCCCTATGGAAACCTCAGAAACCTAAAGTTTCTGCTTTGCTGTTAGCTCTCCAAAATTGCAAAATCATCTCTTCAATACCAGCATACTTTCATTTAAGGATTTAATCTAGCCTGGGCTTTTTGCATCAGTTCTCCCTTTCCCATTTTATTTCATTATTTGAATTTGAATAAGCAGTCATAACTAAATAAGAAATGGACTGAATAATTGTTGACCTTTGACTCTCTTTAGAAGGAAATTAGTGCATTGTCTGAGATGTTAGAGTTTTAGTATTTCCTTGTTTTGAATTACTATGAGCTTACAAAGTAGGATGTTAGAGACTTATTCATGCTTTGGTCTCTTCTAGGTTTGTTTAGTATATCTAGCTCCATCAGACCTTTGATATGATGCCATTAATATTAGGTCTGCCTGGTGAGCTGTGACAGTTGGAGCCAACCTATTACATCACTGGTTGAACAATGCCCAATTTTCAGATACAAAACTGCATGGAGTTCCAACTTGAAAATCTGCTTGTATTCAGGGGGAAAACACCACTCTACAGGCTGGGGCGTGACATCACATGTGATCTCTCACCATCTCTTTTCTATGGCACCTCATGAACCCCTGAATAAGAAGGCTACTGGCCCTTTATTGTGCAGAAATGATCAGTGCTGCCAGGGTACTGAAAACTACATGTTTGTAGGATGGAAGCATCAGTGGGAAAGAATCTTACACACTAAGTAAATTCAGGAGTCCATTGCTGCACTTGCCTATGTCTACTTGATCACATATCCTATAACAGGTGCTACAGGCTGCTCTCTGGATCATCCAGAGTTGCTGCAACTTTGCACTGGATTGGCCTGGTATCTCTCCATGCTGTGACATGGGGCAACACTGCAGATGGTAACATGCAGTAGAAGAGTGCCCAAATCAACATGTGGAGGACAGTTCACAACACCTAACCACTCTTGCTACAGAAGCTATCCTCTGGTTACGGTACATGGACATTGAGCTCCGACATCTGCATTCAAGAAGGTGATAGATATATATTAGTTCTTAAATTGTTTCAGTATACAGAGAATTCAGCGGCTAGAGCTGTTGACCCAAATGGAATTACAGGAGGGATATGTGAACCAGATTGTCCATCATAGATTAATTGTACATAGAAGTGTTATTGGGTAAATGTCTACTAGCATGTATATTTTTTAAAAAAATGGGAAGTGATGCATGTCCTTCAACAAGTTGCAGATTAATGCTATATCCGTGCATCCGTGCACTCACTCAGACTACCACAGGCATTTTGAAAATATTTTATGCTGATTTAAATATATTAAAAATAAAACAACCACTACCTCCTTATTCCAGATTGTCGGTGCATTGATTTTTGGTTTTGCTTCTCAATTCATACAAAAAAGTACCTAGCAATATAGCAATCCCCACAAACAGAATTAACAAACCAATAACAAAGTAAAAACATACCCCATTCTGTTTCACATCCCTGTCAAAGATATATGGAAATAACTTCAAATTTGAGGGAGCAATGTCTTCCCTCTCACTGCCAGAATTGAGGGAGAACTGGCTCTAGCGCCTCTGAATTCTTTAGACCCAACGGTTGTGGTAAAAAACCCAAGGTTGTGAAGAAAATCATACAGTGCAATTGTTTCTGACCCCCTCCCACAAATGTCATTGCTCATGATCCAGAGATTATCCCTGACCAGAATACTCTAGAATGACTCCTGGGGTCAGCACCTACAGTCTGTCAATTATGCCAATACCTTTACCAATATATTTTTAATCCTATGTCCATTAATTTATCTCCTAATGACTAAATAATCAGCATCTGTAGCTTAAAAATAACTCAGTGGTTGGAACTGAATCTCATAGAACTTTACTTTTCTTTGGAGAAGATAAATGGAAAATGTTGATGACTACAATTGAAAAAGGAAACTTAAAAAAAAAAAAGCTGGTAGGCACCAAGATACAGTTTGTTTCCATAGAGTAATTTTTTTAACAATAAAATTAGTTATTTTTTGTCTCTAATATTAACCCATCCATACAATCCCATCAATGTTGTGGTGGCTTCTCTTTTTATCCAATCCATTCATATGTGAAGAATATTCTGTTTTTCTCCCAAGCATCAAGTATTGGTCATCCTAGAAGCAAGATACCTGAATTCATGCCATAGACCTAAACCCCTAAATTCTAGGTCTGTATTTGCACCTAGCTATACTTGGATTTCTTATATAATTATCCTAGAGGGTCACAGATGACTATGCAATGTACACTGGACAGAAGTGTGACTTCAAGTCTTCTCATCCCCCATCACCCTTCTCAGGAACTCTGAGAGATAGGCGGAAGCATTGTGCTTCCTAGAACTTGTGGGGAAGAACAGCTGTGGCTCAATCTTTAAAAAGGGTGGAGCAAGGACTCCCTCCTGCCAGCTATGTCTCCTGACCAGTGCAGAAGAATAGGCCCAGCACAATGGCCCAGCTCTTGGCCATTCCATTTCAGTTGTAGTCAACAAAATTAGCCCTTCTATTGTGCTCAGCTTTTACAATAGTGCAAGTGAAGGGCAAAAGTGTATGTTGGGAGGGCACAATTTGGGGATCTTTTTGTACAACATATGAATTTTGGTTGATATTATGAAACGTTATTATGAAAACTGATATGTCATTAACGCCTCACTATGCGTGTATTACATGTCCTACCAGCCTGAAAAATATGTCTTCCCCAGACTGAGGACAATAGGAAGGTACTTAAACAACTGTGATTTGACTAAGAAGGATGTTGATACATTGGAGAGGGCTCAGAGAAGAGCCACAGGAATGATTAAAGCATTAGAAAACATGTCTTAGAGAAAGGCTAAAGGAGTTTATTTAGTTTATTTAGTTTAGCAAAGAGAATGTTAAGGGGTGGCTTATATATTAAGTACCTATATGGGGAACAATTTTTGATAATGAGCTCTTCAGTTTAGAAAGGAAAGGCATCATATGATTCAGTGGCTGGAAGTTGAAGCTAGACAAGGTCAGACTGAAAACACAGTGTAAATATTTAACAGTGATAGTAATTAACTAATGAAACAGTTTACTAAGGGTTGTGGTGGATTCTCTATCACTGACCATTTTTTAATCAAGATTGGATGTTTTCTAAAATATATGCTCTAAGAATTATTTTAGGGAAGTTCTATCACCTGTCTTGTACAAGTGGTCAGATTAGATGATCACAATGATCCCTTCTGGCTTTGGAATCTATGAGTCTTGATTCTAGTTATGCTAACAAGCAACTGCATTCTCAGGAAAACCAGTTTGTCCCACTTCTCTACTGGGAGGAAATCTGGTGCAAGTTTTGGGGGAGTGGAATATTACCAAAAAGAACAAAGAAAGTCAGGTTTGGGAAGGGGGGTATCTAAACAGACACAGAAGGTCTTGGAAGAGAAACATAGGAATGGGAAATGCTGGACAGAAGAAAGGCAAACTGAGGAAGATGACTCCATGAGGAAGAAACAACCCAACATGTCGGGGCCTGTCTGAGGTAGGGTGCACTACATACTTACCTTCCTGAACACAGTTGGTCTCCCAAGGGAGGAGGGAGCTAGCAAGGGACATTGCAGTTAGGGTGTTTTTTGTGTTCTATTTGCATGGTATTCTCTTGTGATTAATATGATTAAATAAAACAGCAATAGTGTTAGACTGTGGCAAAGTAGCTCTCTGTGTTATATGCTTTAAAATCATCATGGACCTCCTGAAAGAGTTAAACTGGAGGCTACAATTTGGAGAAGTTTTCAGATATGATGTGTTTAAATGACTGGGGAGGCTGCAGGGTCAGCAGTGAGTCCAGGGGTTAGGCTTCAGGACTGTGAATTCCAGCTCTCAAGGAGCTTTAGAAGGTCTGCACTCCAGATATGTGCCCAATCACCGTAAGTTTGGGCAGTAGCTGGACTCCACTCTGGTTCCAGAGGCTTAAAACACTCAGGGATGCAGAGTGGCTTGGATTCCACTCACAGCAAACAGGGAGGTCCTAGGCGGATCTGTGACAAGGGGAAAAAAGGAACAGTAGAGAGGCTTCTTCTTCTCCTCTACTTCACTTGCAGGCCCACAGGGACCATACACAATTGAGACTGTTATACTTATGAAAAGCATGGCATACCCTTCACAATGCATCATAGCACTGGGGCTATTTTCTTCCCTGTAAAATGAATGTTACAAAGAGGCTGCTAAATGTATCACTACTATAAGCAGGTTCAGATGGGTATCATTAATATGTGTCATTGAAGATAGATGACTTCTGTGTCAATGTGGTAAAGTTCTTAATGTGAAATATCAACATACATGACACAGCCGTCAAATATATAGTTCTAGGCCAGTTTGACTGCCTGCAGGAAACATTTTCATTTTCAGATTAATCAGTTATGGCATTTTGATATGATTTATACAACAGGTATGCAGTATGCAATTTTAGCTCTAAATTCAAGAATATCCTTCAGTTCTTTATCATGGAATATAAAGACGAGGAAGACTATTAGCATAGCTAATCTTTCCCTCTCCATCTTTCTAAAGTAGTAGAATGAAACTAGGCTGACAAGTGAGTGATGTGAACTTTGAAAGTGTTAGTTGAATAAGGCCAGGTCCCATAGGAGGCAGGACTTTTGGGGGCCAGATTCCAAGACCCTTTCTTATGATGAGTAATGGTTTACCTCACAAGTGGTAACACCTTTGCACCGCCATCCTCCTGAGATGCATCAAGACCCAGATTCTTAAAGGTAATATTCTTGAATTATAGAGCTAAAATTGCATATTCAGTGTTGTAAGACTGAAGTGATGTAGACAGCTAAATCCCATTTTCACAGGTGGAGGGGGGAGGAGGATAATATTGCCAGCAGGCAATAGGAATAAACCAAACCAATCTGCATGCCTAGTGTAACTTAAAAAAATACATAAAATGAGGGAAAATGCACAAGGTGTTAAAACTTAAGAAGGTTGTCATTATAAATAACGAATGGCTGGACATAGTCCTACTGCAGATGAGGCATACATTTTTAACATGAAGGTAATTACCCCTTGGAACAATTTACCAAGGAACATGGTGAATTCTCCATCATTTAACTTTTAAAATCAAGACTGATATTTTTTTCTTTTAGAAAAAAAATTGGAGATATTCTATGGCCTATATATTATAGAAGGTCACAGAAGATGATCAAAAGGGTCCCTTCTGGTTTTGAAGTCAATACAAATAGCAACTTTAATAAAAAAAAACATTATTTGCCACTAAACATCAGATCGTTGGTCCATCAAGTCCAGGCTACTGCCCCAGGCAGTAGGCAATATCTAACACTGCAGAGAAAGACAATACATCAGACAAATAATTCACTTAGCCAATTGTGCAACAGTGCAAATGGGGGAGGGAGAAATTCCTATTGACCTCTGCAGATAATTAGCTTGCTTCTTAAAGCATGATATTTGATTATCTATATCTTAGCTGGCAAAATTACAAATGTTATTGAATTGTCATGAAATCATACAGCCATTTTTGAAAATTGTACACTTTTGACATTAAGATCTCATGTAGCCGTTAATTCCACAGGTTTGCTCTATGTTGTGTGCAATAATATTTTCTAATTTTCTTTCAGTTTACTGGTAATTAATTTATTCATGTTTTCTTGTCTTATGAGGCAGGAGGAAAAGGTTTCATTATATCTTTCATAATTTTGAAAACCTCAGTCGAGGACTTTCGATCTCATCTCTTTTCCAGGCTAAATAAACTCAAATTTCCATTATAAACAAGTCTTATAATAACCTGACTCACCTCATCCACTTTTGGAATTTCTCTGGTTTCTAGCAGACTGCTAGGAAAGGTTCTCATATGGACATTTTCAGTCTCTTTAAGGTAAGGCAACCAAAACTTGACAGAGACCTGCTCCAGAGACCATTGGAGTCTGTCTCAGATGAGGCCATACACCTCCTTCATATGGAGTCATAACAATATTTTCCATTTAATATGATTGTAGATTTTGGTACTTAACTGTACTTTGGCCATTCGATAATGAGATATGGGAAAATTCAGACCTAGCAAAGTACAGATTCTCTACTGAATCCAATCAAGTTGCATCTTTTCACCATATTTCTACTTGGACTAAATATTTTGCTCTTTTTCTCCCTGGCAGTTAAGGACATTTAAAATGCTTTCCTTGTTTGCCTTTTTATTTCATTTCTTGAGGCTGCATTCTCTATATATAGGCTATAAAATATTTCATGAATTTGTTTTTGTTATGGCAGGGTACGTAGAGTCCAGAAAAGAAGTATTTTATGCTTTTGTTAAATACTATGTAGGAAAATCAGTGATACAGTAGAGTTGTGGTCACAAAGTAGTGACCTCTGCTTTCATCATTAAATTTCCCTTTTAGGGCTCAAACCAGCCAGGTGCTGAGAACTCTGGCTCTGATCCAGCAAAGCACTTTAGCACATGGAATTACTGAAGTATCAATGGGACTTTGTGTTCAGTATGTGCTTGAGTGTTTTCCTGGAGTAGGGTCAAAGTACTCAGCATCCTGCAGCATCAAACACTGAAAAATAAGTCTCATATTCACTGTATCCCAGTTCATTATGACTATTCCCCTTATGACACTAACAATGTTTTGTTTGATACAATGCTGATTACTTTCATTTACTACAATCATGTAACAAAGAATTGCATGTAACTATATTTACAGGGAAATTATTTTCTCTAGTCTTCTCTTTTTCACTAAAACCTTGTCTACACTAGTATAAAATGTGTGTTAGAATGCATAACCTATTCTAATAGTCTAGTGTAGAGAAGGCATACAAAGTTTAGCGCATGTTAAAGGTAAAGGCTATGGGGGAGGCCTGGCATTAACCAACTTAACACAGGATAAAGTGCACACAGCCTGTCTGCACTAGACTTTTAACATGTTAGAACATGTGGATGTAGAACATAGGCAGCAACTGCACTTAATTCTTTCTGACTGAATTGCTTCTTAGGCAGCAGACAGATGTTACAGGTTAAAATGTTCAGCTTCTATAAATAAATGCACTGGAAAGACATTTCTCTAAGATGTAACTTATCTCTAACATAACATTCAGTTAAGCTGAAGTCTTAGAATTATGTTATAGAGCCACCTGAGTGATATCCATTAAATGTTAGGGGTTGCTGCTTCCTCCTAGTGCCTCCACAGATAAAAGTTATCTGACCTCTTATTCTCATCCCACATATGCATGGCTGTAAGTGCTCACAGCAAAGTATTCCAACCTGCATGTAGTTCAATTCATAGACATGAGAAGCCTGGACAAAAAGAACACAGACCTCTATTTTGCAGAAAAAAGGATAAATTCATCACTAGGACACCCTTATCTGACGAGTTACCTGTTTGTTTTTGGTAATATGCCTTTGTGAGAACGTCATTATCTGCTCTTGCTGAACATCCTGTTAGATTTTTTGTGGAGACTTCAAGGTGCATTGTAAACTTAGCACAGCTGGATTCCTAAATCTAGTGTTTCTGGATCAGCACAATTCTTTGGAGACTTCTATCTCACGGTTTACAGCTCCTGTTATACTTTGTGGAGTACTCACTCCAGAATCTATAATGGTGTCCACTTCAGTCCTTTGTGCCTTAGGAAATTGCCCTCATCCATTAAATCCATTTATATAGTCTTCAGATATGTCACATGGTTTAACATGTTTTATTAACACTGAAACTGGGTTTTTCTTTTGTGTGTTATATTGGCATCATATTAAAAATTCTGTTACCCTTAAAATCTTATTAAAACAAAGCAAAACAAAAACAAAAAGACACCTACTTAATTATATTAATTATATAATGATGAGTTATTAGTTTACCTATAAATATTTTGTATTTCCTACAAAGGAGCATTTTCATATGATACACAGTTTCCTTCATTCCAGCAACAGTACCTTGAAGGACGGCAGTTAAACACCTTTGTATCATTATTTTGTCTTTTTTCACTCATCTTTGTTCACTTTAATCATTCAGGAGCTAATAAACTGACTTTCCACTAGACCCAGGTCTAATTCCCTTACAAAGATATAGTAAATGATGGACAGGGGATGCAGGCCAGTATTGAATAAATTGCAGTGAAGACAACAGGCTGGAATGGTTGCTCACAGATTTCTCCTTAGTATTTTTCCAACATAATCAGATAGGAAGATCACCTTTAAGGATTACCCATACTAATGATGGGACTGGGATTTCACACTGGTAGCTTCAAATGAATAATAATTTACAGCTGTATTTTCCATTGCAATGCATAGCAACTGCCACAGATTACGTTCAGGGGAACTTTCCAGGATGAGTAATATATGCCTGATCTGAAGGTCACTAACATAAATGGAAGTCTTTCGATTCATTGGGCTTTGGATAAGGCTGTTCTGTGACTATCTTACATTTGGTTTTAAACTCCTCCAATATATTGTATCTATGGAATTGAAAAGATTTGATGGAGAACGGGTGGGGAGGGATAATCCCTGATTAGGCACAATGACCTGAATTCTGCCATTTACTAAACACTTTCAGGAACTGTGGATATCCATCTGAGGGCAAAATAGGCCCTTTGCTAGAGAAGCTTCGTGGGTATCAGAATAAATGATACATAGAAGAACTGAACTGATCCTCCTGCACAAAGCTGAATGGAACAAGAAGGAAAACTTGTGGCAATGATTTTTTGTTCTTGATCTGGAGTGGCTGGTGCTCTTTTTTGCATGAAATGGTCACTTGCAAGAAGCAATGGAGTTCAGCAAATTGGGCACTCAACTGACTTTTAATAACCAACTGCTAGCAATCTACTGCATGACTCTAGGCAAGTCACTTCATTTCTATTCCATTTGCAAAATGTAGATTATACTTACCATCCTTTGCAAAGTTCTTTCAGATCTACAAATTAAAAGTTCCCTAAAAAAGTAAATCTCAAATTGCTTACTGACTTCAATAATATTGTCATAGATAAGCAAAGGATGGACACTGGTGAAATCAAATATTGAAACTATATCATTCTAAGGACAACATATAGGTTGTGTTAAAATTTTAATACTGAAGCTGCAACTTTCTCACTATTATTTTGTCCTCGAATGGTTCATTTAGACTTCAAGTTCTTCAGGGCAAGGAACTTATTTATTTGTGCTAGGCTCTTTCAAGAAAAGTTTACCACTGAACAGAAAAATAAGCAAAGAAAGGTTGTGGATGCATATTATTGTTAATAGAAGGATATGATGAAATTCAAGCCATAGGATTGCTTCACTGATGGGGAGGAAATGAAGAAATAATTGGAAAGTGCATTTACGCATTCTACAAATAGCAGTAGTTATTCTGTGAATGGAAATAAATGGGGAAAATGAGTATACTTAAAGTGAACATGGCATAACATCCGTAGTCTGCTATTTCTGGTGCTAACTATTGTCACCCAGAAAAATATTTATTAGAAGAGAATTACGTAATATTGAAAAAAATATTAGGACAGCTCATCAAGCTGTCAGTAACTACAGAATCTGCACTCTTTAAAAAGCTAATAGTTACACAGTATCCTCTTAGACCTATTAGAAAATTAGCTTCCTGTTGTTCTTAACTTTGGCAAATACTGTGAAATGAAGTTTGTCCAGGGACATCTGTCTTCATTTTACAAATGTATTTATCATAAATAATGAATAAACCATCCTTTCTGGGAAGGAAACCAATAGTGACACATTTGTTTATTTTGATTGCAGCGTGTCATGAAGACGACTCACTACACAGAAACACAAGTTGAAAATACTCTATTTCTTGAAAGTTGGGCATTTCTCTTTATTATAAGAAGAAAACAGCTCTGCATTTGTATCCTTTCAGTTGTTATAATCAAAGGGTGAAATTCACGTGGTTAGAAGGCAGAACAAGACCATGCAAGTCCTACGTAAGTCTATCAAAAAAGGGAATACCTAGCACAAAGTTTGTGCTAGTCTCTGCACATGAATTAATTTCACCCCAAATTTCTATTGTCTTAAGTATTTTTCATAAAGTGTTCATAAGGTGTTGCATGCCCTTATGAAATTACAAATAGTACATGTATTTGCCAGAGCAAGTTCTGTGTCTCTAGGTACTATTAGTAAAGGTAATGTTTATTATTTGTTTAAACTTCTGGGAAAATCTGGAGTTCATAAGCAGATTAGACAACTGTCATAAGCTGGAAAACAGAAGGACCACAAACTCCAGCAAGTAAGAAGTATAATAAGGCAGGCCAAGAAAGAATTTGAGAAGCAATTTTCTAAAGATGCAAAGACTGAGAGTAAATATGTATGTCAGTAGAGGGAAGCCTGCCCAAAGCCAGTGGGGCCACTAGATGACAAAGTTGCTAAAGGAGCACTCAGAGAAAGACACGGCCATTTCAGAGAAGCTAGATTAATTATTTGCTTTGGTCATCACTGCAGAGGATGTGTGGGAGATGCTCAGAAAGAATAGAACGATGTGGGTGACAAATTTGAAATATTGTCCCACAATGATGTGGCAACAGAAGAGATTATGGAATAAAAACAACAACAAAAAACCTGATGGATTAAACAGTACTAAGTCCTCAGGACCAGATGATACCCAAGAGTTCTGAAGGATCTTATATTAGAAACGGCAAAAACTATTAACTGTAGTATGTAACCAACCTATCATTGAAGTCAGCCTCTGTACCAGATAACTAGAAAGTACCTAATGGAATACCATACCAATTTTCAAAAGAAGTTCCAGAGGAAATCCTGGCTGTTATAGGCTGGTAAGCCTATCTTCAGTTCCAAGAAAATTGATAGAAATTGCAGTAAAACAGAATTATCAGACACATAGATAAATATATTTGTTGGAGAAGAATCAACATGGCTTTTGTAAAGGGAAATCATGCCTCATTAATCTATTGGAGTTCTTGGAGGGGGTCAACATCCATCTGGATAAAGAATGATCCACAAAATATGGTGTACTTGGACTTTCAGGAAGCCTTTGACAGTCCTTCAACAAAGGTTATTAAGCAACTAAGTAGCCATGTTATAAGAGGAAAGGTCCTCTCATAGATCAGTAATTGGTTAAGAGAGGAATCAAAGGGTAGGAATAAATGTTCAGCTTTCACAGCGGAGAAAGGTGAACAGTGTGGATGCCAAAGGATCTGTACTGGGACCAGTATTGTTCAACATATTCACTAATGATCTAGAAAAGGGGGGGTGAACTTTGAGGTGGCAAAGTTTGCAGATGCTACGCTACTTAAGATCATAGAATCATAGAATATCAGGGTTGGAAGGGACCCCTGAAGGTCATCTAGTCCAACCCCCTGCTCGAAGCAGGACCAATTCCCAGTTAAATCATCCCAGCCAGGGCTTTGTCAAGCCTGACTTTAAAAACTTCTAAGGAAGGAGATTCTACCACCTCCCTAGGTAACGCATTCCAGTGTTTCACCACCCTCTTAGTGAAAAAGTTTTTCCTAATATCCAATCTAAACCTCCCCCACTGCAACTTGAGACCATTACTCCTCGTTCTGTCATCTGCTACCATTGAGAACAGTCTAGAGCCATCCTCTTTGGAACCCCCTTTCAGGTAGTTGAAAGCAGCTATCAAATCCCCCCTCATTCTTCTCTTCTGCAGGCTAAACAATCACAGCTCCCTCAACCTCTCCTCATAAGTCATGTGTTCCAGACCCCTAATCATTTTTGTTGCCCTTCGCTGGACTCTCTCCAATTTATCCACATCCTTCTTGTAGTGTGGGGCCCAAAACTGGACACAGTACTCCAGATGAGGCCTCACCAATGTCGAATAGAGGGGAACAATCACGTCCCTCGATCTGCTCGCTATGCCCCTACTTATACATCCCAAAATGCCATTGGCCTTCTTGGCAACAAGGGCACACTGCTGACTCATATCCAGGTTCTCGTCCACTGTCACCCCTAGGTCCTTTTCCGCAGAACTGCTGCCTAGCCATTTGGTCCCTAGTCTGTAGCTGTGCATTGGGTTCTTCCGTCCTAAGTGCAGGACCCTGCACTTACCCTTATTGAATCTCATCAGATTTCTTTTGGCCCAATCCTCCAATTTGTCTAGGTCCTTCTGTATCCTATCCCTCCCCTCCAGCGTATCTACCACTCCTCCCAGTTTAGTATCATCCGCAAAGTTGCTGAGAGTGCAATCCACACCGTCCTCCAGATCATTTATGAAGATATTGAACAAAACCGGCCCCAGGACCGACCCTTGGGGCACTCCACTTGATACCGGCTGCCAACTAGACATGGAGCCATTGATCACTACCCGTTGAGCCCAACAATCTAGCCAGCTTTCTACCCACCTTATAGTGCATTAATCCAGCCCATACTTCCTTAACTTGCTGACAAGAATACTGTGGGAAACCGTGTCAAAAGCTTTGCTAAAGATGGTTAAGTCCAAAGCAGACTGCAAAGATTCACAGAGGGAATATCACTAAACTGGGTGACTGGGCAACAAAATGGCCAATGGAATTCAATTTTAATAAGTACAAAATAATGCACATTAGAAAAAAATACCAGCTATACATATACAATGATGAGTTCTAAATTATCTTTTAACTCCCAGAGTTGGAGTTGCCATGGATAATTCTCTGAAAACCTCTGTTCAATGCACAGCAGCAGTCAAAAAGGCTAATAGTATGTTAGGAACTATTAGGAAAGAAATAGAAAATAAAACAGATGATCCCACACCTTGAATGCTGTGTCCAGTTTTGGTCTCCACATCTCAAAAAAAGATATAGTGGAACTGTAAAAAGGTTTAGAGAAGGGCAACAAAGATGATCAAGGGTATGGAACAGCTTCCATACAAAGAAAGACTAAAAAGATTAGGGCTGTTCAGTTGAGCAAAGAGACTAAGGAGGGGCATGATAGAGGTCTGTAAAATCATGAATGGTGTGGAAAAAGTCAGTGGAGACATGTTATTTACTCGTTCACACAATACAGAAAGAACAAAAATGGGCCACCTGATAAAATAGGAAGCAAGTTTAGTATAAACAAGAGGAAGTACTTTTTACATAATGCACAACTAATCTGTAAAACTCATTGCCATGGGATGTTTTGATGGCCAAAAGTGTAATTGGGGTAAAAAACAAAACTAGATAAGGGCATGGAGAATAGGTCTGTCAGTGGCTATTAGCCAAGATGGTCAGAGATGCAACCCCATACTCAAGGTGACCCTAAACCTCTATCAGAAGGCAGGAGTGGAAGCCAGAGGCAGATCACTCCAGATTGCTCTGTTCTGTACACTCCTCCCTAATGCTTTGGTGTCGGCCACTGTCAGAGACATGATACTGGGTAAGATGGAAGATGATCTGAATCAGTATGACTGCTCTTATGTTCTTATGCGCCCCTTCAAATATCTACAAAACCCTCTAGCTATGGTCCCAAATTCTGCTTATCAATACTGGAATGACATCTCCTAAATAAAATCTGTTAATCATGATGAAATGCAGTAGTGTTTTTGGGGTATCCATTGATTACAAGGCTAAATCCAAATTCAGACCACTAATGGATCACCATCAGCCTAACCTGGATTTTTGGGGAGACAACTATTTAAAAATATAGTCTGATAGAGCCCCATTGAAATAATATATCCTGATTTTATTTTATTGAAGATTCCAAGGTTTTCTGCTCTCCTGTTTATGTTCAAAAGGGTCTTGTTTTGTTACATCCAGCACTACACATGCTCATGCTTACAGTTTCACATCATGGGTGTGTCCAGATTATGTTCACTTTCAGCAGCACTGCTGCTGTTAATGGAAGTCATTTTCTTACAGGGTGCGCGGAAAGTCATGCACTATCACCAGAATTTGAAAGTTATGACAAATACACAAGCATACACAACAAAAAATGGAATGTCTTCTACTACAATAGTTGTCAGAGTTACTTGTGAAAATACACATTTTTTCAGCTGAAACGGTGGGGCTAAAAAAATCTTCAGTCTGGTAGACAGACTGCCTTCAAAACACACTGCATTCTCATAGGGTAATGTTTTATACTCACTTTGCACAGACTAAGTAACAGATACCTACTGCAGAGGCTAATGTAAGCATTAGTTTTATAATGGTGTCTGTCTTAATATTGCATACTTAGATCAATGTAAGCCATCTTTCACCAACCTTGCTGTGCATTGCATAAACTTAAAATTTCTCTCCCACCAATATAAGTGCCCCATGCAGTGACACAGTAACCCCACCTCCCTGAGCAGCAGAGTCATCGCCAATGTATGGAGGTTGATGCAGCATGAGTGTAGACATTGCATTACTTATGTCAAGTCTAAGCAGTCCTCCAAAAGCTGTCCCACCGTGCCCAGCATTGACCACTATGATCACAATTGTCAGCGCCACCACCCAGGAGTAGCAAAGACTGGAAAGCCCTCCCCTGCCCTTTAAAGTGCTGTGAATTTTTTAAATACCTTTCCTTGGTTGTCCAACTTGGCAAGCACACTACCAGCTCTCCATTGTTGCGTGGAATTGCTCAGCTGATCATGCCAGCTACACACTCCAGATGTGCTGTGGCTTGGAGTAGACAGGAGATACTTGATCTTCTGGGCTCATAAGGAGAAGAAGGTGTGCAAGCACAGCTACAGACCAGCCATTGAAATGTTGACATCTATGAGCAGATTCCAATGGGGGAGGAAAGAGAAAGTGTGCAAGAGGGACCAGAAGCAGTGCTGCATGACAGAAAAGGAACTGTGTCAGGATATCAGAAGGCCAAGGAGGTCAACAGTTGATTCGGCGTCTAGCCACAGACCTTTCGCTTACCACCGTGGATACCTCCAAGAAGTCTGAATCACAGGCCCTTGTCCTCACTGTTCATGCCAAGGAGGTGGTGGAGGATGGGCTCCAGCTATACTATAAGCTGGGACCTGTTTAAGACACCACCACAGTCCATTCAGTTCCAGCAGTGGAGCACAGGTTAGTCTGATGTAGGGGGAAGGATCCTCTCATAAGCGTATAATTTTATTTCCCATTATAATGATGTACTGACATTGCCCTCATCTTAACAGGACACAGATATTGATTTTTCATTAATTTACTCGCAGTAGAAGAGGTAGCGGTACAACCATGAGAGGTAGTGTTGTTATCTGCTTTTGATTCCCCTGTAGAGTTAGGCAAGGGGGGCCATGCAGAGCAGTTTATGTACACGGGGACATCCCTTGAATCCTCCTGAGAGATCTCAATTAAACTTTCATAGAGGTACGCTAATCTTTTCCTGAAGGTTTCTAGGGATAGCAGCCTTATTTCTTCCACCACAGTACGACGCATTCTCATGCCAGTCAGCGATAACTTTGGCAGGCACCTTTGAAGTACACAGCCAGTTGCTCTCTCTGCCTTTGTTACCCTAGGGAGTGAGATGTCAGCTAAATTCCCACTGCTTGTAAAAAATGGTGCCAGTATTCAGTACCATTGCCCTATAGTCAGGGTCATGCAACCAAGGTCTCTTTTCCCCCACGCCAGGCCATACTCATCATGGCTGGTACAGTTAGTGCTGCTGTGCACAAGCACTCTAAAAGAGAAGAGTTAATAAGGATATCTTGTTTAAAACTTTAGGGGCGCAAGGGAAGGGAATTCAGTGCCTTATGTCCTCTGATTCCACATGGAATATTGCGGGAGGTGGAGTATAGGGACTTCATGGACTTCAAAGGGAAACAAACCCATGATTGTTGACCCTGTAGGTCCACAAGAGTTTACAACATTTGTTTTTGCTACCTTAACTCTCAATTTCCTTTCTGACTGTACTGACAATGGTGACTGTGTGCATGTGTATAATCTGAAGCTGATGTCACTGTAGTCTCCACATTCATGAAATGCCTGAGCCAGATGAGGAGAAAGAAGAATACTCAGGATGCAATGTTCAATGGATCCTGCAAGACATGCTTCATCAGACTGAGAAACACTGCAGACAGCCTTGAGAAGAAATGTTGACAGGAAAGAGGCCCAGGAGTCCCACCAGGAGAAGGAGATGCACCAGGATATCATGGAGCTTCTCAGGTAGCAAAAACTGTTGTAAACAGGTTCAAAAATCACGGGTTTGCTTCCCTTTGAAGTCCATGGAGAACTCCATTACAGCACCTCTGTATACTCCACCTCCCTCAACATTCCATGTGGAATCAGCATCCTTTTAATCTACCAAAAGTGCATTCACTTGTCATTCCGCACTTGCTGAGCTAGTAGTTGAATCTTTTCTTGGTGCTGTTGAGGTGGCCAGTGTATGTTTTCCATGATCAGGGAAGCAAGGGGTAAGTTGGGTCCCCAGGATCACTACTGAAATTTCAACATTCCCAACGGTAATCCATCCATCGGGAAAGAGTTCCTGATTGTAGCTTTCCGACCAATTCTGTATTCTTAATGCTGTGAGCGTCATGCACCTTCCCTGATAGCCAATATTGGTGTCAGTGAAGCATACCTTGTGATCAACCAATGCTTGCAAAAGCACAGAAAATAGCCCTTTCTGTTGACGTACTCTGCACTTATCCTTATTGAACCTCATCAGATTTCTTTTGGCCCAATCCTCCAATTTGTCTAGGTCCCTCTTATCCTATCCCTGCCCTCCAGCGTATCTACCACTCCTCCTAGTTTAGTATCATCTGCAAATTTGCTGAGAGTGCAATCCACACCATCCTCCAGATCATTTATGAAGATATTGAACAAAACCGGCCCCAGGACCGACCCCTGGGGCACTCCACTTGACACCGGCTGCCAACTAGACATGGAGCCATTGATCACTACCCGTTGAGCCTGACAATCTAGCCAACTTTCTACCCACCTTATAGTGCATTCATCTGGCCCATACTTCTTTAACTTGCTGACAAGAATACTGTGGGAGACCGTGTCAAAAGCTTTGCTAAAGTCAAGATACAATACATCCACTGCTTTCCCTTCATCCACAGAACCAGTAATCTCATCATAGAAGGAGATTAGATTAGTCAGGCATGACCTTCCCTTGGTGAATCCATGCTGACTGTTCCTGATCACTTTCCTCTCATGTAAGTGCTTCAGGATTGATTCTTTGAGGACCTGCTCCATGATTTTTCCGGGGACTGAAGTGAGGCTGACTGGCCTGTAGTTCCCAGGATCCTCCTTCTTCCCTTTTTTAAAGATTGGCACTACATTAGCCTTTTTCCAGTCATCCGGGACTTCCCCCGTTCACCATGAGTTTTCAAAGATAATGGCCAATGGCTCTGCAATCACAGCCGCCAGTTCCTTTAGCACTCTCTGATGCAACTCGTCCGGCCCCATGGACTTGTGCACGTCCAGCTTTTCTAAATAGTCCCTAACCACCTCTTTGTCCACAGAGGGCTGGCCATCTATTCCCCATGTTGTGATGCTCAGCGCAGCAGTCTGGGAACTGACCTTGTTCGTGAAGACAGAGGCAAAAAAAGCATTGAGTACATTAGCTTTTTCCACACCCTCTGTCACTAGGTTGCCTCCCTCATTCAGTAAGGGGCCCACACTTTCCTTGGCTTTCTTGTTGCCAACATACCTGAAGAAACCCTTCTTGTTACTCTTAACATCTCTCACTAGCTGCAGCTCCAGGTGCGATTTGGCCCTCCTAATTTCATTCCTACATGCCCGAGCAATATTTTTATACTCTTCCCTGGTCATATGTCCAACCTTCCACTTCTTGTAAGCTTCTTTTTTATGCTTAAGATCCGCTAGGATTTCACTGTTAAGCCAAGCTGGTCGCCTGCCATATTTACTATTCTTTCGACACATCGGGATGGTTTGTCCCTGTAACCTCAACAGGGTTAATCCATTAATGGCTATTAGCCAGGATGGGTAAGGAATGGTGTCCCTAGCCTCTGTTTGTCAGAGGGTGGAGATGGATGGCAGGAGAGAGATTACTTGATCATTACCTGTTAAGTTCACTCCCTCTGGGGAATCTGGCATTGGCCACTGTCAGTAGACAGGATACTGGGCTGGCTGGACCTTTGGTTTGACCCAGTATGGCCATTCTTATGTTCTTATGTGTATGACAACTGGCCCCACAGTGAATTTTCCATCTCCAAAATGATTTCCCAACTCACCAGTAGAAATCCAGCATCACAAGTTTCCATAGTGTGATCACCACTCACTTCTCCACTGCCAGCGCAGCTCTTGTTTTGGTGTTGTGGCAACGCACCTCTTTTCTCTCACCAGACTTAGCGTTTCCCCCTCTGATGATGGCAGTCCTGGGGTAATCAACCCCACTCAGGCAGGGTTTGCCTTCCCCTTTCTGTGCTCCTTTGGTTGTTTTTCTTCAAGTTAGTCCTGAGGGTCGGCCTAAGAGGTGATCCTCCACCAAACAAAAAGGAAAGAGTCTCATAAACAAAACCCTGTGTGTGTGTGGGGGGGGGTACCTTTCACTGTCCCCCTCCCTGGGCAAGGTGTCATCCAGTTGGTTGCCCTGGAGTGTCAGTCCTTCCCCTACCAGGCACTCAGGTTTGGCTGTTTCCCCTATGCTAAGGATCACAGCCTCTCAGCCTGGAACAGCCTATTTCCCTGCTGCCACTAGCCTGGCAGCAGCTTGTCTCTCTCTCTTTCTTTCTCTCTCTCTCCCTTTTGTTCTTCCCAAAGGAGGGGTTTTTAAAGGCCTCAGGCAGCCCTTAATTGGATTCAGGTGTCCCTAATTGACCTGAGGTAACCTCTTCTCAGCTTCTAAGGAAAAGGGTCTTTAACATTCTAGAGCTAATATATTGGCCTTCCAGGATCCTCTTGTATTGGCTGGCCCCATTCTTGGATCATCATTTGGTGACCATGACGGCCTGTCTCAGCTCGAAGAGGCCGGGGTCAGTCTACTGGCACTTTAATAACAGCTTGCTGGAGGAAGTGGACTTTGTGGCATCCTTCAGGGAGTTCTGGCTGGCCTGGCGAGGCAGAGGTGTGCCTTTCCCTCAGCTCAGAAGTGGATGTGGGGAAGGTGCGCACCTGGCTCTTCTGCCGTGACTACACATGGGGCGCCATCCAGCAGAGAGATGTGGCAATAGAGCAGATAGAGTGGGAGGTCTTTGAGCTGGACAGGCATCTGGCCACCAGTCCTGGGGATCCATCCCTCTGCAGAGAGTGCTGGGAGAAGCAGGAGGAGCTCTGGGTCCTCGAGGACCATCAGGCCCGGGGCACGTTCGTTCGATCCCACATCCATCTCCTTCAAGAGATGGATCACAGCTCCCACTTCTTCTACACCCTGGAGAAAAAGAGTGAGGGGCTCAGAAGCACATCACCTGCCTTTTGTATGCCAGAGGTTGGTCCAGGCAGAAGTCACCGGAATCTGAGACCTCCTGGACTATGACTGGGGAGACTGGGTGGATCCCCTGATGCTCACTCAGTGCATGGGGCTCTCCACCCTTTGTACTCCCCAGCATGTACTTCAGGAGGTGAGGGCAGCCTTACTGCCCACTGCTCGGGTTTACCTCGACCAGGTCCTGTGGCAGGATACTCACTGCCCACCTTGCACCCCAGGCCCTCTGTACCTTTTCATTGGGCCCCTGCCCTGTGAGTCCCCTGGCCATCCCACCCATACACCATTAGCTGGCTGCATGACTTACAGGCTGTTCATTTCTGGACTGCACCAAGGAAACATCTGTACATGCTTGTACTCCACATCCTTCATTTCCTCATCCTTGTGTCCCACCCTGATACAAAGTGGCGGAACCTATTACCACCTCTTGAGGGTGAGGAACATCAGTGGGCCAGCCTATACTCAACCCTAGTTCCAAGGCCCACCTTAGCTGGCAGCTCCTCCACGGAGCCGTGATCACAGCCAGGTACTTGATGTGGTTTAACCTCATTCCTGACGCCTGTCCCTTTTGCGGCGTGAGGGAGACCCTGGCGCATGTGTACCTGGAGTGCACCATGTTGTAGCCCCTATTCTGGCTCCTCTTAGACATCCTTTTACATTTCTGGCTTCACTTTTCCCCTCACCTTTTCATATACACACACATTCTATTTGTGGCCCCACAAAGACGCACAACCTCCTTATCAACCTCCTCCTAGTGCTGGCCAAAGTGGCCATCTATAAGACCAGGGTGAGGTGGTTGGCTGAGGGGGTTTCCTGCGACTGTGGGGCCCTTTCCAATCCTGCCGTCACTCATATATCTGGGCAGAATTCCTCTGGGCAGCGTCCGCTGGCTTCCTTGCCACCTTCAAGGAGCAGTAGGCACTGCTCAATGTCCCCATCAGGTTCCCTTTGTTTGACCCTTTGACCTTCACACCTGTTCCTGTTATATTTTTGGTTGTCCCCCATAATTATTTGAGTTCCTGGACTTTGTGGATTCTTCCCACAGGCTGGGTGAGGCTCCTTTAGTAGTGGGCGGAACCCAATATGAGGATCCTCCTGTAAAGGTCTGGCCTGACTTTGTCACAGTATCCTTGCACTGGAAGACTGCGGTGAGCTTGTCACACAGATCCAGGAATGTGGCCTTGCACATCCCAAAGTTCTGCAGCCACTGCTCATCATCCCAAGCCCGCATTATGGTGCAATCCCACTAGTCAGAGTTCATTTCTTGATACCAGAATTGATATTCCACCACCTGTAGCTGCTCTGTGAATGCCACAAACCACCTTGAATTGATTCTCATTATGTCCCACAGCAATGTGTTTTCCAAGAAATTGTCATGCACTCTGCTGATTTGGTTCTTCTTATGCTTCTGCAAATACTGGAGGATCATGCATTCTATTGTTGCAACACTCATGACAGTAGTGCAGAGCTGTACAGGTTCCAAAGTGCAAGTTCATTGGATTTTTTTTTAAAGCATGAAAATTATGGGATATAGATGACACTATCGAATGGAAACCATTGCAGACTGGGAAGGTGACCCCTTGCTCCAAGTCACCCTTGCATGACTTATTTCTGCCCCTTCATGCACTGCCAAAACTTCCCAAAAGACAGTGCCCTGAATGGTGGCAAGTTGCACACAGAGATTCCTATCCCTGGTGCACCAACAGAGGCACTCATAGTGAGTATGCCCTGAACTGATACAAGGAGCCAAGTGGTAACATGCACAAGAAATACACTTACAGTGGCAGCTATATGTCAATATAATGTAGACATGATCTTAGACATTCAAAGATTAAAACCAGAAATGAGCAATGAGATTGTCTAGTCTGACTTCCTTCATAACATGGGCCATAGATCTTCCACGAGTTAACACCTGCTTCAATTCTAATAGTGTTCTTGAACAAGAGCATCTCTTTTTGCCTTTTGTCTCAGACAGAGACAAAGACCTTCAAGATCTCTAGCAAGCATTCTTACAACTACAATACCCACCTGCTGAAGTGAAGAAACAGATTGACAGAGTCAGAAGAGTACCCAGAAGTTACCTACTACAGGACAGGCCCAACAAAGAAATAACAGAACTCTACTAGCCATCCCTTCAGCCCCCAACTAAAACCTCTCCAACGCATCATCAAGGATCTACAACCTATCCTGAAGGAAGACCCATCACTCCCACAGATCTTGGGAGACAGGCCAGTCCTTGCTTACAGACAGCCCCCCAACCTGAAGCAAATACTAACCACCAACCACACACCACACAACAAAAACACTAACCCAGGAATCCATCCTTGCAACAAAGCCCATTGCCAACTGTGTCCACATATCTATTCAGGGGACACCATCATAGGGCCTAATCACATCAGCCACACTATCAGAGGCTCGTTCACCTGCACATCTACCAATGTGATATATGCCAGCATGTGCCAGCAATGCCCCTCTGCCATGTACATTGGGCAAACTGGACAGTCTCTATGTAAAAGAATAAATGGACACAAATCAGGCATCAAGGATTATAACATTCAAAAACCAGTTGGAGAAAGCTTCAATCTCTTTGGTCACTCGATTAAAGACCTAAATGTGGCTATTCTTCAACAAAAAAACTTCAAAAACAGACTCCAAGGAGAGACTGCTGAATTGGAATTAATTTGCAAACTGGATACAATTAACTTAGGCTTGAATAAAGACTGGGAGTGGCTGTGTCATTACACAAAGTAAAACTATTTCCCCATGTTTATCCCCCCCTACTTCCCACTGTTCCTCAGACATTCTTGTCAACTGCTGGAAATGGCCTACCTTGATTATCACTACAAAAGTCCCCCTCCCGCCCGCTCTCTTGCTGGTAATACCTCACCTTACCTGATCACTCTTGTTACAGTCTGCATGGTAACATCCATTGTTTCATGTTCTCTGTGTATATAAAATCTCCCCACTGTATTTTCCACTACATGCATCCGGTGAAGTGAGCTGTAGCTCACAAAAGCTTATGCTCAAATAAATTTGTCAGTCTCTAAGGCTCTAAGGTACCACAAGTACTCCTTTTCTCTTTTTGAAGATATCCAATTTGATTTTTCCTTAGTTTTTCCCTTACAAATGAAAAAAAAAATACACTATCCATTTTTTATGCACTGTCTTACATAGAGGAACAGTGATGTTTAAAAACTCCCATCTTACCCCAAGGTGATTATATATTCCTTTCTAGTGCAGAACTCTCACACTGACTTAAGGAACAGACATGTTTAATATAAGCTTTATTAGATTGAATGTATGTCAGATTGCTATTGAAATGAACCTAAATCATACACTCTCGAAGTTATACTTTTACTCTCCACTTTTGCACACCCCATGTATATTTATGGATGATCAAAAAGGAATACCTGGTTATAGATGCAGTATAGTAAAAAAAAAAAAAAAAAGGACATTTCACTCAATAGAGAAATTGGAACCATTATCATTAATTTAACCTTGAAAACCTTCTGAAAAGCTAGGCTTGCCTGAGTTTGATCCCATCTGCAATCACTTACAGTTATTCTCCAGCATTATGAACCATAAAGAGCCTTTATTCATATTCTGTAATAAAAGCAGGCTTCCTTGGTAGAATTGGAAATTATAGGATGATTATGATTTGATGGAGTCAGCTGCTTAATCATAATATACTTTAAGTGCAATACGGCTAAGGGTAACTTTTATAATTACAGCTCATTTCATGAGCAACAACACATTCTTCCTAGATTCTGTTGTCTGATAATTAAAACTCTTCCTAAAAAGAAAAGGAGTACTTGTGACACCTTAGAGACTAACCAATTTATTTGTGCATAAGCTTTCGTGAGCTACAGCTCACTTCATCAGATGCATCCGATGAAGTGAGCTGTAGCTCAGGAAAGCTTATGCTCAAATAAATTGGTTAGTCTCTAAGGTGCCACAAGTACTCCTTTTCTTTTTGTGAATACAGACCAACACGGCTGCTACTCTGTAAACTCTTCCTGATACACAGTTGCAATTATATTACTCTCTGATGCACCCCAGAGCAGCTATCCCAAAACAGAAGAAAATTGGAGCAAGACTCACAGGCAAATGGTCAATCCACTCATCATGCTGGCGCCTCCTGCTGGTCATCTTGGGGATTAGCACTGCAGGTCAGTACACCCTCTCCCAATGGTACCTCACCTGCCGTCACGTCTGCTCCCGGACCCATGTCACTCCAAGGACTGTTTCATCATCTTCCAGGGACCCTGCAGTCAACTGTACAGTCACTTCCACAGTGACAAAAACAATTGTACAGTCACTTCCCCAGTGGCGAGTGGGAGGAACCCAGGCCCACTCACTACTTCAGGTCCCAGCCTAGGGACCCTATAGATGGCAGCCATGTGTTGTGTCCCCTCCAGCTCCTCAGTCTGTTTCACTGAGCCACTTCCCCATGGCCCCAGCAGCCAGCCAGGAGCTCTCTCTCCCTCCCGTGTTCCTGCCTAGCACTACTCTGTCCAGAGTGCTAGCTTCCATCTACCTGCAAGACACCCATTCCTCCCTCCTTGAGCTCTAGGGAGTAACCAACCCTGCTCTGTCCTGCATCTCTTTTTATATGACCCTGATTGGCTGTTCCTATCAGCCCCTCTCCTATTGCCTGCTTCCTGGGCCTATTAACCCCTTGCATGCAAGTGTGGGGTGGATGCCTCATCACAATGTAATAACCATGAACCAGTTAAGTCACCATCAGCCTGAACAAGATGTAATGGTCCAAGTGGTAGGTGTGTAGCAGCAGACTCAGTAACTGCACACACCCAATGCTGAGCACACACACAAGTGTGTATACATGCAATGACTGGAACACTCATTCAGGGAGCAGGATCCAGGAAACAAACACACACATACCAGTCATCAAAGTGGCAAAAAGTTATTGTTGTAGAAGCAGAATATTGTTTAGTACAGGTATTTGAAGAAGCTTTTGTTTGGTATGGCTCCAAACTATGCTGTGGATTCAAATAACGTCACTAGACACCTCTAAACCAGAACATTTGAATGAAAATTGAAAAGCACTGTAACAATCAATTCCCATAAGATAGGAAGAACTACTCTTTTTTGTACATGACTGATTTTACTAAGAAATCTGGATTCACTCCTGACAACACAAAAAGAGGGAGGTTAACTGACTAGAGCCGGGGCAGAGAGGTGGGGGGTCAAGCTTACCAACATGTATTCCGAGTTTTACTGTTTTGATGTTAAACCCAGTTCAGCTCTCTGTTGAAGTCAATTTAAAGACTATACAACTTTGGTATGCAGCCTTGAATCATCTCTGGGCCTCAATTTGCTTGTCTGCAATATGGGAATAAACTTTGGCTTAGTGCTTTGAATGTTTGGATGGAAGGTATAATTGACAAAGACAATTTGTATCAATCAGCTACCACTGCTCTAGATTATTCTGCTCTATGGAACAAAATTAGTTTCCATCTTATTGATATTAATTACAGTATCTTCTGAAGTCCTCAGTAAGAATTAGGCCCAACTGGGCTAGCAGCCAGGCAAATAGGCTTTTTAAAGCAGGAAAAATATCTACCCAAAATCTATTTTGAAAGATGACAGAGTGAATGGAACAAAGGCAGGTGGAAAGAGGAAGGCAAGAACATAGTATAGTTATTGTACATTCAATTGCTGGCTCCAAAACTTTCAAAAAATATATTTTATTTTGTTTTGCCTCTGCCCTGGCCATCAGTGGTTAACTGATTTCTGATAGGCACCACTGAAGTGGGTGTTGAAGAATCTGAAGGAGTGGAGGAATCTGTTCCATGCGGTCCTTTAAACATGACAAAAAGTGTAGTGTTGTTCACAGGGGGGGAAAAATAGAGTAATGGGGAATGGTGACTGAGTGGAAGGGCAGATGGTAAAACAAGTAGAAGGGATAAGTAGAAAGGTGCAGAGCGATAAAGGTGAGGACAAGCATCTTGAATTTGATGTAATGGGGAAGGTTGCTTCAGTGGAGAAATGCAAGTGTGTGCTCATGAGTTAGGGGACACATAACAGTGATCTTTGCAGCAGCATTTTGAGGGACAGATGGTGTACATAAGAACATAAGAATGGCCATACTGGGTCAGACCAAAGATCCATCCAGCCCAGTATCCTGTCTACCGACAGTGGCCAATGCCAGATGCCCCAGAGGAAGTGAATCCAACACGTAATGATCAAGTGATCTCTCTCCTGCCATCCATCTCCACCCTCTGACAAACAACGGCCAGGGACACCATTCCTTACCCATCCTGGCTAATAGCCATTAATGGACTTAACCTCCATGAATTTATCCAGTTCTCTTTTAAACCCTGTTATAGTCCTAGCCTTCACAACCTCCTCAGGCAAGGAGTTCCACAGGTTGACTGTGCGCTGAGTGAAGAAGAACTTCCTTTTATTTGTTTTAAACCTGCTACCCATTAATTTTATTTGGTGGCCCCTAGTTCTCATATTATGGGAACAAGTAAATAACTTTTCCTTATTCACTTTCTCCAAACCACTCATGATTTTATATACCTCTGTCATATACCCCCTCAGTCTCCTCTTTTCCAAGCTGAAAAGTCCTAGCCTCTTTAATCTCTCCTCATATGGGACCCGTTCCAATCCCCTAATCATTTTAATTGCCCTTTTCTGAACCTTTTCTAATGCCAATATGTCTTTTTTGAGATGAGGGCACCACATCTGTTTGCAGTATTCAAGATGTGGGTTTACCATAGATTTATATAAGGGCATTAAGATGTTCTTCGTCTTATTCTCTATCCCCTTTTTAATAATTCCTAACATCCCGTTTGCTTTTTTGACTGCCACTGCACACTGAGTGGACATCTTCAGAGAACTATCCACGATGACTTCAAGATCTTTCTCCTGATTAGCTGTAGCTAAATTAGCCCCCATCATATTGTATGTATAGTGGGGGTTATTTTTTCCAATATGCAATACTTTACATTTATCCACATTAAATTTAATTTGCCATTTTGTTGCCCAATCACTTAGTTTTGTGAGATCTTTTTAAAGTTCTTCACAGTCTGCTTTGGTCATAACTATCTTGAGCAGTTTAGTATCATCTGCAAACTTTGCCACCACACTGTTTACTCCTTCCTCCAGATCATTTATGAATAAGTTGAACAGGATTGGTCCTAGGACTGGTGTACATGCATATGGCCAGGAAAAAGGAGATGTCAGTTAAAATGAAGGTATGTTTATGAGCTAGTTTTTAACAGTGTGGACAGAAGATTGGATTTTGAAAGGGTTATACAAAGAACAAGCAATAGAAATTGGATAGCCTGATTGTGTGGAGTGAAGGTGACCCTGAGGATACAATCCTAAATGGCAAGGAGGATGGAGAGAGAATGGATTCAGGAATGTGAGTTCATTTTTGGCCATGGTTAAATTGATGAGACATCTGGTGGAAGTAGTTAGACAGGCTACAATACAAATTCAAAAAGACAAAGATGATGCCAGAATAGAAAGTCAGATTTGTGAACCATTGGCATAAAAACAGTAGCTGAAACCATGAGTAGATAAGATCACCCTCCCACCCCCAAATATGGGGCATAGAGCAGGAAGATGACTCAAGCATGGAAGTAGATATTGGGGGTGAGCCAAAGTTAAAAGTTTATGGGATAGACATTGCAGCGGGTGGGGGAGGCAGAAAGGCGCCAAGGGTGATATAGATATGGAGTGAATCAGTGACGGACTCCATTCAGAACACAGTGAGAAGCAAGGTCAGGATCAATGTGGCAAGGGAGTCACGAACATTGATGGGGATCACAGAAAGGGTAGGTGTTTATTTTTCTGCAGTTCTTTCAAGTGCTCCTTCTTTCTGCAGATTTCAAGTGATTTTATTTGTAAAATACTAGACTGTATACTTGTATTTCATGATCTACATCATCATCATAAAAAATTCTCTTCATCTTATATTTTAATAGCTTCACTGTTCTGGAAGAATTTGCTGAGGTTTGTTGATTTCACTAGTTCTTTTCTGGTAAAGGCTTTTATGGAAAAATGCCAACTAAGTTATACCCCTGGGTGGATCTAATTTCCCTTATCCATCCTTAATTTCTAGAGTACTCATGCTAAAGAAAGAGCTTGTTTCATAAATTAGAACTTGTGTTCAAAGTAAACTTTTTTTCCTACCCATCTTAGAGGAATACAAGACATTGCTTCTTTTCCATACTTCCCAGTCACTGAACTTGCAAAACTTGTTATATGAGCTGTGACCAAGGAAATTCATTCCATTACTGTTCTCTCATCCACAAGATACTAGAATACTGAATAAAGACAAGACTCAGGCACTTTTTGCATCTATGTAATGGTAACCTGTTCAAAGTTCTATGCTAAAGACCTCCTCATATTGCTCTGTGGGCAATTCTAGGGAGGAGAGATTTAAAGCCGTGAATCAGATGGAAAATAGCAATAATATCAGTTGGACAGCTAAGTTCAATATGGTGGTAAAGATAATTGAGCCCTTCCTAAACTGGCACTTACATCATCACTAGCATCAATGCATTCCTGGAAAATGGGTGCAATATTTTCCACTATCAACATTCATTCAGTGCTTGTTCTCCAAGTTTCATATCCATGCCTGTTTTTCAAGTTCTCACTTCAGTGCTCTAGTTCCTTAGGAAAATTAAAATTTTGAGTAGAGCTTGAGAAAGTATTTCACAAAAAAAAAGGCTGAAATTGTGCTATTTTGCTATTTCATATCCGTTCAGGTTTTATTTTTCTACCTAATTAGTGCTGAGTGACTACTTTTCAAGTCAAAACATGCAAAGATGTGAAGAGGCCTTCACACAAAATTGTATGCATGCAGTTTTAAGTAGAAGTGTTCCATATTTGGGTTTCCTTTAATTAAATTTCCATAAAAATGTGTTGAGCAAGCTACATGGAGAATCCCACCCCTAAACCCTGCATGCATCATAGCAGCCTCATTGCCTGAAACTACAAAGGAGCTTAGGTATTTACCTCTCATCTTCCTGGTTCTTCTTCAGAGGGTCACAAGCAGCGTGGCCTCTCCTGGAAGCTCTTTCTGTAGTAGTGAAATCATGCTGGTCATCATTTCTATCTCCAGAGGAAAAGCAATTATTATGTTCATATATTTGTATTTTTAAATTCACTGTGCCTATGCCAGTAATAACTGACCACAACTAATTGCAGGCACAAACAACAGCCTTTAGAAAGGGCAATCAATTACGATGTTAGGGTCCATCACAAAAGGACTTCAGCACCTAACTGTTTCATTAGGAACCTGAATTCTAGAATCAGGCCCCACTGGAATTCAGAGACCTCTATTCAGCTGCCTTCCAAGCCAGTAGGAGCATAAACATGCTCAGTGCCTAAGTTTTTTCAGTAAAGTTCCAAAGAAACGTATCTTTCTGCCTCTGGTCATGCCCACTGCACCAGGTGTCTGGATGCCTACGCCCTAGAGCAGCGTTTCCCAAACTTGGGACGCCGCTTGTTCAGGGAAAGCCCCTGGCAGGCCCAGCCAGTTTGTTTACCTGCCGTGTCCGCAGGTTCAGCAGATCGCAGCTCCCACTGGCCACGGTTCACTGTGCCTGGCCAATGGGGGCTGCAGAAAGTGGCGGCCAGTACGTCCCTTGGCCTGTGCCACTTCCTGCACAGAAAATTTTGTACATTTGTTTGTGCCTTTACTAAATATTAGAATATAGTTACAAGTATATTATAGCCAAAGTGTTAAAAAATATAACAATATATATTGTGTCTGACTACGCTGCAAAATGTTCACGCTAACCAAACACATTTCTGCAGTGCTGGAGGGCGGGGGGGGGGGGGAGGGAGGGAGAGTAGAGAATAGATTCATAGATACTAAGGTCAGAAGGAACCATTATGATCATCTAGTCCGAGCCCCTGCACAACGCAGGCCAGAAGAGAAGAGCAAGTTTTCTCACAAAAGATTTAATGCAAAGACAGGTGCTCACAAGTACTGTATTTATTGTGGAAAACTATTAACGCACATGTTAAGGAGGTAAAAACAAAACAAAACACTCTTTATGTAAAAACTGAAAAAGCATCTAAACCAGGTACATTTATGCTAAAAAAAATAAGGGAAAAAATCAGAACAAAAAGCTAAAATTTATTTTAACAAATAAAATAAATAATTAAAGAGCAAATAACTAAGTCATGCTTCTGTCATGTGCTCTAACAAAATGTGAACTTGTGTCATAGATAGCTTGGTCCCTCTTACTTTAAGCTTTTATACACAAGCTTAAATTTACTCTGTTTAAAGCTGCATCCCACAGACCAAAGACAATGGAATATATCAGTATACAATTAAAAATAAAAGAGGCATTGGGAAAAATATATCTACATAGAATCATAGAAGATTAGGGTTGGAAGAGGCCTCAGGAGGTCATCTAGTCCAACCCCCTGCTCAAAGCAGGACCAACACCAAATCATCCCAGCCAGGGCTTTGTCAATCTGGGCCTTAAAAACCTCTAAGGATGGAGATTCCACCACCTCCCTAGGTAACCCATTCCAGTGCTTCAGCACCCTCCTAGTGAAATAGTTTTTCCTAATATCCAACCTAGACCTCCCCCCGTGCAACTTGAGACCATTGCTCCTTGTTCTTTCATCTGCCACCACTAAGAACAGCCTAGCTCCATCCTCTTTGGAACCCCCCTTCAGGTTCCAAGGCTGCTATCAAATTCCCCCTCACTCTTCTCATCTGCAGACTAAATAACCCCAGTTCCCTCAGCCTCTCCTCGTAAGTCATGTGCCCCAGCCCCCTCATAATTTTTGTTCCCCTCCGGTGGACTCTCTCCAATTTGTCCATATCCTTTCTTTAGTGGAGGCAGTACTCCAGATGTGGCCTTACCAGTGCAGAATAGAGGGGAATAATCACTTCCCTCAATCTGCTGGCAACGCTCCTACTAATGCAGCCCAATATGCCATTAGCCTTCTTGGCAACAAGGGCACACTGCTGACTCAAACTGGTCAACTATATTTCAGCCTCTCCTTGTATGGACAACTGAGTGCGCAATCACCTATAAAGACATAATAAAGACCACTAGGCAGACCAGGTCTAAGCAAATGGAGTTTATGCATATACCTGTTGTTTTACATCTCCCCTTTCATTCAGTAGAGCTACATTTGGTTATTATGTAAACCTAACTCTTACACAACCAAGTTTATCAGTCTATCATTGTTGTATAACTTTTTTTTGTTAAGATATAATAATATACACAAAATCCAATAGCTGCACAAGACAACACTGATAAACTGTTTAACCAAATATCTATCTATAAATAACTTACACACAATAAGTAAAAAAAGAAATTGCACTGCATATAGGATTTCTGTTTCTTACCAAACTGGTTACATAATTAACAAAAAGGGAAAGTTGCTGGATTTTATTAATGATAAGCAATTAGCTAAATGGTATTGTCCTCAAAGTATAACAGATGTGTTGTAAATTGGAAATGTATTAAATCATTTAGGCAGATTCTATTTAGCATAATTAGTAATCTGGGTCAATGACACTGCATTCTCATTGAGGCACATGTTATATAAAACAATTGTGCACAGTGTAATATTTATTTTAGGGTATCTTTATCAATTTTGAATCCTAACACTGCAATATTCAATGAATTAGCTACTGTCCATTCAGTAAGTTTTCTGGAAGAATATGTCTTCAAGGAATGCCTAGATCTACCTCAGCTACTGGTGTACCACTCAGCAACTCAGACTTGGAAGACACTCCACGCAGCTTGTTGCTCCATTAATGGATATGAATACTTGTGTAAGTAATGTTTTTGACATTGCAACTCCAGTGTGTGGCCACAGTGGTTTAATCCAGTACAACGAGACAGAGAAACTAGCCACTCCTATCTCCTGCCCTATATAGCTTAACAAGTGGTAACAACCAGCAGTAAGGGTAGCCTATATTATGAATGGACAGTATGCTAGTAAATAATAAAAAATGTATGGAAATCTCATTTTTAATGTCCACATCAAATTATTGTTTTACTCCTTGTGTACGTATCATTGTGGGTCACACTGTAAAAAGGTCTGTTCTACTTTGAGTTATAGTTTTAACTGTATCAGTTATGTATTGCCACTATTCAGCTTATTAAAACAGTGTACATTTCTTGAGTGCTATTACCTATGCTTCATATATTATTTGCATCATAAATTCATATATTAATTTGGCAAAGGTGTCATCCTGATATAGTTATCAAAGTGATGAGGGGACTGTTAGCCAATACATATATATTGGGCATACACCACATTAATGGGTATTATGCACACAGTATTAATATGCATTATATCTATATAAAAAAAATTGGGAAGTTGTTAACTGAATATATTGTGCCCTTACCAGAATTTGTTCAATCATGCTCAGTACCTCATAACACTTCACAAAGCTGGAATCAGCTTCTGCACTAGCTAATAGAGAATTTGTCAAAGGCAAAACACATTTGTTCTATGTCCTGGTAGAGAAACCTTCATAGGCAGGCTGGCCGACGGGTGGAGAGGGGTCAAAGAGGGCAATTGCCCAGGGGGCCGGGTTATTTTAAAGGGCTGTAGGAGCCCCAGACCCTTTTAAATTGCCCAGATAGGCCGCAGGGCTCCTAGGTTCGTAAGGGGTGGTGACCACTCTGGGCCAAGAACTTTGTGGGGCCCCGCCAGCCAGCACAATTGGCCAGCCCAGCGTGGTCAGTCCTGGAAGTGATGGGGTTGATCCCAGAAGTGACAGATGCCTCGCGTCTGCCTTGGACCCCGCACCTCCCTAGAGAGAGCCCTGGGGCCCGGAATTGCTGTTGGCGGGCCTGTTCTTAAGCAACTGGTTTACAATGTGGTATCCAAAAAAAGTACAGAACAAAACAAGGTCAAAAGCTGTTATGAACTGGCAAGTTGGACTTTAGAGATTGTCAAGGCTGATTCCCCACTCTGGAACTTCGAGTACAGAAGGTGGGGGACAGCAAGGATTCTAAAAATTAATAAAAAGAAAAGGAGTACTTGTGGCACCTTCATAGAATATCAGGGTTGGAAGGGACCTCAGGAGGTCATCTAGTCCAACCCCCTGCTCAAAGCAGGACCGATCCCCAACTAAATCGTCCCAGCCAGGGCTTTGTCAAACCAGACCTTAAAAACTTCAAGGGAAGGAGATTCCACCACCTCCCTAGCTAATGCATTCCAGTGTTTCACCACCCTCCTAGTGAAAAAGTTTTTCCTAATAACCAACCTAAATCTCCCCCACTGCAACTTGAGACCACTGCTCCTTGTTCTGTCATCTGCTACCACTGAGAACAGTCTAGAACCATCCTCTTTGGAACCCCCTTTCAGGTAGTTGAAAGCAGCTATCAAATCCCCCCTCATTCTTCTCTTCTGAAGACTAAACATCCCCAGTTCCCTCAGCTTCTCTTCATAAGTCATGTGTTCCAGTCCCCTAATCATTTTTGTTGCCCTTCGCTGGACTCTCTCCAATTTATCCACATCCTTCTTGCAGTGTGGGGCCCAAAACTGGACACAGTACTCCAGATGAGGCCTCACCAATGTTGAATAGAGGGGAACGATCACGTCCCTCGATCTGCTGGCTACTTATACATCCCAAAATGCCATTGGCCTTCTTTGCAACAAGGGCACACTGTTGACTCATATCCAACTTCTCATCCACTGTAACCCCTAGGTCCTTTTCTGCAGAACTGCTGCCGAGCCATTTGGTCCCTAATCTGTAGCGGTGCATTGGATTCTTCTGTCCTAAGTGCAGGACTCTGCACTTGTCCTTGTTGAACCTCATCAGATTTCTTTTGGCCCAATCCTCCAATTTGTCTAGGTCCCTCTTTATCCTATCCCTACCCTCCAGTGTATCTACCACTCCTCCCAGTTTAGTGTCATCCGCAAACTTGCTGAGGGTGCAATCCACACCATCCTCCAGATCATTTATGAAGATATTGAACAAAACCGGCCCCAGGACCGACCCCTGGGGCACTCCACTTGATACCAGCTGCCAACTAGACATGGAGCCATTGATCACTACCCGTTGAGCCCGACAATCTAGCCAGCTTACTATCCACCTTATAGTCCATTCATCCAGTCCATACTTCTTTAACTTTCTGGCAAGAATACTGTGGGAGACCGTGTCAAAAGCTTTGCTAAAGTCAAGGAACAACACGTCCACTGCTTTCCCTTCATCCACAGAGCCAGTTATCTCGTCATAGAAGGCAATTAGATTAGTCAGGCATGACTTGCCCTTGGTGAATCCATGCTGACTGTTCCTGATCACTTTCCTCTCCTCTAAGTGCTTCAGGATTGATTCCTTGAGGACCTGCTCCATGATTTTTCCAGGGACTGAGGTAAGGCTGAGCAAATTTGTTAGTCTCTAAGGTGCCACAAGTACTCCTTTTCTCTTTGCAAATACAGACTAACCCCACTGCTACTCTGAAACCTAATGATTAATACTGGCCACTCCAGGCCGGTATTAAATTCCCAAAGTTACAGCTTTTCTCTGACCTTGGACTAGCAGATGCTGCCACCACCCAAGTGCAAAACCCCTTTGAGAACCTAGGAAAGTGCACTTGGGAATTCCTGTGTGGTACCCTCAAGCCCTTTCACCCCCTCTCTGATGAAGAGCCAAGGGAAAAAAAAAGAAATCAGCTGTTGCCACCAGCTAATTAAAGAACATGTGCACAAACCTCTTAAAACCAAAAATCCAATTATGTTCTTTAGAAAGGTAAATTTTATTAATTAAAACAGAAGAAAATACATCGGGGAACTTGGGCTTTTGCTTGATTAAAAAAAAAACTACAAGGATTAAGCATCAAGAATAGCTCTCGAGGTCCAACTTAAAGGTTACAAGCAAAACAAAAGCACCTGGGGTTAGCACAGAGGCATCCACAAGCCATGAAGAAATAAAAGGTATCAACCTAATCGTGTCTTCCTAGACATTTCCTGATCTACTTACATATCTGGGGTTTTAGAGGAGTAGTTTCTAGGTCTAATGCTGATGATTTTTCACACCTGGCCCAAGCTTCTCACAGTATAACTGCCCCCTGTCTTTCTCTCCACAAGAACAACAGCAGCCAGACAAAAGGGAAGTCTCATTTCAATTTTTAAACATTCTAGCCTTCCCATTGGCTCTTTTGGCCAGGTGCCCACTCACTTCCTTTTACCTATGCATAGCAGTTAGACTTTTTAACCCTTTTCAGATAGAGCAATTAGAAAACAGCTACTAAGAGGGATTTTATAGCTACTGGCTGGCTGGGTGTCCATGAAAGGTAGCTACCCTCCCCCCTTCATTTGTCACAGAGATGTATAGAACATTTTGTAATTTTTGAAACAGTACTATCAAGAAAGCTAGTTTAAACGAATATTTCCAAATTACACCTGTGTAATGTAAACATGCTGCTAGATAAAAACAGCTTCCTAGAAGGAAGCTACATATGTTTCCTTTTCATCTTGTACTGCTTTATCTTTAGACAATACATTTTGCTAAGTTCAGTTATTTGGTCTCAAACACATTCTTAAAAATTAACCGCAAGTTGTTGGGATTCCCTCAGAGAGCTTTCCACTCAGCTTAGCTAGAACACCTTGTCCAGTTCTGGGAGAACACTTAAATCTAGTTCTCTGGGATTAAAAGCAAACAAAACAAACAAACAAAAAACCCCCAAGCAGCCAACAAAACAACCTTCAGTTTAACTCCAGCTTTTCACTCAGGTTACTTTATTAGTCATAGAACAGCTCTTTGCCTATGTTGGCCAGGTCCCAATGCAAGGGGTTTAGATACAGAGTGATACCACTTCATGTCACAAACAATACAATTTATGTACATCTTTCCTAGATACTAGCATCTAGACCAATCATGAAGACTGATCATAGTAGTTTTGTCAGCAATTACTTGTTTGGGCTTCCTCAGCAGTTACTTGTTCACATATGTGTTGTCTAAACTTGGGCCTGCTCTCATCAGGTAAGCCAGTTCCATACGAGTATAGTCAAACAAGTGGCTACATCTTTTAGTTAATAGACCTACTAGACACAATTTCCTTTATCATGTTTCTAAGAGAGCTCAATCATGAACAATAGTTGTGGTGTTACCCTGGAATTGAGGGGTGTTTTACCCCAGAATTTGATCAAGCTAATTGCAGCCATATTGTGTGCATTCAGCCACCATGAATTAATAAAATAGAACATCACATAGGTAAGGGTTATGTGACAAAGCTCTGTCCTTGCATTCCTGGGTCCCACGTTTCCTGGTGCATTTTGCTAGCTTCAGAGGCTCATCATGACTCTAGAGATAAGGGTCACAATCTATTGAGCCATTTTCATCATAAGTCAGTGAGGGAGGTGAGGAGAAGTTATCCTTCCTTGCACAGTCTCTGTTATCTCCCAGTCTCATTGATTAATCAGGGAGCAAAGGTGCAGTTGTGGAGCCCAGGCCCACCCTCTATTCCAGGCTCCAGCCCAGGGACCCTAATAGTATCAGCTATGGTAGCTGACCTTTTAGAAACATGACATGTACAATTCCCTGGGCTACTTCCCCCACAGCAGCCCTCACTTCCTCAAGCTCCACTTCACCCTTACCTCAAGGCCTCCTTCCTTGTGCCTGACATGGTGTGTACCACTCAGCCTTTCCAACAGCACAACTTCCTCCCACAGCTTCTGACATCCACACCCACCTGACTAACTGGGAGGCTTTTAACTAGTTTCAGCCAGCCTCTGATTGGCTTCAGGTGTCCCAATCAACCTAGCCTTCTCCCTGCCTTCTGGAAAGTTCTTAATTGGCCCCAGGTGTCTTAATTGACCTGGAGCAGCTGCCATTTCACTTACCCTGGTACCAGGGATTTGTTTAGCCTGGAGCTAATATATCTATCTCCCACTACTTTTCTATAGCCATCTGGCCTTGCCCCGTCACAGTTAATTTGGACAAAAAGGGCTTTTGGAGGCAAGGTCAAATACCAGCTGCAGGCTTGCAGGTTCTGCTAATTAGAATGGGAGGAGGGGAGAAAAGAGTCAACAAATTATGACACTGAAAGAAAATAAGTGGATGGAGACCCTGAGTTTGGGCACATTTGATACAGAACCTTATTATGGCTAAGATTGTTAGGAATGTTTTAAGTAGTTGATTGAAATTTGGAGAAGTGATAACCCAGTAGGGGTCACTATAAGCTATGTGTTTTGTGAAAAAAAAACGTGTTATAAAGGGACGAGATAATAGAGTGCACTTTGGAGCAGTTCTCTGAAGCTACCCTGAGAGACTCTTTCCTGACAGCTTACGCTCCGGCAGGGAAGTGACCGGTCACGACTGATTCATAGATTCATAGATATTAAGGTCAGAAGGGTCCATTATGATCATCTAGTCTGACCTCCTGCACAACGCAGGCCACAGAATCTCACCCACCCACTCCTGCGAAAAACCTCTCACCTATGTCTGAGCTATTGAAGTCCTCAAATTGTGGTTTAAAGACTTCAAGGACCAGAGAATCCTCCAGCAAGTGACCCATGCCCCATGCTACAGAGGAAGGCGAAAAACCTCCAGGGCCTCTTCCAATCTTCCCTGGAGGAAAATTCCTTCCCGACCCCAAATATGGTGATCAGCTAAACCCTGAGCACATGGGCAAGATTCACCAGCCAGATACCCAGGAAAGAATTCTCTGTAGTAACTCAGATCCCACCCCATCTAACATCCCATGAGCTGCTGCTAATTCCTCAATACCATCTCAGATTGTAGGTAATTATTTGGGATTTTCTAAACCTATTGCTTATGTCGGTGAGTGCTTACATCTAATAAATAGTTTTAGATAAGAGCATGTTTACTTGTATCAGTCTTTCATGAGCCATAAGCACTGTATTCCCATTGATTTATGAAGTTAAGTTACCACTGCTTTGGGTTCTGAAAACTCTGAGTAACAGTGGGGAAGGGAAGGGAAGGGAGGTGGAAGTAACACTCATTAATCCAAAGGCATTTGAAGGGGTTATGGAAAGCAATAGCTGCCTAGATCAATCCTGTGGATGATCATTGGAAGAGATCAAGGAGTGGAGGACCTTGGCATGCTTACCAAGGACAAGCTGACTGTAAGAGTTAGAGAGGGTTGTGGTTCTCCCTCACTATGCACCTTTTGTCATCTTTCCTTCTCTTGCAAAATGTACAAATAAAATGTCTTCTGATCTGGTATAATTTTTGCTCAGTTGCACAGGTGAAGATGAATATGCAGTGTACAAGGCAATGGAAAAATAAAGTCCACGCCATTTAGCCAGGAGGAACAAGCAGTGTTTTTTCTCAACAGTAGCCTAGACTATTCCAGCTTCCCCCTCATTCTTTCCCAGCTAGGAGAGTTTGGAACTGGGGGAGGGGAGAAGGAGATTCTGCCCCTATTAGTGGGTACCTCCTCACACTGCCAAAAAATGCAGTGCCCTAGGACACTAGAGTTTTTATTGCCAGTCTTCTTTTTTTCTTGGCCTTGTACTGGTAGCTCTTAGGGTATTCATCGTGCAACCAATATTATTAGTATATGGGCACAAGGTGCATCAGTAGGCCTCGATACACCTTGTCTGTGGGCTGACAAAGACATATGATCTGTCAACATACATTTTTAGAGACAGATTTAAAGTTATGAATATCTCAATAATAAAAAGAGATATTTAAGTGTATCCCATAAAAGTCAAATATTTACTTTCTGACTGAGCAAGCAGTTACCTTGACCTGAATAGGAAGTCTATGTTTAAAGCATTTCCTGTGTCTATCCCCTTTCCTTGTCTCCCACATAACCTGCATGAAATAGTAGCTCATTTAGAGACTTCCAATCTATTCACAGACATCTGTCAGCAGCTACTGGCTAAGACACGGCACTACGGGGCAACAACCATTGGATTTAACCCTGGAAATGAAGCAATGGTTATGGCTTATTTTTTACCCTGCCAGTCTTCGCTTGTCAGTTTAACGAGTGGAGGAGAAAGAAGAAAAAAACCTCAAAGTTTCTTGATTTTATTAATGCTACATTTACCTTATTCCCACTGGTAATAGGAAAGTAACTTTTTAAGTGCACTTCAATATTTCAATTAAATAGATTTTAACTGTGTTATGCTACTGTGATCTGGTGTGAAGAAGAGTTATTGTCTCAGTGCGTATGTTCAGTGGAAGACAGTTAAACTGACTGAAAGCTTCTTCAACCTGAGATGTAACTGGCTATTTCCCAGCAATGGTAAAATGGGACAGTTTATAGTCTACTAGGAGATAATCTGCTCATCTTCCCCACTAATGGAACAATGTGATCTTTAAGATCCCCAGGGTTACCATGGATACCAACAAGGAATGTATTATTTGTAACACAGTCCCAAAATGTATTTTCCCTTTATATAAGTTAAAGAAGTTTTCCTAATTGTCAATGCAGTATGCTAAACACCCAAAGACCTATTTTTCTCCAAATATTCAATACAGGAATACTGAAGGGAGAAATTGCAGAAGTTGTCTTTTAAGCCATGGCACCTTCATCAGCAGAGCTTCTTTACTTAGTTGCCAAATAAATACTTTATCACTTTACTTTGAACTACTAATAGTTACTATGGAAACCCTTACTTCCCCCCACCCTTGGTAATCCTTGAGCAGGTAGAGAGTCTAATGGGGTGGGGGGAGTACTATCCATGGAGATATTTTTAAGACTTCACTCCTGATGGCTGTGCCATTCATGAGACTATGTTGCATTTAGATTTGCTAGGTAGTTGGGTAGGAGAAAATATGTTCAGGAAAAAAAAATCATATGAATCTTTTATTGTCTCCGAGAGCTCCTTCTTTTACCTCATGTGCTTTGAATTGAAAATGTTCACCTTCCCTTGGTTAATATAGTTTAATCTAAACATTTCCAAGACAGCATAAAAATCATTCTGTTAATAATCAAAGAATGGTAAAAGACTTATACAAAAAAACCCCATACATAGTTACTCAAGATTTTGCTCTTATTTCAAACAGTCACACTATTGAAAATATATATTTTACAGTGTGAGTTTTAGCTCTTGGAAAAGGCTCCAAATTGGTGACCAGTCAGACCACAGTCTTTTATTTAGACCTGTAGTATAACAGATTCACTGGCTGTCTAAGGACTTTGCATTAAAGTTTTCTCGTATTATAAGTCAAGGCCCATCCATGCACAAAAAACTCTTAATTTAAGCATAGTGGTGCTTTTTACTCAAGTTGGCTGACTTGTTGGTGGGTGTAGGCTAAAGATAATCTGACTGCTGCTAACACTACTATGCTGCAATATGGATAGAGGTTAGCTCCACTTGAGTGCTGCTAGCTCTCCAATGCCTTCCTGCCGTTTTCTCTGTGCACCCAGAAAGGACAGGCAAGTTCTCCCACAATTCACTGGGAAAGAATTCCTAGAGCAACTCAGATTACTGCTGCACGAACAGCAAAGAAGTATGATTGCAGCATTGGTAGGCATGCTCATGCTAGCTTCATTCTATCTAGTGCAGTTAACAATAGTGATGAAGATGTGGAGGAATGATCTTTCCCACTGGCAAGCTGCCCCAGTACGAGCCCCATAGAGACCCTGTATGTCAGGGTCTAGCTAACCATGTCTTCACTACTATTTTTACCTGAATTATCTAGATTAATCACATCTTCATTTGATCTATCTATCTATCTATCTATCTATCTATCTAGCAAATAAAGAAAAAAGAAAAGGAGTACTTGTGGCACCTTAGAGACTAACCAATTTATTTGAGCATGAGCTTTCGTGAGCTACAGCTCACTTCATCGGATGCATACCGTGGAAATTGCAGCAGACTTTATATACACACAGAGAATATGAAACAATACCTCCTCCCACCCCACTGTCCTGCTGGTAATAGCTTATCCAAAGTGAGCATCAGGTTGGGCCATTTCCAGCACAAATCCAGGTTTTCTCACCCTCCACCCCCCCACACGAATTCACTCTCCTGCTGGTGATAGCCCATCCAAAGTGACAACTCTTTACACAATGTGCATGATAATCAAGTCGGGCCATTTCCTGCACAAATCCAGGTTCTCTCACCCCCTCACCCCCCTCCCAAAAACCACACACACAAACTCACTATCCTGCTGGCAATAGCTCATCCAAAGGGACCACCCTCCCCACAATGTGCATGACCTTCTGGGGTCCCTTCCAACCCTTATATTCTATGATTCTATGATAATCAAGGTGGGCCATTTCCAGCACAAATCCAGGTTTTCTCACACACCCCTCACCCCCATACACCTGGATTTGTGCTGGAAATGGCCCAACTTGATTATCATGCACATTGTGTAAAGAGTTGTCACTTTGGATGGGCTATCACCAGCAGGAGAGTGAATTTGTGGTTTACGGTTGGAAAATGTGCCTGGCAGTGAAACATTCAAGGAACAAAATCTATTTAGCTTAAAAGAAAGTTAAGGGCTAACTTGATCACAGATTGAGTACCTGGATGGGGAACAGAAATTTGGTAATACAGGACTCTTCACTCTGAGGCAAAGAAATAACAAGATCCAAAAAGGTTGACAAATTCAGACTAGAAATAAGGAGCAGGGTTTTAACAGTTAGGGTAATTAATATTTAGAAAAAATTACCAAGGACTGTGGTAGGTGTCTCCATTGTTCAACATTTTAAAACAAGACTTCTTTTCTAAGAAATATACTCTATTTCAGACCGGAATTTGTTCATGGAATTCCTAAGTTCTGTGTTATGCAGGTGGTCAGACTAGATGATCTGGCCTTTTGATCTATAAATGAGCATTTTGCAGTGTGGCTGCTCTCACTCAAGCTAGGCTAACTTTGGTGAAGTAACTAGAGCCTAGCTAACTTGAGTTAACTCTATAGCAAGGACAAAACCTTGCTTTTGAGGTGTTCTTTGTATGGCAGAGTAGTTGAATCTCCATGCTATTAGTCTTTGGCCCCTCAGTTAACAGACTTCCAATATGGAGTACAACTGGTAGTTTTTTTCATGTTCACACTTGTCCTGGCAAAAGCTGACTGAGTTCACCAACCCATTTCTAGATATAGATAAATATATAATCATATGTTTTTAGAAAAAATGGTATTCTTTAATACAATTCTAAATAAAATTGATTAAAAAATTGCACAATTAGGTCACAAGAGATATATAGAGAAAAATTCAGCCATGGAGTTAGTTACATTGTACAGGTTACAGTTGTTCTACAACTACATTTCAGAGATGACCAAGAAAGTTTTAAAAAGAAAAACAAAAGACAGAATGGAGAAGTATTTCAATGCACAGACTGTTACATGCTAAGTAGCAGAAACCCCTGTGCTGGAAGCTTGTGACAAACCATGCCTCACTGGCTGAGCCAATCAGAAGGTATTCTTTAACCACAGGATTTTTTGGTGGAAACATACATTATAGAATAGTCAGTTACAGCACATTTCCCTGAGTTACTCTGAAGGTTTTTCTAAACCCATGGCCATTTATAGAAATATTCATGGTCTCATATTAAAATGTAAATTAGAGCTAAAATACCAATCAAAGAGGGCATGGGTTTAGATTTCTTTATTAAACTTTTTACAAAAAAAAAATCTATGTAAATTTATCAGGCTTATATCTATTGAATTCAAGTTTGAGACTCTGGACCCTGACCAAAAAAGATCCCAATTATTCAAATGAAGGGTTGTACAGAGATGAGTCAGAAGTACATTGTATGTTAAGAATGTTAAAGGGATTGGAGTAAGAGTGGTGGAAAGGGCAGCTAATAGGAACTGGCAATGGTAGCTGAATTGGCTAGAGCTTTTGGCTTCCAGCTAAAAGGTTGACGGAGTGAGACCACTGTGAGGCCAGGTTTTTGTTTGTTTGTTTTTAAAGCTAGGAACTGAAGAGGCCTTTTGATAAACAAAGTAAGAGGTTTTAAAAGCATATTATAAATACATACAATCATGTTTTACATATATTACTTAATTAAAGTTTTAAGCCACTGACCAACAGTTCTTCAGATACCTTGGAGACTCTAGATCCAACAGCCCTGACAGCCCATTCAATTTGTTCCTTATTTCTTTTTGCCCAAAATGAGATGCTCATTATGCTGTTATGCTTATGCATGTACTATCTAGCTTTAAGGAAGATTTCTGATATTGAGCCTGCACTAGTTTGTAACTATAAATCTCTTACGAGTTTAATTATACAAGTTTCCATGCATGGAATCAAGCACTGGATGAAAAACAATTTGAGAACTTTCCAGATTATGTCATAGGTTCCCTTTGACAGAGCAATGAATACCGCAAACCAAAGTGAACTGTAAAAATCAAAGATCTGTTAATTTGTGCATGGAGGATGTTTTACATTTTTCGCATTGAGAAATGCACCATCGTATTTCTGTTTAACTCAGGAATATTTAGCTCAAGGGGCAGAGCTGGTGGGCAAAGTGACAGAAACAGAGGATCCAGAGTGTTGTATAAAATAATCTGACTGGTGAACAAATGTTTAACATAGAATGTTGAACATCTTTAGTCAGCAAGTTACAAAACCTGGTTTAGAAAAAAAAAATGTAAAAAACCCCTCACAAATTAAAGTGAAAGAGCAAAACTGATGATTTTACACCTCTTTTACACTTTCTTTTAAGTTAGAATGTGTGTGCATTTTGTTTAAAATAATGTTGAATAAACAAGAATGTGTGTGAGAGTGGATTACTTATCTATAAAACTAGTTTGAATGTATGGTTGTTAATTTATAACATAAAATAAAAAAACTCTTAATATTTACCACATTGTCAGGGCCCTTAATTTTATTGACTATTGTTACTTTTTAAAGTAGAGAACTTCCAGACTCCAAATTCAAGCAGTATTTTAAAAATCAAAACTTTAACCAACCATCATTATAACACTGTCACAATTAGGTTTTAAGTGTACCTTTATGGAAGAGAGAGCAGCATGAATTGCTTTTGAACATTGTTTATCACGCCAAGAGAATCACACACAAAGTGTCTTATTTGTCAAGAAAGTAATTACAGCCAACAGTTGCAGCAACAAAGCCACAGATTTCACATTTTGCATCTTACAAGTTGCACAGACTCATGAACCTTATTTTTGCACAACCTTTTGTCCTGCCACGTGATAGTCCTTTCCACCTCCCAACCCTCTGCATACACATCTCAGTAGCCCCAAACTTCTGTTACCCCATTAGTTAATCTCCTCCTACTCAGTCTTCATAAATGTGCTCTCATACCATTAAAACTTTAAAGGCGATGTGGGAGGGAATATCCTTACAGCTCCTTTATACAAACTATTTTTACTGAGACACTCAAATTCCCACATTCTGCTAATCTCATAGTCATTTTTGGTTTAGTCTCCACCTTCAAAATGGGGATGTGTCATCACTCCACTGGCTACCTTAAGTACCTAAACATGTTCAAGGCAAGATCTTGTTTAAAATAAGGTGATCATTGTATCAGAGCTTTGGCACATACACTTGCTAGATCTTATTAAATGTTACAGTTGAATTCCAAGTCTAAATTTAAAAAGCCAACACACTTTAATAAAAAAATAAATGTTCAATATCCTATATTTAAACAAATGAAGGTTACAAGTGTTGTTGTACTCTTCCTTAACAGTTAATGCAACATGAAGGGTACAGATAACATTCAGGAGTTTAGTTTTTATTTTAAGAAGTCCTGCAGTAGTCTCCTTTTCCAAAGTTTTCTTTTAATAGATAGATAACAGTAAGGTAGTTGAAGAGTTTAAGATAATAATTGTGTATGCATATCTATGTTATAGATGACAGGCATATGTCAAGGTTCCTCCCCCACTCTGAACTTTAGGGTACAGATGTGGGGACCTGCATGAAAAACCTCCTAAGCTTATCTTTACCAGCTTAGGTCAAAACTTAACCAAGGTACAAATTATTCCACCCTTTGTCCTTGGATTGGCCGCTACCACCACCAAACTAATACTGGTTACTGGGGAAGAGCTGTTTGGACACGTCTTTCCCCCCAGAATACTTCCCAAAACCTTGCACCTCACTTCCTGGACAAGGTTTGGTAAAAAGCCTCACCAATTTGCCTTGGTGACTACAGACCCAGACCCTTGGATCTTAAGAACAATGAACAATCCTCCCAACACTTGCACCCCCCCTTTCCTGGGAAATGTTGGATAAAAAGCCTCACCAATTTGCATAGGTGACCACAGACCCAAACCCTTGGATCTGAGAACAATGAAAAAGCATTCAGTTTTCCTACAAGAAGACTTTTAATAAAAATAGAAGTAAATAGAAATAAAGAAATCCCCCCTGTAAAATCAGGATGGTAGATACCTTACCGGGTAATTAGATTCAAAACATAGAGAACCCCTCTAGGCAAAACCTTAAGTTACAAAAAAAGATACACAGACAGAAACAGTTATTCTATTCAGCACAGTTCTTTTCTCAGCCATTTAAAGAAATCATAATCTAACACGTACCTAGCTAGATTACTTACTAAAAGTTCTAAGACTCCATTCCTGGTCTATCCCCAGCAAAGGCAGAATATAGACAGACACACAGACCCTTTGTTTCTCTCCCTCCTCCCAGCTTTTGAAAGTATCTTGTCTCCTCATTGGTCATTTTGGTCAGGTGCCAGCAAGGTTACCTTTAGCTTCTTAACCCTTTACAGGTGAGAAGAGCTTTCCCCTGGCCAGGAGGGATTTCGAAGGGGTTTACCCTTCCCTTTATATTTATGACAGCATATATACAAGATTTAAAAATAGGATAAATTTATAGTCTAGCCACATGGCCAGGTCAAATGTTGCAATAGACACAGACAATCTACAAAGCATGTCATTTCAACATTCTGGTTCTGCAGTTCTTTTCCCACTCCTTTTAGGAGAGCATTTATTTAAAAGTGTTCAATTAATTACAAATGTTTACTCACAATTAGACATTTATACTGCATATTTTTTTTAAAAAAAATACTGAACATGAAATTACATGCAAATTTATAAAAAGAGCAGTATAAGCAAAAATTAGTGGATGGAAAGTATTTAAATGAAACTTTTTAAAGTTTCTATTTGATTCAAAGTGTTTGTCATTTGTTTTTGGTTATTACTATCATTTTTTTCTAAAAGGGAGAAATTCTTATGTTTGAATATTTGTAACCAGAAATTCTATAAGCCCTCATTGATATTTAAGGTATGAACATTGAGGAGAACATATATAAGTACAGCCATACTGCATCAGACAAAAGGTCCATGTAGCCCAGTATCCTGTCTTCAACAGTGGCCAATGCCAGATGCCCCAGACGGAATGAACAGAACAGGTAATCATCAAGTGATACATTCCCTATTGCTCATTCCCAGCTTCTGGCAAACAGAGGCTAGGGACACCATCCTTGCCCATCCTAGCTAATAGCCATTGATGGACCTATCTTCCATAAACTTATCTAGTTCTTTTTTAACCCTGTTATAGTCTTGGCCTTCACAACATCCTCTGGCAGGAAGTACCACAGGTTGATTGTGCTTTGTGTAAAGAAATAGTTCCTTTTATGGGCTTTAAACCTGCTGACTATTATTTTCATTTGGTGATGCTTACTTTCATGTGTTATGAGAAGTAGTAAATAACTTCCTTATTTACTTTCTCTATAACAGTCATTATTTTTTAGACCTCTATCATATCTCCCCTTAGTCATCTCTTTTCCAAACTGAAAAGTCCCAGTCTTATTCATCTCTCCTCTTATTAAACCATTCCATACTGCTACTCATTTTTGTTGCTCTTTTCTGAACCTTATCCAATTCCAATATATCTTTTTTTGAGATGGGGCAACCACATCTGCATGCAGTATTCAAGGTGTGGGCGTACCATGGATTTATATAGAGGCAATATGATATTTTCTGTCTTGTTATCTATCCCTTTCCTAATGATTCCTAACATTCTGGTCACTTTTTTGACTGCTGCTGCACACTGAGGGGATGTTTTCAGAGAATTATCCACAATGACGCCAAGATCTCTTTCTTGAGTGGTAACAGATAATTTAGACCCCAGAATTTTATATGTATAGTTCGGATTATGTTTTCCAATGTGCATTACTTTGCATTTATCAATGTTGAATTTCATCTGCCATTTTGTTGCCTAGTAACCCAGTTTTGTAAGATGCCTTTTTTGTTCTTCACAGTCTGCTTTGGATTTAACTATCTTAAATAGTTTTATACCATTTGTGAATTTTGCCCCCCCTCACTGTTTAATCCTTTTTCCAGATCCTTATGAATATGTTGAACAGTACCGGTCCCAGTACATACCTCTTGGGGACACCACTATTTACCGCTCTCTTCTCTGAAAAATGACCATTTATTCCTACCCTTTGTTTCTTATCTTTTAAACAGTTACTGATCCATGAGAGGACCTTCCTTCTTATCCCATGACAGCTTACTTGCCTTAAGACCCTTTGGTGACGGAACTTGTCAAAGGCTTTCTGAAAATCTAAGTACATTATATCCATTGGACCCCCCTTGTCCACATGCTTGTTGACCCCCTCAAAGAATTCTAGTAGATTGGTGAGGCATGATTTCCCTTTACAAAAGCTTTGTTGACTCTTCCCCAACAAATCATGTTCATCTATGTGTCTGATAATTCTGTTCTTTACTATCGTTTCGATCAATTTGCCTGGTACTGAAGTTAAGCTTATTGACCTGTAATTGCCAGGATTGCCTCTTGAGCTCTTTTTTAAAAATGGTGTCACATTAGCTATTCTTCGATCATCTGGTATAGAAGCAGATTCAAATGATAGATTACATACCATAGTCCTGCAATTTAACATTTGAGTTCTTTCGGAACTTTTGGCTGAATACTATCTGGTCCTGGTGGCTTATTACTGTTTAGTTTATCAATTTGTTCCACAACCTCCTCTAATGAGATCTCAATCAGGAGGAAGAAGTAATGGAGGGAAAACAGAGAAACAAATGAAAGGAAGTGAAAGAAGAAAGGAGGCAGAGTATGGAGACGTAGAAGGATACTAAGTATCTGATCAAACAAAGCATGTGGAAGTCAGTGGGACTATTCATGTGCTTAAAGTTATAAATGGGCTTACCTGCTTTAGTGGATTCTGTGCTACATGTATTTTGGCTTTATAATGTGTTGTGACGTTATCGAGAAATACATGATAATGTGGAATAAATGTTATATCCACATGATTAAGGTATGCAGGAAAACCACGAGTCATTCAATTCATGCCAAACACGTTCGGACAAAGGATAGAATCCTCAGCATTTGCTCCACTGAAGTCAAAGCCTTTATACTACATCAGATCTTATTCGGTAGATAAACTTGAGGTTACTGGTTCCAGCAATTTTCCCTTAGGAGATGGAGAATACTGCTGGAACCAGTAATATCTTTGAAAATGGAATGGTTTTAAGTGTTCCCTTGTATTACAGATAAAAACAATATCTTAGAAATAGTTCAGAGGCTTTAAAAGTTATTGGGACAATTGTTTATATCCCTCAGCCTGTAAATCCTGTTGCCACAGTTACCAGCTACACAGGGTTTCATGAGCCATAAAGGTCTCTACAAATAATCTAAAATACTTTTCATGTTCAGAGATGGTCATCTTTATAGTTTGTTTTGTGACCTTCCTTGATTGGAATATAGTGCTAGATGTCCCATTAGGAGGTTTGGAATCTCCCTTTTCCAACAGGAAAAAGCTCACCATTCATAGCTCCATAGGGTTGTGTGGGGTCCATTAGAACATTGTCACTGGTAGCTTTGTAGTCATGAACTTTGTAGTCATGAAGTTTATGTCTAGAAATGCAGAGAATCTTGCTACCTAGGGCTTTGGTCCAATGTAATATTTTTAGAAGGAAAAATCACTTTCAAGGAGGAGGTGCAGAAAAACAGTCTTTGAAGCTTCTTAAAGGTTTGGAATGTTTGAATAAGACAGATAAATGGTTTTATTGGGAAGAGAGTAGGTCGTGTGGTCAAAGAGCAGCATAAGTTAATTTCCCATGGCCCTCCAGCTCATCGGTGGATATCACCTTCACATATGTGGGATATATTACCATAGAAAAATGCAAACATTAAGGCTGCAAAATGAAGCACCCAAAACTTTAGAAGGGCCAGAATTAAGGTAATCCATGCACTCTTAATTATGCCTGCTTGTGCATCATAATACAGTTTCAGTTACATTGTCACACAATTATTCCCTCCTCCCTCCCCTTCCCCGGCTCCTGCTCTTTCTTTGGGCTCAGGAATGGGAAGATAATGCAATACAGTCCTCCTAAATGCATGCTCCCGTTTAATTTCCTCAAGACTTTTGCCCTCTGGTAATCACAGCACAGGTAAGCACTACATCCCTTGGTATTTTTTAAAAAAGTTACACAGCTACAAATCCTCCCGTGTTCACAAAATCCTAAAGCAATATGGTACAGCATATGGAATAAACTTCTGCCGCATAACAAAGTTTTCCAGCCTATATGTACTATCATTTGATTTCTGAAGTGGAACATCTGAGATGGCCATAAGCAGCTTATATAGCTACTACATGCAGCAACAGTTTCATCAAGATCCAATTATACAACCCAATTTTAAAAGATGGGTTTTAAAAGAAAAATTGTTACTATGTATTTTACTCTATTCCTCACCCCTCCCTGAGATTATTGGCCTGCAGGAGGACCTGGAACGTTCAAGACTTTAAACTGAAGATTACACATTCACAATATATCTAGAATTTGTTATTTTTAAGACACCTAGCCCACCAATATTGTATCATGTGGCCTGGGAAGATTCCCTTGAGATGCTGCGGAAAATAACTTGGATTTTGAAGTTTCATCAGAGGAAGCTTCCCTGACAACACTGAATCTTATATTTAAGAGATTTGGGGTGTGGGGAGGGGGCAGGGAGGAAGGTGATTCCATCCCTCTCTGATCATCCTATTGTCTATTCCTTGAGGTAATGACAAAGCAAGCACAGGGCTAACCTGAACAAAAAAGTTACCCCATCCTTCAAGTGGCACTTTCAAAAGATGCTCATCTTAACTGGGTCTGAGACAGATTTTTAAAATAGTTTGGACAAGTCTCATTTATTCAGTCACCAGTTCAACCCATAATGCAAGGCTATTGATCCAGGAAGCTTTTTAATTAAGATGCCCTTTACCTCTTGTTTTACCTGACAGTGTGCTTTGTGTCAACAGTTCTATTGTTAGACAAGATAACGTTCACAATAAGTGCCAAGTACTCAGGCAAAAATCCCTTTGAATGTAATGAACTTTTCCCAGTTAAGTATTTCATGGCTGAGCCTAAACAATAAGTTTGTTGATGTAAATCCCCTAAACCTGATTGATATGCTATTTAAGTGCTAAACTTGTTGCAGTTCCAATGATTTTTGAAATGGCAGTTTCAGAGTGGATTAAAAAATGTAAACACGTGATTATATTGGTTTCCGATGCATGTTCAAATAAGGAGCATAGTGAGCTAGTGCTGCAAGGGTGTCTCCAAATTAGCTACCTGTGGCAATGTTCTAATGGACAAACCACATTGCTGGAATCTCTCCTGCAGCTCCATAATAAATGTAGACTGTGAACAATTTATATCCAAGTGATAGGACACTCTGCTGATTTTTAACAGAAATATAATAGACAGCTATTTCTATGTGAAGGAGAAAAAAGCCTTTAGAGTTTAGTAGAGGAACAGGAGACAGTTAAATAAAAATAGGAGTCAAATTCTGTTCAGTCATTTCCATTCTACTGGACTCAGCAAACTGGGAAGGAATCTCCTTGCACCCTCTTATCCTTACTATGAACTCACATAAGTAGGCAGACTCTGGTGCATTTCATAGTTGGACCTTGTCTAGTGATACAGGACTAACCATTGCAATATCTCTGAAAGATAGGTGTTATCCCCTTAAAGATGCAGAAACTCAGGTACAGATAGGCAGAGCACATACAGACAGAACTCCCTTCTCTCACACACACACTCTCTTTATGCTCATGATCTGGCTTCCAGCCCTGGAGAACACAGTAGAAGAGGAAATGCTGCTCTCTTGATATTAGTCCCAGAGACAGCATGGTTTCATAGAGTCCGCCCCTGTTACTAATCCAAGGAAAGCATTGATTATCCCTGTTAAAATAGGAGTGTTTCCTACCATAATCCCACAGCACCGAGCACAGTCTCATTTTGCCTTTTAGAGACGCAATGCTTCAGTCATCCGCAATGCAGTTCTGTGTCTATCTTCCCACTCTCCTTACAGCTCAGCCTTGCAATAGGAATAATTCAGCCCAAAGTGACTACCTCAAGGTCAGATAAGTATTTTGTGGCAGAGTCAGCAATAGACCACGTTTTCTATGTCTAAGCCACAAGACAGTCCTTCCCCTCCTTCAGCATATGGCATCCCCCCAAAAACTACCATTTTGAGACTGATAAACTATCAGAGCACGGAAAATTGTAATCCCTTTGATAGACAGTTATTTTGTACTCTTAAAATACTAATTCAGGTAAACCACCCTAGAAGATTTAGATAAGAAAATGAAGAGAATATTATCATTGTGAAGAGAAATTTTAAATCACTATAGCTTAAACTTTATCAGAATCCTTTTAAAACATTTTTGGGGAAAAAATGTTCCAAGGCTGGTCTTTCTACACAAGGGGAAAAAATTGTATTAATTTAATGGTTTTCACAAAACACAAACTTTGTTTTCATTTTTGGTAAACATGTTGGACTATTCCATGTTGTGTTCTGCTTTATTCTTTCTTAGAAAGAAGAGCTTTATTGCTTTAAAAAAATAAAGGCTTGAGAACAGATGTCATTAAGATGATTACATACATACATATACTCTTACAGTTTAACTCTGCATTTTTATACTAGTGCTACTCCAGAAGAATACTAGTCTAACAGATCAGAATTCTGCTCCAGAATGATATAAAATAGCATTCTTCATTTCACACTAGTCTTTTATAATAATTTCTGTGCAGTAATCCAGTCTACTTAATATTATGAGCACACAGATTGGATAATAAGCCAAAAGAATTTGATCCTTCATATTGTTATCAAACAGCTGAACAATCCTTTGGAGCCATTTCCCAACTGCTTTACCCCCAAATAGAGAATAGAAATATTTATTTAACACTTCTTCCTTTTCTGCATTATTATTGACAAGTTTATTTCTGTTCTTTATATACCTAAATTCCTCTTTTGTGTCTTTAATTCTGCTGGCCAGAGGATTCTCCTTGTACCCTTTTGTTTCCCTCATTGATTTTCTACAATTCCTAGCTTTTAATTTATAGTTATACCTATCAACTCTTCTTGCCCTCTCCCCTTTTCATTATTTTTTAAATAGCTGCTTTCACTTCCCCTCTAAGCCAGGCTGTGTTTTTGTTTTTTTGTTTTTTAAACCAAATTTAAGCACAGCCTTCTCGATCCTCTGTAGGATTGAGCTTCTTTTTTTTTTTTTTTTTGAATTTAATAAATTGTTCTTAAACAGTTCCTAGTCCTCATTCACATTTTTTGTTTGCGTATTCTCTCAGCTAATTTGACTCAATTATTTTCAACTACATCATTGCCTGGCTAAAATTAAATTCCCCCATGTCGGATGCAACAATTTGAGTTTGGAGTGTCAAAAAAATTACAGTTGACAATTTCTTAACATGTTTTAGTTCTGGCAGCATGACACCTCCAGTTTATGTTGCTCAAGTCAGAGGTCCACAGGATAATGCAGTTACCCTGCCCCTTGCCCCCTCCCCCACTATTATGGATAGAATGACCTCCTCACACATGTGTTCTCTGGTGAGATTTAGAGGTCTGTAGGAAATGCCAACAAGTACCCCGTGTTGTCCTCAAGTTTCCATATCCAGGAAGTAGACATAATATCCATCTCACACAATGCTGTGACGTTTAAAGCATAACTGGCTCAGAATATGGAGTACTTATTCACAACGGTGAAGACTTACTCAATTTGCCCTTTTGGTTTCAAAGGACTACACAGATGCTTTTGTGTTGACTAGTATGATGTAGATAAACCAATTTGAATTTAGAACTCATCAAGGCTTCCTAGTTTTAGATTCTTATGTACCTTTTTGGACCAGGTCTATTTCCAATTCTCAGATGGAAGGCGTATATAACTGCAAAGCATTATTGTTATTCAGAGGCTGTTTTTAATGATCCTAGACAGACAGAAGTCCCAAGATTCCAGTGGTTCAGAGTACTCTAGTTTGAGATAGTGAGTAAGAGTTTAAATAGTTTAGAAATTGTGCAGCTACTAAAAACTTTGTGGAAATGTAAGCAACATACCTTTTCTCTACAAAAATAAAATAGTTCCTAGTATAATTGAGAAAAATAAGTTGACGGTTATCAATATGAGAGCTAGTTGAAAAAACTAATACTTTTTTTTAAAGTTGTTCTCCAAACTTTCTTGAAAGTTTCAGTTTCCAAGTTTCATTGACTGTCTATATAACTGGTTGGAAAAAACATGACATTTACCCCATTTCATTTTTAAAATAAAATTTCTGATACCTCTATTAAAGTGTTCTCTGAACTATTTTCCCTTCCTTTCAGAATCACAAATGCTGACACTGTGTCAGGTCCCCAGGCTCATATCCAAGAGGACATCCTGAGCAGACTTTGTGCACTGTGCAGGCTCAGTTAAGCCATGACCAATATGATAAGACACCAATTCAGATATCCATTTTTTTTAAATTCAAATCTCCTTTGATTTCCTTTGAGAATTACATGCAGAAATTGGTGGTGGAACATAGTCTACCTACTTGTAGAAGTAACTCCAGTCACAAGTGACTCTTGCAGTGACTATCAATGAATTCTAGGGACTATAATTCAAACTCTTGATCACCCAGCATAGCATCCATAAAATGGTGATGTAGTTAAAATAGTATTTCAGCAGTTTTGCAGAACTGGTGTACAGCATATGGTTACATAGATATATTGTTATATTATACAGTGAAAAAATTTCCTCTGAATTCTCTTTCACCTCTCATGCAACAGTCAAGAAAGCTCCAAGTTTTTGCACAAAGTGGGTCCAAGGTCTTTTGACTTTGGTGTCTGGAATGCAATTTAGCAAGCAATTTTTATCTTTTTCAAAAAGACTGAAAACTATCCAAGGCTTTTGTTCTCAAGAGAAAAAACACACACACACAAGTTAGAAATTGTCAGACATTTTTGAAAAGGGGTTTTCATACTTGTATGTTGGAGTCTTTAAAATATTGGAAAGAGAGCCAAATTCTGCTCCCACTTAGGTCACTGCCACTCTACAGTTACTCTTTTGTTTTCAGTGGAATTTATCCTTATTTACACCCACCTAAGCAGGAGCAGAATTTGTCTCAAGCGTTAAAGGGAAATGGGAGTGCCTTCTTTAACTTTGTGTGTATAAAATTTCCAAGCAAACAACTCTTTAAAAAGAGCAAAAAATACAAGCAGACATTTCTTCAAGAAAGCTAACCAGCAACAGGCAAAGGCCAAATCAGGAAACTGAAATAGTCACAAAGACTTATCTTTAATCCAGTTTTCTATGTTCAAGAAAAATATCCCTGAGAAACCTGATTACACTCAGCAAGATGGCTGGAAGTTAAAATAGGAAAAGATCATGGACATTTTTTAAAAGCCATGTTTTCCCCAGCTAATATCCTTAGTGGGCTATGGGGTCCTTGAACAGGAATGGAGCAGGCAAGGCAGGAGAATGTGTGTTTCAGCCAAGTACCTCCTATATTCTGCAATAATTTCTTTCAATGGTGTGACCACTCCTCCCCCACATTTTGGGCATGGTTCCCAAGAGCAATAAACTGAACACATTCATGCCCCAGGAGGCTCAAGGCTGAATGGTCTCACACACAAGCTCCCCGGTCAGACTAAATATCCTCCTTATACCGCTCCTTATTGCCTCCCTTGCTTTGAGGCTCTCACCTTCAGAGACCAAGAGCAATAAACTGAACACATTCATGCCCCAGGAGGCTCAAGGCTGAATGGTCTCACACACAAGCTCCCCGGTCAGACTAAATATCCTCCTTATATCGCTCCTTATTGCCTCCCTTGCTTTGAGGCTCTCACCTTCAGAGACAACATAGTCTTAAGCCTGTATTCTTTGGGGCTCTCACCCCATTTATATACTCCCCTGCTAGGCTGGTCACCTCAAGTACAAACAACCACCCTCACTCTGAGTCCTTCACCCTTACATGGGAAATATTTTTCAAGTCAGCATTCAGTAGGCCAAGGACACAGGAGAGAGCCACATTCTCTTGCCAATTCTAACTAGAGGCTCTTGTCTTCAGAACAAGGAAGCCAAATAAACCAAATCTGATCATACAGGTGTTCCTAAACTGTCCCCATATTATGTTACCCATTGCAGAGTATAAATGGACTCCTGCCCTTTTTGTGATCATGGCAAAAGCATAGATATCTTCCGAAACCTAAAAGTGAACAAACTGGTGTTCAGTGATGACTGGGGTATAATGTCAGAGTAACGAACTTCACATGTTTGAAGAGTTTTTGAATGGACATATGCAGTGTGATATATTGGGGGAAAGATAGGAGTGATGGGATGAAGTAGTTACAGTTACACAGAACGTGAAGAGTTTTTAGGCTGTGAGTTTTCCAAAGGTGAGGGTGAGACCTCATCACTTGGATTTTAAGACTAGAAACTTTACTTTGAAAATAATCCTCTAGTGGCAGAAAAGGAGTTAGATATGACTATAGGTCGTCACCTGTACATTTACTGTAGAAAGTGGCTTATCCATTTTTGTGATACAGGCATAATTGTTGGCGGCTGAGATGCCAGTGTCTCCTATACTGATGTAGCTTCCCCAGAACCCCTTTTCTTCACATTTGTGTTGTTCTGTCATTTGAGAAATACACTTTCCAAAACCACATCCCCAGAGGAAAAGCTCACATGAGAGACCAATTCTTATCTCAATTATATCTAAGTCTGTAAATAACTCCATTCATTTCAAGGATATTGTGAAAGTGGCAAATGAACAGACATCTTGCCCCCTGAAAATCCCAGGTAACTCAAAAAAGCAGAATGTCACTTGTCACAAAAAGAGAAGCAAAATATAAGATATTTAGTATTATTATTTGCTATTAATATCAGGTGAGGAACAGCTGGGCTTCAAACCCCAAAACTTGTCATTGCAATCCATTATCTCAACTGAGATATCGATAGGGTTTGCTCCTAATTTACTTTGAGCCAGACATGGTTACAAGACAAACAGTTGTAACATCAGTTACTTTTTTTTTTTCTGTAATATCCCCATGAGGAAATGTTAAAAGCACCATCATAGCCAGAGCTTCACACAGCATTGCCTGCCTCCTCCTAGTGGCAGCATCACTCTTGAAAAAAACAAAACAAACACAGTTTCACTTCCCATTCCCCAGCCTCTCTCAAAACATCTGAAACCCAGCTACCGGGCAGAATAAAAATCCCATTGCAACGGCATTGCCACAGTTACTATGCTGAGTGAATTACACTCACAGCCACCCCCCAAAAGAATGTGGCTCCTTTTGGAAAATAAGGATTCTTGCCTCAGGAAGCAATTCTGTTAGGAAGTTCAGGGGTGTGTCTGTTGTTCTTAGCTATAGGGGAGAGGGAAATGGGAGGTATCAGCAACACCAGCAGCAAGAAAGGAGTGGTCCCTGTACTCACTTATTTGAATAAGTGGACACAGTTCTTTGGCTTACTGAACTTGTATCTGTTAGGATATAGATATGCAGGCCTGTCTGTAAAGGCCTATACTTTAAGAATTTAGGTATATGTTTATCATTTAGCTAGTTATAGAGGTATAAAAGAAAGAATCAAAATCACTGTCTGCCTCTGTAATGACCCTTTCTCACTGTGACAGTCTGAGGCCCTGTTCTTAAGCTAAGGCATTTGGCTAAGCAGCAGAGGCAGCCATAAAATGGGAAACAAATGGTCACATCCTCACATTCCAAACTAGTCACACTGAAATAAGGTGCTATTGGGCTGTTAGGAATACAATCCTTTCCTGATAATGTCTATCTCCACCAGATAAAGATGGTTAAAGAAAACTTAGTTTGATAGCATCTTGTCTGGCAAGAAATCAATAGTTATGGTTGTGAAACCCTCATTTCTGTATGTTTTATCTTTATGCCCCCCCCCACTTTTCTATTGTTAATCTGTCTGTTTCTCTAATTGTTTCTGTCTGCTGTGTAATTAATTTTGCTAGGTATAAGTTGATTAGGGTAGTGGGATATAATTGGTTAGAGAATTATGTTACAATATGTTAGGATTGGTTAGGTAAATTTCAGTAAAATGATTGGTTAAGGTATAGCTGAGAATATTACTATATCAATTAAAGGCAAACAGGAAGTAAATTGGGATTTGAAAATAAGGAAAAAGGAACTTGGATTTAAGCTTGCTGGAAGTTCACCCCAATAAACATTGAACTGTTTGTACCTTTGTATTTTGGGGATTGTTTCTCTCTATTCACGTGAGAGGACCAAGAAAGTGGCAGGGTGAAGGAATAAACCCTCTAACAGTATCTAGGTCATCAATCCAGGGATTATGCAGCTTCTGGACATCACATGAGTCAACCAAAGAATGGACTTTAAGAGGACATAACAGAACATATGAGAAGAAGGACCGCAAACCAAAGTTTTGCATTTCAAACTTCTTAAATTTTGTGGATATTTAAAACAGAGATGGATGAAATTTTTCAGACAAAAATTTTTAAGCTAAAATTACCAATTTGGGTTGACTGAAAATTTTACAAATTGATGTTGAATTCACCAAATTGATTCAGCTGGAAAATAGTCCCAGAGAAATCTAAGTGTTTTGAAAACATCAAAACAAAACAGGTGTTCTGATGTTTTCATAGAATCATAGAATCATAGAATCATAGAATATCAGGGTTGGAAGGGACCTCAGTAGGTCATCTAGTCCAACCCCCTGCTCAAAAGCAGGACCCATCCCCAATTAAATCATCCCAGCCAGGGCTTTGTCAAGCCTGACCTTAAAAACTTCTAAGGAAGGAGATTCCACCACCTCCCTAGGCAACGCATTCCAGTGTTTCACCACCCTCCTAATGAAAAAGTTTTTCCTAATATCCAACCTAAACCTTCCCCACTGCAACTTGAGACCATTACTCCTTGTCCTGTCCTCTTCCACCACTGAGAATAGTCTAGAACCATCCTCTCTGGAACCACCTCTCAGGTAGTTGAAAACAGCTATCAAATCCCCCCTCATTCTTCTCTTCCGCAGACTAAACAATCCCAGTTCCCTCAGCCTCTCCTCATAAGTCATGTGTTCCAGACCCCTAATCATTTTTTTTGCCCTTCGCTGGACTCTTTCCAATTTATCCACATCCTTCTTGTAGTGTGGGCCCAAAACTGGACACAGTACTCCAGATGAGGCCTCACCAATGTTGAATAGAGGGGGACGATCACGTCCCTTGATCTGCTCGCTATGCCCCTACTTATACATCCCAAAATACCATTGGCCTTCTTGGCAACAAGGGCACACTGCTGACTCATATCCAGCTTCTCATCCACTGTCACCCCAGGTCCTTTTCCGCAGAACTGCTGCCTAGCCATTCGGTCCCTAGTCTGTAGCTGTGCATTGGGTTCTTCCGTCCTAAGTGCAGGACCCTGCACTTATCCTTATTGAACCTCATCAGATTTCTTTTGGCCCAATCCTCCAATTTGTCTAGGTCCCTCTGTATCCTATCCCTGCCCTCCAGCGTATCTACCACTCCTCCCAGTTTAGTATCATCCGCAAATTTGCTGAGAGTGCAAACCACACCATCCTCCAGATCATTTATGAAGATATTGAACAAAACCGGCCCCAGGACCGACCCTTGGGGCACTCCACTTGACACCAGCTGCCAACTAGACATGGAGCCATTGATCACTACCCGTTGAGCCCGACAATCTAGCCAACTTTCTACCCACCTTATAGTGCATTCATCCAGCCCATACTTCTTTAACTTGCTGACAAGAATACTGTGGGAGACCGTGTCAAAAGCTTTGCTAAAGTCAAGATACAATACATCCACTGCTTTCCCTTCATCCACAGAACCAGTAATCTCATCATAGAAGGTGATTAGATTAGTCAGGCATGACCTTCCCTTGGTGAATCCATGCTGACTGTTCCTGATCACTTTCCTCTCATGTAAGTGCTTCAGGATTGATTCTTTGAGGACCTGCTCCATGATTTTTCCGGGGACTGAAGTGAGGCTGACTGGCCTGTAGTTCCCAGGATCCTCCTTCTTCCCTTTTTTAAGGATTGGCACTACATTAGCCTTTTTCCAGTCATCTGGGACTTCCCCCGTTCGCCACGAGTTTTCAAAGATAATGACCAATGGCTCTGCAATCACAGCCGCCAGTTCCTTTAGCACTCTCGGATGCAACTTGTCCGGCCCCATGGACTTGTGCACATCCAGCTTTTCTAAATAGTCCCTAACCACCTTTTTCTCCACAGAGGGCTGGCCATCTATTCCCCATGTTGTGATGCCCAGCGCAGCAGTCTGTGAGCTGACCTTGTTCGTGAAGACAGAGGCAAAAAAATTATTGAGTACATTAGCTTTTTCCACATCCTCTGTCACTAGGTTGCCTCCCTCATTCATTAAGGGGCCCACACTTTCCTTGGCTTTCTTCTTGTTGCCAACATACCTGAAGAAACTCTTCTTGTTACTCTTAACATCTCTCGCTAGCTGCAGCTCCAGGTGCGATTTGGTCCTCCTAATTTCATTCCTACATGCCCGAGCAATATTTTTATACTCTTCCCTGGTCATATGTCCAACCTTCCACTTCTTGTAAGCTTCTTTTTTATGCTTAAGATCCGCTAGGATTTCACCGTTAAGCCAAGCTGGTCGCCTGCCATATTTACTATTCTTTCAACACATCGGGATGGTTTGTCCCTGTAACCTCAACAGAGATTCCTTGAAATACAGCCAGCTCTCTTGGACTCCTTTCCCCTTCATGTTAGTCCCCCAGGGGATCCTAGCCATCCATTCCCTGAGGGAGTTGAAATCTGCTTTCCTGCAGTCCAGGGTCCGTATCCTGCTGCTTACCTTTCTTCCCTGTGTCAGGATCCTGAAGTCAACCAACTCATGGTCACTGCCTCCCAGATTCCCATCCACTTTTGCTTCCCCTACTAATTCTTCCCGGTTTGTGAGCAGCAGGTCAAGAAAAGCTCCCCCCCTAGTTGGCTCCTCTAGCACTTGCACCAGGAAGTTGTCCCCTACGCTTTCCAAAAACTTCCTGGATCGTCTATGCACCGCTGTATTGCTCTCCCAGCAGATATCAGGAAAATTAAAGTCGCCCATGAGAACCAGGGCATGCGATCTAGTAGCTTCCGCGAGCTGCTGGAAGAAAGCCTCATCCACCTCATCCCCCTGGTCCGGTGGTCTATAGCAGACTCCCACCACTACATCACTCCTGTTGCTCACACTTCTAAACTTAATCCAGAGACACTCAGCTTTTTCTGCAGTTTCGTACCGGAGCTCTGAGCATTCATACTGCTCCCTTACATACAGTGCTACTCCCCCACCTTTTCTGCCCTGCCTGTCCTTCCTGAACAGTTTATAACCATCCATGACAGTACTCCAGTCATGTGAGTTATCCCACCAAGTCTCTGTTATTCCAATCACGTCATAATTCCTTGACATCACCAGGACCTCCAGTTCTCCCTGCTTGTTTCCAAGGCTTTGTGCATTCGTATATAAGCACTTGAGATAACCTGCTGATCGCCCCTCATTCTCAGTATGAGGCAGGAGCCCTCCCCTCACAGACATTCCTGCCTGTGCTTCCTCCCGGTATCCCGCTTTCCCACTTACCTCAGGGCTTTGGTCTCCTTCCCCCGGTGAACCTAGTTTAAAGCCCTCCTCACTAGGTTAGCCAGCCTGCTCGCAAAGATGCTCTTCCCTCTCTTTGTAAGGTGGAGCCCGTCTCTGCCCAGCACTCCTCCTTCATGGAACACCATCCCATGGTCAAAGAAAAGAGGTTTTAAATTGAACCTCTTTTCACTTTGCATTTTACCTTAATTTTATTTTAAAAAGTTATATAATCCAAAAATGAAAAGTATTTTGTTTGCTCAAAATTATTCTATTTGTTTGGTTCAGCCAATAAACTGGGGTTGAGTGGTAGGATGTTATTTGTACAGCTCATTAGATTCTAACTCCAAAGCCAGATCTGAGTCTCAGTTTGACAGTTCATAAAGATCAGGCCCAATTAAGTCCAAGAATCCAAATACCACCAAACAGAGATGGGCATGTAACAGGCTAGACCAAAATCTAGATAGACTTCGATCCCCCTGTCTAATGTGTATTGTGAGAAGATTAGCATAACCAAATATATTTGAAGGTAAATACATCTCTCTTTTAACGGTGTATTTTTAGTTTTTCATGAGGTTTTCCAGGCTCCATTTGTATACCAATAGTGGATTAGACCAGAAAGTTCAAGCAAAATAGATATGCCATTTTTACGCATGAAAAAGTGGGGGAAAAAGCCCATAAATAAAGTTCCTGAAGAATATTTTAGACAGTCCTACAGGAAAAAGAGCTGGAGTGTGACAGCTGAAAATATCGTTGATAACCCAATATTATAAATTCCTGACAAATATTTCTTTTATTGCCTAGAACAGGGATCTTAAATCAAATCATCACGAGGCCACATGAGGACTAGTACATTGGCCCGAGGGCCGCACCACTGACACCTTTTCATATAAAGGTACAAATGTCCCGCCACTGCCCCCGGCCCCACTCCACCCCTTTCCATAAGATTCCGCCCCTGCCCCACCTCTTCCCCCCCTTCCCCGCCCCCATTCCAACCCCTTCCCCAAAGTCCCCACCCCAACTCTGCACTCTCTCTGCCCCTATTCCAACTCTTTTCCCAAATCCCCGCTCCTGCCCCTCCTCTTCTCCACCTCCTCCCCTGAGTGTGTGGTTCCCCGCTCCTCCCCACTCCCTCCTGGAAAGCACTAAGTGCCTGGAGGTAGGTAGAGGAGTGGGGACACGGCGCAGTGTGGGAGGAGGGTCAGTGGGTGAGGGGAGCTTGGCGGCCGCAGGAAATAACTCTGTGGGCCATGTGTTTGAGACCTCTGGCCTAAACGTACTCAACAAATGTGTCTTGCTAAATATTGCAATATAGTTAATTTAATATGTCTTAGGAACATGCACTGTGTCACTTTGTGTACCAGTATTTCTTATTCCTCCATCCCATTAGGTGCCCCTCTGGGTCAGTTTCCTCTCACTGATTAACAGTATCCCTCTGCTGACAGAATAGTTTGGCTCTCCGGCCAACTGAAGACTTCTCCCCTTCCAGAGTAAAAAAATCCCCTCTCCCCCACCCCCAAAAGCCAGTCAAACCTTTGCTGCCTCAGCTATGCCAATAAGACTTCACCCCTTGGCTGAAAGATACCTAGTCACCCCTTTAGAAAGCACCACTAAGGTGCACAGGAGGCCATGTCTCCCCTCTACTTCAAGCTCCAGTCCCAATGTCCTAAGTAATGAAGCAGCCATCTGCTTCAGCCTCAAAGAGTCACCAGTTTTTTCCTTCAAGATTATTTCCTACACAATTTGGTTTGCCCACTTCTTGGCCCTCCAACCTAGCCCTTCCAGAGGCTTCTTCAGCAGAGGACAACTAAAAGAAGAAATAAAATTAATAAATTGACCTATATGAGTCCAAGTTTAACATAGCCCTTTCACAGGGTTGCAGTAGTACTTTCTCAAGAACTCCAGGCCTTTCCTCTCATTCAGTTCTACAAACTGTTAAACTCTCATGTCTTTTAAAACAGCATAGGGCATTTATTTTCCCAAGCCATAGTAAAAGTTGTTTCCTCTTAAGATAAGTACCTGTTTTCCTGAGCTCAGGTGGAAACTGTTTTCTTTATTAGAAAGCACAGCTGTTTCTGAGAGACATGGCAAACCTTTGTCTGGCTATCTTTGCAGGAAATGCACCCCTTCCCCATCTAATCCAATGTGGGATATGGTAACCCCATGAACAGTGTATATCCAGTAATCCACAGAGGAGATTTTTTATAATACTACCCTTATACTTCTATAATTACTACTAAAATGTGCTTCCAATTCAAATGATTTCAATAAAGCCCTGAAGTTTTAGAGAGTCAGGCTTTTAGAAATCTGGTTATGCTTCAGTATTCACAATCAAGCTCTGTTGATCTTTGGTTTGACATTCAAGATACTTCTCACCTTCTGAGAGCCACTTTTGTTTTGCCTCCTTACAATCCAAACCAACTGAATTGTCCAATGAGACTGCAACATACATATTTACAGGGCATGTGAAGATAAGAGAATAATAAGTCAAACCTTTCATGTAGGATATTTTTAAATAGAGATAGAGAACACTGTGTTGCAATATAATCTAACACTCCTATTAATTCATTTTTAATATAATTACATCTTTGCTTAGCAGTATGTAGCAGCGATTGTTTCAGTGTATTAATGTAATAACATGCTGTAGCTGCTGGGTTTACTCCTGTGTAGACACAAATGTGTTTGTAGAATGTAGCCCTAAATATTAATGTGACTGTAGCTATAACGTCTGGCTATTTTTCAGCAAGGAATTATTTAATCTTTCAAGATTATTCTAATACATATAACAGCCATTACAACTACACCTCTGTAAAACTACTAGAAGAAATATATACTACTGAGTGAATTGGGCACATGTATGATGTTCTACATCAGAAAGTGAATACTGAAGTATAAGTTTGGGGAGGTAATATCTTTTATAGGACAAACTTCTGTTGGTGAGACAGACAAGCTTTCAAGCTTACACGGAGCTCTTCTGGACTTGAAGAAGAGCTCTGTGTAAGCTAGATAGCTCTCTCACCAACAGAAGCTGGTCCTATGAAAGATACTAACCCACCCACCTTGTATCTCCGATATCCTGGGACCAACACAGCTACACTGCATACAACAACACTGCATACTATGCAGAGATATGTTAGTTTTTCTCATGGTAAATGCAGTGACATAACCTGATTTTGCCTGGCATATTTTGTTTCATCTCAACTCTGTAAGGAAATGCTCTTTCTTTGCAGTTACCCTCTTTCCTAAAGTAAGAAATGAGAGTTAATGAACACAGGTGTGACCCAAAGCCAACTGAAGTCAATCGGGGTCTTTCAATTCACTTGAATGGGCTTTAAATGAGGCCTCAAAAAGCATAAAAAGAGGTAAAAATTCTGCCCCCTTTGAAAACAATGTGGAAATGCCCACTAACGTCAGTGGAGCCAATAATTCACCCAGAGAAAGAGAGAGAGAGAGAGAAAAACTGACACAGAAAAATTGTTGACAAGAAAATGCTCCAGATTAATTTACATAATACAAATCCAATTATTGGGAATAAAGCAATGCAACTAAAACTACGATTATATTTTAAAAGCCCTTGAGTACCTTTCCAGAGATCTGATATCAATTAAAAGTATCATTACTAGATACTACTATCATTAATGTTACATTGCTTTTTAATTCCGGATAATTCTTTAGATTTTTGATGGAATGCAACAATATGTTATTAAAATGTTATGGCTGAGATTTTAAATATATAATTCAAAACTTTCAGAGCTGAGCACCTGCAGTACCCATTGACAACATTTGGAGTTGTAGGTATTCAGCACCTGTGTGAAACTAGCCCCAGGGGGTGGAATCCACAAAGCTACTTACGTGCCTATGTCCCGTGTTTAGGCTCGTTAGTGTATGTCTACAGTATAAGCATTGGAATGGCACAGCTGAAGTACTGCAGCTATGCTGCTGTAATATAGGTACTTGATACAATGACGGAAAGGGTTTTTCTATTGGTGTAGTAAATCCACCCCCTCAAGAGTGGTAGCTAGGTCCACAGAAGAATTCTTCCCTTGACCTAGCTGTGTCTATAGTGGGAGTTAGGTCAATCTAACTGCATTACACAGGGTGTGAAATTTTTCACAGCCCTAAGAGATATCATAAGACCTATGTTTTAGGTGTAGATCAGGCTTACAGCTTCAATTTGTGATGCACAAATCTTCCGCCAAACCCCATAGGTGCCTAAACTCACTTGGCGCCTACATTGTCCAAAGTAAAAATTCCCTCAGTGCCCAAGGTTTTGACTCTGGGCACATGCATGACTGCCTCATTCTAGGCATCTGTATGTCTAATTTCAGAGTGATTCACAAACCAGGGGAAGACAGGCATTCAGCTTCCTTACTTGCCCTAGTGGCCCAATCCAGTAGCACACATACTAGATTGGGCCCCATTCAAGAGAGGAGGTGGTTCCAGTACCCACTTCCCAACTTTTAGTCCAGTGATTAGAGAACTCATCTGGGATTTGGAAGTCCAAGTTTCAGTTCCCCTGTCCCTGGTAGAGAGGGAGAAAAGATTTCAACAGGAATATCCTATCTCTTGAAAGAGGGCTCTAAGCACAGGGCTATGGGATATTCTAATGTAGGTTTCCTCAATCTCTCCTGCTGAAGCTGTTCCACTGTGGATAAATAATGAGAGTGATAGAGCAAGAAAGAGAGTAGTTCAGTTGGGTTAAGGCACCCAACTGAGGGGCAGGAGACTCAGGGTCAAGTCCTGCTCCAGTTGCTCTTTATTTATCCACAGTAGAACAGCTTCAACAGGAGAGATTGAGCGACACTGCATCAGAATATTCCAGAGCCCAGCTCTTGAAGCAATCTCTGAAAGAGAGGATTTGAACAGGGTGTGGGGGGGTCTTCTTTCTTCCTGTCTGCTAGGGAGAGAGGAATTAAATGTGGGTCTCCCATATCCTGGGTGAGTACTCAGACCATTGGGCTAAAAGTTATGAAGTGGGCAGCAGCACCTCCTGGAATGAGACGGGTGTCTAACTCATTCCCACAAGCAATTTTGTAAGCACCTAAACCAGGAGAAGGGTTCCCGTTCATAGATCATTAGCAAAGCTAAGCACCCCTTTGCAGCCTGGACTGAGGAGTCCATCTCTGAGAAAGATGTTGGGCTTAGAGCACCACCGGCAACAAAAAATGATTTTTAAACAGTATCAGTATTGCAAAATTACTAGACCCTTACCTTCCCACATGAATAGTCTCATTTTTGTGTATCATTGGTTTCAGTGAGACTACATATGTCCTAAAAGTTAGACATATGCTTAAGAGAGCTAAAGAGTACTTTTCAAATGGAGTCTAACCTTGTTGTATTTGCAAATGCAAATCTCCCAGAAAATCAATCACAGTTTTCTCTGAGCAAAGTCCAGAGAATCATTTTATGAATAAGGGTGCATGTCTGTCATGAAGGTCATGGATTCCATAACTTTCTGTGACCTCCATGACTTCTGCAGCGGCTGGTGAGGCTGGCTCCAGGGCTGCCCAGGCAGATCAGGCAGCTCTGGAGCCAGCCGCACTGGCCACTGCAGGGGCAGTTTGGGTGTGGGAGGGGGGTCAGAGCTGGGGTTGGGTGTAGAGTGGTGCTTACCTTGGGGCGGCTCCCCAGAAGCAACCAGCATGTCCCTGTAGCTCCTAAACAGAGGGGTCAAAGGGCTCCATGTTCTTCCTGAACCTGCAGGTGCTGCCTCCACAGCTCCCTTTGGCTGTGGTTCCTGGCCAATGCGATCTACGGAGCTGGAGCTTATGGCAGGGGCAGTGTGGGAAGCCCCCCGGCCCTCCCTCCCCCTAGGAATGTTGAACCGTGGCCACTGGGAGCTGCGAGCAGCCGTACCTGTGGACACTCAGGTAAACAAACTGTTTCTCAGCCCACCAGGTGCTTACCCTGAACAAGTCACGAACGAAATTTGGGAACCCCTGAGTTAGGGGTATATAGTACAATATATAGTACAAGTCACGGTCCATGAATTTTTGTTTACTGCCTGTGACCTGTCCATGACTTTTACTAAAAATACCCGTGACTAAATTGTAGCCTTGTATATGAATAATAGGAGAATAGAGAACACTGAAAATAAATAGTATGACTTTTAAGAGGAATTCTGAAATGTCTATTAGCTCTCAGATAATTGTGATGATGATTGTGTGCTCCACTGACATGCATTGTTAAAAGATCGAGATAGGTGCACTTCTCTGGCAGGTAAAATCTGTGAAACACTCTATTATATTGTAAAATGAAAGGAGCTAAGCAAATGTAAGATACTGTATAATATTTATTTTCACATTGGACTATACTCTTAGAATTACTTTACATTTCATTCTAAAACTAAATAAATGAAAGTTACTTGCAAATTTTTTCGTTGAAGAATGCAGGAAATTAAGCATGCTATCCATCCACAGAAAATGTACCTCTTCATGACATTTACAAAGCAATTTCATTTATGTTACCATTTTTATGGCATTTTTCATAACCTTGCACTACTAATTGATAAGCACAGGTCCCAACTTCTTCTCTTTGGGTGTTTATCAAGTGTACAATATACTAAATGATTTCAGCTAAAAAGAGTTTCTTATCCACTTTTAACTCTTATCATTTGATCATTTAATTAAAGATAGAAAAAGTGAATAGAGAAAAAAGAAAAATACACCATAAAGACATAGTGATTAAAGGAGAGACCACAACATTCTTTATCATACGTGCTACTGTTGTGCATACAGTACCTCAGACATGTCCAAGGCAAAATAATCAGTGCAGGGCTTTGGTCCTTTGCGCACCAGAACTTTCCATCTCATTGAGTTGGGCTCCATGCACAGTGTGAGAAGTGGGGAGAGGCAAAGGTGTCTTTAAACCATTTTTATGCTTGCCTAATCTATATGCTAGTCCAGTTCCCAACATGAGCGAGAGCATCCCTTAGCCCATTTCAGCAGCTGGTATCAGAGGGATACAATGGACAAGAAAACTTTCAGGTAGGTAAAAAACTATTGAAAAGAAAAAAAATACTGAATATAGGAAACTTCCCAGATTCATTTTTAACAGAAAAGAGCAGCCTTCATTCAACCTTGTCTGCAGGAAGCAATTCTCTTTGCTCTGACATAATTCCACCTGCAAGAGTGAGCACCATGCAGTCTGAATACATGCTACATGGTGCGTTATTTAGGTAGTAATGAGCAGTTTTTACAGAAGCTGAGCAGAATCAGTTATTCATAATATGCAGTTTTCCCAGACACTCGCAGACCATTCTTCATGGGGATATCATCCCAGTGAGACATAATAGCTACTGGTGATAGGGAGGGAAATAGCAATTGTTGGCCACTCAATGCTGATAAGAAAATGTCCAAGCTCTCTTTCTGCTCCACTACACTAAGCCATGGCATAGCTCTGCTATCGTTTTAATTTTTTTACTCCTGTTGAGTTACTGTTTTTCGGCTTCTTTTAGATAAATCCATCTTATCACTTTCTCCCACACAGCTCCATCTAGATGGAATACTCCATCCCTGTGATCTTATCTGTAAAGCCATTACCTTCCCTACTAGGCTCACCTCTGCTGTGATGACTGAATTATTATCCATTTAATAATGGATTTAGGGGCAGATAGAAGTAGCTGCCACTTATTTCAGATAAGTATAATTATGAGAAAAAATATTGCAAATATATATATTAAGATCAAATTTGTATATATTGGGTTGTATCCCTCTCATCCATTCTAGTGTCACTTTTGTTCTGACTGTGAAGACTTACACACATGATTAACTTTACACACTGTGAATTGTCCCATTTCACTCTCTAGGACCGTTCATAGTTTGTGAAGTTAATCATAGAGCTGGCCATAAAATGGGGAGGAATATCATCAAAAATGGATAAATGTCTGCCCCATTTTTTTTAACTAAATTCAAAATTTGGAAAGTTACTGCCAGCTCTAAGTAAGCACATGTAGAAGTTTTTGAATGGTCAATGATCTAGAGCAGTGGTTCCCAAACTTTTTCTGTCGCTTGTGCAGGGAAAGCCCCTGGCTGGCCACACCAGTTTGTTTACCTGCCGCATCCGCAGGTTTGGCCGATTGTGGCTCCCAGTGGCCATGATTCACTGCTCCAGGCCAATGGGAGCTGCTGGAAGCGGCGCGGGCCGAGGGACGTACTAGCCACCACTTCCAGCAGCTCCCATTGGCCTGGAGCAGTGAACCACAGCCACTGGGAGCCACAATCGGCCAAACCTGCGGATGCGGCAGGTAAACAAACCAGCATGGCTCGCCAGGGGCTTTCCCTGCACAAGCAGCGGAACAAGTTTGGGAACCACTGATCTAGAGGGTAACCTCTTCAGGTGTGATTTTGTACAGCACTGAGAGGGTACCAGTCCTGATGTATCTAGAACCATATAGACATCTTTTACTTTTTGTAAGGTCTTTTCATCAAAAAGGGTGCCCATTGCAACAAGCATACAGGGGTTCATGTTTAAGCAAACAGATTTAAATTTGTTCAAGTGTTCATCTGTCAATGGGCTGTTTCTGAAATACAGACTGTGGTTCTTTGTGATATTCTTTACAGTAGCAAGTAATATAAGAACATAAGAGCCCCTCTTTGCATCGAGACCCTGCCGTTCTGCCTGTCTTACTGGCCCTGTGTGTGGAACTGGAAGCATTCCAGAGAATGCTACTATCGAGGTCCTGGACTTCAATCTCTTACCTGGCAGCCTATATATGGCCTCCAGGACCTCTCTCCTATCCTTTCCTATGTCATTGGTATCTACATGTACCAAAACTGCCGGCTTCTCCCCAGCAATACACATAAGTTTATCTAGATGTCTTGAGTTATCCAGAACCTTCGCACCAGGCAGGCAAGTCACCATGCTGTTCTCCCGGTCATCGCAAACCCAGCTATCTATATTTCTAATGATTGAATCCCCCATAACTATTACCTATCTCTTCCTAATAACTGTAGTTTCATCCCCTTGAGAGGTATCATCAGTGCGAGAGGATACAACAACATCATCTGGAAGGTGGGTCCCAACTATTGGATCGTTTGCCTCTGCTCCAGTTGGATATTCTCCTTCACTGAGACTTTCATCCTTCTCAACAGCAGAGAGGCTCTCAAATTGAGGAGGGGACCATTCTACTGTGTCTCAGAAAGTCTCATCTATGTATGTCTCTGTCTCCCTTAGGTCATCCAGTCCAGCCACTCTGATCTGCATAGCCTGTACATGGTTTCTGAGGGCCAGGAGCTCCTTGCACTGAATGCACACATACCTCACCTGCCCATAGGGCAGGTAATCATATATGCTGCATTGGGTGCAATAAACTGGATAGCCCTCACTCTGTTGCTGGACTTCTGCCTGCATTCTCTTTTTCCTCCTGCATCTGGTTCCTTTGTTGATGTTTTGTTTTTATCAGGGGGTGTTTTGGGCTTTAAGTTTAAAGAATGTTAAGTGTATCTAGCCCTCCCCTCTAAATTTCCTCGCAAAACTCCTCTGTTAGCTGCTCCTGTTTGCTAACTCCTCTGTTTCAGCATACAGTCCCCAAAACAAACATACCATATGGTATATTTCAGTCAAGCAGCAAGCACACTATAAACACAAACACAGAAATTACTGAGAACAAACTTACCCCCAGGGTCATGTAATTGCTCCTCCTTCTGCTGAAGAACTTCCTCACAAAACTGCCTTTTTACTTGCTCCTGTTCACTAGGTCCTCTGTTTACTTAGGAGTGGGCTTTTTAAAGCTTTGGTCTTCCTGAGTAGCCCCAACCCCGGTTAAGTGTTGATGGGTGCTAACGGACTCAGGGATATCCTTGTTATATCAGGCTATCATTTGGAATAACCCTTATTGTTCCAGAGAGACAACATGTTCATGATAGATGTAATCCTGAATTGATTTGTGTGTGTGTGCTTGTGTGTGTCAGATTGAATCACTACTGAGTGTCACTCAATCAATACCCACTTAGTTTCACTGTGTCTTGTGTATCATTTACAGATAGGGGAATTGTCCAGCTACACTGAAAGGACAGGAGCACTTGATCTGGATTTAATTAGGCCAAAACTTTATTATTAGATGTCTGGGATTACCCGGCAGATAAAAGTGTACAGTGTAGACAACTCCATTTCATTCAAATAACTACCTTGGGCTGCCATCAGCCCATCTTAATTTTCCATCCAGGTTCCCTAGCCAACCCATGGCTTGGACCTTACTATCCATCCCACCTTCAGAGGAGGGTTAAGATGGTCTATAAGAAAGGGGAATGGCTCCTTACTATACCAATCATAGGATCCCCACAACCCTCCCCCGCCCATTCCATTTCTTTAACCAGCACCTCCTTTTTTACATCCTTTACCAGGCCATTTATCTGGCCACTGGATGCCTTCCCTATGGAATATCTGCACTGGATATCTGCCACAAGTAATTAGAAAACCTAGACATCTCCCAATGGTCTCTTTCATAGAGGCAAAAAACGTGTCAGCCTCCAAGTCTGACAGGCCCCATCCTCCTGAAAGAACTTGGCTGTCCCTTGCACTATGCCAGGATCATAGAGGATATCAGCAGCTCTGTTGCCAATGGTCATGTACTGACTTTTGACAGGTTTCAGAGTAGCAGTCGTGTTAGTCTGTATCCACAAAAAGAACAGGAGTACTTGCGGCACCTTAAAGACTAACCAATTTATTAGAGCATAAGCTTTCATGGACTACAGCCCACTTAATCGGATGCATAGAATGGAACATATAGTAAGAAGATATATATATATACACATATACAGAGAAGGTGGAAGTATTCCTGTTCTTTTTGCCTTTTGACAGCAGTTTCTGACCCCCCTTTCTCCCCACACAAGTAAAGCACTGCTACCTTCCTCCTGCAGACAATGTCCCCTCCTCCCTGCTTCGGGTGCAGTGTGGCCATTTCTGTCCCACAAATGTCTGTGCATTTCCCCAAAAAATGTCATTCTGAATCAAAAGAAAATGTCCAATACATGAAAATTTTTGTGGGAAGGGCATTTAAAAAAAAACATTCTGGAAGAATGAAACCTTTTAAAAAAATTTCCAGCACAACGTTCCACAGCCACCTTGTTCCCTAGCAGCCAATCAGAGGGGCTGCTACAGATATGGGGCTTTTGAAATCCCAGGGAGCCCCAGCTCCCAAGTTTCCTCTACAGCAGGCTACTGAGGCGCCTGGATGCTCAGGGAGGTAGGTGATCTGGCCAAAGATCAGGCAGGCAGGCAGGCCTGCTCCACTTTGCCTGCTGCTGGCCAGTCTGCCTTGTTTCTTTTGAATGTTTTTACAGAATAGACACATTGTTGTGCAGTGTTTCAATTCTGTAGAAACCTCATTTGCTGATGGAAAACTGTTGCACTGGAAAAAAAATCACGTAAAATCTAATCACAAGCAACTTTGAGAATTTGCTCACCAGTGTGAGGAAAACCATAGACAAGGTTTATTGAAATTAGAATATGTGGCATTGATTATGTCTTATAGATAGTCTGACAGGGTCAGGCCAGATGGCTACAAGAGAGTGATCCTATTGGGATCCAGGATCTCCCGCAGCCTAAGAGGGGGATCCACAGGACCTGGAAAGCAAATGAGTATGGGGACAACTAATGAAATAACAGGGATAGAAGTATAGTCAAAGGGCCAAATGAAGGGAACCAGATGGGGACACCGAGCAGAGAACACCGGAAAGCACCCACTGCTCCTCGAAAGTGTCAAGGGAGTCAGTGGACGCCACCCAGATGAACTCTGCCCTGATACTTGAATGGACGGAGGATCGGAAATAGGCCCCACAGTCACAGGAGACTCCATCGGCCAACCTCCGCACCCTGGTTTTATAGATGGCCATTTTAGCCAGGGCCAGGAGGAGGTTGACCAGGAGGTCCCGTGACTTGGGGAGCCACAGATAGGGAGTGCATAAATAAGAAGGTGAGGGAAAAGTGCAACCAAAATCTTGCACTCACTACAGGAGAGTGAGACATCTGGGAAGTGGGTGGGCAAAGCCAAGAACAGGAGGGCAAACGACAGACCATCCCTACACCCGAGTTCCAAGAGGTCCCGGACCAGATACAGGTTGTCAAAGATGGTGCGGCCCAGGACAGAGTATGTCTAGTCTGGGTTGACCATGTCTGCCAGCACGGACCCAGAGCACACTGCACGCATTAGGATCAGTCGAATCCAGGGAGAAAAGGTCTGCATAGAAGGCCCTGGCCCTCCTGCACATCTCCACCAGATCTGTGAGGGGGGTGCCGCCCCTGCCAGAAGGCAGGTGATGTGCTTTTTGCCCCCCCTCCTTTTCTCCAGGGCGTAGAAGAAGGACTGCTGCCCAGGAACAGGCACTAGCGAGGATCCAAGATGCCGAGGAAGGCAGACGCCTGCTGATAGACACGCAGCTGCTCCAGGCCCAATGTCGGGGCATAGATGTTAACGAGGTTGACCGCATTGACCACGTTGAGCTCCTCCATACAGACCCAGAGGTGCAGCAGGCGGCCCGGCACAGCCTGGGCAACCCTCAGCACCTTGGGCCCGTAGGTCGGGGGAGAACAACGTTGTCACTCCAGCCATATGAACTGTGAGATGGCTAAAGTAGACCCTGTCCCCCCATTCCAGCTGCCAGCTGTCTTTGATGGCCGGATCCGTATGGGTCTCCTGCAGGAAAACCACAGAGTACCCCTCCTCCCGAAGGAAGGAGAGCATCTGGGACCTACGGAGACCCATCCTAAAGCCCCAGGTGTTCAATGTTGCGATGATGATAGGTGCCATGAGGAGGGCTGGGGGGAATCCTCGCTGGCAGGGTGGCTCATGGCCCTTGTCAGGCAAAAACCATGACCTACCACTAGGTGAGTAAGGAGTCATGGAAAAGGCGGACCCGCTAGTAGGCTGCAGCACCCTGCTTCCCGGTCCTTTTACCCTCCCCCATGAGGGCCCCACGGCCCAGAGGATTTGATGAAAATCCCCCCATCGCTGGAGAGCAAGCTGCACCTTATTACGGGAGCCACGGACATCTTCAAGGAACTCCCACAGCTGTTCTCGTAACATATGGAGGTCCTGCTATTTTGTATTGGGGCAGGACGCAACAGTGAGGACATGAAGGGTGTGGAGCACGAGCATGTATTGATGTTTCCTTGGCGAGGTCTGGAAGCGGACCTGCTGCAGATCGGGCAGCCTGCTCACCATGAAGGGGCAGGGGGACTCGGTTGGGTCCATGGGGCAGGGGCCCAATGAAAAGGTCCAGAAGACCTGGGGTGGAGGGTGGGCGGGGCGTGCCCTCATGCAGGACCCGGTCGAGGTAAACCCAAGAAGCAGTCGGCAAACCGGCACTCACCTCCTGAAGTATGCACTGGGGAGTACAAGGCCTGGAGAGCCCCATGCGCTAGGCAAGCATCAGGGGATCCAGCCAGTCTCCCCAGTCGTAGTCCAGGAGGTCTCTGACTCTTGTGACTTTTGCCAGGACCAACCTCTGGTCCACCGAGGGGGGCTCTGCCACCTGCACACAGAGCTGGGGGTTGTGTAGCAGGGGCTCCGTGAGGAGATCTTCCCCCACAGTGGCCGCCACGGACCTGGTCGCTGAGAACAGTTTCCAGGTCTGGAGGAGGTCCTGGTAGAAGACCGGCAGCCTGGAAAGGTCTCGCAGAAGACTTCTTGGATGGAGATAAAGGAGCTGCTGGTCGGATCGGAGCCCTCAGAAGTGGCGCAGGAAGGCGTGTGCCAGTATGCTCCATGCCAGACTACCTGCACCATAAAGGAGCCTCAGCAGGGCCTGGAGGCAGAAGACATGGAACTGACTAAGTAGGCACTTCAGGCCCTGCCCTCCCTCCTCCGGGGGCAGGTGGAGGACCCCTGCACAGACCCAGTGCACCTGGCCAAAAGAACTCCAGAATCGCTGTCCGGAGGTTGGCCAGGAAGCCAACCACCAGGCCAGAGCTCTTGACCCAGTTGACCCAGGCGAAGGAGGCTGCCAAATAGATGGCCTGGCAAGCCTCCACCCGCACCAAGTCGCCCAGGTCCTGGACCACGAGGAGCACGTCGTCGGCGTATGCCGAAAGGACCAGCCGCAGCTCCAGCTCCCACAGCACCAACCCTGTCAACCTCCTGCAGAGGAGACAGAGGAAGGGCTCGATCGCCAGAGTGTACAGCCCGAGAGGGGGCACCCCACTGTACTCCTCTCCTGAAGCTGACCAGTTTGGTCAGGGTCCAGTTGAGCCTGACCAAACACTCTGTGGAGGCATACAGCACCCGGAGAAAACCCACACACTGGGGTCCGAAGCCAAATGCTTGCAGGTGCTCAGGAGATGCCCGTGGCCCACCCTGTTGAACATCTTCTCCTGATCCAAGGACAGGAGGACAAATGACAGACCATCGCTACACCCAAGTTCCAAGAGGTCCCGGACCAGATACAAGTTGTCAAAGATGGTGCGGCCAGGGAAAGTAGGTCTGGTCTGGGTGGACCACGTCTGCCAGCACGGACCCTAGCCGCAGCGAGATGGCTATTACTATGACTTTGTAGTCTGGGCCAAGGACGTCCCAGAACACACGGTAGAACTCCACGGTCAGACCGTCTATATACCCAGAGATTTATTGGTGGGCATGCGGCGGATGGCTTCTGAGAACTTGGCAGAGTGAGAGGCAGCTCTAGCCGGTCTCGGTTGCCCGCGCTGACCGTAGGGAGTTCGTCTCAGAGCGCTCTTCAAGCGAAAGGATTGGTCAGATCCAGGGAGAAAAGGCTTGCATAGGAGGCCCTGGCCCTCCCACATATCTCCACTGGATCCATGAGGGGGTGCCGTCCTCTGCCAGAAGGCAGGTGACATGCTTATTCCGCACCCCCCTCCCTTCTCCAGGGCATAGAATAAGCGGGAGCCGCGATCCATCTCCCGAAGGAGATGCATGCGGGATCGAACAAAAATGCCCTGGGCCCGATGGTCTTCGAGGGCCTGGAGCTCCTCCAGCTTTTCCTGGCATGCTCTGCAGAGGGATGGATCCTCGGGGCTGGCGGCCAGATGCCTCTCCAGCTCTAAGACCTCCCATTCCAACTGCTCTATTGCTGCATCCCTCCGTTGGCTGGTGCCTCAGGTGTAGTCATGGCAGAAGAGCTGGGCGCGCACCTTCCCCAGGTCCCACCACCACCGCACTGAGCGAATGGCACGCCGCTGCCCTCGCCACACCAGCCAGAACTCCCGAAAGGATGCCACAAAGCCCACACAGAGCGATAGAAGGCAGATATATTAGCCCCAGATTAAGTAGGTCCCTTTTCCCTGGAGAAGCTAAAAGGGAAGTTTCCAGAACAATCGGTAACTTTCTAGAAACAATTAAGGCAGATAGGCTGATTAGAACACCTGCATCCAATCAAGAACCTGCTATTATCAATTAAGACAGGCAGGCTAATCAGGGCACCTGGGTTTAAAAAGGAGCTCACTTCAGTTTGTGGTGGACGTGAGAGGAACTGTGAGCAAGAGGTGCAACAAGCTGAGAGTGAGAAGGCATACTTCTAGGAGACTGAGAAGTACAAGCATTATCAGACATCAGGAGGAAGGTCCTGTGGTGAGAATAAAGAACGTGTTGGGAAGAGGCCATGGGGAAGTAGCTCAGGGAGTTGTAGCTGTCACGCAGCTGTTACAGGAGCCACGGTAGACAGCTGCAATCCACAGGGCCCTGGGCTGGAACCCGGAGTAGAAGGCGGGCCCAGGTTCGCCCCCAATCCTCCATCCCCCCAACTCCCTACTTGATACCGGAAGAGTTGACCTGGACTATGGGTTCCACTAGAGGAGAAAGTCTCTGGCCTGTTCCCGATCCACTAGGTGGATCACCAGAGACTGAGGGGATTGTTCTTCTTCCTTTTCCCCATGCTGGCCAGTGATGAGGCTAACTGAGTGAACGGCAAATTTGAGCCATGAAAGTGGCCAAACTGAGGTCTGTCATGAACCTCTGAGGCGAGCAAATCTGCCAATAAGTGCAGGACCCACCAAGGCAGAGGAGGAACTTTATCACAATAGTAACATGGAGAAATCACTGAAGTGTAAACCTTTATTTCCTTTTATTTTAGAATTAATATGCTTCAGTTGGATCTTAATGAGCGTAGGATATAATAGTTAAAAAAATAATTATTTATTATTCAGCTCCTGAAGTGATTTTTGTCTAACTATTAAGTATCCAAGAATTCACATGAATCAATATAATTTATGTATGGAATTGACAGCAGGAAATGAAATAACATTGACGGATTAGTTGTTAGTGGTGGTTATTGATAGACTTTTTCCCCTGGGTAATTAAGAATCCATACTGTGGGGTGAATCAGAAAATCTAGGTACTTTATGAAGTGATAAAGATCCCTGGATGTGGCCAAAATGCACACAAGGTTGGTAGTGGGGGAGAGATTGTATTCCGCTGATCCTGGGTCTGCAGTGTGCAGGGCTAGCCCCTGGTACAAATTAAAGCAGCATCAGAGATAACTGAACCAAGATGCCAAAACCACAGCTGGGTTATAGAGGAATCATAGCCATGCCCCTCTCTCTTCCATTCATACTTTTTATGCCAGCAGCATGAGTCAGGATGGTGGTTTGGAAACCTTTTTACTGGCTGTTTGTGACCAGAGGAATATATTTGAGGTACCTGCCTGAAGCCAGATATGCTTGGTCAATGCTCAGATTTAACTGGTGACATGGTGCCTGCATAATGGAGGATCTGGACTTGAATCCCTTCAGGTGACTATTTGTAAATAACGGCACCTGGTAGAAATTTGGAAAAGACAGATTGTCATTACCTAGAGAAATTCCACAAACAAGACTACATTTTAAAACAATTGCAGTTGGTAAGTGCAACATCCCCTGAGCACAAACCCCTTAAAAGCCAGGAAATGCCAAGTTATGGGACATATCCTAACTGTACCCTAAAGCTCACACAACATTTCCACTGACAATGACAGCCTCTGCATCTACCCAAGAACTTCCTTCAACCTCCAACAGATAAGAAAACATACAACACAATACATCATTCTCTCTGACAGTATAATGCAAAACTTTACTTGCAAACTCAGTGACATTATCAAATATTCAGTGTTGGCATAATTGCAGGCAAAGTGGGAGGTGAGTTATAAGTTTGAGGGAGGAGTTTTAGGTAGTAATTATTGTTTGCCTTAACACTGTTTCTATTGCACTACCTTTTCTGAGTTCTGTCTGTGCCCACACACAATATGAACTGCTAGATTTTCCTTTACAAAAATCTCTTTAGGGGTGGGGAGGTGGGGAGGAGATGATTCCTTCATTCTCCAATCCCTTACTGCAATACAGTGCTCCCTTTATCCCATTTACTCTCAAAATATAGCTGTATTACTGGCACATATTCTGGAGGTTTTTTTCTCAGAAATACTTAAAAAAATAAAAATAAAATAAAATAAAAACACTCATAAGACAGCTGAAAACCCAGTGTCGTGTTCAGCTATATGCACAACCCTACTATTTTCCATTCCAACCCTTCTTACATTACATCCCACTTTTTTTTTTCTCCTATGACTCAGGCTAATGCAAAACCAAGTGCCTCCTCTATTTCCTTAGAAGAGGTACTTGGTTTAGCAGTTTCTTATGGTTAAAAAGATTATTTTCTGCAGCTGTAATCTGAATATGTGTGAGATTCTTAACTATTTCTTAGATGGCCATGTGGAATGAAAGTGATGTAATATTTAATTTTGTAATAACTTCTCTTTACAACATTTTAAGCTAGTTAATAACCTCAAACAAAAGGCAATACATAGTTGTACTGCCTCAGAAGACAATGTTGTGTCTGTTGCTCTTTGCAACATCTAATGTAATAGGAAGGAACCCCCTGAGCATAGTAGGGTTCAAATTATTGTGTTTACTAACTACCATGCCAGGCCTACCTACGTACACAGACTGCTTCTCTGGCAGGATTCTGGTGGCTTCTGAAATATAGAAGACAGTCAGTACCACTAGAGGGTTCACAAACTATTTGAAGATATACTACCCAATTCTTATATTCTGCAACCAGGAGCCAGATTTACACTCAGAATTACAATCTGCTTCCCAGTCTCCTCCCCAACGATTCCCTCATACGCACATTGGGAGGAAAGTATCTGTGCCAGTTCTATACCGGGCACAGACTACTTCCCTGGCACACTGAGGTGCGCTGAAGCCATGGTTCATACTTCCCAACCCTGCCTACCTACTCTCTTCCAACCTGAGCAAGAAGGGTAGGAGACTTGCAAATGCTATCTCTCCTCCCCCTCTCCCACCCGTGATTAAGGTAGCATACAAAGAGGAGTAAGGGAGTGCTCTCTTAGTTCTTTTGCCTAAGAACATAAGAACGGTCACACTGAGTCAGACCAATGGACCATCAAGCCCAGTATTCTGTCTTCCAATAGTAGACATTGCCAAGTGTTTCAGAGGGAATGAACAGAACAGGCAATCATCGAGTGATCCACCTCCATCATCCACTCCCAGCTTCTCACAGTCAGAGGCTAGGGACATCCAGAGCATAGAGTTGCAGCCGTGAAAATCTTGGCTAATAGCTATTGATGTACCTATCCTCCAGGAACTTGTCTAATTCTTTTTTGAATCCTGTTATATTTTTCGCCTTCACATCATCCCCTGGTAGTGAGTTCCACAAGTGGATTTTGCATTGTGTGAAGTACTTTGTTTTGTTTATTTTAAACCTGATGCCTATTAATTTCCTTGCATGACCCTGGTTCTTGGGTTATGTGAAGGAGTAAATTACATGTCCTTATTTATTTTCTGCACACCATTCATGATATTATAGACCTCTATCATATCCCCCCAGTCATCTTTTCCAGAAGGTCCAGTCTTATTAATCTCTCCTCATATGGAAGCTGTTCCATACCCCTAACCATTTCTGTTGCCTTTGTTTGTACCTTTTCCAATTCAAATACACCTTTTTTTTTTTTTGAGATGGGCTGACCAGAACTGCACACAGTATTCAAGATGTGGGCAAACCATTGATTTATGTAGCATCATTATGAAATTTTGATCTTATTATCTATCCCTTTCTTAATAGTTCCTAACATTCTGTTCGCGTTTTTGACTGCCGCTGCACATTGATGGATATTTTCAGAGAGCTGTCCACAATGACCCCACAATCTCTTTCTTGAGTGGGAACAGCTAATTTATAGCCCATCATTTTGTATGTATATTTGGGATTATGTTTTCCAATATGCATTACTTTGCATTCATCAACATTAAATTTCATCTGCCATTTTGTATCTCAGACACCTAGTTTAGCAAGATCCCTTTGTAAGTCTTTGCAGTTCCCTTTGGAATTAACTATATTGAATAATTTTGTGTCATCTGCAAATTTTGCCATGTGAATGCACACTCCATTTTCAAGATCATTTATGAATATGTTGAACAGAAGAGATCCAAGTACAGAGCCCCAGAAGACACTGCTATTTACCTCTTTCCACACTAAAAAATGACCATTTCTTCCCCGCAACCTGAAGCAAATACTCACCAACAACCACATACCACACAACAGAACCACTAACCCAGGAACCTATCCTTGCAACAAAGCCCGTTGCCAACTGTGCCCACATATCTATTCAGGGGACACCATCACAGGGCCTAATAACATCAGCCACACTATCAGAGGCTCGTTCACCTGCACATCCACCAATGTGATATATGCCATCATGTGCCAGCAATGCCCCTCTGCCATTTACATTGGTCAAACTGGACAGTCTCTATGTAAAAGAATAAATGGACACAAATCAGATGTCAAGAATTATAACATTCATAAACCAGTCGGAGAACACTTCAATCTCTCTGGTCACGCAATCACAGACATGAAGGTCGCTATCTTACAACAAAAAAACTTCAAATCCAGACTCCAGCGAGAAACTGCTGAATTGGAATTCATTTGCAAATTGGATACTATTAATTTAGGCTTAAATAGAGTCTGGGAGTGACTAAGTCATTATGCAAGGTAGCCTATTTCCCCTTATTTTTTCCTACCCCCCCCCAGACGTTCTGGTTAAACTTGGATTTAAACTTGGAGAGTGGTCAGTTTGGATGAGCTATTGCCAGCAGGAGAGTGAGTTTGTGTGTGTGTGTGTGTGTGTTTGGGGGGGGGGGTGAGAAAGCCTGGATTTGTGCTGGAAATGGCCCACCTTGATTACCATGCACATTGTAGGGAGAGTGGTCACTTTGGATAAGCTATTACCAGCAGGAGAGTGAGTTTGTGTGTGTGTTTTTTGGAGGGGGGTGAGGGGGTGAGAGAACCTGGATTTGTGCTGGAAATGGCCCACCTCGATTATCATGCACATTGTAGGGAGAGTGGTCACTTTGGATAAGCTATTACCAGCAGGAGAGTGAGTTTATGTGTGTGGTTTTTGGAGGGGGGTGAGGGAGTGAGAGAACCTGGATTTGTGCAGGAAATGGCCCACCTTGATTATCATACACATTGTGAAGAGAATGGTCACTTTGGATGGGCTATTACCAGCAGGAGAGTGAGTTTGTGGGGGGGGGGGGAGGGTGAGAAAACCTGGATTTGTCCTGGAAATGGCCCAACTTGATGATTACTTTAGATAAGCTATTACCAGCAGGATAGTGGGGTGGGAGGAGGTATTGTTTCATAGTCTCTGTGTGTATATAATGTCTTCTGCAGTTTCCACGGTATGCATCCGATGAAGTGAGCTGTAGCTCACGAAAGCTCATGCTCAAATAAATAGGTTAGTATCTAAGGTGCCACAAGTACTCCTTTTCTTTTTGTGAATACAGACTAACACGGCTGTTACTCTGAAACCTGTCACTATATCCACTGGATCACGATTGTCCATATGTTTGTAGACACCAATCAAAGAATTCTAAAAGATTGGTGAGGCATGATTTCCCTTTAAAAAACTGCATTGTAAAGTTGCAAGTTGTGTTAATTTATCTGTCTGATAGTTCTGTTCTGCATGCAACAGCCGGGGACAACTTATTAATGGTAATGGATATCCAGTTATGGAGCAAATTTCCATAACCAATTAGGTGAAGCCAGTGTCTGACTATTTTTAGGAAATGCTTCTACTTCTGCCATTTTGAACAGGCCTTTCCACTGTATGAATGGTATGATCTAAATAAATTAAAAAAATTAAAGAAAATAATAACAAGCAAACCCTGCCAAACCCTATCAAAATGATCCTGAACCAAATCAATCTGGAATGACCATTAATGAAAATAAATATAAATAAAATCTTAAAAAAACCCAAACTATCTAAAAATAAAATTAAAAAAACCCTTCCCTAGTCAGAGATTTTACCCCCAAAAAAGAATCTCTTCAGAGATTCTTTGAAGTCCATTATGGCCTTTGCTAGATTTTATGCTATAGGCAGCAGTGTAAAATCCTAAAGCAGACTTAAAAAAAGTTAGACACAAATATGTCATAAATATAAAGGGAAGGGTAACCACCTTTCTGTATACAGAACTATAAAATCCCTCCTGGCCAGAGGCAAAACCCTTTCACCTGTAAAGGGTTAAGACGCTAAGATAACCTCGCTGGCACCTGACCCAAAATGACCAATGGGGGGACAAGATACTTTCAAATCTGGAGGGGGGGGGAACAAAGGGTTTTTCTGTCTGTGTGATGCTTTTGTCGAGAACAGGTCACAAATGCAGCCTTCCAACTCCTGTTAAGTTAGTAAGTAATCTAGCTAGAAATGCATTAGATTTCCTTTTGTTTAATGGCTGGTAAAATAAGCTGTGCTGAATGGAATGTATATTACTGTTTTTGTGTCTTTTTGTAACTTAAGGTTTTGCCTAGAGGGATTCTCTATGTTTTGAATCTGATTACCCTGTAAGGTATTTACCATCCTGATTTTACAGAGGTGACTCTTTTACCTTTTCTTTAATTACAATTCTTCTTTTAAGAACCTGATTGATTTTTCATTGTTCTTAAGATCCAAGGGTTTGGGTCTGTGTTCACCTGTACAAATTGTTGACGATTCTTATCAAGCCTTCCCCAGGAAAGGGGGTGTAGGGGTTGGGGGGATATTTTGGGGGAAGACGTCTCCAAGTGGGCTCTTTCCCTGTTCTTTGTTTAAAACGCTTGGTGGTGGCAGCACAGGGTTCAAGGACAAGGCAAAGTCTGTACCTTGGGGAAGTTTTTTAACCTAAGCTGGTAAGAATAAGCTTAGGGGGTCTTTCATGCAGGTCCCCACATCTGTACCCTAGAGTTCAGAGTGCGGAAGGAACCTTGACAAAATAATTTTAGTCATACTTTGAAAGTGTTTCTTTAATGACCTCTTCTACCCATTAACAGATGTAGCTGGTCATACAACAGTGAAATATACTGACACTCTGAGACCATGCCAGAGAAGAATCTTCACAAGCCACTGGAGCATATGTCAGCTTCTTCCCATGTTTTGCACAAATTATTGCGCACTGGAAATTCTGGAATCTGACAACACCTATGTGGCAAAATGATAACAATTATGGAATTATGAAACAAACTAGTGAGACAATTGACTTGTTTACTCTACTTGCTGATAACGCTGAAAATTTGAAAAGTACAGTTTCTGGTGCTGTTTGTAAGATTCAGGAAACTGTCCAGAATATTAAAGATAACTTCAATGTGTTAATAATTGACATTCAAGATTTCACACAGAAATTTGCATGCATTCCTTCCGTTTCATTTCTTCCCTTATTCAACATTTGTTATTTCTCCAATATAACCATACACTGACATTTGAAAAATATTGGCATGTAAGACCCATATTGTACTTTTCCACTTTTAGTTGCACATTTTTCAGAAATGAAAGGCCAAGTCCTTCAGCTGATACAAACCAGTATAACTCTACCAATTGTGGATTTGGTCTTGATTGTGAATTTTCTAACACTTAAACAAATCCAAATGTTAGTTTCTCCACTAAAGATGTATGAGTTTCATTGTAATGTTTAATATAGTAAGTAAGAAAAAAAGTACCTCTTTGATAAGTCACTTTAAAAATACCCTTCATTTTCCATTATTTTGTTCTTAAAGAAGTGATATAATTAGATGATCAAAAATTGTTGGCTGAATAGAACTTTCATAATCAATCAGCTATCAGAAATCCAGTGCTTGACAGCAAAAGGCATGCATGACATTCTTTTAAAAGCTCCTGTTCTGTGCTTGGATCTATAGAAGGTTGTGTTTTTTTTTTAATTTTACATCTGTGTACTGAGGTAAAAAAAGGCTAAAGAATTATTAAACATTGTTCTACATTTTAAACACAACTAATTTTGGATGAAGTGCCATTGGAAGGATCATTTTCTCTTCTACTTTGCAATTTCTCAGGAAAAATTATAGCACCCATTTTCAGAAAAATTGCTTCTTCTAATTAAAATTTAGGGAGTAGGGATAGAAAACAGAACATGTTATGAAATTCTGGACTCAATTTCAGCAACGGAGGCCAGGATTTTTTAAAAGGGGTGCTGAAAGTTAGTTTATTAAGTCTGTATTTAAACACTTAAATAAGATTACTGATATCCAAAAGTGCTGACCCCTTAGAACTAGCTTAGCTCCAGGCCCTAGTGGATAAAATGGAGTCCGTTTCTGGAAAGTTGTCATCCTTAGGTTCAAAAGTTGCCATAGATAAGCAGAGATCAAGCCATGCATCACCGAGTTTAAAGGGACAATAAAAATGAAAAAGTGATCTCTAAACATGCAAAATCACTTAATAAAATGATTCTGCTGGAAAGAAAATGGAAAGCAATTAAGAATCAAGACAGGATTCAAAATACCTACATTCTTAGAATTCCAAATGATAGAAATTCTGAGTTGTAGGTTGTAGGAAATTTCATCTTTATGCTTCTGAAAAGGGATATCACAGACTATGCCAGGCAAACGAAGAGCAGTTAAAGTATCCCAACATGAAAAAAAAAAAACAAGAAAGGGGTGTGGGGGAAGGCAGCACTATTACTGCTACCCTGTCTGAAGTACATGACAGAGTGAATTCTGAAATTAGCTGAAATCATAAGGGTTATATGATAATTGGGTTCCAGGGAGTTCTTCAAAAAATATCACGTAGTCCAGTTTCACAGCCATGTTTGAAAGAGTTTGTTCCTCTTAAATGGCTATATGAAGCAGCAGCAGTGGAAACAGCTGCAGTATTTCCTGGAAAACTCTGGGTTATCTATGAAGAAATGTAGATTGGCCAGATCTTGGGTTTCAGATGCCCTGCTGGGAGTGCAGATCAGGATGTGTATGCAGAGTTATCATTAAAGATCATTTTTCACTCCCCTGACCCTGATGCAGTCTTTGTATGGGGCCAGTCCCTCTGTCCTGGGATAGAACAAGTTAGAAAATCCTGAGCACAGATCTAGCTTGAACTGGCAGAACACTGTTTTGGGGGGCCAAAACCACACCAGGGATGGGCAAGGATGTGACAGCCATGCCCCTTTATTCAAGGCAGATCCTCTTTTTCCTGCTATATCAGCAGCAGGGAGCAGTGGTCTAGTAGGCACTGGATGATCCACTAGAGTGATCCTTTTAAGACAGATACTCTGGCTTTAAAGTCAGTATATGTCACTGATTCAGCCCAACGCAGCCTCACTAAACCAGAGAATCTGACTATTTCTTCTGTGACATTAGTGCACCTAACACCCGGCTGAAAGAGATATTTACAGCCAATCAATCTGGCTCCTTTGAATTCTCAGAAGAGAAAGACTGATATATTTATGTTTCAATAGCCTTCCCAAATAATAGGTATTTTGGAACCTCATTCACCCATTTCATAGATTTATAGACATAAAGGCCAGGAGGGACCAATGTTATATTTTAGACAAATCTTCTGCATAAAACAGACTATAACATTTTACCCAATGATACCTTCACTAAGCCTAGTTACTACTGGTAGAACTAGAGCATATCTATCAGAAAGACATTCAGTTCAGATCTGGGTAAAATTTTGCAGACTAATAATCAATCCAAAATTACTTGTGAATTGGACACAAATTTACAGAATAGCTTTGCCCCTCTCTTCACTCCCCCCCACCGCCAAAGTGGCTACATTCACAAAACCAGAGAAGGAGGTGGTGATTCTCTTATTACTGTTAGTCCAGTAGTTAGGATGCTTACGTAGAAGGCAGAAGGTTCAACTCCCCACCCTGGAGCACGGACACGGAACCAGATCTCTTCTCCTTCAAGGTGATTGTCCTAACCACAACATTAGAGGTGTGTGCTGGTATGGGTCTTTCCACTTGAAGCTGCTCCACATTGTATAAAATACTGAAATTGTCACTGGGACAGAGAAAGAGTGACTCTAGAATCTGAAGCCTAGTGTATTTACTAGGAAGGGGGACAGTCTACTTCAGAGTGAGAATATAAAACTGGGTCTCCCACATGAGTGTCTTAACCATGGAACTGAAGGGTTAAAATAAGGTGTCGGGGGCACCTCCAGTTCTTCCTTCTCCAGTTTGTAAATATAGCCCTTCATTTCTGTTGCTTTTATTTAAAAAATGTCCAAAAACAAAACAAGTGTGTTAAGTATTTTAGGTACATGGGATTATAAACAGATTTCACAGCCATTAGGGAAACAATACTACCTTAAAAATCTTTATTGAAAAAAAAATACAACTCTTTTAAAGGAACTCTATTAACATTGTCATTTTATGCAAACTATATCTAAAATAGTGTATTTTATTATAAACAACACTGATTGTTAAAAGTAAAAGGCCCATGGTATATGTGGGATAATAAACTCACCTTAGGATCCCAGGAATCAAAATTACTATTCCTTTCCTATTCTTTTCTTTTAAATGAATTAATGCATTATTGATGAATTCATGGCAGCTGCTGGGGAGACAGAATTAATGTAATTCTAATTCAATTCCACCTCAGCACTTCTATATTTTAACCAATAATGTATAATTAAATGATCCTTTAAAAATAAATTGAATTACTTAGAGGTCTATTCTTCTTCAGTATACTTGAGTAATTCTCCTTAGTGTTGACAGTGCAAGTAGAGTGGGGCTGTGTTTACCCTAAATAATCCATAAACTAACTCCTATGCATTGCTTTATAGCAGATGCAGTTAGAGCAAATTCTTTATGTTCTCCTAGAGATTTGAGATTCTATGTGATCTACTATAAGCTATATGTTTCTATTGCACATAACACCATTATCTGAATGAAAGCTAATTTTATAAAATTATGTTTTTGTTTTGTCTTGTTTAAAAAAAAAAAAAAAACACCTAGCATCCACCCTTCTCATTCACAGTAGACCTGGGCCAAATTTTTAGATTGAAACTTTGTGTGGCAATATATGCAGATTTGGCAACTACTAAATATTTCACTTTTTCATGCTGATTTTGTCAAATTGTTTGTTTTGGGAAAAAAACAAAAAATTCTGGTTTTGTTTCAACATTTGCAAAATTAAATGTTTCATTTTTTTTCTGTTCAAAACACTTTGGTTTGAATATTTCCTTTAATTTCATTTTTTAAAATCAAAAACATATAAATTCTGTGGCCTGCGTTGTGCAGGAGGTCAGACTAGATGATCATAATGGTCCCTTCTGACCTAAATATCTATGAATCTATGAAAATCTAACTGTTGTTGTAATCAAAATAAAACATTATAAAACAAAATAAAACTAGGGACCAAGTGGCTAGGCAGCAGTTCTGCAGAAAAGGACCTAGGGGCTGCAGTGGACGAGAAGCTGGATATGAGTCAACAGTGTGCCCTTGTTGCCAAGAAGGCCAATGGCATTTTGGGATGTATTAATAGGAGCATTGCCAGCAGATCGAGGGATGTGATCATTCCCCTCTATTCGGCACTGGTGAGGCCTCATCTGGAGTACTGTGTCCAGTTTTGGGCCCCACACTACAAGAAGGATGTGGAAAATTGGAAAGAGTCCAGCGGAGGGCAACAAAAATGATTAGGGGGCTGGAGCACACGACTTATGAGGAGAGGCTGAGGGAACTGGGGTTATTTAGTCTGCAGAAGTGAAGAATGAGAGGGTATTTGATAGCTACTTTCAATTACCTGAAGGGGAGTTCCAAAGAGGATGGATCTAAGCCAGTGGTTCCCAAACTTGTTCCGCCTCTTGTGCAGGGAAAGCCCCTGGAAGGCCGGGCCGGTTTATTTACAGGCCGCGTCCTCAGGTTCGGCCGATCGCGGCTCCCAGTGTCCGCGGTTCGCTGTTCCAGGCCAATGGGAACTGTTGGAAGATGCAGCCAGTATATCCCTCTGCCCGCGCCACTTCCAACAGCTCCCATTGGCCTGAAGCAGCAAATGGGTTACCTAGGGAGGTGGTGGAATCTCCTTCCTTAGAGGTTTTTAAGGTCAGGCTTGACAAAGCCCTGGCTGGGATGATTTAGTTGGGGACTGGTCCTGCTTTGAGCAGGGAGTTGGACTATATGACCTCCTGAGGTCCATTCCAATCCTGATATTCTATGATTCTACAATTTCATTCAACTGAAAACAATTTATTCTCAATGTTTTGATTTGCCAAAAAAATAAAAACATTTCCCAAAATGATTTTTTTCCTTTAAAAAATTGCCATCAAACCAAAAAATCCATTTGCCTAGCCCTATTTCAGATCACTCTTTCCTCATTTATTTACTGTAATTTTTGCTTTCTGCTGCTCCCAAAGGAGGGATATTACCAGGCTTCTGCCAACATCGGCCAGAGAAGGCTGAGTATGAAAAGATGAGTCTTCAATTGTGCCTTAATGCAGTCAGCCTGGACTCACCCTGATCTCCTGATGTACAGATTCCACAGCTAAGGGCCCTCAACTGCAAACACCCTATCAGTGGACTAGAAGAATGCTACTCTGCACTCTCTTAATGACAGCATCCCTGAATAGTTGGTGTGGTAGGTCATGGAGGGAGAGATTAGTCCTGCTTCTCCACTGCCTTGCACCTTGTGTAGTTATTTACCCCTCTCCCACTGACCTCTTTCTATTTGTTCAATAGACACACCTCCCTCTGAAACAACCTTCAGGAATTTTGCCATGGCCCCACTTATCCCTGTCCAACTGCTAATGTTGTCTAACTCCTGGATTGTGTTTGTGCAGATGGAGCTATGTGGGAGGAGAGTCCAAAGAAGCCAGTGAGGAGAGGGAGGTTTGCAAAGTCCTCAGCTGTGGGAATATCCTTAGCCCATATTCACTGAGCATTTGCATGTAAGGGCTGAAGTTCACAAATGCATATAGGACCTGATCCAAAGTCAAGATTCAAAACCCATTGACTTCAGTGGGCTTTGGATCAGGCCCTAGAACTTGAACTCCAGGCTTATTTTAAATGAGTCTAATGTTCAAAGATGAAATAATTCTCATTTTAATAATTTTTGGATATTTAATCTGAGTTCTCAGTCTTTGTGGATGGATAAGCAATGGCACTGCCTTTCAGCCAGTGTGCAGCCAATGAATTAAATATCATGCTGGGACAATAGGTTTAATCTGAACTATTGATATGTTGATTAAAGGCTGATAATTAACTCAGTCTAAATATTATATTTTAAAATTTCCTTTAGGTACATACTTAAATCTCTAACAATGAGTCTGAAACCCAGTCCTGGGTGATAATTCAGTAAAAATACGTTGCCACTTTATAATGGTTCCCAATCTCAGTTTATCTGCAATTAGCTTGGTTTAACTTTAATGCTGCAGAGAAAAACTGTAACCATCTGGCAAACAGATGCTTGAATTTTTTAAGTATCAGTTAGCAGCAGCAAGATGGGAGAAGGTGAGGAAACGTAAGGGAGAGAGACGTGCAGAGTTAGAGTGAATAGAGTAGTCAAGAAATGTTTCTCCACCTGCTTAATGATCTTACTGACTGAGCCACCACTGTCATATCATCTACTCTTCCACAATTCATGAGAGATTGATAGGATTATACGCTTTTAATTATGGTCAATCCCTCCTACAATAACACCTGCAGAAAGATCTTTAGTTCTTCTCAGTACATCTGCTTTACAGTTTATCCTGATGTCTCAGCAGTTTGTTCAGTAGCTGAAACAAAGAAAGAGAGGGTGGTGCTATGTGTTATTCACAGATATCATTGATTTCATACGCTAAAAACCAGCACTGGCAACCTGCTGCTTGGCAGGTTTGAGAAAGGAAGGAGAGGAAGGGGTAGCTCCCTTTTATGGATAAATAATAAGACAGAAATTATCATATTGCCTCTATATAAATCCATGGTACACCCACACCTTGAATACTGCACACAGATGTGGTCTCAAAAAAGATATATTGGAATTGGAAAAGGTTCAGAAAAGGGCAACAAAATGATTAGGGGTATAGAATGGCTTCCGTCTGAGGAGAGATTAATGAGACTGGGACTTTTCAGCTTGGAAAAGACGTAACTAAGGGGGGATATGATAGAGGTCTATGAAATCATGAGTGGTATAGAGAAAGTAAATAAGGAATAATCTAATTGCCTTCTATAATGAGATAACTGGTTCTGTGGATGAAGGGAAAGCAGTGGATGTGTTATTCCTCGACTTTAGCAAAGCTTTTGACGCGGTCTCCAACAGTATTCTTGTCAGCAAGTTAAAGAAGTATGGGCTAGATGGATGCACTACAAGGTTTTTAGAAAGTTGGCTGGATTGTCGGGCTCAACGGGTAGTGATCAATGGCTCCATGTCTAGTTGGCAGCCAGTATCTAGCGGAGTGCCCCAAGGGTCGGTCCTGGGGACGGTTTTGTTCAATATCTTCATTAATGATCTGGAGGATGGTGTGGATTGCACCCTCAGCAAGTTTGTGGATGACACTAAACTGGGAGGAGTGGTAGATACGCTGGAAGATAGGGATAGGATACAGAGGGACCTAGACAAATTGGAGGATTGGGCCAAAAGAAATCTGATGAGGTTCAACAAGGACAAGTGCAGAGTCCTGCACTTAGAATGGAAGAATCCAATGCACCGCTACAGACTAGGGACCGAATGGCTAGGCAACAGTTCTGCAGAGAAGGACCTAGGGGTGACAGTGGACGAGAAGCTGGATATGAGTCAACAGTGTGCCCTCGTTGCCAAGAAGGCCAATGGCATTTTGAGATGTATAAGTAGGGGCATTGCCAGCAGATGGAGGGACGTGATCGTTCCCCTCTATTCAACATTGCTGAGGCCTCATCTGGAGTACTGTGTCCAGTTTTGGGCCCCACACTACAAGAAGGATGTGGATAAATTGGAGAGAGTCCAGCGAAGGACAACAAAAATTATTAGGGGACTGGAACACATGAGTTATGAGGACAGGCTGAGGGAACTGGGATTGTTTAGTCTACAGAAGAGAAGAATGAGGAGGGATTTGATAGCTGCTTTTAACTACCTGAAAGGTGGATCCAAAGAGGATGGATCTAGACTATTCTCAGTGATAGCAGATAACAGGACAAGGAGTAATGGTCTCAAGTTGCAGTGGGGGAGGTTTAGGTTGGATATTAGGAAAAACTTTTTCACTAGGAGGGTGGTGAAACACTGGAATGCATTACCTAGGGAGGTGGTGGAATCCCCTTCCTTAGAAGTTTTTAAGGTCAGGCTTGACAAAGCCCTGGCTGGGATGATTTAGTTGGGATTGGTCCTGCTCTGGGCAGGGGGTTGGACTAGATGGCCTCCAGAGGTCCCTTACAACTCTGTTATTCTATGATTTTATGATTCAATGAAGTGTTATTTACTCTTTCTCATAATACAAGAACAAGGGGCCACCAAATGAAATTAATAGGTAGCAGGTTTAAAACAAATACAAGAAAGTATTTTTTCACACAATGCACTGTCAACTTCTGGAACTCCTTGCCAGAGGGTGTTGTGAAGGTCAGTACTATAATGGGGTTCAAAAGAGAGCTAGATAGATTAATGGAAGATAGGTCCATCAATGACTATTAGCCAGGATGGGCAGGAATGGTGTCCCGAGCCTCTGTTTGCCAGAAGCTGGGATTGGGTGACAGGGCATGGATGACTTGATGATAACCTGTCTGTTCATTCCCTTTGGGGCACCTGCCATTGGCCACTGTCAGAGAACAGTATACTGGGCTTGATGGACCTTTGGTCTGACCCAGTATGGCCGCTCTTATGTTCTTATGGACACCCAGCAAGCCAGTATGTATAAAATCCCTCTTCGTGCTGTTCTCTAATTGCTCTACCTGTTAAAAAGTCTCACTGCTATGTGTAGGTAAAAGGAAGTGAGTGGGCACCTGGCCAAAAGAGCCAATGGGAAGGCTAGAACTTTTTAAAATTGAAACAAGACTTCCTTCTTGTCTAGCTGTTGTTGATCTCGTGGAGAGGCAGACAGGGAGCAGTTATACTGTGAGAAGCTTGTGCCAGGTATGAAAAATCATCAGTATCAGACCTATAAACTACTCCTCTAAAACCCCTGATATGTAAGTAGATCAGGAAATGTCTAAGAAGACACAATTAGGTTGATCCCTTTTATTTCTTTATGGCTTGTGGATTCCTCTGTGTTAACCCCAGCTGCTTTTGTATTCCTTGTAATGTTTAAACTGGACCTCAAGAGAGCTATTCTTGATGCTTAATCCTTGTAGTTGTTGTTTTTTTTTTTTTAAATCTAGCAAAAGCCTACGTTCCCAGATGTATTTTCCTCTTTTTTTAATTAATAAAATTTACCTTTTTTAAGAACAAATTTTTGTGTCTTAAGAGGTTTGTGCACACGTTGTTTAATTAGCTGGTGGCAACAGCTGATTTCTTTTTTTCTTTCTCAGCTCTTCATAGGAGTGGGGGTGAAAGGGCTTGAGGTTACTCAACAGGAAGGAATTCCCAACTGTGCATTCCTGGGTTCTCAAAGGGGTTTTGTGCTTGGGTGGTGGCAGCATCTGCCAAGCCAAGGTCAGAGAAAAGCTGTAACCTTGGGAGTTTAATACAAGCCTGTCGTGGCCAGTATTAATTTTTAGAGTCCTTGCTGGCCCCCACCTTCTGCACTCAAAGTCCCAGAGTGGGGTATTAGCCTTGACAGCAGGAAATTATATTTGTGTAGGGAGTACCCCACTTAAACTGACAACAGTAAATGATTCAGCAGCAGTAGCACCAGCAGAAAGACAGTAGTAGCACGAAGAGCAAGGTTACTGCTCCTCTAAATTATCTTTGTTGATGATGAGCAGATTTTAATAGTGGAATTAGATTATCACTAATGGCTGTTTGTTTTTAGGGCTAGATTATGTCTCACTGTACACAAGTGCACTGAACATAAAGCCAGCAGAATCTGGTCTTTGTGTTTCACCAACCTCTCAAAAGAAGCTGGGGATGATGGAGCTAGATGGATGATAAGAGGAGTTCATGCTGTGCCCTTGCAAAGGGTAGCCATGACAGCACCACTTCCTCTGGGCGTCATGGAGCTCTAGGAAACATTGTAACTAGCTGAAGCAATTCAACACCTCACCTACTCTGTCTCTTAACAACGCAATAAACCACTTATTACTCTGAAATCTTAGTACCCACCATCTCAAATGAGGGTTAAGGTGGGCTTTAAACCTTTTTTACTCTATCTCATTCTTTCCCATGTCTGTCCAAAGCATCCTTGATCTTCCTGTTTCTAGTTACTTTCCCTCCAGTATGTGTCACCATGTATGATATACTTTCTGGGTCCCTTTTCACGTGTGCAAACCGTCACAGTTGTCTTTCTTGAATAACCCTAGACATTTTCTTATAATTTCATTTTTGTTAATTTTCTGCAGTATTCCTCACAGCCAATTTCTGCAGTCAGTATATTTCATTCATTTGCTTTCCTCATACTACATTTTGACCTGTACAGCAGTATCAGTACAACCATTGTCTCATATACATTGATTTTCATTTTTATCAAAATGTCTTTAGCTTTCCAGATCTTGCAGAGCTTTCTGAATTCAGTGGTGTCTAATCAGATTCTTCTTTTTACGTCATCTTCACAATTCCCATTCTTCAATACTAGTCCTCCATGATATATAATTTTTCACTTGCTCTAATCTTTTGTCTCTAATTTTGATCTATATTTCTTCCTCTTATCTTTATAAAGACATAAATTGCCATTTTTTTTGTCTTTGCTGTACAGATCTGCAATTTGAATTTTCTGCTTTCCTAGTCTACCATCTCAATTATTCTCTGTAAATTCTCCTTAGTCAACCTTAGAGTCTGCTCATCTAAGGTTATTCATTGTCCTCCCACATAATGTGACTTATCCTGTTGTTATTTGGGGTTTTCTGAACCTGAAGCTCTGGTAACTAGTCTGTGTTTTCTAGGCAGTGTCAGAACATAAATCAAATGGAACACAGCTCCTCCATCTGATAAAATATTGGTATGCATAAGAGTGCTTTCACCCCAAAATCATTTGTATTAAGTCTAAAGCACACATCAAAACCCAGCAATAGTCTAGACTCACTACAAACATCTGATGAAGTGAGCTGTAGCTCACGAAAGCTCATGCTCAAATAAATTGGTTAGTCTCTAAGGTGCTACAAGTACTCCTTTTCTTCTTACTACAAACATGGTTACTCAAAGTCTGAGGTGGTGTTGAGTGTACAGCAGCAGGTCTCTGGTGGGCATCCTTCCTCCTCACTGCTGGGGAGATTGATGTCAATGTCTCTTAGCTTGTAGAACTCCAAACTTCTTCCAAGTACATTCTCTACCTAAATTTTTTATAGGTAGCTTAAGACAAAGCAAAAATTCATAGCAACCCATCTGACCACTCCTTAGCCACAGTAAAAAAAAAAATCAACCCTCATAATTTCTACTTATCAGCAAAGCAGCTTCTCAGCAAAAAACTTATAATCAGAGGCACACAGGTTCACAGTCAGTTTCTTCACACTCCCTTCCATTTCTATGAATCTGTCACTTTCTTATCTTTATTAGCACACACTTAAGCTGCAGCTGTCTTTTTTTCTTTGTCTTTTTGACTGCCTAAGCATGGCCAAATTCTTTTTCACTATGTGGTGTCCTCACTTCCAGCTTATGGTGGCTAGGTGTACAAGATGGCTGTGGGTTATGTCAAGACCAGGTTATGCAAAGTCCAGTTCTCTCATAATATTTCATCTCTCAGTGCTACAGCCCTTACTGTTGAATAAATCTGGTGATAACATGCAACTTTGTTTCACTCCTCCAGTCATTTTGAACCATCCTATCATCTTGTCTACTCTCACCATATTCATCAACTAGCTGTAAATATTTTCTAATCAGGTTGCTCAATTTCTCAGTGATGTCATACATTCTCAAAACTTGTCATACCCCTTCCTGCCAAACGCTATCAAAATCATGATTGAAGTCTATACAGTTGTTGTAGCATGTTTTGTTGTGTTTTATATACTTCCCTGGCAGCTGTCTAATCAAAAATAGCTGATCCATTTTATTTCATCTTGGCCTGTTCTGTGGCCAGAACTGTTTCCATGAATCTCTACATTCTCTTCTGCAAAGTCTTGGGGAATGCTTTTTCTAACACACTCAATACACCACTTCTTATCTCCATTGTTATAAATCTGTACAATTATCACTTCCCCTCATTTGCTCACCACTTGCTCTGTGCAGTGCCTATACTGTGTGTTCCTCACCTCCTTGCAGCAGTTCTGTGGTTGTGCTGCCTCTTCTTAGTGCCTTTTTCTTTTTTAAACTTTCCATTAAGATCTTTACTTCTTTTTCTAAGAATTTTGGCATGTGTTTTCACTCACATGTACTGTGAAATTTCTCCAGCACCATTTCCTCTACTCTATGCTGCACATTGTGCAGTTCTTGAAAATATTCTTTCCATTTTTTATTCTTTGCTAGTTCATCCTCAACTATTTGCCTTTGCTTGTCTTTCATTGTTGACATCATCCCACACAGTTCTCATCTTGAGATACAGCCCACGTCTCATTCCTCTTTGTGTGTTCTTCTGCTTCTTTGAATTGTTCACTTATCCAGATGTTTCTGGCTCTCATTGCTTTCTGTTTTCTCTCTCTAGCCAGTCTTAGTATTCAGACCATTGGACTTCTGTCTTCCTTTTTATTCTCCTTCAGCTTCTTATGCTTGTCACTCAACTGCAGCACTTAATCTGTTATCCAACTTCGTTTCTTCATTTTGGCCTTGTAGTCCAATGCTTGTTCAACTTCGCCTGTAATATATTTTTTTACACTGCTCCTTGTCTCTTCAACATTCATTTCTTCTTCTAATAGAGACATAATGATTTTTCTCACAATTTCTTTTTACTTTTCCTGTTTTCTTGTTCTTTCAATTTGTCCACATCATAGATCTTAGTTCTTGGCACTTTTTAAAAGCTTTTTAGTTGCTGTCAGCCTCAACCCCATATCAGCCTCAAGTGATCTACACCAGTGGTTCTCAAAGCCTGTCCACCTCTTGTTCAAGGAAAGCCCCTGGCACGCCGGACTGGTTTGTTTACCTGCCGTGCCCGCAGGTTCGGCCAATCGCGGTTCCCACTGGCCGTGGTTCGCCGCTTCAGGCCAATGGGAGCTGCGGGAAGGGCGGCCAGCACGTCCCTTGGCCCATGCCGCTTCCCGCAGCACCCATTGGCCTGGAGTGGTGAACCGCGGTCAGTGGGAGCTGCGATCAGCCGAAGCTGCGGACGCGGCAGGTAAACAAACCAGTCCGGCGCACCAGGGGCTTTTCCTTAACAAGCAGCGGACCGGCTTTGAGAACCACTGATCTACACAACAACATACTTGATTTCTGTCTGTGATTCATGTTCTTGCTTTGTCCACCACGTGAAACCCAAGTCCACAAGTGAACTTCCTGTGAGGCTTTCTTTGTTAAAATAGCATGTTCGATATCAACAGGTTGTTGCTTAGACTGGAATTTAGTAACCTTTCTCCTCTTTTCTTTTCTTCACCAACCCTAAATCTGCCTATTGCTCAAGCGCAGGAACTCCAGGCTGATGCAGCTTTTGTATTAAAATCTCCCATAACCAAAAACATATCACATTCTGAAACTTCTTGGAGTACTTTCTATAGATCGTTATAAAATTCACCAATTTCTTTCTTAGAGGCTGCTGAGATCAGCACACATACTTGTACTATTGTGACTACACTGGATGTTATTCTGTATCTTGCCTTTAACATATGAGGATATATTGGTGACATTCCCCAAAGCTACTCAGAGTTGTGAAGCATGTGACTACCACTAGCCCTTAGCATAAAACCATCTTGTCTCTTCCTGCTGTGGATCAGATCCCTGAAACCAACAGCCTCTGGCAGCAGTGATTTCCAGATATCCACAGGCCTTGCTCCCTCTGTACAGATAGTGATACACCAACCCCCACGTTCTCTGAGCAATCCCTGTAGTGTCCAGCCCCTAATGACTGGACAGCCACAGAAATTTCCAAACCTGGTTTTCCCAAAGTAACAATACATACCAGCTCATAAGATTCAACTCAAACAGTAGGGATTCAAGCAATAATGAGTAAGAATATTGGAAACAGACTGTTAGATATAAAGCAAAATTATAACACACTTTCTAAGAAACTAAACTTACCTAACAAGTTACTTTGTTGGCTAAAGAAGCTGATCTCATGAAAAGTGCTCTCCAGCATTTTCAGCCAGGACTGGCTGAGACCCCAGGAAGCCAAAGTACTGTCCTTCTAGTACCTCAGGAAAGGGTGCCTAGATGCCACCAGATAAGTTGCCCTTCCTCCCCCAGGGCTTTTTTTCTTCCCATTAGATTGTTTTCTCTGAAGTTTTCACAATCCTTAATTTGCATTTGGTTCAGACTGGTGATTTGTGACCTGCTGTAAATTTGACAATACACAATTTACATGTAAACAGATAGAAGAACAGACATCTGCTGTCTGGAAGAAAACCTATTTTTCACTTTTGCTGGTGACTAATACTATGATACAGACTTTACAAAATATTTTCAGAATATATAATATGACAAAGTCAGACCTAACAGTTTTGAAAGGGTAGTTAAAGGCAGGTATATCAGTCGCAGAATGATTAAAGCCCTTTTTATCCATGAACTGAAAGACTTAAACCTAAGTTCAATTAAGGGCAGCCTTGCAACATTTAAAAACTTCTTCCACTGGAAGAAGAGAGAGGAGAAGCTGCAGAAGGGTTGTGTGCAACAAAGGGAAAAGGCCTCTCTTAGGTAAAGAACTGATTTTCTCTATAAAGGAAAACTTGGGTTTATTTCTGTTTAAGGAGGGGGCTTTGGTTCCCAGAGGAGCTGGGCTCAGAGTGGGTTAGAAATGTTGGCTGATGATTGTAGCCAGTATAAGAAAAGGCTTTACTGCAATGGAAATTAGGAAATGTGGGGGTTTTGTTTGTTTAAAGAAACCTCTTGGGCCATCCTGAGGGCATACCCTGTAAATATGCTAAATTAAACTAACGTAAGAATTAAACCTCTTGAGTAGGACTGATTTGCTCCAGGCCCCCAAATACCAGAGAGAGAAATGCTGAGCCCTGATATAATGAAAGAGGTGCACTGTCACAATACATAACTCCTTATACAGTATCTGTCTATACGTTTCACAATGCTATTAATAGCCAGAGTGGCACTGGCTTTCATTTGAACATATGAGTAGCCATACTGGGTCAGACCAAATGTCCTTCTGACCTATTATCTTGTCTTCTGAGAGTGGCCAATGCCAGGCGCCCCAGAGGGAATGAACAGAACAGGTATTCACCAAGTGAACCATCCCCTATTGCCCATTCCCAGCTTCTGGCAAACAGAGGTTAGGGACACCATCCCTTACCATCCTGGCTAATATCTGTTGGTGTGTCTTTTCTTATGTATGAGTTCATCATCTATGCAAATGCTTTGTCTTATAAAATAATTCTGTAGCATTGAATTGGTAAGTAAATTGGCTTGATCCTTCAATGTAGGTCACATAAGTACCTTTGAACATCCCTACCCCATGTCCACTTTTGATTACTGCACACTTCAAGAAAATGCTATCTTATAATTTTGTTTATTTATCCATACATTTTGGATTTGTTAAAAACAGGAATTTATGAGTGCAATAAATTAAATAAAAAATTAGGTTTAGTTAAATAAACATATTAATTCAATAAAGTATTCACTACAGTCTAGCATTTAATCCTTGTTTTGTATTATATCTCATGGGGGTGACTGTATAACAAGACAGATAAAGTTTAATTAGGTAGTTTCCTTTTAGTAAATGTAAGAAAGGAAACAAGAAAAGCATCCTAGCTATTTCAGTGAAAAGAAATTTATCATCACTCTATAGGTAATTAAGTATATTATCAGCACAATATTTAACGGATCAGTTTGACTTAAGAGAGGACATGGTAACAGTACATCTGGTACAAAGTCCTCTTTGCCTTAGTCACATGAGTAACCACTTCATCTTAAACACAACTACTCAAGGGAGTAAGACAAGTAGGATTTTTGTTCCTATCATGCTGTTCTTGATCAAGGTCCTGTCTACACTGAAATCTGAAGTGTGATAGTAACATGGGGAGACATACCCTTACTAACTTTACTCATACTAGCACAGCTAGAAATAGCAATGCAGATGCAGTAGCACAGGGCTAAGTATGCCACACCCTAAGTGCATACTTGTATTGCTAACCCATGCTGAAGCCCATGCTGTTACATCTCCACTGCCAATTTTAGCAGTGCTAGGGCAGGTAACACTAACATAGATATATCTTCCTAGGCTGCAATCACACCTTGGATTGTAGCGTATACATACCTTGATTATTTTGCCAAAGTCGCTCCTACCACAACTTGTCCTGGTTTAGGATTGCATATTTTCCTCTTTTTTTAATGGTTTATATAGCAATATTGCATTCCATTTGTATAAATAAGGTGTTGTTCTGGATTTACAGCAGTAGAGCTGAGAACAGGCTCTGGCTCACTACTTATAGTTCTTGTCTCCCTGAAGTCCTACAGATGGACTCCATAATGCAAGGTGGACACATTCATTTTGCAGTTGGTACTAGAAGCAGTCTGATTTTGAGAGGTATTTAATGCAATGGCTATTCTGTGAATCATCGTTACATGGCAAAGTACTTGTCTGTAGTTAGGCTTGGAAGGATTAGATTTTCACTGGTAATGTCAATTTCACCATACACACACAAACTGACAAAAACAAAACACAACCAAAACCAGATTATAATAAAAAATTACAGATAGGCAAAGTAAGAAAAAATGGTGCTTGAGTATTTCCTGGAATTTTATTTAATGATATTTCCTTCATATGTTTGACGTGATATTGACAATTTGTGTTTAACACTTATAAAAGTTTAACTTGTTGAATCTCAAAGTCTATTGGCATTAAATAATTATTGTCTAACACCCACCATAATTTCCCACAAGTGTGAATATTTAAATAGATAAACATTTCAAAAGATGCTTAAAATATTAATATTGCCTGTGAATATTATAAAAAATAAAAATTGAATTCTGCCAAGTTTATCTGTGAGACAAGATGTGTAAGGTAATATCTTTTATTGGATCAGCTTCTGTTGGTGAGAGAGAAAAACTTTCGAGATGAGAGAGAGCTCTTCTTCAGGTCTGGAAAACATAGTGTCGCAACTAAATACGTAAGTAATTAACACATATTTCAAGGGACCATGGGCACTGATGAAGATAAAAGAGCAACAATTGTCTGTCATGGCTATGGCAAGAAGAATTCTATGGATTTCAATCTGCAACCATGTCACCAATGAAGCGGTCAGACAGCAGAGTGCAGTGCAGGACATCATTGTTGAAAGCAGGTACAGTGAAATGTGATGACCTGGACATATAGTGAGGCTCACTGACAATCGATGGACTGCAGCTGTCTCTGAGAGGTACCCACGGGAACTGAAATGACCACTCGGCTGACATCCAAAAAGATGGAAAGATTTCATTATGAAAAGACGTGGCCGCACATGGAAAAGGAAGACCAAGAAGAGAAGAATAGAGACGTGTTGTGATTGGCGCAATCTATATGAGGGCTGAAGTACTGATCAATCCAGGTGATTATTTATCCCTCTCCTAATGGTTCCTAACATTCTATTATATTTTTTTTATTGTTGCTGCACACTGAACAGGTGTTTTCAGAGAATTATCTACAATGACCCCAAGATCTCTTTCTTGCATGGTAACAGCTAATTTAGACCCCATCATTTTGTATGTATAGTTGGGATTATGCTTCCCAATGTGCATTACTTTGCATTTGTCAACACTGAATTCCATCTGCCATTTTGTATTCCACTCACCCAGTTTTGTGAGATCCCTTTGTAACTCCTTGCAGTCAGTTTTGGACTTAACTATTTTGAGTAAATGTGTATCATTTACAAACTTTGCCACCTCACCGCTTACTCCTTTTTCCAATTCATTTATGAATATGTTGAATAGCACTGGTCCCAGTACAGAATGTTGGGGGACATCACTACCTTTTTCCTTTCTGAAAACTTACCATTTACTTCTCCCCTTTGTTTCCTGTCTTTTAACTAGTTACTGATCCATGAGAGGACCTTCCATCCTATCCCATGACTGCTTACTTTGCTTAAGAGCCTTTGGTGAGGGACCTTGTCAAATGCTTTCTGGAAGTCCAAATTCACTATATCCACTGGATCACCCTTGTCCATGTGCTTGTTGACTTTCTAAAATAATTCTAATAGATTGGGGAAGCATTGTTTCCCTTTGCAAAAAATGTGTTGACTCTTCCCCCAACGAACTGTGTTAAACTAAGACTCTTATAATTCTTTTCTTTACGACAGTTTCAACTAGTTTGCCAGGTACTGAAGTTAGGTTTACCAGCCTGTAATTTCCAGGCTCACCTCTGGAGCCTTTAAAAAAATGGAATCATGGAACTGGAAGAATTTCAGAGAATGCTACCATGGAGGTCCTGGACACTAATCCTAGGTCTAGCAACCTAAAATTGGCCTCCATAGCTTCTCTCGTTTGTTCCCTATATCACTGTATCTACATGTAGTACAATCACTGACTCCTCCCCAAGACTGGACATAAGTCTGTCTAGATGTCTCCGCAACCTTTGCACTTGGCAGGTAATTCACCATGCTGGTCTCCTTATCATCACAAATGCAGCTATCTATATTTCTAATAATTAAATCACCCATTACTATTACATGTGTCTTCCTAATTCCCTCCCACAGAGATGTATCCTCAGTGTGAGAAGATTCCATGACATCATCTGGAAGGAGGGTCCCACTCCCTTTGCAAGAGACAACAGCAGGGTTTTATTTATTTTTCTTCTGGGAATCCAGTACCAGTCTTTAGCCTATTACACACAAACACACATACACATTTAGGAGTTTCATATTTCTTTTTACTGAATAATACTCCAAAGATAAACTGTTATAATACAGCATTTACAATTCATCATAGCTGTCACTAAGTAGAGATTTGTTTGTAGTGTTGTTTTTGGTCCCAGGATATTAGAAAGACAAGGTGCGTGAGGTAATATCTGTTATTGGAACAACTTCTGCTAGTGAAAGAGACAAGCTTTTGATTACACAGATTCCCAAAGAAGAGCTCTGGGTAGCTTGGAAGCTTGTCTCTTTCACCAACAGAAGACAACCCAAGATATTCTGAATCTGAAATCTGATGAGGTTCAATAAGGATAAGTGCAGGGTCCTGCACTTAGGACGGAAGAACCCAATGCACCGCTACAGACCAGGGACCGAATGGCTAGGCAGTAGTTCTGAGGAAATGGACCTGGGGTGACAGTGGACGAGAAGCTGGATATGAGTCAGCAGTGTGCCCTTGTTGCCAAGAAGGCCAATGGCATTTTGGGATGTATAAGTAGGGGCATAGCGAGCAGATCGAGGGATGTGATCGTTCCCCTCTATTCGACATTGGTGAGGCCTCATCTGGAGTACTGTGTCCAGTTTTGGGCCCCACCCTACAAGAAGGATGTGGATAAATTGGAGAGAGTACAGCGAAGGGCAACAAAAATGATTAGGGATCTGGAACACATGACTTATGAGGAGAGGCTGAGGGAACTGGGATTGTTTAGTCTTCAGAAGAGAAGAATGAGGGGGGATTTGATAGCTGCTTTCAACTACCTGAAAGGGGGTTCCAGAGAGGATGGTTCTAGACTATTCTCAGTGGTAGAAGAGGACAGGACAAGGAGTAATGGTCTCAAGTTGCAGTGGGGGAGGTTTAGGTTGGATATTAGGAAAAACTTTTTCACTAGGAGGGTGGTGAAACACTGGAATGTGTTACCTAGGGAGGTGGTAGAATCTCCTTCCTTAGAAGTTTTTAAGGTCAGGCTTGACAAAGCCCTGGCTGGGATGATTTATTTGGGGATTGGTCCTGCTTTGAGCAGGGGGTTGGACTAGATGACCTCCTGAGGTCCTTTCCAACCCTGATATTCTATGATTCTATGATATTACCTCACCTACCTTGCATCTCTAACTAGATATTTACATTCCTTTAGAATGAAAAATTTAACTCAGGGCCTATATATACCTCACAAAATAAGTACAGAGATTAGAGATCTGCTTTCATGTAGGCTAACCCCAGGTATTACGTTGGCAATTAGATAAAACATGTAGTTGTATCACATAACCAATTGTTTCAGCATCCACAATATGGAATACATACAGTACTTGAAATAAAAAAAGCTGTCAGTTACTAGGCTGACATGGTATCTTTGGTTCAATGACGTAATACAATTCATGAAGACATTGGCCTCTAGTCTATGATTCCTTTTTTATGGTGTTTTCCCAGGCTCAATCCCATTGACTTCTGTAAAATTACAGGAAACTGTATAGAGATCTAGCCCACAGATTCTGTCTGAGCTACCCCTGGCATCTCAATCTTCTTTCTGCATGGCCAAGCTGCAGAGAATGACCCTGAAGCCTGTGCGCTCACTGCTATCCAGTTCAGATCAGGTTTGGACTATATGGCTCGATCTGACTGTCAGAGCACACGGCTGTGGGCAGTCAGGGCACAGGGCTATGCCTTGTGTCTCAACAACATATATATTTACAAAAATACATCTGTCCAAGTTACTTAATTCTAAGCTTGCTTCTTAGAATAACAAGAGTAAGGCACCCGACTTTTAGGCAAGTATATTAACTATAACCCATTGCTATATTTAAAAAAAATATATTTTCCTTCTTTGGACTAGGACTTTACAAATACCTTAACACAGTGGTTCCCAAACTTGTTCCGCCGCTTGTGCAGGGAAAGCCCCTGATGGGCCGGAACAGTTTGTTTACCCGCCACGTCTGCAGGTTCAGCTGATCGTGGCTCCCAGTGGCCGCGATTCACTGCTCCAGGCCAATGGGAGCTGCTGGAAGCAGCGGAGGCTGAGAGACGTATTGAAACTAAAGAAGAAAAATTAAAAAAAAAACTAAATAAGAAAACCAAAATATCACTAGTAGCAGAGCTAGACAAAACATTTAAAACTCATGAAAAATACAAATTTCAAAGCAGTTTCTGTTTCACAAGGTTTGACTTTTTTAATGATTATTTTTAATCAACGATTTTACTGGAAACATTCCCCAAAACATTATCTACATCACTATAGTAACTATACCAATATAGGAAATTTTCACTTACTGAAACCTATTTTATGCTGAATGAAAAATTTCAATTACAGCTTCAATATCTTTTTTGATAAAAAGAAAAGGAGTACTTGTGGCACCTTAGAGACTAACCAATTTATTTGAGCATAAGCTTTCGTGAGTCACGAAAGCTTATGCTCAAATAAATTGGTTAGTCTCTAAGGCGCCACAAGTACTCCTTTTCTTTTAGTGAATACAGACTACTAACACGGCTGCTACTCTGAAACCTTTTTTTTTTTATAAAAAACTTGAAAAATTTTTACATAATAATTGACAAAAAAGTCAGTAGCTTTTTCGTGAAAGGATGCCTTTTTTCTATGAACAAACTTTTAGTTTGAAACATTCTGTTGGGTGAAAAGCACTGTCCATACCAATTACTAAGTTTTACTAGTTTAAACATTTAATTAAAAAAATAAGGTCAGTATACTAACACCTTAATTAAGCAGAAAACATAAGTAAAACAGATAGACCAGGATAATGCAGTTATCATTTACCCTGTCCTGTGGTGCAGATAAGCCATTTCTGTCATAATCAGATCCATGCTGGTCCGATCTGGTGAGGGTCCAGCATTTGACCAACTTCTGTTGGTGAGAAAGACAGACTTGTTTCTTGCACCAACAGAAGTTGGTACAATAAAAGATATTACTTCAGCCACCTTGTCTCTCTAATATCCTGAGACCAACACAGCTACAACACCACTGTATATTTTCTAACACATTTTTACTTATTCTGCTAAAACTCTAATTGGTACCTCCTTATCTAGATTTTATAAAAAAACAAAAACAAAAAACCCTCTGCCCTCATTGTTTCATACAATAGTTGTCTTATTGTTACTTATCTACTTCTTGTGGCCTTGAAATTACTGGTTTTCTAGCTCTGTTCAGTCAGTGTTTATCCTCCCTAGTGTCTTTTACTATGGAGATCTACATCTGGCTAGTAAATCACCCATTTGTCTAGTTTGCTTCTTCCAGCTATCTACATAGACCAAGAATCCACAGTAGATAAGACACAAACCAACTCTCTGATTTCTTATAAAACTTTGTTAGATAAATGTGAATTAAACAATGTTAGAGAAAGAAAATTTAAAAGGGATTTTTTCTTCTTTCTGTATTCATCTTGTTGACACAGTTTTCACAGTTCTTTATACATTTCTTACAGTTCTGACCAGCTCTAATTACTGTTAGTGTTGTCACACAAGCCCTAACCTACAAGCTCTAACCAAGATCAGGACCCCACTTTGCTAGGCATTATACAAACACATAGAGAGAGACAGTACATCCTGAATAGTTTATTATTTTGTCTAACTAGACAAAACAGACAAAAGATTAGAGAGGTGAAGTGGCTCATCCTAACACAGCAGGTTAGTGATACAGCTGAGATTAGCACTCAGGACTCCTAACTCCTAATTCAGCTCCTTATCTACTACAACACCCTTTTTGCCATAACTAAGTCTCATTATCAAGAACATCAGAGATGTAATTGGTACTGGTGTGCACTGAAGGAGAGGCAACTCCTGTCATGAATCTGTTGCTACAGTGAGATACATGGCACCAGATGATCCCTCAGTGAGCATGTTCTCCATGGCTCAAGTCATGCCAGAATGCTCTGGAATGCCATTCTGGCACTTTTGGGGTGGCATTTTGGTACTTCCAGTCCTATCACTTACAAATGACATTCCAGAAGTGCATTCCAGCAGCTTTTTTTTTAAGCTCACACATTGACTATTATATTTGGACCCAGCAGAGAAGAAGATAGACACAACAGAGGGGAGCTGATAGACACACATCTGTCTGCTGTGGTGACTTTCTTATTCTGGCAGCAAAACTGAAACCAACACAAAGTGAGTCTTTTCATTGGGAGGGTAGGGGGAGAGAACAGATTGACCAAACACTTCAAGGGACAAGACATCACATTCCTTCACCTTGCTTTAAATGTTTTCCAAATATATGCAGCAATTCACTAGTTAACAACTTATAAGTTCAGGCACCCCACTTGTTTTCAGATTTTTTTGTGATAATGTGGTAGTAGTGGTGCAGAAGTGTTTTGAACAACAGTAACAGTCAGTAGTTAGGAATCAGCTGGATCTACTAAAGAATCAGCTGCATCTGGTACCAAAGTTTCTCCCAACTAGTTGTCAAAATTAGTAGTTGTAATGGAAGGAGGTTTGATCAGAAGAACAGAAAGTCCTACTAGAATATTCCCACACTCTGGTACTTGTTGAGGCTGTAACTGGTCCATAACTCATTTCCATAAAGTATTGTCAAATAGTTTTACCACAAACAAGCAGGTCCCATGCATTTTACAGTTTCTCCAGGCACCCATTACACTCTACAAATGGAGTTGCGAGTCCATATCATATTGCCTCTATATAAATCCATGGTACGCCCACACCTTGAATACTGCATGCAGATGTTGTCGCCCCATCTTAGAAAAGATATATTGGAATTGGAAAAGGTTCAGAAAAGGGCAACAAAAATTATTAGGAGTATAGAACAGCTTCTGTATGAGGAGAGATGAATAAGACTGGGACTTTTGAGCTTGGAAAAGAGGTGACTAAGGGGGGATATGATAGAGGTCTATAAAATCATGAGTGGTATAGAGAAAGTAAATAAGGAAGTGTTATTTACTCCTTCACATAATACAAGAACAAGGGGCCACCAAATAAAATTAATAGGTAGCAGGTTTAAAACAAACACAAGAGAGTATTTGTTCATGCAACGCACTGTCAACCTCTGGAACTCCTTACCAGAGGGTGTTGTGAAGGCCAATACTATAACAGGGGTCAAAAAGGAGCTAGATAGATTCATGGAAGATAGGTCCATCAATGGCTATTAGCCGGGATGGTCAGGAATGGTGTCCCTACCTCTGTTTGCTGGAAGCTGGGCCTGGGTGACAGGGCATGGATCACTTGATGATAACCTGTCTGTTCATTCCCTTTGGGGCACCTGCCATTGGCCACTGTCAGAAGAGAGGACACTGGGCTTGATGGACCTTTGTATGGTCTGACCCAGTATGGCTATTCTTATGTTCTTATGACTCCTGGCTCCTGAGTTCCTACAGACAAGCAAACAATTGTCCAATTTCTGCAGATGACTCAGAATAGACTTATTAGCTCCAAAAACATGCTTAAATGTCTGTGCAGAGTTTTTTGATAGTCCTTTTGTAGCAGAAAGATATGGAGAGATGATTACCTGACCTGAAATCAATTTGAACTAGGAACATCTGATATTTATCTGAACAGAATTGAAATCTATTGTCACTTATCAACAGTAACAGTAAACCAAATTGGCTAAACAAGGTACAAATATGTCCAATGGTAGTAGCTGTAGTAGAAGTCATTCTGAAAACATCTGGCCATTTCAAATTATGTCAATTATAGTGACAAACATATAACCTTCTAACAGTCCAGCAAATGCCATGTGAAGATGTGCTCAAGGAATCAGAGCACATAACCAAGGGTGTAGATAAGCAGGGCCAGGATCATGCTGAATTTGCTGACCCACAATACAGCAATTCAGCATTTCACCTTCATCAATTTTTTTTTGCCAATATCCAGCGACCAGACAGGAAACCATTAAGGCCTTCATTCATACAATGCCAAAATGATCTTCATGAAGAGCTTCCAAAACCTGAGACTGAAGTGATTTTGATCATTCGCGTTCCCTATAAGAGGCAACCTTGATTCACAGATCATTCAGGCTCACGTGACGCAGATTGTGTAAACTGAGGATTCTTTTGATCCAACACTGTACCTTGTAGTACCATTCCCTTCACAAGAGAAAGCACATCATCATTAGCAGTTTCTTTATTGATGTCTGTGCTAGTAATGGGCAACCTACCCATCAAACTGAGATGCAACATTTCGGCTGAAGTTTCTTTGGGTTGATGGATTGGGTTCTTGGGCGTGGCAGGTATGACAGACCAGCATTGCCATGCTGAGTCCCTTTATGGAATTAAATAGCACAGGAATGAGCTGAAAGAAGCAATGCCTATCATTGCATAAGAGTGGCAGCTAACAATGGGATTCCATGTTTTTTGTCCAAAAATTGAAAGTAATGGGCGTTGATCCATCAGCAAAGTAAAACGTCTACCATACAGGTAAGTATGGAACTTCCATATTCTGAAAATAATCCTGAGAGTTTCTTGCTATATTTGCACATACTTCTTCTCAGGGCTGGTGAGTGTGAAACAAAGGCAATCGGTTTCTCCATGCCATCAGGTAAAATGTGGAAAAAAGCTGCACACACTCTATATGGTGAAGCATCACAAACTGCTTCCAGTTGTAATGGTAATGAGGCATCAAAGTGCTGAAGAACTTTGGCTGGTGTCAACAGCTTCTTTGCTTCCTTAAATGCTCACTCACTCTCTCTAGGAATTTGTGTAAAGGTGTTGTCATAAATATAAAGGGAAGGGTAAACCCCTTTGAAATCCCTCCTGGCCAGGGGAAAGCTCCTCTCACCTGTAAAGGGTTAAGAAGCTAAAGGTAACCTCGCTGGCACCTGACCAAAATGACCAATGAGGAGACAAGATACTTTCAAAAGCTGGGAGGAGGGAGAGGAACAAAGGGTCTGGGTCTGTCTGTAGTCGTCTTGGCCAGGGACAGAACAGGAATGGAGGCTTAGAACTTTTAGTAAGTAATCTAGCTAGGTATGTGTTAGATTATGATTTCTTTAAATGGCTGAGAAAAGAATTGTGCTGAATAGAATAACTATTTCTGTCTGTGTATCTTTTTTGTAACTTAAGGTTTTGCCTAGAGGGGTTCTCTATGTTTTTGAATCTAATTACCCGGTAAGATATCTACCATCCTGATTTTACAGGGGGGATTTCTTTATTTCTATTTACTTCTATTTTTTATTAAAAGTCTTCTTGTAAAAACTGAATGCTTTTTCATTGTTCTCAGATCCAAGGGTTTGGGTCTGTGGTCACCTATGCAAATTGGTGAGGCTTTTTATCCAACATTTCCCAGGAGAGGGGGGGTGCAAGGTTTTGGGAAGTATTTTTGGGGGAAAGACGCGTCCAAACAGCTCTTCCCCAGTAACCAGTATTAGTTTGGTGGTGGTAGCGGCCATTCCAAGGATAACGGGTGTAATATTTTGTACCTTGGGGAAGTTTTGACCTAAGCTGGTAAAGATAAGCTTAGGAGGTTTTTCATGCAGGTCCCCACATCTGTACCCTAGAGTTCAGAGTGGGGGAGGAACCTTGACAGGTGTCAATGCTGTTGCCAGATTAGGCAGAAATTTATCATAGCAGTTAAGCAGTCCAAAGAATGAATGTAGTTGTGACATATTCTCTGTCAATGCCACTTGAAGAACTTCCTTCTCATTCTCTGGTGATTGCCTTAAGTTAATTGCATCCGTTACATATCCATTCAAATGAATGTTTGAAAAACTCACATTTGTCTTGACATACTCTCAGTTCATAGTTTTACAAACATTGAAAAATAGTTTCCAAGTTTTGAAGATGACACTCTTAATCTTTTCCTGTAACCATATGTCATCCAAATAACACTGAACTCTATTCAGTCCCTTCAGAATCTCATTCATGGTTTTCTGGAACAGGTCAGGTGATGATGTGGTATTGAAAGGCAATCTATTGTAACAAAATAAGCCTTTTTGTGTGTTGATTGTGAGATATTTGTGGGATTCTGGATCAATCTCCATTTGTAGATATGCATTGGGCAAATACCATTTACTGAAACATTGTCCTCTGCTAAGAGTAGGAAACAAATCTTCAGTATGAGTTAGTGCATACTGATCTGCACATAAAACTGGATTCAGCGTCACTTTGAAATCTCCACATATTGCTCATCTGCCCAAGTTCTTTTTTTTCAAATACTCCATCTAGTATTTCTTGAAGGTTTTGAGACATTTTCATGGCTATCTTGATCTTGGTCCAATTTAACATGAGCTTTTGAAGCCAAGATCAGCCAGATAATGATGGATAGTTCCCTTCAATCACGCACAAGGTTAAAACAACTGATTGTCCATCTAGTTGAACTTTCACCTGGAATATCCCTTTCGGGGACTAACTTTTCTCTCATATACATTCTTTCTTAGGGTCAGTCTCCATAGGTGTCTTTTTGGATAGACAGTTACTTTGTATTGCTGGTTGTTGAAGTCTACAACATGTCACAGTTGTGTCCTTTTTTCAAGCATTTCCTGCAAATGACTTGGCATGTCAGGCAATCCTTCTCAGCATGTGTCATTTGAGCACAATGGCCACACGAAGACTCCTTACATTACTGTGGACTTCTGTCTCATTGATCCATAAGCTGAACTTCCCAACCCACACTAAATTCCAGATAATATTTTTCTGCAGTTTCCATGGCAATAGCTATTTCAATAGCCTCCTTGAATGTAAGTACTGATATATTTTTTTTCAGATTATGGTCATTGTGTAATCCAGAAGCAAACTCGCACACAGAGTATCACTTAATGTATGTTCAAACTGACAGTGCTCTGACAGCTTCCTTAGAGCAGCAATTAACTGTACTACCAACTCACCACTTCCCCGATGTTGCTTATGGAACCAGTATTGTTTTGCTATCATTGTTGGGGTAGAATAAAAATGTTTCTGCATTGCTGCAATAATTGTGGTATAGGTGGCAGTTCCAGGCATAGTTGGGACAGTAAGTCACATGGCAGTCTCTATGCATTCAGACCCATCACTGTCAACAAGGTTGAAATATGTTGTCTGTCTCGAATGGGATTACAAACTACAAATTACTCAAATCATTTGAGATACACCCCACACATGATTCACAGTTTTTGTTGAGCTCACCAACATTGCCCACATTGCTCTGCTCTCTTGTTGGACTCCATGTCCTTGTATATGTCTTCACACCCACAGTGAAACTTTTATTTCCTTTTTCTTATCTATTCACCATCTGTGCTTGATTTCCCTCTGCTGGCTGTGTGCTTACACTGAAGAATGAAGAATACTTCCTTTGGCTATATTTTACTTCCTTTGCTGGCTGTTGGCTCTCAGAGCAGGCTAAAAGCTGTTTCTCTCTCTGTGTGATTGCACATGGTCAGACAAGAGGCTGCTTGCTTTCCCTTTGCTGTTTTGTTTGAACAGCTCCAGCAAGAATTTGCAGCCAGCTCTTCCCTTGTCAGTTTTTATTTACCCATGTGTTTTCTCTAGCTGGCTGGCTGCAGCTAACTGAAGGAAAAAACAGCAGTCTGCCACCTTGAGCCTGTAAGTGAACTTTTCTCCCTTTTTATTTATATATTATTTACTTAGTTTTTTCTTCATGTTCAGGAGAGGTAGCACTGGACACTTATGAGATATAACTCATAGTGTCTCATAGTGAGATTGCTGCTGTGGAGCTCTGTCCATACCAGAAGCTGCTGCTAGGAAGCCAGAAGGTGAGAGCCTGCAGGAGCTTTGATTGAGCAGGGAGCCTCAACAGCAGGGAGGCTGTTGGTGGCTTCACTAGAGTCAGAGCAGAGACTACTGCTGTGCCTAGAGCTGACTGAAGTTGGCCTGCAGTGAAGGAACTGTGAGTAACCCCACTCTTGTTTGGGAAAGTACTTGCAAAGGAAGGGGCACAGCAGAGAGTCTGAGTCTGAGGAGAGGCAGAGTGATCTTTGCATCAAACCAGGATCCAGAGCTGCTGACATTTGGTGGAACCAGCTCCAATTTTACAGGGGTTGTGCAGCTGGTTGCCTTGGCTGGACAGATACACAGCCAACATAGTGCTGTCTCCAGCTTCAGACCTTCAAGCACACCCATACAAACAAGTGTCTAGGACTCTGAAATCCAGAAGAATGTACACTCTGGGGTCGGGTAAATGGTAGCAGTGTAAATGCCAGTTACATACGTTTCATTTATTACTGTATATTATATCTGTTAGGTGATTTTATTCACCTGCATCTGTGGATTTAAATTAGTAGTGAAATTTAATCTTAGTCTGTTATACCCTGTTTCTTTAGTTCAGGGGTTCCCAGATTTGGTTTGCGGCTTGTTTGGGGTAAGCCACAGGTACGACCGCTCACAGATCCCAGTGGCCGTGGTTCACTGTTACCGGCCAATAGGAGCTGTGGGAAGTGGTGGACCAGCCTGCGCCACTTCCCGCAGCTCGCATTGGCTGGGAATGGCAAACCACGGCCACTGGGAGCTGTGAGCAGCTATACCTGTGGACACTCAGGTAAACAAAGCGTCTCGCTGCCCAACAAGGGCTTACCCTGAACAAGCCACGAACCAAGTTTGGGAACCCCTGCTTTAAGCTGTTAAGTAAAGGAGAGTTAGCTATGATTTAAGTGTATTGGATGTATAATATTTATAATTGGTATTTGAGTTAGACCCATGCCACAGGTTATAATTATTATTAATACTATTTGAAGGGTTTTATTCCTGGAGATTCCCAAGGCATGCCATAGAATGTGTACAGGGTCCAGCCAGTGGAGGTACCAGCAATTTTAACTTCCTTTAGGAGTAAAGGGACTGCAGCAGAGGGGTAGATAGACAATTCCCACTTATCCAACATCACCACTGGGATACTCCTTTAATGTCAACAGCATCAGGCATCCAGGCACACAGGTGAGTGTTGCCTGCTCCCAAGTAATGCTGGGAAGAAAGGGGGGTTACATTAGCTTGAGTTAACTGAAGAAAACTTTATTCCAAGTACTTTGGAAAAGCTAATCTGGACACTTTCCACATGTTTGTTTCACCCTAGGCTGAACTCTAGCATAAATCAGAAGTGTTTGAACACTGATACAAACATGTGGAGTATCCAGACAAGCCTTTCCAAATGTGTTAACTACAGGGACTTACAACGTCTTACTTATGTCAGACGACACTTATGATGCTTTTCAATTGACTGCCCGTTTCAACCCTAGGACGCTTGTTTCGCCCTTATGATGCTTGATTTGCGTACAGTTCTCTGGCAATCACTTTCTGGTTGCATTATACTTGTACGGAGCTGGAAGGGGTCACTTCTGATTGGCTTTGAGGCATCAGTGTAGCGTGTTGCTGGGTAGGGTTGCTGCTTGTTTTTGATTGGCTCCTGGCCCCAGGCTAAGCCTATCAGAAAGCTTGAACAGTGATTGGCTGATGCTCAGCAAGTGTGCCATTCCACCTGTCTTTCTGAACCTGTGTTGCCAGCGTTCTGAGCAGCATATGTGAGTTTATATGTTTATTTGAATGCTGTTTACAAAATACAGTGTACAGTAAATACATTGATGTTGCAATATTAGTCATCTAAAGTTCATTTAGTACAAAAATCTGGGTTTTTCTAGTGAAAATAGTGTATCAAGCCTTGGATCAGGAACCAATCTCCCCTTCATACCATTGATTCCTATGGGAAAAGCAGTTTCAACTTACGATGTTTCGACTTACAATGCAATACTGAGGAAAGAATTGTGTCGAGGACTCCCTTTATTAATAATTAATTGGCAATCAATTAACTCAAAGTAAAAACTTCAGTATGCAGATAACCAAAAGAAATAGCAGTTATGCTGGTACTCTCTGCTGCTGTTGAAGCCTATGAGTGGTTTCTATTTCCCCATGTAGAATCCATTACAATATAATTCAACCTAGAGTTAAGGATGACTATAGAAAACTGCATTTGGAGGAACACATCTCAACTGCCAAATATTTCAGAAGTGACAACAGTCATTCTTGACCATCACTGAACCCTGGGCTTCCATGGTTGGACCATAATATGAAAAATAACTCCAAATTCTGAAAAGTATGAAGTTGCTTAGGGCATATCCCATTCACAAACAAGACAATCACTGAATAAGTGGCATCCCTGTAAAATTGGAATGGGCTTAGCGGACATGACCAGTCACACTGTGTCTCACTCTGGTTATGTTAATTGCTTATGTAGACATCCCAGGCACATTGGAAATATATTCTATTATTGATGGTCACTTACTGAATCTTTAATAATCCTATTATTTTTAGGACTTAATTTAGGACTTGCTGTTCAGTATAAATCTGAAACTTCTTCCGTGACTGAGTCCATCTTTAATTCAAAATGAACAGTATCTGTCACTTGACACAGAAATTCCTATGCCCAGTTGTGATGGGTCTTAACTGTGAAACGTCAGTGGGTGAGACCAATTAACCAGGCTCTGAGCTTGCGGAGGTGACCATAATGGTCCCTTATGACCTTGGAATCTATGAACACTTCAAAGGTTCAAGTTTTTCTCTGTAGAGGAACCACCCAGTTCATTGGGAAATACTGCAACAAAGAAATCTGCCTACTGAAGCTATACAAGATGCACTGTGATGATTCTTCTTTTATTGCTGGGCACAGCAAGAAACCCAGATAGAAAGTTTTATAGTGACACCATCAGCTTCTATTTCACATAGAACAAGTTAACTTGGACTTGGAGAAGGTATAAAGTACAGAAGAGGTTATTTTTAAGCTGAATGGCTTGCCAGAGCTCCATAGCAATGACAAAGCATATGCAATTTTGTTCATATTCTTCCAGTTCACAAAAGCTCTACCCCCCAACACATGCCGCTCTTTTCTTCCACATACAGAGAGTTCATTACCTGGGACAAGTCTGGAAACAGGCCCACTGCCAAAATCCAATACTTCCTCTTCCAAATAGAATGGGTTGGAAATGGATGGATGGAGGTCTAGTGCCATACCTCATGCCATTGCCACCAGTATCAGCAGACTACATGGAGGCAATACTCTGTAGCAGCACAACAGAGTGAAGAAGTCAATAATGCAGATGCAAGATATCACAATTTGTTTTTACAGGAGCATGGAAATGTAGAGATCTGCAACAAGGTTGTGTTAAGCACTTAGATTAATATTATCAAATAAGTAGATGTGTCACAATAAGTGCCCTAATAAGATTCACCTTCAATCTGCCGCTTTATACCAAAGTTTCTTGAAATAGCACATTAATATATATGCTTAATTTGTGTACATTAAAATGTTTACTTAATGTTTAGTCAAGAAAATATTTTCACTTGTTTTAAAAACACATATTTTTCAGATTAGGTGTTGTATTTCTGATAGCTAAATCAGCTTGTATACTTTTGTTTCATGGTGTTAATGATCAAGTTGTAAGAGCCATGTAAACATGCACTGTCATGGTTGTATCACATACTTAAATATTTCCAGTACTTTTGAAAATAAGAAACTGAAATTCAATAGCTTTACAAAAAGATTCTGCATGTTGACACTTTTATTATATCCTACAGCTCATTAAGATCCAACTGAAGTATGTTAATTCTAAAATAAAAGGAAATAAAGATTTACACTTCAGTGATTTCTCTGTGTTACTGTTGTGATAAAGTTCCTCCTCTGCCTTGGTGGGTCCTGCGCTTTTTGGCGGATTTGCTCACCTCAGCGATTCATGGCAGCCCTCAGTTTGGCCACATTTGCTAGTGGCTCAAACCGGCCATTCACTCAGCTAACCTCATCACTGGCCAGCATGGAGAAACAGAAGGAGAACAATCCCCTCAGTCTCTGCTGATCCACCTAGTGGGTCGGGAGACAGGCCAGAGACCTTCCCCTCTGGTGGGACCCACAGTACAGGACAACTCCTCCTGTATCCAGTAGGGAGTTGGGAGGATGGGGGGAACCCGGGCCCGCCCTCTACTCCGGGTTCCAGCCCAGAGCCCTGTGGATCACAGCTGTCTCCAGTGTTTCTTGTAACAGCTGTGTGACAGCTACAACTCCCTGGGCTACTTCCCCATGGCCTCCTCCCAACACCTTCTGTATCCTCACCCCAGAACCTTCCTCCTGTTGCCAGATAGCATTTGTACTCCTCAGTCCTCCAGCAGCACACCATCTCACTCTCAGCTCCTTGCACACTCCTCACTGACTGAAGTGAGGTCCTTTTTTAAAAAGTGCCCTGATTAGAAAAGTGCCTGTCTTAATTGATTCTAGCAGCTTCTTATTTGGTTCCAGGTTTCCTAATTAGCCTGCCTGCCTTAGTTGGTTCCAGCAATTTCCTATTTGTTCTGGAACCGCCCCTGTTACCTTACCCAGGGAAAAGGGACCTGCTTAATCTGGGGCTAATATATCTGCCTTCTATCACTCTCCTGTAGCCCGCTCACCTCCTGGATACCAACAGGATCACTCTCCTGTAGCCATCTGGCCCCCTGTCACACTGTGTTCTCTTTGTAGAGGTCTTTATACACAACATAAAGATTGGTAACCATATTTGGACTTCTTAATTATCTGTAATAGACTTTTTACCAGCTTTTTAACAAAAATGCCTCCTACAGTTAACTTTTCTTGAAATCCAACTAGCCTATATATTCACTGGATTATATTGCAGTCTTGCTGGCTAAAGGTCTAAAATGCATATTGGGTGAAAGCAACTGCACTTGATGGTTTCAAACCAAATATTTCTTTCTGGTGAAAAACAAAAAATAAAGTTATTTTATTGAATCTTCCAATTATTTTGTCTTCTAAAATATTTGTTCCATTTATAATCTAGGAGGCATATTTCACCACTGAAAATACTTTATATTTATTCAGTTCAAGGGGATGTAACGGGAGATAAAATGTTTTTCCAACCATGTAATGTTGGCAGATATTTGATGTTCCTGTATCTTATTGTGTAAAGCATCATTATTTTTTTCAATATATAGTTGAATTGTCATTCAAAAATTCCTTCTTGTTCTGATTCAAACATTTTTTGAACAAGAGTAATCACGAGTTGTGTTCTGCCATTGTGGTAATACACACTGTTTTTTTTTCCCTCCAGGACAAATGGCACTGATTTTAGTAAGACCAAAAATCTGCATTTTCATCACAGAATGCCACATTTTTAATAACCTTTTGAAAAGGTCAGGCTTAATTTCCTATTTCAAGATAGACAAATAGCTCTTTACAATTATTAATAAATGCAAAGATGTTATCATCTAGATAAGGGACTTTGCTCTGTGCCAGTCTTAAGTAGTTTTCATTAGTTAAAGAAATGAGACCCTTTGTGAAATCTTATAAAAGTACTTTGTCTTCTGGTCTCATAGACTCTTCAAAATTCCAACCTTCCTGCAACTCTGTTTGCAACTCTTTTTGGCTACACACATGATTTCAGTCTCCATGCCTTGTTTTTCTCTTCTACTTCCTATTGAAAGCTGTTTGAGGCAAGGACTGTCTCATCCTAGTATCTGAAGAGTACCTAGCACAATGGGCCCCCAATATTGGTAGTGGCATCTAGATACAATAATATTACTAAAAATTAGAACTAGTCATTTTTTTTTCAATTTGTACTATAATACAAGTAATATAGAGTAATAAGAAAATTAAATATTTTAAAAGTATTAAAAAACAAACCCCAGAGCCATTATTTTGTGTCAATACATTCCCTTGAACAGCTGTGAAGTCATAACCGCATTTCCTTCACTTCTGGATTACGAGGAATGGGAGAAACTGAAAGCTAGTTCTAGGCTCTCCAAGGCAAAGGTGGGGGACTATTGATCTCTGGACCCATCTTCTGCATTACCTAATGGACTTGAGTAGATGGGCTGGGGTAATTTATGGTTCACTCAATTAAAGTTAGGTCAGTTATGAATGAGTTAAGCAGAATTTAGAATATAGAATCTAATAGACAATAACCTAATGGAACAATCTAATAGATTACAATAGAGAATTATACCTCTCCTAGAGACTTCTATAGAGTAGTTAAAAAACCTTATCAAAATTATGTTAATTATTTTCCCCATCTCTTTGACTATAGCTAAGAAGCCCACAGCATAGCTCTTGAGAGGTATAAAGGTGGCTTTCCACTCATTTAATTATAGTCTTCCATGTGCTGGCTTGGTCTCTTGATATGATTTAGAGCAGCCATATGACTGGTCTAAGCTATGAGAAATAACATTGGTGCAAGGCGAAACCTGTGAAGCCTAGGGAAGCAAAGCTCTGAACATACATTTCCACCTGACCAAAGCTTTATGCCAGCACCAGTGAGAGGGCTGGCATAAGTTGTGCTACAGTGGCTCTGCACCACTGGAGGATCTCTCTACAACCAGGTGATCCTCTTGTGGCTAGATACACGGGATTTAGGACCAGAAGCTGCATCACACCCCAGCTTCTGGGCACAGAATGATTTCTATGGAGCCCTATTTAATTTCTTAAGAACCATATTGATTTCGTCCCCATGGCATTCTCCAAGGCTTTTTCACAAGTGTGTTCTTCCCCAAATCTCCTAGGGGCATTGTAGTTCTTTCAAGCACAGTGACTCCAGAAGCTGACACCAGGTGACAAGCCGCTGAATCCCCCTATAATGGGTTGTGACACAAAAGCCACCATCTTCTCCCCAAATATTTACCCAGTGTAGAAGACAAATGCAGAAAATCAGATCATTTTACATAAATAGGAGTGCATTATATTGTAGAAATATACATGTCAGGGAAATGTATAATGGAAATGATGTAGATATATGGTGATCTATTTGAAAAAAAGCATTGCCCAAGATCAGACATGCTTCCTTTGTACTGTTAATGCACAGATGCTCAGATGGAGTAAATCAGTGTAGCTTCACTGGCAGCATGACAATTTATATTGGCTGACAATGTGGCCCTGTTTGGTCTGTTTCAGACCTGGCACTGAAGTTTCTCCTGGAACAGAACTTCACACCACTGTAGGAATCCTTCTTTCCTGAGAGGAAAGCGTATAGTATGATTGATCTCCTGGACAGAACTACAAATATCCTCTTGGCTATTTTTACATATCATGTTCAAGTTGGTTTACAATCTGATCAAATCCCAATCAGTCTCTTTATATTAGGTTTGTATGGCTCTAATTCAAAATGATTTTCTTCCTGATGCTTCATAGGAAAGTGTATATTAATTATGCAATTATTTTTTCAAAGAGCTTTAGTTCATGATAAAAGAGTTAATGTCTTTTTTTGGGGGGGCATGGGGGGAGAGGGGCTTCTTATTAGTACCAAATTCTATCCTGGAGTAAGTGGGCACATCTCCAATTGAAGTTGCAGCAGTCTATGGAAGAATTTGCTTGCTGCTAGGCGATGTGTTTCTTCCTGCTTTCTTCTTTGGTTTCAACAAAGTACATAGGCTCAGAGGAACAAGAATGCCCTAAAATTACTACGTCACTCAGGAAGTGATACTTATGATGAAAATAGAGTATGTAAAAAAGCACAGTTCTGTTTTGGCCACTAGAAATAGTAGGCTAAATTCACATATGGTATAACTACATTGACTTCAATTGGCACCACACATGGGCAAAATAGGTCCCAAAAATTCAGAGGAGACCTATTCAGATCCCTAAACCTGGAATTTCTGGGGCAGAAAAGTTGGATAGTTGTAGTGATATAAATGAACGGAGGGCAGAAAAATACATAAATCAAACACCAAACTCAGATTTTTCTTTTTATAATAGGCAGTGCTTATACTGGCGTCAATAGTTAAGGGTGTCTAATCCTTTACATTACAACTCCGTGTTTTCAGTTGCTTTTAACTTTTCCAAAGTTTAACCATTTGGGCTGAAGTTTTTTCATGCCATGTCTGCACTTCAAGCTAAATCATTTTGGAAAATATCAGCAAAAAATGTGTGTCGTTTTCAAGAATGAGACTAGGGAAAAACATTTGTTTTTTGTTATTTAAAAATATTTTGTTGTGAAGCACTACCACCTCCATAATGTAGAGCAGGGAGACTTGAAATTTGCTTGTGGAAAAAATATGTGATCGCATAATTAAAAGCTATAGTGTAATGAATACACGCAAGGGGGTAAAATGTAGGCTGCACAGGCGACCTTAATTCTGGTCTTACCATTTGAGTGCTTGACTTTGCAATCCTGATGTTCATTTAACTCGGCGGGGGAAGGGTTGTCTGTTTTTATTGTTTTAAATATAATTTATTTATAGTTTTTCATTCAAGGCCTGTTGCAGCTCCCACATAAGTCAGTGGAAGCATTTCTATTGACTTAAGTGGGAATTAAATCAGACCTTTGGTGCTCAAACAGTATCTGAAAATATGTAACACTGGAGAAGATATAGGATAAAATTCAGCAGTCCTAACTTCACCTTGACTTCATTGTGTTTCAAGAAGCTGGAGGGTTATTTCTGCAGTCATGAGGGCTAAAAAATTGCTTTTTTTAATGAAAGCTTAGAGTCTGCGGAAGTTGAAAGACAAGACAAACCACATATATAGATGAAGCAGTAAAGAGAAGAATCATGGGCTAGTGGTTTGACACCCTTGATCTAATGGATGATCAGAGAACAGGAGAAAAAAGATTAGAGGGGAAAAAAGAATAAATCATTAGATTGAATACATCTTCGGAGAAATCATCTTGGCAGCTAGTAAGTATCAGTTGAACAAACATAAGAACACCAGGGTATAAGGGTAAATCACAAATAAAAAATTGCTTTGAATTAGGATTTCATAAATCAATAATTGTACTACAAGGGTATTATTTTCCCTGAGATTGTTAGTCTTCACTGATTATCCACTGGTATTAGGGTACAACTGGCAGACTTCCAAGGAAAATCATATTTTTTTTAATTTGTACATTGATCTACAAAATAGGCACTGAGCGATTTGTAGCCTCTACCAGGTGAATAACTGCCAGGTGATTTGTTCAGGGATATAATGCTGAAGCACAGAATGTCAACATACCGTACTCATGTAACTAAACAATCCCCAGGAGTGTGGATTCTGAATAATGTTTTGTTTTGTTTAAATGGGAATTTATCAAGACATTTTTAAATAATATATTTCTGATTTATGTCAATCTCCGTTGCTGCATCAACTGGCTTGGGAACAGTTATACCCTTACTCACCTTGAATAGCACAATAGTACAAAGAATCCTATTGAAGTCAATGGGTCTAATCATGAGCTAAAATATGAAGAACATAGCATAAAAGCAATAGGGCCAAATTATGGCTGTTCCTGTGCTGATATGCTGGACAGAGAGGTTGCAGGAAGCCTCTCAGCCCCCCTCTACCCCATATTTGCAACTGAAAAGCAGCCATAATTTGGTTGCAAGCAATCCTGATCCTGGGGAGTGTGTGGGGTGGCTTTCATTGTTGAGTCAGAATGTGTGGTCTGGCTGCAGTGACCAAAGGTTATTCTCCATTTTGGGACACAGGACTCTGACCTGCAGGGGGCAGAACAGGGACAGAACATTTGGCCAAACACAGATTTAGTTATATTCTACTAAAGCAGGTTATATTCTACTAAAGTCTATGGAGCTGTAGCCACTGACATGAAAACTGAATGTGTTGGAGTATCCCAAAGATGAAAAATGACGGGGGGCCTCAACTGCTGTTTATGGGCTTCTCATCACCAGTGAAACAGGGGCAGGCTGTAAGTGTGGTTTAAACTGGCTAAAGCTTAGTGCAGTCTTTCATTGCTGTGTTACATAATGCTTACCTAAAAATAGTGTAATTGTTAAATACAAGCTGTCCATATCTTAATAAGAATGACAACAACACAGGGAGAGGGGAAACTAGTTCTGATGGCAGTGTTTACTGCCCTTGGTGGGACATGTTATGGTGGGAATCCAGACATTCCTCACTACACACACACACACACACACACACACACACAGAGTGAGAGAAAGAACTGGCAAAGCACCACTGTGGTGAGTGCATGCCCTTATTCAGATATAGTGTTCCGTCTCCAGTGCTCTTGGCATCATTATGTCTTACACAGGCATACCATTTAGTTGGTATGCTTCCTTCCCCTTACCCCATCTCCAGTTTTGAGGATTGTTCAAGTTTATATGACATGAAATACAACCCATAAAGAACGGATATATTTTATTGCTCAAATTTTTATCTGTTAAATGGCAAAGCGCTTTAGACAATGACCACATTTCATAGAATCATAGAATCATAGAATATCAGGGTTGGAAGGGACCCCTGAAGGTCATCTAGTCCAACCCCCTGCTCGAAGCAGGACCAATTCCCAGTTAAATCATCCCAGCCAGGGCTTTGTCAAGCCTGACCTTAAAAACCTCTAAGGAAGGAGATTCTACCACCTCCCTAGGTAACGCATTCCAGTGTTTCACCACCCTCTTAGTGAAAAAGTTTTTCCTAATATCCAATCTAAACCTCTCCCACTGCAACTTGAGACCATTACTCCTCGTTCTGTCATCTGCTACCATTGAGAACAGTCTAGAGCCATCCTCTTTGGAACCCCCTTTCAGGTAGTTGAAAGCAGCTATCAAATCCCCCCTCATTCTTCTCTTCTGCAGGCTAAACAATCCCAGCTCCCTCAGCCTCTCCTCATAAGTCATGTGTTCTAGACCCCTAATCATTTTTGTTGCCCTTCGCTGGACTCTCTCCAATTTATCCACATCCTTCTTGTAGTGTGGGGCCCAAAACTGGACACAGTACTCCAGATGAGGCCTCACCAATGTCGAATAGAGGGGGACGATCACGTCCCTCAATCTGCTCGCTATGCCCCTACTTATACATCCCAAAATGCCATTGGCCTTCTTGGCAACAAGGGCACACTGCTGACTCATATCCAGCTTCTCGTCCACTGTCACCCCTAGGTCCTTTTCCGCAGAACTGCTGCCTAGCCATTCGGTCCCTAGTCTGTAGCTGTGCATTGGATTCTTCCATCCTAAGTGCAGGACCCTGCACTTATCCTTATTAAACCTCATCAGATTTCTTTTGGCCCAATCCTCCAATTTGTCTAGGTCCTTCTGTATCCTATCCCTCCCCTCCAGCGTATCTACCACTCCTCCCCGTTTAGTATCATCCGCAAATTTGTTGAGAGTGCAATCCACACCATCCTCCAGATCATTTATGAAGATATTGAACAAAACCGGCCCCAGGACCGACCCTTGGGGCACTCCACTTGATACCGGCTGCCAACTAGACATGGAGCCATTGATCACTACCCATTGAGCCCGACAATCTAGGCAGCTTTCTACCCACCTTATAGTGCATTCATCCAGCCCATACTTCCTTAACTTGCTGACAAGAATACTGTGGGAGACCGTGTCAAAAGCTTTGCTAAAGTCAAGAAACAATACATCCACTGCTTTCCCTTCATCCACAGAACCAGTAATCTTATCATAAAAGGCGATTAGATTAGTCAGGCATGACCTTCCCTTGGTGAATCCATGCTGGCTGTTCCTGATCACTTTCCTCTCATGCAAGTGCATCAGGATTGATTCTTTGAGGACCTGCTCCATGATTTTTCCAGATTTCCAAAATTTTTCCAAATTTTCTATCTAATTTCTAGATTAGATAACACAATCAGGTATTAAAGCATTTCATTTGCTGAATAAAGTGGATGGCAACATTCAGCCATGATGGAGACGAATGACAGCTTCATTCTCAGCACCATTGGATGAAGGTAATTATTGCTGCTGTCATAGTCCTGCCACAAATTGGTTAGTCTCTAAGGTGCCACAAGTACTCCAGTCCTGCCACAGATCACTGCCTGTAGAATAGCCCCACCCCTACTGGAAAAATATGGTTGTCAGAACTGAATCATTTTTTCCCCTCTGCAGCTGTCCAAAATGATTAAAAGATTTTGTATTTTAAGACCCTTTTTCATAATATTATTAACATGGAAAACAGTTAATGAGCCATTATTAAGTTGGATGTCCCATTTGTGCTCCCTGTTAATAGGATAATAAACTAATGGAAAACTCTTTCTTGCAGCTTTGACAATACATAGCTAGATGTTGTTAATATATTTTAGATTGCATTTTGTGTTAACCATGTTGATAGATTAATTACAACTAAAAACCGTAAAGCTGAAATAATCCTGTTATGACTCATTTGTCTGTGTCATACTTTTTGTTCTCTCTTGGTATACACTAAACAGAAAGCAACATGTCATAAGGCAGAATAAATGTTGGCAACAGGTGATCAGGAATATATAAGTTACAGACAGCGGAGTTTTTATTGGTCTTAAAGTGGCACTTTTTATTTTGTATTAAACACACAAAATTCAGCAATCTGACAGATAGGAAAGATGTATTGCCTATAATCTGTAATTAGTCTTTATTCTCATTTTGTCAATATACTACTATATATTTGTATATTCTCCAGTATCTTTAAGCAGTTTTTGAGTTGAGTATATCTTGTACAACTAAAAGGACTTAATGAAGCTTTAGTTTCTTTTCCATCATTGAGAACTGGGAATGCAGAGGAAATATGGCAACAAAATGTATCTCTCATGCTTTGCACCAATGTTTTCATTAAAATTAAGTTGATGTATCTTAATAGTGAAATCTACTGATGATGCAAAATGAATCTGTTTACATGCAGGACTGGACTGAACTGAACTAATTTAAGATAAAAGTATTTACACATAGATATATAATAAAAATAAAGACCACTTTCAAGTTTGTAGAATTGCCCTGATTATTGGGAGAGGAGGGGAAAATATTGGCAAAATTAGTTTATCTATACATATGTTTATTAAACTATAAAATCATCAAAGGGGACATGTACCTTCCATTTCCCAATGTTCCTACAACTGAAAGGGGAGTGGGTGTGCTCCGTGCTGCTTCACTCCTAACAACTCAGTCCCTTGCCCTCTCTCTGTTCTACACCTGGGCATGAAGCAGTCGATCTAACGGGACCAGAGTCTGTGCTGAGCTTCCCTCCTCCTCCCCTCATTCCCTAGGTTGGGCTCTCTTCCACCACCACTCCCAGGGTCACATCTGCAGGCAAAACAATGCTCAGTCACAGCCTCACCCATCTCCTTCAGCCAGCTCACTGGTCAGGCATCCTGTGGGACAGGGCTTCTCCCCTGTGTATGGCTCTGCTCCGGCTGCCAGCAAAAGTCCAGCCAAAGTCAACAGGCAATTTTCTACTTTCCCCATGTCTCCCACCCTCCCAGAGATGAAATGTGGGGAGATCAGGGTCTCCCCCCCCCCGCACCTTTAAATTGTCCCCCCACAGTATCAAGAGTTAAGCCTAGTCTCTGAAAAACATTAATGTATAGCTGATCTTCTGATTGTTCATTTCTGAGTTTTTCAATCGGGAATTTCACCCAAGTTTACCAAAAGATTATTATTTGAATTCTATTGTTATTATTAGACATGAGCAACAAAAAATTGCCTTAATTTCAAGTTGCAGACATAAATTTCTTACTGACTCCAACAGGAGTTACGAATACACAGCAAATGCAGGACTGTGCTTTGAGTATGGAAGAAACAAAATGTACTCTTGTGAACTCTCCAGGCAGAGAGAATTTCTGATTCAGATCTTAAGAATAATATTTATATCTTACAAGTATTTCTGAGGTGTTCACAGATAATAATCATCATCTGATACCATAACAAATCTGTTTTTATTTCTTTTCCTTTCCGGTTCCTGAATCCCAGATTTAAGTATGTTTTATTTTAAAAATGTATCCAGGCTTTCATTTCAAATATAAAGAATATCAGGGTCTTAGGATTTTATGTACTTAAGAATGTGTGAAAACATAATGGTAGTAGTCACAGTTTAAGGCCACTGCACCTCTATTTCCCTTCAGTGGTCCAACAACTACACCCACTCTCAGGCTTTCGGCTCCCCAGCTGATTCCTTTCTTGGGTAGGGACCCGCATCTCTCTTCCTTCTGATCAGGTTATTTCCAGGCTGCACACTTCCCTGCCTTCACTGCTGCTTTAGCATAGCGGCATGCTTTCTCTGCTGAGACCGATAACAGAGTGACTGTCAACAGTTATATGTTACCATACAGTTCCTTCTACACAAGCATGTTTTAAAAGCACTACAGAAAAAAAAAACATATTAAAAACAATACAAGAACCTACACACAGACTAATAAGTTTACCAGAGATCATCTCAGCCATAACATGGGTTCTGGCAGAAGCAGTTCTTCCTAACCCCAGCCAAGGGTTTTCATTTGTCCTCACAAGTTCATCACATCTTCAGGTCAACCCAAGCACACTCATAACAAGTTTAGTCCACCCTTTATATGTTATAGGGGTCTCTGATTTGGAGTTTCCAGTGGCAGGTAATTAGTAGGCAAAGGATTTTCTCCCCAGGGTGCAGCTTTAAAAGGATAGATGTGACGTGGGTCACTTGCATTCCCCTTACATTGTTCCCAAAAGCCCATTGAAATTCCTAATACCTTTCAGAGATTGCATTAGTCAGTTTCCTAGAGACAGCAAAAACATACAATTCCACAATAAAACATACACAGTTGCATTTATAATATAGTGGCCCTAAAGGTATTAAAATTACTGGATTAAGTTAAACTTTATTGAATTAAAGTTGAGATTAAACTAGCTAGAGAGACATAAAGGGTAACAAGAAAACATTCTACAAATATATTAGACACAAGGGGAAGTGCCATTACTCAGAGAGGGGGGTAAGACAGTAACAGAAAATGTGGAAATGTCGTAAGTTCTAAATGATTTTTTTGTTTGTTTCAGTTTTCACTAAAAAGATTTCAGAGTAGCAGCCGTGTTAGTCTGTATTCGCAAAAAGAAAAGGAGTACTTGTGGCACCTTAGAAACTAACCAATTTATCTGAGCATAAGCTTTCATGAGCTACAGCTCACTTCATCGGATGCATTCAGTGGAAAATACAGTGAAAAGATTTATATACACACAAAACATGAAAAAATGGGTGTTATCATACACACTGTAAGGAGAAGGAGTACTTGTGGCACCTTAGAGACTAACCAATTTATTTGAGCATGAGCTTTCGTGAGCTACAGCTCACTTCATCAGATGAAGTGAGCTGTAGCTCACGAAAGCTCATGCTCAAATAAATTGGTTAGTCTCTAAGGTGCCACAAGTACTCCTTTTCTTTTTGCGAATACAGACTAACACGGCTGTTCCTCTGAAAACTGTAAGGAGAGTGATCACTTACGATAAGCTATTACCAGCAGGAGGGGGGGAGAAGAAAACCTTTTGTAGTGATAATCAAGGTGGGCCATTTCCAGCAGTTAACAAGAAGTCTGAGGAACAGTGGGGGTGGAGGGGGATAAACATGGGAAATAGTTTTACTTTGTGTAATGACTCATCCACTCCCAGTCTCTATTCAAGCCTGAGTTAATTGTATCCAGTTTGCAAATTAATTCCAATTCAGCAGTCTCTCGTTGGAGTCTGTTTTTGAAGTCTTTTTGTTGTAATATTGCGACTTTTACATCAGAGATCAAGTGACCAGAGAGATTGAAGTGTTCTCCGACTGGTTTATGAATGTTATAGTTCTTGACATCTGATTTGTGTGCATTTATTCTTTTACGTAAGTCAACTCTTTTTTTTCTTTTCTATGGTTTTTAAACACTCTCCTCTTTGCCCTAAATAAAATATTCAATCAGAAGAATTATTTTCCTTTATCTTCTGAAGGCTAGAAGATTCTTTATGGAAAACATATTTTAGAAAAGTAGAATGTTCCTATTTATTATAGTGAATGTGGGGTATGAGTGAGAGAGGTGGGGGGGTCATGCAAAGTGGGAACTGCACCTGTGAATCCTGATCTAACACCCCTGGAAATCAGTGGAAAGATTCCCATTGACTGTAGTGGACATTGGATGAGAAGTTCTGGCTTTCAGTTAAAAAGTGTAATTCCAGAATAACTGGAGTAATTCCAGATATATATCTTGTAAATGAAAGCAGTGTTTGATATATAGTAACTATTTTTTTAATTTGAATTATCATTACCCTAATACCTCCCAAAGATTCCCTTCTTCTTCAACGGCCACTACTAACTGGCCACCTCATAACAGAATGGCTGTAGACTAATTTGAAAAAGTCTATAAAATATACATCAATAAATTGTGTTAAAATTTTGTATTACCAGGTCATGGTCAATCACTAGCTGGCGATCTTACAAGTTTGTTGGTCCTTATCCTGCATGTAACTGTTTTATTTAAACTGTGTTTCATACAGATCCAGGATGAGACAGAGAAAATTTGTTTCAAAAACACATGTGCACAAGAGTGATCTCTCAGGCACAAAGCATATATTGGTATTCAAATCCTTTCCCACTATACAGTATTCCAATTTCTTACAGAAATACTTATAAACCTGTAGATCTCAAGAATGAAGCATTCTACTTCCTACCACCTGTGGGGTTTTAAAAAGTGTTCTAAATAGCTCAGATTTGACTTAAGGAAGGTTACCCTCTATCAATGTCTTTGTGGAAGCCAGCTTTCCTGCACAGACTTTATCTTTATATGGTTATATGACAAGAGACATCTTTCAGTTTTACTAATCTATTATGCAAAAATATTTCTGCATATGAATCTGCATGGGTTCCTTTGTACTGTGTATGCTATACTTCTAATGATTCCTAATTATTTCTTTATCAAATGTAACAGAAAATGCTCCAGATTCTCATATTTATGGGTACTCTCAAAGAAGTTGATGGATTTATATGCATGAGTAAGGCAAGTAGAATTAAACCAAACACTAACTATTAATAGCAGTATTATGACCCAGTTCAATAAAGCACTTAAACATGCATGCAACTTTAAGTGTGTGAGTAATCCCATTAACTTCAATGAGAATATTCACATGGGCAGAGTTAGGCATAAGATTTTCTGAATCAGTGTTTATATAAAGCATAAACAACCTTAAACTGGAGCTGGAAGGTCCAAAAAGATTAGCTAATAAATGGAAGATATTTTATTTACCTACTCCTGTTCCTGTTACAAATAAAGCTAGATAAATATAGCTAAGCAATTACTTGACCCTATTATGCATTGCATTCTTTTTCAATAGTGAGGACATCGTATCATAGTATGTGATATTCCACTCAGTCAAGGCCACATGCTGGCTTTCTGACGTTGTTGAAAATAACTGTTTGACATGTTTTTTACTTCCCTGAGAGGCATACTTCTCTCATGGTTTGCACAAGTAATTTCAGTTCTCTTATATTCTCACACATGACATTATGGAGAGAGTTTAAATAAGGATTTCTAAGCTGGTAACAGCTTTTGCTGATATAATTTAAATACAGAAACAATCCATTCCATCAGTGCTTAGATGGAAAGCTGATGGATTCTTTAAAGGTACCTCAACAGAAACAGCTTATATTTTCTTTTCACTTGTTTTTTCCACAGTTTTATATGCCACATTTGCTAAGTGTTGAAGTTATTTGCAATCAGACACGGTTAGCTGATTTCCAAATCATCTTCTCTGTCTTACTTAATCCTACAGTTAGATCAGCATGCCAAATTTTTGATGCTACAAACATATTCATGACCCAAAGAAACAGGACAAATGGATCTTAAGCCGTGCATAGGCCTTGTGTTGGCTCACTGAATGGGGTGAATTTCCCACATTGATTTTATTGTTTTTAATGAATGTGAAAAATATTAGTGCACATCTATGTCAATCACAGATGTAAATACTAAGGACCAGATCCTCAGTAGATGTAACTCAGTAGTTCCATTGACTTCAGTGAAACAGTGCTGATTTACACCTGCTGCATGTCTGGTCCCAAACGTTTTACTGTAATTTACTAATTGAGTTATGTGTTCAAAGTCCTGCAATGAGCACCTCAAATTCAGATGATGCTCCTGAATGCTAGATTTCACATATGTGTCTCTGAGTTAACTGAAGAAAGTGTAAAAAGTCAGGTATCCAAATACAGCTTACTATACATACATAAAAACTCAGCTACCTAAACTATTGTAGCCAAAATCTGAAATAAGTTACACTCAAGAAATGTGGTACAGTTACACCTGTTTGAGACATCGGAAAGGAAAGAATTTCTGCACAGGGCTGAAATATCTCTCTCATTCTATCCATGCTCATTTGGAGGTCTGCCATCCATCAGAAATATGGAAGTCATGCAGACAGGGCTTTTGGGATAAGAGCAGAATATAATATGTCAAATATTTCAAATTGCTCACAGTTTGCAGCCCTTCTAACACATAAATTATTGTATTTAGTGAAGTGGGGCATCAGCAGACGTATGGACATAATGTGTGTGTGCAAATATTTTTGCTGATTTTAATCTAGTGAATTTAACAGTATCCAGGCACTGAACATATACTGCATTTGAGATTCTGGAAGTTTTACAGAATTAGTGTATGATAACACTACTCTTACATTTCAGTTGAAACCCAGCTTGATCTAATAAGAGCTAAGAGCTAGAATCACACTGGACAAAAATTGATAATTAACAGAAACAAGAACATTTTTATAATTTAGCCACTATAACACTATCCCAAGTAAATAGTTAGTGTTGGGAGAGCCTGTAACAGGAACAAGAGGTGGGAACATTACTGATGGAATATAATATTTCTCTTCGCTCTTTTGTAATTGAAGAGAAGGTTACTCACCTTGTGTAGTAACTGAGGTTCTTTGAGATGTGTGTCTCTGTGGTTGCTCCACTTTAGGTGTTTGTGTGCCCCTGAGCTCGTAGTTGGAGACTTTTGGTAGCAGTGCCCAGTTGGGTTGCACATGCGTGGTCCCTGTCTCGCACTGTTCCAGACAGCTAACTCATGCTGTGTGACCAGCCTCCACTCTGTTCCTTCTCTACTACAGAGACAGATTAAGAAAACTCCAAAGTAGAGTAGTGGTGGAGCATCCATAGAACACACATCTCAAAGAACCTCAGTTACTGCACAAGGTGAGTAACCTTCTCTTCTTCTTCTTCGAGTGCTGTCCATGTGGGTGCTCCACTTTAGATGGCTTCAGAGCATTGACCTCCAATGGCAGAAGGGGGCTTCGGAGTTGAAGTTGTGACAGACGACAGTACAGAGCGTCTGAATGAGGTATCAGATGTAGCCCGTTGCCCTAAGGTGTAGTGCTGTAAAAAGGTATGGGGTTAGGCCCAGGTAGCAGTTCTACAAATGCCCGTGATGGGTACATTGTGCATAAAAGCAGTGGAGGCTGATAGGGCTCCTGCTACAAATCCCTGTGTGGCGTTGGTGGTCACAATGATGATTGCATAAAACTCTGCTATCGGAGGTCCACTTGGATAGTCTTTGTTTAGAGATGGTGCTCCCTTTGAAACATTTGGTCATGGATACGAACAGTCTGGGTGCTTTATGGAACGGTCTAGTTCTGTCTATGTAAAAAGCCAATGCCCTCTGAATATCAAGAGTATGAACTGTGTAATATGTTCTATCCGTATGAGGTTTAGGGTAGAACAGGGGTCAGCAACCTTTGGCATGCAGCTCATCAAGGTAGTCCGCTGGAGGGCCGTGAGACATTTTGTTTATTTGACTGTCCGCAGGCACGGCACCCCGCAACTGGCCCCCTGCAGCTTCTAGCAGCTGCAGTTCACTGTTCCCAGCCAATGGGAGCTGCGGGAAGCAGTGGCCAGAACTTACCTGTGGCCCACCACTTCCCACAGCTCCCATTGGCCAGGACATGGCATTAGGGTGGACTTTTTGGTATTTATTTGGAGGCCCAGGTTCATGAAGAAGGTTACCATCTGTTCGGTGGCTTGCAACGCTGCTGTGTTGGTGCTTTTAGCAGGCAGTATTCCAGGTATGGAAATATCATAATTGCATTCCTGTGCAGGTAGGCTGCCACCACAGCCAGTACCTTCGAGAACAGTCAAGGGACTGTGAAGAGGCCAAAAGGAGAGGACCTTGTATAGGAAATGGCCTTGTCCAAGAGTAAAGCGGAGAACTCTGCGGTGGGGGGAGTGTAGTGTTGCATGAAAGTAAGCAAGCCTGAGGTTGAGGGCTGAGAACCAATCTTCTCTAGTGCTGGGATTATGGTGCCTAGTGTAACCATCTTGAATCGTTGATGAGCTTGTTGAGTCATCAGAGGTCAAGTATTGGTTTCCATCTGCCAGACTTCTTCTTTGTGAAAAAATAGTGGGAATAAAACCTTCTTCCCCTGTGTTGTATTGGAATGGGTTCTACTGCTCCTAGTTGCATGAAATGGTTCACCTCCTGGTGCAGTAGGTACTTGTGAGAGGGGTCCCTGAAGAGGGTTGGGGAGGGAGGATGAATAGGGGTGTTGGAAATGAAGGTGATGGTGATGAAGTAATCAGTCTGTACAATTCAATTTCTGGCGCCCAACTGTCGGATGTGATGGTCTTCCAATTTGGATAGAACAGGACTAGGCAATCCCTGAATGTTTGTGAGAGAGATCGCGTCAGCACAAATAGGCTTCAAATTTGTTGTCTAGAGGTTTATGGTTGGGATGCTGAAGGAGTAGATTGTCATCCTGCGGGCCTGTGTCTGCAACCCTGTGACTCAAATCGCCGTTGTTGTTGTGGTTGTGAATACATCGTCTGGCGGTATTATCGGGGCATATAATAATCCCACTGTTTTTTCTTGGGTTTGGGGGTATAGATTCCCAAGGAGTGGAGTGTCACTCATGAGCGAGTGCCGGGACTCATCTTTCAGCCATGTCTGCAGAAATAAATTATGTCTCTTGGAGGTACGTTGTTTTGGAGATACATTGTCCCTCTACTACAAGTGCTGCAAATTGTTCTCTTTTGTCCTCAGCAATAAAATTAGTCAATTCAGACATTTTTGAGTAGTTTGTATAGTGGTATTTCACTAGTAATGCCTCATAGTTGGCTATGCAGACATGTAGAGTAGCTGAGGAGTAAGCCTTATGGCTGAACAGAACAAGTCTTTTCCAGTCCTTATCAGGAGTTGTGTTTCTAAACTGTTGTTGCCTGCCATGTTCCTGGACTACGCCTACCACTAAGGAATTAGGTGATGGATGTGAGGAAAGGAACTCTGCACCCTTGGCTGGTACATCATATTTCTTGTTGGACCTCTTGCAAATTGGAGGGGCAGTTGCAGGGGTCTGCCAAATGGTTTTGACAGGGTCTATCAATGCATATTTGACAGGGTCTATCAATGCAGGGTCTATCAATGCAATTCATGGGAAGGGCGATTTTGGATGAAGAAGATGTGTGCAAAATGTCCACTAGCTTATGCTGTGTCACTTGGACCTCCTTAAGGAAAATACAATCCTGTCCTGATAATGCCTATCACCTCCAGAGAAAGGGAAGTGCCTAGAAGATATAAAAGGAAACTTAGTTTGATAGCATCCTGTCTGGAAAGAACTCACTTATCAATAGCTGGGATGTGAAATCCTCACTTCCGTGTTGTTTTGTCATTATAGTTCCCACTTTGCTATTGTTTGTCTATATAATCTCTGTCTGGTTCTGTGATTGTTTCTGTCTGCTGTATTATTAATTTTGCTGGGTGTAAACTAATTAAGGTGGTGGGATATAATTGGTTACATAATCATGTTACAATACGTTAGGATTGGTTAGTTAAATTTCAGGAAAATGATTGGGTAAGGTATAGCTAAGCAGAACTCAAGTTTTACTATATAGCCTGCAGTCAATCAGGAAGTGAGTGGATGGGTGTGGGGAGGGGAAATGGGAACAGAGAATAGGGGAGGGGAAATTGAAATCATGTTTTGCTAAAGGGGGAAATGGGAACACGGAATGGGGGTAAGGAAATTGGAATCATGTTTGGCTAAGGGCAGGAATGGGAACAGGGACACAGGTGTAAGGCTCTGTGGTGTCAGAGCTGGAAAGGGGGACACTAAGGAAGGAAACTGGAATCATGCTTGCTGGAAGTTCACCTCAATAAACATTGAATTGTTTGCACCTTTGGACTTTGGGTATTGTTGCTCTCTGTTCATGCGAGAAGGACCAAGGAAGTAAGTGGGTGAAGGAATAAGCCCCCTAACACCATGTTCACATCGGTACCAAGGATAGGGGAGTCAGGGGCAGATCTGACTACCAGATCGTTCTGCCTGAGGAACTGCTGCTGTGCTAGTTTGATTGGCCCCTGCAGCTGCCTAGTTGTTGGGCCTGGGGGCTGTGACACTGCTGGCTACACCTCTGTGTGTGTCGGGTGCGCATTTGAAGAAGCCGCCTTTCGTATCAGCGCCGTGCCACAGATTGAAGATCGTGGTTTCTTTAGTGGTGGTGCAGAGGCATGGGGTTTTGATTTCCCCTTAGTGCCTCTGTCAGAGCCGGCTCTTTTAGAGTCCCTGGCTCTAGTGGTGCGGGGGTTTCCTGCTACTTCAGTTCCCGGTGCTGACAGCACAGTCGATGCTGGATGTCCGCCCGTGGAATGGCTCTTTTTGGCTGATTCTTGTGGTGGGGACCCAGGTGTCTGCCTCTTCGCTTGATGTTTGATGGGGTGCTCTGATGTGGGGGTGGCGAAAGGACTCCTGTCAAAAGCCGTGGTTGGCGAAGTGAGTCCAGGAGTGGGGGCTCCTAGTTTCGGGATCCCATGATGGTCTGAGAGACTTCTCCATAAGGGGGAGCTTAACCTAGCCCTTTGTGTTCTGGTCGTGAGCTTGAGGCAATGTTGACACTTTTGTGGTATGTGTGCTTTGCCTGGGCAGTGAACACACTGATCATGGCTGTCCAAGTCAGGTATCGCAAGCTTGCCGATGAGGCAACGTTTAAAGCCTGGGAAACTGGGCATTCCTGTTGCGGGTGGGGAGGCTTTCGCCTTCAAACCGACTGTGTATGTCAAAGTTTGACTCAGTTTCTCTTCAGGCAGTAGCCCACAAGCCAAGGAAGAAAAAAGGATTTTTTTTTGTAAATGTGGGGAAAGAAAAGTGAAACAAGCTAAGTAGCTGCTAACAAGGAAACAAAGTAACTAACTGTACTAATTAACTACTAAGTAACAAGGAACTGCTGATTGCTCTGACTCATAGCCTAGGGTGGTAGAGAAGGAACTAAGTTGGGGTTGGTCACACAGCATCAGTTAATTGTCTGGAACAGTGCGAGACAGGGACCATGCATGTGCGACACAACCGGTCACTGCTACCAAAAGTCTCCAATTACGAGTGCAGGGGTGCACAAACACCTAAAATGGAGCACCACAAGGACAGCACTGGAAGAACATCCAGATTTCTACCACAGATTTGTGGTTATGAAGGAGATTTTGTCACAATTTTTTGCATCAAAATGGTGGGAAACTGAGAGTAAAGATCACAGAATGCAAGATGGTAAAGTTCAGAATTTTCTCTGTCCACTCAGCTCATCATTAACTGACTGAGGTTTTAACATATTGTCATAAATATAAAGGTAAAGGTAAACACCTTTAAATCCCTCCTGGACAGAGGAAAAACCCTTTCACCTGTAAAGGGTTAAGAAGGTAAGATAACCTCACTGGCACCTGACCAAAATGACTAATGAAGAGACAAGATACTTTCAAAGCTGGAGTGGGGAGGAAACAAAGGGTCCTCTTTGTCTGTGTGATGCTTTTGCCGGGACCAGAGCAGGAATGCAGGTCAGAACTCCTCTAAAGAGTTAGTAAGCGATCTAGTTAGATATGCTTTTGATTCTGTTTTGTTTAAATGGCTGATAAAATAAGTTGTGCTGAATGGAATGTATATTCCTGTTTTTGTATCTTTTTGTAACGTAAGGTTTTGCCTATGTTTTGAAACTGATTACCCTGTCGGTAATTTACCATCCTGATTTTACAGAGGTGATTTTTACTTTTTCTTTAATTAACATTTTTCTTTTAAGAACCTGATTGCTTTTTCATTGTTCTTAAGATCCAAGGTTTTGGGTCGGTGTTCACCTATTCAAATTGGTGAGGATTTTTATCAAGCCTTCCCCAGGAAAGGAGGTGTAGTGCTTGGGGGGATATATTGGGGGGAGACGTTTCCAAGTGGGCACTTCCCCTGATCTTTGTGTAACACTTGGGTGGTGGCAGCTTTTAACCTAAACTGGTAAGAATACACTTAGGGGTCTTCCATGCAGGTCCCCACATCTGTACCCTAGAGTTCAGAGTGGGGAAGGAACCTTGACACGTATTATGATGGGTTTGGTTGAAAATTCATAATAGATAAGGTGCTGAAAAAACAAATAAGTTAATAAAAGTCTATTGTATGTAAGGACAAATTCAAAAGTGTTAGCAGACAGGACTCTATTCATACAGACCTGTATGTTTTTCAATATGCAAAATATATGTTAGCTTTTTATAGCTGAGAAATATTTTTCTCTTATGAAGTTATTCACATTGTATGTGTTTTGTGTTTATTTTATCAAATCAGTGAAGGTGTGTTGGTTATTTTGACAATGTTGTTTGCTTGTGTTTGTCCAGATTTTTAAGTATTTTTTTCTAGACTGTAGGTGGGATGGGGAAACAACAATAACCCTGAAAAAATAACGTAGTCAACTGACTGTTTCTTGACTCGTAATCCCCTTGTAATGCCTGACAGTACAAACTGCCATCTTTATTACCATTTAACACTGATTTCCAAAACCAAAGACTGACACCTTGCAATGGACAAATGAGAATGTCATTGAGGTAGAAAAGATCACATTCACTCCCAAAATCTTATGTCAGGAAAAGAACATTCATCAGTGAACAATACATCACAGATAGTTAGATTTTCAATATGAGCCACCTGCATTAATCATCTTTACAAATCTTCTTTATCACTGTAAATACATGAACACTACAGGAAGGTCAGTTCAGCACATAGCTGAGAGGAAAAGATGGGTGTCAGCTCTAATTATAGTTAATCCTATACAAAATTTCAGGATTAGTAACAATCTCAGTCTCACTAGCCTTTGCATGGAAATATACTACTGGATGGCCTTTTTATGAGAGCTGAGGTCAGTGATGGCTCTAGATCAAAATTTTAGGTAGTGCATTCTAACTTGCCTTTGTGCCATATCTGCTCATTAATGAATAGCACGTTCTAAAAGTAACAGGGAGTCTGGTGGCACCTTAAAGACTAACAGATTTATTTGGGCATAAGCTTTCGTGTCAATTCCAGGAGAGGCATTGCCTACTCTGTCCCCATATCTACTCTAGAGATACCATCAGAGGACCCAGCCACATCAGCCACACCATCAGGGGCTCATTCACCTGCACGTCTACTAATATTATATATTCCATCATGTGCCAGCAGTGCCCCTCTGCCATGTACATTGGCCAAACCGGACAGTCCCTATGTGAAAGAATAAATAGACACAAATCGGACATCAGGAATGGTAACATACAAAAGCCAGTAGTAGAACATTTCAATCTTCCTGGACATATCTCTCTTGAAATCAATGGCTCTATGCCAATTTAAATTGGATGAAACTCTAGTTTTTCCTTTTCTGCTCAGAAGAAGCCAACTCCTTTGTATCTGACACTTTTAGGTTACAGGTCCTTGAACTGCTCACTGAGTCTTAAAGAAAAATCAGTTAGCTCTAGTTTCATTTATACAGGAAAAAAAGGGCAAATCTGATTCAGTCTGATGGCAAAACATCATAATAAAAGGAAAGCTCCATTCACAATATCACCATCCTTATGTCATTTTATTCTCAGGAGTATGTTACACACTAATGTAGCTTTAAAGGACCTTGTGACAATAGCCACAGCAGAGACAACGTATTGTAGTGGAGATTTCAGTACTTTCTGCTGTGTCTAATGAAGCAAAATATTGCTTTCATCCTGACTTAGTAATGCAGTCCTTAGAAAACAGTTTAGAGAAAAAAATGGGAAAGACCATATGTATTAATCTACTTTTAACAGGATTCGGTTCCAATTTTTAGCACAATTTCAGTGTTATGTTAAAGGAAAATGTGATGCATCCAAGTTGAAATATTGCCCGCATTTTCCTTCAGCATCTTAATTATCTAGATTACACACAGTTGATTATTATGCTAAAATGTGACTTGCAAATGGAATCTATGTCATCATTATTTTCAAGTAGTTGTACCTTTTGTTGCAAACAACTTTTTTTGTATGCAACTAAATATCTACACCTAGGGCACAGAAGCTCCTGAACAGGACTAATGCATTCCAACAATTATGGAACTTTACTGAAGTGCATATAGCACAGAGCATCAAAGAATACCCCATCTCAAGACTGTTGAACAGAGTCTACTCTGCTTTACTGGTGTAATTCTTAAATAACTCAACTGAAGTCAAATCAATTAAAAAGTCAGTGTACAAGCAATGACAAAACCCGATGTCAGTATCATAATTCTTGCCCACCACTGTGACCATATTTCTCCTACCGCCCTTTGAAACCACTGGCTTCTCAATCTGCACATGAAATTTAACCTTTTTGTTCTCAGGCCAGATCAACAGCTGGGGTAAATAAGACTTACATCATATGAGGATCTGGTCTCTTGTGTTAAACTCCAATATTGCTTAACTCTTGCCTGCATCTCAGTTCTGGTCTCTTTTCCAGTTCTTTCCATTCCCTTTGCTTCACCAAAATTTGTAACAGAAATAGATAAAGTTGATTCAGATTCAATTTCCATAGAGCTTTGGAGTTGCAAAGCTAGAAGCCAGACACATATCAAGAAACTAAGGATAAAATAAAGAGAAACTCTATAGGAAAAAGTTAAGCATATGGAATAAGTTACCCAGAAACAATATTGAAGCCAAGAGTATAAATGTGTTCAAGAAACACTGAGAGTAGATTTATTTCTAGAGAAGGAATGTGTTAACTAAAGAGTGAGATTAAGATAAATTACAAAAATATGCTTATTCATCCGGATCCTCATCCTTATTATTTCTTATTGTTCTTACCATTTAATAGAAATATTAGTTCAGGAATTTCCTTGAGTCAATAAAATCCAAGATCTTTTTCAAATTACAAGAAATATTTGCTTTGCTCGCTAAAGGTTTTGTAGTTACAATAAATTGCTTTCATACACATATGAAGAACATTAAAGAGATGTCTTAAATGCATATTTTTCAGTATTTAGCAAATAGAATGCATTGACTTTAAACAATTGCCCAGAGTAAGAAAAAAAGCATTCAGAAAGTCTTGAAACAAAGTACAATTTAACAAAAAAATTAGTATTTTAACTCCCTGTAACGATCTACTGAGCAAAATACATATGTGAGTGAGATTAATTCTGAACTTTTCCCACACCGTGAAAGCAAACATGTCACAAGGATTGATCTCTTAAATTCTTTGTTTCAGACAGTTAAATGTCATGTATAGAATAGGGGGAAAAAAAACATTCTGATCTACTCATTTGCAAAGAAGCCTTAGTAATAACTATCAGGGCTAAAATCCTATCACCATCAAAGTCAATGTTAAAACTTACATTGACTTCAATGGGACCTAAATGTCATTCCAAGTCTCTTCAATTCAGAAGACCCATGGTCCTGATCTCCCTACTGAAATCAATGAAAGCATTTTGATTGGCTTTAACAAGAGATGTATTAAGCTCTAAATGTTCAAGGAAGGAGGAATTCATAGGTAAAACAAAATCAGTTGCTTGTACTCCACCTGTGTCAAATCATTCTATAATCACTGCAGCTGCAAAGTTTATTGCTTATGTAGATTATACAAGATGTACATGACTCAGACCTATGGCCCCCCACTTTTTAAAAAAAGCAATACCTAATAATGTACACCTACATGATGTTCAGAGAAATTTGTTGCCAAATAATTATACTACTAGAGATATCTTTGATGTCAAATATATTTAAATACAAGTGTTTTAGTGCTGCTGTCTCTCCAAGACAAAGTGATACTTTTAGTGACATAATATAAACATGTTTATCGATTATTACATCCAGAACCAAAGAAGGCACAGGACAGATAGTTGTAAAGCTAACACTTCACTTGGTTACTTATGTTTTGGAAAAGAACTAGCTTCAGATAGTCCATCAGGCATGACGATTTTTCCCCATTAACAAATGTTCAAAGTAGTGTTCCTCAAGCACCCTGGGTGAGGATTTTACTGATTCTACAGTAACACAACCATATTTACAGAACAAAATGATTTCTTGGTCCCAGCGAACAGAGTTGTTAATGTGTGTTCATCTGTGTAACGTTCCCTTTAGGAGTACAATGGATAATGTAATAACCCATTATATTTTGCAAAAGTAGATTTTTGATCAATGTACATGGGGAAAATATTATGGCTGATGCTGTCCAATTATTTGTGGCATTTGTGGCAAGGCACCTCCTTCACCTTGCCAGGCACAGTGTTCCTCTCCCCACACACATCCCAGAGTAAATCATAGAATGATAGAATATCAGGGTTGGAAGGGAACTCAGGAGGTCATCGAGTCCAACCCCCTGCTCAAAGCAGGACCAATCCCCAACTAAATCATCCCAGCCAGGGCTTTGTCAAGCCTGACCTCAAAAATATCTAAGGAAGGAGATTCCACCACCTCCCTAGGTAACGCATTCCAGTGCTTCACCACCCTGCTAATGAAAAAGCTTTTCCTAATATCCAACCTAAACCTCCCCCACTGCAACTTGAGACCAATACTCCTTGTTCTGTCATCTGCTACCACTGAGAACAGTCTAGATCCATCCTCTTTGGAACCCCCTTTCAGGTAGTTGAAAGCAGCTATCAAATCCCCCCTCATTCTTCTCTTCCACAGACTAAACAATCACAGTTCTCTCAGCCTCTCCTCATAAGTCATGTGTTCCAGTCCCCTAATCATTTTTGTTGCCCTCCGCTGGATGTTTTCCAATTTTTCCACATCCTTATTGTAGTGTGGGGCCCAAGACTGGACACAGTACTCCAGATGAGGCCTCACCAATGTTGAATAGAGGGGAACGATCACATCCCCCGATCTGCTGGCAATGCCCCTACTTATACATCCCAAAATCCCATTGGCCTTCTTGGCAACGAGGGCACACTGTTGACTCATATCCAGCTTCTCGTCCACTGTAACTCCTAGGTCCTTTTCTGCAGAACCGCTGCAGAGCCATTCGGTCCCTAGTCTGTAGCGGTGCATGGGGTTCTTCCATCCTAAGTGCAGGACTTTGCACTTCTCCTTGTTGAACCTCATCAGATTTCTTTGGCCCAGTCCTCTAATTTGTCTAGGTCCCTCTGTATCCTATCCCTGACCTCCAGCGTATCTACCACTCCTCCTAGTTTAGTATCATCCACAAATTTGCTGAGGGTGCAATCCACACCATCCTCCAGATCATTTATGAAGATATTGAACAAAACCGGCCCCAGGACCGACCCTTGGGGCACTCCACTTGACACCGGCTGCCAACTGGACATGGAGCCATTGATCACTACCCGTTGAGCCTGACAATCTAGCCAGCTTTCTATCCACCTTATAATCCATTCATCCAGTCCATATTTCTTTAACTTGCTGGCAAGAATACTGTGGGAGACTGAGTCAAAAGCTTTGCTAAAGTCAAGGAACAACACGTCCACCGCTTTCCCCTCTTCCACAGAGCCAGTTATCTCATCATAGAAGGCAATTATGTTAGTCAGGCATGACTTGCCCTTGGTGAATCCATGATAACTGTTCCTGATCAGTTCCCTCTCCTCTAAGTGCTTCAGAATTGATTCCTTGAGGACCTGCTCCATAATTTTTCCAGGGACTGAGGTGAGGCTGACTGGCCTGTAGTTCCCAGGATCCTCCTTCTTTCCTTTTTTAAAGATGGGCACTACATTAGCCTTTTTCCAGTCGTCCGGGACTTCCCCGGATCGCCATGAGTTTTCAAAGATAATGGCCAATGGCTCTGCAATCACATCCGCCAACTCCTTTGGCACTCTCAGATGCAGCGCATCCGGCCCTGTGGACTTGTGCTCGTCCAGCTTGTCTAAATGGTCCCAAACCACTTCTTTCTCCACAGAGGGCTGGTCACCTCCTCCCCATGCTGTGCTGCCCAGTACAGTATTCTGGGAGCTGACCTTGTTCGTGAAGACAGAGACAAAAAAAGCATTGAGTACATTAGCTTTTTCCACATCCTCTGTCACTAGGTTGCCTCCCTCATTCAGTAAGGGGCCCACACTTTCCTTGAATTTCTTCTTGACTTTCTTCAGATCCTCTCTGAAGAGATTTTATTCCCCATTTGGGTTTTTGTTCTTCCACATTTATAAGGTGAGCCTCAGAATAGGCCCAAGGAGTATTTTTCAGCCAAACCAAAACCAACAAGTTAATAACACAAAAAAGGGAATACCTTTCTTCCCTCTCTGGGCTGTTGCTGGCTTCTGAGTGCCAGTCCTTCCCCAAACACTTTATTCATGTGGTTGCTTCCTCCATAGGGAGGAGAGCAGCTTTCTCCACTGAGGAAAAGCCTTTTGTCTGGCTATACCGAAAGGACAGTAGACACTGGATATGGATTTAATCAGGCTGCAGCTTTATTAGATGGCTGGGACTACCCAGCAGATAGAAGTGTAGTGCAGGTAACCCCCGGTTCATGAAAATAACTACCCACGGCGGCCACCAGCCCCCCTTCATTTTCCATCCAGGTCCCGCAACCAACCCATGGCTTAGACCTTAGAATCCACCCTCACCCTCATAGGAGGTCCAGGTCAGCTATAAGAAAGGGGGTTTGCTCCCTGCTGTACCAATCATAGGAGCCCCAGCCCTGCCCCCCCCATTCCATTCCTTTAACCAGCACCTCCTTTTAAAGTTTATCCGGTCACTGTATACCTTCCCCGTGGAGTGCTTGCACTGGTATAGGTACTTCCCTGTGGAGTACCTGCAATGGAGGCACCGGCAATTAGCTTAGCTGCTTACCTCCAAAATCTAGTTGGTTTCCTTAGACATCTCCCAGTGGCCTCTTTGATAGCGGCCAAAAACGTGTCAGCCCCTAATTCTGACAGCTGAACCTCCATTGTCCTGAAATAACTCTGCTGCCCCTTGCCAGAATTGCTGAGTACACCAGCAGTTGCCAACAACCATGTACTGAAGCACCCGCACTCTGTAACGGGCCATATTGGTGACCAGCCTTCCAGATCATGGACTGGAACAACACATTAAAACTTCCTTCATAGCTCAGTCATGTGCCCTGAGTCAAAGATCTCCATGCCACTGACATCATATGTTCAGACTCCATAACACCAGTGGCATCTGCTCAGATTTCTCACTAGCTCCTGGTGCAAGCTCCCAAAATCTGTCAAACAGAAAACAAGACAAGCCATCTGCTATGCCATTATCCACTCTGGACATGTGCTTGGAAGAGAAACATATGTTAAGGCTTAAACATTGTAGCACAAATGCCCTCAGTAACTTCATAACCCTATGTGATCTGGAAGTTTGGCAACTGATAACATGTACCACTGCCATGTTGCCACACCAGAATCACACCCTTTTATTAGCCAACTCTGGCCCCCAAATAACCACCGCAACTAAAATGGGAAAAAAATTAAAGGAAAGTAAAGTCACACATTACCCGTTTTGCATCCAGATGGTGGGCCACTTCTGGGCACACCACCTGCCTTGGTAAAACACCCCAAAATTTTTACCCTCAGAAGCAGCATCGGAATAGATTTTCAAACCCACCTCTAAAAATCATTCTTCCTTCAATAATGACACCACATTTTAATTTGTATAGAATGGTGTGGCCTGGCTATACCTGCTGTTGCCACAGCAATCTGGGTATGAATGCGCACCCTGGAGCAACAACCCTGCAGGCAAAATTCAGGTGCTCCAAAAAAGCCTGAAGGTCTTGTAGCATGAATTTCCAGGCTCCTAAAGCTGTTCTGAGCAATCCGAATAGCTCCTGAAGCTTATCCTGAGGAAGCAGCAATACGCCTTCCCTTGTGTCCAGCTCAATCCCCAGATATGTCAGTGTCGTTCTTCCTCTAGAGGAACCCCAAACTGTTTAGCCAGGGCCTGAAATGTGTCCAAACGGTGAACACTCATCTGACTCAGATCATTTCGCAAACAAAAAGGCACCTAAATAACGCACTACTTGGTGTAGTCCAGCTGCCTGCATCACTGTCCAAATACTTACAATACAACACATTTTCAGAAGCAGAGTTATCCACCCAAGCATCAAAAGAATAAAAAATTAAAAAAAAATGAAAACACAAACAAAAAACATAGCTCAGCTTCAGTACTAGCAAAAGCAAGTAATTTATTGTTAAAAATAGCAACTATTATAGAGGACTAGATCATGGCTAATCTTCCATATATTGTTTAGCAGGAATTAAGACCAAGCCTGAGAAGTATAGATCGTTAAATCCTACCTCTGTAGTTATGAAAATTATTAAAAAAGGGACCGTGTTACAAAGTACCTCCAGTAGGAGAGTATAATATAACAGACAACCCCACATGGTTTTTGTACAAGTAAAGTATGATTATTTAGCTTTTTCTGGTAACCTAATAATTGATAAACAAGAACTAGTAGGTATATATTATAGATATAGATAGGAAAGTTAGATTTTCAAAAGGCTTTTGATAAAGTCACTCACACGATACTTCATAACCAAGGGGTGAAAGACAGTCTTATTATGGATTAAATAATGGTTTAGAGAAAAAAATAAACAAAAGAACAGTAGTAAATAGCCAGGTCTCAGCATGTGAATAAGTTACTAGGGTAGGGAAGTTGCCAATTTTAAGGTGTCATATTGAACCCAGGCATGCAAACTTCTCTGGTGTTTGCTTTTCATTCTAGATTTCACCACCTCTCAGATACCACAGGTTCATATTATCTATTAACCTCCTTGTTCTTCCTGCACCTTTTTAAAGAGTATATTTCCTGATTAAACTGATTTGGCAGTACAGTTACAAAAAGTATGAATCTGACCAAATGTTGAGAGACTGCACCTCATGACCAACTGCTACTTGCAATTTTTTTTAATTTTATATGATATTGTACAGTACAGCTTAGTGTTATGTCATTTATTTGTTGAACACACAATTGAGTGGATCAGCCTTAGTTTGCTCAGGATTCTGGAAACATCTATCTACATTAGATGTGCTCCGAGAAGTAACACGTGCATTGGAACTGCCACTCCCATAATTAAATAACTTTATCTTATTTTCATAATGACTCTCATACTAGTAACATGATACCTATTATTACATGGACTCAATTAATAGTATCTCTATCTAGTCACCAGACTCCTGGCTTGTCTACATTAGGAACGCTACAGTTGTGCTACACTGATGCAGCTGAACCCCTGTAGGACCTCTCGTGAACACGCTCCATGCTGTCAGGAGAGAGCTCTCCCATCAGCATAATAAAACAAACTCCGCAAGAGGCGGTAGCTATGTCAGCAGGAGAAGATCTCCCGCCAATGTTCCCTCTGATTTTTAACAGGCTGTGTGTGCAAAAAATTTCTGCTGGGCCGCCGCCAAAGCAAAAACAAAAAGCTGAAGCCGGAGTGAGCGCGGTGTTTCGCCATGTGCACGGGGTTTATGACCTGTATTCACATGCACACACATGCAGCTTAGAGGGAACAGTGTCTCCCGCCGACATAGCACTGTGCACATTGGTGCTTAGGTTGATGTAACTTACATCACAGAGCAGTGTAGCTTATTCACACTCCTGAGCAACAGAAGTTATACTGACATAAACTGTAGATAAGCCCTCGGTGTGAAATGAAACAAACTTAAAACAGAAACCTTGTGGTCCACAGGTGTTAGCTCTGCCATTTGAGACACCCATGGTGAAATCTTCATCAGCTGTGCTAAACTTGTCCACGATGACATCATGGCTGCTCCCCTGCTTTGTCCAGCTCCATTTTTATCAACCCATGCTCTGGGGAGGATTTTATTTCCTCCCTCTTCTATAGTTTAATAAATATCACAATTAAATCATTTTCCTTACATACAATCAAAGCCCTAACCTTATTTTTTTAAGCTTTGTTTTTTGATAGGTGTTTGGATATGGTGGTGACACCCTGGCACCCCCCCTTATTCACCACTGTCATAATTAGGATCTGTTTTGCACAAAGTAGGCCTTGTGAGATATCATTCTAAAAATCTTGATCTGCAAGACATTGATATCTCGTTGGATTGTATGTGCTATTATCGTATGTGAAGTTATGAAGTTTAGCTCTGTATGTGTTACTGAAACACATTGTGGGGTTGAAAACATCTAAAAGAAACCTTTCAGGTACAACAGTAAAAAGGCCAAACAATGTTAATGGCTTATTGAGGAAATGCACACAAGCACAAGGATTAACCCAGGAACTGTGTACAGTAGAAAACTCTCAGAGGTAGCACTCCACAATGGGAACTGTTTGACCCAGGTCACAGCAAAAGAGCTTTCCAGCACATGGGAAGAAGATATAAAAGGGGGGAAATGACATCATGATAGTACCTCATGCTCACTACCACAACACACTTGGAAACACCTGGGGAACAAAGACTGAACAGGTGGAAGGCTAAAGGGATATCTAGCATGTGTATGAAAACCTGGGAAACCCAAAGCAAAGGCAGCTTGTGCCTTAAGAATTTGCCAGCTTGTTTATCACTCAGGGTGAGAATTCGTTAATTAATCTAGTATGTTAAGCTCAGTTTGTGGTTTTGTATATTTACTAGGTAATCTGCTTTGATCTGTTTTCTATCACTTAAAATCTATCCTTTAGTAGTTAATACACTTATTTTATGTTTTAATCCAAACCAGTGTGTGTTTGACTAAGGTGTCTGGGGAAAATCTCTGCTTGGTTACCACAAGTGTGCATGGTCCTCTTTACATGGAGGGAGAGGCAGACGGGTGTTAAACCCACATACTGGCCAGATTTGGTTAGACCAGGACTGTACTACTTGGTGTCCTAGACTGGGAGTTAGAGAGCCTGAATGTAACTGCAGCTGGGTGTGTCCCTACCTGTGTGAATGCTGGTGAAAGTGCAAGCTTGAAGGGCTTTGCAGCTTGTCACAGCAGCACATTATGAGAGGGAGCCGCAGCTGGTTGGTCAGAGAGCTCAGTGTTATTCCAGTTCCAGGTGGCACCCCTGGGGAAACCTGTCACAATGGTTACAGAAGACAGCACATTTATCTTATACTAAATATTTTTAAAAGTCATAACTTCTAGAGTTAACATTGTTTACAAGCAAAATCTTAAGAATTGCAGCCTAACTGAAACATCAACCCTTCTCATATAAACTAACATAAGTTAAATTGTTTTGTTTTTTAAGATGCTTAGCTATTCTGTAAAAAGGGTTTCTTAATAGAGGATCATTGTAGTTAGAGAAATTATCTGGAAAAAAAAGATATGGCATATCCATTATTTTGCTCTTTCAAACATTTTCTTTTTCCTAAATTTCACAGTAAGATAAAAATGAGAACAAATTGTTTCTAGCAAGAGCATGTAATGGATAATATATACTTCCAGAAATCAGAATCCAAAAGGTTTTAACAGAAATAAAAAGGACTCAAACTGAACATATATACAATCTGAGGGAAGTGATAGGAATCAAAACATGGACCTTGATCTAAATTTCACAGTGGAATTTATATCTATATTAGGATACATCTGAACTCCAAATTTAAACATCACTAATTTTTTGAGGCAGAGAGGAACATTCTATACATAGGTCTGAATCTCAGGTTTGTGATTCAGAGTCATTTCTCTGATATGAGTAGTTCATAGTCAAGTTGGAAGGGCATATTGAGTGGGGACCCACAGGGATAAGTTCTGGGTCTGGTTCTGGTCAATATCTTCATCAGTGATTTAGATAATGGCATAAAGAGTACACTTATAAAGTTTGTGGATGCTACCAAGATGAGAGGGGTTGCAAGTTCTTTGGAGGACAGGATTAAAATTCATAATGAGCTGGACAAACTGGAGAAATGGTATGCAGTAAACAGGATGAAATTCAATAAGGACAAGTGCAAAGTACTCCACTTAAGGAGGAATGATCAGTTGCACACATACAAAACGAGAAATGACTGCCTAGGAAGGAGTACTGCAGAAAGGGATCTGGGGGTCATAGTGGATCACAAATTAAAAATGAGTCAACACTGTAACACTGTTGCAAAAAAACCCCAAAAAACATCTTTCTGGTATATTAGCAGGAGTGTTGTAAGCAAGACATGAGAAGTAATTCTTCCACTCTACTCCATGCTAATTCGGCCTCAACTGGAGCATTGTGTCTATTTCTGGGTGCCATATTTCAAGGAAGATGTGGATAAATTGGAGAAAGTCCAGAAGAGTGCAACAAAAATGATTAAAGGTCTAGAAAACATGACTTATGAGGGAAGATTGAAAAAAATGGGTTTGTTTAGTCTGAAGAAGAGAAGACTGAGAGAGGACATGATAACAGTTTTCAAATACATAAAAGGTTGTTACAAGAAGAATGGAGAAAAAATATTGTTCTTAACCTCTGAAGATAGGACAAGAGGTAATGGGCTTAAATTGCAGCAAGGGCAGTTTAGGCTGAACATTAGGAAAAACTTCCTGTCAGAGTTGTTAAGCACAGGAATAAATTGCCTATGGAAGCTGTTTAAGCTCCATCATGGGAGATTTTTAAGAGCAGGATAGACAAACACCTGTCAGGGATGGTCTAGATAATACTTAGTCCTTCCATAAGCACAGGAGGCTGGACTAGATGACATCTTGAGGTCCCTTACAGTCCTAGGATTCTATGATCATAAGGTTGGTCTGGAAACTTGAAATTCTACTGTGGAGTAAAACAGGTTGGTCAATTTTTATATCCCCTTAAGGCCAACCAAAATTATTTGGATTAATATTCCCTTACCAGCATGCCATCTTTTCCACATGCAAACTGTATCCACCGGAAAAAGAACCAAATTGAAATGGAACACTGAATCCTAAGGAAGATACAAGTGAAAACCCTGTAAATCAGCATTTTGTGAATTGTTAATATAATGACCTATATTCCTTCCTTTTAATATGAAAAGATATTTCAGTAATTGGAAAGTAAAGCATCATCTGAACTTATATAGCAAATGCTTACATGGCTTTATAATAGAATTAAAAGACCAGTTCAATTATAGAAGCTGCTTCTACTAACAAAGACTTATTTTCATACTCATAACATGAGATTTTATAAGGCTACTGAAAGATCTTTAAAGATCTTTTACAATTAAATTAATAATTTTGAAAACTGCTTTAATATTCTAAGCCAGGGGATCCCAAACTTTGTTCGAGGCTTGTTCAGGGTAAGCCCCTGGCGGGCCGCAAGACACTTTGTTTACCTAAGTGTCCACAGGTATGGCCACTCGCAGCGGCCGCAGTTTGCCATTCCCGGCCAATGGGAGCTGCAGGAAGTGGTGGCCCGGCCCCTGTTCTAGGCTGTCTCCAAAATAACTGCAATGAATCTTTTATCTTTAGTCATAGCTCTGAAGAACTAGAACTGATCTTGAGATGTCAAAGGATTTTGCTTGTATTTCCATGGATGGCAGGCTCAGTAGACCTAATGCAGCTCACTCTGCATGCAGTAGGTGTTGGATTAGGCCCAGTGTTCAGGTTCTTTTTTTTTTTTCTTTTTCCCAAGTAAAAAACCCACTCACTTACTTTCAACCTCAATGTCTTTTGTTTTTGATTATAGATTCAGGTCAAATATTTCCATTACAATAATCTAGTTTGGCCGCTGGCATAACATAGGCTGTAGAATTCTACCAAGTGGCCTCTGCATCAAGCAAGAAGGAACAAAAGCTCTCCATGAGAAAAAAAAAATCAGTGAGTGAGTAACTCTGTAGCAGTCTACTTAATAATTACAGAATCTTTTTGACACTGACTTTCAGGCTACACAAAATTCAACATTTTAGCTCTCTCATGGATTTTCCTTTCTTTGCTTCTACTGGAGTGAACTTGAGAGGGTTGAGCTTGCAGCATATATTGAAGTATATAGTACTGTGGATAGAAATGCTCTGGACTTCCTCCTTCTCCCTAAAGCAATGGAGTACAGTTGTTTTCCCATAACACTTATGAGGTTAACTGCACTGGAAGAAGATTCACCACCAGGATAGGTCAGACAGTAGTACTGCCTTTTATCTCCCCTCAGCAATTTGCTATGAAGAGCAACTTAAATTTACTGTGGAGGCTCGATAGCCATCCTGATGGTAGAAACTGCTGAGGAAGAATTCTGAATTACGGATGGGCAGGCCAGCTCACTTAGTGGGCTGACATGGCTAACTCTGTACCCTCCCATAAAATGGGGGGTGAACTCATCTTGCTATGCCCTGACAATCCAAAACTACAGGCCTGCAGGCCAATGTCAGAAAGGAAAATGGATCAGACAAGTTCTTGTTTGAATTACATTCACCTTGGTTTTTGTGCTTGAGGTGTAAAATGAATTTAATATCTCCTGCAGGGGATATTTTTTCAGGGGAGGGAAAAATACAAAATCAAATATGTATAAAATGGAATTAAATAAGTAATGCAAAATGATTATGAACCAAACAAACAGAACTTCAATCAGCAGGCAAAATGTAGAGGTCCTTACTCTTTTTAAAAAACATATATTATTCAGTCTTTACTAAGAAAAATTCCCACTTTGGTAGAGTAAGAATAAGTAAAAACTGAGAGCCCATTCTCCTTTCCATAGGAAAGAGAGAAAAAAAGAGGGATAAAAAGCCAGGAAAGATTAATATAATGGAGCTCAGAGTTCCCCCAGCAGTGTTTCTTCACAGGGAAAGGGCTTTGGGAGTCATGGAGTTTGGAGAGAGTGAGCACTCCAGCCATGTAGATCCTTCAGAAAGTGTCAAAGATGGAGTCAAAGGTCCTAGGTACATGGAGGTGAGAATCATCCTCAGGGATATGCCCCCATCACTTACAGATATTGGCAGGTCCTCCTGTAGGTTTATGCAGTAGGACCTGCCGAGGGGACCCACATAGAATTAATCCCGTTCCAGGAAGTAATTCCACATAGAAACCTGGTGGGTCTGCAGGGTCAGGGGGCAAATCTCGTACCTCTTACGTCATCTCTTTCTGCTCTTAACTCTGCTCTTAAAATCCCACATTCTGAGGATAATCTGGCAGGGGAGCATTCCATCTGAGGGTGTACTTGAAGGGGACATTGTAGTTCTGGGAAAGGACCTCTGGATTGGGCCCATCATTTCTGAAACATCTGACATTTTGGCTGTGACAAATGATGGTGTCTTTAGATGCCTTGAAGATAAAAGGCTCTCCAGACTCCTCAGGGACTATTTAACACTCTGAAATGGCTTTCTTTGCTTTGAAAAAAGAAGAGTGTAATCCAGGTAGAATCCAGTGTTAGGACCATTATACTTTAGATTCTCAGTTCTTTTAACAGCCTTAAGGATGGAATGCCTCCCTTCTAGAACTAACAGGACAGCTCCGAGATAGAGCAAAAGTAGTTTGTTTCACAGGTGGTAAAGATTCATGCAAAATATGCAGCCTACATTTTCCTTCACTTCATTCCACCCTGTTATGCCTAGCTTTGGACCCCCTAAATAATCCCCCTCCATCCTGAAGGTCAAATGAAGGGTATGCTAGCAAGGGTAAATTAAAAAGCATGGGAGGGGGATAAAGAGGAGACAGTCATGCCAACTTCAGCCTGCTACACACAGGAAGACAAGCCACAGTAGAAAGTAACATAAGATAAATCCCTATCTTATTTACAAAACAGAAAATATCCACATAGTATGTCCTAATGTCGCTCTCTCAGTTACCACAATCTTATCTACCCTCCATTAAGTATGTATTTAGAAAATCATTTCAATACTGATTGTGTTGTGCCTAGGTGAAGAACATGTCTGAATACAAGGAACTTTGAATAACTCACAGATGTTGAAACAAATTATAATCCCTCTTTTCACTTGCTATTTCAGTCAAGAGTTTGCTGCTGCCATCAGGTCCACTGATGAGATGCTTATCAGTCATAATAACAAATGGTATATGGGTGCATATGTTTGAGAGTCAGGGGGCAAGGGGGACTTAAAATAGTGAAAAGATATGACATTTGTGTGACGCTGGATCTATAGACATGTTTGTTTTGTGAGGGTTTAAGCCTCTAGGTCCATGATTAGGGTATCTAGGTGCTACAGTAATACAAATGATAAATAATATGGTCTCGGGTATGCTGGATTACAATACAGGAGACTCTCATTTTCTTTGTTAGGATTAAGTGGATATATTCAATCTGTGAGAAAAGCTAATTGTAATGTTAATTCACTTATTTATTTGGATCTTTGTAACTCGCCATTCAATTTTCTGGAGAGCCCTGAAAATCTTTTTAAAATTCACCTGTAAACAAACAGACCCATCAACTACCCCAAGATCAAATCAAATAACCATGCAGCATCATATATTAGATTCTCCAGAAAATCCCTGGGAGTCCCACACCACCCTTCCCCATCAACTACATCCTTTTGAGGAAGAAAGAAAACATGGGTTTTTAATTATATTCTGAATGCTAACAAACTCAGACTCTAATGTAATTTATATTTCTTGAATGCTTTATTCATGAAAAATACCCAAAGATTGCTTTAGATTAGAAATGGGTGAAGACGAAGTTAAAAGAGTGAAGAGGAAGTTAAAAAAGCTAATTAAAAACATAGGAAATGATTGTAAGAAGGAGGAAAATAAAAAAAAGTCAAGACAGATGTTCCAAAGCTGCCCTCATGTTTTTATTTAATTCAATAAATAAATGCATAACTTGACAAAGTAGAAACACAGGAATAATAACTAGTATGTAGGCATTAAAGTGGAATAGCTATGCCTTTCCATTGTCTTGGGGCACGATGGGTGGAAATCCAATGAATGTCTCCAAAAGATAAACACCCTTTACACCTGCATCCCTAAATAAACTTGAAATGCTCTTGAGTGATGGAGCCTGCTCCCAGTTCAGACAGGGAAGTGGTCCTCTGCAAGGAACCATGTAATAACGTATAAGGCATCAGGCAGCCATACAGTAAGACTACCCTTTTTCAGGGAATATATAACAATCAGACTCAGTGGAATGGGACTTGGGGATGTGTTTTTCCTCCCCTCAGAGATTTTACATGTTTTCCAAAGGTAATTAGCCATATTAATAGTCTTGAAGATTGGATAGATCCTGATTGTGCTTAACTTTATACACGTGATTAGTTTCAAAGGGACTAGCAGATTTGCAGCCATAAACTATATTTTGAAATTGCCACCCCAGTCCTTTCCAAGCCAGCAAATACTGTCACTGAGACTTTCTGCTCCATTAGGATCTTAAGGAAACCATATGGTTTCTAACGGTCAGCTACATATTCAATCTTCTATTCCCCTATGCCTCCATTTCTTTCCTTTCACTCATTAGTGCACACACCATTCAAGACTGTCAAAAGTTAAGAGCATTTTTAAAAAAAAAGAGAAACTTCTTTAAATTTGAGAGTCCCGTGACAAAGAGACAACCTTACTTGTAACAAGTTTAGCTCAGTGAACACTTGCAATAGTACCTCGGAAAATGATGCATGCAGCCTGAGTTCCAATGCTTGGAATCCCCTGGAATTACTGCACAACTTCTCATTTTCCATGAATATAGACAATGAAAAAAAATCTGTCAAATAAAAACATGCCATAAAGCCAGAAAAATCAGGCTGTGCACTCTCTCTATCTCTCCAGGTAGCTGCTTCTGACACGAAGTAAAACAACAAGGAAGACCTTGTTACATGCATTGTACTTTTAATGGTGATTCTATAGACACTTGCCAAGCAATTTAAAGTGTCTGTCAAGTGATTGTCAGCCAAAGGAAGAAAGATAGAAACCTTGGGATTTGAGCCTTAAAGCTTTTATTTAGAAGGCAAACATCTGCTGAAATGAGGGAACAAAATCAGCCAGGGGAAAAAATTGGTTAACAACAAATCATGCTGGCATGTGGTTTCTCTACAGTGCTAATTACACAGTAGGAGAGTTTGCCCACATCCCCCTTTTATGTAGGATAGGAAATGTCATTGGGAGACAACTCTGAAACGTTGAAGTAAAAATAATCTTAATTATTGTCAAATAATTCTGTATCATTGTGGAATTATCTTTTCCCCCCAATGTATTTACAATGTATGTAATAATTGATTTTGCCAGTTGTTTAGAATTAGTAATATATGTTGCTGTTGGAGATTCGAGTCAGTGCTGATAGAAAATTGTTCCAAAACAGGGCTGAGAAAATCCTTCTTGCACATATCATCATATATACATTAAAAAGATAAATAATTGGATAGTCACATTCTGGTCCATTTTGTTGAACTACAACTCCCTTACAATAATTGCAGTTTGTGCCTTGGGGGGCTGCCATTGTATGTTATGTGGAAAATGTCCACCATGTACCACTGCTGCAAACACATTGTTTGGTGCCAGCATTTTTCTTGTTTGTTTGTGCAGACCATTATGTAGTTCTCCAGAGTCAGTCCTTTTTAAATTAGAGCAAGGGCAGCAAATGACTTGAAGGGAGTCAGGGAGAGGATCATGCATAGGAGTTTTATTGAATGAAGTCAAACATACGTGAAGGTACATAGGACCTGATCCTATAAACACTTATGAATGCGCTTAACTTCAAGCATGTAAGTAGCACCACTGATTTAAAAACAAAAATTGAACATATTGAACACCTACATTTTAATATTAAAGAGTATCAATGACCAGCATGTGTTCCTCACTCCCATTTCAACACTCGGTGTGATTTTAGGATCCAATAGTCTCATAAATTCTTATTAGGGGTTAATGTGTACTAGAGGAGCCTCTGCACTTTATTGGGAGTGTTTCAGTTGGGAAGATCCTGTGTGCGGCAAGCTAGTCTTAGAGACTGTTTTTTTAAGGTTTGAGTATTTGCAAATGACCATGGCTATAAAAATATTGATGGGAATCACTGGAAAGCTGGGACTTCTTGCTTCCAAATGGTATTTGGAATTAGTTTACCTCCCTGGTGGTTCAGAAGATATCAGTCCTTAAAATAGTCACTTGTCCTTCAGACAAAAATAAAATAAAATAAAATCATGATAATAATAATAATAATAATAAACCCTGGCCATTTGCAGAGTTATTTCATCTTTCCAAGCATCATGACTGGGGTATTCTGCTCTAAGTACATGTGGATTAAAAAACACGTTGGAATCCCTATTTAAGAAGGAATTACAGTAATCAAGTCTAATGTTATCAGTTCAAGTAGCTCTCTCATTATCTTTGTGTGTAATATCCTGGTTCCCTAATGGATAAGTCACTGGTCTCTTAAACCACAGACTGTGGGTTTGAATACCATCTGGCATCACTGATTTATGAAATTCTATGGCCGATGAAATGCAGGAGAGCAGAGTAGATGATGATAGTGGCCCTTCTGGCTTTAAAATCTCTGGATATACCTGAAATGCCTGTTTAGTAGAGTGCAACTGCCCTTAAAATAATGCTTAATATCTTAACATTTGTAGGCCACAATATAAAATTCAGTGTTTGAGAAAAATGATTCCTTCTTTTTCAATTTTACATTATCAGATTATGGTGTTAGGATCTTGAATTTTAGGCCAAATGTATTGTGTGTAACCCTACTGTGTATTTTAATGATACCATTGGACCTCTATTATACTTCTGGAAAGATGACAGAAATAAAGTTAATTATATCTATCCTACCGTTTGTGTGTACATAATCCAGTCATTTCCCAAATCTTGTTCTTAAACAATTAGACAATTAAAAATAACATGTTGATTCATAAAAGTTTCATTTTTCATTACAGAGAAAAGTTGAATGTGGGGTGCTAACAAAGGGAATTGAAAAACTAAGTGAATCTTTCCCGTTACCTATGTGTGAAACACATGTTCTGCACTTGAACATATCCCTGATTATAATGATTCTTGTAGTTAAATATATTAACAGGATTTTGTAGCTATTGTTACCAACATATTAACAAAAAGCAACATAATAAAAATCAGTAATGTGTGACGTGAACAGAACCTAAAGTTATTTTCAATAAGGTTGATTTAAAGAACTTGATTAGAATAGAACTGGGATGGGCTCGTCAGTAGAGGTTCTGAGCACCTAGTGGAATTAGATCCTTAGGACAGAATATTGAAGGCATTACTCAGCACTGATAACTGATAACTCAAACTGATAACTCATGTGTGAGGAAAGCATGATATAAGCTAATCAGAAAAAAAATCTGCTGAAAATTTCACTGAAAGTAGCAGGTAGCTGGATTTTTAGAACCCCTCCTCCCCAGTTTTGGGGAAAAAGGGTATTCTGAAATGCTTCCATGATGCCTCATGGGAGTTGTAATTTAGATGCCTAGAGCCCCTATTCTCTTTTATGAGCTGCGCTCCCTGGACTACTCCTCTCATAATGAGCCACCGTCTGCCCTCTTTCTAAGCCACCATGGTGAATCATAGGAATCCTTGACCATAATGCCCCATGGAACCTGCCTTCAAACTATAATACCCATGAGGCCCCACAGCACCATTTCTAAGTCAAAAATTGGACATTTTTTTTTCAGTTATCAGGTTATCAGCCCAAAACAAAACTTTTCAAGTGTTTGGGTTTTCAATGAAAAATTGAGTTTTTCCATGGAGTGTAGACACTTCTCATAAAAAGAAAATAATTTAATAAAAACCCTCAGTTTTCCATCAAAAATAGTTGTAACTGAAAATTTTCAACCAGCCTTATGAATAAGTGTAATGGAGTCCCCAGGCGATGCTCTGGAACTGCTCCCTACGAAGCCAGTCAGGACTCTGGGGAAGTCTCCCCTCTGGGAGCAGCCTGTCTGCAGGGCAAAAAGCTCACACAGCTTCTACTTTCCTGGGTCTGTCCTCGGACCATTCAGCATCCTCTGCCCCTCTGTGCACTTCCCACAGCGAGTCCGCTCAGGCGGGGTCCTGGGAAAGCCAGAGGGTCCTGCACCCCAACTTCGCAGTCAGACTTGACTCTCAGCCAGCCAGTAAAACAGAAGGTTTATTAGACGACAGGAACACTGTCTAAAATAGAGCTTGTAGGTGCAGAGAACAGGACCCCTCAGCCAGGTCCATTTTGGGGGCAGTGAGCCAGACAACCATGTCTGCTCTTCACTCTATGTCCCCAGCCAGCCCCAAACTGACTCTCCCTCCAGCTCCTCCTCCTCTGGGCTTTGTCCCTTTCCCAGGCCAGGAGGTCACCTGATTCCTTTGTTCTCCAACCCCTTTAGCTCTCACCTTGCAGGGGGGAAGGGCCCAGGCCATCAGTTGCCAGGAAACAGGGTGTTGGCCATCCTCTGTGTCCAGACCCCTGCACACACCTGCCCTCTAGGGCTCTGCAACGATCACACACCCTTATCCCACCACCTAGATACTTAAGAACTGCATAGGGGAAACTGAGGCACCCCCACACTATTCAGAGGAAACATTAAGAACAGTCCCGCTTCGTCACAATAAGTCAATTCCAATTCAGAGGTACACAATGCTTCACAGTACTGAGACTGAGGACTTTTGAGGACAGGGATCTGCTTTCATTCCCATTAAAGGGAGTTGCAAAACTCTTGTTAACAACAGTGAGCGCTTTAGCCCTTAATAGAAGATCAAATATACTGTAGGATAAAGTACTATACTTCATGCCGTTTGAAATAATAATAATAATTTAAAAAAACTAACAAAAGTTCCTTCCAGAGCATTTTCTTCAGTGACTCAAAACAAATTAATCAGATAAAGCCAAGCAGAATGAAAATCAGTATCAGAAAATTTCCTACAGCTAATAAAATAATAAATTTGCTGTTAATTTTTAGCATGCTAATAATCTCCTGTATAAATTGCCTAGTAACAATGAGTCTTAAATTGTCAGTGTCAACAGAAGAGTCCTAATCAATCAGGAAGACAAATAACTACTGATTGTGGAAGCTCATGTTATCACTGATAAAATAAGCAAACATAATTTACGTTTGAGGCAAAACATATCTGCCTCAATGAGTCTGATTCACATCTCGACATATTAGATACTTAGCATGATCATTCTTTATAATTTAAAGGCTTCTAAAAGCATTCTGTTTGGTTTGGCAGATATTTTAAATGTCATATTTCAAACAAATAATCACCATTTCTGTAGGGCATTATCCTGCTCCAGCATAAGTGAATGGGAATTTTGCCATTTACTTCAATTACAGTAGGATTGATCTCATAAATAGGGCTTAGTTGGGACTAAAGTCATAGTGGAGTATTTGAGGCAGTGCAGAGTTGTATGCTACCCTCTCAGCAGGAACACCTGGAAGAATTGTATTTCAGTGAGGCACAAAGCCTTCCCAACTCTCTGCAGAAAGAAAGGGGAAGCATGTCCATGCTACACCCATTTAGGCCCCTCTTTGGTCATGCCTCCTCCCTCCCCTTCTACCAGGTGGCCAACACCCAGAGGACATAAGTCAAGAGCAGTCCTGATTGGGTAAGCACAAGGCTTGCAAGGTTAGCTGGGTGGGTGAAATGCACTAAGAAAGAGGTTGGCCACAGCATGTCACATATTGTAATGTGCACTTGTAGGTGCCAACAATATGCTCAGTGCTGTACAAGTTACAAAACGAAGACAGTGTCTGCCTCAAAGAGTTTACAATCTAAAACAACTGACCTGGAGAAGATATTTCACACTGAGAACTTCAGAGCAAGTTATCTTGGAAGTTTTACATATCTATATCTAAAAAATAGATAAGAAGAATATGATTTGGAAATTAAGTATGTAATGCCAAATTCCTAGGTAAGGAATTGGCATTGGGGATTGAACTGGGGGAATCAGTAAAGCTTAGTATATGAGCCTCCACTGTCTGAGCTAAAAGGCCCAGCTTTCTTAGTAAAGGCTTTAGCAGGCTCATTCATCTCTATTTGGCCAAGCCCCCACTAGAGGGGGGACAGAGTGCCACACCAAGCAGGCATGGCTTACATACTCCCACAGCCAGGGAAGCAAGTACCACACTTCAGAGGCTTCCCTATTCATTTCTCCATAAAGGCCACCATGCTTTTAAGATAGAGCTGTTCTGCAGGGGAAATGTTGGAGAGGGGATTCTCACCCTTTTCCACAGCTCCCAGTACAGGCCCAATGTCCAAGTCTTTCCATTGAGCTTTTCTCAATTCACTCAGTATTAACTGGGGAAATGTTGAGTTGTTTAAACAAAAGTTTTACATAAATTGTAAGTACAGCCATGTCAGAAAATCCAAGTGTGTGGGCGTATTTTTTCCTTACATAAGAGGCTGCAGTTTTCCTAGTACAGTCTTGTATATGACATGAAACACAAGAAAAGGTATTTTTTTATCTACTCAGATTCCTTCTCAAGTAGATTGTGAGGGTGATGGGCCAATGCATCTGCACTGGTTTGACCAGGACAGTATTTCAGTATAAAGTCATAAACAACTAAGGCAGCCATCCATCCTGCAGTGTCCAGTTTAGCCATGGTCTGAACATAAGTAAGTGGGCTATTGTCAGTTTATACTTCAAAGGTTGCTCATCATAGATAACCATGCAGTTTGTCCACAACAGCCCATTTGAGAGGTAAAAATTCAAGTATGTGCAATGGATAGTGTCTTTCAGATGCACTCAGACCTCAACTGACAAAGGCCACAGCTTTCCATTGATTTCCTTGTTCCTGAAAGAGATCAGTCCACAGTCCATCAACAATAGCATATACATGGAATTTATAAGGCTTGGAATGATCTGCAAAAGTTAACATTGATGCAGTGGTGAGTTTCTCAGTAAGGGCACAGAAAGTGTTGGTGCATTCCTCAATCCGATGGTCCCCAAAGGGTTCATTCACCTTGAAATACCTCTCTGGAGGACTTGTACCTTTATGCCAGGGTGATCCCTTCCACATTGTGGGATATCCCCTTGATAAATTGGTAAGCAGTCCCACAATGGAAGATTAACATTTTTTATGACTCGGTGGAAATATCTGCAAAATCCTAGGAGAAAGATTGTAAAGCTTTCTTTTGGTGTAGGCCAGGTGGTTAATGCCTTGATCTTCTTCGGGTCAGTCACCACACCTTCTGCTGACACAATATGGCCTACATATTTTACTCTGTTTTGACAAAATTAACATTTATCAAGCAACAATTTCAACCCATTAGCTTCCAAGTGGTCCAACACTTTCATCTGTGGAGCTTCATGCTCTTCCAAAATTTGGTAAATTATGATCAAGTCATTCAAATACACAAACACTTCTAACAGATTCACATGCTCCACTATCTTCTCCATTCAATGCTGGAACATAGCAGGAGCTCATGGGATAACTTTGGGCAGCCTTCCAAACTGATAGAATCCCAAAGGGAAAATGAAAGCCATTTTCTTTGTCTTCATTGATCATCTGGATGGGGTATTAACCTCTTTGTAAATATAAAATGGAGAACCATCTGCTTCCTACTAGGCAGGCAAAGTATCATCCACCCTCAGTATGGTAGATTGTGTGGGATGTTCTTTCATTCAGAGTAGAGTAGTCCATGCACACAGTGACATTGTTCTTCCACACCACCACTATGATGCACAGGAGCTACGGGATTCAGAAATTATTTTGGCCCCTATAAATTCTTGAATATGTTTTCTCACATCCTTAATGTCTGCAGACATCAATATTCAAGACCTGTCCCTATATTCATTTGTCAAATGAATGGTATGTTCTACATTAATGGTGCACCCCAAATCCATTCTTCAGTGGACAAACACATTAGATCTCTCACTTAGCTTCTGTTACAATTGGTCTTTCCAATGGGGAGGTGCAGGAGAACCACTGAAATTAAAGAAAAGGAGTACTTGTGGCACCTTAGAGACTATCAATTTTATTTGAGCATAAGCTTTCATGAGCTACAGCTCACTTCATAGGATGCATTCAGTGGAAAATACAGTGGGGAGATTTATATACACAGAGAACATGAAACAATGGGTGTTACCATACACACTGTAAGGAGAGTGATCAGGTAAGGTGAGCTATTACCAGCAGGACAGCGGGGGCGGGGATGGGGAGGGGGACCTTTTGTAGTGATAATCAAGGTGGGCCATTTCCAGCAGTTGACAAGAACGTCTGACTGTTCCTCAAGTTGAATACAACATGCAGTTCTGGTCACCCCATCTCAAAAAATATATATTTGAATTGGAAAAGGTATGGAGAAGGGCAACAAACATTATTAGAGGTGTAGAACAGTTTTTATATGAAGAGAGATGAAAAAGACTGACTTTTCAACTTGGAAAAGAGACAACAAACAGGGGATGCGACAGAGGTCTATAAAATCACGGTGAATAAGGAAGTGTTATTTATTCCTTCACATAACACAAAAACCAAGGGTCACACAATGCAATTAATGGGCAGCAGTTTTAAACAAACAAAAAGTAGTACTTTTTACTTTTTCTATTTCCAGGATTTTTCCTGTCACAGTGTGTCAAGTCCTCCCCCACTCTGAACGCTAGGGTACAGATGTGGGGACTTGCATGAAAACCTCCTAAGCTTATCTTTACCAGCTTAGGTCAAAAAGTTCCCCAAGGTAGAAAATATTCCACCCTTTGTCCTTGGACTGGCCGCTACCACCGCCAGACAAATACTGGTTACTGGGGAAGAGCTGTTTGGAAACATCTTTCCCCCCAAATACTTCCCAAAACCTTGCACCCCACTTCCTGGACAAGGTTTGGCAAGCCTCACCAATTTGCCTAGGTGACTACAGACCCAGACCCTTGGATCTTAAGAACAATGAACAATCCTCCCAACACTTGCACCCCCCCCCTTTCCTGGGAAATGTTGGATAAAAAGCCTCACCAATTTGCATAGGTGACCACAGACCCAAACCCTTGGATCTGAGAACAATGAAAAAGCATTCAGTTTTCTTACAAGAAGACTCTTAATAGAAATAGGAGTAAATAGAAGTAAAGAAATCCCCTCTGTAAAATCAGGATAGTAGATACCTTACAGGGTAATTAGATTCAAAACATAGAGAATCCCTCTAGGCAAAAACTTAAGTTACAAAAAAGATACACAGACAGAAATAGTTATTCTATTCAGCACAATTCTTTTCTCAGCCATTTAAAGAAATCATAATCTAACACGTACCTAGCTAGATTACTTACTAAAAGTTCTAAGACTCCATTCCTGGTCTACCCCCGGCAAAGGCAGCATAAAGACAGAGCCACAGACCCTTTGTTCCTCTCCCTCCTCCCAGCTTTTGAAAGTATCTTGTCTCCTCATTGGTCATTTTGGTCAGGTGCCAGCGAGGTTACCTTTAGCTTCTTAACCCTTTACAGGTGAGAGGAGCTTTCCCCGGGCCAGGAGGGATTTCAAAGGGGTTTACCCTTCCCTTTATATTTATGACACAGTGTATTTGTAGTCAGGAGGGAGAACAATTATTCTTGTTAACCTCTGATGACAGGGCAAGAAAAAAAGGTCTTAAATTGCAGCAAGGTTTAGTCTGGACATTAGGACAAACTTCCTAACTGTCAGGGTAGCTAAGCAATGGAATAAATTGCCTAGGAAGATTGTGGAATCTTTGTCATTGGGGGTTTTTAAGAGCAGGTTAGACAATCACCCATCAGGGATGGTCTAGATAATACTTAGTCCTGCCTTGAATGCAGGGGATTGGTCTAGAAGACCTCTTGAGGTCTCTTCCAGTCCTATGATTCTATTAATCCTTAGACAACATACCATCAACCTGTGGAACTCAATGCCAGGGTATTATGTGAAGGCCAAAACTATAATGGGGTTAAAAAAAGAATTAGATGAACCTATCCTCCATGAACTTATCTATGTCTTCAGCCAAGATAGTCAGGGATGCAACTCCATGCTCTGAGTGTCCTTAGCCTTCAAATGCCAGAAGTTGGGAGGGAAAAATAGGGGATGGATCACTTAGAATCATAGAATATAGGGTTGGAAGGGACCTCAGGAGGTCATCTACTCCAACCCCTTGCTCAAAACAGGACCAATCCCCAATTAAATCATCCCAGCCAGGACTTTGTCAAGCCTGACCTTAAAAACTTCTAAGGAAGGAGATTCTACCACCTCCCTAGGTAACGCATTCCAGTGTTTCACCACCCTCCCAGTGAAAAAGTTTTTCCTAATATCCAATCTAAACCTCCCCCACTGCAACTTGAGACCATTACTCCTTGTCCTGTCCTCTTCTACCACTGAGAATAGTCTAGAACCATCGTCTTTGGAACCACCTCTCAGGTAGTTGAAAGCAGCTATCAAATCCCCCCTCATTCTTCTCTTCTGCAGACTAAACAACCCCAGTTCCCTCAGCCTCTCCTCATAAGTCATGTGTTCCAGACCCCTAATCATTTTTGTTGCCCTTTGCTGGACTCTCTCCAATTTCTCCACATCCTTCTTGTAATGCGGGGCCCAAAACTGGACACAGTACTCCAGATGAGTCCTCACCAATGTCGAATAGAGGGGAACGATCACGTCCTTCGAACTGCTGGCTATGCCCCTACTTATACATCCCAAAATGCCATTGGCCTTCTTGGCAACAAGGGCACACTGTTGACTCATATCCAGCTTCTCGTCCACTGTCACCCCTAGGTCCTTTTCCGCAGAACTGCTGCAGAGCCATTCGGTCCCTAGTCTGTAGCAGTGCATTGGGTTCTTCCATCCTAAGTGCAGGACCCTGCACTTATCCTTATTGAACCTCATCAGATTTCTTTTGGCCCAATCCTCCAATTTGTCTAGGTCCCTCTGTATCCTATCCCTGCCCTCCAGCGTATCTACCACTCCTCCTAGTTTAGTATCATCCGCAAATTTGCTGAGGGTGCAATCCACACCATCCTCCAGATCATTTATGAAGATATTGAACAAAACCGGCCCCAGGACCGACCCCTGGGGCACTCCACTTGACACCGGCTGCCAACTAGACATGCAGCCATTGATCACTACCCGTTGAGCCCGACAATCTAGCCAACTTTCTACCCTCCTTATAGTGCATTCATCCAGCCCATACTTCTTTAACTTGCTGACAAGAATACTGCAGGAGACCATGTCAGAAGCTTTGCTAAAGTCAAGAAGCAATACATCCACTGCTTTCCCTTCATCCACAGAATCAGTAATCTCATCATAGAAGGTGATTAGATTAGTCAGGCATGACCTTCCCTTGGTGAATCCATGCTGACTGTTCCTTATCACTTTCCTCTTGTGTAAGTGCTTCAGGATTGATTCCTTGAGGACCTGCTCCATGATTTTTCTGGGGACTGAGGTGAGGCTGACTGGCTTGTAGTTCCCAGGATCCTCCTTCTTCCCTTTTTTAAAGATTGGCACTACATTAGCCTTTTTCCAGTCATCCGGGGCTTCGATTAATGATTGCCTTTTCTGTTCTTTCCCTCCCTAGCATCTGGCATTGGTCACTGTTTAATACAGGATACTGTGCTAGATGGACCATTGGTCTGACCCAGTATGGCTTTTCTTATGTTCTTAATTACCATGGCTGGGCCTAACAATGCCTCCAGGAAGGGGATCCAGCAAGACCATTCACAAAACACCTTAGCGGAGCTCTGACTGTGATGGATCCCAGTTTGGGACCCGTTGCAGTTTCCTTACAACTACTTTTTTTTGTTTGTGCTAGCATCTCTTCATTCCTTGGGTGGAAATGTTCTCATTCTTACTGCATCAGTGGCAAAATCTTTTGTACATTGGGATGGTCACTCTTGTAAATCCGGATGGTCATCTTCATGGGATCATGGTGGGGTTCCTTTCTCACTAACCAAAAAAAAAAGAGTATTTCCTGAGTTTCAGTTGAAATTGGTGGTGGAGTTTGGCTTGTGGATCACTGAAAAATCTTACGCTTCTTAAGTTCAATAAGCTGTTTGTTCAGGATCTTAAGCTATTGACAGAGGTCTTCAGTGGTTGCCATGTAAGGGCCATTCTTTAAATCAGTGGTTCTCAACCACAGGTACATGTACTCCTGGGGGAGGTCTTCAAGGCGGTACATCAACTCGTCTAGATATTTGCCTAGTGGTACAACAGGTTACATAAAAAGCACTAGGGAAGTCAGTACGAACTAAAATTTCATACAATGACTTTTTATACTGTTCTATATATCAGTGGTTCTCAAACTTTTGTACTGGTGACCCCTTTCACATAGAAAGCCTCTGGGTGTGACCCCTCCTTATAAATTAAAAACACATTTTTATATATTTAACACCATCATAAATGCTGGAGGCAAAGTGGGATTTGGGGTGGAGGCTGACAGCCTGAGACCCCCCATGTAATAACTTTGCAACCCCTGAGGGGCCCTGACCCCCAGTTTGAGAACCCCTGATATATAAAGAAATGTAAGTACAGTAGAACTTAAGAGTTACAAACACTTCGGGAATGGAGGTTGTTCGTAACTCTGAAATGTTCGTAACTCTGAAAAATAAATTATGGTTGTTTTTCAAAAGTTTACAACTGAACATTGACTTAAAACAGCTTTGAAAATTTACTATTCAGAACAAAAATGCTGCTTTACCTTTATTTTTTTGGTAGTTTATGGTTAACACACTACTGTATTGTATTTTCTTTTTCCTTATTTTTTTTTTGTCTCTGCTGCTGCCAGATTGTATACTTCTGGTTCCAAATAAGGTGTGTGGTTGACTGGTCAGTTCGTAACTCTGGTGTTGTAACTGAGGTTCTAGTGTACAATATTTATATTCAAATTTATTTTATAATTATATAGTAAAAATGAGAAAGCAAGCCATTTTTCAGCAATAATGTTCTGTGACACTGCTATATTTTCATGTTTGACGTTAAAAGCAAGTAGTTTTTAAATTAGATGGAAATTGGGGGTACACAAGACAAATCAGACTCCTGAAGGGTACAGTAGTCTGGAAAGGTTGAGAGCCACTGCTTTAAAATGGTAAAAGCAACCATCTTACTCATTAGGATCTTGTTCCTCTCTCAAAAAGCTCTTTTCCTTTTCCCCCTGGACTTCTCACATCAATTTATGGAACCTGGGAAGGTTCTCCAATCTCCCTGCAAGTTTCAGTTTTATGATTAGAAAGTCTTTATAAATGGCACTTTTTATAATCTGTTCCAGTCACACTCAATGTTCAATGCTCCTCTCAGTGCCCTTCTGGTAAAGACATAGCTGAAGAGGTTGCTCCAATCTGTAGAGCCAGGAAGACTGTTTTTACCTGGCTGTTGACAGCAGGATTGAAACTGGGAATAGAGGTCTTCTCCTGTCTCAAGATGACCAAAAACATAATCTAAAGCCAAGATGTAGTCCTCACAAGTGGCCTCAGGCTTCCTGGCTTTTAATGCACAGATTATATTTTCTGCAGACCCGCACAGACTCTCCACTATTCCTCTTTTCAGCAACACTACATTGCTATTTAGTTGATGCCTCCAAGCGTCAGCCATCTTCCCTACAGGAACTAATCAGGTACCCGAGAAGAATTTGAGATTCCTGATAGGGTCCAATTCATCAGTTGCTTTTATTAACCCCACTGTCCCACAGTAAAAAATTATTAGTCCATAGAACTACTGGTAGCCACATAACTACTTCCTATAAAAGTCCTTAATTTGTTCAGAATCTTCCATATTGGAAGAGAAAGTTCAGGGTCTGGAGAAACAAGTATCAACCCTGTGTTGCATAAGAGAAATGGAAGATTTCCTGGACAGACATCAGGATATGCTTCTACGGACACAACGTTCTGAAGATTCAGGCAGGCTGCACAGCGGGACAGAAGGACAGTGAAGAAATTTGGCAGCATGTGACCTCCAGAAGAAGAAAGAGGAGTGTCCATGTACCAGCAATGCAGATACAGGTAAGCAACCATTTTCATGTTCTCTCCAAAGGTACTAATGCAGAGAGTGGACTCGATGATACATCTGAGGGAAGAGAGCAGAAGGAGACTCCACCGATTGGAAGGCATGAGATGCACTGTCCTAGGGATGGGGGTTCCACGACCACCACTCCCAAGAGAAGGAGGCAGGTGGTGGTGGTCGGGGTCTCTCTCCTCAGGGGGACTGAGTCATCTATCTGCCGCCCCAAATGGGAAAACCGAGAAGTCTGCTGCTTGCCATGAGCTAGGATTCACGACGTGATGGAGAGACTGCCAAGACTCATCGAGCCCTCGGATCACTACCCCTTCCTCCTTCTCCACATGGGCACCAATAATACTGCCACAAATGATCTTGAGCAGATCAATGCAAACTACGTGGCTCTGGGAAGAAGGATAAAGGAGTTTGAGGTGCAAGTGGTGTTCTCGTCCATCCTCCCCGTGGAAGGAAAAGGCCTGGGTAGAGTCTGTTGAATCATGGAAGTCGACAAATGGCTATGAAGGTGGTGTTGGAGAGAAGGCTTTGGATTCTTTGACCATGGGATGGTGTTCCAAGAAGGAGGAGTGCTAGGCAGAGTCACGCTCCACATGACAAAGAGAGGGAAGAGCATCTTCGCAAGCAGGTTGGCTAACCTAGTGAGGAGGGCTTTAAACTAGGTTCACTGGGGAAGGAGACCAAAGCCCTGAGGTAAGTGGGGAAGTGGGATACTGGAAGGAAGCACGAGCAGGAGAGCGTGAGAGGGGAGGGCTCCTGCCTCATCCTGAGAAAGAGGGACAATCAGCGAGTTATCTCAAGTGCCTATACAAAAATGCAAGAAGCCAGGGAAGAAGCAGGGAGAAATGGAAGTCCTGGCATGGTCAAGGAATTATGATGTGATTGGAATAACAGAGACTTGGTGGGATAATTCACATGACTGGAGTACTGTCATGGATGGATATAAGCTTTTCAGGAAGGACAGGAAGGGCAGAAAAGGTGGGGGAGTTGCATTGTATGTAAGAGAGAAGTATGACTGCTAAGAGCTCCAGTATGAAACTGCAGAAAAACCTGAGAGCCTCTGGATTAAGTTTAGGAGTGTGAGCAACAAGGGTGATGTCGTAGTGGGAGTCTGCTATAAACCACTGGACTAGGGGGACAAGGTGGATGAGGCTTTCTTCCAGCAACGAATGGAAGTTACTAGATCACAGGCCCCCCCTGGTTCTCATGGGAGACTTCAATCACCAGGATATCTGCTGGGAGAGCAATACAGTGGTGCACAGACAATCCAGGAAGTTTTTGGAAAGTGTAGGGAACAATTTCCTGGTGCAAGTGCTGGAGGAACCAACTAGGGGCAGAAGTCTTCTTGACCTGCTGCTCACAAACTAGGAAGAATTAGTTGGGGAAGCAAAAGTGGATGGAAACCTGGGAGGCAGTGACCATGAGATGGTCGAGTTCAGGATCCTGACACAGGGAAGAAAGGAGAGCAGCAGAATACGTACCCTGGACTTCAGAAAAGCAGACTTTGACTCCCCCAGGGAACCGATTGGCAGGATCCCATGGGAGAATAACATGAGGGGGAAAGGAGTCCAGGAGAGCTGGCTGTATTTTAAAGAATCCTTATTAAGGTTACAGGGACAAACCATCCTGATGTGTAGAAAGAATAGTAAATAAGGTAGGCGACCAGCTTAGCTTAACAGTGAAATCCTTGCTGATCTTAAACACAAAAAAGAAGCTTACAAGAAGTGGAAGATTGGACAAATGACCAGGGAGGAGTATAAAAATATTGCTCAGGCATGCAGGCGTGAAATCAGGAAGGCCAAATCACACTCGGAGTTGCAGCTAGCAAGAGATGTTAAGAGTAACAGGAAGGGTTTCTTCAAGTATGTTAGCAAGAAGAAGAAAGCCAAGGAAAGTGTGGGTCCCTTACTGAATGAGGGAGGCAACCTAGTGACAGAGAACATGGAAAAAGCTAATGTACTCAATGCATTTTTTTTACCTCTGTCTTCTCAAGCAAGGTCAACTCCCAGACTACTGCACTGGGCAGCACAGCATGAGGAGGAGGTGACCAGCCCTCTGTGGAGAGAGAAGTTGTTCGGGACTATTTAGACAAGCTGGACGAGCACAAGTCTATAGGGCTGGATGCGCTGCATCCGAGGGTGCTAAAGGAGTTGGCAGATGTGATTGCAGACCCATTGCCATTATCTTTGAAAACTCATGGCGATCTGGGGAGGTCCCGGATGACTGGAAAAAGGCTAATGTAGTGCCCATCTTTAAAAAAAGACTTAAAAAAGGGAAGAAGGATGATCCGGGGAACTACAGGCCAGTGAGCCTCACCTCAGTCCCTGGAAAAATCATGGAGCAGGTCCTCAAGGAATCAATTCTGAAGCACTTAGAGGAGAGGAAACTGATCAGGAACAGTCAGCATGGATTCACCAAGGGCAAGTCATGCCTGACTAACCTAATTGCCTTCTATGATGAGATAACTGGCTCTGTGGATGAGGGGAAAGCAGTGGACGTGTTATTCCTTGACTTTAGCAAAGCTTTTTACACAGTCTCCCACAGTATTCTTGCCAGTAAGTTAAAAAAGTATGGACTGGATGAATGGACGATAAGGTGGATAGAAAGCTGGCTAGACCATTAGGCTCAACAAGTAGTGATAAATGGCTGCATGTCTAGTTGGCAGCCAGTATCAAGCAGAGTGCCCCAAGAGTCGGTCCTGGGGCCGGTTTTGTTCAATATCTTCATTAATGATCTGGAGGATGGCGTGGATTGCACCCTCAGTAAGTTTGCAGATGACACTAAACTGGGAGGAGTGGTAGATACACTGGAGGGTAGGTATCCCCTACCCATGCACCGCTACAGACTAGGGACCAAATGGCTAGGTAGCGGTTCTGCAGAAGAGGACCTAGGAGTTACAGTGGACGAGAAGCTGGATACGAGTCAACAGTGTGCCCTTGTTGCCAGGAAGGCAAATGGAATTTTGGGATGTATAAGTAGGGGCATTGCCAGCAGATCGAGGGACGTGATCATTCCCCTCTATTCAACTTTGGTGAGGCTTCATCTGGAGTACTATGTCCAGTTTTGGGCCCCAGACTACAAGACGGATGTGAAAAAATTGGAAAGCGTCCAGTGGAGGGCAACACAAATGATTAGGGGACTGGAACACATGACTTATGAGAAGAGGCTGAGGGAACTGGGATTGTTTAGTCTGCAGAAGAGAAGAATGAGGGGGGATTTGATAGCTGCTTTCAACTTCCTGAAACATGGTTCCAAAGAGGATGGATCTAGACTGTTTTCAGTGGTAGCAGATGACAGAACAAGGAGTAATGGTCTCAAGATGCAGTGGGGAAGGTTTAGGTTGTATATTAGGAAAAACTTTTTCACTAGGAGGGTGGTGAAGCACTGGAATGGGTTATCTAGGGAGGTGGTGGAATCTCCTTCCTTTGAAGTTTTTAAGGTCAGGCTTGACAAAGCCTTGGCTGGGATGATTTAGTTGGGGATTGGTCCTGCTTTGAGCAAGGGGTTGGACTAGATGACCTCCTGAGGTCCCTTCCAACCCTGATATTGTATGATTCTATGATTCCTTCCTGTCTCTAATTTGGACTGAAAATCTGTAACTGAAGATGATGGAGAAGATGGAGAGAGAGTAGGGGATCACATTTTGATGGTCACCTTCCATCCTTTCTTCTCTGTGGGTGGCAGAATAACATTGGAAATCACTAGAGTAGAAAGTATGACTTTGCTGTCTAGCAGTAGGGATAAAGTAGTCTCCTCTTTAGCTTGTCCCATCCTCTGAAATGGCCAATTTTATCTTAAATTTGTCTAATTTCCTATTCAGTGGGTACATTAGTGAGCATGAAGAGATGTTTGGTGCTCAGTTCTCTCCAGCTCACATCAAGTTATAAGTCACCTCTAGCAATCCATACTGTGATTTTACTTTATTTCCCTGGGGAACCAGTAGTATTAAGGTCTGGGTTAAAAAACAAACAAACAAAAAAAACCAGGATCCCAGCAGTGACTCCAGCGTAGTGTCCCTGTCCACCAAATTGCCCTTTTAATGATAATCTGCTTACAAGTTTTGATGAATGGGCCTGGGTTCATCTGGATCCCACCTCCAGCTCTGCAGGGTGTAATTTATTTATTCTCTTCTCAGAAAAATTTACTTGGTGATGACTCCAATCCCCACCCCTTGTTCCTTCCTGATAGGATCACCAGGGCAACTTGGAAGGAAGATTCTAAGCACAAGGTAATCCTGAATTATTTGCCAGATAGTTTGAGACTCCTAAGGAATAATACAAACATAGATAATATATTCAGAGTAATCAAATTAAACAGGAAGTAAATATGACATACAGGGGAAACCAACACACTCAGGGTCACCATTGCCCTCTTAACAGTGATAATACCTTTGAATTTCCCCAAAACTCTCAGTCACATGACCGGATATAGAAGGAATAGTATTTAGTGTCCCCATTGGTACATGTACACTGTGGAGTCATTGATGACCAGGAAAAATAATATTTTCTATAGCAGCAATAAGCAAGTTGGCTGACTTGGATCGGCAAAGCCCCAAAAAGTGACATGTGAGAATAAGATATGTGAGAGGGCAAGGCCAGATGGCTATAGAAAAGTAGTGGGAGACAGACATATTAGCCCCAGGCTAAACAAATAAGTAAATGGCAGCTGCTCCAGGTCAATTAAGACACCTGGAGCCAATTAAGATATTTCCAGAAGGCAGGGAAGATAGCTACATTGATTGGGACACCTGAAGCCAATCAGGGGCTGGCTGAAACTAGTTAAAAGCCTCCCACTTAGTCAGGTGTGTGTGTGTCAGAAGCTGTGCTGTTGGAGAGACTGAGCACAAGGAAGGAGGCCCTGAGGTAAGGGTGAAGTGTATCTTGAGGAAGTGGGGGCTGCTGTGGGGAAGTAGCCCAGGGAATTGTATGTGTCGTGTCTCTAAAAGGTCAGCTACCATAGCTGATACTATTAGGGTCCCTGGGCTGAAGCCTGCAGTAGAGGGTGGTCCTAGGCTCCCCCCTTAGACCCACTGATTAATCACTAAGACTGGGAGACAACAGAGACTGTGCAAGGGAGGATAGCTTCTCCTCACCTCCCCTGCTGACTTATGATGAAAATGGCTTAGTAGGCTGTGACCCTTCTCTCTAGAGAGAGAAGGGCTATGTGGAGGGTCACAGTGAGCCTCTGAAGCTAGTGAAATCCACCAGGAAATGTGGGACCCATGGAGACAAGGATAGAACTTTGTCACAAATAGTAAATCCCTCCACCAGGTTTAATAGACAGCAGGTAATAACATCTCCAAACACTTATCCCTCAGTTTGAGGTTCTAGTTCAGGGAATTGGAGGTGGGGGGAAGAGGAAGTCTCACAAGCAATTTCCCTGACTAACTAAAAGATGGTGCTCTCACAACTCCATGAATGATCCTCAGGTTTAGAGCTGAATCTGGACTCCTCAATAATTGCAGAAGGTCTGCCAACCTCAGCTGGTAGGAATCCTCTTTGTACAGGAATCAGGCTGCTTCTGTTTCTGGAGATTTCCCATCACCATAAAGGGATGTAGGGATCAGGTACAGATTATAAATAATTATCTGAAAGAACTCCTACTCTCCTACTCATGATCTTAACTACAATCACAGCAGGTGGGCAACCTGAAATAGTAGCAAGAGTAATACTTGCCACATGCTAATTGATTTATCTATTGAGCTGAAAGACTGACTCAGCTGGTGTGTGTAGGGAGTTTTCCCAAAATAATTCTGTAAACTGGGAATTACCTTGAGTAGAGACAGGACCAAGCTTTGGGATATTGCTTCCAGGTACCCACAGGCCAGTTCTCAGGAGAAACCTTGCATGCAGGCCTGCGACTCAGAAGCTCACCAAACAGCCAGTTCTTCCCTTTCAGCAGCTGACTCCAGAATCCTCCAAAATGTCTTCTCTCCTTTCAGTGCTTCCAGGGACAGGCATCCTCGCTGAAGAGTCTTACTGGTTAGGCTTGCTCTACTTTCCCAGGTGGTTTTCCTGTCAATCATTAGAACTATCCTCACCCCCTCTCAGACATTGCTTCTCCTCTGAGCAGGCATGCTGGATGGCCATGCACACACACCTGCTATCTCTCCCCACACCGAGAATGGCTCCTCTCACTTGAAATAGTGTGGCAAAGAGTCCCGTGACACCTGATAGACTAACAGACGTATTGGAGCATAAGCTTCTGTGGGTGAATACCCACTTTGTTGGATGCATGAAAATTGTGTGTTTCCTCTCTCCATAACACACATCTCCATGAGTTGCTAGCAAAGACACCCAGGGACAAAAGCTGCCCCACATGGGGTACAATGGCATCTCCATTACTGGCTGTTTGCAAGCATGATAGCACATTCTGTACAATGTTCTACTAATGTCTTGTGGATGAATACTACTTTTGATCCATCCACAATACTACATCACCAACAAAGATCTTTTTTTGCCTCATGTTCACCTGCCAGCAACTTTCCCTTCCAGTGCCCCAAAACATGCATCACTAAAACCCTAAGATATGCCCTCCTAATTGAATCTGTTTTTGTAAGATATTTGACTAATGTTTTCTGATAATTTCAATAATTTCCAGTATGTTTTCATTGGTTATGAAATCTATCCATGATAGTTTGAGAATTCTTCTAAACCTTAATTTGTGAAACTAAATTATGGCTGTGAAACATGGACATTCAAACAATTGATAAGAAATGACAATCCTTCAAATTATGATGTTACAGAGGAATTCTGGAAAATATTTCCAGATATAGATTTATAAATTTAAGCTGGTTTCCTGTAAAAATCATGGAAGGAGTGAGTTTTCAAACTAAAACTTTGGCTATTTTAAGTGTTTTCTTTTTACTATACAAACTGTTTTTAATTCATTTTCCGTGGCTTGATTTTTCTACATATCAATTAATTCAAAGGGAACTTCAGATTGCTGAACACTCTTGAAAGTTAACTCACTTATTTAGGCCTAAATCTGGATCTAAGAGCCTAATTTGAGACACTTGGCCCTAGTTTTCAAAATTACTTTAAATCAAATTGATCTAACATTTCTGCAGAAGCAATAATATTTGCTACCAGTTTAGGTTTTAGAAACTGACAATAACTTGGGAAGATACTTTTTAACCAATCGCTGTATTAAAGGGAAACATACTCTTAACCTGAGCAGGACAAAATTTTTCACCTGAACCTTTTTTCGTTGACAAATTTAGATTAATCAAAATTGATACATTGTGAGTTTGTATGGGTTTTATACAATTGTTTCCACTGAAAAATACCCAAAAATATTTCCAAAAATGTAACATTCTGACACTTTAAAATCAAATGTTTTAATTTTTCAATTCAAAATAACTGTTTCAAAAGATAATTTTATTAAAATCACAAAACATTTTAAACTGGTCAAAATGTTTTGATTTTGTCAATATAAAATGTTTTGTTCAACCTGAAATGTGTGCTGACTTTTCAATTTAAAAAATGGTTGTTTTAAAGGTTTGTTTTCTACTTTAAACTGTTCTCCCCTTCAATTTTTGGAATTGCCTGTGAATTGAAAAAATCATTATTTGAACAGCTCTAGTCTTAAGCAAAGAGCAAATAATCACAAATAAATAGTGTGGAGATGTGAAACCTAAGTAATGCACTGATTTATAGGCAAAGGCAGTGTGCCTAAGATATACTAAACCAAAATGGAACCAGATTACAGGCACTTAAAATTAAAAAGGTCATAGAGCAGTTTTTAAACTAAGGGCTGGGGGAAAGCCGACAGGTATGGAGGAGCACGTGGTTCGGACAGAGACATCCCTTAGGGTAGGATCTATTACTGGAGATTCTCTATGTCCTAGTAAGGAGGAGATGATGGAAGATGATAAAATACAGGTAGGATCTGATGAGAAAGTCAAATTGAAAAAAAGTCCCATTCAATTACATCACGGCAGACAGCTAAAAAGTAACAGGTTTTTAAAGTGCATAAAAACCAATGATAGAAGTCTAAATAAATAATAAGATGGGTGAACTAGAGTGCCTTGTATTAAATGAGGATATAGATAAAATAGGCATCACAGGAATGCTCAGGGAGATTAGAGAGGCTATTCAAATAAAAAACTCAATTATAATAATGGGGGATTTCAACTATCCCCGTATTGACTGGGTACATATCCCTTCAGGAAGGGATACTGAGATAAAGTTTCTTGACACCTTAATTGACTGCTTCTTGGAGCAGCTAGTACTTCAACCCACAAGAGGAGAAGCAATTCTTGATTTAGTCCTAAGTGGAGCACAGGATCAGGTCCAAGAGGTGAATATAACTGTACCACTTGGTAATAGGGACCATAATATAATTAAATTTAACATCCCTATGGCAGGGAAAACTCCACAGCGGCCCTGTACACTGTAGCACTTAATTTCAGAAAAGGGAACTAAACAAAAATAAGGAGGTTAGTGAAACAGAAATTAAAAGGTACAGTGCCAAAAGTAAAATCCCTGCAAGCTGCGTGGAAACTTTTTAAAGACACCATAAGAGAGGCTCAACTTAAATGTATACCCCATTTAAAAAAAAAAAAAAAAACTTAGTAAGAGAACCAAAAAAGAGCCACCGTGGTTAAACAACAAAGTAAAAAGCAGTGAGAGGCAAAAAGGCATCCTTTAAAAAGTGGAAGACAAATCCTAATGAGGAAAATAGAAAGGAGCATAAACTCTGGCAAATGAAGTATAAAAATATAATTCAAAAGACCAAAAAAGAATTTGAAGAACAGCTAGCCAAGGACTCCAAAAGTAAAATCAATTTTTGTTTAAATACATCAGAAGCAGAAAGCCTTCTAAACAACCAGTGGGGCCACTGGACGATAGAGATGCTAAAGGAGCACTCGGAGATAAGGCCGTTGCACAGAAACTAAATGAATTCTTTGCATCGGTCTTCACTTTTGAGGATGTGAGGGAGATTCTCAAACCTGAGCCATTCTTTTTGGGTGACAGACCTGAGGAACTGTCCCAAATTGAGGTGTCATTAGAGGAGATTTTAGAACAAATTGATAAACTAAACAGTAATAAGTCTCCAGGTCCTGATAGTATCCACGCAACAGTTCTGAAGGAACTCAAGTGTGAAATTGCAGGACTACTAACTATTGTCTGTAACCTATCATTTAAATCAGCTTCTGTACCAAATGACTGGAGCATAGCTAATGTGATGCCAATTTTAAAAAAGAGCTCCAGAGGTGACCCTGGCAACCAGAGGCCAGTAAGACTCACTTCAGCACTGGGCAAATTGGTTGAAACTATTGCAAAGAACAAAATTGTCAGACACATAGATGAACATAATTTGTTGGGAAATAGTCAACATGTTTTTTGTAAAAGAAAATCATGCCCCACCAATCTACTAGAATTCTTTGAGCCATCAACAAGCATGAGGACAAAGGAGATCCAGTGGATATAGTGTACTTAGATTTTCAGAAAGCCTTTGACAAGGTCCCTCACCAAAGGCTCTTAAGCAAAATAAGCAGTCCCGGGATAAGAGGGAAGATTCTCTCATGGATTGGTAAGTGGATAAAAGATAGGAAACAAAGGGTAGGAATAAATGGTCAGTTTTCAGAATGGAGACAGGAAAATAGTGGTGTTCCCCAGGAATCTGTACTGTGCCCAGTCCTATTTTAACATGTTCATAAAGGATCTGGAAAAAGGGGTAAACAGTGAGGTGGCAAAATTTGCAGATGATACAAAACTACTCAAGAAAGTTCAGTCCCAGGCAGACTGCGTAGAGCTACAAAATGATCTCACAAAACAGGGTGACTAGGTAACAAAATGACAGGTGAAATGTAATGTTGATAAATGCAAAGTAATGCACATTGGAAAACATAATCCTAACTGTATATATACAATGATGGCTTATAAATTAGCTGTTACCACTCAAGAAAGATCTTGGAGTCATTGTGGATAGTTCTCTGAAATCATGTGCAGCAGCAGTCAAAAAAGTGAACAGAATATTGGGAATCATCAAGAAAGGGATAGATAATAAGACAGAAAATATCATATTGCCTCTATATAAATCCATGGTACACCCACACCTTGAATACTGCATGCAGATGTGGGCGCCCCATCTCAAAAAGATATATTGGAAAAGGTTCAGAAAAGGGCAACAAAAATGATTAGGGGTATAGAATGGCTTCCATATGAGGAGAGATTAATAAGATTGGGACTTTTCAGCTTGGAAAAGAGGCGATTAAGGGGGGATATGGTAGAGGTCTATAAAATCATGAGTGGTATAGAGAAAGTAAATAAGGAAGTGTTCACTCCTTCTCATAATACAAGAACATGGGGCCACCAAGTGAAATTAATAGGTAGCAGGTTTAAAACAAAACAAGAAAGTATTTTTTTACGCAAGACACTGTCAGCCTCTGGAACTCCCTGACAGAGGGTGTTGTGAAGGCTAATAGTATAATGGAGTTCAAAAGGGAGCTAGATAGATTCATGGAAGATAGGTCCATCAATGGCTGTTAGCCAGGATGGGCAGGAATGGTGTCCCTAGCCTTTGTTTGCCAGAAGCTGGGATTGGGTGACAGGGCATGGATCACTTGATGATAACCTGTCTGTTCATTCCCTTTGGGGCACTTGCCATTGGCCACTGTCAGAGGACAGGTTTCAGAGTAGCAGCCATGTTAGTCTGTATTCACAAAAAGAAAAGGAGGACTTGTGGCACCTTAGAGACTAACAAATTTATTTGAGCATAAGCTTTCGTGAGCTACAGCTCACTTCATCGGATGCATTCAATGGAAAATAGGCCTGTTCATCCTTCCGATATATTTTCAACCTGGTATTACTATGTCGTATTGATTGCCCTCACTGCACCAAGTTCAACGTAAGAACATCAGAACGGCCATACTGGGTCAGACCAAAGGTCCATCAAGCTCAGTATCCTCTCCTCTGACAAAAAGAAAAGGAGTACTTGTGGCACCTTAGAGACTAACAAGCTACAGCTGACTTCATCGGATGCATTCAGTGGAAAATACAGTGGGGAGATTTATATACACAGAGAACATGAAACAATGGGTGTTACCATACACACTGTAACCAGAGTGATCACTTAAGGTGAGCTATTGCCAGCAGGAGAGCTGGGGTGGGGGGGACATTTTGTAGTGATAATCAAGGTGGGCCATTTCCAGCAGTTGACAAGAATGTCTGAGGAACAGTGGGGAGTGGGAGGAGGGGATAAACATGGGAAATAGTTTTACTTTGTGTAATGACCCATCCACTCCTAGTCTCTATTCAAGCCTAAGTTAATTGTATCCAGTTTGCAAATTAATTCCAATTCAGCTGTCTCTCGTTGGAGTCTGTTTTTGAAGTTTTTTTGTTGAAGTATTGCCACTTTTAGGTCTGTAATCGAGTGACCAGAGATTGAAGTGTTCTCCAACTGGTTTTTGAATGTTATAATTCTTGACATCTGATTTGTGTCTATTTATTCTTTTATGTAGAGACTGTCCAGTTTGCCCAATGTACATGGCAGAGGGACATTGCTGGCACATGATGGTGTATATCACATTGGTAGATGTGCAGGTGAACGAGCCTCTGATAGTGTGGCTGATGTGATTAGGCCCCATGATGGTGTCCTCTGAATAGATATGTTGACACAGTTGGCAACAGGCTTTGTTGCCAGGATAGGTTCCTGGGTTAGTGGTTCTGTTGTGTGGTGTGTGGTTGGTGGTTAGTATTTGCTTCAGGTTGGGAGGCTGTCTGTAAGCAAGGACTGGCCTGTCTCCCAAGATCTGTGAGAGGGATGGGTCGTAGATCCTTGAGGATTCGTTGGAGAGGTTTTAGTTGGGGGCTAAAGGTGATGGCTAGTGGCGTTCTGTTATTTTCTTTGTTGTGCCTGTCCTGTAGTAGGTGACTTCTGGGTACTCTTCTGGCTCTCTCAATCTGTTTCTTCACTTCAGCAGGTGGGTACTGTAGTTGTAAGAATGCTTGATAGAGATCTTGTCAGTGTTGTCTCTGTCTGAGGGGTTGGAGCAAATGCGGTTGTATCGTAGAGCTTGGCTGTAGACAATGGATCGTGTGGTGTGGTCTGGATGAAAGCTAGAGGCATATAGGTAGGCATAGCGGTCAGTAGGTTTCCGGTAGAGGGTGGTGTTTATGTGACCATCACTTATTAGCACTGTAGTTTCCAGGAAGTGGATCTCTTGTGTGGTCTGGTCCAGGCTGAGGTTGATGGTGGGATGGAAATTGTTGAAATCATGATGGAATTCCTGGACCACTTGGAAATAGTGACCATATTATAATTAAATTTGTCATCCATGTGTCAGGGAAAACATTACAGCAGCTCAACACTATAGCATTTAATTTCAGCAAGGGGAACTACACAAAAATTAGGAGGTTAGTTAAACAGAAATTAAAAGGTACTGAACCAAAATTAAAATCCCTGCAAGCTACATGGAAACTTTTTAAAGACACCATAATAGAGGCTCAAGCTAAATGTATACCCCAAATTGAAAAAAATATAGTAACACAACCAAAAAGTGCCATTATGGCTAAACAACAAAGTAAAGAAGCAGTGAGAGGCAAAAAGGTATCCTTTAAAAAGTGGAAGTTAAATCCCAGTGAGGAGAATAAAAAGGAGCATAAACTCTAGCAAATGAACTATAAAAATATAATTTGGAAGGCCAAAAAGGAATTTGAAGAACAGCTAGCTAAAGACTCCAAAAAGTGATAGCGAAAAAGAAAATTAAGTACAGCAGAAGCAGGAAGCCTACTAAACAACCAATGGATCCACTGTAGGATCAAGATGCTAAAGGAGCACTCAAGGATGATAAGGCCATTGCGGAGAAGCTAAATGAATTCTCTGCATCAGTCTTCACAGCTGAGTATGTGAGAGAGATTCCTAAATCTGAGCCATTCTTTTTAGGTGACAAATCTGAGGAACCGTTAAGATCAAGGAGTCATTAGAGGAGGTTTTGGAAAAAATGATAAGCTAAACAGTAATAAGTCACGAGGACCAGATGGTATTCACCCAAGAGTTCTGAAGGAAATCAAATGTGAAATTGCAGAACTACTAACCAAGCTTCTGTACCAAATGACTGGAGGATAGCTAATGCAACAGCAATTTTTAGTAAGGGCTCCAGATGTCATCCCGGCATTAAAAGGTTGGTAAGCCTGACTAGGCAACAAAATGGCAGATGAAATTCAACACTGATAAATCCGAAGTAATGCATATTGGAAAACATAATCCCAACTATACATATAAAATGATGGGGTCTAAATTAGCTGTTACCACTGAAGAAAGAGATCTTGGAGTTATTGTGTATAGTTCTCTGAAAACATCCACTCAGTGTGCAGTGGCAGTCAAAAATGCAAACAGAATGTTGGGAATCATTAAGAAAGGGATAGATATTAAGACATAAAATATCACATTTCCTTTATATAAATCCATAATATGCCCACATCTTGAATATCGCATGCAGATGCAGTCACGCCATCTCAAAAAATATATATTGGACTTGGAAAGGGTTCAGAAAGGGGCAAGAAAAATGATTAGGGGTATGGAATGATTTCTGTATGAGGAGAGATTAATAAAACTAGGACTTTTCAGCTTGGAAAAGAGATGACAAAGAGGGGATATAATTTAAGGTCTATAAAATCATGACTGGTGTTCAGAAAGTAAAAAGAAGTATTATTTACTCCTTTTCATAACTAGAGCTCACCAAATTAAAGTAATAGGCAGCAGGTTTAAATTCAACAAAAGGAAGTATTTCTTCACACAACACACAGTCAACCTGCAGAAGTCTTTCCAGAGGATGTTGTGAAGACCAAGACACTAATAGGGTTCAAAAAAGAACTGAATACATTCATGGAGGATAGATCAATCAATGGCTATTAGCCAGGATTGGCAGGGATGGTGTCCCTAGTCTCTGTTTGCCAGAAGCTGGGAATGAGCAACAGGGAATGGATCACTTGATGATTACCTGTTCTGTTCATTCCCTCTGGGGCATCTGGCATTGGCCACTGTCAGAAGACAGGATTCTGGGCTAGATGGACTTTTGGTCTGACACAGTATGGCTCTTTTGTTCTTATATTATTCTGTAAGTAAATATATATTTTTTAAAATGTTAATTGCTAACAGATGAGTAGAGATATGGCTGGAGAACATGCAGTTATTCTCCCAGCCACACTGGAAGAAAGATCAGACGCAACTGATATAGTTTTATTAGGCTGCAACATAAAAATAGAAGCCCAATCCCCCTTCCCTGGCTTCCTTAGGGTTGCTTTTCTCTAAATCCACTTACAAGACATTTTATCCAGTAATCCTATCCCTATCCCTTCCATAATGAGTACTTGTACTAGACATCTGCCACATGTTTAGTTACTAAATTATGACATTTTAACATAACCTGCCTGCCCACCCCCCTGGGTCCCTGACCTCTTGTGGAGAAAATGAAGAATCCCACACCCCAGCTCAGCCAATCTGACAGTGAGGGAAAATAATTCCTTCCCAGCCCTGAAGAAAAATATGACAAGCACAATCTCCATAGGGTTGATGATAAAATCCAGTTCTACTCTGATTCCATAAGTAGGAGGGTGGGAGTTAGCCCAATTGCAGTGTGAGGCTTCTCTGGAAGGGGCTTCTCTGGAAGTAACCTGGAAGGACAGAATCCCACACATGGTCCAGTCACTTCCTGTTCCTCCATGCTCTGGTAAGCTCTCCCTGTCACTGATCAGAGAAGGGGCAACAACCCCTTTTCATCTGGCCAGCCAGACAAGAACCTACTGCACAAAGTAGCATTAAGCACATTCACTTTGTGTTTGGAAAGGAAAAGAAAGGCACATTGCCTACTTTATAAATGCTCTCACTGTTTTCACTTACTGTCTCTTTATAGTTGGTAAGAATAGCCGCCAAGTTAGATGAAAATATAAAAAGCGTACTATGTTTTTGTTGTTATGCAGACATTTATCAACACAGGCTTTAGGCCAGTACAATTTTTTCAATTGAAATGCTTCTGTTGACTGTACCTTCTTTGACCCTCAACAACGCCTAGCACAACCTGCAGTACAGAACAGTATATAACAGGTTATTCCAATATACCATAACAGGACCACTTAAATGCTGCTGATTCCCCATCAGTGAAAGCAAAGCAAAAACAGAACATCTGAAGGTAAATAAACACAAATATGGAGAATAATTTGTTAAAAAAATACAGCAGTTCAAATACACAATGAGATTAATTACAATGGAAGGCACAGGCAAATCTTTGGTGTGTCTACACAGCAAAGTCTATACACAAGTTAGCCCACCTGAGCTAGCTTGAATCTAGTTATTGTGGATAATAGCATAGAAGACAGAACAGCATAGGCATCAGCGTAGGTATTTCAAGCCCAACATGGACCTGGCAGGGTGAATTAAATAGATTTCTGATTGGATTATATAATTACTTTTTTTCTTTAAAAAATCTATTACATTGATTTTTAAATTTGCCATAACTTATGTTAAATATCTAAATTTAACTTTTCATGTTATAATTTCAAAATTAATGTTAAGCACTACATTCTTGTTACCAAAGTTTTAATGAAAGTCAAACAACTGAGCACCTGGAACCAGAGTTTGTTGAACTGCTATCTCAGGTTTTGACAGACTTTTAAAGGTACACAGAGGATATTTTCTTAATTTCAGTTTATTCAACTAGTTTAGTTCAATTACTAGAATTCATTCACATTTAAGAAACCAACTGGGAGTTTAAAAAAACAACAGCAAAACTTGTTTCCCTGTTCCAATCAATCCTGATATGAAAAGGAGGTCTACTGGTTCTAGTTTTGAAGTGTGTGATGGCCAGAAACAATCAGTGCAATTCATTACCGACAGATAAAATTTCTTTCAATAAATTAGTTGGCTTAAAATACAAAATGTATTTTTATGGAACTAATAAATATATTTAACTGGTTTTTAATTATTTAATTGCATTTCAATTTCCGTCCAAAGAGATCTTACACAAATTTTGAGTAAAACAATAATCAGCTAGTGAAGAAACGCATCATTTAACATTTTCTAACATAATTAAAATGTAAAAATTAAGAATCTGAATATATATTAAGTTAAATAATTGCTTAAGCATACACACATGTGTGTGTATATACACACACACGTGTGCATGCGTGTATGTATACATGCGTGTGGTGTGTGTGTATATGTATGTATATATATAATATCATACACACTGTATCTTGGTTGACAAAAATGAAGTGCCAATTTCATTGTAAACTAACATTTTAGTTGCAAATCAGCATGTGTTATTGGTTACCAACCAGTGAGAACTAATGTTTCTTTAGGAAAATAGCCAAGTATGAAAGCAAAACAAGATAAACGTTGATTTAAAACAAGGGTTTTTGCTTCCTCATTGAAATTGCTTTGATTTCAATCAATCCACCCAGACCCTGGGTGTTCATTTGTCTCACTAGTTCACTCTGTGCTGTCTTTACTACTCTTGTTACCCACACTAGCTGGATTCAAGCTAGCTTCGGTAGGATAGCCCATGCACAGCTTCTGCTGTGTAGGCATATCCACTACCTACACAGAGTGTATGGTGGGATGGAACATGCTGCCTGATTAAAGTTAAATTCCTAACGAGTTGCTATAATGTAGTCAGATTTTTCTCTCTAAATTCTTTAAAGAAATTATCTCTATCAGCCTCTGCGTTAAACAGTTACTGTATTACCTACATTAGTGCGAACAAAGAAAAAATCTGTTCTGTTTCAGCAGGATTTACTCTCTAATTTTAGCAGCCTGTCTTGCGGTGAAATCCTGAGCCCACTGAAGGCAATTGGAGTTTTGCTATTTATTTCAATGTGGCCACAACTGCGTCCTTAATCTTCAATATTGCCAAAATCAAGATTTAAAATAGCCTTATTTCCACTGCTCTTGTTTCCTGCTATCAATAGTCTGAAATATATTTTAGTATAAAAAGATGACTATATTTACTTTGTCATTATGTTACAGCCTTGGTATTCCAATGAATCCTGTCAGAGTTCCTAACACAGATGTTCTGCCCCTCAGGTGGTTTTCTTTTGAATCTATTTCCTTTGAAGTGACCAATTTTAAACATATATTTAAGTCAATATATTTTCTTGATATAATCTTTCCCTTACTGACCATATCTTCTCCTAATCTGTTACCTCTTCTCCCTTCCTATTCTACTATTGATCACATTTTCTATAGGATTATGTTTGCTTGATTAAGCTTCCCCCTCCTCTCCTCCCTGCATGAGGTTAGGTAGTGTGGAGCTTGACTAATTCTGTCGATAGTGGTCTCACAGGAACCTCACCATTTCTTCTTTGAGTAAGATAATTCAGGAGAAAAGGAGTCTTTGGCTTTGATTTTAGACATTATGCTTTCTGTTTTCCACAGGATAAAGAGCTCTCAGTCTAGGTAGTTAAATATATTTCACTTGTTACATAAATTATTAAAGAAGCAAAAAGTCATATGTCTAGTTAGGAGTTCAAAGACAGTATGCTGCTGGAAAAGAGTCAGTCTCTGCCCACCACAAAGGGCCCAGTTCAGATTCCATTAAAGTCCTTTGAGATACTAATGGAATCCTCTTTAATTTAATATGTAACATTCTCCAAAGAAAAAGAAACACCAACACCTTTCCGCGGTTCAATTACAAGAGAAGAAGTGCTCTTTAACCAGTTTCGAAAAAGACAGATTATAGCAATGTACAACATAACACTTCAGAGCTCTATTTTGCATCTATCGTGGAATAAACACATCTCAGGTTTAGAAGTTTTAATAAATTTTAGAAATTTCCAGTACATTTTCACAAGTTTCCAAGATCTTGGCCCAAAATTGGCCTATGAACCACATGAAAACTGCCATGCTATACTTGTATTTCTTTCTTAAATCAGGCAAATGCAACTTCCCTATCTTCCCCTCTCCAAACCTGAACACTGGGATCCTTCTTGTCCTTTTCCTATCCCCTTGCTCAGGTGTGTGTGTGTGTGTGTGTGTATATATATATATATACAATGTGTGTGTTCATCTTCTTCTCCTGTCAACTTACCTGTATATCCCATGGGTTTTTTCTAAATAAATAAACCAACCTTATAACCCAAACAACACACCATAGAACTAATATGATGTTTGCCAGCCATCATTCTTATCACTTTGCCTATGTGTTGTGTTCCTTTCATCCCTGCCTTTTTTCTGTCTTGTATATTAGGATTCCAAAAATCTTTGGGGCAGGGACTATGGCTCACTGAATGTTTTCAGTGCCCAGTAAAATGGGTCACTGATGCAGACTGGGAACTTTGGGCATTACCACAATAATAAAATAATCACTATAGATATAGAAACATAAGGAATTGGATGTTTTTTTAAAAAAAAATAGTTTGACATAGTTGAGTGGCTTAAAACATATAACTTATAGTTCCTGTTTAAGCATCCCATTATAGTGTCTCAACTAGGTGTACACCTAATGGTGGAAACCCTTAGGGACTGTATTTTCATCTTGATACTACCATAGTATGGAAGATTTTTTTCAACTAGTTGACATAGGTGCAGAGCACAGAAGTGAATAGATACCTCTAACTCTGATACTTTGTAATACTGGCATTCTTCACTTGGAGTGCAAATATTGAGATTATAGTACAAGAAAAATAAAACTCTTGTTAAAAGGCCCCATAGAAGTTGGTATCTACTATCTATAGTATATTTATATTACTACTTTTCAAATATAGTTTTGAAAGTTAAGGTTCAATGACAAAGCTTTTTCCTTTTGCAACTTTTCAAGGTTAATCAAGCTGTCAGAAAGAAATTGCAAATACACGTGCCTACAGTGAACATTACAAAATGTGCAATCACAGCAGGAAAAGGAATATGCTTTCCACTTGGTTGAAGTGCATTTATCAAGAGAGTTCTAAAGGAAAATGGTCTGTAACTTAGATGCAGTTAGGAGTCTTTTATAAAAATAGCTACAGACTCATGTCATGTTAATACTTTTTCAAAATATTGCTTTGAAAGGATATAAACTAGGGATGAACTTGGAAGGAAAAAGCTGTGTGATAAAATAGAGCAAGGAAATATGAGTATCTTTCGATTCAGTCTGATTCTTGCCACTACATTTTCAAAAAGGTTATGATTGTGTTGCACATCTGACAGTGGCAATTGCTTATCTAATTGGGCATGCAACTTCCCTTGCATGCAGTTTAATGTTTAAATTGGTATTAAGTAGTAGCATAACTATTCAAAGCCAGATTGTACTTAGCCCTTTGCAGGTGCTAAGTTGGACAGGGATATTTCAGGTAGCACATAATGGGTAATAATATGAAAGGAGTCCATGCTTCTAAAACTGAAATAACTATTTTGTGCAAGAAGTTACTGACTTACTGGGGCCAGAGGTTACTAATACACATTCCATCCTAGGGGCATGAGTTTTTTTTTTTTTTAAATCTCCAGACCACTGTAGCCTGTTAGGCCTCATAGTCCTTCACTTATGCTGGCCTTTGAACTAGTCTCCCACACTTCTTGTTTGTGTTACTACGGTTGGTGGGGAATCTTGCTTCCATGCTGTTGCTGCATTCATTCTGTTCATTGGCATCCTGTTGGTTGGTCCTCTGTGTTGCTCATATAGTTTATTTTTTCTGACTCTCCTGCATTAAGTCAGCTGATAGCTGGCTCATCCAGATAGATGGGGCCAGGACTAGAAAAAGTCTCAGCTATCTTCCTCTACTCCACAATTCTCTTTGGTTTTGTCTCCACTACTGTTCAGTCTGTAGCTATGTCAAATGACCTGTGCCCCACAGCAGTTTGGAATATTACTTTTCATCACTGCTTTGTGTGGCTATTTGATGGCTGGATGTCTTCCTAGAAAATGGAGACACAAATGCTAAAGTAAGGAGCAACAATACTGAAAATGAAGTAATTATGGGGAAACAAGGCCTCAGTGAAATGAATGAAAATGGTAAAATATTTGCTGATTTTTGTGGCATTAACTGTCTGGCCACTGGAGAAATTATTTCCCCTCACTGTACTATCTACAAGGTAACTTTGAAGTCACCAGATCACAGAACAGAGAATCAAATTGATCACATTACAATTTGGCACAATTTGAAGAACTTTAGAAGATGTATGTGTCAGGAATGGGGCAAATGCAAGAATGGACCATGCATTAGACTGTCTACAATGGAATGTAGCTAATCTGAGACTGCTAGTAGCAAAATATCTCCAAGAGCCCAGACACTAGATGGGGAGGACTCTGAGTTACTACAGAGAATTCTTTCCCAGGTGTCTGGCTGCTGGGTTTTGCGCACATGCTCAGGGTGTAACTGACTGGTTATTTGGGTACAGAAATTTTTACTTCTAGTCAGATTGGCAGAGACTCTGGGGGAGGGGAGGTTTGCCTTTCTCCCCTTTTGTATTATAGGGCATGGGTTACTCGAAGGTTTAAACTAGTGTCAATGGTAGATTCGCTGTAACTTGAAGTCTTTAAATTATGATTTGAAGACTTCAGTAACTCAGCCAGAGCTTATGGGTCTATTACAAGAATGGGTAGGTAAAGTTCTGTGCCTTGCAATATGCAGGAGGCCAAACTAGATGGTCACGATGGGCCCTTCTAGACTTAAAGTGTGTGCATTTATGAGGTCTTTACAGACTTGAAGAACACAGTGAATATTCTGGCAGGGTTCTTACAAAATACATGGGGAAAAGAAAAAAATGCCCAACAAATGGGAAAAGAAAGGAGAACAAGTCAGCGCAAAGGCTAGAGGGATATTCAACTGTTGTCCATCCCATGTAAAATACTTCCATGCATTATTCTAGGGAGACTAAACAAAGCAGTAGGTTCAAGGCTGTGACAAGGGCAGGCAGGGTTTAGATAAGGTACATGAGTACATCAGATAGTAACCCTACATATCTTCATAGCATTGCCAATCAAACCACAATCACTGTTCTCCATAAATTTCACAGATTTCCAGAAAGCCTTTGACAAAGTGGCTAGCTCAGTCTTATGGAAGTTTCTACCTTACTATGGAAACCCCCAGAAGTTTGTAAATATTATTCAGAGCTTCTATGAAAAGGACATGCCACATAATGCATTACAGTAAACTGAATAAGGCATGCAAGGTAACTACCTGTGCCACACAAGGACACCTTCCTACTGGTCATGCATGTGGTAATCAGAGAGATCACAGAACAGACAAGGGATATATAGTGGACTTTCACACAGAAGCTAGATGTCGTCTGCAATGCTGAGGGCACCAGCCTACTGTCCCTTACCCAAGGGATATGTAAGCTAAAGCAAAAATATCTCCAGACCTATACACAGATCATCAACATCAAGAAAACTAAAACCATGAGAATCTACGCACAACATCAATAACTCTTTCTAGGATTGACATAGAAGTCCAACACTTCATATATCTTGGCAGCACTGTGAGCAAAACAGGTGGAACAGATGAAGACATTATAGTCAGAATAGTGAAAGCCAGACATGCCTTTGTGACCCTAAAACCAGTCTAGAGAAACATTTTGCTTTCCAAACTAAACATTGAATATTTAATAGCATTGTAAAAATCTGTTTGACTATATGGCACTGAAACGTAGACATTTATTAAGATCTTATGTTTGAGCTGGTATACACAGATAAGGGAGAAACCAGAAGCTGTAGGAAGGAGTCCAGAGAAGGAACAACAAGGGCTGAGGGAAAACAGATCACAGTTGCACGTTTAGGGTCCCCAGACTGGAACCTGGAGTAGTTGGTGGGCCTGGATTCCCCTACTGGCCACTGGAGCAGTGGCACCATCAGGACAGAGCTGGAAAAGACTTCCTGGGACTATTTCTGTAAAATGACATTAGGTAACCACCAAAAGTGGAAACCACATAGTGACCTGGCTGAGGACTGAGTCATGAAGAGGAGGCTTCAGTTCCTGGAATGAGAGAGGCCACAGGGCAAGACACCACCACAGGAAGAGGTGTCACCTGTGGTGACTAAACCCTACCACTGACCTTATTATCTAAAGTGCAAGTTTTTAGAAGCAGCTTCTTCAGATAAACTCTCAAAAGATGGGCAGGAAAAAAGTCATAGATGAACAGCTTGGGAGAAGGACAAAGCAAACTTATAGGACAGGAGAGTATTGAACAAAAGTAGAGGTGGCTAAGACACATGGAGGAAGGAACTGAACACGAGAGACACTGGACTGAAATTCCAAAGGCAGGAAGTGACAATGTGGAAATTCACAACAGAAGCAGAACTGAAAGCTATCAAAATGTCATGAGATGCAGCTAAGATTTCAGGAAAAGACCTCCAAAGTTGAAAGGCCATGCTCAAGACCTTATGTTCCCATGAAATTAAAAGGAATAAGTATATATAATTAATGTCAATCAGCATAGCTTTATGCAAAACTGATCCTGTCAAACTAACTTGATATCTTTTTTTATGAGACTTCGAGTTTAATTGATAAAGGTAATAGCGTTGATGTAATATTCTTAGACTTCTCTAAAGCCTTTGACTTGGTACTTAAATGATGCAAAATTAACATGACACATTAAATGGATTAACAACTGGATAACTGACAGGCCTCAAATGTAATTGTAAATGGGGAATAATCTTAGAGTGGGTGTATTTCTAGTGGGTTCCTATAGGCATGAGTGGCCCTATGCTATTTTTAACATTTTTATCAATGAACTGGAAAAAGACACAATCACTGGTAAAGTTTGCAGAGAACACAAAAGTTGGAGGAGTGGTAAATAATCAGGAGGACAGGTCACAGATACAGACAGATTTGGATTCCTTGGTAAACTGGGCACAAGCAAACTGTGTTTTAATATGGTTAACTGTAAATGTGTACATTGGGGGGGGGGTTTGGGGGAAAAATGTAAGCTATATTACAGGATGGGGTCTCTATCCTGGGAAACTGACTCTGAAGATTTGGGAAAGGGGGAGATAGATAACCGAACACGAGCTCAAGTGCCACACTGCTGGCCAAAAGAGGAAATGTGATCCTTGGATGAATAAGCAGGGGAATCTCAAGTAGGATGACAGAGGTAATAGAATCACTATTTGGCATATTGAAATATTGTGTCCAGAATTCAAGAAGGATATTGATAAATTAGAGAGGGCTCAGAGAAGAGTGACAAATGATTAAAGGATTAGAAAACATGCCTTATAGTGGCAGACTCAAGGAGATCAATTGATTTAGTTTAACAAAGAGAAGGTTAAGGGGTGAGTTGATCCAAGTCTATAAGTACCTACCTAGGGAACAAATTTGATAATAGGATCTTCAGTATAGTAGAGAAAGGTATAACATGACCCTGGGGCTGAAGTTGAAGTCAGAAGGGGAATTAAGTTGTACATTTTTAACAATGAGTAATTAAACATTGGAGCACTTTACCAAGCATCATAGTGGATTCTTCACTGGCAATTAAAAAAAAATCCAATCTTGATTTATAAAAAAAAAAATATATGGTATATTTCAATAAGCAATTATTTCTGTACAGTTCTATGCCCTGTGTTATGCTGGATGCTGGACTAGATGATCACAGTAGTTCCTTCTGGTCTTAGTCTCTGAAAATATAGATATAATGTCTGATCCATTCTGTACTAGTGTCAGGCGCCATAATGAGGTCTCTTTTGCAAGCTTGACAATTCCTTCTTCTGATAGAACTCTGTGGTAGTTTCAAAGGCTTCATGTGGGGTCTATTTCTAGCTTCAGTTTGCTCTCTAGGTGTCGCTTTCCTTGAAAATTTGGCCTGTCAGCAACACCCCAGGTGTTCACCAAGTGCATGGCAGTCCTGGTAGCGTTTCTGCGCAAGCAGCAGGTACAGGTGTTCCCGTACCTCGACGACTGGCTGATCAAAGGCCGTTCCAGATCTCAAGTAGAGGCACAGGTTGACTTCATAAGAAGGACATTCGACGAACTGGGTCTCCTTCCAAATGAGGCAAAATTGACGCTGTCCCCTGTACAGAGGATAGAGTTTATAGGGGCAGTGCTAGAATCAACTCAAGCCAGCGCATACTTCTCAGAATCCAGGTTTCAGTCACTGGGCAACGTCCTATGGGGCCTCAAGCAGTTCCATACCACTACAGCAAGGAATTGCCTGAAGCTTCTAGGGTACATGGCTGCTTGTACCTACATAGTACAGCATGCCAGACTCAGGCTTCACCCACTTCAGTCATGGTTAGCGTCAGTATATCAATCAGTTCAGGGTGATTTGGACAGTGTCATAACCCTGTCTCGCCCCATACTAGACTCCCTCCTGTTGTGGTTCAACCCACAAGTAGTATGTGCAGGGGTCCCTTTCACCAGCCCCCAGCCATCCTTCTCATTAGTGACAGGCATCAGATTTGGTATGGGGGCATATTTGGGAGACCTCAGGACACAAGGACTCTGGTCTCAGGCAGATCTCACTCTGCATATCAATGTCAGAGAACTGAGAGCGGTGCACCTGGCGTGCCAGACTTTCAGAGTCCATATATCAGGGAGATGTATATCAGTCCTCACGGACAACATCACAGCAATTTTTATATCAACAAACAGTGGGGTGCACGCTCCTCTCCCCTGTAACAGGAAGTCCTCATGCTGTGGGACTTCAGTTTAGAGCACTCGATACACCTGCAGGCATCATACTTCCCTGGGATACAGAATGAGCTGAAAGACAGTCTCAGCCAGGTCTTTTCACGGCCACAAGTGGTCCCTCTGGCCAGACATAGTGAGCTCAATCTTCCAGCACTAGGGCTTTCCCCAGATAGACGTGTTCATCATGTGATGCAACAGGAAGTGTCAGCTGTTCTGCTCCTTCCTGAGTCACAGCCCAAGATCCATAGCGGATGTGTTCCTCCTTCCATGGGGAAGCCATCTCCTATCCTCATTCCTGCTGGTTCCTATTGTTCACAAGGTGCTGCTCAAGATCCGCAGGAACCGAGCCCTAGTGATATTATAGCTTTGGCCTCGCCACGTCAGCACTGGTACACATCGCTCCTGGAAATGTCCCCATAGCAACTCTGGTCACCCTACCACTCGTCCTGGACCCAATAACGCAGGATCACAGCCACCTCCAACATCCAAACCTCAAGTTGCTCCACCTCCAGCGTGGAAGCTCCATGGCTCCTCTGATCAAGTCAGACAAGTTCTTCTTGGCAGTAGAAAGCCTTCCACAAGGGTGATGTACCCTGCCAAATGGAATAAGTTCTCAATCTGGTGGGAGCAGCATCTTCAGTCTCCAACGCTCGCCTCAGTGTCATTTATACTGGACTACCTCCTCCATATTAAGCAACAGGCACTGTCCATGTTGTCAATAAGGGTTCACTGGGCTGCCATCTCCACCTTCCATCCAGGTGCAGAGGGCTGCTCCGTCTTTGCGAATCCAATGGTCAGTCATTTCCTTAAAGGTCTCGACAGCCTCTACCCTCAGGTATGACAGCCTATCCTGACTTGGGACCTGAATCTGGTCCTTTACAAAATTATGGGACCATCATTTAAGCCACTGGCAACATGCTCCCTGCTTTAATTCGCATACAAGGTGGCATTTCTGGTGGCAATAACCTCAGCTAGGAGAGTGTCTGAGCTCAGGGCCCTTACATCAGAGCCCCCCCTTACACTGTATTCCATAAGGACAAGGTTCAACTCAAACCTCACCCGGATTTTTTCACAAAGGCTGTCTCCCAGTTTCACATCAACTGAAACATCTTCCTCCCAGTTTTCTACCCTAAGCTGCATTCCAGCAGCAGGGAGCAGAGGCTTCACTCATTGGCTGTCCACAGAGTGCTAGCCTTCTATAGTGAGAGAATGAAGCCGTTCTGAAAGTCCATCCAGTTATTTGTGGCTGATAAAATGAAAGGCCTCCCGGTCTCATCGCAGGGTATCTTGTCGTGGATCATATCATGAATTCAGGAGTGCTACCACTTGGCGAAGATGCCTGCTCCGCCAATCACTGCACACTCCACTAGGGCTTAGGCCTCCTCAGCAGCATTCCTGGTGCAGGTCCCCACACAGGAAATCTGCAGAGCAGCAATGTGATCCTCTATACACACTTTCACCACACACTATGCGATCACTCAGCAGGCCAGAGATGACACGGCCTTCGGACGAGCAGTGCCAGTGGATGACTCCGACCCAGCCCCTGAACTTAGCTTTGTGAGTCACCTGATTGGAATGGACATGAACAAGCATTCGAAGAAGAAAAAATGGTTACTCACCTTCTCGTAACTGTTCTTCGAGATGTGTCGTTCATGTCCATTCCAATACCCTCCCTCTACCCCTCTGTTGGAGCAGCCAACAAGAAGGAACTACGGGGGTGGTGGGTCATCAGGGACCTATATTGGGTGCCATGAAGATGTGACTCCAGGGGGCGCCGAGGCTGATCCTACGGATTCTGCTAAGGGAAAAAAATCTTCCAGCTGGCATATTAGAATGCTGGACAGGACCTCTTGTGACCGTTCTCCCTCCTTTCTGACATTGAAGATATCCTGGTGCTGTATTGTGATCAAATCCATGGCTTGCTCTGCCCTGTTGCTCATCAGTGGGTGGTGCTCCTGAGTGTCAAGTACTATAAATCCAAGCATCCAATCTCTTGTTGCATGCATTTGCCCAATGGCCTCAGAATGGTGGTATTATTCATCACAGGCACTTGATCACATTTCTCTGGTCTAATATTTCTGCTTATCAGAGTTGCTGGACTCATATTACAGTTGGCTCCCCAATCAACAACCAACTTGATTCTTGCTAGATCTAACAGATGTGCTGGCCACCTCTTCCTGCAGTTCCCATTGACCAGAAATGGCAAACCGCAGTCACAGGGAGCTGCAGAGAGTCAACGTAAACACAATGTCTTGCGGTCCCCACAGCGGATTACCCTGATGGGCCGCATGGCAAAGGTTGCCGACCCGTGGATTAGATCTTTTACTCTTACTCTCTCCTGTAAACTGGATGACATGTCCCACAAACAATCCTGTAACTAACAAGGAACCAAAGATAGCTGACAGAGATCTCACTCTGCAGTGCACGTATCTATTCCCTCTGTTGTCTCTTTGGATTTAAAGAAGAAACCCTCTCTACAGTCTCATTGCATCGCAGGGCACAGTGCTTAACACCTTTATCATCTGCTCCAGTGTTTTGGGCATTATTCCTGGCAACAGTGCCCTCACTTCAGTGAAAAAGCTTTACCTTGATTTTCTCATCTTTATGCTCCATAGTAATGGGCTGTATACAACCAACCAATTCTTGCTTCCACCACTTCCATGCTTCATGCTTTTTCTGTCTTCAAATCCCTTTAAGTCCATCCATGCTAACTGTTTGCTCAATTCCTATGTGGTGCTTTGTCTCCCTGTGGGTCTCACTAGGCTGACTGATACCATCATGTTTACTCAGCACATGGTATATGAAACATGAGATTACTCCATGTTTATAAATCTAAAGTGGTTCTTTATAAAGATAACTATTCACAGAGATACTGTATCCGTGGCTAGCATGCTAGTTATATTCAAACAGGCTCATTTTGCGATGCCTCTTCCCAGCTCTTCCTTCCTGAGACCTGTACTCTTCCTTCCAAGTTCCATACATACATGGGGAGAGCAGGCATAAGAAACCTATATTTTAATCTCATAAATAAGATTATGATCTTATGTTCTTCCAGAGGGGCCTGGTGCTATTAAAGAGTGAAAGTATTGCTCCCTTCTGGTGCTGCATTCGATGCTCACCACTTGAAATAAGGACAAAGCCATAGCTCGACTTCTTCCTTCTCATTGGCCAGCTGAGCTGGCTGGCTATCGGAGGAGAAGCACACATTGTAGGGGGTGAGAGCTGCGACTGCACAAGGAATCTGGCTGATTGAACACATTAAAAGTTTTGCCTGAGACAATACATCATGATTAGGATCTTGACTTTTTAAGAAATACAGGACCAGTCAGTACATTGTCTTTTTCCAGACATCATAGTTGATTACACCTTCAAGTTCATCACCAAGTTCAAACATTTAATACTTCTGAAAATAGGATTTTCCAGTTAGGGAAATAACTGACAACTATTTTTATGTAGGAGAGAACACGGCCTTTTTCTTTTTTTAAAACACACACACAAAGTAGAGTCTGACTTTTATAGCCAGAGGTGCACTGTCACCGTGCAGAGCCCCAGGGGGAATACTGGCTCCTCTGTAGCACAGCCTTTCATGATTTAGGCACAGGTCTTCCAATGCACAGGAAAGAACAACCTTTAGTTCACATCCTTTCCTATGTGTCAGCTTTGCAGAGGGAAAAAAAAAAACAGAAGAAAAATATTTGTCACTACACTAAGCTATTACTGGATACACAAAGAACAAATCGAATGAATAAAAAGTTCCTGTTTTACAGCATAATTTCAGGTTAAAAATACACTTTAACCATCAGCCTGTCTCCTCCCAATCTCCTGTCCAAACTGGATGTGTCACTACACCTCCTGTAACATGACCTTTCTTCCACCAATGCAACAATATCAATTACTCAGATCAGAGCCATTTCGAGAAGGACAACTTAACTGAGGCTTTCTGTTAGTGAAATCCACTGCAGCAACTACATTACAATTAAAACTTTATATTTAGCACATTCACTTTTATAATACGTTCTAACCCAAATATCCATGTAGATGAGTAGAATTTAGTTTTAACTTTGAACTAGTTTTATTCAGGAATTCTAGAATTTTGGAACAAATGAAGTGACATTAGGTAAAATTCATTGGTGGCATACATGGGTGCTCCTTTCTCGTAGTGAATTTGGCCTGCCTCTACTTTTCACTGGAGCTGGGTAGAAGATGGGTTTTCCACCCCTTTAAAAAAATTCCCATTCCACATTGGGACAAAACTGAGATCTTATGAAAGGTTTTTTTTTAACAAAAACAAAGAGAAAACAAAGAAAAAAAAAAGTGCACCACCAAACCCCATCCCACTCACTTGATTAGTGCCCTAATTGGATGAGACTCTTTCAGTCTTCCCTGTTGGAGCTGTACCACTGTGTATAAATAATGAAATAGTAATTAGGCCAGAGAGAGACTAACTGTAGCCCAGTGATTAAGGCACTCACCTGGCTGTTTCAGACAGGTTAAAGTCCCACACCAACTGAATATATATAATTGTTTACTCAAAGTAAAGTGATCTAACAGCAGAGAGTAAGAAAGCCCCCTGCCCCCAGTAGCCTGGAGGTTAGAGGGCTCACATAGGATACTCTGGTTCAAGACCCTGGTCTGAATCAGGCTACATAGTGGCTGGAACCTTGTCCCTCATCCCAGGTAAGTTCCCTAATGAGACTATTCAGGTTGTGTGCATGTGGAGGGGTAAGTGTCTGTCTTGAGCAGAAATTCCATCCTTGAGAAACCTCTTAACAAGAGTTTTGTTGAAACTAATATTTCTGCAAAGGTTTTGGTTTCAATGAATCAGCAGTTACCAATGAAACAAATATTGAATACATTTCCCAGCCAGGTCTATTTATATTTCATGCTAGATTGTGACTTGGCCTACTTGCCCTTCAAGGCAGTAAGGGAGAGTAATAACTCCACCTCCTCACACAGGCTGCTCAGACCTTGGGTGGGTGCACAGTAAGTGGGGCTATAAGCCTGTTTATTTTCTACCCAAAGCAGGGGATAGTGTGTGGACAGAAAGGGATCAAGAATGGACAGAGCCTTTGTTAAGCCCCCTGCTCAGTGGCCAACCCAGATGAACCAGTCCAGCAGGTGAAGAAAGGAGACCGAAGTCAAGTAATTTACAGTTGCAGTAGGTTTGCAATACATTACCTCCACCAGAGAGAGAATTGTGGCTTTAAAGGACATTATCCTTAGATGTTCCTAGAGTGATAAAAGTATATATTGCTGTCCTTTACTATGGGCAGTGCCCTTATGACAAATCTAGTCTTATCTGTTGATTCTGAGCCTGCTTCTTGTACTCTCACTTCAGATATAAATATACTACCACCTATGAGTAAAGATGACAGAACTTGAATACTGGTATCAGAATCTGTCCCTTAATGCCAGATTCTAGCCATCCCCTGCATAGGAGTGCAAGAAAGTTGATAACAGTTTCTACTCATGCCACTAGTGAATTTGGCTCAAGCAGTAAATCAGGTATCGGCAACCTTTGGCATGTGGCACGACAGGGTAAGCCCCCTGGTGGGCTGGGCTGGTTTGTTTACCTGCTGCGTCTGCAGGTTCAGCCAATTGCAGCTCGCACTAGCCGCAGGCCAGTCCCAGGCCAATGGGGGCTGCAGGAAGTGGTGGCCATCACATCCCTTGGCCCACGTCGCTTCCTGCAGCCTCCATTGGCCTGGGACGGTGAACTGCGGCCAGTGGGAGCTGCGATCGGCCAAACCTGTGGCCACCAGGGGGCTTACACTGGCGGGCTGCATGCCAAAGGTTGCCGATCCCTGCAGTAAATGATGAAAAAGGAATTTCAGGTTTTTTACCTCAATTTGGACATATTTTGGTACCCTTATTTATGGTGAGAAGTACTTACTCTGCAAATTTCATTGAAACCATTTGCATGATTAAATGATCTAACATGAGTAAGGACTCCAGGTAAGGTATGTTTATTAAATGTCTGTTTTCATAAACCATGGCTCTTTAAATTTAATAAATTATCTGTGCAGCTTTAAATAATGAGAACTTTTTTTGTCTTCTAAGCTAAAAATCTTTGGAAATATTTTTGAATTATCTTCATGTTCTCACTAAAAGTCCACCTCTTCCCTCTCCATCCACACTGGTTGGTCTCACCTAGAATACTCTCTGCCCTTCCTAAAACCAACCAAACAACCTTCACAATTGTAATAATCTTCTTTTCTCACCTCCTTGACTTGGCCTTCAATCTCCAGCCTCAAGTCTTTCCACTGTCTCCTATTTTCCACTTACATTTCAGACTCCACATCCTCATTGTAATGCGTGCATAACTCCCGCACTGCCAGCATTTTGTCTTTCATCTCCTCTCACCTGTGGCCTAAAATATTCTTCTTGTCTTTTTACCGTATCTTCTCTTCTAGCTCTTGCCCTGTTGCCTCATTTCACATTCCTCTCTACTCCTGGGATGATATGACTGTTGCACTGCACTAACCATCTTCACTTTCCTTCAACAGTCAGTCTTCTGCTATCTACTCTTCCTTTTTGCCCTACCTTAGTCTCACCTGAAACATATCAGTACTAACTTCATATTATCTTTGTTTCAAACTATTTCTTCATCACTTTGTCTATTTTCTTCCCATTTTATGTCATTCTAATGGAAATGAAAACCTCTTTGTGTAAGGTATGACCCCCCCACCCTTTAAATTTATGCAAAGCATGGTGCAAAACAGTAAAGCTATACAAAATACTTAAAAAAAATAACTTAAAATCAGAGTGACTTATATTCATTTTGAAACCTTATTTCTTCATGCAAATGGTTCAACTATTAAATCAGGTCTGTTACTAATAATTATATATATAATTACTATGCACAGTATGGTTTTTAGCCTTACAATATCCCTTTCAATTTAACTAACTTCTGAATTTTTTAATCTTAAATTAATAATGATAGCTGATCATTTGTTTGTTTTCCTTTGAAAAGCAGTGAATATTTCCTCTCATGTATTTAAATGACTTTTTATTACTTCTCAGTATTGTTGATTCCTACTAGGGATTGGATGAGTTGTTTTAGATAGTGTCTACGAAAGTCACTACTTTTATGGTGAGCTTAATTGGCTCCCATTGGCTGTTAACTCTGACTACCATTGCCTGTTAATTGCCTTTTTTCTCCTGAGCTATACATTTCACAGATCACACCAGCAAACTGACACCTTTCCAGACTAGATGTACTCTAAGAATCTTTCATCTTGTAACTTTATGTTCCTTTAGTACACTGAAAGCTTGGAAAAATATTTTCTGGTCTTTTTGCCTCGCAGACTAAGTTTTTTTCTCGTCACTCATGAAACAAGTCAGTACTTCTGATCTTAGACATTTACTCCAAGGATACGTTTTCCCCATGTACTTATAATTATAAGTGTATTGTTTCTACTGTGGGTTTTTTTGGGGGAGTGGGGTGGGGAGGGGGTAGTAGTAAGATTTCCTCTAGTATAAGTGAGATCTGACACCTTCCCAGGAAGTACAAAACATCTGTGTGAGACTAGTGTGTAGAGCTACATTAACCTCTTCAAAGGGGAAAGAGAAGGAAAGGTGAAGGATGACAACAATTTCCCCCTCCATGACAGCTAGCATAAGTGATGCTATGACAACGGCATTATATGCTGTCACCTTTCAAAAAGTGTAACAGTGGCCATGCTCCTATTGCTCACACTAAAGTAATGCACCTCCACACCACACCCAGAGCATGCATGTGGCTATCTTAAACTGGGTGCTCTGATTATACTAGCCTCAGAATACAGCAGAGACTAATATTCAAGTTTATTGCACCTGGTGGCTTTCCAGCTATCTGATCCAAACTTTTTAGTCCTCTGCCAGCTGCAAACTCATCTGCCAGATTGTGACCTCAAGTCTGTGGTAAGAGGATTAAACAACTCCCCCCTGCCAAATGACTCACTTCTTTGGCACCCCATTCTCCTAGCCTTGGATTTGAGCAGCTTTGTAGGAAAAAAGTGAAGCTTTCTAAGCCAAGGTTTCTTCTCTAGTGGCTGGATCAAGCTGTTACACAAAGGCCCCTGATCTGCCCAGCAGGAAGAAGCTAGTAGCATTCATTGATGAGCTTGCTTAGAAGTGCGTTGAAAGCACAGAAAATGGTAGGGAAGAGGGATTTTTAGATCAAGCTCTTTGAAGAAACCCATAATAAGTGGAGGGAGCAACAGACTGAGTGTGTGCATGTGTCCATTCATCCTTTTTATCATATTTGTGATTTTTAGTAATTCTTTCTATTGGTTCTAGCTCACTAGATTTCTTAATTTTCAACAAAGCATATTCTGGATATCTAATATTGTTTTGCTGTCATCTGCGAGAAGTTCCTGTTGATACCATCCTATGTTTTCCATTTAGTCTCAGGTTTCCAATTTGTAAGAGTTCTAAGGAGGCTTTTCTCCTGATAGTATTCATTCGAAAAAAATCTCTCTAGTGAGTATTCTGTGGTTTCAAGTACACCAACAAATGGTCCAGGAATTTTACAGGAAACAGAACCAGAACATACATACTGAATTCCCTCCAATTTGTGGGAGGCTTAGGTCTGTATCTGGACTTCATGATTCAACATTTCTGTAGTATGAAATTTATCTTTACTGTCAAACATGGTTAAAACCCACACTAACTCCACTTACCAACCCAACAGGCTCCCACATTCCCCTCTTTGCTGTTATCTTGACAGATGGATGGCAGAATTACATTCCCCAACAGATCTTTCAACATATCTGTGAAGGTATGTAGAGGATCTGCGAGCAGCTGTACCTGCAGACACTCACGTAAACCAGCGTCTCATGGCCCTCCAGGGGCTTAACCTGAACAAGCCGCAAACCAAGTTTGGAACCCCTGATCTAAATCAAGCTGAAGGACATCATACTTCCATTATAAATGTATGTGTATTTGGACAAGCCTGGCATATTACAGTGGAAAAAGTGAAGAATACAGCCTCTGAATTAGAGATTCAGATTACTTTAAAAAAACAACACATGTACAAAAACATTCTGGTTGAGCCTAGTTCTTTGGCTTCCCTGTTTTCTGATTTGTGTTAAATATTTTGGACAAGGACTGGTAAAAATAGTGATGACATTTATGTCATTTATTGCATTCAACTTCCCTCCAACCAACCCTTAGAATCATGAACTATCAGTTCATGTTCACTTGCACCCCAAGTGCTTTCCACCTTCAAATTCTCAACCAGTTCCTCCCCATTTATGAGAATTAAATCCAGAACAGCCTCTCCCCAGTCATTTTCTCCATCTTCTATAATAAGTTGTCTCAAATGCATTCCAAGATACATCCCTTAGTTCTGCAAACAGATACCCACATAATTAACTTTAAGCATGCTAGTAGTCCCACTGATGTCTCCATTCTCTGGTTGCAAATCATATGAACCCTTGGTTCACTGTGTGAAACAATTCCTATTCAAAGGGCCACTAACTTAAGGACTTTCTCCCAGGAAAAATCTGGCTAGAGATAAGATTTTTGGACTTATTTATGTTCACTGCCATACTTTTTATGGAAGGGAACCCTGAAATCAGAATGGATGGAAAAGCAATTGTATAGGGCCTCGTTCTCCTCCCACTGAAGTCAATTGGCTTCTGTGGGAGCAGAAGCAGGTATAAATTCTCTAAGTTAAAACAAAGAGGCATTTTATTTCTGCACCTGTTCAAACATGAATATTTTTGCTCATTAAAGACTAGATGATATATATCAAAGAAAGATGTTATAGCTTAACAGAAGTTATGACCCTGATGCAGGAAATACTGGTTGAGGTTCTATGACCTGTTATGCAAGTGATCAGACTAGATCGGGGTGGCCAAACCTTTGGCCGGAGGGCCACATCGGGGAATAGAAATTGTATTGCGGGACATGAATGCTCACAAAATTGGGGTTGGGGTGCAGGAGGGGGTAAGGGCTCTGGTTGGGGGTTCAGGCTTTGGGGTGGGGCTGGGGACGAGAGGTTTGGGGTGGAGGAGGCTGCTCCATTCTGGGACCGAGGGGTTCAAAGGAGGATCAGGGCTGGGGCACGGGTGTGGGAAGGGGTGCAGGTTCAGGCTCTGGGGTGGGGCTGTAGATGAGAGGTTTGGGGTGCAGGAGGGTGCTCTGTGCTGGGGCATGGGTGCAGGAAGGGGTACAGTTTCCATCTGGGGATGAGAGCCTTGGGGTGGGGCTGAGTTTTGGGGTGCAGGGGGGTGTTCCATGCTGAGATTGAGGGGTTTGGAGAGCAGGAGGGGGATCAGGGTTGGGGCATGGGGAGAGACTCAGGGGTGCAGGCTCTGAGCAGCGCTTACCTCAAGCGGCTCCCAGAAGCAGGGCATGTCCCTTCTCCAGCTCCAGCCCCAGACCTGGTGCCCCAGGTGAAGCACCGGAGCAGGGCTGAGATGCAGGTGCAGCCCCCAACCCAGCACCCTGGCTGGACCACCATCTTATTTATAAATTAGTCCATATTATGACATTTGGAGGATGACTTAAAGTTCATAAAAATCAGCATATGTATACCATAGGGACTACTATGCCACTCCATGTCATTTATGGAAAGAGGTAGGGAGTGTATTATAGTTAAAAGTATATTTTTGTTAAGAATATTATATTTATTGGGATATTTAGTTGGTTTTTCTTATGCAAAGATTACAATCATAAAGCCACAAGCTAAACTATTGTTTTTGAAGACAAATCAACATGGATCTTTACCTTTAAGTTATGATAATCATTTGAACAAATGCCATAAAATCTCACGTTTCAGATGAATACATAAGCATTTAGACTATATTATGAAAAAAGGATGCATTGTATTGGTATTTTGGGAATAAGCTATACACTACTGGGTGTCAGCTGTGTTTAAGATACAGATGTTCCTCACTGCAGAAAAGGGTACAGTCTTGTTTAATATTGCATTTAAAAACTACCCAACTCTGATAAAGAGGTCTACTCTTGATTGTTTTTAAAATAATATGTATTTATATGGTAAGTGATTGACATTGTTGTAATTAGGATATTTATTGCTATTATGCTTTTGTATTAGTATAATTTATATGTAAATTTAGTTCTGAATTATTCATCTAGTTAAATTTGATCTGATAAGCCATGACATAATTAATTGCTTATAGGATTGAACTGTTTTTGCATTTGACATACAGATTTTATTGATTTCTTTTAATTATGTGATTTTTGTAATTGTGTGAATAGAAATCCTTAGCGAGCGCCACAGTAGTGGCTGAGTTAGAGCTAAGGTTAACTCTTTAGAATTAGAATGCTATTCTCATGAGAAGGCATATTCCAGAGAGATGTATTCAGTTGTAAGCACTCTGGTTTAATAACACTACAAACACAAGACTAACATTAGCAAATGAGGAAAGAGATGTCATTTCTGTAAATGTACATAACCTTGTTATCTTAATGCTGACACTATAATATTTGCAATTACACAAGCTATAAAAAGTGGATAGGCCCAACTCCATAAATGATCTTACTCATTGCAAAGCTGAGCATTGCAACACTTAACTCTTAGGCACTTAGCCACCTGAGAAAATCCACAAACCTTGGGTTAGGCTCCCCGTACAATTCATGGGGAGAGATCAGTAGGAAAATACAGCATGAGGAGCAGGGAGTTATAATCCCACACCCAGCTGCAGACACAGACTGCAGTCAGATCTGTGTGAGAAGATTCACCCACCACTCACGTGCACACCCACAGTTGGGAAGTAAACCCCCAGGAAAGATCATATTGTCTTGCACTGTATAGAAAGATCTGCACAGATCATAAAAATTCACCCTCTCCCTCAATGTGAAGAGAGATATGAACAGCTTCTTGCCCCCCATATATGGATGGCAAAAACTGGGTTATGTTATAAACAAGAAATAAGTTTATTAACTACAAAAACCAGAGATTTTAAGTGATTATAAGGAATAGCAAACAGAACACAGCAGATTACCAAGCAAATAAAACAAAACATGCAAACTAAGCTTGATTCACTAAAGAAACAGGTTTCAAGAAGTAATTTTTACCTTAAATGTTGACATTAGGCAGGATGCAAATTTTCTGTAGCTTAGATTTCCAGTTATTTCTCTTTACAGACTAGACCCCTCTGTCTCAGTCTGAACTCAGCTCTTGCCTTCCCTCAGTTGAGTTCCTTTGTCCCTTCAGGTACTTTCAGGAGTCTTGCTTCTTGGGCAGGAAGGCAATGGAGGAGAGTCCTGTTTTCCTTATTCCCTAGCCTTAAATAAGATTTACATAAGGTGGGAATCTTTTGTTTCCTAGTCTTGCCCTCCCCCTCTTTTTAGTGGAAAATTACTAGAAGTCCAAGTTAGTGTTTAGTACCAGGTGACAGGACCACCTGACCTAGTAGTGTCACAGCTACATCCCAGGTCACCTCTCAGGAGCGAGATTAGTATCTTTAAAGTCTTATTGTTTCTTCCTAATGGCCCATCAAAGCCAATGTCCTGTTGTCTTGTAGGTGTCTCCCCGAATACACTCAGTTGTAATTGTTATATAGTCCATATTCCTAACTTTAGATACAGAAATGATCCAAACATACAAATTGGACAATCACATTCAGTAAATCATAGTCTTTCCAATGATACCTTACAAGACACATCTTGCATAAAATATATCTTAGTTAGGTCATATTCATATCATAACCATATTTATATGGAGAATATGGGGTGTAACAAAACAACAAACATCTGTTGAAACAATATAAAAAATAAAAATCAAATTCTGCCAACCCTACTTATAAACTTTAGCCCTGGGGCACTCAACCACTATGTGGGAGACCCCTTTTCAATTCCACCCCTCTGCCGGATAAGGATTTGAAATGGGTTTTCCTACCTTGCAGCTGAGTGCCCTATCCATTGGACTACAGAATCATTCTTAATTTCTCTAGGCCAACGCATATTTAATTATTATATACAATGGAACAGTTTCAGCTGGAGAGCCTGAGATGACCCACAGTTCAATGATTAGAGAAGTCATCTGAGAGATAGAGAGCTCCTGTTCAAATCCCTTCTCATCAGGCAAAGGGGTAATCAAACTAGGATCTCCCACATCCCCAGTGAGTGCACTAGCAATTCGCATAAATTTTACAAGAGATACTGCCACACCTTCTACCTCTTGTGAGTTTTTTTGGAGTGGATCTACTGGATCAGGCAAAAAACAATCTTCCCCTAGTCTGAGAATTAGTTTTAAAAATGAAAGCTCATGCTCAAATAACTTGGTTAGTCTCTAAGGTGCCACAAGTACTCCTTTTCTTTTTGCGAATACAGACTAACACGGCTGTTACTCTGAAACCTAGTTTTTAATCGTTAGTCTTACATTTACTAACGAATAGTATTTAGTCACTGGAAAAATAAAAGGACCAGTGGCTGTGAGAAGTGTCACATTATTTATACAAAATAGATATAATTGTAAATAAACACTTAGTTTCAATTTAACTTTTTCTGCATTTCTAAGAATGTTCAAACATTTATTTATGCTATAAATGTAATTTGTAAATATAAATCAAATAAAAACCCAAACAACTAATTTTTGGCAGATATGCAATGAGCAATATTTAATTTCTACATGATATGACTGGATCTTTTGATTATTTTTGTTTGTTTGTTTTAGCATGTAATCTTCCATTATTTTCTTAACACTTCAGACAAAGTAACTGCTTCTTTTTTTGTTTAGTTTAAATTTGATAATTTGTTTTTTTTTGAATGGGGAAACAGCCCCTTCTGCTTCCATGCCGGGGTTGGGGAAAGGAGGAAGAAATGCCTGTAGGTTTAATTGTCATAGCTGTGGTCCCCAGTATTTTAATTACTGGGAGGCATATATACATACATACACAATGTACTCACATTATAGGATTTTATGTGTGTGTGTACATATGCACACATTATATAATATAGAGAGTGTTTGTGTATATTTTAGACTCCTGTTCATATTCTGATTTGTCAGAAATAGCAAATACCTTGGATTTAAAGTTTAGTTCACCTTCCGTACTCTAATGCGTAAAGGTTCCAATATAAAAAATTGATGATTTCACATCACTATTCCACTCCTATTTGAAACTTGTCCCATTTATATCCCTATTAATCATTCTCATCCTACAGCAGGTTAAAGGCCTCTTCATTACTATTACTGCAGTCAGGCTGATAAGGAACAAAAAGATATGGATAAGCAACTTATACTAATTTGCAGTTTTATCCTTGCCTTCCTTCTTCTCTCCTCAAACCCACCATATTCTTCAACTTGCACGGGGAAGTTTGATTTTATTGTGTGATTGTCATGTTTGTTTAAAAGGTAGATTTTATTTATATTTTGCTAAATGGCAGCTATTAGAAAAGATAGAATCTCCCCTTCTTACATTATTTGAAGTCTGTTTCATTTGGAATATAGGTATTTCATAAGGTAAATATATTTTTTTTAAATATGTTGCCACTCAAAATCTCTGGCCTCAAGGTGCTCTACTTGGCTCCAAAGGTAGTGAGCTCTGCAACAAGGCATATAGTTATAAATTCTTGACTCTGTGCAGTAAACTTAGAAGCCCACCACACCTTCTTATTAAATTTTTGCTGGTCATCTACTGGGACTGGTTTACCTCTACTGGGGCTTTCACCCTGTGACAAGTTGTGCATTGATCTAAAAATTAGAGGTATGTCTGAAGTTAAGGCATTTGTTTGTCTAAGAGGTGAATCCTGCTGCTATTGTGTTCAATGGGAAAATTCCCATTGTTGTGAATGGGAGCATGATTAGAGCCAATATCAATTACATTAATTTCAAGATGTTACTTTTCATGAAGATCTATTTTATAATGCATACATAGAATTTCATAATATTAACAAGACCTCAGTGAAAACAGAGTTGCAACTAAGAATTATCCTTTCACTTTTTCTATTTTACTATCAAAGTTGAACAAAAAAACAAAACAAATCATGTTAACAAAATTCATACTGTTTTAGAGAGTTTAGTCACCAAAGAAGTTCTACACAAACACTTATGCAATAGTAGCAGTCATCATAGTTTTAAAAAGCAATAACCTACATCTTTTGTTAAGATACATTTTTTTTGATCCATCTGATGAAGTGGGTATTCACCCACGGAAGCTTATGCTCCAAAACATCTGTTAATCTATAAGGTGCCACAGGACTCTGCCATTTTTGACTATTTGTCCACAGCTTGTCCACATGGAAACCATTTTATTACTTCATAAAAGTCTACATAGAACTAGAGGTTCTTTATTACAGTATCATGTAATATATAATAAAATGTATAATATTGTAAATGAACCCATACAATAAATCTCAAAAATGTGTCCCTTTATATTTGCTATCCATCTATGAATGTTCAAATTGCAAGTGATGGAGGAAAAGTGTGTGTTAATAATGTGAATATTAGTTTAATGGACATACTATGCAATGACTGAACCCATTAAGGTAGTATCTTAAAATATTTCATGAGCCATTAAATAAAAAAAAAGTAATATTTAAACAGATAACCACTACATTAATTATAATACACAGGAGCATGTGAATAGGTCCCAATCTATCAACTTGAACATACAGGAAGCTGGACATGCCTATGGCTGATAACATACAAATATTTTTCTAGTATAACAGATGTAGTAACATGAATCCAAAGGGATGCCACATATCGCTTAGGTGTCAGTAACCTGAGTTTAGACTTTCATTTTAGACATTACTTTCAATCCCATCCTCAACTCTTTTGACTGGAATTTTCAAATTAGGATGTTTCAAATATGTCAAGAGAAGATTGTTTTTCTGAGAATTCAGTGGCCGGACCACCACTTCCTGCAGCTCCCATGGGCCGGAAACGGTGAACCGCGGCCACTGTGAGCTGCAAGCGGTCGTATCCGTGGACGCTCAGGTAAACAAAGTGACTCACGGCCCGTCAGAGACTTACCCTAAGCAAGCTGCGAACCAGGTTTGGGAACCCCTGCCCTAGGGCTTGGCACTTACAACTCTTACCATCTGAAACCTTTCCTTGTTCCCTAGTGTATTCCCTACCCAGCTCTCCTGAGAAGTACCTCTCCTCAGGAGCTTCCTGTCAGCTAAATCCTAGGGCAGAGACTTCAAAGCCCTTTGAGGCTAATATGTTCCTTAGCTAATTAACAGCTGCACAGTGATGTAGGCAATTGAGTACTCACAGGTGGGTCTGAGTTGGCTTATAATCCTTAGTGGAGAATGTCACAGGTAGGCCCAGAGGGCCAACTACCCTGTGACAGTACTCTTTTGGGCAAAAAGCATTCCAATAATGTTATAGCAATGGTTATTTAAAACAAAACTAAAACAAACACACTATGAGAAATACATAATTTTCAGAGTTAAGCTCAAACAAACAAAATTCAGATATTTGAAATTATGGAAATGCACAATTAGGTCACACAAACAATCTTAACTCTGCTCATGTGGTGATCTGAGACTATAGAAAACCAAACTCCAACACTACCTTATTCACCCATAAGGAAGAGTTTTATCTCTGTGGCCACAATCACTGAAATCCTTTATTCTTACCTCTGCATCCCTTATAAAAACCCAGTTAGGAAATAACACCATTTCACCATTCTTCATTTGAGGGGAGATTCTGAAAGGAAGTTAGGGGTCTAATTTCCATTTATTTTTAATGGGCATTAACAACTTAGTTGCCATCCATCCCTTAGAGAATCTCCCCCAAAGATTCTATCTTGGAAAGCTGCTACCAGCTGTCCAAGTATAAATAAAAACAGAGCTTATGGGTGAAATCCTGGCCCAGTTGAAATTAATGTAAAAACATCTATTGACTTAACTGGGCCCAGGATTTTGCCCCATACATCTACACATATAATTCTCCTAGGCCTACCTATTGAAATTATAGCACTAACACTGAAAGATCAAATAGGTTAGTGTGGTGACAAAGCACACATTTCCAATTCTGTACAAGCTGTAGAAGTACAATACCTTCTAAAAATCTAAGATTTCCTGAATTTGCTTAAATAGAAGACACTATGGCTCCCTGTTGTGACCTGTTCTCCATGTGTAATGGCATTGTTAGTATTATCAGCACTGTCAATGTACAGCTCTGTCCCACTGGAATGGTGGGAAACTCCAATTGTCCCAACCTGTAAATTAGTGGTTTCTGTGGCTTATCAGAGTCTCTGTATAATTATATCCTGAATTTAAAAATATAATAAAATCTTCTTGGAACAACTCACTACTTTTTACATATGTGTATATATAAGAAAGTCCACAGATTTCTTTTTCAACTGTTTCACCATCTGTGCGGTATTTATTTCTCAAATAGGAGCTGTTACGTTAGGAAGTGCAAAGGAGACTTTCCGAGTGTTTTGTTGAAGGATTACAAAACAAAATTTTATTGCAGATATTAAGACTGAGATTAGAACCTCCACTTTATGCTCAAGAGAACTGTCAATGCAAAGCAGAAAACTCTCTTCAGATTAATATGGTAAAGACAAAAAATTACCACAGCAGAATTCAATATTTGAATAATCTTCCAGAAGTATAACTTCCTTCAGAATGTAGTCTGTATGTGGGTGTTTATATAATTTGCACTGGTTAGTGAACTGAAGAGAGTTTGTTTTAGAAAAGACACCGTGCCTAAGTAGCTGGTATTCTTTCAAGGAGCAGATAGGATCTGGCTGAAATAAGCCTGGGCAAAGAGGTAAAGCCCTTAGTTGTAAGTTTTGTCAATAAAGTCAGGTTTTGTCGACAAAAAAAAATGGAAGTGTACACAGTACAATGCACCTTCTGCTGACAAAATTCTTCTGCTCTGCTGACAAAATAAAACGACCTTGACGAGAGGCATAGAGATTTTTGTGGCAAAGGTATACTAAACAAAAAGTGTAGCAGTTGGTTATTTTTCAGAGTAGCAGCCGTGTTAGCCTGTATCCGCAAAAAGAAAAGGAGTACTTGTGGCACCTTAGAGACTAACTAATTTATTTGAGCATAAGCTTTCATGAGCAACAGCTCTCTTCATCAGATGCATGTTGTGGAAAATACAGTGGGGAGATTTTATATACACAGAGAACAAGAAACAATGGCTGTTACCATACAGACTGTAATGAGAGTGATCAGGTAAGGTGAGCTATTACCAGCAGGGGGGCGGGGGGGACCTTTTGTAGTGATGATCAAGGTGGGCCATTTCCAGCAGTTGACAAGAACATGTGAGGAACTGTGTGTGTGTGTGGGGGGGGAGAAATAAACATGGGGAAATAGTTTTACTTTGTGTAATGACACATCCACTCCCAGTCTTTATTCAAGCCTAAGTTAATTGTATCCAGTTTGCAAATTAATTCCAATTCAGCAGTCTCTTGTTGGAGTCTGTTTTTGAAGTTTTTTGTTGAATTGCCACTTTTAGGTCTGTAATCGAGTAACCAAAGAGATTGAAGTGTTCTCCGACTGGTTTTTGAATGTTATAATTCTTGACGTCTGATTTGTGTGGCCTCCAGAAGGTGTCCTACAATGCCCATCCTGACTTCTATGGTCAGCAGTCTGAACTCTGCTGCCCTGCACTCAGGTACACAGACATCCACCTTCCCCCTTTGAAGGACAAAGAATTTTTGAAATTCCACCACTTATTTGCTCATCGTGGAGAGCCCACATCGCATTTTCCTATCTGACCATGGCAGCTCCACACAGCAAACTCTCTCCTTGGAGCACAGCTGAGTTCTGTTCTGGATCTGCTGGCCTTATGGGGAGAGGAGGCTGTGCTCTCAGCCAGGCCATAATAAAAATGTTACATAGCATGGGTCCAAGAACCAATCTCTGTGACCCGACTAGAAACACTCACATTTCAATGATGATTTGTTTACAATTATATTTTTGAGTAGGGCTGTCAATTAATTGGAGTGAATGCATGTGATCAGTGAAAAATAAATTAACTATATTAAAAAAAATTCTAATTAATCCCAGTGTTAGTCACATGGTTAAACAATAATAGCACATTTAAAATTATTTTTGGATGTTTTTCTACATTTTAAAATATTTATTTCAATTACAACACAAAATACAAAGTATACAGTTTTCATTTTATATTATTTTTATTAAAAATATAAAGAAATAGTATCTTTCAATTTACCTTATATAAGTCCACTCAGTCCTACTTCTTGTTCAGACACACAAGTTTGTTTACATTTACAGGAGATAATGCTGCCTGCTTCTTATTTACAATGTCAACTGAAAGTGAGAACAGGCATTCAGATGGCATTGTTGTAGCCATCATTGCATGGTATTTACATGCCAGATATGCTAAACATTAATATGCCCCTTCAAGCTTTGACTTTCAGGTGCTAAAGTTTACATTGTTTTATTTTTGAGTGCATTTATGTAAAAAAAAAATCTACATCTGTAAATTACACTTCCACCATTACAAGTACTGTAGTACAATCTTCAATAGTAATATTGAAAATTATTTCTTTTGTTTATCTTTTTTACAGTTCAAATATTTGTAATACAAATTATAAAGTGAGCACTGTACACTTTATATTCTGTGTTGTAACAGGAATACATATATTTGAAAATGTAGCAAAACATCCACAAATATTTATAATAAATTTTAATTGGTATTTTATTATTGTTTACCAACATGATTAATCACAACTATTTACTCAATCTTGTGATTGTGTTTTTAAATAATTTGACAGCCCTCATTTTGAGACCTATCATATAGCCAGCTTTTAATACATTTTAATGTGTCATGTTATTTTATGTCTTTTACATAAGCATATTACATCACCACTATTATCTTTATCAACCAAGCTTCTAATCTCATCAAAAAAGATATCAGGTTAGTTTGTATTTTTCATATACCCATATTGATTGACATTAATTATGTTACCCTCCTTTATTAAGCGTATCAGCTGCTGCATTCTTGCACCTGGGATTGATGACAGACTTATGGGCTATGATAACTCTTTTCCCTTTTTAAAAAAAATTGGCACATTAGCTTTCTTCCAGTCTTCTGGAATTGCAGTGCTCCAACACTTATTGAAAATTAACAATAATTGTCAAGCATGCTCCTCAGCCAGCTCTTTTTAAAGCCTTGGATATAAGTCATTTGTACCCATGGTTTAAAAAAATATCTAACTTTACTAGTTTCTCTTTAACATCTTCCTGAGATATTAGTGGAATTGTGTGATGGTGGATACTCATCACCAGTACCATGCAATGGTCAGACTTTTATGTGGCTGGTTGTCTTCCTCCCAGGCATCCCCTCTTGCTACAGCTCCACCCTGTGGTGGTCTGTCCTTTCAATGACTTAGCCCTCCATACAGGTCATATTTTCAATCCACTCCTTTTGAGGTATATAGAGAGAGTCCAATAATGGAGAAGCCTTCAGACTTTGGCAAGAGATTCAGGGCTTTTCCCTGGAGTTAGGGTTTTGTAGTCTGAACCATTGTACCTAAAGGGTTTTCTCATAAATAACTTCCTCACCAAGGGACAGACTTCCATCATTGTCCCTCTTTAGGGATTAGGGATTTGTAGGGGACCCAAGGCCTACCCTCCCCATTGGGCTTTGATTCAGGGCCCAACCATAGCCAGCTAAGTCCTGAACCCTGGGGTGCTATCCTTCTGCCTCCCTATACCACTTCCTATCAGTACTCTCTCTTCTCATAGGGTAAAGTAATTAACTAAAATACAAAGATACAGTATCTACATTCAGAGAGTCACAGGCCTCTCCTTTGTAACATTGGCCAGACCACTATAGCCAAGCCTCAGGCAGCAAAAGCTTCTGTGGCATTCCTTCCAAGGAGCTCATCTCCATTGTCTGCTTTCCAGTGAGCTACTCTGCTTCCATTTCTAAGCTTCTCCTTGAGCCTCTGAAAGCTTTGCACATGTGGTGGGGTGGGACTGCCAGGCCCAGAACAATTCCTTAACCCAGTGAGGGGTTTTTACACCCCCTTACAAATGGAGAGTGTCATCATCATGGGATGTGACTACATCATCTATTTTCCCAAATACAGATATTGTTATGTATGATCCTGAAGAATGTTGTCGAGGCTGTTGAGGTTTTTTTTACAGCTGCTCAGTGGTTCTGTTTGTGGAGCTCCAGTGTTATCAGCACTAGCATATAACACAGCCTGCTAATTCAGCAGACCTCAATGTTACTCATAAAGAAAGACCACTGGTACGGTTCAGTGGCAAAGGCAGTTGGCCAGGTTTATTGCCCTCAAGGCACAGCTCTAGCATCCCAAAGAAACTACAGGTACATTAACAAATGAGTAACCAGTGGCAAGGAATGGCTCAGTCAGCAGTGGGAATTTCTGCTGTCCCCTCAGCTGAACAAAGGGTTAAGGCGAGGTATCCTGACATTTATAAACTAAGAAACAACTTACCTACCAACCTATATGTTTCATGAAATCTGCTTGTATCATAAATATAAAGGGAAGGCTAACCACCTTTAAATCCCTCCTGGCCAGAAGAAAAAATCCCTTTCACCTGTAAAGGGTGAAGAAGCTAAAGTTAACCTCGCTGGCACCTGACCAAAACGACCAATGAGGAGACAAGATGCTTTCAAAGCTGGAGGAGGGGAACAAAGGGTTTTCTCTGTCTGTGTGTTGCTTTTGCCAGGACCAGAGCAGGAATACAGGTCAGAACTCCTGTAATGGGTTAATAAGCAATCTAGTTAGATATGCATTAGATTTGGTTTTGTTTAAATGGCTGATAAAATAAGTTGTGCTGAATGGAATGTATATTCCTGTTTTTGCCTTTTTGTAACTTAAGGTTTTGCCTAGAGGGATTCTTGTTATACCAATAAAATAAAAACCAGCAGGATCTTATTAAAGGGGAAAAGGCAAAATGCCACATTTATTGTGAATCATATTAAGAAAGAATCATAGTAAGCAGTTAGTTATAGCTATAACATTCCATTCAATTTCATATTGATTCACACATTCATGCATAAACACACACACACAGAGGTTCTGCAAGGTTGTTATCATAGTTACCAGCCTTAGAGTTGCTCATGCCAAGCCACTGACCAGGTGGCCTGGACATGAGGAGGGAGCAGGGCCTTGTCAGATGCTCATCTGATGCTCCTGGAAGTTGATTTGCAGAATCAGACCCCAAAGTTCTCACTTTCTAGAGTCCATTTTTATCAGAATTTCTTCCTATGCCAGTCTATGGGAATTGATTCATCATGCTGTTGCTGAATCAATCAGCAGATGACACATTCCTGATAGCTCTGTGCTGCCAGATGTTCTCTTGTTCTTTGGTTCTCCCATCCTTGAGGCGGTTGGGTGGATTCCAGTCTGCCCTCCGGGGGTCCTCTGGTTATTTCCACTTGATACCTTCTTCAGCCGATGGACCCTGGATTCTTAGGCTGACACCTCCCTGATCATTCAATTATTATCCACACCAAGCATCCATCCACATACATTCTCTATCTCTATTTTAATCACAATTGTTAACAAAGTGAGATGAATATAACAAAAAGGCGGGGAGTCTCTGGGTGCTGTTTCTGTTGTTACAGAGTATTGCTTTGAGTCTCTCTCTCTCTCTGAGTAGTTGTTACAAAGAATTGCTTTGAGAACAGACTCTGTCTTAGAATGTACTAAAACAGTTAGCACCTTGCAAGTTTCACACACAAAGGGAGAGAAACAGTACCAAAAACCAAGAGACATCTTAATTAGTAATACCCTGGAATTTAAACTATGGGGAATCAAACTCATTTGTCATTTTCATACAGAACTTCTTTAATATGATCCAACATTCTCTTTGTTTTGAATCGGATTACCCTCTAAGGTATTTACCATCCTGATTTTACAGAGGTAATTATTTTACTTTTTTTTTTTCCCAATTAAAATTCTTCTTTTAAGAACCTGATTACTTTTTCCTTGTTCTTAAGATCCAAGGGTTTGGGTCTGTGTTCACCTATGCAAATTGGTGAGGATTTTTATCAAGCATTCTCCAGGAAAGAGGGTGTAGGGCTTGGGGGGGATTTGGGGGGAAAGACGTTTCCAAGCGGGCTCTTTCCCGGTTATATTTTGTTAGATGCTTGGTGGTGGCAGCAATAAAGTCCAGGGACAAAAGGTAAAATACTTTGTACCTTGGGGAAGTTTTAACCAAAGCTGCTAAAAATAAGCTTAGGGGGTTTGTCATGCAGGTCCCCACATCTGTACCCTAGAGTTCAGAGTGGGGAAGGAACCTTGACAGCTTGTTACCTGCGAAAAAAGCAGATACATATTCATTAAGCACTTCTTTCTTTTCTGCATTATTGCAAATATTATTTCCATCTACTAATGGACCAGTACCATTGTTATGATTCTTTCTTTTCCTAATATACTTTTAAAATTCCATCTTGTTGTCCTTAATTCTTCTTGCCATAGATTTCTCCAGATGTCAGGGAACTCAGATATACTCTAGTGAAGGGATCCCCAAACTTGATTCATGACTTGTTCACGGTAAGCCCCTGGCGGGCCGTGAGACGGTTTGTTTACCTGAACATCCACAGGTACGGACGCTCACAGCTCCCAGTGGCTGTGGTTTGCTGTTCCTGGCCCATGCGACCTGTGGGAAGTGGTGGCCCGGCCCGCGCAGCTTCCTGCAGAGCCCATTGGCCACAAACAGTGACCTGCGGCCAATGGGAGCTGAGCGCGGCCGTACCTGCGGACACTCAGGTAAACAAAGCATCTAGTGGCCTGCCAGGGACTTACTTTGAACAAGCCGCAAACCAAGTTTGGGAACTGCCTATCTTAGTGGTATTGGAACAGTGTTTCATAGAATCCGAGAATATCAGGGTTGGAAGGGACCTCAGGAGGTCATCTAGTCCAACCCCCTGCTCAAAGCAGGACCAATCCCCAATTAAATCATCCCAGCCAGGGCTTTGTCAAGCTTGACCTTAAAAACTTCTAAGGAAGGAGATTCTACCACCTCCCTAGGTAATGCATTCCAGTGTTTCACCACCCTCCTAGTGAAAAAGTTTTTCCTAATATCCAACCTAAACCTCCCTCACTGCAACTTGAGACCATTACTCCTTGTCCTGTCATCTTCTACCACTGAGAATAGTCTAGAACCATCCTCTTTGGAACCACCTCTCAGGAAGTTGAAAGCAGCTATCAAATCCCCCCTCATTCTTCTCTTCTGCAGACTAAACAATCCCGGTTCCCTCAGCCTCTCCTCATAAGTCATGTGTTCCAGACCCCTAATCATTTTTGGAAAGTCTGACTACATAAATACAATCTTGAGTTTGCCAACACTAGCTATCCACATTGGCAAAGCTTTGCAATAAAAGTGGGGGCACTTGAGAGGTTTAGCCACCAGAGAATTTATATAATCCACATCTGACAGCTGAAGTAAACTGGACAGATGGAAGAGCCACCACACAGAAGAATAAGTGGTTGTTGGGACAGCAAAAGGAGGAAACAAAAAGGACAGACATGCTCACCAGAAGTGAAGGAGGGATTCACAAGCCATTCCTGTAATCCGTTTACATCTTAAAAACATAAGAATCGCCATACTGGGTCAGACCAAATGTCCATCTAGCCCAGTATTCTGTCTTCTGACAGTGGCCAATATCACATACCCCAGAGGGAATGAACAGAACAGGTAATCATCAAGTGATCCATGCCCTGTCGCTCATTCCCAGGTTCTGGCAAACACAGGCTAGGGACACCATCCCTGCCCATCCCGGCTAATAGCCATTGATGAACCTATCCTCCATGAATTTATCTAGTTCTTTTTTGAACCCTGTTATGGTCTTGGCCTTCACAAAATCATCTAGCAAGGAGTTTCACAGATTGAATGTGCGTTGTGTGAAAAAATACTTCCTTTTGTTTGTTTTAAACCTGCTGCCTGTTAAAGCTGCCCATCCTAGTGAAACAAGGTCATATAAAGAAAAGTCTGTCCCTTGACGGAGTATGACTAAGGCAGATGTGGCTATCATTATACAAACCATAAGAATACATTCTACAGAGGTCATCAGCAGAATTTGAAGCCCAGACCATTCAGATCTCACCATTACTACCAAGGCAACAGGAATACATGCTGTTTCATTTGTGTAGTAGCTATTATTAGAAGGGGAAACTGCACATAGTTAGACAATGGGTTACAGAACTATTTGGTAAACAGCAGCAAAATGTTGAGGTTAGGAATCTTGGGTTCTGCTGAGGACTAGTCAAAAAGTATTTTTATTGGGTTGGTTTCAGTTAGTTGTTTGTTTGTTTTCTCTCCTTGTAACAAATATGAACATTTTTACATCACTCAACATTTTCTGATTGTTCACAAAAATAATTTCAACCAAAGTTTTTGTTTTGATTGTAACTGTATGGAACTGAAACAATCTTTGGTTTTGTTTGTTTGGGGGGGGGGGGGGGGTTGGGTGGTGGAGAGGATACAGATAGATAAATAAAAATATAAAAGGTTCATTTTTATTCCATTTACTTTTTAATAAAAAACAAACCTCATTTCAAATAATTTCATCTGAACATTTGGCAAAGTCAAAGATATTCTTCAATGAAATGAAATAAAGAAATGTTTAATTTTTTTCTACAGACAAGAATTCTGAGTACTATTTCAGGTTCTGGGAAGGAAGTGATGTCTACATCCTAGATTAGTGGTAACAGACAGTTTAGCTAAGCATATGGATTTGAGATGGTACTTCTGTAAGGCAGTGTATTTGGACAGTGTAAACAAAATTTTTACAATAATATTTAGGCAAAGACACAAGGTAAAATAAGGTTTGCACATCATACCACTTCCACCACCAATAAACAATCCATCGCACTCAGCACATCCACAGGCTTATAGCTGGATATACAGCTGCACATTTAAGGCCCAAAATTCAAAATAAGTGTAATAGGCATTCATGACAATATTGCCCCAGTTCTTTCAGTTTTCTATTAGATTCCTTGCTGGCTGTTCAAACTGCTGACAAAGTCCTTCACCATAGTCACCTAGCCATTGCAACAGCTTTCTCCCTTGTTCTCACAAATATTGAATAAAATAAAACATGCTGCTATAATAGTTGGAACATTTTTCTTTTCTTGCTGCTTCCCACCTATTCCACAAACAGTGCCACCTTCCTTTCTAACAAACAACCAGCCAAATACACACTCTGCTACTATCATGCAGTTTCTTCCTTCTGTCTAAGAGGCCAGTGAATGGCTTGTTAACCAGGGTAGCAGAGAATAAGCTATGGCTCCCAAAATAACCAGAGCAATCTCCATCACATTAATATCCATAGCAAACAGTCCTTTCTCCATTGAGGCAAATAGAGCTGAGTTTGGAAATTTCATAGCATTACGGACCTTTCCAGATCACCCTGCACTTATATCTGTAAACCTGCCTGTGATTATGTTTTCAACCCACACAAAAACTGAAGGGGTTAGGAGCAACTCTTGGCACATGTGACCACTCCAAGCCGCACCTGCAGACCATACTCAACTTGGACATGGAGTTTAAATGGGAGCCAGACAGCTCAGCAGGGGGCTGTAGAGGGGTTTGGCTGGGGCTTGTCCCTCTCTGGGGTGGCAGGAAAGCACACCGCCTCGCTACAGGGGCTGACAAGGCAGGGAGGAGGATCTGCCCTAAAAGATCCCAAACAAAGTGCTACAGGAAAGGAAGAGCCTGCCTACTGAGCCCAGAGGGACTGAAAGTTCAATTGGTACCTTTTCTCATACTACTTCACAACAGACTGCAAGACTTTGACAAGAGAGTGGATAGTAGGAAACAGCCTAGGGAGGCAGCCTTAATGAACTCCTGGGTCCTGGACACTTGGTAACCCTTATAGGGCCCTGAACCCCAGCCAGTGGTGTGGGAGGACTGGGGCTCTCCTACCAAATCACCCTCCTCTCATTAAGAAGGCCCCCAAAGCCCACACCATCTAGATCACCCCCCCCCCCAGCCCCCGGAGGCAAGGAAGGAAAGGAAACAAAACTTTTGAAACCCTGGGTGGGATCAGACACTCATGGGGGTCAAAGCTGATCCCCATATTTTCCTAGGGACCCTGTCACAAGGGGGAGAGACAGGACCGAGTGGTAACCTGACTGGAGGGTTGATTCAACCCCCAATAAAAGACAGGTTGATATCAAGAATGAAGGTGGTTCAGGGAACAGAACAGAGACATGACAACCAGGGCACTAATCCCCTAACCACTATTCAACACCACCAGTGAACACCATCCATCACAGAGCCCTTACAGCAGCATAGAGAAATGTGTCTTTCTGTTGAGAAATTCTGTGCCCTGTGGGAGGGAGGGGGAAGCAAATAATGGGCATGTGTCCTATCAATTGCCCCAGTACAGCTTGAGAACCCCATGCATGCAAAGTCATCAGTAATTTCCTGAACATCCCCAAGCTTTATAACCCAGTGCAACAATATTTTTTTTTCATGGGATCAGATACCTGCCTAACAGTAATCCCAATAGTCAATTTCCCCAAGCTGAACTGGTCAGCTATGGACTGGTAGCCTTTGGGGATGGCCAGTATTCAGATGGCAATTCTGACCCACTTCTCCATAAGTTTTGGTACACTGTCTCTGTAGCTCCGGGATTACTTTGGCATATGTCTCAGAAAAGGTTTTTTTCCCCCATCCTGAAATTCTCTCACTGCTGCTAGTCATCCAGGTCATCAGGTCTGCAGAATGATCCTGTCTCAACGATTCGTGCAGGTTTGCTGCATGGTGTGAAGTTGGTCCAGGAACCACTCCTCTTGTATCAATTGCTCAATGTTCTCCTTGTTTTCATCCTGTTTCCTCTGCCACTGAATTTCCTTCTGTTGCTGGAGGAGCTGCTCCTACTGCCACATCATCTGCTTGTCAGTACAGTGGGTGAAGTCCAAAGTCAAATTCATCTGGCTCTAATACTGAAATGAAGACCAAGAAGCCACTTTGTCTTTGAGGTTGGCAGCATAACAGTGCACAGTATTGGTGGGCCTATTCTGACTGATAGCAATTTGAAATGGTACTAGCCACCCAGAAAGGAAGCATGGGGCAGAGACAGTAGAAACATGGGATTTCTTAAAAATGTGAACCCCCTGTATTCCGCTATGCATCCCACAATTCACAGTGAGAAAAATTCCAGGATACGTACTACTCAGTGGCAATGCAAAGTATCATGGGATACCCTCCAAGAACGCTTTATGCTTAATATGCAGAAAGCCATTGTCATGTGTACACACAATGTGAATTAAAAGATGATACCAGACATCCCAGTGCATGCTATTAGCATGGCTTGCATATTGTGCATTACATTATGTGCAGCTAAAAGCTGCGATTAAACTGCCCCTGTGTAAATGAGTCCTTGGATCTCTCATATTAGAGGCCTGAGTTCTGTTCTGGACTGTGCCTGATGTGACCTTGTTCAGTTTCTCAGATATTTGTACAACAGCAGAAATGATATCTGACTGCCTTCTACGGTATGGGTATGAAAACTTGCTGAATAATAAATGAACCACATAGAGATGCACTCAGCAGAGAGATTTGAACGCCTGGTCTCCTTTTCCTATCCATGGTCACTTTCCTCCATCAGAGAGTATTTTGTGATGACTACAGCTCTCTCTCTCTTTCTCACAAATGCAGTATGCTGGAAAAGTTTGATGTCACCTGCTTGCATGTACATATTCTAAATAAACAGAGTAATCAGTTACTCATTCTGTGTCTACACATTTCTGTCCCCAAAAGAAAATAACCATCTCTTTGATTCTTATGTTTCCTGACTCCTCAGATGGCATTGCAATATTACCTGATATTATGAATTGTGACTAATGCTATTCAACATAAAAATGAATTAACCTTCTTTTAGTTACTTATTTCTACTATAGAGACACTTTTAAATGCATAGATTTTTTCTTTGCTTAACAAGTCAGTCTACGGTGTCTTTTATAAGGAAATTAATTTAGGGATGCTACCAATACCAGTTACCACTTGCTAAAAGCATGATCTAGCTGTGGTGTAACAAACTAACTATCTTTTCTCCATCATCTCTGCCTTCCACTGGGGCACCAATGTGTCCTGTGATATTAAGAAGTTGTACAAGTCAAAAAATGAAAAGTTCATGGTTCAAGAGAGTGGAGGAGCAGGAATTAGATTTACAGGCAGTGGACGTGAAGTAAAATGAAAGGTGGAAGAAATCCTAATCCAGTCTCTGACACTGATTCCTTCAATGACTTAGGGCACAAGCTTCCATGCAATTCATGTAAAATTATGGTAATATTCATTTACCTGTATGACAGGGCAATTATGATAATTAATTATTTAATAGTGGTTAAGCACTGTGAAGATAAAAAGGACTATAAAAGTGCTAAGATAAAGCAGAATTTTCCATACAGTTTGTAACTATTAACAAATACGGGGACTTATTAACAAATTTAGCCAAATATTTCTTTGTATGTATGTGCTTTAAGGAAAGAGACATATTAGTAACTGTGACCTTGGGAGAGATTCCCCCAAAATATTTGTTTATTCATGTGCTTCAAGGATTAAATGGCACGTGAATCACAGAGAGAACACAAGACAGGGAAATTGCTGATTAAACAGGCATTTATTTTTCAATACTAGATATTTGGGGATGAATTCTGCACTACATTTCATCTTGCAGACACACATCATTGACTGCATTTATACCCATTGTTGTATTCATTTTGCAGAGGTATATTTTACATTGCCAAAGGCCTAGTAATCTGATGCCTTCAACAATTTAACAAGGAGCAGCAACCCACATTCCAGACTAGTGTGCTATTCCCAGCAGGTGGTGGACAGAGTGACACCTTTATTTAAGGATTCCTAAGACTTTATCTGTCTTTCATCATTTCGGCTTGATTTGTTGCCACATCCAGGATGGGCCAAGAAAGTCTAGTTTCTGGGAGAGTCTGCACATGCAGATGTTCTCTGGAAAGCCCTATCGAGTAGGTAGGACCTTGTTGTCTATATTTGTCTGTATGCTTTTTGTAGTCCTCCTTTCCCTTCTCAAGGTGTCCCTTCACTTCCTCTTGCATGTGATGGTGGATGTGTTGTATTAAGTCCTAGGGTTATGAGTTGGGGGCGGATATGGGTAGTTGTGAATAAAATCAGGAGAGGAGGGTGGTACCCACAGATGACAAAGAAGGGGCTGGGGTCTATGATTGCATGGTCTGTATTATTATATGAGTCTCCTTAGGGTGGCCTCGGCCATTCAAGCTTTGTGTGGATCACTGAAGATGGTTAATATTCACTGGATAAAGGTATCCCAGTTCAACAGCACTGGGCTATGGCCTTCCAGCAGCAGGGAGGCCCAGTCTACTGTGTCTCCAGTCAGCAGGCTAATTATCAAGCTCACCTTGCACTGTTCAGAAGCATAGGTTTTAGGATGCATCAGAAATAAAAAGTGGCATTGGTTAGGGTTAGGGTTCAGGCAAGGGTATTGCAGGCCCCTGTCCAGGGCAAGGCACTGCAGGCTGTGTTCATAGCATGATATTCCCAGCGCTAAGCTTCCTCGCTTGCTTCTGCAGCCACTGGTTGTCCCTGATCAGCTGCACTACTGGGGCCTGAGTAACCCTTGGGTGGGCTAGAGTTTACTTCACTGCCCTTCTATTGCCTAAAACCAAGTCCCATAGAAAAGCACATGGAGACCCAGAATTCAATCACTGAGGATTTTCAGCAAGGATTGCTTAGGGTCAACCTCCCCACAACCAAGATAAAAAAGAACAAGAATTAATTTCATATTTTACATACCAACTTTATAAAATATTATGATAAAGAAACATAATAACTTACTTTCTACAGCATAACACAGCTACTTTATAATCCACATACATTATCCTCACAGTTATTCAAAAACATAAATAAACAAATTATATCTAAACAGGTCAGTCCCCATAGAGACACAGTGAGAAAAAACCCAGAGTTCCCGAAAGCTTAGATGGACTTCACCTGAGTTTCAGTTACAGTCTTTGATGACCAAAATCTATTCGGTTTGCCGAGTCAAAAGCACTGCAACATCATCTTCCCTCCACTTGGTTGTAGAAATCTTCAGCTGGAATTCATTCAGACTCTACCTCCCACTTTGTTGAAATCACTCAGTTAGCTAACTAATTAACCAAGCACTCAGTTTAAGTACATAAAAAATGTAAAATTGAGAATAGAAAATATAAATGACTTCCCTCATCATCTTATTTAAATAAGAGAAGAGTTGGTAAATCATACTGGTTGAGACTATTTAACTAAAACAGCTAGGGTAAAACAAATAACATTCAAAGCACAAAATTAAAGTAAAAAGAAAATAGTTTTCCATCCCAGTTTCCGCTTTCTGTAATTAACACTGCCAGGGCTTCCCTGTTAGAGGATTAACAATATCACTAACCTGCTGCAAAATGCTTCAGAGTTAAAGAAAAACAGTCTGTTTTCTGCTCCTATGATTCAGCATCTTCTAACCCACACAGGTTACATGGTCTTTTATAAAGCACCTGCCCTGACTACTTGTCCTCAATGGAGTCTGAGTCAACCTACAGAGAGCCTTTTGAGCATGTCCAAAACTATCACACCCAACTCCAGAATCTTCTGTGTGTCGAGTGCTAATTGTGCATCTGCTTTGCAACAGTGACCCAGACACAACTCATTCCTATCCCACACCTTCTCTATAGACCTCTTAAAGAGATCTCTCCCTGTTAGACAAATGGGTTACACTGGCACTGCTTGATTATCCACCTGTAGGTGGAGGGCCCATTTGGCTGAGTCAAATATACCCAGGGAATATGATTAGGAGGAAACAAAGGCAATTCAGTTACAGTAGGTACAATGTAAAGCTGTATTCCGATGGTGTAGAAGTATAAAGTGGCAGGATGATCTTTGAGTCTACAGTGCATTAGGATGATCTTTGAGTCTACACTGCATTAGAGCCAAGACTTTTCTTTACATATAGCATGCATGCCATTGAAGGGGTTTTGGGGGAAGGGGTGTTGGATGGGTTTTGGAATGGGTATAGATTTCTTTTTATATTTGAATGATGTGCTTTTATACTACCTTAGATACACTTTTGTAGAACTTTATACATAATATAAAAACATTTTTCCTAATGTTAACATGCAATTATTTCATAGTTTTAATATCTAGAATTTATTTTTGTATTCCACTGCATTACAGAATGTGTGTCATTTTTTTCTTTAGACACAATTCAGCAAAGACTTACACGCATGCTTAGCTTTACATGCTGTAAGAATCCCTATTAACTTCAATGAGCCTTTTCATATTGTGTAAAGTTAATCACATTTGTAAATCTGCACATGTGTGCTTAATGCAGTATAAAATGATAATTGTGATATATTGTAGTATTTGAGGAACAGTATGTGATTATGCAAAACATTGGCTCTTAATGCACAGGAAAAAGAGGACACAGTTACGGTTGCACAAGCAAACTTAACTTTATAATTTCCTAACTTTTGAGTACTTCACTATGCAACCTTAACATTCTTTTAATGTAGATTTTATATTAGACTGGAATATAGATAGCATAGACAAACAGACCTTTAATAGGTCATTTAGCTCAGCCTCCTGCATCACAGCAGGTTCTAATTAGGTTTTCTTAAATAGGTCTAGTAGCTATCTGTCTAGTCCAGCTTTGTTTATAAAAACTGATAAAAAAACAAAAGCTCTCTTGGCAATTTGTTCCATTGTCTTACTGTTCCTGTAGTCTCAGATCTTAATATCAGTGGGAAGATTTTGGTGAAAGTCACACAGAGCATTTAGGGAATGTTTTGCCTACTGTCTAGTTGCTGCAGTTAAAATCTCTGTGCTTCCTGTTTAGTTAGCTAACAGGAATAGTTAACAAGAAAACCACAGAACTTTTCAGACTAGAAAATAGAGATGTTTAAAAATTCCATTTCATTAAGGATTTTGACATTTGAAAATTTGGTTTAGCTCTAAAACTGGACAAAACTTGAAAACTTCAAAATGTCATGAAGGAAAATTCTGTTAATAAATTTGTTCCCAGTAAATTTAAAAAAAAAATTGTTTTGATTTTGAGTTTAAAAAAATTTGTATTGTAATACACAACATTTAAAAATTTAAAGAAATAATTTCCAAACACAAAATCAAAAGATTTTTTCCAAAATTGTCAAAATATTCCATTTCAAATTTTTTTGCTTTTCTTCCGAAACAAAATTCCACTGAAATTGACACAATTTCACAAACTGTTACAATTTTGACTGAACTGCATACTCTGATGGAATATGTTTTTATAAAATTTCACCAACCAGTTTTATTAGAAGGCCTAATTTAATTAAAGTTCTCAGCTAAAGGAGCACAAAATGTTTCAATGCCATGTTACATTGAGCTAGCTCTGGGGTAAACTTCATCTAATTTGATTTACTAACTATTAATTTTTTTAAATTGGAAAGTGTGGGAGGGAGCCTAGATTCAACCTCAGTTCAGAAAGAGAGCGATAATTTTCGCTTCCACTGTTGCCAAGCTACTGCAATCCATCTGTTCCAGTAATTTATTTCTAACATCCCAAGCACAAACACATAGACTCTTCATGTGCTTTGTGCATTATCATGATTTTATGCCTTTTAAATCACCATTAAGTGCTCCAGCATGAAGTCTCAAATTCAGTACCATTTTGACTGAATGTCCCTGAAAATAGCATGATCTTAAAGAATGAAATGAGTTGCTACTTCCTGGCATATCAAGAATGGAATTTCAGCTTTTCCTTTGCTTTTCTCCATTGCACAAGCCACTTAATAACCTTTGTATGGTATTTTAACAAAATTATAATTCTTCCTATGAGATAATCATAAATCCTGTTCTTGATTACATATGTTCAAAGTCCAGTATATGGCTTTTTATTGAAAGAATACAGACAAAATTGTGTTAATAAACCAACAATAGTCCAGAGATGAACATCAGGAACCACAGAGGATTCATAAATATACCACTGCATTTAAGAGAGGAGATCTCTGCTCAAGCGTCTGAGGTAAGATTCCCCTCCACATACCATCAGGATTACTTAGTCTTCTGGAATCAATCACTGTAAGGATCTTCCACAATCAGGAACATTTCCTGTCCTGGGATATACTTCCCTTTAGATATTATATGCATGTATACTATCTATTGTGTTATCATATGTTTTTTCCCCTTTGTAATGCTTTTTGTCCTAAAATAAATGTATTGTGCTTTGTGAAAGCAAGTTAGTCACTGATTAAGCCTGTCATTGTCTCTTGAGAAAGCTCAGGTGCTGGATTGGTCTGACCTGCTGGCATAGTCCCAGGGAATGGCCAAAGGACTGCTAACCTAAATCCTGTCTTTGGAGGGAGAGGGACAGAAGTGACATAAAAACTTGACGTAAGAACTTGAACAGAACAGACAAATAACTCCCCTCCCCACACACTGCTTTGAAAACGTATATTATTTCAATTTCACAATAAACTGCCAGGCCACATTTCTTAGGAGCTAGAAACCCTGAGACAGGAGCCACTATTTAATAAACCACTCCAGCATCTTTGTTCTAGATTGTCTTAATAATCAAACAAGTGTATTTTTCTTGATGTTTTTTCAAGGTTAGCATATCACACACTCCCACACTGATTTGGTTCATGGCCTACGGAACTACAAAGTAGGGTTTCCAACATACTAATCACACAAAACTGAACACCCTAGCCCCGCCCCTTCATATAGGCCCCACCCCTACACTGACCCTTCCCTGAGGTCCCACTCCCACTCACTACATTCCCCCTCCCTTGTGGCTTGCACTCCCCCATCTTCACTCACTTTCACTGGGCTGGGGCAGGGGCTTGGGGTATGGGCTCTGGGCTGGGGTGTGGGCTCTGGGGTGGGGACAGGGATGAGGGCTTGGGGTGCAGGAGGGGGCTCCAGGCTGAAGGGTGAGGGCGAGGGATTCGGAGTGTGGGAGGGGCCTGTGGGTTGAGGCAGGGAGTTGGAGTGCAGAAGGGGGTGAGGGCTCTGGGCTGGGGGCGCTGGCTCTGGGGTGGGGTTGAGGATGAGGGGTTTGGGCTGCAGGAGGGGGCTCCAGGTTTGGGGGTGGGGCTGAGGGCTGGGGCAGAGGAGCGGGTTTACCTTGCGCAACTCCCAGTCAGGGGTGCAGTCGAGGGGGCTAAGGCAGGCTGCCTGCCTGTCCTGACACAGTGTTGTGCTCGCGCCGGTAACAGCCAGCAGGTCCAGCACTAGTCGGTGGGGGAGGAGGGCAAGAGGTGCCCCACAAGCTGCTCTCGCCCATAGGCACTACCCCACCCCTCCCCCCATTGGCCGGTGGCCCCCTTGCCTAGGAGCCGGACATGCTGGCCGCTTCTGGGGCACAGCGCTGTGCCCAGGACAGGTAGAGACTAGCCTGCCTTAGCACTGCCTACCTTTAAGTGTCCAGTCGGCAGTGCTGACCGGAGCCACCAGGGTTCCTATTTGACCGGATGTTCCAGATGAAAACCGGACACCTGGTCACCCTACTACAAAGGATGTTACTGCTCCCAAATATTCCCTGCTCCCTTGAGATGGATTATTTTAGCTTTAATCTATTTCCCTTTAAATAAATTTTGCCCTGCTTATAGGATTGCAAGGGGAATAAAATATAAAATAGGGACATACAACCACCTTCCGTATTGCCAAGATACCCAGAGAAGCACACAAAATCTTAACTTCCACAGTGTCAAAATACCTACACACCCATTCCCCAGTATGCTCAAATAAACACAGGAATATGGATAACACTGGATTTCTTTTCACTTTTCTTCTTCTTTTTTCATTTTGAAATTAATAACTGTAGAAAAATGTAATATTTTGTAAACTACCTGTAATTGTATGCATAAAGGGCCTGTCAAGGTTCCTCCCCCACTCTGAACTCTAGGGTACAGATGTGGGGACCTGCATGAAAAACCTCCTAAGCTTATCTTTACCAGCTTAGGTCAAAACTTCCCCAAGGTACAAAATATTCCACCCGTTGTCCTTGGACTGGCTGCTACCACCACCAAACTAATACTGGTTACTGGGGAAGAGCTGTTTGGATGCGTCTTTCCCCCCAAAATACTTCCCAAAACCTTGCACCCCACTTCCTGGACAAGGTTTGGTAAAAAGCCTCACCAATTTGCCTAGGTGACTACAGACCCAGACCCTTGGATCTTAAGAACAATGAACAATCCTCCCAACACTTGCACCCCCCCTTTCCTGGAAATGTTGGATAAAAAAAAAGCCTCACCAATTTGCATAGGTGACCACAGACCCAAACCCTTGGATCTGAGAACAATGAAAAAGCATTCAGTTTTCTTACAAGAAGACTTTTAATGAAAATAGAAGTAAATAGAAATAAAGAAATTCCCCCTGTAAAATCAGGATGGTAGATATCTTACAGGGTAATTAGATTCAAAAACATAGAGAACCCCTCTAGGCAAAACTTTAAGTTACAAAAAAGATACACAGACAGAAATAGTTATTCTATTCAGCACAATTCTTTTCTCAGCCATTTAAAGAAATCATAATGTAACACATACCTAGCTAGATTACTTACTAAAAGTTCTAAGACTCCATTCCTGGTCTATCCCCTGCAGAAACCAGCATACAGACAGACACACAGACCCTTTGTTTCTCTCCCTCCTCCCAGCTTTTGAAAGTATCTTGTCTCCTCATTGGTCATTTTGGTCAGGTGCCAGCGAGGTTACCTTTAGCTTCTTAACCCTTTACAGGTGAGAGGAGCTTTCCCCTGGCCAGGAGGGATTTCAAAGGGGTTTACCCTTCCCTTTATATTTATGACAGGGCCCTATCAATTTGCACTGACAGAGAGGTGCTAAAGCCTGAGAAGTTGGATAAGGAGATGTGGAAGGAGGAAGCATGACTCTGTAAAATACTCCCTTCCCCAAATTCATGGAAATTATTTTTTCAGCCATATTTTTCAGGCACATCAAGGGAGATTGATCGAGCATTCTGAGCAAAATGAATATCAGAGAAGAAAGTCTCTCAATCTAACTTAAAGAAGCTACCACAAACTGCAAATTTCCTAAGAGATAATGAAAGAGAAAGCAATAAATGAGAATACTTCCACTATAATTGAGAAAAATCTGCTGCTATTACTATATAATCATCATCTGAAATGTCATTTTTAATATCAGATTTGTATTAGTTCACAATTTTACAAGTTTAAAATGTATCAAAATGAGTAAAAGACAGCTAACATTTTCATTTTTAAAATCTTTAAATTAATATTCCTATCTAATATTTTTATGTATTTATTTTTTTAAAAATTAGTGGTACAGTACCATGAACATCCTAATTATACAATTGCCCAATAAACTGGAATGGTTTTGAAGGAAACTCTTCAATACTATCATGTACTGCATAGAACATTATGCCCATTATAAAAAACAGAATTGCCTAAATTAGTAAGTACTCAATAAGCCAGAATGACTTGTTACAGTCTATCAGCACATAATTAGGAGTTTTAAAATTCTACCTAATTAATTAATTACCTGATAGACCAGAACACCTCAGCTATATAAGATATGGTTTTGGTCTAATTACTATAGGTGATTACCTAATGGTAGTCATCTTTGTCTAACAGGTAACAAATACAATTGTCATAATGTTCCACGTGCATTTTTATTATCAAAACTGTTCAATGATCAGTTGTTTATTTCACTTTTACTCTTCAGTGACACAACATGCAGCTACAGACCTATTCCTCTAACCTTAACTCATGTGATTAGTCCAAGGGCAGAGATGTACGTGAGAAAAGGTGGACTTTTAAGTACATACATTTGGCTGGAAGAGCAAAAAGATTTCAATGCAGCATATATTTCCACACTGAAAACTGTACATGAAGAACATTTTCTGTGTCAAAATCTTCCCATGCAGATACTGATCCAGATTTTCCACTGGATTTCACATTGTACTATTTGTGGACTATGGCTATATACCCAGTGTAGCCAACCACAGGAGAACACCTCAGTGTAAAGGGAACAACTGGCCTTGCAGCCATTTTGCCACACACATGATACCAGTATAGTGGGTGCCGATTAGAGAAAATAGGCATAGCGCAGGTTTCCCTATGTGCTGTTGATCACAAGGAACCAGATTATCACCTTTGGTCAATTGGCAGCCAGGGTTAATTAGAGCAGACAAAAGGCTGCTCCAAGTTTCACTGTGGGAATGGCCTATCACAGAACAAACTCAGGACTGGGAAAGCACAACAGCCATCTTTTGAGCACCCTTTGACTTCTGAGCTGCACTGGCATTCTTTGATCATAACCAAAGACCTGGACCATTAGTTAGGATACTAAGAGTATATGTACACTGCAGCTGGAAGCAAGCCTCCCAGCCCAGGTAGACAGCCTTGCAATAGCTCAGCTCAAGCTAGTATACTATTGGCAGTGTGGATGTTGTGGCACTGGCAAAGACTTGGGCTAACTATCTGAGCTCAGATCCAGAGGGCCTGGTGGCCTTGACAGCCCAAGCTACCACCTGAGCCATACGTCTTCACCGTTATTTCTAATGTGCTGACTCAAGCTCGGCTCATGTGAGTCTGTCTACTCTAGCTGGAAGGCTTGCACCTAGCTGCAGCATACACATGCTGAAAGGGCCTGACACAGGAAGGTGCTGAGTGAATGGGAGTTTCAGATGCCCAGAATCTCTCAGGACCAAGTCCTTGCTGAAGCATTTACTATCATAGCTCCTAAAGTCACATGTCACACATGTATTTTCAACTTCTTGAAGAGCTGGAGACCGGCTGTGGCTTGCTATTGCACTGGTGAGAAGGGAGGAATGTTACACTCATCTTTTCCCCTTGCAAGCTGTAACGATGCTGGTTCTGGCAGGACCCAACTGACAGTGCCAATTCAGGACAAATTGCTTCAAGCAGGGCAGTTGCAGCCCAAGTCTGGGGTTTTTCCACCTCTAAGGTAAACCAAACCAGCCAAACAGAACAGACTTTGGTCTCACCCACTGGCTAACCTCAAGTCACACAAGCAATTCCCTTAGACACTCCAGTTTCCCAGTATCACCACCAGTGCCACTCGTTATGGGGACAAAGGGTTATGAAAACCCATATCCCAGTAAAAGAAAAAGGGTTCTCTCAATCCCAAAGGACCAAGCCCCAGACCCAGGTCAATATACAAAGCAGATCTTACTCACAAATCACTCTGTTGCCAATCCTTTCGAATCTAAAAGCTAAAGTTTTATTCATTATTCATAACAGGAAAAAGATATAGCTCAGAGCTAGAATTGGTTAAATTGAATCAATTACATACAGTAATGGCAAAGTTCTTGGTTCAGGTTTGTAGCAGTGATGGAATAGACTGCAGGTTCAAATCAAGTCTCTGGAGCACATCCACAGCTGGGATGGGTCTTTCAGTCCTTGCTTCAAACTTCAGTGTAGCAAAGTTCCTCAAGAGGTATGAAGCAGGATTGAAGACAAGATGGAGATGAGGCATCAGCCTTTTATAGTCTTTTCCAGGTGTAAGAACACCTCTTTGTTCTTACTGTGGAAAATTACAGCAAAATGGAGTTTGGAGTCACATGGGCAAGTCCCTGCATACTTTGCTGAATCACAAGGCATATCTGCCTTCTCTCAATGGGTCAGTTGTATAGCTGATGGTCCTTAATGGGCCATCAAGCAGGCTACGCAGAGCTGACACCAACTTGTCTGGGGTGTCACCCAGAAGCATACCATAAGTTTGAAATGCAGACAGTATAGAGCCAATATTTATAACTTTAACTACAAAAATGATACACACATATAGACAGCATAATCATAACCAGCAAACCATAACCTTGTCTTAGACACCCTATTTGACTCCCTTTTTACAAGATTTGGTGCCACTACAGGACCTTGGTTGCAACAATGATCCATACTCTCCCAGATTATGTCAATAACTTCACACAAACCCATGCAAGAGCCAATTAGAAAAACAGTACTTGTGCTCAAGGCTGCTCCATCTTGAACATCTGCAGGTGCATGTCACCTCAAAGGAACAAGAAGGTGATGAAGGCCTTACCCCTTCCACAACTGAATGTAGATGGGGAAGAAGGCTAAACAATTCTAAAGGGAAGGGGTTGTAAATACTATGTGGCACATTTTGGCCCTAAATGTAGAGGAGAGACTTCCAAAATGCATAGCAAGGGGGCAAAATTCATTGCAGGCATTTTTGTTGGAGAGACCTGTCCTGACATGAATAATTAACATATGGAGGGAGGCCTCCTTTCTTGGAGGATAGAATTAGCCATGTAAATAGACCATTAGGCTGAAAACAGAATGTCTGAGGCAGCCAAGATAAGTACGAACACCCTGATACTAGGGACAATGGACAAAATAAACATGGTATGTAAAGATCTACATGACCAGCAAATGGACAGAGCATGCTGCACAGGGATTGTTTCCTGCAAAAAGTAACCAAGCCAAGTGAAAAACTTCTGAGGCAGTGTTATGTGTAAATGTACACAAAGGAAGAGGTTTTCTGTGTATCTTTGGAGCTATGACGTGCCCTGCATCCACCTCCCTGCATCGGAGACTCATCAACTCAGCATAGCATTGCTGTAAGCCAAATAAAGGCAATTTGGTGATGAAATCTGGAGTCGAACTAAGTGTTTTGGATCCCAGAGTACTGAATGAAGTGTTCTCTCAGAACTGAATTAGATGTTCTGATAAGCCAAGTGGAAAAAGTTCTCAGTGAGATGCAGGGAGGAAGAATTTGCAATAATCTATGTGAGAGATGGCCAAGACACAGACCAGACTTTTAAGAGTACTATTGAAGAGGCAAGGACACTGTGGTTCACATGTTGTTGTTTTTTTCCTACTGTGGACCAAGAGAAAGATCCTCTTATAATATACATAATTTGATTAGAATTACTAATCTTGAACCAATTGGTCCTTCTGGCAAAAACAATGGTGATTACTGGCCTCCTGTTTACCCTATTATAAACCACAAACGTTTGTGGAGTATCAAGAAGATGCATTTACAACTGTATTAGTTAACTCAAGCTAATTGACAATCAATTAACTCAAGTTTAAACAGCAGCAAAAGCTCTAGTATAGACATATATAGAGAGGAAGAAACAAGAGTTTAATAGATGAGATCTAATGGCTTCAGAACTAGCCACATTCTTTCATGCTTAAGCAGGTAATGGTCTGCTTCTCAGCACCTCCTGAATGCCCTCAGCTTCCCCAGACTTCACCACTGTACCAGATGGGGCCCTATATAGGCAGTGTTCCCAGAAAACAGTATGAAGTTATTTTATGGTGCATAGCACATCTCTATATATTACAAAGTATGCACAGCAGATAGGGTGGCTATTTTTTTTTCAAATAGCTGGTTCAGGATTGCGGTGCAACTAGTGTTTTTTGGCACCCTTTTTGGTTCTCAGGCTGTAAAAAGAGAAAATATTTTAAATTAGGAGTTTGCTTACTTGATTAAAAAGGGACCCATCTAGGTGTTTTGTTTTGCTAATGGAAGATTCATATAGCCTCTGTTTGCTGAACGGACATCATGATGAATTACAATGACAATGTGAAATCCCACTGACAGCAGAAAAGCAAATTTGTTACTATGAATATTGACAGGTTTCAGAGTAGCAGCCGTGTTAGTCTGTATTTGCAAAAAGAAAAGGAGTACTTGTGGCACCTTATTGGTTAGTCGCTAAGGTGCCACAAGTACTCCTTTTCTTTTTATGAATATTGAGGAAGCCAGGACAAATTTAAACTTGATATTTGCCATGGATGTTCTTCCAAAATCTAGACAGATGCTCTTGAAAATGAATTATTTATTATGACTATTATTAAAATTATTATAACTAATACCCAACAATTGAAAAGCACAACCCTGAAGGTATCTTTGAGTATCTTAGACTACTGAGAACACAAGCATACTTGTGTAATCCCCATTCCCCCCCCCCCCCCCTTATTTATCCAAAAACACTTACTGCTCCAATCACAGTTGCTGGTTTCTACTTACTCTGAGTGGATATGGAAACATTCCCAGGCAAGGTGGCAGAACAGAGCCTTGAGTGATTGCAAAAAAGGAGTTGCTATTTCAGCACACTAAAGGAAGTGCTGGAAGTTGTTAACCATGCTCAGTAGCTGTTTTTGAAGCTGGTGTGGAAGTCGACATTAAGGGCAGACATTCTTGCATAGAAATCATAGAATATCAGGGTTGGAAGGGACTCAGGAGGTCATCTAGTCCAACTCCCTGCTCAAAGCAGGACCAATCCCCAATTAAATCATCCCAGCCAGGGCTTTGTCAAGCCTGACCTTAAAAACTTCTAAGGAAGGAGATTCCACCACCTCCCTAGGTAACGCATTCCAGTGTTTCACCACCCTCCTAGTGAAAAAGTTTTTCCTAATATCCAACCTAAATCTCCCCCACTGCAACTTGAGACCATTACTCCTTGTTCTGTCATCTGCTACCACTGAGAACAGTCTAGATCCATCCTCTTTGGAACCCCCTTTCAGGTAGTTGAAAGCAGCTATCAAATCCCCCCTCATTATTCTCTTCCATAGACTAAACATCCCCAGTTCCCTCAGCCTCTCCTGATAACTCATGTGCATACATACCCCTGAGTTGGAAGCTGAAAGCTCCTGACCAATCAGTAGCGAGTTCTGTTGTGGTTACAAAACTGGCAGCCATGTTGAGCAACAGTCAGATCCATCCCAGCTCCGCAGGAAGAAGAGAGAGCTGCCAGGGGAAAACAAGATTGATTCTGTGATTCTATAGGTACAGTTGCCTATAATTTTACAGAAGTCAGTAGGATTGAGACTGGGAGAAAAAACATCATAAAGGAGAAATCACAGACTGGAGGCCAAATGTTTTCAGGAGTTGTATTACATCATTGAACCAAAGACAGTGTTTGCGCCTAACATCTAAAATACATGTCAAGTTTTCTTTTCTTTCTTATTTGAAGTTGTCTATGTGCTCAATAGTGTGGGTGCTGAAACAATTGGTTATGTAGTACCACTAAATGTTTTATATAATTATAAATATAATACTTAGGGTGAGCCTACATGAAAGCAGAAGGTCTCTGATTGTCAGAAGTTCCAATCCCCTCTATTTATTTAGTAAGGTATTCTAAATATAGACATTTGGAGGTGGGGGGTGAGGACAGGGCCTGTGTTACATTCTTCATTTTAAAGGAAAATAACAAATCTCTAGTTAGTGATGTTAGTCTAGCATAGGTGCATTGTAACTGCTGTGCTATAATGGTTTATCTTTGTACTGTTATTCATAAAAAGGATTTTGAAATTATTAATTGTGTGTAACTGAGTTATGGTAAAGACTGGTACTGGACTGATAAGGAGAGAAAGAAAGTGAATCCTATATTAGTAAGGTTCCTATAGAAAATCCCACTGTAGTTTCTCTCAAGGATAGGAATTCATGGTCTGTGGAAATATGTTAACTCAGAGAGAGGTATTCTGTAGCACAGAATTGGTAAGTAATTTGACTTACTTTCCCTGTACATAGGTTACACTTTCACTGTAAAGCATAATATTTCTTTGACAAAGAATAGAGCAAAATGATGTTAGTATGACATTCTCAGTTTTCCAAGACATAGGTAATCATGACAATCAAAACTGGCATGCAAAAGAACTATTGTTTGAGGAATAAACAAAAAAACACACTATACATTTTCTTTTAAACTAAATGTTTGTCAACGATTTAATTCTTCTTAATGTAGCTGGGACACAGAACAAACAGCAACAAAAACAGTAGGTTTCGTCAGTGTACATCAGCTACATTGTCTTGTGAGGCTTCACATTCCATTTATTTGAAAAGGTATTTATTCAACTGTTGAGATATATGCTTGTGATTTCTTTTGGTGTACAGTAAATATTCTAGACTAGTATGCTTAGGAGAGTTTTACGTCAACATAACTGTCACAGTTGCAGGGTAAGTACATGTGTATTTCCCCTCTCCATGGTCCCTCAACTGCACCTATTTAAAGGTTTCTGGCTCCCAGCTGTCACCTCTCTTGAGTGGAGACCCTTGTCTCACTGCACTTTGACTGGGGTTTTTAAGGACGAAGAGCTCCGTGCTTTATACTGTAATATCCCCAGCAAGCCAGTATGTCAATAAAGGCCAGAGCCTGTGCTAGTTTGAACTGGAATATGCAAGTCTCCACAGAAGGTGAGGTGGAGGTGTTCTAATTGGAGTGTATTTTGTTAATCACCCCGTATTATTTTCATTTTCTGGAGGAGCTGTGGTAACCCTACCCGCGTGGAGTGAATACGGTCCCTGTGTCGCAGTGGTACATAAACTATTCATACACTTAATACAATATAATTTCCCAAAGATATTGCAGGAAGTTACCCTATCTCTCACAACATTATTTTACAAAAGAAAGGACAGACATAAAACACGCACCACAGAAGTTCAGTCTGAGGTCTGTGCTCAGATATGATATCCCTGAAGGACCTATAGACTTTCACAGCCTAGCATTAGTCTTATACTAATTCAGAAGAAAAATGCATCCATTACTCAGAAAAAAATTCAGTCAATAGGCTCTTACTCCATTTGCACAGAATCATAAATCCACATTTCCCATGGTAATGCAAAGAAAATTATATCTTTGTATTTGATTATACAGAATGTTGAACAAATTCAGTCTGTTGAAATCCACTCAAGCAAGAACAGCTCTCCAACGCACATTGTCAAAATGCCAAATATCAGAGCCTTAAGGAACAATGTCTTTTATGAAAGTTTATACATTAAAATGTTGATTGAGAACATATTTTTATAGTTAGATAAACAAGAGCTGTCACCAGCTTTCAGCTTACAGTGATACCTCTTCAAAATTGTCTATACGCGCTGAGCCAGATTCTGTTCTCACTTATATAAGGAGCCTATATGGATATGCACTAGTTGGAGTTGACCTACTGAAGTCAACAGTTGGGAATCATGGCGTAGGAGGAAGGAAAGGGCTAAATGTCACATACTACAAGTGTAGCCTGTGCTCCTCATACTCTCTTTAGGTTGTCAATTGCAAAGTTGGTTGACCAGCAAGCTGAGATGGAATATTTCATGTAGACATGGAAACAATGAGATACAGACATCATAATTTGTTAAATGCAAAGGATATACATTTTTTTTAAAAAGTTTTTACTTACCTAGGGAAACTATGTGGAACTACCTGGCAGGTTCATTCCAATGTGGATATCAATGGGTGCCAATGGCCCAAATGGACTACATACCCAAGAGTTGCTATGAAGGCCATGCCCCTTCTATACTCTCAGGCCTACCAAACAACTCTGTCTGGAAGCCAGAATCCCAGCCTGTTTCACTCCACCATGTTGGAGGTATGAGAGCTAAAATGAGAGGAGCCATGAACTGCCATGAGCTGAACCAGATCTTGAGGCACACCCCTTCACCAAGCAATGCTGTGCTTAGCACCAATGCCCAAGCAGCCCATTGGGTTACAGGAATCACAGGGTTTTTAGAACTGATCTTCCACACTGGAACCTGGCGAAGTTGCAACAATTGTCATTAAATCGCCAAAACTAGACCTCCTGCATGCCAAGTGGAAGGTGAAAAACCCCACAATAGTTTGCCAATTATACTATATGAGAATAATCCCTTCCAGACTCCAAAACTGGTGATCAGCCTAGCCCAGGGTTGGCAACCTTCGGCACGTGGCCCATCTGAGTAATCTGCTGGCGGGCCGTGAGACATTGTGTTTGTACTGGCTGTCTGCAGGCATGGTCCCCCACAGCTCCCAGTGGCTGCAGTTCACCATTCCCGGTCAATGGGAACTGCGGGAAGCTGCAGGCCGCAGGGATGTGCTGACTGCCACATCCCACAGCTCCCATTCGCTGGAAACGGCAAACCACGGCCACTGGGAACTGCGGGGGGCTGTGGCTGCAGACGGTACAACATAAACAAAATGTCTCGCGGCTCGCCAGTGGCTTACCCTGATGGGCCATGTGCTGAAGGTTGCCAACCCCTGGCCTAGCCCCTAACATAATCAGAGATCCCACAGCTAGATTAAGAGTGGGGTTGAAACAGGGAACCCACAATGGATACCCTAGGTAGGTAGCAAACTGTTTCAACCCCTCTCCTGCTTCACCCCCACCAACTAATGACAGCAGCAATGGGGGAGGTTGTGACCCAGGAATGTCTTCCTACCAACTGGCAGGGGGGGTTACAAGAATCTCCTGATTCCAATATGTACATTCTGGTTCACCAAAGAACATCATCTGAGGTCTCAAATGAAAGCTGGTGTCACACTGACTATTAATATCATTCTGAAATATATGTAGAAATACTATGTAAGGAGTGATATATACTGTAAATATGTTGTTAGAGTCTGTGTCAAGGTATTAGTCACCAGCAAAGGTGAAAAACAGGTTTTCTGTCTATCTGTTTACATGTACATTATGTCTGTTACATTATGTACATGTACATCTGTTTACATGTTCTATCTCTGTGCTGATGATGCTGAAATCTCTCGCTCTATCCTATATCTTTCATCTCCAACTAATTTCTTCCATTTTTCTACTCCTGGATATGCTACCACCATCTTAAACTCAATGGACAAAGCTATACCAAGGAGGAGTTTGTTCTCATATGTCCAAACCTGAACTTCTCTATTCTCTGACACCTTCTCTTCTCTCTTCTGGAAGGGCCCAGATTTGAAGGGGGAAAAGAAAATCAAGCGCCCCTCTGCTGATTTAAGGTTTCTGAGAATGGCAAAGCATGCCTTAAGGGGGGAAGACTGAGGAGTCACAACAAGTAGGAGCATGTGAAATATCCCATATCTCTAGAATTATGAAAGTAATTCTATCACTTGCCACTCGATTCCTTGATCCTTTCTCTTGCAAAAATTATATTCTTACCTTGTATGATGAAGCTTTTCTTGGACTGTGTCCCATGCCACTTTATGTAATATGATGTAGCTCTTAACGTCTGGGCAACTCATTTCCTCAAATATTTTTTCTGACAATCATTCTTTGCAAAATGGCTACAAACCAACTTAGGCTATGTGGATTCACCAAGGGAAGGTCATGCCTGACTAATCTAATCGCCTTTTATGATGAGATTACTGGTTCTGTGGATGAAGGGAAAGCAGTGGATGTATTGTTTCTTGACTTTAGCAAAGCTTTTGACATGGTCTCCCACAGTATTCTTGTCAGCAAGTTAAGGAAGTATGGGCTGGAAGAATGCACTATAAGGTGGGTAGAAAGCTGGCTAGATTGTCGGGCTCAACGGGTAGTTATCAATGGCTCCATGTCTAGTTGGCAGCCGGTATCAAGTGGAGTGCCCCAAGGGTCGGTCCTGGGGACGGTTTTGTTCAATATCTTCATAAATGATCTGGAAGATGGTGTGGATTGCACTCTCAGCAAATTTGCGGATGATACTAAACTGGGAGGAGTGGTAGATACGCTGGAGGGCAGGGATAGGATACAGAGGGACCTAGACAAATTGGAGGATTGGGCCAAAAGAAATCTGATGAGGTTCAATAAGGATAAGTGCAGGGTCCTGCACTTCGGACGGAAGAACCCAATGCACAGCTACAGACTAGGGACCAAATGGCTAGGCAGCAGTTCTGCGGAAAAGGACCTAGGGGTGACAGTGGACGAGAAGCTGGATATGAGTCAGCAGTGTGCCCTTGTTGCCAAGAAGGCCAATGGCATTTTGGGATGTATAAGTAGGGGCATAGCGAGCAGATCGAGGGACGTGATCGTTCCCCTCTATTCGACATTGGTGAGGCCTCATCTGGAGTACTGTGTCCAGTTTTGGGCCCCACACTTCAAGAAAGATGTGGAGAAATTGGAGAGAGTCCAGCGAAGGGCAACAAAAATGATTAGGGGTCTGGAACACATGAGTTATGAGGAGAGGCTGAGGGAGCTGGGATTGTTTAGCCTGCAGAAGAGAAGAATGAGGGGGGATTTGATAGCTGCTTTCAACTACCTGAAAGGGGGTTCCAAAGAGGATGGCTCTAGACTGTTCTCAATGGTAGCAGATGACAGAACGAGGAGTAATGGTCTCAAGTTGCAGTGGGGGAGGTTTAGATTGGATATTAGGAAAAACTTTTTCACTAAGAGGGTGGTGAAACACTGGAATGTGTTACCTAGGGAGGTGGTAGAATCTCCTTCCTTAGAGGTTTTTAAGGTCAGGCTTGACAAAGCCCTGGCTGGGATGATTTAACTGGGATTTGGTCCTGCTTCGAGCAGGGGGTTGGACTAGATGACCTTCTGGGGTCCCTTCCAACCCTTATATTCTATGATTCTATGATTCTATGTCTACACTATGAAATTTGGTCAAATTTATAGAAGTCACTTTTGTAGAAAGCATTTTTATACAGTCAATTGTGTGTGTCCCCACACAAATGGTCTTCATGCACTTATCCGGCATTTAGTCGGTGGAGTGCGTCCACAGTACCGAGGCAACCGTCGACTTCCGGAGTGTTGCACTGTGGGTAGCTATCCCACAGTTCCTGCAGTCTCCGCTGCCAATTTGAAATCTGGGTAGAAATCCCAATGCCTGATGGGGCAAAAACATTATCGCGGGTGGTCCTGGGTACATATTGTCAGGCCCCCATCCCTCCCTCCCTCCATGAAAGCAATGGCAGACAATCGTTTTGCGCCTTTTTTCCTGGGTTACCCGAACAGATGCCATATCACAGCAAGCATGGAGCCCGCTCAGCTCACCGTCACCGTATGTCTCCTGGGTGTCGGCAGACATGGTACTGAATTGCTACGCAGCAGCCGCTCATTGCCTTTTGGCAGCAGACAGTGCAGTATGACTGGTAGCCACCATCGACATACTCCAGGATGCTCTTTTAACCGACCTCGAGGTTAGGGGCACCTGGGCAAACATGAGAGTGACTCAGCCAGGTCATTACCCTTTTAAGTTTCATCTCATGGCGATTCAGTCATGCCAGCAGTCCTACTGCACCGTCTTTTAATGAGCAGCCAGGAGATGATGATGGCCAGCAGTCATACTGCACCGTCTTCTGCTGAGCACCAAGGGCATGATGATGGCCAGCAGTGGTACTGCACACTCTGCTGCCAGCAAGATGTATAAAGATAGATGAAGTGAATCAAAACAAGAAATAGACCAGTTTTGTTTTGTATTCATTTTCTCCTTCCTCCCTCCATGAAGTCAATGGCCTGCTAAACCCAGGGTTTGAGTTCTATCCTTGAGGAGGCCATTCTGTTTCTCCTTGATGCAAAGCCACCCCCTTTGTTGATTTTAATTCCCTGTAAGCCAACCCTGTAAGCTATGTTGTCAGTCGCCCTTCCCTCCATCAGAGCAATGGCAGACAATCGTTTTGTGCCTTTTTTCAGCTCAGATGCCATAGTACTGGGAACATGGAGCCCACTCAGATCACCGCGACAATGATGAGGACTATAAACACCGCGTGTGTTATCCAACAGGATATGCAGGACTATAATCTGCAAGAAAAGTGAAACAAGGTGAGGAGGAGGCAACTGCAGCATCGTGACGAGAGTGATGAGGACATGGACACAGACTTCTTTCAAATCACGGGCGCCTGTAATGTGCACATCATGGTGTCAGTTGGGCAGGTTCATGGCATGGAACACCAATTCTGGGCCTGGGAAACAGGCACAGAGTAATGGGACCACATCGTGTTGCAGGTCTGGGACGATTCCCAGTGGCTGCAAAACTTTCGCATGCATAAGGGCACTTTCATGGAACTTTGTGACTTGCTTTCCCCTGCCCTGAAGCACAAGAATACCAAGATGAGAGCAGTCCTCACATTTAAGAAGCAAGTGGTGATAGCCCTGTGGAAGTTTGCAATACCAGACAGCTACCGGTCAGTCGGGAATTGGAGTGGGCAAATCTACTGTGGGGGTTGCTGTGATGCAAGTAGCCAACGCTATCATTGATATTCTGATATCAAGGGTAGTGAGTCTGTGAAATGTGCAGGTCATAGTGGATGGCTTTGCTGCAATGGGATTCCCTAATTGTGGTGGGGCCATAGACGGAACCCATATCCCTATCTTGGCACCGGAGCACCAAGCAGGCGAGTACATAAACCGCAAGGGGTACTTTTCAATGGTGCTGCAAGCACTGGTGGATCACAAGGAACGTTTCACCAACATCAATGTGGGATGGCCGGGAAAGGTACATGACGCTCGCATCTTCAGGAACTCTGGTCTGTTTCAAAAGCTGCAGGAAGGGACTTTATTCCCAGACCAGAAAATAACTGTTGGGGACGTTGAAAAGCCTATAGTTATCCTTCGGGACCCAGCCTACCCCTTAATGCCCTGGCTCATGAAGCCATACACAGGCAGCCTGGAGAGCAGTCAGGAGCTGTTCAACTACAGGCTGAGTAAGTGCAGAATGTTGGTAGAATGTGCATTTGGGTCTTTAAAAGTGCGCTGGTGCAATGTACTGACTCGCTTAGACCTCAGCGAAACCAATATTCCCATTGCATAATGACAGGTTTCAGAGTAACAGCCGTGATAGTCTGTATTCGCAAAAAGAAAAGGAGTACTTGTGGCACCTTAGAGACTAACCAATTTATTTGAGCATGAGCTTTCGTGAGCTACAGCTCACTTCATCGGATGCATGCCGTGGAAACTGCAGCAGACTTTATTTATACACAGAGAATATGAAAAAATACCTCCTCCCACTATTACCAGCAGAACAGTGGGGTGGGAGGAGGTATTTTTTCATATTCTCTGTGTATAAATAAAGTCTGCTGCAGTTTCCACGGCATGCATCCGATGAAGTGAGCTGTAGCTCACGAAAGCTCATGCTCAAATAAATTGGTTAGTCTCTAAGGTGCCACAAGTACTCCTTTTCTTTTTGCAATATTCCCATTGTTATTACTGATTGCTGTGCGCTCCACAATATCTGTGAGAGTAATGGGGAGATGTGTATGGAGGTGTGGGAGGTTGAGACAAATCACTTGGCTGCTGATTATGCACAGCCAGACACAAGGGCCATTAGAAGAGTACAAGAGGGCACGGTGCGCATCAGAAAAGCTTTGAAAACCAGTTTCAGGAATGGCCAGACTACAGTCTGAAAGTTCTGATTGTTCCTCCTTGATGGAAACCGGCCCCCCACACCCGGTTTCTCTCTACTTTCCTGTAAGCTAAGCACCCTCCCCTCCCCCCTTTGATCACCGCTTGCAGAGGCAATAAAGTCATTGTAGTTTTACAGTCATGCATTCTTTATTTATTCATCACACAAATAGCGGGATAAGTGCCAAGATAGCTCGGGGGTGGTGGTGGAGGAGGGAATAACAAGGCCACACAGCACTTTAAGCTTTAAAACTTATTGAATGCCTGTTAGCCCTGGTCTACACTAGGACTTTAGGTCGAATTTAGCAGCGTTAAATCGATGTAAACTGCACCCATCCACATGATGAAGCCTTTTATTTCGACTTAAAGGGCTCTTAAAATCAATTTCCGTACTCCACCCCTGACAAGTGGATTAGTGCTTAAATCGGCCTTGCCGGGTCGAATTTGCGGTACTGTGGACACAATCTATCGGTATTGGCCTCCGGGAGCTATCCCAGAGTGCTTCATTGTGACCGCTCTGGACAGCACTCTCAACTCAGATGCACTGGCCAGGTAGACAGGAAAAGAACCGCAAACTTTTGAATCTCATTTCCTGTTTGGCCAGCGTAGCTGCAGGTGACCATGAAGAGCTCATCAGCAGAGGTGACCATGATGGAGTCCCAGAATCACAAAAGAGCTCCAGCATGGACTGAACAGGAGGTACGGGATCTGATTGCTGTATGGGGAGAGGAATCTGTGCTATCAGAACTCCGTTCCAGTTTTTGAAATGCCAAAACCTTTGTCAAAATCTCCCAGGGCATGAAGGACAGAGGCCATAACAGGGATCCGAAGCAGTGTCGCGTGAAACTTAAGGAGCTGAGGCAAGCCTACCAGAAAACCAGAGGGGTGAACAGCTGCTCTGGGTCAGAGCCCCAGACACGCCGTTTCTATGATGAGCTGCATGCCATTTTAGGGGCTTCAGCCACCACTACCCCAGCCGTGTTGTTTGACTCCTTCAATGGAGATGGAGGCAACACGGAAGCAGGTTTTGGGGATGATGATGATGAGGAGGAGGAGGAGGAGGTTGTAGATAGCTCATAGCAAACAAGCGGAGAAACCAGTTTTCCTGACAGCCAGGAACTGTTTCTCACCCTGGACCTGGAGCCAGTACCCCCCAAACCCAGCCAAGGCTGCCTCCTGGACCTGGCAGGTGGAGAAGGGACCTCCGGTGAGTGTACCTTTTAAAATACTATACATGGTTTAAAAGCAAGCATGTGAAAGGATTAATTTGCCCTGGCATTCGTGGCTCTCCTGGATGTACTCCCAAAGCCTTTGCAAAAGGTTTCTGGGGATGGCAGCCTTTTGCATCCTTCATGGTAGGACACTTTACCACTCCAGGCCAGTAACACGTACTCGGGAATCATTGTACAACAAAGCATTGCAGTGTATGTTTGCTGGCATTCAAACAACATCCGTTCTTTATCTCTCTGTGTTATCCTCAGGAGAGTGAGATATCATTCATGGTCACCTGGTTGAAATAGGGTGCTTTTCTTCAGGGGACACTCAGAGGAGCCCATTCTTGCTGGGCTGTTTGCCTGTGGCTAAACAGAAATGTTCCCCGCTGTTAGTCACAGGGAGGGGGGAAGGTTGAGGGGGTAGTCACGCGGTGGGAGGAGGCAAAATGCGACCTTGTAACGAAAGCACATGTGCTATGTATGTAATGTTAACAGCAAGGTTTACCCTGAAAGAGTGTAGCCACTGTTTTATAAAATGTGTCTTTTTAAATACTGCTGTCCCTTTTTTTTTCTCCACCAGCTGCATGTGTTTCAGTGTTCACAGGATCTTCTCCTTTCCAGAGGCTAGTGAAGATTAGAAAGAAAAAAAAATGCACTCGTGATGAAATGTTCTCTGAGCTCATGCTGTCCTCCCACACTGACAGAGCACAGACGAATGCATGGAGCCAAATAATGTCAGAGTGCAGGAAAGCACAAAATGACCGGGAGGAGAGGTGGCGGGCTGAAGAGAGTAAGTGGTGGGCTGAAGACAGGGCTGAAGCTCAAATGTGGTGGCAGTGTGATGAGAGGAGGCAGGATTCAATGCTGAGGCTGCTGGAGGATCAAACCAGTATGCTCCAGTGTATGGTTGAGCTGCAGCAAAGGCAGCTGGAGCACAGACTGCCACTACAGCCCCTGTGTAACCAACCGCCCTCCTCCCCAAGTTCCATAGCCTCCACACCCAGACGCCCAAGAACGCGGTGTGGGGGCCACCGGCCAACCAGCCACTCCACCACAGAGGATTGCCCAAAAAAAAGAAGGCTGGCATTCAATAAATGTTAAAGTTGTAAACTTTTAAAGTGCTGTGCTTAAATTGCTGTGTGGCATTTTCCTTCCCTCCTCCACCACCCCTCCTGGGCTACCTTGGTAGTCATCCCCCTATTTGTGTGATGAATGAATAAAGAATGCATGAATGTGAAGCAACAATGACTTTATTGCCTCTGCAAGCCTTGATTGAAGGGAGGAGGGGCGGGTGGTTAGCTTACAGGAAGTAGAGTGAACCAAGGGGCGGGGGGTTTCATCAAGGAGAAACAAAGAGAACTTTCACACCGTAGCCTGGCCAGTCATGAAACTGGTTTTCAAAGCTTCTCTGATGCGTACCACGCCCTCCTGTGCTCTTCTAACCGCCCTGGTGTCTGGCTGCGCGTAACCAGCAGCCAGGCGATTTGCCTCAACCTCCCACCCCACCATAAATGTCTCCCTCTTACTCTCATAGATATTGTGGAGCACACAGCAAGCAGTAATAACAGTGGGAATATTGGTTTAGCTGAGGTCTAAGCAAGTCAGTAAACTGCGCCAGCGCGCCTTTAAACACCCAAATGCACATTCTACCACCATTCTGCACTTGCTCAGCCTGTAGTTGAAAAGCTTCTGACTACTCTCCAGGCTGCCTGTGTACGGCTTCATGAGCCATGGCATTAAGTGGTAGGCTGGGTCCCCAAGGATAACTATAGGCATTTCAACATCCCCAACAGTTATTTTCTGGTCTGGGAATAAAGTCCCTTCCTGCAGCTTTTGAAACAGACCAGAGTTCCTGAAGATGTGAGCGTCATGTACCTTTTCCGGCCATCCCACGTTGATGTTGGTGAAACGTCCCTTGTGATCCACCAGAGCATGCAGCACTATTGAAAAGTACCCATTGCAGTTTATGTACTCTCCGGCATGGTGCTCCGGTGCCAAGATAGGGATATGGGTTCCGTCTATGGCCCCACCACAGTTAGGGAATCCCATTGCAGCAAAGCCATCCACTATGACCTGCACATTTCCCAGGGTCACTACCCTTGATATCAGCAGATCTTTGATTGCATGGGCTACTTGCATCACAGCAGCCCCCACAGTCGATTTGCCCACTCCAAATTGATTCCCAACTGACCGGTAGCTGTCTGGCGTTGCAAGCTTCCACAGGGCTATTGCCACTTGCTTCTCAACTGTGAGGGCTGCTCTCATCTTGGTATTCATGCGCTTCAGGGCAGGGGAAAGCAAGTCACAAAGTTCCATGAAAGTGCCCTTATGCATGTGAAAGTTTTGCAGCCACTGGGAATCATCCCAGACCTGCAACACTATGTGGTCCCACCAGTCTGTGCTTGTTTCCCAAGCCCAGAATCGGCGTTCCACAGTATGAACCTGCCCCATTAGCACCGTGATGCATGCATTGGCAGGGCCCATGCTTTCAGAGAAATCTGCGTCCATGTCCTGATCACTCACGCGACCGCGCTGATGTCGCCTACTTGCCCGGTATCGCTCTGCCAGGTTCTGGTGCTGCATATACTGCTGGATAATGCGTGTGGTGTTTAATGTGCTCCTAATTTCCAAAGTGAGCTGAGCAGCCTCCATGCTTGCCTTGGTATGGCGTCCACTCAGAAAAAAGGCGCGGAACGATTGTCTGCCATTGCTCTGAAGGAGGGAGGGGCGACTGATGAGACGGCTTACAGGGTTGGCTTCAGGGAGCTAAAATCAACAAAGGGGGTGGATTTACATCAAGGAGTATTTCAGGCAGGACTTCACGGAGGGTTCCAATAAGAAATGGTGCACCTAAGTTATTGTTCTTATTAGAACAAGGAGGTTAGTCTGGCCTCTGATTGATATGTGGCTAGATTTACCTCGCTGCACCTTCCCTGTGAGTGACTGCAGTGTGACCTAGAGGAATGAATCCCCTAGACGGGGGAGGGGGTGAAGCAAATGAGTACAAAACAAATCTGGTCTATTTCTTGTTTTGATACACTCCATCTATCTTTTACATCTTTGGCTGGCAGCAAACGGTGCAGAAGGACTGCATGCCATCCACATCTCATGGCTGCCCGGCAGAAGATGATGCAATAGGACTGTTAGCAGTCCGTATTGCCTGCCTGCTCACCATAAGATGGCTCAATAGGACTGACTGCAGGACTAAAGAGAATGACCTGGTCAAGTCACTCCAAATTTAGTCCCTGCGCCCATGTCTGCCCAGGCGCTCCTGGCCGACGTGGCCAGGAGCACCTCGGACATGATGATGATGGCTACCAGTCGTATTGCACCATCTGCTGCTACAAGGCAAGGGGTTGCTGCTACTGTGTAGCAATGCAGTACCACGTCTGCCAGCACCCAGGACACATACGGTGACAGTTACCTGAGCGGGCTCCATGCGTGCCGTGGTATGGCATCTGCACAGTTAACTTAGGAAAAAAGGTGCAAAACAATTGTCTGCCCTTGCTTTCATGGAGGGAGGGAGGGAACAGGGGCCTGAGGATATGTATCTAGAACCACCCGCGGCAACTTTTTAGCCCCATCAGGCATTGGGATCTCAACCCAGAATTCCAATGGGCAGCGGAGACTGCGGGAACTGTGGGATAGCTACCCACAGCGCAACACTCTGGAAATCGACTCTAGCCTCGGTACTGTGGAAGCGCTCTGCCGAGTTAATTCACTTAATGCACTTAGAGCATTTTCTGTGGGGACACACACACTCAAATATATAAAACCAATTTCTAAAAAAATGACTTCTATAAATTTGACCTAATTTCGTAGTGTAGACATACCCTTAGATATAGATATTCAGCCCTGTCTGTAAAGTCCCATACTCTAATTTAGGTGTATTCTTATCACTTGGCTAGTTATAGAGGTATAAAAGAAAGAAACAAAATCGCTGTCTGCCGGTGTAAGGGCCTTCTCTTACTGTGACAGTCTGAGGCCCTGTTCTTAGGCTAAGGCCTTTGGCTAAGCAGCAGAGGCAGCCATAAGCTGGAAAGCGAATGGTCACATTCTCACTTTCCAAACTATTCACATTGAAATAAGGTGCCATTGGGCTGTTAGGAATATAATCCTGTCCTGATAATGCCTATCACCTCCAGAGAAAGGGAAGTGCCTAGAAGATTTAAAAGAAACTTAGCTTGATAGCATCCTGTCTGGCAAGAACTCACTTATCAATAGATGAGATGTGAAATCCTCATGTCTTTGTTGTTCTCTCACTGTAGTCCCAATTTCCCTATTGTTTGTCTGTATAATCTCTGTCTGGTTCTGTGATTGTTTCTGTCTTCTGTTTAATCAATTTTGCTGGGTGTAAACTAATTAAGGTGGTGGGATATAATTGGTTACATGATCATGTTACAATACGTTAGGATTGGTTAGTTAAATTGCAGTAAAATGATAGGTTAAGGTATAGCTAAGCAGAACTCAAATTTTACTATATAGTCTGCAGTCAATCAGGAAGTAAGGGAGGGAAATGGGAACAGGGAATGGGAGTGGGAGATTGGAATCATGTTTTGCTAAGCGGGGGAATGGGAACAGGGACACAGGTAAGGCTCTGTGGTGTCAGAGCTGGGAAGGGAGACACTAAGGAAGGAAACTGGAATCATGCTTGCTGGAAGTTCAGCCCAATAAACATAGAATTTGTTTGCACCTTTGGACTTTGAGTATTGTTGCTCTCTGTTCATGCGAGAAGGACCAGGGAAGTAAGTGGGTGAATGAATAAGCCCCCTAACAATGCCAGCCTTCTGTTGCTTGGGCAAGGCTCTGGGATGGAGTGGCTGGGTGGCTGGAGGCCCCCCCAACACGTTCTTGGGCCACTCCACCCCAGAGGATTGCCCAAGCAACAGAAGGCTGGCATTCAATAAGTTTTAAAGTTTTAAAGTGCTGTGTGGCCTTGTCCTTCCCTCCTCCACCACCCCACCCAGTGCTTCCCTCCTCCAACACCCTTCCCAGGCTACCTTGGCAGTTATCCCCCTATTTGTGTGATGAATTAATAAAGAATATATGAATGTGAAGCAACAATGACTTTATTGCCTCTGCAAGCGGTGATCGAAGGGGGGAGGGGAGGGTGCTTAGCTGACAGGGAAGTAGAGTGAACCATGGGAGGAAGGGGGTTTCATCAAGGAGAAACAAACATAACTTTCACACCGTAGCCTGGCCAGTCATGAAACTGGTTTTCAAAGCTTCTCTGATGCACACCGCACACTCCTGTGCTCTTCTAACCACCCTGGTATCTGACTGCATGTAACCAGAGGCCAGGCGATTTGCCTCAACCTCCCACCCCGCCATAAACATCTCCCCCTTACTCTCACATATATTCTGGAGTGCACAGCAATCAGTAATAACAATGGGAATATTGACAGGTTTCAGAGTAACAGCTGTGTTAGTCTGTATTCGCAAAAAGAAAAGGAGTACTTGTGGCACCTTAGAGACTAACCAATTTATTTGAGCATAAGCTTTCATGAGCTACAGCATCCGATGCATCCGATGAAGTGAGCTGTAGCTCACGAAAGCTTATGCTCAAATAAATTGGTTAGTCTCTAAGGTGCCACAAGTACTCCTTTTCTTAATGGGAATATTGGTTTCACTGAGGTCTAAGCGAGTCAGTAAACTGCACCAGCGCACTTTTAAATGTCTAAATGCATATTCTACCACCATTCTGCACTTGCTCAGCCTGTAGTTGAAAAGCTTCTGACTACTCTCCAGGCTGCCTGTGTATGGCTTCATGAGCCATGGCATTAAGGAGTAGGCTGGGTCCCCAAGGATAACTATAGGCTTTTCAACATCCCCAATGGTTATTTTCTGGTCTGGGAAGAAAGTCCCTTCCTGCAGCTTTTGAAATAGACCAGAGTTCCTGAAGATGTGAGCGCCATGTACCTTTCCCAGTCATCCCACACTGATGTTGGTGAAACATCTCTTGTGATCTACCAGTGCTTGCAGCAACATTGAAAAGTACCCCTTGCGGTTTATGTACTCGCCTGCTTGGTGCTCCAGTGCCAAGATAGGGATATGGGTTCCGTCTATGGCCCTACCACAGTTAGGGAATCCCATTGCAGCAAAGCTATCCACTATGACCTGCACATTTCCCAGTGTCACTAACTTTGGTAGCAGCAGCTCAGTGATTGCGTTGGCTACTTGTATCATAGCAGCCCCCACAGTCGATTTGCCCACTCCAAATTGATTCCCGACTGACTGGTAGCTGTCTGGCATTGCAAGCTTCCAGAAGGCTATCACCACTTGCTTCTCAACTGTGTGGGCTGCTCTCATCTTGGTATTCTTGTGCTTCAGGGCAGGGGAAAGCAAGTCACAAAGTTCCATGAAAGTGCCCTTATGCATGCAAAAGTTTTGCAGCCACTGGGAATCATCCCAGACCTGCAACACTATGCGGTCCCATTACTCTGTGCCTGTTTCCCAGGCCCAGAATTGGTGTTCCATGCCATGAACCTGCCCAATTGACACCATGATGTGCACATTGCAGGCGCCCGTGATTTGAGAGAAGTCTGTGTCCATGTCCTCATCACTCTCGTCACTGCGCTGACATCGCCTAATCATTGTCTGCCATTACTCTGAGGGAGGGAGCGGCGACCTACCGAATAGCTTACAGTGTTGGCTTACAGAGAATTAAAAGCAACAAAGGGGGTAGCTTTACATCAAGGAGAAACAAAAAGAACTCTCATACAGAATGGCTCCCTCAAGGATTGAACTCAAAACATTGGGTTTAGCAGGCCAATGCTCAACCCACTGAGCTATCCCTCCCCTTGGTATTCCAGGCAGGACTGAATCTCCATTAAACTTTTCAAGGTGCCCCTGACAGACCTCACTGAAACAATTGTCGGTCTTTGATTTCTCGGAGGGATGGGGGAGCAAATGAATACAAAACAAATCTGGTCTATTTCTTGTTTTGATCCATTCCATCTATCTTCTACATCTTTGGCTGGCAGCAGATGGTGCAGTAGGACTGCTAGCCATCCTCATCTCCTGGCTGCTTGGCAGAAGACGGTGCAATGGGACTGCCAGCAGGACTAAAGAGAATGACCTGGTCAAGTCACTCCTATTTTAGTCTCTGCACACAATTCTGCCCAGGCGCTCCTGACCGACCTTACTGAGGCGTCCAAGAGCACCTCGGACATGATGCTGATGGTTATCAGGCCTATTGCACCGTCTGCTGCCACAAGGCAATGAGCTGCTGCTGTGTAGCAATGCAGTACCATGTCTGCCAGCACCCAGGAGACATACAGTGACAGTGAGCTGAGCGGGCTCCATGCTTGCTGTGGTATGGCATCTGCATAAGTAACTCAGGAAAAAGGTGCAAAACTATTGTCTGTCGTGGCTTTCATGGAGGGAGGGAGGGAGGGCCTGACAACATGTACCCAGAACCACCTGCAACAATGTTTTTGCCCCATTAGGCATTGGGATCTCAACCCAGAATTCCAATGGGCAGCAGAGACTGCAGGAACTGTGGGATAGCTATCCACAGTGCAACGCTCTGGAAGTCGACTGTTGCCTCGGTACTGTGGAAGAACTCTGACGAGTTAATGCACTTAATGCACTTAGAGCATTTTGTGTGGGGACACACACAATCAACTATATAAAAATGATTTCTAAAAAAACAACTTCTATAAATTCGACCTAATTTCGTAGTGTAGACATACCCATTGTTTGCCCACCCCTGAGCTACAAGATCACTTAGTTACTTTCGGGTTCACCAAACTACACCTAAGCTAACAACCCAGTAACGTAACCTTACCGGAATATCTCTTGTTTTCAGATATTTTCCTCTTACTTAATCTCATTTAATCATTCCTAAGTATATTTCATTGTGCCATCTTAAACAATCTCTCAATGTTCTTGATGTTTACACTTTTTAAAAGCTACTGCATGATTCACAGAGAAGGCTAGAGACCTAATATGGGTTTAATTAATCCCTCCTGCACAAGTAACCAAAGGAAAGAATTTATATCTTATTGTATGTGCAATTAAATGTATGCATTTCTTTAAAGGTAGTGTTTCCTCAAACCACTAAGTAGTCAAATCCTCTTCCATTCTTTCTATCTGCTACTGGCTGATTTCAGTCCTTCTACACTAGATTTTCATGGATAATTTGTAAACAGATGCAAACAGTTATATGTGCCAAATTAATTATTCCTAATGAAATCCACTGTGATAATGAACTTCTTTGTCAAGTACTATAATGTTTATCAGTGCAAAGAGGAATAGGTGCATGCATTTATTTAGTTAATATTAAACTAACATCAGCCACACAGCTAGAAACAGAAAAGACATTTGTTATACTGAGTCATTTTACTCAGAGTAGATAAATATCAGTAAGTTTTTTTTTTAATTAAAACACTGGATTTTGTATTTAAATTAGATTTTTAAATTTAAAATAAATTAAAAATATATATTTAAACTTATATTTGAAATTGACAACTTATGCTAAGGCCCAGATTTATTATAATCTATTAAAATCATTTAAATTAAATACAAAAAATAATATTAAGCAGTAGGTTTTCTGCCAAGTTTTTTTTAAAAAAAGTCAAACTACTGAACTAGTGGAAGTTAATGGCTAACCACAAAGAACCAGAGTTTGCTGATGTGCCAAACAAGCTCTTGACAGCAGTAATCTCTTCTGAAGGTGCAGAGAGAATACTTTCTTCATTTTAATTTATTCAACTAGTTCAATGACTTGTTTGGTTAAAGTTAAGAAATCAATTTGGTGTTGAAAAAGCAGCAAAGCTTTTTCCTTTTTCAAAACTATGAATATAAACTTGGTGTGAAAGATTGAAATCTACTAATTCTAAAATCTACTAGTTCTTAAAAGATTTAATGATCTCAAACAATTCAGTCCAATCCAATGAATAGTCCAATTCAATAACTACAGATAATATACTTGTTTTCTGTAATAAATACTAACTTTAAATGCAAAAATGTTTTGATAAACTTTGATACTTATTCTTCTTATGTATCCATCATATTTATGGTAGTTCTCTTTAATTAAAAAAAAATAAGTTAAAATGTTTTTTGCATTTTAATTGAATTTGAATTTCCATCCAATTGCAGCTTTGCACAAATCACAAGTAAAAAAATCTATTATCTAGTGAATAAGAAATGCATTATTCACCATTTTCCAAAATAATAAAAATGTAAAAAGATTATGAATCCCAATAAATGTAAATTAAACTATATAAGTGTTGATATAAATAACTATAGATAATGTATCCTCCTTACCAAAAAGAAGCACCAAGTTTAGTGTAAAGGTATATTTAGTTGCAAGTTAAGATGTTTTAATGATTATCAATCAATGAGCATCAACCTTTCTTTTGTAAAATAACTATGAAGTAGAAATGTGAAACATGATTAAAGACTGATGATTTAAATCAAGGTTTTGTGCTTGCTGATTTAAATCATGATTAAAATCAATATTTTAAACACCTTTGAATTAAATCAATCATCACCAGATTTGTTGATAGCTACCATCTAGGGAAACATTAACTCAGGTGTGGAAGACTCAGCACTTTGGAAAGTGAGATTCTGCAGTAGATTTTAGCTTTATTTTACATATGCATCTACAGCCGAAAGAGATCAATACATTCAACTTAACTTCAGGCAACAGATAAAATGATTTTTTCATAAAGTGTAAAAATGATTTAAAAAATGCTGACGTGTCCACCAATGTGCTTCAAATATTTGGCAACTGCAAAGAGAGGTCCATAGTGTCTGTATGTATATATACATGAGATCCTCTAATTTCAGATCTTCAGAGTCAGATTAAACAGCCTTTATGTCTGTGCTTGCTAAGAGACATCAAGTGAACTGTGGATTTCTCTCTATTTTTAAGGATGGAAACAATGAATCTGATATTTTTCACATTCAAAAGAAAATCAGAATAGCCTTAAAAGTTTTCAAAAGTTGGTGAAAATATATGGAGTAGCTTTGGCTATTAAGGCCAAATATATTTTCTGATTTCAAATACAAGAATGTATAATTTACTAAACTTGCTGAAACCATTGGTACATTTAATACCTGATATCCTGTCTCTACAATCCTTGGAAGGTTGGTGTGTGTATGTGTAAGTAAGGTGGGGTGATAGTGCAGCAATATCTAATTCATGTAGAGAACGGAGCTATTCCTAAAGAAGCATGGTGGGGTGGGTGGATTTTTCCTCACTCTTAAGTTTACTAGAATTAGTGCTGGATTAATAATTCATAATTAACATTGTACTTGATAAATTTCATCGATTTTTCTGTTCACAAATTATCTTTGAACAGAATGAGATTTTCTCCAACATTTATTATTTGAATTTTCTCATTGAATGACTTCTGTATAAAATTATTGACCTATAGTTTCCCACAAGCTGTTCATTCAGAATAACTGAGTGTAAAGTGAGAGTATTTTTGATTGAACATAGATATAATTACTTTAAACTTGCTGTGTATGCCTGCCAGTAAACTCTTTCACAGGTGTGTGATTGCAAAACGATGGAATTACAATGGAAGATACATTAGCTTAAAAATGGAAATAAATATTCAAATAACATTTGCATCTTGCACATATGGACCTTCAGGTATGAGATATAATAAATGCATCATTTTGCTCTGTGTGTGGTTGATTGGTTGGTTGATAGGCAGGTGGATGGAACAGGGGGAAGATGAAAGAAATTTACACCCATGAAAAAAGTTGAATACTTTTATGTATTTGCTCCAGGGTGAAAATTTTCTGTTTTCACTGCAAAAACAGTTTTTCACTGCTAAATGACAGGTTTTAGCCTGAAGACACTGCCATTTAGTTTAGCATAAAGAAAAAAGAATGGTGAGGAGATAAAAAGTGCTTCTCTCAACTGCAATCTGTACAAATTTAACTTCTTGCTAGTTTTGTAGGGAGTGAGACTTTGTTTTCTTTAGCTATCTCTATTCCTGAGTGGACATTTTTTGCTATCTATTCCTGTTTTTCTATTAGGGATACCATGTCCCTTCCACTACTAATCACCATTTCTGGAAATAACATATATAACTGTTCTGCAGTGTACTGAGATCTGGTTATTCTTTTTCCAACTTTGAGATGGCTGCAGCATTTCTAGATGGAGTATACATAGAGAGAGACTGATTCCCCTTTCAGAGCCATCTCAAACCATTGTAAAACCATTGATTAGAGTGGATCAAATCCTGATTTACAACAGTGTTAATGAGAGGAGGATCAGAGTGAGAGGGCCAAGATTATTTTAAAATGGAGCCCTGGATTAGCCACACAGAGCTCTTCTTTAAGTCTGGGAAAGGTACTCCAGACATCACAGCAACATGCAAGGTGGATCAGATTGTTTAGCATAAGTTAGTGACTTATTAACATCTCTGCACTCACTGGAGAAAAAGAGAGGGTTAATGCTGTGGTCCCCAAACTTTCTCTGTCTTGCTCCCTTTACCAGTAATGGGATTTATCAGTGCCCCCCAGCAGGAGCCGTGGTCAGGAGCCAGTCCAGGGCTGGGAGCAGAACCGTGACCAGGGCCCGGGGGCTGAGTCATGGTTGGGACCCAAGACTGGGAATGGATCCTTGGTCAGGACAGGGAGCTGGGATCCCAAGCTGGGACTAGAGTGGAGCTGAGGGCAGAGCCAGGCTGGGTGGCGCTCCCTCCCCACCCCCTATGGGGACTGGCCTGGCCCCACTATCTCCCCCCCCCCTGGAATATTCCTCCATGCCCTCTAGGGGGATGCACCCCACAGTTTGGGGACCTCTGGGTCAGTGAGTTACAGTTTGTTGTAATAAGCGATAAATCCAGTGTCTCTGTTCAGTCCATGCTTTTTATTGTCTAGGAGAATAATGAATTTAAGTTCGCAGTCTTGTCTTTTGAAAGCATTGTGCAGGTTTCCTTTAAGGATGAGGACTGCTAGGTTAGATATAGAGTGATCACTTTGCCAAAAGTGGTCACTCAGAAGTGATAGGTTGTTTTGGTATTTTATCATTTCCCTGTGTGAGTTCATTTGAGAGTGCAGTGATTGTCTGGTTTCACCCACATAGTTGTTGTCATAAATATAAAGGGAAGGATAAACCCCTTTAAAATCCCTCCTGGCCAGAGGAAAAATCCTCTGTAAAGGGTTAAGAAGCTAAAGGTAACCTCGCTGGCACCTGACCAAAATGACCAATGAGGAGACATACTTTCAAAAGCTGGGAGGAAGGAGAGAAACAAAGGGTCTGTGTCTGGCTGTATGCTGCTTTTTCCAGGGATAGACCAGGAATGGAGTCTTAGAACTTTAGTAAGTAATCTAGCTAGGTATGTGTTAGATTATGATTTCTTTAAATGACTGAGAAAAGAACTGTGCTGAATAGAATGACTATTTATGTCTGTGTGTCTTTTTTGTAACTTAAGGTTTTGCCTAGAGGGATTCTCTATGTTTTGAATCTAATTACCCTGTAAGGTGTCTACCATCCTGATTTTACAGAGGGGATTTCTTTACTTCTATTAAAAGTCTTCCTGTAAGAAAACTGAATGCTTTTTCATTGTTCTCAGATCCAAGAGTTTGGGTCTGTGGTCACCTATGCAAATTGGTGAGGATTTTTACCAAACCTTTCCCAGGAAGTGGGGTGCAAGGGTTGGGAGGATTTTGGGGGGAAAGATGTGTCCAAACTACGTTTCCCAGTAAACCCAGTTAGAGTTAGGTGGTGGCAGTGGAGATCCAGGGACAAAGGATAAAATTAATTTGTACCTTGGGGAAGTTTTAACCTGAGCTGGTGAAAGTAAGATTAGGAGGTTTTCATGCAGGTCCCCACATCTGTACCCTAGAGTTCAGAGTGGGGGAGGAACCTTGACAGTTGTTATTGTGGTAATTATTGCACTGGATGAGGTATACCATGGAAAGGTGTGTTGTGGGAGGTGTTGATCATTTTAGCAGTGGAGATACCTGTCTGCAGGTTTTCCATCTCTTGTTCTGGCAGGGTCTGGTCCCTTAGAGAGTACAGATAATTCAGCTCCAGTGAGGGGAGACTTGATAAATTGATGATGTTTGGGTGTTATGTAATGTCCATGTGGTGGGGTACGGATGTCATGTTTTCTCCCAGGGTGGTGTTCTGTGGGTTGTGGTGTAGTTTTAGTTGGTTCCACTTTTTGTTTTTATATTGGATGAGAATATCTTTCCCAGACTTAAACAAGAGCTGTGTGTGGTTAATCTAGGGTTCCATTTTTAAAAATCTTGGCCCTCTCACTCTGATCCTTCTCTATTCCAATAGAATATATTACAATTCAATATATTACAATAAACAACATAACTACTTTTGTTAGACAGTCTGTTCCACCTTGCATTTTGCTGTGATGCTGGAAGTACCTTTCCCAGTCCTGAAGAAGAGCTCTGTGTGGCTCAAAAGCTTGTCTCTCTCACCAACAGAAGTTGGTCCCATAAAGGATATTACCTCACCCACCTTATCTCTCTAAGAATATGATTTGTGAGGATGAAGTATAATAAAAGTTTAAAATTGGAATGAGAGTAACATACAGTTGGCAAATTTCCAGTTCTGTTCAGAGGGTTAATTTATGACATTTTGTACACAGAATTTTTGTAATGAGATTTTAATGTCTGCTAATATACATTTTTCAATGGGAGTTAAGGGTGCTCAGCACTTCCCAGGAGACACTCAGAGCTAAACTTAATAGACTCATTTTACACAGAAGGTGAAAGGAGGACATGTTAATGTCCCCCCAGGCTTATAGTGCAGAACTGGAGATCAACTGCTTGTTCCTTTCAACCCTGACAATCAGATTAGTTTCAAGGTCATTTGCACACAAAAAATGCCGTGAACTTTATTTATTTAAAAGAAAAGTGAGATTTTCCTTTGCACTTCAAATCAGTGGGGCTGATGGAAAAGCCTGGCCCTCACAGTCCTGTTTCTCACCTCGGTCCTGATTTAGCAATGTAATTAAACAAGTGTTTGATTTTAGTCCTGTTGAAATCAAATTACCACTTACTTTCTAACATAAGTCAATGGATGACTCACATACTTAAAGAAAGGCATGTGCTTAAGTTCCTTGCTGAAATGGGACCACATATGGCATCATCGATGCTGGAACTAGGGGTGTTGCTGCACCCCCTGGCTTGAAGTAATTTACAGTTTGGTTTAATAGCACTCAGCCTGCCCACTATAAAAATTGTTCCAGCACCCCTCTATGGCATGGAGATAGAACTCAAGCCTGCCAATTGAAACAAACACAGGGCTGTGCTAAAGGGGAGTTTCAATTAACAGGTAATTCATAGGAAGCCTTTTATCATTTATGGACCAGCCATTTGCAGGCAGTCACATACATATAAGCTAGACGGTATATTACAAGTTACAAGTGTAAAGGAGCTTCTCAGTGCAACAAAAATAACATTCTACTCACTGGACTGTAGGCTGGAAACTTCCTCCTTTATTCAACTGTATCACAAACTGAGCGGGGGAAAAGCTCCCACTGACAAATCAGGATGTAGGTTTGGGGGCACGTGAGTCCATCCCCTAGCTAACCCTATAATGGCCACTTTATTACAATAACACTTCTAATGTTGTAGACAGTGGTGCTGGAACAATTATTGTAGTGGGCAAGAGCCATTGAACTTAACTCTAAATCTTCTATATAACAGAAACCACTTCAAGACGGGGGGTGTGGCAGCTCACGAAAGCTCATGCTCAAATAAAATGGTTAGACTCTGAGGTGCCACAAGTACTCCTTTTCTTTTTACAATATCTCAAGTCAAAATTAACTATTCATTCCAATGGTAGCAACTCATAAAGAAGATACAAGCTTGTATATGTTGCCATGTTTAGTAGTATTTGCACAGATACTATGTAGAGAGAGATTTACTTTAAAAGATTACAGCTCAATACAATTTTATTTTTTAGTGTCTTTTATACGATAAGTATAGAATTAAATAATACAACTGCAGAGAGAAATTAAGAGGTGTAAGCAAAGGAAAAAACACCATGTTTTAAACTGACTTTTGAAAGAAGATGGACAGCTGACATGGTAGAATCATAGGGTCATCACAAAATCATAGGACTGGAAGGGACATCAAGAGTCCCTAGGAATGGTACAGGAAGTATGTTCTAGATTTCAGGAATTAAATTTTTGCCCAAACAATAGCTTGATTGTCTTGAAGGGACACAGAAGAAACCAGAGCTAGACAGCCCAAAAGAATATACCACAGGTTGCCTTACAGTCCCATGATAAGATTCCGTTTTCAAATGCTTATGACTTTTGCCAAACTTCAGCCATTCAGTCTGACGTTTTCCAGGCATGGTGTCTGCCTCAAGCTGATTTTTTAAAAAATATTATTTTATTTAAATCTTAAAGTTTCAGCAAAAATGGTTCAGCCATTTCCAAGAATAAGATTAGAGGAAAAAAAATAAGTTATTTTGCATGTTAAAAAAATCTTCATTTTGCTGGATAGCACACCCATGATTTCAAAGATGGATTTGAAATTTGGCTAAAGGATAGTATTTGAAAGGGAAGTTATTTTTGTTGTTCCTGTGAAAATTGTCCAAATTTGGCCAAGTTATGAGACTTTGAAAAATCTTCTTATCACACTTGCTCAATAAAGACATGTTTGAGTTTGACAACTACATTCTCTGAAGATTCCATCTGCACTGAGAGTTGGTGGCGTATGAGCCATAAACCTGGTAGTAGACAGTAGCAATGTGCAGTGGTCACCAAAGATAAGGCAACATTTGCCAAAAGGCACAATACAGTCAGACTTGTGGTATTACAGTTTCCTCCTAAACTAAGGTGAAAAAATAGCTGCTAAGTAGAATCAGTCAAGTAATATTAAAAAATAAAATATTTGATGAATTTTCCTCATCAAATATACTGTATGTGAATAAATGTGTTCATGCTATTGAAGGGCAAAATAATAATTATTAAATTATTCACAATTTTTGTGTCTCATCAAATAAATTAATAATTCATTAATATTACATATTCATTACTCAGGTAGATCTAGTGATACATCCGTGATAATTTTAAAGCATCTGTTTGCAAATGTTGACTTTTCAAACAGTGACTGCTATATTTTATCTTACTTTGCATTGATCATTGTAGTATTTAGGAAAACTTTCCATGTGGCTCATGTTCCATTGGTATAAGTCTCACTGCACATTTTGGATCTTGCTATTCCCCAAAATCATATGTCCATTATGTTAAATGGGATTTAATATTTTTAAAATCCCTTTCCCTATTTTCCATAGATATTTAAAAGTAAAGAATCCAGGTTCTAGCTCACATGTAAGCTGATGTGTGTAGGTGTCACAAGTCCCTTTCCCTTCCCCTATGTTCCCCCTCCTCCTAAAGTTAAGCATGTGCCTAAGTGCTTTGCTAGACCATACTATTGTGCTCTGTACCTGGCACAATAAATCCCGTAGGGGAAGGGGAAAGAACTCATGATACCTACAAACGTTAGCTACATTTACAGTTGGACCTGGATTCTTTCCTTTTAAATATCAATGGAAAATAGGGAAAGGGATTTTTTTTTAATCCCATTTAACATAATGGACATATGGTTTTCGTGTGTAGCAAGGTCCCAAATGTGAATTGAGACTTCCACCAATGGGACATGAGCCACATGTCTCAAACTTAACTTTATTCATGTGAGTGGTTTTATTGCAGTGGGACAATTCTCATGTTTAAAGTTAACACATGCTTAAATTCTTTGCTGGATTAAATCAGAATACTCAGCAGGAAAAAGTCCTAGTTCAACTGGTCCAGTCCCACAATAGCTCCAAATTCAGCTTTATGAAAGAATGTTAACACATCATGTAAGTGAGCTGCTTCACAAGTGCTACTAAATACTGCTTGTGACCCAGAGAAGAAATATCCTGTTTCCCTTTGAATTACATCTTTTTGAGAAGCTATAACATTAAAGGGAAAGTAACACTTCTCTCCCCCAGCCTGGTCACCAAACTTCACAGGCATCTGGACTAATTGAAACATACCTTGTATCCCATAATATACCCCAGGCACTTGCTGTCTGTAAATGCACATCCTTTTGAAGTTCATTGATACAATTATGTCAGAGATAATATAGTTTTTAGCTTCTCTTAGTGCAGCAAGAAGAAAAGGAGTACTTGTGGCACCTTAGAGACTAACCAATTTATTTGAGCACAAGCTTTCGTGAGCTACAGCTCACTTCATTGGATGCATAAAGTGGAAAGTCCAGTGAGGAGATTTTATATACACACAGACCATGAAAAAATATACATTGTAAGGAGAGTGATCACTTAAGATGAGCTATTACCAGCAGGAGAGTGGGGTGGGGGGAGAGAAAACCTTTTGAAGTGATAATCAAGGTGGGCCATTTCCAGCACATTTCCAGGAGTTAACAAGAACATCTGAGGAACAGTGGGGGGAGGAGGAGGAGGAATAAACATGGGGAAATAGTTTTACTTTGTATAATGACTCAACCACTCCCAGTCTCTTCAACCCTAAGTTAATTGTATCCAATTTGCAAATTAATTCCAATTCAGCAGTCTCTCCTTGGAGTCTGGTTTTGAAGTTTTTTTGTTGAAGAATAGTCACTTTTAGATCAGAAATCGAGTGACCAGAGAGATTGAAGTGTTCTCCAGCTGGTTTATGAATGTTATAATTCTTGACAACTGATTTGTGTCCGTTTATTCTTTTACGTAGAGACTGTCCAGTTTGCCCAATGTACATGGCAGAGGGACATTGCTTGCACATGATGGCATATATCACATTGGTAGATGTGCAGGTTAAAGCCTCTGATAGTGTGGCTGATGTGATTAGGCCCTATGAAGTGTCCCCTGAATAGATATGTGGGCACAGTTGGCAACAGGCTTTGTTGCAAGGATAGGTTCCTGGGTTAGTGGTTCTGTTGTGTGGTGTGTGGTTGCTGGTGAGTATTTGCTTCAGGTTGGGGGGCTGTCTGTAGGCAAGGACTGGCCTGTCTCCCAAGATCTGTGAGAGTGATGGGTCATCCTTCAGGATAGGTTGTAGATCCTTGATAATGCGTTGGAGAGGTTTTAGTTGGGGGCTGAAGGTGACGGCTAGTGGCATTCTGTTATTTTCTTTGTTAGGCCTGTCCTGTTGTAGGTGACTTCTGGGTACTTTTCTGGCTCTGTCAATCTGTTTCTTCACTTCAGCAGGTGGGTATTGTAGTTGTAAGAATGCTTGATAGAGATCTTGTCGGTGTTTGTCTCTGTCTGAGGGGTGGAGCAAATGCGGTTGTATCATAGAGCTTGTCTGTAGATAATGGATCGTGTAGTGTGGTCTGGGTGAAAGCTGGAGGTGTGTAGGTAGGCATAGCAGTCAGTAGGTTTCCGGTATAGGGTGGTGTTTGTGACCATCACTTATTAGCACCATAGTGTCCAGGAAGTGGATCTCTTGTGTGGACTGGTCCAGGCTGAGGTTGATGGTGGGATGGAAATTGTTGTAATCATGGTGCAATTCCTCAAGAGCTTCTTTTCCATGGGTCCAGATGATGATGTCATCAATGTAGCACAAGTAGAGTAGGGGCATTAGGGGACGAGAGCTGAGGAAGCGTTTCCCAAACTTTTTTGGCCACAGAACACTTTTTAGCCTATTACAGAACACTTATAATATTATTTTGTAGTCGTTTGGGTTTCAAATTAAAAATTGCGTTATTTATGCTCAAATATATATGTATTTTATAAAACAAAGCAAAAATACAAATTTAAAATAACTTGAACTAACATTTTCTAACTGGAAAGCGCATACAAATTACTACAAAAATCAAGTGCAAGAGTCAAAATTAAATTCTAGATTCTTTCACGGAACACCTATTCACATCAGGTGGAACACCAATGTTCCACAGAAAACAGTTTGGGAGACGCTGTTTTAGTGTATGTCCTTTTCTAACTTTCTGGATTGAAAGCATTCTATAAACTATGCTGCAGTGCAAGACAAAAACATATAATAATCCTGAGCCAGAAAAACACTTAGGCGTGTGCTTTATTTTAACATGTGACTAACCTCATTGAAGTGAATTAGAATTTTTCTCAATTAAGAGCTGGAAAATTTGGCCCATTTACAAATATAATTCTGAAAGGGACCCAGATGCACCGAGTATAATGTAATTCATATAACCAAATCAAAGAGATATTATCAGACATTGCAACAGAAAGTTTTCTTTACTATCACATAATTTTTATTCCTGACATCTCAGAAAGAAAGTCAAGATGCCAGAAATGTGGTTTGACTAGGCTGCATCTTTATTAAGTTCCCACATCTGGGAACTATCTGACAATAATGTATCCAATGCAAGTCACCATTCCTATTATAATCAGCCTTCCCTTCCCATCCTAGCACCATTCCCTTCCCATCCTAGCACCCACCATCTTCCCTTCATACAAGGGTTAAGGGGTTGTCTGCTTGCTGTACCAGATACTAGGAGTCCTAGCTTCATCCCCCACCATTTTTATGAGATGCTTTCTGCTAATCTATTTCAAATTCTGGTTTATCAGGGAACCACACCCTCTATTGAACAAGTATCTGTACTGGATACTTCCCAAGTTGTGACTAAATGAATTTTACCTAACCTACCCCTGCCATGCTGAGAGGGAGGTGAAAAAAAAAATCCCATTATACTAAAACGAATCTGGTAAAGAGGAGAACATTCCTTCCCAGCTCACACAAGATGATGATCATGATGCCCACAACAAGGCCCCCAAACCCGGTCCTATTCAAGTCCTAGTCGGGGCAGAGAAAGGATGGCCACAGATTTTCTTCCCGCATGCCACTCCCATGAACATGGAATAGCTCATAAACCCTCCCTTTGGTGTGCGGGAGCTAATAGGTTTATGTTGCTCCTTTCTGTCAAGCCAATCAGCCACAGATTACCCCCTGTCACCGGGGTCCTAGTGGGGACCAGTTATGGTCACTCATTTAGGGTGAACTGCAAATAATCGGGCAGCCAACCGCCCCAAATCTGGTGGATATTCCAATACTTAGACTCACCAAGCCAGCATAAAACAGCTTCTTTATTTCCTTACTGATTACTCAGAAGTCCAAACAACAAAGTTTCCTTAAAGTGATCCAGCTTCAGGCCTCCATCCAGGTACCCACATCAAATATGATGAACATTTCTGTAAATCTTATTTCATCATATGAAAGAAAAGGTTCTACCAATCCCAAAGATTAATGAATGATTCAGATCTTACCCAAATACACGCAACAGCCAATTCTTACTAACTAAACTAAAATTTATTAAAAAAACAAGAGAGAGTATGGTTAAAAGATCAATATACATACAGACATAGAGTTCAATTCATTGAGGTGCAGATTCATAGCAGAGATGGTGAGCTTTGTAGTTGCAAAAAGTTCTTTCAGAAATAGTTCCCAATTTATAGTCCAATGTCCAAATCTCATATTCAGGGCATACCAGCAAAACTGGGACCTCAGTCTTGTGACTCAAACTTCCCCTGATGAAGTTTAAGCAGATCTGAGATGACAGAATCAGGATCCAATGGTCTTTTTATATAGTGTTCTAGCATCCATTTGACCACACTGTCCTGGTTAAACAATAGGCTTTTGATGTAACCTTCTGCTTTCTAAATACCACCAGTAATTAGTTATACAAATTAACATAGGACAATTTATCCATTAGGCAGTTTATCACAAACTTCAAAGAGGCATATAGACAATGACATTATTTTATTCAGGTTTCAGAGTGGTATCCATGTTAGTCTGTATCAGCACAAACAACGAGTCCTTGCGGCACCTTAGAGACCAAGAAATTTATTTGGGCATAAGCTTTCGTGGGCGAAAACCCACTTCATCAGATGCATAGAGTGAAAAATACAGTAAGCAGTTACTCAAGATTCATCCAAATGTTAATATTCCCTTTTGATCTCTGAATCAATAGTTATAGTGACAGACAGGAACTGCCTGTTTATGGGTAGCATCTAAGGCCTGGTCTACAGTATGCGGTTATTTTGGAATTAGCTGAGTTACTTCGAAATAAAACCGATTCCATTCACATGACCAAACCAATTTTTTTTCCGATTTAAAGGACTCCTTAATCCGATTTCTGTACTCCACCTTGGCAAGTGGAGTAGGGCTAAAATTGAGATTGCAGTTCCGGGTTACAGGTACTGTGGATGCAATTCAATGTTATTGGCCTCTGGAAGCTATCCCAGAATGCTTCCTTGTTCTGGGCAAAACTCTCAACTCCAATGCACTTGCCAGGTAGGCAGTAAAAGCCCCGGGAACTTTTGAATTTCCTGTTTGGTCACCATTAGCACAGGTGACCATCAGCACAGTCCACCATCACAGGCAACCGTGCAGAGTCCACCATCACAGGTGACCACGCAGTCCCGGATTCACAGACGAGCTCCAGCATGGTCCGAACAGGAGGTACTGGATCTCATTGCATGTTGGGGAGACAAATCTGTTATGGAAGAACTACGTTCCAAAAAAAGAAACGCAAATAAATACGCTAATGTCTCCAGGGCCATGACGAAAAGAGGCTACTCCAGGGACACAGCAGTGTCGAACAAAAATCAAGGTGCTCAGGCAAGCATACCAAAAAGCCAGGGAGGCAAACGGGTGCTCTGGGTCACAGCCCCATACATGCTGCTTCTACCGTGAGCTGCACGCAATTATGGGGACTGACGCCACCACTACCCCACCATTGTCCATGGACACCTGCAAGGGGAGAGTAGCACAGAGAGAGGAGGATGAGTTTTTGGAAGATGATGATGAGGAGGAGGAGGGGGACAGTGCACAGGTGGCAAGTGGGGAATCTGCTTTCCCCCCTAGCCAGGAACTATTCTTAACACTGGAGCCCATAGCCTACCCCCACTCCCAGGCTGCTGGACCATGACCCTGGAGAAGGCACTTCTGGTGAGTGAGAGCTTGATCGGAGCCACATGGTGGGGGGTGGGGTGAAACCCAGCTGTACTGGGCTGTTTGTGTTTAGTTTAAAGGGCTCATCCCTGCTCAGAGCCTCGTCGGAGCCACGCGGTGTGGGGGATGGGGGGAGGGTGTTGTGTGAAGCGATCATCCCAGAGAGCCTGCAGGCCCTCCTTTTATATGGCAAACCCACCAGGCATTGCTTGCTATGGGAAAGGGGGCCCAGCAGTTTGAAAGCATTGAAATTAATCTGGAAGAAGCAGAACCCCGCGTGCCCCTAGGGCTACCATGGCTGCCTGCAAGCTGAATTCTGTTGCCCGGATGCATGTGATGGCATACTCACACCAAAATGGCAGGCACTTCAGTATAAGAGGCAAAATGGGACCTTGTACAGAAAGAACATGTGCTCTGTACTATGAATTGCCTGTTTCACTGAGAAAGAGTGTCCCCTTTGTTCTCTAAAATGTATCTTTTAAAATACTACCCTCCCTTTTTCGCCTCCCGCAGCAGGTGCAAATGTTTCAACGTGACCCCTATCTACTCCATCCCAGAGGCTGGTCCAGATTTGAAGGCGGAAAAAACGAACTAAGGACAACATGTTTGCTGAGCTCATGCAGTCCTCCCGCACTGCTATGGCCCTGCTGAATGCGTGGAGGTAAACAATTGCGGAGTCGCGTAAAGTGTTACATGAATACGAAGAGAGGAGGGACGCACGCGATGAGAGCAGGCAGGATGCTATGGTCAAGCTCATGGGGGAGCAAACTGACATGCTCTGCTGTATAGTGGATCTAATGCGGGAAAGGCAGCAAGACAACAGACTGCCGCTGCAGCTCCTGTATAACTGCCCTGTCGTTGCTTCCTTGCCCAGTTTTGCAGGTACTGCACATACTTGGATAATGCGAGAGATATTTAAAGTGGTCAAAACTGCAGCAGAGATCTGATCGGATTCCATAGCTATGGCGCCTGCACGGGTAATCCTGGGAAAAGGGCACGAAACGTAGCAGAGCAGAGTGGCAGCGGAAGAGGTGCTGTTTGGTTCACGGTAGCCGAAAAAAGGCAGGAAATGGTTGTCTTCTGTAGCTTTCACGGAGGTGGGAGCCCAGGACAGACAACATGGAGAAGCTCAGAAGCACGGCAATAGAGGGAAAGCAGAGTGGCGACAGAAGCTGTGCTGCTCGGTTCACGATGGCCGAGCAGAGTTGGCAGCGGAAGCGTTCGATGAGGAAGAGAGAGAGTAGATACTAGAGATTACATAGGAAAATGAGAGGAAATGAGAGGTGGATTCATAGTAGCAGGAAAGCAGCGGTGCACCATCTGCTGAAAGTAGTATGGCATCTGCACGCCAAAAAGGCGCAAAACTATTGTCTGCCTTAGCTTCTATGAAGGGAGGAGCGACTGACAACACACACCCTGAAACACCTCCAAGAATGTTTTTGCCCCATCATGAACTGGGAGCTTAACCCAGAATTCCAGTGGGCAGCAGGGATTGCGGGAACTGTGGGATAGCTACCCACAGTGCACCGCTCCGACATTCGATGCTAGCCTTGGTACTATGGACGCAATCCGCCAAATTCACACACTTTAGTGGGGACACAGAAGACCAAATGTATAAAATAGCTTCCGAAAATTGGAATAGAATAATTTCAAAATAATTTCACACTGTAGACGTACCCTAAGATACACACAATTAGTATTACTTCTAACAATATAAGTTTGCATTTCAAAGTTCTAGCCTATTTAGCATGAATGGCCCTAATTATCATTCACATACCTTTCTAACATGCCTTTAAAGGTGGGCTTTGAGTCATTCAGCCTGCAAGCTGTTTAACCCCTTCTAGCCATGTGTCACACCCCCTTTTCCCCTCCTCAAGCCTATAAAGGAAGAGGGGGTGCAATCCTTAGAGGGGGCAATTTTTTTTTCTGCTGCTGCCCCTCATGCAGCCTCCCCATCTCTGAGTCTGTGGTGGGGAGCAGTCTAAAGAAAGAATACGTTTAACAGTCTCAGTTATCTAAGAACAGTCAACAAAATATTGGGCCATTGTTTTTAATCTTTATCATGAGTAGTTATATTGAAGCTGATGCACCAGATTTTGATCTCAGTTACAGTGTAACTACTGAGACATTGCAATCAGTGGGGTTGGTTTATGAAACAGAGCAGATTTAGCCCGTCAATTTTTTTAAAAAATATCTCTTTATTGTTGAAATTGAAATTCATAATTTTTATTTCCAATACCTGAAATTGTCTAAAGCAGTGTTTCCCAAATGTTGGACGCCGATTGTTCAGGGAAAGCCCCTGGTGGGCCGGGCAGGTTTGTTTACCTGCCGCATCCGCAGGTTCGGCCGATCACGGCTCCCGCTGGCCGCGGTTCTCTATGCCCAGCCAATGGGGGCTGCAGGAAGCAACGGCCAATAAGTCCGTCGGCCCACGCCACTTCCCGCAGCCCCCATTGGCCGGGCACAGCAAACCACGGCCAGTGGGAGCCGCGATCGGCCGAACCTGCAGATGTGGCAGGTAAACAAACCTGCCCGGCCCACCAGGGGCTTTCCCTGAACAAGCAGCATCCCAAGTTTGGGAAATACTGGTCTAAAGCCATTTGGCACACAGGTAGTTTTAAAAACTACCATTAGACATAAGCCTTCAGAAAATGCTCATTCCATTAAAGATTTTGTTTCTTCACAACTTATGGAAAAAATTTAGAAAACAAGGTTTAATATCTATATCATTGTGTTTATTTTCAGTACATGTTTTACACTTCCCTGGCTTATTGTTATTCTTCTCTTTTCTATGTAAAAAAATGACTTTTTTTTTTTACCAAGGGAAAATCTTATACTGATTAAATAGCCCAATAATTGAATTTCATATCTGTAGTTAACACATCTGTGTTATTTATAAATGTGTGACCACAATAAGGAAGCAGCATATCTGGAGGCTTCTCCAGCTCCTTTTGTCAGGCGCCTTCTGGGTAGGTCTGCACTCCACCCCAACCTCCTCCTTCTGAGCTGGGTTGCTCCTTTTTTAACCCTGTCTCCATTTGGAACTTACTCTGCAGGGTTGGAAAGACAGGGCTACCTGGGCCCAATGTAGTCCTTTAACTCCTTCCATTCCACTGTGGGCTTTGTTTTCCCCATAACAACCAGATAGTAGTTTCAGCTATGCTCTGGGAAAGTAACTATGAGTATGATCTCTTTAAACTTAGTTTGCCAGCATCCTTTCAAAAACACATTTATGGGTTTTGTACCTCTTCACTGGATCTGTGGCTCCTTAAAGGGGGATCTGCAACCATAGACAGCAGCCAGGAGGCCGGGCTGATGGTGGGGAAAAGGGAACAATTGTATTGGGGCCCTGAGCATTGGCATGTGGAAAAGTAGTGGATCATGGATAAAATGTTATGTAACATCTATTTAAATAAAGTAAAATGGGAAGGAGTGGGGACCCACTGAACATGATGTACCAGGGACCCAACTTTCTCTTAATGAACCTGCAAGGAGGGAGAACCTCTCCACCCCAAACACTAAATGCTTCTTCCCTGAAAGAGGCTTTAACCTTCTTATACTTGGTTAGATTTAAATGAAGCTTCCAACAGTAACAGTTACACTCCAGCTCCAGGTAGGATTCAAGCAACTGATAACACAGTGACTGGTCAGACAAGTCCTGCATCCCTGTGGAGGGCCCTGTAGCATCCCACATTGTTACAATATCATTTTGAAGGCTGATCATAGGAAAGATCTGGATCCATATAACACAACTTCAAAATGTTTTTTGAAACAATTTTATAATTCTGCATGCCCAATTTAAAAAAAAAAAAAAACTTTTCTATTTGTCAGCAAAGTATGTTAGTTCACTTGCAAAGTCCCCAATGGTGTCTCTTAGCAAAGTAATTCTCTCAAAGCTGTTAAAACTATTACACTACGTATAATGAACACCTGAATCAAAATGTGTTACGACTCAGTGTTTTAAGTGAATAATTAGGGAAAGAGAGAAAAATGGTTCAGACTTCCATATACCTTTCGTTTTGTCTGTATAATGACTTTTAATATGAAAAATGCAGAAGAAATCTCCATATTTTTCACTTTTCATAAATCTGATGAGAACATGATTTTTCGCTAATTTCACCAGCAATATTGAATTTGTCCCATTCTCCATTCTGAACCTCCTACTCACTTAACTGTGAACTAGAAAATGTGTGGTTATGTTTCATGATAGAAGACTAAGTATTGACCATCAATTTTGCATTAGTGTGTCAAACTGCCATTTCCCCCTCATTTTTCAGGGATTTGCATATTGCCCCCTAAACACTTAAAACAACCCCATAACATAAAGTAACTATAAATGTATACAACTAGTGAGGACATGCACAAGTAAAGGTTGGAATAATTCATTTCTAACAGCTCAACAGAGAGATACAGCGGAAGCTACAGAGGTTCCACAGATTGGTGCTAAAAGACAGGAAAGTGAGTAAAATCCAAAATATGCAAAGGATAATGGATAAAATGATGGGGGGAGGGGGAAGGATACCAAGAAAAAAAAATAGGAAGACTATTTGAATGACCAGAGGATAGTAGAAGGAAATAAAGAAAATAAGATAAAGAAGACAGGTTATAAAGCATTCAGAAACGGTGGGATGGTCCAATAATAGAGAAAGGTTCAGACAATAACATCTGTCTCAAAGAGAGAGAGAGAGTGAGTGACAGATGGTAGGATTGGAAAATAAGCAAGAGTGGATTAGAAGCAAATAGTTAGTTGCTCCCATAGGGACAGTTCAGAGCAGCATTCAGCCTGTTTTAGCATTTGGCATGAAATCTAAAATGATATAGTACAGCAAAGTGAAAGCTTGGCAATACAATCTAATTATTTTTAATGTGTATTTTTAACCCTTGTCAGACTCCAATACTCCATGTGGGCAGGGGAAAGCAAAAATGGTGTGTGGTGCATCATCAAGACAGAGGACAACCTTCCCAGACTCATATGGTCTCCTCTTAGCAACCGTCACATGAGCAATGAGAAACAGAGCTCATTGCAACCACTCCCACCTGTGATACAAGAAGTGGAAGGTTGGACATATGAGCAGGGAAGAGTATAAAAATATCGCTCGGGCATGTAGGAATGAAATCAGGAGGGCCAAATCACACCTGGAGCTGCAGCTAGCGAAAGATGTCAAGAGTAACAAGAAGGGTTTCTTCAGGTATGTTGGCAACAAGAAGAAAGCCAAAGAAAGTGTGGGCCCCTTAATGAATGAGGGAGGCAACCTAGTGACAGAGGATGTGGAAAAAGCTAATGTACTCAATGCTTTTTTTGCTTCTGTCTTCACGAACAAGGTCAGCTCCCAGACTGCTGCGCTGGGCATCACAACATGGGGAATAGATGGCCAGCCCTCTGTGGAGAAAGAGGTGGTTAGGCACTATTTAGAAAAGCTGGACGTGCACAAGTCCATGGGGCCGGACGAGTTGCATCTGAGAGTGCTAAAGGAACTGGCGGCTGTGATTGCAGAGTCATTGGCCATTATCTTTGAAAACTCGTGGCGAACGGGGGAAGTCCCAGATGACTGGAAAAAGGCTAATGTAGTGCCAATCTTTAAAAAAGGGAAGAAGGAAGATCCTGGGAACTACAGGCCAGTCAGCCTCACCTCAGTCCCTGGAAAAATCATGGAGCAGGTCCTCAAAGAATCAATCCTGAAGCACTTACATGAGAGGAAAGTGATCAGGAACAGTCAGCATGGATTCACCAAGGGAAGGTCATGCCTGACTAATTAAATCACCTTCTATGATGATATTACTGGTTCTGTGGATGAAGGGAAAGCAGTGGATGTATTGTTTCTTGACTTTAGCAAAGCTTTTGACACGGTCTCCCACAGTATTCTTGTCAGCAAGTTAAAGAAGTATGGGCTGGATGAATGCGCTATAAGGGGGGTAGAAAGTTGGCTAGATTGTCGGGCTCAACGGGTAGTGATCAATGGCTCCATGTCTAGTTGGCAGCCGGTGTCAAGTGGAGTGCCCCAGGGGTTGGTCCTGGGGCCGGTTTTGTTCAATATCTTCATAAATGATCTGGAGGATGGTGTGGATTGCACTCTCAGCAAATTTGCGGATGATACTAAACTGGGAGGAGTGGTAGATACGCTGGAGGGCAGGGATAGGATACAGAGGGACCTAGACAAATTGGAGGTTTGAGCCCAAAGAAATCTGATGAGGTTCAATAAGGATAAGTGCAGGATCCTGCACTTAGGACGGAAGAACCCGATGCACAGCTAAAGACTAGGGACCGAATGGCTAGGCAGCAGTTCTGCGGAAAAGGACCTGGGGTGACAGTGGACGAGAAGCTGGATATGAGTCAGCAGTGTGCCCTTGTTGCCAAGAAGGCCAATGGCATTTGGGGATGTATAAGTAGGGGCATAGCGAGCAGATTGAGGGACGTGATCGTCCCCCTCTATTCGACATTGGTGAGGCCTCATCTGGAGTACTGTGTCCAGTTTTGGGCCCCACACTACAAGAAGGATGTGGATAAATTGGAGAGAGTCCAGCAAAGGGCAACAAAAATGATTAGGGGTCTGGAGCACATGACTTATGAGGAGAGGCTGAGGGAACTGGGGTTGTTTAGTCTGCAGAAGAGAAGAATGAGGCGGGATTTGATAGCTGCTTTCAACTACCTGAGAGGTGGTTCCAGAGAGGATGGTTCTAGACTATTCTCAGTGGTAGAAGAGGACAGGACAAGGAGTAATGGTCTCAAGTTGCAGTGGGGGAGGTTTAGGTTGGATATTAGGAAAAACTTTTTCACTAGGAGGGTGGTGAAACTCTGGAATGCGTTACCTAGGGAGGTGGTAGAATCTCCTTCCTGAGGAGTTTTTAAGGTCAGGCTTGACAAAGCCCTGGCTGGGATGATTTAATTAGGGATTGGTCCTGCTTTGAGCAGGGGGTTGGACTAGATGACCTCCTGAGGTCCCTTCCAACCCTGATATTCTATGATTCTATGATTCTATGCTGTATGCTTCAGTATGACCATTTATATCATTGACATTGCCACTGTTTCACAAGTGCAACAAATCCTGAACAAAATGTGTCATGTAAGGTGTCAGTAGAAAAGTTATGATTTGCTAACTATAATTATTCTATTTATATGCATGTATCATCTTTGTATCTGAAGTTATGAATATTGGCTATGCACTAGTGTCTTACATATGTGCTTATTTCTGGGTAACACCCAGTAGATAAGATTTACATCAAGGCTAGACAGTTATGTGCTGATGGCTCATTAAGGACACTTCACTCTAAGAATGAGCCATAGAGGAAACTCATCCCACCCCAGTAATCCTTCTAGCAAGAATATGGATAATGTCTACCCCCTGTGAGTTATCAAGCCATGTAAAGACATGTGATATGCTCATGTGACCCTGGACTCCACTTTGAGCCATTAATTTTCCACAAACTAGACTGTGAGCTTTGTTTGAGACAGTAAATTTCCAGGCACATGGCAGAAGATATAAAATACCATTGAGATATCTCCATTTTGTCTCTTTCCTACCCTGATTCTCTGAACTGTGGCTTTACAACTAAAAGGAACATTTTGAACTATGGTCTGAGGACCTTCCAATCTTTTGGAGGTTACCAGAGAGACTTTACAAGCCAGCAGTTTATACCTTCATTGTTATAAAGCTGATATAAGGACTTTGTAATTATTTGTATGTATATCATCTATTAACCACTATTAACTCTCTTCTTATATTTCATTATTAAATCTTTAGATTTTAGTTACCAAAGGATTGTCAGCAGCATGGTTAGAAAGATCTAAGTCATATATTGACCTGGGTATGTGGTGATCTCCTGGGATTAGTAAAACACTATGTTTGATTAAATTGGTTTCCAGTAACCATTCATCATAGAGTCCAGTGTCTGGGTTGTGAGGCAAGGGGCTGGAATGCTTAAGAAGACGGCATCTTTGACTTCCTGTTAAACAGTGTGGTGGTGCGTCAGAAGTTTGCTTTTGTTATTGGCTTGGTATGATCTAATGATAGAATAACCACCTGTTTGGGGTGAGATTGCCCTATATCCCAGCAGTTTGTCCTGAATCTGTGACCCATGAGGCACACTGGCACAGCTCACAGCCCTCAGCATTCACTTTCACAACAGGCCAGGCTGTGTATGGAACACTAATTTCATCTGGGATTCCATCAGAGGAGAAAAACTTTTGGGTGCAGGCAGGTTCCATGAGAGTTCTCTTGGTGGAAGGTACCCAAGGAATTTACTGAATTATGTTCTCTGGCCTTCTAAGCCATGCAGCTTCCTTGCACATTAACATCCATATTTGAGGCTGGACTTACAGTCTGTAACCTCCACTCTCAGCGGCAGAGTTTGAGGGCTTGTTCAGGTGTCATAGATCTGAATCAATCCCTATATACAAATAATGTATTTGTGGAACCCTTTGAAAATTTGCCCCTAAATTCTCTTGTAAGGCAGGGATAAACTTAGAATAATTTATTGCTACTATTTCAGCCATAGACTATTACTGATATCACTAAAAATTTTGATATATTTATACAGAAGTAACCCAGCCATTCTTTGTGTGTTCTTTGTTCCCCACAGGTAGATGTTATTTAAAATTTCCAAATTATGAGACAATAGTTTGTTTTGCTTCCCCCACTCAGATTATTCAGGAAGTAGTACTATATATTGTTAATACAAAAATTGAAAAAATGTGCTCTGAGCATAGACATGAAAAGGTAGCCAGATATGAAAAATAAGATTTGTGTGCTGTTTCATTGTTGTTTTCTCCTAGTAAATTATTAAGAACCTGTAGAACTGGCTGAATTGTTAAAAAAAAGCAAAACATTGTAAATATTTTTGCAGATAAATATGACATTTGTTGTGCTGTAATTTGCAGGGTCATATTATTCATTGCTCACAAATATTTGGACAACTACCAGTTTATGTGAATCTTCAAAATGTCATGATGGTGTAGGGTACTATAAACGTTTGATCTGCATGATCATGATCTCACATTAGTTTGTACTGGTTTATCCACACTGACTTCAGTGGAGTTACTCCAGAAGCAAATCCATATTATTACACATATAAGTATTTTGAAGACCTATTTTTAATACTCACATCTAATTCATCAGTACTTGCAAATCTATGAAACAGTGATCATGGAGTATCAGATGTAAGCAAAATATCTATTTTCCCAGAACAGGTTGAGTTGTGTAATGAATTTTAAATAAAGCTTTGTGATTTTAGTACTAAGACAGCTCAAGCAACATAAAAGTTGTACTATCCCCTTAAGTGGTTCAATTCTTTATCAGCAGACTGGAGAAGATGAAGAATTATTTATTTTTGCCTCTTAAAACGTTAAAACATCAAAGAAACATCAAAGAAAATGTATTCCATACTTATCCCTACAACCAAAAATCAATTAATAAAGTTACAATAGTGCTTAAGGGCTCCAAACAGAACTGGGAATTCATTGTTCTATACACTGTAGAGACATATAGTTATTTGCACTGCCTCTCTGGCCTAATGACTCTAAGAATTTACCAAAACTGGAACAGCTTGAACAGAAGAGATTGCAGGAATACCACATCAAAATATCCCATAGTGCAATGGCTAGAGCATACTCCTAGATGGTATGAGAGAACCCCATTCAATTCCTCTCTCCTCCTCCTCCTCACGCAGAGTGAGCAAATGAACTTAGCTCTCTCACATCACAGGTGAATGTTCTAACCATTAGGTTAAAAGCTCCTCTTTCTCCAGCTGTTTTGTGGGGTAGGAAACAACTTAGGTGCCTAAGCTACCTGACTTCATGAGAGGGGTTCCTAGCAGTAGATTGTTAGCATATATAGGTGCCTACCTGTAGCCTGGATTTAGCTGCCTAACTCTGTGAGAGGGCAAGGCTTAGGACACACCTCTCTCATCAGCATCTCCCATGGGTTAGTTTAGCATGGTGGCTTTTGTGGATTACATTCTGATGCACCTGTCTCTCCTCATTCATTGTATAGGAAGTGTAACCATCTAACTCAAGCAATGTTACTTTATGGATTGCAATGTTCTTTGTATGATTTTCTAAGCATTTAAATGTTAGGCATTGAAGAACCCAAGTCCGTCTGTGTATCCAGGCCTAACAGTCTAATTTAAGACACAACAAATGATTGTAACAAGAATATAGGGGGAAGGAGGCCAAGGATAACTAATAATATCATGTAGTTACATGGGCTAACAATCTGCTTGACTTCATAGCTCTGAATCATTTAAAACATTAAAAACCACAGATTTTTTTAGAAAAATCATATCTAACAGTCACACCCTGTAGTCCCTTAACATTCCTCCCGTCTCATCACATCCATAAGAAAGGCTACCCTGGGCATCCCTTCTATACATCTCTAGAGACTATTTAAAACAATCTCTCTACCTGGCATTATTAGCTCCTTTATTAAAAATTGAGGGTCTAATTTTACACTGTTTTTCTAGAATTATACACAAGGGTAACTCCACTGGAATAAGTGGAATCGTGTTAGCATAATGCTGGAAAAGCAAGGCAGTGGAGAAACAGGCTCATAAAGTATTCCTGTAACTATTTCTATAGCAGCCACCCTTTCTCCTGGACTGCCTGTCCAATGTGTAGCTGAGAGACAACTAGGGCACTGAGTACTCTTCTGCTCTCTGCTGCTCTTCAGGGGACAGGGCTATCAAGTGCACTGACCAATATGCATTGTATAATTGAGAAAGCGAGATTTGATCTACATATTTGAATTGTCACTAGGAATTATTTAGTCACTAGGAATCACTAGGCAAGATTCAGCTGCATATACGGTATATATTTTCAGTGCAAAATAATTTCAGTGCATACTTAATTTTTTAAAGTTATAACACTATCAAACTTCAGTCATCATTTTGAAAGTATATATATTAAAGGCTGTATTTTATTTCATGATAAAGTGTTTCAACACCTGGGATGCTGAGTTTTAAAACCCTAGAATGATAAATTACAGTGTGCAGTATCAAGTTGTTACAGATGTACCTCACACATTCATATTTATTTTATGTCAGCAAGTAACTCTGATGATTTTCAAACTAAAATTTCTTACAACAACCCTTAATATGTTAAAAAAAAAACCATGAGCTGCCTGTTTTCTTCAAATACTTTAAATGAATGAAGGTAATTTAAACTCTGAAGTGCTTTCCTATCCTTCCTGTAATTGAAACTCATTAGCTGATACATTTTGTAGATTAGCAAAGACAGATGTAGATAACCATTTAACAAAATACATTAATTACCATTTCCACCCTCATTTTACCTCTTGGAACACAAGCTCTTTCACAAGTTAATGAATTACTTTGTCATACTAATTACACTGGCAAAGAAAGAATATACTATAGCAACAAAAGATAGATCTGGATTTCAGCAATGAGTCAAACTGTTCTAAGTATGGTTGGCTCTACTTGGAGTGCCTGCCAAGATATACACATTGGGATCATTATTTTATGTTTATAAATAATAGACAACTATACATACAGTTTATAACATCATGGGCTACCAGTGCAAAGTGAGAAAAGTTCTGGCGGTTTCCATGAAGTCATGCTTGTATGTCTTTTCTGCAAAGTTACCACAGTGATAAACAATATAAAAATTAAGACTATTTCAATGAAAATAAAAGCAAAGCTAGAAATTGCTGACTGGTAACACTGGTAAATTGGGAAACTTTGAGGTTTTGTTCTGGAAATGTTTGATGATCTTATTAGGAATGAGCCAGTGAAAACAGTCACTCTTATTTCAGATCAGAGGTTCCGTAATGCCTAGCTGACCCATTAAAAATCTGTAAGTACAGTATTAATCTCCAGTGACATGCTTTCCTGAAAGAACTGAAGTCGCCAAGCTGCTAGTAATAAAGAGAACCTGCCCTTCTGCAGGGCAAAAGTTGGGGTCTTTTCATATTACATTTTGCACTCATAAGCGAGCAATTTTTTTGTAGAATCTGAGTGAAAGCAGCAAAGGATTGGAGAGAGGTTGTTTTAATGTTATATCCCTTTAGGCTTCATTTGAACTTCATGAAAGCATATTTATTTTCTCTGACAATTTTATTGCTGAAAGAACAAACTTGTGGAGAGCACAATGCTCTGAGATTTCAAATTCACACTGTTTTCTGTAGATTTGATAAGTTATTTCTTAAATATGTGTTTATTAGCTTTGCACATGTTACATACAGCTCTTTTCCATTGGTCTTGTTTTGCTTTCCTTGACTGTGAAAGGGTTTGGGATGGTCTTTTCTGTTTATTTATTTATTTATTTCGGCTGTATATTTGATAGATATACAAATATATAATATTCATGCATGACAGAGTTGTCTGAATTCCTGTTCTTTTATGGTTATTCAGCCCTGTTCAGTAGCATGTACAGCATTTCTGCTTCAGAGAGTTAGGCACCCTTCTTTCCCCATGATATTTACTATAGCATTGGTGATTGGCCAACCTTGAAGTGTGGAAACCACATTGACACCTCTTTGGCCTTGAATGATGAGACGATACATCGAGACTATACGTTTAATATGCCAACATTTGTCCCACTATATCTTTCTGTGCAATTACAGAAACTTTAAATAGCTTCTAACAGCTCACTGCAAACGCTGAAACACAGGTTGTTCATGCACTGAGTCAACGTCTCCAACTAATGTGAACACTGTAACTCCACTGACTTCAATATATTTATATCACCTGAAGATCTGGCCCTATATTTTGTACTTTATTTGTATAAACATTTGTATGAACCTCCCCCTCCCCCCCGTTATTTATTCATTTATTTTATAAGTACACATACTCCTGTTGCTATTTCATTACCTGAAATCTTAATCCTTTGTTTGTGACACCATTGTCACAATTTCAAAGTAACCATACCTGTATACCCCCCTCCATGACACTTTCCAAAAGTGCCCCATTGGCTCTCCAACCATTACCCCTCTCTGAGCACGTTGCACTTCCTTCTGACTAGGGGTTCTAAGACTGCACAGTCCCCTGCCATACGGTGATATCCCTAGCAAGCCAGTCTGTCCAATGACCAGAGCCTGCACTTTGCTTTCTCTCCCAGGGCTGTGATTAGTGTATTGCCAGAAGTTACAAGTGACCACACAGCTCTCTCAGCAGTACATTTATTCTTAAGGTAAAAACATTATGTAGAAAATATATATTTAAAAATAAACAAATTTAATCACACACTAAACATACCAGGAAACACCCATTGGTTTTATCAGGCCCTATTGGGCCAAAGTCCTTCCAATTCTTAAGCAGGATTGGGAAACCCTGGGATAAAATTTCAATATCCATTTGCTGGATCTGAAAGAAGGCCCTGGGTCAGTTTAAACTCATCCTTTTTATACCAAAAGCCCTTTCTTAGACTGTTGGTATCTGAAAAACTGAGTTTGAACCGGTATATGCAAACCACTCTAGGGGGTGGTACCTCTCAGAGTTGTTTACAGTTTCTGGGACTCACTTTAGTAACCCTTCCACAAGGACTCCTCATTGTTTTTGCCTTCCATAATAGTTATTAGTTCCTGGAGGAGCTGTGGTAAGCCTCTTCCATGGACTAGAACACAATCATGCACAAACCATTCATAAAATTAATACAGTGGTCTGCAAAGATATTGCATAGGATTGCAATATCTGTCATAACCATTATTCAATACAAAACAACTGAATTTGAAGTAACAGATCTGCAACATCAGGTGGGGAATAAACAGTAGAAGAAGATAAAATATTTATTAAAAATTTAATTTCATTCAAATATCATTAGAAAGAACGGTTGCTTGAAAGAAATACAGAAAGTACATACCACCCAGCTCTTGTAGACAGTAGGGGTTTAACCCAATTCCAGCTATCAGTGCCTGTCACCATTGCAGCTGCACCAGCACAAAACCCCACTGCAAACAAGGAAAACCGTGATTTGCAGAGGTGAATGTTGCATCTCCTTGAAACTGGGGGAAAATCTCAACTTTCTCTGTTTCAGTATCCACAGCAGAGTTATGGCTTACAATAGAGACTGCAATCCCCTGCGTCATGACTAATGAGGCAAAGAAGATCTTTTAAGCAGTGTTAATGACAGGAAGAATTGTGTTTAAACAGAATGAATTTTCAGAAGTTGACAGGAAGGATGGTTTGGTAGAAATGCCTTTCCAGCGCCTCCAGGAACTAATTCCTCAACTTTTTCCCTCTATAAAAATGGAATTTGCTATATTTGAGTTTGTAACCCTTTTATATTTGTTGGCAGGACTGTTTGTGTAAGCAACACTTTAAGTGATTATTAGAGCATATTCAAGGGAAGTGAATTCTGAACTTATAAAGAGGTGACAATTCACACTGGAAACCTGATTCTAAATGTTATGCTTATCCAATTAAGGAACATAAAATTTCAGTTGGGACTCATGTAACTAATCCTAGCTAACCAATGCAGCTTAAATTCAGAATATCCAATACTCACAATGAACTGCCCTGGAAGAATCTGAGGACCAAAAACTTAATTGCTGGAAGTATTCTAGGAATTAATTCAAATAACAAATACATTTGAGACAATCATACACTGCTCACAGATGAAACTTTAAAAGAGACTAAATGTAGCTAATATATGATTTGCTATTACTTATATGTACAGTTCCATTATTAATTATTTTGTTTAGTTAGTTCTGAATAGTGTTTATCTGTATCCTATGATAATTATTCGAAGGCCTTCATTTGTTTGGTTACTTGATACCAGTAATTATGGTTCCAGTCCTGCAAAGAGTGCAATATGGGAAGACCCTTACGCCTGTAGGGAGACCTACTAAAGTCAATGAGACTGTAGGGTCTGGGATCTCACTTTGTGATTTCTCTTTTCAAATTTGGGACTAAGAACACACATGGCATAGTTTATGTAGCCACATATTAATGTTTGGGTTCTCGGGAGACATCCTGCTCCTGCTGAACTCAATGACAAGACTCCCATTGATTTCAAGGGGCCAAGATTTCACTTTCTGAGTTTGGACTCCGATCTCACATCAAAAGTGCATGGTATCTTGTTTTGGTAGGTGTTCTGTGAACTGCTACCCTTTATATAAATTCTGCTACATTGGTTAATAATATCTTGTGTAATAAATAAGGGTTTGGCTAATATGCTCATAATTGCAATCATAAGCCATTGTGTGGGAGTTGCATTGCTAACTTGGTCCAGTTTTTTTCCGTGGCTTTGAAATTATTGTTATAAATACTATTTAAATGCAATGGGATAAAATCACTGTACCAAGGATAGATTTGGCCCATTTTATGTATAAGAGCTGATTCAGCGAGCTTTGTTCACTCCAAGATATTTTTTGCATGTTCACGTAAAATAAGTATTTATTTAAAAAAAACATTTCACCACTTTTAAGTTGTCTGGAATTGTAGACCCCTGCTGTTTTAACGTACAAGATGTTTTGTTTTAAAAAATGTTTTTTTGTGTGTGTTATATATAATTCTTAACAAAAAGAAATTGCTGGTAAAAACACATTTTGCCAAGCTCTTTGAAATTCTAGCTATCAAATATAACATTTTTTAAATAAGTCATTAAACTAATATAAAGCACCCCCCCAAAAAAGTAAATGTTTGAAAATCTTCCATACCAACTATGCTTTACCTTGGGTAATAGAAGGACTGCAAAAGGTAAGGAGCAATGCCCCACCACCAACCTGACCCTCCCAAAGCTCATGCCCCTGCCCACACACATACCAGCAACGCCCCCCTCCATACACACACACACACACACCAGCCAACCCTCTTGAAGCCACTGTCTGCCTCACCCACCAGCCTAACTCTCCTGGAGGCCCTGCCTCGCCCCACTACCCACTTCCTGCTCCTTACTTTCCCCTCCCTCTTGGTGAGACTGAGGTCCTTGGGTGACGGGTCCATCTCACTTCATGGACTTGGACAGTCCCTGGCACTGAAAGGAGACACCATGGAAGTTTAAGCAGCCAGCAGGCATGGTGGATGCATAAATGGTTTGAGAACCATTCCCAGGGAGTTATCAGTAGTTTGTAGTCAAGCTGGAAAGAAATATCAAATGGGTCCCAAAAGGATCAGTTCTGGGTCCGGTTCTATTCAATATCTTCATCAATAATTTAGATAATGACATAGAGAGCACACTTATAAAGTTTGTGGATGATACCAAGCTGGAAGGAGCTGCAAGCGCTATGGAGGATCAAATTAAAATTCAAAATGACCTGGACAAACTGGAGAAATGGTCTGAAGTAAATATGGGGCAATTCAATAAGGACAAATGCAAAGAACTCCACTTAGGAAGGAACAATCAGTTGCACACATACAAAATGGGAAATGACAGCCTAAGAAGGAATACTGCAAAAAGGCTGCTGGGGGTCATAGTGGACCACAAGCTAAATACAAGTCAACATTGTTGCAAACATCATTCTGGGATGTATTAGCAGGAGTGTTGTGAGCAATACATGAGAAGAAATTCTTCTGTTCTACTCCAGCTGTACTCAACTGGCGTATTGTGCCCAGTTCTGGATACCACATTTCTCGAAAGATTTGGATAAATTGGAGAAAGTCCACAGAAAAGCGACAACAATGTTTAAACATATGGAAAACATGACCTATGAGGGAAGACTGAAAAAACAGGTTTGTTTTGTCTGGAGAAGAGAAGACTGAGAAGGGATACAATAGCAGTTTTCAAGTACATAAAAGACTATTACAAAGAGGAGGGAGAAAAATTGTTCTCCTTAGCTTCTGAGGATAGGACAAGAAGCAATGGGCTTAAATTGCAACAGTGAAGGTTTAGGTTTAACATTAGGAAAAACTTCCTAACTGTCAGGCTGTAATAAATTGCTTAGGGAGATTGCGGTATCGCCATCACTGGAGGTTTTTAAGAGCAGGTTAGACAAACACCTGTCAGAGATGGTCTAGCTAATACTTAGTGATGCCATGAGTGCAGGGGACTGGACTAGATGGCCTCACGAGTTCCCTTCCAGTCCTACGATTCTATGATTCTATGACACAGAGTAGGATTTGGTGACTGGCCAGTCAGGCCAAGCCACAACAGTCTCCCTCCTGGCCAGATTTTAAAAAGGATGTAGGGGGAATGCCCCATTGCCCATCCCATCCCATCCCACCCCTCCCCCAGAACCTATATTCTATACTAGTAACAATTTGATTTTGAAATAATATTTTTTATATTGGAAATAATAGGTATAGATCATAAGTGGACCTCAATTTCTGTACCTCCTGAACTTGAAGTGTCAGGTGGTCATGAAAATAAACTTGACCCAGGGATTTAGTCCCTTTCTAGAATAAAATCTTGTATTTCTGGGTTGAGTTTTCTGGGTTATGTCTTTCCTCCTTCTCTGCAAATCCTTCACTCTTCTCATGAATAAAGAATCAAGACCTATCCCTATTCTTAAATCCAGTTACCACCAATTGTGTAGATTCAAATCTGGGAGAAGTTTATTAGGCTGAGCCTTTGATCATCCCACTAATTGGTCCTTTCATTTTATAAAGGTTTTCAAGATTTCTAAATACTTACTGAGTCCTCATCAACCAGCTATGCCTGTTTCATTTCATCAACTCATGTGGTGGCCATAATGTCTGCATATAGCAAACAAAATCTGATTTACTGGTAAAACAGTTGCTAATCTAACAATCAAGTTGGTTTGTAGCAAAATATCCACCAGAGAACAGACATATCAAGAAATATATATGTATTTAGGAAGCTGGATGGACGAGAGGTGAAGATCTGTAATAAATTAAACACAACTTTTCTGCTACCAAGTATATCCACATTATCTGATACTTAGATCCTGCCAAACAATGATTCCCAACTCAGGGAAGATTAAGGATAGGCTGCCATCCTTAAAATCAAATCACAACGTGATCTAAGGTAAGGATATGAGGCAGTAACACTTGGGAGTTTTGTGATTCTAATTTGGCTGGCTGTCCTGGGGTTATGAAGTTTTGGGGGTGAGGATTCTGAGTGGGAGAATAGATGACTCCAGTCTCAGTATAGTTTTAATTTATCTCTGCCAAGACTTTTTATTATAACAATTTTGCTATGCTAGAACCAGGTGAACTTCTATTTATTTTTTTTTTTAATAATAGATTTAAGATGATATTTAGTTTTAGCTAGCTTATATAAAGGAATTGTGTTAAGGTCAACTTTTCACTGCCACTCTCAATCATTAATTAATTTTAGGAGATCGGATTTTTCTTTCTTCATGAGTGAATTCTCAGCTTCCATAAATTTTGTAGATAATGGTTTTAAAGCATCTTACTTCTATTTAATGAATTTGGACAGAGGGCATATTACCAGATAAAACTCTGCTAAAGGTTTCCATCAATTTGACAAAGTAACAGTATAGTTTTGGTAGCAAAGTTATATTAAAAGGTTATGGTTCATCAAAGTGCACTGTCATTTGTAAGGGGACCTTTCTGTCCCCTCAATACATATATGTTGCATACATTGACATCTTGTTCTTTTGGAAGCTACCCAAACCCCTGTGACACAATGCTTTGGGTTTTTTTTTCAAAATGGAAAGTTTTGTTTTATAATCTGAAATGACTTTTTTGTTTCAAATTTGTACTTAATTTATTTAGTTAAAAATGTCAACATTGAAATTAAATGTTTTGAAATGATCACAATGAAAGATTCCATTGACCCAATGTGAATGTTTTCAAAATTTCAAGTCTTGATCCCAACTAGGATGGACAAAAAATTAGAAATCTCAAGAACTCTCATTGGATGGGAAAACTATTTCTTGCCCAGTTCTACATATCTGCTACTTTTCCCCTCATGGACAAAATGCAAATGGGAAGAGTAGTAAATTTAAGGCCTTCTGGGATTTGTTTCCTATTTTCATCAACCCTTCTAAGAGGGAAGAGATAGCTCAATGGTTTGAGCATTGGCCTGCTAAACCCAGGGTTGAGAGGTCAATCCTTAAGGGGGCCATTTAGGGATCTGGGGCAAAAAAAAAATGGGGTTTGGTCCTGCTTTGAGCAGGGGGTTGGACTAGATAATCTCCTGAGGTCCTTTCCAACCCTGTTATTCTATGAACCATACCTTAAACGTTTTCCATGGATGAAAATTAAGCTTGCATACACATAGCTATATAAAGAAGAAGAAGAAAAAAAACCCCACAACACTGTTTTGTGGGTACTATAATGAATCGTAGTGGCTGTCCACAGCAGCCACACAGCTTGCTATTTTCTCATAGCTTGGGTGGCTCAACTTTAGCTCAACAGTAAATACATGTGATTTTGGTGCTAAAGATCTGAGGCTTAATTCCAGCAGAAGACCATGATGTCTATATGTGTGTGTGTGTAGTCATGGCCTATTATATATATATACATAAGCCAAGATTTTAATAACTAGTGATTGTCATTACTCTCAGATGCCCAACCTGAGACCCCTTAAAGATAGCTGGTATTTAAAACAGCTGAGCAACCACATTCTGAAAATCAGGGCTCTTTACGCTTTGCAAGATGGGCACTTAAACGTGAGGAACTTAAAATACTTATTAATTTTTAATATTCTATGCACACTAATATAGGGACAATTTTTTTTTCCAAATGGTGAACATAATTAATTATTTTCCTTTTTTGAGTAATATTTGAGTTGTATTTCTTTATAGTCACTCTGTAATGTATGCAGAAATGTTTCTGATTCAAAGACTGCACATATATTTTAAATTTGTTTTTTGGAACATTAATAAGTGGGCAAAATAAATACAGCACAATTCTTGAATTTTACAATGTTTAAAGAGTCAGCTACCTCCACTTTCTCTTTTGAAGTTGGTGTGACAAACCACTCACCACCAACAGAACAGGCAAAACAATAAAAACTGATTACTTTGGGTATTTATGAATTTAGTTAAGCTGTTCCCCATTCTGGGGCAGAATACTGAATTACTGTTTTTAATTACTTGATTTACAATGTGTAATCATTTATAACAACCTCTCTGATTGAAAGTCCAAATGCTTTTTAAATGAAAAACATTCAGCGGATGCATATGCCTCCCTACATTTCACAACATTTACCTCCCACTGATATAAAGATTTTGAAGTCAATGAGTGTTGTGGGCATTCAGCACTTCAGAAACAGCCTCATCTAGTTCCCACAGAATACAATGGAAATTGAATTGTGGCCATTTTCAGGTCGTTCTGACCAGGTGTCTCAATGTAGATTTTAGGTTCTTACTCACAGGTTGTTGAGTTTGAAAATATTGTCTTAATTTTTCTCATTTCCTTATATGTCAAAATGGATAAGTAATTAGTTGCCACATCTGGATGTGTAAGGCTGCATTGATTGATGGGTTAAGATCCACAGATGGAAGTGCTGTGTAAGAGTAAAATATTATCTAGATTCACCTCATATTATTATGTACTTAAAAAAGATGTAAGCCTTTCAGCCTAACATCAATTCTATGCAAGATAATGGAGCAACTGATATGGGACTTGAGTAATAAGGATTTAGAGGAGAATAATGTTATAAATGCTAATCAGCATGGGTTAATGTAAAATAGATCCTGTCAAACTAACTTGATATCTGTTTCTCATGAGATTACAGGTTTGGCTGACAAAAGTAATAGTGTTGACATCATATACTTAGACTTATGTAAGGTGTTTGACTTATTACCAGACAACATTTTGATTTAAAAATAGAAAGACATATATTAACATGGTACACATTAAATGGATTACAAACTAGCTAATGGATAGGTAAGCAGGGAATTGATATTGAGGGGTGTGTTTCCATTGGGGTCCCACAGGGATCAGTTTTTAGCCCTCTTTCGTGTAATATTTTTATCAAAGACCTGGAATGAAACATAAAATCATCACTGATATAGTCTGCAGATCACACAAAAAATTAAGGTTCTGATCAATAATAAAGGTGATAAGTCACTAGTTCAGAGAAATATGGATTGATTGGTAAAGTAGGCTCAAGCAAACAATATGTGTTTTAATATGGCTAAATGTAAACAGATACATCTAGGAATAAGTAATGTAGGCCATACTTGCAGGATGGGACTGTATTCTGGAAAGCAGTGACTCTGAAAAAGATTTGGGGATCTTAGTGGATAATCAGCTGTATCTGAGCTCCCCTTGTGACACTGCATCCTAAAATGATAATGCTATCCTTGAATGCATAAAGAGGGGAATCTCAAATAGGACTGAGCAGTTATTTCCCCTCTGTATTTGGCATTGGTATGCCAGCAGCTGGAATACTGTGTCCAGTTCTGGTGCAGCAATTGAAGAATGATGATGATTAATTGGAAAGAGTTCAGAAAAGATCCACAAGAATAATTAAAGGATTCAAAAACATTCCTCATAGTTATAGATGGAGCTCTTTGAGACTGTTTAGTTTAACAAGGAGAAGGTTAAGAGGTGATTATTGCAGTTTATAATTATTTATATGGGGAACAATACATAATAGTGAGTTCTTCAATTTAACAGAGAAAGGTATAACATGATCCAGTGGTATTAAGCTGAAGGCAGGCAAATTCAGACTGGAAATAAGGCATACATTTGTAATGGTGACAATAATCAACCATTGGAACAATTTGCCAAGAATTCTGGTGGATTCTCCACCACTGACAATTTTTAAATCAAGCTTGTTCTCCCCTGCCCCCCCCCCCCCAAAAAAAAAAAAGAGCTATGCTCTAGGAATTATTTTTGGGAAGTTCTATGGCCTGTGTTATACAGGAGGTCAGACTAGATTATCGCAATGATCCCTTCCTGCCTTCAAATTCTTTAATCTATGAATTTATTTAAAAATATACCATTAAATATTCCTGTAGTTACAAGAGAAAACAGAATGCTCTGTAGATGAAGAATTTAGTTAGCAAATCTGGCGCTGACCAGTATTTGTAAACCTAAACATGAAATCAACAGAGAAAGCAGTGGTATAGGAGATTTCAAAAATTGGCAGTGGGTTTGATAACTGATTTCACAGTAGTAACCTCACGTATGCAAATGTTCTCTGTCACATAGTACCAAAGCACATCAGAAAATAGTGTTGGCTTTATGTGATGTGTAGGTTTCCTAAATGTTAGATTTTTTTCCACTGAATGCATCCGATGAAGTGAGCTATAGCTTATGCTCAAATAAATTGGTTAGTCTCTAAGTTGCCACAAGTACTCCTTTTCTTTTTGCGGATACAGACTAACACGGCTGCTACTCTGAAACCAGATAAATGTTAGATGTTATTTAGATTCATTGACAGAGGCTTCTGCTGCTCAGCTACTCTGAAGACTTATTTCTGATTCTTATCTTTGCTGCTTTCACTTCATACATTAAAAACAAAACAGAAACCCTGGCACCTAAAGACAGAGCTTCTTTTTTCTTCTTCTTCCTATGATACCTGGCATGAAAACAGAGGCATTCTTCTGCAGAATCTTAGGAAATACATTTGCATTGAGGACATAGCTGTTGGGAGTTGTCTGACAATATTTAAGCAGCAGATCACTTGACAAACAGAAAGTTGTAGACTTGCACCAAGAAGAAAATATTATGGTTTCCAAAATCATGGGCACATGAGTTGAAGACAATGCACAGTCATTTTTATTTTTAAAAGCAGTAAGCAGCAACCCCTATATCCTGAATATGATGAGGGTTTGTTTGTTAGCTTGTTGTTTGCTTTTGTGGTAGTGGTTGGTAAAGGAAGTTTGTGCCTGACTGTAATGGGTAATACAGATGGCCAGGGTAGATAAAGCCTTGCCTAAAAAAATAAGATTTCCCTGACTTGGAAAATTCATACCACTTCAGCCAGTCAGCCTTAACCAGTTGAGAAAGGAAAGAAAAGAGGAAATATCAGTAAATATATAGCAGGGATAGTCACCCCCGCATTGCCAAAAAGGTGATCAGAGACCCTTCATTCTTTGTGTCAAAAAGATTCTACTCAACTCACAATTATGATTCAGTTATGGACCAAAACATTTCTCATTCTCTCCACTGCAGACACAGGTACGTGGTTTCAGAGCTTGTCTTACCATCTAAAAACTTTAAAAATGACGATACCGATCTACCATGATATTTATGGAGAACCAATTTTCATAGTAGCAAAGCATAGCTAAGCATTCCCTCTTAGAGCTTTGGATGCAACCCTTCCACAATCCCTAGGAAAGGTATTGAGCAAGTCCTCGACTGTAGCCAACAGACTAATGCTCCAAACTCAAATCGGAGGAAAAATTATATAAGAATCTAAGAATGGTCATACTGGGCCAGACTAAAGGTGCATCTAGCCCAGTATCCTGTCTTCTGACAGTGGCCAATGCCAGATTCTTCAGAGGAAATGAACAGAACAGTGCAATTACTGAGTGATCCATTCCTTATTGTCCACTCCCAGCTTCTGACAGTCAGAGGGTTAGGAACAACTAGCCCTTAATCTTCTAATATCTATCCTAAGAGGTATATTTTACTTTCAGTGAGGGGACTGTCTGCTCAGATACATTTTGACAGAGATCTCTCTGTGACCCTATGCACCCCAGGATTCACACACTAAACACTACTGCAACATTATTTGTACAAAATATGCCTTATCAGGTGTCATATGACAACTAATAAGATGCTGGTGTGGGGGAAAATTAACCACACTTTCTGTTTGGATCAGAACAGGCCTGAGGCCCCTTTATTGATTACAAGCGCAGGGGGGGGGTAGCAGCTCGAAGTACCTGCCCCCTGATGCAAGGCACACACAGCTTTTTAAAGCTGAAAACCACAGACAAATTGCACGTACTTCTGTATTAATTACCTTATTTGGAATACATTGCAAAATTAACACTGGTCAAGAGCAAAAACAAGCGTTTTCTCCACTAGACCCCTTCTGTTATTCACAGTCTGTTCTTTTGCCATCAGCGACCTTTCTAACACAACTGTTGCGGTTATATATTTCATAAGCTTGACTATTGCAAATTTGTTCTGTCTGGGGACTTTTCCATCCTGCCCCTTCATGCCCCTTATGCACAGAAAACCATTGTTCCGTTTTGGGGACTTTCCACTGTGACTTCTCCTACCCCTTGACACACATAAGCAAGCAGGATCTCAGTTTATGGCCTGCAGGTAAGCTTGACCAAAGTCAGGGCCTTGACCTGAGTTTTATGTCCTGTTAATTTTTCCTCACACTTTTTATTAATATCATGGTACACTGCCTGGTTATCGTTATATGTAATGTTATGAATTCCCTCTGTATGTTGTTACTAAAACATGTTTAGGACCAGAAAGCCAAGCCTAGGTAAAGGTAATAATCAGATCTGCCCTAGACAAAGAAATGTGTTATTACTATTAATAATTAATAATTAATAATAATAAATGTATTATTATTATTATTATTGTAATGAGCTATTACCAGCAGGATAGTGAGTTTGTGTGTGTGTTTTTTGGAGGGGGGTGAGGGGGTGAGAGAACCTGGATTTGTGCAGGAAATGGCCCAACTTGATTATCATGCACATTGTGTAGAGAGTTGTCACTTTGGATGGGCTATTACCAGCAGGAGAGTGAGTTTGTGTGTGGGGGGGTGGAGGGTGAGAAAACCTGGATTTGTGCTGGAAATGGCCCAACTTGATGATCACTTTAGATAAGCTCTTACCAGCAGGACAGTGGGGTGGGAGGAGGTATTGTTTCATGTTCTCTGTGTGTATATAAAGTCTGCTGCAGTTTCCACGGTATGCATCCGATGAAGTGAGCTGTAGCTCACGAAAGCTCATGCTCAAATAAATTGGTTAGTCTCTAAGGTGCCACAAGTACTCCTTTTCTTTTAAAGAAATGTGTGTTTACCTCAATTTACATATTAGCAGTAAATAAAGCCATCAAGCTAAACCAGCAGCAGTTATCCTGATCCTGAGAGACAAAGAATTAATATGGCTCCTTCACTCTTGAGAGACTTAGCACAGTGAATCCCCAGGAGACTTTCCTTCCTTGTAAGACAAAGACATCCTTTTGGAGATATAAGAAACAAAGAAATACTCCATCTTTATTCTTCACCTTAAGAGACAAAAAAAAAAAAACAAGTAATTTGATCATTGTGATGTGTCCTTGTCAGGATGTCAGCAAAAGCTGCAAAGGAAACTGTTCATAACAGAAACCATCTTGTACAAAGACTGTATCACACAAGATTAAATTTTAGTTTTTTAGATGAATATTTTTACTTGTATTTGCTTGTAATCTTGTCTACCTTTATTTCTTTTATTTAGTATCACTTAATCCATGATTCTTTTGTAAATAAACTTGTTTTGCTTTACTTATAAACCATCAGTGCTGTGTAAGCTAACAGGTTGGAGTGTTTTACTTTCTCTGTAAAGGCAGAAAACTTAACACTTTCTCTATGAGGGTCCAGTGAGAGAGACTGGTCCTGCAGTAGGATGATTTTGGGGTAAATTTGGGGCTGGAAGCATATTAAGGTTAGCTTGCAAGGAGCAACCGGCTGGACAAAGCCAGGGGAGGTTTCTGGACTGCTGCCAGGCTGTTAGAGTCAGAACTCTGGACCAAAGACACGAGATACCCAGGGTTACAATGCAGACAGTGACCAAATCTGTTACAGGTTTGGGTGAAGCCCAAATAAACATCATATTGGCATAGTTGGAAGGATTTACGCACAGTTTGTTGGTTAACTGAGGTTCACTCTTTCAGCACTGATAAGCTGGTTTTAAGTGATTCACAAGTGCAAAGGTTGGGAACAGGTTCAAGAGAAATTACAGTTCTATTACTTTCTGTTAGTTTGTTTTGGGCAAGGGAAATAGTACAATAATAAAGCATGAATGTGAGCATCAGTGAAGCAAACACAAAATTAGAGCTGACTAGTTTGGAAAATGACAGAATAAAAGAGGAACATGAACACCAAAAATGGTTAGGCAAAAAGACAAAGAATTCAAAAAATTGGAAGCTACCAAGAGAGACAAAGAAAAGCAGGAAGTACACCAGAGAGTGCCAGAATGTAAATAACAGGAAATCCAAGAAAAGGAAAAGCTGCCTAATGGACAAGCACAAGCAGATCACACAGTTCTCAGGTATTTCATCCATTAAAGGGATGCCCATCTGTGACAACATACAACAAAACAGACCGTATTGAAGAATACCTGACCAATTTTGAAAGGCTTTGTGAGGTACATACAGTTCCAGAGGACAAAAAGTTTCCAAGTTTGATTAGAATGCTTTCATGGAGAACTGTAAATACATTTAATGAAATGGAAATTGAAAAAAAATGAAATATGGTGAATTTAAAAAAGTTGTATTGCAAAGGTCACAGATTACTCCTCAGGTGTATAGAACAACATTTAGAAGCCTCAGAATGAATAACAAGATGAATCATAAAGAATGTGTGTAAAAATTATGTGATTTGATGAAAAAGTTGGTCAAGAAGAAGGGGGCAGATATTTATGAACAGCTGTTTGATCTGGGATCACAGAAGAATATTCCTTTTTGCTACAGGATACAATATTAATCATTCTGGGCATAGTTCAGATCACATTTCCCACCAGCATTTCCATTGGAATGCAATCCAACACCACAACTTTTAAGGTGCCCTTTGAATCTTCCCACTCCAGATGCACCTTAATCAAAGGCACAGTAATTATATATCTTCCCAATGTCAGGGGGTCTGCCTTTCACTTTCTTTGACCATTCTTTCCCTGACCAGAGAAATCTGGTCCCTGGTGTCTCTCAAATCCAGGCATTCTTTGCCATTCTTCTTAACAACTTCCATAAATTCCATGTTCACCTGCAATGGATCAGACCTCAAAAAATTAATCAGGTGCCCTGGAAGCACTTCTGAGCTAATGAAGGTCCTGGGTTGGACAGGGTGTGGGCTCAGATTCATTTAGTGTAGGGCAATTGTTATATGTTTAGTAGAACACGTATGAAATATCTTCTTGGCCTGTTCCCTTGCATCGTGGGTCTGGGTGTGTGATTCTAGGAAAGGATTCATACTGGGGAGATAAGTACCTGGGCTCCCAACCACTCTTTCTTCCCAGGAGTAAAATGAAGTCCCCCTTTCACACCAGGCTTCTGCCCCTTCCTCTGTGTCTTGTGGTCACTGGGTGCTTTAGCTTGCATGAATGGATCAGCAACACTGGCAGTTTTTTGGATTGAATCCAGGGTTTATCCCAGATAGCTTGTGTGACTTCTTTATGACATATGCTCAAGAACTGATCCTGTGCAAAAAGATCAAACAGCTGTTCATAAATATCTGCCCCCTTCTTCTTGACCAATTTTTTTCCATCAAATCACACAATTTTTACACACATTCTTTATGATTCATCTTGTTATTCATTTTGAGGCTTCTAAATGTTGTTCTATACACCTCAGGAGTAATCTGTTTATAGTCAGGTGTTAAAACTTCCTGAAACCTAGTGGAATTTTATTTCTTTTGTTTTCACTTATCCATTTCTAAGATAATGTGATGGCAGGCATTTACACTATGCATATCCTTGTAACTAAAAAATAGGAGGACTTGTGGCACCTTAGATACAAGTCCTCATATTCTTTTTGTGGATACAGACTAACACGGCTGCTACTCTGAAACCTTGTAACTAAATAACCCATTAAATGCAGGTGAAGCCTTGGGGAAATGTAAATGAAGAAAAGTGCTAACTTCAAGGCAAAGGACTTGACTCAGTCCACATTTCCTACTCATCAAAACCTATGCGGGTGAAGACACTGTTCATATTATTTTCTGGTGAAGCTCTAAAATGGATTTCAGGGAATGGTCCTGTATCTATGAAGTGTTTGGATACATACAGGAAAGCATTCCGGATGCAAGGCAGAGATCCCCCGAGTTATTCTGGATGACCCTGAGAGACTTTTGGAAAGCTAGCAGATTACTACATCTCTGCTATCATTTGAAACAAACTTTGACTCACCTGTTAATATATTTTACCTGCTTTAACCTCCCAGTAACTCTCATGTCTTTTTCTTAGCTAATAAATCTTTAGTTAGTTTACTAGATAATTGGCTACTAGTGTTGTTGTTTTTGGTGTAAGATCCAGAGTACCAATTGATTTGGGGTAAGTGACTGATCCTTTGGGATTTGCAATAGCCTAACGTAATGGGATTTTTGGTTTTAATAACCTTCTGTCTTGATGGCAAGATAGGCTAGAGCATCTAAGGGGACCGTCTGTCACTAACACTAACACTAAGACTGGTATAGTGATCCAGGAGTTCACATTTTTTCTGGCTTAGTAAAATTTAATAATAGAACACACTACCAGTTTGGGGTGTCTGCCCTTGTTTTCTGAGAGTTTGCCCTGAAATAGGCACTCACAGTTGTGAACCACTCCAGACAACATGACAGGGGAAGAGATATATTTCAGTTGTAATGAACTTGCCACTAGATATCCAGAGTTAATACTCTATCTAATATAGATGCTGACTTGGTGATAAAAGCTCTTTTCACTATTTTCAACAGAGTGGATTTCCCTAAAGAAATTTTATGAGCTCATGGGTCAACTTTCATGTTTGAACAGTTCATTGAATTATGGAAATTGAGTGGAGTAAAGCAACTAAATGTTGCTCCATATATCCAACAGGCAAATGATTTAGGGGAAAGGTTCAGTGGGACACTGAAATGAATGTTGGGGATATATGCCAACAATGGGATCCAGGGCAGGAAATTAAATGTTACCATACCTGTTATTTACTTATAGGAAAGTGCCCCAAGAGTTGACAGAGTTTGCTCCATTTGGTCTTCTCTACAGAAAGTAAGGAGACTTCTGGATGTCAAAGATTCCTGAGAAGGGGACACTGAGGCAGAGGGAGAGCCAGTGACTGAGTATGCACAAAAGCTTCAGAAAATAGATAAGGAATATGATGGATGTGGTTCAAATTATCCTCACTCACAGCCAAACCAAAAAAGGCACAGTCTGATAAACATGCTTGTAAACACTCTTTTGAAGTAGGGGACTTGGTGCTGGTGCTTATCCTTGTGAAACAAATACAAAATGCAAAATTGATGGGAGGGACCTCTTGAAGTAGTAGAAGAGGTAAATTAATGTACATATCATGTTTAAAGACCACACAGTAAGGTATCCCACAGGTGTTTCATGTAAATAGGCTTAAAGCTTGCCACACTAGGGAAGCAATGATAAATAGGATTTGTTGTGCTGAAGATAAAACTAAAGTGTCACGTTTGACTGATGTGATAGCTGAATACCAAAATGACTCATCACTTGAAAATATTGAGGTATGCCATGTGTTAACACCAGCTGAAAAGGCAGAGATCATGCCTGTGGTATAGGCATACAAGTAAGTGTTCTCCAGCAAGCAAGGGAGGAGTGACATGATGACCCATACAATCATTATTGAGGGATTTCAGCCTATACCCAGCCAGGCCTACTATACCACTGGCAAGATGCAGGAGCAAATTCACACAGAAATACAGAGCATGCTGGATATGGGTGTGATTAAAGAGTGTGACTGTTCCTGGGCATCACTGGTTGTCTTGGTCCTTAAAGAAAGAAAACACTACGATTTTGTGTTGATTGTAGAAAACTCAGTGCTGTTATTGTTCCAGGTGCTTATCCTATGTACAGAATTGTTGATATGCTTGATATTTTAAGCAAAGTAAGATATCTTAGCACAGTGGTCCTCAACCAGGAGTACACATACCCCTGGGGGTACATAGAGGTCTTCCAGGGGGTACATCAACTCATCTAGATATTTGCCTAGTTTTACAACACAGGCTACAGAAAAAGCACTAGCAAAGTCAATACAAACTAAAATTTCAGACAGGCAATGACTTGTTTACACTGCTCTATATATTATACACTGAAATGTAAGTACAATATTTATATTCTAATTGATTTATTTTATAATTATATGGTAAAAATGAGAAAGTAAGGCATTTTTCAGTAATCGTGTGCTGTAACACTTTTGTATTTTTATGCCTAATTTTGTAAGTAAATAGTTTTTAAGTGAGGTGAAACTTGGGGGTATGCAAGACAAATCAGACTCCTGAAAGGGGTACAGTAGTCTGGAAAGGTTGAGAGCCACTGTCTTAGCACATTTGACTTTGTGAAAGGTCCAGATTCCTTTGGACCCTGAAGAACAGAAAACAAAAATCAGCTTTTATTACTGATATGGGATGGTATGAATTCAAAATGTTATCACTGGGGTTAATTAATGCAGGAGTCACTTTTCAGAGGCTTGTCAACCAGGTGTTAAGCAGTTTACACAATTTTGCAAGAACATATGTTGATGATATAGCAACTCTTGTTCTGATCATAAGAAGCACTTGTGGATTGTATTGTCAAAGCTCAAAGAGGCAGGCCTGACTGTGAAAGCCTTTAAAATAGGAGCAACAAAGGTTCTTTATTTGGGTAATTGGGTAGGGAGCATCAGAGCTCTCCTAGTTCCTTAAAGGTAGAAGCCATTGTAAACTGGCACGTGCCCTAGACCAAAAAGGCAGTTCAATCTTTTATAAGCCTGGTGAACTATTACCAGTGATTGGCGTGTGGGTTCAGTGATACTGTAGCTGCAATCACAGAGTTGCGGAAAAAAGAAAGCGGAATATAGCTGTAAACTCACAATCCTGTTAGGAGCTATTTAATAAGGTAAAAAAGATATGTTCTTACCAGCCCAGATTTTGGCAAAATGGTTGAACTTTGTAGTGACACATCAGACATTGGTTTAGGAACAGTGGGTAAGCGGGGGAAAGCAATAAAAAGCACTCCATTACTTTCTTAAGCAAGAAACTGACACCCACTGAACAGAATCATGCAGTCATAGAGAGTGTTATACCCGAGTGTGGGCTTGCAGGGTTGTTGTAGCTGTGCTGGTCCCAGAATATCAGAGAACAAGGTTGGTGTGTTAATATGTTTTATTGGACCAACTTCTGTTGTTGAGAGAGACAAGCTTATGAGCTGACACAGAGCTTTTCTTCACTTATGGGAAATATACTCAGAGTGTCACAGCTAAGATGGAACACACTGTTTAGCATAAGTAGTTAACACATAATTCAAGGTAAAATGTCTGGTTGACACCCCTCCAAATGCAGGGGAGAAAGGAAGTATGTATGCAGAAATGTCATTGATTCAAAGAATTACACATAATTTAAAATTATTTTTCGAACATTAATAAATAGTCAACAAATACTTTTTTTCTCAGCACAATTTATGGAATTTTGCAATGTGTAAAGAGTCATCCACCACTCGCATTCTCTTTTAGAGTTGGCATGACACACTATTCACCACCAGCAGAACAGTCAAAACAATAAAAGCTGATTACTTTGGGATTTATGAATTTAGTTAAGCTGTTCCCCTTTCTGGGGCAGAATACTGAATTACTGTTTTCATTACTTGATTTACAATGTGTAATCATCATAACAACCTCTCTGATTGAAAGCCAATAGCTTTTTAAAAGAAAAACATTCAGTGCATGCATATCCCTCCTTAAACTTCACATCCCTTACCTCCCACTGATATAAAGATTTTTAAATCAGTGAGAGTTAGGGCATTCAGCATTTCGAAAACAATCTCATCTAGTTCCCACAAAATATAATGGGAATTGGATCAAGCCCAGTGTGATAAAGTCAGGCCAGATGGCTGCAAGAGAGTGTGGGAAGGTAGTTATGTTAGCCCTAGAATGTTAAAGGCCCTCTTCCCTGTCAGCTGAGAAGGGGTTACTGCAGGTCAATTAGGAACACCTGGATCCAGGTAAGGGCTGCCTGAGACCTTTTAAAACCAGGAGGGAGAGAGAGACAAATGGCTACCACTCTAGTGGCAGCAGGGAAAGGAAGTAAGCTTCTCCAAAAGGGGGAGGCTGCGCTCCTCCCCATAGGGCAAGCAGACAAGCCTGAGTGCCTGCTAGGGGAAGGACTGACACACCCCGCAGTAGACTACAACGTGACATCCAGCCCCAGCAAGGAGGCAGGGGAAGGTATCACCCTTTGGTTTTGTGTTTATGGGACTATTCCCCTTTGGTTTGGTGGAGGATCACCCTGTAGGCCTACCCAGGAAATATGGCCAAAGAAACACAGAAAGAGGGAGGACAAATGCTGCTCAGAGTGGGTTGGGGCTGATTTACCCCAGGCCTGCTATTGCCAGCGGGGGAAGTGCTTGGTCTGATGAAACGAAGGCAGTGCCTTGCCATACCATTTTCAGATCACTTCTGATGGTGAAATAGGTGAAATAATATGGATTTTAAGTTCTTATATTTAGGTTCCTCAGTTTGAAAATATTTCCTTACATTTTCTTAGGGCTGGTCTATGCTAGGAACTTACATTGATATAGCTATCGCTCTCTGGGCTGTGGAGAACTCCAGACCCCTGAGGGACATAGCTATATCAACCTAACCCTTGGTGTACAAAGTGCTAGGCCAGTTGAAGAATTCTTCTATCAGTGTAGCTACTGCCTCTCAGGGAGGTGGATTACCTACACCATGGGAGAACCCCTCCTGTCAGGATATGTAGTATAAATCTTGAAGTGCGACAGTGGTGTAGCTGCACCGTGATAGTGTTTTAAGTGTAAACATGACCTGAGTTTCCTTATAAGAAAAAACAGAAATACTAATTAACTTCCTCAGCCTTAACTGCCTTGATTGATGTGTTAAGATCTCCAGATGGAAGGTACTGTTTAAGTGTAGGGTATTATCTAGAATCACCTCATATTATTATGTATTTAAGAAAGATGTCAGCCTGTCAGTCTGATATCAGTCTGAGTAAGATAATGGAGCAGCTGATACAGGACTTGATTAATAAAGATTTAAAGCAGAATAATGTAAAAAGTAAATCAATGTGTGTTTATGGAAAATAAATCATGTCAAACCAACTTAATATCTTTTTTTAAAATGAGATTACAAGTTTGATTACTAAACGTAATAGTCTTGATGTCATATACTTAAGACTTCTGTATGGCATTTGGCTTAATACTGCATAACATTTTGATTTAAAAAATGGAGATAAAAAATACATGTCACACATAAAATGGATTTAAAAACTGGCTAGCGGATATTTTTCAAATGTAATCGTAAGTGGGAAATCATCATCTGGAGGGTATGTTTCCACAGGGGTTCCACAGGGATCAGGACTTAGCCCTAAATTATTTATATGTTTTATCTATGATCTGGAAGAATACATAAAATCATCTCTGATAAAGTTTGCAGCTGTGAGAAAAAATAAGGTATTGGTAAATAATAAAGAGGACAAGTCACTAGTTGAGAGCAATCTCGATTAGTTGTTAAAGTGGGTGCAAGCAAGCAATATGTGTTTTAATATGGCTAAATACAAATGCATACATCTAGGGAAAAGGATGATAGGTCAGACTTGCAGGATAGGACTCTATCCTGGGAAGCAGTGACTTTGAAAATGATATGGCGTTGATGGTGGATAATTAGCTGAAGATGAGTTCCTATTGAGATAATGGGCCAAAAGAGATAATGCTTTCCTTGGATGAATAAACAAGGGAATCTTGAGTAGGACCAAGAGGTTATTTTCCCTCTATATTTTGTAGTGCACACAATTCAAGAAGTATATTGATAAATTGGAAAGGGGTTCAGAGAAAAGCTACAAGAATAACAAAAGAATTAGAAAACATGCCTCATAGTGATGTATTGAGATCTTTGAAACTGTAGGGAGAATTTTTTTATTTTACTGTTATCTCCTTTGTGCCATCTTGGATCCCTTTAACAACAACAGGGAATCCATATTGGTTGTCCTTCTTCCTCAGCCCCATTATACTTTTGATGCCCCTTTTGCCCTGAGGTGGAAAGCTGGGTGGGTCACTTGACCTGTAATCTGCCCAGAAACCGTATGATGTAAAAGGGTCAGCACTTCTGTCAGACAGGGGCTGCCCATCTTGGAGGTAGCGTGTGCTGCTGCTGGTGCCCAGATGAGAGGCAGACTGTGGCAGTGTGCTACTGCTTACCCTGGAGAGACATAGGGTTGTAGGGAGAGTTTCTTACCTGCATGCAAGAATGAGCTGTCATCTTCCATTCTGATCCTTCCTCAGACATCCACCCATGACGATGCAGGGAAGAACCGCAAGAACATGACAGAGCTTCCATCAGCATGTACTTGAAGTCCTGTCTTCCACCTGCCTTACCATCTGGATTGGGTCCAGAACCAGTCCTGTCATGCTGGTGCCAGGGATAAAGCTGCAGGATATAGTAGAGACTCATTTGTCCTCCATCTAACCTACCGGGGTCAAAGTTGGGAAGGGAGTGTCACAGCCAGTGCCCTTTTGTATTTGGTTCCCTTGTTTTCTCAGTTATAGTTTGGGAGTCCTTATAGTTACCTACCTGTTATTTACCTGAGTTATTCTTACCCTTGTTAACTGTTGTCTGTCCAATAAATCCGTTCTTGTTTTGCACCCTATCTATTGTCAGATTGGTCCTCCGGCCAAGTATAAAATCCAGTCAGCAAGACAATTTAGCATAGAAAAGAGAAGGCTAGAGGCGTAATGATTACAGTCTATAAGTATTTACATGGGGAACAAATACACAACAAAGGGCTCTTCAGTATGTGAGAGAAAGATGTAACATGATCCCAATGGCTGGAAGTTAAAGTTACAGAAAATCAGACTGGAAATCAGGTGTAAATTTTTAACATTGAAAGTAATTAACCATTGGAACAACTTACCAAGGGTTCAGAGGAACAGCCGTGTTAGTCTGTATTCGCAAAAAGAAAAGGAGTACCAAGGGTTGTGGTTGATTCTCCATTACTGACAATTTTAAAATCAATATTGGTAAAAGATCTGCTCTAGGACGTATTTTGAGGAAGTTCTATAGCCTGTGTTATACAGGAGGTCAGACTAGATGATCACAATGATCCTTTCTGGCCTCAGAGTCTTTCGATTTTTGAATTTACTAAAAATATACAGTTAAATATTCCTGTATTTATAAGATAAAACATAGCATTCTGAAGATGAAAAATTAAACAGCAAATCTGGCTTTGAGCATTTTAAACCTAAATAGGAAATCCCACAGAGAAAGTCATGTAAAGGTACATCTACAGAGCCATGGCTGTTCTGAGTCAGCTGACTCGATCTAGCAGATCTCTGACCTTGGGGCTAAAATTTGCTGTATAGATGTTCGGATTTGAGCTGGAGTCTGAACTCTGAAATCCTCCACCCGCACAGGGTCCCAGAGCTCAGGCTGCAGCCCAAACCTCTGCTAAAGCAGTTTTTCAGCCCCGCAGCCTGAGCCCTGTGATCCCAAATCAGCTGACCCAGGCCTGCTGCTGGATTTTTATCCCAATGTGGACATACCCTATAAGGGTACTGGAGTAAAAGCTTTGAAGAAGTGGCAGTGGGATTGACAAATGAATTCACAGTAGTGAAGGATACTAAGGTCAGCTTGCAAAGGGTAACCAGGTTGGGCAAATCAAGGGTGAGGTTTGTGGGCTGCTCGTGTCAGAGCTCTAGAACAAATCTGCACAGCCACAGCACTCTAAGGCAGACAGCAAGCAAACCCCTTACTGGCTTGGGGTGATCCCTGAAATTGTACATCCTCCCTACTGCTAGGTGGAAAATCAGAAGTTTCTGAATCCTTAGAGATGGTACCAACTGCAAACAGTTCTGGGTATAGATAAGCTCCATGATTGCAATATTCAACTCCACAGGAAAGTATCACCCAGTTCTAAAATTAAAACCACTTAATCAGTTTATGGCTGCCAAGTAGTTTCACATGGACAGTTTCAAGGACTTAAAGGCCTTGGTTTACAAAAGGGAATGTTATAGAGAACACGGACATAAATAAAGTATTTTTCAGCATTCCGATGCATCTGAATTGCAAACTCTTCAACGGTTCTCCAGGAAAGGAGAGATGTATCACTGGAGGGTATTAGTGTTTGGCCTGTGCATTGCCCCCAAGGGATTTTACTGCAGTCATGAGATCATTAATTCATCTTCTAAGGTTTCTGGGAGTAAAAATGCTCATTTGTTTAAACAATATATTGAATGCTGAAGTCAAAAGATCTCTGAAGTCTGCACATTTCACCCACAGTGCATCTGTTAAAGGCTTTGGAGGGTGTGGTATAAAGGAATAAACCCTACTACGAGTCTTTATTTAGAAGGAAATGTGTAACAAGTATGTGGAAAGAGATTATTTTTGTTCCCTTTGTCACTAAAAGGTACAGAACTTAGCAAAACTTCTCATTTCTCAGCCAGGTCTGCACTCTGCTTTTCCTATGATCACTTTTAATGGCACCTATAGACATCACTGAACCATGGGGTACAACATACTGAATACGGTCTGCTCTCAGTAGACATGACCATTTACAGGAGGTAGAGATGCAACAAGCTACACACCTATTGGTCACCAGTCTGCAGTAACTGTCCTGCAGTTTTAGGTGATCCATTCACTCTTCCTGCCTAGAATCCTGGGCCTACCAGAAGATTTCATCAGTCTCCCCAGAGAGTCTTCTCCATTCTCTGACAGTTACTACAATAATTATTTTCAGGAAATTAAAGTCAGATGAGCAGAGTGGTTGGCAGAATCTTTCAAACAGTAGTGATGGATAGGATCTCATAAAACCAAAGGAAAAAAAATAAAACAACTGGAAACAAATGGAAACAAATGGAGAAAAAATACATGGTATCACAAACTCTACTGATTTAAAAAAACAAATCAAGGTCCTGTTGACATGTAATTGTACAACATGCTGACTGCTGGCATCTCTTTCTCCGTTACATCTTTGTTTATAGTCTTCTTGTTAGCCTACAAGATTGCATCACTATAGTATCTAGACACTATAAGCCAAATTAATCCCTGGTCTAAGCAGAAGCAAATCACACTGGCCCAGTTCTCCCCTCACACTGATTTTACACCAGTTTAACTCCATTGACTTCAATTCAATTATTCCCAATTTAGACCTGTGTAGGTGAGTTGAGAATCAGGCCCATAGTTTTCAGTGGGACTTGTTCCTGCTCACACCAGAGTTAAATTGCCTTATGGTACTCTTGCATTATGGTGTCTCATTTCAGAGATTTTTTTCACATATTACCACAACATGAATGTTCTGTGAAATCCTCTCTTTTGTCCTGCCACTAATAATGCTTTTTATTGCTGTCTTGATGCTCACAATTAAAAAATAAAGCCCAAATCCTATAATGTGCTACATAGGTATGCTGTGGAGGGGAGAAGAAAGCTCCCAGAACTTCATTCACACACCTCAGTGCACTAAGCACTCACCTAAGCAGTAGTGCACGATTTGCTAGGTCCAGATTCAGAAAATCACTGAAGCATGGGATGTGAGCACATAATTGACTACTTTCCAGAATAGGGATGGATCATTAATGTGTTTGCCATTAAGCATGAATTGGGGTCCTAGAGTGCAGGACAGTGCTATGTAGGATCCCAGCCTTAGCATCTCCAAATATGCAGGAGCCAGGATTTTGTCCTATTGTATGTGTGTCACACTTTCAATGAGATGATTTTTCCCCCAGTCAAAACTGGAATGTTATGTAAATGTTCCTCTGTTATACTTTGTCAGTGCTATACAAATGGCCCATTTATACATGTGAATTAATGTCACAATCCAAATTAGATTACCTATACATTAAAATTAGTGCTTGTATATTTTTGTTTTGTTTTTGTTTTTCTTCCCCAATTAATTCTATGCCAAGAATGTCCACAATCATCCACCATTCTTTTCCATCAGGGAGCTTGACCTTAAAAAATGGTTTTAGATTGAAATATGGCACTTTGTCAAAAATAAATTTAAAAAATCCTAAATCAACTATGTATTATTTTGGGTTCAATGAAAGGAATTCCATAATAATACAATATTATCACCAGTTAATATAGCACTGAGTGTAGCTAAATGTCTTCACAATGGAAGAGCTTTTTCAAAAGACTTTCAAAAATCACTTTATGTGACTTTGATATCTTTCATTGTTCCAGGACAGGATATGACAAAAGAAGTTGTTGACCTTACTCAGCACTTCTAACTGCTCCTGTTGGCAAAGGACAGACTTTGTCCAGAGGTCTCCAAAAATATTTGCTACTTTTAAAGAAGGAGTTTCAGTTTCAGAAATCACCCTCTTTGTCTTAGTTTGCAGTGACATATATCTTGAGAAGCAGAAGGATCTGAGACTTTGGCAAAAACTGGTTCCAGAGGAGCAAGGTTTAAAGATTAAAATGAATATACTTTCTGAACGATGTCTACACAATGGGGACAATATTACAAAAATGCAATTAATCTTATACATTATATGCCATGTAAGGTATCAGTGGAAAAATTATGATTTGTTAAATATGCTAAGCTTGTTTGTATGTATGTGTCATCTTTGTACCGTGTAGCTCTCCTTTATAATAGCATAGCAGTTGGATTATACTGAGCATGATCTGAGGGGGCAGGACTTCCTCCTCCCATAGTGTGGGATTAACCGTTTTCTGGCTAGCGCAGGGTATGCAGACCCCATCGCCTGCCCCCCATTGTCTGACACTCTCTACTCCTATTACTGTACAACTACTGTAGAAATCTCTGTTGCTACATTTCTGAGACATAATCTACCCTTAAATCATAGGCAGATATATTTATGGGCACACAGGGTTGGGAAAAATCCAGAACACTCAGGATCGTGTAGATGTGGTTAGGTCAATGGAAGAATGCTTCCATCCATTGTGGAGCTGGTGTTCCTACAGTTACATAAAAATCACTTCCATTGCTGTAGGCTGCATCTATGCTATGGGGTTATGCTGGAATAACAATGGCACTGTTGCTTGCTGTCTGCCTTAGAATGCTGTGGCTGTGCAGATTTGTTCCAGTGCTCTGACACCAGCAGCCCACAAAGCTCACCCTTAAGGAGAGCAGCCCAGCTCAGTCTGGGCTGACCACCAAGGAGGAAGTATGCTTGGTGGAGGCTACAGACCAGGAGCTGTTACAGCCCTTGTCTTCGGGAGCTGGGGATCCTGAGAGACAGACCAGAGACTGTTGCATACAGCTGACTGGCTGGAGTCGGAGGCCCAGGGAGTTGTCTGTGCCAAGGAGCCCTGAGACCCCAATGTCATATGTACTGCAGCTTCAGGAAGCCCAGTAGAAAGTGACCGAGAAAATGGTATCTCCCACCATGTAAGGTCAGTGTGTTGTGGTTGAATTCCCCACTGACCCAGTGGCAGACCACTCCGCCACTGTTAGGGCCCTGGGTCAGGACCCAGTGGAGCTGGGTGAGCCTGGGTCCCCCTAACCTGGCTGTCACCCTCTTTGGTGACAGCCCCTAGATTTGGCCCTTAGGCAGTGTTGTCCTGTATTCGAGGGCTGCTCTATTGACTCTGGCTGCTAGGACACACAGCTCTGCTCATGAGGGCAGTTATATTGACCCCAGCCAACACGCCACACCACCCTGTGCTCATGCGTGGCCATATTGGCTCGGGCCATTAGGCCATGCAGCCCAGAACCCAAGGGCCACCACTTTGATTCTGGCCATTGGGCTGCACTGTAGTGAGGTCCAGGATAGTCTGGTAGACTGTGCCTGCGGTGTCAGTGCAACCCTGATCCACCCCAAAGGAAGGCAGGTTGTGCATATACCTCCACAGGGGGACACAACTTTTCAACCTTTTTCTGGCTTCTGGAAGATATGAAAGAATCAGGAATAGATGCCAGTGATTGAAAAAGTGAATTTAGATATTTTAGTGTGCATTGGAGCTAGTGATACTTGCTTTGTCTATTTCAATCCAACACAGTCATCCGGGGTTTGAAATTCAGACATGGCCATTAGCATCATCAGGTTTGTTTTCCAGGAAAGATAGTATGAAGACTAAGAGGCATGTGGGATTCTCTCCTGAAGCAGCAGGCAGAGAAGAGAAACTGACAGATGTTGTGTTTACTCTCCCTCCTGGACAGCAGCAAAAGAGAGCAGAGAAGGACGGCTCATGTTCCCACAGGCTTTGAGAGCTACTCCTCCTGAAGGTCGAGACAGCAGACTGGACTTCTACATAGAGAGCTTCTGCCGATGTGCACGAGCTGAAATTGTGGAAAAGCAGCATCACTCGCCCCACAACCTCAGCCTCACAGAACACAATGCCATCCACAGCCTCAGAAACAACTCTGACATCATAATCAAAAAGGCTGACAAAGGAGGTGCTGTTGTCATCATGAATAGGTCAGAATATGAACAAGAGGCTGCTCAGCAGCTCTCCAACACCACTTTCTACAAGCCATTACCCTCTGATCCCAGTGAGAGTTACGAAAAAAAAATAAAAAAACTACAGCATTTGCTCAAGAAACTCCCTGAAAAAGTACAAGATCAAATCCGCACAGACACAGTCCTGGAACCCCGACCTGGGGTATTCTATCTACTACCCAAGATCCATAAACCTGGAAATCCTGGGTGCCCCATCATCTCAGGCATTGGCACCCTGACAGCAGGATTGCTTGGCTATGTAGACCCTCTCCTCAGGCCCTACGCTACCAACACTCCCAGCTACCTTCGAGACACCACTGACTTCCTGAGGAAACTACAATCCATTGGTGATCTTCCTGATAACAACGTCCTGGCCACTATGGATGTAGAAGCCCTCTACACGAACATTCCACACAAAGATGGACTACAAGCCGTCAAGAACACTATCCCCGATAATGTCATGGCTAACCTGGTAGCTGAACTTTGTGACTTAGTCCTTACCCATAACTATTTTACATTTGGGGACAATGTATACCTTCAAATCAGCGGCTCTGTTATGGGTACCCGCATGGCCCCACAGTATGCCAACATTTTTATGGCTGACTTAGAACAACGCTTCCTCAGCTCTCATCCCCTAACGCCCCTACTCTACTTGCGCTACATTGATGACATCTTCATCATCTGTACCCATGGAAAAGAAGCCCTTGAGGAATTCCACCATGATTTCAATAATTTCCATCCCACCATCAACCTCAGCCTGGTCCAATCCACACAAGAGATCCACTTCCTGGACACTACAGTGCTAATAAACGATGGTCACATAAACAGCACCCTATACCGGAAACCTACTGTCCACTATTCCTACCTACATGCCTCCAGCTTTCACCCAGACCACACCACACGATCCATTGTCTACAGCCAAGCTCTATGATACAACCGCATTTGCTCCAACCCCTCAGACAGAGACAAACACCTACAAGATCTCTATCAAGCATTCTTACAACTACAATACCCACCTGCGGAAGTGAAGAAACAGATTGATAGAGCCAGAAGAGTTCCCAGAAGTCACCTACTACAGGACAGGCCTAACAAAGAAAATAACAGAACGCCACTAGCCATCACCTTCAGCCCCCAACTAAAACCCCTCCAACACATTATCAAGGATCTACAACCTATCCTGAAGGATGACCCAACACTCTCGTAGATCTTGGGAGACAGGCCAATCCTTGTCTACAGTTAGGCCCCCCAACCTGAAGCGAATAGTCACCAGCAACCACATACCACACAACAGAACCACTAACCCAGGAACCTATCCTTGCAACAAACAACTGTGGCCACATATCTATTCAGGGGACACCATCACAGGGCCTAATAACATCAGCCACACTATCAGAGGCTCGTTCATCTGCACATCTACCAATGTGATATATGCCATCATATGCCAGCAATGCCCCTCTGCCATGTACATTGGTCAAACTGGACAGTCTCTACGTAAAAGAATAAATGGACACAAATCAGATTTATAACATTCATAAACCAGTCGGAGAACACTTCAGTCTCTCTGGTCATGCGATTACAGACATGAAAGTTGCGATATTACAACAGAAAAACTTCAAAACCAGACTCCAGCAAGAGACTGGTGAATTGGAATTCATTTACAAATTGGATACAATTAACTTAGGCTCGAGTAGAGACTGTGAGTGGCTAAGTCATTATGCAAGGTAACCTATTTCCCCTTGTCTTTTCCTCCCCCCCCCCCCCCCACTGTTCCTCAGACGTTCTTGTTAAACCCTGGATTTTTGCTGGAAATGGCCCACCTTGATTATCATACACATTGTAAGGAGAGTGATCACTTTAGATAAGCTATTACCAGCAGGAGAGTGGGGTGGGGGAGAGAAAACCTTTTGTAGTGATAAACACCCATTTTTTCATGGTTTGTGTGTATAAAAACATCTTCTGTATTTTCACAGTATTCATCCAATAAAGTGAGCTGTAGCTCACGAAAGCTTATGCTCAAATAAATTGGTTAGTCTCTAAGGTGCCACAAGTACTCCTTTTCTTATTACAAGATATGCATTTTAGATAATCCTTATTTGCATCTCTCACAGCTTGAAGAAACCCAGGGGTATTCCTGCTTTTGCAACTCTGGTAAGGAGGAGCTCAACAGTGCTTCTCTATTTACATTACCGGCAAAATGTTCTCATTTTATTGAAGTTTTGCAATTCACCCACCCCCTTCAAAAATAACCCCCAAAAGATTTGAAACATTCTGTCAGTTACACTCATCCCTGCGATCCACATATCAGCTGTTCTTCTTGGATATCAGATGTCATATTTTCCAAATTAGAAACAATATAGAATGCATAAGAGAGACATGTTGGTTCAACTATGGTGGCTGAAATCAAAGCTTGTTTTCTAGTGCCACATTAAAATACATGTATCATAGCCCAACAATGTCTCACAATTTACAAGTCCCTTCAACTACTGAGATTGGAGCAATGAACAGTATTAAAGTATAGTTACATGTTTAAAAAACTAAGACTATAAGACATTTAAGAGATACAAATAACCCTAATTCTAACAATGAATAGTAAATTAGATTTATTTAACATTTATTTCAATTCAAGAGCAATGGCCCTGACTAATTAGTGTAGCAATATATTCAGTAACAATATTTAACAGTCAGAACAGTGCAACAGCTGTCAATTGCAGCAATCAAGCATGGGACTTATTTACTGTTTAGCTTAAATAAATATCTTATTTTCAACTTTATTAGCATCTAGATAAGTAATTCTACCAATATCCTTATAAAGAAGAATCTTTTGCCAGCTTGATTATTTAAAGCAGGTGTCTCTTTCAGGAAGAATGAATTCACCTCAAATTTGAGTGATACATGGGTAAATGTTCAACCCGCTGGTGAGAATTACAGAACTTTAGTGTTTAATGCCTAGAGGTTACCATTAAAACCTTGACAACTGTCATTTGCATGTTGCTTTACTGAAGTATTTACAGCATTCCTTTTTATGTAGAATACAAAAATGGTGTGAAAATCCCATACAGATTAGCAAGGTTTAAACAGTAACAATTAAGTGCCTATACCCCAAGATGAAGTGTGTCTATTTATTCTGGACACATCAATGAACTTCATTTGTGGCCTCATTCAATAAAACCATTACACATGGCGAGATGCTTTATGGAATATGGGTGACCATTTATAATATTATCGATATCAATATTTCAAAAATGTAATTAATCTTATACAATATATGCCATGTAAGGTATCAGTAGAAAAATTATGATTTGTTAAATATGATAAGCTTGTTTGTATGTATGTGTCATCTTTGTATCATGAGTTATAAATATGTGTGTTATATTGATATCTCAAACTTGCGCTGTATATCTGGGTGACACCCCCAGGTGGATTGACATCAGCACTATCCAGGCTGCTTGATGGTCCATCAAGGGCAATCATTTGTACAATGAACCCACTTCAAGAAGCCAGGGTTTACAACTATGAGTAAGCAGGATATGTAGGGACATGCCTATGAACAGGGAATTCCAAATACTTTTCCATGGCCATGTGCTGTGAGCTTGTATTTGGGACAAAGGATGTAAAAGTCACATGACAGACAATATAAATAGGCAGCTGCGTATCACCTCCATTTTGTCTTCAATCCTGCTTCTCACCTCTGGAGTAACTTCTCTACAAACTGAAGCTTTGCCCCTTGCTACCTGCCCCATTTGCCCCTAGCATCCTTTTGCCCCTCCCCTTTGTCCCAGCTCCTCAATAGCTTCAGTTTGTTTGTCTACCCCTCCCATTCCTTCTTTTGCTCTGTTTGCCCTGCCCCAGATCTCACAGAAAACCCCTCAGATGGAGAAAAAAGAGCTGTCAGTCATATCGGACCCCTCGGAGGCAGCGAAGGAGGGCGTGCACCAACATGTTCCACACTGGACTATGTGCACCATAAAGGAGTCTCTGCAGGGCCTGTAGGTGGAAGACATGGACCTGACTGCAGAGGCAGACTAGGACCTGTCCTCCCTTCTCTAGGGGAAGACACAGAACCCCTGCAGTGCTGGCCAGAAGAACTCCAGCACGACCCTTTGGAGCCGGGACTGGGTCCCCTAGGATGGGCTCAGGGTGTTGAGCCAGTACCAGAGCATGGACAGAACTAGTTGGTTAATCACCAGTGCCCTCCCCAAGAGGGAAAAGCACTGGAGCAGTCCTGTCCATCTCCGCAGCCGCTCTCCCACCCCGGACTCCAAATCCTGCCAGTTCTCTGGCAGAGAAGGATGCATGGAGGAAAGGTAAATGCCATGAGAGAGCAGTGGACCCGCACTCCACTGAATGGCTTGAAGCGCAGGTGGGAGAGAGCTCATCTGCCACCTGTCCCCAACCATCAGGCCAGAGCTATTGGCCCAGTTGACCCAGGCGGAGGAGGCCGCCGACCAGATGGCCTGGCAGGCTTCCACCCTCACCAGATTGCCTGGGTCCTGGAGCATGTCATCGGAGTACACCAACAGGACCAGCCTCAGACCAAATAGAGATTATCAAACATGGGATGGTGTAGGTGCCTCCACACAGACCCGGAGGTGTAGCAGGTGACCTGGCACAACCTCGGCAACCCCCAGCACTTTGGGCCATAGGTCAGGGAAGAACAGGGTGGCCACCCCTGCCAAATGAGCACTGATGTGGCTAAAGTACACCCCCTCTACCCCACTCCAACCGCCAGCTAGCCTCGGTGGCTGGAGCCGTGTAGGTCTCCTGCAGGAAAATCACAGCATACCCCCATCCCGAATGAAGGAGAGCACCTGGCACCTGCAGAGACCACTCTACAAGCCCGGGTGTTCAAGATGGCAAAGATGGTTGGTCTCATAGTGAGGGCTGGGGAGGATCCTCACGATCAGGAGTGTCGGAGGCCCCCAGTGGGCCTTGCAACAATCCATCACCAACCCCAAAAGCCAGCAGGGAGTCACGGTGGTTGAGGGCCCTCTGGTAGGCTGCAATGTCCTGCTTCTCAGTCCCCCTCCCCTCCTTCAAAATGGCCCTCACAGCCTGTAGGATGAGATGGAAGTCCCCCCAGTGCTGAAGAGTGAGCTGCACCTTGCCCTTGAAACCATGGGTTTCCAACAGGAAGTGTTGCAGCTCATCCAGCAGTGCAGTAGGGGATGGGGTCACGGACCCACTGTCGTCCTCCAGCTAGGCCCCCGGGATGACCCCATGGCCCACAGAGATGGGCAAACAGGGGGCAGACCACCAGTGCAGCACCTGTACCCATGGTGCCACACAACCCGTCCTCAGAGAGGGAAAGGGCCACGGTGGAAAGAGTACATCCCCTAAAGTGTTGGGAATGGGAGACACAAAAACCGCCCCCTGAGGATTATTTGTGCATAGTGGAAATGAGACAACCCCGGGGGGTGGCAGTAGTATAGGAGGCGGAGGGGAAGGAGGTGGGCAATATGTCAGGGGCAGGGCTGGGGCCAGGAATGGGATCAGGAGCAGGAACAGGGGCAGAGGCGGAAATGGAATTGGGATTCCCAGCAGTTACGCTACTGGGGTATGGCACCTCTTCATAGAATCATAGAATCATAGAATATCAGGGTTGGAAGGGACCCCTGAAGGTCATCTAGTCCAACCCCCTGCTCGAAGCAGGACCAATTCCCAGTTAAATCATCCCAGCCAGGGCTTTGTCAAGCCTGACCTTAAAAACTTCTAAGGAAGGAGATTCTACCACCTCCCTAGGTAACGCATTCCAGTGTTTCACCACCCTCTTAGTGAAAAAATTTTTCCTAATATCCAATCTAAACCTCCCCCACTGCAACTTGAGACCATTACTCCTTGTTCTGTCATCTGCTACCATTGAGAACAGTCTAGAGCCATCCTCTTTGGAACCCCCTTTCAGGTAGTTGAAAGCAGCTATCAAATCCCCCCTCATTCTTCTCTTCTGCAGACTAAACAATCCCAGCTCTCTCAGCCTCTCCTCATAAGTCATGTGTTCTAGACCCCTCATCATTTTTGTTGCCCTTCGCTGGACTCTCTCCAATTTATCCACATCCTTCTTGTAGTGTGGGGCCCAAAACTGGACACAGTACTCCAGATGAGGCCTCACCAATGTCGAATAGAGGGGAACGATCACGTCCCTCGATCTGCTCGCTATGCCCCTACTTATACATCCCAAAATGCCATTGGCCTTCTTGGCAACAAGGGCACACTGCTGACTCATATCCAGCTTCTCGTCCACTGTCACCCCTAGGTCCTTTTCTGCAGAACTGCTGCCTAGCCATTCGGTCCCTAGTCTGTAGCTGTGCATTGGGTTCTTCCGTCCTAAGTGCAGGACCCTGCACTTATCCTTATTGAACCTCATCAGATTTCTTTTGGCCCAATCCTCCAATTTGTCTAGGTCCTTCTGTATCCTATCCCTCCCCTCCAGCGTATCTACCACTCCTCCCAGTTTAGTATCATCCGCAAATTTGCTGACCAGGTTCTTGACCAGGTTCAGGGGCCAAGGGGATGGGGACAGGAGGGGGGCCCTCACCGTCTCTCGGCCCAGGCACTTCAACAAGCTCAGCACCCACAACCACGGGGCCGGACATGGTGGCATCAGTGGTAGGGCCCCCAACCAGGAGAGAAGGCAGATGCTCCGCCTGAATAAGGGGGGTGGGCAGCCAAGGGGTCAAGGTCTGGGTTCTCGGCACTGGCCATTGCCACCAGGCTCTTGGTGCCCATAAGCAAGGTGCCGTCTGCACCAGCCTGGTGGACAGGCCCAGGGGCAGCCCAGAGTCGAGAGCAGAGGCAGTAACTGGGGTAAAGGGGAGAGAGGAGCAGGGAGCAGCATGACCAGGCTGTCACCCAGATTGAGGCCCTCTGGCAAGGGGTTATCCTCCCCCGAATGACGGGGGACAGACTCTGGGCCTCAATCTCCTCAAAGATGGAGCTGATATATCCCCCCTCCCTGCCACTCCAGAGTCCATACTGCCAGCAACAGAGGCAACAATTGCCTCTGGGTTCTATTGGGGGCATGATAGAAGTTTCGGCATCAGCGACCCTCCTCATTATCTTGTAATGCTTTTGAGCTTTTGACACGGTCTCCCACAGTATTCTTGTCAGCAAGTTAAAGAAGTATGGGCTAGATGAATGCACTATAAGGTGGGTAGAAAGTTGGCTAGATTGTCGGGCTCAACGGGTACTGATCAATGGCTCCATGTCTAGTTGGCAGCCGGTGTCAAGTGGAGTGCCCCAGGGGTCGGTCCTAGGGCCGGTTTTGTTCAATATCTTCATAAATGATCTGGAGGATAGTGTGGATTGCACTCTCAGCAAATTTGCGGATGATACTAAACTGGTAGGAGTGGTAGATACGCTGGAGGGCAGGGATAGGATACAGAGGGACCTAGACAAATTGGAGGATTGGGCCAAAAGAAATCTGATGAGGTTCAATAAGGATAAGTGCAGGGTCCTGCACTTCGGACGGAAGAACCCAATGCACAGCTACAGACTTGGGACCGAATGGCTAGGCAGCAGTTCTGCAGAAAAGGACCTAGGGGTGACAGTGGACGAGAAGCTGGATATGAGTCAGCAGTGTGCCCTTGTTGCCAAGAAGGCCAATGGCATTTGGGGATGTATAAGTAGGGGCATAGCGAGCAGATTGAGGGACGTGATCGTCCCCCTCTATTCGACATTGGTGAGGCCTCATCTGGAGTACTGTGTCCAGTTTTGGGCCCCACACTACAAGAAGGATGTGGATAAATTGGAAAGAGTCCAGCGAAGGGCAACAAAAATGATGAGGGGTCTGGAACACAGGACTTATGAGGAGAGGCTGAGGGAACTGGGATTGTTTAGTCTGCAGAAGAGAAGAATGAGGGGGGATTTGATAGCTGCTTTCAACTACCTGAGAGGTGGTTCCAGAGAGGATGGTTCTAGACTATTCTCAGTGGTAGAAGAGGACAGAACAAGGAGTAATGGTCTCAAGTTGCAGTGGGGGAGGTTTAGGTTGGATATTAGGAAAAACTTTTTCACTAGGAGGGTGGTGAAACACTGGAATGCGTTACCTAGGGAGGTGGTAGAATCTCCTTCCTTAGAAGTTTTTAAGGTCAGGCTTGACAAAGCCATGGCTGGGATGATTTAATTGGGGATTGGTCCTGCTTTGAGCAGGGGGTTGGAATAGATGACCTCCTGAGGTCCCTTCCAAACCTGATATTCTATGATTCTATGATTCCTCCCTCTCCACATCAAGAGAGAGATGCTGAGCCTGTGCTTTTTGGGCGCTGCACTTCCCCTGAATGAGCACCCAGCCCTCCAAGGTGGAGGCGGAGGGCTGGCCAGCAGGGGCGGTGCCGGGGGCAAGGTCAATAGTTCCATGGGTCGGGGAGGCAAGCGGGGTACAACGGGGGAAAGGGAAACCTCCCCCTGGGGCGGGCCCTCTCCCTTACCCAGCAATGGCCCTGCTGCCCTCTCCTCCATGGGCCCTGCCGAGGTACACTCTATAGAGGTGGGGCCCACCCACTCATCTGGGCATGACAGGCGGGATACCCCCAGGCCCCGAGAGGGAGTGATGGCAGAAGGAGGAGGGGCAGCTACTGGAGCCGGGTCACCAGAGGCTCCAGCAATGGCAGGGCTTGCACCTCCTGGGTCTCGTTGGCACCCCTCTGTGCTGGGCCAGGGGGCAGACCCTCAGAACATACCCCATCGCCCGGCAGAGGTAACACCAGGTCTCTCCCAAAGAATAGCACACCCAGTATTGGTCCCCCTGGTAGGGCACCAGAAAGGTCTCCTCTAGTGCCTCTCCATCACATGCCACCAGCAGCAGTTTGACTTGGAGCTGTGGGCAGAAGGACAGTATATGATGGAGGGTGGAGCAGACAACACTCCTGGGCTGCAGTGGAGCAGGCAAACTAACAAAAAACTCCTAAAGGCCAAGGCAGAAAGGCGGGGACCAAATGGGCAACACGGAGTGGGTGGGGCAGGCAGCAAGGGGGAAGGGGCAAACTGCTGCAAGGAGGCTGACAGGAACAGCAGAGTGTGGGGGGAGGGCACGAGCCATAACTGGGGAAAAGCAAACATAACTGCGGGGGAACAAGTCCAAGGGGGGGAAGGCACGTGTACCCACATACGCTTGCGCAACTCAGTCTTTGGCTCACTGCCGCAATAGTCCCAGATGGCAATGAGGGCAAAGCAGATGGCCGCGTCAAAGGGGTGAAGAGCAGGTCCAGTTGGTAAGTGTGGGTGGTGGAGGGGGCAGTGATGGTGGTGGTAGCAGGGAGGGAGCAGAGGGGCGAGGGTTAGGGCTCCACACCTCTCCCCCTTGCTCCCTGCAACAGCAGCAGGAGTTACCACCACTCCAGGAGGGAAGATGTGAAGTGTCACAGTCCGTGAAAAAACCCTCCACAGCGTTCCACAGGAGTCCTCTTCCTCCTCCTCAACAGTAACAGCAGGTTCTGACAAAGCAGCAGCAAGCAGAAGCCAGCCAGCCAGGGGAGACCCGGGATGGTGGTGGTGGGGTCAGTTGCTCCACTCCAGAGGTCAGGCTGGCCAGCAGGGGCCCCTGCACAGCAGCAGCGGAAAGGGAGAGAACTGCAGCCAGCAGGAGAGCCAGAGCAGACTGACCAGGTGCTGGAGTGAGTCGAGGGGGCTCCCTCCTCCACTTGAGAGCAAGTTTCAGAGTAGCAGCCGTGTTAGTTTGTATTCACAAAAAAGAAAAGGAGTACTTGTGGCACCTTAGAGACTAACCAGTTTATTTGAGCATAAGCTTTTGTGAGCTACAGCTCACTTCATGGGATGCATAAAAGTGGAAAATGCAGTGAGGATGTTTTTATACACACAGACCATGAAAAAATGGGTGTTTATCACTTCAAAAGGTTTTCTCCCCCCACCCCACTCTCCTGCTGGTAATAGCTTATCTAAATTGATCACTCTCCTTACAATGTGTATGATAATCAAGGTGGGCCATTTCCAGCACAAAACATCCTCACTGCATTTTCCACTTTTATGCATCCCATGAAGTGAGCTGTAGCTCATGAAAGCTTATGCTCAAATAAATTGGTTAGTCTCTAAGGTGCCACAAGTGCTCCTTTTCTTTTTGAGAGCAAGTGACCACTACAGGGCATACTCAAGTTAGACTATAAAATCTACAGCCCATATCTAAGTATCCAGTAGCAGCAGATTCAGTTATAAATGTGATAGCATCCTTGGAAGACTGATCTGGAGACAAAATACTCCAATCCTTTGAAATAACAGGTATGGCAGCAAAATGAGACAGATTATCATTCTCAGCTTTCTGTATGATAAAATATCATTTCTGCTCTGGTTGCTTACTATTATAAAAAGGTGTTTTTATGGATTAAACAAAAGGTCAATTGAAATAGAAGTTAGTATGGCAGTACACAAGAACATATATCAGGAATATAAACCAGATAACATTGTATTATAAAGTTAAGTAATTTATTGGAGTAGAGATGGTGGAAAATTTTCTGATGGAACATTTTTTCACAGAAAATGCTGATTCATTGAAATCAAAACGTTCCACCAGAATGTGTCAATTTTGACAACGTTTTGTTAGAAAAATTGAAATGAGTCATTTTTATAAGGAACATTTTGAGGTGACTTTTCATTTTGAATTTTATTTTATAGTATTTTATTTTATTATTTTAATGTTATATATTTTTTATTTTATATAAAAAAGTTTTTTTCTAAATTATATCTAGAAATAAAATGTTTCAATTTATCTGAAATATTTTTAAAATTCATTTTATCGATAATTTCAAAATTCAATGTGCTGTTGCAATTTGGAATGAAAAGAGATCAAAATTGCAAAAAATTCTCAGATATGGAGATTCTAGTTCCTGACTAGTTCCACACTGGAGCAAATTGAATAAAATAGGATTTCCATGACCACAAAATACATTCCATTTGGAAAAAACAGAGAATGAAAAAGTGTAGTATAGTATAGTGTGTACCTCTCTGAATCTGTATCTGTCCCACATTGTCAAATGTTGCACAGGGCACATACAAGGCTCTGCCATCCCTGTCTATTCTAGGCTGTTCTAGTGTTAAGTTACATAAGTTTTCCCTCTCTGAATAGCATCTGACAGAGGAATTCTCTTGGTTGCCCCCTTTTGCATGTTCCTGCAGCTGCCTTATAACACATCTGCCATAGCAGAGGTTCTGTCTTAATATTTAACGTCTCAGATATTTTCCATCTTCTTTTCTGGATAACTTCAGAGATGAGAAGTTAGTAGACTCTGACAAATCCCAGCATTTGTTATAAATTCATTCAATGTAATGCCTAATATTTCCCAGGGCATTTGCTTTGAAAGGCATTTAGACTTCCGTTTTTACCTTTGGTAGATTTCAAGCTTTCACATCTGTATGTTATGATAGATGGGATCCTTGAAATGGAGGGAGATGGAAAGGTGGCACATAGGGAGTTGGGGGGAGAAGGGAGGGGAAATGAAGGAATTCAAGGCACTCCTGGAATGTTCAAGGAGCTCAATTTACAGAAATAACAAGCTGTAATAAATAATAATAAGCCTGATTCTCCATTGCCTTGCACCTTGTGCGGTTATTTATATCATACAAATTCCAAGTGAGTACAAAGCGCTTTGGTGACAAACAATACCATTTTGATTTGGTAGCATTTTACCAATTTATACTAGTATAAATGATAATACAAGATGCAAGGTCATGGAGAATGAGTCCCTTTTTTTTCCAAAAGCATATGACAAGTTATAATAAGGTATACAATTGCATTATTTGGATCTTTTTCCAGTTAACATATATAGACTTGTTTGGAAATCAACTTTCAATACACACAGATTTACATAATGTTGAGTAATGCAACCTCATTAAAGTTTGAGAGTTGTGCTGCTAAAATCCCTTGCAACTATCAGAAAATATATTTGTCTCACTTAATTGTGTATAATAATTGAACACGTGCATTGATCTCAATAGGATTGTATGGATGGAACAGAAGAGAAATTGACACAGTAAGCACTAAAATGTCCATATTTTGAAATCAGATATTTGATGTACCATCTATACTTAAAGGCTGGTAAAAGGAATTTTAAAATAGTACAATTAAAAAAGGGGGTGGGGCAAGTGTGATTCAAGAACCTCTTAATGCCAGCTGGCAAAGGGCCACAGAGGGGGTGCATAGAGAATACAGATATCTCCCAAATCTGACTTTGTTACCCAGGGCTTTTCTGTACCCAAAGCTCTTGGTAACTTTATTCTTTACGAGACGGTGTCAAGAAAGACATCATTGGGGACATAGCACGTCCATCTGATAAATGATAAGTACAAAAAAGAGTGTTTTCACTTAAAACTTTTATTTTATTTAGCCTCTGGCACATGCACAAGTACACAACGGTTAGAGCACCCCAAATCTATAGTTACCCAAAGTCTAGCGTGGTCTTTGAGTCACCAGTGACAGATTTCTGGAGGGCAGCCTTTTATCTTCTGCCGGAGACTTCAAGATGAGTTCACCGAAGAGTCCATTCAACTTAGACCTTTTACTCTTTTGCGCTTGTGTTATAATAAAATGTCAATAAAAAAAAAGTTAAGAAAGCAATTTCAAGCCGTTATTTGTGCAGCTTTGTTTCTACACACCAGAAGTAAAATATAGCTAGACTTCCTGTTTTTCAAAGCCACATACTTCAGCAATTTTAAAAGAGAGCTCAGCAGGATGGCAGCAGAGTAATGCTCAATTCTCGTGGTCACTCAACCCCCTTCCCTCCAGCTTGCCTAGTTATGCTAAGGCTGCTTGCTACAAAGGCCCTATAGCTGCTTGTGGCAATCAGAATGATAATCAATATTCCAATTACTAGCAGTGACTAGGCCTTTTGCTGCATTGACAGTATTTTCCCGAACAACATGTACATTCTAGTTCATTAAAGAATGGCCATGTGAGTTCTCTAATAAAAACATATGTCATACTGATGCTCATAATCACTGTGAGATGCATGTATGTATTATATTTCCAGTATATATACACCTAACTCTTGAAATATGTTCTTACAATTTGTATCAAGGTGTTAATCCCCAGAAGAGATGAAAAACTGGTTTCCTTCCATACCAGAAGTGTTTATCCATCTCTCTGTTGAAAAGTAATTGAGTATTGTCTCATTCACAATTTTCTGTATGACTTCAATGCAGATGAAAGATTGTGAGATTTAACAGGAAAAAAAGGATAGCAGGCGGAAAATAGGCGTATCTGGTGGTGCATGTGAAACATTTACTGGACTATAATTGGGGGTCAAGGAAAGTACCCTGCTATGCTGCACCTAGGAAGTAAGCGGAAAGCATGCTGACATTCATGAAAACAGGATCTCAAACAGCCTTGGTTGAAAATGGTGCCAAAGGCTTTGGGTAAGACAGATCTAGATAGGTCTAGATAGGTGTTCAGCCTGTTAAATGTAGTCTCTAGAAAGTGTGCACTGATTTTGTTTTATATGTAACCCTTCTGTTTCTATTATCCTTAGGAGAAGGGCCATGCAGGGCTCCCAGGTTCCCAAATGAAGGGTGGGATGGTTGGAGAAAGCACTGCCTGTGGGCCTAATGTACTCTGTGGCCACCTATCAGGCTCAGCCTTCACTCTGGCTTCTGCCTTCCTGCTCCAGCCTGTCCAACACTTTCACATGGATTGCTGAGCTCCCTTTTAACCTGCTTCACCAGTCAGAGTATGCTTGGCAGACCCTGGGGGGCTGGATTATGTGGGTCCAGTGTTGCCTTTGAACTCCTTTGGGCCCAATGTAGTATCCGATATATAATGGTTTGTTCTATGTAAGTCTAGAATCTATAGTACTTTATACGTTTTACATAGTTTTAGTTATAAATCCAGATGAAAATGTTAATAAAGATTTTTCTGGAAAAAAGTGTTCTTTTTGAGATAGGTTTGTAAAAAGATGGGTAATTGGCGATAACATCCAATCTACCTAAATATGTGTGTTTAAAAGATGGCAATTTAACATCTATAGTTCTCTAATTTGTTATTTAGACGTAATGTTTGTTATAGAAACAAAATGTAGGCATGCAGTTAGTGCTATTTTTCACCTAGATTTGTTGTATATTGATTTTCCAATACCCACCTCTGTCTTTTCATTGCTCAGCTTTTACTATTTACCAAGGATACCAAACTTGGATCTGGGAAAAAAATAGAACCCTGCAAATTTATCTAATCAGATAGGTCCTGATCCTGAAAAAAAGTACTTATGTGGCATAAAGTTAGACACAAATGTTAAAGTTTGCAGGATCAGAGCTGTACTGTTTAATAACAGTACTGCAAACTTTGAGGACTGTAATAAATGAGGTACCTCCAATTACTCCTGAGAAATACTTAAAGGCCAAAGATCACTTTGGATTATATGAATGTTAATTATCTGAACAGTCCAGTGCTAGAGCTATCCTGCGGAAAATTGGCTAATTTAATATACTGATAGAGAAGTAACTAAAGTATATCTAATAGCAGGCTTGCAGAATTTGATATTTATTTTTTTATTATTTTGAAAGACAACATCAATATTTATTTTTAAGCATTTTTTAGATTTTATCAATTAAAATTTTCACAATTGTGGGAAAATTATGAGGGGGTTAGACTATGATTATTTAATGACAGGTGCTGAGGTTCAAAACCTATAACCATTAAAACACAAATTGTCAATACCACATGTCAAAATATCCAAATCAATATCCTTAAATCAAACTCTAATAAGTTCCCAAGCAGCAATTTTTCATACTTTGCTTCTCTGTAAATTTTGATTATTATTGATATCAATATTTTTTCTTCAGTGTGTGTTTATGATGAAATCGACATTTGCCAATAAAAACCATAGTGTCAAGTATCAGGGGGTAGCCGTGTTAGTCTGTATCCACAAAAATAACAAGGAGTCTAGTGGCACCTTAAAGACTAAAAGATTTATTAGGGAATAAGCTTTTGTGGGTAAAACACCACTTCTTCAGATGCATGGAGTGAAAATTACAGATGCAGGCATTATATAATGACACATGAAGGGAAGGGAGTTACCTCACAAGTGGAGAACCAGTGTTGACAAGGCCAATTCAATCAGGGTGGATGTAGTCCACTCCCAATAATAGATAAGGAGGGGTCAATTCCAGGAGAGGCAAAGAGACTTTTGTAATGAGCCAGCCACTCCCAGTCCCTATTCAAGCCCAAATTAATGGTGTTAAATTTGCAAATGAATTTTAGTTCTGCTGTTTGTCTCTGAAATCTGTTTCTGAAGTTGTTTTGTTCAAGTATAGCTACTTTTAAATCTGTTATAGAATGTCCAGGAAGATTAAAGTGTTCTCCTACTGGCTTTTGTATGTTACCGTTCCTGATGTCTGATTTGTGTCCATTTATTCTTTTACGTAGGGACTGTTCGGTTTGGCCAATGTACATGGCAGCGGGGCACTGCTGGCACATGATGGTATATATAACATTAGTAGATGTGTAGATGAATGAGCCTCTGATGGTGTGGCTGATGTGGTTGGGTCCTCTGATGGTGTCACTAGAGTAGATATGGGGACAGAGTAGGCAACGAGGTTTGCTACAGGGATTAGTTCCTGGGTTAGTGTTTCTGTGGTGTGGTGTGTAGATGCTGGTGAGTATTTGCTTCAGGTTGGGGGGCTATCTGTAAGCGAGGACTGACCTGTCTCGCAAGGTCTGTGAGAGTGAGAGATTGTTTTCCAGGATAGGTTGTAGATCGTTGATAATGTGCTGGAGAGGTTTTAGCTGGGGGCTGTATGTGTTGGCCAGTGGTGTTCTGTTATTTTCCTTGTTGGGCCTGTCCTGTAGTAGGTGATTTCTGGGTACCCGTCTCACTCTGTTAATCTGTTTCCTCAATTCCCCAGGTGGGTATTGTAGTTTGAAGAACACTTGATAAAGATCTTGTAGGTGTTTGTCTGAGGGATTGGAGCAAATTCAGTTGTATATTACGGCTTGGCTGTAGACAATGGATTGTGTGATATGTCCTGGATGGAAGCTGGAGGCATGTAGGTAAATATAGCGAACAGTAGGTTTCCGGTATAGGGTGGTGTTTATGTGACCATCACTTATTTGCACTGTAGTGTCCAGGAAGTGGATCTGGTCCTGAGATCAATCAATCACTTGTGTGGAGTGGTCCAGGCTGAGGTTGATGGTGGGTGGAAATTGTTGAAATCCAGATGGAATTCTTTAAGGGCCTCCTTCCCGTCAGTCCATATGATGAAGGTGTCATCAATGTAGCACAAGTAGAGGAGGGGTGCTAGGGGCTGAGACCTGAGGAAGCATTTTTCTAAGTCAGCCATAAAAATGTTGGCATACTGTGGGGCCATGCAGGTACCCATAGCAGTGCCACTGACTTGAAGGTATAAGTCGTCCCGAAATCTGAAATAGTTGTGGGTGAGGTCAAAGTCGCCAAGCTCAGCCACCAGGTGTGCCGTGGCCTCACCAGGGATACTGTTCTTGACAGTTTGTAGTCCATCCTCATGTGGAATATTGGTGTAAAGAACTTCTACATCTGTGGTGGCCAGGATGGTGTTTTCAGGAAAATCACCAATGCATTGTAGTTTCCTCATTGTAGTTCCCCTGGATGCCCCATCATCTCAGGCATCGGCACTCTTACAGCAGGATTACCTGGCTATTTGGACTCTCTCCTCAGACTCTACGCTACCAGTATTCCTAGCTATCTTCGAGACACCACTGACTTCCTGAGGAAACTACAATGCATTGGTGATCTTCCTGAAAACACCATCCTGGCCACCACGGATGTAGAAGTGGTGTTTTACCCACGAAAACTTATGCCCTAATAAATACCTGTTAGTCTTTAAGGTGCCACCAAACTCCTTGTTGTTTTAATAAAAACATAATCCATCAAAATGTAAATTAATTCATACAGCTGAGCCCCATTCTGCTTACATGGTTAAAAACCTCCTTGACTTTGATGAGATCAGAATTGGGTCATAAATAAATTACTTGGAAAGATACAAGGTGGACATTTTTATATTCATTTTTAGTATTGAGTTTTTACAATAATTAATATTGCTTTGCTTAAATACAAATAATATAGGGACTTATTTTGTCAATAATATGAACCTGACAAAAATATTTTCCTGAGGTATTACAATGCTTATCTTGTTGTCTACGGCTGTCAGTGAATAACCAGGCACAATTAATAAAGGCACAGTCTCTCACAGCCTGTAAAAGTCGCTCGGGAATGAGCTGCTCTGAAAATTAACTCTGCTCATGGTTATAATTTTAAAAGCATTTTCACCCCCAATATCATCACTTGCAGAACACTGATTCTCCTTGTTAGTTTGAATGATGTAAATTCAGAGTAACTCTGCTGAAATCAATGGATTTACTCCAGATATCTTCTGGTGAAACTCTCAGGAGAATATAACTCTATGGCTACATGTTTTATTATCCTTTTGATTTTTTAAAATTGTGCTAAGGATCAAATTCATATCTATTGTAAGCAAGTGCAACTCCAGAGAAACTGGCATAAGAAACCAGTTTGTCTTCATATAACCACATTAGCTAAATTAATTTAGTTGCATGAGGGATGAATTTGGGTTAAGGACTTCAGCACATAAAGATAAATACTTAGAAAACTTTATGGACAGAAATCTTTGAATCTGGTTTTCACTCTCCTGTACTTTGCCACCTGCCTTTTTGCCAGAGAGGCAGAGTGGCTTCCCTCTAAGGCTGACAGAAAGGAACCACTCCCTGCCCTTTGGTGGGTAAATCCAGGCTGGGACTTACCAGAGGCAGAGGGGCAGAAGAGGAAATATTAGGAGGTGGGCCTAAATCTCAGTTGTGCCAGAGCAAGGGAAGGAAGCAGATGCCTCTGTCTCACTGCTGTCTCCTAGACCAGGGACCGAGCCTCGCCAACACCTGCCCCGGAGGAGAACCCTGAGGGAGAGGAGCTGCTGGGACTGTTGTCAGCTGAATATCCAGAGAAGTTCCTGGGATTGCCGACAGCTGAGTACCCTGAGGAGACTGAGGACCCATGAGCAACAGAGCCCTATGAACAGATAGGGGTAGAAATTAGCCCAAGGAAACCAGCCATTAGTCTGGTTGTGTTACTGAAATCACAGTCAGCGTGTTTTGGTAGGATCCCCACTGACCCAGTGGTGGGACCACCTGCCAATGCAAGGGCCCTTGGCTGGGACCTGGTGGAGTAGAGTGTGCCTGGGTCCCCCTACCCCATGCTGCCAACCTCACCCCTGGGTTGTCAGCCTACCCACATTAGGCCGAATGGCCTACACTTGTTTGCTGTCTAACACAGCCAGGAACCTGGACTGTAGATTGCTAATTGCCCTGCCCAGACGTCTTGAGTATGACTGTGTTTGCTGTCTACCCTAGCCAGAGAGCTGGGCTAACGACTGTTAATTGCCCTGCCCTGTGCCAAGGGGTCAGAGCCCTAGACTCTTTAGTGACACATACCATGCTAATACCTTGTCAATTGGCTATTAGCCACTAGGTGATGTAAAAAGTCTGACAGGGAGGAACCACTTGAAGCCAATACAGTGAGGATGGTAGAATTCACATCCACTTTATTCTCATTCTACACAGATGTAAGTGACTGTACTATGTGTAGGGCACTGAAGAATCAGGCCATTCCCAAATTTAAATAAATAAAAATTGCTTCTCTCCCCAAAAGGAATCATCTGTGAAACTAAACAGGTCTAGCCTTCTCAGTTCAACTGCATTATTTAACACCAGCATCTTTCCCTTCTACCCCTAGGTCCTTAACATCCAAAACACACATCAGCCTCATTTGGAGGAGGAATAGAGTAAGAGAGATGGAGCCGGCCCACCAAGCCAATCCTGCAGCATTTACAGGTGAAGCTTCCTTACCCAACTCCTCTTTCCTTTGACAGCTCTTCCCCATATACAGCACTTTCCCAACTTCTCTTCCCTTCTACATACACAACACTATAATTATCCCAGCTTCTACATGATCAAGGAAACTTTGGACTTCTGACATGGGATATTTCTGATGTGGGCCTATTGACACCCTATTGTAAGAAACTTGTGCTTGGTTGTCACTGTATCATCCCCATCAACTAAGTGTCTTGGTGTCCATTCAGGCCTGGTATGCACTACAGAGTTAGGTCAACACAAGGCAGCTTCTGTCAAACTAACTATGTAAGCTTCTAAAAAAAAAAATTCCCTCCTCTTGACTTAACTACCCTGCTACACCGACTTAATAACTCTACCTCCATGAGAGACAGAGTCAATATTGATGTAGACACTGAGTTGCTTACATCAACTGTTACTGGCTTTCAGAAGCTGTCCCACACTGCCCAATACTGACAGTACAATTGATAAAAGCATTCCTGGTGAGGACATGCACCACTGACTCAAGGAGCAAAATGTAGAGAAGCACAAACGATATAATTACTGCAGCAGCTGTATGCCAATGTAAGTTAAGTCGATTTAATTTTGTACTGTAGACCTATCCTCAGAATTAACTAAAACTGATCAACATTTTTTTGATGAAGAGGTTTTTCATCTCAAAATGGAGGTTTTCTTCAATTCACAATGAAACATTTCAGGAAAGAAAAAAAACACTATTTGTTTTTGTTTTGAAACTGTTTGGAAATGTCCACTTTCTTTCAGTTTTTGCTCCCACTACATAAAAGTCTTAAAATGTAATTAATAAGATAATAAATAATTCATTGATATAGTTTAAATGTAGAGACAAAGTAAAACTTCCTCTCCCCTTTCTTCCAATAGAAAAAAAATATGAAAGGGAAAAATGTTCTTTCCCCACCCTTTTTCTAATTTTTGTTCCCTTCCTCCATCCACCTTTTTCCATTGGAAAGAAAGAGATGGAAAATTAAAAGATAAAGTGGGATTTTTACCATCAAAATAAAAGGAAAACTTTCAAAACAAAAAAAAAAAAATTTCATTTTTTTTTATCAAAATTGGAAGTTTGCACAAATCATTTAAAAGAAAATGAAGCCTTTTAATGTTTTTAAATGAAAAAGTAAATCATTTTCAACCAATTATAGAATTAGTCTGAAATCAGAGTTGTTTTGTCTGGTGTTATTCAGTTGCCCAGATTTACATTCTCTCTCCAATTGCATTTTAAAGAGCTCTGCCTTTAAAACACTAAGAATGACATGGAGACTACAAATCTATAAACCCCACTCAAATGCTTATTAATTACACTCAGCTGTATTTATAATAATAGCTACTTATCCCTTTTGGTTCTCTGCCAAATACTTTATTGGAATAAAACTAATTTTCTTTACTATTCCTTTTAGGTAGTATTAACAACGTTTCTTAGGTTTCTTCTTATAGAAAGCTCTCTATGTTAGATTAAATGTATGTTAAATTATTCTAAATTTTTAAGTGCTACATTAGTATCCAAGGTTTTGTATAGAAACAATGTTGATTAGAGCTGATTTATCATAATAGTTAACCATTTCCTCCATGGAAACAGAACATGGAAGGCTTGGGTGATAGGTATTCATTTCTTCACTTCTTCAATGGCGGGTACAAGCACCAGCCTGAAAAGCTACATGTCATGGAGGACAGAGCTTTCACTCCAGGGTGAAACAGGGGCACAATTTTTGGTTTAGTTTGCCAGAAATCTTCCAGGGGCTCCCAGTACAGCACAACTCCTTCTCACCAACCATGATGTGGGCTGTGCTATAAAGCTATAATCTGTCTTTAAATAAATTGTATATAAATATCAGAATTCCTGTTAGGGAATGAACTGGGAACAGGTCTGATTCCTGGTCTGTAGCCTCCCCTAGGTAGGTGCACCCCAGTCCTGAGGTATGGCTGCAGCCTTCTCTTTTTTCTCTTCACAGATATGGGTCTGGGGTCACCTTTAAGTGTGCCTCATGCCTCTACCCAAGGAAACTGCTTCTAGTGCAGAGAACACAGAGGGTTTATTCCTAGAGAAAACATTTAACATGCAGTCTATTACAGAGGAGTGTCAGAGCACAAACATTATCTATCACAATTCCCAGAGAAATTAGACAGTAACTGAGGCTTTAAGGGTCATTGGGGGCTCAGGATAAGGGCAATAGAAAAAGGTATTAGGATAATAAAAGACAAAACAATACATCAACTCTACCCTTCCTAAATGTACAGCCAGTACAGAGCAGTTGGTCCTGCCTCCCAACATCTGCCTATCCAAATAGTGAGTTTAGGCTTAGTGTCTGATGGGTGATGAAATGCTGGAATGGGTAGCCATCTTAAAACAGAAGAGGACCCCCCCCCAAAAAAAAAAAACAAAAAAAAAACAAAAAAACAGAGATATTCTTACAAAGTATTCACACCAAGATTGGTTAGATTGTCCTTGTAGCTCTCTAATCTGGATTCAAATGTGCAGCTGGACTGTCTCCTGGTAGCCTGATCTTAACTCTCTCCTCAGCCTCCTGGGTTTCTGATCCCTGCTGAGATGACATTGTTCAGTGTCCTAGACATCCCAAAAGGACACAAAAAGTCTTCTCTTAGCTAGGAATGGGAAGGGTAGAAATGTCCTCCCTGGCTGTGATGCTTCTTTCCCTGGTTCACTACAAACACACCCACCCAAAACCCGAAAGTAAAACCAAACACTTTGTCTTTGAGTTCCAGTTCTGGCAGTTATGGTCACCAGTTCTATCTCTGCCTCTGAGAAATGGAGTCTTGGGCCTCTGTAGCCATTGCTGTTGTAGTCCCGGGGTGAGTCCCATAGAGGCTCAGTATGGTATTTCCATAATCCCACTGAACAGGGTGCTCCTTAGGATAGCATGCCCTGTTACCAGGTCCTTGGGTATCTAAGTGTTCATTCTTAGCTCCCTTGGGCTGGCCACCCACAGGAAGAAGTGGTGAAAACTTCAGCCTGACCAATCTCCTGCTGTTCTGAAATAGCTTGGTGAACTTGTATATGGTGTAGGTGGCAGACTAAAGAGTAGTATATCCATCACCGTAACATCAATGAGATATAAGGAGAAAGCATGAAGTAGCATTGATGTTGTAACTTAAACCACAGTGATATTTATATTTCTTTAAGATTAGCCAAGTTAATTGTCTTAGTCAGGGTCTAAAAACAAAATTGACAGGGATGTCTTTCATCAGCTAAATTGGCTTCAGTGCCATTCAGGAGATCTTTAGTTGAGGTTTTTAGACTATAGCAAAACAGCTATCGCCTTCAGTCACCTGATACAAGATTGATAGAAAGTGATTCTTTGTTGTATTAGCCTCATGATTTGATTACCTGATTTGCATTAATTTGATTTAATTTTATAACTTAAACTAGTATCACTGTTAACTCTGACTTATTGATTTAATTCCAACCGTGACCTTTATTTGATCATTGCTTTGTGTAATTCCCAGTTAGTTTAGAAATGAGTAGTACTTCAAGCCATAATGATGTTTGTTTGGATTTAATCTTGGCTAGCCTATTCTTTTAAATAATTTAAAACAAAGTACATTAATACTTTCAAATAGCAACTATGAGGAACCATGTAAATTAGCAGAGTTACAAAAGGACTCCTTGGCCATCTCTGCAAATTTAAAAACTTTTATCCTTCATACCTTACACAGGAATGAAAGATGCAGAAGAGGTATAAAGGATCCATCCCTGCACAGGGACAAGCCACACTCTAATGGACAAGCAAAGGCATTGCTCCAGGCAAGAACCACTATAAAGGGAGGAGAAGATAGTGGAGTCCTGACTCCACTCTTCATAACATCAACCTGAAAAGTTGGTGCAGCACAAGAGGCAGCACATTTAAGGGGACAGAGCTTTTACTCCAAGATGAAATACTAGCATAAATTTTGGCTAAACCAACCAGAATTCCTCCAAGGTCTACCAATACAACATAACTCTTCCTCAGCCCAACAGTGTGGTTTAAAGTTATAATCTGTCTTTAAATAAACTGCATATAAGATCTAGAATTTCCTTCTTTGGGGGATTGAATTCAGATCAGGGTAGGTGCCTGGTCTGTAATCTTCTTTAAATGAGACAGCATGCCCTGTTACAAGATTGTTAGGTATGTTTATTGTCCTACCCAAATTGCTATGGATGAGTACAAAAGAATATTGCAAGTATGTAGGGACAAAAATATAATGGCATGCTAAAATATAATGGCATGGATTACACTGTTTAGCCACTAGGTGACACTGTGCAAAATATCTTATTTAAGCAAACCTCAGTCATACTTTTAAGAATTAAAGTATTTTATGATGAACACATCTGGTGTGTATAAGCAAGCTCTGTATCCAGCCCATATATGTTACAGAGTAAATTAAGAACAGAAACGGAAGGAAAAAAACAGTAACAGAGGTTGCAGACAGAAGGAACAGCAACAAAGGTTACAGGATCTCATCAACATGCCACTGTTCAATGACCCTGGGAACTTCAGCATTGACAAACCTTCACAAGGGAAAGACTGCAAGTAAATTTTCCCTCTGTTGATATTCACCCCTTCTTGTCAACTGTTGAGAATGGGCCACAACCACCCTAATTGAATTGGCTTCTTTAGCACTGATCCCCCCACTTTGTAAGGCAACTCCCATCTTTTCATGTGCTGTATATTTATATTTATACCTGCCTACTTTTTTCACTCCATGCATCTGGTCATAGCCCATGAAAGCTTATGCCCAAATAAATGTGTTAGTCTCTAAGGTGCCACAAGGACTCCTCGTTGTTTTTACTCTATGGGAATGATTTTCCCATCAGTTATACACCCACCTTACAGCTCCATCTAGGTTGTAATTCCCTAGTTTGTTCATGAGAAGGTCAAGCAAGACAGTATCAAAAGATTTATTAAAGTCAAGATATATCACTTCTACCACTTCCCTGCTGTCCACAAGACTTGTTTCCCAGTCAAAGAAAGCTATTAGGTTGGCTTCATATGGTTTGTTCTTGACATATCTATGCTGACTGTTATTTATTACCTTCTTATCTTCTAGGTGTCTGTAAATTGGTTAATTTGCTGCATTATCTTTACAGGTACTGAAGTTAAGATGACAGGTCTGTAATTCCTTGGGTTGTCCTTATTCCCCTTTTTATACATTGGTACTATATTTGCCCTTTTCCAGTCCTCTGGAATCTCACCTGTCTTTGACGACTTTTTGAAGATAATCGCTCAATGGTTCAGATATTTCCTCATTCCTTGAGTGTTCTAGGTTGTATTTCATCAGGCCCTGGTGACTTGAAAACATCTAACTTGTCCAATTATTTTTTAACTTGCTCTTTTATTTTAGCCTCTGATCCTACCTCATTTTCACTGGCATTTACTAAGTTAGAAGTCCAGTTGCTACTTAATATTTTGGTGACCATGAAAGGGTTCTGGCTATGTATGATTCACCCTTTATTACTCAGAGAAAGGTTATTTGTAAAATAGAATGTTATCACAAAAGAATTCAAGAACCAGAGGAAAATGTTGCATGTTTTAGAAAAAACTTTGCATAAATTGGCTGAAAACTGATTACTGGAATTGAAAAACGTGAAAATATCAGAGACAGACTGGTTATTAGGTTAACAGATAAAAACCATTCACAGAAGCTACAATTAGAGAGATTTAACCCTTGCCACAGCTATACAGCTAACAAGGCAGTCAGAATTAGTCAAGATACAGAACAAAAGGCAGGATGAACTTGAAAAGCCTAAAACTAATTTGGAAGTTATCAGAAACTGGTGTTAAAAGTCATCATAAAACCCCTGTGGCAAGGAGAGAGAACTCTCAGGCTAAGAGGGACAAATTCTTGCCTACATGCACAAGGTGTGGAAAAAGTCACATCCCAAGAGATGGTGCACCTCTAGCCAGTGACGCACGGTGTAATGATTGCACAGATGAACATTTTGCAGTTGTTTGCCACAGCAAAAAAGTCAGTGAATTGATTCATATTACAGAGAATCAAAAAGGATTGTTTCTTGTGATGACACAGAATCCGCCTGGAGAGTGAAACTGATATTTATGGCAAGACTATTCACTTTAAAATTCATGCAGGAGCTGATGGTAGAGCCATCTCAGAAGGGACTTACAATCACCTTCAACTCTCCTTTTGTTTCAGAGTAGCAGCCATGTTAGTCTCTATACGCAAAAAGAAAAAGGAGTACTTGTGGCACCTTAGAGACTAACGAATTTGAGCATAAGCTTTCATGAGCTGTAGCTCACTTCATCGGATGTATTCGGTGGGAAAACAAACAAACAGTGGGGAGATTTATATACACAGAGAACATGAAACAATGGGTGTTACCATACACAATGTAAGGAGAGTGATCACTTAAGGTGAGCTAATTCCAGCAGGAGAGCTGGGGGGGGGGGGCAGAACTTTTGTAGTGATAATCAAGGTGGGCCATTTCCAGCAGTTAACAAGAACGTCTGAGGAACAGTGTGTGGGGGGTGGAAATAAACATGAGAAAATAGTTTTACTTTGTGTAATAACCCATCCACTCCCAGTCTCTATTCAAGCCTAAGTTAATTGTATCCAGTTTGCAAATTAATTCCAATTCAGCAGTCTCTTGGTGGAGTCTGTTTGAGGTTTTTTGTTGAAGAATTGCCACTTTTGGGTCAGTAATCGAGTGACCAAAGAGATTGAAGTGTTCTCCGACTGGTTATAATTCTTGATGTCTGATTTGTGTCCATTTATTCTATTATGTAGAGACTGTCCAGTTTGACCAATGTACATGGCAGAGGGGCATTGCTGGCACATGATGGCATATATCACATTGGTGCATGTGCAGGTGAACAAGCCTCTGATAGTGTGGCTGATGTGATTAGGCCCTATGATGGTGTTCCCTGAATAGATATGTGGGCACAGTTGGCAATGGGTTTTGTTGCAAGGATAGGTTCCTCAGTTAGTGGTTCAGTTGTGTGGTGTGTGGTTGCTGGTGAGTATTTGCTTCAGGTTGGGGGGCTGTCTGTAAGCAAGGACTGGCCTGTCTCCCAAGATTTGTGAGTGATGGGTTGTCCTTCAGGATAGATTGTAGATCCTTGATGCGTTGGAGAGGTTTTAGTTGGTGGCTGAAGGTGATGGCTAGTGGCGTTCTGTTTCTCTTTGTTGGGCCTGTCCTGTAGTAGGTGACTTCTGGGTACTCTTCTGGCTCTCAATCTGTTTCTTCACTTCAGCAGGTGGGTACTGTAGTTGTAAGAATGCTTGATAGAGATCTTGTTGGTGTTTGTCTGTCTGAGGGGTTGGAGCAAATGCGGTTGTATCGTAGAGCTTGGCTGTAGACAATGGATCGTGTGGTGTGGTCTGGGTGAAAGTTGGAGGCATGTAGGTAGGAATAGTGGTCAGTAGGTTTCCGGTATAGGGTGGTGTTTATGTGACCTTCGCTTTTTTGTACTGTAGTGTCCAGGAAGTGGATCTCTTTTGTGGACTGGTCCAGGCTGAGGTTGATGGTGGGGTGGAAATTGTTGAAATCATGGTGGAATTCCTCAAGGGCTTCTTTTCCATGGGTCCAGATGATGAAGATGTCATCAATGTAGCGCAAGTAGAGTAGGGGCATTAGGGGACGAGAGCTGAGGAAGCGTTGTTCTATGTCAGCCATAAAAATATTGGCATATTGTAGGGCCATGTGGGTACCCATAGCAGTGCTGGTGATTTGAAGGTATACATTGTCCCCAGATGTGAAATAGTTATGGGTGAGGACAAAGTCACAAAGTTCAGCCACCAGGTTTGCCGTGACATTATCGGGGATACTGTTCCTGACAGCTTGTAGTCCATCTTTGTGTGGAATGTTGGTGTAGAGGGCTTCTACGTCCATAGTGGCCAGGATGGTGTTTTGAGGAAGATCACCGATGGATTGTAGTTTCCTCAGGAAGTCAGTGGTGTCTCGAAGGTAGCTGGGAGTGCTGGTAGCGTAGGGCCTGAGGAGGGAGTCTACATAGCCAGACAATCCTGCTGTCAGGGTGCCAATGCCTGAGATGATGGGGTATCCAGGATTTCGAAGTTTATGGATCTTCTGTAGCAGATAGGCAACAAAAGGATGTTCAAAAGGGTATTCTGACATAGCTCTGACTAGCCCTGGAGGCATTCTAAATTGCATAAGCCAGTTCATCACAGAAAAAAAAAATGTACAAAGACTAAAGCTATGCATTCAGAATGTGTGTGATCAAAGGATCAAAGACCAACAACTTTCTCAGCTGCAGCATAGCAGCCACAATGAGCTTAGAGAAAAGGTAGAAGAACTTGAAGGTTTTGTTGATATTGGACTTTTGAAGAGATTTAGTACTAATTGTTTTAAGACAATGCTGAACCATACAGTGTACAAACACCTCTACCAGAGAGACCTTGGAAGAGATTAGGTGCAGATTTATGTGAATTCAGAGGACATCATTGGTCATAATGCACTTTTCCCCCCAGGTATATAGATATAATGTACTTGAAAAACATAACATGTTGCAGTGTTATTAAGAAACTGAAGTGCACTTTTGCTCACTTCGGTATTGCAGAGCAACTAGTGATGGATAACAGACCACAACTGAGTGCAGCAGGATTTAAGTCATTCCAAACAAAATATGATTTTGATCATATTATTAGCAACCCACAATATCCACAAGTGAATGGAGAGGTTGAGAGACCAGTACAGACTGCCAAGAAAATCCCTGCATTATGAAGATCCATTCCTTGCTCTTCTGAGTTATAGACAGACACCAAGAACAACTACTGGATATAGTTGTGTGGTCATCAATATAGTCATCACAACTCCTGTTGGCAAGACAACTCAGATTATTTTCCCAAAGTTGGAACAGTAATTCTATCTCCAAAATGGCCAGACATGAAGAGAGTAACCAAATCAGATAAGAAGGCTAAAAGAGCTTATGAACAATTTTACAACAGATACCACTCAGTCAGAAAACTACCAGGTCTAGAATCTGGTGACTGTGTTCATGTCTAACTGGATAAAGAAAAGGAGGGGGCAACTCCAGCTGTCATGAAGAAAAAGAATTCAGCACCCAATCACGTGGCTGAGACCAACAGGGTTTAGTTCAACAGCAACCATTGACATTTAGTTTGTTCCTCAGAAAGAACAGTGAAAACTATACAAATTACAAGTGCAGAACATGACAATGACTCAAGGATTCCAAACTGACCAAGCCAGCCATTGCAACTAATAGGCAGCCAGGTGACCAAGTTGTTATGCATTCAAATTGTGTAATTAGAAAACCAGTATGTGTCAGACACTTAACAGACCGATATGTACTGAACTTAAAAAAGAGTTTGTCAAGGTTCCTCCCCCACTCTGAACTCTAGGGTACAGATGTGGGGACCTGCATGAAAAAACCCCCTAAGCTTATCTTTACCAGCTTAGGTCAAAACTTCCCCAAGGTACAAAATATTACACCCGTTATCCTTGGAATGGCCGCTACCACCACCAAACTAATACTGGTTACTGGGGAAGAGCTGTTTGGACGCATCTCTCCCCCCAAAATACTTCCCAAAACCTTGCACCCCACTTCCTGGACAAGGTTTGGTAAAAAGCCTCACCAATTTGCCTAGGTGACTACAGACCCAGACCCTTGGATCTTAAGAACAAGGGACAATCCTCCCAACACTTGCACCCCCCCTTTCCTGGGAAATGTTGGATAAAAAGCCTCACCAATTTGCATAGGTGACCACAGACCCAAACCCTTGGATCTGAGAACAATGAAAAAGCATTCAGTTTTTACAAGAAGACTTTTAATAAAAAATAGAAGTAAATAGAAATAAAGAAATCCCCCCTGTAAAATCAGGATGGTAGATATCTTACAGGGTAATTAGATTCAAAAACATAGAGAACCCCTCTAGGCAAAACCTTAAGTTACAAAAAAGATACACAGACAGAAATAGTTATTCTATTCAGCACAATTCTTTTCTCAGCCATTTAAAGGAATCATAATCTAACACATACCTAGCTAGATTACTTACTAAAAGTTCTAAGACTCCATTCCTGGTCTGTCTCTGGCAAGAGCAGCATACAGACAGACACAGACCTTCTGTTTCTCTCCCTCCTCCCAGCTTTTGAAAGTATCTTGTCTCCTCATTGGTCATTTTGGTCAGGTGCCAGCGAGGTTACCTTTAGCTTCTTAACCCTTTACAGGTGAGAGGAGCTTTCCCCTGGCCAGGAGGGATTTCAAAGGGGTTTACCCTTCCCTTTATATTTATGACAGAGTTCAATAAAAGATATTATCTCACCCTTGTCTCTCTAATATGCTGGGACCAACATGGCTACAACAACACTGCATACCATAAAGAGCAAAGTAAAAATAAGAAAAATCAAAACCTAGCTGGGAAGGAAAAAAAAATAAAGTCAGAAAAAATGAAAAAGTGTAAGGTCATATTATTCTGTGCATACACCATTGCCATGCAGAGGGGAAAAAACTCTTCAAGCTTCCTCTTGCAGTCTCTCTTATCCATTCTTCCACTGGGGAGAGGCATTTGTCTTCAAGGAAGAGGCAGAAAATTTGACCTCTATAACCACTGATGCTTCCAAGAGCTGGAGAGACACAGTACACCGTGGCAGTAGGTACCAAACCTCTTCACTGGAAAAGATACAGATGAGTTTTGAGCCAAATCCTGGACAGCAGGCTCCTGCTGGGATTGTGTTGCCAGGACCTGCCCTCATATCTGCTGGATGTGCTCCATAACCTATACAGATGATGTTTTCTTGTGTTATATAGAAATGTGTAGAAACGTAAGTACACCCAAATACCTATTTCCTAAGAATAGGCTTGACAATAGCCAAGAAAGTCCTGATAAAACATGAGTAAAGTGAAGTGAGACAATTCAGAGGCAAGTTACAGATAGGTACAGGCATAACCCCAGGTCATGTTGTAAACATCTATTGGTTCTAATGTGCTTTTTTAAAGCATTTTACATAAAATGTTAATGTTCTGTAAATGCTATCTATATTGATAGTTATTGGTATGGCATTTACACAAATGTTAATTAAGATGAGGCTTAAATAGCCTTTGAGAAAGTAGGCAATAGTTAATCATGGTAGCAGAAATATTGATATAGTAAAAGGTAGATTTATTGTTAATTAAGTAAGTATTATTACAACTGATTTTAAAAAGGGTAGCACACTAATTTTAGATTAGGCACACCCATCTACTATTAGAGAAAGGGTTATACCCATTCTTCTCATCTAGGGACTGAGCATATTGTAATTCCTGTTTGCTCTAACTATTTTATTATAAATAAAGTATTTATTTTGTCACTTGTCATTCATAGTCCTCCACTAAATTTAAACATGTGTGACTGCCCTGGAGGCTTGAACCTAAAACAATTCAGTTATTTTCAAACTAAGGATTAAAACCTATTAATTGGGAATATGTAAAACAAAGGTTACAGCTCATGGATGTGAGTTTTTAAAATCACAAGCTCTAGAATATACCATACACAGAATGACCTGATACATGAATAATCACAATGTAGGGGGAAAGATGGACAAGTTAATGCTGACGAGTTCCCCACAAGCATCCTAAACCTTGCAGAAACTCCATACTGGGGTCTTCTGAATGATGGAAGCATGCATATTGATAGCATTACTGATGCCATGATGTTAACACTTCCTCTTCTGCCTTGCTGAGACATGGATCCACCCTCCATACTCTCTACTCACAGAAGTGGAGAGCATGAAAAAGCCTTTTGTACTGAGGGTGTTTCAGTATCATAGTAATATTCTTATCAGTCGGGTCTTTTGTGGAACATTTTCCCCTAGTGAAACAATCTGGACATACTAGCCACTAACCGAAAGCTCATGATCTGTAGATGACAAAAGTTATCTTTAGCTAACATGTGAATAGGCCCCGAATGGGGAATCAAGAAATATGCATTCTATTCCCAGCTGTTCCACTGACCTGCTGTGTGACCCTGGGAAAGTCACTTCCTCTCTATTCCCCCCAGGGGGGCATGTAGGAATTTGGGGGGGGGGCATATAGTAGGGCCCATCCAGCCCCTGTTGGGGGCTGGGAAGGGAAGGCCATCCTTCTGCAGTTCTGCTCCACCACCTGTTCCACCCCCAGCCCAGCTCTGCCTTCATTCCCTCTCGACCCCCAGGCCAGCTCCACCTCTAGCCCCTGCTCCTCCCCCAGCTCCTCCTTCAGCCCCAGCTCTTCTGATGAGCCCACTGTGCAGCAATGGAGAGGGGGCACAGACAGATACCACTGTGGGGGGGAACAGCTGGAAAATTTTGGCACCACTGGGGTAATTAATTGGGCACTGGGTGTGAAATTTAGCCCAGTGTCTTACTTTCATTGAATTTGGAAGTTTTTCCTCGATCCATAAAGAGCATTTGATATTCCTCAAGCACATAGATTAAGTTCTTTGGAACTCTTCCAGATTTCTATTTGGCCTTTTATTAGGTATATTTTGCAAGTACCCCTTTGTGAGAATATGATATCTTGTTGAATCTCATTTCTTGCTGTATGGCTTTGTGGTTCATTCCTCCAGGGATAATCCTTGGTTGTTTTTCTGTGTAACATTTTGAACTTCAGTAATTTTATCTTTGTGTTGAATAGTATTCACCATTGTTTAAGCTCCTTTGAGTAAAATCATTTTGTCTTTAATGCCAGAGGATATTTCCCCATCTGGTTACACATGTTCTTTGGTCTACAGACTATCCTATGTGCACTTCCCTTTTCTGAAAGTTAGAATATTAATAGGCATTAAACTCACATATCACATATTTGACTCGTGAAATCAGGCAGCTTATGCAGAAATAAGAATTCCTTTGAGATCTTCATTCAAAATAATTTACTTCAGTCATCGGCTTGACCATGCTGCTCCCGTTTATGTCAATGGCAAACAATCCATTTGATGTCAACGTTGCAGTATCAGGCCTGAGGACAGGTAACAATTTTTAAAAAATGTAAACATCATAACACAAACATTCATCAATGACTACGTATAAGTATAACTAAGGACAGACTTTCATATTTGTGCTGCCACTCTGAGATGTGCTACATCAACAGTACTCACTGTTGAATGTATTGGGGACTTATATCCATTTCATAGCTGTCTTTCATTCTATGAGTGTATATTTTTTGGATCTTGATATAAACATTGTTTTGAGTAGTGCTAGGTTTATTTGCCCCAGTGGCTTATCCCTTAAAGTTAAGTTATTGCAAATAAAAGCAGTCATCATACAGATAAAAAAAATGCCATAAGGCTGAAGTCATACTTTTTATAATGCTTCATTTTTATTGCAGAACAAAAGTGCAGAAGTATCTCACTCTGTGGATTCAAATCTCCTCACAATCTGACTCTTTCAAAGACAACTAGCAAGTAACAATGTCAGGTTAAAATAGAATGAATCGGTCTCAATTTATACTTAGAGTCATTAAGTGCAGAGCCTACAATTGGCATATCAGCTTAATACCATCATTTTTAGTGGATAAACTGACCAGCCACACTAGTCACACTTAATGACTGAAAAAGTGAAGTTATCAAACAAAATATACCTCAAGCTCCCATGACATGTTTTCCATATTGTAAAACAAATATTTTAAAATCATGAAATTTTGCAGGGCAGCAAGTATTTCCTGATCATGCCTGTCATAATTAATTGCTATATACGGCAAAATCTTGACCCTTTTGAATTGAACTCCCATTGACTTCAGTGTCGCCAGGATTTCACTGACAGGGCCAAATCCTAATCCCATCGTAATCAATGGATCAAATTCATACTTGGCATTAGCAGAAACAAATCAATTGGCTTTCCTTTGATGGACAAAACTTCATTCGGCTTTTAGGCATTTTGCAATTAATTTATGGGGAGTGGACTGGGTCCTTATAGCACTCCTGTGGAGAATGAGGGAGATATCTGTCTAATTTTTTATAAATATTGGGCATACCTCAGTTTACCATCTTGATATTATTGGGTCTGTCTACATGACATTAAATCAAGAGAAGGAAGAACAGGTGGGAAACGAAATAATGGCCAAAGACAAGACATCTTTGGGTAGATAACTTCAAGTGTGTTAAGAGAACGATGGCTCAGTCATTAATTGGGAAGAGGCTATTTCTAGGCACCAGCCAAAAGTTACATAGCTTGTTTGCCAAGCTGAATGCCTGTAGCTGAAGAGTTACAAATCACTTTCTAGAAGGCTTGAGGTGTTCAGTTGTGGGGGGGAGGGGGTTGTTTGCAGAGAACAGAACAGACTGAGGCACAGGCTCTGTTTGAAGGGTCTGGAGTAGTTAGTCTTATCCAAGGCTGGAGAAAAATGATAAACTTTAGGCAAGACCCTGGCATGTAGAATTTTTGTTGTTCTAATCCTTTTCTTTTAGTGCTATGTATATTTGGGTCTATGTAGTTGTTTTGAATCACTTTAATCAGCTACTGGTCAGAGGGCCCAGAAGAAAGTTTCTTGCCGATGCCAAATACAACTGGGCCTGTTGACTTATCGCAATTGATAAACAAGAGTCTCTTGCCCAAAGACCAATCTCAGAGTGGTAGGGACCACATGGTTCCACCAGAGGAGGGTGATGGTAGTGAAACGTGTCACCTGAGTGCAGTCAAGAGGAACTGTAAAGGGGTCTAAGGCACAGCTCACCGTGTAAGCATAACATCCAAACTGAAAACTTTCCTAAGGGGAGTTAATATCCAAAGTGTGTTTCATTGGAGTCTAGCTAATTCCCCAAAACATTACTACGTTTTCTTTAATAAAAATCTACATCTTTAGAAAAACCCAAATATTACAATGTCTGGGAATAGACAGTTAAAAAATCCATGAGAGATCATACTGAGAGATCATAGAATTATAGAAATGTAGGGCTAGAAGGGACTTCAAGAAGACATCTAGTCTATTTCTCTGTACTGCGGCAAGGTTAAGTATACCACATATTAGAATTCAACCAAGTCACTGCATTAACACCCATACTCGTGAAGATTGCCATGGGATTTTTAATACCAACAAGAGTTCAGGACTTCTGTTTTGTCATTTGAAAACTGTGCAGTTACCGTATAGCTTCATTTTAAATTCAACATATGGGAAAGATTACTTGCACATCTTCTGTATTATTTGCAAAGCCTTATATTTTCTTTCAATTTAAACAGTCTTATGAATGACACCAGCCAACTATATGTATCGTTTCTTAATGTATACTGAATACAAACATCAGAGTTAAGCATGTTATGTAGTCTCAGAGATTACAGTAAAAAATGTTAAAATAAAAACAAAAAATGGAGTCCTCAGCAGAGGCAGTGCTAGCCCACTGGGGGCCCTCAACAGGAATATTCCCCCACACACAACACATACCAAAAAAATTGAATAGGGGGCCCTGCTTGAGCGGCTCAGGGCCCGAAGCAATTGTTTAGTCAGCTTGTGCCTAGTGCTGGCTCTAGTCCTCACCTTAAGGTGTTCCTTCAGTCTAGGTCTTTTTTTCTTTCCACTGAAATATTTCAGAGTGACATTAGTTAGCAGCACACATACCCTCCCTCACTCCCCCAAACATTAAATTAGAAACAGAAGGGCACCTCTTCCAAACATTCAAAGACCAACAAACTTGCTTGATTCTCCTCAGACTTTTACTGGTCTAAATCAGGAGTACCTCTGATGGAGTCAGTGAGATTACACTACATAGAAGTATGTGAGAGGAGGATGAGGATCCCTATTCTGATGTCATTTGGAGCTTGTTTTAGCTATTTCTTTAAAGTATGGGAAAAGAAGGTGTTAATAGCTGCTTGGATATCATGACGCACATGTTTGTTTTGTGGAAAATACAAGTTGTATTTATGTTTGTGAAGTAGGCTCCTAATTGTAACAATATCCTACAGCCAGATTCCTTAGTAGATGAAGCTCCATTTACTTCAATGGAGATAAGCCAATTTGAACCAAATGAGAATCTGGTGCTTAATTTTCATCCAAATGAATTTCATTCTGTGATGCTTTAGGGATCATCCAAACCACTAAGCAACTCTGGGTACCTTAAATACTATGCTGCTGTGTCTCACAGCCCTGAAACCAACAGACAGCAGACAAGCATGCAGGTCACACCCTGGTTTCCAGTAACCATCCAGGTTTCAGAGTAACAGCCGTGTTAGTCTGTCTTCGCAAAAAGAAAAGGAGTACTTTTGGCACCTTAGAGACTAACCAATTTATTTGAGCATGAGCTTTCGTGAGCTACAGCTCACTTCATCGGATGCATACCGTGGAAACTGCAGAAGACATTATATACACACAGAGACCATGAAACAATACCTCCTCCCACCCCACTGTCCTGCTGGTAATAGCTTATCTAAAGTGATCATCAAGTTGGGCCATTTCCAGCACAAATCCAGGTTTTCTCACCCTCCGCCCACCCCCCCCCCCACAAACTCACTCTCCTGCTGGTAATAGCCCATCCAAAGTGACCACTCTCTTCACAATGTGCGTGATAATCAAGGTGGGCCATTTCCTGCACAAATCCAGGTTCTCTCACTCCCTCACCCCCCTCCAAAAACCACACACACAAACTCACTCTCCTGCTGGTAATAGCTTATCCAAAGTGACCACTCTCCCAACAATGTGCATGATAATCAAGGTGGGCCATTTCCAGCACAAATCCAGGTTCTCTCACCCCCCCCCACACCATCCAGTTACTTTTTTCAGGATGACACCAACATGCACCCAGTCCATATTTCCCACCAATAATCTGCCCTGTGATGTTCTGCATTCTTCTGGAATGCTCCCAGACATTGTTAAACTTGTTGCTTCTTTAAAAAGACAATAAACTGCATCTCGTTACATTTAACTGGAGTTTGACAAACTCTTATTTCAATCAAAGAACTGAATTGGTTTATGGCAAAAGTAAACCAAGTTTATTTAACAAAAAGGCAAAGGTTAAAGTTATTCCAAGTACAAGGAATACAAATAAAAGGGTTACAAGTAAACAAAGGTGAAAATATGCTTCTAGGACTAAAAAATAATTTCAGCAAATTACAATCTTTGCCTAAGCAGGTTACTCACCTAAAGGCAGCTCCCAGAGATTTCAGTCCTCTTGTCTGAAGGATCCAGTGTTCTATAATTTGAAGACCTCTGTCCCCTTCCACCCCTCAAGAGATAGATACAAAGATGGTTCCCTGTTTCTGTTTATATCTCTGAAAGTTCACTGACTCTTCTACAGGAGGCAGGAAAGCTTCCTGCTGTTCTTCCCCTCCTGTTGCCTTGCCTTCCCTTCCCCCTGCTGATTCAGATGTAAATAGGGCTTTCACCAATTGATTCCATAATGATTAATTTACAATGAAGACAGGTAGATTCCCTCCTGTCTGGAAGAAAACCTGTTTCTCCATGTTTAGTCACAGACTTTAAATGCCTCATTCAGTGTTAATGCATACATTTCACAATAGTATTATGACAGTCTGTGACTCACTGTTTATTAAGAGGCCTTTCTTGATATTTTTATAATATAGTAATTGTGTACAATTAGTTGACTCAATTCTTTATTATTTGAGGTTCAGATGCCTGTTTTTATAGGCCTATAAACATTTAAAATGTATTCTCAAAGTTATTTTTCTCCTTCTGGGAAGAGATGCCCTGTAGTCTGGTGAAGACTTCATTCTGGTTCCTCCCCTTGTTAGTTTGATGGCTTTTTAAAAACCTTTCATATAAATGCATTTCCAATGTTTATCAATTTACCTTGGAGACACATTCAAGCAGACAGAACCACATTCTTTTGTCCAGGGTTGGGTACCTTATGTCCTTCCTGGAGTGCATTTTAAATATATAATTTCAGCACACATCTATAATTCTTTGTACACAGCCGTGTGATGAGTTTTCCAATCATATATTACATGCCACCTTTTGTGTTTATATATATGTGGGGGGAGGGAGGGGACAGGACTACACTGTAAAAATGAAAATATTAGAGGCACCATGGGTCTGATTCTCCAGTTCCTCACCCTGTACCTTGTGTAGTCATTTATATCTGTGCAAAGTTTGTGTTAGACACTACCATTGGTGTTGGTGGAGAATTCTGACTGGGTGCTTTTTTATACACACTTAGCACAGTTGCAGAGGACTACAAGAGTTACAAAGCAGTAGACAAGCAGGCCCAACATTTCCTAATTATTGTTTGATATCCATTTCTTCTGTACATAATAACAAACAGTACAGACATTAAAATTCCTGTACCCTCATGAATAGAAATTTTGTTCTGTGACCACTTTCCCTGTATTAAAGGGTCTATGATCTTGTACTCAGTGGAAGGGACTGTGTTTTCTCATTCCCATTCTCAATGGGCTCCTACTGAAGAGTTTGGATTATGCTCACAAGTGTGGACTTTCAATTGTCTAGTTTTGTTTCAGCATCATTTACACCATGTCACATGGTATATCTCAACATGTGGATCATGCAGACAGGAGTGTAAGGAGTGCATTCTTTCATTTCTAAATGTTCACCACTGTGTGGCTGTGTGAATGGGTCTGATTCCACTGATGAGCACTGCATAGCTCTTCTGCAATAAAAAAAAGTCCTTTCAAATGTAAGTTTCAGCCTCAGGCTTTTTATTTTCCTGTATGCAAGGACTGTCCTTTGTAGTAATGCTTCCCCACTTGGGACTGTGTGGCTAGGTCAGCTTTATAATGTTTGTTAAAAAGCAAGTGGTATGGTGTTCAAATATAAAATGGATTGAAAAGGGTGGGGTCTGACTGACAGGCAAGGTTTAAGTTAATTGAATGCTCACAAACAGTGCTGGAATGACACCTTTGGAAGATAAAGTCATGCTCAAGAGGAAAACTACTGCATTTGGCAGAAGCAGCACAAAATTTCACACGCTGCTGCAGCCAATGTGCCTCCAACCTGGCATGCAGGGACAATCTCTAGAGGCGGGAGGATTGTTCAGTTTCCATGCCAGTTCAGTCAGTGGCTTCTGAGAATGCTGAAATCAGCATGTCACAATATGTTCACCGCATTGTGTGGACTGGATATGTTCCTTTTTAGGCTAGGATATTATTTAAAAGTAATTTTACTGGTTACTTTTCTTACTGTCACAATCTTTACTTGATTTGGGATTTTGTTGCCAAGGACTCTTTCACTTGATATATACCAAATGAAAACATTTTTAACATGTATTAAAAGACACAAAAGATAAAAATTTCAAGTAAATCCTTATTTTAACTATCCACTTTGACCAAGATCATGCCAGTGGCAGAAGGCCAGGGGCTCACTGGTATCAGATAATGAGTTTCAGCTTGCCCGATGAATTCATTGTACTCCAACCCATTGTGGTTGTAATCTATATCTAAAGGGTGTCATGTAAGATCTCTAGAAAACTAATAACTCACTGATCATTAATATTCTTACACAGTATATGTGCAGGGTGTGTACAAAAAGTTATGAATATGCTTTGGAATAAGATTTAGAATATGTTTGGCAAGCAATTCATAAACATTCTGCCTTAGACAAAGAAGTACATATTTGATTCTCTGACCAGACCAGTCTTCATGCAAAGACGATGAAGGTCTATTTTTATATATTAGGTAAACAAAGTTAAGATGCCAACAAGTGGGGGAGGAGACAGCATGGTGTCTAAACCCTGCAGGAGAGAGAATCTTGGTTTAGGTTTTACTTTTCAAAGAATACATTGCAAAAGTTTACTAGTCTATAAAGCCAGAGGTGGTGGGGAGGAGAAGGGGAGTTAACCTCACATGAGCAATCAAATCAACTGATTGTATACAATATTACTTTAATATAAAATTGTATTGTGCATGGTCTGTTATGAAAGCCTTGATATGCTGCTGATTAATATAATTGTGAATTGTATATATTAACACTATGGAAAGAATTATGAATACTCAGTGATATGCTTTACAGTCTGTGATGCAAACAAAGGGAGAAACAGATGTTTCCCAGATTGGAGGTAATGTCACAGATAACTACCTGCCTCCAAAGAAATTGAGCAAGGTATGACCAAAACCAGTGGAGACTCCATTTACATAGAAATTAGCACACTAGAGGAAGGAAGAATAGCATGAGGTCATCCTGCCTTTTGAAGCAAGGTTAATGAACTTTGTGAAAAATGAAAAGGAGTACTTGTGGCACCTTAGAGACTAACCAATTTATTTGAGCATAAGCTTTTGTGAGCTACAGCTCACTTCATCGGATGCATACTGTGGAAAGGATAGAAGATCTTTTTATACACAAAGCATAAAAAATGGGTGTTTACCACTACAAAAGGTTTTCTCTTCCCCCCCTTCCCCCCCACACCATACTCTCCTGCTGGTAATAGCTTATCTAAAGTGATCACTCTCCTTACAATGTGTATGATAATCAAGGTGGGGCATTTCCAGCACAAATCCAGGGTTTAATAAGAATGTCTTAGGCCGGGTGGATAGGAAAAAAACAAGGGGAAATAGGCTTGAATAGAGACTGGGGGTGGCTAAGTCATTATGCAAGGTAACCTATTTCCCCTTGTTTTTTCCTACCCCTCCCCCCCCAGATGTTCTTTTTAAACCCTGGATTTGTGCTGGAAATGCCCCACCTTGATTATCATACACATTGTAAGGAGAGTGATCTCTTTAGATAAGCTATTACCAGCAGGAGAGTGGGGTGGGGGGAGAGAAAACCTTTTGTAGTGGTAAACACCCATTTTTTCATGCTTTGTGTGTATAAAAAGTTCTATACTTTCCACAGTATGCATCCGATGAAGTGAGCTGTAGCTCATGAAAACCTATGCTCAAATAAATTGGTTAGTCTCTCAGGTGCCACAAGTACTCCTTTTCATTTTGCGAATACAGATTAACACGGCTGCTACTCTGAAATTTGTGAAAAATGCTGTTAATAGTTTTACTGGATTGTAAAGGGAGAGTCAGACAATTGTTATCCATGGCTTGACAGATGCAAGGAAACAGTTCTTGCAACCTGAGAAAGATGGGTCATTTGAGCAAGGGGGTGGGTCGGGTTTGAAATCTGTAGGAACTGAATATATGCGACAAAAACATCTTGAACAAAGCCTGTACCTTGCTAGGGTTAAGTTTTAGACTTTTAGATGTGAGTTTTCACTTTTATTTGCTTGCTACCCTTTCTAACTGTTCCTTTTAGTTGGCATCACTTAACTTATGTCCTATTGTTAAAAGATGTGTTATTTTTTCTATAAACCAGATCAATGCTACGTTTAAAGGGAAGGGTGCATTTATTCTAGTGAAGTTATTGGTCTATAAGGTGCTTTTTTGTGTCTTTAGAGGAACAAAGCTTATTTCTCTGAACGGTCCAGGCAAGGGCTAGAGTTCACAGAGCACAGGGTTTTGGGGAAATGGGAGTGTGTTGGAGTCACCCTACAAGTAGTAGCAAAGGCTGGTGGAAGCCACAATGGGTCTGTGAGATTTTAGACAGGCTGCTGGCATCAGAGCTGCTGAACCAGGGCTGACTAGCACACAGATACTCAGGGTGTGATCTGCATGCTTGTAGGCTAGTTGTAAGCAACCCAACTGGAGAGCTACAGCAGCAAAGCTTTGTGAGGCACCTAGAGTTTCAGGGAAAGTCATGACGCTGCCCCTTACTGATCTGGATTGAACCCTGTGACACCTATTTGCCCTGATTTGCTTAGGGCTTGCTGGGGCTAGACACATGACCATTATTAATTTTGCAGGTACGAGCGCTCGCAGCTCCCAGTGGCCACAGTTCACCATTCCCAGCCAATGGGAACTACGGGAAGTGTTGCCTGGCCTGTGCTCCTTCCCACAACTCCCATGGGCCAGGAACTGTGAACCGTGGTCACTGGAACCTGCGAGCGGCCCTCCCTTTGGATGCTCAGTTAAACAAAGCATCTTGCGGCCTGCCAGGGGCTTACTCTGAACAAGCTGCAAACCAAATTTGGGAACCCCTGCTTTAAGATAAGCAACTTGTTGGGAGCACAACCGGCCTTTTGCGGGGCTTGTTTCAACCCAGTTTCCTGATTTTTTTGTAATACCCTATTTAATACTTTAATTTTATTTATTTATTGTTTGACTGTAAAATCTCACTTTTATTCGGGCATTTCATTCCACATCTTGACTACATGAACATGACAAATAGGGCTATTATTTCAGCCCTTGGGAAACCTGGAAAAACATAACTGCTTCCCTTGAAAGGTAAAGCAAATTTGGTAATAGCTGTCATGGTGCAAAGGGATATGAAAGAAAGCACTGGCTAAATTCAAAATAGAAAGCCACTGAGCCCCTCCTACAATGGAGGCCATCACCTCCTGATACTTAACCACAATGGAGGCCATCAGTGGTTTATCCAATTAAGGGAGCAAAAATCCACTACCAGCCGTCAAATCTTGCCTTTACTTTTAAGGACTGGCCAGAAGGCAGCGTTATTGGGCTTGACTGTTCCATTAAAACCCCTGGCTTAAAAGTCCATCAATTGGTTTTTTTAGGCTGACTTTTGCCTTCTCTGGTTACCTATACTGCTTCTGGGGTGGGGGGTTCAGGGTCTATAACTGGGATTTTTGCTTTAGTTATACCACATTTTATTGTATTTTTGACCCACACTGTTTTTTTTTTTTGCAATTGTGAGAACTTCTGGGGGGCTACATGGGCCACTCCAGTTCTTCAGAAGCTTTAGCCCATAGCTTCCTGAAATCTCCACTGGCTTTAGGGTGTGCCAGGAGGAATTTTTCATAGGACCCTGTTAACAAAATTAACAAACCTTTTTATTTTTTTAATACATTGAGTATTTCTAAAAATGTAATAAGCCAAATTCCAAATTGCTTTTTTTTTTTTTTTTTTTAAGATTTGATATGGAGTATTCCTGAAAAAGGGAACAACACTTTGTGCCTTATTAAACCTTTGTAAGGTTTTAACTTTAGCCGGAGATTCAAATGTGTTTTTATTCTGGATCCTTATCAAGGAATATGTGGAACCTATAGTTAACCAAAAATTGTCCTAACATCCTTCTTTTAAACTCCACAGAAACAGTGAACTTCCTCAACCCATCCTTGTGCAAATCAGGAGACCTAGGGGGTGCCTGGCCTCCATAAGGGAGGAAATGGCAGGTGTACTCTGGGTTTCCCCTTCATGCTCAGCCAGCCTTAACAAGATTTTCAGGGTGGACAAGTCTTAGGAGCAGTCTTCAAGTTTTAACCTACCAGGGACTAGGGGCTCTGCCCTGACTTTTGTAGGACATGCTTTTTTTTTTTTTTTTAAGCCCTTGCATTTTTTAAGTTTTATTTGTGAGGGCTATTGCTTTAAATGAGTTTGCTTCATGCAAAGCCACAAAATCTTCATGGCCATGGAAATAAATGGCAATGGGCCTGACTTTTTAAAAAATAATTTACTGCTTTTTGTAAAACTGCTTCCAAGCAGGATTAGTAGCAACATTTTATTGCTTGGCAACCATATTTTCAAGGACAGTAAAATACTTTCAGTAAAGTAAATGTAACTGTGGCTTTAATACTTAACTTTTAAAATAAAAACACACAAGAAAAATGGCAGGGGGGGACAGCAAGGGAGAAGAGGAGGACGGGAGCAGAAAAAGGGGAGGGGGAGAGAAGAGGGGAAAGAGAAGAAATTAAGAGGGAAGGGAAACTTAAGCCAAGAAAAATTAGAGAGCAGCAAGAAATCTAGAAGAGGGGCTCCTTGGGTTAAAGCATCTAGGAACCCATACCCCTAGGCCTTATCCTGGCTCTGAGAGGAGAGTAGGGGTTGCTACCACATCTGCTGGAGTGAGACTGGAAGTGCCAGCTATCTTTGCCAGTCACCCTAAGGCTGTGCTCCAGGTTAGCGAGCCAACCAATTTCCCCACAACTCTAATCTGGTTAGGGGCAAAGGGCCGGACCTCTACCCATTTTTCCCCTCCTTGGTTACTCCACTGGGGAGTAATCTTCACTGTGGGGCTTATGGGTGTAGCAGTCAGCAGCTTTTCCAGTGTTTCAAGCAAGGAATGATATGGGGGCTGCCCGGAAGAGCCCAAAGGAAAGGGAAACTCATGGGTTTTATTCTATTATTGTAATGAGAAGGATACAAATCAGTATCTTCTTCTTACGTATCCTTCCCTTCCCAGCCTATGATTCCTTTGAACTCATAGTCAGTATTCTCTTCTCTTCCTACATAGCTGAGAGCACAGTTTTGTCTCTTACATTCCCTGTTAATCTGCCTGGGTTTTAGCCTGAGAATCCTTCAGTAAGGCTTTAATAATTCCTTGACTTTTCCCTTGCTTGCTGTTTTAATTCAACACTTCCTTCTCTTTCACTCACTGCTTCTGCAGTGCTGCTATTTGAGCTGCCCTCACGTTGAATACTTTTTGGTGTTTAATTTAATTTTATTTTTTTTAATTTGCCTTTAATGGATTTATTTATTAGCACTGGTAACATTTGCTTACAGAGCTGCAGGAATTGTCTCATTGGAAGAGAAGGTTCAAGGTCTGGAGAAACAAGTATCGACCCTGGGTTGCATAAGAGAAATTGAAGATTTCCTGGACAGACGTCAGGATATGCTTCTACAGACAACATTCTGAAGAATCAGAACAGGCTGCACCATGGGGAACAGAAGGACGGTAAAGAAATTTGGCAGCATGTGACCTCCAGAAGAAAGGGGAGCGTCCATGTACCAGCAATGCAGATACTGGTGAGCAACAGTTTTCATGTTCTCTCCACAAGTACTGATGGAGAGTGGACTAGATGATACATCTGAGGGAAGGGAGCAGAAGGAGACTCCACTGATTGGAAGGCATGAGATGCACTGTCCTAGGAATGGGGGTTCCACGACCACCGCTCCCAAGAGAAGCAGGTGGGTGGTGGTGGTGATCGGGGACTCCCTCTTCAGGGGGACTGAGTCATCTATCTGCTGCCCTGACCGGGAAAACCAAGAAGTCTGCTGCTTGCCAGGAGCTAGGATTTATGATGTGACGGAGAGACTGCCGAGACTCATCAAGCCCTCGGATTGCTACCCCTTCCTGCTTCTCCAGGTGGGCACAAATGGTACTGTTAAGAATGACCTTGAGCGGATCACTGAGGACTACATGGCTCTGGGAAGAAGGATAAAGGAGTTGGAGGTGCAAGTGGTGTTCGTCCATCTTTCCTGTGGAAGGAAAAGGCCAGGGTAGAGAGTTGAATCATGGAAGTCAACAAATGGCTACGCAGGTGGTGTCGGAGAGACTGCTTTTGATTCTTTGACCATGGAATGGTGTTCCAAGAATGAGGAGTGCTATGCAGAGATGGGCTCCACCTAACGAAGAGAGGGAAGAGCATCTTTGCAAGCAGGCTGGCAAAGCTGGTTGGAGGGCTTTAAACTAGGTTCACCGGGGGAAGGAAACCAAAGCCCTGAGGTAAGTGGGGAGGTGGGATACTGGGAGGAAGTATGAGCAGGAGAGCGCAAGAGAGGAGGACTCCTGCCTCATAATGAGAAAGCGGGAAGATCAGCGAGTTATCTTAAGTGCCTGTGCACAAATGCTAGAAGCCTAGGTAACAAGTAGGGAGAACTGGAAGTCCTGGCACAATCAAGGAATTATGATGTGATTGGAACAACAGACTTGGTGGGATAACTCACATGACTGGAGTACTGTCATGGATGGATATAAACTGTTCAGGAAGGCCAGGCATGGCAGAAAAGGTGGGGGAGTTGCATTGTATGTAAGAGATCAGTATGCACTGCTCAGAGCTCCAGTATGAAACTGCAGAAAAACCTGACAGAGTCTCTGGATTCAGTTTAGGAGTGTGAGCAACAAGAGTGATGCCGTGGTGGGAGTCTGCTATACACCTCATCCCCCTGGTCTGGTGGTCAACAAGGCTTTCTTCTGGCAACTAACAGAAGTTACTAGATCACAGGCCCTGGTTCTCATGGGAGACTTTAATCACCCTGATATCTGCTGGGAGAGCAGTACAGCAGTGTACAGACAATCCAGGAAGTTTTTGCAAAGTGTAGGGGACAATTTCCTGGTGCAACTGCTGGAGGAACCAACTATGGGCAGAGCTCTTCACCTGCTGCTCACAAACCAAGAAGAATTAGTAGGAGAAGCAAAAATGGATGGGAACCTGGGAGGCAGTGACCATGAGATGGTCGAGTTCAGGATCCTGACACAAGGAAGAAAGGAAAGCAGCGGAATATGGATGCTGGATTTCAGAAAAGCAGACTGACTCCCTCAGGGAACTGATGGGCAGGATTCCATGGGAGAACAACATGAGGGGAAAAGGAGTCCAGGAGAGCTGGCTGTATTTTAAAGAATCCTTATTGAGGTTGCAGGAACAAACCATCCCGATGTGTAGAAGGAATAGTAAATATAGCAGGCGACCAGCTTGGCTCAACAGTGAAATCCTTGCTGATCTTAAACACATAAAAGAAGCTTACGAGAAGTGGAAGATTGGACAAATGACCAGGAAAGAGTATAAAAATATTGCTCAGGCATGCAGGAGTGAAATCAGGAAGGACAAATCACACCTGGAGTTGCAGCTAGCAAGGGATGTTAAGAGTAACAAGAAGCATTTCTTCAGGTATGTTAGCAACAAGAAGAAAGTCAAGGAAAGTGTGGGCCCCTTACTGAATGAGGGAGGCAACCTAGTGACAGAGGATGTGGAAAAAGCTAATGTACTCAATGCTTTTTTTTTACGTCTGTCTTCATGGACAACATCAGCTCCCAGACTGCTGCACTGGGCAGCACAGCATGGGGAAGATGTGACCAGCCCTCTGTGGAGAAAGAAGTGGTTTGGGACTATTTAGAAAAGCTGGACAAGCACAAGTCCATGGGACCAGATGTGCTGCATCCGAGGGTGCTAAAGGAGTTGGCGGATGTAATTGCAGAGCCATTGGCCATTATCTTTGAAAACTCATGGCAATTGGGAGAAGTCCCAGAAGACTGGAAAAAGGCTGATGTAGTGCCCATCTTTAAAAAAGGGAAGGAGAAGGATCTGGAAAACTGCAGAAAGGTCAGCCTCACTTCAGTCCCTGGAAAAATCATGGAGCAGGTCCTCAAGGAATCAATTCTGAAGCACTTAGAGGAGAGGGAAGTGATCAGGAAAAGTCAGCATGGATTCACCAAGGGCAAGTCATGCCTGACTAACCTAATTGCCTTCTATTACAAGATAACTGGCTCTGTGGATGAGGGGAAAGCAGTGGATGTGTTATTCCTTGACTTTAGCAAAGCTTTTGACACAGTCTCCCACAGTATTCTTGCCAGCAAGTTAAAGGAGTATGGGCTGGATGAATGGACTATAAGGTGGATAGAAAGCGGGCTAGATCGTTGGGCTCAACGGGTAGTGATCAATGGTTCCAGGTTGAGTTGGCAGCCAGCATCAAGGGGAGTGCCCCAAGGGTCGGTCCTGGGACCGGTTTTGTTGAATATCTTCATTAATGATCTGGAGCAGCGTTTCCCAAACTTGGGATGCCTCTTGTTCAGGGAAAGCCCCTGGCAGGCCAGGCCAGTTTGATTTGCCACATCTGCAGATGTGGCAAGTAAACACAGCTCCCACTGGCTGCAGTTCATTGCTCCAGGCCAACAGGGGCTGCGGGAAGCAGCGGCCAGTACGTCCTTCAGCCCATGCCACTTCCCGCAGCCCCTGTTGGCATGCAGCAGTGAACCGCAGCCAGTGGGAGCTGCGATCGGCTGAACCTGTGGCTGCGGCAGGTAAACAAACCAGCCCGGCCTGCCAGGGGCTTTCCCTGAACAAGCGGTGGCCCTAGTTTGGGAAACACTGATCTGGAGGATGGTGTGGATTGCACCCTCAGTAAGTCTGCAGATGACACCAAACTGGGAGTAGTGGTGGATACGCTAGAGGGTAGGGATAGGTTACAGAGGGACCTAGACAAATTAGAGCAGGGGACTCAAACGAGTCACCAGGAGGGCCACATGAGGACTTGTACATTGACCTGAGGGCCGCATCACCCCCCCCCCCCCCCCACACACACACACTCCATCCGTGCCCCTGCCCTCTGGCTGCAGCAGGGGGCTCAGAGCATGGAGTTGGGGTGCAGGAGGGAGTGTGAGGTACAGCAGGGGGCTCAGGGCAGAGGGTTGGCGTGCAGGAGGGGGCTCAGCGCAGGGGGTTGGGGTGCAGGAGGGGTTTGGGTTCCAGCCCAGCGCCGCTTACCTTGAGTGGCTCTGGGGTGGCAGGGACATGCACTGGGGCCAGAGTAGGCTCCCTGCCTCCCCTGGCCCCAGCCCTGTTGCTCTGGAAAGTGGTGCCCACCGCTTCCCAAAAACCCCAGGGGGAGTGGGAGCAGAGAACTCCGTGAGCTGTTCTTGCCGGTGGGTACCTCCCCTGAAGCTCCCACTGGCCCCGGTTCCCCGTTCCCAGCCAATGGGAGCTTCAGGGGAGGTACCCACCGGCAAGAACAGCTCATGGAGTTCTCTGCTCCCCCTCCCCCCTGGGTCGCAGAGAAGCGGTGCCTGCCGCTTCCCGGAGCGGCGCGGGACCCTCAGCACCACAGGGTTGGCAAATCCGCGGGCTGTATCCAAAGCCCTGAGGAGCTGGATCTGGCCCTGGTACGTAGTTTGCTCACCCTGGCCTGGAGATGAGCTGGGGATGCATCACACTGGGGAGCAGATGGGGCAAGGGCGCGGGGAGCTTGGCGGGCCTTAGGGAAGAGCCCCGCAGGCCGCATGTTTGAGACCCCTGAATTAGAGGATTGTGCCAAAAGAAATCTGATGAGGTTCAACAAGGACAAGTGCAGAGTCCTGCACTTAGGATGGAAGAATCCCATGCACTGCTACAGACTAGGGACCGAATGGCTAGGCAGCATTTCTGCAAAAAAGGACCTAGGGGTTACAATGAACGAGAAGCTGGATATGAGTCAACAGTTTGCCCTTGTTGCCAAGAAGACCAACGACATTTTGGGCTGTATAAGTAGGAGCATTGCCAGCAATTGAGGGACGTGATTGTTCCCCTCTATTCAACATTGGTGAGGCCTCATCTGGAGTACTGTTTGGGCCCCACACTACAAGAAGAGTGGAAAAATTGGAAAGAGTCCAGCCGAGGGCAACACAAATGATTAGGGGGATGGAGCACATGACTTACGAGGCGAGGTTGAGGGAACTGGGATTGTTTAGTTTGCAGAAGAGAACAATGAGGGAGGATTTGATAGCTGCTTTCAGCTACCTGAAGGAAGGTTCCGAAGAGGATGGATCTAGACTGTTCTCAGAGGTACCAGATGACAGAACAAGGAGTAATGGTCTCAAGTTGCTGTGGGGGAGGTTTAGGTTGGATATTAAGAAAAAAAAATTTCACTAGGAGGGTGGTGAAGCACTGGAATGGGTTATCTAGGGAGGTGGTGGAATCTCCTTCCTTGGAGTTTTTCAAGGTCAGGCTTGACAAAGCCCTGGCTGGGATGATTTAGTTGGGTATTCGTCCTGCTTTGAGCAGGGGGTTGGACTAGATGTCCTCTTGAGGTCCTTTCCCACCCTGATATTCTATGAATGCTCCAGTTCCGGTAAAGCTCCCAGGCCTCCAGAGACTATTACCAGGGTCTTATACAAAGTCAGTCAAACGGTTTCCCAAAATCATTTCCAACTGTTCTTTCTTTCCAGATTTTCCTTTTCTTTCCGACATAATTCCTTGACCAGGCCACCAGTCTAGGGCCCTGAGTACCAGTAATGAAATATCCATAAATTGACTCACAGACCATGCCACAGGGAAATTGCAGGTTGCTACCCTGACCCACGTCCTCCCCTCTTTCACAGCACAGCAAACCCCATGCACAAGTTATCCTCATCTTCTCCACCCTTTTTACCACTCCTGGGTGGCTCACCATATCTGTTAAATGGGGCTCCTCAGAAACCACAAAAATGGTAACTTAGCTGTTTCTTTTTATGCACTTTTAGGAATAAATCAATGGAGGGCACAGCACATCTATCTGATACATTATTGATACATACCAGGAGTGCTTTTATTTAAAATGACTTTTTATTAGATTTTAAGCACATACACACACAATGTTGTAGTAAGGTATAGATCATTTTAAAACGAGTATGTTTACATAGAGTTAAGAAATGGATTTGAAGGATCAGCAGCCAGCCTTTCAGGAGGCCCCACCTTCCGGCTAGCTGCCAAGGAACCTAGCTGTCATTCTGCCCAAAGAATGCTTTTTTGGACTGCTTCCAAAGTATTTTTTTGCCTAACTTTTTAGAGCTAACTTTAAAACAAAACACATAACCAGTAGTGATTTTTAGTGGGTTACTGTGGCAGGCCTGGCACCACACAGCCCCTTTGTGGCAGGGGTGGGATGGGGTATTAGAACCTCACCACTCCCCAGTTCATGTGAGCGCCTCTCTGTGGGCTGCCCGATGCAGCCTAATGGCCTCCCTCCACACAATCACCCCTTGGTCAGGGCAGTGCAGCCCAATGGCCAGAGTCTATATAACTCCCCCCTCACAGGCAGGGTAGTGCAGCCTAGTGACCAGAGTCCATGCAACTTGCCCCAAGTGTTAGGGCAGTGTGGCCCAATGGCCAGCATCCATATAATCACCCCCCTCAGACAGGGTAGCATGGCCTAGCAGCCAGAGTCCATATGATTCCCATGGTGTGGGGGGAGTGGTAGGGGGATCCAGGCCCACCCTCTCCACCAGGTCCCAACCCAGGCCCTGGTAGTGGCAAGTTCTCCTTTCCACCAGCTCAACAGCCTGAAACATACCAAGCCTCAGTGTAGCTTTAACACCATTTTCCTCTAAAGTTCCCCTGGGTCACTTCCTACCATAACCTCTGGGTTCTCCAATTTGGGGGGGGTCCTCTGGTTTGTTCCTCTCCTGTGATGTACTCCATCTGGGCAACAGGGTGCATCCCAGCTTGGCTGTCCTCTGGATCCTGGAGCACAGGCTGGCCCGCTTCAGCAGCTGGCAGTTTGCTTCCTTCCCCTCCAGCAGTCAGCCCTAACTGAGAAGCTCTGCAGGCTTTTATACCTGTTCTCCAGTTGGAGCATGCCCAGAAGAGCCTCAGGGGCATGGCTTCCTCTGCTAGGAAGAAAGGGTAAACCCTTGCGGTACCAGTGCGGGGCCACTCTTCCCCGTCACAATTGCTATTTTTTTTTAATGTTAGCAAAACTCTTTGTTGTTTTGTACTATTAATAAAGAGCCTATGATTATGGGTCCATAGGTTCAAACATCAAATTGAGGGGTACTGTATAGTCTGTAATTATGGGCAAGGTAAAGAAGCTCACAGTGAAACTTTCAACTCTCCATCTTCTAGCCCAGTGGTTTTCAGCCTGTGGACTGTGGATCCCCGGAGGTAAGCAGACAATGTCTAAGGGGTACACAAAAGGTGACTATGAAAACAGGCCAGTCCTTGCTTCCAGACAGCCCCCAACCTGAAGCAAATACTCACCAGCCACCACACACCAGAACCACTAACCCAGGAACCTATCCTTGCAACAAAGCCTGTTGCCAACTGTGTCCACATATCTATTCAGGGGACACCATCATAGGGCCTAATCACATCAGCCACAATATCAGAGGCTCGTTCACCTGCACATCTACCAATGTGATATATGCCATCATGTGCCAGCAATGCCCCTCTGCCATGTACATTGGCCAAACTGGACAGTCTCTACGTAAGTCTTTTCTTGACCTGCTGCTCACAAACCGGGTAGAATTAGTGGGGGAAGCAAAAGTGGATGGGAATCTGGGAGGCAGTGACCATGAGTTGGTTGAGTTCAGGATCCTGACGCAGGGAAGAAAGGTAAGCAGCAGGATACGGACCCTGGACTTCAAGAAAGCAGACTTCGACTCCCTCAGGGAACGGATGGGTAGGATCCCCTGGGGGACTAACTTGAAGGGGAAAGGAGTCCAGGAGAGCTGGCTGTATTTCAAGGAATCCCTGTTGAGGTTACAGGGACAAACCATCCCGATGAGTCGAAAGAATAGTAAATATGGCAGGCGACCAGCTTGGCTTAACGGTGAAATCCTAGCGGATCTTAAACATAAAAAAGAAGCTTACAAGAAGTGGAAGGTTGGACATATGACCAGGGAAGAGTATAAAAATATTGCTCGGGCATGTAGGAATGAAATCAGGAGGGCCAAATCTCACCTAGAGCTGCAGCTAGCGAGAGATGTCAAGAGTAACAAGAAGAGTTTCTTCAGGTATGTTGGCAACAAGAAGAAAGCCAAGGAAAGTGTGGGCCCCTTACTGAATGAGGGAGGCAACCTAGTGACAGAGGATGTGGAAAAAGCTAATGTACTCAATGCTTTTTTTGCCTCTGTCTTCACTAACAAGGTCAGCTCCCAGACTGCTGCGCTGGGCATCACAAAATGGGGAAGAGATGGCCAGCCCTCTGTGGAGATAGAGGTGGGTAGGGACTATTTAGAAAAGCTGGATGTGCACAAGTCCATGGGGCCGGACGAGTTGCATCCGAGAGTGCTGAAGGAATTGGCGGCTGTGATTGCAGAGCCATTGGCCATTATCTTTGAAAACTCGTGGCGAATGGGGGAAGTCCCGGATGACTGGAAAAAGGCTAATGTAGTGCCAATCTTTAAAAAAGGGAAGAAGGAGGATCCTGGGAACTACAGGCCAGTCAGCCTCACCTCAGTCCCTGGAAAAATCATGGAGCAGGTCCTCAAAGAATCAATCCTGAAGCACTTGCATGAGAGGAAGGTGATCAGGAACAGCCAGCATGGATTCACCAAGGGAAGGTCATGCCTGACTAATCTAATCGCCTTTTATGATGAGATTACTGGTTCTGTGGATGAAGGGAAAGCAGTGGATGTATTGTTTCTTGACTTTAGCAAAGCTTTTGACACGGTCTCCCACAGTATTCTTGTCAGCAAGTTAAAGAAGTATGGGCTGGATGAATGCATTATAAGGTGGGTAGAAAGCTGGCTAGATTGTCGGGCTCAACGGGTAGTGATCAATGGCTCCATGTCTAGTTGGCAGCCGGTATCAAGTGGAGTGCCCCAAGGGTCGGTCCTGGGGCCGGTTTTGTTCAATATCTTCATAAATGATCTGGAGGATGGTGTGGATTGCACTCTCAGCAAATTTGCGGATGATACTAAACTGGGAGGAGTGGTAGATACGCTGGAGGGGAGGGATAGGATACAGAAGGACCTAGACAAATTGGAGGATTGGGCCAAAAGAAATCTGATGAGGTTCAATAAGGATAAGTGCAGGGTCCTGCACTTAGGATGGAAGAATCCAATGCACCGCTACAGACTAGGGACCGAATGGCTAGGCAGCAGTTCTGCGGAAAAGGACCTAGGGGTGACAGTGGATGAGAAGCTGGATATGAGTCAGCAGTGTGCCCTTGTTGCCAAGAAGGCCAATGGCATTTTGGGATGTATAAGTAGGGGCATAGCGAGCAGATCGAGGGACGTGATCGTTCCCCTCTATTCGACATTGGTGAGGCCTCATCTGGAGTACTGTGTCCAGTTTTGGGCCCCACACTACAAGAAGGATGTGGATAAATTGGAGAGAGTCCAGCGAAGGGCAACAAAAATGATTAGGGGTCTGGAACACATGACTTATGAGGAGAGGCTGAGGGAGCTGGGATTGTTTAGCCTGCAGAAGAGAAGAATGAGGGGGGATTTGATAGCTGCTTTCAACTACCTGAAAGGGGGTTCCAAAGAGGATGGCTCTAGACTGTTCTCAATGGTAGCAGATGACAGAACGAGGAGTAATGGTCTCAAGTTGCAGCGGGGGAGGTTTAGGTTGGATATTAGGAAAAACTTTTTCACTAAGAGGGTGGTGAAACACTGGAATGCGTTACCTAGGGAGGTGGTAGAATCTCCTTCCTTAGAGGTTTTTTAAGGTCAGGCTTGACAAAGCCCTGGCTAGGATGATTTAACTGGGAATTGGTCCTGCTTCGAGCAAGGGGTTGGACTAGATGACCTTCAGGGGTCCCTTCCAACCCTGATATTCTATGATTCTATGATTCTATGAAAAGAATAAATGGACACAAATCAGACATCAAGAATTATAACATTAAAAAACCATTTGGAGAACACTTCAATCTCTCTGGTCACTCAGTTACAGACCTAAAAGTGGCAATTCTTCAACAAAAAAACCTTCAGAAACAGACTCCAACGAGAGACTGCTGAATTGGAATTAATTTGCAAACTGTATACAATTAACTTAGGCTTGAATAGAGACTGGGAGTGGATTGGTCATTACACAAAGCAAAACTATTTCCCCATGTTTATCCCGCACCCCCGCACCCCCGCACCTCCCACTGTTCCTCAGACGTTCTTGTCAACTGCTGGAAATGGCCCACCTTGATTATCACTACAAAAAGCTCCCCCCCGCCCCCGCTCTCCTGCTGGTATTAGCTCACCTTAAGTGATCACTCTCTTTACAGTGTGTATGGTAACACCCATTGTTTCATGTTCTCTGTGTATATAAATCTCCCCACTGTATTTTCCACCGAATGCATTCGATGAAGTGAGCTGTAGCTCACGAAAGCTTATGCTCAAATAAATTGGTTCGTCTCTGAGGTGCCACAAGTACTCCTTTTCTTTTTGCGAATACAGACTAACACAGCTGCTACTCTGACACCTATGAAAACAAAGTTTCAGATCCCAGAAAAGGCATTCAATTTTTCTGATAAATCAAATGTATGTGAATACTCCCACCTACAGGTCAAAACCTGGAAGTGTTGCCCTAACCATAGAAGCCCACAGGTTAGTGCCCTTTCTAAAGCAGTGTCAAATGCCGTGCCAAGCACAGGCAATGCTTACAGTTGAATTCTTAGTTTTCAGTCTAAGTCTTCTATATTAGGGATCTACTGATCACAGGTTGAATTTTGAAAGGGGTTCCCATCTCCATTTGAAATTCTTTAGGCGTCCACAAATGAAAAAAGCCCTTGTCCTTAGTTGAAAACCAATGTCCTAGCCTAAAAATATGCCTACATAAAAGAAAAAAAAACCACTACCTTTTTTTCATCTGTCTTTTTTCTATATCTTATTTCAAAAGAGTTTGAAACCATATGGACTTCAGAGGGATTAATTTAGTGCCTAAAGTATTTTTATATTTTTGACAAACTAGAGTCCTTTGGTAGCCCTTTGAAGCTGTTATAGCTCAGGAATAGCCCAGCCATCTCAATATAAATTTGTGTTTGTATTTTTTCCAGCTGGAGTGGAGTTCTTAAATATTCAGCACTGATAGGAAATAGAAAGTTGTTTGATTGAAGAACATCTTTGATATAAAACTTGGCTCTTTTTGAGTTAGACAGCAGTAAAGTGGAAAAGTGAGGATATCTCAAGTTGAAGACAAAATGAAAGCTATTAAATAAAGGAAGTGGAAAGTTCTAGTGTGATTAAGTATCAATAAAAGATACACTACTTCAAGATTCCTACTTGCTTTGGTTGTCAGCTATAGTATAATAGCTGCAGGTTCCTGTTTGTGCCCCATATGTGAAAGATTAAAATACAGAATTACTTTCACTCATTCGTCGTTTGAGTCAGAATTCCAGGGTATAGAAGAAACTGTCCAATAAATAAAAGGAAAAATCCTACAGAAGGGGATAGGCCTGGATTAGCAAAGCCATTATCCAGATATTTAACTTTAAGCATGAGTGGTCTCATTCCTGCTCAGCCAAACACTTAAATACGAAGACAATGAGACTACAGTAGATGCTTAAGTTAAGTTGTTGAACTGGTGGTGTAGCTAAAGTAGGCAATTGGGAAAAATTATAGCAAATTTCATTCAATGTAGACAAGTGCAAATAGAGGCACTTTGGAAGAAACAAGATGAATAGTCATAGACACTGATGGATTCTAAATTAACTGCAGCTACTCAGGAAGAGTTCTTGGCATTATTTCAGTAACTTAAACAATGACATGACTTTGAAAATGTCTGCTAAAAGGACACAGCAAAAAAGCAAATAAGATGTTAGGTTGAATTAAGGTTGAATTAAGAAAAAGGATAGAGGATAATACCGAAAGTATTATAATGTCATCATTTACTTTGATGGTACATCCTCAATTTGAATGCTGTATTCAGTTCTCATCTCAGAAAGGATATAGCAGAAACAGAATAGTTTCAGAGAAGAATAACACAAGTATTAGATTCATGGAATGCCTTTCATATGAGGAAAGACTAAAAAGATTACAACTAAAGTTGGCAGAGGAACAGTATAAGCAGTTATGTGACAGAGGCATACAAATGATGGTTCAGAGCTTCTGTTTACCGAATATTTACCTAATGACCATAATACTAGCAAAAATATATCCAAGGAAACTAGAAGGAAACATTTAAAACTGAAAAAAGGAAAATTGGAAAGCAGGGATGAGGGATTGTTTTTACTATAACTACTGGGATTTGCTGGTCCAAACTGTTATTGATAGCAAGGGCTTATCAGGATTTAAAAAAAAAGTATTAGATATTGATATGAATAATCAATATCCACAGCTATACTATATTATTATATTATATGAGACAATAAACAGCATGAGGACATAAAATCCTCATGCCTCAGGGCATAAGTCAACTACTTACTGTTTGAGACTGAGGAGAAACTCTTCTTATGCATATGCCTAACCTTAAACACATGAGTAATCCCAGTGAAAATCAATGGGATGAATCATAACCCAATCTTGTTCCATTAAAGTCAATGGAAGTATTGCTATTGATTTCAACGGGAGCATCATTAAACCCTCAGTACCTATGTGTTTGCTGGTAATCTCTACTAGCAGGTTTGTTGCATCTTTCTTTGAGGCATTATCTGGTATCAATTAGTGTCAAAGACAAGATACAGGACTACATGAAACGCAGAGTAGGGAGGTGCTGCTTGAAGCTGACTGTTAGTTCCATTGTTTGTTCAGGAATATTACAGAAATGAAAGTAAATATGCAATAGAAAGTAAACATTCAAATGCATTTTTGCAAGCTGGTTGTGGACTGGGATTTTCAAAAAGCCAATATTAACGTCCCACATAACTAGCAATTAAAGAAGCTAGGCAGTCATAGGGTGACAGGTAAAGAACTCTGATGGATTAGACATTGTTTAAGAGACAAAAGAAAAAAAAATCAAAGGATGTCTAAAGGTTCCACATTCAGACTGTTGCTTAAAATATTTATCAGTAATCGGGAAAAAGGCTGAACAATGAAACCAAACTATTTAGGACAGAGAAGACGAGAAAAGATTGTGAGGAAATTCAGATGATCTTAGAGGAATGAACAGCACAATGGAAGATGAAATTCAGTTTTGACAAATGGATGGTAATGCACATGAGTGTAGAACAGGTAGGAAATTTTCCAGTGAAATTGCTGGTTCAACAAACCCAAAAATTCTCATGAAAGCAAGTTGGGTTTGATGAACTTTTGCCAAACCACTGGCATATGTCTGGCAGAACCCTGCTATCCAGAGATCTGACAGTACTGTCTGCCAGGGTTGTTGTTTTTTTTTTTTTTTGGTCCCAAACCTGCCTGATTCCCTGCCAGCTCACTTGGCTGGCTGCTTTGGAGCCCAGGCTACAAGGGTAGCCCAGCCATGCGGACTGCCCTGGCGCTGGAAAGTGTGGGCTTCAAGGTTTCCTGGGTCTTGGGCAGGTTAGCCATGTGGACTGCCTGGTTCTGATTCTCCAAGGCAGCCCTGCCATATAGACTGCCTAGGTCTGGGGACCTAGGTTTCTAGGGTCCACAGCTCCAGGGAAGGCTTAATATTCCAGGGCTTCTAGACTCCCTGCCATGGAATCTGAAAGCCCTGGGACCTCTAAAGTGTGCTTTCAGGGTTCATTGCCTCACAGCAGTCCTGTCATGCAGACTGCCCCAGGCTGGGCACCACAGGGCTTCCTGACATCAGGCTGCCTGCTCAGGAGTCAGGCAGCCCAAATACCTGAATAATTGGCCTGGGATTAGGCCAGTTATTCAGGTATTTGGGCTGCCCAGGCCAATTATTCAGGTATTTGGGCTGCCTGACTCCTGAGCAGGCAGCCTGGTGTCCCCAGGGAGTCCCCAGCCTGGTGTCCCCAGGGAGTCCCTGGTGTCCCCGGGGAGTCCACGTGCTGGGGCTTCCCTTCAGCTGCAGACCCTGGGAGCCCAAGCTGCAGCTGACTAAAACTGACATTTTTGTAAGTTTTGTCACTGCTAATAGCAAGAAACTGAGAAGAATGTCAATTTCAAACAGTTGCCATTCCTGAATGAATTTTTCCAGGAATTCTAATTTAAAACAACAACAAATTTTGAAATATCTCATGAACCTGATGGTGTTACAGCCAGCTCAACATCCAAATTAATTATTTGAACCATTTATCAATGACTGGGTTCTAAATGAACTTTTGTTATTTATGAAAAACATGCTAGTGTCATTGCAAATGGCTTGATGAAAACTTCTGCTCAATAATAAGTAGTGGTAAAAAACAAACACAAAAACAAAAAAATCTGATAAAATGTTGGGTTACAGAAATAATGGAATAGAAAATAAAATTAAAATATTATATCATTATATAAATTAAATCAATGATGCTCCCTCACTAGGAATACTCTGTTCAGTTCTGTCCATTCTGTCTAAAAAAGGTACAGCAAGAAATAAGAGGAGTGTGCTAAGATATGTGACAGAAATTTTTGCATCCATGGATAGTTTTTTGCATGATGAGACATTTAAAATACTGGGAATACTTAGCAAAGAGAGCAGATGAATAAATGGATTGTTAAGGCACCCAAAGAACTTTAATACCACCCTATACTGACATGATAAGAAAGCAAAATATAATGTGCCTTTAAAAAGTTTAAAGATTCAGTTTAATCTAATCTGGGACGACAAACACTTATACACTAGACATAATTGTGTTGCTAATGTATGTCTTCACTACAGGATGGGTGTACATTTGTTTGGGTGCCTTCACTGTGCATATTCATACATTGATCTGTTTGGATTTCTTTTCAGTATTACTTTAACTCTGAATTTCTTAGGTTTATAATGCTTGTTTTGGGAATAATTACTATACCCTTGCAAATGTTTTTACCTGATATACACTCTCAAACCTAACCCCAGTTTAGGTAAATTTTTATATAGGAACTAAGAGATCTTGTGAAGATAACTGCAGTTGGAAATATTGGTACTCTTCATTGCCTTTTAGGAATGAGTTATGGAAGCTCAAGCAGAACTAATGGTGATATATGAGAAGATCAAGCAGGGAACTTTAAGCTTTCATTTCCATTATAAATAGCTGACAACACATCTCAGCAAGGTCCTCTGAGAAAGCAGTTCCTCTAGAAATGTTAAGTTTTATTACAGTAGACTGGGAATAGCACATTGCATGATTATTATATGATATTATATTTCATTCAGACATCTTTTCTTCAACAATGGGTTTGCTATTTAAAATTGTGCACTTACTTGAATATCTGTTATGAAGTCTTAGGAGTAAACTAGCTCAACAAAGGAAAACTGCTCATCATAAGCATTATTTCATCAAGAAAGGCACTGTTTAAAAGATGCTTACATACATTAACTCACAGAGGTGTTGTGAAGATTGATTAAGTCAATGAAAAACATTTTGAAAACAAAGCAGGGTGTAAATACTAAGCATTATTATATTATATAAATGGCATAATTTTTCACAACATGATGCAGATCCACAAACTTTATGAATTTGTCTCTTGTAAGACTTGGTGAATCTGTTATTTAGGACAGACATAAGGGCACATAACTCTATATCATGTAAGCATGTCTATTTTTATCACTTAAGTTGCTGCATTCTCATCATAGATACGTAACAGGCTTTGCATATTGATCATGATGCATAGCTATACTATAAATTATGGTAACCTCAGGTGAACCTGTAGAACTGACTATTTTATTACTAACCTCAGATACCATTTATTATCTACAGATCAATATAGGTCTATCCTAGAAAGAAACAAAAGGACTCCTAGAAAGAATGTGTAGGCTGCAATTATTCCATGATATTACCCTGAAAGATGTATGAGTAGGTTGTGGGTTTTTTTTTTACATATTTAATCTATAATACTATGTGCTAAACAATTGTCAACTGTGGATCTAGCCAGTGGATATATATAGTCAGTCTGTTATTGTACCAGAAAGTGGAGAACACCATATTTTCCAAAGAAGAAAAATTATACCATACAGGGGGGATTTTCATAAGCACTTGGTGTTGGCCTGCCTGTAGAAACAGAACAAAAATATAGTCCCTGCCCCAAAGAGCTTCCCCAGTCTAAGTAAAACTCCCACTGATTTCAGTGGGAGTAAAGTTAGGCCACGGCTAAGCATTCCACCCTACTTAGTCTCATTTAGCCTTGTTTCATATTAACAGTAATTTAGCATCTGGATGTTAAGGCTCATATGTAGTGCTCTTAAATGTCTTCACTCAGTAATGAACATGGAAATCATGGCTATAAATACAAGAAATTTTGGAAGTAGTCTGGATCGTATGAGTAACATTTTAGACTGAAATGTCATTAGCCTTAAAATTAAACTATCCTCAGTATCTGGAAAGCAGACATGCAACTCAGATTACAATGTAAAATTTCTCCTTATGTTAAACCCCTGTTATTATGTATGGCCCTATTCTTCAAAGATTTATGCCTGTGACTAACTTTCTGTACTGTGAATTGTCCCATTGAAGACAATGCATAAAAGTTATAACTGGCTGAAAAAAATGAAGAAAAAAAAATCATGTGAAAAATTTCAGAATAAGTGTTATTTCTCCTGCAAAATGGAAAAGCTTTTATTTATTTTCCACATTTTTGGAGTGGCTGATTTACAGATTTTAATTTTTCTTGTTGCCACTCTAACTTTACAAAAGTTGAAGAAATTCTTAAAATTAGAGTGGAAAAATAAAATAAAGTGAAAAAAAAAAACCCCTGTGGATATAAATTCTTCTATTGTAGTCTGCATCAAAAGAAAGAAAAAAAGGTGGACAAAGGGGAAAAATAGAAGCTGAAGTTTCTATTTTTTGTTTTTGTTTGTTTAAGTAAAAATCCAGAATGTTTTTAAAAATAACTTTTTTGAAAAAGTTTCCTGTTTCAAAATAAGGCTTTTTTTTTTTTTTGGTCAAAAGAAAAGTTGCAAACAACATTTCCATCAGTTCAATTAGAACAATTTTTTTTGTTAAATATGAAATAAATGATGCTCAGTTGTATAAAACAACAGTAACAATGTTAATTGTAATAAATGATTTTAATGATCCTCTGCTTTGAGGCCACTATTATTTATAACTTTATTTTTCCTGATTGGTTTCAGAGTAGCAGCCGTGTTAGTCTGTAGCCGCAAAAAGAAAAGGAGGACTTGTGGCACCTTAGAGACTAACAAATTTATTTGAGCATAAGCTTTCATGAGCTACAGCTCACTTCATCGGATGCATTCAGTGGAAAATACAGCTGGGAGATTTATATATACAGAGAACATGAAACAATGGGTGTTATCATACGCACTGTAAGGAGAGTGATCAGGTAAGGTGAGCTATTACCAGCAAGAGAGTGGGGGTGGGAGGGAATAAACATGTTGGAGTCTGTTTTTGAAGTTTTTTTGTTGAAGAATTGCCCTTTTAGGTCTGTAATCGAGTGATCAAAGAGATTGAAGTATTCTCCAACTGGTTTTTGAATGTTATAATTCGGAGAACACTTCAATCTCTTTGGTTATGTGATTACAGACCTAAAAGTGGCAATTCTTCTACAAAAATACCCCTCAAAAACAGACTCCAATGAGAGACGGCTGAATTGGAATTAATTTGCAAACTGGATATAATTAACTTAGGCTTGAATAAAGACTGGGAGTGTATGGGTCATTACACAAAGTAAAACTATTTCCCCATGTTTATCCCCCACTCTCCCTCTCCCCACTGTTCCTCAGATGTTCTTATCAACTGCTGGAAATGGCCCACCTTGATTATCACTACAAAAGGTCCCCCCCCACTCTCCTGCTGGTAATAACTCACCTTACCTGATCACTCTCGTTATACTCTCGTGTGTATGGCAACACCCATTGTTTCATGTTCTCTGTGTATATACATCTTCCCACTGTATTTTCCACTGAATGCACCCGATGAAGTAAGCTGTAGCTCACGTAAGCTTATGCTCAAATAAATTTGTTAGTCTCTAAGGTGCCACAAGTCCTCCTTTTTTTTTTCCTGATTGTTTACTGAGTATAAGCCAGTCAGTGAATGGAGATTCTAGCATACAAATGTGGTGACTTGTTTTACTTCATTTTGTACTTGAGGTACTTTAATTTAATACTTAATTCTAATACAAAGCAGAGTGTTGTTTTTTGTCTCCTGTCATTGATGATGCATGAGACTCAGTTTGTTTCAGTGTGTCTTCTTGTGCGAATGTGAACCCAACGAGGGATCCACAGATGTGTCAGGACCTTGGGCAGATGTGGTTGCATATTTTTTCCAGACCCTGATTTCTTAATTCATGCTTCTCTCTGGATTTTTCTCTTCTGCTATTCTCAATGGCTTTAATCACAAACAGGTCTGCTGCCATTTCATAATAGCAGCTTCCCATGTGTTTCAGTAGACTTGGCCAGCTTTTAGCTGAGCTTTGAGAATGTCCTTATCTTGTTTTCATTGGCCTCCCAGCATACATGCTTCTGCTTTCACTAGTCTGTAAAATATAACTTTGAGGATTCATGTATCATCCATATATATGAGTTGACTAGTCCAGCAAAGTTATTTCTGAATGATTAGAGATTCAATACTAGTCATGAAGCATGGGTACAACACTTCATTGTTTCCCATATTGTCCGACCACTTGATGTTACATATGAGATGCAGACAGTGCATGTGAAAATGCTCTAGTTGTTTCAAGTGCCTGCTACAGAGTCTCCATATCTCACAGCCATAGAGAGTGCTTAACATGTTTGCACGATAGACACTAATCTTGGTGTGAAGTTGAACTCCTCTCACATTCCAGAGGTGGCAACAAAGTCAACCATAAGCACAACTTTAGAAATGCACTGCATGATTTCATCATTGATCATGGCATTATTACATAAAGTACTGTCAAGATAGCATCATTTTTCTACCACATGTGTCATCAATTGCAATTTCAAAGCAGAATACTTTTTTTTTCATGAAGCAGGCTGGTTAAGAACTTCATTAATGATCTGCAAAAAGAAAAGGAGTACTTGTGGCACCTTAGAGACTAACCAATTTATTTGAGCATAAGCTTTCGTGAGCTACAGCTCACTTCATCGGATGCATACTGTGGAAACTGCAGAAGACATTATATACACAGAGACCATGAAACAATACCTCCTCCCACCCCACTCTCCTGAAACCTGTCATTAATGATCTGGAGGATGACGTGCAGATGACACTAAAGTTTGCAGATGACACTAAACTGGGAGGAGAGGCCGATACGCTGGAGGGTAAGGATAGGATACAGAGGGACCCAGACAAATTAGAGAATTGGGCCAAAATAAATCTGATGAGGTTCAACAAAGACAAGTGCAGAGTCCTGCACTTAGGAAAGAAGAATCCCATGCACTGCTACGGACTAGGGACCGAATGGCTAGGCAGCAGTTCTGCAGAAAAGGGGTTACAATAAACGAGAAGCTGGATATGAGTCAACAGTGTGCCCTTGTTGCCAAAAAGGCTAATGGCATTTTGGGCTGTATAAGTAGGAGCATTGCCAGCAGATCGAGGGACACGATCATTCCCCTCTATTTGACATTGGTGAGGCCTCATCTGGAGTACTGTGTCCAGTTTTGGGCCCCACACTACAAGAAGGATGTGGAAAAATTGGATAGCATCCAGTGGAGGGCAACAAAAATGATTAGGGGACTGGAACACATGACTTATGAGGAGAGGCTGAGGGAACTGGGAACGTTTAGTCTTCAGAAGAGAAGAATGAGGGGGGATTTGATAGCTGCTTTCAACTACCTGAAAGGGGGGTTCCAAAGAGGATGTCTCTAGACTATTCTCAGTGGTAGAAGATGACAGGACAAGGAGTAATGGTCTCAAGTTGCAGTGGGGGAGGTTTAGGTTGGATATTAGGAAAACACTTTTTCACTAGGAGGGTGGTGAAGCACTGGAATGCGTTACCTAGGGAGGTGGTAGAATCTCCTTCCTTTGCGGTTTTTAAGGTCAGGCTTGACAAAGCCCTGGCTGGGATGATTTAATTGGGGATTGGTCCTGCTTTGAGCAGGGGGTTGGACTAGATGACCTCCTGAGGTCCCTTCCAACCCTGATATTCTATGATTCTATGATTCAGTTTTCTGGAGGCTGATAGAGAGTCCAAATCACTTTGCTGATCTAGAAAAGCAGTAAATTAGATGCTGCATGTCTTCAATGGTATGCACTTCAAGTGCACAGTCATTAGCTAATATGAACTCCCTAACTAGCAAGGTGATCACTTTAGTACATGCATGCTGGAGGATACTGGAGAATGAAGATGCATCAGAGTAGAGTATAGCCATAGCAGCACATTTTGACTCCATTGCTTTGAATGAAAAAAAAAAATAGAATAACTCAATTTTGGTCAAAATGACATATAATATTGACAAAAATGTTTTTTTTCTATTTTTTCAAAATTCAAAGCAATGGAGTCTGTACATATGATTCTGATACAATTCCAGTTATGATAGTACATTTATTTGAAGGTTTGGAATTTAGTAATTTTTAAGCCCATGATCCTTGAAAGACTTACACATTGAGTATAGGGAGTATGCATCATGGTACATAAAATTAATCAAGTTCTCTCTCTGTGAGACACATTAATGTAGGCTTTGTCTATACCTAAAACTTAGGTCAACCTAGCTACATTGCTCAGAATTCTGAAAAATGTTGTGCCCTGAGTACTGTGGTTAAGTTGATCTAACGTCCTCTGTAGACACAACTGGGTTAACATGAGGATTTTTCAATCATAGTTACTGTCTCTGAGAGGTGAATTAACTATACTGATAGAAAATAATGTTCCAAGGATGTAGAACACTACAGCGGCTGAAGTGTAGACATTGTTACCTGTCCTTGGAACCAGCCAAGGAATAAACACTGACAAAGGTTGAACTAGAGCAGTACTGAGGTTTGTTTATTGGTATTATTTGCTTGCCCAGTTATACTCAGAGAAGCAACTCATTTCATGCTCACAGCCTGCAGGTGTGGATGTTGGTTTCAATTTCACAGGTGACTGAGGCTGGCCAGGCGATAGCTGCCCAGAGATCGTCCGCGAGGTGATGAGAGTCCCCAGAGTCCCTTCAGATTTGCGGGAGGACTCTACTGCTTCCAGTCTGGTCCCAAGTTTAGCATGCTGTTACATTTCCTTGTTGGTACCTCCGTCCTAGCTGCCCATCTTGAGTTTTATACCTTCACCAAGATAATACCATGGTTCCATAAAAGGCGATGTTTGCCTCTTTGTTTTGCCATTGTTTTTCACTCATACTATTTCACTCATTCCTTACATTAATTGATTACATATTCATAAGCATGAATACAATTGATCATATAGAGCAATATAGCTTTTAGCAAGCATCTAACATCACTGGAGACTTTCCACTGCTTTTGGCTTTGTAACAGCATAACAGGAAACTGCCGACTGCACTCAAAAGAGCAAATGGGGTGGGGGGCCATCGTCCGGTTACAGACATGCCTGCAGTGTACACCAGGGATTGGCAACCTTTGGCATTCGGCCCATCAGGGAAATCTGCTGGCGGGCTGGGCTGGTTTGTTTACCTGCAGCACCCACAGGTTCAGCCAATTGCATCTCCCACGGGCTGTGGTTCACCATTCCAGGCCAATGGGGGCTGTGGGATTCGGTGGCCAGCATATCCCTCAATCTGCACTGCTTCCCACAGCCTCCATTGGCCTGGAACAGAGAACTGCAGCCAGTGGGAACTGTGATTGGCCAAATCTGCAGATGCTGCAGGTAAACAAACCATGCTGGCCCGCCACCGGATTTCCCTGATGGACCGCGTGCCAAAGGTTGCTGATCCCTGGCGTACATCTATGCTGCAAAAAATGACCCATGTCGGTGTGTTTCAGAGTCCAAAACAACGGACTCAGGCTTGCAGGGCTTGCACTACAAATGTAAATATAGCAGCATAGCCATACAGGCTCAGGCTAGCCCAGAGCCCAGTGAGGAGAAGGCCCTCAGAACTTGGGCTCCAGTCTGAGCCCAGACAACGACACTGCTATTTTTAGCTACAGATCACAAGACCAAATCATTTGACCTGGCTCTGAGACTCACTGCTGCAGGATGTTGTTTTGTTGATGTGTGTGTGCAGAGTAGACATACCTTTAATCTGCTTAAGGCTGTAATACTTTGATCTAATTCTGGTTGTTGGCCTTGGTGTGGGGGTGTCTGGGTGGTATTTAGTTACCTGGGATATAGAAGGTCAGACTAGGTGATCTGGGGGTCCCTTCTGGCCTTAAACACTATAAGCCTGTGCTTGATCAGGCCTTAGAACAGGGTTAATTTTTTTTTAAAGGTTATCTGATTTGTGGAGGGCCTGAGCAACCCCCAATCTCCAACTGTGATCAACGAGAGATCCAGAGACTCAGTTCTGAAAATCAGGCCATTTTATGGGGTTGGGATGGGGGAAAAATAAAATTTAAAAATTGAGGGGGCATGTATGTCTATTTATTTCTGCCACCCTATTTGGGAAAAATAGAGGAGAGTTAGCTCCAGTACAGAAAGGAGAAATAGGGGATTTTGACGCTAAATCACAGCACATACGGCTCCATTCTCACATATCAGAGCAGACATATGTCCTTTTTCATTTGCTGCAGTATCAGCTGCATGCATTACACGTGTAAAAAACACAGGACTGCAGAATGCTGAGTTGTTGCTGAATGGCAACAATGACGTTAACCTTGGAAATGCCTCAGGCTGATAAACTCAAAACACTTTGTATGCCTAAGGTGTTCACTTTGGTCTAATGAGTCTAAAGTTTTATATTTTAATAATAAAGGATTTTATTACCTTAAATTCTAACAAACTAACTCCTGATATGACTTGCTGCCTCATAAAAAGAGGACCCTGACTGTATAAAAATGATGACTTATATAATCAGAAATAAAACGTGCTTTTATTTCTTTTTTAAATCTCACTGAGCAATGGCAGGAGTCATAGGGAATATGTATTAGCAGCAGAAGAGGCAGAGAGCCATATTCTTCTATGGCATGTATAAGTTACTCCAAACAGCTTCCATTGACCTGTGAATAAAGACTAGCAAGTGCAATTGAACAGTCTCTAGGCAAAAAGAAAGACATAATTCCATATTGTATGTGAAAGTGTTGTGCAGAAAAATATATATATATTTGTGATAGAACCAGTCAACTCAGATTAGAATATTAAGTGTCGTTGTTATTTAAATTAAAGACTATTTTGCAGATGGGAGAAAGACACTATCAGGGCAGATTTCTAGCTTTGTGTTTGGCAGCTTAGTGGATAACATGTTGGACTTGGAATAAGGTTACCTAGTTTCTATTCCTGTCTCTGCCTCCTTCCTGCTGGGTGACTTTGGGCAAATCACTGCTCTCCATGTGCCTCAGTTTCCCTATCTGTAAAATGAGGATAGCGGTACTGGCCAACTTTAAAAATGTTTTGACATCTATGGATAATAAGAGCTGGATATTATTATAGGGCATATTTGCCCAGATTTTTTTCATTTTTTTTTTAAGTCCTTTGAAGAAACCCTGCTGGTGGGTGAATGAAATCTCCTTTCCTCTCCTTGCTTTTGAATGGGGTAAGAGTTTTCACTTAGGAATACAAATGGTCAAGTGCTCATTGAGGTCAATGGTCATAATGGGTTTAACAATGAAACTGTACATGGCTGCATAAAGGCCAACTCTTAAAAAGATAATATTCTGAAGCACTTGTAGTGAAGGGCATATTGGCTAAAGATGTACAATGAGAATACTAAGATCGCATAGATAAGCACTACAGAGACAGCAATTGTCACTATGAAGTTGTGCAACATAAAAAGAATTTCATTATATGATCACAATATTTAGCCAATGTCATAAATCACACTGCAATATTTTCTTTAACACTTCAAACATGAGCCATTGCGTCATTCACTGTGAATTTGTATTTAGATGCCTTTAAATGACTATCTGCATGTACATAGCAGTACAGCCTATTACAAATTGGTCCAGATGGAGGACTAAGGCCATCATCCTTCAAGTTGCTCTTTGCAGCCAGACCTCAACACCCACATACTGAAGTCAGTGGGCATCTGTGCATGTGCAAGGATCTGCCTGCACATGGCAGTTGCAGGAACAAGGCCTAAGTCTTAGAAAGAACTGAATAATATAGTGAGATGTTTGAGATATAGTGTGTGATCATAGAATCACCCATCCCATATACTTAATGATTATTTTTAGCATGATAAGCTCACCAGTAAACAATGCTCTGAAATAAAAAATAATAAAAAAAAAAACTTTGGAACTTTAATTGGCTTTCTATGTCCCTGATGGGGAAGGATCACTCCCCTCCCCCGGGGGGGTGGAGCCAAGCCAGCCCCATCCTGATTGTGCAAGAAGCAGAGGGGCAGGACAGGAAGTATAAGAGGTGGACCCTTCAGCTCAGTTGGGCTGGAGACAGGGAAAGAGGCAGATGTTTCTAGCCTGCTGCAGGACTCTGGTTGTACTGCTGACCCATGTGGCACCCTGACCCCAGAAAAGATGGAGTGCGGAGAGGAGCTGCTGGGACTGCGCATCACTATTTACCCAGAGGAGACTGAGGACTTACAGATGATGGAGCCCTGCTAATGGACTCTGCTAGGAAGTAGCCCAGGGAAACCAGACATTAGTCATGTTGTGCTGTCGCAATACGAGTCAGCTTGTTGTGGTAGGATCCTTGCTGACTGCTGGCCATTGTTAGGGCCCTGGGCTGGGACCCAGTGAAGTAAGGTGGGCCTGGGTCCCCCTACCCACTCTATTGATGACCCTACCCCTGCGGTGGTGGCCTACTCACCTAGGCCTGAAGACCTGTGCTTTGTGTGCTTGCTGTCTGCCCTACCCATGAGGCTGTGCTAGAGACTGCATATTGCTCTGACCCGCCCAGAGGGTCAGAGGCTGTACTGTTTGCTGTCTGCCCTGCCAGTAAGCTTGGGCCATAGACTAAGGGGTGCTTAGCCCACCAGGAGGGCCAGAGCCCTATCCTACTAAATGAATGTTTGTTGTGTGATGTAAGAGGCAGAGTGGCCTGCCTCTGAGCCTGACTGGGAGAGATAAACACTGACTACTATAGTCTCCCTCACAGTATCCACTAGCAGTCAATCCATGTTTTGCCCCTTATATAGCATTAGCCATAAATAAGTTTATATTACTATAAATGAAATGAAAAGCATGGCAAAGGGTACCAACCTTTAATATTGTTTGCAATGGGACCTAAACAGTCACAAGCAATGGTATATTGTAAAAGTTATGGTTGGTGTAGAATTAATAACTTATGGTTGCATTTTAAAAGAGTCTTCTCTTTTCAAAGGTTCAGGTGGCTTTAGAGATATTCCCTATGCTTTAAATGGGACATATGGATAACATAATTAATAATACCTTGCTCTTACATAGCTCTTTTCATCCATAGGTCTCAAAATACTTTACAATACTTTACAAACAAGATCAGTATCATTACTCCCATCATTACTCTATATCTAAATAGAGATAGAACAAGTACTTTCTCTCAGCTTATAAAAAGATTTGTAACTGCAGTATTGACAACACTTTCTAAAATCCCAAGTTAGACCCCCAAAATCATCAAATTGGCTTAGAAAATCCTGACTTTTTAAAAAAAAAGTTGTGCTTTAGTTTTTGACCCTTTAAGGTTCACATTTTCCAGCTTTCTCTGCAACGATGAGGACTAGATTTTTTTTTTTTTAATAAAACATTCTCTTGTAATTTTCTAACTCCGTGAGCTAGGGCTCTTAGAGAGACAATAAAATTATGAAAGTTGTCAATGCTGTAGTTCATGGTCAAAAAGCTGTTGCTTCCTGGCCAGTCTGAAAGACTATCCCAGGGCCCCAGGAGACATAGGGATATGAGCTATTGGTGTGATTCCTCTGTTTGTGTACACATGCTCATATAGATTGAGCTCCTATATATAGCAGTGTAGCTGTGTTAGCAGAGGTAACAGCGGAGGAGAAATGGTTGAGCTGTGCTAAGAGCATACCCACTGATTTCAGGCAGGTTTGTACTTGGCATGCCTCAGCTATGTCTTTTCCCCCACTACCAGTGCTACTGCATCAATGAGAGCTAATATGAGTATGTGTACCAAAAAGGGGCATTCACATGGCTAGTTCATAGTGTAGGCATAGGCAAATCAATAGAGTTCTTCAAGATGCATCACAATATGTTTGAATCACCACATGTACAGGTTTTCAAGAATTTAGATTACATTTGATAACAACAGGTTGGTTGTAAAGATTTGCTTGGGAAAAGTCTAGTGCTTGATAATAACATCAGTGTGGTTCTCCTTTTGCAGAATACTAAGACATCTCCCATAGTCTTTTCCTCCAAACTTAATGGAATCTTGTTGCTTGTTCCCCATTAGAAAAGGTCATATTATCAAGAAGTGTCTACTTCTTTATTCTTCATTAGTACCTACTTACTACTTCCTGACCCCAATATTTTCACATGCTTAGGAACTGGGACATAGGTGGTCTAGCCTACTGGGCAAAGCAGGCATCAGGTTGGAGAACAGAAGCAGGGTTCAGAACCAAATTCAACTGCCAAGTACCAGAGCCAGGGGTTTCAGCCAGAGTCATAGAATCATAGAATATCAGGGTTGGAAGGGACCTCAGGAGGTCATCTAGTCCAACCCCCTGCTCAAAGCAGGACCAATCCCCAACTAAATCATCCCAGTCAGGACTAGGAATCAAAGCTGAGGCTCCGATACCAAATGCCAGAGCCAAGGGTTGAGAAGTCAGAGCTGGGGGTCAGAACCAGGATTTGTAATCAATGGTCAGGAAGAAGATGAAAGTGCAGGAATGAGAAACAGGCAAGGAGCAGGAGCAGCTTATGAGCAGAGCAGGACTCAGGAACAGGGTTGGATCAAGATTGCAGGAGGCAAGTAAGAGCAGGATCCAATATGGATCAACAGGTGGAAGTCAGCATAGCTGCTCAGACTATCAACCCAACTCACTTTGTAGCTTAAGTAGTAGGTCTGAGCCAATCAGGAAGCAGCGGGCCTTGGATTGTCCAATAGAATTTCTTGTGGGTCCTGACCTTCCATGTTTAGTGAGATGCTGCTTCACCCATCTCCTGTGGTGTCAATGATGGAGTATCAGAGATCCAGGTCCCCCAGGTTATAGACCTGCACATTTATATCCTTACACACACTTGGTGGCCAGATGGCCTGGTTTGGTTTGCCTCTGTGTATTCAGTATGTGTCCAGACTGTTTGAGTCTGTTCCAACAGTGTGTCAGATTGTTTGTGCTTCTAAATTAGGCAAACTAGAAAGAATGAGGAAAGCAAAACACAGAGACAAAACAAGAATGAAGAGCAGGATGAGAAAAGGGAACTTTTACTATATAGCATTTCAAAAAAGGAGCTGAAATTCAAGAGTCTGCAATCACAGCTAAATACTCTTTAGCTGTGTTAATCTACTATGGGTTGATATTTGCATATGCCATTTTAATGCTTCAATTTATTCTTCCACTAGAATGAGACTCAAGTAATTGATAATGGGACTGAAAACCTGTTAGAGACAAAGCTATTTGGCTCAACAAACTTTGGCTTTCTCTAGGCACAGTACTATTCACACTATAGACAGAAAAACCTCAGAAGGCTTATCTTATTCTCCCCTAAATTTATATGAATCTTTCAGTCCCTTTGTTTCTGTTTTGATTAACAAGATCAAAAACAACTTGTCCAAAGTTTACCTCCTTAGAAAGCCTCTTCTTTTCATGTAAAAATTTTAATGCTTTGGGCAAAATTTTCTTCGTTCCACATCCCTTAGAGTAGCTTCTCAGGTGTAACCACAGGCTTCTTCATTTTTTAAAAGCAAAGGAAAAACCTTCATAATTTGTGTCACCATGCCTCAATGGGTCAGAACTAAGAATACCATATTCAGGATAAACAGCTAAGGAATAAGGCAGACACACCCCTAAACTGGTGGTTATTATTCCATAAGATATACCAAGCAGCAACAAAAGTAAACTTCTGTGCCACCACACTGGCTAACAAGAAGTGTGAAATGCAGTCTGCTTAGGTATTCTAGTCCTTGTTTCAACACCCAGACACAAGACCTGAAGATGAGTGATTATTTAAAACCAATTTAATCAAACAAAGGTTCTCCTGATCCCAAAGGATCAGCCACATACCCAGGTCAATATATAACTTAGGTCTTACCCAATAATCATGCTGTTGCCAATCCTTTAGTATCTACTATCAAAAGGTTTATTTATAAGAGGGGAAAAAAAAGAGGTGAAAGTTAAATTTGGTTAAAGGAATCAAATACATACAATTATTGTAATGTTCTTGGATTATGCTTGAAGCAGTGATGGAATAAACTGCTGGTTTGTTAATGTCTGGTTGCTTCCAAATGATCAGAAGATCCTCAGTCCTTTTGTTAGAATGTTCCCCTTTGTCCAGAGATCAGAGCATGAAAGAGGAAAAACGGAGATGTTTCCAGGGCATTTTATAGTTTCTGTCATTTGGAGGTAAACTCATTGTCCCAAGCAAAGCCCTTAGCACAGTTTGTTGAAAAGTATAGACTCAGGATGGAGCTTAGTGTCACATAAACTGGTCACATGCCCTTGCATGCTTTGATGAGTCATAGCAGAGGCCATTACCCATATTCTAGCTAAAACATCCCCAGGAAAGCTTATCAGGTGGGGATAAGCTTCTTCCTTGGCCCACTGTGAATAGACTATTCAAGTTGGTGGCCCATTAACAAACACAATGTGCTGGCTAGGCTGGCTGTAAAGTACCTTTTGGGAGTTACCAGAGGAGCAAACACATTTGAAAATAGAGTTACATAGTCAATATTCATAACTTTAAATACAAAAATGATACATGCATACAAATAGGATAATAATATTCAACAAACCAAAACTTTTTCAATGACACCTTACCTGACATATTTTGTGCATGGTTTGTTGCAATTATATAACAGTGGTAGTAGCAATGATCTACATAGTCATATTTTAATCATATAATGTCATAATTTGTCCCCACTCCACATTGGACCTGCTATAGCCAGGCCACTCTTCTTTCCATTTACACTTTAAAAGTGTACATTGCCCAGTATCAGCTTCTAAACCATCTTTCTGTCTTTGCCTGCATCCCAGAACTCAAGGAGAAGTGCTAGAATTACTCACTCCATACCTCTCATTCAGTCCTACAATCCTTGAAACATAACCTCTTGGAGACACAAGATTATAAATTGGCATCCTATCTTGTTAATACACAAGTCTTTAAAGCAAACATTTAATTTCACCATATTGGTCAAAGCATCTAGTCCAATACATGTCCTGTGGCAGTGGCCACTTTGGATGCTTCAAACTAAAGTAAGACAAAGACAGAAACACTCCTAACAGTAATATGATGCTTAAGGGTGGGAATTTCTTTCTAACTGCCACAGACTGTCAGGTGACATCCAAAATGATTAATTTATAATACTCAATGTCTTATCTTTAAATTGTATCATTGTAAATATTAAATTTATCACAAATACCAGATTTCTAAAATCTTTCAAAATTCAGCCATACTAATCAGTATGAGTTTATACGGTAAAAGTACTCCTTTCCTTTTGCTGGTTTAAATGTACTGCCTTTTCCTTCAACATCTGTCCCTGGGGTCCTGTAATTGGATTCCTGGTGGGTTAGGTGGCCTAGTGGTTAGCATCCCTCTGTGCTACTTCCCAGTGGGTAGGTCTCGGGATCCTAGTCCTCCTTTAATCAGACATGCAATGAGGTGGATGGGTGGTTTGGGTCCTTCCTGTCGTAGAAGCAGTGATTAGGGAGCCCAGGCCCACCCACTGCTTCAGCCTCCAACCCAGGGCCTTGGAATGATCAGCAATGTCTGGTCCCCAAAGGTGTCCTCCTAGTTACTGTCCCTGGGTCACTTCCTACTGCTGCTTTTCTCTCTTAGTTTCTCATCCAACATTGGATGAAAAGAAAAAAGAAAAGAAAACCAAACCATCAGCCCTGACCAGGCTCAGCATATAGTCCAATTCCCTCAGGAAGTCTTCTCTGGCGCCTTTGTCAGGACCTTCAGGATAGGTCTGTCCTCGTCCCTCACCTTCCCCCTTCCAAGCCAAATTGTTCCCTTTTCATCCCTTTATTTACAGGGAACGTGCTCTGAAGGGCTGTTTGGGGGGTGGGGGGCTACGTGGGCCCACTACTGTCTTTTAATCTCTTCCAACACAATCACTGGGGCCTGGCCCCACAGGAGATGGGAAATAAAGGATAATCTGCTTAATATTAATTACACGTTTCAAAATTTAATATACTTCAATCTATTCCCTTTTTTTTTCCCCAGAGCATCATTCTGATCCTGCAACAGGATATATTTGTATGGACCCTTACACTTGTGATGAATCATAGAATCATAGAATAACAGAGTTGGAAGGGACCTCTGGAGGCCATCTAGTCCAACCCCCTGCCCAGAGCAGGACCAATCCCAACTAATCATCCCAGCCAGGGCTTTGTCAAGCCTGACCTTAAAAACTTCTAAGGAAGGAGATTCCACCACCTCCCTGGGTAACGCATTCCAGTGTTTCACCACCCTCCTAGTGAAAAAGTTTTTCCTAATATCCAACCTAAACCTCCCCCACTGCAACTTGAGACCATTACTCCTTGTCCTGTCATCTGCTATCACTGATAATAGTCTAGACCCATCCTCTTTGGATCCACCTTTCAGGTAGTTGAAAGCAGCTATCAAATCCCCCCTCATTCTTCTCTTCTGCAGGCTAAACAATCCCAGCTCCCTCAGCCTCTCCTCATAAGTCATGTGTTCCAGTCCCCTAATCATTTTTGTTGCCCTTCGCTGGACTCTCTCCAATTTCTCCACATCCTTCTTGTAGTGTGGGGCCCAAAACTGGACACAGTACTCCAGGTGAGGCCTCACCAATGTCGAATAGAGGGGAACGATCACGTCCCTCGATCTGCTGGCAATGCCCCTACTTATAAACCCCAAAATGCCATTGGCCTTCTTGGCAACAAGGGCACACTGTTGACTCATATCCAGCTTCTCGTCCATTGTCACCCCTAGGTCCTTCTCTGCAGAACTGCTGCCTAGCCATTCGGTCCCTAGTCTGTAGCGATGCATTGGATTCTTCCGTCCTAAGTGCAGGACTCTGCACTTGTCCTTGTTGAACCTCATCAGATTTCTTTTGGCCCAATCCTCCAATTTGTCTAGGTCCCTCTGTATCCTATCCCTACCGTCCAGCATATCTACCTCTCCTCCCAGTTTAGTGTCATCCACAAATTTGCTGAGGGTGCAATCCACAGCATCCTCCAGATCATTAATGAAGATATTGAACAAAACGAGTCCCAGGACCGACCCTTGTGGCACTCCTCTAGATACCGGCTGCGAGCTAGACATGGAGCCATTGATCACTATCCATTGAGCCCGACAATCTAGCCAACTTTCTACCCACCTTGTAGTGCATCCATCCAACCCATACTTCTTTAACTTGCTGACAAGAATACTGTGGGAGACCGTGTCAAAAGCTTTGCTAAAGTCGAGGAATAACATGTCCACTGCTTTCCCTTCATCCACAGAACCAGTTATCTCATCGCAGAAGGCAATTAGATTAGTCAGGCATGACTTTCCCTTGGTGAATCCATGCTGACTGTTCCTGATCACTTTCCTCTCGTCTAAGTGCTTCAGAGTTCCACTGATTTCACTGAGATGCCACGTAGACAGAATGGTTTGCACTAGTGCATGTCATTGCAAGATTGGTGCTTTTAAAATGTCTAATTTCTCATTTTTCTTCATATATATATAAAACACAAAGTACAGATCTAGACACTTAACCAGTTCTGGAAGTAGCAGTACAAGCAGGGTGTGTAGGATAACTGGAATTACTCATAACTAGATTACACTTAAATTAGGATGCCCTTAATTGGGAGGTCTTTTTATCAAAAGATGTATCAGAGCACCAGTTTAACCTAATGGAAGCAAATGGTAATGACTGCTATTTTACTGGAACAGCATTAGTAAAAATTCTACTTAATAGGGACATTTTCACATAGGGATCAATCCAACTTTCAGTGAGTTCAACAGAAAGATTGCCATATTCTTTAGTATGCATTAGATTTGGCCAACAGTGCAAAAGGTTAAGTGGGTTTTAACGAAAGGTCCACAAAGTATGAATTTCTAAGTTCTAATCTTCTTATCCAGAAGTTGCCAAAAAATTCTAAGAATATATCCAAAGTGATTTGAATATCCTTTATTTCACTACTGCATTTTAGTCAGTACAGTATTTTATTTAATTCAGTTTTTTTCAGGGTTTTTTTAAAAAAGGCCTTTTTGCATAATCAAAATAGTAGCCTAATTGGGATGACAGACCGCCTACCAACCTCCATTTCCCAATTAAGAGTATTCTGCTGTATTTCAGGCTTAACAAAACGTCTTCTATCCATTATTTATCTGTTTGCAAAAGTTAATGAACAGTTCTCTAGTGATAATTAGCATTAGTTTTATATAAGAACTGGCACATTATTAAAAATATAATGGCAATCATTTTTATTCGAAAAAATAAACTTGGCAGTCCATGCATAACAAACTGTTTTATTATGTCCATATATAGCATATGCTCTTTTTATTTTATAACGGAACAATGGAAAAAAAAGGCATTTTGTTTTCAAGTGCTAGTACAGTTTGAGTGGGAGGGAGGACATATTAAAGTCTTCTATTGCAATAAGCAAGAGACAAACAAACTGCTGTCCCCGACCATAGAACTTTTATAAGAGATACACAGAAGGAGGTGAACAGAATCAGGAATTAAAATCCCACAACAGACTAAAATAAAATCTAATTACAATCACCTCTGTTGATCTTATTACCATGCAAGATTTTTATACATAAAGTGAGGAAGTGCAGACAGGTGAAAAGCAGGCAGCCAAGAAAAGGCTGGCAACTAATGAAGACAGAAAATGAAAAAGAACGATATAAAGAGTAAATGGAGCAGTAAGATGCCAAGTTTCCAAAAGTGTAAACCAAAAATTAATTTATAAAGAGTAAAAGTAATAAAACAGCAGGGTTCTTCCTTTACACCCAGACACATGCATCTGTACATCAAATAACAAGAACAAAACACACTTTGTGTTTTAGCCTGGGAGAAAGAAGGGAGATGGCACCATGGTAGATCTACCATCTGATCAGGAACACACTGCTGAAAAATGAACACAGAGGAGCCAATGGGAAACAGCAAGTAGCCCTACCATCAGCAGATCTTACCTACTTCTGACAAATACTGCTCCCTTTTTTATACTTTGACAAAATATACAAGTGTTGTCATGGCAAAAAAGTCTCACTGAATTGAATTGATGGTGTTCTGCTACACATGATGTTCACATTAAACTCTACTTTTTCTTCAGACAAGGTTTCTTCTTACATTTCCAATCCTTAGAGAATATATTATGTTTCTTTATATTTGTTCGGCAAGTTAGCAAAGGTACTCTCTTTCTCTCGCTTTTCTTTTTTTTCCAAGGTGAGGCACAGGCATAGTGATGAAGCTGGTGACCACCACTGACAGGTGTGAGGAAATCCATGAATGTTGCCTAAGGCCCTAGTCCTGCTTCAGTGGCAGTCTGCACTGGTAGAGATATATGCTCACATGCAGTAGCTTGCAAGATTAGACCCAAATACTTCATCTATATCACAAAGTCACTTGTTACACGGTGTATCACTTTGCTTGTTTGATGCATATTCTGGTAATATGATTTTCTTACAAATATATACTAGGAAATTTTGTCTCCAAAGCTCTCTGTACTGGCTTCTATACAGAAAAACCTGTTCAGTTTTTCACATGAAAGTGTGATGCTGAGTATTGTAATGACTAACTTTTAGACACCTAGAAAATCACAGGAACAACATTACAATTCTGAAAGCCCGAGTTAGGCACTGAGATTCCCTGTAAAATGAATGGGAAGACATAGGTGCCTAAGAACGTGATCCAGAAAGACAGCATGCTAGTTAGGGAGCCAACAAAGCTAGACAAGGAGAGATGTTGGTGAGAGGGGTGTGTGCTAAATCCTGTCCCTCTCTCAGAGTTTGGCACCTAAGTCCAGGCTTCAGGGAGGCACCCATCTCTGCTAGTGATCCACAAACTGGGAAGGATAGGTGCTCCTCCACCTAAATGATGTACAGCGCTTGTTCCAGTAGGCGTGCTCAGAAACCACTTAACTCCACACACAAAAAAATCTGAGAAACAGGAGCGAAAAAGGCAATTTCTCAAGGAGACAATACTCAAGGTGCAACAGCAAATTATCTGGATGCTAAGGAAAGATCGGAAGAAGAATAAGAGGCCAATATGGCTCTGTCAAGAGCTCTTTAATGACCTGAAAATCAAAAAGGAATCTGCCAAAAAGTGAAATACGGAACAGTGCTATCAGAGTACAGAAGAATAGCACAAGCATCTTGCAACAAAATCATAAAGAAAAAGGCACAAAATAAGTTACATCTATCAAAGGACAAAAAAGGTAACATGAAGAGGTTCTATAAATACATCAGAGCAAGAGAAAGATGAAGGAAAATATAGCTTCACTACTTAGCAGGGAAGGAGAGCTAATAACCAATGATATGAAGGAGGCTGATTATATAATGCTTATTTTGGTTCAGTCTTCACTAAACAGATTAATGGTGACCAGATACACAGCACAATTAATACAAACAAGAAGGGGTGAAAAAACACAAACCACAATAGTGAAAGAATAGGTTAAAGAGAATTTAGATAAGTTAGATGTATTTAATTTAGTAGGTCCTGATTAAATTCGTCCTAGGGTGAACTATCTGAAACAATCTTGGACTGGTTAGCAATTATCTTTGAGAATTCATGGAAGATGGGTGAGGTCCCACAAGACTGGAGAAGGAAAAATATAGTAGTATTTTTAAAAGGGCAGGGGGAAGAGGACCTGGGAAATTATAGACCAATCAGCTTAACTTTGATACCTTGAAAGATATTGGAACAAGTTATTCAGCAATAAGTTTTGTCAGCTTCTAGAGGACAATAGGGTTATAAAACATCTTGGAAGGATTAGATTTTTATAGTTAAATGTCAATTTCAGTGTACACACAGAAATCAGCAAAAAAAATCCATTGATAATTGAAATTTACAGATAGGCAAAATAAGAAAACTGATGCTTCAGAATGTATTAGAGTTTGATTTAGGATATTTATTTTGTATATTTTGACATGTGATGTTGACAATTTGGGTTGTAACTGTTATAAATCTTAAAATTTGTGAATCTCAATATCTATTGTAATTAAATAAATATTATCTGACACGCCCATGATTTTCCACACTGTGAAATTTAAAGTCTTTAAAAAAATTTAAAAAGCTGAAAAATAAACATTGATATTATATAAAATTATATAAAATTGAATTCTAAGACTAGAATAAAAGTAATAGCTAGCATAGATTTGTCAAAAACAATCATGCAAAACCAACTTAATTTCCTTTTCTGCCAGGGTTACTGGTTACTGGATAGGAGGAATGCTGTAAACCTAATATTTTGATTTTAGTAAGGTTTTGACATCATTACACCTGACATTTTCATAAAAAAAATAAGGAAATGTTGTCCAGATGAAAGTACTATGAAATGGGTGCAAAACTGATTGAAAGGCTCTGCTTAATGGTTTGATGTCAAACTGGGAGGAGGGATGTATCTGGTGAGGTCCTGGGTCTGGTACTATTCAATATTTTCATTAATGACTGGAATAATGGAGTGAAGAATGAGCTTACAAAATGTCTGAGTGGCACCAAGCTGGAAGGGGTTGCTAGCATTTTGGAGGACAGGATTAGAATTCAAAACAACCTTGACATATTGAAGAATTGGTCTGACATCAAGAACATGAAATTCAATAAATAATTTATTGGGGAATTACTGCTGAAAATGATGTGGAATTATAGGGGATCACAAATTGAATATGTCATCAATGTGAAGCTGTTGCTACAAAGGCTAATATAATTCTGGCATGTAATAGCAGGACTGTTGTACATAAAACACAGGAAGTAATGTCCCACTCTGGTCAGCACTGGTGAGGCCTCAGCTGGAGAACAGTGTCTGATTTCTTAAGAAAGATATGGATGAATCAGAGACTGTCCAGCAAAAAGCAACAAAAATGATAAACAGTTTGGAAAATCTTTCCTATGGGGAAAGATTAAAAGAATTAGGCATGAGTAATCTTGAGAACAGAAGACTGAGGGGAGACCTGATAACAGCCTTCAAATATGTTAAGTGCTGTTCTAAGGAGAACAGTGATGAACTGTCTCCGCTTCCACTGAAGTGACAAGAAGTAACCAGGTTAATCTGCAGCAAGGGAGATTTAGGTTAGATATTAAGAAAAACTTTCTAATTTTAATGACTTCTAAGGGAAGTTATGTAATCTGCATCACTGGAGGTTTTTAAAAAAGCAGGTTGAGCAAACACGCATTAGGGAGGATCTAGATATACTTGGTCCTGCCAGAGTGCAGGGGGTCAGACTAGATGACTTCTCAAGGTCCCTTCTATCCCTACATTTCTTTGATAATGAGGATCTACCTGTAGTCCAAAGGTTAAAGTATGCATCTAGGATGTGGGAGACCCCCGTCCAACTCCCCTCTACCAGGAGAAATAATTTGAACAGGAATTTGCCACCTCTCATGTTAGTGCCCTAACCACAAGGCTATGGAATATTCTGATATAGTTATTCCTCCTTCTCTCTTACTGAAGTTGTTCCACTTTAAGTAAGTAATTGAATAAATATTAATTGGGCTACATGAAGAGTGAGACTGATAAAAGTGCAGTGATTAGGGCAATCATCTATGAGATGGCAGAGTCCCTGTTCAAATCTCTTCTCTGCAGGCAGAAGGAGGACATAAACTAGGGGTATCCCACATCCTGAGTGAATATCCTAACTATTAGGCTAATGGTTATAAGGGGGTGGGTGGGTGCTCCTCCTCCACTGTTTGTGTGGAGTTGGGGAGCATTTGAACACATCTACCAGATCAGGCTGCACACACAATTTAGGCAGAGGACTCCCTATCCTTCCTGTGGTTTGCTCCGGGCTTAGGTGGGAGATAGGTTTCTTGGTGCCTAGAGTGAGGGAGCAATGCCCAGGATCAGAAGTAAGAACCGAGGGAAGTTTACTGCAAAAATTTAGACCCTGAGCAAGTTTAGGCACCTAACAGGGGTAAATAGCAGCTGCGTGGGAGTTCTATGGATTGCAGTGGTGCCTGAAAACCAACTTGGGTGCCTAAGTCCCTTTTGGACCCCATCCTTAGGCCCTGATCATGAAAATGCTTACATGTGGATAGTCCAATTGACTTTAGTCAGCTACTGGCACAAGTAAAGCAACACACACACTTAATTGTTTATAGAATCTAGATCTTAGGACTTCAACTACTTTTAGTTCTTTATGTACACTGTCTATTGTTGAAGAAAGTCTTTTCTCAGTTTTCCAGCAGTACTATGACCTGTAACTGGTTTACCTTTTTACTGCAAAGGGAAAAAATGTATATGCATATATTTTAATCTCCTGTGGCAATGTAACTTCTAAGCATATACCCTATCTGCCCAATCTTTCTGCTGTCTCAGGACATCCTTAGGAAAAAAAAAGAGTCAGAAGTTACATTGCAGATGGGTACTTTATTTGTTTCGTTTTACATTATGTAACTCCAGCATTATGTGCTGTGTGATAAAAATAAGAAGATAAAATAAAATCTGAAGTCATGTATAATGAATTAGTTCAGCAGAGAGTTTTTAAATAAACATCAGTCAGCTGTTTGGATTCAGACTCCATATGTTATTACTAGGGGGAATATGCTGATATTGAAATCTGAAAAAAAAAGAATGTATTTTTAATAAATACCACCAGAAAAATGAATGAAGCCTTAAACAAATGATGGAAACAAACTCCTTATTAAGCAGATGTAGGTTCTTAGACAAATATAAAAAATAACACAATTAAATGGATTTGCTACCAGTTCCTTTATGTAACCTAGGCTTGAGCGTAATTTTGTCATTGTCCACTGTGGCAGAAGATGTTGTTCCAAATAAAGTCACTACTGTGCTCTTCCCTGATTCCAAAGTAAAATAAAAAGTGACAGAGTAAACTGCAATTTTCCTTCTTAGTCTCAACAAAAAGTGTAAATTACTATCTTTTGCAGAAAAGAACATACTTTTTCTGATATTCATTTTAGAATTTCTCTAACCTACAATAACTGTTGTACTAAATATCTAATTATTCACAGACCATTTCTATCCTGGCTATGCAGAAACAGTGTTTGCTTTCTCTAGTTTTACAGTCTTTATTCTAATAGTCTGTTACATCCCCTCAAGTTGTTCTTTACAGCAGCAAACCTTTCTCATTGTGGAAAACTCTTGGAATAGTAAATCAAACCTTTCAGGGATGGTGTATGGTTAATTAACCCTGCCTCAGCACAGGGGGGTTGTAATATATGACCTCTTGAGGGCCCTTCCAGCCCTACATTTCTGTGATGCCTCCATTTTTAGCACAGATGGGCCTCAATTAGAACTCAACAGTGAAAGCCTGGCCTCTCTGAAGTCAATGACAAAACTCCCATTGACTTCAATAGGGCCAGTGTTTGGTTCTACAAAATCAGATCCAGTACCTAGAATAGGACAATTTCTGTTCTGAGCTTTGGAAGAAGAATTTTAGCTCTGAGCCCAGGACTTTGCCCCTCCAAGAGTTCCCAGTTATTTTTGCTGTTTCCTGGGAGTGGTGTTCATAGAGATTTCTTTGTATTCTTTATTCAGGGAGACAGGAGAGGAGTTGGCTTACAGTCCTCTCTCCTCATTCTTTTGGGCAGTATGGCCAACACCAAGCCTCAAAAATCATGAAACAATCAGGAGAAAAAAATTAAAAGGGTATGAAAATAACAAATCACATTTTGTGTCTTCATTCTGAATATTGAGGTTTTAGCAGGATGGCTCCTTCTCCTGAGCTGTGAGTGATCATTTTAGGGTGGAAATTCAAACTTACACATCTGTCAAATGCTCTTGTGCAGACACACAATTGTTAGTCTCCACTGGTGGGTGGACTCCTCTTGTCCTCTCCTAAACTTTGGAGAGAGTTGAGCTCTTTTTTCCTCCCTCTTGGTCCTTCCTCCCCTCCCCAACACCTCCTATTACCATTCCTCCCCTCCCCAACTCCCTCCCTGTCTTATATGTTCTCCCTATCTTCCCATTACTCTGCTCACCCTGTACTCCTTCATTGCCCACCCATATTCATTCAAATATCACGAGTCAGACCCTCAAAAATCATGAGACTGGCTTAAATATAATGAGATTTTTTTAATAATACATTTTGATTCCTTTCAATTCCCTTCTGAGTTTTGTGCATTTAGGGTTCACATTTTTCAAGATTTTCTCGGCAATCCTTTGTTAACTGAAAGCTGAGAGTCTCGTGAGATAACATCACTACAAGAGTAGGGACTTTAAGGAAATCATCAAATATCACAAGACTCATGATAGAACCATGCATGTTTGTAACACTGTACTTTCCTCTCTCCAGAAAACCCCTGGTAGAATTAAAAAATGAAATACACATGTGATGACTAACAATGAAGAGACATTGAACCCAGGATCTTCAGAGATAAAACGTGAGGGGCTGCCACTTGAATTTAAAGCTCTGTAGCTATAGTTGTAACCAGTGATGAGCTGCCAAAATCTTAACAACCGGTTTCCTATAAAAAGTTCTGATTTAAGGGATGTCCCTCTGTCCTGCCTTCTCCCGCCCAGGCTCCATCCTGCCCCCCAGGCTCTGTCCTGCCTCCCTGCCCTCCCCAGGCCTGTTCTCCATCCCAGGTGCCTGCTGGTGGCACAGGAGTCCTGCAGCCCTTGCATCAGTGGGGTCACTCCTGGCATGTGGGGCTGCGGCTCCCTGCAGGCAAAGGCTGCCGTCTGCCCGACTCCGCACCTTGGAGCACCCCTAAGCAGCGGAGGCTGGACAGCTCCACAGTGCAGGAGCAGGAGAGACTGGGGGGACTTGCTCCAGCAAGCCCAAGGCAGCCCTCAGCCATGGCACCAGCCTGCCTGGCTCCTGGGGCAGAGGAGGCTGCTGCTGCCGGAGGCCTGGCTCCCCAGCCCTACGCGGTGCCCAGTCACATAGTGCCTGATCACCCCCTTACCATGCTGCTCAAAGCCGCAGGTGCTGCAGAGCTGCCGAGGAGCGGTCCAGAGCACTGGCGCCAGCCTCTGCGAGAGGGGGGAAGGCGGGGGAGGGGCGGGGGGAGCCTCCCCGGCCAGGAGCTCAGGGAGCCCTAACAACTGGTTCAAAAACTGCTTCTAAATTTAACAACCGGTTTGCACGAACCGGTGCGAACCGGCTCCAGCTCACCCCAGGGTTGTAACACTCTCATATCCTCTGCAAATCAAGCACTGTGAAGAACCTATTACACAATCACCAGGGGGATATATACACATAAAACACCACAAGTATTTTTAGGTCAGCAAGGCATCTGCCTACCATTCTTATGAGGCATGAAGGCATCAGGGTTGTACGCCCAATCCAAGGCACATTGAACAGCCTGTGTATTTCAACAGCCCTTCATATATTTTTTTCTAATTCTGAAGCATGCTAATTTGTTTGTTTGTTTTAACAAAAAAGAATGCTACAAAGACAAAGTCATATGAATTATTTTGAGTAATGAAACAAACCTCAATTCCTTACTCACCAATACTTTCTTTTCACAATCACATAAATAAGGCAGGAGGACATTTGTCTTTGTCAGTTCAGTACCTCTCAGTTGTACTTGATCATTTTAGATTCCAGTGTGACTTTATCAATCCTGGAACTGGTGTATTTCATTGTATATTACAGCACAGAAATTGCAGAATTGTCAAATTGAGGTTTTTAGAAAACTATATGGCATAGAAATGAATACTGTGTTAGTCATAGCTATCTAATCTTGTGCTTTGCTATATAATTCATGTTGATTCCTTTCCTTGACAAGCAATTTAAAGCCATGTGTTCAATATTTGCATCTGAGAGCTGAGGACTAGGTTTATGAGTTTATGCCCTAAAGCATGACAATTGGTAGCTCTTATAATCTTATCCTAACTAGTGTAAATAATGAATTCTTACATTTTCCGCAAACCAACTCTGAAACATGTCATTTCTGGGGCCAGGCTGGGGGAAGGAAGTTGGTCCTTGAGCTATTTGTATCCATAGTGTTACATTTTTTTGTTTCTATTTTATACCACTTTGTCTATAATTAGCTTTTTGGTGCTGTTGATGGTCAGTGACATCATTCTTGCCCTGCCCAGGGTGATGAGTGGGGGAGGATCATGTGTCCGACATTCTGCAGGCAGTGCAAAAGGCTACTTAGCAGTAGCAGCAGCAGCAAAACAAACTGAAGATGTATGAGAGAAGAGAAAGGAGATGATGAAGGAGAAGTTGAGCCTGACAGTGTTTGGCCGTGGTGACCCTTTTGGTCAGTCCCAAGATCACCGCAAACATAGGCAGCTAATAGAAGAGTTTTGGAGGGAACATCTGGAAACTCTGCTTGGACGTAGCTGGACTTGGTGAGCAGTGTATTTGGTCCGTCTGTGGGGTGTTTGTATTTTGAAGTGTTATGGCCTTGTTGGTCTAGGAATATGAGAGAGTCAAGATGGGTGCGGTAATATCTTTTATTATACTAAATGTGTTGGGGGAAAGGACAAGCTTTCAAGCTTCAAAGAGCTCTTCTTCAGGTTCAGGGGAGGTAACCAGAGTGTCTAAACTAAAATAAAAGTTGAGATAGATTGTTAAGCATAAGGGGTCACACATGCGGTCAGAGACCACTTACAAATGAAGTGGGCAATTAAATGTTAGCAGGCAGTAGGGTGTTTTATATGTTGTTGTGATGAGCCATAAAACAAATGTCTCTGTTAAGTCCAAGTTTTTACTGTCTAACTGATTTAAGTTCCAAGGCTCATCTTTTGAATGGATTGTGCAGTTTTCCTTTGAGAATGTGGACTGAGATGTCTGATATGGAATGGATGATTTGTGAAATGTGTGGTTTTGTCTTTTATCGTTTTTCTGTATGAGTTCATTTCATTGTAGTGATTGTCTGGTTTCACCTATATAGTTATTGTAGGCATGTGTAGGACTTACGAAGTTTGAAAGGTTTATTATCGGTTGTATTGACCATCATAACAATGGAGATAAATTTGCAGGTTTTGCATATGATGTTTTGGCAGGGTCTGGTGCCATTTTGAGTAGGCGTGAGCTTCTCAGTGGGGACCTTGCTTCTGATGATGAACTTGGAGAGGTTGGTGGGTTGTTTGAAAGCCAGATGATGGGGTTCACAAAAGATTTCTTTCAGAATGTGGTCCCTACCAAATATGGGTTGTAGTTATTTGACTTTCTTTGTTTGTTCTCTGTATACAGGCTGCATAGCTGGGCAGTTAACAAGACAGTTTCAGAGGGAATTTAGAGAAGCAATAAAAGAGACTTTCCTTCCAAGTTCATCATTGGAAGTAATATAAAGATGGCCAATGATGGAATAGTGGTGGTGACTGCAAGAGATGAGCCATGTTTTTGTTCCTTCCTGAACCAGAAGGGATTTCCTGTAAATGAAGTGCAAGTTGGTAGCTGTTCTTGGATTTGAGGGGTGAGTAGAGATACTACTGATGTGTACTGATGTGTCTACTGATACTCAAAGAATGTGAGGAATTCCTAAACAGCCACTTTAAGAAACACCAGTAACTCAGGTTCAAGGAAGAATGAACTTGGCCAGCAAGGGATTGGAGGAAGAGGAAGTCAGAGAAGAGGCCTGGAGGTTCATAACCACCAGAGGAAAGAAGTCACAGCAGCATTCCATATGGATGTAGAGAGTTGAGGATGGGCAGGCTGTGACCACCAGAGAGAAGATAAGAAGAAGGAATTCCACACAGCTAGAAGTTTCAAGTTGATACCAGGTCCTCAAGGTGGAAACTATGGAATATATCTCTCATGATCCAACAAGTCCAGAGCAATGGACAGAGGTACAGGACACACACACAGATAGCAGCCCAGCCCAATCTATAAGAAAAAAAAACAAACTTGCCTGCAAAGAATTCTGCAGCCATCCAAGGCAGACAGACAATCCTTGCTGGAGATTCATTACCAATAGTACTGGGTGCTTTAATAGGGCCAATTTCACAAAGCTGAAAACAGTTATGAGCCAAATCAGCTAAAGGAAAGAATTGAAGCAGAAAAAAATGTGAATGATAATTGGGAATCATTTAAGAACACCTTACTAGAAGCCCAAAAGCCACAATCCCAAAATCTTGGAAAAAGACAGAATTAATTTAAAAAAAACCCAACAACCTGGTTTAGAGGTGAAATGAAGGTAGCTATAAAAAAACTTAAAATAATATATAATAGAAAAAATGGGGGCATTGCTAGTAATGAATATAAATCAGCAGTTAAGAATTGTAGAAAATTGATGAAGGATGCAAAGGAGAAATCAATGGCCAGTAGAGTTAATGATAATAAGAAGGAGTTTTAAAAATATATTAGGAACAAACAGAATTCTGACAGTGGTTTTAGACCATTACTAGATGGACAGAATAGAATTATCAATAGTAATGCAAAAAAGTCAGAAGTGTAACATAAATATTTCTATTCTGTATTTGGGTATAAAAACAGATAATATAGTCTCATCATATGGTGGTGATAATACAATTTCTATTCCACTAGGATTTTGGAGGATGTTAATCAAAAGCTAATAAAGTTGGACATTTTTAAATCAGCAGGTCCAGATAACTTGCATCCAAGAGCTTTAAAAGGGGTGGGTGAGAGCTCACTGGACCATTAATGTTGACTTTCAATAAGTCTTGGAATACTGAGAACTTCCAGAAGCCTGGAAGAAAGCAAATCTTGAGACAATTTTTAAAATTAATAAAGAAATAAAGGAGGACAATTTAATTAATGCAAACCAACAAGGGTTTATGGGAAAATAGAGCCTATCAAACAAACTTGATTTTTTTTAATGCAATTAGAAGTTTGATTGGAGAGGTAATCGTGTTGGTGTAATATACTTAGACTTCTGTAAAGTGCTTGGCTTGGTATCACACAAAATTTTGATTAATAAAATAGAACAATATAAAATTAACATGGTACACATAAACTAGATTAAAAACTGACAGGTCTCAAAATGTAATTATAAACAGAGAATCGTCGTCACACTAGTGGTCAACTTTATGACTTGGGAAAAATATAAAATCATCACTGATAAAGTTTGCAGATGACACAAAAATTAAGGGAGTGGTAAATAAGGTAGAGGACAGGTCACTAGTTCAGAGCAATCTGGATTGCTTTGTAAACTGGGCATAAGGAAACAATATGTTTTTAATACAGCTAACTGTAAATGTATACATCTAGGAAAAAAGAATGCAGACCATATTTACAGGATGGGGGAATCTGGGTAGTAGTGACTCTGAAAAGATATGGGAGTCATAATGGATGTTTAGATGAATATGAGCTCGCAGTCTGACACTGTCACCAAAAGCATGAATGCAATCTTAGGATGGATAAACAGGGGAAACTCAAGTAGGAGTAGAGACATTATTTTACCTCCATATTTGGCACTGTTGCCACAGTTTCTGGAATACTGGGCCCAGTTCCGGTGTCTGCAATTCAAGAAGGATGTTGTTAAGTTGGAGAGGGTTCAGAGAAGAATCACAAGAATAATTAAAGGATTAGAAAACATGTCTTTTAGGCCACGTCTACACTACCCGCCGAATCGGCGGGTAGTGATCAATCTATCGGGGATCGATTTATCGCATCTAGTGTAGATGCGATAAATCGATCCCTGATCGCTCTGCCGTCGACTCCGAAACTCCACCAGGGCGAGAGGCGGAAGTGGAGTCGACGGGGGAGTGGCGGCCATCGATCCCACGCCGCGAGGACGCGAAGTAAGTGATTCTAAGTCAATCTAAGATACATCGACTTCAGCTACGCTATTCTCGTAGCTGAAGTTGCGTATCTTAGATCGATACCCCCTGCCCCGTAGTGTAGATCAGGCCTTAGTGATAGACTAAAAGAGCTCATCTATTTAGCTTAACAAAGAGAAGTTTTTTAATACCTAAATTGGGAACAAATTTGTAGCATAGAAAGGTATCACATGATACCATGGCTGGAAATTGAAGCTAGACAAATTCATACTGGAAATGAGGTGTAAATTTTTAACAGCGAGAGTAATTAACTATTTGAACAATTTACCAAGGGTCATAGTGGATTCTCCATCACTGACAATTTTTGAACGAAGATTGGATGTTTTTTTTCTAAAAGCTATGCTCTAGGAATTATTTTGGGGAAGTTTTATGGCCTGTATTATACAGGAGGTCAGACTAGATGATCACAATGGCCCCTTCTGGCTTTGGAATCTATGAATCTTATAAACACATCAAGAAAGAAGAAAAATCCTTACAGTACTGTTAATATGAATTAATGGAGAGCATTTTAACGGCATAAAGGACAATTAGGCACCTAACTCCCACTGACTTTCATTGAGTGTTAGGGGTCTACCTGGTATTCGTGCGTTGGGACACCCCCCCACCTCCAGAAATCCAAAAACTATGAAAAGTGTTCTGTCAAAGAACTCCATTGAAAATTAGGCAATTAAGAAAAATCAAGGTGGTAATGTCCCTTTTAATTCAAGTAATTTGGTATCTTTGTTTTAGGGCATACTTAACATTTGGCTTTATGAGGAAAAATGCAGTATGTCCAACTTAGCATTGCAGAAAAAAATTACATATGTACATATTAAAACAATGAAACAATGATTCTTGAATTGCGTAAGAATCATTTAACAGAAGTTACAACTGAAAGAGGCCAAAAGGTTATTTTGTGCATCTCCCTTCCAGTGCAGTACTTTTATATATGTGGTGCATATTATATATCCTGTCACTGTTGATACTGAGGTTCCATTTAAAAGGGGTTACTAAATGATTAATAGTTATTTTAATAACAAGTTGAATGATTGCTGGAGAGTCCAACAGGTTCCTTCTAACCATGTCTATAAACACATGCTATTCATGTCTGTTACATGCTTATCCTTTCTATTAATAATTTATTCATCCTTTAGAAATCATTTATTAATGGAATCTTAATATTAAGTGTAACCATATACTGTATGTTATGATACCACTGTATGAGTTCCTGGGCCTTCTGTTCTGTTTGGAAAGTGTCTACTATATTTTGCAAAAAGAAAAGGAGTACTTGTGGCACCTTATAGACTAACCAATTTATTTGAGCATAAGCTTTCGTGAGCTACGGCTCACTTCATCGGAAGCTGATGAAAGCTTATGCTCAAATAAATTGGTTAGTCTCTAAGGTGCCACAAGTACTCCATTTCTTTTTGCGAATACAGACTAACACGGCTGTTACTCTGAATACTATATTTTGGGTGCTAGAAGAAATGATTAATATATACCAAGGGCTAGAGTGTGGGTTTGTCTGTACTGCAATCATTGGATGCAACTGCAGCTCAGGTGGTTAAACCTGAGCTAGCTTTAATCTAGCTAGCTTGGGTTCTGAAGCAGTAAAGCCGTGGTACTGCAAGCTTCAGAATGCGATAGGAAAACCTAGCCAGAGCCCTGGGTAATTACTCCTGGAGTTCATCTACTGTTCCAGCCAGATTAAAACTAGCTTGGGTATAGCTATTTGAGCTGCCAAGACACTCCGTGATTGCAGTCTAGACATAACCTGTGTACCTTTAGGCACAGTCCCGAGCAAGAAGTGGTGAATAATCTGCCCCATTTAGGGATAGGTCCAGGAAGTTTCATGCCTCAAAGAACCAGTTCCCTCCCTGTTTGCTTCTGGATAAGAAATTTATATCAGCAGAAAAGCAGGACACTCCTTCATGCTAGTTCAACTGTAGATTGACTTATTAAAGAGTTGGAGGCTCTGAGCATTCCCCATTCCTCCTGGCTGTTCCCCTTCCACCAGTAAGGCGCACAGCACCTATTCACTGCTTAGTATCCAGACCCAATCTCTGGTTATCTCATACATACATTTGAAGGTGGGACAGATTACTACCCTTTCCTCCTCTTCCCAGGTATCTAATTCAAGTCACAAACTCACTCTAATATATTAATAGCAATTATATTCTATGGTTATGTTATACAAGATGAGGGGAAAACCTCATAGATGGAAGAGTGAATTAATTGATTCTAATATTATCAATTGATTCTTCTGAAATAGCAAGGTGGTTCCTTTTTATTTCAATTTACCAGTTTCAGGGGAGGGAAATTTACCAGCTTTCCATCTGTACCTGCTCCGAAGCTTGTTTTACAAAAGTATGAGCTTTTAAAATATTGATATTTTTTCTCAGATTAAGTCAGTTTAACATAGTAATAAATTGCATGATCTTAGCATGTACTGTATATTACACCAAAGTAGACTGGTATGCTTTTATTTTCATGAATTGTTCATTTTAGATACATCAAAGAGTGAAAGGACACTGATATATGAACACCAGCTCTATCTTTCCAGAGCTTGGCATCAGCCTGGCCCTGGCAGTGCTCCTGGGTGGATTGGGGCATGGATCAGTGTTCATGTCATGCTGTCCATCAATACCTGCTCTGGGCCAGCGAAACTAATAATCCAACTAGTGGATTGAGGTACGTTGCACATATGCTATGAAGAAGTAGCGCTGCCGGTATCAGCTCTTCATTTCAGTATAGGGAGATTTCACAGGGCTGCATTTTGTTTTGTGTCTCTATAGAAGTGGCATAAGCTGTAACAACATGCATTAAAAATGTTATCCACCTTACTACTAAATTGCATCAGTGGCCATTAAAAGTGATGAGAAATTTCCGACAAATGGACAGAGAGAGGGAAAGCTTTCCAAGATAAAAGAAAAATGCAATGAAATAAACCTTTATGGGCACTGGGAGGTGCAAGACAAGGATGGGGACATTTGAAAAGATATTTTTAATTGTCTTTAAGATCTAACTTGTCATGTACTTCAGAATTAGCTCGCAGTCCTCCATGGTGCTGAACACATCTTAAAAGAAGCTTAAGGCCCCAATTCATCAAACCATTTAAACATATGCTTACATTCCATTTACTTTATTGTGCATTAAGCACAACTCAGTCTACTTTAGTTGGAAACAATGGGAACTAAGTCCTTAAGTCAGTGAGGTCAGGATAAGGCTGACTACTTCTTACTTCATCCTTATCCCACTCTTACAAATGATTGTATCATATTGATTTTGCCTATGGAAAGAATTATCTCCAAACCCTGGGATGGTTTAGCATTATGCGACAAACATAGCAACAGATTGTTGTGCAAGTTTTCAAACAGGCAAGCAGAATTTTTTAAAATTTCTTTTATGTTTCTGTAGTGAAATTTGTGTTCAGATTCCCCCCTGTACTCCAAAACCCTTTGCTTTCAATTATTTAAGATATCACTCTGACATTCCTTCTAAGCTGAATATAGGAAAGGAGCATATGAGGTAGACTGAATCATATGAGAATAAAACTGGTACCCGGTAATGTGTCTTGCCCTTAATGTGTTTAACATTTTTCTATATTATCCATCTACCCATTTTGGGCCAACAGTAGTTGTTCCATAGTTAAAGATAAAGTTAGCTCTAAATTTATAAACCGTATTTTGAAACACTGTGCCCCTCCAGAAACTGCCTCAATTCTCTAGGGATATACTAAATCTCCAGAAAATGTGCATGCCATCTCAGCCCAGGGGTGTGTGTGTGTGTGTGTCTGTGAGAGAGAGAGAGAGAGAGAGAGAGAGAGAGAGAGAAACCTAGGCATTAGTGCTCATTTTAAATAAAAAGTGGCTGCATCCCTTATCTATTATTTTTCAGACTTTCACACTTCCAAGGATTTTCATTTTTTAGGCAGAAGATTTATTCTGTGGAAATTATAATGCATGTTCTGTGTGCTACGTAGACGCCATTGACTCACCATTGACTCAAACTCAGCCATTTCTTAATGAAGTCTTTGGTTGTTTGCTCATTTATATCTGCAGATTTATGTTCATCCACTCCACACGCTCGTATTATATGTACAGAACGTTTCTTCAGTACTCATTGCCTACTACTTTCTCAGCTTTAAGGCTTTACTTTCTTGTTCTTGAGCTAATCACCCAGTGGAACCATTTCATGGTATTCCCTTTTTCTATGTCCTTCCTAATTTTATATACATCAATCATACCTGTTCTAAGTCATTTTTCCTGATGAATATAAACCTAATTTTACTTCTCTGTTTTCATAGTTACAGTTTCCCGAGACCCATTATGTTTGCTGCCATCTTCTGTATCTTTTAAAATTTTTCAGTCTCTCTGTTGTGGTGTGATGTGCACAATTATGTACGAGTTGTGGCCTTGATAGACCTTGGTGCAGTGTCATATTAATATGTTCAGCTTTTGCCTCATTTTGATCAATATGATACATGACATACTATCTGACGGTGCTGATTACAGTGAACATCCAGTGGAAATGTGTCACCTGAAATGCACTTTAAAAAGTGCTATTGTATTGCCCCAAGTGTGCTGTGGCAATAAAAAACACTGATATGCCTTATGAATAAAATAGTCAAATTTTTCAAAACATGAAAGCTGTGTTTTAAAAATGATATAATTAAGTCACATGAACTAGTCCCTGGAGAATTCTCTTGGAATATTGGTGGGGGAAATGGCAAATGTCATATTAGAAAGGCAAATCTATTTCCATTTCATTTGTTTTAATGAATGCTTTCACAGTATTTTCAAAGTAGTGGAGAGGTTTGCCGAAAAGCCTGACCTCTCCCAGCATATCTGGTCTTCCTCTGAAATCCTGTGGTCAAATCATAATGATACTGAATTTGTGATAGCACATTTATTTCTGTGGCAGCTGATCATGAGGTCACAAACCTAAGCTCATCATTTCACTACAAGGTCCAGTAGAAGAATCCAAGTAATGCACATGTTTTAATACAAGCACAAATATCTTGAGGTAAGAAAAAAAAAATTGGTCAAGGAAATTGCTCTCTTTCTCAATGTTCTATCTTTCTGCCCAGCTTACTGGACCATGAATATCACATATTAATGCCTGCTTACTGACTGATTTTTCCTGTAGTTACACAGGGAAAAAGAAAACCATGGATTTATTTGCTTTATGGGCCTTATCATTCACACAGGGAAATCTAGTACAAAAGACCAGGCAAAACAAAAATCACTCCACCTTCTGGAGTTTCTGACAAATATTGCCCTCTGGGGAAGAATGGGCCCATGAAGAAGATCAGGGCCAGTCCTGGTGCTGGACTGTACAAACAGGGAAGCTGACCAAAAGGAGAGAAGGGGCTACAAGCCACTCCGGCTGCTATAGGTTGCAGGCCATGCTCAGGATCCAGGACACTAGCTGGGCATTAGAGATTTTATTTCTGATGATAGTTTGGTTGCTCTGACTCAGGTCTCTGAGATAAGGGCTTTATAAACTATGGGCTTGCCTACACAAGTTTAAACCACACTAAATTGAGTTCATCCAGTTTGAAAATGCTTGTGGATGCACAATGCAATTAATTGTAGGGCACTGACTCCACATTTATCAGGAACTTCTTTCAAAGTGAACTAACTCTGCTGTGTAGTGAGTTAGTCCGGTCAATTGTTTGTGTCCATGCAATGCTGCTGCAAACTATTTTGGCAGTCTCCCAATGGCTATCTCACACTGCTGTGCAGCTGACCATTATTGACCTGTCCCTAGCTGTGTGGTCAAATTGACTGGATGTCCCATCCTCTGTTTATAAGCTGGTGAACAGCCACATTTTGCCTGTTCACTCCAGGATTCCAGTTTATAACAAAATCTGCAATAATACTCCAGAAGCCCTAAAACGTACCTCAAGCAGTTGCTTAGACCATGACCATGGATCTCATCGCCATCTCAGGAGAAACATCACTGAGGGAAGCTCTTGTGTCCAACCATTGGAAGAAAGACTTTTTTGTGGGCATTTCTAGAAAGATATCTGTGAGAAGCCATTACTGGGAGGCTGAACAGTCCCAGATAAAGATCAAACAGCTCAGGTGCACCTCCATTAAAACCAGGGACAACAAGAAAAATTCTAGCAGGGGACATGTAATCTGTCCATTTTTTGAGGAGCTGTATAGAAATTTTACGTAAGTGCCTGACTACCAACCCAGGAAGCTGGTGCAGCCCACTCCCCCCCGCCCCCCCGCCCAAAGATGGCCATCAAGAATCATTGGAGGATGAGCATGAGGAGACCAGTGAAGAGATCTCCTCAAAAATCCAGAATCTCTTGGGACTCAGGATCCTGATAATGGCCAAGTAGAAGTTAAGCTCAATTCATGACCTGCAGCTCCCAGTCCAATTTCCAACTCAGACTGGGACCAAGGAGGCTGATCCTATGGAGGGAATGTTATAATGTAAGATTATTTTATTTTTAAAAAAATATATTTTACTATTTATTATTTTATTAGCTATGCTGCCATGCTAGCTTCTCTTCTCTTCTCTTCTCTTCTCTTCTCTTCTCTTCTCTTCTCTTCTCTTCTCTCCCCTGGGCTGCAGCCATTGAAGATGGATGTCAGCTAGAATCCTTTCTGAGACTTAGGTCTCTCATCCCTTCCTTCCTCAGCCTGTGTTGTCTGTTTGTCCCCATCCCACTCCCACTACCCCTTTCCAAAATGGAGGTTACTCAGGCCAGGCAATCAGCCTCCCTCTGATGCTAAAGCTCTGACTTTAACCAACCATTTTCAGGCCCATTTCATGGAAGGCACATGCCCATATACCTATTTGCCTTTCCACTTCTATTAGGTGTTCTGCATGGTGAAAGTGCTCTTGTCCCAAGCTTGTTTCCCAGTTCAAAATGGTGGCCAGTATCATGCTACAGCCACTGCTCCCCCCTTCCTCTCCCCCCTCCACCCCCGGCCAGTCCCCATGGCTGATTCAAATGAGGAAAATATTCTTTTGTGTGAAATGCAAGAGTTTATTGAGATAGTGGTTCCAGGAAAAGAAGTTTGTTTAGTGCTCTCACTTAACATGAGGTAGATATTGACACTGCATGCCCATAAAGTTTCAAAGGGTATAGCTCCCCAGTAAATGCCCTTTAACATGCATTCTTATAAACTAGTAACAGTGAATGCTTCAGGCAATCACTGCAGAAACCTATCAGATTTATTCTGCAAAAAGCAAAGGAGTACTTGTGGCACCTTAGAGACTAAGTCTATATTCACAAGTACTCCTTTTCTTTTTGTGAATACAGACCAACACAGCTGCTACTCTGAAACAAGTTTTTATTCTGCACGTTCACCATGTCTGCAGGGGAGATAAAGCAAAATCTAAAGGCTGAAAATTTGCTCAGTTTTTCTTTGGAGATTATGGGGAAAAGCTGCATGGCCATTTCCCTCCCCAAACCCCAGTATAGTTCACAATCTCCTTGCACTCCTGCAACACTTCTGGAGGAACCCAGGTGAATAACTTCACAGCATATCTGGTTTGCTCTTTGCCTTTTTGAAGAAGTCCATTCTCTGCCTCGTAGACACCCTCCTGAGTGTAATGTCATCCAAAGTCAGGACAGCCTAAATGGGATGTTGAAAGGATTACTATCCCACTCACCTCACTATCACACCAATAACCACTCTGGCACCATATAAGCACCTCCAATGCATAGCAAAACTGCAAAGCCAGAACAGGAACATAATTCCCAACCTCCTCCATCCACTCTGCCCCACACACAACACAAAGCCAAACAGCATATACTGCATAGACAAAAATACCAGTGGCCACACTACTTACCATCTCAGAGGTTCCCGAAAAACTATGGCACTTCACTGGCCAGATCCTCAAGAAATGGGGCTACACCTGCGGCTGAGTGACTGGCAAACCAGAGGGGGAGAAAAGAGAAGTCTCATGAAACGTTCTCAGACATCATTACAGAGTCCATCCCCCCCCCCTCGCAAATGCAGAGAGATGGAAACAGTATCTGAGTACCAAAAGGTTATCTGACAAAAGATTTTCAGGGGGATCCTTACAGTGGCAAAGGATTGTGTGGCAGTTGCCAGGGAAAGCACTGCCATGGCCAAAGACAGTACAGAAAAAGACAGGGAGATGCAGAGGCACCTCCTGGAGGTAATACAGAGCCAAAATGCCCTGTTGCAGGACACATTACTACTATGGCAGCAGGCAATGCAGTACTGCAAATGAACACCCAGACCACGTTATCCACCCTTTGGACAATACAGGCTACTGGGGAGAAGAATTCCTCCCCACTGTACCAACACACCACTGTTCCCAGAGGCCATTCCCTTCCCGGACCCCAAGCCAGGGTACTGAAAACAGTTGTACCTGGGACCCCAGGTCATTTGAGCCCTATATCATCTCTGGTAACTTTGAGCCATGGGACTCCACATGAGAAGTTCTACCAACCAGAAGAAGCAGAGCCAAGAAATATACTCGCCTGTGACTTTAAGCCTCATCCCTTCTCCAGGACAGCTGCAATTTACTGTTTTGTTTCTCTGATGGTTTAATAAAAGCATTCTGTGTAGCTAGCTGTCATAAATATAAAGGGAAGGGTAAACCCCTTTGAAATCCCTCCTGGCCAGGGGAAAGCTCCTCTCACTTGTAAAGGGTTAAGAAGCTAAAGGTAACCTCGCTGGCACCTGACCAAAATGACCAATGAGGAGACAAGATACTTTCAAAAGCTGGGAGGAGGGAGAGAAACAAAGAGTCTGTGTGTCTGTCTTTATGCAGGTTTCTGCCGGGGATAGACCAGGAATGGAGTCTTAGAACTTTTAGTAAGTAATCTAGCTAGGTATGTGTTAGATTATGATTTCTTTAAATGGCTGAGAAAAGAATTGTGCTGAATAGAATAACTATTTCTGTCTGTGTATCTTTTTTGTAACTTAAGGTTTTGCCTAGAGGGGTTTTCTATGTTTTTGAATCTACTTACCCTGTAAGATATCTACCATCCTGATTTTACAGGGGGGATTTCTTCATTTCTATTTATTTCTATTTTTATTAAAAGTCTTCTTGTAAGGAACTGAATGCTTTTTCATTGTTCTCAGATCCAAGGGTTTGGGTCTGTGGTCACCTATGCAAATTGGTGAGGCTTTTTATCCAACATTTCCCAGGAAAGGGGGGGTGCAAGTGTTGGGAGGATTGTTCATTGTTCTTAAGATCCAAGGGTTTGGGTCTGTGGTCACCTATGCAAATTGGTGAGGCTTTTTATCCAACATTTCCCAGGAAAGGGGGGGTGCAAGTGTTGGGAGGATTGTTCATTGTTCTTAAGATCCAAGGGTCTGGGTCTGTAGTCACCTAGGCAAATTGGTGAGGCTTTTTACCAAACCTTGTCCAGGAAGTGGGGTGCAAGGTTTTGGGAAGTATTTTGGGGGGAAGGACGCGTCCAAACAGCTCTTCCCCAGTAACCAGTATTAGTTTGGTGGTGGTAGCGGCCAGTCCAAGGACAACGGGTGGAATATTTTGTACCTTGGGGAAGTTTTGACCTAAGCTGGTAAAGATAAGCTTAGGAGGTTTTTCATGCAGGTCCCCACATCTGTACCCTAGAGTTCAGAGTGGGGGAGGAACCTTGACACTAGCTAATAGATTGTTTTAATATAGTTTAATAATTAAAAGCCACTGTTTCATTTTTGTTTTAGTTGAAGGTTCACTTCTGTTTGTTACATAATTGTTTAACAATAAAAACCTTTATAATTTCATTCACAAGGAGCTGACATTTCATTTTTACACATAAAATAAAGTTTTCACAATTCATAGGATTTTACAAACACATGTAAGCAAGGACACAAGGTACAGTAGGATTGCCACAACATTTCCCCCTTTCATGGGTTAATAACTGGCTGCATAGCTGCACAATTTCAGGCCTGAGACTCATAATAAGAGCAAAAGGTATCCCAGACACTATTACTCTGGCTGTTTGCATTTTGCATTGGACACCTTGGTCGCTGTTCAATCTTCTGAGAAAGTCTCTTCAGCTCAGCCTCCCACACATTCGTAAGGCTTTCTCCCTAACTCTCTCAAATATTGGCAAGACAACATGTCGCTATAATCTTTGCTATATTTTTTAATGCTGCTTCTATCCTATTCCACAAACAGTGCCATCTCCCTTCAAATAGCTAATGCACTCTCCACTACCATTCTCCAGCTACTGAGGTGATAGTTAAACAGTTCTTTCTTTCTGTCCAAGCAGCCTGTGAATAGCTTCATTACCCGGGTCTCCCTGGGGAACCAGAGCAATGCTCACACTATTGATGTGCATAGTGTTCCGGGGGGCAAACAGTCCTTTCTCCATTAAGGTAAATAGATCTGAGTTCTGAAAGATCCTAGCATCGTGGATCCTTGTAGACCACTTAGCATGTCTGTAATCCTGTCGTGGTGGATGGCAAGCCATTGAATTACCCTGAAAAAATATTCCATTCTGTTTATAAATTCTGAAGCCTGATGGGGCTGGGGGTGGATGGAATAATAAGCATATGGGGCCATCAATTGCCCTAATACAGTTTGGGAGCCTCTTGAATGCAAAGTCATCAGTAATCTCCTGACCATCACCAAGCTTTATATCCCTATGCAACACTACCTTTTCCATGGGATCACACACCTGCAAAACAATCCTCCCTAGCCCCGCCTCCCTGGGTAGATATCCCCAAGCCAAATTGTTTGCAATGGACCCATAGCATTAAGGGATAGCCAGCTTCCAGTTGTGACCCACTAATCTATGGGCATGGGGCACTGCTTGTTGGTATGCTGCTGCTGTAGGTTTAGGGTTAGTATAATATATATCTCCAAAAGGTAACCTTCTCATCCTGAAATTCTCTCACTACTGCTTGTCATTCCAGATCTGCCGAACAATTCTCCTGCTGGTCTCCTGAGCCCAGAAATGCTTCTTCATGCTGTGAAGCTGCTTCAGGAGCCAGTTGTCTACTATCAGTTGTTCAGCATCTTCCTCTTCTTCCATGTCTGAGTCCTGGTTCCGTTGCTGTTGAAGACTGTTCTGCTACTGGAGGACCTACTGCTGCTGCCATATCTTCTCAGTGATGTGGTAGATGAAGTCCCAAGCCTGATTCCCTAAATTCCTAATTCCTCTGACTGTGTATGCTGAAATACAGTCCAAGTAACTTTTGCATCTTTAACATTGTGGTACAGCAGCATGGATCATTGCTGGGTCCATGCTAGCCCAACAGCAATTTGAAAAAGACACTAGCCCACAATTAAAGGAAGAACAGGGCAGAGACAGATGAATGATGGGATTTTAAAAAAACAAACATTTGAAGTAGCCTGGGTCCTGCTATGCATCTCACAATGCACAGAAAGAAAAAAAAAATCCCGGAATGCACACTGCTTAGCTGTAAAGCAAAGCAGTATGGGATACCCTCAGTGTACAGCAGGCTACTGCCATGTGTACACAAAGCTCTGCATTCATAGAGGGCCCAGCATCCCATGTGCAACTATTACTGCAGTTTGCATACTGTGCATTACCTAATACCTTGTCTACCCCAGGGTATTTAAACTGTAGCACAAAAGCTACAGATTAAATACCCTAGGGTAGACAAGTCCCTGGTAGTTTGCTCTTCCCTGACCTGATGCCTATGGGAAAATGAGAAACCTACCTGCTTTCTAGAACAGTAAGAGAACTAGGAACTCTGCCAGCCGATGTCAGTTTGGAGGCCTTCTTAAAGGGGATACATTTTTGTTAGTTTTGTTTTGCCCCCTTCTCAGATCCTGTACAATTTCATAGCACTACATTTTTTTTAATTCACAAGAATGCGTCTACCTTGTAATTTACGTGCTATTAGTGAATATATTTTTTAGTATTTGACCTGTATCATAAAAAAACACAACAATTTTGCTCGAGAAAACATCATGATCGTGAGTACTTACCATGAATGAAAGCACTTCTTAAAATCCTGTTTCTGAGATGTTGTACAACACTAAGTCAGATCATGCTGTGTCCTAATAGAGCACTTCATGCTGGCTTTTATTTGAAATAAAGTGATATGGTGTGATTGAACCCAACAGAGTGCAACTCAGTCCTTTTAGAACTTGTTTAAGACTCCAATTTCTTCTCTTTCAATGCTTTTTATCAATCCAGTAAAAGATATCATCAGTTCAAGTAACTAATTCCAGGCTAGTTCTATCATACTGGTTATCAGCATCTTATAATAAATTTTTTACAAGCAAATAAATATTACTGATATATCCTGACTACCTACATTTTTTTCTCAGGAGCTACAATTTATCATTTGTGAAACTAGGGTTTTCACTGTGTGGGAAAATATATTGTTCTGCATGTACTATCATGCAATGGCTCAAAGACATTCTAAATGAAATGTTAGTAGAAATATGTTCTTATCCATGTGTAACAAGCCCAAATGTTTGTGTAATTTGATATAAATAAGGGATAATAAGGCTTGAATGTAAGTACAAGCATTTGACGTTCCTGGGAATTAGAATATGAATACACTGAATTTGTATATATAGATTTTTCAGAAACTTCCTACATTAAAATGTTCATTCTCAGTAACATTTCCTTCTACATTAATTACAACAGACGTCTACTTCTAATAGTGAATTTTACTTGAAGTTGCTGAGAGATAAGGAATTCACCTCAATGATCAATTATAAAAACACTAAGCTTGTTTCATCACATTATATAGATCAACACAAAACAATTTTACACGTTGCTGGTTTGCAAAACACACACTAGCATATATTGTACTTTTATCCACAAGATGAAGGGGGGGGGGGGGAATGTCAGCTGCCTCTTTCTTTCCTTTGTAATTGATATTGCAAACTTTCATATATTTTAAATCATTGTCACCAGATCACCAACATTCTGAGCAAATTCCTAAGACAGATTTTTGAATTCCATATTTACAAAAGGAAAAAAAAATGCTGGAAGGACATGTAGACATCTTATTTTCTTTACAATCCAATAGAAATAAGGTATATACAAAAGCCACACTGTTTTCATAGTCTACTGTTGGAGACAATTCATGACACAGAAAGAAGACATTTGTAATAGTACGTATAATGTTTATAAGTGTGAGTATATCATCATCTCGCTGTTTTTTATGCTTGATTATTGAGATGAATTCTTTGCATCTCAGCTACTTCAATTAAAATTCACAGAAATAGAAGTCTGTTGTGTACATATATATTTGCGCACACACACACACATTCACACCCCCTTGCATTGTGGTGGTACATTTCAAAATTCTGGTCTCAAATTACACTGGTTTAAAATCTAAATTAATGTCACTGAAGCCATTGGAGTCATTCTAAATTTACAGCATTGTAACACCGATACAGGCAGTGGCCACAGTCTAGCTGTATGTGGACAACCTCAGCCCATATTCATTGACTTTTTGTGAACCTGCTCAGAGTTTCATGAATACATCAAATTTCAGAGCCAAGGCTCAGCTCAGGTGGGTGTGAGGGTTATTGCCACACAGTTAAATTGGCATGGCTCCTGTTAGAATTATACACAGCTTCAAGGTTCAAACTCAGAATTATTAATCTCATATTCATGATCACGGAACTAATTCATAGAAAAGACAAGGCATTAAAAGGGGAAGAGGAAAATGCAAAGGGAGTTACATTCCAGAGAAATATGATCAAGTTGGTTAATCGTGGTATGGATATTTCCTGAACACAAGCACCTTTGCTCTTCCTCCCATGCTGCATCAAACATGATGCAAAAAAAAAACCCATCAGCAAAATACGTAAAGCCACCACCTCATCCCATTCCAAATCCTACCTTAAAAAAACCTCACCATTGCCATAAAGTTATAGGAAATTGTAATCCAATAATAGCTAAACAGGTGGCAAATTGGGATTACTGTGACTACTGGTACTCACCGGTTTAATGTACCTTTGATTTGTGCACCTGGCTACTCTGTCCTAAAATATTCTACTACTGTTGCCCTCCTGCCCACCTGTTTGTCTCACACATCTCTTCTGTCTGTTCGTTCAATCTGTAAACTCTTGGGGTCTGGAATACTCATTTCCTAGATGTTTGACCAGTGCCTACAACAGCAGGGCTTTGATCACATTACTGCAATACAAATAGATAATTCATAACACAGTGGTGCTAGTTGCCTCTTGCAGATACATTGTTTAATTACCTTCTTCCATTATTATTAGGTGCATCAACCTTTCAACTGATATTTCTAGGTATGGCATCACATGCTAAAATCTTGATTATTTGGAATTATGGAAGTTATTCATAGGAATGACTTATAAATATCAGCTGACTATGCTCAAATGAGGATATCAATTTCCAGGACATCTGTTAACCCAGCCTAGCTACAGCATAGGTTTTGTGCTTACCTTTCCTTACAGAGTTACACTTTCAGCACCTCTGGAAATTAAAAGGACCCAAATATGTAAGAAATGACTCAAATCTGTAAGAAGGATGACTTCTGTACTGAGAATCAGTACATTCAGAACACCTATACTGGTCCCTAGACTTGAAATCCAGATTCAGATTTGAACACTTTGGGCCTGTTGCTGCTGAAGCGCAAATTAATGGTAAGCAAATGGTATTATATAAATGCTTTGCACTGCAGAGGAAAAACACATAGTTCATAAACTTGGGTTACCAGCATGCAGGTAAGCACTGATTAAATAAAGAAATTTGGGTTTGTTGAGTTGTTTCATTAAAAACAAAAAACAAAAAACATTGAGGAGAGTTAATTAATTTAGCAACAGAAGAACAATAAAGTCAGATTTTTAAACACTGTCTGGAAAACTTCAGACTAACAAAATAAAAGCATACAACTGGAAGACATATGGATTAAACTCATTAAAGAGGGAAGCTGCATGTTATACTTTTAAAGGGAAAATATTAACCAGGTATTTATTTTAAAAACCTCTAATTTATTTATTTATTTAACAACCTCTATTTTTTTTAGTTCAGAAGGTGGAGAAAGCTACTAGGGGAGAGGCTGTTCTAGATTGATCTTGACAAATAGGGAGGAACTGATTGAGAATTTGAATGCGAAAGTCATTTTAGGTGAAAGCCATCATAAAATGGTAGACTTCATTATTCTAAGGAATGGTAGGAGGGGAAAAGGCAGAATAAAGGTAATGGACTTTAAATAAAGTTTAATGGACTTTAAATAAAGGTAATAGACTTTAATGGACTTTAAATAAAGGTAATGGAGGGCAGAATTTAGCAAAATCAGGGAGTTGGTAGGTAAGATCCCATGGGAAGCAATATAAGGGGAAAAACATTATAAGAGAGTTGGAAGTTTTTCAAACAGACATTATTAAGGGCACGAGAGCAAACTGTCTCACTGTGACAGATTTCAGAGTCGTAGCCATGTTAGTCTGTATGAGCAAAAAGAACAAAGAGTCTTTGTGGCACCTTAGAGATGAACAAATTTATTTGGGCATAAGCTTTCGTGGGCTAAAACCCACTTCATCAGATGCATGCAGTGGAAAATACAGTAGGAAGTTATATACAAAGAGAACATGAAAAAATGGGGGTTGCCACACCAACTCTAACGAGACTAATCAATTAATGTGGGCTATTATCAGCAGGAGAAAAACAACTTTTGTAGTGATAATCAGGATCGCCCATTTCAAACAGTTGACAAGAAGGTGTGAGTAACAGTAGGGGGAAAATTAGCATGGGGAAATAATTTTTAGTTTGTGTAATGACTCATCCACTCCCAGTCTTTATTCAAGCCTAATTTAATGGTGTCCAGTTTGCAAATTAATTCCACTTCCGCAGTTTCTTGTTGGAGTATGTTTGAGGTTTTTTTGTTGAAGAATTGCAACTTTTAGGTCTGTAATTGACTGTCCAGGGAGGCTGAAGTCTTCTCCGACTGGCTTTTGAATGTTATAATTCTTGATGTCTGATTTGTGTCCATTTATTCTTTTGCATAGAGACTGTTTGGTTCGGCCAATGTACATGACAGAGGGGCACTGTTGGCGCATAATGTCATATATCACATTGGTAGATGTGCAGGTGAACGAGCCCCTGATGATGTGGCTTATGTGATTGGGTCCTATGATGGTGTCCCTTAAACAGATATGTGGACAGAGTTGGCAACGGGCTTTGTTGCAAGGATAGGTTCCTGGGTTAGTGGTTTTGTCATGTGGTGTGTGTTTGCTGGTGAGTATTTGCTTCAGGTTGGGGGGCTGTCTGTAAGTGAGGACTGGCCTGTCTCCCAAGATCTGTGATAGTGAAGGATCATCCTTCATGATAGGTTGTAGATCCTTGATGATGCACTGGAGAGGATTTAGTTGGGGGCTGAAGTTGATGGCTAGTGGTGTTCTGTTACTTTCTTTGTTGGGCCTGTCCTGTAGTAGGTGACTTCTTGGTACTCTTCTGGTCTGTCAATCTGTTTCTTCACTTTAGCAGATGGGTATTGTAGTTTTAAGAACACTTGATAGAGATCTTGTTGGTGTTTGTCTCTTTCTGAGGGACTGGAGCAAATGCGGTTGTATATTAGAGCTTGGCTGTAGACATTGGATCATGCGATGTGGTCTGGATGAAAGCTGGAGGCTTGTAAGGACATATACACAGTATGGCAAGAGACTACCCTGGCTTAACCAGGAGATTTTTAATGATCTGAAACACACACACACACACACACAAAGAGTCCTACAAAAAGTGGAAAGTAGGTCAAATTACAAAGGATGAATATAAACAAATAACACAACTATGTAGGGACAAGATTGGAAAGGCCAAGGCACAAAATGAGTTTAAACTAGTTAGAAACAGAGAAACAAGAAAACATTCTATAAAACATTAAAAGCATGAAAAAAACAAGGACAGGATATGTCTGTTACTTACATACTTAATCCTGTCATGAGTGCAGGGGACTGAACTAGATGACCTCTCAAGGTCTCTTCCAGTCTTACAATTCTATTATTATAATCCTGTACTCTCAACAAGAAACAGTATCAGGAACATGAACAGAACTTCAAGACAGAATAAAAATTGAGAGTACAATGAGAAAATATTTGTACTCAATTTTAATCTGTTTGATTTCTAAGCATTCCAGCACAATTACACACTTTAGGAGTAAAGTTCATATCATAACATTGCATAGCAACCCTTTATCAAGATAGCTGGCCTCTTAACATAACACTCTGAGGATTTTAATCACAATGTCATTTACCAGCAGCTGATTATGGCCACAAATCATACAGTGTAATAGCTTTTCTTAGCCTTTCTTCTCTGTCTACTGGCATTGCAGATGGCACCCTAAGGAATCTTCATAAATATTGAAACATTCTGTGCCTTGGTGCTCATCAATAACTTTGAGACACTGCCACAGTTACCAGTCAGTAGAGGTATTCCACTGGTATAAGAGATGGGGTTGCAGGCAGTATGTTGACCTTTGTTGTCAGTTTTTGGTTTTGCGTGTGTTCTCTCAGCATGCTGCACTGGCTCTGTTCAGAGATCCCATACTGCAGACTTTGATCGAACTGCCCAAGAAGACCACAGACTTGGTTCATTGCAAAGGCAGTTGGCCATGTTTATTGTTAACGAAGCACAGTCTTAGTATCCTGAGATTATAGCACCACTAAGAATGTATGGCCATTACAATGGACCAGCTCAGTGAGCAGTGGGACTTTCTGCTCCCCACTCAGACAGACAAAGACACCCTCTCTTATACACTGATACAAACAACTTACGTGTTGCCCCTCTGATGTGGTTAGTTACCACCCTTTCCCTTGTACGTGTTGGTTCAATCAGAACATCTCTATGCATCACCCGATCATCCTGACCTTATCTTTAGAAGGGGCCTGTGTGTCCCTGTATCATCTTCAGAGTATGTTTATACCATAATTTGGTATAAGGGTGATCTGGCACGACCCTTCTGGAATGTGTTTACGCAAGCATCCTGTGCAGAGTAGCGCTTGTGTTTTTGTAATGCCAGCCCTGTTCTTCCCAAGTTCCTGTATCAGACGGTGAACCAGCAAGCAGGCATCTCTTTGTCACAGTGCCTGCCGTTTGCTCATAGCCTGACTCTTGCTAACTTTGCTTTGCGTAACTTTGCTTTGCATTCTTTCCCAGGTGTCTGGCTGGTGGGTTTTGCCCCCATGCTCAGGCTCTTACTGATCACTATTTCTGGGGTCAGGAAGGAATTTTCCCCTGGGTCAGATTGGCAGACCTAGAGGTTTTGTTTTGTTTTTTGTTTTTTGTATTTTGGGGAGGGGGAGGGGGAGGGCTTCTTCTACAGCATGGGGCTCAGATCATTTGCAGGTTTAAACTCATGTACATGGTGGATTCTCTGTAACTTGAAGTCTTTTAATCATGATTTAAGGACTTCAGTAACTTAGCCAGAGGTTATGGGTCTATGGCTAAGTTCTGTGGCCTGCAATGTGCAGTATGTCAGACTAGATCATGACAGTACCTTCTAGCCTTATAGTCTATGAGCGTATCTTGTGGTCAGAGTATTTGATCTGATGGTAATTGCTAGGTCTGTTGATTTATTAGTGTGTTTCTAAGAGATTGTCAAAAGTGCCCAAAAGTTTTGAATAGGCATTATCTTATTGCAAAGTAGTGTCCACATGTAAATAAATGAATCTGTGAATTAATTATAGCACCTACTGAAGCTTATGGAAGCTTTGACAGTATAAAATATTTTGAATCAGAGTAGATTACTACAATAATAGCTCTTATTTGAAACCTAACACATTCCTTAGTGGTTTATGTTGTAAAATACTTAGCATACAGATGGCGGTCAGTAAATTAATTCAGTGGATACAATAAAAATAGATAGTGGTGAGGTCACAAGTGAAATTTGGTTTTGTGACTATCTCATTTCACTCCTTCCTCCAGTTCATAAACCACTGAACAATTTGACAATAATTCAACATGATTGTCAGATGCTGTTCAAGACAGCTCAGGAGTGAAATATCAGAGAGGCTACAGGTCAGGCCCTGAAGTAGTTGTGGGAGGAAGCTTGCACAGAACTTGAATGCCCCACTCTTCCCAGAACTACCAGTCTTCCATTTTGAGGAGTACTTCATTCAATCACAAAACCAAATATTCTGAGTCTGTTAGGTTGCAGTGCACTTTCAGTGGTCACAATGAAAAGCTTAAAGCAATTTAATCAATATGAACAAGGTGAGGTGGATAACTCCAGGGTTAGCTTTCAGGAATCCCAATTGGTTCACAAGCATTTCACCAAGCTCTGGTCTTAGAACTTAGTGATCATTCCCAAGTTAAAAGGGCAATGAAAATCAGCCTACTGAAATAGAAGCGAATACAAATAGCCCTTTTCTGCATCTAAGGGATTAAAAGATCTTTGTTGGATGATCATTATCTTGCAAAAGGCATTTTAAATGCATGCATATAAACAAAATGAGGGGTTGGAGGCAAATAAAGAGATTTGAGATTTCTGTGAGTGGAATATCACTTTAAGCTACAAATTAGCAACACGAAAATGGATATGAGATGAAACAAACAATTTAGGAACAAATAAATGGGAGTTGAACTTGCTGTACAGAAGGAAAGCTAAATTACATCTCTGGATTCCAAAAGTGGCTGTCCTTACTCAGCTAAATCTCCTATTGAACATAAGGACAAATATCCAGTAGAGGGATAAGGGAAATATACCCCCTGCTTCAATTTTTGTTTGCATAGATTATCTTCCTTCCTCTGTTCCCCCACCCCAGAAAAAAATAATTGGGAAAAGTGTCTTTATAGGCAGTTTCTCATTTCCAGCCAGACATTTCATATGTAGATGAACTCAGTGCACTTCCATAAGGGCAAGGAAAACTTCCAGCAGGGGATGCCTGACTCCCACTGACTTAACCACATTCCCCTACTATAGGCATTGGTAAAGAGTGAAATGAAGATCCTCACTGCTCCCATGTTTCCTGATCATGGTTTCTTTCCCTCCGCAAGGCCTCTTGAGAGGAGGAGTGAAGACTGGACCCTGGGAAAAGGGAAAGAAGAACCTACTTGTTTCCACCCTCCCTCAGTCCTAAAGGAAGCAAAAGTGAAGATCCTGCCTCAATCTTTACCTCTTCCTGTGGGCACAGGACAGTTATGAAGATCGTTAAAGGGTTCACCACCTGGGCTGTGGATAAGTGGTAAGAAAGGTGATAGCAATGAATCCTTGGTATGGCATGTTTCATGTAGGGAACTACTCTTGTCAGTGAGTCCCTCTCCACCATTCCTTTATCTGCAGAGTACTCCATTTTGTGGAGTGAGTGTTTATGGAGAAAACTCCAAGAGGGCTACAAATGTCATTTATGTGCATACAGGCCCCTGGAGTAGTAGATGTGAGTCAGAAGGAACCCTCCTAAGATGAAGGGTATTTGGTAATGTGGGTGGGATTTAAATGGGGTGTCTGTGTGATTTTGGAAGTGTGATCCTTTCAGGAGTAGTGGGTGTGTAGGTTTGCTGACTAGGAGAGTGGTGTATATGGGTTCTAGGAGCAATCAGTGCATAGGTGTGTATGTGTATATAAGCCATAGGAGCAGTGGTGTATATGGAAGGGATGTCCTGGAGTGGTGAGCTGGTGCGCTATCCTGCAATATTAAGTATGTGTGGATGAGGACACCAAAAAAGGAGCAATGTGGGATTGTGTGTTTGGGGTACCTGGAGAGTGGATGTGTGGATGCTGTGAAAGCAAAAGTAGGGATTTCACCCAACTTTCATTATACCATTGCTGCAACTATGTATGGAATATATTCAAATGTATTCCAGGCAAAACCTAAATAATCCTTCTCAGCTCTGTAAAACATCTTCTCTGCCTCTAAAACAGAGAAAGTTCCAAGTTTAGCAATCTTTAGTTTTTTAAAATAAACATATTTCTGGTTTCTCCATTTCTTTTCTAATTGACATATGTTGTAGTTTCATAGACAGAAAGAACCAGTATGGACAGAAAGAATCTGTCTGACGTCCTGTGTGCAACTGGGTATTAAATGTCATCCAAATACCCCTGCATTGAGCCCAGTAACTTGAGCTGGACTAAAGCATTTCTGTCCCAGGAGACTAAACTGTTATGGGCCACAGGCAGAAAACAGCAGAAACTGGAATTAATTATTTCACAACAGGCAGATATATACAAAATGGAAAACAGTGTCCATATAAAATAGTCCGCATTGAAGAGCTGGAAATCAAGTCTCAACAGGGACAAACAGCTTCAAAACAAAATCTTTAAATAGCTACACTAATTTACACTAGCTGAAAATGTAGTCCATTCAAATATGGGTTTAGAGGAATTGGAGAAATTATCCAATGGAAAAAGTATTTTTGAATTCAGGCAACTGAGTTAAAAATAATTAAAATGAGGGGAAAGGTTGGAGGAAGGTGGAGAGGGCCAATCTCAAAATGCAGTGAAATTAATTACCTCGAGTAATTGTTTATGTAACCCCCAACCAGCCCGATCAAAAATAAATAGATAAATTCATTGGCACATGGAGCACAAGCTTCAGATATTTACCACATTTTCAGTAGATTAACAGTTATTTAAATGTAGAACTGTTGTCCTGTTAGCTACAAACCAAAAATCCTGTGGTTTGGGATTTCTTTACAAACATGAAATTCGTCAACAGAGTTTTATGTACACAAAACTTTCAAGAAAACCTGAGTCTAACATGGATTTGCATCAATACGCACAAATTCCTGCCTGCAGTTTCACTTGCTGGTGATATTAAAGCTAAGGAAATGTAGCTGGATTGATAGAGTTTTTCTTTGAAGTGAGAAGTTCATTTGAACCTGTACAAAACCCAGATAAATTAAAGGCAGGGGAGAAAATTATAGAAAATTACTTATAATAATTTGATAGAGTAGACTGACCTGGGAGTGATTTAGGGACTCAAAGACTTCTTCTGCCAGTGGAGAATAGATGAGCTGCAGATTCAAAGGTGAAATATTTCAACTCAGTGTTAGGAGAGTGATTACTGATTGCCTTCCATAAACTGATTTAAAGAGTGGCAGTGAGGACAAGATGGATAGTGCTGCCCATCAGATCTTCCTGAAAAGCAAAAGTGTGCATGTAGAAATGGAACAGTAGCTATTGTAGTCAGAAGCTTGATCCTGCATGGTACATTGAAGTTAATGGAACTACACATGTGCTTGAAGTTAATCATGTATTGAAGTGCTTTACTCTACTGGGGCCAGAGACCTCAGCACTTTTTAGGATTGAGTCCTAAGAGAGAGGGGGAAACTATGAACCTTTCTTTGATTGGGTTTTGGATTAAGCCAAGTGTAGTGGAGATCACCACTCTTGAATGGCTGGCAGAAACAGGGCAGATAAAATAGGAAATAGGGAAAAAAACCTAAATGAGTATCAGGAAATGTAATCAGCCATTAAAAGTAAAGAACAAGAAATACAGCATAACACCTGGCAAATCATTGAAAAAAAGAAAGGAGGGAGGCATTATTCAATGTTTAGTAAAACAAAGATGTGACAGAATAAAAATAGGGGTGAAATAAAATTTCAAAGAATAAGACAATAGTGAATTGAGAGGAAAAGTAAACAGAGTAAAATGACAACAAAATTAGTTTGATGACCAATCTGTCTTTACTATAAAGAAAAGTATAGCTTCAACAATTTATTCAACATTCTAAATATCTATGAATGTTGTTAAATATGTGCTTACTTAATCTATTGCTAGAAAGCCAAATGTGCCTGATCTCATTAAAATATTAAAAAGCTTGCCTACAGCAAATTTCATGATGGTTCTCTATCTATAATTTGTCTTCTCAATGTCTATTTGTGCACATTTTCTACAGCAGTTAGTGTATTTTTCTCCTACTTGTAGGAGTCAATTTACAAAAAGTATCTATATGCTGGCAGGAAATAAATGGAGAGAAGCTAAAAAGGGGCTATAAAATGTATGGTGCATTCTAGCAAGAGAAGTAAATGAATTAGGACATTTTCAAAATTATTAAGTTTCTTATATGCATTTCTTTTGACCCTGAAATAAATAGTCAAGTTTGGAAGTATAGTGTTCAGTGCAGACATATAATTAAATTATTGATATTTAATATTAAAATCTTAACCAATATGTAGCTGGATAATAGTTACAGCCAATGTGCAAAGGCTCCTTTAACAGTTGTCCATAGTGTGATGGAGCAGCTTATCTCCCCTACACTCATTACAAGAAGTGATTATGAATCAATTGAAACTGTGTATGTGTTTTTACATTCTCTTTATGCAAAATGTATTATTTAAAAAAACTGTATTTATGGCAAATTAATACATCCAACAAAAGTTTTATTCACTCCTGAATCATAAAGTAATGTTGAATGCATAGCCTATTATTTTAAAATATTATACATTCACAGCAAGAGTAAAAAGGTAAAATGCTCTTATGGAGATTAGAAACAGGTGCAAATATATTTGAAATACAGCAATTAAATAAATGATAAGCATGGGCTTAGCTGTAGGTGACATGAAGTAGAAGATAATACACTGTAATAATTTTCAGCACTGTTGGTTTATAAGTCTTTTGTGTATCTATTATAGCAAACAAGAAATTTCCAAGTGTGTAATTCCTAAGAAACAGCTTCGGCAGAACTCCAGGAAGTGAGTTCAGCAGATTCTAATGAGTTGTAAAACAGAACCCCCTGCTGTAACTAATTTGTAGTTAAGACTCCTTTCACAAAAACAATCTGTTTCTTCATTTACAATTAAATTGCTACTGCAAAATCAAAGATAGGAGAATTTCAGAAACACCGGTGAACAGAGATGTTAATAAATTAGTGAAGAATTTATGTTGCATAGATATATTGTTTTTAGAAGAAAATATAAATGCAAACATACATTCCTTCCAACTCAGTTAATAAGAATGACATTCTGCTTGTCCTGCAAATCATAGCAATTTGCATTTTTCTTCTTCTAACTTTTTACACCACAAACCTGCAAATAGGTGGGGAATTTATTGTAGATATACAGTAAACATTTTGTACATTTTTAAATGTTACAAAGATATTGTTTGCCACTTTCTGTGTCTTTAATTCAAGATCCATAAGAAAGATTTACTTATGTATTTACTCACAAAATACAATGTGAAGAAATATGAAATACAGGCCATTCCCTTCAGGGAAACACTGATCATCTATAGAAATACAAATACAATAAAAGGTCCTCAGAAGTGAGCTGATTGGAAGGAAGCTGACTCTAAAATGTCCTGTGCTGATCTGGCCATCTCTCTCCTGTCACTGTGTATATCTCACAGTAGTTACGATCAAAGCTGAAATAACTCATACTCAGTGGGGGAGATAAATGGGCTAAGAGCCAGATATAATGGCTGAGAGCAAATGTGTGGGAATGTAGGCAGTGGTGCTTATAATTGAATCCCTCCATTAAAGAGGTGCTTTGGGGGATTATGATTGCTGTATTGGGAGTTCCTGTGGTCAGAATTATGAGGGGCTTCCCCATTCCCTCTCCAGTAAGTGGTTCTTTGAAGGAATGGGGAAAGCTTCAGATAATATGGGCTGTTTTTTTCCTTAGCTGAGCTCCAGAATAGAATTACAGTCAGGGGGCTGCTGCTGCTATCTTTGGCCATGTTTCTCAGTTGTCTAGGTGTGCATATATTTATCCTCAGAAGGATTCAAACTCATGGTCTTTAATTTCATAGTGCAATTTCCTACTCACTACGTTAAATAAAGAGTTCTGCGGCTGGGTCAGACTACCAGCAAAACTCTTTGTTTTTGCAAACAATGGAAAAAGCAAACAAAATGAAAATTACTTCAATGGGAGCAATATTGGTTTACTCCATGTCTGGATTTGATACAATATTTTTATGAATTTATATCAGTCACTGCTTCTAATGCTTCAGCTTGGAAAAAACAATGTGGTACTGCTAATACAACAAGTGATGCATCACAAATAAAATAAGTCAATGGATGGCTGAGTTTTAAATATATGGAAGATTCCACTATTTGAGTTGTGTGTTTGGCTTCTTTCTTTGTGATAAAAATAGGATCACTAAAGAATAGAGCAAGACAAACCATTTGGGAGGCAGGGTGTTACAGAGTAGCAAATACTCAAGGAACATAATATAGCTCCCCTAACAGATTTAGAACACTTTGTGAAAGGTAATTGTACTAGTTGTTTGCTACTCATGAACCTTCCTAATGGTTCTAAAAACTTACTAATCTATCTACAGTAAAATGCATAATCCTTCTGCTACTACTGTCAAGATGCTTCAAACAAAGAAACAGAAAAGTCTGTTCTCACATGAAATAATTATTCTTGGTTATATTCTGGAACCGCCTACTTATCTTCTTTGGTTGAATACAATTATCACTATCCTTTCACCATCTTCTTCAAAATAGGGGTTAAGTCAGTATAATTTATTAACACGAGGGTGAACTTCACCCTGAGAGCTCCTTCTGTCCTTGAAGAAATATATGTAATTTATATTATAGATTTATCAACCTGTTCCAGGATGCATGTGAAATATCTGATAAAACACACAGTGGTAGCTGTTTCTCAAACAGACAGGATCTAAACCATAAGCACTTTATCGATGAAAATCAACGTTTTGAATTAAAGCTGGAAGTCAACAAGAAGCTAATGTAGTTGCTGAAGAACAGATGTATTATGCTCCCTGAGGCTAATATTTCTCAGCAAGTGAACAGCTGCATTCTTTGAGTTGTAACTTTCAAGTGGTCTTTGAAATTGTAAATGCATGTAAAGCAAATTGCCATTATAACATTTGTAAATCACAAATCTATGGATTATGGTGGCAAGGTCTAAAAGAAAAGGTTGCACTTCCAGCTTCCAGCCAATTTACTCTCATCGAGATCCCTCTTTTGGTCAAGCAATGGGAAGACAAAAATGCTTCAGAATCAGGGGAAATGAAAAATAGAACTGCATGTGATTCTAACTTTCCTGATCTCCTAACAGTATATATGACTAACAAAGGCTAAGGCACAAAAATGAGTTACATCAAAAAGGGTCATCAGAGACAATAGGAAGATGTTCTATACATACATTAGGAGCAAGAGAAAGATGAAGGAAAGTGTAAATACTCTACTTAGTAGAGAAGGAAAGCTAATAATGGACAACATCAAGAAAGTGGAGGCGTTTAATGCCTGTTCTGCTTTAGTCTTCACTAAAAAGGTTAATTGTGACCAGATACTTAACACAATTAATATTAACAACAAAGCCAAAACAGTGAAATAACAGTTTAAAGGACATTTAGACAAGTTAGATGTGTTAAAGTTGGCAGGTCCTCATCAAATTCACTTAAGTAACTAGACAAAGCAATCTCAGAACCATTAGCAACTATTTTTGAGGAGAAAGGGAGGATGGGCAGGGGACCAGAAAAGGTCAAATATAGTAAGTACCAGTCTTTGAAAAGGGGAACAAAAAGGATCATGGAACTATAGAGCAGTCAGTCTAATTCTGATACCTGGAAAGATACTGGAACAAATAAATAATCAATTTGTAAGCACATAGAGGAAAATAGGGTTATAATTAATAGCCAACACGGATTTGTCAAGAATAAATCATGCCAAAACAAGCTAATTTCCTTTTCTGACAGGTTTACTGGCCTACTGGAAAAGGGGAAACTGTAGATGCTGTATATCTTGAGTTTAGTATGGCTTTTGACCCAATCCCACGTGATATTCTCATAAGAGAACTAGGGAAATGTGGTCTAGATTAAATTACTATAAGGTGAGTGTAAAAACTGGTTGAAACACCATACTTAAAGTGTAGTTATCAATGGTTCTTTGTCAAAGTGTGGGGATCTAATGGGATTCTGCATGGGTCTGTCCTAGATTTGGTACTACTGAATATTTGCATTAATGACTTGGATAATGGAGAGGAGAGCATGCCTATAAATGTTACAGATGACACCAAGCTCCGAGGATGTGCAAGCACTTTGGAGGACAGGACTAGAATTCAAAACAAAATTGAAAACTGGAGATTTGCTCTGAAATTAAGAAGATAAAATTAAATAAAAACTAGTGCAAAGTATAAATTTAGGAAGGAAAAAAAATCAAATGCACAAATTCAAAACGAGGAATAACAGGGTAGGCAGCAGTATTACTGAAAGGATCTGGGAGTTATAATTGATCACAAATTGAATATGAATTAACAGTGTGATACAGTTACTAAGAAGGCTAATATATCATTCTAACTGTATTAACAGGAGTGTCTTATGTAAGACGTAAAGATAATTGTTCTGCTCTATTCAGCAGTGATGAGACCCCAGCTGGAGTATTGTGTCAGGTCTGAGCACCATATTCTAAGAAAGATGTGGACAATTTGGAGATAGTTTAGAGGAGAACAATAAAAATGGTAAAAGATTTAGAAAAAAAACTTCCTTATGAGAAAAAGTTGGAAAAACTGGGCATGGTTAGTCTTGAAAAAAGAAGTCTGAAGGGGAACCTAATAACAGTCTTCCTCTATGTTAAGGGATGTTCTAAAGAGGACAGTGATCAACTGTTCTCCACATCCACTGAAGGTAGAACGAGAAGTAAGTCTTAATTTGCAGTAATAGAAAATCGGGTTATATATTAGGAAAAACTTTCTACCTATAAGGATAGTTAAGCACTGGAATAGGCTTCCAGGGGAATTTGTGGCATCCACATTATTGGAGGCTCTTAAGAACAGGTTAAACAAACACCTGTCAGGGATGGTCTAAAGACAGACTTGGTGCTGCCTCAAGTCAAGGCACTGGACTAGATGACCTCACAAATTCTCATCTATGATCACAATACCATAAAATTGTAAGAAGTCCCCTAGCCCATGAAAAGTATTCCCCATAGCATTGGTTTGGTTTTGAGCAGGAAAGGCTTTAGGCACCAGCAAAGCAAGCACGTGCTTGGGGGGGGCACAATTCCAGGGGCGGCATTCCAGCCACCATTTGTTTGTTTTTTGCTTAAGCAGTTGCACTCTCGGAGCTTGGGGTGGCAAAAAACCTAGAGCCAGCCCTGGTTTTGAGACCCTGAAACACACTGCATATATGACTTTGAATGGATTCCCAAAGGTAGTGGTGGTAATTGAACAGTTTGTCTTTGGAATAACTTGTCTAAATAATTTGAAACTACAAGAAATTCAGTGCTATTAATTTCCATTATAAAATATATGCAGATTGATTAAGCAATCCACATACTCTGCAGTTTCTTTTACAATCCCTGACATTGACATTGTCATAAATATAAAGGGAAGGGTAAACCCCTTTGAAATCCCTCCTGGCCAGGGGAAAGCTCCTCTCACCTGTAAAGGGTTAAGAAGCTAAAGGTGACCTCGCTGGCACCTGACCAAAATGACCAATGAGGAGACAAGATACTTTCAAAAGCTGGGAGGAGGGAGAGAAACAAAGGGTCTGTGTGTCTGTCTATATGCTGGTTTCTGCCGGAGATAGACCAGCAATGGAGTCTTAGAACTTTTAGTAAGTAATCTAGCTAGGTATGTGTTAGATTATGATTTCTTTAAATGGCTGAGAAAAGAATTGTGCTGAATAGAATAACTATTTCTGTCTGTGTATCTTTTTTGTAACTTAAGGTTTTGCCTAGAGGGGTTCTCTATGTTTTTGAATCTAATTACCCTGTAAGATATCTACCATCCTGATTTTACAGGGGGGATTTCTTCATTTCTATTTACTTCTATTTTTATTAAAAGTCTTCTTGTAAGAAAACTGAATGCTTTTTCATTGTTCTCAGATCCAAGGGTTTGGGTCTGTGGTCACCTATGCAAATTGGTGAGGCTTTTTATCCAACATTTCCCAGGAAAGGGGGGGTGCAAGTGTTGGGAGGATTGTTCATTGTTCTTAAGATCCAAGGGTCTGGGTCTGTAGTCACCTAGGCAAATTGGTGAGGCTTTTTACCAAACCTTGTCCAGGAAGTGGGGTGCAAGGTTTTGGGAAGTATTTTGGGGGGAAGGATGCATCCAAACAGCTCTTCCCCAGTAACCAGTATTAGTTTGGTGGTGGTAGCGGCCAGTCCAAGGGAAACAGGTGGAATATTTTGTACCTTGGGGAAGTTTTGACCTAAGCTGGTAAAGATAAGCTTAGGAGGTTTTTCATGCAGGTCCCCACATCTGTACCCTAGAGTTCAGAGTGGGGGAGGAACCTTGACATGTCCTGGTCTATCTCCGGCAGAAACCAGCGTATAGACAGACACACAGACCCTTTGTTTCTCTCCCTCCTCCCAGCTTTTGAAAGTATCTTTTCTCCTCATTGGTCATTTTGGTCAGGTGCCAGCGAGGTCACCTTTAGCTTCTTAACCCTTTGCAGGTGAGAGGAGCTTTCCCCTGGCCAGGAGGGATTTCAAAGGGGTTTACCCTTCCCTTTATATTTATGACAGACTTGTTAGGATATAGACATTCAGGCCTGTCTGTAAAGGCCTATACTCTAAGAATTTAGGTGTATTCTTATCACTTAGCTAGTTATAGAGGTATAAAAGAAGGAAACAAAATCACTATCTGCCGGTGTAAGGGCTTTCTCTTACTGTGACACTCCAGAGACCTTCCTACCAACACTACAAAAAGAAGGATTCTAGGTGGACTCCTCCTGAAGGTCGAAACAGCAGACTGGACTTCTACATAGAGTACTTCCGCCAACATGTACAGGCTGAAATTGAGGAAAAGCAGCATCACTTGCCCCATAACCTCAGCTGTGCAGAACACAATGCCATCCACAGCCTCAGAAACAACCCTGACATCATAATCAAAAAGGCTTACAAAGGAGGTGCTGTTATCATCATGAATAGGTCAGAATATGAACAAGAGGCTGCTTGGCAGCTCTCCAACACCACTTTCTACAAGCCATTACCCTCTGATCCCACTGAAGGTTACCAAAAGAAACTACAGCATTTGCTCAAGAAACTCCCTGAAAAAGCACAAGAACAAATCCGCACAGACACACCCCTGGAACCCTGACCTGGGGTATTCTATCTGCTACCCAAGATCCATAAACCTGGAAATCCTGGGCGCCCCATCATCTCAGGCATTGGCACCCTGACAGCAGGATTGTCTGGCTATGTAGACTCCCTCCTCAGGCCCTACGCTACCAGCACTCCCAGCTAACTTTGAGACACTACTGACTTCCTGAGGAAATTACAATCCATCAGTGATCTTCCTCAAAACACCATCCTGGCCACTATGGATGTAGAAGCCCTCTACACCAACATTCCACACAAAGATGGACTACAAGCCATCAGGAACACTATCCCCGCTAATGTCACAGCAAACCTGGTGGCTGAACTTTCTGACTTTGTCCTTACCTATAACTATTTCACATTTGGGGACAATGTATACCTTCAAATCAGCGGCACTGCTATGGGTACCCACATGGCCCCACAGTATGACAAAATTTTTATGGCTGACTTAGAACAACACATCCTCGGCTCTCGTCCCCTAATGCCCCTACTCACGCTATATTGATGACATCTTCATCATTTGGACCCATGGAAAAGAAGCCCTTGAGGAATTCCACCACAATTTCAACAATTTCCATCCCTCCATCAACCTCAGTATGGACCAGTCCACACAAGAGATCCACTTCCTGGACACTACCATGCTAATAAGCGATGATCACATAAACACCACCCTATACCAGAAACCTACTGACCGCTATGCCTACCTACATGCCTCCAGCTTTCACCCAGACCACACCACACGATCCATTGTCTACAGCCAAGCTCTATGATACAACTGCATTTGCTCCAACCCCTCAGACAGAAACAAACACCGACAAGATCTCTAGCAAGCATTCTTACAACTACAATACCCATCTGTTGAAGTGAAGAAACAGATTGACAGAGCCAGAAGAGTACCCAGAAGTCACCTACTACAGGACAGGGCCAACAAATAAAATAACAGAATGCCACTAGCCGTCACCTTCAGCCCCCAACTAAAACCTCTCCAACGCATTATTAAGGATCTACAACCTATCCTGAAGGATGACCCATCACTCTCACAAATCTTGGGAGACAGGCCAGTCCTTGCCTCCCAACCTGACAGCAAATACTCACCAGCAACCACACACTACAAAACAGAGCCATTAACCCAGGAACCTATCCTTCCAACAAAGCCCGTTGCCAACTGTGCCCACATATCTATTCAGGGGACACCATCATAGGGCCTAATCACATCAGCCACACTATCAGGGGCTCATTCACCTGTACATCTACCAACGTGATATATGCCATCATGTGCCAGCAATGCCCCTCTGCCATGTACATTGGCCAAACTGGACAGTCTCTACGTTAAAGAATAAATGGACACAAATCAGATGTCAAGAATTATAACATTCATAAACCAGTCGGAGAACACTTCAATCTCTCTGGACACTCGATTTCTGATCTCAAAGTGACTATCCTTCAACAAAAAAACTTCAAAACCAGACTCCAAGGAGAGACTGCTGAATTGGAATTAATTTGCAAATTGGATACAATTAACTGAGGCTTGAATAGAGACTGGAAGTGGTTGAGTCATTATACTAAGTGAAACTATTTCCCCCTGTTTTTTCCTTCCCCCTCCCCCCCCTCACTGTTCCTCACACGTCTTGTTAACTCCTGGAAATGTGCTGGAAATGGCCCACCTTTATTATCACTTCAAAAGGTTTTCGCTCCCCACACCCCATTCTCCTGCTGGTAATATCTCATCTTTAGTGATCACTCTCCTTACAATGTATATTTTTTCATGGTCTGTGTGTATGTATAAAATCTCCTCACTGTAGTTTCCACTTTATGCATCCGATGAAGTGAGCTGTAGCTCACGAAAGCTTATGCTCAAATAAATTGGTTAGTCTCTAGGGTGCCACAAGTACTCCTTTTCTTTTTGCAAATACAGACTAACATGGCTCCTACTCTGAAACCTGTGACAGTCTGAGGCCCTCTTCTTAGGCTAAGGCCTTTGGCTAAGTAGCAGAGGCAGCCATAAACTGGGAAGCGTAAGGTCACATCCTCACATTCCAAACTAGTCAATGTGAGGCTGTTAGGAAGGTGATCCGATCTATCACCTCCAGAGAAAGGGAAGAGCCTAGAAGATGTAAAAGGAAATTTAGTTTGATAGTTTTCTGTCTGGTAAGAACTCCCTTATCAATATACACAGCTGGGAAACCCTTATGTCTTTATAGATGTAGTTGTGAAATCCTCACTTCTGTATTGTTCTGTCATTATAGTGTCCACTTTGCTATTGTTTATTTGCCTGGTCTCTGTCTGGTTCTGTGATTATTTCAGTCTCCTGTATAATTAATTTTGCTGGTTGTAAACTAATTAAGGTGGTGGGATATAATTTGTTAGCTAATCATGTTACAATATGTTAGGATTGGTTAGGTAAATTTCAGTAGAAAGATTGGTTAAGGTATTACTAAGAATATTACTATATAAATTAGGGGCAAACAGGAAGTAAGTGGGGATTCGAAAATAAGGAAAAAGGAACTTGGATTTAAGCTTGCTGGAAGTTCACCCCAATAAACATTGAATTGTTTGCACCTTCGGACTTTGGGTATTGTTGCTCTCTGTTCATGCGAGAAGAACCAGGGAAGTGGGAGAGTGAAGGAATAAGCTCTCTAACATGACTCAAGGACAGATTCTTCAAAACAAGATAAAATATTAGCCGCTGTTTGAGAAGCTGAAGAAAAGGAGGCATCTTTTGGGGACCTAACTGAAGTTTCATATGTTCAATTAAAGGTCTCTCTTCATGAGAGCAACATTACACCACAGTTATCTAAGATCTGAGAAAGTTGTTTGAAAGGACCCAATGGACTTTCATGTGAAAGTAGAGGATAAATAAATGTGTCTGCCTGCTATCACCATATAGTGAAAACCCATTTCCAAAAACTGAGAGGATATCAGTAAAGAATATATTTCAGACGAATAGTACAAGTAGCCAGAGCTATGAATAATTAGGTTTTTAAAAGGTGAATCTAAAGCATTTAACAGTTTCCTTCTGTTGAGGGTTGAAAACCAAAAAGAACATTCTCTGTTCCAGAAAGGAGTGTTGCTGGAAAGCAAAGCATTTTGTAATGCACTCATCTTATAAGCAAAGTACAATATACATGAATAAAACACATTCAAGGAATCCTACAGTTCTGAATTAATTAAGCAACAAAACAGAAGCTTCACAGATACTGAATCACATCACCCAAATTAAGAGACAGTTTTCACCCCTTTATGGAACTGACAGATAATAGGGTTGTTGTTAAAGTAACAATTTATTATTTTTCCTAACTTACATAATGCACTTATCTGCCAGTCTCCACGGGCCTGATCCAATGGTGATTTAAATAAAGGAAAAACTCTCATTGACTTCACTTAACTCTAGATCAGGTTCTGGGTGCAAATTCTAAAATTAAAATCTACTGCTCTAATAACATCAAACAGAACTGACTCTCTACAAGACTCATTCAACATCTACATAAAAGAAAAACATGCATTAGTGAGACTGACACCATCCCTTAAAAGTCAAAAGGCTTAATATCTTACAAACCAACAGTTAAGAGCTCTCCACTAAGAACATTCTATCCTTCTATCCTGCATTTTTGCCTCAGTTTTCTGTATAGTGAGGATAATGATGCTTATCTTACAACACCTTTGATGATAATTACCTGGATATCACTGCGAAATATTTAGAAATCTTCTAGGTCTAGTGCTGATGTTATTATAATTACTCTGTATATTACCTGAGAGTCCCTTTTATGTTTCATATGTTACAGTGAGATTTTACCTTAGGAGCTTAAAGCCTGTAGGAAACCTAGAAGACTCTTAATTTTAAGAAAACTCCAGGAGATGGGATGTGAAGGTATAAAGGTTACCATTCCTCTGGGGTCAGAGCCCTTCAGATGTCTGTCTCTCTGATTAGCTCCATCCATTGCACCTGGGAAAAAGAAACAAAATTTAATTGGCTGATCCTCATAAAAGAAGGCAGCAGAAAATGGAGGGGGAGACTGCAACACCCTTCAGCAAGCTGAATGGCCTAAGGGCTATGCTCCTAACGGACTCCTACTGGATTCACTGCTGAAAGAGATTGCTCTAGAAACCAAATAGACAGAAGAGTGACTAAGGAAATGCTTTGATTACTGAGGCTTTGAGGGAACAGTCAGGAATTTTGGGTTCCTAAAAGTATTAATGTGAGCAACAAACTCAGGGAAGGGACTACTCAGCCTGCACAGACTTTGAGGAAATGTTAAATGAGACTGGAAAGTGGAAATATCATAGAATCATCGGACTGGAAGGAACTTTGAGAGGTCATCTAGTCCAGTCCCCTGCACTCATGGCAGGACTAAGTATTATCTAGACCATTCATAGAATCATAGAAATATAGAATAACAGAGTTGGAAGGGACCTCTGGAGGCCATCTAGTCCAACCCCCTGCCCAGAGCAGGATCAATCCCAACTAAATCATCCCAGCCAGGGCTTTGTCAAGCCTGACCTTAAAAACTTCTAAGGAAGGGGATTCCACCACCTCCCTAGGTAGCACATTCCAGTGTTTCACCACCCTCCTAATGAAAAAGTTTTTCCTAATATCCAACCTAAATCTCCCCCACTGCAACTTGAGACCATTACTCCTTGTCCTGTCATCTGCTATCACTGATAATAGTCTAGATCCATCCTCTTTGGATCCACCTTTCAGGTAGTTAAAAGCAGCTATCAAATCCCCCCTCATTCTTCTCTTCCGTAGACTGAACAATCCCAGTTCCCTCAGCCTCTCCTCATAAGTCATGTGTTCCAGACCCCTAATCATTTTTGTTGCCCTTCACTGGACTCTCTCCAATGTCTCCACATCCTTCCTGTAGTGTGGGGCCCAAAACTGGACACAGTATGCCAACATTTTTATGGCTGACATATTCCATATATGTAGGCTCTCTCCTCAGGCCCTATGCTACCAGCACTCCTAGCTATATTCAAGACACTACTGACTTTGTGAGGAAACTACAATCCATTGGCAATCTTCCAGAAAACACCATCCTGGACACTATTGATGTAGAAGCCCTCTACATCAACATTCCACACAAAGATGGACTACAAGCATTCAGGAACAGTATCACAATAATGTCATGGCAAACCTGGTGGCTGAACTTTCTGACTTTGTCCTCACCCACAACTATTTCATATTTGGGGACAATGTGTACCTTCAAGTCAGCGGCACTGCTATGGGTACCCATGTGGCCCCACAGTATGACAAAATTTTTATGGCTGACTTAGAACAACGCTTCCTCAGCTCTCGTCCCCTAATGCCCCTACTCTACTTGCGCTACATTGATGACGTCTTCATCATCTGGACCCATGGAAAAGAAGCCCTTGAGGAATTCCACCACAATTTCAACAATTTCCATCCCTCCATCAACATCAGCCTGGACCAGTCCACACAAGAGATCCACTTCCTGGACACTATAGTGCTAATAAGCGATGGTCACATAAACACCACCCATACTGGAAACCTACTGACCGCTATACTTACCTACATGCCTCCAGCTTTCATCCAAACCACATCACACGATCCGTTGTCTACAGCCAAGCTCTACGATACAACCGCATTTGCTCCAACCCCTCAGACAGAGAGAAACAACTACAAGATCTCTATCAAGCATTCTTAAAACTAAAATAACCACCTACTGAAGTGAAGAAACAGATTGACAGACCAGAAGAGTACCCAGAAGTCACCTACTACAAGACAGGCCCAACAAAGAAAGTAACAGAATGCCACTAGCTGTCACCTTCCACCCCCAAGTAAAACCTCTCCAGCACTTCATCAAGGACCTATAACCTATCCCGAAGGAGGATCCCTCACTCTCACAGATCTTGGGAGACAGGCCAGTCCTCACTTACAGACAACCCCCAACCTGAAGCAAATACTCACCAGCAACCACACACCACAAAACAAAACCACTAACCCAGGAACTTATCCTTGCAACAAAGCCCGTTGCCAACTGTGTCCACATATCTATTCAAGGGATACCATCATAGGACCTAATCACGTCAGCCACATCATCCGGGGCTAGTTCACCTGCACATCTACCAATGTGATATATGCCATCGTGTGCCAACAATGCCCCTCTGCCATGTACATTGGCCAAACTGGTCAGTCTCTACGCAGAAGAATAAATGGACAAATCAGACATCAAGAATGATAACACTGAAAAACCAGTCGGAGAAGACTTCAACCTCCCTGGACAGTCAATTACAGACCTAAAAGTTGCAATTCTTCAACAAAAAAATTCAAAAACAGACTCCAATGAGAAACTGCGGAAGTGGAATTAATTTGCAAACTGGACACCATTAAATTAGGCTTGAATAAAGACTGGGAGTGGATGAGTCATTACACAAACTAAAAATTATTTCCCCATGCTATTTTTCCCCTATTGTTACTCACACCTTCTTTTCAACTGTTTGAAATGTTTTTCTCCTGCTGATAATAGCCCACCTTAATTTACTAGTCTAATTAGAGTTGGTATGGCAACCCCCATTTTTTCATGTTCTGTGTATATATATATATCTTCCTATTGTATTTTCCACTGCATGCATCTGATGAAGTGGGTTTTAGCCCATGAACATTTTTTAGCCCAAATACATTTGTTAGTCCCTAAGGTGCCACAAAGTACTCCTCATTCTTTTTAATTTGTCTAAGTAATTTTTAACTTGGCCTTTCACTATTTTAGCCTCTTCTTATCCTACCTCATTTTCACTGGTATTCATTATGTTAGACGTCCAATCACCACCAACCATTTCGTGAAAACTGAAGCAAAGAAGCCATTAAGCACCTCTGCCATTTCCACATTTTCTGTTATTATTTCCCTCCATCATTGAGTAATGGGCCTACCTGTCCTTTATCTTTCTTTTGCTTCTAATGTATTTGTAGAATGTTTTCTTGTTATCCTTTATGTCTCTAGCTAGTTAGATTTTGTTTTGTGCTTTGGCCTTTCTTATTTTGTCCCTACATACTTGTGTTATTTGTTTATATTCATCCTTTGTAATTTGACAAAATTTCCACTTTTTGTAGGACTCTTTTTTTATTTTTAGATCATTGAAGATCTCCTGGTTTAGCCAGCATGGTCTCTTGCCATATTTCCGATCTTTCCTATGCAGTGGGATAGTTTGCTCTTCTGCAATGAATACTGTCTCCTTGAAAAACTGCCAACTGTCTTCAATGGTTTTTCCTTTTAGACTTGCTTCCCATGGGCTCTTACCTACCAGAGTTTGCTAAAGTCTGCCTTTTTGAAATCCACTGTTTTTGTTTTGTTCTTCTCCCTCCTACCATTCCTTAGAATCATGAACTCTATAATTTCATGACTACTTTCACCCAAACTGCCTTCTATACAGTTTAATCTTCTCACCTTGATCAAACCCCAGATATTAACAGCCATCTTTGCCTTTTCTGCAGTACACTGCCAACAAGAGCAAGATTTTTAAAGGTACTTAATAACCTAAAGATTCAGATAGGCACTGAGTAGGATTTTTAGAAATGCCCAGCTGTGGGAAATTGTGTAATACTCTTTCATTATGATATGAATTTTCTGCAAAATAAAAATTCCAGATCCTGCAGAACTTTCCCCTGGTTTCCTTACCCTCCCAATTCCATAAAGGTATATGGGGATGTGGGGGAAGGGAAAGGATATTGCTGTTGAAAGCTACAGACATATTACAAAGAGAAAGGAAATTCAATCAGCTCAGCAGTAGATACGGAAGCGGATAGAGGCAATACAAGAGTCTAACTACATCCACACCACTATAGTGAATGGCTTAACCACACTAGTTTTAAACTGGTGCTTTTGGTGTTATTGCTGCTCATCCCTTACTTCTGGAATGTAATTCTGAAAGTGTTTGCTCTGCTCTGTACATCTGCTTGACAGACAGAAGTGATGGTGTAGAAGGGACTTTTTCATAAATTAATCACCTCAGCCAACCTTAAAAGGAAAAGTATTGCATGGAATTTTAAAATAAAAATATTCCGTTCAGAATGAAAACTTTTAACCCTGAGCTGACAATTCTCCATAATTATTCCCCAAATTATTACATATAGTAAATAATTATTTTGAATGTTTATTTCCCACTCTCTCTCTTCAGTATGAAAAAGTTGAACTCACATTTTTTGAGATTTCAAGTGTTATGAAGACCCTGGAGTGATTATTCATTTAGAGAAGTTTGAAGAGCCTTTTAGCCTTTTCCTGGGAAAAAAAAGTTATGTTTAGGATTACACATTGCTTGAAACATCTATGTGGTTTATTTTTAAGGACATACTGTAAAAAAATATTGAAACTGTATGTGCATACATTAATTCATATGGTAGAACAACTTCTCTGTTTTTATATTCAGCCATTATAGATTGTAATTACACTTCATATACATATAACAGAATTGACATTACTAGCCATGTCTTTTACCATGCAAGAAATGAGAGTAATCTTAATTACAATGTGTGATCTTATGTAATAAGGAAATTGGAAACATTTGTGAGGAGTCCCACATTCTTCATAAGATAGTAATACAGAACGGATATTAGAGGCTGTAAAACTTATTTTCCCTGTCTCAGAATCATCCATAATAATCCAGCAGCTGTGATTCCTGTCAATTTCACTAATGCAACCGATAGTTAAAAATTAGCACTTCCATCTACTGCAATTGATTGAGATTGCAAAATTAAGAAAAGATTTGCACACTCCTTCTCTGGGCAAGAATATCAGCCTGTTGGAAATGTTTTACAAACAGTCCAGGTCAAGAAACTCAATGACCATAACCAAAGCAGATGACAACCTGAAAATATTCTAAGCAGGTGGGCAAAACATGGGATGTGACGGGGGCTACTAGGCACTATTATTAAAAATAATAAATAAGAATAAAAACATTGAGCATGTGAAAATTTGATCTCACCATGTCTGTACCTTTTTGATTTGCTTTTCCACAAAAATTTGTGACTAATTTCACTGAACAAATATTTGGGAGGAGCATTTACTAATGAGTATAGAATATACATCTGTATCAGTGAATGCACACATGAGCCTGCATGGAAAAAGTGTTTGTGTGGTCATCTTATGTATACACTAGGTGGGAATATGACAAGAGAAAATGCAATGTTAAGTCTGCTAAACACCCAGTAAATCTGACTTGTATATCGTTCTCTCTCCTTCAGTCAGGAGGGAACACAGCTAAATCCATGATCTAGGAATAGTGTGAATCCAGATAGAATGCCTTTTCTTGTGTGAAGGGAAGATTTTAAGTATTCTAGTAATCCCTAAATTTTCAGAGATTCATATTCATGGATTCCAAGGCTAGGCAGGACTGTTGTGATCATCTAGTCTGACCTCATGTATAACTTGGCCATAGAACATCCTCAAAAAGAATTCCTAGAACCTATCTTTTAGAGAAGACATCCAATCTTGATTTTAAAAATGGCCAGTGATGGAGAATCCACCACAACCCTTGGTAAATTGTTCCAATGTGTAACTATTTTGACTGTTAGAATTGTATATCTTATTTCAGTCTAAATTTGCCTACCTTCAATTTTTAGCCATTGGACCATGTTATAGCTTTCTCCACTAGACTGAAGAGTCTATTATTAAATATTTGTTTTCCAAAGGTTTAACTCTAATGACTTTGTTTCCCTAAACTCTGTTAATAAATATTGATCTTTTCTCTCTTTATATTTGATTCATGTATATATTAATTATTCTTTAGAATTTTTATCTTCAACAAAGAGTATGTATGAATTGTAAGGCCCAGAACACTGGCCCTTGACTGATAAGTAAATCTATTCAGGAATTTTATCCATTAGGCTGTATTTTACAGACTTGAAGGCAGCCAAGAATGATCAAACTTGAGATATTCATGGAAACCATCTCAACATATGTAAAATGCTTACATAAGCATGTATAGACTTGGGGAACTAATAAGGGATGATTGTTACAGCAGATATTTTCTCTTGGGGAATCAATAGGGAAGAATAACTATAAAGTAAATAATTATACCTTCATACATAAATCAGGCACACTGAGAATGTATAGAAATGATATCACAATATCTTTCTTTCATCAAAGAGGTCTTCTTTGTCTATAACCCTGTAAAATGACACTATTACGGGAACTTAGGGTATGAAAAACGTGTGTGTCTCTCCAAATACAGTGAAGGAGACAGAGTCAGCTCTTGGTCTGACAACAACGAGTGATGTTGTATTTATTCTTTCTGTATTCTGTATATTGCTGTACTAATCTCTGATTGATAATCTTAGATTAAATAATTTCAGTTGAGCCTGTTATCTGAGAATCTTGTGTCATCGTTAATTCAGACACACAACATCTCTCAAACCTCTCTGAGAGACTCTGCCCTACAGGTGTTCAAGAGTCTGGCCATCTGATCAGGAAAAGGAAACACACACTACCTACTCTATGTAACCAATCACACAGACTAAATATCAAGAAAGTACTCACAATGGGTGAATTCCTGGTCCCACTGAAATCAATGGCAAACTTCTAGTTATTTCAATGAGGCCAAGGTTTTACTCTGACATCTGTGAAAGTCCAAAGACCCAAATATGCTCAGAACAACTATTTGTCATAAAAATACTAATAAATGAATTTGAAAAAGTAATGATTGCTCATAGACAATGTGAGTTAAAAAGAAGGGTCAAATCCAAAAGATAAATTATTTTGAACAGAGCTGCTTGTCACAATTTTTCCATAAATTTTTTTAGGCAAATATTATGTTTTTGATCAAAATATAAATTCCCACTCTTGCCAAGTCATTTTGCTATTTTTTAAATTAAAATTAAACAAAAAAATGTAATGGAAACACTTTTACTTAAACCTCTACTCCCTTTTTGTAACCAATAGAAAAAAAATAAGTTTTTTGTTCAACAAAACAATTTTTTGAACATTTTCAGGTATTCTTGAATTTTTCTATAGAAAACATTAAAAATTCCACAGAAACTAACAAAACAAACACTATTTTCTTGATTTTAATGAACTTCCTAGATGGTTGCAAAGCATTTTAGTACTAGACATAATCCTGAAACCAAACTCCTGGGTGTGAACGTATATTTGGAGGCAAGCAATGGTTCAGAATTAAAACCCACAACCAGATCCACATGGGAAAAGTCTTTAATTATGAATTATATTCTGCCAGGCCCATATACAGTTATGTAGTGCAAGGAGACCATGTAAAGTATAGGCAAAGCTGAAACCCCTGCTTGCAAAAGAGATCCTAGGCTGCTTCCTGGAGCTGAGTGAATACATTATTTTTCAGTTCAGTAGCCAAACTAAAAAATTCAAAGAAAAAATTAATTTCAAATCTAAACTACTTTTTTGTTTTTTTGGTTTGTTTTTCTTGCCAAAATGAAAAACCGAAAATATTTAATTTCTCTGTTCAAATTAATGAAATGTTGACCTGAAATGACATTTTGAAACAAAATGGTTTGTTTCTAATCCAAATGTGAAACAGTTTGTTTTGAAAATATCATTTTGCCTTTAAAAAATAATCTTTTTTTTTAAAAAAATTGGCCAAAACTATTAGCTGAATTTGACCTGAGTTCACAGATAGTTTTTGATTGCCCTGAAACCGCATTTGTTGACAAATTTAATATTTGCAAAAACAATGTACCCAGCTCTACTACTACCTTCCTATTCAAGACTAGAGTTTATAGGGTTTTGAAACACCAATCCACTTGGATAGGATACATATATGCTGTGATAGAGTAGTAATTATTGCTATGTCTACAAACTTATGTTACTTTGTATAAATTTTCTGAACATATATAAGGACAAACTGTAGCCTGCAGTATTTGTTAATGGTGTTTAAAAGGAAAGATGCTAAACATTCACAGAACCAATATATTTAAAATAGACCAGAACATTTTTACTACATCTTATCAACATAGTAGACTTATTCAGCCAAAGTTTTGTAACAGAGATCAAAGGGATTTGTGCATAAGTATGTAAAGGGATCATTTGTACTTCTGTATATAAATAAATATGAATAGTTAAATCATAAAAAGTAGCTAGAAGTACTCCTTTTGGGTTAGCGTGGATTATGGGCCTAATCCTGCTATTATTGAAGTCAGTGGGAGATTAGACATTAGCTTTGGTGGGAGCAGGCTCTTTGTCTCTGGAATTATATCCTCTGTCATAGAATCATAGAAGATTAGGTTTGGAAGGGACCTCAGGAGGTCATCTAGTCCAACCCGCTGCTCAAAGCAGGACCAACTCCAACTAAATCATCACAGCCAGGGCTTTGTCAAGTTGGGCTTATAAACCTCTAAGGTTCGAGACTCCATCACCTCCCTAGGTAACCCATTCCAGTGCTTCACCACCCTCTTAGTGAAATAGTTTTTTTCTTAATATCCAACCTAGACCTCCCCCACTGCAACTTGAGACTATTGGTCCTTGTTATGTCATCTGCCACCACTGAGAACAGCCTTGCTCCATCCTCTTTGGAACCCCCCCTTCAGGTAGTTGAAGGTTGCTATCAAATCGCCCCTCACTCATCTCTTCTGCAGACTAAATAAACCCAGTTTCCTCAGCCTCTTTTCATAAATCATGTGCCCCAGCCACCTAATCATTTTTGTCGCCCTACGCTGGACTCTCCCCAGTTTATCCACATTCTTTCTGTAGTGGGGTCCCCAAAACAGGACACAATACTGCAAATGTGGCCTCACCAGTGCTGAATAGAGGGGAACAATCACTTCCCTCAATCTGATGGCAATGCTCCTACTAATTCAGGTCAGTATGCTGTTAGCCTTCTTGGCAATAAGGGCAGACTGCTGACTCATATCCAGCTTCTCATCCACTGTAATCCTCAGGTCCTTTTCTACAGAACTGCCGCTTACCCAGTTGGTCCCCAGCCTGTAGCAGTACATGGGATTATTCTATTTTAAGTGCAGAACTCTGCACTTGCCTTGTTGAACCTCATCAGATTTCTTTTGGCCCATCCTCCAATTTGTCTAGGTCACTCTGGACTCTATCCCTACCCTCCAGTGTATCTACCTCTCCCCTCATCTTAGTGTCACCTGCGAATTTGCTGAGGGTGCAATTCATCCTATCCAGATCATTAATGAAGATGTTCAACAAAACCAGCCCCAAGACAGATTTCTGGGGTACTCCACTTGATACCAGCTGTCAACTAGACATCAAGCCATTGATCGCTACCCGTTGAGCCCGAAGAGCTAGCCAGATTTCTATCCACCTTCTAGTCCATTCATCCAATCCATACTTTTTTAACTTGCTGGTGGGAGACCATATCAAAAGGTTTGCTAGAGTCCAGGTGTATCATGCCTACCGCTTTCCCCATGTCCACAGAGCCAGCTATCAGGTTGGTCAGCATGACTTGCCCTTGGTGAACCCATGTTGACTGTTCCTGATCACTTTCCTCTCCTCCAAGTGCTTCAAAATGGATTCCTTGAGGACCTGCTCCATGATTTTTCCATGGACTGAGGTGAGGCTGACCGGTCTGTAGTTTGCCCGATTCTCCTTCTTCCCTTTCTAAAAGATGGGCACTATATTTGCCTTTTTCCAATCAACCAGGACCTCCCCTGATCACCACGAGTTTTCAGAGATAATGGCCAATGGCTCGACATTCAGGCTAGACGTGTCAAGCTAGACATTCATTGAAAATGGAATTAAATTTTAAGATCAACACTAGTTAATGGGTAGCTAAGGTCTTTCAAAGGCTACAGTGCTAAGAGCGAAGCCAAATACACAAAATAAATTCACCTGTGTAGCATCATGATATCTACAAAAAGAGCCAAGTTAGAACAGCATTAACCATTTTAGCAAGAAAAAATAGCAGTAACTTGGCACCCACAATTCATGGACCCAGATCTGGGAGACAGCACATTAGCTTTATTTGTGCCCTGTGTAACATGCCTATTAAAACTAATATTTCTTTCCTCATTTTTCTCTTCTATTACTAAATTTATGCTCCTAACCTTTATTATATTATGTTAAAAATAATAGATGTATATGAATGAAGAGTTTACTTCTCATTCTAATAAAGTTTTCATATGCACTGGCTAGTGTATAAAATATAAGTAGACTGCAATCTTCCTCTCACAGTTCTTCCAGTGTACTTTAATTGTACCCTTAAATATTCCTCTGTCCCATCTGTCAATTATGCTACTACTTCTGTTTATTTTATTTTCTTGTATGGATCAATTTACATTGGAAATCAAAGTGACTCTTCCAAATGCATTTTGTAATTTCAACCAGAAATGAAAGGCCAAATGATTTAAGAGATGCACCTGCTCGCATTGAAGCCCTTAGGAGAGCTGCAATTGACTTCAGTAACAGAAGGATTGGGTCTGAATTCTGAAATCAACAACAACTCAAATTATTCCATTTTTCCTCACCAAAGGACCAGTGATGCACAATATGGTACATTCAGATTTGAAATGTTGCTTATGTGGAATTTTTCAATTAATTTCTTGTAGGCTATTTCTTTCCAATTCTCAAAATCAGAACATGGTTCAACTACGAGGAGTCATTTCCTGTTGGCATCCTTTCGTCTGCGAGAGATGGTGGGAATTGCAGTCTGGGATGTGGATGCCTTGCAATGTCTCAAGTGATTGAATAGTCCAATCTGAGATTTGCATGATTTTTGGCAGTTATTGCAAATATATGTATCTTGGTTGAGAGCTGCTTGCTTCCTACGGGCTCTTTTCTCTTCAAGTTGTAGGAGCCAGCTTCTGTCATGGACTTTAATATCCCGTTGGAAACAATGGTAACTCTTGTTATGATCACTTGCCAAGATTTCCCATGGGTCAGGATCAATTCCAAATTCCTTCATATCTCGCTTGCATGTATGTTTATAGTGAAGCTTGGGATGTCTTGTTGTTCTTGTTCCCTCTGATAGCTCCCCATATAGCATGTTCTTGGGTATGCATCAGTCTTCCAACCAACTCAGGTGGCCATCACAGTCGTCCAGCCATCACAGTCATCTTTGCTTGAGCAGGGCTGTCACACTTGGTAAAGGAGTAATACGTTTTTTTGGAAACCAAAACCTTCAGGTTAATTATTTAATACAATAATGGCTGAATCTCAAAGATTATTTCAGGTGCAACCATGTTTTTGGTTTACAGAGATCATTATAAGTGGTGTTGTAATGACATTAACATATAAAACACACTTCATGATTTCCAAATATGATTCCATCTGGATCAGAAGTGAACCATTAGAAAGCCAGGATTTTGCTAATTGTGCCTGAGGTGCTTAATACATTGGCAGAATCTTCAAATGAATCTTCAAATTACATATACTGGAGAGGAGAATAGGCACAGTAAGTAGCCCAATATGCCGTTAGCCTTCTTGGCAATAAGGCCACACTGTTGACTCATATCCAGCTTCTCATCCACTGTAATCCCCAGGTCCTTTTCTGCAGAACTGCCTCTTCCTTAGCCAGTCGGTCCCCAGCCTATAGCGGTCCATGGGATTCTTCTGTCCTAAGTGAAGGACTCTACACTTGTCCTTTTTGAACCTCATCAGATTTCTTTTGGCCCAATCCTCCAATTTGTCTAGGTCTCTCTGGACCCTATCCCTACCCTTCATCTTACCTACCTCTCCTCCCAGCTTAGTGTCATAGAATCATAGAATCATAGAATATCAGGGTTGGAAGGGACCCCAGAAGGTCATCTAGTCCAACCCCCTGCTCAAAGCAGGACCAATTCCCAACTCGATCATCCCAGCCAGAGCTTTGTCAAGCCTGACCTTAAAAACCTCAGAGAAAGGAGATTCTACCACCTCTCTCGGTAACCCATTCCAGTGCTTTACCACCCTCCTAGTGAATTTTTTTTCCTAATATCCAACCTAAACCTCCCCCACTGCAACCTGAGACCATTCCTCCTTGTTCTTTCATCTGGTACCACAGAGAACAGTCTAGATCCGTCCTCTCTGAAACCCCCTTTCAGGTAGTTGAAAGCAGCTATCAAATCCCCCCTCACTCTTCTCTTCTGTAGGCTAAACAATCCCAGTTCCCTCAGCCTCTCCTCATAAGTCATGTGCTCCATCCCCCTAATCATTTTCATTGCCCTCCGCTGGACTCTTTCCAATTTTTCCACATCCTTCTTGTAGTGTGGGGCCCAAAACTGGACACAGTACTCCAGATGAGGCCTCACCAATGCTGAATAGAGAGGAATGATCAAGTCCCTTGATCTGCTGGCAATGAAGATTAAGCCCATCATCCAGATCATTGATAAAGATATTGAACAAAACCATCCCCAGGACTGACCGCTGGGGCACTTCACTTGATACCAGTTAGAAATCAAGCCGTTGATCACTACCCATTGAGCCCGACAATCTAGCTAGCTTTCTATCCACCCTATAGTCCATTCATCAAATCCATACTTTTTTAACTTGCTGGCAAGAATACTGTGGGAGACCATATCAAAAGCTTTGCTAAAGTCAACTATATCTCATCCACCACTTTCCCCATATCCACAGAGCCAGTTATCTTATCATAGAAGGCAATCAGGTTGGTCAGGCATGACTTGTCCTTGGTGAATCCATGTTGACTGTTCCAAATCACCTTCCTCTCTTCCAAGTGCTTCAAAATGGATTCCTTGAGGACCTGTTCTGTGATTTTGCCGAGGACTGAAGTAAGGATGACTGGTATGTAGTTCCCCGGGTTCTCTTTCTTCCCTTTTTAAAATATTGGCACTATATTTGCCTTTTTCCAATAGTCTGGAACCTCCCCCGATCACCACAAATTTTCAAGGATAATGGCCAATGGCTCTGCAATCACGTCATCCAACTCCCTCAGCACCCTTGGATATATTAGATCCAGCCCCATTGACTTGTACACTTCCAGGTTTTCTAAATAGTCCTTAACCTGTTCTTTCACCACTGAGGGCCGCTCACCTCCTCCCCATCCTGTGCTGCCCAGTGCAGCAGTCTGGGAGCTGAATTTGTCTTTGAAGATCAAGGCAAAAAAAGCATTGAGTACTTCAGCTTTTCCCACATTCTCTGTCACTGTGTTGCCTCCCCCATTCAATAAGGGTCCAACACTTTCCCTGACCTTCTTGTTGCTAACATACCTGTAGAAACCCTTCTTGTTACGCTTCACATCCCTTGGTAGCTGCAACTCCAATTGTGCCTTGGCCTTCCTGATTACACCCCTGTATGCTCTAGCAATATTTTTATACTCCTCCCTAGTCATCTGTCCAAATTTCCACTTCTTGTAAGCTTCTTTTTTGCGTTTAAGCTCACCAAAGATTTCACTGTTAAGCCAAGCTGGTCGCCTGCCATATTTACTATTCTTTCTGCACTTCAAACTGGTTTGTTCCTGTGCCCTCAATAAGGCTTCTTTAAAATACAGCCAGCTCTCCTGGACTCCTTGCCCTCTCATATTAGCTTCCCAGGGGATCCTGCCCATCAGTTCCCTAAGGGAGTCAAAGTCTGCTTTTCTGAAGTCTGGGGTCCATATTTTGCTACTCTCCTTTCTTCCTTTTGTGAGGATCCTGAACTCAACAATCTCATGGTCACTGCGGTCTAGGCTGCCATCCACTTCTACTTCCCCTACCAATTTTTCCCTATTTGTAAGCAGCAGGTCAAGAGGATCATGGCCCCTAATCCAGGGGTTAGCAACCTTTCAGAAGTGGTGTGCCAAATCTTCATTTATTCACTCTAATTTAAGGTTTTGTGTGCTAGTAATACCTTCTAAAAACATTAAAATGTATCTTTCTGTAAGTCTACAATATATAACTAAACTATTGTTGTATGTAAAGTAAATAAGGTTTTTAAAATGTTTAAGAAGCTTCATTTAAAATTAAATTAAAATGCAGATCTTATCAGTTTAGTGTGATCCTTGCTCTTGCTTTTCCTTGCTGAGTTTTCCAATGTCTGGCACTTTAAGCTGCACACAGGCTTCTGAGTGATCAGTTGTTAACTGGCTCCGAGAGGGACAGAGAACAGATATCATGTGTGAAAATAGCTGTACACATGGGTATGTGGATCCAAATGCTGAAAGAATTGCAAACACCAGTTAAATTTCACTGGTCCAGGGACGTCCAGCAGGTCACAACAGAAGCCTCATGATCTCTTTTGGTAGCTTCAAGTGCACTCTGCAGATCTCCAAACTTTGAGGCTCACAATTCTGAGCTTTTTAACTGAATGAACTGCATTTCGAAATCTTAAACACCCATCCACTGAAATACAGACCAATCCAAGTCGTTCTTGCTGAACTTTTCAGGTTTAATTAAAAAAGAAAGTATTGGGCCAAATTGCTGGAAATCTTGAAATCTGTCAGAAAATTCTGATTCCAGTTCTTGCATGTACATTCTAATCTCAACATCAAATGCAGTGCGCTGTTCCACGTGGTGTGATAGTGATGTAAGCAACAAATCAGGACTTAAAAATATCCCAGTACAGTGGCACTAGAAAAATTTTTAAGGTGGGGGTGCTGAGCTGTGCCCCTCTTACCCCTGTCTGCACCCCTCACTGCCCCAGGCTGGGGCCAGTGAGCCACAGGTGGGGGTGCCTTCAGAGCCTCGGGCCGGTGACCAGGACCCCAGGCCAGCAGCGGGCTGAGCGGAGCCGGTGGCTGGAACCCCGGCTGGCAGGGGGCTGGCGGCCGGTACCCCAGGCCAGCAGCGGAGCCCCAGGACTGGTGGCCAGAACCCGGGCAGTGTGAGTGCCACTGAAAATCAGCTTTTGTGCCACCTTTGGCACCTGTGCCACTGGTTGCCTAACCCTGCCCTAGTTGGTTCCTCCAGCACTAGTACCAGGAAGTTGTCTCCAACACTCTCCAGAAAAATTCCTGTATTGTTCTCTCAGCAGATGTCAGAGTGATTGAAGTCCCCCGTTAGTATCAGGGCCTATGATCTGGAAACTTCAGTTGGTTGTCCGAAGAAAGCCTCGTCTACCTCATCCTTCTGATCCGGTGGTAAAAAGCACTCACCCACCACGACATTACCCTTGTTGCTCTCACTTCTAAACTTAACCCAAAGACTCTCAACAGGCTTTTCTCCAGTTTCAAACTGGAGCTCTGAGCAATCATACCGCTATCTTACATACAATGCAACTCCTCCACCTTTCCTCCCATACCTGTCCTTCCTGAACAGTTTATACCCATCCATGACAGTGCTCCAGTCATATGAACTGCCCCAGCAAGTCTCTGTTATTCCAATCACGTCATAGTTCCTTGATTGCGCCAGGACTTCCAATTCTTCCTGCTTGTTTCGCTTCTTGTGTTGAAATGAACCAATATATTTTCAGAATTTTTTAAGATCAATACCAACAGACACTATGTACAGCAATTATAGCATGACATCGACTTTTACAGTTGGATGCTTAAATTAAGAAGTCTTGTAAGATATATGGGTAGTCAAATGGACATATACAGTAAACTTTTCAAGTATCTGAAGGCCAGAATTTCAAAAGTATTTAGGTGCCTAAAGATGTATATTGGTACCTAGCACCTACGCAGGTTAGGCACCTTACTCCTATTGATTTCGCTAGGCGGCTAAATACCTTTGAAAATCTGGCCCTAAGACTTAAGAGTTTAATTTGTATATGAAGAATCTGGGAAATGGTGATAATATCTACCTCAGATGACTGTTGTGAATGCTACTTAGATATAAAATTATACTACTACATAAATGCCAAGTGTTGTTATAATTATACGGTCATAAACCCCTCAGACAATTTTGTAATACTTTCTAGATTCAAGTGTGACTCTTGCTTTTCAGGAATGTCTTTTGTATCTGGAACTCTCTCTCCCTCCCTCAGAGATGGCTTTCAGTGGTGCAGTGACTCAGTGACTTCTTTCTGAGAACCATGAATACTTCTTTCTCTTTCAGCTCAAAAGCAGGATCTGTGTTGCACTTCATGGGTCAGCACACTGGAGGCATAATTAGAACAATGTTTTCTGAAATTTTCCATGGACTTCAGCAGTGTATCCTCTGTAATTGCTTTTTTCACACATTTCTTCCATCTTACCAAGAGAAAAATCTTTTGGGTATACATGATTGCTTCCTACAAACTGCTCAGCTGGCAGGGCCTCTTTCTTCACATCAGCCTTCTCTTGCCACACTAATGAGTCAAATTCAGGGCATCCTCATCAAGGTATCTTTGATTAGAAATGCAGAAAAATGCAGTTTTCCCCTCCTACCACTGTTGCCAGAGCTGCTGGGTGATTGCTTTTCAACAGTTTTCAGAAATTATGTATCTTCAGCGTAGACCTGAATCCCACTGAAGTGTTACCACTGTTTCTGGGCAAGCATATTTATACTTATACACATTCTCCATCTCCCCCCACACATACCCTTTTAAAGATCCATACATTAATTTCCCCTATCAAAGTCACATTGCTTTGATTCCAGATGCCAGCAAATACCAACCCAACCCATAGAAGATGGTGTATTTTTGCTATCAGAGATTGCTGACAGCTAGTTTAAGTCTATTAAAATGTTGACATACCATTCATAAATCCTTTAGAAGGGCAGCAGACACTGGATGTGGTTTAATTAGGCCACAACTTTATTCCTTAATGTCTGGGGGTACCCGGCAGACACAAGCATACAGTACAGGTAATTTCATAATCATTTACATACACCGGGGGCGGGGGGAAGAGCCCTGTACCACCCATCCCATTTTTACTCCTTTACAGAATTCCTCCTCTAAATCCTTTACTAATCCATTTTATCTCATCACTTTATCCCTCCCCTACACAGTACCTGCACTGGACTACTGCCACAAGGAGGCACCAGCAATTAGCTTGCCTGCCTCCCCAACCATAGCTAGCTGCATTCCCAGGCATCTACTAATTCTCTCTATATTATCAGCCAAAAATAATGTCAGCTTCCAAGTCTGAGAGGTGGACCCCATCTCCCCTGTATAATTCTGGTGCATCATATGGTACACCTGGATGAGAAATTACCACCACCCCATACCACCCCTATACCACCACCCCTATACCACCTATGAATTTTGACACCTCCATATTCACATACCTCCTATCATTGTCAGCCCAAGGGGGGTTCACAGCTCCCTACCACAACTTACAATGCAACATGCCTGACCAAATAATTTTCACTCTGGGAAAAGTTCCAGGATCTGCCCCAAGTCCCTCATAGCTCTGATCACTTTACATCAGTGGTGGGAAACCTGCAGCCCGCCGATTCCCGCAGCTCCCATTGGCTAGGAATAGTGAATCGAGGCCACTGGGAGCTGTGGGTGGCTGTGCCTGTGGACAGTCAATGTTCGCAAAATGTCTCATGGGCCACAATCAGATTACCCTGATGGGCTATGTGTGGCCCGCAGTGTGCAGGTTGCCCACCACTGCTTTACAAATTCCCAAATAATTTTTCCCAAGGGGAACCACAATCATATGGTACCTGCTCATGGCCAGCACAGTGTACAGAAGGGGCATCAGCATCTCCTTCCATGGCAGCTCAGGACTGCTTCACCACTGAGGCCCAACTCTGAACCTCCAGACAGCCTGAAAGCTTGCCTATGCATCCAATAAGCAATGCTATGCTTGTAGATCCACACCACCGTATGCCTGGCCCATCTGGCTGCATCTAGAATGCAAACACAAAGGAAAATTACCACTGATTACTCACCACTATGCTTCAAAATGCCAACACTCATTTGTCTGAATTGCACTAGTCCCAGACCCAGCTGGGCTGCTGCTGTTGCCACTCCAGTCCTGAATGAATGGGAACCAAATTCATGTTCTGAAAGCTCTAACCTCATCAGTCCCCATCTTAAAATTGTAACAAGCTGGTATGTTGTGAGGGAATTCCTGTCAAGAGGGGTCCATCTATCTGAGGCCTTTTTGCCATGCATGCCCTCACAGCCTCTACTGGACAGATCCTTGGCTAGCCACCCTCCTCTAAAATAATGGATTCATCCTGACCTTCTTGATCTGTCTTCAACCTCCTCAAGGTTAATATCACCGATCGCCCACCTCAGTGCATATCCTTCTTACAGAGCCCTTCCAGAAGAGTGCCTACAGGACCAAGGTACTCGCTCGCTGATCCTAAAAGCCCCCAGAAACTCTACCAGAAATCAGATTTCAGAGTAGCAGCCGTGCATCCGATGAAATGAGCTGTAGCTCACGAAAGCTTATGCTCAAATAAATTGGTTAGTCTCTAAGGTGTCACTAGTACTCCTTTTCTTTCTACCAGAAATGCCACTTTGAGCAAGGCCATCTTTTATCCACAATGACATATGGGCTGAAGGATCTGCACCAGATCCCTAAGTGTATGACCAATGATGGGACAACATCTATCCTCTCTAGAACGAGTAAAAGCGGCAAAGAGTCCTGTGGCACCTTATAGACTAACAGCCGTATTGGAGCATAAGCTTTCATGGGTGGATACCCAGTTCTTCTCTAGAATCAGTGCTTCAAGACCACACCACTAGAAACCTCCAAGCTAAAATCCACTACAAGGATCTGGGTAACCATTCAGCCTACTGGCAAATGTAAGGGACATTAGGCATGTGGAGACAGTTGATGATGCCAGTTACTGGGTTACTAACACCACTATGTACTGCAGCACTTGTTCCTCTGTAATGGGCCATATCCATGACAAGCCCTCCCACTCCTGACATTGCATACAATAATTTAAAACATCTCTCATATCTCCACAATGTTTGTGATGCCACTGATCTTTGCACTACACTGACTGTCATCATACACCAAGGTTCCATAGACAGGCAGCATCTGTTCGGGTTCTTTTCTGGTTCCTGGTGCCAGGTCCCAAAATCTGTCCATCTGAAAACAAGACAATGCATCTGGTAAGCCATCATCAACCCTGAGCATGACTGGAAGAAAAGTAGATGTTAAAGTTTAAGCACTGTAGCACAAATGCCCTTACCAACTTCATAATTCTGTGCGATATGGAGGACAAAGATAGATAACGTACTATTGCAGTGTTCTCACTTCAGAAACACACCTGTTTATTAGAGAACTCCATTCCCCAAATGACCACTGCAACCAAAATGGGGAAAAAATCCAGAAATGATAAATTCTGCACAATTCTTTTTGTATCCTGGTGAAGGGCCGTTTCTGGATGCATCACGTGCCTTTGTAAAATAGCCCCAAACCTATACCTCCAGAAGTATCTGAGTAGATCTTTAACCAGCCTTTAGTATCCATTCCTCCCTTCACTATGACGCTCCATTAATATGTCTCATACTGTTCCCACACCACCAAATCCTCCTTCATTTCTCTAGTAACTCTTATAAAATGGTGAGCTCTGGCTATGCCTCTGGTAACCACTACTATTTTGGAACTTTGGGTTCCATTAAAAAATTGATATTTCATATTTTTGTCCCAACTGGGATGAAAACAAATGATGAAATTTCAGAATTTCAGTGGAATGAAAATTTCAATGTTTAAATTATATGTAAAATTTCTTATTTGTGAAGTGTCATTAATATGCTAATCCCTGTAGAAGAAATATAATACATAGCTCCTGCCCTATGAAGTTTACCGGTTAGATAGTGATGAGCTAATGAGAATAAGAACATTTCATAGAAGAGATGTCTAGCAATAGGAGCAGTGAACCAATACACTAAATAAAAATTCACTTTTTAAACTGAAAATAAGCAAACAAAACCAAAGATTATTAGTATTGGAGATGAGAAAGCTTGGGAAAAAAAATCTTGCCATCTGTAAAAAGGTTGAGACCAGGCTGGGCTTAAATTAATTTTAGGGGGAAAACTCTGGAGAGAGAAGACAGACACATAACCCTTTTCCAACTTCCTTATTTAATGTTTTTAAGAATCTCATTCCCATATATATCTGTCAAAATACGAGTGAAGTATTTCAAATGTAGAGCTGCATAAATGCAATTGTGATTGACTCATTAGAAAAAAAAACTGTCATTAATCACATCTTAACATATAATTGCACATTAATAAGGAACTCTTGTGCATAGTTCAACAAGTGTGGTTATTAAGTAAGAAAATGATCTGAGAGGCATTTATAATGCAGTAAATGGATTAAGACCTTTTAAAAGGTTATGAAGTCTCTCTCATTTTCAAGCTGTCATTTTTGGAGGACAGCTCTTTGTGTGGTAGCTCTGACTACTGAATGCTATTGGTATTATGCCAGAAATATATTATCACAAACATAATATGTACTGACTTTTGATGTGCATGACTTTACAGTAAGAGACAGAAAACTGTTGCAAGTGTCTTGGAATCCAAGGTGTCTATTATGCATTAAAGGCAAAGAAACATATTGGTGGCAGTTTCTCACCTACTAAGCAGAAGCCTCCGTAACTTCCTGGTAGAAAGGGGAAGTGTAGCTGTTGTGCCATTCTAGTGAGTTGACAGCATAAACTCACTGATGTGCACAGCCACATCAACTGGCTGGTATGAGGAGGGTAATACTATGGACCCGCTTTTTCCCATCTCCTTTGGTGTGGCTAGTGCTACAAATGAAGTGCGCACAAGCAGTCTGACTGTGCCCAGCCCCTATGCAAAGGGGCTGCAAATAGAGCTGGTCATTTAAAAAAAAAAAACAATAATAAATAGTCAGAAATTGTTGTGAAGAAAGCAAACTGTTTCAGGAAAATATGGAGGCTCCTTCAAAATTTCCCATTTTTGACAACAGTTCAAACTGAAAAAATCAATATATTTTTTTGAAAATTTACCAATCCTCCTCCCCGATCTTTTGCCACTCTGTAACTTGTGGCTGGAAACTGAATGTTATCACGTGTTGTTTCATGACTGAAAGAACTAATAAATACTATGTGTGTGGGGAACAGACTCATAACCCAGATGTCACACTGGGTGAACTGCTGCTCTGTTTTTGATGGTGCTTGGCCAGAATATATTGTATGACTGCCTTGTGGGGTTCCTTATAGGGCTGTACCCCTCTCCTCGCCAATTCTTGGGGAGAAGGAATGGAATTTGAGCTGGTATTTGTCTCACTGACCATTAGAGTTTACAGTCCTGGGCTGGGCATTTTGTTACATGCAGGTTACACAGTGAGGATCTAGCCATCTGCCAACTAGGGTTTCCTGTAGGGATACAGAGCTGTAGTCCCCAAACTCCCTCACATCATCCTTCCTCTTCCATTCCTTCGCCCCTGTGAATTTTTTCTTGTGTTTTTGGGGTGTGCGCTTAGAGTCTAGAGACAACCCACCCTTCCCTTTCTCTGTCCACTGAAAAATACCTCAAAATGACCACTTCCTCTTCCAAGTGGAAACATTGAATCAACTTATACTTTCATCATTTCATTCTTTTTGAGATGAAGATATTTTTTTCCTTGTTAACAACTTTCTATTCAAGACTGTCCCAATTGTCCATTTTATGGCTTTTTCCCCCCATTTCTCAAAGAAATTTATTTTGAAACTCCCCACAAAACTGCGCTCTCCTGTTTTTCAATCAGTTCTAAGTGAACATGATGACAGAATAGAAAGATACTTGTGCCCTCACCCCTGCAGCATTCTCAAAATATGACTGTAATTTAGACACAGCATTGCAAGAGATATCAGTAAAAGAGGGTTGATTGGGTGGTGGTGGAGAAAAGGGTATAACAAAGAAGGATAATGAGTTATTACATTGTGTGAAGTTTAATTTAAAAATGAAGTGAATGTTGGAAGCCCTGCTAAAGAAGTGATTGTGAGAGGGGATTTTAATGAGATGCATGAAATTGCAGAGCATGTCAGTGACGATATTCCAAGAACTGTGGATAGCAAGAAAACAAGTGTAGCTTCCCTTGTAGGACAGGCCATGGGGGTGTCACTACATGCAGACTTGGCACAGTGTAGGGCATGCACAAGATAGCAGCAGGAGACATGGAACAAGACGTGATGATAAGAAACCTAAACAGAAAGTGATCAGATTGAATTCAAACAGGCTGTCATCACCTTCAAGACTCTCCCTTTCTAACTTTATTTCTTCATCCCCACTCCCTACCGTTCTTCCATTCTCACCCTCTACTCAGCCATCTTGGTGCATCTTGATGCTCCCCTGTTCTTCTCCCCCAGATGATTTTGCACAATAATGAAAATAATATAAAACTGGCTGTTGTGTCTTTTTCATGCTACAGTAAGAGAGACAGAATTACAAGTCAGAAATTGGGATAGTGAGCAATCAGGTTTTATGCAATGAAAATTGTTGAAGACGAGACACAAAGTACTTATTTAAATGCTGTTTTGCTATATATTGAAACTGATAAATTTACTGAAATAAAATCTCTAACTAATAAAATGTATTCTTAGTATTTTGTTGCAGAAGTAAAAATGCAGAGAAATGCAGCATTTTTAGGTACAATGTATCTGGGACAATCAGAAAGAAACTGTTAGTAATAGTGGAATCAATAGCTTCCAGTTCTGTATTATGATAGAACTCTAGCAACCATTGGTCCCTTATGAAATTTAGCAAAAGAAAGTGAGGATGGGATACTGAGCACCGATGTCATTTGCTGTCTAATACTATCTGTCAATGATTTGTTTAATCAAATATTCAAGAGGGGTTTTTTTTAGTGTTTGCCTAGATGGCAAGTTGGGATGTAAATCTATAGTGCTCTTGCCTGCCACACACTATCTGGCCTTGTGGATCATGCTACCATGAACTAAAAGTTCCATACTGCGCTTTGATGGTTGAAACAGCAGTAGATTAAACTCTCCATAGCGCACAACTCCCTATACACTAATTTCCCATATAGACAAGACCTAAGATGATCTGATTGTTGTTACTACGACCTAGAGCTTTGGCTATTGATAACAAGTGATAGCAAGCCTCTCTGGTGTGTTGGATGTTACAGAAATTGAAAAAATCTCTGTATTAAAGAATGATAAGCCTAATCCTAAAGTCCTTAGGTGGGCAAAAGTCCCATTGAAATTTGTGAGATTAAGAATCAATTTGGATCACTATGGACTGGATTCTGAAAGCCCTACTCACACATTATATTGCAATTTATTCTTTAAGTATCCACATTCAAATCAATGGGACTACTTTCAGAGTAAGGTTCTATTCAAAATAAAGAAAGATGACATAATTGGCCCTATTCTAAAATGTCATCTTCACTATGTTTGACATCTTCTCAACTATCAGTGTTTTGTTTTGGTTTTTTTTAAATCTAAATAAATAGACTCCTATAACAGGTGCCCTAATACATAATTATTACTATAACAACCCCAGCAGCATTAAAATAATCATTCAAACAGGGAATTCAGCCAGCCAACTACAAAGAAAGATCATTTCCATTCTTTTGTTACTGGGGCAAGCATACCCTCAGCCCTCTCTGTAAACCACCCCAACAGGTATCTTTTGTAGAGTTCCTGGAAAGTGACCAAATCTGAGGTATTTTGAATGATAGAAATATAGGGGGGAAGGGACCTTGAGAAGTCATAAACTCTAGCTTCCTGTGTTGTGGCAGGACCAACTAAACCTAGATCAGTGGTGGGCAATCTGCGGCCCACAGGCCACACATGGCCCATCAGGGTAATCTGCTGGTGGGCCACGAGACAGTGTTTACATTGACCGTTTGCTGGCATGGCTGCCCGCAGCTCCCAGTGACTGTGGTTCACCATTCCCGACCAATGGGAGCTGCAGGGAGCAGCGGCCAGCAGGTCCCTGTGGCCTGTGCTGCTTCCCACAGCTCCAATTGGCCAGGAATGGATGGTTTCCATTCCTGCAGGTTGCCCACCATTGGCCTAGATCATCCCTGATGGGTGTTTGTCCAACTTGTTTTTAAAAGCTTCCAATAATGGGTACTCCATGATCTCAATTGGAAACCTATTTCAGAGCTTAACTATCCTTAGAAAGTTTTACCTAATAGCTAATCCAAATCTCCCTTTCTGCAGATTAAGCTCATTACTTCTTGTCCAACCTTCAGTATTGAATGGAGAATGGAGAACAATTGATTACCTACCTCTTTATAATAGACCTTAACATATTGGAAGACTTATCAGGTCTACCGCTCAGTCTTCTCTTCTTAAAACTAAACATGCCCAGTTTTTTTAAACTTTCCTCATAAATCAGCTTTTCAAAACCCTTTATCATTTTTGTTGCTCTTCTCTGGGCTCTTTACAATTTGTGCACATCTTTCCTAATTTTTGGTGCCCACACAATACTCCAGCTGAAGCCTCATCTCCTGTGTCTTAAATACAACACTTCTGATCATATTAGCCTTTTTTGCAGCTTCATCACATTGACAACTCATATTGAGATTGTGGTCCACTATAACCCCCAGGTCTTTTTCAGTAGTACTACCATATAGATAGTTATTCCTCATTTTGTAGTGTGGATTTTATTTTTCCTTCTTAGGTGAAGTACTTTTCAATTGTCATTATTGAATTTCATCTTGTTTAATTCAGACCAATTCTCCAATTGATCAAGGTCATTTTGGATTTGAAACCTGTCCTCCAAAGTGCTTGCAACCCTTCTCAGCTTTGTGTCATCTGCAAATGTTGTAAGCGCACTATATACTCCATTATCCGAGTCATAAATGAAAATATTGAATAATACTGGACCCAGGACTGACCCCTAGATAAGATCTCTCAATTTGGAAGTAAACCACTGATAACTACTCTTTCAGTATGGTCTTTCAACTAGTGTTAAAAGATGTAGTGGATGTTCACTCACCATATAGTAATTTTGTCTAGACCACATCTCCCTAGTTTGCTTATGAGAATGTCATGAGGAACTGTATTAAAAGCCTTTCTAAAATCAAGGTATATCACATCTACTGCTCCCTGCACCCACTAAGTGAGTAGTCCTATCAAAGAAGTAAATTAAGTTGGTTTGGCATGATTTGTTCTTGACAAATCAATGCTGAGTATTCCTTATAACCCCATTTTCCTCCAGGTGCTTACAAATGTATTGTTTGATAATTTGCTACTGTATCTTTCCAGGCATGGAAGCTAGCCTAATAAATCTATAATTCCCCAGGTCCTCTATGCTTTTAAAGATAAGTACTATGCCCTTCTCCAGTTTTCAGGGGTTCTTGAAGACTATTGCTAACAGATCCGAGATTGCTAACAGATCTCTGCAGACCTGAAAACATCTAAATTATCTAAATATTCTTTAACCTGTTCTTTCCCTATTTTGGCTTTTTGCATTCTTTCCTCCAGGTGTCAATATTAATTGTGTTGAGTGTCTGGTTATAATTAACCTTTTTAGTGAAGAATGCAGCAAAATAAGCATTAAGCACTTCAGCTTGCTTGATGTCATCAGTCATTCGCTCTCCTTTCCTGCTAAGTAGAAAATATACACTTTCCTTAATCTTTCTCTTGCTCCCAATGTATTTAAAGAACCCCTTCTTAATGCCTTTTATGTCCCTTGGCAGGTGTAACTGATTTTGTGCCTTAGCCTTTCTGATTTTGTCCTTAGATTCTTGTACTGTTCTTTTGTACTCCTCCTAAACAAGTTGACCATGTTTTCACTTTTTGTGGGATTCCTTTTGATTTTCATTGAAGAGCTTCTGATGGACCATATTGGCCTCTTACTATCCTTCCTATCATTCCTTTGCTTTTCAATAGTTTGCAGTTGTGCCTTTAATATTGTCTCCTTGAAGAACTGCCAGCTCTCCTGAACTCCTTTTCACTTAGATTTTTTTCCCAATGAACCTTATCTACCAGCTTCTTCAGTTTGTTTAAGTCTGCTTTTTTGAAGTCCATTATCCTTATTCTGCTGCTCCTTCCTTTCTTTAGAATCATGAAATCTATCATTTCATGATCACTGTCACCCAAATTACCTTACACCTTCAGATTCACTACTAATTCCTTCCTGTTGGTCAGAATCAAGTCTAAATATCTATCACCTGTGTTACTTCCTCCACTTCCTGGAAAAAAAACAAAAAAAAGTTGTCCCCAATAATTTCCAAGAACTTATTGGAAATTGTGTGTTTTGCTGTATTACTTTTCAAACTAATGTCTGGGTAATTAATCCCCCGCCCATTACTACCAAGTCCTGATTTTGGATATTTCTGTTATTTGTTTTAGAAATGCCTCATTTACTTCCTATTCCCTATTTGGTGGTCTATAGAACCCCCCCCCCCATGACATGACCCATATTTTTAACCCTTTTATCTTTACCAAGAGACTCTCAAGAACAAATGCATATATTCTTTATATATAATGCACTCCTCCTCCCCTTTTCCCTGCCTGTCCTTTCCGAACATATGAATATATGAATATTCCAGTCATGACACTTATCCCACCAAGTCTCTGTGATGCCAATTAAATCATAATTCAACTTATGTATTAATACTTCCAGTTCTTTCTGTTTATTCCCCAACCTCCTTCCATTTAAATGTTGATCATATTCTCCAACTGATTTCCTTTTTGTTATTCCTTTGTCTCTATTGTAATATTACATCCCTCCACCCCATCAACATCTAACCCTCTGTTAAGGTCACCGTTTTTTATACTTACCTGTGGATTTTTGTCACCTCCCCCCTGGGCGAGTCAGTACACAAAGATGCTCTTCCCACTCTCTTCCCAGCAGACCTTCTTCCTGGAACAGCATCTGTGGTCAAAGAAGCTGAAGTCTTCCTGTTGACACCATCTGTGAAACTATGCATTCATCTCCAGGATGTGCGTGTCCCCACATGGGCTCTTACCCATGGGAGGATGGATGAGAATACAACCTGAGCCCCTGACTCCTTCACCTTGGCTTCCAGAGCCCTGTAGTCATTGCTGATGTGCTCAGGGTCAGACATGTCAGTATCATTAGTGCCCACATGGATAAACAGCATAGGATAGTGACCAGAAGGACTGAGGAGCAGTGGGGAGGAACATGTGCTAGAACCCTCATAGAGAACTCCCAGCCAGATGCTTCCTCTTTTTTATAGAAAGGGAGAGTCTAGCTCATGTATCCTGCTGACTGCAGTTATGGCAGTATGGCATGAGGAGAGAGGAAGCCTTTCAAATAGGCCAGTCCCAGGCCATTAGAAGGGCTTTACAGGTTATAAAAAGCACCTCCCAGTGAGATGCTTCACTCAGTAAATGAGCAGCTACATTCTGCAAAAGTTTCAGACTCCAAATAGTTTCAAGGTGTAAACCCATTTAGAGCATATTGCAATAGTCTAAGGGAACATAAACCTGGATAAAGGAAGCAAGGCTGGCATCCAAAAGGAAAGATCTCAACCTTCCAGCCAACCAGAGATGGTAAAAAGCTGATGGGGTTACCACTTTAGTATGATCAAGAGCAAGAAAACTCAAATAGAATCAGAATCAAGTCTTTTCTTGTCCCTGTTCTCTCTTCTGTGGCTGAGATTAGAGAGAAAGCATTCTAAAAATAAACTAAATGGCTTAAAAACTCACTTATTCGGTGTTTTTTTATCTCCTAGATGAATGTGTTTTAATAAGATGTTTTCCATCTTTAGTTATTTTCATTAAAAAAATACAGGAAAATTGTGTAAAGAGGAAGAGAGTGCCATTAAACTTCAGGAGATCAAGTCCCTTATGTTTTTAAACCCTCACATTTTATATTAAAAAGACTGACCAGACTACACAATTGAGCAAAGGAAAGACAGCTCATTAAATCAAGATTGCAATTTATGTATAGTTAGCTATACCTTAAATAAAATAAAAAAATCAAGTGCCTCCAAAATCAAGGTTCTCTGTTACAACCTGCAGTGAACCTTATTCTGATCAAAGCATGTCCTTATCATGATAATGAGAGCCAGACCTTACAAACTATTATATACATAATTTTATTCATATGAGTAGTTTCCACTGAGTTCAACTTCTCCCATTGGTTGGGTACTTCACATATGGGGTTCTGATTCAGGCCTATCTCTAGTTTAAATTGAAATATGGGCCAGGACTTATCTGAAACTACTCTGTCCTTTACAAAAAATGAAGTCTGTGTCATGGTGGAGAAGGTAAATTTAAATCCAGAAGTCTGCTAAAGTCCCCAGTCAGTATACTTGGGAGAAGCTGCCTACTGATGGACACTTGCAGAGTAAGCACATAGGAACATATTAATTGCCTTACCAGACCACACCAGTGGTCCATCTAGTCCAGTCTCTGATACTGGTGAGTATCAGATGCTTGAAAGGAAGGTTAAAGAAACCTTGCAAATTGCTGTCTGGCACAGCGGGGGTTAAAGAAAACCTTTGAGTTCAGCTAGACCCGCCCTGCAAGTAAGGGCTCCCCTGCCAGTAGGAGGCTGAAGATAAACCCCAGCAACTGCACATAAGTCACTACAGATAAGCCCCAGGGCAACTGACTAAGTGAGCCCCAGTGAACTGGGCTAGCGGGGCCATGTCCCAGACTGAAGAGACTTGTAGGCAGTAGCCCAGGCAAGTGGGTCTTGACTCCTTATTGGGAGGGAGACCCATCTCCCCTCTTTAGGGGTTGATCTACACAGGACTCTGGGCTGGGACCCAGTAGGGAAGGATGACCTGGGTCCCTCCACCAGCCTCTCTGGCCTTACAGGCTGAAAGATCTAGCCATTAAGGCCATCCGGCCATGGGAGACCCTATCACATTCATACAGAAAGTTGCGTCTTTACCCAAGGCAGTTCCTTCTATATTTTGTCCTATTTAATACAACTGTGTATATTCTCATTACCCAGATAAGTATCCAATACTATCTTTTTAATCTTACTAAACTCTTATCCTAAATGATACATGAACTAGTGGGCTCCCCAGGGTAAATTTTGTTCTGATTGAAAAGAGAGAGAGATAGGAAGAGATATAGGTGGAGCTACTGTTGAGAAACAAGGAGCTTGGGACAGGTTCAAAAAGCTGTGTAAGAATTAATTCAGGAAGAGTTGTTGGTTCATATTAAAGAAGATTTCTGTATTAAAATCACAAATGAGTTTGATTCCCCATAGTTTAAATTCCAGGGTATTACTAATTAAGAGGTCTCTTGGTTTTTGGTACTGTTTCACTCTCTCTATGTGTGAAACTTGCAAGCTGCTAATTGCGTTAGTACATTCTAAGACAGAGTCTGTTCTCAAAGCAATTCACACAGAGAGAGACTCAAAGCAATACTCTGTAACAACACGAACAGCACTCAGAGACTCCCCGCCCTTTTGTTGTATTAACAATTGTGATTAAAATAGAAATAGAGGATGTATGTGGATGGATGCTTGGTGTGGATAATAACTGAATGATCAAGGAGGTGCCAGCCTAAGAATCCAGTGTCCATCGGCTGAAGAAGGCATTGAGTGGAAATAACCAGAGGACCCCCGGAGGGCAGACTGGAATCCACCCAACAGCCTCAAGAATGGGAGAGCCAAAGAACAAGATAACATCTAGCAGCACGGAGCCACCAGGAATGTGCTATCTGCTGATTGATTCAGCAACAGCATGATGAAGCAATTCCCATAGACTGGCACAGGAAGAAATTCCTATAAAAATGGACTCTAGAAAGTGAGAACTTTGTGGTCTAATTCTGCAAACCAGCTTCCAGGAGCATCAGATGAGCATCTGACAAGGCCTTGCTCCCGCCTCATGTCCAGGCCACCTGGCCAGTGGCTTGGCATGAGCAACTCTGAGGCTGGTAACTATGATAACAACCTTGCAGAACCTGTGTGTGTGTGTGTTTGTATGAATGAATGTGTGAATAAATATGAGATTGAATGGAATGTTATAGCTATAACTAACTGCTTACTATGATTCTTTCTGTATTCACAATAAATGTGGAATTTTGCCTTTTCCCCTTTAATAAGATCCTGCTGGTTTTTATTTTATTGGTAGAACAGAGTCTGTCCAGTGGCTCAAATTAGACATGAAATAAGAGCAGAAAAAATATGGTTTACACTTTGCTGCTGTTTATGCGGAATTAGAAAAGCAAGCATTTCTTATACTCAAGGAATTCAAAATTTCCCTAATTCTTGGCCACATGTAGGACTATGTGGCATTGACACTGGGTTCAGATTATTTTTGAATGTCTTCATCTAGCAGTTTGTCATATTTTCCTGTTTCTACTAGAATGTGATGTAAATCACCAGTGCCATTGGACCTGTGACCCATAGCAGTGTGAAAGGATTCTCCCTCCCTTTGATTTCTGTGGAAAAATATTTTGCTTTCCACAATATTTTTAAGTGCTGCCACCACCTCTTTCAGTTTGCCGCATTTTCTTCCAATCTGAGGGACTCAGGTGAATTCATTTGCTCAATTTCCGCCCAAAGATTTGGGGGTTTTGTTGTTAATAATGCTCTATTATACAGCTGTGAGTCACAGGAATGCAGGGAAGAAATTCAATTCTCAGCCCTCATCACTGACATCGGTCAGAGCGATGAAAAGTTATACTCCTATCATATGTCAGAGGTCACTATTCACTCTCTACAATGACTAGTTATAGGGATAGTGTCAGATGAATGTTTTCTAAGCACTACTCATATAACATTTGTTTTTCTTCATGTAGATGCTGTAGCTCAGTCAAGGTATACTTTCCAGTCACTTCCTGGATTAGTTCAACTGTAGGCAGCTACTTAGAAAAACAATATAATCAAATCCTTGAGAAAATGACTGCAGTGATCCAGTTTTTCTGACTTCTTTCACCGCATTCTGTACTTGGCATTCATTTTCCAGAAACCAGAGGGATGAGACAATGCCCTGAATAAACAGGCTACATCTGTATAGCCACTTTCCTTAAGTGTGAAGAAAACGATTCTCCTATTTCTCAGTGAAGTTCTTCATGCAGATTCTTAGCTGAGTGAATATTTTCAAAGGCTTTTCAGTCACAGCATTGCCATCTTCAGTAGCGTGTTGCAAGTCGTTTCAGTAGATGAATAGAAAGCCAATGAGCAATGACCTCAATGAAAACCAATGTCTGACCTCATGTCTACATTGTGGGTGCAATTTAACTAAACAACTCTGTGACTGACAATAGTGGGATAACAGAACAGCAACAAAAGAAATGGACAGAAAATTTGATCTATCAAGTGTATATTTCTTTATTATTATTGCAGCTGCATCCCTGGAAAAGCAATGATGGCAGAAGTAGGTGTCCTGGGTTAGATGAACATGTATATTACTCGTTAGCAATATGGACCACCACAGAGCAGCATCAAGGAGGAATTATACAACACTATCACAGCAGGCATGGCGTCTGGGCTACTATAAAACCATCATCTGCCACACACCCAAAGTCAGTTGGAGCCCAAGCTCATTATAAACTCATTTATACTTTACAAAAATCAGCTCTGTGACGTAGCACAGGAACATGTGTCAGGAACCATTCAACAGATGGCCTCCCAGAAGCTGAAGCCATATGAGCCTTCTAGTCATAGACATATACAGGTACCTTATACACTAATATCTTACTTTGGCACTATGACAAAGTACAACATCACAAAGAGTGGCAGGAATGGAAAAGCAGTGGCACAGCAAGTGGCTTCTAATAAGCTGGCCCTGTGCCAGACATGTTAAAATTAGGTACAGTACATCACAGCAGCACACACAGTGACAGGACAATATAACTGATGGTGCAGAAAGTGTCCTCTAGTAGGTAGAAAAGCAGGAACAGAGAGAACAACCCTACCAAAAAGGAAAAAAAAAAAAAAAAAAAAAAGAACGTTAGAGTGGCACACATTAGTTCCTTATGTTTTATTCCATTTTTTAAAAATGTATTTATTTAATTCCTTGATATGTGCCCTCTTCCCTTTTCTCTTTTATATGCCAATAGTGTTTTGAACTGGGAGAAGAGGAGATGGCTAGATCTGGGTGTTTTTCTTTTTCTAGTAAAATATTTTACCTGTATATTACTGTGCCTTCATTTTTATTCAGAGATATATATCTCTATATAATATATAGAAAAAGACTTTCTTTTTCACGGATTTCACATATCATGAGGATGGCTTAAACATATTAGAGTGAGAAGTGTTTACGCCATGCTTACACTCACCATACTCATGACTGGGTGTATTTTTCAAAAATTACATAAATCTTACATAGTTATAGTAATCTTATACTAGGTTGTTCATTCAGCTGAGAAAAGGATTTGCATCTCTTAAATATTTTTTTAGCAAGGAAGGCTACTCACTATATAAAATATTTTATTATAAATTGATAGAGTCATAGTGTTTAAGGCAAGAAAGGACCACCAGATCATCTAGTCTCACCTCCCCTATATCACAGGCCACTAACACCACTCAGAGCCCACACACAAACCCAAGAATCAAAATTAGACCAAAGTATTGCAGCCCAAATGAGATTAAACTATTATGCTCCACAAGCAGAGAATAGGAGGGACCGAGGTACACCTAAGATGTCCTCTGTCTCTTTCCCTCACCTCCTTTCTCCCTCTTCCTCTCTCCCACACTGTGAGCGAGGGAGATTATGCCGGGGAGAGGAAGAGTAGGGGAGGAAAAGTACAGCAAAGAGTTAGGGAGAGGGAGTGAAAGAGAGTGAGAGAGAATGAACAAATGGAGAGGGAGGAGGGAAAAGGGGAATGAGAAAATGAAAGAGAAGATGCAAGGTGTGACACTGGGATGTTGGGAATGGGAACAGAAGAGACCACACTCATAGGTTTGAAACTTGAGCCCTAACAGTCATTTGTTCTGCACACAGAAAAGTAATTAAAAGGCATATGGCTATGTTGATTAAGTTCATAACCATTATTGTCATTGTATGGAGGTAGTAGTATTGGTATTTGTATTGGCTATATGACATAGTTCATATTATTTGTTTTATGGTAGCACCTAGTAGCCCTAGTTATGGACCAGGATCCCACTGTGTTAAGTGCTGTACAAATACGGAACAAAAGACCCCAAAGAGCTTACAGTCTAAATATAAAACAAGATATAACTGGTGGATAAAGACAAAGAAGGAAGAGTAGAAGGAAACAATGAGATAATTGTAAGGTATTTAGGATTGATACCAACTATGACATTCATTATATAGCCAATATATAGAATGTTTACAAATTAAATAGTAGCAGTATTTTTTGAAGGATCTGTTCCTTGTCTCATTGAAGTCCAAGATTTAGCTCAGAGAATCTCATTGGGTCTTTGGGAACAAAAGATACTGGCTTTGGTTTTGAATATGTCTCTCATTCATTTTTTACAGATGTGGGCGTGTTTCCTCAGCTTCCAGACATCCCGTAGCCAACTGATCTCATGACACAGGAATTCTTACATTATTTCCAATAAATCAAGAAAGAAAAAATAGTATTTTGATTATAAGAGATGATAAAGTGTTCATCCAGAAGGTTAGCTTGCATTTTGTCAAGTCTAGACGGAACATAAGCCTGGATCTACACAACAATTTAAAACCTAGAGTGTGGATAGATACACTTGAGTGGATCCAAAAATAGATAAAATAAATCTACCCATCTGTACATTTGCATGAAGGTTGAAGGAGGATTCTTGATTTGATTGCCATTTTAGTAAGTGCTGAAAAATCACGGAAAGAGAAGGATTTAGTTAGGAGATATGGAGAATCCTTTATAAAGTTCTTGACCCAATTCCATCCTGGGAAGGTTTTGGTGGTTGTCTGCATTATCAGACCCAGCAACCACAGTCAACTAGAGAAAGGGAAAGGAAATATCTTCAGGTCAGGTATTACCTAAATAATGTTTGTAGAGGGAATAAACTCCACTTCTGTTCTTGGAAAGGACAACACAGTGGGCCAGATGCTCAGCTAGTGAAAATCACTTTATCTCCATTTATTTCAGTGGAGCTGTACAAAGTATGACAAAGCTCTGTCCTTGCCTCCATGGGTCCCGCATTTCCTGGCGGATTTCGCTAGCCTCAGAGGCTCACTGTGACCCTCCACGTAACCCTTTGTTCTATAGAGACAAGGGTCACAGTCTACTGAGCCATTTTCATCATAAGCCAGCAAGGGAAGTGAGGAGAAGATATCCTTCCTTGCACAGTCTCTGTTATCTCCCAGTCTCAGTGATTAATCAGGAGGCAAAGGTGGGGAGGGGAGCCCGGGCCCACCCTCTACTCCGGGCTCCATCCCAGGGACCCTAATAGTATCAGATATGGTAGCTGACCTTTTAGAAACAGGACAAGTACAATTCCCTGGGCTACTTTCCCCACAGCAGCCCTCACTTCCTCAAGCTACACTTCACTCTTACCTCAGGGCCTCCTTCCTTGTGCCTGATATGGTGTGTACTACTCAGCCTTTCCAACAGCACAACTTCCTCCCACACCTCCTGACATGCACACCCACCTGACTGACTGGGAGGCTTTTAACTAGTTTCAGCCAGCCCCTGATTGGCTTCAGGTGTCCCAATCAACCTAGCATTCTCCCTGCCTTCTGGAAAGTTCTTAATTGGCCTCAGATGTCTTAATTAATGGTGAAATCCTAGCGGATCTTAAACATAAAAAAGAAGCTTACAAGAAGTGGAAGATTGGACATATGACCAGGGAAGAGTATAAAAATATTGCTCGGGCATGTAGGAATGATATCGGGAGGGCCAAATAGCACCTGGAGCTGCAGCTAGCAAGAGATGTCAAGAGTAACAAGAAGGGTTTCTTCAGGTATGTTGGCAACAAGAAGAAAGCCAAGGAAAGTGTGGGCCCCTTACTGAATGAGGGAGGCAACCTAGTGACAGAGGATGTGGAAAAAGCTAGTGTACTCAATGCTTTTTTTGCCTCTGTTTTCACTAACAAGGTCAGCTCCCAGACTGCTGCGCTGGGCATCAAAAAATGGGGAAGAGATGGCCAGCCCTCTGTGGAGATAGAGGTGGTTAGGGACTATTTAGAAAAGCTGGACGTGCACAAGTCCATGGGGCCGGATGAGTTGCATCCCAGAGTGCTGAAGGAATTGGCGGCTGTGATTGCAGAGCCATTGGCCATTATCTTTGAAAACTCGTGGCGAACGGCGGAAGTCCCGGATGACTGGAAAAAGGCTAATGTAGTGCCAATCTTTAAAAAAGGGAAGAAGGAGGATCCAGGGAACTACAGGCCAGTCAGCCTCACCTCAGTCCCTGGAGAAATCATGGAGCAGGTCCTCAAAGTATCAATCCTGAAGCACTTGCATGAGAGGAAAGTGATCAGGAACAGCCAGCATGGATTCACCAAGGGAAGGTCATGCCTGACTAACCTAATTGCCTTTTATGATGAGATTACTGGTTCTGTGGATGAAGGGAAAGCAGTGGATGTATTGTTTCTTGACTTTAGCAAAGCTTTTGACACGGTCTCCCACAGTATTCTTGTCAGCAAGTTAAGGAAGTATGGGCTGGATGAATGCACTATAAGGTGGGTAGAAAGCTGGCTAGATTGTCGGGCTCAACGGGTAGTGATCAATGGCTCCATGTCTAGTTGGCAGCCGGTATCAAGTGGAGTGCCCCAAGGGTCGGTCCTGGGGCCGGTTTTGTTCAATATCTTCATAAATGATCTGGAGGATGGTGTGGATTGCACTCTCAGCAAATTTGCGGATGATACTAAACTGGGAGGAGTGGTAGATATGCTGGAGGGGAGGGATAGGATACAGAAGGACCTAGACAAATTGGAGGATTGGGCCAAAAGAAATCTGATGAGGTTCAATAAGGATAAGTGCAGGGTCCTGCACTTAGGATGGAAGAATCCAATGCACAGCTACAGACTAGGGACCGAATGGCTAGGCAGCAGTTCTGCGGAAAAGGACCTAGGGGTGACAGTGGACGAGAAGCTGGATATGAGTCAGCAGTGTGCCCTTGTTGCCAAGAAGGCCAATGGCATTTTGGGATGTATAAGTAGGGGCATAGCGAGCAGATCGAGGGACGTGATCTATTCGACATTGGTGAGGCCTCATCTGGAGTACTGTGTCCAGTTTTGGGCCCCACACTACAAGAAGGATGTGGATAAATTGGAGAGAGTCCAGTGAAGGGCAACAAAAATGATTAGAGGTCTGGAACACATGAGTTATGAGGAGAGGCTGAGGGAGCTGGGATTGTATAGCCTGGAGAAGAGAAGAATGAGGGGGGATTTGATAGCTGCTTTCAACTACCTGAAAGGGGGTTCCAAAGATGATGGCTCTAGACTGTTCTCAATGGTAGCAGATGACAGAACGAGGAGTAATGGTCTCAAGTTGCAGTGGGGGAGGTTTAGATTGGATATTAGGAAAAACTTTTTCACTAAGAGGGTGGTGAAACACTGGAATGCGTTACCTAGGGAGGTGGTAGAATCTCCTTCCTTAGAGGTTTTTAAGGTCAGGCTTGACAAAGCCCTGGCTGGGATGATGTAACTGGGAATTGGTCCTGCTTCGAGCAGGGGGTTGGACTAGATGACCTTCAGGGGTCCCTTCCAACCCTGATATTCTATGATTCTATGATTAATTGACCTGGAGCAGCTTCCATTTCACTTAACCTGGTACCAGGGATTTGTTTAGCCTGGAGCTAATATATCTATCTCCCACTACTTTTCTATAGCCATCTGGCCTTGCCCCATCACACAAGTTACTCCAGATCAGTATCTAATCTCATCAAATTAAAGTACAAATCATACTGAATTTCTGTATGGCTTTGCTAATGAAAGCTACTGCATAATCTATATAGAGGTCATTTTTTGCAATATGTTGAGACCACATTCTGTCTCTGTCTCTCATTCCTCACCTTGTCTGCCAGGACAAACAGTTCTGTGTAACATCTCTAGCCACTCTTTCCAATCTACATACATTCATTAGGCACTCAATTGCACACACATTTTTGTATATGGCCTTAAGGCTTCAGGAGGGTTGAAAATCATTCCCTAAAAATGATGTCGGATAAGATGGTATAACTGAGTTTTTTTCCTGATTATTCCTTCTTAAATGACCTGCACTATACCCAAATCTTTCTAAACTGATCATGAATTTCTCAATGAGAAGAGAATGCAGAATTAAAGATTTCCAGAAGAACTATTAAGCAATATTCTGGACTATATAAATGGTAAAAAAAACCCTCCTCTCCACAGACTAGTTTGCAGACAAAAATTGGAACTGAAAGAAAAAAAATAAAGCACTCAAAAGAGACAATTATGCTGTTCAGATGAAAAGCTGTTGATTATTGCAGTTAGTATCAGCCCTGTCAAAGAATATCAAATAAGTTTAAATGGCATTGTTATTAGCGTTAGCATATGTAATTTCATCCTTGAACAAAAATATTTATTAACCAAAATATCAGTTCTTTATACAGACATACTGTTGCACTTAATCACTTTCCTTTGTGTTAAAAGTCAGAATGAGCTGGACTAGGTACATTTTTATAAAAAAGTGGTTAATGGCATTCACAGTCAGATTTCTAGCTTGAATATTTTGCTGAAAAGGGGTGGGAGTATAATAGCCACTGTCCATGTGCTTTAGTGATTGCCAAAAAACATTTTTCTATCACATGTAAATGTGGGTGGCAATGGTTATGCCTTTAAAAGAGCACAATATTTATATAGTGACAATCTTTTTTTTTCTACAAATACCACCCTCAATAATGTACGCTGCTATCACCAGTAAAGATATGAAGACAGTCCCCTATATTTTCAAACAAGTGGTCAGATTTTAGCTAACATGACACTGTCAATGGAATCCACACAACTGCAATATTCCAGGAAAATTATCTGTCTAGCTATTTTATTTTAGTTTCAAAAGAAGCTAGAACCTGTGTAGGAAGGAGTACTGAGGAAAGGGATCTGGGGGTTATAGTGGTTCACAAGCTAAATATGAGTTAACAGTATAACATTGTTGCAAAAAAAAAGTAAACATCATTCTGGGATGTATTAGCAGGAGTGTTTTAAGCAAGACATGAGAAGTAATTCTTCCGCTCTACTCTCCGCTGATTATGCTTCAACTGGAATATTGTTTCAGTTCTGGGCACCACATTTCAGGAAAGATGTTGACAAACTGGAAAAAGTCAAGAGAAAATAACAAAAATGATTAAAGGTCTAAAAAAACATGACCTATGAGTAAGATTGAAAAAAATGTGTTTGTTTAATCTGGAGAAGAGAAGACTGAGAAGGGGCATTATAACAATTTTCAAATCGATAAAAGGTTGTTACAAGAAGCAGGGAGAAAAATTGTTCTCATTAACCTCTGAGGATAGGACAAGAAGCAATAGGCTTAAATTGCAGCAAGGCCTGTTTAGGTTGGACATTAGGAAAAAAAAACTTCCTAAACTGTCAGGGTGGTTAAGCACTGGAATAAATTGCCTAGGGAGGCTGTGGAATCTCCATCATTGGAGATTTTTAAGAAGACAATCACCTGTCAGGGATGGTCTAGATAATACTTAGTCCTGCCATGAATTCAGGGGACTGCACTGGGTGACCTCTCAAGGTCGCTTCCAGTCCTACAATTCTATCTAAACACTGAAATAGACACTATTTCTTTCATATTAATCAACCTTTTTTCCTTTCCCAATCAAGTTTTGCTCAGAGACATGGCCAGTTTTATGCAGCAATCTTCACTGGAAAGAATGTGAAGGACATACCCACATCTGAACTATTCTTTTTGGGTGACAAATCTGAAGTACTGTCCCACGCTGATGTGTCAACATAAGGTTTCAAAACAATTTGATAAACTAAACAGTATTAAGTACAGTAGATGCTTGTTTTCAGCTACACTTTGTAAGAACAACCAGCGATTATGAGGAACAGTTCCATTAGGAACACTTCCCTTACTGTGAATTGTACACTCAGTAACAGCAACATAGCTGCTGCATAACAACAACATTTGTGACATCACATCCTCCACTTATTTGCATATTTTTTTCTGACAAAAACAGACAAAATGCCAAGAATTCTCTCACTGAAAGAAAAAGTACAGATTATCTGAGACTGTCAAACTCAGGGGGCTACTCAAAACCAACTTGCAGTCAGGTGGGAGTTGCACAGGTTGGTTGTATGTAGAATGTGGAAGCAGAAGAATAAGCTTTTGGCTAAGTGGGCAGCATAACACGGGGAGGAGATGACTAGCCCTCTGTAGAGAAAAATGTGGTTCGGGACTATTTAGAAAAGCTGGACGAGCACAAGTCCATGGGACTGGATGCACTGCATCTGAGGGTGCTAAAAGAGTTGGCAGATGTGATTGCAGAACCACTGGCCATAATCTTTGAAAAGTCATGGTGATCAGGGAAGGTCCCAGAAGACTGAAAAAGGGCTAATGTAGTGCCCATCTTTAAAAAAAGGAAGAAGGAGGATCTAAGGAACTAAAGGCCAGTCAGCCTCACCTCAGTCCCTAGAAAAATCATGGTGCAGGTCCTCAAGGAATCAATTCTGAAGCACTTAGAAGAGAGGAAAGCGATCAGGAACAGTTAGCATGGATTCACCAAGGGCAAGTCATGCCTGACTAACCTAATTGCCTTCTATGATGAGATAACGGGCTCTGTGGATGAGGGGAAAGCAGTGGATGTGTTATTCCTTGACTTTAGCAAAGCTTTTGATACTGTCTCCCACAGTATTGTTGCCAGCAAGTTAAAGAAGTATGGGCTGGAAGAATGGACTATAAGGTGAATAGAAAGCTGGCTAGATCATCAGGTTCAATGGGTAGTTGTCATAAATATAAAGGGAAGGGTAACCATCTTTTTGTATACAGTACTATAAAATCCCTCCTTTCACCTGTACAGGGTTAAGAAGCTATGGTAACCCTACTGGCACCTGACCCAAAATGGCCAATGAGGGGACAAGATTCTTTCAAATCTGGAGGGGGAAAACAAAGTGTTTGGTCTGTCTGTTTGATGCTTTTGCTGGGAACAGATCAGGAATGCAGCCTTACAAATTCTGTAAAGTTAGTAAGTAATTTATAAGAAATCTAGTTAGAAACTGTGTTAGATTTTCTTTTGTTTAATGGCTGGTAAAATAAGCTGTGCTGGATGGAATGTATATTCCTGTTTTTGTTGGGTATTGCTTTCTGTCATTCTAACCTCTCTGTTTTTAACCTAGTTATACCTGAGAGTTAGAAAGAAAAATCCTGGCTTGTAAAATTTTGCTGTGCTGTAACCTGATACCTATTTTTTTTCTAATAGCTGTTCTCAGCCTACAAAAAAATCCTTTTGTTATGCCTGCTGCTCTGTCCTCCAGGCAGAGAGACAGAATCCACAGCTGCAATTACCTTTTACAAAACCTTTTAAAATCCTGCTGTGCTTCTGATTCAAAATGATCTCAAAATGATCCCACCACTGCCACCATGTCAAGGTTCCTACCCCACTCTGAACTCTAGGGTACAGATGTGGGGACCTGCATGAAAGACCCCCTAAGCTTATTCTTACCAGCTTAGGTTAAAAACTTCCCCAAAGTACAAACTTTGCCTTGTCCTTGAACCGCATGCTGCCACCACCAAGCGTTTTAAACAAAGAACAGGGAAAGAGCCCACTTGGAGATGTCTTCCCCCCAAATATACCCCCAAGCCCTAAACCTCCTTTCCTGGGGAAGGCTTGATAAAAATCCTCACCAATTTGTATAGGTGAACACAGACCCAAACCCTTGGATCTTAAGAACAATGAAAAACAATCAGGTTCTTAAAAGAAGAATTTTAATTTAAGAAAAGGTAAAAGAATCACCTCTGTAAAATCAGGATGGTAAATACCTTACAGGGTAATCAGATTCAAAACAAAGAGAAGCCCTCACGGCAAAACCTTAAGCTACAAAAGACACAAAAACAGGAATATACAATCCATCCAGCACAGCTTATTTTACCAGCCATTAAACAAAAGAAAATCTAACACAGTTTCTAACTAGATTACTTACTAACTTTACAGGAGTTGTAAGCCTGCATTCCTGATCTGTTCCTGGCAAAAGCATCACACAGACAGACCAAAACCTTTGTTCCCCCCCCCAGATTTGAAATAATCTTGTCCCCTCATTGGCCATTTTGAGTCAGGTGCCAGCGAGGTTACCTTAGCTTCTTAACCCTTTACAGGTGAAAGGGTTTTGCCTCTGGCCAGGAGGAATTTTATAGCACTGTATACAAAAAAGGTGGTTATGACTGTAGTGATCAATGGCTCTATGTCTAGTTGGCAGCCGGTATCAAGCGGAGTGCCCTAAGGGTCAGTCCTTGGGCCAGTTTTGTTCAATATCTTCATTAATGATCCAGAGGATGGTGTGGATTGCACCCTCAGCAAGTTTGCAGATGACACAAAACTGGGAGGAGTGGTAGATATGCTGGAGGGTAGGGATAGGATACAGAGGGCCCTAGGCAAATTAGAAGATTGGGCCAAAAGAAATCTGATGAGTTTCAACAAGGACAAGTGCAGAGTCCTGCACTTAGGACCGAAGAATCCCATGCATTGCTACAGACCAGGGACCGAATGGCTAGGAAGCAGTTCTGCAGAAAAGGACCTAGGGGTTTCAGTGGACGAGAAGCTGGATATGAGTCAACAGTGTGCCGTTGTTGCCAAGAAGGCTAACAGCCATTGGAGCTGTATAAGTAGGGGCATTGCAAGCAGATCGAGGGACGTGATCATTCCCCTCTATTTGACACTGGTGAGGCCTCATCTGGAGTACTGTGTCCAGTTTTGGGCCCCACAGTACAAGAAGGATGTGGAAAAATTGGAAAGAGTCCAGCGGAGGGCAACACAAATGATTAGGGGGGTGGAGCACATGACTTATGAGGAGACGCTGAGGGAACTGGGATTGTTTAGTCTGCAGAAGAGAAGAATGAGGGAGGAATTGATAGCTGCTTTCAACTACCTGAAGGGGGGTTCCAAAGAGGCTGGATCTAGACTGTTCTCAGTGGTACTAGATGACAGAACAAGGAGTAATGGTCTCAAGTTGCAGTGTAGGAGGTTTAGGTTGGATATTAGGAAAAGCTTTTTCACTAGGATGTTGGTGAAACACTGGAATGCATTACCTAGGGAGGTGGTGGAATCTCCTTCCTTGGAGGTTTTCAAGGTCAGGCTTGACAAAGCCCTGGCTGGGATGATTTCGTTGGGGATTGGTCCTGCTTTGAGCAGGGGGTTGGACTAGATGACCTCCTGAGGTCCCTTTCAACCCTGATATTCTATGATTTTATGATTCTATGATTCTAAGACATGGTGGCAGTGGCTCCTGTGTGGATAACAACCCAAGTCTATACCCAGGGTCTCCAGTGGGCTTGTACTGCAGCAGCTAGCCAACGCTGAAACCCATGCTGCCACATCTTTGTTATTATTGTTAGCCATGCTAGCTAAATTTAAGATAGTATGGGTATGCCTACCTGCACTGCAATCACAAATTTGTTTGACATAACTTAGTGGGATCATTACCTGAGTAAGGAGAGTGCGGCTCAGGACTGCGCACAAAGGTTAAGATTTTGAAAGTGAGCTAGGGGATTTAGACACTGGTCTAACATAGAGGTATCAAACCCCCCCAGTTGGCTTTGAATGCCACTGTCAAACTTTCTATCTGGAGCTATTTGGAGAGGTTGCAATTGACACCAAATTCCAAAGACATCCACAACTAGCAAGTCTTGCTCTTTACAAGTCACCTATATAAAATGTGTGTCAGGTACACCTTCATTTAAATAATAGATTTGATAATATTCAGGGTTTCACTATTGATCCTTAAGATGAGAGTGTGCACATTAAACTACAGATATAAGGCCTTTGATATGGAAGTGCACAATAATGGCATTAGAATGAGTTGTAGATGTGGGTTTAAGGTAATGACTACCTTAGGTCCTGATTCTGCATCACCACGTTGAGTAATGGCTTTCTCCTTGAGAAAGGGCTGTCTTTATTTGTTGGCAAGGATTTTGACGCAGTTTAATGCAGGTGCAGTGTTTGGGAAGAAAAGAAGAATACCCTCTAGATCACGCATAAGGAATGTCTAGAATAGAAAACCCTGGGCAGTGTGGATTTGTGTGAGTTGCTATTAAATATTTCCACACAAAGAGTAACTCAACATTATGTGGGGCTAAGGATGGAGGAGGTGGAGTCATAGCTAAGCCAAACTGTCCCCCCCTACACACCAGCCATCAGAACTGGCTGGCCACATAGGAGAAGTATGTTACACCTCTTAAAAGCTTCTCATCCACTGTAACCCCTAGGTCCTGTTCTGCAGAACTCCTGCCTAGCCATTCAGTCCCTAGTCTGTAGCGGTGCATGGGATTCTTCTGTCCTAAGTGCAGGACTCTGCACTTGTCCTTACTGAACCTCATCAGATTTCTTTTGGCCCAATCCTCTAATTTGTCTAGGGCCCTCTGTATCCTATCCCTACCCTCCAGCGTATCTACCTCTCCTCCCAGTTTTGTGTCATCTGCAAACTTGCTGAGGGTGCAATTCACACCATCCTCTAGATCATTAATGAATATATTGAACAAAACCGGCCCCAGGACCGACCCTTGGGGCACTCCACTTGATACCGGCTGCCAACTAGACATGGAGCCATTGATCACTACCCGCTGAGCCTGACAATCTAGCCAGCTTTCTGTCCACCTTATAGTCCATTCATCCAGCCCATACTTCTTTAACTTGCTGGCAAGAATACTGTGGGAGACTGTTTCAAAAGCTTTGCTAAAGTCAAGGAACAACATGTCCACTGCTTTCCCCTCATCTTCACTAATGTTGTTACCCAGGCTACGTAGATTAAAGCTAACACGAGTGTGCCTACCTACACTACAGTCACACCTTCATTTGCTATGCCAATGTACCCTAAGTTTCAATGGAAATGTTGCCAGAACCATGTTCTCTTTCAGATACGTATGAAAAAGCATTTGGAAGTCCATGAAAGGACCAAATATCCTTTTTTGCTTATGACTCCCAAAGTCCAGTGACTCGAATCATCTACTGCTATACAATAGCTGTTTAAAAATTACAATTATTATTAGTATTACCAGATACAATATTAGCCTTAATCCAGCTCTCATAGAATTCATTGACTTTTCTCTTGACATCAGTGGAAGCCACTTTGGACTCAGTATATATATTTTTTCAGTTCTGTATGGATAAAGTCCTAGAAACCCTCCCTGCCCCACTTTCTCTGAGATGCAAAGGACTAGTGCAAAGTTTTTTGCGCTACTTAAGCCCTGCATAAAAACTGCATAGGAAAAGTGCTAATAATTGAGGAGATGGTCCTCTACACTGGCTGTATCTAGGCTGGCATGGAGGGAGGTGCTAACAGCAGTTTCAGCAGGAACCATAGGCTCCACACTTAACATTGAACTGCTATCCAGCCCAAAATCTAGATTGGTGATTTCACTCTAAAATTAAGGATGCTTAAATGAAGTTGCCTTTTCAACTCTAGTTGCAGCAGAGCCAATGCCTGGAGTCAGGTATCTGTAGACCAGCAGCACTTTTAAGTGGTAGAAGAAGAATGTTGCATCTACTGGCAGTCATTAGTTATCAGAAACATGGAGTCTTTTGGATGGAATAAACTATATATTTCTTTTAAAAATAGATATGAATGCCAACATGTCAATATTAGTTGTTGAACAAATATGGGTTTTTTCTGCTTCTTAAATTCCTCTTTAGAGAGGTTCTGGACTGAATTATTTACTGTCTCTAAGAAGATAGTCTATTATAGCATTCCTTTGAAAAGCAAATGCACTGAAGTGTTTACATGTGGGGCAGTTTAACACCATTTTTTCTGTGTTTTTTTCCCAATACTCTTATTCTAGCATATCTTTTTTTCCCTCAGTGATAAATAAGAAATACTGTTCATGTATATTATATATTATATATATTTTACAGATTAGTCTTGTAACCCTAATAGTTTTACATAATAAATAGGAAGGCAGTACTTGTCAACACCACAAATACTTGAAGTTGGCCTTGTAATTAACATTTCAGTAGAGAGTAGAATATTAAAGCTGTACTAGTTGCATAGCTTATCCTTATCATAACATTGTTAAACATAAGGAGTTTAGTGTTGATTGTACTTTACAACATCTTGACTATAATTATTCACAGACAGTCACCAAGGAAATGGAAAGCATTTATTGTGGAATTATACTTTTAAAAATGTAAGTAAACAAGCTATTAAAAGAAAAGAAAAAGTCTAGCAAATTAAGTCCAATCACAAATGTTTACAAATTTAATGTGGAAAGTCGATCCATTATTTACAGAAACTACATGTTGATTTTCCCCCACTTTTTATTTTAACGTTAACAATAATAACTCTTACTGCCAGTAAAGAAACTGAAAGGATTTTGATTTGCAAGTATATGCAATATGATTCCTTTTACAAATATAGAAAATGACTCTCCTTTTAGTTTACTTTAGTATCTCATTTGACTTCAGTAGAATTGCTCCTGATTTACACAAGTAAGGAGGTAAACAGGGTGTTTATTTGCAGCGTACTAGGGATGGATGAAAGACAAAAGATGCAGGTGCCTAGTCTTTCGTTTATTACTCAAGCTAAACTCCTACTGAGTTCAAACAGTAAGGAATGCAGGACTGAGGACCTTGGTTTTTAAATCTCTGATTTTAGTAGTATAGGTATGTTAAAAGAATACAATGGCAACAAGTTAAAAAAATTAAATACCTGCATGGTGGCATTTGGAAGAAGGCAGCACTGCAAAGGTTAACATTTGAGTCACATTTAGAAGATTATATTCACAATAATAAAATCAATTTATTTATTTATTTATTTAGCAGAGGGTTTGTGTGTCACTTTTTGTGGCTGTCAGATGATGGATGAGGTAATTAGGTGGACTCGATGTCCATGTAGACTCTGCATTGCTTACATCAATGGTTACTTGCATTCAGGAGCTATCCCACAAGGCCCCACACTGGCATTACAATCAGTAGAAGTGCTCCTACTGAGGATGTGCATGGCTGACACCAGGAGCGAAGCATGCACACACAAAAGAGATGTAATAACTGTCATGGCTGTCTGACAAAGTAAGATCAGTTGACATAATTTTGTAATGTAGACAACCCAGCCATTTTTTGCTGTTGTCAAGTGACTGAAATACATTCAATACCTCACAATACACCTGATGTATATCAGCAGTCTTTCCATTGAATTAGTGGGTATATCACCAGGCCCATATGCACACCTGGTCAAGTAATATTGCTTACACTATAATAGCCAACTTCATGATATTTGTCTTGTTTACACGAATGTTAGCCTTTTTCTCCCTTCTATTTCATATTGACATTGTTTTCTGTGACAGGAAATGAAGAATGTTGGGCAGGTTTCTTGTTCTTTCTACCCATACTTTTCTTTCATTTTTCTTCTCCCTTCTAATGTATTTTAGAGCTACTTTTGTTTTGCCCTTCAAGTTTTTTTTTAATGATAATCTTTGAAATAAATAGTCTGAAAGTCTGCCTGCACAATTATTCTTTTCTTTCATCAGACTATCAGTACAGAGCCTCATTCTTTTACAAACCATAACGTAACTGAAGTTAAAATAAAGCTGATCTCTTCTAATTGCTATTTGGTACTCAGATGTAGCAGAAACGTGAATTGTATCTTTTGAGAGAGAAGATATCAAACCCACACACTTCCTTCTTGTCACGTTTCTTGATGGTGTAAAGTTATGGTTCTCTTTTACAATGTTATTAAAGGACAAATCACTGTACCTAAAAAGATGCAAGTGACTGGAAGATGAACTTTTTTTTTTTTTTGTGGTGCAAATTGGCCTTCTGAGTTAAGTGGACAGATAACCTAGCAACAGTAGAATTCCCCATTCAAAATCATGAAATAATTTTCCCATTTAATTCTCTGTTGGCTATATGAAGTTTCTTTGAATAAATCAAGTTAGATTATTTTTAAAAGAAAATTTACAGCATAAAGTTTTGAAAATCATATGTTAGAATGATTCTCCACAGAACATTAGTTACTTGGCTCACACTAATATGACTTTGGGATTTCCTTATTTGCACATGAGCAGATTTTATGGCAGGATATTAGCTCTAAACACCAAGTGTATACTTGTGACTCCATGTGTTCAAACAATGGTTCTCGTTGATCTGAGTGAATGACAAAGAAGATTAATCATTATAGAAATAATGACAATTTATTAATAATCGAAAAAAGAACACACATCCCAGGCTGTGCATCCTTGACAGTCTTCACAAATATGCAACATATTATTATTAATTATTATTATTATTATTATTGTAGCAGCAAGGAGCCATAGTCACGGACCAGTAACCCATTGTACAAGGTGTTCTACACACACAGTACATAAAGATGGGCCCTGAGTAAAGAGCTTACAATCTAGGTACACATCAAATAAACAGATGTTATTAATTGCTCCAAAAGTAAAATATCACAGCTATAGCAAATGTATATACAAAGAAGCTAACACAAAAACCTTATCTGTATAGATAAATATAGATATAATGGTCTGTACAAGGATTTAGCCTCAATTAATACCGTCTAAAATACATGTGTAGGTATAGCCTCATCAGCCAGTCTTTAATGATCACTTGTGAAATGGAGGGAGCTTCATGAATGGTGTGTATAGTCATCCACCCAACTCACTGTGGGCAACCTGCGGCCCATGGGCAGCACACGGCCTGTCAGGGTAATCCGCTGGCAGCCCGCCAGACTGTTTGTTTACATTTGTAAGGCCACCTGCAGCTCCCAGTGGCTACGGTTCACCGTTCCCAGACAATGGGAGCTGCGGGAAACGGTGGCCAGGTCCGCGCCACTTTCTGCAGCTTCCATTGGCCAGGAACTGCAAACCGCGGCCACTGGGAGCTGTGGGCAGCCATGCAAATGTGAACAAATGGTCTGGCCACCCGCCAGCAGATTACCCTGATGGGCCGCATGCAGTCCATGGGCTGCAGGTTGCCCACAACTGACCCAACTGCTATTTACTACATGGAGTACACAGAACTACGTTACAAGAACATTATTACAGTTGCAAAGTCAAGCACTCAAAAGTCAGAAAACACCAGAATTCAAGTTGCCTATGTAAATTTAATTCAGCCCCTTTGGGCATATGTCTTATGGCATAAGGCATAAGATTTATGTTAGAATCATAGAATCATAGAAGAATCATAGAAGATTAGGGTTGGAAGAGACCTTGGGAGGTCATCCAGTCCAACCCTCTGCTCAAAGCAGGACCAACACCAACTAAATCATCCCAGCCAGGGCTTTGTCATTATTATGGTTGTTAAGTCGAATATCACACACTATATTTTCGACAGAACCCCTGCCTCATCCACATGACCACTGGATGATGCCCAACTAATTATTCAACCCTGCTCTGGAGACAGAATTATTAATTTCCCTGGCACTCATCACTATACTATCTGAGTGTTTCATGAACTTCAGAGTATTTATATTCTAAAGATGGAAAGGCAAGGCACAGAAAGATTAAGGTCAAAGGTGTCCACTAATTTTGGGTGCCCAATTTGAGATGCTGATAACCTGATTTTTCAGAGTACTTACCATTACATAGTATTTTTTATGTTCAAAACAAAACTCCTATTGACTCTAGTTTCCGTTGCAAGTTCTCAGCACTTCTGCATATCAGACCCCAGGTCTCAAGATGGGCACCCAGAAAATGGGGAACATATACTAAGTGACCACCTCTGAAAAGTTTAAGTGATTTTCTAGTGTCACACAGGAACTCTGCGGATAAGCAGAGACTGAATCCAGTTCTAAAGGGTTGCATTCAACTGCCTTAATCATGAGACCATCATTTCTCTGCCTGCAATCCCCTGCACCGTTCATTGTATACCTTTCAACTTCTGCAATAAATGAAACAACAGACTCCTCCATGACACATCCTTGCTTCATCTGTGGAGCAGGTCCATTCCTGGACACTGAATAAGGCAGGAGTCCTATCAGAAAAAAAATAGGCAACCTTAATTCTGGCATTTCCTAACTTTTGAGTGCTTGACCTGCAACCCTAAACATGTTCCGGTAATATGATTTTTGTGTGCCACTTTCTGGGTTTATAAAAAAGCCAACTGTAAAAATACAAATCCCATTTGTGACAGCATATAACATGAGTCATCGCCAGAAATTGAACCTTTTGCTCCAATGCAGTGGAGCAATTTTTGTCTACATCTGAAAGGCCCTTACCTTTCCCACTTTCAAATCCATCTTAAAACCTCTATTCTTCAGTGCTACCTCTGTCTGCACAAATAAACCAGATTTACCAATCTCTTTTATTGTTCTCTTTCCCGACTCTTTGCCTACTTGTCTCTCTAGTCTCAGACTTTGAACTGAGCAGGAACCATATCTTCGTAAATGTCTGGCAAGTACCTAGTGCATGAGAAGCATTAGCACCAAAAAATAATAAATCCACCTATGGTGGGACAGAACAACTCTTCCACAGCAGGGCTTATTTAACTGCTGTCTACATGACAGCCTTGGCTGATGGTCCTGAATCAGGATTAGTGTTTATTAAGAGATGGGGAAATCATTTTCTTGAGATTTCTTGTGTAATTTTATTACTAATAACACTTGTTTCTATGCATTCTAATAAAGGGGAATCAAATCTCATGCTTCAGGGCTTTAGCTCCTCTTCATAGGAATTACAAAAATAATGTTTTATTTTCAGACAGCATTGAACAATTGACTAGATGAATTAGCAAGGTGTGTGGGTGATTTGCCTCCTTTGAATCATCAGATAGTGGAACTGCCAGAGACAGTATAATAGTGTTAATGGACCAATATTCTAACTGAATGAGGTAGATTGTCTGAGTCAAACTATGCAATGGTTTACAATCTATGACACACCAATGAAATTATTATTTCCTTTTCACGGTCCTGGAGTCAGTGCCAGTTAGAATAAACTGCCTATAAAATATCATTCATATTTATATTTTGGTAAATTTATTCATAAACTTGTCAAGGCGTTTGGCCCTCTTTATTTGTTCCAAGCTTTCTTTTCAACTATTTTCAGGGGTTTTGTTTTGCCTATATCACAGCTTTATCTAAATGATAATAAGAAACAAGGATACCAGACTGTATCTTTCTGTGGAAAATACACATTCGTTTCGGTAAAACGTTATCAATTAGCAGAGTAATTATTTATGAATTATTTTACCTTATGTTCAGAGTAAAACTTCAGTAAAGTAAAACTTATCATCTCATATGAATCAACATAGCTCTATTGTCGCCTATGGAACTACACCAGTTTACACTAGCTGAGAATCTGGCCCTTGCTCTTTAAAGCCTTCTTGACTAAATTAAACAGTGATATAAATGGTAATGTAAATTACACATCTGGGGCTTGATTCACCACAGTGTTACTCCAGCTTTTTGCTGGTGTAAATCCATTGTAAAAAACTGGCATAATGTTAACCTAGGCTTGAAGTAATAAGAAAATACATGTGAGCGGCACAGTGTATCTAACACCAATTTGTCACTCAATAGGTCATCTTACACCAATGTTATTTTGTGAGGGTCAGTTTCATCCCTGGCAACACAAATGAGTGCAACTCCAAATTGAAGTCAATAGAAGTTGTGATCTCCATACTGGGGGATGCTGTAGGCATAAATTAAATTAGGGGGACTGCTTGTAATACACTTTGTCTCATTTATCCTGTATGTTGCTCCTTGACATGTAAGCTATTTTCGTTTTTTACATTACCTGAATGACAGATCAATGAAGACTATCTTTGTCACTTATAAGTGGGACATATTCCCACACTATCAAAGCCATTGGTTTTTCTGCTCTTAATTGCAAAGGGAGCTAGAGCAGGTTTATGAAGCAAATCTTATACCTGCATTTGCATTACTTCTAAACTTGTTCCAGAGACTTCCAGGGAGTTACACCATCCTATTCTGTGTCTCACCCCCACAGCTGCTATTTCTGAAGCTTTGCTGATACTCTTGATGATGCTTCTGTACAAACAAGGATGAAAAGGAGAATGACAAAGAGATGGACAGAGTAATATACTGATCCTCAAAATGAAACTTTTGCCTTATTTAAAGCATCAAAACATTAAAAGAGAAAAGGAAGCACAAGTTGAACTTTGAAAATCTTTACAAACAATCCTATCCGTGCTGTAGTGCAAATTGTAGACACTTGCTATAGCGACAAAAGTGAGTTTCCCATTGCTGCAGTTAATCCACCCCCTTGATAGTGAGTAGCTAGTACAGAGAAATTCTTCCATGAACCTAGAAGTGTCTATACTGGAGCTTAGGTTGGTTTAACTACGTCTGTCACTCAGTGGTGTGAATTTTCACCACCCTCAGCAACATAGCTAGTCCAACTTAAGTTTTAGGTGCAGACCAGTCCTAAATCACTCTGTTCTTGGCTTTAAGAGGAAATGTGTTTTAAGATTGTTTTATAGTTTTAAAACATAGTTCTTTTCTGCATAGCAAATGTTGGAACAAAGGCCCAACCCTGCAAACTTTGAATCTAATAAGTAATCTCATTGATTTAATTAGAGATCTCACATGATTCAGAATATGAAGGATCAGGCCCAAAGACTCTCTTGAATTAAGGTTACATTATTTTTGTTAAAGTTACAGGAGTAGTAGCTCTTTTTCAGGTCTTTAAAAAAAAAGCAAAGATACTTTACAGATTTCAGATTCTGGAACAATTCAAAACCTTGATTTTCCTGGGAGGATTTTGGTTTGTATTAATATACATTTCTTGTTTTAGAAAGCCCTTGTTTAATACTGTTCTTTGATTCTCACCTTTTGCTCTGTTCCTGTTCTTTCTATCATTATTCATATTCAAAGGGACTTTCAGAGCCCAAGGATACAAACGTAATCTCCCACCAATTTCTCTCCTTTGTGAAAGAACAAAGGGGATGCTAATTCTACCATAGCCTCTTCCATTAGAAAAAACAAGATTGTAAAGATGTAAAGATCACAAATAGTTCTTGAGAAAAAATAGCTTGAACTTACTAAATAATGATATTTTGGTGATCAACCTACATTGTGATCTCATTAACTGGTGTAAAATTGGAGTAACTCCAGTGAAATCAGATGAGGCCAGATCCTTAGCTGGTATAAATTGGGATAGCTCAAGTGATTTGATTTACATCACTGTAAAATGAGTTCAGAATCTGGCCCATGTCTTTTTATAGTTCACAGATTAATCTAGTATACATGTTGACCATATTTTAGAAACAATATAACAGTATAATAATTGGCAGGGCTTTAGTATATTAGAGCTCTTGATTCTGAATGGTAAATATAAGTGCTTGTTTTTCTTTTCTTTTTTTTTTATTATATAGCATTACATTTCACTATTGCCTTTTAAATTGCTCATTATCTCTATTAGCTTTACATATGCTACATATGGCCACATGCTCCTTCAACAGTTGCTAGGAATATATACTAGAAAAACATGTCCTAAATTATATAATGTGTTAACTGCTAAGTGAATGGGAAGGCTGGAGAAAATGTTATAGTAACTCCCGGGAGATTTAGAGCATGTATTGTTTACTAATTTATAGTCAACTGAAGTTTTAGATTTCACACATAGCTTTTTTTTAAAAAAATGACAGTTCCTGCACTCCCTCCATAAATAAACAGTCCGTTGAGGTCAAGAAGCGAGATCCTCATACCTTTCTGCCCCTCCTCCAATCCTCCCAGTTCAGCTCCCAACATAAGTTACAGAAGATTTAGGGTTTCTCTAACTTCCAAAGACAGCCACTATCTTCTAGGGGTCATTCAAGCTGGCTCAGGATTCACACACTCAACATACTTCAGCCCGCCACCTTCTCTCTCCTCTCTTCCATGCTCCCTATGCTTTAGTACTCTACAGCAGGTGGTGAGGGGCTGGCTTTATGTCACTTAGCCATTTTCCCTAAGCAAGAGGAATCCTTCTCTGGCTCATCACTTTTGTGATACTAAAGATGGACAAAGGGGATAAAGCAGTGCTGAGGATGTGACCTAATAGATTTTTGCCTTCCTCAAAGGAAATCTACACCCTTTTGCTCATCCCAGAAGTATGAAATTCACAACGTAATAAACAGTTTTCATGGGGTGAAATAGATCCCTGTGCAGAGGGCCTTTATATAGCTGAAGGCCTATGTATCATGAAATCCCTGTTTCAAGGACTTAAATGGGATTTAAGTAGTGCATAGGCCTTCTGATAGGCTTTGGCATAAAGAAGAATATCACCCATGATGAATAAATTGTAAAATGCACCTTTTTATCACTTATTTACTTTAAGTAGTCAGGGCCAGATGAAGGCATAGGTCATAGTGCAGCTCCTGAGTCATATCATTAACACAGAATCTCAGCTTTCATACTAAAATACCATCAAACAACAACAACAACAAAAACCCAAACAAACAAACAAAACCCCCACAAGCTTTCCAGCCCTCATGGATGTGAAGAAAAGCTTGAAAACTTCCCTGGAGAGAAAATGATGCAACAACTTTCTGAATCTTCAGGCAGCCTGAATTGATAGCTGTGAGAGGAGAAAACTGTCCTGCATCTCAATGGGGTGTTATCTCCAAAATACACTGCTTGAATGGAGTACATCCAAGCAGATACTTGGCTGCTGAGGTTAAGTACTTTCCCCTCTCCTCCTTACAGTGCCACCCCGCCTCTTCAGAAGGGAGAGGATCCCTACTGCAGGGGATAGCAGGGTTACAGGGCAAGGGTGACCTGTACCACTGTTCCTGCCTTTTGGAGAGAAGATAGTGGCCCCTGCTACTCCAAGCCAGGAGTGGGGCCATGGCATGGGGGTGGAGCCATGGGGGCATAGCTGCACAGGGACTCTGTTGTTGTGTGCCTAAAGCCCACGACTGCCTTAATCCAGTGATGTTAGTACTTGGGTCATCCATCCTGCTGAACAGTGTTCTCATGAGTGCCACTATTAGTCAGAGAGCTCAGAACAGGATCTGTTACACCGCTTGCCAACCTGCTCGAATAATAGGTTAAAAAACCTATAATCTTTGCATATGTTTAACTGTAAACTCTTAGATAAGACAGTTGCTTTTGTCTATTTTAATTGTCTTGCAATGGACTTTCACATAGCAAGAATCACCCATGATATCACTTTCCAGCAAAGGTCATGCACAAAATATACCAAACTACCCATTATTATATTTTTTGTACATTCCACATGATTTTCATGGTATTCAACTGTTAGTATGTTGAATGCCACAAAATATGATGGGGTTTATGAGTACAGAATATCAGCTGCAGAATGACAGATGAGTCTCTTGACCTATTTGGCATCATGGCAGGCCTCGGACAATTTAGTACTCCATATTTTTGTCAAGGAAAATCTCTAATTTAACCAAAATTTCAAATTGTTTTCAACTCTATGTGATAAAGTTTCAATAATTAGTCTTTGTCTGTAGACTATCCATTTTGTTTTTCAAATATGAAAAGGCAACCTCCACATGCATTAGGAATATTTGAATGTACTGATGTCAACAGACTTAGATTTGGCCCTGGACTATCATTATACTGTGATAGAAAACAATCAATTTATATAACATTTGGAGTCTATCAATGAGAAATGTCAAAAGGTAAAGCTGGAGTAAACTCAAACCAAGATTTTTCCAGCACAGAACATTTTTTTTTCTGGATGATTCTTTACAAGTATGTTCCAACATTCTCAGTAGCCACATACAATAGACTCTTTGCTCTTGGTAGATTTACAGACTGCTCCAGTAACCCCAGGTCAGACATGGAGGCTTTCCCTTTTCCTTCTCTTTGGCTGGTTCTGGCAGCAGGAGCTGTAAAATACCTGCCGTGCACATCTACCTGGTGAAGCAAGCAATGGCATCACAGCTGAGTTACCCAGGATTATATTGATTCACATTATATTCAGAGTACACAGAATACCCTGTATTCTGAGATAGAATGTCATATTCAGTGATTTTTTCTGGGAGCACTTGAAAGTAAGTTGGGAGTCTGGAAGATTTAGATATCCTGAAATGCCTGCAGGTAGTTCTCAGTTAGACACATCTATTCTTCGGTCTATCTCAGAGGAGTCTTGCAGATATGTCCCATTTTTCACGCTGCCTGGTTAGTTCACAAAAAATGTTTTTATTGGTTATACTGTAAGTATCACTGTGTGAATTTTTTTGTTTATATATTAAATCACCAGAGTCCCCTGACATAAATATTAATATATAAACTCTAAGAAGCCACTTTCTTACATAGCTTACGTATCTTCAGTGGAACTTTTCTTGTATATTTCCCCCTAGACCCGATACAACAGCAGTGACAATCTATATTTATAAAATATATATCAGCTGTGTTTGTAAAGTAAATTACTAATATTACTAATATTTCAGGTTTCAGAGTAGCAGCCATGTTAGTCTTTATTCACAAAAAGAAAAGAAGTACTTGTGGCACCTTAGAGACTAACAAATTTATTTGAGCATAAGCTTTCATGAGCTACAGCTCACTTCATCAGATGCATTCAGTGGAAAATACAGTGGAGAGATTTATATACATAGAGAACATGAAACAATGGGTATTACCATACACACTGTAAGGAGAGGGATCACTTAAGGTGAGCTATTACCAGCAAGAGAGCCGGGGGGAAAAAACCTTTTGTAGTGATAATCAAGGTGGGCCATTTCCAGCAGTTGACAAGAATGGCCCACGTTGATTATCACTAGGAAAGTTTTTTCCCCCCGCTCTCCTGCTGGTAATAGCTCACCTTAAGTGATCACTCTCCTTACAGTGTGTATGGTAACACCCATTGTTTCATGTTCTCTATGTATATAAATCTCCCCACTGTATTTTCCACTGAATGTATCTGATGAAGTGAGCTGTAGCTCACAAAAGCTTATGCTCAAATAAATTTGTTAGTCTCTAATATTTCAGGCTCTGATAGCTCTTCTATCAGCCCCACTGTGTTTTACAGATATAATCCAAACCTACAGGGATAATTAGAAACAAAATAAAGTGCTTGAGCTGAAAAGTTAGAATCTGATTCTAGATTACTCCAGAGATCAGGAGTGTTTGGAACAAGTATTTTGATTTGATCCTATTGTGTCCATAACATCTTTCTCTGGATTTAGTCCAGACAGTACATAATGTGGAATGCAGCAGAGAAAAGTAAATGTATGCATTAGGAACATGTTGAGATTTAGCTTAGTGAAGACATAAATGTGGATAGATTCCTGCTCCAGTATAATAATCTACTTAAGAAGTAGTTCATATCTTCAATCTTGTTCTAAAGAGTGTTCAGGACTATGTAAGATAATTAGACAAATGTAAGGCACTAGAGCAATGGTTTTCAACATTTTTTTTCATTTGCAGACTCCAACAATAATTCAAATGGATATGCGGACCCCTTTAGAAATCTTAGACATAGTCTATGGACTGCCAAACGTCCACAGACCACAGGTTGAAAACTACTGCACTAGAGAATAAACGAACCAAAGATACCCCAAAATCAATGTAATCTGCAGTGATGGATCAATAACTATCACAGCAATTTTATGATTGATTAACATTTGAAAAATGAAGCAAAATCATTAAAATGATACAGAAAACATTCAAAACATGGGGGAAATGACAGTGTAAAGAAGAACGCTAAATAATACCGCCAATAAGAATTAATAGAAATAATAGAAGTAAAAAGGAGGGAATTGTATGAAAATGAAAAAAAAAAAAAAGATATTTGAAATGAAGAAAGAGTAAGCACAAAAAACCTATAACAGCATTCAAAATACATCTAATGTTCATTTTACTTACTCTCCAAACACGCTATTCATCAAAAACTTTAAATTATCACATTACTTATTTTTCTGTTCTTCTCTGCAATAAGCATGGTGAAATTACCCATAATTTCAAATATAAGTCATGAATATTGTTTTCTGATACTGGCACCATTTCTTCTAAATACCTTAAGGAACATTTAGAAAAGTGGTGTTCTGTAATTACTTAAATATTACATTATCCTGCTGTTACAAAAAAACATTTCCTTCATCCAGATAAATGGGGATATGCTATATTTGTATTGAGAATTTTGGTGGGGACATATAAATATTTTCGATCTTTCCTTTGAGGCCAGAGGGGTGTGAGTTAGAATAGCGGCTTTTCACCTCCACATATGTATTTCTTGTCAAAACTAGGAAGCTCAGCAGGTTTGTTTTGAGTGTCAAAGTTCATATCAACTCAAAACTTAGAGCAAAATTCGGGGAGTCTAAACCACCTGAATAGAAACCACTAGTTAAATTAGCTGAAGCTAGGGGGGTTTGTATTGCACTTTTCATAATGTTTTACTCAACAAACTTTAGATAGACTTGTGGATTTACAGAAATCCAGGATGGGACACCTCACTCATGTCTGAAATATTATATAGTTTGGTGTTAGCTGTGAACATTTAGAGATACTAGTCAGAGTGGGCTGTAGGGGTATATAACAAGGACATAAGGTTCTGCAGTATCTGATTAAACTGATATTTTCTAAATTACTTGGAGTCAAAACCTTTATAACGGAGAGAGACTTAATCTGGATTCGGGTTCTGAAATGGGCTGAGTGGGGAAAGAAGCAGAGACAGATCTATGCTGTCTCAGTCTGTGCTGATTTTGGCAGTATTAATATGCAAGTTATGTTTGAGTATAGGAAGTCATATTGGCAGGGGGCTGCAATCACAATTACTACTTGCAACCAGCGCTGTCAAACAATAAAAAAAAAATGTGATTAATCATGAGATTAAAAAAAATAATCATGATTAATTGCAGTTTTAATCACTCTGTTAAACAATAATGGAATACCATTTATTTAAATATTTTTGATGATTTTTCCATTTTCACATCTATTAATTGCAATTACAACACAGATTACAAAATGTAGAGTGCTCATATTATATATAGATATAAAAACATGCTGTCAGAAGTTCTAAAAGAGGAACACTCTGATTCGGAAACTACAAAACCCGAACCACCAAAAAAGAAAATCAACCTTCTGTCAGTGGCATCTGACTCAGATGATGAAAATCAATGTGCCTCAGTATGCACTCCTTTGATCATATCAAGCAGAAGCTGTCATCAGCATGGAAGCATGTCCTCTGGAATGGTGGTCAAAGCATGAAGAGGCATAAAAATGTTTAGCATATCTGGCACATAAATACCTTGCAATTCTGTCTACAAACTGTGCCATGCAGACACCTGTTCTCACTTTTGGGTGACAAGAAGCAGGCAGCCTTATCTCCCATAAATGTAAACAAAGTTGTTTGTCTTAGTGAATGGATGAACAAGAAGTAGGACAGAGTGGACTTGTAGGCTCTAAAGTTTTACATTGTTTTCTTTTTGAGTGCAATTATATCACCAAAAAAATCTACATTTGTAAATTGCACTTTCACGATAAAGAGATTGCATTACTGTACTTGGGTGAGGTGAATTGAAAAATACTATTTCTTTTGTTTATCTTTTTACAGTGCAAATATTTGCAATAAAATAATACTATAAAGTGAGCACTATATAGTTTGTATTCTGTGTTGTAATTGAAATAAATATATTTGGAAATGTAGAAAAAAATCAAAAATATTGATAATAAATTTAAATCGGTATTCTATTATTGTTTAACTATGATTAAACTGCAATTAATCATGATTATTTTTAATTGAGTTGGTTTGTTTTTTGATAGTCGCTTGAATTAACTGCGAAAAATTGACAGCCCTACAACTCTACAGTCTACAGGTATTATACTTTCCAGTTATCACCAGTGTGTCTGACCATGAAGTACACAGGTCCTCCTCCCGCCATAATAGTCTTTGTATCCCAGCTGATGGGGTTGGTAGGCTGCATGGAATGCTTTCATCATCTTCTTAAATTCTGGTTTAAGATTTAGAATATCACTTTTCCATTCACATCTGTTGCTAGCTCCAGTTATCTGGTCAAATGAAGACTTGTCTGAGCTGGGGATTTTCCCGTGATTGCAGCCATTGGTGGAAAGGGTCCAGTTAGCTGCAACCTGTGACAAGGTAAAGTGGCTATTTGCACTGGTGGAGTTTACATAATTTTAAACTGGGATAAGCTGAACTGGTGCAATATGGGTTGGCCTATCTATACGAATTGTTAGCCATACACTGATGGCTGGCTACTAATAAAGGGAAGTTCCCAGTGTAGACAGAGCTAGAAATCCCATTTTAACTGTCTTATTTCCATTGTAATTATAATTTTATTAGCTGAGTATACTGTGAATAATGGAAACTCCAAAACCAAATATTAGGATATTTGCCAATCCCTATTAAGCACAACAAACAGAAACATGAACATAGCATATCAGTTTGAAGGGATACATTGTTTGCTAGACACAAAGAACTATATCGTGCCATCAATTTTTAAGCAAAATTTCCCATTGAAGCCAATGAGAAACTTTGTTTAAAAACAGATGCCATAGTACAGCCCTACATTGTTTAAAAATCATACCATCAGACTATTATTATTAGTCTCTCATCATAATCTCTCATACTTCAGTTTATTCTAGCTTCTATAGTATTGTGATTATTGAAGGCAATTCCCGTCCAATACCTTTTATATGTTACAATATATACTGTATTGGATACTGAAGAGAATAACTTCAATAAATAGTAAATATTAGTCAACTTTATTTTGCCTCAGGGTGGCATAACTAGCCTTATAATAATAAACCCCATCCTAAGGAGTTTACAAACTAAATATGAAAGGTAGGCAAAGGGTAACAGAGGAGAAGTGCTTCAGTCATACCAGGTCAGTGGCTGAGCTGGGAATAGAACTCAGGTTTCCTGGGGTCCAGTAGCCTATGACCTTTTCTGCAGATGAGGCAGCAAGTGCCTGAGAGCCAGTAGTGCTAGCTAAAAGGGAATGAAATGTTATATGACATTGCTTAGCATTACGGTATTTACATGGATGCTTTCATTATCGAGGATTGTTAAAGGGAAAACAAAAATGCAACAACACCACCCCATCTACACTGGAACTAAATTCTGTTGAAGTCCCCCAGTTTCTGTGGAAAAATGGAAATTAAGTTTCAGTATGAGCACTACAAATAACCAGAAAACATTTTCTGTTTATTGGATTACATATATAACAATATTGCCTGTTATTCTGTATAATTAATAAAGTCTCTGATGGCAAATGTTTTACCAGACATCATAATTTCCAATATGCTACAATACCCAGTATAGGCATGACACAAAAATTAGAGCAATATGCTGCAGGATATATGGTCAAGTGTTGTATCCTTAGGGGCAGCAGTTTTAGGAAGAAATCACTAGAGACACAGAGAGCTGTGAGCCATGAAAGCAGCCTTTTATTTTTACACACTGAACTAACCAAACCAGCCAAAACTGGCTGGGCTATCCCCTAATAATGTAACTCAGTTGCCATAGCAACCAAATACACAACATATTCCTCCCCCCTTAATAAGAACATCCCCTAAATAAAACAAACACTAAACTGAAGAAGGGTAGACTGCCTCCATTCCTGGCTAAACCCCGGGGATTATTTTGCCACATAACCAACCGTGGGTTCACCCTAGCTAAAGATCCAGCCGTTGAGGAGGTCTTCTGTCTCTAGGTGGATTACGGCAAACTTTTGGTGTTGTTGCACCCGAAAGTATCTTGGGTGCAGGTCTGACAATGGGCTCAGGGTTTGTAGCGCGAACTGGTGAGGAGGTGGTATCAGCTTGTTCTGGGCAAGGGGGTATCTCAGCCGCCGGCAGTAATGGAGGAGAACAGTCAGGAACAGGTGATTCTTGATTCGGTGTCTTGCCAGAAGAGGTGAAGTCAGACAACTCAACTGAAGATGTGTCCTGAGGACTGGCATGACCTGGCAACAGCTGATCTACATGTCGCAGCCAGGTGAGATTCTCTGCAGTTCGGACTGTGTAGGAAACAGGTCCTGTTTGAGCAATAATTGTGGCAGGGACCCATTTAGCTCCAGAAGTATAATTCCGAGACAAAACTGGCTGTCCCGAGCTAAAGATTTGGTCTTTTGCTCTGGGTGCACATCTGATAACTTGATATGGCTGCTGACATTGCACAATTTGTCTGGGTTCAGAAGGTTTCAGCAGATCAAAGCAAGTGTGCAGCTGTCGTCCCATCATTAGAAAGGCGGGGGATGCCTTGGTCGTAGCATGAGGTATGTTTCTGTAGGAAAGTAAGAAGATGTCCAGACGCTTTTGAATGGAGCATTATCCCCTTGCTGATTTCAAAGCTTGTTTCATTGTCTGCACAAATCTTTCAGCTAATCCATTGGTAGATGGATGATATGGTGCTGAAGTGATGTGGTGTATCCCATTTGCCTTCATAAAATTTTGAAACTTCTGAGAAACAAACTGCGGTCCGTTGTCATTCACACGTTGTTCTGGAAGACCAAAACGACTAAAGAGTCCCCGTAGTTTTTGGGTAGTACTTTCTGCAGTAGTGGATTGCATTATAGAGACTTCTGGCCATTTAGAATGGGCATCTACCACCACCAAGAACATGCTTCCTTCAAGGGGGCCAGCAACGTCAACATGAATACGTTGCCACGGGTTTTCAGGCCAGTCCCATGGGTGTAGGGGTACCCACTGGGGTGCATTCCTGACACCCTGACATGACATACAAGCTCTTGCCTTCTCTTCAATAGCACTGTCTAATCCAGGCCACCAAAAATAGCTTTGTGCAATTTCCTTCATGCACACTATTCCACAGTGACCAGAATATAGTTGTTCTAACATCTGTGATCTCAGTGGCGGTGGGATAATGACACGTCTCTCCCACAACAAACAACCAGATTGGATCGATAAGTCTGTCCTCCTGAACATGTAGGTAACAAGGTCGGGTGAGACCGGAGAGGTGCGTCAAGATTTTCCATGCATCACTAGATCCATAACTTGGGACAATACTGGGTCAACGTGAGTTGCCTTCTTTATCTGAGTAGCAGTGATGGGTGTATTCTCTATGTGTTCAAAGTAGAAGATTTCCTTTTGGGCAGTATCTTGATGTTTGACTGGCAAAGGCAACCTTGAGAGACCATCTGTATTGCCGTGCAGAGTGGATTTCTGATATTTGATTTCGTATGTGTGCGCTGAAAGTAACAATGCCCAACATTGCATACGACTAGCAGCTAATGGGGGAATGTCTGTGTAGAGTCCAAAAATTGATGTCAGAGTTCGATGGTCTGGAAGAAGGGTAAACGTCCACCCAAATAGGTACTGATGAAACTTCCGAATTCCAAAAACGATTCACAATGTCTCACATTCAATTTGGGCATAGTTAGTTTCTGCTTTGCTTAGAGTGCGTGAAGCAAAAGCAATAGGTCTCTCTTCTCCCGAAGGCATAATGTGTGACACAACTGCTCCCACTCCATAAGGGGCGGCATCGCAGGCCAATTGTAGGGGTAAGGATGGATGAAAGTCTGTTAGAACTTCAGAATTTAGCAGTGCATCCTTAGCTTTGTTAAATGCAACATTACAGGCTTCAGTCCACTTCCAGGTCTTGTTCTGCCCAAGGAGTTTGTGAAGTGGTTTTAGCAGTGTGGCTAACTGTGAGATGAACTTTCCATAATAGTTCAATGGTCCTAGAAACAAACGCAGCTGGCTAACATTTTGAGGTGAGGGAGCCTCCACAATAGACTTAACTTTTGCAGGGGCCTTATGAAGACCCGCAGCATCAGTGATGTGTCCCAAATATTCAACAGAGGGCTGGAAGAATTCACATTTGTCTTTGCCGACTCATAGGCCATACTCTTTCAGTCTTTGTAGGGTAGTCTCTAAATTCTTTAAATGATCCTCTTCATTCCTTCCAGTGACTAGGATGTCGTCCAGATAGCACTGAACTCCTGGCAAGACACACAAGATCTGGTCCATAGCCCTCTGGAACGGGGTGGGAGCAGACGTTATTCCGAAGGGTAGGCGACAATGTCAATAAAGCCCCTCATGAGTCACAACAGTCAACAGCTCTTGGGACTTTTCATCGACATGCATCTGTAAATACGCTTGACTCAGATGAATTTTACTGAACTTTTGTATCCCGGCCAGGCCTGCGAAGAGGTCATCGATGCAGGGAAGCGGGTATTGCTCTGCACACACTACCGGGTTGACAGTGACTTTAAAATCACCACAAATCTGGAGGGAGCCATCTTTCTTCACTATTGGAATGATGGGAGTGGCCCATGGGTTATAGATAACTGGTATTAGGACTCCATTCGTGACCAGGTGCTCCAGGTCTGCCTCAACTTTCGGCCTGATGGCATATGGCACAGTTCGGGCTTTCAGATATTTTGGTTGAGTGTCAGATTTAATGTTCAATGTCACAGTGATTCCCTTCATACTTCCCAGATCTTCTCCAAAAACAGCAGAGTGTTTCCTTAGTATAGTGGTCAGACCGGTTTCTTCTTTAGTCATTCGGTGCACTTCCACCCAGTTCAGCTGAATCTTCCCAAGCCAGGATCTACCCATTAAGGCTGAGTAATTACCTCTCACCACAAACAGTGGCAATTTAGCAGTCTGTCCATTGAGCTCCACCTTAACATGGGCACAGCTTCTCCCGTGTACATCTTCAGAACAGTTTTTGTTGCCTTAAGCGGCAGATGCTGTAGCTTTTCTTTGTATACAGTCTCGGAGACCAGCGAGACGGCTGCACCCATGTCCAGTTCCATGGAGACTACAATATCAACTGCCTTCTTCAAGGTAAGTTGAGCTTCTGTCAATAGGCGCTTCTGTATAGCTTCACTGTACAGGCCACACACTAACCTGTCACGCAGGGCGTCATTTAACATCTCCTTAAATTCACAGTGTTCTGCTAGCCTTTTTAAAGTTGCTACAAATTGTACAACTGTTTCATCTTCTTTTTGGTCTCTTTTGTGGAACCTATATCTTTCAGCAATTACCAGTGGTTTCGGGGAAAAATGGGACCCCAGGATTTCCACAATATCACTGTAAGATTTGGTCTCAGGCTTAACAGGGTGTAGTAAGCTGCATAGCAGGGAGCAGGTTTTAGCCCCTACAACACTTAAGAATATTGGAACCTTAGTCTCAGGTGGGGTTAAGGGGAAAGACAGAGACTAAAAGCAGTTCTGTATGAAATCAATTTGAAAGAATGTCACCTATTGATCCTGTTCTGAAATTACCAATGTTCTTTTCCACTGCTTCAGTGTGGATCAGGCACAGGACAAAATAAACAAACTCGGGATGGGAAGAGAAAAGTGATTCTTGAGTTTATTCGGTATGTAAATAAATGATAGAAATAAGATAGTAGCTGATAATACCATTAAGGCTGCTTAAATGAGCTGTGAGTGGTGCAGCACACAGAGTAAAGGCAGTAATTTGTAATGAGATTTTAATCTTTAGATGCAGTACAGCAACTAATTTAAACAGCTTTACTGGTGGTTTGTAGTACATTTACTCTTGAATCTAATTTCTCTGTGTGCATACAGCAACTGACTTCATAAAATATATAGTCATACTGCATCAGCATCACAATTGAGATCCAGAATGAGCCAATTGTCACCATTTATCTATAGATTCAGCTTCCGGCATAGAATTTTTTCACAGTTATGCAATCATACTTCAGTATTCTTTAAGTCAGTGGTATTCCACAACTGCAGAAAGCCACAAATATAGTCTCAGCATTTTAAAATAGTGTTGTATCCTCAGCAATAAGGAAAAACTGGGGAGGGGAAATATAAACAGGAACTTACCAGGTGGAAGACAGAATAATACAAATGGTTAGTTACAAAAAAACTGCCTGTTAATTTAAAGGGCCAGCTCTGGAAAGGCATGCTGGAAAAAAGTTCCAGTAAGAGGAGAAGCCTGTGTAGGAGAGAATTAGTAAAGACTAGACATTCCCCAAAGAAGTTCTTAGAGAGTAGGTTGCTTCTGAATTGGGCACATCACTACTATACCACAAACAGAATGTGTTGAAATAATATTGATATCTTTGTGATAATATGTAATGTTGCTGGTGATATTAAATCAAGACTAGAGACAAGCAAATATTGAAGGGTGCATTTCCAACAATTTGCTTAAATAAATAAAAAGCCTGAGAACAGTGTTTGACAGAGTTCATGCCTTTTTAAAATATCATTTTCCATAGATATTTGTATGACTGATTTTTGTTCAAGTTAACGTTTGTTGACAAGAGCCATAAATACGCTTAGCATGCATATGTATAAGTACCTTGGTGAATGAGGGCGTGTGCACAAGTATTCACATAATTTGTGTTATGAATATACATTTTCTGCCCACTACAAGCCTGAGTCTTGTTTATAAAGTTTTGAAAAATTCTATAAAGAAGGAGAACCAATACCACATGCTAGGTGATCAGCCTCATAGCAAGAATAGTGGATTGTAAATGGAAAATATTTCATGCCATAGTCACTGTGATTACAGTGTTTCAGAACAATACACAGTCTGAACCTTGTCCATGTAAAACAGAGGTTCCAAAACTTATCTGTGGAGCACTTCTAGTGATCTTCAGAAAGATGGCTAGTTATAATATTTTGGTTCCCTTCCATGTTTCCACATGCTAAACTGCATTAAAAGACAACTAAAACACATTAAATATTTTCCTAATATAAAATGTCCCCTATAAACTAGGGCTGTTGATTAATTGCAGTTAACTCATGTGATTAACTAAAAAAATATTAATTTTGATTAATCACAGTTTAAATTGCACTAGTAAACAACAGAATACCATTTGAAATTTATTAAATATTTTTGAATGTTTTTCTACATTTTCAAATATATTGATTTAAATTAAAACACAGAATACAAAGTGTACAGTGCTCACTTTATATTATTATTTTTATTACAAATATTTGCCCTGTAAGATGATAAACAAAAGAAATAGCGCATCTGGCACATAAATATCTTGCAACACCGACTACCACAGTGCCATACGAATCTCTGTTCTCACTTTCAGGTGACATTGTAAATAAGAAGCCAGCAGCATTATCTCCCATAAATGTCAAAAAAACTTGTTTGTCTTAGCAATTGGCTGAATAAGAAGTAGAACTGAATAGACTTGTAGGCTCTAAAGTTTTACATTGTTTTGTTTTTGAATGCAGGTGCTTTTTGTACATTACTGTACATTTGTAAGTTCAACTTTCATGATAAAGAGATCACACTGCAATACTTGTATGAGGTGAACTGAAAAATAATTGTTTTTTTTGTTTTTCACAGTACAAATATTTGTAATAAAAATAAATATAAAATGAGCACTGTACACTTTGTATTCTCTGTTGCAATTGAAATCAATATATTTGAAAATGTAGAAAACATCCAAACATATTTAAATAAATTGTATTCTATTATTGTTTAACAGTGGGATTAGTTGCGTGATTAATCACAATTAATTATTTTAATCTCTTGACAGCCCTACTGTAAACCATTGCTATAGTTATCATAGGGATGATTTATGATTGAAAATGGAAGGTTAAATTGTCCCTAAAACAACCCCTGTATAAAAAGTGGCCCTGCTTATGAAAATTAAGACATGGAATGAAGGAAGCAGGTGTCTAGGGTGTGAGATAGTGAACTCCCAAGCAGCCGGAAGGCAAACAAGACCCATAAATCATCCACACAGCCTGGGGAGGTGAGAAGGAACTTTAATTGTCTACTTTAATGTGCCCTATATGGTTCATATAAGGGCATGGGTACTTAGAAATAGCTGCCTGTGGCATACAGGTTGAAAATCTCTGGTTCATGGTGTACTATGTAAAATAGGATCTCCCTAGGCCCATACGGATTGATCATGGGGGTTGGTGGACAATTTGATATCTGGGGATCTGATCATATACACACCCACATGAATAAAATGATTTTTGTGCATGTTCACCAGATTGGACCCTGTACTTTCATCTATCCCAGGAGAGATACTAAACATTTCACAGTAAGTCATAAAAGTTTCTTCTTTTAAAGAAAGTACTTCAAGGAATTGTACTGTCGTGGCCCAAACACTTTTATGCTGTAATTTATATAAAAGATTCTATTCCTGAAGGAGGTAATTCCAGGAATACTGCGAAGGATATACTGATTATATAGGATTCTGATGAAAGTGTTACTATACACATTTCTAGCATTAATTTAAAACCTAGGGACTAAAAGTGCAGATGGTTTGTGTACTTGTTTTCTATGACTTTAGTTCTTGGTTTATGTAGGAAACAAAATAATTTGTTGCTCTCACACAAAGTCTCCCATTTGTTCACATCAGAAATCTATCACAAATTCACCAGTGACAATCTCAACTCAGAATATCCAGGGCTGGAACAGAACAGTGTATTTCAGAATTAGACAGAAGCTCATTAGCAAAGATGTGTTGGAAGTTTATATAATGCTTTTCCACATTGATCATGGCTCAAAACACAGAATTTGTGAGTTCTAAATTCAATCCCTCCCCCACAAAATAAATGCTTTCACTTGTTATATTGCATATTCAAAAATGGCATGGAAAATCTCTCAAGAAGAGCTAGATTCTGCCATCCTTATGTTTATTAGTGCGACAACAAACCTCCTTAGTCATATCAGTGCTCAGCATTTCTCCTTCTGGCATTGAGAGGGCCTGGGGTAAATGAGTTCCACTCCAAAGGTATAATACTTCATATTGGTTTATTTGCAGGGTAGGCCTTATACCAGCTAACAGTTGCCATCCAGCCACCCTCCCTAATCCACTCTGGGCTCAGCTTTGCTAGGAGTCAAGTTCACCTCCCATGACAGAAAAAAACCCAAGATTTCCCACACAGGGGGAAACAGGTCTTTGCCTAAAAGAAGCCTCTTCCCCTCACTTCACACAACCCTTCTGTAGTGTACGTCTTCTCTCACTTTCTCTCTGTCAGAGTTTTTTAAAGGTCACAGGTGGCCCTTAATTCAACTCAGGTGTCCATAATTAACCTGAAGTAACCTCTTTCAGTTCATAGAAAAAGGGTTTTAACCATTCTAATACCTGCCTTCAAACACTCTTCCAGAGGCAACCAGGTCTGTGATGGCTGCTGAGGGGGTAGATCTCCTCGCAGAGCCCCTGCTACACAATCCCCAACTTAATGTACAGGTGGCGGAGTCCCCCTCGGTGCACCAAAGGCTGGTCTTGGCTGGAGTCACCAGTATCTGAGAACGCCTGGACTATGACCGAGTAGCCTGGGTGGATCCCCTGGTGCTTGCTCAGAGCACAGGGCTCTCCACCCTTTGAACTCCCCAGTGAATACTTCAGGCGATGAAGGCAGCCTTGTCGTCCATTTCTCGGATTTACCTTGAGCGGGTGCTGTGGTAGGGTGCTTCATGAGCTCCCTCGTTGTCTCAACCACACACCTCAAGCCAGCTGTGCAACCTGCAGCCAGTTCATTTTCAAGCCACTCCAAGGGCACATCTGTACATGCTCATGTTCCATACTCTCCATTTCCTCACCCTTTTGTCCCACCCCAATACTAAGTGGCAGGACCTATTGCCTCCTATTGAGGGGGAGGAACCCCAGTGGGCCAGCATATACTCCACCTTGGTCCAACATCCCACTGGAGATATTGGTTGGCAGCTCCTTCACGGAGCCGTGAGCACGGGCGTGTACCTGGCGCGGTTCACCTCTGTCCCCGATGCCTGTCCCTTTTGTGGCATTCAGGAGACCCTGGCATAGGTTTACCTTCAGTGCCTCAGGTTGCAGCCCCTTTTCCGGCTCCTCATAGACCTACTGTTGTGGTTTTGGCTTCTCCCCCCACCTTCTCATATATGCACACCCTCTACACAGCCCCACAAAGTGATGGGACGTCTTTGTCAACCTCCTCCTAATGATGGCCAAAGTGGCCTTTACAAAACCAGGGAGAGGATGTTGGCTGAGGGAGTTCTCTGCGACCTTAGGGCCTATTGCCGATCCTCCCTCTGGTCACATGTCAGGGCAGCGTTCCTCTGGGCAGTGTCCATGGGTTCCCTTGGCAACTGCAAGGAGCAGTGGGCACTGTCCGAGGTTCTCTGCTTAGTGTCCCTTCCAATTCCCTGCTTTTGACCCTCTGATCTTCACACCTGTCCTTGTCAGAGCCCCATTAAAATCAACAGGCCTATGTAAACTCATTGCACAATGAGGATAAAATGAAATAGTGTAATCAAACGTCACTTAATTTCTGTCCTCCTACTCCCTGCACTGGATCAGTTTTATATTTATCATTTTATATTTATCATTTTATATTTATTTTACCTTTATGTGGCTTAAATATTTTCCTCATGACACATACCCAACCTTCCTTCTTTCTTTCAACCTTTCTTTTTTATATGAAATTGTTTTGGTTTGCTATGAGTCTAAAAGGCCAAATACAAAAGTCAATTTTAGATCTTTTTTTTTCCAGGTAGAGGAAGATGATTGAATATTTGTGTCAGTTTGTGAAGCCTTTAGAAGTACCACTTGTGATTTCACTGTAAACCAAAGTGAATATCAGTCAAATCAGTCTTCTGAGAAACATAACAAATATATAAGATAGTTCTAAAAAGGTTGGTTCTATTTCTGCACCAAAAATGATTGATGAGTTGTGTTAAAAGTTTGACAATGATATAGGAACATTAATGATAAAGCAACTTCTCCCATTACATTTTTGTTACCTAGGTTGATCTAAGGTTTAAGAATGACAACATGGAGGGAAATATTATTTATATAAAAATATGTAGGGCCAATGCATCAGAAGGTAAAATTAAATTAAAAGAAATAAGTATAATCACCCAGACAGATACTGTCTGAAACTCCTGTCCTGTTGGATATTTCCATCTATTCCTGATGGTAATTTAAGATTGCCAATATGTTGGGCCATATTATGACTCCCACTCTGGTAGCTCTGTACCACTCTGGGGCCACAGGCAGCATGAAACCAGTTAAATTGTCTATTTGCTAATTCCTCTTATGTAAAATGAATTCCCCTGTGGTATAGAGTCCAGAGGGCATTCTTTTGGCCATGGGGTTTTGGTTGAGATATCTCTGTGCTCTAGTAATCTACAGTTGCTGCAATGGCCAAGGAGGGATCAGAGGATCTCAGGCTGAAATACTGTTAAAGTAAATGGCTTTACACTGGATGTCACTGATTTATAAGTACTCAGGAAGAAACTCCCTATAGAAAGAGATGCCTTGCAAAAACCAAACCCAGAGAGTTGGTAAAAGCATTGTGTGATTAAAGCATTTCCCTTTGTCTGGCAGATAAAGTTCCTTTGTGTTGCAGAGCAACTTATATAAGGAGCATAGATGTTGTGCATCACCTTTCTGTAGGTGAGTAGCCTTGAACTAGGGGGGTTTCCCAGGTGTAAAACTCAAAGACGAGGGCAGGAAGAGGAGACTGTGGCCTGCTCTACAGTAGAAAATTAAGTCAGTTTAACTACGTTGGTCAGCGATGTGAAAAATCCATGCCCCGAGTGGTGTTGTTAAGCTAACTTAAGTCCACATGTAGACAGTGCTAGGTTGATTGAAGAACTTCAACCTAGCTACCGCCTCTTGAGAAGGTGGATGACCTATGACAGTGGGACAACCCCTCCTGTTGGCCTATGCAATGTCTACACTGAAGCGCTGCAGCGGCGTTACTACAGTGGCAGCACTGTGCTGCTGTAGCATCTTAAGCACAGACAAGCCCTGTCTATTAAGCAGCAAGACTTGTGTGAGGCTGCACCCCGGGAGAGAGACAGAGTCCCAAGGCAGCTACTTCTGGGATTAAGGTAAGAAGTGCCTTACCCGAGGTTTCCAAAAAATGAGGTTGCCTGTTTGTTATCACTTCTGTTTCTGTGGACACTTTGTAAATAAACTATACACAAAAATAGTAGGCCAAGCTGTCCAACCAAGCTATATTTTTGAACTTCTATACCTACTTTTGCGTTTGCTCCTAACTCTTTAGCACTCACACATATGGTCACTGTTCAATATAAAAGTTTCTTACAGTTAATTATAAATTAAATGCATCTACTAATGGAAGTAAAGTTACTCATGTGCATAAGTCTTTGCAGGCTTGATCCTAAATTGTAAAATCTCAGCCCCAAAGTGAATGTTTTAGAAAGACATGAACATATAAAGAATGAGGGTTATAATGAAAACCATTTTGCAATCTTACCTATAGGAGATATGATCCACTATAATAGCTTGTATGACCGTTTAAACTATACAGGATGTTCACTATGGCCTATTTACCATATTTGGAAGCATGCCTTTTGTACTAATATACATGGCATATTGAATAATGATGATACCATTCCCTGTAGAACCCTACTTGACATTTCTCCGTATTCTGCTGTACACTAATGACAATAAATGTTGTCATTTTTATCCATCTTATAGCGTTATCTAGATAATGCTTCTTCAGTATCTTTCAAATTCCTTTATTGCTTTGTGCTGAAGTCCTTGCAAAAATCCAAATAATTTATTTCCAGTTCATTTTCTTTTGTCTTCGGATCAGTTACTTCTTCAATAGGAAAAAGGTACATCACATATGGCATATTTGAGTCATATCTGAAATGTACCGTCTGTTTAATCGGTTATGAAATAAGCTGTTTTCCTTTAAGTACTATGTGTTTCAGGATGTGTTTTTCTCATATTTTCAGTGTTGCAAAAATCCAACCTGAAAAACTGCAAAAAGATTGGCAGTCTAAAACAAAGACATTTTAAACTAAATGTGCCAGGGCTGCCTCAAATACTGATGTAAATTCTGACACTGACATTGATGACTCCTGCATATTGACAGCTAAAGACAAAAGAGTAAAACATAGACATAAGGATTCCTTTGGACACAAATCCCATGGAACCAGGGTATTTGACAGCCCTAATTAACTTGACTGGAAGATGAATGTCTACAGCTTATATGGGTTTGCATTTTTTCTACTACAGTTTGTCAAAACTGTTATGTCTTGTTAAAACGGTACTTGCATTTCATTTCTTGGGGAAAAAGTTGGCATTACCAAGCATGACAAGCGCTAAAAAATGTACAAATGTCTATTTTAATCATATAAACTTCTTTCTACCTTTTATTTCCACCAAGATGTGATGTGAAGCCTGGTAACTGTTGCTTGTTAGGTGAACTCACCAAAAGAGATTACTCATGAATATGAGGGAGTATTTCCTAGTGATTAGAGCAAGACGCAGGGAGTCAAGATGTTTGGATTCTGTTCCCAGCTTGGCCAATAACTTGATCTGACACACTGGACAAAGCACTTTTAAAAACCTTCTTTGTGCCTCAGTTTTACCATTTGCAAAATCTTGATAATTATTAGGGCTGTCAAACGCAGTTAACTCAAGCAACTAATGCAAAACAAATTAACTCAATTAAAAAAATTAATTTCGTTTAATCGCACTGTTAAACAAATATAGAATACCAATTTAGATTTATTACAAACATTTGGATGCTTTTCTACATTTTCAGATATATTGATTTCAATTACAACACGGAATATTAAGTGTTATCACTTTATATTATTATTTTTATTACAAATATTTGCACTGTAAAAAGATAAACTATAGTATTTTTCAGTTCACTTCATACAAGTGCTGTAGTGCAATCTCTTTATCGTGAAAGTACAATTTACAAATGTAGATTTTTTTGTTTGTTTTTTTACATAACTGCACTCAAAAACAAAACAATGTAATACGTTAGACCCTGCAAGTCCACATAATTCTACTTCTTGTTCAGCCAATTGCTCATACAAACACGTTTGTTTACATTTATGGGTGATAAAGGTGCCTGCTTCTTATTTACCATGTCACCTGAAAGTGAGAACAGGCATTCGTATGGCACTGTTCTAGACAGCACTGCAAGATATTTATGTGCCAGAAATGCTAAATATTTGTATGCCCCTTCATACTTCAACCACCACTCCAGAGGACATGCATCCATGCTGATGATGGGTTCTTCTCGATAATGATCCAAAACAGTGTGTACCGACGCATGTTCATTTTCATCATCTGAGTCAGATGCCACCAACTGAAGGTTGATTTTCTTTTTTGGTGGTTCAAGTTTTGTAGTTTCCAAACGGTATTCTCTTATTGTTTAAAAGTGCAATTAAAACTGAGAGGTTTTTTTTAAATCTCACGATTAATTGTGATCAATTTTTTAATTGTTTGACAGCCCCAATAATTATACTTAAATCCTCACAAAAGTTCTATGAGGCTTAATTGCTTGTCATAGCTTTTAAAACTCCAGATGAGAAGGTGGGAAATTGACTTGCTAAACAGGAACACTTTGCCTACCAGCACTGGAAGATGGTTACATAGCTTCAGTTTCTGTTGTAGCTCAAGGAAGAGATTTAAAAACCACAACAACAACAACATTAATACAGGTGCCAGCAGGAGAGTGATTTTGTGTGGGGGGGTGGAGGGTGAGAAAACCTGGATTTGTGCTGGAAATGGCCCACCTGATGATCACTTTAGATAAGCTATTACCAGCAGGACAGTGGGGTGGGAGGAGGTATTGTTTCATATTCTCTGTGTATATATAAAGTCTGCTACAGTTTCCACGGTATGCATCTGATGAAGTGAGCTGTAGCTCACAAAAGCTCATGCTCAAATAAATTGGTTAGTCTCTAAGGTGCCACAAGTACTCCTTTTCTTATTGCGAATACAGACTAACACGGCTGTTACTCTGAAACCTATATATATATATATCTATATATATATATCTTCTTACTATATGTTCCATTCTATGCATCCGATGAAGTGAGCTGTAGCCCATGAAAGCTTATGCTCGAATAAATTTGTTAGTCTCTAAGGTGCCACAAGTACTCCTGTTCTTTTTGCGGATACAGACTAACAAAGCTGCTACTCTGAAACCTGTCAATAAACAGAGTATATTCATTGCCCACTCAATGAGTATGTATGTTATCATGTGAGAGAAGTAAGTTTGGCAGGAAACAAAAATATTTCAGATCTTATTCACAGTAAGTGAATTCCAGAATCAGTAGGGCACATTCTGTGGTCCTTATCTGAACTCCCATTGAAGTTACGTAAGGTCATATCCTGCTATCCAAAATAACCATTAATTCTGATTTTATTCATTTTCTGTTCCCTAGATCGAGCAAAATGTGTCTGTTATATTTACTATGTATTTGTGTAATCTGTGTTTTGTGCTTGTATTTCTTAATTGAAACTACTAAAGTGATTTAACCTGTGAGTAAATTAAACCACAAATAACCACAGATCTACAAAAATAAATTATTTTTTCCCCTCAGTGAAAGAGTGTGATAGAGACAAGTATGATCGGGAGCATAGGAATTGCAGCGACTCTCTTTCTAGGCTAACACTCTCATTCCTAATAATCCTGCACGAAATTTTCTTTCTGTCAGTCAATGGAAGTTGTCAGTTACCATTGATAAGTAATTTTCTGTCAGTTTTTTGCATTAGCAGAGAACATTATGATAACATTTTAATTGCTCACAGTGCCTGATTGTGATCCTGTGCTGTAAAGACTTCCAATGTAATGTATCTTAAGGGGATGGGGTACCATATATGAAATTAGCTGTTCCTTTATTTCTTTAGTGTACTGAGTAACTTATATTTATATCTATATTTATCTTTAAATTAAAAGTAAGTTCAGCAGTGGATTTCCCTTTACAAGGCTCCCAATTTATGAACTCTACATAGAGAAATCAATTAGGAAATATGTTATCTCTGGTTCTTGTCATCACTCAGGTCAGTTTACACAACTGGATGATTATTCAGATGTATTCTCTATTGATTTTTTTAATAGAACAGTTTGTCCTGTTATACCAATAAAATAAAAACCAGCAGGATCTTATTAAAGGGGAAAAGGCAAAATACCACATTTATTGTGAATACAGAAAGAATTAGAGTAAGCAGTTAGTTATAGCTATAACATTCCATTCAATTTCATATTGATTCACACATTCATTCATACACACACACACAGGTTCTGCAGGGTTGTTATCATACTTACCAGCCTGAGAGTTGCTCATGCCAAGCCACTGGCCAGGTGGCCTGGACATGAGGAGGGAGCAGGGCCTTGTCAGATGCTCATCTGATGCTCCTGGAAGTTGGTTTGCAGAATCAGACCCCAAAGTTCTCACTTTCTCGTGTCCATTTTTATAGGAATTTCTTCCTATGCCAGTTTATGGGAATTGATTCATCATGCTGTTGCTCATGCAACAATCAGCAGATGGCACATTCCTGATGACTCCGTGCTGCCAGATGTTATCTTGTTCTTTGGTTCTCCCATTCTTGAGGCTGTTGGGTGGATTCCAGTCTGCCCTCCGGGGGTCCTCTGGTTATTTCCACTCAATGCCTTCTTCAGCCGATGGACACTGGATTCTTAGGCTGGCACCTCCCTGATCATTCAGTTATTATCCACACCAAGCATCCATCCACATACATCCTCTATTTCTATTTTAATTACAATTGTTAACAAAGCGAGATGAATACAACAAAAGGGCAGGGAGTCTCTGGGTGCTGTTTCTGTTGTTACAGAGTATTGCTTTGAGTCTCTCTCTGTGTGAGTAGTTCTTGTGAGGATATAGATATTCAGGCCTGTCTGTAAAGGCATATACGCTAAGAATTTAGGTGTATTCTTATCAGTTAGCTAGTTATAGAGGTATAAAAGAAAGAATCAAAATCACTGTCTGCCGGTGTAAGGTCCTTCTCTTACTATGACAGTCTGAGGCCCTGTTTTAGGCTAAGGCCTTTGGCTAAGCAACAGAGGCAGCTGCAAAGCAACTGGTTACCTCCTCATATTCCAAACTAGTCACATTGAAAGAAGGTGCTATTGGTCTGTTAGGAATACAATCCTGCCCTGATAATTCTTATCGCCTCCAGAGAAAGGGAAGTGCCTAGAAAATGTAAAAGGAAACTTAGTTTGATAGCATCCTGTCTGGCAAGAACTCACTTATCAATAGCTGGGATGTGAAATCCTCATTTCTGTGTTTGTTCTATCACTATAATCCCCATTTCCCCATATTTTGTCTGTATAATCTCTGTCTGGTTCTGTGATTGTTTCTGTCTGCTTTATAATTAATTTTGCTGGGTGTAAACTAATTAAGGTGGTGGGATATAATTGGTTACATAATCATGTTACAATATGTTAGGATTGCTTAGTTAAATTTCAGTAAAATGATTGGTTAAGGTATAGCTAAGCAGAACTCAAGTTTTACTATATAGTCTGCAGTCAATCAGGAAGTGTGTGGGTGGGGAAAATGGGAACAGGGAATGGGGGTGAGGAAATTGGAATCATGTTTGGCTAAGGGAACAGGGACAGAGGTGTAAGGCTCTGTGGTGTCAGAGCTGGGAAGGGGGACACTAAAGAAGGAAACTGGAATCATGCTTGCTGGAAGTTCACCCCAATAAACATCGAATTGTTTGCACCTTTGGACTTCGGGTATTGTTGCTCTCTGTTCATGCGAGAAGGACCAAGGAAGTAAGTGGGTGAAGGAATAAACCCCCTAACAGTTGTTGTTACAAAGAATTGCTTTGAGAACAGATTCTGTCTTAGAATGTACTAACACAATTAGCAGCTTGCAAGTTTCACACACAGAGGGAGAGAAACACTACCAAAAACCAAGAGACCTCTTAATTAGTAATATCCTGGAATTTAAACTATGGGGAATCAAACTCATTTGTGATTTTAATACAGAACTTCTTTAATATGATCCAACAGTCCTATATTACCTTAAGTTTTTAATTTTTCAATGTAATATGTGTATAGAGAAAACTAATGTCTTGACCTCTCAACATCTCTTAATTCAACTTAGAATTGTATGTTACATTATGGATTTAATCTTTAAAATAGGCACTGATGATTAAATAGTCACAAATGAGATATTGTAGCATGTAGATTCATAGATGAACAGCTTTTAAGGCCAGAAGGTACCATTGTGATTATCTAGTGTCTGACCTCCTGCATACCTGCTTCAAGTATTCTAGCATTTAAAGATTTTCTGTGATGGAAAAGGCACCATAATCCATAGTAAATTGCTCCTATAGTTAATGTAGCATGGCATGATTTATACACGCTTTTATGTTTATACAGGCACTTGAAAGTCAATGGGAGTTGGATACCTAATTTGTGTTCCGGCCTTTGAAAATCTTCCCCTATAATTTTTTTTCCTGTGGGAAAACACATTTGTCCCCTCAAATAAAAGGTCTTTATTGGAGTGGCTGACCTGATATCAATAGTTAGATTCACCAATTTTGCAGGAAAACCCACTAGGAATGGATACAAAATCTGACACGTGTTTTCAGACTTTCTACCAAATTCTTGTGGCTGGGAGAAAATGTATGCTGCTTTGCCACTCCCTCCCCAAGAGAAAGAACAAGAAGTTCAGGCCCCAAAGCTCTACAGATGTCAAATATCCACCAGAGACCTTGTTTTCCACACTGGTCCTAGTATCTCCTGCTGGAGCAATTCAGCCAAAGACTTCAAAGCCTGAGTCTGTTCCTGGAATCACCCTGATATGGTTATGTGGTTCCCACAGCATGTAGGAACCCTGCAGCAAAATAAATAAGGGATTGGGAGGGGATATATATGTGCCCTCCCCTCCATCCCTGTTCCCAAGCTCCTCTTTCTAAATACAGATTTCCAAACCCACAGAAGGCTATCAGGCAGTATTGTAGAGGGAGCTGGAACCTTAGCCCACCAAACAATAAGAGCAGATAGATACATAGAAATTGTCCACTCCTGTACAGAGCAACAGAGTACAAATCTAGTTCATAGTTATCACAGATGTAGCGCTAAGACATATTACAACCTAACTGTATAATAGTACCTACCATTGTTTTAGTGGGACTCCTTTATAAATAATCATTGCAATTCCCCTTAGAATGATTATTTGCCAGTCCAGATGCAGAATTTCTCCAGCTACATTTCTAATTTTAAATATATCAACTGCATTATCAATTCAAATGACATTGTGTCTCTTGCTTCGTTTCTGTCTGACCTTAAAAAAAAAATCTAGTCCCTCCATAAAGGAGCGGTTGCTAAGGATTACTAAATTAGCTTGAATTAAATACAAGGCAACCTGAATCTTCATGCAACTTCCAAATGAATCTTTGTGGTTTCTAAAAGATCAGCTACTTTAACTCTTGAAATTTTTTATTTTATATTTTCACACAGTTCTCCATGTCATGGTGTGAGCTTGAACTAAAGCTTTGAAGTTCCAAAATAACACAGTCAGATTCTCTTGGGATATAGCGAGTCCAGGGTTGTAGAGCGAAACACTTCAGATGGTTAGGATTTCGACGTTTCCCCTAGCTAGACCTTCAAAACTTCTGAGGCCCACTCTTCACTAAGCAAAATAGAATGGAGGTTTGCACTATCATTGTCTGTGCTGCTCTGCTTGTATGGATTAATTGTGTGCATTAGTTTTCCAATTTCGTTAGTTCAGCAAATTTCATTACCACTAAATTAATTTATTTAAAAAAAATAGACTCTGGAATTGATTAGATTCTGAGGGAGGCATTTGTGTCAGGAATAGGAGTCCAATTATCCCATCAGTTGCACACATGCAAATCCCACTGAAGTGAATGAGAATTGCAGACATGTAAGTGATGGGATAATCAGTGCCCTGCAAAATGTATGTATGGTCCTTTGAACCGGTTTAGCATTCCTAGTTTTCTGAAAACAAAGATTGTCACAAACCACCTGACTCAATTCAGAAAGTTATATTAAGGCTTTCAAAGGAAAAAAAATAAAAAGACTCCACATGAGTTGCACCAAAATAAGCTTTTTAGCTGTTTCTCTAGTTCAGGTGTGAACCGTGGTCTCAAACTTTGTGACTGACCTTCATGGGGATAATCAGGCAAGACAATGAAAACTGAATGCAGGAATATTTTTATTTGCTTGATTTTCCCTTAAGCTTAATTAAAAACAGACCAGTCTATGAGCAACCAATATGCTATCAATTGTTCAGATTGTATAAATCCCAAATTGAAATGAATTAGGAACCAGACAAATTAAGAGACTGTTCCACTTGTCATTTTAAAACAGGATACCAAAATGCACCATTTATTAAAATAAAATAATTTATGAGCCTATTCCCCACCCCAGGCCTCTTTCTGTAACCACTGCAGGAGGGACAATAAGAATGTGCAGAGAGCAAAGTACAAATGCTTGGGGAGAATCAGCTCTATCTGAAAATTGATTGGGGACATTCTGTATTTAGTAGCAGGTGACTGATGTCCTCATCTGGTCCCTAGTACTTACACGGTGGCTCCTAGAACAGGTGCTTCTCTTTGGTCTGTTGAAGAATCTCATGGGGGGAAACAGTTCATAGCTTTAAAATATCTATATTGCATGTTAAGTTCTGCCTTACAGAGGGATTGGAGATCATTGTTACCCACTCTTACCCAGTCTCCATCCCTTCATTCCCTTCTTCAGAGTGTGTGGATAGTGGAGAGGAAGACAGGTGCAATGAGAGAGACTAAGAAGACTGGGACAAGAGCAAGCAGGACAGAGTGCGTGCAGATTGTCCTCCTTCTAACCTCATGAAGATTCTCTGGAAAAGATAACACAAACCAAGGCGATTATCCTTTCCACAGAAGTGCCCTTCTTCCAACACCAGGGTAGTAGTGGCCAAGAAAAATCCCTATTAGAACCCATGCTGCCAAAGATGGTAGAGGAAAAGGAATGGCAGTGGCCAGAGGCAGCTGCAGAGACACAGGACCTCCAAGTGTAGGGCTCTGTACTCCAGGTGACTGCAGGGTTTCTGAGTGGGATCATGAACAACTAGTTGGACATTAGCAGTGCCTCTGCTGTTAGAAGTGTGTGAAATATCTTTTTAGCTCCAAAAGATTCTGATTCTTCTAGAGCATGAGTCTCTGGTCTGGATGCTGTCCTCACTATGTAAAACAGGAAAAAGGCCACAGTCATCAGCCACCATGAAGTTGAAAAGCAAGTCACATCCAAGGTGTATTAATGTTTTTTTTTTCCTTTTGTTTAAAACTAGCTTGCATGAAGTCACACTCATGGTCTTGGTTAAAATATAACATACCCAGTTGCAAAACATTTGAAAAATGATCTCAAAAGAGGAAATCAGGCCACAAGCAAGTTCAATAACCTAAAATCTAGAAAACGTCACATAGGATGAAATTCTATTACAAGTCATTGGATGAACAACACACCATTATGGTTTCATTTAAAAATCCTTTTAACTGTCTTTTTGACAATTGTGAGAGTGTTTCAGTTATTATGTGAAGATACAGCAAGATACCATTCAAAAGCTTTGGGTTCCTACAATTTCGCATGTCAGAGAACATCTACAACAATATTATTTGAGCAAATCCTAGTGACTTCTCAGGTCCTCCTCCTAGCTGAAAAATGTGTGTGTGTATATATATATATATATATATATATTTAACATATCCTGGAAAGACACACTTCACTTAATGGTATTCTTTAGTGGCAAAATCATCTGTCTTTGTGAGGTGTGCAGATTGCAGTATTTGTAAAGCACTAAAGTAGAGCAAATTAATTAAATTACCCTGGGAATTCAAAGCAAATTCTCAAGTCCAACTCCTTAAGTGAATATTGTTCCACCTGAACAAATGAAACAGTCTTAATTTCTGTGGTTTATAATGCGACAAACACTAGTTTTATTATATTAAATATAGTCCAAAATTCAGAAATTTATTCTGTTGGGAAATATTATCTTGTCAGTACAAAGGACTCAGACCTGGTAATAGAATATGGAACATTTTATTTCTTAGTTATTCAGAGTGACTGAAGGCCACATCACAAATGCTCAGTATTATAAATGATGGTTGTTTCTTTACAATAACAAATGTTGGTCATCCTAGTCTAATTTCCAGATAGCAGGTGTTTACATTACGAAGTATTACAATGAAATACATTGGAAACCAGTTCTACAGGCTCAGTAAAAAGCCTAAGAACTAAAGTCCTTATCCTGCCATAGGATCTCCATGGGAAGACGTGTGCCTGTGTTGCTCTGACTGCAGAATCAGGGCTTCAGTGGGGATGGAGACTGAATTGCCCTCTCACCCTAGGATGGCCTTTCCAAGTTGGAGGTGAAGCACATTAGCAAATCAGTGGGGAAGCTTATGGTGCAGCTGAATATGCTGTACTAGTTCTATGGATAGTTAGAGAACTACAGTCTCTAGAGCAGTCGTGGGCAACATGCAGCCCCTCGGGGTAATCTGCTGGCGGGCTGCGAGACAGTTTGTTTACATTGAACATCCACAGGCACAGCCACCCACAGCTCCCAGTGGCTGCAGTTCATCATTCCCGGCCAATGGGAGCTGCTGGAAGCCAGAGGCTGCAGGGACGTGCTGGCTGTCACTTCCCGCCACTCCCCTTGGCCAGGAATGCCGAACCGCGACTGCTGGGAGCTGCGGGCAGCTGTGCCTGTGGACGGTCAATGTAAACAAACTGTCTCACAGCTCACCAGCGGATTACCCTGAGGGACCACGGGCCACAGGTTGCCCACCATTGTTCCAGTGCCATCAAACAGGCACCGTGCACAAGCACTATATTCACTTTTAAAACATGCAAAGTCAATGCAACTCAAAAAGGTTTTATTTAATAAAAAGTCAGTTAGGAATTCATGTACACGTCTCCCACTGATTTCAAAACTAGCTTCCTGGTGATCCTAAAGTCAGAGATTGCTGCTGGGAGCTAGCTCAGTGTTTTGGAAATCTGGCTATTTTAGTAAGTATTTAGAAGCCTAAGTTTAGGCACCTATTTTTGAACATCAAAGCCAGTATTATTTATAATGAGTACATTTTCAAAAGTGCCTAAAGGTACATCTACACTGTCCACTGGAGGTCGTGCTCTGAATCCCACCCCTCTTTAAGAGGCTTTAGAGCCTGAGATCCAGCCCAAGCATCCACACAGCTACTTTTCGCACCATAATGTGCTAATAGCTGAATGAGCCAGAGTTCATCAACCTAGGCTCAGAAGATATGTCTACGTAACCTTTGGGTGGGCTGGAGCAATGGTTTTCAACCAGGGGTCCGGGGCCCTATAGGGGGCCTTGAGCAGGTTTCAGGGGGGCTTCCAAGCAGGGCCAGCATTAGATTCGCTGGGGCTTATGACAGAAAGCCAAAGTCCCACCAAATGGGGCTGAAGCCCAGGTCCCTGATCCTTGCCACCCAGGGCTGAAGCTGAAGCCTGACCAATGTAGCTTCATGGGTGGCCCTGTGTCATGGGGGCCAAGGCAATGGTCCTACTTGCTACCCCCTAACACCAACTCTAGCTTTTATATTCAGAAAATCAGTTATTGTGGCACAGGTGGGCAGTGGAGTTTTTATAGCATGTTGGGGGGGCCTCAGAAAGAATAAGGTTGTGAACCCCTGGGCTAGAGTATACTTCGCTGGCCTTCTCCTAGAGCCTAAAATCAACAACAACAACACCCCCTCAAAACAAACAAACAAACAAACAAAAACCCTTCCCATAGAAAAGCATGTTGAGACCCAGAATTCAGACATTAAGGATTTTGGAAAGGATTGCACAGGATAATTATCCCACTATCGAGTCCAAACAGAACAAGATGAATAAACTTTGTTATTAAATACCAACTTTATAAAATCTTATTAATTATTATTATTATTATGTTTCTTTAACATTATAACTACTTAATTTCTACAACATAACATGTCTACTTTATAATCCACATACATTATCTTCACAGTTATACATTGTCAAGGTTCCTTCCCCACTCTGAACTCTAGGGTACAGATGTGGGGATCTGCATAAAAACCTCCTAAGCTTACTTTTACCAGCTTAGTTTAAAACTTCTCCAAGGTACAAACTATTTTACCCTTTGCCCTTGGACAAACGTCTGACTGGGTTTATTTTATTAGGAAAGAGCCCGTTTGGAAATGTTTTTCCCCCCAAAAGCCTCCCAACCCTTGCACCCCACTTCCTGGGGAAGGTTTCATAAAAATCCTCACCAATTTGCATAGGTGATCACAGACCCAAACTCTTGGATCTTAAGAGCAATGAAAATAAGCATTCAGTTATTGAAAAGAAGAATTTTAATAGAAGTAACAATAAAAAGAATCACCTCTGTAAAATCAGGATGGTAAATACCTTACAGGGTAATCACATTCAAAACATAGAGAATCCCTCTAGGCAAAACCTTAAGTTACAAAAAGACACACAGACAGGAATATCCGTTCTATTCAGCACAGAATATTTTCTCAGCCATTTAAATAAATCATAATCTAACACATATCTAGCTAGATTACTTATTAAGTTCTAAGACTCCATTCCTGTTCTGGTCCCAGGAAAAGCATCACACAGACAGACGCAGACCCTTTGTTTTTCTCCCTCCTCCCAACTTTTGAAAGTATCTTGTCTCCTCATTGGTCATTTTGGTCAGGTGCCAGGGAAGTTATCCTAGCTTCTTAACCCTTGACAGGTGAGAGGATTTTTCCTCTGGCCAGGAGGGATTTTAAAGGTGTTTACCCTTCCCTTTATATTTATGACATACATAAACATAAATAAAGAAAACAACTTAAATCTAAACAGGTCAATCCCCACAGAAACACTCTAAGAAGAAATTCAGAGTTCCCAAAAACTTAGGTTGAGTTCACCCAAGTTTCAGTTACAGTCTTCAGTCATCAAAATCTATACAGTCTGCTGAGTCAAAAGAACCGCAACAATATTCTTTCCTCCACTTGCTTGTAAAAACCTTCAGCTGGACCCCAGACAGACTCCACCTCCTCCTCTGCTAAATCATTCAGTTAGCTAGCCAGCTAATTAACTCTCCACTCAATTTCAGTATATAGAGTCTTTTAAAACCCTGTTACAAGAAGATACAAAAGTAAGAATAGCAAAATATAAATGACTCTTTCCCCATCATCACATTTAAATAAGAGAAAAGTTGGCAAATCATAGTAGCTGAGAGAATTTAACTAAAATAGTATGACTAAAATTAAATGACATTCAAAGTATACAATTTAAATGAAATAAATTAGTTTCCCCTCCTAATTTCCCCTTTCTATCATTAACACTCCCAGTGCTTCCCTCCTGGAGGGTTAACGGTATCACTTGCCTGCTACAAAATACTTCAGAGTTAAGGGAAAACAGCCTGTTTCTGCTCTTGTGGCTCAGCTTTTCCCAACCGACACAGGTCACATGGCCTTTTGAAAAACAGCTGCTCTGACTACTTGCCTTCCATAGAGTCTGAGTCCATCTACAGGGAACCTATTGAGCATACCCAAAACTACCACACCCAATTTCAGAAATGTCTGTGTGTGGACTAATTGTGCATCTGCCTAGCAACAATGACCCAGACACAGGTGCCTCTCCAGTGATGAGCTGCCAAAATCTTAACAACGGGTTCCCTCCTCACCCCATGAGGGTGTCGTTGCCCATCCCCGCCTCCTGGGACTCCTGCCCCATCCAACCCCCCAGTGTTCCTTGATGCCCGCCCCACCCAGGACCCCGCCCCATCCAGCCCCCTCCCCTGTCCCCTGGCTGCCCCCAGAACCAGGCAGGAGGGTCTCGTAGGCCATTATAGTGGGTGCCCTCCCCACCCCAAAGAGCCAAAGGTACCTGCCAGGGGGCGAGGTGGGGAGTCCCGGAGGTGCTTACCTGGGGCAGCTCTCAGGAAGCATCCAGCAGGTCCCTCTGGCTCTTGGGGCGGGGGAGCGTAGCTGGGGGGGAGCGGCCGCTCCCCCACTGATCACATCAAAAGTGTTGCGTTAGGCGCCGACTCCCTGGGTGCTCTGGGGCTGGAGCACCCACGGGGAAAATTGGTGGGTGCAGAGCACCCACCAGCAGCTCCCCACCCTGCGCCTGGCCCCAGATCACCTCCGCTCCGCCTCCGACTCCTCCCCTGAAAGCACCGCCCCGCTCTGCTTCTCTGTGCCCCCCTCCCCACCCCGGCTTCCCACAAATCAGCTGTTGGGCAGGAAGCCGAGGCAGGCTGAGAAGCAGGCAGCGGCTTCCCGCTCAGGCCCAGGGAGGTGGAGGTGAGCTGGGGCAGGAAGTGGTTCCCCTGCGCGCCCCCGTCCCCGAGTTATCTGCCACGGCGCGGGTGGCCCTCCTCGTGCCCCCCCACCCCAGTTCACCTCCACCTCCCTGGGCCTGAGCAGGAATCCGTGGCCTGCTTCTCAGCCTGCCCCGGCTTCCCGCGTGAATCAGCTGTTCGGCGGGAAGCAGGGGGGGTAAGGGGGGGGCAGAGAAGCAGGCGGCAGCTTCATACTCAGGCCAAGGGTGACGGAGGTGAGCTGGGGCGGGGAGAGGTTCCCCTGCATGCCCCCCGCCCCGGGTTACCTGCTGCAGCATGGGCGGCCCTCCTTGTGCCCCCCCCCTGCCCCAGCTCACCTGAGCAGGAAGCCGGCTGATTCGCGAGAAGCCTGGGGGGCGGAGAAGCAGAGCGGGGAGGCGCATTCAGGGAAGGAGGCAGAGCAGAGGTGAGCTGGGTCTGGGGGTGGGGCAGGAAGCTGCCGGTAGGTGCTTTGCAGACCCATGGAGTCGGCGCCTAAGGTGCCAATTTTAGCCCGTTAAATTTAGAAGCCCTTTTAGAACTGGTTGTCCCTTGCAGAACAACTGGTTCTAAAAGGACTTCTAAATTTAACAACCCTTCGAGAGACAGTGCTGGTGCTTAATCAACTAGTCCTGTCCATGCTCTTGTACCAGCTCAACACCATGGTCCCAGCCCCGGGTTTCATGGCCAATCTCTGGACATCGGTTTTGGAGTTTTTCTGGTCAGGACTGCACTGGGTCTCTGCAGGGTTCTCCATCTACCATCTCTGAAGGAGGGAGGGCAGGGCCTGAAGTGTCTACACACTCAGATCCATGTCTTCCACCTCCAGGCCCTACAGAGGCTCCTTTATGGTGCAGGTAGTCTGGCGTGGAGCATACTGGCACACGCCTTCCTGCGCCACTTCCGAGCTCTCCGATCCGACTGGCAGCTCCTTTATCTCCATCCGAGAGGTCTTCCGAGAGGTCTTCCGCGAGACCTCTCTGGGCTGCCGGTCTTCTACCAGGACCTCCTCCGGACCTGGAAACTGCTTTCAATGACCAGGTCCATGGCGGCCACCAAGGGGGCAGATCTCCTCGTGGATCCCCTGCTACACAACCCCCAGCTCCATGTGCAGGTGGCGGAGTCCCCTTCGGTGCGCCAGAAGTTGGTCTTGGCAGAAGTCACAAGAGTTGGAGACCTCCTGGACTATGATCGGGGAGACTGGCTGGATCCCCTGATGCTCGCTCAGCGCATGGGGCTCTCCAGACCTTGTACTCCCCGGCGCATACTTCAGGAGGTGAGGGCCACTTTGCCACCCACTGCTTGGGTTCACCTCAACCGGGTCCTGCACGAGGGCGCGCCCCGCCCTCCCTCCACCCCAGGCCCTCCGGACCTTTTCATCAAGCTCCTGCCCCATGGACTCAACCGACCTCCCGCCCTTCACCGTGAGCTGGCTGCTTCCAGACCGTGCCAAGGAAACATCTATACATGCTCATGCTCCACACCCCTCACATCCTCACCCTCGCGTCCTGCCCCAATACAAAATGGTGGCACCTCCTGCCACCTCTGGAGGGTGACGAGCCCTGCTGGGCCAATCTATATTGCACTTTGGTCCCGAGGTCCGCCGGTGATATCAGTTGGCGGCTCCTTCATTGGCGCAGTTTACTCCTATCCCAGACACCTGCCCCTTTTGTGGCATGAGGGAAACCCTGGCACACATATACTTGGAGTGTGCCAGGCTGCAGCCCCTATTCTGGCTCCTCACAAATATTTTTGTTACGTTTTTGGTTGCACTTTTTCCCTCACCTTTTTATTTACGCACTCCCTGTCCGTGGCCCCACAATGTCATGGGACCTCCTGGTCAACCTCCTCCTGGCCCTGACTAAAATGGCCATCGATAGAACCAGAGTGAGGAGGTTGGCTGATGGAGTCTCTTGTGATTGTGGGGCCTATTTCTGATCCTCCGCCCGTTCACGTATCTGGGCAGAGTTCCTCTGGGCGGCATCCACTGACTCCCTTGATGCCTTTGAGGAGCAGTGGGCGCTGTCCAGGGTTCTTTGCTCAGTGTCCTCGTCCGGTTCCCTTCATTTGATACTTTGACCACACTCCTGTCCCTGTTATTTCATTAGTTGTCCCCCATACTTAGTTGGTTTCCAGGACCTGTGGATCCCCCTCTTAGGCTGGGGGGGGCGCGGATCCTTTAGCACTTCCTGGATCCCAATAAGAACAATAACCGAGACACAACTCATTCCTACCTCTTTCCCTTGTATTGATCTCCTAAAGAGATATATCCTTATTAGGTATGTGGGTTACATGTACACTGCAATAAAAGACCTGTGGCTGGCCAGGTCAGCTGACTCAGGCTCATGGAACTCAGGTTCTGGGGCTATAAATTTACAGTATGGATGTCTGGGCTTGGGCTGGAGACTGGGTTTTGGGACCCTCTCCCCTTATGGGGTCTTAGAGCCTGGGATTCAGCCCAAGACCAAATTTACACTGCAAATTTTATAGCCCCACAGCCTGAGCCCTGTGAGCCCAAGTCAGCCAACCTGGGCCACCTGCACCAGTGCTGCTGGTCTTTTATCTCAGTGTAGAAATACCCTGAGACTCACTGCTGCAGGCTGCCACCTGCTGTGTGATTTAGGAGCTCGAGTCCCATTTTCAACATTTACCCCATGTCTCCTGAGAGCCTATGTATACACTGCAATCAGAGGTATGACAACAGTATGTATATATGTACAAGGGACATCCATAAAGTTTCTATCCTGACAAAAAAAACAAACATAATTTACAAACAATTTTGTTGATTTATTTTTTCAACATAATCCCCCTGAACATCAACACATTTGGTCCAGCATAGCTGCAGCTTGGCTATGCCCATCATATCAAAGTCCTGCATATACAGAAACTCTCCAGCTGCTGCAGTTACCTCACTTTCATTATTTATACTTTTCCCATGAAGGTCCTCCTTCAAATTGGGGAACAGGTAGAAATGTGAGGGAGCCAAACGTTGTGAATAAGCTGTATGGGGAAGCAGCTGAAAGCCACATTTGGTCACTGTGGTCACTGCAACCTAGGACATGTGGGGTGATGCATTGTCCTGGAGAAGCAAAAGTTTCCAAAAAAAGCTCTCTTCTGATCAACGCTCAACATTCTAGGTACCCATCTTGCTGACTTTTTTTTCATGCCCAAGTCTTTGAAGATGGGGTGCACTGACTCAGTGCTGATGCTATCAGTCTCAGCAATGTGCCTGACAGTTGTTCTTCTGTCATTCACCACCATCTTGGGGACTCCATCAACTTTTTCCAGCATGGTCGCTTCTCCAGGACATCCAGACCTTGGCTTAGCGTCTGTGCTGATTCGCCCTCACTCAAATTCAGCAGCCCGGTTTTTTTACTGGCATATGAAGAGGTATCATCCACCACTGTTGCCACCAGGTCCTCATGGTTTTCTTTTGGCGTCAAGCCTTTCTTATGGAGGTACTTGATCTCTGCTCTGATTTCATTCTTCTCCATTTTTCAAATATTCCATAACTGACTCACTTTGACACATCTTCATATAAGTTCTGCACAGATGAAGAAATGGCTTCCAACAAATAAACACATCCCAATATCAGTACCTTGATCTGTGAAATCTGTTGGGCCCAAGCATATCATTAAATAGTTCTAGGTAGACATTTTCTGAATGACCCTTGTAGCTGAGTGAGTTTTGATCTAGCTCGCTTGTATAACAATAGCAGCAAAGCTGTGGCAACACAGACTAGCATCTGGAGCATGTAGCCAGGGTTCTTCTGGGTGGGGTTGTACAGCTCATGATGTTACCTGTGGTGCTGCAGCTTCACTGCAATTGTTATTCAAGCTAGTTAGATCAAAGCTATCTTGAGTATGCAATCTTCTGTCTGAATGCAGTGCAGACATACCCTAAGTCTCAGAGGATGAAATATGGGACTCAGGCTCCCAAATGCCTAAATCGCCTTTTGAAAATGGGTCATAAGCTCCTATTTTTATTAGGCACTTTAGAAAATTTTACCCTGGGTGCCTTCTTTCCATGGATCTGCAAGTGTTTCCCAATAATTAATGACTTAATCTTCCTAACACTCTTATTAGATAGGCATTATTACTTCATTATACAGAAGGGAAATTTTATCACAGAAAGTGTATGGCATTTGCCCAAAAATCAGACAAGAACTCAGTGGCAGAGCCGGAAATAAAAGGCGGATCACCTAATTTCCAGTTCTGGGCTTTAGCCATGGCCATTCTTCCTCCCTATGTTAAGAATGAACACATTTTTAAAAAAAACATGGTTCTCTTCTGATATTTTTCTCCATCAAATGGAAGTTGTAGTTCACTAATGCAATGACATATGGTAAAGTCAATATCTGAATGGTTCCATTATCATTTGAAAGAGAAAAAGCAAAGTAATATCTGAAACTATTATAAATTACCTATTATTTTTTCAGGTTTTTTTTTTATAACTTGCTGACTGTTTAAGCAGCAACTGGATAAATTTGGAATGATCTTAAAAAGGCATCTATGCAAAGAAAAGCTCTGTGTGATGAATTAGACTCTCACTGTAGAGCACCCAACCAATCATGAAACAAGGATGCAATTTCATGCCTTTATAATTAACATTTAAAAAAATAGGCATGATTTGAATTTCACACCCCTCAACAGTGATCATGCTACTCATCTCTCCCCTTTCTTAGAACATTTTAGCATTTGGCTTTCTCAGTTCATTGAGGATTCAGTCCTGCAGGGGTATAGAAGTGGCTGGAGGGTGACACATGTTAAGCAACTCCTCATCTGACATTCACTCCTTGCTTTCTTCTGAGCCAGCAAGGTAGAATAGAGATAATCCAATTTGTTTGCCAATTCTGTGGATCTGCAATTTATTTCAGATCTGTTGAAGTGTTAGGAAGCCTATGCTATCTCACTTTATTTGGGCCAGATCCTGAAATCCTTACTGATGATAGTACTTTGCTCCTCAAATAGCTCTTCAAATTTCAGTGGGACATCTTGCAGAGGTAGCTACTTTCTCAGCACATGTAGGAGTATCAGACTCTGTGTGCCAATGGAGCTTCATGCACACTAGCACAGGATTTGTTCACTTAGAAAGTAATATATTCCATAGATCATGAGGCCAGAAGGGAGCGAGGTGATGGTATATTCTGACCTCCTGTATAATACAAGTCATAGGATTTCTTTGAATTAATTTCTTCTTCAAAATGGAACATATTTTCTAGAAAAACAGTCTAATCTTTTTTAAAATAATTTCCAGTGATAGAGAATCCATCACAGCCCTTGGTAAGTTGTACCAACGATTAACTACCCTCACTAATAAAAATGTGCACCTTATTTCTAGACTGAATTTGCCTAACTTCAACTTCCAACCAGTGGATCTTGTTATACCATTGTCAGCTAGATAGTGTTGCCAGATGGGCCTACTGTTCCCTTTGTCCATCACAATTATGTTAAAGCAATTGTTAGTATATTGGCCAGAGTACCAGAAGATTGCAAAGCAATATTAAGTGGAGACAATAAAAATTCATTAAGTAGAACCACAAACATGCTTTCTAGGTAACATATAGTTGGCTATAAGTTGTAAATGGAATCACAAAGGGAACATAACTCAACTCTCACAGGCTTAAAGGAAATGTTGACCAAAGATATGAAATCAGTGTAATGTAAAATGTTAAAATGAAATGATTGTCTGAAACTCTTGTTTTGAACTTGTACTAGTGTTATTGTTATTGCGGTAAAGTTATGTTTCTCTATGGCTGGACATATGGGGCACAGTGGAATTTGTAAGACATTAACAATAAGTTGACCTTTGTTAATTATTGGATGACACCGGCTACTCAACTAAACTCATATTATAATAAAAGATAAACATTTAGCTTATAGATATCTATCAGACTGTAAATCAGCTCAGGTCAAAGTGAGCTGCAGCCTGAGCCCTAGATGGGTGAGTGTTGCCTTTCCACGTGAGTGCTGTCATATCTGTAGTCAAGGCAGTGTGGTGTAATAAACTAATTTAAGGTAAACCATTCAACATCTCATTACTTAATAATCAAGATCAAACTCATCAGTTACCACTGAAGTGTCCTCTGTTATCAAATATCTGTTCCCCACGTAGGTTCTCATAGCCTGTGGTCAAATCACCCCTTAACATTCTCTTTGATGAGCTAAACGGATTGATCTCCTTGAGTCTATCAATATATGACATTCTTTTTACATCCTTCCTTCATTTTCATGGCTCTTTGAACCCTCTTCAATTTTTCAACATCCTTTTTCAGTTGTGGACTGACACAGTATTCCAGTATTCACAATGTTCCCCAGAACTGGACACAGTATTCCAGTAGCAGTCATACCAGTAGCAAATACAGAGGTCATATAAACTCCCTACTCCTACTAGATATTCCCCTATTTATGCATCCAAGGATTGTATTAGCCATTTTGGCCACAGCGTCACACTAGGAGCTCATATTCAGATGATTATCCACCATGTCCTCCAAGATTTTTTCACAGTCACAGATTCTCAGGATGATGTTCCTCATCCTGTAAATATAGCCTACATCCTTTGTTTTTAAACATATAACTTTACATTTGGCAGTATTGAAATTCACATTGACTGCATCCACCTTTACCGTGCCACATGGGAAACTACTGTGCCACATGGGGAATTATTAGTTAAATTGGATAAGATGGGGATCAAAAGGAAAATTGAAAGGTGGATAAGGAATTGGTTAAAGGGGAGACTACAACGGGTCCTACTGAAAGGTGAACTGTCAGGCTGGAGGGAGGTTACCAGTGGAGTTCCTCAAGGATCGGTTTTGGGACCAATCTTATTTAATCTTTTTATTACTAACCTCGGCACAAAAAGTGGGAGTGTGCTAATAAAGTTTGCGGATGATACAAAGTTGGGAGGTATTGCCAATTTAGAAAAGGACAGGGATATCCTACAGGAGGATCTGGATGACCTTGTAAACTGGAGTAATGTAATAGGATGAAATTTAATAGTGAGAAGTGTAAGGTCATGCATTTAGGGATTAATAACAAGAATTTTAGTTATAAGCTAGGGACACATCAATTAGAAGTAACGGAGGAGGAAAAGGACCTTGGAGTATTGGTTGATCATAGGATGACTATGAGCCGCCAATGTGATATGGCCGTGAAAAAAGCTAATGCGGTCTTGGGATGCATCAGGAGAGGTATTTCCCGTAGAGATAAGAAGGTTTTAGTACCGTTATACAAGGCACTGGTGAGACCTCACCTGGAATACTGTGTGCAGTTCTGGTCTCCCATGTTTAAGAAGGATGAATTCAAACTGGAACAGGTACAGAGAAGGGCTACTAAGATGATACGAGGAATGGAAAACTTGTCTTATGAAAGGAGACTCAAGGAGCTTGGCTTGTTTAGCCTAACTAAAAGAAGGTTGAGGGGAGATATGGTTGCTCTCTATAAATATATCAGAGGGATAAATACTGGAGAGGGAGAGGAATTATTTAAGCTCAGTACTAATGTGGACACAAGAACAAATGGATATAAACTGGCCACCAGGAAATTTAGACTAGAAATGAGATGAAGGTTTCTAACCATCAGAGGAGTGAAGTTTTGCAATAGCCTTCCAAGGGAAGCAGTGCGGGGGGGGGGGGGGGGGAATGATCTATCTGGCTTTAAGATTAAACTCGATAAGTTTATGGAGGAGATGGTATGATGGGATAACATGGTTTTTGTAATTAAATATTCATGGTAAATAGATCTAATGGCCTGTGATGGGATATTAGATGGGGTGGGATCTGAGTTACCCAGGACATAATTTTCTGAAGTATCTGGCTGATGAATCTTGCCCATATGCTCAGGGTTTAGCTGATCACCATATTTGGGGTCGGGAAGGAATTTTCCTCCAGGGCAGATTGGAAGAGGCCCTGGAGGTTTTTCGCCTTCCTCTGTAGCATGGGGCACGGGTCACTTGCTGGAGGATTCTCTGCTCCTTGAACTCTTTAAACTACGATTTGAGGACTTCAATAGCACAGATATAGGTGTGAGGTTTTTTGCAGGAGTGGTGGGTGAAATTCTGTGGCCTGAATTGAGCAGGAGGTCAGACTAGATGATCATAATGGTCCCTTCTGACCTAAATATCTATGAATTCATAAAATGATCCAGATCACTTTGTATTAGTGACCTGTCCTCATCATTATTTACCATTCCCACAATCTTTTAGTCATCTGCAAACTTTTATGAGCAACAATGTTCTGTTTTCTTCAGCATCATTGATACAAATGTTCAATAATATAGAACCAGGAAACGATTCCTCCAGGACCCCACTAGCAACACACTCACTCAGTGATGATTCTCAGTTTACAGTTACATTTTGAGAGCTATCAGATTAGCCAGTTTTTAATCAATTCAATGCATGCCATTTTGATATTTTATCATTTTAGTTTTTTAATAAAAATTTAATTTGGTACCAAGACAAATGCCTTACAAACATTTAAGTATGCTACCTCAACACCTCTATCTTTATCAACCAACCTTTTAATCTCATTTAAAAAATATATCAAGTCAATTTGATAGGGTCTATTTTTCATAAACCCATGTTGATTGGCATTAATTATATTACCTTCCTTTTGTTCCTTATTAATAAGCATCTCATTTAAGTCATTCAGTAATTTTGCCTGGAATCAATGTCAGGCTAACAGGCTTATAATTTCCTGGTCATCCCATTTGAACTTCTTAAATATTGACAAAACTTTAGATTTCTTCTTTCTTCTGGAATTTCCCCAGTGTTCGAAGACTTATTGAAAATCAAATTAACTTACCAGAGCTCCTCAACCAGCATTTCAAACTCTTGGATGCAAGTTATCTGGATGTGCTGATTTAAAAATGTATAATTTTAGTAGCTGCTGTTGAACATCCTCCTGAGCTACCTTGGGAATGGAAAATATTTCATCAGCAGCATATAATATAATTACATCATCTGGCTTTTTCTCAAGCACAGAAAAAACTCCCCATTTATTAAACACTTCTGCGTAGTAATGGAAAAATATCACCCTTAGGATTTTTTCCCTTAATATACTTTAAAGAAATAAAACCCTTCCTTAACTGTGTTGGCCATAGATTTCTCCTTATCTTCTTTTGATTCCCTTTTAATTTTCCAGAATTCCTAACTTCTAATTTGTTTTCATTGCTATCAACCTTTTTTTACCCGTTTTCACTTCTCCTCTAAGCCATTTTTATAAACCTATGTAGCTTTCTATCTCAGTTCTGCAGTTGTCATCACTCCAATGTACCTAATAAGATACTTTGTGCTGCATTCTAGGTGTCTGTAAGAGAGGTTAGTGTAGCCCAGTGGTCTAACTTGCCTTTATTATATTCACTATTTTGCATTATATTCAGAAGTAATGCAAGGAACCTACAGGCCTGTATCCTGTAAGACATTAACTTCAGCAAGTTAGCATAAGGCTTGAGGCCTATGACCTTTGAACAGCTACACTTTGAGCAGATAATTGGCCAATGGAAACTTGTTGGCTGGACAGCTGAAAATAGAATGTTTATTGGGAAGTTCCAATCACAGGTACATGATCCAACCACAAGAGTGTCATGGCAACAAATTGATGTATACAACAGGTACATGAGCTACATTCACACATACTTAAACACAAAAGGGCCATGGTAATGAATCAGTATAGTCAATCCATAATTTATAGATTGGACTACATTACTTACCTGTAACCTGCGATCAGCTGAACCTGCGGATGCTGCAGGTAAACAAACCGGCCCGGCCAGCCAGCAGATTTCCCTGATGGGCCGTGTGCCAAAGATTGCCGATCCCTGGTTATACAAACCCCACACTGGGCCAGAAGGGGTTAAAGGACAGTACTGGGCCATGTAGCCCAGCTCCTTTGGCCCTGCAGACAGGGTTCAAAAGGGAGCAACTCTTTTGAAACGGGAAGGGTGGGGAGGAAGACAGACCTATTTAGAAGTCTCCTGACAAAACAGATGGAGAAGTCTCCCTAAGAGAATAGAACTATATGCTGAGCTGGGTGGGGCTGGCAGTTTGGTTTCCTTTTCTTTTTACTTTATCTGAGACCAGAAGCTGAGAGAGGAATGTGGTGGTAGGAAGTGTTCCAGGGAGAGTAACTCAGAGGACCCCCTTGGAGGCCAAATGCTCTTGACTCTCCTATGGCCCTGAGTCAGAGCCTGGTGGAGTGGGAAGGCCCGGGCTCCCCTACCATTGCCACCCAGCCAAACAAGCTCCGTACTGCAGTGATGTACAGCTCTCTTCCTCCATTGTTTGTGAATGTCACACAGAGTGGGCATCCAAGTGTTAGTGCAGAGAATGACAAAAATAAAAATGTTAAAAAGCCAGACATGAGAGTCTGCCACACATGGAAGCATGGGCAAATATGATCCAGTCCTGAAATCTGCTAATTTTCCTCTCAAAATGCATAAACACATAATCTCAAATAAAAAATGAATCTATTTTTTTTCAAAAGATTTTGTCTTCCTTATCACATGTTTCCACATAAAATCCCCACTGAACTCTCCATTTTATTTATCTACATTTTCATGGTTTTTAATGCAGATTGATCTTTTAGTTCAGCAACAACATAAAGGGCTGTCAGCATTTATTTTATAAACTCACATTACTAGAAGGATCAAATTAAATTTGGAAAGCTTAAGGAACTAAACAAAATTTACTAAAGATTATTCAAAAAACAAAAAAAGACTTTTGTCTGATTAATGTTGTGTTCTGAGAAAACAGAAATGTCCCCAGATTAAACATTCTCTGTATTAGGGGCTAGATTCAGTCTGTGTGTGACTCTATTAACTTTTTTTGTATCTGTATATTCAATAGGCTTGGATTGGTATCTTGCTGTCTTTCCATGTATAAACTGTTGGGAGGGATATATATTCTTCCTCCATGGGACCATCTTCTTTTTCTTCACAGGGATGTTATTCCAGTTAATCTTTAGTCAGATGGAGCTCTGTTTACCCTGTTTACCATTTACCCTGACAACATCTCTTGATCTCCCTCTAAGATCCCATACTGAAATCTGAATGGGATTCCGGGATGTATAACTTTCCCTTAGGTCCCCCCTGCAAGTGTCACTGAACAGCCACAGGTAGACACAACGAATGGCATCTATGCTCCTGTTAGAGGCATGCTGTTTAGGATTAAGAGAGGCAATAGAAAAAGAGTGATCTATGTCTGTTCAGTAAGGAGTTCCCTTGCCCATAGAACCTATGAGTTCAGAAGGGGCGCAGCCTCCAAAATCTGTAGAACCCTAAACATCTCCCACCAGAGAAGACAATGCCAAGAAAACTCCATGACTTTTCCTCCCCTTCCCACATTTCCCACCATGGTCATCTGGCTTTAATAATTACCTGCTGTTCGAGGTCCCTAACTGTATACACACCTACCTACCGGTATCCTTTATAAATGTGCTGTAATAATTTTCCATGTCAGTAGGATTAATCCTGGGTCCTTCTTATGCTCACACTTGTTTATTTTTAAGCATTATTTTCTGGTCTTCCAGGATCTGCTGGAAGTCTCCTTTAGTCCCCATGCTGCCTTATACTGGGGTCCAGGTTCCACTGCCACAGTGGTACCACACTGATCAGCAGCTGGGGACTGATGCCTAACCCAGAATGTCCCTTTCCCTCCAAAGCCACAGCAGAGCTCTTCCCATCTTGGCTTAATAGAACTGGCAACCAAACTGAATGAATGACAACATTAGGAAAGAACAAGCACACAGATAAAAGCAAGCAACAAAACAAACATTAATAAACTTGACTGCTGGACCTCCACCACCCTTAGGTGACAAGTACAAAAACACATGGGTTGGGATCTCAAAGATGAAAGTGTACTGATGACTGACACATATGTGCTTCACTGGCCAGACAGAGACAACTGCCTTTTTTGTTTCAGTTTTCACCTAAATAGCTAGCAGTGATCAGGTGACCAACATGGAGAACGTTGGTGTAAATGGAGTGGGATCTGAGGCTAAAATAGGGGAAAGAACAAGTTAAGAATTCCTTAGACAAGTTAGATGTCTTCAAATCAGCAAGGCCTGATGAAATACATCTTAGAATACTTAAGGACCTGGCTGAAGAGATCTCTGAGACATTAGTGTTTACTTGTCAGATCTTGTAGAGGAGGGGAGAGATTCCAGAGGACTGGAAAAGGGAAAATATAGTACCTATCTATAAAAAGGGGAATAAGGACAACCCAGGGAATTATAATCACCTTAACTTGAGTACCTGGAAAGACAATGAAGAAAATAATAAATCAATGAATTTGTAAGCACCTAGAAGATGAATAAGGTGATAAGTAACAGTCAACATGAATTTGTCAAGTACAAATCTTGTCAAACCAACCTACTATATTTCTTTGACTGGGTAACAAGCCTTGTGGAAGGAAGACGCAGTAGACATGATATAGCTCAACTTTAATAGGGCTTTTGATACTGCCCCACATGACCTTCTCTTCAGCAAACTAGGGAAATATAGCCTAGATGAACCTACTATAAGGTGGGTGCACAACTGGCTGGAAAACTATGCTCACATAGTAGTTGTAAATGATTTACAGCCCAGCTGGAAGGACATATTGATTGGGGTTCCACAATGATCTGTCCTTTGTCCAGTTCTATTCAATATCTTTAAAAATGATTTGGATAATGGCATAGAAACTACACTTATAAAATTTGCAGATGATACCCAGCTGGGAGGGGTTGCAAAGCTTTGAAGGACAGGATTAGAATTCAAAATAATCTTGAAAAACTGGAAGGATGGTCTGAAATAAAGAGGATGAAGTTCAGTAAGGACAAATAGAGATTGCTACACTTAGGAAGGAATACACAACTGTACAAATACAAAATGGGAAATGACTACCAAGGAAGGAATACAGCAGAAAAGTATCTAGGGATGACAGTGGGTCACAAATTAAATATGAGTCAACAGTGTCATGCTGTTTCAAAAAAAGTGAACATCATTCTGGGATGTAGTAGTAGGGGTGTTGTGAGCAAGACATGAGAAATAATTCTTCCACCCTATTCCACACTGATAAAGTCTCAGCTGGAGAACTGTGTCCAGTTCTGGGCAACACATTTCAGGAAAGGTGTGGCAAAACTGAAGAAATTCCAGAGGAGAGCAACAAAAATGATTAAAGGTCTAAAAAACATGATCTGATAGGAAAAAATGGTGGGAAAAAAAAAGGTTTGTTTAGTTTGGAGACTAGAAGTCTGAGCAGGGACATGACAACAGTCTTCAAGCATATAAAAAGTTGTTATAAAGAGGAGGGTGATATTGTTCTCCTTAACCACTGAGGAAAGGACAAGAAGTAATGGCCTTAAATTGCAGCAAAGGAGATTTCAGTTAGACATTAGGAAAACTTCCTAACTGTAAGGGTAATTAAACACTCAAACAAATTACCAAGGGAAGTTGTGTGATCTCCATCACTGAAGGCTTTTAAGAATAGGTTGCAGAAATACCTGTCAGGGATAGTCTAGCTAATACTTGGTCTTGCTATAGTGCAGGGGACTGGACTAGAGTCACCATCCAGTCCTATATTTTTCTGATTCTATATAATCAGTCTGTCTCAATGCACTGGTATTAGACCTGCACTGGACCTCCCTAGCTATTATACGCTTTTTATATAATAGGTCAATGTGGTAGGGGGGGTAGGAAAGGTTTTGATCATTCAGATTTGTTTTGACTGTGGTGATCAGTTTAATTAAATGAATGATGCTTTGCTTTCACAGAAGCAAGATGGATCTTTGTATTGTCAGCTGATACTTAAACAGAGAATATCAATGGAAATTTTGTGAACAGGACATAGAAAACCACATAATTACATTTCTGTCTAAGGAACTTGATCATCATTGATTTTCATGATGGTTTAGGGCCTAAAATTTAGTAAGAAGCCTAGCCAAGAGGAAAAGGCAGCATTTCAACTATGACCACTGTAACCTCTCTGGCCTCTGTTTATCTAGTCATACAATAGTCATGATAATACATACTGACCAATACTCATCTCCTAGGTGTGATGAGAAGCCTAACTGATAAATGTCAACAGAATGCTTTGAGGTCCTCAAGTGAAAAGCACTCTGTTTATTTGAACATGAAATGAAGGCATGGATTAAAATAAGGATAGTTGATAAGGATGGAGCATCAGTGCGACTTTAATCCTGGATTTTCTTTGTTTCCTGAGCCTAAGTCAAACCCTCCATGTTGGATATGTATACATTTAGTCACTGAATGGAATCTGCATTGTGCTCTATGCTTTCACTTGTGCTGGAAGTTAATTCTACTTATTAGTAGCATCAGTGCTGGTGCTAGCCCACTGGGGCCCTAAACAGGAATATTCTCCCTCACCAATACTAAAAGGAGAGGTTTTTATGATTAAAAGCAAATCAGGCCCCCCTGGAGCTGCTTGGGGCCAAAGCAATTGCTTAGAATGCTTATACCTAGTGCCTGTGTAGCTCATGCCTACTTGGTTTGGCTCTCTGTCCCCTTCTAGTGGGACCTAGCCCAGCTAGATATTGATGAGTCTGCTACAGCCTTAGCTAAGAGCCAGGTGACTTTTACTGATGAAGCAGAGGCTCATACACTAATCCAGAAATCCGAGGTTCAATCCTGCCTACCAATGACCGGGGTATATCGGTGTTACACTGGCTCTGAGTAGCATCAAGGTCATAGAAGAAGACTAGGAATGTGTGCGGAGATAAAGGAAGGAGGAGGCACGCCTTGGGGCCTTATTTTACCCCAGGGTGTTCGCTACTTCCCACCACCCAACACAGATGTAATGAGGTTAAGTGGTGTCCGTATAAAATAAGTAAGAACTACTAAATATTCCTCAAGAAAGGCTTTTAATGATTTTCAACTATAATAACAGCATAAACAAAACAAGAAAAGGAAAACCAAAGACCAGCACTGAATAAGAATTAATACAAAAGGCAGATTATATTGAAGACAAGTGCAAATAGATGTAATATTGCGGACCATTTGCGAGTTTCTGAACAGTGACTCTGCATATGCTGGTGCTGGCAGCTCATAATAAAAGCCCCGAAGACAAGCATAAGTAAAGCTAGCATTCACCAGTTTTATATTTTTGGTGACAAATTATTTCAAAGGCAGCATAAAGCTGATGAACGACAGCACTACATGCATCCGCTCAGACTACTTAAAAGACAAGCACAAATACATGCAAAGCTATTATGCATCAGCCACCTACTATTGATTTTATGCTACAGTATCGATAGAACTAAGATCAATTCGGCTCGAGCGACCAGACTTCTTTTACTCCATAGACTTACCCTGCATTCATCCGAAAATACATTACCCTTCAGTCAGCCACTTTCCACACTGGCCAGGTACAGATAGTCGAGACGTGCACGTACCTTTGGTTCAGGGGGTGTGGGTCAGGTTTACCGAAAACACACACACACAGTCCCGTGCCTTTGTTTTTTTCATCTGGTTTGATGGCCGTGTTTTAGAACAGACCAACCAATCAGGGTGGGCCACATTGTTTATGTGGTTGCCCTCGTTGTATAATTGATGCGTATTTAATTTTTATGTCCAATTGTTAGTGGTTCGTATAATTTAAGCCTATTTATTTTCTGAGGCCAATTAGATCTTTGGGGTTTGGGGTTGATAAGTACATAGGAGTCAGCATAAATTGTTATCTGGTTGCAGCACGTCCTGACCACAAGCCACAAGCTTAAGCTTTACTTTTGCAAGGCTTGCATTTTGAAGTATACGGAAGTTTGAGGCCTAACAGTTGCAATACTTCTATTTAGTTCAAGCTTGACAAGACAGCTGTTCAATTTATTCACAATGTGATTCCAATTTTCAGCCATCTCTAGCACGTGTTCTCCTAAGTACAATAATTAATTCTATGCTAAACATAAAGGAAGAGATGACAAATACCCTGTTTGCTTCACTTCTTGTGTTTATTTTTTCCTTAGATTAAATGCTTCTTTTGCTTTGTTTTCAGTCCTCCTGCAATGATTATTTTTCTGGCATAGTACTTATACCATAAACAAAAATACATTTCTCATGAATTGCATACAATACATTATCTCCTGCACCATTCCATGTGAGCCCCTTGTTCACTGCTCTGTACGTCTTGCGAAAGATGTATCTTATACTGAGGTGCTTGCCGGTACAAAAATGTGTTTATGTTCCTGCTGTCTTGAAATGCAGGTTTAAAATATGTAAATTTAAAATTATTTCAGTCAAAACTTCCAGGTTCAAAATTAAGCAAACCATGATTAATATTATCAAAACTAATTCACATTTTTGCACCATGGCATCAGCTTGTCTGATGTTTCAGTTCATTAGCATTGTCTTGAAAAATGTGGATCACATTGCTATGCTAATCAAGGGAAATCAAGCCATTCTGAGAGAGCTAGTCCTTCAAAGACATATAATGCTGACCATAAGAGAGGGATTTAATATGAAGGTATTTTGAGCCTATCGGTCTTTTTGCCTTATGCTAAAGCTAAATATGCCCTACTCAGTATATCAAAAAACACAGAAAATAACACATCATGATAGCAGTAACTGTACACGTTACATGGACCTGTATATAATCTCTGTTTATGGACAGGGATTTTAATTTCCTGCATGATTCTTGACAGGCTGCATAATTTACATAAAGACATTCAGGGGCAAGTCCACTACCCAGTGCTGAGGTCAACTATCTTGGCTGTGTTCTGGGCAAATATGAGGGAGGAAGGCTGGGATGGATCCTTCTCTTCCCACCGAGGCTTTTGAGTGAATATAGCAGTGCTCCTCAGAGGCTATTCAAGCCTTATTGCCAGACTAGCCTTAGTTGCTTTAGCCCTCCTCCCTCTCCAAGTGGAAAACACTGGAAGATTTGTCCCTTCAACTGCTCATGTGCTGCGGAATACAGGGAACCTCCACAGACCAAGCCTAAACACCATGCAGGGATTCACTTTCACTCCTGCATACAGCTTTCCTATGTCTCTTTCCCTCTACCTTGCACAGCAGAACCACTCCATTTCTGCTGCATGAGAGCTCTCTACACCTGTGGCAGAGTGGACAAGATTAGCTCTTCAGTCCAGATCCTTCACACATCAAATATGAAATACCAGAAAGAATGATGGTGTCTACTAATGCAATTGTCTTAAATCATAATCACATTTTGTAAATTCATTTAATTTCTGTTGCTCTAGAAGGTCACAAACTGTATCAAGACTATAGCAAGATTGACTATCACAAATCCAAAACACTGTAGGGATGATAGAAACAAAACTAAAACTTTAAATTTATTTAAAAGGTCTAAGCATTGAGGCACTGTAACAACCAAGTGCATCAGAAGGCCCCAGGTAGGTCTAATGGTTATCCTAATCATATCCTGTAAAGATACTGACAACGGATGTAGTACCATTTCTGAGGGAGGATTTAACAGCATAGCTGCTCTGTGTATCCATTCTTAGGTCAGAGCCAGCCCTATGTGTTGTGCATCCTGGAGTATGATGTATGGGACCAAAGTAGACTTCCATAACTTGACTATCTGGGTGCAGTGTGGGAAAGTTTTGTAACTGGTCAACTTAGAGGCAGGAGGCAGTTTTATTTTCTTCAGAGGACAGGGAGAAAACAAAACTTATACCCCATTGACTCTTATGTCTTCCATAGGTATGATCAGGACTCTGTGGCATACTGGGACACATTTTGCAGCAACAATCCATAAATGTCATGGCAATATTAACTTTTTGTATTGTCATGATCTACCCTGCATTTCTATCATGATTACTTTTGAGACTGGGTTTTTTTCCCTATTCTCTCTGGGGCATTAGCTCTTGCAATCCTGTCCAGGAAGGCTGGCTCAGAACCTCCTTTTCACAACATGTACAAGGCAAGTGGGGATCTGGTAGCAGGTTTCAATGGTTCATCTCCTTGATTCCCTGGACTCTTGTCTGCTCCACAGTTCTCCAGGCAACTCAGCTGGCAAGCTGCACATATGCCTCCTTACACGTTAGCGGACAAGCTGGACTCTGACTCTGGCTCCCGCACCCCCTGGTGCCCAATTCAATGAAACAGTGCAGGGAGCACACATTGTAATCCAGTTAACTCCCCTAGTGAGGAAATCTGAAGAGTATTAGGCAGCTATACACAGATCCCAATATGATATGGTGCATGGCTGTGTCAAATTTCATGGCAAAAATATTACTTCTCTGGTATCCTAGAAAAAAGCCAAATTCTGCTACCACAGAACTGCAGTCTATGAGGCTCTGCTTGTGAAGAATGGGGCACTTCACACCAGTAAGAGCTAGTGCAGTCACAGGTGGACATCACTATTGGTTTACACTCTCTTCACATCTTAAGGCTCTCTATAATTATGAAGGTTAGGAAAATATTGTTTAAAAAATTGAAAGTTCGTATTCTGGAGCATAAATCTGGGGGATGAGTGAATTCCATTCTCTAGCTACAGAATACACTGGCCTCTGAATATAGTACAGTTAATAGACACAAATGTACTTGGTATGAGTATGCTGCATCACTATTAACATCTCCACTGTGTGTCTATTGACCTTTTTTTCCCTTTTCTCTTCTTACATTCGACTTCTTTCTTGTATTTTTCTGCATCTATTCCTCAGACTCTTTCAGTGTCTATGTTTCCCAACAGACTAAATTAATTTTCTGTCTTCCATAATTTTTCAGTTTTTTATACTCTAAATGTTGTTCTCTCCTCTTTCTTCAAGACACAACTGGCTCTTGTTATCTATCTTTTTTCTTTCAGAGTGTTCTCGATAGATTCACCTCCCCATATTTAATCTTAAATCTCTCTTCTGGAAAACCTCTTATGTGTCATAATCTCTCCCATATAGCCATTTTTACCTAACAGTCTTACCACTAATAAACCCACTCTCCCCATTGTCTTGTCTCTCTTCCCCACTCCAATCCTTTCTGCTGCTCCTCTCAGCTCCCATTGGCAAAGCAGCTGGTCTCATCCTTCTCTTTGTACCCCCAGGTATAAGATTCCCTGGTAAACTGGGTATTTTTCAAGCTGGATGACCATGCCCAGATGGAGATATTGGGTGAAATCCTCCCCTACTGAAGTCAATGAGAATTTTTCAGATTCAACTATGGGCTCCTGGAGCACTGAGGCTTCTCTTCCAACAAAGTCTAGGGTCCTATAATAATTCACATTCTGCACATCCCTAAGGCAGACCACAGAAAACACCTTTTACTACTCATTGATGACTATCCTGAGAAAAACAACCACTCTACTGCAAACACCAAAACAGGGCTAAGTGAAAGGTATTAAACCCTGCTCCAGGATTCCTCTGAAAAATTATTATTTTCCTCCAAAGTTCCTCCCTCCCTCCAGTCAAAGCAATTTAAATCACACACAAGCAATATCATTCTCATTCCTGCTCTTCTCCCTTGTACCACTAGACACCAATGAAATTAATAATACAAACACTTTGTTTACACTAATTTCAGTTGTGGGAATGGAGTGCTTTCCAAATCACACACTTGTGGTATCGTTCAATCAAAACCAACTTATTATTACAGAGTACATAAAGAAGAAAGGCCAAACAAGAAGGACACGCTTACACAGAATGATATGTCCTCTTGTACTGAAATGAATTCAATTTGTGGGATGCTTAAAACAAAACACTGTATTATAGTATCAGAAATACATTTATTTATGAAGTGTGTAACATAAAGCATACTCTCCCCTCCCCCCCTTTCAGTAGAAAATCTAATGCAAATTTAGTATCTCTGCTAAAGAAGAAGAGACAATTTGCTTATGAGGGCAGACGTGATGTGATGGGAAGCTTGGAAGAAAAAATCAAGAGCGGTTTTTTTGCTCTCTTATTGACACTGCTTGAGTGTCGAAGAAAGGTTTCGACAAATGAAGCTCCCGGGGGTGGCAGGGGGAGGATTGTATAACCTTAGTAAGCTGCTGGCGGACAGAAAAACACTCTTTAACAATTGTATGGAGCTTCACCAGATGCTGACACATGAGGAATGTTGGGACGTAAATGATAAAGACCTCTATGTCAAATTGGATAATATCCATCACATTTTACAACATGGGAAGTGCTCTCCACTCCAAGTTCTCCAATTCATTCATGATGCAGAGCTGAAGGACACTTTTCCTAATGTGTGGATAGCTTTGAGGATTATGCTCACACTGCCAGGCACAATTGCAAGTGGTGACTGCAGCTTTTTGAAGCTCAGGCTCATTAAAACATTTCTTTGATCAACGATGGCTGATGAGAGACTGGCATTGCTTGCTTTATTGCTTGGAAATGCCATTGGCCAGTCTTTGGATCTTTCTGATGCTCTGCTTCAGTTCACGAGGGGAAAGGCAAGAAAAGGGACAACATTCTGTGTTAAATAGTGTTACAGAGAACCCCAAGTTTTTACTGTAACACTATTTAATACTGGTCCACCCAATGTTGGTGCACAGTTCAATGTATTGATGTCAGTATATTTAAGTTATTCTTAAAATTAAAAAAGTTTCTAAAAGCTTAGAGGAAACAAAAAAAATATTTGCTTATATATGACATGAATAAATACAGATTTATAGATCCTAGTATGCAAATATATCGTCTTATATGACAGGGATAAATAATGAATGAAAATTGTGCAAATGGGCTACTAATGCAATAAAAATTAAGCCATTCAAAAATGTAACGGGGGGGCACCATTTGGCCTAAGGCCAACCCTGCAATTGCAGCTGGGGTCAAAGACTACCATAGCCCCTGCCTGTATATAGTCTCATGAGTCCAACACCTTGTCAGAGCACACTGAGCACTTCCCAGAGTGATCCCCAATGTCTATGGCACTTGTCTATGATCGGCTGTTGGTTCTCTGTCCCCAAGATTTCTCTTCAGGCTCTGCTAGGTACATCTATACTAAAAAAGAAAAAATACACACCCTGACTCAGACTCACAAGGCTCACACTATAGGGCTAAAAATAGCATTCTTCATGCTGGAGTTTGGGTTCTGAGATCCATGCCTCTGATCAGGTTTAAGATCCCAGGCTCCAGACCAAGTGGGGATGTCTACACTGCTATTTTTAGACCCATAGTGCTAGCTCTTCAAACTCAAGTCAGTTGCCTGACTTTGAGACTCACTGCAGAGGGTTTATTTTTTTCCATACTTTCTCTGCTCAGATCTTTGGATGCAGGGCCTCTGCCCAGGCTATGCTGCACCCCCACAAATTCTGAACTGATCTGAATTTGACAACAATGGCTGCCACTCCCACACTGCTCTGCAAATCGCTTACTGGCCACATGCAGCCTGCTCCCCTGCTTGGCTTCCTGTTTGCCATGTCCTTGATCAACATCTGTCCCTATAGTCAACTTCCCTTTTATGCTCTCAGTTTGCCATTGCTTTCCCCCACAGAAAGGTTATGCATAGTCCAGGGTCTTTCACAGATAATCTATCCTCTCCCCCTACTAGCCAGGGGAGTGGAGTGTGCCCATGTATCCACCCGAAAGGGTCATAGGTCAACAGGAAGAGAGTTGAAGGGAAATTGTTTTCTTTTTAATAAAGTTGCATCAGTTTAATTTAGGCTACTTCCACACTCCAAGTTAGGGGTGTGATTCCAAGCTCCGCTCAGGTTTCAGAGTAGCAGCCGTGTTCGTCTGTATCCGCAAAAAGAAAAGGAGGACTTGTGGCACCTTAGAGACTAACCAATTTATTTGAGCATAAGCTTCTGTGAGCTGCAGCCCACTTCATCGGATGCATGCCGTGGAAAGTGTAGAAGATCCTTTTATACACACACAGCTCCGCTCAGCGAGAGCTAGCACAAAAATGAATAGTAGTGTAGCTGCAGTAGCAAAGGTGGCGGTGACTTGGCTTAGCTGAGCCAAGTAGAAACTCACCTAAACCACATAGATACTTACTCATCACTAGGGCCCTACCAAATTCACAGTCCATTTTGGTCAATTTCACAGTCATAGGATTTTTAAAATTGTCAGATATTTAAATCTGAAATTTCACACTGCTGAAACTGTGGGGGTCCTGACCGAAAAGTCATTTGGGGGCAGTTGTGAGGCTATTGTAGGGGGCCGCAATAATGTCACCCTTACTTCTGCATGGCTGCTAGTGGTGGCAGCCCTGCCTTCAGAGCTGGACAGCCAGAGAGCTCTGAAGGCAGGGCTGCCACCAGCAGAATCGCAGAATTGAGGGTGACATGGTATGGGGAGGTCATCACTTTTGGGGTGGGGAGGCAGGGCCAGCCTTACAGGTGAGCAACCACCAAGGGTGCCATGGTCAAGATGAGCACCATGGTCACCTCCCTCTCACGCACACACAGAGCCAGCCCAAGGCCCTTTTAACTCCCTTTAATGCCCAAGCGCTGGGCCTGGAGCCAGGGAGGGGCAGGGATGGGGGAACCCCTGCCCAGGGCTCCACCCATGCACCAAGCTCCATTCTCCCACCTCTGGCTTAGGGAAGCTGCTGCTGGCAGCAGCTCAGAAGTATGGGTGGCAATACCATACCATGCCACCTTCACTTCTGCACTGCTGCTGGCAGTGGCTCTGACTTCAGAGCTGGGCTCAGGGCCAGCAGCTACCACCCTCCAGCTGCCCAGCTCTAAAGGCAGCGCCGCCATCATCAGCAGTGCAGACGTAAGGGTGCCAATCCTGCAACCCCCTACATTAGCCAGATTTCATGGTTTCAACCAGATTTCATGCGGGAGACTAGATTTTGCAGTCTGTGATGTGTTTTTCATCAAAGCTGACCCATGCTGTCACTGCCTGTGCTACCATGGCTACACTATTTATACTCATGCTAGCTCTCATGAAGAGCTGATTGGTTTAACTTGCATCCGTAAATTACCAAATTAAACTAAACTGAATAGGCTAATAGAGTTTGAACCACTTTCAGAATATCAATTTAAAATTGACCAAGTCAAACTGGTGCAACTTTTCTAGTGCAGGCTAGAGTTAGGAATCATGATATTTGTTCTATACTTTTATATTGGTGGGTTTGTTTCTGAGTAAAGGTACTGTTTTCACCAGGTTTTTAAAACAATCAAATTAGGACTCTTTCTGGTCTCCTCTGAAAGAGTGTTTCAGAGTCTAGAATGCAACACTGAGAATGTTATATGGCAGCCCTCAGAAATGTCAACTTGGGTACTAGCACATGCAAATCTTCAGTAGGCTTCTTGGCGGGTTGCAGATGGAGAGGTGGTCTCTGAGCAGCCTATTTAAAGATCACTGAGAACTTTAAAGATAAAAATCAGGAAATGAATTGGATCCAAAAGCAAACAGGAAGTTAATGGAGAATACAATAGGATCAGAGGGGCTAGTTCTGGTCAAAAGGCAGACTATCACCTATTGTACAAGTTTGAAGTTTCTGTTTAGCCCCATAGAACAGGTAAGAATAGTGCAGTATGGAGATGGTAAAATGTAGATTATCGTTGGTCCTAAGAACCTCTGAAAATTGAGCAAAAGATGTCTCAAGAAGAACATCCAAAAATAAAGCATAATAAGGAATGTGACTATTGGGAATTTGGCTTCTAATGATTAATATCCCTGAGAGTTTTGAATATGTTTGTTAAGCACCCTATCTGCTTAAAGGTTTCAGAGTAACAGCCGTGTTAGTCTGTATTCGCAAAAAGAAAAGGAGTACTTGTGGCACCTTAGAGACTAACCAATTTATCTGAGCATAAGCTTTTGTGAGCTACAGCTCACTTCATCGGATGCATACCGTGGAAACTGCAGCAGACTTTATATACACACAGAAAGGAAGATGATGTCTGTCTGTATCTGTACAAGTTTTTTTAACACGGCTGTTACTCTGAAACCTGTCATTATGCAAGGCACTGCATTTAGCCGTATGGAGTGGAAATCTATCAACTGCATGAAAAAACTTGTACAGATACAGACAGACATCATCTTCCTTTCTGTGTGTATATAAAGTCTGCTGCAGTTTCCACGGTATGCATCTGATGAAGTGAGCTGTAGCTCACGAAAGCTCATGCTCAAATAAATTGGTTAGTCTCTAAGGTGCCACAAGTACTCCTTTTCTTTTTGCGAATACAGACTAACACGGCTGTTACTCTGTAAACTTTTAAACTATAAACCATCACCTTATTTCTTTCGTATATGCTTAATTGTTAACTTATGCATCTTAATGTTATGGTCTACTGCTGTGGCCCCATTTCTTACCAATTTAGTTAATTTTATTTCAGTTCTTTCCCTATTTTCAGTTAATGGGGGCCGGGCAATATTTCAGGGCTTAAGAAACAAAATAGATCAGCTCAAAATTATTTCATCTCAATGCTTAAATTTAAACATGTGAAGAGTCCCATGTTTAATTGGCATTTTGCTCTATCAGGGCTTTTGGGTACAGCAATCATTGCTGAGCCATTGATAGTCCATATCTTCCAATATTTGTATTCATCACAAGAGAGCAAGAGGAAATATTAAAGGACAAAAGTGAAGGGGGAATAAACAAAAGGTAGACACAGTGAATCATATTTTTTCACCTTTCCTGGTTAAAATACCAACTTACACATGCTATTCTAAAGAAAGAAATGATATGTTTGGAGCCGAGATCTACACTTATAGCTCCAATTTCTTCTCCTAAATTGGTCCTGTGGAGTCCTATAGCACTCGGAAGCCCAAGAAGAGCATACAAGTGAAGAATGGTACAAAGGGGCCAGTGACTCCCATACTAGCAGATTATCTCATGAAGATCTCTTATTTACCAATATGTTGTCTGAGTTGCTAAGTCCAGACCATGATCTGGAAGATTGGCACTGCTAGCCTTCTCCCTCCCAAAGCTACACCAACTTCCCCTTCAGCACAGGACAGAAGAGTTGTTGTTGTTTTTCCCGATGCCTAACCAATGACTCCTGCTTCCAGCAGTATCACAAACTTGTAAGAAGGATTTTTCATCTGTAGTTAGGGTGCAGAGCATACAAAATATTGTTGTTTATCACTACACATAATTTATGGCCTTTTAGATAGTTTTCAATTCCCATTATTCAAAGTTTTATAACCATTTTTTTCTAGCTAAGATTTATGCAGACACATTATGAAATTCTTTATTAAAATACTCATTAATTACATCTATTCCTCTCTCAATAAATTTGGAATTTAAAAAATCATTTGTTTGTGTTTATCTGTGTATATATATATATATATATATATATATTAACTTTTTATAAGTTCTTACTGCCTATTGTTCATGATTTCATTGACCTCTAGAATAGTTCGTGATTTTATCTTAATATTTCTTCCATTATTTTACTTTGGAAATAAGTTAGAATTATTGAATGATAATTACAAGGATTATTTTTCTTTTCTTCATTGAAAATCAGTATTAAATTTGCTTTTCTCCAGTTAGGAATGTAATCAATCATAGACAGGATCAGCGCATCAGGCCACCTAGTTCACTATCCTATCTCTGACACTGGCCACATGCTCCAGAGAAAGGCAGAAGAAATCCCATAATTGATTATTGTGTACCAACCTTCCCATAGGATAATTTATTCCTAAACTCCATAAGTTAGTGGCTACCTTATTTTCAGAAACAAGATGCTTTTCTCCAGTCTTTAAAAAAATATCTACTGTAACTTTGAATGTTTTCATTATTATATAATCTTTTCACAAATCTTGTTGCTCAGGTGCTTAGCTCCAAAATATCTTACAGGAATGAGTTCCACAGAATTACTGTGTTGTGTTTAAAAAGGTATGTCCTTCCACTAATTTTAAATGTTTTGCTTATCACTTTAATTGAATGTCCCCAGTTATCATATTATGTGAACGTGCATACAGAAATACCCAGCTCACCTTCTTTATGCCATCCATTTTGTAGTATACGTTCATCATGTACCTTCTTATTATTTTTCCCTGTACTAAAGAGTCCCATCATTTTTCAGATAGAAATCACTGCATGCTTCCAATATTTTTGTCACCTGTATCTGGATCCCTTCTGTTCCATTTTGAGATATGGAGACTAGAAATGAATATCATATTCCAGAATAGGGCATAATAATGATTTATATAATATAATTATAACAATTACAGTATTTTTTCTATTTCTTTCTTTATGCGATTTAATGTTTTTAGTTTTTAAGACCATCACTGTACATTGAACAGAGGTTTTCACTCAGCTTTCCACAATGATGTTAAGATCTTTCTTCTGAGTGTTTACAGTTACTATAGAACCCAGAAATGTTTATGGGTAATTCAAATTATTTATTCCTTTGTATTATTTTGTATTCATCAACAACTGAATTTCATCTGCCATCTTACCACCTATTGACCTAGCTAAGTAAGGTTCCTCTGAAGTTGTTTTCACTCTTCACTAGGCTTGACTAATCTAAACAATTTTGCATCCTCTCAAAATGTGCCACATCACTCTTCTCCCTCTTTTTAGATAATTAATAAATATGTTAAAAACCAGTCAGGGTAGTACAGAATATTTCTTGCCTTATGACTACTTAGCTTCCTTTAATTATTTTCTTTCTTGTGAGGCACTCTGTCAAAGGATTTTTGAAAGTCCAAATAAATCCTATCACCCTGATTGCCCTCATTCATAATTTTGTCGACACACTCAACTAACTTTAGTAGATTAGAGGAGTGATTTTCTTTTTCAGAAGCATGTTGGTTTGTCCATATCCTATGACAATCATTCATGTGTTTTATAACTTTATTTCAAATTACTGCTTCAATTGATTTACCTGGTAGTGAAGTGAGTATGAATACCAAAGGAGTTACTCAGCTACTACTATTTTACATGTGTAAGGGTTGCAGATTTGTTTCTCCTTAGTCCTGAACTAAATTTTCCCTGATGCAATTTTAAATCCCTTCATATTCCACTTAAACCCCTTTGGCTAGCATTAAGTCATGTTATTTTTTTTGTTTTCTTTCATTTTATCTGAGAGCTTTACCTGACTGAATATTCTTGTTGGGTGCATCCTCTCCTTGCACTTGTATAGTCAGATCCTTCTGCAGGCAGGAAGACCAATTCTTATTTCTTGAAATCTTCTTTTTAAAGAGGAACTGTAACATGTTGTTCATATTTAGAGAGTGTCTTTTGGGATGCGTCTTAAATTTTAAAATCTACAAGATAAGGCATCCATCTACTTCTGTGTTTGAACACCACCTTTCACAATGGGATCCTAATTGTGACTGACATTATTCCAGTATAAGTTAACAAACCATAATATAATATAATTAATATACAACTAATAAAATAGTTTAATCATTCTTACTTTCCATTCCTTAATTTACTGAAACTTTTTAGGGAGTTACAATTGAATTATATGCATTTCAAGAAACATGGTATATCTGGGTGCAGGGCAAGGGTTACACCTTTCACTCTTCTCCAACATTTCAGAAGCAATTTAACCCTGCTAGAACAATCCCTATTCCTTTAATCCATTGTGTCTGACAAGTCTGTGATCTGTGGAAATTTGCTGACTTTTTTGTCCTTCATGGTTAATCTCCTGGAACAAAATTCTCAATTATAAAATCTGACTTTAAGTGTAAAAAATCACTATTTTTAAGACAATGGTCAGAAATAATATTGAATTTTACTTCTTCTGTAGTAGTAATGCCAACTGGAAGGCTGCCAAGATGAAAGGAAAGAAAATCAAAAGCTAATCATTTAAATCTAGTAAGATTGATAGGCTTATTTGTCAATTATTAATTATTATTATTATTTTATTTTACAGGTGAACTGGTTACATAGTTTTTTTTTTTTTTTTGTCCCCAAAGACTCTTTAGCATTGTGCTTTTTCACTATGGAATAATTGCTGGATTGCATTACAAAATGTCTCCAAAATGTTTTCCTTCTTCTTACCTCCCTGCTTATTTATTCACTTAGACAGCTGATTGCAGGGTTAATAATAATTATCTCTCTATTTTAAGTAGCACACAGAACTTCCTGCTAGATTTTTCAAGCACACACAAATATATTTCTTTGCTTATTGCTGCCTTCCGGTATCCTGTTTTTTATTCCTACTGATGTAAGTGCATTGCAATTGCTGCCTAACTGTTTTCATCCAAGAATATAAGTCTAGTCTTCTTAAATGAATGACAATATGCACACTTAATGCGTTAATTTATGAGCAAAAGCCATATGCCACAGTACTAGAAATAACTTACATCTGTAGTTTCCCAGGCAAGATTTTTGCTACAGAACTGACATTAGTCAGTTCAGAGACATTAAATGCCATTTAGTTACAAGCTAATGCTGCACCATCCAGGGGAACACTGAGACTGAGGATGTATCTACACTACAACATAAGCTTGTGCTTGAGCTCGGGCTCAAGCCTACCCACTTCCCCTTCTGTCTACACTGCAATTGCACTAACCTAGGGCTCAGACACAGGTCCCAGGACCCTCCAGGGCTGGAAGGTCTGAGCTCAAGTTAAGCCAAAATCCAGGGTACAAGCCCTATAGCTTTTCAGTGTAGATGTCGCCCTGCTTGACTTGGGTCCTAGGAGGTATCCCACAATTACACTGGACAACTTCCTTAGTTCTCTCTGTCCAAAAAATCTGCATTCCACTTTATTGAAAATGGAAGCCACACTCCCTTTGCTAACAGCAGTAACTTAAGTCAGCATTAATCCATTCTCTTCTGGTCACTGATCTGCAAGCACATGATCAGAGAAGCTCCTGGGTTTGCAATGGAGAGCAAACTGATCAAGCTTTTTGTAAAGAGAGCTGCTTCAGACTTCCTGTAATGTGCCGGGCTGGCAGGAAAATTGCCCCACAGTGTACCATGGTCCTATGGCTAGAGTGGTCACATTTTGGTTGGGGGTGTGCTAGAGATTCTGTGAAATGGTTACTTTGACTCACACATGTACACTGCAGTATGGACACCAGAAGCCTAGGTTTGAGCACAGGTTAGAAAAGTCTTAAGGTAAGGTTAAAATACAATGTAGATGCTCAAGTCCAGGGTTCCCTAACATGGGTTAGCTAACTCAAGTGCCACTAACCCTCGGCTTACATTGCAGTGTAGACATACCCTAAGAGGCATCTGCCTTGGGGAAACAGACTTTCTCACTGCATGGGAGAAAGGTGCTCTATTTTGAGTAATGTAGCCTTCTACACTTTTTGCACTTTCTGTGGGCCAGTGCAGAGAGTGAAAAGGACAAGGCCATTACCACACTTCTTCCCTACCTTTTGTAATTCCCATTGGGGTACCATACACCTCTGGTGAAACAATCCCTATGCTCACCTGAGTTTAGGACTGCAATTCTACCTTAGCTTTCCTTATGGTAAAAGCCATGCAAGGGAGAGAGGGAATGGCTCCCTGCACCCTCCCCATCCACCCACTGCACACCTGCATAAAAGCAAAGCAGAATGTGTGTCTAAACTAACTGAAAGTTTATCGCATCAGACTCAGGACTAACTGCTATGCAAGTCCCCCTGCCAATAATTCATCTGGATTCCACACTGAACACTTTGGGTTCCCTTAAAGGAATAACAACATTTACTGTTGGTTTTTTTTGTTGTTGTTTTGAATTTAATGTGCAGAAAATATGGAAGAGGCAAGGTGCAACTAATCAAACCAAATCATCTGTTACAAATTACATCCTTAGGAATTCAGCAATCAAGATCACTTTTAAATTACTGCTGAAAATTAGCAGTACCAAGACTTTCATTATGCATACCTAACAAATGTTTAAGTGGAAATGTATTCAAATGAAAATGTTAGGTAACATCTTTTGGTGGTAGCAAATGTATGCATTGAAAATATAAAGAGAAAGAAAAGAAGTCTTTGTTTAAACAATAGGTGCTTCAATAAAGGATGCAGTGTTTGACAGCTACTCAAGTCAACTGAAAATTAAAATAGAGCCAAGCAGACTAGAAAAGAAAGTTCTGCATGCAGATAACTGGAAGAGTTACAAAGAAAATGAACTTGGGGCTTCTGGTTGTGAAAAGCATAGGACTGATTTAATTGTTGGGATTATAATGTATATATGTGTTTGATATCTGGAGGAGGCTGACAACTGTGCCCTGGCAATTCTTCCTTCCAGCTGACTGCTCCACATAATAGCTTAACAGGCCATCCTGCAGAGACAACTCCATGCCCTCCTTTCATCTCAAAAAATTACTTAAAAAAATAAAGCAATACCAGAGGGAGAAAGCTAGTGAAATCTTTGACAGCAAAGACTGTCTGCTTTTAAGGCATGCAGATAAGGTAATTTCAGGATGCACAGCAAATAGCAAGCAAACAAAAAGATTGTTTGTTCCCAGGTTTTGAGGTCCCAGGATAAAAGTAAAAGAACATTTCAATTTGGGAATAATAAAATAACAAACGAATAATAGTGAACATAATGTTTCTCTCAACTACTTTCTTTGGAAGATCAACCAACTACTTAATAGCTGCACTAGCTACAACAAAAGACTGCAACAAACAACAATGCCTTCCCAGTGTTGTTCTCTCACTGAATAGAGATGCGTCAAGAAAGCTTGAAAAAGCATTTAGGAAGTCTTGACAAGGTTCTCTGTTTCAGAATAAAGCTGGCAGAAACAAGCAAATTGTTGTGGTACAGTAGCTTTGCACTTTCTGCTAAAAGCAGCCTATCAAGGGATACAAGGACAATGTCAATAACACAAGTGAAAGCTCCAGCTGTGAATCAAAACAGTCAAGTTCTTCCTACGCATTATGATTGTTTTTTAAATGGAAAAGTTGCGCTTCTAAGGCTATGTCTACACTGGCAATTGAACTAAAACACTTTTGTCTTTCAGAGGTGTTAACCCCCTCATCACCCGAAAGACAAAAGTTTTGCTGTGACAAGTGCCAGTGTGAACAGCACGTTGTCGGCAAGAGTACTTTTAGCAGCACGGCTGTGGCGAAACAGTCACGTCGCTAAAAGCTGTGTAGTGTAGACATAGCCTCACATTGGTCTACAACAACATTTAGTTTGCAGCAAACTGGAGTGTGAATTTACATTACAGTACATCTGGACATTGCTCACCCCCTGTTCATTATTGTGCTTTGAAAAAGTTCTATATCAAAGCAAACTCTTAATGCGCACCAGCACAGTGGTCATTTTTAATATCCTTCCCATTCAGCAAACCCTCTTCAGTATGTTTTACCAGAAATATTAAATTAAAGACTAGAAGTGAAGTCATGGCCCCATTGAGGTCTATGGGAGTTTTGCCATGATTTCAATTGACTGAGGATTTCACCACATGGGGGGCTGAAATGAGGCCAAAAATGTGGTTGGGAGGATGGATGATGTGAGAAATTCAATGTCATGCATAGTGTTTAAACTGATCTGTGGTGCAGGGGGCCAACCATTTAATCCTTACATAGGAGCTGCATGACAATATGTACCATGGAAAGGGAGCCTGATTATCATTTACACTAAAGCCACTTTACGCCCTTCTGACTTGGTAAAGGAGCCTTAAAATGGACATCCCACAACTTGCTGCCTCAGATCTGGGTTGGCTTTGATATGTTCTGGGAATCTGCATCATGTTGAGCTTTCCTCTGAATAGGTCAGACTGTCAAAAAGCGAAGATCTACTACCTGCAGGGGTTTGCAGAGCTCTGAAGGCCGTATACTGAAGGCCATGGTTTGCTGGGTTGAGTCATTAGTGACGTTAAAGGCACTTATGATTTTTTTTTCCTTGTTAATCAGCAGAATGTAGCATAAAAGTGAAAGTGCAGAATGTCCTACGTTTAAAGCTAAAACAATATTTATTGATAAACATTTCCGTGCAATGTAAAAGCTTGTCAGAAATAAAGATTTGCTGCTAATAATGGGTGAAATCCATTCCATCTTTCTAAAGCCCAAGTAACTCAGTGCACGATAGGGGACTTTATGCTACGTTCTGCGGATTAACAATTCAGAAAAAAAAAATCATAGGTGCCTTTAAAGTCATTCATGACTCAATCCAGCAAACCCCAGCAGGTAGTAGATCTTGGCTCTGTGACAGTCTGACCTATTCAGAGGAAAGCTCAACATGATGCAGAAGCCCCCCAAAAATCAAAAACAACCCAGATCTGAGGCAGCAAGTTGTGGGATGGACTCATTTACTAAGCAACTCACTGTAGCTTTGAGGCTTGCTCTGTATTTCATGCTGCATCTTTTGTTGTGACAGATTCTACCTGTCTGAAGGCACAGAGCTGAACAGTTGGTTACTGGGTCGTGAGGAAGCATGACTGCAGCTCTTGTTTATTGTGTTAACAATAAAGGCTCAGTTTCTGTGTTAACAATAAAGGTTATCTTGATCTCAAGTGACTGGAGAATTCTTAACATAACATGGAGCTGCATGAAAAATTGAACATAGGATTCACCACCGCAGATCAGCACATTGGTCCATCATGTCTGCTGTCTTGCTTCCAGCACTAGCCATTCCTTGATGCTGCAGAGGAAAGAGTAAAACTCATATAATGCACTTGGTTAACTCTGCAGTGCTGGACATGGGGCAGAAATGCTTTTCTAACCTTGAGGTGGTGATTTTACACCCTGATGAAAGAGATTTGATTACTCCAGTTTAAGAACATTGTTGTTCACATATGCCCTCTTCTTGAGCACTCCGTTGCGATCTCAGGGAAGAGCGGCAAGCAGACCATCATTCAGTTTCCCCTCTTGGTTCCTCAATAAATTTAAAAAGAAAGAGACTAACAAATCCAACAACAGCAGCCCTCTTTAGGGTCTGGGTTTATTAACTTAAAGTTCAAAAATAAACACAAAAGTCTTCCCTCCAGCCTTAAGCTAAGCACAACCACCAAACTCCCCTGATGTCTTAGCATCATCCCTGTGTAAGTGGTCTACTCTCAGACCTATATAGCTGGGGAAACTCCCCTGGTCTCAGGGTCTTCCCTGTAGAAACCTCTTTCATTCTCTGTACTCTTTCTCATTTTCTGACTTGCCCACCTGTCCTGCAGCTTCCTTTTTAGTGCAACCAGCTCCTCCATACCCAGCTGGTCCTAATTAAACCCTATGCCTCATCCCAAGTGTGGCAGACAGGGCTAATTGTACAATGATGGACAATTCTAAACCTTAAAGGCCCAGGGCACCTATTTACAATTAATCATAATGTTATCCAGGTGATCACTAGAAAATGTTTCCTATCATCATACCACACCCCACTTCAAATCAGCAAGAGCATCAAACCACCAATGCAGAGCAGTTAGAAAACTGTGGATATTCCAGCTCTTAAAAATATATATTGGCTCTTTAGAGAGGTGTGTGTGTGTGTACGCGTGCGTGTGCGTGCACACACATATTAATAAAAAATAAGATGGTTGTAGAATATATGTGGTATATGTGTATCTCTGGGGAGTCCTGAGGAGAGGGAAGCATTCTGATTTCTGTGGCAGGGCAGTCACCCAGTTTAAATATCATTATGCCCATGCTTTTTTTAACCTCCACACCATAGATTCATAGATACTAAGGTCAGAAGGGACCATTATGATCATCTAGTCTGACCTCCTGCACAACGCAGACCACGGAATCTCACCCACCCATTCCAGCGAAAAACCTCTCACCTATGTCTGAGCTATTGAAGTCCTCAAATCATGTTTAAAGACTTCAAGGAGCAGATCTTCTCAAACAGTTGCCCATTATGAAGGAGCTGCTGGGTGGTGGGCCTACAGGTCTTTTGAACATCTTTCTTGGATTTCTCCCCAGAAAAAAACTCAAACATAGATTTAAAATGAGGGTTTGGATATTTAAAAAATAATGTTTTTTATTCTACCACTGGTGGTAGGTCTATGGCTAAAAATAGCAAATATTTGTGACTTTGGCATTTGAGTGGGTCAAAGGATGAATTCTGGCTATAAACAGCCTATGGAGAAGTCCCTTGTGGTATAAACTCAGCAGAGGTGGCTCCTATCACATCCACCCCACTCCCTACCTTGAAAAAGTTGGAGTGCACCACTGATCCACCATGGATGTGAAGTCCTGTATTGTAGTTACATAAGTTAGTGCGACCCCTGGTTTCTTTTGACTGATGCCATGGCCAGTCATCACTACCTCCTTACCCCACCTGCGTTGAGTAAGGCTAAGCTGCCAGGGGACAATTGAGCCTTGTAAGCTGGTGGTGTAAAAAAAGACTCTGAACACCAGTCCCACTAATTTCATCCTATCATAGAATGAATTTTAATGGTGACAAATTAAATGTTTTATTGGGATATTAATTTTTTAAAGCTGGTGACAAGTTAGTTTGGATGAAAAAAGTGGGAGTAAAATTTATTTTTTTAGCTGCTGTTACTATAATGTTACTAGATTTGGTCACAATATTGGTCAATAATTATTCAGCAAACGTAGTCCCTTTCTGTTTGTGCCTATTTCTGTGAATACCTTTGCTATTTGTAACTGTTTGGTGTACAACTACGAGAACAAATTTGAGAGTAAGGGGTGTGCTCAAACTGATTATTTTTTCATGTGTGATTACAAGGCAACCAATTTCCAGGGGAATGTTAGAAATATTGGAAATATTTATGAAGAGACTTGGTAACCATAGGACTCTAAAAGCTTATCTACAGGTAGAGTGATATAGGAATAGCTATTTTTGAATAACTCAAAGTGGGTTAAGCTAGAGTGCTAAACATGAACAAAGCACTCTTACTTCAGAATAAGAAGATGCACACATAGAAATATCTGTTCCTGACTAACTCCATGTTTAGACTAGCCCGAACAGTGCTGTAGCAACATTAAGTATATGTAGGCAAACCATAAACTTGCAATAATCAGGAGTCCCACTCTCCCCAAGATAATGAGATTGACTTAAAAACCATGATTTTCCATTCACTGCTTGTGAGAAGAGACTTTTCCAAAGGGATAGAAGTTTGAATGAAATTATTTTCTATTTAAAAAATTGTTAAATGAAAAAGAGAGATGGGGGGGGGCTGATGTTTATTAAGGGAAAGCAATTTTTATTGCACTTGTTGCTAAAGAGAAATGATGTGTTTCCTTGATAGGGGTTTGAGCTGAGATGTTTCTAATGTGATGAGAGCCGGCAAAAAAACGGGTTTGATTAATTTTATAGGGAGGTTAAATGCTAACTGAAACAGTTTCATAACAGAATTTAACCCAGAATTCCTTGCAACAGAAGTTGCTTCTTTTTCCAATGTTTTATTTGGTTGGGTTTTGAGTTAAACTTTGTGCAGCTCTGAGTTATATGCTACAGATAATTAGGGAATGTGCTCCAGAGGAAGATTTAGGCTACTGCCAGTTTGAGCTGGATTTTTTTTAAGGTTACAAGACATCCCCAGGAAGCATTCAGGGAATTCAGGGAAGAGCTTTATACACAAGGAATTAACTATTATCTATCTAAGAAACATTAGGCTGGTCATATAAAATCATTTATTTTGCACAGTTCCACACAGCCCAGTACTGGGATTCAGTCCATCACTTTACTCAGAGAGCAGAGGATTCAATTAAAAAGGGATAACTAATGGACTATAGCTGCCACTCTGGGGTCATTATTGCCAGTGCATTCTGTTGGTCTTTACCAGATGAAGCTATATTTTCCTAGATTTTCTGTTAACCCATAAATGATCCGGGGGGGCGGGGGGATAATACAATTTTATATGATGATTCCTTTTACAGGAAATACATTTCTTGGTATTTTCTCTTAAGTTACATATCTGGGTTGATTAAATCTTTCAGGGGAATGAACAGATGCTGCAGGTATGCTGTCAACAGAGAGGGGTAGGTTGAAAGATATACAAGGGAGGTCAACTAATGCAATAAGGAGGGCGGTGTAAGTGGATGAATGGATAGGGAGTGAAGAGCATGAAGAGTGTGCACAGAATAGATTCATTTGTCTTAGGAGGAATGCAACTGACTTTTTTTTCCCAAAAATTCGAAGTTCTCATAGCAACCACCACTCAGCCATGTTTCACAAAAATGTTGAGATCTAGAAAAAATCTGAAAAAATCTTGTCATGAAGTGGCAGTAGCTGCTCCTTACTTGAGGTGGCAGATAGTTTCCTATTATAAACAAAAACAAAAAACAAAACAAACAAATAAACAACAACCCAAAAAAAACCCTCACCTGCCATATTGTGAAACTGATTTTCTTGAATTTTTGCACATCTCAACTCCAGCGTTCTTCTTGGCAGTCTGGTAAAATCAGAGAAGGAGTTTTAAAGTTTGCCTTTTCTCTTCTGAAAATGTTACGAACTTTTCAGTCCATCATAACTTCATAGCAGTTTGACCACATTGTCTTTACAATGCTACTGTGTGGCCTGTTAGGGTGCAAGTAACCAAGCTATGGGTCTCTGTCGGTAGGTCTGCTGTCTCTGTGAGATTTAAGAAAGTGGTACTTTGGCTTTTTGGCCAAGGCACACTTCAGTCCTACCACTTCCGGTCCAAAGGAAATCAAGAACAAAAGACCCACAACTCAAAACAGAATCAAATGATGAACACTTTGTGGGATTCCTCCTTTTATTCAGACCTCATCTTCACACAGTTCATACTTCAATCAAAGCCCCAGGCTTTAGTTGTCCCTTCTAGCAGGAAGCTCATCCAGCCAGGTAAGCTTCATCCATCTGTGGGTTGTAATATATTCAGTCTTGCCTCCCCCAACCAATCTACTAGATCATTAACACATGTCATGGGGTACACATCAAATTTTGAGATAGGATTGACTTGCATAAAGTAATTGAAAAAAAATTAGGGGGTCCCATCCAACTTGGGGACCAACATGACTGTTGCTACAGGTCCCTTCAATCATCCCAAGGTCCAGCATGAATTGGAGTGCCTGTTTCATAATCTCTCTCCTCTTCTGAGGAAGAGGCCATGGGACTCCCTGACATGTTGTACAGACTCAATTTGGATTCACTGGAAGATGAGTTGTGTTCACCCCACTCTGGTAAAAAACACAATAGAAGAGGTGGCTACTGGTCGTGGTTCACCGCTCCAGGCCAATGGGGGCTGCGGGAAGTGGCAGCCAGAACATCCCTCTGCCTGCACCACTTCCCACAGCCCCCATTGGCCTGGAATGGCAAACCACAACTAGTGGGAGCTGTGATTGGCCGAACCTGTGGACGCAGCAGGTAAACAAACCGGCCCGGCCAGCCAGTGGGCTTATCCTGGCGGGCCATAGGCCAAAGGTTGCCGATCCCTGTAATAGTTCAAATGGAAGAAACCTGTGGATTACTGCAGCACCTCCCACATTGCAAACAAGAAGGAGGTGGGAACAGCTGGTCCCAGTGACAAGGGTCTATGGAAATTAACTTCCTTAACATGTTTTTTAGTATCTGATTGATGCCCTTTACCAACCCATCTGTTTGGGGATGGTAGACAGAAGTTCAGACAAACTATCTTTACTTCTCTGCACAAACCTTTAGTTCCCAGAATGTAAAGCTGGTTGAATTTCCTGACAATCTCCTGAGGCACCCCCACCCACACAAAGACCTTCATTAGTTCTGCTGTGATGGCTTTTGCATTTCTGGAGCATAATAGGACTGATTCAGGCTATCTGATGGCATAATCCATGATTACTAGGATGTATCAATACACAGCTGCACTCTTTTCAAGTCCATTCCAATACTCTCAAATGGGGTGCTGACCAAGGGGACCGAGACCAATGGAGCATTGAAAACTCTTCATGGTGCAGCTAGTTGATGATCCGGACAAGAGGTACAGAAGTCCAGGGCCTCCCTATACATTCTGGGGCCAGATAAATAATGGCTCAGGATCCAACTTTTAGAATACAGATATTCAGGCCTGCTTGTAAAGGCCTATACTTTAAGAACTTAGGGGTATTTTTATCACTTAGTTAGTTACAGGGGTATAATAATAAAGGATCAAAATCACAGTCCGCCTGTGTATGGGCCTTCTCTTACTAGTATAGTCTGAGGCCTTGTTCTTAAGCTAAGGCCTTTGGCTAAGCAGCAGGGGCAGCCATAAGCTGGGAAGCCTACGGTCACATCCTCACATTCCAAACCAGTCACATTTAAATAAGGTGGTATTGAGCTGTTAGGAAGACGATCATGTCCTGATAGTGCTCATCGCCACCAGATAAAGAAAAAGGTTTTAAGATTAAGTTAAAGAAAACTTAGTTTGATAGCATCCTGTTTGGCAAGAAATCACTTATCTATGGTTGTGGTTGTGAAACCCCCATTTCTGTATGTTTTATTTTTATGGCCCCCACTTTTCTATTGTTAATCTGTCTGGTTCTCTAATTGTTTCTGCCTGCTATATAATTAATTTTGCTAGGTGTAAGTTAATTAGGGTAGTGGGGTATAATTGGTTAGAGAATTATGTTACAATATGTTAGGATTGGTTAGTTAAATTTCAGTACAATGATTGGTTAAGGTATAGCTGAGAATATTAGTATATAAACTGTGGTCAAACAGGAAGTGGGAGGAAGGGAAATTGGAATCATGCTAAGGGGTGGGGAACGGGAATAGGAAACAGGGACACAGGCAAGGCTCTGCAGCGTCAGAGCTGGGAAGGGGAGCATGGGGTAAACGCTCTGCGGTGTCAGAGCTGGGAATGGAATACTGGGGAACAGACTCTATTGGCGTATAGAGATAAGCCCGACTAGTGTGAAGGGCTTCAGAATAGGCTTGCTTAGAAACTAACCCCAATAAACATTGCATTGTCTGCACTTCAGACTTCTGGTCTTTTGCTGCTTTCTGTCTGCGTGACAGGAACTAGGGAAGTGGGAGGGTGAAGAGAAAGCCCTCTAGCAGCAACTGCAGGCTTTTTCCTTGCCCAGCTTCCTGGCAAGTGGCACTACATGGAAGAAGAGCAAGATTTCCCTGAATTAGGTTCGGGGAACCAGGAGGTGGATTCAGACCTTTCCTGTTTGGAGGTCTTTCTCGAGAAAATGCAACTGCTCACCCTGGATTTCTACATGGGGAAATAATTCAGCTTGCTGGGGCTCCACTAGTTCCCCTTTAACAATGGTCACCTAAGCATAGGCCCAGTTTAAAATTTCATCTCCATTTTGCTCTTCAGCAAAGTTTGAAAAATTGGTCAGAATATCAGATTCTGGTAAGACAGTGACTCCCAGTTCTGGGTGTGACTAGGGTTCTAAAAAAAGCACCTGGCTTTTTGCAACTCCCCTCATCTGTCCTGGCTAACTCCCCTATGCCAACAAAGCCTAATGGACCCCAAGCCTTCAGACATGGGGAAGCTAGTGTCAAGTCCCCCATGTTCTCTGGTAGTCCATTAAACATCTTTAAAAGATTCCCAAAATATTCCCAGTTTCGGCCTACAATGAGGGGTTATGAGGGAGATGCAGCTAGGAGGATCATTAGGGTTGTTATATGTCTCTCCATGGATAGCTGAATCTGTTTTCTGGGATATGGCTTTATATCCTCATGCACACACTGTTGGCAGATCATGCCCCAGAGCGTCCTGAAGTCCATATGAATAAGTCACCTATTAGTGTCTGGCCATTCCTTGAGCCAATCACTTGAATCCTGTTTACTTTAAAAGGGATGGTAAATTTAGCTGGCCCTGGCCAGCTTGCTTGGGCCACTGAAGTCCACATTTGTTCATACCTGCATTCCACGAATGGGCAGTCCCAGTATCTCCAGCCAGAGTAGCCACACCAACACTGTAATCCTGTGGCTGGTATCAGGACCTTCCTGCAGTCCATAAATAGACTCATTCCAGACCCCAGAGGTTCCCCTTTTAGAAACTATGGATGGTCCAAGGATCCTCAAGCTGTGTCCCACCCAGGCTGCTTGGTCTGAGCTGTCCATGACTGCCATAATTCCCCAGGCCTCTTGAATCCTGGAAAGGGTGGACCTCGCAAGGGCTCTTTGAGAAACTTACATCACCACCTCCTCCTCCCCATGCCAGGTTTCCCATCTCTCACAATCAACCCATTGACCCCACAGAATCCCTCCCTGAGAGTTGGTCTGACTGCCACCCAGTCACAATTTTCAAGAAAGGCCACCGGATCATCTCCAAGCCCCATCATTTTGATTCTGACTGGTACCATATGCATTGCCATACCTCTGCCCACCATTCCTGCTGTGGAGGGTGCAGACATTGCAGGAGACCCCAAAAGGGTATCAACCTGTTGCAACAGTTGTTGTAGCTGTTGCTGCTGAGCCACCAAGTCTCAAAACAGCTGCTGCTGCATGGTCATCTGCTGTAGGAGATTTCATTGGGTTTTCTGTTTTACCATCCATTTCAAAAGTTGCTCCATGTTCATACTGCTGTGTCCATGACCGTCTATCCTGACCTGCCTCCCTTCCACAGGGGCTAGCTCTGAAGCCATGTTCTCCACCAAGTTGTGACTTCTGTGGCATTCCCATGTAGACCATCAGGCCTTGAATCTCCCAGTCACAGGTCTCTCCTGGTAGATTGCTGTTTCTGTGAACTCTGAAGTAGCAACCACACAGATGCCTCCAGCAAAGGAATGCTTTAGTCCTACCCCATCTTGGGTTCTATGGTCCAAGAGAAATCCAAAACAAAAAAACCCTTATATGAGTTGTGAGTTATCCGTTGACCCCTCAGTGGGACCTTGCCTTTCTATTCAGGGCTTGTCTTCATACATATTATACTTCAATTGAACACCCAGGATCTAGGCATCCCTTCTAGCAGGAGGCTCATCTAGCTGGTAAACCAGCTCAGTCTTTAGGCTGTAACCAGGCTTCTCTCATATCAGAAGCAGCAAAGCTATGATCTCCTTCCTAGTTACTTCCAAACTGGGATACATCTTTTCCTTTTAACTCCCCTCTCCATGCTTAACATTTGTTGTAAGTGTGGCAAGGTGGGAACAATTGGGTCCAAAACCTCTCATTAACCTATTAATTGCCTACATAGGAATTATCTGTCCCATCATAAGTGTCTTGGCCTAGAAATTCCAAATTTGCTGAGGGGAGAAATGCCTTTTAGATTTTTTTTTTTTTTTTTGGAGTGGGGAGAACTGAGGGGTGGGAATTAGTAGAGGTATTATATATACATAATAAATCCTACTCTCATGTTAGCACAGAAGGAGTTCACTAGGGGCTCTTTAGACCAGAGACATAAATAGAAGTTGTGGGTAGGTGGGGATTAGGGCCATGAGGGGAAGAATAAGTGATAATGTTCTATCAGTCTTCTTTCGTCAGAAGTTCCATTACAGATCCTGTCATAAAATCAATACTTTTATTAGGAAAGGAGCCTCGGGACTAGTGGCAGACTGTTTGGAAAAGGATTGTTAGGATATAGATATTCAGGCCTGCCTGTAAAGGCCTATACTCTAAGAATTTAGGTGTATTCTTATCACTTGGCTAGTGATAGAAGTATAAAAGAAAGAAAGAATCAAAACCACTGTCTGCCAGTGTAAGGGCCTTCTCTTACTGTGACAGTTTGTGGCCCTGTGCTTAGGCTCAGGCCTTTGGCTAAGCAGCAGAGGCAGCCATAAGCTGGGAAGCGAACGGTCACATCCTCACATTCCTAACAAGTCACATTGAAATAAGGTGCTATTGGGCTGTTAGGCACTATCAGGACAGGATTGTATTCCTATCACCTCCAGAGAAAGGGAAGTGCCTAGAAAATGTAAAAGGAAACTTAGTTTGATAGCATCCTGTCTGGCAAGAACTCACTTATCAATAGCTGGGATGTGAAATCCTCACTTCTGTATTGTTTTGTCATTATAGTTCCCACTTTGCTGTTGTTTGTCTGTATAATCTCTGTCTGGTTCTGTGATTGTTCCTGTCTGCTGTATAATTAATTTTGCTGGGTGTAAACTAATTGAGGTGGTGGGATATAATTGGTTACATAATCATGTTACAATATGTTAGGATTGGTTAGTTAAATTTCAGGAAAATGATTGGTTAAGGTATAGCTAAGCAGAACTCAAGTTTTACTATATAATCTGTAGTCAATGAGGAAGTGACGGGGGGGGGGTGTTGGTGGGCATGTGGGTGTGTGAGATGGGAACAGGGAATGGGGGTAAGAGAATTGGAATCATGTTTTGCTAAAGGGGGAGATGGGAACAGGGAATGGGGGTAAGGAAGTTGGAATCATGTTTGGCTAAGGGTAGGAATGGGAACAGGGACACAGGTGTAAGGCTCTGTGGTGTCAGAGCTGGGAAGGAGGATACTAAGGAAGGAAACTGGAATCATGCTTGCTGGAAGTTCACCCCAATAAACATCGAATTGTTTGCACCTTTGGACTTCGGGTATTGTTGCTCTCTGTTCATGCGAGAAGGACCAGGGAAGTAAGTGGGTGAAGGAATAAGCCCCCTAACAAGGATCCTCAATAAACCAAGAGCCACCCTTTTCCCAGCTTCGTTCCCTGGCTCCTTCTCAGTTCTGACAGCAGCAGAGAACCAGTTTTCTCTCAGTACTGACTAGGAAAAACTAATTGCAACGAGACATTTTTCCTTTGGGCTGCAGGCAACTAGTGTCTCCATATTTTGAGTCTTCAAATTATCATCATCCCTGATTTCTACACATGACATGAGAAAACGTGTGTTAAATAAACACAGAGTTAGAAATATTTAAACATTACAGACTTTTGTTCATTAGCAGGAATAACTCCTTTGTTAAGATTTTCAGGAATTCACATACTATATTTAATTTTGCTTTGTTTTGTTTTAATTTCTCTTCCTCATGAAGTTCCTTTCGATTTCAGATCATTATAGAAAAATTTTAACAGCAACCAAAATTAGTATAATTCATAGATAGAGACACATTCATATTTCAGGCCACAGGAAAAAGGTGACTGAGATTATGACCAAACTTTGAGAACTTGAGTATCTAAGGTTAGACGCCTAACAAAGTGGCCTGATTTTCAAAATTACTGAGAATCTCCTCTCCCCTCCACCTTCTTGTGGACTCTTCCTCCACTCCTTCCTTTTTTGGACTGTTTGTTTTTGACAGTCTAAGACATGCTCACCAGCTACTAGAATGGAAAAATAGATCTCTTCCTTTCTTCTAAGCATAGTAGCATTCATGATGCAGTAGAGAGCCATATCAAAGAACTGGTCCCTCTATCTTTGTCATTTCCAGCATGAAATCTCTTCCTTAATGTTTCTTGGTAACCTAACCAGTCTTTATATGATCAGCTGGACACATTTTTTTAAAAAAAACAGGAATTAAGAGACTGATCCAAACCCCACTGGAGTCAAAAGGGAGCTTCTGAGTGATTTCAATAGGCTTCAGATCACACCCCAAATCAGTAGCTACTAATAAATACACAGTGACTAGCGTGCAGCAGTAAAATGTGTTGGCTCTCTCTTTCATTCCCTCCCCCCAACTTCCCTTTTAGATACACAAATATATTTAAGAGCCTTCTTTCTGATACCACAGTCTTATTCCCATTCTTTCAATAATTAAACTCAAATGGTCATGCATCATATGCTTCTGAACATAGACGACTGGTGCCTCCCCAGTCTGGGGGGGGGGCAAGCTAAAGGGGAGGACATGTGACCTCCCCATGTGTCTCCCCTGCCCAGTGACTCCTCCTACCTTGAAACGAGCCAGGGGCCACAGAACTGTACCCGTTGGGACAGAGCTGCTTCTACCTGAGACAGCCTGCCGCCGGTAGGACAATCTGTGAAGCACTTGACCTCCCCCCCGCCCATTTTCCCCCTATGCATTGCTTCTTACAATGTGTATGATGGAAATGGCCCAACTTGATTATCATACACATTGTAAGGAGAGTGATCACTTTAGATAAGCTATTACCAGCAGGAGAGTGGGGTGGGAGGAGGTATTGTTTCATAGTCTCTGTGTATATAATGTCTTCTGCAGTTTCCACAGTATGCATCCGATGAAGTGAGCTGTAGCTTACGAAAGCTTATGCTCAAATAAATTGGTTAGTCTCTAAGGTGCCACAAGTACTCCTTTTCTTAAAGCCAAAATAGTATACTTGGGAGGAAAAATATCATTGAATTTAATGATAAATGTCTAGTTCTTAGTGGTGAGACAAAGTGGGTGAGGTAATATCTTTGGACCAAGGCTTGGAGACCATCTTTCAAGCTACACAGAGCTCTTCTTCAGGTCTGGCAAAGATATTCAATGTGCCATAGCTAAATACAAGGTGGAACAGATGGTTTAGCATAATTAAATAGCACATATTGTAAGACACCATTCCAGCTGAAGTGGCCAGTTCTTAGTGATGAGGCTGGATTTGTATTTTCTACCTGTATATATTTTGGAAGTTATTCTTTGGGGAATTCTGTGCCAATCTATATATGCACACAATGTTTTAAAATTCTGCCAATTTTGTCAAAATAACACAACATAATCACGCCAGTTTAAATTATTTTGGTAATTTATTTCAAAATACCTGTCAGCAAGTATGTCTGTAATGATACAGATACATACAAAAATTCCCCCAGGAGCAGAGAGTTAAAGAAACCACTATAACAACCTGGTTCCTGTTTCTCCGCCCCCTCCCCTGCATAGCCCAGCCAAGGCGACAGACTCTCACACTTCCTTCCCTGCAAAGCGCCCCCCACCCAGCCAATACACCCGCACCCTCTTCCCCCCCACACAGAGCCCAGCCACAGAGCCTGCCAGCCCAGATACCCCACCCCCTCCAGAACATAGCCATGTTACCACCCCCTCTCTGCTCCCCTCAGAGCCGAGAAGGGAGAAAAATCCTTATGCTGGGTCCCAGGCTTGCATGGAGTTTCCTGTGCACTACTACCTCCTTCCCACAGGGCATGCAGGGAACTGCAGCTGCCTGGACCCCTCTAGTTCCCACCCCCTCCCCCCACAGTGTCTTCTGTGCATGAGCGGGGCTCTGCCGGATCCAGAAACCCCTAGCAGTAGCCAGCACTACTGCAGCCCATTTCTCTGTGGGAAAGGAAATTCTGCACAAAAACCATTATTTTTTGAAAAAAAAATCTGCATTGCACAGTGGCGCAGAATTCCCCCAGGAGTAGGAAGTGAATACTGTCTATAGTAGGATAAATTACTTGTAATTCTCATCGGAAATTTCCATCAGACAAATAGAGGCTATGAACCCTCAATAAGTTTTACTATTCCAAAGTACTCCATGGCCACATACCCCTGCTTGCAGAGACTGCAGACTAGACTGGGGAACTTATGACAATGGAGTCAAAAAGCATCAGGTGAATGTGATGCAGTCATATGACATTGCTTTGTCTGAATCTGGAGAGATTCCTGACAAACTGCAGTAGTACAACAACAACAACAAAAGGAGTACTTGTGGCACCTTAGAGAATAACAAATTTGTTTGAGCATAAGCTTTTGTGAGCTACAGCTCACTTCATTGGATGCATTCAGTGGAAAATACAGTGGGGAGATTTATATATACAGAGAACATGAAACAATGGGTGTTTCCATACACACTGTAATGAGAGTGATCAGGTACGGTGAGCTATTACCAGCAGGAGAGTGGGGGCGGGAGGGAGGGAAACCTATTGTAGTGATAATCAAGGTGGGCCATTTCCATCAGTTGACAAGAACGTCTGAGGAATGGGGGGAGGGTGGGAAATAAACATGGGGAAATAGTTTTACTTTGTGTAATGCCCCATCCACTCCCAGTCTCTATTCAAGCCTAAGTTAATTGCATCCAGTTTGCAAATTAATTCCAATTCAGCAGTCTCTCGTTGGAGTCTGTTTTTGAAGTTTTTTTGTTGAAGAATTGCCACTTTTAGGTCTGTAATCGAGTGATCAGAGAGATTGAAGTGTTCTCCAACTGGTTTTTGAATGTTATAATTCTTGACGTCTGATTTGTGTCCATTTATTCTTTTATGTAGAGACTGTCCAGTTTGACCAATGTACAGGGCAGAGGGGCATTGCTGGCACATGATAGCATATATCACATTGGTAGATGTGAAGGTGAATGAGCCTCTGATAGTGTGGTTGATGTGATTAGGCCCTATGATGGTGTCCCCTGAATAGATATGTGGACACAGTTGGCAATGGGCTTTGTTGCAAGGATAGGTTCTTGGGTTAGTGGTTCTGTTGTGTGGTGTGTGGTTGCTGGTGAGTATTTGCTTCAGGTTGGGGTCTATCTGTGAGCAAGGACTGGCCTGTCTCCCAAGATCTGTGAGAGTGATGGGTCGTCCTTCAGGATAGGTTGTAGATCATTGATGATGCATTGGAGAGGTTTTAGTTGGGGGCTGAAGGTGATGGCTAGTGGCGTTCTGTTATTTTCTTTGTTGGGCCTGTCCTGTAGTAGGTGACTTCTGGGTACTCTTCTGTCTCTGTCAATCTGTTTCTTCACTTCAGCAGGTGGGTATTGTAGTTGTAAGAATGCTTGATAGAGATCATGTAGGCATTTGTCTCTGTCTGAGGGGTTGGAGCAAATGCGGTTGTATTGTAGAGCTTGGCTGTAGACAATGGATCATGTGGTGTGATCTGGGTGAAAGCTGGAGGCATGGAGGTAGGAATAGTGGTCAGTAGGTTTCCGGTATAGGGTGGTGTTTATGTGACCATCACTTATTAGCACCGTAATGTCCAGGAAGTGGATCTCTTGTGTGGACTGGTCCATGCCGAGGTTGATGGTGGGATGAAAATTGTTGAAATCATGGTGGAATTCCTCAAGGACTTCTTTTCCATGGGTCCAGATGATGATGTCATCAGTGTAGCGCAAGTAGAGTAGGGGCATTAGGGGATGAGAGCTGAGGAAGTGTTGTTCTAAGTCAGCCATAAAAATGTTGGCATACTGTGGGGCCACGCAGGTACCCATAGCAGTACCGCTGACATGAAGGTATAAATTGTCCCCAAATCTGAAATAGTTGTGGGTGAGGACAAAGTCACAAAGTTCAGCCACCAGGTTTGCTGTGACATTATTGGGGATTCTGTTCCTGATGGCTTGTAGTCCATCTTTGTGTAGAATGTTGGTGTAGAGGGCTGTGATGCTGTTTTTCCACAATTTCAGCCCGTACATGTTGGTGGAAGCACTCTATGTAGAAGTCCAGTCTGTTGTTGCGACCTTCAGGAGGAATCCACCCAGAATCCTTCTTTTTGTAGTCTTGGTAGTCAGGTGGGTTAGTATGTTGTTCAGAGGTGTGTTGGAAATATTCCTTGAATTGGAGACATCGAGAATAGGATTCTAGGTCACCACAGAACTGTACCATGTTTGTGGGGGTGTAGGGGCAGAAGGAGAGGCCCTGAGACAGGACAGATTCTTCTGCTGGGCTAAGAGTAATGTGGATAGATTAACAATATTGCTGGGTGGGTTAAGGGAACCACCGTTGTGGCCCTTTGTGGCATTTAGTAGTTTAGATAGTTTAGTGTCCTTTTTCTTTTGTAGAGAAGCAAAGTGTGTTTTACTGGGGGTAACTATCCCACTGTACAAATCAGCACCTTCTGCTACGAGGAGTTCTGGGAATGGATTGCAGTGCATCTTGGAGGCGGGATCACCACCACATGATGCTGTTTTCTCTGTCCCATGATTCAAAGAGCTTCTGACTACATTTTACACCATTTTTCAACTGCCTCTGTAAAATTTGCTCCCACCATCTCTGCCTGAAAGCATGGATCCTGCACTGCTCACCAGTCTTGTGATGAGCATTATGAACACAACATGGCTGATTGTGTAGCATTTTGTGAGCTGCAAATCTGAACAGGAATCCATGCTGCCTGAACTGCTGGGTGCCATGGAAAGAAACAATTCAAGATTGATGTTAGCATTCATGGAGCAGCTTCACACAGTGGACAGTAGCTATTGAGCTGGGGAAACAAGCACTGAGTGGTGGGATCGGTTTATGACACAAATATGGGATGATGAGCAGTAGCTGCAGTATTTTCTTATAAGCAAAGTCACCTTCCTTAACCTATCCTGAAGGATGACCCAACACTCTCACAAATCCTGGGATTCAGGCCAGTCCTTGCCTACAGACAGCCCCTCAACCTGAGGCAAATACTCACCAGCAACCACATACCACACAACAGAACCACTAACCCAGGAAACTATCCTTGCAACAAAGCCCGTTGCCAACTGTGCCCATATATCTATTCAGGGGACACCATCACAGAGCCTAATAACATCAGCCACACTATCAGAGGCTCGTTCACCTGCACATCCACCAATGTGATATATGCTATCATGTGCCAGCAATGGCCCTCTGCCATGTACATTGGTCAAACTGGACAGTCTCTACGTTAAAGAATAAATTGGACACAAATCAGATGTCAAGAATTATAACATTCATAAACCAGTCGGAGAACACTTCAATCTCCCTGGTCACGCGATTACAGACATGAAAGTGGCAATTCTTCAACAAAAAAAACTTCAAATCCAGACTCCATCGAGAAACTGTTGAATTGGAATTCATTTGCAAATTGGATACAATTAATTTAGGCTTGAATAGGGACTGGGAGTGGCTAAGCCATTATGCAAGGTAACCTATTTCCCCTTGCTTTTTCCTAACCCCCGCCCCCCCCCAGACGTTCTTGTTAAACCCTGGATTTGTGCTGGAAATGGCCCAACTTGATTATCATACACATTGTAAGGAGACTTATCACTTTAGATAAGCTATTGCCAGCAGGAGAGTGGTGTCGGGGGAGGTATTTTTTCATGCTTTGTGTGTATAAAAGATCTTCTACACTTTCCACAGTATGCATCCGATGAAGTGAGCTGTAGCTCAGGAAAGCTTATGCTCAAATCAATTGGTTAGTCTCTAAGGTGCCACAAGTACTCCTTTTCTTTTTGCAAGTTTACTAGGCCATTAGTCACTTCCTGATACAAAGGACTGTGGCTCTGGGCAATGTGCAGGAAATAGTGGATGGCTTTGTAGTGGATGGATCTGCTGCTCACAAACCGGGAAGAATTAGTAGGGGAAGCAAAAGTGGATGGGAATCTGGGAGGCAGTGACCATGAGTTGGTTGAGTTCAGGATCCTGACACAGGGAAGAAAGGTAAGCAGCAGGATACGGACCCTGGACTTCAGGAAAGCAGACTTCGACTCCCTCAGGGAACGGATGGGTAGGATCCCCTGGGGGACTAACATGAAGGGGAAAGGAGTCCAGGAGAGCTGGCTGTATTTCAAGGAATTCCCATTGAGGTTACAGGGACAAACCATCCCGATGTGTCGAAAGAATGTGTCGAAAGAATAGTAAATATGGCAGGCAACTAGCTTGGCTTAACGATGAAATCCTAGTGGATCTTAAACATAAAAAAGAAGCTTACAAGAAGTGGAAGGTTGGACATATGACCAGGGAAGAGTATAAAAATATTGCTCGGGCATGTAGGAATGAAATCAGGAGGGCCAAATCGCACCTGGAGCTGCAGCTAGCGAGAGATGTTAAGAGTAACAAGAAAGATTTCTTCAGGTATGTTGTCAACAAGCAGAAAGCCAAGGAAAGTGTGGGCCCCTTAATGAATGAGGGAGGCAACCTAGTGACAGAGGATGTGGAAAAAGCTAATGTACTCAATGCTTTTTTTGCCTCGGTCTTCACTAACAAGGTCAGCTCCCAGACTGCTGCGCTGGGCATCACAACATGGGGAATAGATGGCCAGCCCTCTGTGGAGAAAGAGGTGGTTAGGGACTATTTAGAAAAGCTGGACATGCACAAGTCCATGGGGCCGGACGATTTGCATCCGAGAGTGCTAAAGGAACTGGCGGCTGTGATTGCAGAGCCATTGGCCATTATCTTTGAAAACTCGTGGCGAACGGGGGAAGTCCCGGATGACTGGAAAAAGGCTAATGTAGTGCCAATCTTTAAAAAAGGGAAGAAGGAAGATCCTGGGAACTACAGGCCAGTCAGCCTCACTTCAGTCCCTGGAAAAATCATGGAGCAGGTCCTCAAAGAATCAATCCTGAAGCACTTACATGAGAGGAAAGTGATCAGGAACAGTCAGCATGGATTCACCAAGGGAAGGTCATGCCTGGCTAATCTAATCACCTTCTATGATGAGATTACTGGTTCTGTGGATGAAGGGAAAGCAGTGGATGTATTGTTTCTTGACTTTAGCAAAGCTTTTGACACTGTCTCCCACAGTATTCTTGTCAGCAAGTTAAAGAAGTACAGGCTGGATGAATGCACTATAAGGTGGGTAGAAAGTTGGCTAGATTGTCGGGCTCAACGGGTAGTGATCAATGGCTCCATGTCTAGTTGGCAGCCGGTGTCAAGTGGAGTGCCCCAGGGGTTGGTCCTGAGGCCGGTTTTGTTCAATATCTTCATAAATGATCTGGAGGATGGTGTGGATTGCACTCTCAGCAAATTTGCGGATGATACTAAACTGGGAGGAGTGGTAGATACGCTGGAGGGCAGGGATAGGATACAGAGGGACCTGGACAAATTGGAGGATTGGGCCAAAAGAAATCTGATGAGGTTCAATAAGGATAAGTGCACGGTCCTGCACTTAGCACGGAAGAACCTAATGCACAGCTATAGACTAGGGACCGAATGGCTAGGCAGCAGTTCTGCGGAAAAGGACCTAGGGGTGACAGTGGACGAGAAGCTGGATATGAGTCAGCAGTGTGCCCTTGTTGCCAAGAAGGCCAATGGCATTTTGGGATGTATAAGTAGGGGCATAGCGAGCAGATCGAGGGACGTGATCGTCCCCCTCTATTCAACATTGGTGAGGCCTCATCTGGAGTACTGTGTCCAGTTTTGGGCCCCACACTACAAGAAGGATGTGGATAAATTGGAAAGAGTCCAGCAAATGGCAACAAAAATTATTAGGGGTCTGGAACACATGAGTTATGAGGAGAGGCTGAGGGAACTGGGATTGTTTAGTCTGCAGAAGAGAAGAATGAGGGGGGATTTGATAGCTGCTTTCAACTACCTGAGAGGTGGTTCCAGAGAGGATGGTTCTAGACTATTCTCAGTGGTAGAAGAGGACAGGACAAGGAGTAATGGTCTCAAGTTGCAGTGGGGGAGGTTTAGGTTGGATATTAGGAAAAACTTTTTCACTAGGAGGGTGGGGAAACACTGGAATGCGTTGCCTAGGGAGGTGGTGGAATCTCCTTCCTTAGAAGTTTTTAAGGTCAGGCTTGACAAAGCCCTGGCTGGGATGATTTAATTGGGGATTGGTCCTGCTTTTGAGCAGGGGGTTGGACTAGATGACCTCTTGAGGTCCCTTCCAACTCTGATATTCTATGATTCTGTGTTTCAATGGGATTCCCTAACTGTGGCAGGGTGATAGACATAACTCATATCCCTATTTTGACCCCAGACCATCTTGCGATGGAGTACATCGACAGAAAGGACTATTTCTCTTTGGTATTCCAGGTGCTGGTGGATCACCGGGGCCATTTCACTGACATCACTGCAGGGTGGTCAGGTTTATGGAGGATTTCCAGGAGATCTCAATGTGCATTCACAAACTTTTCTGCAGGGCCCCCACTCCGTAGCTGCAGAGGGAAATGAGAAGCAGAAAGAAACAGTATCTAGTGTTAATTTCAGTCCCTTCTTCCATGTACACCATGTAACAAAATAAAGGATACCTCTACCTCATGTAACTGTGCACTATCAAAGCAAAATGATTACTTATCGGCGCTCTCCTCTCCAGCCTCAGGCATGCCAGATCTGGATTTATGGGACTGACTAGAGCCCTCCACATCAAAAAGAGATCCTAGCTCGACACACCACCAGATGAGCCTGTTGCCTGACCCACATCCTCCTTCACCTCAACCTCCTCATCCATTACTTTGCATGTCCCTTTCATGCCCCTTCTCCTCCATGCCATGAACAATCTGCCTATAGATATCAAAGTTCCTACAGCTTGAGCAAAGCTGCAACTCCACAGCCATCTCTCTCAACAGACACAACAGACCCAGCAACTCCAGTGTAGTCCAGGCGGGACCACGTTTGCTGCAGAATGCCAGCATGGTCAGATGGGAAGGTGAAATGGTAGCTGTCCATGCCAAGCAAACGGGAAGTAGAATTGCAAAAATTCCCAGGGCTTTAAAGGGGGAGGGGAACATGCCTGTGTACCTGGCTTCAGGACAATGAAGTAGAAACTGCTTACCAGAGCAGTCATGATGGACATTGTGGGATACCCTGGAGGGTGACATAAGCAAGCACACTGTCTACGCTCACACTGCATCACTAACTTCATTGCAAAAAGTTCTATGATGCTTGTTGAGGTGGTTTTATTATGTTGGCACAGCAGGGGAGTTAAATCAGAGGAAGGAGCATTGTTGTGTGTACACTTCCACTGTTTTGTCGATGAAACTTGACTTATTCCGACAAAACTGTAAAGTCTAGACAAGATCTAAGGAGAAATGTTGTCCAAAGCCACACAGGAAGTCTACAGTGGAACAGGGAATTTAACCTAGGTCTCTTCAGACCAAGGATATAGAAGCAGACCCAGAGTACCACTTAGCACTTCAGAAAATCCCAAACTGTATCTGTCTATTTGTATGAACTATATCATAGAATCATAGAATATTAGGGTTGGAAGAGACCTCAGTCGGTCATCTAGTCCAATCCCCTGCTCAGAGCAGGACCAACACCAACTAAATCATCCCAGCCAAGGCTTTGTCAAGCCGGGCCCTAAAAACCTCTAAGGATGGAGATTCCACCACTTCCCAAGTAACCCATTCCAGTGTTTTACCAGCCTCCTAGTGAAATGATGATGAAGTGCGCTGTAGCTCACAAAAGCTTATACTTAAATAAATTTGTTAGTCTCTAAGGTGCCACAAGTCCTCCTAGTGAAACAGTGTTTCCTAATATCCAACCTAGACCTTCCCCACTGCAACTTGAGATTATTGCTTCTTGTTCTGTCATCTGCCACCACTGAGAACAGCCTAGCTCCATCCTCTTTGGAACCCCCCCTTTCAGGTAATTGAAGGTTGCTATCAAATCCCACCTCACACTTCTCTTCTGCAGACTAAATAACCGCAGTTCCCTCAGCCTCTCCTCGTAAGTCATGTGTCCCAGCCCCATCCTTGCTTTAAGGAATTGATTTCAGCTTTTAAGTTATTAAAACTAGAGGATTATAAAATATTCTTGCATGAGACATGTCAAGGTTCCTCCCCCACTCTGAACTCTAGGGTACAGATGTGGGGACCTGCATGAAAAACCTGCTTAGCTTATCTTTACCAGCTTAGGTCAAAACTTCCCCAAGGCACAAAATATTCCACCCGTTGTCCTTGGATTGGCCGCTACCACCACCAAACTAATACTGGTTACTGGGGAAGAGCTGTTTGGACACGTCTTTCCCCCCAAAATACTTCCCAAAACCTTGCACCCCACTTCCTGGACAAGGTTTGGTAAAAAGCCTCACCAATTTGCCTAGGTGACTACAGACCCAGACCCTTGGATCTTAAGAACAATGAACAATCCTCCCAACACTTGCACCCCCCCTTTCCTGGGAAATGTTGGATAAAAAGCCTCACCAATTTGCATAGGTGACCACAGACCCAAACCCTTGGATCTGAGAACAATGAAAAAGCATTCAGTTTTCTTACAAGAAGACTTTTAATAAAAATAGAAGTAAATAGAAATGAAGAAATCCCCCCTGTAAAATCAGGATGGTAGATATCTTACAGGGTAATTAGATTCAAAAACATAGAGAACCCCTCCAGGCAAAACCTTAAGTTACAAAAAAGATACACAGACAGAAATAGTTATTCTATTCAGCACAATTCTTTTCTCAGCCATTTAAAGAAATCATAATCTAACACATACCTAGCTAGATTACTTACTAAAAGTTCTAAGACTCCATTCCTGGTCTATCCCCGGCAGAAACCAGCATATAGACAGACACACAGACCCTTTGTTTCTCTCCCTCCTCCCAGCTTTTGAAAGTATCTTGTCTCCTCATTGGTCATTTTGGTCAGGTGCCAGCGAGGTTACCTTTAGCTTCTTAACCCTTTACAGGTGAGAGGAGCTTTCCCCTGGCCAGGAGGGATTTCAGAGGGGTTTACCCTTCCCTTTATATTTATGACAAGACACATTATACAATCTTTCTTATCTTTTAACTTGTTTTCTTAGACTCAGTTTAATTTGTGCCACATGCAGGAAGAGGTCAATATTGAGATTTTTATAAAAGACTTTCTAATAGCTTTCCTGATCATTCTACAAAACATTGTGGGTTTTTTTGTAATGTATCTGCTTTCTAACCGATCAATAATGAGCACAATCTAATACCGATTGGCTTAATTTTGCCAGAGCACTTTTGTATTTACAGTTATGACCCAGTCAAGCATTGTTCCAATGAGGATCTTTTTATACTTTGAGTAGAATGCAATCAGCTATGACATAAAAATAGTGCAATGATAAATGATTCCCTCCTATCTATCACTCATAAGATTATGGAGAGTCCATTTGAAGCTGTTAATGCATATTCATAGATTTTTATATTGCCCGGGATGCAGTGAGATGGATTTAGCCTTCCATTAATTATTTACCCAGAACATTATTCATCCATAAACATATTAAAGTCTCTCCCAGCAATAGGGAACTTAGACTGGTTCAGGATTGTATATTTTTTTTCAGTGACATTAAAAGGGACACATTGCTTCAGTATAGAATAGAGCTGTTTCACAAAAATATTAATAAAGTCAGTTTTATTCAAAATGGTTCTCCCTATAGAATTTTAGTGCCAAGAAGAGACATAGGTTCAACTCCCCACCTTTGGGGGAGGGGGTCTTTCATTAGATGACTATTAACCTCTTCTTGATGAGCATGGATAATTCCTTTTAACGCTTATATCTGGCTAATTTTGATATAGCAGCAAAAGTGAAGAAATGAATTTATTCATTTAAATGCTATAACTTTTGTGGAAGTGATTCTCTCATGAGAAAACATAAAAATACTCAAGGACTCTTAACAGTTCATGTAATGAGAGAGTTAAGATCTTAACAGTTAAGTGAAGGATGTGGAAAATCAGGGCTACATTATCTCAGCTGATACAGAGTTTACCCCTATTTTCTCAATGGCAGAGTGTAGTTGTGTAGCTGGAATGTAACAAGTAACTTCTCTATCTTTTGCATAGGAATTGTCAGTTGTTCCCCCTTCTGAGCAGACGTTTCCCAGTACAATCCCCTCTTTGGAGCTGGGTTGGTTCTTGTTTTAGGGTATACTGTTTTATCCCTCCTTTAAACAGGATCCCCATCAGCCCTCTCCCGCCCCTTCCCCACCCCCCACCCCCAGCTGGGAATTACATTCCATACGGTCTGAAGCAATATCTCCCTCCTTCAAACAGAAATTTTCCCCTTAGCCCTGTCTCTGGACTTGGAGTTGTAGCTCAGGCTTCCAGCCTTAGATCATCTATTTTTTCCTCTCCTTTAAGCAGGAGTTTCTCCCTCAGCCCTCTTCCCAGAGTTAGGGTCGAATCTCAGGCCACTTTTCCTTGAGTTAGTCCTACCCTACCTTCCAGGAGCTGGGGTTTCAGTTTAAGACAGCAGCCAGGTCCCTTCAGCTGAACACCCACTCCAAATAGCCTTCCTCCCTGGAGGGTTCAACAGACTAGTCTTCTCCCACCAGTGTCTGCCCTCCTGTAAGGGAGAAGGCAGCTTTGATGCTTTTTTCCCTTCTCCCAACACTTTTCCAATTGGTTGGGTTAGAATGGAGCCTTGCCCTGCCCTTTCAACACAGTGCCTGGTTCCTGGCTCTTAAAGGTACAGTACCAGGATTCCCTCTGCAAGCATTACTCATTCCCAAGGCTGTTTCCCTCCTCTCCCAATCCCTTATAGGTCTCTATATATCTTCCTATTAGATCTTTCAAATCCACAAACTGCCATGCTAGGTGGTGAGGTGGGCTGACTGCTAGGCACTACTTCCCTTAATTGCAGACTACTATCTCACAGACTATGTAAAAAAATGTGAAGTCCATAGCAACATTTACAGTTAATAGTACACAAGGTTTTGTTTTGTTTTGTTTTTTTTTCATTCTAATGGGTCATTCTTAGATGCTATAATTCTGTTAATATTTTGCCTTTCAGGCTCAAATTTCCCATGTTCATTCACAGCTCAGGAAAAGGTTTTAGGGTTTTTTTTTAAAAAAATATTTATTTATTTATTTATTAAGTTTGAGCAATAGTGTTAAGCTGTTTTCAGGAACAAAGACCAAAAGAATGCACTTTGTAGATTATTTTAACAACAATCTTTTCTTTATTGAACAGTTCTAGAAGCTCAGCTATTTTGGAACAGAAATTTGACATTAGGCAGGGATCTACTCTCTTGGTTGTGGATGTGCTCTTCAGTGGTAGTAATTTAAAGGTTTTTAAGAGAGGATGTTACTCATGGACACAAAATTGTGTAATGCAATCTACTAACTGCCTGCCAATGTTCTATTTGTTCCATGCCTGTTTGCATAGCTCAGAGGGAAAAATATATATATATATAGTCAGACCTTTTCCTTCTCTATGATGAGTGAAGTTCCAAAGGGAAGGTGGGTTGACACTACTATGCAACTTTGAACAGCTTTGAAATGCCCCTTTCCCTTTATAGCCACTCAACCAAAAATGTCAAGTTGCAAGTTGCAGTGGGGGAGGTTTAGATTGGATATTAGGAAAAACTTTTTCACTAAGAGGGTGGTGAAACACTGGAATGCGTTACCTAGGGAGGTGGTAGAATCTCCTTCCTTAGAGGTTTTTAAGGTCAGGCTTGACAAAGCCCTGGCTGGGATGATTTAACTGGGAATTGGTCCTGCTTCGAGCAGGTGGTTGGACTAGATGACCTTCTGGGGTCCCTTCCAACCCTGATATTCTATGATTCTATGATTCTAACCCACACTGACTTCCCTCGTCCTCGTCCTTGATTGTTTTGCACATCTTCTCATTATTCCCAGTGGCTCTGCATCTTTCTGTCCCTTCCCTCCTTATGCCAATTTGTCTGCCTTCTTGTGCTGGTTGTTGCTTTTGTTGGCAAAAGAGACATCTACAAAAGGAGACCTACATCTACAAAAGATTCCTACATCTGCTACTTCCCTGCGTGGCTGATATCCAACATGCTCCTGTGTTTGGCAGCTCCAGCAGAGAAATTGAGGGTGTGGCACCAAGCAGAGGAATGAACAGGCAAGCAGCTTTAAAGGAATCTACTTTCTTCACTCCTTAGTAACAAAAAGATTTTTCTTGAATGAAGGAAGTGATTTTGGAAGCTTCCCTTGCCCCTGCCCTTTCTCTGTTCTCCCCTGTGCTGTTTTTCCTCTGCCCCATCTAAACAAATCAATTAGAAACAGAGGAAAGAGACAGCTTGGGAGCCTCAAACGATGTTGGGACTGCTGAGTTGTGATTTATATCCATGTATTTTACATATTGCCTCACAATGGAAGAGAAAATAGCTCTTGTCATCAAAATGATAAATTTACACTGCCCTATTCACCTCTTGTTTTTTAGCCATCAAATATAATTCTTCTACTTAATTAAGTGCATTGAAGCATAGTCTACACAAATCATATTATTAAAAAAATGATGCACATAGTACAATATATTGGAGTGTTGTAGGCAGTGATAGGACAACTCAAAAAAGCTTCTGAAATATGGATAAGAATCAAAAGCTTCTGATACATATCAAATTGTACATGGAATTATCTCAAACGATCTTTATTTAATGTTGCTTAGCCAGAAACAAGCCAGTGCCTTTCAAGGGTTCTGCTTTCATTTCAGAGCCCCTCTTAATTTTTACATGCATTACTTTTGGGGGAGGAGGCAGGGGAAGAAGGCGATCATTTCACATGACCATGTTATCCAGCTGCCCTAAGAATCTCCTTTGAGTCGTCATGGTCTCTATCTCATCATTGGCAAGAATACATATTCATTCCAGAATAAGGCAAATCCAGACTGCTCACATTTCAAATTAAAAGAGACATTGTATCCTTTGTTCTGCCTCTTCTTTTTGTGCACTTGCTCTCCCCCCCTCCCAACAGCTGTTGGTTTTGTTAAATATGGCAACTATTATTTAAAGGATCTGATTCAAAGTGTCCGTTATGGTGAATTCCTATAGGTTTTAAAGTAGTCTAGGTGGGCTCCTTTAGTCACCCACCTACCAATATAACTTAACCATCACCTCTGAATTTGGGTCCGAACTTCAGTCCAAAGCGTTGTGTGTATAAACATAGATTGTTTTCCTCAGGATTGCTTAGACACATCCCATCCTAAGTACTCTTTTTTCTCTTTAGACTCTCCTTCTGAGCAGATGTTATATATAAAATTCCCAGTCAGTTTACTTCCTTTATTACATTTACATTTCATATAAAATGATTCTATTTCACCCATTCTCTTTTACAATATCTCATATGCTAACAAACCATGTGTCATGTAGTTCATAGTCCTCTACTATGTGTTCTCCAGTCTCTTCTAAGCACTCTCTCTTTCATGATCTGACTTGCAGTGCTGTTATTCTTCCTCACTTTTATTCAGTGAGGCTCCATTTATTGGACAGAATATTGTGATCCCTTTACCTTTAAATGTTTGAGCACTCCCTCTTCCTTAGTTCAAAGCCTCACTTCCATGATAGTTTCAGTCTTGCTGCCAGTACAGCAGATAGCTGTTTCTATCAGCTCTCTGTACGTCTGTGTCTATCCCCTCCTCTGCTGGAGCTACATATGACGTTTGGTGATGGAGGATTCCTATCCCACAGTGCTCCCATTGCCTAAACAAGAAGAATAAAATGTAAATAATACGATTAAAAAAGGAAGGAAATTTAGCCAGGAGGCATATGGTGGCAGACTGCTGCTTTTGCTGCTGGGACAGTGTGAGCCAGCTAGCTAGAAAGATGAAAATAGGCAAATTAAGATAGAACAAAGGATAAGAGTACTGCAATTAATGCCAGAGCTGTTCAAAGAAGCAGTAAAGGGGGCAGCCAGTAGCCATCTTTGTTGACTTTGTGCAAACAGGCAGAGAGAGAAATATCTTAGTCTGCACTGATGATCTATACCCAGCAGAGGCAGGCAGAGTACGGAAAAAGGAATAATTCTTCAGTTTGCAGTGTAAACAGCCAGCCATCAGAGATTCCCAGTGAAAAAAGGCATCCGGTAGGGTTTGGAGTCCAACAGGAAAATAGAGAAAATAACAACTTTGGTGGTCAGTGCTGGTGAATTCAATGCAAATTGCAACTCATGGGTGGTATACCTCAAACATCACAGATGGATAAAGTGTTTATCACAATTTGATGGATTGGTTACCTATCACTAGCACAAACATCAACAAAGAAGCTGCTAAGGATAATGTGGTTTCTCTTGTGAAGAGAATGGTGCTATAAGGTACAGCATTGGATCAAAACAAGCCCCAGTTTACACAATTCATCTCATGTCAATGTGAATTATCTGTGAATCATGGTTGCAACTTATGGGGAATGCAAGTGATCATTCCTAAATCATTTCAAGCGTAGGTTTTGGAAACTCATCACAAAGGTCATTTCGTCTTTTTATGGATGAAGAGCATAGCCTGGAGTCATTTCTGGCAGCCGATGTCAGTATATAGGTCTATTTGTTAGCCTGGGATAGAATTTTGGGTTTGTCTTTTTAATATCTTATAGTAATATATGTAAACAAATGTAAACTGTGATGTTGCTTCTGCCTAGTCAGATGGATTTGTTAATACAACAGGAATAGATAAGAGCAGTTAAAGTATTACTCAGAGCACACTTTAAGATTGCTTCAAGGCAAAATCAAACAAACAATTGAGAGGGGCAAAGGAGTTTGGGGGGAGATATAAAACACTAAAAGACCAAAGAAATGCCAGTCCCTGACCAGAGCCCAATCTCACTCCTTACCCCTCCCATGGGGTGCAAAGAGGTGGGATGAAGACCTCTGGAACATGACTCTAAGTTGTAAGGGATGGGACTGTAGGCATGCATTTCAGGTATAATTATCCCTCCTGAGGAGGGGGAACAAGAAACTGGGAAACAAGGCTCTGTGGAGTCAGAATTATGGAACACATGTTTGCTGGAAAGTAACCCCAATAAACATTGCATTGTCTACACTTCGGACTTCTGGTCTTCTGCTTTCTGTCCACGTGGCAAGAACCAGGGGAGAGGGTGAAGGGAAAGCCCTGTAACAGCTGGGATTGACAAAGATATGGCAAAGAAAGTGAAGTGCTGAAAGACATGTCGGAACATTCATCATGATCCTGGTCCATGTCATCTACACCATTGGTCGTTGCCCTTGAGTCCTTAGACACATATTCATGTGAACTTTGCTGGGCCATTAGATTATATGTTTTTGGTCATAGACAAAACCAATTCAAAATGGCCAGAAGTTTTCAAAATGACTTTTACTACAACTACCAAGACAATTGGACATCTTCGTACCTGTTTAGCCAATTTAGCTTAATGTTACAATTGGTGAGTAACAATGAACCTCAGATCTGTTCTGAAGTATTTCAGAGGTTTCTAGCTTCAAATGGAATTCAGCACACATGTGCTGCTCCATTCCATCCTGCTACAAAGGGACTAAGAGAACACTTTGTACAGACGCTTATGCATGCCTTGAGAACTAACCATCTATTTGGAGTCATCTACAGAAATTGGACAAAATATACAACTATTTGGAAACTTTCCTTGAATTATATTTTCACTGTTCTGAGTCTTTAGCCCATTTTCAGAAAGCTGGTTTCCCTTACAAATATTCAGTTTTCTTTCTCTAAATGTAACATTGCTTTTTTCATGTGTTCCAATTATTTACCATGTCCACATATTGGTATTTTAGCTGCTGCCTTCTTACTTTATTGTCTTTTGCATGAATCCTGTAACTTCTCCCCACCATTCCTCTCTCCAATAGGCTAATCTTTCTCCCACCAACTTGTCTTTCTAATGATCGTTCTGTTCAAATGTAGCCCAGTTCAGAAACCAACTGTTTCAAAAACAGCCTACCCCTTTGTAGACATAAACATTCCCACCTGACTTAATTTACATTTTGTCTGAAACTTTCTAACTTTCCACTGGCTACTTATCTCTTGGCATGTTGATAGGGCTAATTCCATTACAATTGGTACAAGGTCTTCTAATATTAACTTCTTGTTTCTTCCCTCCTTATTTCTAGGACCTATGTTTTACTTCTGCCTATATAATTTATTCCCAAATAGTCTCCAATTATTTTACATTTTTAAAGACGATTCCATATTTGCCCTCTGCCACCCCATGATTGTGTAGTCTCCTGACCTGCCTGCATCTCCCAGGCTGCACAGACTGAAAGAATGAGAATTAGAAGTTGTCAAGATTCCTTCCCCAGTCTGAACTCTAGGGTACAGATGTGGGGACCTGCATAAAAACCTCCTAAGCTTACTTTTACCAGCTTAGGTTAAAACTTCCCCAAGGTACAAACTATTTTACTCTTTGCCCTTGGACTTCCACTACCACCACCAAAAGTTTATCCAGGTTTATTTTATTAGGAAAGAGCCCGTTTGGAAACGTCTTTCCCCCCAAAAGCCTCCCAATCCTTGCACCCCACTTCCTGGGGAAGGTTTCATAAAAATCCTCACCAATTTGCATAGGTGACCACAGACCCAAACTCTTGGATCTTAAGAACAATGAAAAAAAGCATTCAGTTCTTGAAAAGAAGAATTTTAATAGAAGTAACAATAAAAAGAATCACCTCTGTAAAATCAGGATGGTGAATACCTTACAGGGTAATTAGATTCAAAACATAGAGAATCCCTCTAGGCAAAACTTTAAGTTACAAAAAGACACACAGACAGGAATATCCATTCTATTCAGCACAGCTTATTTTCTCAGCCATTTAAATAAATTATAATCTAACACATATCTAGCTAGGTTACTTACTAAATTCTAAGACTCCATTCCTGTTCTGTCCCCAGCAAAGGCAACACACAGACAGACACAGACCCTTTATTTTTCTCCCTCCTCCCAGCTTTTGAAAGTATCTTTTCTCCTCATTGGTCATTTTGGTCAGGAGCCAGTGAGGTTATCCTAGCTTCTTAACCCTTTACAGGTGAAAGGATTTTTCCTCTGGCCAGGAGGGATTTTAAAGGTGTTTACCTTTCCCTTTATATTTATGACAGAAGTTTAAAAGTACTTGGCAGAAATGAGGAAAGAAAAGTCTAAATGTAAAGGGAATAATCAAAGAGAGGACAGAAAGAAGGTGTTAGGTAAAATGGATGAGAGGGAAAGCAAGAAGAGACACATTGGCTGTTGACATTTCTTTACTTAATCCATGCAATTAAACAACAGACATATTTTTAGATACTGATAATCCTCTCTCTCTCTCTCTCTCTCTCTCTCTGCAAACATGAATTTAAGACATTCTGTTCTTTAGCACAAGTTTAGTTGAGTCCACGCTGCATTAGTAGCTTGATTGTCAGCATCATTTGAGCCACAATACCCACTCCTTCCCTGAAAAGCTAGCTACCTCAAGCTTAAAGCCCCAGTTCCTTGAGCTAGAAGTGTTTGGGTGTTGGGTTATTGGTAACACTTGAGTTATACTGTGAGATAATAATGCAATGAAAACAAGTCCTTTTATGTGACATGTATAGGCTTTGTGTAATTTCAGTGTTCAGATTATTTTGAGAATATCTTTTTTACATTTTGAATAGGAAGCATTTAATATTTAGAATTTAGCATTTCCTCCCAATATATAAAAGTAAGTGCAAAAATGAAGAGAATGATCAGTATGAAAATAAAATACAAACTAAGTTTTGCTCCATTCAATTTTAAACTGTGGTAAACTATAACAGGATTTGCATGTTTATACTGCTGTTTATCTCTTGTTAATTGAGGCATTTTTTATGTTTCTTAGCAGGCAATTTCTTTACTTTATCCATTGCCCAGTATTATAAGATTCAACACACTAGAGATCAGCCTTCCCTAAACTTATGAATATGGGGATATCTAGGTTGCTATTTTATATCTGTGACTAATGAGTCAGCCCATTTTGACTTACTACTGAACATAATACTCAAAAAAGAAATGGAGGAGTTGGAGCAGAGAGCAAATAAAGTCATATTAACACAAGAGACAGATTTAAAAAAAGGATCTGTCATAAATATAAAGGGAAGGGTAAACCCCTTTGAAATCCCTCCTGGCCAGGGGAAAGCTCCTCTCACCTGTAAAGGGTTAAGAAGCTAAAGGTAACCTCGCTGGCACCTGACCAAAATGACCAATGAGGAGACAAGATACTTTCAAAAGCTGGGAGGAGGGAGAGAAACAAAGGGTCTGTGTCTGTCTATATGCTGGTTTCTGCAGGGGATAGACCAGGAATGGAGTCTTAGAACTTTTAGTAAGTAATCTAGCTAGGTATGTGTTAGATTATGATTTCTTTAAATGGCTGAGAAAAGAATTGTGCTGAATAGAATAACTATTTCTGTCTGTGTATCTTTTTTGTAACTTAAGGTTTTGCCTGGAGGGGTTCTCTATGTTTTTGAATCTAATTACCCTGTAAGATATCTACCATCCTGATTTTACAGGGGGGATTTCTTCATTTCTATTTACTTCTATTTTTATTAAAAGTCTTCTTGTAAGAAACGGAATGCTTTTTCATTGTTCTCAGATCCAAGGGTTTGGGTCTGTGGTCACCTATGCAGGTTGGTGAGGCTTTTTATCCAACATTTCCCAGGAAAGGGGGGGTGCAAGTGTTGGGAGGATTGTTCATTGTTCTTAAGATCCAAGGGTCTGGGTCTGTAGTCACCTAGGCAAATTGGTGAGGCTTTTTACCAAACCTTGTCCAGGAAGTGGGGTGCAAGGTTTTGGGAAGTATTTTGGGGGGAAGGACGCGTCCAAACAGCTCTTCCCCAGTAACCAGTATTAGTTTGGTGGTGGTAGCGGCCAGTCCAAGGACAACGGGTGGAATATTTTGTACCTTGGGGAAGTTTTGACCTAAGCTGGTAAAGATAAGCTTAGGCGGTTTTTCATGCAGGTCCCCACATCTGTACCCTAGAGTTCAGAGTGGGGGAGGAACCTTGACAGGATCTAAAATAACTATTCTTATCTCTGTCCCTCTTTCACTAATCACATTGCATGAAGCCTCTTCCATAATGCTGCATCTGTGATCACTGCAGATGCTCAAGCTAATGCCATTGCTTATAGGGAGACAATGAGTAGCAGAATGGTTTCCATTTGGGCCTTCACCATTGGAATTCACTCTTCATCCTTCATCCAACAAAGCCCAGATTTTTAACTTTCAGAGCACATTGCAAAGCCAGACTTTCTTTCCTCGGGCTTTTGGGGAAGATAGAGATTGAGGTTTGGAACAAATCATTGCAGGATTGTTATGCTGGAACAAGCTAGTTATCTCTTAGGCTTTCAATAAATAAGATACTAACCACAAATTTACCATAACATTTGCCAGATTCTGTCACCTTTACTTACATTGGGTAGTATTTTACCCTGCAAGTGGTGCCATTAATTTCAATGGAAATACTTGAAGAGTAACAAACTACTTGTTGGACTAGATCCATAAAGGGACTTAGGCATTGCAATACTTAGGCACCCTGCCATCCAGTGGAATCCTCAGCCCTGAGGTAGCTGCCCTGGCTCCCAATACAATGCATGTGTTAGGTTAGCCCTTTCTTATGAAAAAAACAAACAGAGAAGAGACCCCCCATCAGTTACAGACAGTAGCTAAGGTACACTTCTGTGATATGGGAGCCCTATTTTCAAATCCTTTATTTGCATGATTTGAAGCAGAGACTTGAACTGGGATGTCCCATATCCTAGTGAGTCCCTAACCACCAGGCTGCAGAGTTGATTTCTTCCTCCTTGTGGCCCAATTAATATTTAATACCAAGTGGAACCACTTCAACAGGAACAACTGAGACACACCCACTCCAGAATGCCTTCTGGCTTGGTGGTTAGGGCACTAACACAAAGTATGAGACCTTGGTACAAGTTCCTACTCCAAATCAGCCAAAACAAGGACTTGAAAGCAAGTTTCTTGCCTCTTAGGTCAATGCCCTAACCACTGGGCTCTAGGGGACACATACCAACAAGCCCCCAAATTCCTGATCTGATTACTAACTCGGGCACGAAGCAGCTTGGTGAAATCAAGAGATAGGTGTTTTTGCCCAGCAACAGAAATATAGGTCTTGGAGAATATAGATAATATAGAGCTTAGAGAAATCAGGTGCCTTTAGGGTTAGAGAGCCACAAAATGGGAGTTTTGAGGATCTCAGTGAAGTCAGACTGTTTGGTTCAGGCACCTAAAGTGAAAGTTAGGCATCTAAGTCCCTTTGTGGGTCTAGTCCATTATGACTAGGCCCTGGTCTACACTAGGAGTTGAGGTCGAATTTAGCAGCGTTAAATCGATTTAACCCTGCACCTGTCCACATGACGAAGAACTTTTTTTCGACTTAAAGGGCTCTTAAAATCGATTTCCTTACTCCACCCCTGACAAGGGGATTAGCACTGAAATTGGCCTTGCTGGATTGAATTTGGGGTACTGTGGCGCAATTAGATGGTATTGGCCTCCAGGGCTATCCCAGAGTGCTCCATTGTGACCGCTCTGGACAGCACTTTCAACTCAGATGCACTGGACAGGTAGACAGGAAAAGGCCAGCGAACTTTTGAATTTCAATTTCCTGTTTGGTCAGCGTGGCAAGCTGCAGGTGAGTGCAGAGCTCATCAGCAGAGGTGACCATGATGGAGTCCCAGAATCGCAAAAGAGCTCCAGCATGGACCGAACGGGAGGTATGGGATCTGATCGCTGTATGGGGAGAGGAATCTGTGCGATCAGAACTCCGTTCCAGTTTTTGAAATGCCAAAACATTTGTCAAAATCTCCCAGGGCATGAAGGACAGAGGCCATAACAGGGACCCGAAGCAGTGCCACGTGAAACTTAAGGAGCTGAGGCAAGCCTACCAGAAAACCAGAGAGGCAAACGGCCGCTCCAGGTCAGAGCCCCAAACATGCCGCTTCTATGATAAGTGGAATGCCATTTTAGGGGGTTCAGCCACCACTACCCCAGCCATGTTGTTTGACTCTTTCAATGGAGATGGAGACAAAATGGAATCAGGTTTTGGGGACAACGAAGATGATGATGATGATGATGAGGTTGTAGATAGATCACAGCAAGCAAGTGGAGAAATCAGTTTTCCTGACAGCCAGGAACTATTTCTCACCCTTGGCACCCACCCAAGGCTGCCTCCCAGACCTGCCAGGTGGAGAAGGGACCTCTGGTGAGTATACCTTTTAAAATAGTATACATGATTTAAAAGCAAGCATGTTTAATGATTAATTTGCCCTGGCATTCGCGGCTCCCAAAGCCTTTGCAAAAGGTTTCTGGGGAGGGCAGCATTATTCCGTCCACCATGGTAGGACACTTTACCACACCAGGCCAGTAGCACGTACTCGGGAATCATTGTAGAACAAAGCATTGCAGTGTATGTTCGCTGGCATTCAAACATAATCTGTTCTTTATCTCTCTGTGTTATCCTCAGGAGAGTAATATCATTCATGGTCACCTGGTTGAAATAGGGTGCTTTTCTTAAGGGGACATTCAGAGGTGCCCGTTCCTGCTGTTTGCCTGTGGCTGAACAGAAATGTTCCCCGCTGTTAGCCACGGGGAGGGGTGAGGGGCTAGCCACGTGGTGGGGGGGAGGCAAAATGCGACCTTGTAACGAAAGCACATGTGCTATGTATGTAATGTTAACAGCAAGGTTTACCGTGAAAGAGTGTACCCATTGTTCTATAAAATGTGTCTTTTTAAATATCACTGTCCCTTTTTTTTTCTCCAACAGCTGCATGTGTTTCAAGGATCACAGGATCTTCTCCTTCCCAGAGGCTAGTGAAGATTAGAAGGCGAAAAAAACACACTCGTGATGAAATGTTCTCTGAGCTCATGCTGTCCTCCCACACTGACAGAGCACAGACTAATGCATGGAGGCAGACAATGTCAGAGTGCAGGAAAGCACAAAATAACCAGGAGGAGAGGTGGCGGGCTGAGGAGAGTAAGTGGCAGGCTGAAGAGAAGGTTGAAGCTGAAAGGTGGCGGCAGCGTGATGAGAGGAGGCAGGATTCAATGCTGAGGCTGCTGGAGGATCAAACTAATACGCTCCAGCATATGGTTGAGCTGCAGGAAAGGCAGCTGGAGCACAGACTGCCGCTGTAGCCCCTGTGTAACCAACCACCCTCCTCCCCAAGTTCCATAGCCTCCTTACCCAGACGCCCAAGAAAGCAGTGGGGGCGGCCTCCGGCCACCCCACCCCAGAGGATTGCCCAAGCAACGGAATGCTGGCATTCAATAAGTTTTAAAGTTTTAAACTTTTAAAGTGCTGTGTGGCCTTGTCCTTCTCTCCTCCTCTACCGCTCCTGGTGCTTCTCTCCTCCACCACCCCTTCCAGGCTACCTTGGCAGTTATCCCCCTATTTGTGTGATGAATTAATAAAGAATGCATGAATGTGAAGCAACAATGACTTTATTACCTCTGCAAGCGGTGATCGAAGGGAGGAGGGGAGGGTGGTTAGCTTACAGGGAAGTAGAGTGAACCAAGGGGCGGGGGGGGGGGGGTTCATCAAGGAGAAACAAAGAGAACTTTCACACCGTAGCCTGGCCAGTCATGAAACTGATTTTCAAAGCTTCTCTAATGCGCACCATGCCCTCCTGTGCTCTTCTACCCGCCCTGGTGTCTGCCTGTGCGTAACCAGCAGCCAGGCGATTTGCCTCAACCTCCCACCCTGCCATAAACGTCTCCCCCTTACTCTCACAGATATTGTGGCGTGCACAGCAAGCAGTAATAACAGTGGTAATATTGGTTTCGCTGAGGTCTAACCAAGTCAGTAAACTGCACCAGCGCACTTTTAAAAGTCCAAATGCACATTCTACCACCATTCTGCGCTTGCTTAGCCTGTAGTTGAACAGCTCCTGACTACTGTCCAGGCTGCCTGTGTACGGCTTCGTGAACCATGGCATTAAGGGGTAGGCTGGGCCCCCAAGGATAACTGTGGGCATTTCAACATCCCCAACGGTTATTTTCTGGTCTGGGAATAAAGTCCCTTCTTGCAGCTGAAGATGCGAGCGTCATGAACCTTTCCCGGCCATCCCACGTTGATGTTGGTGAAACATCTCTTGTGATCCACCAGTGCTTGCAGCACTACTGAAAAGTATCCCTTGCGGTTTATGTACTTGCCGGCTTGGTGCTCCAGTGCCAAGATAGGGAAATGGGTTCTGTCTATGGCCCCACCACAGTTAGGGAATCCCATTGCAGCCAAGCCATCCACTATGACCTGCACATTTCCCAGGGTCACTACCCTTGATATCAGCAGATCTTTGATTGTGTTGGCTACTTGCATCACAGCAGCCCCCACAGTAGATTTGCCCACTCCAAATTAATTAGCGACTGACCGGTAGCTGTCTGGTGTTGCAAGCTTCCACAGGGCTATTGCCACTCGCTTCTCAACTGCGAGGGCTGCTCTCATCTTGGTATTCATGCGTTTCAGGGCAGGGGAAAGTAAGTCATAAAGTTCCATGAAAGTTCCCTTATGCATGCAAAAGTTTCGCAGCCATTGGGAATCGTCCCAGACCTGCAACACTATGCGGTCCCACCAGTCTGTGCTTGTTTCCTGAGCCCAGAATCGGCGTTCCACAGCATGAACCTGCCATATTAGCACCATGATGCCCGCATTGCCAGGGCCCGTGCTTTGAGAGAAGTCTGTGTCCATGTCCTCATCACTCTCGTCACCGCACTGACATAGCCTACTCGCCTGGTTTCTCTTTGCCAGGTTCTGGTGCTGCATATACTGCTGGATAATGCACGTGGTGTTTAATGTGCTCCTAATTGCAAAAGTGATCTGAGCGGGCTCCATGCTTGCCGTGGTATGGCGTCTGCACAGAAAAAAGGTGCGGAACGATTGTCTGCTGTTGCTTTGACGGAGGGAGGGGTGACTGACAACATGGCTTACAGGATTGGCTTACAGCGAATTAAAATCAAGAAAGGGGGTGACTTTACATCAAGGAGAAACTAAAAAACTATCACACAGAATGGCCCCCTCAAGGATTGAACTCAAAACCCTGGGTTTAGCGGGCCAATGCTCAACCCACTAAGCTATCCCTTCCTTCAGTATTTCAGGCAGGACTTCATGGAGGGAGGGAGGGAGGGAAGGAGGGAGAGGGGAGCAAATTAATACAAAACAAATCTGGTCTATTTCTTGTTTTGATCCACTCCATCTATCTTTTACATCTTTGGCTGGCAGCAGACGGTGCAGAAGGACTGCAATCCATCCACATCTCCTGGCTTCTTGGCAGAAGATAGTGCAATAGTACTGCTGGCCATCCACATCTCCTGCCTGCTCACCATAAGATGGTACAATAGGACTCCCTGCAGGACTAAAGAGAATGACCTGGTCGAGTCACTCCTAATTTAGTCCCTGCACCCATATCTGCCTAGGAGCACCTCAGACATGATGAGGATAGTTTTCAGGCCTATTGTACTGTCTGCTGCCACAAGGAAATGGGTTGCTGCTGCTGTGTAGCAATGCAGTACTGCGTCTGCCAGGACCCAGGAGACACACGTGACAGTGAGCTGAGCAGGCTCTATGCTTGCCGTGGTATGGCGTTTGCGCAGGTAACTCAGGAAAAAAGGCGTGAAACGATTGTCAGCTGTTGCTTTCACAGAGGCAGGAAGGGAGGGAGGGCCTGATGACATGTACCCAGAACCACCCGCAACAATGTTTTTTGCCCCATCAGGCATTGGGATCTCAACCCAGAATTCCAATGGGCAGAGGAGACTGCGGGAACTGTGGGATAGCTACCCACAGTGCAACACTCTGGAAGTCGACACTAGACTTGGTACTGTGTAAGCACTCCACCGAGTGAATTCACTTAATGCACTTAGAGCATTTTGTGTGGGGACACACACAATCGACTATATAAAAACGATTTCTAAAAAACTGACTTCTATAAATTTGACCTAATTTCGTAGTGTAGACATACCCTAAAGGTAGAATCTGGCCTAAAGTGCTTTAAAATAAATAAAAACATAAATGAAACATTTAGTATTTTCTCATTGTTTCTGGTTAACTAATTCTTTTTTAGTGTTTAGTGTTAAGTGAACATATTTATATACAAAACTGCAATTGGGATAATACCTAAATATAATACAGCGGATCTGCACAATGTTATTAATTTGCGGGAGCTTGATTCACTGGGAAATGACTTGGTGTAGAAGCCCTCAAACCAATGAAATCACAGTGTGATATGGTGGCATAGTATTCAGACACTTGAAGGGAATTAGAGTTGCAAAAGGCAATAAGTTTTAATCATAGAGAAGAGCTGAAAGTATATGTTTTACTGTAGGTGCTGTGTAAAGTGAAGAAAATTATTTTTTTCAAGTGAAGTGGGTGTGTCACAGTGAATAGGAAAGCTGAAGGACAAAAGGTAATTATAAATTCTGTTGGCTGCAAAACCTTTGTGTGAGCTGAATGGCTTAAGCATCAATAACACTCATGGCTTGGGAAAAGAGATCTTGGGAAAAGAAAAAGAATATTTGTGTTTGCATGGAGGAACACATACAGGGCAATGGTGTAAAAATATGCCAAATGGGGATTTCCATTTCATCATTTTTTGTGGTTTTGGTTTTGTTAAATTGTATTTGTTTAACTCTTTCCAATGATATCCAGCAAGCTTAATAATAAAAAGCCAAGTATTTTAGGATATAATTACTTCATTACAGTTGACATTGGCAAATATTTTTAATACTACTTTGTAGTTCTACTGTGGGTCTCACTCGATTATACCAAAGTACTTGTGGGACTAAATCCTACTCCTACTGAAATCAGTGACAAAATTCCCATTAACTTTAATGGCAGCAGGATTAGGCTATGTGGTATTTTGTGATCATGGAATTAAAGGCATTTTAGAAAGGACAGACTCTCAGTTACTAATTCACCAAGTCTGTAAGATAAGTGTTATTATCCCCATTCTACAGATTTAGGATTTGAGACATAAAGAAGTTAATGTCTACTATGGCCTCCTCACTCCACTCTCACCCCCCCAAAATAGTTTTGTTTATGATCCTAAACAATTAATTTAACCTCTCTCAGAATCATATGTCTTCTACTGTTAATGAAGTTCATAGTGCTGTCCCACGTTCTATGAATGTTCTGTCACCTGCACTCATAAATCATTATTGAAAGAAGTAAGAGACTATTTAGTTAGCAACCGCTACTAACAGCTTCTCTTTGCCTTATCTTGGTGAACAAAAGCTGAACTTACTAATGCATTTCAGATAGTCTTAAAAGCATGAACTGCTATTACTAGCTTAGGCACATTATATAAAATCAAGTTAATGTTATAGTACCTGTTCTGAAGAGTATATGCATGCTTTTCTTATGTTTTTTATGCAATTTGGGTCTAAAGTGAGAAGTTGCTCGTTTTGTTTGTTGTTGTTGCAGTTTTTGACATTGTGGTAGGAGAGAAGTTGGTTGGGAATAAAAGTGTTTTTATTGGGCGTATAATAATTCAGCAAGGAACAGGGAATATAACAGCAAATTCTAAAATACGAAAACAACATGTCAGCTTGTGGATCAATAACTAGAGCTCAGTGAATAACTGATTTTTTCAATTTGGTGACTTCCCCACTCTGAACTCTAGCGTACAGATGTGGGGACCTGCATGAAAGACCCCCTAAGCTTATTCCTACTAGCTTAGGTTAAAAACTTCTTCAAGGTACAAACTTTGCCTTGTTCTTGAACCCTTTTCTGCCACCACCAAGCGTGTTAAACAAAGAACAGGGAAAGAGCCCACTTGGAGACGTCTTCCCCCCAAAATATCCCCCCTAAGCCCTACACCCCCTTTCCTGGGGAAGGCTTGATAAAAATCCTCACCAATTTGCATAGGTGAACACAGACCCAAACCCTTGGATCTTAAGAACAAGGAAAAAGCAATCAGGATCTTACAAGAAGAATTTTAATTAAAGAAAAAGTAAAAGAATCACCTCTGTAAAATCAGGATGGTAAATACCTTACAGGGTAATCAGATTCAAAACATAGAGAATCCTTCTAGGCAAAACCTTAAGTTAAAAAAAGACACAAAAACAGGAATATACATTCCATTCAGCACAGCTTATTTACCAGCCATTTAAACAAAAGGAAGTCTAATGCATATCTAGCTAGATTACTTACTAACAAGTTCTAATACTCCATTCCTGTTCTGCTCCCAACAAAAACATCACACAGACATACAGACCCTTTGTTCCCCCCTCCCCAGCTCTGAAAGTATCTTGTCTCCTCATTGGTCATTTTGGTCAGGTGCCAGCGAGATTATCTTAGCTTCTTAACCCTTTACCAGTGAAGGGGTTTTGCCTCTGGCCAGGAGGGATATTATAGTTCTGCATACAGAAAGGTGGTTACCCTTCCCTTTATATTTATGACAATCCCAAACTACATTTTATTTTACAAATTACTATTCCAGAAAAAAAATTGTCCCACTCTAGTCATAATTACTAGGGCCATGAAAGAACCAAGTTTCCATCCCCCTCCTCATTTTATTACATACAGTTGAAAGCCTAATTATATTCCAGAAGGCTAGAAGAAAGCTAATGTGCCAATTTTTAAAAACAGTAAATGGGATGAGCTGAATAATTATAGGCCTGTCAGTCTGGTATTGATCCTGGGCAAGATAATGTAGCAGCTGATATTAATTCAATTAATAAAGACTTAAAGAAGGGCAATATAATTAATGGCAATCAACATGGGTTTCAGGCAAATAGATCTCATCAAATGAATTCAATATCTTTTTTTGAATTGAGATTACAAGGGTGGTTGATAGAGGTAATAGCATTGATACTTACACTTCTGTAAGGCATTTGGGTTGGTACCACATGACATTTTGATTTTAAAAAAAAGAAAAGTTAAATGGATTAAAAGGTGGCTTACTGATAGGTCTCAAAATGTATTTGAAAATGTGGGATCATCATAGAATGGGTATGTTTCTAGTGTGTTCAATACATTTTGATTCTTGGGCTTAGGCTATTTAACATTTTTTATTAATGGCCTGGAAGAAAACATAAAACTATCACTGATAAAGTTTGTAGGTGACATGAACATTGGGAGAGTGGTAAATAATGAAGAATACGGATCATTGATAGAGAGCAATCTGGGACACTTGGTAAGCTGGGCACAAGCAAACAATATGCGTTTTAATATGGCTATATGTAAATATTTTCATCTACAAACAAAAAATGAAGGACATCAGGGGAGTTCAGGGCAACTGCATCTATATTTCCCCTCAGTGGTACAGCTGTGAACCCAGTCTCAGGCTTCCAGCTCCCCTTGCCTCTCTTGGGTGGAGATCCACATATCTCTCCCTTCTAACAGGGTATTTCCAGGCTGCACAGTTCCCTGCCTTCACTGTGAATTTCCTAGCACAGATAGGCTGTCCAAGGATACCTGCTTGCTTTCCCTTTAGAGATGGTTAACAGCTGTAATTGCCACATTTATAAGTTACCACACAGTTCTTTCTAAGCAAGCCTACTTTGTTCTTAAGGTACAAAACATTACAGAGAAAACATTAAAAAACAAGAAAAGAACCTACACTCATACTAATAAGCTTTCCAGAGATCATACCAATCGTACCATGTCCTCCAGCAGGAGTAGTTTTTCAAACCCACACAAGGGATGTCCTTGAGGTCAGAAGTTCATCACAGCTTCTGCTCAAAACCAGCATGTTCATAACGTTTAGTTCACCCATTATACAGTTCAGAAGTCTTTGCTCTGATAATTGGTACATAATAGGTCTCTCCCCAGAGTATCTAAAAAATGTTGGTTTCAGAAGGGAGAAATTGCATTCCCCTCACCTCAAAGTACTTCATAGGAAATCCACTTAATATATATTGTTGCAAAAAGACCTTTGAAGTTCCTAAAGTACCTTCCAGAGACTGCATATATCTTGTCTTCCTGCTATAGAAGTTCCATACAATCTCACAATAGTACATAAATATTTGCATTTTATTAACCCTAGGTATTATCTCTAATTCAATAATTTTAATTTAATTTAATAAAGTTTATTTTAATTCCATAAGGTTTATATTATCAGTCTGTCACACCAGTGACTGAAAAAGATGCAGGGGTGATAGTGAACAATCAGCTGAACATAAGCTCCAAGTGCGACACTGTGGCCAAAGGGCTAATTCAATCCTTGGATGCATAAATAGAGGACTCTCAAATTTGAGTAGTTATTTTACCTCCATATTTGGCATTGATTTGACCACTTCTAGAATACTGTGTCCAGTTCTGGAGTCCACAGTTCCCTGCCTTCACTTCATGTTCATAAATTGGAGAGGGTTCAGAGAAGGGCCTCAAGAATGATTCCTCGTAGTGATAGACTCATGGAGCTCAACCTATTTCACTTAACAAAAAAAAAGTGTAAGGGGTAACTTGATTATGAGATCCTACATGGGGAACAAATATTTAATAAGGGGTTCTTCAGTGTAGCAGAGAAAATGTAACATGACATAGTGGCTGGAAGTTGAAGTTGAAACAAATTCAGACTAGAAATAAGGCATACATTTCTAAGTGAGAGTAATGAACCATTGGAACAATTTACCAAGGGTCATAGTGGATTCTCCATCACTGACAATTTTTAAATTTAGATTATATGTATATATGTTCCTAAAATCTATGCTCTAGGAATTATTTCGGGGAAGTTCTATGGCCTATGTTATACAGCAGGTCAGACTAGATGATCACAGTGTTCCCTTCTGGTCTTGGGATCTATAATTTATAAATCTATGAACTACTGCTCAAAGAGAAAATCCCAGTCTTCTCCAAAAGCAAAAAAAAAAAAAAAAAAAGTAGTATTTCTTTCCTTTCCTCCATGTAGATGACAGATGTATTCAATCCACTAACTATTCCTAGTTAAGAACAAAATGACAACTAATGCAATGTTCCATGTAGAATAATAAACAAAGAAAAATGCCAAAATTGTGAACCTCATTAACAGAAGTGTTAATCTCACTGCTTCCAGAAGTAAATTCAAAATTTGATTTAACCCTAGTTTACACATAGTTATTTGTACTATTCTAATCCTGTCCTGCAAAGTAGGATACAGAGGGACCTAGACAAATTGGAGGACTGGGCCAAAAGAAATCTGATGAGGTTCAACAAGGACAAGTGCAGAGTCCTGCACTTAGGACGGAAGAATCCCATGCACCGCTACAGACTAGGGACCTAATGGCTAGGCAGCAGTTCTGCAGAGAAGGACCTTGGGGTGACAGTGGACGAAAAGCTGGATATGAGTCAACAGTGTGCCCTTGTTGCCAAGAAGGCCAATGGCATTTTGGGATGTATAAGTAGGGGCATTGCCAGCAGATCGAGGGACGTGATTGTTCCCCTCTATTCGACATTGGTGAGGCCTCATCTGGAGTACTGTGTCCAGTTTTGGGCCCCACACTACAAGAAGGATGTGGAGAAATTGGAGAGAGTCCAGAGAAGGGCAACAAAAATGATTAGGGGTCTGGAACACATGACTTATGAGGAGAGGCTGAGGGAACTGGGATTGTTTAGTCTGCAGAAGAGAAGAATGAGGGGGGATTTGATAGCTGCTTTTAACTACCTGAAAGGTGGATCCGAAGAGGATGGGTCTAGACTATTCTCAGTGATAGCAGATGACAGGACAAAGAGTAATGGTCTCAAGTTGCAGTGGGGGAGATTTAGGTTGGATATTAGGAAAAACTTTTTCACTAGGAGGGTGGTGAAACACTGGAATGCGTTACCTAGGGAGGTGGTAGAATCTCTTTCCTTAGGAGTTTTTAAGGTCAGGCTTGACAAAGCCCTGGCTGGGATGATTTAATTGGGGATTGGTCCTGCTTTGAGCAGGGGGTTGGACTAGATGACCTCCAGAGGTCCCTTCCAACTCTGATATTCTATGATTCTATGATTCTATGAGTACTTGCAACCCCTCAAAGCTTCTTCATCTGAAAATTTTATAAGCACACCCTTCACTCCATTATCCAAGTTATAAATGAAAATATACAATAGTACCAGAGCTAAAACAGACCCTGGCAGACCTCACTAAATATACAATAGTACCAGAGCTAAGACAGACTTCTGTCTCCTCTCTGTTTTCAGGCAGCTCTCACCTGCCCCTCCTAACTCATTCAATCTCTTTTCCAGATAGCACTAATCTGCCCCTTTCTGTCTGCCTCCTTCTTAGGCCTACATGCCTTCACTTAAACCCAAGTGGGAGGCAGCTGATGAGTCATAGGTATACTGGACCCAACTCCCACTTAAAGGGGCCAGTCACCCTGTGACCATGCCTAACTCTTTTTTATTTCAGTTGTAATTACTCCCCTAAATACCTTTGAGGGTTTTGGCCTTTTTGCCTAGATGTTCAGACATAACTTATCTTAGATGAGTGAATGTGATTCATTCCCCAAAGTAATTTTTTTAAGCCTTAATATGTTTTCTTTACTTAAACTACAGTATGTTCTGCTGTTATCATCAAGGACTCTTCTTCCCACAAAGCTACAGTTATAATAAAAAGATAACAAGGAAGGAGCCAAAACTGCAACCTGGGAAAAAGAAGAAGAGAATCTGTAGAAATCAGTCAAGACCAACAGTATCTAAAAGTTGTTACTATATAAATGCTGAATTGGGTGAGCGAAGACTTGGTGTTTTTAGTCCAGTTCGCAAATGTAACTGGTTAAAACTGATTTTCAAGAGGTATCCTCTGGGATTTCTGGGAGTTCAGAAATTCTGAAAATCATCCCAATTTTATTTAAGTCTCTAAATATTGTCTTAAGATTTCAACTTTAGACACTCTGTTCCCCCCAACACACTTTAAAGCAGTATTAGAGCCCATAGAAACATAGAATATCAGGGTTGGAAGGGACCTCAGGAGGTCATCTAGTCCAACCCCCTGCTCAAAGCAGGACCAATCCCCAATGTTTACCCCAAATCCCTAAATGGCCCCCTCAAGGATTGAACTCACAAGCCTGGGTTTAGCAGACCAACGCTCAAACCACTGAGCTATCCCTCCCCCCTAAACAATATCAGAGCACTCATTTATGGCACTAAGCTCACTGAGAGGTACCAATGGCATTGTTGGTAGTCACTCAACAGTGGATTAGTGACTGTCAGAGCCTGCCTGGACCAAGGAAGTGTGGTTTCAGAGCAGTGAATCATTTGGCCATCTAAACAATGAGACAAACAAGTTCTGCTATTCCTACCATAGAAATTGACATGCCCTCTCCACATTGCTAGTGCATATGCAGTAATCACCAAATTAAAAACAAAAACAAAAACAAAAACAAAAAAAACCCCACCATTGGGTCCAAATTCATCAGACCAATCTTAGACCACTGAAAACAAAACCTCATGGACTCTGGCCAGGACATTCAGTACTGCAGTGACTGCCAGCATTCAAGGTGATTTAAATGCTCTCTTTGACTTAGACGTGTTCAAATGCTGTAAGAGGAAGGCAATAGGCTTGGCTTGCATGCTCTGTATCATGCTTAACAGCATGTATGTCTTCTCTAGTGTATCTCTTAAAGTAGATTATTTTAAACCATCCAGCAAATAACTCATTATTAGCCATTTTTACTCTTTCAGTTATCCCTGCATTATCACCAGACATAGCTGAAGCAATTACTGCATGATTTTGCTCAACAATAGTTGTCTGTGCCATTGTGTGTCTGTGCACCGGCACATTTTAAAACAGTAGTAAGTAAATTCATACTCCAGTTTGGCTCTTAGGGTTCAGATGATTTCTTTAACAGCTTCATTTCTTCTTCAGTGTCCCAGCAGCTACAAGCTTGAGTGTCTGAGATACTGAAAACTGTATAAAATATGTATTTAGTAGATATAAAAATAGCTTAACTGTTCATTAATTTTAGGACAAATAATTTTTAACAAATAATTTCAACAATATAATTAAGAAAATAAGTGAACAAGAGTACTTCCTCTCAAAGATTTTAACCTAATTATTTCCCATGCAAGCAAAACTTACTTTATTTATGGAAGTAAAAACTAATCTCTTTTCTCAGTTTTATAAATTTGTAAACAAATGTGCTCATTAAATATATAAGCATATTTTATCTTTTAGAGAACTTGCTCTGATGCAATTTAATATGCAAAATCATATTAAATACAGATAAAGTTGAAATGTGATCTGGGTAGTGAAGACTGCGGAGATAAAGGAATAAGGAGACACACCTCAGGGCCCTAATTTAGCCCTGGATGTTGGCTACTTCCCACCACCCAACAGAGATGTAATGGGGTCGAGTAGTGACCCTATAATATAAACAAGAACTACTAGTTATTCCTCAAAAAAGGTTTTTAATAATTTTTGACTATAAAGACAAGACAAAATAAGAAAAGAAAGAGCGAAGACCAGCATTATATAAGAATTAATATAAATGGCAGGCTATACTGAAGACAAGCACAAGTACACTTACAGTTACTATTCATCAAGGAGCTAATGAAGAACAACCCTACATACATGGGTCCTGATAGGTTATACTGAAAGCCTTGAAGACAAACATATGTAAAGTTTTCATTCACCAGTTAGCTACCACTGGTTTTACACTACAGTATCGAGACAACTAAGCTCCATTCAGCTCAAGCAACCAAACTTCTTTACTCTATAATCTTACCCTGCATTTGTCCGAAAATACGTTACCCTTCAGTCGGCTGTTTTCCATACTGGCCAGGTACAGATAGTCAAGAAGTTCATGTCCCTTCGGTACAGGGGGTGTGGGTCAGGTATTTCTTATGACCAAGAACACACGGGTTTTGTGCCTTTGTAATTTTTATCTGGTCTGTTAGCCATGTTTTAAAACAGACCAACCAATCAGTGTGGACCACATTGTTAATGTGACAGGTTTCAGAGTAGCAGCCATGTTAGTCTGTATCCGCAAAAAGAAAAGGAGTACTTGTGGCACCTTAGATAACAAATTTATTCGGATACATCCGATGAAGTGAGCTGTAGCTCACAAAAGCTTATACTCAAATAAATTTGTTAGTCTCTAAGGTGCCACAAGTACTCTTTTTCTTTTTATTGTTAATGTGGTTACTGTGATCGCCTAAACTGTATAATTTATGCATACTTATTTTCTTGTAGCCAATTGTTAGTTAGTAGTATAATTTAGGCCTATTTATCTCCTGTAGCCAACTAGGTCTTAATTGTGGGTAATGTGGGTTTGATCAGTACATAGGAGTAAGCACAAAATGTTATTTGGTTGCAGTGCATCCTGATCACAAATTTAAGCTTAATTTTGCAAGGCTTATTTTTTTGAAGCATCCGGAAGTTTGAGGCCTAACATTGCTAAAACCCTTGTTCACTGCTAGCTTGACAATACTTTTGTTTAAATTATTCACAAAGACTATTTTTTCCACCCATCTGTGACCTGTGTGGATGTTAGTATTCACCACCTTTTCTCTATCATAGTTATTTCAGATTTGAAATACTGTTGTACCACATATTTATCATTTCTGAGCACTTAAGATCATGACACACAAGATTTTTTTGTACATTTTCATTTTCATATAGGCATCAATCTTTACTATAGAATTCAGATGTATTCACTGTGTTTTTTCATGTGTCTGTTTTTTAATCCGGTAGAATAAGTACTGCACAGTGACCCAAGAGAGTAGGGTTCTATTCCTACATCTGTCTTTGGCCTCTTGCATGTCCTTGGAAAAGTTATTTAGTCTCCTGGTGCCAACATTTCTATTTCTATAAAATGTGGATAAGGATACTTTTTAGAGTGCTTTGATATCTACAGATAAGAAGTACTGCATAATAGGTAAGTATTAATATAAGAACAAACATTGTATTAGAAAGTAGAGTTGGGTGAAATTTTTCATTTAAAACTTTTTTTGGCAAAACATGCAAATTTGCAAACAGTGAGACAATTTGCAAAGTCATGTCATTTTCATAAGATTGTTTGTGTAATCAAAAAAAAAGTCAGAAAATATCAAAACATTTTTACATTTTCAAAATGAAACATTTTGTTTTTTATTCAAAATGACTTTTCAATTAGACATTTCATTTAATTTTATTTTTAAAATACAAAAATATTTTTTTAAAAATGCTTGAAATCAAAACAAAATATTTTGTTCAAAAATTGTTTCCATCCTTTAGATTTGCCAAAAATTTTGAACAAAAATTGGGTTTGGTTCAACCCAAAGCAATTTATTTTCTCAATAATTCAGAATTGCCAATCAACCGAAAAATCCATTATTTGAACATCTCTATTGCAAAGTAAATGAAAGAATGATAGGGTTAACCTGTAATTGTTTTTGTTATATAGCTAGCATAACATGCTAGGTACCCCCAAGTGTTTAAAAAATCCTTTAAAACATAAAACTGAATAATTCGCAAATTAAAATAATTAATTAAATCAGTGCAATGTTTTTTCTAATACAAAGCATCCTTTCTGACTTTCAAAGTTAAAACCAGAACTCTAAATTTGATCCATAAACAAACAGTGAAGTGTGAAACAGTGGGTAAGCAAAACCTCCTGTGTTATTAACAGCCACACTGTCTTTAGAGCTGCAGGTAATAAAATCTACTCTTTTTTTGATATCCCTACTGCATAATATTACAGTATCATAGAATCATAGAATAGAATCATAGAATATCAGGGTTGGAAGGGACCTCAGGAGGTCATCTAGTCCAACCCCCTGCTCAAAGCAGGACCAATCCCCAATTAAATCATCCCAGCCAGGGCTTTGTCAAGCCTGACCTTAAAAACTTCTAAGGAAGGAGATTCTACCACCTCCCTAGGTAACACATTCCAGTGTTTCACCACCCTCGTAGTGAAAAAGTTTTTCCTAATATCCAACCTAAACCTCCCCCACTGCAAATTGAGACCATTACTCCTTGTCCTGTCCTCTTCTACCACTGAGAATAGTCTAGAACCATCCTCTCTGGAACCACCTCTCAGGTAGTTGAAAGCAGCTATCAAATCCCCCCTCATTCTTCTCTTCTGCAGGCTAAACAATCCCAGCTCCCTCAGCCTATCCTCATAAGCCATGTGTTCCAGACCCCTAATCATTTTTGTTGCCCTTCTCTGGACTCTCTCCAATTTCTCCACATCCTTCTTGTAGTGTGGGGCCCAAAACTGGACACAGTACTCCAGATGAGGCCTCACCAATGTCGAATAGAGGGGGACGATCACGTCCCTCGATCTGCTCGCTATGCCCCTACTTATACATCCCAAAATGCCATTGGCCTTCTTGGCAACAAGGGCACACTGTTGACTCATATCCAGCTTCTCGTCCACTGTCACCCCTAGGTCCTTTTCTGCAGAACTGCTGCCTAGCCATTTGGTCCCTAGTCTGTAGCTGTGCATTGGGTTCTTCCGTCCTAAGTGCAGGACCCTGCACTTATCCTTATTGAACTTCATCAGATTTCTTTTGACCCAATCCTCCAATTTGTCTAGGTCCTCTGTATCTTATCCCTGCCCTCCAGTGTATCTACCACTCCTCCCAGTTTAGTATCATCCGCAAATTTGCTGAGAGTGCAATCCACACCATCCTCCAGATCATTTATGAAGATATTGAACAAAACCGGCCCCAGGACCGACCCCACTTAACACCGGCTGCCAACTAGACATGGAGCCATTGATCACTACCCGTTGAGCCCGACAATCTAGCCAACTTTCTACCCACCTTATTGTGCATTCATCCAGCCCGTACTTCTTTAACTTGCTGACAAGAATACTATGGGAGACCGTGTCAAAAGCTTTGCTAAAGTCAAGATACAATACATCCACTGCTTTCCCTTCATCCGCAGAACCAGTAATCTCATCACAGAAGGCGATTAGATTAGTCAGGCATGACCTTCCCTTGGTGAATTCATGCTGACTGTTCCTGATCACTTTCCTCTCATGTAAGTGCTTCAGGATTGATTCTTTGAGGACCTGCTCCATGATTTTTCCAGGGACTGAAGTGAGGCTGACTGGCCTGTAGTTCCCAGGATCCTCCTTCTTCCCTTTTTTAAAGATTGGCACTACATTAGCCTTTTTCCAGTCATCCGGGACTTCCCCCGTTTGCCACGAGTTTTCAAAGATAATGGCCAATGGCTCTGCAATCACAGCCGCCAGTTCCTTTAGCACTCTCGGATGCAAATCGTCCGGCCCCATGGACTTGTGCACGTCCAGCTTTTCTAAATAGTCCCTAACCACCTCTTTCTCCACAGAGGGCTGGCCATCTATTCCCCATGTTGTGATGCCCAGCGCAGCAGTCTGGGAGCTGACCTTGTTAGTGAAGACCGAGGCAAAAAAAGCATTGAGTACATTAGCTTTTTCCACATCCTCTGTCACTAGGTTGCCTCCCTCATTCATTAAGGGGCCCACACTTTCCTTGGCTTTCTTCTTATTGCCAACATACCTGAAGAAACCCTTCTTGTTACTCTTGATATCTCTCGCTAGCTGCAGCTCCAGGTGCGATTTGGCTCTCCTGATTTCATTCCTACATGCCCGAGCAATATTTTTATACTTTTCCCTGGTCATATGTCCAACCTTCCACTTCTTGTAAGCTTCTTTTTTATGTTTAAGATCCGCTAGGATTTCACCGTTAAGCCAAGCTGGTCGCCTGCCATATTTACTATTCTTTTGACACATCGACAATAACATATCTCAGAGGCTTTTTAGTAATAACTTGTGCCTAATTCATTACTGTAACTCCATTGTAATCAATAGATTTGCACGTCTGTAGAATAGGATTAACAAAGTGATTAACAGAACCTATTGTTTTTAAAATTAGTTAGTTAGGTTTAGAAAAAAGACACAGGCCAAATTCTCTGCTGGGAATTACTTCAATGGAGCTGCCTCATTATAGGTCAGAGAATTTGGCCTACATTAGTATTTCTTTTTACTGGTCATTTCCATTCATATCCAAGCACACCTCATTAGTGTTAGAATGATTATGGCACATTTCTCTATATTAGAGCTGGTTGGAAAATGTCCGTCAAAGCTATTTTTAGAGAGAGTTTTGGGCTTTCAACAAAACTTTTTTTGTGAAAAATGCCTGTTTTCCATGGAAAATGTGATTTTTGTCAAAACCCAAACTCCATAATTACAAAAATGTGGTTTTCAGCCAAAAAGCAAAATTGGATAGAACTGATTTTTCTGCTGTTTTTAGTGATCTTTCAGCTGGTGATCAAGTACCCTGTGTTCATAATTTGCTTTATAATTTGATTCACAGAGGCCTTACATAGTTCCTACCAGGTTTTTTTGTTTGTTTAAGAATATTTTTCTGCAAAGACACCATAAGGTATAGGAAGGCTATACCTATTACTTGTTAGTCCTGGCACAGTACTGTATTTTGCTTCATTACTAATTCATATTCTGTGAATTGACCAGGTCATGGCAACTGAAACTGCTTCTCCCAACATTACATTACCTGGTGCAGTGGTGAGAGTTCAGACACATCTCTATCCATGCACCCCAGCTTGCTTCACCATCATGCTCCAAAAATGTTTGTTTCAGTCAAGCATTTTATAACCTATGAGTGGACCACATTATCATGCCACTTCCTTTACTTACTGTCTCGATGTATTATTGTTCCTCCATATTTTTTAATTTTCCTCTTCTCCGAAAGTTGGTGCTCGCTGGAGCCCTTTCTACAAAACTGCTATAGCCCTGAAAAATTAAGGCGGTGTCACCATCTTGTTAATATTCATATAAATCCTGATCGAATATCAGGCAGTGGTGGTGGTGCTCTTTGGTCAGAAAATGGCTTGCTGAATGACAGTCCGATATGGAAGATGAAGATGTTCCATGAAGCCAGTTTTAAAGCTGATATTCATACCTAACTTTCTTAAAGAAATTATCCTGGAGGTATTATGTAATTAATTATGACTAAGGGGAAATAGGCACTTCCTCTCAATGTGAAGTCTAAACTGGATGAGATTATTATTCAGATTTATTGAGCTTTGTTTCTGCTGACAAGAAAAATCTTAAGGCCCTGGATTAATACCTTCTCTCATTTCCTCCTAGGCATTGATTGATCTCAGTGTCTGGTATACTCTCATCTTCTGGTTTATTTCCTGCTTTTGTACACCCAAGGCATGATGTACTTCATAGTCTACTCTTTCAGTGGCTCATTTTCACCACTTCTAAAATACAGACAATTATATTTACCCACCTGGGTAAACTGCATTGAGAGCTACACATGAAAAGTTCTAATTCTTTTTCATTATGCTACTCCAGTTCATGAATGGATCACAACACTCTTGCAGGGAAAATAAACAACCTCCATGGCAGTGTTCCCCACCTTTATTTTGGAACCCTAAAAAGGATCTTCATTGGTCCACAGATCCATCTGGGAATGGAATGTGCAGTGTGAGGAAGTATGCAAGCACAGGGGCCTAGGTGAGGAGAGACATGATTTGCCTTTCACTGTGACCACTAGAGTTTTCCAAGGAAGTTTCAGGTTCTATTACTTCCATTGTCCTCTCCATAGTGTAGTTCCCATGCGGATACCTGAATTCCACAGCATTTAGGGGACAAACATTGCCACCAGGGGACAATTCCCTCATCCATTTCCTCTCTCCACAAATGAAAATATATAGAACAAGATAGATCCATTACATAGTGATTCTCTATCCTAGTGTAGGCACCTCCTTCTTAAGGGGCCTCTGGACTTGTGAGTATAACAGTTAGGAAGATCCTGAGTGCTGCAATTCAGTCTTGGAGACTACACCTCCCAAGATGTCTTGGGGAAGAGACATTTCTTCGGGATGCAGGAAGAATATGCATTGGGCTCCATCTTGGTGGGGAGCTGAGATTCTTGTCAGGGGAGTGGAGATTGCTTTGTGCTGCCCTGAACAAGTCAGGAGCTGCTGCTAAACTGCTGCCAGAAAGCCAGAAGCTGCTACTGAGAAACTGCTAGGGTTTGGACCAAGCAGAGAGACATGGAAGCTATTGGACAGAACAGAGACTGTTGCTGTGCCCAGAGCTGACTGAGGTTAGCCCATAGTGAAGACAGCACGAGTAACCACCATCTTTGTTTGGGAAAGTGCTTGCAGGGGAAGGCGGACAGCAAAGCGACTGTAATGGGTTTCCCTGAGGCTAAGAGACAAAGAGGTCTTATTGTCTAGCCAGGATCCAGGGTAGCTGCCCACTGGTAATAACAACTCCCATCTTCAGACGGGTTTTGCAGCTTGGAATGATCTGGTTATAGACTCGCTCTGCCCCTTGTTGCCTCAGCTGAGATGCTTTCCTGGACCAACTGTCCCCATCTTGCAGATCTTCAAGCACACCCACCCAAGCGAGTGTTTAGAACTCTGACATTGAGAGGAGTGCACACTCAGGGGAAAGGTAAATTGTGCCAGCGTATATGTGAATTAGTTAAGTTTTATTTACTACTGTAAGCAGCATTTATTTATTGATTTATTGAAGTGCCCCCTAGTGATTTAAAGTGATTGTGACATTTAATTAATCTCAATCTGTTGCATCAGTTTTTCTAAATTGTTAAGTAAAGGTGGGTGAATTCAGTATATTGGTTGTACATTGTTTATAATTTGGTAATTTTCAATTAGACCCCTTGCACAGACTAGCTCAGGTTTTTTCCTAGATGCTCCCAAGGCATGCCAGTGAATGTTTACAGGGCCTAGCCACATTGAGGCATTACGGATGTTAATTCCCTTTATAAGTAAAAGAGTTGCAGGCACCTATCCAACATCACCATAGGGAATTTGAGACCTATATTGTTGACAGTATCAGGTGCTGAGGCACACAGGTGAGTGTTGTGTGCTCCCGAGCACCACAGAAAGGAAAGGGGAGGGTGTTCATTAGCCTTTCCCCACTGATTTTTTTTTCTGAAGAGCTGGGAGATCTGGCCCTGTATTCTAATTATTAATTCTCATCTCCATCCTAAGAACAACTTCTAGCAGTTTGACTATAATACTTTCAAGGGATTCAGACAGTTCAAACTGAGCCCCAAACTTAGGCTTCTTTCAGAGCTTATTTTTACTAAATGTTTAGGCCAAGAGAAATGTTTCCAAGATTTATTTTCCCTTGTCAAGAGGGATTTAAAAAAACAACACCACAATTTCCTTTGCTGGTTTGGCAACCCAGTTTGCATCACTGAGCTAATGCAAAAAGAACTGCACTAGAAAAGCACTAGCAACTGACAAACTAGAAATCATAGTTAAGGAAAGTTTTATTTTTTTTAATGAAATATGTGTTTCAAATAGCACCTACATAGTTCACTTTGTTTTTATTTTGATTTTTTAAGTCTAATTTGCTTTTCACTGCTTACAGTATGTTTGCTTGGTTTATCCCTCTCACCTGGACAATAAATAGTCACCTTATTTTTGCTTTAGTTTATAATGTGACAGTACAATTTTAAAATTAATTGGATTATTTAGGGTATTTTTAAAGTATATTGAAATGCAGTAGTTGCTTTCCCCCCCTTTTTTGGTATTTCAAAGCTCCAGTTAGGTACTGTGTACCCATCATTTCACATCAGTCATTTTTATCTCAATGTGCCATTGCCTCTTATGTGCATTTTTCCAGATGTCATTGTGCAGAAGGCAATCTTAGATTAGATTATCTGCCTGGACTGTTCAGTGAAATTTGAATATAACCATGAACTACTGTATACTTCATAACAAAGGCTAATGACTAGACATTAACAACTATACATATTCTTTGAATTTACTCTGTACTTATATGTGAAGCTATTAAACATTTTGAAAATGAAGTACCATGATGTAATTTTCAGGTTTTATGGGGTCCAGTTCTGCCCTTCATTACATGAATGCAAATCAAATGAAGTAAACTGGGCTGCATGAGGGTAGCGCATGGCCCTGTCATGATAATTTAGAACATAACTAGATAGTTGTTGTGCTAGATAGTTAGTAAATTCTCATGTGGCCAGGAATCCTTTTCAGAGCTGTCCCCTAGATCTAGCCGTGGTGGATCACTTCCACATGGATATCTCACCGTTCCATGAGTGATCCAAGCTGTGAGGATCCTGTGCAGAACTCTGAGAGGTGGTGTTCATATATAGGGAAGGGGTGGTCAGGGAACAAGACCACATTGGGGGAAGGCAGATCTTGAGGAGGACCATATTATGCACCCACTGAATTTTTGGGGGTGGTCTAGAAGAGATAATATAGCCTGCAGCTTAATAATCTTCTCAGTTGACCCCCTCCATGGTAGGTGACCTTCCTTCAAGGAAGGTCCTGATAACAACCACAGCCAGTGGAAGAGTCTGGTAACAAACTTTAATTCTCCAGCAGAGCTATGTTGTCATGGGGGAATAGGGGCTACTGCCTGTGGAAGAAGTTCATAGATTTTAAGGCCAGAAGGGACCAGTGTTATCATCTAGTCAGAGCTCCTTCATAATACAGGCCAAATGATTTTCTTGAATTAATTCCTGCTTTAAGTCCAACAGCTGTAGTTGAACTAGGGCATATGTTCTATAAAACTATCCAATCTTGATTTAAAAATTTCCAGTGATGAAAGAATCCACTCCAGCCGCTGGTAACTTGTTCCAATGGTAATTGCCTTAATTGCCCTCAGGGTTAAAAATGTGTGGATTACTTCTAGTCTGAAGTTGCCCAACTTCATCTTCTAGCCATTGAATGTTGTACATTTATCTGCTAGTTTGAAGAGCCTTTTATGTTCAAATTTCTGCTCCCTATGTCGGTACTTATAGAGTATGTCTACACTGCTATAAAACACCAATGGCTGGCCCATGTCAGCTGACTTGGGCACATGGGTCTCAGGCTGTGGGGATATAAAACTGCAGTGTAAACATTCGGACGTGGGATGGAAACTGGGTTCTGGGACCCTATGAGGGGGGACCCAGCCGTGGGTGTTTATTGTAGAGTACAGTTATGTCTGGACTGATCAAGTCACCTCTAACTTCTCTTTGTTAAGAAAAATAGATTGAACTTCTTGAGTTTTTCACTATAATCTATGTTTTCTAATCTTTTTAATAACTCTTGTGGTTCTTCTCTGAACCCTCTCCAATTCATCAATATTTTTGTTGAATTGTAGACACCAAAACTGGACACAGTATTCCAGTAGTTGTTGCATCAGTGCCAAAAAATAGAGGATATGTAACTTCCTTATTCCTCCTCAAGATTCTCCTTTTTAAAGATAAGGTAGGTAAGGTAATACTTGCTAAAGGACCAACTTCTGTTGGTGGAAGATACAGGTTTCTGAGCTACACAGAGCTCTTCTTCAGTTCTGGGGGAGGAAGCAGAGTATCTGAGAAAAATACAAATTAGGACAGATTAAGCATGAGGGGTAATGCATTTGGAGGTGCTCAGTTGAAGTGGGCAATTGGAGGTTAAATTATTATGCATAAAGGGTTTGAAGTGGGCAATTAAGGGCAGCAGGTAGCATGGTGTGTTACAAATTGTTCTAATGAGCCATAAAACCTGTGTCCCCATTAAGACCATGTTTTTTGGTGTCTAGCAGAGTTAAGGCGTTTTGAAGGTGTTGGGCCTGTTTCCTTTGAGGACAAATATTGAAAGATCAGGTATGGAGAGACCACTTTGTGAAAAGTGTTCATCCATGGGTGATAGGGTGTTTTTGTCTTTTATCATTTGTCTGTGTAAGTTCACTTGAGAGCATGGCGATTATCTGGTTTCACCCATAAAGTTATTGGGGAATTTGATGTACTGATGAGGTATGCCACATGTTATGATAAGCATGTGTAGGATCCGTGAATCTTCAAAGGTGTGTTGTGTGTGGTATTGATCATCATAGCAGTGGAGATATGTCAGCAGGTTTTCCATTTGTTTTTCTGACAGAGTCTGGTGCCACTGTGAGTTGGTGTATTCTGGTCTGTGGTAAACTTACTTCTGATGATGAGTTTGGCAAGGTTATTATTTGAAAGCCAAAAGAGGGAGTTCAGTAAAGATGTGTTAAGGCATATATCCTTGACTTTCTCTTCAGAACAAATTCTGTGGTATCTGAGTACATGTCTGTAGATAGCAGGGTTTTTTTGGTGTGCTTGTGATGGTTGTTGGATCTGTGCAGACAAGCATGGTGATTGGTGGATTTCTTGTATATCATTGTTCATGGGGTTCCATTGTTTAAGCTAATCACAGTATCTATGAAGTTGGTGCTAGTACTGGAGGGTTCAATAGATAATTTACTAGATGGGTGATGACTGTTGAAGTTGTGGTGGGTTTCAGAGTAGCAGCCGTGTTAGTCTGTATCCGCAAAAAGAAAAGGAGTACTTGTGGCACCTTAGAGACTAACAATTTTATTTGAGCATAAGCTTTCATGAGCTACAGCTCACTTAATCGGATGCATCACTTCCGACGTTGTGGTGGAAATCTATGGGGGATTTTAGGTCTTCTGTCCAGAGGATGAAAATATCATTGATGTACCTTGTGTAAACCATTGGTTTCTTGGTGCATTTCTTTCAGAAATCCATCCTCGAGGTGGCCTGTGAAGAGTTTGGTATACTGGGGAGCCATCCTAGTTCCTGTGACTGTTCCCATGTTTTGGACAAAGTGTTTTATATTAAATGTGAAGTTGTTGTGGGGATGGGATGAGTTTTTCAATGTATTCTGTGTGGATTTCTGAGAGTATATCCTCAGATACATTCAAGATAATGCATAACACCTGGGGATTATTCATTACTCCCCAATCTTTGTGTAATCTAAAATCAATCAGTGATGATTTTAAGTTTTCATTCCAGGTACTGATAAAAATCTTAAATAGGATCGGGCCAAGAAACAATTCCTGTGGGACCCATGAGAAACACACCCACTCAATGATGATTCTCCATTTACAATTACATTTTGAGATCTATTTGATATCAAGATTTTAATCCACTTAATGGGTGACATGTTAATTCTGTATCATTCTAGTTTTTTAATCAAAATATAGCAAATCAGATGCCTAACAGAAGTCTAGGTAAATTACATCAAGACTTTTACCTTTATCAATCACATTTATACATTTACAAAACTATATCAAGTTAGACATGATCTATTTTCTATAAAGCCAATTTGATTGACATTAATTGTATTACTCTCCTTTAATTGTTTAATAATCAATTTCTCTATCAGCAATTCCATTACTTTGTCCAGGATCATTGAAAGGCTGACAGATTTATGATTACCTAGGAAGTTCCATTTACCCTTTTTAATTTTTGGTGCAACATTAGCTTTCTTCTGTTCTTCTGAAACTACCACAGTGTTCTAAAACACCTTAAAATCATTAACAGTCCAGTAGTTCCTGAGCCAGCTATTTTAATACTCTTGGATGGATGTTATCCAGACCTGCTAATTTTAAAATAGCTAGCTATAGTAGTGCGGTTTACATTCCTCCTGATTTTCTTTTAGAATGGAAAGACTTTTGTCATCATAATATATGAATATATAATCTGCCCCCCCCATACAGAAAACAAATATGTACTGAATGCACTTCAAGCTTTTCCACATTATTAAGGAGATTCTACAGTAACTAAGAGTATCATAATTAAGGTTCCTATTGTTCTTGATATACAAACTTTTTCCTACTTTTTTTTTTTTAGATTTCCCCTGATGTTCCTTATGTCCTGTTGCTTCCTTATCACTTTTCTGTATTTCCTAGTGACTAATTTATATGCATTGCCATAAACTTTTTTTTAATAAAAAATGCTGTTTTCAAACCCTTTCTAAACCAGTTGTTTTTTTAAAAAAAGCATAGCCTTCTTTCTCATTTGTGCAGTTGTGGCTTTTTGGTCATCTAATAAAATATTCTTAAATTATAATTCACATTTTTCTGTTTAATTTTTTCCTTTTTTCTGAATGGACTTAAAATTATTTTCAGTGTTGTGAAACTGGTCCTTTTAAAGCACCAACTATATATGTGTGTCTGGTTGGGACTTGCTTACATGTGTTATGTGTAAACAGAAGGAAGTCATGAGCACTTGCCCCGAAGCAATCACTAATTTTTAGGTATGTGATCAATACCTCTTTATCTGTCATGAGGAAATCTAACATAGAATTACTCATGTTGGATACAACAACTTTAAATTGGAAACTGTCATCTATAGTTTTTAGAAATTCCAAGCGTGTTTTAATACTGGCAGCATATGTTGGCCAGATTGATGTCCCTCATTATAATGCAGCTTTTCCCTCCTACACATTACAGGTAGGTAGGTGTATAAGAAGAAAATAATTCTGTTCTCTAGTTTGATTTGGTGGTCTGTAGCAGACATCAACTACTAACATAACTTTATCTGTTAGGACATTGATCCATAAGCATTTAAGATACTGACACTTCAGAAGTAAGATGACTTGGAAACAGCTATGCCATTTTTCACAGAGTGTCATTCCCTTCCCCTTTTGCTCAGTGATCTTTCCAAAACAGGTTATAATAATTGATTTTAACATCCCAATAATGTGAATATTCCCATCAGGTTTCAGTAATAGCAACTAGATTGAATTTGAACTAATAAATTAGCAATTTTGATTCTTCTTTTTACACATGGTTCTTGTATTGGTGTACAGGCAATTAAATAACTTCTTTCTTCATAACCCTAGGTACCTTGCTTAATTTTCTTCTCAGCACCTTAATTTTGTGCTTAATGAGCGTTTATTTATTCCTCCTTTCCTTCTTTCTCTTTTGTTGTTACTTTAATGCTCCCCTAACCAGTCTGTCTCTTAGAAGAATGGTCCCCCTTTTACTGAGAGAGATGCCATCCAAACTGTGCATTCCACTCTTCTCATAGAAGATGAAGCAACATTCCACAAAACCAAAAACTACTTACCTATCCAGTGATTCTGTGACCTTGGGACTGGGAACCGAGTACACAGCCCTGTTGTCTACCTGTCCCTGGTAAAATATTTCTTCCATTTTTAGCATAGAATCTCTGACAAACAGCATTTGTTTTCTGTGGATGTATGATCTTTTGTGGGCACGTTTAATAGCCTTGTGGGTTTCACAGAGATATTCCTTCAGAGATATTTTCTTCAGTTTCCACTCTGAGAACATGACATAAATTGGCTACTTCTAGCTATGTGGAATTTGTCCTGGACTTTTTCTCTCTCATAGCCAGCCCATCCTCCTTTAAATCCAGCCATGCAGAATGCTCCCTGATCCTCTTGCTTCTGATGGTTTAAAAAACATCAGTTTTCCTCTCTGGAATTCACTGTCCCTGGCTTCTCAGTTACCAATTCCTTTCTTGAATCTGAATGATGCTTTCCAAAACTGGTTGTCCAAGTACTCTTCAGTTTCTCTGATGTTTTGCAGAATCGGTACTTATCCTGTCAAACCATTTTGTTCTTCCAGCATTTCATACAGTGAAAATCCCTTTTGGCTTCAGCAGGAAATAATACATTTGTTGCAGGTCAAAAGATTGTTCCATTGCTAACCATCACAATGTTGAATATAGAACTGCAACTAGAAAGAAAGCTTCTCACACTCCCTCCTGTAAAACTCCAAAACTACCATGTGCAATTGCTCAAGAGTTTGCCTGACAACTGATATATATAGATATAGATAAGTCTTGCTTTTTAGCTCCATAACTGGGGAATGTACATATTGGAGACTTCACACACTGAGGCTAAACATGGATTTAAGGGTCTCAGCCACAATGTTGCCATAAAGACACAAACAGACCCATCTCACATAAGGCCTCTGCAAGGATGGTCTTGGATTTCCACTGATCCCCTGAGGAACCCCCAGTGCAAGGATGGGCCCATGACCGTTTGTGAAAGTGACATAGATCTTGACAACAGTTATTTGAATAGTTTAAAATAAAGTACTATGATTAAAACTAGTCAACATTTTGACTAAACAGCTTTCCATTGAAATATGCATTTTCATCAAAATCAAAACATTTTGGTGGAATGTATCTATTTTGATGAAATTTTCAATGGGAAAAAAACAGAATATTTCTTTTTGACTTCCTTATTTTGATAATGTCAAAATGTGTCATTTCAATAATGTTGACATTTTGACGTGTTTTGTTTTGTAGGCCTCTCATTTTGATTCTTTTCATTTTCACTTTGTATTATATTAAAATATTAATGTATATATTATAGTTAGTTATAATATAATATAAAAGTTAAAACAAAGCATTTTGACAGTATTGAAATTAAATGTTTTACTAGTTCCTAATGAGATTTTTCAGGATTTTCATTCCGCAGGAAATTTTAAAATGATCTGCTTTTCATTCTGATTCAGAACCTCTCTTTTAGAAATTTCCTGCAGAATGGATATTCCAATTTCTGGCCACTTGTAGCTATCACCTTTAGACACCACTGAAGAAAAGACAGTAGAATGTACTGCAGAAAAAATGTTATTGATTACTGGTGTACCAGCTGGTAGAGTCTTTTAACAGGCTGATTTTTCTATTGCCTAATAATTTCAGTTTCTACTTACCATTTCAGTTTCTACTTACCATAAATTAGCTACAGTAGTTTATTTTGTGATCTTGTAGTTTATTTTGTGATCTTGTCATATTTTGCCACTTCATATAGTCTGCAGCTGTAAAACCTGACCAAGTAAAGTTTCCCCAAGTTTCTATGAACAACCCAATTTGTGTGCAAATTGCAAGCTATAAATTCATAAAATGCTTCAAGTTCCTGTTTGGTTGCTTTAGTTTGCAGGATCTCTTTTATAGCCAACACATGATTCAGACTTGTCCACTGCTCTTAGAATCATGTGACTGAAGATGAACAAGTCCAAGTTATAAACCATAATGAGAAAGGCAACAAGGCTCTCTCTCACAATAGGGAAACTACAGATGTTTTAGAGAATAAAATGCTGTTTAGTGACAGAACATAAGTGGATGGTGTAAAAATAAAGCAGTGGGAACCAAAAGGGAAAAATGAGGACATTGTCACAGACATGAAGATGATTTTACATTTAATTGGCCTGCTTAATACAACTATTATTCAGCTAGTATACAAAAATGTTAAACAAATGAGACACAGACACATCTGATATGATCATTGACACCGTGGCGGATGAAATGTACTGGCTATTAAAGGTTCTCTCCTCCTAACCTCATGCTCTCCAGTTGTCTATGGAGTAATACATTTCAGTCTGATGGCACAAAAATTGAGATATCAGTGGAAAATAAATACCGTAGCTCTTGTAAAGGTGGGAAATATTTTCATTTTATATTTGAAAACAAATAAGTCACACAAGTCCTAAAGGAAATACAGAAGGTAATAAATATAACAGAGCGCTGTTTTCTAAAATCAGTCAAACACAATGTCTAGGAGTAGGCAGGGATGAAAGCACATAATATGTTCTGATGGGGTGGCAATAGTGAAAATTCATTAGTCTTATAGGCGACGTTTACACTGCAATAAAAATCCCATTGCACTGAGTTTCAGAGTTGAGGTCAATTGTTACTTACAAAGTTTGAGTTTATTCTTCACAGCACTAGTAGTTGTTTTCCTTTAACGTAATGTGATGGGGTGTACCCCAGTTCTGCACTGGTTCATCAGAGCTTAATCGCACTCTGTGGGCAAAGGAGGACATGCCTCCTCACCTCTGCTGGGCATAATGTAGCTGGAACCCAGATATAAAAGGTTGCAACTCAGTTCAGTCAGGGCTGAACACCAAAGAGAATGGAGGGCACTGAAGGTTCCTGCAGAGGGACGCGGAGGCCAGCCACACAGTGATGACCAACACCTGCCAGGCACCCGACGCTGCAGAGGGAGGAGAGGCCATGGGATCCCCAAGGGGAACGGATAGGAAGTAAGCCAGGGGAACTTAATGGAGAACTGGTCATAGAACTGGGTTTTGGCTTAGCATGTTTCTGAAAGATTGCTGCTGAGTAGGTAGCAGGAAGCCCTGCAACAGCCAGGGATATGGGTTAGGACCCGGTGGAGTAGGGAGGACCTGGGTCCCCCTACCCTGGCTGCCACCCACCTTGAGGCAGTGGCTCACCTCTCCAGCCACTCCAGCAGACTCTTGCCTCTAGGCCACAGAGCTCCGATTGACTGACCATTAGACCATGCTGCCTGGAATCCAAAGGCGGGCATCCAGACTCAGCCGCAGGGTTAAAGCACCCCTCCACCCTCACCAAAGGATGCTGGTATGTACCAGTCCCTCAACACATAGGACATTTATTTTAAGACACAAAGCAAATATGTTTAGTTAAAGACAGGAAATACATTATTAATTCTGGACACAATTGTCTAGCTCATTAATTTAAGAGTTGCTGGATTTAGTACTCCTTTTTGCTGGACTGAGACTCAAATTACAATTTAATCTCTCATTGTCTTCTATAATCTCTCATTGTCTTCTATATTATAAGGACTGGTACAGGAAATACAGTTTACTATTCTTTATGTGACAGTGTATGGGAACAGAATATGATGAAAAGGATTTCTTACATTGTAAAATCTTCAGGGCAGAGATCCCATCTTCATATATATTTGTTTCCATTTCTAGCACAATCAGACCGTAATCCTGATTGGGACCTCTTGAATCTACTGCAATATAAATATGACAGAAGGCCAGGGATTTGCCAGTAATTTTTATTTCATGGCAAAGGAAATTTGAAAAATCCATGATCTCTGTGATCAGCTGGTAGAGAAACTGAATACATCCAAGAAGAAAGACAGTAGCCAATACTAGTGCACAAACAATACTAGTGGAGAAAGCAAAAGGCAATCACTGTGACTGGTATGGAATGTCTAGGGAAGGGGAGATCAAAGTGGTGCATGGCATACTGGTCTTGGAGACAAGAAGGTGGGGAAACCTCTCAGAGGAGACAAGGGGACAGTTGCCCTTGCATAGGGAATAAATACTTTTGAATTGCCTCCAGACAGTGGCTGATCAAGGATACCTTTGTGGAGAAATAGATGTAACCTCCTTCTGATATAATAATAAACTATAAAACCAAAGATTTGAGAAGAACAAAATGTGAGGGATAGGAGCAGTGTGAAGGTATAAGGGATATCATTCCTTTAGGGTCAGAGGCCTACAGCTGGTTGGCTAATTAGCCCCATCTGCTGCACCTGAGAAAAGTCCAGCAAATTTAATTGGCTGATCCTCATAAAAAGGAGGAGCAAGAAACAGAAGGTGGTTTGTAATACCTGCTGGAGGCTAGAGCAACTGCTGGGTAGAGCGGCTACAAGAAACAGAGGGACAGAAGGGAGACTGGGGAAAGTTACATAGATGTATTAGCAAAGATAAAGCTCTCTGAAGGGGTGTAGAAACACATGCTCCTTCTTCAACAACAGCTTAGTGGTTTTTACCTAATTTTTGTTTTGGGTTTGTCTTCACAGTAGGATAATGTGCTCTATTGGGATGTGATTTCTAAAATGCACTAATGTGTTGTGCCATGTAGACCATGCTAGTGAGCTTTAACATAGAGGCGTTTGAAACACTCCTACATTATGAAATGATAGCATTCATAATTCTACGGCAGTATTTCCCAAACTTGGGAGGCCGCTTGTGCAGGGAAAGCCCCTGGCAGGCCCGGCCAGTTTGTTTACCTGCTGCGTCCGCAGGTTCAGCTGATCGTGGCTCCCACTGGTCGTGGTTCACTGTGCCCAGCCAATGGGGGCTGCGGGACGTGGTGTGGGCTGAGGGACGTACTGGCCGCCGCTTCCCACAGCCCCCATTGACCGGGCACAGCGAACCGCGGCTAGTGGGAGCTGTGATCGGCTGAACCTGCGGACATGGCAGGTAAACAAACCAGCCGAGCCCGCCAGAGGTTTTCCCTGAACAAGCGGCGCCCCAAGTTTGGGAAACACTGCTCTAAGGAATAATTGGAGGGAAAACAACAGAATAAAGATAATGGCCTTCAAGAAGGCAGACTTTAGCAAACTCAAAGAATTGGTAGATAAGATCCCATTTGAAGCAAATGTATGACAAAAATGTTCAGGAGTGTTGGCAGTTTTTTTAAAGAGACATTATTAAGGGCACAAGAACAAACTATCTCAGTGCATGGGAAAAATATGAAGTACACTCTGGCTTAACCAGGTGATATTCAACAACCTGAAAGTCAAAAAGGAGTCACATAAAAAGTGGAACTCTAGCTTTAATTTCAAAGGAGGAATATATGTATAGATAGATATAAACACAAGTTTGTAGAGCCAAAATTAAAAAGGCCGAGGCACAAAATGAGATTCAACACACCATAAATTATAAGAAAACATTTTACAAATACATTCAAATCAAAAGAAAGGCCAAACTAGGGACAAACCTACTATAGCCTAGAGGAACCAACTATAAGGTGGGTGCACAACTGGCTGGAAAGCCATACTCAGAAAAGTAGATATCAGTGGTTAACAGTCAACTTGGAGGGTCTTATTGAATGGGGTTCTGCAGGGATCTGTCCTGGGTCCAGTTCTATTCCATACCTTCATACATGATTTGGATAATAGCATACAGAGTACAATTATAAGTTTGTGGATAATATCAAGCTCAGAGGGGTTGCAAGTGCTTTGGTGGACAGGTTTAGATTTCAAAATGATCTTGACAAACTGCAGAAATGGTCTGAAATAAATAGGATGAAATTCAATAAGGACAAGTGCAAAGTACTGCATTTAGGAAAGAATAATGAATTGTGTGAACATCATTCTGGGATCTATTAGCAGACTGATGTAAGCAAAAACAGAAGTAAAGCTCAACCCTGATAAGGTCTCAGAAGAGTACTATGTCCAGTACTGGGCACCTCAGCTGAGGAAAGAATTGGACAAACTGGAGAAAGTCAAGAGGAGATCAGCAAAAATTATTAAAGACCTAGAAGCGTGGCCTACAAGGGAAGATTGAAGAAATTGTGTTTGTTTCCTCTGGAGAAGAGGACAAATGTATCAGTTTTCAAATACATTAAAGGTTGTTATAAGGAAGAGGGTGATTAATTGTTCTGTTTAACCACTAAGGAAAGGACAAGTCGTAACAGGCTTAAATTACAGCAGGGGAACTTTAGTTGGGGAAACCCTTCCTAACTTTAGGTTAGACAAACACCTCTCAGGGATGCTCTAAATCAGGGGTTGGCAACCTTCGACACATGGCCCATCAAGTTAATCCGCTGGCGGGCCGTGAGACATTTTGTTTACATTGACCATCCGTAGGCACGGCCTGCCACAGCTCAGGGTGGCTGTGGTTTGCCATTCCTGGTCAATGGGAGCTGCGAGAAGTGGCAGCTGGCATGTCCCTGCTTCCTGCAGCTCCCATTGGCTGGGAACTGCGAACCGCAGCCACTGGGAGCTGCGGGGGGCTGTGCCTGCAAATGGTCAATGTAAATAAAATGTCCTGTGGACTGCCTGATAGGCCGTGTGCCAAAGGTTGCTGGCCCCTGCTCTAAATAATACTTAGTCCTCCCTCAATGCAGGGGACTATTGACCTATTGAATTCCCTTCCAGCCCTACATTTCAATGATTCTATAAGCAAAACACACTGTTAGTGTGTTTCAGAAATCATAGTCCTATACAGTGCGTTATCCCACTGTGTAGACAAGCCCTAACACTTTTTTTTTTCTCCTTTTCAAATGTTCTTTCGCATTTAAGGCAGATTTTTTTCTCTTCTCTGTCACTGACTTTAGTGGGTGCTGGCTCAACCCCATAGGCAGCATGAAATTCTATCCTGGACTGATCATGAGCTATCAGATTTTAAAACAGTTCTTGATCTCTCAGATTTCCAGTACATTTTTTGGCAATGGCCCAGGACTCAGTACAGTGAGTCCTAGTCCTCAGACCAATGCAATTTTTGAATCCTCCCAACCTTAGGACTGTATTATGGTATCAGTTTTTAAGCAGAGTGACCCTGGTATGGTGTCCCCATGACTTATTTGTCCATTGTTTGATTTTCTAATTTTGTCTTGTTTGGGAGCCATAAGATACAGCCCTATTTTTACAGGATGCTATTTCTGTCCCAAACACTTTCAGGTGATCAAGGCAATACTAAAATATGATTTTATGTAGATTCCAGATCCAAAAGCAATGTTATCTGAAATCTAAATCCAATTACAAAAAATATAGGTTTTATAAAACAACATAATTTTCCCTGGAAGCTGAAAGACTCACCAGATGGTTCCTTATTTTTCAGGAATTATTTCTCTGAATTCATGGCATGCTGCAATGCAGCATAATACTTTAGGTTTAGATTATACAACTCTGTTTCTAACTTGAGGAACAATAAACGTGATTAGAATCGAATGGGAAAATATATATGGCAAATCCACAATTTCTGGAAACAGTTTTCAACCACAGAATAGTAGGTTCTAAAAATGTAATACTGCATTAAACTATTATTTGGCTTTCTGTTTGCTTTATGCATCATTTTGATTCTATTGGCTGTATCCTTGACTTGTGTGATTCACAGTGCTATAACATTCTGTTCATACTTTTATGAATGGCCAGCACAAAAGGTAGAGAATTTTTGCCAAATTCTAAACATTGAAAAAAAGAATGAAACACATTTATCAATGTTTTAAAATAGAAGAGGCCAATTATATTTGGACATGCTCAGGAGGATGAGGTTTTTTCCCCTGTAATGGTTAGTTTGTAAGACTACACTGAAGAAAATGTGGAATAATGGTAGTAGTGTTCTCATGATATTAAGTATCATATATAACATATTGAGTTTCTAGTATGTCTATTATATATGTATATGTGTTCAGTTATCATTTGAGTTATTTTTCAATTTTACTAGGCTACTGAAAGTAATGCTGAATCTACACAACTATTGGAAATTGTGAAGTGACTAATGTTTTCCTTTTTCCACTATCTGTTATTATTACTGTTTTATCCCATAAACATATGTGAATTCCCCTGATCTTCCTACTAGCTCTTCTTTACGTTATTCCAGTTTGAATTAATTTTTCTTGAATTGCTATAGAAAGCTAACATGCCATACATAAGCCCAGTACCAGAGAGAGTTTGGAAAAAAACTCATACAAGTGCTGAAAGGACTGCCCGGGGTGAAAATAATTGCAGATGATATCTTCATTGTAGGTGAAGGGAGCAATGAAAAAGAAGCTGAATGAGACCATGACAGAAAACAGCAAGCTTTTCTATAGCAATGCAGGTTCAAGAACATAAAACTCAGTACAGAATAAATGCTACTTAAATAGCATGAGGGGGCACACATTGCACATCTGATTATAGCAGGTCCCAACAAGATCAAAGCTGTCAGATATGCCAACTCCAGTGGATTCCAAAGGGTTACAGTGCTTCCTAAGATTGTCAAGTTTTCTGTTCAAGTTCTATCCATATCCAGCTGCAGTAGTGGAAACAATACATCAGTTTGTAGGCAGGTCCCCAACAGTAAGAATTTGAAACACTGAAACAAACCATAAACAGATGCTCCTATGTGAAAGTACTATCAGCTAAGAGAGCCACTGACATGCCAGTCTGATGCTTTGGAGAAAGGATTAGGTGTAGCTCTTTTGCAGGAGCAGCTGGTTGGTTATGCCAGCAAAGTTCTGTCAGAGAGTAAGTAGGGGTACACCCAAAAAGAAATCAATCTTCTGGCTGTGCTATTTGGAGTGAAGCAATGCCATCAGTCCCTCTATGGTTGCCTACTAATAGTGCAATCGGACTACAAATATCTAGAGACAAGCATGGCAAAGCCTCTTCTTAGTGCTTCAAAAAGACTGCAGTGCATGTTGATGAACCTCCTGCACTACCACCTTAAGAGCAGATATTGTTACGGATGTTAGCTGAGCAGGGCATATATAGACAACATCACTGAGTAGGGGGAAGGGGATCAGGGCACTGCATCCATTAAAATGCTGCACTCTCATAGTTTCAGTAGTGAAACTGATGGAAATCAAAGTGACTATGGAAAAGGACATCCAATTACAGGCAGTTAAGAGAGCAAGACTAGCAGGCACATGTTGGGTACCATTAGGATCAGAACCATATTTTAAACTAAAGATGACCTGAGTGTGGAGGATGGACTTATATTTTGGGACTGAGAGCCGTTGTCACCACCTCATTAGGTGATGATTTCTTGTACAAAATGCATACCTCAGACCTGGGTATTTACTACTGTCTTAGATGGGCTTGAATGGGTATTTTATTGGGCAGGAATTAATACATAACTCCTTTCCTCTAACAGAAGGATTGTTAGATAACCACTAGTGAGAGACTGTGACCACAGGAGCTGTCTACCTGACTGCAGGAAAAGGTGGTAAAGACTCCATTCAAATTTTTGGGAAGTTAGTGTACTGCTTGCTACAAGAAGCAAGTCAGAGACTGGCAAATCGAAGGCCCAGTTTGTGAGATATGTCATTCTGGACACTGCATTCACCAACAGACCCCAATTTGCCTCAGAAGAATTTGAGGAATTTGCATGCAAATGGGAATTTGACCATCACACCCCCTCCTTAGCATACTCACAGAGTAACGGTAAGGTGGAATCAGCTCCAGAAACAACTGAAAGGCTATTACACAAAGCTGTTTCTTCTGGTTCAGACCCCTGTTCATATTTTTGCATACAAGAATACACCATCACTGGGGTGCCAGAACAGTCCTCTGTAGGTGCTGATGGGATGAAAGACCAAAATCCTGCTACCAATGAGGGAAGACCTATCGCAACCAGAAAGATAGAAGCATTGCTAAGAGGGGATGGCCAAAAGTCAGAAAGCAGGCATTAGACTATGTCAGGTCAGCCAAGTACCTACCAACCGTGGAGACAGGCACTCCTGTGAGAATCCAGCCATTAGAGGGATACCAGAGGGAGAGAACTAAAAGAGTCATGAGTGGTGCTATGAGGTGACTATGCAAAGAGGGATAAGTGATCCAAAGAAACAGGAGACACCTATGAGCCAGCAGACACAACACTCTCAGAGAGGCAATAGAGATACATATATAGAATGAAGAGACTGAGAACCATGAAGAGGCCAATCCCATAGGTAGAGAGGAGATTCCACAGAGAGATATATACTAGACTTGGAGACAGGTGACAGAGAGACAGAGATAGGTCACTCCTGGTATGGTTTTCTATTGAGGTTACCAAACTATTTCATAGACTATAACCAGCTTAGTTAGTAGTCAAGAAGAGACTCCAACTTGGCTTTGTGTTATCAAAAGGGACATGGGGTTGGGTGATAATTATTTGTTTTTAATAATTATATTAACATTTTGTAAGATAGGGAAGATGCATCATGATCAGTGGAACTGGAGTGAGAGGACCCATGTTCCCTGGAGGGTCTATAATTGATGGGACCCCGGGGAAATGGGAAACACTTAGAGTTAGACTGGAAATAATTGAGCTACATAGACAGAGCAGTCCAGAGTGTTTAATAAAGTTACACTTGTTAAACTAATGGCCTGTCTACACTGCCAGGGATATGAATTCTAGAGCACACCAAAATGTTGTACTTTAACTGCCTTGTGTGAAAACTGCAGGAGTAAAGCAAAAGATAGTTTGCATTAACATAGTCCTCTTTCAAACAGGACTATGTTAACACAAACTAGGTAGCTTTTGTTCTTAACCAGAAGCATCCGTACAAGGCAGTTACAGCAGAGCCCTTTGATGTGCTCTGGAATTCACATCCCTGTAGTCTGCACTGTGGCACATTCACCTTCACTTTTTTGGGAATGACACAGTGGCACCATCCTTGTGCACCCGATGACATTAGTTTTTATGCAATGTAAGCCTACTAAAAATGCATTCATTTCTTTGGTCACTTAGTTTGCTTATTCTCTTTGATGGAGTACAGTAGCACTTGTCCTTTCTATTACTGCAGTGATGTCATAGAATCATAGAATATTAGGGTTGGAAGAGACCTCAGGAGATCATCTAGTCCAATCCCCTGCTCAAAGCAGGACCAGCACCAACTAAATCATCCCACCCAAGGCTTTGTCAAGCCGGGCCTTAAAAACCTCTAAGGATGGAGATTCCACCACCTCCCTAAGGAACCCACTCCAGTGCTTCACCACTCTCCTAGTGAAATAGTATCCCTAATATCCAACCTAGACCTTCCCCACTGCAACTTGAGACCATTGCTTCTTGTTCTGTCATCTGCCACCACTGACAACAGCCTAGCTCCATCCTCTTTGGAACCCCCTTTCAGGTAGTTGAAGTCTGCTATTAAATCTCCCCTCTTCTGCAGACTAAATAACCCCAGTTCCCTCAGCCTCTCCTCGTAAGGCATGTTCCCCATCCCCCTAATAATTTCCATTGCCCTCCACTGGACTCTCTCCAATTTGTCCACATCTCTTCTGTAGTGGGGGGACCAAAACTGGACATAAACTAAAAGGGGTACTTCTCAATGGAGTTGCAAGCATTGGTGAATCACAGGGGCTGTTTCACCAACATCAGTGTGGGATGGTCGGGAACGGTGCCTGACACATGCATCTTTAGGAGCTCTGGTCTGCTCAGAAAGCTGCAAGCAGGGACTTTCTTTCCAGAGTGCAAATAACCATTCGTGATATTGAAATGCCACTTGTGATCCTGGGAGACCCAGCCTACACCTTGTTCCCATGGCTCATGAAGCCATACGCAGGCAGCCTGGACAGCAGTAAGGACCAGTTCAACCATAGGCTGAACAAGTGTAGAATGGTGGTGGCTGTGCCTTTGGACATTAAAAAGGATGCTGGTGTTGTTTGCTTACTAGGTTAGACCTCAGTGAAAGCAATATCTCCATTGTTGTTGCTGCCTATTGTGTGTTCCATAATATCTATGAAACAAAGGGAAAATAGTTTCCGGGGGCGGCGGTTGAGGCCAATCACCCGATAGCCAGTTTTGAGCAGCCAGATACCAGGGAAATAAGAAGAGCACATTGATGGGCTTTGCATCTCTGTTAGGCTTTGAAAACTAGTTTCAGCAATGACCCACAGTAATGTGACACTTATGTGTGTTGTTCCTTACCAAACTGTCCCCTTCATTGCATTTTCTCCTCTTTAAACTCCATCCTCACTAACCACAGTGGGCTGAATGAATAAAGAGTTTTTTTTCTCCTCAATCTGTTATGTTTTATTATACTCACAAACACACAGATATGGCAAAGAAAAGTAAGATAACCTGGGGCAAAAAGGGCTGATAACACTGCTGGGAGGAGGGGGAGAGAAACAAGGAGAGCTTGTTTACAATTGCATTGCAATAACAAACAAAGATGTGGTAATGGGTGACTTCAGATTCTTGTACCCTCCCCTGGAGTTGAGTGCAAGGGATACTGGACTTTTCTGCCCCGCATCCTAGGATGTCTGGGAGAAGAGGATGCGGAACTTTGCGACAGTGGCAGCAGGTTCAGCGTAGGCTGCAGAGGGACTCTAGTATTCAGCTACCTTTCTTGAACTTCAATATGTCTGGTTGCTCCCGCATAATCTGCATAATCTCATCCTGCATGTCACACTCATGTTCCCTGCATGCTTTCCTGCCTTCTCTGTCCTTGTGCAGGCTGTTGGACAGTTCAATTGTCCATGCACTGAGCTCAGTCTTGTCACTCTTGGAGGCACACATTAAGTCATTGAACATGTCCTCCTGAGTCTTCTTTTTCCACCTTCTAATCTGGGAAAGTCTCTGTCCCGGTGTGGAGGATGCGCCGATGGACAAGTTTTCAGCTGCGAAGCGTTCAAAGCACAAGGGTTGCACTGACAGTGCATACATTGATTCTGGTGCAAGGTTCATTATTTTTATGAAAGAAACACCCCTCAATGCACTTCCCTGAAAGCCAAAACGTCATCACAACTGCAAGAGTCGATTTGCTGCTTCAGCTGTAGTAAGGCCACTAGGCATGGGCAATAGGTCTTGTGCTTCAGCTTCTTTGAAGACATCCTTGGGATCACTGGTTCCAACTTCAGAAAAGCCCTCTTTCCGCTAGCAACTTGGATGGTTGCATGAGGACAGGCACCAGGGTAAAGCCTGGCAAATAGTTCGATTGTTACAAAAGAGGCACTGGGTTGGAGGGGAAGGGAGACAAACAAGAAGTGTCTCCCTCCCCCTTTTTAAATGCTGGCTGCAATACATGGTAATCCCTTTCAACCACAACCAAGACCTGGTTGTGTGACACAGAATTAGCTGAACAGGGGTAAATTACTTGTTGAATTGTTTAAGGGCTAGCATTTAAAACTTCCCTGTTTCCCGTAGATAACCATATGCAATATCACTCTCCTGAGGGTAAGAGAGGTGGAGAGGGAGCAGATGCTGCAAGCATCTGGGTACAGAGCTTGTCCTTATGCCACAATGCTGTGTGCCATAATGATGCCAGAAGTGTTAATACTAGAGTGGAGTGGGAAAGTGTCCTACTGTGGTGGATGAAATAAGAAGCCCTTCCAGAAGCCTTCTGCAAAGTATTGCAGACTACCTCCATGAAAGCTTCCTAGAGATCTCCATGGAGGATTCATGGCCCATCCCCATGCATATAAACAGTCTGCATAGCTGGAGTGATCACCGATAACAACTATACCTATTTTTTTCAGATTTTCTGTATTGGGGGTAGGAGCACTGAGTATCTTTTTCTGCATATCATTTTTTTAATCAAAGTTTGAAAGCAATCGGTTTTGTCCCAATGAGGAATGGGAAAAGTTTCCAGAATCTCAAACTTATTCCCAGGACAGGAAAACCATGTCTCACCCAGCTCCAGACAGTACCTAACATAAATAAGGACACATTCAATGGTCAGCATGCATTTTGACTACTCTTGTAGCAGATTTCCCTTTTCACTCATGCACCTTTAAGGTGCACCAAGAGGCTTTATATACTGTACTCTTCACGATTTTGGTACTTTTAAAACTGACTTGATCGTAGGATTGCCATTGGAATTAGTATGGATGCTAATTATTTCTGTTCTTCCAAAATACGTTTTCTGCTCTTCAGAGTTTTTTTCTTTAATTATACATGCATTTAAAATAATTACTCTTATCTTATATCAGTTTATTTAATAAGTTAGGGGCATGGGTCAGGGCATGGAAAAACTTCTCATAAGAAGAGACGAGGACTGTTTACCTTCAGAGGAGATAAGTTAGAGGGGAACATAATATGAGTATGCAGAACAATGATGATACAGAGAAGGTATATTCGGAACTTCAGTTCAGCCTCTCAATAGTAGAGCAAAGAGTCATTCAGCAACACTGAAGAGTGGCAAATTCTAAACACTTTTTCCCCCACACAAAACATACACTGTGGAACTCTTTGACAAAAGAATAACATTGAGACCAAGAGTTTAGTAGGATGCAAAAAGGATTACTCATTTATGTGAGTTCTCATGGTAACTTTTTTTTTTACATGAAGAGTTTTGAAAGGGATGCAAACATTCATGATTCAAGATAAAAGCCAACCTTTAACCACTGAGAATTAGAATGATTTTTTCCCTGTGGACACTGTCTACTGTCTACTGTAGAATTTTGTCCCATCTTCCCCCAAAGCAGATGGTACTGCCATGTCTGTGACATGATATGGAACTGTCTGATCCAATATAGCAATTATTAAGTTTCTAAATAATAATCCTTTGGAAGAATCTTTAGTTGACTCATGAGGAATGAATTTTGTATGGTCTGGCTGGACAAACTTTGATGCACATGTGGCTGAAGGCAATCTTGTTTATTACCATGTACTCAAAAAAACAGTAACTGTGCTGGATTTTTCACATAATATCAACTAATTTTAGCTTCATGTAAATATGTCCCCCAGGTCCAGCAACATCAGGGTATTACTTCAGCTGTATGATATATCAATACTCTATCTGCTACATGTACTCAGAATAGCAAACAGTAAGCTGTAGTGATGGGCAAGCTTGCCAAGAGTCAGCATTCATATTCAGTACGGATAAACATTCAAAATGTTGATACCTTCTTCAAGCCTCTTCAATCAACAAATTTGCATTTCAAATCTCATGAAGGTAGGCTTCCTCATGAGATTTCCAGTACATCTGTTACTTCTGGTCCTGCCTGGAGAGAGGTTGGCTGATGGTATTTCAACATTTCCAATTCTGACTTTAAAGGAGGAGTGAAAAATAATAAGATGGTAGTCAGGTATGAATCAGAGCACCCATTGGCAGCAACGCAAGATTAGGAAAATTAAATCCCAATCCATTTTTAATAAAGTCTCCCGAATTAAAGAATTGGAGAAAAAATACTTCCCTGGTAAGAAAATGTTCTTATACTGAATTCTGTCATGATCCTTCTCTTGTCTAGAAATATGACTGTTGGCAAAAAAGGTTTTATAGGAAAATTCCTGATAGTGCCCAATTAACTTTTTTATGCCATTGTTGCTGTTCAAGGACAAGGAGAGTGTTCTCAATTATCAGTTTCAACTTCTATAATATTTCCAATGTGACAGATCTGGGAATAAATTTTGATATCTGTTTGTATGCATCAGTGTAAACAACAAGTGTAACTGTAAGAAGTCTATGGGCTTCAGTCTATTCCCTCTTGAACTTTTGGTAGTTTTTTGCATCCTCAGCAGAGTGTAAAATGCTGTCAAATAAGAATGTTTGTGTTTTACACCAACATTACTTGTTTACCTTACACATAAAGTGCAAGCAAGGAGTGAACCAGACCTATTGACCTGCAATGGAACTGCACTAGTTTACCCACCAGGAAATAATTTGGTCCTATATATACACAAGTTGAAAGGGGGACCTTATAGTTAAATGATACAATTACTGAACCTCCTTCTGACAAGGAAGATTTAACTTCTCCAGAGTACACAATGCTAGGATGAGTCTCTTTCTAATTAGTCTAACTAATATGGACAGAAATAAGTTGTAATGTTGATTGGAGCAATCTGGATATCCCAAGTTCTGAAATTGTTTTTCCTGACTGTATTTAGATCATTGGTGTACCACAAGTTTAGTCAGCTAGATTTATGCTCTTTTTGATTGAAATAACAGAGTGGCCTGCTGCACCGTTCTCAAACCCTTCCTCTTGTTCTTCTACCCTCATTCTCTTTCTTCCCTTGGGTCTCCAGCAGGTACAGTTTCCTCCCACTCCTTTCTGTCCCTTCATCCTATTTTTCTTCTCTCCCCTTTCGTTTGTGGCTGTGATGTCTAGCACCAATTGTCTTTTCCCTTAGAGACACCACTAGTTTTCTGCTATGTAAAAAGCAAGCAGTTTGGAAAGGGAGCTCTTTACTTAACAGGAAACAAGTTATATGTGGCCCAGATGCTCCATGATACAACACAGAAGATAATCACTGGCACTTCATAGTTGTAAGAAGAGGTGCAATATTATAATTCCCATTTCCATTTTCTCTAACCTAATAGGTTTCATGACAGTAGACCACTTACAGAAGAGACGATGCAATATATTTTGGATCCTAAAGGTTAGGATCCTAAATAAGAAATAAGACACCTGGTTTTTGTAAGTGCTGAGCTCCCATTAGCTTCTATCACTGTCAATGGGAAGGGTGCATGCTCACACTTTTAAAGGTCAAACCACTGATTCAGATAACTAAAATTGGTGTTTCTAGTTTCTAGCAATTGAACCTCACTGGTCCTAGATTTGGTTTTCCCTCTCTGGTATATCTTTCCAATGGGAGAAAGGAGAAACTTTGTCTGTTGATGTGACCTCAGCTCCTGTTTAGGCTTTCCTACCTGATTTCTGACAAGAGACACCATGACTGGTTCATGTGGCTCTAATTAATTTACCTGTTGCCACTCATTTTAGAATTTGGCATGCTTTCCAAGCCATATGGGGAGGTAGCAAAAATAAATAAGGCAGAGAACAGTTCTCCACCCTCCTACCCTGGGTTGTATAATTCCCAAAGTAGAAGACATAGATTGAAGCTTCCTTTGAATATAATTAAGATATCATAGTACCATTCAGTCCCATTTAAGTTCTTATATCACACCCATCACCTGATATCAGGGTGCTACTAGGAACAGGAAGTGGCAGTAAAAGGTCTAAATATGGGAAGCCATTCAAGATTTCATCTTTTTCTACAAGGGCCAGACCTGAATAGAAGCAACTGGCCTAGACACTGGAGAATACATGAGAAAGAAAGAAAGAAAGAAAGAAAGAAAGAAAGAAAGAAAGAAAGAAAGAATCTTTTTTATGTGGTATCGTTACTGTGTAAGAGTCCCATCTTTTTTTCTAAATAATTGTGCTCACCACTCCGATGTAGCATACAAAGTACTTTTATGGTATATTTTCGCATTGGATTGACCTCATGATACAATATATCTGGAGAGTGGTAGCCTTTTTCAAATACATGAAACAGAGAACCCAAATACTTCCTATGGAAAGGATGACAGTGTGACTATAGAGTGATTGGCTCTGCCACATTAAGAATTAATTTGTCAGGTTTTTAGCTCAGTAAGAAAAGATGGGAAATAAACATACAGTTGCTTCCTTGTACCAAAATGGAAAAGGAGTCATAGTCATAGCTAGCACATTTGAACAGGAAACAACTATTAGCACTTATGTAATTTATTAAATTGAATTTTGTTTAAATCTATTGACTATGTCATTAGAAATGAATGAGACATAGGAATCATAGGATATCAGGATTGGAAGGGACCTCAGGAGGTCATCTAATCCAACCCCTTGCTCAAAGCAGGACCAATCCCCAAGTTTTTCCTTAGATCCCTAAATGCCCCCTTCAAGGATTGAACTTACAACCCTGAGTTTAGCAGGCCAACCACTGAGCTATCCCTCCGATGTTGTGAGTCTTTAGATCTGTTAGGATGGAGGAATGGGTTGGTAAAACTTTTTTGAGAAGTCTTAATCCTTAAAGTTCATCTTAGAAAAAGCAATGGTAGATGAGTCATCTACCATCAAAATAAGAAGTGTTTATAAAAGATAAAGGGCTCATAAATTGGACTTGAGGATGTCACTATCTGCATCATTACCCTGCAACTTATGTGACCAGCCACACAACAAAAGTAATGAATCTGAAACTGGCAAAGCAGACTTCATAAGTATTGTTTTTATTGCAGTAGTGTCCACAAGATGTTTAGGCGCTACATATTTATATCCCATAGGCTGAAAAGTATTCATTGAAATTATTGAATGAATATTTAAGCCTAGAAAATATAATCATAGGTAAAGAGGTTCAGTTCACTAATGAAAAGAGTGGTAAAACTGCAGTGAATTTTACTCGTAACTAATCCTTTGACCAACCTTAGTCATAACCCAGAAATAAATATGATTTGATTCTCCACTAAATAAACAAGACTGCATCCCTAATTAATTTCCTCATGCAGGACAGTGAGGACACAATAAATAAGGAGACTTTGTTAGTTCTACAACTTGTAAAATATGTTTTATTATTGTTATACTCAGATTTAAAGAATAAGAGCAGACAAGTTACACCCCAAAATCCTAGATAAGTGCCTGAGTACCACAGAGTTGATTCCACAAATTCTGAGGAAATGTCCCATTTTGATTTAACATTTGGACATTTGATCTTTTGTCTGTGAATTTTTCTGTAGTATAAATAGCTCCTTTGTCTCCCTTTAGACTAAATGTATTTCCAGTAAAACTGTACAAGGAATTAAGTTTTGACAGAAATGCTCTATTCATTTCACAGAAATCAATGGAGTATTTCTAACGAATTCAGTACATGTTCAAATCAGCTCTTGTCTGCACATAAAAATTTGCTTTAGGCAACTCTTTGATTCTTGGAGCAAACGGCTTAAGCCATATCTATATATTAATTGCCATCAAAAATAAGAAATCTTAACCCATTCATAAACCTTTTATAAAAGAAAAATTGCATCTGAATTGAAACATTTAATGATGTGTCATATGCATCAGATGATTTGGTCCATATAGTTCAGTATCTTCCCTCTGATTGTTGCAAATAATTGAGCTTTTAGGTGCTGATGTAGGTTTCTGAAATTTAATAAGGATTAATTATGTTACTGAACTTTTTATAAACATTTATATGTTACAAAGATATCTATTTGGAGAGATGTTATTACTGAGACAATGTTATTCTTATTTTTCCTGTACAGAAGCACCAAGAAACACACTCCAAGGAAGTGTCTTTTTCAATTTCCAGCCTATAAATTTAGGGCCAAACCCTGGAACCATCATGTATCCAGGTTCATTGGGTTGCAGCTGCTGGGTCTCCCTCTCTCCCACTCAGGCCAAGGAGCTACCATGGAGCCACTCTACAGTTGCTATTGCAGCTACAGGAAAGGGTTAGCTGCTCCTTCTAGTGTACCCCACTTTTATGTAGAGAGAAATGGGGCCTGTTCTAAAATCTGTACCCAATCTCCATGCAAGCTGGCTCAAATATGAAACCCCCAATGTGCAGAGCTCTGTGCATCCAGGAGTATCAATTTTTGTACTCTCTAAATCCAATATGCTTAGATGGTTTCTAGCACCATAGTATTGAAGCACCTCCTATGTATTTAAACATAGACAGAAAAAAAATATATCTTTCTTTCTTCCCAGCCTCTAGGAGGAGTAGATTATTTATCTTAGTTTGGTTTCTGTTTCTATGAGTGGAAGATAGTGCCTTGAAGTGAGTTCTGCGGTGCATTAGTAACAGCCCTCAGACATACAGCAACTTGTGATAGCAAATAATTTTGTGGAAGATGAATTTGCTGCCTCTGGAAGAGGAGAAACAGGATGTATTAGCCTCCTTCGTGTTCTGAAGAAATTATTTACATCCAAGTCTTATCAAAATATGTTTCTGCCACTAAGTTTTCTTCCTGCTCTGCTGCAGAGCATCTAAGAACCATGGTATCTGAGTGGGCAGTGCATTGGAAGAAGATTCTTTGGCATAGCAGTAGCCAAGGACAGGCTGGAGTATCTCAATACTAATTTCTGTAGTCCTTGTCCTCTTGATTAAACAGAGTTTTCTATGGATTAACTTTAGAATTTGGCAGGGTCCAAGACCGGTCTGGCTTCACATTTTCCTACTTCATCTATGCCCTATTGAGCAGTTCCTTTATTCTTTTGATAGTATTATATATATATATATATATATATATATATATATATATATATATACTGTTTTTATTAGAAAGTATTAACCTTATTTAGGCAGACACAGCATTTTTTGAGTCTTCAGGCAAACAGCTTGTTTTCAGGCAAGTAACTTGCATGCCAGGGAGAAAAGCAAAACATCTCACATAAAACAAAATGGATTCCACCTTATTCACTAATAAGATAATACAGAAGAATAAGGTGTACTTGACACTTTATAACCATAAAAAAAGACATGGTCCTGCCCCAAAGACAACATGGTGTGAAAAGGGGAGACAAAACAGAACACAGTGAATAAGTAAGTGCTGGCATCTTGGAGAGGATATGCTGAATTTTTTCCCATATGTCAGACATTATTCAACCTCTTTATTAAGTGCAAACTCAACTCAGCCTTAACTATGGAGTTGCCAGTTGCAGTTCCATGATAAACTGTTGACTGTGTATTTCACAAATGAAGAGGTTGTGTGACTAAAGAAGAGCCAGAATCCTGTGAAGCAAAAGATTGGCATGACAAAGACCCAAGCGGCATGAGGACAGATTGCAAAAAAGCAGGGAATGACAGAGGTCATCTCAGAAAAGCTTTGAGAGGGTCTGAATACCATTTTCAGGAATCTGCTTGATGACAGATAAGAGAAAGAAGGTCACATTTAGAGTCCAATAGGAACCATCAGGAACTGCATAGTTCCCTCTTATTTTGTACAACCAGCACCCAAGTATCAGAGTCTACTTGCAAGATGATCCTCAAATGGTATTTGAATAACTGCAGATAACTTTGGAAAGCAATAAACTGATTAATTTCAAAGCCAACCATCCTGTGCTGTTTAGAGATTGCAAAGGCAGGGGTTTAATATAATAAATTGTGGCAAAGAGAAATGAGAAAGAAAAATCATTATTGTTGATACTGTTGGAAAAGCATCCTGCCTCACATCACTTTTCAAGATTAGCAGAAACTGTTGTTAAAGTCAGTGAAGGTTGTTTTGGAAAGACAGTAACTGAGAGTTTGATTATTTGGGAGATCAGTTAATGTTAATAGTTAAGCTGTGCAATTTCTTTTTCTAAAAATCGTAAATGGCTAAATTATATCCAGTGACAGAGAAACAATTTCCTGATTGTACTTGATTAAAGTCCTGTGGCTAACTTCGAGATAAGATTCTTACATTTGCTATATAAGAATCTTCTGGGAAAAAAAAGAGGGAAACATTCATTTTTAATAGAAGAGGCACACTAGTAAATGGGGGGTTTTGTTTTATAGTAACCTCATGTTTAATTTTGAGAACTGAATAGAAGCAATGTTAAGAAATAAAAACTGTCCATGCCAACTGCTAATTTTGGCTGAAAGGGAAAGAGCTTGTTGTTTTCTGAAATACTATAACTCGTAACTCATAACTACTGAAGGACATTATTTTCAGAAGTTATTCTTAAAATTGAAAGTGTGAGTTACTTGCAGTTCAGTAAAAAATAGAAACAGAGTTATGGAGTAATTTATCTTTATCTATCTAGTGAAGTCATGTCTTCCGCTAACTAGCCTCTATCAAATTGGATAACAATAATTATTCTGAGTTTGCAGTTTTGCCATTCAACTCTTGCACAAATACATTGAAAATTAAGTTCTGTATTAAACTAATGATACACTGAACTGTACATACAAAAGTGTGTTCTAATAATTGAGTTGTATTTTGTATTTGCAAGCTTGACGGTGAAAAAATGAACTAATAGTTATATGAACCCTTGCTTGTAGAGATGCTGATGCAAAATCCACAAGAAAACATTCATTATCTTCAGTGGGCTTTATATCTGTGAAGACTTAAACAAAAATTTCCAACAGCAGTCACAGGGATACATACTTTTTTTCAGATGACTCTAAGCAATGTTATTATTTCTCCCACACAGCACCTTATATGGCTTTAAAAAAAACCCACACACACAACATTTTCAAAACAATGTGAGTCACTGCAGTAGTCAGTCAACTTCAGAAAAATCTGTCCTTTTTGCCACTGTCTCATTTAAAAGGAAATAAAAGAAAAGAACATGCTATATCTGAGGTTTTTAAGACAGAGAATGCTGCTGAAAGATCTTTCCTTTTTCATGTACATAAGTTATCTAAAATCAGACAGTTTTTCCAGATATTCTCACTTTAGCTACATCTGCCAACTTTATCATTATGGAAAAAGATTAAGATTTCATTGCTGGCTATGTGTAAATCATTCCCAGGTTGTGACAATGATTACAAATAAGATTGTTGTATAATTAGAAACACAGGAAGTAAAGAGAAATAAAATTAAAGAATAAGGAGGAAAAACCGACAGGGCATATATGCCACTGTGACAAAGTTCCTCCTCTACCTTGGTGGGTCTTGCGCTTATTGGCGGATTTACTTGCCTCGGAAATTCACGGCAGCCCTCAGTTTGGCCATTTTCGTGAACCCACAGTCCAGGTCAACTCCTCCTGTGTCTGATCAGGAGTTGGGAGGTTTGGGGGGGAACCCAGGCCCACCCTCTACTCCGGGTTCCAGCCCAGGGCCCTGCGGAATGCAGCTGTCTAGAGTGCCTCCTGGAACAGCTGTGTGACAGCTACAACTCCCTGGACTATTTCCCTATGGCCTCCTCCCAACACCTTCTTTATCCTCACCATAGGACCTCCCTCCTGGTGTCTGATAATGCTTGTACTCCTCAGTTCTCCAGCAGTACGCCTTCTCACTCTCAGCTCCTAGCGCCTCTTGCTCCCAGCTCTTCACACGCACACCACAAACTGAAGTGAGCTCCTTTTTAAACCCAGGTGCCCTGATTAGCCAGCCTTTATTGATTCCAGCAGCTTCTAGATTGGCGGCAGGTGTTCTAATCAGCCTGTCTGCCTAATTGTTTCCAGAAAGTTCCTGATTGTTCTGGAATCTTCCCTGTTACTTTACTCAGGGAAAAGGGACCTACTTAACATGGGGCTAATATATCTGCCTTCTATCACTTTCCTGTAGTCACCTTTCACAGGTCCACTCCTCCAGCCGGCCCTGTTCTCTGATCATCATCTGGCCACCGTGATGGCCTCTCTCTGCGCAGAGGCCGGGGCTGGCCTATTGACATTTCAACAACAGCTTGTTGGAGGATGTGGGCTTTGTGGCATCCTTCCAGGAGTTCTGGCTGGCCTGGCAAGGGTAGCAGCGTGCCTTTCCCTCGGCGCGGCAGTGGTGGGGCCTGGGGAAGGTGCGCGCCCAGCTCTTCTGCCGTGACTACATCTGGGGCGCCATACGATGGAGGGATGCGGCAATAGAGCAGTTGGAACAGGAGGTCTTACAGCTGGAGAGGCATCTGGCCACCAGCCCCAAGAATCCGCCCCTCTGCGGAGCGTGCCGGGAGAAGCAGGAGGAGCTCTGGGCCCTCAAAGATCATCGGGCCCGGAGTGCCTTTGTTCGATCCCGCATCCGTCACCTTCAGGAGATGGATCGCAGCTCCCACTTCTTCTATGCCCTGGAGAAAAGGAGGGGGGCCAAGAAACATGTCACCTGCCTTGTAGCAGAAGACAGCACCCCCTTCATGGATCCGGTGGAGATGTGTGGGAGGGCGAGAGCCTTTTATGCAAGCCTTTTCTCCCTGGATCCGACTGATCCTAATGCTTGCAGTGTGCTCTGAGAGGAGCTCCCTATGGTCAGCGTGGGTGACCAAGACCGGCTAGAGCTGCCTTCCACTCCGGCCGAGGTCTTGGAAGCCCTCCGTTACATGCCCACCAATAAATCTCCGGGCATGGACGGGCTGACCGTGGAGTTCTACCGCGTGTTCCGGAATGTTCTCCGCCCAGACCTAGTCACCATCTGGGCCGAGTCTTTGCAGAGCGCGGTCCTCCCTCTTTCGTGCAGGCGAGCCATGCTCGCCTTATTGCCGAAAAAGGTGGACCTCCACGACTTACGAAACTGGTGTCCCATCTCGCTCCTTAGCACAGACTACAAAGTCTGTAGCGAAAGCCATCTCGCTGCGGCTAGGGTCCGTGCTGGCGGACGTGGTCCACCCAGACCAGACCTACACAGTCCCGGGCCGCAACATCCTTGACAACCTGTATCTGGTCCAGGACCTCTTGGAACTCGGGTATAGGGATGGTCTGTCATTCACCCTCCTGTCCTTGGATCAGGAGAATGTGTGCGACAGGGGGACCACGGGTATCTCCTGAACACTCTGCGAGCGTTTGGCTTCGGACCCCAGTTTGTTGGTTTTCTCCGGGTGCTGTATGCCCCCACAGAGTGTATGGTCAGGCACAACTGGACCCTGACCAAACTGATCAGCTTCGGGCAAGGAGTACGGCAGGGATGTCTCCTCTCAGGCTACATGTACGCTCTGACGATTGAGCCCTTCCTCTGTCTCCTCTGCAGGAAGTTAACAGGGTTGGTGCTGTGGGAGCCGTAGTTATGGCTGCTCCTGTTGGCGTATGCCTCGTGGTCCAGGACCCGGGCGACTTGGCGTGGGAGGAGGCTTGCCAGGCCATCTATTCAGCAGCCTCCTCTGCCCGGGTCAACTGAGTCTAGAGCTCTGGCATGGTGGTCGGGGATGGCTGGCAGGTGAGTTCCCTCCCACCCGCGCTTCAGGCCATCCGGTGGAGTGTGGGTCCATTGCTCTATCTCAGCGTTTACCTTTCTGCCACGCATCCCCCTCCACCGGAGAACTGGCACGATTTGGAGGGCAGGGTGATAGAGCAGCTCTAGAAATGGACAGGACTACTCTGGTGCCTCTCCCTTCAAGGGAGAGCGCTGGTGCTTAATCAACTAGTCCTGCCCATGCTCTGGTACTGGCTCAACACCCTGGTCCCAGCCCCGGGTTTCCGGGCTAACCTCCGGACATCGATTCTGGAGTTCTTTTGGTCAGGACCGCACTGGGTCTCTGCAGGGGTTCTCCATCTACCCCTGGAGGAGGGAGGGCAGGGCCTGAAGTGTCTGCACACCTAAGTCCATATCTTCTGCCTCCAGGCCCTGCAGAGGTGCAGGTAGTCTGGCGTGGAGCATACTGGCGCACGCCTTCCTGTGCCGTTTCTGAGGGCTCCAATCCGACCAGCAGCTCCTTTATCTCCATCTGAGAGGTCTTCTGTGACACCTCTCTGGGCTGCCGGTCTTCTACCAGGACCTCCTCCAGACCTAGAAACTGCTTTCAATGACCAGGTCCATGGCGGCCACCAACGGGGCAGATCTCCTTGTGGAGCCCCTGCTAAACAACCCCCAGCTCCATGTGCAGGTGGCGGAGTCCCCCTCGGTGCACCAGAGGTTAGACCTGGCAGAAGTCACAAGAGTCGGAGACCTCTTGGACTACGACTGGGGAGACTGGCTGCATCTCCTGATGCTTGCTCAGCACATGGAGCTCTCCAGACCTCATACTCCCCAGCACATACTTCAGGAGGTGAGGGCCGCTTTGCCGCCCGCTGCTCGGATTTACCTCAATCGGGTCCTGCATGAGGGCGCGCCCCGCCCACCCTCCACTCCAGGCCCGCAGGACCTATTCATCTGGCCCCTGCCTCATGGACCCAACCGACCCACCCGCCCCTTCACCGTGAGGCGGCTGCACCAGCTGCAGCTGGTCTGCTTCCAGACCGCACCTAGGAAACATCTATACATACTCGTGCTCCACACCCTTCACATCCTCACCCTCACATCCTGCCCCGATACAAAATGGCGGGACCTCCTGCCACCTCTGGAGGGTGAGGAGCCCGGTGGGCCAGCCTATATTCCACCTTGGTCCTGATGCCTGCCAGGGATATCAGTTGGTGGCTCTTTCTTGGAGGCATGAGCACGGGCGTGTACTTGGCACAGTTTATCCCTATCCCAGACACCTGCCCCTTTTGCGGCATGAGGGAAATCCTGGCACACATATATTTGGAGTGTGCCAGACTGCAGCCCCTATTCCGGCTCCTCACAAATATCTTGTTATGTTTTTGGTTGCACTTTTCCCCTCACCTTCTTATTTACGCACTCCCTATCCGTGGCCCCACAAAGTCAGGGGACCTCCTGCTCACCTCCTCCTGGCCCTGGCTAAAATGGCCATCTATAAAACCAGAGTGAGGAGGTTGGCCGATGGAGTCTCTTGTGACTGTGGGCCCTAATTCTGATCATCCGTCCATTCACATATCTGGGCAGAGTTCCTCTGGGCAGCGTCCACTGACTCCCTTGACGCCTTTGAGGAGCAGTGGGCACTGTCCGGGGTTCTCTGCTCAGTGTCCTCGTCCGGTTCCCTTCGTTTGACCCTTTGACCACACTCCTGTCCCTGTTATTTCATTAGTTGTCCCCTGTACTTAGTTGGTTTCCAGGTCCTGTGGATCCCCCTCTTAGGCTGTGGGGGATCCTTTAGCAGGATCACTCTCCTGTAGCCATCTGTCCCGACCCTGTCATAGTCACAAACAAAAGAGAAAGATATAGCTTCAATGGAATGTGGTGGGGGGGGGGGGGATCAGTTAGTCATCAGTTGAGGATGTTGATAAAAACAAAACCTAGATGAAATGACATCAAATTACAGACATCAAATTACAGATTTCTTATGTCCATGAAATAAAAATATTGTAAGTTAAATCAATACAAAAGTGAATTAGCCTAAATAGGAATAAGATATCTGTAGATTACTCAAAGTTTATTTACGCATACTCAGCATGGGTGGGTGAAGCATATATGCTATCAGTATGAAGGATATTGTATTATGCAAACATTTGTTTATTTTTGAATTCCTTTGACACCTCATGATCATTATTGAAAAAAATGGCATCTAGGGGTTGAATTTTCAAAGCAATGCAGGGGATGTAGCTACTCATCTTCCATTACTTTTAAACACACACTGCCTATTTTAATGAAAAATTTGTGGCAAAATCTTCAGTGTAGTCTGGAAAGTCTCAACCAGGATATTTATTGAATGTTGCTTTTTTAAAACAAATTCTTTGCTGAAGGACCAAAATCTAACCCCACAAAGAGAAAAGATAGATACAGTAAAATTGATGTAACTTCTGTTCATCATTAGCAGAGCATCCTTTTTACTGTATGAATTAAAATTGTGGGAGAAAATTTCCCTCCCTATTGCGGTGTGGGGAGAGGAGAATTAGTTTGATCAGATTAGAAGGGGCATGGCAAACTCCTGGGAAGGGGTATGGAAAGGGGAGAGTTCATGCCCAGACATGCTGGAGCCAAAACCTTCCTTATGTCTGGAAGTGCTTGCATGGTTTGCTGAGGGAGGAGCTTCCCTGCCTCCAGTTGGCCAGCCATGGGGCTTTAGGGGAGCTGATTGGCTTTAACGCCTTGCCCCCAACTCAAATTAAAGCTTTGTCAGGAATCCAGGCTCCATACTCCCTCCCTATAATTGAGGTAGGTTGAGCTGTTTTTCCAGGAGTCTGTAGATCTCAACCATCACCTGCTTTGGGATGGACGAACAGGGATATGTTTTGTTGTTTTTTTCTTGGTCGGCTAAACTGGCAGAGGTCTGGAGGGTTTTTTGCTTTTTTCAACAGTATGGTGGAGCCACAATTTAGGTTAAAGGAGTAAAAATAGGAATTTAAAAAATTAGGAGGTAGTAGGAAAATGTTTAGTGCATCACAATTTGTGCCTGATGTCCAGTGTGAATAAAGGCTAAAAGTACCATCTCTCAGGGGTAAATGACATTCAGGAGAAGGGGAGACCTGAAGTCTTAGTAGACTCACACACACACTCACACACACACACAGAGTGGGTAAGAGTATTCAGTAAGAGTACTCAGAAGTTGAGGTGAAACACTAGATTTGGCTGTAGTGGGTGTTTCCTGACTTACTGGCTATATGGCAAGAACTCTATATATTGCAGTGGTCCCTGTTAAATGCCTGGTACATGAGACAGGGTAGGTAGATAACAATGGGGAGAGGTATTAAGTTAATAAATTTTCAGCCTGACAATTAAAGCCATTTCTGTGCCCGTCTTTCTTTCACCTGTATTTTCTAATCAGTGTTTTTTTATATATGATGGATTCAATTCTAGGAATAGACCAAATTAGGGACACATCCTGGCTCTGTACCCTGCAGATATTCAACAAGTGCCACCATTGACTACTGATGTCTCTGAAATTATAATGGCTTCAGTATTTTCCTTCTATTCATGGAACACATTTGTTAAGTGCTGACTGATATCACCAATGAAGAAATTCCCTGTAACTTTTAAAAAATAAAAGTACCTCCATGTTCAGAGGTACAGAGTGTGTATGTTATCACAAGACAATATAATACGGATTATTCCAGCACAGTGAATAATACTTGATTGTCAATATTGAAACCCATCAACAAACAATATAGGGGAACTGAATGGCTCAGAGTAATAGAAATAGGATATAGAAACTTTCACCTGAAGGCCCCAATCAGAAGTGACTGAAAATTCCTATTAGTCAACATGTGCTAGTCATTAGCAACAAGAGACTAGGGCTCTATATTTTCACAAGAGATGAGTAGAATGAAAACCAAATACTCTCAATCTATTTTCTTTGTAACAAGAAGATGCACATTTATGTAAATGGCCATTTGTTTTGCAGGTGCAGTTCATGTGATATCAAAATTTATAGGCTAAACTCAGCCTATGAATTTGTGTAAAATTACATTTAAAATTGTAGTGTGCAATATTTTATTTTCCATGTACAAAAGTTGACAAATATGTATGACAAAAAGAGGTTGTTTTGTCATTTCCCCACCCCCAAAGTTGTAGAGTCTAGTGGCATTTAATTTCTATTCTTATTCCATTTCTGTATCTTTCTAATAACATTACTTTAATAGCTCCATAATAAATACCTCTGTACCAGATCATATTTTGACAATTGAATAGCTGGTGCTGCCTCACAATGAGGAACATATATAGTTGCATGCTCGTTTAATTGCATCTGTAATGCTTTGAAGTATTACATTAGGAATGGCAATATACAAAAACCTGTAGGAGAACACTTCAACCTCCCTGGACACACAATAGCAGATTTAAAGGTAGCAGCAAAAAACTTCAGGACCAGACTTCAAAGAGAAACTGCTGAGCTTCAGTTCATTTGCAAATTTGACACCATCAGGTCAGGATTAAACAAAGACTGTGAATGGCTAGCCAACTACAAAAGCAGTTTCTCCTCCCTTGGTGTTCAGACCTCAACTGCTAGAAGAAGGCCTCATCCTCCCTGATTGAACTAACCTCGTTATCCCTCGCCTGATTCTTGCTTGCATATTTATACCTGCCTCTGGAAATTTCCACTATATGAATTCAATGAAGTGGGTATACACCCATGAAAATTTATGCTCCAATAAATCTGTTAGTCTATAAGGTGCCACAGGATTCTTTGCCGCTTTTACAGATCCAGACTAACACGGCTACCCGTCTGATACTTGACATTTAGAAATGGTAACCATACTATTCTTCACAGCAAGATCTTAATTGTATATAAGAGGAACTTCATGGTAATGAGAAAATATTGAAAGATTTTGCAGTCTCTCTCTCTACCCCCATGTCAGAATAAAATAGTAATGGAAAAATGCTTAAGTAACAAAGACCCACCCCCAGCTTCACATGTTCAGTGTAGCCAGTATACTTTACAATATAAAAATTGGGGCACTGATCCAGCAATCAGATAGAGCCTCATGTCCCAGCGGGGCCAACTCATTGGGTCTCCATGTGGTTGCAAAGGTCCATATGCACAGCTCTGATTGGAGGATCAGGGTCAAAGGGGCTAATTGTATGAACATTTACTGTCTTGCATCTCTCTATTACCAGGCATATAATCTCAGCAAACCCAATTTTACATTCCATTTTTATTTCTATTAAATTTATAATCTGAGCCCAAGAGGTCATTCAGAATTCTGAAGTCCTAAGTGAAATTTGGTACAATGTATTTATTAGTGCTATTGTCAGTTAGGTATGTGTGTGCTCTCTCTGTATGCTGTCCCAGCCCTTCACAGATAGTTGGTTCAGCACATCTCAATAGTACTACCCAGCACAGTTCAGTGACAAAGGCACTCGGCCAGGTTTAGTGTCCTCAAGACACAGTACTAGTGCCCTGTCTCCATGGTTACAGGTACACTAACACAGGAGTGCCCAATGGCAAGGAATGGCTCAGTCAGCAGTTGAAATTTCTGCTGTCCTCAAGGCTGCACAAAGGGTTAAGGCGAGGCACCCCAATATTTATAAGACAAAACATCTCTCCTAGGTGCTTCATGACATCTGGTTGTTACCTCCTCTTGCATCGTGCTCCACGTGTCTCAGGCACAACATCCTTATTCATTACTTCTACCCTCTACTTCAGACCCTCTTCTCTGGTGTTAGGCCAGATGGCCCCAGGCTAATCTTTGGAGTGTGTTCTCACACATACCCAGTATCTACTCCTTCTTAGGTGTGCCTGTGTTTTAGTCAGATTAGCAGTACTTTTGCCAAGGTCATATAGTGAGCTTGTAAGCAACTACTTTAATACCTAATTTTGGTTCACAGCCTTTGGTTCAGGCCTCAGATCTTGCACCAGGCTCTGTCTTTTTCCTACAGTTGCAGCTAAAAACCCATGCTTCTTACCTAGAAAATTGGCAGCTTTGTCTTCAATTGTTGTGATTAGAAGAGCTGCCCAATTTCATTTACTTTTTTTCTAATTTAGATAGTCTTTGAATGTGCCTAAGGCTTTTGGCACCCACTTATTCCCACCCCACTCCAACCAAGCACTTAAACCCACAGAGCTAGCAAAGCATCTTCAGCGCTCAAAGGGGGAGCTGAGCCCAGTATCTCCATAATCTATAATGAATGGTATCTCATGTTGATATCTCATAGTGGGTGGAGATTGGTTTATAGGTAGCAATTGGAATAATGCCATCACTTCCACCCACCCCAAATTCACCCTTTCTCCAAAATGTCAATCAGGCATCCTCTGATATTTGTTCCTAAATGACTTCCGAGAAAACTCAGTGGTAGGTGAAACCATGAGCCTGATTGTCCACTGCCTCACATATTTATTTTAACATTTGAACAAAATGTTAAAGAAGATATGTTTTTTCAAATGAGTAGAACAATGTTCTTAGCTTTACATGCTTCCCTGTAGGAAGCCTTATAAAGGTTATATTATCTGAAGAAAATAGCTCTGCAAAAGTCTGCTTTTCAGACTTTGAATACTGGAATACTGAAAATTACAAGTAATTCCTTGTTCCATCCCCCAACATACACACACGTGTCAAATCCTCAGCTGATATAGATTACATCAGTGCAGCTATGCTGATTGACACCAGCCCAGGATCAGGTCATGAACTGCAAATATCACCATTTCTGAATAACAAGGAATTAAAAGATCTCCAAAATGGGGAACTTGCACAATAACTATGAGGTATTTTCTTGAGAAAGTTCCTGAAGACCACATGGTGAACTGGCATGTGACTGGGTTCCAGTTTTGATACTGACTATGCCTGGCAGGTAGAGTAGAATAAATGAGTGTGTCTAGAAATCAATGCAACTTAAATATGAATAAGCTTCTTTTTTTAGGGAACTTCTTTTTCTCTCTCAAAGGTTAGATAAGTAAATTTATCTTCAAATTGTTTAAAAGGAACAAATACTTGCATCCTAAGTAATAGCACCAACTTAAGAGTTGTAAATGAACCTTGTTGAAATAGAGCAAATTAACCAGCTGCAAGGTGCCTACAACCTTCCTCAGAATTTTTAAAACCCTCTGCCTGCAGAATACTAATGTTACAGAAGGTGTCGAGAACACATCAGTCTCCCTGCTCAGTCAATAACAGACCTAAAAGTGGCAATTCTTCAACAAAAATACTTCAAAAACAGACACCAACATAAAACTGCAGAACTGGAATTAATTTGCAAACTGGACACCATCAAATTGGGCCTGAATAATGACTGGGAGTGATTGGGTCATTACAAAACCTAATTTCCCCCATACTAATTTCCCCCTACTGTGACTTCTTGTCAACTGTTTGAAATGGGCCATGCCCATTACCACTACAAAAGTGATTTTTCCTCCCTTGGTATCCTCTTGTTAATTGAATTATCTCATTAGACTGACCTCCCACTTGGTAAGGCAACTCCCATCTTTTCATGTGCTGTGTATATATACCTGCTACTGTACTTTCCACACCATGCATCTGACGAAGTGGATTCTAGCCCATGAAAGCTTATGCTCAAATAAATTTGTTAGTCTCCAAGGTGCCACAAGGACTCCTTGTTTTTTTTTTTTTGCTGATACAGACTAACGCGGCTACCACTCTGAAACCTTTGTTTTACAAAGAACACAGTGACAATTGTACCAAATTTAAATGAAATGTAATACTTCTTTCAGTGAGTCTGATTCTCCTCACGATTAATGGGTGTGAATCTGGAGTAACTCCAAGTACAAGAATCCAGAGGGCAAATAGGTCCTATTCTAATCTTCCATATTCCCTGTTTTACAGCATTTATATTCTGTCGTGTTTTTCAATCAGTCATTCACTCGTAGGAAGTTGGTGTAAGAGCTAGCTTGACATAAAAAAAGGGGGGATCATAGTTTTTCTTCTCTTTCAGACTAACTAAAGAGTGACAAAATGGCTTGACTTAAAATATTCTCTAGAGATTTATTATAGAAGAATAATGTTATTTTATCACATTGCAATAAAATGAAAAATTGCTAAAATGAAATGGAGCAAAACGTATTGAGACAAGAACTAACTAACATATCAAAAGATAAAGAAATACAAAAATATATATTGGACTGTCTGCTACCAGTATGAACAGGGATCAAACCTGCTTGTATTTAGATGGGGGTAAATCTGGAGTAACTGCTCTAAACTAGATGAAAGACTTGGTACAACATGTCCTTTCTCTCATTATATACATTCTGTTGGGCAATATTTTAGAAATTATTTCTACAAGTGAAGCTGTTGGTTATTGTTGAAAAATGTTCTCTCTATATACATGCTTATATATCCATCATTCCTCAATCAATTTGTATCCAAGTACTGAAGTATTAATGATTCTACCTTCATAACATCTTGGATGGAAGAAATCAAGATGTTTGATGTTAGTGACTTGGATGAAGTGCTATGAAGTAAGAAGCTGCAAGATCTTGATAGAGGCTATATGTTAGAAGCAAACAAGAAGTCAACTATGACCCATAGATTATGGGTGACAGGAAGAATGGCAACACTGTCTATAGCAACAGATTGTGGGGAATGAAGACCATTTCAATGGATGTATATGTACTATTGTACTTGTGCATGTGAGTAAAATTATTTACATAAATGTTTGTGGGATTGGGCTGTGAGTGAGTGTCTGTGCAATGGTGCCCCACATGGCCAAATGGGGGACGTGGCTCTGGCTCACTCAGCTCAGCAGGGCTGCCACTCCATTCCTGGTGTCCAGAACCTGGGAACCCTCTCTGTTTTCAAGTCAATCCGGGGATTGGTAGGGGAACCCAGGACCACTCACTTCATTGGTTTCCAGCTGAGAGCCCTCAAGATAAACAAGGGCGATAAGGGATTGATGGTTATGTTAGCAAAGCTGTTCTTTAACTCACTGGCTCTTATTTATTGAAGTAAGGAGTTGCTATGCATGTAGTTGTCTGATGATCATGTCATCTCAATATGTGCTGATGAACCAAAAATTCATCAGAGTAATGTAAACCCTGTGAGTTAAGTAGTTCTGGGTGGGATCTGATTTTGTTATTTTTCCTCAACTTCAATTTATACAAACTAAAGTTATCTTAACAATAGTAGCTGAAAGTGAATGTATCTATGGATAAAATTTAATGATATTTGACCTCATCTTTTGTTGTTTAGAGAATATAAATAATTAATATTTTTTTTTCTATTGGCATTTTGCTCTTAACCCAAGATCAGCAACTCAGATACCTCATAAAGATGTTACTACAGTGCAACTTCCATTTCAGATATGATGCCCATAGTTAGTCATTTTATTCAGTCATACATCTGAGCTATATTTCATTATTTTCTCCATAAAAAGTGTGCTTGATTCACATTTTTAGACATGGCATTCTGATCACTTAATATTATATATATATATAATCTTCTACCTACTGCAAGAGAAACGTCAACCACTGCATTTGGTTTCACATTTAAAGTTAAAGTTAAAGTTAAAGCACAGGATCTCCAATGTCTTCATTGTACTGCTACAAGAATTTACTGTAACTATTTGTAAATAATAATTTTATATTCAAATTCATTTCATACTTTTATTTCAATTAGACTATAGTGATTCCCTGTTGGAATGCCCTGATAAATTTAGGAAATAACCTCTAGAATTATTTCAACCATATGATTTGGAGAGTATTATGGATCCATGTTACTGGGTATGGTATTCTGGAAATTGATTTAATTTAGATTTAAAATGATAAAAAGATGCCTTTCCAAGAGTCTAGCTGCCCTAACACATTAATGAATTATACAAGACAATCAATCCCCAGCAGCATAAAATAATAATTTCAATGTGAAATCAGCCACCCATCTGCTAAATAAAATAAAATAAAATAAAATAATAAAGTAGTAATTTCCATCTTTGATGTTTTGGGAAGAATATCCTTGGCCATCTTAAAAAAACCCACCACCACCACCAAGTTAAACAGAATCATTTGCAGCCTACTCTGAAGGTCATCACAGTTGGAAAATTTCAGGCCCACATGAAGAACAAACTCCAGAGTCTCAGAGCCTTTACAGAGAACTCCAAGTTACATACTCCCTCTCTTTTAGTGAAGGAGATCCAGTGTAGGCAGTCTGCTGACTGCAGCTATTGCAGTGTGGCACAGGGAGAGGAGCACTCTCTCAAGTAGGCCAATCTGAGGCCATCAGGGCTTTATAGGTCATTACCAAAACATTATGCTCCACCCAGAGACCAATGGGCAGCCAGTGCAGATACTGGAACACTGGTGTCTTTTACTTCCACTGAGTTTCTCCCGCTCAGTAAGCAAGCCCCTTTTTTCTGCACAAACATCAATTTCTGAATGGTTTCAAGCTGTAGCCCACTATATAACCCCATGCAAGTCTAAGCATGGGGTAATAGCAGCAAATTATTCACCTGAAAGGGAAGGTTGCAAGTTACACCCTCCTAGACAGACACAGAGGGTAAAAAACTGATTGTGTCACTGCTGTGATAGGATTGTCAAACAGCAGCTGGGGTCTGCCATCACTTCTAAGAAATAAAATCAAGAAATAACACTCCGGATCCTCAGCTGGTATAGCATAGCTCCACTGAAGTTAATGGAGTTAAATGAGTTTTAAAACAGCTGATGCTCTATGCTTTATAAAGCAACATTACATCTAATGTCCTTCATCTAATGATCTCAAAGCACTTTGCAAACATTAATTAAATCTCAGTATCCCTGTGTCATAGGCATTATGTAAAATAGATATAATTAGAGTTGGTTTCAAAATAGCATGTTTACTATTCAAGGGTTTTGAAAAATGGTGAAGTCTCATGACACTTTTTATTGCTGAAAACATTGATCAGCTTGGGTTTCTTAAATGGGGCCATAGCACAACAATCACTATTGTCAGTAATGATTTAGTCACAGGATTGAATGAAGGGTAGTGAACTACGCTAACCCCATTTAGATGCTGCTTTGAACATTCAGGTTATGATTCAGACACATTGACTGGATACTGCAAAGAAGCTTGTTCTGTCATTGCTCATGCAATATCTTGTATGCACATAGATGACTGATCTCCAGGAATAACAATCTGACAATTTAATCACTATTGGATTAATGTTTAAAAAGTCAAGAAAGTTGAATTGAACCCCAAGAAGGTTTTTAAAAAATCAGTTTCTTACCAAATTATCTAAGGATTAGGAAGATGGAAACAATGGTTTAAATAAAATAAATATGGAATGGACTAAATCTGATCAGGTTTGTTTTTTTTCTGGATATAACCGTTCTCACTTAAGTTTGTGTACAGAGCATTTTTCTAATGTTATGATTGTAGTGAGTGAATTCTCATGTGACTTTTACTGACCTAGTATGCTTTCTATTGTTTAGTTAATGTAGTTATTCAGAATATGTTAATTGTTCTATTCCTGCTGACCTAAGCACTGAAATATGTACCTCAGTCATGTGTTTGTGGGAAGCTGATCATGAAAGTCTGCCGACTTTTTACATGCTTACATTAGATAAAATGTATTCTGGTCAGGCCACATCATCTAATTTTTTTTTTTTTTACTGCTTCTTCACTTGAAGTGCCATTTTATGAGATTACAGTGATGATCTTCTTAATCATGCCATAATCTCAGCAACATTTTTCATATTGACTTTTCCTTTGGAAAAATGATCACACATTATTAAAGCATAATTTTTACTTCAGGGATTTTGAGTGTCACTATTACAGTCTCTGGAGGATATGGAGCTTTTATTTCATTCATGATTTTATAGCATCAGGTTCAGACCATTACAGCTCCCTGTTTGTAGCCCTTCCATGTTGTTTTCAACCAATTATAGTTACCAGCTACCACCATGCATTCACAAGAGCTCAGCAGCCACAAGGCTTGCTCATTGGATCTAAACGCTTTCAGTTCATCACAAAGACTGAGATCTTCACTGTACATATTTTCCTGTAAAGCTAACTTTAGGGAAATATAATTTTGATACACATTTTCAAACTGTGACATTTTGGTATCAGCATTGACTCATCTTTGAGATCTGACCATTTCCCCTCCCTAACTTTAAGACAATCCAGATCCACTTCTGAATACTGTGGCTCCAGAGGTGCTTGGTAAGACCCATGACCTGAAGTCCCCAACACTGCTTCTGCTGCTAGCCTCTCCATCAGGGGCCTGCAGCTTTCACATTTACAATTAATATTTGACTGTCTTAATCACAACTACTTTTGCCTCCTGCAGGGAATGAGATAGTTTTTTAAACTTGTTTTTCAATGCTTTGTTCTCAGGATGGCACTAGAATATCTGTTGAGGGAATGGGGATATATTCAGCCGTGTTACAGCCCATCCTAGGAACCGCACGTTTTAATATACTGTTACAATTGAGCTTGTAATATTGCGCTCATGGGATATGAGGGCCAGTTAATCTTGAATCATTGACTATAATGCCTCCAAAACAAACAGCGGTGGAAAATTTATTACCTCTATTGGCACCTCAGTTTCACAGAGACTCAGAGGGGAACTCCCCTTACACCTCTGCTACACTCCCTGGCATAATCTCTTTGATGATCATTTGATGACAGAAACAAGTTTGAGTGTCTGGGCTTTAGCCTTCTCAAGACTTCCCTGGAATCCATTTCTGACTTTCAAGCACTGCAAATAAAACGGCTGCTTGGGCTATTCTACCTAGTAGGATTTTTCAGTTAGAGGTTAGATGTGTCAGTGAGAAGGAAATAGAAAAGAAACACAGGTAGATTTGGGAATACAGACAAACAGTACTTAAAGACTTTTAAGAGTCCCTATCGGGAGCTATATGTTTGAAAACTATACTTTAAATGAGAAGAGAGAGATTTTTGCACAGTGGGCAAATCCAGGGTACCTTTGTGATTAGATAAGGGCTTGTATGCACACCAGAGTTAACGCTTTAACTTCAGTTGTACAGGTAGAGCCCTATAACCCCTGTGTGTGGATGGAGTTATATGGATATAAGGCATCTTTATCCCAATATAACTACATCCATGCTAAGGGTTGTACTATTATAATGCTTTGGGTTAAAAAAAAAAACCCAAAGCCAAAAAAAAAATCCATACACACTCAACCAAAATAGTTAGACCAGTTTGCAGAATGTACAAACCAAGCCCAAGATAGAAACTGGATACATCTAGCATGAGGGCATGATCTAACACATAATACCAAGAACAATGAATACCCTTCACATGTGAGTGGTGTCTAAGGACGTGGAGATGGAAGGGGCCTCTGAAATGCTGGATTTGGGCCTGGTCTACACACAAACTCTTGGTGTATCTAAAGATATAATTTTAAACCACAGCAGTTAAACCACTGCAGTGTCATGTGGGGGATGTTGCTAGTGGTCTAAACCTGCCTTGTAGCAGCTTAACTTGCATATGGAAATATACAGGTGCAATCTAAACAGCTACAGCCAGATTTATACCAATATAAGATTGCCCGTGCACAACATTGCATCAGTTTCACTGAGTCTGGTTTTAATCCCATTTAAAATCAAACTAGAGCAACTTGTGTTTTCACAAGGCCTTAAACACAAAAATGTGGGTGAAACTCCATAACAGTCATTGTAGGGGGCAAAGACTTTTGCCTGGTATATAAGCAGGTTGGGTGAGGAATAAGGTGATTTCTCTGGAAATCTTCTCCCTGATTAGCTCTGGCACACCCTCTTGTTCCTGTGTCCAGAGATGTAAGATTTTTTTTTCTGAATAGCAAAGGTGAGAATGCCTGTGGAGCTTATATTCTGGGAGGGTATAGGTATGTTATGCAAATATAGGTATGTTATGCAAAAACTGTTTTACTATTATTTTCTCTCTATTATTGATAAATCTTGTTTAAAGAAAACTGTTGTCCTGGTAACTTTACACAGATGGTTCCACAGGTATGAGAAACCCTCAACTTCCAAGAAGAAAAAACTGACATCAGCTTCTGAAACCAGACCTCCTACCCATGAGTTTGGTCAGATGGGGCACGAACCATCCCGCCCCCCACTAAATTGTCAGGAACAGCTGCAGCAGGTAAACACAGGGAAGAAACCTAAAAACCAAAGAAGAGACTCAAGTTGGCAGTGGTGCAAGTGAAGATAGGCAAAAAAGATATTGCTTCTCTACCTTTAAATAAGCCAGGGTAAAATTATTTTTGTGCATCAATGTTTTCTTGATCAGGATTTTAAGAAAAAAAAGAAGAAGAAGAAGAAGGATTTATCCCCTTCCAGGATTTCTCACACAGTTTGGTTTGCCTTTTAACCGTATAACAGAAAGGAGCATAAAGGCTTCTAGAAATTACACATGCTTCAAAAGAAGCAGGAAGTGGTTGCACATACACACACATACAGGCTCCCCTGCCCCCATCTTGTCTCTTTTCTCAGGATGAATCATAGCACCTTTATTTTTATATATGTAAATATGTTACTCAATATTAGTATAAAATGTCTCAGTTTGGTTCCCCATCAGAAAATGTCTCAGTTTGGTTCCCCAGTGTTTGATGGGTGCCAGTTCCAGCCTCTGTGGGTTGAGTTCATCTCTAAGTATTAGTGCTCTCTAAGGATGAAATTTACCCTTTAATCAGGGCATTAAGTGGGACTCAAGCAATGCACAGGTCACATGCTGCGATAACAAGGAGATGGATTTCATAACTGAGGTATCTTAAACTAAAACTTTCCTGTAAAACCTCTGAGTATCTTGTTTTTGAACAGGTTTTGTTTGTCTCTTTATTGAAGAAACTAAATGCAGCAGTTTTCAGACACTCAAACAGTTGAGTACACCTTTGCTAAAATCTCCACCGTGAATCAGATGTTTATTGATGCATCCCTTTCTAATGCATTTTCTTTAGAAGTGGAATCAGTCCATTATGTAGTACTGTCAAACAGTGCAAGGAATAACACAGTGTAATACTATGTCAGGAGGGGCAATGAGAGCAGGATATTGCATATGTTGTCTTCATTTTTTACTTTCTGTAGTTGATCAATGCAAGGTCATATTTTTATTGTTTTGTTTTTACAGCCAGGCATTTTAGATATTTAAAGGCATACTAAATTCATCATCTAATGATTAGCTGACCTTTGGTGACACCTTTGTGTTTTAATTTATTTTTGGAACACTACTTCATACATAGGTTGGGACCAGATCTAGATCTTTTTGGTACAGTTTCTGCTACAATTAGTCAGAAAGCAATTGTTTATCATATGAATCATATCCTCAGTTCTGCCACATCTCAGGTTGATAGCAAAAGGATTGACGGTGCCTGTAAACAAAATATTATTGTCCTAAAATCTTCCTAATGTCATCCTATTGAATTTTGAATTCTATTCTCTCATCCATGTAATGTCTTGTTTATATACTTAGCTCCTTTGTAAATTACTATACTGGCCAGGTTGATTTTTGTTTTAAAGTCATACCTCGTTTTGCTTACACAGATGCAAATTATTATGGTGAATTACAGCTCATTGAAGATGGAATATAGAAAGTTTTTGCATTTTTTTCCACATTTCTTGAAGCTTTGGAAATTTTCTGACCAGCTGTGGAAAGACAAGTAACTGCAAGTAAGTATGTGTGGGCATACAATAGGCTTTTGCTCAGAACAAAGAGTCCACATTAACACTTACGGGCTAAGAGCTGATTCATATTCTCTACCAGATGTCTGTTAGTTCCAGTCAGTTACATGCCAACATTCTCGACTACACCTATTTTCCATTACATCCAAGCGTAAGTAACACTGTTCATTTTACAGATTTTTATCTTTGTTTCAAACTGTGAACAAAGCTAGCATGTTTTATCAATTAAGCACAAATAGGTGCTGTGATTTATGTATTTAATCCTTTGCCTAACTGTGATGTTCTGTAAGTATGGATCTGGTTCAGGTTTACCAATTAACTTTCAAAATATCAAAAATAATAGGAAGCAGTCTAAATGAGGGATTTAAACGAAAGAGTAAAGCATAATTCAGAATCCAAGTAATATAATTATGAAAGGACCTGGCAGTACCATATACTATTAAGATTGCTAACACTTCTCTTTAGGAGTATAAATATGCAATTTACATGAAGGATTGATGAACACAAAATTGGTCAGGGATTTAGTTGCTTGTCAACATAGGTGCCTTTTGCTCCACTCAAAACAATTTTCATTTGATAGAGGAATTAAGGTTTAATGACCGCCATACATGTATCCTGTAAATAAAGTACATATCTGAACGAAAATGTTATTGTACTCTCCACAGTAAGCGGGGAAGAAAAATTAAAGCCGAAAGAGTATCCTAAAAGCAACAGCAACAAAAGCCAAAGGGCTCTATCTTGCACCTACTGGAGTCAACAGGAGAGTTGCCTTTGACTTCAACAGATGTACAGTCAGGTTCAAACCCTGAAGGAAGGGTGGAGCCTGCTCTAAGAAATTATGAGGGCAGGGAAAGACACATAAAAATACATTTGTCATCTATCCTCCAACACTATCAATATTTTTATGAGTAGAAACCATATGAAAATCTAAAGCCCCAGTTCTGCAAACAGCTCTGTGCATGCCGACTGCTGCATCTGCACAGAAGTCATTGTCATTATTTGCAAAAAGAAAAGGAGTACTTGTGGATTTGTGCTGGAAATGGCCCACCTGCTGATCACTTTAGATAAGCTATTACCAGCAGGACAGTGGGGTGGGAGGAGGTATTGTTTCATATTCTCTGTGTGTATATAAAGTCTGCTGCAGTTTCCACGGTACACATCTGATGAAGTGAGCTGTGGCTCACGAAAGCTCATGCTCAAATAAATTGGTTAGTCTCTAAGGTGCCACAAGTACTCCTTTTCTTTTTGCGAATACAGACTAACACGGCTGTTCCTCTGAAACCTGTCATTATTTGAAGCATGATTACATTTAGGCTTGTGGCTGAAAGAAGTATGCAAAAACGAACCTTCGAGCCTGGAAAACTAACTGCCTGAAAGGATGCATTATCAACATGCAAATAGCTCTTAGTCTATCAAAGACCTCTTCTGGTACGTGTTACATGAAGTTGCTGGCAACAGGGCTACAGGAGTATCTGCCAAATACCCCTCTAGGTTCATCAGATTCCTTTGAAGTAGTGCATATCAGCTGGAAGGAATATGAAAAGCTGTCTAATAAGGAATAGTGAGCTTCATTAAATATTGAATACAATGGTTAGCTGTGCTGCAAAGGGATGGAATAACAGGCATAATCCAAAGGGTTGTAACAGAGAAATATCATTAGCTTTACACAAGGCAAACCCCCCCCCCCACCACCACCACCTTGTAAAAGCTCAGACACCAAAGAGATTCCTAGTAAATACCCAGATAGAGTAAATATTTTATTAATGCATGTGTTCGATATCTGAACTTCAAGGACTATGCAGAATATAAGCATGAGTACAAGCCCCAGAGCAGAACCATATGGGAGGCCATGAATGCAGCCATTTCAGCATGGGGACAGTGACAGAATTCAAGCCGTAGAGCAGAAAGAGACCTCAAGAGGTCATGTATTCCATTCCCTTGCACTGAGGCAGGATTAAGCATACCTAGACTATTTCTGAAACGTGTTGTCTAAACTGTTCTTAAAAACTTCCAATGACAAGGATTCCACAACCTAACAATGAATACAAAACTTTTGAAACAAACAACTTCTTAGGCCATATCTACAGTGCACTGTAAATCTGGGTCTGTGGGACCTGGGCTTGTGTACATGGTGTTTCAAAGCCCAACCTTCAGCGCCCACATTGCATTGTACATCTGGATTTACAGTTGCTGGATCTGGCTCTCACAGCCATGCTAATGCATCCATACTGAACTACATAGACCTTCTGATTTGAGTCTCTGGCTTGAGCTGTCCCCACACTACAAAATAACAGAGCTTGTACAAGAGTTACAGCTGGACTCAGGCTCTGACCACTAGCAGGGTTCTAGGACACAGCTCCTGAGTGCTTACTGACCAGGGTCAGACTGAGTTGTGTGTGGACTGAAGGGGAGTTTGGGGTTAAATCTTAGTCATAACCCAGGTTTAGTGTGCAATAGACATACCCTAAGAAAGCCATGGGTTCTCTCTAGTGAGGCTATTACTCACTAGACAGTAGCACTACAGTGAGAAAACCTGGATTTGTGCTGGAAATGGCCCAACTTGATGATCACTTTAGATAAGCTCGTACCAGCAGGAGAGTGGGGTGGGAGGAGGTATTGTTTCATGGTCTTCTGCAGTTTCCACAGTATGCATCCGATGAAGTGAGCTGTAGCTCACGAAAGCTCATGCTCAAATAAATTGGTTAGTCTCTAAGGTGCCACAAGTACTCCTTTTCTTTTTGCGAATACAGACTAACATGGCTGTTACTCTGAAACCTTTGATTTTTCTCTGTACACTCAATTTTCTTCAATACTGTACATTTAGGGTAACTTGGAATTACTTACAAATTCTAGAGGGATGAAAACAAAAGTAAGGATTGAGATGAGTCTGAGAAGGAGGGGAAAAAAAGACCTCTGACTGCTCCAGCCTAGATGCCAGGATGCTGGTTGTGGTCCCACTTGAGATATAGGGAAAGCTTCAATGCTAAGAAGGAATGTCCATCACTAGAGCAGATCTGTTCATATTAATATTTCTTCACTGTACCCTGAAGGAGATACACACAGAGAAACTGAACTCAAGTATTCAGAATAGAAGAAAAATATTAGGGGGCCAGATTCTCCCCTGCACTGATGATGCTCAGTGTGTGCGCCCCATCAAGAAGACAATTACAGCCTTCACCCCACACTGCTAATTCTTGAGCTGCAACAGAATAAACCCGGGCCTAGAAGCCTAGGGGCTGCTCAAATTTCTGACAGCCAGCTAAGTTAATTAAAGGACCATATACCATATATATTCCACTTGCCCCTGTCCCCTTCCCACATGTCAGATGGGAGTCAACTGGCCAAGGAGACAGTTATGATGGGTTTATGCCAGCTGAGCTTTATTTCTCGCCATGGACTTATCCAGTTTCTGAACACTTATTTCATTATGGCCAAATTCTGCTCATAATTGTGATTAAGACAACAGCATTTGGTCCTAAAAGTGTAAGTCTTAAAGTACTGTACTACTAATTCTCACAGATACACGATTATTTTTTGATCACTGTCATTACCGTAAAACTGCAGGACTCACACAATACTACTTGAACTGTGAGTTCACTTTTATCATGTCTCTTTATTGTATGCACAAAAGAACATCTCTCTGAGTTCAGACATACAGCTTTACATAATATTGTATCACCCCTGGAAGGAAGAAGAAGTCAGAGAGAATAAAAGAGTAACATTAAACTAGGAAATGAGAAAGACAGAAATCTAAGTTTTCAGAAGGTACAACAAGTCCATATGTAAAATGCACAAGTGGTAATACAGTTAATGCTTTTGCAAACCAGCTAAATACATGCATATGTATGTTGGCATTGTTAACTATTTGCATGCATAATTGCATGCACACTAATGATGTACTTTATCATGAGCATTTTTTGCAAGCTCGTTTTGTACCTCCTTTTTAAAAAAAAAAAAAAAAAAAAAAGCTCTGAGAATGCCTTTATGTCCTGTAGCCCAGACAGTTTTAACCAGGCATAACTATGCATCCATGTGTATATTAAATGCATATTTCCTTTTAATTATTATCCTAATATATATGACTAAAAGCTTTTCACAGTCTGTCACTGTTATTTCATTTCAAGATCATGGTACATCAAGATGAATCTCAGCAGCAGAAACATCAGGATGCTTCGCTATGTTTTGTCCTAAACAATTATTGCTTTAGGGAGATCCCTCTCTATCTCTTTCACATCCATCTTCTCTTTTTTGACATTGTCAAGGCACAAAAAATAATGAAGCATTTAATATATTATTTTTGAAACACCCCAACAGTGTGTGAGGTACATCATAAAACATGGAAACATTACTACTGTAAGTCAGCTGCCTCTATCCATTGTTCAGTTTTGTCATGTACAAGTGACTTCAGGCTGTTAGTGCCAACACAAAGTCCTTTATTGACAAGAGAGGAAACTGAAATCCTTTATCTGGAGACCATATTCAAGCTGTGCCAATATGCTTATTCTGTGGTAAGGGACCATTCAGTCCCTGCCCTGTGCGAAGAATGTCAATAAGGGTGCCAAATTTCATGGTGACATTTGCTACATGGACTACTATCTATTACAAGCCATCATCTCATTTTAGACGGTCATAAATATAGAGGGAAGGGTAACCACCTTTCTGTATACAGAACTATAAATCCCTCCTGGCCAGAGGCAAAACCCTTTCACCTGTAAAGGGTTAAGAAGCTAAGATAACCTCGCTGGCACCTGACCAAAATGACCAATGAGGGGACAAGGTACTTTCAAAGCTGTGGGGGGGGGAACAAAGGGTCTGTTTGTCTGTCTGTGTGTGTGAGTGATGCTTTTGCTGGGAACAGAACAGGAATGGAGTATTAGAACTTGTGAGTAAGTAATCTAGCTAGAAATGTGCTAGATTTCCTTTTGTTTAAATGGCTGGTAAATAAGCTGTGCTGAATGGAATGTATATTCCTGTTTTTGTGTCTTTTTGTAACTTAAGGTTTTGCCTAGAGGGATTCTCTATGTTTTGAATCTGATTACCCGGTAAGGTATTTACCATCCTGATTTTACAGAGGTGATTCTTTTCCTTTTTCTTTAATTAAAATTCTTCATTTAAGATCCTGATTGCTTTTTCATTGTTCTTAAGATCCAACGGTTTGGGTCTGTGTTCACCTATGCAAATTGGTGAGGATTTTTGTCAAGCCTTCCCCAGAAAATGGGGTGTAGGGCTTAGGGGGGATATTTTGGGGAGAAGACGTCTCCAAGTGGGCTCTTTCCCTGTTCTTTGTTTAACACGCTTGGTGGTGGCAGCATAGGGTTCAAAGACAAGGCAAAGTTTGTACCTTGAGGAAATTTTTAACCTAAGCTGGTAAGAATAAGCTTAGGGGGTCTTTCATGCAGGTCCCCACATCTGTACCCTAGAGTTCAGAGTGGGGAAGGATCCTTGACATAAACAAAGCACCAAACAGAATCTGAATGTGAATAGTGTAGGAAGTAAGAGGAGGGATATCATTTAGTGCACTAGAATGAAAGGGAAACCCAACTTGGTTTAAGATCTGCCATGAGAATCTAAGGACTGGACAAGCAGCTTGTGAAGTGGTCCATCTTCAAACACGGAAACAAAATAGTGAAGAAAAAGGATTTTTTTACCACTCACTTATTCATTGCCATTGTTGCTTCAACAAAAAGAAAACCATGGGGATGAGAAGCAGCGGGAACCTACACTTTCAACCCTTGCCTATGCAGGGAGCATGGATTTGGAGTTATTGGCTGGTGATTAAACTGAATCCATCAGTTAGAGTAGTAGCATCCATGCTATTCATTCCTATTTTATCTTCACTTGGAATGCACGTGGTACTTGCTTGTTGCTGGCAGTGTATCAAAGTTGTGCTGCTGTGTTCTGTTTCTCCACAGGGCTCTTTATGGTGCTCACAATAATTTGAAAAAACAAGCAAACTAAAAAAATAAAATAGAATAGGCCCTATTAATCTGATGTAAATGGGTGTAACTGCATTGTAATCTATAGTGCTGCCCCTGCTTACACTATTGCTGAGTTTGATCTAATTCTTCTTGCAATTACCAGTGTATAACTGTAATAGCTTCTTATCTTTCCAGCACCACTGTCTTAGTTTTCCTCTGGAGCTTTGCTTTGTTTCCCTTTCTGGCAGAGTAGCTTGGCTCTCTCTGGGGGGAGGGGGGCGCAACAAAAGGGTCCAAACAGAAAAAGTAACTTCTTCTCCCTCTCTGAACAGTCTTAGCCTGTTGAAGCAGGAGAGCTTCCTGAGATCCTCACTGGAAGTCCAGGCCTGCCAACCATAAACAAAGATAGCTGCCTTCAATCTCACAACACCAGTGTATTAACAAAGCCTCATCCTTCTCTCACATCACCCCTCATTAGGGGACTTTTTCTAAACCTGCCCACCACCAGGTCTCTTCATTTTTCTTCTTTGCCTATTGATAGCTTGATAGCTGCTTCACAAGCCCTTATTGTAAAAAGCAATACTTGGGGTATGCCATCTTCTTAGTCTTTCCCCTTCATCATCAACTATTTTTTTAGTCTGGCTGTCACATAACAACTGTCACAAGATACAAGATCTAATAAGGGTCAATGTACACCTGGTCATAATAACCAGTATCAGATTCCTGAGGGTAGGGGGAGTCAAGCTAGTTGGAAATAGGATTGGTGTCAAACCTACAGCATCTTGAAGCTCTCTCTCTCTCTCAAGTAACTGCCTGATGAAAGTACTCTGAGTAGCAAGCATTTACCTGACAACTTTTATTTTGTAATCAATCAATAATGTTATTAAAAATCAATATTGATCAGCTATTAGCTATGATCTGAACAAGCCAGTTAGGTGGTTCATCCCAACTTGATGTCAGTGGCAGTCAGGGCATTTGTAACTATGCACCTTGGCTTTGTACTGATCTGTTATAAAGGATTTAATGTAATTAGTTTGCTTTTCTATAGCATTTGCCATTCATGGATCTTGAAAGGCAGATCGAGACCTACATTGACATTGGGGCAGTGAGGAATTTTCCAACTTTTCTTTTCCTGCCCAAGCCTCCATGGTTTGCTGCAGGAGCTTGAAATTTGGCAGGGAGTAGGTCAGAAAAGCACCTTTTGCTCTTTATGAAAATCCAGTGAGATTTGGCCAAGTAATAACCTGTCAAAAATTACAGTATGTATTGTGCTCAGTGGGACTTGGTAGAGGTTAGCTGCTAAAATTGCCAAATCTTCTTCTGCACTGAGTGTGTTCCTCTGTTCCACTAAATCTGCATGCAGTATTCTGAAGCAGCTTCCTGTAACAACTGCTGAAGGGGAACAGACAAAACACATATGGGAGAAGGTGAGTCATTATTGGCTCATCCCTTATGATGTGAAATGGCTTTACAAGCTCTCCTCATCTAATGACCCCAGCTGCTGTAGCTCTGCAATAGTCTGCCTCTTCTCATGACTCAGTTCTGTGACCAGGTCACATGTAACCCTCATCTCCCCCAGGTAGACAGTGTCCAAACTCCCAGGCTTTGCAAAGTTCATTCCCACTCTACTATATATGTTGCCCCAAATTTGAGTGTGTGGGTGTAACCCAGGCTTTGATCAAGATAATTACAACCATATTGTGTGCATTCAGCCACCATGAATTAATAAAATAGAACACCACATAGCTAAGGGTTAATTTGAACTAGCAGGGCTTCTAGAGGCAAGGTCAAAATTAGCTGCAGGCTTGCAGTTTCTGCTTATCAGAATGGGAGGAAGGGAGAAAAGAGTCAACAACTTGAGACTAAAAGAAAATAAGTGGATGGAAACCTTGAGTTTGGGTTCCTTTGATATGGAAGCTTATTATGACTAAGACTGTTAGGAATGTTTTGTTAAGTAGTTTATTGAAGTTAGGAGAGGTGATGCTCCTGTTGGGATCACTATGAGCTATGTGTTTTGTAAAAGTTAGTTATAAAAAGACTATATAATAGAGTGTACTTTGGAGCAGTTCTTTAAGCTACCCTGAGATACTGTGTCCTGACGCCTTACTCTCCAGCAGGGAAGTGACTGGCCATTGCTGACCTGCTGTTAATCACTCAATACCATCTCAGATTTTAAGTAATTATTTGGGATGTTCTAAACCTATTGCTTATGTCTGTGTGTGCTTACATCTAATAAACAGTTTTATTACTTGTATCAATCTTTCATCAGCCAAAAGTGCTATGCTCCATTGATTTACTCCTGGCACAGCCTAGAGTGAAACAGTTAAGTTACCACTGCTTTTGGTTCTGAAAATCTGAGTAACACAGAGTGCTGCCTGCCAGGGCTTTATCCATGAAAGCCCAGCTTCTCTCAAGCAGCTAATCATCAGGGCTTCTTCCCTGGTGTCCTTCCCCCAGTCTAGATCCTCAACTTAAGTTTATCCAAGACCATCTGCCTGTGGATAGACCTTCTGTCAGGCCTGCTTCAGGAATCTCCTTTATCCCTGCTGCCCTCTCCTATCAGGGTACAAACTCAATTTTGAGCTGCTCTCCATACAGCTGAGCTCTCTCTCAGCCTTTTGTGCTGTCCACCCAGCCTTCTCTCTCTCTCTCAGCTGTGTCCACTCATTACCTAAAATCCCACTAATCCCCAGCTAATTAAGATCAGCTGGGATGGTAGCTGATTACAGAGGAGGCTGAATCTGGCTCCCCTTGAAGGGCCAGCAAGTCTGAGACAACGTAACAATGTATTTTGCTTTAAAAAAAAAAAACCCACACATATAAAATCTATTTAAAATTATGTTAAAATATGATGAAGTTTGCAAAGCTCGGCTTGCCAAAGTTGTGAAATGTCAATGAAGGTTGCCCATGCAAGATTATTCTTTCTGCATTGCCCTGCCTGACTCTACAACTTTCAAATGTCTACACATAACAAGACAAGGGTCAAACAGCCTCATTAGTGATACAAATCTGATTTGTTCCCTAAACACCTATGCACTGAATTAGGCATGAGTCTTCTGTGTGCAAAAAGGTGACTATCATAATGGAGATGAAGAAGGGGCAAAACTGAGGTTGCCTGGCCAATGTTAATTCTGGCATTCTTTTAATGCAAGCTTCTTTTTTGGGGGGGGGGCAATATATTTTATTTACATGTTGTGTATATATAAAAGAATTACTAGTTTTTTTTTTCTTCCAAAGGTACATTCAAAGAATATTAAGGTTGCAAATCAAACATTTAAAACTTTGGAAAAGCCAGGCATCAACAGGAAGAAATTAGAGAGTGTGGCAGAGATAGAATCTACTCTCTATTTCTGTGCCTAGTACCACACTAGATCCTGGTAGCTAGGAGGAGAAATTTCAGGGCAAGTCCTGCTGGACCCTTTCATCCCCAGAAAGAAGTGTGTTCATTGCAGACAGACCCTTCACATAATTTGGCTGCTAAACTCTAATGAGCCTCTACAGAACATATGCTAGCTGAGATTTTTTCAGGAGGCTTATAATGTAGCTAAATTCAGGATGATTGTCACAAGGACAGCAAAAATAAAGCCAGAGCTGACACAAGGACAACCTCCTGCCACGTTTCAAGTCTTTGCTTCCAAGCTTGGAGGTGCTAGAGCTTCTCAATTTGTTTAAAATTGTTTGCCAATTTGTTAAAAATTAAAAGAGGCAACACAACCTAATTTTTTCTCTAACCCCATTTTCAGGAATATTTAGATCATTGTATCTGAAATATAAAATAATACCCCCCCCCACACACACACACACACACCAATTAGCCTAAAGCAGACACCCATCATGGTAAATTTCAGCTAAAATGGTTTGGCTGAAACATATGAAATATACCATAATATGATATTAACATCTGTACCTGAAAAGATAATGGAGCAAGTAATTCAGCAGTCAATTTGCAAACATCTAGAAGATAATAAGGTGATAAGTGACAGTAAATATGGATTTGTCAAAAACAAATTGTGTCAAACCAACCTGACAGCTTTCTTTGACAGGCCTTGTGGATAGGGGGGAAGTGGTAGGTGTGGTATATCTTGACTTTAGTAAAGCTTTTGATACTATCTCGCATGACCTTCTCATAAATAACCTAGGGAAATGCACCTAGATGGAGCTCCTATAAGGCGGGTGCAAAACTGGTTGGAACACCATTCCCAGAGTAGTTATTAGTGGTTCATAGTCATGCTGGAAGGACATAATGAGTGGGGTCCCACAGGGATCAGTTCTGGGTCCAGTTCGGTTCAATATCTTCATTGATGATTTAGATAATGGCATAGACAGTACTCTTATAAAGTTTAGAGACTAACCAATTTATATGAACATAAGCTTTCGTGAGCATCCGATGAAGTGAGCGGTAGCTCACGAAAGCTTATGCTCAGATAAATTGGTTAGTCTCTAAGGTGCCACGAGTACTCTTTTTCTTTTTGCCAATACAGACTAACACAGCTGCTACTCTGAAACCTTATAAAATTTGTGGATAACACCAAGCTGGGAGGGGTTGCAAGTGATTTGGAGGATAGGATTAAAATTCAAAATGATCTGGACAAACTGGAGAAACGGTCTGATGTAAATAGGTTGAAATTCAATAAGGACAAATGCAAAGTACTCCACTTAGGAAGAAACAATCAGTTGCACACATTCAAAATGGGAAATGGCTACCTAGGACAGAATACAGTGGTAAGTGATCTGGAGGTCATAGTGAACCACAAGCTAAATATGCGTCAACAGTGTAACCCTATTGCAAAAACAGTGAACATCATTTTGGGATATATTGTTGTAACCAAGATACGAGAAGTAATACTTGCACTCTACTCCTTGCTGATTAGGCCTCGACTGGAGTGTTTCCAATTCTAGGTACCACATTTCAGGAAGGATGTGGATAAATTGGAGAGAATCCAGAGACGAGCGACAAAAATAATTAAAAGTCTGGAAAACAGGACCTATGAGGAAAGATTGAAAAAACTGGGTTTGTTTAGCTTGGAAAAGAGGAGACTGAGGGGAGACATGATAACAGTTTTCAAGTATGTAAAGGATTGTTACAAGGAGGAGTGAGAAAAATTTGTTTTTTCTTAACCTCTGAGGATAGGACAAGAAGCAATGGGTTTAAATTGCAGCAAGGGTGGATATTAGGAAAAACTTCCCATCAGGATGGTTAAGCACTGGAATAAATTGCCTAGGGAGGTTGTGGAATCTTCATCACTGGAGATTTTTAAGAGTAGGTTAGACAAACACCTCTTCAGGGATGGTCAAGATAATACTTAGTCCTGCCATGAGTGCAGGGGACTGGACTAGATGACCTTTTGATGATTTTATGATCTAGGGCTTTGTGAAGGATGCTACAGAAATAAGAGTTGCAATTGTTTAAATACACATTAATTCTTCAATGTTTTATCGTTCACTGTTATAAAGTATGTTGAAATCTGTTGTAAAGTGTCCCATAAATTAAAGACAAACAGAGCTGCATGGAAGCATTCTTTATATTAAAAGCGGCAGAGTCCTGTGGCACCTTATACACTAACAGATGTATTGGAGCATAAGCTTTCGTGGGTGAATACCCACTTCGTCAGATACGAAAGCTTATGCTCCAGTATGTCTGTTAGTCTATAAGGTGCCACAGGACTCTTTGCCACTTTTACAGATCCAGACTAACATGGCTACCTCTCTGATTCTTTATATTAAGTTTAACTAGTTGAATTGGATTTTATTTTTGCAGTCTTTATGAAAATGTAAATGGACATCACATTTCCCCGACTCACTTCTGCAAATGTTACTGTGAGAAAGGATGAGCTCATGCTGTTTTTCCCTTCCTGTGGGCTTCCCACCTGCCTGTATGTAAATAGGCCTTCCATTGTTTTGATTCCACCATTCTTAATTTACATGGGAGACAGCTATGATGTTCTATCCTGTCTGGGAGAGGGTCCTATTTCTCCCTTTATTAAGACACAGACTATAACGCCTACTATCCGTGAGTATCCATAATTCCATATATATTACAATGATATTAATTATCACTGTGTCATAGGCTTTCATAAAACACCTCACTCAATAAACTTTTATAACACAGTAACATTGTATACAATCAGTTGATTCAATTGCTGATCACTTAAGGTTCAGAGGCCCTGTCTTTAGAGCCCAGATAAAGTTTATCTTTCCAGCTGGAAGCTGTCTCTTCCACTCACTTGTTAACTTGATGACTTTGTTTACTTAATATGTAAATGGATCTTCATTGTCTCTCCCTAATAACTGGGCTGGCCAAAGGAGAAAATGCACATTCCTTCACCAGGGGCAGACAGTTTACCGATTCCCCCAATATGCCTGGTTTAAACTAGGGCTGTCAAACGATTAAAAATTTAATTTTGATTAATAACACTGTTAATAATAGAATATCATTTATTTAAATATTTTTGGACATTTTCAAATATATGTGCTTCAATTACAACATAGAATACAAAGTGTACAGTGCTCACTTTATATTTGTATTTAAATTTGCACTGTAAAAAAATATTTGCACTGTAAAAAACAAAAGAAATAGTATTTTCAATTTACCTAATATAAGTATTGTAGTGCAATCTCTTTATCATGAAAGCTGAACTTACAAATGTTGAATTTTGTACAAAAAAATAACTGCATTCAAAAATAAAATGATGTAGAACTTTAGAGCCTACAAGTCCACTCCATCCTACTTCCACCAATTGCTCATACAAACAAGTTTGGTTACATTTGCAGGAGATAATGCTGCCAGCTTCTTGTTTACAATGTCACCTGAAAGTGAGAATAGGCGTTCGCATGGCACTGTTGTAACCAATGTTGCAAGATATTTACGTGCCAGATGAACTAAAGATTCATATGTCCCTTCATGCTTCAATCACCATTCCAGAGGATATACATCCATGCTGATGACAACAACAATAACAATCCAAAGCAGAGTAGACTGATGCATGTTCATTTTCATCATATGAGTCAAATGCCACCAGCAGAAGGGGTTTTTTTTGTTTGTTTTTTTGGTGGTTTGGGTACTGTAGTTTCCACATTGGAGTGTTGCTCTTTTAAGATTTCTTAAAGCATGCTCCATAACTCATCCCTCTCAGATTTTGGATGACACTACAGATTCTTAAACCTTGGGTCGAGTGCTGTAGCTATTTTTAGAAATCTCACATTGGTACCTTCTTTGCATTTTGTCGACTCTGCAGTGACAGTGTTTGTAAATCAAACAACATGTTCTGGGTCATCATCCGAGACTGCTATAACATGAAATATATAGCAAAATGCAGGTAAAACAGCAAAGGACATACAAGTCTCCCCCAAGGAGTTCAGTCAGAAATTTAATTAAAAAACTTTTTTTTTCATCAGCATGGAGGCATGTTCCCCAGAATGGCGTCTGAAGCATGAGGGTATATGAATGTTTAGCATATCTGGCATGGAAATAGATTGCACCATCAGCTACAAAGGTGCCATACGAATGCCTGTTCTCGCTTTCAGGTGACATTGTAAATAAGAAGCAGGCAGCATTATCTACCGTAAATGTAAACAAACTTGTTTGTCTTAGCGATTGGCTGAACAAGAAGTAGGACTGAGTGGACTTGTAAGCTCTAAAGTTTTACATTGTTTTGGTTTTGAGTGCAGTTATGTACCAAAAAATTTGTTACATTTGTAAGTTACACTTTCACGATAAAGATTGCACTAAAGTAGTTGTCTGAGGTGAATTTAAAAATACTGGTTTCAGAGTAACAGCCGTGTTAGTCTGTATTCGCAAAAAGAAAAGGAGTACTTGTGGCACCTTAGAGACTAACCAATTTATTTGAGCATAAGCTTTCGTGAGCTACAGCTCATTTCATCGGATGATGAAGTGAGCTGTAGCTCACGAAAGCTTATGCTCAAATAAATTGGTTAGTCTCTAAGGTGCCACAAGTACTTCTCTTCTTTTTAAAAATACTATTTCTTTTATTATTTTTACACTGCAAATATTTGTAATAAAAATAATATAAAGTGAGCAGTGTACCTTTTTGTATTCTGTGTTGTAATAGAAATCAATATATTTGAAAATGTAGAGAAACATCCAAAAATATTTAATAAATTTCAATTGGTATTCTATTGTTTAACAGTGTGATTAATCAGAATTAATTTTTTTTATTCGCATTTATTTTTTTTAGTTAATCACGTGAGTTAACTGCAATTAATGGACATTCCTAGTTTAAACACGATTTAGTCATTATTCCAGCATATATCCATAACTCTTAATACACACCTTACACATGCATCATGCACAAATATCAATGATCAGTGAGTTATTAGTTTTCAAATGACATGTAAGGTGTGAATATCAGACTGTTTAGGGTCACACTTACAGATCAAGATTTATGTCACTCAGACTTTGTCTACACTGGCAAGTTTCTGCACACTAAAGCAGCTTTGTGCATTGTAACTCCCGAGGTGTACACACTGCCAAGCCACTTTCTGTTTGCCCGGTAATGCGTGCAGTGATCTCAGCGCATCTTTCCAGGTGACCATGCCTGCTCCACGCACCAGGAAATCCCCCACTTGAAGCAGTGCCAAGCTGCTGGACATCATCAGTATTTCGGGAGAGGAGGCTGTCCAGTCCCAGCTGCGCTCCAGCCATAGGAATTATGATACCCACGGACAGATTTCATGATGCATGATATAAAGGGGCCATGACCAGGACACACTGCAGTGAAGGGTCAAAGTGAAGGAACTCTGGAATGCCTATCACAAGGCACAGGAGGCAAAGTGTAGCACCAGTGCTGGACCCACAAGCTGCCTGTTCTACAAAGAGCTGGACGCGATACCCAGTGGCGACCCCACCTCCACTGCAAAGGCCACTGTGGATACTTCCATGGTTCACGTGCCAGTCAAGAGGGGACTGAGCCAGGAGAAGGACATTTTTGACAAGAATGCAGAGGGGGAGAGGGACCCAGATGCAGAGGACGACTCGGAGGTCAGAGATGCTTGCAGCTAGGAGCTCTTTTCTACCCTGGAGGAGGCTAGCCAGTCACACCTCTTGGAGAAGCACAAACAGGAGAGAAGGCCCTTGGTAAGTGGATTTGATTTTGGGAATCGCTGAAGCAAGTTGTTGGGGCCAGGAGGGTTGCAGAGAGAAGGCTTGTGTATGTATGATGTGCATACCACCACATGCCTAGTCTGAGCAGAGGATCACCTTCAGCCCCCAACTAAAACCTCTCCAACGCATCATCAAGGATCTACAACCTATCCTGAAGGACGACCCATCACTCTCACAGATCTTGGGAGACATGCTGGTCCTTGCTTACAGACAGCCCCCAACCTGAAGCAAATACTCACCAGCAACCACACACCACACAACAAAAACACTAACCTAGGAACCTATCCTTGCAACAAAGCCCATTGTCAACTGTGTCCACATATCTATTCAGGGGACACCATCATAGGACCTAATCACATCAGCCACACTATCAGAGGCTCGTTCACCTGCGCATCTACCAATGTGATATATGCTATCATGTGCCAGCAATGCCCCTCTGCCATGTACATTGGTCAAACTGGACAATCTCTACATAAAAGAATAAATGGACACAAATCAGACGTCAAGAATTATAACATTCAAAAACCAGTTGGAGAAAGCTTCAATCTCTTTGGTCACTCGATTACAGACCTAAAAGTGGCAATTCTTCAACAAAAAAAACTTTAAAAAAAGACTCCAATGAGAGACGGCTGAATTGGAATTAATTTGCAAACTGGACATAATTAACTTAGGCGTGAATAAAGACTGGGAGTGGATGTGTCATTACACAAAGTAAAACAATTTCCCCATGTTTATTCTCCCCCCCCCCCACTGTTCATGGCCCACCTTGATTATCACTACAAAAGGTCCCCCCCACCCACTATCCTGCTGGTAATAGCTCACCCTACCTGATCACTCTTGTTACTGTGTGTATGGTAACATCCATTGTTTCATGTTCTCTGTGTATATAAAATCTCCCCACTGTATTTTCCACTGCATGCATCTGATGAAGTGGGCTGTAGCTCACAAAAGCTTTTGCTCAAATAAATTTGTTAGTCTCTAAGGTGCCACAAGTACTCCTTTTCTTTTTGTGGATACAGACTAACACAACTGCTACTCTGAAAGGCTGTTGATTGACTCCCTCACTTCCTGTGAATCTGCCTCAGAGATCTCCAGGAACCTCTCATTGAGATACTGGGCAATCCACTGCTGCAGGTTCTTTGGCAGAGCTGCTTTGTTTTTTGCCCCATTAATGGTAACTTTCCCATGCCACTCTGCTGTAACTGGGGTGGGGGTGGGGAGAGGCACTGCTGCACACAGGCAAGTCACATAAGGGCCAGGGCAGAAGCCACAGTCTTGGAGAAGACCCTCCCTTGATTCCCTGCTCACCCTCAGCAGTGAGATATCTTCCATAATGAACACATTTTGTGGAAAATGTGGGGACAGGAATGATTATCAGGCCCCCACTATAGGCTCCCCAAGAGCCATGTACCCAGTGTAGAGTAGGGTCCGGGAACACTGATTTACCCTGCCCCTGTGGCTACTCACCATTTTGGAGGTCTTGTGGCTCATGTGTGCTTGCCTGGGGTCAGCCAGTTAGTGACAGCTATGAGAATAGTGGTGTTCTCTGTGTTGCAAACAATACTGCTTGTGTAAAATGTTGTATTTTGGCTTCACAGAAATGACCTTGGGAACCCAGTGTGAGGAAGTGGGGCTTTCCCCTCGTTATGTTGTATGTGAGCCTATGTGAGTCTTACTGTTTTGCATGAATGCTGTCTGTGTCTCAGTTTCCCTGTGTAGTTTACCAATGTCTAGGTGGTGGGAATAAGGGTGTGTGACTTTTTCTGGGGCTGCTCCAGCAGCCTGCATGGCTCCTATGGCTGCCCCTTCATAACCTGAGCCCAGGGGGAGGATGCGACCAGGTGACTCTTGTCCCGGGAATTGAGACAAAGGCAGGAGGAGGAGGAGCAATGGGCAGGGCAGGGGCCAGGCAGCTGAAAGCGAGTCAGTTTCAGATGGCTTGGGGCTCAGAGGGAGGGCCAGAGTCCTGTCTTTGGGCTCCCCTTTCCCCCAGGAGGGACTTGGCTAAAAGTCACGGATTTCTGTGATAACAAGCTCTGTTCTATGCTGTGTTCCTGTTGACTAATAAACCTTCTGTTTTACCGGCTGGCTGAGAGTCATGTCTGACTGCGGAGTTGGGGTGCAGAACCCTCTGGCTTCCCCAGGAGCCCTGCCTGAGCAGACTTGCAGCAGGAAGCGCACGGTGTGGAAGGGGATGCTGAATGCTCTGAGGTCAGACCCAGGAAGGTCAAAACTGTGTAAGTTTCTTGCCCTGGAGACAGTATGCTCAGAGAGAGGAGGCATGATTCCCCAGTTTCCTGACAAGCTTTGTATGGAGTAGTTCCAGAGCGTCACCTCAGTGGGCCATGACAACTGGTGTCAGTGGTGGGATAAATTGCATCCCGTGGACAGAGCATCCTGCAATAAGTGACTGGGGAGCAGTAAAATGAAGGGGAATTAGTGAGAAATGGGTGTGTTGGAGGCTCCAAGAGGTGCAGTTCCAGGAGGTGGAGGCACCTACCGCTTAACCCCGAGAGAGAGAGTGGAGTCCCGAGACGGGCTGTCACACTGAAGGGGTTCCTCCCAGGGATCATGGGGAGCTGAGAGAGCACAGGCCTGTGAGTCTGTGACCACTTGGGAGCAGCATGGAGATGGCCTATAACCATCTCCTTAAGAAGGACATTGTAAAGCTGTGCAGAGAGAGAGGGCTGCCAACTGGAAAGCTCACTAAGGCACAGCTGAGCTGATTGCTCAGTTGGAAGAGGAGGATCACTCGAAGGAGATGGTTCCTGACCCAGCTGGGGCCACAAGAAAGGCTGAAAGCAGCCAGGCAACCCCAGGGCCCACACCTGTTCCTGACCCAGCTGGGGCCGCGAGAAAGGCTTGGAGCAGCCGGGTGTCCTGGAGACCCATGTCCCTGACCAGCAGGGGAGGTCGCCACCAGGTTCCCCCGTGGATCTGAGATGGATGGAATTGGAGCTGAGATTGAAGGAGTCAGAGGACCATGAGAGACAGGGAAGGCATGAAGCAGAACAGCAGGAGATTATGTTGGATCATATTAAAGAAGTTCTGTATTAAAATCACAAATGAGTTTGATTCCCCATAGTTTAAATTCCAGGGTATTACTAAGTAAGAGGTCTCTTGGTTTTTGGTACTGTTTCTCTCCCTCTATGTGTGACACTTGCAAGCTGCTAATTGTTTTAGTACATTCCAAGACAGAGTCTATTCTCAAAGCAATTCTTTGTAACAACAACTACTCACACAGAGACTCAAAGCAATACTCTATAACAACAGAAACAGCACCCAAAGACTCCCCGCCCTTTTGTTGTATTCATCTTGCTTTGTTAACAATTGTGATTAAAATAGAGATAGAGGATGTATGTGGATGGATGCTTGGTGTGGATAATAACTGAATGATCAGAGAGGTGCCAGCCTAAGAATCCAGTGTCCATCAGCTGAAGAAGGCGTCGAGTGGAAATAACCAGAGGATCCCCGGAGGGCAGACTGGAATCCACCCAACAGCCTCAAGAACGGGAGAACCAAAGAACAAGATAACATCTGGCAGCATGGAGCCGTCATGAATGTGCCATCCGCTGATTGATTCAGCAACAGCATGATGAATCAATTCCCATAGACTGGCATAGGAAGAAATTCCTATAAAAATGGACTCTAGAAAGTGAGAACTTTGGAGTCTGATTCTGCAAACCAACTTCCAGGAGCATCAGATGAGCATCTGACAAGGCCCTGCTCCCTCCTCATGTCCAGGTCACCTGGCCAGTGGCTTGGCATGAGCAACTCTCAGGCTGGTAAGTATAATAACAACCTTGCAGAACCTGTGTGTGTATGAATGAATGTGTGAATAAATATGAAATTGAATGGAATGTTATAGCTATAATTAACTGCTTACTCTGATTCTTTCTGTATTCACAATAAATGTGGCATTTTGCCTTTTCCCCTGTAATAAGATCCTGCTGGGTTTTATTTTATTGGTATAACAAGACAGAGGCAGCATGAACTGGCAATGGCTGAGTTGAGAGGCAGAAGGACCTGTCCAGGGGCAAGTGGGGATGGACCACTCCATAGGGAACCTTGGCACTAAATTGCTGCCCCAGGTTAAGGTGAGGGAAGATATAGATGCCTGTCTCTTGGCCTTTAGGAAGGCTGGCAATTGGACTGAGGCTGGCCCTGCAGAAAGGCTCCAGTGTCTAGCCCCCTTCCTAGGTCCCAAGTCCATAGAGTTGTTTAGCCAGAATGGTGGGGCAGCAGACTAGCTCCCACTCTCGGCCTCAGGATATATGTCTACTTGGACTCTCCTGAGCTCAGGCCCCTCAGACTACCAGTGGGAGCGGAAGGTGGTGGTCAATGGGGAGACATTCCTGGGGTGGCGAGATCCTGGGACAGAGAGAACTGTTGTCAGGCCCCAGGTGGTGCACCCTCACCAGATTCTGAGGGGCTGTGTGACCTGGGTGAAGATCCCAGGGATGAAGCCCCTTGCCCTGCCTATGGCCCAGATCCCTGTGCAGACACAGGAGGGGTCGAGCTGGCTGGTAGTTGGGGTTTTCCAAGATATCAGCTGTGACCTTCTGTTGGAGAATGACTGTGTCTACTTGGGACAGGATCCAGGCCCTGCTCCTGTAACAGCCGAGGATTTGAATTAGAATCCAGGAAACCAATTGGTTGAGATTGAAGTGGTCAGTGAAAATGCAAATGACCTGGCTGTCATGGGGGAGGAACTGATAAGCTCAGGATACCTGCCTGTCTGTAACCAGAGCCCTGGAGCTGAGTGAGACCGAGAAATACTTCCCACCCTCCTGCACACAAAGGAGGTGCCTTATGCTGGCTCTGATGCTGTGAGTAAAGCAGCGGGCTTGCTGCCTGCCCTTCCTGGGACAGCAGGGGAAAGCTGAGCCCAGGGGAAACGGAGACCTAGTGTGGAAAACCACAGCTAGTGTGGGATAGCTGCCAACCAGGGCTGCCTTGTCCAGAGGTGCAAAAGGCCTGGGACAAGGGTAAAACAGCATTGCGACATCTGCCTGTCATAGAGGCGCCATTTCAGAAGGTGGCCCTGGATGTGGTGAGGGACGAATGGGAGGGGAAGACCTCCCCCAAAGGAGAATCAGTGGTGGAGTATGTACTAACTTTCCAGGAAAAGCTCGCTGGGCTCCTGGGTCCAGCCAGGGAGGACCTAGCCAGGGCCCAAGAGAGGCAGAAGGTCTGGTACGACTGCTCATCCTATGGGACCAGGTGAGCGTTCTCATCCCGGTGAGGAAGAATAAGCTGCAAGCTGCCTGGGACAGGCCCTTCAAGGTCATCAAGCAGCTGAATGAGGAGAACAATGTGGTGGAACTGCCCAGCTGGGTTCACAGCCACCAAGGGGACCAGGTAAACATGATGAAACCATACTGTGAGAGGGAGAGGCTGGTACTGGCCATGTGTGGCCAGTGGGAGAAGGGGAAGATCCTCTGATGGGTCTCTTCCCTGAGACAGGAGCCGGCCCCTTGCTGGAATCAATTCCCCTCTCTGACCAGTTAACCCTTGCCCAGCAGGCAGAGATCAGAGAGATGCTGCATTCATACCAACAGCTGTTTTCCAACCGTCCTGGGCTCACGAGGGTGGAGATGGCCCTCTTGTCAGGTGTTCCCCATTCAGAGTAACTGGGATCACTGCCCAGAGTGCACTGCTCCAAACACCTGAGCAAGTGCCACAAATGTGAACATGCTATTGTGCAGACAGCTGACAGTGTGAACACACAACAGTGGTTTCTCTTCAGCACTCTCTGAGTGGCTCTGTAACTCTGCCACTGTAGACATATCCTCAATTATCTCATCTACCATAGCAGCAGCCAGAACTTGTTCAGGAAGGAGAGATTGTTTAAGTATTAAGAAGAAAACATTAATATTCAAAGGGCCAAATTATGCCACTGTGACATGGACTCTTACCTGGGGTGACGTGGAAACATTCCCACTAGCAAGAGGAGTTCTGGGGCAAGTTTTGTCTGAGGCAGGCATATTTCTTATCTGAATGGAGCAGTGAACAGGTGGGGATGTGTGATTCACTCTGCTTCCCCTGGTGCACCTGGCTCACTCTGTGGACTGGTGATGGGCACGATAGCCCAGTTGCCTTTGAGGTGATGTGCATCCCCTTGGGTGTATGTAGAGAGTAGAGAAGAGAAAAAACACACCAAACTAACCTCAAAAAACTATGCTGGGGTGAAGAAATCCTGGACCTACTGACTTCAATGGCAAAACTCACATTGACTTCAGTGGGCCAAGGTTTCATTCCAGGTATATGATTCCCAATGAAGATAGTTCCCAGGCCCTCGTTGTTCAATGACACTGGGATCCAGCCCAAGCTGTTATTTCGTGATGAAGAAGAGAGAAAAAGAGAGCAGTAAGGGACAAACCAAGCAAATGGTAATAAAAAGCCAGATGGGGCTGGTTTTAGCCATCCATTTGCCTATAGCTTATGCAAATAAGTTACTTTTGAATTTGGGGTGGGTTTGAAATGATCAGTAAATTCATAAACTATGATTGCTTAGATTTTTATGAGGTCTGGGAATATTTTGTTTTCTCCTGACTTAGGAATTGAGATGATAATTTAACCCTTTTGTTTTCCAATTGAGAGAGACTTTATCAAGCTAAATTATTTATTTATTTATTTTCAGGGAATGTTTAATCTGGAAAGCTTAGCTTTTATTGTATTAGATATATTAGATTTTTATGGTTGCTATACCAGACCATTTGGCACATGGATGCAAGGATTTCCATTGCTTGGCAGCAGGTAGACAACATGCTATTTTTATTTTTGTATGTATATTATATTATATATATATTAACAGTTCTTGGACATGAGCAGTGTGGTTGCTCATTTTTTGCTTGCAAAGAGTAAATAAGTGACAATGGTCCACATAAATGGATTTAGTTGCCTGAATTCTGTGCTAATTCATTACGTACCAATTTGCTGTTTTTTTTTTCCATTTGAATGGCTATTTGTTTTTATTATTAATGATGATTTCATATCCTCATGATGGAAGCACTCTGAAACAATTACATTTTGAAATTAGGAATCTTAGTGCATTTTGACTTTGTTAGTAGACGGACAATTTGGTGGTTGCAGTACATTCACATTTCTACAGAAATGCTACTAGTGACTTTTTGTGACTTTAGTAACTATCTTATAAGATTTTCAACTTCTAGCTTTTAGCTTTATAATTTGGAATATTTTACAAAGAAAATCTCACATCAAATCCACATGAGCTAGCGATGGGAAATCCTCAAAGCACTCACGAATAAACCAAATGGACTTTTCTGCTGAGCAAGAACTTCTAACAACTTAATTTTTTTATAATCTATATCCACTTTTCTCTTGCCATACTTCCAGCGCTTTAAGATCTACCTTTAAAATGCTTTCTGACACATGAAACATAGAAATGTACTTACATTTCATCTTCAGTCATTTTTTACAATTCAATTTGCATACCACCCATAATCACAATTATGAATATCCACATAATCTCTTTCAGTGTACAGTTACTCACCTTTCATCCCACACTTTATGTAGAAATTAAGTCTATATAACCCTCCTGCCATTTTACTTCATGCTAGAGAGACATCCATTATTTATCCTGTGAGATATGAATAGGAACATTTACATAATGAATCACTCAGCTGCCCCTGTGTGTCTTCCAAAGTTTTCAAAACTTAAAAGATACATTTTAAGAACAGTTTAGTCATCTCAGCAACAGTACAATCTTTTCCCACTATATGCCAATGGTAAAAATCAATTACCTGTACTATTAATTACCTCTACTTCAATGGCCCATCAAACAATAGTGTTATACAACTCTTATAGTAGGTGTTCAACATTTATTTGTTATAAAAGTGTTTGCTGTGCAAAGTGTTGGATTAAACTATTTGTATTCTGGGACCTGGCCTCAAGTTAAGTAGGGTAATATGAGTTAATGCCGTTTCCAGCAGCTCCTATTGGCCTGGAGCAGCGAACCTGCGGACGTGGCAGGTAAACAAACCGTCCTGACCCACCAGGGGCTTTCCCTGTACAAGTGGCGGAACAAGTTTGGGAACCACTGATTTAAACATATCTTTTTGCAAAAGAAATTGTAAAAGTGAATAAAGTTTCTTAGTCTTTTATGTAGTTAATGAGATGGAAAAACGTAGTATAACATGAAAAATAACTGAGAACCCTCATGATTTATGTGCCGCCAGATGCTACTTGTTACCTGTAATGGTGGACAGCTGTCTGTGTTCCCTTTCTGTGATGTAAGCTGGGGAGAAAGGGGCAGGCCAACCATATGTAACCCTCATTTGATTGTATTTTTAGTGGTAAGTACAGAGTCACATGGATCACTGAGGGAAACAAACTCCTGGTTGTCTTGTGGTCCCTACCTTTCAACAGCAGCCCCTGTTTATCTTCCCTTTCAGCTGCAGATGTGGTTGGAGCTTCGCCTTCTCCATATATCCAGCAATAGGGTAAATGGATGTGACCGTCCCTTCTCCCCCACATTTGCAGGTCACCTTCAAGGAAGAGCTCTGATTTTGGTCACATAAATCATCCATGTACTTCTGCATGGGGGAGATGAGAGTACAAAAAATATGCAGGCCTGATTTTGGTCTCATGCCAGCATAAATCAGGAGTGACTGTTGTAGTCTATGGAGTTACCAGTTTCTTCAACAAACAGCAATGGGGTAGATAACAAAAGCTTGGGAAAGTATCACCTTATTCAAGAGAATTATGTCCCTTCCATTATTTGGGTCTCCGTGTGCACAACAATCATTTCACTGGATAAAACTAGTGATACTGATAGAAAGGCTCAAAATCCAGATTGAATACCTTCTCTTAACTCACCCAGTGTGCTTGGCGTGTTGTTATTGTTACTGATTTATACAGTCCTGTTTCATTACTAATAAAATAAGTCCTTCAGTTATAATCAGTTATAATTTTCAGGACCATGATCATTTTAGTAATTTTCATACATTTGCAATGTTTGTGTCTTTGTCTAAATTTCATCTAAAATTCAAATAGTCTGTTTTTCCTCTTGAAGGATTATTGAATTGATAAAGATGCCAGAATAAACTGAAAGTTTGAGTTTTCTAGTAGTAAGGAAGTGAAAAGTTCATTTATTTTTAAATGAACAAAGAAAGTAGAGAATAAATAAACAAAATCCAAATCAGACCAAAATATACTTGATATATCCTCTGTATAGCTAACATAACCTTTCATTGATAAATCCCAGAACTGTCCCTGGGATATATTCCCTCTGGGGACAATAGACACATTTTTCCTTTGTTTTTGTGCCTGTTAAATGTTCCTTGCTTATGAACATTAAAAATAAAATATCATTGTCAAAAAAGCCAGGAAGATGAGCCTGTGTACCTTCATGAATACTAATAACAGTTTGAAGCCTGTTAAAAAACATGTACCCAGCTATAATACACAGTCCACATTTTATAATTCCATAGCATTTTCACTCATATTGTGTTGTTCCTGCTAATTTACAATATTCATTTATGCAGTATTTGGTGGAATTTATTATGAATGGGTTATCTTGGCACAAGTGTGAGCTGAATCACGTTGATATCCAATGTAATATTTCACATTAACACAGCACCATTCTTCTTAAAAGCTTCTAAAGTGCTTTATGGACATTAGCTAATGAAGTATTTAACTAATTAAGCTTCACCATTGTGATAGGGTGTTCATCCCACATCAGAAAGGAAGGGATTAAAAGCAGCATAGGATGGCTGCGCAGGGAGCAGCCAATCAAAGAGATGCTTCATACAACAGCGAATCAGGGCCTAGCAGGCTCTCATAAATGGGAGCTGCAGGGCAAAGCAGGATCAGTTGCTGCAAGGATCCCAAGGAGATCTGGCTGGCTGCAGGAAGGTAGCACCTTGGACAGAGCAGTTACTGGCAGTGACCAGGGAAGCACGAGGGATCTCCTGGTTGGCCACTGAGACTTGTGGGCTGGAGGCCCCGAGAAGAGGTTGAAGAAGGTGCTGGGGTCATGGGGAAGTGATCAAGGAAATTTAAGCAGCACTGGTGGGGAAGTTAAGGTGAGGCAGCAGAAGGCTGCTATCTACAGGGCCCCTGGGCCAGGATCCAGTGTAGTTGGCGGGCCTAGGTCCCTCACCACTGGGGAAGTGGCTGGACTGTAGAACTGGGAGATACTCATTCCCTCCCTCCCCCAGAAGGGGGAAAACATGGATGGTTGCTCGGCCAGAGGGCCAAGTCATGAAAAGGATGCTGGACTTGGATTGAAGTGGGTCTGCAGGTGGAGAAAAAACAGGAAAGGCACCACCAGAAGAGAGTGCACTGGCTGAGAGAGCTAATCCCTGTGATGGCCAGCAGGAGACACTTCTCTGGTAAGTGAAGTCAGTCATAACGACATACAACGTTGTGAGGGAGTTAAGTGAAAATATATATAGGAATCAATTCACCTACCATTGTAATGCATCCACCAATAGGGTAGAATGCAGCAGCAGTGTAGCAATAAATAGTTTCTCATTTAAATAATTCATCCTATGTATATGTTTAGGAACAGGTTAACAAAATCTAATATCTATATGGATATTATCTAATATCTATATACGTATCTAGTTTTGTCTTAATCCTGAGGGATTAGAGTGCTATTATCTACTGAAAAAAGAAAAGGAGTACTTGTGGCACCTTAGAGACTAACCAATTTATTTGAGCATAAGCTTTCGTGAGCTACAGCTCCCTTCATCGGATGCATACTGTGGAAAGTTTAGAAGATCTTATTATATACACACAAAGCATGAAAAAATACCTCCTCCCACCCCGCTCTCCTGCTGGTAATAGCTTATCTAAAGTGATCACTCTCCTTACAATGTGTATGATAATCAAGGTGGGCCATTTCCAGCACAAATCCAGGGTTTAACAAGAATGTCTGTGGGGGAGGGGAGTAGGCTACCTTGCATAATGACTAAGCCACTCCCAGTCTCTATTCAAGCCTTGACTGGCTGTAGCTCACGAAAGCTTATGCTCAAATAAATTGGTTAGTCTCTAAGGTGCCACAAGTACTCCTTTTCTTTTTACGAATACAGACTAACACGGCTGTTACTCTGAAACCTGTCATTATCTACTGAATTATTATTACTGAATTACACAACTCCCTGTAATAAATTGGGCCCAGATTCAGAAAGATATTATGTATCTAAGTCCCAGTTTTGGTTCTGCTGAAAGCCACAAAACTCCCAGTGAACTCTGTAGGTCCCTAAACTCACTCAACACCTACATTTTCAGGGTAAAAGTTCCCTAGGTGCCTATGTTTCTGCCTCTGAGTTTGTGCACTGCTATCTTTCTCTGGGCATCCAGATGCCCATTTCCTGTCTAAGTCCCAGAGCAATTCACAAATCTGGGGAAAGATAGGCCTTCAGCAGCCAGACCTGATCTGATAGGCCTTTTGAGAGGCTATGTACTCGATTGTGTGGTTCCCATTCAAAATCTGACTGGAAGAGGAGGAAGTGATGGTATCCACCTTATAACTGGCCTTGGAAGGATCCAATTTTTTTTATTGGTAAGTGTCAAACATCAATGTCACTGCACACACACAAACTGATAAATTATTTCCATCAATAATAATCAAAATGTACAGATAGACAAAAACAGACAAATCCTTCTTAAGAACTTACTAGAATCACATTTTAACATGTATACAATGTGTTGTAATGCTATGTTAGTGGCCATTTGGGTAGCTTTAACTTTTTGAATCCCAACATTTACTATTATTTAGTATTGTCTGATACCTGAAAACTTTCTGTAACTGTGAAAATTTCAATTAATAAAAAATGCCCCAAAATAAACACTGATATTATCTATTGAAATTAATTAAAATAACAAAATTCTGCCAAGCCTACTTTCACTTTTAGCCCAATTGCTGGGATGTGGGATGTCCGGTTCCATTCCCTCTTCAATGTAAGAGAGACAGAAAGGATTTGAACAGTGGTATTCCACATCCCAAATGAATGCTTTAATTACTGTTCAGTCTGTGGAAGAGAAGAATGAGGGGGATTTGATAGCTGTTTTCAACTACCTGAAAGTGGGTTCCAAAGAGTATGGATCTAGGCTGTTCTCAGTGGTAGCTGATGACAGAACAAGGAGTAATGGTCTCAAGTTGCATTGGGGAAGGTTTAGGTTGGATTATTAGAAAAAACTTTTTCACTAGGAGGGTGGTGAAACACTGGAATGCGTTACCTAGGAATCTCCTTCCTTAGATATTTTTAAGCAGGCTTGACAAAGCTCTGGCTGGGATGATTTGGTTGGGGATTGGTCCTGCTTTGAGCAGGGGGTTGGACTAGGTGACCTCCTGAGGTCCCTTCCAACCCTGATATTCTATGATTCTACTGTGCTAAAAGTTACAAGGTGGGCATCACCAGCACCATATACTGTAGACATTTTGTGTGGAGAGAGGCAGGTGCCTAGCTCATTCCCACAAGAAACACCTTTAGGCATCCAGTTCCTGTTCCGGACTGCTAAGTCTGGGCAGCAGAGAGTCACTTATCTCTAAGAGAAGGGTGGGGATTAGGATACACCCCTCTCCTCAACACCTCCCATTGGTTAATTTAAGCAGCTCCCCACCTAGCTTTTACAGATCACATGCTTGGGCACCTATTTCTCCTCATTCATTATATAGGGAGCATAGGCACCTAATTTAAGCTTTGTGAATCACAATACTGTTCCTGTGATCTTTTTCTAAGTACTGTGAGACGCACTGTCTCAATGTCTAAATCTTTTCATGGATCCCTCTCTTAGAGGTCTCCCATCCAAGCAGTGACATAAGATGATTGTGTTTAGCTTGTGAGGTTTTATGGCATGTAGAAGAAAGATGGGTTTGTAGAGAATGGTATGACCCTTAATGGACTGGGAGTTTTAGATAAGAAGGACACTAGTTAAATTCAAAGAAGGGAATGATGTGGTCTGATTGATGGCAAGGAAGATAATTTTAACACCCTCATTTTGGATGGACTCAAAGAGAATGACTTGAGAATCAGACATGCCAGAGAGGAGGTAGTTGCAGTAATGGTAAGGTAGCAGAGTTAAGGTTTTACTTTCAACCTTAGCTCTATTTCCTTAGAAATTTTAACATTGCATTAACACTAGCTTTTCTATATGAAATTTCATTTTGCTTCTTGCTTGGCTTTTGTTTTGTGTCATTGTTGGTATTCATAAGAAGGATGGAAAATTGCCCCTGAAGCTTTTAAGTTATTTGATTCAAAGCTGTTAGATTTGATACCTTGGGAAGACAGCTGCTTTTGACCAAGGTCTCAGGAAACCAGATAGTTCAAATGTATTGGCAGTTCAGAATTTGATCTAAATGCAGAGGCAATCAAACATAAAACAAGATCACTTTGCAGCACCTTCAACATTCTAAGGGCTTGGCTACACTTACATCTTCTAGCTCTCTAACTTGGTGGCTCAGGGGTGTGAAAAATCACCCCCCTGAGCACAGCAAGTCAGAGCGCTTTAAAGCACTAGTGCTCAGAGCTAATCCCCTCATGGTGGTGGATTACCAGGAGTTCTGGGAGAGCTATCTCGCGTGTGACCACGCTCGCACTTCAAAGCACTGCCGCAGGACTGCTCCCATGACAGCTGATGAAGTGAGCTGTAGCTCACGAAAGCTCATGCTCAAATAAATTGGTTAGTCTCTAAGGTGCCACAAGTACTCCTTTTCTTTTTGCGAATACAGACTAACACGGCTGTTCCTCTGAAACCTTTCTTAATACTGTGATTTTCAAATCTCTTTATTTTCACAGCCTACTGCAATCCCTCTTCTCATAGACTTTGAGGTCAGAAGAGACCATTATCATCTAGTCTGACCTCCTGCACATTGCAGGCCACAGAACCTCACCCACCCCACTTCTGGAATAGGTCCTTAACCTCTGGCTGAGTTACTAAACACTGCCCAAGAAAACCTTCCCACAACAAAAATGTCTATCTCAGTTTCTGTCCTTCTGCTCTCCTTCACCAATTCCAATTTAACCTCACCCTGCCTCCTCAAGGAAAGACTCTTAGCACAGTGCATAAGTAGTTAATTTTTTTCTCTGGCATGAAGGATTTGGGGAGAAGGATATTGAGGAAGGCTGAGGCTCTGGTTGTATTATACAGTTTCACCAACAAAATTCACCTCCTGCTGATGGGAAAAGCCATTTTTCTACACAAAATTATCTCACATCAATGGTTTTCTGAATATCCATTGATGAAAGTTATCCCAGTCCTCACTCAAAGTAAGTCTCCAGGTGTGAGTTGCATCAATATAGTACCAATCTGAATTCATAGCATTTCCAGAGTAGCCGACTCAGTTTTATTTAAGGTAGACGCTTCAAGAAAAAAGGGAAAGTTGATTTTGTTTAACTATCTATAACCAATAAGTAAAGGGAGGTGACATACATTAATAGATCCTATTTTCAATATAAGTTAATTTTTGTTTATTTGTATTTGTCTTATTTCAAGCACTTTTCTTCCCTTGTGTTAAAATTTTACACTAGTTAAATGTCCTTTCCTTTCCCAAGACTTTGTTTCCTAATTTTTCTCATACTCTGTAAATAATTTAGTGTTAACTAATGTCTGAATGTTTCAGACTGCCAATATAATGCCTTTCAGGTGACTATGTAACACCTATCTTAGCAGTGAATATCCATGAGTTCAGCAATGCTACATTAATGGAATGCTGGTTCCACATACAGATTTCTTTTAATCAATAAGAATAAATATGTAGGCAAGTTTAAACAGTTTGATTTTATTGCATATTACAAGCTGTTAGCTACTTTTCAAATCATATTTATTGGAATGTTATGGACTCTCAAACAAAGGTAAATTTTTATGGAAAACTGAATACAAGTTTAAAAATAAATACTAACTGGATAACAAATTAAGCCTTGTAATGCATCACAAACCTACCCCTTCTCCCCCACCCCATTAAAAAAGTGCCAACAAAACCCTATCCTAATAGTACATGTAAAGGAGAAGAGCTATTTAAACTGTAGGACAATATTAGCAAAAGAACAAATGGATATAAATTGGCCACAAATAAATTTAGACTGGAAATTGAAAGGTTTCTGACCATCAGAAGAGTGAGGTTCTAGATTTGAACAGGATTCCACAACAGGATTTGTGGAACCAACAACCTAGTTAGTTCTAAAATGAAGCTTGATAATGTATGAATGGATTATACAACAAGGTAGTCTGCAGTAGCAGGGGTCTGGACTTGATGACCCAAGAGATCCATTCTAATTTTATGTCCTCAGTACAGTATATTAGCTTGTCACATCTATAATTTTTTACCAGATCAACAGACACACAACCTATTTGGAGGCAATATTAGCTCCATTAAGAACCTGTTTTTCACATAATTTAATTAAATGTAAAAAGGTTTGTTCCTTCTCAAAACCCTATGAAAGATCAAAATTTTCTCCTCTGTACTTATTTTTTTTTAAGCTGTGGTACCCATTCAATATGTGAGTCATTTTATCTGCAGAAAGATAGGGGGAACATTGTTCAGGTCCAAAAAGGATGTATCTAGATTTGTAAACCTTCACAAATCTGACCTGAGTGTATGTGCAGAAGGGGGACAGTGAGGCTTGGGGGTGGGCAGATACCAAAATTCCCAGAAAACTTGAAATCTGGTGAGGTTAGCCTTTCTTCGGACTTTAGAGAGAGCTGTGTGCAATACTAGCTGGGACACACACCTTTTATACTGTAACACTGCTCTTTTCTTTCATTTTAATTTTGCATATTTTAATTTTGCATGTTTAAAATGAAGCATTACATCATTAGAGAAGGCACTGGAAGTCTCCTTATTGCCTGGAGAGACTGTCAGCAGAGTCATCTGTTTTAGCATAGGTATATTTACCAACGGAAAACACTTTCAGGCCATCGCCCTTATGGAAATGTCTGACCTTTGCTCCTTCATGATTAGCAGTCCAAAGAGGACATAGGTCAGTGGATCTAGTTAAGCACATGGTTTACTATAAAATTGCTTACTTTTGAAAATATTCTGACACTTGGTCAGAAGGAATGCTGCAAGCTAGGATGTCTTTAGTTTTTCATGCCTGGCATCAAAATAAGGCAAAAGGTATTGCTATTGATTTAGCATAAATTTAGAATGTATAAATTACTTCAGTCACCCTCATTAAAGATTTTATGCTGTTCAGATCTCTGGCAATCTGAACTCTTTGCCCTCTGGTAGTTTCTTTTGGTAATGAGGCCTTGTTGCATGCAGCATTATTGAGAATGTTGTTGTGGTTTCACCTCGTAATAAGCCACCACTGAAAGTGCTTTTCTTTTCTTTTGACAACTCTTAATATCATTATAATATATTCTGCAGCTTATACTGTGATGGGAATTCCTCTTCACGGAGTTGGAACCATATGAAATCTTACTTCTAAGTTTCACAGTTTGAAAAATAATGTGACTGTCTCTCACAGGTCAACATGTCATTGAGTATTCCTCAATTTTATTGACACTTAGAGGTTTATTCTGAAAATACAGCAATTGAGAATTTTTGCCACCATGGTTATTTGGGCAATCAATAACAGGCACCACATCTGAGAATCTAGGGAAGGGACCATTTTGAGGACAAGTATGCTCAACAGTGGGAGATTTTAGGCATGGCATGCTCTTCAAAACACTTCTCTCTTCCTAACAGCATCCTTTCAGTTTTACCTGGCGTCAGCTTTAGCCTGCAGCCCCTCATCCAAGTGTTGATTTCAGCAAGGCATTGAAAATGACAGGAGAAGGTGCTTTTAAAGAGAGGTAGAGCTCAGTATCATCTGCACTGCCAGCATTTCAGACAATGTTTCAACTGCTCTTTGCACAGTTTCATATATATATGGGGGGAAATTGCCCTGGGAACTCCAAGAGGAGGGGCTTAGCAGTGGAAAACACAGTTGCCCAAAATATCCTTTTGTGTTCAGTCTGAGAAAAATGACCACTGCAAGACACTTCCATTCACCCCTGCAGTTTCTTGGAGGTGGGGCAGGAGTATCAATAGTACCAAATGACACAGACGTACATTTGTCTGTGGAGAGTAGAAGGTAATCAATTAGAGATACAACTGCTTTCTCTGCACCAGGTCCTGTGCTGATGCCTGCTAGAGAGGGATCTCAGACACTGGCAGCTAACAGTTGGAACTTGAGACAGTTTCTTGTTTGCAGAAATCTGTGCTGTAAGAATGAAGGGTAGGCTTGGGGCTGTGTGGTATGGATTCTGCACAGAGTGAGAATGAGGCACTGGCTGTTTGTGCACATGAATAGGGCGGTAGATAGAAGACGTCACTGATGGGGAAATCTGGACAGGTGAAATATGCAGAATAAATCCTTTGAGTGCACCCACCTCTGACAGACCTCATCCCCGCTAGGACAATATAAACAACCAACAGGATTGGCTGATGTTGTCAATGGGTAAGGTACTCTGTCCAGTGTAAAATTACTGGCTCAGTGTCCAGGGGCAAATCAAATTAGATTTAAATCAATTTTGTTTCTTTTAGTAGAATAACATTCTGATCCAGGGGCAGCAAAAAGAATTTATTTCCAGTAAACAGTGGCCTGAACAATGGTGAACTGGGCTTTAGCTAGCCAGAGTGCCAAGAAACTGTACTAAAAAATCAGGATCTATACAGTCTAAAGATCTTCTTATAGGACTTATAATTAATTGTGTGTGTTCCAATTAGTATTGTCTACTGACTGAAGTCCAGTGTCTAAAGACACAAACCAAGCATAGAAAAAATTGCTTTGCATAATCTCTATCTTATAAATATATTACACTTGTATTGTAGTTTATATTACATTTTATAGCAGAAGTTGAAAACTTTGTGGCACATACTTCAACTTGCAAAATCCTCACCCATCAACTGATAAACTGTAATTTCTATGCATTTAATTGAATTTAGAAATTGAAATAAAATTTTAAGAGTCCTATATTATTAAATAGTTGCATAAATTAATTTACTATGAACTATAAAGATATTTATGCTTGTATAATTTTCTTTTGGTCTATCTTTTAAAGTTGCCTGTCAGCCCCATATTTATAGATTTTTTTTTTTGTTTGTTTGTTTATCACAGGGAATATTTTCAGGTCTTTCAGGAAACATCAGATCTGTTCACTTTTCCCAGTGATAAGCACCCATCTGCAATATGTACAGCATAGCTCAGAGATTAAATATTTTTTCCCTTATACCCATTAATTCTATGTCCTTTGGCATGTGACTATTATCAGGGCATTCTTGATAAAATAGTTCTGTTTTATTTTATCTGGAGCATACCAGATTATCAGATTTGGCAATGTGTCTAAGAATGAGCTATACACAGCATTAAAATTCTCATCCCTGTTCCTTCTTAAAGGTCTAGACTTTGATTTGAAGCACAGATGTAAGCAAGGAGTGATGCATGAACTGAACTACTCTACAAGGAGCCTTAGCAGGTACTGTACCTCACACATCTCTGTCTCTCTACTTTCTCACAGAAGGCAGTAAATTATTGTTGGCCTGTACCAGCAGTAAATTATTACCCTTTGTCTTCAGCATGGTAGCTCAGCTATTCTGGCCAGCAAGTAAGGGGGTGGGTTGGATCGAAGGCTCCACTCATTTTTAGGCCACTCCCTGTCCACCTGGTCAGGAGAGGGTGAGAGTATGTATCTCACTTACTCCTGCACTCCCAGCCGCAAAGTCTGTAGCTTGTGCACGAGCATTCTGGGGGGGGGGGTATTTCCTTTTACCTCCTTTTGTGATTTGAGTCACAGTCTAGCACAAAGACAATATTATGTCCTTTCTTCAGCCTTGCTAAGCAGCCATCTAAGTGTGCAAATTGCTACTGTTCTTTCCAGTTTAGTAACGATTGATCACTTCCCCTTTATATTATGGTTTTATTTTCAAATAATTTTCTATGACTTATTAAATTATCTGAGACATATTCCAAGTTTCTGGGTTCTGACATCCTATATGCAGCATTCAGGTTTGAGGTGAGTGAAATTTTTTGATCAACATTTTTTTTGCTGAAAAATGCTGATTTGGGTCAACTGAAACATTTCATATGTTTGTGTCGAATTCAGCGAATTGTTTTAGTTGAAACAAAATGAAAAATAAGATAAAGCTGAGTTCCTTTGACATTATCAAGAATGTTTCAAATCAATATGAAAACAATGTTCAGATTCAAATTTTACCTCAATTTTATTAAAAAAAACCCTGAAAATGAAAAGAAAAATTGGTGGTTCAACACAAGATTTCATTCAACCCAAAAGAAGTTATTTTTATTTTTTGTTCATCTCAAGAATTTCAAATGTTTTATTTGCACATCTATACTGAGGAGTCTCTTTTTGAAGAGACTTGCAAAACTGAAGAGAGGAATGAAATGACTTCCCTACTTTTGATGAAGTTCACTCTTTAGATACTGCTAAATCATACCTAAGGCTAAGATTTTGTCAGTTGTTTTAGTAAAAGTCATGGACAAGTCATGGGTGATAAACAAAAATTCACAGAAGCCGATGACCTGTCCATGACTTTTACTAAAAATAATTGTGACAAAATGGGAAGTGGGGGGTCCAGCACCCACCGCTGCTGCAGCTCACAAAGGCTGAGAGATCCCCCTGCCACCCATGGTGGCTGGGAGCTGTGCAGAGGCTCAGAGCTTCAGTGCTGGCAGCTGGGAGCTGCGGGGGTCATGCATGGTGATTTGGAGCTCTAGGGGCTTCCTGCCACCCATGGCAGCTTGGAGCTCCAGGAGCTGCCCATTGCCTGTGGCAACTTGGAGTTCCAGGGGCCACCCCGCCAGCTGCAGCTGGGAGATCCAGACTCAGTGGCTAAGATGTGCAGTGTCCCCTAGCATGACTCAGAGCTCTGGGGCTGGCAGCTGGGAGCTGCCAGGGGTGTCGACACCTGCAGCAGCTGAAAGCTCTGGGTCCCCTGCTGGCTGACAGCTCCAGCCGCGGCCCTGAGGCTGAAGCAGAAAATGTCACAGGGGTCTCTGGAAGTCACGGATTCCATGACTTCTGTGACCTCTGTGACATAAATGTAGCCTTAATCATACCTTTCAAAAATTATTTATCCCTCGAGCTCACAAAAAATACTTTGGAAGAGGAAAAGGTTTTACCCTTTACAATCACCAAATTGCACAAGCATCAAATATTTTCAAACACTTTTCCAGTGACAGGATAATCCTTCCTCCCCTTTTAAAAAGTATTTTGTGTATTCTATTTCATATAGCAGAAGATGAACTCTGTAACCTATTATCGGTATTCTAAAAACCGAGAAACAAATAAGAAGCCACATCTTTATTTCAAAACCCAATTAAGGTTGCTCTGTGATGATTAGTTACTTATAACACCATTTATGTTTAGTTAAGGAAAAAATGATCAAATCGTTGGATAAAGTTTGGATCTATCAGCTCAAAGAGAGGAGATCTCTGCCAAGGTCTAACACAGCTTCCCCCCCCCCCAAGTGAAGTAAATATCAAATACATTTTTATTCATATTAATAGAGCAGGATTAGGCCCAGAACTGCCATCAGTGGGAGCAGGATTGGGCCCCAAACCGTAAACAAAATTATTAACTTTGACTACCTAAAAAAGTAATAGGAAGTACAGGGATTTTCAAAGAAATTTAACTATATGGAAAGCTTTGCAGTAATAGCTGGTGTTGAAGTAGGGAGTGACAATGGAAGATTATACATAAGTCAGAATTTCAATACACACCACAAAATAGCAACAAAAACCCCAAACCAGAAAAAAACAAAAACAAAAAAAGACATTTAGCTCAAAATGACTACATAGAGCCACATTCCACCATCCTTGCTTACACTGAATACTTCCATTGATTTCAGATGTTCTTCCTGAATAATGTGTGTAATTATGAGTTAAGGATGGAAGAATTTGGCTCTTGATAAAGATTTCTGTGCTATTTTAGATTTAGGTTCTATTCATAAACACTCCACTGTTAAATGACATACACTTATAATTTTATGATGAATCAAAATCATATATAATGGTATAAAATTGTTTTAACAATAGCTACTGTATTCTCTCTCATAATATGCTTTATCACAAACTTTCATTAAATTGCCTGTGAGAAACTTTTGTAAAACTAATGTAGTTTCTGCCATATGCTAATATATTCAAGAATGTAGCTAGAAAAATTGATTCCTTTAAGCATTCCTAATGTATTCGTAAACTGCACATTACATTAAAGTGTTACAAGTTTATCTCAGCTGACTATGTCCAGAGGTGCAACCAGATTAAAAAAAAAGTTTGAGGATAACAAAAGTAAAAATAGAGTTAAAATGCAGGAAAGAGGAAACTCCAATTGGATAAAAAGAAAAGGAGTACTTGTGGCACCTTAGAGACTAACCAATTTATTTGAGCATAAGCTTTCGTGAGCTACAGCAACGTCTGAAAGTGTAGAAGGATAGGAAGAGGAAAAATGAATCCTCCAGGATTCCCCAGTGGGAGTATCTGTCATTTTTTGTACACTTCAGATTATTTTAATGCTTAGGGGCCTGATCGAAAGCCCAGTGAAGTCAATGGCAGTCTTTCCACTTACTTCAATGGGCTTAGGATCAGGCCCTAATTTAAGAACTCGTTCTTATACAGTGTTGAGCAACTCCTGGAGGTGCTGAGTGCTCTCAATTCCTACTGACCTCAGGACAGCCTTGTCCCTTTCAGTGAAAAACATGTCCCTTTACCCAACTAGCTCTAATACACACACCAAGACTAGACATGAAACCCAGCATCAGAAGAGAAATTAAGCAACTCTGTCAACATCACATGGGGAGTCTGTGGCAGAGCCAGAAAGCAACCAAGATCATCTGACTCAGTTATATTACTGGTTTCAGAGTAGCAGCCGTGTTAGTCTGTATTCGCAAAAAGAAAAGGAGGACTTGTGGCACCTTAGAGACGAACAAATTTATTTGAGCATAAGCTTTTGTGAGCTTTTTGTTCGTCTCTAAAGTGCCACAAGTTATATTACTGTTCTTTATATTGTAGCATCTGATAAAGGCCCTAATCAGGAGGAGAAGGAATTGGGGAAATCCAACTGCAGATGTATAGAATGGGGTTCAAGAGAGGAATTTCTCCTCAAACCTGGAAAAAGGATTTTGTGTGGATGGATAACTAGGCGTTGCAACCAAAATAACATGGAAGTTCTATTGTTGTATATGCAGCCTATTTTTAACCTTGAGTTAGAATACCAGTTCCAAACACTACATATACATGATTTCCAGTCACCATCACTATGATAGATACAGTGCTTTGGAAGAACTGTTACTAGCTTTTGTTGTGACAGATGGACACATGGAAAATTCAAAGACTCTTGTATCAATTTTATGTGTACCTTAATGGGCTGGCTAGTAATTGTTTTCCTGGCTCAATGAAGGAACTAAAAGCGTTGAGGGGTAACTAATGCAATACCCTTATGAAAGTAACAAGTCTGATGTTTATTCCCTGGGGGAAATAACATATTGGTTTGATTAATATATTTGATTCAAGTGGCAGATAAAGAACATATGAAGTGACCACCCCAACATACAACCCTTATATACAGATGCAAGACTGTGACCAAAAAAAGACACTACGTGCAGAACCTGAAATCCTTTGGAACCTTCCAGGGTCCCCATATGGAAGATGGGTAACACCAGAAAGCTTGATCTTCATGTAAGCTGTTTATAGTTTTAAAATATGTTTTCTACTAAATGCTTTTGTTCTGAATACATAGCACTTTCCTTTATGAAGGCTGCTGATCACTGAATAACCTTGGAATTGCCCTGAGAGAACATAATGGAAAGTAAAAACTAAAATCAGATGTATTGAGGTGATCAGAGTGAATTGCAGAAGTCTGCAGTTTAAGTTCCTGGTCTAGACAGTGTAGATTGCAGGATCCTGCCCCAAAAGAAGTGATGGCTAAATTCCTGAAACCTAAGTGGTGTATCCTCAAGGAAGCCACAAAAGGGTCAGTGGTACAGTTACCTCAGGGAACTGTGTTTACAACTATTACTTAGCAAATGCTACTAAGCTCTTACTCAAATTAGGCTTCTAGGTAAAAATTTAAGTTCAGCACCTGCATGGTAGCATTTTCTGAAATGCTTCCAGTTCCACACACAGTACTAGTTAGGCATAACTGCAAGCTTTCAAAATGTGTGCATGAGACAATGGTGTGGGGAGGAGGGATTTATGTTTATTAGGAACTGGGGAACTTTTGGGAAAAGAGGAGCCTGTACAGAAAGGATGAGCTTCACCTAAACCAAAAAGTTAAATGCTACTGTGGTGGGCTGCTTTGGTATTTTCTCTCCTATATGGATGTTAAATTTAATTATGTTATGGTCACTATTACCGATTGCTGGTATGTAAAATTAAAAAGATTGTAGAGGAGTTTTTAAACTAAGGGCTGGGGAAGATGTAGGCAAACACATGGCTCGGACAGAGACATCCTGGAGGGGAGGCTCAATTAATAGGGATTCTCTGTATCCTAGTAAAAAGAAGAGGATAGAAGTTGATAGAAGTACAGGTAGGAAGTGAAGAGAAACATTGAACTGAGAGAGTCCCATTCAATTACATCACATAATGGTAGACAACCTAAACATGACAAACTTTATACGTGCTTGTATACAAATGCTAGAAGTCTAGATACTAAGATGGGTGTACGTTAGTGCCTAGTATTGAATAAGGATATTGATATAATAGGCATTACAAAAACTTGGTGGAACAATGATAATCAATGGGACATGATAATAACCAGTGTACAAAATACATAGGAATGACAGAGTAGATTGTGTTGGTGCGGAAGTGGCACTATATGTGAGAGAAAGCGGAGTCAAATTTAATAAAAAATTTAAATGACTCAAACTGTACCATAGACTTTCTATGGTTAGAAGTTCCATATTTGAATAGTAATAGTATAGCAGTAGGAATATACTACCGACTTCCTGATTAGGATGGTGATGGTGTTTTTGAAATGCTACGGTTAATTAGAGAAGATATAAGAACAGAAAATTAAATAATGATGGAGGATTTCAACCATAGTTGTATTGACTGGGTACATGTTATCTCAGGATGGGATGTAGAGATAAAGTTTCTAGACACCATTAATGACTGCTTCTTGAAGCAGACCATTCCAGAACCCACAAGGGGAGAGGCAATTCTTCATTTATAGCTTGCTCAGGAAGGACAGGCAGGGAAAAAAGGGGGGAGATGTTGCCTTATATATTAAAAATATATACACTTGACTGAAGTTGAGAGAGAAATGAGAAACAGACTTGTTGAAAGTCTCTGGGTAAGGATAAAAGGGGTAAAAAACAAGTGTGATGTCATGATAGGGGTTTACTACAGACCACCAAACCAGGAAGAAGAGGTGGATGAGGGTTTTTTTAATCAACTAACAAAATCATCCAAAGCACAGGACTTTGTGGTGATGGGGGACTTAAACTACCCAGAAATCTACTGGAGAAAATAACAGAGCAGGGCACAGATTATACAACAAGTTCTTGGAATGTATTGGAGACATTTTTTTTATTTCAGGAGGTGGAGAAACCTACTGGGGGGAGGCTGTTCTAGATTTGATTTTGACAAATAGGGAGAAACTGGTTGAGAATTTGAAAGTGGAAGGCAACTTGGGTGAAAGTGATCATGAAATGGTAGAGTTCACAATTCTAAGAAATGGTAGGAGGGAGAATAGCACAATAAAGACAATGGATTTCAAGAAGGCAGACTTTAGTAAACTCAGAGTTGGTAGGTAAGATTCCCTAAGAAGCAAGTCTAAGGGGAAAAACAATTGAAGACAGTTGGCAATTTTTCAAAGAGCCAATTAAAGGCACAAGAGCAAACTATCCCACAACACAGGAAAGATAAGCAAGTGTGGTCTCTTGCCATACTTCCTAACCAGGAGATCTTTAATGATCTAAAATTCGAAAAAGAGTCCTACAAAAAGTGGAAACTCAGTCAAATTACAAAGGATGAATATAAACAAATAACACAAGTATGTAGGGACAAAATTAGAAAAGTCAAGGCACAAAATGAGATCAAACTAGCTAGGGACATAAAGGGAAACAACAAAATATTCTACAAATACATTAGAAGCAAGAGGAAGACCAAGGACAGAGAAGGCCCGTTACTCAATGAGCGGGGAAAGACAATAACAGAAAATGTGGAAATGGGAGAGGTGCTTAATGATTTCTTTGTTTTGGTTTTCACCTAGAAGATTGCTGGTGATTGGATGTCTAAAATAGTGAATGCCATTGAAAATGAGGTATGATCAGAGTCTAAAATAGGGAAAGAACAAGTTAAAATTATTTAGACAAGTTAGATGTCCTCAAATCACCAGGGCCTGATGAAATGCATCCTAGAATACTCAAGGAGCTGACCGTGGAGATATCTGAGCCATTAGCAATTATATTTGAAAAGTCATGGAAGACATGAGACATTCCAGAAGACTGGAAAAGGGCAAATTTAGTGCCCATATATAAAAAGGTAAATAAGGACAACCTGGGGAATTACAGACCATTCAGTTTAACTTCTGTAGCCAGAAAGATAATGGAGCAAATAATTAAGCAATAAATGTGCAAACACCTAGAAGATAATAAGGTGATAAATAACAGTCAGCATGGATTTGTCAAAAACAAATCATGTCAAACTAACCTGATAGCTTTCTTCTTTGACAGGGTAACAAGCCTGGGGTGGGGGAAGGGGAGATGTGGTATATCTTGACTTTAGTAAGGCTTTTGATACTGTCTAGCATGACCTTTTCAAAGACAAAATAGGGAAATACAACCTAGATGGAGCTACTATAAGGTGGGTGCAAAACTAGTTGGAAAACCATTCCCAGAGAGTAGTTATCAGTGGTTCACAGTCATGATGAAAGGTCATAACAAGTGGGGTCCCACAGGGATCAGTTCTGGGTCTGGTTCTGGTCAATATCTTCATCAATGATTTAGATAATGTCATAGAGAATACACTTATAAAGTTAATGGATGATACCAAGCTCGGAGGGGTTACAAGTGCTTTGGAAGATAGGATTAAAATTCAAAATGATCCGTACAAACTGGAGAAATGGCCTGAAGTAAACTGGATGAAATTAAATAAGGACAAATGCAAAGTACTCCACTTAGGAAGGAACAATCAGTTTCACACATACAGAATGGGAAATGACTGCCTTGGAAGGAGTACTGCAGAAAGGGATCTGGGGGTCATAGAGGATCACAAGCTAAATATGAGTCAACGGTGTAGCATTGTTGCAAAAAAAAAAAAGAAAAACATCCCAAAATTATGTTTGCATTAGCAGGAGTATTGTAAGACACAAGAAGTAATTCTTCCACTCTACTCCACGCTGATTAGGCCTCAACCTGAGTATTGTGTCCCGTTCTGGGCGCCACATTTCAGGAAAGAGGTGGAGAAAATGGAGAAAGTCCAGAGAAGTGCAACGAAAATTATTAAAGGTCTAGAAAACATGACCTATGAGGGAAGATGGGAAAAATTGGGTTTGTTTAGTCTAGAAAAGAGAAGAATATGAGGGGACATGATAACAGTTTTCAAGTACATAAAAGGTTGTTATAAGGAGGAGGGAGAAAAATTGTTCTTCCTAAGCTCTGAGAATAGGACAAGAAGCAGTGGGCTTAAATTGAAGCAAGGGTGGTTTATGTTGGACATTAGGAAAAACCTCCTAACTGTCAGAGTGGTTAAGCACTGGAATAAATTGCCTAGGGAGATGGTGGAATCTCCATCATTGTCCAACCTGCTCTTAAAAATCCCCGAACACCTTTTAGGGATGGTCTAGATAATACTGAGTCATTCCTTGAGTGCAGGGGACTAGACTAGATGACCTCTTGAGGTCCCTTCCAGTTCTATGATTCTATGATATAGTCCTTAATGGAGCACAGGATCTGATTCAAGAGGTGAGTATAGTTGAACTGCTTGATAATAGTGACTATAACATAATTAAATGTAATATCCTTATGGGAGGGGAAATACCAAAGAAGCCCACTACAGTAGCATTTAAACTCAGAACGAGGAACTACCTAAAAATGAGGAAGCTAGTCAAGCAGAAATTAAAAGGTACAGTCACAAAAGTGAAATCTTTGCAAGCTACATGGAATTTAAAAACAAAACAAAACACTATAAGAGAAGCTCAAATTAAATATATGCCCCAATTAAAAACATAATAAAAGGACCAAAAAAGTGCCACCCTGGCTAAACAACAGAGTAAAAAGTGGTTAAAGGCAAAAATCATTTTTTTTTTAAATTTGGAAGTCAAACCCTACTGAGGAAAACAGAAAAGAGCATAAACTCAGGCAAGTCAAGTGTAAAAGTACAATTAGTCAGGCGAAAAGAATTTGAAGAGCAACTAGCAAGAGACACAAAAATTTAACAGTATCTTTTAAGTACATCAGAAGCTAGATGCCTGACGGTTAGTAGGGCCACTGGACGATCAAGGTGCTAAAGGAGAACTCAAGGAATACAAAGCCATTCCAGAGAAGCTAAATGAACTCTTTGCATAAATCTTCACTGTAGAGGAATTGAGGGAGATTCCCAGAAAAGAAAATATTCTTTTTTTATGTGACAAATCTCAGGAACTCTCTGAGACTGAGGTGTCATTAGAGGAGGTTTTAGAACAAATTGATAAATTAAACAGTAATAAGTCACTAGGACCAGATGGTATTAACCCAAGAGCTAACTGTGGTATATAGCTATCACTAAATTCGGTGATGAATCCTAGCCATGTGCCCCCTGAGTCACATTGTGCATATGCTAAGAAGACTTAAATCAGCTTCTGTACTAGATGACTGGAGGATAGATCATGTGACACCACTTTTTTAAAGAGGTTCCAGAGGCAATCCGAGTAATTACAGGCCAGTAATTCTCACTTCAGTACCAGGTAAATTGGGTTGAAATCACAGCACAGGAACTAGGGGTGCGGCAGGTGCTGCCACACCCACAGGTTGCACTGTGAAAAGTTTGCTGGTACTGTCAGAACAAAGCTAGCATTATTTCATGATTCTGGAGAATCTGCAAGCTGTGCTGCACCTGTGTGGTGTGAGTGGGAATTGTGCTTTTTCACATTGCTTTTGAACACACATGGTTTAGTTTCCATAGCTGGCTTTCAGCACCCCCACTATAAAAGTGTTCCAACGGCACTGGTTGAAACTATAGTAAAGAATAGAATTGTCTGACACATAGATTAACATAATTATTTGAGGAAGAGTCAACATGGTTTATGTAAATGGAAATCATGCCTCACCAATCGAATTGAATTCTTTGAGGGGGTCAACAAACATGTGGACTAGGATGATCCAGTGGTTATAGTATACTTGGACTTTCAGAAAACCTTTGACAAGGTCCCTCACCAAAGGCTCTTAAGCAGAGTAGGCAGTCATGGGATGATAAGAAGGATGAACACAGGTGTAAGGCTCTGTGGTGTCAGAGCTGGGAAGGAGGACACTAAGGAAGGAAACTGGAATCATGCTTGCTGGAAGGTCACCCCAATAAACATAGAATTTGTTTGCACCTTTGGACTTTGGGTATTGTTGCTCTCATTCCTCTCATGGATCAATAACGTGTTTAAACATAGGAGACAAAAGGTAAGAATAAATGGTGAGTTTTCAGAATAGAGAGAGGTAAATAGTGGTGGTCTCCCAGGGATTTGTACTGGGACAGTACTGTTCAACATGTTCATAAATGATATGGAAATAGGGGTAAACAGTGCGGTGGCAAAATTTGCAGATGATACAGAATTACTCAAGATATTTAAACCCTAAGCTGACTGTGAAGAGTTACAATTCGGGATCTCACAAAACTGGGTGACTGGGCAACAAAATGACAAATGAAATTCAACATTGATAAATAAAAAGTAATGCATATTGGAAAACACAATCCCAGCTATACATACATGGTAGGATATAGATATTCAGGCCTGTCTGTAAAGGCATATACTCTAAGAATTTAAGTGTATTCTTATCACTTGGCTAGTTATAGAGGTATAAAAGAATCAAAATCACTGTCTGCCAGTGTAAGGGCCTTCTCTTACTGTGACAGTCTGAGGCCCTGTGCTTAGGCTAAGGCCTTTGGCTAAGCAGCAGAGGCAGCCATAAGCTAGGAAGCGACCGGTCACATCCTCACATTCCAAACTAGTCACATTGAAATCAGGTGCTATTGGTCTGTTAGGAATACAATCCTGTCCTGATAGTTCCTATCACCTCCAGAGAAAGGGAAGTGCCTAGAAAATGTAAAAGGAAACTTAGTTTGATAGCATCCTGTCTGGCAAAAACTCACTTATCAATAGCTGGGATGTGAAATCCTCACTTCTGTATTGTCTTGTCATTATAGTTCCCACTTTGCTATTTGTTTGTCTGTATAATCTCTGTCTGGTTCTGTGATTGTTCCTGTCTGTTGTATAATTAATTTTGCTGGGTGTAAACTAATTAAGGTGGTGGGATATAATTGGTTACATAATCATGTTACAATACGTTAGGATTGGTTAGTTAAATTTCAGGAAAATGATTGGTTAAGGTATAGCAAACCAGAACTCAAGTTTTACTATATTGCCTGCAGTCAAGCAGACAGTGAGGGGGGGGGGGGGTGTGGGGAAAATGGGAACAGGGAATGTGGATAAGGAAATTGGAATCATGTTTTGCTAAAGGGGGAGATGGGAATGGGGGTAAGGAAATTGGAATCATGTTTGGCTAAGGGCAGGAATGGGAACAAGGACACAGGTGTAAGGCTCTGTGGTGTCAGAGCTGGGAAGGAGGACACTAAGGAAGGAAACTGGAATCATGCTTGCTGGAAGGTCACCCCAATAAACATCGAATTTGTTTGCACCCTTGGACTTTGGGTATTGTTGCTCTCTGTTCATGCGAGAAGGACCAGGGAAGGCAGCGGGTGAAGGAATAAGCCCCCTAACAATACAAAATGATGGAGTCTAACTTAATTGTCATCACTCAAGGAAGAGATCTTGGAACCTTTGTGGATAGTTCTCTGAAAATATCCACACAGCTAACAGAATCTTAGCATCCATTAGGAAAGGGATAGATAATAAGACAGCAAACTTTAGAATGCACAATATAAATTCATGGTATGTCCACACCTTTAATAGTGCTTGCAGTTCTGGTTGCCCCATCTCAAAATAGATATATTAGAATTGGAAAAGGTACAGAGAATGGCAACAAGTTGATTAGAGGAATGGAGCATGGAATATGAGAAGAGATTAAAAAGACTGTGACTTTTCAGCTTGGAAAAGAATTGACTAAGGGGGGATATGATAGAGGTCTGTAAAATCATGACTGGTGTGGAGAAAGTGAATAAGGAAGTGTTTTTTTTCCCCTTCACATAATACAAGAATCGGGGGGGGAGGGGGTCAACAAATTAAATTAATAGGCAGCAGGTTTAAAAGAAGGAAAAGGAAGTACTTCTTCACACAATCCATAGTCAATCCGTGGAACTCGTCATCAGAAGATATTGTGAAGGCCAAAACTATAACATTTTGTGGTTCAAAAAAGAATTAGATAAGTTCATAGAGGACCTTTGATGGACCTATTAGACAAGATGATCAGGGATGCAACCCCATGCTCTGAGTGACCTAAGCTTCTAACTGCCAGAAGATGGGAGTGGACAACAAGGAATAGATCTCTGGATAATTGCTCTGTTCTGTTCATTCCCTCTGAAGCATCTGGCATTGACCACTGCCTGTAGACAGAATACTGGACTAGAAGTATCATTGGTCTGACCCAGTAAGGCCATTCTTAAAAATAAGTTATTGCATTATTTCAATCTTTTAAAAGTGTAATTTATCTCCAGGATGCTTCAATTTTTGTCATTTCCAATGAGGTTTGAACATATTGAGGAAAATGAATAACTGCATTAAAAGTAAGTTGCAAAAGTGTTCAAATCAACAGTATCTTGGCAACCATATGTTCTGTGTGTGCTGAAAAGTGCATTTCATAAGATACCTTTTCCTTATTCTAAGAATCAGTTCAGTACACTGGCATAAATATCAAGTAAATCTGCTATAGGCAAGACACAATGCTTTCCAAAGATTTGGCCAGTAAAAAAACAAAACCACCTTTACAAAACCAGCCTTGCAGTTCAGCAACTCAAAGCCTAACTCTCACTGAGGTGGGAGAAGATAGTGGAAGGCATCATTGCATGAGTTATGGTCAGCTGCCTGCACTGATCCTACATAAATTTAAATAATCATTTCATAGTATTTTATTGCCTATTAATGTTATTTCTAAAGATGGTCCTGATCCCATGTTTTGTGGAACTGGAATAAGTTAAAAATCTGAATTTGGATCTGGATCAAAATAAGGATATGGACCAATTTATTACAATGGGATGAATTCAAGATACCAGTATAATATACTGGTCTAGTGCATGTGATAATTTCTCTTGCAGATGACTGGCATGAACTGGGGTAGTTGACACCTAGATCTCGAACTGAATATTCCCAACTTGAGCCCATCTCTAATTATTTACATTCAGCCAGGACCATTATTAAACTTATGAAAGCTTTCAAACACAGGTGTTTTGCTTTCTTTCAAACTGAAAAAGAGTCTACAACAAAAATTTGTTTTACTGATTTTGCATTTTGGTTGGATGGGCCTTAGCTGATCAAATGTGGTAGTTCAAGGCAATTATTCCAGTTTTTATATTCTATCTATTGCTGGAGTAATTGCTTAACTTTTGAAATTTTACTGAGATGATGGATTGGGGTGTCCAACATCCTTCCAGAATCAAGAGAAAAAAGTGGGGAAAAGGAGGGGAAAGCTTATTACCAAAAAGATGTTCTTCTATGGACCTTTGCAACCCCGACCTTCTTAAGAAAAGGAAATAGCTGCCAGGGGATGTCTGACCTTTCTGTTGACTAAGAGGGCAAGCAACAGAGCTAAGATTTATGACTTTTCAAAGATTCAGTGGTGTGGAAGGCTGCAGGTCATTACAGCTGACTAGACCCCTAAATAATATATTATTCTGGAAAGAAGGCAGGGTATAGCAGATCTCCATCCTTTAGCCACAAACAATTCCAGTGTATTAGTGGTTTTAATTTAGTTTAAATATGTTAGTTGTAGGCTTCGAAAGAGGCAAATAGGGTATAATTTCAGGTTAGTGTATGTAAGTACAACTCCATTGAAATCAATGCTTATTCAAGGTCTGAATTTGACCATGTTTGCATAATTCATTAACGCATGTGCAACCTCTTTACAGTTTATGTCCCTCTATTTCTAAAAAATTCAGAAATTTAACATTTTGTTATTTGTATATGAAATGTGGAGCACAGAGTAATGATTTTGCTTACTTTAAATAGAACATGTTAAAATACAGGAAAATCTGATATAGACAGTTTGAGGTCAGAATCTAATTTCCTATCTAGGCATCTGTCATAGGTTGTGTTGCTCAGTCTCCCCCTTAGGGTGAGAACAAACATCTCACTCAACTTTTGCATCATTCCCTGAGTGACTGAAGTCCAGTGGACTGGTTCCAGGGTACCTGTTAGCAAGTTCACTTCCTTCCACTGGTGGAAAACAGTACAAACCAAAAGGAAGATATGTCCACAGAGCACAAGAGGCTAAGTCACTCTGAGTCTCACTCAAGGAAGGGGAAGTAGTTTTTCAGACCCCCAAAGGAAATCTCAGCTTCTACTCTCCCACACAGCTAAAACCATGGCATAGTCCACACCATCTTCCTTCCTCAGAAGGCTCAGGCAGGTAGCACTCTCAAACCATTCTTTTGTAAGTAACCAAGAGCCCCAGTCCATAACACCAAGCTCCATTTCTGCTTATTTCAGGGTGCCACCCCATTTGGGATGGGTTCCTCCTTTTAAAGGCCCAGTCCTGGGCCTGACAAGTCCCACAGGTGCAGGAGTTTTTGAACCACAGGAGTTCTTTAACTCCTTTTTGATTGGTGTGTGTGTGGGGGGGTGTCATCTCCCTACAACTGCATCCATACCATAGTAAACCTTTAATAGAAAGCATTAAGACCCAGATCCTCATAGGTATTTAGGCTCCTAACTTCCGTTGAAACTAACACCTAAGTCCCTTTGTGGATCTGGCCCCCAGTGACTATTATTTAACCTGCCCCTTTTTTGTTAGTTTTTTTTTAAAAAAACTAAACAAACATTCATTTCCCTCATTAAGATTTGTGAACTTTTCTTTCAACTTACTGAAATTGAGACACATAATGCATATAGAAACTGGGGCGGAAAAAAAACAGTTTCTCAACCTCTATCAAACAAGTAGTAAATCAATCCAGCTTCATTGCTGCAACTTCTGTTATTGCTTCAGCTTTGTTACAGCAGCTTTGTTCAGTACACTGAAAAGTCTTTGGCTATCCCTCAATGTGAGGATGTCTGCCAAGGGGGTTCACTGGTGGGTTTTTAAGTGGCTGAGGAGCCCAATTCACGCCCTGCAGATTTTCCCACATTGAAAAAAAAGCATAATCGGATCATGCATGCAGTGGAAGCAAACAATAAAAATGCACAATAAAAATACATCCGTAAAAGTGAATTAGTAACACTACAAATAGTATCCAACTGCTCTGCAGAGAATATACCAGGAATCAGACACATTACCAGAATTCTTTACAATATTGTATTGTATTATTGTTTCACTTCAGGAATCTGTATGTTTAGAGGTTCACATTTTGCTAACAGCATGAATATTTCAAGCAAAATACCAGTGATTTTTCCAGCCTAATCAGGATAAACTAAGCCCCTTTATAACTGTGTATTAAAACCATAGGCATACAAAAGCGCTGATTTTTCCCTCTGATAGAATGCTCATGATTATGTTTTGTGTTATCTCTTATGGCATCAAAATTTGCTTTTTCTGTATTGAATATTTTAACCTTGAAAGCCATAGAAGGGGTAGATCTAGCAGGATAGGGTGGAGTGCAGGATGAAAATTTGCCTCTCTCTTTTTCAGAGAAGTTACGAAAAGTGAAATCATTAGTGAGCCAAATCTGAAACACACAGGCAGGCATAACTTGTAATGAACACAAACTCCAAGTACACAGTGGGGTATAACAGCTTACATACCCTGTGATGCCAATGTTGGTCAGAGTACTTGCTCTTGCAGGTTGTTTTGTTTGTTTTTAGAATTGAAAAGAGCCAGGAACATCAGTTCATCTCCCCAGGCTTTGTTAGAGAACTTGTTGGCTGTCTGAGGATGTCTGTTGTTAATTCTCCCAATTTAACTGAAGGGATTAGGGAAATGGATCTTTACATTATATCTCCAAAACATCATTCATTGATTTAAATAGCTGTTTACACAAACTAAGTTTTAAAAAGTCTGACTTAAAATCATTTCCCCTCTCAATTGCTCATCTTCCACTCCTTTGGCTTTTGTAATGTCACTGTTTACTAGTTAATTCTTCATTACTCACAAAAAACAAACAAAAAACCCGCGCAACCCAAAACTATTTTCAGGCCTTCTTTTTACATGATGAAGGGGGAAAAAATGTCACCCTGTTTAACTTTTACACAGACAGCCAACCTAAAATCCTGATTCTGTAAGAGAGAGGGAAGAGCACTCTAACTTGCTTTGAGTTCAAAAGGAATTGGGAGCATTCAGTCATCATAGGAAGCATTCAATATGTTATCTACATATTATCATACATATAAAATGGTTTCTACATGAATTAAGTACTACTTATAATATCATGTATTAAGCTAGCATCACCAGAGCAAAACTACAATAGAAGATCAAAAAGAAAAGGAGTACTTGTGGCACCTTAGAGACTAACCAATTTATTTGAGCATAAGCCTTCGTGAGCCACAGCTCTCCCCATCGGATGCACACACTGTGGAAAGTTCAGAAGATCTTATTATACACACACAAAGCATGAAAAAATACCTCCTCCCACCCCACTCTCCTGCTGGCTACAGCCCATCCAAAGTGATCACTCTCCTCACAACGTGAACGACAATCAAGCTGGGCCATCTCCAGCACAAATTTCATGCTTTGTGTGTATATAATAAGATCTTCTGAACTTTCCACAGTGTGTGCATCCGATGGGGAGAGCTGTGGCTCACGATGGCTTATGCTCAAATAAATTGGTTAGTCTCTAAGGTGCCACAAGTACTCCTTTTCTTTTTGCGAATACAGACTAACACAGCTGTTACTCTGAAACCTGTCAATAGAAGATCAATTCACTACAGATAAGCACGTACAGCTTTGGATGCTTTTCTGAAGTATCCACACCTGCTAGGCCTTCTGTCTCTACACAATCACTCTACCCATCGGCAAACTCTGGGATGAATGCCTCTTACGACATCACGCCTCCCTCCCCCATCTCCCACTAGTGTCCTCTCACAGGGAGAGCTAAGAGCCTGACATCCCCCTCTGGCATCTTTGATAGAGGATAGATTTACTCTCCCTTCTGGTGCTTTCACAGGAAACTGAAAATTGGGGAAACCTCTTATCCAGGTGAGAATAAGTGACCATCCTGCTCACACTATAACATGGAGCATCACAGAGCCAATTTCTGCTCCTGAAGCTGACTTGCTGGGTTCTATGTCAGAGACGCACCCATTATGCCCTTGTAAATATTTGCTTGGTAAATCCCAGGGTGCGTGACCCTGGAAAGGTATTAGAGACACTACTGCTTTTCCCAGTGCTGCCAATCTCATGGAGAAAATAAGTCAAAATGACTTCTGTTGATTTTATTGAGCACATAGAGTAGATTCAACCAATCAGTGATGCAGAAGAAATGCCATGTGCCTTCAGCTATTTGCCTTTGACCATTTTGAAGTTTTTAGAATTTTGTTTTTATTTTGCAAAGCATTTTGATTTCAACTGCATTTCTGAATAGAAAACTGTAACACTAATTTATGTATTTGCAAAGAGCTCAGGTTTTGAATAGTTAATCTCCCCTGCAATATGCACTTTAAATTTGAAGTCTCTCTCTCTCTCTCTCTCACACACACACACACACACACACACACACACACACACACCACCTCTACATATTTTTGGATATTTAGATAGTGGAAAAACACCTTCCTGCAACTTGGCTATGAATTCTACCCAAAATACTGCATGCTCTGCATGCAATAATGCTCTTCAGGTTAAAAATATGTACAATGTGCGTGGGATACTATTAGTAGTAAAAGTAGTATTTTACATCCAATATTTTAAACTGTTCCATTTACAGAATACAATATAAGTCCTGCTGTTTGACTAATATTTGCTATTTTTACACATAGGCGAAATGGATTTCTAAGGGATAGCATAAAATGTAAGACCCAGAAGAGGCACAGTGTTTGTGCACACAAAAATCATTGGATTAGGCTCATTGTGTAATAAATGTAGATTTGTAGTATTTTCAAGGTCCCTGTTTCTAGTTTATGTAGGATCCCTAGTAATACTGAACATGTGGGGTGGGAATACTTTCTTTCCTTTAACTTTTTATGCATTGGGTATGGATACTATGTCATAGTAGTTGAATAAATCACCACACTGTATGTTTGGCTAAAGAGTCCTTCTCAGAGATAGAAGCATATAGAGTTGGCACCAGAAAGCGTGAGTATAGGCATCAAAGATTTGAAAAACTACTGGCCGCTCTTCATAATTTCTGAGCATCTAAAAGTCTTTTGTGAGTAGTTACCATTGGATTATATATCCTTGATAATAGTTCCTGCTTTGACCTCTATAGTAAGAAATTGGACATTTATGCTCTGTGTAAAGGCAGATGGTTGCTTTGTTCACAGCCAGAATGAGAAACTAAAACATAAGTAAAGGAATGTAGAACAAAAACTGTACGGTTGGTTAATTTTTTTAAAAAGGACATAGTATATTAATGGTATTTGAAGAGACTTGTCAGTTTAGCTGTAAAATGGTTGTCACAACATACAGATGGATATTAAAGTTTGGCTCCCAGATATCATTGTAGGCATTGTTATCTCACTCTAAATTGCAAATTTTAGATTCCTAATTAGAGCACTGTGGAGTAGGTGTTATATGCTGCTTTAATTGATGAATTGCTTGTTTGATTAAACTATGATTAAGCAGCTTTATTTTTTATTCCATAAATGATAAATTACTCAAACTAGTTTTGTAATTAAGTTATGCACACAGAAAATGAAGAGATTAATGCTTAATTAACTGAAGTTTTAACTATAGTTCTTGGATCTCTACTCACTAAAGAAAACATTCTGTTGCTATGCAGGTATAATGTTGTTTTCTGTGGAACTTTTACATGGTGGTTAGAGTGCATAAAGGACTGAATTCATTCCAGAAGTGGCTATGGGTTTACTCTCTTCCTGAAAAAGTGGAGTCTATGGGCCAACTTCTCATGTGGTGTAAAATGGAGCATCTCCACTGATGACACTGTAAACTACACTGATTTACACCAGCTAAGATTCTGGCCCTAAGTGGATTAGAAAGCTTGGGGGCAAAGTTGTGACTCCACCAAGTACAGCAGATACGCATCAGTGCTTAATTTTGCCTCATACAATCAGCTTGTTTGTCCGATTTCATTCATATTGTATTTGAGTAGAGGTGGAGGAGAATGGAAATTTAGTTCAAGATTTTGAAATTTCAAAATTTGTCTTTGTAAGAATAAGAATGAACCCAGCTCCAGATGAACTGTCTGTCAGGAACCAATTAGAAGAATAGGAACCATTAAAAAAAACAAAAAAACACGGAAGAGTATTCTGATGAAAGCAATTCGTAATCAGGAAGATCGTGACACCTTGAATGTATCATCCATTGTTAATAAAATTTCTTTATCTTAAGTCCAACTAGGATTATAAAGGAACAGGAATTGGGACTGTGTTCATGTTTAGTTTTTGTTTGGTACTAATAGAGTAGCAGTATCAGTTATGGGAAATAAAAGAAAACCCAGTAAAACACAGAACTACAGAAATGTAGGCCTGGAAGTGACATTGATAGGCCATCCAGTACAGCCCACTTCACTCAGACAGAATCAAGTATACCTAAACCATCCCTGACAGGTATTTTTTTACCTGTTCTCAGGAGCCTCCAGTGATGGATATTCCACAATCTCCTTTTGAAGCCTACTCCAGTATGTGATGGTTGACACTTGTTGGAAAAATTGCCTAGTAGTTAGTGTTTCAGTCTCCTTCTAATGAGCAGGGGATTTGGTCCCTCCCACTTCACCAAGCTCTGGCCCAGAGCTCTGTGAGGGTTACCCAACCTCCAGCACCCAAGTTCACCTTAAGGCTGCCCTCCCTAGGCCATTTCCTACCCATCATTATTGTCCAAGTTTTGCAGGCTGTAGCAAAAAGGTAATATATAAAAGGTACCAACTGCACATTCAGCCTGACTGCACCCATGAGGTAGAGTTCCTCTTTTCCCAGAAAAGCTGCTGCAGCATCCCTTCTCAGGAGCTCCCTGGGCGGGTCCTTCTCCCTGCCTTGCTAACCCCTTTCTGAGCTTTCTAACTTCCTTTTAAGGTCCACCTCCATCTAGAGCAGTGGTTCTCAAAGCCGGTCTGCTGCTTGTTCAGGGAAAGCCCCTGGCAGGCCGGACCAGTTTGTTTACCTTCCGCGTCCACAGGTCCAGCCGATCACAGCTCCCACTGGCCGTGGTTCACCGCTCCAAGCCAATGGGGCCTGGGGAAAGCGGCACGGGCCAAGGGACGTGGATCTCAAGGGAGGATTCCCAGGCCATCCCCGGGCACATAAACAGTCTTTTTTGGAGAGCACCATTTGAGTAGCTGGAGTGGCTGTAGATAAATATTATCCCAATTTTTTATTCAGATTCACCATTAAAAATAATAGCAGGTAACCCTAGAGTTTGATTGAAAATGTGTACTCACCAGAGGTGCCTTCCCCAGTGTCACACTCCGCTGACAATTGGACCTGTGAGGGGATGGGCTCCAGAGTTACAAAAGGTTCTTGGCTGTCAGGGAGAATGGATCATCTGCTTGCCTGCCACATGTTCTCCTCTGGAATGTCCTCCTTATTGTTGCTCGAAGTCACCATTGCTCCTGGGAGGTATCCATGGAGCGTTTTGGGGGTAGTGGTGGGGTCGCTGCCAAGAATCTCATGCAGCTCCTCATAAAAGTGGCAAGTCTATGGCTCAGAACCAGAGTGACTGTTTGCCTCCCCTGTCTTCTGATATGCTTGCCGAAGCTCCTTTATTTTCATGCGGCACTGCTGTGTGCCCCTGGTGTAATACTTCTCCCCCATGCCCTGCACGATTATGGCATAGATATTAGCATTTCTTCTGCTGATTTGGAGCTCTGTCTGCACAGACTCTTCTCCCCACACAGCAATAAGATCCACTACCTTCTGTGTGCTCCATTCTGGAACACGTTTGCGGCCTTGGGCATCCATGGTCAGCTGTGCTGACTTGCTCTCCATGCCGATCAAACAGGAAATGAAAATTCAGATGTTCCAGGGACTTTCACATGTGGGAGGCTGTTTCCTGTGTACCTGGCTGAAGTGCAGTTGAGTTGAAAGTGCTCTCCAGAGCAATCACAGCGGAGCACTATGGGACTCCTCCTGGAGGTCAATTCATTCCAATTACACAGCACCATATCTACACTATCGCCATGTCAATGTGTGGATGTTGACTGAAGAGCTATGCCTCTCACGGAAGTGGAGTACAGAAGTCGACTTTACAAGTCCTTTAGGTTGGCAGAAGGGACTCAGTTGTGTATACACATACATTATTAACTCGATCTAACTTTGTAGTGTAGACCAGGCCTATGAGGAAAGGGTGATTTTTTTTCAGAAGTCTGGGTGTGAGACCACTGGTTCCTGGCTCAGCTGTTCTTTCAGTGTCTTAAAGGCCCTGTCACAGGCTTCGGACCAAGAATTTTCTTAGGGCTCAGGTCTTTTATCAGGTTCATTGGGGGGCTTCAATGATAGCAAAATCCAGTGAGGACTATGAAGCAACACACCTTTTTTTTTGTGTGTTTGGTATGGGGCACTGCTCCAAGGCTTGTACCTTATCGATTAGTGGCTCCAAATGCTCACCCCCTACCCTATAGCCGAGGTAAGTCACCTCACAGCTGGCCAGTTTGTTCTTGGCTGGCTTGGCCATCAGTCCTGCCTTTTTGAGGGATTGCAGTGTTGCCATGAAGTGACTTGTGTGACTGTTCCAGTCATAACTGTAAATGACAATATTGTCCAATTATGCCATGGCATACCTACCGTGTGATCAAAGTACATTGCCCATCAGGCATTGAAAGGTGGCTGCGGCTCCATGAAGGTCATAGTCTTAAACTGGCAAAGACCAAATGTTGTAGAGAAGCCAGTCTTCTTTCATGCTTCAAAAGTGTCTGCCAATAACCCTATTTTAGGTCAAGAGTGGATATATAATTGGCAGCCCTAAGCAAGTCTAAAAGCTCAGTTACTCTAGGCACAGGGTATGCATCAAATTTCAGTACTGTGTTTACTGTCCAGAAATCGATGCAGTATCGGGTTGACCTGTTGGGCTTCAGTACAAGTATGATTGGGCTTCACCACTCACTATGGAACTCCTCAACCATCCCTAAATCTAACATGGCCTGAAGTTCTTGGTGGACTGTTTCCAATATCTTTTGTGGCAGGTATTGTAGGCTCCCTCAGACTCTTTTTACCAGTTCAATGTCTATGTGATGGTAGGCCAGGTTAGTGCATCATGGCAGCACTGAGAATACTGAGGGGAAGGCCTCCATCAGCTGTTGTAACTGTAGTTTTTCTTCAGGCTGGAATTGTTCTCCCATGTATATTTAGCCAGTATCAAGGCATAAGGGTGCCTGTGGGCCAAGCTTGAGTTTGGGCAGAGCCAGTGCTATGAGGATGCCTTCCTGGTCTCTCCAGGTCTTTATCAGTTTCATGTGATAGATCTGAATTTCTTTTCTCTTCCCTGGCTGGCAAATTTCATAACTGAGCATTTCCACCTTCCTCAAATGTACCTGGATACTTCAAATGGACCTTGCCACTTGGCCAGTAGCTTCAATTCTGAGGTCTGTAGTAACAACAAAACACTATACTTTGATCCAAATTCTCACATCCTGGCCCCTAAGTTGTAAGCCCTCTCCTGGTTCTGCTGGGACTTCAGCGGGTTTTCTTTTGCAAAAGCCCCCAGTATTTCCAAATTCGTCCTCAAGTGGATCACATATTGTACCACATTTGTTTTTAGAGGCTTTGCCACTCACGGAGAAGATCTAGAACCATGCATGATTGTCTCCCATGGAATTGGTAGAATCCCGATGATGCTTGGGGCACCTCTTGGATGGAAAAAAGGATGGGTGAGAGTAATCAATGCCAATGATGGCACAAAGGTTCTGATGTCACAAATTTTCTGAGCCACAAAAATGGATAGTCTTATATCTCTCTCAAATTCCAAATTCAGGGCTCCCTCTCTTTGCACCTTCCTGCTCCTCTCATAGATGACACCTGTTTTTCATTAGGCCCCATCAAGCCTGTGAACATGGAACAGGTGGGCTGAAGCAGTTCCTACTTAAAGTGTCCAGTCAACCCATGAAAAGCCCAACTCTAGGCCCATAGCTCCATTCAATGGTATTATCAACAACATCTATTTTCCCCTATAGGTCAGCTCCTGACAGGAACAGAAGCATCAGTAGATACTGATTATGAATATAGTTGCTGAAAAATATTTTACATGGGATAAATGGGAATTAAAGGAGGCATTTGATGAAAAAGAGTTTAGTTTAATGTGTTTATTCATTGGTCAGTCGTCCCCCCACCCCCCACATACACACCTAAATTCTGAATAGTATGTGTTGCTAAGGAATGTTTAAAATTGGTAGCAATTGAAAAGGAGAATGGGGCCTTTCAAAGGAATGGGCCGATGAACTGAAATAGGAGGAGGGCATAAGCTTCCTCAGCAGACGGACAACAGTGATGTAAAGCTGATGAAAGGGGGTGGAGGAAAGGGATCCGCAAGGGAGAAAAGAAATGTATTGGATGCTTGGCAATTCAGAGAGAGGTGAAGGGCTAGAAGGAGAGCTGGTTGGGCAGAAGAATGAGATGAGAGGAGTGGCTGGGGACAGCCAGGCAGGGTTTTTATTTTATCTTCATCTGAAGCATCCGGGATTGGTCACAGCTAGAGATGGACACCAGATGGAGTATACTGGGGCTCTGATGTGCTTTCTTAGACGCCTGCTCAGGGTCAAACTGATCAGCAGATTTGGGGTCAGGAAGGAATTTTCCCCCAGATCAGTTTGTCTGGGGCCTGCTTTTTGTTTTTATTTTATGTCCTTCCTGTGCAGCATGGATCACCTGCTAAGATTATCTGGGTATATCTTTCCTAATCAACTCCCTGTCATTGCAGGGGGCTTGGGCATTTGTGGCACCTTGGTCTCTCCTGTTCTCTGCAAGTGGCAAATAACAGTTTAGTCTCCTGAGAACGGAAATGCTTTGGTCTAACTAAAGTCACTTGCCTCCTCAGAGGGGTATGTGGATTAAATTTAACAATCTGTAATATACAGGAGATCAGGTGGTTCCTTCTCGCCTCAAACTTGGAAATTCTATGAAAGAATTAGAAGTTTGAAGGTAGGAGGATGTGCAGTGGCACAATAGTGAAGGAGAGAGAACTACTTCTGCAAGTACCCTCAGGCCAGAAGCAGCAGCATGCCAGTGGGCAGCAGGGCTGAAGAGAGGAGGGCTTCCAAGAGCCAAAAGAGAAGAGGCACCATGGGGAGAAAGCACGTATTGAAGGTCTGCTTTTGAAATATCAAAGGGATTTATCACTACAGGACTGATCAAGCATCTCAAAGTCAGAGGTGATAATAACCAAGGAACTAATAACCATATAGCAGGATAGCTCTCTTACGTGTTTTACGTGTTTATATTTCATGAATTATAGGAGACGTAGGCACAAAGTTTTACTTTTGGACAAAAAGGGTATATAATCCCAATCATGGGTAGAAATGTCCTTGTAATTTTTTGCGAGGCTTAGTTTTTTAAATTAATTGTTCCTTTATAGAAAATCATATGAAAGTGAAATATATAGCTCATCAGCACCTGTGTTCCCTCTAAGATGCATACCTACGGGGCTGCACACAAGGCCATAAATGGCCATGCAGGAGCCATACAGGTGCGCACACAGGTGAGTGGGGAGAATGAGGAGGGTGGGGGCAGTGGGGTTAGGTGATGGGGGTTTGGAGGAGCTTGGGGTGTGCAGAGCTGTGGGAAGGATAGACACGCCTCTGCTCTGTCCCCAGCTCTGGCCAGGGCTGCGGCTGGGACGGGAGAGACACCTCTCTCCCCAGCCCCAGCCCGGGGGCTGCAGAGGAGAGGGACATGTCTCCCTCTCTCTCTCTCTCTCATGCACACACTCTGTCTCATATATACACACACACACACACACACACAGAGTCTTTCACACTCACCTCCCAACACACTTGTATTATTGTTGTTAGTTACTTCTTGATATTTCTTGCAATTCACGTATATTCTGTGTAATTTTATTCTTTCAAAGTGCTATTTTATTTTTTTGACTGGTCTATGCATTTCATAATTTTTATTTCTCTCTTATGCTTAAATTTAATTCTTTGAATAGTGAGTTCTTAAATACCTAACCTTTACTGGCTGGAGTAATTATCCGTATGGTAACTTTTAAAAATATATATTATATCTAGGTTTTTTTGTTTCTACTGGTGACACACATCTGCACATTACCTCAATATTGGTGCACATAATAAAATGCACTCCGTATATGGGTGAAAAAAATTAGAGGAAACATTGATCAGAGCTGATATATTTTTAGACTTCTAAAAAGATTTTCATGGCTTCAGGATGCAGGGTATGAATTTAACACCCATCATGATTCTTACAATGGGGTTGTCATAAATATAAAGGGAAGGGTAAACCCCTTTGAAATCCCTCCTGGCCAGGGGAAAGCTCCTCTCACCTGTAAAGGGTTAAGAAGCTAAAGGTAACCTCGCTGGCACCTGACCAAAATGACCAATGAGGAGACAAGATATTTTCAAAAGCTGGGAGGAGGGAGAGGAACAAAGGGTCTGTGTCTGTCTGTATGCTGCTCTTGCCAGAGACAGAACAGGAATGGAGTCTTAGAACTTTTAGTAAGTAATCTAGCTAGGTATGTGTTAGATTATGATTTCTTTAAATGGCTGAGAAAAGCATTGTGCTGAATAGAATAACTATTTCTGTCTGTGTATCTTTTTGTAACTTAAGGTTTTGCCTAGAGGGGTTCTCTATGTTTTTGAATCTAATTACCCTGTAAGATATCTACCATCCTGATTTTACAGGGGGGATTTCTTTATTTCTATTTACTTCTATTTTTTATTAAAAGTCTTCTTGTAAAAACTGAATGCTTTTTCATTGTTCTCAGATCCAAGGGTTTGGGTCCGTGGTCACCTATGCAAATTGGTGAGGCTTTTTATCCAACATTTCCCAGGGAAGGGGGGGTGCAAGTGTTGGGAGGATTGTTCATTGTTCTTAAGATCCAAGGGTCTGGGTCTGTAGTCACCTAGGCAAATTGGTGAGGCTTTTTACCAAACCTTGTCCAGGAAGTGGGGTGCAAGGTTTTGGGAAGTATTTTGGGGGGAAAGACGCGTCCAAACAGCTCTTCCCCAGTAACCAGTATTAGTTTGGTGGTGGTAGCGGCCATTCCAAGGATAACGGGTGTAATATTTTGTACCTTGGGGAAGTTTTGACCTAAGCTGGTAAAGATAAGCTTAGGGTTTTTTTTCATGCAGGTCCCCACATCTGTACCCTAGAGTTCAGAGTGGGGGAGGAACCTTGACATGGTGGCAGCGGTGGGATTAACCTGAAATCATCTGAGATCCAGTTGAGATTTTTTGAACTAGAAATACAGATTTTAAAAAGGAAATTTTTTTTTCTTTGGAAAGAAAGTCCAGAAAGCAGCTTTGAAACTGAAAGCAGCTTGGTTTCTCTCTGCTTTGTGGCCAAGCAGAGACAAAAGGGGATTATCTTGTGAATTGCAGGTTTTCTTTGCCTGGAGGCAGGGTACTTAACTCCTGCAGGGAAATTCACAGTCTTCCAACCCAGAGGTTTTTTTTTTTTCTCTTTTCTTCCTAAAAGTAAATAGGGTGTGTGTGTTCTACCCATTTGCTTTTTCTTTGGGCTGGGTAAGCAGGTTTCCAAGTAGTTGGAGGTTTTTTGCTTTAATTTGGGCCCAGAGCAGAGACAAGGGAATTGTCTTTTTCTGTAGGCTGACAATCACTATCAGAGAATAGGTATTCTATTCCAGCACAGCAAAATTTTACAGCCAAGTTTTGTTTGTTTATTTCTAAACCTCGGGTGTAAAGTTAGTAAAAACAGAGAGGTTAGAATGGCAAAATCCGCGGCTCGACTACAGCTCGAATTAGCCAAATTTCAGGCTGAGGAAAGACAAAGGGAACATGAAAGACAGATAGAACTCATGCAGCTGAAGAAGGAACAAGAAAGGGAGGCAGAACAACACCAAGAGGCTGCCCACAAGAGGGAAATGGAAGCAAGGGACAAAGAAATGGAAGCAAGGGCCAAAGAACTGGAGGAGAAGGAAAAAGAGAGGAAGCATGTGGAGGAGGTGGAGAAGATAAAGGCCCAGCAGAATATACCAACAAACCCTAGCAATCCTTCTCCAGGTACCACTTCCCATCCCAGAAAGTTCCCCACCTACAAGGCAGGTGATGATACTGAGGCCTTCTTAGAGAACTTCGAAAGGGCCTGCCTTGGGTACAACATCTCTACTGACCAATACATGGTAGAGCTGAGGCCGCAGCTCAGTGGACCCTTAGTTGAGGTGGCAGCTGAAATGCCTAAAGAACACATGAACAAGTATGAACTGTTTAAATCCAAGGCGAGAGTCAGAATGGGGATAACACCCGAGCAGTCTCGTCGGAGGTTCAGAGCCCTAAGGTGGAAACCAGACATGTCATTTACCCGACATGCCTACCACATTGTGAAACATTGGGATGCCTGGATATCAGGAGCAAGTGTTGAATCTCCAGTAAATTTGCCCTTCCTAATGCAAATGGAACAATTCTTAGAGGGTGTTCCTGAGGAAATAGAAAGATACATCCTAGATGGGAAACCCAAAACTGTAATTGAGGCAGGAGAGATTGGAGCCAGATGGGTGGAGGTGGCAGAGAAGAAGAAAACTGGTCGCAGTTGGAGCGGAGACCAGAAGGGACCACCCCAGACCACACCCTATTACCGGGGGCCGCCCAAAGCCCCACCTACCTCCCAAAGAACCCTCCAGACCCCTTATCGTCCCACCACCCCGTTCTCCAGCAACCCTCCTCGCCCCAGTGACCCGTCAGCTGGACGATGTTTTAAGTGTAATGAGCTGGGGCATGTAAAGGCCAACTGCCCCAAGAACCCCAACAGATTACAGTTCATTGCACCGGAATCACACCAGAGGTCCACAGGCCCAGATACCTCCCAGATACCCTTGGAGCGGAGGGAAACTGTGAGTGTGGGCGGGAAGAAGGTCACCGCGTGGAGGGACACCGGAGCACAAGTGTCAGCTATCCATGCTTCCTTAGTGGACCCCAATTTAATCAACCCAGAGATCCAAGTGACGATTCAACCCTTCAAGTCCAACTCTTTCAATTTGCCTACAGTCAAGTTGCCTGTCCAGTACAAGGGCTGGTCAGGAATGTGGACTTTTGCAGTCTATGATGATTATCCCATCCCCATGCTGTTGGGGGAAGACTTGGCCAATCATGTGAAGCAGGCCAAGAGGGTGGGAATGGTCACCCGCAGCCAGGCTAAACAAGCCGTGAGGCCTAGCTCTGTTCCGGAAACTTCTATCAGGACCCAGTCAGAGGTGATGGACCTGGACCCCAGGCCAATGTCTGCAACAGCAGTAGTGGATCCAGTCCCAGAGACCCAGACGGAACCAGTCCCAGAACCGGAACCAGCCGAACAACCAACACCAGACCCCGTGTCAGCACTGAATCCAGTACTTGCAACCTCAACACCAGAGGGCCCCACCGAACCTGAACTGGCAGCAGCCGATAACCCGACCCAAGAGGCTCAGCCGGAGCCTGAATCCCAACATAGTGCACCAGCGGAGAGCGGTTCACAGTCAACAGAAACAGCTCCATCCCCTATATCGCTTCCAGAGGGACCAAGCCTAGGTCCACAATCCCATGAGGAACTGATGTCTCCAGCATCAAGGGAACAGTTCCAGACCGAACAGGAAGCAGATGAAAGCCTCCAGAGAGCTTGGACGGCGGCACGGAGCAACCCACCGCCTCTCAGCTCTTCTAATCGATCCAGGTTTGTTGTAGAAAGAGGACTTTTATACAAGGAAACTCTTTCTGGTGGACACCAGGAAGACTGGCATCCTCAGAGACAGTTGGTAGTTCCAACTAAATACCGGGCCAAGCTCTTGAGCTTAGCCCATGATCACCCTAGTGGCCATGCTGGGGTGAACAGGACCAAAGACCGTTTGGGGGGGTCATTCCACTGGGAGGGAATGGGCAAGGATGTTTCTACCTATGTCCAGTCTTGTGAGGTGTGCCAAAGAGTGGGAAAACCCCAAGACCAGGTCAAAGCCCCTCTCCAGCCACTCCCCATCATTGAAGTTCCATTTCAGCGAGTAGCTGTGGATATTCTGGGTCCTTTTCCGAAAAAGACACCCAGAGGAAAGCAGTACATACTGACTTTCATGGATTTTGCCACCCGATGGCCGGAAGCAGTAGCTCTAAGCAACACCAGGGCTAAAAGTGTGTGTCAGGCACTAGCAGACATTTTTGCCAGGGTAGGTTGGCCCTCCGACATCCTCACAGATGCAGGGACTAATTTCCTGGCAGGAACTATGAAAAACCTTTGGGAAGCTCATGGGGTAAATCACTTGGTTGCCACTCCTTACCACCATCAAACAAATGGCATGGTGGAGAAGTTTAATGGAACTTTGGGGGCCATGATACGTAAATTCGTAAATGAGCACTCCAATGATTGGGACCTAGTATTGCAGCAGTTGCTCTTTGCCTACAGAGCTGTACCGCATCCCAGTTTAGGGTTTTCCCCATTTGAACTTGTATATGGCCGTGAGGTTAAGGGGCCATTGCAGTTGGTGAAGCAGCAATGGGAGGGATTTACACCTTCTCCAGGAACTAACATTCTGGACTTTGTAACCAACCTACAAAACACCCTCCGAACCTCTTTAGCCCTTGCTAGAGAAAACTTACAGGATGCTCAAAAAGAGCAAAAAGCCTGGTATGATAAACATGCCAGAGAGCGTTCCTTCAAAGTAGGAGACCAGGTCATGGTCTTAAGGGCGCTCCAGGCCCATAAAATGGAAAGCATCGTGGGAAGGGCCATTCACGGTCCAGGAGCGCCTGGGAGCTGTTAATTATCTCATAGCATTCCCCACCTCCAACCGGAAGTCTAAGGTGTACCATATTAATTCTCTAAAGCCCTTTTATTCCAGAGAATTAAAGGTTTGTCAGTTTACAGCCCAGGGAGGAGACGACGCTGAGTGGCCTGAAGGTGTTTACTACGAAGGGAAATGTGCTGGTGGTGTGGAAGAGGTGAACCTCTCCATGACCCTTGGGCGTATGCAGCGACAGCAGATCCAGGAGCTGTGCACTAGCTACGCGCCAACGTTCTCAGCCACCCCAGGACTGACTGAACGGGCATATCACTCCATTGACACAGGTAATGCTCACCCAATTAGGGTCCAACCTTACCGGGTGTCTCCTCAAGCTAAAACTGCTATAGAACGGGAGATCCAGGATATGTTACAGATGGGTGTAATCCGCCCCTCTGAAAGTGCATGGGCAGCTCCAGTGGTTCTAGTTCCCAAACCAGATGGGGAAATACGTTTTTGCGTGGACTACCGTAAGCTAAATGCTGTAACTCGCCCAGACAACTATCCAATGCCACGCACAGATGAACTATTAGAGAAACTGGGACGGGCCCAGTTCATTTCTACCTTGGACTTAACCAAGGGGTACTGGCAGGTACCGCTAGATGAATCTGCCAAGGAAAGGTCAGCCTTCATCACACATCTCGGGCTGTATGAATTTAATGTACTCCCTTTCGGGCTGCAAAATGCACCCGCCACTTTCCAAAGACTTGTAGATGGTCTCCTAGCGGGATTAGGAGAATATGCAGTCGCCTACCTTGACGACGTGGCCATATTTTTGGATTCCTGGGCAGACCACCTGGAACATCTACAAAAAGTCCTTGAGCGCATAAGGGAGGCAGGACTAACTGTTAAGGCTAAGAAGTGTCAAATAGGCCTAAACAGAGTGACTTACCTTGGACACCAGGTGGGTCAAGGAACTATCAGCCCCCTACAGGCCAAAGTGGATGCTATCCAAAAGTGGCCTGTCCCAAAGTCAAAGAAACAGGTTCAATCCTTCTTAGGCTTGGCCGGTTATTACAGACGATTTGTACCGCACTACAGCCAAATCGCTGCCCCACTGACAGACCTAACCAAAAAGAAACAGCCAAATGCTGTTCAGTGGACTGGAAAGTGTCAGAAGGCCTTTAACAAGCTTAAAGCGACACTCATGTCTGACCCTGTACTAAGGGCCCCAGACTTTGACAAACCGTTCCTAGTAACCACAGATGCATCTGAGCGTGGTGTGGGAGCAGTTTTAATGCAGAAAGGACCTGATCAAGAATTCCACCCTGTAGTGTTTCTCAGCAAAAAACTGTCTGAGAGGGAAAGCAACTGGTCAGTCACTGAAAAAGAATGTTATGCCATTGTCTACGCTCTGGAAAAGCTACGCCCATATGTTTGGGGACGGCGTTTCCACCTGCAAACCGACCATGCTGCACTAAAGTGGCTTCACACCGTCAAAGAAACTAACAAAAAACTTCTTCGGTGGAGTTTAGCTCTCCAAGATTTTGATTTCGACATCCAACACATCTCAGGAGCTTCTAACAAAGTGGCTGATGCACTCTCCCGTGAAAGTTTCCCAGAATCAACTGGTTAAAATCGTCCTTGAGATGTGGAAAATATTGTTAGTCTTTATGTACTTGGTAGTATATTTAGAGATGCATGTGTCTTATTAACTCTGTTTTCCTAGAGCTCCAGGAAGAAATCCCAGCCAGTGTTTCACCCTAGCTGAGATTTGGGGGGCGTGTCATAAATATAAAGGGAAGGGTAAACCCCTTTGAAATCCCTCCTGGCCAGGGGAAAGCTCCTCTCACCTGTAAAGGGTTAAGAAGCTAAAGGTAACCTCGCTGGCACCTGACCAAAATGACCAATGAGGAGACAAGATATTTTCAAAAGCTGGGAGGAGGGAGAGGAACAAAGGGTCTGTGTCTGTCTGTATGCTGCTCTTGCCAGAGACAGAACAGGAATGGAGTCTTAGAACTTTTAGTAAGTAATCTAGCTAGGTATGTGTTAGATTATGATTTCTTTAAATGGCTGAGAAAAGCATTGTGCTGAATAGAATAACTATTTCTGTCTGTGTATCTTTTTGTAACTTAAGGTTTTGCCTAGAGGGGTTCTCTATGTTTTTGAATCTAATTACCCTGTAAGATATCTACCATCCTGATTTTACAGGGGGGATTTCTTTATTTCTATTTACTTCTATTTTTTATTAAAAGTCTTCTTGTAAAAACTGAATGCTTTTTCATTGTTCTCAGATCCAAGGGTTTGGGTCCGTGGTCACCTATGCAAATTGGTGAGGCTTTTTATCCAACATTTCCCAGGGAAGGGGGGGTGCAAGTGTTGGGAGGATTGTTCATTGTTCTTAAGATCCAAGGGTCTGGGTCTGTAGTCACCTAGGCAAATTGGTGAGGCTTTTTACCAAACCTTGTCCAGGAAGTGGGGTGCAAGGTTTTGGGAAGTATTTTGGGGGGAAAGACGCGTCCAAACAGCTCTTCCCCAGTAACCAGTATTAGTTTGGTGGTGGTAGCGGCCATTCCAAGGATAACGGGTGTAATATTTTGTACCTTGGGGAAGTTTTGACCTAAGCTGGTAAAGATAAGCTTAGGGTTTTTTTTCATGCAGATCCCCACATCTGTACCCTAGAGTTCAGAGTGGGGGAGGAACCTTGACAGGGGTCATGATGTAACAAGCCCTTATTTCCATTTTCATTGGAAATAATGGCTTATAGTCACAACCAAGCAATGATATGTCTGCGCTGAGATCCCAGGGCATGTGTGAAATAATCCATGTCAGTGGTCCTTATGTGATCATCAAAGCAAGGTTACATAAAGGGACCTGAGCAATTATATTTCTACCCCTTCAATTTTCTATCCAATAAATTTACGGATATTAAACTATTTCATAGTAAAGAGTCATTTCTATTCAGAACTCTACTGCTTCTGACAATAAAACCTTGACATCTGAATTTTATTAGCCTACCGAGAACATCTGTTTCTAATCTAAACTAGAAAACGAAGACTTGATCCACAACATTAACATAACACAATTAGTTTTGTCTATTGCTCACAAAATAGGCATTATATATTTTCCAGACTAACTAAATATGTAAAATTAAGTTTATCAGATTATCATAAAATAAACTGATTGTTATAGTACCATGATGTAGTTGAGTTATCTGGAAATAGCATACAGCAGTGTACATGGAAGTGTCACGTATCATATATGGAAATTACCTGTTAGTAGTTTAGCTCGAACATTAACATTCAAAATATGTTTATACTGGTTCACAGAGGCATTTTTATAACTTTGAAATGGATTAAAAATAGAGAAAACTTTCTTATTTTGGAGATTGAGGAAGTTTACCAACGGGACTCTTGATCTCAAATTATAATTATAACACTTATAAGATGATTATGAGGGCACTAATGATGATTGGATTTGATTAAAATGTTAGCAATTTTCATTAGTTAATATCATGTGTTATCATCATTAGTATTAATTATTTTATGGTGCTTTTTTATGTATAATTTAAATTCTAACACTAATAGACTCAGGTCTTTAAGAATACTTTAGCTTATTACTTCCACATAGCCAAACTCTGAATATTGGGAGTGATCCCATGGCCAGTTCTGTATGGTGTATGGACTGTTTTCACAACCGCTCTGCTGAAGACCCCACAGCCCTGCCTACCTCAATTTTATTATTATTATTTATTTGTATGACCATAGCACCTAGGAGCTGTAGTCAGGGAGCAGGCACTGTGCAAACACAAAACAAAAAGACTTACCATCATTGGCCTGCTCAGACAGAAGATCATTCTCTCTCTTCAGTGTCTCTCTGACTTAAGTCAACAACAGAAACTATGACCCTCACAAAGGAATATCAGGAGAAGGGCCACTTCCCCTGATCTCACACCTCATTGAGAAAGCTTCTACATCATAAACAGCCATGGCTGGACAAAATTCTGGACACCATAACCAGGAAAAGGATAGGGTTAGGTGGCTACACAGCATCTCTACAGCCATGGGTCTGCCTCACTAGTAGCACTCACAGGTACTGGGCATAGGTGGACCCACAGAGCACTGGCCAGAATATTTGCTTGCAGAGAAGTAGGGTCAGTATTTGACAGTCACTCTTTATCACAAACATTGGTAGCACCAGCCCAGTAAAGAATAATCACACAATTCAAAGATGCTGTAATGCAGAGATAAATATGAGATGTCTGTTGGTACAAATAAATTATAAAATGGCCAGGTCTATTGTTGCCCAAGGTGACAATGCACATTCATGTATATTTTTTGTGCAGATATAGTTTGTTGAACTGATAATAGGGTGATCTTTTAGACTTGGCATCTTCCAAATCTTGAATGCAGATTTAGATGCAGCAAGAGATGAGCAGTTTATGATGATGGTGCCAAATGAACTTATTTACTTTGTTAACAATGGGCAGTCTGTTTTTTCTTTAAATGAGAATTTTGGCATCCATAATAGTGCTTATCCACAAAAAATATTACTGACCTGCCATGAAGACAATGTGCCTTTTTTATATGCCATTTTACATTTGATTCTACATATACATTGTATTTGGTTTTGTACATCATAGCCATAATTTTGTAAAACTTTACTGTAAACGGGAGATAAGAATATTGTACTTACTAAATTCTTTTACATTTTTGTATGGAGATTTGTATTTGGTGAAGTAAAAGAACAAGATGCATGATACAAATCAACTGTGACATTTGTTGATGCCTGTGGCTACATCTGCCCTAGCAACTGTATACATGTGCATGAGCATGGTTGTTCCACAACCCCCCTTATTGTTCAGATCTAAACCCACAAATATATCCGAAGACGAGCAGAGGGACAGTAAGCTGGCATGCTTGAGGGGTGTAAGTACGTGCCCCGTATGCATGACAGTGTGTAGTGCAGAAAGGGTAACAGGAGTATACCAGGTCTTGTATTTTAATAGTCATCAACTCCAATTCTCAGAACCCTTTTCTGTCCTACCCTTACCTAACCTATAAAGGTCCCTGTCCTCCGCATTTTCACTGATAGTAGTAAGCTGCATTACCATATCAGAACAACTTTCCACTGCACTCTTTACAGATAAATACAGGTGAACATGGATCCCTGCTCCAAGAGCAGCCATCAGACTCACTGACCACAGTTAAGTGTTGCTCAATGTGTGGTTGGAGTACACCATCCTCCACAACTTCTCTGAGAGCAGCCTATCAACCGTGCACCCTATGACTGTTCTGCAGCTACTGTGTTTGTAATTGAATTCCCTTTCTCCAGGGTTAATTCTGTTGGGGTATGGTTTCATGAGCCAAGTTAGGAGCAGATATACAGTGGGCACAGATGCCATAGAGAATCATATTGTTCCTGGGGAACAAAGTCCCTTCTTCCTTGCCAGATGGTAGCTAGCCCTCTGAAGCTACCTATAGGACCCAACCTATTTCTGACAGGCTCTACAAGGGGGGAATTAGGCAATTCAGATTCCATGGAAGTAGATAACTGCCTCTCAGTTACTTGGTGAGTTTATTAAGCAGGGAAGCACCTGGGTATGATAAAAAGTTAACACCCTCAGTAAGAGATGGATTCCTGAGCAGAAAGGAAGATCCAGAAGACAGATGCTCTTGGGGAGCCTAAACTAGGCAAAAGCTCAGCAGGCAGGGAGGCCTGGGAGAGATGCTGAAGAGGCAGTGGAAAGGCTGAAAAGCTCTGCAGGAGGCAGAGAAGCCTGAGAACTTACAGCAGAAGGAGCTACTAAAACCTAGAAAATTTTGTTTTGGGACTTCCAAGCGTTTTCTGGGCTCTGCGGAGAGAGCCTTTAAACCATTGCACAGAAGCTATTTTCAGAAGGCTTTATTAGAGGGAGATTTTTTTTTCTAAAAGCTATGCTCTAGGAATTATTTTGGGGAAACTTTATGGCCTATGTTATACAGGAGCTAAGACTAGATGATCATAATGGTTCCTTCTGGCCTTGCAATCTATGAATCTGTGAACAGTGGCAATGTGGATGTGGATATTTGCATGTACAAAATGGGATACCCTGGTCCAGCACAGAATACGTAGACACTCAGGATGGGTATTGGGAACATGTGCAAGCTTATACATAGTCAGGTAACCGAGTATGTGCACCAGTGTAGACATAGCCTTAGTATAAAGAGTAGGCAGCTGACATTAATGGTATAGTCTCTATGAATATTGAATCTCAAAGGAGTTTTATTTTATCTTCTGTTATCTCTTGAGGATTATGTCAATCCAAACCACATTCATGACACATCCTTGCAAATGTGCCATTCCTAGTATTAATTGTATTCATATATCATTAAACTTATTGTACCTAGTGAATGCTATGAGAATTATTTTGTGTTATGGTGGATTTGTTTTGGTTTGATACCCTGGATATTGAATGTAAAACTCTGCATCTCAGCCTAAAGGATGCTTATGTAGTAATTAGTGTTAAGATGCACCATCATTCTAAACTTCTATTTTTATTCTCCTCCAATATAACTGCTCATGGCAAATATATCTCCATCTATCTTAGTTCAAATTGTTTAAATGGACTCACTTCAGCATCATTCATGCACCTTTTTGTGTCATCTTTCCACAGGTTCTCTAGCTAATATGTTTAGTGGAAGAAATATTTGGGGAAACGTCTATTTTTAATCTTATATAGAGAAATATTGGTCTTTAAACACACACACATTATATTACACCTGTTGATTTTTCCTCTAGTAGAAACATTAATAGAAGAAGTAATCATCCTCCAAGGTTCAATTCTTGTGAATATATAGTAAAATAGTTTGTGAATTCTTAGGAAAATCTACATTCTTTTACCAATAATTAATTTCACTCAAAAGAGCTACCATCAGAAATGTATTGCCTGCAGAGACTTTTTGCAGACCATGTTTATCACTTTCCTTGTAACTTCACAAATACACAGATAATTACTTCAGCAGACAGTAAGCAATTATGAACTGTACCATTGATTGCATTTTTTTCTGCAATACTACAATGACAGACCTCTGGGACAGAAGTTCAGTTAGCAACCTGGTAGTAATTGTCACAGGGGCTAATCTATTATAATAAAATAGTGCCTCCTTATAGCTGTGGAAAATGGGGAAAATGTCTGTGTTTGCTTCATGAAAATTGTGTGCAGAATTTGTGTGTGTGTGTGTGTGAGAGAGAGAGAGACAGAGAGAGAAAGAAAGAGAGAGAGAGAGTGAAATGTCACTAATTTAAGTAAATAAGAAAAATCAGTGCTAGGGCATTGTGGGGATACACAGCACCAAATTTCCAGTAGTTCAGGGTCCTTTTTTTCAGCAATTCTAAATGGTTAGGCTCGCTCTCAAAACAAGCAGCTGGAGCTGACTCCCCAGTTTCATTCCCCACACTCATTCTCTCTGCACAGTGTGGAGCTCTGTTGCAGGCAAGAACAGAGCTCTGTTGTAATTAAGTAATAGAAACCAAAATGAGAATTGGTATCTTCCATTCTCTCATGCAAAGGCTATTGCTAAGTACACAGGAACAGTCAGACAGAACAGTTCAGCTACTACTAGCGAACTAGCGAAAACGTAAGATTTCTCTTAAAAGAGAACAGAGAATTTTATTTTTTCCCAGGTTCCCTTATACAAGTCTGAGTGGCTACCTGAAATAACAGACTCCTTTTCCATTTAAAAATCTCTTTCCTTGCTGCTAGAACTAAAAGAGTAATAAAATAAAAGAAACATATACACTGGAGCATTACCCTAGAAACACTACAGACAAAAGCATTAAGAAAACCAGCCAAACCACAGCAAAGCTACATACAAATGTATATGCAGTAAACCAGTTCTCTTTCACCATAACACATTTGTACACAGTAAATGTGTACTGATCAATCTGTAATATTGTAACTTATCACTACAGCTTGGTATAATGATGCAATTGCTAAGAACTCTAATTTAAAGGAAGAGGAGTCCTGTAGGTACTATATCTTTAGTAAATGTAGATCCATCACAGCTGAAATAGCATTGCTTTTGCAAGTCAGGACTAATATCCATTGGCATGTTGATGCATAGAAGCTTGTACTTCACCTCCCTTTATTATGTTTGGCTAGAAACAGTGCTATTAATCCCTTCCTTTCATTAGCACTGTCATCACTGACTTATATAAAAGAAAAACATTTCATCCTGTCTGGCAGCAACTACACTGCCTAAAAGCAATGCTATTTTCAATCGCAAAAGACAATGATTAAACAGTTTTCAGCCTGCTTTCAGCCCAGTTTAACTACTAAAAGAAAATTGATATGTTAAGTTTACAGGGTGGTAACAGGATCTGCTGGCTAGGGAGTTGGTCTGGGAGTCAGGTGCTCAGGATTCCTTTCCTGCCTATCATACTAATCATCATTTTCAAATTAATTTCATGGAGATTTGTGGTCATGACAGATGGGTGGCCACGACAAACCTGAGCAACATTGCAACATTGTGTTCTACACTTCACAGATCAAATTCAAACTTGACCTGGCTGCCCCTCTGTCATGACAGAGGCAGCCAGAGCAAACCTTAGTGGCACTGCAGGTGATAACATGATTAAACTGGGATTCAGGAATTTTTTCCTCATGAATGGGAATCTCCCTGACATGCAATAAAACATGATCAGTCTGCTGCCTATTTCTTTGGTAACATGCCTCACATTATGAAAGACAGAGATTTTCCAGGACTCATTTAACAACAAAAAACCATCGCAATATTCTGCAGCTATAAATCTGCATCTTTAATATTCTTAAAGCGTATTAAATGAGGTTATAGTCATAAATAAAGTTCAAATGCCTATTGTGTCCCTCCTACTTATTTTCTCTTGCCTCTTATTGCTTTCTGCTTCAACTATAAATTTCCCCAACTATTAGAACATTGTGGGTATTACGATAATCCAAATAGTTATAACAAAAATGAAAGATATCATGGACCAGATTTTTAGGTGGCATGAATAGGAGTTGTTCAATTGCAATTAATGGAGCTATGCCAATTTACACTGGCTGAAAATATAACCCATAATGCTGTGTAGCATAATAAGGAGACTAGCAATTGTTTGTTATTATTGATCTTTAGGATATGTCTACACATAAAACCCTACAGCGGCACAGATGTTCCAGTGCAGCTGCTCCACTGTAGTGCTTCAGTATAGACACCATTTATACCAACTGAAGGGATACTTCCATCAGGCCATGTCTACACTACGAAAGTACTCCGATGTTACTGAAGTCAATTTTTGGAAACAGATTGTATAAAGTCGAGTGCATGCGTTCAAACTAAGCACATTAACTCAGCTGTGTGCATCCACAGTACTGTGGCAAGTGTGACATTCCAAGCAGTGCACTGTGGGTAGCTATCCCACTGTTCCTGCAGTCCCTGCTGCCCATTGGAATTCTGGGCTGAGCTCCCAATGCCTGATGGGGCCAAAAATTTGTCGCGGGTGGTTATGGGTAAATGTCATCAGTCAACCCTCCCTCCGTCCGTGAAAGCAACAGCAGACAATCATTTCGTGCCCTTTTCCCTGGATTGCCCGAGCAGACGCCATAGCACAGCAAGCATGGAGCCCGTTCAGCTCACCACAGCAGTTATGACCATTGCAAACACCTCGCGCATTACCGTGCAGTTTATGCAGAACATCACCTGAAAAACCAGGGAAGGACGTGACGGCAGTGTGGTGATGAGGACATGAACACAGATTTCTCTAAAACCATGGTCCCCAGCAATTTGGAGATCATGGTGTTACTGGAGCAGGCTCATGCCATGGAATGCTGATTCTGGGCTCAGGAAACAAACACAGAGTGGTGGGACTTCATAGTGTTGCAGGTTTGGGATGATTCCCAGTGGCTCTGAAAATTTCGCATGCATAAGGGTACTTTCATGGAACTTTGTGACTTGCTTTCCCCTGCTAATGTGAAAGAATACCAAGATGAGAGCAGCCCTCACAGTTCACAAGTGAGTGGCAATAGCCCTGTGGACGCTTGCAACACCAGACAGCTACCGGTCAGTCGGTAATCAATTTGGAGTGGGCAAATCTACTCTGGGGGATGCTGTGACGCAAGTAGCCAATGCAATCATTGAGTTGCTGCTATCAAAGGTAGTGACTCTGGGAAATGTGCAGGTCATACTAGATGGCTTTGCTTTAATGGGATTCCCTAACAGTGGTGGTGGTATAGACGGAACGCATATCCCTATCTTGGAACCGGACCACCAGGGCAGCCAGTACATAAACCGCAAGGGGTACTTTTCAATGGTGCTGCAAGTACTGGTGGATCACAAGGGACTTTTCACCAACATCAACATGGGATGGCCGGGAAAGGTTCATGACGCTCACATCTTCAGGGACTCTGGGCTGTTTAAATGGCTGCAGGAAGGGATTTATTTCCCAGACCAAAAAATAACTTTTGGGGATGTTGAAATGCCTATAGTTATCCTTGGGGACCCAGCCTACCCCTTAATATCCTTGCTCATGAAGCCGTACACAGGCACCCTGAACAGTAGTAAGGAGCTGTTCGACTATAGGTTGAGCAAGTGCAAAATGGTGGTAGAGTGTGCATTTGGATATTTAAAGGGTCGCTGATGCAGTTTACTGACTCTCTCAGACCTCAGAGAAACCAATATTCACATTGTTATTGCTGCTTGCTGTGTGCTCCACAATCTCTGTGAGAGTAAGCGGGAGACATTTATGGCAGGGTGGGAGGTTGAGGCAAATCGTGTGGCCGCCAAATACGCACAGCCAGACACCAGGGCAGTTAGAAGAGCACAGCAGGAAGAGCTGTGCATCAAATAAGCTTTGAAAAACAGTTCCATGACTGGCCAGGGTGTGACACTTCTGTTTGTTTCTCCTTGTGAAAACCTGCCCCCTTGGTTGACTCTAAATTCCCTGTAAGCCACCTGCCCTGCCCACTTCGATCACAGCTTGCTCACAAAGGAAATAAGGTCACCATTGTTTAAAAAACATGTATTCTTTATTAATTGATTATAAAAATAGGGAGATAACTCACTAGGTAGCCCGGGTGGGGTGTGGGAGGAGGGTAGGAGGGAAGGAAAAGGCCACTTTAAAACTTGTTGAATGACAGCCTTCTGTTGCTTGGGCTGTCCACTGGGGTGGAGTGGTTGGGTGCCCGGAGCATCCCCCGTGTTCTTGGGCATCTGGGTGAGGAGGCTATGGAACTTGGGGAGGAGGGAGGGCAGTTAAACAGGGGCTACAGTGGCCATTCATGAACCTCCACCAGACACCGGAGCATGTCCGTTTCATCCCGCAGTAGCCCCAGCCTTGCCTCATGCCTCCTCTGATCTTCCTGCTGTCACCTCTCCTCATGTTCATCAGCTACTGTACTCTGCTATTGTGTCCCTCCGCACATTCTGCTGAGCTCTGTCAGTGCCGGATGACAGCATGAGCTCAGAGAACATTTCATCGTGCATGCGGTTTTTTTGCCACTTTATCTGAGATAGCCTTTGGGACGGAGGAGGTAGGCTTGAAACATTTGCAGCTGCTGGAGGAAAAAAAAGGGAGTGAAATATTTAAAAAGATACATTTTACAGAACAATGGCTATACTCTTTCATGGTGAACAACACTATTCACATTACATAGCACATGTGATTTTGGTACAAGGTTGCATTTTGCACCTTATATTGAATGCCTGTGGCTTTGGTGTTAGAGATCACACACTCAGTGCCGGGCAACAGAATTCAGCTTGCAGGCGGCCATGCTAAGCCAGAGTCTTTCGGCTTCTGCAACCTTCATAACAGCAGCTCCCTCTTCTCCCATACCAAGCAAAGCACATTGAGTTGGCCATTTAGTGCTGCTGTTTTCCCATTAACGTGCAGCAGCAGAAACCAAACTACCCCCCCCCCGACATCCAATTCTCTGGGATGCTTGCTTTACCCCTCACCCCACCGTGCGGCTGGTATCAGGGAAGATCCCTGCTAGCCAAACGCGAACAGCTCAGCACCAATGCCCCACCCACCACCACCACCACGTGCCTAACTGTGGGGAGGATTTCTTTTCAGCCACAGGCAAACAGCCAGTAGGAATGGCCGCCTCTGAATGTCCCCTTAATTAAATTCCCCTATTTCAACCAGAGTAACAGCCATGTTAGTCTATATTCGCAAAAACAAAAGGAGTACTTGTGGCACCTTAGAGACTAACCAATTTATTTAAGCATAAGCTTTCGTAAGCTACAGCATCCGATGAAGTGAGCTATAGCTCACGAAAGCTTATGCTCAAATAAATTGGTTAGTTTCTAAGGTGCCACAAGTACTGCTTTTCTTATTTCAACCAGGTTACCATGAACGATATCACTCTCCTGAGGATAACTCACAGAGATAAAGAACAGATGTTGCTTAAATGCCAGCAAACACCGGGACCATATGCTGCCAGGCTTTGTCATGAAATGATACCAGATTACTTGCTACTAGCATGGCATGATAAAGTGCCATAACATGGAGGACAGAATAAGGCTGCTCTCCCCAGAAACCTTCTGCAAAGGCTTTTAGAGTACCTCCAGGAGAGCTTCATGGAGATGTCTCTGGAGGATTTCCGCTCCATCCCCAGACACATTAACAGACTTTTCCACTAGCTGTACTGGCCACAAATGCATCCCAAGTCCTCAGGGCTATTTAATCATTAACAAACACTTGCTTTTATAACATGTATTATATTTTAAAAGGTGCATTCACCAGAGGTCCCTTCTCTGGCTTTGTTGGGTTAGGAGGGTATTTCAGTCAGGGTGATAAAAAGATCCTGGCTGTAGGGGAGAATGGTGTGCTGTGTGCTCTCTTCAAGCTCGTCCTCCTCATCATCATCTTCCCTGTCTGTGAAATCCTCAGGCATGGTGGTGAGTGCCCCATCATTGGAGTCCACGAACAGGGCTGGGGTAGTGGTGGTGCCCCCCTCCCCCCCCACACACACACAAAAATTGCATGCAGCTCAGGATAGAAGCGGCATGTCTGGGGCTCTGTCCCGGAGCGTCCATTTGATTCTTTGGTTTTCTGGTATGCTTGTCTGAGCTCCTTACGTTTCACGCGGCACTGTGTTGCGTCCCTGCTGTAGCCTCTGTCCCTCATGGCCTCGGAGATTTTTTTGAAATGTTTTGGCATTTCGTCTTTTGGAACGTAGTTCTGATAGCATGGATTCCTCTCCCCATACAGCGATCAGATCCAGTACCTCCCGTTTGGTCCAGGCTGGAGCTCTTTTTCGATTCTGGGACTGCATGGTCACCTGTGCTGATGAGCTCGCCTGGCCAAACAGGAAATGAGATTCAAAAGTTCCCAGGGCTTTTCCTGTACACCTGGCCAGTGCATCCGAGTTCAGAGTGTTGTCCATAGTGGTCACAATGGTGCACTGTGGGAAAGCTACCGGAGGCCAATACCTTCGAATTGCTTCGATACTAACCCTAATTTGAAACAGCGATGTCGATTTCAGCGCTAATCCCCTCATTGGAGAGGAGTACAGAAATCGGTTTTAAGAGCCCTTTATGTCAAAAAAATGGCTTTGTTGTGGGTACTGGTACAGGGTTAATTCGATTTAATGCTGCTAAATCTGACATAAACTTATTGTGTAGACCAGGCCTCAGGGTAGTTAATCCACCTCCCCAAGAGGCTGTAGCTAGATGGAAGAATTCAAGCTAGCTTGGTCTACACTGGGAGTTGGAGTAGTTTATCTATGTCTCTTAGACATGTGGGTTTTTCATACCACTGAGAGGCGTAGCAATATCGAAGTAAATTTCTAGTGTAGAGCATCCCTTAGTTTAACATCCTCATCTCTTTGGATGACTACTCATCTGTGTTGAGTATTGCATAAGGACTTTGCTTTCCAAATGAGTGCTGTCAACAGGTTACATCCAGACTCTTTCTGTATCCAATAAAAATAGTGTCCAGCTTTTGTGGATATATAATACACCTAGAATGTAAGGGGTGCCACTGCAATATTACCATCAGCTTGCTTGTTCCTGTTGTGAAAGCATTTAATATCTCTGCAATACTCTTTATGACGTGCAAGGGCAACAGTGGGTACACATAAGGTTTCTGGTAACTAGTACATTTAGAAACTGTACCACTGTATTAAATTGCACTTTACCATTATGGTATCTTTGTGTATAGCTGTGGGAAAATGAAAGTAATTAACTGTGTAATGCATCAATGTCTCTGGAAAGTGGGTGAGACATCTAGAGATGCTTTGACTGATGCTCACGAGGTCCTCTGACATTCCTCCAAGATGGCCTCCTACTTATCACAGGAAATGCAGACCGAAACAGCATGACCTCTCCTGGAGATATGTTCCTGTTCTTTAATTATAGTTCACAGTGGATATATTGGACAAACAACTGGATATATTGTTACTCAATCAAACTATATGTATTACTCCTTGACTCAAAACACTTTATATCTTTTATCTGTGACTCTTACTCCAAATTTTCAGCATAACTGAATAAGAAAAGAAAATGTTACCTCAGAATCAGATTGGGATTTGTGTGAGAGTTGATCTAGTAAATAATTTCCCATTGGGGGAAAGCATTTGTTTGTGTATGCATACTGTACAATTTGGAAACGAAGAGATTGAAAAGTTGCAATTGGATGTGCAAATAAATACACTGATAAAATGGGATAGTGATTTATGCTACCTAAGAATCTGGGCAATTATCTCTATATACATCACCTTGCCGCCTCTTTTGTCATTTTCACCCACTGCTCTATGTACCTTCTTCCATGACATCCCATATTTCTGGAATTACCATTCTTTTCCTCTCCACCATCAATAAATTACTAACGCTAATCTCTTCAATGGAACATATTAAGTTTTCCTGGGCTTATTCTACTATAGGTATGTTCCATCCTGTTTGTTTTGTTCTGTTCTCCCTTTTCCATTAGAGTACAGGCCTGCTATTTGTGTGATACTGTCATAATTCTCTGGAATCATGTACACTTTTGAAACACTATAAAAGATTAATAACAATATGTGCCATAGACCAAGGTCAACCTCTCTGATTGTTTGAAGGTTTAATGTTCTCACTCTTTAGTTTTATTTCTTACTATGCCTCTTTTGTCTTTCAATCAATCAATCACATATCATGTTAAGTACAGTATATTAATGTCTCTATTCATCTGATTAAACTAAAGATTTGGGTGGCTGCCAACTATGAGAATACGACACAATTTACTAACTGAGACATCCTCCTCTGTGAGCAAGGAGATAAATCACAATCCTAGACAAGCTGAACATCCAGTATGGACGTGAAACTTTTTTTAAAGTTTCACCATGGATGGCATAGTCTCCTAATGCTAAAATCTGCTATTATGACACTATGAATGTATTATGATGACAAATATAACTAATCTTCAATGTCTCATTTCAGATGTGCTGCTGATAATTGTTCTTCATTTGTTTATAGTATAATAGCATTCCCCCCCACATTTTAGTTTAAAGCAAAAGCTATGTGAAACCAGCAATGTTGCAAACTACTAATTGGTCATCACTTCCCACAATATAGCACAGGATTAAGTGCAGAGTCAGCATAGGAAAGATGTATCATGCTACTATGACTCAGGTCTAATCTGACCACTTGCAGCACCCAGAGTTGCTGAAAGGTAAGAAGGGTTTCTTTGCAGATATTATGATGGAAACAAAGTCTCATGCAGCTGAGTTGTTTAGAGCTTGGTGAATTCTCTGTCTTGGCTGCTAACTTGAGTTTCTGGTTGTGAAGAGTTTTCCTTTTACTGCCTCAATCTGCCTGTCTAGTTCCAATAAGGTCCACACAAAGCCATTAAAATCAGTTATTTTCAGCAACATCCTAGATATGTGGATGGTTTTTAGTCTCTGGAATGGGTGTGGTCCTCTCACACGTCAAGCACAACTCCCCCACTTTGGGTCTACAATATAACGCTATAATTTGAGCACACAAGCGATATTTCCATTACGCAGTCAAAAAGTACTTAGTAAGGGATCTGGTTTAAACCAAATTTACACTAATGTGGAAAATTTTTGTTGCCGTATGCCTTCCAGGCAACTGAGTGATAATGGCAAGTATCCAGATTATGATAAAGATTTTGGGCTGCAGAAATGGGAGGAGAGCCTTATATGTGGCTATAAATTGCCCTCTCCTACCTTGCCTTGCTCAGAGCTGGAGCATTGTCTGCATAATACCCAATGATAATTGGGCTATTTTATCTTAAATGGCATGGCAGGTTGACTCTTTGGGGGGCCCTGTCTCCTGTCCTCAGACAAGTCATTAAAAATTATCTGTTACTCAGGATAATATTGCCGTGTGAACTATAAAAGCCTGTGAGGCTGCCTGCTGAGAGATGTATCACTTCCATGCTGCTACAAGTGCTAGAACTGACTATTTATAAATGTTGTTTTACATTTAGTTTAGATGGTATTTGGATGCAGTTTCCTTAGGGCCTTGTCCTGTGAGTGCTGAGTAACCCTTGAGAGATACTGAGTGGTAGCAATACCCAAAGAAGCCCATGAGAATTGAGGGCATTCAGCATCTCCCAAGCATCACACAGCACCTTGCAGGACTGAGCCCTAAGTCAATTAAGTTCACCTAGGCTGGCTTTTCCTGAACAAAGTGGAAGAACATTTCCCCAAGGGACATGTCTGCTTTAGCTGAGTTTTCATTATTAACAAGCCTTGAGAACATTTTGTGACTTCTTCCACAAATGAATGAGTATAACTTGTGGCTGGTAAACAAGTAAGTGATCATGTTTTATTAAGACCTGATCCTGTGAGTTGCTAAGAGCTTCCTGCAAAGTCTTCTTCAGTGTGAGTTTTCAATGCTGAACTCCTCATACCTGCTCAGATCCCTGCAGAATATGGCTTTACATGTGGCCATTCGTGCCATTTAAAATTTTAATATTTTTTTTAAATCTGCAACATCTCACTAAAAATGATTTGCGTGTACAATATTTTATTACAGATTTAGATGATAGGATTCCCATTTTTTAAATGTGTTGATAATAATCTAACCAATTTACATTAGAATTATAGGCACAGGCCAAATTCAGACCCAATGTTGAGGGATTTTAATTGCAGTGTGGACATACTCTCAGTCTCTTGGTACTGCAGTTTCACTTTGAAAGCGCTATGGATTTAACATACAGGTCATGCATAACATACATAACATACAGGACTTAATATCTAGGCTGCCTCTGAAAATGCTAAAAAGCCAGTGTCAGTCTGAGAAAAAGCACCCACTTGTGCTGCCTGAGTCCCCACCTGGGCAGGCATTGCTCTGCTGTTACTAACAATCCGTCTTTTGCATGGATGTGGAAATCTCTACCACAATAAATCACTGCTTGCATGTTTAAATTTCTTTTCCCCACTTGAAATCCATCTCATTTCATACATAACTGGGGGGGGGGGGGGGGACAAAGAAAAAAGGGGATTCTTCCACCCCCAACTGAAGCTTAGCAGGCATAACATGTTCTGCAAAACGTAACATAATTAATTAGATTGGCCACAGCAAGGCAAATACCTTCCATCTTATATTGTAGTATCTCATTACCTCTTCTGACCCAAGTAGCTAGTCAAAGTCTCTGAGTACAAGGAGAATCAAAACCAGGGTATAGCTTCCTTCCACAATAGCACTACAATTTTCAGTGATCTTGTCCAGACCAAGAAGTCCCCTCCCTTTGCTTTTTCCAGAGTCTTATGCTGTACTTGTCCAGGCTGTTTGTCTCTGTCTGCTGTCTCCTGCTCTCTTATACACACACATCCTTATGCAAAACAGTGCCCAGCTAAATTCTCTCCACCCAATTCATTTGAATCCCTGAGTGGCCTTTAGCATGCCTTTGTCTTGGAAACAACTGTTTTCACAGTTTTTTTTCTTACATAGAGGGCAACTCTTACACTAATCAGTTTAAACCATCTTTTTAACCCAATACCCAACACCCCCCATCTCAATAACAAACTTGTCTTCCTGCTCCTCACACAGCTTTCCTGAGGCTGGTTCCTGCACTGTTTCATCCTGAGCCTGTCACACACCCCTCCCCCCACACACATTCCAGAAGCAATCCTAGGAATCTGGCCAGAGAAAGACATAGCTGTGCCCCAAATCAATATGCTGTATAGGGGTCAGATGAGCTCCACGTCTGCTCCTTCCTCTGCCCCCAGTCCCTGCTGCAGCTGCTCCTCTCCTTCTACCCCTTCTTCTTTCTCCAAGAGAACACATCTAACAAGAAAGCAGGGTCCGTGGACTGGACAGGGCTGAGCACCCAGGCAAACTCACAGTAGAGTGGGCATGTTTTCAGTGATGTGCTGATTTGCGGTCTTGTAATCCTTAGCCATCAAGTACATAGTCTTCAGGGTTTTTATTTTCTCTCTGTACTGAAATTCCATCTGGTGGATCCCCTCCACTGCTAGCTGCTTGGACAATTCCTCAGTGCTACTGATTCTGGTTACATCTCCCCAAATTATGGGGGTAACTGACATCAAGCCAAAAGCTTGGTGTCAACTTCTGGCCAGCTAGCAGCACTCAGAGAGAAGGATTTCTCAGATGGCACGTCTGTTCAAATACTTTGGAACTGCATCAAAAATACTATATGCAAAAATGAGGTCTAAAAACTAAGCCAGTGTAGAAAAAAGGAAGTGGTAGAGAGGGATTAGGTAAGAAAATATGCCCCAAGTAGAAGGCACTGAAGGATCATTAGCCTGGGTTTTATTAGCCTGCATCCTCACTGCAAAATAGGCAGGTTGCCAGCCCAGGCTGAAGTAAAACATCCGCTCAAGCCTAGAAGCATCTATGCTAGCCTAGGCTTAAAGCACCCTCAAGGCCAGGTGAGAGATTTTACTGTGCGGACAACAGGGGCTTAGAGGCATCAGCCAGGTTAGAGACTAGGCTAACTCTATAGTAAAGACATACCCTCAGTCCACAGAAAGCAAAATCAAGGTTTGAGTCCAAAAGGCATGGAGAGAATTATGTCTGATAATATCCCTCTTGTCTAGAAGAATCACTTTTGTTACTGACATACTATAAAGGGGCTCCACACATTGCAGGTGTAGCTGTGTGTGGCTGAGTCTGAGAATTTACCAAATCTGGCACCCCCTTCTGTTGGTTACTCAAACTGTAACCATTCTCTCTCTCTTTCTAACTTGAGGTGATCCATATTCATGAATTAACCTCCTCCCCTTTCAAAGTAACAAAAAGTCCCACCAAACAATTTGTCCATATATAATCTCAGACAGTCTCCTGTTCCAACTCCAGGTCTTGTGCCATTTTGGGAGTGGCTGGTAGGGGAACCTGGGCCTATCCACTACTCCAGGTTCCGGCCTAGGGACCTTGTGATTAGGAACCTCGATGTGAACAGTCTCAAATCCCATTGATGTTTCTGTGGGCTCACCTACCTCATCTGTCTTTTTGCTTGTCTCTGGGTTTACCATCAGAGATTCTCTGCTCCCCCTGTCTACTTCACCCCTCTCAGCCTCTTGCCAGACTCCCTAGGCCAGGACAAGGCCCCAGAGCTTTCTCTTCTCCTGGATCTTCTCCTTGTCTCTTACCAAATCCCTTTCCCTCTAAGGGGTGACTGTAGACCTCATCTCTGCAACTTATTTCTGAGGGCACATCATGGTTTTATACACCTATCCCAGCTTCTTCTCCAGCTGGGCTTCATCTACCATTAGGACCTATCAATGCCCAGTTTCCCTCCAGCTGCAGTACTGAAGGTTAATTGCCCCCCCCCCTTGTCCACATTAACAGCTTGTGTGGATGGACACCCCATCATGGATACATTAGTAACTCATTGGGATAGTGAAGATACAGCCTGGGGAGATGGTAGGGCAGAAGGGAGGGAGCTCTGAAGAAGAGGGGTCCTCACAGAGAGGCAGAGAAAAGGGAGGAGTGATCTGGGAACAAAGAGGGGGGGAAAGCATGAGAAATAAAAAGGAAAATTGCGAAATTACATAGAAAAGAAAAAAGATCCCAAAAGAGAAAGAAAAGAATGCACACAAAAAAGGGGCCGCAATGGAGAGAAAAGGGACAAAGACCAGGTGAGATGCAGCAAGGATGATAGGGAAATAGGAATGCAGGTGTAGATCCCTCACACTTAGGGGAGGCTCCTAACCTTAATGGCTGGGAATCACTGTAGTAGCTGAAAGAAACTGCTCACAAAACTGAACAGCCCAAGAATCAGGAACAGCTTTTTAAAATTCTCTAGGGGTAAACATTTATTACAGGATTTGTGCACACAACTCCTATTCAGATTCAATAGAAACAGCTCATATATGGCCAAGGGTAGAATACAATTCTTGCTCAGCAAACAAAGAATAAAAGGGTTAATGGGATTATTTCTGGCAGCCCTAATCAGATGGACATCAAACCTTCCCCCCCTCCCCATACACATGCTAGAGTACTTAGTATGTTTTACATTCATTTAGTTAAGTTACAATAATAAACATATTTTCCTTCAATTTATGTCTGCGTGAGGCCAATTTTTTTCATTGCTAATAAGATCACTCTTCTCTTCTGGGTCATTTATCCTTCATGAGCTCATACTTTCAAGGTGAACGGATTTCAGTTAAGTAGAGCAAATATATTGCTTCCAGACATGCTTTATAAATGTTGTCTGGTATGCTGTCAGTATCTTAAAAGCCAAGTTATAAATAAAATGGCAAAGGTTGGTTTAACTGATGAGCAGAAAACACTTCAAATTTATTAGACAGATGCAGACCATAAAGGCTACTAAGCTGCCTGAAGGGTCTACATCTTTATAAAACTATATATATATATAAAAAGGAATACTGGTTACTGGAATAATTTGTTTTCAAGAGAAATTACAGGAACATTTGCTTAGGACCAGGTAACACTATCTGAAGACTTGTAAATTCACTCATGATTGCATGTGCTAAAACTGTCATGTTAAATGAAGGTTGTGATGGAAGTTACTAGTTGCCATGAAAATATCAACATTTGCTCACAGATACAACACAGTTTCCCCCATTCTTTCTTGTTCTAAATATAAGGGGAGGAAATCTGTAACATCTTGGATACTGCTGTGGTAACTGATGGTAAATGCTCACTTTTTAATTGTGACCGTGTATATTGTTAATCTACAAAGTAAAGTTACACTCTCTGTTTAATGCTATCTTTTTGTTTCAATTCTGATATAAGAAAAAATGTATTGTTACCCCAATGGGCAAAACAATCACTTAAATGAGAGCAGAATAAGGCACTGCCTATATTGTATACACCGTAAAACGGAGAGATTAAACAAAAAAGGAGAAAGTACACAATTTTCTGAGAATGTTCTGAGTATGGAAAGGTTAAAGTTAATGCCCACACAAGAAAGGAACTAAGTAGTTCACTTGAGAAATTAGATGTGAGGGCAGGGAAGTGGGCAATTACTAAAGGGAAAAAATATGTTGGCTTGCAGGGAAAATTGGATGAAACCAGAGGGACATAATAGTGTGCTCTGTGATTTGTAAGGTATTAGGTTATATATATATGTTCTAATGTTTGTTCTACTGTTTCTCTATATCTGAGGTCTCTCTATAATTATTTCTCCTCCTCCTTCCACTGAACTCAGATAGAGAGAAACAGTAGAACAAACATCCAAACATGTATCAGTGTAGGTTCTTAAAGTGTAGGAAGGCTGTTACCACTCAAGAAAGAGATCTGTGACCAGGTCTCTCAAATCTTCAGCTCAGAGTGCACCAGCTGTCATAAAGGCTAACAGACTCTTAGGAGCTATTAGTAAAGGGATAGAAGACAGAAAATATCATAATATCATGGTGCACCCACAACTTGAATACTGTGTCCAGTTTTGATTGCCCCATCTCAGAAAGGATATAATGGAATTGGAAAATGTTTGGAAAAAGGCAACAACGATGATCACGGGTATAGAAAGACTTCCATATGCAGGGAGACTAAAAAGCTTAGCACTGTTCATCTTAGAAAAGAAATGATTAAAGGGCGACATGATAGATGTCTATAAAATCTTGAAAAATTAAAAAATGAAAAATCATGAAAAGGTGTAGAAAAAGTGAATAGAGAAGTGTTATTTTTTTTTTCAAATACAAAAACCAGGGGCCACCGGATTAAATTAATAGGGATCTGGTTTAATACGAACAAGAAAAAATACTTTTTCACACAACACAGAACCTATGGAACTCATTGTCATGGGATGTTGTGGTGGCCAAACATGTAATTAGGTTAAAAAAAGAACTAGATATGTTCATGGCAGATAGGTCCATCAGTGGCTATTAGCCAAGATGATCAGGGATGTAACCCCATCCTCAGGGTGACCCTAAACCTCTGACTGTCAGGAGATGAGAGGGGAAGAAAGAAGTGGATCTCTCCAAAAGTGCTCTGTTATGCTCCCACAGATTCTTGTCACTGTCAGAGATAGGATATTGGACAAGATGGACTGCTGGTCTGACCCAGTGTGTCAGATCTTATGTTCTTATGTAATTATTTCAGTGCATAGCTGTTTGCAAAATGGAATTTGGCATATAGATAAATTGCATGGTGGAAAAAAATATTATACTATAAGACAGATCTACTGTCTTTCAGGTGATAATCCCCTCCAGGTCTTCACTAATACCTAGAGCCTTATTGTGATAACTCACCATTATTTGATGACATTCCTAAAAGCCAATCTTAGAATGATGTTGCAAGTGCCAGCCATAATTGTTTCTAAGTTTCCTTTTAATTATATCATATAGTGGCTCCTAATGGATAGATACAAAATCAGAGGGAATATCATTCATGGCAGAAGTTCAATACATACTCTTGTATTATGTTCCTTTACTTGCACGACCTTTAGCAATAGAAAAAAACAACAACTTGATTTGGGACACATCAGGACAAGTCTGTTAAGAAGGTGAAGGCGCTAGTGTTGAAGTATCCTATGTCTTCAGACACGACCAATGGACACACAGAGTAACACACAGAGAATGGAGTCTTTGGTTATGGCTCAGTTTATTGTAGCAGAAGCTCAACTACATCCTGCAGAAGCATAGCTGCACCACTCGTTAACCTCCCCCACGTCCCAAGGAGTGAGCACCAAGACCCTTTTGCATTTCCCCTTTATTGTAATCATCATCCCTCCCCCTCTCCAGGTGGGCAGTTCTGGTCTCGGTCTCAGCCCAATAATTGCCCTCTAACTTCCCTACTGAATCCTCCACTCCTGTTTATGTTTACCTCTGCCATGACCTTTGGTTGCCATATAAAGAGCTGTTTTGAGCACTTGGGTGTCTGTAGTCAGTCAACACCTGCAGGCTTGTGGTTTTGGGGTTTTCTGTCTGTGTCTTTTGCCGGCAGCTTACCAGACAGACTTAATGTAAAATAGAGACAGCCCCCCACAGCTAGTATCAACGAAGTTTGAATATGTTCAACAGTTCCTATGTATTCAGCTCCTTAAAACTTGATGGGTTTCTGAAATGGTGTACAATTTTCTGGGAGTAAAGTTCTCGCTTACAGGGGAAAGAATAGAGGGGTGTATGATAAATTTTGGTTCTTACGTATCAAGAAGATTAAATGTATTACATGATCTTTTAATCTTCTACTTAAGGACTTGAAATGCCAGACAAAGTGAATTCAAAAAAACTCAAATGAAAATGTGTGGATATTGTTTGCAATATTTGCCCAGCTATAAGCTGTATAGCATTAGTGGAGGACTCTAGGCCAGTGGTTCCCAAAATTGTTCCGCCGCTTGTGCAGGGAAAGCCCCGGCTGGCCGGCCGGTTTGTTTACCTGCCGCGTCCACATGTTAGGCCGATTGCAGACCCCAGTGGTTGCGGTTCGCTGCTCCAGGCCAATGGGAGCTGCTGGACGCTGCGCGGGCCAAGGGACTTACTGGCCGCCACTTCCAGCAGCTCCCATTGGCTTGGAGCAGCAAACCTGCAGATGAGGCAGGTAAACAAACCAGCCCGGCCCACCAGGGGCTTTCCCTGCACAAGCGGCAGAACAAGTTTGGGAACCACTGCTCTAGTCAATCCTTTGCATGTATGCACCCTACTAATCAATTCTTTCTAGACAATTTCCTCCAGCTTTCAAATGTTGACGGTAGAAATAATTTGTTATTATAAACACTACTGTTTCACCATCTGTTGAGCTGTAATGAAAGAAAAGTGCTTTGTAATGACATTTCCATGTTGTATGATATTCTGGTTCCTCTCTCTCTCTCTCTCTCTCTCTTACACACACACACACATACTCAGAAAGTTTGCGGATGATGCTATTCTGGGGGGACAGGTAGAATCATAGACTTTAAGGTCAGAAGGGACCATTATGATCGTCTAGTCTGACCTCCTGCACAATGCAGGCCACAGAATCTCACCCACCCACTCCAGTAACCAACCCCTAACCCATGTCTGAGCTATTGAAGTCCTCAAATCATGGTTTAAAAACTTCAAGGTGCAGAGAATCCTCCAGCAAGTGACCGTGCCCCATGCTACAGAGAAAGGCGAAAAACCCCTAAGGCCTCTGCCAATCTGCCCTGGAGGAAGATACACTAGAGGGTAGGGATAGGGTCCAGAGTAACTTAGACAAATTGGAGGATTGGGGCCAAAAGAAATCTGATGTGGTTCAACAAGGAGACGTGCTGAGTCCTGCACTTAGGATGGAAGATGACCGAGTTTTCAAAGATAATGGCCAGTGGCTCTGCAATCACATCAGCCAACTCTCTCAGCACCTCAGATGCATTAGATTCAGACCCATGCACTTATGAATGTCCAGCTTTTCTAAACAGTCCTTAACCTATTCTTTCACCACTGAGGGCTGCTCACGTCCTCCCCATACTGCGCTGCCCAGTGCAGCAGTCTGGGAGCTGACCTTGTCTGTGAAGACTGAGGCAAAAAAGCATTGAGTACTTCAGCTTTTTACACATCATCTGTCACTAGGTTGCCTCCCACATTCAGTAAGGGTCCTACACTTTCCATGATCTTCTTCTTGTTGCTAACATACAACCCTTCTTGTTACCCTTGATATCCCTTGGTAGCTGCAACTCGAATTGTGCTTTGGCCTTCCTGATTACACCCTTGCATGCTCAAGTATTATATTTATACTTCTCCCTACTCATCTGTCCAAGTTTTCACTTCTTATAAGCTTCCCTTTTGTGTTTAAACTCACCAAAGATTTCTCTGTTAAGCCAGGTCACCTGCCATATTTGCTATTCTTTCTGCACATCGGGATGATTTGTTCCTGCACCCTCACTAAGGCTTCTTTGAAATACAGACAGCTCTCCTGGGCTCCTTTTCCCCTCATATTAGCCTCCCAGGGGATCCTGCCCATCAGTTCCCTGAGGGAGTCAAAGTCTGCTTTTTCAACCTACCCAATTTTCACTCATTAATATATTTGCTTTCCACTACCAACTATCTGTATAACTTTTCATGAATGATGTACCCAAATACTTGGATGCCAATATCTAAACTGTATTCTTAAATTTATTCACCTAAATTTTGGTTATTGCTGATTATGCATTATATGTATCTTATGACTTTTAAAAGAAACTTTGTATTGTTGATAATCTAAGCATTATACCCAGATGTACAGACATTTTTTTCTCAACCTATGTATTATTCAATTTTTAACATTAGCTTTAATACAATTTTTAAATCTGTTTTTATCAGTTTAATTACTGAGGCAGAAACTACATCTCTAGAAGACTTGACTTGCTATCCTGAAGAAGACTACTGCTTTGAAAATGGATTCTACTGCCGCTGCTTCAATTCAGCCTCTTTTCTGCCTCTTGGGTTTTTACCAAATGCATGGTCATGGGGATGGCATACCTCAGGAAGAAAGGAATCCACTTCTTCCCATATATGGATGACTGTTTACTGAGGGACAGGTCCAGAGAGGATGTCCTTTCACATGTTGACCCTTCATTGTGCTTTCTTGACAATCTGGGTCGCATCCTAAACAACTAAGAAATCAATTTAGGTTCCCACTCAGAAACTGAGTTCACTGGGGCCCTAATAGAATCTATGAGTTTGAGAGCATTTTTGCCAACCGACCATTTTCAGATGATTTGCCACCTTTGCTTCAGTCTATAGTTTCAGCATTCTATGACAGTTCAGATGTGCCTGATGCTCTTGGGACTCATATCTACTTGCACATAGGTGATCCAGTCTGCAAGGCTGGGTCTTCAATCCCTTTAAATATGGCTCAGGACACTTTTCTGCCTGACTCATAACTCTTTGGACAGATTGATTCATCATCCTCTACTGGTCCCGGACTCAGTGCAGTGGTGGATACTTCCAGAAGATGTTTGCCAGGGTGTTTCCTTTATCCAGCCCTTACCAAGCAAGTCTGTTGTCACTGATGCCTCCCTGATGGGCAGAAGGGCACATCTGGGGTCACTGAAAGTTCCAGGTCTATGGTTGGAGCAGGAGCCCTCAGTGCATATCAACGTGCTGGAGCTTCAGACCATCTACAATGCATGTCATGCTTTTTGGGACTGTATCAGAGGCTCAGTGGTTTGCGTACTTACTGACAATACCACCTCAATGTATTATGTGAACAGACAAGGGGGAGTACACTCGAGGATGCTCTGCCAAGAGTCTATCAGGTTGTGGCTGTTCTGCATCAAGGAGAGTATCACTTCAATAGCTGACCACTTACCCATGGTCCAGAATCATCTCACAGACCATCTCAGCAGGACTTTTCCCCCGAGTTACGAGTGGTCCCTGAAGAGAAGTATCTTCTGAGTCATCTTTGTAGTTTGGAGCATTCTGACAATCAACCTGTTTGCTATGAGGGACAACAGGAAAGGTCATCTGTTGTGCTCTCAAGGGGAGCTGTGTTCTGTCTCCCTGTCTGACACTTTCCATCTCAGCTGGCTTGCATGTACATTTTTTCATCTGATCCTAATCATCCCACAGGATTGTGGTCAAGCTGAAGGTGGATCAGGACAAACTCATTCTCATTGCCCTGGTGTGGCCAAGGCAGTACTATTTCTCTTGACCTTCTTGTCCTTCCAGTTCAGCTTCCCATACACTTTCTTTTCCATCCTGACCTACTCACACAGAATCATAGTCACACCTTACATCCTGTGCTCAGCTCCCTGCATCTCACCGAGAGGGTTCTTTGTGGCTACATGAGAAGGGAGTTCAGTGTTCGGAGTCTGTTCAAAATGTCCTACTCAGCAGTAGAAAGCCCTCCACCAGAATGGCCTATTTGACAAAATGGAAGCGGTTTTCAGTGCGATTGTTGGCCAGCAGAATTCAGTTGATGCTGGCTTCTATTCAGGCCATACTGGAGTATTTTCTGCACCTTCAGTCACTCGTCCTTTTGTTTAGTTCATTGAGAGTATGTCTCACAGCAGTATCAATATTTTTCCACCTCTTTCAGTGAAGATTAGTCTTCTCCAATACAATGGTAGCAAGATTCTTAAAAGGGCTTGTTCATCTCCATCCTCTGATCTGAGAGCCGTTTCTTTGGTGGGACCTTAAAACAGTCCTAGTGGCTTTAATTGGACTGCCATTAGAGCCCCTGCCATATTGTTCCTTTCCACTTTTATGTTGGAAAACAGCATTCCTGGCAGCAATAACGTGCACAAAGAGAGTCTGTGAATGACATGCCCTGATGCCAGAGCCTCCTTATTTGCAAGTCTCTAAGGAGAAAGTTACTTTTTTACCACACCCAACCTTTTATTCTAAATTGATGTCTCATTTTCATTTGAACCAGGCTGTATATTTACCTGTGTTCTTTACTACGATACATTAATCTCTGGAGAAGCAGAGTATGCATACATTAGATGTCAGCTAATGTCTGGACTTCTAACTTGATAGGACTAAACCATTTTGTGCTTCATCTCATCTGTTTGTATTGTATGCAGAGCATACAGAGGGATAAGCGGGCTCTTCACAGATTATTTCTAAATGAATAACATCCTGTAGGAAGACTGAGGGCTTTTCTCCAGTACAGGGAGATAGACATTGCTGCAATCGATGCAGCAGGGGTCGATGTAGCTGGTCTAGTAAAGACAGCAGAGCACTCTCCAGTCAACCCTGGTACTCCACCTCTCCAAGAAGAGTAAGGTAGGTCAACCAGCATCTCCCATCAACACAGTGCAGTGAAGACACTAGGGTAAGTTGACCTAAGCTACGTTATTCATGTAGCTGGAGTAGCGTAGCTTAGATCTACTTACTCTGGTAGTGAAGACAAGCCCTGAATACGAAATGGCTTTGGCTATGCCTCCTTGGCAGGTGTGTGCTCATTTTTCAAGAATGCATGGATGAAAGTCCTCCTCTAAGGAATAAACAGTGAGCCAAAACCACTTCGAACATTACTAACATACATTGAGTCTCTTAAGTTAACCACAGTTTGTGAATTTAGTGGTAATAGAGGAAGGCAAGACTGTTTAGTGACTCCAACAGCAGATGCATAGTGAAAATGTCTTTCTTTCTGCCACATAAATTACTACAACTTTGCAGTGCCATGAACCTCTACTAAGTAATTCTAACTTTTTTCCCATTTCTTATTTGGTATTTTAGGTCATTTTAAAAAAAGTTCTTATTTTTAAGACTACACAAATACGCAATCAACTGAGAGATCCATCAGAGAACACTCGGTGCAATCTCCTGCCTTACATGCATCTGATAAATCAATTATAGTTCTAACCTTTCAGACTCCAGAGAGCAAATCTTTAACAATTCAAACATAGAAATATAAAGCACACTTGGTATAGTAGTAGTCATTCTGCATGAGATTGTGGCTTGGCTTGTGCAGCTCTGCAAGTGAGTAAGGCAGTCTCTCACTTTTTTCCTCTGGCTACCTGGATCACACTCTGCAGGGCTGCTACATCACTGCAAGCAGATGGAAATGGGTAGAGCCTTGGCTCCTCCTCCCCATGAACATGCTGATTAGTGTAGCTATGCTGACACATCAGGGGAAGTGTACTTCTCCAGGAACTGGCCTGGCAGAGATATTTATCTAAAGAAACAAGAGAAACACAGGAGGCTGATTCTGACTCAGAGTCACAGTCTACCTCCTGGTCTTCTCATGGGGCAGTACATCAATGTATTGCTGCTTACTCAAGACTTGTGGCAAAGATATAATTGAGCCTTGTCTTAAGATATATTTCTTCATACCATCAAAAATCAAAGTCCATCCAGAATGAAGAATTGGAGGTACAATTCTCCAGCACAATATATTTTTGCAGGAAAAAGCTTATAAATATAAATATATGTAATAAAAATATAAACATATCTCTCACTTTCAGTAAGAAATTGAATACAGAATCCACAGTTTGCACTTAAGTCAATATAGTTAGCTCAACTTATCAGAATATGCTACAATGTTTTGCTGAGTCTATGGGAAATTCTGTGATTAAGTGAGCATAATGCTGTGTGGTAAACTCTGGAAGATATGTTTAGTGTGCTAACTGTAACACAAGAGTTTATGAAAGAGCAAAATGAAACAAAATCAAGTAGACTTACCCACAAGAACAGCAAAGATCATTTTTTATTTCCAATAAGTCATGAGAAAGAGACAAAATTAATGTTTTAAAAGAAATAGCACAGAATTAGGCAATACATTAAAAAAATGCATGTCCATTCTGCCTCAAAAATAGGCAATGTAATAAAATCCTAGACTAAATTCTAGAATGGAACATTGCCACTTTTGTAAAAAGAAATGATATTCTCTTTTTTCCAGTATAGAAGCTCCCCAAGTGAAGAATAGTGCATACATTAAAACAGCCAGAAGACAGATGCCAGGAGCCATGTGCGCATAGATGAAAACAGGACGTACTCATACTCAGTGGCGGTAGCAGTTTAGTTTTCTCTATGTTCTCCATTTGTAGCAGACATGTTTCCCAGAATCCTCTACTCAGCATTCTTTCAATGATTTATTACAGTCCAATTAAACTCATCTCTTGCTTCAGAAATTTGTAAGTGCTGTAGCTTGGGTTTATTAATATTCCTGGGTAGCAACAGAAATTGTAGGAATAAATAGAGGGACAGGACAATTGATTCATTCTCAAGTCATCAGAGCCCAGGAGGGTCATATAAAAAGAAGCTGCAGCACCAGAAACAGTTCCCTCCTCAAGTTAGAGGAATGATGATAGCTAAAGGGAACTACAGCACCATGGACAGCTCAGTGAGGCAGGAACTCAGGGAGCAAGGAAGTGCAGCTGGGTGGCTGCTGGGCCTGAACACAGATGAGCCCGGAGCTAAGGGTGAAGCTTTGGTGAAGTCTGAGTCCATGAGGAAGTGGCCAAGGATCTGAAAGCAGTTTAGTTAAAGGGACATGCCGGCATGAGGCTGCTATTCTTAGGGTCCTTTGGCTGGGACCTGGAGTAATAGACAGGCCAGCCCCCCTGTCTCCCCTCCTCCCCATAGGCCACTGGGAAAGAAGCCTACAAGTGGACAGCAATACCCTCCCCCCCCCCCCGAAGGGGAACTGAACTGTTAAGAGGACACACTGGGGCCACAACAGACCAGAGAAGAAAAAAAAAGAAAACATTTCCTACATGGAGGAAGCCCTGGGGTACACCTCAATACCAGGGCCAGGATGATTTAAAAACTGCAGGCACATCCAACCAGAAGGGGCGCTTGTGAGAGGTGGTTGCCATCCTGTTACAGGGACACTGGGTTAGTTATGCTCTCTGGGGGACTAGAATCTATAAACCAGTGAGTGGATTAAACTCCACTATTTATGAAGGGTTTTGTTTTGTTTTGTTTAAATTTCTGAGTAATAAAACACAGGTAATAATTTTAATGTAATAAGCAATCCAAGTAAAATGCAATATAAATTAATAACATAAATTAGACGAATCCCTTGACTTTATTTTAACTTTTTGAAAACCTGATGTATGAGAGACACCTCCATAATGGAAATTCTTTAGTTAAATGTGAGTACAATATATTGTGACATTGGGCATCTCTATAACTGTAGTCAGAGGGTGAAAAGCATGTCAGGTTTCTCATCACATAGTGTGTGGCACACATGTCTATCAATGTCGGCTTGCAATACATGTTCATTTTTCTGAAAGAAAATGACAGAATGCAACAACATGCTTTAATATGTTCTGGTACAGATCACAGCAAAAATTTGTAGGGAGTGGTTGTGGTGATTTTCTCTGTTTTTTAATAGAGTTTAGTCCCTCTTTAGATTCTATTAAATCATCCCTGACAGAGATATCTTATACCTGGGACTTATAAAAATACTTCTGAAGAGCACTTTTTTTTTTTGCTTTTGTAATGTATTCACTTGCACCAGGTTCCATATATTTCCAAATATTTTACATACTTAACCGCTCCCTCCACCTTCCCACTTTAGGCTATTGGCACCAGTCAGTCAAAGTTAGTGAGACTGATACTATATGCTTTAAATCTTGTGCATACTATTCTTACACTATCCCACAACATGGATACATGCAGCCATTATGGACTGGATCCATATAGAAAAATTCTTATCTGTTACGTGTCTCATACTATTAGCACAGAAGAAGTAAGAAGGCAGTTACTGTGTATGGACAGTATGATAATAAAGATGGAGAACAGATGGATGTGCCTATTTGGGAATTTGCAGATACTGCCTCTAATACACAAATGGAATGCATTTGCAATAATTGCAAATTATTCATTCAGCTCCAGATTGGTCTATATTTTCTGGAATTAAGCATAAACATTTTCAGTGAATCGCTGCTACTTAGTTGTCAGGTCACATTGCCTCCCTTCTTAACCATATTTAGATGAGGAGGAGGGGGAAAGACATTTTCCAGTATTCCACTCTTCCTTTCTGTAATCACATGATCCCTTGATATACTGGATTTTTCATAGGAGAAATTTTGTGAGAGTCCTTGTTAAAATATTGGCAGCACAGCTCTGGATATATTTTGTGTTACCCTTACAGTATAAAGAAAGGCAACCATTTTTTCTTTGTATTCTTTTTTTGCCACCATACACATCAAGACCAAAACCTCACAAAACAAAAAAAGGGGCCCTAAACCTTGAATCAATATGTGAAATAATTTAATGCTATTATATGCTTTGATTTTTGTTTTTATTATATCTGTATTTATTCTCTTTGATTTACAAAACAAACTTTGGAAAAATAATAGCTTTGCTTATGATATGAAAACTTTCTGCCTTTCCAGTATATAGAGACTAATCTCCAAAGAACAGGCACCAATAGTTTTTTTATACATCTGTCCCTGGATGCCCTACTGTACCCTAACTCAATCTAAGTATGGCATAAATAGAAATTCTCATCCTTTTTTACCCCATCACGTCTCCCCTACTTTCATGATATTTCCTTAGCTTCTCTCCTGCATCATTTCCAATTCCTTGCAGTGATTGTCCACAGCTGTGTCCCAGCCTACATCTCACTGTCCTCCACTCTTCTCCTGTGCTCTGCCAGTCTCCTGCCACAAATGAAGTAGCACTTTATAATTATAACTATTATTGTATGATTTGCTTTCCATACCACCTCAGAGCCCTAGTCATGGAGCAGGACTGTATTGTGCTAGGTCCTGAACAACTCAACTCAAAAAGATGGTCCCTGCTCCATGGAGTTTACAATCTAAGTAATCTTTCTCCCACATTGCATCCCCTCTCCCCCGCTCCCTCCCCATCTTCCCCTCCCTCCATATGCCTGGAAAGATATCCCTGATCCCCTATGCCAGGCTGTGATGTTACCACCAATCCATTCCATGACTGGTTTATCCTGGCCAGAATTTATACAGCTCCTTTGTGGTAAAAATGCAGCACAAACTCTGTTCCTCCTCTGCTGGCAATCTAGACATCCAGGAAGAGCTACAGTGTGTTTGAACATCCATCATCCTTAATAAACATTCCCTTTATAGTTTATTACAGTAAGGTCCTGCCTATCACAAGAAACCGTGCACATGCACATGCACTTGAAATTCCTCCTCAAAACCCACTTCTTTTGACCAGCTCTCCAGTCTGAACCTCACTCTTTTTAAAGAGCTAACACAATGTATACAATGTAAAACAAGTAATCTCACATCCTTAAACTATGTAAATCTCCCACCTGTATCTAGCTTAGATATTAAGCTCCTATCAACAAGGGCTATTTTAAATTTTCTGTAACATGTCAAAACATATTTATGATACTGAATAAAATATAAATAATACACATAACAACATCTGCAAAAAAGTAGAAAATCTATTACTTTAATTGACAAAGTATGTGTGGAAAAAGCTAAAAGCAATTAAAGGTGGGTCAGGCTCTAAAGTTCAGACCTTGATTTGGATCTGAAAATTATGTGTCATAGGGACAGTTGTATTTGCAAGGAAATAGAAAAGAGAAAAAGTAGGTGTAGTGAGACAAAGTGGCCTCCCTCTAAGCCTGAGCCCGAGGGACCTCTACCCTACCCCAGGTGGACAGAGCTGGGCCAGCCCCATCCCCTGCATCAGAAGCAGAGAGGCATGTCAGGAAGAAGAAAAGGCAGGACCTGCAGCTCATTTGAGCTGGAGCTGAGGAAGGATGCAAACACCTCCAGCCTGCTGCAGAACTCTGGAGTTGAACCTGCCCTGTGCAGCATCCTACCCCCGGATGACACCAGTCTTGGAAAGGAGTATGTTAGGGTTAGAATTAGGGAGTAGACCTATAAAAAGACTCAAGCTCAGAGCCAGACCTTCAAACCTTGTGACAGGATCTTCCTTCTACTTCCCTTGGATGAGTTGAAGCTGCTCGTCTGCTGGCAAGGAACTTATGAAGTCCTCTGCTAAGTGGGTCCAGTTACATAATATGGCAACCTGACTGTTGGAAGAAACACCAGATCTATCGTGGAAAAATCATGGAGCAGGTCCTCAAGGAATCTATCCTGAAGTACTTACACAAGAGGAAAGTGATCAGGAACAGTCAGCATGGATTCACCAAGGGAAGGTCACAATCTTTAAAAAAGGGAAGAAGGAGGATCCTGGGAACTACAGGCCAGTCATCCTCACCTCAGTCCCCGGAAAAATCATGGAGCAGGTCCTCAAAGAATCAATCCTAAAGCACTTACATGAGAGGAAAGTGATCAGGAACAGTCAACATGGATTCACCAAGGGAAGGTCATGCCTGACTAATCTAATCGCCTTCTATGATGAGATTACTGGTTCTGTGGATGAAGGGAAAGCAGTGGATGTATTGTATCTTGACTTTAGCAAAGCTTTTGGCACGGTCTCCCACAGTATTCTTGTCAGCAAGTTAAAGAAGTATGGGCTGGATGATTGCACTATAAGGTGGGTAGAAAGTTGGCTAGATTGTCGGGCTCAACGGGTAGTGATCAATGGCTCCATGTCTAGTTGGCAGCCGGTGTCAAGTGGAGTGCCCCAGGGGTCGGTCCTGGGGCCGTTTTTTTTCAATATCTTCATAAATGATCTGGAGGATGGTGTGGATTGCACTCTCAGCAAATTTGCGGATGATACTAAACTGGGAGGAGTGGTAGATACGCTGGAGGGCAGGGATAGGATACAGAGGGACCTAAACAAATTGGAGGACTGGGCCAAAAGAAATCTGATGAGGTTCAATAAGGATAAGTGCAGGGTCCTGCACTTAGGACGGAAGAACCCAATGCACAGCTACAGACTAGGGACCGAATGGCTAGGCAGCAGTTCTGCGGAAAAGGACCTAGGGGTGACAGTGGACGAGAAGCTGGATATGAGTCAGCAGTGTGCCCTTGTTGCCAAGAAGGCCAATGGCATTTTGGGATGTATAAGTAGGGGCATAGCGAGCAGATCGAGGGACATGATCGTCCCCCTCTATTCGACATTGGTGAGGCCTCATCTGGAGTACTGTGTCCAGTTTTGGGCCCCACACTACAAGAAGGATGTGGTAAATTGGAAAGAGTCCAGCAAAGGGCAACAAAAATGATTAGGGGTCTGGAACACATGACTAATGAGGAGAGGCTGAGGGAACAGGGATTGTTTAGTCTGCGGAAGAGAAGCATGAGGGGGGATTTGATAGCTGCTTTCAACTACCTGAGAGGTGGTTCCAGAGAGGATGGTTCTAGACTATTCTCAGTGGTGGAAGAGGACAGGACAAGGAGTAATGGTCTCAAGTTGCAGTGTGGGAGGTTTAGGTTGGATATTAGGAAAAACTTTTTCACTAGGAGGGTGGTGAAACACTGGAATGCGTTACCTAGGGAGGTGGTGGAACCTCCTTCCTTAGAAGTTTTTAAGGTCAGGCTTGACAAAGCCCTGGCTGGGATGATTTAATTGGGGATGGGTCCTGCTTTTGAGCAGGGGGTTGACCTACTGAGGTCCCTTGCAACCCTGATATTCTATGATTCTATGATTCTATGATGTCAGCATACTAAAGTCAGATTTGATAAAACGTGAGTTGTACAAACTCAATGTTGACATTGCACCATTCCAGGAAACAAGACTTGCAGGTGCTTGTTCTGTTCATGAGGCCAGTTACACCTTCTTTTGTCAAGGTAAAAGCAGTGAAGAAAATGGTCTGCCCAGTGTCGGTTTCACTGTGAGAAATAAGTGGGTAAATCTCCTAGAAACATCCATTGAGAAATCAGAGCATATCATCTCACTTAAACTTCAGACGACTATAGGCTTGTGAACATTATTAGTGCCTTATGCACCAACACGCCTATCTAGCTCCGAGGATAAGAATATATTTTATGACTCTTTGCATTAAGTTGTCAAAAGAATACCATCAACCGAGCAACTTTTCCTCCTCGGTGACTTCAATGCAAGACTTGGGGCAGACAACAACTCATGGTCAGATTGTCTAGGACATTTTGGCATTGGCAAGATTAATGGGAAATTGCCAACACTTCTTGAATCCTGTGTCCCAAACCAAATGTGAATTACCAATTCACATTTTACAGGAAAAGATCCCCACAAAGTGTCATGGCCACTGGCACCAATTAGACCCTGTTATCGTTAGAAGGAAAGACCTAGTCTTAGTGCAGAATACTTGCATGTTTCACAGTCCTGATTGTGACACTGACCACTCCTTGATTATTAGCAAAGTGAAGATTACATCCAAGAAACTACATAGAGCAAAACCTAGAAGCAAGCTGAAAATCAACTCTATTAACACCAAAAAACAGAAGAAATGCCAAGAGTTTGTGAAGGCTTTTGAACTTAGCATGCATGAAATGTTATTACCAGAGAAGGCAGCAGAATTTGGGGAAGATTTAAGAACAACAATCCATGAAACAGCTTTAACTACAGTCAGGGGAAAGAGACCATCAAAAAAGGACTGGTTTGAAGAAAATGAAGTGGAACTATTACCTCTCATCAACATTAAGAACACAGCCTATCTGGAACACATCAAGAAGCCAACAGAGAGCATCAAAGCGAGACTTTGACATGCAAAAACTGAGATACAGTGAGCAAGCAGATGCTCTGCAGTTCATCACTGGATCCAGCTCTGTGAAGAAATACAGAGAGCCTTAGACACAGAAAACCTCAAAGTCATGTATGATGGCCTGAAGAAAGCTCTAGGCCCCACTGTGAACAAGGTTGCCCCTCTCAAATCGCAGAGCGGTGAAATCATTACAGATAAAAGCAAACAGTTGTCTCATTGGGTTGAACACTGTTCAAAGCTATGCGCACAAGAAAGAAACATCTCCAGTGAATCACTGGACCAAATACCAACTCTACAGGTCATGCTAGAGATAGATGTGGAGCCCACTGTAGAAGAGCTAAGCAAGACCATTGATTTGCTGTCAAGTGGCAAGGCTCCAGGAAAAGATGACATCCCAGCAAAAACCCTCAAGTGCACGAAAGACAGCCTATTATCATATCTTCATCAGCTGCTACTTAAATGCTGGAAAGAGGGTGAGGTACCACAAGAGATGCGTGACACAAACATCATCACTTTGTATAACAATAAAGGTGAAAAGGGTGACTGCAACAACTACAGGGGTATCTCACTACTAAGCATAGCAGGAAAAGCTTTTGCAAAAGTCATCTTAGTGCTCCTACAACAACTGGCAAATCGTGTCTACCTTGAATCACAGTATAGATTCAGGGCTGGAAGATCAACTATAGACATGATATTTTCTCTGCATCAACTCCAAGAAAAGTTCAGAGAGCAAAACCAACCATTGTACTTCGCCTTTTGTGGATCTAACCAAAGCATTTGATACAGTCAGCAGAGCAGGTCTGTTTGCAATACTAGAAAAGATAGGATGTCCACCGACCCAGTTGATTCTTATACATTCATTCCATAACAAAATGAGAGCAACTGTCCAGTTTGACAGGTCCACTTTGGACAGCTTTGAGATGAAAAGTGGAGTGAAGCAAGGATGTGTTCTTGCCCCTACACTCTTCAGAATCTTCTTTGTGGTAATCTTGAATTGTGCATTTAAGGACATGAAAGATGGATTGTATCTCCACACAAGATCGGATGGGGAACTCTTCAATCTGTCAAAGACCAAAGTAAAAAAAGTGCTAATCAGGGAACTTCTATTCACTGATGATGCTGCCCTCATAGCCCACAATGAAGATCTACTACAAGAACTCATGGACCTCCTTTCATCATCAGCATTAACAAAACAGTTGGTATTAGGACAGGTAGTTCCACAAGATCGTTTAATCACTGTAAATGCAAACCAGTTAAAAGTAGTCCAAAGGTTAAGCTATTTAGTCTCTACAGTGACCACCAACCTCTTAACTGATGAAGAACTAAATGTTCACATTGGAAAAACTGCCATCACCTGCAGCAGACTAACTAAAAGACCGTGGAACAACTCAAAGCTTACCATCAAGACCAAAATGCTAGTGTACCAAGCTTGTGTCCTCAGCACTCTCATGTATGGAGGGGAAACATGGACAACTTTCTCACCAGGAGAAAACTTACTCACTACAGACAATTGCATCTATTATAGCCTGTTGGCCAACACCTTCTGAATCATTATTCTTTAACTTAACAGAAACGACCTAGCCCCTTTTTCTTTTGTAACCATTTCTCCCTACACCTTTCTTCTATTCATGAAGTGGCTTGACTTGAAATGCATTGTTAAAACCCATCACTCTTTTGCTAGCACTTATAGCTATTGTTTATTTCCATAAATGTCTTTACATTGTGTTAATTCCACTGCTACAGAAGTTCTCAAGATTTTTCTTCAAAAAACTAAAAGTGCTGAAAGGCACTGTAAGTTTGCTAATAGTAAATAGATAAGTAAAACACTAAATTTGATAAATTTATCTGTCCTTATTTGTTTATAGGTTTTTCTATTTGGAACACAGATTGAAAACACAAGTAATATCTATAGGGACATTGTTCTCAAAGCTTGTATCTGGAGTATCTCCAGGGAATGTAAGGAAATAAAAACATTCTATACGTATGTAATGAGTATTTTAGTGTCAACATCTTGGATGCCAGTGCAAATCCATTGAAGTCATTGCCCCTGAGATAGTGAAGGTATAATTCCTCTTCAACAGGCCCAAATCTTTGCTCCCCAGAGGTAGCTTGTGAGGTTCATTCTCTATGTGATTTCATGCAGTGGGGTTCACTGATAGGCAAGGATCTTAAGTGATACCCTGCAATGTCTGAGGTGAGTTGGAGGGAAAGGAGGGACCTGTTTTGGCCCCATATCTCAACACATTGGTATGCCAACTCCCGGTTGGGAGTGATTCAGTGTTTCTTGGAAGCCTGACTTATTTGCTGGAAGTTAATGATTGGGTTTTTTCAACACCTGGATCCAGAGGGAAGGGAAGTCTGGTGGTCTAAAACTATGGGTAACCTCTTCCAATGTCTGGTGGAAAAACTTGGCAGGCCCTCTCTTCTGCTTATTGGTATCTCCTCTGTCTCTCTATTCTGGGGTCTGAACTTGCCTTGTCTATTGATTGACATTCCCTTTGACTGTATACAGTTTGTATACTTCCTTCTCTCTGAGGGAGTTCATCTTCTATTCAAGTCTCTCTACCTTTTCCTCCAGAACAGAAATCAGCTTGTAATTAATGCATAAAATAGGACATCCTCAGAGACATCATAGCAAAGGCATTCTCCATGTTCTTAAATAAGTAACTCTTTCCTTGATGGAACCATTTATCAACAGGTTACCGTGTTACTTCTATGGTGGCTATCTCTATTTCACTGAATGGTCATATGTAGTAATTTCTGCCTCTGATGGTCACTGCCTAGGCTTACCTTTCACCTCAGTCCCACTTAGATGAAGTTCCTTTTTCATCTGGACTCACTCTATTGTTGTCTCAATCTGTTCCTTGTTCTCCTTTCAGGTGGTCTCTGAGAGAAAATTTTACATATTTTTTCTTTCCAGATTACCTCAAAGTAGATTAAAATAGCAAATATTTTGCTACTTCAGTGTGATTTAAAGAAATCACATGTACAACTTACCCTCTCAGCTGGCCTCTTATTTCAAATGACTCAAGCAATGAGACTTTAGCCAGTTTATTTGGGAGATGAATACATGTATATGTTACCTTGATGTCTATTTTGGTGTTGCTGGGCCTATGGAACCCTAACCATTACTTCTGCTGGTGCTCTCCCCAGATCTCCAGGAGCTCAGCAGTCACTGTAATTCAATTGGCTGGAGCTCAGCTCTTGACAAATGACCTGTAAAATAAAAGACAGCCTGTGATCTAAGGGGGGCATACTGACTGGGGGCATTCTGTCAGAGAGAGACAGATGTTGCAGGGGTATGGTCTCTTCAGCCCATCTACAATGCTTGGGACAAGAGGGACATATTTAAAATGGCAAGGAAAAGCTCAGTTTAACTAACAAAATATATATGTAGGCTTTTGTTCTTTTTAACCCCTTTCTCTATGTTTATGTTCCTATTGACAAATAAATAATGGTTGTTCTGAAGAAGCTGTCCTGAGTTACTGCAATTTCGTACTGATTATAAGTTTTCAGAGAGGTCTATAGCAAGGGCCAAAGCTGGACCTGTGGGGCAATACAATTGGTAAACCTAGGGTGCTGTAGCATGGTCAGTCCAGTCTAAAAGAGGGGCAAATCATGGAAATCTGCTCAGATAGAAGTGCGGGTGTAAGCCTGTTTCTTGGACATGATTCCCACAGAAAGTGTAAAGCTACAGCTCACCATGAACCATAAAACCACTCTAATTGTTTTGCCAATTCGAAATTTATTTCTGCTATTTAATGTCAGTTTTCTAGTCTCAATTTCATTATCCCTTGTACCACCAAAATGTCTTGTTTTCTTAATATTTACAAACATCATATATCTATACAGTGTCTGGTTTTCAGATTTCACAACATGAGCTTAATTAGTTGTTCTCCCTATCTAGGTTAAAGCATGTGCCTCTGTGGCAAACAGAGCTTTCTTATTACTGATTGTTTGAACTATTTTCTGGTCTTTGACTAAGAATGGAAGAGAGTGGCAAAAGGATTGGCTTTGAAAGATCAAAAAAGGAGACACAAGTACAACTGGCCTGTGAATTTAATAGACTCCCATCATTGTTTACTCTGAATGAGTCCCAAAATTATGAAGTACACCCATGAACCATCTCTTTTATTCATTTTTACAAAGGATAGAACAATGGTGTCCTGATCCATGACAGGGCATCTTGGCCCTCTGTAATAATAAGAAAGAATCGTATATTTCTCTCTCTTCTCTTCTATAAGTAGGGACTGGACTTTATTTTGTTTTTATTATTCAGTTTTATCATGTGGTGTTGCAGAAAAACTAAGGTTAATACAGTGCATTTGATTTGAAGGTGCTGATGGTTGTAGTCATCCTGAGTTGTAGTCGAGTTGTGTGTTTGTGTGCTAAAGACAGTTTTCTCAGCAAGTTTTACTTTGGAGTTATATTTCATTGTCCCTGTGGAATATAACTGTCCTGGGCAGTGTTGATCACACAGAGTGAGGCAGTTTAACATGGGTTAATCCTATGCAGGGTATAGAAGATGAGGACCTTGAATTTAACCCAGTATTCCATGTGTAAAGAGGAGAACATGTAGAGTATGGGGGTGATGTGCTTTTTACAGCCTGTCCAGATGAACAGATGGTCTGCTGTGTTCTGAACCCGTTGTAGAGTTTTGTTTTGTTTTAAGTTGGTAGTCTCATTCTTGAGTGGGGAGAATTAAGGTCACCTAGCCTGCATCCCATGAATGAATTGATTACCTTGTCCAAATCTAAATTTGATAGGAAGGGGCACAATTTTCTTCACAGCCATAGATGGAAAAAAGGAATGTTTCAAGGCTTTGGCTCTTTGCTTCTCTGAATCAATGAGCAGCCCAACTGAATACTGTGTCCAGTTTTGGGACCCACACTACAAGGATGTGGAAAAATTGGAAAGAGTCCAGCGGAGGGCAACAAAAATGATTAGGGGACTGGAACACATGACTTATGAGGAGAGGCTGAGGGAACTGGGATTGTTTAGTCTGCGGAAGAGAAAAATGAGGGGGGATTTGATAGCTGCTTTTAACTACCTGAAAGGGGGTTCCAAAGAGGATGGATCTAGACTGTTCTCAGTGGTAGCTGATGACAGAACAAGGAGTAATGGTGTCAAGTTGCAGTGGAGGAGGTTTAGGTTGGATATTCGGAAAAACTTTTTCACTAGGAGAGTGGTGAAACACTGGAATGCGTTACCTAGGGAGATGGTGGAATCTCCTTCCTTAGATATTTTTAAGGTCAGGCTTGATAAAGCCCTGGCTGGGATGATTTAGTTGGGGATTGGTCCTGCTTTGAGCAGGGGGTTGGACTAGATGACCTCCTGAGGTCCCTTCCAGCCCTGATATTCTATGATTCTATGATTCTGTGAATAATACTTAATAACTCTGCAGCATCAGGGCAGTGGAAAATGAAGCCTGAAACTCCAAGTTGTGGCCAACTTTATGATTCTCTTTTTTTTCCCCATTATGTTCAACATTTTTCAGTCTAAGCTTTATCTGTAACAAGCATCCTGCTTGAGGCTGTCATTGTTCACTGGAGCCCTGCCTACCTTGCCACACTGAAACCCTTCTCCCTCCACCCACTGTACTGCCCATCTCCCCTTCCCCCTGCATGCAGCTGGCATTTGCACTCCCCTCTCCTGCACGCTTCTCTACATCGCACCCCACTTTTTTGACAAAAGTGGCCATTTGCTCTTGCAAACTTGATCAGTTGGTTAGAGAAAATGGGACAAATGCCCTCTTTTGGAAAAAAAGAATCAGAATGGCTGGGACAGGTCTAAAAAAAGAGATTGTCCTGGCCAAAATGGGACATATGGTCACCCTACCTTAAGCCTATAGCAGTGCAGAGAAGGTTAGATGAGACTTAAGAAAAGAGAATAAACAAAAAAAAGATGAAATTACATGTTTGTATTAGTAGCTTGTTGCAGAAGGGTTATATTGAGATACAGGAATGAACTGTGGTAAAATGAATTTAATGTCGGAAATGTACAGTCTACAATATTCAAATAAAATAATTGTCCTGTTTTATTTTTCTTGTAGTTCAATTGTGTGACTACAAAATGATTATGCTATGAGTAGCATGCAATGAAAATCCACTGCAGACAATGCCCAAAGTGCCTGGATGAATAAATAATTTTCACTAAACTATTTTGTCTGAGGTATTTTTATCTGCCAATAAAAATTTCATGACGAATATTTGATGTAAATTTCAGCTCTTAGTAGGACTTGGCAGAAGGAGGAGACCAAAAAGCTTCTGGCAGCAAAATAAGTGTTCAGACTTTATTGAAAAATGACATTTGAAACATATTTTTTATTGGAAACAATTCAACTAAGAAGCTTATACTTTTTTTAAAATGTAGTATAACTAATACAGAAGAAAAGAGACAGAGATGCCATGCTGAGCCAGTCTGAACTGATTTCAATGGACTGAGTAAAATTGAACAAGAGGAGGGGATACCAAGCAAAATACTATTTGACATTTTTATGGAAGACGGACCATGCAAGAAAACACAGTCACAAACAAATACATCACTAATGAAAAGCTTGGATATTAGTTTACAGATGCAAACCCCATATGGGTTCCTTAGGAAATAATTGTGATGTGGATAGCAGAAGAAAATTGTTCTCTCCAAAGAAGAAAGACATAGATTATGTAGACTTGTAACCGCCCCTCGCACCCTCCCCCCACCTCCCCACAAAAAAAGAAGCAGAAATGAATTATTAGCTCAGGACCCATAAGTTTTTCTTCCTTATGGAAAAACCCATTGAAATTATTAGAAATGAAACCAATATAGATTTTTTTTCTTTTAGAAATGTGAAGATGGAGTGGAAAGATTCAGCATTTTATCACCCATTTCATCCCAAGCAACTTGACAAGAGTCAGAGAACTGAAGTATTGACCTGTTTGCTCTTGTTTCTCCAAAAGCTAAATGAAAGTTTGGAGAAAAATCCCTTCAGCCATTTTCTACATGAGTACCTAAGAAAACCCAACTACTTTTCCAAGTTCAATACCATTCAGGCTACCTTTTCTCCACGTAGATATCGCAAAGTCACCTGAGCTTTGAAACTGGGCAAATAAGGCAGCATTGACGAAGGGTATGTGCTAAACTATCGGGAATGAACGAGAAAATTTGTCTCACCCCCCAAAACGTTTGTCTCACCCTCCAAAAAGTGGATGGGTTCATCAGTCCCTCACGCTGTATGAGGCAGAGTCAGATGTTTTTGATTGACTGGACTGACTCTTCAGATAATTCCTTCCACTGAAGAGCCCTCTAGAAAGTTGCTTTCAAAGCTAATAGCTGTCATATTGGATTTAAACACTCTTTCAAAAAGGTATTAACAAGAGATAACTGATGACTGTCCAACCTAAAAAAACCCACCACATATAAACTGGGATGATTCCAAGGGCCATCAATTAATGTAATAACACAGTTTTCCATCAATTCTCTGTACAAAAGGAAAAAGCAACACAACACAATTTAAAAATAATGACCCCATAGGCAGGAGATGAAAAATACAGGGTGGAATAAATTTATGGGCCCATCCCACGACATGAATGAAAAATGTTTAGGATGAGTGAGACAAATTCTGTCATTCTCACTGTGGGGAATGGGCCCACAAATTCAGTAGGGATAGGATTTTTGTAGCAGTACCCCAGTTGCCACTATCAATTGTTGGGTGGGCTAGGGGTGAGCTATATGGCTAGCAGAACCCTTCTGCTGAAGGCCGCTTCACTTGACTGAAGTATGTTGTATAAAATTTTAAAAAGATATGTAGAGACCCCCCACGTTGCTGCCCTACAAATGTGTTCATATGATGCACTGGACCTCTCTGCCCATGAAGCTGACATTACCCTGATGGAATAGGTTTTAATCTTGAATGGATGAGTATTCTCCTTGGCTTTATGTGACTCAAATTCCCCACCTAATATATCTTAGTATGGAAGAACTGGAAGCTTTGTTTAACTTAGCTCTTTGGTGTACTAGAATGAACTAAGTGTGTTGTACTGTAGGCCCATTGACAGACCTGCCTGTAAGAATTCTAGGAACAATTTGACTGAAGCCCATCCTGTCATTTATTTTCTTACAATGCACCAGAAATCAAATCTCCATTTTATTGTACATTGAGAATTAGTGGAAAACTTTCTGGACTTCAGTAGGGTAGATTTCATATCACTGGAGTGTCCTATTTTGTTTAAATGTGACCTTTCAATGACCAGGAAGTCAGGTACAGAAATGTTAGGTAGCTCTGGAGTGGATTGTGGTGGTAATGAAGGGCTGCAGACATCTCTATGAGGTCTGAAAACCAGAGACAACTGGGCCACTGCGGCACAGTGAGAATCACTGCAGCCTCCATATATATTGTTTTTTTATGTGGGTCATGGGAAAAGGAGGAAATGGAGGTAGCAGAGCTCTTGCTCAGACCTAGAAGCAGGCATCAATTCCCCTGGCTGGATGATCTCTTCTTCTGGAATATAACTTGTTTGTTTTGGCATTAGAGCTGGATACAAATTGGTTTCCAAAAAGTATGAGCTATGTAGTCAAACTAGCTCTTGTGGAGACACTTCCTCTCTCCCTCCCTCCCCCAAGATCTCTGATGTTGCAGCTGACCCAACCTGTTGTGGCATTCAGTTTTCCTTTGACATGCACAGCTCAGATGACAGAATGTTTGTTTCATCCATGGCTTCCACTTGTGATGAGCTCCATGGGCTGCCCCCTTGTCTGTTTCTATGTTCCATGGCAGTAGTGTTATCTGTGAATACAATTATGTGTCAGGAGCTTAAGGCGGAGAGGAGTGCCTGAAGAGCTCGATGAATTGCCAGTAGTGCCAAACAGTTTATGGTTAAGTGAGATTCCATCTACGATGACTGGCCTTGTAACATGTGTCAAGATGTGTCATCCCTCCAAGCTGGCATCTGTCAGTATGGTAGCTCTCTGTGGTTCTACAACTGGATAATGTCAATGAATCTTGTTGGATGTAGCCCCCTTCTGAGGAATCCTTTACCATTGTGGAGACATGTCTTACAGTGTGAGAGTTGGAATTGCCAATCTGAGTAGGGAAATTTAGCAGGTAGTACTGCAGAAACCTGAGATGAAACTTTACCTATGGAAGTAGGAATATACATGAAATGAACATGCTTAGTAGATGAAGAAAGTGGGAGTGCCAACTGTGAAGGATCTGGTATGTTTGCTTCAGAATCCATGATGGCCTGTCTCTTGAGAGAAAGGTGCTGTGGAATGTGTGTCCAACACCAAGTCCCCAGGTGTTGTATTGTGTGTGTAGGGACAAGCTGGCTTTTCTTCAGAGTTGATTATAAATCCACATTGCTGAAGCATTTGTATTGTCAGCTGTGTGTCGCAGACTGACTTCTGTCGGGAGGCAGTTCTTGTCTTGTACTGTGCCTTTCTGATGCCGGGATGCCATTATTACCACCAGGACTCTTTTTGAATACGTTGGGGGAAGTGATAATGCCAAAAGGAAGTGTTTTGTTCTCCATGTGCTGAGTGCCGTATGCAAACCTCAAGTACCATCCTTGGCCTTAAGGATTGTAGCATGGGGATATGCCTCCTTCAGGCCCATTGACATTAGGAAATCTGCCCCACCCCAGGTAGTAACCAGCATGATGGAATGAGTGGCCTCAATTTTGAACTTGTGAGAGTGAATCAAGTGGTTGATTGTCCTTAAGTCCAGGATTGTCTTGTCCTCCCTGATTCCTTCAGACTCAGGAATAGTATGGAGTACAAACCCTGAACCATTCCTGGTCTGCAACAGGCTCTATTACCCTGATCTGGAGAATGTGATTGATTGGCCTGAATATTGCATTCCACTTCAAAGGGTTGATGGACAGGTGAGAAATCTGGCATGGGGGATCTTTTAGAATTCTATGGCATCCCCCTTGGAAATGATGTCTCTGACACATTTATCCATGGTGACGGCAAACCAGAGGGGAGCAAACACAGGTAATCGGCCCACCAGGAGGCAGCAGGGAGGATGGAAGTCATTGATTGCTTTTAGGGGCATTCTTGAATAAGGAGTCACCTCTGGGTTTATTGGACCTGGCTCTATCTCATCGATCCTTAGAGAATCTGTGGTCTCTCCTACCATATATATATGTGTTGACTGTCTAGGGTAGAAAAATGACATAAATATGAAAGCATGAAGTGAAACAACTAAAACTAGAGCAGGTGTTAGGGAAATTTTCTTTAGAGGACCCTAACCCCTTGATTCTTATAACCTTTTAGGGGATGTCAAAGAGCAGGGACTCAGTATAAGCAAGTACTGCTCTGGTGAATAAAAGTGGCCACTGCTGAAGCTCTGAGGACTGCCAAAGCCATTTCATAGCTCCTGTGGAGAGTTGATCCCACCATTCGACCCGAGCTATCTTTGGGAAGGAAGTCCCCTTTGGCAGGGAGGAGAGTGTCCTTGATAAGAGCTGACAGGGCTGTATCCATGTTAAATAGAGCAACCAGGATTGCATTTGTCTGGTGGACATTTATATACATTTATGGTTCTTTTGGTCAGACATGGCCTTTGCTGGACTTTCCCATTCCACCTTTGTGACCTTAACCAGGGCAGCTGGGATGGGAACATAAGGATCAGATTTGGATACTGCTGGAAAATAATTTTGGGTGTTTTCTGTCTCTTTGACCTTCTGATTGTCCCTTTTGGTAGCCTTTCTGGCTGAATACTCAGGGGAGATACTCAAGAAAGCAAACTGTGCAGGGAACAATAGTTCCTGGAGATACTCTTGGGTTCTCTCTGCCTCAGATTCTGAAAGTTTTTCTTGTTCCAAGGAGGAGAAGGAGGAGTGTCTAAACTTAGAGAATTTCTTTTCTTCATGACTGCTCTTGTGTGACACTGAGCCAAAAAGGGTTAAGCAACTAGCATGCTAAATGACCCAACTTCACACTTTAAAGACCTATTAGAGAAGTATATAAATGGTAATCAGGGCCATTTCTTATAAATAGCTAACAAAGCCATGTCAGATAAACTAGAGCTTTGAAAGGTACACTTGTATTGTTAGAGAATTGGAAGAAGACCTTGATTGTAGTGGTCTATGTTTACCTATATCTTGTTAGAGGTTAACAATGTAACCAAATAGTTCCTCTCTTTTACTATATTCTATTGATTCACAGATAAAAAGGGGATATTAATATTTAGATGGAACTTGGGTATAATAATATCATTGTCTATATTTCTCTTTGAAGTTAGTAGTAAACTGTCTATGAACGGCTTAATGGATAATTACCTTATGCCAAGGGTGGGCAAACTTTTTGGCCCCAGGGCCACATCTGGATATGAAAATTGTATGGCAGACCATGAATGCTCACGAAATTGGAGGGTGTGAGGGCTCCGGCTGGAGGTGCAGGCTCTGGGGTAGGGCCAAAAATGAGGATTTCACGGTGCGCGAGGGGTCTCCGGGCTGGGACAGGGGGTTAGGGTACTGGCATAGGGGGCCTCCGGCTGGGGTGTGGGCTCCGGAGTGGGGCTGGGGATGAGGGTGTGGGGGTGCAGGAGGGTGCTCTGAGCTGTGACTGAGGGGTTTGGAGGGCGGGAGGGAGATCAGGAGTGCAGGCTCCGGGTGACACTTACCTAAAGCAACTCCCGTAAGCAGCGGCATGTCCCCCCCTCCAGCTCCTACACAGAGGGGTAGCCAGGTGGGTCTGCATGCTGCCCCATCAATAGGCACTGCCCCTGCACCTCCCATTGTCTGTGGTTCCAGGCCAATGGGAGCTTCAGGGCCGGCACTTGGGGCAGGGGCAGCGTGCAGAGACCCCTGGCTGTCCCTATGCGTAGGAGCCAGAGCGGGGACATGCCTCTGCTTCCAGGAACTGCACAGAGCCATGACATGCACAGAGCGGGGCAAGACCCTGACCCCGCTCCCAGGCTCGTGTGCTGGAGCAGGGCAAGCCATGGACCCTGCTCCCCGGTGGGAGATCAAGGGCCGCATTAACACGTCTGAAGGGCCGGATGTGGCCCTGGGGCCATAGTTTGCCCACCTCTGCCTTATGCTGATGAATGCAATTAATTACTTGTGTATACAGAGGAAATAGAAGGTTTTACTTCAAACCCACAATGCTTCACCCAAGGAATATCTTCTGTCCAGAGGCTATCGATAGCTTGCCAGAGATCTATACAATAACTCTAAGGCCCCAATTCTGTATCTTAGATCTGCTTAAGATTTGTCAGGGAAAGTCTGAGTCGCAAAACTGGGGTATCCAGCTCGTCTGTATCACTGTGATATTGGACATGGTCTGCTTATTTTGGACTATAACCTGATGAACAGACTCTGGAAAGAACTCTTTGCAAATCTAAAGCTCACCATCTCTGCTATGAAACTGACATAAGAACTCTATTCATGTCTGTATGTATAATGATCTTTTAACCAATACTCTCTCCTTTCTTTTTAATAAATCTTAGTTTAGTTAATAAAAATTTACTGTAAGCATGTATTTAAGTAGATTCTAAAATATTCATTGACCTGGGGGGTAATGTGTCTGATCCTTTGGGATTAGTAGAACTTTACATATGAGGAACAAGATTTTCAGTAATCCTCATCATATTTGATTTGGCTGTCTGGGTGGGAACCCAAGGCTGGATTGCTTTAAGCAAACTGTATTTCAGCTTCTGCGTAACCGGTAAAGTATTGTAGAAGCTGTTTTTTTTGCTGGCTTGGTGAATCTAATTGTTAGATTAACCACCAGCTCTGGGGAACATCTACCCCATTCATTGTAATTTGCCCTGATTGAGTAATCTCAGTGTGCCCAACCGAGATCCCAGTCACCCTTACTTCACTTAGAGGGAAGACTAGCAGGAGTGAGAGATGAGGATTGGGAGTAATAAAAATCCAGGGAGGAATGCTTATGCTTTATAACCCTTATGCTGTGTCTGTTCATGCCAAAGAGAGAGGAAACGAAGGAAGAGGGGGACGGCTCCTTGAATATGTCCCAATGCTTTTTGGTTTCTTCTTTTCACTCTGCATGGGCTCCAGGGATGAGGAGGGGGACGTGGATGAGGAACTGCTTCTATGTCTGTTTTCTCCTGTTCCCCCCCCCCCCCCGGCCACTGGACACTGCTGTGAGGATTCTAAGAAGGCCAGTGTCAGGAGTCTGTTCTAAAACAGCTACCTGAAGAACATGAGTTCCCGACTCCAAAATAACCACTGTGACTCTGCTATGAAAGAAAGAGGGCACAATGGCAGAAAACTAATTTCTCTATGCTGCTGGCAGTTCTTGTGATCCCTGAGGAATGGAGTGGGTGACCTGATCACAGAACACCCCCTGGCCTGGGTCCCTGGCAACATAGGAGGCAACTCCGTGGGTGCTCTGGGGCTGGAGCACCCACAGGGAAAAATTGGTGGGTGCTCTACACCCACCAGCAGCTCCCTGCTCCGCCTCCTGGCCCCAGCTTGCCTCCGCCTCCTCCCCTGAGCACACCACATCCCCACTTCTCCTCACAGTGCTTGCCACTGCGAAACAGCTGTTTCACATGTAACAAGCTGTGGGAGGAAGGGGGAAGGAGCGGGAAAGCAGCATGCTCAGGAGAGGAGGCAGGGAAGAGGCGGGACCGGGGCAGGGATTTGGGGAAGGGGTCCAATGGGGCAGGGAGGGGGTGGAGTTGGGGCAGGGACTTGACTCTGCATCTTTGGAGACAGAGAACATACTGGAGGGGCTCTTCAGTGGAAGGAGTTAGCTGTTAGTTAGTTGTTTTAAATGACTGAAATCAATGGGAGTTTGCTCGATAGGTAAAATCAGATTTAAAATGGCAGGACATTTCCTGAAACTATGCATTTCTGTATACAAAGGCACTTAAAAATTGAAAGTGGTAATTCCAACAACTGTAATGAAAAACATTTTTGAAGCCCTCACTGGCTTACCAAGTATTTATTATTAAATTTCCTACATTACATGGGGCTGTCGTGCAACCAAGTCAGTGGTCCCTTTCAGAATTCTGAGCAGTTCTATTTTTATATTTCACTGGAATATATAAGATTGGGTAGTGTAGTGATATAGGGAAGTTAACATCACAAGACATAATAATTTCTGAACCTTTAAATAATGAACATGACAAATGTAGACTGCTCCGCACATCACCCATGTTAGCAGTTTATCAAGACATTTTTTGCCTGCTGATATTGCTAAAGAAATAGTCACTGGCTCCATTGGCAAAACAAACACACACACTAATAATAATTTGTTTTAAGAGTGTGAAAGAGAAAACAGAAAAGGATTGTTGAGGCTAACAGCAGCTATTTCATTTAATGCTATGTATAACCGAGTCGAGTCTTGTCATTCTAAAGTAGCTTTTGAGCTTTGTTAGCAGTATGGCAGTGGGAATAACCTCTACATGTTTTCTCATTCATTCATTTTTAATGTGTGAGGTTTTTAAATTTTTCTCCACTGGCTCTCTCTCTTTCTGTGACCCAGTTTTTGGGATGTTTTGGTTGAGACTTAAAGAATAAACAGATTGGGTTAAAACTCAGCACACCAATTCTGGTTACAAAAAAAAAAATTACTCTTCATTATTTTAATAACCTAGATTTCTAAAATTCTCTGAACAATGAGAAAAAGATCACAGTTATATGTCATAATATTTAACTATAATTAACATAATTCTCACAATGTGTTTGTCAATGGTAATTATCCTTGCAATAATAACCTAGTGTAGCCTTAAATTATATTCTAATTATAAACTATAGGGCCAAATTCATTCCTGCACTGGAATTCCATTAGGAATGATTTTGGTCCAGAGTGTTCATAATTAAACATATTTAAAATGTTCCCTTTAGCAAAGGGAATAGTCTTCAAGCAAGATTAGAATAAGTTAAATACACAGAAGAAATAAGAAAAGAATAATTTACATTGGAAAATTAGCATAGAACTTTCATTTTTATAAGATACTGCACTTTAGCGCAAATATATAGTGACACATGCTAGTCTGAGGCCACAGTAATGAACCTGAGCTCAGTGTATTGCAAAAGTTGGAAAAAAGAGAATCCAAAATTCACTTGTATAGTTATTCATTGCATAGGCCTTGATTGAGCATTATTCTCCGAATGTACCATCATTCCACTATCATTGGTGCAACTCCGTTTGTTATAGCAACTGAAGAAAATATAGCAGCTGTTAGCATTTTAACCATTGTGTCTGCTCAACCTGAACAGTAGTTAAAATGAATCAGGAGGGTCTATGCTGTTATTTATATCATTGATACCTCCTCTGGAGCTGAAACAGTGCTTGTGCAATGGTGGGAAATATGAAGAAAAGTACTAGTGCAGACACAGGTCTAGATGGCTTGATCCTGTGATATGCTGAGCATCCTCAAATGCCAATGACGGAATGGAATGAGTTAATAGCACTTAATACCTTTCAGGATCAGGCTCAACATTATTCATGTTATTTGATTATAATATCAGTTGATTTTTTGTATTGTAATATTGTAGAGGCTGGAGATTACACCTGAGACCGCAACTCCATTATGCTAATTGCTGTACAAACAACTACTAAGAATCAATCCCTGCCCCCAGTAAATTTATAATCTCAATAGGAAAGACAAACAAAGGGAGGGGAAACAGAGGCATGGAGAGGTGAAGTAACCTGCCCAAAGTCATACAACACAGTTCAGTGACCAAGCATAGGAATATGAGATTTCTAAAAGAAGTTATTAGTGGGAAATCATCATCAAGTGGGTGAGTTTTGATTGGGATTCCACAGGGGTTGACATTAGCCCTCATATTATTCAACATCTTCATTAATGATCTGGCAGTAAATATGAAAACCACTGCTGATAGGTTTGCAAATCAGACAAATATTAGTAGTGGTAAAAAAGGATGAGGACACACAGTTATACAGGGTAATCTGGATCATGTGGTAACCTGGGTTCATTCAAACAAAATGCATTTTAATACAGCTAAATGTAATAATATACATCTAGAAACAAGAAATGTAGGCCATACCTACACAAAGGGGGATTGTATATGGAAAGAAGTGACTCTGAAAAGGATTTAGAAGTCTTAGTGTACAAGCAATTCAACATAAACTCCCAGTGCAACACTGTGGCAAAAAGTGCAAATGTGATCCTTGGATATAAAAACAGTAGAGAGTAGAAGTGGGGAGGAGATTTTGCCTCTGTATACAGAACTGGCACTCACGTTTTAAGAAGGATGCTGGAAAATTAAAAAGCAGAAAAGAGCCACAAAGAATAATTCAAGGGCTGGACAAAATATGCTACAGTGAGAGAGGGTGTCTCAGTTATTTGTTAACGGAAATAGAAGGGAAAGCAGTGTCACATAGAATCATAGAATATTAGGGTTGGAAGAGACCTCAGGAAGTCATCTAGTCCAATCCCTTGCTCAAAGCAGGACCAACACCAACTAAATCATCGCAGTCTAGGCTTTGTCAACCCAGACCTTAAAAACCTCTAAGGAAGGAAGAATCCCATGCACCGCTAGAGGCTGGGGACCGACTGCCTCTTCCTTAGCCAGTCGGTCCCCAGCCTCTAGCGGTGCATGGGATTCTTCCTTCCTAAGTGCAGAACTCTATACTTGTCCATGCTGAACGTCATCAGATTTCTTTTTGGCCCAATCCTCCAATTTGTCTAGGTCACTCAGGACCCTATCCCTACCCTCCATCGTATCTACCTCTCCCCCCATCTTAGTGTCATCTGCGAACTTGCTGAGGCTCCAGTTAATCCCATCATCCAGATCATCAATAAAGGTGTTGAACAAAACTGGCCCCAGGACCAACCCCAGGGACACTCTGCTTGATACCGGCTGCCAACTAGACATCGAGCCATTGATCACGACCTGTGGAGCCTGTGAATCTAGCCAGCTTTCTATCCACCTTATAGTCCATTCATCCAATCCGCACTTTTTTCACTTGCTGGCAAGAATACTGTGGGAGACTGTATCGAAAACTTTGCTAAAGTCAAGATATATTACATCCACCACTTTTCCTATATCCACAGAGCCAGATATCTTATCCTACAAGGCAATCAGGTTGGTCAGACATGACTTGCCTGTGGTGAATCCAAGTTAAATATTCCTGATCACCTTCTTCTCCTCCAAGTGCTTCAAAATGGATTCCTTGAGGACCTGCTCCAGGATTTTGCCGGGGACTGAAGTGAGGTTGACTTGAAGTTCCCCGGGTTCTCTTTTTTCCTTTTTTAAAATATGGGCAGTATATTTGCCTTTTTCCAGTCGTCCGGGACCTCCCCCGATCACCATGAATTTTCAAAGATAATGGCCAATGGCTTTGCAATCACATCAGCCGACACCCTCAGCACCCGTGGAAGCATTAGATCTGGACCCATGGACTTGTGCATGTCCAGATTTTCTAAATAGTCCTTAACCTGTTCTTTCACCACTGAGGGCTGCTCACCTCCTCCCCATGTTGTGTTGTCCAGTGCAGCAGTTTGGGAGCTGCCCCTGTCTGTGAAGACAGAGGCAAAAAAAGCATTGCATACTTCACTTTTTTCCACATCATCTGTCACTATGTTGCCTCCGCCATTCAGTAAGGGTACCACACTTTCCCTGACCTTCTTCCTGTTGATAACATACATGTAGAAACCCTTCTTGTTACCCTTCACATCCCTTGGTAGCTGCAACTCCAATTGTGCCTTGGCCTTCCTGATTACACCCCTGTATGCTCTAGCAATATTTTTATACTCCTCCCTAGTCATCTGTCCAAATTTCCACTTCTTGTAAGCTTTCTTTTTGAATTTAAGCTCACCAGAGTTTTCACTGTTAAGCCAAGCTGGTCGCCTGCCATATTTACTATTCTTTCTTCATTTTGGGATGGTTTGTTCCTGTGCCCTCAATAAGGCTTCTTTAAAATACAGCGAGCTCTCTTGGACTCCTTGCACTCTCATATTAGCTTCTTAGGGAAATCATAGAATATCAGGGTTAGAAGGGACCTCAAGGGGTCATCTAGTCTAACCCCCTACTCAAAGCAGGACTAATCCCCAATTTATGACCCAGATACCTAAATGGTCCCCTTGAGGATTGAACTCACAACCCGGGGTTTAGAAGGCCAACACTCAAACCACTGAACTATCCTCCCCCGTTGCCCATCAGTTCCCTAGGGGAGTCAAGGTCTGCTTTTTCTGAAGTCTGGGGTCTGTATTTTGCTACTCTCCTTTCTTCCTCTTGTGAGGATCCTGAACTCAACCATCTCATGGTCACTACTGCCTAGGTTGCCACCCACTTCTACTTCCCCTACCAATTCTTTTCTGTTTGTAAGCAGCAGATCAAGAGGAGCACGCCTCCTCCAGCACGTGCACCAGGAAGTTGTCACCAACACTCTCCAAAAACTTCCTGGATGGTCTGTGCACTGCTGTATTTCTCTCCCAGCATATGTCAGGTGATTGAAGTTCCCCATTAGAACCAGGGCCTGTGATCTGGAGACTTCAGTTAGTTGTCCAAAGAAAGCCTCCTCTACCTCATCCTTCTGATCCGGTGGTCTATAGCACACGTCCATCATGACATCACCCTTGTTGCTCTCACCTCTAAACTTAGCCCAAAGACTCTCAAAAGGCTTAGTCAAGTTTCAAACTGGAGCTCTGAGCAATCATACTGCTCTCTTATGTACACTGCAACTCCTCCACCTTTCCTCCCATACCTGTCCTTCCTGAACAGTTTATACCCCTCCATGACAGTGTTCCAGTCATGTAAACTGCCCCAGCAAGTCTTGTTATTCCAATCACATTATAGTTCCTTGATTGTGCCAGGACTTCCTGCTTGTTTCCCAATTCTTCCTGCTTGTTTCCCTGGCTTCTTGCGTTCATGTACATACACCTAAGAAAACTAGCCAATTGCCCTACTTTCTCAGTATGAATCATGAGGCTTCCTGTCTTGTACCCTCCTCCTTGTGTTTCCTCATAATATCTCACTCCCCCACTTACCTCTGGTCTTAGGTCACCATCCCCTGGAGAACCTAGTTTAAAGCCCTCCTCACTAGGTTAGGAAGCATACCTGTGAAGGTGCTCTTCCCTCTCTTCATTAGGTGGATCACATTACTTCCTAGCAATCCTTCTTACCGGAACAACATCCCATGGTCTAAAAATCCAAAGCCCTCTCTCCAACACCACCTGCATAACTATGCATTCACCTCCAAAATTCGACAGTCCCTACCTGGGCCTTTTCTTTCGACAGGGAGGATAGACAAGAACACCACTTGCGCCTCAAACTCCTTTATCCTTCTTCTCAGAGCCATGTAGTCTGCATTGATCTGCTCAAGGTCATTCTTGGCAGTAACATTGGTGCCCAGGTGGAGAAGTAGGAAGGAGTCCAAGGACTTTATTAGTCTCGACAAACACTCTATCACATCCTGGATTCTAGGTCCAGGCAAGCAGCATGCTTCTTGAGTCTCTCGGTCTGGTTGGCAGATAGATGACTCCGTCCCCTTGAGGAGGGAATCCCTCACCACCACCACCACCTGTCTCCTCCTTTTGAGAGTGGTGGTCATGGAACCCGCACCCCTAGGACAAAGATAATATTAGCATATGAGCATATTAGCATATGTTTACAGCTGAAACATTTCCAATGAAATGTTAGCCTAGATATTTGATCAAAAATGTGTAACACTATAGAAAGAATATTTCAAATAATAAGCAATCAGAAAAAAATCGGGTTGAAATAACATTTCTGCACTAATAGATTGTAGCAGTTCAAGACAATCATATATCCATGCACATCAATCAAAAATGTATTAAGAGTGTCAGCCTTGTGGCGGTGCTACAATGCGTTGGCCTAGCAGTCGTTCAGTGCTGTGAGGTAAATGACTCATTCACGTTCCATAAGATTCTAGGCAGTACAAGATGTGTCAGCCAGCACAGTGGAAAGTGGTGATGTTAAAGATAAATCCTCGCTTTGTTTTTGGAGTGACAAGATAGCAAACTAGGATAAGTAAAATTTATCAACAAACACATATACCCACATGTTACTATATGATTTTAAATGGAAATAGTATAATGTACAGCAAGTGAAATATTATCTGAATTCCAGTGTTACCAACCTTCCAAAAGTTATCATAAAAGATGGTGGCAAAGGTTGGTGGGACAGCCTCTGGTGCCTGGGCTCAGCATGCAATACCCTTCCCTGCTCCCCAAGCCCTGCAGCAAAAAGAAGGTGGCGGAGAAGGGGAAAGAGAAAAAAAGTAGTCTGCCCCTCCCATACACACACATGATTCAAAGACAAGTGGAAGGGGATGGGGAAGCAGAGGGAGCACCTAGAGCACTATCGTAGCTGCTCCTAGGTGAGATCCTATCCCTTCCCTCCACACCTCAAGAATGTATCCATTGCTTCCAGCCTGATGAAAGCTCCAATCCAGTTAGCAAAGTGAGCATCTTTATTTTGTAACTAACATGCTAGCAAACTGGGGTAAGTAAAACACCTGAACATACTCCCAGACTTTCCCATAAATACTCTGAATGGAAATAGTATAATGCAGAGACAAGTGAAATATCATCTGAATTCCAGCATTAACAATGCTGTTAAAGTTACCGAGAAAGATGAACATATTCCACAAAGTATTTACCTGCCAAGCTGAAATCAGCATAAAAGTAGAGATTTCAGATACATACAGTAGACTTTTCACATTCATCTTCTGTGGAAGTGACAAGGATTTGAAAAAGACATGGTATGATAAATGTTTCTGTGTTGTTGTTTTTAAAATAGAGAAAGAATAGCTGAAGAGCACTGCATGATTGTATCCATTAAAGTGACATGCAATTACTACAAGGAGAATAAAATAAAAACATGCAAACCCCAACATTAATATTGCCAAGCTATCTGTAAATACATATTATAAGCAATGTGCTATGAGAAAAGTAGAGTCTTAGATCACAGCAGAGCCCTGATTAGGGGGTGGGGCTTCCTTGATTAGGGAGCCTATAAAGGCACTGAAACAGCCAGCCAGAAGCACAGAGGCCAGAAAGCAGAGTTGAAAACAGAGCAGTTAGTGGGAGAGTTTGTAAGGAAGGTTTGTGGGAGGGGATATGTAGTGTTGGTTTGGGTTTTTTGTTTTCCTTTACAGCCGCTTAGGTGGAAAGGGTATGATACATACAGAGGCAGCAGTAGTAGTGACCCAAAGAGTGGAAGAAACAATGAAGATCACCAGCTGTGGAAGCTGCAGGATGTACATTACCTTGGATCAGGTACCCAAAAAGAGCTTAATTTGTATGAAGTGCCACCTGATAGAGCTGATGGAAAAGATCTAAGGTTTGGAGATGCAGGTGGAAATTATGGTTATGTTTCTAAGGGGATTTGAGCAGATGATGGGGGGAAGGTGAGAGGTGGCTGATGAGAGAAATCAAGACTCATAGATACAAGTTGAACTGGAGAATTGTGAGACTAGACTGCTGGGTGTGGAAAATGGCTAGCTGAAGCATATGACTAGAAGAACAAGGCGGAGGGAAAGAATGACTAGTGGAGGAGAAATAAAGTTCAGGAACTGATTTGCTGAGTTGGAAAATGAAGAAGTGGCACTAGGCAGTAAGAGAAGGTGGGAGGACAAGAAAGAAAAAAAGAGCAGCTAGTCCTACATGGTGATGGAAGGAGGAGAGATAGCCAGAGTTCAGAGTCCCAAGGGATTAGAGGATGACTCACAGAATATTGCAAGAGAGAATAAAAGACAAAAGGACTTGTAGCCAGAAAGAATCGGAGAAAGGCCAGACAAGCACACCAACACCAGGAAGAGACACGTCTATGTGACTGATGACTCCCTATCAAGAAGAACAGACAGGCCTTTCATGAGAGCTGATCTGGAGAACAGAAGGGAGTGCTGTCTGCACGGAGCTCAGATATGGGATGTGGACCTGAGATTGAAGAGAATCCTAATGGGAACAAGAAACAATCCACTGATTGTCCTTCATGTGAGAACAAATGATATTACTAACTTATCACTGAAACACATCAAGGGAGACTATGCCAGGCTGGGGAGGATGCTTAAAGAGATAGAGGTTCAAGTGATCTTCAGTGGGATTCTACCTGTCCCTAGAGGAAGAGAACGAAGGCAAGACAAGATGATGACCAACAGATGACTCAGGCAGTGGTGCTATAAGGAGTCTTTAGGATGTTTAACCACTGGGAGGTATTCACAGACAGAGGACTGTTCTCAAATGATGAATTCCACCTAAGTAGGGAGGTAAATAGACTTCTGAGATGGAGGTTGGCAAAAATGATTAAAAGAGTTTAAATAGGAACTTGAGAGATGCTCATGTACTCTCCATGCCTGATTCTAATATTGACCAGGAGGAAAATCAAGACAAAGAGAATACAGCAATGGAGAAAGGAACAACATTGGATAGGAGAATGGACATTAAGAGGAAAGATACTTCCAGTACCAATCACACTAACAGTAAGATAGGTGGTACTGGAAGTAGAATGACTGTACCTAATTGGGTGAGGAATCTGGGTGAGGCCAATCACGAACAAAGATGTTTGTACACAAATGCAAAGTGGAGGAACTACAACTATTGGTGCAAGAAGTGAACCCAGCTGTTATGGGGAGAACAGAAACAGGGTGGAATAGTCGTCATGACTGGAGTACAGGTATTAAAAGAAATGTGCTGTTCAAGAAAGACAAAAATAAAGGTAAAGGTGGTGCAGCAGCATTGTATATTAATGATAAAGAAATTGGAAGTGATGTAATGAATAAAACGGAGCTTGTTTGGGTTAAAATCACTTTGGGGGAGAAAGCTACCAGAGGTTCTCCTGGGATAGTGCTTGGGGGTATGCTACATACCCACAGGATCTGATCTGGAAATGGATAGAGACCTCTTTAATGTTTTTAATGAAATAAATACTGTGGCGGGTGTTCTCCTCTCCCTTCCCCCCACCCCCACCGAGAGCCACCTGGAACTGAAGTACAGCTGAGTCCTCTGTCTGTTTTTTGTGTGTTGTGGGGGGTGGGGCGGGGGTTGCCTTCCTCCGCAGCATGGGTCATTTGCAGGTTTAAATTAGTGTAAATGGTGGACTCTATGTAACTTGGAATCTTTAAATCATAATTTGAGGACTTCAGTACCTCAACCAGAAATTATGGGTCTATTACAAGAGTGGGTGGGTAAGGTTCTGTGACCTGCAATGTGATCAGTCTGAATGATCATGTCTCGATGATAATGATGATCCCTTCTGGCCTTAAAGTCCATATATCCTAGTGCCTGGCTGTAGATAAGAGATTTCTTGGTGTGTCTGGGATTGTTAGATCTGTGGAGATGTGTGGTAATCCATGGGTTTCATCTATATACTTGTCCATAGGGTTTCATTGTTGAAGTTGATCATGATGTCCAGGTGATTGATGCTGGTGTGGGAGTGTTCTAGAGAGAGTTTGATGGATGGGTGGTGTTTGTTGAAGTGGTAGTAGAAATCTAATAGGGAGTTTTGGTGGTCTGTCCAGAGGATGAAAATATAATTGATGTATCTCTGGGATATTATTGGTTTTGTGGTGCATTTTTTCAGAAATTCTTCCTTGAGGTTGCCCATGAAGAGGTTGGCATATTGAGTACTCATGGTTGCATGGTTTATACAATGTTTGTTGTTGAGTGTAAAGTTGTTGTAAATGAAGATGAAATGAATGAGTGTGGCAATGGATTTGAGATGGATATCTCGTAGACACTTGGGGAACACATCTATGTAGCCATGGTGAGGGATGTTGATGTATAGGGAGATGACATCCATGGTGGCAAATATAATGTTCTGAGGGAGGTTGTTGATGCTGTGGAGTTTCTGGAGTAAGTTAGTTTTGACCTAGAGGAGATGTGCTCTTTGTGTGGTGAGCAGTTTGAGGATTCTTTCTGTGAATCCCGATATTTCTTCTGTAAGAGTGCTGTGGCAAGATATGATGGATCTGCCTGGGTTACCTTGTTTGTATATCTTGGGAAGCATGCAGAAGATCCCTGGGGTGGATTTGTGGAGGATGAGGTTGTAGAGTTTCCCTTGGAGTTGTCTGTAGAAGGATTTGATATTTTAAAATCCCTATGTGAATTGTGGTATGGCATCTTCTTTGAGTTGTTTATTCCAGGAGGCACTGGAGCATTGTCTGTTGCCCTCATTGACGTAGTCATCACAGTTCAAGACTACAATAGCGCCCCTTTTGTCTGCTGGTTTTATCACTATTTGGTGGTTGAATTTCAGAGACTATATTGCTGTCGTCTTGGCTATGGAAAATTGTGGTGCATCTGATGTTTGTTAAGAATTTCACACTTTTTTTTTTCCTGAAGCAATCAATGTAACCATCAAGTTTGTGGTTTCATCCACTGGTTGGTGGCCTGTCAGATGATTCTTTTTTCTTCTGACTGTTGCTGGGAATGTGGTAGTTGTGGGTGATGCCATCTTTGTTGTGAAAGAATTCTTTGAGGTGGAGTCAGAGGAATTCTTCTAGTTCTCGGCATGTTTGTATGGTATCACTTCTGATGGGGCAGAAGTTCAGGCCCTTTGAGAGTACAGACATTTCAGCTCTGGCTAGGGGTAGACATGATAGGTTGATGAGTATAAGAGGAAATTAAGGCCACTACCAGTATGTTAACGATAAGCATGTGCCTAAGCATTTGCTGGATTGGGACCCCATATTGCATTTTCAAGTAAACCATGCACATCCAATAACAATAATTGTGGCCATTTTTAATTGATTATTTGAAGAACTTATATGTTGACTTCCATCACAAATTGGTTGTTACTTCAAAGTTATAAAACACTGGAAACCAGAATAAAAATGTGAAGGCAGAAAACAACATAACTGTAGTAAGCATAAAAAGAAACATTATAAAAAGGTCTTCATGATTTTCAACTTGAGTGCAAGGTTTATAGCAATGTCAGGCCTCAGCAATGTTTTCATCCATCTGCCTGTCTGAAGTACTGCAAGCTAGCAATAGTTCTGCAACCAGATTTGTGGCTTGCAGTTATTTTTGTATTATTTATATAAACACAAAAGTGTTCACTTTTTCCTTATAGTCTGAACTTTACAATTATATAGGAAATGCACTAGGGAAATATTTATATCATTCAGTCAGCATTCTGTGTGCTTTGCAGAAAGAATAAATTAGTGACTATGTTAATAATTTCTTAATCAAAGCCCATGAGAAATTAAACACAGAACCAAAGCATATACCATATTCTCAGAAACTCACACACAGTTTTTATAATATCCTCTCTCAGGATACATGGCATGTGAATTAGCCATTGACATTTTATGTACATTTAGTATCTATGGATAAAGAAAACATTTAGTGTGTGCTCATTAGTCTTTCATTTATCTCTATAAAGAGCTGAAATAGGCAAAGGACCAAAGCTTCAGTTATTGACTAGTGAATCAATTCAGTGATTCCTAAACTTGTTCTGCCGCTTGTGCAGGGAAAGCCCCTGGCGGGCTGGGCCGGTTTGTTTACCTGCCGCATCCGCAGGTTCGGCTGATCGTGGCTCCTAGTGGCTGTGGTTCGCTGCTCCAGGCCAATGGGAACTGCTGGAAACGATGGCCAGTACATCCCTCGGCCCGTGCCGCTTCCAGCAGCTCCATTGGCCTGGAGCAGCGAACTGCGGCCACTGGGAGCCACTTTCGGCCGAACCAGCGGACATGGCAGGTAAACAAACCGGCCCAGCCCGCTAGGGGCTTTCCCTGCACAAGCGGCAGAACAAGTTTGGGAACCACTGGACTAGGACATTCTGCTTTTGATAGTCATTTATACAAACTGCAGAGCAAATGATTTGCAAAGCAAAGATTTTTTTTCTCCCAGAATGTAACATCTAGAATATGGTATGCATCACCACTTTAATTAATAACCTCAATTAGAGATATTGGGCCAGATGCTCATAATTGAAATCCATGGTACTATGCAGATTTACACAAGCTTGAAAATGTGGATCAGTATGGACAAAGAATATCAGGGAGTAGATGAAATTTAATTTCACATTGCTCACTTTACATAGGAAAGAGTGTGATATATCCTATGACTTATCCTTAGGGACAAGGAGGCTGCACTTAATCTAATTAGGCACTGGATTTCACACCTGGCCTCACACAAATACAGTTGGAACAGCATTTATCTGGAAATAAGATGTGAAATATCAATCAGTGCTCTAAGCACTATTGAGAGTCATTTCAGACATGAGGCCAAGGAAATCCATTTTTTTTTCTGAAACAGAAACATATAGCTGATGTTTAAATTAAAATGAAAATAAAAATCTAGAGTTAAGTACTTGTCTAGACAGCTAATGTTCACAAGCTGGGGTGTAAAACTACAGCACACCATCTTGCCATGCATTATTGGTACTTCTACACGGGAATAAAAGACCCACTGCATATCCATGACTGTCCCAGGTCAGGTGATTTTGGCTCATGGGGCTCAGGCTGTAAGGCTAAAAATTACTGTGTAGATATCTGGGGTTGGGCTGGAGCTGGGCTCTGGACCCCTCCCCACTCACAGGGTGCTAGAGCTTGGGCTCCAGCCTGAGCCTGAACATTTACACAGCAATTTTACAGCCCTGCAGCTGGAGCCCCGTGAATCCAAGTCAGCTGACCTGGGCCACCCACAGGTGTTTAATTGCTGTGTAGACATACTGTAAGTGTCCACGTGGACTCTGCTTCTGTGCACCTGTTTCAAAGTTGAGTAAATCAGTGTGTACAAGGGAACTTTTAATACATGGTGGCAAAGTCCATATAGATAGTACATAGCAGATTAGTGTGCTGTAAATTTATACCCCAACTTGCCGAGAACTAAATGTTGGTCTAGTCAAGCCTGAAGATAATATGGATATTATTCAATTTCTTGTCTAAATCTTGAAGAAAATGATGTTGGATAAGTGCCTGGACCTGCCCTCCTTACCAGTGCAAAAATGTACAGCTTATACAAATATTATTTAGGTTAGTTGAAGCTACACAAGACATGAGTAACTTCAGAGGAATCAACCTAGCAGGTGAATGGACAGCATGATGGCAGTTGAAATTCAGTGTTATAGCAGTATAATGATATATTCTACACTAGAAGAGGAACAATAAATCAATCATAGTAACCATAATGGCTACTGTTCAGCAGCAAGCCTGATACAGATAGTATTATTCAAAATGAGAATTTGCTTGGGAGACCGCTCACTTTCACCATTTCCCTGAGCAGGGGAGACATTAAAACAAAAACAAAAACCAGCATCTCCTTTTATTGAACCTATTCAGAATAAATTGTTCAGGTAGGTTGATTTGATACCTGTCATGAGGCATCATGATGAAACTTGGTTACTTTCTGGCAGAATAATGGCTCAAGACCATGATAGTGCATGATGTAACCATTGTGGCATCTCATTTCAAGAATGTAATTCAGTGGTGTCTTCATAGATATTACCAATGCAACCACATTTATCATAGTATTATATGTACCTTGTGGATTGTAAAACACATGACAGGGAATAAATCACACCATTTAGTTTACCTTGGTTCATAAAGAGCCCTTTCATATAAACTAGTCAATTGTGCTGAATATGTTAATTGTAGGAGAGGAAACCTTTTAGGAGAGGTTTCTGTAAAACCAGCCTGCAAGGATTCTAACTGTCCTCTGTCCTAAAACAATTGGGTGAGCTATAATAGAAAGTCAGTCATGTGATCATTGCCACAAACTCTTTTATAAGTCATATAAACTGATCAGTGACACTAAGTAAACACCTGTCTTTTCTGTACTTCACAATAAGAAATAGTTACTCTTGTGGTTTTAGTTAAATTAGCTCAAAATTCCCTATCTAGAAATGGAGGGAGGTTGGAAAAGCAGAGAAATATTTTAGTTTACTATGGCTGAAACTCTCCAGAAATTATAATCAATATAATACAAATAGGATAAAAAACAGAAACAGGTCTTAAAACAAAACTGTAAGCTTCAAAACTTTGGAACCAATTTTAAGAATAAAGTAATATAACATAGAGGGATATTTTATAATAGGAAGATACGTTTAGAAACTATAGATCTCCTGTAAGAGAAAAGTGTGAAAAAAGTAGGGACAAATCTTTAGCTTTTGTCTTCAGTGGTATATGGAGATTCACACCAGCAGAGGTTCTGCTTAGGTTGGAGAGGCATCTTTTCCTGTACAGAGGCTGTGTTGATTTTATTCCTATCACATCATCATAGTTTAGGTTTTCTATAATTCTGTTTTAATGATCTTTTCACCCAGTTTGTGTCGTATTAGAATAAGGCCCATTTGGTTTGTAATTCCCAGAATCACATTGCACCTATCTTTTAAAAAGATTCTACATCTTTGCTGACTTCCAGTGCTTCAATATGGTAGATGACTTCAATGAGAGATTGTATATTTTCATTAGCAGCTCAGCAACTTCATTAAGATCCAGATCTACAAAGGGAACTTTTAGGCACTTAGAAAAATCATGGAATCCACAAAGCCCAAGTTAGGCTCTCTATACAGTGAATTGGGAGAGAGAATGGAAATCCACAAAAGCCAACAATATAAGTGGTTCCTTGCTTAAGTTAGCCAATGGGATATGCTGATAAGAGGGATGTATCCTAGTCCCTGTGTTATACTTACATAAAGCACACGGGATCTTTTTATAGGGGAAAATGCAACACACCACATTTATTGAGAATACAGCAGTTAGCATATGCTTTTCAGTCACACACACACACATACACCGTGCACCCAATCCTGCCAGTCGATGTTTATAGTTACCAGTCCAGAGTCTGGATCAATCTAGTAGCCAGCCAGATTTGTCGCAGAGGGGAGCTGGGCTCTGTCATTCAGGAACCGATGCTCCTGGAGTTGTTGGCAAGACAAACCCAAAGCCCCTTCGCAAAACACCAAGTTCTTATAGTCTTTTTTTTTCATTGAAGTCTATGAATTTTGCTGTGTCAGTTTATGACCGGCTACTCAGTGGGTGTTATCTTTTGATGGACCAAAACACCTCTGGGAGGGTCATCCTGTCTGGTTTCAATTTAATCAATTTTCTTGTGTTTTAAGGATGCCAGCCTTCACCTCAGGGTCATCAGTCTGCCCCTCCTCAACCATGGATGTGCATTGATGGTTCTCTGGCATCTCTGAGTCTCTTCAGTTTCTTCACTCCTCCTCCCTTGGCCATCTGCTTTCAAAAATGGCCTTCACACCTTATCTTTCCCTGATGCATACACTCCTCATTCACACAAACAGTTCTTCGCAGAGACCTTCAAAAGGTAACAAATAGCAGTGTTTTATATTGAACAAGAAAGGCATTATAAATTAGACCTTACTAAATCTTGTAACTATCCTTTCCCACATTGGGGCCTGGGCCTCCGAAATTCCTCTAATCTAATTAACATAGACACAGATAAAATCCTATCTGTTACTTACAAGGCATGAAAAGAAAATGGCTCATGCTAGTATCCACTATCCTATTCATTTATTCTAATCCCTTAATTCTTACTATAAAACATACAATGTATATAGCCAAAACATAATCAATTATATAACACAGTACCCATGGTACAACACCTTTCTCTCTCAGAGTTAGGTACTAAATCCAGGTTTCAAAGATGCACCTATCTCTGCTTGTGATCCACAGTAGGAACCCCTCTCTGAGGTCTTAGAGGACAAAGTGGCAGCTTGCCTTAGAACCTTGAGCCAAGTGATTAGGGTATTTACATCATCTGTGTGATATCCCTGTTAAATTCTCTCATCTGCTTAGTGAGAAGGATTTTGAATTATGGTTTTTCACCTCTCGGGCAAGTGCCATAACCACTGGACTATAGAGTAATTATTTCCCTTGCTCTCTCTGGCCCAAAGAATATTTAATACAAAGTAGATTAACTTCAACAGGAGAGAATGAAACACCCAAATCAGAATATCCCATGTGATCCATAACCTGTTGGAGACCTATTGCAGTGGTTCTCAACTAGGTGTACGCACAGGTCTTCCAGGAGTATGTCAGCTCATCTAGATATTTGCCTAGTTTTACAACAGACTACATAAAAACAACAGAGAAGGCTGTACAAACTAAAATTTCATACAATTACTTGTTTATACTGCTCCATATACTGTATTATACACTGAAATGTAAGTACAATATTTAGATTTCAATTAATTTATTTTATAATTATATGGTAAAGATGTGAAAGTAAGCATTTTTTCAGTAATAGTGTGCTGTGACACTTTTGTATTTTATGTCTGATTTTGTAAGCAAGTATTCTTTAAGTGAGGTGAAACTTGGAGGTATGCAAGACAATCAGACTCCTGAAAGGGGTACAGTAGTCTGGAAAGGATTAGACCCTCTGACCTATAGCATTGTTAGGATTTTGTTTGTTCCTGATTCATCTGGCTAATTCCTTCTTATTCTCCTTAATGCTGCTGGCCATAGATTTTCTATTGATACCTTTAGCTTCCTTTAAAAGTTATCTGCTGAACCTAACTTCTAGAACCTAGCAGCATTAATACTGTGTGTATTTTATAATGATTTCTTATTGTTAGTTATGTTATCCTAAATTACATTTTAATCAGCACTGAACTACAACATACTCTACTATTCTTAGTTAAAGAGAGGGCAAATGTCATTTTGAAATGGTAAAAAGTAACAGCGAAAAGGGAACACAAATATAGTACGGTCATTAGCCAGGTGACTATCATTACTATTTAGTGAACTAAAACTACCCATTTCAATTTCTTTCTGTTGTAACATTTTTATTCTTCTATAAAGGTTGTCTTGACAGTAAACTGTGAATTGCTTTTAAAAAGCACAGCTGGGAAATCAGTGAACTTCAGCAAGAATTTTAACATTGCATTGCTTCAGTCCTGGCTAAAAGTTACCAGCATTTTTTTAGAGTACAACACCATTTATAACTCACTGTACAGCAGGATGCTCAGAATTTGCAATGGCTCACTTCCTCCCATGGTAATCCACACCAAATGGGGCTAAAGAGATGCAAACACTGAATACTTCCCCCCACGTTGTTCCATGAGCTGTGGCTTGGGCTCTGAACATTGCAGGTCCCAGGCATCCCAATCTGAATTTGTGCCATTCTTGAGAGGCATGGTTGTGGGTGAACTCTTTGCTTCTCCACCCCACTTCCCCAACCTTTCCTTCTCTTCTCCCCTCCTCATTGCTTTGCAAGAAAGAATAGGGAAAATATAATTTCAGGAAAAATCCTACCTTTGGGATCATGCATTGAGATGAGGAACGGGCTGTTACTGCCCAAGTGGAGAGTCTCTGAGCAAGGCAGAATGGCTCAAAGAGACATTCTCCACAGATCAGTGCATTATGACTACTGTATAAAAAAGCAATAAGATCACCCTTTACTGTCCGGTGTCAATGACAATATCCATGTCAGCAGATACACACACACCACCATCACTCAACAAAGCAGTAGGCATCTGAGCCTGCAAGACACCGAGAGCTTATAAATGAAATGATTAGGAGTCAAGAGCACTTAGCACCTTGACAGATCAGTCCCTGGCTTTGTATCCTGCTTTATTCTTGAGTGGACAGAAGGTTGGGGGAGGTGCAGTGCGCTTATTTCATACAGGCCAGCATTTTGCTCTTAGCCTCAATTCCCATTTTGGAACATGTGGAGGAAATGCTAGTAGAGCTATTCTTTCAAACTGCTGATTGCAGTGTATTTGCTGATGTCACATTAATTCATCTAGTCTAATGTGGGATTGTCCTGTACAATATTGTTTCTAGTGTTTTATCCTGTTTTAAGTTTGTCAAGTGATAGGGCTTCCGCTAGTTTCATTTAAAATACCATCCCTCTGTCTAATACGTCATACCATCACCAGCGTTATTTTTATGATAGCCGGCTTAAATGTAACTTTTGTAAAAATGATCATCCCATCATGCTACTAATATTTGCTTGCACAATCCTAAACAAGCATTTTTCATTTGATGTCTTCGTAGCTTACAGCACATACTTTGCTCTGTGCTTGGTGTTTTTCTAATTAAGCACTACATGGTAAATTTCCAATATAATTGCAAGGGCATTAACCATTCAGTTCCCATTAACTTTGAGAGGAACTATATGGTTAATTGAATCACTGTATATCTCATTGAATATTTTATCAGCATATATCTTGCAGCAAACACAATATATTCAAAATCATTTGTCCTGTACCTTATGGAAATGTACAATGTTTTATTTAAATTATTTAATATCATAAACACCCGCTTTCTGGGATATGTTATAAGCCTGACCGCCAGTGACTTGCTTCTCAGAGGAATCATTTTAATTGGACTGATTAATTTTCTTTAATGAGTCAAACTCTTCTCTTTTCTAATAAATCATGCAGAATCTGAAAGGATTACTTCCACTGACTGTGTAGTGAGAGGCCTAACCAAATAATACTGTCATTAATTATTGTACATTTCCTTCTGAAATTACTTTGCTACCTGCTTGCTGATTATTGTACAGAAACAGCAATGAATTGGACCATATGCCAAAGATGTCTGAAAGGTAGCACAGAAAAAGTGAAGAGACATACTCAGTACAAGTGGTAAGCATTAAAGGAGATACCTGAATGGATTTGTACAATTACAAAAGAACATGACAGTCTCCTCCCCCAAGCCTCACAATCTCTCTGCAGCAAATCCATAAACATAATCTGTCTTGTATTTTATTTACTCAGACCACAATGAATGCTTAATTTTATCAAAATAACCTACTGTAATATTTATTCTCCCATATCAACATTTTTCTTAGGTGAAACTTTCTTCCATCCACTCTTGATTTGTTTTTCTTCTGCCCAAAACTGACAGATTTCATCATTCAGACTACAACAAACCAGAATGAAAAAAAGTCTGTTTTCAGAGGGGGAGAGAAAGGAAAAACTTCATGCCCTTCTGTAACTGCACCAATGCATTTATGTATCTCCATGAATGCTTGCCACTTTTGTTTGTGTTGTGTAGTACCTCAAACCATTTGTCTTAAAGCTGAGTATATGACAAGGTACTAACTAAACTCCATGATTGTATCATTTTAATCTGCTTGCTTAGTTAATTTGGTCTATGATGGTAAAGAGATTTTACATTGCTAGAAATTTTACAGTGATTTGTATATTTGAAAAAAAAATTGTCAAAAGCATCTAGAATCAGGAATATTTGTACAAAAACATCCAAAACAAATAAATATATTAAATAAGAATGACACACCAGTAAGACATTGTTTGAAAGACACCAAAAGCTGAATTTTCTTAGTGTATCAGGATTGCAGAGTTTGAAAAATCCCTCCAAATAGATCATGTTTTATTTTGCACATAACCTGGTAGCATATGGGGAGTTTATATCTGGTGATAATGGCTCAAGCAAAGGAAGAATGTTGTGTAATGATGGCATTGGAATAGGATTTGGCAGATCTCTTTTCACTTCCTGACTTTGTCTTTTACTCTGTGTGACCTTGAACAAGTTTCTTTGTTGGAGTCTGTAGGTGCTTCTATAATACAAATACATAGCAGTAGTAAGAATAGACATGGGCATTTCATGTAACATCATATGTTTTGTAAGATTTTCCTCTAGAAAAATATCACTCAGATGTTTGTCTCTGATACAAAACTAACGAGGGAACAGTAGCTCCATTTTGGAGTTCCCAGACCACACAAAATCAGAGCAGTCTCCACGGTTAGTTGTAACCCCACTCTTCAAAACAAGAGAAGGAGGGAGAGGAAAAGAGGATCACCTTTCCCTAATCAACAATCAGCACCATATAGGGTGGAAAAAAAATTATAAAAGCTCGAGGTATCTACACCAACGGTACAAACATGATAGCAGAATTCTGATCTCAGTGAGAGTTCATGCTATTATCCTCAATGATTTGAAATGTATGGGTTACTCATGCTTGAAATCCAATTAAGACTACAATGTTTTTCAGTCATTTTAGTAACTCATCCCTTTTCCTGGCCCCATGTGTGTGGCCTTATCACTTGTAATCTTGCCTTGCTGCTCTCATGACCCTATGGATTCAGTATCTCAGCTGAATGACTAGTCATGTGCAACACAGATACAAAGGCTGATGTAGCCAACAGTGCACACCAGTTTAGGTCTTTCAACTTCTGCCGTTCCCTGAACTGGTTAGACAGACCTGCCTGGGACATGAGAAGCCTCTCCACCCCTTGTACATGGTTAAACAGTAGCAAATGGAAGGAGCCCTCACAGCTTCCTGATAACTTCACTCACTAACTTTGAAATTTGGACCCAGAGGTGAAAACCTGGCCCCAATCCAAACTCCCATTGACTTCAAAAGGGCCAGAATTTCACCCTGAATATTTGTCTCTCACATTCTGTATTACTACTGGTCGCCCTTAATCCTACCCCTCTCCTACTTCTGCAACCCTTCTCTTGCCAATCTCACCCTCCTATGCATTCTACTTGTCACGCCGCTCTACATCCCTCCCCCAGAAATCTCTTTCTTCTTATCCATCCCGGGGTCATACTTCCACAATTCCTTCCTCTTCTATACTTCCAAATGTCACCACCTCCCCTCTCAACTCCCCATATCCCCCAAACCACATTTTTGTAAAATATAGACATGAAACTAAAACAATATTGCCAGCCTGCCATCACCCTGAACACTCTGTATATCTTGTACCTCTTCACTTTACCCAGAATATTTTTTTCATATTATATTTCAATCTCTTTAGGGAAGGACCGCACCTTCCTCTGCAGATGCACAGTATCTAGCACAATTGAAACCCCAATTCTGCTTATGGGTGCTACAATAAACATATAATGTGTCTCCATCCAGTACTGCCAACCTTGAGAGTTCAAAAATCATGATTTGGATTCTCAAAAATCAGGAGATTTAAAGAACCACTTGTCATAAATGTAAAGGGAAGGGTAAACCTCTTTAAAATCCCTCCTGGCCAGAGGAAAAAATCCTCTCACCTGTAAGGGGTTAAGAAGCTAAAGATAACCTCGCTGGCACCTGACCAAAATGACCAATGAGGAGACAAGATACTTTCAAAAGCTGGGAGGAGGGAGAGAAACAAAGGGTCTGTGTCTGTCTATATGCTACTTTTGATAGATCAGGAATGGAGTCTTAGAACTTTAGTAAGTAATCTAGCTAGGTATGTGTTAGATTAGGATTTCTTTAAATGGCTGAGAAAAGAATTGTGCTGAATAGAATGACTATTTCTGTCTGTGTGTCTTTTTTGTAACTTAAGGTTTTGCCTAGTGGGATTCTCTATGTTTTGAATCTAATTACCCTGTAAGGTATCTACCATCCTGATTTTACAGGGGTGTTCCTTTACTTCTATTTACTTCTATTTCTATTAAAAGTCTTCTTGTACGAAAACTGAATGCTTTTTCATTGTTCTCAGATCCAAGGGTTTGGGTCTGTGGTCACCTAGGCAAATGGGTGAGGATTTTTACCAAACCTTTCCCAGGAAGTGGGGTGCAAGGGTTGGGAGGATTTTGGGGGGTAAGACGTGTCCAAACTACGTTTCCCAGTAAACCCAGTTAGAGTGTGGTGGTGGCAGTGGATATTCCAAGGACAAAGGATAAACTTAATTTGTACCTTGGGGAAGTTTTAACCTAAGCTGGTAAAAGTAAGCTTAGGAGGTTTTCATGCAGGTCCCCACATGTGTACCCTAGAGTTCAGAGTGGGGGAGGAACCTTGACACCACCAAATCATGATTTTAGTCTGGCTTTTGGCCTCTTTACTCCTCTCTATTCCTCTGCTGATGTGTGTGTGTTTCAAGACTGAAAAGCCAACCTTTAATCACACAAAAATGCATGCCTCTCCTAGGGTGAACAGACACAAATGTGTGAAAAATCGGTACAGGGTGGGGGGGTAATAGGAGCCTATATAAGAAAAAGACCCCAAAACTGGGACTGTCCCTATAAAATCGGGACAACTGGTCACTCTAAGCTCTCCCTGGCTGCTCAGATGAAGTCACTTACCATCTCCTCACCCCTAAGATGGGGAAACTGCCATCCATTTCCTACTATTGTCTTAAGTCCCCCACTCCTAGTGTATTTCCTCTGATAAAAGAAGGGAGTTTGAGAGCCACTTACCTCATTAATGCAGCATGATTCACACTACCACATAGAATTTATATTACATTTAGGGTTGATGAGTTACAGACATACATACTAAAGCATATTAAAAGTATATAAGCAATAATGTCACGATAAAACAATATGGGATTTGTTTAGTCTTTTACAAGAAGCAACACTTCCCTGACTCTCCCCCACTCACTTCTCTGCCTGAGACTGGGCACCCCTCACCTGCTCACTCTTCCTCTGTTTCCCCTGCTCCAGAGACCCCATTTGTTCCTGCTGCCCCCACATCATCCAGCATCCCTAACTCCCCCTCATCATCCCCTACATTCTCCCCATCCACCTTTCACAGTGACTCTGCTGCTCTTCACAGTCCCTGTGTCGAGTCCAGGCCCCTGAACTATCAAGTGGCAGCCATTTTTGACTATGGGCATAATTTGAATCTCATTGAAAACAGGGGACAATGGCTTCCAACCTTGTTGAGGGTAGCCTCACTTCTACAGACAGAGAGACTGTAGGGAAATGTCAGCCATCTTGGTGTCATCAGCCCTAGTGACGGTAATAAGAGATGGTGGCCATTGTGAATAAGGGAAAAATCATGAGTTGGCAGCCTTGCATCATGGATTCATGCAACAGATAAAAAATACCCTACTACTGCTAGAGTCATGATAAAAGTACTGTCCATCTTACCTCATCCTGACTGGGTGAGAATGAAGCATGGGGAGGAGTAAATTTTCAAAGGCAAATCCAAATAAAACTAAGATGATATTTTTAGTTTATGGGAAACTGTCTCCCATAGAAGGAGGGAGAAAAATCCTTCTTGTTAACTTCTGAGAACAGAACAAGAAGCAATGGGCTTAAATTGCAGCATGGGCAGTTTAGGTTGGACATTAGGAGAAAAATCTGTCTGGATAGTTATGCTCTGGAATAAATTGCCTAGGGAGGTTGTAGAATCTCCATCATTGGAGATTTTTTAAAGCAGATTAGGCAAATACCTGTCAAGGATGGTCTAGAAACATTTAATCCTGTCTCGAGTATGGGCGTCTGGACTAGAAAACTTCTCAAGGTCCTTTCTAGTACTACTATTCTATGATTTGGCAGACATAGGGAAGACTATTTCTGCTCTTTTTAACAAGGGTGTGTGTGTATCTGTCATTTGTTACTGGGGGTATTGCTGGGGCCCCAGCTGCTGTTAGATGATAATATAGCCTTTTTCCACCTGTCTGATTACAAGACTGAGACCATTTCTTCTAGATGCAGATCTTGTACCTATGATTCATGCCTTTGTCACCTCAGATTAGAACCTTACAATAAGACACACAGAGACAATTCAGAAACCTACGCTGATACAGAACCCAGCAGTCCATTTATTAATCAGTACATCTTGACAGGAATACTCTGCTGTGGATGTGTAGAGGCAGCCAATTGGTTTCTAGGTTGAATTTAACAAGTTAGTTTTCATCTATAGAGCCCAAAATGTTTTGGGACATACTTCTCTCCCTGCTACCATCACCAGAGGTTCTTGAATTGGAACCTCTTAGCATTAAAACTGAACATTCTACTACTGCGACCTTATCTGTGTGGATTGTACACTTTTGAAACTTTCCCCCTTCAGAAAAAAATTCAGATCTGTTAACCTTCAGGGAACACTGCAAAGGCTATCTATTTCCTTAGGCTTTTGGTAAGGGAGCTGGGTGAGTTGTGTGAGGGGCAGGGGTTCTCGACTTACAGGCTCCTGGCAGATTAGCCACTGGATTTGTCGTTTGACTAATTGTTCCTTTAATTCATGGCAAAAGCATCTAAATTGCAAGACAGATGCCTTTTTTTGTACATTGGAAATCTAAATAAGAGATACATATTTTGTTTTAGTAGGAGGCTCTCTTGCTTTGTATTAGCAGAATGTATCATGCAGCTGCAATGTGACTGATGTAATATTTCTAGTCTCTGTTAGAAAAAGAACTGAATGCTACAAGTTTCAAGTCTATTTTATTGTAACTGTGTCTGTTCCTAAATGAAATATGGACATAAAATATGATAAAAATTATAATCCACCAAGACAGAAAGTTTACTATTATGCTTTTCTCAAAGAAACTTTAAATGTATCCATACTCATGTATATCAAGTTTTAAAAATATATTGTGATGAATTATGTAGAAAGCATTTCAGATCTAAAGCTTAGTACATCAGGCTGCAAGGCTTGATTTCAGATGGATTGCACCTGAAGTATTTCCGTCAGCAGTTAGAATTTAAAAATAACATTTTAATAGTGATTTATATCCACTTGAACCATACTTTTACACAGAACATTAAAAAAGCCTGAATAAGCACTAAGCTGTTCTTTTAAAAACATAATATTGAATATCTTTGACTGATCTATCTCTAATTCGACCATTGACAAATTAAAGCTAGTTCTCTTGTTCTTGCTGTAAATATGATTCAGCAGTGCAGTGAATATTTTAGACCACTGTGCCCTTCTCCCAGACATAAAGACATATTATACTGGCAAGGCACTCAGACCTGTCAGTTGCTAAATGCTGAACACACTCAGCTCCCACTCTCTCTTGCTGCATCATGCAGGGTGGGATTATTGGATACAAGATGCTCTTTTGTTAAATCTCCACAAGATCAAGCTATGAAATTAAATGATAAGTAATTGTTTGAATGAAGCAAGGACCTACACTCATCTCTATGGGTGTACAGAACTCATAAGAGGCTGTGTTCAGGGATTCTCACTGCTGGGAAGTGTGAGCACAGGAAGGGGATGTGAAGGAGGAGGAGCAAGGAGTCACTTACACATTGGGAGAGCATGAGACTGTTCCTCACAGAATTGGATGGGGCATGGAAGGCAGTGTAAAGGTAATAGGGAGAAGAATAGAAAGAGGTGCTGCTTGGGCTGAGCAAGAGGGAACAGGTGGATATACAGGTGGGAATGGAGCTGGCTAGCACCTCACAGGTGAGGAGAAATTTGATCTTGATGTGGCAAGCATGGTGAGAGTAGTGCAGAGATCTGAAGAAATGAGTGACAAGAACAGAGTGGCATGGGAGGAAGGTGATTTTAGCAGCAGTCCTTTGGCTGGGCTGAAAGTCAGCAAGGTCAAAGGATGCAGCTACAAGCATCAAGAGATATGTCAAAGGAAGGGATCAGGGTTTAGTGTGGGAGGAGGTGGGGGCAAGCCAGGGATAGAGAATAGAGAGAATTCAATGGCAGACTGGGTATGTCTGGGGGAACATAAGGGCATAAAAGGGATAATAGAGGTTGCAAGAATGGGTATGGGGAAGGTCTGGTACAAAGGGAGCAGCAGGAGCAAATGAAGACAGTGGGAACTGACTGTAATTAATCTTATTTTCCTTTGTCTCCTGTCGGATGCATGAGAAGGGAGATGGAATTCCCTCAGCCCTGTAAAGTGTATGAGATCCTCACATAGGCAGTGTTCTTGGAGGACACAGGTATAAATGGGTGGGCTTACTGCAGGAATGCCTCCTCATGGCCAGACATGGCATAGCAACTTTCTCTCAGTCTGCACCCCCTTCCAACAGCTGCTCTGGTCCTCCAGTGGGCCGCCTGTTCCTGTGACTTGGCCCTCCATCCAGGTCACAATTCAGCCTACCCCTTCCAGGGTAACAAAGCCCCACAAATAAATTGTCTAATGCTCTTACAGCAAGGCCATCAGACCCATTTCTGGGTGCTGTTGTCCTCATACCCCTCTCTCAGGGCTCTCTGTTGTCCTTGTTCCTTTCTCTGGACTCACGCTACCTCACCTGTGACTGGCAAAAGGGGAACCTAGGCACCTGCCTCTACACTCGTTCCAGCCCAGCGACCCTATAACCAGCAGCCGAGGTCTGCTTCTTTGGATGGCTTGCTGATGCTTCTCTGATCTTCTTCCTACAGGGGCCTTTCTCAGACCTCTCCTCTACAACCTCTCCCAGCACATCTTTCTTTCAGGGTCCTCCCTGGAATCCCCTAACAAAAATTTGAAGCTAAAAGTATAAACAAACCTATGTCCAAATCCTCTCAGCAGGACTTTCCACTGGACCATCCTCAACTTTTGGTGGCCACTTTATCTCTTTTGGCCATTTGCTAGCCTTCTCTACTCAAGGAAGGGTCCTAGGGATAACCTTCTCCCCTCCCCATAGGGCTTTTTCCTTTCTTTATCACAGCCTCTCTCCCTGTAGCCCCCTTCTTTTTCTTCTTGATTTTTGTGGTGAAGAACACTCTCTTTCAGAGTCTATGAGCATCATGCACTGTACTTTGCATCTTGCTCATGACTTAGAGTTTCACACCTTTGCCAGTATTCTTAAATAATTGAAGAAGAGCTTTTTTTATTGGGCTCCATTTTCCTAGTATTCTTGATACATGTTGGAAGGAAAATTTTATTATTTTAAGACCTCTGAATTTTCTTTATAAACACTCCCTTGCATTGGTATAGTCTTTATAATCCCAAAGGTTATGATCAGTTCTTGGACCTTACAGGTTAAACATAATCCATCTTTATGCTCATTAATTAGAAATAAATTATGCAATACCCTGTTAGAATTCTAAATAGAAACACTTCATTTTTCTCTCAGGACCTTGGATTATATCAACATTTTCAACTATTTCAGCACCCTTCTGCTTTCAATTTTCTTTCTTTATATTAACCATCTAGACCAGCGGTTCTCAAACTTATTTGACAACGCCCCCCTTCTTTGTGTCTTTAATAGTTTACGATCCCCTCTCTGGGTGCCCAGCCAACAGCCGCTGCTCTCTGGGCACCCAGCTCTGAAAGCAGAGCGGAGAGCATCATCTGCTGGCTGGGTGCCCAGCTCTGAAGCCAGGGCTGCCTCACAAAACGTAAGAGTGGCATGGTGTGGTATTACCTCCCTTACTTCTGCCCTGCTGCTGGAAGCAGTGCTGCCTTCAGAGCTTGGCCATCCAGCTCTGAATATATGCTGTAAGTTATTTTTTCCCCTAAAGCTTCTTACCCCCTTCTCCCAAAATACATTATTTGCCCCCCAGGAAGATTCACTCCCCAGTGTGAGAACCTCTGATCGAGACCATGCCCAGCTGAGCTTCATCATCCACTAAGCCTCCAGATGCAGCTTTGTATGTTAATTGGCCTTTCAGGCACACGGTAACACTTTTGGACCCTGTGTGGGATACATACCCTATTACAGCAGGGCATTTGGGTTCAGGGATGGAGACTGGTCATAATAATAATATTACTTACAGTTCTGCTCTTCCGTAAGTCTCAGAGCATGTTGCTCCAACCTCTTTGTAGCTATCATTATCCAGTGAAACCTTTACAGGGGCATTCAGACACTTACTGTATGTTCTATGTGGATTTGTTTGGATATTTTCCCTTTTTTCTTTCAAATACAGTTTATAACTTGCACTTCTGTTAGATAATATTTGCTTACTTTACCATCTATAGAGGCCTCACTCTGTCATAACCCAGTAATATTGAACATTGACCCCTTACAAATCACACTTAGTTATGTATTAAAAACATATGTCCAGTAATGTCACTTCTTTTCCACGTGGACCACTTGCTTGAAATATTCACTTTACAAACTAGCTCTCAAATAATTGTTCACTTTTTAAACCTAAAATTAAGATAAAGTTATTTATCTTAACCAGGCTCTTGATGTCATATCACTTACATCTGAGGAAGACAGAGACGTTTCAAGCCTTCGCAGAGGAAGTACATGTAAAATGGGAAAAATTCACCCTCAGAACAAGGACTTCTAGTAGAAAGAAGAAAGTACACTCAGAAGGGGCTGTGAAAGGATGAGGCACCTGGAACTCACACAGTGAGCAGTGCTCATTAGGGTGGGAGCATATTGAGCAGGTCCAGGGGATGCACTGAAATGCACGTGAAGCTGCATTTGCAAGTGAAAACTGTTTTCTCATGGAGGTACTCTAACCATGATATCAACTTGTAGGAAACTGTTTTATAATTAGTTTGAGCTTTATTGATATTTCTGAATGGAGACTGAAAAGTAATTCAAAGTGGTTTTGCCTCACCAAAAGGCAGCATTTGGGAATGGAGTCTTCATAGAGGCAAAGCATCCAGAGGAGTGAGGCAATTTCTGCTTTTGATCCCCTGAATCAGAAATTTTACTATTCTGGTTTATGAATTCAGTTAACTACAAATTTCATAAAGCTGAATTTGATCCAGATCTGAATACCACAAGGTTCAAAGTTGTTCAGATCTGGCATTCTGGTTGAGTCCCATACTCAACAGAGATTACTGAATATTAATTCAATACAGCATGTAGGAAGAAAGAATGAAAACTGGAATGAAAAAATGCACAGGGAAAATGAGAAAAAAGTCAAGAAGTGAATGGAAGGAGGAAGGCTGTTCGAGAGGTGGGGAAGAAAATGTTACGATAAATTATTTTAGAAACAGAAATATTAGGAGAAAAAGAGATGGCTGCTATTTAGTTTCCTTGCCTTCCTTTTGTGTGTCATCCTTCTTCTTCTCTCATGGACTGACATTTTTTCAAGGTAATTTGTGTGGAAAAGTGATGAGAAGGTGACCTGATACCACAACCTTTAATGGGACTCATACCTCAAAATATTCAGTTATTTCAGAAAATGTCAAACCTAATGAATTCAAAATTTCTGGAAAAAATGCTTATGCACAACCCCTCTTCAACAGTATATGAATTTTTACTCATTACATTTTTAGGACACTTCTAAAATTCTATTATATTTTCAGGTGACTTTAATCATGTCCTAAAGATGCCTCCATTTCTATGATCAGTAAGACAACAGCAATTGTATACCATAAAGGTCTTGAAGTGACACTACTTTGGGGCATAGGAACCATAAGCATTTAAATTCTAAAAATCAAACAATGATTGTTAATTTTCATAGACACTGGAGTAGAAACTGGGTATCCACAGAGAAGACTCCCACTCCAGTTGCTCAGGGGGTGCTTTCTATTGCTACTCTTAATATTAATCAATTAATTTTATTACAGAAGCCCCCAGAGTTTCCAGTTGAGATTAGGGCTCCATTGAGCTTGAGGCAGTGCAAATAAAGAACAAGATACAGTCCTCACCCCAAAGAGCTTACAAAGAAATCAAGTTGGTGTAACAAGCAAACAGAGGGAGAGGAGGAAGGAGGGATGTGGTTCCTAGACGAGAAAGTGTAGACTTACAATTCACAGGTTTGCAATTTTGTTTTTGTGCATGATTGGATGGGATTTTAATAGGCAGCAGGTTTAAAACAAATAAAAGGAAATGTTTCTTCACAAAACTCATAGTCAACCTGTGGAACTCCTTGCCAGAGGATGTTGTGAAAGCCAAGACCATAACAGGGTTCAAAAAAGCACTAGATACATCCATGGAGGATAGGTCCATCAATGGCTATTAGCCAGGATGGGGAGGAATGTTGTCCCTAGGCTCTGTTTGCCAGAAGCTGGGAATGAGCAACAGGGGATGAGGAGTACTTGTGGCACCTTAGAGACTAACCAATTTATTTGAGCATGAGCTTTCGAATGCTCATGCTCAAATAAATTGGTTAGTCTCTAAGGTGCCACAAGTACTCCTTTTCTTTTTGCGAATACAGACTAACACAGCTGTTCCTCTGAAACCAACAGGGGATGGATCACTTGATGATTACCTGTTCTGTTCATTCCCTCTGGGGCACCTGGCACTGGCCACTGTTGGAAGACAGGATACTGGGCTAGATGGACCTTTGGTATGAGCCAGTAGGGCCATTCTTATATTCTTATGATTTTACCCAATGGGGTATCTCATCTCTCTTCACTTCTTTTGAATCATTGGTGATGGTAGTGAGGATAAATAACAAACCAAGACTCTTTCCCCCCTCACCTTCATAACTGAATTTTATATTCCTGTAAGAACTCTCAACCAGGTATAACCTCTATCAAATTCTTCCTTGGTATTGTCATCTCCTGCAGCCATTGCCTGACTTCATACGTTGGGTGTATATTTGTCTCATCCAAACAGTGATTTCTTCTTGTCTTGTATGTGAATTGTAATCTGGGATGGATATTGCAACATGACATGTTTTTTTCTTTTCTCACTACACTCATGACATTACTTTGTAAATACTGGGAAAGCAAGCATGACTCACCATGACTTTTACAAGTATCTTCAAGCCAGTCTTACTACTTCAAATGTCTGGGATTACAGACTCGCAGGTTTTTAGCATACACATAGGTGTGTAGTTTTCCTTGCCACTGTCCTTTTTGAAATTTTGGCCTCAATCATCGGAAGTATCATGAGCTCAGGTCTTCTCATTAAACTTCCACCATTTCTGCTCAAAATTTGTGAACATACATTTTAATGAGATTTCAGCCACATTTGAACAGCAGTCAGAAAATAGGTTTATTATTGGTTTGGATTTAACCATAGGGAGAGACTTGGATCATGTAATTCAAATCCATCTCCTGACCCTTAGAAATTTGAAAGTACTCATATTCAGTGGTCTGATTTCTCCTATTTCTTGTTCTAATTGAATGATTTCAGGAGTTCTTATTTTTCTGAGAGGGGATACATGTTTTCTAATGGTGCACCTTACCCAGTAACTTACTTTCTCTCACTGGGCTTGATATGGCTGGTATACCATTTCTTTGCATAGATTTTAGAGCCAAAGTGATAATTATGATCACCTAGTGTGAACATCTGAGTAATATGAGTCATAGAATTTCCCCAGATGTTTCCTGTATCAAGCCTATAACTTCTAGTAGAGATACAGCATCTTACAGAAAAGGGAATCCAATCTGGATTTAAAAACTTCAAGTGATGGAAAATCCACTACAGTCCTTGGTAAGTTGTTCCAATGTTCATTACCCTCACTACTGTTAAGAATTTATGCCTTATTTCTAGCATGTATTTGTCTAGTTTCTGATTCTAGGCCCTAGATCTTGTTAAACCTTTGTCTGCTAGATTAAAGAGTCCTCAACTATCAGAAATCGTTTCCCCAAGTAGGTACTTACAGACCGATCTAATTACCTCTTACTCTTTTCTAAATAATTGAACTTCTTTAATCTCTCACTAAGAGTCTATACAGTGTAGTTGTAGTCATGTCAGTCCCAGAATGTTAGAGAGATAAGGTGGGTGAGATAATATCTTTTATTGGACCAACTTCTGTAGTGAGAGAGACAAGCTTCCGTGCCACACAGAGCTCCATGACAGCATTTCCAGATGTCCAATAATTCTTGTAGACCTTTTGTGAATCCTTTCCAATTTTTCAACATCTTTTTTGAAATCTGGACATCACATTCCAGGAATGGCCTCTATTCTGCTATATATATAGGTAAGACCACTGTGAAACTGCACCCCACATTCTTTATATTTGTATGGCTATGATATATTTGACATAATTATGGTCCTTCTGTACAAAATGAGTCATGTAAGGTGTCACTGGAAAAGTTACGATTTGCTGAATATGATTATCCTACTTGTATGCATGTATCATTTTTGTACCTGAAGTTATGCATATTGACTATGTATCTGTATTTCAAATGGACTCACTCTAGAAAACATCTACAGCTAGACTTTCAGGTACAACAATGAAGAAGTTAGACAGTGCTGATGGCCCATCAGCAAAGACAGTGGACTATGGAAAGCTTAGCCTTCCTGTAAATGTTTTAACCAGCCTGTAAGTAATGGCTGCTATGACTTATCAGGACATGCAAGGGGGTGGGGGAAGACATCATCTAGGGGCCTCACTCCTGACACAGGAGAAATCCTGGAAACAGTTGAGGAACAAAGACTAAACTGGGGAAAGTGTTGGTCTCAGGCCTGTGCATGAAAACCTGGTGGACTGCTTGTATCATCAGCCAGGGTGAGAAATTGCTAATTAATATCCAATCTATCTAGTATGTTATACTTAGTTTGAGTTTTGTTTATTTACTAGGTAATCTGCTGTGATCTTTTTGCTATCACTTATAGTCACATAAAATCTATTTTTGTAGTTAATAAACTTGTTTTATGGGTTATCTAAACCAATGTGCCTTTAAGTTAAGCTTCAGGGGAAAATCTCATTTCTGTGAAGAAAAGCTGTTGCATATCTTTCCCACATTGAGGAAAGGTGAATTTTATCATTGTATAGATCCCTGTGCAGTGCAAGACGGTATAATTCTGAGTGTATACTCCCACAAGGGTGCAAGGTGGAGGAGCTGGGAAATTGGCTGTTGTCTCCTGCCTGGCTTTGAGTGACTTAGGTACAGCACTCAAGTAGCTCAGTTTGGGTGTGTGGCACCACCTGCTGTTATGTTGGGTGATTACAGGGCCTGAAAAAAGAAAAAGTACTTGTGGCACCTTAGAGACTAACAAACTTATTTGAGCATAAGCTTTCATGAGCTACAGCTCACTTCATCAGATACATGTAGTGGAAAATACAGTGGGGAGATTTTATATACACAGAGAAGACTTACAAGATCTCTTTCAAGCATTCTTACAACTACAGTACCCACCTGCTAAAGTGAAGAAACAGATTGACAGAGCCAGAAGAGTACCCAGAAGTCACCTACTACAGGACAGGCCCAACAAAGAAAATAACAGAACGCCACTAGCCATCACCTTCAGCCCCCAAGTAAAACCTCTCCAACGCATCATCAAGAATCTACAATCTATCCTGAAGGACGACCCATCACTCTCACAGATCTTGGGAGACTGGCCAGTCCTTGCTTACAGACAGCCCCCCAACCTGAAGCAAATACTCACCAGTAACCACACACTACACAACAAAAACACTAACCCAGGAACCTATCCTTGCAACAAAGCCCGATGCCAACTGTGTCCACATATCTATTCAGGGGACACCATCATAGGGCCTAATCGCATCAGCCACGCTATCAGAGGCTCATTCACCTGCGCATCTACCAATGTGATACATACCATCATGTGCCAGCAATGCCCCTCTGCCATGTACATTGGCCAAACTGGGCAGACTCTATGTAAAAGAACAAATGGACACAAATCAGACGTCAAGAATTATAACATTCAAAAACCAGTCGGAGAATGCTTCAATCTCTTTGGACACTCGATTACAGACCTAAAAGTGGCAATTCAACAAAAAAACTTCAAAAAGAGACTCCAATGAGAGACTGCTGAATTGGAATTAATTTGTAAACTGGATACAATTAACTTAGGCTTGAATAAAAGTTGGGAGTGGATGTGTCATTACACAAAGTAAAACTATTTCCCCATGTTTATTTCCCCCTACCCACTGTTCCTCACATGTTCTGGTCAACTGCTGGAAATGGCCCACCTTGATAATCACTACAAAAGGTTTCCCTCCCCCATCCTGCTGGTAATAGCTCACCTTACCTGATCACTCTCATTACAGTGTGTATGGTAACACCCATTGTTTCATGTTCTCTGTGTATATAAATCTCCCCACTGTATTTTCCACTGCATGCATCCGATGAAGTGAGCTGTAGCTTACGAAAGCTTATGCTCAAATAAATTGATTAGTCTCTAAGGTGCCACAAGTACTCCTTTTCTTTTTGCGGATACAGACTAAAACAGCTGCTACTCTGAAACATGACCCGAAGACCCTGAATCACCAGCAAAGCAGAGTGGGCAGGACCAGCTCACCTGGGTGGTTAGACGGGTGCAGCGGTTCCCATGGCTCCCAGACTGCACCCCCTGGGTGACAATCCATCACAACCATCTCCCTACTTCTCCTTGATACTCCCATGCTTACATAGCCAAGGACTATATTCTTGAGTCACTGCACCTTACTTGGAGTTCATGGCAAATTCATTATCAACCATGATCTATAAGTCTATTTCAGAGTCATTGCTTTGCAAAATATAGTCCCTCATGCTATAAATGAAGCCTGCAGTCTTCCTTCCTGGGTACCTGACCTTGCATTTGGCTGGGTTTTGTTGTTGTTGTTGTTTTGTTTTTGCTGCCTGCTTATATCACATTTCTTCATGTAATATGTTATGTAAGACATCATGCTGCAACTACAGAAGTTCTGTTTTTAACAGAGAAACTATTTTGGTAGCAAGGCATCTCTAATCCAAATTTTGCTAAATAAAACAAAGCAACTTATTTAGACTCAATATACAATACGTTCTCTGCAGTTCTCTTTTGTAATTCACTGAAGTTAAGACCATGAGAACATAAGAATGGCCATACTGGCTCAGACTAATAGTCCACCTATCCCATTATCCTGTCTTCTGACAGTGGCTGATGGTCGATGCTTCAGAGGGCGTGAAAAGAAAAGGGAAATTATTAAGTGATTTATCCCCTGTTGTCCAGTCCCAGCTCCTGGCAGTCAGAGTTGGGGGTGAAGGAGAGGGACTATACCTGTATCTAATTGAGTCTACCAGCATAGACTGTGAGAAAAGTCTTTATTAACATGATTATCACAAGCTCTAGATTATTTCATGAGAGAGAGAACTAATCAATATTCTGATTACACTTCTCTGGAAATATATGGATCACTTACCTCTAGAAATAAAGTAAACAGTAATGGATCCAAAAGTATACTGAATGTGCATCTCATTCAACATGGTCAACATCTTTAATCTGAAGATCAGAAGGTTTGAATTTATTAAATTATTTCCCTTAATTTTACATATGCAATTTTTTAAAGTGTCAATGAAGTGTGTGGCGGGTGCAGTGCAAGACAAAATAATACAGTCCCTATTACTCAGGACTTTTTATTCAAGGGGGCAGATTGTGGCTGGTCTTTGAGAAGATGCACAATTAAGAGAGGGTTAAAGGAACTTTCCTTCTTCTTGTAACTTGTGGAAGGCCTAGCTAATATGGCATTGTCTGCACTTTCCTTTTAGCAACACCCAAGGCACTAGTTAAACCTAAGGATGGGGAAAGGCAGTATGAACCCTTACTTCTCCACACCAGAGCTGTCTGGTCATATGGTGAAGTGTGTGCTGCACACACTGAATAGCTGTAACAGCAGGTGCATGTACCTTAGTCCTTCTGTGACAGGTTACTATCAGCAGCATACTGATCATTGACATTGCTGCAGACTGGAGGAGGCTGCAGGCCCAGCTGAGAGCAATTATACACTTTCTGGTGGGGGATTGTGAGCACCTAGGTGACAATCACTGGCTAAGAAGGTAACTGGAGAGAATATAAGAGGTTGAGCTCAGACTGGGGATTAAGAGCTATAGGGAAGCTTACCTTTGCTGTAAGTCTGTATTGCACAGTATTACTATGTATGAGGGAAATAAATACACTCCATGATGTAAGATAAACAGCCTTGTGTGACTGTGAAACCATCTGAACTGGCCCCTCCTCTCTGGATACAATGTAAGGGGCTTCATCTTGGCACTCCCTGTTGACCACTTCTTCAGCTCTGCAGTGGCCAGTCTCTCCCTGAGTATTCCATGGCCTGGCCCTCTAGCCACATCACCTCTTAAGTTCAGCCTCCTTCCATATCTCTTTGGGTCTCTTCTGTTCCTGTTCCCTTTCCAGGACACCAACCCCAGAACTGTCTCCTAGGACACTGCAGCCCACCACAGAAGTTAGCTCTACTCCTGTGGCTCAGCAGGCCAGCCTCCAGCTTCTGGGCCTCCCTTGCAGGAAAGTCTGGCTTCCTCTGTATTCTCTCCCCAGCTGAGTTCCCAGCTCTGTTTAGGTAGTGCATTTTGTGATCCTTCAAAGCTGGGTCAGTCTTATAATTAAGTTCCATCATCCCCAGCCGGGGTCACTAATTAGTCTTATGTTGCTAGCTCATTAGTGAGGCTTAGGGATAGCTGCTAAATCATGGATGTGGCAGAATCCAGCTTGTCTCAAAAGCCCAGCTAGCCTGCAACACTCCCATGTTATAGATACCATTCTTCTGAAGTACATCAATATAATTCTCTGATCAGTCTTTGGAATTGCTATTGAGTGGAACAAAATATTCCTATAATCTCTTCCTGCAGCCCCGATGGCTTCTACATCATTCCCAGCTCCTCTCAGGTCAGGGAGTGAATCACAGGTGGTACAACTTATTTTTTTCATACAAAACATTTCAGAACTTTTCACCAATAATTATTTTTATTTCCTAGGTTCACCTAAAATCCATCCTCAGTCATGTTAATTTCTGTATTCTATCGTCGGGGCCTTGGATATAGTGTGATTAAATGGTACCTAATTTGCCACAAAAAACTGTGGATTATTCATAATTTGCCACTTACTTCTGCTCCCTCATCTAAACTTTCATTTTTTGTAAGTCTTGCACTCTGATGGTTCTGAAGAAAATCTTTGAAACATGAATCAAAGGTAAAAAATATGCAGTGACATGTGTCTGAGTCTCAAATATTCTTAATTAATATTTATATTACAGTGGAACAACAGAGGCCCCAATTGGGACTTCACTGTGCTTGGTGCTTTTCAAATCCACATAAATATACCTTAATTAGGTGTGAATACTGACATTTAGTTATATTTAAATGTCAACATTGAGTATGTTACTGGCAAAACATTAGCAGAAATGTAAAGCTAATATGCTTGTTTGCTTTTAAATTCACTAGAGTAGCCCTCAACCAAACAATGCAACTTTCCCCATTCTCTACTGTGGAAGAGATAAGCCATAAGTTAAAGATTTGGTCAGATCCTCAGCTGTTGTAAATCAACATAACTCCACTTATGTGGATGGAGCTACACTAATTGGAAGACCTGGTCCAGCCTCTCTGTTCTGCTTTTATCTATTAAAGGAGATGGACTGGTGCCTCCTGCCCACTTTCACATAGTTTCTTCTTTGAGAACTCCCTTTTAAATGAACAGCCAAGTAGGCACAGACCTAAAAATCCACAAAGTAATAAAAAAACAACTATTTTCCCCTGAAAAGGTCATATTAAATAAATATTCTCAAGGCAAACCAAAGGCGTACGCAATTAGAGCTAGAGCCAATGTCTCCCAGAGATTGTTAGTGAAGTTTTAAAATTAACCCCTTCCCTGAAAAAAACTGCTAGAGGCTCCAAGGCCCCTCCAGACACTGCATGCTCAAAGAGCTTTGATATAAGAATTCTAAAGTGAATATTAGTTTGTAGAAATTCTTATCAGCTCCAGCATTCAATGCTGAAACTATTTCCATAGATCAAATTGAGGAAAATTTTCATTTAGATAAAACACATAGAATCCTTCTGTACTTGAACTTTCTGTTTGATGAGCCAAACAGGCATAAATTCATTGTTAAAATACATCATCACTTAATTGGATTCCTCCCCTCCCCCCAAATTTAAAGTGAATAAGCAACCCTGAAGAAAGAGCTAGATATTGTGATTCTTAGAAAGGATTGAAGAAGTTTGATAGAGGGGATCATTAGTTTCAAATCTATGGTAAATTCAAAATATCTGTTTTCTACAGTTTTGTTGTTGTATACCTTTGGAGAGCTGTTTGAAATAGGATTTAATTCCCAAACTCATAAATCTCATAAAAAGATAAACAGGCTCCTTTCCTGGTTTTGGGTCAACCCTACACTGAAAAAAATGTCTAAGTGCTAGGTTTTTAAAGGTATTTAGGTGCCTAAAGCTGAAGATAATCTCCTTGTGACATTTTCAAAAAGGCCTAGGCATTTAAATACCTTTAAAAATCTGGGCCATGGCTTCTGCTAATTTTTTTACACTGGACAAAACAGCATAGAACCAGATATTCAGATAGTGATCAAGGAAAGAGTCTCAGATAAAATTCAATCTTCAAGGTATAAATCTTAATTTCTACCCTGGTCTCATTTTGTATACATTTGCATTGTTTAACCTTGTCGTGTTCAGAGCAAGGTTGCCGCTCCCATTCTCTCTATTTCTGCCATTCCTCATGGTCAACTAACTTTCCCGATGCTTATACTGATAGCTGACAGTATCTGGGAAGCACTTCTTATCCTGTTGCCTTGACAAAGTGGTCAAGGACAGATTCTGTTTTTTTCACCAGTTGCCTTTACCCCAGTATCCATTTTTAGAAGCTATTATTGCCCATTGTAGGCTTCTTCAGTTCATCCAGGACTGTATTTGTTTCTTTGGAAAAACAGTTTGGATTCTATTAGGAGGCCAAATTTAAATCAGTAGCAGTGTTTTGGTCCTAAAGCTGAGGTTCATGGGGAGGAAATCTAATTAGTCTTGACTGAGAAGCCAATTACTGGATCCTTTTTCAGACAAACGGTTGTCTGCAGCAGGCATGTGTTTAGTGGGGGAAACTATGCACAAGCATTCAGATAGGACTGTATAATAGAGGAATATGTTTGTCTGTGTTTCTCTGGCTCTTCTCGCTTGATGTACTGTATCTCCAAAACTACCACTAACTGTATGAAAAAAAGTTTCATTTTCAAAGGCAACAGCTACAAGATATTTCATGGTGGCCGCTGTTTGTTGCCTAATTTACAGCATATCTGAAAGAAGCAGATTTAAAACAGATTTTAACAACAGTGGGACCTAATAGGAGGGAGCTGGTGCCTTAGGACTAAATGAGCTGAACTGAACACTGACAAACAGCAGACTGGAGTTCCTTGGGAGCTACTCTGTGATCAGGACAATACTGACTGGTGTACAAGGAGCAGCTTAGGCACCTCAGCAAAGATGGTACAAGACTTGGAAACAAGAGCTTGGAACTTCTGAGTTATGGTTATTCTTACCAGGATTGCATGAAAGCATATAGACCCAAGAATGTGATTCAAATAAAAAAATGGTAATCATGATATCTTATGAAGTTACTTTTGAGCATAATGCTGTAGTTTCTGTCTTTTTGGAGTATGTAAGAAATTAAGTTTTAGGAGACTGGATAAGCTGTAGTTTTATTTTAAAAATCAAGTATCTCTGAATATTCTTTTAACCCAGTTTAGAACTGATAAGACATTTTTTGCTGAAGTATTCTGTTTGTTTTTTAATCATTCCTCTGTGTCTCTCATATGATATTAGTCTGGGGGAAAGGCAGCAAGCCAACAACAAATGTGAAGCTACTTGGCTCACAAAGAAACAAATGAGTCTGTGGTTATCAGATTATGTATGTGGCTGAATAAACTAAGAGAATGAGAAGGAAGAAATAATATGGATGTGTTACTTGAATATAAGCCAGTACAAGTGTGGACCAATTTACTGTGGCATTATGGAAAGAGCTCAGAGTACTCTGAAAAAGTACATGAATAAAACTGACTTGCAAGAATGTTTATGGTGCACAATGAAGAATAGAATCCAACTTTTCCCCACTGTGTTGGCTCTGCAGAGGTAACAGCAGAAGAAAGATAAACATGTATTTCAGTCTTTAAGCAAACATTTAATCTGAATACATACAGGAAACAAATTTCTTCAGTAAGAAAGTACCATTTCCATAGTCACTTCTTGGAGTAGAACCTCACTTTAAACTAATGTTAAAATTCGAATGGACTAGTGTTGCCAATTGTATCTTAAACCTATGCCAAAGTTTTGTGCTCCCTAAGGGCTATGATATCAGAATTAGCATGGTAAGAAACACTATTAGAAATATCATTAGGCTTAGAGTGTCTTGGAGCAGATGAGGAATAATAGCAATGACCACAATGACATTCACAAGTTATCAATTGTCCTTTTATTAACAATGTCATTAAGGAGATGAACAAAACTGCAACTACTGAGACTGTCAAGGTTCCTCCCCCACTCTGAACTGTACAGATGTGGGGACCATACATGAAAAACCTCCTAAGCTTCTCTTTACCAGCTTAGGTCAAAACTTCCCCAAGGTACAAAATATTCCACCCTTTGTCCTTGGATTGGCCACTACCACCACCAAACAAATACTGGTTACTGGGGAAGAGCTGTTTGGGCACGTCTTTCCCCCCAAAATACTTCCCAAAACCTTGCACCCCACTTTCTGGACAAGGTTTGGTAAAAAGCCTCACCAATTTGCCTAGGTGACTACAGACCCAGACCCTTGGATCTGAGAACAATGAAAAAGCATTCAGTTTTCGTACAAGAAGACTTTTAATAGAAATAGAAGTAAATAGAAATCATCTCTGTAAAATCAGGATGGTAGATACCTTACAGGGTAATTAGATTCAAAACATAGAGAACCCCTCTAGGCAAAACCTTAAGTTACAAAAAAGATATACAGACAGAAATAGTTATTCTATTCATCACAATTCTTTTCTCAGCCATTTAAAGAAATCATAATCTAACACATACCTAGCTAGATTACTTACTAAAAGTTCTAAGACTCCATTCCTGGTCTATCCCCGGCAGAAACAGCATATAGACAGACACACAGACCCTTTGTTTCTCTCCCTCCTCCCAGCTTTTGAAAGTATCTTGTCTCCTCATTGGTCATTTTGGTCAGGTGCCAGCGAGGTTACCTTTAGCTTCTTAACCCTTTACAGGTGAGAGGAGTTTTTCCTCTGGCCAGGAGGGATTTCAAAGGGGTTTACCCTTCCCTTTATACTTATGACAGAGACATACACAGAGACAGAAATAAACCATGAAACATTTAACGTCAAAGATTTCATACTCACATCCTCCAAGGTAAGATGGAGATGGGTGTTTCACTCAACAGGTGATCATCCTTTAAAAACTTGAAGTTAAATCCTATTGAGGAGAATAGAAAGGAGCATAATCTCTGGCAAATGAAGTGTAAAAATATAATTAGGAAGGCCAAAAAAGAATTTGAAGAAGAGCCAATCAAAGACTCAAAAAGTAATAGAAAAAATAAGTAAGTACATCAGAAGCAGGAAGCCTGTGTGACATTCTGTGTGACCTTGGGGGAACACCCTGTAACCTCCATATTCCTTATTTACATATAATTGTGATCTTACATATAAAGCATGCCATGTAAGATATCAGGGGAAAGGTTATAATCTGCTGAAAGTCCATGTTCTATCTAAATATGTATATCATTAGTGCATATGAAGTTATGAGATTGTGTTGTATGGTTGTCACTAAAACATGCTGTAAGCTGGGGAATCAGCCAGATACTAGCTCCCCAGAGACAACAGCAAGGAAAGTAACCACCTACATAAGGCCACAACAGGGGAATAGGTCACCCTTGCCTGGGGACTCAGCAATACCCACCAGACATACTTGCACTTGTGTTCTCCAAGCACATAAACTAAGGGTATAAAAGAGAACATAATGGTCCCGTGCCTGGACTTTTTCCTTCTCCCACCTATGATTCAAGCAACAAAGACACCCAGAAGACTGAAGACTCCAACAGATGGGACTGGTCCATGATTCAAGGGTGAATCCCGTGTACTATGAACTACAATATCCAGTGGGGAGAGAAAATCCACTTAATGTAGATGTTGCCCAGTCTAATAGGGTTGAGAGTTTAGACTGTGTGCTTGTATTTTATTTTATTTTGGTAACTAACTCTGTCTTTTTGCCTATCACTTATAATCACTTAAAATCTATCTTTTGTAGCAACAAACTTATTTTTCTGTTTATCTTTACCAGTGAGTTTGCCGGAAGTATTTGGTAAACCTGGTAAGGTTTACAAAGGTTTACAAAGCTCATCTTGAGCCATGCAAGACAGTATAATCCTGAGGTACAAGACTGGGAGCTGGGGGGATTTGGCTGGTGCTTTTCTCTATGTGATTCATTTATGGCTCTGGGAGCATTCATGCAACCTAGATGGCTGTGGGGCTCCACATGCGGTTGTGCTGAGTGATAACAGTGCCTGGAGGGCCTTGCTGCTTGTCTCTAGCAAAGCATTGTGAGAGACAGCCAAGCCTGGAAAGTTAAGGGAAAACAGTGGTCCCAGGCTGCACACCAGGGATCCCATCAGAGACTGCTAAACAACCAGTGGGACTACTGAACAATTGAGATGCTAAAGGGGCACTCCAGGACAATAAGTAGGGCTGCAAGTCTTTCACGGAGGTCATTAGGTCACGGAATCCATGACTGTGCAGGACCTCCGTGACTCCTGCAGCTGCAGCAGTTGATATGGCTGACCCCAGGGAAACCTGAGAAGCTGAGGGGGGTCCAGGCAATTGGTCCCAGGCACTGCCCCAAAGTAGCAGTCTGGGAGCAGCAGTGGGGCCACGGGCTATCCTGCACAGGAGCAGCAGCAGAAGGGCCCCGGGCCACCCCCCCCAGGAGCAGCAGTGTCTGCCAAAGAACACATCCCCAGCAGCAGCATCCGCTGGAGTGCCCCATCTCCCCCAGCACCTAAGATTTAGTTATGGGTATTTTTAGTAAAAGTCACAAACAGGTCACTGGTATTGACTCTTTATTTATTCCCCGTGAACTGTCCATGACTTTTACTAACAATACCAGTGACTAAATTGTAGCCTTAAATAAGATGCCATTGTGGGGAAGCTAAATGAATTTGTTGCATCGGTCTTCATGGCTGAGGATGTGAGGAAGATTCCCAGACCTGAGCCATTCATTTAGATGACAAATCTGAGGAACTGTCTCAGACTGAGGTGTCATTAGAGGAGGTTTTTGGAACAAATTGATAAACTAAACAGTAATAAGAAAAGGAGTACTTGTGGCACCTTAGAGCCTAACCAATTTATTTGAGCATAAGCTTTCATGAGCTACAGCTCACTTCATCGGATGCATACTGTGGAAAGTGTAGAAGATCTTTTTATACACACAAAGCATGAAAAAATACCTCCCCCCACCCCACTCTCCTGCTGGTAATAGCTTATCTAAAATGATCACTCTCCTTACAATGTGTACGATAATCAAGGTGGGCCATTTCCAGCACAAATCCAGGGTTTAACAAGAACGTCTGGGGGAGGGGGGGGGAGGAAAAAACAAGGGGAAATAGGTTACCTTGCATAATGACTTAGCCATTCCCAGTCTCTATTCAAGCCTAAGTTAATTGTATCCAATTTGCAAATGAATTCTAATTCAACAGTCTCTCGCTGGAGTCTGGTTTTGAAGTTTTTTTGTTGTAATATCGCAACTTTCATGTCTGTAATCGTGTGACCAGAGAAATTGAAGTGTTCTCTGACTGGTTTATGAATGTTATAATTCTTGACATCTGATTTGTGTCCATTTGTTCTTTTACGTAGAGACTGTCCAGTTTGACCAATGTACATGGCAGAGGGGCATTGCTGGCACATGATGGCATAAATCACATTGGTAGATGTGCACGTGAACGAGCCTCTGATAGTGTGGCTGATGTTGTTAGGCCCTGTGATGGTGTCCCCTGAATAGATATGTGGGCACAGTTGGCAACGGGCTTTGTTGCAAGGATAGGTTCCTGGGTTAGTGGTTCTGTTGTGTGGTATGTGGTTGCTGGTGAGTATTTGCTTCAGGTTGGGGGGCTGCATCCGATGAAGTGAGCTGTAGCTCACGAAAGCTTATGCTCAGATAAATTGGTTAGTCTCTAAGGTGCCACAAGTCCTCCTTTTCTTTTTGCGAATACAGACTAACACGGCTGTTACTCTGTAAACAATAATAAGTCACCAGGACCAGATTGTATTCACCCAAGCATTCTGAAATGTGAAATTGCAGAACTTCTAACTGTGGTATGTAACCTATCATTTAAATCAGCTTCTGTACCAGATGACTGGAGAATAGCTCCTGTGAACCAATTTTTTATAAAAGGCTCCAGAGGCGATCCCAGCAATTATAGGCCATTAAGCCTAACATCAGTACCAGGCAAACTGGTTGAAACTATAGTAAAGAACAGAATTATTAGACACATATATGAACATGATTTTTTGGCGAAGAGTCAATATGGTTTTTGTAAAAGGAAATCATGCCTCACCAATCTACTAGAATTTTTTGAAGGGGTCAACAAGCATGTGTACAATGGTGATCCAGTGGATATAGTGTACTTAGATTTTCAGAAAGCTTTTCACAGGGTCCCTCATCAAAGGCTCTTAAGCAAAGTAAGCTGTCATGGGATAAGAAGGAAGGTCCTTTTGTGCATTGGTAAGTGGTTAAAAGATTGAAACAAAGGGTTTTCAAAATGGAAAGAGGAAAATAATGCTGTTCCACAGGGGTCTGTACTGGACCAGTGCTTTTCAACATATTCATAAAATATATGGAATAGAGGTACACAGTGAGGTGGCCAAATTTGCAGATGATACAAAACTACTGAAGATAGTTAAGTCCAAAGCAGTCTCCGAAGAGTTGCAAAGGGATATCACAAAGCTAAGTGACTGGGCAACAAAATGTCAGATGAAATTCAATGTTGATAAATGCAAAGTAATGCACATTGGAAAACATAATCCCAACTATACATATAAAATGATGCGGTCTGAATTAGTGGTCAAAACTCATAAAAGAGATCTTGGAGTCATTGTGGATAGTTCTCTGAAAACATCCACTCAAGGTGCAGCGGCAATCAGAAAAGCAAACACAATGTTGGGAATCATTCGGAAAGGGATAGATAATAACACAGAATATATCATATTGCCTATAAATAAATCCATAGTTCGTCCATATCTTGAATTCTGTGTTCAAATGTGGTCTCCCCATTTCAAAAAAAAGATGTATTAGAATTGGAAAAGATACAGAAAAGGGAAATGATAAGGGGTATGGAACAGCTTCTATAGTAGGAGAGATTAATAAGACTTGGAGTTTTTAGCTTGGAAAAGAGAAGACTAAAGGGGATATCATAGAGGTCTAGAAAATCATGACTGGTGTGGAGAAGGTAAATAAGGAAATGTTATTTACTGCTTCTCATAACACAATAATTAGGGGTCACCAAATGAAATGAATAGGCAGGAAGTTTAAAACAAGCAAAGTATTTTTTCATAGAATGCACAGACAATCTGTGGACGTCCTTTCCAGGAGATGTTGTAGAGTCCAAGACCATAACAGGGTTCAGAAAAGAACAAATTCTTGGAGGTTAGGTCCATAGATGGCTATTAGGAATGGTGTCCCTAGCCTCTGTTTGCCAGGAGCTGGGAATGCGTGACAGGGAATGGATAACTTGATGATTACCTGTTCTGTTCATTCCCTCTGGAGCACCTATCATTATTACTAACAGGAGAGTGGGTTTGTGTGGGGGGGGGGTGGGAGAAAACCTGGATTTGTGATAGAAATGGCCCAACTTGATTATCATACACATTGTGAGGAGAGTGATCACTTTAGATAAGCTATTACCAGCAGGAGAGTGGGGTGGGTGGGGGGACAGAAAATCTTTTGTAGTGATAAACACCCATTTTTTCATGGTTTGTGTGTATAAAAAGATCTTTTGTACTTTCCACAGTATACATCCGATGAAGTGAGCTGTAGCTCACAAAAGCTTATGCTCAAATAAATTGGTTAGTCTCTAAGGTGCCACAAGTACTCCTTTTCTTTTTGCGAATACAGACTAACACAGCTGTTACTCTGAAACCTGTTGAAAAACAAGATACTGGGGCAGATGGACCTTTGGTCTGACCCAGTGTGGCCATTCTTATGTGCTGGGGAACCCCTTTTATCCTATGTTATATCCACACCCATAACCCTTATGCATATGCAGGAGAATTACAACCCCTTTTTCCTTGTCTGCACTTCCATAACCCATAAGTGTTGGGTTGCCTCACTTTTCAGAGGCTATTCTTCTTTTTCCCCTTATCTTCATTAAGATTTATGTCAACAAGTCCCTATGGTAACTTGCAGTCATTGCAGAATTTCCCATGATGTTACAATTGGGGATCATTGTGGCATATTTCTGCAAGCATCACTCATTAAGACATCTTTTTACAATAATCTTGCATCTTTACTGGTACTGGATTACCCCTGGGTTAAGTAGTCTTTCAGGTCTAAGGCTTGATATGGTTGAAGCTGAAATTTTACAGGACTCAGGCCTGCAGACCTTTCTTTAGATTCTTAACTTACTTATGTATCTTACACACTCTTACCACTAATATATGGGTGTTGAGGACTCGAACCCCAGGTGGCACGGTTCATTGTCTGACCGCAGAGAGACAGGCAACACCAGCAAGGTCCAAACTCAAAGCTCTTTATTGAAGAGTGCACACAACAATAGAGAGCAGCCTGTCTCCAAAGAGAACTAGCCAGCCTCTAAGTAAAACTCATAGGTTTTTATAGACAGTCCCATCGCGTCACAGATTTATTCATAAAGCAGCCCCCCCCATATTAGTTAAAATCCTCTTTCTCTATGTGCATGCACATCTACCCCCCTTATTGTAGATAACTTTTAGCAAATCGTAGTGCTTCACTAACTTTCTTATCGGTATGGGTGTCAACCAGGAGACGAGGAGTTAAAACAGACATAACACAAGAGCAGGGAGTGGAAAACAGCGCCTCTGTATCTCAAGGACTGTTCCCAGCACATCTGGTACAAAAATGCAGGAATTCAGGCCTCCCCTTTTTTCTCACTCTCTGTAACTTAAACACATATTCCTTCATTCTACTTTCAGAGGCTTTCCCAGCAGCCTCTCTTAGCCTGACTTTGGTTCGGTTGCCATAACTGCCTCCTGTTTAGCTTTTCTCACCTAACATGGGTATCAATCCTGTACCTCCACAATGCTATCCTACTTATTCCTATACATATACCTGCAACTTAAATCTATTAGTCACTCATTGATTACATATGAATTGACCACAATCATATATAACACCATTATATAATTATATGAAATGATAAGTTACAAATTTATGAGCATATACTTTCTCATTATCACATATATGCAATAAAGTATGGCTGCAATCTTTCCCATTACAAAGCCTAGTATTTTAACTCTCCTAACCATAGCTACTGGGAAGGTTCTGGGTATTGCATCCTCACTTTCATAGATATTTCCCGTAAACAGTAACATAAATCATATAAAAATAATTTGTAGAAGGGTAATTTTCACCTGAACAAATACACATACACACACATACAAAACCTGTATCTTAACTAATCTATATCTGTATATATCTATATAATATTTGCACTGTAACAATAGCCATAATTATTTTTCTTTAAATTGGTCAAAAGGAAAGAAATTACATAAACAAAGGAAGCGGGAAAAGATAAGTTGAACTCTATGTGTTTTTGTGATGGGGAAGAGACAGAGAATTGGGGAGGGGGGATTTTATTATGTTTGCTATTTTTTCTTAATGCCCCAGCTCCTTGACATACTCATGCAAGCGCTTATCTCACCTTTCATTAAAAATAAAAAGAAGTAAGTGTCTAGACCGTATGTTTTCAGAGAAGCCCTGAAAATATGAACCATGTGCAAACTAAAGGAAAAAAAATAAGAACCCCATGTACTATTTTTAATTTATGATTTTTAAACTAGTCTCGTGATCTTTTAATGCTTGGGGTTGAATTGATTTTTGAAGTGACTTTCTCATATGATAGATCACTTGAATAACCACATCTTCTATTTTATTATTTTTAAAACGCAAATCTATTCTTGTTCTTAATATAGGAAAAAAAAAACAAGTGTAGCAATTATATGGAATGCTATTAACGTATTTACACCTAATTAACCGCTACTCATCCCAAACTCCCTTTTTTTAAGAAGAAGTCAGTGTAAAATGAGGAATACATATATAAAACAGATGTGAGCCTTATCTATTAAAAAACACATTAGTTGTATAAAGAATCTTACCACATGAGAGAAGCAACAGCACTGCACACTGACCAAAACAAATGATAATGTGCATTAGTATGGGTTTTGTGTGTGTGTGTTTTTATACTACTTTCAGAAATGTAATGTGGTTTTGATATATTAAAATGAAAACCCAGAAATCCTTTTTTAAAAAAAATTACCTTAACTGAAATCAAAGTGCATTTAATTTAATTGTCTTATTTTATTTTATTTTACTAGGGTTTAAATTTTGTTTGGGATTTATGTTGTTCTTTATTTCATTCTCTTGATTTGGAATTTACGGGAGGGAAGGTGGTATACCTCTAGGCCCCTGCATGTTAATCCTATGAGTACTAATTATACAAAATTCTTATCTGAAAAACACACACACTTACAATATTTGTCTTTTGGATTAGCAGCATTTAATATTGATAAACAGAAACTCTTCCAAGAGCCATTGACTTCCATATTTTAATTATATTTTACTGTACTGTTTGCCAGTTATGCTGAAAGGGTCCTTACTGGTGCATGAAAATGATTTAGAAAACTGGCTATTATTGTCAGAGAATTTAGTGGTGAGGTGAACCAGCAATAAAAGGTTTGGTTATCTCCAGACATGTGGGTAGCCAATCCAGAGGATAGGATGGGTGCTTAGTAGCTATACACTTCAACCTCCTACTGTCACATGTCAGGTAATCCAGCCAGAATAGAAATTAGCACAAAGAACTGTCAAATTGGAGACGATGTTCTGATACAGTATCTTACTTAAATCCATTCTCCTTTCACATGTTTATCAGAGTTTTCTCTAGCTTTTTTATCATGCTGTCAAGTAAGTGTGTAGTCAAGTAAATATTTCCTTTATCTTCATCACAGCCAATTCTTTCCTCCAGCTTGTTTCGAGAGTGAAGTCATACTAATATTGCATTTATGACATCACTGGCATTCCCATGGTAAAAAACTCTCACAGATATGGTATTTACAGTATGTTGCTATGGTGACTTAACTGCATAAACAAGCAGAAGGAGAAGCAGGGCTGTGAGGGATCATTCTTGATTTACAATCACATATAGGCCTAAATATCTTCAACAATTTAATGAGGAATAAAGAGAATAATGAGCAAAATAAAATATGCAGCTGTCCCTGCTCTCACTGAAGTTAATGGGAGATTTGCCATTGTACTTCAAAGGGAGCAGGTTTGGGCCATAAGTGCTCAGCAGCTCTTTAAATGTGGCTTACAAAGATTTTTTTGAAAAATAAAATGACTGCATTATATATGCATATTTTCAATAGGTGTTGTAACTTAAAACGAAGAGGGACATAGGATTTGCCTTCCTGGATCAGAGCACTGTTTGTTCAAATGTCTTTGCAATGGAATGGCTACTACACATACCCGAATCTTCAGAAGATGATAAAAACTAATTCACAATGCACTCAACCAATGTTATACACGAGAGGTGGAGTTGGGGACATCCATCCTGAACTTGTGAGTTTATCAACTGAATGAAGCCTTTAATCATGAAGTTTGTTCACCATTTAATTTATCAGGGGTTATAAAATTATTCAACTCTTTAATTCAAGTTAGGGTACAATATTTGAACCTATGATATTCTTGAGCAGTGATTTCTGACTTCATGCTGTGTGAAGAAGTGCTTCTTTTGGTTTGTTCTAACAAAATGAGTGACCTCTTGTTCTTCAATTATGAGATAATGTTAAGAGATTGAATTAATAGATGTAATATCCTTAATAACTTAAATACCTCAATTAAGTCTCTAATTGAACAGGTTTCAAGCCTAAAGGGCTAGTTTTTGCAATCTTTCCTCAGATTTCTACCCATCTTTGTTGTCCTTGTTGTGTTCTTTTCAATCTGAGCTACTGTATATGTTTAAGGTGAGGGGGGAAAAACTGAACACGGTACTCTCTCAAAATGGTTGAAATATTTTGTTTAAGAAAATGGAGTCAATTTGCTGTAGTTACGATTTTGGTTTAATGTCTGTGTAACATATTCCATATCAATGGTTTTCAACCTTTTTTTTTTTCATTTGTGGACCCCTAAAATTTTTCAGAAAGAGGTGTGAACCCCACTGGTAATCTTAGACATAGTCTACAGATCCCCAGGGGTCCATGGGTCACAGGTTGAAAACCACTATTCTCTGGTAACAAAAACCTTTTTCAGTCCCTTTAGACATGTCTGCAGACTACTACCACAGGTTGAAAACCACTTAGCCTTTCTATTTGTTATTTAACTGCCACTGCACAATGGTCACACATCTTCAGTGAGATATCCGTGATGACATTCAGATATTTTCAGAGTCCATCTTCATTTACTAATATTTCAAACTAATTTTGCCATTTGGTGACCACTATTTTTTCCTACAGCTTTTTCAAAATACGTACTGTACATATAACTTTATACTAGTTGGGTTTGCTAGCAAATTACTTCAGTCTCTTTGGATCAGTCTGAAAAACAGTCTCTAAGAACTACACCATATTAGTATTCATGGATGTCAAATTCTGATCTCAGTTAAACTGGAATAAAGCTAGGATAACTCAACTGACATCAAATGAGTAATTCTGGGTTTATGCCAGGGGGAACCAAGAGCAGAATTTCACCCTACATTTTTAATCTATTTTTGTATTTTGTAATATTGCAGTCAAAGTAAAATATAACACTGAAAATGAAAATGACAAAAACCTACGCTGAAAGTGATTAGGATGTTATATATCACATCGCTAATGATTATTAAACTGTTATCAATATAGCATTAAATACTGCATTGTTCTCTGTCATTTCAAATATTTTTATTTGACTCTGATCTGATATGATGTGCCTTTCAGATAATACTGAATTAAAATTATTGTGGCCAACACAAAATATAGGTCTGTATAAAAGCTAAAACATTAAACCCCTTTTCCACATTTCTTAACAGGAGAAAGGCCCCAAATACTTTTATTCCCTTTAGTCCTTGAGCACTATATAGTAATATCACTTTCTGTTTATATTATTGGAGTTGGAAAATAAATACTTTTCGGAGAAATTTTCCAGGATACATTGTACTCCTTCATGATTATACTAATATTGGATAACAGAAGATACCAATGTGAATGGTATGACCAGAATCCAATTGCAATTAGGTTGGCTTCTGATTCTAGCCCAGTTCAGAAACTATTAGTTCTTGTTAATGAATATTCATGGATATGGGCTGATGTATTTCATACAATCCACCATAAAAATACTCCCCAACCTTGCCTTTATTATTTTCAAGGAGATGGTGGCCTTACCGCATTTTTATAATGAGGTATTTAATGGTCTTCCCAGCTTCTAATTTGTGGGTGATGCCAAAGAGTTACAGTTCTCCTAATCATGCCAATGTTAAAGTGGAGTAGGAAGTGCCTAACTCCCCAGTAGGAAAGGAGAAACATTCCAGCTTCTGCTACAGCTGCTGAACCAGTAAGCCATATAAAAAGTAATTTACCGTATGGCTTTGAATGATAGCTAGGGCACTCTTTGTAGAACATGAAAAACTCCAAGCCAACCTACAGTGCTTAGCATGCAGCTAATCTTCAAGTGGATTCTGCAGGTCAGGTTCATATACCCCGTTCAAATGAAACCCTCAAAGTTGTGTGCAGCTCTAATTAGCCCCTACATAGATTACATCCAGAATAATTCCTTTAAATTATACTGTAGTGTACTTTAATTATATAAATAAATAATGAAATGAATGATATATTAATAGAATTCCCTAAGAATAATCTTTGTACAGTTATTTCAAATGCAAATAGCAGACAATACTGACTCATTTAAATTCCCTCTCATACTGCAAGGGATTTAGTACCCTTTAGAGTCAATTCCATTGAATAAACTGTTCCTGTAAAAATGGCACAAGCTTCCTTTCTAGAAAGAATTTTAAAGGGATGGGACTTTACAAAGATTTAAAAGTCAGGAGATTTTAATGCTATATACTTTTGCTAGTGGTTGAAAAATGTTTCAAAAAATAAATTCAGCAGGCTTGAAAATTCAGAACCAAAACCCTCTGGAAGGTAAATCCAACCTTGACTCTGCACTCTGATCTCTCTTAATGATGTTATATATAGATCTGGTAAAAAAAAAAATCACCTTTCAAAATTTTTCACTGAAAAAAAAAAATTTTTCCTCAGATTTTGTTGGGAATTTTTTTTTCTGACAAATAAAAGGTATGTATTTTCCTTTTTTCTGACTACCTTTTGTAATTCAAATGGAAATGTTTTATATAACATTACTGTATATAGAGTACAACCTCAGAATAGAGGAAATACAGTTCTGAAACTTTAATTCCTTTTCACATCTCAATGACAGTTATAAGTATTAAGATTAATTAAATTGCAAAGAACCTAGAATCCATTCCATGCCAGAAGTACCTCTGCCTGCCAGTATAGTTAAAAAGTGAACAACACTAGCCAGAAATGGAGATGATAAAGGTGCCTGTGATGGGGTTTATAGTGCCCATACAAAGGTTAAATGAACAGTATAGGGAGAAGAAGGCTCCACCCCTCCGCAGCTGCTGAGCATGCTCTCTATGGAGGACCAGCTTAAAAGGGAGCTCTGGCCCTGAGGCAGGAAAAAGAGAGTGGCTTTAAGAAGGCAGATAGGTGGTAACTGCTGAAGTAGAGCAATCTATAGGGGGGAAGATTGGGAATGTGAATAAGTCTCAGCCAGGAGACTGGAGGCCTAATCATGCCCCTCCCCATCCCCTTCTCCCTGATCAGTGGGAACAATTGGATTCTGGGAGTGAGCTGGGAAGCTTCCCACCCACCTCTCCCTGCTGGGGCTCTGAATCACTGAGACTGTACAAGGAGAAGGATGGAGCCATGGCCCAAACTGAAGAGAAAATAGGGAATGAAAGAAGTGGCCCAAGGGAGGCTGATCTAGAGAAGAAGCCAGGCAAGACTGAGCCACCTCTTGCCTCTCTCCCCCGGTGTCTTGGGCTAGGATCCAGTAGTGAGAGAGGTCTCTGGGTCCCTCAGCCATTCACTCCTTCCTCTTGCCACCTGAGAGATCCCAGAGAACTCCGGTGGGAGTGACAAACTGTGCCTTGGCTGCTGAGTCCACCTCGGATGGCCTGGAAGAGCTTGGAGAAACTGTTTGGCTATGGTCTGACCATTAGACATGCTGGCCCCAGAGTGAAGCCTGCTACAGTGCCTCAAAGACCAGACACCACCAGTGAGACTTCTGCTCTTTATATTCACTCCCCATAGGATATCAAATTGAGTTTAAGATCTTGGTCCTTATCTTCAAAGTACTTAAGAGCCTGGGCACAGAACATCTAAAGGATTGCCCCAAAGCTCTGGGATAACGACTGGGTCAACAGTGCTGCCTCTCAGGCACAAGGGAACTTTCCACCATAAGGATGAAGCTCAGTTGCACAGGAGATGGACTGTGTTGGGGTATGGCCTGAGACTGTGAAACAAACTCCAACTAGAATTAAAGACCATCACAGACCTCATCACCTTCCCATTCCAAGTGCAAGGTGCAGTTCTTTGACCTTGCTTTCTCTAACATAAACACAGAGCAACATGCACATATTGAAAAGAAACAAACAAAAAACCAAAAACACTATGCTACATACAGTTTCCCCCCTCGGGAGAGGATGAGAGAAAGAACAAACCACACTGACAGATGTTAGTCACATTGCTTAATGTACTGCTAGAAGGCACTCAGAGACTATGATGATAAGTGTAGTGTCAAGCTATACTGCAGTGGCTCAAAGCATGAATACCAACCTCAGGGCAGACTGTTAAGAAGCAGAGGACAACCCCCTAGGTTCTATATTTACATGTCACCAACCAATTATCAAGTGTAAACGCCTCAAGCAGTATAACAGCCTTAACATTGAGTCACAAACGGTCCCCTTGGATACTCCAATCTATCTCACCATCCATGTGAACATACTTTTGTGATAGATGGTCCCTTATATCACAATCACAACAATATTCAGGTTACTACCAGTCCCAAAGGACCAGTCACTTACCCCAGGTCAATTGCATTTTAGATCCCACACCAAAGACAATGCTTTTAGCCAATCCTATAATAAACAGCCCAAAGATTTATTAACTAGAAAAAGGAAATAAGGGAGTTATTTACAAGATTAAAGCAGGTAAAAATAGACACAGACATTAGTTCTAATCTTATGTTTCAAGAAGTTATAGAAGCTTTAGGGCTAACCAAGGACAAGCACTGGAGATCTTTTGCTTATGTTTAGTAATCCTTACTCCTCACAGTCCAAGCAGCATAAAAAATACAGTTCCTCCTTGTTAGGGCTTTTTATTCTTTCCCCCCTTCTGGTTCAAGCTGCCAATTCAGTGCCGGGAGGAATTCTGTTGCACGTCTCCTCATAAACAATCAACAAAATCTTTTATCCTCTGATGTTCCACAATGATTCTCCTTGTGTTGATAGACTTCTCTTTGTTGGGCAAAAGCTAACACCTCCTGTTGTAAACAAGTATTTCACACTTGTTTATGCTTCTCTCCTGTCTGGTGATTTACAGTAACAGAACAAACAACAAAAAATACCTTATAACGTGGGATACAGGTATTATAAGTGAGATTAATGCATGCAAAAATTTACAACATAAAGTCCAAATACTAAGCACCTTTTTGTAACTCTAATATCTGTTTTAACAACACTTACAAACAGGCAAGCAGGGGTGTGCAGAGGAATACAAATTTGGCCACTTTTGGAGGGGCACATTCTGTGGCCCTGCCATGGCTCCAGCTGCAGTCCCAGGGCTGGAGGATTTTGTTCTTCTCCCGCGGCCTCAGGGCCAGAGGAGTTCTGTGCCCTGATGGTTATTGGGTGTGGTGGAGCCCCTGCTTGCATCTCTTGGGCACACCCCTGCAGGTGAGCCAGACTGGTTCCAGCTATGAATTTGTCAGTGTTCAGCTGAGACCTAGGGGCATTGGCATGAGCTGATGCCTTGTCTGCCAGTGTTACAGGTAGCATAAGAAATTAAATAGGGTAGAGAAATTTGGACACATTTATGGCTGCTCTTCTGTGGCCAAAATCCAAGGGAGGATTGTTATACAAACTAGCCTTACCCTTTTCCATCAGGTGCAGCTGTTCCCAGCTTCCCACCCTCTGCCTCAGTAAAAGTAAATCAAGAGCTCAGCCAACTGATTTTTCAGTTTAGTAGCTGAACAAAGAACTAAAAATAACAGTAAACTGGGTTGTATCAAGGTGACCCTGAATTTCTGCAAATTCGGTTTGGTTTGGTTTTAATTGAGATTTCGAAACAAGACATCAATTTTGACTCAACATTTCAAAATGAAACAGTTTCAAAACAAAACTTTAATTTTGAAAATCACAAAATGAACTGTTTTGACTTTTTCAGAATGTTTTTTTCTCATTTTTTATTCTGCTGAAACTATTTGCTGAATGTTACCCAGATTCATAAATAGTTTTTTCTCACAATGCAATTGCATTTTCCAGCAACAGCCTCCATTTTTTAGCCTTGGCCTGTTCTTAAGTAGAGTGAGCCTAGCTCTGTGGTGCCCATCGTTCTGAGATAGCTTTATAATAAAAATACTTAAGATTTACATGGTACCAGAGCATCTAAAAGCACTTTCAAAATATATGTATCCCCGTTTTATAGATGGGTAAACAGAAGCTAAGTGGATTATTTAAAGCCAGACAGGGTATCTGCGGCACAACCCAGATTCTCCACTCTCAGCCTCACTCCTTAACACGGGATCACTTTTCTTCATCTTTAACTTTGCTCTCCAAAGCATTCTAAATCCTGAGTCTGATGATCTGAAAATGAGACTGATTCACAGTCCTCCAATGTACCAAACCACTCTTGAAAACTGTTTAGAAAAGTGTCAACTTGACAAGTTTAAGTATTCATAATATTTGTGTCACACCCCTACTTTCTTCAAATTTGGATTTTTTTTAGACCTCACTGAGACTTAAAAATCAAGCCAAGTCTCAAGAGTGTGAGACAGATCCAGTCTGATCTAGTTATACCAAGGTAAATTTAGAATAGCTCTACCTGTCTCAATGGATTTATAGTAGGTCAGCTGTAACAGAGATAAAAATTACTCCTCTTTTGTACTGTGTTATAACTTACTGTTTGCAAGACTGAATAAAACAAAGACGACTTGTATTGTATTATATTTTTTATTAATTGAAAAATTAATAGATTAATATATATTCCAAGGCCAGAAGGGGCAATTGTGATCATCTGGTCTGACTTCTTGAATAAAACTGGCCATAGAACTTACCCAAAATAATTCTGACACATAAAAATAAGCTTTAATAATATAAAGAGGCATAAAATATTCAAAACTATAAATATTTTAAGGCAATTGGCCTTATTTTATACTTTGACACCCTATATATGACCTTGAGACAGAAAATACTTCTTTACATCATTGTTCCATCGTTTTATTGATTATTCTTTCTATCCTGAGATTTTTCAACTGTGGTTTTATTTAGCTGCTATCTTCTATCTATTGTTTTGCATATTAACTGAAGAAGCCTTGGATTTTGCTATGTTATTAACCCCATTACAGCAGGATGAACATAGCATTAGAAGTGGAGGAAATTAAGGCTGCAAATGTCTATTATAATATCCAGAGAAGGCATATCAATAGAAAGCTTCCAAGTGACATCTTTCCTTCTTACCATGTTGATATTGTTTACAAGAGAAAAAGACACAGTGCAATCCAATACAGTGTTTATTTCTGTGTAAAATTGTGTTATTTACATAACAGAGAAGAAGAGAGTGATCAATATCGCTGAAGAATACAATAGCCATCCCTGTGAAAATTTGAAAAGGAGAAATATACACAATGTTATTCAGATGCAGTGCCTCAATACCTGCTATGCAAAGATGAATCACACAAAATAGAGAATCCAATACTGAATCAGGTTACAGATAAGTCTTCAATCTAGCCCCAAAAGTAGTGAGAAAAGTTGAATGCCTAATTTCAAACAGAAACAAATTTCATGAAAGGCAACCATCTCTGAAAAATTCCCAGCGGGAGAGCCTCATCTGGTAAAAATTTATACCAGCTAAGGATATATTCCCTAGCCTCGTGTTCTGGTTAAGGGCTAAACGTGTCTGTCAAGTTTTGGCCAGGAGAGTAGTGATATACTCTCTATACACTCTATAACTCAGTAAGCTTAAACACTTCAATTTAGACTGTGTATTTCCCATAGGGGCCCAATAGGCTGTAGTGGTCGCAGGGGAGTATCTGCATATCTTCTCTGCATCAAGTTATCATACTGAGAAGTATTGCTTCCCCCCAGACCCTCTTAGATCCCTAGTGAAGAGCTATTGAATTGTAGTGGTGCATGAGGATATAGGTGGGGAATATTTGGTAATATGTAGTAGAACTAAAGGCTACCCTTACTCTGAGGTTTGTAGGGAGACTACTGGAAAATATGTCAAGAGAATATATAATGAACGTCCTGGCTCACAGGGATTATAAAAACAAACAATCTTAACATCAGGAGAAGATGCTACTGGAAGTAAATTTCACTTCTCCAGAACACCAGTAATATGTTGGGTTGGTAGAATGTAGACAAATAATAGAGCTGCTGAGGTCTGGACTCTTTTAATTCATTTATCTATATAATAAAGCCAACTTGTATTTCAAGAAGGACCTAGTCACAAATAATGGAACTGTATTTTAATAGGTTTTAACAAAATTCAAACCCAATTTAAGTTTCTGAAATGTAACAATCAGTGTTGTAATGAAAATGTGTTAGTTTTCATTCGGGCCCATTTAAGCAATCTTTTTATGAATGTAATTTTGGTAAAATTATATGCTACAATTTTTTTCCCCTTTTCACTTCTTTTTAACAACCATTTTGGGTGCTGCTATTTACTTGCCTCTTATTCTAAGAGTATCACAGTGCTTTACATGCATCCAATAATTAAAATAAAACAGAATTAAGCTTAGAACTCTGCTGCATTGCAGTATTTATTCAGCAAGTGATAATAAGATTCGCTGAATGAGCCAAACTTAGGCAACTAAATATAACACACACATTCCCTCCCCCACCCCTGTTTTGTGAACCCCCTGTTTAGTTCATAGGAAACTACTCTATTGCAAAATGAAGGTGTACAAAAATGTGTAGAATGTTGAAAACACGGTACCAGTTTACATTTGAAACTAGTTGGTTGTCCATAAAATTGTCTCTTGCTTTTGAAATACAAGGTAGACTAATTTAACTCATTCCATACCAGTAGCAATGCAATTTATTTCCTCAGTAAGACAGATGAAAGAGTCATGATGTACCCCCTTTTGATCTACTACTGAAGTAGTTGTTTATACCAAAATTTTCAAATTCCTGCATGCATTCAATGCAATGAAAAGTAGAATACTGAATAATACATTTTGAACTTGAAATAAATGACTCTTAAAAATTGTGTTCTCATCTGCTGTGTTCAAACTGTAATCCTTATGTTACATATCTAGAATCATAAATTTAAAACACTATGCAATGATTTAGCTACCATGATAAAACCCCACGCAACTCTAAAAACATGTCACCCAATTCTATACCCTGTGTAAGACACTGTGTGGGCAGGAAGGGACAAGCTGCTTCCAGTCACAGGGGAGTGGGGGGAAAGGGATGAGTTCTGCAAAGGCATGGGCAAGGTCATCCTTTTCCCTCCCCTCCCCCTGTGTCCAGAAGCAGCTCCCGTCCCTTCTGTCCCACACAGTGCCGAAAGGCTGCTGCTGGTTACATTCTGCTGTGAACCCTGGCAGAAACCCTGGCATGTGATCCCACGTGCCCCTCCCCCACCACGTGTTGCCTTGGGAAGATGTGACGCCAGATACTGAAAGAGGCAGGTCTGTCCCGGGGGCCCAGCCAGGCATGGAAGGTGGAGAGCGCCAGCCAGGGAGGGTCGGGTTGGATGGTCACCCCCACAGTGTGAGAGAACGGTACGGGGGGGTGTGTGTCACCCCTCCCCGTGTGAAACCTTAAAGATAAGAAGGTATATTAAAAAGAATCCAACTACACAGTATTTCTTTTTTAACAGGAGCTCAGTCAACTTGATGTTAATTTGAATGTTTGTACTGCATAGTTCTGATGGATTGCCGTTCAATTCGCCTAAATATTAATAATTTTACCAGGTGTCCCTTATTCATCATAGGGAAATATGGTCACTCTATCTCTGAGTCAATTTCTAATCCATGAGAGCACCTTACTCTCGCTCCGCAACTTCTTCATTTCCCCAGTAGTCTCTCAGGCATCTACTAGACACTTTCAGTACAAGTTTTTATATGCTGCATCTCAGGTGGCATTATACCTGCTTACTCAACATTTCAACAAATCTTCAAGTTTTTGTTTTTTTAATGTAGGAGGTGAATTAAGCAGTAGTGCTTGTTTAAAAGCCATGGATAAAGGCTATTGTTAAGCAGATTTTCATTTTTCATATTTTTCAGCTCTTCCCTTCAACTTAGCTTTACTTGGTGAAGATGTTAATGGCTTATTCCCCCCCCCCCCCCCCAAAAAAAAAAAAAAAGAAACAAACAACCCAACAGGCACTACTAATCAAGGTCCTGATTCAAGGAAACATCCCTATTCGGAAAGATATTTAAACACATGCTTAAAGTAAAAAGCATGTGTTTAAGTGTATTTCTGAATCAGGCTCCAAAATATCTTTGCGCACTTTAGTTAAATATATTCAAGGGCTTATTTTCCACTCAGCTAATAATTTGGCAAAATTGCAAATATTTCATGTCACATTTCTAAATAAAGAGTAATGAACAAGGAAGCATTTAAATGATCATTAATATACTGTTCTATAAGGTTATATGTACACTGCTGTTCTATTCTTTTATTCCCACACAGTGATATAAGCAAACCATCAGACTCTTTCAGTTTTTTTTTTTTAAGATGGCAGTAGGCTGTGCCTTTGTTCCAAGAAAAATGTCAGAGTGAACATTTATCTTCAATTTTTCAGGAGTTTTTCCAATAACTAGCAGTACACTTTAATACCAATAGTTACCCTAGCTCCAGTTTGGTGGTGCACTTTGGGACCATGAGATTTCACACTGCACACAAATGTAATAGAATAAAAAGATTGATTAGAGAGAAAAGGAGTGTGAGGTAATAATTTTTATTGGACCAATTTCTGTTGGTGACAGAGACAAGATTCTGAGAGACACAGAGCTCTTCTTCAGGTCTGGGAAAGGTACTCAGAGTGTCACAGATAAATACAGGGTCAAACAGGTAGAATATCTGCTAACTACTTATGCTAAACTAAGGGACCATTCAAGGTGAAGTGGCCCTTGGAATATATGCTAATTACTTATGCTAAGATATTTGTTCAACCTTGTAATTAGCTGTGACACTCTGAGTACCTTTCCCAGACCTGAGGAAGAGCCCTGTGCAGCAAGAAAGCTTGTCTCTCTTGCCAATAAATTTGTCCAATAAAATATATTACCTCACCCACCTTTTCTCTCTAATACCTGGGATTGATATTTCTACAACACATTTTTAAAAAGATTTATGATACACATGAGAAGTACCACTTTTCCTGACATGAGCCTGTCAAGATTCCTTCCCCACTCTGAACTCTAGGGTAAAGATGTGGGGACCTGCATGAAAAAGCCCCTAAGCTTATTTTTACCAGCCTAGGTTAAAACTTCCCCAAGGTACAAACTATTTTACCTTTTACCCTTGGACTTTATTTCTGCCACCACCAAGCATCTAATAAATATATAACAGGGAAAGAGCCAGCTTGGAAACGTCTTTCCCCCCAAAATCCCTCCAAGTCCTACACCCCCTTTCCTGGGGAAGGCTTGATAAAAATCCTCACCAATTTGCATAGGTGAACACAGACCCAAACCCTTGGATCTTAAGAACAAGGAAAAAGCAATCAGGTTCTTAAAAGAAGAATTTTAATTGAAGAAAAAGTAAAAGAATCACCTCTGTAAAATCAGGATGGTAAATATCTTACAGCGTAATCAGATTCAAAACATAGAGAATCCCTCTAGGCAAAACCTTAAGTTACAAAAAGATACAAAAACAGGAAAATACATTCCATTCAGCACAACTTATTTTATCAGCCATTTAAAGAAAACAGAATCTAACGCATATCTAGATAGACTATTAACTAAGTTCTAAGACTCCATTCCTGTTCTGTCCCCGGCAAAAGCATCACACAGAAAGAGAGAGAGAGTTTGTTTCTCCCTCCCCCCAGCTTTTGAAAGTATCTTGTCTCCTCATTGGTCATTTTGGTCAGGTGCCAGCGAGGTTATCCTAGCTTCTTAACCCTTTACAGGTGAAAGGGTTTTTCCTCTGGCCAGGAGGGATTTTAAAGGTGTTTACCCTTCCCTTTATATTTATGACATGCCCCCCCAAATCACAGAAAGGGTGAAACACTGGCTGTGATTTCTTCCTGGAGCTCTAGGGGAAAACAGAGTTAATAAGACACATGCACCTCTAAATATACTACCAAGTACATAAAGACTAACAATATTTTCCATATCTCAAGGACGATTTTAACCAATTGATTCTGGGAAACTTTCATGGGAGAGTGCATCAGCCACTTTGTTAGAAGCTCTTGAGATGTGTTGGATGTCGAAATCAAAATCTTGGAGAGCTAAACTCCACCGAATAAGTTTTTTGTTATTTCCCATGGTGGTATAAAGACACTGTAGAGCAATATGGTCAATTTGCAGGTGGAAACGCCATCCCCAAACATATGGGCATAGCTTTTCCAGAGTGTAGACAATGGCGTAACATTCTTTTTCACTGACTGACCAGTTACTTTCCCTCTCAGACAGCTTCTTGCTGAGAAACACGACAGGATAGAATTCTTGATCTGGTCCTTCCTGCATTAAAACTACTCCCACACCACGTTTGGACGCATCTGTGGTTACTAGGAACGGTTTGTCAAAGTCTGGGGCCCTTAGTACAGGGTCAGACATGAGTGTTGCTTTAAGCTGGTTAAAGGCCTTCTGACACTCTTTGGTCCACTGAACGGCATTTGGCTGTTTCTTTTTGGTTAGGTCTGTCAGTGAGGCGGCGATTTGGCTGAATTGTGGTACAAATCGCCTGTAATAACTGGCCAAGCCTAAGAAGTATTGGACCTGTTTCTTTGACTTTGGGACAGGCCACTTTTGGATAGCATCCACTTTGGCCTGTAGGGGGTTGATAGTTCCTTGACCCACCTGGTGTCCAAGGTAAGTCACTCTGTTTAGGCCTATTTGACACTTCTTAGCCTTAACAGTTAGTCCTGCCTCCCTTATGCACTCGAAGACTTTTTGTAGATATTCCAGGTGTTGTGCCCAGGAATCCGAAAATATGGCCACATCATCAAGGTAGGCGACTGCATATTCTCCTAATCCCGCTAGGAGACCATCTACAAGTTTTTGGAAGGTGGCAGGTGCATTCTGCAGCCCGAAAGGGAGCACATTAAATTCATACAGCCCGAGATGTGTGGTGAACGCTGACCTTTCCTTGGCGGATTTATCTAGCAGTACCTGCCAGTACCCCTTGATTAAGTCCAAGGTAGAGATGAACTGGGCCTGTCCCAGTTTCTCTAACAGTTCATCTGTGCGTGGCATTGGATATTTGTCTGGGCGAGTTACAGCATTTAGCTTACAGTAGTCCATGCAGAAACGTATCTCCCCATCTGGTTTGGGAACTAGAACCACTTGAGGTGCCCATGCACTGCCAGAGGGGTTGATTATACCCATCTGTGGAATATCCTGGATCTCCCATTCTAGAGCAGTTTTAGCTTCATGAGACACCCGGTAAGGTTGGACTTTAATTGGGTGAGCATTACCTGTGACAATGAAGTGGTATGCCCGTTCAGTCAGTCCTGGGATCGCTGAGAACATCGGCGCATAGCTAGTGCACAGCTCCTGGATCTGCTGTCGCTGCATACGCCCAAGGGTCATGGAGAGGTTCACCTCTTCCATGGCACCAGTGTAGAAATATAGAATCATATAATATAAGGGTTGGAAGGGACCTCAGGAGGTCATCTAGTCCAACCCCCTGCTCAAAGCAGGACCAATCCCCAATTAAATCATCCCAGCCAGGGCTTTGTCAAGCCTGACCTTAAAAACTTCTAAGGAAGGAGATTCCACCACCTCCCTAGGTAAAGCATTCCAGTGTTTCACCACCCTCCTAGTGAAAAAGTTTTTCCTAATATCCAACCTTAACCTCCCCCACTGCAACTTGAGACCATTACTCCTTGTCCTGTCCTCTTCTACCACTGAGAATAGTCTAGAACCATCCTCTCTGGAATCACAATTTATCCACATCCTGCTTGTAGTGTGGGGCCCAAAACTGGACACAGTACTCCAGATGAGGCCTCACCAATGTCGAATAGAGGGGAACGATCACGTCCCTCGATCTGCTCGCTATGCCCCTACTTATACATCCCAAAATGCCATTGGCCTTCTTGGCAACAAGGGCACACTGCTGACTCATATCCAGCTTCTTGTCCACTGTCACCCCTAGGTCCTTTTCCGCAGAACTGCTGCCTAGCCATTCGGTCCCTAGTCTGTAACGGTGCATTGGGTTCTTCCATCCTAAGTGCAGGACCGTAAACTTATCCTTATTGAACCTCATCAGATTTCTTTTGGCCCAATCCTCCAATTTGTCTAGGTCCCTCTGTATCCTATCCCTGCCCTCCAGAATATCTACCACTCCTCCCAGTTTAGTATCATCCGCAAATTTGCTGAGAGTGCAATCCACACCATCCTCCAGATCATTTATGAAGATATTGAACAAAAACGGCCCCAGGACCAACCTCTGGGGCACTCCACTTGACACCGGCTGCCAACTAGACATGGAGCCATTGATCACTACCCGTTGAGCCCGACAATCTAGCCAACTTTCTAACCACCTTATAGTGCATTCATCCAGCCCATACTTCCTTAACTTGCTGACAAGAATACTGTGGGAGACCGTGTCAAAAGCTTTGCTAAAGTCAAGAAACAATACATCCACTGCTTTCCCTTCATCCACAGAACCAGTAATCTCATCATAGAAGGCGATTAGATTAGTCAGACATGACCTTCCCTTGGTGAATCCATGCTGACTGTTCCTGATCACTTTCCTCTCATGTAAGTGCTTCAGGATTGATTCTTTGAGGACCTGCTCCATGATTTTTCTGGGGACTGAGGTGAGGCTGAATGGCCTGTAGTTCCCAGGATCCTCCTTCTTCCCTTTTTTTAAAGATTGGCACTACATTAGCCTTTTTCCAGTTATCTGGGACTTCCCCGTTCGCCACGAGTTTTCAAAAATAATGGCCAATGGCTCGGCAATCACAACTGCCAATTCCTTTAGCTCTCTCGGATGCAACTCGTCCGGCCCCATGGAGTTGTGCACGTCCAGCTTTTCTAAATAGTCCCTAACCACCTCTTTGTCCACAGAGGGCTGGCCATCTACTCCCCATGTTGTGATGCCCAGCACAGCAGTCTGGGAGCTGACATTGTTAGTGAAGATAGAGGCAAAAAAAGCATTGAGTACATTAGCTTTTTCCACATCCTCTGTCACTAGGTTGCCTCCCTCATTCAGTAAGGGGCCCACACTGTCCTTGGCTTTCTTCTTGTTGCCAACATACCTGAAGAAACCCTTCTTGTTACTCTTGACATCTCGTGATAGCTGCAGCTCCAGGTGCGATTTGGCCCTCCTGATTTCATTCCTACATGCCTGAGCAATATTTTTATACTCTTCCCTGGTCATATGTCCAACCTTCCACTTCTTGTAAGCTTCTTTTTTATGTTTAAGATCCACTAGGATTTCACCGTTAAGCCAAGCTGGTCACCTGACATATTTACTATGCTTTCGACTCATCGGGATGGTTTGTCCCTGTAACCTCAACAGAGATTCCTTGAAATACAGCCAGCTCTCCTGGACTCCTTTCCCCTTCATGTTAGTCCCCCAGGGGATCCTACCCATCCGTTCCCTAAGGGAGTTGAAGTCTGCTTTCCTGAAGTCCAGGGTCTGTATCCTGCTGCTTACCTTTCTTCCCTGTGTCAGGATCCTGAACTCAACCAACTCATTGTCACTGCCTCCCAGATTCCCATCCACTTTTGCTTCCTGCACTAATTCTTCCCAGTTTGTGAGCAGCAGGTCAAGAAAAGCTCCCCCCCCTAGTTGGCTCCTCTTGCACTTGCACCAGGAAATTGTCCTCTACGCTTTCCAAAAACTTCCTGGATTGTCTATGCACTTTTCCCTTCGTAGTAGACACCTTCAGGCCACTCAGCGTCATCTCCACCCTGGGCTGTAAACTGACAAACCTTTAATTCTCTGGAATAAAAGGGCTTTAGAGAATTAATATGGTACACCTTAGGCTTTCGGTTGAAGGTGGGGAATGCTATAAGATAATTAACAGCTCCCAGGCACTCCTGGACCGTGAATGGCCCTTCAAATGAAGCTTCCATTTTATGGGCCTGGAGCGCCTTTAAAACCATGACCTGGTTCCCTACTTTGAAGGAACGCTCTCTGGCATGTTTATCATACCAGGCTTTTTGATCTTTTTGAGCATCCTCTAAGTTTTCTTTAGCAAGGGTTAAAGAGGTTTGGAGGGTGTTGTGTAGGTTGGTTATAAAGTCCAGAATGTTAGTTCCTGGAGAAGGTGTAAATCCCTCCCATTGCTGCTTCACCAACTGCAATGGCCCCTGAACCTCATGGCCATATACAAGTTCAAATGGTGAAAACCCTAAACTGGGATGTGGTACAGCTCTGTAGGCAAAGAGCAACTGCTGCAACACTAGGTCCCAATCACTGGAGTGCTCATTTACAAATTTATGTATTAGGGCCCCCAAAGTCCCATTAAATTTCTTCACCATGCCATTTTTTTGATGGTGGTAAGGGGTCAACCAAGTGATTCACCCCATGAGCTTCTCAAAAGCTTTCCATAGTTCCTGCCAGGAAATTAGTTCCTGCATCTGTGAGGATGTCGGAGGGCCAAACTACCCTGGCAAAAATGTCTGCTAGTGCCTGGCACATACTTTTAGCCCTGGTGTTGCTTAGAGCTACTGCTTCCGGGCATCGGGTGGCAAAATCCATGAAAGTCAGTATGTACTGCTTTCCTCTGGGTGTCTTTTTCAGAAAAGGACCCAGAATATCCACTGCAACTCGCTGAAATGGAACCTCAATGATGGGGAGTGGCTGGAGAGGGGCTTTGACCTGGTCTTGGGGTTTTCCCACTCTTTGGCATACCTCACAAGACCAGACATAGGTAGAGCCATCCTTGACCATTCCCTCCCAGTGGAATGAACAGTCTTTGGTCCTGTTCACCCCAGCATGGCCACTAAGATGATCCTGGGCTAAGCTCAAGAGCTTTACCCAGTACTTAGTTGGAACTACCAACTGTCTCTGAGGATGCCAGTCTTCCTGGTGTCTACCAGAAAGAGTTTCCTTGTATAAAAGTCCTCTTTCTACAACAAACCTGGATCGATTAGAAGAGCTAAGGGGGTGGGTTGCTCCATGCCGCCATCCAAGCTCTCTGGAGGCTTTCATCTGCTTCCTGTTCAGTCTGGAACTGTTCCCTTGATGCTGGAGACATCAGTTCCTCATTGGATTGTGGACCTAGGCTTGGTCCTTCTGGAAGCAATGTAGGGGATGTGGCTGTTTCCGTTGACTGTGAACCGCTCTCCGCTGCTGCACTATATTGGGGTTCAGGCTCCAGCTGAGCCTCTTGTGTAGGGTTATCTGCTGCTGCCTGTTCTGGTTCTGGGACTGGCTCTGTCTTTGTCTCTGGGACTAGATCCACTACTGCTGTTGCAGATGTTGGCATGGGGTCCGGGTCCATCACCTCTGACCGGATCCTGGTAGAAGTTTCTGGAACAGAACTAGGCCTGACAGCTTGCTTAGCCTGGCTGCGGGTGACCATTCCCACCCTCTTGGCTAGCTTCACATGATTGGCCAAGTCTTCCCCCAACAGCATGGGGATGGGACAATCATCATAGACTGCAAAAGTCCACATTTCTGACGAGCCCTTGTACTGGACCGGCAACTTGGCTGTCGGCAAATTGAAAGTGTTGGACTTGAAGGGTTGAATCGTCACTTGGATCTCTGGGTTGATTAAATTGGGGTCCACTAAGGAAGCATGGATAGCTGACACTTGTGCTCCGGTGTCCCTCCACGCAGTGACTTTCTTCCCGCCCACACTCACAGTTTCCCTCCACTCCAAGGGTGTCTGGGAGGTATTTGGGCCTGAGGACCTCTGGTGTGATTCCCATGCAATGAACTGTAATCTCTTGGGGTTCATGGGGCAGTTGGCCTTTACATGCCCCGGCTCATTACATTTAAAACATCGTCCAGCTGAGGGGTCACTGGGGCAAGGTAGGTTGCTGGAGAACATTGTGATGGGATGATAAGGTATCTGGAGGGTTCCTTGGGGTGTAGTTGGGGCCTTGGGCTGCTCCCAGTAGTAGGGTGTGGTCTGAGGTTGTCCCTTCTGGTATTCGCTCCAACTGCAACCATTTTTTTTCTTTTCTGCCACCTCCATCCATTTGGCTCCAATCTCCCCCACCTCGATTACAGTTTTGGGCTTCCCATCTAGGATGTATCTTTCTATTTCTTCAGTAACACCCTCTAAGAACTGCTCCATTTGCATTAGGAAGGGCAAAACTTCTGGAGATTTAACACTTGCTCCTGATATCCAGGCATCCCAATGTTTCATAATGTGGTAGGCATGTTGGGTATATTGCATGTATGGTTTCCACATTAGGGCTCTGAATCCCTGACGGAAATGCTCGGGTGTTAGCCCCATTCTGACTCTCACCTTGGTTTTAAACAGTTCATTCTTGTTCATGTATTCCTTAGGCATCCATTCTTTTTCCTTTAACTACATAGCTCTCCTGTAGGCAGCCTCTTTGGCTTTTTCACCCTTGGATTCTGTCATTTTAGCCTCTCTGTTTTTAACTGATTTTACACCCGAGAGTTAAAAAAAGACAAAAAACTTGGAATGTAAAATTTTGCTGTGCTGTATAATATGATACCTATGTTCTCTGATAGTTATTCTCCAGAAAAAATCCTTTGTCTCCAGGCAAATAGACAGAAAATCTCTCTAGTTGCTCTTAGCTTAAAAAAAAAAAAAAAAACTCTTCAGGTCTGTGAAAAACTTGTGAATTTCCCTGCAGGAGGTTAAATACCCTGCCTTTAGGTAGAGAAAACTCCAGCTCAAACAAGACAAATCCCTTTTTTCTCTGTTCTGGCCCCCAGGCAGAGACAAAAAAACTCTAACTGCTTTCAGCTTAAAACTTGCTTTCCAGCAGCCAAAAGGAAAAAGAATGTCCTTTTAAAATATTTTCTTCTGGTTCAAAATGATCCCCCAAAAAATCGCAAATTGATCTCAAAATGATCCCACCGCTCTGCCACCATGTCAAGATTCCTTCCCCACTCTGAACTCTAGCGTAAAGATGTGGGGAACTGCATGAAAAGCCCCCTAAGCTTATTTTTACCAGCTTAGGTTAAAGCTTCCCCGAGGTACAAACTATTTTACCTTTTGCCCTTGGATTTTATTGCTGCCACCACCAAGCATTTAATAAATATATAACAGGGAAAGAGCCAGCTTGGAAATGTCTTTCCCCCAAAAATCCCCCCAAGCCCTACACCCCCTTTCCTGGGGAAGGCTTAGTAAAAATCCTCACCAATTTGCATAGGTGAACACAGACCCAAACCCTTGGAACTTAAGAACAAGGAAAAAACAATGAGGTTCTTAAAAGAAGAATTTTAATTGAAGAAAAAGTAAAAGAATCACCTCTGTAAATTGAGGATGGTAAATACCTTGCAGAGTAATCAGATTCAAAACATAGAGAATCCCTCTAGGCAAAACCTTAAGTTACAAAATGATACAAAAACAGGAATATACATTCCATTCAGCACAACTTATTTTATCAGCCATTTAAACAAAACAGAATCTAACGCATATCTAGCTCGATTACTTACTAAGTTCTAAGACTCCATTCCTGTTCTGGTCCCGGGAAAAGCATCACACAGACAGAGAGAACCTTTGTTTCTCCCCCGCTCCAGCTTTGAAAGTATCTTGTCTCCTCATTGGTCATTTTGATCCGGTGCCAGAGAGGTTATCCTAGCTTCTTAACCCTTTACAGTTGAAAGGGTTTTTCCTCTGGCCAGGAGGGATTATAAAGGTGTTTACCCTTCCCTTTATATTTATGACAGAGCCTAAGAGTTCAAAGAGCACTAACATGATAAAGAAACAAGACACTTGTATCATAGTCACAGGGAAAACTGTATACTGTATTGCAACTCCAGCATAAGCATGCCTGGGGTACATAGAAATTGCAGAATATTATTGTGGGCAAAGTATTACAATCAGAAAGAAGCATGCTTCTCACAAGATCAAGACCAATGTTGCAACAGAGGAAAATAAGCAAACAGGGTGGAAAATTAAAATTAGTGACTGTAACCCATAATTTAGGTAGGTTTACAACGGGTTGGTCCTGATGGTGTTGTCATAGACAATAAGTGAAATGCTGTATCCTAAAAGTCTGAGTACTCATTGTGTGTATAATGGGACCCTGAAGAAAAAAGAATTTAGATTATATTTCAATTTCATTTATATAATGTGGACCTCACCTGCTGTTCAGGTGGTCCCCAAATGAAGAAATAGGTACTATACAGACAATTATGATTGTATTTTAACATAATTTATTTCCAGATGTTTCCCTTGCTTTCCTATTATATTAAAACTAATTTTATATTTTTATTTTAGAATGAAATTGCCAACATTAATACTAGGAAGTCAAAAGAAAAATTCCACTAATAGGTATGCTTGAGATGAAATACCATATATGCTTTGACTACATGGTTGGATTAAAGGGTTTATCATGCTCCCATTGTGTTAATGGGACTTTTGCCATTGATTTATATGGGATCAAGTTTGCTATTCAAAACAGGATTTTTTTGTTTTGTTTTGTTGGTTGGTTTATTTTGTTTTATTCCCAAGGAGAGAGCTGCATGTGAACAATAACAAAAATATAGTTTAATCTTTTTTATTTAATAACTGGTATTTAACAATAATATTAAATATTGTGAGCAATCTAAACTTTTTCAAGTGAATTTGCATTTGGCATGACCAAATATGTAAATTATTGTCCTTAAAGAGTGCTGTAGAAAATTCAATTCCAGTGACATTGTCAGAAGTCTTTTAAACATTAACCTTGATATAATGACATGTTTAGAGGTTAAAGACAAAGATCATGCTAATGTTCATTATGTGAATTTGCAATAATTTTATCCACCACTGATCTTGACACAATTTTCATAGAAATTAGTTGGGTTCAAGCTTCTTGGATGCAGTTTTCTTCTATTAGTGTTTGCAAATTTAACTAAATTAATCTCCTCTAGGTCATGTACAACTTACTTTCATATTTCTGAAAGTGCAAAAATAAAGTAAAATAAGATAGAAATGTTTCAGCCAGACTATGATGGCCTATTTCAGTAAAAATATATGATCAGCTCAGCTTCCACAGAAGGGAGTTTGGCACACAACCATGGAATCCGAAAACAAATTTTCTAATTTTCTTTAAAACATTCCCTGTGTGAAGCTCTCATACAATTCTTTAAACAATAATAAAATTGGTGGGGAGAAAGGTGTCTTAGGAGCTCCTAAGTCTGATTTTAGCCTAAGGCAGATTTTATAAGATAGTAAATAAACCCTTGGAAATAAGATATTTAATAGAAACACTCACCTTACCCTTAACTGTAGCATTAAGGAGGATAATACCATACTGATGAAGTGCTCACGAAGACAGAGGAGCAGCAACTGTCTGTCTTGGAGAGGGCGATGGAAAAAAGAAATCTGGGAATTTCAATCTTCAACCAAGTCCCCAATGAAGTGATCAGACAGCAGAGTGGAGTGCAGGATGTCATCACAGAGCAGGTACAATAAAATGCAATGGGCCGGGCATATAGCGAGGCTCACTGACAATCGATGGACTGCAGCTGTCATCGAGTGGTACCCAGGGGAACTGATATGACCACCTGGCCAACCTCCAAAGAGATGGGAAGATTTTATGATGAAAAGACATGGCCTCACATGGAGAAGGAAGGCCAAGATACGAGAAGAATGGAAGATGTGTGGTGATTGGTGTAATCTATACAAGGGCTGAAGGACCGATAGATCAAGGTGATCAAGGTGAATACCATAATAAAACCTATATTTAACCTTCTCTGGCTACTGCAAGAGATAAAGTCATATTGCACATGCTTATTTTTAATTAAGAGCTATTCATTTCTTCACTAATCCAGTCAGTCATTTATTCTCTTTCATTCACAAGCTAGCCCTGGAAAGATGTGCTATGGCATAGGTAGTGGCTGAATAAAGTGGGTCAGAGGTGAGTGTGAAAAGGGTGTAAGAAGCCCTGCTTCCTCTCTTATGCACAGGAGACAGCCATACACCAATAGGGGAATAGAGGCACATTTAGGGTATGTCTACACTAAGGTCGATATTATAGAAGTTGATTTTTAGAAATCGATTTTATACAGTTGATTGCCTATGTCCACACTAAGCACATTAAGTCAGCGGAGTGCGTCCTCACTACCGTAGCTACCATCAACTTACAGAGCAGTGCACTGTGGGTAGCTATCCAACAGTTCCCGCAGTCTCTGCCACCTATTGGAATTCTGGGTTAAGTTCCCAATGCCTGATGGGGCAAAAACATTGTCGGGGGTGGTTTTGGGTACATGTCGTCAGTCACCCCTCCCTCCGTGAAAGCAAGAGCAGACAATCGTTTTGCGCCTTTTTTCCACACAGACACCATACCATGGAAAGTGTGCAGCCCTCTCAGCTCAGCTCACTAACACCGCTGCTGTTGTGTCCTGGATGCTGCTGGCAGCAGATGGTACAGTAGGACTGCTAACTGTCATCCTCCACCACTTCCGCTGCAACTCTGCTCCCCTGCTCTCATCAATCCACCTCATAGGTCCTCTTGTTGTTCTCTATAAATATCTATTCTTGTGGCATCTGTCTTTAGCCACCGCTTCCGCTGCAGCTCTGCTCTCCTGCAGACGCCATACCACAGCAAGCATGGAGCCTGCTCAGATCACCGTGGCAGTTATGAGCATTGTAAAAACCTTGTGCATTATCTTGCAGTATGTGCAGAACCAGAACCTGCAAAAGCAGGCGAGAAGGTGATGGCAGCACGGTGATGAGGACATGGACACAGACTTCTCTCAAAGCACAGGCCTTGGCAATTTGGACATGCTGGTGGCAATGGAGCAGGCTCATGCAGTGGAACGCCGATTCTGGGCCCAGAAAATAAGCACAATCTGGTGGGACCGCATAGTGTTGCAGGTCTGGGATGATTCCCAGTGGCTGCAAAACTTTCGCATGCGTAAGGGCACTTTCATGGAACTTTGTGACTTGCTTTCCCCTGCCCTGAGGCGCATGAATACCAAGATGAGAGCAGCCCTCACAGTTGAGAAGCGAGTGGTGATAGCCCTCTGGAACCTTGAAATGCCAGACAGCTACCGGTCAGTCGGGAATCAGTTTGGAGTGGGAAAATCTACTGTGGGGGCTGCTGTGATCCAAGTAGCCAACGCAATCACTGAACTGCTGCTATCAAGGGTAGTGACTCTGGGAAATGTGCAGGTCATAGTGGATGGCTTTACTGCAATGGGATTCCCTAACTATGGTGGGACAATAGACGGAATGCATATCCCTATCTTGGGACTGGGTTACCTTGGCAGCCAGTACATAAACCACAATGGGTACTTTTCAATGGTGCTGCAAGCACGGGTGGATCACAAGGGACGCTTCACCGACATCAACATGGGATGGCCGGGAAAGGTACATGTTGCTCGAGTCTTCAGGAACTCTGTTCTGTTTGAACAGCTGCAGGAAGGGACTTACTTCCCAGACCAGAAAATAACTGTTGGGGATGTTGAAATGCCTATAGTTATCCTTGGGGACCCAGCCTACCCCTTAATGCCATGGCTCATGAAGCCGTACACAGGCACCCTGGACAGTAGTCAGGAGCTGTTCAACTACAGACTGAGCAAGTGCAGAATGGTGGTAGAATGTGCATTTGGATGTTTAAAAGTGCGCTGGCACAGTTTACTGACTCGCTTAGACCTCAGCGAAACCAATATTCCCACTGTTATTGCTGCTTGCTGTGTGCTCCACAATAACTGTGAAAGCAAGGGGGAAAGCATTTATGGCGGGATGGGAGATTGAGGCAAATTGCCTGGCCAATAATTACACACAGCCAGACACCAGGGCAATTAAAAGAGTGCAGCAGGGCATGCTGCGCATCAGAGAAGCTTTGAAAACCAGTTTCATGACTGGCCAGGGTACTGTGTGACACTTCTGTTTGATTCTCCTTGATGAAAACCCGTCTCCTTGGTTCACTCTACTTCCCTGTAAGCCAACCACCCTCCTCGCTTCGATCACCACTTGCAGAGGCAATAAAGTCATTGTTGTTTCAAAATCATGCATTCTTTATTAATTCATCACACAAATAGGGGGATAACTGCCAAGGTAGCCCGGGAGGAGTGTGGGAGGAGGGAAGCACCGGGTGGGGTGGTGGATGAAGGGAGGAGGGAAGGACAAGGCCACACTGCACTTCAAAACTTATTGAATGCCAGCCTTCTGTTGCTTGGGCAGTCCTCTGGGGTGGAGTGGTTGGGTGCCTGAAAGCCCCGCTCCTCCCCCGTGTTCTTGAGCGTCTGGGTGAGGAGGCTACGGAACTTGGGGAGGAGGGTGAGCGGTTACACAGGGGCTGCAGCGGAGGTCTGTACTCCTGCTGCCTTTCCTGCAGCTCCACCAGATGCCGGAGCATATCAGTTTGATCCTCCAGTAGCCTCAGCATTGCATCCTGCCTCCTCTCATCATGCTGCTGCCACCTCTCCTCTTGCTCCCGCAACCTTTCATCTTGCTCGGCCCTCCTGTCCTCACGTTCATTTTCTGCTTTCCTGGACTTTGATATTGTTTGCCTCCACGCATTCTGCTGAGCTCTTTTAGTGTGGGAGGACTGCATGAGTTCAGAGAACATTTTATCGTGAATGCATTTTTTTCGCCTTCTTATCTGTGCTAGCCTCTGGGACAGAGATGATAAGGGAAGCATTGAAACATTTGCAGCTGTTGGAGGAAAAAAAGGGAGAGTAGTATTTAAAAAGACACATGTAAGAGAACAATGGGTAGACATTTTCATGATGAACCAAGCGGTTAACATTACATAGCACATGTGCTTTCAGTACAAGGTCGCATTTTGCCTCTTATATTGAGAGCTTGCTGGTTTGGTGTGAGAGATCACACACACAGGGCCGAGCAACTGAATTCAGCTTGCAGGCAGCCATGGCAAGCCACAGTCTTTCAGGTTCTTCAACCTTCATAATATGTGGGAATGGTTTCAAACAGCAGCACCCTCCTTTCCCATACCAAGCACCCATTGGGTTGGCCATTTAAAAGGAGGGGCTGTACTGGCCACGAATCCATCCCATGTCTTCAGGGCAAATTAATCATTAAGCACACTGGCTTTTAAACCATGTATTATATTTACAAAGGTACACTCACCAGAGGTGCCTTCTCTGGCTTCATGGTCCAGGAGCCTGTCTTGGGAGGGTTGGGAGGCTATTGGCTCCAGGGTGATAAACAGTTCCTGGCTGCCAGGGAGAATGGTTTCTCCGGCTTGCATGCTGTGCGCTATCCTCCTTCAACTCATCTTCCTCATCCCCAAAATCCTCATGACTGTTGTGTGAGACTCCCCACTGCAGGTGTCCATGGACAGGAGTGGGGTAGTGGTAGGGGCACCGCCTAGAATTGCATGCAGCTTATCATAGAAGTGGCATATCTGGGGCTCTGACCCAGAGCAGCCATTTGCTTCTTTGGTTTTTTGGTAGGCTTGCCTGAGCTCCTTAATTTTCATGCAGCACTGCTGCGGATCTCTGTTGTAGCCTCTGTTCATCATGACCTTGGAGATTTTGGCAAATATATTGGCATTTCGTCTTTTGGAATGGAGTTCTGATAGTGTGGATTCGTCTCCCCATAAGCGATCAGATCCAGTACCTCCCGTTCGGTCCATGCTGGAGCAATTTTGTGATTCTGGGACTGCATGGTCAACTGTGCTGATGAGCTCGCCACACTGGCCAAACAGGAAATGAAATTCAAAAGTTCCCGGGGCTTTTCCTGTGTACCTGGCTAGCGCATCTGAGTTGAAAGTGCTGTCCAGAGTGGTCACAATGGAGCACTCTGGGATAGTTCCCGGAGGCCAATACTGTTGAATTGCATCCACACTACCCCAAATTCGACCAGGCGATGTCGATTTCAACACTAATCCCTACATCAGGGAGGAGTACAGAAATTGATTTTAAGAGCGCTTTAAGTCAACAAAAATGGCTTTGTCGTGTGAAAGGGTGCAGGGTTAAATCAATCTAACGCTGCTAAATTCAACCTAAACTTGTCATGTAGACCAGGGCTTACTGCTTAGTAGTGTTGGGCTACGTCTACACTTGGAGCTTTGGGTGTGAGTCCTAGCTCAAGTAGACATACTCATGCTAGCTCTCATTGATCTAGCGTGCTAAAAATAGTAAACTACCCATGGTAGTATGGGCAATGGCGAGCAGAGACAGGATCTAGCTACCTGCCTGGACCCTGTGGGTACATCCTTGGGGAGGATAGCCCATTCTGCTGCTTGCCACTGCCCATGCTACAATGTCTACACTATTATTTTAGTGCACTTGCTCAATGACAACTAGTGAGAATATGTCTATGTGACCTGGGAATCACACCCCAAGTTCCAAGTCTAAAGATAGCGTTGGTGACACTAGGTTCCTGAGAGTGCTAAGAGGTGGGGTCCCTGTCGCAGGTGCTCTCTCTGCGCTGACCAGCAGAGCTGGAATAGTTTGGCAGGGCAGGGTGGGCAGACGGTACATAACACAACCTTTCACTCAGTGGTAGAGCTGCAGCTCTAACATGAGCTTTCCCTATCTCTTGAGGATTTCTGGCCAAGAATCACAAAATCCCTGCTGAGACTGCCATTACCGCATGGTCACTCCAGCATTGCTAGTGGCTTAGAAATGAGCATTTGGCCCTGCGTGTTTATCATGGCACCTGGTGCTGAAATATCCTGACATGATTTCTGAATTGGTCAGTCTATAGTAGCTTGCTTCCAAAAAGAGTCTTCAGGTACCCAACATCTGGTCTACAGAAGGTACAGATTCCAGATCTAGCTAACAGATTTTTTTGATTAAATAGAAACAGGGAACCACCTGTTGATTTCTGTAAACAGTGTGCAAAGTTGGGTTTTTTTGTTTTTTGTTTTTTATACCCACTTAAATGACCAATTGTTACTAGTTGGAAATGGATTTTTTAAGGACAGTTTGTAAATATTCTAGTTATGTGACCTATTGAAAATAATTCACATTGAACTGACCTTTAACATATTATTTTCAGGTGGTTTGCTGTAAAACTGTCTTAGAAAGTAATGAAAGCAGGAGAAATAAAATGTCAACTTCACTTTGATATGAACTGCCACAAACCTTTTTCCAGTAAAAGTCCCCATTTTAAATTTCAACTCCTCTAGGACTGGGTATCTGTTATTGCAATCTTTTGTGAATCATACAGTTTACACAAATCTTCTGTACACTCTCAGAGATAAGCATACATTTCTTAAAAATTAGAGCTGCAAGGAGCTATTTAAAACTGATGTAAACTGTGCTGAACAAATCCCTCCAATCTTGCTATCTATTATAATTGCCATTTCCCTTAAGGCTTGTGCTGCATCATGATAAACATTGGGTAAAGCTTGGAATTAAAAGAGAGATCATTAAAAAAACCTGATGAATTGTACTTACCATGCGTTGACAAGAATTCAGCTGCATTAAACAGAGGAGTAAATTGAGCAACTAACATTACAAAATGCTGAGACAGAGATCAATGTCTTGGATTTATTCATTCTAAACATGCTTATTTTTCTGGGAGGGGGAGTGGGACAGTGGAGGCTGAGGCAGGTTTCAGTGAGCTGAACATCCGAGAAAGAAAGAGAGAAAATAAAAAAAACAAACAAAAAAAATTTACAGGGGTTTATACTTCAGTTACAACACCACACTGCCTACTTTATCATATATGATTCTGATCTTGTCTCTGTAATGTGGAGTAACTTCATTCATTTCAGTAGAACTGTTTCTAGTTTTCACCCATGTACATGAACTCAATGTATGGTCCTTTGGCGTAAACCTGTCTCCAGACATCTGGCACTTCCAGCCTGGATTACTTCCATGTGCTCTAGCTAAAGACTTTACAGGGAACTTCTGAGAGCCTACGGTACAGGTGCCAAATAAACAGTGTTTTGCTCCTGGGGCCTAATCCACTTCTACTGAAGTCAATAAAAGTCTTTCCATGGAAAGAATGTTCCACAGACCAACGCTCCAAAGACTACACTGGCTTCCAAATTGTTTCTGGGTACAGATTTTTGATTTATAGAGCCTGAAGTATAAAGTGTGATTCTGGTTCTGGCTTTTTTAAGACAGGCCACTTATTATTTTTGTATTTCAATCCTAACAGGCTGATTAGCTAGGAAGTTCTTTATTACAAATCCTAGATCTGCATGGTCCAAATCTGATGGCAAGGTGTTTTCTGTGGGGAGTGGCTCCCATATCTGATTTTGGTTTTCCTACTTGATTCAACAGATACCAAAATTGCTAACTTTCATGGCACACACACATTTCTGCTAGAGTTTGGAGAGCTCTTTTTAGTTGCAATTGTATTTGTCATTTTTATGGGGTTATTTATATGCACGTGGAGATTATTATGATCCCATTTTATAAACAGAAAAAAAAACATTAAAGAGTTGTGTAATATCCTACTTCTCTTCCTTTCAGTTTCCCCTTAAGTCTAATGGGAACATTCAGAGCTATAATAAAGAAAAATTCTGCTGTATGAGCAGCAGTTACCACACATCTTAGAATATTGCTAGTAATCATAAATTAATGTAACACAAATTATACACTATAATAGCTAGTATAAATTCTATTTAAAAATTGTATCTGGTCAATTAATCTTGGCCAAATATGTGTGTGTGTGCCGGATAGAGTCTTGGGTGGTTTGTCAAATCCACCAAGGGAGTTATTTTCAGAAGTGGGATTAGAGCCGTGGAGTTCTTGGTTCTCATTCCCAAAATCAGAACTTGCCTTCCTCTCTAGTTCATGGATTTTATTACTTTAGGCAGAAATAGTATTATGTCAAAGATTTTTCTGTAACTCATAGACTCATTTAAGGTTCTCTAATATTAAGACTTTACATTTGCAGATGACGACGTATTTTTTTCAGTTCTGCTTTCACTAATGTGACGTTACTTTCAGGAGCCCACAAGAGCACATGGTAACAATTTTGTTCCATTTACTAAAGTAGATTTTGAAGTAAAGATTTTGTTAACTCTTGCGGTAACTATAAAAAATGCCCTCTCACCAGTATGTTAATGTTTCCTCTTCTGCATCTATTTTAGGCAGTAAAACAGACCTAGAACAGATCTGGATGTAAGAAACATTAAGTGAAACTGTGAATCCTTTACTCTCATTAATGAGTAATCCTATTGAAATCAATGGAATTATCTGTATGAGGAACAGCTCACAACTGTGAATAGGGGGTTCACAATCTGGGCCATTGTTATGACATGCATTAGTGCATTCTGTATACAACACTTCAACTGTAGAGACTGTTTTTCACTGTAGAGAAGAAAAGCCTGACTTTCTGAAATTCTGTACTGAGCGCCTGCATCCTTCAATGAAGAGAATGGAAGCTGTGGGTACTAATAATCTTTGAAAATCACCCCAGAAAATACCTATATATTGCTTATGGATGGTTGCTTTTGGAGAGGTTCTGATCTCTTACTCAAGCTAAGTATTTATTACCCTATCCACAAGTTGCCGCATTGATTTCAGTGGGACTATTCTTGGTGTAAGGTACTTTTTAAGTATGAATAAATGAATCAGAATCTTCCCACATCTATTAGAAGCTACTGGTTATTATCTTAGGGGCATATTGTGACACCCTTTCTGACACTGAGTGGTACCTTTTGCCACAAGAGGAACCCCTGTGAATATGGACATAGATCAACCCCTTATATTATAGGAATTGAACTGTTTTTTTAAATGTATATACAATGTTGGTATATTTTATGTTGGTAAAGAGGTTATAAAGACTAATCCAAGGTCCTTTTAAATATCTTTTGCTTTTACCTTCAGGATACTGGAATAGATAAATCAACACTTTTTGTGTAAAGGCGGGGGGTTGGGGTGGATTTTCCATTTATACCCTAATGGATCAATAAGACTAGAAGAATCATTCTGTAGAACAGAAACCTATGATTTCTTATTGTTTTCTTCCAATATTGCAGAGTTAGCCTATTTATTTTTATTTATTCTCAAAAATATCCCTACACAGAGATATAATGAAAAGTAGAATTTTCCCAGGAGAAGTGCTGTAGACTTTATTCTTATCCATAAAGAATACCAAGGATGCTATTCACTAGACAGACATGGTTTTATATGAGCAAAATATAGATAGCCATGGAACCCAGCCCTCAACAGTTTCTTAAAAAGATTCATATTTGTTCTTGCTCTCAAAGTGTACCTAATTTCCTGAATAAATGTTAATAAAAGGAAAATACTATTCAAAGTATAATTAAGCATGGGGATACAGCTGGGCAAAACTGCTGTTTACCGCTTCATAGTGGTGGCATCTACAATGAAACTGAACATGGTTGCAAAATGCTCCAAACCAAAATGAAAGTGTGAAACCTTAGATGCTTTCATTGGTTCTTGAAAGCTTGCTAACTTTTGCCTTCTAGATATGAGAAAGAAAGAGAAATCCATGATAGCATTATTCTCTTGAAAATGCAATGGAACTGTCTACTGCTATTATTTAGATACGGAATAGAGCACAGCTTTCTAGATGATTGAATATAGAAAAATAAGACTCAACCTCATTGACAGAGCAGTTTATAATCAGGGCCAAATTCCAATTGCCTTGTGTAACCCCCACACTCCTGGCTGTGGGGTTCTGTCCCATCTAGTCGCACCAAGACCACTTAGAGAGAGTTTAATGAGTCTGCTCTACAGCCTTAGCTAAAGGCCATATGACACTAAACTCCAGAGGTCCCAGATTCGATCCTGCCCAGGGACAACCAGGGTCTGACGGTGTTACACTTGCACTAGTATAGATACAGACTACTGTATTTCTGATAAAATTAATGGAATTATTCTAGGTTTAAATTGGTGTAACTGGGCACAAGTACTTAAAAACAATAAATGTAAGGGCTGGTTTCAGGCCTTCATTATTGCCAGTGTTCTCCAGTGCAACCCAAGACAAACTTTTCCCAAGTTGTGTCTGTTCTGATTCAGTTCATTCCCCCTGGCAGTCTCTGTAATAGCAGTTTTTCAAAATATTCTAGGTCAAGATTTTCAAAAATGGAAATGGGGCTTAACAAATTTCAACTCTTTCTACCTTCTTTTATGAAACATTTTCACTGTCTATTTCCGCCTCCCAACTCCCTCATATTCAGGAAGGCAAGTTGTCCCACCCTGCTAGCTATTTGGAAGGCCAACTCAATCTCCTTCATCTCAAAATACTTGTGGGAAGAGTTTGACCTCAAAGAACTAAGTCCTATATTAGAGGCCAGAACAGCATAAAAGTCCTCCTTACTTCTACTGAACCAGAAGATTTTCCTCAATGTATTTCTTTTGATTGGCATTTAGGATGTTGATGTTTGCTTTTGTAATACATAATTCCTAAGTTGCTGGGAAATTTATAATGTTATTGGTTTATATCTTTATGGCATCAAGAGAGTTATCTTCCTTCTTCATAGTGTCTAGTTTTATTATTGCAAAAGCCATTTATTAGCTTTCACCATCTCTCTGAAAACACAGAAGAAAACTGCTGCTATGTAGGTTTTAGGGTATATTAAAATTTTATTCTGTTTTACAAGCACCTTATTCTTATTTCATCATTACATCCAATACAAAATCCGTGTGGCATTGAAGTAAACCCTAGTTACTGGAGAAACAGGCTGCAAACTTTTCAGCACAAGGGTCTTTGATTTCTTCATTTCCGTCTTCACAGGAGGTTCTGTAAACAGCTTTATAAGGTAGATAAGGGACACCTGGGTAGCTCCTAGTTCAATAGCAACTTGTTCTCCGATGACAGGTTTCAGAGTAACAGCCGTGTTAGTCTGTATTCGCAAAAGGAAAATGAGTACTTGTGGCACCTTGGAGACTAACCAATTTATTTGAGCATAAGCTTTCGTGAGCTACAGCTCACTTCATCGGATGCATACTGTGGAAACTGCAGAAGACATTATATACACAGAGACCATGAAACAATACCTCCTCCCACCCCACTCTCCTGCTGGTAATAGCTTATCTAAAGTGATCACTCTCCTTACAATGTGTATGATAATCAAGTTGGGCCATTTCCAGCACAAATCCAGGTTTTCTCACCCCCCACCCCATACACACACACACTCACTCTCCTGCTGGTAATAGTTCATCCAAAGTGACCACTCTCCCTACAATGTGCATGATAATCAAGGTGGGCCATTTCCAGCACAAATCCAGGTTTTCTCACCCCCCCCCCCCAAAAAAAAAACCTCACTCTCCTGCTGGCAATAGCTCATCCAAACTGACCACTCTCCTTACAACGTGCATGATAATCAAGGTGGGCCACCTCCAGCATAAATCCAAGTTTAACCAGAACGTTGGGGGGGGGGAGAGGGGTAGGAAAAAATAAGGGGAAATAGGCCACCTTGCATAATGACTTAGCCACTCCCAGTCTCTATTTAAGCCTAAATTAATAGTATCCAATTTGCAAATGAATTCCAATTCAGCAGTTTCTCGCTGGAGTCTGGATTTGAAGTTTTTTTGTTTTAAGATAGCGACCTTCATGTCTGTAATTGCATGACCAGAGAGATTGAAGTGTTCTCCGACTTGTTTATGAATGTTATAATTCTTGACATCTGATTTGTGTCCATTTATTCTTTTACGTAGAGGCTGTCCAGTTTGACCAATGTACATGGCAGAGGGGCATTGCTGGCACATGATGGCATATATCACATTGGTGGATGTGCAGGTGAACGAGCCTCTGATAGTGTGGCTGATGTTATTAGGCCCTGTGATGGTGTCCCCTGAATAGATATGTGGGCACAATTGGCAACGGGCTTTGTTGCAAGGATAGGTTCCTGGGTTAGTGGTTCTGTTGTGTGGTATGTGGTTGTTGGTGAGTATTTGCTTCAGGTTGGGGGGCTGTCTGTAGGCAAGGACTGGCCTGTCTCCCAAGATTTGTGAGAGTGTTGGGTCATCCTTCAGGATAGGTTGTAGATCCTTAATAATGCGTTGGAGGGGTTTTAGTTGGGGGCTGAAGGTGACGGCTAGTGGCGTTCTGTTATTTTCTTTGTTAGGCCTGTCCTGTAGTAGGTGACTTCTGGGAACTCTTCTGGCTCTATCAATCTGTTTCTTCACTTCCGCAGGTGGGTATTGTAGTTGTAAGAATGCTTGATAGAGATCTTGTAGGTGTTTGTTTCTGTCTGAGGGGTTGGAGCAAATGCAGTTGTATCGCAGAGCTTGGCTGTAGACGATGGATCATGTGGTGTGGTCAGGGTGAAAGCTGGAGGCATGTAGGTAGGAATAGCGGTCAGTAGGTTTCCAGTATAGGGTGGTGTTTATGTGACCATTGTTTATTAGCACTGAGGCTGAGGTTGATGGTGGGATGGAAATTGTTGAAATCATGGTGGAATTCCTCAAGGGCTTCTTTTCCATGGGTCCAGATGATGAAGATGTCATCAATATAGCGCAAGTAGAGTAGGGGCGTTAGGGGACGAGAGCTGAGGAAGCGTTGTTCTAAATCAGCCATAAAAATGTTGGCATACTGTGGGGCTATGCGGGTACCCATAGCAGTGCCGCTGATCTGAAGGTATACATTGTCCCCAAATGTAAAATAGTTATGGGTAAGGACAAAGTCACAAAGTTCAGCCACCAGGTTAGCCGTGACATTATACCGGAAACCTACTGACCGCTATTCCTACCTACATGCCTCCAGCTTTCACTCTGACCACACCACCCAATCAAATTGCAACCTCAGTGAATTACAGTATATCTGATTCCAAAGTTAGTAGACACACCTATTTATTTCAAGTCAGTTTAATCAAGATTAGTTGATCTAGATACATAGATATATTCGAAACACATACTTCTGTTTCCTTGCAGAAGCCATGATGTCATTCTTCAAGATTAACGTGGCTTAATTTGTTATATTACATTCCTTTTAACCATTCTTAAAAATGGAAAAGTGTACAAAAAATAAAATAAATAAATAAAATAAAAAGATCAACTCTCCACTATCGTGCTGTTAAAGAAAACACAACCTGAGGGTTTGGTTTAGATACATTTTTTTCTTATCTGTGTTAAACACATTTGCTTTTGTGTAATACAATTCACTAAAGTTGAACCAAATTCCTAATCAAGCATTTATCTCCTCTCTTAACCAAACAATTAAAAAGTAGATAGTTTATATTAAAATATATTTGTAATGATGTAGTTAATATGTTTTTGTGCAGTTTTTAAAATTAGAACAGAGTATGTAGTTCTTCATAAACTACAATATATATAAACTACAAGTTTATTGCACATGCTGAAGTGACATTTTCCAGTACACCAATGTTGCCCTTGAGAGTGGTTTTAGAATAGCTGAGTTTACAAGCTGCAGAGCCCCGGTTCATTCAAATGTCTTCATGCCAATAAAAGGACTGAGAGCAAAACACATCTCTTCCACATTTAAGTTTTATTCATGCTTCAGGGGGTTGTTTACCTTATAACATGCATCAGATGTAATTGTTTTACAAATACTTTTTTTTAACCTATGATTATTGCTATTTGCCTAGAAATTATATGACAATAAGGGTACTTACTACATTTCTGTTACAGTTTCATTGTACTCGAGGAAGAGTCTACAAGAGCATATTTATTATAATGTAATAAGGAATAGTGGTATTGTAAGGCAGTTGCGGCTGTCCCTCCATCCATCTGGGATGGAGGCCATGCCCCCTTGCTACAAGGCCTCCCTTGAGGGGGAATTAACACCAGGGTCTCCGCCATCAGCAGGGTAGACAAATAATGAGTCTAGGGGCCTTGGCCCTCCAACTGGGTAGGTCACCGAACAGTTAGAGGGCTCTGGACTAAAATCAGGGTACAGCAGCAATGTCTGTAAACCCAGGCCCTCACCCAGGGTGGGGCTGCAAGCAGTTAGGAGTCTCTGGCCTGTATTCAGGACAGATCAGTAATGAGTCTAGGCACCCAGGGCCCTCATCCTGGGCAGGGCACCAAACAGTTATAGGGATCTGGCCTGCAGTCAGGACAGAGAGGCAATAAATCTATAAACCCAGGCCAGCAGGCAGGGCGGGGCACCAAATAGTCAGGGGTGCTGGCTCTGGTGGAGCACCGATGAACACAGGCCTCTTGGCCTAGAGTGAGGAGCCTGCCACTCACAGTTGGGGTGGCAGGAGATAGAGGGACCCAGGAGCATCCAACTCCACCAGGTCCCAGTCCAGGGCCCTAACAATAGCAGCGTGGTCGGCCACTAAGTCAGCAGGGAAATCCAACTGCAACACACTGACCAACTGTTAGCAACACAGCCAAACTATATTTGGCTTCCCTGGGCTACTTCCTACACTCCCATTTGAGGGGGGAAGGTACCGGGGTCCCAGAGTTGTTGTTCATCTCACTGGGATGAACAACTAATGGCAGCCCCACTAACTTCTTGGTGTCTCCAGTGCCTGGCAGACCTGGCAGTCCCTGCAGGTCTCTGGCACTGTAGCTGTCACTGTTGGGTCTGATTTCCAGCAGAGGGTGAGAGACATCCTTTTCATTCAGCAGCTCCTCTCTAACTGAGCTGGAGAGCCTGCATTTTACACTTCTAGTTCCTGTCCTGTTCCTCTGCTTCTTGTGGGGCAGGTGTAAGTGTCTTGCTTCTGCCCACCAGGGGGTGGTCACGGCTGTCCTTCTATCCATCTGGGAGGGAGACCACGCCCCCTCGCTGCAGGTGTGCATTATATATTATTCCCTAAACATTGCTGAACATTTCTACTTGTCAATGGAGTTGTGGAGAATCTGGCCTAAAGAGTGTCTTTTCTGGCTTTTAAAGCATATTACTACTGGGGGAATTCTGCCCCCCAAAATTAAAAATTCTGTTCAAAATTCTGCATATTTTATTTGTCAAAATAACACAATATAATCACACCAGTATCAATTATTTTGGTAATTTATTTCAAAATACCTGTCAGAAAGTATGTCTGTAATAATTCTAATGATACAGTGTGACACTCTGTAACTTGGAGGAACACCCTGCACCCCCATGTTCATCCTTATAATATGACTGTGTGATATCCAATGCAAAGTTTGTCAAATCAGGTGTCGTCAGAAGGCTCATGATGCACTAAGCATTGTAGTTATAGTAATGCTATAGGTTGTAATTTCATGTATATAGTTATAAGGCTGAAAATGTGTCCTCACGGCTTAAAAGAAGCCCAGGCAAAACTCTCCACGAGCAGAGGGGCAGTTCACATCTAATCAGGGACAAACTCAGCCCAACCTCACAGGAACAAAGGCCTAGGCAGCAACAAAGTATCTGTTGGACTGTCGTGTAAGTCACCCCCCTTCCCTGGGTCAGTTTGGGACTACGATGAGGTAATACTCACCTGATTCTGAAGGGGAGGGGCATAGCCAAGAGGAAAGAAAGAACATGACAAAAGGGAGAGACATTTGCCCTGCTCTCTCTCTCTTCCACCTCCATCCACAGACACCACAACCAAGCAACTGAAGCACTGATCAAAGGGCAGAGCGTGGCTGAAGGGCAACCAGCCAGACTATGGTGAGAAGCATCTAAGTTTGTAAGGGCATTGAAAGTATTAAGATCAGCTTAGAATGCCTTTTTTTAAAATTTCATTTGACCAAATTTGACTTGTTGTGCTTTGACTTATAATCACCTAAAATCTATCTGTTGTAGTTAATGAATTTGTTTGTATATTCTATCTGAAGCAGTGTGTTTGGTTTGAAGCATGTCAGAGACTCCCCTTGGGATAAGAAGCCTAGTATATATGAATTACTTTGTTAAATTGGCAAACTCATATAAACTTGCAGTGTCCAGCGGGAAAAACTGGACACTGGAAGATGGAAGTTCCTAGGGTTGTGTCTGGACCGGAGATATTGGCTAGTGTCATTTGGTTGCACAATCCAAGTAGCGGCTGGCCAAAGGTGCTCACTCACATAGCTGGGAGCAGCTTACATGCTAGAGGCTGTGCGTGAACATTTTAAGCACATTGAAATATTTTGCACACTTCTAACCCTAATAATCTATTTTCACAGCAGAGCAGGGTAGTGCTGGCTCCCAGAGTCAAGGATTGGAGTACCCTAGCAGATCACCGGTCCGGATAACACCGGGGAACATCACATGCACACAACAAAAATGATTTAGGATATGTTTTTTTTTGACAAATAGATTCCTTACTAGGCATATTAATACAGAACTCTGAGTAATAATTCATTTAAACTACAATACATAAACATATTTCTCATGTCCTCAGAAGCAGTGCAAAGGTTTGGCTGAGTCAGGGTTATGGAGGAGCTGAGGGAGAGAGAAGTAATTGCTGGGAAGGAGCTTGGGTGTGAACTTGGAGGATTGTTGTGTGTGGGTGAGAGAAGTATGGATCAGTTTTATTGGGGGTGGATTGTTAGGGAGCCTCCCCCATGCAGACCCTGGCTGACCCCTGTCTTTTTCATTCAGTCAGGCACATTTGCTCTGTCCCCATATGTCCCTGCACCCTCCTGCCCTCATGTGTCCTTGCACCCCCACTCAGCCACATCCTCCCCATCTACTTATGTCCCTGCACCCCCACTCACCAGCCCCTCCCACATGTGTCCCTGAACCCCCACTCAGCCACCCCCTCACTCCTGTCTTAGTATGTCCCTGTATCCCCACTCCCATTCAGCACCCACCACAGTATGTTCCCACATTAGCCCCATGTGCCACGTTCTGTCTGTCCCACCATATCCTGTGCCACCTGACCTGACCCAACGCGGTGCTGTGAGGAAAGCAGTCTCTTCTATTCCCTATCTACAGCTGGAGCTGCTCACACCCAGGTGCAGCTGCTGTCTGTTTTGGTGCCACACAGCCCCACGGGCAAAAGGCGTAACTGCAGCATCTCTCCAGCAGAATGTAATTTCTGCAGAAAAAAAAAATCTGCTCAGGATATGAATTATGTGCATATGCGGTTGCACAGAATTCCCTCAGGAGTAGCATATGCATCTTCATATAGGGTCATGGTTCTGCTTCCACTGAATTTTCAATGATAATTTTGCCATTGACTTCAATGGGAGTAGCAGTGGGCCCACAGTATGATTTGATAAAATATAGTGTTAGGATATAGATATTCAGGCCTATACTCTAAGAATTTAGGTGTATTCTTATCACTTGGCTAGTTATAGAGGTATAAAAGAAAGAATCAAAATCACTGTCTGCCGGTGTAAGCCTTCTCTTACTGTTAGGAATACAATCCAGTCCTGATAATGCCTATTGCCTCCAGAGAAAGGGAAGTGCTTAGAAGATGTAAAAGGAAACTTAGTTTGATAGCATCCTGTCTGGCAAGAACTCACTTATCAATAGCTGGGATGTGAAATCCTCATTTCTGTGATTGTTCTACCACTGTAGTCCTCATTTCCATATTGTTTGTCTGCATAATCTCTGTCTGGTTCTGTGATTGTTTCTGTCTGCTGTATAATTAATTTTGCTGGGTGTAAACTAATTAAGGTGGTGGGATATAATTGGTTAGCTAATCATGTTACAATATGTTAGGATTGGTTAGTTAAATTTCAGTAAAATGATTGGTTAAGGTATAGCTAAGGAGAACTCAAGTTTTACTATATAGTCTGCAGTCAATCAGGCAGTGAGGGGTGTGTGTGTGGGGGGGGGAAATTGGAACAGGGAATGGGGGTGGGGAAATTGGAATCATGTTTTGCTAAGGGCAGGAATGGGAACAGGGACAGAGGTGTAAGGCTCTGTGGTGTCAGAGCTGGGAAGGGGGATACTAAAGAAGGAAACTGGAATCATGCTTGCTGGAAGTTCACCCCAATAAACATTGAATTGTTTGCACCTTTGGACTTCGGGTATTGTTGCTCTCTGTTCAAGCGAGAAGGACCAGGGAAGTAAGTGGGCGAAGGAATAAGCCCCGTAACATCTACAAACAATGAAGATTACTTTTGATGTTCAACAAAAGGTTATTGATTACTTGTGGAAGGTCACCAATATGTTATTTAGTAATGAGGATTAGGTACTGAACATTGAATATCACCAATACATGCTCAGTTAAGTCTACAGAAGTAAGTGATGATGGCATTTAGCCCTATATAAAGAGGATACATGAAATTCTAAATCTTCAAGTAGTTTCATACTCCTAAAAATACAGCCAGATGCAACAAGCAATAATGAACTACAATGTGGACAGAGCAACGATAAATGTTGGAAGAATAATATAGAACTATATCAAAATAACTCAGAAACATTTAATAGAATATCAGGGTTGGAAGGGACCTCAGGAGGTCATCAAGTCCAACCCCCTGCTCAAAGCAGGGCCAATCCCCAATTTTTGCCCCAGAACCCTAAATGGCCCCCTCGAGGATTGAACTCAGAACCCCAGGTGTAGCAGGCCAGTGCTCAAACCACTGAGCTATCACTCCCTCTTGGATTCTCAGGGTATGTCTACACAGCAAATAAAAACCCATGGCTGGCCCATGCCTACTGACTCGGGCTTACTTGTCTCAGGCTGTGGGGCTGTTTCATTGCTTTGTAGATTTCTGGGCTTGGGCTGCAGCCCAAGCTCTGAGACCCTCTCAGCAATAGATATTGAATGACAGTAGATGCTGAGATTCAAAAAGTTCAAGCTTTGTAAGTGTTAAAATACAAATTGCCGACATCACAAGTCAAGCTATAGAAAGTAACTATCCTTAAGTCAAACTCAAGTTCTCAAGCAGCATTTTTTGTAATTTGACTATCAGTTATCATAAATAGAAATATTTTTGTAGGTTTGTGCGTGTGCTGGGAAATCAATGGTTAACTATATTTTTTGATCAAATCTAATTCCAAAACTGCTTACATCAGTATAAATGTGCTTTTACTGATATGGCTATTCCATTTGAAAAGGGGAATAAACTGTGCCAGTATAAGGCACTTGTATACCAGTATAACTGTTCCCATACTTGGAATTTTACTACTATAACTATTTTGGTAAAAAACAAAACAAAACAAAACAAAAACCTAACTGAAATAGTTATTCCACTATGAAATTTGCATGTAGAGCAGTCCTATGGCCCCACTTTGGTCAACTCAATAAAAACATTTTCTCAAAGTGGTGTGGTGTTCAACAAACCAAAAAGATGGTTAGTATGCATAAATAAACCTGCAAAAAATATAATTGCATTACATAAATTGATGGTGAGCCCTCAACCTGAATGTTATGTACTCTTCTTATCATCCAGTCTCAAAATATATATAGTACAAATAGAAGGGGTTCAAAGAAAACAAAAATGTTTACATACATGGAATAAAGGTGGATTAAAAGGTAGGTGCAGGTTCTCATGAAGGAGACAATTTAGATGGAACCTGATACAGGTATACAAACTGACATATTGTACCTAAAGAAGATAAATCAGGTGCTCCTATTAACCCTTTTTCATAGTAAAAGAAATATGGGACAGTCAGTGAAACTGAATGGCAATAAAATTAAAATAGAAAAAGTGTTGCCTTTTTTACATGGTGCATAATAAACCTGTAGAACTAACTGCTGGAAGACCAGGATTTTAGTACGATTCAAAAAAAGGTTTAGATAGTTATATTGAAAATGAGGACATCCAGTTAGAATCATAAAATTATAGGGTTAGAAGGGATCACGGGGTCATCCAGTCTAACCCTCTGACATAATGTAGGATTTGTTGTGTCTACACCATCCAAGAAGATGCTTCCACAACCTCTTGAGCCACTCTGTCCTACTGTTCTCACAGTTACTATGTTTTTCCTGAGATTTAACCTAAATCTGCTAAAATGTAGTTTGAACCCACTGCCTCTTTTCCTGCCTTCTGTGGCAAAAGAGAACAACTTTTCTCTTTTTTCTGACAGTCTTTCAAGTATCTGAAGACCTCTATCATATACCCACCGCACTCTTCTCTTTTCTAAACTAAACATATCCAGTTCCTTAAGCCTTTGCTCATATGGCTTGAATTCCATCTCTTTATTCATCTTTGTCGCTCACCTCCGGATCCTTTCCAGTTTTGCTGCATCCTTTCTATACATCAGTGACCAAAACTGGACACAGTGCTCCAGCTGAGGCCTAACCAGCACCAAGTGGAGTGATACTATCACCTCCTGTGCCTTGCATGCTATGCCTCTATGAGTCCAACTTAAAATAGCATTTGCTTTCATTGCAATAGCATTACATTGCTGATTCATGTAGAGGTTGTGGTCCACCAAAACTCCCAGATCCTTCTCAGTAGTGCTGATGCTAAGTCAGTTTTCCCCCATTCTGTATTTGTGCATTTGGTTTTTCTTCCCCAAGTGTAGTATCATAGAATCATAGAATCATAGAATATCAGGGTTGGAAGGGACCTCAGGAGGTCATCTAGTCCAACCCCCTGCTCAAAAGCAGGACCCATCCCCAATTAAATCATCCCAGCCAGGGCTTTGTCAAGCCTGACCTTAAAAACTTCTAAGGAAGGAGATTCCACCACCTCCCTAGGCAACGCATTCCAGTGTTTCACCACCCTCTTAGTGAAAAAGTTTTTCCTAATATCCAATCTAAACCTCCCCCACTGCAACTTGAGACCATTACTCCTCGTTCTGTCATCTGCTACAATTGAGAACAGTCTAGAGCCATCCTCTTTGGAACCCCCTTTTAGGTAGTTGAAAGCAGCTATCAAATCCCCCCTCATTCTTCTCTTCCGCAGACTAAACAATCCCAGTTCCCTCAGCCTCTCCTCAAAAGTCATGTGTTCCAGACCCCTAATCATTTTTGTTGCTCTTCGCTGGACTCTTTCCAATTTATCCACATCCTTCTTGTAGTGTGGGGCCCAAAACTGGACACAGTACTCCAGATGAGGCCTCACCAATGTCGAATAGAAGGGGACGATCACGTCCCTCGATCTGCTAGCTATGCCCCTACTTATACATCCCAAAATGCCATTGGCCTTCTTGGCAACAAGGGCACACTGCTGACTCATATCCAGCTTCTCGTCCACTGTCACCCCTAGGTCCTTTTCCGCAGAACTGCTGCCTAGCCATTCGGTCCCTAGTCTGTAACGGTGCATTGGGTTCTTCCGTCCTAAGTGCAGGACCCTGCACTTATCCTTATTGAACCACATCAGATTTCTTTTGGCCCAATCCTCCAATTTGTCTAGGTCCCTCTGTATCCTATCCCTGCCCTCCAGCGTATCTACCACTCCTCCCAGTTTAGTATCATCCGCAAATTTGCTGAGAGTGCAATCCACACCATCCTCCAGATCATTTATGAAGATATTGAACAAAACCGGCCCCAGGACCGACCCCTGGGGCACTCCACTTGACACCGGCTGCCAACTAGACATGGAGACATTGATCACTACCCATTGAGCCTGACAATCTAGCCAACTTTCTACCCACCTTAGAGTGCATTCATCCAGCCTGTACTTCTTTAACTTGCTGACAAGAATACTGTGGGAGACAGTGTCAAAAGCTTTGCTAAAGTCAAGATACAATACATCCACTGCTTTCCCTTCATCCACAGAACCAGTAATCTCATCATAGAAGGCGATTAGATTAGTCAGACATGACCTTCCCTTGGTGAATCCATGCTGACTGTTCCTGATCACTTTCCTCTCATGTAAGTGCTTCAGGATTGATTCTTTGAGGACCTGCTCCATGATTTTTCTGGGGACTGAGGTGAGGCTGACTGGCCTGTAGTTCCCAGGATCTTCCTTCTTCCCTTTTTTAAAGATTGGCACTACATTAGCATTTTTCCAGTCATCCGGGACTTCCCCCATTCGCCACGAGTTTTCAAAGATAATGGCCAATGGCTCTGCAATCACAGCCGCCAGTTCCTTTAGCACTCTCGGATGCAACTCGTCTGGCCCCATGGACTTGTGTAATGCCAGCTTTTCTAAATAGTCCCTAACCACCTCTTTCTCCACAGAGGGCTGGCCATGTATTCCCCACGTTGTGATGCCCAGCGCAGCAGTCTGGGAGCTGACCTTGTTTGTGAAGACAGAGGCAAAAAAAGCATTGAGTACATTAGCTTTTTCCACATCCTCTGTCACTAGGTTGCCTCCCTCATTCATTAAGGGGCCCACACTTTCCTTGGCTTTCTTCTTGTTGCCAACATACCTGAAGAAACCCTTCTTGTTACTCTTAACATCTCTCACTAGCTGCAGCTCCAGGTGCGATTTGGCCCTCCTAATTTCATTCCTACATGCCCGAGCAATATTTTTATACTCCTCCCTGGTCATATGTCCAACCTTCCACTTCTTGTAAGCGTCTTTTTTATGCTTAAGATCCGCTAGGATTTCACCGTTAAGCCAAGCTGGTCGCCTGCCATATTTACTATTCTTTCGACACATCGGGATGGTTTGTCCCTGTAACCTCGACAGGGATTCCTTGAAATACAGCCAGCTCTCCTGGACTCCTTTCCCCTTCATGTTAGTCCCCCAGGGGATCCTACCCATCCGTTCCCTGAGGGAGTCGAAGTCTGCTTTCCTGAAGTCCAGGGTCCGTATCCTGCTGCTTACCTTTCTTCCCTGTGTCAGGATCCTGAACTCAACCAACTCATGGTCACTGCCTCCCAGATTCCCATCCACTTTTGCTTCCCCCACTAATTCTTCCCGGTTTGTGAGCAGCAGGTCAAGAAAAGCTCCCCCCCTAGTTGGCTCCTCTAGCACTTGCACCAGGAAATTGTCCCCTATGCTTTCCAAAAACTTCCTGGATTGTCTATGCACTGCTGTATTGCTCTCCCAGCAGATATCAGGAAAATTAAAGTCACCCATGAGAACCAGGGCGTGCGATCTAGTAGCTTCCGCGAGCTGCCGGAAGAAAGCCTCATCCACCTCATCCCCCTGGTCCGGTGGTCTATAGCAGACTCCCACCACTACATCACTCCTGTTGCTCACACTTCTAAACTTAATCCAGAGACACTCAGGTTTTTCTGCAGTTTCGTACCAGAGCTCTGAGCAGTCATACTGCTCCCTTACATACAGTGCTACTCCCCCACCTTTTCTGCCCTGCCTGTCCTTCCTGAACAGTTTATAACCATCCATGACAGTACTCCAGTCATGTGAGTTATCCCACCAAGTCTTTGTTATTCCAATCACGTCATAATTCCTTGACGTCACCAGGACCTCCAGTTCTCCCTGCTTGTTTCCAAGGCTTTGTGCATTTGTATATAAGCACTTGAGATAACCTGCAGATCGCCCCTCATTCTCAGTATGAGGCAGGAGCCCTCCCCTCACAGACATTCCTGCCTGTGCTTCCTCCCGGTATCCCGCTTACAAGTAACTTACATTTGTCTTTATTGAATTTCCTCTTTGTTGTCTATAGCACAGTTCTCCAATTTATCAAGATCCCTGTGAATTTTAGCTATATCCTCCAAAGTATTGGCAACCCCCCCCCCACCCAGTTTGTGTCATCTGCAGACTTGATCAGAATGCTCTCTATACATACATCCAGGTAATTAATAAAGATGTTAAACAATACTGGATCCAGAACAGATCCCTGTGGAGCCCAACTTGAAACCTCCCTCCAAACTGACATCATTCGATTAATAGTTACTCTTTGTTTGTGTTTGCTTAACCAATTATGTATCGACCTAATGGTAGTTCTCTTGAGCCTGCGTTTCTCCAGATTACTTATCAGAATGTCAAAGCCTTGCTGAAGTCCAGGTATATTATGTCCACTGCATTCCCCTGATCCACCAAATCAATTACCCTGTTAAAGATGGTTTTCAAGTTGGTTTGGCATGATTTGTTCTTGGTAAATCTATTCTGGCTGCTAGTGATTACCCATTCATCCTCCAGGTATTCACAAATTACATGATTTATACATTGCTCTAGGAGTATCAGTCTCTGAAAAGGGGAAAAAGGAGAAGCTGGAGAACTATAGACTAGGTATCGAAGTCAGGCTGATCTATAGTTCTCCAGCTGCTCCTTTTTCCCTTTTTCAGAGGTGGACACTATGTTAGCTCCTCCAGTCTTTTGGGACCTTTCCTGTCATCCATGAGTTTGTACATATTATTTCCAGTGGCTCCAAGATTTCTTCAGCTAATTCCTTCAGTACCCTGGGATGAATAGCATCTGGCCCCACTGATTTGAAATCATTCAAACTGATCATATCTCTGATGTTATCTTTACTTATCCTGATCTGCATATTATATTAGATATGTTTTAAAGGGATATAAACACTCATGCTGCAGGATGTGAGCCAACTACTCACTGACAGGTATTACGAGATAGCTTCTTCTATGGGGCAGGCTATCTTCTAATCAGCAACTACAGGGTTTCTTGCATTTTTCTCTGAAGTATCTAATACTGGCTGCTGTGTGAGACAGGATATTGAACTACATGAACCACTAGCATGTTCTAATCTGGAAATTTCTATGTTCCTATTATTATTTTAAAATGGCAGAAATTTTGAGGCCCCAAAATTCACTTCACTTTTTAAATGGCAACATCCAACCATAGTATGTACTATACATGTTATATCATAACCTCTAATGGGACAATTGTGTATCATATATTACCTGTGGGTTGTGATATGTGTGTTTTCCCACATGTTTAATTATCATTATTGGATCCATTAGAAAAATCTTACTGGGTACGCATCTGGGAACAAATTCATCCCACAGTTACACCTCTTCATGTCAAGGAAGTTGTGCAAGTGACAGCAGGATGCTGAAGGCAATGGGAGCTGAAGGTGCTCTGTATCTCTGAAAATCAGGCTCACTGTATATGCAGTACAACTTTGAGTCATTTGTCTTTTTCCCCCTATTTCATACTGTAGCTTAGTAAAATATTCACATTTAACCTGCTGCTATTCCACAAATGTTGTCTTCTGTAAAAAATAGTTCCATATTATCTATGTCCTGAAGTTGACATTGGCCTCTTGCAAAATATCTGATCAATCTGTTGAACACAATCCATTTTTCACTAAGAGAAACTGAGCAATTAGAGGTTGATACTACACATTTTACAATCCATCTGGCAGGAGCCATGGGAATTAATAGTGCTATGTAAGGCTTAATCATGCTGGCAACTGATCTTGCTTTGGAAATAGATTATTGGGATTAGAGGTGCCCAAAATATTTTCAATGTGCTTAAAATTTGAGGATTTTCATGTTTTGCCATAAGTGGTTGTATGTTTTAACATGAATATTTCTGGATGTCTAGAAAAATTGTTTTCATTTTGAAGATAGACAGAACATTGGAATGTTGTGTCATTTTGTGGATAAAAATGGTGAAACAAAACTAGGGAGATAATTTTGACAAATTATGTAATTTTGCACATAGGCCTGGTTAGGACCTACCATCTATTTAAGTTATTAAAGAGCTATACATCACAAAGCTTGGGTTTTTTGTTGTTGTTGTTGTTCTGCCTTAACAAATATATAAACGTCCTAAAATGGTAAGTTCTTTTTTTGGATTGGTCACCAGTTAGATGAATGTTGGAAGTCAAATTCTAATGACTATATTTTTTTAATCACTGAGCAGACTATTTGGAAGGAATATAGTGTCCATGCATTGTGTTGTCATTAGGTACATCATTAATATTTTAAAAGTGATCTATTCTGGCAAAACAAGGTTTAAATTTATAAATCTTACCAATAAAACCCTTGGAAAAAGCAGCTGTATTGTTTATGTTGAGGATGTAGGGGTTTATGGAGGTGGCTGCTGCATTTTAATGGTTTTTTTCCTACATGTTTTCAACAATGATGGGGGGGGGGGGGGGGAGGGGAGAGATGTCAGCATGCCAGAATAAGGAATGAAAGCTTCACAGAAGGATAGTCATAATAATATGAATATAGAGAGAGGAGGAAAAAGAACAAGTAACATGGAGCAGAAGGACCCACATTTATGTACACTGTCTTTCCCCCATCGAATCAAATTAAAAAACAAAGACATAAAAGAGGGTAGCAAAAGGAAATAATCTTGGCAGTTGTGGCTATAGCATTGATGCCAACATCCTCAAATCAAAACTAGATGAAGCAGATGTAGCTCTAGTAGAATACAGCTCTAAGAAAACTCTCAGGCTATGAAAACCTTCTGTAGTAACATCCAGCAGCCACTTGGCAAACTTTGTCAGCTCTGAGCTCTGCTCAGGAGCCTCAAATAATTTCCTCTCACTCCAGACTTACAATTACAAAATAATCCAAAAATACTCTCTGGGAATAATAAAGGAGGAAACTACAGTAAGACCTAAAAGTATCATCAGTCAGAAGGCAACGGTTAGGCCACTGGGTGTGGTGAGAGCGCTGCCTACCACTGAATAGTATTGTCTCACTGTTACCTTGCACTTCCCTGTCTATCCGTATCTGTATGTTGACTCTTGATTTGTGCTTAGACAGTAAACTCTTTGGGCAGGGACTGTCTTTTTTTGTTCTGTGTTTGTATACGGCCCTGCACAATGAGGTCCTGGTCCATGTCTAGATGCTATGGTAATGTAAATAATAAGAGATGATGGTACAGTCTGAAGCAGTCATATATAAAATGCAAAGCTTACAGCTACATCTGTCTCAAAATTAAAGGACAAGCTACTAAAAATCATGTTGGAAAAGGTTTCTATAAGAGGGTGAACCCACTCTGGAAAGTAGTCACAAAGACTAGAGTTTCAAGAACTTAAGTCCAGTGGATAGGGCACTGAACGGCAATTCTAGAGCAGGGCCAGCTCCAGGCACCAGCGTTCCAAGCAGGTGCTTGGGGTGGCAGTTAGAAAGGGGTGGCAGCGTTTCCACGGCAGCAGCAATTTGGCGGCTACTCCACTGTCCCGATTCGGTGGCAGCTTCTCTGTTCCGCCGGCCACGGCAGCAAATCGGCGGCAGCTTCTCCCTTTTGCCATCCGTGGCGGCAGTTTTTTTTCACTGCTTGGGGAGGCAAAAACTGTAGAGCCGGCCCTATTCTAGAGACCTGAATTCTATATCCAGAGCATTTGTGTGTCTGTTTCTCCTTCTACCTTTTGTCTGTCTTGCCTAATAAGACTGTCAATTAATCAGAGAGTGTTTCACACTGCATGTTTGGCCAGTGTCTAGCATAATGTAATTCTGTTCTTAGTTAGGGCATCTATCAACTATTATAATACAAATAGTGATAATAAATTATCACCTTTTAGGGTCAAGTTAGTTGAGGGTCTCTTGTCCCCTCAACTTTTGGTGAAAACATACTACGGTTTGTGTGTTTGAGATAGAATAATTAAAATACATAACTACAACATTTCTATAATAAAATCCATATATTTCTGGATATCTGTTACATTCAGTTCTTACAGTTTACCATCAATATATCACTAGAAAGAAACAGAAGCCATAATGTTGCAGGTATTATTTAATTAAAAATTTGTAACAATATGTAATTTTGTAAAAGAAATATATACATTATATATTGCAAGTTCAGACAAATTAGTGAAGATATATTAGACTTCACTGTAATTGTACCATGTCTACTGTATAAATTGATTAGTTTTCCTTCTGAAATATGACTAAAAAACTACAGTAAGGAATACCAGTTAAAAGTAATTAGTAATATACAGCAAGTGTTCTTAATTGGAAAAAAAAAACAAACAAAAAAAACCCAGTAAATATTGGGTGAAGTCATGATTTCATTGGAATTAGTGTAAGTTACGCATCAATTAATTTGTCATTATTATAAATTGCTGAGACTCACTAAAGAAAGCTGTTAAATACAGACCTCTGGCTGTATGCATTAGCAAGTCCAAGTAACACTAAAAAGTCAGATGTTTAATTTTAATTATGCTGTAAATGGAGGATATTATCCTGCCAAAAAGTCTGTTCTAGTGAGGGAAAGACTGTATAGGTGTGCTTGATTTTTCTTGGCAATAATGTAGTTCTTCATTTGGAATACTAGGGAATTACCATTAGAGAGCCAATTTATTGCTCTGGAAAACAAAACATGCCCCTATTATCCTTTAAAGACTGCAAAATTGGTTATTTATACTCTATCTGAGACTTCCTGGGACTTCAATATGTATTTTCATTCAGAAAAGCAAACCTATAAAATGGAGGCATGGGGTTTTATGTTTACTGTACTTCAATTGCTTTCAGAACAAATTTGCTCAACGTCCAAGTCAAATGATTTTTCTAAAAGCCATTCCCACAAAATCAGTCAGGGTACTGAGAGCTAAACTTGGTTCTTTCTGGATTGTGCACCATTTCTGGAAGTAATAGAATAGAATAGAATGATTCTATGATGTAGCTGTAAGCTTTGCATTTTATATATGACTGCTTCAGACTGTACCATCATCTCTTATTATTTACATTACCATAGCATCTAGACATGGACCAGGACCTCATTGTGCAGGGCCGTATACAAACACAGAACAAAAAAAGACAGTCCCTGCCCAAAGAGTTTACTGTCTAAGCACAAATCAAGAGTCAACATACAGATACGGATAGACAGGGAAGTGCAAGGTAACAGTGAGACAATACTATTCTATGATTCTATGATTCTATGATTCTAATACAGATTCAGCAGGACAATTACACCTCTTCAATCATATTTTCTCAATTGAGGTTGCACAAAAATAAAAAGAGTGTAGAATGTGGCACTATATTTTCAATTTAATTGACAGTATTGATGGGATGTGCAAGACAGAAAATAATCACTCTCTCTTTACTATAGCTGTATTGATTCTATAATGCTAATGGGAATTACCCTTGTGACTTTCTACACTTGTGTAATTCCAATGGAGATAAGGGGACTGAACAGAAATAATAAAGTAGAGGCACGCTGATCTAGTGGGTAGGGCACTTTGTAGACTGGTTTCTATTCCCAGATTTGCCTGTGATTTTAAGTAAGCCACTTTACCTTCACCTCTCTGTGCCTGTTTCCTCTCCCACCTTTTATCTGTTGTCTATTTAGACTGTAAGCTCTTCAGGACAAGGATTGTTTCTTTCTTGCACATCTCCCATGATTCACCAAGGTCAAAGAACTCCCATGATGCACCACGGCCGCTCAAATAGACAGGAGATTGTGGGGCATCATGAGACATGTAGTCCATCTAGGAAGCCCAGCCCGCAGAGGGCAAAGGGGACACTATTGTCTGAAGTATAGCCAACTCTTGACTACACTTGGGTTCAATGTTAAAAATGTTTGAGACCAAATAATAAATTTAGCCAATTATTGTCTAAACACAAACTAGTACAATACAAAAAGGAGGCATGCACACCACTCGTTCAGTGAAGCAATTCTCACAGCAAGCAGTTCAACTTTTATAGAAGGTATGCCCAGAAGTATGCATTTCAACTAGGTATGTTATAGTATGGCTGTTTACAAGCTAAAAGCACTTCATACATCACCCAACACTAAAATCCACCAATCTATTTTTGTCTTGTTTTCCTGTATCAATCTCTTCCTCCTTTCTTTTGTTTTGGATACTACATTGTAAGTGCTAGGGACCATGAAGGGATAACCCAACCTGTACTAGAGCACGGAATTCATGTGTGTGTGTGTGTGTGTGTCTGTGTGTCTGTATACATATACATGACAACATTAAAAGGGTTCCAGAGGAGATACCAGCAATTATGGGCCATTAAGCCTAACTTCAGTTCCAGGCAAATTGTTAGAAACTATAGTAAAGAACAGAATCATCAGACACATAGATGAACATGTTATGTTGGGGAAAAGTCAACACAGCTTTTGTAAGGGAAGTTGTGCCTCACCCATCTATTAGAATTATTTGATGGAGTAAACAAGCATGTGACTAAGGGTTATCTCCTCTATATATTTTACCTGGAATTTCAGAAAGTCTTTGACAAGGTCCCTCACCAAAGGCTCTTAAGAAAACTAAGTAGCCATGGGATAAGAGGGAAGTTCCTCTCATGGATCAGTATCTGGTTGAAAGATAGAAAACAACAGGTAGAAATAAATGGTCAGTTTTCACAATGAAGACAGGTGAACAGCAGTGTCCCCCAGGGATCTGTGCCTTTCAGCATATTCAGTAATGATCTGGAAAAGGGGGAGAATGTTGAAATGGCAAAGTTTTCAGATGATACAAAAATTATTTAAGATAGTTAAGTCAAAAGTAGACTGCAGGAGTTACAGAGGGATCTCTCAAAACTGGGTGAGACTGGGCGACAGAACAGCAGATGAAATTCAGTGTTGATAAGTGAAAAGTAATCAATGCTGTGAAAAAAAAAATCCCAACTATACATGTACATTGATAAGTTCTAACTTAGCTATTACCACCCAAGACAGAGATCTTGCAGTCATACTGGATAGTTTTCTGAAAATTTCTGCTCAATGCACAGCAGTGGTCAAAAAGGCTAACAATATGTTAGGAACTATTAGGAAAGGAATAGAAAAATAAGACAGAAAATATTATAATGTTACTATATGAATCCATGGTGTTCCCACACTTTGACTATTGTGTCCCATTCTAGTTGCTCCATCTCTAAAAGGATATAGTGGGACTGGATATGGTTCAGAGAAGGGCAACAAAGATGATCAAGCGTATGAAATGGCTTCCGTATGAGGACAGACTAAAAAGATTAGTGCTGTCCAGCTTAGAAACAAGACAACTAAGAGGGGATATGATAGAGACCATGCCAATAAACAATAACAAAGTGGGAACTATAATGACAAAACAATACAGAAGTGAGGATTTCACAACTACATCTATAAAGACATAAGAGTTTCCCAGCTGTGTCTCTTGATACGTGAGTTCTTACCAGACAGAAAACTATCAACCTCAATTTCCTTTTACATCTTTTAGGCACTTCCCTTTCTCTGGAGGTGATAGGCACTATCAGGACAGGATTGTATTCCTAACAGCCCAATAGCACCTTCTTTCAATGTGACTACTTTGGAATGTGAGGATGTGACCGGTCGCTTCCCAGCTTATGGCTGCCTCTGTCGCTTAGCCAAAGGCCTTAGCCTAAGAACAGGACCTCAGACTGTCACAGTAAGAGAAGGACCTTACACTGGCAGACAGTGATTTTGATTCTTTCTTTTATACCTCTAACTAGCCAAGTGATAAGAATACACCTAAATTCTTAAAGTACAGGCCTTTGCAGACAGGCCTGAATATCTATATCCTAACACTGACTACCAGAAGTTGGGAGTGGAAGACAGGTGTGGATCACCCCATGATTGCCCTGTTCTATACACTCCCCTATAGCACTAGCAGAGGCCGCTGTCAGAGATAGGGTACTAGGCAAGATGAACAATTGGTCTGACCCAATGTGACAGCTCTTATGTTTTTATAAGCAAACAGAATAAGATTCAGTTAGCAAAACTACCCAATGTTCCTATTTAATATATACAATATTAATACCATGTGCATAACACCTATTAGTGTGTGTGTGTGTGTGTGTGTGTGTGTGTGTGTGTGTGTGTGTGTGTGTAGCACAACAGCTCTCCACTTGGTGCCATGATTATTATTGTATCAGTGTGGCACCTTTGATAAATAGACACATGAAGCAAAAGTAAAGGCACTCCTGTGAGACCTAGACTATTTTAGAAAACTGTGTAAGTGGCAGTAGATGAGCAGTACAATTAAAATTAATTCTCCCTATAATATAAGCAAAGCTTTAAATGCAACTTCTGTTCAACTTATCTGACGATAACCATCATGGATAAGGTCATTCCAGATTTGGCCTGCTTTATGCATGTCATTGCTAACCTGAATAATGTGAATGTCTTTTTGATCTAGTAATGCTTTATAATTTAAGGTTAGTGGATCAATACACATTTTAAAAGCAGATGTGTATTTTTCAACTTCATCCGACCGCTGAGGCTTACTTTGAATCATGGTTTCATTTTGAAAAACTGGACTAGGCATTATTATAGTTCGACCCACAATGCTACATACATGAGTAGTGAAACAGAAATTTGGAGTGGTGACATTGCAAATGAAGTTTCTGCACATACATTTCTTATAATTAATTACTATTCAATACTATCAATCCATATGTTAGGTCACTCTTATTTCTGGACATTGCCACTTGGTTAGCTTCACAGGACAGGATACAGTACTGGTGAAATTTTCTGTCTTCATTATACTGGTCCAGGCTGGCATGACCACACATTGGAGCTTTGATGTCAAAAACATCACATATATACATGTATTAATATCCCTTAACAGAGCAACAAGCTGTGTACAGTGCCCTCAAGATTTTTGTTGCTGAGGTAGATCTAGGCATTCCTTGAAGATGATATTTTCCAGAGAACCTACTGAATGGACAATAGCCAATGTATGATATTGCTCTGTCAGGATCCAATAGCAGTAAAAATACCATAAATGCATATACATTGAACCTGACACTGAGGCCTGGTCTACACTGGGTTGGGGGGGAATCGATCTAAGTTACACAACTTCACCTATGTGAATAATGTAGCTGAAGTCGACATACTTAGACCTACTCACCGCAGTGTCTTCACTACGGTGAGTCGACAGCTGCCGCTCCCCCGTCGACTCTGCCTGTGCCTCTTGCGGCGCTGGAGTACAGGAGTTGACGGGAGAGCACTCGGGGGTTGATTTATTGGGTCTATACTAGACTATATCGTGTCTATACTATAGTGTACTAGACACAATAAATCGACCCCCACTGGACTGATCGCTGCCCACTGATCCGGCAGGTAGTATGGACATACCCTGAGTATAATTGTTTTGAATAACACATGCCTCAGTTAAGATGCAGTGTCACAGGCCCCAAATTACAAACTGTGATAATGGGAATTTGTTTACACAGCTGCACACATTGCCAGTTTAGAGGAGCCTCTGAAATACACTGAGGACATTATCATTTAGCTAACTGCCTATCATTAATAAGATTAGGCAACTTCCCTTTTTTATATCCCCCTAATGAACTGGTTACGGCAGTTAACACATAACTCCCATAAGCATTGCAAATAATTTCTCTATCTACACAATTTTCCCTCACTTTATTATTGCTTTCTGTAATCAATTCATTCATTTTTCCTTGGGTTTGGTTAAACCACTGAGCAATGTCATGAATATTAAACACTGTACACCATTCCTCAGTAGCCAGGCCCTCAATGCCATCAAATATGCATTTTGAATCTGTGTTCGTTATCTGATGCTCATAATATTTAACGTGTTTTTATATTTTCCATATCTGCCCTGTTCCAAATGGACATTCCAGATCCAAACCGTCTTGAAATGGAATCAATAATTCCTTCTAAACTTTGGAGTCACCTAGTTCAAAAGACACCACACTGCGGAACAGTGTCTTGACCAGCAATTGGGTCTTACACACATTTCTGATATAAGGTTATTATATTGATTAACAAAGATACATTTGCTTTTACACAATAACCAAATTCAGTCATATTCCAATTAGAGAGATTTAAAACAACAAGCATATACATTAACTTGCTTTGCTTAATATTATATAATTTAAATAGGTGTTAAACCTGGCATACCTAGTGGTCTTTATAATGTCTCTGTAGATGATTGCATACTTAATTGTCCATAAATGGTAGGTTGAAATGTAGTTGACAAGTCTGTTATTTTTGAGACTTTTTTCTTTTAACACTTTTTTTCTTCACCGTGCACTGATATATTCCAGTGTCTCAATTCTGTGGGATGCATCCTGAAACAGTTTAATTTGGTTAATCCAACAAATTTCTCCACATTCCTCTTGTTTTCAGTAATCTGAATTTTTACACAGATGAACTTAACTTATTTACAATGTACTAGGGAACAAGTTATTTATGACTCAAGTTATGTTTCTCTACAGTACATCACAGAAGCATGAGCTGTGTTCTAATCTTTATTTTTCTTGCAATCTTTGCTAGAATACATTTTTTGCTTTTTGTATTGAATTTCCCTCTTCTTTAGTTGCACTCAAATGTTCTTGTTTTATGTTTTATGCCTTTTGCAGTTTTACCATAAAGATATCAATTTTTACTCCTTTAATATGTGTATTACTAATTTTGATTATACATATTATGTATTAGAAATTTATATTATTTATAATAAATAATAAAGCACTGTCATTATTATATGAGAAAGTCCAGTGCTCCCCTACTTGAGTACTCTGTTAGCAAGAGTCAGCTACAAAATATTTACTCAAGCTTTTTAGTAGTTATAGCAATTAACATTATTAAATATTTTATAAAAAGAACAAACTTTAATGATCAATATATTTTTAAAACATAGCACAAAGAACAATAGTATACAAATTAAAGCAAATAAAGTATAAAAGTATAAAAAAACTTTGAGGGTAATAAACTTTTACAACATTTGCTTGTGCTTGGGAGACAAAGGTAGAACATGTAATTTGTTTGATTAGCTGTCACATTTTGAAACATAACCAAACATAATATATATTATGTGTTTAAACATTTTGACTATAACATACTTATAACTATATTTTAATATTCAATAGAGTCATTAATAAGTTTGTAAGCAGAGTCAGGATGAGCTCCACCCTGACATCTGGTGGTGAGGTGTGGCAAGTTGTGGAAAAGAACTTCAGGGGCTGATCTCATTTGCATAGGCACACCCACCCCGCCTAGAATGAGGCCATAACTGCCCAAGTGGTCACTTTGGCTGTTGTGGGATCCCCAGTGTCTCTGTTATTGGGGCGGGAAGAATAAATTGTTATTACCCTGATTATGGGAACTGTGCTTGGAACTGTACTTGGCCTTTTGTTATGATGGTGGGACTCACCATCAACTAAGTAGCACTCGCTAGGCAAGGGACATCGGTTCCAAAACTCTGTGAATTGAGAGAGGCTTGAGACAGGTATTTGTACCTGGTGGTGTGGGCCCCTTTGTGGGGGCCTGAAACACCAATTGCATCTCTGTCTCTCTCCACTGTGGAATGTCAGAGCTAATTTTGGGTCTATTAAGAGTCTTGCTACAGGTACTGTGCTGAATTCACTTTGGCCTTACGGTGCACCAGCACTAAGGCTCCCACTACTATGAGCTGGAATCACTGAGCACTGTGTCAAGTAGTGGGGAGCCGGAAGAACTAGAGTGCAGTGGTGCTGTTCGTGGATAGGCTGGCTGAGTGTTCGTGAGACGGCGAGGCGAGCTGTGCAGAGCAGAGCCGTTCGTGAGACAGCGGAGTGTTCGTGAGATGGCGAGCTGAGCAGAGCTGTTCGTGAGATGGCGGAGTGAAGTGTTTGTGAGACAGCGAGCTGTGCAGAGCGGAGCCGGTCGTGAAACAGCGGAGCAGAGCAGAGCCCTGTGGGGCAGTCAGCTTCAGGACATGTAAGGTGCCCCTTACCTCTTTCCGCCCACACACAGGCACATTTTAGCCAGACTGGGGAGCAACACTCTGCAGATGAACTTTTGAACTCTGGGGCTGGACTTTTTGAACTTTGGGTGATTTGTGGATTGCTGGACTCAAGAGACATTTGGGTTCTGGGACTCAAGAACCCGAGGGAAAGGACGTGGCCCAATTTGCTGGGGTGGGTCTTTGCTCATGGTTTGGTTAATGAACACTAGTTGTGGTGTTTCCCCAATTTAATGCTGATGTCGTTTACCTCATGTTATTAAAGATTCTCTGCTACACCGAGACTCTGTGCTTGCGAGAGGGGAAGTATTGCCTCTTTGAGGCACCCAGGGGGTGTGTAAGATTTTCCCAAGTCACTGGGTGGGGGCTCGAGCCAGTTTTGCATTTGCTTTGATGAGAGGGAACCCCTGTGTACTGAACCCGGCCCTTGCTGCTCTCAACTTGGCCTGGCAGAAGGGCTACAAGTTTATAATAACCTTTAAAAGCCAAAAGTCCTATTAATATTATTTTTTGCATCAATATTGAGGTTTTTTCCCTTTACTTTTCCTTTTATTTTTTCCTTCAGTCAAAAAGATTTTGATTAGAAAAAATACAAACAAACCTCCTTGTTGGCAAACTATTAATTGAGGCAGAAATATATGTTATATATATCTATATAACTTATGCCTTCCTGAGTTTTTCAGAAAAATTGAATTGGTGTGAAGATAGGCCCCTGGAAAAAAGGTGGATGTAACTGTATTGTGTGACCCCTTTCAGGTCAGTGAAGGGCTGGGAGATAGCTATCTTTTATTCAAATCCAGAATGCTGTTAAGATCAGGGAGTTCTGAGAGGGATCACCAAATCAAACTAGTAATGGCGCTAAGTGCCTGTGGATTATAAAGGAGTGTTATTAGCATAGTTAAGATGAGTCTACAGTTAGGAAAGACCTGAAGGGATGTGTCTGTGGAAGACTAGGATGATTGTGTGCTGGGAGAGCTTATGAGTGTTCAAACACAGCCCCAAGGGGACCCTGCACCAAGGTCATAAGGAGTCTGGGGCCCAGGAAAAGACATTGACAAAAACTGGGTGCACAGACTGGAACCGGACAGAACAGAGAGAGAGCAGAACCCGGCTTTGAGGAAGGAAGCTTTTGAGCCTGGAAGGACCAAAGGAACTGTGTGCTTAATCTTTTAGGGATTAATAAATTAGCCCCCATGAGGAGGAGTGTTGTTCTAAAATTCCTGGGTATATGGCTGATTGGAGAACCCAGAGGAATGGAAGCAAAATGACTGAAATGCCATGCCACAGGACAATGTGCTCTGGAACCACAATCGGAAAGAGAGGAGAACATTACTGACAGAATGTTTATTTGGCTTGTGGACATTTGTTTCATCTGGGTTACCATGGTTAGACACACAGGGAGGGACTTAAGAATTGTAGTTTATTTAACCGTCTGCCTCTGGGTCTCATTGGTGACTGTAAAATCAAGCCACTGTCATCACAATCTATCGAAGATGTTCCAAGAAATGGTTGCATGCCTCTGCCTCCCCATATATAGGGCTGTGGGGTGAGTCAAAATCCATTCCCCATAGTTAAAGCCATCAACTAGAATTTCAGATCCCTTAAAGCCTTGTGTGATTGCTAGGGAACTTCTCTTCATCCCCCTTCATTCCCCTTCTCCAAAGCAAACATAACTTTCAAAGAAAGTGTTTATTTCAAAAGGGTAAGTTTAATAAGATGCAAGATTTTTGCTGTATTTCAGTGAATTTTCAAGTATTACTTAATATTTTCTGGCTTAAGACACCCAAACTAATTCATGCTCTACTTTTATCATTGTAAGTGTTTTCAATCATAAGATTAGAGTGAGATGGCAAAAATCATACTGCACAACACAGAATTTGTCTGAATTTCAGCTTTTCAAATCACTGCAATCCACATATTTCATTTAATCAAAAAGACATGGATGTATTCTGTCACTTCCTCTAAAATACTATCAGCAATTCTCTCCAGTTGTGCCATGTCAAATGGCTTTGTGTGTGTGTGTGTGAAAACACATTTCTTACCTGGATTAGTTATTAATGTGCAAAGCTTCAGGCAAATATAATCTGAATGCCACTGTCAAGATTCCTTCCCCACTCTGAACTCTAGGGTACAGATGTGGGGACCTGCATGAAAACCTCCTAAGCTTACTTTTACCAGCTTAGGTTACAACTTCCCCAAGGTACAAATTATTTTACCCTTTGCCCTTGGATTTCCACTGCCACCACCAAACTTTATCTGGGTTCCTGAAGAAACGGAGTTTAGACACATCTTTCCCCCCAAAATCCTCCCACTCCTTGCACCCCACTTCCTGGGGAAGGTTTGGTAAAAATCCTCACCAATTTGCATGGGTGACCACAGATCCAAGCCCTTGGATCTTAGAACAATGAAAAAGCATTCAGTTTCCTTACAACAAGACTTTTAATAGAAGTAAAAAAAAAAAATCACCTCTGTAAAATCAGGATGGTGAATACCTTATAGGGTAATTAGATTCAAAACATAGAGAATCCCTCTAGGCAAAATCTTAAGTTACAAAAAAGACACACAGACAGGAATATTTATTCTATTCAGCACAGCTATTTTCTCAGCCATTTAAAGAAATCATAATCTAACACATACCTAGCTAGATTACTTACTAAATTCTAAGACTCCATTCCTGTTCTGTCTTCAGCAAAAGCATCACACAGACAGACACAGACCCTTTGTTTTTCTTCCCCCTCCCAGCTTTTGAAAGTATCTTGTCTCCTCACTGGTCATTTTGGTCAGGTGCCAGCGAGGTTACCTTTAGCTTCTTAACCCTTTACACGTAAGAGCATTTTTCCTCTGGCCAGGAGGGATTTTAAAGCGGTTTACCCTTCCCTTTATATTTACGACAGGCACAATGACAAATTCCTTATATTTAGGGGCACTTACCAAATATGCCTTCATCCCATAGCACCCTTTGACAATACATCAGCATGCATAATATGTAGATCATCATCTACAGGAGAAAGTGAGAAGGAGAGTCAAAAGACTACTTTTCTCAGGAAGCCACTAAAAGTTTTAAATATTTGGGATAGTATATTGTCAGATTAACTTGTACAACAAGGAAGTACTCTATCAAGTCTGACCTGTTTAAGTATTTAGAACTTCCCCCATCATGGTTTGGGAGGGGAAAATCTCATAAAAATTCTATTAAAAAGAAAAATAATCTATCTTAAAATAAAACTATTGTTTTGTCAACATCAGAAATTGTAAAAGTAAAGGTTGCATGCACAATATTAACTCTTCCCCGTTCTGTATGTGTATTAATTAATTATGTCATTTAATGATCTCAAACCCTCTCCCCTACAATACAGTACTGTACCCAACCCCACTGACAGGTGTTACTACAGTGTTGTAGAACACCCATCCCCCATAAATATTTAGTAGTGTGGTAGGTTGGTAGCAAAAGTTGCACATGCTGCAAGCACTAGAGTCTATAAACTCAAGCCCTTGGCAAGTTAACAACATAAGAATATAAGAATGACCATACTGGGTCACAGCAATGGTCAATCTAGCCCAGTAGCCTATCTTCTGACACTGGCTGGTGGCAGATGGTTCAGAGGGAATGAACTGAACAGGTCAATTACCGAGTAATCTCCGTCATCTACCCCAGCTTCTGACAGTCAGAGATTTAGGGGCCACCCAGACCATGCAATTCCATCCCTGATCATCTTAGCTAATAACCATCGATGGACCTATCCTCCATGAATTTATCTAATTCCTTTTTGGACTCAGTTGTACTTTTAGCTTTCACAACATCCCTTGACAATGTGTTCCACAGGGTTGACTGAACATTGTGTGAAATAAGTATTTCCTTATGTTTGTTTTAGGCCTGGTGAGTATTGTTTTCCTTGGGTGACCCCTAGATTGTGTGTTATGTGAAGGGGTAAATAACACTTCCTTATTCACTTTGTCCTTCATGATTTGATATATCTCTACTATAGCCTCCCATTAGTCATCCTTCTCCAATCTTTTTAATTTATCTTCATATGGAAGCTGTCCCATAATCTTAATAATTTTTTGTTGCCCTCTCTGTACTTTTGCACAATTCTAATATATCTTTTTTTGAGATGGGGTGACCAGAATTGCATGCAGTATTAAAAGTGTGGGTATTCAATGGATTAATATAGCGGCATTTTGATAGTTTCTGTCTTATTATCTATCCCTTTCCTAATGGTTCCAATCATTCTGCCAGCTTTTTTGACTGCTGCTGCACACTGAAGAGATGTTTTCAGAGACCTATCCACAATTACTGCAAGATTTCTTTTTTGAGAGGTATGATAAATGAAGTGGGAGGGAGAGGGAAAGCTCTTATTTATGGACACCCAGCCAGCCAGTTAGCTATAAAGTCCCTCTTGGTAGCTGCTTGCTTTACCTGTAAAGGGTTAAAAAGTCCCCAGGTAAAGAAAAGGGAGTGGGCATCTGACCAAAAGAGCCAATGGGATGACTAGAACTTTTTAAAATCGGAAAAAAGCTTGCCCTTTGTCTCTGTTGTTCTCCGGAGAAGGAGAGACAGAGCAGCACTGCTATAAGCGGGAATGCTGTGTAAAGCTTGAACAAGGTATAACAATTCATCTTCCATACATAGAAGAAATCATTGGACAAGACATGTTTAAATAGACGTGATTAGATTTATTTCTTTATTTTGGCTTGTGTATCTTCTCTGTGCTAACCCCAGATGCTTTTATTTTGCTTGTAACCTTTAAGCTGATCCTCAAAAGAGCTATCTTGATGCTTAATATTTGTAATAGTTTCTTTTTAGATCTAGCAAAAAGCCTTAGTTCCAAATGTATTTCCTTTCTTTTTGTTTTTAATAAATTTTACCTTTTTTAAGAACAGGATTGGATTTTTGGTGTCCTAAGAGATTTGTGCATGTTGTTTGATTAGCTGGTAGCAACAGCTAATTTCCTTTGTTTTCTTTCTCAATTCTTCTCCAAGGGGTTGGGGTGTGTGTGAAAGGGTACCCCTCAGGGAGGAATTCCCAAGTGCGCCTTCCTGGGTCCAAGGGTGTTTTTTGTTTGTTTGTTTGTTTTTGCATTTAGGTGGTGGCAGCGTTTACCAAGCCAAGGTCAGAGAAAAGCTGTAACGTTGGGAATTTAATACAAGCCTGTAGTGGCCAGTATTAATTTTTAAAATCCTTGCGGGCCCCCACCTTTTGTACTCAAAGTGACTGAGTGGGGATTCAGCCTTGACAACAGGTAGCACCTAATTTAGACCTGTCTAGTTGGGATTATGTTTTCCAACGCGCATTAATTTGCATTTACCAACTTTGAATTTCATCTGCCATTTTGTTGCCCAGTTTTGTGAGATCCATTTGTAACTCTTCACAGTCATCTTTGGACTTAACTATACTGACTAATTTTGTATCACCTGAAAACTTTGCTACCTCACTGTTCATGCTTTAAATATCTACAGATTTCCAGTGAGCAAGAGGAGTTTCTTTATTAGCAGAAAGTACATGAAACAAATTGCCCAGGCACAATGACTTAGACAGTTACAATTGAATATAAATAAAAAAGTTCCTAAATCAACCATATGGAGTAGTGCAAGAGAGGATGTGAAGATGTCTGCTCCTCACTGGCATCACCTAGTGGTCAGGTGTGGGTGTGATCAGCAATCTTTTGTCTTTGTGGCCCCTGTTAATAGCTGCTCCAGTCCTGTACTGATCTGTCTCCATCTGTGACTCAGACCTCCAGCAGGGTCACAAGTTGTATCCACCCATTCCAGGGTACATTAAAAGACCAACAAAGGTTAGTTCCACTGTCCAGCAAGGGGCTTCAGACTTCATCTGATCAAAGTCTCAGAATTGGGACTTCCTGGGATATGGGGTATTCCTAGTCCTGAGTCTTTTGTATCAGAGATAGACTTTTTGCCTCTGGTCCCATCAGGGAGTGTTTAGGGGAACTCAGGTCCATCCTCTCCACTAGGTTCCAGATTATGGCCCAGAGGTAGAGGGATCCATCCTACACTGTGGTGTACTATGCAATGGTCTCCCTGGATCACTTCCTAGCAGCCTCCCCACATGAGGGAAAAGCAAAACCGAATAAATGAAATATATCAAAGAAGAATGTCTGACCTTGCAAATGCACAGAGTTCTTTTCCCTCAGCAGGTCTGGTACAGCATCAGTATGCAGTGTCCCCAGCAGCTGGGCCAGTAACAGTGCTCCTTTTGCAGAGTTTCAGAGTGCAGGTCAGCTCACCTCCACTGGCTGCTTGCAAGTGAGCTACTCTTCTCCCCTTTTAATCTCTAGCCTGAGCATTCATTGCTGGATGTGGCAGGGCTGAGCTGCCTGAGCAACGCAGCTCCTTAACCCTTTCATCTCCAGTATGGCATACTATTAAAGAGGGTTATAATGGTGACCTTGCCTTGTGAGATTGCTTAGACATGACAACAACAGTGCCCAGTCTAATTCAACCATTTAGTTCTGACCTGCTCTCTGAAGACTGACTAGGAAAGGAGCAAATCTCGTCTACAAGCCAGTGGTTCGATCCATGTGGTAACATTGAATTCAACAGCCAGAATGGATATATTGCATCCTGAGGTTAAATGAATATTTTCAGTGCTGAAAGATACAATACTTTATTTTTTATTGAAGAAAAATATATTTGTGAAAAAATGAATTAATTTAATCCAGGTATACAGTCTACAAACATTGTAAAAACTATTGGAATTTCTTGGGCTAATTTATATAAATAAATGTGATATGAAAAGTATGACAAATTAGATTTAAAAGGGAAAAAAGAAAAGGGCATAAAGTCTGACAGAAAACCTAGGTGGCAACAGATCTGCCCCCCAGGTCCTTGCCAAAGCTCAGATATACACAAGTAAATTTGATTATGTTTAACAGGTGTCTGCCACCCACCTCATACCTGAAAGTCAAAAGTTCATGTCTATGAAAACAAATCAGAACAGTATCAAATGTTTGGGGAGCTTCAGACAGGCAACTTAAATGTGTTTGTAAAGTCTTATGAGAGAAAAACACAGATCAAACCACCACTGCCAACAATTCATAATGAAGTTTTGGAAAAACTTTACGACTTTATCTTTCAAGATGTTTCTGGACACTCAATGTCATCTTCAATTTACCTGCATCTTTTTTGGGTGGTGGGTGGGTTTGCAGAGAGCTAGGATGGAAAAGGGAAAGGCAGAAGTGGACATATCTGGAAGAAGGAGGGAGAACTCAGCTGAAAATGTGGTATTGACTCTCTGATATTGGGGAGGGGAGGGGAGGTGGAAATGAAAGAGAACTCATATAAATACTGCACATACTAACTGTAGTATGTATGCCATCACTTAAATCAGCCTCAGTACCAGATGATTGGAGGATAGCTAATGTAACTCCATTTTTTTTAAAAAAGGCTCCAGAGGTGATCCTGGCAATTACAGGCTGGTAAGCCTAACTTCAGTACCAGTCAAAGAACAGCAAAAGGAAAGAACGAAAGGAAAGAAGGAAAGAACAGAATTATTAGACACATAGAGGAATAGGATGTGTTCAGGAAGTGTCACCATGGCTTTTGTACAGGTAAATCATGCCTCACCAATCTATTAGAATTATTTGAGGGGGTCAACAAACATGTAGACAAGAATGATCCGGTGAACATAATGTACAAAGACTGCCAGAAAACCTTTGGCAAGGTCTCTCAGCAGAGGATCTTAAGCAAAGTAAGCAGTCATGGGATCAGAGGCAAGATCCTCTCATGGATCAGTAGCTGGTTAAAAGATAGGAAACAAAGGATAGGAATAAAATGTCTGTTTTCACAGTGCAGAGAGGTAAATAGTGCAGTTCCCCCAAGTGTCTGTACTGGGACATATTTATAATTGATTTGGAAAAGGGGATAAACAGTGAGGTGGCAAAAGTTTGAAAACAATACAAAATTACTCAAGATAGGTAAGTCCAAAACAGATTGAAAAGAGCTAAAAAGGGATTTTACCCAAACTGGGTGATTGGGCAGCAAAATGGCAGAAGAAATTCAATGTCAATAAATGCATATGAAAGAACACTGAAAAAAACAATAAGGAGTCCGGTCTTTAAGGTGCCACCAGAATCCTTGTTGTTTTTGTGTATACAGACTAAGACGGCTACCCCCTGATACTTGACAACATTGAAAAACATAATCCCAACTATACAAATCTAAATCAGCTGTTACCTCTCAAGAAATAAGTCTTGGAGTCATTGTGGATAGTTCTTTGAAAACATCTGTTCAATGTGCAACAGCAGTCAAAAAAAGATGGCAGAATGATAGGAACCATTAGGAAAGGGATAGATAATAAGACAGAAACTATCATAATGCCAGTATATAAATCCATTGTACACCCACACATTTAATACTAGATGCAATTCTGGTCACTGCATCTCAAAAAAAAGATATTTGAACTGTGAAAAACTACAGAGAAGTGCAATAAATATTAGTAAGGGTATGGGACGGCTTCAATTTGAGGAGAGATTAAAAAGATTGGAATGTTCAGGTTGGAAAAGAGAAGACTGTGACCCTGGCAGACCAGGTCATGTCAGAGTGTGGTAAGATCAATTCACTTGTGTCATAGTATAAATCAAAGTGATTAGTGTTTTGGGTGCTTAAATTACCTAAAACTAATGGGATGTCACATGAATTGTTTTCACTTATCTATTCCTGTTATAATGTAAGAACAAACATTTACATTGCAAATACCCCTCTACATAAATAACTCATCAGACATCAAAGAAGCCTTGGGGAATGCTAATGAAGGATTTTATCAGAAAAGGTGTCAATTCCAAACAAGTGGCCATTATGGTGATGACCAGAAGTTAGAGACTCAAAGTTCATTCCTCACTCCCATCGAAGGAAAAGCCCACATGGGTAGAGAGACTTTTTGCTTGTCTTCTGGGAGAAGAAGATATAAATATGGATTCAAAGAAATAATTTATCTCTGGACTGTTTGGATTCTAACAAGGCAGAATAAGTGAATGAGAAGATGGAGATCCACAGAGTTATTCTGGGTAGCACTGGGCTAAGTTCCCTCTAAGATGCGCACCTGCATGGCCACGGAGGAAGCCACAAGGGGTGACACACTGAACTCCCCCAGCCCTGGGGCTGCGGTGCAGTGAGGAGACACTCCTCTCCTCCCTACTCCACTGGTTCCAGGACTGCGATGGGGAGAGATGCCTCTCCCTCCCAGCCCGGGGCTGCGATGTGGAGAGGCGCCTCTCCCCTGGCCCCAGCCCCGGAGTTGCTGTGGTGGGGAGAGGCATCTCTCTCCTGGCCCCAGCCCAGATGCTATTGTGGGGAAAGAGGGCTGGGGGAGTCCTCTCTCCCTGCCACAGCCCCAGGGCAGCCTGCACATCAAAACCTCATCCCCAGCTCCACCCCAGATCACGCACCCCCAGCCACAGCCCTCACCCCTCCGCACTCCAACCCTCTGCCCCAGCCCTTAACCCACTCCCACATCCTAAACCAATCATCCCTGCCCCACTCCAGATCCCACACCCCCAGCTGGAGCCCTCATCCCCTCCACACACCAACCCTCTGCCCCATCCCTGAGCCCCCTCCCACACTCCGAACCCCTTTGCCCCATCCCTCTCACACATCACCCCCATATTTGTGCACATAGCAGAATTCATTCCGCACATGGGTGGGAAAATTTAGAGGGAACATTGGTTCATGGGAAACTTTTGGGAAATTGGCAAATTACTACATGTCTGCTACCATTTGGTATTATAGACTGTGACTCACCTGTTCATATATTTTACCTGCTTTAACCTCTGATTAACTTTAATTCTTTTTTCTTAACAAATAATCCTATATTTAGTTTACTATAGATTTGGCTGCCAGAGTTGTCTTTGGTGTACCAATTGATCTGGAATAAATGACTGGTCTGTTGGGACTGGGTGAAACCTGATGTGGTATGATTTTAGGTTTAAGGAACCTTTTATCACAAAGTTCATTTTGTCTGGGTAGCAAGATAGACGGGGGAGTTTAAGGAGGCTGTCTGTGATTCCATGGTAAGACTGGTATAGTGATCTAGGGGTTCACATTTTTTTACTGGTGTGGTGAAATCTAATTATAGAACATACCATCAGTTTGGGATGTCTGCCCTTATTTTCTGAGAGTCTGCCCTGAGGTAGGCACTCACAGTTGTGAATCACTCCAGGCAGCATAACAATGGCTAAGGGGTTATATAATAGAGGTTTATAAAATCACAAATGGTGTACAGAAAGTGAATAAGAACGTGTTATTACCCCTTCACATAACATGCAGAGCAGGGGTCACCCAATTAAATTAATAGGCAGCATATGTAGCACAAACAAGGAAATACTTCACATAAACACAGACAACTTGCGGAACTCATTGCCAAGGGACAGTGTGAAAGCCAAAAGTATAGCGGGGTTCAAAAAAGTATTAGATAAATATGTGGAGGATAGGTCCATCAATTAGCCAAGATGGTCAGCGATGCAACCCAATGCAAAACCTCTGATTGCTAAAAGCTCAAATTGGATGACAAGTGATGGATCACTCAATAAAGTGCCCTTTTCTGTTCACTCAGTCTGAATCATCTGGGATCAGCCACTGTCAGAAGACAGGATACTGGACAAGATGAACCATTAGTCTGACCCAGTATGGTCAGCCTTATGTACTTATGTTAAATGGGTCTGGCAAAGGAGAACTGGAGTGAGTCTAAAAAAAGTAATTCTAGTTAGGTTGTGGAATACTATGTGGGAAACAGAAAATGAGCTAGAAGCATAAAGAATTGAATATTTGAACTCACCTATTGGGTAGGTAGCATTTACTTCACATGAAGGAAGACTGGAACTTTGGTTTATGGAAAATTTGGCCTGTAGGAGAAAAAGCCCTAGCAAGAAAGAGTATTATAGAATCATAGAAATGTAGGATTGGAAGTGACCTCAAGAGGTCCATGCCCCCATGCTGAAGCAGGACCAAGTATACTTAGACCATCGCTGGAAGATGTTTGTCTAACTTGTTCTTAAAAACCTTCAGTGATGTAATTCTATAACTTCCCTACATAGCCTGTTCCACTGCTTAATTATCATTATAGGTGAAAGATTTTCCTAATATCTAACTGAAATCTCTATTACTGCAAATTAAACTGATTCCTTCTTGTTCTACATGTGGTCATGGAAAACATGTGATCACCATGCTCTTTATAACAGCCCCTAACATATGTAAATTTGTTACCATATCCCTCCTCAGCTTCTTTAGACTAAACAATTTTTCAACCTTTCCACATAGGTCAGGTTGTTTAAACCTCTTATCACTTTTGTTGCTCTCCTCTGGAATCTCTCTAATTTCTTTGTTTAAGTGTGGTGCTCAAAACTGGGCACAGTATTCCAACTGAGACCTGAGCAGTGCTTAGTAGAGTTGAATCAACTCAACAGGTACCTGAGTCTTACATATGACATTCATATTAATACATCCTAGAATAACATTTGCCACTTTTTGCAACAGCATCACATTTTTGACTCGTATTCAATTTATGATTCACTGTAACCCCCACACCCTTTTCAGGAGTATTACTTCCTAGTCAGTTTTTCCCCATTTTGTATTTGTGTATTTCATTTTTAATTCCTAAGTGTAGTACTTTGCATTTAGATTTGAATATTTGTTTTAGTGCTGTCTTTTTTTGTGAGGAAGCTTTACAAAGTTCTCTACCATGCATGAGTGAGTGATGTAATTAAATATTTGTTCCTACCAAGTCCTGAAAAATTAGAGCTCGGTCTGTAATTAAGCAATGTGACAACCAAGAGTGCACTTCTGGATAATTACAAGTGGAAATAAGAAATATTATAGGACATGGGATTAATGTCCAAGTGGCTTTAATAATTTGACAAACACAATAAGCCCTTTGCATGTGCTGCATGAAAATCAGTTAAACATAGAATTATAGAGTCATAGAAGTGTAGGACTTTAAGGGACCTCAAAAGGTCATCTAGTCCAGTCTCCTGCACTCAAGGCAGGACTATATAAAAACTAGAGCATTCCTGACAGGTGTTTGTCTAACCTGCTCTGAAATATCTCCAATTATAGGGATTCCACAAGCTCCGTAGGCATTTTGTTCCAGTGCTTAACTACTCTGACAGATAGAAAGTTTTTACAAATGTCCAGCCTAAACCTCTCTTGCTGCAATTTAAGCCAACTGCTTCTTGTCCTATCCTCAGAGGTAAAGAGGACCATATTTCACCTTCCTCCTTTTAGCAAAATTTATGCATTTTTTTCATTCTTCCCTCATAGGTCATGTTTTCTAGACCTTTAATCATTTTTGTTGCTTTCTTCTAGACTTTCTCTAATGTGCCCACATCTTTCCTGAAATGTTGTGCCCAGAAATGGACACAATGCTCCATCTGAGGTCTTATCAGCACAGAATAGAGTAGAATTACTTCTTGTGTCTTGCTTACAACACATATGCTAATATATCCCAGAATGACATTTTCTTATTTTGCGACAGTGCTACAATGTTGACTCACATTTAGCTTGTGATCCACTATAACCCCCAGATCCCTTTCCACAGTACTCCTTCCTGGGCAGTCATTTCCCATTTTGTATGTATGCAGTTAATTGTTCCTTCTTAAGTGAACTACTTTGCGTTTGTTCTTATTGAATTTCATCCTATTTACTTCAGACCATTTCTCCAGTTTGACCAAATCATTTTGAATTTTAATCCTGTCCTCCAAAACACTTGCAACCCCTCAAACTTGGTATCTTTCGCAAATTTTATACAAGTACTCTCTATGCCATTATCTAAATTGTTGATGAAGATATTGAACAGGACCAGACTCAAGACCGATCCCTGCAGGACCCCACTTGATATGCCCATCCAGCTTGACTGTGAACCACTGATAGCTACTCTTTGGGAATGTTTCTTCAGCTAGTTATGCACCCACCTTGTAATAGCTCCATCTAGGCTATATTTCCCATATGTTTGTTTATGAGAAGGTCATGCAAGACAGTATCAAAAGCTTTACTAAAGTCAAGATATACCACATCTACTGCTTACCCCCCCCCCCCAGTTGCTCCCTGCTTTCTACAGGACACTGATTTCCAGGGCTGCCCTCTCTGGAGTCCGTCTTCCAGTCTACCTGATTTCCCACTTTTTTTTTTATTTTTTTGCCGAGCCATCTGCCTGGGATGCATGCTGTGTCTACCACTTTAACATGCATCTACACATTTTACTAATCCTGATAGTAATTTCTCTCCATTTAGTCCATGTCTTTCCTGTTCTGCTTATAAGTTTATTGTTGAGTTCACCATTATACTATACTATCAAGCCTAGATACTTGAACTTCTGTATCTTTTTTAAAAAGAAAGGGTGTACTTGTGGCACCTTAGAGACTAACGAATTTATTTGAGCATAAGCTTTTGTGAGCTACAGCTCACTTCATCGGATGCAGCTGTAGCTCACGAAAGCTTATGCTCAAATAAATTTGTTAGTCTCTAAGGTGCCACAAGTACTCCTTTTCTTTTTGAGAATACAGACTAACACGGGTGCTACTCTGAAACCTGTACCTTTTTTAGTAGTTCCACCCCCCCCCCCCGCAGATTTACAATATTTGTATCTTCCTGAAATGTATAATTAAATCAACAGACTATACACTCTGTTTTATTTCTGCTGATTTTCATGCCACTTCTTTCAAGTATGCACCTCTATATCTCTCTAAATCTTCTTCTGCTTACTCTTTACTCTACCCCTTCAAGCACTACATTATCTGCAAAAAGCATGCACCAGGCTGCCACTCTCTGGATGTTTTCTGTAAGTGCATTGAGCACCAGTAAACAAAAAGGGGTTTATTGTTGAGGGTTGTTATAACCTGACTCTTCCTAGAAACTGTTAAGTTTCTCCACATGACATTCTAACTATGGTAACAGCACTCTCATACATTCTCTGGACAAGTCTGATATAGTGTTCAGGTGTCTGACTTCTCTCGAAACATGGTCATAAGCCTTCTCAAGGTCAATGAATAATATGTTCAGTCTTTTCTATGTATTTTTCTATAAAAATAATAATGCGGTATACTTTCCTGACTTTCCTGGCATGAAAGGTGGTATACTTTCCTGAGTTGCCTGACATGAAACCAAATTGATTGTCACTGATCTCTACGTCTCTTTGTAGTCTCTTAGCAATAGCTTTCTCCCAGATCTTCATCATGCAGCTCATGAGTTTAATGCCACAATAGTTATTACAGTTTTGTCTGTCTTCTTTTCTCTTAAATATTGGTATTAACGTGCTTTTTGTCTCGGCATCAGGCATCCTCTCAGTCCTCATGATTAAATTAAACAGTTGTGGCAATATATTCAAGCCTACTTGCTTCTAGCAATTTCATACTTCTGCTGCTATACACTTCAGAGTTGAGAGCGTTCTTATTTTTCATGTTGCTCAGTACTTATGCAACCTCTTCTGGGATTGGTGCAACCACACCCTGGTTTGGTTTTATCATATGGCATGGTTCTCTTGGAGTCTCTTCATTCATAAGCTTTCCAAAGTAATTTCTCCATCATTCCTTAATCCGGTTCTTATTGATTGCCATATTTACATTTTCATCTTTAGTAACTTTGAGCTCACCAATATCTTTAGTTCTCTTATTCCATGACTTTTAGCCTTAGCAGATGCCACCTCTTTCTATGCTATCTTTTTGGCTTTTTTATATTCCTGAATATACTGCTGTTGGAGTGTCGCTTGCCAAAGTTTAAAACACTTTTTTCCTTTTACTGTCTCTCAAACTCTCTAATTACACCACCAGATGTTATTGAGCAAAAAGGTTCTTGCTTTTGTTTCATCATTCAGGCTCTTTGCATGTTTTTGAAGTTTGCTTGATTCATATTTTCACTGAACCAATCTAAAAAGATTTTTTCCAGCACTTTTGTTTTAAACTCCTTGCTAACTTTATTAAGCTTCTACCACTTGATTTTCTGTACTGCTTTGGTTTTTATAATGTCTTAATTTCTCTATTTTCCAGGAGGTTTCCTTAAAAATATATTTTGATTATTAATATTCTGTCTCATTTTATTTAATCCTGGACGTGTGAATGTAATTCTTCCAATCCATTTTAGCAACAGCTCAACATTAACAAGTATCAAAGGAGAATGAGTGCTGTATCTTACACTGGACATTTTGACATTTCCCTTGTATACTCTGTTTCTACTATATTTAAAAATACTGCACACTTTCTCATATTGCAATACCGCTCCTAATAGCTAAATTGTGCAGTTTAATGTTTTACTGTCATCCTTACTGCCAACTTTTCAGCAATCCAGCTTTTAGAGAGGCCTTTTTCGATATTTTTTTTTCCACTGAAAAATGCTGATTCATGAAAACTGAAATGTATCTGTCTCAACTAAACATTCATTGGGAAAGTTTCTCAGCTCCAGGACGATATCTGTGGTGAGTTGGAGCAGTCTCCCAGGTTCAAGTCCCTGTTTGATCCAGAGTAAGGCCTTAAGCCTGGGTCTTCCATATCCTGGGAAAGTGCCCTAGCCATGAGGGTGGGAAGGATTGCTCTCTTATGTGTTTTTACAAACAATTTAAAAGGTTTTGGTTTCTTTCAACATCAGAACAAATTTTGAAACAGTTATTTTTTTGCAAAAGGAAGATCTTGTTTTCCAGCTAGTGCTACCGAAAATGTAATGTTAATTTCCCATAATATGAAAAAACATCGCAGGAAGAGTCACTGTCTTCTAACACTGAAGAAGAAGATGCAGCAATATCCCTAAAGCTCTGGTTCAGTGTAGAACCAGTGTACTCCTGTATATAAAATTCCCAAAGCATAGTTTCCTGGTTCAATTTTAAAGAAAGAATGCATTTATTTTCGTAGGAGCCATTTGACAATTACACCATCAACTAGAGGTATTCAGTTATTTCACTTACATTGAAAATTGTTGTGTAGATAATTTGTCAGACTTTCATGCTGTGATGGCCTGATATTCTATTGTTCAATGTCTCCATTCACTTGCTCTGGAAAAGTGACAGTATCCCAGGTAGGGCTGCTCTGCAGCACCCCCCAGAGGGCCAAAAGCAGCAGTGCAGGTGCTCCCTGCCTTGATTCACAAGTTATGACCACCTGTTCAGAGTAGGGTGGCCGGTGCCATAAGCTAAGTGTCAGTCTCAGAACAGCTAAATCAAAATAACAAACTCAGAATTTGGCTGTCTGCACCTTTAAATAAACAAACACAATTCCAAAGTCAAATGCTTACTTGCCTTTGCCCTGGGTTAGCAATGGGGAGCTCCTCTTCTGCCCAGTATCACACTGCACTGCCCCCAAGAAGAATCAGGAAACCCTTAACTGGCTTGTTGGCTTCCATTTGGTCAGTGTCTCCTCCTGGCCATTCTAGGCCTGTGGAGGACTAAGTCTTCTTGGTAGCCTAGTTGCGGTAGTTTTTCCTTGGGTGTCAGGATGACAATGTGCCCAGGAGGCCTGATAGACCCTGTCCCAAATAGTAACTCATTATCCAACATGATCATCACTTCAAAACTTGATCATTGTAACTTTTTCTACCTAATCATAAGGGTCAAAGCCAATCAGAAACTTCAGTTTATAGAACAGAGCAGACTCCTCTTCCTGAACATAATTAATGCCAAGAGTCCCTGAGATCAGTATTCTGAGCCTTCCATTGGCTAGCTGTTTGCTTCCAGATTTGACTGGAGTTCCTAATCCTTGTCTATAAAGCCGAGATTCAGTAAAGCACTTAAGCATGTGTTTAACTTTAAGCACATACTTTGAAGTCAATGGGACTTAGTTAAACACCTGATTAAATGCTTTGCTGAACAGGGACTTCCCTGTGAATTGATAGAGTAAATGCAGGAGCTGGAGCATTGATTGTTGAAGCTGTGTGTCTCTGTGTTGAAGAGAGAATCAGCAGAGGGACGAACACAGGACACAGACATATATCCTCATACACAGCCACAGAAGCTGTGTTGGGGGGAGGGATAGCTCAGCTGTTTGAGCACTGACCTGCTAAATCCAGGGCTGTTAGTTCAATCCTTGAGGGGGCCATTTAGGGATCTGGGGCAGAGATGGGTCCTGCTTTGAGCGGGGGGTTGGACTAGGTGACCTCCTGAGGTCCCTTCCAACCCTGATATTCTATGACTTCTATAAGCCCTCATAAAGTGACCCTGGAGAAAAAATTTCAGAGAGATTTGGGGTTGTGTGCTGGCTGAACAAATCTTGGGACTCTGAGCAAAGAAACTGCCTCCAGTTGTTTAGTTCCTCCTGTGTTGAGGGAAACAGGACTTTGTGGATTCTTTCTAAATAAACAGGAGTGGATGAAAGAAATCCCTGACTGCATCATCAATTTCTTCTCCTAAGAGAAACAGCTTGTTATACCCCAAAATTAACTAACTGTTCAGGTCAAATAGGAGTAATATTACAAGATTTAAAAGGTTTTAAGAATGTACTGATTTTATAATACAGCATTCCATGTGAACAAAATTATCTAACTCACAGCATGCAAAGCACCTTGAGTTTCATTTTTAAGTGTCCAGAAGCTGGAGGCAGAGCCCAAAATACACAGTAGGTTTTTATCCTTTGTTCAAGGGTAATTGTCAACTGCATGCTATTAAGGCAGAGTAGACAACTCTGTACCTGACATTTTAACTGCCAATGAACTTTGTAAAAAATGCAGATTGACATATGTCAGTAAGGAGGATTTCTGACACATTAGAGAACATATAAAGAAAGGGCTTATATTGGGTTGAGTGTGAAGAAGGTTTTTGTTTGCAGCAGAAAATTAATCTCTAATGACTGATCAGACAGCCAAATGGCTGTACTTTTCAACTCCCTTAGGCAACAGCAGAATGGAGCGCTATGATCCACCCTCACTAGTTCTTCACCACTCCATACTAAACTCTCCTCTGAATAATTCAGTTCCTCTCTCAAATATATAGTTTGGAACTAGCCACTTTTCTGGTGCACATGCTGCCCCTGTTACTTCCCCTCAGGCTCTCACTGGCTTTCGTGGCATGAATGAAAGAATGTGATTGAGGAGTCTGTGGGTGCAGCATGCATAGCTTGATTACAGAAAGTGACCATGTGATTTTTTTCACTTAGATTCTTAATTGTAATTATAATGTAGCATGCATCAATGGTGACTGGTGAACTTTACAAAGTGTAGTGGTTCAATATGGCCCACAGGCTGAGGGATTATGTAAACCAGCAGTTCTCAAACTTTAGCAACCCAAGGAACCCCATTTTGATTTAAAACTTTTTGGGGACCCCCAAAACCCCTACTCATCCCCAGGCCTTGCCCCTACTCCACCCTTTCCCATAAGGCTCCACCATGCCCCACCTCTTCCCGCCCACCGCTCACTCCATCCCCCCTCCATCGCTCACTCTCCCCCACCTTCACTCACTTTCACTAGGCTGGGGCAGAGGATTGGGGTGCAGGATGGGGTGTGAGCTTTGGGAGGGAGTTTATGTGCAGAGAGCGGGCTCTGGGCTGGGGCAGGGGGTTGCGGTGCGGGAGAAGGTGAGGGGTGCAAGCTCCGGCTGTGCGGCACTTATCTCAGGCAGCTCCCAAAAGAAACCGGCACATCTCTCTGGAAGTGGCTCCTAGGGAGGGAATCAAGGGGTTTCCCGCACACAGCTCCTGCCTTCAGGCACCGCCCCCGCAGCTCCCGTTGGCCACAATTCTCAGCCAATGGGAGCTGTGGAGTCAGCACTCAGGGCAGGGGCGTCGTGTGGAGACCCCCCCTGCCTTCCCCCATGGACTGCCAGGGCCAGCCCACGACATTTTGGCACCTGAGGCAGGGAGCTCAAATGACGACCCCATACCCCTCGCTTGGGCCAAAACTTTGAAAGGTCTCAATTCTGCATTCTTCCTGTTCTATTCCTCTCAGGGTACTGCTCTGCTATCTACCCCAATAAAGGAGAACTAACAACTTAAAATGCCTTGTTCAAAAATGTTAAGTAACACTTAACTTTCAAATGCCTGAACAGCAAATGTAACTTTTCTTGTCTGCATGGTAAACACTGGCATTTTTATCTGTTTGAATAACCAAAGTGGTGCTTTCCGTGCCTTCTTGGTTGCAAAGATTTGAACTGCTTCCTGCTGAAAGTCCACAATCTGGGCCAGCTCATGGTCTATTGAGATGATTGCAAGCCCGACCACCCTCTCCTGTGTCACTGTGGAGCATAAATGTGTTTTTATTAACTTCAGCTTTGAGAAGCTGCGTTCTCCACTGGCAACTGTTACAGGAAGTGTTAGAGGCATGCACAGAGCAACAAAAGCATTTGGAAAGAGGATGGTCATCTTATTTGTGCGCGTATATTCCAGAACAGTCTTTGGAGTTGATCCTGCTGAAATGTATCTTAAAAGGGCTTTCAGTTCATCACCTAAATCATTCACATCAATATCACAAATGTCATCAGGTGTCAACACTATCTCTAGTGCCCTGCATTGCTTGTGTAGGTCTTCTTCAGGTATAGTGAGGAGTTCTGGAATATCATACAACATCCCAAATATACAGCTGAATGAAATGTTCTTAACTGACTGTATTGCACAATCTAGCACCTGGTTAAAATATTCAACTTTGAATGGTTGTTTGGGCTTTCTTATGGGATTATCCCGTGCCTCGTAATCAAAATGTCTTCTTCTTCAGTGACTCTTGCATTCTAGAATGGGTGGGAAAATAGCTTCAGTGTGAAGTTCCTTTGCCAACTTCTGTGCACTCTTCAGAATGTTTTGAAATCCCTCATCTGATTGGTAAGACTGTAGGTATGACTTTGCTTTGTCCAGTTGTTCCATTGCTCCAGATATATCAAGGTAAACACCTTGGAGTCTCTTGCTTACAACATTTATTTCAAACAGTATGTCATGCCACAACATTAAGCCACACAGAAATTTGAAGTTATGTATGTTTCTGGTGATTCCATTTCCTTCCGCCACTGTTCTCCCATAAACAGTTCCTGTCATAGCATTATCCTCCCTAATGGCAACTATGGCATCATCTATCTTCTCAATTTGGTGTTTCGTGGGCTTTATCGCCTCCACTCGACTTTCCTGTTGTGTGGCACTCAGTGGTTTCAGTGTCAAAGAGGATGTTCCCAGATGCTGCTTCAAAATTTGCCATCGATGAGCTGATGCAGAGAAAAATACATAGATGCTTTGAAGTGCATTAAAAAATTCAGCAGCCTCACTAGAAGCTGATGCTGCATCACTGACCACCAAGTTCAATGAATGAGAACTGCATGGGACAAAAAAGGCTCGAGGGTTTAACTCTAAGATCTGTGTCTGCACTCCTCTGTTCTTTCCTCTCATGTTGGCACACTCTTCTCTGATCTACATTTTTCTTCACTGCATGGTTACATACATTTGAGATGGAGATATGGATGCTGCAGTAGCTGCCAGGTCACCTGCACTCTGACTAACTTGAAGATCAGGCATCTTCTCACCACTCACATCCTTACTGGGGCCAGAAGGCTCACTGTGAACATTTGTGTCTATGTATCTTAGGAGAGCTCCTTCCTGCTTAGATAGAAAAGCTTCCTTTGCTTGCTTTCTTTTTCTGAATGCTGCCCCAGAGGAGCATCTTCTTCTTTCACTCATGACTGCTGTTTTCTGCCAGTTATAGTGGCTCTCAACACTCAACTGAAGGGGACAAATAAGCAGGCTGGTAGCAGGGCCTGAGTGAGTGAAGATATCAGCATCTTAAGGGCCTAACTGGCTCCTACTACTTCAATTGACTGCCTGTTCTCCACAAGTGGGTTCAGAGAAGCAGCAGGAAACAGGAAGCTCCCTGAGAAGCTGGTGTTAATTAGTCCAGGCTCCTGGGGGTGCTAGAGAGATACATAAGAGACTCCTCCTCTTCTCTCTCCCTGCAGCTCCTGCTTCTTTCTGTTATTCCCTCTCACCTTTTCTCCTGACTGCCTGTTATGTCTCTTGTGCCCTCCTTCCTCCAGCACAGCACTCCACCATCTCTGTGCATCTAGAGCAGAGAGAATACATATGTACCAACAGAAGACACAGCTTTCTACACTCTGGGTCCTAGTGGTACTCCCCCCCACAGTCTGGCATCTGAGGCAGGCGCCTCAGTTCACCTCATGGTAAGGCCAGCCCTAGGGGCAGAAGGGATGTTCCAGTTGCTCCCAGGAGTGGCGCGAAGCCAGGGCAGGCAGGGAGCCTTCCTTAGCCCCACTGTACTACTGGAGTTTTATTGCCTACAATCTCCCAGCTTCAGTAGCCTCCAGGAGATAGAGTAAGGGGGAGGAGTTGATCAGCGGGTCCCACAGACCCTCAGGGACCCCCAGGGGTCTGTGGATCCCTGTTTGAGAAAAGCTGATGTAAGCCATTACTAATTGTGTTCTCCAACCTCACCATGATTCACTGAACAGAACTTCCTGCTATTGAACTTAGTCCTCAAGGTCAAGTGTTAGAGGCCTATGTTGAGGGTTGTGGATTCAAACACGATTAATAGCTTGTGGTAGAAATTGCTACCCTTCCATGAAAGATTATCTGTATTTTTTCACGAAACATTTTGAGATTTTTCTCCCTTTCTGCTCCCAAATCAATCAAATCCTTTCCACATCCCTTTCTCTAATTTTCCTTCTTACCCTATTTACCTCACCTTCTACCCCGATCCAGTTCCTTTTTCTCCCTCTGGATACAACTATCTCTCTTACTTTTCTTACTCCTGTTCCCCCAGATTGGATTCTTCCCCCTTAGTTTTCCCCTCTGAAGCCCTTGCTGATGTTTGGCCAAATCAATCTTGAAATCTTAGAGTTTTATCATAATAATGAAATAGCTGTAATGTCTGTATGCACAAAGGAACTTTCTGGCTAGCTAGATAGGATTTTACACCCCTGTTAATGCCCTATACAGCCTGCAATGTTGAAAATGTATAATTTACAGATGAAAATTATGAATTTTCAGTCCAAATATTATTTCTGCCTTAACATGTGAATGTGAAATATGAAAATCCATGCAAAGGTATAATAGATGTCTAAATGCCTACAAAAGCAAATGCCTCGGGAAAATAAAAGGGATTAAACAAAGGTATTATAACAATTGTTGAGATTCATCAGAGAGGTCAACAACCCCTTATCTTTAAAGTTATCCAAAAAAAAAGAGATGAAAATATCTGGAACATGTGTTAAGAATGAAGCCAGACCATCCACATGGTAGATGAGCTGTAGGGCAACTGGAATAATATGCATAAGGGGCTGACCAAAAGAATCCTTCTGACAACCAGTACTCAGAGCGGGAAAATGTAAGGGACTTAACACAGAGGAAATGCAAAGAGTGGCCAAGGATAAGTAGTTTTGCAGAGCTTTGTTCATGCCTTCAGTGACATTAGATGTCATGGCAAGGATTCAGATTAATGCCAAATAAGTGCACATGTTGAATTTTACAAATTACAGGGAAGTACGGACCAGTCAGCTAAACTTCAGTACTGGAAAGATAATGGAGCAAATACCCAAGCAATCAATTTGCAAACACCTAGAAGATAATAAAGTGATAAGTAACAGTCAACATGGATTTGTCAAGAACAAATCATGTCAAACCAACCTAATAAATTTCTTTCACAGGGTAACAAGCTTTGTGGAGAAGGAAGTGCTGATAACTGAACCCAGGAGATGTAGAAGACTCTTTTGGAATTGAAGACAGATCCTCAAGATGGAAGGGCTGTGACCAGCTGGAGACTTGAGTGAACACTCTCTTTTTAGTTTATGCTTATTTGGACTTTGGTGCCCTGTGGAAGGGGTGGACTTTTTCTTTTATGACTTAAATGGAAGGCCAAATCGTGACAGCAATCAAACTGTGTGGGGAGTTTGAGGTCTCAGTTATCCTAGAGCCAGACTGGGTAGATGATGCTATTACAATTGTCTTAAAGATTTGAACTTCCTTCTTTTTATCCTCCCCTTTTGCAGGAGGGTGTTAAACTAATAGAAAAAGAGGAGGTAACAAGAGGGAAAATATGAGCATTCAGTTTGCATAAAACCAAGATGTTGACAACAAAATTAATCAAGGAACCAAAGCACATGACGAGAAGACATTCTTTAATTGCCTATACACCAGTGCTAGGAGCGTGGGTAATAAACAGAGGAATTATAATTGCTCATTGCTCATTTATGAGCATAAATTTGATTACTGAAATCAGGTGGGATGATTTGCACAATTGGAATGTTACAGTCAATGGTTATAACCTATTTCGGAAGGATTGAGTGAGCGAAAGTGGAAGTGAATGGCACTTTATGTCAGAAAAGTCATTACCTGTTTCGGAGTCATTGATAACTCAGAAGAAAATGATCTTGAATGCTTATGGATCAATGTCCTAACAGATAAAGCAGAAGATGGGGTACTAGTTACTGCTGCTACAGATGACTAAATCACACTAGGGAAAAGGAAGAACACTTCCTCAGGCACCTATCTGCAATGTGTAGGGGGAAAAAGCTGTGGAATCATGGGAGACTCCAGACTGAGTAACACATTTTAGAGGTCTCAGGCTGCCAGTACTAAAACATAATTGAAATTTCTAAACATAATAGATGACAATTTCCTCTCTCAAAGAGTGTTGCAGCCAACATGTGGGAATTCTATGTTAGACCTTGTATAAACATGGAAAGAGGGAATGATCACAGAATTAAAAATAAATGGTAACTTAGGTTCAAGAGATCATGACTAGATCGCATTTATAATGTGGAAGTAGAATAAAATCTATACCAGTAATATATATTCTTGGTGATATAATAGGACTGATTTCACAAAGCTGAAAAAAATATGAGCCAAATCAGCTGGGAGGGAGAATTTAATGAGAAAAAATGTGAATGATAATTGGGAATCATTTGAGAACACCTTATTATATACCCTCACAGCCACAATCCCAGAATTGAAGGTGGCTGTGCAGGTTAAAGAACTGATCTGGTTGAAAGGGAAAATAAAGACAGCTATAAAAAAAATAAAAAAAATAATATATAACAAATGGAAGAAAGCAGAAGTTAATAATACTGAATATAAATCAGAAGTAAAGACCTATAGAAAACTGCTAATGGAAACAAAGAGAGAAATCTATGGCCAGAAAACTCAAGGACAATAAGGAGTTTTTCTTTTAAACATATTAAGGACAAAAAGAATTCTGACAGTATTCATAGAATCATAGATTAATAGAGGTCTTGAGAGGTCTTCTAGTCCATTTCCCTCCTAGATCATCCCTGACAGCTGTTTGTCTAACCTGCTCTTAAAAACCCAGACAGCAATCTTATTTCACATTTTTATACTGACCTTGGCACACAAAGTGAGTGTACGCTAATGACATTTGTAGATGACAAAAAGTTGGGAGGTATTACCAATATGGAGGAGGACCAGAATATCATACAAGACTATCTGGATGAACTTTCGAATTGGAGTAATAAAAATGGGCTGAAATTTAATTGTGAAAGACCATGCATTTAGGGACTAACAACAAGAATTTTTGCTGTAAACTGGGGTCTTATCAGTTGGGTGCATCGGTTGATTACAGGATGACTATGAGCCATCAATATGATGTAATGTCTCCTTATAAAACTTCTCTCTTAAACTGTTTTTCCCCTTAGACTTGCTTCTGATGGGATCTTACCTAACAACTCTCTGAGTTTGCTAAAGTCCACCTTCTTGAAATCCATTACCTTTATTGTGTTGTTTTCCCTCCTACCATTCCTTCGAATCATAAATTCTGTCATTTCATGATCACTTTCCCCTTCCACTTTCAAATTCTCAGCCAGTTCCTCCCTGCTTTTCAAAATAGAACAGCATCTCCCCTTCCAAAATAAAATTAAAAAAAAATGTTTCCAATGCATTCCAAAAACTTGGTGGATAATCTGTGCCCTGCTACATTATTTTCCCAACAGATATCAAAGTAGTTGAAGTTCCCTATCACAACCAAGTCCTGTGCTTTGGATGATTTGGTTAGTTGTTTAAAAAAGCCTTATCCACCACTTCTTCCTAATTAGGTGGTCTGTAGTAGACCCCCTACCAGGATATGACCCTTGTTTTTACCCCTTTTATCCTTACCCAGAAACTTTCAAAAAGTCTGTCTTCTTTTTCCATTTCAACCTCAGCCTGTGTATATATCTTTGATATATAAGGCAACACCTCCTCCTTTTTTCCCTGCCTGTTCTTTCTAAGCAAGCTGTATCCTTCAATACCAATATTCCAGTCATGTGTATTATCCCACCAAGTCTCTGTGATGGTAACTATGTCATTGTTGTATTTCTTAACTAGCATTTTTAGTTCTTCCTGCTTATTCCCCATACTTTTCACGTTAGTATACAAACATCTAAGATACTGAAATGATTTCCCCTCTATGTTCTCTCTTGTCTCTCCCTTATCCCTGTTATAACAGCCCATCCTCCTCCCAGATTCCGACCTTTCACCCTGGTCTCCAAGTTTTTGACTTATCTGTGAGCTTTTGTCTCCTACCCTCATACAATCTCCCTCCCCACTGGATTCACCAGTCTGTATCCAAAGATGATCTTCCTCTTCTTCAATAGGTGGATTCCATCTCCGCTCAGCAGTCTTTCTTCCTGGTACAGCATCCTGTGGTCAAGGATGCTGAACTCCTCCTGGTGACACCATCCTTGCAGCCAGGCATTCATCTCCAATTGGTCCATTACTAGATGGAAAGGGTAGAATTAATAATAATTCAGAAAATGCATGAATCTTCAATAATTTTTTCTATTCTGTTTTTGGGGAAAAAAACAGATGATATAATCTCATCATAAGCTGATACTACTTTTTCCATTCCACTTATATCTCTGGGAAGTTCCAGAAAACTGGAAGAAAGTGTAGACAGGATGACCTGGGTTATTATAGCCCTATCAGTCTGACATCAATCCTGGGTGAGATAATGGAGTGGCTAATATGGGACTCAATTAATATAGAAATAAAATAGGGTAATGTAATGAATGCAAATCAAAATGGGTTTTTGGGAAATAGATTCTGGCAAACTAACTTGATATATATTTTTGAAGAAATTACAAGTTTCATTGATAAAGGAATTAGTGTTGATATAATATACTTAGGCTTCTGTATGGTATTTGATTTGGCATGGCATAACATTTTGACTAAAAAACTAACATAATATAAAATTAACATGGCAGACATTAAGTGGATTAAAAGTTGGCAAACTGATAGGTCTCCAAATGTGACTGTAAACAGGAATCATCATCAAATGGGTCTGTTTCCACTGGAGTCCTACAGGAATCAGTTCTTGGCCCTTTGCTTTTTATTGATACAAATGTTAGCTTGAACGAGAACATAAAATCATCACTGATAAAGTTTGCAGGTGACACAAAAATTGAGGGAGTGGTAAATAATGAAGAGGACAGGTCACTAATTCAGAGCAATCTGGATCATTTGGTAAACTGGGCTCAAGCAAACAATATGCATTTTAGTATACCTAAATGTAAACGTATACATGTTGGAACAACAAATGTAAACCATCCTTACAAGATGGAGGACTCTATCCCAGGAAGCAATGACTCTGAAAATATTTTGGGGATCATGGTGGATAATGAGCTGAACAAGGTCAGCTCCCAGACTGCTGCGCTGGGCATCACAAATTGGGGAAGAGATGGCCAGCCCTCTGTGGAGATAGAGGTGGTTAGGGACTATTTAGAAAAGCTGGATGTGCACAAGTCCATGGGGCCGGACGAGTTGCATCCGAGAGTGCTGAAGGAATTGGCGGCTGTGATTGCAGAGCCATTGGCCATTATCTTTGAAAACTTGTGGCGAATGGGGGAAGTCCCGGATGACTGGAAAAAGGCTAATGTAGTGCCAATCTTTAAAAAAGGGAAGAAGGAGGATCCTGGGAACTACAGGCCAGTCAGCCTCACCTCAGTCCCTGGAAAAATCATGGAGCAGGTCCTCAAGGAATCAATCCTGAAGCACTTGCATGAGAGGAAGGTGATCAGGAACAGCCAGCATGGATTCACCAAGGGAAGGTCATGCCTGACTAATCTAATCGCCTTTTATGATGAGATTACTGGTTCTGTGGATGAAGGGAAAGCAGTGGATGTATTGTTTCTTGACTTTAGCAAAGCTTTTGACACGGTCTCCCACAGTATTCTTGTCAGCAAGTTAAGGAAGTATGGGCTGGAAGAATGCACTATAAGGTGGGTAGAAAGCTGACTAGATTGTCGGGCTCAACGGGTAGTGATCAATGGCTCCATGTCTAGTTGGCAGTCGGTATCAAGTGGAGTGCCCCAAGGGTCGGTCCTGGGGCCGGTTTTTGTTCAATATCTTCATAAATGATCTGGAGGATGGTGTGGATTGCACTCTCAGCAAATTTGCGGATGATACTAAACTGGGAGGAGTGGTAGATATGCTGGAGGGGAGGGATAGGATACAGAAGGACCTAGACAAATTGGAGGATTGGGCCAAAAGAAATCTGATGAGGTTCAATAAGGATAAGTGCAGGGTCCTGCACTTAGGATGGAAGAATCCAATGCACCGCTACAGACTAGGGACCGAATGGCTAGGCAGCAGTTCTGCGGAAAAGGACCTAGGGGTGACAGTGGATGAGAAGCTGGATATGATTCAGCAGTGTGCCCTTGTTGCCAAGAAGGCCAATGGCATTTTGGGATGTATAAGTAGGGGCATAGCGAGCAGATCGAGGGACGTGATCGTTCCCCTCTATTCCACATTGGTGAGGCCTCATCTGGAGTACTGTGTCCAGTTTTGGGCCCCACACTACAAGAAGGATGTGGATAAATTGGAGAGAGTCCAGCGAAGGGCAACAAAAATGATTAGGGATCTAGAACACATGACTTATGAGGAGAGGCTGAGGGAGCTGGGATTGTTTAGCCTGCAGAAGAGAAGAATGAGGGGGGATTTGATAGCTGCTTTCAACTACCTGAAAGGGGGTTCCAAAGAGGATGGCTCTAGACTGTTCTCAATGGTAGCAGATGACAGAACGAGGAGTAATGGTCTCAAGTTGCAGTGGGGGAGGTTTAGATTGGATATTAGGAAAAACTTTTTCACTAAGAGGGTGGTGAAACACTGGAATGCGTTACCTAGGGAGGTGGTAGAATCTCCTTCCTTAGAGGTTTTTAAGGTCAGGCTTGACAAAGCCCTGGCTGGGATGATTTAACTGGGAATTGGTCCTGCTTCGAGCAGGGGGTTGAACTAGATGACCTTCAGGGGTCCCTTCCAACCCTGATATTCTATGATCCTATGATTCTATGATTCTATGACCTCACAAAGTTAGGAAGGGCCACATCGCCAGTGCCAACACTGCTCCTTTCTCCTCCACTTGCACCTGTATCCAGACAGACCACCTAACAATGGATGCCTCTACCCAGATCTTGATGTGGATTTGCAGATACTGTGGCCTGCATTTCCCACTCTCAGAAAGCCAAGCTGGGGGAGCCATCCAGTGTGAAAGGTGCCTGCAGGTGGAAATTCTCAGGAATCAGGTGGGAGAGCTACAGGAAGAGGTGGCTAGGTTGAGGAGCATCCATGTCCATGGGGAATTCATTGACAGTATTCACATGGAGACATCCAAGGCTGAGGAAGCTATCCAGCTACAGAGGATTGCTGTCACACCACTGGGGGAGGAGAATATGGCTCTGTCACGGGGAGGACACTGGCAGATGGATACTTCTGGCAGCAGACAGTACCCCACCCCTACTCCCAAACAATATTCCCTCTAATTTTTGACAGGCCATGTAAGCAAAAAATTTCTTCTGTGCAAATTGTTGTGCTTCTGTGCAAACGTTTGTGCGCGTGGTGTTTCTCTGTGTGCGCAGAGATTAGGATCTGTGTGTGCGCGCACAGCTTAGAGGGAGCAGTGCTCCCAACCCATACACCATGGTGATGGAATATGCTGCTCTGGCAAAGAGCGATGAGGAATCACCCACAGAGGAGGAGGAGAACCCATGTATCCCTAAGGCTGGGAGGATCACAGCCACCACTCCTAGGAGAAAACATAGGGTAGTGGTGGTTGGTGACTTTCCTCTGAGGGGGACAAAGGCACCCATCTTTCGCCCTGACATGGCATCCCAGGAGTTACTGCTGCCTGCCAGGGGCCCGTATCTGAGATGTTACAGGGGGATTGTTGAGGATCATCTGGCCCTCTGACTACTACCCCATGCTACTCATCCATGTGAGCACTAATGATATTGCGAGGTATGACCCCCAGTAGATCAGAAGTGACTACAGTGCTCTGGGAGTACGGGTGAAGGATTTGGGAGCACAGGTGGTGTTCTCTTCAATCCTTCCGGTCAAGGGTAGGGACCAAGCTGAGATAGATGCATCCTGGAGGTCAATGCCTGGTTGTGAGGATGGTGTTGCCAGGAGGGCTTCGGCTCCCTTGACCATGGGATGCTGTTCCAGAAGAAGGACTGTGAAGCAGAGATGTGGTACACCTATCGAGGAAGGGGAAGAGCATATTTAGATACAAACTGGCTAACCTAGTGAGGAGGGCTTTAAACGAGGTTTGAAGGAGGTAGGTGAACAAAGCCCTCAGGTAAGTCAAGAACATGGATACCTGGGATAAGGTTTGGGATTTGGGGAGAGCATGAGCTGTTATAGCAGGGATAAAGGAGAAACAAGACAGATTGGGGTGGGGGGATCAAATCAGTATCTTAGATGTCTGTATACTAGTGCAAGAAGTATGAGGAATAAGCAGGAAGTACTGAAATGCTAGTAAATAAACACAACTATGACATAATTGGCATCACAGTTGGCATCTGGTTGGATAATACACATGACTGGAATATTAGTATAGAAGAGTACAGCTTGGTCAGGAAGGACCAGTGGGGAAAAAAGGGAGGAGGTGTTGCCTTATATATTAAAAATGTGTACAGTTGGACTGTGGTTGAGATGGAAATAGGAGACAGACTTGTTGAAAGTCTCTGGGTAAGTATAAAAGGGGTAAAAAATAAGGGAGATGTCATAGTAGGGGCCTACTACAGACCACCTAACCAGGAATAAGAGGTGGAAGAGGCTTTTTTTTAAACAGCTAACAAAATCATCCAAAGCACAGGACTTGGTGGTGATGGGAGACTTCAACTACCCAGACATCTGTTGGGAAAATAACACAGCAGGGTACAGATTTAGGATCTCTATCAAGCATTCTTAAAACTACAATACCCACCTGGTGAAGTGAAGAAACTGATTGACAGAGCCAGAAGGGTACCAAGAAGTCACCTACTACAAGACAGGCTCAACAAAGAAAGTAACACTAGCCATCACCTATAGCCCCCAACTAAAACCTCTCCAGCGCATCATCAAGGATCTACAACCTATCCTGAAGGACGATCCCTCACTCTCACAGACCCTGGGAGACAGGCCAGTCCTCGCTTGCAGACAACCCCCCATCCTGAAGCAAATACTCACCAGCAACTACACACCACACAACAAAAACACCAACCCAGGAACCAAAACAACAAAGCCCGGTGCCAACTCTGACCACATGTCTATTCAAGGGACACCATCATAGGACCTAACCACATCAGTCACACCATCAGGGGCTCATTCACCTGCACATCTACCAATGTGATATATGCCATCATGTGCCAGCAATGCTCCTCTGCTATGTACATTGGCCAAATCGGACAGTCTCTATGCAAAACAATAAATGGACACAAATCTGACATGAGGAATCATAACATTCAAAAGCCAGTAGGAGAGCACTTCAGTCTCACTGGTCACTCAATAACAGACCTAAAAGTGGCAATTCTTGAACAAAAAAACTTAAGAAACAGACTCCAACGTGAAACTTCAGAACTGGAATTAATTTGCAAACTGGACACCATCAGATTAGGCCTGTATAAAGACTGGGAGTGGTTGTGTCATAACAAAACCTAAACCTAATTTTCTAAATACTAATTTCCCCCTACTGTTACTCACACCTTCTCGTCAACTGTCTGAAATGGGCCACTCTCATTACCACTTTAAATGTTATTTTTCCTGCCTTGATATCCTGCTGTTAAGTGAATTGTCTCGTTAGACTGACCTCACACTTGGTAAGGCAACTCCCATCCTTTCATGTATTTATACCCGCTCCTGTATTTTCCACTCCATGCATCTGATGAAGTGTGTTCTAGCCCATGAAAGCTTATGCCCAGATAAATTTGTTTGTGTCTAAGGTGTCATTGTTTTTGTTGATACAAACTAACAGGGCTACCACTCTGAAACCTATCATCTGGTGGCTACTTTTCTGGGAAAACATTCAGATGGTTGAATCTTGTTTTGTACTATTAACCACAGAAATGAAAGCAAAGTGGGACCAGGAATTAATGCTACATATAACATATGGAAAATTGGGTACTGTCTGGTCTAATGTCAGTTACACCTGTAGTTCATTACTTACCGGTTCTTCCTAAATAGTTATTAGTGGATTCAAATAAGGCAGATCCAACAGTGGAATAAAAAATTGGATATATTCTTAGTAGAGAGAGCCTGCTAATTAATTTTATATGGTATCTTCCTCATCTGTTCTAAAATTTAAAAGGTTGGAATGCGGCTTTGAAATACACAAACCTTTCTGCTGGAGTCCTGTTTCTTGCCCCAACAGCTAAATTCTGTATTCTTGGCCTTGTTAATCCATCATATTTCTTTTTTTTTTCTGAAATGGATTATCTACACCTTTGACAATTGCTAAAAGAGAGACAGTTTATGGTCAGCCCTTGTGTGTGTTCTGTGGGTGTGATATTTGTTTAGTGAATAATAGTTGGTGAGTCATCTAAAACATGTATAAGATCACACCCACAGGAAGGCTAGATATGATGTGATATAAGAATTTTGTTGGCACTCTGAGGAATGACTCCCCACATTGACAATTTATTTGCTGTGCTTTTGCACTTATGAATAATACAGCTATCTCAGCCTTGTGTCATTTTTAGATCATACCAAATAGCAGAACATTATTCTATCAAAATCAGTTTTGTTCTTTATATGTTTTCACTATACAAACATTTAATAAAGAGAACTTGAAACAACAAAAATAAATCTTTTCAATACAGTTTCAAGTTAAAAAGCATCACTTATGTGTCTAATTTGTAGGAAATAAAAAAGTGGTTTTCAATAAGTTATGTAACACCTTTTGAAGCAATGCTCTTGAAATACCACATTAAGCCCCTAGGGGACTTGCCTCATCAATGGTGACAGAGGTTTAGGCTTCCATTTCCCAGATTATCTAGGGTCCAGTGCAGAGATAGAACTGGCTAGCAACACTAACAGAACTAATAATAGACCAGAGAACAAAAGTTTGGTTTTACTTTCAGTTTTGGCTGTGTTTTGGAGTGGAACAGGGAGAGAAGCAACAGGGAGGGTCCTTCTACCCTCCACATTTTTACTCAAGGGAAGACTTTGAGCCTTTTGGAATTTCTGGGATATTGAACAGTGTCATTTCAGCAGAGACCAGAAACCCATGAGGCTGAGGAGAGAGTCAAGGTGAAGAGCCAGCCCAACTGCACATTGGAATCCAGACCAGAGAGCCATGAGGATGATCTTACTATTCTTGATGTCAATACTTTAGAAGAACACCCTTGTTTAATTATTTTGATACTGTGTTTTAAACTAGCCATCAATTTCAGTGCTGCACCATTTATTGAATACTGAGCCTAAACTCACTATTTTCCTAGGCGATGCAGGGAGGGTCATTTGTACTGTAACTGTTGGAAGGGGCAGAGTTTATGTATTATTAATTTTGTCTTTCATTATCCTTATCTCTGTTTGCATTGTCCCCTATCACAAGTTCCCCATACCTAATAAAGCCTCGATTACTGTTCTGTTACTCTGGGAATTGTGATAGCTATTTTATTATTTGTGCTCTGACACTTCTCTTTATGAGATTTTGTGTTAAATATTTTCTCAAGGGACAAGCCCTCTGTGTTTTCTGCACTAGGAAGGGTTTCCTTGGGTTGTGGCACCTGGCACCCTTATAAATGAACCCTTAATGCTGAGGAGAAAGGGAGAAGGCTATAGCTGTGCCCCAGGGCTAGGTTACAGTTATATACATTTTAGTATACACGTCTTAAATGTAGGTGCCTGCTTGTATTGAATACTCACTTGCATGTTTAAATGCATGGCCACGACCTCAGGCCTCCACACTAATTTTAGTGTTCCCAGTTAGGTGTGCAATACTTATTTTGGTCCTGAATATCATTTGGTGGTTAAGTTAAAGATCATGTAAGGGGAATTAGAGTTAAGGGGCTTATTTTTCATTCCATTACCTGGATTTCAATTGAGAAAACTCATATAACCAAATGAAGAACTAAGCCTAAGGTTTACAGTAAATATTTCATGTTTCTTGTACTGAACATAAACAATCACTGGAGGCTTTTTAACAGCCTAAATGGCCTAAATGTTGTCAGTTACCACATGTAGACTTTAAACACTTAAATTGTCATCCTGAGGCTTTGCATATTGATTTTCATTGCAGCTAAATCCTTACAGGGGGAAAAAAATCATTGAACCTCAAATAAAATTGTTTCAGCCTTAGATTACCATAGCTTGTGAGTAGGGAATTCAGTCCACTTTAACACTGTAGTGCTACTTAACCTGAAAACCCAAATAAAAACATGGATAGATAATCTCAAACAGGTTCTGTGTCATGTCATGCATAATGAATATTTTCCTAAATCTTCCAGATAATATACCTGGGCTCATTATTTCCAAGACATCCTGTCAGGCTTTAGGGCAGTGGACATTATCTGGGGTAATTGTGTTTATCATTATTTTAAATGTACATTTAAAAAAATACATATGGCATTTAGACAAAAACACTGCTGAATGAGCTTAAACACCAGGTTAATTAAAGCTGCTGAGCACTTGCGGGTCCCATTGATGGCAAATTGTACAGTGGATACCAATACTTCTGCATATCAGGTTTGTAGTTTCCACTTCCAGTGGTTCATGTGTGCGTGTGTGTCATGTTCATATGTCTCCTTCTACCTAGGCAGGAGGGAGAAATCTATGGCTCTCTGAAATCATAGGTCCACATATCTTTTCATAATATAAAATTCTTGTTGAAGTGTGTCTCTGAGAAGAAAGGTTTCAGAGGATAGCCGTGTTAGCCCACGAAAGCTTATGCCCAAATACACTTGTTAGTCTCTAAGGTGCTACAAGGACTCCTTGTTGTTTTCCCTGATACAGACTATCACCCACTTCATTAGATGTATGGAGTGAAAAATACAGGTAGGCAGGTATAAATATACAGCATATGAAAAGATGGGAGTTGCCTTACCAAGTGGGGGGGTCAGTGCTACAAGGCCAATTCAATCAGAGTGGATGTTGCCCATTCCCAACAGTTGACAAGAAGGGGTGAGTATCAACAGAGGAAAAAATACTTTTTGTAGTGACCCAGCCACTCCCAGTCTTTATTCAGGCCTAATTTGATAGTGTCACGTTTGCAAATTAATTCCAGTTCTGCAGTTTCTCATTAACGTCTGTTTTTGAAGTTTTTTTATTGAAGAATGGCCACTTTTAAGTCTGTTACTGAGTGTTCAGGAAGACTGAAGTGCTCTCCTACTGATTTTTGCAAAGAAACTGTCCAGTCTGGGCAATGTACATGGCAGAGGGGCATTGCTGACACATGATAGCATATATTACGTTGGTAGATGTGCAGGTGAACGAGCCCCTGATGGTGTGGCTGATGTGGTAGTCTCTACGCAAAAGAATAAATGGACGCAAATCAGACATCAAGAATTATAACATTCAAAAACCAGTCAGGAAGGAGGGGGGGTTGGATGGGGCAGTGAGAGGCAGTCAGGGGCAGGGGTTCTGGGGGCAGTCAGGAGACAGAGAGAAGGGTGGTTGGGTGGGGCAGGAGGCCCGGGGGGGTGGAGGGGACAGTCAGGAAGGAGAGGTGGGGTTGGATGGGGCGGTGGGAGGCAGTCAGGGGCAGGGGTTCTGGGGGCGGTCAGGGAGCAGGGGGGTGGATGGAGCAGGGATCCTGGGGGGCAGTCAGGAAGGAGAGAAGGGGTTGGATGGGGTGGTGGGAGGCAGTGGTGGGGGGCAGTTGGGGCGGTGGGTCTGGGGGCAGTCAGGGAGGAGAGGGGAGGTTGAATGGGACAGCAGGGGCAGTTGGGAGGATGGGGGTGGTCAGGGGACAGAGAGCAGGGGGGTGAATGAGGCAGGGTTCCCGGGGAGCTGTCGGGGGCGAGAAGCAGAGGGGGTCAGATGGGGGCGGGGGCTGGGCCACACCTGGCTGTTTGGGGAGGTACAGCTTCCCCTAACCGGCCTTCCATACAATTTTTGAAACCTGATGCACCCCTCAGGCCAAAAACTTTGCCCGCCCCTGATCTATGTCAAGTTGTCCCGTCAACATAGGTAATTCACCTTCCTAAGAGGTGGTATCTAAGTCAATGGAAGAATTCTTCAGTCAACTCACACTGTCTGCACTGAGGGTTAGGCCTGTTTACTATGCCTCTAAGGGACATGGATTTTTCATATCCCCGAGTGACATATGTAAATTGACTTAATATTCTAATGTAGACCAGGCCTCCATGTAGATGCTACAGCAATGGGGGGGACGAGGGTTTCTCCTGTTATTTAAGTAGTACGGTTCCCCAAGGGGCGGGGGCAGGGGGGTTATAAATTGGCTTGACATCTCTGAGAGGTGTGGATTTTACATACTTCTGAGTGTCATAGCAATGTTGATATAACATTTCAGTGTAGACCAGCTCTGAGTCTTTCCATGTTGTCCTTCGTGTATTCGTTTCAATATTTTCCTCCTCCTCCCAGTGGGAAGTACTATTATTGAATGTTTCATGAGTACTCTCAATCTCAGAAAGTTTATGTTTATTATGGGAATACAGAATGGGGGAATACAAATGGTTTTTATCTATTACTTGTAGTGTATATTATTGCTTGTGGTGTTTTCTGACTACCTGTTTTTCTTCTAGATACTCCCATATTTATGGTAATAAAGAACATTATACTTTTATCACATTCACTTGCACTGTTACAATTTGTTCCAGAACATCTGGTTTTGTGTCACCAGGCAAAACATGTATGTTTGACAACATCTTTGTAATTATTGCATGTCTTATTTTTGTGCTTTCAAAAGTAATGGCTGCATCCTTTTCTAGTGCTTTATCAAAATATTTTCTTTCTCTTGCAGTCACATCAGTGGCTTATGGTGAGCTTCAGCTTTGAAGCAACAGCTGTGCACAAAAAGTATACTTTGTACAACCATATACAAAACCTATCAATAAGCCTCCCAGGTCCACAGTGAGGCCACAGAATTGGGTTACTGCTCTAAAAATAGCTGTGTAGACAGTGATTTGAACCTGTGACTGAGGATCTGAAGCCTAGGAAAGAGGGTGGGCTTCCGAGCCTGAGCTTCAACTTCAAAGCTCTGTCTACTCAGCTATTTTTAGAGCACTAGTGTGAGCCTCACTAGCCTGAGCCTGTCAACCAAGTCTGGAAGACTCACTGCTGTGGGTTATGTAGCTATACCCCTACATTGTAGGTGAGTGCCCTAACCACCAGACAATTGTGTGTTCTATAGTCTCTCTCTCTCACTCTCTCTCTCTCTCTCAGTAGAAATGTCATTTTAGACATGAAAAAAAAAAATCCCAACTAAACTTTTGTGGAAACTGGTACATTTCCATAAAAATTTTGCTTTCAACCATTTGCAATTTTTTCCTTTAAAAAAAAATCCCACCAGCTCTACTCCACAGCAATTCAATTTCAAACCGTGAAGACTCTGTGGAGAGCAAGCTCTCTTCCAATGGGCCAAGAGTTGCAATTGTGGCACTGTTGTTAAATCCCTGAACTTTCTTTTAGTCTCTGACATCCATATCCATTCTAGATTTTTGTGAAGGAGATTTCTTCGGGTTGTTAAGTGAACTGCATGTAATTGGCTGTGAACTCGCTGACATTAACTATGCCTTTCCATTTCTGAATTCCTTTTTACATTCTGTTCTCTGGATGTTCAGTATCACTTGAACCTTGGAAGCAACAGACAGTAATCAATTTCTCTCCTAAGTGGGAGATTTCAGTTGTTTAAAATTGACACTTGGCCTTGTTCTGCTGAAGACTGTATCTTCTTGCAATTTCCAGTACTTTCTGCAATCATTCCTCTTGCTCAATAGAGGGGCTGCCCCAGACTAGTATGTCAATATACACTTTCACTATTACAAAACATTTTAGTAGCTGGGACATTGTGTGTTGAGAATACTTCTCGTGTTTTAGGGATCCTGAAGGACAATCTCAGGAAGCATTATCTGCTAAATGGTGTCTTGAAAGTGCAAATTTTGGAACTTTCTGTATGCCAAAAACCTACCAGTATATCAAATTTGCTGAAAACAATGGCTCTTTGCAGCTTAGCAAGCATTTTGTTCCTCATAAGCAAGTGGCCATCCTTCCTTTTAGTGTTCTTAGTCAGCTCTGTGACCCTAACAGCATCCCAGTGCAAGATGCCAAGGGACTCACTGCTATCTGGTAGTGAGTTTCAGTTGCCCTGACCATTTCAGGATACACAAACTCACTAATGTCATAACCTGCATCTAAAAGGTGTCATGTAAGACATTAATAGAAAGCTAATAACATACTGATCATTAATATTATTGTCTGGTGCATATACTTAGGACAAACTGAGAAGTACAGACATATTGGGTACCATGTTCTTGAAACTTCAGGCAGGGCTGAAGTTGCCCCACATTAGACAAAGGAATGTGGTTCTGCCACCTTTAGGTATTTCCAAGGTACATTAAGAGACAATGGGAATGCATTTACATAAAAGATAAAGAGACCCATCAAGGAAACAAGGGCAGGGGATGACCATTCAGCATCATGGTAGAGGAAGGAGATTGCAGGAATAGATCAATTTGCATTTCAGCAAACACCAACAGGAGAAGAAGCCACCATGGAACTTCCTTCACCAGGATACTCCATGACTCCATCTTCTCAAAGAACTTCTTCAATGAACATTAGTTTGGGAGGTAACCTTCAGAAGAATCCATTTCAAAGATTCACTGGACTATAAAAGAGAGGGGCAAAGGACCCGAAGTTATCTTTCACCTAAGGAGACAAAGGAACTTAACACTTTGGATTTTGTGGGAGATCCCGACCAAAGGGATGTTTTGTTAAGTCTTAGTCTCTAGAAAGCATCTTTCACTTTTTATTTGCTTGTAACCATTGCAAACTCTATCCTTTATACTTGAGCTGATGTAAAATCCTATCTACTTTTGATAATAAACTTATTTTGCTTTAATCTAAACCAATCTAAACTAATCCAGTGCCGTGTTTGAATTAAAATGATAACTTTACTTAAAGTGATAAGCTGATCATTTTGACTCTATAGAAGAACAAAGAAATTGTATTATTCATCTGAACAGTCCAGAAAAGGACTGGACTTTACAGAGCACATGGTTTTGGAGAAATAAGGGACTGGGGGATCTTGCCAGGTGTAACTAAGACTGGTGGAGGTCAGAGTGTGGCTGTGGCATAACAAGCAGGCTGCTGGAGTCAGAGTTTCTGGCATAGAACTCCTTATGAAACAGATACTCAGTGCATGCTTATATTTTGGCTAAGAGCATCCAGACAAAGGAGCCAAAGCAGCTCCCAGGGTTACAAGGAAGGTGATGACATCACCCCTCACTTTTCCGGATTGCACCCCAGAATGTGAAATTGGAGTAACTGAACAAGGATTTGTACACATCTCACTATTTTAACTGAGGTTTACACTTTAAACACCAGGGAAATAGTTTTAAGTGATTATCCATTGTAAAGGCTCAGAACAGTCAAAAGAAAGGTTACAGTTTTATTGTTTTCTGTTTGTCTATTTTAGGTAATGGAAATAGAACAAAAGTAAGGCATATACATAAGCATCAGTAAAGCAACAAAAAAGTTAGATCTATCTAGGTTGCAGAATGATGTAATAGAAGAGGAATTTAATCACCAAAAATGATGAGCAGAAAGACAAAGAACATAAATACCATGGATGGGAAGCAAGCCAGAGAGTTAAAGAACAAGAAGAATGACACCATCAGGCCTTGGAAGCTGAAAGGGAGAAAGAGGAGAATGAGGCTACTGCACACCAATGTGAAAGAGAACGAAACCCAGTGAAATGAGAAGGAAAGGCTGCATGTCCAAAGTATTATCCCACAGTCCCCAGATACTTCCTCCATCTGAGGAATGATCAGCTGGGGCAAGCTGTGCCCTGCATAAAAAGAAATAGACTGTACTGAAGAATACTCCACTTATTTTGAGAGGTTATTTGAGATGCATAAAGTTCCAAAGGACAAGAAAGTCCCAACTTTGATTAGTAAGCTTGGGGAAAGCATTGAATGCATTTCATGAAATGCCAGTAGAAGAGGCTTTGAAATATGTTGAGTTTAAAAGGACTGTATTGCAAAGGTTACAAATTACCCCTGAAATGTATAAAATGAAATTTAGAGATTTCAAAATACATGACAAAATAAGTCAGAGAGAAAATGTGCATAAATTGTGTGATATGATGAAAAAATGGGGCAAGTGGAAGGGGCAGAGAATTGTGAACAGTTGTTTGATCTTTTTGCTCAAGGACAATCCCTGAGCTATGTTCTGAACAAATCAGACAAGCTATCATGGATAAACCCCTAGATTCAGTCCAAAAAGCTGCAGACCTTGCTGATTCATACATGCAAAGTAAAGCACCCTGTGACTGCAAGCCACAGAGGGAAAGGCAGACACCCAGTGTCAAGTGTGTGGGTGGAGGGTTCTTGTTTTGTCCCTGGGAAAAGAGAGGGTGATTCCAGCCTCTGCCTAAAATAATGGAGTAGGTGACTGTCAGGGCCAGACCAACAATCCTGGGATCTTCCTGTCTCCCTACTATTAAAGTCACTTCAGTTCTGGGTAGGCCCTTGCGTCTACATGCACACACAGTAACCTGATGGTTCCCTGAGATGGCCCTGGGTTAGGAACCACGACATTTCGTACAAGGGTCTAGATACATCCTGAATTTACAATCCCCATCAATTTTCTCCCATTTACCTGCACTGGGATTGTCCGTGTCAGTTTTGCTGGGTTGCCTTGGTGTGCTCATGTCCCGGAGTCCAGATCTTCCCCAAAGTGCATTCCATGTAGGGATGCACTCTGGACCAGTGCCCAAAATGGTCACACATGAAACACTGATCCTGATCTTGGGTGGTGTGGTGGTTCCCTGTCTGGGCACTTTTGGTCCCCGTAGGGCCCCTGCGGGGTGGGGAGGGCTGTCGTCACAGGAAACCTAGCATCTAGGTAATTCTCACGGGGCTGGATGGCGTCCGTCATGGTTTCGGGATGGTGCCACAATACCACTCTCTTCCCCCAACTGACAAGATCTGGACAAACTCCTCTAGTAGGACCAGCTCAGTGACCTGTTTTCCTGTCTTCACTTCTGGCTTGAGCCTCCTCCAGCATGAGTCTCACAGCTTCTGGGCGACTAGATGGGGTTTGGCTCCCGGCGAGTACCACTCCCCCTGGAAGCATTGGCAGAGCAACTCCTGTGACATGTCTAGGGCATCAAGAATCATGGCCTTAACTCGGGCATATTCCTGAGCAGTGGCAGGGTCTAAAGTGTGACATGTGGTCTGTGCTAACCTGGTTAAATATGGGGCCAGCACTGCAGCCCATTGGCCTCGGGGTTACTGTGGCCACCTTTTCAAAAGTTTCCAGGAAAGCCTCAGGGTCATCATCAGGCCCCATCTTGGTGAGCCTGATGGAGGTGGAATTAGTTGACTCTGCTGGAGCACTGGGTCATAATATTGCTATTGTTGCTGCTGTTGCTGGGCCGCCAATTTGTGGATTAACTGCTGCTGCTGCATGGACATCAGCTGCAGCAATTGCTGCTGTTGCTATTGCTGCTGCAGCCGTCCATTTTACCAGCTGTTCCATCTCCATTCAAGGGTGTTGATATTTTTTTTACTTCCCTCTGGAAGGGTGTCTGCCTGCATTCTCCACCACTTGTGATAGGGTCTGCTGTGGCTGGGTGGCCTAGAGGCTAGACAGCTGGTCTTTCAGTCTGCAAAGCCAGAGAGGACAGTAAGGGGGACCTGGACCCTCCCTCTCTACCAGGTCCCTGTGTAGATCAACTCCTGTACAAGGGAGATGGATCTCCCTCCCGGTGGAGAGTCAAGATGCACTTCCCTGGGCTGCTTCCTACAAGTCTCTTGAGTTTGGGGCATGGCCACAATAGTCCAGTTGCCCCAAGTGCTGGGGCTTATTTCCATCTTTCCCTTGGCAAGGAAGCCCTTACTTGCATCAAGTGGCAGTGCGGGCTGGAAGGTTGCTGATCCATTCCTTCAGGTAGACAGAGAGCTCTGCCTCCTCGCCAGTCAGCCCCCAACTGAGCTAGTCTCCCTTTTTCTCTCCCCTCCAGGCCTGTCATTGGCTTCAGGTATAGCGGGTCAGGGCTAGCTGAACCCAAAGGTTTGGTTTTTTACCTCCGCTATGCTGGATGGCAATTTCTCTGCTCCCTCACAGTTAGCTTTGTTCTAGTCCTCTGGAATTTTGCCAGTATTCCAAGAGTTATTGAAATTCAGGATTAACTGCTAGTGAATTCCTCAACCAGTTCTTTTAAAAATCTTAGATGCGAGTTTTCTAAACCTGCTAAATTTAAAAGAAAATCTAACTTTAGTAGCTGCTATTTATATATTTAGACATGTGATATTGACAATTTGTGCTTTAAGTGTTATCAAGCTTTACCTTTTTGAATCTCAGTATCTATTATCATTAAATAATTTTGTCTGACTGTTATTTTCTGGCCTGCCTCCATAAATTCCCACATACATGAAAACTTAAATAGAAAATAATGCTTAAAACCCATAATTTTGCGCAACTGTGAACATTTAAATCTATTAAAATGCTTAAAATAAACCTGGATATTATCTGTTGCAATGATATAAATAACCCATCAAATTCTGCCAAGTCTAGTTATATGAGACCTAAATCTGCAATCTCCTTCAACCTAATACACACTCTTGACTGTTTAAACACTGGGATTTATTATTTTTTTTTTGACAAAGAAGCATTGCATCTGTGAAGATGGTTAATACAATATCATCATAATTGACAAAGTTGGGTTCTTGATGTGGGAAAAATATTTTTACTTTTTCCCAATTATTTGGAAAAGTGTCAGTCTTAAGTGAAAATAAAATTTCTGAAGGAAAACACAGATGGTGAAACTCTGAACTTCTTTTATTGTATTCTCAGACACTAACTCATTTGTCTAAAAATGTTTGGTATGCAACAAGTAGCCCAGTCTGACTGTCATATGCACTTCATGCTGCTGTCAGCCTCTCCACAAGGAACACTCAGTCCCAAAGAGGACTTCCTAATAAGCTAATTGGATTGGGATTTTTCTTCATTGCAAAAGTAGGTATTTTTAAACATCTTCATGTTTTCTGACCTGAACTGTTGTTACCATCTTGCAGTGCTCAAAATGTGTGTACTTCTAAGAACTTTAAAACAAGCATCTTGATCTGCAGCAAAAAGGGAAAAATCCTGCTCTGTGGTCTGCACCACAACTCTAGACTGTGATGTTTTATTCTCCCTTCATGCAAAGTGTATTATGTCTATGGAAATTGTGTGTATGATGAAGAGAGCACAAAGCCTAATTCAAGATCTGCCCTGTGGACCTGAAGAGGAGAATTTTGCCCACAGACTTTTATGTTCAAAAATAGTCCCCTGTCCTCCCCCTTGGAACTACTCCTATTGCCAGTAGAACTGTATTGGATACACCTGTTCTTATGGCCAGAGGACTTGCCAGAAGTCCTTCAATTTTTCTTTTACATGAGTCATGATGGGACGACATGAGTGTGACTTCAGATGCCTCCATATCCTGTGGATGGAGCTCACTCACCCTGCAGCCTTCCCAGCCTCAAATAGCACAATTCCTTATGGGAAATTAATGCACAGTTTAATAAGGATTAAATCAATAGGGTTCTATTATTATATTTATTTTTATTTCTGTTCATGTAGAATCTCTGAGCAGATTTCAGGGCCTCATTTGTGCTAGGCACTGTATACACACCATAAAAAGATAGTCCCTTCCCCCAAAGCATCTATTCTTTAGATATCACTCTAAAATATGACAGAATTTATTAGAGAAAAATATCCTATTGATTTTTGAGTCATCCAATATAAATTTCTTAGATTTTAATACCAGAAGGCATCACTACGATCACCTAATTTGAGCACTGCAGCCCTCGAGTTGTGCTGAAACACTCTGAATCGCATTCTGCCATTTCTTTGGGGAGCTGGAACAATGTTCTGGTACTTCTGATTACCGAGCTGCCATATGTCCATCCAGAGCAGGTCTGGAGGATTCCATGGGGCCTCCTAAGGAACAATGGGACCCTGTGGTTCTGGATGCCCACTCTGAAAGGAGAGATGGCAGTTAGGTAACCTGAGCAGCCCCGGAAGAAGAGAGAGCTCGGTAACCTTGGCTATTCCAAAGCAGGTCTGGAAGCAGAAGATGGGGAGGAGGCAGTGGGAGGAGGTGGTGCCCTGCCTCATGGTACGTGTGCTAGTATCAACATGGAAGCTGGTCAGTCCAAGCCCCAGCAGCAAAGCATCGTCTTAATCTTCTCTCCTCCTCACCCCCCTTCTCTCCAGTCAGCTCCCCATCACACTTCCTCCCTTCCTCAGCCCTTCAGCCACCACACTCCTTCCCCAAACAATTGCACATCCCACTGTATCCCATAAATAGACAGTACCCCAGACATATCACTAGATCTCCTAAACAACGTCGCCTCCCCCAAATCTCCTTCTCTCAGGCACACACTCATGACATCCCCTAAACAGATACCCCTCACACTCGTTTCCTAGGACACATCCCCATAATAGATATCCCCAATAGTCCCTTCCCCAGGGACCCACCCACTATTTCCCCCTTGTCCAGATGCTCATCCCAAACAATTTCTGCCATCACCATTATATCTTCACTTCACTCCGCCTACCACAATCCTCAAACATGGTCTCACCCATTCACAACCCCCACTGACACAGCCAGCCACAACCTTCCCTCCCCACACACACTCTACCTTCCTGCACATACACACTCTGTCCACCGTCTTTAATTAGACACACACTCCACTCCCCTATTCAGACACATACCCAGTCACAGAACCCTATCCCTAAGCATGCACAGGCAATTGATGTTTTGTTTCTGTGGGTAAGGAAGATGTTATGAGTGATAAAAAGTGCACAGGGAATTTGTCATGTTTTATTGTGTTGCTTACAAGAAACAGAAAAGTTATATTGAAAGGTAAGTTTGATATTTTTATATGGTATCTGGGTAGTCCTGGAAGAAACTTTTTTTTTTTAAACTTTGTTAGTCTTGTTGTCAACATTGTTCTTTCGGGCACATTTTTTTTTTAAGGACTTGACCACTGGAGCATGAAACTCCACCAGTTGTTCCTGCATTTTCTGGCTAAAAGGGCATATGATCCCTACGATGAAAGTTCAGAAAGATGTCCAGCCTTGATTTATAGATTTCAGGTGACTCATAGTAAGTTATGCCAGTGGTTAATTACTCTCACTTGTAAAAATGAATTCCTTATTTCTAGTTTGAAACTATCTAGCTTCAACTTCAGGACTGTATTTAGTTAATGCCTGATCACTGACTTCTGCAGGAGGGTTAAAAACACCTACTGAAAGGTTGTGATTTTGTATTACATTGTTTAGGACTTGTCCAAAAAGGAAAATATTGAGATGACAGAACATGAAGGCACTTTCACTGTAAGAGAGGGTTTCTATTGAATTAGGCATCCAGCAAAATGGCATCCAACACACTTCTTAAATTATTTAACTGCAAGTTAATAACATTCCTTTAAAAAAAAAAGACTTATGTTCATCTCTCCAGGAGGCTTACTTTGTTTTTAATTTGACTGTCCAGAAATTAAAAAGAACCAAGGCACCCTGCGGAGATGAATTAAACAGATTCTGTCACTGGTTTATGCCCCAGTCCAGCAAGGCAGTTAAACATGATTAAATGTTTTGCTGGATCAGGGTATACTAGACTACATGGAGCTTTGGGAGCTCTTCCAAGTTGGGTGGTGGGTTTGCCCTGAGGGAAGTTCTCCCTGTATGGGTAGGCATGTCATAAGGCACAGTGATGTTTTTTTGGTACACATCTTACGTGATGTACTTGGGAGCCATGGTGTCCACTATCAGAGGGGTGCGAATATAAAAATGAGTCTTGGGACTTTGCTTAGAATATTCAGGCACAGAAAGTTTTTCATTTTGAGAGAAATACCAGGCTATTCAAACAGGGAAAGCTCTGCATTGAGACAGAGCGACCAGAGAATGCAGAAATGGCTTAATGCTGAAAGCTACCAGAAGTGCCCTGAACTGAAGATCCATTCAAACTCTCAACGGTATAACTTTTGGGAATGCAGCACTTTGCAGATATTCAGCATTCCATAGGAAAGAGTCCAAAGTGCTCTGAAAACAAAACCACACAGAGATATATAATTTGGTCCAGATCTCTGAAGTGACTTAGGTTCCTAACTCCCACTTTAAGCACCTAAGTCCAGAATTTAGATACCACTGAGATCCTCAAAACACCTGCTCATCTTCCACATAACTCTGGAGGCACCTAAAATCCCTTGGTACCTAAATTTCTGCTATAGACGTTCCCTAGGCACTTAAGTTTCAGTCTCTCCACATGTATACAACACATCAGCCTAGACACCCGAGTGCCTATCTAAGCCCAGCAGGATCCTCAAGCCAGGTGAAGATAGGTGTTGCCCCACCCATCTTCCTGCAGGGCCCAATCTGATAGGTGTGCTTTAAGAACTCATAAATCCACACAAAACAGCCTGGGGAGTGGGGATAAAGGCGGGGGAGGGAGGGATGTGGGATCAGTATGACAAGGCAGTAATAGTGGTGGCCTCCCTTGTGCATTTTAGGCCAGTGGTTAGGGAACCTCACCTGGGATGGGGGAGAACCTGCTTCAATTTCCCCCACTCCCCTCTGGTGGATGAAAAGGGATTTGAACAGGGGTTCCCTACCCCTCAGGTGAGGGCCAGCCACTGGTCTATGTGATATTCTGATGTGGGTCCCTATCTCTATTGAAGTTGTTCCACTGTGAATAAATAATTAAATATGCATTGGCCCAGAATAGGAGAGAAAATGACTCTATAGTCCAGTGGATAGGTCAGACACCTGGGAGTTAAGAAACAGATGTTCAAATCCCTTCTCCACATTAGGCAGAAGTGGGAAAATGGAATGAGAGGTCTCCCACATCCCAGGTGAGTGCCCTAACCCATAAGCTAAAGTTCACAAGTGAGGTCCCTCTCCCCTCCCCCCAAGGCTGTTTGGTGTTCCCCAAGCACACATTTCAGATTGGGCCATTCAGGCAAGAGAGGTGGGGCAACACCTACCTTCCCTTGTTTGGGGGTCCTGCTGGGGTTTAAGCATAAGATAGGTGCTCAGGCCCCTTGATGGAGGTGTGTCTATAGGTCTATAAGCCTATAGGTGTGTCTTCCTTCTCCCCTTTCCCCACATGGCTGTCTTGTGTGAGATTAGGCCTGTGCTGCCACTGTTCTTGCCAGGCTTGCAATAGCTTAGGCATCTGAATCCTGGAGGCTTGCCAGCTTTGGATCCCAAATGGAGATAACTGCCTCCCTCCAGACTGCACTTAGGCAACCTAATTCTGTGAGAGGAATAGGGCTTAAGACACCCCTGTGCTTGGCATCTCCCATTAGCTAGTTTAGGCAGATCCCTGCCTAGCATGCTGACTGTTGTGGATCTCATTCTCAGGCACCCATCACTCCCCATGTATTGTATAGGGAATCAAAATGTTTAATTCAGGGTTTGTGGTTTTCTTTGTGTGGCTAGGTGCCTAAAATTTAGGTGATGTAATGCACAGAACTGCAACCTGTAAATCTCTTTGAGGATTTATGTCCACCTAAAAAGATCCCACCTAGACCCCACTTCTGTGCATCTTAAAGTTATCACATCAGCCTTTTAGCAAAGGTTAGAATCCCAATGACTGTTGCTTCATCTTTTGTTCACATAACAAAACATATTCTATTCTATGAAACATTGAAAATTACCTGTTATATTTTTATTCCCAATAATATAGCAGTGATTTCCGTAGACATATTTTTCCATTTGCTCTCTTTTCTTCTCCATGCTTACTGATCACAGTAACCTAATGAAAGGTCATACACATCCTATTTGTCAATAAACCTTCAGCTCTGACTCTTGTCAAGCTAGAAAACTGGCAGTTGTATTCTGTCTTGGATATGTGTACACAGACAGCACACACAAAATTTTGTGGTATTATGAATATTAAAAGCAGAGGCTTGCAGATGGCCTTATATTTCTTTCCCCTCATTACACTGACTGGGTAATCTATTTTAAGTACAAAATATCCAATAAGGATTTTTGTAGAAAACTGATATAAAAAAAGAGGTGAGCAATTTGCTTTTACGGGTAACATTATTATTTTAATATATGCATTTTGTTACATGTTTATAGACATTACTGAATTCCTTGAAGAGATCTAATAAAATGGAAGGGATTATTAATCCTTTCTCTGTTCACTCTATATTTTCAGACTTCACACTGATGAGTCATTGTTCAGTGTAATTGTTTTTTCCTCCCGTCCCTTTGGAGTAATCCTCATTGAAAATGGCTTATACCCATCCTTCAAGGGGGCTTGCTTTTGTTGTACAAGATGTCACCAGACACTATGGGCTAGATCCACAAAAAAATGTAGACACCTAACTGCCACTTTATGTACTTAAGTCCAAATTTAGATCCTTGAGACTCCTGCTAAGCTTCCATCTAACTGTTAAGGCACTTAAGTTTCCACTGATAAAGCCCCTTAGGTGACTAAACTTCTGCTGGTGTGCATGTGCAAAGGTGCCTAAGTCCTGCCAGTGCTGAACAACTTTGCACCTAAGCCCCAGTGGGTTTCTCAAACTAGATATTCCCCCACCTATCTTGGTTGTGTGACCTGATCTAGTAGGTATTCTCAGATGCCACCTATTGGATTGGGCCTTGCATAAAATACAGCCAAGGAAGTGGTGGTACTATCCCCCTGCTTTTATAACAAATAGACCAGTGGTTAGAGCACTCACCTGGGACACAGGTTCAAATCCACACTTTGGTTGATTTGGAGCAGAGACTTGAACTTAGGTCTTTCACCACCCATCGAAGGTGAGTGTTCTAACCACTGAGCTATAGAGTATGCTGGGGTTAGTGTCCTGTTGAAGCACTTCTACTTTGTGTGAAATACTTACATATTCACTGGGCTAACATCATTGTGAGACTGACTCTGTAGCCCCATGATTAGCTGGAGGGCATGGGTCAACATTCTTGTTGTGCTCCCCATCAGTACCCAGCCAGGCCAGGGAAGCTAATGATCTTACAGAGGACCAAATTCAGTGACAAATACTGGTCATGTGCCACCCGAGCCATGTTGCACATACACTAAGAAGAAGTGATTAGCTCTCTCCCCTGTGGGACCCATCTTCCCATCTCTGTTCCACTGGCATACAAGATTAAGGACTATTTCTGTTCAAATTCTATATCTGTGGGAATTTGAAATCTGTAAATACAAGTATATTAGGATAATGTATTACTTTTATCAGCTAGTTACTCATTTCTTCTACTAAAATAAATAACCCTCTTCTAAGGTTAGAAGATTGTTAACCTCTCTGGGTTGTGAAAAGTAGATTTACAGAAATGTATATTTAAAGATGTGTTATTAGAATGGAATTAAATTAAATGTTTATAGACATGTGGTCATCGTTTCTTGACCTACATGTTTAGCTGAGCTTGAAGAATAATTGTGGGAAGGGTGAGCAGGAATTCCGCTAATGTTCTTTTGTATCTAACAATGTGTCTCAATTGTCTGTGCCCCTTTTGTGTTTCATAAAATTTACTAGCATGAATTCTTTTGGAGAACAAATTAAGTTATATCTTCATCCTATGGGATTTCAGATAACTGATAATCAGAGAAGAGAAACAATAGCATTGTATGCTTAGCAATCAATCACAGCTAAGTGATTCAGCTTCCATTTTGAATTGCAAGCCATAGAATAAACAAAATCATCAGGAAAAAGCAAACAAAATCCTTTGTCAAACAACAAATGGATTTGAGAAAATGGTGATTAATTGTGGACAAACAGAAAAAGAGGAGAAACACAGAATACATTTTGTGTTATTTTCTTGTTTCTAATGATTAGATACCAATATTCAAACGATGTGTCACTGTTACACAGTTCATATCAAATTTTAATTTTCTAGAATGCTGGGATAGTTGATCTGATTTCTTGTTTTGGGCCTATATTTCTCTTTTCTTCATCTGCCATTCTACACTTTTTCTGACCCGTCAGTATTAGTCAGAGAAACATTTTTTTCTGTTAATCTCTTGCTTGTTCATTATATTATTTTACATGTTAGTCAATGAATTAAGAAATAACAGAATGCAAGTAGAGAAAAAACAAAGCGTCACAAACTTGTGTACAAAAACCAGTGTCACAATTTTTAAACTACTTTGCCTTCCTTTTAAAAATAACTAAATGAGTGGCATTTATAATCTGAGCTCTATGCCACCTAACTTTTTGTGTTTTATTAGCACAAGGACTATATTATATTGTCTTTTCTTTTGTTGTTTAGAATTGGTCTTTCATGCTGTGTTATAAGCACTGTATTGCTGTTCAGTTTCAAGTGTTTAGTGGTGACCTCAATTCGTGTGTGTGTGTGTGTGTGTGTTTACTGTAGAAAAACAATATCCTTGAGCAATAAATCCAACTATCAAAGAGCAGATGTTGTGTTCAAACAATTTATTCTAATACTTCAAATGAAATTTAGCCAAAAATAATTTTAGGTTGATTTATTACTTTTAGGTTTAACAATAACTCCTGAAGCAAAGAAACATGGGGTTGTTAGAAAGTATAATGATCATTTCCCTGGGAGAAATTAAACAAGTTTAAAACATAATAAAAAAGGTATGTTTTAAAAGGTCTTAAAATTTATCATCTCTTCAGTTTCTAATGTAAAGGAAAACTATTATTTGAAGAAGACTTTTGCCATACTACAGAAATTAATCACTGAAAGGTACTTGGAAAACAGGATTATCACTAGTGGGTAGAAGATGCTTAAATTACTTAAATGTTAGCATCTGCCAATTCATTTACACTGAGTGCCTAATTATGTACTTAATGTTCATGCTGTCAGAACCTAAACATCTAACTGAATCACTCTCAAAAGGAAGTTTTGGTAAAAAGGGAAACTGCTAGTGAGAAAAGAATGTCTAAAAGTTGACATTAAAAGTAAGGGTCTAATATTTTCAAGAGTAACAAGTGATTTGGGGTACTTCTTGTTGGATGCTGAGCACTCACCTTTTGGAAATCAGGCTGTTTTAAAATGTCTCAGGCTGGGCACCCCAGAAAAGAAGCACCCGACAATTGCTACTCACTTTTGAAAATATCTATATGGACAATTTGAGAATTCAAATTATCCAGTCTGTGTTGTCCCTTCATAACATTCTTCACCCTTTCTCTCTCTCTCATCCAACTGTGTACTTCACCCTGTCTCCTGATCATATACTTGGTTTCATATAAGCCACTGAACCTTCTCCCCTATCCCAGCGGAACCCCTGATTTTTAAGAGGACACATTTTTCATGATATTCAGAGCGTAAAAGATGAGTTCAGGTATACTACTCTACTGGCTGGATTTCGACTCTCTTCTCTAATCAAATAGCTCACTTTCCATGCTGCCTGGGATCAGAGTTACCCAACTGGAAATATATGTACTACAGCCTGGGAGAAGAAGTAAAACTTGTGCAGTCTGTTTAAAGTGATTGGATTACTGGAAACTACAACAACTATTAGTATAATTTTTATCAAATCAGTGCCTAGAAGCTCCCGTAAGGACTGGTGCCCTATTGTGCTAGGCGCTGCATATACACATAAAAATAGGTGTTCCCTGTCCCTGTGTTTGCAATCCAGGCTAAGTCTGCAAGATACGCTTCACCAGTGGTGTGAGGCCTGCTAGGAGTCAGGGAGGGTGTCAAGGCTAATTCCCCACTCTGGCACTTCAAGTGCAGAAGGTGGGAGTCTGCAAGGATTCTGAAAATTAATACTGGCCATTCTAGGCTTCTATTAAACTCCCAAGATTACAGCTTCTCTCTAACCTTGGATTGGTAGATGCTGCCACCACCCAATTTCAGAACCCCTTTGAGAGCCCAGCAAGGTGAGCTTGGGAATTCCTTCCTGTGGGGTACCCTCAAGCCCTTTCACACACACACCCCTCTGGGGAAGAGCTGAGAAAAAAAAACAGGAAATCAGCTGTTACCACCAGCTAATTAAACAACATTGGATAGTTCTCTTGGTGAGTTACAGTATTTAGTTTATGGTAGTCCATGCAAAAGCAGATTTCCCCATCTGGTTTGGGAACCGGAACCACTGGAGAGGCCCATGCACTCTCAGAGGGTCAGATTACATCCATCTGTTGCATGTCCTTGATCTCCCTTTCTATTGAGATTTTGGCTTGAGGAGCCATCCAATAAGTTTCGGCTCTAATTGGGCGAGCATCACCTGTGTCAATGGAGTGGTACACCCGTTCTGTCCACGCTTCAGTGCACAGTTCCTGGATTTGCTGTCTCTGCTTATGCCCAAGGCTTATGGAAAGGCTCACCTCTTCTATGCCACCATTGCTTATCCCTTCATAGTAGAAGATCCCTCCTTCAGGCCACTCAGCATCATCTTTCTCCTGGGCTGTAAACTGGAGAACTTTGATTTCTGGGAAATAAAAGGGGTTTAGAGAATTAACATGATATACTTTAGGTTTTAGGGTAGGGTCTGGGAACACTATGAGTTAATTAACAGCTCCCAGGCGCTCTCGGACGATAAATGGCCCCTCTCACGACGCTTTCATCTTATTGGCTTGGAGCGCTTTCAGGACCATGACTTGGTCACCTAATCTGAAGAAATGCTCTCTGGCATGTTTATAATACCAGGACCTTTGCTCTTGTTCAGCATGCTGTAGATTTTCTTGACAAGGGCTAGAGAGTCTTTGAGGGTGTTTTGCAGGTTCGTTACAAAGTCCAAAATGTTAGTTCCCGGAGACGATGTAACCATATCTCATTGCTGCTTCACCAACTGTAATGGCCCCTTAACTTAACTAAATGAGTCAAAGGGTGAAAACCCCAAACTGGGATGTGGTACAGCCCTGTAAGCAAAGAGCAACTGCTGTAACAGTAGGTCTCAATCATTGGAGTGCTCATTCACGAACTTACGTATCATGGCCTCCAAAGTCCCATTAAACTTCTCCATTAGGCCATTTGTTTCATGATGGTAAGGAGTGGCAGCCAAGTGGTTCACCCCATGAGCTTCCCAAATACGTTTCATGGCCCTGCCAGGAAGGTAGTTCCCGAATCCGTAAGGATGTCTTAGGGCCAACCTACCCTGGCAAAAAGGTCTGCCAATGCCTGGATCACGCTTTTAGCCATGATGTTGCTCCATTTCCACCTCCAAGTGCTTCACCTCTCTCCTCTACTCCACCTCCAAGCACTTTGCCTTCAAGCTCTTGTCATAACCATACAGCTAAGGGTAGCCTAGAATTCCTCCATACCTGTAAGGGGTTAAGAAGCTTAAATAACTTGGTTGGCACCTGACCAAAAGGATCAATGGGGAAAGAAGATACTTTCAAATCTTGTGGGGGCGGGAGGCTTTGTTGTGTATGTTCTCTTGGGAAGCAGAGAACCATCAGGTCAGAAGACTCCTTCTCCTATAAACCATCCTAAAACTCTCTCATATTATAAAAATTGTAAGTAAAAGCCAGGCAAGGAGTGTTAGATTATCTTTTGTTTTGCTTGTGAATTTTCCCTTTGCTGGAGGGAGGTTTATTCCTGTTTTTTGTAACTTTGAAACTAAGCATAGAGGAAGTTCTGCTGTGTTTCTGAATCTTTTGTTACCCTGTAAAGTTATTTTCCATCCTGATTTTACAGAGATGATTTTTACCTTTTTTTAAAAAAATAAAATGCTTCTTTTAAGAACCTGACTGATTTCTCTATTGTCCTAAGACCCAAGGGTTTGGGTCTGTGATCACTTTGTAACCAATTGGTTAGGATATTATTCTCAAGACTCCCCAGGAAAGGGGGTGTAGAGGCTTGGGGGGATATTTTGGGGAATAGGAACTCCAAGTGGTCCTTTCCCTAATTCTTTGTTAAATCACTTGGTGGTGGCAGCGTACTGTCCAAGGGCAAATAATTTGTGCCTTGGGGAAGTTTTAACCTAAGCTGGTAAAAATAAGCCTAGGGGGTCTTTCATGCAGGTCCCCACATCTGTACCCTAGAGTTTGGAGTGGGGAGGGAACCCTGACGGTGCTTCTCCTCCGCTTCTGCTTCTGAGTGCTTCATCTCTGCTTCTGCCTCCAAGTGCTTCACATCTAGGAAGAGATGCCTGTCTTCAGCAGTTAGAACTCGGTCTGGGTTAAGGGCATCTGTCAAATATAAAGGGAAGGGTAACGACCTTTCTGTACACTGTGCTATAAATCCCTTCTGGCCAGAGGCAAAATCCTTTCACCTGTAAAGGGTTAAGAAGCTAAGGTAACCTCGCTGGCACCTGACCCAAAATGACCAATGAGGGGACAAGATTCTTTCAAATCTGGAGGGTGGGGGAAAGGCTTTTGTTTGTCTGTCTATGTGATACCTTTGCTGGGAACAGATCAAGGATGCAAGCCTTCCAACTCCTGTAAAGTTAGTAAGTAATCTAGCTAGAAAATGCATTAGATTTTCTTTTGTTTTTTGGCTTGTAAAATTTGGTGTTCTGGAGAGAATGTGTATTCCTGTTATTGTAACTTAAGGTTTTGCTTAGAGGGATTCTCTATGTTTTGAATCTGATTGCCCTGTAAAGTATTTACCATCCTGACTTTACAGAGGTGATTCTTTTACCTTTTCTTTTTAAAAAAAATCTTCTTTTAAGAACCTGATTGATTTTTCATTGTTCTTAAGATCCAAGGGTTTGGGTCTGTGTTCACCTGTACCAATTGGTGAGGATATTATTATCAAGGCTTCCCCAGGAAGGGCTTGGGGGGATATTTTTGAGGGAAGACACCTCCAAGTAGTCTCTTTCCCTGATCTTTGTTTAAAATGCTTGGTGGTGGCAGCATACTGTTCAAGGACAAGGCAAAGTTTGTACCTTGGGGAAGTTTTTAACCTAAGCTGGTAAGAATAAGCTTGGAGGGGGGGGCTTTCATATAGGTCCCCACATCTGTACCCTAGAGTTCAAAGTGGGGAGGGAACCTTGACAGAATCCCTCCACCTTGGAACCTGGATCTTGGGTTGGGGAGGGCTGACCATTCCCCCTGGAGAAGTCTCTGATCTTCCATCCCCTCCCTGCATTTCTGTCATGGAGCTGGATGTATGGGCTTGATCAGGGTCTGCCTTCTACATGGTGCGGTGCTTTGGGAAGACTGATTGCTCTAGGGTTTCAGTGTCCGACTGCAACTTCATACACAGGGCTGCCCTTCTCTAGCCTAGCTATTTCATTGCCACAAAGCTGTGGGGGGGGAAATAAACTGCTTGTTGGACTCCCTGACTTTTCAGGCTGAACCTTTTTGTGCCTGTTCCCCCTCTGGAAGCAAATGAAAGAAAACAAAGAAAAAAATACCCCCCTGGCTTTGCAGGCTGCTAAAAGGAAAAATGTGTCCTTTTAAAATCCTGAGGTCTGTGCTTCTCGTTCAAAATTGTCCCACGGCTCTGCTACCATGTCAAGCCTCATTCCCCACTCTAGCACTTCGAGTGCAGAAGGTGGGGGCCCACAAGGATTCTGAAAATTTATACTGGCCACTCCACGCTTGTATTGAACTCCCAAGGTTAGAGCTTTTCTTTTACCTGGATTGGTAGATGCTGCCACCATCCAAGCAGAACCCACTCTACCTTGAATGGTCCCTTAAAATGTGTACTAAACAATCTGTTCCACCTTGCGTTGTGCTGTGATGCTGGGAGTACCTTTCCTAAACTCGAAGAAGAGCTGTGTGTGGTTCAAAAGCTTGTCTCTCTCTCACTAACATAAGTTGGTCCAGTAAAAGATATTACCTCACCCACCTTGTCTGTCTTAGGAATTCAGTCATTTTAAGGACAAATCACTGAGCACTTGAGAAACCGGTAAATGTATAATTTGCTTCCAAATGTATGGTGTCCTAATTTTTAAATTAACTGCTCCACATATCCTCCTCCATCCTGTTACTTTTATGGAGGCAGTTGCAAGCCATCCTGATACATAACTGTGAGTGCTGCCGCAGCTTAAGCTGAATAGTGAATGCAAAAATGACATTCAAGGTTCAATCCTATTATTTTCAGCAACAATTTTTTTCTGGAGATGTTTTTCTAAACAATTTAACAGAAATACCTCAATAAATATCTTTGCTGATGAGCAAAAAGACATAATGTAACCTCAGGATATGACAGTTAGATTTCTTGCTTTAAATTTTCTGACTTTCACTCTGAGCAATTTATGGGAGACAAAAAGTGGATTGAAGAAGGCAGGAATAAAAAGTAACAGTTTGTTTTATCCTAGAATCATGGAACCAGTGCTATGTGCTACCGGGTGGAAAATTTAGATCTGGGACAGACCCTGAACTCTCCCTCATAGGAATTCTGAAAATTAAATGTACCATAAATTAGACACGATTAATTTGTTTCAGTCTTTGGATGCCCAGAAGAAGATAGATAGTGCAGTAGTTCAGAAATCATATGAGATGTACACATTAGAGGTGATGAAAATTTCTTCCAGCTAAATATATTGTTTGTCATATAAAAACAGATATGGGTGGCAAGGTTCTGAAGCAAAACCACAGAATTTCAACTCAGTTAAATTCATTTACCTATTTAAGTTTTGACACCAGTAAGTTTCTTGTAGTTCAATGCTTTTTTCAAGAATAGCCTTGGTGTGTAAGCCAGGTGTTAGCAATTATTCACTCATCACAAACAGATAAAATAGAAAAGAAAGTTATCATTATCAACTGAAACAAATGTAAAATTATTATATCATCACTAATCAAGCAACAGCCTCCTAGTATTTGTAATCAAAAGCAGATGCATAATTCATTTAGATGATTAAAACATAATTTAAATGTTTTTAAAGCTCTAGGTTATGTCAGAGGGATAGCACAATACTTGGATACTGTATAAAAGATGTAAAGTAGATAGTCCAGATTAGCTCTTGTTGAACCAACAGCAGCAGGGGGGGAAACAGATGAGCAAGAATAAACTCTGAAAATAATAGGCGACTACATCAATACTTAGATACGTAGATAAACATTCCAGACTAACAGTTGCTTTGCGAGCCCAAGGTTAACAATCATAGCAGTCTGTATATTTTTAGAGTGCTGTACTGTAGAACATACAGTGTTCATTTGAAATAACAGGAAGGTACTTGGTTTTGTGAGGGGTTGAATGCCACCAGCAGTTCTGATTGACTTCAAGCTCAGTGCCTCACAGGACTGGATGCAGAATATGCATCTGCCTAATTCTTTGGCATAATCATTAAAGCTAAATCTCCTTGATATTGACTAGGGATGATCCACAATTTTTCATCAACACTTTTTTTAAAGAAAATTGGATTTTCAACTCAAAATTTTTTTTGTGAAAAAGAAATTTTCCATGGGAAAGACTACTTCTCACTGGAAAAAAAACAACCAATAATGTCATTTCCCCCCATATTATGCAATGGACAGTTGAAATTTTGATATCTACAAACATGGTAACAATTCAGACTCCTTGTGCCTTGTTCATATTCAGAAGAAAATATAAATAAATACAAAATATTCCTCCCTGTTCATTTGATATAAATACCAGCGCATGCAATTTGCATTCAGACATGGATATAAATCATATCTTAATACAAATCTAAATGGGTCACCTTAGACCCTTGTATGGTCTTGTCCCAGTATTGACCCTTCTCCACCCACCCACCAATCACCATATTGTTTAAAATCAAAACCCTATTAAAGACCTCGCGCTTCAGCCCTACCAGATTCTGGAACCTCCATCTTTGAGGTCAGTGATGTTACATTGCTATAAAAGAGGAGAATCAGACCCACAGAGTGTATTTCATGTGAATATCTCAGGTCACTTTACAGTCAAATCAATTAATAAGACATGTCAATAACAAATTAAAATGTCACTCTAAATAATATACAAACAATCTATGTTAAAATGACAATATGAAGGTTGCAATCTCAAACACTCAAAAGTTAGGAAATGCCAGCAAAAGCAATCTTCATTTGGTCCCATTGTGCTCATGCATTATGATACATTCTTTAATTACATGATCACATAGTGTGTTTGCCACAGCACCTGTGCCTCATTCAGTACACGGGATGGACAGTGCTCACTTAATGTGCAGCTATTCAATATTTTGTTTTATCTCTTGTTCGTGCCTCTGACACATGGCTAGAAAGGGTTAAACATCCTGCAAAATAAATAATCCTCATAAGACATGTGGGGAGATAATGTTTGCATTTTTGTGTATTTACATATGTATGAGTAGGATGGACAGTGTAATCAACTGTTCCTGTCTATGCTGTATTCTGATAATTCAGAGGTCAAAAGAACATCCTATCATGTAAATGAATTGTAAACATGGGATATCTCAGTATTCATCTCTCTTTGAAATGTACTGTGAATGGTGGAGGAATAAGCAAATGGCCTTATGTTAATTTGCATAGCTACATACTGGTGATGGACCTCTTTCAGAGTCATCCTAATTACCTTTTGTTCCCTGAGGAATTCCAACTTGTCAAAAGACATGCCATTGTATAAAAGATCCGTAGGTCCTGATTCTGTCATCTCAGATCTGCTTAGACTTCATCGGGGGAAGTTTGAGTCGCAAGACTGAGGTCCCAGTTATACTGGTATGCCCTGAATATGAGATTTGTATATTGGACTATTAACTATAACTGAATTTTAAAGGAACTCTTTGCAACTACAAAGCTCACCATCTCTGCTTTGAATCTGAACCTCAATGAATTAAACTCATGCCTGTATGTATATTGAGCTCTTAACCATACTCTCGCTCTTTTGTTTTTTAATAAATTTTAGTTTAGTTAATAAGAATTGGTTGTAGCATGTATTTGGGTAAGATCTGAAACATTCATTAACCTGAGAGGTAATGTATCTGATTCATTGGGATTGGCAGAACCTTTTCTTTTATATGATGAAATAAGATTTACAGAAATTTTCATTATATTTGACATAAGTACCTGGATGGAGGCCTGATGCTGGATCACTTTAAGGAAACTGTGTTGTTGTTGTTGTTTTTTTTTTGGACTTCTGAGTAACCAGTAAGGTAATAAAGAAGCTGGGTTTTTTTGCTGGTTTGGTGAATCCAAGTATTGGAATATCCACAAGGTTTATGGGGATTATCTGCCCCATTCTGCAGTTCACTCTAATTGAGTGACCACAGCTGGCTCCCCACTAGGACCTCAGTCACAGTGGCGTAGTTGTGCTTGGATGCACACTCATCATCACTCCCATAACTGCTGTCTAAGACACTAGGATCTCCACTTGTCTGGTGGTTGTATAGATGAGAGCAGTAGTTTGTCCACCTATTAGTGATGTCCCTTTCTTCTGTAAGACTGTTTCCTTCTTTGTCTTGAATTGCATTAGCTTTGGTCCATCTTTCCTTTGTCAGATCTTTTACAACTGGGAAGGCTCGTTTGCTATTTTTATTATTGATACACTCTTCAATTTTAGGGCATTGTTTTTCAATCCATATCTCCTTGGCCACTTTCATTCCTTTCTTAATCTTTCTACCAATCGCTCTGTATTTATCAGCTCCCTCAGTGCTGTTCTTGTCTCTCTTAAGTTCTCTTCTAATGTCACATGTGTGACAATGACCATGAGCAAATTTTACAATCAGCTCCAAGACATCATCAATAAGGCACACAAGAAAGACATCCTGATTGTACAAGGAGATTGGAATGGTAAAGTGGGTACTGATGCACAGGCAGATTAGCAGGATTATTTTGGCCCTTTCTGTAATGCAGTAACCAAAGAGAGAGGATTGAGACTTTTGGAGTTTGCCAGCTATAACAATCTGGTTCTTGCAAACACATAAAGCATCCAGACAATCAATATGGCATGTACCTAATGGTCTACATCACAGCCAGATCAACTACATCATGGTGCAAAAACAATTTCATTCCGGGATTAACAGAGCTAAAACAAGGAGCTTCCCTGGTACTGACACTGTAAGTGATCAAAACCTTGTGATGCTAAATTTTAGGCTGCAGCTAAGAAAAATCATAAGGCCAAAGTTCACCAGAACAACATGTGATGGGTTGGATCAGAGAAACCCCCTTGGGGCTGCCAACTGATGTGTCAAGACTACTTCTGCCCCTGCCTTCCTTTTCAGCTTGGGAATCCAGAACCCTGCCTGGCTGTGCCACACATGCTTGCCGGCCACAAACACAGACCCAGGTCTGAACCACATCCCACAAACTGGAAGCTTAATTAAAAGCAACTTAAGAAGTGTTCCTGCCTTTGACATTCAGATGCCCAACTCCCAATGGTGTCCAAACCCCAAATAAATCCATTTTACCTTGTATAAAGCTTATACAGGGTAAACTCATAAATTGTTTTCCCTCTATAACACTGATAGAGAGATATGCACAGCTGTTTGGTTCCCCCTTCAGGTATTAATACACACTCTGGGTTAATTAATAAGTAAAAAGTGATTTTATTAAATACAGAAAGTAGGATTTAAGTGGTTCCAAGTAATAGCAGACAGAACAAAGTAAATTACCAAACAAAATAAAACAAAACATGCAAGCCTATGCCCAATACAGTAAGAAAATTGAATACACATAAAATCTCTCCCTCAGAGAGGTTCCAGTAAGCTTCCTTTTACAGACTAGTCTCCTTCTAGTCTGGGTCCAGCAATCACTCACTCCCCCTGTAGTTACTGTCCTTTGTTCCAGTTTCTTTCAGGTATCCTTGTGGGTGGAGAGCCTATCTCTTGAGCCAGCTGAAGACAAAATGGAGGGGTCTCCCAGGGGTTTATATAGTTTATCCTTGTGGGTCTAAACCGCTCCCTCCACCTGTGCAGAATTATAGCTACAAAATGGAGTTTTGGAGTCACATGGGCAAGTCACATGTACATGCATGAGTCAGAACTGTACAGGCCAAGCCACATAGCCAGGGAAGCTCAGATGTGGATTGGCATTTATTAAGGTCTATTGTCAGCTTAAGTGTTTCTTGACTGATCACTTAACTTGCATATTCCTTTCTCAAGAAGCTGACCAAATGCCTTACTAAGGCTACACAAAAAATCAAAAAAGTACACAGCCAATATTCATAACTTCAAATACAAAAATGATACATGCATACAGACAGGATGAATATATTCAGTAGATCATAACCTTTACAGAGATATGTTACATGGCATATATAGCATAAAACATATTCCAGTTATGTCATATATACGTTCATGAGCATATTCCCATAAAGCATTATGGGGTGCAACGTCACACCATGTTTGACTTAGAAAGACTCAGAGACCAAAACATTCCAGAGTCATTCCAAGCAATGATCGATGGAAAATTTGCCCCACTTCTTGCTCTAGAGAAAGACATAGAAACAATGACCAACAATTTTAATGTCGTAATGAATGAGGCAGCAATGGACATCCTTGGGAACCATCGTAAGAAGACAAAACCATGGGTCACAAAAAAAAGACTACAAATGTATGACATAAGAAGAAAACTTAAGAGGGACAAGAGCAGCACTGAGGAAGCTGGATGCACATTACCGCAGGTTAATTGGGTTTTTGGATCAGAACCACACGCTTGTCAAAATTTAATTTTTATATTGGAGAGTTTAAGGGTTAAAAATCAGTTGCGATGAGTGTGCAACAATCATAAGAAGAACTTGATAGAAAAAGTCTTGAAGATTTTTGATTATAGAGAGTGTTGTCTTTTAAGTAAAAAGCCCCAGATCAAGAACTGAAAAAATCTGCTAATGGAAAATGATCAGGAAGCAGAACCAGTGAGAATGCTTGCAATAAGAAACAAACAACAACTTGAAATTGAAGAGAAGTTTACGGATCTTCATTTATTGGAGAAGCAAAAGATAGCTTATATGGAAAAAGAGGCTAAAGAAAGGATTGATAAAATGGAAAAAGAGGCCTATTTAAGGCATATAGAATGGCTAGCTGCTGAGGAGAAGGCTCACCAGATGCAACAGGAATCTGCCAGACTTCAGCTCTAAGTGTTGGAAAAGCAGAAAAAGCTGCCATGACCTGGAAATCCATCCCCTCTGGACAATAAAAATTGGGAAAGAATTTGCCCCATTTACAAAGATACTGAGGCCATAGAGGAATTTCTCTCTTCCTTTGAATGTCTATGTGAAATTCACTATATCCCAGAGGTGCGACATATGCCTGTCCTGCTAACCAGGGTGACTGGGAAAGCCAGGGAAATGTTCAATGAAATGGGTATGCATGAAGCTTTGAATTATGTAAAGTATAAAGATACTGTGTTAAAACCTTTCAAGGTTACCTCTGAAATGTACAGGTTGAAATTTAGAAATTTTAAAATGTCTAATGATATTTCTTATGTGGAATGTTCTCATAAACTGTTATGTTTTGTCAGGAAGTGGATTATTGGTGAGAAAGCTTGAGGTAATTTTGAACAGTTAATGCAATTAATTACACTTGAAATCTGGTAAATTTGGTGCCAGATGAGGTCCGGGCTGCTATTTGTGATGGAAAGCCCAATTCTGTTTTGCAGGCTGCTGAAACTGCAGATGAATTTGTGCAGAATCGAAGTCATGAAAGAAATAAGGCCCTGGGAAAGAATAATCATTATTAAAAGAAACGAAGGGTCTAGGAGTAAACCTAACCCCAACATGGATAAAAAAGCTCATGGGAGCCCAGAGTTCAAAACATCTTACCCTAAAGGGAGGCCGGTTACCTGTGACTCCTGGGAAAGCAATACTGAAAAATCAGAACAGCCAGTAGGGCAGTATGTTTCCCACTTTACGGAGAGACTGCAGGTGATGATAGATTTGGTGCAGCAAAACATTAGAAAAAGTCAGGAATATCAGAAAGCTTGGTACAATAGGCATGCTGAGGAAAGAGCTTCAGAGGATAATTAATTTCCTAGAAGGCTTTTCTATTGCACTCATCAGTAATCAGTATATTGACTGCTTCACAAACATTAATTAATTTATCTTTGCAACAACCCTGTGCGGTGAGGGGGGTGATATTATCCTCATTTTAAGAAGAGGAACTGAGGAACAGAAGTCAAAAGTTACCAGTAATTTTTAGTGTTTAAACTGAGAAAAAGAGTGCCCCAACCTAGAATACCCAATAACATGGTGGGTAGGCACTCTCCTAGAATAGCAGAAAACCAGGATCAAGTCCTTACACTACCTAAGTCAGAGTAGGACCTTGACCCAGAGTTTTCCACCTCTCAGGTGAGTGCCCTAACCACCACACTATAGAGTCAGTTTCTTCCTCACTGGCCTGATGAATATATAATTATTTGTACAAAGTGGAACAACTCCAGCAGTCATGTACAGCAGGAACTCAAACCATGGTCTCTCACATCCCAAGTGAGCACCTTATCCACAGGGTATGCTCTCTCTCTGGTTCTGACCAGAAATTACATCCAGGACCTGAGAAAAAGTTATATTTCTGCACAAAGGTTTTTATTTCTATAAATAGGTATTTTTAAAGAAAAAAATCCAAAAAATTCCTGACCAGCTGTAATGGATCATATATTTAAAGATTGTATCACAATGCTTATGCACATCCATATGGGGATGGGACAAGGCACATCACTGGCATTAAAAGCCATCCTGTGTGCCAAATTTCAAGTCTCTGCTCCAAAGCATAGTTGAGCTAGAGCTGTTCAAAGAAAAGGTCACCATAATTTTTTAACATGGGCAAAGCAGCATATTTTTCCTCAGACTTGTTCTCGGAAATGGCTGAACCATTATGGCTGAAAAAAAAGAAACCCTCAGGGGGACATATAGAATGGAAAATTTCACCCAATCAGTTGAGATTTGGCAAAGCTATATGCAACTGAAAGCAGAGAGTATTATAACAGGAACTGTTGGGTAATTTTGATAATAGGTGACACAGCCAGTCTGCTTATTATCTTGTTCAGAATGAATATATCAGAAGATCAGAGTACTATAAATGTTGTTTGTTTGTTCAAAAATATACAGTAAAGTAGTTTATTTCAGCCAGAACATCTTGAAAAACAATGTAGCAGATGGTCATTCTATGTGAGCAATGAGCTGTCATCCAAAACCATTTGAGGTATTATATTTTTGAACTGGTGGAGAGTGAGAGGTGGGTAGCAAAAAACGGATAGCTTCAGGGCTTTGCTAGGTTATTACTGGGAAACTAGGGACAATATTGCAATATTTCTATATCCATAATTCTATATTCCATAATTCTATATCACTCTTGATTACATCTGTGTGATACACAGTGGTACAGAATATGTCATTAAGCCTTAACTCTGAATGTTGTTTCTTTTGTTAGCTTAAGTTTTATCCTTTAATATCATGATCCTTTCCCTTCAGCTTCTTTAACACAATGGCAAGGTGCCTTTTGATTTTCTACTATTCTATATTCCTCTGGAATGCTGGTAGTTAAATGTATCTACATGCAATATGAAGCAAATCTGGCAATGTCCTCAATAAACTTGGAATGTGATTACTGGGACCAGTCAACAGAACACAAGCAAAAATTCTGACACATAAACCTCTAATCTTTTCTTTAGTATATATGTTTACAATTTTGTAGGTGTTTCTCAATACAGAAGTTAAAGTTGTGAGTTCATTTTTATAGTTTGCTTTCACTCATTTTATTTCTTTTCTGCTGTTAGTCAGGGATTAATATTTTCTTCTTAAGATAAAGGAAAATGACTTTATTAAACTGACTTGGCATAGCTGCTTGGATTTCAAGTTTACTGTGTCCTGAGATTTAGCAGACAGTTTCATTTTCAATAAATGTCATAACCATTATAGTTGCATTTCGCAGCTCTGATTGGAAATGCAATTAGGTTTATCTCCCAAAACATTTTTTTTTGTTCTTGATGATTGCAGTCATTATTGAGAGTTTGTTCATTTAAGACAGATGTGTGCTACCACAGTACAATATATTATAACTTCACAGTCATTTTAATGATTATTTCCACATCTTAATTGTAAGTATTGAATTGCTTATTTGTAGGTTGGTATACTATTGAGAACATTGGAATTTTAATGACATTTAATACATTTGATGAACTCATACAATCTAACTCTAATAAGTGTGATAAAAGTGACACAAGATTAGCAAACACTGAAGAAAAACATCTTTAACTTAATTTAACTGAAAACCTTGAACACACCCTAAATTATACATATGTAAGCACATTTGGGCCTCATTAAAATGCATCAAGAAATTTCATCTGGCTATCATAGTATTTTAAGAAAATGTTTTGGATAATTCTATTTAACTAGATAAATACAGCCTACAGACAAAATTATTCAGTGGTATAATTCATTCTATGGCAGCAGAGTCAGAGGTCCAACACGAACACCAGTTGGGACAAAAGCAGATAGAAACACGACACTGGCACTTTTAAAATAAATACTACAAGTTCCCAGGAACTTCAACAATAATTACTATACCATGAAGGACATTAACTATCTGGTGCAACATCAGCCAAAGCAGAATACATTCCCTACACCTCAAAGAACTACAAAATCAAAAACTAACACGAAATGGTAAAGATAATATTTTCCTCCTGAACATGATACTCATACCCAAACACTACAAGCCTTCTGAATTTCAGAGCAAATTTCACCACCTGAAACTGACAGACCTCAAAATGTAGTTGCTAATGTGGAACTATCAATGAGTGGTGCCATTTTGAGAAGAGACCTCCAGGAATCCAATGTTACTCAATATTTTTTAATCAACAATCTAGATGACAATATGAAATCTTTACTGGGAAAACTTTCAGATGACACTAAAACTGATGGGGTACAAAATAATGAGGACATTTTACTTTTAGAGGAATCTGAATTGCCCGGTTAAATGGTCATTTTGACATCCCCAGGATACAACCTGTACTGGAGGATCACTGTATCCCCTTTAACTCTCTAGATCAGGATATTTCTCACACTGCTCTGCTAGTGACAAGCAGCCCCTTTAGTCTTCTCTCTCACACAGACATTAACATGTGAAGGCACACCCAAAGTTACATGCAGGCTCTCACAGCCTCTCATTAACTATACACAGGGAGATACCAGCAAATCCCCTTAGCCCCTGCCTTGCACCCCAGACATGTACCATCTTACACTGCTCAAGACCTTCTCTTGAACAACGCAAGCTCATTATTTAGTTCACCACTTCATCAAAGGATAGTGGACATGCAGCAGCCTTTGCAATCTGAGCTGATTCCCCAAGTACTTTAGACAAACTCACTTGTAAAGATAAAGCATTAAAATAAATGTAACTGCAGATAGATTTTAAGTAATTAGAAGTATTAGGCACAGAGGTCAGAGTTGGATAACTAAGAAATAAAAGGTAAAAATCGCAGTCTAAATCCTAAACTTTATCAGATTTAGCAAGATTTGAATCATTTACTTTTTCTCATCCCACTAGGCATTGTAAGCAGTTCACAGTTCTTAATACACAGGCTGAATTCCCTGGTCAGCTTGGGACAAATCTTCCCAGTCCAAAGGCTTTTCTTCCAAACATTCTTGTTGCCTTCAGAGTAGGTGGGGGAAGGAGAGAGTTGGACTCCTGCCACTGTACCTTATTTTATATGCTCATATCATGTGCTTGGAAAAGTACAGGCTGAAACATGGAGTCAAGTATCATACGTCCTGTCACCTTGCTGAGTCACAGAGTTAACCAATCCCCATTGTGTGGAGTTTGAGCAACTGTCTCTTATTGAATTGTAAATATTTTGTTTACAATTTCCCTGCTTGTCAATGGCTGGTGAAGGTCGCTTAACACCCGTCTGGGTGTATGTCACCTCCATTGTTCCAGTGGAGAGCTATCTGTGGGCATCTCCCTGACTCACACATTTCAATAACAACCATATAGCAAAATCTCATAACTCCATACACAATGATGATCTCTATATGTTGTCAGAACAATGAACTTCAGAAGATCATGGTGATTCATATTATACCTCACAAGGCAGTCTTGGTACAAAATATAACCATATAAAATCGATGAATGTGGGGGTCACAGGGTGCTATTTTGAAGTCCAATATGTCACAGTCTCTTTACAACTAAATGTGTTTTAATAAAGCCAAAAGCAAAGTAATTGATCTGGGAAACAAGAACAAAGGTTGTAACTACAGGATGTGAGACTCTGTTTTGGAAAGCAATGACTCAAAAATGATAGAGGGGTCAACATGGATAACCACCTCACCATGAGCTTTCAGTGAAGTACTGTAGTAAAAAGGGCTATATAAAAAGAGAAATATAAAGTAGAAGTAGGGAAGTAATTTTGCCTCTATATACAGCATTAGTAAGTCCAAACCTAGAATACTGTGTCTAATTCTTATATCCATACTTCAAGAATGATGTAGAAATACTGGAGACAGTTCAAAGAAAGTCACAAATATGGAAAATATGACATGAAGCTGAAAGAGCTCAACATATTCTGTTTATCAAACAGAAGATGGAGAAGTAACTTAATCACTGTGTGTAGGTACTAATGCATGGAAAGTATACCTGATGGTGGAGGGCTTTTCAAGATCCAATGGATGGATGCTGAAGTAAGACATTCCACCTTGAAATAAGATGCAAGTTCCTAGTAGGCAGGATAACTGAACTTTGGAACAGCTTACCAGAGGAAGTGTTGAATTCACTACCACTTTGTGTCAAGATTAGCTATCTTTCTAAAAGATAGGCCATATAATTTTTCCCCAGAAGATAAATTAAAGCATGAGGGGCTCTGTGTGTGTGTGTGTGTGTGTGTTAGCCTAGATGGTCATAATAGTCCTTTCTGTCGATGGTATCTGTAAATCTACAAATCCTCCTGTTTGTTTCCTTACTTCCTTTGTTGGCAATGGAGAGAACAGGAAGCTTTGCATTGCTGTCAAGATGTTCAATATTTGCAGCTCTGCATTAAGTGATTGACTATAATTAAATCTCATGCTATAAGACTTCAGCTGGTCACCTGCAGGGGTCAGGAATGACTTTTTCCCCTTGATGTATTCTGGACCATTTTTTCCACCCTTCCTCTGAAACTTCAGGGATTGCCACAACTGGATATGGGGCACTGGACTATTGGACCATTGCTCTGAAGTGGTACAGAGGATCCTCTTTCTCAGATGCTTGGCTAGTGACTCTTGCTCACATGCTCAGATTTCATTGATTGTTAGATTCGGGGTCAGGAAGAAATTTTGACCAGATCCCATTGGCAGGAATCTAGTTACCCCTCCCAACCTTTGTCTGCAGCATGGTACATAGGTCATCTGGGCACATCCGACCTAGTCAATTCCGAGTCATTACAGAAGCCTTCATGGCACCTCTACCTCTCCTGTTCTCTGCCTGAGTCATACAACAACTGAGTCTCTCAAGGACAAAAATTCTTTAGTTTAATCCAAGATATTCATCTCAACCCAGAAAAAACTGGATGAAATTTAATGGCCCATGATATACAGGAGGTTGGATTAGATGATTTAATGGTCGCTTCTGGCTTTAAACTGTATGAAATCTATGAAAGTGCTAAACCAAAACCTAAAATACTAACATGTCTATAGTAAGGACAGGAAAAAAAACTAAGCAAAAGTGCTTCAAAATCAAGCACATAGCTACTACATAAGACAAATGCACCATGGTGAAAGGTGAAAAACTAAGGCAGATTCTTATCAAATATATAGGTCAAAATAACACACAAAATTAAGAAAAGAAATAGTCTGCAGCTGCACAAATGGAACAGTATGTTAACAGCAGCAGTAAAGCTGGCCTTTTCCTCACTGTCTTGGGGTACACTCACTAGTAGGAGAACCTCCCCCTGGCTTCTTTAGGGATTAGCACCACTCAAGTTTGATGTCCCCTTCTGTTGCTCATTAATGCACCTTGCTGCTTCTCTCTCTGGAATTCAGGGTGTTCTCTCTTTGTGGCGTGACTCTCCATCCAAGTCACTGTATGTTTTCCCCTTCTGGGGTACCAAAGTCCCACTGGATGACTGTCTTTGGCAGTCTTCTGCTACACCAATGGTTGGCAACCTGCGGCTCAACAGGGTAAGCTGATTGCGGACAGTGAGACATTTTGCAGACAGTGACCATCAGCAGGCATGGCTCCCCGCAGCTCCCAGTGGCTGCAGCTCACCATTTCCTGCCAATTGGGAGCTGTGGGAAGCGGCAGGCCAGAGGGACATGCAATCAGCTTACCCTGATGGGTCACATGCGGCCACATGTGGCTACACTGTCTGGTCTGTGTCTATCTCTCCAGTGGCTGGTAGGGGAACCCAGGCCCACTCACTACTCTGGGTTCCAGCCCAGGGACCCCACAATCGGCAGCCAAGGTCTGCACTGTCCCCAAAGCTTGCTCCTTCCCTGGGCTGCTCCTACCTCAGCTATATCAGGCTCTTTCTCCACCCACCTCTTGGTATGTACTTACCTCAGGGTCAGGATCCCAGGGCTTCCAGTCTCCCCCTGGTTACCTCCTTTCCCTCTGTGAGATTTGGAAGTGATTGCATACCTCCACACTGCAGCCCTCTTCTGTTGCCAACTTCCTGGCTTTATCATGGCCTCACCTGTTCCTTCTCAGCTCGGATCTATTCTCAGTCAGGGGTTGCTTATCTAGCCTAATTCCCTTCAGATGCAGCCTATTGAGTTAGTTCCCCCCCACCACTGCCATCAGCTTCATTAACCCTTTCAAGGGGCTGATGTGGGGTGAACACTCACCCAAAACTTTCTTATGGCCTCTACACTACGCTTTCCGGAAGAATGGTGAGTGGGCAGTTTGTGCTGCTGTGCCCCTGCTTTAGGTTGACTTTCACAACAGAGTACTACAGCCAGTCCAGGAAATAAAATTTAATGTTTCTGTCCCTTTAATGCTGTGATTTGATTTAGCAGTCAGGCAATCTTTACTGACTCCATTTCCTCCACATTCTTATTTTATCTTATGAAGAAAGGGAGATTTTTCTGTGATTGGCATGCTATCAGAAAGTTTAATTCCTTCATAAATTATTTGCCCTGGGCCTTCTCTGCTTGCCAGCCCCTTAATTAAATGGTGATTTACATTTGTCTTCCTATATTATACTGAGGTATAAATGTGGTGGAAAATATGTATATATTAAGTAAAATCACGTAAAGATTGGCAAATCCCAAAAGTTTTATGATGTCACACTGTAAGGGAGTTATTAGCTCTTTGCTGATTAATCTTTTGCCTCTTAAACAGTTTTAGTCATGCAGTCAAGGAGTAGAAGGAATACCATGTGACCAATCCCTCAGTACATGATAAACAGTGAATAATCATAGTAAATATCCAGACAGTAAAAATTGTTCTTCTTATTTGGCAAATACTTTTGATTAACTAATAGTTTGACAATAATCAGGATTGTTTTACAAATGATTTACAAATAACAACAACAAAGGCTTAAACAGAACAAAATTTGTTTTGATGGATACATTTTAACCAGCTTCTGCCATGGAAGTAATGACATTTCGGAATCCACAATGCATTCATTCTAAGCCTTATTTATATTTAGGTATTTTAATTGTACTCATTTTGAGAAATGTCTTCACTAAATATTGTGAAGCAGAAAATATTTCTTACCTGCCACAATATGAAGCTACACAAGTGCTGGAAGGCATGCTTGCTATAACCACCAATAATGAAAATTACAGAAGATATCAAAATGGATTAGGAACTTACTAAAGCATTGGTGGCTAATGCGCAAAGTGGATATTGTGCTGCTCAGCAACTCTGTCCAACAAGTGGGATATTTTTATATCATATATTATAGGTGGTGCTATCAGTCTTGTCTATTCAGGTTTCCAATGCTTCCCAGAAGACCCTGTATACAGGTGCTTAAAACTTGGCCAAGTGTTAATCTTTCAGCTGACATTTTCCATGACCGGTGTCTGTCACTGATGGATTTTTTTTTTTTTAATTTCAGCTAAAGCCATTCAGCCATTTCTGAGAACAAGCATAGTGATTTAGAGAAGTGTTTGCCAGAGTCTCTGGGTTGTCTTAAAATCATGCAGAAGGACTCCCAGTAAACCATAATGGGTCCCAGTGTAGCAAAATTAGTGGGAGCAGCAGAGTTTTAAGAAGTGGATTCCTTTTCTCCTGTTAACAACAACATGACAAAGATGTCATGTTCTGTTATCCCATAGATCTAGAGTGCAGAATAAAAAATAAGAAATGATCTGCCATGAAAAAAAGATAGAGATACAGATTCAAAAGCAGAATATGCAGAATAGAGCATTTGGAAGGAAATATATCTGGAAGAAATAAAAGCATTTTTTTCTAAACCCAGAGGATCTTTTTAATCCAAATAAAATCATCTCTACTGAAAAACTCCTTTTAATATATAATAAGATCATAGATAATTAAAATATAGTTGAATTGACTTCAATCAGCAAAGCTGTGATTTTTGTCTTAAAGTTGATTATTTTGTTTGATTGTTCCATCAGCAGTAAAACATAGACTCTTTGAAAAAAAATATCCAAAAAATATTTATTCTGTCTCTCTGTAGTCTTTTCTCAGGCCCATGCTCCCAGGGCTTGTTCAGGCTCTGTCTGGACTGTCCTTGTTGTCTCATTCCTTCTCTGGTGGATTTTTTTCTTTCTCTCCACCCATGCATACAAACACACCTCTACCAAATAATACCCAGCAAAAACAATCCACCCACATAGTTCTAATTTCTGTACCAGTTCACTTGTCTTTTTGCTTTGGGTTATGACATGAGCCTGTGTCTTTGTTTGAGGCCCCTATTGTTTCTCTCTTTTAACCCAAATGAAGGGTGGGGGCTGTTAACTGAGCAGTTTCAGTGAGGTCTAACCTAAACTGTAACAATATGTTCACAGTGTGCAACCTTTAACTTCATTTGTATTTATTACATCTCTAAAGTTTAGAAGTCATTAAACAGCAAAGCTTACAATGGTATGTTCTAACTATGTCAATGTGTTTAGTTTGTTGCAAGATTTTGTTATAGGTAAGATGTAAAATAAAATAAAAAAAACAAAACAAAACATATTTTTGAAAGGCATGACATACCAGGGACCTTACAAACAGAAAGTGTATAAAATATTGTAGCAAAGGTGTAAACTCTGATGAATAGTATAAGCTGGTGTTATGGGACCTCATGTTTTTCTCATTGAAGTCCATGGAAAAAAAAACCTCCTTTATGACTTCAATGAGAGCAGGACTGGGACTTTAGTTTGTGGAGGAATAGTTTTGTTTTGCATTTGGAACAGTTTGTTGTCTTGTTTTGACTGAGTAAATTAGTTGTGAAGTATATAGGATGGTTGGAGACTGCAGCTGTTGGAACGGGAGCTCAGAAAATTAACCTCTCTTTGACTGTATGCCTAAATCCTCTGTGGTAGGAATTGTAATTTGTAACTGTTTTTTTTTTTCTTATTTGCTTAATAGGATATTGTACAAGATAGTCTTTTTATTGAAAATTAAGATATATCTGGGCCATAAATTTGAATCCATAATGTGAAGCCACAAAAAATATGGGATGTTTGGATCTGAGGTTTCTTTGGGCCTATTTTGATAATCATTGGCTTGCATTTTCTGTTTAAAAATATTATTTTGTATAAAATCGGTTACACGTGCTGCTTCTGTAACCCTTGTCTGCATGCTGTGGTGCTCTGTTCCCCTCTAGTGACACCTAGACCACTTTGAGGTTAATGAGTCTGCTACAGCCTTAGCTAAGAGCCATGTGTTTTTTTTTTAGATAATGCAGTAGATGCTTATGCACAAAGTTTCAGAAGTCCCAGGTTCGATGCCTTCTGCTGGTGACATGGGTCTGTCGGCGTTACAAGTGGGGGCTTGTCTGGGATATCAACGTATAAGTCTCTGAAGCTTGGGACGTGCATCCTCAGCTATGGGAAGCATATGTAACCCATGCCCATTGGGTGTGGTGCTCTGTCCTCCTCTAGAGGCATCTAGACCATTTAGAGATTAATGAGTCTGCTACAGCCTTAGCTAAGAACCATGTAGCTTCTAGCTCATGCACTAAACTTCAGAGGTTCCAGGTTTGATCCTGCCCACTGACTACAGGGTGTGTTGGCGTTACACTTCTGTATGCTTTGTGTAAATAAATGCTGTCTATATGATCATAAATAACTGATTCAATTTATTTTCTGAAACACTGTGTGGTAAAACTCTGGATTCTGGCATGTGAAAAGACACTATCAAACCTTATATTAACTGGTTGTCTGAAAGACTGGGGCACCATGCGTAAGTGGGAACAGAAGACGAAAGGATATGAGTCAGGTTGGAGGAAGTGTAACAGAGATTAGGATGTATTACATGGAGGCGTCTGTGACTGAAATTAAATATGTTTGATGGTCATTTAGTGATAAATTTTAGAATATCTAATTGTAAACTGAAAAGTGGATAAAATTGTTGCTGCATTGCATATAATGGATAGTATATAGTTCCTTTTCTCATCAGTATTTGAACATGCTGCGGACCATTCTATACTGAACTATAGCAAAAACCAAAGGAAGAAGACAAAGTGTGAATCTTTAGGCCCGTTATACTCAAACGTTTCCATAGCGGGAAGTCCTAGGCACCCCTTCCCATTAAAAATAATGGAAAGCACAATGTGATCATGACCTTCAGCACCTGTTTGTGGCCCCGACAATAAAAATCAATGTCTTAGGCAACATGTTAGGTAAAGGGGAAAAATGCATTAGAGAATGGATCACATACATTTTAATTCATGTTATACTGGCTTTTAGATATTTGTTGTGATGGATTTCATTGGCATGGAGTACAATGAATTAGATTTGACCTCACAGTGTTGTTGTTTAGTAACTGATGACCCTCCAAAGAGTTGAAGTCCAGGTCACCATCTCAAAGTCTGGGGACTTGTCAAAGGGTTTGGAATGGTTCTCTTTGTCTCCATGCTCTTTGCACAGATCTTACTCAGACAGACCTTTGTACCTCCCCAACACAACCATCTACCCACCCCTTTGTTCCAATCTGATATCCATTGGGTCATTTGTAAAAAAGGCAGGTAGGTGAACTTGCTCTCCTCTGCATCAGTGGGATACAGACTGGTTGGTCTGTTCTCACATAACCCATTCAGGCTAACATGATAGGTCCATTCTCCTGATTGTACACTGGGTAGACCAAGCTATTGAGAAAACAGACTTTACTGAATTATTGTGACTCTTCCAGTTTGATCTCTGGATCAGAATCTGGAAATTAAAAATAGCTACAGTAACATTGTAGTAACTCAAAGAGATTTTATATTCAATTCAGCATGAGCAAAGTCTTTGGGGACAGGGTGTGGTTCTTATTTTGTCCAATGGTTCACTCATTTCTATTTTTAATAATCTCCTTAGAACCCCACTTACTACATCAGAGTGAAAATATTCCCCATATACCCCTTTTCATTCATATTTATGGTGCATAGTTTGTCTATGAACAAAGGCTGAATTGAGATATCCAATGCATTTTAAAATATTTAGAGACAGCTATATATTGCTGAGAATGCTTCTACTTATTTTTTTTTTATTTCTCTCTTTATTAACAGAAATGAAAGAGATTATGTCCTGGGAGTACACTATCTCTTCTAATACAAATTGGCAAGGTTTTGCAAATATATAGCAACATATTTATTGGCACACTCAGGCAAATAATTTTATATGGATTAAAAAAGAAACTTGCTTGGTTAAGTCACAAAAGCTCTGCTCTCAGTGGGTTATTATAGGTTTCTTAGTTGTTAGACTATTCAATAATTAAAAAAAAAAAAACCTGAGATTTGACCTTTTTTCATATTTGCATTAATGAAGATTTAAAATTGCTCCAAGGCCAAAAACAAACAAACAGAACAGACAACACTCTGATGTCTTTCTTAACCTTCTGTACTGTTTCTCTTAAAAACTCACATATTACTCCAAGGTATAAACGTAAGTCAACCTGAAAGAGGTAAAATCATGTAGACGATGGAACAAAATTGTAATGCATGGATGAGCTTTACTATTACAAAAGTAATCAACACTTTGAACTAACTATGAAAAAAACCTATACATTACCAAGTCTGATATTAACATGCTCAACTTTTTTTTCTGCATGCATTAAGAAGTGTGCAGTGAATATAAATCAGTACTCTGGAACATAAAAAGTTCAGCTGTTTAATAAATTTATTCCTGGGGTCTCCGAGAAAGCCTTATTTTACTGGAATAAAACTGAATTATAGATTAGAGAACAAATCCAAGAAATAGTAATTTTTTTTCTCAAACAAAAGGAAAAATAATTTATAAACCTTGAAAAAATGAATTATTTACTGATAATTCAAGCAACCTACATAACTAGCAGGCAGGAACAATATAGATATTATAATTACTATACTAGGAAATTCCTTTATGTGTTTTACAACTGGGCACCTTTCACTGATGTACTTAGAGTCAGTTGCAACTTCCCCATTAATCACATTTACCAGTGCGGGATGTGGTATGTAAGACAGACACTGGGATATCCAAGTTCATAAAGGGATTTGAAAATAAGAATAACTTTGAAAAGTCATCTGAAATTAGATAGGGAGCCAGTGCAGAATGTGAAGCCCTAGTATGCTTCATTACATTCAGGAGATGGACTGCTGTATTATGGACCAGTTACAGGATTGGGAGCCATCACAGTAAATCACAGAAAAAATAATGTTGTCTGGAAGTTATAAAGGTCTAGGTCTGCATCAAGGAGAAACAAGTACCATCTAGAATCCGGGCTGCCAAAGATAAAAGAAAGCTATTTTTAATCATCCCCTGTTGTTTTAGTATTCAGGAATAGCAATGAATCCACAAGCAGGACATTGGCACAAAGCGCTAGCTTGATTACTTGTGCTTAGGATGCTCCCCATGAAGAGTAAAGTCATAACACCAGCTAGTTTATTAAAGTGTTTTCCCTTTCCTATTAACTTGATCTCAGTCTTGTTTGTATTTATGTCTTGATTCTGAAACCTTTTCTCACATAAGTAGCCCTGACATAATTAGTCTTGTTGATTTCCTGCAAGGACTAAATGTGTAAGGATTGCAATATCAGTCACTTAGACTAGGACAATTGCTTTTTCATTCTGGCTCCAATTGCCTTTAGGTAGTCAGTCACTTTTTGCACTCGACGAGATATGGTCCCAGTGGTATCAATATTCTGATTTAAGTACAGTGCAGTGTAGTCTTCCACTAGACTTCCATGTTAGAAGTAGCATGTTTCACCTACACAGAAGATTGATCTGTCACATGATATTCAGGTATACTTCTTACACCACTCAGCATGCCATTGTAGCTATGACCTGGAAATGTGTTGGGTGCTGAATCCTTTGTTTAGATTTGAGTTCATATCTCAGATAACAGAGTACCATAGCTGAGAATTATTCTTATATGGACTACTGGACAAAACGTTTAATCTTTAACAAAGACAAAACTCTGTTTGCCTCTGAGAGGAGTTTTTCTTCAGCAAGAATCACAAGATTTAGCATAAAGGATTAACATGTATTATGGATGAGGGGCTTTCACTCTTCAACTTGAAAACAATTACTTTAAATTGCAAGAGATCAAATGAATATGAAAAAAGTTGAACAGGGTTTTGCTGGAAATCCCATATCTCTTTATCAACTGCTAAATTGTTCAGAATTGTATACAATTACTTCTATCTTTTATTACTCTTTGTCAGCACAGAGGTAATTTGTATTAGTTATAAATCTCTCAGAATAAAGGTTTATAATGGTTTGGAAGAGACTAATATAACCAAAGCTTTAACCAGAAAATAATGTAGAGACAGCAGTTATTGTTAGATGTACTTTTATGAGGGACTGTACTGGGTTAGCAGTGGCCCCTCCCCTCTGGGTCAGTGGGAGGCCACTCCACCTCACTACATCACAAGGCGGTGCTCACGGTTGGGGAATTAGCTGAGTCACTCTGGGCCTGTAGCTCTGGTCGGCAGTCTGGGCAGAGTGATAGGCAGTTAGCATCTCTAGCCCGCAGTCAGAGCAGCGAAGGGTCTATGGATCGGACTTGTATTCCAGGCCAAGTAGCAAACAAATAGTAAGTGGATCCCTTAGTTGGGATGGGATGATACAGAGTCTGGGTATTGGGCCTGCACTCAGGGCCAAGCAGCAAACAAATAGTTCAGATCCCAGGCCCTTAGCCCAGGTGGGGCAGTACAGAGTCTGGGTCTCAGCCTGTACTCTGGGCTGAGCAGCAACCCACTGGTTCAGAGCCCAGGCCCTTAGTCGGGATGGGGCAGTATGGAGCCTTGGTCTCGGGCCTGCACTCAGACCCGAGCAGCAAACCAATAGTTCAGAGCCCAGGCCCTTAATCAGGGTGGGGCGGCAAGTCCTCTGGATTCAGCCCAGGATAGAGCACCCAAACACAGTATAGGATAGGAGTAGAGCACCCAAACGCAATCTATGGGGGCTCAGTCAGGAGTAGAGTCTAGTGTCCTCACTAGGCGGACTGTAGGAGGATGTAAGCCCTCCGGCCTATTGAGGGGGAGTATTGCCACCCCAGGGTTGAGGTGGCATGGGGGACACAGGCCTGCCCAACTCCACTGCGTCCCAGCCCAGGGCCCTAACAGTGGCAGAGGGGTCCGCTACTGGGTCAACGGGGATCCTCCCGCAACCAAGCTCTCAACCAGATGATTGTCTCGTTCCCCTGGGTTACTTGCTATCTCCCCCTCAGGGTGTACCTGGGTCTGTAAGAGGTCTTCTTAATCATCAGGATAGAAGGCCAGCGGCAGTCCCGGCAACTCCTCCTCGGCTTGTCAGTGTGTGGCTCTGGCAGCGTCGGCCAGTCATCAGCAGCACAGGGGTCTCCGTGGCAGTCTCCCAGTTCAGGAGTGGGCAGGAGGCATCTGGCTCCTTCAGCAGCTGCAGCCCAACTGAGCTTGAAGACCTGTCTTTTGTACTTCCTGTCCCACCTACTGACTTCTGGTGGGCGGAGTGAGCACTGCCTGCCTCCACCTACCGGGGCTCTGCGAGTGGCCTCTCCACTTCTGGGTCCGTGGGAGGCCACTCTGACTAATTACAGGGAAAAAAGGAACCAATTCCCCGATTGCTCTCCAGGCTTATTAACTCTTTAAAAACATACTCCATAAATTAGTCTTAATGCTTTGATAAAGTTGTCTTGCTTTATAGCAAATTTGATTACTTAGGGCTATATTCAAGGTCCATTGAAGTCTTTCCTTTGAACTCAACAGGGTTTGGATCAGGCCTTTAATGTATATGAATTCTCATTCAGACCTTCATCAACCATTTATGTATTGTCAGTTATTCCAAGATAATACATGATACTGCCGCATATTAAAATAGCAAACTGTGGCTATTACAAATAGGATCATTACCTCAAAAATGTGTCTGACTCACACTAATCTATCTCGAATCCAGAGGAACATCATATCCTCACAGGAAAGCAGTACGTTTCTTCAGCACAAAGTCAAAAACTAGTGTATATGTAATTTAGCAGGAATTTTTCTGCTGGCATTTATATTTTCTATTTATATTAAATATGTCTTTAACATAAGAGGCGCAAACATCATAGCTGTCCAAATAAATTTTCATAAAAATGACATTTTTCAGTTTAGCTGGTTTCATGAAAAAGAAACCGTAATGCAGTTTTTACTACTTGCATAAATGAAATCAACACATAAATACAAAATCCCAAGAACACCGCCCCCCTCCCCTCCCCGCCACTTTTTATAAGGAAAATGTTGTGGTGTGTTTAACTTTGGTTCTTTTGTGAGCAAAAATCGTAAACAATAATCTTATACCTGGTTTTGGGTCCCCAACATACTAACAGCTTTCTATACACACGGGAAGACCTAATCCTTGACCTGAAGACTTCAACTGAGGAAATAAGCAACATACAGAAAGAAGGGAGGAATACAATTAGTTTATATATAAATGTATGCATTATACATCTTATTTTGAAAAATAAAACAATACATATGATCTGATCGTCTACCCCACACCTATTCATTATTAGTTGACTAATCTCTTGTATACATACCAGAAAAGATTTGAAGAAGGATTACAGCTCTAATTATGTTTGAAGAAGGATTATGTTCCTGTTGAAGGAGGATTATTGCCCTAATTCACTCAAACTTAATGTTATTAGATTTCTTAGGGGAGAAGCATTTCATGAAGAGTTAAAATATTAAGAAAAGCCTCCACCACAGGGCTGAGAATTTAAAAAGTGGAAGACACAGTTCTATAATTATATATCAGAGTTGTAGCCATGTTAGTCTGTATCCACAAAAACAATGAGGAGTCTAGTGGCACCTTAAAGTCGAACAGATTTATTTGGGCATAAGCTTTTGTGGGTAAAAAAACCACTTCTTCAGATGCGTGGACTGAAAATTACAGATACAGGCATAAATATATATTGGCACATGAAGAGAAAGGAGTTACCTTACAAGTGGAGAACCAATGTTGAAGGCCAATTCAGTCAGGGTGGATGTGGTCCACTCCCAATAATTGATGAGGAGGTGTCAATACCAAGAGAGGGAAAATTGCTTTTGTAGTGAGCCAGCCATTCTCTGTCCCCATTCAAGCCCAGACTGATGGTGTTAAGTTTGCAAATGATTTGTAGCTCTTCAGTTTCTCTTTGAAGTCTGTTTTTGAAGGTTTTTTTGAAGGATGGCTACTTTTAAATATGTTATTGAATGTCCAGGGAGATTGAATTGTTCTCCTACGGGCTTTTGTATGTTACCATTCCTGATGTCTAATTTGTATCCATTTATCCTTTTACATAGCTATCCTTCAACAAAAAAAAAAATCATTTGCAAATTTAACACCATTAATTTGGACTTGAATAGGGACTGGGATTGGCTAGCTCACTACAAAAACAATTTTCCCTCTCTTGGTATTGACACCTCCTCATCAACTATTGGGAGTGGACCACATCCATCCTGACTGAATTGACCTTATCAACAATGGTTCTCCACTTGTAAGGTAACACCCTTCTCTTCATATGTCAGTATATTTATGCCTGCATCTTTAATTTTCACTCCATGCATCTGAAGAAGTAGGGTTTTTTTACCCATGAAAGCTTATGCCCAAATAAATCTGTTAGTTTTTAAGGTGCCACTGGACTCCTCATTGTTTTTTAAGGTTTACAAAGAGGCTTTTGGATAAGGCCCGGTATATTTAATAATTAAAAATAGGATTTTCTTTGTCTTCAGGCTTCTGAGGCCGGGTAACACTACAGAGTTAAAGTAGCAGTAGGTTTCAGAGTAGCAGCCATGTTAGTCTGTATCCGCAAAAAGAACAGGGGTACTTGTGGCACCTTAGAGACTAACACATTTATTTGAGCATAAGCCTTCGTGGGCTACAGCCCACTACATCAGACACTCAATGCGTGTCCAGCACCTTGACAGACTTTCAAAAGACATGAGCTCTCACTAAAGCAACTAAATTAAATAGCTAGAATTTGAAAGTGCTCAGCATCCAGCAGCTTTCATTTTAACTACCTAACTGGGAGTTGAGTCTTTTTAAATTCTGACCCTGTAAATGTAAGGAATATTCAGGGCAAACTTTTAAAGGAGTCTATGCTGTTCCTTAATAATAGGACTGTTGCTCTATTGCACAAGTACTTACATGAAAAATATATTTGATGTGCTTCTGAACATGTTACCCTAATCTCTCATTCGTTTCAATATTAGGTCAGTAAAATAAACAGTCATGTGCAGCTGGTGCTGTGCAAATCCAGTAGTCAATGTATTATGCTTATTCAGTAGCCAATATATTTCAGAGATTGTTTTTCATTTTTCCAACTGAAATCAATGGGAGTCTTTCCACTGACTTAATTGGGCATTGGATCAGACCCAGAATTTGTATATTATCTCCTCATAATATTCACATCAAACCTTATAGGATTTTGTGACAAGGTGGAAAGATGCTCTGCAAGCCCCAGTACATGAAGGGCTAATGCAGACCCCTGCCTGTCACATGAGTGAAAGGGGCTGTGGATATAAAGGTAGAGGAGAGGTAGCAGTAATATTATCTACATGTGGGGAAAAGGTTTGTCCTCTCCCCTCCCAGCTGGTTAAGAAACTGGCAGTTGGGGCCACTATTCTGAGTGGCTTCTTTTATCTGAAATCCTATGGTTTATGAATGAGTAAAAGAAAACCCTGAAGAAAAGGCTTCTAAGTCTGCAACTAATGAGAGTGTAATTCATCTTCTGAGGCTGGCGCTTCTGCACTCTGGCCTACAGACCTATTTACATTATGTTTGCTAATTAGACCCTTAATTAACATTGGTAGCGGTAGCCTAATGTAAGTAGATGGGGTATCAATCTGTAAATACTGACTTCTAATAACTATGTTAATACCTAATTTACTTGTTCTAATTATCGTGTTAAACATCAATAAAATGCTGGAATCCTTTACTTTTTAATCTGTTACTAGGAGCCCATTACACTTGTATTGCTTATGTAATTTAAGAAAACTAAACAGCAACAAAATTTGCATTTTAGCTCTTCACACCCTATTAAGTGTTCTTATAATTAATACTTAAACACATAAATATTAATGCAGTCCTTAACATGGGGTGCAATGGGTTGGTGAACTAGCCATACACAGGGACTAAGATCCTGATCCCTAGGTGCCTAAATAACTTCTGGATCTGGGCCTAACTGTTCAGGAGTTCAAATGGCAATCTATTTTGAAGTTCCTTTGAGGCATAGTAAGTCTTGGCAGGCTCAGATGCTTTTAAAAGATGGAGAGAGGAGGATTTTATTTTATTTGGAGGTAGAACAGAAAATTTGTCATCTTGGAAAATGAGAGTTATGATTTCTGTAGAATCATAGAATCATAGAATCATAGAATATCAGGGTTGGAAGGGACCCCAGAAGGTCATCTAGTCCAACCCCCTGCTCAAAGCCGGACCAATTCCCAGTTAAATCATCCCAGCCAGGGCTTTGTCAAGCCTGACCTTAAAAACCTCTAAGGAAGGAGATTCTACCACCTCCCTAGGTAACGCATTCCAGTGTTTCACCACCCTCTTAGTGAAAAAGTTTTTCCTAATATCCAATCTAAACCTCCCCCACTGCAACTTGAGACCATTACTCCTCGTTCTGTCATCTGCTACCATTGAGAACAGTCTAGAGCCATCCTCTTTGGAACCCCCTTTTAGGTAGTTGAAAGCAGCTATCAAATCCCCCCTCATTCTTCTCTTCTGCAGGCTAAACAATCCCAGCTCCCTCAGCCTCTCCTCATAACTCATGTGTTCCAGTCCCCTAATCATTTTTGTTGCCCTTCGCTGGACTCTCTCCAATTTATCCACATCCTTCTTGAAGTGTGGGGCCCAAAACTGGACACAGTACTCCAGATGAGGCCTCACCAATGTCGAATAGAGGGGAACGATCACGTCCCTCGATCTGCTCGCTATGCCCCTACTTATACATCCCAAAATGCCATTGGCCTTCTTGGCAACAAGGGCACACTGCTGACTCATATCCAGGTTCTCGTCCACTGTCACCCCTAGGTCCTTTTCCGCAGAACTGCTGCCTAGCCATTCGGTCCCTAGTCTGTAGCTGTGCATTGGGTTCTTCCGTCCTAAGTGCAGGACCCTGCACTTATCCTTATTGAACCTCATCAGATTTCTTTTGGCCCAATCCTCCAATTTGTCTAGGTCTTTCTGTATCCTATCCCTCCCCTCCAGCGTATCTACCACTCCTCCCAGTTTAGTATCATCCGCAAATTTGCTGAGAGTGCAATCCACACCATCCTCCAGATCATTTATGAATATATTGAACAAAACCGGCCCCAGGACTGACCCTTGGGGTACTCCACTTGATACCGGCTGCCAACTAGATATGGAGCCATTGATCACTACCCGTTGAGCCCGACAATCTAGCCAGCTTTCTACCCACCTTGTAGTGCATTCATCCAGCCCATACTTCCTTAACTTGCTGACAAGAATACTGTGGGAGACCGTGTCAAAAGCTTTGCTAAAGTCAAGAAACAATACATCCACTGCTTTCCCTTCATCCACAGAACCAGTAATCTCATCATAAAAGGCGATTAGATTAGTCAGGCATGACCTTCCCTTGGTGAATCCATGCTGGCTGTTCCTGATCACTTTCCTCTCATGCAAGTGCTTCAGGATTGATTCTTTGAGGACCTGCTCCATGATTTTTCCAGGGATTGAAGTGAGGCTGACTGGCCTGTAGTTCCCAGGATCCTCCTTCTTCCCTTTTTTAAAGATTGGCACTACATTAGCCTTTTTCCAGTCATCCGGGACTTCCCCGGTTCGCCACGAGTTTTCAAAGATAATGGCCAATGGCTCTGCAATCACAGCCGCCAGTTCCTTCAGCACTCTCGGATGCAACTCGTCCGGCCCCATGGACTTGTGCACGTCCAGCTTTTCTAAATAGTCCCTAACCACCTCTATCTCCACAGAGGGCTGGCCATCTCTTCCCCATTTTGTGATACCCAGCGTAGCAGTCTGGGAGCTGACCTTGTTAGTGAAAACAGAGGCAAAAAAAAGCATTGAGTACTTTGAGTACTGTAGAAAGATGTCCTTTCTTAGTAGGGAGGGTAGAGATGGGGTGAAAATTACAGATAATAAAATGCGAACCTAATGGCAAAATACAATCGTTGGAGAGAGAGAGAGAGAGAGAGAGAGAGAATGCTGTATAATATGGCCAGGGGCTCCAGAAGGTAAAGAGCTCTCTACTCCCTCTATTGATGAAAAGGGAAAAGTGGTGCCATAGACCAGTGGTTTTCAAACTTTTTTTCTGGCAACCCAGTTGAAGAAAACTGTTGATGCCCGTGACCCATCGGAGCTGCGGATGAGAGGTTTGGGGTATGAGAGGGGCTCAGGGCTGGGGAACAGAGTTGAGGTGCAGGGGTGAGGGCTGCAGGGTGAGGCTGGGAATGAGGGGTTCAGGGTGTAGGAGTGGGCTGTGGGTTGGGGCAGGGGGTTGGGGTGTGGGAGGGGTTCTAAGCTCTGGGCTGGGGGTGCAGGCTCTGGGGGTGAGGGGGTTCGGGTGCAGGAAGGGGCTCCAGGTTTGGGGAGCTCAGAGTAGGGGCAGATGATTGGGGCACAGGGTTGGGGCATGGGCTTACCTCAGGCAGCTCCTGGTCAGCAGTGCAGCCAGGGTGCTAAGGCAGGAAGCCTGCCTTTCCTGGCATCGCGAACTGTGCTGCACCCTGGAAGTGGCCAGCAGCAGGTCTGTCTCCTAGGCGGAGGTACGCAAGCAGCTTCGTGCGGCTCTTCCCTGCAGGCACTGCCCCCACCCCCCAGCTGCCATTGGTCGGGAACCAGCCAATGGGAGTGCAGAGCTGGTGCTCAGGCCGAGGGCGGTGTGTGGAGCCCCGTGGTCCCCCTACCTGGGAGCTGGACCTGCTGCTGGCTGCTTCTGGGGCACAACACAGAGTCAGAACAGGTAGGAACTAGCCTGCCTTAGCTGCGCAGCACCACCAATGGGACTTTTAATAGTCCGGTCGGCGGTGCTGACCAAAGCCGTCATAACCCAGTGTCTTACATTCCATGACCCAGTACTCGGTTGTGACCTGCAGTTTGAAAACCACTGCCATAGATAGCCTCATTTGCATAGGCTACCTATCCACAGTTCACAGTTACTCTAGTCACACTTGGAAAGTCAGCATAACTATACATGTACTTGTATTTTGGCAGATACGGGTTCTAAAGAAGCTCAAAGAGAGGAAAGAGGTTTTAGTTTGTGGCAATGAAATTACTTCCAAGTAACCAGGACTCTGCTCAAGGGTCTTAACTGCTCATGAGAACTTCCTGTTGAGAGCTGACGCTGATGGAGGATTTTGCATTGAGCGATGATGCAGAAGACAGAAGAAGAACTGGGTGGATTTGGGTAAGGCCCTGCTTATGCAGCACCTTAATAAAGCTGAATAACTGAATAAGCTGGGAGAAGTAGTGGTGACTATCAGTGAGACTGGCCAAACAGCTCCGTTTAGGCTGGAAACAGGCCTACAAATAAATACTTGAATGACTGCTCCTTGCTAATCCAAAAAGTGAGTGGCAGATGGCAGATGGACAAAGTGGTGAGGACAAGGGACTATCACTGTGGGACATTCTCATTAGTGGGTAGGAATGGAGTTAAGTAGACTGTTGCTGGAAGAGGTTGGGGATACTTTACTTTTTATTTGCATATATATTCTGTTGCTGTTCTGTTTTCTCAAGTTTATAACTGTGTTCCCCTTCCCAAATTTTTTTTTCTTGTTTGTGCACAGTCCCAGAGTGCTTGTAAATGGGGCAGTTATCTGCCTGTTAAGGCATTCAGGGTGGGAGCTTTTAGTTTTCTCAGGTTTCTTGGTAAACGCTTGAGATCATTTAGTTATTTGTCAAAAGGGACCCTACCTTTCTTGAATGCAGTCCTTATTGCTGCCATTAAGTCCTTAGTGGAAGGGTAACAGTAGCACTCTATAATTGTGTGCATTTGATTACTGCTCAAGTTAAGCATGCTTTAAATTTTAAAACAAAATTATACCATCTAAATCTCCGTTGTGCAGGAACTATTAAATTTACATTATTACATCAGGTTAGTACCTAACTGTGACACTGTCCTCTATTGGATTGAATCAGAATTGCTCAACTTTGTGCCTTATAACTGTTAGAAGCTAACAGAAATGATCCTTTAGTTCAGGTGGTAGTAGCTTCCACAGGAGAACCTTGGATCTATTCTGCTATGCTGAGAAGTTCTAGGTAACCATAATGAGCAGCCTGAAGCCACCCTTAGGTTCCTGGATAGAAATGAATTTGTTACAGTACGTTTAATCACAGATGGAAAAAAAAGAGATGGAAAGATCTTCTTTGGAAGATGTGATGAGGTTAAAAAAAATTCACATTAGAATGGATGATGTGTGAACTTCCTTTGAATTCCTTTTTTACTTTAGATAAGAATCCAAAGTTCTGGCTACTTATTTGTGACAAGAAACTCAGAGTTTTCCATTCTCCCTTTAACTTTATCTTTCTCCTCACACAAGGTCCACTATAGCTTTTATTTTTGTTTTGTTTTGTTTTTTGTTTTGATGGGTGCTTAAGAAGCCTGCTTTTCCCTAATTTGCATTACTTTCCCAGACGTTCCTCTTCAGGGAAAGGTCACTCTACTTGGTTCTTTCCCTGCTATCATACACACACATTTCACTGAAGGGGAAATCTTTGGGAAGGAGGGAGAGATGTATTTCATTTACTCTAGTAGTTAAGTACAAAAATGCACAATTTCCAGGGACGCTACAGAGGGTTACCAAAATGGGGGAAGAGATACTTCAGACAAAGGAAGAGGAAAGGGTCTACTGCATTTATTTCCACCCAAATAAATAAAAAATAAATGTCGGAGTAGAGGACTAAGGTGAAGTTTTGGAAATGGTTCAGTCCAATTTTGGAAATGGTTCATGTCACTGTTGTTTTTGTAGTACATTGTTTCTGTCTTTGAACTTTAAGACTGGAATCTGTACTAGACACTGGCATCTTCTATTTTATCAGACATTGGTAAATAAAAGCAACTCGTAGTTGTCATTTTGACCTACATTACTTTCCATTTAAAATGAAACAGATATTAGAAGCCTCTAAGAATACATGACAAATTAATATTTTAGGAGAAAAGAATTGGCATTTATCTGTTTTTTCTACTTCTCTTGAAAAGAAGTAGATTTTTCATAAAAATGAAGAGCAGTCTTATGAAACATGTGACTGAATTTCATGGCAAGGTGCAGTAGGTTAGCAGATAGTTGAATGTGATGGCCAAAGAAGCTCACATGAAGCTGACAATGTTATGGCTGCTCTTAATCTACTCCATAAGCAATTGATGCTAATCTGAAGTATCAGAACTTTTTGAGAGGGTTGCCCCACATACTTTTTTTAAGACTATCACTACACAGGTCATTATTCCAACCCCACCCCACCCCCCCGACACACACACACACACACACACACACACACACACACAGCTTCCTTGTACATGTTCCTGCTTTGGGTTTTTTTCTCCCCTAAAGAGCAAAGAAATGGGACCCCAAAAAATTATGTTTGTATTTCAACACTCTAGAATGTTGGACCAGTCCAGCCAGGTGCCCCATATACCGCAAAAGATAAAGTAGGAAGGGAGAAAGCCACCTCTGAAGAACCACAAAGGGAATCAGGTGTGCTGACTGCTTCCTGAAGACACAAAGAGAGGTTCTGCCATGTTAAACACCATGAGAGAGGCGGAGTGAACATCCTTTGAAAATGTTGTAATGGGCAGCCAATCATCTTCTAGAAATTAGTCCCCAAAACTACTGTAGTCTTCTCCTTAAGAGGCTTTGCTGCTACATGTGAGAAACGTAAGGAAGGAACAGGGATTGGAGTGCACAGATGACATGGTGCTCAAATAATATGGTGATGAGGGCCATATGAATGGCTGGGTGAATGGACAGACATACAGGCATATTGAACTTTTCCCCATCTCTCTTTGGAGTCAAACTTTAAACATTTAAAAAAAAAAATTAAAAGGTTCAAATGAGGTTGAGTTCACAGTGGTAAGGGATCTTATTTCTGAAACATTTCACTCATCCCTACTTTTTGGTGGTTCAGCTTGACAGTTTTAAATTGCTAACATGGTATGAGACTATGTATTTATATTTGAGTGATTTTGCTTGTGACAAATGTTGACACTTCCAGGTTTGCATTTTTTCTTAGTGGTTGGTACAAGTTTCTATCATGATTTCCCCTCACACCCATAGCTCACTGACAGACAGTGCTCTATGATAAATAATAAATTAGTGTTACTGGTGGAGGCAATCTTCAGATTAGACTCATTGGGAAAGGTCTATTTTGACTGATGTTCCCTGAGTACGCTTATTATTATTTTGATTAATGCTGTGAATGTATATGTGTGTGGTGATGCCATATGCAGTACCAGAGGGAAGACTTCCAGTGTTAACTCCAATATATCACATCTGAGGCTTAGTAAAACGTCTAGGCTCCAGTTATTTACTAAACAATATTGAGCAGAAACTGAAAAAAAGAATAAGATGGGCAAACAAAGGTGTTCTATATTCTAAAATAATGTAGATATCTCTAGCTGGCTTCAGCATGTGTTTTGGGCCAGATTATGTCAATGCCAAGTCGGGCTGAGCATAAATGGGAGTATGATGCTGTAGTATTGGGGACTGTGCCTTTAAAGGCTGAGCTTTGCAGATAGAGCGGGGCACGGTGAAGCTCTGATTATGCACAAAGAACTGGACACACAATAAAGCAGAGCCCTCTCAAGCACCTTAAACTCTGTGGGTGAGATCTACAAAGAGACTTAGGTGTTGTGGTGCTGAGCTTTGTGATGTCTTGAAAATCACAGGAAGAATACTGTGATCCACAAACACTGAGCATACATTTATACTGAAACTGGGAATGAGCCTCTCAGCCTGGGTACACGTTGTGTTGCTAGCAGTACTTTTTCGGGCACACAAAAATAGCTATGTGGACGTTGTGGCACCAGCAGAGTCTTGGACTAGCTACCCAAGCTCAAGCCCATCATATCCCCGAGGTCCAAGCTCCAGTGTGTAACTCAAGCCTTCACCAGTGCCACAACAATCACACAGCTATTTTTATCTCACTAAGACAAGCTCCACTAACACAAGACTGTTTTCTCAGACTAGGAGTTTTGTTCCCATCTTTCCTAACATTTCAAAAACATTCCTTCCTAACATTTCAAAATATGTTTTTGGTCCAAAATGAGACAAAAAGTTGAAATCTCACAATACTTCGGAGAATGAAAATTCCAAACTATTTCAATTCAGCAATATCAAAACAGCCTTATCAATAGTTTAATAATATAATAATGCTGTATCCTTTCAATCCAAATGGCTAGTCAAAATTTTGGGGTCTTGTGAGTTTTCCAGTTGGGAGCAGAAATTGGTGACAGTAAGGTATTTCTTTGATGCAATTGTGTTTATTTACAAAGAAAGTACAGAGGCCTTTGCCTCTGAATGCAAAAGAAATTAAAAAAAAAACAAAAAACAGGGAACAGCTTCTTTTGTTTGCAACACCAAGAACACTTATTTCATCTTGCACCACTGACCCAATAACTTCTTCTGAGGTTTCTTCCAACTGTGCTTTCAGCTGCTCCTTCAGTCTGATCTCAGTTTCTGTGAGATCTACTTTTCTCTCATATGCACAATACTACCCAAAATAATACTCTGCCAAAAGCTCCTAGGCTGGTTCACACACACCTTTTCTCTTAGGTGGGCGCTTATGTTTACAGAGGATCAGAGGCCAGAGGACATCTAGAGTTGCAACAAGCCAGAAGCCTTTGTAATTATCCAGACAACTTCCCAGGCAGCCCTCTAGGGTTAAATAGGATACTTGGACAATCAATGTGACAGATCAGTCACTCTGGTTCCCTTAAGCAGTACATCCTGTGGCACCTACACTCCACTTATTGAACATACGGAGGGAAAGCTAACTTGTCACTTTTGCATTTAGTTAGGAACATGTCTTCATTTAGTGAGTTCCTTAGTCTAGATCCAATTCCTAAGAAAATTCTGTCCCCTACTTCCCTGTATTGGTTTACTATACCAATGGAATGTATTTCTTTTGGAAGGTAACACTCATGAAAGGAGGATTATCTTCCTGGGATCTATGGCCATTCCCACAGAAGGCTTTGAAGAAGAGAACAGAAACCTTTAAATGGACTCTATGTTGAAAGGGGACACAATGCATAGAATGGAACAGGGGATGCTGTATTTGTAATGATTTAGGCTGGTAAATAGATGGGCTACTGTGTTTTGTTTTGTTTTTACTAGATTTTTAGTCTGTTGCCTTCATTCCTAAGTATAAATAATGAGTTGCAATAATCAGGCCTGCAGGTCAGAATCATCGCAGCATATGATAGGATGGAAGGCAATCTTCTGGCAGTGACAGATGAAAGCCATCTTTGCTAGTCACAGTACAACATTCTTCAGCTATAATGTTTATTTTTAATCATTTTAAAAACTTTTTGCTCAACAACTTTTTGTCTACCACCTTCAGACCAAAATGTATAAAATCTCTTTAATATCCTTCATTTTACCTTATTAAACCCATAGAGAACTCATTCTAATGTCCATGACTTCACATAGAAATAAGCTACATGCTGTAAACCATCATTCTAATGCATATAGCACCCTTAATCAAATTGCATAATTAATCTTATCAAGCAAAATCACATTAGCTGCTAAGTCACTATCATAGCTTTGCTGATGCAATTTCTAAATGTTCTACATGAATGGAATAGATTTCAATACATATTACACACACTACATCAAATTTACTATGGTTAAGGCTACATTTGTGTCACAGTGGTCATGGAAGTCACAGAATCTGTGATTTCCAGAGACCTCTGTGGCATTCTCTACTTCAGCCTCAGGGGCTGCTGGGCTCTGGAGCTGGCAACCAGCGGGGACCTGACAGGGTTCCAGGAACAGGTCACAGCAGTGACTGGCAACAGGTTCCAGGGACAGGTGACAGACTCCTGAGGGGGCCTTCCTCAGGGTTCCAGCAATGAGCAACAGCATCGTGCGGGCGTGGACAAAACGGGGTGGGGGGGGACACCACCAGCGAGCAGCTGTGGGGGTCCCATTTTCTCTTTGGGAAATTTGCTCATCCTGCAGCTCCCAGCTGATACGGGCAGAGTGGGGAGGGGGACGGGCTGAAGCTTCCAGCTGCTGTGGGCAGAGGGGGAACCCCACAGCTCCCAGCCACCACGATGGTGAGGGAAACCATGGAACTTCAGCAGCAAAAATCTCAGACGGGTCATGGCTTCCATTAATTTCTGTTTATTGCCCGTGACCTGTCCATGGCTTGTACTAAAAATAACCATGACAAAATCTTAACCTTAACCATAATACATTATCAATGTGTTATTGGTCTAGGGCCTGATCCCACATCCACTTAAGTCCACTGACTTCAATGGAGTTGAATCTAGTCCTTGGTCATTATGTGCCAGATCGTTATTGCCTTACATTGACTTCAGTGAAACTACCTGTGACATAAGCATGAATAAAAGTATAGAAGGTGGGCACTCATATTTTTTAGGGGCTCATTCAACTACCATTGAAGTCAATGGAAAGACTCCCATTGACTACAGTGGTAGTTTAATCAGACACTAAAGGGGTTTAACATTAATAACATCTCTCTGCTACTTCATATGCAAATCTCAGCATAACAATCACCTGCTTCAAAGATCCAAGATGACATCTTCCAGAAATCAGAGTAACAGCCGTGTTAGTCTGTATTCGCAAAAAGAAAAGGAGTACTTGTGGCACCTTAGAGACTAACCAATTTATTTGAGCATAAGCTTTCGTGAGCTACAGCTCAAAGTGCCACAAGCACTCCTTATCTTCCAGAAAAATACACTTTTTATAGATCATTTAGTCTTTTACCAACTTGAGAAAGGAAAGTGTTTGAAATTTATAAGTTGCATGGGTTACATGTTCTCATCCTAATGATATACTTAGATCCTACTCATCACCTCCTCCATTTTGACATAAAGTTTGCAGCTCAGAGATGAAAAAAAATTCTCTTATGTTAACATTTTTCCTCTCACCACCTCTATGTGCAGCTGATGCCCCATATGTTCTATCCCCCCAGCCCACCCCCAAAATCCCACAGATACAGCAATGTCTTTTTTTATCAACTAAATGTTTTGACACAAGGGCTCACTGAGTCCTTTTCATTATGGCATTTTTCATTCCTTTTAACGATTACAGAACATGCACATATTTATAATACAAAATATGCACTGAAAATGAGAAAGTTGTGGTTCTCTGGTAGAAGAATTGAAAGAATGAGATCGTATTAAAAAGACAGAAAAATACAAAGAATTGATTAAAAGAAGAGTGCAACTTTAATATTGTTGATAATGTAGTGAGAAATGTTCTGTACCTTTTGTAAGTACTTATACAGTTTGAACTAGACATATTCAAATCTAAATATGGGCTAGTCAGAATTCAAGTTATCAAAGTAGAATATTCAGATTGGCATTGTGATTTTATAGCATTAAATTGTGCATCTCACAACAAGTTAAAATTCTGGCAGAGAGAAAATATGTGTGAGAGATGAGTAGGAGTTTGCCAAAGTTACACTGAAATTTGAATGACATAAAAGAAGGATTTCTTTTCTTTTTCTCCTTACATCACTGATATTCTCAGAGCAGAAGTTTGACAAGTTGGAAGATACAGAATGGAAATTTTGCTCATGCCTGTTATCCTGAAGTGAAGCCAAATTCTTCTCTCTGGCACACTCATGTAGAGGGGAATGAAAGACTATCTCAAATGATATGCTGCCTAGGGAGAAGAAGAACCTGGGGTTTTGTGAAACCTTTATGTTCACATCCTTTCATCTGCGAGAGATGGTGGGAATTGCAGCCTATGATGTAGATAGTTTGCAAAGTCTCATGTGACTGAATAGTCCAATCCAAGATTTGCATGATATTTGGCAGTTATTGCAAATGTATGTATCTTGGTTGAGAGCTGCTTGCTTCCTTTAGACGGTGTTAAAAAGGGATTCCAAAGAAAATATGAAAAAATATATTTTAAATTTTGGTCACTTTAGACTAGTAATTCTCTAACATCTCCCAGGTTTGCTTGTCAATGTGTTCCCACACACACACACTTCAGTGGAGATGTCCCAATATGTTGTTGTTTTCTATGCAGAGCCTAATCTTTTTTTTAAAGTTTGATCCAGTTCCCATTGAAATTAATGTAAATAAAATCAAGCACTGCAGGACACTTTCTCACTGATGTTCGGCTCTTTCCCTCATTCTGTTGCTACCTACTCACCCTACTTTCAGATCGTCTTCCTCCTCTCTAATATTCAAGGCTTCTCTTACCTTACTTTCTCTAGATATTTCTTCCCTTTTCATTAGCTCAGGACTACTGTTGAACTCCTGGCATGAGTTCAGATGCAACTATCAATTATAACTTCCTCTTTTCCCTCTTCTTCCTTGTTTACCATTCTGCATACCAGCTTCCCATTTCATAAATGGCCATGAAGGTAAATAAAATGCCAATACAGTGTACCTTAAAGGGAAATGTTTCTAAATTAATTTGAACCTCTCAAAATTCTCGGGGTAATAATATTCATACTGACAACACCCCAAATGGCTGGATAGTTTCCTTATGTTGTGCACATTACATCTACTTAAACTAATAGTTGTTATTATGCACATGTACAAATAACTTTCCTTCTGAAGCTTCTTGAAGAAAAAAAAACAACAAGAATGAAAGCCCATGACGGGGTGCAGCTAAAACACTACTCTCCAAAATACCAACATCTGTGCATGACTCTAATTTCTGTGTACAGAATTAAATATAAGAAGCCCTTTACCTTGTCCACTAGGAGGCAGGATTGAGAGGGACTTTAAGAAGAAGATGGAAAGCTTTCTCACTCATGGAAATCTTGTTTGTTTTCTTTTTATTTATTCTTACCCTTTATGTAAAAATAAAACTCATCTACATTGAAAGTAAATGTTTTGTTCTTTGAGTACAGGAAACTTAACATTTTCCAAAGGAGGCAATGTGTCAGAAAATGATGTTATTGTTTTTGTGCTCATATGTTCTCACATAGCTCAAGCATTTTGATAAGCCTGCTGGTTTTCCACCCAATTAATTTCTGTTTATTTTTAATATAACATTTCTGAAGCTTCAACATTCACTAACCATTTTATTTTTTAAAAGATTGACAACTTTATCAATAAATGACATTTTAGTACAACATGAATTGCTAGTATGCAGTGGGATTTTTGACTAATTTACTTGGAATAAGTTTGAGTTTCTAGACCCATAACTTCTGATGAACATATGGCTCAGTCTAATCAGTCACATAAAATTAATGAAGTATGAACCATAATCATCTCTTCTCTCCAATTGTTGTAATACCTAATATGAAGAATCAAAGCTATTATCCATTCCTGGGAGATTACAACCATTAGTTGGGGCTTAGAAAATATAACAAGGTAATATATTGCTTTGATAAACTACTTCAATTTGAGTCATCTCAGGTTTTACATATTTCTGCGAAGCTGGCAAAATAGGTGAATCCAGAGAAAGAAAGGTGATTGCTAAAATCTGTCTGTAGGGTTTGAACTTTAATTGAGTTACAATATCAAGATGCTAAATTAAGGAAGAACAATGGGGAACCAATGACCACTGTGGTTTTTCTTTTTTTTTCTTTGCAGAAAGTAAGGTGTTGTAAAGCAGATGCCTCATTCTTTGAATAATCTTATAACTCTTATTTCTGCTGGCAATGTAGAAGGAAAAGGTATATTCCATGTGCTAAAGAAATTTCTGCACTGAGTTCCAAAATATTTCAAAAGGCTGAATTCATTGGAGAGGGAAGCATGCATTTTGTAATGAAATCGTACAGGGAAAAGTAGGATTTTCTGGTAGCTGATATAAAAAAAAAATTGCAATTGCCATTAAAGTATGAAAAATAATGCACAGGAGGTTAAAATATCTCTAGCTTAATATGCTCATTGATACACCTGAGTTTTAGATGTACCAGTGCAATATGTACCTTTAACAAAGACAAGCTGTGAGAGCTCAAAATGAGACCCTTTAAGGGTAAGCAGGCCTACCCACATTAATTTCCTTTGTTTGGGGGATTGTTTCAGGTTTATCCAGTTCAGAACCCGTATGAACTGCTATGGCTATGTTTTAGAATACTGTGGAAGAGGTGCAAGCAACTTGAAGTCAGTTTTTGCCCTTCCTGCTGTTTTGTAGAAAAAGACTCCTAGTGAAATTAAGGCTGGTGGGATAGCTGACCCCTTCTGGTATTAGGGTTATTTTTTAAATAGTAATTTGTGGGTTTCACCACTGGGGCATGGAGCCGAAGGAGGCTTCCAGCCTATACTACCTGATTCAGATTTTGCAGAGTCATGAGAGGATTCCATTAATGATTATATTGATTAGAAAAGTTGTTCTGTCAATTACAAGTCATTGTCCATGTGATCAAATTGACCCATTCATGTGGCCAGGAAAGGCTCTTGCAATCAAATATCATGAGATGGGCTTTCATTTATTAACTATTCACTCTGATGATCTGACTTGTTGGGGTTTTCATTTGAGATTTTAATACTCTGATGATGTCAGTTATGGACATTTACTGATTAAAGTTATGTCCTTTGTGCAAAATAAATCACTAGAAAATTTATGTTTGTCTTGAAGTCTTAGTTCTATGGACAAAAACTACTATATAAGCACTAATTATTATTAATACAAAAATATTGGTAATAATTTGTATCCTACAAATGTAAATATGATCTTTATGAATTCACTCCTGTTTGCAAAGGTGACTTCCAGGCTCTGAGGATAGGCAATCATCCACATTTCTTGGCTTCTAAAAGTTCACTTGAAAACATGTTTGTTTTTAAAAAATTGCTCCCTACTGTTGCATGTGTCACCAGTTTCAAAGCCTATTTGTCTAGTGTAGACCACTAAAATTCTGTCAGTTTTAGGCATTTTTCTGTTTTATTTCATACAGGGTATATATAAATGGCCTTACAGTTGCATGGCAAATTTCTTCTGGAAGCATCTCAAAGTGCACTCAGAAGGGTTTGACATACCACATTCACTGAGGGGACTCTGGTGTTAACTTGTAATAATGAAAGATTCAAATTTTAAGTAATCACCCGACTCAGATCCTGCCAGATACTGAGCACCCTCAGTCTACTTGAGTCATTAAGAGATGAGAGTACTCAACCTGTTTTGCTAACATGTCTGTAAGTAGTTTATTATTATGATTCTGACTACTGTGAAACTGGTTGGAATAAGTCTGCCAGGAAAAAAAGGAGAGAAAAGCTCTTTTGTTCCTTGCCTACAGACAGCCCCCCAACCTGAAGCGAATACTCACCAGCAACCACATACCACACAACAGAACCACTAACCCAGGAACCTATGCTTGCAACAAAGCCTGTTGCCAACTGTGCCCACATATCTATTCAGGGGACACCATCACAGGGCCTAATAACATCAGCCACACTATCAGAGGCTCATTCACCTGCACATCTACCAATGTGATATATGCCATCATGTGCCAGCAATGCCCCTCTGCCATGTACATTGGTCAAACTGGACAGTCTCTATGTAAAAGAACAAATGGACACAAATCAGATGTCAAGAATTATAACATTCATAAGCCAGTCGGAGAACACTTCAATCTCTCTGGTCACGCGATTACAGACATGAAAGTTGCAATATTACAACAGAAAAACTTCAAAACCAGACTCCAGTGAGAGACTGCTGAATTGGAATTCATTTGCAAATTGGATACAATTAACTTAGGCTTGAATAGAGACTGGGAGTGGCTAAGTCATTATGCAAGGTAACCTATTTCCCCTTGTTTTTTCCTCCCCCCCCCCATTCCTCAGATGTTCTTGTTAAACCCTGGATTTGTGCTGGAAATGGCCCACCTTGATTATCATACACATTGTAAGGATAGTGATCACTTTAGATAAGCTATTACCAACAGGAGAGTGGGGTGGGTGGAGAGAAAACCTTTTGTAGTGATAAACACCCATTTTTTCATGGTTTGTGTGTATAAAAACATCTTCTGTATTTTCCACAGTATGCATCCGATGAAGTGAGCTGTAGCTCACGAAAGCTTATGCTCAAATAAATTGGTTAGTCTCTAAGGTGCCACAAGTACTCCTTTTCTTTTTGTTCCTTTAGTAACAATATTACTTTTCACATTGAGAACATCGTTTATCCCAGGGACTCAAATCACTTTTATGCAATAGCTACAGTAACTAATATTACACATGTTTCAGAGTAACAGTCGTGTTAGTCTGTATTTGCAAAAAGAAGTACACAAGTACTCCTTTTTTTAATATTACACATGTCTTACACATGGGGAAGTTTAATCACAGAATGATTTAACCTTCGGTCACATAATACATATAATATCTGTAGCTGAGACAGGAGCAAAACCAAGGAATCTAACTCCCTGGCCTATGTCCTAATCACTAGAGAATGGGCCAAACCTGACAGAGAAACTCAGATTTACAGCTAACTTTAACACATACTTTAGGTTTGGTAACAGCATGAACATTATTATTATCAAACATCAATTTATGAATACATCCATGTGCATGACTGCACATCCCTTTTACATATTGGCACAAAGCCTTCTCACCTATGGTCTCAGAATATTCCTGTTGTAAAGGATAGCACTTTCACAAAATCCTAAGGGAGAGAGGCATCTGATATTTAAAGGGACTCTGGCACCGTTACTCCCTTTAGGGTCCTTTGAAAAGCCTAGTCCAAAAGTGTGCAACGATCACCAAACTGAGTTATGGATTTCTAACAACCAAAATAATTAAGAATATTCCATAAGGTGAATTGGAATATAAATTGTTCTGTTTTAATGTAATGTAAACAATGACACTTGTGAACAAGAAAAAGCAATTCCATAATCACACTAGTGCTCTGTGTAGTATACCCAACATTTTTAAACATGTTCTTCCTCAAACTTTTATTTTAATTTCTGTACAATAATATTAAACCAAGATTTTCAAAAAATACTACTTATCATTTTCCTAAAAAGTGGCTGCCTCTTCCTCTAGCTTCTTACCAAGTTAGGATAGTGGATTTGTGACTTTGATCTTCATCCACATTGTTACATGTACCGGACCACCCTCTCCGGCCACTTTTGAACAATCAGTTAAGAGGGTATGTCAAGTAAGCTACTTGACATACCCTTCTTTCCTCCTCCATTTAATAAAAATAAAATGTCCTGTTAGAGGTTGTATTAGATTTTTCAAACAAATAAAAAACTTAGTTGAACACATTAGTCTAATTCCTGAGTGTGTCTGGGAAAAAATCCCTATAATTGCTATAATAGAAAACATAGAAGGTAGTTTGGGAAGGGTAGTTAGATTTGTCCTAGCATCTTTACCTTAACCAACTTTATGCTAATTAGAAATGACTAAGCCATGTAAGTGTTGCCCAAACTACATTTTCATTAAGGGCAAGGGAATTCAAATAAAATAACTCTGAAAATCTTAAAATGCTCAACAGCACTTGTCTATTATGCATTGTTCTGCTAATTAACTAAAGGGAGTGTCTCCTGACTATAAATCAGGGAAGCTATACTGAGAAAATGAGGAACAGCCAGAGAAATCCCAAGTCATTTCCTGGCTTGATTAATTTAAGAAAATAAGAATTGAACATTAGAAATGACAGCAGCACAAACAGATATAAAGATACAGTTGTGATGGCCAATGTCATTTACAGAGATCATTTTGTGTGTTGGAAATCACTGAGCCAGATTATGATCTCATGGGCACTAATGTAACCAAAATTATAATCTGGCCCATTTTCTAAACTGAAACAGAGACAGTAACTTTCCTGATTTATATTTCCTAACTGTCTGAGAATGCAGTGAGTATCACAACTTTATGTCTAGTTTTGTTCTAAAAATGAAGACGAGTAAAAGCACATATGAATGTATATTACAAGAGTAGAAGAAATTCCCTTTCCTCACAGACTTCTTTCACTCAGCCCTTTCTTAAACACTCTTATCTCTCTTCACCTGAACTCATTAGAGGTGGAGTCAAATATTCAAAGGAAGAATACAGTGTCCCTTCAGATTATGCATACATGCAGTAGAATGGATTCATCACAACATATGTGTGGAGTATTTCAAAGAAGAAAAACTACAGATCCTTCACTTTCTCATGGATTTGGACCCTTCATCCTATGAACAGATTTTCCAGCTAGTGCCAACAGTGCATGAAAAAAGTAATCCTATTCTACTGCTGTCATAAATTTATTATTCTAGTTGTCATGGTTTTGTGATTAAGGAGGAGCTAGAGAAGGCATCTTAACTAAACACTGGAAATCCCAAATACATTTGCATTTTTTTCAAGGAATTCAGTTTCACATTAAATTTCATTTTAACACCCAATTAACAAACCTTTTATCACTGATTTCACTGTCCATTTTTATTTCAAAATCCTTGGAATATAGGTTAAAATAGTTTCAGTCATTTGGCTAATGATTTTACTTTACACAATGAACAAACTCAAACAGGTAGTCCAGCAGTTATTGGGAAAAGGACTGGTGTAAGATTACTCAGACTAATCAATTTAAAGTGCACAAAATAGGGTGGGGGAAAGAATTAACAAAAACACTTAATATAACTACATCTTTTATCCACTCTATGGCACAGTTGACCACTCTCTTTGAATCTTTTCTTTCTCAGGTTTAGTGGCTCTGTGATTGACTGAGTATCCTCCTACCACACTAATCAGATCTCCCTAGACAATATATCCTTTTCCCCATTCAGCTGTTATCCTCCAGTGCTTTGTGCTTGGTATCCTTCTCTTTTTGCTATACATCCTTTCTATGGGTAACCCCATTTGCTCTTATGTCATACTGGTCAGAAAATGGTTCCCCCCCTCACAAATACTGTAGTGGTACCTCATGGAAGTCGTAGTTCTGGTGTCTCATTCCTCACTCACCTCTGTGGCCTAGGCTCCCTGGCTGACTACATCTCCCATGAAGCACAGTAGTGTTCCGTCTTGCTGAACCACCATTGAATGTCATGAATGATGTCATTTTAATGTAATTAAGATTACCTGTGCAACTTTATTCAACCCCCATGCATATGCATTATGATATAGACTGTGTGATCATATAATATTTTTTTCTCAAGACCCCTGCTTTATTCACAGAGGACAATGAAGTATCCCATCATTGAAAGTGGAAGGACTATATTCCTTATCTTGGAATTCTGATTTCTGCAGAGAAGAAATTATTGAGAAAAGCATTTTTCAGGATATTTTTACTCTTGCAGTTTATACACTGTATTGTCCTAAATATGTATAGCAGCAGTATATCAAAAGACACTCCACTGAAATACAGGGATGGCTAGAACTAAAGAATTACAATGTCTTTTTTATAGCGAAAGCATTTGACTAACATGATTTGATTTTGTACAGGAGATTTTTGTTTTGCTTTGGAGATTTTTGCATTCCATTAGTTTTCATTTCACTTTCATTGTTTGACTGAAGTTCTGCTGGTAATTGTTTTGTTTTGTTGCCTGCAGCAGAACCAGAACAACTCTAAGCATTAAAGTGTTAGAGTCTTCTAATTTGTGTGTCTGCTTGTTAATTAAGCTCTCAGCTACATACGTATAATTATTTTATTTTGTTAAAAGCTGGTGGGAGCAGGTAATAGTCCATGAAGTAGAGATGGTTTCTACTATTACACTCTGATGCACACCAGAACAGCAATTCCAAATCTCAAGGAAATTGAAGCAAGACACACAAGTAGGTGGTCAATCAAAACATGTAATAACCATGAACCAGTTCAGTAAGCAACTGTCTGAACAAAACAGAACAACAGTCCAAATAGCAGGTATGTAGCAGCAGGCCCTGAGTAACTGCACACACCCAGTGCTATGCAGACTCACGAACACTGATTTCAGGGAGCAGAAACCAGGAAACAAACAGTAACAGGGAGAAGGATTCAGAAAGAAGGAAGGCAACACACACACACACACACACAGGTCATTACATCTACTGCTGATGAAGGAAATGTAGGTAGCAAGTGCAAGGCTGACAAAGGGCATATCTTAAAGGTATTTTTTTTTATATTTTAGCTGTCAAAGTGTGTGTGTGTGGGGGGGGGAGGAAGTGCTACCATTTCTAAAACATTTCTAAGACTGTTTTTCTGTCCTTGTGGCACTATCTTATTCCATTTCATCCTTATATATTTTAGGGTCTCTCTCTCTCAAAAAAAAAGCCCATTGAATTATTAGGAGTCTTTCCATCACTCTTACTAAGGCCCAGGTCCACAAAAGCAAGTCTAAGGTTGAGGCACCTAAGTCCCAGTTTTGGCTCCATTGCAACGGCAAAATTCTTGTTGAAACATGTAGGCTTCTAAACTCACTTGGCACTTAAGTTTGGAGGGTAAACATTCCCTCAAAGCCTATGTTTCTGCATCTGAGCTTGTGTGTTGAATCCTCTTTCTAGGCATACAGATACCTTTCTCCTGCCTAAGTCCAGAGCGATTCACAAACCAGAAGAAAATAGGCGCTTGTCCACATAAGTTGTGTGCAGGGCTTGATGTAGCAGGCAACCTCTGAATGTGCCTACAGTCTTGGGTCCTGCTCAAAATCTGGATGCTGCAGCACCAGGAGAAGACTAGAAGGTGGTGGTGGAGCCCACCTTACAACTTTTAGCCCAGTGGTTAGAAGACTCATTTGGGGTATGGGAGATGCAGGTCCAGTTCACCCCTCTGGCAGAGGGAGAGAAAGGATTTTAATAGAGGTCTCCCACCTTTCAGGAGAATGCACTAAAAACTGAATTATAGGATATTCTAATGTGGCTCTTCCTCAGTCTTCCTGTTCAAGCTCTTCCACTGCAGATAAAAACGAAAGAGTGAATGGAGCTGGGGAACTGGACCCTGGGTATCTCAAATGGGTGATTTAACCCCTAGACTACAAAGTCATTCTCTCTGTCCTAATGGCTATTTAAATATTTATTCACAGAGGAACAGTCACTAAACCCACAAGAGAGCAAGAGACTTTTCTGCAACTGCATCACTTTGTTTATTCATATTCAATTTGAGATCCACTATGATCCCCAGATCCTTTTCAGCAGTACTACTATGTAGTCAAGTGTTCCCCATTTTGTAGTTGTGCATTTGATTTTTCCTTCCTAAGTGAAGTACTTTGTGCTTGTCTTTAATGAGTTTCATCTTGTTGATTTCAGACCAACTATCCATATGCAATTTGTCAGTCATTTTGAATTCTAATCCTATCCTCCAAAGTGCTTGCAACCATTCCCAACTTGATGTCATCTGCAAATTTTATAAACATACTCTCCATTCAGTTATCGAAGTAATTAATGAAAATATTGAATATTACCACAGCTAGGACTGACCCTTGTGGGACCCCACTGGATACATCCTCCCTGTTTTGACAGCAAACCATTGATAAATATTGTTTGAAAACAGTCTTTTATTTGTTGTGAACCCTCCTTTAATCTAGACCACATTTCTCTAGTTTGCTTATGAGAATGTCAGGTGGAAGTATGTCAAATTCTTACTGAAATTAAACCAAGGCACCTAACTTGGCTTTGTGGATGGCATTGGTGATCCTATGATTTTCTAGGCATCTAAATGGTAGGCTTCCACAACACTCAGAACTCATGGAATCATAGAATATCAGGGTTGGAAGGGACCTCAGGATGTCATCTAGTCCAACCCCCTGCCCAAAGCAGGACCAATCCCCAACTAAATCATCCCAGCCAGGGCTTTGTCAAACCTAACCTTAAAAAATATCTAAGGAAGGAGATTCCACCCACCTCCCTAGGTAACACATTCCAGTGTTTCACCACCCTCTTAGTGAAAAAGTTTTTCCTAATATCCAACCTAAACCTCCCCCACTGCAACTTGAACACCTAAGTCCCATTTTGGATCCCATCCATATACCCTTCACAAGTTAACTAAATGAGTGCATCTGCAGTAGCTTTACATTTTCTGTGGGTTAGATATTAATTTAAAATATTAAGTTTAGTACTTTTGAACTTTTATCAGAAAATCTTTGTGTAATATGATGTGTAAAAAAACAGGCTCATGATTTTTTCAACTAATTCCAAATTCTATTAGAGGCCAAACTTCTATGAAATATTAGAGTATTAGTACATACTATAAGATCCTTGCTACAGAGAAAAAGTCTCTTGAGCCTTTTGTTCAAGTAATAATAAAGTTGAAATGTTAGAATAACTTCTGTACAGATTAATATTTTCACTTTCCATTTCTCTACTCCACTTCCTAAACTTTTGTCCTGCTAAACAAATACATTGGTTCAGAAATACATTCAATCCCACACCCAGTCTTATATTTGTCACAGAATAAGCAATGATCACCTTCTGTCCTCAAACACGTGTTAGAAAGTCCATTTTCCACTGGCTTTTTTTTTTTTTTTGGTAATTCCCCATCACTAAAATGTACTTCAGTTCTCATTATACAATTATAAATCCACAATGTGCATGTCACTCAAAATGTAAGTGATTTGTTGAAGAGTGATTTTAAGTTCACACATTTCCTAGGAAACACTTCCCTGTTATAATGGGTTAATATTCATTTGTTAATACAGTGGGTGAAGTTATGTATATACAAAAGTGCCTAATGGTAACCTTCTTGTTTGCTCAGATAGCTCTAGCAGATGTGTACCAACATTTAAAAAGCTGCTTGTATTCACTCTGCCTGGTCCACAATCACATCTGGAAGTCAATTTGATTGCTTTTGACGCCTGCACTGGTGGATATTTTTTACATCCTGTTCAGGGATCTGAGAAACTACAATTTTCCTCTCCACTGAATCTCAAGTAATTCTTGCTATGTAGACTTGTACACTCCACATTTCAATTTTCAAAACTGCCCAAATTACATTCTTATGCAAACCGCGAAGCTTTGCCAGCATCCCAAGTATAAAGGCTTGTGTAGCTTAAAAGCTTGAAAGACAGGTAACATTCTATTACATCTAAAATTAATTGTTTCATTGTACCTTCTCCCCCTGCCACTGGGTTTTGCTTTCTGAGAAAAGAGGAGCAACTTTTCATTTCTTTTTACAATTTTAGATGTGGAGAATTTTCTGACTTTAAGTTCTGTCACCAGACTAACAGATTTTATCCTCTTTCTGCACACATAATTTCATTTTTTCCACCAGAAAACACAACTTGCTTTCTTTTAATTAACATTCTTTCATAATTTAATTATGTAAAACTGGCTTATAATACTACAAAAAGCTTGATTGTCAGGACAATACATCAGTAAGAGACAATGGTCTCAATTCATCCTGGATGCATCTCTTGACATCAATGGGATTAATATGGAACAAAAGTGGCTGGATAATTAAGATCCACTGTGTCTAAATATCCCCATGTATATTTAAATTGTCATATTTTATTTTCTGTTTGAATGAAATATAGAAAGTATATTTGAAACACTATATTATATATATATATATATATATATATATATATATATATATATATATATATATATATATATATATATATAGTCTTGTGTGGGTTGGGAGAAAAGGGTGCAAGGATACTCCTCTACACCCTACATTTGTGCCTCTGTGAAGGATCTAGCCAAAGTGTATCTCAGAGCAGTGTCACAGTTACATGCTACCACTGTTAGCCTCTCCAAATATGGAGAGGGACATTGCACACCCCTATTGCACATTAGCCAGCAGACACAGTTTCTTTCAGGAGAAGAGGGTGGGGAAAGTTCATCACCACCTTATATTTAGGGCAACTGAGTTACATAGCAATTAAATGATTTGCCCAAAATTGTGCAATAAGTTAGCAGAAGAGTCGGGAATAAAACACAAGTTTTCTGTCTCCAAGCATGTGTCTAGTCTCCAGGAACCTTTGCAATGAATTACTGTGTGTGAATAATTCTTGTCAACAGTACAGTAATGAATAATATGAAAAAAAATGATGCCCACAAGCACAAAAGTCCACGTGACTTTTAAGTGTGTGCGTGTATGGATGAGGAGGGGGAAGGACAGGTATCCAGCAGAAACATCCAACATCAGAAGTCAATTTGACTTATCTTGATTTAGTAAGGCTTTGACACAGTCACACATGATATCTCATAAGAAAACTAGGGAAATATCGTCTAGGTGAGATTACTGTAAAGTGGATGAACAGATGGTTGAAAAATCATACTCAAAGAGTAGTTATCAATGATTTGCTCTCAAACTGGGAGGACATATCTAGTGAGGTGCTGAAAGAGTCTCTCCTGAGTCCTTTATTATTCAATATTTAATTAATGACTTGGATAATACACTAGAGAGAGTGCTTATAATATTTGAAGATGAAAGCAAGCTGGGAGGGATTGCTAGCACTTTCAAGGACTTTAGAAATCAGAATGATCTTGATAAATTTGTCTGAAATTAACAAGATGAAATTCAATAAAGCAAGTGGAAAGAACTACACTTAGAACTGAAAAATCAAATGTACAACTACAAAATGGGAAATTACTGGCTAAGTGGTAGTGCTGCTGAAAAGGATCTGGGGGTTACAGTGGATCGCAAATTGATTATGAGACAATACTATGATGTAGTTGCAAAAAAAGACTAATATTCTGGGGTGTATTAACAGGAGTGTCGTATGTAAGACACAGGAGGTAATTGTTCTGCTCTACATCTTACTGGTGAGGCCTCAGCTAGAGTAGTGTGTCCAGTTTTGGGCACAGCACTTTAACAAAGATGTGGAGAAGTTGGGGAAAATCCAGAGGAAAGCAACAAAAGTGGTGAGTGGATTAGAATACCTGACCTATCAGGAGAGGTTGAAAAACTAATCATGTTTAGTCTAAAAAAGAGAATGGAGGGACATAATAATCTTTTAATATATTAACAGCTGTTACAAAGATGATGGTAACCAATTGCTCCTCAAGTCCCATGTCCACAAAAGATATGTCAGGAAGTAATTGGCTTAATCTGCAGCAAGGGAAATTTAGGTTAGATATTAGGAAACTTTTCTAACTATAAAGGATAGTTAAGCATTGGGACAGTTTACCAAGGGAGGTTGTGCAATCCCCATAACTGAAGGTTTTTATAACAGGTTAGATAACACTTGAAAGAGATGGTCTAGATATAATTTATTCTACCTCACTAGATAGCCAATAAAAATCTCTTTCCAGTCCTACAGTTCTCTGATTATATCTCATTTCCAGCACAGGATAATTTCCACCTTTTGACATGTCCACTCTGTCCAGTTGTATTATTTGATGGCACCAGTCTCCAAAAGTAAAGATTTTGTTTTTGTTTTTCCCACGTAAAGAAAGAAATCTAATTTCTAAGCAAAAGAACAACTTCAGCCTTCAAACCATGGCAAATAGCCATTAACACGTGCTGACAGCACTAGCAGCAGAGCTATTGCCAAAATCAGTTTTGTAAAACAATTCAAAACTGTTTCAAACACCACCTGAAGCATCTTATATATTTACTAACAACTGACATGTTGTGACAGATTATCTGTTACTGAAAGCCAAAGACTGTGTCCACGCAACCAGAAAAAGTGTGGGTAAAATTTTCAAAAGTGCCTCAGGGACTAAAAAGCCTAAAACTTATTTTCAAGAGTGACTTGCAATGAGACTTATATTACAGAAGTTCCCTATGACCAGATTTTTAAAGGGCTTCAGGTGTCTAAAGATTCAGTTGAGCATTTCTGAAAATCCCACTAGGTGCCTAGGCATCTAAATCTCAACGGGTTTTTAGCCTTAAAAAATTTGGCCACCAGATCATCGGTTCTTTCTCCTGAAAGAACATGATACATGGGCATTTTTAACTATCATGAAGTTGAGGAGAGAGAGTAGCTTTATGGTGCAACTATCAGCTTAAGCTTTCATTCTTATATTTCTCTCAATATGCATTGTGTTGATTTGTACAGATTTGTATTCAGTTCATGTTCAAATGCATAAGATTTTATTTTCACATGGTGATTTTGGGTGGCCTCATTTTTTTTGGAATCAGTTTATTTCATTTACTCTTTCATTTAGGATGTTGTCATAAATATAAAGGGAAGGGTAAACCCCTTTGAAATCCCTCCTGGCCAGGGGAAAGCTCCTCTCACCTGTAAAGGGTTAAGAAGCTAAAGGTAACCTCGCTGGCACCTGACCAAAATGACCAATGAGGAGACAAGATACTTTCAAAAGCTGGGAGGAGGGAGACAAACAAAGGGTTTGTGTCTGTCTGTGTGCTGCTCTTGCCAGAGACAGAACAGGAATGGAGTCTTAGAACTTTTAGTAAGTAATCTAGCTAGGTATGTGTTAGATTATGATTTCTTTAAATGGCTGAGAAAAGAATTGTGCTGAATAGAATAACTATTTCTGTCTGTGTATCTTTTTTGTAACTTAAGTTTTGCCTAGAGGGGTTCTCTATGTTTTTGAATCTAATTACCCTGTAAGATATCTACCATCCTGATTTTACAGGGGGGATTTCTTTATTTCTATTTACTGCTATTTTTATTAAAAGTCTTCTTGTAAAACACTGAATGCTTTTTCATTGTTCTCAGATCCAAGGGTTTGGGTCTGTGGTCACCTATGCAAATTGGTGAGGCTTTTTATCCAACATTTCCCAGGAAAGGGGGGGTGCAAGTGTTGGGAGGATTGTTCATTGTTCTTAAGATCCAAGGGTCTGGGTCTGTAGTCACCTAGGCAAATTGGTGAGGCTTTTTACCAAACCTTGTCCAGGAAGTGGGGTGCAAGGTTTTGGGAAGTATTTTGGGGGGACAGACGCGTCCAAACAGCTCTTCCCCAGTAACCAGTAATTGTTTGGTGGTGGTAGCGGCCATTCCAAGGATAACGGGTGTAATATTTTGTATCTTGGGGAAGTTTTGACCTAAGCTGGTAAAGATAAGCTTAGGAGGTTTTTCATGCAGGTCCCCACATCTGTACCCTAGAGTTCAGAGTGGGGGAGGAACCTTGACAGATGTTCTGTCCACCATACTTTATCAACTGTAAATGAGTATCCCTAGTGGCCAATAAACAGAAGTGACTGTCTCAACTGCTGCTGTTGCGTGTGCACATTAATTTGTTGAATCATAGTTTGTCCTGTTTTACCAGCCCTGTCATCTGAGCTCTCTTTCTATGGCAAATGGTCCATCTCCTCTCATTCAAAAGCATAGACCATTTGAGGGGGAAAACACACTGCAACTTATCTGTACATCAAGAAAACAAGACTTCTGTGTCAAAACAATGGGTATAGCTTTTGTAAATGGGAAAGGAGGTCTCAAGCTACACACTTTGGCCAGATTCACAAAATGAAATAGGAGTTGTAACAAGGTGCCTCAAAAAATCACTGGAATTCACAAACCCTGGATTAGGTACCTATGATCCCTATACAATGAACAGGGAGAGACAAACACCCAAAAACAGGATCCACAAATGTCAGCAAGCTAGGAGGGAGCCACCTAAGCTAGCCAATGCAAGATGTTTAGGGGAAGGGTGTGTCCTAAACCTGTTCCTCCCGTGGAATTAGGTGCCTAAATCCAAGGTGCAGGGAGGTGCCTGTCTGCTTGTGATTCATAGTGAGGAATTGAGTCAGGAGACAGGTGCCTATGCCTTTCTTGCAAAAAACACCAAAGGAGGTGCCTCTCAATTTTTAGAGCATTGGCTAGAAAACTTATCCAGGATGTGGGAGAATCAAACTCAATTATTCCTTCTGCCTGACGGGGAGAGAGGATTTCAACAGTGGTCTCTAACCACTTGAGAGAGGGCTCTTACCACTGAGACGGGGGATAGTCTGATACAGTGCTCCCTCAGGGTCTGTTGTTGAAGACGAAAGAGGCCACAGAGAGAGAGATTGAAAAATCCCAGTTGAAATCCTCTCTCTCTCTCTCTCTCTCCCTCTGTCTCTCCCTTCTCCCCATCCCCATGACTGTTTGATGATTTATCCAAATTGGAACAGCTTCAAGAGCAGAGACTGAGGGAGCCCAGTGGTTAGAGCACTTTTCTGGGAGGTAGGAGACTCCTCTTCAAATCTTGTCTCCTCATCAGGCAGAGGAGGGAAATGAATCTGGGAATTCCACATCTTGGGTGAGAGCTCTAACTCCTCAGATAAAAATTATAGGGAGGTGGCAGCAGCAACACCGCCACTGGCTGAATTCTGAATTGGACCTGATCCAGTAGGCATGAGAGTGTGCCAACCAGATTGGACCCCTCAGGAGTGATTGGCAGGAGAACGTGTGATTTGAGGATCCAGACAAGGCTTAGGTGTGAGATAGGCATCTGGACTTCTAGGGTGAAGCATTGTGTGCATGCCCAGAGTCAGAAACTTTGGTGCCCTGGACTTTTATAGCAAAGATCTAGCAACTCAGTGAATTTAGGCACCAACATCTTAGGTGGTAACCATGGTGGGGAGTGTGTGTAGATCTCAGCGATACTTAAATCTAGAACTAAGATGCTTAAGTCCTTTGGGCCATTGGGTCCTACCAACGTTTTAAGACAGAATGTTAAAACATGGCTGCTGATGCTGTTGAGACATGCTGCAATGGCTTTTTCATGTTCTAGTTCCTTTTCCATCATAATCCACTTTAGTGCCATTTGTTCTGTTTCTTTCCTTGTTTCCTCTCTGGCTGCAATTAACTCAGAGTTTTGATCCTTGAATCCCATTCCTATGATAGGTCTTCTGCTCCTAAAAAATTCAATACCCATCCATTTAATACTTGCCTAAAGGGAAGTTCTTTACTTGGGCTTGCAATTAATAGCTGCCATCCGGATACATTTCTTCTTCTGGTAGAGATCTTTTGAGTGCTGGTTTGATATCAATGGAAAAATAACAGTGCATCAAGATTTCTCAGACTCTGAATTTCAAGCCCATCTGATGTTTGTGTAAGTCTATGAGATAGGCAAATAAACCTTGCTCCTACTTCTAGGTCTTAATATCACTAGTTACAGAACAGTTAAATAGGTAAGCCTATAAGAAAGTTGTGAGATTTTTGGTTCAAAAGTTGCAGCCACAGTTGTTAAAGTTATATTTTGGTGCAGTCGGTTCAAGTACCATACTCTGCCTTCAGGGCAGAGGTGTGAAGGGTGCAAGTGTATGTGAGTGACTGCAGGGGTGCAGGAACTAAATTCTTTTGTAACTGACTAGATGTCAAATTGGGAGCAGGGTCCTCCAACGGGGCTTGACTACCACCCCCTTCCTCATTCCTGCAGTCCTCAGAGTATGGTGGGGGCCCCAAGGCCCTGCACCCTAGAACCAACCCAACTCAGAGACCACTGGAGGCCCACTGGGGAGATGGTACTGATGGAAATCCCCTGTTCCAGCCTTCTGCCATTCAGGAGGCACAATTCCTATCCCCACTCACTGGTGGCTGTGAAAGACCAGTCCTTGAAGTCATGCGGGAGCTACTGCTGCTAGGTGGGCCCAGCTCATGCCACCCAGTGGAGGCAGAACTGCACCTGTGTGAAGTGCAAGGCCAGTGCCAGCAGGCTGAGTGCAGGGACTGGAGCTGGGTATGGATCTGAGCAGCCAGCAAGGTGAGCTCCCCAGGAAGCTCATCCCCAACCACAAGAAGGGTATGGCCTAATCCTCCTCCTTTCCGCCTTTGTCTCCACTGTGTGTACCAGATAACAACCGCACTCACAGAAATTTTTCCCAGGCACCCCTCTGTCATGACAGAAAGGCAGCCATGCCCACATCATATCTGAGTTTTGAGCACTGCAAAAAATGTGTGGTGAGCATTGAAAGTTGTAGTCTGCTATTTTCTTACAGCCTTATGAATAAGAAGATATTGCATTGTATGTCATGAGTTGCACGCTGTCCTGCAGCAATGCACTAAAAACAAGAGATAATTAAGTTGCACATTATTGAGAAAATTGGATAATAATACATTTACAAGTGAAACTGAGGGAAGATGAAGAAAAAGCATATTAAGCAAAATGGATGAGCACACTAGAGGCATGTAAAACATGCTACTCTAGCTACTATTGTGTGCATTTAAGGTCTCATTTGCAAAATCAACCTGCATTTGTGAACCAGCTATTGAGACTCATGACTGCAGGAGACAGAACCTTCACAGCAGTGAGGCTGAAAATCACTACAAGAAGAAATGAAAGTGACTAACAACTCCACAATATTAAGAACTAAAGGCAAAACACAACTTTCTGTTTATGCTTTCACATACTAGAACTCTGACATAAACCAACACACTCACTTTTATATACAATTTTTAAAAATCACACTCCATGTAGCTTGCTTCCTGGTGGTTGGGAAGGAAGAGAGAAATATAACTTGCACTTATTCTTGGGCAGTGCTTAAACAATATGACAATGGGTGTCACAATAAGAATCTAAATAGATAGAAGTGTTCAAATCTGCACATTTTCATCAAAGATAAATACTGATATTTTATCAATGATTTGATGCTGCTGTCCAATAGTGCATTTACATCTGGAAACACGTTCACTGGGAAAGGACATACGCTGTAGTAATTATAATAACAATAGTGCATAACACTTTCACAGAGTTGCACACACTAACAAGTCTGCACAACACCCCTGGAACAGTATAATTTGTTGAATTTGGTAGATATGAAATATTTTCATAATTCACTGATGAACAAAAAAGCCATATTCAAATGCAGCATAATAAAATTATATTAGCTACATATTTTGGTAACCTGCTTAGTGGGAAAATAGGAGAGATTATAGGATGAAAAGGAATTTAAAGGCTAGAAGTATTGGTTCATTTTTCTGCCCAAACTAAGCTCTCCTGCCCATTTCTAGTATTAAGGTTACTCATTCATATGTACACCTTTTTATTGATCATGTACACTGGCATTTATACTTCCTTGAATTTGGTCCAAAATAATTATTTAATTCTTTATCTGGAGTGATAAAGCATAATACATTATTTCTCAATTCAGAATTACATAAGTCAAAGCAAGAGCAAAATGATATATGATGAATTTTTTTGAAAGCAGTCTGTAAAATACCAGACATATGTCTTCACTCAATGCATGAAAAAAAAAATAGTTTTGTGAAAGAAAAAAACCCTGCATTTTCACACAGGATAATCAGGTAGTTGAGACACAATCTGGAAGGCATTGTACACATACAATTTGCACTCACAAATAGAATATTTTCTGTTGATGTGGAAACTGAGCATTCAAAAGTATAAACATGGAAAACTGAATTTGCAATTTTAACATTGGATTGAATTCTTTATAAACATGTCCTTTTACTGTAATGGTTTTGTCAAAAATATAAAGGGAAGGGTAAACACCTTTAAAATCCCTCCTGGACAGAGGAAAAACCCTTTCACCTGTAAAGGGTTAAGAAGCTAGGATAACCTCGCTGGCACCTGACCAAAATGACCAATGAGGAGACAAGATACTTTCAAAGCTGGAGGGGGGAGGAGGAGAAACAAAGATTCTCTCTGTGTGTTTTTTTTTTTTTTTTGCCAGGAACAGAAAAGGAATGAGTCTTAGAACTTAGTAAGTAATCTAGTTAGATATGCGTTAGATTCTGTTTTGTTTAAATGACTGATAAAATAAGCTGTGCTGAATGGAATGTATATTCCTGTTTTTGTTTCTTTTTGTAACTTAAGGTTTAGCCTAGAGGGATTCTCTGTGTTTTGAATCTGATTACCCTGTAAGGCATTTACCATCCTGATTTTACAGAGGTCATTCTTTTACTTTTTCTTCAATTAAAAGTCTTCTTTTAAGAACCTGATTGCTTTTTCATTGTCCTTAAGATCCACGGGTTTGTGTCTGTGCTCACCTATGCAAATTGGTGAGGATTTTTATCAAGCCTTCCCCAAGGGGGAAGGGGGTGTAAGGTTTGGGAGGATTTCTGGGGGAAAGACATTTCCAAGCGGGCTCTTTCCCTGTTATATATTTGTTAGACGCTTGGTGGTGGCAGCAATAAAGTTCAAGGGCAAAAGGTAAAATAGTTTGTACCTTGGGGAAGTTTTAACCTATGCTGATAAAAATAAGCTTAGGGGGTTTTTCATCTGTACCCTAGAGTTCAGAGTGGGGAAGGAACCATGACAGGTTTGACAAACTGTTGGACCCAATTCAGCAAAGCAGTTGTACATGTTTCAGTCCATCCCTGTTCATGAAAACATTTAGCCACATGCTTAGTTTTAAGCATATGCTTAAGTTCCATTGACTTCAATGAGATATAAGCACATGTTTCATGTTAAACACATGCTTAAATGGTTTCATGGAGAGGGCTGCTTTCCTGAATTGAGACACTTGTTAAGATTTATAACTAATACCATAGTGGGGTAAGGAGTCTGTACAGAGAAATGAAATACATCCATGCCTTCAGGACTTTGTAATCTGTCTTACTTCTGAGTTGAACTGGTTGGGAACTGTTTCTTGTTTGTGCAAAAAAAAAAAATCAATAACATCAATGTTTTCATTTGTGTTGGAATTTCTCTTCAAAAGGTTTTGTTTTATTGAAATATTTAAAACCACCCAACTGAATAAAATTGTTTTTCAGATGAATTTTTGTTTGTTTGTTTTGTACAGCCAAAACCTGAAAATTAGTTTTGGATTTTTAATGAAAGACAGGAAAACATAATAAAAAAATGGCTATTTCCTGAGGAAATTGTGATGAAAAAGCCATTTTTCATCAACAAATGTTTTGAATAAAAAATTCCAACTAGCTTTGCTTATGAGCTTTATTTTGTTATGGCATGAAAGCATCTGTAGATTTTGGCACTACTGGTAAAATTTATTCCTATGCGAGGACCAGCACAAGATCGATACATCACATAAATATCTTTAAAGCCCAATTCTGAATAAATTGGTTAATCTCTAAGGTGTTACAAGTACTCCTTTTCTTTTTGCAAATACAGACTAACATGGCTGTTACTCTGAAACCTGAATTCTGAATGCTTATGTAAGTCTTATGTTATGCATGAGCTTTCTACTGGCCTTCTGTACAGGGGAAACTTTCATCCTTTATACCCGTAACAGGTCCAGTGGTCAAATCGTATACAATTCTTAAACGTCAGTCTGGAAAGATCCCTATTTTTTTATTGGTTACAACAAGGCCATCTGAGCTCAGAAGAATTAGAATGTATGTTGAATTTGTTTTGCAACTCATTTGAAAGAAAATGGTTAAAAATGGCTAACCTGATCAGAAATTAATTCAACTTTCAAAAAGAATGTTTTTTAACTTTTTAAATGTGTCTATTTTTAGAAATGGATTGCCTGCCAGTTCTGAGAGTCTCAAAACTCATGAGGGGGAGGGGTTACTGCTAAAATCATTAGGAAAAGGTTATTTCAAAGAGTTGACCTTTTGATATGTCACAGAAAACTTTGCAGCATTTTAATAGAATTTTTAACTGCTTTAGAGAAATCCTTTTGAACTGAGTGCTCTTACGTTATAACCAAAGTCTTTATTTTCAGAAGTCAAAAGGTAAGAGTACTTATTTCAAATATGATAGCATTATGTAAACTTTATGCAGAACCTCAATCTGCAGAATGCATTTTTAAAAGCCGTTTTTAGGTCATATCTACTCCTGACTACCGTTAACCTAACCTAATTCCTCAGACATCGCCTAATTCCTAATTTCTCAGAAGATGTTGTCATAAATATAAAGGGAAGGGTAACCACCTTTCTGTATACAGTGCTATAAAATCCCTCCTGGTCAGAGGCAACATCCTGTTACCTGTAAAGGGTTAAGAAGCTCAGCTAACCTGGCTGGCACCTGACCCAAAGGACCAATAAGGGGACAAAATACTTTCAAATCTTGGCTGGGGGGAAGGTTTTTGTTTTGTGCTCTTTGTTTATGGGGTTGTTCTCTCTTGGGACTGAGAGAGGCCAGACAGAAATCCATCTTGTCCAACACATCCTAATCCAAGTCTCCAATATTGCAACCAGTATAGGTAAGCCAGGCTAGGTGGATTAGTTTATCTTTCGTTTTATTGAATTTCCCCTGTGTTAAGAGGAATGTTTATTCCTGTTTTCTGTAACTTCAAGGTTTTGCCCAGAGAGGGATCTTCTGTGTTTTGAATCTGAATACCCTGTAAAGTATTTTCCATCTTGATTTTACAGAGATGATTTTTAACGTTCTTTTTTTAAATAAAATTCTTCTTTTAAGAACCTGACTGATTTTTCCATTGTTCCAAGATCTAGGGGTTTGGGTCTTTGATGATTTTGTAACCAATCGGTTAGGATATTATTCTCAAGCCTCCCCAGGAAAAGGGGTGTGTAGGGCTTGGGGGGATATTTTTGGGGGGAAGATGTCTCCAAGTGGTCTCTTTACCTGTTCTTTGTTTAAAACGCTTGGTGGTGGCAGCATACTGTTCAAGGACAAGGCAAAGTTTGTACCTTGGGGAAGTTTTTAACCCAAGCTGGTAAGAATAAGCTTAGGGGGTCTTTCACGCGGGTCTCCAAATCTGTACCCTAGAGTTCACAATGGGGAAGGAACCCTGACAGATGTTCTCTCAAGCTCCACAGTCATTCTGCAACAACAATTGAACTTATTTTCCCTTCCACTGTATGACACAGATGGAAGCAAAATAAAGGAAAGAGAGGCCAAAAGGCTCCTGAGTTAATGGGAAGGGGAAGTGGCAGCTCGACTGTCTGTTTTCATCTCCCTGGCAGCCTGGAGAATCTTCTCATGGGGCCAACACATGACTGGATCTCTATGTTTAGAGAGACCATTTTGGGAAGGAATCTGTGTGGCCAGAGAAAAGATGTTCTGGTGATACTATCAGAGCATCATCAAGCTCCTCTCCATTCCTTCTAAACCCTCTCAAATGGGGTAGAAAACAGTGACCTATGCCAGCACAGAGCCATGCCCCAGTTGGGGAGCCCATGACAAAGATGGAGGAACCCAGGGAACTGAGTGAAAAGACCCTCCTTTTTGATGATCTGACATTAAAAGGAATTGGAGGTTGATTTGCTGAGTTTGATACTCCCTGACTATTACAGGCCCATGCACCCTGTGCCTTCTACAATACCACAGTCCCCTTCCTATGGAGAATATGTGGTGTTCTGGGGAGCGTAAAGTCTGCAGTGACTTTAGATTACTTTTTCCACATGCCCCTAGCTAGAGTATATATGTTATATAGTGGTTGTAACAATGCGGTCTGTGTGCTTGATTTTCAAGGCCAAATCACATACTCTTTCTGCCCATTAATCATATTGGTATGTAAGACATTAACAGCAATGGTTGAAAAATAGAAAAACAATTCAATTAAAAATTTGCTCTGAAGTTGTTTTCATTTTGCAGGGTTCAAAACTGACCCCCCCACACACACACATTTTTTGTGACTGTTTTGGTATAATAAACTTTGCTTATTTTTCTTTTCTGTTTTTTTCTTCTCCTTACTCTTTCCTTTTCCTTCTAGTCATTTTGAACTAAAAATTACAATTTTCAAAAATGATAAGAACAAAAGGAAAACAACCAAGTATGAAAAATGATTAGAAATTGTTAACAACATAAAAATATTAAATATTTCAAAGAAAGACAATTTGAAGAAAATAATTTTCTTTAAAAAAGCTATTACTCTGTGGGGAAAAAATCATTAGGATAATTTTGTCCGGCTCTAGTAAATTATAGATTTCATGCTTTGGGCTTAAAAATGTGGGCAAATGTACTCACTCTCTCCCTACCTACCTCCTCCTACCCCAGTGTCATATTGCACAACTACAATTAGTTATATGTGAAATGTGGTTTAAAAAAGAATATTACTGTGGCAACCATCTATGGCTTTGGCATGTCTCATTGCCTAGTATAATATATTCTTGGAATCTGTTATACGTTGATTGTATAATGGGATAATTTTGCTTCTTAAGCTTTACTGAGTGAAATTGACAACATCTGAACCAACTTCAAATTAAAAAATAAATAAGGTTATACAGGAATATCATTTTTTCTTTGTTTAAAATGTGCTTTTTCTATATTATATTTAGGTAAGAGTGTTCAAGTAAGCTGCTCCCTACACTTATATGACAGAAACCCCCTCAAAACAAGGCTTCATCACTGGAACTATGACTAAAAAATAGGAGCACAAGCCTGAAAATTCAAAAACATATTCTGAAAACCCCAACGCTGGGGAGGTGTTTCGATGTCTAATGAGGGCTAATTGTATCAAATGTCATAAATATTAGCTCCAGTTGCAATAAGTATTAAAATGTTTAAAATTCAAAATTGTCCACTAGCTCCACTTAAAGACCAGACAGAAATCTTAGGCCAGTACTCACACAAAACAAAAACAAACAAACAAAAAAGTGATGAAAGTGGCTTTCGCTAGCAGATGAAGGCGAAATAATCAAACCCTGGTCACATCATACAACTTCATATTAATATTTAGTGCTGGGAAAACACTGAAAAAAATTCATGATATTAATTGAATATTTACACAAAACCGTTTAACATATGTTGGGCCTCTTTTGTGCTGGATTTCTGCAAATAGTCAATGAGTTTACTAGAAGGGATATTCAGAGAAACCATTTATGTCAAGCTATTGTTATAGAATATTCGTGGCCAGTGAATTTTGAATTCATATTTGCAAGTACTCTCACTGATTGACTGAAAATATAATTTCAAATAATGAATACATTTGGAAAGACAGTGCTATGTTTGTTTATCCTTTGTCCTTGTCTTGAATAGCCTCAGAAGATCAAAGAGAAGGAGGCACCTTGATGCATGCAGTTTTCAGATTATATTCTATGCAGTGAGGAGAACGATAGTCTAGAAGAGGATACTGATAAATGGAGAGATGTGTTGAAGAGACATAGGCTCAAAATAACCAGAAGAAAAACAGAGTATATGGTAATTTCAATAATATGACCACTGCACATTTGTCCTTGAAACTAGATGTGAAGTGTGACATACCCAAGGTACAATCTAAATTAGTGAATAGCTGTGCCACCCCTACTCTGTAAACTCTCATAAACAGCCCTCAGCATGTAAGTCACTCCAGTCTTGGTCTGTGACAAGGCTACCAGTCACACCTAGGCTTTTAACAGCCTGAATTATACATCATGAGGGAATTCTACACCAAAAAATTAAAAATTGCATATCAAAAAATTAAAAATTATGTGCACAATATTTTAAAATTCTGTATATTTTATGTGCCAAAATAACACTACATAATCATGCCAGTTTCAATAATTTTGGTCATTTATTTCAAAATACTTGTCAGCAAGTATATCTTTCACAATACAGACAACAAAAAAGATTCCCATAGGAGTAGAGTTAAAGAAACCCCTACAACCACGCAATTCCTGTTTCTCTCTTATGCTTTTGTTGGGCATCTCAGTCTGGGTGTGTCATACATGACAGCCAGGCACATCCTAGGGAAAAACTCTGTCCCTCTGATCTCAGACACCCACATCCGCTCCCCCACAGATCCCTGCCCTGGGACGCTCCCAAGCCCAGACACCCGCATCCCCTGCCTCCCAGAGCACAAGGATTCAGAAAGAGAAACAGCCTGATGCTGGGTCCTGGGCTTGTACAGAATTTCCTACAGTGCACAGCACCTCCTTCCTTCAGGACATGCTGGGAACTGCAGCTGCCCAGAACCCTCCAGCTCATGCTCCCCCTCCTCCTCCCTACTGACAGTGTCCTGTATTTGTGAGCTGTAGAGCCAGGCTCTACTGGGTCTAGTGGTAGCCGGTGGCTCAGAAGCACAATTCTGAAGGGAACAATGAAATTCTGCTCAGAACATTAATTCTGCACAAATTCTGGATTGCACAGTGGCACAGAATTCCCCCAGGTGTAAGTACTGCAGAGTAACCCCAACACACTCCCATTCCCAGATTTCCCCCCAGAAATGGAGTGAATTGATAGTTAGAGAGTGAGAGAGGAGGAGGGGTATGTTGGGGTGTCTGCCGCTTCTTTGTATAGTCCTGTCCTCCCTTTGAGAAGCATTTTCAGCTGAGAGCATGGTAACAGGCAGACTGCGTGGCTGGGAACTCCGCATTTTTAATTTGTTTAGATGTAGATTTTTCATGCCTGCCCCCTTTCCTCCTCAGACTTGAAACATGTTTTAGTAACACTTTACAGTTGAATCTTATTACTTTACATAATATGTTGCCACACATATTTTTACCAAGACAATAATGACCGGAAAATTATGAGTTTTCAAATGATACCTTACAAAGCATACCTTGTACAAAGATTATTACAATAGTGTGACAGCGGTACAGTCTGTCAAACGTAGACAATACCGAAAACACAAAGTTTCAATATCGGGGTTTCCGAATCTGGGGAAAAAGAGGATGAAATTAGAGCTAGAATAATAAATGCTTCTCTCAAAAGGAAAGAGATAACTGGTGTAGTATGTGATAGGAAGATACTGTGATAAACTCAGGACAGACAGCTGCAAGGAGGGTGTATAAACAGTCCCAGAAGGTTAAAAGGCCCTCCTCCCTATCAACTGAGGAGGGGTGACTACAGGTCAATCAGGTTCACCTGAGAAGAGGGTTACCAGAGATCAATTAGGATCTGCTGTGAGGGAATTACCTGAGGTCAATTACGATCAGCTGATTCCAACTAAGGGCTGCCTGAGACCTTTTTAAACCCTCCCCTGTTGAGCAACAGGGAGGGAGAGAAGGAGTCATGCTGCCAGTAAGTTAGGAGCAGCAAGACAGTGAGCCTCAACAGGAGGGGAGGCTGCATTCCCTCCCATAATGGAGAAAAAAACAACCCCAAAAGACTGGCAGAGAGAAGGAACAGACTGCCCCTGTGCAGCCAAGAGAGACTGTTTTACCCAAGCCTGTCTTGCCAAGGCTAAAAACAGCTGAGGCTGGTGAGACCGAGAAGGTGTCTTGCCACAATACCCATTAGATTAAAAGGGGAATTCTGTGAAACAGTGGTCTGCCCAGTTTTAATGTATGGCACTGAGAGTTGGACAACAAAGGAGAAACTTGACCAAATTAACAGTTGCATAGAAATGAGAATGTTGAGATGGATGAGTGGTGTCAACAAGAAAGCCCATGTGATGGATGTGTATGTTAGAGATGCCCCAAAAGTAACAACCCTAAACTTTTTTTTTTAAAAAAAGGCAATTCAGGCTCAGATAGTTTATTAGAGATGATTGAAGTTTTTCCAACAAGAAGTTTGTTTTAAAAATATCCTGTTTTCAGAAGCAAAAGATTTTTTTTGTGTGAAATTGTCAACATTAAGACAACTGAGAGCACAGTATTTTATGTGTGAGTGTGCATGTTTGTAAGAAAGAGAGATTAAGAATGCTATTGAAAATAATGGATAATGTCTTTCTAGACTTTTAAGGGGAAAATATTGAAAATAAATTGGGAAAAAAATGATGGAAAATGGGTTTGTTTTAAGCACTTAGAAATGAAAATGACTTTGAAATTTCAGATTTTTTTTTGCAAAGATGGGTTCCTTATTTTTAGCCAGGTATAAAAGTTAAGACAATCCTTAAATACTTTGTTTGCAGTGTTGCTTGCAGTATTCAGGCTATTAGAGAGACAAAGTGGAAGAGGTCATATCTTTTATTCAGCAAGACAAGGTGAAAGCAGTCATGCTGCAAAGCCACATGAAACTTACTGGGTTCTTAACTGGTGCTGCAGTCCCCTGTGTGTCTCTGGGACTTCTGGGGACATTCTTCCATAGTTAGGTTTTTATTATTGTTGTTGTTTTTATTTTTGGCTGCAGTAAACTAATACATTCTATGATTCTTTACCAGTTAATTGTGAGACCTTGTCTGTCCTTCAAGTTATATGGAGGAAATTGTGGGAAGGCACTGAAAGACTATCAGCATTGGGGTGATTTAGCCTGCATCCTCACTGCAGAGTGGGTGGGTTACCAGCCAGAGTGAAAGCAGTACCTATTCCCTAAACTTTTTGCCAGCTGTTCCAGTTAGCAGGATTGAAAGCACTGTTGTGAAAGAGCATAGGAGAATAATAACCATACTGAGTTAGACCAAAGGTCCATCTAGCCCAGTATCCTGTCTTCTGACAATGGCCAATGCCAGGTGCCCCAGAGGCAATGAACAGAACAGGTAATCATCCAGTGATCCATCTCCTGTAGGGATTTGGCCTAACTCACAGCTATCTTGTGCACTTAGCCCCCCCATAAGCTGGAAGCGAGGAACTACATAGGAATAGTTAGGCCTTGCTTAGGCAGAGAGAACAAAAACAGCTGAAAACTGCAGTTTTACTGACTGGGATAGACAAAGTGAAAACAGATTCATGAGAAATGGGGGAAATGTGGAAAACTGACCTTAACTTTGGTTGTCTGTATTTGTAAGAGCTTGACTGATTTTGTACAGGAGCACGGTAATGGTCTTTGGAAACCCAGAAGCTTTATTGGCCCCCAGGGTGTTCCTGCAGCTCTGTTGGCAGATCGTAGTGATAATAAAAAATAAAGAGAGAGATCAGTTAAAGTCAAGAGTGGAAGACCTAGAGAAGAATAGGGTCAAGAAAGAAAAGGAAATAGAGGAGTTAAAAGAAAGATACAATTGAGAAAGATAAAGGAAGGTAGTACAGATTATGGTGATGCAGAAGCAGGTCTGTGATAGTGAGTGAGAGGGTAATAGGGTGGAGCAGGAAGTATTTTAATTGAAACAGAAGACAATAGAGAGTGAAGGAACTGTTAAATCTGCTCTGCTGCGATCAATGCAGCAGTGTCAGTTTAGCATATCTGGTGAAGACAAGCTAAGTCAATGGCAGAGTGCTTGCCCATCAACATCTGTACTCCACCTCCCTGAGAGGCAGAAGGTAAGTTGGCGGGAAAGTGTCTCCCATCGACATAGTGTGGTGTACACACCGCTGTAAAATGACCTGAATTACATAGACTTCAGTTACATAACCTACGTATCTTATGTAAATTATGTAGACTTCAGTTACATAACTTATGTAACTGAAGTGGTGCAATTTAGGTTGATTTACAGTGTTAGTGTAGACCAGCCCTTAGAGCTTTACTAAAGGATTCCCAGGATAAGACCCAGGCAGATCATGGGGAATGTAAGAGACAAAGTTGTGCTCTTAGAGCCCTGTTGGGAAAGAAGAAGGGAATAGCGGCTGCAATTAGAGGAAGTCATAGTCTGGGAAGTGGAGATGGGTCAGAGAAGGACCTCAATTTATATCCTTCTTATGATTTTGAGAGAGATGAACCCCAAGAACTTCCAATTTCCCTTGGGTCCTTCTGGGTAGTCCCTGTATGGTCTCTTGCTTGAAACACTGGAAGAGTTGAGGAAGACTTGGCCCATATTAAACACCATGGTGAGGAAGACTGAATCGCAAAGGGGTGAGAGGGAAACAGAGGGGAGGGTGCAGACCAGACCCTTCACTCCTGAGCAGGTCAGAGCCACAGGGAAATCTGAGCCTGTTAAACTGGAGCACAGCCTTGGGATGGCTGGCAAGATTAGCTGGCACCCTGGGTCTCACACTGGTGGATGTAGTGGCAACCCCCACTCTCCTCTTGAAGTCAGGATCGCGGCCAGGTGTACAGGTTCCCAGATGCTTGCCCACAGAGCCATACATCTAGATTTGTTGTTGCTGTCTGTACTTTTTTCTTGGCTTAGGTTTCTCTTCCTTCCTAAATTGTTCTCCACACACCCCCTCCTTATGCTTTTTCTTTCTCCACACATACCCTTTACTCCACCCTCCCCCACTGCTTCTTTTTTTGTGTGCTTTTTGTTTTAAAAGTTAAGGGTCAATGCCATAGCTGGAAGTATTTCTACTGTCCTTGAAGATGTGGTTGCAAAGCAATAGGAATGTTAATTCGGCTGTTGATCCTGATTCCTGCTGGGGAAAGCGTTTAGAGAAAAGTAGTAAATTAACAAAAGAAGGATTGGGACCAAAGATTGCTGAGGAGGAGTGTATGGCCAAAATGGGACGGGTGGCTCCTTATCAAGCAACCCCGTTTAAAGAAAGGTGAAGGCCAAAGGGGAGAAAGGAAAGATGGGGGACAGGCCCTACAAAGGTTGGAGCAGAACCCCTGATCCCTGGTGGGTGGAAATTTGGTGATGGCTCCTAAAGTATGAGCAAAAGGAAAAGACAGATGGCTTGCCCATCCCAGAACTTTTGTTAAGTCTGGATGAGGACAAAGGGAAGACCCTGAGTGCCACTTGTCCTGAAGGAGGCCAGGAACCGTTATCTCCCCCATAGTGGCATTTTTGGACACCGATGGGTTGGAGAGGGAAGTTCACAGTTTATGTGGAGTTTGAAGTGGGGAGTTCAGACAGAATTTGTTATATACAGGTTGTCATAAATATAAAGGGACGGGTAAACACCTTTAAATCCCTCCTGGGCAGAGGAAAAAACCCTTTCACCTCTAAAGGGTTAAGATGCTAAGACAACCTTGCTGGCACCTGACCAAAATGACCAATGAGGAGACAAGATACTGTTAAAGCTGGGGGTGGGGAGGGGAACAAAGGGTTCTCTGTGTATGTGTGTGTGTTGCTTTTGCCGGAACCAGAGCAGGAATGCAGGTCAGAATTCCTGTAAAGGGTTAATAAGCAATCTAGTTAGATATGCATTAGATTCTGTTTTGTTTAAATGGCTGATAAAATAAGCTGTGCTGAATGGAATGTATATTCCTGTTTTTGTGTCTTTTTGTAACTTAAGGTTTTGCCTAGAGGGATTCTCTGCGTTTTGAATCTGATTACCCTGTAAGGTATTTACCATCCTGATTTTACAGAGGTGATTCTTTTTACTTTTTCTTCAATTAAAATTCTTCTTTTAAGAACCTGATTGCTTTTTCATTGTTCTTAAGATCCAAGGGTTTGGGTCTGTGCTCACCTATGCAAATTGGTGAGGATTTTTATCAAGCCTTCCCAGGAAAGGGGGTGTAGGGCTTGGGGAATTTTGGGGGGAAAGACATTTCCAAATGGGCTCTTTCCCTGTTATATTTGTTAGACGCTTGGTGGTGGCAGCAATAAAGTCCAAGGGCTAAAGGAAAAATAGTTTGTAACTTGGGGAAGTTTTAACCTAAGCTGTAAAAATAAGCTTCGGGGATTTTTCATACAGTCCGAACATCTGTACCCTAGAGTTCAGAGTGGGGAAGGAACCTTGACACAGGTGCCACTTAGTCCTTGATGAATACCTGTTTGAATCTCTGACTGGAGTTAACACCTTACAGAGATGTAATGAAGCAGAGGGCCTTGTTTCTTTTTGTAGAAGGATTTTGTTTTGGGTGGGGCAAAGGAAAATAAAGGGCAATTTGGCTTACTGGATTTGGGAGGAGAAGAGATCCTGGCAATTGATGTTTTTAAGGGAATTGAGGGTGTTGGTTGATTTTGCTAACAGAGTCTTGTGGGAAAAGATTTCAGCAAGCTACTAGAGAGCATCCATTAAGGATCTGAAGAACTGAAGTGGCCCATGTGGTTCCCAGAAGTTCTAGCCATTGCAGAAAAACACCAGGATGTGTGGGCCAAGAATAAAATAGAATGTGGTACAATTGATGCAGAAATCCTAGTTACAGGCCCCAATTCCCCATTCCAGAAGCAGTATAGGTATCCAAATGAGGCAGAAGCCAGCCTGGAAGATACAATTGATAGTTTAAGCCAAGGGGTTTTAGTGGAACAGTCAAGCCCTAATACTGCTGCTCTCTGGCTGGTCCTTAAAAGTGATAGCAGGACCTGGAGGCTAGTAGTTGATTTCTATCGCCTTAATTGGGTAACTTCGACGATGGTCCCCATAGTGGATAAGTATCAGGCAGTGATGGGCAATGCACCTATTATTTGTCATGCCCAGGTAGTCAAGATGTGGGATGGGATGCCTGAAAGAGAGAGTGTGACTTCTTATGTGGGCGATATCCTGGTTTGCTCTCAGACCAGGGAAGAAAATTTGGAGGTATTGAACAGTGTGTTACAAAAAAATCAGGAAATTGGGGTTACAGAAAGCCCAAGGAAAGCCCAGTTGTGCTCCCAACACGTAAATTACTTTGTAGTGACTGTGGGACATGAGGGACATTCCCCTGACCAACAGAGTGTAGTTGATTCTAAAACTCCCATCTCCCACAGATGTAACTGCTCTTAAATCCTTTCTGGAAATGGTTAATTTCTCCCTAGATCTAATTGAGGGGTTTTCAGAGAAGGCAGCCCCACTGCCTGGATTGTTAAAAGAAGAAGCAGAGTGTGACTGGGGGTCTCGATAGCAAGAAGCCATGGTCCAGTTAATATAGGCTTTGGTTCAGGCGCCAACTTTAGCATATCCCTAAGTGGGAGAGCCATTTGTGCTGCAGCTGGCAACTACAGAGAGGTGGGCGGGAGCTGTACTGAGTCAGAACCATGGAACAGGGGTCTGCCTTGCGGCCTATGCCTCCAAACCTTAAATTGAAGTAGAGAGGGGATTCACCCCCTTTTAAAAGAAGGTTTTGACATTAGTTTGGGCTTTGCAGCATTGGTGGGATTATCCACTGTGTTGCTGAAAACTTCCCACTCTCCAGTAAAAGTCCTAAGCAAATTAGGGCTGATGAATTTGCTGATCCCCAGCAAAGTAAAGGAGTACTTGTGGCACCTTAGAGACTAACCAATTTATTGAGCATAAGCTTTCGTGAGCTACAGCTCACTTCATCAGAGGTATACTGTGGAAAGTTTAGAAGATCTTATTATATACACACAAAGCATGAAAAAAAATACCTCCTCCCACCCCACTCTCCCGCTGGTAATAGCTTATCTAAAGTGAAAAGGAGTACTTGTAGCACCTTAGAGACTAACCAATTTATTTGAGCATGAGCTTTCGTGAGCTACAGCTCACGAAAGCTCATGCTCAAATAAATTGGTTAGTCTCTAAGGTGCTACAAGTACTCCTTTTCTTTTTGCGAAGACGGACTAACACGGCTGTTACTCTGAAACTTATCTAAAGTGATCACTCTCCTTACAATGTGTATGATGATCAATTTGGGCCATTTCCAGCAAAAATCAAGGTTTTCTCACCACCCCCCCCCCCCCCACACACACACAAACTCACTCTCCTGCTGGTAGGTGCTCAAAGCAGAGTTACAAATTCAATAGCCCTCGCTCGAGAAAGAAAGACTTGAATGGGTCTGAGTAAAAGTTAAATACGTTTAGCTTCAATGTTTCATTATAATGCTATATAGGGAGGGGAAAGTTTGTTTTGTTTTATGTTTTAGATTAATTGTGTGGATGCTGGAAGATCTTGGAAACAAAGCATTCCTGTGTGCTTCTTTTGCTGACGCTTGGATTGCAAACCTGATCCTTTGGGTGGTGTGAGTTCAGAACATGTTGTGTTTGAGATGTGGGGAAACTTCCCATGGATGACAGTGGAATGTAAAGTGAACAATACCCTCAACATCACCACTGATCCCAACATCTCAGGAGAATGAATCACTCTTTTGGGCTCCTTGGACGGATATGATCCCACTTCAGCAAAACTGAAAGTCTTGGATTTGAAAAAAGTAAATATTAGCGTGGGAATAAGCAAGAACTGGCAATGTACCATGGTCTGAATTTCAAATAGTCTACACTGGTGACTATGGAATCCCTACCAGTTTGGTGGCAACAACACCATCTTCATGTGTGTACAAGGAGTTAGTGGAGGAGTGGATTTGTTAGTGTGAGAAACTGAAAACTACCTAGGTGGGTATGATTGTCACTGGGTGGGAACTGACAGACTGTTATTTTAATTACAGTAAGCCCAAATGTGTTCATTTATGGACTGACATCCCCAACCGGACAGCACCAGGGGAAAAGTCAATTCATTTTAGGCTGAAACAATCCCTTTCACCCCCAAACACTAGATGAAATGTCTGCACTTTGGAGGCCCTGGGTTCTCACAAAACTTACAATGGAGATAAAGGATGTTTGGATAATAAAGTGGTTAAATGGTGCCTTGTTAAAATAGATATTAACATGCAGCCCAATATGATGATGGGAAAATGGCTCCTCCAAGGACCCCATGGAGCAAAAGACACAGAAGTGTAGATTTTGGAACCACCTGTAATCAATTTGGTTGGGGCATATGTGGTTCAAACCAATGTAAAGAAGCAATTAGTGATTAATCCAACCCACACCCTGAAAGGGGTTATTATGGACCTCACCTTAGCAAACATCTTGGCAGTAGAACCCCTTTGCAAAAACTTTGTCCAGCTATTACATGGAAAAATTACATTAATCTTCATGATGTCCCCAGACCCCTCAAGGACTGGGGAAAAAGGGACATATTGGGAGCAATTGGAATGGGGATAGGAGTTATTAATAGTACAAATGAGGAGGTGGTTGCAAATAAAATGAATGCAATGGGGCAACACCTAAGGGATTTAGAAATGCCCTTTAAGGGTATTCTTAGATCAGTTAAGTTCCATACATGATGGGGTGGCAAAGGTTTTAGAGGAATGGGAACAATCCCAAGAAAAGGACTGCCTCTGCCTCTTACAGGCTGTTGGTACCCTTCAGGGTAATGTTTCCTTGGCACTGGCATGCATGAAACGGCAGATGTGGATTACTGATGTATTAATGTACATGATTTGAGATGGTATGAACTGGATGATTCCATTAGAAATTAGGAGCATTATTTGGAAAAAATCCACCTAGACAGAGTGATTTGCAATGGTAAATTTTAACTGTGATACGGGATCTGGAGAATCACTGTATTTGTTTTACTAATGTCAGAAGCAGAAATAAGATGGTTTTCCCCACATTGTAGACTTGGGTCCTCATGTTAATCAAACAGTGATTGAGCTCATGGTCCACAGGGTATGGGTATCAAAAGAGGCTCATGGGTGGGAGATAGTAGAATTGGGAGCCTGTTTAGAAGAATCTGGGATTGGATATGAATGCACCAAAAATACCTTGCAGCCACAGAATTTGTGTTTAGAAATAACAGAGGGAAAATGTCATTGTGCTATCAATCCATTTGCAAATGAATTTGTGATTGTGTATGTGGGTGTAGCAAAGAAGCATGGCCTCCCTCAGAGATAGACAGTGAGGGAGAGCCAGACACCCCCTGGTGGGTAGAACCAGGAAAGCCATGCCCACCATGCCAGAATAAGAAGGGCGGGACAGGAACAGGAAGTAGAAAAGGCTGGTCCTGTAGCCCAGGTGAGCCAAAGCTGCCGGGGAAGGCAGACACTTTCACTCTGCCGCTGAAGCCAGAGCCCACTGAGGACGTCTGCTGTCTCAGGGGTTCATTCCAACTCCCCAAGCTACCAGACATGCATGATGCTGAGGAGTGGCTGAGATTACTGCTTGCAGTGTTCCCAGCCCCAAGATCCAGGTACACCTGGTTCTCATCAGAGACTTCAATCACCCTGATATCTGCTGGGAGAGCAATACAGCGGTGCACAGACAATCCAGAAAGTTTTTGCAAAGTGTAGGGGACAATTTCCTGGTGCAAGTGCTGGAGGCACCAACTAGAGGCAGAGCTCTTCTTGACCTCCTACTCATAAACTGGGAAGAATTAGTAGAGGAAGCAAAAGTGGATGGGAACCTGGGAGGCAGTGACCATGAGATGGTCGAGTTCAGGATCCTGACACAGGGAAGAAAGGAGAACAGCAGAATACGGACCCTGGACTTCAGAAAAGCAGACTTTGACAACCTCAGGGAACTGATGGGCAGGATCCCCTGGGAGAATAACATGAGGGGAAAAGGAGTCCAGGAGAGCTGGCTGTATTTTAAAGAATCCTTATTGAGGTTACAGGGACAAACCATCCCGATGTGTAGAAAGAATAGTAAATATGGCAGGCAACCAGCTTGGCTTAACAGTGAAATCTTTGCTGATCTTAAACACAAAAAAGAAGCTTACAAGAAGTGGAGGATTGGACAAATGACCAGGGAAGAGTATAAAATTATTGCTCAGGCATGCAGCAGTGAAATCAGGAAGGCCAAATCACACTTGGAGTTGCAGCTAGCAAGAGATGTTAAGAGTAACAAGAAGAGTTTCTTCAGGTATGTTATCAACAAGAAGAAAGTCAAGGAAAGTGTGGGGCCCTTACAGGATGTGGAAAAAGCTAATGTACTCAATGCTTTTTTTTAAACCCTTTTGTACATGGCCTTTTTCATGGATGCAAAGGGGCAATTAATGAATTCGTTGTATTGTGGTGTCCCACAATCCCTCCTGACAGGTTCACAGTTCAAGAGAAAAAAAATATTTATAAAGCAAAAACTTATATCACTTTATATCATGTGATAAAGATATTATACATGAGATTAATGCATGCAGCAATTTACAAGCATTTCATAAAGTGTATACACTAAACACACCGGTATAAGTTCACGTACCCATCTTATCTGTACTACCAAAAACAGGCATGTTTCCAGTGATGAATTTGTCAGTGCTCAGCTGAGGCCTAAAGCCTAGGCAAGAACTGGCACCTAATTTGCCAGCATAAGTTATCTTTCAATAATCTGGTATGGAGGCTTATTATATAGGTTTCACACCATAGTTCGTAGTTCTTTGATTTCATATTCGAGTTCCTTCAGAACTCATGGGTTTATACCATCTGGTCCTGTTGATATATAATTGTTCAATTTATCAGTTTTTTTTCCAGTACCACCTCTCTTGACATCTCAGTCTGGGAAAGTTCCTCCAAATTTTCTCAAAAAAGAATGGATCTGTTGATGAACTCTCCTCACATCCCCTGCAGTGAAGAACAATAGAAAGAATTAATTTAGTTTCTCTGCAATGGCCTTGTCTTCCCTGTGTTAGGGTTACCATATTCAAGTTCCCAAATAGAGTACATTGCCAGGGAGAGAGGGAATTGTGTGTGGGGTTACAGAAGCTGCCCCTCACTGGACACCCAGCTCTTAAGGCAGCCCTACTGTAAGTAAGGGTGGCGAACCCATACCATGCCACCCTTACTTTTGCACTGGTGCTGGCAATGGGGCTGCCTTTAGAGCAGGACACCTGGCCAGCCGTTGCAGCTCTGAAGGCAGCACAGAAGTAAGGGTGGCAGTACCAAATCACAGACATTTGTTCATATTTCAAAAATCCTCCCAGATGGAGATGAGAAGACCAAAAAAAGAGGTCACGTCCCGGAAAACTCAGATGTATGGTAACCCTACCCTGAGAGCTTGTTTAACACATTTGTTGTCCCCTGTCTTCTCTGATCATTTGGCAGGCTGCCTGCTTCTGATGTACTTAAAAATATTTTTGCTGTTAGTTTGTGTCTTTTGCTAGCTGCTCTTTAAATTCTTCTTTGACCTGCCTACTTATATGTTTACACTGGACTCGGCAGAGTTTATGCTGATTTCTATTTTCCTCACTATAATTTGACTTCCAATTTTGAAATGCTGCCTTTTTGCCTCTGAACTTCTATGGTGTTTTTACAATAGCTTCCATGCTGCTTTCAGGCATTTCACTTCTGTGATGGTCAGTTAAATGGAAATTAAAGGAACTTCCTCATTTTTGTATACTTCCTCTTTTAAATTTGAATGCTACGGTGGATTTTTTTGATATTCCCTCCCCTGCCCCAAGTATGTTTAAATTTAATTACACTGTATTACTGAGCTGTTCAGCTACAGTCACCTCTTGGACCAGATCCTGTGCTCCCCTTAAAATTAAATAAAAAATGGCCTCTTCCATTGTGGGTTCCAGGACTAGCTGTTTAGCTGTTCCAAGAAGCAGTTATTAATGTTATCTAGAAAGTTTCTCTCTGCATCCCAAATTAAACTGACAAGTTCCTAGTCAATATGGAGATAGTTGAAATCCTCCTTTATTACTGGGCTTTCTGTTTTTTGTAGCCTCTCATCTCCCTGAGCATTTCATAATCACTGTCACCAGCCTGGACAAGTGATCGCTAGTATACTCCTACTGCTATACTTCTAATTTTCAAGCAAGGAATTTCCACCAACAAATTATATGGTACAATTTGATTAATGTAATATTTGTATATCTAACTCTATGCTTTCTTTCACATATAGTGCCACATCCCCACCAGCACAACATATTCTTTTTTGTATTCTATTTTGTAGCCTAATATTACTGTGTCTCACTGATTATCATAATTCCACCAAGTTTCTGTGATGCCTATTATATCAATTGTAGCCAGGAATGGACAGAACTTGGACAGAAAACTTATCATTCCTATGAAGTGCTATACTGGTCTTACATCCACTGGAGCTGGCATGTCTGACTCTCTTGATCTTGTTGGGATCTGCTTTCAGTCTCTGTGCATATTCTGAGTAGCTGTCCAATGTATGTCACCTCACACTTTCTTGAGTAGCATATTTTTCTGGGCTCAGTTTTGTTAATGACCCTGCATTGCTGTAGAAAAGCTTGTCACTTTCTGTCATGGTCTTGTTCAGCTTCTTTATCATTGCTAGGGTGACCAAATTTCCCTATGCTGAATACGGGACACCTGGTAAAATTACTCATATTCAAGTGAGTTCAACAGCAATCAATCAGAACTATGTAGTACAAACATTCAAATTAACATTAAGTTGACTGAGATCCTGTTAAAAATAAATACTGTGTAGTTGGATTCTTTTTTATTTACCTTCTTATCTTTAAGAATTTAGGGTGGGTTGGGGTGTGACCCCCCTTCTTATCTTTAAGAATTTAGGTAGGGGTGACTCCCACCAACCCACACTCCTGTACACCTCTCTCACATGGGGGGATGGTGGGGTGTGACCGACCTACCTGACCATCCCTGCCCGGTGCTCTCCACCCTCCATGCCTGGCTGGGCACCTGGGAGAGGCCCTGCCCCAGGGGCTGCTGTGGAGCCTGCAGGTTCGGGGTGGGAACAGGCTGGAAATAACTTTCCCCCCAACCCCCACTCCAGAGCTTAGTTGAGGGGCAGAGAGGCTTCCCTGTACCCGCACTGTGCAGGGCTTTGACACATGCAGGGCTTGGCTCCTGGCCAGCGCCCTGGGCCAGAGGATCTTGGGCTTTCCCAAGGCACCGGCTCAGCCAGAGGCAGTGGGGAAAAGGAAGGAGCCTGTTGGCCAGGCTGTTAGTAAGCTGAGTGCTCTGACCAGGGGCTGGTTCTCCGCACAGCGCTGGGAGTGGGATGCACCATTGCTGATGGGTATATGGTGGAGCACTGGAGCTGTGGGTGGATGAAGGGGCAAAGCAGGGAGAGGACAGAGAGAATTGGAGCATGTAAAGGGCCAATGGGTGGACAGCAGAGGCTACACAAAACTGGCTGCTGCCTGGCATCTGCCTGCACCCACTAGCCACAGCAGCTCATGGTGCACAGACAGCACCGACTAGAAATGGAACAGGGGGCAGGGCCCTGCTGGTCATGAGCCAGCATGCAGCGGATGCAGTGGATGCAGGGTGCTGATGGACCAGCAGGGGGAGTAGCCAGCCCTGTGTGCTGCATCTTTGCCCCACCACCATCCTTGCACACCCACCCGCCTTGTCAGCCACTGGACCCAATCCCCCACACCTTCCTCTGGTGGGTGGGTGGCTGGCGAGCAGGGATCTGGCCAGAAGCAGGACCAGACAGTACTGATGGGAAAGACAGAAAATACAGGACAATTTTAAGAAAAAGTCAGGACACCTGCAGGAGGGTTTAAATACAGGACTGTCCCTTTAAAAACAGGACATCTGGTCACCCTAATCATTGCTCCCTTTGCCTATAATAAGGATATCATCTGCAATAATCTTTGCCCTAGGTAGTCCTTCCTGCACTTGGGTGAGTCTTCTCTGGTGCTGCGCCATGCCCTTTGACACACTCAGCTATCTGTAGTGACCAAATGGCATTCCAAAGGTGGTCAGCATGCTGGATTCCCTATCCAGCCTTATGTGCCAAAACCCATTCCTCACATCAGACCATAAACATTCTGGCTTTAGAAAGTTCTGGCAAGATGTCATCAATAGGTAAACAAGGTGAGCACAGACCTTGGGCTTTTAGGACACTAAAACCCAATCAGGGTCTTAAAAGCAGAACTTTATTATAAAGAAAAAAGTAAAAGGAGCGCCTCTGTAAAATCAGGATGGAAGCTAATTTTCCAGGGTAATAAGATTTAAAACACAGAGGATTCCCTTCTAGGTAAAACTTCAAAGTTACAAAAAACAAGAATAAATCTCCCTCTGAGCACAGGGAAAATTCACAATCTAAAACAAAGGATAATATAATGCATTTCCTTGCTACTACTTACAATTTCTGTAATTTTAGATGTATCATTTCAGTAGAAGCTGGATTACTTGCTTGATCTCTCTCTTTCTCTCAAAAGGGAACACACAGAGAGCCCAAACAAAACCTCCCCCCCCACCCCAGATTTGAAAGTATCTTCTTTCCCCATTGGTCCTTCTGGTCAGGTGCCAAGTAGGTTCATGGAACTGATTAACTCCTTACAGGTAAGTGATTCTTTACCTCTGGCTAGGAGGGATTTGATGTTACCTCATATATAAAGGTTGTTACCCTTCCCTTTATATGTATGACAATGAGGTACCCATGACATTCATGAATCAGAATAGCTTAGTGGCATTAAGGACCAATACAATGTCCACTGAAGAGGGTTACAGAACTTAAGTTGAATTAATGGACCCTAACTGTGCTGCCACCAACTCCTACTAATTATATCAATTCACTTGATAGTCACTATCTTTAAAACAGTCCAGAAAATACATAAAAGGACAGCATTTGATGGGGAATCTGGGGTACTGTCTTAACATTAAGTACTGACATTTTGCTTCATCTATTAGCACTGACCTACAGTAATTACTATAACATCAAATGTAAAAATCATTGTAATAGGTATTGTCAGAGAAATTTAGATACAGTGTAATGTAGGAAGATTATTTTTTTGGGGGGGGGGGTAAGAGCCGAAAAAGTCTGATTTCCATGAAATATGTATATTTTCATCTGGACAAAGGAATGATGTTCAGACTATGTGGACCTTGAGTTCAATTTGGTATCAATATGTTTGTTGCCGTCATGAAACATTGTGCCCTAGAGGACTTCAAATGAATAGATGCAAAATCCCTACAGATTTTTAGGAAAGATTATGGACAGACCAAGCCCTGTCTTTGCATGGATGTGCAGGAAAGGAGGATGGCATAAGCAGTGTCCCCTGCCATATTGCATTCTTTCCCCTACAATGGAAGAGGGCACAAAGGCAGTCCCTATATCCAGCAGAACACAGAGGCTACATATTATTTTTATTACTTATACATCTTGTCTCCAGCGGACAGATCCATCCCAGAAGGATTCCCTGTTACTGACAGGTAAGTAAAGCAATGGTTTCACGTTCCAATTACTAAACGAGGTGTTATTGTGTTAAAATCCTGTGGGAGTTTTAGTCCTTTTAAGATTTCTACTGTTTTCTCCTTCCATCCATGCCATTATAGTATATTACTAGCTACTATCAACTTTATTTTGCTGTGCTAAATAATACTTTACATATAAGGAAAGCCAGGTTGGAAAAAGAAAAGTGACAGTGTTAACAGTAGTGCCTGTGGCTAAAGAAAAACTCACCCATATAAAAATGCAATAGTGTGTACAAAATCAGCTGTATATAAACACCATTCACCCCCCCCCCCCAATTTCTATATGGCAAGATTACTCTTTTATTTTGCATATGCCCCAGATCAGACACTGTTCCAAGCCATCATTTGTAAATATCTTTTTTAAAACATTGAAAAATCTTATTTTACAGTATCTGCTTTCCTCCATTGTTCAGGGTGCATCTTGAAAACAAATGTCATTTCCTTATTTCTCCTTTGGAAAAAAATTCTTCATGAAAGACATCCTTGATCTCAGGGTTTCAAAATCCAGATTTTTATTTTACCACTCAAAATGCCTATTTAAAAAGAAATTTAAAAAAATACTTTCTCAGACCTTACCAACTCCTTTAAATACAATAAATGTTCCCATATTTCAAAGCAAACTTTTCCTCTAAATATTTTCATTTAAACTTATTATAGATATCCCTAAAATATTGATCTGCTTGTAGGGACTGGAGGCTGACATTTATGGTACCAGAACTTACCTTTGGAGCCTGTGAAGCCCTCTGCCACATCTTATGAGGAATACCATTCATTTTTATCCCAAAACTACAGATATTCTACAGAGATTAGATGTTTCTTAAATTTATTGCTGAACATTTATATCAGGAATGAAGAATCATTGCAGTGAGGTTACAGAAAGTCTTTTACATTAAGAGAAGGAATTCCCCGTAATTTTAAGTTTCCCACGTAATTAGAGTTTTTCATGTCTATTTGTGACTGTCACATTGTGGCCCACATTTGAATCATGTAGCAGGCTGAGAAGTGTGTCCACAGCTGTGGGTCTCCTCTCCCCTTCATTCCAACATTCAGATATGGTACACAGACTAATCTCTCAGTTTTCATTTATTAAAAAAGGAAGTTTAGTCCTTTTCCTGATGAAGATTGCCTTGAAAATGTAAAATGATTGCTAAGCTTAAAAATTTGTCACTAATTGTTCAGTTATTCCCAGACTACACATCTGTTCTGCAAGCTGTGTATCCCCTGGTGACAAGAGATGCAGCTCAATGAGAGATGCAGACTAGTCCTAAGCATGAGAGTTAATGCATAGGATTCCTGTGGTCTCATCTAACTCTGAAATTACTAAGAACACAGAAAATGTCAAATACTTAGATGAAAATATTCAAAAGTATTAACTACCTTTGACTGCATTTGAGTTTCCAGTGTGAGGCACCTTGAGTCTGATTTTCAGAAGTGCTGAATACCCACCATTCCCTTTTCAGATGAGCAGAAGTTAGTTAAATCTGGATGAACAAATAATTGTATTACAGACCCATATCCAAAATGCTCAGTCTGGCCTTGGATGTCAGCCAAAGTATTGCTTGTGCCAGATACATTTCCAGTAGTGACATCACTGTATGGGCAAATTTGTACTGGTGGCTGAAAAGCAGTTTCACACAGTTTGAGAAACCCTGAAGGCTAGAATGAGTCAATATAAATTGCCTTAAATGCCTGCAGGATTGTATAAACCCTTCACTGCAGAGAAACTGTACTGTGCACTGTTTCCACTGAAGTCAATGGAGCAACCAACTTCAGGCAAAGTAAGTCAACTTGTTGAATTGTGTGAGGGGCATCACATTTCTGCTTTGTTCCTATGGCAAACAAGCCAAACAAAAAGACACCACACACCCCTTCAACCAGTTCTGTCATCAGTGCTTTTAAAATATTTTGTATCTTACAAATAAAAAGCATTTACCATGATTGCCATCCTAGCTAGTCAAATTTATTAAAGTTTTTAATATAAAAGCAAAATAAATGGCCAGTCTGCATTTCCCTCAAGGCTTCCCTTTTGGTCAGCCTCATCTGTTTTCTATCTTTTCATTTTCTCAGTGAACAGAAGTGTCAGACCAGTTTCATCCCAGGTGTAACTCCTCTGATGACAATGAAGTTACATTAGGGATCAATCAGCCTATCTTGCTTGTGTCTGACATTTTTTGCACTCTATTTTGGGTACATGATAAAGATACATGGGCTTGTTATAGCAAGCTGGGATTTGCCCTCAAACTTTGGAAATATATACATTTATCAGGAAAGGGGTAAACAACCTATGCTTTCCAGCATGAGAAATGACAATAAAATTAGCACACATTCCTTAACCTACAATAACTAAATATGTAAATCATCAAGGTCTATCTATTCATAAGAAAAATGAATGGTGTCTGATGGGGGAAACGCAGAAGGTTCTACAGCTGAGGCATGCAAATAATGCCTATTCACTAAGGAAAATATAGGCATGGTGGAATAAGGATGACTTCAAAAAAATGACATTCGAAAAATACTGGCATATTCAATTTTAAAATAGGTTTTAAATTGAGGTCATAACCACTCTGAGCCCATTATTTATACTTCATTAATTCTTCTCAGTTCTATAAAAAGAAATGTTGGCTAAGTCTTGCTTAATTTGTTTAGGTATTTCTTTATAAATCAAGATGACTTCAGGATCAGTGATTCAGACCATATCTAACTAATCTTGATTTTCTTTTTAAAGAGATTTGTGACAGCAAAATTAACAAGTGCAGTGCATGTGACAAAATCCATAGCTCTTTAAAACTATTAATAAAGTTCTTTATGACAGGCCACTACTTAACCCAAAAAGTTAATGATCCAAGGCCCGAGTATAGGATTAGATGAGAAATAACCAGAACCAGAGCATTTGTAATAATATCTATTTAAAATGGGGTAAATAGATATTCAAGGCCTTATCCTTAGTTTTTTACATATCCAGAACTCCCACTGGTTTGACTTTGCAGCGTCAAGGACTGCAAAAGTCAGTCCTTAAATAGGGCTGTTATTCACATTATTCCATCAGGCAAGGTTTTAACAATCATAAAAATGCTCATTGTTACAACCTGACCCAGGAACCCTCTGTTCACCCACAAGTCAACTGGGTCCAGTTATTTTTAACTCAGGGACTAACTATTGATTTGAGTGCCAAAGAATGAGTTCCTTTATCTGCTCTTTGCTGGTTTGAATTAGGCTCTGCAGGTATTCTACTGCAATAACCACATTCTGCATATTTATTTTGTGTGCATTACCTGTTCTATGAGTTATGAAGAAAAAAAGTCACCCTGCAGTATTGGCTAGCACTTAGAAAAACTTGTCTATGAATATAGGAAGTACCTTTATTTTTCAGGTACTCAGTACAAAACTTTTCAGACTTTGTTGCCAAGGACTGGTCTACACTGTAAACCTTACCTCAGCTGCTGTCTCTCAGGGGTGTGAAAAACCCAAATCACAAGAGACATAGCTATGTTAACCTAACCAGTGTAGACAATGCTAAGTCAATGGCATAATTCTTCTATCAACCTACCTACAACCTCTTGGGGTGGAGGATTAACTACAGCAATGGGAGAACCCCTCCTGTTGCTGTAGAGAGCTCTGCGTAAGTTTGAAAACTTGTCTCTCTCACCAACAAAAGTTGGTCCAATAAAAGATATTACCTCACCCACCTTGTCTCTAACACTTAATGCTACAGCAGTGCAGATGCAGCTGTGCAACTGCAGCATTTTAAGTATTGACGTATCTTGTCTCAGATGGTGAACAGTATCTGATGCTTCAGCAGAAGGTGTAAGAAACCCCATGTGTGAGGAAAAAAAAAAGAGAGTGGGAGTGCTGCTTGCAGTAGATGTGGAACTTGGAACAGGCTTGCTAAATGAGCTACCAAGTAGTGTAGACTACCATGTAGTGTGGAAACAGATCCACAAGCTGCTGGTTCCTTATAAGTGGGCAAAAGCAGTTGTTTGGAGATACTGACTCTAGTAAGTCTACCAGGGAGTCAGCTCTGAACAGGACAGCTGCAAGCCAAACTCCCAGGCATGTTGTCACTAACAATTTATAAAAGAGGATGAGCACTAGATGAAGAAACCCGCTCATTCACCCAGGCTTTGAGGCAAGAGCCATGCCTTGGGACAGATTTTTGGGACTCTTGAGTTTTACTTCAGAGCTGCCATCAGAATAAACCCAGAGCCCTGTGAAGGTGGCAATTGGACAAGCAAGTGTGTGGAGTCTTTGTAAAAAGGGTCTGGAAGAGGGACAAAAAAGGGAAGAGCAGACACACCCTGCCACATGGGGACAGCCCACTCATCCATACTCCATAATAGACAAGTATAGAACACCTTGTGCATAGAGAGGTTTATCTAATTACAGACAGACAATTTGTGGTTAGTTTCTACATTGAGGAATAATGCTTTTATATACCTTATAAATCCTCCTATCTATGTAACTGTAGGCAACTGCATATAAAATATATATTTGTTTTATTCCTGCTAATCTTTTGATATTAATATCTTGTGATAGTGAGTTTCACAGGTTAATGATTAAAGCTGTGTAAATAACTGATTTTTTGGTTTGATGGCTCAATCAAAAAAGTTTGAGACAAACAACGTGTTTTGTTTAAGTCACTGTAAAAAGAAAGTGTAGTAAAATCCAAAATAGTCATTTTAAATAAAAAATAATAATAAAAAAACAACAACAACATTGTTTCAAAAGTGTCAGAATGAACCTTTGATTTGGGGAGGAAATTGATCAAGAAACTTAATAAATTTGGCATTAATCCATGAAGTGTTTTGGTTGACACAAATCTGACTATTTTGGCTGAAAAAAGTTTGCCAAGATATATTAAAAATATCTTGTAATGGTAATTATATAGGTTAAGTATGCATTATGTGTAAAATATTTGTCAGTTTTATATTTGTCATCTTTTAATTTAGTTTGCTACAAAATTAGGAGCTCATGAATAACTTTCTTTAAAGTACACATTTTATATATCTGACTCCCTCTTTAATCTTCTTGCTAAACTATGTAGGCTTAATCTTTGACATATATAGCACACTGAGAAGATATTAAGAGGCTCCATTTCTTGTGCTTGGTGGGTTTTAGGATATAGGTTGAGGGAATACCATTTTAGGTTTTGAATCTGTAGGTTTCACAAACTTATTTTGAACCTTTGGTCATTTTTCTTGTGACTTAAAAAGAATATGTCCCACCCCACCAGGGTAACTGTTTTAAAATATTTTCTCCTCACCCCCAGCTAAACAGAAGTTGAAGTTGACTCCAATTGGCCTCCATGTGGGTGCAGGTCTCTACCTATGTACATGCTGTTCAACATGAGCCCTTGATTCAATTTCCCGATCTGTAAAATGGGATTTAAATTATTTCCTTTTTCACCTTTTTTCCTCTGAAGTTTTAATTTAAAGTGTAAGTTCTTCTAGGCAGGGACGGTCACTTATTAGGTGTTTGTATGATGTCTAGTACAATGGAGCCCTCATCTTTGCTGGAGCCTATAGGCACCAAAATAAATATTTGTTTTATAGACTACAACTGTAAGCAAGCGCACTTGCCGGCCCATTTGAATTCAACCTATAAACAATAGACATCAGTATCTCATTGCTGAATTACTTCTCTGGTTGTCATGACAGACTCTCTGTAAGCTCTATATGAAGACGCTGTACAAAATAGATTTCTTTTCTGGGTAGCTTTAAAAAAAGGTAGAAACATCCCCAAGTACCACTATTATGTCAGGAGGGGAATGAAGCCCATTTCTAATCCCCAGAGTGTCCGTAATTTCAAAACTTGGACAAAAATACACTGCAAAAACAGATGTTTGAGACATCTGCACAGCAGCAACAATTGGCATCATTGGTCAGGAAACGAGATGTTGAAATCAGCAGATCTAAAAGGCTATCAGCTAAACAAGAGCAACACCAGAGACAGATGTCCACTGAAGAAGTTAAACAACTTGCTGTAAATTAAGTATCCATGAGATATCCATCTGCTTTAAGCCAGCATCAGCTAGCTATTCCAGTACAAAAATATAGGTACAGGTAATTCAAAACAAGAGGTAGGAAAAGGCAAGAAAAAAATACTTGTGGAACACAGCAGAGGATACTAACAATAGAACTAAGCAAAACTTAAAAAAAAATGCTATACAATCTTTTTAACCAGATGTGCAGGCAAACTGTGGAGAACTAAAAAGGAAAAATCCAAAAGGAACAGATTCCAGGATAAATATATAAAAACCCCGAACTGTCAGGAATATATGATAACTTTGTTTAAAATGTCTAGTTTATGGTAAGTCATGGCTTCCTGTTAAAGAGACAAAACCAGATCATAAGACCATAAAAATACTCATGAAAGCTTATGCTCAAATAAATTTGTTAGTCTCTAAGGTGCCACAAGTACTCCTTTTCTTTCTGTGAATACAGACTAACATGGCTGCTATTCTGAAACATTTATTATGAATCATTCAGGAATAAGTGACAGCTCCAGTTACACTTTTATTAATTGAAAAATGACTTGGCAATGTCAGTTTCTCTCTCTCATCACAGCTTGATAGCAGTGCACACAAGCTGGTACAAGCACGCACAACAATATCAAAGAAAAAACATAAGTGTATATAAAATCTTCATTCACACCTGAGATGCAAAACTTGCCCTACTCTTCCAGGCTGTATTGCTGTGCACTGAATGTTCTAATATATCTTTGAAAATTTAATTATGGAAAAAAGAAACATTACTGAAATACAAAAACTACGGATAATACAATTCAAATCCCCTTAACTCCCACACAACATAAGTTAGCACTTACTTCTTATGACCAACTTTAGTGAGTTGTATAGCTATTCTCTGCACATCATGCTGCACATTGCTTTGTATTATTTATGGAGGTTCTTTCAAAAGCTTTGAAGTATTTTTAAAGGATGAAACTGTACATAATGTCTCACCCATCACCAGTGGTGCTGCATTTATTAACAGTAATTAATACTTCTATTTCCTGAAAGGCTTTGGAATGTCATTCTTTAGCATCACAAAAACCCCTCAGTAAGCACATGTTGAATTATAAGGGCTAGGGATGCATAAATAATATGAACTGAATATGAATCCGAGCATAAAAGGTCCCTTATCCTCCAACAACCCCCACAATAGTTCTATCCCATGGTTATTCCTGCTATAAGGCATCTGGGACATTAACTCAAGGGATGAAGGACAGTTGCTTTCCCTGTCATTTCAGAATTCTATGGGGAAACAGCTACCCAGTGCTTTGTGGCCTTTGCAACTGGACATATAATATAAACTAAATTTAGATGGACAACTGTGAAGATCCAGAACACGAGCAGCAGTGGAGTGAGTGGATGGGTTTTGCTGGTGACCAGACAATCCCTCCAGAAAACAAACATTACTGCAAGAGAAGGTTTCCTGGGGTCTGAGAAGAGGAGATTTTGGGTTTCAGAGGGTGGATGGTAACCCGGGGTAACCCAAGTACAGTCAAAACTGTGTTATCCGGCACTTTACCAACGAGAAAGCTCTACTAACTGGCATTTCTGATATCTCCCAATACAAATCTTCAGTCTAGCAACCAGGAATAGCAATCTACTGCCCAGGAGGTTATGCAATTGCACATTCTGCACTCTACTTTTATGCAGAAGAGAAAGAGACAAGTAAGCAAGCTGATATCAGGGATTTATTCAAAAAAGCAGCTTCCAGGGTTTGTCATAGGGTCATTACAGATTCAGCCCAATTTCCTACACCTTCTACATCTACATTATAGATGGAAAAATAATGCAGACTGTCATGTTATTTTTGGTGAGTTTTGTTGTATGTGTGAAGTACCTAGCACAATAAGGTCTGGCTCCATGGCTAGTGCCTCTAAGCACAACAAAACAATATCCAGAGACATTGCAGACCACCAAACAGACCATCTGGAATTTTGTATTATTTATTGATCCTTAATAAGGGTTCTCAACCTATTTATCATTGTGTGCCACATAGTCGGCCCTCAAAGTCCTATCTGGGCTGCAGGTTGAGAACCACAGTGCCCCCCACTTAATCCATTCCCCACAAACCCCTCTGCCCAGAGACCCCTCCACAGGAGTGAATACCCAGGCGCAGAGCAGGGGGCAGGGACCCTGGACCCCGCCATGTGGGCTCGGGGGCAGCCAGGACTCAGACCCTGCTACAAAGGTGGACCCCACTGTGTGGGGCTGTGTGGTAACCGGCAGCCCAGAGCCCGGAGCCTACTGTGTGGGGCCAGGCAGCAGCCCGCTGCACAGAGCTGGCAGCAGTTGGCAGCACAGGCCCCAGAGCCGCCACGTGGCAGGGCAGCCAAAAGCCCAGAGCCCGTTGTGTGGCAGGGCAGCTGGACCTGGCCCCTGTGACCTTTTGCACAGGGGCTAGGGTTGAGAACCGCTGGTCCGAAGAGAAGTGCTCTAATAAAGTAGCCTAGTTTGAAAACTGAAAGATGATATTGGGAAAAAGCTAGTAAAAGGTGTTTCATGTGACTCTTGGTGAATTCACGTTGCAACGCATGGCTAGAAAGGGTTGAATAGCTTGCAGGCTGCATGACACAAAAACACCTTTAAAGGCATGTTAGAAAGGTATGGGAATGATAATTAGGGCCATTCATGCTAAATAGGCTAGAACTTTGAAATGCAAACCTATATTGTTAGAAGTAATACTAATTGTGTGTATCTTAGATGCTACCCACAAACAGACAGTTCCTGTCTGTCACTCTAACTATTGATTCAGAAATCGAAAGGGAATATTAACATTTGGATGAATGTTGGGTAAAAGGTCATTGTCTATATGCCTCTTTGAAGTTTGTAACAGACTACCTAATGGACAAATTGCCCTATGTTAATTTGTGTAACTAATTACTGGTGGTGTTTAGAAAGCAAAAGATTACATCAAAACCCTACTGTTTAACCAGGACTGTGTGGTCACATGGATCTAGAACACTGTATAAAAAGACTCTTGGGTCTGCTTAGGCTTCATCAGGGGAAGTTTGAGTCTCAAGACTGAGGTCCCATTTATGGTGATACGCCCTGAATAAAAGATTTGGACATTGGACTATGACCTATAAACTGAATTCTAAAGGAACTCTGCAACTACAAAGCTCTGCTATGAATCTGCACCTCAATGAATTGAACTTATGTCTCTAGTATATGGATCTTTTAACGATACTCTCTCTCTTGTTTTTTAAAATGTTTTAGTTTAGTTAATAAGAATTGGCTGTAGCATGTATTTGGGTAAGAACTGAAACATTCATTAACCTGGGAGGTAATGTGTCCGATCCTTTGGGATTAGTAGAACCTTTTCTTTTATATGATGAAATAAGATTTGCAGAAATTTTCATTATATTTGACGTGGGTACCTGGATGGAGGCCTGAGGCTTATCACTTTAAGGGAACTGTGTTGTTTAGACTTCTGAGTAACCAATAAGGTAATAAAGAAGCTGTTTTATGCTGGCTTGGTGAATCTAAGTATGAGACTATCCACCATCTTCAATGGGATTGTCTCCCCCATTCTTTGCAGTTCACCCTAATTGAGTGACCACAGCTGGTTCACCACTAGGACCCGGTCACACAGGTATTTGCTGAAGGAAACTGAAAGAACATAACTAATTCTGGCAAAGAAAATAAAGATTGAAAAACCTCTAAAAAAATCAAACTAATTTTATATTGAATTGTACACTTTGATCTCCGTACAGTTAATCTTCCACCAAGAAGTTCTTAAATCTCACTGTCAGCAAGCTACTGGAGATTTAGTTTCTTGCTTCATTAAAGCTACATATCTGCTGCTAAAGCAGAAAAAAAAAAACACTTAAACAGTAATGGTTTTAGTTTTGAGATCCTGGAAGTCCCCTAACTTGATTCCAGTAGATTTGCAATATTGCTTTAATTAATGACAACTGAATAGTTCTGAGACCATCTGTCTATTTGTATAGGATAGCTAAGCCTTATTAGATTAAAAAGGGTCAGTAGTACCATCTTCCTGTAGCTTAACTGATTTTTATTTGGCTGTTTTGTGTATGAAGAGCTTAAAAACAAATCAAATTACTAGAATATTAATTTAGCAGCAAGCAAGTGCCCAGTGATGTATAAAACACAGAATAAAGAATCTCTGCCCTGAAAAGCTTACAAGATAGTGGACACTGGGAAACCCACAGGAGGGACTAACTTATTTTAAATTACTGTTATGAATTCACAATTTATGGGAACTCCCATCCCATCCTGCTGTCCCCATTTATTTTCCTCTGCTGTGACTCCCAGTGCTTTCCTCACAGTCTGACTCTTATAGGACTTCCCCTGTCTGCCACATTGCCAAGCGATTTCACAACAAATGGGGAAAAGGTGATAAATGTCACAGGGTGGGGGGAAAGGTTTCATCTCCATGTCTGTCTCTGTAGTTTATCCCTCACCTTCCCATTCCTTGTGCAAACCCTGTGGAGATGCTTCTATGGCAGAGAGAGGTAAATAGTGGTACTCCCCAAGGATCTGTATTGGGACTAGAGCTGTTCAACATATTCATAAAAAAATCTGGAAAAGGGGTAAATAGTAAGGTGGCAAAGTTTTCAGATGATACAAAATTACTCAAGATAGTTAAATGCAAAGCTGACTATGCAGAGTTACAAAGGGATCTCACAAGACTAGGCAACAGAATGGCAGATGAAATTCAATGCTGATAAATGTAAATGAATGCACATTGGAAAACATAATCCCAATGATACATACAAAATGAGGGTATAAATTAGCTGCTACCACTCAAAAAGATGTTGGAGTCATCAATGATCGTTCTCTGAAAACATCTATACAATGTACAGTGACAATTAATACTGTTAGGAACCATTAGGAAAGGGATATACAATAAAATATAAAATATCATAATGCCACTGTATAAATTGATGGTACCACCACAGTTTAAATACTTCATGCCATTCCGGTCACCACATTTCAAAAATACAGAGAAGGGCAACAAAATGATTAGGCGTATGGAACAGCTTCCATATGAGGAGAGATTTAAAAACACTGTTCATCTTAGAAAAGGGATGGCTGCGGTGGGATATGATAAAGCTCTATAAAATCATGAATGGCATGGAGAACATGTTTACCCCTTCACATAACACAAGAGCCATGGTTTACCCAATGAGATTAATAGGCAGTAGGTTTAAAATATAAGGAAGTAATGTGTCACACAATGATCTGTTAACCTGTGGAACTCATTGTCAGGGGATGTTGTGAAGTCCAAATATATAACTGAGTTTAAAAAATAAGAATTAGGTAAATTCTTGAAGGATTTCTCCACCAAAGGCTATTAGCCAAGATAGTCAGGGATGCTACACCTTGCTCTGGGTGTCCCTAACCTTTGACTGCCAGGAGCTAGGACTGGACAACAGGGTATGGATCACTAGAAAATTGCCCTATCCTTTCATTCCCTGTGAAACATTGGGCATTGGTCACTATTGGCAGACAGGATACTAGTCTACATGAACCATTGGTGTGACCCAATATGGCCATTCTTATGTTCTTATGCTAATCCTCTAGCACAAACCTTGTCCAGAAGTGAGCACCATCTTCTTGACTCAATTCTCCTTATCTATATTTTTATAGATATTCAAGAGGACACAATTCAGAATGAGGAGTAACAAATTACAGTATTGTATTTTAAAAATACTAAAAAGCTTCTGAAATCTTTATATAACATATTGCTGCTCTATAAAATTATCAGCTTTCCCATGGCTCAATCCTGTGAGATGCTGAGCACCAACAACTCCCCTTGGCAGTGCTCAGTAGCTCTCAGGATCAGGCCCTTAAACCTTAAGGACCATTTGTGGAGAGGTTTATCACATGTTTTGCTTAGGTATGGATGAAATTATCTTGGCGATTATTGGAGAATGATCTCTAAAAGAAGATGATGCAAAAACTACCTCATCAGTTTTATCTTAACCTTTTTCAAGTCCATAATAAGACAGGACTTAGTTATATTCTAACATACTCTACACATTATAAAGCCTGCTCTGTTCTACTGGAGGTACATTATGCCCTCAATCTTGAGTATAGGGCATGTGCCCAATCAGTAGAGTATGACTCTTGCCCCCAATATATTGTATGTACCAATAAAGCTATTCCACAAAATTCAGCAACCACAGGTCTCTAGTATGACTTTTGTTTTGGAAAGATCTCAGTGGAATGAGTTGACACTGATAAGTTCCTATACTTTTTGCAAGTTAATTGTTAAAATGGCCTAGACCATTAGACAAAAGATTGCAGGCTGTCACAACCTCCACTTCTGTAAGCAGAACTATTGGGAACTAACAGATAAGAGTCCTGGAAGCATAGAGGAAGGGTCAGATTTATTTTTAAAAGTTATTTAGGTGCCTAAAGATGCACATCAGCACCTACTAGGATTTTCAAACATGCCTAGGTGTCTAGCTGCATCTTAAAGCACTATTTTAAAAAAAAAATCTGACCTGAAGTACTGCCTCAATGCCATAGAAGTGGCCCAGCCCGCACCATTTCCCTCAGCTCCCATTGGTCGAGAACAGTGAACCACAGCCACTGGGAGCTGCGAGCGGCCATACCTGCGGACGCTCAGGTAAACAAAGCATCTTGCGGCTCACCACGGGCTTACCCTGAACAAGCCGCGAACCAAGTTTGGGAACCCCTGCTCTAAACTGTGAAAACTTCATGTTTATTGCTATCCTTTGTTTCCTATCGATTAACCACTTACTGATCCATGAGAGGATCTTCCCTCTTAACTGATTACTGCTTACTTTGCTTAAGAGCCATTGGTGAGGGACCTAGTCAAAGTTTTTTGAACATCCAAGTACACCATATTCACTTGATCATCCTTGCCCACATGTTTGTTAACCCCATCAAAGAATTCTAATTTGTTGGTAAGAAATTACTTCCATTTTCAAAAGCCCTGTTGACTCCTCCCCAACATGTTGTGTTCATCTCTTTTATCTGTTCAATCAGATATGAAGCTGAACTGGAATTAGGGATCCAGTTTAGATTCGGTAGCATTAAAACCTCACAAGCTGTTTTCAGAATCAGAGGCACAGAAGCAGATCTGGACCCAGTAATTCAAACCTAAGCTTATCTCTTCCAAAATTCAGAAGTTTGGATTTGTTTCCTCTTATCTCTTCTTTTAAACTGGACTACTGGGTGGATTTATGTGATTCGTTATGAGACACAAAACCTCACACTTTTAGGCCAATGAGACAAATTTTCCCTATGTCACTGTGGACTAAAAGTTCCTATAGTCTGACAGCTCTTCAGCAGCATAAGTGACACCTGAGTTGGTGGTCTGTGTCTAGTTTCTAATGAATGGTGTCCATATCACAAAATCATCGTGATAACTGTGGCATTATTTATTATTTGTATTGCAGTAGCATCTAGAATGCACAACTAAGTTCAGTGTCGAGCTAGACACTGTATAATGGTAGCATCCAAAGCCCCAATGGAGCTTGGGGGCCCCCTTGTGCTGGGCACTGTACAAAAACTGAAAGACAATCCCTGTTCTGAAGGGCTTACAGCCTAAAGACAAACAGATGAAAGGTAAAAAGAAAAGGAGTACTTGTGGCATCTTAGAGACTAATCAATTTATTTGAGCATAAGCTTTTGTGAGCTACAGCTCACTTCATTGGATGCATACTGTGGAAAGTTTAGATCATCTTATTATATACACACAAAGCATGAAAAAAATACCTCCCCCCACCCCACCCCACTCTCCTGCTGGTAATAGCTTATCTAAAGTGATCACTCCCCTTGCAATGTGTATGATAATCAAGGTGGGCCACTTCCAGTGCTGGAAATGGCCCAACTTGATTATCATACACATTGTAAGGAGAGTGATCACTTTAGATAAGCTATTACCAGCAGGAGAGTGGGGTGGGGGGAGGTATTTTTTTATGCTTTGTGTGTATAAAAAGATCTTCTACACTTTCCACAGTATGCATCCGATGAAGTGAGCTGTAGCTCACGAAAGCTTATGCTCAAATAAATTGGTTAGTCTCTAAGGTGCCACAAGTACTTCTTTTCTTTTTGCAAATACAGACTAACACGGCTGTTACTCTGAAAGATAAAAGATAGAGGATGTTGGTAGTTTTAGCAGAAAATCTGAAGCCAGAGCTGTGTAACTTTGGGCCAGCATGGGAAAGCATGTGAGCCTCCTTCCCATGCTGTACCTCTTCTCAGTAAATGGAGGAACTTAAAACTAGGGTTGCTTTATCTTACTGCTAGTTTAATCACATGTATTTGCATCACTGCTCAGAAATTTGGCTCTATACCTTGCCCTACATATCACTTTGATTATCCTCCTCCATTAGCTTAGTGTGTTTGTTCGTCTGGTATCACTAAAGTCACAATGTTTTATCATTCAACAAAGGGGCTATGGTGTCTTATCTTTGTTTATGTCTGTTAAATTAATGTCTGTGTTTATGAGATGCTTTAGTGTCTCCAAAATACTGAAAGGAGATTAATTCTCAGACACAATGAAGTCTGGCTAATGAACTTTTTATCAGAGGCCAATGCCAATTTATACGAAGTGCTTATAGCATTAAATCCTGCAAGGAATTATGATGAGCAATAATTTTAGCAGATTTAACTCTGAATTGATTATAGGAAATAGCCATTTTCTTACAGAAATAATTAATCTTGCTCTTTTAAGAAATCTGCCAAACTAGTTTTGGAAAAGTACAGTATGTGCATAGTTCCAGTCAAGGGTATTTCTGGGTCATAACTTACTCCATGAATTTCTGATTTCAGACAGGCTAGCTGAGGAGTAAGATATATTAATGTAAGGAAGGATGGCATAAATGGCACCATTACAGTGACAGTTTGTACCCCTTTTACAAGGCTATGACACATTTTTACAAAGCATGCCTTGTGAGGTATCATTCAAAAACAAATAACCTGCTGACCATTATTGTCCCAGTAAAATATGTATGGCAACATCACATTAAAGTTAGAGGACTCCTCTGTATGCTTTACTAGACATGTTCCAAGTCTGCGGGGAGCAGCCATAAACTAGTTACCCAGAGACAAAAGGCTAGCCAACTCCTCAGCCAGTTGTCAACCAAATCAAATGGACCATCAGCTGGTTAAGTGGTCATTCTTTATCAAGAAAGAGGATGTGGGTGAAAATGCACATCTTGAGAAAAAACATGTGGGGGTTCCCATCCACACAGACTTTCTCTTTCCTGAACCTCAGCTGGAGATGCTTCTCAAAGAAGAGAAAGAACTATGAAAAGAGGGAGAGCACCACAAATTATTCCTCCCTCTCTATCTGTTCATGGCACTGACAACACTTGAACAGAGGAAGCAGCATTGGACTGGGGTGGGGAGGATACTCCTGACTGAAATTCAGCCAGTAAGACTGCTGGAACCTGTGGTGAGACAAGACCTTTGCTTTGAATTCACTTAGCTTATTAAGTTTGGTATTATTTGCATTTTACTTTTATTTTCTTTTAACCTATTCTGACTGATGCCTTATTACTTGTAATCACTTAAATATATTCTTTATAGCTAATAAACTTGTTATTGGGTTTTATCTAAACCAGTGTGTTTGGGAAACTCCACATGGGAGAACTGGATTTGTGCATACCATTTTCTATTAATGAAATGATGGACTTTATATGAGCTTTTATTCTCCGGGAGAGAGCTGAGCGGTACATGATGTACATTTCTGGGGAAAATCTGGGACTGGGAATTTGCTGGTGTTACTCTGCAGTGTAATGCATGAATGGCTGTGTATAGCACTCCCTATAACTGGCAGTAACTTACATTCTGTAGGCTGTGTGTGAGCAGACCAGGAGTGGTAGTTCTCACAGTAAAACAGTGTAAAAGATACTTCAGTATGGGGAACTGAAGGGACACAGCTACTTATCATTACAGATTGTATCCTGGGTAATGTCACAGTTATGAACATCAAGGGATTATAAGCCTGAACCCAAAATTCAGGGAAGAAATATTATTTTCTATGTTTCACAGAAGAAGAGTTTTCATACTGGAGAAACAATGTATTGATTAAATGAAAACTCTTGCTGAATTTGCAGACATGGAGTTGTCTTTTGTCATCTGGTGTATAATGAAATATGGAGTTAATGTGTGTGGAGGGGAACATCTCTTTCACAAAGTTAACCTTATGTAACCCTTATGTCCCCAAGACGGGATGAATCTACTGATTCCACCTGTCTCATCACTGGCTCACCTTTGGAACAGTGGGCTATGAGTTCTCTGTGTGCCTTTTTTTCCCCTTCAAAAGCAACCAAAGAGAGGTATCTATTGCTGTTACTGGAAGCCAACTATCTTCAGTCAAGTCCTTTTTTCTAACATGAGAGGTCTCTGATCAGTTCATTTCTTCTGGATGGTCCCATGATGTGCAAACTATCCAGGGCTTGCAATTGGATGCCCTAGCTTGTCAGACTTCTTTCCCTGCCCCCACAGGTTATTTTCATCTTAGGCACCTGAGAAAACAGACATTTGGGATCCTGGGGACTGGGGACCCTTGTTCTGGAGCTTTCAAATAGCAACGGACTACCTTTCCATAAGGATTAAATGCAGGAAATTACATATAGAATTAAGATGTAAGGTAGTGCGCTCCCCTTGTGTCAGAGTGAAATACTGCAAGGGGTCCTCATCTGCAACACCTCATCTGCTTCTTGTTGGATCTTCCATGGCTGGGTCCTCTAGCCAAGTCACATAAAGTTCAGTCCCCTTCCAAGTTAACAAAAGGTTTAAGTGAAAGTCCACAGTAAATATTCAAATAATTTTTCAACCTCTGTCAGGATTTGCTAAAGCATTTTTACTGGCCCTCCCCCAGGGCTTCTCCCAGAAGACCCTAATCTACTCTTGCCTTGGGGTTTCCACAATCCTTCCTCAGGGGCTAATAGGGGGACCCAGGCCCACCCTCTACCATGGGTTCTAGACCAGTGACCATGTATTAAGCAACTAGGTCTACTTTCTCAGACACACTGCTGGTCTCCTGGGCCCCCTCTACCTCTAAGGTCCCTTGTGCTTATTCCCACAGCTTGTGTTTAACATAATCTCCCTTTGGTTCTCAAGCCTCTGGCTTCTCCCTAGATCAGGGATCAGCAACCTTTGCCCCGCAGCCCTCCAGGGTAAGCCCCCTGGCGGGCCAGGCCAGTTTGTTTACCTGCTGTGTCCTCAGGTTCAGCCAATCACAGCTCCCACTGGCAGCAGTTCACTGTTCCAGGCCAATGGGGGCTGCGGGAAGTGGCACGGGCTGCAGCCCCCATTGGCCTGGAGTGGTGAACTACGGCCAGTGGGAGCTGCTATTGGCCAAACCTGCAAACGCAGCAGGTAAACAAACTGGCCCAGCCTACCAGGGTACTTACCCTGGTGGGACACGAGCCAAAGTATACCAATCCCTGCCCTAGATCCTCCCAGCTTCTCTTTTCTCTACTGAACTAATCCATTTTAGGCTTCACTGATGCACTTTTAACTGACCCTGCCTCAGGGCATTCTTCACAAGAGCCTGACCTGCTCTCTGTGGGTTCCTCTCTATGGAAGAATCCTACCTCCCCTACAGTTTCCTAACCTATGAGCTTCCTCTGGTTCCTAAAAAAGGCCTAGGTGCCTAATACTCCTTACCTAGTTCCGCCCCCTCTGACCAGGAGAGCGTCATTCAGTCAGTCACAGGTGCACTAACCAGCTTTTAACTCCTTACCTAACAGGTGATGGAAGTAAGCTGTATCACATAAGGGTTTTGAATGTGTTCTGGCACAGACCTCTTGAAAAAATAATTGTTTGTTTGCCGAAATTTTGTTCTTAGATGACCATAACTGCAACATGTCAAGATAATAGTTTCCTAGCAGTAAGTACAATTTTGAAGGAACAGTAATATCAGGAAATGATTAAAATAAATCTTACATTCCACTTAAATACTATGCTCTTACATAGCTTCTTTCATCAAAGTAAATCAGAGTTCTGTACAAAAATGGGTAATTATTACTGTGACAGATGTGGCACTGCTGTGTAATAATCTAAGAATACTGCTCAGTAAGAACTTTATGAACACTGTGCTGTCAGTGAGGTAAAGTTACTGTAGAGCTATGGTGCATTTCCTGTATGAATGTATTGATCTAATTTGTATTGGAAATAATGGAATGTGGAAATATTGGAAATAATGGAATGTTTACTATGTGCCTATAATGTTTGAATTCAAGGAAGATTGGCCCCAGAAAGACTACAATAGCCTCAGATAAGAACATGCCCCATCATATATTTGAAAGATAATGGTCAAAAATTTGGCTCCAGGTATCTTACAGTCTGTCTCCAGCAAGTTTCATACCTCTTCTGCCAGTGCTGAGAGCTAACATCACAGGCCTATAAACAGTTACAAAAGTGACTTGGTCTCAGGATTAAGGAGTGATCAAAAGGACTGTTAAATGACTTTCTCCCCGAGACTGAGAGAGAATTTTTTTGTGAGTTAAGGGAACAGACTATGCCCAACATATTTTAGAAGTCTTCTGGGGAAGCTGGTGAGGTCGCACTGGTGGATTCCCGGTGCGAAGATGGACGTAGAATGCATCCTTAGGGATAGGAGACAATACCCTATGGTCCAGGTGCCCCTAAGCATCAGAGCAAGTTTAAATGGCAACAGGTTGGGGTAGTAAAGGGCCTTTCTTATCCATTGGTGATGGGTACAGACTGGAACCCCTTCCCAGGAGGGTGGGCAGATGGAGGAAGCCTAAGATAAGAAATAGGGGAGATTCCATGAGGTTGGGGGTAGAGACCCAGAACAGAAAACCCCTAGACAACAGAGCCCAAGAAGAGAGAGGGAAACTATCGGAGAAACATCCATCCCAGGGTCCTCAACTGGAGAGCAAGGCCCAAAGGAAGACCTTATTAGCAGACCCCCCAAAGGAAAAGACCCATGCCCCGTTGGACGAGCTTGGGGGACAGGAAGCCCTGAGTGTCCAACAGAGGGCAGGGATCAACCCCGAACTCCTGACGGAAAGGAAGTAGGAAAAAACATGAGAACGTCCAGGGGGATATGAATGGTTTGAGGACCTGTGGGTTCTGGTGGAGCTGTCCAGCCCCCACAAAAAGTACTTTCTGTGCATGGGGGATGAAGTAACTCTGCATGGCAAACCCTGGAACTGACCCGAAAGAGGGGAAAGACTCCCCCGTAGAGGCCCCCCTCCCTAGTAGAGGAAGGAGAGGACATGGAGAGGTGAACCTGGCAGTTGGAAGGGGAGGGGAGGTGTGTGACAGGGTGCTAGGCAAAGCATTGCCGATTCAGCCCTCTGTCACACCAGCTCCCATTAAGGGGATAGAGCTGCCTGGAGATAACCTGGCCCTAATTGGGGAGGCAGAGAAAGCTGCCATCTAATTAGCCTGGGGCTGTATAAAAGCCTCAGGGGAAGGAAGCCAGGGGGAAAAGCAGAAAGAAAGAGAAGGCAGGGAGTGGAAGCAAGAAGGTAGTTCTTCCTTCCCCCCTGCCTGAAGACAGTGAAGGTGTCATAAATATAAAGGGAAGGGTAAACACCTTTAAATCCCTCCTTGGCAGAGGAAAAACCCTTTCACCTGTAAAGGGTTAAGAAGCTAAGATAACCTCGCTGGCACCTGACCAAAATGACCAATGAGGAGACAAGATACTGTCAAAGCTGGAGGGGGGAAAAACAAAGGGCTCTCTCTGTCTGTGTATTGCTTTTGCCAGGACCAGAGCAGGAATGCAGGTCAGAACTCCTGTAAAGAGTTAATAAGCAATCCAGTTAGATATGCATTAGATTCTGTTTTGTTGAAATGGCTGGTAAAATAAGTTGTGCTGGATGGAATGTATATTCCTGTTTTTGTGTCTTTTTGTAACTTAAGGTTTTGCCTTGAGGGATTCTCTGTGTTTTGAATCTGATTACCCTGTAAGGTATTTACCATCCTGATTTTACAGAGGTGATTCTTTTACTTTTTCTTCAATTAAAATTCTTCTTTTAAGAATCTGATTGCTTTTTCATTGTTCTTAAGATCCAAGGGTTTGGGTTTGTGTTCACCTATGCAAATTGGTGAGGATTTTTATCAAGCCTTCGCCAGGAAAGGGGGTGTAGGGCTTGCGGGGATTTTGAGGGGAAAGACGTTTCCAAATGGGTTCTTTCCCTATTATCTTAGTTCAACGTTTGGTGGTGGCAGCAATAAGGTCCAGGGACAAAAGGTAAAATAGTTTGTACCTTGGGGAAGTTTTAACCTAAGCTGGTAAAAATAAGCTTAGGGGGTCTTTCATGCAGGTCCCCACATTTGTACCCTAGAGTTCAGAGTGGGGAAGGAACCTTGACAGAAGGCCCAACTGTACATGGTGAAACGGTGGTGGGAACAAGTCTATAAATAAACTGCACCAGTGGTTACTATCCCCAGGGTCTCAGAGTGATTCTGTGGACCTATTAAAGCGGCAAAGAGTCCTGTGGCACCTTATAGACTAAGAAGTATTGGAGCATAGGCTTTCGTGGGTGAATACCCACTTCATCAGATGCATACCGTCAGATGCATATGAAGTGGGTATTCACCCACAAAAGCTTATGGTCCGGTAAGTCTGTTCGTCTATAAGGTGCTGCAGGACTCTTTGTCGCTTTTATAGATCCAGACTAACATGGCTACCCCTCTGATCTGTGGACCTACCAGAGGCAGGAGCCAAGGGGGACCAGCTGCACTCTGCTACAGTCCCTTTTCATAAAATGTAAATACCATCTTATATCCAGAGTTTGCTGGTCACAAGATACAGCAACATGCAGAAAACACTTAGCAGAAATTACACATCAGAAAAATGTTGCTGATGCACTAGATTGGATTACATGGATGTGTGAACACATTCAAATTAAGGATTGATAAAAATGTTAATTTCAATCAAAGACAAATATTTATATTAACCTTTTTCTCACTTTGTAGAGAAATGAAACAACTGCATCCAGGCTGTTAAATTCTAATTACACTGTAGACACTTGGGGACTAATCCAATCCCCATTGATTTCAATGGAAAATGGTCAGGCTCTATAAGATCTAAATTGTAACAAATAGAACATTTAAAGAATCTGTATAGATTGATGAGAGTTAAAACCAGCACTCTGCATTGGCCTCATGATAATTCTGTATGTGCAGAAGATTCTCTTGCTGTTATCATAATGGCCAGACAATGCACCTTTCCATCCACACGTAGTTTTAACACACATAATCCAAGTGTCATTACTAGTTCAACCATTCTTCCTATCTGTCCAGCAAAGCTGGTTTAGGAAATGGATCCTTATGCTAAGGTACTTTTGCATAGGAAGGTGGGAAATTCAATTCCCCAGCTGGGGATAGTTTTTTTTTAAATAAATCCAATCCCAATTCTCCCCTCTACTTGCATGAGTCACTGAGAGTACGTACCTGCAGCAGTTGTGGAGAAGAAAGTTATGAAGTGCAGCTCTGTAGCAGGGTTTTCCCTTTCCCCCAATCCAATTGAAGATATTTCCTGGGCTACAAACTATTCAGGGCTTTGGGACGGGGTCAGAGAATAGGACAAGAGAATTGGCTTTCTGTGTCATGGTCCCCTCTTTAAGTCTCTTTAGGAAGTCTCAAAATTGGGTACACAAAAGCTGGAGCACTCAAAATTTCTAGTTTTTATTTTTTATCATTTAATCTATAGTTTTTCCCTTGATTGTTGAAATAGTTCTGCAACATATTTTTAAACTGAAATTAATCCATATAGCCTATTTTTAAAAGTGTGGACGTTATTAAAGAAAAGCAAGTTCATTCTATGTATAAATAATGAACCAGATGTTGTCATTATAAATATCTGAATTTGGTAATACTGTGCAGAAATAATTTTCACACATTTCAATAAATACACTGAGTTGCTTAGGGCAAGTTATGGATTCTCTTTTATATATGGAATATATTAAACATATATTTACTGAAATAGATATAAACGTATTTTGTGCAGTATGGGCTAAATTCAGATAGTTCAAATGGTAGTACCTGGTTCATAATTTATACATACAATAAACTTAATTTTCTTAAAAAAAAAAAAAAACAAGCAAACAAAATAAATTCTTTCCATATATTTTTCATAGGTTTCACTATGTGACTACAGTTCAAAATTATGTTGCACAGGAGTTTTTTAGCACAACCAAGGCAAACATTTTATACTGCCTGGCAAGAAGAACTACAGAATTTAACTACAGGTATAATTTCCCCAAAGTAAAAAATTAAGAGATTTTTCCCACGTTACCAATAGAAAAAAGCTAGCTATGCTAGCTTTTTTGATGCTAATAACTGCCTCATTAATCTTAGATGTAGCAACACGATAATACTATGAAAGTAGGACAGAATGATTAACAGCATTACATGGAAGGTACAGTAAGCATCTAGGAATACATTCACTCATTAGACACTCTGTAAATATATATATTACAATCAGATTTTTGAAAAGCCTAGAAAGAGAGAGTAAGAGAGAAGAGAAAGGGAAAATGGGTTACTGGAAAATAGGTTATTTTTATTGTTCAGTTTCTAAATGAAAAAAACTTGTCTACATACAGAGAAGAGGGGCTCACATGAGCTGAAAGTGGAGGCATTCTGCAACTATCCTTAGCCCAGGCCACAAAGAGGCGCTTCTGTCCTTCAGTAGGATAGCCACATGCTTAAGGAAAAGTCTCATCTTTCATTTACATGGGGCATTATGAAACACATTAAGGTGACTACAACATCCGATTTTACTAATTCTCTTTTCATACCATTATGGGATGCCCTTGATCTTGAGGTGTAGATTAACTCCATGCTTAATACAATTTATATAGGAAAGGGATTAACTAAAATTAAACCTACAAAATGATAGACCAGCATTCTTGGATTACATGTGGAAAAAATACCAGCTACTTCTGTCTAACAGTTCCTTCTTTCAATGACTATGCTCAAGGATTCATGTAAGGATAGGGGACAAGTGGTCTGTTTTAACCTTCTCTTTTCTGGAAGAACATATTAAGAAATATGGAAACAAAAGTCACTTTGTAGGATTTACTTATAGGTGGCTTAACTCTTTATATTACCCTCTCCATTTTATTCTCAAAGAAAAATGGGAGAATGAAAGTCTTACTATCACAATAGAAATCTGGGAGTATATCTGGCTTAAGGTGAAAGATACTTCAAGTTCTTTATCCCTGTGATTCTTCCAAAGCAAGATATTCAATAGGTACTACTGGATTGCAGAGCATTTATTTAAGGCTAGATTAACAACATACAGTGAGTGTTGGAAGTGCAAAGTGCCACATGCCAACTTTTTGTACTTCCTCTATATCTGTCAAAAATGTGTTCTGGAATACTATATTCAGTGCTGTCTCAAACTATAAGTGTCACTTTTTCCCCATGAGAGAGAGGTTGGGTGAGGTAATATTTTTTATTCTTCTGTTAGTTAGACAAAGTTTTGAGCTTTCACAGTGCTCTTCTTCAGGTCTTTCCCAGACGTAAAGAAGAGCTCGGTGTTAGGTCCCAAAAAGCTAGTTGCTCCAAAAAGGATATTACCTCACCCACCTTGTCTCTCTAACATCCTGGGACCAACACGACTACAACAATTCATACAACTATTTTCCCTTCTCCAAGCCTGTGCATTTTAGGGGTACTGGATGAGTTGGAATTACTAGAACATTCAGAAATGAGTTACAGTAACTATTCTAGTGGCCAAAAGAGTCATTCTGAGAAAATGGAAATCTGCAATTCCTCCCTCATACACAGACTAGCTGAATGAGCTCTTTACAAATGCATTAATGGGGAAAATGACTAATAGCAACATGTTAAAAAATACAAGAATGGCTGGAAACACATGAAACTATTCAGTATCCCTGCAGTTTAATATTAGTCCCTGATACTTGTAGATTATGTTCTCACTTACTTATCTTTTTAGTCACTTCAAGAATTAATGGGGTTTTTTTTGTCCCCAGGTTCTTCAGATAACGAACATTGACATTTATTATTTATATGCTATTGCCACTTTGTGCATATAATGAAATATATGTGTGTGTGTGTGTGTGTGTGTGTGTGTGTTATGTTTCATTATGCTTATATTCTTATATAAAATCAACAAATATAAAGGTTTTTTTTTTTTAAACCCTTGACATTTTCAAAAGCCTTTTGTGTTCTTATCTATATGAGTAACAAGTTTTAATTTATATTGCTTGCTCTCCCTATGGTAGTTAATACCTAGGAGTCATTTTAAGATAGGTGCAATTTTAATTTAACTCAAATGACAGCATTCATAATTAGAACAAATAGGCAACAAATCCAAAATCTAATATAGTCTGAGAAGGACCTCTTGAGAAAATTGTCAATGATATATAGTATCTGCAGTAATTTTTTTTTATTGAAAGCCACATAGTCTGCAATATCTAGAAATATGTTTTGAGATAAAGGAAACAAACAAAAGATTCTAACTTTCAGATTATGTTTGAAAAACTGCACATTTCTATTGATAAATGAGACTAAAATAAATAAGGTGACAGGAAAAAAGGAAGCACATAGGGAACCCAGTCTTAAAACTTAGTGATTCAACTAGGTGAACAAAACACACATTTGTATGCTCAGATTAGCACAGAAGTGTGTGTTGTGGGTTGGTGATGGTTGTCCTCCTTCCCTCTCTGGATCTGTGGGAGGCCACTCCACCTCACTATGTCTCTGTGTGTCACCCACCACTGGGGAATTACTCTGACCCGCAGTCAGGACAGAGTATCAAACCCAGTTAGGCGTCTGGGCACGGTCTCTCAGAATAATGGTGGGGACAGTAACTCCACTTATGACCATGTCATTTGGTGGGAACCCATCCTCTCTATGATTCTAGTCTCCCGATCAGTGAAAAATCCTGGCATAATTAACTTTCCCCATGCAGCACACATTGGCATCCATAAATCAAACTGTGGACAAAAAGGGACTGCATAACAATAGATCAGTACCCTTTGAGGATTATGTACTCATGTGCTCCTTGAGGAGGGCAAACTGGGGGCACATGAGTCCCATGAATGGCCCTGGAACAGTTTGGAAACCCAAAGCTTTCAAAGCCAGCAATTACCTGCTGATTATTTTTAATGCCTGCCACCTTGGGCTGAACCACATTCCTGATTGCCTCGGAAACCTCTGCCAGTTTACCCACAATCTCTGACACCAAACTGGTTGACAAGTGTCCTGTAGCAGTCCGGGGCAGCCAGCTTCCAGATGCTTATCACAACCCTCACACATGTCTTTATGCTGGAGGATTGGGGAAAGCTGCTCAAAAAGCTCCAGAAATGTAGCTTTCTGCATGCAAAAATCTGGACCCACTGCTGGTCATCCCAGATCTGCATGACAATGTGATCCCACCAGTCAGTGATTGTGGCCCTTCACCAGAAACACCATTCTACATAGCGGGCATCAATGGCTATAACAAATGTACTGAGCAGCGTCAGCCAGTGTGAGTCTGCCATGACACTGAACTCTTCATCCTCTGCCTTCTCCCTCTGATCCATCCAAAGATCTGTCAGGTGCCTTTGGTGAGTCAGAAAACACTTCCAGAATGTCCACCCAGCACCTCACAGAAGCTCTGTGTGTTTCCTGATACAGAAGTGAAAGCACAAGCTAGAGAACTTCTTGAAAAGTTGTTGTTCAGCAGGCTGTGTTGGCAGCTGTTCAAACTTCCTGTAATGTGCTGGGTTGGCAATAAGTTTTCCCACAGAGAACCACCATCAAAAGGCTAAAGCAGACATATTTTGGGAGGATGCTAACAAGTCTGGGATATGATTGGGTTTACTCAGGTTTGCTTGCTGTAGTGTGGATGCTAGAAGCCCAAGTTCGAGAACAGGTTAGAAAATTCTTAATGTAGGGTTAAGAATCAGTATAGACACTCAAGCACCAGGTCGTAAAACAGGGATCAGCTGACTTGAGTCCCACTAGTCCTGGGCTTACACTGCAGTGTAGACATACCCAAAGAGACTGCAGGACTCAGGATCAGGACATGAATCAGGATCAGAGACAGCCAAAGTTTAAAATGAGCTGTGCCAGAAAGAATTGAGTAGCTGAAATGGAGAAGGGAAAACTAGAGATCAAGAGCAACATGTCTGACAAGTTGTGTATTCTGCAAGGCATTATATTTGAAAGTGTAGCCCTTCATATTTAGTGGCATTTGTATATTTTCTTTATGCAGCAGGATTTTATCCTATGCTGTGAACCTCTAATTTAAGGCTTTAGTTAGCTCCATGAACAAGACAATGAAGACCAAATTATCCACAGTATGTAATTGTCATCTTAATATTTTTCTGGGTGCATTTATTTTTTTCTCAGTTGACTTCAGAGCTCAATATTGACACAGACTACTTCTAGTAGCAAATCAATCTGTCTCATCATCTTAGGGCAAAAAAGCTAAAACTTTTTTTTAATAAAAAGATGACATGCTGAAAAATGCTTCTGTAGGTGAGAGCTTGCTGTTCTAGATACAGGCTTTATCAAGGAGCTCAGAGCACCAGAAACCGATGATAAGCACTTTTTAGAACTCTGACATACTATTTACACATGTATTTTCAAATTGGAGTAAAACAAATTATATTCATATTCACTAATGACTTGACTTGGGGTTACAACTTTACTTTAATAAGAAGTGGGGCTTCTGATTCCATTTAAATCAAGGATTCCCTAGCCACACAGCTTCTATTAACCTTCTTTTGCATATTTCTATTTCCTCCTCCTGTTGTCTCTGACTGTAGTGATTAGGAAACTCCCAAGGGCTTTAGCAGTGAAAGTTTAAGATTCCTTTATTATGGTAGGACAGGATTGATGCCTCCAAACTACAGCAGGCATTATCTTTCCACAGAGACACAGTAAGGGAAATGACAAGGAACCTTCTTCCATTATCATTCTCTACCCATGTCTTTTTTTCTAAACTGGATTTTATATGTTACCTAAATACAGAGAACCTTAAACCCTATTAAATTGTAAACAATTTTAATTAATATTTTCCTAGCTGAAAAGCAGTCAAAAGCACCATTTATAGTACAGCAAAATAGAAAGGAAGCCTGGACAGCCAATACATTGGCACATAGTCTTCTGAGTAATGAAAGTTAATTGATTTGAAGATATAGCTATTCATGAAAAATAGATCACCTTTGTGACATTGCACCTCATAAGACTGTATGGAAATATGTCTATGAATGTATATATGACATAACTGGAATCTTTTATGCTACATATGTCATGTAACATATCTATGTACAGGTTATGATCTACTGAATATATTCATCCTATTTGTATGCATGTGTCAGTGTTGTATTTGAAGTTATGAATATTGGCTGTATACTTGTTTGATTTTAAATAACCTTAGTAAGGCATTTGGTCAGCTTCTTTAGAAAGAAATTTGCAAGCTAAGTGCACAATCAAGAAGCACTTAATGAACAATGGATCTCGGAAGGCTCCAATCCACATAAGAAGTCTACCTGAGGACTTTCAAGGTAGCATGTGAACCACCGCTGCTACCTGTAAGTTCTGAGTCAGGCATGGACATGTGACTTGCCCATGTGACTCCAAAACTCCACCTTGTAGCTGGACTTCTACACAGGGGGAGGAAGGGGTATCCACCCACAAGAGAAGACCCCTCCATTTTGTCTTCTGCTGGCTCCAGAGATATCCTTGGGGTGGAGAGGCTACCTGAAAGAAACTGGAACAAAGGACAACGAACAAAGGTGTGAGTGATTGTTGGACCCAGCCTAGAGGGAGACTAGTCTATAAAAGGAAGCTTGCTGGAACTCCTCTGAGTGTGAGTTTTTTTCTGTATTCAGTTTTCTTACTGTATTAGACGTAGACTTGCAGGTTTTACTTTATTTTACTTGGTAATTCACTTTGTTCTGTCTGTTACTACTTGGAACCACTTAAATCCTACTTTCTGTATTTCTTAAAACCACTTTTTACTTATTAATTAACCTAGAGTATGTATTAACACCTGGGGGGGGGGAGCTGTGCATACCTCTCTATCAGTGTTATGGAGGATGAACAATTTATGAGTTTACCCTGTATACGCTTTATACAGGATAAAACAGATTTATTTGGGGTTTGGACCCCATTGGGAGTTGAGCATCTGAGTGTTAAAGACAGGAACACTTCTTAAGCTGCTTTCAGTTTAAGCTTACAGCTGTTGGGGGATGTAGTTCAGACCTGGGTCTGGGTTTGCAGCAGGCTAGTGGGTCTCGCTCAAACCAGGCAGGGCACTGAATTCCCAAGCTGCCAGGGCAAGAAAGCAAGGGCAGAAGTAGTCTTGACACATCAGTTGGCAGCTCCAAGGGGGTTTCTGTGATCCAACCTGCCACAACTATCATTTGTCAATAATTTCCAGGGATATTTCACTTTCAATTTTATCTCTGAATTTCATTGTATTTTACATTATACCATGATGGAAACTACATGCATCATGGAAAACAAAGTTTTATATAAAAAAGTTAGGTGATGATTGCTTTATCTCTTGTGGAGCCTCTCTTTGATTTGCTGCAGTGGATTGGCCAGAGTTTTTTTGTTTTACTTTTTTTAACCTTTCTTTTGTGAATCTAATTTCAGCAGAGGAGCCAAGGAACAATAGCTATAGAATCAAAACTTTGGTCCACACTGTGCCCCTTTAGATCCACACATGGAAGGACAACCTTCTACACCACATTTTATGCCTACCCCTTCTCCTCTGATGGAGGTCTTTCTACAAAGTTGGAACTTCCAAGCTGGAGTTAAGGAGTGGGTAGCCTCAAGTGGGGTGGGTGTGTGGTCAAGGGATATACACCTTGTGCTGAGATTATCTGGTGAAGGTAATAACCTTCTTTCAGAATCCTCTACATGGGAGGGATCCACTTTAAGGGAAATCCAGGATGCAATCATGGCCAAGTTTCTGTGGAAGGGCTTGAAACCATACATCAAGGGAACAGAGTGGCTCCAGAACCAGTGTATAGACAGAGGGCCTCTGTGTGGAAGGCTATGGCTTTCAGCAGATCCAGTCAGAGCTGGGGAATCTGAGAGCCCAGTGGGCAAGTGATAATTGTTTCCTGTGAGGCCCTGAGCACCCTCAGTTCTCACAAAAACATTGGGAGATGAATATCCTCAGCATTTTTCAGAACTGAGCCTTGAAGCAGTTCTGAGAATATAGTTGCATCCGTGTAAAATGCCATACTTCAAAGCAAGTTGGTGTTTTTGAGGGATCTCAGCTGCCTTATCCATATGTATAATATATTTGAATTCACAGTCCCACAGTCCCTTTACCACAAGTAGTTAATGCCAATGACTCATTTTAGAACAAGTGCAATTTTAATTTAAATAAACCACAAGTCTGGTCTTGATCCCATTTCTAACTCATAAAACCTACCAGTGAAATCTAGAATCATGTATCTCCTGAGAAGGAAGTCTTGACAAAACTGGAAATAATATTCAGTGTCCAAGTGGCTGGACTTTAGTGAATGCCAAACAACTGATATAGAAATATATTTGAGGGGAAATAAGAAAACAAAAATAAAATCAAAAGCTTTAGCCTGGGAAGATAATTTTAACACAGCCAACATTTTCTTGGTGAGCAAGATGTGTTTTCATTATCTTTTCATATAGAAATTCATGAACTCTAATTCTTGTATTTTGGTATGTTGGTACATAATTCATAGGAATATAATTTATAAATTTACAATACGTTTTTGTTTTGTATTTTCTATTTTATTATTGTACACACACAACTAGAATGCACAAAGAATAAAGCATGGAAGATAACTGAAAAATACAAAGGGAATTCAAATTACTTACTGGATTTCATATTTTTCCTAACAAAGCATTCTCATTTAATGGGAAGGGTCTCTGTAGAATTACCTTCCAAAGGAGATTAGACTGTGCCAGAGTGTAGCCACTTTTAGGAAATGCTGAAAATCTTTCTTAACTTAACCAGAATAACAATCACAGTACCATTTGCTCCTCATTTACCATTTGATCCCTGCACAAAACAAAGACTCCCCTCCTCCCCCCCAAGCTTGGATATATATAAAACCTCAAAAGAGAAAAAAGCCAGGGATTTTTCTTTTGCCAATCTATTTTCATGCAGTGCATTACCCTAAGATTAGATGGCTAGGTTGGTTGGTAAATAAATAAATACATATAATGTTTCTTTAGAAATAATTCCAATATGAAACTATCACTCTTATTTTCCCTATTTCTAAACCCTCATGATAGGAACACTGCAAAAAGAGAAAAAAGAAAGAAATGATATTTCAATAATCTTATGTACTATTAGGGACTAATTTTTCTTTCTCACTCATTTAAATTGATCTTTATTTTCAGAAATTGTTCCCCTAGGTGCTGACATTTTTCCAGCTTATTATTCAATCTGTAGATCAGTTCTGCCTCAAAATTGGTTTATCTCATATTCCAAATTCAGTCCTTGCATGGCAATGGATTTGGATTCTGCCGTTTATGCTACAACAATCTCTTTGTAGACAGTATTGCTAACGGAATCCACTTCACGGTTCAATACAATATATTGCAATGTCAATGACATCATACAAAAGTAACACTACTAGAGTAAAGTATTACACTTTCCACAATATTCTCCATTCTTTGCCGTACTTAAGTCCAGACTGATTGTATATATAGGCATGAGCACATGAAATGGCAAATGTCAGAATTATCTGCTGGAGGCATCCTACACCAATTTACCTTTAAAAGCCATGTCTGAATAGGCTGCTTGAAGTTGAATAAAATATTTTAAAATGGATTAAACAGAATTTAAACTCTCTATCTGTACCTTACAGAGTTTACAGAATTATATCCCACTGTTAGTGAACTATCATATTTAAAGTCCTTTCCCATCTGAATTTCAAATATTTTATTGAGCAAAACTGAACTATAGAAAAATAGTAATAGCAGGATCTCATACACAAACAGAAGTAACTTACATAGTCAGCCATCCACTCTATCTGATATAACCTCTCTTCTTCTGATAGTGATTGCTAGCATTCTAAAGCTAATGCAAAAAGCAATGGTAAGGTGCAATACTGCCTACTTCAGAAAGAAAGAAAGGAAATGATTTCTTAAGCCATTTGTCTGTATTATATCTTCACTATGGGCCTGATCCAAAACCAATTAAAATCTGTGGAAGTCTTTCTATAGTTTTCAGTGGGCTTTAGGTCATAATTTTAATACTGCCGTTCAGTGCTATCAAAGGCCTTTGCTGGGTTTAATGCTATGGCTACTAACGTCTGTAAGATACCTTTAGACTATATAATGGTCAGTAGTGGTTGGGAATTACCTACTGCTTACTTTTGTGGAACAAATCTTGCCTCATTTTCAATAATTCATTTCCTATCATTTTATTTTAAGGTGTCAGCCAGAATCTTAGAAGACAGCTTGTGGTCAGCATGGAACCAGTCCAGTATAATTGCTACCTTGATTTGAATTTTTCTAAGTAAAGAAGATCACATATTTATTCAATGTATTGTATCTGGTAAAGCCAAACCATGTCCCCTTCCCCTCCATGTGTGGATCTCTCCTCATTTGTGTAAAAGAGAGGTCTGGATTTCTTTTATTGCACTTCCCATTCCCATTCCCAGACCCTGCAGAGCAGATCTGGGTACACCCTAGGACAAGTTAGTATACCCCAGACTGTATTAACTTCTCTGTGTCTCTCTTTCCTTATCCCACAGTCAAAATCATTAGGATCCCAGAGAGATGTTGTGGGAGTCTTTGGCACCAGGAACTGGGGAGCACCAGGGGTCACAGACAAAGTAGGGGCACAAAGCCTCTATGGATTCCCAATGACCTGTCTGTTTTTTTATGGTAGAGCAAATGCTTCTTCGTAAGAAGTCCTCTCCCACACATTTTAATGGAGGAAGTGAAAACCTGGCCCCATATCTTTATTATTTCATTAAACACAGTCATAAAACAAGGAACCAGAATTCTCTTACAGAATTCCACTTTTTTTCCTAGTCAGCCATTAGAGCCTGTAGATCAGTGGTGGGCAACCTGCAGCCTGTGCAGGCTGCCATTCAGTTTGCTTACATTTGCACAGCCGCCCACAACTCCCAGTGACTGCAGTTCGCCATTCCTGGCCAGTGGGAGCTGTGGGAAGTGGCGGCTAGCACATCCCTATTTATATGTTCAAGATCCATTAGAATGTGACCTATTTCATCCTGAGTAATGGGTAGGGTAAGTCTTGGCTTTCACTGTTTTCTTTAGCTTCCAGGTCAAAAGTTAACCTGCCTTACTTGCAGAATAATAATTATTCAATGTCAGTCTGAACAATGAACAGTCAGCCTTGTTGGCCCATAAGGCATATTTTAACCTGTTTAATCATATTAAATCAACTCAAGTAAAACTTTTACAGCAGCCTTAAGCATGGAGAAAATTGCATAAAGATCAGGACAAAGAAGTCCAGGTCATCAGCTAGTGTAACTCTTCAGAGTAAGGGCTATGGGTATGTTGTGTCTTGCAAAGTATTGAAAGCATTCTAAGCATTTAATAATAAATAATGACTTGTATTTAAATACATAGATGGATAACTTTCCGCTTAACCTGGATAAGTGGAGTGGCTTTGATAAAGATGATTTTCCCCCCTTGACTATTGCATAATATGCAGATTGTTTCACATACTTTTAAAATTCTTTCTTCCTTTCCTTCTTAAATTGTCTCCATTTATATGGCAATTTAAGAAACAATATTACCCTTAAATCCCTAGGTTTAGGGAATTTGGAAGGATAACAGCTTTTCTAATATAAATCTATATTAATGGGCTTCCCATATGGGAAATCACTAAATGACAAGAAAATTAAATACAAGCAGCTTTAATGTAAATAAAGCAACATTATGCAGGAGGTACTCTTTGGGGTAATTGTTTTGCCAGCAAAATTGGGGGCCTTATTGTCTGTTTGTATAAATTGGTACAAGAGCTTGCCAACTTACATCAACAAATGACTGGGCCCTATAGTTCTAAAATGACTACTAACTATCATTTAATGCAAAGTAGTCTGCAGATATGGGGGGGGGGGGGAAATAAAATATAAACATACAATTCTTTATCATGGCTTGTGATAATCCAGATTTTCCAGTCAAAATCTATAACTAAATAGACAAGATCTGGGCCTAAACAGTTTTATCTATTACAAGTATAGTTTGGCGGGATGTGGGAGGGAGGCACTATTTATCTGAGATCCATCCTTCTTCCTTTAATCTCAGTAATTGAAGAATTAAGTAATTGAAGAAATAGGAGCCATTTGTGGAACCATTACTTCTGCAAGGAATCCCATCAACTCTAATGGGTCTAGTTGTGTGAGTTCACTAACATGATTAAGGACCACAAAATCAGTATCTTAATTTCCAACTGGGACTGTTTCCAATAGAATTTCCTGATACTATTCACACGTTTAAATATATGTGCATGCTTAAATTCCTTCCTGATTGGGGGCCTAAACCAATATATTCTCTGTCTAGAAAATATGTTGCACAGAGCTAAGAAACAATAAGGAATGACTGAGTTACCGTGGTGCCCAACCTTATTACACAGGAGGGCTGCCTAAACCTAAGCACAACTTTCTGTGGGCCAAACAGATTCTACATATTTTAATAAGATTTAAAGTCATCTGTATTGATTTATATTTTAAGTAGAGCTGTAGATTAATTGCAGTTAACTCATGTGATTAACTCAAAAAATTAATCGTGGTTTAAAAAAATAATCTGGATTAATCACACTTTTAATCACACTGTTAAAAAATAGAATACAAACTGAAATGCATTAAATATTTGTGGATGTTTTTCTACATTTTCAAATATATTGATTTCAATTAAAACACTGAATACAATTTGTACAGTGCTCACTTTATATTAATTTTTATTACAAATATTTACACTGTAAAAATTATTAAAAACATTTATTTTCAAGTCACCTTATAGAAGTACTGTAGTGCAATCTCTTTATCATGAAAGTGCAATTTACAAATGTAGATTTTTGTTTGGTTGTTACATAACTGCACTCAAAACAAAACAATGTAAAACTTGAGTGCCTATAAGTCCACTCAGTCCTACTTCTTGTTCAGCCACTTGCTCAGACAAACAAGTTTGTTTACATTTATGGGAGATAATGCTGCCCACTTCTTATTTACGATGTCACCCCAAAATAAGAACAGGTGTTCACAAGGCAGTTTTGTAGCCGGTATTGCAAGGTATTTAGGTGCCGGATATGCTAAACATTCATATGCCCCTTCATGCATTGACCACCATTCCAGAGGACATGCTTCCATGCTGATCATGATCGGATTAAAAAATATATGCTAATGAAATTTGTGACTGTACTCCATGGGGGAGAATTGCATGTCCCCTGCCCCGTTTTACCTACATTATGCCATATATTTCATGTTATAGCAGCACATGCTCATTTTAAGAACATTTTCACTGCAGATTTGACAAAACACAGAGAAGGTACCAATTTGAGATTTCTAAAGATAGCTACAGCACTCAACCCAAGGTTTAACAATCTGAAGTGTCTTCCAAAATCTGATAGGGAGGAGGAACATGCTTTCAGAAGAGTTAAAAGAGCAACACTCCAATGTGGAATCTACTGAACCTAAACCACCAAAAAAAAAAAACCAAAAAACGACCTTCTGCTGGTGGCATCTGACTTAGATAATGAAAATGAACATGCATTTGGTCCTCACCGCTTTGGATCATTATCAAGCAGAACCTGTCATCAGCATGGACGGATGTCCTCTGGAATTATGGTTGAAGCATGAAGGGACATGCGAATCTTTAGTGCATCTGGCACATAAATATCTTGCAACGCCGGCTACAACAGTGCTATGTGCATGCCTGTTCTTACTTTCAGGTGACATTATAAACAAGAAGCGGGCAGCACTATCTCCCATAAATGTGAACGAACTTGTTTGAGCGATTGGCTAAACAAGAAGTAGGACTGAGTGAACTTATAGGCTCTAAAGTTTTAATTGTTTGTTTTATTTTTGAGTGCAGGGGTTTTTTTTGTACATGATTCTACATTTTTAAGTTCAACTTTCATGATAAAAAGATTGCATTACAGTTACAGCAGTATGACTGCACAGAGCTCCGGTACGAAACTGCAGAAAAACCTGAGTGTCTCTGGATTAAGTTTAGAAGTGTGAGCAACAAGAGTGATGTAGTGGTGGGAATCTGCTATAGACCACCGGATCAGGGGGATGAGGTGGATGAGGCTTTCTTCCGGCAGCTCGCAGAAGCTACTAGATCGCACGCCCTGGTTCTCATGGGTGACTTTAATTTTCCTGATATCGGCTGGGAGAGCAATACAGCGGTGCATAGACAATCCAGGAAGTTTTTGGAAAACATAGGGGACAATTTCCTGGCGCAAGTGCTAGAGGAGCCAACTAGGGGGGCAGCTTTTCTTGACCTGCTGCTCACAAACTGGGAAGAATTAGTGGGGGAAGCAAAAGTGGATGGGAATCTGGGAGGCAGTGACCATGAGTTGGTTGAGTTCAGGATCCTGACACAGGGAAGAAAGGTAAGCAGCAGGATACGGACCCTGGACTTCAGGAAAGCAGACTTCGACTCCCTCAGGGAACAGATGGGTAGGATCCCCTGGGGGACTAACATGAGGGGAAAGGAGTCCAGGAGAGCTGGCTGTATTTCAAGGAATCCCTGTTGAGGTGACAGGGACAAACCATCCCGATGTGTCGAAAGAATAGTAAATATGGCAGGCGACCAGCTTGGCTTAACGGTGAAATCCTAGCGAATCTTAAACATAAAAAAGAACCTTACGAGAAGTGGAAGGTTGGACATATGACCAGGGAAGAGTATAAAAATATTGCTCGGGCATGTAGGAATGAAATCAGGAGGGCCAAATCGCACCTGGACCTGCAGCTAGCGAGAGATGTCAAGAGTAACAAGAAGGGTTTCTTCAGGTATGTTGGCAACAAGAAGAAAGCCAAGGAAAGTGGGGGCCCCTTAATGAATGAGGGAGGCAACCTAGTGACAGAGGATGTGGAAAAAGCTAATGTACTCAATGCTTTTTTTGCCTCTGTCTTCACTAACAATGTCAGCTCCCAGACTGCTGCGCTGGGCATCACAACATGGGGCCAGCCCTCTGTGGAGAAAGAGGTGGTTAGGGACAATTTAGAAAAGCTGGACGTGCACAAGTCCATGGGGCCGGACGAGTTGCATTCGAGAGTGCTAAAGGAATTGGCGGCTGTGATTGCAGAGCCATTGGCCATTATCTTTGAAAACTCGTGGCAAACGGGTGAAGTCCCGGATGACTGGAAAAAGGCTAATGTAGTGCCAATCTTTAAAAAAGGGAAGAAGGAGGATCCTGGGAACTACAGGCCAGTCAGCCTCACCTCAGTCCCCAGAAAAATCATGGAGCAGGTCCTCAAAGTATCAATCCTGAAGCACTTGCATGAGAGGAAAGTGATCAGGAACAGTTAGCATGGATTCACCAAGGGAAGGTCAGACCTGACTAATCTAATTGCCTTCTATGATGAGATTACTGGTTCTGTGGATGAAGGGAAAGCAGTGGATGTATTGTTTCTTGACTTTAGCAAAGCCTTTGACACTGTCTCCCACAGTATTCTTGTCAGCAAGTTAAAGAAGTATGGGCTGGATGAATGCACTATAAGGTGGGTAGAAAGTTGGCTAGATTGTCGGGCTCAACGGGTAGTGATCAATGGCTCCATGTCTAGTTGGCAGCCGGCGTCAAGTGGAGTGCCCAGGGGTCGGTCCTGGGGCCGGTTTTGTTCAATATCTTCATAAATGATCTGGAGGATGGTGTGGATTGCACTCTCAGCAAATTTGCAGATGATACTAAACTGGGAGGAGTGGTAGATACGCTGGAGGGCAGGGATAGGATACAGAGGGACCTAGACAAATTGGAGGATTGGGCCAAAAGAAATCTGATGAGGTTCAATAAGGATAAGTGCAGGGTCCTGCACTTAGGACGGAAGAACCCAATGCACAGCTACAGACTAGGGACCGAATGGCTAGGCAGCAGTTCTGCAGAAAAGGACCTAGGGGTGACAGTGGACGAGAAGCTGGATATGAGTCAGCAGTGTGCCCTTGTTGCCAGGAAGGCCAATGGCATTTTGGGATGTATAAGTAGGGGCATAGCGAGCAGATCGAGGGACGTGATCATCCCCCTCTATTCGACATTGGTGAGGCCTCATCTGGAGTACTGTGTCCAGTTTTGGGCCCCACAGTACAAGAAGGATGTGGATAAATTGGAGAGAGTCCAGCGAAGGGCAACAAAAATGATTAGGGGTCTGGAACACATGAGTTATGAGGAGCGGCTGAGGGACCTGGGATTGTTTAGTCTGCAGAAGAGAAGAATGAGGGGGGATTTGATAGCTGCTTTCAACTACCTGAGAGGTGGTTCCAGAGAGGATGGTTCTAGACTATTCTCAGTGGTAGAAGAGGACAGAACAAGGAGTAATGGTCTCAAGTTGCAGTGGGGGAGGTTTAGGTTGGATATTAGGAAAAACTTTTTCACTAGGAGGGTGGTGAAACACTGGAATGCGTTACCTAGGGAGGTGGTAGAATCTCCTTCCTTAGAAGTTTTTAAGGTCAGGCTTGACAAAGCTCTGGCTGGAATGATTTAATTGGGGATTGGTCCTGCTTTTGAGCAGGGGGTTGGACTAGATGACCTCCTGTGGTCCATTCCAACCCTGATATTCTATGATTCTATGATACTTGTATTAGGTGAACTGAAAAATACTATTTGGTTTTTTACAGTGCAAATATTTGTAATAAAATAATATAAACTGAGCACTGTATTCTTTGTATTCTGTATTGTAACTGTAATGAATATATTTGAAAATGTAGAAAATATCCAAAACTATTTAAATAAATAGTGTTATATTATTGTTTAACAGTGTGATTATTCGTGTGATTAATCACGATAATTTTTTTTGAATCACACGATTAATCACAATTAATTTTTTTAAATTGCTTGACAGTCCTAATTTTAAGTTCAGCTTGTTTCATATGTATTTAGATGGGTTGTTTCTATGTGCAATATTGTCTATTTACACACTTGTGTAAATTAAGATGATGTAAACATGATAAAATGCTAATGAATCTACTGTTGGTGTTGAAGCAGGCCGTGGGCCTTATGAAATGCTCTCGTGGGCCATGCACAGCCTGTAGACCATAGGTTGCTCACCCCTTGGTGTAGAGTATTAAAACCTGAAAAAATAAATTTTAAACAAACTTCTTACCCTAGGGACTGATCGAGCAAAATGCTGAACATTTTAGGGCTATGCTCAGTGCTTTAAATTGCCATTGGCTAAGATGTTGAAAAGCTCCCAGGAAGTGCTAATTTCCTTCAAACACTGAGCCCTTAGGAGAGCAACAAAATATGACTGCTCCAACATGCACAAGAGTAGGGAAAAAACAATGGGCTTTTTCTACATATTACCACAAGCAATAACAATTTTAAACAGACACAGTTATTTATATTTTATAGAATATAGACTAAATTCTACTCACGTCAGTAACTCACAACACAACTTGGTCCAAATATGCCTTACAATATCTGTTTAACATCTGTTTACCTTTTATCATATCATATTAGATAAAGCAAAATACACAATTCAAGAATATATTTTATAAGCAATGTCAAAATATTTCAAAGTGTATTTGTTTAAACATACAACTGTATTGTAATAGGCAAAATATTTGGTATTGTAGTTCTGTTAAATTTTTGGATATGTGACTATTAGGGATAAAAATGGATAAGAGTAGCAAGGCAGCTAGAAATATACTATATTTTTATTAGTTTAGCTAAGCCATTGTATTTTACACTGTACCACAAAAATTAATCCTACACATAAGTGGCTCACTTTTATTAAATACCACCTTCCACTTGAATAAATTACTTATTGGATCTCACAATGCTATGAAACATTTGCAAATAAATAGATGCATGTTCTAGAATTTTTCAAGATTGAAAACACTGACTGTTACAAAAGAAGGTTTGCTGAGATTTTGAAAATATTTTCTCTTTGCAATACGAATAAGCTAAAGATGAAACATTTTCTTGTTATCTACTGCATTAGAGCAGGGACATTAAAGTACTGAAATACGTTATCCTCCTAGCAACAGAGTTCATAAAGTTTAAAACTACATTTACAGAATTTCAGGGAAGTCTTGGATGATGCAACAAATTATCTACACGTCCAGTGCAACAACACATACAATTGACAAAAGAACAAAGATGTTAAATGAATCAATTTTTTGTGTGTACAAATGGTGAACTCCTTATAAGAGAGAATACTACTTCTTTTCTGACTGAAGAGGCCTAGCGTGGCATAGATTCTACCAGTAAATAATCAAATTATTACTATTTCTTAACTCTAGCAAGTGGGCAGGGATGTACATATAGCTTTAGTACATCTTTCTGCACTCTTGATTTTGCATGCAGACAAAACAAAGTAGTCCTAGGTGCAAATTATGGTAGCCTGCTACCTTAATTTGCTGCAGTATTCAAGGGACTTCATCATCAGATGGATGATGGCCAGGATCCCCTGGGGGACTAACTTGAAGGGGAAAGGAGTCCAGGAGAGCTGGCTGTATTTCAATGAATCCCTATTGAGGTGACAGGGACAAACCATCCCGATGAGTCGAAAGAATAGTAAATATGGCAGGCGACCAGCTTGGCTTAATGGTGAAATCCTAGCGGATCTTAAACATAAAAAAGAGGCTTACAAGAAGTGGAAGATTGGACATATGACCAGGGAAGAGTATAAAAATATTGCTCGGGCATGTAGGAATGATATCAGGAGGGCCAAATCGCACCTGGAGCTGCAGCTAGCGAGAGATGTCAAGAGTAACAAGAAGGGTTTCTTCAGGTATGTTGGCAACAAGAAGAAAGCCAAGGAAAGTGTGGGCCCCTTACTGAATGAGGGAGGCAACCTAGTGACAGAGGATGTGGAAAAAGCTAATGTACTCAATGCTTTTTTTGCCTCTGTTTTCACTAACAAGGTCAGCTCCCAGACTGCTGCACTGGGCATCGCAAAATGGGGAAGAGATGGCCAGCCCTCTGTGGAGATAGAGGTGGTTAGGGACTATTTAGAAAAGCTGGACGTGCACAAGTCCATGGGGCCGGACGAGTTGCATTCGAGAGTGCTGAAGGAATTGGCGGCTGTGATTGCAGAGCCATTGGCCATTATCTTTGAAAACTCGTGGCGAACCGGGGAAGTCCCGGATGACTGGAAAAAGGCTAATGTAGTGCCAATCTTTAAAAAAGGGAAGAAGGAGGATCCTGGGAACTACAGGCCAGTCAGCCTCACCTCAGTCCCTGGAAAAATCATGGAGCAGGTCCTCAAAGAATCAATCCTGAAGCACTTGCATGAGAGGAAAGTGATCAGGAACAGCCAGCATGGATTCACCACGGGAAGGTCATGCCTGACTAATCTAATCGCCTTTTATGATGAGATTACTGGTTCTGTGGATGAAGGGAAAGCAGTGGATGTATTGTTTCTTGACTTTAGCAAAGCTTTTGACACGGTCTCCCACAGTATTCTTGTCAGCAAGTTAAGGAAGTATGGGCTGGAAGAATGCACTATAAGGTGGGTAGAAAGCTGGCTAGATTGTCGGGCTCAAAGGGTAGTTATCAATGGTTCCATGTCTAGTTGGCAGCCGGTATCAAGTGGAGTGCCCCAAGGGTCGGTCCTGGGGCCGGTTTTGTTCAATATCTTCATAAATGATCTGGAGGATGGTGTGGATTGCACTCTCAGCAAATTTGCGGATGATACTAAACTGGGAGGAGTGGTAGATACGCTGGAGGGGAGGGATAGGATACAGAAGGACCTAGACAAATTGGAGGATTGGGCCAAAAGAAATCTGATGAGGTTCAATAAGGATAAGTGCAGGGTCCTGCACTTAGGACGGAAGAACCCAATGCACAGCTACAGACTAGGGACCGAATGGCTAGGCAGCAGTTCTGCGGAAAAGGACCTAGGGGTGACAGTGGACAAGAACCTGGATATGAGTCAGCAGTGTGCCCTTGTTGCCAAGAAGGCCAATGGCATTTTGGGATGTATAAGTAGGGGCATAGCGAGCAGATCGAGGGACGTGATCGTTCCCCTCTATTCGATATTGGTGAGGCCTCATCTGGAGTACTGTGTCCAGTTTTGGGCCCCACACTTCAAGAAGGATGTGGATAAATTGGAGAGAGTCCAGCGAAGGGCAACAAAAATGATTAGGGGTCTGGAACACATGAGTTATGAGGAGAGGCTGAGGGAGCTGGGATTGTTTAGCCTGCAGAAGAGAAGAATGAGGGGGGATTTGATAGCTGCTTTCATCTACCTGAAAGGGGGTTCCAAAGAGGATGGCTCTAGACTGTTCTCAATGGTAGCAGATGACAGAACGAGGAGTAATGGTCTCAAGCTGCAGTGGGGGAGGTTTAGTTTGGATATTAGGAAAAACTTTTTCACTAAGAGGGTGGTGAAACACTGGAATGCGTTACCTAGGGAGGTGGTAGAATCTCCTTCCTTAGAGGTTTTTAAGGTCAGGCTTGACAAAGCCCTGGCTGGGATGATTTAACTGGGAATTGGTCCTGCTTCGAGCAGGGGGGTGGACTAGATGACCTTCTGGGGTCCCTTCCAACCCTTATATTCTATGATTCTATGATTCTATGATTCTATGATCAGGGTGGAACTCAGAGCGCATCACACACTGGCCCTGCCTTTGACATGCTAACCTTGCCTTAAGGAGGACCAGAAGGTGTCATAGGACAGGTTACTCTCGCCCTATTTCCAGCTGAAGATCCTCCTATGTGAGAAGAATCTTTAGCTAATTCCTTAAAGTATCTTTATGTCCCCTAAGTACTGCTGGAGTGCCACAAAGGGGACTTGAGAGGGGTCAGAGTTTCTGATTCTGAATCATCTGTAATTAGTACCATATAGTGCAGTATAATTATTCCAAATGCCTTCTACCTCATGCTCAAACCATTTGAAGCAAATTGTTATATTTCACACGAAGTTGGAAAATTATTCATGATACTGTTGAGAAAAGAGAATTTCTTCCTCATTTATGCTACAAGTTGATTTCTTTATTCTTCAGTTTTTAAGGATGAAACTATTTGTCTTATATTTAAGCCTTCATTAAAGCTTCAAAGAGAAAAAGAATTTTGGTGCCAACAAGTTACATTTTGAATGATTCATGTGTAGACTTGTGCATTTCACCGATTCCTGATGTTCTAAAATGTTCCCCAAGCCATCCAGATTTTAATTCTTCTCTGGAACTACCGAGGTGTACGTCCAAACCCTTATCTGCTGAGGCCTGCATTCAGTGATACTCCATTGCATGACCTCCCAGATACAGGGGGACTCAGTCCCTTGCAGACACTGCCCATTTATTCGCATGTGGATAACTGTGAATGAGTGTTATAGTTTTCCTTATCTTTATTTTTTATTTACACACTCATCTATTTCACAGGCACATGTACAGCACTGCATCAGGCAGGGGGGCTGTAGTACACCATGTTTATGTCATTATGATGCTGACACAAACCTAGTGCAGTGCAGGTAGATTTCCTTCCTGGCTTCCGTTGACATGAAGGGACCAATAAGACCAGGGTGAATTTGAAACCAAGATAATATTAGTCACATTAAGACAACAAGTCTATTCTAAACAATAGATGAACTACAATCCTTATCTTCCCTTGTGGATTTGGATGAATTAGGTGCAATATCTCCTCCCTATTCCAAAGCAATTCTTCCTTTTGCTACTTTAAAAAGAGAGGAATGTTTATTAATCCAGTTAATGTATTCATGGAATAGTAGGCACCAACCCTATGTTTTATGCACATGAGTAGCCCCAGTGAACTTATATACATAGTGTTTGCAAAAAAAAAAGAGGTTTAAGTGAGCTCACGTATTTGATCCCAGCTTTTATCATTTATGCTTATCACTAGATCTACCTCTGATTTTAGTCTAATATATGGTTCCTTTGATTATGTGCTCTTTCAGTGAGTCCTATATTGCAAGGTAGAATTCTTTTTTATAGAATTCTGTAACTTTGGCTTTTCTGACTATGAATTCTGTATGTGGGTGGATTTGTAGCTCAATGCATTTACATGTTCAGAATATGAACATTTAACAAAATCTAAAACTAGATGTATATATTCCAACTTTAGCTTACCTTTTTTTGCGTTAGAATGTGTATCTCCCAAAGTTAATCCTTTTCTGTACAACAAGGGGGGGGAGGGGGAATCCTTTATATCTCACAGTGTCAGCAAGCAGCTTAGTTCACAGATTTAAAATTCTATCTATCATTTGCCATATTTCTAACTGATCTTAGCCTTCTTGCAAATTAATTCCTCCTTGTAAGATAGGTCTCTAAGATTATCTGATAAAGGTGCTCAAAAATCCTCTTGCACTGAGAGTTACTAAACATATTTAAGAAACTTTTATAAATCTGGACAAAAATGTTAATTTCAAAAAATGTTTAACTGGATATATTTGGTCCTCAATATTTTTAATTGCTGGAATGACCTTCAATGTTTTGTACATTTCAATTATATCTACCAATATTGAACCCCACCTGACTCCCTCTTCAAATTTCCCTTTGGACTTGCTTTGACCATACTCACAAAGTTTTACAAACCTGAGATTCTAGTTCCATCAAACTTTTAGCAGCCTCTGTTGTCAGATCTCTACACATTGGCACTGTAATTTGAGAATGAAAGGGTCACATTAATAGAGAGTAGTCAATGTAAACACACCAGGATTTTTACAGTGATTTATTTATCTTGCCTATTTTCTCTAATCCTTGCCGTTTTAATGCCTGCCTTACATAAGTCATTTGGCCATGTGAAATAATGCACATCCTGATTTCTATTTTCATAATCTTCCATAAGGAATTAGGGAGGATAGGGAACATCAACCTATCATTATATTGCATTCCGTAATGTAATTGATATTCTTTAAGGACACTGAATTCTAACTGAATCACTAGCTTTCAAGCTGCATATCCAGTATGTTCAAGTTGATAAAGTGTTGACAGTAGGTTAGGTGGCCAACTGTCACTGCTTAATTTTATTGACCTCACTTTTTGGTGATTATTACTATTTCAAAATAAATCACATTACTGCATGCATGCAAACACTTGCAAATATTCTTGTGTTTCTTTAATTTAGGAGAGACAGAACACACAGATTTTGAAGTGAAATTGAAGCTGCTGTATGTCAGTGGTGCATATCAAGAACTTCAGAGGATTGTATCACAAGGGAATATTCAGAATATGAATTAATTTCTCTCTCTCTCAGGTCCAATGAATCTCATTATTTAGTCACAATACAACAGCTTCAACACTGGGGGAAAAGAGAGCAAGAGAAGCAGGGAGTGAGACATAGACATTGTAGCTTGGTGGCTAGTGCACTGAGGTGGGAGACCAAGGATCCACCCCCTGCTCCATTTTTTTTTAAATTATTTTATCTATTGATTATTCACAGTGAAACAGCTTTAACAGAAGAGACTGAGGGAGCCCTCCATCAGAATATTCCATAGTCTAGTGATTGGCACTCATCTGGCAGCACCCTGTTTAATTGTCTGGATATACCACAAGAAGGACAGGAGACTTGTTATGGGTTTTAATCAGGCTGCAACTTTATTATATAGATGTCTCGGACTATCCGGCAGATATAGTATACAGTGCACGCAAATCCATGCTTATTCAAATCAATTCTTCGGGGCTTCCACCAGTCCCCCTTTGTTTCCAACCAGGTCCCGCAGACAACCAATGGCTTGGACCTTACCATCCACCATCCTCATAAGAGGATTAAGGAAGGCTATGAGAATGGGCGGGGGTGGGGGGTTGGTTCCCTGCTGTACCAATCATAGGAGTCTCCAACTCTTTCCCCCGTTCTGTTCCTTTATCCAGTACCTCCTTTAAGTCCTTTACCAGGCTATTTATCTGGTCACTGGCTGCCTTCCCTATGGAGCACCTGCACTGAACATCTGCTACAAGGATACTCCAGCCATTTGCTTGACTGCTTCCCCTGCAACCCTGCCGGGTTCACAGACAGCTCCAAATGGCCTCTTGCCTAGCAGTCCTACTGGGGAGAAAGAACCCATTTTCCCATGTGTGATTATCAAGTGGCACCAGCAGCTGCATTGTCCTTGACCTGGTACTGCAACGACTGCTCTCCATGGAGGGCCGCAGAGGCGACCCATTCTCTGGATCCTTGAATTGACAAGACTCCTTAAAAGAAAACAAAACAAACAACTTGTAAACTGAAGCCAAAAATCTCCATTCCACTGACCACATGACATTCCGAGGTTCCAGAGAGCCCATGGCATGTGCTTGGGTTTACTGCTATCTCCTGTTGAATGCTCACGAAATCTGTCAAACTGAAAATGAGACAAGGCATCTGCTATGCCATTATCTATGCCCGGCACGTGCTTGGAAGACAAACTGATGTTGAAGGTTAAGCATTGTAGAATAAACGCACTTACCAACCTCATAACCCTGTGTGATCTGGAAGCTTGGCGATTGATAACCTGTACCACTGCCATGTTGTTGCACCAGAAGCACACCCTTATATTTGGCAGCTCCGATTCCAAAATCAATAACCATTTCTCCCTCCACAATGATACCCCATTAACTAGACTGAGGGTATGTCTACACTACGGAATTAGGTCGAATTTATAGAAGTCGTTTTTTTAGAAATCAGTTTTATATAGTCGATTGTGTGTGTCCCCACAGAAAATGCTCTAAGTGCATTAAGTGCATTAACTCGGCGCAGTGCTTCCACAGTACCGAGGCTAGAGTCAACTTCCGGACCGTTGCACTGTGGGTAGCTATCCCACAGTTCCCGCAGTCTCTGCTGCCCATTGGAATTCTGGGTTGAGATCCCAATGCCTGATGGGGCTAAAACATTGTTGCGGATGGTTCTGGGTACATATCGTCAGGCCCCCGTTCCCTCCCTCCCTCTGTGAAAGCAAGGGCAGACAATCATTTCGCGCCTTTTTTCCTGAGTTACCTGTGCAGACGCCATACCACGGCAAGCATGGAGCCCGCTCAGGTAACCATCACCCTATGTCTCCTGGGTGCTGACAGACATGGTACTGCATTGCTACACAGCAGCATCAACCCCTTGCCTTGTGGCAGCAGACGGTACAGTACGACTGGTAGCCGTCATCGTCATGTCCAAGGTGCTCCTGGCCACGTCGGCCAGGAACGCCTGGGCAGACATGGGTGCAGGGACTAAATTTAGAGTGACTTGACCAGATCATTCTCTTTAGTCCTGCAGTCAGTCCTATTGAACCATCTTATGGTGAGCAGGCAGGCGATATGGATTGCTAGCAGTCCTACTGCATCATCTTCTGCCGGGCAGCCATGAGATGTGGATGGCATGCAGTCCTTCTGCACTGTCTGCTGCCAGCCAAAGATGTAAAAGATAGATGGAGTAGATCAAAACAAGAAATAGACCAGATTTGTTTTCTATTTATTTGCTTCTCCCCCTCCCCCGTCTAGGGGACTCATTCCTCTAGGTCACACTGCAGTCACTCACAGAGAAGGTGCAGCGAGGTAAATCTAGCCATGCATCAATCAGAGGCCAGACTAACCTCCTTGTTCCAATAAGAACAATAACTTAGGTGAACCATTTCTTATTGGAACCCTCCATGAAGTCCTGCCTGAAATACTCCTTGATGTAAAGCCACCCCCTTTGTTGATTTTAGCTCCCTGAAGCCAACCCTGTAAGCCATGTCGTCAGTTGCCCCTCCCTCCTTCAGAGCAACGGCAGACAATCGTTCCACGCCTTTTTTCTGTGCGGACGCCATACCAAGGCAAGCATGGAAGCCGCTCAGCTCACTTTGGCAATCAGGAGCATATTAAACACCACACGCATTATCCAGCAGTATATTCAGCACCAGAACCTGGCAGAGCGATACCGGGCGACGAGGCGACGTCACTGCAGTCACGTGAGTGATCAGGACATGGACACAGATTTCTCTGAAAGCATGGGCCCTGCCAATGCATGCATCATGGTGCTAATGGAGCAGGTTCATGCTGTGGAACGCCGATTCTGGGCTCGGGAAACAAGCACAGACTGGTGAGACCGCATAGTGTTGCAGGTCTGGGACGATTCCCAGTGGCTGCGAAACTTTTGCATGCATAAGGGCACTTTCATGGAACTTTGTGACTTGCTTTCCCCTGCCCTGAAGCGCATGAATACCAAGATGAGAGCAGCCCCCACAGTTGAGAAGCAAGTGGCGATAGCCTTGTGGAAGCTTGCAATGCCAGACAGCTACCGGTCAGTTGGGAAAAATTTGGAGTGGGCAAGTCTACTGTTGGGGCTGCTGTGATGCAAGTAGCCCACACAATCAAAGATCTGCTGATATCAAGGGTAGTGACCCTGGGAAATGTGCAGGTCATAGTGGATGGCTTTGCTGCAATGGGATTCCCTAACTGTGGTGGGGCCATAGACAGAACCCATATCCCTATCTTGGCACCCCAGCACCAAGCCGGCGAGTACATAAACCGCAAGGGATACTTTTCAATGGTGCTGCAAGCACTGGTGGATCACAAGGAACGTTTCACCAACATGAATGTGGTATGGCCAGGAAAGGTACATGATGCTCGCATCTTCAGGAACTCTGGTCTGTTTCAAAAGCTGCAGGAAGGGACTTTATTCCCAGACCAGAAAATAACTGTTGGGGACGTTGAAATGCCTATATGTATCCTTGGGGACCCAGCCTACCCCTTAACGCCATGGCTCATGAAGCAGTACACAGGCAGCCTGGACAGTAGTCAGGAGCTGTTCAACTACAGGCTGAGCAAGTGCAGAATGGTGGTAGAATGTGCATTTGGATGTTTAAAGGCGCGCTGGCGCAGTTTACTGACTCGCTTAGACCTCAGCAAAACCAATATTCCCACTGTTATTACTGCTTGCTCTGTGCTCCACAATATCTGTGAGAGTAAGGGGGAGACGTTTATGGCAGGGTGGGAGGTTGAGGCAAATTGCCTGGCTGCTGATTACATGCAGCCAGACACCAGGGCGGTTAGAAGAGCACAGGAGGGCGCGGTACGCATCAGAGAAGCTTTGAAAACCAGTTTCATGACTGGCCAGGCTACGGTGTGAAAGTTCTCTTTGTTTCTCCTTGATGAAACCCCCCGCCCCTTGGTTCACTCTACTTCCCTGCAAGCTAACCACCCTCTCCTCCTCCCTCTAATCACCGCTTGCAGAGGCAATAAAGTCATTGTTGCTTCACATTCATGCATTCTTTATTCATTCATCACACAAATAGGGGGATGACTACCAAGGTAGCCCAGGAGGGGTGGTGGAGGAGGGAAGGAAAATGCCACACAGCACTTTAAGCACAGCACTTCAAAAGTTTACAACTTTAAAATTTATTGAATGCCAGTCTTCTTTTTTTTGGGCAATCCTCTGTGGTGGAGTGGCTGATTGGCCGGTGGCCCCCCCACCACGTTCTTGGGCGTCTGGGTGTGGAGGCTATGGAACTTGGGGAGGAGGGCGGTTGGTTACACAGGGGCTGTAGTGGCAGTCTGTGCTCCAGCTGACTTTGCTGCAGCTCAACCATACACTGGAGCATACTGGTTTGGTCCTCCAGCAGCCTCAGCATTGACTCTTGCCTCGTCTCATCACGCTGTCGCCACATTTGAGCTTCAGCCCTGTCTTCAGCCCGCCACTTACTCTCTTCAGCCCGCCACTCTCCTCCCTGTCATTTTGTGCTTTCCTGCACTCTGACATTATTTGCCTCCACGCATTCGTCTCTGCTCTGTCAGTGTGGGAGGACAGCATGAGCTCAGAGAACATTTCATCACGAGTGTGTTTTTTTTTTCTTTCTAATCTTCACTAGCCTCTGGGAAGGAGAAGATCCTGTGATCATTGAAACACATGCAGCTGGTGGAGAAAAAAATAGGGACAGCGGTATTTAAAAAGACACATTTTATAAAAACAGGTGGTACACTCTTTCAGGGTAAACCTTGCTGTTAACATTACATACATAGCACATGTGCTTTCATTACAAGGTCGCATTTTGCCTCCCCCCCACTGCGTGGCTACCCCCTCAACCCCCCCCCCCTCCCCGTGGCTAACAACAGGGAACATTTCTGTTCAGCCGCAGGCAAACCGCTCAGCAGGAATGGGCTCCTCTGAATGTCCCCTGAAGAAAAGCACCCTATTTCAACCAGGAGACCAAGAATGATATCTCACTCTCCTGAGGATAACACAGAGAGCTAAAGAACGGATGTTGTTTGAACGCCAGCAAACATACACTGCAATGCTTTGTTGTACAATGATTCCCGAGTACGTGTTACTGGCCTGGAGTGGTAAAGTGTCCTACCATGAAGGATGCAATAAGGCTGCCCTCCCCAGAAACCTTTTGCAAAGGCTTTGGGAGTACATCCAGGAGAGCCACGAATGCCAGGGCAAATTAATCCTTTCACATGCTTGCTTTTAAATCATGTATAGTATTTTAAAAGGTACACTCACTGGAGGTCCCTTCTCCACCTGCCGGGTCCAGGAGGCAGCCTTGGGTGGGTTCGGGGGGTACTAGCTCCAGGTCCAGGGTGAGAAACAGTTCCTGGCTCTCGGGAAAACCGGTTTCTCCGCTTGCTTGCTATGAGCTATCTACAACCTCATCATCATCTTCTTTGTCCCCAAAACCTGCTTCCGTGTTGCCTCCATCTCCACTGAAGGAGTCAAACAACACGGCTGGGGTAATGGTGGCTGAACCCCCTAAAATGGCATGCAGGTCATCATAGAAGCGGAATGTTTGGGGCTCTGACCCGGAGCGGCCGTTCGCCCCTCTGGTTTTCTGGTAGGCTTGCCTCAGCTGCTTACGTTTCACGTGGCACTGCTTTGGATCCCTGTTATGGCCTCTGTCCTTCATGCCCTTGGAGATTTTGACAAAGGTTTTGGCATTTTGAAAACTGGAACGGAGTTCTGATAGCACGGATTCCTCTCCCCATACAGCGATCAGATCCCGTACCTCCGGTTCAGTCCATGTTGGAGCTCTTTTGTGATTCTGGGACTCCATCATGGTCACCTCTGCTGATGAGCTCTGCATGGTCACCTGCAGCTTGCCATGCTGGCCAAACAGGAAATGAGATTCAAATGCTCACAGTTCTTTTCCTGTCTACCTGGCCAGTGCATCTGAGTTGAGAGTGCTGTCCAGAGCGGTCACAATGGAGCACTCTGGGATAGCTCCCGGAGGCCAATACTGTCCAATTGTGTCCACAGTACCCCAAATTCGACCTGGCAAGGCCGATTTAAGCGCTAATCCACTTGTCGGAGTGGAGTACGGAAATCGATTTTAAGAGCCCTTTAAGTTGAAATGAAGGGCTTCATCATGTGGACAGGTACAGGTTTACGTCGATTTAACGCTGCTAAATTCGACCTAAAGTCCTAGTGTAGACCAGGGCTGAGAAAACTTTCCCACATCCTCAAGTCTTCCTTCATCTCTGTAGTGACTCGTATGTAATGGTGTGGCCTGACTATGCCGGCCATTGCCGCTGCCAGACGGGCACCAAACCCCCACCCCACAGCAACAACCCTGCAAGCAAAGTTCAGATGCCCCAAAATAGATTGCAGTTCCTGCACCCTGACTTTTTTTAGCCCCCAGTGCTTTCTGGAGCAAACCCGATAGCTCCTGAAGCTTATCCTGAGGGAGCCAAGATACGCCCTCCCTGGTATCCAGCTCAATGCCCAGGTAGGTCAATGTAGTGGAAGGGCCTCTGTTTTTTTCCTCCACTAGGAGTTCCCCCAACTATTTAGCCAGGGCCTGAAATGTGTCCAACAGGTGAAAACACTCATTAGATCGGGCTCACCCTCAACAAAAAAAATCATCAAAATAATGCACTACTTGGTTTAGTCCCACTGACCGCACCACTGCCCAGTGCAACATTATACTGAATTTCTCAAAAGCTGCCCAGGATACTGAACAGCCCATGATACTGCCCAGGATATTGAACATAGCCTTGTCGAAATATAATTGCCGGCAGTAGTCGTCTCGCAAACATGCCTGTATCTACAGGGGTTGCGAAAACAACCACCATCATTAAATGCCCAGGAAATACCGTTACGGGCCTGGGGCCCCTCCCGAGCTTGCTGCAGTATGAACAAACTCCTGGTGCCCTTGGTGTCATCCACTCCACAGTATGTGATGCCACCTTATCCCAGTTTGTGTTGCTGCCCTTAATCAAAACTGCTTGTTATAATTAAACCAGGACATGCCCTCAAACACATAGAGTGCCCACCTAATTATATCTGTACACTTAACCAAGGCAGGACTCCTCTCTGGGTATGCCTGTAATGTAATACACGCACAGATGAGGAAGGCATCCTCCCAATTTCCCCATGTTCTAGGCACCCTTGGCCTCTTGGGCAGTTCGCTCTTTTTCTTGCCTTGCCCATGTTTACTGTCTCTCAAAACCTCCCTGTGCGATAGGGATAATATATCCACATAGTTGCCTCTCAGGATTTCATATTTAGTTGTACTGAGTAGGTGAACTCCCATCGGGTCAGCCACCCCGGCATAACCGTACTCAAGACTGCATGGAGGGAGTTCCGCAGAGCCCTGCTCCCCCATAACGACCACAGGAGTCTCTACTCTGTCCCATGAGGTTACATGCCCTGATGGCCGATGAGTCCCCATGTGCCCAGGGGCTTCCTTCTCAACATGGGCTTCACTACCCGTGCCAGGGGCCTGGCCCTGTTCTGCTGCCCAAACTTGAACCCATGATGGGCCTACCCTTCACACTTAGCTGCCTGAAGCTGCTGTAGTAAATGCAAATTAGTTTGCAGCAGCTGTGTAATACCATCAGTGCCCCCACTGAAAGTGCCACCCCTAGGTGGGTCTTCCCAGGCTTCTGGACCTCCCACTACTGGGCCCAGAGTATTTATTACCCCAGCAGGCTCACTCCTGACCCCCTCAGGTGAACTCACTGAGTGACTGGTTGATCATGGTCCCTGCACCTGGCTGTGGCCCCTGCAACTGCCACCCCTTGCCAGGCTGGAAGGCCAGATACCAACTCTGCCACCCATCCCCACAACCTCTCTGTGGTTCAGATTACACTCACTCCTGGGATCAGACTTACTACCATCCCCCGTGCTTGCTGGAAGAGAACATCCTGGTTCTAGGTGACCTTGTGCCCTTTGAAGCGCTGTAATGCTGTGGAGAAAAACTTAAACAACTTCACTGACCATTTGCTGCACAGCTCCGTGGACTACCCCATGAATCCACACAGCCTGCCCCCCTGCATGCGTGGATGCCTTCCTTTGGTCATTTGCCTCCCTCAGTTCACGAGGCCGCCCTGGGTTATGCCTTGGGTTATTAAAAAACAGCACCCTGGGCAGTAGCAGTCCCAGTACTTGTGAGCCCCCTTGACCCTGCTGCAGTACTTTCTGCCTTGGGTCCCCTTTCAGCCCTTGGGCTCCACTGGGACTGTCCTACACTGCAGCAGCTGCCTCTGCTTGTCCCCTTTCCAGCAAAGGTACAGGCACCTGAGCAGTAACCTGCGCACAGCCAGAAAGAATTGCAACCTGATAGATCCACTTACAGCATGTCTGGGACATGAAACAGTTAAATTCCCTTACTTTCCTCTCTTCCCCCCCTCCCGCCCCCCCAAATGCACATTGATTGTTTCAGATGCTGACTAGCTTCGCTTGCCAGTTCACCCTCCCCAATTGCAGCTTCCAGCCTGCCTGCGGGTGGAAGAACCTGGGGTAGGGGGATGCTAGTTCCCCTTCTTTCCACTGTCCCCTTTCTGCGTAAATCTGAAGCCACACTGTCTCATGACTGCAGTAGAGGCCGAGCAGCAGCTTCACTTGCTAAATCACCCCTCCTTGTGTCCTACTTGTAATTTGCCTCTGCCTGCCCTTCCCTGCCTCTGGGGCTGGGGGGTAACAGCCCCCTGTTTTCCCACGCTCACCCTTTTCCATGCCCCTGGAGCCATGCTTCTTCACAATCCTCTTTGCTGCTTCCCTGGAGCCATGCTGGCTTCCTCCCTGAGACTTGCCCCACCCAGGTTTCATACCTTTATGCACATTCCTGGGCAGGGAGGGGGTGAGTCATTGCTGCAAAGCTGACCACTGAGCACCTTTTTTACAGCAGTTTCTGACCTCCTTCCCCCCCCCCCCCTCCACCGCACAAAGCAGAGCTTCCCTTCCTTGGGTAAGCCCAGACAAACTCTGAATCCCTTTACTTGTGGTGCAGTCAATCCCGTCTTCCACACAGATGGAGGGGAACTTGAAGTGGGTGGGTGTGTCTCACATACTATGGAGTACCCTAACCACTAGGCAAAAAAGTTATGAGGAGAGTCCTCCTTCACATGTAAGCTCATCTCTTCTGGTAGGTGAGGTCTGAGCATGCTCACCAGTGGAGGAATGCCTAATTTCTCCTGCTTTCTGCATCACACTCAAGTTTAGACATATGGACATCTGGTGTTGGCCAGCAATGCATGTGCCCAGAGGCAGAATGGTGTCAAGGGAATTTTTACTGAAAAAAATTAGGTCCAAGTGATTTTGGCTCAGAAATAGCTAGGCAGGTGTTTTGTGAATCCCAGTGGGTCTGATTATATGATTTGAAGCACCTAATGTGTCAGTTAGGCTCCTAAGTCCTTTTGTGAATCCATCCCTAACACTGGAAAAAACTACCAACAGTTAGAGATGAGGCACTGTACTAGTGAATATTAATTATGATACAAAGGAGACAAATAGGATAGTGAATAAATCAGTGATCCCTGGATTGGAACCATATGAAAGTCAAGTCTGATCTTGTAAGTGACGTGACAATGGTCACCTCACTGATTCTCCTAGTGGATTACAGCCAATATGACAAAGCCACCACATTCAGAAGAATTGGCAGGATTTGTTGTCTCTCCAAAGAAGAAGAAGAAACCCCCTAAGCCTGAAATGGTAAGGTGATTGATTTATCGCTTATCTCTTGATATGTAGCCATTTCAGGTTTGGATAGCTGTCACCAGTGTGGTCAGGGTACAGCATTAAATCTTGTTCGCAGAGCTGTGGGTAGATTAGAAACTTAAACTGGAATTTCTGACAGTTCTGATGTGCATATAACCACGTTGTTCATTTTTTTCCCTCACCACCACTGTCATAGATCTTACTTGATGCTGGAAAGCAAATAACAAATTGTAATCCATGTGATTAGATAGACAGGATAGTATGTTCTTGTTGCCATATGGAAATTCATCTCAAGGCCAAGATGAAATTCTGAACAGATGTAACCGATGATACCCTGCCACATATTATTTTCTAAGCAGAGCTAGTCAGTCTCTGTCAGCCTGGTAAATTCAGCTGAGAAGTTTTGTAAAAAAAAAAAGAAAAAAGAAATGATTTCAGTCTATGCTTTAGTATCTTAGAAGCAAAATGCATTATTTAAAAGTAATTGGGAAAAATAGGAACAATTGAATTATTACACATATAATGGAGTTGCAGATTTTTTTTTTTTAAATTCCCTGATAAAGAATGATCTATTTATGTGGTCGTTATACCTAGGAAAGTATCCATATTAATTGTAGCTCAACTGGATTTAAGAATATATAACACTCCAAGCTGAAGACCATTTTATTGGCTTACTTTTGTAGTTAGTGGTTGTCTTATTTAAGTGGGACCCAAATGCATAGTTTATGTTTTTACAGCTGTGTCCAGATAATTAAAATATTAATAGTTTACATCCACCAACCTCCAAGACAGCTGTGTTCGTCTTGGATAATGCAAATCCCAAAACCCAGAATAAAGCACATAAGAGCAAAGGAGAATGTATTCACAGTAGAGGGTATCTAGCTGTGGAATTAATTTGTTGAAGAGATTAGATGACCCCTCAATCTGGCCTCCTTTAGAAAACAATCCAAAAGATTCTTATATGATACAACATTTCCATCATAACTAGAATGATATTCACAACATTAACCATTTAACCTCTTCCAACCTCCCCTCCCCTCCCTACACCAAACAGAGTTTTCTATCACCCCAAAAGGAAGAAGAGTCAGAGACTCCATGAAGTCCACTAGAGACTTCAATATTGACAACATATTTTATGCAGAAGGTGCTCAGATACCATGGTGATGAGTGGCAGTTCAAAATCTTAAAATAGACAGTCTGCTAGCGGCTAGATCCACAAAGGGATTTAGACACCTTCTGCCACCTTGGGTGCCGAAATTCTCAATGACCTGTTCAGCCACCATCTAACTCTGTAAGTGCCTAACTTCCCTAGATGCCTAAATTGTCACTGGTAAACACCCCTAGTCACCTATATTTCTACCAGTGAATACGAGCACAGCTGCCTCAGTCCTGGTGCCCAGTGACTAGCTCATGCCTGAGCACCAGTGAGATCCTCGTTAGGCATTCCCCCACCTAAGTTGTCTGAGTGGTCCAATCCCAGAGAGTGTTCAGAGACCATCTGCTGGATCAGACCACCTCACAAAACCCTGCCAGAGGAGGAATAGGTGTTTCCCTTTTACTCAGTATCACAGTGATGAGCACACGCACCCAAGATGTAGGAGATTGCAGTTCACATCACCACCCTCCTTGATATTGGAGCAGGGACTTGAACCCACATCTCTCTCATGAATGCCCTAACCACTGGGCTATGGAGTATTTTCAGGTGGGGCGTGCTTAATCTTGGCTGTTGAAGCTGTTCCACTTTGTATAAAAGACATGCCTATTTAATAGCCCCAGCACATGTGGTACTATAGGCCGGTTAGAGCATACACCTTAGCTTTAAGAAGGCCAATTTAAGTCCCTGCTCCAATGACTAGGCCAGGTTTTTTTATTTGATTCAGATCTCTCTGTCTCTCTGTGGAATTAACCAGAGGATCCACTCTAGACTGCAAAAACTTTCCTATAAAAAATGTAATTGACATCCAACTGTTTCCATGAAATGTTTTGGTTTTGACAAAACAGCATTTTCTGATGAATTTTTGTTCATCCAAAATTTTCCACTCAGTACTACTCATGAGCCTGCAGAGAGATGCACTTGGGGAAGAGAATAACAGAGAGAACATAGGGAGACAAGAAGAGGAACATTTCAATGGTGCATTGGGCACTTTGTAGAGCCCCTGGGAGCTGAAAAGTAATTAGAAAGCAAGAGAAAACAAGCATCAAAGGGGGCTTCAACATTGTAGAGGCATACGTTAAATGAGAGATCCTAATAAACATTAGAGCTGTCAGTAATGTCCTGAAGAAATATAGAGTTGTGTTGAGATGGAAGGTAATGCCGAAAAAGTGGCGTCAGTAATGCCATGTCTAATACAAGGATTTCTGCAGCTATTGACACAGCACCATCAGCAGCAAAATGTTTCCTAACTGTCCTTCAGTAATATAGAAATCAATTACTTGCACTTCTAAAAAAGCCTCCACATCTCATAGTGAGGATTTAGTAGAAATTTCTGTTGAGAATTTGCCTGAAGCAACATTCTTTTCTTCTCCCTCAAGAGCCACAAACTTTTATTTCTAAACACAGAAGTGCATAGGAAAACAGAGATAAGAACAGGTGAGCTTGACCCAGGTAAGAAAGAAATACTAATGTGTGGACATATTTTATGTACGGGTAAATCCCGGACCCCTACCATTCCCCTACAGGCAGGGAGCTCCCTTTCTGCAGTGGGCATGGTGTGATTCCTTTAATAGGGGCTGCAGAAGAGGATGCTGTACATTATAGAGCTGTCTTCTGTGGAGGCATTTTATTTCCCAGCATGCAGTTGGAATTCGAAGGCCAGGACAGGAGTGGAACCAGGAGGTCCCACATCCTAGCAAAGGATTGTTTCTCTGCTTGCCTCTATTGAACAGCCTATGGTAAAGCCTGACCACTGGAACCAATATTTGGTCCAGAGACACTAAAACTAAGCAGTGATTTTCTGGTATTTTAGAACTATTAAAATAATCCTATTCTCATATTACTTGATCAACAGATGTAGTGAATGGACAGTCAAGCTAGAATTTGATCACTTTAGTTTGACATTTCAGTCTTTCCCTCTTCTTTTACTAATAGTCCATGTTCCATAGCAATGTGATGTAAAATACACAAATGCAAAAGTGTGCTTGCATGCTTTAGGTAGTAGAAGAATATCTCATTATATTTGCTGAGATATTTACATAGGTAATGCATTACTAAGACTCACTAGATTGCTCTTAAAAAGAATGTTAAAGAAGCCAAACAACATTTTCAGCAAGCAATTTGGTGGTTATTTGAAAATGCAATATAATTGTATTGCTGTGGGAGACTGGAGACATGAAAAAGGGGTTATAAAACATCAATTTTTCAGAAGGAAATTCTTGATATTTAAACAAAATATAATAGGTGAAGATTCTGTCACGGTTACTCACTATAAATATTAATCTATTCTTTGAATAGATCAAGTGATTTCAATGAGGTTTCACACACACTGAGCTAATGCTCACTTAGTTGGCGGAATCCTACACTTTGTTAATGAAGGGCCAGATTAAGACTCTTTAATTAGGAACTTCCACAATCCTAGATGGCCTGCATAAGGAATGGGCAGAATGCTGCCCTTGTGTTCTGAGATGCATGAATCCCATAAGGGGTGGGGATAAGGCAGGGCCATGTTCCCATCCCTGCTTCACCCCATCCTACAAAGTAGGACCAGTGCAGCAGGGATGTGTGCTGCACCTCATACAGAAATGGGAAGATGTGCAAACTCTTCCTGTGCACTGGAGAGCACCACTGCTTACCTTGTGGATGTCCAGCTCCACACTGCCCTTGATGTGCTGTGCCTTAATCGTTAAAAGTTAAGATTACAAAACATCTGGTAATATTTCCCAAGTAGCTACTTGCCTTTAGGTGCTCCATTTTCAAATCTATTAGCAATATCAGAGTGCTTGAGAATGAGTCACAATGACATAACCATGAGTATATTATGGCTACATCTGGTGTTTGATATTTTCAATCAGATGCAACTTGCTTAGCTATGGAATGAAATGATGTATGTTTTTTACAATTTGGTTTTGAGACCATGGCTTGATCAGTATGTTAACAGTTTATAGTACACACAGCAGATGGAAAATGTGTAGTGTCATACCAATCTGTCATTTGCTGCTGCTGTGTATCTCTAGAAGAGTTCATATATAGATCTTCTCCTGAGACGAACATCTACAAAAATTGTTCTAGCATTTGGAGACACATGTGATGCCTCCAGTTGTTACTTGAAAAGGATTTAGTTGCCAGTAATCCTAGTGATGGAGGTGATTTTAAAAAATGTGGTGGGATTCTCCACATCCTTTTTGTCTTTGTTTTGCTTTTTAAACTCCTCACTGAATATAAACATAGTTTGTCCAAGCTATACTTTTGTACTTACACTTTTTGCCTGCTCCAGAATACAGAGCACCTTTCCGTCCAACCAGATGTAACTTGCAGTGCAGAACACTCAGGAAAAATAAAACGTGAATACTTCCCCTCTAGGAATAGTAGCTTAGGTGAAAATAATTGTCATTTAGCATCAACCAATCACTTCTACATCAGAGAACAATTTTGGGTCCACCCTGAAAAGAAAGTGCCCAAGATTTTCAAAAGTGTCTAGTGATAATGAGTACACACCTCGAGACACCCTGAAGCAGCTTGACTTTCAGACCTTAGCTGCTCAGTGCAGCAAGTCAGGCCTCTTTATGGTGTCTCAAGGTGGGCATCCAACAATTGAGGCACCCATAATCACTAGTCCAACTGAGATTGTTAGAGCAAGGCTGAAAATCTGGTTCAAAATGTGTCCCTCACTGAATCACATCTAAAGAATTAGTGACAATTGCTAATTACTGCTTTCTTCATTTTGCTAGAAATCCAGGGTGCTTGAAGGATTATTTTCCTGGTGTATAGTTTAAACTTAATTTCATATATTCAGTCCATTTGTACATATGAAAATTATGGTTTCAAATTCTAGAATTCTAGTTTGAATTAAATTATTTGCTCCAGATCTGTCTCTCCCCCCCCCCAAAGCTTAGTTGATTTCAATTATAAAAAGAATGTTTATTGATTGATGCAGATTTGCATTTTATATCTTTAATCAGCATTACTTACAATGCAAGTTGTCATAGGGCCGATGAGATGATGATTTTACTTCATTATGTTAAACATTACAAAAATTCTATTGCTGAAAAAATGTTCTCACGTAGGAAGTTACAGAATACTCTAATGTCACTGCTTTTAGACAATGCATGTTGTAATGACCTTGGTTAATAGGTGTGACTGGGTCAGGCCAGATGGCTACAAGAGAGTGGTCGAAGGTAGATACATTAGTTCCAAGTTAAGCAGGTCCCTTTTCCCTGGGTAAGATAACAGGGACTATCTCAGAACACTCAGGAACTTTCTAGAACTAATTAAGGCAGGCAGGCTAATTAGGACACCTGTAGCCAATTGGGAAGCTGCTAGAATTAATTAAGGCTAATCAGGACACCTGGTTTTAAAAGGCTGTCACTCCAGTTAGTGAGGTGTGCATGTCAGGAGCCGGAAGTGAGAGGATGTGCTGCTGGAGGACTGAGGAGTACAAGCGTTAACAGACATCAGGAGGAAGGTCCTGAGGTAAGGATAAAGAAGGTGTTGGGAGGAGGCCAAGGGGAAGTAGTCCAGGGAATTGTAACTGTCATGCAGCTGTTCCAGAAGGCACTCTAGACAGCTGCAGTCCACAGGGCCCTGGGCTGGAACCTAGGGTAGAGGGCGGGCCTGGGTTCCCCCAAACCTCCCAACTCCTGACCCAATACAGAAGCTTCCACCAGAGGTGAAGGTCTCTGAGCTGGTCCCCAACCCACATGGTGGATCAGCAGAAACTGTGGGGATTGTTCTTACTCTTTTTTCCCCATACTGGCTAGTGATGAGGTTATCTGAGTGAACAGCAGATTTGAGCCATGAAAGTGGCCAAACTGAGGGCTTCCGTGAATCTCTGAGGCGAGCAAAATCAGCCAATAAGCGCGGGACCCACCAAGGTAGAGGAGAAACTTTGTCACACAGGATATTAATGGGAAAAAGTCTACAAACCCCATATTTCTTTGCAGATCATTTACATCTTGTAAACCATTGTTATTACAGGGTCTCGAACCTTAATTATATATATTTACCTTGACATACTAGAGGTAGAAATCTAACAGGGGGATGGGGGGAGAAATCAACTGCTTCAAGTTTCATACATATTCCAAGTAAAGCAAACCTTTGAAGCATGAATTAAAATTACACATGGAAGAAGTGCAAGACTCACAATCCTTTTATTGACACCAAGAAATCTTAATGACATTGGGCTTTGCAGCTTATAAAGCTCAGCTACCCCAAAACCATCTCCAGGGTAACATAACATCAGCACAGAGGAAAATTCTTCTCCAGCAAGCCTGCTGGAAAATAGTTTATGTCTAATGGGTGCACTATATATTCAATTTAAGAATCATTCAGGGATATGTGATTTTTCCTATACTAATACACATGTGTTTTGTTGTAAGCCATTCTCTTGTTATACTGCTTGGTCAAGTGCAGAGGTGAGAAAAGAGCTTAGCTAGGAGTTCAAACATGCTGAAAATTACAGCTTGACCTTGAAATTCTGAACAGCTAATTCAGGACAGGAAAATATATTTCAGAGTATTCAAATGTGCATTTGAGAGGATTAAATGTTGCTATTAAATACAGCTATTTTCTCCCTTTTTTGAAAAAGTGCATGTTGTTGCTCATGAAAGGAAATTGATTGACATTCCTAGGAAATGAATCTAGCTATTTATACTCAGAACAGGCATAGTACAGGCAACAAAAATGCAGTGCTCCACACAGTGCAATTCAAGGCAAGAAAAATAGGGCATTAAATTTTTTAAATAACCCCATAGAACATTGCCCCTCCTCCTTCAGGACATTAGAAAGGAGCAATGAAACTATTCTTTGAGGAAGCCTCAAATTTAACAAACTCATTTCATATATTTTTTTAAAATTGGAATTAGGAGTAGGAGGGAATATTCGAGAACTAATTGTCACTTGGAGAGCACCATATCACATATATATGTTGACCAAACCACCCCATACAAATTATTTCAACCACCTTCCTAACTCTCAATGGGTCTCCTAATTAGTGAAGTTTTACATTATCTAAAAATAGTATTGTAATATTTGCTCCAATAATGGGTCCAAAAGTAGTTTAATGCTTTTATTATTCTTACAAAAGTTTATCTTCCAGATTTATCTTTGTGACATTTTAAATATCATCTGAATATACTGTATTATATAGGCTCGTTAATAAATAGTTATACAATAATGGGACCAATCCTTCTGCCACTAAAGTCAATGTGTTTTTTGACAGACTTCAATGGGAGCAGGAGCAGGTCTAATATTCTTACGGGCCTTTGAAGCTAAGAACTCCTGAATGCACCCTGGCAAAGCACTGCCTGTTCTAAAACAGCAATCCCTATCAAGCCTGACAAACTTAACTTACCTCAGATATTGCTTTCATAGTATTTATCTATAAAGAATGTCCAGCCGATATCCTTGTGAAATGTATGTACTGACACTATGTAAGGAGCTGTGTATACATACACTGGAAAATATGTTTTACAGTCTCAATCAAAACTGGTTTGAAAACCAGATTTCTGCCAGACAAAGGATACATATTCACCTGTTTTCTTTGGTTCACATGTAAATTAAGCATTGTACACCAACACAATGGAAGTCTGGTTAGAATACAAAATCAACACGAGGATGTGAAATCAAAATGAAGTCAACAAACAGTAAGGAATAAACCATAAGGAGTCTTACTCTCTGAGGCAAACAATGCACTTTGCGGGATAGAAGGAGAAGGCAGTAGGACACATTTTTATCCTTCACCCAGGAAGCAAAAGAGGGATTCACGAAGGAGGGATCCCAGCAATGCTGGTTGGAGACACTGGGAGATTGCTTTATATGAGATAAATTACTTTAAATGAGGGTTTAGCCTGTCAAGTCTAGACTCTAGGAAGCATGTTGTATTTTTGTCTTCTATGTAACCATTTCTGTTTCCATTATCTTTAAATCTCTCACATTTTAGTTTTTGATAACTACGAAGGATTTGATCCTGAGTTGTAAATTTCAAGCTGTGTGCATTTTTTCCCTTGGAAACAGCAACCTGGTAATTTCTGAGAAGTGTACAATGGTTAGGGCTGGACACTGCAGGGAATGCTCCAAGGGCTTGGGCTCTGGAGTGTGCCTATCACTAGACTGCACAGAGACAGCGAGGTCTGCGTGGACCTGGAAAGTAGTGCTTGTACGCCAGAGGTTGCTGGGTTCAGGGAGCTGAACTACAGCTGGTACAGACAAAATCACTTCATGCTAAGGACAGGTAGTGGTGACGTGCCTTACAACCCTGGATACCACTGGGGAGTGTCTCAGTACCCCGGAAGGTAAGTAAATCATCCACATTGAAAACAATTGTTTCACTATAGCTGATAGGCATTTATGCTGCACTACAGAACATTACATTGACAGCTATACTTGAAAATTACTTAATGAGGGGTAGAAATAGCGAGATAGAGCTCTGCTTCCAAGGTGTGCAAAGCATTATGTTAGCCATTAAAACATGATGAATATATAAAATAATTGTAAATTACTAAACCATCATGGCTGTGTTTATGCTTTATTGATATATTCCTAAAAGGATGCTAAAGATTTTCATTTTACTTTTCAAATGCCTGCATAACACAGAGTTAGAGGTCAAACAACCGATATGTTGACTTTAGCCTTATCTAATTGTTTTGCCAGTGGATATTAAAAAAAATTAATGTAAAATTATGACACCTATAGTAATAGCAATATCAGCATTTGATGCAACTGCAGACCAGGATCACGGAAGGCTATGGATAACAAGTCAGTGAGTGACTATGCAGTTTCTATTCTGTAGAATAGAAGTCAGGTCTATGGAAGGCCTGAGTATTGTATACATTGATTGGGCTATGAGAATTTTTGAAGTGGGAAGGGGAGCTACTGGTACAGAATGTTCTGTCTACCAGCTCCTCCTTTCTCCTGATTCTGGAAAACCTGCTACCGGGAGCAAAGAAGAATGAATGTTTTTAGCATTCTGTAAGTATATATTTCCATTCTGTATCCTGCTGTATTTTGTATTTTTACCCTTGACAGAAACCTTAGTAGACAATCCTGTCTATCTAGTAGATAAGATATAATATTGAAATTAATATAGTTACTCAATGGGCTGAAATGATTTCTTCATAGCAGAATTTGATCTATTAGGTACGTAATATGTTGGGGGGGGGTTATTTGTTTGTTTTAGCAGAGGGACTTTAAAAACACACGCACACATTTCAGTACATAGGCTGGACAGAGTGTTCATAGACTCTTACCTTTATATACCCTTCTTTAAAAGCATGTTCCTGATATAGTTAGGAGACCATCATCATTCTAACAGTCCTGGGGCTATAATACACCTCCTTTGCCCTTATGCAGATTTTTTTTTCATAAAATATATAAAGGGAACAGACATATTTGTTGCCTCTGTGTCTCACAAGAATATATTTCTGAATCCATTGTTGCATAATGAATTTTGTTGAGAATAGAACTCAAATTTAACAGAGCTGGTCCATCAAACCGATAGCTGGAAATTATTAGTAGACATAGTTCAGTCAGAATTGAATTCGTTCCTGTATGGCATTGCAAATTTATTTATCTGAAGTCACTCATATAGTACATAGTCTTTTTTATGGAAAGCACTTGAAGCAAGAAGAAAGGAAATGGTAAAAACAAAACAAACAAATCTCCATACCATAATAGATTTGTACATCTCAGTCTCCATATACACATTTGTCTTTAGAACGTGGTGTGTCAGTAAATGCTACACTAAGTGGGTTCCGTATAAGGACTTAATCGTTTTCTTTTCTGGAAAAAGAAAACATATTTAGCGCAGGTTTCATGTTTAATTCATTTTTCCTGGTCTCTCCTAATTTTCACTTTTGCTGCACATTGTAAAAAAAAAAAAAATACAGCACACACCTTTTACTATACACCTGTGAATTTACAGGGAATTTTACCACCACCGCCCTTCCCCCCCCCCAAAAAAAACAAAAAACAAAAACCACATTATCATTGCCTGCATTGTCCCAGAACTAGGGAAAAGCAAAGGAAAAAACATGACCAACAATAGCAAAAATATTTAAGTTTTATAATGTTCCTTTCAACACAATGTATCCCAAACAATTTTTCTTAATTTAAAAGCTAGAGTATCTACACATATCTGTAGCAATGTATGGGTAATGTATGGCACACTTCATCTATCTCCAGTACTCTAAATCCACTTTGCGAACTTGCCTTTTGCCAGCCTTGAGCTTTCCAAAAGCAGCGGACAGGCCACTGGACATCAGAGGCCTTTGCCAGGCTGCTCCTGTGGTGCCTTGCAGGGTTGCCCCCTTCCCATCTTGCACTTACCAGGCAGGTCTTCCTGGAGTACAAGAGGGTGGTGGTCATTGTTTTGTCTTCCTCTTATACAGGGTAAACTCATAAATTGTTCACCCTCTATAACACTGATAGAGAGATATGCACTGTTTGCCCTCCCACCCAGTTATTAATACTTACTCTGGATTAATTAATAAGCAGAAAGTGATTTTATTAAATACAAAAAGTAGGATTTAAGTGGTTCCAAGTAATAACAGACAAAGTAAATTGCCAAGCAAAATAAAATAAAACAAAACATGTAAGTCTAAGCCTAATACAGTAAGAAAACTGAACACAGAAAATCTCACCCTCAGAGATGTTTCAATAAGCTTCTTTCACAGACTGGATGCCTTCCTAGTCTGGGCCCAATCCTTTCCCCCGTACAGTCCTCCTTCCAGCTCAGGTGGTAGCTAGGGGATTTCTTATGATTGCAGCCCACTTTGTTCTGTTCCACTCCCTTATATAGCTTTTGCACAAGGCGGGAATCCTTTATCCCTCTCTGGGTTCCCACCCCTCCTTCTAAATGGAAAAGCACCAGGTTAAAGATGGATTCCAGTTCAGGTGACATCATCATATGTCACTGTCAGACTTCATTACCCACTTGCCAGAACACAAGTATACAGGAAGACTTACAAGTAAGCAGAACCATTTACAACCAATTGTCCTGATTAATGGGAGCCATCAAGATTCCAAGCCACCATTAATGGCCCACACTTTGCATAATTATGATAGGACCTCAGAGTTATGCTACATATTTATAGTTTCCGATACAAGAATGATACATTCATACAAATAGGATGAACACACTATAAGCTTTATAATGATACCTTACAAGAGACCTTTTGCATAAAGCATATTCCAGTTACATGATATTCACGCTCATTAGCATATTTTCATAACATATGGAGTACACCGTCACAGGGGGGACCTGATAACGGTCTTCCAAAAAAGGCAAAGGGCAGGGGAAGGAGACAGAACACTCAAAGTCTTAGTTCCATGAGTTTTTTTTGTTTAGTTTTGTTATCTAAATCTTTCCTGTGAGGTTACCTTAGGAGAGGATTAGCTAGATATAAAGAGAAAGGAAGTGAGGGATATGACATTAAATTTATTTGAGCATAGACTTTCGTGAGCTACAGATCACTTCATCGGATGCATCATGTGACTCCAAACTCCATCCTGTGCCTGTAATTTTCCACAAACTGAGACAGTGAGGTTTCCCTCCACATGGCAGAAACTATAAAAGGCCCTGGAAACACTTCCATTTTGCATCTTTCCTGCTCCTGCCTCTGGACTATGATTTGGGAGCAACCAGAGACTTAACAAGCCAGCAGTTTATTCCATCACTGCTTCAAGCCTGATCCGAGAACCTTTCAATTATTATATGTATTTGATTCCTTTAGCCAATTTTAACTCAACTCTCTTTCTTTTCTCTTATAAATCTTTAGATATTAGATCAGTGGTGGGCAGCATGTGGCCCGTGGGTTGCATGTGGCTTGTCAGGGTAATCCACCGGCGGGCTGCCCGACAGCTTGTTTACATTTGAATTAACCATTACATTGGATTAACCATTCCCGGCCAATGGGAGCTGCAGGAAGTGGTACAGACCACAGGGATGCGCTGGCCACTGCTTCCCACAGCTCCTATTGGCCAGGAACAGCAAACTGTGGCCACTGGGAGCTGTGGGCGGTCATACAAATGTAAACCAACTGTCTGTTGGCCCGCCAATGGATTACCCTGATGGGCTGCATATGGCCCGCTGTCAGTAGATTGCCCACCACTGTATTAGATATTAAAGGATTGGCAACAGTGTGATTACTGGGTAAGATCTGAGTTATGTATTGACCTCGGTATGTGGCTAATCCTTTGGGATCAGAAGAATCCTTTGATAAATTGGTTTTACATAACCACTCATCATTAAGTCTAGTGTCTGGGTGTTGAATTCAGGATGGGAATACCTAAGGAGGCTATAATTCTGACTTCTTGTTAGCCAGTGTGGTGAGACAGAAGTTTACTTTTGTTGATGGATTCATTTTATGGAAGAATAACCACCTGTTTTGGGGTGTGCCTGCCCTATTTCTCAGCAGCTTGTCCTGAATTTGTTATTCTCAGTTGCGACCCAGTGAGGCAAGGTGACCAGGAGTCAGGAAGAGGAGGCAATTCATCAGCACAGGAGAAAGACCATCCCAAATAAAAATTAGAAAATACTCTAATGCTGGCTTAATTCTCTGACTGACTCCTCCCTTCAGTTTCTTTCCCAAAGTCCACATGCCTGGAGGGGAAGGGAGAAGCCACATGTTTCCTAGTGTCCCAGAGAGTGGGGATCCCCTACACAGTTCTGGGTGATACTGAGCAGTGGGGTGGCCTCTACTGCAGCACTGTCCTCTTCCTCCTCAGTACTTCTCCGTCACTCATAGGATTCTGATGTACACCATCAACTGAGTTTACTGCCACTTGAGCTGCTGAATGACATTTGTTAATTTCTTTTCACTACTTCCCCATGTTCACTGGCTTCAACTAGGTTTCCCGCAATCTCCATCATAGCAGTAATATTTGGTCAGATCTTCAGCTAAAACAAACAGATGTAGCTTCACAGAAATCATTGAGGTACTGGTCCACAGTACCTACCTCAGAAGAACATTGTACTAGATGGACTAATGCTGGGTCTAGTCCACTATTCCTATGCCCCTAGGTTCCTCAGTTTATTTTATATTTACAAAGCACCATGTATTTCTTAAATGAAAGACCATATGTAAGTGCAACATATATTACTACAGTCAATTTGAAGAAGTCTGGAGAAATTGGAGGAAGATTATCTACAGTTATGATTACAGCTGGTTGATTTTTTGTTTTTTGTTCAGAGTAACAAAAAAATGTCCCTTTTGCAAAACCAAAATTTTCCATAAGAAAATTTCAGTTTGGCAGAATGTTTTTTTTTTTTAAATCAGGAAAATTGAAATGGCAGCTCCCTGGCTTCCTGCCTAGCAGGCTCTTGATTCACTATTCTTTCAGGTGGACAACTGGAAACTGAAAAATTATATTTTGATTCTGCTAAAATGGGATTTTTCTATGAACACCGTTCCTGCAAAACAATTCACAATGTTGATGTTTCATCCTGCTTGAAATGATTCCCCCCCCCCAAATGTATCACAGGAAGGGGTTTCCATTTTCAGCCAGCCAATTATGACCCCTTTGCCCCCCTCTGGTGACAGACACAAAGGGGCCATAATCTGGCCACAAATGCCCAGCAAAGAATTCCCCTCCAGGAGCAACTGTGCTGCAGATTGTTGCTGCACAAGTGGTTCTACCCGATGCGGCATAGGAAAACATGATGGGAGTTAGAGGGTGCATACACCTGAGAGGGAAAGGGAAAGGGCACGACCAAGCAGACTGCAGCTCTGGCAATCACCCACTGTTGCAAAGACCATTTAGACCCTTGCACTAGTGGCACAATTTAGATCATCCCAATACCTGATCTAAGTTAGGTCAGCCCATAGGATTCAGGGAGCTGTAAGTGTAGCAGGATGGACACTAGCCACTGAAATTTGTATGAAGCCAAATGCCTTTGAAGGCTTTGTTAGAGGGCTTTCCCTTCAGTCCCTCCCCTTGTTCTTGTCACATAGACAGAAACCAGAAGACCAGAAGTCTGAAGTGCAGGCAATGTGATGTTTATTGGGATTCTTTTCCAGCAAGTGTGTCCCTAACTCTGATGCTGCAGAGCCTTGTTTTTCATTGTCCTGTTCTCCCCCTCCCTAGCAGGCATAATTTTACCTGAAATGCATGCTCACAGTTCCACCCCTTACAATGTATGGTCAAGTTCTATGGGGGTCATGAGTCTGGGGTTAGGAGTGAGGTTGTGCTGTGGTCAGGGACAGGCATTTCTTTGGCCTTTTAGTATTTTATACCTTTCCCCCAACCCTTGCCTAGAGATAGGAGCTGAGGCAGTCTTCAAGTGTTCACTTGTATATTTTACTCCTTCCACGCCCAGTAACACTTTAACTGTTCTTATCTGTTCCCATTATACTAATGAACCCATGTGGCTAGCCAGAAGCAACATATAGTGTCCTTTGTCTGCACATATTAGCAAGGATCCTTTTATTCACACATAAAAGTAAGAATATAAATGTATCAATAATCAAACGGACAAACAAGACCCAACATTCTATCTCAGGCAAAGATACAGGCCTGACTCCTATATTGTCATTAACGCTCCTAAGAGGATTGTCCATGCCTTTTAAAATAAGGAGTGTAGAAACTGGTAAACTTAGTTTGGGTATAAATGCAGCTTACTACATATGCTCTTATGCTAATGGGCTTTTTAAAATCCTCCTCCTGCTGATCAAGCATTGTGGTTTAAAACAACTGGGATGCCATATCCAAGACATGATACATTTTAACTTAATTAGCTTTTATGGAGTATTGATATGCTGACCCTCCGTATTTTGGGACTGCCTCTGTCTAGTGCCTAACCTGTGTTGCAATTATTGTTTCACATTGTGCGGTCTATTTGATCTCTGGGGAAGTAAAATATTTTCTGGTTTTTGCTTTGTTTTTTTGTTTGTTTTGTTTTCTTGCCAGCTCATGTTTCTAGCTGCATTGCTTCTGCAGGTGGCACAGAGCAACTCTGTGCCAACCTCACAAAACACTGAAAGTATAATTTTCTTTCAAAATCTATACCTGACACTGCTTTCTAAAGCCTTTGCCTCAGATAAGCATTTAAGCAAAATATTTTGGATTAAAATATACTGAGCAGACAAAGCCATTTTCCTGAAAAACCTACCACTAGAACTAACGAACAGGGATGTTTGAACCAATTTGAGCAAAACAAGAACCAGCTTGACAATGGCACATTTACCAACTTCAGCATAAATGGGGAGGAGAGGGAGCTACTGAACTTGCTGAAGTGATGTGGCTGGAAATATGAGCTAGTTAAATATGAAGGGACTACTCCCATCCAACAGCAATCATAATGAAAACATGATTTGTTGTCAGTTTCCAAACATTGCAGAAACTAGTCCCTGCCACATTCCCCTTTTGGCCCTAATTTTGTAGTCTGAACTCAGTCAAAACTCACTAACTTTAAGAACCAGATCTTGCAGTATTTATTCTACTTTCAAGTCTAACTATAATTATTCCATTTACAATGGAAATGCCACTGCAGGTAATATTAAAGTTACACCAACCAGCTAAAGGGGTGGCCAGATTCATTTTGGGTGCATGGCGATGCTCTAACAATGTAAAGGAGCCCTATATCTGGTTTAACAAGCCCAATAAATTGGGCGTATGCCCATATTGGATTTCTAGAACAATGCAAGGCAGCCATAATCTACCAGCATATCTGGCCCCCAAAATTCAGTTAGAGTTAAAATTCCTGCTTTAATTCAGATAAATGTCTTATCGATAATACTGAGTGTAAAACAGATTGCTTGGCTTATCTCCTTGGCAGTGGCAAACAAAAGTACATCTCATTGTTGAGAGTAAGATGCTCACTGGAAAATAGCCAATTTGGGCATCAAAAGCTTAACTTTGAATATACTGGTTGCTGTCAGTTTGCATCTCAGCCTTAAAACTATTTAAATATAGGTGAGGTTATATTTTATTTATAAAATATACTGATCAGAGTAGCTCAGGCTGACAAATATCTGCAAACATAGTTCCCACTACAGGTAAGTGAAAAGATCAAGGCAAAAAGTTATTAACTAAATATGAAAGGGAATAGTTAAAAGATTGGATCCTGTTTTGCAAGCTAGAAAAGACACTAAAATGACATTCCCCCAGATTGAGGAACATGAAGGTTTTTTTTATCATTGATCCAAGGATTTTTTTTTAAAAGAGGAACAGAAAGTTAAAACATGCAGAAGCTGATCTGAAATGTTAATTGATGAAGAATGCTGAGAAGCATGCTATTAGTACAGCAGTTAAATGTTTTAGAAAGTATGATTCACTGGTTTTATGTTTCAAACTTTTAAAACATTATATAAATCACTTTTAAAATAACTTGTAACATTCATTAAAATCAAAATAGCACTGGGATTTTGAAATCATATTTGCAGAAGGGATCCACTATCACTTTGAAAGTTGCCTACTATTAATTTAGTAATTATTGTACTTTCGTTAAAATGGCACGTAATGACTCCAAAGTGACAGGTAAAGGGAAAGTGAGCTATGAAATTTAGCTCTGGGGGCAAGAGATGTTAATGACTTGAGTCAAAGGGGAAGCTGCTGTCGGGAACCACATTTTTAAAAAAAAAAAAGCAGCAAAATGCCTATTAATTTAAAGGCATTTAAATTCAAGTCCAGAGTTGATAACACATCCCATTAAGTCACCAGCTTCCAACAAAATGTGAATTTCTCTTTAAGATAACTTAGGACAGCTTTGCTGGCCTACAAATGTATTTTACATAGCAGTGTATCATTAAATACTGACATTAATTCCATGGTACACAAAAATAGGTTCCATGAAGAAAATGTCCTGAGAGGCTGTTTTCTCATCTAAAAAGGAAACTATGGTTACAGTTGTCTTTATTTCCCTGTATTCTGACAACAAGCACTTATGAAACATCGGTAGTAAAACTGGCCAGTGAACAAATATTGTGAACTATATTTTTATTTACTTACTAGTGCCTTAAGTCGTAGGTCTGTTACAGTTGTTATCTCAGCACTTTTATTTTTAGAAATATACAAACGCACTGTCTCCAAAACATTGACTCCATAGGAGGAGACTTTAAAGTTCTATTTTAAATGTATTATTCACTTCTTATCCCATTTTCCACCCTTGTAAGTATTGTCTTTTAAGGCTGATCCAAACCCAATGGAAGCCACTAGAAGTATTTCCAGTAACTTCATGGGCTTTGGATCAGGCACCTAATTTGCAACAAAATTCTCAGAGCTTCCTGTGCAATACAAAACCAGATATAATTGTTTAACTAGGAATCAACCACTACTCTTTTCCCTTCAGGGACATCAATCATCCAAGCAAAGCCAACAGAACTCTACATGCTTAACATGTAATTAAGTTTCTTGCTGAATCAGGGTCCAGATGAACAATAGGCCTGTTCTATCTCCCATTAACATCAATTGGAGTTTTATCATTGATTTCAGTGGGAGCATGATCAGGCCCCACAGCTAAAGTTTTTTTTTGTTTGTTTTTTAAGCTCAGATCTTCTCCTTTATCTACACAAGGCATTTCCAAAAAAAATACTGCCATCTTGCCTGCTTTAAATTATGCTGGCTCTAGTGGTCTGACAGCCATGCACTCTGCCTCCTGCCATGTATTCCTGCCCATGTTTGAGTACTCCTGCCCTTGTGCAGAAAGTATGGAAAATGGACAGCAAGCCATGAAAGGCAGCCACGGTACAATTTTTCAGGATGGGAGTGTGGATGGTTAGGAAGATTGTGAGAAAACCGTAATTTGTGTGAGACAGAACACAGACTCTGGAGATGGGAACCATGGATGGAGAAAATAGGGACAGTGTTCTGGGAAGTTGTGGGTCATGGGTTCATGTTCACTTAGTGTCCAGGGAAACATGGGTCCTATGCGACTATATAATTCCTATCGGACCTTGGCCATCACTGGTAGGAACTTGGGGAGCTTAACTTTAAGCTACACAGATCATCAATTTATATAAAAATGAAGCTGCAAGTATGAAAACAAGGAGCACATTTAAAGATCATGAAAACTACTTCACAATGCCTAATAAATATTCGTTTCCAAAATTCCATTTAACATTTTCTTAGTGAATTATTTTTTGGAATATGCAAATTTGGCATAGTAATGCTGTAATTTAATTATACAGTTAGTATAATGAAACTACGTGGGTTAAGGGAACCATATTTATGACAAATACTGTAAAGGAATAGTGTTATCTGTGTGAACCACACAGCTTAAATATTTCTGTTCAGCATTTCAAATTGCCAGAATCATCTTTCAGTACAATTTTCTCTAGCATTACAGCTTTACTAGGCTCACTAGAACAATATCAGCTGGTATGGTTACATTATTATTCCTATCATGTGTGCTGGAGGGGGCTACTCTGATTTCTATTTTGATGTTATTCCCCACAGCCTCACCATCAGGAACCATATCCACCTGTAGATCTTACTGTCTAATAATCTTTCATTTCAGTCTATGTGATCATTGTAGTGGTGCAGACCCACCTCTGCAGTGCCTCCTTCTGGTTGTGCTGGGAATTAGCTCTCTTGGACCACCAGGGCATCTTTTACTAGCGATGCCTCACTTGCTGTTGCTTCTACTTCCTCCACCATATCCACCATCTGGACCAGTGTTGCTCCCAGACTGTGACATCCTCTTTTGGACATGGCCCTCTGGCTGTACCCCAGCCTGCTGTCTCTCCCCTTTCGGGGACAGGCGGTCCTCAGTCCTTCCACATGCCTCAGTGGCCAACTACAGTCTGGATTTAGGCCACTCTCCTCATTGGCAAGTAGGGGTTAAGGGTGGGGACCCAGGCTGATCTGCTACTCTGGGTCCCAGCCCAGAGACCCCATAGCTGGCAGCCACTTACTGCCCCTCCTCCTATTCCTGCTGCCTACTTTCCCTGCACCATTTCCCCCATAGCCCTAGCACCTTCAATGCCCTTTCTTCAGGAGCTTCCCCATTGCTCTTCTGTCCTGCCCAGCACTGCCTCTTTACCCAACAGGAAGAGACTTCCCTTTGCTCTGCTGAGCAGCCCTTTATATATGGGCTGCTCCAGAAAGCCTTCTCCTTATTGATTCTCCCAATAAACACTTTCCTGATTGGCTGGGTTCTGCACAGCCTCTCCAAGGCTGGCTTAACCATTCTCCAGCCTGCATGGGGCAGCTGCCCCACCACAATCTACAAACGAGATGATTCTGAAAGGGGTTAGGTGCACTTCATGCATCTGCCATAGTGGAGTCTTTAAGGAAAATTGGTGCAATGTGCATTTAGATAGAGACTGCTGAGTCACCAATCTCAAATATTCCAAAATCATGAGTCAGACCCCCTAAAATCAAGAGATTTGCTTCAAAATCAGAGATTTTAAAAATATACTTTTATAACAGGTGGGATGGGCCAGACACAAGGCAGGGGGAAGTGAAATTCATATCCAGGAAAAATGTCTTGGTCACCTATGAAGGAAACATGAAAAATAGAGAAAGAAGCAGGTTGAGAAATGGGTGCTGACAGAAGGAGACAGAAAAAAAAAATATCAAGAAAAAGTAGATGCAGGTGGGGAAATAACTGTCCAAAAAACTTTCCTTCTCACCTTTCAAAGATACCTAAACACTCACCTCTATGCCTCATCTCTTTTTCTGAGAATTTTTCATCTATAACTTCAGTCCCTCATTTTCCTTCCTCTTCCACCACCTTCTCCCTGTTATTTATTCTTTTTCTTCTTCCTACTGTACCTCTTCCTGCTTCTTTCTTCCTTTTTGCCTGAGAGCAGACCAACTGTTAGGATATAGATATTCAGGTCTATCTGTAAAGGCCTATACTCTAAGAATTTAGATGTATTCTTATCACTTAGCTAGTTATAGAGGTATAAAAGAATCAATCACTGTCTGCCTGTGTAAGAGCTTTCTCTCACTGTGACAGTCTGAGGTCCTGTGCTTAGGCTAAGATCTTTGGCTAAGCAGCAGAGGCAGCCATAAACTGGGAAGCGTACGGTCACATCTTCACATTCCAACCTAGCCACATTGAAACAAGGTGCTATTGGGCTGTTAGGAATACAGTCCTGTCCTGATAATTCCTATCGCCTCCAGAGAAAGGGAAGTGCCTAGAAGATGTAAAAGGAAACTTAATTTGATAGCATCCTGTCTGGCAAGAGCTCACTTATCAATAGCTGGGATGTGAAATCCTTACTTCTGTGTTTGTTCTATCACTGTAGTCCCCATTTCCCTATTGTTTGTCTGTATAATCCGTCTGGTTCTGAGATTGTTTCTGTCTGCTGTATAATTAATTTTGCTGGGTGTAAGCTAATTAAGAAAGTGGCATATCATTGGTTACATAATCATGCTACAATGTGTTAGGATTGGTTAGTTAAATTTCAGGAAAATGATTGGTTAAAGTATAGCTAAGCAAAACTCAAGTTTTACTATATAGTCTGCAGTTGGGCAGTGAGTGAGTGGGTGGGTGTGGGGGGGGGGAAATGGGAACAGGGACAGAGGTAAGCCTCTGTGGTGTCAGAGCTGGGAAGGGGGACACTAAGGAAGGAAACTGGAATCATGCTTGCTGGAAGTTCACCCCAATAAACATTGAATTGTTTGCACCTTTGGACTTTGGGTATTGTTGCTCTCTGTTCATGCGAGAAGGACCAGGAAAGTAAGTGAGTGAAGGAATAAGCCCCCGAACACCAACCATTTTCTCATCTCCTGTTTCCCTTCCAAGGCAAGGTTCCTGTTCTCTTAAGCCCTGAGTGCCTCAGTATTCATGCCCCTAGCTCAATTTTTTTTTCTTCCTTTTTACCCATCCCCTAAGTCAAAATACTCCCTTCATGGCACCATCCCCAGGTCAAAGTTGATTTTCTTCAAACCCTAAATCCTTTCTTCATCCCACCCCTACCTCTTCCCTGGGCCACTTGAACTGTGAGCTCAGCTTCCCATCCTTTCCCCACAAGTTCCTTTCCCAGATGCGTGTCAACAGCAGCACTGCAGGTTCTGAACACATTACACCTATTACAGTGTGTCTTTAACACAGTGGTTCTCAACAATTTTTCTATTACTCCAGCTGGACATAATCTCTTGCAGTAGAATAGCAATTTACAGCACATTCATATTCTTCTACACCTCAACAGCCCAACACTATGGTAATTAATTTCAGAAAGGGGAACTATGCAAAAATGCAGAGGTTAGTTAAACAGAAATTAAAAGGTACAGTGACTAGAGTGAAATCCTTGCAAGCTGCATGGACACTTTTCAAAGACACCATAGAGGCTCAACTTAAATGTATACCCCAAATTAAAAAACACAGTAAGAGAACTAAAAGAGCCACCGTGGCTTAACCATGTTAAAAAAAAAAAAGCAGTGAGAAATAAAAAGGCATCTTTTAAAAAGTGGAAGTCAAATCCTAGCGAGGCAAATAGAAAGGAGCATAAACACTGTCAAATTACATCTAAAAATGTAATAAGAAAAGCCAAAAAGGAGCTTGAAGAACAACTAACCACAAACTCAAAAGGTAATAACAAAATGTTTCTTAAATGCATCAGAAGCAGGAAGCCTGCTAAACGACCAGTGAGGCCCCTGGATGATCAAGATACAAAAGGAGCACTTAAAGACGATAAAGTCATCGCAGAGAAACTAAATAAATTCTTTGCTTCAGTCTTCATGGCTGAGGATGTTAGGGAGATTCCCAAACCTGAGCCGTCTTTTGTAGGCGACAAATCTGAGGAATTGTCACAGATTGAAGTGTCACTAAAGGAGGTTTTGGAATTAATTGAGAAACTTAACAGTAACAAGTCACCGGGACCAGATGGCATTCACCCAAGAGTTCTGAAAGAACTCAAATGTGAAATTGTGTAACTATTAACTATGGTTTGTAACCTGTCTTTTAAATCAGCTACTGTACTCAATTGCTGGAAGATAGCTAATGTAACACCAATATTTAAGAAGGGCTCTAGAGGTGATCCTGGCAATTCGAGACTGGAAAATATAACGTCAGTACTGGGCAAATTAGTTGAAATAATAGTAAAGAATAAAACTGTCAGACATAGAACATAAATTGTTGCGCAAAAGTCAACATTGTTTCTGTAAAGGGAGATCATCTCTTACTAATCTGTTTGAGTTCTTTGAGGGGGGGTCAATAAACATATTGACAAGGGGGATCCAGTGGACATAGTGTACTTAGATTTCCAGAACGCCTTTGACAAGGTCCCTTGCCAAAGGCTCTTATGTAAATTAAGTTGTCATGGGATAAGAGGGAAGATCCTTTTATGGATTGAGAACTGGTTACAAGACTGGGAACAAAGGGTAGGAATCAATGGTAAATTTTCAGAGTTGAGAGGTGTTCCCCAAGGGTCAGTCCTACCTAGGACCAATCCTATTCAACTTATTCATAAATGATCTGGACAAAGGGGTAAGCAGTGAGGTGGCAAAGTTTGCAGATGATACTAAACTGCACAAGATAATTAAGACCAAAGCAGACTGAAGAACTTCAAAAAGATCTCTTCAAACTGAGTGATTGGGCAACAAAATGACAAATGAAATTTAATGTGGATAAATGTAAAGTAATGCACATTGGAAAAATAACCCCAATTATACATACAATATGATAGGGGCTAATTTAGCTACAGCTAATCAGGAGAAAGATCTTGGAGTCATCATGGATAGTTCTCTGAAGACGTCCACGCAGTGTGCAGCGGCAGTCAAAAAAGCAAACAGGATGTTAAGAATCATTAAAAAAGGGATAGAAAATAAGATGGAGAATATCTTATTGCCCTTATATAAATCCATGGTACGCCCACACCTTGAATACTGCATACAGATGTGGTCCCCTCATCTAAAAAAGATACTGGCATTAGAAAAGTTTCAAAAAAGGGCAACTAAAATTATTAGAGGTTTGGAACGGGTCCCATATGAGGAGAGATTAAACAGACTAGGACTTTTCAACTTGGAAAAGAGGAGACTAAGAGGGATATGATCGAAGTAGATAAAATCACGAGTGGTGTGGAGAAAGTGAATAAGGAAAAGTTATTTACTTGTTCCCATAATATAAGAACTAAAGGCCACCAAATGAAATTGGGGGTAGCAGATTTAAAACAAATAAGAGGAAGTTCTTCACTCAGCACACAGTCAACCTGTGGAACTCCTTGCCTGAGGAGGTTGTGAAGGCTAGGATTATAACAGGGTTTAAAAGAGAACTGGATAAATTCATGGAGATTAAGTCCATTAATGGCTATTAGCCAGGATGGTAAGGAATGGTATCCCTAGCCTCTGTTTGTCAGAGGGTCGAGGTGGGGGGCAGGAAAGAGATCACTTGATCATTACCTGTTAGGTTCACTCCCCCTGGGGCACCTGACATTGGCCACTGTTGGTAGACAGGATATTGGGATGGATGGACCTTTGGTCTGAGCCAGTATGGCCATTCTTATGCTCTCTAGTGTAGTGTTCTCCTATTTTGCTGCCATCCAGTAAGTAATTTATGCTGCTTCTTAAAGTAACTAACCTATTTTGTATGCAATGTTCTTTGAATTGGTGAATGGATGAAGTTGCTGTTCAGAAGTCCCAAGCACAAAAGCACTGTGGGTTGATTTCTGCTGTCATAAGCTACCTACGGTGATCTCTTTTAAAAACTCAGCATTTACCAACATTTACTACACAGTGTTAATACCTGAGTTTCCACAGCTTATTCCTACGCTTAAAATTTAAAATACATTGCTAAGTAGATAACTGCTGGCAAATATTGACTTTTTAATGTGAATAACTGCATTTTTATGGACACAATAGAGAAGTGAAGTGGAAGCTGCAATTCTGGCAAATGAGGATGGGCAGGAGGCAGCTGTGGGTGGGCAGGAGGCAGCTGTGGGTGGGCTGCTATTTAAGAGTGGGCTTATTTGCTCATTGACCACTGTTCAATGTGCATGAAAACAGAAAGTGGATTTGTCAAGTCACCCGGGAACAGAGGGGCTCATTGTGGAAGGCAACTTGAAAGCAACAGTCTGAGCAGAAAAGAGCCAGACCTTTTTTGAACTGTGGTCTTCAAAACAGGTTAATATTTGCTACTTAAGTCTGTGCCACCTTTTCATTCTTATTTCTCTTCAAGCTGGTGAAGGGGCTGTTCAATGAGTTAAAGCAGTCAGGTAGGAAGAGGTGAGAAACTCGGAATCCTGGAAGGAAACAGGTAGTTCTGGAGGGAAGGCTGAAGGCACAAGAGAAGCAAGAAGGATTTGCAGGCTGGCATCTTTGAGCTAGGGGTTAGGCTGGTGGAAACAGCAGTGTTAAGGAGCTACCTGCTGGCTCTAGCCAGAGAGCTGAAGCAGGCTGAAAATAGGGAAGGAACAGAGGACCTTATACAAATGAACACATGATCTTCAATATTTCTTAGTGAACTCTGTTTTTATGACTACAAGTTAGTCTAACTATTCACATGAAGTTGCAAAAGTTCTCATTTTCTAAACTCAATGAGCCATTAAGTACATGACATCAATCTTGATGCCAGTTCAGAGTTAGCACAAAAACTTCAGAGTGGTTTCCCCTTTTAAAATAAACAAACAAGCAAACAAACAAACAAAAACCCTTGCCATTCTTGCCTCTGATAAATAGATGAAGTTACTATTGCAATATTTCTTGTCAGAAATACCTTGACTATTGCCAATGCTGATGTAAAATTATTTACCTCTGTAAGGTAATTGGCACATTTTTATTCTCCATTGTAGTAAGTCTGACACAGTTATAAGTTTTCCTTCAGATACTACAGGATGTAGTGGAAGCACCACCTATTAAAGTTGCCTGACACTTCCCATTATAAGACACTGTTTTTGGTTGCTTACAACTGTGCATGACTTTAACCATTTGGAATGAAATATTTCATGGGGTGTGTCTGCCTCAGGCTGACTCTTTTGGAGGTGGGGAGGAGAATTTCATCCAAACCAGTGCAGATATTTCCAAGAAAGAGGTTTGGGGGCAGAGGGGAGTAATAGAAGGTTCTGTTCACGTTAAAAAATTCTGGTGACCTTCTCCCTGAAATGCTTTAGAACCCCCATGCTTTGGTGAAGGGGGTTGAAATTTAGCAGGAGATGGCCTTGGTGTCAGAGATGTGCTTTTTTGCTTTCCCTATGAAAATCTGTCCAGATTTGGATAAGTTATAAGACTCTGGAAAACCACAGTTTCTGCAGGCTCAGTATAAACGTCCTAGTTTCTAGCAGTTTAAAATCTCTGAGCATTCTGTTCTCAGTGTGCATGTGCCATCCCTTCACAGTTTCTACACGTGACTGGATTGTGCATCTGTCATCCCCACAGAACAATTGAACATTCTTCAGCTTGGGGCTGCTACAGGGGCAAAACCAGACTTCCCTTATAATGGCTGTTCCAGGCTAGGAAAGGGCACTGGAACTGAGGGTAAGGAGCCCATCTCTCCTATGCTGTCTCTGACTCACCCCCTGCTGGTGCCCCGACACTGTGGAGGAGGAAGCCATCTGACTCAAATGCAGAGAGGGCAAAAGCTAGACCACAAGGATGGAAAGGAGTAGATTTGGCACAAGAAATCTGGTGAGTTTGGGTCTGCTTCATTCACTACACACTTCAAACTTTGTCCACAAAGGAGGTATACACACGAGGGGTGTATACACATGAGGGGTCTGAATTAAGGTTACACACATGTCATAAATATAAAGGGAAGGGTAAACCCCTTTGAAATCCCTCCTGGCCAGGGGAAAGCTCCTCTCACCTGTAAAGGGTTAAGAAGCTAAAGGTAACCTCGCTGGCACCTGACCAAAATGACCAATGAGGAGACAAGATACTTTCAAAAGCTGGGAGGAGGGAGAGGAACAAAGGGTCTGTCTGTGTGCTGCTCTTGCCAGAGACAGAACAGGAATGGAGTCTTAGAACTTTTAGTAAGTAATCTAGCTAGGTATGTGTTAGATTATGATTCCTTTAAATGGCTGAGAAAAGCATTGTGCTGAATAGAATAACTATTTCTGTCTGTGCATCTTTTTTGTAACTTAAGGTTTTGCCTAGAGGGGTTCTCTATGTTTTTGAATCTAATTACCCTGTAAGATATCTACCATCCTGATTTTACAGGGGGGATTTCTTTATTTCTATTTACTTCTATTTTTTATTAAAAGTCTTCTTGTAAAAACTGAATGCTTTTTCATTGTTCTCAGATCCAAGGGTTTGGGTCTGTGGTCACCTATGCAAATTGGTGAGGCTTTTTACCAAACCTTGTCCAGGAAGTGGGGTGCAAGGTTTTGGGAAGTATTTTGGGGGGACAGACGCGTCCAAACAGCTCTTCCCCAGTAACCAGTATTAGTTTGGTGGTGGTAGCGGCCATTCCAAGGATAACGGGTGTAATATTTTGTACCTTGGGGAAGTTTTGACCTAAGCTGGTAAAGATAAGCTTAGGGGTTTTTTTCATGCAGGTCCCCACATCTGTACCCTAGAGTTCAGAGTGGGGGAGGAACCTTGACATGGTGGCACAGTGGTGGGATTAACCTGAAATCATTTGAGATCCAGTTGAGATTTTTTGAACTAGAAATACAGATTTTAAAAAGGAATTTTTTTTTTCTTTGGAAAGAAAGTCCAGAAAGCAGCTTTGAAACTGAAAGCAGCTTGGTTTCTCTCTGCTTTGTGGCCAAGCAGAGACAAAAGGGGATTATCTTGTGAATTGCAGGTTTTCTTTGCCTGGAGGCAGGGTACTTAACTCCTGCAGGGAAATTCACAGTCTTCCAACCCATTGTTTTTTTTTCTTTTCTTCCTAAAAGTAAATAGGAGGTGTGTGTTCTACCCATTTGCTTTTTCTTTGGGCTGGGTAAGCAGGTTTCCAAGCAGTTGGAGGTTTTTTGCTTTAATTTGGGCCCAGAGCAGAGACAAGGGAATTGTCTTTTTCTGTAGGCTGACAATCACTATCAGAGAATAGGTATTCTATTGCAGCACAGCAAAATTTTACAGCCAAGTTTTGTTTGTTTATTTCTAAACCTCGGGTGTAAAGTTAGTTAAAAACAGAGAGGTTAGAATGACCAAATCCTCAGCTTGGCTACAGCTCGAATTAGCCAAATTTCAGGCTGAGGAAAGACAAAGGGAACATGAAAGACAGATAGAACTCATGCAGCTGAAGAAGGAACAAGAAAGGGAGGCAGCGAGAGAAGCAGAACAACACCAAGCAGCTGCTCACAGGAGAGCTATGGAAGCGAGGGACAAAGAACTGGAGGAGAAGGAAAAAGAGAGGAAGTATGTGGAGGAGATGGAGAAGATAAAGGCTCAGCAGAATATCCCAACCAACCCTAGTAATCCTTCTCCAAGTACCACTTCCCATCCCAGAAAGTTCCCCACCTACAAGGCAGGCGATGATACTGAGGCCTTCCTAGAAAACTTCGAAAGGGCCTGCCTTGGGTACAACATCTCTACTGACCAATACATGGTAGAGCTGAGGCCGCAGCTCAGTGGACCCTTAGCTGAGGTGGCAGCTGAAATGCCTAAAGAACACATGAACAAGTATGAACTGTTTAAATCCAAGGCGAGAGTCAGAATGGGGATAACACCCGAGCAGTCTCGTCGGAGGTTCAGAGCCCTAAGGTGGAAACCAGACATGTCATTTACCCGACATGCCTACCACATTGTGAAACATTGGGATGCCTGGATATCAGGAGCAAGTGTTGAATCTCCAGTAAATTTGCCCTTCCTAATGCAAATGGAACAATTCTTAGAGGGTGTTCCTGAGGAAATAGAAAGATACATCCTAGATGGGAAACCCAAAACTGTAATTGAGGCAGGAGAGATTGGAGCCAGATGGGTGGAGGTGGCAGAGAAGAAGAAAACTGGTCGCAGTTGGAGCGGAGACCAGAAGGGACCACCCCAGACCACACCCTATTACCGGGGGCCGCCCAAAGCCCCACCTACCTCCCAAAGAACCCTCCAGATCCCTTATCGTCCCACCACCCCGTTCTCCAGCAACCCTCCTCGCCCCAGTGACCCGTCAGCTGGACGATGTTTTAAGTGTAACGAGCTGGGGCATGTAAAGGCCAACTGCCCCAAGAACCCCAACAGATTACAGTTCATTGCACCGGAATCACACCAGAGGTCCACAGGCCCAGATACCTCCCAGATACCCTTGGAGCGGAGGGAAACTGTGAGTGTGGGCGGGAAGAAGGTCACCGCGTGGAGGGACACCGGAGCACAAGTGTCAGCTATCCATGCTTCCTTAGTGGACCCCAATTTAATCAACCCAGAGATCCAAGTGACGATTCAACCCTTCAAGTCCAACTCTTTCAATTTGCCTACAGCCAAGTTGCCTGTCCAGTACAAGGGCTGGTCAGGAATGTGGACTTTTGCAGTCTATGATGATTATCCCATCCCCATGCTGTTGGGGGAAGACTTGGCCAATCATGTGAAGCAGGCCAAGAGGGTGGGAATGGTCACCCGCAGCCAGGCTAAACAAGCCGTGAGGCCTAGCTCTGTTCCGGAAACTTCTATCAGGACCCAGTCAGAGGTGATGGACCCAGACCCCAGGCCAATGTCTGCAACAGCAGTAGTGGATCCAGTCCCAGAGACCCAGACGGAACCAGTCCTAGAACCGGAACCAGCTGAACAACCAACACCAGACCCCGTGTCAGCACTGAATCCAGTACTTGCAACCTCAACACCAGAGGGCCCCACCGAACCTGAACTGGCAGCAGCCGATAACCCTACACAAGAGGCTCAGCTGGAGCCTGAATCCCAAAATAGTGCACCAGCGGAGAGCGGTTCACAGTCAACAGAAACAGCTCCATCCCCTATATCGCTTCCAGAGGGACCAAGCCTAGGTCCACAATCCCATGAGGAACTGATGTCTCCAGCATCAAGGGAACAGTTCCAGACCGAACAGGAAGCAGATGGAAGCCTCCAGAGAGCTTGGACGGCGGCACGGAGCAACCCACCGCCTCTCAGCTCTTCTAATCGATCCAGGTTTGTTATAGAAAGAGGACTTTTATACAAGGAAACTCTTTCTGGTGGACACCAGGAAGACTGGCATCCTCAGAGACAGTTGGTAGTTCCAACTAAATACCGGGCCAAGCTCTTGAGCTGAGCCCATGATCACCCTAGTGGCCATGCTGGGGTGAACAGGACCAAAGACCGTTTGGGGGGGTCATTCCACTGGGAGGGAATGGGCAAGGATGTTTCTACCTATGTACAGTCTTGTGAGGTGTGCCAAAGAGTGGGAAAACCCCAAGACCAGGTCAAAGCCCCTCTACAACCCCTCCCCATCATTGAAGTTCCATTTCAGCGAGTAGCTGTGGATATTCTGGGTCCTTTTCCGAAAAAGACACCCAGAGGAAAGCAGTACATACTGACTTTCATGGATTTTGCCACCCGATGGCCGGAAGCAGTAGCTCTGAGCAACACCAGGGCTATAAGTGTGTGCCAGGCACTAGCAGACATTTTTGCCAGGGTAGGTTGGCCCTCCGACATCCTCACAGATGCAGGGACTAATTTCCTGGCAAGAACTATGAAAAACCTTTGGGAAGCTCATGGGGTAAATCACTTGGTTGCCACTCCTTACCACCGTCAAACAAATGGCATGGTGGAGAAGTTTAATGGAACTTTGGGGGCCATGATACGTAAATTTGTAAATGAGCACTCCAATGATTGGGACCTAGTGTTGCAGCAGTTGCTCTTTGCCTACAGAGCTGTACCACATCCCAGTTTAGGGTTTTCCCCATTTGAACTTGTATATGGCTGTGAGGTTAAGGGGCCATTGCAGTTGGTGAAGCAGCAATGGGCGGGATTTACACCTTCTCCAGGAACTAACATTCTGGACTTTGTAACCAACCTACAAAACAGCCTCCGAACCTCTTTAGCCCTTGCTAGAGAAAACTTACAGGATGCTCAAAAAGAGCAAAAAGCCTGGTATGATAAACATGCCAGAGAGCGTTCCTTCAAAGTAGGAGACCAGGTCATGGTCTTAAGGGCGCTCCAGGCCCATAAAATGGAAGCATCGTGGGAAGGGCCATTCACGGTCCAGGAGCGCCTGGGAGCTGTTAATTATCTCATAGCATTCCCCACCTCCAACCGGAAGCCTAAGGTGTACCATATTAATTCTCTAGAGCCCTTTTATTCCAGAGAATTAAAGGTTTGTCAGTTTACAGCCCAGGGAGGAGACAACGCTGAGTGGCCTGAAGGTGTTTACTACGAAGGGAAATGTGCTGGTGGTGTGGAAGAGGTGAACCTCTCCATGACCCTTGGGCGTATGCAGCGACAGCAGATCCAGGAGCTGTGCACTAGCTACGCGCCAACGTTCTCAGCCACCCCAGGACTGACTGAACGGGCATACCACTCCATTGACACAGGTAATGCTCACCCAATTAGGGTCCAACCTTACCGGGTGTCTCCTCAAGCTAAAACTGCTATAGAACGGGAGATCCAGGATATGTTACAGATGGGGGTAATCCGCCCCTCTGAAAGTGCATGGGCATCTCCAGTGGTTCTAGTTCCCAAACCAGATGGGGAAATACGTTTTTGCGTGGACTACCGTAAGCTAAATGCTGTAACTCGCCCAGACAACTATCCAATGCCACGCACAGATGAACTATTAGAGAAACTGGGACGGGCCCAGTTCATCTCTACCTTGGACTTAACCAAGGGGTACTGGCAGGTACCGCTAGATGAATCTGCCAAGGAAAGGTCAGCCTTCATCACACATCTCGGGCTGTATGAATTTAATGTACTCCCTTTCGGGCTGCGAAATGCACCCGCCACTTTCCAAAGACTTGTAGATGGTCTCCTAGCGGGATTAGGAGAATATGCAGTCGCCTACCTTGACGACGTGGCCATATTTTTGGATTCCTGGGCAGACCACCTGGAACATCTACAAAAAGTCCTTGAGCGCATAAGGGAGGCAGGACTAACTGTTAAGGCTAAGAAGTGTCAAATAGGCCTAAACAGAGTGACTTACCTTGGACACCAGGTGGGTCAAGGAACTATCAGCCCCCTACAGGCCAAAGTGGATGCTATCCAAAAGTGGCCTGTCCCAAAGTCAAAGAAACAGGTTCAATCCTTCTTAGGCTTGGCCGGTTATTACAGACGATTTGTACCGCACTACAGCCAAATCGCTGCCCCACTGACAGACCTAACCAAAAAGAAACAGCCAAATGCTGTTCAGTGGACCGGAAAGTGTCAGAAGGCCTTTAACAAGCTTAAAGCGACACTCATGTCTGACCCTGTACTAAGGGCCCCAGACTTTGACAAACCGTTCCTAGTAACCACAGATGCATCCGAGCGTGGTGTGGGAGCAGTTTTAATGCAGAAAGGACCTGATCAAGAATTCCACCCTGTAGTGTTTCTCAGCAAAAAACTGTCTGAGAGGGAAAGCAACTGGTCAGTCACTGAAAAAGAATGTTACGCCATTGTCTACGCTCTGGAAAAGCTACGCCCATATGTTTGGGGACGGCGTTTCCACCTGCAAACCGACCATGCTGCACTAAAGTGGCTTCACACCGTCAAAGAAACTAACAAAAAACTTCTTCGGTGGAGTTTAGCTCTCCAAGATTTTGATTTCGACATCCAACACATCTCAGGAGCTTCTAACAAAGTGGCTGATGCACTCTCCCGTGAAAGTTTCCCAGAATCAACTGGTTAAAATCGTCCTTGAGATGTGGAAAATATTGTTAGTCTTTATGTACTTGGTAGTATATTTAGAGATGCATGTGTCTTATTAACTCTGTTTTCCTAGAGCTCCAGGAAGAAATCCCAGCCAGTGTTTCACCCTAGCTGAGATTTGGGGGGCGTGTCATAAATATAAAGGGAAGGGTAAACCCCTTTGAAATCCCTCCTGGCCAGGGGAAAGCTCCTCTCACCTGTAAAGGGTTAAGAAGCTAAAGGTAACCTCGCTGGCACCTGACCAAAATGACCAATGAGGAGACAAGATACTTTCAAAAGCTGGGAGGAGGGAGAGGAACAAAGGGTCTGTCTGTGTGCTGCTCTTGCCAGAGACAGAACAGGAATGGAGTCTTAGAACTTTTAGTAAGTAATCTAGCTAGGTATGTGTTAGATTATGATTCCTTTAAATGGCTGAGAAAAGCATTGTGCTGAATAGAATAACTATTTCTGTCTGTGCATCTTTTTTGTAACTTAAGGTTTTGCCTAGAGGGGTTCTCTATGTTTTTGAATCTAATTACCCTGTAAGATATCTACCATCCTGATTTTACAGGGGGGATTTCTTTATTTCTATTTACTTCTATTTTTTATTAAAAGTCTTCTTGTAAAAACTGAATGCTTTTTCATTGTTCTCAGATCCAAGGGTTTGGGTCTGTGGTCACCTATGCAAATTGGTGAGGCTTTTTACCAAACCTTGTCCAGGAAGTGGGGTGCAAGGTTTTGGGAAGTATTTTGGGGGGAAAGACGCGTCCAAACAGCTCTTCCCCAGTAACCAGTATTAGTTTGGTGGTGGTAGCGGCCATTCCAAGGATAACGGGTGTAATATTTTGTACCTTGGGGAAGTTTTGACCTAAGCTGGTAAAGATAAGCTTAGGGGTTTTTTTCATGCAGGTCCCCACATCTGTAACCTAGAGTTCAGAGTGGGGGAGGAACCTTGACAACACATAACCTTCATTCTGCCATTTCTTAACTTTTAAGTGGTTGACTTTGTGACTTTAATAACATTCTTTTACCAGAGTGTTTTTGTGTGTGTAATATTTATAGAGCCCTGTTCATAAAAGGCTTAACCCCCACTGAGCACAAAATACCATATTTAAAATATGCTTATTAGGAAGAAAATAGATATGGGGTGAAATCTTGGCTCCATCAAAATCAATAGGAATTCTGCCCTTGACTTCAGTGGAGCAGAATTTCATCTGTTATAACGATGGTTGTTCAGAAGGAATTCTTCATTGCAAGACTACCGAAGACTAGATCTTTATCTACTTGGAAAGCCAGATTTTCAAAGGTGCTCAGCTCCTGTGAGAACAATAGGAGCTGCTGGGTGCTGAATGCTTTTGAAAATTCCATCAATAATGTTTATGATGGTAGAAGATCCACACAAAAGAGATTACTGTTTTTCTTAATATCATATTGTCCTCGGGTGTTTTACAGTGCATCTTGATCTTGCTGGGAGAGAAATTAGTAACAGACTCAGATTGTACCATCCTCATCCATTTTAATTTGGTATATGTACACAAGTACATATATATGTAATATATACAGCTAAGTCTCCTGAAAGAATGGTAGCACTCCTGCTCTCCAAGCTCTCACTAACAATGTTGTACACTCTCAAATCTGCACAATAACATTGAAAATTGTTTAAAAAGAAATTAACATGATGCTGTAACTTGTGTAAAAAAATAACATAAAAATAAAAATCTGTTTGGTAATCCTCCCTGCATCTTGATTGATATCACCTCTCTCTGTCATAACCTATCTAACCTAGTTTCTAAACTTCTCAGGGTGGGGACTGTGTCATTCTTTTTGGTGCTAATATATACAAATATTGAATAATACTCTTTTAATAAGTGATTTGGAATATTATAGTCTCTTCCTTTTTGGTATCCTAAGTGAAATGATATTGGTGGACTTGGTCTATGTTCTAATTCAGAGATATCCAAAGAACAACAACAACAAAATTACGCTGGTAAATCGTTGGTGGAATCTCAGCAGAGAGGCTAGTGGTTGAATATACATAGGATGAGACTATCCCTTTAAACCAACCTGTAGTCACTCTAGGTCAGGATTGAGAGACAGTGGCAGGGCAGTATGGAGGAAGTTTGTACAGCTGCTCATTAGGTACAGTTCTGTACATCATTGGCCACTTTTGGAAGACAGGATATGGGGCTAGATGGACTGTTGGTCTGACCCACTACGGCCATTCTTATGTTACATTAGGTCAGGGATCAGCAACCTTTGGCCCGCGGCTCACTAGGGTAAGCACCTGGAGGGCCAGGCTCGTTTGTTTACCTGCTGCATCCACAGTTTCAGCCGATCGCAGCTCCCAGGCCAGGTTCACCGCTACAGGCCAAGGGGGCTGTGGGAAGTGGCAGCCCGCACATCCCTCAACCCACGCTGCTTCCCGCAGCCCCCATTGGCCTGGAGCGGCAAACCACGGCCAGTGGGAACTGCAATTGGCTGAACCTGCGGACGCAGCAGGTAAACAAACCAGCCCGGCCCTCCAGAGGGCTTACCAAGGTGAGCTGCATGCCAAAGGTTGCCAGTCCCTGCATTGGATGGATAAATAAAGAATTTCACTCACTAGGCTTATCAGTCAAGCAGTTTTCATGAGCACTGAAGTTGCATAAAAAGTTTTACAAAGAAAATAAAAAGAACGTTTCTGAAAAATATCATGGCACTAAAAGACTGCAGAGCGATAACCAGTATAAACTGAAAAGTGTAAATATTCACAAGAGGATCATCATCTATAATACCATTCAACTTTATGTATCAACTAATAGACTCTTGTTCTCCTGACTGAAACTAATGAAATAACTAAATAAATTAAATATTGTTAGATACTATAGTATTTTGTAATTGTATTTTGTTTTGTATTAAGGTGATTCATACAATTTCTCATAAAATGGTACATTTAAATCCTTCAATAAAACTCCTTTCAGTAAAGTGGTCTTTGGAACTTTGGCCACCTACTGCAGAAAGATAAAATAGTGGTTTGATGTTTTGCCATCCTAGCTCTCCATGCCTAGCATACAAGGAGACTTATACTCAGTCAGCTTTCCCCTTTCAATCCGCGCTGCCCTATTACACATCAATATTACATTTATTATTATGAAACTGCCAAGGATAGATGTAACAAATGAATTTTGCTCTCAGTGTATGTTTCTTGCTTATCACCCATTTTATATCATAATTTGTGTGGCAAGCGATTTCTGCATCATTACACTTGAATTGTGACACGTATTTTAATGTGTTTCTGTTTAGTTTTCCCTTTTGTGCATGTATATGTGTGTGCATAGATGTATTTAAGCTAATCTTTATTTTGATAAGACTTAATGCTAACAACAGCTGTCTCATGACAGTTCTCTGTGCAGTTGGAGTGAACGTGGACTGCAGCATTTGCTTATTCTTCACTAACTTTTGCATGTACTCACATTAACAGGGCCAGAGTGAAATGGCTTAGAGATTAATTTATTAAATTGGTTTGCATGTTTTAATTGTTGCTTGTTATGATAATCACTTGGACCAAAACATGTATACTGTAACTAGAAGTGTGGGATGATGATTTCAATATGAGGCTTACTCTCCTTATGTTGTGTTATGAAGGCATTGATAATGACTTCATGGCTACATTTGCATTCCACTTTTCTGAGACTAGGGTTTTGTCACTGTTAGCTGACACAAAGCTGACTATACTAACAATTGAACTGTGGTTTGGACATCATCTGACTCAGCTGTTCATAATCATGTTGAGAAGTAATTCTTCCATTCTAATCAGCACTGATAAGGCCTCAGCTGGAGTACTGTGTCCAATTCTGGGCACCTCACTTTGGGGAAAGATGTGGACAAACATGATAACATCTAGAGGAGAGCAACAAAAATTATTAAAAGTCTAGAAACATGATGTATGACAAAAGATTGAAAAAAATTGGTTTGTTTAGTCTGGAGAAGAGAAGACTGAGGGGGAACATAACAGGTTGTTATAAAGAGGAAGGTGATGAATTGTTCTCTGTATCCTCTGAGGACAATACAAGAAGTAATGGCTTAATTTGAAGCAAGGGAGATTAATGTTAGATAATAGGAAACATTTTCTAACTGTAAGGGTAGTTAAGCACTGCAACAAATTACCTAGAGATTCTACAACCTACCTATTTTAGGACGTTTTCAAGAACTGGTTAGACAAATACATGTCAGATATGGTCTAGATAATACTCAGTCCTGTCTCAGTGCAGAGGACTGGACTAGATGGCCTATTGAGGTCCTTTCCAGTCCTACATTTCTATGTTCAAACACAATAAATTCTGTTAGATAGCCCCATAAAAATAAAACTTCACATTTGCTAAACCAAGAATCCTCAGAGACATTTCAATAACCTGTTCTCTGCATGAAAATTCAAGAGACAGTGTGTTTTTAGTGGTAAACCAAGATGATTGGAATAAGAATTCCTAGGGCGTTTCCAAGGTCTGTCATTGCCTCACTGTGTGACTTGGGAAAAAACAACTGCATTTCTCTCTGCATGCTCAGTGACAAAGAGAACATAATTCTTACTCATGTCACAAGAATATTGTGAAGTATATATAGCTTACTTTTGTAAAGCACTTTGGAATTCTCAGTTGAAAGTATATGTAAGCATAATTATAAATTTGGGGATGTTGATGTTTTTTCCAAAATTCCTGCAGATTTCTACTATCTCACCTTTTGAGTTTCTATCCTCCTAATAACTAGTTCATTTGCCCAATATGATTTTCAGAAAGAAGCAGCATGTAAGAAACAGTTAATCTTGTATACATCCAGGCTTTGCAGAAAAAAAAATGCTAAATCAAAATATTTATTAAAATACGTTTTAGCTTCTCACTTCATTCACACAAACAGGTACAAACCATTAGGGCAGATGTGTCATGTCAGGACTAGATATTATATAGGGAGGTAATAAATACTAAAAAAATGAAAAATTAATTTAATCTCTTCCCATAGATTATTTGAAGATTAGAGAATTTCTGGTGTCATCATTATGTATATTACAGTAGCATCTAGGGGACCCTAGTGAGTTCAGGGCCCTATTGTTCTAGGCACATATTAAGTCACAGTCCTTAAGAGTTTACAATCTAAAATTAAATAAATTGTATAGAAGAGACAAATGGAGAGAGGTGGCACTCTAAATTAGTGTAATAACTTTTCATTTCTGGATTATAATTTGGATTTCTGTCTCAGATATACTCATTCTACAAACAGTTACACATGTCCCTGAACCCCTTTGAAGCATTCCCCTGCAGCTTCAATAATCATGATATACCCACAGAAATACCAGGTCTGCTGTTCTCCAGGGAACAGTGCATACAACAGCTTGAATGATTCAACTCAGGATCAGCTTCTTGTATAACACTACATCACTGATATATAGTTACAGTGAAAACAACAATAAGATCAAAAATTCAAGGGACAGTGAGTAAAGATAATGGAAACAAGAGTTACATAAAATCAAACTCATAATACAATTTCTAGAGACTACACTTAAGAGCTTAACATCCTGAATAAAGAATTATTTCTCACCCCAAATGTCCTTTGCAGCACTTCAATCATGGCTTTTTGTGATCCTGTTTTCATGCATGTAATCCACTGTCTGGTTATTTCTTAATCCTTACCTTCCCCTTACCTTCTCCTTATATTCCCCAACATTCACTGTTTCTACCTCCAAAGGCAGGATGAAACCTCCTCCCTGTAGTTCATTCTCTAGTGTGTTCACTCCTTGTTGGTTTTGCATCTCCTCTCCCATTGACTTCTTTTGAAATGGAGTTTATTTTGTTTTGGTTTACAATACTTAATTTAGACGTGGCCCAAGAAGGAGAGGTGAATGAACATCCTTTCTTGGGCAGAAACCTGTTTGTCAACTCTACTTTGAACAAGACTTTAGGAACATATTTTTAGCATACATGCGTAACACCTTAGTATCTGTACATACATTTTCCAATAACATTAATGACTTATGTGACCCTGACTTTCATGTAAGACATCACATGAAATTCTTTGGTGAACCAGAATGTACCTACAAGATTCAGGATATACTTCTAACCTTCTTACTAGCCAGCATTGAGGGGTTTCTGGGTCATACCTCCCCTCTTACAATAGGGGTAAGTCCCTGGCTGATCTATAGTCATTGGGTCATCACCCTCTTGCCTGGAGAATCCATCTGCCACTGTGTCTTCTTTTTCTTTAACATCTTCCTGCTTTGGAGAGTGATGCTGAAATGTAGCAGTTTGAAAATGGCACCTTTTGGTTTGAGGTAGCCACACCAATGGAGAATGGTCTGTCTAGGCCCTACATTTTTTTGCAAAATAGATAGGGAATTAGCTGCTTGATTGCCCACACCATAGCATACCTTTTCTATTTTGCAATAATAGAATAGTTCTGTTCTGTGGGTGTCAGTTTCTTATTTAAGAAAGTTGTATCACTTATAACTGACTTCCCTTTTATAGCATAACTTCCTTTAATCACAACATAAGGTTCTATTAAGTTCCCTATTTTGCATTTATGTATCTGGCACATTATATAGTATCGTAATGTTTGATATCATTTTTTTAATATATTCATTCATTCACAGCAAAGAGGAAAAGGAAATCTCTTTAGTTATACCAGCATTACACTCTTGCCAAAGGCTGCAGCAACATTGAATTTTCCTCAGACAGTCTGAAGAAATCTTGTCATTAGACCTTGAGGGTTATGTGGTTGTTATTTTCTCAGTCCTCTGTCCTAGCTTTTCTAAGCAGCCTTGATGCCTGAGTAACTCTTAAATAGAATAACTCATAATTTGGGGTCCTTAGTTACTACAAGGGCTATCTATATGAGTAAAGCTTAAGTGTGTGTGCGACTGAAGGATCAGGGGAAAACATTGGGATGAATGACAACCGCTGTTGAGAACTGGAATTAACATGTTTATTTCAGGTCAGGATTCTGCATTACTTTCATGAATACTATGTTAATAAAATATTAAGGAAAAAACAAGACAGAAGTAGATCCATGTGTGGTTATAATATACAGTGTTGATTCCGCCCAGTACTTTGCTTTCAGAAATGATCACTTGTTTCTAAGGGATTAAAGGCAGTTTTTCTTTGCATTACAATGATTAAAGATGGGAATAGAGCTACAATCGACCTTGCTGGGTCAAATTTGGGGTAGTGCGAACCCAACTGGCATTGCTTGCTATGGGAAAGGAGGACGCTTCAGTTTGAAAACATTCCCACATGTTATGAAGGCATTAGAAGCCAAACCCACATACCCTTTGGCTTACCATGGCTGCCTGGAAACCAAATGCTGTTGCCCAGCCGTGTGTGATGTGTTACCATACCGGCAGGTGCTCAATATAAAAGGCAAAATGCGACCTTGTACCTAAAGCACATGTGCTGTCTGCTGTGAATTGCTTGATTCACTCTGAAAGAGTCTCCCTTTTGTTCTCAGAAATGTATCATATTAAATTTTACTCTCCCTTTTTATCCCCCTGCAGGTGCAAATGTTTCTATGCTCCCCCTATCATCTCCATCCCTGTGGTTATCGCAGACTAGAAGGCGAAAAAAATGCACTTGCAATGACATGTTTTCTGAGCTCATGTAGTCCCCCCACACTGAGAGGGCACAGCTGAATGCATGGAGGCATTCAGTGGCAGAGTCCAGGAAAGCATCAAGTGAGCGCCACGAGAAGAGGCAGGATGCAATACTGAGGCTAATGGGGGACAAACAGACATTCTCAGGTGTCTGGTGGAGATGCAGGAAAGACAACAAGAGCACAGACCACCACTGCATCCACTGTACAACCACCTGCCCTCCACCCCAAGTTCTATATCCTCCTCACCCAGAAGCCCAAGAATGAGGGGATGGGGGGAGGCTCCGGGCACCCGGGCACTCCACTCCAGAGGATGGCCCAAGCAACAGAAGGCTGTCATTCAAACAGTTTTGATTTGTAGTGTGGCTACAATAAGCAATGTGCCCTTGTCCTTCCCTCCTCCCGTCCTCCCCCATCCCACCCTACCCCACCCGGGCTACCTTATCAGTTATCTCCCTTTTTTTTTTAATTAACAAAGAAAGAATGTGTGGTTTCAAAATAATAGTGACTTTATTTCCTTTGCCAGCTGTGATAGAAGGGGAGGGGAGGGTGGTTGGCTTACACGGAATTAAAATCAACAAAGGGGGCAGGTTTGCATCAAGGAGAAACACACACAAAGGTCACAACGTAGCCTGGCTAGTCATGAAACTGGTTTTCAAAGCCTCTCTGATGTGCAACACACCTACTGTGATCTTCTAATCACCCTGGTGTCTGGCCTTTCAAAATTGGCAGCCTGGTGATTTGCCTCAACCTCCCACCCAGCCATAAACATCTCCCCCTTACTCTCACAGATATTATGGAGCCACAGCAAGCAGTAAGAACAATGGGAATATTGGTTATTCTGAGGTCTAACCTAGTCATCAAACAGCACCAGTGAGCTTTTAAACGCCCAAAGGCACATTCTACCACCCTTCTGCACTTGCTCAGCCTATAGTTGAACTATTCCTTACTACTGTCCAGGCTGTCTGTATATGGCTTCATGAGCCATGGGAACAAGGGGTAGGCTGGGTATCTAAAGATAACTATTGGCATTTCAACATCCCCAACAGTAATTTTCTTGTCTGGGAAGTAAGTCCCTTCTTGCAGCTGCTCAAACAGCACAGAGTTTCTGAAGACGTGAGCGTCATGCACCTTTCCCTGCCATCCCATATTGATGTTGGTGAAATGTCCCTTGTGATCCACCAGTGTTTGCAGCACCATTGAGAAGTACCCCTTGCGGTTTATGTGCTGGTTGTCAAGGTGGTCCAGTGCCAAGATAGGGATATGTGTTCTGTCTATTGCCCCATCACAGTTAAGGAAACCCATTGCAGCAAAGCCATCCAATATGACCTGCATGTTTGCCAGAGTCACTGCACTTGATTGCATAAGGTCAGTGATTGCATTGGCTACTTGAATCACAGCAGTCCCCACAGCAGATTTGCCCACTCCAAATTGATTCCTGACTGACCGGTAGCAGTCAGGTGTTGCAAGCTTCCACAGGGCTATCACCACTCACTTCTCAACTGTCAGGGCAGCTCTCATCTTAGTATTCCTGCACTTCAGGGTGGAGGAAAGCAACTCCTTTTTTCACTAGGAGGGTGGTGAAACACTGGAATGTGTTGCCTAGGGAGGTGGTGGAATCTTCTTCCTTAGAAGTTTTTAAGGTCAGGCTTGACAAAGCCCTGGCTGGGATGATTTAATTCGGGATGGGTCCTGCTTTTGAGCAGGGGGTTGGACTAGATGACCTCCCGAGGTCCCTTCCAACCCTGATATTCTATGATTCTGTGATTCTATGACCTCACAGAGTTCCAGGAAAGTGGCCTTAAACATGCAGAAGTTTTGCAGCCACTGGGAATTATCCCATACTTGCAAGACCATGCAGTCCCACCAGTCTGAGCTTGTTTGCCAGGCCCATAATCGGCATTCCACTGTATCAACCAGCCCCACTGCCGCCATGATGTCCCAATTGCCACAGCCCATGCTTTCAGGAATGTCTGTGTCCATGTCCTCCTCAGGGTCATCTTCGTTCTGCCGTCTCTTAGCCAGGTTCTTCACATACTGCAGTATAATGCGTGAGGTGTTTACAATGCTCACAACAGCAGCGGTGAGCTGAGCGGGCTCCATGCTGCCATGCTATGGCATCTGCATGGGTAACCCAGGAAAAAAGATGCGAAATGATTGTCTGCAGTTGCTTTCATGGAAGGAGGGAGGAAGGGAGGGAGGGAGGGAGGGGAGACTGACAACATGTACCCAAAACAACCTGCAACAATGTTTTTGCCCCATCAGGCATTGGGAGCTTAACCCAGAATTCCAATGGGCAGCAGAGACTGCAGGAACTGTGGGATAGCATCCCACAGTGCACCTCTCTGTGAATCGATGCTAGCCACGGTAGTGAGGATGCACTCTGCTGACTTAATGCACTTTGTGGGGACATACACAATTGACTGTATAAAATTGATTTCTAAAAATTGACTTCTATAAAATCAACCTAATTTCATAGTGTAGACAAGCTAGTGTTTCCTGGTTTCAGATAGGTAGAAATTTCTTATGAGAATCCTTTCAGATCACAAAAAATATATATTTGTGTTTCTGTTTCAACAGAAGGAAGGGAATGCAGAGGTAGGTGAAAGATTCCAGAACTTTTTGAAAGATTTGGAATAACTGGGCAAATATCTATTTTAAACTTCTATGCCTCAGAGCTTAATGTTAACAAAGATTGAAGCAAACACATCACCTAAAAATAACAATAATGTGACCCTCTTTCTTTCTAATTAGAACTAGTTTGTTCATTTCATAAGTTTAGGGCAGCGGTTCTCAAACTTTTTGTACTGGTGACCCCTTTCAGACAGCAAGCCTCTGTGTGGAAACCCTCTTATAAATTAAAACCCCCATTTTTTTTATATTTAACACTATTTTAAATGCTAAATTTATAACACTATTGTTTTAAGATGAAGTTATCTTTTCTCGCCACTTTTAAATGGAGACTAAAACACATTTTCATTGAGTTATTGTTAAGCAGATTTTTTTTAATAGTTACTGTTTAATGGGGGAGGGAGCATGAAGAAACATTTCAATGGCACTCTTCACAGCAGACTTAGTGCCCGTTGCAACCTTTCCTTCTGTGCTGCTGCTGGTGGCAGTGCTGTCTTCAGAGATAGGCAGCTGGAGGGTAGCGGCTCCTGGCCAGGTCCCAGCTCTGAAAGCTTTGTCACTGCCAGCTGCAGTGCAGAACTGCAGAAATAATGGTGGCAATGCCATACCGTGCCACCCTTACTTCTATATAACATTTGACCTTTGTGGTGGACTTTGGGCTGGAAGAGTGGCTACAGGGGGGCTAAGGCAAATTTTGGGGTGGCTATAGCCCCTGCAAGCTCCAACCCCCCGCCCCAGCACAGCCCCTGGCTGTATCTGACTGTTCAAATATAAATTGCATTTTTGTTTGCCAATCTCAGTGTTCTGATGGATCTTCGGTTTAATGCACCTCTTCAACTGCTGAACAATCAAACCCGTTAATATTGTCTCTGTCCTACCTTCTTAGTCTCAAGACAACAAATGTGCTCATACAATATACAATCTGAAGACTACATTTTCCTTAAAGTAGTGAAATTACAAGTATATATTTTGTTGAGGAACAGCAATTGCTGCGCTATACATTTACAATCCTTTTGAAGTAAATGCAATACACTGTGACGGAAAGGTGGGTGCAATTTTCTAAAATGCTAGATTTAAATTATAAGTTTTATAGCAGTTGCTCTCTGTTTTGAACATGTACTCTCAACCCTCAGTTTGAGAATCTCTGGTATAGGGTAGCCTATATAAACTTTTAACTTCTTACCTTCTTGTCCACTAAGCATCCTGTGTCCTCATTCAAATCCTTCCTAAAAAGCAGGACTCCATGAATTCAGTGATTCTGTTGCACCACAACAAAATGCAACAAAATGCACTCTTTGCTGAATAATTGTGCTGCAGAGTCCACTGCTTTTACATTTTTTAAAAATTGTTTCTAGCCTTCATGTTTGTGAAAGAAACTTTCCCAATGTGAATGGAGTGTAAACCAATGTGTGGTGTCTTTCTGGTTCTATGCACAGCCTGAAACAATAACTCCCAGGGAGGTGAGTTCTGCAGTTTCTCTTTGGAGTCTGTTTTTGAAGTTTTTTTTATTGAAGAATTGCCACTTTTAAGTCTGTTGTTGAGTGTCCAGGGAGACTGAAGTGTTCTCCTACTGTTTTCTGAATGTTATAAAGCTTTATGTCAGATTTGTGTCCATTTATTCGTTTACGTAGAGACTGCCCGGTTTGGCCAATGTTATCATATTGGTAGATGTGCAGGTGAACGAGCCCCTGATGGTGTGGCTGATGTAATCTGACATCAAGAATTATAACATTCAAAAAACAGTAGGAGAACACTTCAATCTCCCTGGACACTCAATAACAGACTTAAAAGTGGCAATTCTTCAATAAAAAAAACTTCTAAAACAGTCTCCAAAGAGAAACGGCAGATCTGGAATTAATTTGCAAACTAGACACTGTCAAATTAGGCCTGAATAAAGACTGGGAGTGGATGAGTCACTACAAAAACTAATTTCCTGCTGCTGATATTAACACATTCTTGTCAACTGTTTGAATTGGGCTACCTTGATTACATTGGCCTCATTAGCACTACAAAAGTCATTTACATCCCTTGTCAACTGTTGAGAATAGCTCATTTCCACCTTAATTGAACTGGCTTCTTAGCACTCACCCCAACTTGGTAAGGCAACTCCCATCTTTTCATATGCTGTGTATTTATACCTCCCTACTGAATTTTCCATTCCATGCATCTGATGAAGTGGGTTTTAGCCCACAAAAAACTTATGCCCAAATAAATTTGTTAGTCTCTAAGGTGCCACAAAGACTCCTTGTTGTTTTTATTTTGGCTATATTGATATTAAAATAATTAGAGATTTATGTTGTCATAATGTTTCAAAACTTCTTGCCCAGTTAACCATGAAATATTAAATATTCTACAAACTTTCCTCAAAGATTTGGAATTTAATCAGGTAGAATGTTACATCTGTACTTGTTTACAAATCAACTGTTTCATATATTAATATTCCAAATATGATATTTCCTTTTTAAAATAAATGCATGAGGGTTCAAGTTTATTAGCAATTAAGTCTTAAAAAAAAAACACTGTCCTGAAGACTTTGCTCAAGAGAGAGATTTTGGGAAGAAATCCATTGTCATGGCACAAAATTGCTCAAATACTTTTCAGTACAGAGTTGTTAATTTGTTTGCCTCTTGAATCACAACAAGGATGACCTTTTAGAATTCTGTGGTTGGTCATGCCGGAGGGGAAAATAATAGATAAAAACTTCAAATTCTTTGGAATGAAGCTGGGGTACTTGATGAAACACATGATTTAAAACCTGTAAATAAGAACAAAGTATATTGTATATCACACAACCTTTCAATACATCTACAAAGTCATAGTGGAGTTCCTCTAAAAGAGTCCCTGCGGCACAAGGAAAAATGTTCAAAACTATTTTCTTCAAACTATTTCTACTCTTGTAACATAATGATCCCCACAATGCTCTTTGGGATATCACAAACAGGATCACTTTATTTAAACAACTAGGGTTCTCAGTGTTCCATAATCTGCCCCTCTGGGTATTCTCTGAGTTATGGTGTGTTTACAAACATTAAAAATGTACAATACACTTACAGAAGTAATTAGAACTCCTGTTTCAGCAGATGAATAGGAGAAGATGCAAAGTTCTGACTTTAATTCCAATGCAGATCCAACTCCACTGTCATTGACCAACTGAGACCTACATGATAATACTAGGAAGTCTGCAGGGGTTCCTTGTATAATGTCTGTCTTCCTCCTCTCTTCTCCCCCATCCCCACCCTTTTCACTTCTCTAATAAATGGAAAATGTCCTTTTGGTGTCTTGAGTGGCTTTCCATTAACCCACTGGATAACAACAGGCCTAAGTACACATTCACCCATATGGTCACTCTCTCCTTCTATCATAAGTTAAAAGGAGCTACAAGTGGGAGCAATGCCTTTCTCGCTAACAGTTGGCAGTGCTTAAGAAATCAGTCACTATGAGTCTGACCCTGAAGTTGATGGGAGCCTTCCCGTTTACTTCAACAGATTTGATCTGGGCTTCTGATGGAAGAAAAGTGAAAAAGAGGCAATGGCTCTTTTTCCAATGTCCAAGGATATAGCATCCAGCTGAACAATAGTGGCTCATCCAAGAATGAAGTGAGTTCTGGTTATGTCTGGAGTGCTTCATCCTCACGTAAAAGGCTTCTCACTATTTAGGAATGTCACATGTTCATGAGACACAACACCAGGAAACAATTTTGATCAAATTATTCTTTGCAAAGAACAATCATTCTGAATTTAGCATTTTATACTGTACATGAACTGGTCCCAGTTTCTCAGAGTGTATTTGTTAAGTGTAAGTATTGACTGAATAGCTTATGCAAACAGATTTCAACCTAGGGGTTGTTCATGAACTCTGTATTTGATCACTTCTGCCATTCATATTTCTTGTGTGAGCGTGTAAGTCTCATGGTCTTGTTTTCACTCCCTGACTAAAAAATTTTAAACACAGGACTAGCAAATAGTACACCTGGCAATACAGTGTTTAAGATGGATAATTATTTGTGCTACTAGCTGAGAGGCACAAATATTTTCACAACTACCTAGCAGCTATCTGAACACTCTCAGAAAACTGCAACTCAGCAAATTACAGCAAACCAAACTCTCTGCTGTTATTCATCCAGCTCTTTTGTTTTTCACCATTGCAAGTTGAGACATGAGTAGCTCATAGTCTAATATGTCCATTCGCTTCACTTTTCCCCCTGAAATACAGCAAGACCAGCAATCTATCCAGCAGTACCCGTGGGGCTGGAGTGACAATAAAACATGAAATCTCTAGAAGAATATAAATATGAAGTATAGGGATGTATGGTGGTATGTCAGATACCATACTGTGGTAATGGTTGGAAAAAGATGACTTTTTTAATGGAGATCACTGCATCTGATAATGTTGTAGCACAGAAGTTCCCAAACTAGTCCACTATGTTGGTTTTCAGAGCACCTGTTGGTAAGAGGGAAGAGCATCTTTGCCAGCAGGCTGGCTAACCTAGTGAGGAGGGCTTTAAACTAGGTTCACCGGGGGAAGGAGACCAAAGCCCTGAGGTAAGTGGGAAAGCGGGATACCGGGAGGAAGCACAGGCAGGAATGTCTGTGAGGGGAGGGCTCCTGCCTCATACTGGGAATGAGGGGCGATCAACAGGTTATCTCAAGTGCTTATATACAAATGCACAAAGCCTTGGAAACAAGCAGGGAGAACTGGAGGTCCTGGTGAAGTCAAGAAACTATGACGTGATTGGAATAACAGAGACTTGGTGGGATAACTCACATGACTGGAGTACTGTCATGGATGGTTATAAACTGTTCAGGAAGGACAGGCAGGGCAGAAAAGGTGGGGGAGTAGCACTGTATGTAAGGGAGCAGTATGACTGCTCAGAGCTCCGGTACGAAACTGCAGAAAAACCTGAGTGTCTCTGGATTAGAAGTGTGTGCAACAAGAGTGATGTAGTGGTGGCAGTCTGCTATAGACCACCGGACCAGGGGGATGAGGTAGATGAGGCTTTCTTCCGGCAGCTCACGGAAGCTACTAGATCGCATGCCCTGATTCTCATGGGTGACTTTAACTTTCCTGATATCTGCTGGGAGAGCAATACAGCGGTGCATAGACAATCCAGGAAGTTTTTGGAAAGCGTAGGGGACAATTTCCTGGCGCAAGTGCTAGAGGAGCCAACTAGGGGGGGCGCTTTTCTTGACCTGCTGCTCACAAACCGGGTAGAATTAGTGGGGGAAGCAAAAGTGGATGGGAATCTGGGAGGCAGTGACCATGAGTTGGTTGAGTTCAGGATCCTGACGCAGGGAAGAAAGGTAAGCAGCAGGATATGGACCCTGGACTTCAGGAAAGCAGACTTCGACTCCCTCAGGGAACAGATGGCCAGGATCCCCTGGGGGACTAACTTGAAGGGGAAAGGAGTCCAGGAGTGCTGGCTGTATTTCAAGGAATCCCTGTTGAGGTTACAGGGACAAACCATCCCGATGAGTCGAAAGAATAGTAAATATGGCAGGCGACCAGCTTGGCTTAATGGTGAAATCCTAGCGGATCTTAAACATAAAAAAGAAGCTTACAAGAAGTGTAAGGATGGACATATGACCAGGGAAGAGTATAAAAATATTGCTCGGGCATGTAGGAATGATATCAGGAGGGCCAAATCGCACCTGGAGCTGCAGCTAGCCAGAGATGTTAAGAGTAACAAGAAGGGTTTCTTCAGGTATGTTGGCAACAAGAAGAAAGCCAAGGAAAGTGTGGGCCCCTTACTGAATGAGGGAGGCAACCTAGTGACAGAGGATGTGGAAAAAGCTAATGTACTCAATGCTTTTTTTGCCTCTGTTTTCACTAACAAGGTCAGCTCCCAGACTGCTGCGCTGGGCATCACAAAATGGGGAAGAGATGGACAGCCCTCTGTGGAGACAGAGGTAGTTAGGGACTATTTAGAAAAGCTGGACATGCACAAGTCCATGGGGCCGGACGAGTTGCATCCGAGAGTGCTGAAGGAATTGGCGGCTGTGATTGCAGAGCCATTGGCCATTATCTTTGAAAACTTGTGGCGAACCGGGGAAGTCCCGGATGACTGGAAAAAGGCTAATGTAGTGCCAATCTTTAAAAAAGGGAAGAAGGAGGATCCTGGGAACTACAGGCCAGTCAGCCTCACCTCAGTCCCTGGAAAAATCATGGAGCAGGTCCTCAAAGAATCAATCCTGAAGCACTTGCATGAGAAGAAAGTGATCAGGAACAGCCAGCATGGATTCACCAAGGGAAGGTCATGCCTGACTAATCTAATCGCCTTCTATGATGAGATTACTGGTTCTGTGGATGAAGGGAAAGCAGTGGATGTATTGTTTCTTGACTTTAGCAAAGCCTTTGACACTGTCTCCCACAGTATTCTTGTCAGCAAGTTAAGGAAGTATGGGCTGGATGAATGCACCATAAGGTGGGTAGAAAGTTGGCTAGATTGTCGGGCTCAACGGGTAGTGATCAATGGCTCCATGTCTAGTTGGCAGCCGGTATCAAGTGGAGTGCCCCAAGGGTCGGTCCTGGGGCCGGTTTTGTTCAATATCTTCATAAATGATCTGGAGGATGGTGTGGATTGCACTCTCAGCAAATTTGCGGATGATACTAAACTGGGAGGAGTGGTAGATACGCTGGAGGGGAGGGATAGGATACAGAAGGACCTAGACAAATTGGAGGATTGGGTCAAAAGAAATCTGATGAGGTTCAATAAGGATAAGTGCAGGGTCCTGCACTTAGGACGGAAGAACCCAATGCACAGCTACAGACTAGGGACCGAATGGCTAGGCAGCAGTTCTGCGGAAAAGGACCTAGGGGTGACAGTGGACAAGAAGCTGGATATGAGTCAGCAGTGTGCCCTTGTTGCCAAGAAGGCCAATGGCATTTTGGGATATATAAGTAGGGGCATAGCGAGCAGATCGAGGGACGTGATCGTTCCCCTCTATTCGACATTGGTGAGGCCTCATCTGGAGTACTGTGTCCAGTTTTGGGCCCCACACTACAAGAAGGATGTGGATAAATTGGAGAGAGTCCAGCAAAGGGCAACAAAAATTATTAGGGGTCTGGAACACATGACTTATGAGGAGAGGCTGAGGGAGCTGGGATTGTTTAGCCTGCAGAAGAGAAGAATGAGGGGGGATTTGATAGCTGCTTTCATCTACCTGAAAGGGGGTTCCAAAGAGGATGGCTCTAGACTGTTCTCAATGGTAGCAGATGACAGAACGAGGAGTAATGGTCTCAAGTTGCAGTGGGGGAGGTTTAGATTGGATATTAGGAAAAACTTTTTCACTAAGAGGGTGGTGAAACACTGGAATGCGTTACCTAGGGACGTGGTAGAATCTCCTTCCTTAGAAGTTTTTAAGGTCAGGCTTGACAAAGCCCTGGCTGGGATGATTTAACTGGGATTTGGTCCTGCTTCGAGCAGGGGGTTGGACTAGATGACCTTCTGGGGTCCCTTCCAACCCTGATATTCTATGATTCTATGATTCTATGATCAGTAGGGAGCTGTCTGGACACGTGTGGTTGGTAGAGAATCAAAACACATGGGAGAGGGAGATGATTTGAAAAATAAAAGTAGATGGCCTGATTATCTTTCTTAAAAATAGACAAACATTCTCATACTAAAGACAAAAATACTTTGGGGCATATTCTGAACTGTTATGAATTAGTTTATTTAAATTGAAGACAATGCACCTATTCTGATTTACACTAGTTGAAGATCTGGCCCAAAAATGTGTTTAAAATTTATCTTTCCATGTAATTGATTTCTGTCAGTGCTACAGGGATGTTATGATTGAACAATTGGGATTTGTGACACACAGTCACAAATCATGGGGGAGATGTCCATGAGACTAATTCTCAATTAAGGTATGATCTCCCCTAGTGTAAATGGTTTGAGAATCCCCATTACAAGATCTAAACTGGAGTAAAAGTACACTGCCACATAACATATATCAGCATATACTTTATGTGGAAATAAATGATTTATAGTACATATTAGTAATTGTCACTACCAGTTCTAGTCCTGCTCTTTCAATGCTGTGATGGAATTCAGCCACTGAGTCATATATGCTGCTAAGTCCTCTGCATCACAGTAGTGAGTGATCACTTCTCCTACCTCTGGGTCCACCCAGGTGCATACCTGATATCTGACACTCCTCCTGAGTGGAGGGACCCTGCAGTCTGGCTGCCTAGGTCCTGGAACCAGTGCCTCAGCCCTCCTGAGCCCTCCAGTGAATAGGACAGTTCCTTCCTCCCCACCTGAGATCCCCTGATTGTGGAATCTGTAGTTTCTAATTAACCCCTTCAATGACAGCATGCACATAGAGCAAGGCAACAGGCTGAACAAAGGAATTTCTTAAATATACACACTATACTCAGAAAAAGCACAAGAAAGTTACAGATCTATGGAAAACAATCACCTCTTGGACTCAGCCTCTTTAGTCTGGCACAACCCCTTTTTTAATTCCATGGGTTTGGTCTAGAACCACCATTGCTCCAGTAGGGAAAGTTATTCAATGCTGATGGTCCTCGATTGTTCTGTCCAAGCTTTCCAAACTGGGTGCCAAATGCCTGCTACAGATTGAATGCTCAGAGCCTTACTGAAGATGAAGAAATGGAGGCTGAAATATAACAGGTATTTTCCAAACGAAAACAGAATTAATAAGTTTCTACAGACATATTCCCCAGTCTGTAACATATTTGTACACAAGTACACAAGTAGAAAAAACTCTCTCAGAAAACATCATCTTTAAAATAAACTACAAAAGTTCTGTGGAGGTGAGCATAGATTCACTGAGCCCTTGTAGCTGCCTTTCTTTTGGATAGTATACTTGAAATACTATGAACATCTAATTATGTAGCCCTTCTCCACTGACTTCAGAACTGGGCCTGTAGAATGTTTTTGCTGCTATTAGGGCCACTGTCACTGAACACAGCACTAATATTAGGCCATGACATGAACAAACGCTTTTCACTTAGAAACTTCCCCTTAGATGTAATCCCTAAGTCTAGTTAAGAGGAAGACAGTAATGAGGGAGGACAGATTTATCACTAACCACAGACACTGGAGTAAATGTAAGTGAAGGGAGAGAAACAGCGTTAGCCTTACCCATCCTTTTACTGATTTATTTATTAATGTGTTTTTGTTCAATGTTGAGTTCACTACTTGCTGTTCTGAAAATGAATCGTTTTAATCAATCCCACCAATGGTTTTATGTTATGTGCATGCTAGAAAGTTAATAGAGAACCCAGAAGTTAATAGAGAACCCAGAAGGACCTTTAAAATATCCCAATTATTTGCAATTTCAAAGACAATATCAACTGAAAAAGGTTTTAGGTATACAATAGTTATGTCTATGATTGAAAAGTCTCACATCTACTATACCTCTCAGAATACCACTTTACTAGAACTGACTTAGCATCAGCCAAACTAATTAATTCTAAGATCAGCAAATGAATCAATTCAAATTGATTCCAGGAACCTAGAAAAAACAAACCAACCCTCTTTATTTGTTGTATAAACTTGTAACTAGGAAAATCTGATGCCACCATTAGGTAGGCTGAAACTGCTGTATATCTTGCAAACAAATCAGAGTAATCCATCATAGTACACTAGCAGCTTACAGGTAGTCACAAGGTGGTTCAAATACTCCAAATAAGACCTCAGGATATTTCACTCCCCTCCCCACCCCCACCCCCACCCCCACCCCCACGCACAGAGTCAAGGCAAGCTAGTTGAATATGATTTATTCAGTAAATGATATGATTAATACCAGACAAATTCATCAGAAAGATTTTTAAGCCTTTTTTTCTCCTACTCATCCAGTGCTATTTAGAAAGATGTTCGAGGAGCAGGCTTCCTGCCCTACCCCCATTCAACAGCAGTTGTATGGTGAAATACAGTACTGTTGCTGTTGTTGCTTTAAAGGTATATTATCTTATTCTGGACCCTAACATGTCCAAATACTCTAATGGCGAAATTTGCCCCTGTCCAGAACCGGCTCAAGGCTCATAAACCACTTAGAACCTATTCTGTGGTCTTAGGAGTTCCATAGGACCTGCACTAGCTCTCTGCAAGGGATGAATATCACTCTGTGTAAATAGTGCATCTCATTACAAGACAGTCAATGGGACAAGGCAATAAAGAATAGAGCAGACTGGAAGAAGGCAATTCCATTCACAGTATCTTTTGAGGTTTCAAAACTTGTTTTTGTTCAACTTTGGAACAAGACCAAACCCTTTTGAACTTTTTTTTCACAAAAAATAGAATTGTTTCCAGATATCTGGTTTTAGATCAAAATCCAAGCTTTTGGGGAAAGTACAGGTGGGGCCTGGTGGTTAGTGATCTTGCCTATGGGAGACCCAGCTTCAAGTCTTTGTTCTGTCTGATTCAGAGCAGTCTTTCATCACAGATTATTCTTACTGAGGGAAAGTCAGGATTTGAATCTAGGTCTCCTAAGCTAATGCCACAAACACCAAGACACCTCGCATGCCTGACAAAAACTTCATCAAAACCATTAGATCCCTGCAAAACATTTCAGTTTTGCTACAACAGCATATTTTGGCTGAAAATGTTCCAACCATCTCTAAGAAAGCAGAAGTGCTGGTGAGAAATGATCAGCTCAAATCTTTTTATGTCCACATGAACCTCTTTTTGACATGGTATTGAAATCCAAAAAAAGAAAGTTTCATGTGTTTGCATGGCCCTGATATTGGACATGTCTTAACTCTGGTAAACTTGACAATTAGTCAATAGTCCAGTGACATTATGATGAAGCTGAGCACCTGCTGCAAGCAGCTTCTATAGTTGCTTAAATTTAAACATGAATTTGCTCTGGCTGAATTTTGTGGCCTTTTTGCCTTTTCTCTCAAAACATTTCACTGAGCACAAAAGTGCTTGCAGAAAGAGAACCTCACGCATCCATCCACAAGACATTCTTTGCTATAGTAGGATGGGTCACTGACTGACCCATCATGGAACAAGGTTCCCAAAAGCCTTTTCTAGAACACTGGCACAGAGGCAATTAAGTGAGCAACTCTTTAACCCGGTGATTGCATACATTCATAATGCCTTGTGCCTAAGGCTGGTGTTGACAGTTACAGATCAGTCAGCACTGTGGTATGTTTTATATGGAACCGGATAATTGCTTAGAAACACGGATATGGGGTTCCCAAAACTCCTCACCAGTGCTATGTGCAGAAGCAGTTAAACAGGCTAACTATTTCTGTGCCTTATTACTGGTGAGGAGACTAGGATCTGATGATACCGTTCAGAACTAGAACCAGGCTGGCAATTGCTTTGTCTGAATATGATCATAGATCATTTAAATTTAATGCTGTGCACAGCTTGTAAATCTTACAGCATCCTATTTCTGGCTAGGAATCATCTTGGGAAAGTCTTAACGTTTTCTATAATTAGTTAGTTCTTTTTCTCTGCCACTTCTCCCTAAATTACTACCTCTCTGAGGGAGAATTAAATATAATGTTTATACCAGCTGATGATCTGGTCTAACATGATTTACTTATCTGACCAATCACTACGAACCAGCACAGCTTTAATTTCAAACAGTGACTATCAAACACTGACAGCTAGGAGTTCAATTGACAGAGTAAAAAATCCCAGAATAATGAATAATAATAATAATCAGATAAATTCAAATGCCAATTACACTTGAGGATATCAAGATCTACTCATGGATATCCTGAGACTAGAAAAAGAGATTTAATTTACTGAGCAATTATTCAATGGACAATTCTGAATATTTCTTCAGATCCTCTATAGCTTTGTCAAAACACATTGTTCCTGGAAGTACAGCATTTTAGGGGCAGTGTTTCTGAGCATAAATTCACTTTGTCAATTAATAACTGTTTTTGCTGCTGTAACACCATTCTCAGAAGCACCATTTTATAGAAAAGGTACTTCAAATAACTGCTTAAAGCTTGGTCATCCACCTAATGGTAGCTAAAATTGATAGCAAACAATTGAAATGTGCACAGTACACCCACAATAGCTTTCCTTAAAGCAAGCAAACAATCTGTCAAAATTCAAATTAATTGGGTCAAATTCACAACTCCATTGACTTCAATATATCTATGCTGATTTAAACCAGCTTAGGATCTGCCCCATTACATAGGATCATAAAATTATTTTATGGCTCTTGCTTTTCGTTCATTGTTTTCAGTTGTTTTGAGTTTTGTTATCAAGTGCCCTGATTATCATAGTGGAGCGGAAAAGAGAGAGAGATACAGAGACAGAGTGGTAGAGAGGGATGGAATTAAGCCACTTTAAAAATAAAAGTATTATTTCCAAAGTATTATTATCTTTCAAGTATAGCCTCTATTTTATCAATATTTTCCATTAAATACAATCTGAAGATAGTGCTTCTCATATTGTCATGGAATTTAGATTAGAAGCAGTCAATTAGTTATAAATTTGGCTTATTTTGTTAAAAAGCCAGAAATAAAATAGCTTATAGATTGTTGTATATTTTTAATATGACACGTCAGTACTCTCTGGGCTCACTTCATATGACTGCAGCAATGGCTTTCATCTTTTGTTTTTACAACATGAAAATTTAAGTAGATGTGCCCACAGGTATTGTGATGGGTTGGATCACAGAAACTTTGGGAATTGCCACCTGATATGCTGGGACAACCTCTAAGCCATTTTCCCTGCCAGCTTGGCACTCCCGAACCTTGCCAGTTTGAGCCAGACATGCTAGCCTGCTACAAATCCAGATCCATGTCAGCACAATATCTCCCAAAAGCTGCAGGCTTAACTGAAAACATGTTAAGAAGTGTTCCTGTCTCCAACACTCAGATGCCCAGCTCCCAATGGAGTCCAAACCCCAAATAAATCCATTTTACCCTGTATAAAGCTTATAGAGGATAAACTCATACATTGTCCACCCTCTATAACACTGATAGAGAGATATGCATAGCTGTTTGCTCCCCTCCCCTCTCCCCAGGTATTAATACATACTCTGGGTTAATTAATAAGTAAAAAGTGGTTTTATTAATACAAAAAGTAGGATTTCTGCCCCCTTTATATAGCTTTGGCACAAGACGGGGATCTTTTTTCTCTCTAGGTCCCCCCCCCCCTTTTAAATTGAAAAGCACCAGGTTTAAGATGGATTTCACTACCAGGTGACATGGTCACATGTCCTGTGAGACCCCAAGCCTTCATTCCTCCCAGCCTGACTCACAGGAAGGCCTGCAAGAAACAGACCCATCCACAGTCAATTGTCCTGGTTGGTGGGAGCCATCAAGATTCCAGACCACCACTAATGGCCCACACTTCGCATAATTACAATAGGCCCTCAAAGTTATATTTCATATTTATAGTTTCAGATAAAATAATGATACATACATACAAATAGGATGACCACACTCAGTAGATTATAAGCTTTGTAATGATACCTTACACAGTATCTTTTGCATGAAGTATATTCCAGTTACATTATATTCACACTTATTATCATATTTTCATAAAATCATACAGAGTGCAATGTCACAGGTATGCAAATATATATGAATTAAGTGATAAATAATGACTAATTTAAAAATATTCATGTCAACGTCTTGTGAATAAAATATTTGTATTATTGTATTGGATTTCTGTACGTATGTGTGCGTGTATGTGTTGTGTGTACAAATATACTGTGGACTTTTGAGGGAATTTTATTAAGCAAAAAGTGCAAGATGCTTGATATTTATTGTCTGCAGGAAGCAGATGCTAATGGCAATGAAATACTAGTCTGTCTTGGTTGGTACTATTTTAAATCAATATATAGAGATATAAAAATGGTCCACTAAAAATGGCTGGCTGTCCAGTTAGAATCCCTTTCTTCCCTTTGACTTCCTATAGAAATCCTAGCTCACCAATTCACAATGTAATGTCTCTTTGCTCTTTAACTCACAGATGTCAATCTAGTAATACCCAACTCTGGAAGCCTGAAAATGGTAATCCTACATGACTCATAGATCTTAATATTTCAGCTCACAAATTCACAGTTTCTATCTTTGCCAGCTGCTCCCTCACCAAAGTGGTCCCAACCAGGACAATCCTATTATTGTCTCACAGATCTTTAATAGTAATTAGAGCTGAGTGAACAATTTATCCAACATAGTACTTTTTCTGTTCAAGAATTATCCATAAGTTAGACTGATTTTTTTTCAAAAGTACTCGCAATTGTTTACTGAGTATTTTATGCAAATATGTTTCAGCCTAAGTGAGGTTTCAAACTATCTGACTATCATTACCCATAATACATAGTTATTTTAATATATTTTAATTTATAATACATCCAATGAAGTGAGCTGTAGCTCACGAAAGCTTATGCTCAAATAAATTGGTTAGTCTCTAAGGTGCCACAAGTCCTCCTTTTCTTTTTGCAGATACAGACTAACACGGCTGCTACTCTGAAACAAGTTATTTTTGTTAACCTGCCTCCTTCATGGTTCACTTGTTTTTTTTCATACGCGTGTCATGTGTATGAGGGACTGACATTTATACAATAGCAATATCTTTGTACAGAATTCATTATCTGAACTCTCACTCACAGACTCCCTGTGAAATGATTTTTGAGCAGTAAAACTCCGTACCCTTACTGTACTTCATCTCTTGAGTTAGAGTACATTTGTGATCAAAAAGTGACTGTTACAATTTTGTTTACTTGGATTTACACACACAAAAAGGGGCGTCTATCCATGTGTCCTAGGCACCCTTGTCATAATTTATAAATACACGTCAAGAAAAAAACTCCAACATAACTCCAACATAACATAAAGTGCAACAGCAGCACTTTTCTTATCCATTAATTTGCTCTCTGTGTGTATTTAACCCAACAGTGAGTGTGTACCACATGTTTCCTGCTGCAGATCAGGCACAGAGGATATGAGTCTATTATAGCCACATTTCATGAGACTTGACTCTTTCTTTTAACTGTACCAGCGTGTGTTTTTAGCTCTGGAAGTCCCAGGTTCAGACCCTGGTGTGTCAGACAAAATGGCTGTCATCACAGCTGTATTTAGGTTAATATTCATATATTTTCCTGCCAAAAAGTAATGTTTATCACTTTTTACTCCTTTTTAGTTCTGCGCAGCCAGTTTGACAATGAACTGGGTTTTATACTTTTTATGCTTGATGCTGGTCAAACCAGTCGCTATGGACCTTATTGATTAATAAGTTATCCCCTTTTTGGTTAGCAAATTGCTTGCAAACAATCCTGCTTTTCTCTGAAGCAATTAGCTGAATAATTTTCAGTTTATGGATTGTTCACAGTTGTTCTGTTTGATTGTATATTGTTCGTATTGTCTGTTGTGTTCATGGATCTCCCCACAAATTCATTGGGGGAAAAGTGCCTGAGTAAGCAACAATGTTTGGCACTGAAACCTCTCATCTCTTGGGGTCCACCAGAGTACAGAGATGTGTCTCTGTACTGGCTTCATAACCTTTTGGCAGCACAGAAGAACTGGAGCTGCTCTGCTCTAGATTCCCCAGCCTGAAAGAGCTTTGGAATCCTTGTTAAAGTTGAGGAAGGGGTTGTCTACATTGAAGACACAGTTCCTACTCAGCAGCTGCTGCATTAGCCACAGCTTCTGAGGAATGATGGGACAATGTCTGAATGTTTAACATATATCCTAAAAATAACTTTTGAGAAAAAGATATCTTGAAGTTGTTAACACAGGCCAGTTAGTATATTTTAAATGTGGCTGAGATCTTTAAACCCTCAGATATAATAGATCCATTTAATATGCATGCGATCAATCAGAATTCACACATGATTCATATTGCCTTGCACAATTTCAGCTTGAAATGATTGTTTAAATTAGTTTATTTATTGTCTGCACCAAGAAGTGAGGGAGTACAACTGTGCCTTTAAGCCTCTCTTCTCTTAGCTCTGTATCTTGCAGACTGAGTACATTCTGACCAGACTGCAGAGACAAAAATGCATTTACATTTTTGCCGTGTGTTCTACACTGTTTAGTTTAGGGAGGAGACAAATAAAACACGAAATGTGAGAGGTATATAAAACAATGAATGGCATTGAGAAGGTTCATAGATGGATGGATTTAAGGGCAGAAGGGATCATCTGGTCTGATGTTCTGTATAACTCAGAAGACAGAATATTTCCAGGTGACTCCTTCATCAAACCACTAACATCTGGTTGAGATTAGAGAATGTATTTTAGAAAGGCATCCAATCTTGATTTAAAGACTTTAAGTGGTAGAGAATCCATCACATCCCTGGGAAAGTTTTTCCAGTGGTGTAACTCTCACTGTTAAAAATGTGTGCCTTATTTCTAGCCTACTAAACTACAGAGCTTTCTACTATTAGAAATCTTCTCGCCATGTAAGCACTTATATATTGTTATCTAGTCACCTTTTAATTTGTATTGGTTAACCTAAATGGTTTGAGTATTTTTAATCTCTCACTGTAAAGCAGATTTCCAGACCTTGAATCATTCTTGTATGTATTCTTTCCCACTGGTTTCTATTTATGTTTTCACATAGTTCTAGAACAGGGGAACATTCAATAAATGCAAATCAACCTATTTAAAAGTGGTAAAGGAAGTGTTTTTGTACAAAATGTATGATTAGCCTGTGGAACTTACTGCCACAATACATTATTAAAGTGAAAAGCCTTATGTAACTGGGGTGAAGGGGCAAATTATGTTCAGCTACTATTATAGCCATGATCCAGAGCTCAGCTTAACTCTGTGGAAGCACAGGCTAAAGTTCTTTCTTTTCAGAAAACATGATGAAGAGTCAAACCTAGTGCATTGCATTTAACTACTAAATTAAGATTTTATTAATAACTACCAGTCACCACCAAAATGAGAAGAAATATACACACACTTAGGATACACATTCACATTGAGAGTGGGATTTTCAAATGCATGTGACATTGGCCTAAATCTACTCTGAGAATATTGGCTACTATTGGCTTCAATGGGAGCAGAGTTAAGTCTCTGCTAAGTGCTCTTGAAAATTCCTCCCTTAATGTACACAAGCCCACAACAACATTTAAAACATATTTAGCGTATACTGAGTATACATTTTTAAACCAAGCTACTAGATCAAGAATATTGGTGCCATCTTTCCTATACAGACTTTCACACTTCTTTCACTAGACCTGAAGAAGATCTCTTTGTAGCTCAAAAACTTATTTTTTTTCACCAACAGAAGTTGGTTTAATAAAATATATTACCTGACCCACCTCATCTTTCACTCTCCTGACACTTGTATATTTCTTATTCATGGAACAGACATATGACTTACAACTTCTAAATCACAGAAGAAGAGTTTCAGCTTCACCTTTATTTTGCACACATAGACATATAAGGGTGAACACACAGGCGTTTTCCCCTCTGATCTTCTCAGAAGATGCTTTCCTCATCATGTATTCTAGGAAATATTATAATCATCTGAAACTTTACAAAATGAAATAGAATTCCAGTATTCCTCTGACCACAGCCAAAGATTTCTACTTTTGCAGGAAACAGAATGGGGAAATCTGGTCTGTGAATTCTTTTAGAAGTGCAGTAAGTAGTTGATTCCAACTCCTTAGTTTCTCTGGTCTGCTAGGAGTCTTGCCTCTAGCCCAACTATAACAAGTTTGGAGACTCAGCTCTGGCCTTCTGTCACCCTGGAAAATCACATTGGAACTTCCATCAACATGTCCCTCTATAACATTTTTCCTCCTCACCCCCAGCTCTGATTGGTTCAATCCCTGTGCTGAGTATAGGTTGAGATACATAGAACTTCAATTAATGGAGGCTTCTACAGTAGCTTCAAACAGTAACTTAAGCATGCTCAACAACTCACAGACCCCTCTTCTGAATTTGTCTGGGTACTTTCAAAGGAGTGATTGGTATGTTGGGTAGACATACCTGCACTGGCTTTAATCTAGCTAGCATGGCGAAAAATAGGCATGAAAAAAATGGGGGTGCAGGCTTCAGTGCAGGCTGAACAAGCCCACATTGGTACATACTCACATTGCTAGCCCAAACGGAAGCCTGTGCCAAAATGTCTTCACTGCTACTTTAAGTCATGCTCAAATAGATTAGAACTAGTGTGTGTATGCCTACCCAAGCTGCAAAGCACACCTCAAATTCCAGTGTAAACATAGCCTTAGTCAGGCTCACTGCTCTGCTCTCTGCAGATGTACAAAATCCCCTCCTCTCTACTTAGAAAAATAAAATGCTGTAGTATAAAAGCATATGGATTATACTTAGTAGGATTCAAAAATGATTAGGCATTTATATAGATAATAAGAACATCCACAGTTACATTAGACTGGTAATAACAGTTAGGTGGGATATGTTTCAGTGCATAAGCCAACTGCTAACTGACAAGGGTTAGAATGAAATTTCCCCTGTTTATATGTTGTTTCCTAGTTGTCCACTCTGGGGTTTCTTGCACCTTGTTTTGAAGTATCTTGTACTGGCCATTTTCAGAGACCAGATATTGGAATAGATAGAACACAGGTCTGATCTAGTATTGCAATTTCTTCTCCTACCATAATTGTGTAAACAGATATTTTATTTTATTTTTTTTTGCTACAGGAATTTGACCTGTTATTTTTGCACATCATTTTCACAAATGCCACATTCCTAAACATCATCAGTTGTGGATACCATTAGAATGCTTAAGGATGGAACAGCAAAATATTTTATTGCCATTTATTTTTAAAAAATACACCTTACTACATGATGTTCTGGCTATCTTCTTTAAAATGAAGTGCAACACAGTCAAAGTAATTAAAAAGATTTTAATAATACTCCCTACTTCATTGTCTCAGAGGGATACTAACAACAAATGGTTCTCACCGGATCCTTCAAAAGTGTTTATAGACACCTTTAATACCTATTTGTATTAGCAGCTAAAGTACACTTAAATATTTCCTAGTAAACAGCTGGATGAATGAGAGGAAGCACAATTTGACGAGTGTTACATGTATATGTAAATTATCTTGCTTTTCCTGAGCATTCCACTCACCCTCATCTTACTTTAACTATTGCTTTATGATGTGAAGGTGGAATGTTTCAATTTCACAGATTTAGAGAGAGACTATAGCAGAGTGTCAGGACATTTTTTTATGAGGCACTTGGGGCCTGATTCAATGAAAAAATTACGTCTGGGTTCTGCAGTGAACTTTTGTGGGTTCTATTCTGCCATAATTTTTTGTTGAATCACACCCTTTTGTTTGTTAGCAAAACAGTTGCAATAAGTCTCTTTGAAGCCAAACTTTTTACATGATATAGAAAAAAAATCTAATTATGCTTGTGTAAACAGAAGTCTTTATCTAATCAGGGCAACATCTCATTAAATTTAGAATCAGGCTCCCTTGGATTTAATACACAGTTCTCTTATGACAAAATAAGTAACAATAATTGTGAATTTAGATATGCATGGTTATTTCTTTTTATGAATGGTTTCCTTTATTACTTCGCTATAAGAACACTGTCACCATGAACCTCTTATGATACATAAATATCTGTATTCACCTCAGAGAAGCTATCTTCTTGAATATGTTATGGGGGAGGGGGGGAATTAACCCTTGTAAGACTCTGAGATAAAAAGGCAGTGTAATTTGGAATTGAAACAATGAAAATATGGCAGACCTTAGCTAAGATGGGGATCTTGTGAACCATTTTCTTATCACTCAAATCTAGACAAGTTAAATGTGATGTTAGTGGGTAGGAGGAATGGTCTAGAAGTGGCTGTAACACTGTTTCCTCCTTGACTAAGAGGGCATCACTGCATATTGTTAACATATCGTTAACGCTCCTCAGCTGCAGGTTGCGTGAGTAGGGTGAATTTCTCTTGTTAACTAGGGAGGTCTGTTCTACCTTTAAAAATTATATTTTGTTTTTGTTATGTTCATAGCATACAAACATAAATACTCTTGCTGCAAGTTTGCAACATAATACTACATTATTTCTTAGAATTCAGAATGACCCCCCACAGGAATCCAAAACCAGAATGATGAAATAGGCTGCAGGCTGTCTATAGACTGCTAATATGCCCCATTCACACACTTCTCTATAGAATCTCCTAACCTGCAAGTGGCAAGATGAGGAAAAAACAACTCTGAAATTTAAAGTGACAGCCTACAACTTTAACAGAGTTTTCAATACACCACATTTTTTAATATTCAGATGCAGAAAAGTGCTGCAGATGAACCCAGAGAATACTGATTGGAGCATATTTCACAAGTAAGTATTAGGTAAAAAAAAGATAATGTAATATCTATTAATGAGGCAACATGCACATTTCATGGCTATATACAGGGTCTGTATTGTTGATCAGGAGTGCTAATATGATAGTGGGTGGGGTGGACGCACCTGTAACAGCCTATCAATGTCGCTCCGAGGCATTCTGTCTGCACAAGACAAATGCAGGCAGAATGCTTTACAGACATGGGTGGAAGCATGCTGAGCAACAACACCTACATCTTCTTTTGGGAAGGTGCAAACAGGCTTCCCCCAGCACCTGTCTTCAGCCACCAGCGGGGCTGTTGCATTGGCTGGCGAAACAGCCTAACAGTTAGAAAGCATTAGGTCTTCATACTGGCAGACTACAGTTCTTTTACACCAGGGTAGAGGAAAAGATATATTTCTGTGCCCTTTTCCTCCCTGGTGATTCACCTGTGCAGAGGCAATTGTCCCTGAATGTTTGGAAATCTTTGTGATAGTTAATGATTTTTTATCTGTGGATGTTTTCTCACTGATCCTCCAGTATTCATACATCTTGTAACTACACAAAACCATTCCATTCTGAACTTGCATTTGTTCCTTCCTTATACCTAAATGATTAAAAATAAATAAATTGATTCTTAGGCTATCAGCTGCAATCTGTCTTCTACCCAGTACTGCAAACACATTCTGATCTCAATTCACCAAAAGGCAAAGGGCTGACTCTGATTGGGTCTACCATTAAAATCCAATTAGTTAAGTTGTTTTTGAGTGACATTTAAGATGATAGCCACAAAGCAGCAGAGAACTCAAGGGATGTCTCAATTCCAGCTGGATGTTGTTTTGTCATCATCTGTGAGGGAAATGTTTATCTTTCATTTTCACTAAATATATGCAGACAAAACAAGCTCCAAGGGATTTTAAAAAAGCACTACAGTCTTGTGTGCTCATATTAAGTGCCTTTCTAAATTAAAATAAAGAGATTAAAATAATTTGTTTTGGTACACATATATAAGAAACAAAAATAAAAATGAACACTTGAGGGAAATATCTGAACAAACATAAAGTCTCTTTGAAAGTATTAAAAATTAAATTGTTACTGTTACCTGCTTTACAATATGCTAAGCTACATAATTATATTTGGACTTTAGAGATATCTTTTGGAGCCATTTTAGAAAAAGTAAATGGCTCTTGAAACTTTTATTCTTTAAGATAGCAGTTCTCAAACTGTGGGTCGGAACCCCAAAGTGGGTCGCAGCCCCATTGCAGTGAGGTTGCAAGGGCTTGCGTTAGACTTTCTAGGGCCCAGGGCCAAAGCTCAAGCCCTACCACCCAGGGCCAAAAACAAAGCTTAAGCCCCACTACCCAGGGCTGAAGCTGAAGCCTGAGACCCAGGACCCAGGGTCAAAGCCAAAGCCCAAGGGCTTCAGTCCTGTTTGATCTGGCTCAGGCTTTTGGCTTTGGATCCCCTGCCCAGGAGGCGGGGCTTGGGCTTTGGCCCCTCTTCCAGGGGCAGCGGAGTTTGGGTGGGCTCAAGATTCAGTTCATCCTCCTGGGATAGTGTAGTAATTTTTGTTATCAGGAAGGAGTCACAGTGCCATGAACTTTGAGAACTCCTGCTTTAAGTAATATAGATGCGGTCACCCAAATGACCAGACCTTCATTGTGAACTGTCTCAGGAGTCAGGGCCCAGTTGGGCCCTCTTCACTCATGATGAGGAGTCCTGCTGAATTGGATTGTTTAGGATGCTCTGCCCCATGTAAGGAGTGGCATATAGCTGTTGTGTCACCACAAATGAATTATGACTGAGAGCAATGCAATCTCTCCCTCCTCCCTTCTTGCTCCAGAGTACTGGGGGATGCTGGGTGATAGGAGGGCTCTCCCCTCTGCTGTTACCTTGTATTCGCCTCAACATTACAGCATGGCGAGTTTGTATTTAACATTTATGTTATTTTTATTTAAACATTACATGATTCTAACCCAACAGTAACCAGAGCCTGGTGCTGACTATGTCGCCCTGTAGTCCAGATCCCCATCTTCCAAAATGGAGGATAACCTTTGCTCTGCAGTCACACCCACATCTTTACACAATGATAGGTACTTTACACATTATTCCTCTCTTGCTACCTTCTTGGGGTGAGTGTGGGAAAAAAGGTGTGTGCATTGTGCTCAGTTACCCTTATATGCCTGAAACCATGGTGTGGAGAGGCTGTGCAGGGGCATGAGTGATGGCTTTATTCCCCATTATGCCCTGGCCTGGCCAGGAAATCCAGATCATCATCTGACCCACTAAATCAGTGGGACTCCTCACAGCATGAGGTACCCCATTAATTGAATAAAATGAGTGGAATTAATTAGTCATCAAAGTCCATCCAAGTTAATTGGAGAGGGTGCCTCTTCTGTCTGATACTATGCTTGGAAAAGAGAGGCACCCAGACAACTCTGTCTACACTGGATGCTGCTGAATTTCTATCCATCTACACATGGTGTTTATAATATTTGTTCCTAAATCTACATTGGGTAAAAGAGAATGAACTAAACAAAAAAAACCTAATCAAATAATTTCTAATGCAGGCTGGGAAGGAAGAAAGAGAGACTTTGATATTTTTATTTTTATCTTTAGATACTTGGAAAGTGCTCATATACTATCATGATGTGGCCCATAAAAAAAAACCTGTATGGATAGAGGGATAAATTGTCCAGTATTATAGCACATTATGCTCTCTCTTGCTCTGGGATGTTCAGCCTACACTGACCTCAGATTCCAACTTATCTGTAAAAGGATATATCAATCTGAGTTGTGCATGGCTCAATTCAAAGCTAAATCCTCTGTAGTCTCAAATTTAAATTCTTCAGTGTATTCAGTGGTGGCTGGTGCCCAAAATGAATAGTGGAGATGTAGGTAACAATGTCTCCTCATCCTCCTTTTACAGCTCAAATCCTTCTCCCACCCAACCGTGCCCTGGTTCAGGACACCTATCTCCAGAGTCAGAACTCTTCCCTCTCCTACCAGACAACCATCGCCGACAGGATTAGATATTCCCCATCTCCCATTCCACAAACAACTGTATTTGTGGCTGGACAAGGAAAAACAAGAGCTGAGATAGAGGAAAATGATTGTAGCTGCAAGGAGCCCTATACCCTGCCTCTGTGAGGTTAATGAAAAATAGTCCTACGGAAGTCTGAATTCCCTGGTCTGTGCCAGTGTCCTCTGCTGCCTGCTGGGCCAGAATGCCACGTCTGTACTGCTGCCTCTATGGGTTAGAGCAGCTCTCATACCAGCAGGATTCCCTGATGACTGCAGCTACTGTTGGACCGTGCAGTATATCATCCACACTACAATGTCTACAGCGTAGCTCTCTCTCTTGCTTTGCTGTCACAGCTCAATGTCCAGACAATGGCATCTGCATCTAGGGTGGTGAGGCACTGTGAGTCTCCTTCCAGATTTCAAGTTGGGAACTCTCCTAGCATGAGTTATTGCATGAAATGCCGGCCCACAATCAGAGCATGGGGAGGAAATTACACCAGTCTGGTGAATGGCTGCAGCAACTCTGGAGGAGTCAGAGAATAGCTGATGAGCTTTGTTCAAGAGCTGCTGTCAAGTGGACAAGGAGGCAAGTGCTGGAAAGGACTCCTGAATTTACTTAGCACTTATCTACACTTTAAATTCTACAGCAGCACACATGCAGCGCTGCAGCTGCACCCCATGTAGCCCATCAGTGTAGACTCTACCTACAGCATAGAATCATAGAATCATAGATTATTAGCGTTGGAAGATACCTTAAGAGGTCATCTAGTCCAAACCCCTGCTCAAAGCAGAACCAACACCAACGGGAGGGGTTCTCCTATCAGGATAGGTAACTCACCTTCCCGAGAGGTGGTAGCTAGGTCAGAGGAAGCATTCTTCTGTCAGCACAGCCTTGTTGCTAAAAGTCAGCCTGTGTAAATGCTCTTTGTCGGCACTTTTGCCGGCAAAATACTTCCAGCCCCGTGAGCGGCGTTAGCTTTGTCGGCAAGAGAGCGCTCCTGCTGACAAAGCTGCGTTCACACTGCCACTTGTATCAGCAAAACTTTTGTCTTTCGCTGGGGTTTTTTTTAGTACCCGTGAAAGACAAAAATGCTGTCGACAACTTCTCAGTGTAGACATACCCTTAGTAAAGAGAAGGGTTCGTGTCTGATGTTGTCATGTAACTATATTCTTACCTAAGAACATTCTGGGTACATATTCAATTTTTCTTTCTGAGTCAGAGGGACAGGACTGAGTTTATTTGCAGCAATTAAGATTTGAGCCAAAATTCTTTTTAGTGCCTATCTACTTCTCATATAAAAGCTTTTGCTTTTACAAGGAATATGGCAAAATGATAACTACTGCAGTAATATACCCAAGGGCTCAACTCTTTAGTCCTGGCACAGAGAAAACTCCCAGTGGAGCTTATGGAATGTTTTGCCTGAATCAGGACTTCACGATCAGGCTCATAGTCCTTCATAATGATTTATTAAAATTACAGCTGTGATTATTGGCACTTGCCTCTACCTCCAGTGCTCCAGTTTTCTGTGTAAACCCATGGACACAAGGTCCATGTCACGGTGATAAAATCAAGTCCAAATATTATAATTTCTTCTTGTTTAAGCTATACTTGAACTTTAATAAAAATTATACATGTACAAGATAAATACTTAATTTACTTGGTTTACTTCTTATATATTAAATTAAATAATGTTTTCAGCAGTTGTGTGGATTATAAAGCATCACATTCAGGTATCAGATTTCTAATGTGCTTGCTTTAATTAAATTGTCTTGGTCAATCAATGTAATATAACTATCTGACAGCAGTTAACTGTCTTATTTGATTCATTATTTCTTTCTTCTGTAGAATGGAAGCTGTATTTTCACATTTTTGTATTAAAATGCTGGGCTGTTTTGTGCTGCATAGTTTATATTTTGAAAATAATTTCTAATCTGTGTCTAGCTAATGGAGGTTTTGGGAAGGTTAAGGTGTGGGGGGCTAATGGCTCAATCTCTTAACTGCTTTTGATGACTTCTGCTTAAGTTTTTTTTTTTTTCAGTCTGCATTCTCTTGGTTCTTTAATGAATGCATGCCATATATGCAAATGAAAAGTTAAGTACACTTGCTGTGCTTACAATTTGTAAACTGCAGTTTTGTTCAGTTTAGTATATTATTCCAAAGGAATATGCATATTTACCTCTTACTAGTAAATATGTTTAAAGGAGGATAATATACTTTTAGTATAATATATGTTAATTAAATGCAGGTGTCTGCTACCCTTACTTAAACTGAGTAGCACGCCATTCCACAAGTAGTTGTATTGCTTTCAACAAGGCTACTCATTCTGAGGAAAGCTGGCAGAACCTGGCCCTAAATATATAAATATTTGCATGAATTGTATTACCATTTGTTCATTAATTCTATAAAAAGCAGAGTTCTGTAGCCTGGTATACGCATGCCATGAAAGGGCGTAAGTGGGGGTAAACACCCACCGCCCTTTATGCTTCTGTGCAGCATCCCTATACACTAGGTACGGAAGTAAGCAGAAACTAGTAGAATCTTAGCTCTGCATTACAATGAACTGGCCATCAGAACTGAGTAGTTGTGGGGCAGGTATGGCGGTAGAATTTACTACTGGTTGGACCACTTGGAGCAAGTGTGTGTTGTGAGAGGGGAGGAAATCGTGCATCTCTGATCACAGGTATTTGGTGCCCCGGCCCCACTCATACACACACAGGGCTTCTGGTAAATGCACAATGCAGTCCAAAGTTTCTCCTTACCCCTTCTGTGAGGGAGGAGGGGGGCAGAGAGGAAGAAAGAAGTCTTCCTTCCACTTGTGTGTTTGGGAAAGAACTGCAATTCTGTGAGTTCAGGGACAGCTTTTTAATCACTTCACAAGGATACAGAACCCCAAAGCAGAGTAGGAAGTCGGCACACAACATGGAAAGTAAACGCAAAGGTTCTGCTTCTCCATATTCTGCCCAGTGCAGCAAGTATGTTACATGCCATAAAAGGGTATAGCAATTTACAGACTTACCCAAACAATGAAGATCTGCTCCTGGATTGAAGGCTGCGCCTATAAGGCATAATCTAGTCCGGAGTTCTCAAACTTCATTGCATCATGATCCCCTTCTGACAACAAAAATTACTACATAATCCCAGGGGCGGGGGGGGGGGGGACGACGACACCAAAGCCTGATCTTCACCGCTCCAGGCAGGGGGGCCTGTAACCTAGCCCGTCCACCCAGGGTTGAAGCCCTTGGGCTTCTGCCCCGGGCGGTGGGGCTCCGGCTTCGACTTTGGCTCCGGGCCTCAGAAACTCTAAGCCAGCCCTGGTGACCCCATTAAATGGGGTCACAACCCACTTTGGGGTCTCGACCCACAGTTTGAGAACCACTAATTCTAGTCCAATATATACAAAGTTAGACATCTGTGTGAGTTTTATCTTTACTTATTTCCAAGTGTCCATGAAAGAAACACAAAATTTATGTTTAATACTAATTAGCACTTTGTTAGAAGTCACAGCAGAGAGATCAAGGATTAAATGAATGGTCATAGACCAAACCACCCTCTCAACCCATAGTGATTCATTAGTTCATGGTTGACACACTATGGCAAGATATCTGGGAAATCTGCATTATCACTGTTTTCTAAATCTCTATATAAATCAAGAATTAAGTCCAAGGGTCATCACTATAGTTCCTTTCATAAGCATTTACTTTGCGTATTATAAAATATATATATTTTCTTTTGACATAGGGCTGCAAGACACATCATCATCAACATAAGGCAATCAGTGACCTAAAAGTACCTATAACAATGCAAGTGCAGAAATGGAATGGAATAATCTTACAATTCAAATGGACATTTTGCTGTATTTCTTCCATGTTTAAAACCAACTTTGTAACCATTAAAAAAACTATATACCCTCAAACATATAAAATTACTTAAGTATAAGCATGCAAAATAAAATCATCCCAAAAAATTCCATCCAATAATGTCATACTATCAAACGTAACTAATTTTAGCAAGGAGGCACTCTTGTGTATGGGCAGAGGATCCTTATTGCCATAGGAGAAATTCTGGGGCAGGCAGGGGATATGTTGGGAGTGAAAGAAGAGGGCCTGAGGCCAAAGCATGGTACATTCTGATGATCCTTTCCAGAAGAGTGGCCCATTAAGAACTATTATCCACCATCTTGAGTTAGACCAACCAGATTATTGCCAGTCAGGCCTTAGAGCCTCCAGGAACAGGGTGGTGGAAATGTTGCAGAAAGCCACCTATGCTCTCAAATGCCTCACATGGAATGGCATGCTTTGGGGGACATGGCCCTTGTTTTAAACCCAATGATGTCCTCTCCTGAGGTTGTGAGATTAAATGCCTAGTACAGTAACTCTGTCTTATCCTGGAAATTATTCACAGAAAACATAACCAAACCATAATTCATAATGTTTTAAGCCTGTCATCGTTTGTGTCTTGAGTAAGTCAGAGACCTCCTCTCTCTTTCTGTTTTAGCCCTGAAGACTAGGCAGGGTCACAAATAGGTCGAGGAGGGTTGCAATCACCCTCTTTTTAAAGAGGGGTGGGAGAGGAGATCCCAAACCTTTTTTTTTCCGGTTGTTTCCACACATGGAATCATAGTGTGGAAATATTTGAGAAGTACTGGCCTAGAGCATTAGCTAGGCATAGTTTTATAAACTGAAACTAACCCAAGACAGGCTTATTGAGATTGTGCCTGTGCAATCAATTTTACTGCTTTAGTTGAGTTTATTTTAACATTTGCTCATTGAATATATATGGATGGAACTTAGTGTACTAAGCAAATAGTATTGTTACTATTAAATTTTATAGCAGATACTTTTATATAGTACATTCTGTCTTGAAGTTAAAGTGGTACAAAACATGTATTACGGTGTTAAACTCCAGGAATGAGAAAACAAGTTCACACAAATTAAGAAGCAACCTCAGCTTTCACCCAAAACTCCAATGAACCCAAACTAAACAGATGATGAAGACTGGTCTAAAGCAGAAAGAGGAGAGAGATGTTTTGACAGAGATTAAAAAAGAAAGGAGGTGGTGGGGTACAGACAGAGGTGTTTAAAAAGTCCTGTAGCAGTAAGAATAGGTATAGATAACAGAACTACTACTGGGAGCGGTAAGGAATATATATATATTGTATATGTGTATATATAATATATACACAATGTGTCTGATTCCGTAAATAAAAATAAAAACAGGCAATTTTCCCACAGGGGTATAATTCTATCTCAAGGTTCTGATGGAGTTAGAGCACCATAATTCATATAGCCTGCTGTTTATTCCCCTTATTATGCTTATTTGTTTTCATTATCTTTCTCTGTCTATTAATGATGAACCAGCTGTTTGAGATATTTCCATTTCAATAACAAATAAAAGCTATCTTCTTCATGCCTGTGCATAATAAGCTTTCTACTGTTGCCCCATGGTGTTGAACCAATCAATTATTTCAGTCAACTTGTCATTAAAAGGCAGCTTCTGTGTAGGTCATTTGTCACAGTTGTGACTGGAAGTGGAAGCAATAAAGTTTCCGCAAGAGTGGTGGGAACGTTGTTTGAAGTGCACTATCTCTCTTTCTGCTATCAGATACCACAAACCCCTGAATTAGGAAAGATATATTGTTGCTTCCAAGTGTTGAAATGGGAAAAAGCTTGTCAGCAGTCTTAATCAAAGTCAACAGCAAAAGTGAATAAACCTTGTACTACTCAATTTGATAAAGCAGAAGGAAGAAAAAATCCTTAAACATTCTAGCTCCTCTGTCAGGCCACAGTGTGTTCCAAACCCTGTGATGAAGTTGATGTTTAAAGATGGATTTTTTTTTTTAGTTTAAATGAGGAACAAAACAGTTAAAACGTAAGTATCTGTTATTAGTACAGTGTTTACCAGCCGGATATTTTTGACCTATATATAAAATATTAAAGACATTGTAGGATTTCAGTGAAGCCTAACAGCAAAGAGGAAGAATGAAAATAATGTTGCTAGAAACTACAAGTGTATCACATTATGCTACTAAAATTAAAGCAATCTTCAATGCATTTTACCAGCATGTTATCTATTACATCTCTACATATTTCTCTGAACAAGAAAGATGGTTGAATAATTAAACGATTTAATTATGATTAGTTTGTACAGCACATTGAGGCCTCAATTGTGTTTGCTTTTAGGTACTAGCAAAATATAAAGATATAATAATAATTAATATTCATTTATATTGTGTTAATGGATAAAAGCGATGACCAAGTTAAGCCCCCATTGTGCTAGGTGCTCTACCAACTAATAATTTAATTCTTCTTCCTAACTTACCTGTTTGAAGATATGTGGACATTTCATAGAAAGTGATAGCAAAATGCATTGGAGATATTTTGGTGGTATAATGTACAAACATATTGTAAATGGCCATTCCTGCCCCAAAGATGTTGCATTCTAAGTTTTTGAACATACAAATGTGTTGATTTTTTTTTCAAAAAACCTTTAAGCAATTATGTTTACTAGTTTCTTTATCTGAATGATTAGCTATGGAATGATTGAGGTCACATGCCCAAAGTATTCAGAACTTGATCCAGAGCCCTTGAAAAGGCTCCCTATGATGTCGTTGGGCTTTGGATGAGGATCTCAATTGCATGACTTTCATCAGAGCTATCATAGCTAACAATTCTCACCTTACATTATAATTGTGAAAGACCTACATCCCAGACAGTAGATGAATAGAATCTTACGTTCTGACCATTTTTTTTTTGCAAGACTATACTCAATTTTTTCTTCGTAGCCTCAAAGAGTAAATAAGTAATGTGTACCCCGTCCTGTCCTTCCATTTTACACTTCCTTTTAGGAAGGACACAGAGGACTGTATTTTAATTCACATTCTTTTTGAGAGGACCAGGTCCAGCTTGGAATTTGTCAACTGTAGGTTATGCACCAGACAGGATTGGGGCCATGTTGTTTTATTTATGTTGTCTCAAGGGTACAATTTGCAATGAAATTGTGTTTTGATGTTGTAAGACAATCTACATACAATTCCACAGACTCAGAGCTTTCTTCTGAGATGCCACATTTTATGGACTTTCCTCCTTTTCACTGTTGTACCATCACAACATTGAAAGAGCAGCAGTCATCAACTGATCGCTATTAAAATATCAAGATAAAAATATCATGAAAATTATGCTCATGGACTTGTAGAGTAGACAAGTTCAAGCTACTTTAAAGGGCAGTTGTTGTTTTTAAATAATTGTTATGCAAATTGGCAATCTTTCATTTTTCAAAATTCTTGTGGCAAATCTTGAAAAAATCTGAAACTTGACTTGAGACACTTTTGCCACTTTTTATAAATATGCTAATAAATATGCTAATAAAACAAATGCTAACTTGCAGGTAAACGTACATGAAAACCCTTTATCATCAATTTCTGGTACTGTAATTGATCATTGATTTAAATTTGCTATTATTGTGTGAAAGTTACATTTTTAAAGGAATAGCCTATTCTGACCTAAATCTAGAGACATTACTGAAAGGTTTGGTAACAATATATATTTATGAAAATAGAACATGTAGGTAGTCTGTAGTGCAGAATCTGGCTTTCGTTTTACTAATTCATTTAGCATGGAGAATTGCATTTTATAGTAGAATTTTTGATGCAATTGAATTAATTTGAAAAATCTCCAAATGAAAAATACACAACTATATGATACTAGATAGATCAGTTAGAGCTCCACACTACCCAATAACTCTAATACATAAAGCCTTATGCTGCAACCTTTACTCACCCATGAGATGGTGTGCTGCACCTACAGGAGGCATAGCACAAGCACAGCCTGGGGGCAGTGAGGGCAAAGGCGGTGTTTAGTCACTTTTGTAGCCTCAGGATTTTGGGTTGGTCAGGGGCCAAAATTTCTCCTTATGTAACTCGTCATTGGGAGATGCTGCTATAAGTAATGGCAGCCCTGTCAGGGAAGTGTATGGTGAGCACTGTGTTGTGGAGCTGCCCAGAATGATTGTAGTGACATGCACTATGCCACATTCCTGCCCACCCCTGTAATGGCCCTACACCATGACTTGCAAAGAGGCAATCTACAGCTGTTTGGGAGGAATTCTGCCTGGTAGCCAGTTAGCTTTTATGACTTCTGTACATGGAACAGGATCAGGTTTCACAGCAGACCTTTGCAATCCATTTTATTGGGGGGGGGGCAGTTGCATTCAGGATATGGTGTAGTTGTCAAAAGTTCTGTCAATATTTAATCATAGAACTGAAATAATTATGACTTGATTGTGAGAGTCTCATCTTCATCAGTGACAACTAATGTACTTTCTGGCAACCTACTCTTGCAAATGTCTCCCTCAAAATATTCTTTTTACTGCCAGAGAAACTAAGGGCTTTAACTAAAGGTTCCAAACTCTGAGCTAATTAAACACCTATCCTTTTATGCAAATTTAAACATTAGGAAAACATTGTCAATTCAGGTCTTAGGATATGTCTACACTGGCACTTTGTCAGCAAAACTTTTGTCATTCAGAGGTGTTAAAAACACACACACCCCAAACAACAAAAGTTATACCGACGAAAAGTGCCAGTGTGAACAGCGCTTTGCTTTCCTGTTGACAAAGCTGCTGCCACTCCTGGGGGGGTGGAAGATTTTGTCGGTGGGAGAGCTCTCTCCTGCTGAGAAACAGCAGCTACACTGCATGGCTTTTAGCTGCACGGCCATGTCGCTAAAAGCTGCGTAATGAAGCCATAGCCTTAGTAACATCCTAGTTTAGATGTTTTAAAAATAACCGCCCACCCAGGAACACTGACCTAGGACCAAATGATGCCACACTCTTGTTTGACTGAATCAGAAAGACATTTCATGTCAGTCACAAAACACAGTCTGAAGGAATGCTCATCAAGACTGTCAGGTTTCAAAGCATAACAATTCTCCCAGGCCAGTTGATGACACTAAGTGTAGAAGCTAGATTTTAAATACTTGTGATGTTTTCCTGTAGCAACTATCAAAAAGAAAAAAAAAAAAAGGAAAATGTTTTTCAATTACCACCAAACGTCTACATTCTTGGTATAAACTACAAAAGCAGAGAAATCCTCCTCATCACTAAACACCATTGTCTATTTAAATCTTAAATTTATGGATACTTAGTCAGTGCCAGATCATGACTCTGGATGCACAGTCATGCAGAGGCATAATATTAAAAAAGGGTAAATAGTATGACCCAGGTAATTATAGGCCTGTCAGTCTGACATTGATCCCAGGCAAGATAATGGAGTGGCAGATACAGGACTTTATTATTAAAGGAGGGTAATATAATTAATGCCAATCAAAATGGGATTATGGAAAATAGATTCTGTCAAACTAACTTGATGCCTTTTTTGATGTGATTACAAGCTTGTTTGATAAAGATAATAGTGTTGATCTAATAGACTTTTGTAAGAAATTTGACTGTACCATACAGCATTTTGATTAAAAACTAGAAAGCCATAAAATTAACATGGCACAGATTATATGGATTAAAAGATGGCTAACTGATGGTTCTCAAAATGTAATCGTAAATGGGGAATTATCATCACACTAGTGTGTTTCTAGTGGGATCTGCCAGAGATCTGTTCTTGGCTCCATGTTATATAACATTTTTAACAGTAACCTGGAAAAAAAACATAATCATCACTGATAAAATTTTCAGAAACACAAAAAATGGGGGAATGGTAAATAATGAAGAAGACATGTCACTGATACAGAATGATCCAGATCACTTGATAAACTGGATGCAAACAAACAATATGTGCTTTAATAGAGCTAAATGTAAATGTATACACATGGCAATAAAGAATGTAGGCCGTATTTACAGGATAAGGGACTCTACTCTGGGAATCAGTGATTCTGAAAAAAGATTAGTGCAGGGGGAGTGGATAATCAACTGAATATGAGCTCCCAGTGTAAAATGCAATCCTTGGTTCATAAATAGGGGAATCTCAAGTAGGAGTAGACAGGTTATTTTACCTCTGTATTTGGCACTGGTGTGACGGCTGCTAGAATACGGTGTCCAGTTCTGGTACCCACAATTCAATATGGATTTTGATAAATTGGAGAGGGTTCAGAGAGGAGTCACAGGAATGATTAAAGGATTAGAAAACATGCCTTATACTGATAGGCTCAAATAGTGCAATCCTTTTAGCTTAACAAAGAGACCGTTAAGGAGTGTCTTGATTATAGTATATACATAGGGAACAAACATTTGTTAATAGGGTCTTCAATCTAGTGGATAAAAATATAAACATGATCCAATGGCTGGAAGTTGAAAGTAGACAAATTCAGACTGGAAATGTGAATTTTTGACAGTGAGGGCAATTAGTCATCGGAACAATTGATTTAGGGTTGTGGTTGATTCTCCATCATTGACAATTTTTAAATTAAAGTTAGAGGGGTAGCCGTTTTAGTCTGTATCCACAAAAACAACGAGGAGTCTGGTGGCACCTTAAAGACTAACAGATTTATTTGGGCATAAGCTTTCGTGGGTAAAAAAAAACAAAACAAAACACTTCTTCAGATGCATGGAGTGAAGATTACAGATGCAGGCATAAATATACTGACATATGAAGAGAAGGGCATTACCTTACAAATGGAGAACCAGTGTTGACCAGGCCAATTCAATCAGGGTGGATCTGGTCCACTCCCAATAACTGATGAGGAGGTGTCAATACCACGAGAGGGAAAAATGCTTCTGTAGTGAGCCAACAACTCCCAGTACCTATTCAAGCCCAAATTAATGGTGTTAAATTTCCAAATGAATTGTATCTCTGCAGTTTCTCTTTGAAGTCTGTTTTTGAAGGTTTTTTTGTTGAAGAATGGCTACTTTTAAATCTGTTATTGAATGTTTAGGGAGACTGAAGTTTTCTCCTACTGGCTTTTGTATGTTACCATTCCTGATGTCTGATTTGTGTCCATTTATTCTTTTGTGTAGAGACTGTCCGGTTTGGCCAATGTACATGGCAGAGGGGCATTGCTGGCACATGATGGCATATATCACATTAGTAGATGTTCAGGTGAATGAGCCCCTGATGGTGTGGCTCATGTGGTTGGGTTCTCTGATGGTGGGTCCTCCAACCACATGAGCCACACTATCAGGGGCTCATTCACCTGCACATCTACTAATGAATGTTGATGGGGAAAGTTACTTCCCAAATGAATACAATAAAAAAGTATCATAAATCTTGATGTGATCAATTATCTAAATTGTTAAGTTCCTGTAATATCATAGGGCCAGTTCTGCCAATGCTTTTTCATGTGAGAAGTCCTAAACTTCAAAAGGATTACTTATAAGGGTAAGGAAATTGACTATTTGTTTAAGTTTAGTTTACATGATCAGGGTCTGGATGCTAAAAGGATTTGGCTGTCAAGTTCTTTTCATAATGGGCATCCATCTTCTGCTTTTTTTTTTTTTCTTGTTGTAAAAATCAGAATTTGACTATCCTCCAGGTCAAAGTCAATTTCCAGCCATTCAAATATTGCTCCATCTAACAGATAATGAATAAATAACATGGGAACAATTAAACACTTATTTATACCATGGTTATAATATGGTGATGATCATCAAAATCAGTTTAATAATACGATATTTGATTTTCACCAAGAAACATAAGAGACCAAGTTTGAACAAGTTGCTTAAGTGATTAGATGTCCGGAGAAGGAAAAGAGTAGGCATTGAAGTTACAGAGGAAGCAAATTATCACTATTTTGTACTGAATAACTCAATCAAAGTGGATTTTTAAAATAAAAGCTGGCACTTATTCTATTATGCATGTTTTAAAAGTTGTCTATGGTAGCTCATCCGGTTTTATTTTTCAGTAACTAAACAGCTTTAGTAGAGTATTTTGTTTTTTTTTTATAATTGTCCAGCTGTGAAAATCCAAATGCCTCCAGCTTGCATTATAATTGTCAGAAGTCATTTTCTAATTATGATTAAGTACCATTTCTTCTTTGGTGTATGTATTGACTTCTAAAACAGTTAGCAAATTTGGTATTCCATATGCTGAAATATTTGAGTTTAGCATAGTATCTTCATTGACATTAAAATACACTGTTATAATTGCAATGAAGAGAGCACACATGGGCTGGAGTATTGCTTCCAGACATATGTTTAACACTTAATACCATTGAAAGTCCCAGAATGTTATAGTAGTCCATGAAGACAAAACTGTTAATCAAGTGTTAATCAAAATAATTCTGGTTTGGTTTAATAGAAAATATTGTCTTGTTCCAAAAAGTATGTTTGACACAGAGGCCCATTAGTGCCAACTACCAAAGTGGTCACTACTCTGTCTGCAGATCTTAGGAGGCCTGACAAACTCACTCCACCTAACACGCTGCTTTCATTGTATGTGTCCATAAATAATGTCTTACAAGGCATCAGATGAAAGTTGGGGTCAAGCTGGTCATTAGTATTGTTGTGAAATGTATGTACTGATAATATTTAAAGAGTTAGGTGTACCTTTGCAAGACAAAGTAAGGGCTGGTAGTTCCCTGAATAGACTGTCAAGGTGGCTAACAGATTGGTCGTACCAGGGAGTTGACACCCAGTTTAGCCCCAGTAAGTCTCTCTCCTTTGCTGAGGCAAGTGGGCAATTCAGTGACTCACAGTCCTGCGCGCCCCAAGAAAGAGTTATGGGAGTGGGTTCATTAGCCTATTTTGAAAATATATGCATTTACAATATGCACATACTCTCCCAGGGTGGGTAGTTTCTCCTGTCCATTCGAATGCCTATGGCCACCAAGAAAATATTGTTTCAGTACTTACTGAAGCCAGGATGAACCATGGATGAAATCCAGGCCCTAGTGACAGCAATGGAAAAACTCTCACTAATGTCCATGCAGCCAGGATTTCACCTTCAGTTTCCATATTCCATATATGCACCTGTTTGATGATGGTACAAGCAATAGATACAAGAAATACATTATGAGTCTGATTGGCACCACTCATTCATTCAGAACTCAGTGGAACAATTTGTTTACACTGAAAAGGTTTTCCCTTACTTCATTGAAGCACACCATTTTCATATATTTCACTGTGTCTTAGGCTATGTCTACACTACCGCGGTAAGTCGACCTACAGTACGCAACTCCAGCTAAGTGAATAACCTAGCTGAAGTCGACTACCTTAGGTAGAATTACCACGGGGTCTACACCGCGTGGGGTTGGTGGGAGAAACTCTCCCATCAACTTACCTTACTCTTCCCGTCGGGAATAGAGTACAGGGGTCAACTGGAGAGTGATCTGCTGTCGATTTGGCGAGTCTTCACTAGACCCACTAAATTGACCACTGGTGGATCGATCTTAGAGCATCGATCCTGGCTGTAGTGCAGATATAGCTTCAGAAACATAATACCAGGGTGGAGATCAAAGGACCTTTCCTCCTGAAAACAGACAATTTCCCACGAATACTGTAGTCCCTATCCAAGGCACCAATCAGGTTTGGTATAGGATCGCTATTCAAGATATTGTACAGTTAGACAAATTATATGAAAACTTCAAATGATTACTGAATGATTTTAGATTAATGAGACACTGTAGGATCTCTAATTAACAGATGGAAATACACATTGTTTACAGTTAACATCAATTGCTTTTTTGTAAGTTTCACCATTCAATATATAAATGGATTTCACATCGAAATTAATTTCAAATGAAGTATGATTGTGTCAAAGCAAGCTGCCTACTTTTCACTTCTGCTCTGGTGATTTACAACAGTCTCTTGACTGTCTTTGTTTAGTATGTTTGAAGAGTCCCTGCTGACACTGTAGCCTCATCTATGGCACTTGCTTTCATAAACATTTCAAGGCGTTCTGATTCAGATGCAGGGGCCAAGGCCCTTTTCAAAAATTCAGTATTCTGGTAGAAGAAAGAGAGCATATGAACACAATTTTAGGAGAAGCTAGAATAGTTCAATGCACACAAGTGAAGCTCCAGTCTTCATTTTACAAATCAAACTTCAGTAGTCCTTTTCAATCTATTGCGATGTGTTTACAATAATTTATACTTACATTACCTAGCTAAGGGCCGAATGCTTTTATCCCAACTCAAACAAACCTCTCATTGTCTTCATTATTTTTTTGCATGAGTGAGCGCTCCAGCATCAGGCTCTTAACTTCTTATCACTTTATCGTTTTTTCTTTAAAGTGTATTATATTCAAATTTGGAGCCTCAGCCATTTCCTGGGAGGCACCTGTGTACTAGTACAATAATTCATGCAATGGATTCATGCAAATGCAATGGCCACATTTTCAGGCATGGAAGCCCCAATGTAGTGCCTAAATGTGGATTTTAAAACTTAGGTTCAGGCACCTGGGTTTGAAAATGTTAGTTAATAAAATATTTTGTGCTAGAACAATAATTAACATAAAATATAAAAACATTTCCTTTTTATTTATTGAATGATGTTTATCATTTGTGCATGTCTCACCAAATCGGTTCCCTGCCATTGCAGCGGTCTCAGGCAGTGGAGCACCTTGGTCCCTCCTCCTCTCTACCTGTGACACACAATAGTTCAGTCTCCTGAGGTGTCATAAATATAAAGGGAAGGGTAAACACCTTTAAAATCCCTCCTGGCCAGAGGAAATATCCTTTCACCTGTAAAGGGTTAAGAAGCTAGGATAACCTCGCTGGCACCTGACCAAAATGACCAATGAGGAGACAAGATACTTTCAAAAGCTGGGAGGAGAGAGAAAAACAAAGGGTTTGTGTCTGTGATGCTTTTGCCAGGGACAGAACAGGAATGGAGTCTTAGAACTTAGTAAGTTATCTAGCTAGATATGCATTAGATTATGATTTCTTTAAATGGCTGAGAAAATAAGCTGTGCTGAATAGAATGGATATTCCTGTCTGTGTGTCTTTTTGTAACTTAAGGTTTTGCCTAGAGGGATTCTCTGTTTTGACTCTAATTACCCTGAAAGGTATTTACCATCCTGATTTTACAGAGGTGATTCTTTTTTACTGTTACTTCTATTAAAATTCTTCTTTTCAAGAACTGAATGTTTTTTTCATGGTTCTTAAGATCCAAGGGTGTGGGTTTGTGGTCACCTATGCAAATTGGTGAGGATTTTTACCAAACCTTCCCCAGGAAGTGGGGTGCAAGGGTTGGGAGGATTTTTTGGGGGAAAGACATTTCCAAACAACACTTTCCTAATAAATAAACCCAGATAAACGTTTGGTGGTGGCAGTGAAAGTCCCAGGGTAAAATAGTTTGTACCTTGGGGAAGTTTTAACCTAAGCTGGTAAAAGTAAGCTTAGGAGGTTTTCATGCAGGTTCCCACATCTGTACCCTAGAGTTCAGAGTGGGGAAGGAACCTTGGCATGAGGGATGTAATACTTTAGTTTAATTAAGATTATTGGGCTCAGTACAATAAGTGGGTAGGATTTAATGCCCTATGATGTACAGAAAGTCAGATTAAAATTTGTGGGGTCCTTTCAGTCCTTAAACTCTATGATTCTATGTGTATTATACTCCCTCACAAAAAAAAAATCCTAAAGCAAAAAAATTCATAGATGCAAGCAGTTGTTGGAGATCCAGAGGACAGTGATACAAGATATGACATATGGAGATAAAGAAAAATATGAAGTTACTGCACAGAGTTTATTCAAATGGTGAGCACATTACTGTGTATAAGAATGCCAATCCACAGATCCAAAATTTGTTCTCTTATTCTACTGAATTACTGGACTTCATCTCAAAAATGAAGAAATTGCTAAATATTCATCTTTCTGAAGCCGAAATGAACATTTAATGGATAAAGGAAAAAATTTGCTTTGAGCACTAGTGATGCAAGATTGGATCAAAGAATTATAGAATCGTAGAGATCATCTCGTTCATCTCCCCTGCACTGAAGCATGATTAAGTATCCATGGAAAATGCAGGAAATATCATTGCAATCTTAAAAAGATGGTTTAAAAATATCCTTAAAATTTGGTGATAACATTGTGGGGGACCTGGTGAGATCTTAAGTTGTAAGGTCTATGTTCCATCAGTACCTTGTACTATTTGATCATGCAATTCTGTTAGGTGTAGAGAATATTGCTGGTGAACGTTTTTATACCACAAGAAAAGAATACCTAAAACTAAGATTTTAAAAATCAATATGTTAAGGGCAATTTATTTTTACTTTCTTCTGCCATCAGACAGCATGATCACAAATTTGCTACTATCATATATATGAGGATGCACTCAATAGTCTAACCTACCTGTCTTACCAAGTTGGAGATGTTTGGATTTGGCTTTTTGTATCCAGACCCAGGAAAGACATTTTTGTCCTTATGATAGCTGAAGAACTTACTCAGTTAGTTGGTTCACAATAAAAACTTTTAGAAATCACTACTGTCTCCCTCCTTTCTCTGATTCAGCATACACAGACATGTCACAGCTAGTGTCGATCTAACTGTTGTAACTCAGCCTCTCTAAGAGATCAAAAATGTAATAGAATGGCACCTGCTTGTTTGAAGCAGAGTTTTCTTTTATTTCTAGGACCCTCTCTGGTAGTTTTCTTCCACAAGTTTATTATGCTGAAAGGCTTCTAGAGAGCCATTTTCATGTCAACTATTGTACCACTTTGCAATAAATGACTCTTGTGCTGATTCCCTTTGTTCACTGGTATCATCAGATATAAAGGAATCTATTATAGCTGGATGACTTTCATATTGTCTAAATGTCTGCTGACAGTCAAAGAAAATAGTTTCCGTTATGCTGCTTCAGTTTATTCAATAGAAGTGAAGGTTTCTGAGTTTTACAGTAAAATACTTTGTAAAATTCGGTTTGCACTTATTGTGTTAGAAAGGGGCATAAATAATGCTACCCATCTTTTCTTAGCTTTTCAGTGATCACTTGACTAAACAAGAAATAATTAGGATACATTTAGGTAATGTCATAGGCCATGGGTGATAAATTCATTTAATGGAGAGAGACAAATTCCATTTTTAATTATGGTCAATGAGCTCGATTTACATTTAGGATTCCATGCTCTCTTCCAGGCACAGCAGAATATTTACAGACATTAATGGGAGGTTAGCACAAAGAAAAGGGTAGGATAGAGTGTCTGTGTGAGATTTTCAAAGGGGCCCAAATGAAGGAGGCACCCAGCTTTTCATCTCTCCTCTGCTCTTCCTTCTTCATTTTCTTCCCTGTAGCAACTCCCAGTTCCTTGCCATTCTGCTTACTGTGAGTTTCATTCCCACCAGCTTCTCCATTCCATCCACTAAAATGATGTGTAATGAAATAGTTACTGTTGACATACCAATGAGATTAACAGGGGTAAAGGAGTTCACACTCTATGTCAGTGATTCAGACACTCTGTAGACTCAGGAAGGCATCATGAATGGGAGTCAATTTCAGGAATTGCTGAGATGGCAGCTAGATTTTACAGCTGAAATCTAACAGACAAGATTTGTCATCATGATGAATATCAGAGCCATTATTTAAATGGAATTTAATAATTTAATAACCTGTTATTGAGTCCAGGAGCATTAACTTATTAATTTTAATGCTAGGTTCTTCTTAGGTCAACTTTTACTTTCAGATCACAACTCTGTTATTCTTAAAAGTTCAACAAATTTATTAATTCATCAAGAATCACAGAGGCATATTTTCAGTAACTGTATACATCAAGTTTAGATACATCAAACATTTTAGACATGAATTAAACATAAAATACAATTGCAGTTTTGTAAGCAATTTACCCAAACCAGTGTTGAAGCCAAGCAGCAATATTGTAGAACAATACAAATCACCAATATTTATTATTGCATTTTCTTATAGTCAGTTATCAGCTTCAGTTTTTCATTCTTCTTCCTACGGCTGATGTAAATAGTAAATACAAAAACTATAATTTTTCATTCAAGTGGTGAAGCCAGATAATTGGGTCAGGAGTAGCAGAGTGCATTGCTCCAATTCCTCATTTGTATTTGTGAATCAGTCATTTAGTTGTTATATGTTCCATGGTCTGGTCTGTTCATGGTATGTTCTCACCCTAAGTGAGAAATAATGACTAATGCCATCAACCTGGCAATTGAACATTGGTCAACCATCTCCCAGTCTTCAGAGCAACAACTCAAGCCATCATAACAGTTGTCTTCAGGGCCAAGCAACATATTAGATAGGTTCTTACACATTTGTCACACTTCAAGTAATTCTTCAAGGAATAGGGATGCACTTATCTTTAAGGCAATTATAAATGTAGTACCTTCTGTTTCTTGTTTTTGGTTTGACAGGGACTAATTTAAAGCATCAAAAGCAATGACTAAAGTTATGTCTTGAGGATCTCTTAGGCCTTTCAAAGTAGAAATATGCATATAGAATTATTTAAAATCCACAGTATAGTTCCTTGAGGTCTTATTAGAAATAAAGTAGATTCAACAAGGTAACCTTCAGATACTTCTACTAAAGAAGATTAATAGAAATACAACCTCTGAAATGAAATCTCACCACTTCTCACTAATGGTAACCCTGGGTTTGGGAAGAATTTGTACACATGGCTGGTTCAAATCTCTGGTAGCACTTCTGGATTCTGCAACTTCTTTTGTGGGTTCAGTCAACTCTGGCATCCTATACTGTGACCTCAGTTTTTATGCCATTTCCCAATTTCTTTGGAAGTGACAATGCTCTTCTTTCTATTGGACATTAGTTAACTGAGCTCTCAGATTTCATCTTCTCTGTTTCTCTGCTGCTTCCCTCAATATGCAAGAGATGGCAAACATTTATACAAAAAATACTGTATTCCTTTTTATTGGAGGCTTTTATATTCTATTCATTTCTAGGTTTGTAATTCTATATTGACACAAACTTAATTTTAATCCCCTTTGTATACACAAGTTATATGCTTACACCTATCAATATTTCTCTTCATTCTTATGCCATTCATGTCATTTTAAGAGTGCAACAGTCACTTATAAAGAAAACAAAGTCCTTTATAGTTCCTCTACATTTAGAGGGCATAGATATAGTCAAAGATTGTATGGACTAAAACCTTTTATATCATATCCTCCAGAGCTTACAGCAGAACAAGACACATATTGAAGGAACAAGGCAGATAATTTGAACATAGAGAGACATATTCTTTGGGGGATTCTGTAAGTTTTGATCCCTGGAACCTCCAGCTTTCTGTCACAAGGCAAGCTATTCCTAAATGGATTAAAATTAAACCTACCTTTTTTACACCTGTCTAAAATTGGATTAACTCCCAGAACACAATGGACCCACTGTGCATAGGCAAACAGAATGTAACCCTTGTTAGTCAACCTTTGGTGATTTTTTTGTAGCTAGAAAGACAGAGAGAAATTGCATCCCTATGTGTCATGAGAGACTTTTGCCTAGTGAATAACAATAGCTTGATTTTTTTATTTAAATGTCCCATTTGCTATTCTTGAAGTACAAGAGATGGGAACATCTTCTTACCTAGAATTGCTTAAGCAAGGTGCCTCACTGGGACGTGACCTTCTATTCAGGGCAGAGGTGGGGTAAACAATGCATATATGTAACTCATGTGCCTAATAGGGAGATATCTCTTTAAGAGACCCATTGTGGGGAGGTAGGAGTCAGTTGTGTCTGGGTCATTGTTGCTAGGCTGATTTAGCACCCCATAGCCAGAAGCATCTGGATTTGGGTTTGGTAGTTTGGGGTATGCTCCAATAGGTTCCCTGTCACTGGGATCAGACTCCATGAGGGCAAGCAGTCAGGGCAGGGGCTATACAAAGGTCCATGTCCCCTGAGTGAGTTGGGAGAAGCTAAGCCCAGGAGCAGAAAGCAGACTGTTGTCCCTAACTCTGAAACATCTTGCAGGAGGGTTTTCTTTAAATCGATAAACTTAACCAAGTGGTTGGTTAACCAGTTAACTGTCTGGCTAGCAGTGATTTCAGCAGAGGAAGAGTCTTCATGGATTCCAACTGAAGATTCCTACAAGAAAGTGGAGGGAAGATGTTGTTTTACACTCAGCAGACTGTATAGATTTGATGATCAAAGACTCTAACTGAGACTTAGGTGAACTAAACCTAAGTTTTTGGGAACTCTCAGTTTCTTATCACTGTGTTTCTGTGGGGACTGAACTGTTCAGATTTTAATTTGTTTTCTTTATGTATAACTGTGAAGATAATGTGTGTGAATTATAAAAAAGCCATGTTATGTTGTACAAATTAGATTATTTTTTTTATCATAAGATTTTATAAAGTTATTTAATTAAATGAATTTATTTAGTTCCTCTTTGGACTTGAATGTGGGAAGGTTGACCCTGTGCAATCCTTGCTGAAAATCCTTAGAGACTGAACTCCAGGTCTCCAGCTACTTTTCTATGGAAGTTGGGTTTTTAGGCATTGGAGAACGGCAATAAAGTGAACTCTAGCCCACCCAAAGGTTACATATGCTGGAACCTTTTTTGTGTCCTTGATAGGTGAATAGAGTGATAGCTTTTCTGATTTAAGGGACAGAAGGAATTAACAGTTACTAAAATAAATTCAAGGCATATTTGACTTCTGTACATCTCACAGTTATGCTGCATTTATAATTTGAAGGTTATTTTCAGTAATAATGGTTAGAAACTTACTGAAAAAAAATCAGTCTGCATCACCTGAATAAGTGATTTGTACCCAGCCACAGAAATGCATTGAGCAAGTCAGATATGGCCGTTGAGCCTTGCTTAACACAGAGATGTCCTAAAACAAGATTGCCGGTTGTGACTGACTAAATAAAGCAACAGTAATGCTGTTAAAAGCAGCAAAGAGTCCTGTGGCACCTTATAGACTAACAGACATATTGGAGCATAAGCTTTCATGGGTGAATACCCACTTCGTCAGATGCATGTAGTGGAAATTTCAAGAGGCAGGTATAAATATGCAAGCAAGAATCAGGCTAGGGATAACAAGGTTAGTTCAATCAGGGAGGATGAGGCCCTCTTCTAGCATTTGAGGTGTGAACACCTGGGGAGGAGAAACTGCTTTTGTAGTTGGCTAGCCATTCACAGTCTTTGTTTAATCCTGAGCTGATGATGTCAGATTTGCAAATGAACTGAAGGTCAGCAGTTGCTCTTCGAACTCTGGTCCTGAAGTTTTTTTGCCACAGGATGGCTACCTTTAAATCTGCTATTGTGTGTCCAGGGAGATGGAAGTGTTCTCCTACAGGTTTTTGTATATTGCCATTCCTAACATGTGATTTGTGTCCATTTATCTTTTTACGTAGGGACTGTCCAGTTTAGCCGATGTACATAGCAGAGGGGCATTGCTGGCACATGATGGCAAATATTACATTGGTGGATGTGCAGCTGAATGAACCGGTGATGGCGTGGAGTAGGTCATAAAGACTGCAAAAAAAAAAGTGTTCAGAGAAGAGAAAAAAGTGCTCAATTCTTAGTTCTGGTGTTCAGATGTTAAATTCAGCACAGGCATAGGTCAGGGGTTCCCAAACTTGGTTCGCGGCTTGTTCAGGGTAAGCCCCTGGTGGGCCATGAGATGCTTTGTTTTCCTGAGCATCCGCAGGTACGGCCGCTCACAACTCCCAGTGGCCGCGGTTCACTGTTCCTGGCCAATGGGAGCTGCAGGAAGCAGTGCGGGCTGGGCCACCCCTTCCAACACCTCCCATTGGCCGGGAACAGTGAACCGCGGCCACTGGGAGATGCGAGCGGCTGTACCTGCGAATGCTCAGGTAAACAAAGCATCTTGTGGCCCACCAGAGGCTTACCCTGAACAAGCCGTGAACCAAGTTTGGGAATCCCGGGCATAGGTGATGCAACTCCCATAGACTCCAACTGGAGGGTGAGATTTGGTCCCAGGTCAGAATACAAAAGGGTGGTAAATAGGAACCTGTGGATGCACTGGTCAACAAGAGTCCTCCAACCCCCAGTTCAAGTTAAGCATCTAATGGCCATGTCTTCAGATGGATCTGGAAAGACACCTTGAAAGTTCCAGTAAACAGAGTGTGCTGACATATATCATATATTAAAGGAGAATACTCTGGTATGAACTCCACACTAATACATCAGAAGAGAGACAGTTAATATGACAAAAGACAGGTTAAATTGCGTGTGCCACCGTACACTTGAAGTAGTTGTTTGAGCTGTTTTATGAGCTCGGCAGTGGTCAAATATACCCAAATGCCTTCCAGATAGCAGTTACAATCAAAAGTCTATTTTACCAGCAGTTGCCACCATATTAAATCCAAGGTGATGCAATTATTTCCTATTCCTGGAATAATTCTAGTCTGCCCAGTATTGCTGGATCTGCAATTGTGACTGTAAAGCATCATCTCTGGTATTCCCCCAACTGGAAAGAGAAGAGACTGTCACCCCCTAACAATCCACTTGACAGCTAGTGTCCAAACCCTGTTTACTCCCCCTTTCCACAAGTACCAGGATCTGAACCATAGTAATTTAAGTTTGTTGAAGAAAATTTAATTTTATCTCATTTTAGTCTTTAAATAAATCCTTCTGAACCTACAGGTCACACCAACGTGGGTATTAAATTCTCCATAACCCTTTTTTTCTAATTCACTTTGCTTCCATAAACAGCAACACTATAATCTCTCAAAACTGAGCAAATTCCCAAAACGACAATGAACAGCTCTGGTCTTGCTGAATCCATTAAGAGGCTAGAGACTGACTGACCTGGAAAGAAAAAATGTCCATAATTAAAGTAAATGACCTGGCACCTGGCACAAAAACATGTATTTCTAATGAGGATGATATAAATTATGCATATTACATGCATGAAAAACATTGAGAAGCTGGAATAAACCTTGTGCTGAAGGACAGTATTGATATAAAATTAAGCACCTGCAAATGAAATGGACCCCCAAAGTCAAATATGAAATAGAGAGCTATCTAAAAGTAGATCCAATTAGCTTCTTTCATAATCTAATGTAATCAGTGCCCTAATGATAGTGTAACAGGAAAGCCGAAAAAAATCTAGGAAATGGTTTTAAGGAAAGCATTTGAGGCTTGCAATAAGTGATATTGGCATGAACAAATAAATACTACTTTCATAACAGCCATACAAGTGCATGGTATATCCCATTTTAACATCGGACCTTTCAGGGTCAGATTATGCCATTCATACTCACTGAGCTGCACCTTACTGCACTTCAAATCTGGGTGTCTAAAGTTAGGTACGAAAATCCATTTTTAGTCTCCATTTTGTTCCTTAACATTAAGTATCCAAGTGTGATAATTTCAGTAAAAACACCATTTTCTCCAGTAGTTGAATTCCAAAAAAGTTTGGGGTAAATCACTTTGCCCATCAATGAAGTAAAACATAGCAAATGCTTAAATGTTTCTAGTGTTTTAGGTCAGGAAGTGAGAGAATACTACCATACGTCACTGGCATCCCTAAATTTTTTGAAACCACTACAAAAAATGACCAAAAGTTGCTTTTCCATAGGTAATGTCATTGCTTTAAGATGCTGTATCTCCGGACCGTCGGGAGCTAAAAACAACTGTTCTGTGTCAATTAAGCACTCTCACTGCATGTGAGCCAAGAGATGGCTGTATCTCTACATCACAGTCTGCTGCACAGAGCTCCTGGTCTCCCGGAAGTGCGTATCCTTTAACAGGAAGTTTGTACTATTCAATGAAATTTAACCTGGACAGAACTGCATTGCCCCTAGCCTGACGTTATTAAGCATTGTCTTGCACAAGGATCACAGGATCAGGCCCCATGGGCCACAATCACAGATTTACAAGTAAAATGGTGTGCCCAGTCTAACTTTTCAATTTTTATGTATGCACTTTTGTTTTGTTTTAAATAATTCTATCCTCTCAAATTAATTATTCAACAAAAATTTGATTTCAATCACTGTTTATTTAAAAAAAAAAACAGCGAAAAAATTAACAAGTATTTTCTCTACTTAAAAATAACCATAGTGTAGCCCTTGCTCCTGTTAAGTGGCCCGTCATGAGGTTGTTCAAGACAGGGAAAGCCTGCCTTGAGACTTTTTACACAACTTTGTGGAACTGGGCCTGAGGCTCCTTTGTGTGCTCTGTATTGTGTGTCAGTGTGTGCTCACCTCAGACCAGAACCACTCAGACAAACCCCACCAGGAACAAGGCTTTATTCTGTAAAGAACATAGAACAGGATTACAGTTCAGCAGCCTCCTCTCTGCTTGCCTTCTGTGTACTCCCAGATCAGTCAGTTCTGAGACCTCCTGTTGCGGGCACAGAAGGTACATTCTGGCAGGAACCAGGAAGTTCTTCCAACTTGCTGCAGTGTGTAGTCCACAACTTGTAGTTCCCACAGCTGCTGTTGAAGTATACTGGACCTTGATAATGACACAAAGCAGTGTGGACTGATGCATTTACATCATCTGAGTCAGATGCCAGCAGCAGAAGGTTAATTTCCTTTTTTTGTGGTTTGGGTTCTGTAGTTTTCGCATTGGAGTGTTGCTCTCTTAAGATTTCTGAAAGCAAGCTCCGTACCTCATCCCTCTCAGATTTTGGATGACATTACAGATTCTTAAACCTTGGGTTGAGTGATGTAGCTATCTTTAGAAATCTCACATTGGTACCTTCTTTGCGTTTTGTCAAATCTGCAATGAAAGTGTTCTTAAAAAGAACAACATGTGATAGGTCATCATCTGAGAGTGCTATAACATGAAATATATGGCAGAATGCACGTAAAACAGAGCAGGGGACATACAATTCTCCCCAGGAGTTCAGTCACAAATTTAATTAACACATTTTTTTTTAATGAACATCATCTGCATGGAAGTGTATCCTCTGGAATGGTGGCCAAAGCATGAAGGGGCATATGAATCTTTAGCATATCTGGCATGTAAATATCTTGCAATGCCATCCACAACAGTGCCATGTGAATGCCTATTCTCACTTTCAGGTAACATTATAAACATTATATCATTTGGTCTGTGAAAGGAGGAGCCATCAGCTGTACTCAGAAAGACTTCATGTCGTGTGAAGGCTATTATGAACACAACATTCTCTTTCAGATTGCCATCTACACGATCTGGAGGGCATGGAGGCAATGTGCCATAGCTTGGCTCCACCTGGCTAATACTTTTGGATCAATGCCCTACCAGCACATTTTTGCCACCTTGTGAGAGTTTGGGATTCCTGAAAACTTTCTCCAGCTGATCTGGGAACTTTATGGAGGCTGCACCACCACCACCACCTGCTTCATAGAAGGAGAGATTCCTGAAATTCCTATCCGTGGCAGCGTGAAGCAAGGTTGTCCCCCCAGCCCCATTGTTTTCAACTTAGCCATGGAGCCACTCATTTGAGCCATCTCCAGCAGTCCAGGCAGTTTCAACCTGTATGGCAGCAGTATGAACATTCTGACCTATGCAGATGGTCTGGTCCTGATGGCAGACAACCCCAAATATCTCCGACAAATGTCAACATCACCAACCAGGCTTACAACTGGATGGGACTCCGCTTCAGTGCTAGGAAGTGTGCATTGCTGCATATCGATGGCAGTAGAAGGGACTCGGCTCAGGCAACACCTTTTCAAATCCAGGGTGAACCTATGACCTTCCTTGAGGATGAGCAAGCATATCAACATCTCGGCACACCCACAGGTTCCGCGTCCAGCAGACACCTGAGGATACCATCATGGAGATTCTACAAGATGTGACCAGGATCAACTCCTCCCTACTGGCACCCATGGCATAAGATCATTGTCTTGAACACCTTCTGATCCTCCGTACTTCATTCATCCTGAGAGGATATGCCATGCCAAAGGTACCTCTGAACAAGGCAGACAAGACCATCAGGCAGCTAGTGAAGAAGTGGATGTTTTTTTCCCCAGAGAGTGAGCAATGAACTTGTATACATCTTACCCAGGCAGGGTGGCACCAACATCCCTCATATGGGTGATCTGGGTGACTTTGTGGTGATCACTCATGCCTTCCGCCTTCTGCCATGCCCAGACGCCATGGTGAGGAACATCACATAAAGTGCCATGTGGGATGTCATCAACAAGCAAATTGCCAGGACCCCCTCTAACCAAGATGCCGCCACCTACCTGAGCGGCTCACTGGAAGGCAAATTTGAAAGAGAAGCGGGAGACTTTGCTTCGCTCTGGACTCATGCCCGCAATACTATGGGATGACTGGAGAAGCGTATCAGCTGCCGCTGGACCTGTTGTGAAGAATGACAGGAGCTGGGAGTCCTGGTGTCACAGGTGAAGAACACAGACCACACAATCCTCACTCTGAAAGCTAGAACCATGCTGGAGAGGACCCTGAAGGATGCACTGCTAATATGTGGAAAAACTGAAGCAGAAGCTGGACCAGGGCAATACGTTCAAGGTGATGTGTAAGTGGGACGCCAGCAACCACTTCCTCCCCAGGGGCAGCTTCACCTGATTTGCCAACTGGAGGTTCATCCACAGGGCCCAGCTCAACTGCTTTCCGCTGAATGGAGCTGTCCGCCACGGGAATTCGGACAAATGTTGTAGGAAGTGAGGCTACGCCGACGAGACACTGTCCCATGTCCTGTATAGCTGCAAGCCCCATTCCTGAGCCTGGCAACTGTGACACAGCACCATCCAAGATTACCTGGTCAGAGCCATCCCACCACCTGTAGGGAAGGTTGCTGTGAACTCCACCGTCCCCGGAACTGACAGCCAACTGCGACCAGACAGCGTCATCAGCAATGAGGACCGGAAAATCATCATGGTGGATGTCACTATGCCCTTCAAGAACAGGACCCTGACCTTCCATAGTGCCCAAGCTCGAAAGGTGGAGAAATACACCCCTCCAGCTGAAACCTTGAGAGCTAAGGGGTTACCAGGTTCAGACACATGCACTGATCGTTAGAGCCTTGGGTGCAGGGGACCCCAGTAATGAGCGAGTGCTGCTATGCTCAGATAATGCAGCAACTCATGGTGTCAGAAGCCATCAGGTGGTCAAGGGACATCTACATAGAACAGATCACCGGACATCAGCAATACCAGGAGGGATGAGCTGGGATGCCAAAGAGAAGAACAGTCAGGAAAGTAACCGAAATACTTTCCTCATAGATTGTATCTTCTAAATGGACAACCTACCCTAAATGCTCAATTACTGAGGGACAATCTTCACTCATTGATATATTTTGCTTTCCACAACCAAATCTCTGTACAACTTTTCATTAGCAATGTACCCAAATGCTTGGATGATAATATCTAAACTGTATTCTTAAATTTATTCACCTAAATTTGGATTATTGCAGATTATGTACTATATGTATCATATGACTTTTAAAAAACAAATTGTATTTGTGGATAATCTAAGCACTCTACCCAGATGTAGAGACACTTTTCTCAGCCTGTGTGTTATATAATTTTAACTTTAGCTTTAATACAATTTTTATATCTGGCACGTAAATACCTTGAATGCCAGCTACAAAAGTGCCATGCAAATTCCTGTTCTCACTTTCTGGTGACACTGTAAATAAGAAGAGGGCAGCATTATCTCCTGTAAATGTAAACAAACTTGTTTCTCTTAGCGATTGGCTGAACAAGAAGTAGAACTGAGTGGACTTCTAGGCTTTGAAGTTTTGCATTGTTTTGTTTTTGAGTGCAGTTATTTAACAAAAATATCTACCTTTGTAAATTGCACTTTCACGACAAAGAGATTGCACTACAGTACTTGTATGAGATTAATTGAAAAATACTATTTATATTGTTTAACATTTTTACAGTGCAAATCTTTGTAATAAAAATAATATACACTTTGATTTCAGTTACACCATGGAATACAATATATATGAAAATGTAGAAAAACATCCAAAATATTTAATACATTTTAATTGGTATTCTATTGTTTAATAGTGTGGTTAAAACTGTGATTAAATGTGATTTTTTAAAATTGTGATTCATTTTATGTGTTAAATGCATGAGTTAACTGCAATTAATCGACAGCCCTAGACATAATATTTGCCCACGCACCTTATAAAGTGCCCATATACATACTAAGTATTCTAGTATTCCACCTTACATACAGTAGGACAAATTCAGAGGTAATGTGTAAACTGATGAACATTGGCTCTCCTAACATTGTTAGACTCATTTGCATTAAACTACACTCCCTTAAACCTATTTACATCCACTTACTGGTTTATTGATTTGTAGTAGTTTTAAAGGAGTCTCGTTGGTGTAACTTGCATGGCAAGGAGCCAGAAGAAAGTGTTAGTTAAAGTAAGGAGTAACCCACTTTTTACTTACACTTTTTTAGCAGCCTCTTCCAAGTAGCTTGTTTTTTTTTGTTTTTGCTTAATTTGTTTCTTTTGGTTCCTCCACATTTGTGTTATGCCAACCTAAGCTCCCTTCAGCACAGAGGATAAATTCACACATGTGTGAAAAAGGGGAATGGTAAATCATAAATCTTTAAGTACAGTCATTGTGAGTGAAAATCAGGGTAGAAGGAGTCTGAATTAGAGAGTGCCAGCTGGCTTAAACCCAGCCTAAGAAAAAGGGCTGAATTTTTTAACAAGCAGAGCACAAGCATTTTGAATCAGTCCTGGAAAAGTGTTCTGTTCTCTGACAATCTGTTTGTAACAGATTCCTCTTTACCATAATCACACCATGCCCAAGGCTGATAAAGGTTTTCAGATGGTATTCAGACTGAGAGAGATCTTCAGCTTTCCCCTGCCTCCTGCTGCAGAAATGGAGCATAGATATTTGTTGCTTTCATCCCTAGAGAGACTAATTTACGTGTATTGCTTTACTTTTTCAAGGCTATTTCCATAAGGAAAACAGAGGTCAGGTCTTCTACTTCTACGTCCCAAAATTGTGGGTGGTTCTGCCTGACAGCTCCAAAGACCAATTCTTCCAGTTTATGTTCTGGCTTGTTTTCTGCTTGTGCATACAGAATAATGTTGCCTATTTATTTATTTGAAAGTTTTCCATTTAAGTAAATGAAATCCTCCCTCCCCTCACAGAATGACATTTGTATACTAGCAAGAGCTGTCGTGAAGTTTTATGCAGATCTTTACTTGGTATTTTGCCATGGATACAGGGGAGTATGCTAAGTGTTCTTCCCCTGCCAGCCAATGCACTAGACCTTTAATCATTTTTTTTTTTTCATTTTTGGTTACACTAAGGAGACATTTATATGTCGTGATGGATTAAGCTTTCTTTGTGCCAGGTCACATAAGACTGTGGATTTCTATATGGCAAATGCACTCTGCTGAAGGGAGCTATTGTACAGTATTTTTCATACCCCATTTTCTTTCTACAAATTGTATTTTGTCCATGTTTCTATTTTCAGTCTATTTTGTAGCTTAAATTCATTTCCTGACCCTTTACTCCCAGTTTATTTTTGCCTTTACCTTCTGTTCAGTTTCTTTCCAGATCTTTTTTATGAAGTCTAGCAAGCTTGTTAGATGGATGTTGCTTTCCTTCTATTATATATTTATGCTTTTTTTGTTATCCTTTGTGCTGTTTAATCCATGCTTTCTTGTGACTGCCTTTATTGATGTTGATCTACCTTTTCTTTCTAAAAATATATGTAAACATATCATGCTCTTTTCCCCATGTGTCTCCTACAGAATCTGAAGGCCAATTAGATCAACCTGACTCTTTGATCAGACAATGGACAATAAACCTAATCAGCCTTCCCCTATGTTGACTATATTATTTATTACCCCTACTCAAAAGGAACATCAATATAAATTGCACCAATGTTTCTAACAGCTGGAGATGGAAAATCAGGTTGTGGTAAAAAAAAAGTTGTTCTGTGTGTAGGAAACAAGAATCAAACTATCTCTTTCATTTTATTCTGCATGATAAATTTAAGAATTATGACCAAGCATTATGATTATGATAAATCAGAACTTTACTGTTTGTTGCAGTTACAGAGCAGAGAAAGATGTGAACATTTACAAGAGCAGGTAGTGCTTTTCAAACAATTTATCATCTTTTAGTATATTAAGGGACAGATCCTGGCCCTTGCTATGCACAAGGAGTAGGAAGAATCCTTACTCCCCTCTGCCAGTCACTCACAGTGTGGGTTGTAACATAGGGTGGGAAGCAGTCTCTGCAAAGCCACTTCTTCCCCTCCCACACAGGTGGTTGAAGCAGGGGTAGAGAATGGACAGAGATTTGGTCTGCGTCCAACCCCAATGCACCAAGCAGCATGATTACACCTTTAGTGCAATAGCAAGGTATAGGGCTGCTGGACGGCTCTTCTGCCCCCACAGAGCTGCATAGCCCCGCTGGAGAACATGGCTGGGGGTTGGGCTTCACTCTGCTCCTTTCCCCACTGCTGCTGCGGGGAAAGGAGCAGAACGCGGCTGGGCATTCATTCTTAACAGCACAATACATATGCTAAGAAACTTAAACAAAGCATATGTATTGCTGTTTAACATTGGTCAGGACCAAGTCAAAGGCACAGGAGTTGGTCATTAGTGTTCTCCACCCACAAACCGTGCTATGAAGAAGCTGACTGAAATCAGAATGGGCACAGAACTAAAGGACCTATGTGGCCTGGTTGACTGGGTAAATGAAAGATGCACTTTTGAGCTGCAGCTCCTTTGGTTTTGCAGGCTGAAAAGCCTCTGTCCCTCCATATCTGGCTATATGCCCCTGGGGCTTATTGTTTTCTCTTCCGCATGTGACACCTCTGCTGCTATTGTTTCCAGATGTGACCTTCATGTTCTGGAAAAATGTATTATGATGAACATGGCATTACAAGACAAATCTGATACCAAACAATAAAACAGGGAAATGATGTAGGTCTCTGTCTAGAATAATATACAAGGGAATTCAATCTAATTATGCAACAAGAAAACTCAGCAAACCAGTAGTGAAAGAAATAAATTTCCCCTTGTAACAATGGGAGCTGTGTTAGACACATATAGGACTGAAACACTGGCAGAATTATTATTGTATATAAGCCACTGTCTAGGAACAATACACTATACCTGGCTGAAAGAGAGAACTCAAATATCAAGGACGAGTCTCCTATAAATCTTTCCTCTTTACATTTCCTCTCCTTTTGTCCATTCATATCTTCCTTCCCTGTCTGCTCCTTCCCTTTTCTGTATCCTTGTGTGTGGCAGATGTGATGGCTTTGTGTGTATTGTATCTTTTAATTTCTAGGAATTTTTCACATCTGCAGAGCTTGTTGCCTGTTTCATTCCCAGAGTTGCTCGTGCCCATAAACCAGAAGACATTCACAGACTATGTTCTCTCAAGAAGATTTTCTTGTTCTTTTTGTTGTTTTCCTTTGTCAAACATAAAACTCATTTGAGGTTGAAAAAATGCATGCTTTATTCTTTGTATATGGAAGCACAATATCCCCTTTTATAGTGGAAATAGAGAGAGATGAAAAATCTCTTTCAGTGTGTTTAAGCATTAACCTGAATGTGTGCCAGTATGCTCTCACTGAGTAGGCTAAACCCTGAACAACCAGAGAAATGTCTGCCCCTGATTGGAGCACACCTCACTTCTTACCCTCTCATGGGGTACAAAAGGGGTGGGACGAAGACCCCAACTCACGACCCGTCAAAACAAAACATTACCATAGGTTGTAAGGGGTGGGACTAGGGGCATACACTTCAGGTATATTTGGGCCTGCTAAGAAGGAGGAGGTGGAAATGGGAAGGGGGGACGGAGAATGGGGACTAGGGAATGGAGAATGGGGACACAGGCAAAGCTCTCCTGAATCAGAGATGGGAAGGGGGGCATGGGGTAAAGACTCTGTGGTGTCAGAACTGGGAACGGAACACTGGGAAACAGACTCTGCCACAATGTAGAGCTATGGATATGCTTCCTTGGAACTAACCCCAATAAACATTGAATTGCCTGCACTTCGGACTTCTGGTCTTCTGCTTTCTGTCTGCGTGACAAAAACCAGGGGAGAGGGTGAAGGGAAAACCTTCTAACAGTCCCTCCTGTATGTCATGCTGAGGAAAATAATAAAACAATTTGGGCACACAGTTCTATGTCTCTTTTCCATCAAACCCAGATGGTGCAGCATCTTTGCTTTCCTAGTGCCTGGTGGAGAGCAATACTTAGATAAAGGCAAGCTGGCAGAAGCTGAGTTTGGACATAAGGGAGGCACTGATAGTGTGTTAAGGGAAAATGGTGTGATTGTCCTTCCTATCCTTCTTTTATTTAGGAAGTTTTCAATTTCAATCTGTTTAACAGATGCAGTTGTAAAATTGTACACAGGTACAGGGGGCGTTGGAGGGGACAGGGAGAGAGTGGGGCCCCGGGCTGGGGTGGGATGGGGAGGAGTCACGTGGAGGGTCACGTGGGGAGGTCACAAGCCCCACTTGTGTCCCTTCCATGAGTGCAGTACCGGCAAGAAATGATTTCTACTTGCACCACTGAGTACAAACCCCACCTGCCCTCCTCAGTCTCAGGGTACGTCTACAGTACAAAATTATATCGAATTTATATAAGTCAATTTTTCAGAAGAGATTTTATACAGTCAACCGTGTGTGTCCCCACTAAATGCATGAAGTCGGCGGAGTGCATCCACAATACCGAGGCTAGCATCGACTCTCGGACCGGTGCACTGTGGGAAGCTATCCCACAGTTCCCGCAGTCTCTGCCACCCATTGGAATTCTGAGTTAAGCTCCCAGTGCATGATGGGGCAAAAACAATCTTGCGGGTGTTTCTGGGTGCATGTTGTCAGTCGCCCCTCCCTCCATGCAAGCTACGGCAGACAATCATTTTGCACCTTTTTTCTGCCATCGTCAACCGTACACCACCACTTCCACTGCCACTCTGCTCTCATGCTTTCCTGCAGCAGACGGTGCAGTAGATCTGCAAAACTCTGCTGTCCTGCAACTCGTGCAGTATGCCAGCATAAACCATACACCGCCACTTCCGCTGCAACTCTGCTCTCCTGCTCTGCTTCGTTTTGCACCTTTTTTCCTGGATTACCCGTGCAGGCACCATAGCATGGCAAGCATGGAGCCCGTTCAGCTCACGGCTGCAGTTGTGACCATTGTAAATATCTTGTGCATTATCCAGCAGTATGTGTAAAACCAGGAGAGGAAGCGACGACAGTGCGATTACAATAGCAATGAGGACATGGACACAGACGTTCCTAGAAGCACGGCATGTGGCTATCGGGACATCATGGTGGTGTTGGCCAATTCTGGACCCAGGAAACAAGCACAGACTGGTGGGACCACATAGTGTTGCAGGTATGGGATGATTCCCACTGGCTGCAAAACTTTTGCATGTGTAAGGCCACTTTCATGGAACTTTGTGACATGCTGTCCCTTGCCCTGAAGCGCAAAGATACCAAAATGAGAGCAGCCCTCACAGTTGAGAAGCGAGTGGCGATAGCCTTCTGGAAGCTTGCAATGCCCGACAGCTACTGGTCAGTTGCAAATCAATTTGGGGTGGGCAAATCTACTGTGGGGGCTCCTGTGATCCAAGTAGCCAACACAATAATTGACTCCCTGCTATCAAGGGTAGTGACTCTGGGAAATGTGTAGGCCATTGTGGCTGGCTTTGCTGCGATGGGGTTCCCTAACTGTGGTGCGGCAATAGACGGAACGCATAACCCTATCTTGAACCAGACCACCAGGGCGGCCAGTATGTAAACTGCAAGGGGTACTTCTCGATAGTGCTGCAAGCACTGGTGGATCACAAGGGATGTTTCACCGACATCAAAGTGGGATGGCCGGGAAAGGTGCATGACGCTCGCATCTTCAGGAACTCTGGTCTGTTTGAACAGCTGTAGGAAGGGACTTACTTCCCAGACCAGAAAATTACTGTTGGGAATGTTGAAATGCTGAAAGTTATCCTTGGGGACCCAGCTTACCCCTTAATGCCATGGCTTATGAAGTCGTACACAGGCAGCCTGGACAGTAGTAAAGAACGGTTCTACTATAGGCTGAGCAAGTGCAGAATGGTGGTAGAGTGTGCATTTGGACATTTAAAAGCACACCGGATGCAGTTTACTGACTAGGTTAGATCTCAGCGAAACCATTATTCCAATTGCAATTGCTGCTTGCTGTGTGCTCCACAATATCTGTGAGAGTACGGGGGAGACGTTTATGGCAGGGTTGGAGGTCGAGGCAATTTCATGCAGCCAGACACCAGTGCGATTAGAAGAGCACAGCAGGGTGTGCTGCGCATCAGAGAAGCTTTGAAAAACAGTTTCATGACTGGCCAGGCTCTGGTGTGACAGTTGTGTTTGTTTCTCCTTGATGTTACCTGCCCCTTTTCTTGACTCTAATTGCCTGTAAACCAACTGCCCTTCCCGCCCCTTTGATCACAGTTTGCAGAGGAAACAAAGTCACTATTATTTCAAAACCATGCATTCTTTATTAGTTGATTAAAAACACAGGGAGATAAATCACAAGGTATCCTGGGTTGAGTAGCGCAGGGTGCGAGGAGGGAAGGACAAGGCCATGCTACAAATCAAAATTTAGGATATGCCAGCCTTCTGATGCTTGGGCAATCCTCTGGGGTGGAGTGGGTGGATCCCCAGAGCCTGCCCCCTCTGTTCTTGGGTGTCTGAGTGAGGAGGCTATTGAACTTGGGGAGGAGGGAGGGTGGTTATACTGGGGCTCTAATGGCTGTTTGTGCTCTTGCTGCCTTTCCGTCATAAGATCCACCAGACAGAGAAGCATGTCAGTTTGCTCCCCTATCAGCTTGAGCATGGCATCCTGCCTTCTCTCATTGCGCACCTCCCTCCTCTCATTGTGGTCATTGAACACTTTCAGGGACTCTGCCATTGTTTCCCTCCACGCATTCAACTATGCCCTATCAGTGCTGGAGGACTGCATAAGCTCTGCAAACATGTTGTCCCGAGTGCGTTTTTTCCACCTTCTAATCTGGGCCAGCCTCTGGGATGGAGTAGATAGGGGCTGCGTTGAAACATTTGCACCTGCAGGATGAGAAAAAGGGAGGGTAGAAGTTTAAAAGATACATTTTAGAGAACAAAGGGAAGACTGTTTCTCAGTGAAACAAGCAATTCATAGTACCTAGCACATGTTATTTCTGTACAAGGTTGCATTTTGCCTTTTATGCTGAGTGCCTGCCAGTTTGGTGTGACTGTATCACATGTGGCTGGGCAACAACATTCAGCCTGCAGGCAGTCATGGTAAGCCCTAGGGGCACATGGGGTTCTTCTTCTTCTGCATTCATTACAATGCTTTCGAACTGTGGCACCCACCTTTCCTATATCAAGCAATGCCTGGTGGGCTGGTCATTTAAAAGGAGGGCCTGTGGTCTCTCTGGGATGATCACTTCACACACACACACACACATACCACCCCGCGCCCTTTAGGCCAAACACCAACAGGCCAGCATAGACGGATTTCCCCCCACCCCCACCGCACGGCTCTGACCCTTTAAGCCAAACACAACAGACTTTTCCTGAAGCTGTACTGGGTGCAAATGCATCCCAAGTCTTCAGGGCAAATGAATCAGTAAATACACTTTCTTTTAAACCCTGTATTGTATTTACAAAGGTACACTCACCAGAAGTGCCTTCTCCAACGTCATGGTCCTGAGACCATCTTGGTCTCAAACAGTTCCTGGCTGCTGGGGAGTACAGATTCACCACTTGATGCCTGTGCACTGTCCTCCTCCTCCTCCTCTTCCTCCTCCAAAAAAACATCCTTCCCGTTGCATGAGAGTCCCCCCTTGCAGGTGTCCATGGACAGTGGTGGCGTAGTGGTGGCATCCGTCATCCCCCGGGAGATTTTCGCAAATATGTTTACATTCCTTTTTTTGGAATGGAGTCCTGCTGGAACCGATTCTTCTCCCCATACAGCAATGAGATCCAGTACCTCCCACTCAGTCCATGCTGGAGCTCATTTGTGCATCTGGGACTGCATGATCTCTTGTGATGGTGAGCTCTGCATTGTCACCTGTGCTAATCAGGTAGCCACGCTGGCCAAACAGGAAATGAAATTCAAAAGTCCCTGGGGCTTTTCCTGACTACCTGACTAGTGCATCTGAGTTGAAAGTGTTGTGCAGAACAGTCACAATTGAGCATTCTGGAATAGCTCCCGGAGGGCAACACCGTCGAATTGCGTCCACAGTACCTCAAATCCGGAACAGCGATAGAGATTTTAACGCTACTCCCCTTGCCAAGGTGGAGTACAGAAACCAGTTTTAAGAGACCTTAAAGCCGACAAAACCGGGTTGTTTGTGTGGACGGATTTAGTTTTAATTTGATGTAACGCGGCTAATTTCGATATAATTGCATACTGTAGACCGGGCCTCAGAGTCCATCACTGTAACTTGCATTACACTGTAACTTGAATTAAAAGGGTTGACGCAAGCACAACATGTTTTGTTACATACCACATTAAGGGCTATTTTACTGTATTGTTATACGTGCACAACTCATTGAATCAAGTGTCCATGTGAATAAATGTGCTTAAACATTCATAATTCATTTTCCATGTATACACAATAATATAAGCTTAACATTTTCTGTTTCAATAATTTAACGTGTTGTTTAATTTATTGGGTCTAATTCTCCTCTGAATTACACCCGCTAAACTCTATTCATGCTTGAAGTTTCTCCTGATGTATACAAGGGTAATGAGATCAGAATCTGGCCCTTTGCTGGAATATTCATGGAAAGCAAACAAAAAAGTGGCATGAAGCACAGATAAAATAAATGTTTTTATTAAATATTTATGTGAGCAAATATTAATATTTGAGGTATTCTCCCAAGCTGTGTATCATCTGAGTGTGACATTAGGAAAGTCCAGAGTAAACAAAACAAAAAACAAAAACATATCTACTTTATAGAATGGCAATTCCTTTAAAAATGAAACACTAATGTCTGGCCAGGGAATGGAGGGGAAAAAAAGAGATGAGAACCTAAAAGACATAAGATGAGGGAGGAATGTAGAAGACATGAGCTAGGAACTTAAGACTCTGAAGGTTGAAAAGAGAAGGACAAGCAGACTGAAGATTTGATAAGCATTGTGCAAACTCCTGGCCTCACCAACATCAATGACAAGTCCCATTGACTTGCATGGGACCCAGATTTCACCCACTTTGTCATATTGAATAATGTACCCCAAAAGGTGTTTTAAAGCTATAATTTCATTATGCAATTCTGGTGGGGCAAACAAACTATTCTTTCCTGAATGGAACTACAGTTTGGTGTGCTCCAAAGGGATAACTTTTATTCATTCCACTACTTTAATTTAATGTATTTGTTTATGTCTATCTTGTAGCTCCATAGAAGAGATTCCATCCAAAACTCAGAGCAGCAAGAAGTAACGTATCAAGCCTTGTGCTATTTACAAGTTTGTCAAACACTCTTGTTATAAACAGTGTTGACAGTATTATATTTAAAACTGTGATTTAAATGTCTTTCCTCCTTGAGGACATCTGTCAATGAGATGTTTTGTCTTAAAGGCACAAACCCGATGCAGAAATATATAATAAAGCACAGTTTTAAAAATTATTGAGACATGCTGAACTATTAAAAAAAGTAGTCAGATATATCTTCAGCATTTGTGGCTTCATTAACACTGCAGATACGTTAGTGCACCCGCTGCTGCTATTCACTTTTCACATTTGGATAAGATCAAATAGTGAGTAGGTTTTGTATCAAAAGGAAGTATTCCTCCTGGTAGCTTCATCACAGTGTGTTATGAAGTCTGACAGAATGGAATGATATAAGTTGTCAACTATTAACATTTAAAGAATATATATTGGTCCCCAAAATCAATGCAAATGGCACCTATTCAATCATTAATGCTGGTGGTACTATAGTAAAAAAAAAAATGAATGCATGTTGAAGAGTGCAGTCTTGGGGATAGCTTTATGAACTAATGCTTAAATGTTGGTTATCTAGAAGGAACTGGTATATACTGCCAGTTTATATTTATACAGAGTGAAATTTTCTCTACAAAGTTTCATGGCTCACATATCACTTAAGCCCTTAACCAGGTGAATTTCACCCTAATGCATCATGAAGCCCAATAAATTTATTTTGTATTACTGCAATAGTCCGTTTAGACCCCAGTTAGGGATTGAGGCTTCAAAACACTAAGTTCTGTATACACACTTATTAAAAAAAACTGTTCAAAAGAACTTATAATTAACACTAATGATTAAGTTATCTCAGACTAGTAATTATAACACAGACTTTATGGTGGAAGGGATTTTTTTTTTTTATTCCAGCCAAATACAATTGCTCAGGATAGTTGGTTAAATAGTTACTGGACACACACGGAAGCTGCTTTTGTTACAGTAACTGTACCATCCAACATCTTGCTAAACAATACAATTGTATTATAAGAATGCATGCACCATAGAATCAAAAACTGGAGACAAAAGCCCAATAAGTTAGCTAACCCAGCCCAATACAGGAAAATTTTCTACACTGCAATTAGACAGTCTCTGTCTACTTAAAAAAAAAGCCAAAGGGCTTTCACTACAGTCCTTGGAACATTTATTCCATCTTCAAATTGAATCAAAATGAATGTGAGGAATTATAACTTGAGATAATCAATATTTTTCAAAATTCAACATTTTAGTGATTTTTTTAACTGAATTTTCAAATCCCAGTGGTGAGGGGGTGGAAAGCGCAGGGAAGACCATGAAAATGTCATAAAATATTTTTTCCAATTTTCTGACCAGCTCTAGTCCAAATTAAGAAGTGCATTTTGTCTTTATTTTTTTAAAGCTCAGTGAACATCTATAGTATAATATTAAATAACCAGTAACATGCAGGTTACACTGTTCTGCTACTATATCTATGTATTACCCCCCCTTTCCCCATTCACCTTAAACAATTATTCTTTCAAGTCAGGTGTATCCTCTAGAATTTTTCAAATCTATTAAATTTATTTTAGTTAAATTATACTTATTTAGTTTATTCCTACTTTCCTCATAGATTAGTCTTTGTCAGTTTAGCTATTTTCTGAGTCCCCCAGTTTAATCAATGCTAATCCTTGGGGCACCTAGAGCTCTGCACATTTGCAGTCATCAAGACTGTCAGCTTTTTGGGGGCCATGATTTGAGCCAAATTCTATTTACCATGTGAAACCTGTGCACGGAGAGTTGTGTGACCAACATCATCAACTCTGTTTATCTCCTCCTTGGTTTTTCAGTTTCTCCCCTCATGTTTTCCCGCTGCAAACTGTTGGCAACACAATTCCCTGGAACAGACTCTTTTGTCCAACTTTGATCAAGAATGGACTAGGAAATATAGATTCTGGGAACTATTTATCCTTCAGCTGAACTCCATAGATGTAATAGGCTTGTTTTCTCTTTGGGAATGTCTGGTTAGAGTTAGTCATGGAGCAGTAATTTTACCACTAACAAGAGTTATTAAAAACAGAGAGAAAATATAAAAAAGAAGACAGTTTGTTTAACTTACCTAGATTTAAACTTCTCCTCAGTTAGACTAGATAAAGCGATTTCAGCTTAATTACAGAGAAATAGAAAAGCAAATGGCTTGTATCCTTTGAAAGCAATCCCCTCTCTGACCACTCTGGCCTGCCTGTCAGCATCACACTACTGTCTAGAGATGAAGCTTCTCTGTCCCTCCCTCAAGCTCCTTATCAGGCCCTCCTGATCCAGAGCAGCTGATCCCACTTTCCAAGCCAGTTTTCTCCAGCTCCATACACACTCAATAGTGCTTAGATTCACTGTTTCCTCTGAGAGATGTACCACTGAGGATACAAAGAGCCTTTAATGATGAATAATAGCCAACTCTGAAAGACTTAATGACCTAGCTCCAGAATTGCCTTTCACAGACAGTATTGGCTGGTTGTATCTAGTTTGGGTCAAGCCTCTTGTTCACCCCAGCTAAGCAATTGCTTTCTTCACTAATAAAATCTGAATTATGGGAAGACCCAGGCTTCCTTTGGAGCTTAGTTCAAGGAAGGTCCTCTCCCCAAGCTGCAAAATATGACTGAAGCTGCTCCATGGCTGGCACAGCAGTGTCAGGGCAGCAGTGGCAATTGAGGCCAGTGTGCTCCCTCTCCATTTATTGGGAGTAATTTCCAATGTATCTGTGTATTTGCAGATCCACCAGCCCCAATCGTTAGTTTCTGCCCTGCCCTCCCTCCAAAGTCATCTTGCACAAAACTTCAAGTGCAACCTTTGAGTAAAACAGTTCTGAAGCTCACAAGAGGGGGTAAGCCCCCTTTTGCAAGCTTCTTTTATGCTCTTGTATATGCAAGAAAATCATACTTGTTCTGTTGTCTTTAGGGCTTTCCATGCCCACAGAGATGGAGACAGAATTTACACTATACACTGATTATCATGGCACATGTTCAACAGCATACAGTATACATGAAAGCAAAATGCTATGTATGTATGTACAAGTGGCCAATAATAATAATCATGGAAAGCATAGTTTTAAATATCCTGATTTGTGTGTGGGTGTAACGATGCTGGTTCTGGTGGGATCCAACTGAGAGTGCCAATTCAGGACAAATTGCTTAAAGCAGGGCAGTTACAGCCCAAGGGTCGGGTTTCTATGCACACCAAGGCAGCCAAACAGAGAAGACATTGGTTTTACCCCACTGGCTAACCACAACTCACACAAGCAATTCCCTTAGCCATGCCAGTTTCCCAGTATCACCACCAGTACCACTCGTTATGGGGGTGAATGGTTATGAAAACCAATACCCCAGTAAAAGAAAAAAGGTTCTCCCAATCCCAAAGGGCCAAGCCCCAGACCCAGGTCAATATACAAAGCAGATCTTACCCACAAATCACCCTGTTGCCAATCCTTTAGAATCTAAAATCTAAAGGTTTATTTATAAAAGAAAAAAGATATAGATGAGAGCTAGAATTGGTTAAATGGAATCAATTACATACAGTAATGGCAAAGTTCTTGGTTCAGGCTTGCAGCAGTGATAGAATAAACTGCAGGTCCAAATCAAGTCTCTGGAGAACATCCACAGCTGGGATGGGTCTTTCAGTCCTTGGTTCAAAGCTTTAGGGTAGCAAAGTCCCTCCAGAGGTAAGAAGCAAGACTGAAGACAAGATGGAGGAGCTGCCAGCAGCTTTTTTTATTCTCTTGCCATGTGGTCTTTCTTTCTTTGTTCCAAAGACAAGCTGTCCATCACATGGCATGGAAAAACCTCAGATTTCTGTCCATAGGCATGTCCCTGTGTACCTTGCTGAGTCACAAGGTGTGTCTGCCTTCTCTCAGTGGGTCAATTGTATAGCTGATGGTCCTTAATGGGGCCATCAAGCAGGCTAGGCAGAGCTGACACCAACTTGTCTGGGGTGTCACCGAGAAGCATAGCATAAGTTTGAAATACAGACAGTATAGAGCCAATATTCATAACTTTAACTACAAAAATGATACACACCTATAGACAGCATAGTCATAACCAGCAAACCATAACCTTGTCTTAGACACCTTATTTGATGCCCTTTATACAAGATTTGGTGCCACTGCAGGACTTTGGTTGCAACAATGATTTATACGGTCCCAGCTTATGTCAATAACGTCACAGTGGGTAACATTGTTTTTCCTTGGGTCTCTCCTCCCCAATATATTTTATACACATTGGAAACTTGGATGCTCTTTCTGGGGAATTAACATTTCTTACCTGGCAAAAAAATTGTGAACACTTTATGTTGTTCAGCAGGGTGGGTAGATGTGAAAGTTTTATTTTACTGACAGGTATTTAGTCTCTCCCCTAGATAAACAAAGTGTTAATCTAAGAGTCTGAATTGGTTTTGTTAATCACGCAAATCTGCAATTCAAGTAATTGCCATTGCATAAAAAGCTTTAATGATGAAAAAAACATCTCAAATTAACATGGATTTAAAACTCATGGGAATTCTACATTTCTCTCAAGTCACCTGAGATGCTTCCATTAGTCTTTCGGTCATCAGCAACATATAATGAAGTCTATGTTCGTAAACTTTTACAGTATCATGTATCATCAAATTTTAGAATGTATGAGATAAATGAGCTCTTTCAAGTGAGCTCTGCCTACTAGTTCACTGCTTTGCCTTTTAGCAGCCTATTATGGAAATAGCAAATTGGCTCATTTATACTACTACCAGAATTTTAGTGAAAACCAACATAAGTAAAGTGATTGCCCTTTATGATAGCACGCCTATAAAGAAGTGAGTCCATCAAAAAAACGGACTTTTGTCTGAGTGACTGGAAAATATATCTGTGAACCAAGCAAATGGATAGGAAATATGTGCTTTATTTAAGCTTTAGGATTAAACCAGGAAGGTCTTCCACACTGGAAAATTGCAAATAATATTACACTATCCAAGACCTAAGCAGTTCATTGAGAATACACATGACAATTGAGCTATAGTTGTTTTGTTGTTGTTGTTGTTTTTTTTTTGTTTTTTTAATGCACTTGGTTTCACAGTAGAACTTGGGGAATATATAGTACTTAAACTATAACTGATCAAATTATAACTTTTTTTTTTTATAAATTGTCACAGTTTCTGTTTCTAACTAAACTAATAATGAATATTTATAAAATGTCCTTTGCTGTTCCATGTATAGATTTGATTCTAAACTGAATCTAGCATTTCACATTCCAGCAGCAAGGAAATACAAGAGACAAATCATCTCACTCCCCTCCCCAATTGTGTGCCTAGCAGACATTATTGAGAAGCAAATTGTTGGAAATATAATTCCCTTCGTGGCAGCCAACTCAGGGAATTTTAGTGAGAATGTAACAGTAATGCACAATACTGAGAATCCCTTAAACCAAATGTATTATTGTTAATAGATACTATTGTGCACCAGTGAACGCATCTCATAATCTGCCACAATGTCAGGAAAGGCTGCTGGGACAATTTTAAGAAAGCTAGAATTGAGGTGGTAGATTTAGTCATGAATATTTAGTCATACTCCTTGCAGCAAAGGTAAAACAGATGGCAGTATATTATTTCCCTTTCTTTTGCCCATAAAAAATGTGAGGATAATGCAATATGCAATATGTCAACAAGATGCCTTGAACATGTCCTATTAAACTAGGAATCTTCAAGGTTTGCTTCACTGAAGTCTCTTTGCACTGCTGAAGGGTAAGCCCTTTGACAGCTGTCTATTTGTCGGTAGCTAATGACCAAAGTCTCTTTGTTGTTTTCAGTCTATCACCAGTGTTTTTGCTGAAAGCAATATAGCTCAACAGAATGATGAGCCATATAAGCATATGCCCCGTGACAACACAGTGTTGCTGATAGAAAACTAAATTGATAGGTATTCTTCCCTGGGGAAGCCCCAAACACCTGTAGCTCCAGATGTCTCTCCATGAAGATGTAGATTATGATGAAATAATTTAGTTATGGAACAATCAGTCAATGATATAGTGAAGAGTTTTGATTTGGTTTACTCTACCATGACCTCTTTCCTTTGCAATTTATCCTCCAGCTTGATCATATAGTGTGGACAATGTGGTGCTTTGTAACTGTTGTAATTTGGGTTTCTGTGTATTATGCAGGGGACAGCTGCCATTTTCTGAGGCAGAGTTGATGGGGTATGTTGCAGAGAAATACACTATGCTCTCACTTTGTTCCTTTTACTTTTATTTCCTTTAGTCTGAAATAAAAAGTCATTCAGACTGAAAGCATGATTTGTGTGTGTGTGTGTGTGTGTGTGTGTGTGTAAAAAACATAAGACACTAGCCCAATTACCAATTTAAAACCAATTGGGAGACAATAGGGACTACATAACAGTTGGTTTGCTTAGCCTATTAAAAGACTTGAGCTTTCCTTGGTCAAATTAAAATTCTTCACTAGAAGTTCCAAAATAAACAGTACTTCATTAACTGTGTATAAGAAAATAATTGATTTCAGCCTCTGGGAAGAAAACATCCTCCATGTCTATTCAACTTTTACACAACTCTTGTAATTCCATCAATTTTATTCAGGCCCTTGGTGGCATTTCTACCTAAAGAGATGGTCAGAGTATATTGACATACATTCACTGAGATCCAATTTTTAGGGCCTTACTGAAGTTTGGATTGCCGTTTTCTGCAGAAAATGCTCTGGGGGAGGAAATCTCTGTGAGGATGCTCTCATGGAAATATCCTCTCCAATTGTTCCACAGAGGATCAGAGTTGCCTTCTATCATGTCAAGTAATGAGCTGTAGGGTCCTCTTGTAAAGCTAGGAGACCACAAGATGTCAGGTCCCTTTGCCTGCCATTAACTCTGGATGCATCAGTCCCCTAAAGCCTCCTGTGACAGAGATGGCAAATTCCTGAACAAATCTTATTGAATTTGTAAGTTAATAAAGAAGCCTCGTTGAATATAGACTTTGTATGTTGTGCTCCCTACATACTCTGTAGCACCTGCACAACACCCACACAGAACAGTATCCATAAGAAGTCCCACTGAAATCAAGATGATAAGATGCTATATACAAAAGATTTCATTTCACATGTATAGTAAAGGAAATACCCCAATATTCTATGGATGTATTTCAATTTGTATGCAACCTGAAGAAACTGAATTTCCTGCTGTATGGTATAAAAGATAAAAATGATTCAGATGAACACAAATTCATGCAACTTTCAGAGCTGTTCTGAAGAAATCAGCTTCTTTTGTCCAAACTAGTTACACTGTACTGACTGCTCTTGAGAACACAGAATGACAATCTAGTTCTCTGTTCTCTACCACTGGCAGTACATTGAAGTCCTCTATAGAATTGCATGCTCAGACTCAGTGACTTGGGAGAAAAATCTTGGCAGTATGTCACACCATTAGGAATTTGAATTCAAGCTGAAAACTTAAGTGTTTACTGTCATATCAATCACACTTACAAACTCCTGTGTGTTGTTAAATAATGGTCTAAAGTAGTAAGACAAAAAGAAAAGGAGTACTTGTGGCACCTTAGAGACTAACCAATTTATTTGAGCACAAGCTTTCATGAGCTACAGCTCACTTCATCGGATGCATTCAGTGGAAAGTAGTAAGACAGTTGAATATGGGTATTTCTTTTAAAAAATACAGTGTTTTTACAAATTGCAAGTAAGACAGTCATCTTCTCCTCATTAATGATCAAAATAAATACCTCCATCTCTGAGTGCATTTCCAAAGGAATGCTCATGGATATTTTGCAGAAAAGGCTCAACTTACCTTGGAGGTTGCAGATGCCAGGAAACAACTGGCATACGTCAGAGCTGATGAGCATTAACTGTGATGCAGAAGGATAGTCAGTCGTCTACTGCAGGAGTATATTAGAACCACTGGCAAAGAAAGACTCCAGTACACAAGATGGAAGTGACTGGTGCCAAAGAAGTGACTGGTGCCAACTGGCAAGAAGACAGCAAAGCAGAGGAGCTATGTTATCTTGTGTTGAACTCAAGAAGGAAATCTAGTTCCTGATTCACCACTGTGCTACCCCCGTTTGAAGCTAGTGTAACATCATTAATTTCAATGGAGTTAAACTTCCATGCAGTGGTGACTCAGGATTTGAGTGTTCAAGATAGTTTTAAGAACCACACTGAAAGTGTTTTTTTTTTCTTTTATTTATTTATTTATTTATTTATTTACTTTTTTTTTTTTTTTAAACAGATGACATGACTTTGTTTAGCATCACTTTGTTTAGCATCAATATTATGTTTTGTTTACTATCACTTTGTTTAGCATCAATATTTTTCAAGGTCTAGGTGAATGGAATGTTTTCATGTTTTAGATTTTCAAATTGCTCTTAAAAATACTATTTGAATACATTAATGCAACATCAGAACGCCTCACAAAACAGCATTACACTATGTAGCATGAACAATAAGATGAAACTGGACAATCTAATTTGATTGAGATGAGTGACATGGAAAAAATAAGCAATATCCATTAAAAAAAGTAAAGTAGCTTTTTGAAATTATTTCAGTTTTTATAATATTACAGTATTGTTAGGAACACAAAGATTTTTTTAATATATGAATTTCATCTTGGCAATGACCCTTTATTAATTCAATTTCTGATGGGGATACAGTAATAGTAATATATTTTTAACCCTACAAGTTTAATAATTTCAAGGCAAACGCGCAGCACAGTGAAACTTCTGAATTATAAGTACAGTGAGAATGATAGCTTTGTGAGAGAACTTTGAAGGTATTAAATTAGAAGGATATGTGCTTCAGTATGTCTTTGGATTATCGAAGTATAAATGCTTGAGAGAGGAGCTTTGATCACACACACACCCTTCACAACTTTCTTATCTTATTGCCCGTCTGAACTAAACAGAAGACTGTCCTGATCCCTGGCACCTCTCTCTTTCTTCTTTGAGCACTGAAAAGTATTTCATTTTCATGGTTTGATTGTACCTTAATATTTGGATCCCAGACGAGTTACAAGAAATGTGCAGAGGAAATGATGAAAGTAATATCCAACTCTTTTTGGATAACGTGGTGAAAAAAAATCCTGAAGGCATTCCAGTTCCACATGATCTATTATAGCACTACACCATCTAGACCCCTCCTATTTGGTTAGAATATGTGAATATTTAATGTGGCCATTACAACTGAAGTCTGGTGAGAGCCAGAAGTTTTCTGAGATATTAATCTCATTAAAAATAAATTGAGTCCATACTTATTCTGCAGAGGTACAAATCATTGAAATTTAAGAGATTAATTATTATAGACCACTTAGAGCAAGTGAGACTAGATTTCCAGCATTCATAAAATTTCATTATGAATGAATTTCAGTGCTGCACTTTATAAGGCCTGCAGGGTGCTTTGAATAGGTTCTTTAAAATGCATAAGTGAATAATGCCAAAAACTTTGTTTTCTAGTTGCTTACAGGGGAAAAAAAAATATGGAAAGCAGATATTCAAATCAGTTTCCTTTTAATATAGAGTTAAACAAAGTAGAGTTATTTTTTATCTTCTCAGGATTTGAAATCAGGTGCTGAAATACATTTCATTAAGTGTACCTATGATACATTTTACACAAAACAAAATGGTATTTGAATATTTTGAGAAATAAAATATATGCTTCTCATTCCTCTTCTGCTTACTAATGAATTGTCAGCTTGTTTCCTAATGATGTCTCTAAGGGGAAGAACACTGACAGGGGAAAGCATGAGACCTAGAATGGAATCCTGAGGCACTCATCTTAAGGCAGCTGTATGGTGAATTAACAACACCAGCTAAGATGGCTTGTGTCTAGCCCAAGAATGAGCAGTCAATTATTCAAATGTATAGCTACAGATTTTTTAAAAGGTTATGATCCCAGCTGCTATAGATAAAATACTATAAAATACACTTTTTAGGAATTTGCTCACTGAATCTGTTCGATGAACACTTAGTTTGTGTAGAAGTTAGAGAGAGAAATATCTCTTATTTCTTACTCCTCATCCCCACCCAGCACAACCCGAAGCACAATGAACCACATTAAACTTCAGCGCACAGTGGCTGCCGCTTGTACATTTAGGGAACATTTATGGTTATGTACATTTCAGAATCTAAGTGATCGAAACTGAACAGAGTAACTATGGATTCAAAGCACCACTACATTATCTGAAAAATTAATTCAGCTACAACAGGGGAAAAAAAAACATTATACTTGTGCAAGTGCATTGTATTTCCAGGTGAAGTCAGGGACATACTGTATATAGAGAGGCCCATACACACAAAAATATCTTGGAAGGAAGGGTGGGACCCATAGAAACCAGGACCTTTCTAGTGTCACAGCATCATGCCTCAACCAGAGTGACTTCTGGTGGAATAGGATAGCATTGGCTTTACATGAGTTCTCCCTAAGGGCCTGCACCTTCTCCCATTGAAATCAGACATAAAAGGTTTAATTTGCAAAAGGATATTTTTTAGAAATTTGTAAATGACTGAAAAATGAAAATACGGGTTATGATTGGAAAGGCTTTACTGCAGCATTATATTACTGTATATACTGTGCATGCATTTATTTTGTATGGGAGCACTGAATGTGCTCAAAGAATAATTGTGGAGCAGGGCGTGTTTAAAGTGGCACTCGGTTAAAAAAAGGGGTTGCCCTATTGCAAAGTTGAGTTCTGTGAGACCCACAAAACCACACTATAGCTCTAAGTAGAAATTTTAAACTGGGAAGCACTTTTTAGGCTGTGGTAAAAAAAAGTAGAGGTTTGAGTGGCATGGATTTTAATAATACAAGTGATAATTGTGCCCTCCCGCTGCCCAAACACAGGTCTTGTGTATCATGAATCTTTTTTTTTTTTTTTGGTCATTGCTTCAGTTTTGATCTCAACAGGTTGCCTTTCAGAAAGGTTACTTTTCAGTAAAACAAAATGAAAAAGGTGTAAATTAAGGACTAAACTAAGAGATAAAAGGTTTTTTCTGTTCACATGAAACACTTCCTAAATCACTATCACGTTGAAATCACTAGAAAGGTCTTTCAGGGTTATACTTCAAATGCATTTTAGATATCTCTGTAGATAATTTGGAAACCAATCTGCTTCTCAGAATTTGGAAGCTTCAGATCAATCACTGATGAACAATAATTTATGTGAAAACTCAATTGCCAGTACTGTAATTAAGCACAATTATGTGTTCTTAGAGTGCCAGGCTTTAGCTAGACCTATAGTAGGATTAATTAACACTACCATACAGATGGAACATAGCTCATTCCCAAGAAAGGTATAAAAACAATTAATTTAGTGGCACTCTCTTACCTCTGGCTGGGCAAGAAGGGTGCAGGTAGGAATTCAGAGACATGTCTTGCGCTCACATGGATTGCTAATAGGAGCAGAATAGTACTTAAGAGATGCTGCATCATGAGAGATGCCTTCCATGAGATGAGACGTTAAATTGGAGTCTCTTTTTTTCTGGCTCCAGTTGCAGTGCAGGTGGAAGCTAAAAATATTTTTTTGCAGTTTTAGAAAGGACTTGATAACTATTGTCATGGTAAAATCACCACTCATTGTGTTTGGTTCAGAGCAAGCCTGAGGTTAGCTTTATTCAAGCATGCGCATACAGGGAGAATCAGCCAGAGATGCTCTGGCGTAAATAGAAATAGAGGAGCTTATATTGCTGAAAACCACAATTTGTCAAACCCACTTCCTTTAACAGCATTTTCCTTATTTGGCATATAGTGCAAGCTTCAACAGTAGCTTTGCCTTACTTGGAGTTTAGCAAAACAAGCTTTTCCTGTTATTGACAGGTGTTTCCTTTGCGGTTAATGGTTACATTTCTTAAGCTGTGCTGTTTGCAATTGCCTTACAATGGAATTTTCCTCACTCTCTTCTTATGCTTCATATACACAGTTAACTTGACCAAAGTTTTAGGTCTACTTGGAAAGTTTAGGCTTACTTGGAGCCACTGAATTTTTCTTCCACGCTATAGTATACTGGCCAATAAATGAATACAACAGGCTAATGTCCAGGGCTGTGTGAAGTATTATTAAGGGTGTAATAAAATCTCTACATTGTCCTCTCTTATCTAAGAGATTGTTTATACACCCATCATTATAATATTCGAGTGCATTATATGTCAGCTATCAGTCACATAGGGCTAATTATGGAAGGGTTACTGCTCTGTATAACTGAAGTTACAACTGTTTCTCTTTAAAGCTATTTTTTACAGCTTCTCCAAAGTCTACAAAACAAGTTAGATCAGCCTGAAAATTAGAAGGTGAGATCAGCAGCTGGGATAGACTTTGGTGAATATTGGAGTCTGGGCCAAAAGAGACCAATTGGAAAATGAAGCTAAGCTTTCAGGCATATTCACTTGGACTTGTGTGTACACACAGATGTCTCTGAAGACTTGTCCTGTGTGTGTGCTATGAGTCACCAAAACCAAGTACTTGTGTAACTCTTGCACTTGTCACACTTTCACATGCAAATTAATTCAGATTCTCATGAATATTTAATTTGAATATGTGATTTTATGGACAAACATGGGCATGTACAAAACACATGCAAACCTCGGGCCTCTCTTTTAAAGATCATTTGGATAAAATACTAAAAAATATATTAGAAGGAATAATCAGTCCTGCAGTGGCATGGGCTAGAATGGTTAATTGGTCTTTTTCTTCTCTCATTTGTGTGTTACTGCAGTAAAAGTTAGGGCTTGTGCTTGCTCTCAGGGAAATTCGTTTTTGAGGAAGGATTGTGTCTTTCCATGTATTTGCATAATGTCTAGTACAATGGGGCCCCGCTCCTGATGGAAGCATTTGGCTGCCACCACAAATAATAAAATAAATAATAATAATTAATAATGATGAAGAGGTAGCTTCTGTCACCTTTACTCACATTGAGTGGTCACTGAAGTCAGAGCGAATACTCAAGGAGTAAAGTGAGTAAGGGAATTAGAATCTGGACCAGAGTGGCTTTAATTTGTTGCAACTTAATCCCCTTTGAAGGAGAATTACACTACAGCCCACTAAGACCACTTTACTTCTGAATGAGCACATCTACACAGGAGTTTGATGCACTTTAACTAATGTGCTTTAACGTCACATCTTTAGTTAATTCATCTTAACTTTCCTTAGTGTGCCTAAATAGACATGCCCTAATTTATTTTAGGAAAGATTTTAAGAACTACAGTATACAACGGGGAGATAGCAAAAATAATTTACCGTGACATATTTCCTTAAAATCTGTACTATAAAATGGAGCTTTGAATTTGCTTTTAGGAAAAATAGAATCTACTTTTATTACCTGCTACTGTAGTTTATAGGAGTTGATAGAGTGGAAGATATTTCACGTATGATTTTATTTGTTACTCTTCCCAGCAAATATTGTATCTGCATCCAGCAAATGTATTTATTATATTGTTCAATAGCATTATGTATTTATTTAGTTCCTTCAGAAATCTCAATAAATTGTGGACTCATGCATTGCTGTTTACAACCCCACAATTTGGTATTATTCTATAATACCCTTTTACTGAATTCTCACTGACAATTATTAAAGGAATAATGTAGGCTTCAAAAAAGCAATGGAATGAACAAAGAATTTAAGTTAGTAACACATATGGAATAATAGATGGCTCTCTGGGTGAATATAAGGCTGCAATTCATTTGAAGGCTATGCTGATGTCATAACCCATGAGCAAACAGCTTGAATCGTTTATATAAATGGCAGTAGACCCCTGAGAGACTAAGTTTAGCTTTGGAATCATGAACAATAAGGCCATCTCTTGTCATATATATATAGTTTTATTTTTTTCTTTTAACACTGAAAAAATATTACAAGTATGATGTTATAACACCAACCAATACCTTTTCAAAGCACTACACAGGGACTTAGCCATACAATTTCCATTAAAGTCATGAAAGCTGTCCATCTAAATTTCTGCATGCTGCTTAGCAAATACTGGGATAAACTCACCATCAAACTTACCCTTTAGTGACATCAGTGAATCACCTTTTTTATTGATGTTAACATGGGATATTTTCACTTTCACAGTAGAGGGTGACAACTTGGTTTCTCAGAAAATATATATGCTTTTTTGGTTATATGGTTGTGCATAACAGGTATTCATTCTATTTGGGCTGCAGGAGGAAAAGTGAAATTTACGAGGTTCGTGCTTTCTAAAAAACTGGAGGACAGCACTTGAGGCATCAATAAAGCAACTAGGTTTCATTTTGGTGTGTCTTCCCTGAGGACTAGACTGTGACTTGGATTATATCCTGCACAGAGAAGTAAAGACAGTAAACCCACCTTTGGCTACCTGTATTTTAGGCCCACACATTCAGAGGTAAGAGGACGCTGTGTGCCCTTTCATGCCCACATTGGGCCAGATGAGTGGAGAAATGGGCAAAGAGATATTAAGAAAGTTGGCTCCACTCCTGAAAAGGCTGACCAGCAGAGCTGAGCTGGTGTGGTAATTGTCATAATTTGCAGCAGTAAATTGTAATTGTAATTGACCAGCAATAAATTATTACCCCTTCCTGGAGCAAGAGAAAAGTGGCAGGGAATTGTGCTTCACAATGTCTCCTAGAGCTACTCCTGAGTGTTGCAGCTAATGCTCAGAGGCACTGTTCCAGAACAATATGCATTAGAGTGATACAGCAGGGCAAGAGAGAAAGGAGAACATACCACAGAAGTGGAGTGGGAAATCAGGTGAAAAAAACAAGGAATGAGAGGAGATATGCAGTAAACTCCTGCAGAGATTGAGAGGGACATAACCAAACAGTGGCTTCTGGGAAAGAAATGAGACAACAAATATTAGAAATGGAGAGAGAAGAATAAACCACAGGATGTTACACCCTGACACCCCAATATTCACCACTGTCACGTAATTAGGATAAGTCTTATACAAAGTATGTCTTGTGAGGCGTCATTCTAAAAGTCTTAATCTGCTAGAAAGTAATATCTTGTTGGATTCTGTGTGCTATCATCATGTATGAAGTTATGAAGTTTGGCTATGTATATGTTGCTGAAACATGTCCTGAGATTGAAAACACCCACAAGCAGCCTTTCAGGTATGACAGTAAAAAGGCCAAATAATGTTAATGGCTTATTGAGGAAATGCACACAAGCACAAGGATTAATCCAGGAACTGTGTACAACAGAAACCTCTCAGAGATAGCACTACGCAGTGGGAACTGTTTGACCCAGGTCACAGCAAAAAGAGCTTTCCAGTAAGTGGGGAGAAGATATAAAAGAGGGAAAATGACATTATGGGGGTACCTCACTCTCTCTACAACAACAAACCTGGAAACACCTGAGGAACAAAGACTGAACTGTGGAAAGTGATGGTTCCAGGCTAGAAGGATTTTTAGCCTGTGTATGAAAACCTGGGAAAGTCAAGGCAACTTGTGCCTTAAGAATGCCAGCCTGTTTATCACTCAGGGTGAGAATTTGCTAATTTATATATTACCTATCTAGTGTGTTAAGCTCAGTTTGCGGTTTTGTTTATTTACTAGGCAATCTGCTCTGATCTGTTTGCTAGCCCTTATAATCACTTAAAATTTACCTTTTGTAGTTAATCAACTTATTTCTTGTTTTTAATATAACCTAGTTTGTGCAATTCATATGGGGGGAGGGGCAAGAGGCTGTGTACATCTTTCTCCTTTGGGTCTACACTCCAAGGGATGTGGGCACCTGAGTGCTGGGGCATGTCCCTTAAACTGAACCTTCCCAGAGCTAATCTCAGTGACTGTAACTTTCTAAAGATGGGTGTGGCCCTGACTGTGTGTGTGCTAGAGGCAATTTAAGAGCCTGGCTCAGAAAGACAAGATAAAGAGGGCCCAGGCTGGAAGAACAGGCAGGCTAAGTGGTATCTCAATATATCGGGTGGTACCTTGAATGGGGACAACTCATCACATAGGGAACCAAAGGAGCTGCACACTAGAGGAAAGAATGACTACACAGGGCAAGAAGAATAGAATCATAGGACTGGAAGGAACCTCGAGAGGTCATCTAGTCTAGTTCCCTGTATCATGGCAGGACTCTTTTTTTGATCATTTATTTAAAATAGATGTGCTTTGATTTTTACTACTTGATAAGATGTTAGTCATGGCAGGTGCTTTGTCAGTTCTGCATATATCACACCCATAACAAAAGTGATCTGGTTTAACTACATGCAATATTTGTATTGAGTAATTCAAAAGACACATAGCAGCATGGACACTTAGGGTATGTCTACAGAGAAATTAAGCACCAGAAGCTGGCCTGGGTCAGCTGACTCCGGCTAGTGGGACTTGGACTGCAGGGTTGTAAAATTGCTGGGGAGGTGTTCGGGCTCTGGATTAAGCCAGAGCTCTGGGATCCCATGAGGGAGGAGGGACCCCAGTGTCCAGGCTCCAGCTACAGTTACAAAAAAGCCCCATCATTGGACTATTTTAAAATGCAACTGGACAAAGCACTTGAATATATATCCATTCATTATATATACTAGAATGTACGAGCATTACACTGTCATGGAATAGATGGTGTGATATGTTTTTTCTTGCTGAAATGTCTTATTTCCCATTGCTTGACACTATAGTCATTTGCACCTGTGCAAAGTGATTGTAATATTCTGCCATTTAATCTGGTTGTGTTTTACCCCCACTTTGCACAGGTGCAAAGGAATACACAAAGTGCCAGGCAGTGGAAAATCAGGACTTTACTTTCTATGATTCTGTGAACACATTTTTATGAGTTAAAATCTGCCTTTGTAAAAGCCATTCACTAAGTTCCACTTTCATACATACGTCAGGAACAATTTATAGACTCATGGACGTTAAGGCCAGAAGGAACCATAATGATCATCTAGTCCAGGAGTTGGCAACCTTCAGCACGCAGCCCATCAGGGTAATCCGCTGGCGGGTCACGAGACATTTTATTTACATTTATGGTCTGCAGGCACGGTCCCCAGCAGCTCCCAGTGGCCGTGGTTTGCCGTTCCTGGCCAATGGGAGCTGTGGGAAGTGGTGCGGTCCACAGGGACCTCACCCATACTTTTTACATTTACATTTATCATCTGCAGGCAAGGCCCCCTGCAGCTCCTATTGGCCTGGAACGGCGAACCACAGCCACTGGGAGCTACAGGGGGCTGTGCCTTCAGACTGTCAATGTAAACAAACTGTCTCACAACCTGCTAGGGAATTACCCTGATGGGCCACCTGCCAAAGGTTGCCAACCCCTGATCCAATCTGACTGCCTGAACATTGCAGGCCACAGAACATCACCCATACACTCCTGGAACAGGCCCATAACCTCTGGCTGAGTTACTAAAGACCTCAAATCTTTATTTAAAAACTTCAAGTCACTGAGGATCCATAATTTACTCTAGTTGAAACCAATAAGTGTTCCTTGCCCCATGCTGCAGAGGAAGGCAAAACAAAACAAAACAAAAGCAGGGTCACTGAAGGGAATGGAAGTACACTAGCGTAAAACTGGTGTGAAAGAAGAATTAGACCCATTGATTTTATCTTTCCAGTGGGTGTTTTTGTGATCTCAAGTCATTTGACATAGATAATAGATGATCTGAAGCTTTAAAATCCTCACTTTTATTTTTCTGCATTGATTTCTTTTTCTTTCTTTACAAGTCTCCCAATAAACTTGAGAAAGAAAAAGGTGAAACAGTATATCTTTTAAAGAATAAATGAAAGCAGTACATAACTGATATTGTCCTCTGTTCTTGTCGTTCTTCCAGTGATCATGAAGAGAAAATAGGAGCTTTGTTTTTCATGTTTATTTTTGAAGTTAAATGAAAACAAGGTGCTATGAAAAGTAGAAAGGGATCAATGCACTTAATCCTTTTATAGCTCAAATTTACCACAAAATCCCAAGTATCATTTTCTTGGCCAAGAGGTAATTGCATTTACTGTGGACATCTTTAACTGTGCAGGTCTGAAGTTGATGACTTAGGCCCCAATTTAGTAAAGTGCTTAAAATGTGCATAAATGTAAGCACATGAATAGTCCCACAGGCATCAGTTAGAAAGTCAATAATATTTTGTCTTCAATGGAACTACTAACATGCTTAAACTTAAGCAAATGATTAAGTCTCCTGCTGAAGTGGGCTTTTAGCTCAAATTACTGAGTGCCCCTGGAAATCCACAAATAAAACAACAACAAAAAACAAAACAAAATGTGATGGGTTCCCGGTGTGCAACCTGGAGCTAGGGTACTGCTGAGTCCTCTGGCTTACCAACCTGGGCTCCCTCTCACATTGTGATGCTGTGACAAGCTGTAAACCTTTCCAGGTATTGCACTTACACAGACATCCATAGGCAGGGACACACCCAGTTGTGCTACATGAATGCTTTGCCAGCCACTCATGAACCAACAATAGAAAGGCTTCAGCCAATTCCTCACAGCTCCCCAGCCTAAGACCCCAGAGTTGTACTATCTTGCCCTGGTCAGAAGCCTGACCAGAGTAAATTCATTACCCACTCTGCCACTTCCACAAAGGACAGTTGAAGTGCACCAGCTTTTGTACACTGAGCAGATTCCCCAAGCACTTCAAGCAAAATGCGCTGTTTTAGGTAAAATATAAAACAGATTTATTAACTATAGAAAGATCGATCTTAAGTGATTACAAGTAGTAAGCATACAGATCAAAAGTGTTACCTAAGAAATAAAAGTAAAATTGGACTCCAAGTTCTATAAACTAGACACAATTTAAATCAAGCAGTGTATCACACTAATGGTATCGTTTATTTATACACAATCTGGGATTCTCCTTTTCAGCCTGAGCCCACCTCCCCAGTTCAGTCTTTGTTCTCCAGATGTGTTTTCAGGTGTTGAGTTGAAAGGGGAGTGAGGACAAATGATGAGTTCACTTCCCCTCCTTTATAGGTTTCTCCAGCTTGCTGGAAAGATCTTTTGCAATGACCTGACTTAAGCAGTCTCCATTGTCTACATGTTCTCTCTAAGAAGAATCCATTGTATACAGTTCCTGGGGTAGCCCTTGTGAGTGTGTGTTCTCCTTAATGGGCCATCATCAGTGTCTGGCTGCCCCATTGTTGTACCTGAAAGGCTGATTGTGGATGTTCCCAACCTTACAACGTATTTTAGTAACACAAACATGGCAAACTTCAAACTTCACATACAATGATAGCACATACAATCCAACAGGATATTAATGTTCAACAGATCAAGACTTCTAAAATGATATCACACAAGGAGACTTTGCACAAAATGCATCCTAATTATATTACCACGGTGAATATAGGGGTGCCAGGGTGTTGCTTTGGGGTACAGAATGTCACACAAAACAAAGCCCAAACACTACTTAAACGTGACCTTAAACTTATTCCGTGTAGAAATGGGACAGTAATAACTATTGCCTACTAACTTCTGCAGTACTTAAGCTCAGATTCTGCCAGCCACATTCCTGCTATAGTACCTCCCAAGGAGTCTCAATGAAATTAGAGTAAGGTTTGAAAATGTTTTAAAATTTACTTTTCCCGCATCAGTATTTGAGAGCATTTGGTTCCCTGATTTTGGTATATGCCCATCTCTGGTTGCTAATTAGCATAATGGCAACAAACTGGACAAGATTCTCACTGGAATTGTACCTCCTCATGATCTAAATTGACCACAATTTGGCTGCAAGTGGCTATCAGATAGTTGCCCTGTCAGAGGGGAACTTCCTGCTGGTATTGCTGTACCATTGCCAAATCTTCTTTCATTGCTACTCCCCGCCTATTAAGGAGACATAAGGTAAGGGAAAGAAAGGAGTGTGGCAGAGTGGAGCTTTGCTACATCAAACCTCCACTGTCATAGAGTCCATTAAGAATCTCAAGTAGGAGAGGAGAGATTATTTTGTATTTGATACTGGTGTAATCACTGCTGGAATAATGTGTCCATTTCTGGTGCCCACAATTCAAAAATGATGTTGATAAATTGGAGAGAGTTCAGAGAAGAGTGACAGGAATGATACAAGACTTAGAAAACATGCCTCATAGGAATAGACTCAAGGAGCTCAGTCTAATTATTTTAACAAAGAGAAGGATAAGGGATGACTTGATTATAGTTTACGTACCTACAAGGGGAACAATGGATTCTTAAATCTAGCAGACACGGGTATAAACATGATCCAATGGCTGCAAGTTGAAACTAGACAAATTCAGAGCGGAAATAATGCATATTTTTTTAACAGTGAGGGTAACTAACTGTTGGAATGATTTATCAAGAGTCTTGGTGGATTCTCCTCCACTGACTATTTTAAAATTAAAATTGGATGTTTTTCTAAAAGCTATGCTCCAGTTCGGAATTATTTTGGGGACATTCTATGGCCTATGTTATACAGGTCAGACTAGGTAATCACAATGGTTCTTTTAGGTCTTGGAATCTATGAAGGACTATTTGCCAGTTGTTGTAGCAACCAGACAAGGTACTAACAAACTTCAACAGGACTTTATTTTTAAAGTGGAAACCTCTTTACCAAGCTACTGCTGCACCCTCAGTAGCTCTCACTCTGCCTCCTCAACTTCCTCCCCCTTCCTATTGCCTGTCCTTTCAGACTCCCAACAGCCAGTGCTCCCAGTTCTAATCATTACAAGCAGCATCTAAACACCACATTCCCTCCTCTCTTAAGAAACTACCCCAATTAAAATAAACAGTGTTGTTCTAACCACAGGAACAAATATGAAACAAGACACTATACTGTTGGCAGAAATATTACACTGAAAACACTGTAGATACTACATAACATAGTCTCTAGTCCAGACAGGTGGTCATCTGGGTCTGATAGGCCGTCTCTCAAGACCTGGTTCCAGTGCAATGTCTTCTTGTGTTGATACTATGGTGAAGTCATCCAATGCAGACTGGGTGTTGGCATAATCTCCTCTTGGTGCATAGGCAGGTGCAAGATAAGAAGCATTCCATACCCACCCATCAGAAAGTCAATAGCGGTAAGGTCCCTTCTTCTCTATGATTTTAAGAGGAGCTGTGAATTTATGGTCCCCTTTGTGTAAAAATCCAGGTTTTCGTATTCTAATGAAGGAACCACACTGAAACTTTGGTTCCTTAGCACCCCAGCACCTGACTGTGAAGCCTTATACTTTGCTTGGTTCCAGTTCAACTGTTTTTCTCACATCATCCTTGGTTGGGGCATCAGGTGGTGCCTTTAACAATCCAGCAATATTCAGTTTAGTATTCATCTGTTTCCAATGCAGTGACTCTGCAGGTGATCTTTGCTTTGTGGCATGTCGTGTAGCCCGGTATGCTTGCAAGAAATCAGTAGTGAATGTTATCCACAATGGCCCTTCCTGTTTAGCTGTTTGCAAACTCTCTTTCAAACTTCTGTTAAACTGTTTGATTTCCCCATTGGCTTGAGGGTAATATAGGGATGACCTTCTGTGTAAAAAGGTTCCTCTCTGCTAAAAAAGTTTCAAACTCCAGGGAAGTAAATTGACTACCATTATCTGAAACCAGTTCTTTGGAGTTACCTTCCCTGCTAAAAACTGAAGAGAAGAACTTAATTACTGTAGCAGAAGAGATATGGGATGTAAACGCTACCTCAGGCCATTTACTGAAATAGTCTATTAAAGTGATGGCATAATGGCAGTCACTTGGAGCAGTTTCAAAGGGTCCTACAATGTCAATCGCCACTTTTTCCCATGCAGATTCAGGACGAGGAACAGGCTGTAATGGCAGGGTACATATCACTGCTGTCTTATCATGCATTTGGCAAGTGACACAGAATTTTATGAGAGCTTCAGTTTGAGAGTCCATCTCTGGCCACCAATACAGATCCCGTAGTCATTGTTTGGTTCTGACAATTCCTTGATGAGTATCGTGTGCCAGGTGTATGAGTTTTGACTGTAATTCTTCTGGCACAAGTAGCCAGTGTGTACCTCGTAGCACACAGCCATCGAGCAACGAAAGTTCATCCCAAACTCTAAAATAAGGCAGCAAAACTGGGACAAGGTTTTTAGGGTTACTGGGCCATCTCTTTGTCAGAAATTCCTGTAGTTTTTGTTGAATTGGACACGCTGAACAAGCAGCTTGAAATTGTTCTTTTGTAAGTGTAGTAAGAGCGCTTGTAATAAGCGCAACTACTACATCCTCCGGTGGACCATCTGGTGAAGGCAAAGGCAGGCGAGAAAGGCAATCAGCTACCACATTTTGGTTTCCAGACTTATATTCCAGTTCATAATTGAAAGAGAGTAGTCTTGCAGACCATCGAGCAATACGATATCCTGCTCTTCCCAGTCCTTTTGTAGTGAGCAACATCATCAAAGGGCTGTGGTCTGTGAGCAACTTGAACGTGCGGCCCCACAGGTAAGTTCTCCATTTTTCAGTAGTCCAGACACAAGCAAGTGCTCCTTTTTCGACTGTAGAATATTTCCTCTCAGCATTATTTAGTGTCCTTGAAGCAAATGCAACAGTCCTCTCTGTGTTGTCCTTATGAAGTTGTGTGAGGACAGCCCCAAGTCCATAATCAGAAGCATCAGTAGTTACAATTGTGGGCAATGCAGGACTGAATAGTGCAAGTTCTGGACTATGTACAATCAAGTCTTTCACTGTTTTGAACCTAGCATGTGCATCCATTGTCCACACTAAGGTTGAACTTCTCTATAGTAATTCTCGTAACGGTTCAATGACAGAAGCATAATTGGGAATGAATTTTGCATACCAGGAGGTAAGACCCAAGAAGGAACATAAGGTTTGCAAATCTATTGGAGGAAGAGCATTTGAAATTGCCAGGATATGATCTGGATCAGGTTTTAGTCCAGCCTGTGAAATTGTATGCCCCAGAAAGGAGAGTTCAGTTTGTCTAAATTTGCATTTGGACCTATTGAGCTTGAGGCCTGCTTTGCTGATGCAGTTTAGTGTAGTGTATGTGACAACAGAATCTGACCATTTCCTTGTATATGGGGCAATTCTTGTCTTACATTATTAAGTATAATTTAATATATTACATTACTAAAATATTTAATTTTACTCACATGTCCCTTTTCGTGCCTAATTCTTTTTTATTCTTTTATTTTTTTTTAGGTTTTCTTTCTGTTTTCTTCTCTCTCCTTCATACTCATGGCATAATTCACTGTTAGTAATATTTTCACTTAATATTTTAACTTTTGTACTTTATGGACTTTTTACTGACTTATGATTGTAATTATTGGACTTCATGGCATTTCATGAATACTTTGGGATAACTGACATCCTGTTTAATATTATTGTGATGGTATTTCAATAATATATATCGTACAGGATGAAAAACACTACAGGGGGAAGTATTTAGTGCACGTGAATAATATGGACTTCACAACATTTAGCAGGCGGGAAATTGTGGTTTTGCCACAAACCCCTTGTTTGGTGCCATACATTGTTGCAATGTCCCACAAGCAGACCAGAAAGCAGACTGTGACTGAGTGACAAATAAATAAATCATACCTCAGTCTTATATAGTGCTTTTGATTCATAGATCTCTAAGCTCATTTCAAAGGAAGTCAGTATCATTATTCTGGTGACAGATGGGAAAGTGAGTCCCAGGGAGTTAAATTGACTTGTCTAAGGTCACCTGGCAGGCCAGGTGTCTCCTGGGTTCAATCCAGCATTCTAGCCACAGGGCATATTGCCTCAGTCTTCACTTGCTGTAGGGGGTCAAATGATATACCAGCACTATGCCTGGTATACGTTCTGTCCCTCAGTACACTGTGGGGATCCACCCATACCTTAACCCTTCCACTTTCCATTCAGGAAAGACGTAATGGCCTTGTGGAGGAGCTCTTCCCTTCATACTACTACCCTCCATAGGGATAGCTGAATCATGATAATAAGGGGGTGCCTCACGGCCTCTTATCCCTTGTGGTGGCATGCAGCACAGCTACAAACTGGCCCTCTATGAACAAGTTTTAAATACAATACATATACAAATCAATCAATCCTAGTTTTCTCCTAGTACTTGCTAACTTGCCTAAGTTCTTCAACCATCACACTTTGTTTTTGATACTGCTACAAAAAAGTAGCTTTTAAACTGAAGGAACATTCACCAACCTTGGAGTTAAACAGATTTCACTCCATGATGGCTCAGTTTTGCTATTAAACTTCCTATATTAGAACTTTAGCCTTCCTATACTAACTACAATGTAATGCCATTGGCTACCATATGAGAGCCAAAACCTGGAAAGGCAAAATTTTAATCTATTTTAAAGACAGAATTTGGTGCTGTGCTATGCAGTAACAAGTCGTAAATCATCTACCAGTATTCTTGTTACTGAATTAATTTCCACACCAAGAAAGACAGATTCAGATATCCAAGGGTGAAATTATTGACTTGAACTGGGACCATATAGAACATTGTTGCAACCAGGGCCCTGTACTGGCACCAAATCTTGTATAAAGGGGGTCAAATAAGGTGTCTCAGACAAGGTTATGGTGTGATGGTTATGATTATGCTGTCTATAGGTGTGTATCATTTTTGTAGTTAAAATTATGAATATTGGCTCTATACTGTCTGTATTTCAAACTTATGCTATGCTTCTCGGTGACACCCAAGACAATTTGGTGTCAGCTCTGCCTAGTCTGCTTGATGACCCATTAAGGACCATCAGCTATACAAGTGACCCACTGAAAGAAGGCAGACATGCCTGGTGACTCAGCAAGGTATGCAGGGACATGCCTATGGACAGAAATCTGAGGTTTTTCCATGCCATGTGATGGACAGCTTGTCTTTGGAACAAAGAAAGACCACATGGCAAGAGAATATAAAAAGCTGCTGCAGCTCCTCCATCTTGTCTTCAATACTGCTTCATACCTCTGGAGGGACTTTGCTACCCTAAAGCTTTGAACCAAGGACTGAAAGACCCATCCCAGCTGTGGATGTTCTCCAGAGACTTGATTTGAACCTGCAGTTTATTCCATCACTGCTACAAGCCTGAACCAAGAACTTTGCCATTACTGTATGCAATTGATTCCACTTAACAAATTCTAGCTCTCATCTATATCTTTTTCCTTTTATGAATAAACCTTTAGATTTTAGAGTCTAAAGGATTGGCAACAGGGTGATTTGTGGGTAAGGTCTGCTTTGTATATTGACCTGGGTCTGGGGCTTGGTCCTTTGGGATCGAGAAAACCTTTTTTCTTTTACTGGGGTATTGGTTTCCATAACCATTCATCCCCCTAACAAGTGGCACTGGTGGAGATACTGGGAAACTGGAGTGTCTGAGGGAATTGCTTGTGTGACTTGTGGTTAGCCAGTGGGGTAAAACCAAAGTCCTATCTTTCTGGCTGGGTTGTTTTGCCTTAGAGGTGGAAAAACCTGACCCTTGGGCTGTAACTGCCCTGCTTTAAGCAATTTATCCTGAATTGGCACTCTCAGTTGTATCCCACCAGAACCAGCATCAATACACCAAGCATGTCTTATCCTCTGAATTAACCACTTTGAATTATCTGTTGATTCCCAGCACAGAGACCTTTTGTGTAGACAATTGCTTATCTACCTTTTCAGGGAGCCAGTAAGTTGCAAGTCCCACAGCAAATGGTGATTTATGGTCAGTGTCAAATGCCCTTTGGAAGAAGGAAAACATTCATTTAATGTATTTATTGTTTTGGTGGTGGGCTGAATTCTTTTCAATTATTTCTTCTTCAAATGAATATTTGTGCAGTATCTGACCTGTTGTTTCTCAATCTTGATTGTTTTCCCCTGAGCAAGTTTCCCACATCATTTTTTGTGTGACACCATTAGCAATTACCAGTGGGACATGGTGCTTGCTCCCTGAATAGCAGTAGAAGCATCTAGAGGATGGAGTATAAGAAACCAATACCAGATATATCTGCCATTTTCAAAGATGTCATCTCAGCAATAATGCATTTGGATACATGCTTTCTTCAGCATTCCATTTACAGCTATTCCAGTTAATTGAACATTCAGCACAAATACACAGACAGCTTGCCAATATATTTGCTTTATATACAAGGCAGATATTAATTTTTTCACTTAATTTGAAAAGTTATTAGCTATCCACACTAGAGGTGGTCAAACTGCTAGTTACAAATAATGGCTTTAATCCTGCTAGATACTCCTGATGGTTAGACCCATGCAGAGCTTCCTTAACTTCTCTGTTTGTATGGAAAAGCTTACAAGACCATTGCAAATATTTGTTAAAAATAATATTTGAGATTAAAAAGAGAAACAGACAGACAGAATGAGTCCTTTTTGGCAGCAAATTGTACTCAGTCCAATCCCTGATTTTCTACTAGTGTATCCATTGTTCTTATTCACTGTATAGTTTGGAAAAGTAATTTTCAGTCAATGGGTTGTTTGTAATGTGTTCACTTTGACTATTCCCTTTTTGCTATTCATTATTCATGTTGGCTGACAGGTTGCCTAAGTTTCATAGTATTGTTTCTGCTCCCTCACTGAATGATTAAAACATTTTCTACAGGACAACAACAAAAAACAAAGAACAATTAAGGAGTAACAAACTTCCAATGTGAATTTTTAGATGAACAATTGTGCTATAATTAGATTAGATTCTCAGATGTTCTCATGAATATATGTCAGCTTTCAGAGGACTCGTGAATAATGAACAGTTTGAACCCAAGGAACACAGACTTTTATGCACAAAAGAAAATTAGCAAATCAGTTTTCTTACTATTCAGAGAGCTCTAACGTATGCATAGTTATAGAAGGTGCAATCTCCATGGGTAGATTAAGGAATTTAAGCCCTGTCCATAGGAAAGCATGGGCTGCACCACACTGGGAGGACACCATCAGGGAGGGCTAAGGAGATGCTTCAAAACTGCATGGAGGAGAGGCATCAGGAAGGAAAAGAGAGGGAGTGAGCTGCTCCTTTCCTTCCCTGCCCTTGTTCCAGCTGGGTCTTAGCACCCTTCTTTCTTTTTCTGCTGTTGCATGTTATCTCCTCTTGGGGTCATGTTGCACCAAAGGAAAAGTTCTGGGTTAGATTTAGTGCTCTCATATATCTTCATCTGCACATACTGGTCTCTTCTCTATGATATTTAAGCCTCTCCCATGCATTGGTCCAACTGTAGCCAGAGCACTGACAGCACCTTATGGGATGGAACACCTTCTGTGTCTTTGCCAGGAACCCAAGCTATGCTTCAGCTGAAAAATCAGCAGCCAGAGGATGGTGACTCACTACCGGAGACACAGGTTAGTGGCTTAGTCTAGAGCAGTTTAAGTATCTTACATACAACAAAGTGTTATTAAAAAATCCAGAGAAAATCAGATTAAATCAGAGATAAATGGTACGAAGCATACACCCAGATTTGCCTAAATAGGCGTAAACCTTTGGTTACAGAAGAGAAAGTCAGAAGATGAAAGTCTCACATCTTAGATTTCAACTGCACACCTCCCAAAACTCCTGCCTGTCAATTTTTCAATATGAGAGGAAATGTTAAATGTTAATGATCACCCTTTTGGCCTGGAGGACTCTTCATTTTATCCTCCAAGTTCTTCTGATGTGTTCATGAGTGATACTGGTTACTACAAATAGAAATCTTTGTGGGAAAAATTGTTAACACACATCAAAGCCTGATTTTGGAGGTATTGAGTCCTACAAAGTTCTGAAGGCCTTCAACGGCCATTGACTTCAGTGGGAGTACCAGGTGCTTATTACCTTTCAGAATTTGTCCCATATAAAAGATTATGATCACATAATTCAGGTCACCACAGCAAATGACAATGATTTTCAATAATGTCTATATCACCGTCAGATTGGAATAGCTACATTAAACCAAATGTATCCTTTGATTACATTTACAGAATCTATGCATCAATATGTTCTCAGTGGTGTGCAGAAGAATATTCGTCACTACATCATTCACTACAAAACAGATAGTATACAAACTCTTGTGATTATCTTGAATTTATTTGGCTTTTACAATATTAACTTTGCATGGTCAGAACAAATTAAGACTATGAAGACTCTTGTCAGCCATATTGAAAACTAGTTATTGAACGTGAGATTCTCAGGCAGCCCTATAACTTGTCATTAAAGATAAGTGCAGATGGTGTTTTCACTTTTAAATCTCCTTTCCATCTGTGGTCTGTGTGTATGCAAATCAATGAACTAATTTCAGATAAGAGGATTCTGTTCAAGTGCAAAATCTCAACTAGCCTAGTTCCAGAGAAAATGGAACTTTCTATGAGTACATTTTCCTAGACAATTGCTCTTTCATTAAAACAGTTTGAATCCAAAGACTATGAATTCCATTTACCAGATGGAAGAAGTATTTCTTTAAAATTATTGCATTAGGAGAACACTTTGTCCTAGATGAAATTTCACCATAACAGATTTAATAGTTGTTCATTTTTTAAGACAATTAGCCTGTCAGAAAATGCCATTTTATATACTCTTATCACATACAGTTACTGCCCATAATCTCAAAAAAGATATCTAGGGATATGGAACAGGATATCTGAATTAATAGCTTTCAAAATATGACAAGATACAGGCCCAGACTCTGCTTGGCTGACATCTGCACATATAGTGGGGAAGTAGAAGGAATCTCCCCTCACATACACAAACAAGAGCCAGCTGGAATTGCTCTGGGGAGCACAAGGACTGCACCCTTCCTATTTTCTTAGGGATGAACAGCACCCCCAAACTGTGGTGGGAACTATATTTATTCCCCCACAACTAGACCATTGAGTAGGAGGCTCTGGGAGCCATTTTGACTCCTAGTGACCCACTGGGATGATGAAGTTCCACTCCATCCCTGATGATTGAGGCATGATTCAGACCATACAATTTAGAGGAACAACTCTGTATCGTGAGAAATTATTGTAAAACTGTAAAATTACCTGTGTACTTTTAAATTAGAATGAAAGTAAGTTTTATATTTTCGATAATACTGTACCTCATATATACAAAGCAGATTTCATCCAGCAATCTCCAAACATTTGCTAATTAAGAATCATAACCCATCTGATACTGAGGTAGGTATTGCTCAGAGATTTGCTGAACATTATATGATTTTTGGTTTTGTTTTTGCAAATCTATATTTTTGTTGAATTTTGGTTTTGCTATACAAAGGCCTAAGATGATTTCATTTAATCTTAACCATCCAAATTTAAGATGTTCTGATGGGAGGTTCCAGATTTGGATTATCTCTTTTATTATTATAATACACATTTTAAAGATGTGTGGGAACCGAAGTTATATGACTTTACTAGGGTTACATAGAAAGGGCTATATTGTGGCATTGCAATCTGCAGTAAGAGGTGACCATAACTGTGCCATGCCAGGAGCAGGTTGGAGTCATAATTGTCTATGCAGTTCTCCTTTGCTCCAGGGGCAGAAGGAATCCATTACTGAAGCAAAAGGGGAATGATATCCAGTAAACTGAGGAGTAACCAAAACTCTGACTACTCCCTACCCCTCCTTGTCCACATGGGAGACCTATGTTCCAACATATCATTATTTCACCATCTTAATACTGGAGTATCATTTTATGATTTTAACATTTATGGATGGCAAATTATGGTTTTGGTCCCATAAAAGTTTTCTTTTTGTCAGTTTTAACAAAAAAATATTCCTTACAATTTGCAGAAAAAGCTATGGACACCAGAATGGCATGACAACAAACAGGCCTTTTTATGACAAATCTGGAAGAGAAAATCCTTAAGCAATGTACCTTTCAGGAAGCTCCATTATTTAGGAGGTAGTCTCATCTTATGGACAGAAGGAGAAGAAAATTTCAATCATTTTTACAAGGACTTAAAAATCAACTGCTCTGCATGGTGCGGGGAGTTTTAGACACCACCATTGCAATATTTGCAAGACAAATTAGAGGATTGGGCCAAAAGAAATCTGATGAGGTTCAACAAGGACAAGTGCAGAGTCCTGCACTTAGGACGGAAGAATCCCATGCACCGCTACAGACTAGAGACCAAATGGCTAGGCAGCAGTTCTGTAGAAAAGGACCTAGGGGTTACAGTGGATGAGAAGCTGGATATGAGTCAACAGTGTGCCCTTGTTGCCAAGAAGGCCAATGGCATTTTGGGATGTATAAGTAGGGACATTGCCACAGATCGAGGGATGTGATTGTTCCCCTCTATTCGACATTGGTGAGGGCTCATCTGGAGTACTGTGTCCAGTTTTGGGTCCCACACTACAGGAAGGATGTGGAAAAATTGGAAAACATCCAGCAGAGGGCAACAAAAATGATTAGAGGACTGGAACACATGAGTTATGAGGAGAGGCTGAGGGAACTGGGATTGTTTAGTCTGCAGAAGAGAAGAATGAGGGGGGATTTGATAGATGCTTTCAACTACCTGAAAGGGGGTTCCAAAGAGGATGGATCTAGACTGTACTCAGTGGTAGCAGATTACAGAATGAGAAGTAATGGTCTCAAGTTGCAGTGGGGGAGGTTTAGGTTGGATATTAGGAAAAACTTTTTCACTAGGAGGGTGGTGAAGCACTGGAATGGGTTACCTAGGGAGGTGGTGGAATCTCCTTCCTTAGACGTTTTTAAGGTCAGGCTTGACAAAGCCCTGACTGGGATGATTTAGTTGAGAATTGGTCCTGCTTTGGGCAGGGGCTTAGGCTAGATGACCTCCTGAGGTCCCTTCCAACCCTGATATTCTATGATTCTATGAATAAGAAATAGTAAACTATAACCATCCAGATAAAAGAAACCCACAGACTGCTGCAGCTATATCCATAAATCAGGCTTCCCATCCCATCTCATCCCACACTAAAACATCCATTGCATGTTGCCATGACACCCTAAATTCTTGCATCTGCTCCAAGAGAATCTAGTCTGTGACTTAATAAATTGTGAGTTCTAAAAACCATCCTACATCAAACATTCAATTCCAAATAAAATTTTTGAGGATGGTTAAAAAATACCCAACAGAAATATTATTTTCTTTTAAATTCTGCAGTATTTCCCCCACAAAAGTAATATTTTCAATAGTATGTAAAGCTGGACTTAAGTCACGTCGCTTATTATAGATATTTGATTCTAAAGAATCCTTTAAGAGAATACTGTGGGCCAAATTGAAACCTGTAAAAAAACAACAACAACAACCCAGCACTGAATGTTTATCGACAGATTCTAAGAACATGAAACGGTTAAGACTTGATTAATTGACATAAATTTGTCAAATTGTATTGTTGCGACAATAGAGTGTTTATGATTCAGCTCATAAAACCCATTTAAAGTTCTTTAATAGGTGAAATTTATAAATTGTTAAATAAGAATACTTCCTCTCCCCCCTGCAACATGTACATATTGAACCATTACCTATCAGCTAAAGTCCTTTGAGGGCTTTTCTTTCTCCCTACCCCTGTGCCAAGGATTATATTATATAGTAGTCCTATTTGGTTTAATGTGTTGGTGAACGGATTAACTCAAACTCAGTGGGGGATGAAAAGTTTACTCACACTATTATGGTTACATCCTTGTTATTAAGTCCACACACAGTAATGCAATACAATTTTCCTTTAATACAGTAACTTGATTCAGCCAATTTGAAATATGCCACTGAAAGACAGCAAAAAGGGTCTTCTGATATTATTTTTCTGAGCTACTCAAACTTTTTCTGATGTTTACATGAAAATTTAATGAAAGTCTTTTCTCCACTTTTCATGATCTCTAACACCTATTTGAAAGAATATGTCATGGATAGAAGCTGCCACAGTTTGGGACAAGTGCACCTCTATTTCCACTCAGTGGTCTAGCAAAGGCACCCACTCCCAGGCTTCCAGTTTCCCAGTCATTGTCTTTCTTGGGTGGAGGCACATGTCTTACTCTCTTCTGAACAGAGTATTTCCCTGCTGAACAATTCTTTGCTCTCACTGTGCTATTCCCCTCAGAGACATAAGAACATAAGAATGACCTTACAAAGTCAGACCAGTTGTCCGTATAGCCCCGCACCCTGTCTTCCAATAGTGACAAATGTCAAGTGCTTCAAAGAGAATGAACAAAACAATGGAATTATCAAGTGACCCTTCCCCTGTCATCCAGTCCCAGGATCTGGCAATCTGAGACTTAGGGACATCCAGAGCGTGGGGTTACTTCCCTGACCATGTTGAATAATAGCCGTTGATGAACCTGTCCTTCATGAAATTATCTATTTTTTTTAACCTAGTTGAAATTTTGTCACAACATCCTCTAGAAATGAGTTCCACAGGTTGACTGTGCATTGTGTGAAGAACCATTTTCTGTTGTATGTTTTAAACCTACTGCCTATAAATATCATTGGGTGACCCCTGTTTTGTGTGCTATGTGAAGGGGTAAATGGCACTTCCATATTCACTTTCTTTGCACCATTCATCATTTTATATACCTCTATCATAGCCCCCCCTTAGTCGTGAATATTACACTTCCTGCTCTCTTTTTCTTTATTTGTTTTGTCCCTGCCATGAGTTTACAGACTGCTAGGACCTTAAGTGGTGTAGGTGGGAAGCAGTCTTGTCTAAAAGAGATGGGAACAAAGATTAGAAGTTTTCCCCAACCTAATATTGAATCAGTGTCCTTTAGCTCACCACTGCCAGTCTAACATTCTCCCTGATGCACTTTTTTGGCTGTGGTGAAGGATTAGGTGCAACAAAGTAAGAGGACATTTGTTTTTCTATTTCCTGGCTGGTTGAGTCGCTTTTGCATGCCATTCTTACAACTCTTATGTTTAGCAAAAGTGAGGAGAAGTCTGGGACCCAAGAAAAGAAGGAGATCGCCAGTAAAATGTTGTGCTTCAGGAGCTGTTGTCAAGGAAAAAGTTTCTGTGAATTCACTGAGCCAATACCAGTAACATGCTGGGCTGATATCAAGGCCCAGATCACGGTGGCGTTGCTGACTCAGCATCTCCGGTTTGTTTGTGTGATGTCATGAAACAGGATTCCATGAGTTTTGTAGGTTCAATACTTCTTGCTTTATCAGCTAGAGTCAAGGCTTTGTCTAGATGAAATTATCCCTGTTTGTATTAAGCTAGCCCCTTAATGGGAAAAAAAATGAAGCCCCTACTAAGCAACAAGGAAAATTGTGAAAAGCATTAACAACCATCGATCTTCCAATTGTGAAATGAATGAGCCAACAGTGTGTAAATCAGTCTGATCAGCAGTTTTCAACATTCTTTGTTGAAAGACATAACCAGGGGAAAATGAAACAAAAAGTAAGTGCTACTGAAAGAACAAGAGTAAAGGTCAACTATTTCTATGAGGGGTGAAAATTCAGATTATCAGATGCCCTAATATGAATGTTTCACCTGTCCTGGGGAAGGACAGAAACCATCTACATTTTAAAATCAGCAGTGCTGGATAACTTGCAGTCAGGAGTTCTAAAAGAGCTAGCTGATGAACTCACTGGACCATAAATGTTGATTTTCAGTATGTCTTGGAACACTGGGGAAGTTCCCGAAGAGTGAAAGAAAGCTAATGTTATGATAATATTTAAAAAGAGCAAACCAGGATGACCTAGATAATTATAGTCCTGTCAGTCTGACATCACTCCTGGAAAGATAACTGAGCGACAGTTATGGAGCTTGATTAATAAAGAATTACAAGAGGGTTATATAATTAAGTGTAATCAAACTGGGTTAATGGAACATATATCCTGTCAACCTTTTTTTTCCTTGATGAGATTACGAGTCTGGTTGATAAAAGTAATAGTGTTGATGTAATAGACTTAGAGTTCTGTAAGGAATTTGACTTGGAACTGTATGACATTTTGATTTAAAAAAAATAGGATGATATAAAATTAACATGGCACACATTAATAAGATTAAAAGGTGTCTAACTCATAAATCTCAAAATGTAGCTGTAAATATGGTTGAACAGATGTGTTTCTAATGGGGTCCTGCAGGTTTTCAGCCCTACATTATTCAGTTATATTAATGACCTAAAATAACCTATTAATGACATAAAATCACTGTTAAAGTTTGCAGATGACACAAAAATTAGTGATTGTAAATAACAAAGAAGACCGGTCACTGATACAGAGTGATCTGAGTTACTTGGTAAACTGCATGCAAACAAACAATATGATATGGCTGAACAATTTAATATGGCTAAATGTAGCTGTATACACCTAGGAACAAAGAATGTAGGTCATACTTACAGAATGGTTGACTTTATCCTGGGAAGCAATGACTCTGAAAGAGATTTGGAGGTTGTGGTTGATAATCTGCTGAACATGACTTTCCATATAAAGGACTGCAACCAGAAAGGCTAATGTGATTTCTGGATGCATAAACAGGGGAATCTTGGTAGGGATAGAGAGTTTATTTTACCTCTTTTTGGCACTGGTGTGATCACTGCTGGAGTACTGTGTCCAGTTCTGGTGTCCACAATTCAGGAAGGATGTTGAAAAATTGGAGAGGATACAGAGAATTGCCACTCAAATGATTAAAGGATTAGAAAACATGTCTAATAGTGATAGTTTCAAGGAGCTCAATCTATTTAGCTTAATGAAGAGAAAAGGTGACTTGATTACAGTTTTTATAAGTAAATATATAGGAAACAAATATTTAATATTAGGCCCTTAAATCTAGCAGAGAAAAGTATAAACATGATTCAATAATTGGAAACTGAAACTAGACAAATTCAGAATGGAAATCAGGCATAATTTTTTAACGGTGAGAGTAATTAACTATTCAAATGATTTATGAAGGATGTGGTGGATTCTCCATCACTGGCAATTTTTAAATCAATATGGGATACCCCTCCCCGCACCCAAGATATGCTCTATGACTTATTTTGGGAAGTTCTATGGCCTGTGTTATACAGGAGATCAGATTACATTATCACAATGGTCCCCTCTGGCCATGGAATCTATGAATCTTAAAAACAAATATTCTATTTTATACTGTAACTGTTTTGTTTTTTTCAGTCACACTTTAGAAGTGACTCCTCCAACTCCCCCACTTTTCCCCAAAGAAATTCCCCCCAAAAAAGGAAACTGCCTTTTCTTTGCCACATACTTTAATATACTGGAATACACTGCATATTTATAACTTCCATTAACCACTTATGGGAGTTAGATCTATCTATCTATCTATCTACAACAGTTACATTTTGTGATTCATATATCTCTAAAATGGCTCCCTGAATGAAGCATTAGCTCAGTCTTACCAGCTCTCTTTACCTCACACTTTCAAGATTTCCCATTAATAACACAACATTACTTCAGGTAGCTTGAACAGATACTTGTATACATCTCCAAATTCTTGCCTCCTGGGTTGGAAAATAGGCAATAGCAACCATTACTATTGGGTGCATAAGCACAAAGCATGTGGACCCAGAGGTACCAGACTTATTTCCTAACATGTAAAGAGTGAAGAGTTTCTTCCTGAAAGAGAATCAATTTACATTTGAATGCACAAATGTGCAGCTAGCTATAATGTAAATGTTAACTTTTATCATTTTCACAATAGATCAAACATAGAAGAAGAATATTTCTAGTTAGAATGGAATCTTCTTTGTACAGTATGGGAGATGGCAGGCTGCTAGCATATATTAAACTTCATCCCCTTAGCAAGTACAAGTAAAAGATGTTTTAAATTATGTAATAAAAGATATTTTTGGTGAGATTTTGATTAAGATTTTATTCCCAACCCCTTAATATATAATAAAGTGTAGAAATTATGTGTTACTCTGGAGTTAACATTTTTAGAAGTATGGTGTCATTTAATAGTTAAGCGGGAGGAGGGTGTACGTGTGTGTGCATGTCTGAAATAAAGCATTTTTGGTGGCCTGGAATTTGTATTTTAATCTTCTGTCATGATGAGGAGCTATATGAATTGAATCACTTTAGCAGGTAACGTAGGGGTAAAAATCTGTTGAGGGTACATTTCGTGCTATTTAATGGAATAACTTGTACTTGAACAGAATTATTGACTAAATAGCTGTGACTTGTTTCTTAGGCAACCTGAGCAAGTGATAATGAAAGAAATGATGCCACCATAATATTTTAAGCAATTATTTTTAGTTTTGTTTTACAAAAGGCATTTGCTTCATACTAGGACATTATCTCCTGACTGACTGATAAGAAAATAATCTAGCCCAGGGAAGCCTTTTCCTTCTTTTTCTTTAATGGAGTGTCAAGCTAGGGAGAAGTATGAAGTGTACTGAGAACTGCTGATTATCTCCAAATGTGTTCTCCAACTGCTAGTAAGCACCAGAACTCAATTTCTCTGTTTTTTTTTTTTTAATCTCCTATCTGTTGCCATGTATCGTAAACCTTAGTATTAAATCATACATAAAAGGTTTGGATAAAAGGGGACAGTTACCATGTTTTGTTTTGTTTTTTGTGGGGATGAAGACAGGGGTTGTCACTGGCTAGATATCACTGGCTAGGCTTCATTAATATCTCCAATAAAAACAGATGAAAACCTGCAAATTGTGCACAAAGCTAGTCTTTGTAACCACATATTCCCATCACTGTTACCCACTGACTTCCCTCCCAATTTTCTCACCTGAACTTTATACCCACTGTTCCATCTTTTCTTAAATTACAGTAGGTCTTGAGCCTAGAAATACTTATGTAGGTCAATAACTTGTGACACTGGAGTAGTCCAGTTTTAGTGTTAGCCATAGTTTAGCAAAGCTAGGTTTGTTGTGATGAAAATCAAAGTGCTCTCCCATTTTTGGCTTCATACTGGAACTGAGAAGACCCACAGTACCACTTGATGTACAATGCACATATTAAAAAGAGGGAAAAATGATGATTTTTCTTCTTTTTGCTTCCATTAACCACTTTCACAGCTAGTCAATATTCTGATACTCCCCTCACACTTTCTCCTTTCTTTTCAATTATTATTCAACTATTCTAATATGCTGAATGGCACAACAAAATTATATCTTCAACTTTTAAAAACATACATAACAGGACAGTTAAAGAAATAGGAACTATGTGTTTAAAAAAAGGGGAAAAACAACATTTTAAAAATAATCACACATAGTACCTTAAAAATCCAGTATAACCCTAATACATACTGTGGCATTACGCCCCATATTCTTCACAGTAATATTATTATGATATGAGTATGGCATAATTATGATGTATTTTGTGCAAGATAAGGCATGTGAGATATCATTGAAAAAGTTACAATATACTGAATATGATTATCTTACTTGTATGCATGTATCATTCTGGTATCTGAAGTTAAGAATATTGTCTATGTATCTATTACAAATGACTTTACCCCTGCGGAACGCCCACTAGACAGAATGCAATCAGTCTAGATGGCTGGCTGGGAAGGGCCATTAGGGAGAACAATAAGTCTTATAAAATGCTAATCTCCCGCCAATGAGCCTTCCTAAAGACACTAAAAACAGCCTCTGAGTCATGGCTACTGTGTCTCTACAGAGGCATGTGACCAAGCCACCTGGTACTGGACTTCATCATAGAATACCAGTGATTTTTCCACTGAAAGGCATGGGAACTAAAGTTGGAGACAAAGGGTTTCTGTCATACGCAAAAGCTATTTAAGGCAGGGGAATTACATCATCATGGGTCTTCACTGACTACCCACCCAAAGGAGACACTTGGAAAGACCTGAGAAACAAGGACTGAAGTGGGGGAGAACAGCTTAAACCAGGCTAAAGTGGTTTCTAGCCTGTGAAAGGAATACCTGGGGTTTTAAGCTGCAAGCAAGTGCAGCTTTCCCTCAATAATCTCTGCAAACTGCCTAAATCAACAATTAGGGTGAGAATTTGCTACTCATATCCAATATCTTTAGTATATTAAGCTTAGATTGCATTTTTGTTTTATTTGCTAGGTAATCTGCTTTGATCTGTTTGTTATCTCTTATAATCACTTACAATCTATGTTTTGTGGTTAATAAATTTATTTTTGTTTTGTCTAAAATCAGTGTGTGAGGGAGTCATTACTTGGCGTAGAAAGATGTGTATATTCCTCTCCACATTGAGGGAGGGGGCGAATTTCATGAACTTACACTGTATAGTTCTCTATGCAGCACAAGATGGTATAATTCTGGGTTTACACTGCGGGGTGGGAGGGGTGCATGCTTTAGGAGCTGGGTGGTGCCTTAGCTGAGCCTTCCCATGCAGAACTGATATCAGTATCTGTGTGTAGCTGCAGCTGTGTCCCTACCTGTATGTGTGTTGGAGCGGGCTTGAGAGCCTGTCACAGCAGCACAGTGTAAAGGGAGACCTGGCTGGTGCATCAGGAGGGATCAGTAGTACCCCAGTTCCAGCTAGAATCCCAGGGGGAACCAGTCACACATACCATCCTCCTCCTTCCAAACCAGCCCCCCTCCCAAATATCCTCACCCTTCACATAATAAACCCCACAAAATACAAGGGACATCAGAGAGGGCTCAGGGATGTAGCAGCGAGGAGGACATGGAACTGTCAATGAGAAAGCAGAAAGGGAAGACATAGTCTTGGCATTATAGATCTGGAGGAAGGGAGACTAACCAGGATCTCATGGTTGACAAGGATATGAGCATGAGGATTTGACAACTGGTGGAAGTGAGGGGGACCAGAACTGCCAGAAAGAAACAGGAAAGAGGCAACAGACAGAACTTCAGACTAAGCAAGATGCTGACTGGCAAGGGGAAGAAAATCATAGAATCATAGAATATCAGGGTTGGAAGGGACCTCAGGAGGTCATCTAGTCCAACCCCCTGCTCAAAAGCAGGACCAATCCCCAATTAAATCATCCCAGCCAGGGCTTTGTCAAGCCTGACCTTAAAAACTTCTAAGGAAGGAGATTCCACCACCTCCCTAGGCAACGCATTCCAGTGTTTCACCACCCTCCTAGTGAAAAAGTTTTTCCTAATATCCAACCTAAACCTCCCCCACTGCAACTTGAGACCATTACTCCTTGTTCTGTCCTCTTCTACCACTGAGAATAGTCTAGAACCATCCTCTCTGGAACCACCTCTCAGGTAGTTGAAAGCAGCTATCAAATCCCCCCTCATTCTTCTCTTCTGCAGACTAAACAATCCCAGTTCCCTCAGCCTCTCCTCATGAGTCATGTGTTCCAGACCCCTAATCATTTTTGTTGCCCTTCGCTGGACTCTTTCCAATTTATCCACATCCTTCTTGAAGTGTGGGGCCCAAAACTGGACACAGTACTCCAGATGAGGCCTCACCAATGTTGAATAGAGGGGGACGATCACGTCCCTCGATCTGCTCGCTACTTATACATCCCAAAATGCCATTGGGCTTCTTGGCAACAAGGGCACACTGCTGACTCATATCCAGCTTCTCGTCCACTGTCACCCCTAGGTCCTTTTCCGCAGAACTGCTGCCTAGCCATTCGGTCCCTAGTCTGTAGCTGTGCATTGGGTTCTTCCGTCCTAAGTGCAGGACCCTGCACTTATCCTTATTGAACCTCATCAGATTTCTTTTGACCCAATCCTCCAATTTGTCTAGATCCCTCTGTATCCTATCCCTGCCCTCCAGCGTATCTACCACTCCTCCCAGTTTAGTATCATCCACAAATTTGCTGAGAATGCAATCCACACCATCCTCCAGATCATTTATGAAAATATTGAACAAAACCGGCCCCAGGACCGACCCCTGGGGCACTCCACTTGACACCGGCTGCCAACTAGACATGGAGCCATTGATCACTACCCGTTGAGCCCGACAATCTAGCCAACTTTCTACCCACCTTATAGTGCATTCATCCAGCCCATACTTCTTTAACTTGCTGACAAAAATACTGTGGGAGACAGTGTCAAAAGCTTTGCTAAAGTCAAGAAACAATACATCCACTGCTTTCCCTTCATCCACAGAACCAGTAATCTCATCATAGAAGGCGATTAGATTAGTCAGGCATGACCTTCCCTTGGTGAATCCATGCTGACTGTTCCTGATCAATTTCCTCTCATGTAAGTGCTTCAGGATTGATTCTTTGAGGACCTGCTCCATGATTTTTCCAGGGACTGAAGTGAGGCTGACTGGCCTGTAGTTCCCAGGATCCTCCTTCTTCCCTTTTTTAAAGATTGGCACTACATTAGCCTTTTTCCAGTCATCCGGGACTTCCCCCGTTCGCCACGAGTTTTCAAAGATAATGGCCAATGGCTCTGCAATCACAGCCGCCAGTTCCTTTAGCACTCTCGGATGCAACTCGTCTGGCCCCATGGACTTGTGCACGTCCAGCTTTTCTAAATAGTCCCTAACCACCTCTTTCTCCACAGAGGGCTGGCCATCTGTTCCCCATGTTGTGATGCCCAGCGCAGCAATCTGGGAGCTGACCTTGTTAGTGAAGACAGAGGCAAAAAAAGCATTGAGTACATTAGCTTTTTCCGCATCCTCTGTCACTAGGTTGCCTCCCTCATTCATTAAGGGGCCCACACTTTCCTTGGCTTTCTTCTTGTTGCCAACATACCTGAAGAAACCTTTCTTGTTACTCTTAACATCTCTCGCTAGCTGCAGCTCCAGGTGCGATTTGGCCCTCCTGATTTCATTCCTACATGCCCAAGCAATATTTTTATACTCTTCCCTGGTCATATGTCCAACCTTCCACTTCTTGTAAGCTTCTTTTTTATGTTTAAGATCTGCTAGGATTTCACCATTAAGCCAAGCTGGTCGCCTGCCATATTTACTATTCTTTCGACACATTGGGATGGTTTGTCCCTGTAACCTCAACAGGGATTCCTTGAAATACACCCAGCTCTCCTGGACTCCTTTCCCCTTCATGTTAGCCCCCCAGGGGATCCTACCCATCCGTTCCCTGAGGGAGTCGAAGTCTGCTTTCCTGAAGTACAGGGTCCGTATCCTGCTGCTTACCTTTCTTCCCTGTGTCAGGATCCTGAACTCAACCAACTCATGGTCACTGCCTCCCAGATTCCCATCCACTTTTGCTTCCCCTACTAATTCTTCCCGGTTTGTGAGCAGCAGGTCAAGAAAAGCTCCCCCCCAGTTGGCGCCTCTAGCACTTGCACCAGGAAATTGTCCCCTACGCTTTCCAAAAACTTCCTGGATTGTCTATGCACCGCTGTAATAGGCGGTGCATAGACAATTATTAATAGATGGTAATAGGCAGGTGGGCAGCAAGACCAAGGTACTGCTAAAAATTTTTGGCTGCAACTTTTTTTCCAGATCGAAAGAGGCAGATGCAGATCTAACAAAACATAAATTAATTGGGCTAATTGTTTTTCTTAAAAAAATATTTTTTACATTTGCTAAATAAAACATTTTGACTTGTTTGATTTGCAATGATTTTTGTTGCAAAATTTAGTTCAGTTTTATTTTTAAAAAGTTCTCAAGCACAAAATGAAGCTTTCATTTCAGGTCTAACAAAATGTTTTATTCAGTCCAAATAGGTTTCTTTGGGCTTTTTCCACTTTTGGTTCATCAAAAAATTCAAAAGATACTCATTTTGGGTCAACCCAAAATTAATTATTTTTTGAGAAAAGAGACGAAACTGAAAAAAACCCCACATATTTTCACAGTTCTAATGATGACAAACACCAGTCTATTTTATTGTCTTACGTACCTGATGCTGACTCTGAACTGCATTCACTCACAAGAAGAGAGCAGAAGGATGCTGTCTCCCATATTCTCTTTGGATATGAATCTTGATGCTAAGTATCAAATAAAAAAGACAATAATTGTATATGAGATGCAAAACCAGTCATAATCCTCACCTATTGTCTTCATCTGTTGCTTGTCTTCTTAGATTGTAAAAGCATCAAGGCAGTGTTAAGTGTTTTCTTATATACTTTGAAAGTGCCCACCACATGGTACAAACAACAAAGTCTATAAAAATCCATTATGTTATTTGGTGGACAAATACAAATTACCGGGCAGGATTCTGTCCTCATTTACACTTATGCAACTCTTTCAGTGGAAAGCATGATTTAGCCCATTGAATGATTGTGCCAGTTTTTCAGAAGACCTCCAAACTGAAAGGCATGCTGTATCTTTCACACTGTTTCTCCTTTGCAAGGATCAGGTCAGGCATGCTACTGGTAGCATGTGACCAGTACAACCCGACACAGGTCGGGAATCCCACAACATAAGGAGTGCTGGAGTATGCCGGGGACCCACCGGAATGAAAAACAATATCCACAAAAGTAACTTCAGCTGAAGCTGCTGCCTTGAAGATTGCTCTTGGCTGAACAAAATCTAGGGGAGAAAATCTGAACCAACTCCACTGCTGAGAAAACATGAGGGGGTTGGCACTGCAACTCAGCTCTGCCCTCTGGCACTTTTTGCAGTTGTGCTGTCTTCCAAACATTATGGTCTCCAAGACTTTGGCCTAGTCACTACCATGGAGAGGGGGAATTTGGTCCTGAGGCAAGTCTCTGCCTCCTTATTTTTCTTCTGCCTAGACATTCACACCAAAGCTTCAGGTACAGTGGTCGCCCTTTTCAAGTTTGCACGGGTAATGTCAAATGCTCTAAAGGAGGTCAATGACCCTAGAAAGTCTCCCATCATTGACAGAGAGCTGGTTTGAGATGGACATAGCTACTCTCTCAAAAGCCAGACTAGCTGACACAGGCTCTCTACATGAGATAAATTAAACATTTTTTTCTGGCATGGAAAAAGTAAACCAGACCTCAACAAACACAGGGTGGGGTTTTCAGTCAAAAACTCATTAATGCGCATGGTCAAATGATCTGTTGCAACATCAGAACATATTGTATCACTAAGAATGTCTACCACAGGTGACTTTCCATCTTCATCAGTACATATGATGTACATCAGTTCATGTGATTTCCTCTATCTCTGAAGAGATGTAATCGTTCTATCAGCAACTCAACAGCATCATCACTAAGCTACCATTGGGAGACTTCCATGCTAAAGTCAGCTCAGATCATGATATGTGGATACTATGCATTGGCCAACACAGAGTGGGGGAAAATATGAATAGCAATGGGCAAAGACAACTGAACTGTGCCACAATAATTCTGTATTACTAACACCTACTTCCAAGACAGTCACTGCTGGAAGGTCTTATGGAAACATCCTAGATGTGGATACTGGTACCAACTGCATTTATTTGTCACAGGTAGAAAATAACTACATGATGTTCTCCATAATCACAGTTCACACTGAGACACAGGCCATTCATTTGTATGCTGAAAAATAAGGCTTTCTCTACAGAAATTCCATCATACCAAAGTTGTTTCCCATGCCTTAACATTAACAACACAAAAGACCAAGGAAGGTGTCTCCAATTCACTATGAATCTCAGGGAAAAGATAAGTTACACACTAGTAACTGGAGGTTCTTTGAAATGTGTGGTCCTTATCTGTATTCCACACATGGGATACATATGCACACCATGAACCCCAAGCTAGAATTTTTTGTAAGCAGCGTCCATTAGCTTTCACATATGCCAACGCACTCCCTATGCTATGAGCCGAGATCATGAGGGATGATGCAGTCAGACACCTCATCAATTTCCCATTCTTAGTACAGTTCAAAAACTCCGCAGCAGAGGGGATGGAGGGCAGATAGCGAAATACAGATATGGGCCACACATCTTGAAGAATCTCCAGTTACAGGAAAGTAACCTCCATTTCTTCTTCAAGTGATGGTACCTATGTGTATTCCCCATGTGTGAGATTATCAAGAAGTAGTGAGATGGGGTTTGGTGGGAGGACACAGTAATGATAACTGACTGTAGTACTGCTGTCCCCACAGCTGTATTCACAGTTGATCACTGGTCCAGGGTGTAATGTCTTGTGAAGGTATGCAAAGAGCTCCAAATAGTTGCCCTACATATCTCTAGGAGGGTTATGTCTTTCAGATATGCAGCCAAAATAGATTGGCCAGAAGTGGAATGAGCTCTCTGGAGCCCTCTGGAGAGGGTGAATGTGAGCTAGTTGGTAATACAACCTGAGATCCATTTTGAAAGTCTCTGCATCAGTATAACTTGACCCCTTGATTGCTCTGCTATAGAAAAAATAATTTAGGTGCCTTTCTAACACCCTTTGTTCTTTGCAGATAAAAGATCAGAGCCTTCTCTCTTCATTTGAGGCATATCAAAAATACTAGTAAGTGAATTACCTGACTCATATGAAACTCAGAAACTACTTTAAGAACGAATCTAGGGTGGGATCATAACAAGATGTTTTCTTTATAGAAGACAGGGTATGGCAGGTCCACCACAAGTCCTCCCAGCTAGTTGACTCTTCTGGCCACCTTCATGGACAGATGGGACATAGAGTATATATATAGCAGCTCAAATGGGGGGTTTAGCGATTGACAACAAAACAAAATTGAAGTCCCACTGAAGTGAGAACTTCACCAATGGCAGAAAGGTATCCCCTTCAGATATCTAGTTGTGACTAGATGAGTAAATATGGTAAATGCTGATTGCTGCTAGCACAGGCAAAAAACTTAGCTCAAGACCCAAAGACATAAGGATAAATAGATACTCTGAGATAGCAGAGATTCCATCTGATTCTGGAGACAAGTTGCACTGGGCAGCCCGAGAAGAGAAACACTTCCATTTTGCTGCATAACAGTTCTTTGTAAACTCTTTTCTGTTTTAGTTAAGGACGGTTTGCATACCTTTAGAACAAGAGCACTCTATTTCTGTTGCCCATTCAAATACCCAGTTTTGAGCTGCAGTGGTACCAGACTGGAGTGCCCTTGTGCTGTATTAGAAGTACAGAAATGTGGGGATGTTCCCATGTGGATACACTGAGAGCTGCAGCATATCCATAAACCAGACCTGTGTCGGCCAGTTGGGCACAATCAGGGTGACTGAAGCTTTGTCTTGGCAGATATTCCATAGAACTTGGGATGGGAAGGACGGCATGCCCCAGGCATTCCAGAAGCTCTCCTGTATGGAGAACTTGTGGATGCTCCAAGGCCACTGGGCCAATTTAAGTTCAGATTCTAGTACATTTGCAAGATGGGCTTGAATACTTTCATTATCAACACAACAAGCTGGGAAGAGGCAGCTAACAACAGGCTACAGTGGAGATCTGTGCTGCACTTGGGAGTCAAACAGAGATCGTTGAAAGAGAGGCTGAAATGCAATGGTTGAGAGAGAGGAAAATGAAAAAAAAAATGCCAGCAGGCCTCAAGTGCTCGAAGTGCACTTGCTTCATCTTCTGGCCCTGCATTTTATGCCTTCATTAAATGTTGCTGTGATGCAGTATTTACCCGTCATGGGGCATGGAAGGGTTAAGATGGCTAAGTGGGCCAAATAACTGTCCAGACTGCACCTGGAGAAGGAGGCCTGGTCTATGCTAATGAGGGAAGTCAATCTAAGTTACGCCAGTTAAGTTATGTAAGTTACATAACATAAATTGACTTAGCTTAGATTGATTTACAGTGGTGTCTACACTGCACTATGTCGATTGGAAATGATCTCCTGTCACCATAGCTTCTGCTTCTTGGGAGGTAGAGGTGGAGTACTGAATTCGACAGGAGAGTGAATTGCCATCAACTTATCACATCTTCAACAGACCCACTAAGTAGGACAGGCTCAGTTGGGAAGGAACCAGTGGGGCCTATATAAGCTCTGGAAGCTGGCAACAAAAGAGGCTGGAGGGAAGGAGAAAAGGGGCTATAGGCGAGTAGCCTACAGTTTATCCCTGGGAGGAGGGAGTGTGGCTTGGCAAGTCCAAAGATGAGGAAGAGCCAGAAAGGTAGGTAAGGTTCAGGGGAAAGGTCAGCGAGGTATGAGGTAGGTCAAACCTGGGCTCTTGATGAGAGGCCCATAAGACAGGACCCAGAGTAGAGGGTTGGCCCGGGTCCCCCTACCAGATGTGGATGAAGTGGCACCAGCGAGGCAGTGACGAGGAAGACTGAGTGAGTTCATTTGTCAAGAAGGACTTTGATATCCCGGAATGGGGGGACATGTATGGCTGAATCATGAAGAGAGGAGTCTGTGGCTCATCTAGTGAGAGGGGTTCTCAGGGCGAGAGGCTGACAGGAGACACCATAAGGGAGGGTGCAATGGATGGCCAGAGCTAATCCCCAGGATGGCCAGAAGGAAGCACCACCAGCTGAGACAGTGGAAAGGACTGACGCTCGAGAATTGGGCTTTTTAGCTAGACATTGTGCTGAAGAACAACAGACAGTAAGTGAACTGCATTGGTGTTTACCACATCATTCAAGATGGATGGTTGCTGTTCAATAATCCTTTGTGATATCAGTTACTAAAGAAACTAGAAAGCTCAGTGGTTTGAGCATTGGGCTGCTAAACCCAGGGTTGTGAGCTCAATCTTTGAGGCAAAAATTCAGGATTGGTCTTGCTTTGAGCAGGGGGTTGAACTAGATGACTTTCCAACCCTGATATTCTATGATACTTTTTAAGAGGAGGAAAGCCATTTAATGTTCAACAGAATTATATCCTTGGCAGTAAGTACTGAAAGTATTTTGGCTTTATTTTCCTCTTTGATATAGAATACATATTGTAGAGCCAACATTTCCATTTGATTAATGTAATGTGACAATTCATGAATCACTCAAGGAACTTGTTAAAGGAGTATTTGGGGTTGTTGCCATTTTAATAGTGGTTGTTAAGTAAAAGTTGTGTTTAGCACTGAACTATTGTTTAACTCTCATGGCTTATCACATACATGTAAATTCTGAAAATCTTATTATTTGGGTTTAATTCAGTAAACAAAACAAAATATTCAAAACAATAATTTCAAATTTTGGTGCCCAGTGCTCAGCGCCTAAATCCATACAGCATTTAGGTGTCTACATAAGTGGCTTTATTGTCAGAGAGACTGAGCATCCACAGCTCCAACTGACTTCAGTATTAGTTGTGGGTGTTCCATGACAATGAAAATCAGATAAATTATGTGCATGCCTAAATAAAGATTTGGATGCCTAATTTTAGGCATCCAGGTTTGAAAACTCTAACCTTGCCTTTTCTTATTATTTGTATTACAGCAGTGCCAATAATCCTAATCCAGATCTGTTCATAATAAAGTAGCACCTAATATAGAAATACACTTAAGTGCTAAGTAATATATGATCTTCTTTCACAATGAAAGATATTGAGTTTGGTTATAATGAAGAACATCCTGTGGCACATTCAGAGTTAATTACCATTGGGACACAGAGGAATTTTATATTTAGTGCAATGGATACTAACTTTGTGTTGGGGAGGTCCTGGATTCTTTAAAATCTATGTAATTTGGTGCATTATGGGGAAATAGCATAATGTCTGATTTTCAAAGATTTATAGGTGCCTAAAATGCAAATAGATGGTTAGTAGTATTTTCAAAAGTGTCTAGACATCTTTAGAACCGAAATGCCATTAACAAGCTGGCCAATAATTCTTGGGTTAAGATGAGCATGTTCCTTCTTGTGTGCCTGGATATATTAAAACACACAGAGAGATAAACACACATAGAAATAGACAACTAAAATTAGTAAGAAGCAACAAAACTGAAAAAATGGCATGATTTTATCTCTGTGTGTTATTTCCTTCTAAGAACAACTTTACCTTTTCACCTTGTTCCCCACTGTCTCTTCATTTCATCCTCCTGCCTACTACTCTTATGATATATGTCATCTGTCTATTTTACACAACAAACTTTTTTGGTTCAAGGTTGTGCCTTCTTACTCATCATGAATCTACCTGGGAGGGAATATCTAAGCCTCCTTTAAAGAAGGATCTGTGGGAAAAAAAATATACTTGCCATATCACAAACCCTATCATTATGTTAAGGATGGAGCAGAGGAAATTGTGCAGCCAACCAAAGTAAATTATTTAATAGCAATGTCATTGTAGTAACACTAACTGCAGCAGTCTCCCAGCAAGAAGCAGCAGACTGGTACAGCCATTAACATAATATGTCATCATGGTTTCTTGAAGCCTTTCATGTTTTGATTGAATTGTTATGGAGAATCCTGGATGAGTAAGAAGCACAAATATTTCTATGACTTCAGGTTTTTACAATCACTGGCAGAAAATTCATAAATTGGCAGTCTTTCATTTAAAATGTTAGATTGCATAACATTCTACAAGCCTACTGTTTTCTCTATTGACTAATCCATCTTTCCACAACATGTTTTAATATTTAATGAATCTAGATAAACATAGCACATTTATTAGGTAATGCTTGTCTCCATCAGAGGAATAAAGTAGCAGTAGATCTGAGAATAGTGTTCTTTATCAGGTGTTACCTTAGTTTTAAATCATTACTGCAAATAACTATCAGATAAGAGAGTGCTCTCATATTAACAGATTTTGGACTGAGACCTTATTTTCAGAGTCTTGTGAAATCACAAATCCCTTTATATGTAAGCTGGAAACATCCATATAGAGGACTTGCAGATGGGTTGGTGGCAGTGTACAGAACTTGTGCATGCTGAAGGGTAGATGTTCACAAGTAGGTGGTATAATGGGTGTGGCCACTGAAACAGGTGCTTGCTATCTCTTTTCAGAGATATGTGCTGTGCTCTTAGTTAGGGTTAGATAGGTGTAAACAAGATGGGGGACTGGCAGCTAAAAGAAGGTCTTCAGACAGCCCTCCAGTGGCTCAGTGCTGAGACTCAGAAGAGGCAGCAGCTAGGAAGGAAGGCAGCTGTGGCAGTGGGTAAAAAAAGGCCAGATGGTTATGGGGAAAAAAGAGGAATGCAGAATTCTGGGTAGCTGCAATGCCAAGGGAAGGGCAAAACTGTTGTACCAGTTTGGACTAAAAATGGATTAAAGAGATGAATTGTGCATAGAACATCAGCATTGGAAGGGACCTCAGGAGGTCATCTAGTCCAACCCCCTGCTCAAAGCAGAACCAATCCTGAATTTTTGCGCCAGATCCCTAAATGGTCCCCTCAAGGACTGAACTCATAACCCTGGGTTTAGCAGCCCAATGCTCAAACTGCTGAGCTACCCCTCCCCTCCTCTCAAAAAGAGAGAGCATAGGAAATGTAGAGGTAGGAGACCACTGAAGACACCACAGTGATCAGCCAATCAGCTACATTCACATACCTTTTGCAGTGGAAATTAAAATGTACTATTGGGGTGGGGGGTGTCACTGAAAAGTCCTGTGTATGCATCCTGAGTGGCACTTGGTCTTAGGAAAATGATCTCTGTTGAGGCTGAGCAGGGTCACAGCACACGAGAATCAAAAGGGAAAGCTGGTGCTCTTTTGGTGTAATAACTGCTATGTTATTCTAGTTCCAACAGTTCTCCTAATGATTGGTTCTGATGATTCACAGGCATTTCGAGAACCTCTACTGTGATGGGAACTGCAGTGTCTGAATGGCAGTGCTCCAGGGAATACCACCTTATCATTAACATTCTTATTGTTTCAAATGCCAGTGAAGTCTCCTAAGGGAAAATTACAACCTTTCCCATCAAATTATTTATAAAACCCAAGTACTTAAAATAAAGTTAATAAGTTAAAAAAGGTAAAGGCATTATACATCTTATACATGCTAAATAGGCATATTATTCTTATTAGGTATAAAGAAATGCATATTTCATCAAAACACCTTATCTCTGACCCATGTTTTTTTTTTTAAATGTATTACTACTGTTGTCTTGATTTTAATACCTAAATGGCACATATGATCAGTAAATATTTTAATCAGTTGGCAATATAATATTTTAGTAAAGTAATTACAGTTTCTTGAAAACTATTTTGTGTATCCAGTTTAATAGGAAAAATATATAACTATGACATTATTGATTAATGGCAAAATTATGTAAATATCTGGATTTACACCTCTTAAAATCAGGTTATTTTTTTTTATTTGGGAGCATAAATATGGAGTTAGAAACCTAACATTTGAAATGGATGGCATACGAATCTGTGAAGAACAGTCCAAAGCTTTCCTTTGAAATTCTAACTGAACTCAAAACATATATTTGTACAGGTTTGGAGTTCAGTTGAATGTTATTTATTTATTTATTTATTTTCATTTTCATGCAGCCCTGAACCGTCTTACTTTGTTCCAGTCAGGAAATTGTTAAATGATGATACAGTCTGTGCAAGCCTACTGAACATGTGGGAGGTTGGTAAGGGATTGTGCCTATGCTCTTGAAACTCCCTGTGCTGGGCTATGGTGAAACAAATGTGCCCATACTAAAAGAAAGGCTGCTACTTCTCTATTTCTGACATGACTAGAAACAGGAAACACTAGAGTTCTCACGAAAGAACATTTTGTGAGCTTTCCCATCTAATATTGCAGCTCTCAAAGTCTGATATAGTTTGGCTAGAGTTAGGATAATCATTTGAATATTTGGGGTCTTTCTCAAACAGAGCTAGTCCTTAAACAATGTTAAATTTTACTTATCACTATCTGTAAACTTGCCATTGCTGCAAATTGTGGTATCAGATTCCAGCTGTAAATACAGCACTATGTAATAATACTGGAGACATCTGCCAAACTAGGCCTTCAGTTATGCCTACGACAACAAGTATCCATATTTCACTTTTTCCACAAAATTAGGTTCCAAACAAAAATATTTTAAACTTTTGCAATGCTACCAGCAGTGGGAGATGACAAAAGGTGTCCCATTTTCATCTAGCCCCAAACCCCACTTATTTCCTTTAGTAGGATGAAAAAAAGGAGAAGCAAATGTCAGCTTTTGCTGACTTCAAACCAAGCTTTTTATTCACTTGCTTTCTTCTCTTTTATATCCTGCCTGGTTCCTCCATGGATAATGATAAAATGACACTTACACATTATACCAAAATAAACTATCTTGGTCTGAACTCATATCAAAAAGACAGGCATTTTTATTCAGCACTTCTAGAAGTATGTTTGTTCATTATCTCTTTTTCCCCCCCGGTGTATTCCCACTTGTGCCTTAATTTACATTACTTCACTTATTTTGACGAACCCTTCAGTGTTCTTTTTCAGCTTCAGCTAACAAACTGAACAGCATGGGAATTGAAATCTGAATTCATTTCAAGTAATTTTGTTACATTACAAATATGGGTCATTGCAAGAATTTATCCTTGGAGAATACTCATTAATTTCTATATGTTATAGATGGCACAGGTAGCAACGCCTACAGTTGAGAATGCCTAACAATTCCCACTTTAAAACCGTGTTTTCAGCTGCTTATAACCTCATCAAAATTTAACCATTTGGGCGTAAATTTTCCATGTTGGGTGTCAGGAAGAGGACTCTGGTAAAAAAATTGTTGTGATCGTGTAATTGATACAACAGGGCTGAGTGAACAGGCAACCTTAATTCCTAACTTTGGAGCATTTGACTTAGCAACCTTAATAATGTTCTTTTAACACAGGCTATTTTGTATGTTATACATAGCAAACTCTTAATCTGGCATTATCTCTGTAATAAATATAAAGGGAAGGGTAAACACCTTTAAAATCCCTCCTGGCCAGAGGAAAAATCCTTTCACCTGTAAAAGGTTAAGAAGCTAGGATAACCTCGCTGGCACCTGACCAAAATGACCAATGAGGAGACAAGATACTTTCAAAAGCTGGGAGGAGGGAGAAAAACAAAGGGTCTATGGCTGTCTGTGTGATGCTTTTGCCAGGGACAGAACAGAATGGAGTCTTAGAATGTAGTAAATAATCTAGCTAGATATGCGTTAGATTATGATTTCTTTAAATGGCTGAGAAATTAAGCTGTGCTGAATAGAATGGATATTCCTGTCTGTGTGTCTTTTTGTAACTTAAGGTTTTGCCTAGACGGATTCTCTATGTTTTGAATCTAATTACCCTGTAAGGTATTTACCATCCTGATTTTACAGAGGTGATTCTTTTTTACTTTTTACTTCCATTAAAATCCTTCTTTTCAGAAACTGAATGTTTTTTCATTGTTCTTAAGATCCAAGGGTTTGGGTCTGTGGTCACCTATGCAAATTGGTGACGATTTTTACCAAAACTTCCCCAGCAAGTGGGGTGCAAGGGTTGGGAGGATTTTTGGGGGGAAGACGTTTCCAAACAACACTTTCCTAATAAAAATAAACCCAGATAAACGTTTGGTGGTGGCAGTGGAAGTCCAAGGGCAAAGGGTAAAATAGTTTGTACCTTGGGGAAGTTTTAACCTAAGCTGGTAAAAGTAAGCTTAGGAGGTTTTCACGCAGGTCCCCACATCTGTATCCTAGAGTTCAGAGTGGGGAAGGAACCTTGACCATCTCTCTAGATTCTCATATTGGTGTCTATCACTGAAATATCTGAGTGCATCCAAAGAGTAAGAATGTACGCAGTCTGAAATATGTTCACAAGAAGTGTTTATCAAAACTTTCTAAATAAATTTCATATACAATCAAAGTTTGATCAGAGATAATTCACAGAAGAAAGGGCTAAATACACCTAATCACAACACATGTTTTTATTAGTTTTTTTAATATTTAAACTGAGCCCATGAACCGCCAGTCCTCAGATAACCCAGGGAGCCTGCCCTGTCCAATTTTGAAGTATCTGTTTCTAATATTTGTATAGTGGATGTATACAAAAAGGAGCAGTTTTCTAACAGAATTATATTTCCTGTCCAACATGCCAGGTCTATTTAACTGGCCCCTGTGAAACAAGAACTTGCTACACATTATTCTATATTTGTTTCAGTATGCCACTGAGTCTGGCCAATAGAAAGTCTGGCAATAGTGCTAGCAATGACCCCAATCTAGCTTGGCTACATTTCTCTGGGATGCAAAGTGGTAACCATTATATCCTGATACAACATTATTATACATTCCTTCTGGATCAGGGACAGTTTAAGAAGATTCCTCTGCATTTACTGAAAATCCTAAGGAATCTAAGCTAGAACAATTGGGTAAAAATAGATTTGTCTATGTTTACCAAGAAAACCCAGGTCCTTTAACATATCTTCTATGGTTGATAATGTAACTTAAACAGTTCTTCTAATGCTGGGACATTTAAAATATCACCCCAAAATATTAGCATAATTACAACTAGAAATCAGAATAGGCAAATTACTGATTCCATTACTATATGAAAACTCTTGGGGCAATGTGCACATTGAATACCATGCCTGTATGCCAGCATACACTCTCCTCCAGAGGAATATTCAAAGGTGGGGGGATAGGAAAGCTTAGATAGGCTTTTTTTTTAGATCTGTCTTTGATAACCAATCACCTCTACAACTGTTATATCTAGGTTTTTTGACTATTCATATAAACAGGCTGAGCTCTCATTATATTGAATTATATTTATCTATATTGATCTGAGGAATGGGAACCCTTACAGGACTGTGCAAAGAGCAAAATGTACTACCTCCAACATCCATTGTAGAACTAATAATGGAGAATTTAAGTCTTTGCAAACACAAAGCTGCAGCTGTACCAGAAGACCAAGTCAGAAGATCAAAGAAGAGTCCTGTGGTAGGGGAAGACCCTGTTTAGTGCAGAAATCTGGAGTACTCTACCGTCTGACTTCAGGTATCCAGCCATGGGTTTGTCATGTCATAAGAATGCCCACCTTGAAGCACTGTGAAATGAATAAACCTTCCTTTCCAGAGCTATCAAAAGAGTGTTTTGATTTCCTGTTGTTTTTTTCAACCTTTACTCCATGCAATCCAGGATACACAATATGGGCTAAAAAAACCCTGGTCCTCTTCCACCATATGACCATATGATAATACTCCACCAGTTTGATATCTGTTTCTTTCCTGGTATTAGAGACTTCCCTTGAAACCACGTACTATATGAGAACTTCTACAAAGTCCTGTGAATCAAGGCAATCTAGTCTGGATTGCTGTAAATTCCCATGGTGTTCCAGAAAGGGATTCCTGAAAAGAGCTGTCAGGAGCCTAACTGTCCCCAGTATTTCTAAAAGTTTTAGTGAAATTAGCAAACACCAGCTGAGAGAAGTACTTTCTGATCCTTCCCCACTGGTATGTAGATTATAATTTTCCTTGACACTGCAGTTCCTATTATTATTTATCATTTATATTATCATAGCACTTGGGAGCATTAGTTTATTAGACTTCCCCATAGGCCTCATCTACACTTAGAGCTAGGGGAGGAATTCCCAGCTTGCATAGACATACAGCAGCTTTCATTCAGCTAGCATGCTAAAAATAGTAGCATAGCTGCAATAACATGAGCCCTGGTGAGTGGTGGCCCTTTCTGGGTACAAACCCCTGGCAGGTTTATACTCAGGGTAGCTAGCCCATGATGCCATTTACCATTGTACTGTTACTTCAGCTGTGCCACTGTTTTTAGCAGGCTCATGTTGGTACATGTTTGCAACAATTATGGTCTACAAGTGTACTCTTAATATGAAGTGTGAGCAATATATTTTTTTTTAATTTGATCAGAATAATCTGTTCTTCCAAGCAAAGATAATCCATTTTTCCTATGTTAAGGCAATTTCTCATTCATTTCAGCAGTTCGCTTTTATAATACTGACTGACACTGCATTGCACACTAAAAAAGAAAATGTATTTAAGTACAGATAAGAAGTTGCTATTAACTCCCCAATGTTTACCTATTTAGTAATATGCTTACAGGCCACAAACAAATTCATCAACTGATTGCCTTTCTTTTCAGAAATCCATGTTCACTGCAATTTACTACATTATATATATTTAAACATTAGATATAAATGTTTCATGATACAGAATTTAAGCATCTTTTTAAATTTTATTTAATAATACCACAACACATTTCCTAGCAAATATAGCAAAGTTATTTGGATTATAATAGAATATTTAGGGAGATAATGGTGCATACAAGAATGTCCAGAACACATACAAATTGCCAACTTTTTAATCAAAGGCATAGCATTTCGTTTTCACAGTATTATCTGAAGTAGGTGAACTTTCCTACTGCATGCATTATGAATTTAACATAGTCAGATGCATTAGATGTTTGTTCCTCCAAATACTTCAAGTTCAAGTTGAAGTTCTTATGTGACATGATCTAGTCAGAGCCTTTTGTCTCTGAATAAATCATGTCACATGTGTCATTTTCCATATCATTCTTGAAGCTGTCATATTTTACGATATATGCCACAGAGGAAAATAAATTGTATAAAGTAAATTTTACATTATAATAAGTGAGTTTGCTATATATTTCAATTCAGTAATTTAAATACATAAATTTCAGTCTTCTAGTTGGAGAATTTAATCTATCTACAAATCAAATGAAGCACATGGAAAGCAGCACTACACACATTGTTCTACTATCCCAACTACATGGCTCTGCTATGACTTTGAGAAATTATAGCTAGGAAAGGGAAAACATACACCCTCCTGGCCCACTTAATCTTCTGTCTCTCCACTCCGTGATTAGTAAAAAAGTAGCCAATTGTAATAGTATTTGTGATGTGTATACGTATCAAGCAGATATGGGACCTAAGGCTACCAATTTCTTTGACAAATAGCTTCAGAAGGCAATAACTCTCAATCACGGCTAGCCTGGGCTGGATATGAGCCTGTGATTTAGAGATGAAAAGTTTCATCTCCCATTATCCAACATGCAGTATATTTTCTAGAAAGAGAGAAGAGATGGAACTATATGCTCATGTCATGCATATTAACATCATCACTTTTCTATATATAGAAAGAGAGAGAAAGAGAGAAATACAAAATTAACAAGAATTTCTTCAGTGATGACTACACACCATAGATCACCTTTAGTGCTGTCCAGTATATGTACTATGTACCTGCTGAGGTGCCTACTCTTATGCTGGCATTTAAAAATGTCACTGTATTCTCCCACACAGGGCTGGCCTGAGGGCAAATGACACCATGGGCAAACCTTCTTTGGCACCCTTTAAGCACTGCTCCCTGAGCAGCAGGCAGCTGCTCAGCAGGCAGAGCAGCAGCAGCTGGAGTGGCGGCATCACTGAAGGATTCATACTGCCAGGAGGGTGGAGAGGGGATATGTGTGACCCCCTGGCTCCCACCCCACATGCCCTTTTATCCCCTCGGCCATGGGGGGGCACAGCCCTTTGGAGCCTCTTGACCACCATCGTCCTGACCATGACGCCCTGGGTGGTCGCCCACAGCACCCACCCATAAGGCCAGTCCTGATCCCACAGAAAAGAAGCTGTACTAGAATAAAGAACAGAACAACACCAGAACAGAGAGGTAAATAAATTAGTATTCTAATGGCAACACACAAAGTCAAGAAGATGTGAATGAATCCCTGCCAGTCTAGCCAAAATATCTCATGTGACTAGTAATTGTGGATGTCCAACCTGAGTCACTTTATAGACGCTTGATTTTCAGACTCCATTTGTCTCTAATTACCACCTAATCTCCTTTCTCCCTTTCATCTCTAAGATTATGAAAAGTGTTATTTACAGTTGCTGTCTGGAGTTCCTCTCCTCCCATGTAATCCTAGTCCCTCTCTAATCTGTTTTACAGTCAACTGAAACAGTTTCACCAAAATTTCTCAAGACCTCTTCTTAGCCAAATCTCAGAGCCAGTCCTCCATCCTCATCCTCCGTGACTTGTTAGTTGCTTTCAACATAATTGACCATGTTCTTCATTTTTAAATCTTTTCCTCATTGGCTTCCATAACTGCCCTCTCCTGGTTCTCCTCCTACCTCTCTAATTGCTTCTTCTGCATGTCCTTCAGAGGATAATAGAGTCATAGATTAAAAGGGCAGAAGGGACCATTGTGATTATCTAGATTCTTTCTCTATATATCTCTAAGATACAACCTTTCCTATTCATCCACACAGCTAAAACTCTTGTCTAAGCTCTCACTGTTTTGTACCTTGATTACTGCAGCATCCTTTTCTCCAGCCTTCACAAATGCAATCTTTCCCTGTTCATATCCATTCAGAATTCTTCTGCAAAAATAATTTTCCTAGCCAGTTCCTTTGATCTTGTCAGCCCTTTCGTTATGATCCTCTGCTGATTCCCTCTTGTCTGTCATATTCAGGTGCCACTCAAAACAATCTGCTATCCTCGCTAAAACTTCCGTGTGTTGTCCCCTTCCTCATAGGCCTAGGACAGATGATTTAGCCAGGCCACACCTCCATAACGAAGGAGGGCATCCAGGTACAATTCTGAATGAGTGGTATTGCAACCTGGTGCATGGGGTTGCTGTGCCACTCAAATTTGGCCCAGCTGCCCCTCTGTCTAATCTGCTCCCTTAGGCAGCTGCCCAGCAATCTGCTGATTTAAGCAGCTGCCTACTTTGCCATTAGCCAGAGCAGCCCTGATTGAACCAAATATAAGATACTTTTCTTCACTTTCAAAGCCCTTTGTGACCTTTCCCCATCTTACCTATCATCTTTTATTCAGTATGAAAAGTTGTATCCTACCTCTGACTGGCCCATGATATCAGCCTCCATTGCCCACATGTTAAATTTTCAAGGAAGCACTTCCATGCTTTCTCCCATGCTGCCCTTCATTCTTGGGGGAAGCTCCGTGTAAACATCGGCAAAGCTAACTCCTTATTTTTCCTTCAAGACTCTCCTTAAAACTCTACTTTGCTCTACAAAAAATGTTTGACTGTGGTTAGACTGTTGGGGTGCTAAGATCACTGTCTATTATGCTGACAAATATGGTCTCATTGTTTCCTTGTACTCCCCCAATCTGTCTGTATCCATCTGTTTTCTCTTGTTTTACACTGAGATTGTAAGCTGTCTCGGGCAAAGACTGTCTTTTAGTTCTGTGTTTGTACAGCACCTAGCACAATGGGGTTCTGGTTCATGACTGAAACTCCTCTGCAATATGATGATGATAAAATAAATAATAAATAATAATAATTAATATGATGGTTGGTGCACAGTACTTTCTGGAAATCAGATGCCTTTAATATTTCTCAAAATTGAGCAGCCAAAAATGTAGGCATCCAAAATCACTGTTGCTTTTGAAAATCCCATCCTTAAAGTACATAAGTATTGTCACAGATGATTGGATAGGGTGCATTTTCAACACTATCAACAATCTTATGAAGAATTGTACAAATAAAGGATGTAGTTTGAGATGTAACTTTTAATTTCTTTGGGATTAAGCGCCAGCGTTCTTTGGGTTAGCATACTCTATCATACGTATGTAAGCATTGCTGCATATAAAAAATATCAGAGTGCAACTGAGCAGCGGTATGTCTAGTCTGGTATCATGTTTCCCACAGTATCCAGTGCCAGATTTCCCCAGAAAGGAAGTTCCCATTTTCTGACCAGTTGTAAAATATGATTGATGTCAATTTTTCAAAAACAGATGGAGAATTAAGACGAAAAAATACTGGCAAGATTTCCAGTATGAATTTGATACAGATGTGCCTTTTGCACCAACAGTGGCACGACCGTGAGAAAAGATGGTGTTAAGGCTTGTCTAGATTGGACAAAGTCAGAAAGGGAGTAGAGACAAATGACCCAATCCTCCACTGCTTTGTACCTCGCATACTTGTGGCCATGTATAGGTGGAACTGAAGTCCAATTCATGAAATTTAAATGTCCTCCTTTAGCAAAGGAAGCTGTAGCTGAATTGTTGTTATCTGCAGGGCAAGGGGCAGTTTTCATAATTTTAGACATCTCAATCACAGAAAACAGAAAACTCAGCAAAGCCTTAAAACTAGCAATACACCTGCTGTTAAGAAGTGCTGTCTGGCAAGTGTCAGTGGCATTTATAATAATGGAAAAGTGAGCATACAGCAAAAAATGGATAGGTATTGTCAAACCATAAATCACACAGACATGATTTTCTATAAAACTCAGTTGCATTAATTATCAGCAACTGCTCTGTTAATATAAATTTCATAGGATTCTTACATTAATGTTCAACTGAAAATCCATCTGTTCCAAGTGATGTGTGCTATTGCTGGAATCTGACATTAAAATGTAATGTGTTGCCAGCTCTAAATGAAATAAGATGATATATGAATGGAAAGTTCAATTGATCAGTACACTCTTATTCCTGAAGTGAAGGTACTTCATGACCTCTGGAGGTCCCTTCCAGTTCTATGATTGTATGATTCATATATAAAATCTATCACTATAACAAGACTAATATATGTTCAATAGCAGCTCAGATATAATGAAACAAGAAGTGGCTTGTTTGAATCAAGTATTCATATGCGCATCAGGAAAGCATTAAGCAATAATTTGTTCTTTAGGAAACCATAACCATTTGTCAGTTATTTCAATTAATTGCATAAAGAAACTATAAGATAATGTTGGGCAGAATAAAAGCTTCATAGCCATTCTGAACTTTCTCAACGTTTAGGCTTGTTTGGATCAGGGGTTTTGGTACAGATCCGTCCCAAAATAAAATTACCATATGCCTGATCGTATGACAGAGCACAGCATCCTAGGTGTTTTATATGAACAAGATACAGCATGATGGTAAGCCAGATGACTTCAACTGCCAGATGTACTTCCAGATGTATTGTATACTCTTGTTCAGCTATTACTTAGTGTAAGTCCTGAAGCATTTTAAGTGAATGGTGTAATCTTTTCCCTTGTGTTTAGCAATTTAATTTCATAACCTATACTAAAAGAATCAATAAAAAATGTAGCTTAACATAACCGCAGGGATCTGAAACCCAAAATGGTTGCTTAAAATGTGAGAGTTGTATTATACTATTAAATCCTGAAGGTTGTTCTGAGGGGTGGCCAAGCTTTAAAGTAAAATCACTGTTTAAGACTAAATTCTGTTCTATTCTGTCTTTGTTTAAAAGCTCCAAAGTCTACTTACGCTATTTTGGAACACTGTCTGAAAGAAAGGCATAAGATTCTGATTTACCACAGCTTCATATGCAGCTAGCCTTCTGATCTAATATGACAGTTTTGTTATTATCAGTAACTATATCCTTCACAACCACAGCACCTTTTGACTCAGTAGTTACAAATGGTTGAGATTCAATTTCTTATCTGTTTTCTTTCCTGCTATCACTTACGATGAGCAGTATGTGGGAGTAATGCAAGTTCCGAAATAAAACTATTAATGGTTTGTGTGTAAGAACTGGGCCCCTGGAGGAGAGGGTTTGGTAAGGCGTGACTGGATGGGGATCTGGCTGTGAGGGAATGAGAGGAGCAGAAGAAGGGAAAAGTAAGAGAGAAAGGATGGAGATAGTGAGTGTCCTGTTTAGAAAAGGGAAGTAGGGAAAATAAGAGGAGACTGGGGACAGGATGAAAAGAGAGAGAGGAAGGTAGAAAATTTTAGGAGTAAGGCATTTAAAACAAGGGTGGCAGAGGTTCATAACTCTCCCCCAACTCCCTTTTCTGCCCCCTTCTTTCCAAGACTTTCCTCTATAAATTACTCTGTTTCATAGATGATTAAAAGAAAAGGCCATGGCCACTTAGAATATGCTATCCCTAGTGCTGAAAATAACCCAGATAGAGCCTGAAAGGACAGCTGGCAATGTTAAGGATTTTAGGCCCAAATAGCTTGAAAAACATAGAGCTACAGAACTTTCCAGTTAATAGTAAGTTATACTCTTGGGTGACAACTGCTTTGTGCAATTGAGATGAAAAGGCTCAGCACTACTATATCCTCCCTAAGGGTTACTGTAATAAAGGTATAACATGCAGAAGTGCAAGTAAGAGAGAGCTCCTTATTACATGGTTCCAGTTACATGACATGGGTTAAGGTTACACCTATGTCACAATGCAGGGGCCAGTATCCACTGCCTTTACTGGATACTCTTTTTAATTACAAAAGTTCAATTCTAAGTGCTTTCATGATGTGCAAAAACTCAGTTAAAGTAAAAAGAAAAGGAGTACTAGTGGTACCTCAGAGACTAACCAATTTGTTTGAGCATAAGCTTTTGTGAGCTACAGCTCACTTCATCGGATGCATTCAGTGGAAAATACAGTGAGGAGATTTATATACACACAGAACATGAAAAAAATGGGTGTTATCATACACACTGTAAGGAGAGTGATCACTTAAGATGAGCTATTACCAGCAGGAGAGCAGGGGGTGGAGGGGGGGTGGGGGGAGGAAAACCTTTTATAGTGATAATCAAGGTGGGCCATTGCCAGCAGTTAACATGTTAAAGTAGCGTGTTGGCAGAAAGATGAACTTGTTACCTGAAAAAATTCTATATTAAATGTAGTATGCTTGAGTGATATGAAAGTTTCAAGTCAAGATGTTTGATAATTCCTCTTTTGGGACTACTGATTTAGAAATGTTGACTGTAAAAATGCTGCCTAAAAATGAGACACTAGACATACGTTTAATGATGTCCTGTAGTACTTGCTGTTATGTTTATGTAAATGTGATCTCCTTAAAGCTCCATGATTTTAATCTCATTGTAAATATCTAATATTTCATTCATAGGAAGTCATTTACTGCAAGACTCCCAAATTGCTTTACATGTTGTATGTACTGGAATCACTTCCCCCACCAAAATGGAACTTGTCAGGTCCTTACTAATGATACCGGATTAATGGAACACAACCATGTAGAACAGCCCACAAAGAAGAATGGCATATGTAACTAAAACTTGTAGAGAGAATTTGAGAGGAAGAATATAGTTACCCAAATGGAATTTGGCCAGGCTACACTGGCAAATAGTCTTATGGCTGTAAGAAGTGCCATGGGATCTTTAAGACCAGGGACCACCACACCCTCTCCCATGGGAAAAACAAACAAACAAACAAAAACACAGGAAAATACTTTGGAGGATGAATCACAGTGAAGATTGCTGTTATTTTATGCATGTTAATATTTCAGTCTATATAAACCAGTTTTTATATGTTTCTCCTTGCATCTGTCATTGCTATGGAAGTCTCTGTTGATCGCACAATACAGAGCTGAAGTGCCACATAAATCAGTGGGGCTTGTTCCTGAATTGAGGTCCAGTGTACTGCTGTATACACAAGGCACAGATTATGAGCATTTCAAATACTAATGAATTTGTTTATTAAAGTAAGCAGACATCAGCCAAATCACACAGCATGATTGACAGGCAATGTGTCTAAAAGCCCAACTTACCATCGTATTCAACTAGATCAAAGCAAGCAGCTGTTTCCATAAGATATGCTGTTAAACAGACAATGTGTGCGACTGAATTAATAGAGTATGTAGAACCTTCAGCATTGAAATAAGCAACAAAAATGTTGATTTGGATGATACAGTTCAATCAGCAAGTATATACAAATTAAATAAACAAATTATGCAACGACATCTAGAAAATATCCAGCTACTGAGCTAGCAAAGAACAAACAGCATCAGCCAAATATCAAATCTAAGCTATTACAATTTTCAGCACATTTAGAAAAATAGTTTGCATACTAATAGAAGTGTCTCCCTACTTTGGTTTCTTTCCTATTATTGCAAATCTGTTTACTTTTATATATGCACAAAAATAAAACTTATGGAACCGATCAGTCAGTCCTTATTCAACTAATACTCCAATTGACTTTAATAGGAATTTGCCTCCCTGAGGCCTACAGGATCAGTTCTAATATTTTTAATCTCATTTTAGGCTTATAAAATCATAAAGACAAAATTGCAACTACAGCTACATTATCCAAGTGCTAAACTTAAACATATATATGACCTTTTTGACGTTTTTGCTTCCGCCCTTCCTCATATTTTTAATGAAGAAGAGACTCCGGATGGCTCCATGCAAAACCAAAAAGGGACAAAAAATTAACCATAACAGTGAAACTATTTGTTAAAATTCTTTTGTGTTTAATATTATTCAGAATTAAATTAAACAAATGTTACTATCGTATCCTTTTCGTCCAATATAAATGGCTTTGGCAGATAGGGGTCATTGAGGATTACTGTAGATTCATATAATTTTAAAGACTTTTAAAGTTCAATGCTTCTGAAGACTGCATGGCATAGTGGAATGGGTACATGGCTGAGAGTAACTTTTACTCCTTCCTCACATTTAGGAATATTTTATACTTATATTACTCTGCAAAAACATCATTTAGTCAGACAAGGATTTCTTGACCTGTGTGTCACAACTCAAAAGGGTGTCACAAAGAGGCCTTGAGGGGAAGAGGATGCTCATGGGTGAGTAGACATCACCCATGTAAGGGGTCAGAGAGAAGCAAATAAAGTAATAGATCAGGTCTATGGTGGCTGCTGATCAGCTGTTGCGTGGAGCCAAAAGTTCTGCTCAGCAGCACATAGGTAATTCCAAACTCAGCTATAAGGAAAAGCCAGCAGGGAAAAGAATTCAGCTTCCCTTCTGATGGATGGACACCAGGAAAGGAAGAAGTACTGGCTTCCCATCATGCCTAGACCAAGTGAAGAAACAAGAGGATACCCATGAGCTCCTGACCAGTCTAGGGGTGTAAATGTAGTTTTGTGGGGGGACCTGGGAACAGAGCAGAGACAGAGAGGACCTGGAGGGCTGGGGTGGTATGCAGTGGAGATCTTGGAACAAAATGCACCACTTTGTCTTTGTTACTGATACTGAGAGTAGTTTTAAACTTGGGGTGCTGTGTTTTTGTTTTGAATCACTCTCACTTATAGGTGCTAAATGTCTCAGAGGTTAAAGGGGAGGAAATCTGGTCCTGTTATTAAGACGCTGGGTGAAGATTTAGTCTATAAACTCTATTCTTGACTGTGCCAACCTATGCTTCTGCTGTGATCCTGAGAAAGTCACTTAACCTGCCTGTGCTTTTCACACTGTATCCTGTCTTTTGATTTGAGTGTTTGGTTTTTCCACCTTAACAAACATTAATAGTAATTGTATTTTTCCTCTTACTAAAAATAAAATAAAAATGGTTAAATTTGTAGTTCAGTTTCAATGCAAATTTAGTGTAAAAATATAATAAGAACATAGCTATTAAAAATCAAATGTTGTTATAAGCTAGGGAATTCAGAGTTCATATTAAATTTAAAACAAATCCAGGTATTTGATTGTCTGGCAATGCAGTTAAGGTACATAGTAACTCCCAGCTATTTTAGAAGTTAGTGACAAACTTCGAAAATAAATCCCAATGTAATTGAAATTCTTATAAGGAAAAAAAAATATTACCATAATTTTGGACTAGATCAAATTTCTTTATCATTATTGTCCTTCAAAGCTAAAGAAAACATTATCAGATTAATAGCATTATATTATATATGTATATATTATATTATATTATACTATAATAGCATTATATATATAATGCTATTAATCTGATAATGTATATATCTGATAATATATATATTACTCCCTCTACAGTCTCAATCCTGAGTCTGATTTATTTGTCATTAGTAATAGTCGTCTGCTTCTCCTTCATAATTTCTAACTATTTGGAAAGGTCATCCAAAATGTTTTGTACCTTCAGCTTTAATAGCTTTTGTGGAACTTACAATAAATACTATGAAGATTTTTGTGTGGTTTCTGTTTCATGATAATTATGTTCAGGAGGCATTTACAAAATGGAAACAGATAAGAAGAAAACCTTTGTTCCCTCCAATCTTTTGATTTCACAAATAATCCGATGACTCAGGGCATTCTATGAACAAGAAGCAATGCCATGAAGATGGGAATCCGTCATTTGAACAGCTCATATTATTTTGGATGCCGTGATCCAGAAGCAAAGAAAGGAGCAAAAAAGGACAGTGATGACTGTTTCAAAGATTGAGTTTTAAGTAGGGATTTTAATCTGACCGTGCAGAGGATTTTGTAATAGGGACTTTGATCAGGCCTTTATGTGAGGTAAAGCACATGACGTGCTGTTCACATGCTTGGTCTGATGCTTTAAAGTTCACACATTGTGTTGGAACGTCAGTACTTCAAAGAATCTCTGCTAGATTTCACTGCTGTCCAGAAAGTACAGTGGGGTGCATGGTAGCATTGAAAGGAGTTGGAAAGTTAAATCTGCACATACTGCTTTGAAACATTATCTTGGTGAGACACCTCTACCATTCTGCCCTGCCAAGATGAGATAATCTTCCTTGTTGAACAGTTATGTCCAGCAACCCCATCTGAAATGTAAAAACTGTTGAATAAATTACAGTGAGTGTTATTTTTCTGATTCTATGGGAATGCATACTGCCAGAGTAGTAGTTTTACTTAACATCGTAAGACTACAGTTCATATTGAATGACACCACTACATTTATGTAAGCATATCATTTTCAACTACATTTGTACTTTGCTAAAATATCCCTGTATACCCTATTACATCTAGCTCCAGCTGAGATCTCAAGTGGGGAATTAATCCCTGTCCTACTGATGGATCACCAGAAGACTCCTCCCCAGAGGGAAATACCCTGGCAAAAAAGGCCTCCCAGCATACAGAGCTATGCCCTACTGGCATAGTCATGTCTCTGCCCATCCCCCACACTCAGGAGCTATCAGTGGAGAGAGTAGAAAGGGCGGGCCTGGGTAGGTTGGGAAAGGCAGGGTGTATAGTTTCACTGTCCCTATTTTGGGATAGCGCAAGATGCAGTAGTGGCCACTGGGACCATAGGACAAGTCAGAATTTCCCTCTAATCTGTGCCAGAGGATGAATTGGCCCCCAACAGTCCCAATACGGAGCCAAAGTGTGCTCTAGCAGCAGCTAGGACAGAAGGTGAGAACCAGATGAAGAGGAGCAGCATGGAGATTTTGTAGAGAGTTGGAGAGTTAATGTGAGAGGCTGTATTTTTAAGAACAGCTCTATACTCAGTTTCTTAATAGGCAGGAATAGAACAGTGAAGGTGACTTGCAGTGGATGTGCCATGCATTACTTCCCGCCTGAATTCAGATGGGATTTTCTGATATGAAGTGAAAGTTGATGATGTTCTGGAAGAAAAGGTTTGTAAGGACAAGTACTGACACCTTCAAGCATCAGAGAAGCTTATGAGTACTTTAACACCCAGATTTAGCAAGCATCACCAACCCTGACTCAGTTATGAAAGGAATTGGCAACAGGGGAGCTCGAGAGTGTGGAATTCAGAGAGGAGGACTGGCAGTTCATAATCACAAAAAGCAAGAGGACTAGACAGCATTCCACTTGGCTGGGAGCAGAGGAGGATGGGCAGGCCTTGACCACCAGACAGAAAAATTCCACACAGCTCCAAGTATCAAATTCTTACAAGGAATTCAGTTTGAAAACCACAGAAAATATTCTTTGAAGACTGTTCCCATCAAATGGAATGGAGAGCTGCGTAGGACATATATGAGGTTGCTCAGTCCAACCACCAAGACAATCAAACATGTCCAGAAAGAGATGTTCAACCATTCTAGGAAGGCAGATGATCCTTGTTGGAGATTCTATGCTAAGAAGAATGGAAAGAATGTTCTGCAAAGGAGAGGTGGACAGAGGGAAAACATGATGTCTTCCTGGAGCTGAGATGTGACTCTAAGACTGGCTTCTGGAGTCTGTAGGCAAGGATCAACCAGTGATCGTACACATCTTCATTAATACTTCACAAAAAACTTCACAAAAAACCTTACAGATTATGGACTATTTCAGGAACTTGGAAGGGTGTTAAAGCAGAAGAATGCACAAGTGATCTCATAAATGCTCCCTGTTCCATGAATGAAGGAAGACAGAAGGAACAAGATTCTAAAAATGAACCAGATTCTAGAAATGATCTCACGCAAAATAATGGAATGGCTGATATGGGACTTAGTGAAGAATTAAGGGAAGGTAATATGCTTAGTACCAGTCAGCATGGGTTTATGGAAACTAGACCTGTCAAACTAATTTGCTATCTTTCTGGATGAGATTACAGATTTTGTCATTAAAGGAAGTAGTACTGATGTAAGGCAATTGCTTATCTTTAAGCACAGAAGTAATTCCATCCCTGTTCAGCAAAGCAGTTAAATACATTATACCCGAATCCAAGGGTAGTGTGTGGCTGGATACTGTGGCCTCATACACCCCAATTTAAGTTCTTGCCTACCACATAGACCTGGAGCCCCACCAGCATGTGTGTTGGCCATATATTAGCCATGACATTATAGGGCTGCATAGTCCCAGGGAGCCCGTCAGTTGTAAAGGGAAATTCATCCCTTCTAGACTTTGTTCTCCCTCAACTAACCTCAGCAGCAAGTCATACAAGGTGTTCAGCCTTCTGACTATTGCTGAAACCCACCATTGTCAGAGTCTTTCCTAAAAGGTCAGGCTGCAAACCTGCAGCCACCAAAACATAAATCTATACCCCAGCCTGCTTATATGGACTGCATCTCTCACTAATATATGATTGCACAACACATCTGTCAGGTATGCAAACCCAGGTTGAAAATGTTGGCCTTAACCATACAAATGATAAGCAGGAGCATACAAAGGAACCAGTCAGCTTTCAGCTCATGGGGCCTTTCTATTTTTGCCTTTTCTGGCTTCCCAAATGGGAGCGGAAAATGTTGGTAATAGGCCAAGCATGGGAAATATCCTAAAAACTGCATGTTTCAGGAGTTTGGAGCATTTGAACACATGGGGTGATGTTTTGCAATCTTAAGTAACGTAGCTGATACTATTGTCCAGTATGATAAACAGTGACTAACTTTCCTGAAGAGGTTAAATTGCAGTTCATGAGTTTGCTAATGGACTGTGACACTGTCACTCACTAGATAATTGCAGTAGGGAGGTGAATACCTATCTTAACAGAGGAGCAGGAGTTAACTAGATTCCTCTATTATAGGTATTCAAGTTACTGCTGGCATATATGAAACATTGGCAGCAGAACTATATTGTTCTATGGGAAATCTGCTTATTTTCTATTGTCTTGTATACTATCCTACTCCATTTGCATGCTGAGGATTTGCTGACCACTTTCATGGGTAATGGCCTAATGATTAACAAGAGAAGATGCTCTTTACAGACAAATGAATTGGAATAATTGTTTCATTGAATTTTGTGAACATTAATTTATTAAATTGGTCCTTAGAATGTTGGAATACTTCCAATGTCATAAGTGAAAGCAAAGCAACAGCCATGTGGCTCCATGAATAAGAACATTTCTGCTTGAAAGAACTGCAGAAGGTAAACTGTTTTTTTTTTACTGAGTGCACATGATTCTGAATTAATCAAAAAAAACAAAAAAAACAAAAACACAAAACCACTCCTGGGCAGCATGGAGGGAAGAGCATATATTTGGGCTAGAGTGTGGATGTAAAAGCATGAGTGGATGCCTCTAAAGAAGCAGTGATAATTCCAGTACTGCATCATGATAGTGACTGAAAATAAGCTATGAAAACTGAATTATCACTTGCATACTCATGTTCAGAAAGAATTTGTGCCGGGGGGAAACCATATTTCAAGAATTTAGCATCTGGATGTTTAGGACTTATTTGTATTTGATAAAAAAATTAAAAATATGAGTAAACATTTTTTTTTCTGTGAACAGACTCTGATTTCCTTAATTTTGCTGTCAGTGTTTCAAAAGTATTCAGCATATTTGGTTGTAATTTTATTTTAATTCTAGTGAACGACTTCAAAGAATACCCTGTGAGTCTTTGCCACTCATGCTGTGTTACTGCATTGTGAGATATCACATATAATTTCTATTGCCTGATTAGCTGGAGGAGTGCATAATTATATATATATATATTTCTATTACATATTATATATATATATATATATATATATATATATATATATATATATAATATGTAATAGAAATAATATGATTTTAAAATGTGGTTTCCAAAAATAGTCACCCATTTTTGAAATTCACTTTCTGTAAACAGTCATCCCATTACAAATGGGATGCACAAATATTTGCAGAAAGCAAACACTAAAAAGGTGAGAGAAAGACTAAAGCAAATACATTTAAAAATCAAGTAAATATTTGTGTGTACACATGCTCTCTCTCTATTTTCATTACAGAAGACCAGCATAACTGCTAGATATGGCACCATTTTACCTCAGGGAAAAACTGGTTCTCTTGCCCATGAAAATTCAAGAGAATTGTTTTTGCATATGAGTACTCTTAAGTCAAAACTCTGTACCTTTTCTTAGCTCTGATTTCCATTGCAGATGTCTAGGTTTAGGGATTTATAAATCAAGCATGAATATTCAATGTGTGCTTAATCTTTATATAAAAGGACACATTTTCCTAGCATATCATCTTTGCATTCATACAATTCACATTTCTGTAATTACATACACAAATATTGTTTTGTGAGTACGATTACTTGTTGTGAATGCTATGAGCATACGTGCAAATTTTGTAGGCTTAGTTTATGTGATATCAGACTATTTGTCCTGAAAAATTTCAAAGCACAGCAGCTGTGTATCAGAGCACAAAAGAAAAGCAGCAAGAAGAATGATGAAACCATTATCTAGTGCGAGTAACTTACCACTTGTTTTGTTTGCACTGTGAATATCCAAGAATTTTATGGTGATCTTTGGATAAGTACTGATAGATTGCAATAAAATTCATCTCTGGGCAAACAGAAACAGAAAGCAATTGCTATTATTGAGTTACAGAACAATGACACTAATCCATGTTATGCAATTACAATACTGCTTGCAGTAGAGTGATTTATTTTATTTTATTGTGATAAGAATATAACTATGCTAATAACATTTGTAAAAGAAGCTTTGCTTTTAGCAGAATAATATAAAACTGAAGGCTAATCTAAAAACCCAACTAGCTTGAAACAGCAGATTGATTTCATAAGAGGAACTCCCATTGAAATTAGGTGTGAAAGCACTGCAATATTTGGACCATCTCTAAATCCACCATAAGTCTTGGCATGTCTGTTTGTTCACTCTAAAAGTAAACAGTACTGACAGAATGCCTAGGTAAACTTTTGGAGGGATCTAGGGCAGGGTCCTGAATGATGATGCTGAAAAATTTCTACTGTTTTGCATTATTGTTTTGATTTTAAATGACAGTGTACACTCCCTGATTCATTCTGGAGGTGTCACTAATTATTGCCTAGGGAAGCCTGAGATATATCAGGTCCTCAACATTATTAGGGGTCAGTAGAGGATCAGCAAAAGTGGGAGCAGGATCTTATCCTTCTGTGAGAGGATTCCCAGGGTACAACCTAGAACTGCAGTACCGCTGTGCCTCCTTAACTTTCCAACCTGGTTTGTCTCTCAAAATGTGTTGTTAGTGATAAGCAGCAATTACTAGAGAATTACTGTTCTCCACTCAGTCCTTGTTCCAGGTTTCATGACTAGAGAAGAGACCAAACCAAGAGCATTTTCCCAAACGCCGTTAAAGATTTATGTCGGATGAACAGCACCTGGATCTGAACCATCCTTATTTTCAGTTTTTCAAACATAAAATCACAGGAGTTTTTCACACTTTGATTTGTTATGAAAGGTTTGCAAAGCCCTACAGTCAATTGCTAAGGGATATTGCTAAGGGATATTGTACTGTAAATACAATGGGTGCTTCACCTATACTGCAGCAATATTCCAACCCCACTTCCAGGACTCTCAAGGGGTCCATGAAACAATACCTCCTCCAACCCCACTGTCCTGCTGGTAATAGCTTATCTAAAGTGATCATCAAGTTGGGAAGAAAGCCTGGATTTGTGCAGGAAATGGCCCACCTTGATTACCATGCACATTGTAGGGAGAGTGGTCACTTTGGATGAGCTATTACCAGCAGGAGAGTGAGTTTGTGTGTGTATGGGGGTGGGGGGGGGGTGAGAAAACCTGGATTTGTGCTGGAAATGGCCCACCTTGATTACCATGCACATTGTAGGGAGAGTGGTCACTTTGGATGAGCTATTACCAGCAGGAGAGTGAGTTTGTGTGTGTATGGGGGTGGGGGGGTGAGAAAACCTGGATTTGTGCTGGAAATGGCCCACCTTGATTATCATGCACATTGTAGGGAGAGTGGTCACTTTGGATAAGCTATTACCAGCAAGAGAGTGAGTTTGTGTGTGTGTTATTTGGAGGGGGGTGAGGGGGTGAGAGAACCTGGATTTGTGCAGGAAATGGCCCACCTTGATTATCATACACATTGTGAAGAGAGTGGTCACTTTGGATGGGCTATTACCAGCAGGAGAGTGAGTTTGTGGGGGGAGGGGGGGCCGGAGGGTGAGAAAACCTGGATTTGTGCTGGAAATGGCCCAAGTTGATGATCACTTTAGATAAGCTATTACCAGCAGGACAGTGGGGTTGGAGGAGGTATTGTTTCATGGTCTCTGTGTGTATATAATGTCTTCTGCAGTTTCCACGGTATGCATCCGATGAAGTGAGCTGTAGCTCACGAAAGCTCATTCTGAAATAAATTGGTTAGTCTCTAAGGTGCCACAAGTACTCCTTTTCTTTTAACAATATCCTTGTCAGTTTTGTTTAAGCAATTTTGGGCCCCTCAATTTGTTGCATAATTTGGCAGCAAGCAAAAACAAAAAATTCAAATTCTGAATCTTGAGTTTCAAAGTCAAATATTTCTTTCTAAAAAGGCTCACTATTGGGAAAGGGCCCCATTTTCAAGTGAAAGAAAGAAAGAAAGAAAGAAAGAAAGAAAGAAAGAAAGAAAGAAAGAAAGAACTGGGGTGATAAAAACACAGGTTTTGGATTTGTAATGAATTGAGAAACCCATTTCTAGAGTTTTTGCCCTTCTTTTCAGATATTTTTCTTAGTGGAGACAGGACTGGAGGACAGAGAAGATTTCCCCGCCCCCTCCCTTGCCCCCAAACAAGGGCCCTTGTGGGCAGAAGACTGCAAAGATATGATGTAGTTTCATGAATAAGATTGGAACAAAGACGTAGTTAATTCTACCTGTATTGTTTCTAAAAGGACGAATTATGTACTGCTGTTCCCCCTGCCGCACAAATTTACTCGAGGACTTTGTTGAGGCTTTGGAGGAATAGAAGTAGCTCACATGAGGCATTTTGAAAAAAAACCAGAAGCATTTCTTGGACAAGATGATGAAACTCAGATTTCCAGATGCTCATTGCTATTGCAAACAGTCAAGACTGCTATGTCTGAGTAAGCTCAAATATAAAAGCCATCACACTTCATCATTTTATAACAGAATTAAGTTGGGGTGGGGTAGGCAGAAAAGGTTTGTGTGGAGGAGATTGAATATGAAAGAAATATCTATCAAAAGTAGGTGCTGAGCAGTTTGTTCAAGTCCACTGTTCTTAGGGAAAATTATAAATTATTGACCAATTCTGAAGTTACTCCCCTCCTCCCCCCACCAATTGCACTCTATTAAGTTGTGTACAGACATTTTACATTCTAAGGGAAGATTTTCAGTCATAAATGGCAGCCTAACTGCCATTTTTGTGCCTTTGAAATCTCTCCCTAAATGAACAGAGAAAACATTACATTTTATGCCAAATCTCACTTAGATATGCTTAGGAGGAGCTTTTGGAGGCATCATTCAAAACTTCTGAATGTAAATTAATGAAATATGATACAGAATGCTACAAGTCACTAAGTCGCTATTATCATAGCCTTGCTTTAGTATTTTCAGGGCATCTATACTATATCTGAGAGTCTGTCTCCAAATCACACATACATGAAAAACAACAGCTAAATGGAGCTGTTAGGTTTAACCTGATAGAGTATCAACAACTATGTAGTTTTAAAATTTATCAAGGGTATGCAGTTGTATAGTATTCATCCACTGATCTATTTACCTCTAAGTGAGGATGCATTTAGTAAGGTAATCAATGAAACCAGGATTTATTAAGTTGTCCATTTCTTGTTAAGCACACCTATTTCATTAATTTGCATAAGTATAAGTCTAGAAAAGGGAGTGTTTTATGAGAAAACTTCCCCTAAAGCATTGACTCAGACTTAAACCACTAAGTAGTTTAAGTTGGCAGAAAATGCATGAAATCAGCAAAACCAAAGAGAACTTAGTAGTATTTTGGGAATTTCAAAAATACTGCTTATCCAGCATCATTACTGTGCCTGCCTGGAGCCTAGTTTAATTAGGCTACAATTCATATGCCAGAAAGTAGCCTTGTAATTACCTTCAAATGACCAAATCTTTGTAGAAACCTAGGGAGGATTATGTATTCCCAGTAATGAGCCAAGCTAAAATTGACTGGGATTTGTTATCTAAGGCATTTATTTGGCAAAAATCTTTAAAGTGTGAAATAAAATGAATATGTATTCATATAATGGATATCTTTAAAAATACATCCAATATATTGAGATAGAAAAAAGAGGGATTCAAATACATATATTTCAAATTCTTACCAAAAATGCAGCTATGTGTGCTATGTGTACGCTTAGCTGCTAAGTTAATTTAAATAAGCATATGCACTAATATGTTTAGAAATGGTTTAGTATGTAAGATTTGTGATTAAATCTGCCTTCAGTGTATAATTATTATTCCTAATTATTTTTTAATTATTTCTCAGTGCATATGATGCAATTTTGGGGACATCTACTGGAATCACTGACTGCATTTTAGGAGAGCACACTATCATTTTCTCCAGTTCTTTAAAAAGGATAAACTTAGTTTAAATAAAATCAGATTAATAATAGAAATTGTGTGTACTGAATAAAAATAAGCCTCTTAAAAAAATCCCCTGTTCACTACAATTTCTTTTTCTAGTCTAACTTTTAGGCCTAGTGCCTATACATGTATTTGAAATATTTGTTGAATACTTCTAATCAGCATAAATTCAAGTTCTTTGAACATTTATCAGAAGGGGGAATTACTGCACAGTGCACAAGAAGTAGCTATTTAGGTGCCCAGGGCGAGCAAGCATATTTGCACCCCCTATGGGTGAAGCATGGGGGGAGGCACGCAGGTTCACTTGTCCCCCCAGATTTCTGCTATCCATTTAGGGCTGTTCAAACTGTGGTGCAGTCACTTCCTGCCAGGAGTGGGTGGATTGGAAGCTGGTGGAAGGTGCCCAGCCACGCTGTGAGAGCCAGGGCACTGCCCAGCAGCCTTCCCTGTCCTGCTTCCCAAGCCCGGCTGCCTTTGCACGGCTGGGCATTCCCCAGGCAGGGTGGACAACACAGCTCTGAGCTGCGCCCCTGATGCTCTCTTGCCTCTCCCCAAAAGGAGGCCGGTGCTGGCTGATGCTGCTTGAAGCAAGCCCTTGCCCACAGTGTCTAGCTGCCAGCAGCAAAGCCGGGAGTGCCAGGGCAGCAGCGAACAAGTCCCTTAAGTTGACTCCTGTACAGCCCTTGATATCATTGTCCCTGAGGTGAATATCCAGAGCATGAATTGTTATTCATCATTTCCTTGATGCAGACATAAGCCCTGTAACACCTTGATTTCTAGTCTGCACCTGCTGCAAGACAACCCCCTCCACCCCCACCACCCCACCCCCACCTGAAGTTGCTGACATCGTTGCTCTGATGTTTAAAGAATGAGTACCACATTTTCCTGGGTCAAGAAAAGTACTGTTTTTTGTTGTTTTTTTTTTGGTAGCATGCCAAATTGGTAACTTGTCAAGAAGCTTCCATTACTATGCATTAACAGGGGGTCTGGCTACAGGCCCTAAATTTTTCACAAGGCTTTTATTGGTTTTATGGGCACAAGCACTCATCTGCACATTCCTTCAATACCACATAAGCCCTTCTTCCCTTCTGGTCTCTTTCTGAGTATCTCAAATGAGGGACAGTGCCCCTGCAGATAGTTGCATGTCTGTTACATTTAATGCACTCTGGGACCTGTCTGCAGCTGCCATAGACACCAGCTCCCTCACATTAAATGAACCAAAAAGGCAACAATGACTGCCGCTTTACATAAAATGTCCTCCCTCCCTCCCACAGCCACCAACCCACAGTAAAGCCTATAATAACCCCTCCAAGGTTTCCAGTGTTATGGTAGCCTGACATCCCTCAGGCATGCACCCCTCCTGGGCCACCCTTCTAAGAGCTTTCATACTACCAAATACCTACATGGGTCTGGAAAATCTGCCAAATTACTCCAGTGGGGCAGGCCTCCTAGTGGCCAGAGATAGTAGAAGGAGCCAACCCAGAGTAGATCAAAGACACCACATATTTCATCACCTTATGAGTGGGTATGGGCCACCCTTGCTGAAGCAATTCCTGTGACCTAAATTCCATGAAATCTGAAAGACTTGCCTTATAAGCTCTCAGAGTCCACAAAACAACCAAATCCTCATTTAGTCCCACACCAAGGTTCCGGAGTTGTTGAGGCATCATCCACAAATCCTTACTGGCAAACAGAACAAGTTCCTGGAATCTGTCATCCTGAAATCAAGATACAGCATCAGCAACACCACTATCCACTCCCAGGACATGCACTGCATGGAAAAGGATATTAAATTGCAGGCAGCATAAAACAAAGGACCTCACCAGCCTCATTACCTGAGCATTCTTGACCAACTATTTGTTGACAATATAGAACATGGATTAGTTTTGTTACACCAGAAATGGACTTTTTTGTTCTGAATGTTTTCTCCCTGAATAGTGACTGCCACAAGTATAAGAAAGAAAGAAAGAAAGAAAGAAAGAAAGAAAGAAAGAAAGAAAGAAAGAAAGAAAGAAAACTAGTGGACCGTTGATGTCCTTTATAATGCAGTGAGACACCTAGTTTTCTGGCCAACTCTGTGCACACCCCTAACCTTGAAAGCAAATGCCCAAACCTATGCTTTCTGAAGAGTTAGATTGTTCCTGCAGCTCAGTCTTGAGCAACCAGTCTGAACATCATATCAAAGCCCTGTTAAACTCTACCGGGAATTTTTTCCCATACTTCTGTCTCCCTTCATTACCCTTGTCATTCTGACAAAGTGGTGGAATTTTTGCACTCCAGAGGAGTTAGTTACTAGATGGCACAAAATGCCCAACCAGGAACCACCACCCAACATGCAAAGTTTAGGTGCCCTTGACCTCCCATAGCTCCCTTGGCATAATTTTCTTTGTCCCTTTGAAAGCCTGTGTCAGTGCCCTGTCTGATTCCAACTTCTCTGTAGGTAACCTGGAAACACCCTGACCCATGTCCAGCTCAAGATATGTTAAACTTACGGAAGGGCCTTCTGGTTGTTTGTTTATTTATTTTTTTTAGTGGTGGAGAGGACCACTAGTATAAATAAATAAATAGACTAGATTCTGAAATGCATGAAGTATGTTCTCATAGCTTTCTGTGTCCAACCTTCTTGCAAATAAGAAGTCATCAACTTGTGCATGAGACTATCCTGGCTCACGCTGTGCACTATCACCCCCTCTAACATGGATCTGAATCTTTCAAAAGTGGCACATGACACTGAGCTCCCTCCTGGGCATGGATTTATCAAAATAGTAGCGGCCTTCAAACTGAAACCCAAGCAAGCTGAAGTCCCTGGGATGCACTGGAAGCAAATGGAGTGCAGACTTAATGTCACATTTTTCTACTAATGCCCCTGGGCCACACTCCCTGACTATGGCTACCACAACATCAAATAATGAGTATCTCATTTAATTCAGCTGCTCCCCTCATCTTGTGACTCCCTCTGTGACAATTTCAGGGCATTGATCCTCACCAGATCTCAATTCGTGTTAAGACTGAGAACATCCTTCTCCATGGTGCTGTGAATCCAAGCACACAATTCCCCAGCAAAGATGTCAGAAGGAACCCTCACCTACCACTCGCATTGCTAGGTCCCCTCAGTGCCTGCGGGAGGGCATCCTTACAACCTATAGCCTGACTGCTGCCACCCTCACCCTGGCAGTGGGAGGGAGAAGGACTGTACATCCTGCCTGGCTCATCAGAGCAGCTCCTGGAGTGGGCACCTGCTGGCTGTACCCTGGACAAAGCCCCAAAATGCCTACCCCTGCCCCCACCAGAACCTGGCAGTTGGAGTGGTTTGTAGCAGGACACAAGAAGCAATGCCCTCCTGTGGCAGCTGCAGCATCCCTCAGCCTCTCCTGCCCACACAGGGGATGGATGGGGCAAGGGAGCAGACCCGGTTCCATCAAGGCTGCCTGAGAACACATGGTCCACCACCACTCAGCCACCATAGCAGCACCACATGACCCCCCCCCCCCCCCCGGTGAGTAGTGGGAGAGAGAGGAACAGTCCACAGTAACAAACCCTGCTCAGGCAGGGTTTCTCTCAGCCACTGTAGCTGCACCATGTGGCCACTGGCCTCCCCCACTGCCACCCCTACAAGTGGGGGGGGCACAGTTCCAGGCCCGAGTCCAGCCCCAGCAGCTTCCGCATGCAGCCCCTGGCCTCCCCCTCAAGTACAGAGGGCTGGAGGGAACCAACATGGAATCCCTCCCTAATGGTCCTCCTGCTTCAATAGTGGGCAGAGCCCCTATGCTGGGGAAGCAGAGCTACAGCCCCCATGGCAGGGCAGAGACCCCACTGCCCCAAATGAGAAGGGTTCCAAAATCTTTATCTGCTGTATCCGTTCACATCTTGATGACTGCTGCTGTTGGAAATTGTGCGTAACTCTTTGCTGCTGGAATGGATCCGAAAGAGGCTCCCCATGGCCCCCACTTCAGGTTAAATCCTGGGAGCTGGAGAATGCTGGCCAATCAGCACTTCCCCCTTCTCCCCCTCCCCCCACCCGTGCCAGCCTGGCCAATGGGGGCCAGAAACTCCTGTGGGGGAGGAGTTACCTGGTGATCCTCACTGAGTGTTCCTCCCTTGCTTCTGGGACTTTCTCCCCTCCCCACCAATTTCCTCTGGTGGCATATAAGTAAAAAATTAAACATAACAGAATGCTAACAGCTTCCGCTGATTTGTTCTGATCCAGCAGGACTTTAGGTTTGCCATTTTCTTACAAACTGTCTTGGCTCTCTTATGTCTTATCTAATTTAAACATGATTACCCACTGTCCATTTACCATCCCCTACAGACCACAATCAGTGCTAATATTCTGTGCAAACAATCAGTGAAATCTTAATCCCTAAATATCCACAGAATGCGTAAGTGATATTATTTTGCATTCTATAGTATCGTCCCACTAATTATCTCCAAGTGCTTTATACATACATCCCATAATGCCCAGTCCTGTATTTGAAATGCAAGATTATCCTTTAGTGAATGAAATTCAAAAGCCAACAGTAATACTAAAAATTCATCTTTTGTAAAACTGCCTAGTGGTGAAGTAGAGGGTTGGTGGGTTATGCAGTGAGAAAAATTAACAGCATATTTATTAACCTTGTTATTGAAGTGGGTGTGTGTTACATTTACTGTGTGTGGCCAACAACTCTGACTGAATACAGCACCACTTCTTAGCTCAGATGGATGAAATGGAAGTTCTCCTCCTCTCCCCTCACCCCCTGATTAAGGAATGCAATTGAGGACAAACTGTGTCACATCCTGAATTTATCGTGATTATATGAAATGTTTATATCTAGAAATGTGAAAGTAATTAGTTATATGACTAATAATTAAAATACAATAAAACTTAGAGGTAAAAATTATGCATTAAAACTAATCAGTTACCTAGCATGATGTGTCAGATTGCCAATAAAAAAACACCACAAAACTGATTGCAAGTGGTGCTTATTGAATAACTGTAATTTATGTTACTTCAGTCCAAACACTTGTTTTGCATATTACCTCATGGAGAAATCAGTCATGCTCATGGATGTCTGATGAACTATGATAAAGTGCACAAAGGAAACAGAAACAATTGATTCATCACTCAGTCATGAGCAAAACTTTGTGCCATCTGCAGAAAACAGCCCTGCTAACTTTCTAGTATAATTAACAGACTGTAGAGATAGACCTGCTGCTGGAGATACCTCTGTGACCCAAAGCATTCATATAGTGTATGGTTTTTAATTTACTTGCCTTCTTATTGCAACTGTTTTTTTTACTCAATAGCACTCCTTTTATTCCTATCTCCATTCGGTTTAGCACAGTATTCTCAGTGGGTTTGGAGGGGGATAATGGGACAATACAAAATAACACGTTTGGCAACAATTTTGGACAGTGCAACTTGTGTCCCCCATACCATAACTTTAGTTTTCAATAGTATTAATACAGTTCAAGAAGAGCTCACCCTTTTATTGCATTTAAAGTCATTTCTCCTGAAAACACAGTATGAAAAAAAGTGCTTAAAGAATGGTTTAATCCCCAAAGAGAAGTCAAAGTATCTCCTTCTGCGTGAACACAAACCACCCTTGGTAGGAGGAGTATACATCCACTGCTGGTTCTAGCCTGTGTCTCAGGGTTTTTTTTTTATTTCCACACAACCAATAGCTATTATTATCCTTTTTAATCAATTCTTGAACTGATCAGTAGTAACTGATATATTGCTTCTAAGCACTAAAATAAAAAATAAAATTATATATTAATTTTAGCACTTAAGTTTTCAATGACTAAAGGTGTTTAAAAATGAATACATTTCAGTGGTGGATGGTTCTAGTGTGCAGATAATTGTATTCTAATCTACCAATAGAATCCCATCCCATGCTCTGTGCCCTTATTCCATACATTAAAATCACAAAACATGAGTACGCCTACCAGTCTCAACTGTAGCTTAATGTCACATGTAGCCAGTTCTGAAATGAAATGTGGCAGCTGTTTAAGAGCACACAGAAAAAAATATACAAGATTTTATAATGAGGAGTTAAGAAGGATACTATATCAATGTTGAAAACATAGGGGTCAGATAGGAGCAAGCCTATGAGGCAAGAAGAAAATAATTACACAAATTGGAAAGTGGCTGGTACATGTAGGCAAACACATTGGCTCTTGTGATATGTGCCATTTGAGATGTAGGGGTTAGTTTTCCAAATGGCAAAAGGCAGGCATCTTTAGGTGTACAACGTGAAAATAACACTGGTGTAATGTGAGACCACCATTCTTTTGAAGGAAAACATTGCTCCCTATTTAACAGGTCCAGTTAAGTGCCTCTTCTTGGTCACTAACCAGATTGCTGTGAGATGCTCCAGTCACTGAATCCCCAAATATTTTAAGCCTTCTGAGTCTGAACAGAGCCCCAGGCACTTCCCTGATCTTGGGGGTTCTTAGACAGACCCACAGTCTAGCATCCCTTCCTAAGAGCTGTGACCTCATGGTTCCATGCCCAGACCCTGAAACCAGTTCTGAGACATCAGACTCCACCCCCTCCAATAGCTTAATCACACCCCAGCCATGTGGGTGTTCTGAGCCCCCATATTACCTCTTCAAGGGGCACATGAATAGTATAACACAACACACACTCTGCACAGGCTTCTAAAACTAAAACCACTACTGTTCATGAGAAATACACAGATCTATACAAAATAGTAGACCCTACACATTGTCCATGCCTCAGTTTTCTTTCTGTTCCAGAGCATTGTTTAGATGGTGGCCAAAGTCCCCCTGGGCCTTCCAGGGACCATCTACTGCAGTGCTTGCCTTGTGCTCTCAAACACAGAACCTTGTCTAGCTAGCTTGCCTTCTCTGACCTTGATTGGTCCTTACCATTCCTTTCTCTCCTACCCAAAACTTCCTGTTCTTACAACAGTGAGTATCTCTGGTTTATATGTCCCACTGCCAATACCTGGTTCCTTTGTTGTGAGGCTGGTAACTTTCTATTCTGCAAACAATCAGCCTATTATAGACAAGCTAGAGGAAGTGGATTCTTTCAGCTCAAGCCAACCTCCTGCTCAGATCCATTGATCAGTTAAAGGTAAGTACTCTTTATTGTCTGATATGTAAGTGCCACAGTTCCTGTCAGCCCCTGGTGGATCCACAGACCTGTATTATGATCAGTGGAACTGGAGTTGGGATGTTCCCAGTAGGGACTATTATTCATGGGACACCAGGGAAACAGGGAACGCTGGGGAGTTGGGCTCTTACTCAGCCACATGGGCAGCAGTGCACAGGCTTTAGTTAGTTCCAGTTGTTCAACATAATCTGCATTCAGTATCACTTTGTGAATGAAGCAAGACCTAGAGACATTCCATGATACAGCAGTTTTCATAGTAACAGCTTCATAATATGAACCCGAATTCATAAGTTGTAAAGACAGATTAAGTCAGGGGTTCCCAAACATGGTTCGGGACTTGTTCAGGGTAAGCCCCTGGTGGGCCGCGAGACAGTTTGTTTACCTGAGCATCCGCGGGTAAGGCCACCTGCAGCTCCCAGTGGCTATGGTTTGCCGTTCCCAGCCAATGGGAGCTGCGGGAAGTGGCACAGGCTGGGCCACCGCTTCCAGAAGCTCTCATTGGCCGGGAACGGTGAACCGCAGCCACTGGGAGCTGCGAGCGGCCGTACCTGCAGATGCTCAGGTAAACAAAGAATCTCACAGCCTGCGAGGGGCTTACCCTGAACAAGCTGCGAACCAAGTTTGGGAACCCTGGATTAGGTGAATCATCATGCCCCAGGATCAAGCTTTCTGATACCCCTACATGGCCTTGACATAATATATGGTTAAGAAAGTTTAAAAGGGGTTGTGTGCATTAATACATCAAAGTTTGATGAACTAAGTTGCAGAACAAACACCAATAGCCTGGGATAGGTTTGGCTTATTGAGAGTTGTCAAGGTTCCTTCCCCACTCTGAACTCTAGGGTACAGATGAGGGGACCTGCATGAAAACCCCCCTAAGCTTATTTTTACCAGCTTCCCCAAGGTACAAACTATTTTTCCTTTTGTCCCTGGACTTTATTGCTGCCATCACCAAGCGTCTAACAAAATATAACCGGGAAAGAGCCCACTTGGAAACGTCTTTCCCCAAAAAATCTCCCCAAGCCCTACACCCCCTTTCCTGCGGAAGGCTTGATAAAAATACTCACCAATTTGCATAGGTGAACACAGACCCAAACCCTTGGACCTTAAGAACAACGAAAAAGCAATCAGATTCTTAAAAGAAGAATTTTAATTTAAAAAAAAGTAAAAGAATCACCTCTGTAAAATCAGGATGGTAAATACCTTACAGGGTAATTAGATTCAAAACATAGAGAATCCCTCTAGGCAAAACCTTAAATTACAAAAAGATACAAAAACAGGAATATACATTCCATTCAGCACAACTTATTTTATCAGCCATTTAAACAAAACAGAATCTAACTCATATCTAACTAGATTGCTTACCGACTTTTTACAGGAGTTCTGACCTGCATTCCTGCTCTGGTCCCGGCAAAAGCAACACACAGACAGAGAGAACCCTTTGTTTCCCCCCCTCCAGCTTTGAAAGTATCTTGTCTCCTCATTGGTCATTTTGGTCCGGTGCCAGCGTGGTTATCTTTAGCTTCTTAACCCTTTGCAGGTGAAAGGGTTTTTCCTCAGACCAGGAGGGATTTAAAGGTGTTTATCCTTCCCTTTATTTTTATGACAACAGAATTGGCAACCATGTGGGGATAGTTTTAGCCTATTTAGCAAACAAAAGATTTTTTTTCTCCTTAATTTCACTCCAGTTTGAAGATACCAGTCAAGCAAAATATTCTGGCAGCCAGTTCTCTAGCTTCATAATTAGCTATCTAAGCAAATAACTTCTTAGGATCTCCATGGTAACAATCTCTTTTCTTCCCCTATGCTAAATAATTGGCAGACACCATAAGCCTGCTTCTTCTGTTGCTTACTCCAGTTATTACACTGGTATAATTTCACTGACTTCAATAGAGTTTTTCCAGTATACCCAATTAATAATACTGCATTATTTTAAACAGTTCTATGACAAGCTTCAAAAGGCAGATCTCAGTCAGCAGGAACAAAATATTTCTTAGAGCTTTAGGAAGAGTAATAATAGTCACATCAGCTATCTAAGGCCATTTAACAGCTAGGGGTCTATGAGTGGCCTGAAAGAAAAAAAATGGATAAGACCCTGCAAGTACTGAATCACCCCTATAGCTTTCCTTTTCCCTTCCTTCTCCCATGAAAGCTATACTAATGCTTATTACCGTGTATTAAAGCATAATCATCATCACTTTGGGTGTCTTTGAAAAGTGTGTGACTGGATAATGGAGTCAGGTAAAAGGTCTTTTTTTTTTCTCCCAATGTCATTTTAAAAGGATTTTTGGAAAAAAAATATTGTTTCACTTGCACTCAAGAGCCTGCAAGAAGCTTCTGCTCACAGTGGTCCTATCTCTAGAAGCTGCAATTTAAACTGACCCATACAAACTGTTTTTCTTATATATTTTGTAATATCATTTGCTTCATTTCAAATGATATAGAGAATTTAAAATAAGGTCTTTAATTTATAGTCAGTGATGCAGTGTCTGAGGGGAAATAATTCTGCTTCTATCTGCATCTTCAGCAAAAAAAATGAAACTGAGAATAAGTACTTGGAATCTTCAGAGACCTTGTATAGTCAGGAAGTTATGGAATCGAGTGACACCCCCCCCCCCAAAAAAAATATTCACAAACCGACAGTGTTCAAAGTTATTAAAAGCAGTACAATATCCATGACAAATGCAAAGGAAATCTCACATATGAAACTGAAATAAAACTCAAAGTTTGCTCAACTTTTTCTTAAGAAAAAAAACTTTGAACAAAAAACCTTACAAGCCTACCATATAAAATAAGCATGTGGAATTGCAAAATAGAGACAAGTCTCAGAAGAATATCTACTAAGACTTTTTAAATGAAAGATTTGTTAAAAGACTATTTTAATCTTTGAGAATGGCTCCAAATGTTCCCCTAAGAATAGGAAATATCTGTAAGCAACCCAGAAAATAGACTCCATACAAAACATGTTCTTGGCATATTATCTTGCACAACACAGAAATAAGTGCAGAAATTATAAAGGATAAAGGATAAGGATAAAGGATAAAGACATTAGGAGAAATACCTGTTATTCTGACAGGCAAAAATTAGTCTTTTCAAAGATCTAAAGTGTGTGAGTGGGTTCAAAATTAGGCAAAATGAGTTAATTCATCCATACTAAGCATCTCTTTTCTACCAAAACCAGGCTAATAAAAATGAACAGAAAACTAACACAGGAGAGTTGAACAAAAGACTATTTGTACACCACCTTATGAAGTACCCTAAAGCCAAAAGTTAAACTGATTAAAGGCATGAAATCCAACCTGAAATGGAGAAGTGTATTTCCAGGCATCTACATGCCTTGCCTCACATGCCTGTGTGCATTCTCTGTCCATGCCACTGTTATCCCTTCAAGAATGGCATTTTAATCAAGCTGGAGGAATCTGGAACATAGTTTTACAAAGAAGAAAATATCTTTTAATCCATTTTGAAAATGAAGCATTACAGGCATAGATATCTTTCTCCTCAGAATAAAACAAACTGTCCTTAGTCTTCTAAAAGCCACAGCCACGTACAGATACAAGTGATCACATATGACTCTAATACATGTGAAAGAAATGTTATGGCTTGAGCTAGAAATCAGGCAAATAAAGACATTGATTGATAAGAAAAACACAAACCACTTTGGGCAGATAATCTAAAGATAAATTAAAATTTACTATTCTTCTCTGTAAAAATGGAGTCGATATTTGTAGCTACCCAAATGCCAAATGAGTTTCCTTACTGAAATCCCAGCTACTCCAAAAAAAAGATTCTTAATGAGGTTGAACTAACTGATTCAAGAAATGTCAAAATACAATAACTGACCCAACAACATTTAAGTTGCACTGTTGTACAAGTGTGTTGAGGATCAGTTGCAGAGAACATTTCTCCATGAGCCTGTAACATAAGAGTACTAAGTTAACCCACTGAAAGACCTCTTATTGTTTCTCCGGGTTAAGATATAACATACATTTGTAATTTGAATAAGTGATCGTATTTGACATTAATAAATAAAATTTAATAATAATAAACTCAGTGATTTCTATCTGCAATGCACTGTACAACCATTAGCCAATGAGAGCAAGATTATCCTCTCGTATAAATTAGCTTTGCCAGCTGAAGATGTGGCCTTTAAACATCAGGATACCCCTGTGATTAATTATGCTCTTTTTACAGCTAGGTAACTCTGGGTAGGGGGTGAAGTGAGTTGCTCAAGCCCAAAGAGAGGAGTCATTTTCTGAGTTGAGATTAGAACACTGTAATTCCTCCACTGTCAGTCATGTGCTCAGACCAAGTATGTATGCTAGGAAATGAGGATGAGGCCATTTGCTGTTCCATTAGCTGTGCTTCTTGGACAAGGACAACAGCACAGCTTAGCAACTTCTGACCCAAAGATAAAGATACCTTTAATCTGTACAAAAGCGTTCATGTGGTTTATTTAGTTAAATTATGCCACACACACACGTGTGTGTGTGTGTGTCTGTGTGTGTGTGGGGGGAGAATTGAAAAAGGTAAAGGACCTGTTACGTTTCTCTCAAAATCCAAGCTAGCACAGTACCATGAAATCATCATAGAACACTGGAGGCCAGAAAGCGAAAGGGAAAGTTTCACTAGCCTTGTCAGAAGAGTCACACCATGGGTGACTCTTGACCAATATATCTTGTTTTGGCAAAGGACAAGTTATGTAAAGATATGAGTGTGTCGGTCCTTACACTGCTGTATACATACAACAGGTGCACTTAGAAAGTTCTCTCCAGTTTTAGAGATTTTACCAGTTCCACATAAAATCTTTGCACTTTAAATGAGTCATATGGTCAGAACTAGTAGTTCAGAACCTGAATTAACTATTTAAGTAAAACCACTAGAGATTACCATTCTGCTTCCCTGGTTATAATATATGAATCTGAAATTGTGCTACCCTACCAAGTTGTGAACAGAGACATATATTAATATTGTGCTATCCTCATATTAATACTCACTGGGTACAATTCTTATTTATACAAAGGCCCCTATACACCTCTCTGGCAGTTTAAAGGATCCTTAAGTGGTTCCCTCTCTTTACACTAAGGGTCTTTTATTTTGCCCATGTAAACTAGAATCAGGCTCACTTTCTCCTATACTACCATTGGACACATGGTATCACAAAAGAAACAAATGGTAAGATTCTTACTGGAATAAAGCAATTATGCAATGATCAGAGATGAACTGATGACCACAGTGAATTGATGGCCACAGTGGTGCAACATGTCACATAATGCTATTAACTCAGTGGCACTTGAACTTTTTGTGTTTGGCAGATGACATCATGAATATATTATTATAGTCTCAAAAATCACGAACAAAATCAGCAAAACCCTTAAGTCCTCACATGAATAAATTTTAATAAAGTAATTTATTTATTACAAGAGTGACCTCTTTCTTTTCTTTCCCAAAAGAGTATTAAATATGGATTTATGCTTTTAACTTTTTTTCCTTCATTCTCCCATGATGTTTTATTAATCATATTTTCTGTTTTTTTCTCTATATACCTCTTTCCTTTTCTTTTTTGCCCCTATTTTGCTTCTTTGCCATTCATTTCTTTCTTAAACTATTATTTTATAAAATGCTGCCATTGAGCTGTCATCCTTTCCTTTTTCATCCTTGATCGTTACACTATGACTTTAAAAAAGCATATTTATGAAGCATATTTATATTCTTTTCTAAATGGTGTTTCTGTTGGTGTTCATGTTCATTTTCACTCATGTTTAGCAACCTATACCTTTATTGTTAAATACTGGACAAGCATCTAATAATAAATACGTAAGTCCTTTACCAAAATGACTGGTGTTATGTTCATTAAGTCCCCAATCCTGTAAACGTTTATGCATGTGAGTACCTTTGAACACTTGAGTAGTCTCACTAAATTCAGTGAGACCACGCATGTGAGCAAAAAGTTATTTGTGCATCAGTGTGTGCAGGATTGGGCCCTAAGAGTAAAATAGAATAAAATAAATGCATTAAGGGTGTGTTGTCATTGAAGTCAGTACAACAGAAATTAACAAGATACCTGTAAACTATGAGTGGCCAGTTACTCCCTATGTAAGTTATTAATGAACGGTGGCTGGATGAAGTTCACCCCACTGTTTTCATTTGGATTTGTCTGCCTTATTTAATGAGACTTGTGCAGAAACAAAGAAAAGTCTGTCTCTCTCTTGGATTACCTGGCTGTAAGAACACAGCCTCAAAGTAATTCCTATAGTTCTGATTGTCTTTTGATGCATGCACAATGAGTGAAATTCATCTCTACACAGTGGGTTTGCAGAAGGCCCTGTGTGCTCTTTAAGCCTCCCCACCACCACATCCAAATTTACACTCTTAATTTAAGGCTCAAGTGATACAGAGTCTTAAGTGGGACTTTTGCACAGGGCATAATTGCCATTCAGTCTGTACAGTTAAGGTGCAGAGGAGTTGGAAAAAAGCAGGGAACAAGTAATGACAGGTAATACATTTTAGTATTCAGCTCTCCTCTATTCTTTTTGTAATTCACTAATCAGATCTGTGCTCACCCTTAATTACAATTATTGCCTTATATGGACATCCAACATTACATATCATCCCACCACTGTTATTTAAAGAGAATAGAATAAAGTCAAGTGTCAACTGCCCATCCTTTTTAGCTTATCTCTAGTTACAGAGTTGCTGAAGTACTGAACCTGGAATAAGATTCTGATTTTCCCCAGGGCAATGTTTATCTTAATTTAGTGTCAACTGCTAAATAAATACATGTGCACCCTAAATTTCTGACATTGCTTTGAAATGGAATATTATTCAAAATATGATTACTGAACATTTATCTGTAGTAAAGAAAAGCTTAGCCCTCTTTTTCATGGTCTCTGTTTCATTAAAGTACAGCTACTATTGCACGTCTGTCACCAATCACCATGATAGGATACTCCTAGGTATGCCTTGGACTACAGCTTGAATTGCTTTCTTTATATAGATAAACAACTTCCATTGTTTTAAGCTTTTGACATTGTGGTAAAGAGTTTTAATACTGAGAGGCAAAACTGTCATCTCCTATGTTCTAAACACTGCGGAGGGGGGAGGGGAGAAAGGGCAGAGGTGGAATTGTACTAAAACCTTAAATGGACCCTACCATCTAGAGGGCTGCCAAATGATTTGACTTCAAATTATCTTCTAGTAGGGAATATTCTCAATAAATAAAATGCAGGTTGAGCAATTAGAAAGCAAGGGCAATTTACCAGCCCCTGAGGTGTTTTGGGGAGATTTCTTTACAATTAAATAATGCAGCATATATGGTTTCCAGACTAGTTTATTCCACACAGTTTCCTCACTTCCCAGCTGATTATGCTTCCAAATTTCCATTACTATAGAAGAAATGGAGAGTTGAGCTCCCAGCCTGAATAGCTATTCTGAGCACTAGGTAAATGTACGGGAGGAAGAAATCCGCCCCCAGAGGACCTCGAATGGCTATGCAGCTGCTCTGCTGAGGTAATGACTGCCCAGTGGCCAGAATATTCCCTCTCTCATTGTGGGGAAGAATGGGAGGATCTTCAGGGCAGCAAATCTTCCATCCCCACACTCATCCACTTTCTAATGAGCAGGGAGACCCAGAGGACCACTCAACTGGTGTGGATTGGGGTCAGTTCCACTACAAAGGGGAGCCTGCATACTTGTGGAGGAAGACGCAGGATGAAAAGAAGGGCCTCATAGCTGGGTTGTGTTGTGCATTTTTGTGTCTATGGTAGTTATTGTGACTTGCGCAGATTATACCTTTTCGAAATGTAAACTGATCAAGAACTACTTGACATCAGCAAAAAATAAAAAAAAAACTCTCAGGATTTGTAAAATCAGGCAAGTGTGAACTGTGGAAAAAGCCTTAAGTACAAGAGTCTGATGGAAATTTGTGCATATGCGCACACACACACATTCTTCAGAAAGGTTCCTCTGAAGCTTTGAGCTGCCTAAGGGCTAGTAGGTACGAATGTCAATAATAGGGTGTGAGACAGCAGTTAAGTTTAAAAATAAAAGTACATAACCAGATTTTCAAAGGAAAAAAAAACAGGATACTTATCTTGCAGCAAGATAAGGCCATAGTTTTGATGGGGATCAGGGTAGTGTTCATAGGATTTTGGAGGTGGGAGGAGCAGGAAGAGAGAGAGCCATCATAAGAGGGAGGAATTTTCATGCATTTGACTTCTCTCTCTTTTTTCTAGTTTTCTTCTCTTTCTCTTCACCCCTTTCCCTTGCTTAAATCTGCTGCCACCTCCTTCATCCTCCCCCCTTCCTATTTCCCCCGCACATCTCTCTGCTAAATGTATTCATTCTATAGTCTTCTCTTGTTCCTTTCTTATATCCCCTCCTTTTGATTCTCCTTCACTACCACTATCCTGCCACCAGCCAGTACTCAACACCAGTGCACAGAAATCAACTACAGTATTGCAAACACCAAGAGTTGCAAATATCATGATCCAGACCCCCCAAAAGCATGATTTAAAAAAAAATAGCTAATTTGTGGGTGTTTTTAACTTGCCCTGCTCACTCCCTGTGAGTGTATAAATGACAATTAGCATTGCTGGTTTATAGTGAGAAATGCAATTCTGGGCACTTCATACCTTCATCAATTAATTTTGTGCCCCCCAGACTTCACATCTTCCCCAGCCCTAAATCAACTCCAGTCCATCCTGCCACACCACAGTTCTGCATTCCCCTTCTTGCTTATTCCCCAGTCCACCATCTGCCCCTTGCTCTAGCCCCGTGCACCTCCTGCAGATGTGGAGGTTCTTTGTTCATCCCCTTCCTGATTGGAGGAGGCAACTCCAGGGGGTTCACTTTCCAGTTCTGGTATCAGAAGAATACATAGGAAGAGGGAGGAGCAGATCCACTGCTCCCAGGAGGGAAGGGGAGGGAGGGAGCAAAGCTGTTCTGGTGTGCTGTGCTCTTTCAGCTACTGCATCTCACTCTTGTAAAAATGTCATTGGCTCCTCCCTTCCCCCTTTCCCCTCTCCAAAAACTTCTCTCTGCTCCTGAGGGGAGGAGGGAAAGAGCTCTGCCTGCCTCTGGAAAAGCTGTGAATGGCTGCTCTTCCCCAGGGACAATGAAGTGGGGAAGAGAGTCAATCAGAATGGATTTTCCCCATCAGTCTAAAAAGTGAAGACTGGAGTTTCTCACTTCATCACTAGACTGTTTCCAGCACAGGTTAAAATCACATTACTTGTGATAAATTCACCAGAGTTGACAACACTGTGAGCAGAAGGATGGCCTATGGCCACCTATATGGGTCCATGGCTGCCTACAAATGGTGGCAATGCAGCTGAGTCACCTGTAGGCTTGGCAGTTGTAGCAGTGCCCAGTTTGTCAGACTCCACATCTGACTAAGTGAGGGAGGGCTGGTTCGAAGGGGTTGTTCACAGGAAGGCCTCCCGGAGGGCAGAATGGCAACACGGTGTGACACACCATGGGATAGTCCCTGTGGTGCTTACTGGAGGTCAGATTGGGAGGGATCTAATGGATCAGTGTACTCATTGGGGCAGGGGAGGGGGCTTCTCAAGAATCCCACCTTGAATACACAAAGTCCAAAATATTTATTTTTCAAATGGTAGGCGTAGCAGTGTGCTAGTACTAAATTTTCACATCTTTAGTATATTCCACAACCATCTTTATTTCTATGCAGAGTGGACTTTTATTCTGATTTATCAAATATGATTTTTTTTGTTTACAAGAAGGGTTTCGTATAAATTGTAAGAAGAGATTTCTGTTAAATGCTTGCCATCTGCTAACAAGTTGGCTTTTAATTTAGGATGAAACTCTAACTTTAGGTTACATATTCCCTTTTAGCTATCTCGAGTTTAGATTAAAGTTTATATGGTTTAGCTCTAAGCACTGAATGTTCTTCCGTTAAGAGGGCTATGCTGAAAATGGCAGTAGAGGGATTTGTATATTTTAAAGCTTTAATTTATTTTATTGTTTAGCTGTGGAAGGAGCAAAATGCAATTATTATATACTGCATGCTGCACTGATTTCAGCTATATATCCAAAACTGAACTCTCTCTTGAATAAATTCAGCTTTCCTCCAGTTATCAATATTATTTGTCTCTAAAACGGAGAACTTTCTTAATTCAAACTCAGCAGTACTCTGAAAATATTGATCTGCAATCAACTGCTGACAAAGTTATTTTTTTAAGCTGTATATTTACTGAACTGCAAGCACAGCATTACCAAAAGCATATATGAGAATGCTTTCTACACACACACACACAAAATCATTGCAAACAATTCATCTAAATGACATTCTCTGTTTACCCTACCTTTGATTTAAATAGGAAGCAGCATATTGAGTATATTGGTTACTTTTTTTATAGAGACTATAAAGCCATGCGGAACTTTCCTCCACTAAACTCATTTTAATTTCCCTATAGGTATGTGTATCAGAATGTGTTCTGCTTTTGCCCCTTCTTGCCACAGAAACTGACTCAGACTCCATTGGTAGTGTGTTCAATATGCCATTTATTTGAGTTCCCTCCACCAACAGCTTCACAGTCTTGTGCAACAGTACCATTCACGATGCCCCTGGTACTTTTCAGCCCTCTCCTCAGGACTTGAGAGGAGCAGAGTTCTCTCTTCCCTGAGGCATCTGTAAGACTGGGCTCAGCTAGCCGTGGTCCTCTCTCCCTTGATTCTTCCTTCCTGTGCTTCTTTATCTGTCTTGAAGTGATGGGCTACTTGGCTTGTTAATTCATCCAGGCCACCAGCCTAATTAATAATTATCTTTAATTACCCCAATCAGCTTTCTCCAGTGAAACTAATGGGTGTCAGAGTGATCAGAGTGCAAACTCACCTGTTAACTCGCTGCACTCTGTCACAGTATGGTAAACAAATAAATGAATCTGAAATTTCTCTGAAGAATTATTCACACTGCCTGGGAGGAATCCTTCAACGAAAAACACTTTACTGGAGAATCCTAATTTGCAGAACAACTTCTTAAAGCCTTCTGATAATTGGGATTTGAGGGACCAGCCAAGTCCTTTGTCATCAAAAAGTTCTGCTCCAGTTCATTTTAAATATTACATTATCATGGGCCACATTCTGTGACAGTGTATGTAGGCACAACTCCAGCTGAAGTTAATAGATGCTGTGCCTGCTGATATTAGAGTTGAATTAAAATTTGATGTTGAGTAGAGCTGGACAAATCCCTCATGGAAAACTCCTATTGAGTTCAATAGGGATTAAACCAACAGGGTTCTAATTTAATAGAGAAAACAATATCATCTCTTTGACTGAATACACATATAAAAGGGTATTTCTGCTTGAATAGAGACATCAGTATTGGTACAGAGAATGCCTGGCCTTGCAAAGTTTCAGTCATCCAAGGAAGGAGCAAAGCCAATATCATGCAACTTAGTTGCCAATCACACACAATGAATAGCCAAAGACATTTAAATGGGTAGATTTTCAGAGACACTAATGGCAATTAAGTATCTAACTCCTATGAGAGTTAAGCATCCTCTGTTAGGATTTCTGGCAGGACCCATTAGTGTTGCCTTTGAAAATCTCCTCTGAAGACAACAGTTTGCAAACAACCCATTTCTTGCCATAAAATCTTTGAAAAATTATGGATAATATCTCAGTTCATTTTTCCTCCGTGCACCCCTTGGGGCATAAGTCATCTCAAATGGCTTGTCTTCACTGCCAAGTTGACTCAGGTTATAACTCAAGTGTTGCACCTAACTCATGTCCAGTCTAAACACAAAACTCCTTTATTCAAGTACAATGGTGACTAGCATGGGTGGCAGGGGGGAGAGGGTAGAAGCTAAAAGTCAAGTAAGCATAACTTGTCAGCTAAGGCCACTCTAATAATGTGGACACCGGGTAGAGCCTTTTCAGTCCTGCTCATCCTCCAGTGCCTTCCAACAATTCCATTGGTCCAGCTCACTTCAGCAGTATGAACCAAGAGATGTACCCCAAAAGTCTTAGGACCACACATGACCAAGAACAATGCCAATGTGGACATAGCAACACTAATGTTATTTTGCCACATGAGTAAGCTAACTCAGGAGTAGATCATTACAGCTAACTCTGCAGTGAAGACACACTCAAAGGGAAGAGCACAATCGTGGCCCCACCATTCTATACACTGACAAGCATTTCTGGCAGGACAAGAAGAGGGACAATGCTAGTCACCCTAAAGAGGCACATTGAGGGAGCTCAAGCTAAAATTATGCCTCTCTGCACCGCCATCACCCAACTGAAGCTGTGATTTACAGATGTGACTCAGCTCATATTGTTTATTCAGTGACTTGAATATTTATCTTATCTCCTTCAGTATAATTAAGTGTTGCTGACAGATAGTTAACAAAGAGGTTTTTTTGGATAGTGCCAATTCAAAATGGTCTCAAGTTATCTTAATATAGTTTAAACTTTAGCTAAGATTATTAATTTACAGTAGTTCAAGATTTCATCAGGGCGGCATGAAACTGAAAAGTACTGAAGTCCATTCTACCAGACATGGGCAGTAGGCTGACCTAATTTTGAACTGAATCTAATTTTAAAAGTGGCAAAGGACTAACTACTATAATGTGGGAAACTGACTGTAAAACAATGAATAATAAAATATCCTGTTATGAAACATTTATACTCGTATGCTAAGAAATTAATAAATCTTGAACATAATGAATACATCCTTGGTCTACAAGTCACCATACATTGGTCTTTAAATGGCCTTGATTAGTCATTTTACTGCTCTTTATTATATTAAAATGTCAAGATCAATACCACCAATCACAGAAAGTGAACATAAAGTGATTTAATCAAATGAACATATAATGTATTTTTTCTGACCTTGAAGATTTTTTTTTAAACTGCATGTTTTTACCCTACAGCAACTCAAAGACTGACACAAACTATTGGATTCAGTACAAAGAAGACTGATGATCTGATCTTACAGGAGAACTAGTAATCAAATTCTGACCTATTTTCTCCTGCCATAATCTTAAACTTCCAGACCATAAGCAGCAGTCAATATCCACCAGAACTGTTTCAATTTCCTTTCTGATACACATTCTGAACCCTTGTGCCCATTGTTGACAATGAGGGTCAACACCAGCCTCATTTTTTTGGAAAGACATGTTAAATCATGAAAACTAATTTTTTTTTTGCTCTGCCAAAATGTTTTCAGATAGAGGCCTTCACATCTCTTAAAAATGTATCACCATAAAAGATTGACAGACTTGCTCATGAGCTGGTTAATGATGACAGAGCAGTGATGAGACCTGTATTCAACAGTTGATAAAATCTTTATCCTTTTGTTTAAGAACGATTTATTGATATAACCCCCTCCTCATTTTGTGATTTACAACAGTGGCCTATTTTCTTTGGAAGACCCCCGGTAGGAGATAAATTTCTTCGAAGGCTTACTGTTTCTTCTAATGGTCCTTTCCAGCTAGCCATCTACACTGAGTGGATTCTGCCTAGTGGGCGTTCCCCATGCGTAAACACATTTGTAATAGATACATAGACAATATTCCTAACTTCAGATGCAAAATTCATAATCATATTCAGTAAATCATAACCTTTTCAGTGATATCTCACATGGCCTATCTTGCATAAAATGCATTATGATTATGCCATAATCTTATCGTAACTTCTCTATGAAGAATATGGAGTACAGTGTCACACTTGGTTCTCTATGTACTTCAACAGCATGGGTCTTGTAAGACTATTGCTGCCAAGTGTTCACCTGACACCTAGCTGTCAGATGGAATCCTCTTGAGATTCATAGCATGGAGGGAGAGGTAGTCTGCAGTAACTTGTGCAACTTGGTTTTGACGTTTTTGGGAAAGAGGATAGGATCAGCCTGCACTATTAGAACCCCACAGGGAGCTATAGAGGCAGCGCTCCTCTCCATGGACTCCCCCTCCTCCCAGTCAGGATGCATAGGTGAAAGTGCCAATCTGCAAACAGAGGAACAAGTGCACATTTAATTTTCATGAATTAAAAAATCTGTTTTCTTAAAATAAATAATGAAAACATGATTTTTATAAAAAGAAAAGGAGTTCTTGTGGCACCTTAGAGACTAACCAATTTATTTGAGCATGAGCTTTCGTGAGAAGTGAGCTGTAGCTCACGAAAGCTCATGCTCAAATAAATTGGTTAGTCTCTAAGGTGCCACAAGAACTCCTTTTCTTTTTGCGAATACAGACTAACACGGCTGTTCCTCTGAAACCCATGATTTTTATAAGTTTTTCATAACTAAAAACTGATTTTTGTTAGTTTTAAACTGAAAAATGTCAGACTTTCATAACCAAAAAGGAAAAAAGAAAAACAAATATTGAAAAAAAATGTCCAATATTTTTTTAAATGAAAACAAAATGTTTTTGTCATAATTTGTTTTGGAAACCAATACCTCACGAGCTCTAATCAGAGCCTTTGAACAGAGGATCGTAGAGGTGCCAGACATGGATCTGGCCACAAAGTTCATGTGAAAGAAAATTTAAAAATTAAATTTGAACTTTGTACCCAATCAATGTTTATGGTAGCTTAACTTTTCTAGGAATGGTACCTTAGGAGGAAATAATATATGCATCCCATAAAGGACAAGACTGAAAAATTTCTAAACTTCCCTACTCAGGTTTACAGCAGAACCTCAGAATTACAGACACCTTGGGAATGGACGTTGTTTGTAACTCTGAAATGTTCATAACACTGAACAAGACATTATGGGATGTTCCTCAGGGAAGACTGTTCAGAGCGGGGGCTCACAGCTGTGCCTGCGAACTTCAGCGTCTTTACCTCCTACCTGTAAGTAGCTGCCCCGTGAGTGGGGACAGACAGCTGGTTCTAGGGTGATGAGTGAGGCACCATGGTGTCAGTACATGCACGGTGAAGGCTGTGGCCTTTTAAAATTGAGTGTTCCTCTCGAGCGCAGTGTGCAGGAAGGAACTTGGGTTCCAGCTCCAGTAGCAAACACTCCAGATCTGGTTCCGGCAGGAGCTCGGGAAGTTTCTTTCCCAGAGGGGGAAGAAGGGAGAACTGCAGCTGAGGCTTACAGGAAAGCCACAGACCCTTCTATCTTTCCTTAAACTGTAGTTTCTTTAGTCCCTCCTCCTATTTAAAAGAGTTATGCACATCCAGTCAGGGAACAAAAGCTGTACCATGTGATTTATGTCACCAGTCGCAACTAATCAATACAGTTCAGATTTCACATATCAAGACTGAGATACTTGCAGTGACCTTTTTTGTAATCTATCTGTAGTCATCAATTTAAAAAAGTCAAGTAAATTGAAAAAATTTACACATTCAAAGACATCATGATCTACTTGTGGATGATATGGTCCCAATCCAGCAAAACACTTATGGCACATGCTTAACTTTCAATCTGAGTAGTATCATTGACCTCAGTGTGCTTAAATTAAGCACACATAAATGCTTTACTAAATTTGGAACAGCCAAACAGACAAAGTATGTTAAATTATTTGCTATGAATTTGCTACTTATTAGTTGCCTCTGTGAGTCTACCCTTTATGTGGCATTATACAGAAAGACACCTCTCCTGACCATGACTGCTTTTTGGCTGTGAGCCCCAAAGCAATGTCACATAATGCAATGCCTGTCAGAGAACAAGAGTCAAGAATGGTTACCACTCTAGAGATAATGTATTACCATTGTATAGTAAACAGGCAACTGTCATATTCTATCTCCAAGATTGAGGTTGCATTCTTTTCAGATGCAGAAGTACGTTTAGTAATAAAATATAACACAACCATGAACATCCTGGCAGTAATCAGACTGTGGCCAACTCCACTTTTTTACATTTTGTGTTAGTAAAGCCCTATTTAAGAAAAGGGAGACACAAAATGGTCAACTCACTGGCAGAACACAAACTGTACCTAGCAGCATTAATCCTTAGGAAAAGCTAAGTGTCTGAGCATATCTACACATGGGAGCTCTCTACTAGATATTAACAGCTTGGCTGTACAACAGAAAGTCAGCAAACAGAGTCCTTTTGCTGTCAGTTTTATGCCTTAGGAGAAAATAGCTAGACTCATACTGCTATGATAATCTTAGCTCAGGCTGATTTCCTTTTTTTGTGTTCCTGTCAATATATTACTTATTCTGTAATATGATTTTCTTGTTTTGAGTGATTCTGTGCTATCCCAAGGACAAGATTCGCCTCCATCCCCTATACAAATGAATGAGGCAGGTCCTCTTTAACCAATTCGGGAGGGAGAAATACCAAATCTGCTTTACAATTTTACATTAAAAATTATAAAAAATACAATAACAATCATAAACCACTAAAATAATAAAATCAAGCAGCTGTGAAGTTGTTTGGCTGTTTTAATTTATGCCATATTGCTGAAAGGATGCATTGACAGAGCATTTTGAACTGCACTAACAATGAATCACTTCTAAAAATCACTTAACCTATTCACATTTTCTCTTGGCTAGAGTTCATAGCTACTTTCTCTAATATTTGAACTAGATCAGAAAAAATGTTCTCTCAGAAAAAAAAATCTTTACAATTTGCTGTGACAAATATTGTTTCTCCAAAACTCACTTCACCCTGAGCTCCACAATCAAGTCAGAAACTAAGAAACCCAGAAGCAGAATCAGGTCAATTTGAAACACGGATTTAAAAGGACTGAAAGGCTGTGTCCCTACAGTGATAAATTCACTATAGATCTGTCGACAACTAAACCCTGTCATTAGAGGGGTTGAAAGTGTTTAAACATACTTTAAGTTAGATAATGATGTTTTTTCAAATACTGAAAGGAAACAAAAGGAGGTCATTAAAAATGAAGATGGTATTGCATTGCTGTGGAACAACTGACTGTGGTATGATCAACAACATAAAAGGAAAACAAAACAAATGACAGAAAAGCCAAATTAGAACTGAAACATCAACCAACTTCAATTAGTTCCAAAGAATGGCAGCAGAGTTAAAAGCATTTAGTGAATAATAAGATGACAAACAATATACACAAACTTGAAGCCTAACATGGTTATCCAGATGAAATTTATCATTACCCAGATAAGAAGATACTGCAATATTGTCACAGGACAGACTAATTAGAAGAAGAGGCAAATAGCCTCACAATAGCCAGCGGCCCATCAGGGTAATCTGATAGCGGGCTGTGAGATATTTTGTTGACATTGACTGTCTGCAGGGACAACCCCCCGCATCTTCCAGTGGCCGCAGTTCGTCATTCCAGGCCAATGGGAGCTGCGGAAAGCTGCAGGCCTCAGGGACGTGCTGGACGCCACTCCATGCAGCTCCCATTGGCTGGGAATGGCAAACAATGGCGACTGTGAGCTGCAGGGGGCTGTGCCTGCGGAAGGTCAACATCAGCAAAATGTCTCGCAGCCCTCAATCAGATTACCTTGCTGCAGGTTGCCCACTACTGGTTGTATCTTTTCACAAAATGCAGCCTAATTCATGGAATAGTGTTTTGGCTCAGACATGGAAATATTACAAAAATATGAATGCATTTTTATTAGAAGTGGGCCTGAAGTATAAAGTTTGAGATTTAGGTAAGGGGGTTCAGAGTCTATATTTTGATAGTGGCCCACTTCTATTTTTGCTTTCATTTGTGGGAAGTACTAGAAAGTTTTACTTGGTTTTGTAGGTAGATTTTGGTTTGGGAGTCTTGTTACAAACTTGAAATTCAAGCCATAGTTACAGAAAGGATTTGTTAAGATTGTGAACCTTTCAAGCAACCCTGGACAGTTTCAGGTTAATTGTAGGCCAGCATGGTTTTACATAACGATTATTTACAATAAACAGGTTCATCTTCTTTCACTATGAAACCAATTCAGACCTGACACAGTGCACTGATTTTCACTTTGTGAATGTGGGTCAAACCATACACAAGTCTATTCATTTGTACCCAATTCAGAGATTTTAGTCATTCTAGTGTTAATGAACTTGACCATCTCTAGTGGTGGCAATACGTAGATCACACCCATTTATTTCTACCTCAGAGCTATCCGTGGAGCCTGGAAATCATCTGTACTTAGACCAAGAATATGACATGAAACTGAATTTGAGAAAAATGAAAATGGTGTGGAAAGTGATGTATATTAAAGAAGTTTCAATATGTGCCACACTTGCCACATCTAATCTCCAGTTGTCAAGTCTGTCCTTCTGGATTCTGTTTCTAGAAATCCTAATAGTGACAGGTGCTAAAGATGCTGTCAAACGCAGATCAGGCCACAATGATCCACACTTTTGTGATGCCAAGCTTCATTACTGAAATCTGTTGTATCTGTTGTGATAGACCCACGCCAGTTGGGCAAAGCAGAGTAGTCGAAGGCAGACATACTGGCCTCTGGATAAGCAGTTTCTGTTCCCTGACTGCTGCTCTAGGCTAATGAGAACACCTGACTCCAATTAACCTGCAAAGAGCCAGGTGAGGCCGTTAAGCTAATGTGAACACCTGACTCTAATTAAGGCCCCTCTGAAGGGGCTCACTTCAATCAGGCTGAGGGAAGTCAGGGAGCCGGAGGAGTGGAAGTGTGGCTGAAGGGCTGGGTAATGAAGACAACCTCAAGCCATTGGAAAGGGAGCCCTAAGGTAAGGATGAAGAAAGTGTTAAGAGAGAGAAGCAGTAGAGCTGTGGGGAAGTGGCCCAGGGAAATGTAGCAACTCTGGCAATGAAACGTCAGCTGCCAACATCTGCTGCCATTAGGGTTCCTGGGCCGGAACCCAGAGTAGAGGGCGGGCCTGGGTTCCCCCCAAACTGCCATTACACAAACACTTCCTGGGAGGGGAAGACAGGTCCCTGTCAGGACAGGAGGCTGAACTGTTTGGGAATAAGCCCACAACAGAGACTGTGGGAGTTCTCTCACCAACCTCCTTCCTGGCTTACGATGAAAAGGGCTCAGTAGACTGTAATCCTGGTCCTAGAGAGAGAAGGGCTACATGGAGGGTTGCAGTGAGCCTCTGAGGCTAGCATAAACTGCCTGGAAGCGTGGGATCCACAGGGACAAGGTTGGAGCTCTGCCACACTGTGAATAAAGCCATTGACCCTGAAAAGCACCATTTCACTTAAAATGCAGCAATCTCACTTCTTAGCACATGGGCCTCTAACAGCATGTCACCTCAGTGTTTCTCTCTCTGGGTTAGGTCTCTGTGGAACATAGAATTAAATTAAAGGTTTGTTTCTAATGCTCAGAGCCCTACATGGGACTAGATCAGTTCTCTGAGAAACAATCTCCCTCACTGTGACCACAGCTGTTCACAACTGCTACATTCCACTAGGACAACAGAACAGCTACAGGATAAGACTTACTAATAGAGCTGGGCAAAAGCTTTCAGACAAAGAGTTTATGCACCAAAAATGCAATTTTGTTTGAACAAAAACTATGTGAATTTGATGTAATCACTTCAGCTGGGAAAACAGTTTTCAGGGCCAGCAAACATATGTGTTCCTCCCTTTCTAACGTTTAGACTAGTGGTCAGGGCACTTACCTGAGCTGTCAGAGACTAAGGCCTGGTGTACAATACAGAATTAGGTTGACATAAAGTAATTTCTGTCAACCTAACTCTGTAAGCGTCTACACTGAATTGTAGCTCCCACCGATGTAATTCACCCACTACACCAACTAAATAAGTCCACCTCCAGGAGAAACCTAGTGCTTAACTAGGTGTATTTAGGTTGACACAGTGTCAGTGTAGACTCTGCGTTGCTTACATTGATGTTTGCCTCTTTTCAGAAACCACCCCACAATGCCCCACACTGGCAATTAAATGGGTGCAAATGCTCCTGGTGAGGATGCACACTGCCAACACAGGAAGTGTAGTACCGATGTGTAAAACTGATTCATTTACTGTAGGTCAACGTAACTTAGGCTGACTTAATTTTGTAGTCTAGATTTGCCCTAAGGCTTGAATCCCCAACTCTTGACCTAAGAGCTTCCTCCTTGCCAGATAAGTGCCCTAACTATCAGTATTATTCTGGGGTAGGTTACCCTCAATCTCTCCTGTGGGAGCTGCTCCACCTTGTGTTAAATACATAAATATTATTTTGCCCAGAGAGTAAGAGAGAATAATTCTATAACCTGTGGATTAAGGAACTCAGCTGGGAGGTAGGAGATATGGATTCAAATCCCTCCTCTGAGACAGGAAGGGAAAAGATATAAATCCATATCTTCTCATGCCCATCCCCAGATGAGTGCCTTAATCACCAGGCTATAGTGTCATGGCCCAATGAACATGTCTGTATTTTTACAAAGTGTAACAGCTTCAACAAAAGAAAATGAGGACAGAATTACCTCTAGCCTGGTAGCCAGGGCACTCACCTAGGAGGGGGGAGATTTGCATTCATGTCCCTGTTTCAGAGTCAGAATTCAATCATGGGTCTCCCCCATTCCAAACAAGTTCCCTAATCCCTGTGCTAAAGGTTACAAAGAGGGGAATGAATGAATGCACATAGATGTACATGTGATGGCATGAAATGGGCTTTTCCAAATTGCTGACAAATGTAAAACATTTTCAGAACCAAATCAGATTTTTTCCAACGTTTTGATTTGCTGGCTGAACATAAACAACAACCAAAAAATCAATTATTCCTTCAGCTTTACACTTGCAGAGAACATGGGTGCACTGCATGAGAAAGGATCAGAGTGAAGGTGGGTAAAAGTAGATAATGTGGTTTGAGAATGAAAATGCTGCACCTATGAGGGGGAGAAAGCAGAGATGTGGAAGAAAAGCAATGACATAGTCAATTTTTACTTGTCAAAATGGAACATAAACCTTGCTGTTCAATATTTTATTGCTTACCCTTATAAAAATACCAGAGTGTTCTGCTGTAATTGCTCCATCCCACTGAAGCACCAGTACTGCAAGCATTAGTGTTTAAGAACATTACTTCAGAATTTTGTATTGATTTTTAAGTGAACATAATGAAAGTTGGTTCAAAATTCAGCAAAACTCCCCTCCCTTATCCCTGTGAGACTCGGGGGATTAGTCTCTAGAAATAGGCCTGGACAGTATCACTACAGCAAAGCTATAGTGTTGGGAACTGAAGAGTCCATAACGCCTTTTTATTTAGAAAGGTTGCTCCCTGAATTATGAGTCTAAAGTGAAATCAGTTGCAATTTATACCTACTGACTCTGCTTCAGGAATGGAGATCAATTTCCAGAGTACAGAAATAGTGGCTGAAAGGCTGACTCTCTGTTCTGTGGTGCACTATAAAATGAAAGAGCTATTATACTATCTCTAACTGCAAAAAAAGACAGGCAATAAGATAAATTTGAAGGGGATATGCCTGCTTATAGGCAGTGAGTTTGGGAAAAGGGAGAGATTAGGAAAGGGAGAATTATTTAGGGAAGGATTTTCTACAGCTGAGTTATTAAAAACTTTGGCCATTAATTCAAAATATTAAATAAGGTGAATTTTGTCCAGAAACATTTTGCATAACAAAATATTTTAACTTTTTCAGTTCAATGCAAAACAAAATTAAAGCTCTCTTCTTAATGGAACATTATCTCATTATATTAAATAGATTGGCTGAGGTCTATATCACAATTAGGTTGGAAAGCAATAAAATATGTGCCAAATTCAATATCTTGGCTCACTGAAGAGCTTTTGTGAATTTTTAACTCCAATAATAAAACATACGTAAAATATTTTTAAGAACGTAAGAATGGTCATAATGGGTCAGACCAAAGGTTCATCTAGCCCAGTATCCTGGCTAACAGCCATTGATGGACTTATTATCTAGTTCTTTTTTGAACCTTGTTATAGTGTTGTCCATCACAACATCCTCTGGCAAACAGTTCCACAGACTGACTGCACCGTGTGAAAAAAAAACCTTCCTTTTGTTTGTTTAGAACCTGCTGCCTATTCATTCCATTCGGTGACCCCTAGTTCTTGTGTTATGAGAAGGAGTACGTAACATTTCCTTATTTACTTTCTCCACAACAGCCATGATTTTATAGACGTCAATATTATCCCCCTTTAGTTGTCTCTTTTCCACGCTAAAAAATCCCAGTTTTATTAATCTCTCCTCATACAAAGAAAAGGAGTACTTGTGGCACCTTAGAGGCTAACAAATTTATTAGAGCATAAGCTTTCGTGAGCAACAGCTCACTTCATCGGATGTGTGCAGTGGGAAATACAGTGGGGAGATTTATATACATGGAGAACATGAAACAATGGGTGTTACCATGAAGACTGTAACAAGAGTGATCAGGAAAGGTGAGCTATTACTAGCAGGAGAGCGGGGGCAGGGAGGGGAAGCTTTTGTAGTGATAATCAAAGTGGGCCATTTCCAGCACTTGGCAAGAACGTGTTAGGAACAGTGGGGGGAGGGAATAAACATGGGGAAATAGTTTTACTTTGTATAATGACACATCGACTCCCAGCCTTTATTCAAGCCTAATTGTATCCAGTTTGCAAATTAATTCCAATTCAGCAGTCTCTGATTGGAGTCTGTTTTCGAAGTTTTTTTTGTTGAAGAATTGCCACTTTTAGGTCTGTAATCGAGTGACCAGAGAGATTGAAGTGTTCTCCAACTGGTTTTTGAATGTTATAATTCTTGACGTCTGATTTGTGTCCATTTATCTTTTACATAGACACTGTCCGGTTTGGCCAATGTACATGGCAGAGGGGCATTGCTGGCACATGATGGCATATATCACATTGGTAGATGCGCAGGTGAATGAGCCTCTGATAGTGTGGATGATGTGATTAGGCCCTATGATGGTGTCCCCTAAATAGATATGTGGGCACAGTTGGCAACGGGCTTTGTTGCAAGGATAGGTTCCTGGGTTAGTGTTTTTGTTGTGTGGTGTGTGGTTGCTGGTGAGTATTTGCTTCAGGTTGGGGGATTGTCTGTAAGCAAGGACTGGCCTGTCCCCCAAGATCTGTGAGTATGATGGGTCGTCCTTCAGGATAGGTTGTAGATCCTTGATGATGCGTTGGAGAGGTTACCTACTACAGGACAGTTCCAACGAAGAAAATAACAGAACACCACTAGCCATCACCTTCAGCCCCCAACTAAAACCTCTCCAATGCATCATCAAGGATCGACAACCTATCCTGAAGGATGACCCATCACTCTCACAGATCTTGCTCTGATAAATTTGTCAGTCTCTAAGGTGCCACAAGTACCCCCTTTCTTTTTACGGATACAGACTAACATAGCTGCTACTCTGAAACATCTCCTCATACAGAAGCCCTAATAATTTTTGTTGACTTTTTCTGGACCTTTTCCAATTCTAATATCTTTTTTGAGATGGGACGACCACATCTGCACACAGTATTCAAGAGGTGGATATAACATGGATTTATATAGAGGCAGTATGATATTTTCTGTCTTATTATCTATCCCTTTCTTAATGATTCCCAACATTAAGAACATAAGAACATAAGAATGGCCATACTGGGTCAGACCAAAGGTCTGTCCAGCCCAGTATCCTGTCTACTGACAGTGGCCAATGCCAGATGTTCCAGAGGGAGTGAACCTAACAGGTAATGATCAAGTGATCTCTCCTGCCATCCATCTCCACCCTCTGACAAACAGAGACTAGGGACACCATTCCTTACCCATCCTGGCTAATAGCCATTAATGGACTTAACCTCCATGAATTTATCCAGTTCTCTTTTAAACCCTGTTATAGTCCTAGCCTTCACAACCTCCTCAGGCAAGGAGTTCCACAGGTTGATTGTGCGCTGAGTGAAGAAGAACTTCCTTTTATTTGTTTTAAACCTGCTACCCATTAATTTCATTTGGTGGCCTCCTGTTCTTATATTATGGGAACAAGTAAAAAACTTTTCCTTATTCACTTTCTCCACACCATTCATGATTTTATATATCTCTATAATATCCCCCCTTAGTCTCCTCTTTTCCAAGCTGAAAAGTCCTAGCCTCTTTAATCTCTCCTCATATGGGACCCGTTCCAAACCCCTAATCATTTTAGTTGCTCTTTTTTTAACCTTTTCTAATGCCAGTATATCTTTTTTGAAATGAGGGGACCACATCTGTACACAGTATTCAAGATATGGGCGTACCATGGATTTATATAAGGGCAATAAGATATTCTCCATCTTATTCTCTATCCCTTTTTTAATGATTCCTCACATCCCATTTGCTTTTTTGACTGCCGCTACACACTGTGTGGACGTCTTCACAATGATTCCAAGATCTTTCTCCTGATTAGTTGTAGCTAAATTAGCCCCCATCATATTGTATGTATAGTTGGGGTTATTTTTTCCAATGTGCATTACTTTACATTTATCCACATTAAATTTCATTTGCCATTTTGTTGCCCAATCACTTAGTTTTGTGAGATCTTTTAGAAGTTCTTCACATTCTGTTTGCTTTTTTGACTGACGCTGTACATTGAGTGAATGTCTTCAGAGAGCTATCCACAGTGACTCCAAGATCTCTTTCTGGAGTGATAACGGCTAATTTAGACACCATCATTTTATATGTATAGTCGGGATTATGCTTTCCAATGTGCATTGCTTTTCATTTATCAACCTTGAATTTCATCTGCCCAGTCACCCAGTTTTGTGAGAACCTTTTGTAGCTCTTCACAGTCTGCCTGGGATTTAACTATCCTGATTAGTTTTGTATCATCTGCAAATTTTGCCATCTCACTGTTTACCCCTTTTTGCAGATCATTTATTAATATGTTGAATAGGACTGATCCCAGTACAGGCCCTTGGGGGAACCACTATTTACCTCTCTCTTTTATGATAACTGACCATTTATTCCTACCTTTTGTTTCCTATCATTTAACCAGTCACCAATCCATGAGAGGACCTTTCTTCTTATCCCTTGACAGCTTACTTTGCTTAAGAGCCTTTGGTGAGGAACATTGTCAAAGGCTTTCTGAAAATCTAAGTACACTATATCAGCTGGATTCCCCTTGTCCACATACTTATTGACCCCCTCAAAGAATTTTAGTAGATTGGTGAGACATGATTTCCCTTTACAAAAATCATGTTGACTCTTCCTTTATCTATGTGTCTGACAATTTTGTTCTTTAGTATAGTTTCAATCAGTTTGCCCGGTATTAAAATCAGGCTTACCAGCCTGTAATTGCTGGGATCACCTATGGAGACCTTTTTAAAAATTGAGTTCACATTAGCTATCTTCCAATCATTTGGTACAAAAGCTGATTTAATGATAGGTTAGAGACTGCAGTTAGTAGTTCTGCAATTTCACATTTAAGTTCCTTCAGAACTCTTGGGTAAATACCATCTTGTCCTGGTGACTTATTACTGTTTAGTTTATCAGTTTGTTCCAAACCCTCCTCTAATGACACCTCACCAAATTTGGGACAATTCCTCAGATTTGTCACCTAAAAAGAATGGCTCAGGTTTGGGATTCTCACTCACAACCCATCATGAAGACTGATGCAAAAAATTCATTTAGTTTCTTCATAATGACCTTATTGTTCTTGAGTGCTCCTTTAGCAGGCTTCCTGCTTCTGATGTACTTAAAAATGTTTTTGCTATTACTTTTTGAGTCTTTGGCTATCTGTTCTTCAAATTCTTTTTTGGCCTTCCTCATTATATTTTTACACTTTATTTGCCAGAGTTTATGCTCCTTTCTATTTTCCTCACTAGGATTTGACTTCCACTTTTTAAAGGATGCCTTTTTGTCTCACTGCTTCTTTTACTTTGTTGTTTAGCAACAGTGGCATTTTTTTTTTTTGGTTTCCTTACTATGTGTTTTAATTTGGGGTATACATTTAAGTTGAACCTCTATTATAGCGTCTTTAAAAAGTTTCCATGAATTTTGCAGGGATTACACTTTTGTCACTGTACCTTTTAATTTCTGTTTAACTAACTTCCTAATTTTTCAAAAAGAAAAGGAATACTTGTGGCACCTTAGAGACTAACAAATTTATTTGAGCATAAACTTTCGTGAGCTATAGCTCACTTCATCGGATGCATTCAGTGGAAAATACAGTGGGGAGATTTACATACATAGAGAACATGAAACAATGGGTGTTACCATACACACTGTAACCAGAGTGATCACTTAAGGTGAGCTATTACCAGCAGGAGAGCTGGGGGGAAAATACCTTTTGTCGTGATAATCAAGGTGGGCCATTTCCAGCACTTGACAAGAATGCCTGAGGAATAGTGGGGGATGGGGGGTGGGGATAAACATGGAGAAATAATTGTACTTTGTGTAATGACCCATCCACTCCCAGTCTATATTCAAGCCTAAGTTAATTGTATTCAGTTTGCAAATTAATTCCAATTCAGCAGTCTCTTGTTGGAGTCTGTTTTTGAAGTTTTTTTGTTGAAGTATTGCCACTTTTAGGTCAGTAATCAAGTGACCAGAGAGATTGAAGTGTTCTCCAACTGGTTTTTGAATGTTATAATTCTTGAAGTCTGATTTGTGTCCATTTATTCTTTTACGTAGACACTGTCCGGTTTGGCCAATGTACATGGCAGAGGGGGCATTGCTGGCACATGATGGCATATATCATATTGGTAAATGTGCAGGTGAACGAGCCTCTGATATTGTGGCTGATGTGATTAGGCCCTATGATGGTGTCCCCTGAATAGATATGTGGATATTTTCCTATGTAGGTAGGAATAGCGGTCAGTAGGTTTCCGGTATAGGGTGGTGTTTATGTGACCATCGCTTATTAGCACCGTAGTGTCCAGGAAGTGGATCTCTTGTGTGGACTGGTCCAGGCTGAGGTTGATGGTGGGATGGAAATTGTTGAAACCATGGTGGAATTCGTCAAGGGCTTCTTTGCCGTGGGTCCAGATGATGAAGATGTCATCAATGTAGCGCAAGTAGACTAGGGGCATTAGGGGACGAGAGCTGAGGAAGCATTCTTCTAAGTCAGCCATAAAAATGTTGGCATACTGTGGGGCCATGCGGGTACCCATAGCAGTGCCACTGATTTGAAGGTATACATTGTCCCCAAATGTGAAATAGTTATGGGTGAGGACAAAGTCACGAAGTTCAGCCACCAGGTTAGCCGTGACATTATTGGGGATATTGTTCCTGATGGTTTGTAGTCCATCTTTGTGTGGAATGTTGGTGTAGAGGGCTTCTACATCCATAGTGGCCAGGATGGTGTTTTCAGGAATATCACCGATGGATTGTAGTTTCCTCAGGAAGTCAGTGGTGTCTCGAAGATAGCTGGGAGTGCTGGCAGCGTAGGGCCTGAGGAGGGAGTCTACATAGCCAGACAATCCTGCTGTCAGGGCGCCAATGCCTGAGATGATGGGGCGTCCAGGATTTCCAGGTTTATGGATCTTGGGTAGCAGATGGAATACCCCAAGTCAGGGTTCCAGGGGTGTGTCTGTGTGGATTTGTTCTTGTGCTTTTTCAGGGAGTTTCTTGAGCAAATGCTGTAGTTTCTTTACCTACATGCCTCCAGCTTTCATCCAGACCACACCACACGATCCACTGTGTACAGCCAAGCTCTACAATACAACCACATTTGCTCCAAACCCTCAGACAGAGACAAACACCGACAAGATCTCTATCAAGCATTCTTACAACTACAATACCCACCTGCTGAAGTGAAGAAATAGATTGACAGAGCCAGAAGAGTACCCAGAAGTCACCTACTACAGGACAGGCCCAACAAAGAAAATAACAGAACGCCAGTAGCCATCACTTTCAGCCCCCAGCTAAAACCTCTCCAATGCATCATCAAGGATCTACAACCTATCCTGAAGGACAACCCATCACTCTCACAGATCTTGGGAGACAGGCCAGTCCTTGCTTACAAACAGCCCCACAACCTGAAGCAAATACTCACCAGCAACCACTCACCACCTAACAGAACCACTAACCCAGGAACCTATCCTTGCAACAAAGCCTGTTGCCAACTGTGTCCACATATCTATTCAGGGGACACCATCATAGGGCCTAATCACATCAGCCACACCATCAGAGGCTCGTTCACCAGCACATCTAATTTTTGTGTAGTACCACATTCTGAAATTAAATGCTACAGTGTGCTGTTGAAAATAACCCAGCATAAAAATAATAAACTACTTCACTCCTATATTGCAAAAGCATATATAAACACATAATATCAAATCACCCTATCAGACTGAAAAATATAAGAAGGGGAAAAAACAAATACTTAGCATGACTAATATGTTAGCATCACCGTACATGCATAGAATATCTTCCTATTCAATAATATTGATTTATTGCACAGAGATGGTGAAACTGGACACTTCCAAATTTCTGTGAAAGGGACAAGTTGTCACAGATGCCCTCTTCTTTGAATTTGAATGAGTGTATCCAAAGTTCATTAGAAACTTTGGAATGAATCCATGACTGGACAATATTGTAGAATTTTCTGATACCTTACAAGCCACCCACACTAACAATTTCCCTTAGAATTAATTTGCTACTCTTGGGGGCGGGGGTGAAATGGCCATTTTGATAATGTCACTAGACCTTTTGGACATTGTGCTCGCATGATTAAGTCAAGCCATATTCAGTCCCTTCAATCCAGTTCATTATCTCACACTGAGAATTGGAAAGAGAAGTGCTAGTGACTGCAAATTCCAAAGACATGTTTTTTGATTGATAGAACTCCTCTCCATTTTGGTTTATTTATGGAAATCAATGGGCTAGTCACATGCTTAAAGCTAAGCTTGTGCTCAAGTGCTTTGCTGGCTCAAAGCCAGAGGGTTCAGCATCTTGAAGAAGGGACAGATAGGCTACGTAAATTACTTAAGGTCAAATTGTAATGCTCTGATCCTACTTCCACTTAAATCAATGATAAAAATCTCATGGGCTTCAATCAACCAGGATCAGGATGTAAGTGAGCAGCAAAACCAGGAAGAAAATTAAGAGGTCAATTTTACCTCCCACATCTCTCTCCAAATAGATATATATACCGTACATATATTATGCTCAAGGCGCTCACCACAAAATTTGGATGGATGCTCTAACTAAACCAGAGACGACTCATACTCAGATTTCAGATAATTATATGTAATGCAGCATGCACTAGGTCTGAAGTGTCTGGTAAGTCCCAAATGGCTCAGTCAGTAATTAGCATAGTTTTAACGTTTCAATTAACCATCTGGAATAAAAGGTTCAAATTTTCATTAATTAAATTCATGGATGATGGCTAGACAGGTCTTTCAAACACAAAACTGTCCTAGAGAAACAGAAAAAGAGACAAGGTGAATACAATGAGATCAACTGTGAGGAAGTTTAAAATGCTGAAGAAAAAACATCCAAAAAACACATGGAGGGAAATGACTGGAACTCAGAAAATTTGAGGAAAGCCTTGGATGTGCTAGAGAAGGGCAAATTATATGAGATTATAACGTACTCAGATACCATGCTGATGAGGATGGTATACAAAAAGTCCAAACGTGCTTTCATGTCCTACACATAGAAGGGACCCTCTTCATGCAGATCACACACTTCTCATGTAGAACTAGGAGTTAGCTGCTTCCATGAGGATGTTGCTCCTTGTTTCAGTACTGAAGAAGAAGTCTATCTAGGAGAGAGAGGTTCCATGAGTTTGGAACAGATGCGTCTGACAGGGTTGCCCCGAATCACATGATAACCCACTGCTGCATCCTCAGTCAGGTACAAAAGACAGAAGGATTTTATTTGGCTATCTCCCCCTTCAGGCAGGACACCACCTGCAGCAGTTTTATTCAGCTACAATAGGCACACCACTAGTAGCAAATCCAGCTAGTAGTCACACATCAGGTCACTTTCTCTCATAGTAAATAGGGCAGGCGACCAGCTTGGCTTAACGGTGAAATCCTAACAGATCTTAAACATAAAAAAGAAGCTTACAAGAAGTGGAAGATTGGACATATGACCAGGGAAGAGAATAAAAATATTGCTCGGGCATGTAGGAATGAAATCAGGAGGGCCAAATCGCACCTGGAGCTGCAGCTAGCAAGAGATGTCAAGAGAAACAAGAAGGGTTTCTTCAGGTATGTTGGCAACAAAAAGAAAGCCAAGGAAAGTGTGGGCCCCTTAAAGAATGAGGGAGGCAACCTAGTGACAGAGGATGTGGAAAAAGCTAATGTACTCAATGCTTTTTTTGCCTCTGTCTTCACTAACAAGGTCAGCTCCCAGACTGCTGCACTGGGCATCAAAGCATGGGGAGTAGATGGCCAGCCCTCTGTGGAGAAAGAGGTGGTTAGGGACTACTTAGAAAAGCTGGGCGTGCACAAGTCCATGGGGCCGGACGCGTTGCATCCGAGAGTGCTAAAGGAAGTGGCGGCTGTGATTGCAGAGCCATTGGCCATTATCTTTGAAAACTCGTGGCGAACGGGGGAAGTCCCAGATGACTGGAAAAAAGGCTAATGTAGTGCCAGTCTTTAAAAAAGGGAAGAAGGAGGATCCTGGGAACTACAGGCCAGTCAGCCTCACTTCAGTCCCCGGAAAAATCATGGAGCAGGTCCTCAAAGAATCAATCCTGAAGCACTTAGAGGAGAGGAAAGTGATCAGGAACAGTCAGCATAGATTCACCAAGGGAAGGTCATGCCTGACTAATCTAATCGCATTCTATGATGAGATTACTGGTTCTGTGGATGAAGGGAAAGCAGTGGATGAATTGTTTCTTGACTTTAGCAAAGCTTTTGACACGGTCTCCCACAGTATTCTTGTCAGCAAGTTAAAGAAGTATGGGCTGGATGAATGCACTACAAGGTGGGTAGAAAGTTGGCTAGATTGTCGGGCTCAACAGGTAGTGGTCAATGGCTCCATGTCTAGTTGGTAGCCGGTGTCAAGTGGAGTGCCCCAGGGGTCGGTCCTGGGGCCGGTTTTGTTCAATATCTTCATAAATGATCTGGAGGATGGTGTGGATTGCACCCTCAGCAAATTAGTGGATGATACTAAACTAGGAAGAGTGGTAGATACTCTGGAGGGCAGGGATGGGATACAGAGGGACCTAGACAAATTGGAGGATTGGGCCAAAAGAAATCTGATGAGGTTCAATAAGGATAAGTGCAGGGTCCTGCACTTAGGACGGAAGAACCCAATGCACCGTTACAGACTAGGGACCGAATGGCTAGGCAGCAGTTCTGCAGAAAAGGACCTAGCGGTGACAGTGGACGAGAAGCTGGATATGAGTCAGCAGTGTGCCCTTGTTGCCAAGAAGGCCAATGGCATTTTGGGATGTATAAGCAGGGGGCATAGCGAGCAGATCAAGGGACGTGATCGTCCCCCTCTATTCAGCATTGGTGAGGCCTTATCTGGAGTACTGTGTCCAGTTTTGGGCCCCACGCTACAAGAAGGATGTGGATAAATTGGAGAGAGTCCAGCGAAGGGCAACAAAAATGATTAGGGGTCTGGAACACATGACTTATGAGGAGAGGCTGAGGGAACTGGGATTGTTTAGTCTGCAGAAGAGAAGAATGAGGGGGGATTAGATAGCTGCTTTCAACTACCTGAAAGGGGGTTCCAGAGAGGATGGTTCTAGACTATTCTCAGTGGTAGAAGAGGACAGGACAAGGAGTAATGGTCTCAAGTTGCAGTGGGGGAGGTTTAGGTTGGATATTAGGAAAAACTTTTTCACTAGGAGGGTGGTGAAACACTGGAATGCTTTACCTAGGGAGGTGGTGGAATCTCCTTCCTTAGAAGTTTTTAAGGTCAGGCTTGACAAAGCCCTGTCTGGGATGATTTAATTGGGGATTGGTCCTGCTTTGAGCAGGGGGTTGGACTAGATGACCTCCTGAGGTCCCTTCCAACCCTGATATTCTATTATTCTATGCTTCTCTCTAATCACTTCTTGGCCTCAGCCAGGCTTCCCATGTGAACTGAGAACTGGAGGTCTGTGCTCCCTCCTAGCCACCTCCCAAGTAAGCTGAACTCTGCCTTTTTAACCCCACGCTCCAAGCTTGACACTGTAGCAGGAGGGGTCCAACTAAAACCGGAGTATCTTCTTACCCTTTCCTGGACAGTTTGAAGTTTGTACACCCCATCCCAATGGAGACCCCCATAGAAAGATACATGAATTGTACTCTGCACTCATCCACAAGTCTTCTGTTTTAATTGGGGCATGTGCCTTTTTAGGGTAGACTTGCACATAAAACCACACTCTAAACATTTTTACCAAAGGATCAAAGCTTTTTAGATACAGGTGACCACAAACAATTAACATAACTTTGACAGGGTGTATGGGACACCCCAATCATGGAAGAAAGGTATTAATAAGCTTCCTTAGAAGAACCCTGTCATAAAAATAAAGGGAAGGTTAAACCGCTTTAAAATCCCTCCTGGCCAGAGGAAAAATCCTCTCACCTGTAAAGGGTTAAGAAGCTAAAGGTAACCTCGCTGGAACCTGACCAAAATGACCAATGAGGAGACAAGATACTTTCAAAAGCTGGGAGGAGGGAGAGAAACAAAGGGTCTGTGTCTGTCGGTATGCTGCTTTTGCCGGGGATAGACCAGGAATGGAGTCTTAGAACTTTTAGTACGTAATCTAGCTAGGTATGTGTTAGATTATGATTTCTTTAAATGGCTGAGAAAAGAACTGTGCTGAATAGAATGACTATTTCTATTTGTGTGTCTTTTTTGTAACTTAAGGTTTTGCCTAGAGGGATTCTCTGTGTTTTGAATCTAATTACCCTGTAAGGTACTTACCATCCTGATTTTACAGGGGTGATTCCTTTACTTCTATTTACTTCTATTTCTATTAAAAGTCTTCTTGTGAGAAAACTGAATGCTTTTTCATTGTTCTCAGATCCAAGGGTTTGGGTCTGTGGTCACCTATGCAAATTGGTGAGGATTTTTACCAAACCTTTCCCAGGAAGTGGGGTGCAAGGGTTGGGAGGATTTTTTTGGGGGGGAAGACATGTCCAAACTACGTTTCCCAGTAAACCCAGTTAGAGTTTGGTGGTGGCAGTGGATATTCCAAGGACAAAGGATAAAATTAATTTGAACCTTGGGGAAGTTTTAACCTAAGCTGGTAAAAGTAAGCTTAGGAGGTTTTCATACAGGTCCCCACATCTGTACCCTAGAGTTCAGAGTGGGGGAGGAACCTTGACATGGTGGCAGAGTGGTGGGATTAACCTGAAATCATTTTGAGGTCAATTTGAGATTTTTTGAACTAGAAATACAGATTTTAAAAAGGATTTTTTTTTCCTTTGGAGCTGCTGGAAAGCAGCTTGTTTTTTCTCTGCTTTGGGGCCAGAGCAGAGACAAAAGGGGATTATCTTTGTGAATTGCAGGTTTTCTTTGCCTGGAGGCAGGGTACTTAACTTCCTGCAGGGAAATTCACAGTCTTGATAAACCAGATTTTTTTTTTCCTAAAAGTAAATAGGGGGAGTGTTCTACCCATTTGCCTGGAAACAAAAGTGGCAGGGCTTTTTTTTTTTTTTAGGATTTTGATTTTTTTTATAAGGAGCACAAGTTTGAAAAGGATTTTTTTCCCTTTGGGCTGCTGGTAAGCAGGTTTCCAAGTAGTTGGAGGTTTTTTGCTTTGATTTGGGGCCAGAGCAGAGACAAAGGGAATTGTCTTTTTCTGTAGGCTGACAATCACTATCAGAGAATAGATATTCTATTCCAGCACAGCAAAATTTTACAGCCAAGTTTTGTTTGTTTATTTCTAAACCTCGGGTGTAAAGTTAGTTAAAAACAGAGAGGTTAGGATGACAAAATCCACGGCTCGACAAAAGCTGGAATTAGCCAGATTTCAGGCTGAGGAAAAACAAAGGGAACATGAAAAATAGATAGAACTTATGTGGCTGGAAAAGGAGGAGAAGGAAAAAAGAGAGGAAGCATGTGGAGGAGGAGAGGGAAAAGGAGAGGAAGCATGCACTGGAGATGGAGAAGGTAAAGGCTCAGCAGAATATACCAACAAACCCTAGGAATCCTTCTCCAGGTACCACTCTCCATCCCAGAAAGTTCTTCACCTACAAGGCAGGCGATGATACTGAGGCCTTCCTAGAAAACTTCGAAAGGGCCTGCCTTGGGTACAACATCTTTACTGACCAATACATGGAAGAGCAGAGGCCGCAGCTCAGTGGACCCTTAGCTGAGGTGGCAGCTGAAATGCCTAATGAACACATGAACAAGTATGAACTGTTTAAATCCAAGGCGAGAGTCAGAATGGGGATAACACCTGAGCAGTCTTGTCGGAGGTTCAGAGCCCTAAGGTGGAAACCAGATGTGTCATTTACCCGACATGCCTACCACACTGTGAAACATTGGGATGCCTGGATATCAGGAGCAAGTGTTGAATCTCCAGTAAATTTGCCCTTCCTAATGCAAATGGAACAATTCTTAGAGGGTGTTCCTGAGGAAATAGAAAGATACATCCTAGATGGGAAGCCCAAAACTGTAATTGAGGCAGGAGAGATTGGAGCCAGATGGGTGGAGGTGGCAGAGAAGAAGAAAACTGGTTGCAGTTGGAGCGGAGACCCGAAGGGACCACACCCTATTACCGGGAGCCGCCCAAAGCCCCACCTACCTCCCAAAGAACCCTCCAGACCCCTTATCGTCCCACCACCCCGTTCTCCAGCAACCCACCTCGCCCCAGTGACCTGTCAGCTGGACGATGTTTTAAATGTAACGAGCTGGGGCATGTAAAAGCCAACTGCCCCAAGAACCCCAACAGATTACAGTTCATTGCACCGGGATCACACCAGAGGTCCGCAGGCCCAGATACCTCCCAGATACCCTTGGAGCAGAGGGAAACTGTGAGTGTGGGCGGGAAGAAGGTCACCGCGTGGAGGGACACCGGAGCACAAGTGTCAGCTATCCATACTTCCTTAGTGGACCCCAATTTAATCAACCCAGAGATCCAAGTGACGATTCAACCCTTCAAGTCCAACTCTTTTGATTTGCCTACAGCCAAGTTGCCTGTCCAGTATCAGGGCTGGTCAGCAACGTGGACTTTTGCAGTCTATGATGATTATCCCATCCCCATGCTGTTGGGGGAAGACTTGGCCAATCATGTGAAGCGGGCCAAGAGGGTTAGGAATGGTCACCCCCAGCCAGGCTAAACAAGCCGTGAGGCCTAGCTCTGTTCCGGAAACTTCTATCAGGACCTAGTCAGAGGTGATGGACCCGGACCCCAGGCCAATGTCTGCAATAGCAGTAGTGGGTTTAGTCCCAGAGAGCCAGATGGAATCAGTCCCAGAACCAGAACCAGTGGAACAACCAACACCAGACCCATTGCCAGCACTGAATCCAGTACTTGCAACCTCAACACCAGAGGGCCCCACCAAACCTGAACCGGCAGCAGCAGATAACCCTACACAAGAGGCTCAGTCAGAGTCTGAACACCAACATAGTGTCCCAGTGGAGAGCGGTTCACAGTCAATGGAAACAGCCCCATCCCCTACATCGCTTCCAGAGGGACCAAGCATAGGTCCACAATCCAATGAGGAACTGATGTCTCCAGCATCAAGGGAACAGTTCCAGACCGAACAGGAAGCAGATGAAAGCCTCCAGAGAGCTTGGACGGTGGCACGGAGCAACCCACCGCCTCTCAGCTCTTCTAATCGATCCAGGTTTGTTGTAGAAAGAGGACTTTTATACAAGGAAACTCTTTCTGGTGGACACCAGGAAGACTGGCATCCTCAGAGACAGTTGGTAGTTCACCCTAGTGGCCATGCTGGGGTGAACAGGACCAAAGACCGTTTGGGGGGGCTCATTCCACTGGGAGGGAAGGGGCAAAGATGTTTCTACCTATGTCCAGTCTTGTGAGGTGTGCCAAAGAGTGGGAAAACCCCATGACCAGGTCAAAGCCCCTCTCCAGCCACTCCCCATCATTGAAGTTCCATTTCAGAGAGTAGCTGTGGATATTCTGGGTCCTTTTCCGGAAAAGACACCCAGAGAAAAGCAGTACATACTGACTTTCATGGATTTTGCCACCCGATGGCCAGAAGCAGTAGCTCTAAGCAACACCAGGGCTAAAAGTGTGTGCCAGGCACTAGCAGACATTTTTGCCAGGGTAGGTTGGCCCTCCGACATCCTCACAGATGCAGGGACTATTTTCCTGGCAGGAACTATGGAAAACCTTTGGGAAGCTCATGGGGTAAATCACTTGGTTGCCACTCCTTACCACCATCAAACAAATGGCATGGTGAAGAAGTTTAATGGAACTTAGGGGGCCATGATACGTAAATTCGTAAATGAGCACTCCAATGATTGGGACCTAGTGTTGCAGCAGTTGCTCTTTGCCTACAGAGCTGTACCACACCACAGTTTAGGGTTTTCCCCATTTGAACTTGTATATGGCCGTGAGGTTAAGGGGCCATTGCAGTTGGTGAAGCAGCAATGGGAGGGATTTACACCTTCTCCAGGAACTAACATTCTGGACTTTGTAACCAACCTACAAAACACCCTCCGAACCTCTTTAGCCCTTGCTAGAGAAAACTTACAGGATGCTCAAAAAGAGCAAAAAACCTGGTATGATAAACATGCCAGAGAGTGTTCCTTCAAAGTAGGGGACCAGGTCATGTTCTTAAAGGCACTCCAGGCCCATAAAATGGAAACATCGTGGGAAGTGCCATTCACGGTCCAGGAGCGCCTGGGAGCTGTTAATTATCTCATAGCATTCCCCACCTCCAACCGAAAGCCTAAGGTGTACCATATTAATTCTCTAAAGCTCTTTTATTCCAGAGAATTAAAGGCTTGTCAGTTTGCAGCTCAGGGAGGAGACGATGCTGAGTGGCCTGAAGGTATCTACTACGAAGGGAAAAGTGCTGGTGGTGTGGAAGAGGTGAACCTCTCCATGGCCCTTGGGCGTATGCAGCGACAGCAGATCAAGGAGCTGTGCATTAGGTATGCGCCAACATTCTTAGCCACCCCAGGACTGACTGAACGGGCATACCACTCCATTGACACAGGTAATGCTCACCCAATTAAAGTCCAACCTTACTGGGTTTCTCCTCAAGCTAAAACTGCTATAGAACAGGAGATCCAGGACATGCTACAGATGGGTGTAATCTGCCCCTCTGGAAGTGCATGGGCATCTCCAGTGATTCTAGTTCCCAAACCAGATGGGGAGATACGTTTTTGCGTGGACTACCGTAAGCTAAATGCTGTAACTCGCCCAGACCAACAATCCAATGCCACTCACAAATGAACTATTAGAGAAACTGGGACGGGCCCAGTTCATCTCTACCTTGGACTTAACCAAGGGGTACTGGCAGGTACCGCTAGATGAATCTGCCAAGGAAAGATCAGCCTTCACCACACGTCTCAGGCTGTATGAATTTAATGTACTCCCTTTCGGGCTGCAAAATGCACCCGCCACCTTCCAAAGACTTGTAGATGGTCTCCTAGCGGGATTAGGAGAATATGCAGTCGCCTACCTTGACAATGTGGCCATATTTTCGGATTCCTGGGGAGATTGATAGAGCCAGAAGAGTTCCCAGAAGTCACCTACTACAGGACAGGCCTAACAAAGAAAATAACAGAACTCCACTAGCCGTCACCTTCAGCCCGCAACTAAAACCCCTCCCAACGCATTATTAAGGATCTACAACCTATCCTGAAGGATGACCCAACACTCTCACAAATCTTGGGAGACAGGCCAGTCCTTGCCTACAGACAGCCCCCCAACCTGAAGCAAATACTCACCAGCAACCACATACCACACAACAGAACCACTATCCCAGGAACCTATCCTTGCAACAAAGTCCGTTGCCAACTGTGCCCACATATCTATTCAGGGGACACCATCACAGGGCCTAATAACATCAGCCACACTATCAGAGGCTCGTTCACCTGCACATCCACCAATGTGATATATGTCATCACGTTTAAGCAATGCCCCTCTGCCATGTACATTGGTCAAACTGGACAGTCTCTATGTAAAAGAATAAATGGACACAAATCAGATGTCAAGAATTATAACATTCATAAACCAGTCGGAGAACACTTCAATCTCTCTGGTCACGCGATTACAGACATGAAAGTTGCTATATTACAACAAAAATCTTCAAATCCAGAGACCAGCGAGAAACTGTTGAATTGGAATTAATTTCCAAATTGGATACAATTAACTTAGGCTTGAATAGAGACTGTGAGTGGCTAAGTCATTATGCAAGGTAACCTATTTCGCCTTGTTTTTTCCTACCCCCCCCTCCCAGATGTTCTTGTTAAACCCTGGATTTGTGCTGGAAATGGCCCAACTTGATTATCATACACATTGTAAGGAGAGTGAGCACTTTAGATAAGCTATTACCAGCAGGAGAGTGGGGTGGGAGGAGGTATTTTTTCATTATTTGTGTGTATATAAAAAGATTTTCTACACTTTCCACAGTATGCATCCGATGAAGTGAGCTGTAGCTCACGAAAGCTTATGCTCAAATAAATTGGTTAGTCTCTAAGGTGCCACAAGTACTCCTTTTCTTTATTCAATTCTAAATGGTGTAAAGCCATGTTTATATTGTAACTATTTTGGCTTTTGATATGCACAACAATGCATAATGCACTTTGTTATTATGCTGTATAAGAATATTTACATATGTATGCTTTACAAGATAATTTTGAACTTTTCCATTCAATAGGAAGCATGCTGAAGACACAGAAAAGAAAATATCCTGTGGCAGAGTTGGCTATCAATATTGGTGCATTCGGGATACTTTTAGCTATCAAGAAAGTATGGTCTAGTCGATAAGATGGTCAAACTGAGACTCAACACCAGGGTTCAACTCCCAGCTTAGCCACAGGATCCCTGCTTGACTTTGGGCAAGTCACTTATTCTACTCAGTTCTTCCACCAGGACAATGGGGATACTATCCCCATACAACACAAGGATAAAATCCACGAGTGACTGAAGTGCTCAAATATTGTGGCAATAAGGACCATAAAAATACCGGCATAGTTTCAACTGTTTCATTCTCTGAGAACCATCCATCCTGTTCCCTTAATAAAGCAGGGGCCCTGCAGAAAAGTAATCATATGATCATATAATTAAGACTGTATCATAATGCACAAAGGGGCTGAATTAAAGTTGCAAGGGCTGCTGAAATTCTGGCATTTCCCAGATTTTGACTTCTTGGCTTTGCAACATAATTAACTTATTTTGAACAGTTTTGTAGCTAATTTCTTATGTCATTTCATAGTTTTGTTTTTTTTTTTTTAAGGAAAAGAGTAGAATCAAATTCTCGTATGAAACATCCCATTCCCCATCTTCATTATACATCATCTAAAGAATCTGAACCCTGATTTTCAGCACAGCAGCACAGCTTGCACTTCAGGACTGACTGCAATCGCTTGATGAGGGCTGTTTTTCCAGTGAGGTGTGATTGGCTGCTGGACCCATGTACTGAATACACGGAAATGGTTTTGAGGAGCGCAGCTTGGCTTTCTCCTTCCCCTGTCACAAGGGAGGTGATCTTTTCCCAGGTGGAGCACCAGGAGCTGGGGATAGGCCTCTGGGGCCACATACTGGTTGATAGAGGTTGCTTGGACCAACGTACCCACTGCCTAAGAGGCTGCCTTGATCACAGGGATCCCAGTGCAGTATGCTGCTACTTTGGTGGTGGCATAAGACCGTACTTATATTAGAATTTTAAGAGTTATTTATTATGTTGGCATCCTGCCAAAACATTTCTGACAATGCAAATGAGGGAGAAGAGAAGTTGTGATTTTTCAAATCACTGTATCACAGCTAAACCTAAATTACTTTTCACAACATACAGAAAAGACAATTCCCTGGCCTCTGGGCTCTCTATCACATTCATATGTCTACTGCAAACAATAGAGGTGCTAGGGCTGCTTGGTAAACAGTCTCAAGACACATTTATAATGGCGTGTTAAGCAAAATTGACCTTGAGTGATAGAAATAGAGCCTCTGGGCTCAGGTGTATAAGGAGACTGACTGGAATTTGGAAGCATAACCACTAAATGGTACCTTTAAACACCTAATTTAGGGCTACAACAGAGAGCTGGAGGAGAATCAGTTTGAACTATTAGGCAATAGATCCTCTGGGTGAGAGTTTCTTTGCTTAAATGAACTGGCTGGAATGTTCCAGGGGCCCCTAAGGTTCCTGAGATCAACATATATTGTAGGGTATCACTCTTGAGCCAGCCTCAATTTGCAAGTACATTGTGCCTTAGAAAGCCACAAATCATCAGTCAAGGGAGTTTCCTTCATGATTCACACTGGATATGAGGGTCACATAAGTGAAAATCCTACATAGATTCAGAAAAAAAAGCACTTCACTTTTCCTCTAAAAGAAATACACAGATTTGTATATGCACATTGAACCTTACAAGAAATAGAAGAAATAGTTGGTTCTTTCTGTTTGTTTGGGGGGAGGGAGGAGCCCAAATCTCATGGACAACATTTTGAAGATATTTTAATAGTATTAATATTTAATAATATTTTAAAGTGTTCACAGCCTCTAGTTTCAAAGAGAAAAATAAATCAAATGCTATCTCACCTGTGGAGTTTAAAGTGTGCTGGGTGAATGGGGATCATTCTATTCTTCATTCATCGTTCACTCCTGATATGTTCAAAATATCATCTCTCCTGCCGGGTGAATTCCACTGAACATCACTGACTTCCTATAGAAATACCATGTTGGTTTTTTTCCCCAATAGAAAGAAGAAATTTGAAGGTCTATGAATATGTATAATAATGTTGGATTATTGTTCTAGGCCTAGTGTGATGGTTTTCCCCTGAAACACCATTAAGTGCCTCTCTAGTCCCTTTTAATGTCAGTATGTTTTTAGATTTTCCTTCTAAATAGGTAGCATCTTCCTTTAGGGATCAGTGTCATAAGGAAATGCTGACATTGGATAAAATTACTGTTAAAGAAAAATGGAAAATATCTGACAAAAGATTCCAAAATTATAAGCTACTAAAATAAGTATACCAATAGGCTTGGTAATGTGGAAACTGGAAATCTGTGGGTTCTTCCCCTAATTATTACTTTTTTTAATTGAGGAAGAGGATATCAAAAGAATAGGTAAAGCTTTTGGAGAATATTGACTTTAAAAGGCTTTGGAATGAAGAACTGAATAAACCATTAAGACAGAATCTAATTCCTTGATCTTCATGCTGCAACCTGTGTAGCATACATCTTTAGAGAGATGATCAAAAGGCCATAGATAAAACTCAAGTGGGTGATAGGATCCTAGAATTCAATACAACAAAGTTTTCCCCAAAAAACTTTTATTGCAGATGTCAGCAAGCTTTCTAGCCAACACTGTTTATAATTTGATTTATTTCAGGAAAGCAGCTACAGCATCTTCTGTCAGCCTAGAGAGGCATTTGGTTAAGATCTTGACTTACAGCAAGCAGATACTTTGTCCACCTTTTATGTCAGGAGCTAGAGTTTTAGTCTAAACTATTATTAATGGGTCTGGATCTGAAATAAAATTAAAATAAGCATTTGAGTCATGCAGTTTTTTGACATTTTTTGCACTACTGCAATGACCCTATAACATGTATAGAACAGGCTGAACTGCTTAATTCAGTGTTTGTCAACCAGGAGTATAGGCATACCCTGGGATACGCAGAGATCTTACAGGGGGTACATCCCACTCATCTAGATATGTGCCTAGTTTTACATAAAAAAGCAATAGCCAATAATTTCATACTAACATTTCAACTAGATGATGACTTCTTTATACTGTTGTTTATACTATACACTGAAATATAGATACAATATTTATATTCCAGTTGATTTATTTTATAATGATATGATAAAAATGAGAAAGTACGAATTTTTTCAGTAACAGTGTGCTGTGACACTTTTGTATTTTTATGTCTGATTTTGCAAGCAAGTAGATTTTAAATGAGGTGAAACTTGGGTGTACGCAAAACAAATCACACTCCTGAAAGGGGTACAGTAGTTTGGAAAGGTTGAGATCCACTGGCTGAATAAATATCTTACCCTTTTTAGTGTAACTTAGACAAAATATAAAACTGTTTACATTATCACAGGCTGCATTCTTCAAAAAAGCAGGGCTGATAAAGCACTTACTAGACTTCTTCGAGATCATTTTCCTGACCATCCTTCCAATCTTCTTGTGTTATAACTTGAAATTGAAATATCACTCAGATTCCATTAAGAAGATAGACAATGATCCAGGAACAGAGTGGGACTTCATCAAATAAAAAAAAAATTGTGAATGGACTCTTTTCTTATAAGGGTATATGCCAATCTGGGATTCTTCCTCTCCCCCCCCCCTCCGCCCGATCTCTTCTACATGAGCAGCTAAAAACTCCCCCCTCCCCTCCCCACACGCACACCCGAAAATGTGGTTGTCCCCATTTTCAGGCTGTAGTCTCACTCTTTCAGGTTAATTAAAAATTAAATAGTATTGTACTATTGCCTCTGTGATCCTCCAAAAGATTTCTCTGCATTCCGCTTGTCCTGTTTTAGAGGACTGTGTCAAGGTTTCTCATTTTTGTTATCTCGTTGTTAATGTATTTGGCTCCCACGGGCCCGTTAGTGCATGACACCCTGGTGTGGACTAGAATTTACACTCCGCTGGTGTGCAATGTGTACACAAGCCCTTCCCAACATTTCAGGACCTTTTCAGTTTGTCCATTATTTCAGTCGGTCAATTATTATTATAGACCTAAGGAGCCAGAGAGTTCCATCTTGATGCCTCAGTCACTTCTCAGAAACAGTAAAGAATTGGAATAAACCTACCATTTTTAATAAAACTTTTACAGTGATTGAATATCTTAATTTATAACCATTTGATATTTTAAACATTTTATGTTCAATTATTTCATTTAATCTTTGTAAATCCCATCATCTATCTTAACTTTCTATAATTATTTTTAAATTTTACTTTAAATACACTTTTTAAAAAATTCTATCTTCCATACTTTAGCAAAACAACACAAAATTCAATGAACTCATGAGAATACAATCAATGTGTGCTTTTATTATCTATTTTTTAGTCTAATGTTCTCACCATGTATGATTAGCTTTCTATGAAATCTACAAAATGTGTTTACATCTATTTTTTTCATGTTCTTTACCACATACTGCTGTACCATGTAGTTTATATTAACCTAGCCCATGGACTTCAGTATTGCCCTGCTTATTCAGCCTGAATTTTTTTCTTTACCCCAGAAGTTTAAAGAGATAGTGTTATGTTATCCAAACTCTTTTTCCTTTTGTTTTTCAAAATCAGCAACGTCTCTGTATACATACCAAATGTTTTTATTCACATGTATTTAAAATAGTATCAAATTCAAAGACTTATTTGCAAATTCAATTGCTTGGCCCTCACAACTGCAGCTAACTTTGCAATTGCAAGATTGCAACAAAGAATCCAAAAAGGAAAGGATTCCTAAAAACAATTCAACTTGTATTTTGCAGCAGGCAGTCAACTTGTGGTTTATTTTTATACAGAATCAAATTGAGCTTAGTTGACAAATTAGATATCAGATACTTTTCTAGCCAGAATAACGCTCTTTGAACTACCTGACTGTGAATTATAGATTTCAAATCAAATTAGCAACTGCTTATTGTGCCTGGCTATAAATTTTGCCTATTCTGGCTGATTGGAAATTAAAATGTTGCTTACATTTCATACAAAAAATAACGTAGAACTCTAGCTGAAAAGCCCAAATGCAAACTCTCCCTGACCCATTCATCACATACCTTCAATCAGAGCACCAACAAACTCCAACGGAAGTCCCCCATTAGGCATGCTCATAAGTAGAGCACTTTGCAGGAAAAAAATGCAGATTTAGTGACACCAAATGTTTTGGAAATTGATGTTGGTTTTTCCAAAATGTTTGTGTGAAAGAAAGCAGAAAAAAAATCTGAAAAACATTTCTATTTGATATTTTTAATGAAACATTTCATTTTTTTAATTCAAAACAATATTTTATTTCAAAAATTCCTTCCATTTTATTAAAATATAAAATGTTAGACGTACTTGAAATCTAAATATAATGTTTAGTTTCACATTGAAACCAAAACTTTTTTATTTTGACTTTTTAGGTTGCCTAAAATTTTGAAAACAATCAGATAACCTGAAACTTTTTTCAGAACTTGCCAGAAAACCAATAAAAATCACTTATTCCTACAGGTCTTCTCAGAATTGCATTTCTCCCTGGTCCCACCCCTTCTCCTACAGGACCAATTATGTGGCAGACATCAAATAGTCCTATCATCTCCCCTCTGACTGGCAGTTCCACTCTCATATTCTGCTCATCCTGCTTCCTCCCAGCTCTCTCTTCTGACTAGCAGGTGACTTATTTTGCTCTGGTGAGTCACTTCTCTCCTTCCCACTGAGGCACGTCTGTTCTCTCTCCTTCTCTACCATTCTGACCATTTGACCATGCTGTTCTCTGACTGGTAGCTCAGTGTTCCTGTGTCTGATGTTAATCAGCATTCACTGAACCTTCCTAATTGTCTCTGTTTGGCGAATAAGAAATTGGCACTTTTAGTTGTCTAGATAACACTTCTTCTTCCCCTGAGACTCTCAACAATGGGATTTTTCCAATCTGATATACACTGAGACCATCTTGGTTAATCTACTTCCATGGAAAGAAGATGGAACCTGGATCAAATAGATCCCAGGTTGGGAGTTATTGAACAGAGTGTTCTGCATGTGGTTACTATTCCCCTGTTCTCTTAGCCCACAGAGAAATTCCACTGGGGGTCATTGAGACTTAAACCTTGTAACGTGAAGACAGGATGGTAGGGAGAGGAGTTCATGGCAGGAGGGGGTCATTCAGGAGTATGGCTGTGAAGGTGGCATTGTGTGCCCCTGTGGTGTTTTACTCTGCAGATCTGTTACTTCATCACTGTTAAATGTATCTGGGTTCCCCATGTCACAAGGGAAGTTGTCTGACAACATATATCTGGTGGACAGGGGTCAGAGAACTGAAAGGATCCAAAAAGAATAAGCTCTTCACACACATGGAGTTGGCCTGTGTGGTTTCCCTGAGATCTGTCCTGATCGCAAGGTAGAGGGGACAGAGGAAAGGAAAAACTGGATTTTAGGGGCTAACTCCAAAAACTACCCCCAGGAAATTCCATAAGGTTCAACTCACAGACTTCCATCCCCAACCAAGGATAACCTCAGCCAGATTTTTGTTTCTCTGACAGTTTGAATATAAATCTTGAAAATATAAATCTTGAATATAAAGTGCCTTTACTTCCCCCACATGTGCTCTTATCAGTTGTTTGTTTAATCAACAATGAACTAAATGAGCTGGACTTAGAAGAAATATGAAAATATTTAAGCAAATGGCATTTTCAGAAGGAGTGCTTTTGAATAAAAGTTGAATGGTAGAGAAACCCCCTAGAATGTAACTTGGTTCAAAGGTCTGGAATTCACATTGTTTAGCTTTTTGTTCATTTTTGTTCATTTTTTGTTCATTTTGTTCATTACAGCATAACAGCAACCCCAGTTCATTTCATCTCTACACTGGAGCTGTCATCCAAGCTAGATCTTGACTGCAAAGCAAAACCATTTTAAAATGTGAGCAAAGCTCTATTTAGCAGTTTTTTTTCTAAAGAAGCTTTTAAGGAAGAACAGACACATTTAAGAGCTACACTCTTCTCTCCCCTCCCTTTTATCTTCTGAATTGGCAGCTGCTAGGCTTTAAGACAGAGGATGTCATTATCTTCTTGTCAATTGCAATTAAAACAATTTAGCAAATTTGTTAGCAGTTCTTTTTGAGTTTTAATAATAATTTTTACTTTGTTCCTCCCTGACACCCATCTACTCGCTGGCTAAGGAATTGTCTGCTGCACTAGTTTTTCTCCCAGAGATGTTTAATTTAGATCTAGTGATGCCTTAGACATTCAATTATCTAATGTATCTTTTATTTAGCTGTAATCCAAGTTTCCCTACACCTGTGATCCACAACTCTCCCCTGGAGCACTTCCTCCTAGGGATGCCCCTACAGGTGTCAGTAGCCATTTGTACCTTGGTCTCTTTACCAAGACTGTTAATCAATGTTGATTCTGTTGACAGGTTCTTATATGTGAAACTTCCCTTTCCATTAAAAACTGGAATTAGACCATTTATTCAGACTACTGCACAACCCTCAGATAGCAGTGACTTAAGATTGCTAGTGACCTAGGCTCAATTTAAATCAGCAACATTTCAGTGGAAAGCTCCAAAGCCTGTAACTATTAAGTAATCTTTTATTGCCACCCGGTCTCCCATGTTCTTCAATTTTCTGGAAAGGTATAAATGGAGGTAGGGAATTGGGATTACCTGCAATGTCACATCTGTCCTTCCTGGTTGGTAGCACCCAGCTGAGAGGGTGCAGCAGTTTTTCAGCTTGTCAATGCTAAAGAACATACTGGTTGAACATATTTGTATTTTATAAACAGGTTTTGAGAACTATCCAATGATTAAGACTACTGTCTAGAGTGTGATACCACACAATCACAATCCTATCCTACTTCCTTTGCCATACCCCTCCACTTCAAAGGAACACAGCAGTTATGTACTGCACCGGCAACCATAATTCTAGAATTTCCTACTTTTGAGTGCTTGACTTGCAACCTCAGCATTCTCTTTAAATCATTTTTTCGCACATCAAATCACAATTCTCTTTTCTAATGTATTCCATCCATTTGTTCCACTGTCTGTCATCAAGATCTATTTAGGTGCTTATTTTCACACATCTTCTCACACACAGGGCTTGGAAATTTTATCAAACACCTAACAGCCAGAGGACTAAACTAACTAGTCAAAAAAAACCTGGTATGAAAATGAGGCAAGGGGATGCGGAGCCAGGAGCTATTGCCCAAGGGAAGTACACAGTGAAGAGCCAGTCCTCCCCTCCCCAGCTGCGGGGTGGGAATGGGGAGTGATCTGGGATTCCTAAAAAGTTAAGGAAAGTGTGGGCCCCTTACTGAATGAGGGAGGCAACCTAGTGACAGAGGATGTGGAAAAAGCCAATGTACTCAATACTTTTTCTGCCTCTGTCTTCACAAACAAGGTCAGGTCCCAGACTACTGCACTGGGCAGCACAGCATGGGGAGGAGGTGACCAGCCCTCTGTGGAGAAAGAAGTGGCTCGGGACTATTTAGAAAAGCTGGACATGCACAAGTCCATGGGGCCGGATGCGTTGCATCCGAGAGTGCTAAAGGAGTTGGCAGATGTGATTGTGGAGCCATTGTCCATTATCTTTGAAAACTCATGGCGATCCGGGGAAGTCCCGGACGACTGGAAAAAGGCTAATGTAGTGCCCATCTTTAAAAAAGGGAAGAAGGAGGCTCCTGGGAACTACAGGCCATTCAGCCTCACCTCAGTCCCCGGAAAAATCATGGAGCAGGTCCTCAAGGAATCAATTCTGAAGCACTCTGAGGAAAGGAAAGTGATCAGGAACAGTCAGCATGGATTCACCAAGGGCAAGTCATGCCTGACTAATCTAATTGCCTTCTGTGACGAAATAACTGGTTCTGTGGATGAAGGGAAAGCAGTGGACATGTTGTTCCTTGACTTTAGCAAAGCTTTTGACACTGTCTCCCACAGTATTCTTGTCAGCAAGTTAAAGAAGTATGGGCTGGATGAATGCACTATAAGGTGGGTAGAAAGTTGGCTAGATTGTCAGGCTCAACGGGTAGCGATCAATGGCTCCATGTCTAGTTGGCAGCCGGTATCAAGTGGAGTGCCCCAAAGGTCGGTCCTGGGGCCGGTTTTGTTCAGTATCTTCATAAATGATCTGGAGGATGGTTTAGATTGCACCCTCAGCAAGTTTGCAGACAACACTAAACTGGAAGGAGAGGTAGATATGCTGGAGGGTAGGGATAGGATACAGATGGACCTATACAAATTGGAGGATTGGGGCAAAAGAAATCTGATGAGGTTCAACAAGGACAAGTGCAGAGTCCTGCACTTAGGACGGAAGAACCCCATGCACCACTACAGACTAGGGACCGAATGGCTAGGCAGCAGTTCTGCAGAAAAGGACCAAGGGTTACAGTGGATGAGAAGCTGGATATGAGTCAACATTGTGCCCTTGTTGCCAAGAAGGCCAATGGCATTTTGGGATGTATATGTAGGGGCATTGCCAGCAGATAGAGGGACGTGATCGTTCCCCTCTATTTGACATTGGTGAGGCCTCATCTGGAGTACTGTATCCAGTTTTGGGCCCCACACTACAAGACAGATGTGGAAAAATTGGAGAGAGTCCAGCAGAGGGCAATAAAAATGATTAGAGTACTAGAACACAGGACTTATGAGGAGAGGCTGAGGGAACTGGGATTGTTTAGTCTACAGAAGAGAAGAATGAGGGTTGGATTTGATAGCTGCTTTCAACTACCTGAAAGGGGGTTCCAAAGAGGATGGCTCTTGACTGTTCTCAGTGGTAGTGGATGACAGAACAAGGAGTAATGGTCTCAAGTTGCAGTGGGGGAGATTTAGGTTGGATATTAGGAAAAACTTTTTCACTAGGAGGGTGGTGAAACACTGGAATGTGTTACCTAGGGAGGTGGTGGAATCTTCTTCCTTAGAAGCTTTTAAGGTCAGGCTTGACAAAGCCCTGGCTGGGATGATTTAATTGGGGATCAGTCCTGCTTTGAGCAGGGGGTTGGACTAGATGATCTCCTGAGGTCCCTTCCAACCCTGATATTCTATGATTCTATGATTCTAACAGGGCGATATCATTGTGACAGACACTACAATGCCACTCAGTATCATTGTGGGCTATTGTATTCAATTTATGAATTGTTTATATAGGATTGTATTCTTCTTCATGGGGGAAGATTACCATAGCTCCTCCAGGAGCCTGTCCCTCCTCCCCCCGGCCCTTTGTTCTGACTCACATCCCAGCTCCTGTTGCATTAATCGAGAACCAGTTAGTCTAAATTAACTGTTGGAAAGGAGATGACAGTTCATAAATTGTTTCACTAATCTGTAACAATGAGAGTTAGAAAAAGAGCAAAAAGGAGAGAATTAGATGAATCAGTATATGTCAAGGTTCCTTCCTCACTCTGAACTCTAGGGTACAGATGTGGGGACCTGCATGAAAAATCCCCTAAGCTTATTTTTACCAGCTTAGGTTAAAACTTCCCCAAGGTACAAACTATTTTACCTTTTGCCCTTGGACTTTATTGCTGCCACAACCAAGCGTCTAACAAATATATAACAGGGAAAGAGCCTGCTTGGAAATGTCTTTCCCCACAAAATCCTCCCAAACCCTACACCCCCTTTCCTGGGGAGGGCTCGTTAAAAATCCTCACCAATTTGCATAGGTGAACACAGATCCAAACCCTTGGATCTTAAGAACAAGGAAAAAGCAATCAGATTCTTAAAAGAAAAATTTTAATTAAAGAAAAAGTAAAAGAATCACCTCTGTAAAATCAGGATGGTAAATACCTTACAGGATAATCAGATTCAAAACACAGAGAATCTCTCTAGGCAAAACCTTAAGTTACAAAAAGACACAGAAACAGGAATATACATTCCATTCAGCACAACTTATTTTATCAGCCATTTAAACAAAACAGAATCCAACGCATATCTAACTAGATTGCTTATTAACCCTTTACAGGAGTTCTAACCTGCATTCGTGCTCTGGTCCTGGCAAAAACAACACACAGACAGAGAGAAAGGCTTTGTTTCTCCCCCACCTCCAGCTCTGAAAGTATCTTGTCTCCTCATTGGTCATTTTGGTCAGGTGCCAGTGAGGTTGTCTTAACTTCTTAATCCTTTACAAGTGAAAGGGCTTTTCCTCTGGCCAGGAGGGATTTAAAAGTGGTTAGCCTTCCCTTTATATTTATGACAGTATATAAAAATGGGGTGCTGATATAATTCAAGGACTGCATTGAGGCTCTGATTTGTAAATAAGAGGAGAATGGACCAAAACTGTTGTCTCAGAAATTAGGCTTATTGGACTACATAATGAGATTGTAGCCTATTCTGTCCATCATCCCCTTTTAGAGGTTCTTAAAAAGAGAGTCTTTGGGAAGCAAAAGCATGGATTTTGGTGGCATTCCCCATAGGAAGGCAGATAGGCCTCTGCTTCGCTACAGAGACTGTCATTCTTTGTGACACCCAGGACTCAGTACATCAGTGGGGCTGCCTGACCATCTGTGCTGTACCAGCAAGGACCCCGAGTTGATATACGTGAGATCCTGCTCTGTCTTCTTCCCTTCCTTTTTATGTTCCAGTCCACCCTCCAGATTTTGATCAATTTTCATTCTGCTACAGTTTGGAAAGCTATGAAGAACAGAGAGACATTGCATCAGTATAAACTCACAACTAGACTTTTACACACCATATGGACTAGAAACTCTAAAAATATAAAACTTAGGTTCATTTAGAAGTTGGCTGCATTTGTTTAGGAAAGATTCTAGTTGCTGTGGGCAGGCCACATGTGTGTATATAATAATCTGCCTTGTAGAATTGCCATGAAGATTTATCAGCTCAGGTATAAAATCTTCTCATCCACTTTTACTGTTATGATGAATTAACAATGAAAAGCAAATGAAATCTTACTTATCCATTACAATTTTTATTCCCCTCAGTTTCTAGTGTAAACCTACATATACATGCCCAAAATTTATGCAGAAGATTATTTATCTCCACATAATGCTGATTACAGTTACTATAGCAGTCTGTTATGTCCAGCACAGAAATGAGTGGGATGCTTATTCTGGAATGAACAAAATAAAGTACATGTTAGCCATATAAATACTTCAGGAGAAACAGATGGATATATTAAGCGTTCACCATGTTTGGCAAATGAACAGTCTTTTAACCCATTCAACAACCAGATACACACTCACACATCTGCAAACAAAAGGGATCACCAAATTAAATGAATAGACAGCAGGTTAAAAACAAACAAAAGGAAGTATTTCTTCACACAACACACAGTCAACCTGTGGAACTCTTTGCCAAAGAATGTTCTGAAGGCCAAGACTATAACAGGGTTGGAAAAGAGTTAGATAAATTAATGGAGGATAGGTCTATCAATGGCTACTAGCAAGGATGGGGAGGGATGGAGTCCCTAACCGCTTTTTGCCAGAATCTAGGAATGAGCGACAGGAGATGGATCACTTGAATATTACCTGTTCTGTTCATTCCCTCTGAATCACCTGGCATTGGCCACTGTCAGAAGATAGGGTACTGGGCTAGATGGGCCTTTGGTCTGACCCAGTATGGCTGTTCTTATGTAAAGGGACTAACACCGTAGAAATTCCAAATAATATGTACTGCTGTGGATTATGGTAATAATGATTTATTGTAGGAACTATGGAAGCAGAAATAGTGAATAAATTAGTGCTTGATCCTGTATTTAAAATGGTCAGATGTGCTTCCTTTTCTAATGTAAGAGCCAGATAATTTGCACAAATGCCACCTGAAAATACTGTTCTAATTTAGGTTGTTCAATACTGTGTCAGGCATCAGCTGTCTTCAGCAAACATGCAATTAAATTGCACAAATAAATAAATAAATAAATAAATAGATGAATAAATAAAACTTTTTAAAATCATGCTCCTTTGATGCAGCTAGTTTGGGAACATCAGTTTGAGCCCAGTCATGTGAGGTAGTGTCCTGAATTACACCTTCCAGCACTTCACAGGATTGAGCCTCATTTTAAATAAAAGAACAGGAGTACTTGTGGCACCTTAGAAACTAACACATTTATTGGAGCATAAGCTTTCGTGAGCTACAGCTCACTTCATCGGATGCATAGAATAGAACATATAGTAAGAAGATATATATATATACATACAGAGAAGGTGGAAGTTGCCATACAAACTGTAAGAGGCTAATTAGTTAAGATGCACTATTATCAGCAGGAGAAAAAAAATTGTAGTGATAATCAGGATGGCCCATTTAGACAGTTGACAAGAAGGTGTGAGGATACTTAACATAGGGAAATAGATTCAATATGTGTAATGACCCAGCCACTCCCAGTCTCTATTCAAACTCAAGTTAATGGTATCTAGTTTGCATATTAATTCAAGCTCAGCAGTTTCTCATTGGAGTCTGTTTCTGAAGCTTTTCTGTTGCAAAAGTGCCACCCCTAAATCTTTTACTGAATGGCCAGAGAGGTTGAAGTGTTCTCCTACCAGTTTTTGAATGTTATGATTCCTGATGTCAGATTTGTGTTTATTTATTCTTTTGTGTAGAAACTGTCCGGTTTGGCCAATGTACATGGCAGAGGGGCATGTCACTATCATAGGACCTAATCACATTAGCCATGCCATCAGGGGCTTGTTCACCTGCACATCTACCAATGTGATATATGCCATCATGAGCCAGCAATGCCCCTCTGGCTGAGTCATTACACATACTGAATCTATGGCATTCCTGAAATGCTGAAAAATATCTATATTTTGGTCTTCAACAGCAAAGTTGTGTTAAATGGGAGGATTTTTTTACTCATTTTGAAAGGAAAGAAGAAATATGATGCTGTTCTTGTGATTGATTTGGCAGGACTGTCGGCTGAGGAGGTTGAAATCATTCAGTCCTAGAACTAGGAGTAACAGCACAGGGACAGTCGGGGCAGATGGATAAGGACACTTGAGGACCTACTCGTTGGCTCTAACAGAAGGAGCCAGGAGCAGTTTGACTTTATGATGGAAAGAGTGGACTGGGCTGTTAAGTGGAAGGAATGTTTTGTTTTGTTTTTTTTCCAGAGGCTGGAGTCAGCAATGGTCTGGTTCCTGGAGCAGAATGCATGGAATAGGGAACAGGAGCTTGCCCAAAGAGACTGGGATCATGCCCTGTTGCAGTCCCTGGTACAAATGGTGGTGGAACAGATTCTGGTTCCAATTGCCCCAATAGCCATTGCTAGTGTCCAGAAACTGGCACCTCCTCCTCAAGCTGCTCCTCCTCCTGCAGCCCAGGGTGCTCCTGAGGGGGAAGATCCAACTCTCCACCTCTATGATGTGGGGGGAGGCTGTCAGAATCCAGCACATCCTGCACTGGCACCTGGCCAGAGGGAGCCCTGTGAATGTACAGAAGGGGACAATAAGCCTGGGGCTGTGCCTGAAAGCCATCATGTGTTCAGCCCTGAAACGCTGCCCAAAAAATGCCCACATTTGTCTCCTCAGATCATTTTCTCTAGCTGTTCAGGGGAGGGGTTTACCCCCTTTTGGGAAAGGGGGGATCAAGACCAAAGACATGCTGTCATAGGCATTAAAAGTTTTAATGCTTCCAGCAGCTCCCATTGGCCTGGGGTGACAAACCGTGGCCCCTGGGAGCTGTGATTGGCCCAACCTGCGGACGCGGCAGGTAAACAAACCGGCCCGGCCCGCCAGGGGCTTTCCCTGCACAAGTGGCAGAACAAGTTTGGGAACCACTGTTCTAGGACATATGGAGTGCATCTGTTCATCCAAATGAACTGTCTTGGGGATCTCCATCTACCTTTAACTGTTCAGTCTATATCAATATAGTCTGAAAAATCCTTTCAGGGACAGAGTTGTACTGTTGAAACCATCAGATTTTGTTACTGTTCTTTTTAAGAACTGTCCATACCTGCTGTTGTTAGAGCTGTGACTTAAGGCTTGCTTGGTGTTGTTTAAAACACCTCTTCCCAGTTGGCATTTTCCCCCCTTCCGGTTATTTTTGTCTGTGGAGCACTCACTTTCTTCATTGCCAAGTATTCTCCTCTTTTCTTCTTTGATAGGAAGCCGATTATCTCCTAAAGGGAACGTTGGCAGGGCAACAGCCAAAGCTGCCTTACTATAAACAAGCACTCCTGTGTGACCCCGACTAATGCTGTTTCAGTGGAGTAACACAACAAACAAATTTAAAGAAAGAGGAATGATCTTATAACCTTATCAATGAAGGTTATTGAAACTGAGAGAATGTAAATTTCTTTCAGTCCTGTGGGGTGGGCAAAGATAAACTTATATTTGCTGTTTTATACTGACATTATAGTTTTGACTTTCCAAAGGGAAAATAATGAAGATGGTATTCTGAACAACATAGAAATCAATATACAAACATTCCAAAACACATATGGACCAGATTCCATAACCCTTACTCACAATGAGTAGTTGTTTTATTATGCCCCATATCCAATGGAAAGAAGTGGAACTACCTATGGGATAAGAGTATGAAAATCTGGCACAAAATAGTTAACTACAGGACAGTTTCTTTTGCAATCCTTGTATATACTAAACCAGTGGTTCCCCAACTTGTTCCACTGCTTGTGCAGGGAAAAGCCCCTGGCGGGCCGGGCCGGTTTGTTTACCTGCCTCGTCCCCAGGTTCAGCCGATCACGGCTCCCAGTGACCGCGGTTCGCTGCTCCAGGCCAATGGGAGCTTCTGGAAGCAGCGGCCAGTATGTACCTCAGCCCGTGCCACTTCCAGCAGCTCCCATTGGCCTGGAGCAGTGAACCAGGGGACACCATCATAGACCCTAATCACATCAGCCACACTATCAGAGGCTCGTTCACCTGCACATCTACCAATGTGATATATGCCATCATGTGCCAGCAATGCCCCTCTGCCATGTACATTGGCCAAACTGGACAGTCTCTATGTAAAAGAATAAATGGACACAAATCAGATGTCAAGAATTATAACATTCATAAACCAGTCGGAGAACACTTCAATCTCTCTGGTCACTCGATTTCTGATTTCAAAGTGACTATCCTTCAACAAAAAACCTTCAAAAACAGACTCCAACGAGAGACTGCTGAATTGTAATTAATTTGCAAATTGGATACAATTAACTTAGGCTTGAATAGAGACTGGGAGTGGTTGAGTCATTATACTAAGTAAAACTATTTCCCCTTGTTTATTCCTTCCCCTCCTCCCCCCCCGCCGTCACTGTTCCTCAGACGTTTTTGTAAACTCCTGGAAATGTGCTGGAAATGGCCCACCTTGATTATCACTTCAAAAGGTTTTCTCTCCCCCAACCCCACTCTCCTGCTGGTAATAGCTCATCTTAAGTGATCACTCTCCTTACAATGTATATTTTTTCATGGTCTGTGTGTATATAAACCTCCCCACTGTATTTTCCTCTGAATGCATCCGATGAAGTGAGCTGTAGCTCACGAAAGCTTAGGCTCAAATAAATTTGTTAGTCTCTAAATTGCCACAAGTACTCCTTTTCTTTTTGCAAATACAGACTAACATGGCTGCTACTCTGAAACCAGTGTATATTTTGATATTTCAGTGAGAATTTCAAAGTAAAATCTCATAATAATACATTTTGGAAATGACATAATTGTGACAAACCTAGATATAATAATAGAATACAATTATTAAACTCCTAATACTCCTGTATTCCTGATAGTAATTCTTAATTAACACTGTGATTTTCCCCTCTGGTTATCTGTTATCTGGACCGGTGATCTGCTCGGTCACTCCAATCCTTGACTCAGGGAGAAAGCCTTATGCTGCTCTGCTGTGAGAACCCCTACTCCTGGGCTGTTCACGCACAGCCTCTGGAATGTAAGTTGCTCCTTGGATTGTGCAACTAAATGACACTAGCCAAAATCTCCAGTCCCAGACATAACCCTAGGAAACTCTGTCTTGCAGTGTATGCTGGATGCTGCAAGCGTACATGAGTTCGTCAATTTAACAAAGAAATTGATATGTACCAGGCTTGTTATCCCAAGGGGAGTCTCTGTCTCCCTTCTCCCCTCCCGAATAATATGTTATGCAGACATAAGCTGTAGTGTAGACATAGTTTTTTCACTTTAAAAGAAGAAACACAATATGCTTGCCAGTTTTCCTAGAACAAATTCCAGTTAAGCACATTACTCCCAAGTTTTCCTTAACTGCATGAGCAGTTAAGTTCTCAGTTAAGAGTTTGCAAGATACACAACAGTGATATTAATCTGACTAGAACCAGCAGTGCCATATTTTTGTTGAAGGTTAAACACACAAAGATATATACACAAAGATACACTAGAAAATGTGCAAAGCATTAAAGTTCAGGTTTCAGTGATTGGAGAAGAGTAACATTATGTTAAATTCAGAGGGCAGTCTAATTTGGTGATACTTACACTTTCTTCTGTTTCTCTTAGCCCATAAATTACGCCAATTACATTATCTTACTTATACACATTTACCAACACGTAACTTACACATCTGAACTTTTCCCACTCGGTCAAGTAAAATCTCAGTTGGTGTAACTTTTGCAAGTTTATTACAGGTCTTATGATATGTGCTGTTTTTCTGAAAGCCCCTGCCCCTGAAGTACTGCAATTATGTGAGATGCAGTTTTCACTGAAATTCCCCTCACTCCAAAAGTAAGCTTCTGGCTCCTTTGATTGTGGGAGAAAGCTTGAAGAAAATGACATGACTGAACACTAAAGACTTAAACCTCAAAAGGCAAATTAAAAAAAAATCCAACATTTATATATATTTATTTAAATCTCATTATTTTTAAGCCAGACTTATACTTTTTGAATGTTTGGTGTTGGTAATACTGTAATTTATGCTCTTCTCGTTCAGTCTCTCAGTGTGTATTAATAATAGTCTATAAAAATGAGGGCCAACCACAAGAGTAAGCTGACTACCCCAAACTTATGTTAAATCTCAGAACTGCTTGGCATCTTTGGTGTGTATAAGACAGCAACAGAGACCATATCTATATTAGAGAAGTGTACCAGTTTAAATTGATTTTTAAATTGATTTAGTTAAACTGGTGCACAATCTTAATGCAGATGCACTTAAATATATTTAGTCCTTCCTATACAGAACGATTTTGCACCAAGGACTTTATTTTAAAGCCAGTTTAAAGAGGTGCACATTTCTACTGTAGAAAAAGCCTTTGGGTCCTGTAGACTTAGGTTCCATTACACACATGTACACTCTTACCATGAGTAGTTTGCAGTATATCATTTTATAAAACACCTCTAATGTAGTCCAGTAGTTTACTGGTAAATTTAGTTTTGTTATTTTTAATGTTAGCATGGGCACAGAGTGAATCTGAGGTCGAATATATCATGTATTTGTTCATTTATTGCAATTTATAAAATGTCCCAATCCCATCTTCTTAAAATTCCATATACCAAATTACATAAATTAAATAATAATTGACACAAAATTAAAAAAAAACCCAACACCTGTAATAAAATTGATTGCATCAAACCATCAAAAACTCTTCCATCTCCACCACCCAATTGCTTTACCCGCCTCCCCTCAACACCTGCAGACTGTTCACCAGAACTATGACCCTTCCAGGAGCAAGACTACAGTCTCCTCTCTACATGCTGCACACAAATTAGAATGTTGCAATCAACTTATCTCATCCCATGCAATTATGCCCTGTACTTTTGCCCTTCACACAGCTTCCAGTACTACTCAGTCCACCCCGATACACCTCATTATTTCTTTATTTGGATATGCTCCACATTCACTGTCTTTTTTCTCACCTGTACTTTAGTTCTGAACTGACCTTTAACTAACCTCCAGGTGTTCATTTTCTCCTTGTGCTGATCCATATTCTGCACATTGTAATGTATTTAAGTAAAGAATGGGGAAAAGCCTAACTTTATTTAAACATATGTTCATCAAGGTGTCAAACCTTCCCTCTGACCCACACCCACTATTTCTTCCTCACCAATTATTTCTACCCAGAAAAGTATTTTGGCTCCTTATGAGACACCTATCCGGTATTAAAAGTAGTGTCTAAAACCAAAAATTTCTAGAAAATTATATATAGTTGAACTTACAAAGATAATTGAGTACAAACTATCTACACAATCAAAATCACCTCAGTCAAAGTATCACTATAGATAGAAAGCATGCCTTTAAGCAAAACATAAACACTTAAGGGCATGTCTACACTACAAAATTAAGTCGACTTTGTGTAAGTTGACATTGAGCCTCTGAATTAATTAAATCGATTGTGCATGTCCACACCACACTCATTCTCTCAGTGGAGTGTGTCCTCACTAACAGCGCTTGCATTGATGCACAGAGCCATGCTTTGTGGGTAGATATCCCACAGTGCAACTAGCCACAGGAGGTTTTGGGAAGGGCTTGCAATGCCTCATAGGACTAAAAGATGGACACTGGTGGTAATGGAAACGTGGCTTTGGCCTCCTATGATGAACTTTCCTCCCTCCCTCCCCTGATATCAATGGCAAACAACACATGTTGTTGTTTTTTTGCATCCTTTTTTTGAAAGCCTGGTGTAGCTGCATGTACACCATAGCATAAAAAGTATGGACGCTGCTCAACTGTGCACTCTTGTTGTGATCATTACAAACACCTTGCACCTTATCCTGCAGTATTTTCATAGCTGAGACAGGAGCCACTGTGCAGAACATTGCGATCTCATGTAAACTGCCCTGCTGCAAGCCATAGAATGAAAAATTCTCTGTTGCTGGTGGCAGTCACCCATCAGCTGAACATGGTGGAGCACCATTTCTGGTCCTGGGAAACAATCACTGACTGGTCGGACCTCATCATTATGCAGCTATGTGTTGACGAGCAGTGTCTGCAGAACTTTTGAATATGGAAGGCCACTTTCCAGGAACTTTGTGCAGAGCTTTTCTCAGTCCTGAAGTGTAGCAACACTAAAGTGAGAAGAAAAGGAGTACTTGTGGCACCTTAGAGACTAACAAATTTATTCAAGCGTAAGTTTTCGTGAGCTCCGATGAAGTGAGCTGTAGCTCACAAAAGCTTATGCTCAAATAAATTTGTTAGTCTCTAAGGTGCCACAAGTACTCCTTTTCTTTTTGCGAATACAGACTAACACGGCTGCTACTCTGAAACTAAAGTGAGAGCTGCTCTGACAGTGGAGAAGTGAGTGGCGATTGCTCTATGGAAGCTTGTGATGCCAGACTGTTACTGGTCAGTGGGCAATCAATTCGGAGTTGGTAAATTCACTATGGGAGGTTCTGCTGAGAGAAGTAGTGACTCTGGGCAATATGTACGACATATTGGGTGTATTTGCTGTGATGGGGTTCCCTAACTTTGGTGGGGTGATAGATGGCACTCATATCCCTATATTGGCACCAGGCCACATTGCCGAAGAGTACATAAACTGAAAGGAATTCTTTTCAGTGGTGTTGCACATGCTGGTGGATCACAGGGGGCATTTCACTCACATTAATGTGCGAGGTCAGGAAAAGTGCATGATGTGTGCATCTTTTTAGACCACAGGTCTGTTCAGAAAAATGCAAGCAGGGACTTTCTTTCTGAATTGCAAAATAACCATTGATGATGTTGAATTCATGATCCTGGGAGACCCAGCCTACCTCTTCTTCCCATAGCTCATGAAGCCGTGCACCAGTCACCTGGACAGGAGTAAGGAGCAGTTCAACAATAGGATGAGCAAGTGCAGAGTGGTGGTGGAATGTGCCTTTGGACACTTAAAAGGTTGCTGGTGCAGCTTGCTTACTAGGTTAGGCCTCAGTGAAAGCAACATCCCCATTGTTAATGCAGCCTGCTGTGTGCTCCATAATATCTGTGAGGCAAAGGGAGAAAAGTTTCTGCCAGAGGGGGGTGTGGAAGTAAATCGGTTGGCAGCTCATTTTGAGCAACCAGATACCAGGACAATAATAAAAAGGCCAGCAAGGGGCTCTTCATCTCCATGAGGCTTTGAAAACTCATTTCAGTAATGAGCCACAGTAATGTATGATGCTTATTTGGGTTGTGCCTTCCCAAACCATCCCCTCTTTTACATTAGCTCCCCTGTAAACCATCCCTCACCCGCATGACTGGAATAAATAAAGAACATTTCTTTCTCAAGGAGTTTACTTTTATTATGCACAGACAAAAAAAATGAAAGCACAAAAAAGTAAGGTAAACTTGAGCAAAAGGGCTGATAACATTAAGAGGGGAGAAACAAAGTCAGCTTTTTTTCAAAAGCAACGCAATGGCTTGCTCATCAAAGTTCTTGGAATGGACGCCTTCTGTTCATTGTACCCTTTCCCATGGTTGAGTGGAAAGGATATTAAACTGTTCCCCTCTCCGCTGCCTGGAACATTTCGGGGAGAAATGCTTGCAGGTGGCTCTAAGAGGGAGTCTAGTCTCAAGCAGCTTTTCTTGCAGCTCAGACAGTCAATTTAAAATGTCTGATTGGTCCTTCATAATCTGCAGCATCTCATACTGCCTTGAATGCCCCTGCTCTGGGGATAGTCTCCTGCTCTCCAGTTCCAGGTCCAGTTTCTTGGAGAGTGAAATCCTCCAGACTCTGAGCTTGGTCTCAGCTGTCCCAGAGGCATTCATTATCTCTCTGAAAAATGAAAAGGAATACTTGTGGCACCTTAGAGACTAACCAATTTATTTGAGCATGAGCTTTCGTGAGCCACAGCTCACTTCATCAGCTCATGCTCAAATAAATTGGTTAGTCTCTAAGGTGCCACAAGTACTCCTTTTCTTTTTGCGAATACAGACTAACACGGCTGTTCCTCTGAAACCTCTCTGAAAAATGTCATCCCACATCCTCTTTTTCCACCTTCTAATCTGGGAAAGCCTCTCTCCCAGTGTGAAGGATGCACTGAAGGACATGCTTTCCACTGTAAGGCATGCAGAGCACAAGCCAACCATTGTCAGCGCATACATTGTTTCTGATGCAAGGTTGTTATTAAAAAAAAATCCTCTTATTACAGTTCACTGCAAACCACAACATAATCAGAATTCCTAGCTATTCCATGAGTCAGTTTGCTGTTCCAACCAGGGTGAATATGGCCCTGAGGCATGGCCGACAAACCTGCTGTGACACTACAACCCATATACTTCATATAAATATTGTTATAATATGATTTCAACATAACTATGAAATGTTTTGTGCAAGATAAGGCATGTGAGGTATCAGTGAAAGGTTATGGTGTGCTGAATATTATTACCCTATTTGTATGTGTTAGGATATAGATATTCAGGCCTGTCTGCAAAGGCCCGTACTTTAAGAATTTAGGTGTATTCTTATCACTTGGCTAGTTAGAGATATAAAAGAAAGAATCAAAATCACTGTCTGTGAGTGTAAGGTCCTTCTCTTACTGTGACAGTCTGAGGCCCTGTTCTTAGGCTAAGGCCATTGGCTAAGCGACAGAGGCAACCATAAGCTGGGAAGCGACCGGTCACATCCTTATATTCCAAAGTAGTCACATTGAAAGAAGGTGCTATCGGGCTGTTAGGAATACAATCCTGTCCTGATAGTGCCTACCACCTCCAGAGAAAGGGAAGTGCCTAAAAGATGTAAAAGGAAATTGAGGTTGATAGTTTTCTGTCTAGTAAGAACTCACTTATCAATAGACACAGCTGGGAAACTCTTATGTCTTTATAGATGTAGTTGTGAAATCCTCACTTCTGTATTGTTTTGTCATTATAGTTCCCACTTTGCTATTGTTTATTGGCATGGTCTCTGTCTGGTTCTATGATTGTCTCAGTCTGCTGTATAATTAATTTTGCTGGGTGTAAACTAATTAAGGTGGTGGGATATAATTGGTAAGCTAATCATGTTACAATATGTTAGGATTGGTTAGTTAAATTTCAGTAGAATTATTGGTTAAGGTATAGCTAAGAATATTACTATATAAATTAGGGGCAAACAGGAAGTAAGTTGGGATTCGAAAATAAGGAAAAAGGAACTTGTATTTAAGCTTGATGGAAGTTCACCCCAATAAACATTGAATTGTTTGCACCTTCGGACTTCGGGTATTGTTGCTCTCTGTTCACGCGAGAAGGACCAGGGAAGTGGGAGAGTGAAGGAATAAGCTCTCTAACAGTATGCATGTATCATTTTTGTATCTAAAGTTAGGAATATTGACGGTACCTCTGTACTACAAAAGTGTTTGCGCCTGGGGGACGCCCACCAGACAGAATGCAATCAGTCTGGCTGGCTAGCTGCAGACAAGTCAGTGGACCATTAGGGAGAACAATGGGTCTTTGAAGATGCTAATCTCCCACCTTCCTGGGATGCTACAAACGGCCTTTAACTCATGGCTGCTTTAACACTGCAGGATCATGTTACCTGGTACTGGACTCCATGATAAAATACCAGTATTTTTCCACTTTTGGGGAGGACACACTGGAAAACAAAGGATTCCCGCCATATGTAAAACCTATTTAAGGCAGGGGCAGGACATAATAGGTGATTGTTCTTCACTGAATCCCCGCCCAGGATGACTGCTGGAAACATCTAAGAAACAAAGACAAAGGGGAAGAAGGAGCGAGCCCATGCTCGAAAGGTGTCCGGCCTGTGAAAGGAATACCTGGAGTTTTTAGCTTGCCTTTAAGAAACTCTGCAATCTGCATAAAACAACATTTAGGGTGAGAAATTACTACTTGTAACCAGTTTCTTTAATATTTTAAGTTTATATTGTGTTTTGTTTTATTTGCTGGGTAATCTGCTTTGATCTGTTTGCTAACCCTTATAATCACTTAATATCCACCTTTTGAAGTTAATAAACTTGTTTTTGTTTTCTCTGAATCAGTTTGTGGAATTCATAAACTGGGAGGGGCAAAAAGATGTGCATATCCTCCTCCACATTGAGGGAGGGAGCAAATTTCATGAGCTTACACTGTACAGTTCTCTGTGCAGCACAAGGCGGTATAATTTTGGGTTTACACTCCACAGGGGGTGTGCACTTGAGCACCAGACAGTTCCCTAGCTGAAGTCTACCCTTGCAGTGGTGATTTAAGTGTCTGTGTCTTTCTGCAGCTGGGAGTGTCCCTACCTGTGTGTTTGCTGGAGGAGGCTTGGAGGCCTGGCTCAACAGGACTGTGTAAGGGAGGCCAGTCTGGTGGAACAGCTGGGCTCATTGGTACCCCTAAATCAGATGGCAACCCAGAGGGGGTGCAACCCACCACACCCATATTGTGAGAACAGTTGGACAGTTGAGCAATGCCTCCTCCCCACAATTATATGGACGGTGCTTGAGAACGGGGACAGTATTAAGAGTCCCAAATTGCCATCTTTTTCCAAGGTGGCTCCTGGGGGGGCACATGAAGCCCTGCCCCCCTTTACTTAATGCTGTTCATAATAGATGGTAATCCCTTCCAACCAAAGCAATGACACGTTAGGGAAAGTGTGGTTGAGGGACTTGGAATTCACTGTGGCTGGTGGATCACATGCTTTATTTTTTGTGCTATGAGCACTTGTAATGAAAATGTCCTCCATTTCCCCTAGGTGATCCTTTGTGATATCAGTCTCCTGAGGATAACAGAAGTGGTCAAAGGAGCAGAAGCTGCAAGCATCTGGCTACATACCTGGTCCTTATACTGCTGTTCTGTGTGTTGCAATGATGCCAGCAGAGTTAACACTGGAATGGTGTGTGAAAGTGTCCTACCATGGTGGAAGAAATAAGGCAGCCCTCCCAAGAACCTTCTGCAAAGGATTATGGAGTACCTCCATGAAAGTTTCATAGAGATCTTAATGGAGGATTCCTGGGCCATCCCTGTGCACATAAACGGTTTTTTATCAGGGAACTGCCTTTGGATAGCTGGAACGGCCACAGGGAAGCATATACTCACTGCACCTCACTTTTTGTTCTCATTACACATATACAATGTTCTGATTACAATATAATAGCATGTAACCCCAACAGTTTGCTTGGAAATGCCTTGCCCAGCATCATGGTCGGCCATCACTCTGTCCTGTGTCCGGCTGGGCTCCAGGGTTAAAAACAGTTCCTGGCTGTCGGGGAGAACGTATTCACCACTTGCCCATCTCCCATTCTCCTCCTCCTCCTCTTCCTCATCCACAATTTCATCCGCATTGTTGCCCGAGGTGGCCCGGGACTCAGACTCCTGGTGTAAAGGGGCATTTCAGCAACCAGACAGGTGTCTTAGCCACTGACAATTATTGGGATGGACTAGCAATTATTCTGCTTGTTGCCTTAAGCCATTTAGCAGGCCTGGGCAGGAACTTAGTGTAACCAAGGCAAGCCGGAAAGGATAGGAGGCTATCACATGAAGTCAGCTTGACTCTACACCCTCTCTGATAAGCTGGGGTAAACATCTGTGAAAAGCAGGTGGTCTGGCTATATTTTAGGACTGCCCTTATGGGGAAATATAACTGCCAGACTATGTCTCGAAACTGCTTGCTTATTTTTTTCTTTTTTTAGTGACATATTTTTGTAACTCCTGCTTTTCCCCAATGGTTGATATTGTTTGGTCAGCTTTGTAACACTTTTGATTGACATGTCTTTGTAACTTTTTGGATATAAGGGGGGAATTGTTGAGTCTGGCTTAAGCGGATCACTTCATGGACACATTGGAAGGCTCTCCAGCGTCAGACAGAAGGCCGACTACCAGAAATCTGCAGCTGAAACACACAAATACTGTTCCAAATTCCTAAGGGGTAATTATCAGTTTGGGGTGCTCTATAATCTCTTGTGTTTGCATGTGTGTGAGACTAAACAAAGTGGATAGCTCAGTGGTTTGAGCATTGGCCTGTTAAACCCAGGGTTGTGAGTTCAATCCTTGAGGGGGCCATTTAGGGATCTGGGGCAAAAAAAATTGGGGATTGTGCCTGCTTTGAGCAGGGGGTTGGATTAGATGATCTCCTGAGGTCCCTTCCAACTCTTATAGTCTATGAGTCTAGTGACTTTACGTGAAGGCATTCTAGTGGGAGTGTTGGAGACTAATAAAGTATTGGCTTTAACTGAAAGCACATGGTTTTGATTTGTTTGTGTCAGTCATATAGCAAACAGAAGCGCTGCATCTCCTTTGGTTTGTTCTGATGCCACCTCACAGAGAGTAAAGTTACTTAGAGGTTTGGGTTCGGAGGAAGCCCAGGTAACACTGCATTTTGGGGTAGTGGTGGGGTCGCCGACAAGAATCGCATGCAGCTCGTCGTAAAAGCAGCATGTCTGTGGGACAGAACCAGAATGACTATTCATCTCCCTTTTCTTCCTGAAGTTTGTTTTTATTTCCACTCGGCAGTGCTGCATGTCCTTGGTGTAGCCCTTCTCCCCCATGCCCCACGCGATCTTTGCATAGAGTCAGCGTTTCTTCTGCTGGATCAGAGATGTGCCTGCACAGACTCTTCTCCCTGCACAGCAATAAGATCCACCACCTCCTGTGTTCACCAGGCTGAAGCAACTTTGGGGCATTGAGTCTCCATGGTCAGCTGTGCTGGCGAACTCTCCATGCTGATCAAACAGGAAATGAAAATTCAAAAGTTCCCAGGGCTTTACCAGGGGAGGGGCTGTTTCCCGTGTACCTGGCTGACATGCAGCAGAGTTGAAAAGATGCTCCAGAGCGGTCACAGTGGAGCATTGTGGGACATCTCCTGGAAGTCAATTAATACGATTTACATAACATAACATTTACACTACCCCTATTTAAACCTGTGAACATCAAATTAAGTGATATGCCTCTCGTGGTCGCAGAGTACAGAAGTCAACGTTACAGGCAAGTTAGGTCAGTGGAAGGAACCTGGTAATGTAGACACATGCATTATTAGGTTAATTTAAGGTGGCTTCCATTGATCTAAGTTTGTAGTGTAGACCAGGCCTTAGAGACAAGCTTAAAAATTATTCTGTCCAAGAACTGTTCTCTGTAGGAACAGGAGGGTAGAGATTATATCTATAAAGCTCCAGATAAATCACCAAGTAATATATATGTACAAACAAATTTTGGGCTTTATTCAAGAGGTTTGGGATTTAAAATGTACATTATTTATCATTTGGAATTAGCAATAGAATAGATTAAGTTACAATAATGTCATATTATTGCCGTATTAGCCATTTTAAACTACTGACTAGTTAATACTTGATTGAGGCAACATCCAGTGAAATATTAGAAATAGTACACAAAACATGGATTAATTACAAATCCCCTCACAAAAAAGTCCCTCTCAAAATAGATACATCTCATTAAGTTTGTTAACAATGTTGGCACATTGGTAGCAAGCACAGTTTAAAATAAAAAAAATACAAATACATCCTACCTAATTTACACTAACTACATGCCTAAAACATTTGTTTAACTTTATTTCTTCAAAGGCACTAGAGCAGAACACAGAGGAAACTTCAGAAGAGGAGTGGGAAAATGTTCTCTGCATAGAAGGCAGCATTTCTTTCTGATCTTCCCTACTCACAGCATGTTTAAAGTCACTGCATCAAAACACAGCCACTGCCAAAACAAATTAAGGAAAAGCACGCACGCACACTTCTGCAGCCTCATTAAAAGTTCCCAGAACTATCTGTTGCCAAATACATGAACTGCCTTTGTCCTGAAAGTAAAATAGTGCCTGCCATATTTAGCTGGTTCTGCTTCTATCATTTATGTTGATTCATGTGTTCACTAACCTTCAATAGAAGACAGAAAAATAAAAGTTTTAAAGGAAAAACCAACCTGCATCTACCTGCAACAGGAAAACAAGCTTAGACTACAAGAAAACACCTAAACGGAATGAGAGAAATAGAATAAATCTAAAACAGTAACTGGAAAAAAGTGACAGAGGAACCAGAAGATATTTTCCACTTTGAAGAACTGCTTAAGTCCTTTTTTTTGTGTTTTTTTTAATCAAAAGGGTTGTCAAAACAAACGTTTTTAAGAACAGCCATGAAAATCTGAAAATGGCAACAAATAAAACTTCAGATTAAATGGTTGAAAGCAATAATCTTTTGGAGAAATGAATAAACTAATATCGTACTTAGGTGAGAGAATGGACGAGAGAATACTATGCAAAAGTAATCACTTATGGCAATATACTATGGACTATAAGAGTGTTTCCCAAACTTGGGATGCCGCTTGTTCCGGGAAAGCCCCTGGCGGGCCGGGCCAGTTTGTTTACCCTCCACTTCTGCAGGTTTGGCTGATTGCGGCCCCCACTGGCCACGATTCACCGCTGCAGGACAATGGGGGCTTCAGGAAGCTGTGGCCGGTACGTCCCTCGGCCCGCACCGCTTCCCGCAGCCCCCATTGGCCTGGAGCGGAGAACCGCAGCCAGTGGGAGCTGCGATCGGCTGAACCTGTGGACGCGGCAGGTAAACAAACCTGCCTGGCCCCCCAGGGGCTTTCCCTGAACAAACGGCCTCCCAAGTTTGGGAAACAATGGACTATAAAAATGCTTTAAAAAATGAAACTGATATCATGCAATACAGAGACTTTAGGGAGGAAAGTACATGGTTATCTGGTGATCCCAGAATATTCACTGAGGGAAAACTCACATTCAAATTGCGTAGCCATTCATTGTATAAAAGTGTCTACCACACAGTCTGTTGCTGCTGATAGTATTAATTATACAAAACTTGTTGACTTCCTCAATGATCACCCCTGTGCTCCCAGAAATGACGTGGGTGAGGAGAGGACCATTGCCCTCAGAGGGTAATTTTGACAATACAGCAGATAAAGTAGGTTGTACATCTAAGGGCTCTATACCAAAAATGCCCAGCTAGCAGCTTCCAAATATTTAAACCTATTAACTGTTAGCTTGCTACTGCCCTAGCTGATCTAAAATGTGACATATCATATGGACAGCAAGCTGATTTCTGAGGTATGCAGGATTTAAACCACGCAGGACTTTATAGAACAGTTAACCTCTTGACTTGCAAATGGAAGCAAAAAGGAATCAAGGTAGTCTTTGGAAAGTGGAAGAGACTTGCTCAAGGTCACATAGCCAATGTGCAGAGCTGTAACAAAACCCAGATCTCCTATTCAGACGCTAGTGCTCGAACCACTGGACAAAGGTGTTTTTCCACATGTATGCCACATACTTTCTAGAAAACTATTTTAGAAATGTTTCAGGGAGTTTTTAAATTGACATTATTGGTATTGATATTATTGATTGATATTATTTTCCATACTCCTATACCTGTAAAGACAGGCTGCCCTGTTTACAATGAGTTCAAATTTATACTACTTTGTAGAAGAGTGAAATCATAGCTAATACATTTTAGAAAGTACTACACATTATCTAAAATAGCTTTTTGTACAAAATAATGTCTCTGATTTAAGGACCAATAACTTAGGATCTTCCAGAACAAAACACTGTGTATCCCAGTGGAAAGCTGGGAATTTCCCTTCACTAATGTGACATTGGTAGCCCTAATATATCACAATATAGGTCCTTAAATCTTAAATCTGTAACTAATTCAGGATTGAATGTTGCCCATTTTGCATCTCAGATCAGTGTAACGAGGCTAATAGAGGGCAGTGTGGGGGAGGCAAGGAGAGATGGAGACAATCTTTTTTTTTTTTAAGTCATTGCTTGAACTTGCTCTCAGATTTTCAGTATTCAGAATAGTCTTGGTAGTAATGGATTGGTAGGTAAAATTCAGGTGAGGTGGTCAACAGTGATGATAAACTCAACTCATCACATCAGTATCTTTATCTTATTTGTGCCTAGCAGAATATGATGCGCAAGCAGCGGCCCATCATTTTATTTTTAAGTAGCCATTATGAAGTTACTGTCTAAACTCTGAATGGCATGGAGGACAATCAGCAGCCCATGTCCTTTCTATTGGCTATTGTAATTCTACAAAGAGGCAATTACCCAAACCTGTAACCCTCATCTAAATTTATATATAAAAAAGAATACACATGACAAACATTTTTGAACTTTAGCTTGCTGGCAGTCTTGCTCTTATATTTATGTCTTCTTTTGGCTCAAACAAACACTCCAGTTTTTCCCAACAAATAAATATAAGAAGCTCGAAACATATTATTAGGGTAGCTTAGCTAGGGTGTCTTTTCCCTATGGTTCTTTATGGTTATGTTTTATTTTTGTGTGTTTTCTATGTTTTAACCCTCTATGCCTGGAAATACTTACAAATGATGCATTTAGTGAATGGCACAGCACAATTTCCTATGTAAATATACTTTATATCAATAAATTGTATTAATAAATATTAATGATCTGTTTTAGCTTATTACATGATTGATATTGCTATAATGAATGCCAAATGAGTGAATGATTGCTGCCAAATTATGTTAATTTTAAAGGTTTATCCCTTTTTTTCTGTTAGATGTAGAGGCCCTATTTGTGAATGCTTTACTGTGTGTGTATTAATACAAGTAATGTTACATGCAATAAACATGCATGCACTTTTTAGATTGCACAGGTATCCTTAAGTTATAAGTCATGAAATTATAATAGAGAAACAAAGTGGGTGATGTAATATCTTTTATTGGACCAACTTCTGTTAGTGAATATTACATCACCCACCTTGTTTGTCTCTCTTATCTCCTGGAACCAACTTGGCTACAACACCGCACACATGAAATTCTAGTGTTTGTTTCCCATATGTCTCTGTGCTTTCTGATACACTTGTTTCTAAAAAAGGCAGCTGAACTTTGTGGGTGGAGAAGGTAGGAGTATCAGAACAGAACTGCACGACTTTCTTGATGTCTGGTGAAGACCTATATAATTTACAGTTTGTAGATCATATTTCTGAAAATAAACTATGCAACCCACAAAAACTTTCTTGAGGAGAAGAGTGCTGCAGAGGATATCATAGCAGGCTGGGAGATAAGTGACCTGGCTTCTACCCCAGTTCTGTCTGCGACCTTGGGCAATTCACTTCATCTCTATTTCCCCTTCCTTCCTTTTCACTCATCCATTGAAGTGAAGCAAGAATCCAACAACAATTATTTAGCTAGCTTGCAGGCACAGTTTTATAACTGTGGAGCTAGGCCAACCATATAGTTTGTTGTGTTGCCTTGGGAGAGAGACAGTGACTAGGTGAATCAGGGGAGGGACTAAACTGCACGTGGCCTATACCCACACAGCATATCTCCCTGATACCATGGTTCAGCTATGCTGCCATTTGCTTCAAATGAAGAATGCTGGATCTGCCCCCCTCCAGCTCCCAGTTCCACCCTGCACTTCCTTCCCACACACACACATGCAAAGAGGGAATGTAACAGCTCTATGAAGCTTCGTACTGCCAGTTCCCTGGAGCTGTCCTCTGGCATTCAAGAGCAAGAGAGGGATACCCTTTTTACCTTGCTCTTGGATGCTGAGCAGGCCACAATCTGGCCTGTAATTCTGAATTATATGCATTCATTTCTTTAGATAACTGCTTGATAATCAAATGAGCCTTTTTGGTTACAGAAGCATTATTACTGCCTGTTTCTCTAAACCTAAAAACATTATTAAAAAATGTTCTATGAAGGCACATGGAAAAGAATTAAATTATGCACAGGAGTTTAAGTTTAAAGTAATAAAAATGTCAATACTAATTATACTACTGGAAACCTGTATGTGTCCAGCACATATATGCCATCATGTGCCAGCAATGCCCCTCTGCCATGTACATTGGCCAAACCAGACAGTGTCTACGTAAAAGAATAAATGGACACAAATCAGACGTCAGGAATTATAACATTCAAAACCAGTCGGTGAACACTTCAGTCTCTCTGGTTACTCGATTACAGACCTAAAAGTTGCAATTCTTCAATAAAAAAACTTCAAAAACAGACTCTAATGAGAGACTGCTGAATTGGAATTAATTTGCAAACTGGACACCATTACATTAGGCTTGAATAAAGACTGGGAGTGGATGTTTCATTACGCAAAGTAAAACTGTTTTCCCATGTTTATCCCCCCTTCCCCCCCCCCCAACTGTTCCTCAAACGTTCTTGTCAAGTGCTGGAAATGGCCCACCTTGATTATCACTGCAAAAGGTTTTTTTTCTCTCCTGCTGGTAATAGCTTACCTTATCTGATCATGCTCGTTACACTATGTATGGTAACACCCATTTTTTCATGTTCTCTGTGTATATAAAATCTTCCCACTGTATTTTCCACTGCATGCATCCGATGAAGTGAACTGTAGCTCACAAAAGCTTATGCTCAAATAAATTTGTTAGTCTCTAAGGTGCCACAAGTACTCCTTTTCTTTTTGTGATCACTAAGTATCTGACCCAAAGCCCCCTGAAATCAGTCCAAGTCTTTTCTTCAATTTCAATGGACATTAAAAAGCCATTTAAAATGTTATATCCCAAAATAACATTTTTAAATGGCCTTTTAATGTCCATTGAATTCGGAGTTAAGACTTGGACTGATTTCAGGGGGCTTTGGGTCAGATACTTAGTGGTCACAGCAATTCAACTTCTATACATTTATATGTTCCATCTCCAATGTAGAGTTGTGACCAAATGCCCCAGTCTATCCCTAAGCGATTTGCACATTATCACCTAGCCATATTACATATATTGTGCAAATCACGTTTTGCGTTCAGACAAACTTTTCTTTTAAACGACTGCTGTGAGAATATCAGCAAATTCCCTTTATTCTGGAACTTATTTAAAATTTATTTGATTTTTTTTAAAAAAAAGGAAGTTTGAAAAAGCCCTGGTCTACTTGTGTTAGGAACAAATAAAATCAGAATAAGCTTCAATCTCTGCCACATTTTTATATGTGAACAATAAAGTGCTATATTATTTTCATTTTGAATTTGTGTTGTAAAGCAAGGCCAGATGGAGAAGAGATCCACATAAATGATGTTTTCATCATCAAACAAAGCTACAGCTTTTTTCAAGATTTACTGCCTGAAGAAGACATTGTTATTGAAAGTCTCCAGTACTTTCAAGTATCCATTTTAAGGCTGGGGGAGAAGTAACTTGAATAAACCAAGGACATGGACTGCTGAAAAGGCAGCAATGTTTCAAAAGAAGAAGGATTAAAAAAAACAACAACCAGTTGATTAATATTCCAAAAAATAGTGGAGAAAACATAAATCTCACTTCAAGGGAATTGGAAAGGAGATTCCTAAATATTTCTGTCTCTCTGCTTATTTTTCTTCTAGGTATGTTTAAACAGAGTAAAATCAATAATATTACTAGTACAGTAGACAAAAGAGTATGGAAACACAGACATTTAAACAAGGGTCTGGAAATAGGGACTTCTTGGTTCTATTTCTAGCTCTGTGAAGGACTGGATAGGTGATATTGTGCAAATCACTTCATGCCAGACTGGGGCATTAAGCCAGAGCGCAGCATTGAGGATGGAGCAGATGCACAGGTCTGAGGGAAGCAACAGGATTGGAAACAGTTGTGGGGAAAATGGAGCAGCCTTCCAAGGCCCCTTGTCTGTATCAGGCTTGCAATGTCAGTCTGCTCCCAAACAAGGAGATAAAGAGTGAGGAAAGGAAAAGCCAGCCAGTACCGTGGGCTGTGCCACCCTTGCTAATGGAGCTCATTGGTAACCCCTAGCATCTTCTACTCCTGAACAATCTCCCCACCTATTGCAGTAGAAAACTTCATGTTTTTAAGCTCCCCTTCTCCAGGTGGAGCATGTTTTACAGGTACACCAAATTGGTGCTGCCCGAATGAAGGAATGCTCCAATGAATGCATTTCTATCAGTGGAATGGTGGCATATCCCATCACATATCCTCACCCTCAAGACCAAAAGGTTCCTTGCTCGAGCATCTCCTCAGTCCCACTCTCCCTAAAATTAAAAAAAAAAAAATCTGCATTTGCGTTCTCTTTCCCTGCTCAGAGCTGCACCCAGAAGCAATAGTGCTGAAGTCTTTCAATCTTTCATGGATTGTAGCTGGTCTGTGACTAGCAAAAAGGGACGCTCCAGCAGGTATACCTGAAGAAATCTACAGCCCACTTGATAGCTAAAGCTTCCTTCTCAATACCTGAATATGATCTCTCCCTGGGGAACAACTTTCTGCTTAAATATAGAACTGGGTGGTCTTCTCCCCAAAAGTACCACTCCCAGGCTGACATCAGAAGCATCTGTATAGAGAATAAACTCCTGGTGAAGTGTGGTTTGGCAAAGACTAGTGTCTGGATCAGTCACACCTTCATGGTGTTAAATGTTTCATCTGACTGGTCAGCCCACTGGACCTTCTTGGTGTCTTTGCCTTTGCAGGGGAGCTGTGATAGACGTGAAGTTGGGGATGACCAAAATGATCTTGACAAACTGAAGAAATGGTTTGAAATAAACAGGATGGAATTCAGTAAGGACAAATTCAAAGGATAAGGAGGATGAGTTAATATCTTTTATTAACCAACTTCTGTCAGTGAGAGACAAGCTTTCAAGCTAGATAAAGCTTTTCTTCAGTTCTTGGAAAGGTATTTGCAGTGCCACAGCTAAATATAAAATTGAACAGATAGCTTAGAACATATTCTAAAGGACCATTCAAGGCCCTGCAGTTTTAGGACAAAAAGGGGGATTATAGGGTTACAGATTGTTATAATAAACCATAAATCCTGTGTTTTTATTAATATCATGACCTTTAGTGTCTAGAAAATTATGAATTTAAGCTTCCAGGCTCATCTTTTGAAATTATTGTGCAGGTTTTCTTTAAGGATGAGGACTGAGAGGTCAGATATAGACTGATCACTTTGCGAAAAGTATTCACCCAAGGATGCTTTTATTATTTTCCTGTATGAGTTCATTTGAAAGTGTAGTGATTGTCTGGTTTCACCTACATTGCTGTTATTGGGGCATTTAGTGCCCTGGATGGGATTGTAACACTCTGCACCCCACATTCACCACAGTAATATGATTATGGTATGAGTATGATATAATTATGTGGTATCTTGTACAAATTATGCTTTGTAAGGTATCATTCTAAAAGTCTTGATCTGTTGAGCATTAATATCCTGTTGAATTGCATGTGTTATCATTGTATGTGAAGTTATAAAGTTTTGCTATGTATGTTTTACTGAAAGATGTTATGACGTTGAAAACACCCACAGCTAGCCTTTCAGGTACAACCGTGAAGAAGTTAGACAGTGCTAATGGCCCATCAGCAAAAAGAATGGACCATGGAAAAGGTTTGTCCTCATCTGGGAAAGTTTCCGCCAGCCTCTGAGTAATGTCTGCTATGACTAAACAAGGCATGCAAGGGCATGTGACCAGCTCACATAATATAAAACTCCATTTTGATATGTGTACTTTTCCACAACCTAAGCTGGGCACTTAGCTTGTAACAAAGGGTTTCCGCCATATGGAGAAGCTATACAAGGTGGGAAATGACATCATGATATGTCTTCACTCCCACACAATTCAACACCTGAAAGAATCTCTGGAAGACAAAGGTCTTGGAATGGGGGAGGGGGACCCAAGCTGCAAAACAGGTGCAGCTTGTACCTGAAGAATCTGTAAGCCTGCTTGTATCATCAGTCAGGGTGAGATATTGCTAATTCAAATTCTATCTATCTATATATTAGGCTTAATTTGCGGTTTTGTTTATTTGCTGGGTAATCTGCTTTGATCTGTTTGCTAACATTTATAATCTATCTTTCTGTAGTTAATAAACTTATTTTATGTTTTATCTTAACCAGTGTATTCTGGGTGAAGTGCATGGGAAAATCTCAGCTCTGTAAACAAAGACTGTTGCATATCTTCCCCACATTTCTCACTGGAGTCTGTTTTTGAAGCTTTTCTGACACAAATCTGTCATCAGGAATCATAACATTCAAAAACCGGTAGGAGAACACTTCAACCTCTCTGGCCACTCAGTAAAAGACTTAAGGGTGGCAATTCTGCAACAGAAAAGCTTCAAAAACAGACTTTAATGAGAAACTGCTGAGCTTGAATTAATATGCAAACTAGATACCATTAACTTGGGTTTGAACAGAGACTGGGAGTGGCTGGGTCATTACACATATTGAATCTATTTCCTTAAGTTAAGTATCCTCACACCTTCTTGTCAACTGTCTAAATGGGCCATCTTGATTATCACTACAAAAGTTTTTTTTTCTGCTGCTGCTAATAGCTCATCTTAATTAATTAGACTCTTACAGTTTGTATGGTAAATTCCACATTCTCTGCGTATATATATATATATATATTGAATTGAATATATAGTAAGAATATATATATATATATATATATTACTATACTATATATATATATATATATATATATATATATTACTATACTATACTTACTATATATTCAATTCAATGCATCCGATGAAGTGGGCTGTAGCGCATGAAAGCTTATGCTCTAAGAAATTTGTTAGTCTCTAAGGTGCCACAAGTACTCCTGGTTTTTTTGCGGATACAGACTAACAGGGCTGCTACTCTGAAACTTGTTAATTAAAGGCATTTTTGAGTGTGTTAAGGCATATATCCTGGAGTAGATTGCTTGGTGTGTTTGGTGTGGCAACTGGATCTATGAAGGCAGGTGTGGTTATCCATGGGTTTCTTGTCTATAGTATTCCATTACTGAAGCTGATTGTGGTGTCCAGGCCTGTGGGTGTATTACAGAGAGAGTTTAATCAACGGGTTGTTGTTGTTGAAGTTGTGGTGGAAATCTATGAGGGAATTTAAGTCATTTGTCCAGAGGATGAACATATAATTGATGTATCTCAGGCATATCATTGGTTTTGAGATGAATTTGTATAGAAATTTTTCTTCAAGGTGGCCCATGAAAAGCCCCTTGCTAGAATTAAGCTCCCCACAAGCAAGGACACACCAACTCAAGGTGGCAATAGACCCTTCCAGAAGAAAAGCTGCAAAACCTGCTCTCGTATCTCCACTGCTACAATGATCAACACCTTGAACAACACACCTTTCAAGATCCATGGGTTCTACACATACCTATCACCCTCAGTGTTGTGTTGGCATCAAACCTTGTGAACATCTATACAAAGTCAGGCACTGCCATCCGCTTTATAACTACTGCATGTATAGTCATTTCCTAAACCCTGTCTTTGCCAAAATTGAACACATCTACCAGAAATTTCACATCTGAGATCTTAGAACAGGGTAGCATTTTTCTGCAAAGTATGCAGTGAATTTTACAAGATGTTTAGAAAACAGGAATAGCAGGGACTTTCAGTTATGGAATATTTTCCTGATGTCTTTTCAACCATCATAAAATGTCTCAGGCTAGATGTTAGGATATAGATATTCAGGCCTGTCTGCAATGGCCTGTACTTTAAGAATTAAGGTGTTTTCTTATCACTTGGCTAATTCTAGAGGTATAAAAGAAAGAATCAAAATCACTGTCTGCTGGTGTAAGGGCCTTCTCTTACTGTGACAGTTTGAGGCCCTGTTCTTAGGCTAAGGCCTTTGGCTAAGCAGCAGAGGCAGCCATAAGCTAGGAAGTGAACAGTCACATCCTCACATTCCAAACTAGTCACATTGAAATAAGGTGCTATTGGGCTGCTAGGCACTATCAGGACAGGATTGTATTCCTATCACCTCCAGAGAAAGGGAAGTGCCTAGAAGATGTAAAAGGAAACTTAGTTTGATAGCATCCTGTCTGGCAAGAACTCACTTATCAATAGCTGGGATGTGAAATCCTCACTTCTGTATTGTTTTGTCATTATAGTTCCCACTTTGCTGTTGTTTGTCTGTATAATCTCTGTCTGGTTCTGTGATTGTTCCTGTCGGCTGTATAATTAAATTTGCTGGGTGTAAACTAATTAAGGTGGTGGGATATAATTGGTTACATAATCATGTTACAATATGTTAGGATTGGTTAGTTAAATTTCAGGAAAATGATTGGTTAAGGTATAGCTAAGCAGAACTCAAGTTTTACTATATAATCTGTAGTCAATGAGGAAGTGAGTGGGTGTGGGTGGGAGGGAGTGGGTGTGGGTGGGGGAGATGGGAACAGGGAATGGGGGTAAGGAAATTGGAATAATGTTTGGCTAAGGGCAGGAATGGGAACAGGGACACAGGTGTAAGGCTCTGTGGTGTCAGAGCTGGGAAGGAGGATACTAAGGAAGGAAACTGGAATCATGCTTGCTGGAAGTTCACCCCAATAAACATTGAATTGTTTGCACCTTTGGACTTTGAGTATTGTTGCTCTCTGTTCATGCGAGAAGGACCAGGGAAGTAAGTGGGTGAAGGAATAAGCCCCCTAATACTAGAAACTATACTGTGACAGGGTTGGGCCAGATGGCTACAGGAGAGTGATAAAAGGCAGATATATTAGCCCGGGGTTAAGTAGGTCCCTTTTCCCTGGATAAGGTAACAGGGAAGGTTCCAGAACAATCAGGAACCTTCTGGAAACAATTAAGACAGACATGCTGATTAGAACACCTGCAGCCAATCAAGAAGCTGCTAGAATCAATTAAGGCAAGCTAATCAGGGCACCTAGGTTTAAAAAGGAGCTCACTTCAGTTTGTGGTGGGCGTGTGAGGAGCTGGGAGCAAGAGGTGCTAGGAGCTGAAAGTGAGAATGCGTATTGTTGGAGGACTGAAGATTACAAGCATTATCAGACACCAGGAAGAAGGTCCTATGGTAAGGATAAAGAAGGTGTTGGGAGGAGGCCATGGGGAAGTAGCCCAGTGAGTTGTAGCCGTCGCACAGCTGTTCCAGGAGGCACTCTAGACAGCTGCATTCCACAGGGCCCTGGGCTGGAACCGGAGTAGAGGGCGGGCCCGAGTTCCCCCCAAACCTCCCAACTCCTGGTCAGACACAGGTGAAGTTAACCTGGACTATGGGTTCACGAAAACGACCAAACTGAGAGCTGCTGTGTATCTCCAAAGCGAGCAAATCCGTCAATAAGCGCAAGATACACCAAGGTAGCGGAGGAATTTTGTCACAATACATTTGTTTTAATAGGATAGTTTTGGTATTTGGGGGTTTGTTGTTGTTGTTGTTGTTTTTTACTAATTTGGAAGGATTAAAGGGAATTATTTAGTATGAACAGCTGTTTCCATGTGCTTAATGAAGTCTGCATGGTCAGAACACAATTTATGAACTACACTTTGGGGCCATATATCAGCCAAGCAGATTGGTCTCAGGGCTTGTCTACACACATGAGTTGTACTGCTTTAACTACACCTTTATATTTCAAGCAGTACAACACTCCCTACTGTGGGTGCAGTTATGCTGGCTATAAACATCTTTATAAACAGCATAACTTGTTCTCATAAAGGAGAGGAAATAAGCTACAGTGATAATAAGCCATCTTTATACTGGTGCTACTTTGTCCATACTAGGGATTTTAATGATATAACTATGCTGGTAAAGAAAAACAAAAACACTTCTCTAGCTGAAATAGTTATAGTGGTACGAAAACTATAGCTAGACCAGGCCTCAGTTCATATCTGTAGCAGGCACATTTTAGGATCTCAGTCCACAGTCTAAGCGTACTCTTGGATTCCTCACTAACACCTGGTTCTCACATCACAGCAGCAGCAAGTACAACTGATAGTTCAAAAATTTCAGCTTAGGTCTTCAGGTGTTGTAAATGGTAACTCTATTAAAGTCAATGGAGCTGCACGGATTTGCAGTTTGATGAGGATCACACCCCTAACTAATACAGTCACCTTCCCAATAAGCTCTAGACTGGCAAGCATTCAAGCATGATTGTCAAGCCTGAACAAAAGGCACAGCTTCAAAAGCATCTTCCTCCCTTGATGCTCACACACAATGTAATTACAGGCATTAGATCTCTGTGGGCCTTTCAATCCTACCGACTCCATTCATGTGGAACATAATTCCAATCCAACCTTGGTGTGGCTGAGGATTTAGCACTGTCTAAACAGATCTCAGTATGCTTCGTATCGCACACATGCCATGTAGTCCATTTCTGCAGTTCTCAAACCCCTGTCAGCATTCATACACCATTCCAAATTGGTGTGGTGGAACACGACAGTCCAGAGCTTGGATCCAATACTTTTCTGGAGGGCAAAGGACGGCCTAGCAACATATGTTTTGGAAATTTTTTGGGGTAAAGTATGCTCAAGCCTGGTTATTAACAATGACATGAGAGAATGAATGAGATTGCAGCCAATAAAAATCTGTTTCAAGAAAATTCTACAGAGAGCTTCATCTTGGTCCCTTTGAAGTCAAGATTCCCATTTACTTTAATTGGAACAGTATTGAGCTGTCGTAGCAGGTTGGAGGTGCTTTTCATGCATCATTAATAGTGACTAAAATATCAGAATGAATGGTTTTATGATGAGATGCTTACTGAAATATAGCCACTGTAATTCCTGGAGAACTCAAGGTGACATGCATTCCTGAGTACCTCTAATAAAGTGATTGGCTTCTCTGAATGTTAGACAATATTGTTCTGATTTTGATCACAAATAAATTAGTCTCTTTGATGCACAGTATTAAAGTTGCTGTTTGCCTGTGTACCTTAACATTAATGTTTAGCTCTTCTATAGCATGTTCTAGTGCAGGATATCAACATGATTTGAAATAGTTAACCAATTTATTCTCACTTTACACCTGGGAGCCAAGTAAGTAGTATTAACTCAGTATTATAGATGGAGCAATTGAGCCACGGACTGATTTAGCACCTCTGAAAACCAGGCCATCCATTTTGGGACCTGTACGTAAACTGAGGTGCTTAACATCAGGCACCAGTTTTGAAAATGTTGAGTCTAATGACCCATCCAAACTCATGGAAAGAATCTGAAGCAGAGCAGAAAATGGAATCTGGGATTCCTGACTTCCAGTCCCACACTAGAGTCACAGTGCCATGATTTCCTCCTTAAAAAAATAAATACTCTACTTAACTTGGAGAAGGTTTGAGAGTAGGGAAACCACTTAGTGCGCAATGAAATCCTACCAGGAAGCAGAGGCATAGCCAAACAGATGAGGTGTTCTCAGGTGTTTTATAAATCAGTTCCTGTGCTTAGCTCCTCTGCTGTGTACACATCTTGTGATGTGGCAGCTACTCCTAACAACTTATTGGGTGAAGCTATGGTCAGTGATGCCCTATCATGGCAACCTTGCGCTACAACCTCAAGGAATTTTAAAGCAAATAACACTGATGCTAGAGCCTATTAAAAGCATTTTAACTCCATAAGAACTATCTGTGTCAGTCTTGCTCATGTCAGTGAGCACATATGAATACATGTAGTCCCACTGAATTAAACTGAAACATTGGCATGCACATATGTTTACCACTGCGAGGAAGGGTTGCACACTTGGCCCCATTATAGTTACAGGCATCAGTACCCATATCAAATGCAGGCAAACTGCAGCCCAATTCTTTTCATCATCCCATAGATGAACAAAGAAAAACATTCATCCAGGCTTTGATCTTCTTATAAATTCCAATTACTTGAAGAAATCTGAACCTCAAAAACTCATTCTGGTTGGTTCCAGCATTTCTTGAAAGCCTAATTTCCCTACAATTGCATCAAAGATCACTTCATTGTTTTGGTAGCTGAGCATTTCAGCAGGAATAAATAATTTCAGTGGGAGAATGACAAACTGGTGGGATGTTCTACCTCATTCTCAGATTATGTTATCCCCATCTGGATCCATATTCTGGAAACTTGTGTCTGACCCTGGGCCAGATGCAGCTTCTGAATACAGGGCCGGGACACAAGGGGGCATTAATATTCAAATTGATATTGATGTTCTATAGCATTTAACTGTCACTGTTGAGGAAATACTATTTGGTATCCAGCAGCTTTCACAAGACCACTGTCTTATGGAAAAAAGTCTTACAGAATGTAATGAAAGTTGTAGTTTGACTATACAACTCTTCAGGATGGGACAAAAAACATATAGTGGGGATGCACATATATTTAATTTCTATCGATTTTTTTTAAAATGACCCTAGTAATCTAGTTTCTTTAGAATCTTACAGGTTTAATAGCTGTTCAGTTCTATAGATTTTTTTTTTTCATAAATAAGAGCCATGGAAAATCTGAGCTTTGGTATGAATATACTGACTTATATAGCTGGCTTCCTGGTGCTCAGAGCTAGTAACATATTTGAAATGGTGATACACTTATTTTAGTATCTGAAAAATCAGACAGGTTGCCAGCTAGTGTAAATGGTGAGTTTTCAATGGCAGACAGTGTACTTATCCATTGACTATCTAAATGGTTAATCCACATCTAATATGACTTTGTGTCTGTGACACTGGCAGACTAGGTCATGCCAGAGTGTATTCAGGTCAATTCTCTTGTGAATTAGTTTAGATCACAGTAATTGTTGAATGTATAAGAGTGTATTTGGTGTTTAAACTTCATGAAAACTAATGGGATGTTACATGCGTTGTTTTTACTTATGTGTCCTGTTATACTATAATTGAAAACATTTACATTGTAAATACACCTGTAACTAAATAACTCATCAGACAAAAAGGTAGCCTTGTGAAATGCAAATGAAGAACTTTAACAGAAAAAAGCTAATTTCAAAGCAAGTGGCTATTGTGTGTAATGACCAAAGTCAAAGGTCAAAGTCTCTGAATGCATTCCTCACTCACCGTCATCAAAGGAAAAGCCCATGTGGGTAAAGACACTGTCAGTGTGTTTTCTGTCAGAAGAAGTTTTAAACATGGATTCAAGGAAACTTTGGACTAATTGGACTCATACAGGGGACCCTGAAAAGACTTTTGGGACACTGGCAGTTTATTACATTATGGCTACCAATTGGAATTACAAACTGTGATTCACCTATACATGTATGTTACCTGCTTTAACCCCTCAATAACTCTCATTCTTTTTCCTTAGCTAATAAATCTTTAGTTAATTTACTATAGAATTGACTGTCCATGTTTTCTTTGGCGTAGGATTTGGAGTACCAATTGATCTGGGGTAAGTAACTGGTCTTTTGGGACTGTGAGCAACCTGATGTGGTGTGGTTTTTTATTTAAGTGACCATTATCACAAAGTGCAGTTTTTCTGGGTGGAAAAATAGGTGGAGAATCTAAGGGACTGTCTGTGACTCTGTGGTGAGACTGGTATAGTGATCCAGGAGTCCACATTTGTTACTGGTTTTAATTATAGAATGCACCAACAGTTTGGGTTATCTGCCTTCTTTCTGACAGTCCGAACTGACAGTCACACTTCAGACAGCGTGACGGTTAACAAAAAAAAAACAAAAAAAACAGATATAGCATGTTTATATTGTAGACTGGTCTTTTTCGAACTCAGCCTTTAATGTAACTGTAAGTGAGATGTTCTGGACCATATGTAAATACTGTGCCAATTCCCTGTGTATCAGGCCTTGCATGTAGACACTGCCCCTATGAGAAGTGTCCAGAAACAATCCCATACCTTGCTCTCAGGAACTGTCCAAGATGCTAGCTTCCCCAAAGGAAATCCATATAGAGGGAGCTGTCACATTTCTAACTGTGATGTCCCATGTGAACAGATATAGCAGGGGCTAATCAACTCCAACATACCACCTGTTTCCTAAAACCTTGTGGAGTATTTGTACCTCCCTCAGACACAATGGCTCAGAGCCTCAAAGGTATTTCAGCACCTAACTCCCATTAAAATCAATGGGAGTTAGGTGCCTAAATACTTCTGAAATTGGGGCCAATGTCTTGCAGTTCCTGCTGGGGTGTTGCATCTCCACACACATCCATAAAAAAGGACTTTGCAATAGAGTCACAATGTATCCCCCACACATATGGTATCCTATATGTACACATGAAAGAAAATATTTCTTTCAATTTTATGGAAAAGCCTCAATTGCATTGCACAAATAAAATGTGAATAAAGTCAGAATGATCTTAATGACTGTTGACAATAGGACTCAAATATATTTACAAAGTGATAATCACACTGAATAAATGAACGATATGTTAAAAGAAACAATGTATTTTGGCAAATATACTAGTGGAACTTACAACTATCATTAGGAATTTAACCTGAGGTAGCAATTAACAAGGGAAGTCTGGTGAGGAGCGGATGGTATTTGTAAAAATAAAAGAAAAATATTGGAATTACAGCAGCTAGACACTAATGATAGCATTAAATTATTTCCCCTACTCACTCTACAACTATTTCAAAGTCAGTTGATTTCCTACACAGGGGTTTCAATCTGCTGGGGTTCACATCTCCTTCAGTTTTGCTTTGGGGTTCAGGTTTGTACAACATGCCACTGTGAAGCTCATTTGAAACCACTGAGGTTAACTGAATTTTGTGTTAGAAACCATGAAAAACTGAATTCTATCTCACTTCAGTTGAAATGCATGTGTGTAGTTGGCTAGGCAGTAGTACTGCTGAAAAGGATGTGGGGTCATAGTGGATCACCAACTGAATATGAGTAAACAATGTGAAACAGTTGTGACAAAGGCTGATATCATTCTGGGGTGTATGAACAGGAACATTGCATGTAAGACATGGCAGGTAATTGTCCAGCAATAATGAGGCCTCAGCTGGAGTAGTGTCCAATTCTGGGCACCACACTTCAGGAAAGATGTGGCTAGAGGAGAGCACCAAAAATGGCAAAAGGTTTAGAAAACCGGACCTATGAGGGAAGCTTAAAACACTGGTCATGTTTAGTCTTCAGAAATGATGACTGAGAGAGTTCCTAATAACAACCCTTAACATATTTGAAGAATGTTACAAAAAGAGGGCAGTGATCAATTGTTCTCCATGTCCACTGAAGAAAGGCCAAGGAGTAATCAGCTTAATCTGCAGCAATGAAGATTTAGGTTAGATATAAGGCTAGTTAAGGATTGAAAAAACCTTTCAACAGAGTTTGTGGAATCCCTGTCATTGGAGATTTTTAAGAACAGGTTGGACAAACACCAGTCAGGCATGGTCTAGATATAGTTGGCCCTGCCTCAGCATCAGGGATTGGAGTAAGTGACCTCTCAAGGTCCCACTGAGCCCTTTCTAGGATTCTATGACCATCATAATCTAGCCCAGGTTTACTCAATGGTTTTGTGCATGTTAGTAAACTTTATGGCAAATTTGCTCAGAGGCCCAAATTCACAGCCCCAAACAGGGATATTTTGCAGGATTTCAGGTTTCATTGTGAATACTTAACACATATCTAGTTAATATTTTAAATTCTCCTGTGCATTTACAAAGGAAGAAAAAAGACTGATCAGCTGAGTTCACCCTTAGAAACCATAATGTTCTCCAACACATGCAAGTTGTCATTGTCACACTGACATACAACTGGGGCATATTCTGCTTGCCTTATTAACTTTAGTGGGTCTACTTCCATAAAACAGTTAGGATTTGGGGCAGGAACTTCAGCTGTCTCATAATTCTAAGCATTAAATTGGACTGGTTTGTATTTCAATATCATACAGTAAAAAATAAATATTAAACTGGTTAAATAAGTATTACAGAACATTTTATATTTACGCCCATTCAATTTCAATTCCTTTAATCTTAAATAAAAATGTATAACTTGAAAAGAATTTCAGCCAAATCAGATATAGGGAAAAGTAAATAGTAATTTTTCAAAAAAACTACTCTTAAATTCATAGATTCATAGATTCATAGATATTTAGGCCAGAAGGGACCATTATGATCATCTAGTCTGACCTCCTGCACAATGCAGGCCACAGAATTTCACCCACCACTCCTAAAAAAGACCTCACACCTATATCTGTGCTATTGAAGTCCTCAAATTGTAGTTTGAAGACCTCAAGGAGCAGAGAATCCTCCAGCAAGTGACCCGTGCCCCATGCTACAGAGGAAGGCGAAAAACCTCCGGGGCCTTCCAATCTGCCCTGGAGGAAAATTCCTTCCCGACCCCAAATATGGCGATCAGCCAAACCCTGAGCATATGGGCAAGATTCATCAGCCAGATACTACAGAAAATTCTTTCCCGGGTAACTTGGATCTTACCCCATCTAAAAACCCATCACAGGCCATTGGGCCTATTTACCATGAATATTTAATTACCAAAACCATGTTATCCCATCATACCATCTCCTCCATAAACTTATCGAGTTTAATCTTAAAGCAAGATAGATCTTTTGCCCCCACTACTTCCCTCGGAAGGCTATTCCAAAACTTCACTCCTTCAATTATTAGAGTATAGGTGGTGAAACCTATGTTAAGGTTGCCCAACATTTCCCATTATAAGACTTTATTTTAAGTTGCTTATAACTTTGCCAAATTTTAACCAGTTGGCCTGAAATTGTTCATGCTCAGTGTCTGCCTCAAGCTGAATATTATTCATTATTATCATTATTTAAGTTTAATCACAAATGGCTCCATCTTTTCTTAGAGGGAGGCTAGGGAAAAATAAGTTGTTTTGTCCATGTTAAAAATGTCTTATATCTGGTTTGTTGAGAAGTTCTTGCATCTCCATATATTGGGGTTGAGACTTGAAATTTGGTAAGGTGGGTCATCCCATGGTCAGAGATGTGTCTTTTTATTGTCTATTAAAATCCACCTACATTTGGCTAAGTCACAAGCCTCAGAAAGCCTCCTTTTTTCATGCTCAGTAGAGGCTAAATAGAGTGTGTCAGCTACAGGAGCTAAGAAGACCTTTCCCTGCAATTGCTCTTCCTGGCTGCCAGAGCTGCTGTTGCACTAGATACAGGAATTGAGAGCAGGGTGACTTCCTTTTTTGGGCTCTTAACACTCCCTGGGTGCTTCCTGGGCCCAATGAGAAGGAGAAACTCCTCTGCATTCCAGCCTAGAGACTGAGAAGCCAGGACTGGGGGAAGAATGTGTGAGTGGGAGAGAGCTGGAGCTAGAACACAGAGCTGGAGTAGGGGGCAGAGAGAAGGAGACTGGGACAAGGGGAGGGGAGGGGAGCAGAGAAGAAGACAGGGACAAGGACAGTCTAGAGAGCCTAAGGGCAGAAGGGTCTGTAGCCACTTCCAGTCCCTTCAGAAACTGAAACAAAACCCCTGATTCAATGACTTCAGTATTCCTCTCATCTGAGCAAATAGCTGTGGACTCAGGCAAAATGCATGCCTCAGCTTCCTCCGGTGTCTGCCTCACAACCACCTACTCTTATCAATTACTCATTTAGTTCAAGGGGCAGAGGTCTGTCTGGAAGACCTAAAGGTGCCAGCCTTGATGATGAACAATGTTACAGTCAATATTCTTCTACATCAGTGGTCCCCAAAATTTTCATGCCTGTGCCCCCCTCTCCCCAGGAGGCAGGGCCAGAGCAGGGACATGTCTCCAGGGGGTCGTGGACAGGGGTAAGGGTGCTGAGGCTGGGGCTGCAGCTGGGGGTGGGAATGGGACTGAGGATGGGAGCAAGTCAGGGGGCAGGAGCAGAAGCTGCGGTCAGGCCATGTTCGGGGGCCAAGGCTGGGGGCGGGGATGGAGTAGACCTACTGGCAGAGCAGGGATAGGTGGCATTCCCTCCCCGCCCTCTATAGAGGGTGGCCCTGGCCCTGCCGTGCCCCTCCCCCCCCCCCGAGAGTTCCTCTGTTCCCCTTCAGGGGACATGAACCACATTTTGGGGACTTCTGTTCTACATGATCCCATTTCCCTTTTTTCAGTTTGCTTAAAAAAAATCTAGGAAATTATGTTAAAAAAATCTTGAAAGAATGTTAATGTTGCAGTCAAGGACTCAAAAGGAAATGCCAGAATTAAGTTTCCTCATTAAAACTTTTAATTTTCCCCCTTTGTGCATATTCATTTTATATTGTTTTTAATTGCATGATCACATTCTATTTTTTCCATAGATCCCCTGCCTCATTCAGTACACGGGATGGACAGTGCTTAAAGAATCGATCAGAGCTGTGTAGTGAATAAAGCTGTTGTCTGCAAGAGCCCTGCACTTTTGTTTCAGAAGCTAAAAGGTAGATAGCGAATGAAGCGGGGACTACAGGAAGAGAAAGGACGGTCTCTTGGTTAAGGGAGCTGAATACTGCCCTGGAGAACAGGATTCTATCTCTGTCTCTGCCACAGAGGTCCTATTGGATGTTAGGAAAATCACTTAAATGAAAGTTTTCATACTAATTTTGTGTTCCTCATTTTCTGGGTGCCCAAATAGAGACACCTGTGGTCTGACATGCATGTGCTGAGCACCCTGAGCTGCAATTGAAATTAATAATAACTGTCCTCTGAACCAATAAAGTCCTATGAAATGTGAAGTACTTTGAAAAATTAGACAATGGGAATCTCAACTGGGGCATCTAAAATAATGGACATTTTTACATTAATGTCTGTGACTCAGTTTCCTATGTATAAAATGGAAATAATACCATGTCACAGGGGTATTTGAAGATAAAACCATAAGTGTTTCTTAAGCACTCAGATGCTGTAGTGAGCTCCATAGAGATGCCAAGCAGGGAATTAATAATTCTGTCTTCAGAGAAAGGTTTGAATAATGTGCAGTGAATAAGGCATGGATCCATGTATTGAACAGTGAGGAGAAAACACAATGTTGAATAGCTGGCTGTTAAGAGAACACCATTTATCCTGTGGGCTGAATGAGGCTGGGGTCCTCTGAAAAAAATTGTATGTGACCTTGTAAGTGAAGACTATCTTAATGCATATGCACAAAGAGACTGAATGACAGGCAACTAATTCTGGCATTTCCTCAATTATGAGTGCTTGAATTTGCAACCTTAACATTATTTTGATGTAGGTTTTTGTAATGCAATAGACATATATTTATATCACAGAACATTACAGCTTCCAAAATTCAGGACTGGATATTAAGGCCACTATCCAATTTAATGAGTGCCAACATTTTAATAAATGCCTACAATTATTTTTTTCTAAGGTAAAAAAGTGATTATTTCATTTTTTTCCCTGACAAGTTCATTGATTTTGGCATTTGTTCACTGCAAAACTCCATTTAAGTGAAGCAGAGCAGATATGGGATTGATCTATCAAACACATGAGTAAATACAATCTTGCAAGTAGATCCACTGTGGTGTTTACCGGGAGGGGACTTATGTATGTCTGATATCCTCAAGGCTTCATGTCTAATGTATTATAAACAAATGCCTCAAAAATTTAGCTTTTTGCCAAGATGCCATATTGTGTAATTACACCCAGAGGGCCATTTTCCTATCTTCTTTTCCTTAGTTTGCCTTTACTGCTTTCTCCCCTTCGCTGAATGTTTGTCTACAGTTCCCCCACAACCTGTGTAGTTCAATTTGCTTCCTACCTCTCTTTATATACTGCTGTCCTGAAGAGAATATAAAGTAGAGGGCTGTGAGAGGGAATCCATTGCCTTCCAGTGGAAGCAAACAGGATGAGCAATTTTGACTTTTTGTCTCATGCAAGGAGATAGACAGGGCGGGCGAACTGACTCAGAGAGAAAAGCTTAGAGAGGGTATGGGAGGATGTTACCCAGCACCCTCAGAATTTTATCTTGAATCTTATGATAGTTGACCTCTTTCTTTATGATATCTTGTGGAGTCATGTGAAAAATCTCAGATTTCATTTAAAAACAAGTTTCTAGCCCTCATGGTTGCTTAGAAAAATGTGAAAACATGACCTGAGTACATCCTAAAGGCTCGGAACCAAGACGGCAAAGAAAAAATACATATACCTTTATGTAGATATATAAGAGGTAAATCTCATGATTTTTAAGCCAGTCTTATGGTTTTTGAAACCTTGGGGTTGACAATACTCAACAACTATGCAGCCAGGATTCTACTGTGGTGGGGCTAAGATCTTCACCGAGCAGCTGCTTTGCCCTGCTGCATAGCTCCTGAACAGAGCAGGCATCTGTGTAGCTGAAGAGTGGCACAGTATCGGAAGGTAGTTGTCATGAGACATCTGTAAGCCCTGCAAGAACAGGGCACTGTTCCTGCATGGCATAGGAGATGCTTATGATGTGACAGGAGCTACCACATTGAGCACCTAGGGCCAGATTTAGGTGTTGCTCCGCTGAGCATTGCAGCATCTAATTTCTAGGTGCCCTGCCACCTTCTGGAATCCCCAATGCCAAGTTTGGTGCCCAGGCTCCGTATACAATACATGGGGAAAGTTATGTCCCTAAGAATGGATCCACAAAAGCTAGCATATTGAGCAGGCAGACACCTAAACTAGAGAATAGGAAATGTCAAGCAGATGGGTGGGACCTAAGCCCTTCCCTCAAAGGGAGGTAGGCGCCTAAATCTGGACTGTTGGGAGACACTTCCCTCCATTTGGGATTCTCCTCCATCCACCCTCTTCTGGGATTAGCCATCTAAGCGAGGTCATCCCTTCCTCTCAAAAAAAAAAAAAAAAACTAAGGGGGATGTGGTAATGATGCTGCCCCCACATATACCCTATAGCCTAGTGATCACAGGACTTACCCAAGGTGTGGGAGGCTTGGATTCACAGCTTCATGGTAACATATACTGACAGTGACTATCACTGGGCTAAGAAAAGCAGGTGAGAATGACTCTATAGCCTGGCAGTGTGGACACTGACCTGGGAGATAGGAAACCCAAGTTTCCTATGTCAGGCAGAAGGGGGAATTGAATGTTGGTCTTCCACATCCCAGGTTAGTGCTCTAGCCACTAGGCTAAGTATTAAAAGAGAGGTTGCTACCTGAAAAATATTTTGGGTGGCTGAAATATACTATCTGAAAAAAATAAATCACCAAGCTCCATTTGACATAAATGTTTTATGATCTATCTGGGAAAATGGCATATTTATCTTTTCTTAGCCCAGTTATTTTAATAATTTGTGAAAATATAAATCTTTTCTTTTTATTTTGCAGTAGAAAAATTAAGGACCCTGTCCAGCTCCCATTGGAATCAATGGAAAGGCTGCCATTAGCTTCAAAGGCAGCCAGATCAGATTCTAGAAATATATCTTCCGTGATGATGGCCATTTCCTTTTGGCATCTGTGATCATTCTTCTGAAGACTTTGAAACTGCAGTGTACTGTTTGTAATGTAATGTGATTTTTATTCCTGTTCCCTTGGCAGCTTCAGTAAAACTTGCATTAAACCTTGCTCTTCTTACCACTCCTATTAATGACTTTAAAAAATGTGTCAAGACAATATTTATTATTAAAGAGCAAAAATATTTGTCTTTGCCTTTCTTCTTTTTCTCTTTTCCTCAGATGTACTTTTTTATCCTTTTATTAAGCCCTGAATGGGCTGGTTTTGTTCTATATCCTATTCTATCACTTCTTCTTAACCAATAGATAGAATCCTGGCTAACTCTTAACCAGCCTCTTTTCACTTATTAAATACTTCTCTGCAATCCCTCCTAAATTAATCCCATCAGGCGGTTGATCGTTATGCTGAGATAGAAACCATTTATGTAAACTCTTGTTGCCTTAAGCCTTTATTCAGACTACCTGCAATTATCTGCAACTATATCGGTACACAAAAGTGAAGCTCTTCCCGTACGCGGCTTTTAAGATCAAAAAGCTGTCATTCAGGCCTTGAGATCGGACACTTCAAAGCCTACATTAATAATAAAAGGATAGCTTTTTTTCCAAAATGGCTGGGGGGGGGTTGTTTTTGTTTTTTAAAGCACTATTAAGTGAAGAATAACAGTTTTTATTAAAGTAAAATTATAGTTTACCCTCCAAGTACTGAAATATATAAATCACTAATTTAAGGGAAAGTATTGTCCAATTGCATTCCATGGACTTGACAGGAAGATTCTTCTGACCACCAGGTGCCACGATGGGAATCCAGAACTTTAAAACAGGTTTCTTATGCTTGCTATGGTGGGGCAAAATTTCAAAAATTAGGTGTCTTCTCTTATTAATGCCATATTGTCATCTAACAGTCCCTACGTGGCAAGGTTCTTGGCACAGAAATGGGGGGGGAACCCTTCATTGTTCAAAATACTGATTTCAGTGACAGCAGACCACAATAAATCTAAAGAACATTACCATTGGAAGCCTCCTGTTTAAATATTATACTTTTGTCCTTATTTTAAATGGTTGACTAAAAGTACACTGCAGAGACAAAAAAAATTCCACTGTTAATAGGTGTCTGAAGTATGTTCAGTTTTTACTGGTAGGTGAACTCAAGACAGTACAACAATTTAGTTAGGGAGAAGCAGTCAAAAGTCTGAACCACACTTAAATTGAACCCTTCTTGGATCTACAAAATTAGCCAGGGAATGAAATGATGATAGTATTTTTGTGGTATTTTCACATTCCTGCTGTCAGCTAGAGCCAGAAAATGCAGAGATACATTTGGCACTTAGATAATATGGTAACTACTCTAGTAATCGCTAAGATGGACAGATAGGTACACCAATGGAATGATAAGCAGAAAATATCAACTAAACTTTTTCTGGTCTCATGTTTTGTTTGAGTTCTGATCAAACTTCATGTTTATTATTGTGTCCAGGTTGCTTTGCTTCTTCCTTATAATCATCATCTCATAAATCCATTGACATAGTCCAAAATCTCTAGAGGGAGGGAGGGAGAGAGAGAGAAGTAATTATGATAATTATGGTCCACAAAACAGATTATTATTTTCTTTCTCATGATAAACTAATCCATAATATCAGAGTTTGTGTCATCTGGGTCTCTAGTACCACAACCTTCTGCAGCAGAAGGGGTCCAATGCATTAGAACTGCTCATGTGATGTAGATGTGTGCGTGCTCACACACATCTCCCTGCATGTTTTAGTTCGGATTCACTATTTTAAGAGAAATCATAGAAGAAGGTAGGTTTCAGAGTAACAGCCGTGTTAGTCTGTATTTGCAAAAAGAAAAGGAGTACTTGTGGCACCTTAGAGACTAACCAATTTATTTGAGCATAAGCTTTTGTGAGCTAAAAAAAAAGTGAGCTGTAGCTCACGAAAGCTTATGCTCAAATAAATTGGTTAGTCTCTAAGGTGCCACAAGTACTCCTTTTCTTTTTTAGAAGAAGGTAGTAATTCCTGAAAATGGAAATTCTTTTTCTAGAAGGGACCCCAAACTATATCATCAGGCTAAACCCAAATCTTTGTTACCATTACATGTACAGGGAGACGTTTGAAAGGCAGTGTTACTGCAATTTTTGTTGTTGTTGAAAAGAAGATATTAGAATTACATGCCACTTGTGTGTCTTCATTTGGACCAAATTGTGCCCCATTCTGCATACGGGAGTAAGGTAATTCCTCATGCCATGGACAGCAGTGCAGTGGGGAGAGTAGTCCTCCCAGGGCCATTATACTACTGTATAATGTGGGGTGGGGAATAGTTGGAGCCTTGGCATTCATTGTGCCAGATATAGGGCTGACCTGGATACTTTCTCCCTACATACCCATGGCACAAAATAAAGGGTACACCAGGAGGCAGAGTATGACTGATTCACAATTTGCTTCCTAGAATCATAGAATCATAGAATATAAGGGTTGGAAGGGACCCCAGAAGGTCATCTAGTCCAACCCCCTGCTCGAAGCAGGACCAAATCCCAGGTAATCATCCCAGCCAGGGCTTTGTCAAGCCTGACCTTAAAAACCTCTAAGGAAGGAGATTCTACCACCTCCCTAGGTAACGCATTCCAGTGTTTCACCACCCTCCGAGTGAAAAAGTTTGTCCTAATATCCAATCTAAACCTCCCCCACTGCAACTTGAGACCATTACTCCTCGTTCTGTCACCTGCTACCATTGAGAACAGTCTAGAGCCATCCTCTTTGGAACCCCCTTTCAGGTAGTTGAAAGCAGCTATCAAATCCCCCCTCATTCTTCTCTTCTGCAGACTAAACAATCCCAGCTCCCTCAGCCTCTCCTCATAACTCATGTGTTCCAGACCCCTAATCATTTTTGTTGCCCTTCGCTGGACTCTCTCCAATTTATCCACATCCTTCTTGAAGTGTGGGGCCCAAAACTGGACACAGTACTCCAGATGAGGCCTCACCAATGTTGAATAGAGGGGAACGATCACGTCCCTCAATCTGCTCGCTATGCCCCTACTTATACAGCCCAAAATGCCATTGGCCTTCTTGGCAACAAGGGCACACTGCTGACTCATATCCAGCTTCTCGTCCACTGTCACCCCTAGGTCCTTTTCCGCAGAACTGCTGCCTAGCCATTCGGTCCCTAGTCTGTAGCTGTGCATTGGGTTCTTCCGTCCTAAGTGCAGGACCCTGCACTTATCCTTATTGAACCTCATCAGATTTCTTTTGGCCCAATCCTCCAATTTGTCTAGGTCCTTCTGTATCCTATCCCTCCCCTCCAGCGTATCTACCACTCCTCCCAGTTTAGTAGATTAGAGTTGAAAGAGACCTCAGGAGGTCTTCCAATCCAACCCCCTGCTCAAAGCAGGATCAACCCCAATTAAATCTTCCCAGCCAGGGCTTTGTCAAGCCTGGCCTTAAAAACCTCTAAGGATGGAGATACCACCACCTCCCAAGGTAATCCATTCCAGTGCTTCACCACCTTCCTAGTGAAATAGTTTTTTTTCCTAATATCCAGCCTCGACCTCCCCCACTGCAAGTTGAGACTATTGTTCCTTGTTTCGTCATCTTCCACCACTGAGAACAGTCTAGCTCCATCCTCTTTGGAACCCCCCATTTAGGTAGTATCAAATCCCCCCTCCCTCTTCTCTTCTGCACACTAAATAAGCCCAGTTCCCTCAGCCTCTCCTCATAAATCATGTGCCCCAGTCTCATAATCATTTTTGTTGCCCTCTGCTGGACTCTCTCCAATTTGTCCACATCCCTTCTGTAGTGGGGGGCCCAAAACTGAATGCAATACTGCAGATGTCACCTCACAGGTGCCAAATAGAGGGGAATAATCACTTCGCTGATCTACTGGCAATGCTCCTACTAATGCAGCCCAGTATGACATTAGCCTTCCTGGCAACAAGGGCACACTGTTGACTCATATCCAGCTTCTAGTCCACTGTAATCCCCAGGCCCTTTTCTGCAGAACTACCACTTAGCTGATTGGTCCCCAACCTGTAGCAGTACCTGAGATTCTTCCATCATAAGTGCAGGACTCTGCACTTATCCTTGTTGAACCTCATCTGATTTCTTTTAGCCCAATCCTCCAATTTATCTATGTCATTCTATACTCTGTCTCTACCCTCCAGTGTATCTACCTCTTCCCCCAGCTTAGTGTCATCTACGAACTTGCTGAGGGTGCAATCCATCCTTTCATCCAGTTTACTAATGAAGATATTAAACAAAACTGGTCCCAGGACCGACCTCTGGGGCACTCAGCTTGATACAGGATGACAGCTAGACTTCGAGCCATTTACCACTACCCATTGAGCCTGTCATAAATATAAAGGGAAGGGTAAACCCCTTTGAAATCCCTCCTGGCCAGGGGAAAGCTCCTCTCACCTGTAAAGGGTTAAGAAGCTAAAGGTAACCTCGCTGGCACCTGACCAAAATGACCAATGAGGAGACAAGATACTTTCAAAAGCTGGGAGGAGGGAGAGGAACAAAGGGTCTGTGTCTGTCTGTATGCTGCTCTTGCCAGAGACAGAACAGGAATGGAGTCTTAGAACTTTTAGTAAGTAATCTAGCTAGGTATGGGTTAGATTATGATTCCTTTAAATGGCTGAGAAAAGCATTGTGCTGAATAGAATAACTATTTCTGTCTGTGCATCTTTTTTGTAACTTAAGGTTTTGCCTAGAGGGGTTCTCTATGTTTTTGAATCTAATTACCCTGTAAGATATCTACCATCCTGATTTTACAGGGGGGATTTCTTTATTTCTATTTACTTCTAATTTTTATTAAAAGTCTTCTTGTAAAAACTGAATGCTTTTTCATTGTTCTCAGATCCAAGGGTTTGGGTCTGTGGTCACCTATGCAAATTGGTGAGGCTTTTTATCCAACATTTCCCAGGAAAGGGGGGGTGCAAGTGTTGGGAGGATTGTGCATTGTTCTTAAGATCCAAGGGTCTGGGTCTGCAGTCACCTAGGCAAATTGGTGAGGCTTTTTACCAAACCTTGTCCAGGAAGTGGGGTGCAAGGTTTTGGGAAGTATTTTGGGGGGAAAGACGCGTCCAAACAGCTCTTCCCCAGTAACCAGTATTAGTTTGGTGGTGGTAGCGGCCATTCCAAGGATAACGGGTGTAATATTTTGTACCTTGGGGAAGTTTTGACCTAAGCTGGTAAAGATAAGCTTAGGGGGTTTTTTCATGCAGGTCCCCACATCTGTACCCTAGAGTTCAGAGTGGGGGAGGAACCTTGACAGAGCCCAACAATGTAGCCAGTTTTTTATCTACCCTTATAGTCCATTCATCCAGCCCATACTTCTGTAACTTGCTGGCAAGAATACTGTGGGAGATCGTATCAAAAGCTTTGCTAAAGTTCAGGTATATCACACCCATTGCTTTCCCCATATCCTCAGAGCCAGTTATCTCATCATAGAAGGCAATCAGGTTGATTAGGCATGACTTGCCCTTGGTGAATCCATGTTGACTGTTCCTGATCAGCTTTCTCTCCCTCAAGTGCTTCAGAATGCTTGCCTTGAGGACCTGCTCCATGATTTTTCCAGGGACTGAGGTGAGGCTGAGTGGTCTGTGGTTCCCTGGATTCTCCTTCTTCCCTTTTTAAAAGATGGGCACTATATTTGCCTGTTTCCAACCATCCGGGACCTCCCCCGATTGCCACAAGTTTTCAAACATAATGGCCATTGGCTCTTCAATCACATCAGCCAATTCCCTCAGAACTCTTGGATGCATTGTATCCAGCCTCAAGGATTTGTGCATGTCCAGATTGTCTAAATAGTCCTTAACCTCTTCTTTCACCACCAAGGGCTGCTCTCCTCCTCCCCATACTGTGCTGTCTAGTGCAGCAATCTGGGAGTTGACCTTGTCTGTGAAGACTGAGGCAAAAAATGCATTGAGTACTCCAGCTTTTTCCACATCATCTGTCACTAGGTTGCCTCCCTCATTCAGTAAGGGTCCCACACTTTCCCTGACCTTCTTCTCGTTGCTAACATACCTATAGAAACCCTTTTTGTTACCCTTCACATCCCTTGCTAGCTGCAACTCCAGTTGTGCTTTGGCCTTCCTGATTACACCCCTGCATGCTGAAGCAATATTTTTATACTCCTCCCTAGTCATCTGTCTAAGTTTCCACTTCTTGTAAGCTTCCTTTTTGTGTTCAAGCTCACCAAAGATTTCACTGTTAAGTCAAATTGGTCATCTCCCATATTTGCTATTCTTTCTGCACATCAAGATGGTTTGTTCCTGCCCCGTCAATAAGGCTTTCCCCCCTCATATTAGCCTCCCAGAGGATCCTGCCCAGCAGTTCCCTGAGGGAGTCAAAGTCTGCTTTTCTGAAGTCAAGGGTCCATACTCTGCTACCCTCCCTTCTTCCTTTTGTCAGGATCCTGAACTCGACCATCTCATGGTCACTGCTGCCCAGGTTGCCACCCACTTCTCCTTCCCCTACCAATCCTTCCCTGTTTGTGAGCAGCAGGCCAAGAGGAGCACGGACCCTGGTTGGGTCCTCCAGCACTTGCACCAGGAAGTTGTCCCCAACACTCTCCAAAAACTTCCTGGATTGTCTGTGCACTGCTGTATTGTTTTCCCAGCAGATATCAGGGTGATTAAAGTCCCGCATGAGAACCAGGGCCTGTGATCTGGAAACTTCTGTTAGTTTTCTAAAGAAAGCATCGTCTACCTCATCCTCCCAGTCTGGTGGTCTACAGACATCACCCTTGTTGCTCTCACCTGTATACTTAACCCATATACTCTCTAGTTTCATGCTGGAGCTCTGAGCAATCAGACTGTTCTCTTTCATACAGTGCAATTCCTCCACCTTTTCTGCCCTGCCTGTCCTCCCTGAACAGTTTACACCCATCCATGACAGTGCCCCAGTCATGTGAATTACCCCACCAAGCCTCTGTTATTCCAAACTCATCATAGTTCCTTGACTGTGCCAGGACTACCCAATCTGCTCCTCAGGCAATGCAACTACATGCTGCCCTAGAAATACTGTTGATTATAAACCAACAACTATGTCCTGTATAACTAAATACAGAAAAAAACTTTTAAAGGCCACAGATTAGTTATGGTTATAATCCCATTAGGAAAATTTTTGCAAACTTTAATCACTTTGAGTAGTTGCATTGATTAAGGTTGGCAGAGTCTGGCCAATGATAAACTGGGAAGGTGCTACTGCTATATCCACTCCAATTAACGACTTTGGAGGATGCTGCAGCTGTCTCATTGTTTATGAGAAACTAAGGCCCACTTTGGTTAAAGAAATCTGTTATTAAAATATTCATTTGTTCTTATCTATCCACCACTTAACTGAATCATTACCTATTGTCAAGGTTCCTCCACCACTCTGAACTCTAGGGTACAGATGTGGGGATCTGCAAGAAAACCTCGTAAGCTTACTTTTCCTAGCTTAGGTTAAAACTTCCCCAAGGTACAAATTAAGTTTATCCTTTGTCCTTGGAATATCCACTGCCACCACCAAACTCTAACTGGGTTTACTGGGAAACGTAGTTTGGACACGTCTTACCCCCCCAAAAATCCTCCCAATCCTTGCACCCCACTTCCTGGGAAAGGTTTGGTAAAAATCCTCACCAATTTGCATAGGTGACCACAGACCAAAACCTTTGGATCTGAGAACAATGAAAAAGCATTCAGTTTTCTTACAAGAAGACTTTTAATAGAAATAGAAGTAAATAGAAGTAAAGGAATCACCCCTGTAAAATCAGGATGGTAAGTACCTTACAGGGTAATTAGATTCAAAACATAGAGAATCCCTCTAGGCAAAACCTTAAGTTGCAAAAAAGACACACAGACAGAAATAGTCATTTTATTCAGCACAATTCTTTTCTCAGCCATTTAAAGAAATCATAATCTAACACATACCTAGCTAGATTACTTACTAAAGTTCTAAGACTCCATTCCTGGTCTCTCCCCAGCAAAAGCAGCATATAGACAGACCCAGACCCTTTGTTTCTCTCCCTCCTCCCAGATTTTGAAAGTATCTTGTCTCCTCATTGGTCATTTTGGTCAGGTGCCAGCGAGGTTACCTTTAGCTTATTAACCCTTTACAGGTGAGAGGATTTTTCCTCTGGCCAGGAAGGATTTTAAAGGGGTTTACCCTTCCCTTTATATTTATGACACCCATGATCACATCCTATCTCTAAATTAACACTTGCTAAAGGGTTTGTCTACACAGCCCACGGAGGCAAGCGTCCCAGCCCAAGTTCACTCATGGGGTCTGGTGGAACTCACTCTACAAATAGCTGTCTAGGCAGCACTTTGAAGTTGCAGTTTGAGCTGGAGCGTGGGTAGCAAAGCCCACCCTTCGGCTTCAGGGACTGAGCTTCAGCCCAAGTCACAACCCCAGAGCACTGTCTACACAGCTGTTTTTAGCATGTTAGCATGAGCCCTGCTAGCTCAGCTCCGGGCGGGGAGACTCGCTTCTGTGGGCTGCGTAGACATACCCAAAATAGTTAAGAAATATCTGAAGGGTGTTTTTACAGATATAGCCACTTCCCATTTATTTGAAAATTTAGTATGTACCTTCATCCTTTGTCCCATGCAGCCTCACATCCCCAGGAGCAATTTCCTGTAAATATCCACAAAGCTACCTCAGTATCTCCCTTCAAATACCTGCTTGAAAATCTCTTTTACTACGATACCTACAAAAAAAATAGACAACAGGTAGGCTGTTGGGCAGGTCCACACAGGGACTTAGGAACTGCAATGCTGAGAATCATGGTGACTAAATTTTAGGCACCAAGAAAATCACAGAAACAACACTGAAACTTACAAAGCCTGAGACAGGCACTTAGGTTCCACATACAATGACTAGGGAGAGATAGGTGCCTTAGAATGCAATCTACAAAGCCAGTACACTAGGCAGGGAGCCACCTAAGCTAACCAACAGGAGATGCTGATCAAAGAGGTGTGCGCTAAGACCCACCCCTGTCATAGAAATAGGTGCCTTAGTCTGGGCTTCAAGGAGGCTCTTAGCTCTGCTAGAGATCCACAAACTGGGGAAGGATAGGCATTTGACTGCCTAAGCCATATGCATAGCTCGATGTGGTAGGTGTACTCAGAGGTGACCTAACTCTACACAAGTTTTTTTTGGGGGGGAGAAGAGGTGGAGTTCCTTTGTAATATTTATCCTAGTGGGTAGGTTACTTGTCCAGGATATAGGAGACCCCAGATTCAAGTTCTCCATACTTGGAAAGGGGTCTGCCACCTCTCAGGTGAGTTCACTAGGCTATTCTAGAGTCATTATCTTTCACTGGCCCAATTAATATTTAATTATTGAATTGAAGTGGAACAACTTCAATAGGAGGGATTGAAAAAAAAAGCCCACATCAGAATATTTCATAGTCCAATGGTTAGGAAAGATACCCGAGAGATCCCTGTTCAAATCCCATCTCCTCATCAGACAGAGGGGGCAGTTGACCAAGGTATTTCCCACATCCTCGGTGAGTACCCTAACTACTACGCTAAAAGATGCTAAGGGTGTGCCTCCTTCCTCCACCTTTCTGCTTCATGTGAGAGGCTCAGGCTGGTAGGAACCTGTGAGCATGCCCACTGGCTTGGCCACTGCACATGACTTAGGTGGCCAAATGCCTCTATTCCCCAGTTTGTGAATTGCTCTTGCTCTAGGCAGGGAACAGGTGCCTAGAATAAAGTAGCAGAGCATGTGCCCAGAGGCAAACATTTAGGTACTGAGTGATTTTAGGCACCTACAGGGTTAGGTGGCAGCAGAGTGAAAGTTTTGTAGCTTGCAAGTTGTGCCTAAAAACAGGGTATAGGTGCCAAAGGACCTGTGTGGATTGAACCCTGATTGATCTATATTGTCTCACTATTCACTTGAACTCCTCTGTCTACTAATATCCATCTGTTGTTTCTTGTTTTATACTTAGATCGTATGCTCATTTGGGCAGGGACTGTTATCTTGCTGTGTGTTTTGTATGGTGCCTTGTACAACAGAGTACTGGTCCATGTCTGGGACTCCCAGGCACGATAGTCATACAAATAATAAGTACTATCAGAAAAAAGAAAATAAAACAGCAAAAATGTAAATCCATTAATAAATGAATAGATCAAAACAAAAGTGTTATGGACAATTAGGAATTAATTAAGATTTTGTCAACATGGCTGTTGATAAAAGCAGGAAAGGAATATTTGGAAAATCTGAACCTATATATATAAGCAGATCAGTATGATATGAATCCCACAGTCTTAAGGGAATTAACTAATAAACTCACTGAACCACTGGCAATTATGTTGCAAGCATTATTGATATAAAAGGAATACCAAAGGGTTTGAAAAAAGCAAATGCAGAACTAATGAGTTCTATAATTAGACTATGGTTCAGCATCCTGAGGGAAGTGGCAAAAATACCAATGCTTGAAACATTTAAACCAATACTGGACAGAGCACTCAAGAATCATGACTTGATCCAAAGTGCATTGAAGTCAGTGGAAAAAACAACTCTGGTATTTGCAAAAAATGGATATAGCCTAAAATGACTTTTACAATTCTCTAAAAGTGGAATTAAAATGATACAACAAACCACACAGCTCCCCAGAACAAACACAAAGAAAAAGCGCAGTCCCATGCTTACTTCAGGCATCTGATGAAGTGAGCTGTAGCTCACAAAAGCTTATGCTCAAATAAATTTGTTAGTCTCTAGGGTGCCACAAGTACTCTTTTTCTTTTTGTAAATACAACAGCTAAACTTTCACCCATTGAACTGGGCTTTCTGGCTCTGATGCACAAAGGACCACAGGCATCTAAACCCTAGTTTTAAGCACCACTACAATCCACAACCCCTCCACTCTGCTGCTGCCTGTAAGTGCCTTCATTTTCTGCTTCTGGGCATGCACACTGCTGCCTAACTTCAGGTGTCCAAACGCCCATCTCCCACCAAAGTCCTAGTGTGATCCACAAACCAGAGAGTGGTGCACCTCCGCTTATTTTGTCTGCAGTGACTGACCCAGTAGGCATGCTCTAAGCACACCTAACATCACACGAAATGCCAGAGGAAATACATCCTTATAACTTTTAGCCTGTGTATTCACCCAGGATGTGGGAGACACCATTCAATTCCTCCTTCTGCCTGAGGAAAAGGGATTTGAATAGGGTGAATAGCTTAACTTTCTCTCACAAGAAACAGTTGAGGTGCCTAAGCTGCCTGACTTTAAGAGAGCGGTTCCTGGTTGTGGATTGGAGACAGAAATAGGTGCCTCCCTGCAGCCCAGACTTAGGCTCCTAAGTCTGTGATGGGGGTGGGATTTAGAACATACCCCTCTCATTGGCAGCTCCCCACCAAGTGTGCTGGCTTTTGTGGATCCCATTCTTAGGCACCTCTCTCTCTCCCTGCACTGTATAGGGAGCCTAGGCAGCCAGCTCAAGATTTGTGGATCCCATTGTTTTTGCACTAATTTAGGCACCCAAGTCCCTTTGTGGATCCAAACCTTAATCTCCGTAGCCCAGATCTACAAAGTGTAATTTTAAATGTGTAAAATCAGGATTAATATGATTTCCTTTCTCGGATCTATTTTGATTTTTTATGTTTTTGGGGGCAGGGCCAGTTTCTTATGACACATTTGTACAGCATCGAGAAGACACGGGCCCTAGATGTTAACTAAGGCCTCTAGTTGGTACCATAATTCAAACAATCAATAACATAATAAATAAAAGAAATCTCACGAGAACATCTGTTCTCACGAGATAACCAACCTACTTTTGCATACTACCTTTACATAGTTTGGAGAAGCACCAAAGTGTGGACGCTTATCTGAAGAGAAAGAGGGCCGGTATTTTGAAGCACTCTCCCATTTACTTGTGAATGTCAACTATTTCTCCCCCCGGCCCTAATGCACTCCTGCCATGCAACAATTTTTTTGTTTCTAATGTTGGTAAAAAATTAAATATATCATTCTTAGGAAAAATACCCCCTCCCCCATTTCCTCCAACTAAAATACCACTTGAATTAATCAACTATGCTCTAAAACAATTTAAAAAAAAACAGCCTTATCTAAAAGTAATTACACATACATTTTATATTTACCTTGATAATTAAAGTTGCAAGGGCAAAGAGATCTAGAAACTTCATTTACATTTTTGCACTTAGTTTAAAAAAATGGATTTTAAGAATATATTAGTTAGAAAATATAAACAGCAAAATCCAATTTATTTGTTTGTTTTTTCCTGTAATGGTCGTATTTTTAAAAATATTTATTTAAATATAAAGTCCCCTATTTTCACTCTCAGCTTAAAGCAGGCTTGGACAGTGAATACGATTGAAATCAGAGCCACACATCACAGCAGAGGGTGGGCGTAGGAAGTTAAAGGGTCAGTTCCACATGCTGAGAAAGATTTCAAAGGCAGAGTTTTACTGACAATGTACAATCAGCAAGTGCTCAAGTTCACAGTGCAGAGGGCATCTGCAGAGCAAAAAAGCCCCATAGAAATGGTATTGAAAAGATTGTAGTTAATCATTAAGGCCCCTAAAATTCACACTTATTCATAAGTATGATTTTCTATTGAGAGAGAAATATTTCTGAATCTTATTTTCATTATTTTGCTGTGGGAAGGCAAGTTGGGGTGGAGGTGGGAGACAGTGAATGCTTTTCTGTTTGTTTAAATACTGTTTCCTCCTTTAAGCAAAAAGCTGCTGGAAGCATATTAGAAGGCAGTAGTCAGAGCTAAGAAGACAGTTAAGTAGCAACAACAATGTTGGGAGTAACAGATCAGCTTCTGTAGCAGCATCTTCTTCAAGCTGTAATTCCCATTTGGTTTTATTAAAGCATGTGAAGGAGGGGTGTTAGCATGCCCAGGCCTGGTGCCTGACCCAAAAAGTCACATAGCAGGTTCTTTTGACTTTGCCTCCTGCTTCCATAATAATTTAAAAACATAAGGCATATAAAATGGAGGTGCAGTTGTGTCAGTGGAGGCTAAAAGTAAATCTCAAGTCTTTCCTTTTACAAAGGAATGGCACCTGCAGCATCTTTCTTCTTCAATGCAGCAAGAGTAGCAGCAAACAGCATTAGGATGTTATGGACTTAAACAGTATGAAATCAAATGGTTTTGCTTTAGAGACATGGTACAAATATTTTATTCAGTCCAACCCATTTCACTTTGTGTTCTGAGTTCAAATGAGATCAACATCTCATAGCAAACCAGAGTCAAAAAATCACTGATTTCCAACTGCTCTCACATCAAATCCACGGAAAGCTATCCATGTTGCACAAATCTGATGCAAAATACAACAATGTTATTGTGCAGTTAGAAGGATACTTGCATGTGCTATTTACCCTTTTTGTGCAAAAAACCCCACCCAAGCCTTTCATGGATGTGAAAACCTTGATCCTGCCATTGACCCAGCACACAGCTCAGGAATTGAGTTTGATTGGTCAGTTATAGGATTGAGCATTAATTTGAGAGCTCATCCATATTTGAGAACTTGTCTGTTACTGGCTCCCTTTACATTTTCAATGGCCATAAATTGTTGATCACACACATGAGACCTACACCCACTAACCAAGTAATCTTAATATATCTTTGCCATAACGCTATCAGGAACATTAAGTATGACAAAATTAACAAAGATAAAAATATTATTAAGCCCTGATTTTGAGAACTGCCAAGCACCTACAACTTCTTAGGAAGTCAGCAGCTCTCAGGATCAGGACCGTAATTTGCTAAAGAAGGACAAAGAAAGTGCTCAAGATGTTACAAAGCAGCTTCAGAAAAACCAACACAACAGAATCTGTCTGAAGCCTATGTTATCCTATAATGCAAGAGGGCAATAAAGGCTTGTTCCAAAGCAAGAAATGAAAATAGGGGAAAGGAAAACAATAAGAGAACCATCATCATTTTAAAATTCTAAGTGGTTTAAGGTTAAACTGTAAAATTTTCATTTGAGAACTCCTCACTGAGTTAAACCAGGGCTCTCATGCCAGAATAACTTTAACAGGAAAACATCAAAGCCTAAGAAGCTATTTCCATTGGAGAAAAAAATGAAAAGCAAACTGACTCAAGTAAATAAAATAAAATAAAATAAAATAAATAAAACAACACTCACTCTTTACATTTTCCAACATTATTACCATTGACTTTGGGGTCAAGGTACTTGCCTGTCTTTCTTAAAAGACACAAATGAAAATGGTTTCTCTGTATAGCCAACTAATTGGTTACTAAGTGATTGAAGGGTAATTTATCTATTAGCCCAAATTGGTCGCTCATTAAAAAATACAGCCCTTCAGCCAACCAGCAGCCTACCAACCAAATAGAAAGGTGATAGAACCTCTGAAATTTGGATTATGTATAAATCTTGTTTAGAGGCCTGATCCCACAAACCCCAAAACTCTGGTAACTTTAATTGGTCAAATCACACAAATACAGCAACATAATAATTTAGCCTTTGAAGGCAAATTACCCAAGTTTGTATGTTTTTGCAGGATCAAGTTTTAAAACTGCAGTTAAAGAGACACGTTCAATATTTTCAGGATCAAAACGATATCTGACCTACTTTAAGAATGATAAGTGTCAGAATTTTAAATAATGCAGTTTTTAAAAGACACCGGCTCACTGGCAGAGAACTTACAGAAACTATTTATTTTTTTGTCTGGCAAAAAACAACAAGAATGGTTTTTGTGCCCTCTGCTGGCTCTAAAGTAGTAGCTAACTGTTGTTCCACCAATTGTTGAAGATAAGTAAGGCATAAAACAAAATGATTGGCATGAGAAGAATTAATAGAAATTGATCTTTTAAGACAAAAATCTGGCATGTGAATTTCAGATCCCTTCATAACACAGGGAAATGTTTACTAAATGGAGAAACACAAGACTGATATAGTGGAAAAAATATAGATACCTCCAAGACAGTAATTAATTAAAATACCACCTATTAAAACAGCAATAGGAAACCACTGTTATATTTTTGCAGGCTTCATTTTTGTTTTGTGAACTCACAAAAAACAGTTCAAATATTGTGAAAACTTTATTTCTCCTCCCATAGATATACCCATATGCTTTATGAGGGCTGTTCAATTAATTTGTATCTAAGGCTGTGATGCAAACAATGTAGCAAACTGTGAAAAATATCTTTGCATGCTGTTTTTTTTTTTCTGTCCAGGAACATAAATAACTGAACAGACTAATGATGGGTTGCCTTGATCTGTGCAGAAGAGGCAGAAAGTGAATGGGTGAGACTAAATGTCAACAAACTTTACATTTCTAGGGAGCCACAAACGGACAGTATGGTTAATAATTTTTGAATAAGGTTACAATAAATAAAAACCAACAGAGAAATGGCCATACCCAGACCAATATGGACAGGAGGGGAATGGTGAGGATGAAAATCATGTACCCATTCTTAAGGCACACATTGTACCCATGAGGCATTTTACTATCCAAACATCTATTATACAAATACAGCCAAAACATAAGAGGTTCCCGTGTTACATAGATGGCAACTTTACAGTCCAAAAAGTAGACTGTTTCTTACTGGCAGTCTGTAACTGATTGAGTCTGTATACAACTACTTTGATGGACCTCTTAAAACTGTCCATTTCTGAATCTGAAAGCATTAATCTGTCCATCTTAATCTTAATTATTTTAAAGGTTACGGCCAAATTATTACTGTTAAAAGCAAAGCTACATAGGGTGATGAGGATATGGAACACTCAAGTTGTAGTACCCGTGGACATCATGCCTCTGCAAAGCAAGTTGTCTCCAGGATATTGAGGGGTTACAAGAAGCAGTGGTATTTGCTTCACATGTAGAAAAGGCAAGCCTCTGGCCATTCCCACACTATATCCAGACACTTTTCTCTGGGGAAGGCTGTTTCAGCAGCACATCTTGATTTCCATAGGTCATAACACTTGTAGTCAAAGTCTGTAGTTATGCTCTAGTTAAAGTACAGCTATTGGACTTGAAGCTGCAATTAATTAAAGGAAGTCTTAGAAGGCCTGTGTTATGCAGGAGGTTAGACTAAATGATCATACTAAACGTCCCTTCTGGGCTTAAAATATATATGCCTATGAAACTGTGTCTATCTCTTTCAGGGGAGTGTGAGGAGGAAAGGACTTGCAATATTGTCTCCTGCCACCAGTGCATCCACAGAGGCAACAATGATTTAGGTCTTAGCTTTTGAATTTCTAAATTGCTCACCACCAAGTACAGATGTCTATATAACAATCTTCTCAGGCCTTTTTCCTCCCTTAATAGCATTTCTACTGTGGCTTAAGGGAGCCATAAATCCTGTATTGAAGAGAATAAAATGTCCTGGGGCTGTGTTTGTTTGTGGCAAGAAATTTCTGCCTTCTGCTCTATGGATTGAATTACAGCCAATTTGTGTGCTGTCTCCAGAGGGATGACACAAGAAACTGCATGGGTAGAAGACCCTGGAACTCTGCAGGGTTAATTTTAACTTGTTTATGCTTTGGTAGGGGATTTCCTGATTCCTCTTGTTTAATTGAGATGAAATGAAGCTTGCCAACTGAACCAGCATACAATATCTGAAGGCTGTGGATACATTTAGTATATATTCTAATAGCACAGGACTGCTACCTGCATTGTTAAAAACAGAACACAGAATACAAGTTTCTTTGCTGTATATTTGACCGTTTCTAAGCATGAACTCCTCTAGTTTGTTTGCTCTGGAACTCAAATCTGCTGTGAATCTAGCTGTCTAGAGGAAGGCTCCTATTTGCACTCTACAGACCACTGTGCTCTCTGTGCGGTGTTCAGTGATTACTCAGTCCCAAATCCACAAAGAGACATAGCCAATGAGTGCTTCAATGCCTACCTTGTAGACACCTAACCACCCAATAGAATCCACAAAGCCTGAGTTAGGCACCTAGGCTCCCTATACAATGCAAAGGGAGAGATAGGTGCCTAAGAATAGGATCCATAAAAGGAAGCACGCTAGGCAGGGAGCTGCCTAAGTTGGCCTAAGTTGGGAGCAGGGTGACCACTTTTTCAAAAGGCAAAAGCAGGACACATGCAGGAGCCCCACCCACTCCGTTACCCTGCCACTGCTCCTCCTCTTCCCCCTGAGACCATGCTGCTAGAAGCCAGAGGTGGGCTGTGGTAAAAGCTGCCCAGGGAACTCAGGCTGCTGTGTGGAGCCCCAAACTCTCCACTTTCCATGGGTTGGGGGCTGAGGTACCAAAGAACAGCTCCCAGCCTCTGTTTCTGTCCCCTGGGGTGTACCCTCCTGGGCAGGTGGAGGATCTTAGTGTTTAAGGAGTGCTAAGTGCTAAGACCTGCTTTTTCTGTATTTTGTTCCAGTCGGTTGTGCAGAACAACAAGAGCTTCACAGTGCCCCACCCCAAATCGCTTTCTGGGAAGCTGAGTTCTTAAAGTCCCAAGCACCACAGTATGGCCATATCAAGACCGCTTTGTTTACATTCTCAGCTTCTCTTCCTCTAAGCCAGTAAAATTATCCTGCCAGTTACATAATACTCCTCAACATGGTTGTGTTGCTGCATTTTATTTCACTCCATTTTTCCTTTCTCCCTTTTGTTCTCTTCACTTAAACATGAAATGCCAACTCTTCCTTCACTATATTTACATCCATCCGAGATCATTACAATTCTACACATAGACCTCCAATTATTTTGTACAAAGATCAAATGTAGAATAAAGTCATTAATATGTAATAATGAAGCTTAACAATTTTCTCAGACTTAGTTAAAGAACTCTTTATAATCTAAAAGCAAGAAAGACTTGAGGCAGGAACAAACTTGATATTCAGTATAAGCAGACAAACCGGTCACCCCTGGGCTAATGTTTTACCTAATCATTAATTAACATTAGGCTAATGATGTATTTTCCAGACAGTTTAATAACAATCTCCAAATAAAAATATATGATTACTATGGATTTAACATAGTATGACTATTCTCAATATGTTGTATAGATGCCATGGGATTTACCCCTACACCATTAGCCTACTGCAGGATTTATTTGAGCCACATGATATGCAATATATGTTATTTAGGTTTGCTTTGGGTTTTTTTTTTAAGAACTTTCCAGATATCTGCTAGTCTGCTGGGATTTGTTGTGGTGGTGTTTCTTTGTCTGATTCTGATAACTCTGTTTATAGTGATTGTAATGGGCATAGAATAATTTCTAAAATTATTTTGTAATATTAAAACAAATGATTTTGTATTAAGTCATGGGTGTGAGTGAGAGGGAGAGATAGAATTACTGTACAGCTTTACATTTACAAAATACTTGTAAATGGAGAGCTGAGAGCAGCTTGCTGCCCTCAGACCAGCTGAAAGGAAAAGGAGAGACAAGCATTAGGTAAAGGACCCATGCACTTTCCAGTTTACATTTTATGCGCCTGTTTTTCAACTAACACAGTTTAAAAGGTATTTTGGTTTAGGAAAGGAAGGTACTACATGATGCAGAATCAGATGCAGAATAACCAGCAAGCTGAAATGTACACCAATCTTTCTAATGAGCTGCTAGATGAGGAAGGTACAAAAACTGAAATAAAAAAACAAACAAACTAAAATATGCATTAGCTCCTACTAACATAGACATACTGCCTTAAAATGCAGTGACTAGAATTTCTGATTCATCTTTTCTAAACATATCTTAAGTGCCTAGAAGATCTTCTGTGTAAATGTTAATGATGGGCAAACTTCAAAAGGTTCATTTCAAATACACCCACTGACTATTATCTGCACTGCATACAGATCTGAAGCTTCTCTGAATATGCCTGAATCTTTTCTGGCCTCTATTCAATTTTCCCGCTAACTCTTTTCCACCTTCTGCACATCTTTCACTTTCCTCAGTGTTCAATGTTATCTTTAATCATTTATTCATCCCCATTCTTCCATTTCCCTGACACCTAGTAAAATCACCTGTGTGCCAAATTCCTTCCCCCTGGCTCCTAAGTATCTTGCTCTTTGGTGACATTCCATTCAAGACAGAAATTATCAAATGGGGCTGTGGGGAACAAAGGTTTGTTCCATACAATAACCTTCAGATAACCCCCTCCTATGCCCTAGAGAAGGGGTTGTCCACTGGGAGGTTGCAGTATCCTGGGGAGGTGCATCAGACTTTCCAGGCAGGAAGACATGGCGAGCCTTCTCATGGTTCGGTGGGTATGGCACAAGTGTGGGTTTGGAACTGACAAATTTGAGTGAGTGGCATTGTGACCTGGTGCATGGGGTCACAGAATCTCTCTGCTTTGGCCTGGCCACCCCTTCCACCCTTGGCTGAATCTGTCATCCTTAGGGTTGCCAGGTGTCTGGTTTTCGACTGGAATGCCCAGTTGAAAAGGGACACTGGCAGCTCTGGTCAGCACTGCTGACTGGGCCGTTAAAAGTCTGGCAGCAGCACGGTGGGACTAATGCAGGCTCCCTGCCTGCCATCACTCTGCACAGCTTCCAGAAGCAGCGGCATGTCCCTACTATGGCTCCTAGGCATAGGGACAGCCAGGGGCTCTGCATGCTGCCCCCATCCCAAGCACCAGCTCCACAGTTCCCATTGACCAGGAACCGTGGACAATGGAAGCTGCGAGGTGGCACCTGTGGATGGGGTAGCACACAGAGCTGCCTGGCTGTGCCTCCATGCAGGAGCTGGAGTGGGACATGCTGCTGATTCCAGGAGCTGCCTGAGGTAATCACCACCCAGAGCCTGCCCCGCACCCTTCCACTCCTCCCCCAACCCTGATCCCCCTCCCGCCCTCCAAACCCCTCAATAGCAGCCTGGAGCCCCCTCCTACACACCAAACCCCTCATCCCAAGCCACACCCCAGAGCCTTCACCCCCAGTTGGAGTCATCACACACACACCTTCACCCCAACCCCCTGACCCAGCCAGGAGCCCCTTCCACACTCTGAACCTCTCAGCCTGAGCCTGCAGCCCCATTCTGCATCCTGAAGCCCTCATTTCTGGCCCCAACCCAGAACCCACACCGCCAGCTCAGAGCCCATACAATCTTCCATACCCCAACCCCCTGCCTCAGCCCAGAGCCCCCTCCCATACTCTTAACAACTTGGCTCCACCTCCCAGCCCAGAGCCCCCTTCCACATCCTGAGCTCCTCATTTCTGGCCCCACCCTGGAGCCTGCATCCCTAATCAGAACCGTCACCCTCACCCGCACCCCAATCCTCTGAGCCAACCTAGTGAAAATGAGCGAGTGAATGAGTGTGGGGAGAGAGAGTGACAGAGGGAGGGTGAAAGGAGTGAGCAGGGGGCAGGGCCTCAGAGGAAGGAAGGGGCAGGCAGTGAGTCAAGGGTGTTCAGTTTTGTGTGAGTAGAAAGTTGGCAACCCTAGTCATCCTAGGCAGCTGCCTAGTTTGCTTGTAGTTTGCCTGTAGTTACAATGGGCCCTGCCTATTTAAAAGTGGCCAAGCCAAGGCCCAGATGAGCCCCTCCTGCTCTGCAGTTTATCCAGAAGGTGAATTCTGTCCAGCTGTTCTTATTTAATCTTGCATTGTTGGGAGTCTCTCAGGTAAGGGGGACCTAGGAATATATTTTCCTTCAACTTTCTCAAACTTGTGTGATAGATGAGCCACCTGCCCAGCGGAGAGGGTGAGACCTAAAAAGGGTCATAGATGAATTTCAACACAATTGGCGACTTGTGAAGATTCAGAGAAACGAAAGGTGATACAGATCTAAAAGATATGCTCTAGTTTAACTACCAGTTGTTGGTCTAGATGAAGGATGCACTGGATGAAATCTATGGCCTGTTTGTAGGAGTCAAGCTAGATAATCATGAGGATACCTTATGGCCTTACAAAGCTATGAATATGGACCTAAATAATTGTGAGTTTTGTTAAAATTCTGAGCTTCTAAAATTATTCACACATCTCTAGAAAATATTCCCTCCTCCTATTAAATACAAACTTGCATCATTCCTTAAGATTGTCATCATCTATTATATATTGAATACTGAAAATATACTTAGGGGTGTCCAGTACATGGAGGAAGCCATTAACCCTTACCCAAGAAATGTATAAGGTAGTATAAATACAAAATCAAAATGTTTTATCTGTTTTATAAGTCAAATTAAATTATACATTAGTAGTACAGATACATAATAAATTGCTGGACTAGATGGAAGTGCAAGCTAAAAGCTATATAACATTCAGAAAAATATGTTGTATCTATGACAGAAATTTCCACAAAAAATCTACTGATACCCTGATACTATTTATGCTTCCTACATTGTACAATATAGGGTTTGCAAGTGGATGGCCTCTTCTTGCCTATAATTGCCATAACTGGATAAGATATCTGCTCGCCCAGGCTTGTCCAGGCAGTCATCAGCAAGCTGCTGCTGTGATCAATGCAGTGTTTAAATAAAAAAAACATTTCAATCAAATCAGAAAAGTGTCTGCTATGATGGATGAGACACCAGAATGTGCTGGACTGCGAGATTTTTGTTTTGTTTTGAAATAACTGCTTAGTCATAGGAAACTTTGATGAACAATAGAGCAGTCTTCTTTACAGTGTGCCAGCTCTTTTACTGATCCCTTTGCTCTCTTAGCAGTCAATCAGTAATTGTTATCCTATCTTAAAATATTGTTGTCCCTTTTTGGCCAAAGCAGCTAGTCAAAGTTTGGGGTCCTGCAGAAGTTCTATTTGGGAGCAGAAACTGATGAAGGAGAAATGGGAACTGGTGCTTTCTTTGATACACTCAGGTATTTTTAAAAGGAACATACAACGTCCCACTTCTCCAAATTTAGGAGAATCACACATGCACAAAAAAAGAGAAAAAAAAGGAGTAGGTTTTTTTGCTTATAGACCCAAGCTTCTCTCAGCCAGCATCCCAACCCAGAATTCTCTCTTGGCTTCTCCCAGGGCCGTACTGTCACAGAGCAGGGCAACTGCACCAACTCAGTGGTTCAGCAAGGGCAATACCTCAGCTTCCAGCTCCTCAGCTGTTGTCTTTCTGGGTGGGCAACTGCATCTTTCTCTATTCTGACAAGGGTATTCCATGACTGCACAGTTCCCTGCCCTCACTGGATATTTCCCAGCAAAACCATCTGACTATACAGACTTCCTTGCTTTCTCTTCAGTGACACATAACAGAGTGATTGCTACAGATATAAGTGACCATACAGCTCTTTCTAAGCAAGCCTACTTTATTTTAGGTAAAAAACCTCACAGTGAAAAAAATTATTAGGAATATTAAAAGAACATTATTAGGAACACATGCTAATAAGCTTATCAGGCATCACCCTTCCATAGGGGCTTCTTCGTCGTTACAAGTTCATCAGAGCTTCAGCTCAGAACAAGCACACAGTCTTATGGGGCCTCAGTAGACTAAGTCCTTCATATCTTCCTCTAAGGATTTGGGCTCTCCATAGACTAGGGGTCCTGTCCATTAACTGGATCAGGAAGAAGGACCTGAGTCATTTTAAATTCAGGCTTTTGTCCAAAAGTCTTTTATTTTTCTGTTGGTCTCTCTGTTGGAGAATCCAGTTTGAACCAGCATATGCATATCTTCGCGGATGGTGGCTTCAAAGGATAACAACAGAAGAAGTTCACTAGCATCCCCCCTTCTTGCTAGAAAAGGTACATGAAAAGACACACCACCACATACACAATTACGTTTTTAATACCATGTGCCCCAAAGCTATTAACCATAATTCAATAAGGTTTAACTTAATTCTGTAATGTTTGTTCAGGATATTAGAGGATATAGTCAGTCAGCCACACACTTCATGCTCCAGACTTCTGCTTGGCTTTTTTTTCTCTCTCTCCCTGAGTTTCTCTCAGTTTCTTGTATGTACTCAACTTGTCTTTCACACAAAGAGACACACACAGTTCCATCAATTAAAGCCTCGATCCCTGGATTTTAAAACCCTCTGGTTACATGATTCAGCTTCTCAGCATTTCCATCTGCCTGTGTTTTTGGGTGCTACTTCCATTATTTTCAGCCATGTGACTCAATCACCCAACCAATAACAATGTAATAGTTCAACCATTTACATGTGCTAACTGGAGTGGCCTCAGACTAAATTCTCTTTGCTCTCAAAAAATCTAAACTAACAAGTTTAACACAGTGCCCTTATTTCTTGCCTTTTGATTTTTTTGTATTAGAGTGTTACTGAACACATTTTAGATGTTTCATAGTAGGATTTCTAGGACAGGCATGGGTAAGATTTATTTTAAATTGTTTGGAACATCAATTTTAAAATACTATATCTAAACTTGTGGGGGGAGGAGGGGAGGGAAAGTCTAAAACAGTCGTGGGGAACCTGTGGCCTGTCAGGGTAATCCGCTGGCAGGCCGCCAGACAGTTTGTTTATGTTTGCACAGCCTCCCCAGCTCCCAGTGGCCATGGTTCACTGTTGCCGGCCAATGGGAGCTGCGGGAAGCAGCGGCCAGCAGGTCCCTGTGGACCGCACCATTTCCTGCAGCTCTCATTGGCCGGCAATGGTGAACCGCAGCCACTGGGAGCTGCGGGCAGCCGTGCAGATGTAAACAAACTATCTGGTGGCCCGCCAGTGGATTACCCTGACGAGCTGCATGTGGCCCGCAGGCTGCCCACCACTTGTCTAAAAGGTTCAAACTCTGATTGTGTATGTAAAATTTTGCATATATGCAATCTTTTGCACATACACTTTGCATACAGTATCACTTGTGCCAAATTCATTTGTTTAGTAATAATAGACAAAAATGTGCTCAGAAATGGAGGCCAAATTGGGGGATAAATTAGGGATTTGACCTCAAGGGTGACCAGGGTTTTTCAGTCTCACTAGTTACTTGCTAATATTTTTCATCTATTCTTACTAATATGTTGTATTGTACTCTTAAATTGGTGACATATAGCGGCCTTTGTGTGCGGACACAGGGGGATTGAGGGTACTAGGGTCAAATGTGCAACCAATGTAAGACACAGAGACAGAAGCAAAAAGTATACTTTCAGAGGTGCATATTTCGTCAAGAGTCTGGGGGTGGGAAAGCATGGCCGCAGAACTGCATAACCTCTGCATATGGTTAGGGAGCAAACTGGACTCACTATCGGAGAATGGGGGGTGTTAGGGTTCCCTCCCCACTCTGAACTCTAGGGTACAGATGTGGGGACCTGCATGAAAGACCCCGTAAGCTTATTTCTACCAGCTTAGGTTAAAATTATTTGCCTTTGGAGGGTATGCTGCCACCACCAAGTGATTTAACAAAGAACCAGGGAAAGGACCACTTGGAGTTCCTATTCCCCCAAAATATCCCCCCAAGCCTTTACACCCCCTTTACTGGGGAGGCTTGAGAATAATATCCTAACCAATTGGTTACAAAGTGATCACAGACCCAAACCCCTGGGTCTTAGGATAATAGAGAAATCAGTCAGGTTCTTAAAAGAAGGATTTTATTTAAAAAAAAAATGTAAAAATCACCTCTGTAAAATCAGGATGGAAAATAACTTTACAGGGTAACAAAAGATTCAGAAACACAGCAGAACTTCCTCTAGGCTTAGTTTCAAAGTTACAAAAAAACAGGAATAAACCTCCCTCCAGCAAAGGAAAAAATCACAAGCAGAACAAAAGATAATCTAACATGCCTTGCCTGGCTTTTACTTACAATTTTTGTAATATGAGAGACTTTTAGGATGGTTTATAGGAGAAGAAGTTTTCTGACCTGATGCTTCTCTGCTTCCCAAGAGAACACACAAAAACAAAGCTGTCCTCCCCCTCCTCCCAATATTTGAAAGTATCTTCTTTCCCCATTGGTCCTTTTGGTCAGGTGCCAACCAGGTTATTTGAGCTTTTTAGCCCCTTACAGGTAAGGAGGAATTCTAGGCTACCCTTAACTGTACAAGGTTACTTGAGCTTCTTAACCCCTTACAGGTAAGGAGGAATTCTAGGCTACCCTTAGCTGTATGGTTTTGACAGGGGGGAAATCACAATCCCAAGGAGTTGGTCAATCTTTAGGCTCATTACACAAATGAGACTGTATCATGGATCAATCAGTACTGTGTCATAATCTAGGTACTTCTGTTACCCTGAAATTTAGGCTTTAGGGCACCCCTAGAAGAAACTGCCTATTCTCCCTTAATCGGCTCTGCCTGGGGTATTGGACTCCAGAGTAGGTCAGAAAATCCTTGAAGGTCACGGATATACCTTCTGATAAAGTGATTGACATAGGTAGCACGCTTTCCAAAACAAAGTATCTTTTATTAATGTAAGCAACAATCCCTACTGAAATGTAATCTAAAATCCTAAATGAGGCATAAGTCCCTTTCACAAATCCCTTACTGAAAGCTAAAGAACCTTTAAACTACAACAGTATACATAACTCTAAGCATACATACATTAAATGACTCTAAGCAATGTGCTCTATAACAGATGGTCAGTCCTCTATAGATTGCTGATAGAAATTCTTAAATATGCCCTAAATTTTACATAGGTAAATTGCAATTAAAAGCAGAATTTATGCATTCTTATTCACACACACACACACAAATACTATACACTACCCTACCCTATATTTATGCTATATTATCATTAAAAAACTAGAAGACTTACTTTATAAATACTTTGGTTTTACTCTTTAATCTCTGTATCTGACTGCTGCTTCTATTTGCTACTGCTATTTCTGCTTGCTTCTTGGTCAGCTCTGGTCATTTACCTCCACTCCAATCTTCTGCGGTCAGGTCTCTTAGCAGCTTCTAACTTCTTTTTCATCAGTTTTTCTTGCAGTCTTTTAATCTCTTTGTCCATCCTCTCCTGATTGCTAACTCTGCTCCTGAGCATCTGACTGTTACACAGTGCTATCAGCTCCCAGGTCTTTGTCTGGGCATGTTTTGCTACTAAACATTACCTCATTCTTGTATATATGTCAACACTTTGCAAATGCTCACAGTTGCTGTTTACCTCAGAGTTATGATTCTGCCGGCCTTTTCACACACTTGGCTTTTTGCCAAGGCAGGATCTTGAGCTAGTTGTTTACCTCAACTGGCCTTTCATTCACTTGGCCATTTGCCAAGATGCAATTTTAGTGTTCCTGAGCTTTCTGCCAATTAACAACACTTTTCACCCTTTTTCAGCACCTAGCATGCTCAATATCTACAATTTCCATCTTGGAGTGGAGTGACTCCTGCTTATTCAGAATAGAGTTTAGACTCACAAAATGGAGGCTGGAGAATTTCTCTGGTAGTACTTCTATAATACTCTGGGGTTTGGAAGCTTCACATATAGATCAATTATTATAATATATCCACTTCCAAGCTAGTTGAGTCCTCTCTGACTCCCAGTTACCACTTTCCATTTTTTAAAAAATTTCTTAATCACCAAAATGTTGCCTCAGCTTTGCAGGCAGAATGAGCCTCCTAGCCAAGGTGGAAAAGCAGTGGCTGTCTCTGATCATTACATAGCTTCCAACAAAAGGGAAAAGAGTGAGGCTGCATATCACTGGGGATGATGGCAGCCATGTGCAGTAGACTCATGGAAAGATATCACCAAAAGAATGTAACTGCAAATCCTAATTGCAGCTCTTCATAAATGGGAGAGCCCTAGACCTCCAATTAGAGTTGAACACCAAAGCTACACAGTTTGACCAAAGAGTTTTTGCAGAAACTGTGCTTAACTGGTAGTGGAAGGAGTCTTTGACTACCTCAACAGTCTTGGGAAATGGTGGGAATCAAAAGCTAAGGCATCTTCTCTCAGATACTACCTGTGGGTGAGATTAACAGGGCTGTACTGAGAGCACAGCACCAGGCCTATTTTTTATTTATTTAGTTATTTTTTGCTTTGAGAAGGAAGGAGCGAACAGTGAGCATCTTCTGAGTAGACACTTGGAGGCATAAGAGTCTTTTGGTAATACTCTTTTCAGAAAGAAGTTTAGATAAGAACTAATAAATATTATACAGTAAGAGTTCTTTTGATTTTTTTTCTTGCACATTAGTTTTCCATCCTAAATACATGTACAGTTATTTCCCTGATTCATGGACCTATTTTCTTGTTTATATTTAGAGTCCATAGTTTTAGAGCTGGAAATAAGAATTAGCTTGTCTTTTTGTTCTCACTTTATACAAAAGCTGGTCAAATGCTAACTGTTAAGTTGATTAATCGAGAAATGAGGCCATATTTTGTTCAATAAATGTATTTGATCAACCATTTCCAACACCCCCTTGCCTTCAGCCAATAATAATTGGTTCAAAGAAGAATGCAGAGTATTACTGGTGGAAGTTGCTGAAGGCAACCGTATTCAATTAGCATGATTCTGATTTTTCTATAGAGATGTAACACTCAGACAACCCTTACTCCTGAGCTCTTTTACAAAGGAATTTGAGCATTTTTTGTGGCACACTGGATTTAATCGTCCAACATTTCATATGTGCTTTGAGTAGAACTACCCGTAAGAAGAAGCTACACAATAAATGTAAATCCTGTTCTTCTGAAGACAGCCTGAAGTTGGCTTTAACTATTGCCTCCAGCCAGGAACAATTTATTTGCAAACCCAGATCCTGTCACCTCAACTCTTTCGCTGACAAAAGATCAGGCAAGATCAAAGTGGGATTTGAAATATTAGGTTCTGAAACGGGAAAGTGGGAAATCTATCCGGAGTTAGACAGGGAGTGGGGATGTAAGCAGATACAGGGAACAATAGCTATTTTATGGAGAACAGAGACTATTTCACTTCCCCCAGATAATTCACTAGATCAAACTCTACATTGCTGAAATGCTGATATAACCTACATGCTTGATATGGTAATTAATTTTGTCACACCTTTAATATTAAAAATGGTTATACACTATAAAGGATTAGGATGCAGGGGGTACAGAAAACTCAAGAGACTTAAAGGAGAAAGTGTCTGATTGATGAGCTACATGGTTAAGAGAGTAGAGGTGAGAAAGGATTGCTGGAACTACAAAATCCTTTTTTGTTCACTGCAACTCAACCTCATGGGACCTATCTAGATGTGGGTGTTGAACTAGATATGTTATTCAGAACATTCATTTTGTTTTAATATGATTCTCACTTTATTCTTAAATAAATCTTTTTTTAATTAGACAGACCACTTGCAACATGGCGGGGGTGTGTGTGGACTCTTAGCTGGTGTAAGTGGGTGTCACTTCCTTGACTTCTATAGATTTATACCATTTTACACCAGTTCAGAATCTGGCCTTCTGAATGTTCAGGGAATCTCACAGACTATTTCAGAAAAGTTAAACATACAACCTCTAAAACAGTAGTAAAGAAAGGGCACACACTAAGAAGTTCTCTCTCAGAAGGTATTTCAGCCTGTTGGATGCATGGAAAAATCACCTAGACCCATAGGCACCAATTCTGTGGGTGCTCCAGCCCTGGCTCCAGCAGCCGCCCTATCAGTGCCTTCCCCGTCCTCCAGTGCCTCCTACCCACCGTGATCAGCTGTTGCACTGCGTGAGGGGGAGGGGGAAGGAGTAAGGGCTGGGAGCACTTGGGGGAGGGAGTGAAATGGGGCGGGAAGAGATTGGGTGAGGGCAGAGCGGGAAGAGGCAGAGCTGGGGTGGGGTCTTGGGGGAAGGGTGGAGTGGGGGCGGGCCTGGGGTGGAGCCAGGGGGAGCATTCCCTGGCACATTAGAAACTCAGCATATATGCCTAGACCCAAGATCCTCAACAATATTTAGGTGCCTAACTACCTTTTGAGGATCTGGGACCTAGACAAGAACTGGGCTGAAGGAGAGAAAAGTGACAGGTTTCTTTCAGTGCAGTAGTGTGTGGGGGAGTGGGAATAGAGTTCAGCCATGGATGAAAGGGCATCCAGGAGAAACTAGAAGAGAGAATAACTTAACAGCTCAGCTGATTGTTACATTTCATGTGTCAATGGCCATAGGGATACAATTTGTTTTAAAAGACATGGCTTAGTAGAAGAGAAGAGTACAAAGTTGGATATCAATTTGACTCATTGGAAAGGAGGCAGCCTTGTTCCCTTCTTGTCCTTGCTTTTCTAGGGAATCACAACCTCAACTCCCTTATGCTCTGCAGGACACTCATCTCCCAAGCCCCTCTCAATCATGGCTCTCTCCAGTTTCCTTGTTGACCAGTGATGGAGCTAAATAATATTTGCAGGCCAAGATTTTCAAAAATGGGTGTCTAAAATTAGTGGGTGTCTTAAATCCATATTTAGATGCTTAAATAAGTGGCCTGATTTTAAAAAAAATGTAGATCAGCTTGCAGTTCCCATTGATTTCAGTGGAGCTGCTGAGCGATTAGCACTTTTGAAAGTCGGGGACCAATCTTGTTTGCAGTCCTTTCCCCAGTCCACTCCCACTTGGGTTTCTCTCTCCTTTTCCCCCTTTGTGATGTCTCCTCAGCTGTATTTAAGTCTTTCAGTTTTCACTGGCTCTGCTGGATCACTGCATTCTTATGGTTTTGAGTTTCATAGTGGAAATTTTGCACAGCTCAACACCATATAATATCGCCTGCACTTTTATCTCCTCTTTTGCCTCTTTTTGGCTTCACCTTGTTTGATTTCTCCTTTTTAAAGTTTGAATAAGTGCAAATAACTTCAGACTTTGCATAGATATCTGAGTTCATTCAAGAATGCAAATCCAAAAGTGTATTTGTGCAAAGCAGAACAAATTACTGCTATTCTGAGTGCTCGTTTTCCTTTTCTTTCCCTACCATAAATACTGAGGTCTGAAAATTATCAGGATCTTGAGCTTTCAATTTAGAATGGTATAAAATTATGGGAATAATTTATTTTTAGGACAACTCTAGTATTCCAAAATGAAGTACTTTAACTGAACTACTCTAGTAGTTTAAAATCGGTCTATATTGAACCATTAAATGATTTTGCATCGTTCTCAGTGTGTAATAGCTCTAATAATGTTACTAAACAAAAATATTTTAGAAATGCATAATGTGGAAAAATGTAATTGTACTGGTTACTTTATTTCAGTGTATATTTGTTTGGCAATATACTCTCTTCACCTTTCCTGATGATTGTCAATGTCTTCTGGCCATTTCTATCTATTTTATATTTATAGAGGTGAATCATTTAATTATAGTTGGTACAATTAATAGGTTTTATTTTAACATTTTATTGGTAGGTGTATCAACTTTAAACTATTAATAATTCATCTGTAACATGGAGTAAAATCATGTTAATATAGAATTACTGGAAAATAGCAATCATGTCTCTTCAAGGTAAGACCCTAAACCAGGGACAATAAACATTTGAACAGAGGTTAGTTAGCATGCTACAATGATTTAATCAAAGAGTAGACAATCACCTTAAAGGTTCAAGAATGCTAATTTGAGCTGAGATATAATTATTCTGGGCATAAACTTTCAAAAGAATGTTTGGATAAATATGAGAGGCAGGAAAAAATAGGAACCCTGACCTGTTTATAGGAGATTAATTATTACAGTTGTGAATGATTTTGAAAAAAAAACACACCATGATGGTACATCCCCTTCTCAGGGATTGCCTATGTAAATACATTCAATAAAGGAAGATGAAATGTACCCAGATCAAAGAAACTGGAAAAGTATATCAAGATGGACACTGTCAAGGTTCCTTCCCCACTCTGAACTCTAGGATACAGATGTGGGGACCTGCATGAAACCCCACCCCCAAGCTTATTTTTACCAGCTTAGGTTAAAACTTCCCCAAGGTACAAACTATTTTACCTTTTGTCCCTGGACTTTATTGCTGCCAGCACCAAGCTTCTAACAAATATAACTGGGAAAGAGCCCACTTAGAAAGTCTTTCCCCCAGAAATCCCCCTAAGCCCTACACCCCCTTTCCTGGGGAAGGCTTGATAAAAATCCTCACCAATTTGCATAGGTGAACACAGACCCAAACCCTTGGATCTTAAGAACAATGAAAAAGCAATCAGGTTGTTAAAAGAAGAATTTTAATTGAAGAAAAAGTAAAAGAATCACCTCTGTAAAATCAGGATGGTAAATACCTTACAGGGTAATCAGATTCAAAACATAGAGAATCCCTCTAGTTAAAACCTTAAGTTACAAAAAGACCCTAAATCTCTCCTCTCAACATCATCATCTCATCCACACATTGACACCCTGCAGTTCTGCCTAACTGGCCCTTCACGTGGAACTGGAAGGATTTCAGAGACTGCTACCATGGACAACCTAAGCTTCAGTCTCTTACCGAGTAACCTCAATTTGGCCTCCAGGAACCCTCTCCTGCCTTTCCCTATGTCATTCGTACCTACATGTATCATGACCACTGCCTCCTCCCCAACACTGCACCTAAGTCTATCTAGATGTCTCAAGAGGTCTGCAACTTTTACATCCAACATGCTATTCACCACTCAGTTCTCTTGATCATCACCAATGCAACTATCTGTATTTCTAATAATTGAACCCCCATTATAGTTATCTGTCTCTTCTTAATAACTGGGGTCTCCTCTTCCACAGGGATATCCTCAGTGCGAGAGGATACCATGACAACATCTGAAAGGAGGGACTCCATTTGGGTCTCCATATTCCCAGGAAAGCATCTAGAGCATTGGACTATGTGGTATTTTGGCCTCCCCTGTATAAATATATTGTAATTAGAGCAGGGTGACTGGAACCTGGGTCTCACACCTCAGTCCTCTAACTGCCAAGCTATACAGTCACTCTGGCCCAATGGATATTTAATTTATATAAAGTTAAACAGCTTCAACAGAGCACCCGATAAGTTAATATACTCTCCTAGGAGGGAGGAGATCCAAGTTCATATCTCTGCTCCACAAGAGACAGAGGGATCCATGTCCAGAGGGAGTGCTGTAACCACTGAGCTAAAAGTTAAGGACACCACCACTTCCTCCTCTGGCTGTTTTGTGTGGGTTTAGATATTCTCTGAACACACCTACTAGATCAGACCCCAAAGGCAAGCTACAAAGGGTTTAGGATGGAGTTAAGTACTGAGTTGTTAGGCAGTGTTAGGATTTAGGCAGCTTCATGCATACCCAGACAGTGAAATGTTAGTGCCTTGGGGACTTTAACAGTGGAAATTTAGGCACCCAGGGAACTTAGGCATATACAGTGTTAGTCAGCAGCTAAGCAGGGTTTTTGTGCATGCCAGTAGCACCTAAAATATTCAATTTAGGCACCTGAGTCCCCCTTGTGAATCCCACCCTTACATCACATATACAGGTTTCAGAGTAGCAGCCGTGTTAGTCTGTATCCACAAAAAGAAAAGGAGGACTTGTGACACCTTAGAGACTAACAAATTTATTTGAGCATAAGCTTTCGTGAACTACAGCTCACTTCATCGGATGCATGCAGAGGAAAATACAGTGGGGAGATTTTATATACACAGAGAACATGGAAGAGTGGGTGACTTTCCTTACAGTGCGTATGGTAACACCCACTCTTCCATGTTCTCTGCGTATATAAAATCTCCCCACTGTATTTCCACTGAATGCATCCGATGAAGTGAGCTGTAGCTCACGAAAGCTTATGCTCAAATAAATTTGTTAGTCTCTAAGGTGCCACAAGTCCTCCTTTTCTTATCACATATACAGTTGCCAAAGGGGTTTTGTGCATACAGATTCTAATACAGATTCTAATACAGATTAATAACCTGCTTTACTATGCATTGTTGTGGCAGGGTTAATCTCCAGAATTCCTGACAAGTGGAAACAAAAATTAGGCAAGACAAAATATTGCCTGGTCTAGCTTCACTTGTTTTTATTTCTTCTCTTTTTCTTGATCTTGACATTAGTTAGAGTCACAGAGCTTTCATTAGATAACTAAATTGCACAGGAAAACACGGCAGTGCAAAAGTGCGATCCACTACATCACAGAAAGCATGAGATATCAGCTGAGTTATTATTGAAAAACCCAAAATCTATACAATGATCATGTTGCTCATTATTTAAATTATGTAATTTTATCCATAGAAATTAAAGTGGTGAATTATTGGAAGGGTAATTAAAGGAGCAGATGAGAAAGTGAACTGCAGTAAGGAGAAGAAAAGGCTGTGAATTAAAATTAACTGATTTTTCTAACTTTTAATGGGAGCTCCTGGAAATATTGTGCCAGAAGCAAGCACAATGTTTCCAGGGGGCACAGGAAAACTGCAAATGCAGTTGCTACACCCTTGCAAAGATAACCTCATCTTGCTCCACTTCTAACAGAACAAAACAAATGTTTTAGTGTAGGGAGCTGCACATATGGGGTTGGTATCTGAAACCCGATGATAGAGTTGTTCATGCAAGGTGCTAAGCACTCTGGCCCCACTCAAGCAAAGCAGTTTAGCATGTGCTTAACTTTAACCAAGAGTTCCGAACATGCTTAAGTACTTTGCTGAACTAGAGCCAGAACATTCAGCATTTGGCAGAATTGAGCCCTAAAAGAATGAATAGACTATATCAACTAGGCATTCCTGTATTTAGAGCCTATCCTGGAACAGTAAAGTCAATGGGAGCTTTGCCTTTGATTTAATGGGTGTAGAATCAAGACCTTAAATCTGCAGAATCAATCCAATCCTGAAAAGTGAGCACATTACGAGAGTAAGGAGGCATATAATGGATGAGAATCTATCCAAAATGAAACAGGAGGTGAAAATCCAATGACTCAGATTGGATAAATTCCTTGCCTTCGGGAGGTGAGAAACAAATTGGATCTATGGCCTGGTCACGGCAGGGAACACCTATAGCACTAAATTGCAATTCTACAGAATCCTTGTTAATAGGATATACTACAGCATATACATATTAATGTGATGTATATATTTACATTACCATGAACCTACTGAAAATGTAGACCTTTTCAAGATGCTATTAGTATAATTTAGAGAATCAACTTTAGACAATTATTTTGGATTAGGTAATGGCAAATGCATGATAAATACATTTAAGAAGGCTCTTGAGGATTTGAAACTATTATTAAATTAGAACGTCAACTAGAATGATAAGGCCTGGTGATTACAGTTTCATTAGTTGTATATTTGACAGTGTCATATAACAGCTTTGTTGATTGCACATAATTTATTGTGCTTTCAAAATTCAGAACAACAGAGTCTCTCTCTTAAAAAAAAAAATCCAGAAAATTTTATTGAAAGGAGAACTGCAAAGCTACAGTGAAAGTAGAATTGAGTCCATATATTATTATTTTATAAGTACACACACACACACAAGACACACACAGACACATGCAATGACTGGCAAATGTTGGGATCACTCAGAACATAAATATGTTTAAACTTGCATTTCATAAATTTATTTTTACTCCATTGCTTCTTGGTTCACTAAAGTCATCCCAGAATATATCATTCTGACATTGCTGATAAAATCAGCCCCATGCAGTGTGTTCAGGCTGGTTGTAATTTTTCCCTGAATGATTTCTCTTACCCATCCCTAGACATGTTTCTCATACTCATCTGCAGCTCTCAACTCAGCCAAAAAAAAAAGTTAATCATGTTTATTATGGTAGTGTTTAAGGACCAACCAAAATAGGGACCCCATTGAGCCAGGCACTGCCCCTTTCCCAAAGAGCTCACAATCGAAATGGACAAGACAAACACAGAGTGGAGGAGGGGTTCTAACACCAGCAGAGTGATCAATGTGGTAACAGCTAATGGCATGAAATTGCCATACTTTCAGGTTTGTTGGGAGAGGTCAAAAAAATGGAAAGCAAAAGTGATGGGAAAGGGGTGAGGAGGACAGGGCAGGGTAGAAGAGGGTAAGAGGGGCAGCTGTGGAGTAAATCTGAGGCAAAGATATTGTGAAGGGGCTTGACAAGGACAGCCAATCACCACAGGGCAGAGAAAGTCCAGTCAAAACTATAGAAAGTAGTCTGAATGTCCAGAAGTCCCTCTTTTTAGCAGCTTCTGAAATTGCTTCTTACAAATGGAGTCTGTTGCTGGCTCCTATCTGCAGTCTTCTCCCTAGGCTAGGGAGCATCTGTATCATAGTGCCCCCAGAGTGTGTGTGGGGGGGAAAGGATCTGCACAGTTCTGGATCCATAGGATGCCAGTGACAGGGATGGCCTCTAGAAGGCCCCATTATATCTCCTCCCACACAGTGCAGAAGTCCCTGTTTTGGTTACTTCTGATGGAGTCTGTGGCAAATCTGTGACAGATTTTTATTATCCATCTGCCTGAGGTGTCAGGTGATCAGGCTGAGGATCATTAGGGAAGGAGATGAAGGAGCACACCAAGGGTCTAAGTTTTAAAGCTTTATTAATAAAATAATAAAATAACAGTGGTGAGTGCTGGAAATGCCCCCATGTCACTCAGAGAAAGAAAGAAAGCATTAATGCCCCAGCCTTAACCCACTTTCATACTCACACATGCACGACCCGAGGCTGGCCAAGCCTGGGTATAACATCAGAAGAAGATGTGGGGAAGGGTGGACGAGAGTTCTGTCTTGTGCACAAGCTGTCCACTGTTGATCTCCAACTTGCATTAGCTCCCGGGAGGGTTTTAAGTCCTGGGTTCTTCTGGGGACTTTTTGTTCAGGGACCTTTGTTCCAGCCCAAACCATTTTTTTGCAGCTTTCTCAGCTTTTCCAAAACACACCAGCTTCAGGGATGCGAGACTTTGTTTTTCCCCTTGCTGGCCTTTGCCGTCTCTCTAGTTTTTTGCAATTTTTACAGTCCTGCTCAGCGTAGTTCTCCTTTCTCATGGCTAATAGGGGTTGGAATCTAGGCTCCTGTCTTTTTTGGCAGGTAGCTGAGAGTCAGTTGTGTTCAGTGGCCTTGGCTGTAGTCAGCCTCTTATCTTCGGACTGAGCTAGCTGAAGCGTCGAGTTAACCCGTTCTTTTTTCTTTCCCTCCCTCTTCGACCTTTTGCAACCTGCAAAGGAACCTTTCACTCCACACTTACACCTTTAACCCTTCCTGAAATACCTTTCAATGCCTGCAACAGCGTTAGCAACATACAGTTCTGATCTGCCTCCCCAGGGGACCTGAGGGAGGGGACCATTGGGTTGTAACAAATCTATCAGCTTAAATCTATCAGTTCAGCTAAATATGGCAAAGTGCTAAGTGTGTGAATATGGTACCAGTTCTCTATAGTTGGTCAGCACAAATAGAAGCCTTGCTGGAGAAAGAGGAAACCAGTGAAGGGGAGGAAGAAAGAGAGGGGAAAAAAACACGACAGGCAATAAGTAACTTCTGAAGGAATACAAAATCCTATTCAAAGCCCTCCTTGAGATAAGTCTTGGGTAGCTGACACATTGCCTCTTCCCCTGTGACTCTGTCCCCCCAAGAAGTCTCTTGTATTGAAACTATGGTAGTGTTGACTGGTAGAGGAGGCTTATGAGATAATTTTCACAGGACAGGGACCTGGACAATTGAACTGTGTGTGATAAGAAAATAACCATGGTTTGTCTCAGTGAATTGAGAACCAAAAGAAAACACATATTTCTTCAGTTCAACAATAAGTTACACAGAAACAAGGTGGGTGATGTAATATTTTTAATTGGTCCAACTTCTGTTGGTGAGAGTGAGAGAGACAAGCTTTCATATTTACACAGACCTGAAGAAGAGGCCTGTGTAAGTGTGAAAGTTTGTCTCTCATCAACAGATGTTGGTCTAATAAAAGATATTACCTCATCCACCTTGTCTCTTTACTATCCTGGAACCAACATGGCTACACAGCACTGCATGTAATAATTTTCACACACACTTATGTAAAACAAAACTCCACTAACTAGTCAAGATTTTTACCCTCCACAATCAGGCAAATAGGAAGAAAATATAGGAAAGGTGTTTCATTAGCTTTACTTTTTGGGAGGGATGTTACTTTTTGGATGTTATGGTGAAAGGGATGAGAGCTTGATGAGGAAATGAGAGCTTTTACAGATGAGGAAATCAAGGCACAGAGAGGGAGTAATTCACTTGTCTAAAGTCACACAGATTTTGTGGCAGCACTGGGGAAAGAATGCAAATCTCCTGACTCACTGTCCTGAAAGCAAATTACAAGAACATCCTTCCTCCGTATTGGAAGGACTGGCCATTTGTCACTATGGCATGAGTATGAACAGCACACACTGGTGGTGTGATCCTGGACATCTCCTTACTCCTTTGGCAAGAGGTCATGTGCTTAGTCTGGTAGTTTTTGCAAATACCTGAGAATATACACTTGAGATTTGGGAATCACTCGCTGATAATCTGGTATTTCATGGCTATTATTTTTGTATTTGCTTTGACAGATATATTATGAAAACCTCCTTAGGGTGCCCCAAGTTATGTGCCAAAAACAGAAGCACTTAGAATCCCATCATTTTTTAAAATCTTGACCAAAATGTGTTTGATAAAGTAATTCCACATTACAATTGTGTTAAAACAGACCATCCTTTAACTAAATTCCTAGGGTCCAAATGTTCCAACCGTGAAATATGGATCTGGATTTTGCAGCTTGGACCCATTATTGATTATAATTTTAAAGGAGTAGACAAAGCAGATTGGGTGCTCCTGCATATGTGGAAAAGAGACTACAGTATCGTAGTATTACAACAGAAAAAAATATCTTAACTTTATTATCCTCAGACATTAAATACACTGCAATTCAACAGCTTTCTCCATTACTTCCTGTTTCATATTTCTACATTATGAGCTACTGTCCAAGCTCAGAATCAGCCCACGATAGAAGTTACTAAGCACAAAATAAAAGTTAAAAGAATACAGAGACACTTGCCTGGAAGTAGCTCTGCTCAGTTGCACGTGCCTCATTGATTAGTAGCTGCCTTGGTTCACCAAAGTTTACATTATGTGTATAGTTGATCTGTAAGACTCCTACTATGAGTGCCCCCTTTTAACAGATTGGGGCCTTTTCATTTTCCCTTTCTCCTTCCTAATGCAACAATTGTGCATGCCATTATTCAATAAATTACCTCTCCAACAAACTGTTCCTCATGTAGATTTTTTCATGTCTTTCTCTCAAAAATAGAATTTTAGTATAATTGTTCTATTTTTGTCTGAGAGCAGCAGCTGTTTTGTTGATATAGTGTTATATTGTCACAGAACAGCTGAGCAGTACTTGTGAGTCCTTCGTGGAATTCCAGAGTAATTGCTGCCGGTAACTTTTTGTTTCTTGTTATTTATTTAAAAAAATGTTTCAGGTGAACAGAAGCAATTAATTATCAAGCAAATATGAATAAGCACATGATCTAATGTCCTGGTGTCTTGGTTACTTTTTATTGTCCATCTAAACATTGGAAGAAGAGCCAGCATATACCCACTCTAATTTAGACCTTCCAAACACCTTATTAGCATTTAGCAATGTACTGTCATGAGTATGCAATCTACTTCTCAATGTCTTTCACATTTAAATCCCTAACAGTTCCAGTGCTCTTCATGTCTTTAAGACTAAGTTCAAATTTATTACATGTATCCCAGACAGTTTAAAGTCCAACAGAACATTACATATTTATACACATTTCAACTTTCAGTATTCAAAACACACAACTATGAAGCACTACATCTTTCCCTTTCATGCCTTTCTTATATTGTATATAAATATAGAAAGATTCTTTACAGTTTTGTAGGCCAGAGCCTCAGTTTTATAAATTAGCATAGCTCAATTGACTTAGAGAAAGTTATTTCCATATACACCAGCTGAGGCTCTTGCTTTCTGTTTTCAACAACTGGAAGTGCTCCTTCTCCAACAGTCTGCCTCCCTGACCCCCTTTATATTATCAGATTGTATTTCGTAAGGATAAAGCTAGCTGTATTTTATTTTGGTTTTGGATTGTGGAAGTGTTCTCAAAAGGTAAGTTATGGCAGTCTGTATTTTTTAGAGGTAACTATAGGCACATCCACACAACCCATAGCAGGGAGCCTCCCAGCATGGTCAACAGACGTGGGCTAGCTCAGCTTGCACTAGTGCGCTAAAAACAGCCGTGTAGACAATGCTTTGAAGCTGCAGCTTGGGCTCCGAGGCCTAGGGAGGAGGGTGCACCTCGGAGCACCAGCTCCAGCCCACCAAGCTCCACCAAGCTCCAGCCCAAGCTACAACTTCAAAGCATTGTCTACACGGCTGTTTTTAGAGAGCTAGCACAAGCCCCGCCAGTCCGAACCGATCAAACTGGATCAGGAGGCTTAAACTGGATCAGGATGCTTCCTGCTGTAGGCAGTGTAGACATATCCTATAAGGGCGGATCCAACTTCACTGAAGTGAATATGAGTTTTAATATTGACTTCAACAGCAGTAAATAAGTCCCATGGTGTACATGAAAAGTATTGACAACCTGTAACAAGGCTGCCTTTGGTGGGACACTTCTGAGAGAACCAATTCAGGACAAATTGCTTAGAGCAGGGCAGTTACAGCCCAAAGTTGAGTGCCCTTGATTACCAAGGCACAACAAACCAGCCAAACAGAGAGGACTTTGGTTTTATCCCACTGGCTAACCATAAGTCACACAAGCAATTCCCTTAGCCACCCCAGTTTCCTAGTATCATCACCAATGTCACTCGTTATGGGGATGAATGGTTATGAAAACCAATACCCCAGTAAAAGAAAAAAGGTTCTCCCAAGCCCAAGCCCAAGCCCCAGACCAAGGTCAGTATACAAATCAGATCTTACCCACAAATAACGCTGTTGCCAAACCTTTAAAATATAAAATCTAAAGGTTTATTCATAAAAGAAAGAAGATATAGATGAGAGCTAAAATTGGTTAAATTGAATCAATTATATACAGTAATGGCAAAGTGCTTGGTTCAGGCTTGTAGAAGTAATGGAATAAACTGCAGGTTCAAATCAGGTCTCTGGAGTACATCCACAGTTGGGATGGGTCATTCAGTCCTTTGTTCAGAGCTTCAGTTTGCAGTAAGGTTCCTCCAGAAGTAAGAAGCAGGATTGAAGACAAAATGGAGATGAGGCAGCAGCCTTTTATATTCCCTGCCCTCTGGAAGATCGCCACCGCAAGATGGAGTTTGGAGTCACATGGGCAAGTCACATGTCCATGTACGACTCAGTTCTTTACAGGCTGACACCATTGTTTACATGTTAGTTTGAATGTTCCCAGGAAAGTTCAGATGTGGATTGGCATTTCCCAAAGTCCATTGTCAGTTAAGTGTTTCTTGATTGGGCACTTACTGAGAATAGTCCCTTCTCAAGAAGCTGACCAAATGCTTCACTGAGGCTACGTAGAATTAAAACACATTGATATACAAGTACATAGCCAATATTCATAACTTCAACTACAAAAATGATACACCCATACAGATAGCATAATCATAATGAGCAAATCATAACCTTTCCATAGACACCTTACACGACAACCTTTCTACAATATTTGCTTCAAATATATAACAGTGGTTGCAACAATGATCTATACAGTTATAGGTTATGTCAGTAATGTCATACAGCCCTAAAACCAAATGTCTTGATTTAACTGTGTGGCAGGGCCCACTCACCCCTGCCTCTTCTCAAGCCCATAAACAGCTCAGAGACCTTTATGTTGGTAAAACACCTGCTGCAGTTTATTTACAGCATAAGTTCCCACCACCCTTGTACATTATACAGCCTTACTCCTACAGTCGTAGGGGGCCCTCAGCTCCTGGGGCAAGCAGAAAGAACAAGTGAGCAAGAAAGCATTGACTCCCTCACACACACACTCTCTCTTTATTTATCTGCTTCCCCTCCCATTCCTTCCTGTGCCTTTTTGTAGTCTCTGCCTAATAGCTTAATTAGCCTTTCAGCTCTCCTCCACTCACCAGTTAGTCACAACTCTTCTTAACAAGGTCTGTTCTGCGGTGTCAAATTGGAGCTGCAGTGACCAGAGAGCTGGCTCAGGCTATGTCTACACTACTAATTATTTTGATCTAGCTTATGTTGCTCAAGGAAGTGAATAATCCACCTCCCTGAACGACATAAGTTATACTGACCTAAGTGCCAATGTGGACACACTATGTCGGCAGGAGAGCTTCTCCCACTGAAATAGCTATCACCTCCCAAGAAACAAGGAGTTATTAAGCCAACGGGAGTGCTCTCTCCTGTCTTAGAATGTCTTCACCAGAAGTGCTACATCTGCGCAGCTGCATCAGTGCAAGTGTGTTGCTGTAAATGATTTAGTGTAGACATGGTTGTTGTCGCCCAGCACTCTGTTACAAACTGTAAACATAACCAGTGTGGGCAGTAGAGGGGAAAGATTCCATGATGTTGTCATTCTACTCCACCCCAAGAAGGAGGAGCCATATCTTAGAGAAAAAGAATAACTCATGCTCTATGACTAACCCCTGTCCCATGCTTGCCATCCTTGCTGAGATTGCCAGCGGTTCTGATTGTTACATCAAGTTATTGTATTCACTTGGAAATGAGACCATTTCACAGAGAGCACCAAATGTCAATGACTTTTGGTCTGGAGTGAATTTTTGATACCCAGAAGGATTATGGCAGGTGCTAAGAGGCAGTTCTGTCACATCTTCATGGTCTGTTTGGAGAAAGGTATATAGTAAGACCTTGTCTACAATAGCACTTATGTCAGCAAAACTTTTGTGGCTCAGAGGCATTAAAAACACACCAACTAAGCAACATAGCATTTTTCCAGCATAAGTGTTTGTTTGCACAGCACTATGTCTCTCTCCCACTGACATTGCTATTGCCTACTCATTGAGCTGGTTTTATGCCCTTGGGAGTGCTTTCTCCCATCAGGCAGCTATATGAACCAGCTAACTGCAGCACAGCTGTATTGGTACAGCTATGCCACTGGAAGCTTGTAAGTGTAGACATGGCCTAAGAAACACACAAAGACACTGTGATGTTCTCCTGGTATTATCTGGACCGGTGATCTGCTAGGTTACTCCAGTCCTTGACTCTGGGAGTCAGCCTTACCCTGCTGTGCTGTGAGAACCCCCACTCCTGGGCTGTTCACGCACAGCCTCTGGCATGTAAGCTGCTCCTTGGATTGTGCAACTGAATGACACTAGCCAATATCTCCAGTCCCAGACACAACCCTAGGAAACTCTGTGTTGAAATGTCCAGTAATGCCCACTGGACGCTGCAAGCTTATATGAGTTCATCAGTTTAACAAAGAAATTTATATGTACCAGGCTTGTTATCCCAAGGGGAGTCTCTGACACTCTTCAACCGAAATGCACTGCTTCAGATGGAATAAACAAACAAATTTATTAACTACAAAAATAGATTTTAAGTGATTCTAAGTCAAAGCACAGCAAGTCGGATTTGGTCAAATGAAATAAAAGCAAAACACATTCTAAGTTGATCTTAACACTTTCAGTGCCCTTATAAACTTAGATGCTTCTCACCACAAACTGGCTGGTTGCCCTTCAGCCAGGCTCTCCCCTCTGATCAGTGCTTCAGTCGTTTGGTGGTGGTGGGTATCTGTAGATGTAGGTGGAAGAGAGAGGAAGAGCATGGCAAACATCTCTCCCTTTTATCATGTTCTTTCTTCCCTCTTGGCTTTGCCCACTCTCTCCCCTTCAGAGTCAGGTGAGCATTACTTCATCTTAGTCCCAAACTGACCAAAGGAAAGGGGGTGAGGGGTGAATCACTCAAAAGACCAAAAGATCCTTTGCAGCTGCCTAGGCCAATGTCCTTTGTTCCTGTGAGGCTGGGCTGGGTTTGCCCCACACGTGCCCTGATAAGGTGTGAACTGCCCCTCTGCTCTTGGAGAGTTTTTGCCTGGGCTTGTTTTAAGCCATGGTGACACATTTTCATCATCATAACTATATACATGAAATTACAACTTATAACATTACTATAACAAGTATGTTCAGTGCATCATGAGCCTTCCAAAGACACCCACCATGACAAACTTTTCATTGGATACCACACAACCATTTTATAAAGATGAACATGGGGGTGTAGGGTGTTCCCCCGAGGTACAGAGCATCACAGCCACTTTTATTTTAACACCCCTGTGACTGTTCTCATCACTTGATGCTTCTTTTCTGTTAGCATTGAGAAGAATATAAATCAAGTTTGAGTATTGACTTGGGAATATTTCCCAATTCAGTTGCTAGACACTGTTCAGCAAAACTGGACATTCTGCAGATATTTTCTAGGGCTTTGAAACAATCTCAGGAGGCAGTGAAACTGGTACTTTGACACCTGCACATCTAGTTTTCACAAATAAACAACTGTGCACAGAAATTCAATAAAAGAAAAGTTGAAACACTAATGTCCCCCCTCCCATATCTGTCTCCCCAGATGTTTGCAGCTAGGGTTTATTTAATACACCACCCTGGTCCCTATAGCATAAGAACTCTGCCAGCTGTCTGAATTTCTACAACAAAAACAAATGGTGGCACAAAAAAAGAAGTGACATATTGTAAATACACAGACTGTCCTTACAGCCACTGCACCACATATCACCTCTAACTCATCTTTTGCTGCTTTCCTTTTCAAGCATTGCTGCTTTGTACAAAGGAAAGACAGAATTTAAAAACAACCCCACCTATCACACAAAAGTAAGTAAGAGCCTGATCCTGCAAACTGCTAAATACCTTCAACTTAACTTCCATTAAAGTCAACAGGAGCTGAGGGCACAAGCCACTTTGCCGGATTGGGTCCTATGAGAGAAACAGTGTTAGAAAGTATCCATTAAGCATTCTAGGTAGGATTAGATTTTAATTAGGACGTGTCTGCACTACAAAGTTAAATCGACTTACTTTAAGTTGCCATCCAGCTGCTGCAGTAATTAAGTCAATTGGGCTGATCCATACCACACTCATTGCGTTGGTGGAGTGCCTCCTCACTAGCAGCACTTGCACTGATGCACAGAGCAGTGCACTGTGTGTAGTTATCACACAGTGCAACTAGCTGGAGAAGGTTTTAGGAAGGGCTTGCAATGCCTCATGGGACACAAACATTGTTGCGGGGGGAATGGAATGGGAACATGGCTTCAACCTACCTTGATGCAATTTACTCTCTCCCTCCTTCCCTTCCTCCCCGATATCAATGGCAAACAAACCATACTTTTTCGTGATTTTTTTCAAAAGGCTGGTTTAGCCGTTTGAATGCCATAGTCTGAGAAGCATGTATCCTGCTCAGGTATGTGATCTTGTTGTGAGCATTACAAACATCTCGTGTCTTATCCTGCAGTATTTCCATAGTCAAGACAGGATCCACTGTGCAGAATATTACAATGTCCTTGAAGCAACCCTGCTGCAAGCCATAGAACGAAAAAGTTCCTGGTTTCTTGTGACAGTCGGGCAGCAGCTGAACATAGTGGAGCACAGTTTCTGGTCCTGGAAAACGAGCACTGACTGGTGGGACTGCATCATTATGCAGGTATGGGATGACGAGCAGTGGCTGTAGAACTTTTGAATGCAGAAGGCCACTTTCTAGGAACTTTGTGCAGAGCTTTTCCCAGCCCTGAAGCACAACAACACTAAAATGAAACCTGCTTTGACTGTGGAAAAGCAAATGCTGAACGCTGTGTGGAAGCTTGCAATGCAGGTCTGCTACCGGTCAGTGGGGAATCAATTTGGAGTTGGGAGCTGTTGTAATCCAAGTATGCAGGGCCATTAATCAACTTCTTCCAAGAAGGGTAGTGACTCTGGGCAATGTGCAGGACATACTGGATAGTTTTGACATGATGAGGTTCCTTACATGTGGAGGGGCAATAGATGGCACTCATATCCTTATCTTGGCACCAGACCAGTTTGCCAGAGAGTGCATAAACCAAAAAGGATACTTTTCTATGGTGTTGCAAGCACTCGTGGATCACAGGAGGTGTTTCACCAACTTGAACATGGAATGGTCAGGAAAGGTACATGACGTGTACATCTTCAGGAACACAGGTCTGTTCAGAAAACTGCAATCTGGAACTTTCTTTCTGGATCACATAATAACGATTGATGATGTTGAAATGCCAGTAGTGATCCTCAGAGACCCAGCTACCATTTTCTCCCATAGCTCATGAAGTTGTTCACCGGCCACCTGGACAGCAGTAAGGAGCAGTTCAACAATAGGCTGAGCAAGTGCCAAATGGTGGTGGAATGTGACTTTGGACACTGAAAGGGTCACTGGCGCAGTTTGCTTATTAGGTTAGACCTCAGTGAAACAAATATCCCCATTGTTATCACTGCCTGCTGTGTGCTCCATAAGATCTGTGAGACAAAGGGAGAGAAGTTTCTGCAGGGGTGAGGTATGGAGGCAGATAGGCTGGCAGCTAATTTCGAGCAGCCGGATACCAGGACAATAAAAAAAGCCCAGCAAGGGGCTCTGCATCTCCATGAGTTTCCTCCTCAGTTTCCCCCCTGCACCCGCCCTCCCCACCCCCTGGAACATTTGTGGGAGGAGGATTGGAAATATGGCGATGTTTGCAAGCCATTCTGCAGGGGCTGCAGAGGGGATCTGGCCTTAAGCTGTTTCTCTTTAAACTCAACCAGATACCTCCACATGTTTGATTGGTCCTTCATAATCTACAGCATCTCATCCTGTGTGTCACACTGATGCTTCTGGGCTGCTCTCCTCCTCTCACTCTAAGCTGCATGGTCAGGCAGCCACCCAGGAGTGATTCAAGTGCCACGCACTTGATAAGCAGAGCTGTGCACATCCAGCAGCATGTGTTCAGGTGCCCCTTCCCCCGCTGCTTTACAGACACATTGCTCCTGCAGCTTCTCCCAGGACCCTCCTGCTGGCTGTGCAGAGTGGGGGAGGGGAGTGCTGATGTCATGGTTTTCCTCCTCCCCCCGCTTGCTTCATACCCATCTACCCCATCTCCACAAAGCAGGAGAAAGGGGGCAGGACTTAGGAGTCACAGCAGCTCTGAGGTCTGAACATGACTTCTGAGTGGTGAGTGAGTGCCTTAAAGAGACAGTGCTTGGTCTCTGAGAGTTCCCCAGTAGCTAGCACACAGAGTCTCTGTCTCTGTATCTGTCTCTCTTTCTCTCTCTCTCTCTTTTTCTCACACATACACACACATTCTGTCTCTCCCCTCCCCCCTTGCCCATGTACCCCATCTTCGCAGAGCAGGGAAGGGGGAACTGGCTCAGGAGGAGCAGGAGAAATTTCAATAAGTGCCTTAAATAGACAGCTCACAGCATCTCTCAGAAACTTCCCCAGCAGCCAGCACACACACTGTCTGTCTGTCTGTCTCTCTCTCTCTCTTTCACACACACACACAGTCTTTCACACTCACCTCCAAACACATACTTGTATTATTGTTGTTGTTATTTCTTGGTACTTCCTGCAACATATATATATTTCTCTGTAATTTTATTCTTTCAAAGTGTGTTATTTTAGTTTTTTGACTGCTCTGTGCATTTCATAATTTTTATTTCTCTCTTATACATAAATTTAATTCTTTGAGTAGAAAATGCCTAACCTGTCCTAGCTGGAGTAATTATCCCTATAGTAACTTTAAATATATATATTATATATTATATTATTATATCTAGTTTTTTTGTTTCTACTTGTGGAGCACATCCACACATACCTCAGTGCACATAACAAAATTTATTCTGCACATGGATGGAAAAATTAGAGGGAACATTGCTCCATGTCCATGTCCAGTTTTTCAGACAGTGAAATCCTCCAGGCTCTTAGCTCCATGTCAGCTGTCCTAGAGGCATTCATTAGCCTGTTGAACATGTCACCATACATTCTCTTTTTTCATCTGCGAATCAGGGAAAGCCTCTGCACCAGTTTAGAGGATGAGCTTAGGGCCAGGCTTTCCACTGTAAGGTATGCAAAGCACAAGGTAACTATTGTCAGTGCATACCCAGGGTTCTCAAACTTCATTGCACCATGACCCCCTTCTGACAATAAAAATTAGTACATGACCCCAGGAAAGAGGACCGAATCCTGAACCTGCTCAAGCCCCACAACCCCGGGGTAGGGGAGAGAAGCTGATGACCAAGGTAACCTGAGTCCCAACACACAGGGCTGAAACCCTCAGGCTTCGGCTTCAGCCTTGGACAGTGGGGCTTGGGCTTTGGCTTCAGCCTTCAGTCCCAGGAAGTCTAAGGCAGCCCTGGAGACACCATTAAAATGGGGTCATGACCCACCCACAGTTTGAGAACCATTGGAATTCCACCATGATTTCAACAATTTCCATCCCACCACCAACCTCAGCCTGGTCCAGTCCACACAAGAGATCCACTTCCTGGACACTACAGTGCTAATAAACAATGGCCACATAAACACCACCCTATACCGGAAACCTACTGACCGCTATTCCTACCTGCATGCCTCCAGCTTTCACCCTGACCACACCACACGATCCATCGTCTACAGCCAAGCTCTGCGATACAACCGCATTTGCTCCAACCCCTCAGACAGAGACAAACACCTACAAGATCTCTGTCAAGCTTTCTTACAACTACAATACCCACCTGCAGAAGTAAAGAAACAGATTGATAGAGCCAGAAGAGTTCCCAGAAGTTACCTACTACAGGACAGGCCTAGCAAAGAAAATAACAGAACGCCACTAGCGGTCACCTTCAGCCCCCAACTAAAACCCCTCCAACGCATTATTAAGGATCTACAACCTATCCTAAAGGATGACCCAACACTCTCACAAGTCTTGGGAGACAGGCCAGTCCTTGCCTACAGACAGCCCCGCAACCTGAAGCAAATACTCACCAACAACCACATACCACACAACAGAACCACTAACCCAGGAACTTATCCTTGCAACAAAGCCCGTTGCCAATTGTGCCCACATATCTATTCAGGGGACACCATCACAGGGCCTAATAACATCAGCCACACTATCAGAGGCTCGTTCACCTGCACATCCACCAATGTGATATATGCCATCATGTGCCAGCAATGCCCCTCTGCCATGTACATTGGTCAAACTGGACAGTCTCTACGTAAAAGAATAAATGGACACAAATCAGATGTCAAGAATTATAACATTCAGAAACCAGTTGGAGAACACTTCAATCTCTCTGGTCACGCAATCACAGACATGAAGGTCGCTATCTTAAAACAAAAAAACTTCAAATCCAGACTCCAGCGAGAAACTGCTGAATTGGAATTCATTTGCAAATTGGATACTATTAATTTAGGCTTAAATAGAGACTGGGAGTGGCTAAGTCATTATGCAAGGTAGCCTGTTTCCTCTTGTTTTTTCCTACCCCCCCCCCCCAGATGTTCTGGTTTAACTTGGATTTAAACTTGGAGAGTGGTCAGTTTAGATGAGCTATTACCAGCAGGAGAGTGAGTTTGTGTGTGTATGGGGGTGGGGGGGATGTGAGAAAACCTGGATCTATGCAGGAAATAGCCCAACTTGATTATGTAAAGAGTTGTCACTTTGGATGGGCTAGCACCAGCAGGAGAGTAAATTTGTGTGGGGGGGTGGAGGGTGAGAAAACCTGGATTTGTGCTGGAAATGGCCCACCTGTTGATCACTTTAGATAAGCTATTACCAGCAGGACAGTGGGGTGGGAGGAGGTATTGGTTCATATTCTCTGTGTATATATAAAGTCTGCTGCAGTTTCCACGGTATGCATCTGATGAAGTGAGCTGTAGCTCACGAAAGCTCATGCTCAAATAAATTGGTTAGTCTCTAAGGTGCCACAAGTACTCCTTTTCTTTTTATTTAAAAATCGCTCCCCTTATTCCAATGAAGTGGAAGCCAGAACATAATCAGTATCCCTAGCTATTCAATGAACTGTTTTGCTGTTCCAACCTTGGTGAGTATAGGCCAGGGGCATAGGCAACAGGCCTTGTGCTTCAGCTTGAGGGCAACCCACACTGGGAGCACAGGTGGACAATGCCCCCACCCCTTAGCAATGTGGACAGTGTGTGGAGACCGGGGACTGGTGTTGAGCCTCCCAAAGTGTGGTCTATGTCCAAGATAGCTCTGGGAGTATGGGGGTGGGTTGCGGTCATGAGCGGAAACCGACCCACCCCTTACCTTCATGTTGCTGGTAGCAGTCTCCTTGGGCTTGCAGATTCTTAGGTCAATGCCGATCCCCGCCATCCAAACCACTGGCATATTAGGGAAACTGAGATTTAGGGACCCAGAAATCACCATGGGTGGGGGTCGCTTTCTCTATTGTTTGTGGTATGAGCACTTGGAATGAAAACTTACACCATCTCTCCTACGTGAACCTATGCGATTTCAGTCTGCTGCGGGTAACACAGGTGGCAAGGGAGCAGATGCTGCAAGCTTCAAGCAGATGCTGCAAGGTGTAGACTTGGTCCTTCTGCTGCTATGCATTGCAATGATGCCAGCAGAATTAATACTGGAGTGGCATTAGAAAGTGTTCTAGTGTGGTGGAAGAAATAAGGCAGCCCACCCAAGAAACCTTCTGGAAAGGGTTGCAGTGTACCTCCATGAAAGTTTCCTGGAGATCTCCAATCTGTGCACATAAAAATCTTTTCCAGGGGGCACTCTCTGCATAACTGGAGAAGCCCCTGGGAATCAGATACCCACCCCACCTCACTTTTTCTTCATATTAAACATAAAATATAAGCACATGTAACCCCTACAGTTTGATTGGAATTTCATACTCACCAGAAGTGCCTTCCCCATCATCATGCTCAGTCACAATGCTGTCCTGCGACCGGCTGAACTGCTCCGGGTTTACAAATAACTCCTGGCTCTCAGGAAGAATGGATCCCCTCACTCACCTCTTCCTCCTCCTCCTTTTGTTTTAGCTCCAATTCCCCAGATTCAACCTGGCAAATCTTAATGAGACTTAGCAAGTTTCATATATTTGTATTTGTAAGAAAGGTCTGTTTTAAATTGCAGTATTTTCCTGTTTGGGTTACTATATCATTGGCTGTTAATCCTTTACTTAAGCATTTTTAGATTCTGATTAATTAGCAGATTGGAATGGATTCGAATCATTGACCATTCCTCATAAAAATGACATGGCAGGGAAAACAGGGCTAATTTTTGTGTCAGTTTGTTTATTAGTGTTTCAGTAATTTTCATTATTTTTTCTTAAATGTGACACTTTTTTTTGTATAAGGGTTTGAAACAATCAGTATTATTTAAATGTGTAGAAATATTTTATATTAAGTGACACAAACAAGGATGTAATTTTGATTTATGACATCCACCTTATTAATAAGCAGTGTGTGATCTATGCAGATTGAGATTTTTAAACTGTGTAATAAATGTTGCAGCCTGTACAGTGTTTACAAAAATGTCACTAGGGTCCCAGTTCAGCAAAGCACTTAAACATGTGTTTAGCTCCCATTGACTTTAATGGGGCTTAAGAGTGTATTTAAATGCTATGCTAAATTGGGGCCTAAATATGACACAAATTAGCTGTATTAAAAACATTGCATCTGCTGCTCCTGCTCTTGCTAGGCCTAGTGCTGCAGAGTTCTCAGTTCTCATGCAAGGTTATTAAGAAGCAACAACCCCTTTTCAGCTAATGGGAGTTAACGCCTCTCGGCATCTGAGAGGATCAGGTTTGAGGCACTGGGTACTATCTTTGTTCTCCTTCTCTGAAATTAACTGAAGCTTTTGAGAGTGGGTGGTTAGCTCTGATGGATGTAGTAAAGATATTTTTCCCTATTGCATTAGCTCAGCCACAATTTATTGGCTCGACATAGGGATTGCTGGCTGAAATTCTATGCCCTGTGTTCTGCAGGAGGTAAGAGTAATGATCATAATGGTCCCGTCTGACCTTACAGTGTATGAATCTAGAATTTCAAGGTGGGCAGAGGGGTACCTCAGGCTGTCGCAGATGGAGAAAGGCAACAGTATTTTGTATTTGCTTCAAAATCTCAAATGAAAATAGAAGTTTTCACACATGAGGGAAACTATAGATGTTTAAAGCCAGGACTGACATTTCTGGGCATCTAATCTGACCTCCTGCAGAACAAAGGCCATAGAAAAGATTTTTGTTAGTAATTCCTGCATCAAGCCCAATAACTTGTCATTGAACTAGAGCATATTTTTAGAAAAGACATCTAATCTTGATTTAAAGACTACAAGTGATAGAGAATCCACCATATCTCTTCTTTTTTTCCAATTTTTAATCACTATCTTTGTTAAAAACTTGCACTTTATTTGTAGTCTGAATTTGTCTAGGATCAACCTCTTGCCATTGTTATGCCTTTGTTTGCTAGATATAAGAGCACTCTACCATCAGTTGAGCTCTATGCCCATAACTAGTCCCATTAATCACATGAAATGTTTGCAGGATTGAGGTGTATTTTCTCCCCTTCAGAACTCCCTGCTTCTCCCTTTCCACAGCTCTCCCCATCCTAGAGCCCCCTTTATTCTAAGAATCTTGCTTTCATTTGCATCCTCAATTTCTCTTTGTCTTTTTTCTTCCTGAGTCTTGACACTCTCTCTCACATGCTCTTTCATTTGTGTATCTATTGCTGAACCACTTGGTAATGGGGACCATAATGTAATTAAATGTTGCATTCTCATGAGAAGGAGATACCAGAAAAATCCATCAGAGTAACATTTAACTTTAAAAAGGGGACTTATGAAAGAATGAAGATGTTAGAAAGAAATTAAAAAGAACAGCTGGAAGGGTAAACAGCCTGAAAGCAGCAGGAAGACTACTTAAAAAGACCATAATAGAGGCTCAAACTAAATGTAAACCCCAAATCAAAAAAGGTAGGAAGACCAAAATAATTCCATCATAACTAAACAGCACAGTAATGGAGGCCATTACAGGTAAAAAAGGCATCCTTTAAAATTTGGAAATCAAATCCTAATGAGGAAGATAGGACGGAGCACAAACTCTGGCAATAACAATATAAAAGTATGTTAAGGCAGGCCAAGAAAGATTTTGAGAAGCAACTTGCTAAAGATGCAAAAACTAACAGTTAAAATTTATTTAAATATATCAGAAGCCAGCCAAATAGACAGAGGGGCCTATACATGATAAAGATATTAACGGAGCACTCAAGGAAGACAAGGTCATTGTAGATAAACTAATTTAATTATTTGCATCGCTATTCATTGCAGAGGAAGTGGCAGAGAGATCCATATCAGAGCTATTCCTTTGGTACAGAAAATCTGAATTACAGTCCCAAATTGATGTGTTGATGGAAGAGTTTTTCGAACAAATTGATACATTAAAAAGTAATAAGTCACCAACTCCAGATGGTATTCACCCAAGAGTTCTGAAGGTTCATTAACCAGTCTGAATACAGAGGTTAAATATGAGGTGGCAAGGTTTGCAGATGGTACAAAATTATTCCAGATTGTTAAATCCACAGCAGATTGCAAGGACTTAGAGGGATTCTGCAAAACCAGATGACTGTGCAGCAAAATGGCAGATGAAATTCAACATTGATAAATGCAACGTAATGCAGATTGGAAAAAAAGAATCTCTAATGTACACATACAAAGATTGGTTCTAAATTCACTATTACCACTAATGGAAGAGATCTTGGAGTGACCACAAACAGTACTCTGAAAACATGTGCTCAAAGCACAGCAGTGGTCAAAAAGGCAAAGAGTATGCTAGGAACTATTAGGAAAAGGATAACATAATAAGGGAAAAAATATCATAATGTTAAAATAAAAATCCATGGTACACCCACACCTTGAATACTGTGTCCAGTTCTGTCCAGGATATAGTAGAATACAAATGGTTCAATAAGGATGGTTAAGTGTATGGGTTTCCAAATGAGGAGATACAATAAAATGTAGGGCTGTTCAGCTTAGAAAAGAAACTACTCAGGAGGGATATGATTGAGGTCTAAAAAGCATAAGTAGTGTGAAAAAGGTGTCATTTACCCTTTCATATAATAAAAAAAGGCATCACCTGATGAAATTAATATGCAGTAGGTTTAATACAAACAGGAGGAAGTACTTTTTCACACAGCACACAACTAAGCTGTAGAACTCATTGATTCGGGATGTTGTGAAGGCCAAAAGTATAACTGGGTTCAAAAAATTGAAGGATTGGTCCATCAATTGATAGTAGCATAGGTGGTCAATTCATGAAGGATTGGTCCATCAATATCTTGTAAATAAGATGGTCATGCTCATGCTTAAATCTGACTACCAAAAGCTGGGAGTGGAAGACAAGGGTGGATCACTCCATGATTGCCATGTTCTATACACTCCCCCTGAAGCTCTGGTACAGGCCACTGTGGAGACAGGATACCGGGTGAGATGGGCAATGCTCTGACCCAGTATGGCAGTTCTTGTATACTGCTTATAGTAAATATGGAGAAGGAGCTAGGGGTTCAGATATGGAACCTGCCTTTTTTTTTCTTTTTTTAAAAACTTGCAGGCTAGTATTTGGGTTCACATTTGATGACACTGAAATCTCACAAGATGTTTTTTGTTTGTTTTTTAGAGAGGGTGTTTTGACACATCCAAACCATATCTGGAAAAGGGTCCCTTCTATTTTTGGATCTCATCTGGAAACAGGTTTGGATCTTAAGCTTCCAATCTGAACTCTCCTGAAAATTCAAAAAGATCTGGATATAAGGCTTCAATTTTGGCCAAGATATTGGTCATCTATCTTTCTACCCCAACACTTTATGTGTTACTGTGTTGATTTTTCAATGATGCAGATGCTCCAAGGTAGTAGTTATGATTTACTTTCCCTAGTTTACAATGTAAAGAAGGAACATTCAAACAGATATCTTTAGGCCTTTCAGATGGTTGATTCTGACTGTAAGTTTTGAGCCCATAAATTCTGGTCTTGTAATTTATTTGAACTCACTCTTCCATCCCGAATAGTTTGCTGTGCAACAGATTGAATTTGACTTAAGATTCTTTCCCAAATTCTTATTAACCAAAGTTGTCTTGTGAATGATTTATTTGTTTTTCTACTTAAAAAAAGATAAGTTCAGAGATATTAATCACGAGTGCAATTTAATTGAATACTTAAGAACAAATACATCATTTATAATAACTGAAAATCATTTCATTAAAGATCTACTGTGCTAATTGTGCAACATCTCTTCAGAGATGAGTACATTAACTGTTTAATTTGCTTTTTTAAAGTGTTTGCTAGCAGAAGAATTGGGAAATGTAGATGTGGTCCACATAAATAGATTTAAGTAATATTGTAAACTGTGGGCAATGCTCTAAAATGAAATGTGCTTTCTAAAAGTATAATTTTTACATTCTTAATGAGGTTGTGTAAACTAAAATGAAATTAAACAAAAGCAAATTGTTGGCTTGTTTTTCCCTGGATGAAACTACAAATTATTGTATACAGTAAATGGAACATAACTGAGATAATACAAGTTAGAACAGTGAGTGTACTGTTCAGCAAACCCTTTATCTGGTCCCAATTATTGTAAATAAATAATGAATAACTATCCTACAACACCACTGCAAAAGGAAGCAGTGCCAGATCACACATTTTTACACAGTGTAAAATTGTATTCCCTTTTTGTAAAAACAATCCCTCAGCACCAGTGATGGGCAACCTGCAGCCCACGGGCCGCACGTGGCCCATCAGGGTAATCCACTGGTGGGCTGCGAGACAGCTTGTTTACATTGACCATCTGTAGGCACGGCCACCCACAGCTTCCAGTGGCAATGGTTCCACATTCCCGTCCAATAGGGAAAAGCTGCGGGAAGCTTTTCTCTCAAACAAAGGGAACCTTTTCTCTCAAACAAAACCAGAATTAATTCATGGAGAGAAGATCCAATCATAAAAATGTAGGATAAAGGGAAGAGTCAAAAATCCCCTATGCTTTATATGACAATGTTTACAACAAAACAGGTATAAATGTGCCTCCATTTCTATAAAGTATGTTTACAGAGAACTGAATTCTGAAGACCTCTTAACATCAGGTTTAAGTGATCACATGACCTTGTAGGTAAATTTGTCCTTTAATATATTGTTTTAGAAGCATACCATATATTGTATGAAATGAACTTTACCCATTAGCAAACATTATCCCAGATATTATACCACAAACACAGCAGTTCAGTAATGGCAAAATCCTTCTCAGATTTGTTGCAGGGGAATTTAGTAGTCATGTCATTACATGGGATTTATAACTAATCAATTAATCTTGTTAAGACTGCAGTTCCACTTGTCTTTGGATCTTGCATTCTTGCTTGAGAAGTTTAAAACATGTGTATTCTCTAAGCATTTGTCTTAAGTTTGAACCAGAACTTTGGTCATATTCCTTTAGGTACTGTGAAGAATAATACAGATGTAAGCAGAGTCTAAATGAGCTTTCCCCTGACATCTAGTGGTGAGCTGTGGAAAAGGACTTCAGGAGCTGATCTCGTTTGCATGGGCACACCCACCCTGCCTAGGCACTCAGCATGATGGATTGCTTGCCCAAATGGTCACTTCTGATTCCTGTGGGATCCCCAGTCTCCTTGTTATTGGGGCAGGAGTAATAAAGGATTGTTATCCTTTTTGTGTGAATCAAGGGCAGTAGAACTGTACTTGGCATTTCCCAGTTGAGGGACTCGCCCTCCACTAAACGGCACTCGCTAAGCAGGGAACATGGATTCCAAAGCCCAGTGACTTGTGAGAGAATGGGGATAGATCCTTGTACCTGGTGGTATGGCCAGCAGGGTGGCTGGCAGGGAGGTGTGGCAAGTGGCCAGCAGGGCAGCTGGTGGAGAGGCGTGGTGAGTGGCCAGCAGGGCAGCTGGTGGAGAGTACCAGAGCAGAGCCCCGCAGAGAAGGGTGGTGAGTGAGTGCCCAAGCAGCAGAATGAGTAAGGTGCCTCCTTACCCAGGGTGGAAGATGAACTCTGCAGATGCACCTCTGAACTCTGGGGCTGCACTGGCCAAGGACAGCAACTGTGAGTGGGGTGCAGAGGAGGGACAGGCACTTTAAAGGGACTTTTGGGTTGCTGGACTTAAGAACCTGAGGGGAAAAGGACACTGCCCAACTTACTTGGTAGTGGGTCTTTTGATCATGTTTTATGTTTATAAACCCTGTTTATGATGTTTCCCCAAATTAATGTTGCATTATTTCCCTCCTTTTATTAAAAGTTTTTTGATACACTCAGACTCTGCGCTTGCAAGAGGGGAACTATTGCCTCTTAGAGGCGCCCAGGGGGTTGTGTATAATTGTCTCAGGTCACTGGATGGGGGCTCAAGGTGGTTTTGTGTTGTATTATTGAAAAGGAACACCGAGATACTGAACCTGGCATTGTTGCTGCCAATTCTGACTGGCAGAAAGGTTACACAAAGTTTAATTGTGACATTTGCTATTAATATAAGCTATTGCATTCATGGCTGCTCAGGTAACATGGGTCATAAAAATATAGTGTGTAAATTATTTATATTTATCTTTGTCTCTTTCCTATAGCAGCAGTGCCATTACATCATTTAATCTATTCCTTCAATGAAAACACCTTTCTCTGGTAAAATTAATAGAAAAGTAGTTTCTATAACTGCAAGAAAATCTTTGGTGTCTTTTCTTTCAGCCATTTTGGAGGCCACATTTTTATTTTCACACTTTTTTGTCCTGCACTATATATTTCTGTCTCTTCATTGTTTCTGTAACCTGCTAATGAATGGAGCAACACACTTTTAATGAAAAATAAAAACTAAATTGTACAGCTCAGTAGTAAAGCTACATATTGTTCTCTGTTGAGATTCTGATTTACATAAAGAACCAGACTAAATTGATATTCTCATCTGGCTTGTCATTTTCTGATCCCTACACTATTCTTTATCTTTCATTATCTCTACATGATATAAATGACTCAGTCATCATGAATTTTAAAGTAAATATAAACAGCTGGCTCTTTTTATTCTCATTATCCAACAGACCTAAAAAATAGAGAAGGAAAAGCAGAAACTCTCATCAGCTGAAACAGATGCTACCTGTGAAAGGAAAATGATTCTTCATCCAATGTGCTCAATTACTCTCCTTTGCTATAATGCAGTCATAAAGAAACATTGTCTGAGTAGGATTTTAGTGCTTGTTTTGGTTAGTTGTTTTTACAGATGTAAGCTTAGTACCCAAGACTATAAAATTATATTGTTCTCAGCAGATACATCTTGGCAGTTACTTTGCATATGCAACACTAGACTGTAACAACAACCTTCATGTTACTCGCTGAAACTGTATGGATAATTTACTTTTAATAATTGATTAGACTTTTAATATATTTTTTTTCTTCAACAAGTATTTGTTTCAAAGTGCTATGCTGTTTGGGGAAAATTGATTTGTCACCCAGAAAACAGATAGTTTTGCAGATATACTTATTGTTGGGGATTCCCTCTAAGACCTCTTTCCACTCAGACAGTTAATAATTAACACATGGAGAGAGGCCTCAGCTATACTTACTAAATGTTTTAGAATGTTTCCCAGTAGAAGTTTACTGTTTTAGGAAGTTTATTCTTAGTTTATTAATTTATTCCCATGAGGTAATATGCTTCTTATACATTTTGTTTTGGAGTGTGAATTCATTTAAGTGTGCTACACGATAATAACTTTTCATCACATTTCATTTGCTAACAGGAAAAAAGGAAACGTTTGGGCCACTGAATGTAAAGGAGATCTCTTCATCAACCTCTGAGGGCAGTTCGCACCACTCATGTGCATAACTCTTAACTGTCTGAATACCTTTAAAAATTCACAAATACTCACCTGAATAAAGAATAGATGGATCTCAGGTGATTTTATGCTCCGTTGCTACTTACCATCTACAGATATTCTAAGGGAGTATGATTTTTAGCAAGAATATTTGGAAAGAGTGATTTAAGAAAAAATGATATTGTTAGAAAGCAAAATTTTAACTTATAAACACAAGTATTTGCACAGGACACCTAGGATAAAATGCTGGCTCCACTGAAGTCAATAGCAAACCTCCCATTGACTTGACTGGGACCAGGATTTCACCCCTGACTTTCTTAGAATCATAGAATCATAGAATCATAGAATATCAGGGTTAGAAGGGACCCCAGAAGGTCATCTAGTCCAACCCCCTGCTCAAAGCAGGACCAATTCCCAGCTAAATCATCCCAGCCAGGGCTTTGTCAAGCCTGACCTTAAAAACCTCTAAGGAAGGAGATTCTACCACCTCCCTAGGTAACGCATTCCAGTGTTTCACCACCCTCTTAGTGAAAAAGTTTTTCCTAATATCCAATCTAAACCTCCCCCACTGCAACTTGAGACCATTACTCCTCGTTCTGTCATCTGCTACCATTGAGAACAGTCTAGAGCCATCCTCTTTGGAACCCCCTTTCAGGTAGTTGAAAGCAGCTATCAAATCCCCCCTCATTCTTCTCTTCTGCAGGCTAAACAATCCCAGCTCCCTCAGCCTCTCCTCATAACTCATGTGTTCCAGTCCCCTAATCATTTTTGTTGCCCTTCGCTGGACTCTCTCCAATTTCTCCACATCCTTCTTGAAGTGTGGGGCCCAAAACTGGACACAGTACTCCAGATGAGGCCTCACCAATGTCGAATAGAGGGGAACGATCACGTCCCTCGATCTGCTCGCTATGCCCCTACTTATACATCCCAAAATGCCATTGGCCTTCTTGGCAACAAGGGCACACTGCTGACTCATATCCAGCTTCTCGTCCACTGTCACCCCTAGGTCCTTTTCCGTAGAACTGCTGCCTAGCCATTCGGTCCCTAGTCTGTAGCTGTGCATTGGGTTCTTCCGTCCTAAGTGCAGGACCCTGCACTTATCCTTATTGAACCTCATCAGATTTCTTTTGGCCCAATCCTCCAATTTGTCTAGGTCTTTCTGTATCCTATCCCTCCCCTCCAGCGTATCTACCACTCCTCCCAGTTTAGTATCATCCGCAAATTTGCTGAGAGTGCAATCCACACCATCCTCCAGATCATTTATGAAGATATTGAACAAAACCGGCCCCAGGACCGACCCTTGGGGCACTCCACTTGATACCGGCTGCCAACTAGCTATGGAGCCATTGATCACTACCCGTTGAGCCCGACAATCTAGCTAGCTTTCTACCCACCTTGTAGTGCATTCTTACACTTGTCCATATCATGTGACCTGTGTCCCCACAACTGAAACTAACAAACACAACTCAAAATATTCAGATACATGCTGTGGTGTGTTACAGACACATGAAATATCTTTGTAATTATTGTTTCAACTTTATACATGTTATATGTACCTGTATGGGTTTGCATTTAACTCCTGTTGGAAGAGGGGTTACAGGAATTTCCTGGAGGAACTAAAATCACTGGTGTGGGCAGCAATTATTGCAGATTCCTTGGCAGGCAACAAGTCTGGAGAAGCCTCCCCCACTTAATCCCAGGGAAAATTTCATATTCTGGGTAGAACTAAGAACTTTGTAAAAGAACCAACCTGACATAAGAAAGGGGCATCACTCACACCGGTGTGATACTCTAACCAAGAGAGACAGACCCAGTGGGAAGAGTTTGAAGTACTTTGTTCTTTTCAAGGTCTCCACGTGGGACATGGATGACTGCCTGGTAAACTCAGACATGTATGTAAGCTGTTTAGAATTTTAACATAAGCATTTCAGAAAGAACCTTTGTTCTGAATAAATAACAGTTTGCTTTAAATGAAGGCGAGCAGGTCACTGATTAACCCTGACATTGCTCCTGAGAGAACAGGACTGCAGGAGCTGAACCAAGTCAGACCTGCTAAGATAATAATAATGAATTGCAGGAGGTGGGTCTGGGATAAAGACAGTTCCCATCAGAATAAGTCGGAGAACCGCAAGGGGCATGGTAGACTCGGAGCTGCGTGTACCCTAGTAGTGATCACCTTGATTAAACCACAGTGGTAACAAAGAGGGATGATGATAGCCATCCTACTGTGTGCATGTGGAAAAGTATATTTACTCTGTGGCGTTCATCCCATTGGAGGTGGGAGGAAGATTTACGTGGCAGACAGTAAGTGTATTAAAGTCACTACCCTATGTGCTCATGATAGGAATGGACCAGACTTAGTTTCCCCTAAGTAAGAAGGGCAAAAGATGGTAGGGAAAACCCCATGAATGGAGTCTGAATAAAGAAATCACAAATGTAGATCTTCCAGGTAGTCCTCAAGGAGAAGTGAAAAAGCACCCTAGACATAGGTTAACAAGCCCAGAAAGAACTAAGACACTGGAGACTTGGTGGGGGGAGAAAAACTCAAGGGGGGCAATAGATCAGGGAGTACTAAAAATCAGGGACACTTAGAGGAGAAGGAAGCTCAGCTGACTCCCAAAAGGAAAAAGCTACAGGCATGGTCAGAGGTAAAGGGCATGTTGAAGTGGGGATGTAGAGTCCTGGTAATGATGCCTTCTGGATGAACTTACCCTGATAGTCCTGAGTCAGCAACAAGAGAAAACAGAGGAGAACAGAGATCAAGGAATTGAGCTTCTGGAGGGACAACTTACTCTGGTGTGTACAAGCTAGTGGCAAAAGAAACCAGTGTTGAGATCAGAGGGGTGTGATTGGTACAATGATATATATAGGTCAAGAGAAGGTGGTGGGGAAACCTCTTCCTTCAAAGTGCACTTTTAGTGGGTGGAAGGCAGGAGATCCTCACCAGTGACTCATGGAAAACCAGTCTGAAAGGACATGAGAAGCCCCAGTAGAACCCCAAATCCACAAAAAGGATATGGCTTGAACAGTGAAGAAGACCTCCCAGGAGGCAAGAAAGGGTTTCAGTTGAAATAGAGGAGAGTTATGTGACTAGCAGCAGCACCCTGACCACTGACATTGCTGCAGCAGGAAGAGGGCTGGAGGCTCAGCTGTGAGTGATTAAATACTTTCTGTTGGAGTATTATGAGCACCTAGGTGGTAATTACTGGACAAATGATATAAGTGGGAGGATATAAATGGAAGGAAGAGGAAACAAGGGTGGGGGCTCAGAAGATAAGTAGTGCAGAAAGATCATGCTACAATAGGACTGTGTTAGGCTATGTGTGTAAGAGGGAAGGAATAAAAGGTACACATGGTGAAACAGCCTGAACATGTTTGAGAGCAGGGTGACAAACAGGCTAGTCAATGCAATATCCTGGGCAGTTGAGAGGGCATTCTGTGACGGGGCTCAATTGTGCTTTTAAGTCACAATCCTATATTGAGGGTAGCGTGGAGCTGCACTGGTCCATGGGGAGCACTTGGATCTGAATCCAGCAAAGCACTTAAGCGCAAGCTTTACTTTACTCATATGACTAATCTTACTGATGGTCTTAATTGACTTCAGCAGGACTGCTCATGTATTTAAAGTCATGTAATGTGCGTAAGTGCTTTGTTGGATCAGTTTTAGAGGTATTTTTTTCTCCCAGAGCACCCTATTTGTGGAGGAAGTACTTCCATGGCTATGTCCCCCTATGATAGCTAAGTAATTCACAACCTTGTGTCAAGGCCCTTTGCACAAGGGTGAATTTCACAGTATAGTGCTGATGACTAGAGAGACACTTATTGACTTCTGTGGCCTTTGAATCAAGATCTCTATGAGTAAAGGTCGGCTCATCATCCATGCACAACGGCAATGCAATGTTGAAAGTAAGGCATATTCTACCTTACTGGTTGGGTCAGCTTTCAGATAATTATTTCATTCATTTTAAACAGACACTGGAGTACACTTGTGTTGTTTTAATATGAGCATGGCTTAAGAGTCCTGACAACACAGCAGAAGTTATCACTGCATTGCTGACACTGATTTTTTTCAAATCAGTTTTCAGCTAACTTTCCCTCAGTATTTGTACTAAGCAATTTTTAAAATGCACGCCGAGCAAGCCTGATGCGTTGTTTGCTAAAAGAAAATACTGTTAACATACTCTAGCAACGCTGCAAAGGTAGTCATTTGCTTTTTACATGACTTTCTATGGGAAACAAACAAAGAAAAAAATCACATACTGTTTGCCATCAAACATCGAAAGACTTCAACTTTATGCAGCAGATCGTTGGCCTAGTACACGACAACCAGTGGACGTGCCCCTTTTGAGGGAGCTCTGGAGTGGGACACTCTGCTAGGTTCCCCTAACTCCATTACAACCTTGACAAAAATGTTTTTAGCTTTGAGAACTCAGCAAACAGCCGAGTCCTACACTAAGCAGAAGCTGAGCCCTCATGAAAGTCTGCCTGGTTAGTTACATCCACTGATTTTTCCATCCAGTGCTTTTTCTGGTGTTGAAGCAAAGCCTTTTGGAACCCAAAGAACAAAATCTTAACTATCGTGCTGAGCCAGCAATCAACTCCAGCATGTTCTTAACTGTACACACATAATAAGTGTTTGTAGGATCCAGACTTATGTTAATTTATTGCTTTATGAGCAATTACCAAATTTAGTTAATGGCTAAATATTAGACTGTCAATCAACTGTCAGTTAAACCTTCCTTTAATTACCATTAAATAATATACACTAAGTACCATACACAACTAGATAATTATTTTGATATAAAGATTCACAGCTAAAAGTTGTTTGAAACAAAAGTGGAGGGATCAGATACAACAGCATGACAGCCTGAGGTTTAGGGTATGTCTACACTACAGCAGCATAGCTATGGCGATGCATCTGTGCCGCTGAAAACCTGTACCATAGACAGTTCCTACATCAACAGAAGGGGTTTTTTTTCGGTCAATGTAGGTAATCACCTTTTCAGAGATGACAGGTAAGTTGACAGAAGAATCCTTCTCTGGGGGTTAGGCCAACGAATTATGGCTTTTATGGTGCTCAGGCCACAAAAAAATTGAAAGGCCTGTTGTATGTCTGAGACTTAGGTCAACCAAGCTATGTTGCTCCAGGCCAAGAAAAAAGTTTATGGCAAAATGAAAAAGTAAAAAAAAAAAAAGGTTTTGAAAGATTCATTTGACCTGAACAAAATGTTTTGTTTTGATTTTGAAGTTTTAAAAATGTTTATTGTTTTTAAATAAAATGAAGGGAAATTCCAGAATAAAACATCTTTGTGTAAAAAAGTCAATGTTTTCACATTTCCATTTTTAAAAAATACCAACATAATTAGCTGAAATCAACCCAGATTTGTGAGTTGTTATTTTTTTTGGCAAAGGGAAGTATTTGCACACACAAAAAAAATCACCCAACTGTACTTGCAACTTGTCTTCTAGGGATGCTGGAGAACCCAAACAACTGGCCATTCATATTGTATATACATCTTTGTATATTTAATTATTTAAAATATATTGTTATATTTACTTTGTAGCATAACTGTATCCATGGATGAATTGTGCATTGAGATTGTCCTATATATTAGCCCTCACCAACCCTTAAAGATGAAATCATTGTAATAATTCACATAAGTCAGAGTAAACATTCTCAGTTTGACATTTAATAGCTGTGATGCCTCTTATAGCATCTACATTAACCTCTACTGAAAAGGCTAACAGTTTTTCCCTCAATGTTTTGTTTTAGCACTTGAGATTATAGTAGTGAACAATCCTACAAGTGTGTAGGGATGGTCTTCTGTCATCTATGATAAAAAATGTATGAAGGTTCCCACAGTTCCAATCATGGTGCTTTTTATTACATACATTTCCCCCCTTTTGCAGAAAAAGCTTTTCCCATGCAAAGCAAAACAGACTAATGAACTGGGGTAAATTTTCATTCAAATGGAAAATGTATTTTGTGCTTTACATGCAAATTCCGTAAGACTGTTATTTTGACATGCTATGTTTTTACATTAATAGGAATCTGATTCCACTGGAGAGAGCAATCAAATAAGTGGACAATAGAAGCTGAAGTTACTGGAAGCAACCTGCAAACTAAGCAGAAATAAGAATGAAAGCATTTTCCTATATGGAACTGATATGAAATCTCCTGGTCCCAAATCTGTTTCTTGTTGAAGGCCAAGATGAATTTTCCTCTTTGTGGACTTGTGATGGAGTATACAAATCCCACAGTGGAGAACAAGGGGTTAAAGAGCAGCTCTGGTCCCAAGATGCCCTGCCCATCTGCACCTACAAAGCCTGCACTAGCTGGAGGAGGTGCTTAAAAGGAGAAGCAGAACTGCTCACAAATAGGCAAGCAATGGAGGGGAACAGATCTCTCCTCTGAGCTCTAGGGACATGACATAGTCCAGGAGCTCTTGTTGCCTAAGACCTGACCAGGCCTGCAAAGGAGAGACTGGTGACTTTGGGAAGCTCAGCAACTTTATTTTCATTTCAGTTCTTTAATTTATCCTGGGGTTGGCAGAGAAGGAGAACTCAGGTAGGAAGTGATCCAGGGAGGCAGTTATTTAGCATCCCAAAGTGTAGAATGTAGCTGCTCACCTTTGGCTCTGGACTGTAGCCCAGTGCAAAGAGCGGGCCCTATCAAATCATGAAGACAGGACAACTAATAATAAGAGTGTACCTCCTCAGAGGGGAATCCAGCTGGGGAAGACCCTGAACCAGGGTCCAGACTCTGAATCTTGGAGCTAAGGAGAAATTCCTGAAACCCTTTCAAGCACTAAAAGACTTCTTCATTATTGGACTTTTCTTTCCATACCCCTAAAGGGATGGATTAGAATGTGTAACCTGGCTGGAGGGTTGAGCCACAAAAGAAGGGATTAACCCCACAGGACAGAGTTGCAGAAAAAAGAGAAACCACCAGCCACACCCCTCTCTTGCCAGTAGGCGGGGCACTGCTGGTGATGGTTTCCTTTCACAGAGCCTGGTCCCAATCCTGTTGAAGTTAAAGATTTCAGAAGGCTTTGGGTCAGGCCCATAACTCATAACCAGGAACATATACCTCAGTGGCACAAGCCAAACACTCAAACACTTAGTGTCTTCCCCCAGTGTTACCAAATCAACTATGCTGAGCACTCTGCAATGAAACAGCCTCTTCATCGCTGTATCTACAATCAACACCAAAGAGATTCAGAATATTAATACTTCGTATGTGAGACTTTAAGTGCTTCAGTATTAATGTACTAAGCCTCACAGTACCTTAGGTCAAATGCACTTCTGGGCCTAGTACCACAAAAAATCTCTGCACTACTTCAATCCCACTTAAGGTGTATACAATATGGCTTATGTGGTGCATAGGCCTTGTGCAGGATCTTTTGCACAGGGTAAATATCACCCCATATGTAGTGGGGGAAATGCCTCCACATTATGTAGCCTGATAAACCTTTGACTTTTCCATGATGAAAAGTGAAATGTAAATGTAAAATACAAGTGACAACAGAACAAGTCCTCCTACTATGCCTCATACTTGTACAGTCATGGTTGAATTCTAACTCCATCTTTGCTGATAAACATTACTCAGGTTCTCTGTCAGATTTCTTGTTACAGACCATAGGTCAGGTCAGTGAATAAGCTCCTACTAGCTGCTGTTTAAGGATGAAATGGTATATTTCAAATTGAACACTAAAGTATATTTTAGCAAATAAATTTAAGAAGGTATCAAAACTATGTCGATGAAAATATTGCAACCAACCTTTACTAATCAGTGATATAGCTATCCAGCCAATATATTATGCACTAATGTATACCCTACTTGTTCATTCTAGTGATCCATTTATAATTCCTTCCCTGACAGTTCATATTCTGGTTTACATAAATCTAGACTTTTGCATTTTAATGTCTTATAGATGCACTTTTCTTATGGTACAAATCATAAACCTTAACTCCTATACAAAAGACCTTCACAGAGCATTAATCTTCGTTTGCCTGGCATCTTCTCAGATTGTTTTCATTTTAATTTTTATGCATAATTCTAAAGAATCCGTACTTCAATTTATTCCAAGTACCAGCACCACAAATATACCCTAAACACTAAACTTATGGAGATAAAGTAGACTGCTACCCAATGACCTGGAGAAGATATAAAATATGTTCAGAAGTTCAATAAATCATTCAAAATTGGGACTGGGAGAGGACTTGCTTATATATTTATTTTTTGCAGGTCTGAGTACCTAAAGGAAGAAAATAAAAAGAAGAAAATTGCTGCAATGTACAACCCACATTTTCTATACCACCACTTTTTGGAGCCAAAAATATTTTTATAAAGAATGTGTGAGACTGTGAAAAAAATATGAAGATTTAGCTCAGACAGTATTACAGTGCCAATGTATTTTATAGTAAGGTGGCAGGAATGTGTTTCAGAGGGATTTCAAACTAACTTAAACATTTTTTAAAAAAACATTTCCCAGGAGAAAAGGGTATTTTGTAAATCAAGTTCTTGACAGTGAATAGTGTTAAAAATATCTGAATCAGTGTAGATGAGTAGTGATGTCTGTAGATACAATTGTGGTATTTTTATGGAGGAAGCCTAGGCAGATGGAAAGCTGTTGGATCAAAGGCAGAAACCTGTAAAGAGAAAGCAAAGGGGTCCAGACAAGAACATAGGAATGGCCATACTGGATCATAGTCATAATCCAGTTAGACCAGTATCCTGTCTCAGGCAGTCAATAGTATTGGAAGCTTCAGAGTAAGGTGCAAGAACCATGTAGCAGGTAATTATAGAATAACCTATCCACAGAGAAAGTTGTTTCCTAACCTCCAAATTTAGAAGGTGGCTGAACCCTGCAACATGGGGGTTTATATCCCTGTGTTATAGCTTCCAAAAATATTTGTTTAAATAAGTCATTCTTATAGTAACTCTGGATGTTGTTTTTTTGCATATAAATATATAAGCTTTTCTGGAAGTCTGGTAAACACTTCACCTCAATAACATCTTAGGTCAATACGTCCACAAGCTAATTGTGCATGGTGTGAAAAAGTATTTCCTTCTATCCCTTTTAAATTTGCTGCCTTTCAGTCTTATTGACTGACCCTTTGTAAACAGAGATGCCTAATCTACCTTCTCTATACTATAAACTAATGTGTATACGTTTCTTATGATCCCTATTATTTGTCTCCTCTTTATGCTGAACAATTCCAGTATTTTCACTCTTTGTATAGAAGTTTTTCCAGGCCTCTAATAATTCTTGTTGCTCAGCTTTGAACCTTTTCCATTTCTGCTACATCTCATTTGAGATAGGATGACCAGAACTGGACAGTATACATGAGGAGGTTGTATCATTCAGTTACATCAGTGTTTCCCAAACTTGGGACGCTGCTTGTTCAGGGAAAGCCACTGGCAGGCTGGGCCAGTTTGTTTACCTGCTGCATCCACAGGTTTGGCCAATCACGGCTCCCACTGGCCTCGGTTCACTGCTGTAGACGAATGGGGGCTGCAGGAAGTGGCAGCCGGTATGTCCCTCGGCCCGCGCCGCTTCCTGCAGCCCCCATTGGCCTGCAGTGGTGAACTGCGGCCAGTGGGAGCCACAATCGGTCGAACCTGCGGATGTGGCAGGTAAACGAACCAGCCCAGCCCGCCAGGGGCTTTCCCTGAACAAGAGGCATCCCAAGTGTGGGAAACACTGCATTACAGGATAGCATATTTTCAGTATTCTCCATCCCCTTCCTGATACGTTCTAACATTATGTTTTGGGTTTGGTTTTAATTGGAAATACATACTGAGCACAGCTCTTCATTCAGCTTTCCACAATGGTGCTTAGGACTTTTTCTTTGGTGATTTCATTTCAAATTTAGAACCCAACAAGGTGTACAAGTAGCATTCTACAAAATGCATTACCTTCAATTTGTCAACATTCAAATTTAATCTGCCCACTCATCTAGCTTTGTTAGAGGTCCCTTTTGAAGTTCCTCGCAGTTTTCCCTTGTCCTGACTAACCTAATTTTGTGTCATTTGCACATTTTGCCGACTTATTGCTCACCCTCCTTTCCAGATCATTAAGTAGTATGTTAAACACTACTAGTCCTCAGAGGAAAACTTCAGTGGCAATACCTCATCATTGTTACTTGAAAAAAAATGGGTACAAGATTGATAGCTCCCTAATGTCATGTCATGAAGACGAAGCAATGAAATCATTTAGCTTTTCAGCAACATCCCCATCCTCATAAATTGTTCCCTTTATTCCTAGTGATCTAGTGAACCTACAGATTCTCTTACAGTCCTTCCGGATACTGATCTACTTAAATAATTTATTGGAATATTTTTTTTTCTTTCAAATCTTTTGATGTTTGCTGTTCAAATTTCATCTTAGCCCTTTTAATATCAGGATGTTGTATGGTAATTCCTATGCACCAGTTCTGATCAGCACCTCTCAGGATCAAGTCTAAGGAATGGAGAGGCTGGAGCTTGTTGGATTTAGGTGGATTAGAAGGCAAGGAATTGAGGCCTGAGGGGGTTGAACCTCTGACTTTATGAATGTCATTTACTGAGAACTGTATTGAAATTGGAAACTATTACTTTAAGAATAGGGGTAGGGCAGGATTTCCAGATCCTGCTTTCAGGCTAAAGGCCACTGTAGCAATGTATCTGAACAGAGTTATACTGTAAAGAGCCATCTTATAGGCAAGGTGGGATGAGTTGGGGGTTGCTGCTTTAGAGAGCTGCCTGTTTTCTCTTTCTCTCTCAGGGTTCTTGTTTTTTCCCCTGAGGCTTGGCCCCAGGAAGGCTCCAGGAAAAATAAATTTCTTCATCACCTTTCTGGCATTGATAATGGCATAACAGATGCCTTGTCTCATTTTCAGATGCACAGATTTCTGGAGCTGAAACAAGGAGCCAACTGGGAACCCAGGCAGATGCTGCTTGCGCTATAGAGCCTTGGAGCCGGATGGTCGTCAGTGTGGTGCGGAGATCAGTTGCTCCATGCACATGGCAGAGCTATGAAAGGAGTTGTAATGATTTCATGCAATTTCAGGATCAGGGAGGTCGATCTACAATATGGCCCATTACAGAGGAGCAGATGCTGTGATACATGCTGTCACTGACAACCTGTCAACTGGCATCCTCTACAATCTCGAATCACCTTTCTGCCATTGCAATCGTCAGTAGGGTAAATGGTTATCCAGATCCTTGAAGCGTTTTTGTTTTTTTTTTTAGTTTGAAGGTTTTTGGCAGGGTGATCACATACCAGTGGTCCCAGGGAGGGTTCATATAATCCCATCATAATTTATATGCTCAATGATCTCATGCAGTGCAGATCCTTGGCGACGTATGTCATAGATGTAGAAGACAGGGTGTGGCTTGTTCAGGGCAGCATTCTTGATAGCTTTTTTTTTTTTTTTTTGCTTGCAGGATCAGCAAGCTAGTACCAGGGTCCATTAGGGACTCTGTGGGAAGGACTTTGGAATGGTGTGATGTACAATAGAATAAACATTCAGTGATATTACTCTTGAGTGGGTCAAAGATGGATCAAGCAGGCCAGGGTGAATCTGTTATCCTATGGGAGGACAGAGAGCCTGAGGTCTGCCCTGTGCAGCCTTGGGGACCTATATAGGATTACAGATTCATAGATATTAAGGTCAGAAGGGACCATTATGATCATCTAGTCTGACCTCCTGCACAATGCAGGCCACAGAATCTCACCCACCCACTCCTGCGAAAAACCTCTCACCTATGTCTGAGCTATTGAAGTCCTCAAATCGTGGTTTAAAGACTTCAAGGAGCAGGGAATCCTCCAGCAAGTGACCCATGCCCCATGCTACAGAGAAAGGCAAAAAACCTCCAGGGCCTCTTCCAATCTGCCCTGCAGGAAAATTCCTTCTTGACTGCAAATATGGTGATCAGCTAAACCCTGAGCATATGGGTAAGATTCACCAGCCAGATACCCAGGAAAGAATTTTCTGTAGTAACTCAGATCCCACCCCATCTAACATCCCATCACAGGCCATTGGGCCTATTTGCCATGAATATTTAAAGATCAATTAATTACCAAAATAATGTTATCCCATCATACCATCTCCTCCATAAACTTATTGAGTTTAATCTTAAAGCCAGATAGGCCTTTTGCCCCCACTGCTTCCCTTAGAAGGCTATTCCAAAAGTTCACTCCTCTGATGGTTAGAAACCTTCGTCTAATTTCAAGTCTAAACTTCCCAATGACCAGTTTATATCCATTTGTTCTTGGGTCCACATTGCTACTGAGCTTGAATAATTCCTCTCCCTCTCCGGTATTTATCCCTCTGATATATTTATAGAGAGCAATCATACAGCTGGGGGTGGGGGGAAAAGCCCCCTTTCTATGCACAGTTACAGGAGTCCTCTCACAACGTATCAATTCGTTACTGTGTTGAGATGGGAACTGATGAGGTTGGGGGCTTGACAAGGTTTGGTTCCCACTCACTCAGAATTGGGGCGGCAACAGCAGCAGCAGCATAATTAGGTATGGGAGCGGAGACAATTCAAGCAATTGCGTGTTGGCCTTCAGAAGCATACCGAATGCATATGAGACCTCAGGTGGGCAGTCAGCATTAATTGGTGTTAATCTCATTCCACTTGTTGGATTACCAGCCATGGTTGTGTGGATCTGCGGGCAAAATATTGTCTTTTTGGCACATAGGCCAGGATGCAGCAAGGTTGAGGATTCACAGTGGAGGTTCAGCAGTGAAGCAATACTGAGTTGGTATGGGAAAAGGGGCATGTAATGGAATCAGCTGATACCACTGCTGTATGCTGTAGGGGCCTGTCAGCAGCCACCAGTTATAATTGCAGTGGATCTTAGGGAAAACGATTTAGAAATGTGTAAAGGGGTCCAATTAATGCTCAGAGCAAGGGAGTCTTGAGGCTGATCCCTGATTTATTTTCCAGGAATTACAATTGTATGGTCAGACATACTTCAACACAGGGTCTATTGGGGAGCTATGAGTCCCCCCACCTCAGGGTGGACAAGGCAAGGAGGTATGTGAACAGGAAGGTGTCCAAATTCCTTGAACCGTAGGAGGGGGTGGCAATTTCTCATTCTGGCATAGTGTATGGGGCACCAGAGTTATCTTGGGAGAATGGGGTTTACCTGCCAGACTTAGGTGCTAACATGTTTTTGATTGATATAAAAGAGGGCATTGGGAGATGTCTGGGGACTCAACAGGGTTTGGGGAGGAGGCAGCTAAGCTAATTGCTGATGCCTCCTTATGGTGGATGTCCAGTGCAGATACTCCATAGGGAAGGAATACAGTGACTGGATAAATGGCTTGGAAAAGGACTTAAAAGAAGGTGTTTGTTAAAGGAAGGAATGGGAAGGAGGGGTTGGGGACTCCTATGATTGGTATGGCAAAGAGCCAACCCCCCTTTCTTATAGCCCACCTTAAACCTCCTATGAGGTTGGGTGGATGGTAAAGTCCCAGCAATAGATTGGCTGGGGGTACCAGGATGGAAGAAGTGGGAGCTGGCAGAAGCCCCACGATGCACTTTGGCTGACTTTAATGTCAATTATATTTTTTCAATCATAATGCTTTGATAACTTTACATTTTATTTTTATTACCTTTGTATGATTTTTAATGGTAATTTTCTAAAGCAGTAAAATTGTTCTTCAGATTCAGAGAACTGAATTTAAATTCTCATTTTTCTCTCTCACTGACTTGTTAAAAGATATGTCATAATATGCAAAGCTATATATTTTAAAATCAATTGTCAAATTGCTTATTTCTTTAGGCAAATGGTAATATAATCAGACAAGCTGTAAATTTCAAAACAAACTTTGTTTTCATACTGGAAGGTTGCAGCAAAATGGTACTTAATTTTTTTAGAATTCAGAATGGTAATATTCAAGAACCCAAAAAGAAAGACACAAAGCAGGCTGCTTCCTTTAGCAGAAGCTGAGGATGGGTGACAGTGGATTAGTCACTTGATGATTACCTATTCTGTTCATTCCCTCTAGGGCACCTGGCATTGGCCACTATCAGGAAACAGGATACTGGGCTAAATGGACCTTTGGTCTGACTCAGCATGGCCGTTCTCATATTCTTATGTTTCTAAAGCAGAGAGCCACAACTCAACCCACCTTGTTCCAGGGTGACTTGCTGCACACTGACTGACCACATGCTTCTGTATGGAGCTCCCTGCTTCACAAGGAAGACCAGGAAACCGTAAACATCGAAGTGACAGCTTGCAATTTTAAAACAGTTTCCATATGCCATACTTTCCCCCAACACTTTCTTGAAAACCAGATGGCTGGACAACTGAAAAAACCCACAACTTGGAACAAGAAGATTTTTTGTCTTGCCCCCAACCTTCCAAAGGGGAAATCTTTTCACTGTTGGAGAATGCTCCTTGTAATATCATTAACCCTTGTCATGGCTGAGTGAAGGATTGTTCAATGCTTATTCATAGTGTAAGCAGAGTCAGGATGAGCTCCACCCTGACATCTGGCGGTGAGTTGTGGAAAAGAATGTCAGGGGCTGATCTCATTTGCATAGGCACCCCCCCACACCTAGCATGAGCTCGTAGCTGCCCAAATGGTCACTTTGGCTGCTGTGGGATACCCAGTTTCTCTCTTATTGGGGCAGGAAGAATAAATTGTTATTATCCTGATTATGGGAATCAAGGACAGTGGAACTGTACTTGGCCTTTTGTTATGATGGAGGGACTTGCCATCAACTAAGTAGCACTCGCTAGGCAAGGGACATGGGTTCCAAAACAAAGTTAATTGAGAGATACTGGGGACAAGTATTAATATCTGGTAGTATAGGTCCCTGGTGAGGGCTATGCATGCTAATTGCACTGCCTTCTCCCTCCACTGGAGTGTCAGAGCTAATTTTGATTCTATTAGGAGTCTAGTTACTAGACTCAGGCTACTGAGCTGAATTCACTTTGGGCCAATGTTCACTAGCACTAAGGCTCCCCTACTACAAGCTGAAATAACAAAAGAGCTAAAATTACTAAGAGCTGAAATCATTGAGTGTTGTGTTAAGTAGTGGGGGAGCCTGAAGATACATTGCAGAGCAGTTTGCAGGACAGCTGGAGTGGCTCATGGGACAGCTGGCAGAGTGGAGTGGCTGGTGGAGTGGTTTGTGGGATGGCTGGAGCAGATCACGGGGGGGAGGGGGCTGGCAGAGCAGAGCAATTTGTGGGACGACTGGTGGAGCGGAGCGGAGCCCCATGGAGAGGTGGGGCAATCGGCTTTGGACCACATAAGGTGCCCTTTAACCCTCCCACCTCCACTCAGGTTGGGAGGTAAAACTCTGCAGATAAATTTTCGAACTCTGGGGCTGCACTGACCAGGGACAGAGACTTTTGGGTTGTTGGACTTTTGGGACTTTGGGTGACTTTTGGGTTGCTAGACTCAAGAACCAAAGGGGAAGGACATGGCCCAATTTGCTTGGGATGGGTTTTTGCTCATGGGTTGTGTTATGAATCCTGTTGGTGGTGTTCCCCCAACATAATGGCACATTGTTTCTCTCCGTTATTAAAAGGCTTTTGCTACACTCAGACTATGTGCTTGCGAGAGGGGAAGTATTGCCTCTTGGAGGTGCCCAGCGGGGGTGGTATATATTTGTCCCAGGTCACTGAGTGGGGGCTCGAGCCGGTTTGCATTGTGTTATTGGAATGGAACTCCTAGATACTGAACCCGGCCCTTGTTGCTGCCAACTCTGATGGGCAGAAGGGTTATCCATAGCTGCAATATTTATTGAGCTTTAACCAAAGCAGACCACTCTTTAGGCAGCAACTCAAAGACTACTGATGTCAATAAAGCTGTAAGGCTCAAAACCAATTTAATTGTTCAGCATAATCAGCTTCTGGAAGCTTCATACGATTTTGCAAAAATAAAGAGACTATTAGCAGACAACAGCAAATGCAGACGAGTTTGGGTTAAGCAACACTTATGTTAAAGACTGCACTAATTTCTAAGAGCTCATCTATATTTGCAAAGGGATCTGCGCAGGTGCATTTTTGTATTAGGGGCTAGAGAGTGAAGAGATGATGAGGCAGCTAATTGCACAAATGTTATAGCTGAAAATATTTTGAGAATGGTTTGCTCAGCTTTCTATGGCTCCTGTGACCAACAAAAGCTAAGGGTTGTCCGCACTGCAGTAAACCACCCACACCTGGCCCAGTTCAGCTGACTCAGGTGCATGGGGCTCAGGCTATGGGGCTATAAAATTGCAGTATAGACAGTTTGTCTCAGGCTTCACTGCAATTGTATAGCCCTGAGCGCCTGAGTCAGCTGACCCAGGCCAGCCGCGGGTCTGTTAGTGAAGCATGGATATACCCTGAAACCAAACTGAAATGTGAACAGCCAGGCTGTGCACTATGGCAAATCCTTTCACAGAATGCTCCCCAAGCCACTACAGCAGCTGTAGAGTTGTTCAGTAGCTGCAACTCCAGCTGTTGCATGTCTCCTAACCAGGGGACAATAGCCAGTGAATCCAGTGCAGTATGGTGACATATGCACCAGACTTAACCAGACCCTTGACCATCCCTGCTCTCCACTTCCTTCTACCCAAAGAAAACACAGGGAACCCAAAGGATTTAACTATCATGTGCCGGGTTTGCACATTACCTGTTCAGGCTCCTCAAATTCTTTCCCTCTCCCTCCAATACAATGTAATCACATGGGTTCTTCTTTAAGAATGTCTACCACAAAAAGCGGGAAGGGCTTACATCTAATAGCCCAGTTCAATGGAAGCAGTGTATCTAAAGGAGGACACTTTTATCATTAACTAACTTCATGGTTCTGAGTAGCATGGCTCTCCAGCCTCTTTGCAACATAAGAGAAACATAAATGTGCGGGTGTGGGAGAGATTATAGGTGCTGTAGTCATGCTATAGTGATGAGAAAACACCTTCCATCAATCAAGAAGAGTTTGGCCGAACAAGTTCCCCTTCCTTTTGAAAGTGAAAAAAGATGCCAGCTGAATTCCTACTCAGAAATTGACACACACACACACACACACACACCACCTTGTCCGATCAGCCAATGCCATTTTCAATAAAAACAAAACTCTGCCCGGATTCCCATCAGCTTCTACAAAGAGTGCACACATTATAAAATGTCAGACATAGAATATGTTATCTATAGGTAATGAGTGGAAACTTTAAAGAATTAAATATATTAGATACTTGGTACAAGTAAAATAGGTAAAGTGAAGAGAGTATACTATCAGATATAGCTTCACTCATTTGATAATGACAGTACAGGAGATATATCAACACATTACTGTATATTCCATTTTCTCAATGATGGAAAGTCAGCTTTCAAGACTAAACTACAAGCAATAAGATTCATTTTGTTCCCCAGAGGCTATGACTTTTGTATAATCTTTTCTGCAGTGCATAAGCTATATGGTCTAGACTGCTTCCATTAAGTTGCTTTTCCAAAGTACTTCAAAACAAAAGAATTATTTAAATTACCCAATAAAATCACCTCTGCCACTGTGAGTTAATCTCTTTATTAAAAAGAATGTATACTGCATAGATTAACATTCCTTTCAAAATAGTCCAAAAATATGGGGATTTGGATTAACAGTATCAACATAAAGGGTGGGATAATGCCTCTATTTACTAATTCCTGGAGTAGGGGAACTAAATGTCTCATTGAGATTGATAATGAGGTATAAAATATTCCAGTTCTAAGTCACCAATTCAAACCCAGCTAGCTCTTTCTTCCACTGAAGTTTCTCTAGTTGCTATGGTTGCCACAGTGGCCATGAAATCACAAATTAACCCTGAAAAGCTAATCATTAGCACTACAAAAGGTTTGGGTGATCCCAAATAACCCTTCAAACACAGTATTCTAAAAATCTCAACTGTGATTTATGGATATAACATAACCAGAAAAAGAGATCTTTATGAATTCACTGGAAAAGTGTTCAGTCCTTTATGAACAATATAGTAAAAATTTATCACAGTCTAGTATTTTGATTTGCAAAACAATGCACAAATCCTTGGAATAATCACTAAGAGGCCAATAAGTCTTTATGTACCATAGTTCTTCAATAGATTGACACTATAAAGGTTATTGTTTTCTTTCTCCCCGTCTGACTGCCTCTTATCTGTAAAATCTCAGTTATACCTTCTGTAGTCAGGGCATCTCTAAGCACAGATGGAGTTCAGTCATACTGAATGGTTTATTATGATTCTACAGAACTGCAGTTCAGCTGTAAGTGGATATATACTGTGGGTGCTTCAATTAATGTCAGTCCGAAAAGAACATTAAATACAAGGATGAGAACTGATCTGAGAAAAACAGAACCCTTCGCTTTCATACCATGGAGGTTCAAGAAAAGTTTAGTTTCTCCCTGACTCCATGGTCCACTATCCTTCCTTTTTTTCCCCTCCAAAAAACAAACAAACAAAGCATGTATGCTTTCTTTGGGGATGAAGTAGCCTTCTCCTTGTTTCCACGGTAGGTTCTCTTTGTAAGTGAATAAGAACCCCTTTTATCAAGACAGCAAGAGTTTGATTAGGCTACTGGTTCTCATTTCTAATGAAGCCCTTCCTACCACTTTCAAATTCACAAAAGGCCCTGTATGGCTGAGTCCAAAATGTGGGAGCCACTGAGATCCTCAAAAGCCTGGTTAGACTTCTAACCCTGTAGGTACCTAAAATTTATAGGTACCTATATTTTCATGGTTAAAGTCCCTATACACCTATGTTTCTGCTTGTAGGCATACATACTGCTTCCTTAGGCAGGCACCCAGGTGCCTCTCATATGCTTAAGCTCCAGTATGATACTCAAACCAGGAGCAGATAGGTCTTCCCCCACCCATCTGCAGATCCCAGTGTGGGAAGTGTGCTCAGAACACACCTAACTCCACACAAAACACCCAGAGGAGGAAGTAGCCTTCCTTATAACAATGGTTAGAGTTCTCACCTAGGATGTGGGAGATGCTGCTTCAATTCAGCATTTGATTTGAACATGGTATTCAGGGTACATGAGTGCCTTAACCACTAGAACAGGGGCTATTCTGATGTGAGCCACTGCCTCCTACCCTTACTCTTCCTTCCACCCCCATAGAAAGTTAGGTGTGTATTACTGCTATTCTTGCAAAAAACAGCTTAGGTTTCTGATTCCAAGGAAGGGTTTCTGGCTCTGGATCCCAAGCAGTGACAGGTTCCCCGCTCCAGCCCAAATGCAGGCACCTAACTCTGTGAGAAGGGTGGGTCTGGGGACACACATCACCACAGAACTGCTATTGGCTAGTTTTGACAGCCCTTTCCCTAGCATGCTGGCTTTCGTGGGTCCCATTCTTAGGTTCCTATCTCTCCCCATTAATTGTGTATGGAGCTTAGGCACCTCACCCAGGGTTTGTGGATTTTCTGGTTAACTAGGTATCTAAAAGTTCAGCATTGAAACACCTCAGTATTTTTTTGGATCTGAGCCTTGGTACTTTCATGTTATTTGTGCTCCAGCCATCATTGCAAGTTTCCACATCTGAAAGTCCAGTGCTGTTTGAATACAAGATATTCTGGAATTTCAGAATGTCATGGTATTCTGGAGTTCAAGTATTGGGGAATCCCAGATTGCTGCTAAAACAAAAGTTCTAGATGAATGGCTAATGGATCACATCACCATCTGCTGCCAGCAAAAGGGCAAGATGTCTGCTTTGCTTCCTAAAGCTTTAGGAAGAGGGAATGAGCTCCCCGGCCTTTCTAAGGGATTGTATATACCAGAAGGATGTAAAATATTTGGCCTTCCTCTAAGAACACCAACCTTTAGGCATAGAGTTGGTGGATCTCCCAAGACAGGACCTTTCATAGATTGTCAGAGGGTGTTTATAGATTGAATTTTGGGGCAAAGGACAGGAATTGCCCTCCTTGAACCCACCAAATCCCTAAACTGTTGAATTCCTTGCTTAGTTAGTGGGACCTCATGCCCCTTGGTGCAAAACCAAAACATACTGCATTTGTTGGGGTGCTTGTGCAACATTAAATGCCATTCTCCCCCTCCAAACTGGCTCCTACCTAGGTGTGAGTTCCATCTTGGAACAAATTAACTCCCCTATAAAAAGAAAAGGAGTACTTGTGGCACCTTAGAGACTAACCAATTTATTTGAGCATAAGCTTTCGTGAGCTACAGCTCACTTCATCGGATGCATACTGTGGAATGCATCCGATGAAGTGAGCTGTAGCTCACGAAAGCTTATGCTCAAATAAATTGGTTAGTCTCTAAGGTGCCACAAGAACTCCTTTTCTTTTTGCAAATACAGACTAACACGGCTGTTACTCTGTAACTCCTCTGTGTATCTCTGCAGTTCTGGATAGTGGCTGACTCAAGAAACAGTAGAGTGTCAGAATGCCATCAGAAAAGTTGTTCTGATAGGATATATGGCCTGACAAAAACCAGGAAGTACGAAAATAATGCACTAAACCCTGATCCAGCCTTATTTCCAGCACAAAATCAGTTCAAATACTGTAGTTTGATGGAAATATGGATAAGTATCCATTGCTGCATATGTAGCCACACTGAAGTAGAACATTTATGAAGTTATAATCTTCATTATTCTAGAACATGTATAAGGCAAACAAACAACATTCAGGGATTCAAAGTAGCCTCTTTTCTAGTAGGTAATCTGTTCTACACCTCATTGATCCCTTGATTTGTGTCCACCAAATATACAGGTAAGTAGCTCACATGATCTAGCATGTTAACTTACAGATCTGATGGATATTTTGGTACTCAAGTCTTTGCTTCCCAAAACAGTGCCACTTTGACTTTACAACATACATTTACCAGAATGGGCATACCCTTGACCAACAAATAGAGGTATGCCATTTAATGTGGCAAGCTGTCGGTGGATGAAGATGTTAACGCAAGATAGTTACAAATTGCTTCCTAACCTAGCCACCCAATTACCAGGGTGTATTTATGTATTTATGTATGTATTATAGTATTTATGATATTCTGGAGCTCAGTTTTTCTTGCTCCTCCCTTGTTTATTCCCTAGTAGGTGGTCTTTGGGCTCCAAGAAGGTTTCCCAAAGTGAATTTCCTAATATGCTGCTCGGAAACATTTTAAAAAATAATTTTATACTACAAACAATTTGTCACATGACTTGAATAATACAATATTTGGGGATGGATTATATAAACTCTCCCTCCATAGGTGGAGAAATACAAAGTAAATTGTTTTTCCTTTTCTGACTGCACATGCACAACTGGTTCTGAGAGTATTTCTAAGTGGCATGGAGCTGGCTTTGTAATTCTGGATAAATGCAGGAAAAAAGAAACAATTTAATGTACTAAGTTTTTCTTCATTCTCTCTTATGACCTTATTAAGATGCTAAAGAGCCTATATTATTCTTTTCTTGAATTGCATTATAGGTCTCCCTTGGCCTTTGCAGGTCCTTCTAACAGTCAGCTTCCATCTATTCCTTTGTGCCTTCTAACGGAAATTACTTCTGTTTTCACCCCCTTGTTTATTTTCTTCACCTTCCTTGCTCTCCATTTAACCCCCTTTTTGCCGAGTTCCTCTCAGCCAGTCCTGCCCTTAATCGCATTTAATATCTGCATCATGTAGCTAAATGGAGGATTTTTGCTGCCACCAGGGCCGGCTCCAGGCCCCAGCATTCCAAGCAGGTGCTTGGGGCGGCAGGTAGAAAGGGGCTGCGGTTCCTCCGGCTGCGGCGGCAAATCTGCCGATGGCAGCTTCTTTTTTTCACTGCTTGGGGTGGCAAAAACTGTAGAGCTGGCCCTGGCTGCCACAAGCTTCTGTACCATTATTCCAGATAACTTGCTCTAGCAAAATATGTCACAAAGAACAACCTCCAACGTTACCATTTTTTCATGGATGTGGTTTTATATCTAACAGCTTTGTAAAGGACACACAAGCTTATTGAGCAAGAAGTGCCCTAAAGTTATACAGATGTAAACATAATGCTGTTTAAACAGTACAAGCTAGATAATCTTCCGCTATGATTTGGGAGATGCGGGGGGTTGTGGGGGAAGTGAAGGAGTTTATAATTCTTAAAACAATTTAGGGAAACCATAGCTCACTTATTCAATTACTGCCACTAATTATGTGTGCAGTATGTGAAATAGCACTTCTCTAGCTTTTCAACAAAAGGTTCAGAACAAAGGAAACATTTAGCTCACTAGAAGCAAACCTCTCTTGGTAGTAAATCCTTTCTCATTCTTTCCGTCTCATTTTCAACCCCCTTGACATTATGTCATTATGGTTCTGTATGTTAGAATCTGCTTACAACTCGTGAGATGACCGCTCTGCAGAGCTATATATACCCTGCAGCTAGTTAAAAATAATAACTAAAAAGCTCCACTTTGTAAATAAGCTAAAACAGTATGTAAAAGAAAGAAAGAGGGATCTAGGAACAGTATATTCCACATTGGTAAAATTTGTCAGATGCTGAGCACTGGAACTGACACTCCACAGTAATATTAATGGAATTAGGGAATTTAAGATATTTTTTCAAAAAATCTAATATTTAACAGATTAAAAAAAAAGACATGGAAATATATAATATTCATCACCTCTACATCTAAGGTCCTGATCCATCAAAGCATTTAAGCTTAAGTTTAAGCACATGAATAATCCTACTGAAGTCAATGGGACACAACTTGTGCTGAATGTAAGCCATGTTCTTAAGTGCTTTGCTGGATTCAGGGCCTTGAAAACTTATTTTGATAGTACAAAGCAATGGTTCCTTGACTACTTTTATTACAGCTGCAGGATGGATACAGTCACAAAGCTGCCAAATGTGGCAAGAACTTAATAGATTGCCTATCCTCCTCTTTTCCCAGTAAAGATATCTTTCTGAAAAGGCTAGACCAATTAGTCTTAGACTAAGAGCACAAAGTGAGAGGGGAACAGGTCTCATTGTGCAAGGGAAAAGTCATTAGGGCTGAAATTATTCCGAACTTGGAGGACATAATATTCTGCATTAAAGTTTTACTGCCTCCCCATGTTCAGATTATACCCTGGGTATTTTGGAAGATGCAGCCAGCCTCAATATATTGGTCCCAAGTTTTTGCTGAAGTACTTAGTGGAATGGAATATTCTACTTAAAAATCAATAATTAATGAGCCAAGGAACTTCAGCATGGTTTGAATTGAAATCAGAGTTTAAGGCCAGAAGGGACCATCAGATCGTGATCTCTTGTTTAATAACACTTGTATTATAACACCACCCAGCACCTACACTTTAAACCCAAAGACCAATTAGCTTAATTGCAATGTTAGAACTTGGCACTTCAAACAAGTATGAAACATCACCGCATTTATTTCAAACAAGTTACTATAAATATATTTTCCTGGGCCACCTGCTATCCACCTAGTTAACATTCCATTATGTCTAAATATTTGATACCACACCCATCACTGTGGGGGTGGGGGAAGGAAGAGGGGAACATAACCTGCTATGAAAGCAGAAACCACCAAGGAAGTCCCAGGCCAACACTTTGCCCTTGGTCCCACCCCTTCCACAGGTTGTACCACAGTTCCTAACTCATCTTGTGTGCCTGCAGCCCACTTCCTCTTTCTGAGAGATTTGGGAATGACAAGGGGAAGTAATTTATTCCAAAAAAGCAAAATGCAAAGAAACTCTCCTTATTCTACAACACTACTGCACAGGATGCATTCCTAGTGCTCTGCTCTTTTACTTTACCCCCAAGATTTCCCCATCTGTTGTGAATGAGGTAGTATCACTAAGAATCAACAGTTTTCCATAGATCATTTTGTACTTGAAGGTTAGTGTATTTTTGTGGAGTAAAGCCTTCTGACGACACTGAAAGATGATCTTTATAGCTGAATGCCACTTTATAGAGTTTTAAGCTCAAAGCTATTTATGTGTTGAATGGTTTCCCCAAGAGCTGTAGCATCGAATTCATATTGATATGACTGTATTTTCTCTTATTTTGCATATCTCTTTATGATAATACAAACACTGAAGCAGTGTAAAATACTGAAGCATGTGAAAAAACTGTTACATGGGTAGGGTCAAATTCATTGCTGACATAAATGGATACCTAGCCATTGACACCAATGGAGTGTGATCTACTTCACATAATGTTGATAAAGCATGAAATATGAGCACTGTTGGACTGGAAATCCAAGGAGGCTTTAGGGTTAGTCTTTATAAATCACTTGGAAAATGGTGGAGGGGAAGCTTCAGTTGAACTTCATTAAACATGTGCAGTGGCACGCACTGGCAGAAGGGTTAGAGAAGAGAATGTTTTCATCAGTGCCCACTTCTCATCAAATCTTTGTGATGATGTCAAACACTCCTCAGTTTCCATCACATTGTGAATTATCTGGTGCATGTTATGGTTACGGAGAGTTCATATCTTGACAGGCACTGGATATAACCCAACAGCATTCACCACTTCATGAATGTAATGTGATGTGAAGTGTAGCTTCTGCAATTCAGGTTTATGATAGGGTCAAACCCAGAAGTTTGTGTGATGTTTTATTTCTCATTTATCTTAAGTGTGATGCAAAAGCATTGTCCCTAGCCCAAAAACAAATGCATCACTGCATTTCATCTGTTTGAAAGTGTTTCTGAAGCATGCAGATCACTTTTAATACAATTTATAATTTACCGAGTTACTATTGTGAGTTAAGTAGAATAGACTGATATTTCCCATTGTGTATTTAAATGCATTGTACAATATTATTCAGATATTCAGAAAAGATGGATATTTAGTCCACTAGTTGAACTTAAAAATGTGTTCAATCCTTTCTAGTAAGTGTTGTTGTTTTCTACATGTGCTACAGTGAACTGAACTGCTTATTAGGAACCCAGCATCTTTCCAAATAGAATTATTATATTCCACCTCTTCCCCACCCTTAACTCCTTGTCCCACTCCATATGTCCTTGCCTACCACAGTCCCAATCTCCATTCTCAGGTTTCTCATCCAATTCTTCTTGCCCAGCCAGTCCTAGTTTCCCACTCCAGAGTCCCCATCCAGTGTCTCCCACATTTCCAGTCTGAAAATAGGTCTACACTAAGTAGACCTATGCTACGCAGCTCCAGCTACATGAATAACGTAGCTGGAGTCAACATACCTTAGGTCAAGTTATTGCGGGGTCTATACCATGGGGGAGAGTTTCTCCTGTCAACTTACCTTACTCTTCTCATTGGGCGTAGAGTACAGGGGTCGATTAGAAAGCGATCTGCTGTCGATTTGGTGGGTCTTCACTAGATCCGCTAAATCGACCGCCGATGGATCAATCTCAGAGCGTTGATCCCAGCTGAAGTGTAGATGTAGCCTTAGTCTCTTTGCCCAGCCGTTCCTACTTCTCCCTCCCATCACCTCAGGTTTTTGTACCCAGTCTCTTTGCCCAGCTAGTCGCAGTTTTGCCTTCCAGATCTCTTGTTTGATGATTCATGCCCCCCCACACTACTAAAACCTACATCCCCTATCCCAACAGACTCTTAGTTGCAGTCTCCTGCCCCAGGGTACTTGCTGTAACTCCCTCATCATAATTCCTTGTCTAGTCCCATTCTTCACCCTTGGTTCCTCATCTGATGTCAGTCCCACTCCCTGCCTCTTCTCTCCCCAGCTTCCAGTCCCAGTCTCCTTGCCCAACCAGTCTCAGACTCCTCTTCCATGCCTCCATTCCCAGTCACCTAACCCAGCCATCCCCAGTCTCAGCGTCCACCTCCCCAATTCTGTCCCAGTTTTCCTCCCCCAACTAGGGTCCAGTTCCAGGCTCCCATTGGCTATGTCTCCAGGACAGTCTCTTTTCCCCTCTGCATTTGAATAAAGCAGCTTCCTCCTCCATGCTGCCTGGACATTTAGAGGACAGAAAGAAGAAACTGTGCCCCTGTCCTTTCAGGTCTAGTGCCCAGCGCAGAGCTGCAATTGCAAGGAAAGTCTTGTTCAGAACTGGGCTGGAGTTTGCCCAGTATGCATGGAAACTAAGGGGAATTTAGGTGTGGAGCTCTAGCAAGTCTCTAAAGGGAACATGGAAATCTGATCTTACATAAGCTTAAACAGGACAAATTTGAACAAATTTTCCTGGGGAAAGCAAAAGGCACCGCCCTGACACAATGGCCACTCAACTGCTAAATTTCTGAAGCATAGGAGCGTTTTGAGCGTCTCAGAATAAAGATTGCCAGATTTTTTGTAAAAAAAACCATGAATTAAACTGTGTATTTTCCCTAGACTTTTTCTCAGAAATGGCTGAGCCCTCTTTACCTGAAATTTGGCATTTCTCCCCTTCCCCCACCCTCGCAAAATTGAACCCGAGGCAGACTTCAGTCGGGAAAACTTCAGCCCCAAACAGTTGAGGTTTGGCAAAGTTATAAGCAAATGAGACAAGAGTCTTATGATGGGAAGTTACTGGCAACCTTAGTAACAGGCAATGCTACCAATACTGCCTATAATAGGAGACTCAGAAATATGAAGAATCCAAATTACTATTTTTCATTAGCATTCAAAAATCAAAATATTTACCTCTCATTTTCCCTTTTAGCTTTGCACGACTTGTAATTCTTTCATTCCTTTACATACAATATAATATTTCGACTATATATACTTGTCAAAGAACCAAAAAAATCTTGAAACCTAATAAAAATATATATTTTTATTTGTATTGTATATTATATGGTTCACTTAAAGATTAGCAATGGTTCCGGAACAATAAAGAGAAAGTATTGTCATTCTAATGAGCTCTGAAGTTTAACCCAATATGAAAATTGAATTATTGCCACATGGAAAACAGCATTATCATTGCTGTGCATGTGCAGCTATTCACTTCTAAATCTTTTTTTTTTTGTTATCTTAGTGTTTTACATACCCCAGTGAAGATTTCATTAAAGCTTTTTTTAGCTGTTGTAACCCAAAATATACCTTTAGTGTGGTGTCTTTCAGAATACAATTACTATAATTCACTGAAAACAAAGAATCACTAGTTTGGCTTTCTGTGGTATTGTCCCTGTGTGGAGTGGGGGGACCAAACACCTATACTTGAAATGAAAGAGGAAGAAGGCAATCAAAAGCATACTCAGAGTCAAAGTTCAAAGGGAAAATATAAGGACTAATATAGGGACAGAGGCAAGATGGTCCAGTAGTTAGGACACTAGGCTTGGTCTTAGGACCTGATTCATTTCTCTGCCACAGATTTCCTGTGTGACTCTGGACAAGTCCCTTAGCCTTTCTGTGCCTCAGCTCCCCATGTGTAAAATAGAGAGAATAGTTCCAACTGCACATGGATGTTTTGAGGATAAATATGTTAAAGATTGTGAGGTGTTTGGTTACTACAGTGATGGGGGTGATATAAGTATCTATGATAGACTACTACTAATGAATTAGTTTTAGCCATAGGAAATAAAAAGGTCTTTTACAATTAGGGGAAAAATATATGGGCAGGTATCCACCTTTAACCACCTTTTCCAGGCACTCCCCTTCCCTTGAGAGAGCAGTGTGTTAAATGTCTCTCCCCACAGAATATGGGTGGTATAGTAGGGTCCAACAAATGAAAAGAGAGGGGCCGGAGTTGGTAGGAGAGAGTGTGTGCTAAGCATATAGAGTTAAGTGTGAGGGAAAATTCTGAGAGATGCTGAGTATAGGTGAGAAAGAATGTACCGTAGGTGCGGACTGGATGGTAAGAGTAAAGGAAGCTACTAGTCTGGGAAGGATGAGGATGAGGTGTGGGACTGAAAAATAAATGCCAGGGAGCACAGGGCTTAAGTAGAAGGGAGAGTGGTACAGGTCTGTCATCTGCTCCAGAACAAGCCAGAGAGGACTAGTTGGTCACTGGTACTATGGAGAATTTTTTTGAGAGGGTGAGGGAAAAGGATTGTGGCATAGGAGAACAGTGTTTTAGACAGGGAATATAGGGAAACAATGCAGCTTGTGCAGGGAGGGCCTTGTCACAGAAGGAGGCCTTTGTGCTTATGAATTATCTAGAAGGATATGCAGGGAGGGTTGATAGTAGAACCACCAGGCCAGCATGTACCAAGCCAGGAGCACTTGAAGGGAAACTTCAATGTTGGTGCCTCATTTCCTGTGCACATCAAAGCCCGAGGAAGTGGGAAGTCCATAACTAAACCTGGGCAAAGATTTTCAGCCCAAACTTCTCTCCCACAGTGAAAAAGGCATATTTGGTGACACAAAAGGAATTTGTGTGAATTTTGGCAAATCGTTTCATTAAAAATATCCACTAAAATATCAAAGTTTTGTTTTTTGATATTTTCTAAACAAACTAGTTTGCCTTTTCAGTTTCAAATGGATTTTGTTTGTACCTCTCCTTTCATTTTATTTTCAAAAAAATCAAAAACCTTTTTAAAGAGTCAAAATTGAAAAGTTTCATCTTGAAAATGTCAAAATAAAATATTTTATTCAACTCAAAACATTTGCTGGGTTTTGATTCACCAAACATTTTTTTTTTCAAAAGTTATTCTTGCTTCAGTCCAAAACAAATTTTCCCTTGAATTTTCTGGAATTGTCATTTCATTGAAAAATCTGTAATTTTCACAACTCTGCCGAAAATGTACTAATGGTCTGGGGCAAACACACACAGCTCCCATCTGCTGCTGCTCAGAGAGCCATTTTAATGCCAATGCCTCAGAGCAAAGGGAGTAGGCTCACTCCCCTGCTCCTGAACCCATGCATACTACCATGTCCCCCTCCAGGCTCCCTCCCCATTTCTACTTAATTTCTCCCTTCCTCCCCTAAGTCCTCCTCAATCTATATGAAGACCCTCTGATCCACTCATACTGCCCACCCACATTCTCTCCATTCACCCCCACATATAATCAGAGAAGTGTAGGGCCACAAGGGACCACAAGAGGTCATCTAGTCCAGCCTCCTGTGCTGAGGCATGACACAATATACCTAGACCACCCCTGAGTGGTGTTTGTCTAACCTGTTCTTAAACCTCCACAATCTCCCTTGGAAACCGATTTCAATGCCTAACTATCCTTCCAGTTAGAAAAAAAATTCCCTACTACCTAACCTAATTTTTCTTGCTGCAGATTAAGCCCATTACATGTCCGACCTTTAGTGAACATGGAGAACAACTGATCACAGTCCTCTTTATGACAGCTTTTAACATATTTGAAGACTTAGCCCCACTCAGGCTTCTTTTCTCAAGACTAAATATGCCCAGTTCTTTTTAACCTTTTCTAATAGGCTAGGTTTTCTAAACCTCTCGTAATTTCTGTTGTTCTCCTCTGGACTCTCTTCAGTTTGTCCACATCTTTCCTAAAGTGTGATGCCCAAAACTGAACACAGTACGCTAGCTGAGGCATCACATGTGCTGAGTAGTGTGGGACAATTATCTCCCATGTCTCACATACAACACTCCTGATAATATACCCTCAGCATATTAGCTATTTTTGCAACTGCACCACATTGTTGGCTCATATTCAATTTAAAATCTGCTATAACCCCCAGTCCTTTCTAGCAGTGCTACTGCCTAGCCATTTATTCCCCGTTTTGTATTTCTGCATTTGATTTTTCCTTACAAAGTGAAGAACTGGTTCTCATCTCCTTCTAGACTGCAGAACAAGTGTGTAAAAACATAAGAACATAAGAATGGCCATCCTGGGTCAGACCAAAAGTCCATCTAGCCCAGTATTCTGTCTTCCGACAGTAACCAATGCCAGGTGCCCCAGAGGAAATGAACAGAACAGGTCATCATCAAGTGATCCATCCCCTGTTGCCCATTCCCGGCTTCTGGCAAACAGAGTCTAGGGACACCATCTCTGCCCATCCTGGATAATACCCATTGATGAATCTATCATCCATGAATTTATCTAGTTCTTTTTTGAACCTTGTTATAGTGTTGGCCTTCACAACATCCTCTAGCAAGGAGTTGCACAGGCTGACTTTGCAGTGTGTGTATACAGGTCCAGCCCACAACATTTTGGCACCTGAGGCGGGGAGCTCAAATGATGCCCCCATACCCCCTCATTTGGGCTTTGAAAGGTCTCAATTCTGCCTTCTTCCTGTTCTACTCTTCTCATGGTACTGCTCTGCTTCCTACCCCAATAAAGGAGAACTAAACTTAAAATGCCTTGTTCAAAAATGTTAAGTAACACTTAACTTTCAAACGCCTGAACAGAAAATGTAACTTTTCTTATCTGCATAGTAAACACTGGCATTCTATCTGTTTGAATAATCAAAGTGGTGCTTTCCGTGACTTCTTGGTTGCAAAGATTTGAACCGCTTTCTGCTGAAGGTCCACAGTCTGGGCCAGCTCATGCTCTATTGAGATGGTTGCAAGGCTGACCAGCCTCTCCTTTGTCATTGGGGAAGCGTAGATGTGTTTTTATTAACTTCAGCTTGGAGAAGCTGCGTTCTCCACTGGCAACTGTTACAGGAAGTGTTAGAAGCATGTGCAGAGCAACTAAAGCATTTGGAAAGAGGGTGGTCATCTTATTTATGCACATGTATTCCAGAACAGCCTTTGGAGTTGATCCTGCTGAAATGTATCTTAAAAGGGCTTTCAGTTCATCACCTAAATTACTCGCACCAATATCGTGCATGTCATCATGTGTCAACACTGTCTCTAGTGCTCTGCATTGCTTGTGTAGGTCTTCTTCAGGAATAGTGAGGAGTTTTGGAATATCAAACAACATCCCAAATATACTGCTGTGTTCCTTGAGCTGCATGAAATGTTCTTCAACTGACTGTATTGCACAATCTAGCACCTGGTTAAAGAATTCAATTTTGAATTGTTGTTTGGGGTCTCTTATCCCATGCCTCATAATGAAAATATGAAAATAGCTTCAGTGTGAAAATAGCTTCAGTGTGAAGTTCCTCTGCTAACTTCTGTGCACTCTTCAGAACGTTTTGAAATCCCTCATCTGACAGGTAAGATTGTAGGTATGACTTTGCTTTGTACAGTTGTTCCATTGTTCCATATATATCAAGGTCAACACCCTGGAGCCTCTTGCTTACAACATTTATTTCAAACAGTATGTCATGCCACAACACTAAGCCACACAGAAATGTAAAGTTATGTATGTTTCTGGTGATTCCATTTCCCTCCACCACTGTTCTCCCATGAACAGTTCCTGTCATAGCATTATCCTCCATAACGGCAACTATGGCATCATCTATCTTCCCAATTTGGTGTTGGATAGGCTTTATCACCTCCACTTGGCTTTCCCATCATGTGACACTCAGTGGTTTCAGTGTCAGAGAGGATGTTCCCAGATGTTGCTTCAAAATTTGCCATCGATGAGTTGATGCAGAGAAAAATACATAGATGTTTTGTATTGCATTAAAAAATTCAGCAGCCTCACTAGAAGCTGATGCTGTGTCACTGAGCACCAAGTTGAATGAATGAGAACTGCATGGGACAAAAAAAGCTCGAGGATTTAACTCTCGGATTTGTGTCTGCACTCCTCTGTTCTTTCCTCTCATGTTGGCACCATTATCGTAGCCCTGACCTCTCATGCCAGCTATCACAATTCCCGTATCTTCCAGCTTTTTAAGAAGCACATTTGTCATACCAGCTACTATAGTATCATCAATGTCAATACATTCTAGAAAATGCTCTCTGACAGTCACCATTGCAGGGACATTTTCACTAGGTTCTGTTGTTGTTACAAAATGCACCATTAAAGTCGTTTGTTCTGTATGGCTGATGTCAGGTGTGCAGTCCAGAATAACAGACTAATGTCTTGCTGACTTCAGATCTGCCAAATCTTCTGTTTGACTTTTGTTACCAGTAACTGTATGATCTCATTCTGAATTGTTTTTCCAAGGTAGTGGTGTGTGTACATTTCTTGGGTGGTGACTTGTCTTAGATGCTCCTGGAATACAGCAGCAAACTCAGCCATCAGCTCCACAATTTTAAGAAAGTTTCCATTGTTTGGCACATACAGCTGATCTGATCTACGCAGTGCTAGGTTTTGGGTAGCAAGCAATCTCACAATGGCAGTGAGCCTTTTCAGAACATTTTGCCAGTAAAGAGGCTCTGATGCAATCTCCTCTTGATGCTGATCATCTATGGTGGCCTTTAACCTTAGTCTCATCTCAAGCTCTTTCCATCTATGGAATGCTCTCTGGTGATTCGCTGCCTTCTCATGGCATGCCAGATTTCTAGTCAGATTTTTCCAGTCCTTTGTTCCTGTAGAACCCAATGTGGCTGGAACATTAGACTGGAAGAGTTTGCAACAAAAACAGTATATAGCTTTCTGGGTTTTTGAGTACATAAGCCATGGTCTCTCCACTTTGTCACTATTGGAGTTTCACAACAGTAATGTGTTGGATGGAAACTTCTATTTTCATTATCTTTAGGGAACATTAAGTTTTTCACTTGCTGTGGCCCATGCAGTACAAGGAAGTCCCTCAGGCTATTGCTTAAGTGGGTCCACAGTAATGGATCATCTAGACTTAAGGAACTAAACTCAGCAGCAGCTGTTTCTTGCACTTCCACCACACTCTTCTCTGATCTACTCTTTTCTTCAGGTATGGGCATTGTTACATCTATTTGAGATGGAGATACGGATGCTGCAGTAGCTGCCAGGTCACCTGCACTCTGACTAACTGGAAGATCAGGCATCTCCTCACCACTCACATCCTCACTGGGGCCAGAAGGCTCACCGGTTCAGGGAAGCAGCAGGAAACAGGAAGCTCCCTGAGAAGCTGGTGTTAACCACTCCAGGCTCCTGGGGGGGTGAGAGAGGTACATAAGAGGCTCCTCCTCTGCTATCTCCCTGCAGCTCCTGCTTCTTTCTGTTATTCCCTCTCACCTTTTCTCCTGCCTGCCTGTTATGTCTCTTGTGCCCTCCTTCCTCCAGCACAGCACTGCACCATCTCCTTGCATCTAGAGCAGAAAGAATACATATGCACCAGCAGCAGACACAATTTTCTACACTCTGGGTCCTAGTGGAGACCCCCCGCCCCCAACAGTCTAGCACCTGAGGCGGCCGCCTCAGTTCAGCTCATGGTAAGGCCAGCCCTGCACGGTGTATATATTGACAGATAATGAAACATCTCCTTTTTTCCTTGCCTGTCCTTCCTGAACTAGACATACTCCTCTATATTAATATTCCAGCCACAAGATTTATCTCCCGAAGTCTCTATGATGCCAGTTAAGTGATAATTTAGCCTTTATATTAAGACTCAACCGGTTTCTTCCCAATACTCCTTGAATTTGTGTATAGAACTATACGATGTTGAGCAGATTCTCCCACTGTTTTCCAGCTGATTGCTCCTATGTCCCTATTATAATCTTCCATTCTCCCCTCCCCCCACATACAACTCTGTTAAGGTCACCTACCTGTGAGTATTTTGCACCTGAACCCTTTGAACCTAGTTTAAACCCCTCTTCACAAGGCTGGTGAGTTGGTTTCTCTTCCCCTTCTCAGGCAGGCAGATCCCATTGCTTCACAGCAGTTCACCTTCCCGGAACAGCATCACATACCTTCACCCTCTTAAGTCCCCCCTCATAGTACTGCTGCCTACCATTGATTTGAGATGCACTTCCTTCCCTTGCAATAAACTATCAGATCTTTCCCCATGCCCACCTATTACAAAGCCTGACTCCCTGGATTCCAAAGTTTCCCATGTTGATCAAGGCTGCAGACTCAAGGAAGTAGGTTAACAATGTCAGACTGACAAAGGTTGACTTTAGAGATACAAGGTGGGTGAGGTAATATCTTTTATTGGACCAACTTCTGTTGGTGAGAGAGATAAGCTTTTGAGCTACACAGAGCTCTTCTTCAGGTCTTAGAAAGCTTATTCAGAGAGTCACAGCTAAATATAAGATGGAACAGATTGTTTAATATAAGCAGTTAACACATTTCAAGGGACAATCCAAGGTGAATTGGGGAATGGTAGCTGGGTCGGGGGAGGTTGAACTTGACTATTGGCTTTTCCTTGCAGTGATAAATTAGATTCTGAATAAATAATCAAAATAACTGCTTGTGTTGGCATTTATAATTAAAATGGTGGCCTATGTCAGACATTGCAGAATAAATGTGTGTGAGACATCTGGACTTTGTTTCTGTGATTATTTAAGCTAAAGAATCCCCATCACTACCCTGACGTTATATTTTTAGAGGAAATTTCAAAAAGAGCTCATTTTGAAAAGGTTTATTTTGCTAGACAACTAAATATATAAATAGAAAATTAAATGAGTCAAAGAACAGTGAGAATATTAAATTTGGAGACTAGATTTAATCTTTAGAGTATAAAAATGAGAGATTTGCCCTGTGTTAAGTGCAGGTCTCTTAACTATGTAGTTCTAGGGCACCATCATAATACCTGCAAAAAGACAATCATAATTTTCATGCCAGCAGTATACAAAAGTACTAAATGTACACTCACAGCCCTAAAAAAATTGATGTTCTATTTGCTCAAAAGGCACAGAACTGGGCGCATAGGAACATCGTATTCAAGGAACTGCTTTCAGTTTAAAACATTCAGTAACTGACAGCCTGTAGTCACATCAGCTGGACCTTTAAACATCTTGCAGGATCTTATTTTTAAGTGACTAAATTACCTTTGTGTCTCTCTTCCAGCCATTGGTAATTTTCATTGACTTCTTTTAGCCTGCAATGGAGAAAAGCACTAATCAACTCCATAATGAGACTGCACAGGAACTAAACATCTGTCTGGAGAGCTGAACACAATGCAGAGTGCTAGCCCACACAGATTTTTTTGAAACAGCAGCTGGATATGTAATTTGTGAGTAGCTTTTACAATAGCCAGTATGAGAAAATAACTTTTTATTAATATTGTTTGTAGCCTGCTGTAAGCCTCACTTGGGTTACAGTGCACTAAATGAAAAATAACCAAGAGTTATGACAAACACTGACAGGATATAAAAGCCATTAGAGCCAATAGAAAATATCAGTTTGACAGAAAAGTCTGTCCTTGTTGACTGTATATGATTAATTTTGACATCCAAGAGCCATAGTACACAGTATTAAAACAACCTCTTAATATAAAGTCATTTACAATGCAGCTCAGAGGCCACAACCAAAGCTGTAAGACATGATATAACACATAATATACAATCTTGGTGCCTTCCAATACCTCCATGCTCACCTTGCAGGGTGAATTCCATTCTGTGCTACAGCTCCAACTGATATCCTGGGATGGCTAGATTTTCAACATAGCTCATTAGTTCCCAGACAGAAATGACTATATGACAGTATTGACCCTGTGAGGTGTCATGCATATTCCAAATGTATAAGAATTCATCAGGTAGACAAAGAAGGATCATGAGCACCTGGGAGGGTGAGAGAGACTGAAAGTAGCTCAGCAGTATGCACAGGAAGGATTCACATGGCTCCTGTATGCCTTCTTCTCGCATTCCACATAGTAAGCAGTCAATATTGTGAAGAACATGGGAGATATTTGTATTTTGCATGCTACTGAGGAAACACGGTTGGTGATCAGGAGTAGTGTAACCAAGAGACTCAGTCTAAACACAGGTGATTGATTCATGGACTTCCATCAGGCCTAATGCTTGAGAGGGATGCCTAGAGAAACAGTAGAGAGAGGTCAAAAAGGTACTGCTTACTATGAACCACAGCATATATAGACCGTATGTGTAGCACAAATGTTATCCCTACATCCAACAAGGTGTTCACCATAGTTTGTGGGAGGGCTGTTAATCTTTGGAAAGGTCTTCTTCACTTGATCTGAATAGCCGGGAATATGTTGACCTTCAAGGCATACTGCAAAGCTCATCTCTATGCAGGCTTTTGGTTAGTGCTGGTTGAAAAACAAGAATTCTGTTTCACAAAAAGTTGAGATTTCAAAGATTTTTGAGGTGATGCAGAACAAAAATGGGAACTTTTGAAATGCAATGAGTGCACTATTCCAGGTAGCCTGCTGGTTAGGGCACTCACCTAGGATGTAGGAGACCCACATGTAAGTCTCTGCTCTGAATTAGGCACAGCAAGGACTTGAACCTAGGTCTGCCTGGTGAGTTCTTGTGAAGGGAGACATGATAAGTGCTGATTTTAGTAGAAGAATGGAATTGTGTTTAGAGTTAGTTTCACTGTGGCTCTTTTTTTTTTCTGGCTGGGAGATTAACAACTCCTAGATACTGGTTTTATTTTTAATATTTGTCAGAATAGGTATGTCAATTAAAAATATAACAAAATGTAGGTACCCCACATAACTTTAGGAGTCACGGGCTGTGAACCACTTGTGCCTAGGGACTTTAAAATTAGACTGGGACATCATTATTTGGAATTTTAGCATTGTGATAACTTTCACAAAGATTCTCTGGGCTCCTAGGAATGATTACATTCTTGATTTGATAACTGTGAGGGAAACTGTAGATAACTGAACATAAAAATCCACAGGATAGCCATTTTTATCATGTTTTTTTGATTTCAGAAGATGTTGACCAAGGATTTATGTCACAGTTCCAGGGTAACTGCACCTTTGAGCCCTTTATGACATCCTTGAGGCCCCCACTGCCTCAAGTTTCTGGCCTCTAACCATCACCTCTCTTAGCACAGGGACTCTCATGCCTCTTCATCCAGTTGTGGGACTTAGACTGCAATTTGCCTGCAATTCACTGCACTTATTCCAGCAGGTCTGACTTTAGCCCAATGCCTGCAGTTCTGTTTTCTTCCAGAAGCTATGACAGGATTACCAGTAACCAGTCAGCTTTCCCATAGCACAGTATATTTATTTTAGGACGTAGCATAAAGCAATGAACAGCCTACATATATGCTAAGCTTACCAAGGATCAACCATCTTCCACACAGAGACCCTGACAGGTTCCAGTCATTCAAACCTTTCAAGCAGGGTTTTGTCCCTGGGGGTACATTTACATTGCAATAAGACACCTGCCGATGGCCCAGGTCAGTTGACTCGGGCTGTTGGGGCTCAGGCTGTGGGGCTATAAAATTGCAGTGTAGATATTTGGGCTCAGGCTGGATCCCAGGGTTGAGGACCCCAAAAATGGTGGAAGGTCTTAAAGCCCAGACTCAAGCACAAACTTCTACCCTGCCATTTTATAGCCCCAGAGCCCTAGCCTCATGAGCACAAGTCAGATGACCTGGGCCATCTGCAGGTGTCTTATTGCAGTGTAGACATACCCTTCATTATAGTCTTATGTCAGTTAATCAATTGAGTGAGGGTACCTAGTGAGCCAGGACACCAAGGTACATATACTTCTTATTGATAGTAGTCTATGAGTATCCTATGTGCCATCTTGATATTAGTGTCTGACATTTCCACACATCCAGTCTCCCATCTCCCCCATCATAGGTGATAGGTAACAATATAAGATGGAGGGAAAACTGAGTTACACAAATTCTTTCATAAAAAACAAACCTGAAGTTTCCCATTTCTTCACAGTACAGTCTGAGACTATACATCAATCTACCCGACTGTTACCAAAATTCTGCATCTTTGGCAAGTTCTACATATTCTGGTGAATTTTCTACCATAAGAAGATTAAAGGTGACCATGTCTCTACAAAATGAGAGCCAAAAATCAGCTTAACAATATACCATTCATGTCACTGATCTTAATGAAACAGGCGGGACAGCACTGAGTTCAGGAAAACCTGACTGGGGAGCAAATGATGCTTTTGAAAAGGGCAATAAAAGTATATCAAATTTACTAGAATAGAGAGGAGTTAATCACACATTGCAAATATGAACCCAACACAGCTGGAATTCAAAACACCAAATAATTTGGCTGCAACATTTGACAGTGATCCTGAATCTCTTTCATTTTCTCAGATTTTATGACTGAGGATATTAAGTGATAATTGTGACACTGGCAAACCAGGTGCCAGCTCATGCCAAGGCCCCTGGCCTCACTGCATACTAGCCAATGCATAAATGGAAACCAGTCTGGCTCGCCTGTGTGTTAGTATTGTTGAAATAGATATTAGAGTTATAAAATGTGTTTAGACTTTATGAAATATTATTGTAGGATGCTGCATGTATTCATCTTAATTTTAATGTCTGAATCCTGTGTTATAAGATAATATTTAATTGTTTGCTCTAACTATAAAAAATGTTTTCTAAAACTGTAAACCCCCACAGACAGGGTAGATGCATTGCCAAGTGTGAAACACTAGTTTGCCTCAAGAGATGTTATCTTCACTTGAGCACAGGAAGGCCCATAGACACCAGACAAGAAATTGTGGAACATCAGTGAACAAAACACTTTGTTGGTTGCTTCCCCACAACCCTGAATAGCATATGTGCATAAGCCCTCATCACATCACAGCTTGATTGCTGGTGGAAGGGAATAAAGATCCCTGTTATGGAGAAATTGAATTCCTCTGTTGCTTGAACTCTGAGGGGCAAAGGTTGCTAAACATAAGCAAGGGGTCCCCAGTGTTAGCTCAGGTTAGCATTATAGAACATATAAAGCTTGCATATTATAGCAGCTACTATCAACTTTTGCAACCTAAACTAATTCAATGTATGTTTCAGAGTGATAGCTGTGTTAGTCTGTATCAGCAAAAACAACGAGGAGTCCTTGTGGCACCTTAGAGACTAATAAATGTATTTGGGCATAAGCTTTTGTGGACTAGAACCCACTTAATCGGATGCATGGACTGAAAATACAGGAGTAGGTATAAATGCATGAAAGGATGGGGGGTTCCTTTACCAAGTGTGAGGTCAGTCTAATGAGATAAATCAATTAAAAGCAGGATACCAGGGAGGAAAAATAACTTTTGAAGTGGTAAGTGAGTGGCCCATTACAGACAGTTGACAAGAAGGTGTGAGTAACAGTAGGGAGAAATTAGTATTGGGGAAGTTAAGTTTAGGTTTTGTAATGACCCACCCACTCCCAATCTCTATTCAGGCCTAATCTGATCGTATCCAGTTTGCAAATTAATTCCAGTTTTGCAGATTCACATTGGAGTCTGTTTTTGAAGTTTTGTTGTTGAAGAATTGCCACTTTTAGGTCTGTTATTTAGTGACCAGAGAGATTGAAGTGTTCTCCTACTGGATTTTGAATGTTATGATTCCTGATATCAGATTTGTGTCCATTTATTCTTTTACGTAGAGACTGTCCGATTTGGCCAATGTACATGGCAGAGGGGCATTGCTGGCAATGATGGCATATATCACATTGGCAGATGTGCAGGTGAACAAGCCCTTGATGGTGTGGCTGATGTGGTTAGGTCCTATGATGGTGTCCCCTGAATAGATATGTGGACACAGTTGGCAACGGGCTTTGTAGCAGGGTTTGGTCCCTGATTGGTGTTTTTGTTGTGTGGTGTGTAGTTGCTGTTGATTATTTGTTTCAGGTTGGGGGACTGTCTGTAAGCAAGGACTGGCCTGTCTCCCAAGGTCTGTGAGAGTGAGGGATCGTCCTTCAGGATAGGTTGTAGATCCTTGATGATGTGTTGGAGAGGTTTTAGTTGGGGGCTGAAGGTGACGGCTAGTGGCATTCTGTTATTTTGTTTGTTGGGCCTGTTCTGTAGTAGGTGACTTCTGGGTACTCTTCTGGCTCTGTCAATCTGTTTCTTCACTTCAGCAGGTGGGTATTGTTGTTGTAAGAATGCTTGATAGAGATCTTGTGGGTGTTTGTCTCTGTCTGAGGGGTTGGAGCAAATGCAGTTGTATCGTAGAGCTTGGCTGTAGACAATGGATCGTGTGATGTGGTGAAATGAAAGCTGGAGGCATGTAGGTAAGTATAGCGGTCAGTAGGTTTCCAGTATAGGGTGGTGTTAATGTGACCATCGCTTATTAGCACTGTAGTGTCCAGGAAGTGGATCTCTTGTGTGGACTGGTCCAGGCTGAGGTTGATGGTAGGGTGGAAATCGTTGAAATCTTGGTGGAATTCTTCAAGGGCCTCCTTCCCGTGGTTCCATATGATGAAGATGTCATCAATGTAACACAAGTAGAGGAGGGGCGCTAGGGGACGAGAGCTGAGGAAGCGTTGTTCTGAGTCCGCCATAAAAATTTTGGCATACTGAGGGTCCACACGGGTACCGTTGACGTGAAGGTATAAATTGTCCCCAAATCTGAAATAGTTTTGGGTGAGGACAAAGTCACAAAGTTCAGCCACCAGGTTTGCCATGATGGTATCAGGGATTCTATTCCGATGGCTTGTAGTCCATCTTTGTGTGGAATGTTGGTGTAGAGGGCTTCTACATCCATAGTGGCCAGGATGGTGTTTTCAGGAAGATCACCAAAGATTGTCGTTTCCTCAGGAAGTCAGTGGTGTCTCGAAGATCGTTTGGAGTGCTGGTAGTGTAGGGCCTGAGGAGAAAGTCTATATAGCCAGATAATCCTGCTATCAGGGTGCCAATGACTGAGATGTTGGGGCATCCAGGATTCCCAGGTTTATGGATTTTGGGTAGCAGGTAGAATACCCCTGCTCGGGGCTCTAGGGCTGTGTCAGTGTAGATTTGTTCCTGTGCTTCTTTAGGGAGTTTCTTGAGCAGAGGGTGTAGTTTCTTTTGGTAATCCTCAGTGGGGTCAGAGGGTAATGGCCTGTAGAATATGGTGTCAGAGAGTTGTCCAACAGCCTCTTGTTCATATTCCGACCTATTCATGATGACTACAGCACCTCCTTTGTCAGCCTTTTTTATTATGATGTCAGAATTGTTTCTGAGACTGTGGATGGCGCTGTGTTCTGCATGGCTGAGGTTATGGGGCAAGTTATGCTGCTTTTCCACAATTTGTTAACTCACTTTAACCCTCTAAATAACTGATTTCTTTTTCCTACTTAATAAACCGTTAGTTTGTTATAGGATTCTTTTCAAGTCTGTATTTGGTGAGAGATCTAGGGTGCACTTGACCTGGGTAAAGTGACTGGTCCTTTGGGACTTTCAGTAACCTGATTCTCAAAGTGATTTTTGGTGTGAGGGACCATCTAACACAAAGGTAAGCTTGCCTGGGTGGCAAGACAGACTGAAGTGCACAAGGGAATTTCTGTGACTCCATGATTAGAATACTATAGTACTTGAGGAGTTCACATTTGATACTTATTTGGTGAAATCTAAGTTTAGAACACTAATCACTAATAAAGGATAGTCCTCCTTATCCACTCTAAGAAATTGGCTTGTGATAGGTACTGCAGTTGACTTAGCTCTGGTAAACATACAATTGTTCATATTTGCTAGTGAAGAAAGAAAGGGATGAGCTGATTCTTGAAGTTGTTTGCTAGTATCACTACTTACTGCATCTTAATCTGTCTATAGCATCCTCTTACTCTGCTTCCAGATCACACTTCAGAACAGATGTGACAGCATGGGTTTCAGACTTGCCACAATTTATTTTGTCATAAGAATAGAAGCAGTATAAGGATGCCAGAACAAATTTTGTATATTTTGATTGTATAATATATTTGTACTGCAGCAAACAGCCAAAGACCCAGATCTTGTGCTAAGTGTTTTACAAAGACATAGGGAAACAGTGCCTGTCCAGAAGAGTTCACAGTTCTATAGAGTTACTTTTCTACAGTTCATCACACTACCCTAGTATCACCCTTCCAACATGTTTTGGAAGATAATGTTTGAAAGGATGCTTGGTAATACCTCTTTAGAGATATGGCCTCTGTTCTGTCTGATCCTGGAGAAATAAATCTCCTGCCAGAATTACTGAGTCTTTTGTTAAAGTTGCAACTGTCACATAACCATACCTTTGTGATGAAAATACTGTAATGATACCTTCAGTACTCAGAGATGTTTGGAAATATTTAAAGATATAATAGAAAGATGACATTGAAAATAATTACATAGAATATCCAAACTAATTGAAGGTATGTTTTTATTAGATTTCAGTATTATAAAATGGTTTAATGTAAATTTTAAAAACTCATACTAATTTTTTCTGGAGATGTTTTAAGTGTATACAATGTACTATGAATATACACAAGGGGCAAAATTCTTACTTGGTGTAATTTAATTTTGATGAAACTATACCACTTTGCACTGGCTGAACTTCTACCCTCTAGTTTAGGGATTCCCAAACTTGATTCACGGCTTGTTCAGGGTAAGCCCTTGGTGGGCCGCAAGACTCTTTGTTTACCTAAGCATCCGCAAGTACGGCCGATCGCAGCTCCCAGTTGCCATGATTCACCTTTCCTGGTGATCCCACTGGCTATGTAGACTCCCTCCTCAGGCCCCATGCTACCAGCACTCCCAGCTGTCTTTGAGATACCACTGACTTCCTGAGGAAACTACAATCCATCGGTGATATTCCTGAAAACACCATCCTGGCCACTATGGATGTAGAAGCCCTCTAACCAATATTCCACACAAAGATGGACTACAAGCCATCAGGAACAGTATCCCCGATAATGTCACGGCAAACCTGGTGGCTGAACTTTGTGACTTTGTCCTCACCCATAACTATTTCACATATAGGGACAATGTATACCTTCAAATAAGTGACACTGCTATGGGTACCTGAATGGCCCCACAGTATGCCAAAATTTTTATGGCTGACTTAGAACAACGCTTCCTCAGCTTTCGTCCCCTAATGCCTCTACTCTACTTGTGTTACATTGATGACATCTTCATTATCTGGACCCATGGAAAAGAAGCCCTTGAAGAATTCCACCATGATTTCAACAATTTCCACCCTACCATCAACCTCAGCCTGCACCAGTCCACACAAGAGATCCACTTCCTGGACACTACAGTACTAATAAGCGATGGTCACATTAACACCACCCTATACTGGAAACCTACTGACCGCTATACTTACCTACATGCCTCCAGCTTTCATTTCACCACATCACACGATCCATTGACTACAGCCAAGCTCTACATACAACTGCATTTGCTCCAACCCCTCAGACAGAGACAAACACCCACAAGATCTCTATCAAGCATTCTTACAACAACAATACCCACCTGCTGAAGTGAAGAAACAGATTGACAGAGCCAGAAAAGTACCCAGAAGTCACCTACTACAGAACAGGCCCAACAAACCAAATAACAGAACGCCACTAGCCGTCACCTTCAGCCCCCAACTTAAACCTCTCCAACGCATCATCAAGGATCTACAACCTATCCTGAAGGATGACCCATCACTCTCACAGATCGTGGGAGACAGGCCAGTCCTTGCTTACTGACAGCCCCCCAACCTGAAGCAAATACTCATCAGCAACCACACACCACACAACAGAACCACTAACCCGGGAACCTATACTCGCAACAAAGCCCGTTGCCAACTGTGTCCACATATCTATTCAGGGGACACCATCATAGGGCCTAATCACTTCAGCCACACCATCAGAGGCTCGTTCACCTGCACATCTACCAATGTGATATATGCCATCATGTGCCAGCAATGCCCCCTCTGCCATGTACATTGGTCAAACTGGACAGTCTCTACGTAAAAGAATAAACGGACACAAATCAGATGTCAAGAATTATAACATTCAAAAACCAGTTGGAGAACACTTCAATCTCTTTGGTCACTCGCTTACAGACCTAGAAGTTGCAATTCTTCAACAAAAAAACTTCAAAAACAGACTCCAATGAGAGACTGCTGAATTGGAATTAATTTGCAAACTGGATACAATTAACTTAGGCTTGAATAGAGACTGGGAGTGGATGGGTCATTACACAAAGTAAACTATTTCCCCATGTTCATTCCTCCCCTCCACACTCCACAGTTCCTCAGACGTTCTTGTCAACTGCTGGAAATGGCCCACCTTGATTATCACTACAAAAGGTTTTTCCCCGCCGCTCTCCTGCTGGTAATAGCTCACCTTAAGCGATCATTCTCGTTACAGTGTGTTTGGTAACACCCATTATTTCATGTTCTCCATGTATATAAATCTCCCCACTGTATTTTCCACTGAATGCATCTGATGAAGTGAGCTGTAGCTGACAAAAGCTTATGCTCAAATAAATTTGTTAGTCCCTAAGGTTCCACAAGTACTCCTTTTCTATTTGTGAATACAGACTAACACGGCTGCTATTCTGAAACCGGTTACATTAATGATCCCATTGAGTAGTATACATTGAATTCAATGGACTACTCAGTGTAAATGTGCAGAATCAATTCCTAAGATTATTAAGGTTAATAACGGTCATATAAACTTTGAGGTTTACTCATCATCAAAGGAGCTAAATTGGGCTTATGGTGCAATGTCATGGTGCAACTTTTTGTTGTACCTATTACTATATATAGTAAATGTATATTATGTAAGCTCTAGCTAGTTAGCAATTCCTCTGCCAACACTCACTCTTTCAGAGAGTTTGGCACAACCTAAAATTTCACAGTATCTCAAGTAGCTGGCATGTATGTAATTGAATTAAAAGCTTTGCTCCACAATAACTTGCTTATGTGACATCATTCCCTCTGAAATCTGTCATATATTCTGACAAAAAATAGTAGGAATGTGAAACAAATTGTGGCCTTCAATTAAATAATAAGCCTTCCAGACAAGACAAAAACCAAATACTAATTAGCACTATCATCTGTGATAAAGATGGCTTCCATATTTCTATTTTAATTCATCAAGATGCAACAGAAGCATCATCTTCTATACAAATGTGATATAAGAAAGACCTTCAGGGAGGAAACTCAGATAGGAAGGACTTAGAACCTGATACCTACTGACAGATCTGTAGATTCCTTGATATCCAAATAAAGGAGACAAATAGTTTTTAACAGATGTTTCCATTAGCCATGTGAGAGAGAATATTATTTAATCAGAGGGTGTGATCTGTAGACCTGGTGCTTTTTAGTTATTGGTTTACTTCCTGGGCCCATCCTTGCAACTAGGCTAATGTGTCTGAATTCCAAGGTACCTAATTATATTCTACAATAAAGTTCCCTAACAAAAGATATAGTCCTGAATGAACACAAGGAATTAGGCACTTAAATCCATGGTTTAAGTGTGTAAGTCCCAGTTTTGGGACCACTGCAATGCAGGAAACTCCTGCTGAGTTCTGATGGCACGTAAACTCACTCATCACCTAAGTTTTTGCAATAAACAAGTTTTGTAGGTAACCGTGTGTCTGCCTCTGGGCATGAACACTGCTGCCTCCTTTTAGGTACCTATCTCCTGTCTAAGATCCAGAGTGAGTCACAAACCAGGGAAAGATAGATATTTAACTCCCTCTGACCCTAACAGCATCCCAATGCAAGAGGCTGACTGGTATCTGGTAGACTGTTTCAGCTGGCCTGACCAGCTGAGTGTATCCCAACTCACTAAATTTATAACGAGTATCTAAAACATGTAAGATAGATGGATAATAGAAAGATAATATACTGATAATTAATATTGTGTGGTATATGTATGGAGGACATATGCAAAGTTACAAATATATTGGAAATTATAGTATCAATCTCTGTCTGCCAGTCAGGGCTGAGGTGCCCCACCCTTGACAAAGGAATGTGGTTCTGGCACCTTGAAGGTACTTCCAACGTACATTAAGGAGACAATGAGAATGCAATTTACAAATAACAGGACCATCAAGCCAACAAAGAGAAGAGACAACCACTCATCATCATGACAATGGGAGGAGACTGCAAGAAATAGATCCATTTGCATTTTAGCAAACACTAGTGGGGGAAGAAACCATCTTGAAACTTCCTTCACCAGATGACTTCATGTCACCTTCCTCACAGTTTCAATGAACTTTGGGGGTTATCCGTCAGAGGGATCCATATCAAAGGTTCAGTGGACTATACAAGAGAGGGGAAAAGACACAAGTTATCTTTCAAAGGAATTGAGTATTTTGGACTTTGTGGAAGATCCTGACCAGAAAGATGGTCAGTGATCTTGTTGGAAGATAGATTGGTAAGGAAACTATCTTGAACAAAGACTGTAGCTTGTTTTAAGTCTTACCTTGTTTTTCACTTAATTGTTTGTAACCATTTCTAACTCTATCTTTTATACTTGATATTACTTAAAATCCTTTCTTCTTTTGTTAATAAACTTGTTTTATTTTTCATCTAAATCAATCCAGTGCTGTGGTGATACTTAATTCCGGTTAAAGTGATAAGCTGTACTTTTTTCTCTTTAAAGCAGCATTTCTCAAATGTCGCCACCAGAAGATTTTTTTCAGCCATGACAGCCTCCAAAGCATGGGTGGATATTGAGGAGGGCAAAGCAGTGGCCTCTCCCTGCAGCACCCAACTGTTGCTCCTAAGTATCTGTTACCAAAGGCAGCGAGATTCATTGTCCTGGACTGCACAGCCTCCTCAGGGGCTCCAGACAGCATCTCTGGAGACATGTCGGGTCAGTGTGCATGGTTCTGGAGACAGCTTGTCAGTTAAGGTGGCTGCCGTGTATGGCTGGGGTATGGGGAGCATGGTACTCCAGAGGTGGCCAGTGTATTCCTGTCCCACCTTCCCTGAGGTGGGCTCTTGGTGAAGGGCCTCAGAGGCAGCGACAGAGAGATGCGTCAGCATTTTCCCCACCTGGGGCCCCCCTTGCTGTTGACAGTTGCTGTAGCTACTGCAGCAACTCAATGGCTGTGGGCTGCTGCAGGGTTTGGCAGCTTCCCAGCAGGGTGAGGGGCTCCTGCTCCGTGACTCACTCCAACAAAAGAATAGGAGCAAGGTCCGAGTGTGCTGAAAGGAGAACTGTACTTCCGACCCCCTTCCTGCTACATAAGTTACAATGATTTGGAAAGGTATATAGTGGATATTTATTTGTGGGAGTTTTGTTTGTTTGTTTTCTAATTAATCAAGTATTTTAGGAAAAATGATCAGATTGGTCACCAGGAACAGTTAGTGGACACACTCTGAGGCCACCTAAAAATGTGTTATGAGAATGTCTGCTTTAAAGGGCCAAACAAACCTTATTCTTCTTCTGAATAGGACTTCCACGAAAGGGCTGGACATTGCAGAGCACAGAGTTTTGGGAAAATTTGGCACTGAGGGTACTGGGCTCATCCTGCCAGGTGTAACCAAAACTGGTGTATATCAGTGTGTGGCTGGGATGTAACAAGCAGGCTGCTGGAATCAGATGCTGAGGCAGAGCTGCTTAACACACTGACATGTCTGTAGGCTGCCAGCATGCAGGCTGTGAGCCAGAATAGCAGAGAATTTAAGGCACCAGAGTTGCAGGGAAGGCACCTGATCCAGTAGGCATACTTGGAGCACACGTACTGGATCAGGCCCCTCAGGAAAGTTTGTACAAAACAGCTGGAGAAGGACTTCTCTCAAGTTTTAGCCCAGTGGTTAGGGTACCACATCCCTGACGAGGAGACCTCCAGTTCAATTTCCTCTTCACCAGAGGGGAAAAAAGGGATTTGATGAGGGATCTGTCACCTTTCAGGTGAGCACTCTAATCACTGGGCTGTGACATTCTGACAGATAGGCTTCCTCATTGTCTCCTGTTGAAAGTGTTTTACTCTCAATAAAGTCCTTGGGAGCAGGGAAAGTGGATTCTGGTTCTCTAGCTTTCTAGGTGAATACTCTAAACACCCGGCTACAACAACAGCATGCTTGTGCTCTCTCTCAGGCCCAAATAACTCTGAGTGAGTGAGAGAGAGAGAGAGAGAGAGCACGTATATACATGCACACAAAAATACAAGCACGAGAATTAATCTAGCCTGGTGACTAGAGCACTCACCCAGGATGTGGAAGACCCACGATCCACTCCCCCTACTCCAATTATTCTAGTTCTTTATCCACTGGTGAAGCTTTTTCACTGTAGAGAATCAGAATATCCCAAACCCCAATGATTAGAGCACTCACCTGCGTGGTGGCACATCCCTGTTCAAATCCCTTCCCCCTCAGGAGGAGTGAGGACTTGAACCAAATGTCTCCCACATACTGGGTAAGTACCCTAACCACTGGGATAGAAGTTATGAGAGAGCATCTTCTCTTTCTCCCCCACTTCTTGATAACAGTGTAGGCCCCTAACACCAAGAGAGGGTTTACAGCTGAGAATTCCAAGCAGCATCCTTTTGTGCATCCAGGCCATAACTGTGAATGCCAGTTTATTTGCAGCATGTGTCATGCTGTGTTAAGACATCCTCCTACATGAGAGCAAGTTACTTGTGCTTCTGTTTTATTTGCATATCATTCTAAACCTCTTCATCTAAGGTTTTGATAAAAAGTGTAATTTTCTCTACAAGAGTACTTAGAGAATGTCTAGGATAAACTCTTCAGTTTAAAACATAAATAGATATCCAGAGTACAAGTTTATCCACAGATAAAATCTCTTCATTAAAATATGAAATTCATAGCCTTTACTACTGAAGGAACAACTTAGATAATTGATTAAAATGATGGTAACGATAATAGTCACCACTTCTCTTACGTTTAGTGGAAGTGCTTTGTTAAAAAGCATTAAACAAAACATTGGTTCAATAACTTGCTGTACATTAACTGTAGAACGAGTTTCTGTGATTTGTGAACCAAGAAAATAAGAAAATGGAATGTTTAATAAAAACATACACTGCAAGAGAAAAGACTGAGAATACCCCTTTTCAAAGGGTCAGATGGCAAACTCCTAAGTCACACTGGTGAGTGGTTTTTCATGATAGTTTCACTGAAGCTGGGACTGCTCCTGTGAGTACCTGCTTACCCATGTAAGAACTTCACAAGCTGATCCAGAAAGTTTATCTGTAAGGATGACAATATGCAGCCCTTTAAGTTACATTAGAATTCTTGCCTACAGAACCACCATCATACGTCTGAGAATGATAGGACTCGGACTTTACTTTAAAAAGTATTCTTTTGTCGGTTCTTATTACTTTGAATATATTAAAGTGTTACATGAAAGAGAGTTTAAAAATAGTATTAAAAGCCATATTTGCTGTACAAATTTCATTTAATAGATTGTTCAATTACTGGACATGATTTACTGACATTACTAGTGTCCCTGGCAGTGGCTAATGGTAGACCAAAAAATCAGTGAGGTATGGTTATACTCTTTTGGCTCCTTACATATGAAGTTATGAATAAACTACTTAATTTTATGTTAATCACATTTTTAAGCATTTTACACTTAACATAGTTAGTCTCCTTTTTCCCAAAAAGCCTTTAGGAGTTAGAAAATAGATTATTTAAATTGGAATATTAATGATATCTCATTTCCCTATGAAGTTTTATTTTCTGACTCTATTATAGATTTAATATACTGATATTTCTTAAAGGCCTGGATTTGCCACTTTGCTCTTAGATAGTAGTGTCTTTGAGAGTAGCCCTACTGAAATCAGTGGGACTACTCTGCTGAATAATTGTTCACCAATTTGGCTAAGGGTTACAGAAGTGAGACTCAAAAATGGCTATGCATTCTTACAAATCCTTGACCTGTGAAATAACGGAGGAAGCAAATGGCCATTGCTTTGCACAATCCCTTATGAAAAAGCCTATTAATATTATTGTATAATGAAATTACTGTTGGGGCAATGAGCTTGTTTTGATGAGCCCTCCTTGGAAACTAATGGAACCAGAGATTCCAAAGGGCTCAGAGGAATAAGATTGTTCCTCTAACAAATCACTGTTGATTGCTTGAATATTACACTACTCTTATTGCCAACTGCCAATAAAGCCTCCCCTAGGAGCCCTCTTGTCAGGTTTTGGCATCACAGGTCTCTTCAGTTATCACTGGTCATGTGAAAGCGAAAGTGGAAAAGGAGGATGGCAGGTGCACTAGTGACTGAAATCTTAACTTGAACCAGATGGATTATGAAAAAGGTATTTTAAAGTTATATGTTATGGTTCTGACAGAGACAAAGAAAAAATGTTTGCAGCCACTATAGCACCCGCAGTCAGCAAATTTTTTTCAGGTTGAGGGCAGCATGGGTTAATATAATTTCTTACTTCTTTTGACCTCTCATTGTGAGAAAACAGTTTCCTATTTTACAAAGGAAACTCTGATTTTGTACATTTTGTAGAAATGTGGAAGCAGACTACATATTTGAGGGAACAAATCCTATCTTCTTAGCTTGAATTTTGACCAATGTCATTCTCTGAAGAACTGGAGGGGCTAGGAACGCTGACTTTTAAATTGTACATGAGATCCATATCTTTCCTGGCTGGTAAAGGCCTGCAGAGATGTTTCAGGCCCATTGTTGTCAGAGATTGCCCATGCCTACTTGAGGGAGCGCAGAAGAATGAAAGAGGAGGAGGAGATGGAGATGTAGGCCGGAGTGAAGTTGTGCATAACTTTGGCAGTGATACTGAGGAGTTTTAATATGATGCAGAATTGGAGGTGTGGGACAATAGAGCCCCTCCCCCTTCCTCTCCTCCCCTTCCTCCTGCCAGTCCGGAGTCTTTAGGGGGTGGGTGTATTTATCCATCAAATGCACAATTCCAGAATGGGGGCAGAAAACATAGGACACAGAATGATCAAATTCTCTTTGGAAGACCTATGATATTTATTATATCCAGGAGAAGAAGAGGAGGAGGTGTCAGTTACTCAATGGGTAAGGGAGTTACTGACAGAACTTAAGAAAATGGAGTTTAAAGTGTCTGATACCATTGAAAAAGCAAGAGACTATGTGGATTCTTGTGTGGCTCATAACAGTAAATTATGGAAAATTGGGGATAGAGTAATGTATTTGAAATTAACATAGAAAAATCATGTCCTGGAGCAGGGGTGGACAAACTATGGCCTGCGGGCTGGATCCGGTCCCTCAGGGCTTTCAATCTGGCCTGCAGATTTGCCACCCCCACGGTGCCATGGGCTCCACGCTGCTCCGGGAAGTGGCCAGCACCACATCCCTGCAGCCCATGAGGGACAAGAAGGGGGACAGAGGGCTCCGCGTGCTGCTCTTGCCTGTGGGTATCTCCCCTGAGGTTCCCATTGGCTCGGAACAGGGAACCGCGGCCAATGGGAGCTTCGGGGGAGGTACCCACAGGCGAACAGAGTCCTCTGCGCCCTGTCCCCCAGGGGCTGCAGGGACAGTGTGCCCTTGTTGCCAAGAAGGCCAATGGCATTTTGGGATGTATAAGTAGGGGCATAGCCAGCAGATCAAGGGACGTGATCGTTCCCCTCTATTCGACATTGGTGAGGCCTCATCTGGAGTATTGTGTCCAGTTTTGGGCCCCGCACTACAAGAAGGATGTGGATAAATTGGAGAGAGTCCAGCGAAGGGCAACAAAAATGATTAGGGATCTGGAACACATGACTTATGAGGAGAGGCTGAGGGAACTGGGATTGTTTAGTCTGCAGAAGAGAAGAATGAGGGGGGATTTGATAGCTGCTTTCAACTACCTGAGAGGTGGTTCCAAAGAGGATGGTTCTAGACTCTTCTCAGTGGTAGAAGAGGACAGGACAAGGAGTAATGGTCTCAAGTTGCAGTGGGGGAGGTTTAGGTTGGATATTAGGAAAAACTTTTTCACTAGGAGGGTGGTGAAACTCTGGAATGCGTTACCTAGGGAGGTGGTAGAATCTCCTTCTGTCAAGGTTCCTCCCCCACTCTGAACTCTAGGGTACAGATGTGGGGACCTGCATGAAAACCTCCTAAGCTTACTTTTACCAGCTTAGGTTAAAACTTCCCCAAAGTACAAATTAATTTTATCCTTTGTCCTTGGAATAACAACTGCCACAACCAAACTCTAACTGGGTTTACTGGGAAACGTAGTTTGGACATGTCTTTTCCCCCAAAATCCTCCCAACCCTTGCACCTCACTTTCTGGGAAAGGTTTGGTAAAAATCCTCACCAATTTGCATAGGTGACCACAGACCCAAACCATTGGATCTGAGAAGAATGAAAAAACATTCAGTTTTCTTACAAGAAGACTTTTAATTGAAATAGAAGTAAATAGAAGCAAAGGAATCACCTCTGTAAAATCAGGATGGTAGATACCTTACAGGGTAATTAGATTCAAAACATAGAGAATCCCTCTAGGCAAAACCTTAAGTTACAAAAAAGACACACAGACAGAAATAGTCATTCTATTCAGCACAATTCTTTTCTCAGCCATTTAAAGAAATCATAATCTAACACATACCTAGCTAGATTACTTATTAAAGTTCTAAGACTCCATTCCTGTTCTATCCCTGGCAAAGCAGCATACCGACAGACACAGACCCTTTGTTTCTCTCCCTTCTCCCAGCTTTTGAAAGTATCTTGTCTCCTCATTGGTCAGTTTGGTCAGGTGCCAGCGAGGTTACCTTTAGCTTCTTAACCCTTTACAGGTGAGAGGATTTTTCCTCTGGCCAGGAGAGATTTTAAAGGGGTTTACCATTTCCTTTACATTTATGACATGTCCCCCCAAATCTCAGCTAGGGTGAAACACTGGCTGGGATTTCTTCCTGGAGCTCTAGGAAAAACAGAGTTAATAAGACACATGCATCTCTAAATATACTACCAAGTACATAAAGACTAACAATATTTTCCACATCTCAAGGACAATTTTAACCAGTTGATTCTGGGAAACTTTCACGGGAGAGTGCATCAGCCACTTTGTTAGAAGCTCCTGAGATGTGTTGGATGTTGGTTGTTTCTTTTTGGTTAGGTCTGTCAGTGGGGCGGCAATTTGGCTGTATTGCGGTACAAATTGTCTGTAATAACCAGCCAAGCCTAAGAAGGATTGAACCTGTTTCTTTGACTTTGGGATAGGCCACTTTTGGATAGCATCCACTTTGGCCTGTAGGGGGCTGATAGTTCCTTGACCCACCTGGTGTTCAAGGTAAGTCACTCTGTTTAGGCCTATTTGACACTTCTTAGACTTAACAGTTAGTCCTGACTCCCTTATGCGCTCAAGGACTTTTTGTAGATGTTCCAGGTGGTCTGCCCAAGAATCCGAAAATATGGCCACATCGTCAAGGTAGGCGACTGCATATTCTCCTAATCCCGCTAAGAGACCACCTACAAGTCTTTGGAAGGTGGCGGGTGCATTTCGCAGCCCGAAAGGGAGTATATTAAATTCATACAGCCCGAGACGTGTGGTGAAGTCTGACCTTTCCTTGGCAGATTCATCTAGCGGTACCTGCCGGTACCCCTTGGTTAAGTCCAAGGTAGAGATGAACTGGGCCCGTCCCAGTTTCTCTAATAGTTCATCTGTGCATGGCATTGGATAGTTGTCTGGGCGAGTTACAGCATTTAGCTTATGGTAGTCCACGCAAAAACGTATTTCCTCATCTGGTTTGGGAACTAGAACCACTGGAGATGCCCATGCACTTCCAGAGGGGCGGATTACACCCATCTGTAACATATCCTGGATCTCCCATTCTATAGCAGTTTTAGCTTGAGGAGACACGCGGTAAGGTTGGTCTCTAATTGGGTAAGCATTACCTGTGTCAATGGAGTGGTATGCCCACTCAGTCAGTCCTGGGGTGGCAGAGAACGTTGGCGCATACCTAGTGCACAGCTCCTGGATCTTATGTCGCTGCATACGCCCAAGTGTCATGGAGAGGTTCACCTCTTCCACACCACCAGCACTTTTCCCTTCGTAGTAGACTCCTTCAGGCCACTCAGCGTCGTCTCCTTCCTGGGCTGTAAACTGACAAACATTTAATTCTCTAAAAAAGAAAAGGAGTACTTGTGGCACCTTAGAGACTAACCAATTTATTTGAGCATAAGCTTTCGTGAGCTACAGCTCACTTCATCGGATGCATACTGTGGAAACTGCAGAAGACATTATATACACAGAGACCATGAAACAAAACCTCCTCCCATCCCACTCTCCTGCTGGTAATAGCTTATCTAAAGTGATCACTCTCCTTACAATGTGTATGATAATCAAGTTAGGCCATTTCCAGCACAAATCCGGGTTTTCTCACCCTCCGCCCCCCCGCACACAAACTCACTCTCCTGCTGGTAATAGCCCATCCAAAGTGACCACTCTCTTTACAATGTGTATGATAATCAAGGTGGGCCATTTCCAGCACAGATCAAGGTTTTCTCACACCCCCCCACCAAAACACACACACACAAACTGACTCTCCTGCTAGTAATAGCTTATCCAAAGTGACCACTCTCCCTACAATGTGCATGATAATCAAGGTGTGCCATTTCCAGCACAAATCCAGGTTTTCTCACCCCCCCCACCCCCATACACACACAAACTCACTCTCCTGCTGGTAATAGCTCATCCAAACTGACCACTCTCCTTACAATGTGTATGATAATCAAGGTGGGCCATTTCAAGCATAAATCCAAGTTTAACCAGAACGTCGGGGGGGGGGGGTAGGAAAAAACAAGGGGAAATAGGCTATCAAGCATTCTTACAACTACAATACCCACCTGCGGAAGTGAAGAAACAGATTGATAGAGCCAGAAGAGTACCCAGAAGTCACCTACTACAGGACAGGCCTAACAAAGAAAATAACAGAATGCCACTAGCCGTCACCTTCAGCCCCCAACTAAAACCCCTCCAACGCATTATTAAGGATCTACAACCTATCCTGAAGGATGACCCAACACTCTCACAAATCTTGGGAGACAGGTCAGTCCTTGCCTACAGACAGCCCCCCAACCTGAAGCAAATACTCACCCACAACCATATACCACACAACACAACCACTAGCCCAGGAACCTATCCTTGCAACAAAGCCCGTTGCCAACTGTGCCCACATATCTATTCAGGGGACACCATCACAGGGCCTAATAACATCAGCCACACTATCAGAGGCTCGTTCACCTGCACATCCACCAATGTGATATATGCCATCATGTGCCAGCAATGCCCCTCTGCCATGTACATTGGTCAAACTGGACAGTCTCTACGTAAAAGAATAAATGGACACAAATCAGATGTCAAGAATTATAACATTCAGAAACCAGTTGGAGAACACTTCAATCTCTCTGGTCACGCAATTACAGACATGAAGGTCGCTATCTTACAACAAAAAACTTCAAATCCAGACTGCAGCGAGAAACTGCTGAATTGGAGTTCATTTGCAAATTGGATACTATTAATTTAGGCTTAAATAGAGACTGGGAGTAGCTAAGTCATTATGCAAGGTAGCCTATTTCCCCTTGTTTTTTCCTCCCTCCCTCCCCCCCGCCCCCGACGTTCTGGTTAAACTTGGATTTATGCTGGAAATGGCCTACCTTGATTATCGTGCACATTGTGGGGAGAGTGGTCGCTTTGGATGGGCTGTTACCAGCAAGAGAGTGAGTTTGTGTGTATGGGGGTGGGGGAGTGAGAAAACCTGGATTTGTGCTGGAAGTGGCCCACCTTGATTATCATGCACATTGTAGGGAGAGTGGTCACTTTGAATAACTTATTACCAGCAGGAGAGTGAGTTTGTGTGTGTGGTTTTTGGAGGGGGTGTGGGGGGTGAGAAAACCTGGATTTGTGCTGGAAATGGCCCACCTTGATTATCATGCACATTGTAGGGAGAGTGGTCACTTTGGATGGGCTATTACCAGCAGGAGAGTGGGGTGGGAGGAGGTATTGTTTCATGGTCTATGTGTATATAATGTCTTCTTCAGTTTCCACAGTATGCATCCGATGAAGTGAGCTGTAGCTCACGAAAGCTTATGCTCAAATAAATTGGTTAGTCTCTAAGGTGCCACAAGTACTCCTTTTCTTTTTGCGAATACAGGCTAACATGGCTGTTACTCTGAAACCTTTAATTCTCTGGAATAAAAGGGCTTTAGAGAATTAATATGGTACACCTTAGGCTTTCGGTTGGAGGTGGGGAATGCTATGAGATAATTAACAGCTCCCAGGCGTTCCTGGACCGTGAATGGCCCTTCCCACAATGCTTCCATTTTATGGGCCTGGAACGCCTTTAAGACCATGACCTGGTCCCCTACTTTGAAGGAACGCTCTCTGGCATGTTTATCATACCAGGCTTTTTGCTCTTTTTGAGCATCCTGTAAGTTTTCTCTAGCAAGGGCTAAAGAGGTTCAGAGGGTGTTTTGTAGGTTGGTTACAAAGTCCAGAATGTTAGTTCCTGGAGAAGGTGTAAATCCCTCCCATTGCTGCTTCACCAACTGTAATGGCCCCTTAACCTCATGGCCATATACAAGTTCAAATGGGGAAAACCCTAAACTGGGATGTGGTACAGCTCTGTAGGCAAAGAGCAACTACTGCAACACTAGGTCCCAATCATTGGAGTGCTCATTTACGAATTTACGTATCATGGCCCCCAAAGTTCCATTAAACTTCTCCACCATGCCATTTGTTTGATGGTGGTAAGGAGTGGCAACCAAGTGATTTACCCCATGAGCTTCCCAAAGGTTTTCCGTGGTTCCTGCCAGGAAATTAGTCCCTGCATCTGTGAGGATGTCGGAGGGCCAACCTACCCTGGCAAAAATGTCTGCTAGTGCCTGGCACACACTTTTAGCCCTGGTGTTGCTTAGAGCTACTGCTTCCGGCCATCGGGTGGCAAAATCCATGAAAATCAGTATGTACTGCTTTCCTCTGGGTGTCTTTTTCGGAAAAGGACCCAGAATATCCACAGCTACTCTCTGAAATGGAACTTCAATGATGGGGAGTGGCTAGAGAGGGGCTTTGACCTGGTCTTGGGGTTTTCCCACTCTTTGGCATACTTCACAAGACCGGACATAGGTAGAAACATCCTTGCCCATTCCCTCCCAGTGGAATGACCCCCCCAAACAGTCTTTGGTCCTGTTCACCCCAGCATGGCCACTAGGGTTATCGTGGGCTAAGCTTGAGAGCTTGGCCCGGTATTTAGTTGGAACTATCAACTGTATATGAGGATGCCAGTCTTCCCGGTGTCCACCAGAAAGAGTTTCCTTGTAAAAAAGTCCTCTTTCTACAAACCTGGATCAATTAGAAGAGCTGAGAGGTGGTGGGTTGCTCCGTGCCGCCGTCCAAGCTCTCTGGAGGCTTTCATCTGCTTCCTGTTCAGTCTGGAACTGTTCCCTTGATGCTGGAGACATCAGTTCCTCATTGTATTGTGGACCTATGCTTGGTCCCTCTGGAAGATATAGGGGATGGGGCTGTTTCCGTTGACTGTGAACTGCTCTCCACTGGGACACTGTGTTGGGATTCAGGCTCCGGCTGAGCCTCTTGTGTAGGGTTATAGGCTGCTGCCGGTTCAGGTTCGGTGGGGCCCTCTGGTGTTGAGGTTGCAAGTACTGGATTCAGTGCTGGCAATGGGTCTGGTGTTGGTTGTTCGGCTGGTTCCGGTTCTGGGATTGGTTCCATCTGGGTCTCTGGAACTGGATCCACTACTGCTGTTGCAGACATTGGCCTGGGGTCTGAGTCCATCACCTCTGACTGGTTCTGATAGAAGTTTCCGGAACAGAGCTAGGCCTCACGGCTTGTTTAGCCTGGCTACGGGTGACATTCCCACCCTCTTGGCCCGCTTCACATGATTGGCCAAGTCTTCCCCCAACAGCATGGGGATGGGATAATCATCATAGACTGCAAAAATCCACGTTCCTGACCAGCCCTGGTACTGGACAGGCAACTTGGCTGTAGGCAAATTGAAAGAGTTGGACTTGAAGGGTTGAATCGTCACTTGGATCTCTGGGTTGATTAAACTGGGGTCCACTGAGGAAGCATGGATAGCTGACACTTGTGCTCTGGTGTCCCTCCATGCGGTGACCTTCTTCCCGCCCACACTCACAGTTTCCCCCCGCTCCAAGGGTATCTGGGAGGTATCTGGGCCTGCGGACCTCTGGTGTGATCCCGGTGCAATGAACTGTAATCTGTTGGGGTTCTTGGGGCAGTTGGCCTTTTCATGCCCCAGTTAGTTACATTTAAAACATCGTCCAGCTGACGGGTCACTGGGGCGAGGTGGGTTGCTGGAGAACGGGGTAGTGGGACGATAAGGGGTCTGGAGGGTTCTTTGGGAGGTAGGTGGGGCTTTGGGTGGCCCCCGGTAATAGGGTGTGGTCTGGGGTTGTCCCTTCTGCTCTCCGCTCCAACTGCATGACCAGTTTTCTTCTTCTCTGCCACCTCCACCCATCTGGCTCCAATCTCTCCTGCCTCGATTACAGTTTTGGGCTTCCCATCTAGGATGTATCTTTGTATTTCCTCAGGAACACCCTCTAAGAATTGTTCCATTTGCATTAGGAAGGGCACATTTACTGGAGATTCAACACTTGCTCCTGATATCCAGGCATCCCAATGTTTCACAATGTGGTAGGCATGTCGGGTAAATGACACGTCTAGCTTCCACCTTAAGGCTCTGAACCTCCGACGAGACTGCTCGGGTGTTATCCCCATTCTGACTCTCGCCTTGGATTTAAACAGTTCATACTTGTTCATGTGTTCTTTAGGCATTTCAGCTGCCACCTCAGCTCAGGGTCCACTGAGCTGTGGCCTCAGCTCTACCATGTATTGGTCAGTAGAAATGTTGTACCCAAGGCAGGCCCTTTCGAAGTTTTCTAGGAAGGCCTCAGTATCATTGCCTGCCTTGTAGGTGGGGAACTTTCTGGGATGGGGAGTGGTACCTGGAGAAGGATTGCTAGGGTTTGTTGGTATATTCTGCTGAGCATTTACCTTCTCCATCTCCAGTGCATGCTTCCTCTCTTTTTCCCTTTCCTCCTCCACATGCTTCCTCTCTTCTTCCACATGCTTCCTCTCTTCTTCCTTCTCCTCCTTCTTCAGCCACATGAGTTCTATCTGTCTTTCATGTTCCCTTTGTTTTTCCTTAGCCTGAAATCTGGCTAATTCCAGCTTTTGTCGATCCATGGATTTTGTCATCCTAACCTCTCTGTTTTTTAACTAACTTTACACCCGAGGTTTAGAAATAAACAAACAAAACTTGGCTGTAAAATTTTGCTGTGCTGGAATAGAATACCTATTCTCTGATAGTGATTATCAACCTACAGAAAAAGACAATTCTCTTGTCTCTGCTCTTTCCCCAAATCAAAGCAAAAAACCTCCAACTACTTGGAAACCTGCTTACCAGCAGCCCAAAGGAGAAAAAAAAATTCCTTTTCAAACTTGTGCTCCTTGTAAAAAAAAATCAAAATCCTAAAAAAAAAGCCTCTGCCACTTTTATCTCCAGGCAAATGGGTAGAACCCCCCCCCCCATTTACTTTTAGGGGAAAAAAAAACCCTTCTGGTTTGGAAGACTGTGAATTTCCCTGCAGGAGTTAAGTACCTTGCCTCCGGGTAAAGAAAACCTGCAATTCACAAAGATAATCCCCATTTGTCTCTTCTCTGGCTTCAAAGCAGAGAAAAAACAAGCTGCTTTCAGTTGCAGCTGCTTTCTGGACCTCTTTTCCAGCAGCCCCAAAGGAAAAAAAAATTCCTTTTTAAAATCTGTATTTCTAGTTCAAAAAATCTCAAATTGATCTCAAAATGATTTCAGGTTAATCCCACCACTCTGCCACCCTGTCAAGGTTCCTCCCCCACTGGGGCAGGCAGGCAGGGAACCTTCCCTGGCCCTGCTGCTCGCTTCTGCCACCCCAGAGCTGCTCCAGGTAAGTGGCACCAAACGCCTTCTGCACCCTGAACCCCAATCCCCTGCCCTGATTTCCCTGCTGCATCTTGCACCCCTCTTGCACCCCAACCCCCTGCCCTGAATCCCCTGATGCACCCCACACCCCTCCTGCACCCCAACCCCCTGCCGTGAGCCCCCTCCTGCACTCCACACCCCTCCATGCACCACTGCACTGAGCCCCCTCCCGCATTGTGCACCCTCTCATGCACCCCAACCCCCTTCCCTGAGCCCCCTTGTACATCCCACACCCCTCCTGTGCCCCAACTCCTTGCCCTTAGCCCCTTCCTGCACACCTCATCCCCTCCCACACCCCACACTCCCTCCCGCAGCCCAAGTTCCTGCCCCAGCCCTACATTCATGGCCCTGCAAGCAATCTCCCCACCCTAATGTGACCCTCATGCCAAAAAGTTTTCCCACCCCTGTCCTGGAGTCTAGATGGGTTGGACTATTTTACATCATGAATAAAATTTCACCTGCTATAATGCAGATTAACCTGGGAGAATAGGGAAAGTGGGTCCATATATCGCAATTAAAGTTATGGCCTGAAGATTAAATAATGTCCCTTTCTTTTTCTTTTTAGTTTATTTTGCAGAGGGGAAGGAATGCCCAATTGCACCAGAAATCATCCTATACAGACCTTGGATTTTGAGTGTGAATATGGTGCTGGAATTTTTGTAATTGGCTAACTGCTTATGCTTGCTTGGCTTTGCATTTTTTGCTTAGTAGAAGAATTGTGTTGTGTGCGTTATATTTTAGGATGAAAAAAAATACCAGAGTTCGAGCAAAGATAGAAGAGGTCAGTGTAAGTGTTTAAAATAATACAGCCAGAAGCATCAGACATTATTCCTATGGAATGATGGCAATGGCTTCAATATCAAGGATCCTAATAATTCAGGAGAAATGGAAAAATCTATGTCACTCTGAAGAGTGGATAATGTGATTTTTGGCTTTTATGTTTTATGAATATTTGGGGAAATTTAAAGGTATATGGATATACATATGGGAGCACCTCTCGGACGGAGGTATGGATTAAAGGGGACAATACATTTAACTACTTGCGGGACAGAATGGGAAAAACAGGACCAAATTTGAAGAAAAACCTTTTGAGGTAAAATGTGAAATATGGTGGGAAATTTGACATGGGAAGATGTAAAACCAAAATATTTGGAAGACTAATGGAAATATTTGTATATATTGAGGGGAGAAGGTTGGCTAATGTTTAGATTTAGTTATGATGAAAATAATCTGAATATGAGTACTCTGAATTGTACCTCTTGGAGTTTGGGATTTGATGTAGCCACCCTAGATGTGATTCATGAACAAGAATTGACTAATATTCATGTGGGATGGAATGAATCAATGGCTCTCAAATTATGGGAGTATGGTATAATGGTGCATTCTTCCATAATGATAAAATTGAGTTGCTTCCAAAAAATTAATGAGTGAATATATTTTGGGGGATATGGTCGGGTTTTTTATGTTTATTAATCAAATACCAGTAAACAAAATTGCACCAAGAATCACGGCAGATGAGCACCCATATAGAAGGGGAGAAGTAATTGAGTCCCCAACTATTGTGGACCAAACAATTTGGTTGCAAGGAATGCAAATAAACATAAGTGCATCCAGAGTGTATGCCATATACCTTACCTGTATTACGAGCATGGCAACAACAATGGGGGGACAAAGGGGACTATATTGTTGCTGGAACTGGAGTTTTAAACCCATTTAATATTGAAAGACAGTACAAGAGAAAATGTCAACCTTAGGTAAAATTTGTAGTGCAAAAATTTGGTGCATTTTTGGAGAAAGGAATAAGAAGTATGGAGCTCCAGTTGAAACAAACTCAAGCCTTGGAAACATCTCGACATGTAAATCTGTTTGGTGTGTCTGAAATTAACAATAAAACTGTACTAGCAATACGATGTGTACAGATGCAAACTTATGGGATATAATATATAGAAAGAATGGTCAATCTGTAAAGTAATGGGCAATGGCCTTTTGAAGGGTTCAAAGATCCTTGTATATGGAACCAACTAATTGCGAGATGGAAGAAATATATGGAGTTTAATTGGAATCAAGCCACTCTGAGAGTGGAAAGGCAGAATGATGTGACACTACCCAGGGAAGCAGAGAAAAGCAGCAATGGTCTGGGTGTTGCCAAAAATTATTAGTGAAGAATTATGGCAAATATAAATAAGTTGGACCCACTTCATTCAAGAAGAAAGAGGTTATAAATTAGTAGAATTAACAAAACATTGTGAGGAGTGGGAGCAAAATAAATGGGTGTGCCTACAGCTAACTTGGTCTGTAGAGGGATGTCATTTGGACCATTCAAATGGACAATGTACCATGGAATATTTAGCCTCTAATGGCAGAAGAGTGTCTGATTTGGCAATGGGTGTATTTGTGTGGCAACCATTAAAAAAACATATATTTTGGGGAAGTATGTCAGAAAAAGACCCAACTGAGTCATGTAACTGTAATGTAACAGAGGTCATTATTGATGGAATTATTTATTGAGGTCTTCTATTTTTTAAAAAGGAAATTGTTTTGGAATCAAAAGATGTGGACTGGGCCTTTGATTTGGGGATACATTGGGAACAACGGAAAAAATGATTGATGAAAGTGAAAAAAATAAGGCAATATGCAAAAGACATACCTAAGTCTGCTCAACTGGGCAAAGTAAACATTCTGGTCCACAATGCTCAAATATTAAAATTGGGGAAAGAAGGAGAAGAACTGGCAATTTCTCATTGGTATGATGGTTTTTAAAGGATGGTCTCCTAGTGTCACAACTCTTCTAAATGTAACGCTACATTCTATTGTGATATTATTTGCACTAATGATTTTGTTAACCTTTATTATGCTATGTCTATATTGTCAAATAAGAAAACAATAAAAATTTCTGAAGCAAGTGATATATAAAGTTGAATTGCTTCCAAAATTATAAAGTGATACAATAATTAATGGTATTAATCAGGTATCAAAGGGGGGAAATGTTGGGATATGTATATATATTGTGACAGGGCAAGGCCAGATGGCTATAGAAAAATAGTGGGAGATAGATATATTACCTCCAGGCTAAACAAATCCCTGGTACCAGGATAAGTGAAATGGCAGCTGTTCCAGGTCAATTAAGACATCTGGGGCTAATTAAGAACGTTCCAGAAGGCAGGGAGAATGCTAGGTTGATTGGGACACCTGAAGCCAATCAGGGGCTGGCTGAAACTAGTTAAAAGCCTCCCAGTTAGTCAGGTGGGTGTGCATGTCAGGAGCTGTGGGAGGAAGTTGTGCTGTTGGAGAGACTGAGTAGTACACACCATATCAGGCACAAGGAAGGAGGCCCTGAGGTAAGGGTGAAGTGGAGCTTGAGGAAGTGAGGGCTGCTGTGAGGGAAGTAGCCCAGGGAATTGTACATGTCCTGTTTCTAAAAGGTCAGCTACCATAGCTGATACTATTAGATCTTTGGGATGGAGCCCAGAGTAGAGGGTGGGCCTGGGCTCTCCCCCCCCACATGCCCTCCCCCGCTTTGTCCCCTGATTAATCACTGAGACTGGGAGACAACAGAGGCTGTGCAAGGAATGATAACTTCTCCTCACCTCCCTCACTGGCTTATGATGAAAATGGCTCAGTAGACTGTGACCCTTGTCTCTAGAGAGAGAAGCGTTATGTGGAGTGTCACAGTGAGCCTCTGAGGCTAGTGAGATCCGCCAGGAAACGCGGGACCCACGGAGGCAAGGACAGAGCTTTGTCACAATATATATATAACTTATTACATGAATATAAAACCATATATCCATGTAATAAGTTATAGGCCATCAAGGCCTAGTGTGGATGGAGTCTGTTTGACATAAGTACATACACTGCAAGTTGGCAAGTGAAGCAACAACTTAAGTTTCAAGTGGTCAAGGACTATTTCTACAAAACAACTTTTTTATGTCCCTGGGAAATATATGAAGAATCAGCAAATAAGGAAACAACACCAGCTGGACCTCTATAAAAAATGTATAAGAATTGGAACACCTTGGATCATGGCTGTCTGCCTGGAACTGAATTGTGGGTGAAATGCCCAGACAACAGAGACAAAAGGCTAATGCCATCACAAAGTGGATTATAAATGGAGGCTTCACACATTTGCGATTTGGAGTCAGAAATCGATCCAGAGCCCTGATTTTGAAGAGGGGTAGAGCGCAAGCTTCCCACACCTTCTGATGGGAAGCAGAACTCAACTGGCCATTGAGTCTTTGTTCTAATCTCTGGTGCAGTATGAAAGAGGTGTGAATGTGGAATGAAAGAGGTTTATGTTGTTAGCAATAAAGGGTACTTAGAGTATTATATACCAAAACTGTGTCCAGTATCTGCCTTCTCCCCCATCCCGTAGGGAGGCCACTGTTGCAGATCTAACAATGATAGTTACAGAAATGAAGCCAAGAAGTGCATATCAAAATTAGATAGTAGCAAAAATACATAGCTCTGTGACCAACTGGAAGTGTCTGGAGAATGACAATTCCATTTTGTGACTGATTTTAAGGTTTTGAAATTTGTTTTTGTTCTGCATTGGAATGAAAACAAAACCTTCTGCCTATTTTTGAAAAATTGAATTGTAGAGGAGTGTCAGTTCAGATTGAAAAGGTCAGGATTTTGACTTGAATCTCTCTGAAAGTGATTGGCCAGTCCCCCTGGGACCTCAGAAATCTTCCAATTGATAACTTAATTGAAATAACTATGTCACTGCTAAATGTTTTGGATTTGATGAAACAGCATATTTCAACAAAGATAATCTTATAATCAAAAATGTTCCAACCAGCTCAGTTACCTAGTTTTGTCCAAAATACTCATCCTCCTATCGAATACTAAGTGATTGTTACCGAAAATGTTATGGAATTGGTTCCAACTTTCAATCTGTAGAATAGAATCTTTGTCATTTTGGTGTATGTTAATTAATAGAGAACTATAGTGGAAAAATTACTACAAGATATATCTATTTACATAGCTTCAAAGGACCAGGTAAACTCAGATTAAGAAAAGGCAGAGTATTTTTGTAGGTTGTATATATGTTTGGAAGAGTTTCATAATTCTTGTTGTTGTTTTTTAAGAGTACATTTTGCTTTGTTCAGTAGGCTAAAGCTATGCTCTTCACAGTATATAACTGTTCAATGGTCAGATTTCACATGAGTCCAAATTGAAAGAAACCATAATAGAAACAAAGGGATAAATGTTTTTGAACAAATATACCAAGATCCTTTCAAGTATTCGGAAAATAAAAGTAATTTTGAAATGTATTTTTCTTCTTATCTGATACAAGTTGTCAGGTCTTCCTGACATTAAAAATACAAACTTAAATATTTCAAAGCAAAATCACTACCAAAAAAGGTTATATCTACTTACTCTTTAGGGTCTAACAAAAATAAAGTCCAACAAAAATAAAAAAAAGAACTTTTCTTCTAAATTACAATAAACTTCTCTAGTCAAAAAGCATTAATGATGTGTATGACTCTTCCATTTCTTGAGCCAATCTTCCCTCTTTATTTTTCCCTCACCTCAAGGTCTCATGTATTTATTAGCCATTTCATTTACATATTTTGGCAATTTGATATTTACTGTAGTCAAAGCAGAGGAACAGCACACAATTATTATAATTTCCACAGCATAAAACAGTTAGTCATTAACTTTTCATATCCTTTGTGCTTTCTAGCAATGTTTATAAGATGAGACATAAACAGGTTCAGCATATTTGTCAATAGATTTTTGAGCCTGTGTTTGGCTATGTGTTTCTTAAATGCTTGTTATCAGTATTTTGGTTGTGGTTCAGATGCAGAGAGTTCCCCCGCCATATGCTTCACAGGTCAGAAATAAAAAAAAAACCCAAAACTTGAGTGTCTTTCTTGATTTTTGTAGAACTGTCATAACAGACCCTTTTCTGGTCATTCAGGGCATTCAAGGAATCCCACTCATTAATTCATGGCAACACAAAAGCTGTTCAAAATAGCAGCCCCTGTCCTCTTTAGTTTCATAGCTTTGCTCCCCCTTCTAAATGATGATTTAAATGGGAATTGATGATTTAAATGGGAATTGGTCCTGCTTCGAGCAGGGGGTTGGACTAGATGACCTTCTGGGGTCCCTTCCAACCCTTATATTCTATGATTCTATGATTCTATGATTCTCCACTGGCTCAGAGACAAAAGCTGCCACACCTGGAGAAGTGATCTGCTCCATCTTAGTGTGCGTCCCCTGTAATTAAGGGACAGCACTGGGAGAGATTGTGCATCTCCATGGGGATCAAAGGTTAGCAGTATTTTGTGGAAGTCATTAGAGAAGTAATGGCTGATATGATTACCATGAATCAGATAAATTTGAAAATACTAACTATATGTTAGCAAGGGAAGAGCCTTCCACACTTCAGCTTGATTTTCAAAGGTCCTAAGCACATAGCATCTTTTTTTCACCTCAGCACCAATCTTGTGGAGGGTCTGGGTTTACAGTTCTCTTCAGGGATGCATGGCAGTGAAAATAAACATACACTGATTTTATAAGGCTTCCAAAAACCCATCATCCTTTGGCTACATCTGCACTTGGAGCTAGGGGTACAATTCCTAGCTCAAATAGGTACCCTCACACAAGCTCTGAGAGATAGCATGCCACAAATAGTGTAGCCACAGCAGTACGGGTAGCAATCAGCAGCGGCACAGGATGGCCGCCCCAAGTACAAACCCACCCAGACCCCATGGGAAAGTACTAGCCCTCATCCAGCCACTTTCCTTCTTCCTTAGCTGAGCATGGAGTGAAAAAGGACCTCTTTGATACAAAAGCATCCTCCTCTCTCCAGCTCAAGCTTCAAGTTTATCTGTGAGTCCCCTAAGTTTCCCCTGAGCCTTTCATGCCCTGTGGTACTTAAGACCCAGCATTAACATTTTACTTTAGTTCTCCTGTTTGAAGATTTTCCAAATGTCCTCCCCTGCAGACTAAGATGGTTGGACTTTTTTTCCTAAGCTTCAGACATCCTAGTCTCCCACTTGAATGGGATCCACCAAGCTTTAAGAACCATCCTTTGTTCCTAGTTAGGGGGATACACGACACAGCCTTGACAGCACATGATTGACTCCAAGTATGCCAAGACATCCAATGATACAGCAATTTCATAACAGACAGAATTCATAAGTTTCACATAGACTCTCAATACAGCTGTAATGGCTGTATTCCTTGGTAGGTACATGGAGCTTACACAAACCATCAGCAACAGAGGCAATAGTTTCATAGCAGTACTGAAAATTGATAACAGAGGACTCTTCAGTCTAGTGGATAAAAGATATAACAAGATCAAATAGCTGGAAGTTGAAGATAGACAAAGTAAGAACAGAAAAAGGTGCCATTTTTTTAACAAATAGTTCAGTTAATCACTGAAACAACTCACCAAGGATTGTGGTGGCTTCTCCATTGCTGAACATTTTAAAATCAAAATTGTATTTTTTTTTTTTTTGCTAAAAGATGTTTTAGTTCAAGCACAGCTTTTGGACTAGAAGCTGGAATTCATACAGGGAAATCTTGTTTTCTGTGTCATGCAGGAGGTCAGTCTAGATGATCACAATGTTCCCTTCTGGTCTTAGAAAAAAAACAAAATATATATATTACTCTCCTATACCAATTGTTTCTGTACAGGCTAGAGTTGACTGTTTTGTGAATAAAATACTAGCAAGCAGACCAAAGATTCTGTAAGTTTCGAGTAAAAGTGTCCTATACCATACTTTGATTAAAATTCCCAAGTCCCTCAACAAATGTTTGTTCACAGTGACTGATCAGTAATGCTGGTAACTGGTTGGAAAACTGGTATTTCCCCCCCATTCAAGAGAAAGTTCAAATAAAAATTGTTTAAAATATTTTGTTGTTGCTTTTCCCATGGGAAATTTTGTACCAATTTGAAAATAAAAACTTTTCTTTTCAGTTGACAAACAAAACTATCATTTTAAGTTGAAATGATAATATAATTAAGAATTTTGTGAAAATGTTGAATAAGTGACATTTTAAATGTAAGCTAATATAGTTATGATTGTGTTTGTAATGACATGATGGCAGAAACAGAACAAAAGAAAAAATTCTTGGGGTAGAAAGGGGAGCGAACCAGTGCTAAAGGAAATGTAGCTAGATGTTGATTCAAGATTATTTTCCACCTTTGATGGTTAGCAGAGTTTGGAACAACATGGGGCATTTTATAGCCTAGGGAGCTTAGCTAACAATGGCATCTTAATAGCACACTTCCTGTAGCTACAGAAAATAGAACTTTTAAAAACAATGCAAGGGTTATTTTTACAATAGCTAATAAAGAAAAATTGTGAGCAAAGCTGATTTTCAGTGCTTGGGCACAACAGGGTGCCTCAATAACTACTTAATTCACCATACTGCTACTAGGTGGATGCTAATTTCCATGCTCTTAATGTAGCCTGTCAAATCCTAAATGCTTTTACAACATACCTTTTGATTAGTAAATATACATAAATATACATAATTTACATTACTGTTGTCTTTGAACTGTCAAATTATTTATCACTAGTCACATTAATAAAACCTGCATTTGTATAACCATAATGGTGAAACTAGGGAAGAGGGGGAAATCACATTTAAAAGCCATTGTACATTTCTGTTTGCCTACATACATTGTAATTCAATGTATATGCAAACGTCAAGAAATATTTAAAAAAATCAATTGCAGGGGTCAAACAATGTGGTAAGGCTTTGACTCTCCTGAAAGACAAAACTGAAAAGATGACAGTGCTTAGATTGTATCCTGAATTTCCTTTCTGTTGTGGTTTTGGTCAAATTGTTCTCATTGTGTAGACTCTATGGTATTTAAGGTATCCAGGGCATTCATGTAAATTGCTAGCATCCTTTGAAGATTGGTAAAGGACCACTTTGATATAGAATCATAGAATATCAGGATTGGAAGGGACCTCAGGAGGTCATCTAGTCCAACCCCCTGCTCAAAGCAGGACCAAGCCCCAGTTTTTGCCCCAAATCCCTAAATGGCCCCCTCGAGGATTGAACTCACAACTCTGGGTTTAGCAGGCCAATGCTCAAACCACTGAGCTCCAGCTGAAGCTTCAAGTGTATCTGTTTCAGAGGAACAGCCGTGTTAGTCTGTATTCGCAAAAAGAAAAGGAGTACTTCTCTAAGGTGCCACAAGTACTCCTTTTCTTTAAGTGTATCTGTGAGTCCCTTAAGTTTCCCCTGAGCCTTTCATGTCCTGTGGTATGAACCAGTTTAAGGCTTGGAGTGAAAAGCAAAGGTGTGAAACCGTTGGCAGATAGGAATTTTGTCTTCTAAGGGCAAAACAAAAAGAGAAGCACAGCAGAGCTGTGGAGTAGACTTTAAACAAGTATGGCAGGGTAACATTAAAGAGGATTTTGGTAGTTATCTAACACACTGGACAAGCTCCGGAGGAAATGGGAGCACTGAAGAGGTACTACTAAAGCAGTGGTTCCCAAACTTGTTCCACCGCTGGTGCAGGGAAAGCCCCTGGCGGGTTGGGCTGGTTTGTTTACCTGCCGCGTCCACAGGTTCAGCCGATCGCGGCTCCCAGTGGCTGCGGTTCGCTGTTCCAGGACAATGGGAGCTGCTGGAAGCGGCGGCCAGTATGTCCCTCAGCCCGTGCCGCTTCCAGAAGCTCCCATTGGCCTGGAGCAGTGAACCACAGTCAATGGGAGCCACGAATGGCCGAACCTGAAGATGCGGAAGGTAAACACAGCAGCCCGGCCCACCAGGAAATTTTCCTGCACAAGCGGCAGAACAAATTTGGGAACCACTGTACTAAAGCAATGATGGCTTCATTAAGGAGAACTGATACGCAAGTCCCAGGAAGCAAGACAATTCTGATCAAAGGAACAGGAATGGGAACATTTTCTGGAAAAGTTTTACTGTTGGTTGAAAAGCCATTTTTTTCTAAAAAAAATTATATATATGTTTTGATGAAAAAATGTCAGCCAACTCTGATTCTGTTCTTTTGTTTTCTCCAACACAGTACATGTCTATTACACTGAACAAGAATCATGTTTCTTGATTATTATCTTTTTAAAAAGTCTGGCACATACTGGTACTATCATAAAATATTAATAATGAGCATTCTCCTGTCTGCCCAAGAACTACAGATTCATAGATTCCAAGGCCAGATCTGACCATTGATCAGCTAATCTGACCTCCTGTATAAAACATGCCATGACTTCCCTGGATTAATTCCTGTTGAAACTAGAGTATATCTTTTCTAAAAGCACAGAATCTTGATCTAAATATTGCCAGTGACTGAGAATCTACCGCAACCCTTGGTATGTTATTCCAATGATTAATTACCCTCACTGTTAAAAATTTACACTTTATTTCCAGGCTGAGATGTACTGATAATGGCTAGAATTGCCACCATTTCTTCTGAACCCCTCCTACATTGTGGTTTCTGAGAGAAGGAAAGTTTGAGCAGCTCCTAGATTCAGCAATTAATAGTTGCAAAGCTACTAATGTCTATTTTTCTTATACTTTTTTTTTCAAAAGAGATACATATTTAAATTTTTTTCCCAGAGGAAATTTGTTCCTGTCTTCATATCACACATATCACATAACATGCAATTGTATTTTGTAAGGTATCCATTCAAATTTTAGCCCTGATCCTGCAATACCCTGGAAATGAGCTATCCTTCGTGTCAGTGACAACCTGAACAGACGCAGGGCTCTGCCTTCACAGAACTAATTGCAGGGTCAGGGTTTATCTTAAATCATATTGAGTGATATAACACAAGGCAGCAGATGATATATTGTTTACATTATACAAAACAGGGGACACATACACTCATACCACAAGGTAGGTACATTTTCTTAGAAGACAAAATGCCAATTCTATGAAATAGAAATTACATAGCTAATGTGGCTACGTTTTAAGCAACATAAATTTGCCATCTGATCTTAGCTTGATGAAGGGACAATTTGGTTTATGTCCTTCTAAGATTAGGAATGTGCATTCATATTCTCTTTGAAATTGTTCCAACAATATATTTTAATAAGGTTCAGTTGACTACTTTAACTATAATAGGACTTCCAACAGAAAAATATCAAACTTTCTTCCACCTATCTTGACCTTCCCATTAGCATATAAGAAATGTGTGTGTGGAGAAAGGAGGAAGGAGGTGAATTTTTTATTAGACATACTCGCATATGCAGTTTTTAATCTAATACTGAACAAAGGTGTCAAGATGTTGCCTTATTTTGTATTATTATTATTATTATTATTATTATTTCAGAGGCATTAGTTATGTATTATTAAAATAAAGTATACCATAGGAGGATGAAGAATTATTTGCTGCTTATGCATGTATGTTCTCTAGTGGCTTACCATGAAATGTAATCAATTTTGTATCTTTTTTGGTAAAATGAGTTAGCTACAAGTAATTTATATTCAGAAAAAATAAGACAGGATGTTTTATTAAGCTAAACATTAACCATATAATGGACTATTAACTATGGCAATTTCTAAGGATCAAATCCAGTTGTCCTTCTTCAGCCAAGAATACTATTAAATTCTAATTAACATCAATTCCACTGTTTAGTTGATTTCCAAACCTGATTTTTATTCATTTAAAATATTTACACCAGATTTTGATATTTATATTACAGTAACACCTAGAGTCCTCTTCTGAGATTGTACAGTTGCTACCATAATGGGGATGCAGATGCAGAAAAAGACAGTGCCTGCCCCAAATAGATCAGAAAATGAAAGTAGTGGGAGAAAGGAAATTATACCATTACACAAGCACTTCCCTCTGCATACATAAAAATCCACATTTGTATATACAAATTTGTACTAAAAGTGGCATTATTCGAGTGACATTTGGAATCCATGACAATCAAAAAGCAAATATGATAAAATTGTTTCACACTCAAATTTGTATTTCAGCATTCACAAACATTCTGATTATTTGGATTGGATACAGTAATTGTAACTAAATAACTAGCTAGTAAAATATTATGCAGATTTTTAAAACACAGACATTAAAAAGCAAACAAACAGCATGAACAGGTTTATCTTGTAATTACCAGAGATAGAAAATAAATTTGTTTTGAGGTGCCCAAATGCTGCCTTTTCTATTGTTCACTCCTTATTGTATAACAACTTAATTTCACAAGCTGTCCTGTTAATTCTGTTTCTGTAGTGTGGTATGTAATTTAGAGTCAGTACCTACTATACAAGCTTCTGATTTATTTTTTAATAACTTTTTGGCAATGCGAGCGCATACAGTAACAAACATTCATGAGGCCAAATGCAGTTGACATTAGTATTTCAGCCCACTGGAGTTCTACAGTCTCATTCTTCAGCTATTGAATATAAGAACAATTTTATTTGGGAACACCATTATTTTCCATCTGCGAGGTGCTGAATTAGGGAATTTGCTCCCCACTCCACGAGCATGATCTTGAGTCAGGAGAGTAGGCCCAGCACAGTTTTCATATAATTGAAAATCAGAGAAGATGAAAAATACCATTCAGTCATCTAAATCTCCATCTCTTCTCTTAAAGCTGTTCCAACTTGTATAAATAACTAAATATTAATTAAAATAATGAGGACTCCTTGTGGCACCTTAGAGACTAAGATATTTATTTGGGCATAAGTTTTCGTGGGTTAGAATCCACTTCATCAGATGCATGGAGTGAAAATATAGGAGCAGGTATAAATACATGAAAGGATGGGGGTTGCTTTACCAAATGTGAGGTTAGTCTAATGAAATAAATCAACAGAGGTGTTTCCTCCATCTCCCCTCCCCTTCCAGGTGAGAGCCCTAACCATCAGGCTATAATATGTCTCACTCTCTGGTCCTATGAATATTGAATTATTTATACAAAATGTAACAGCTTCAACAGCAGAGAGTGAAAGCCACCTACTCGGAATAGCCAATAGCCTAGTAATGGGGGACTCACCTGGGATATGGGAGACCAAGATTAAAGTCCCTGATTTGAACCCAGGTGTCCCACATTCCAGGTGAGTACTCAATAGCCCTGTGGCTAGGGCATAATGAGAGCACCACCACCTCTTCTTCAATTTTCTGAAGGACACCTAAGTCCCCCCATAAATCTAGACCTTCATTTCTAAGTTTCTTTTTTTTTCCAGGTCCCCAAAATTTAAATGAAATGCTGTGTTTGACCTTTTTTGGTTTTTGGATATTGGCTCACCAGAAATTCTGGTGGACTCAAAACATATTGTTTTTAATTTTCAAAACTGCCAGCAAACAAAAAAAAAAAAAAAAGTTATTGGCACAGCTCTTGTCTCATTTAACAATCTGATAGCTAGTAATAATGAGCCCGAGGCTTTTTAAAATGTTCTTTATTAAGAAAAATAATCTTTGAAACAACAGCGGATGGTCGCTGAGGTAAGGGCCCCTAGAAGTATCTGTACTTTTTCAGTTCCTCTCTCTGTCCTGTGAGACTTATTACAAGCTGAATGGGCGCATCTAGTTAAACTTAGGTCCAAATAAGAGTCATATTACCTACCAATGGTGATGACAAATTATCTAGATTCATTGATTAAGGCAAAAAGGGGTCATTACAATCATCTAGACCAGTGGTTCCCAAACTTGGTTTGCTGCTTGTTAAGGGTAAGCCCCTGGCAGGCCGTGAGACACTTTGTTTATCTGAGGGTCCACAGGTACGACTGCTCCCAGTTCCCAGTGTCCATGGGTTTGCCGTTCCCGGCCAACGGGAGCTGCGGGAAGCGGCACGGGCCAGACCACCGCTTCCTGCAGCTCCCATTGGCTGGGAACGGCGAACCATGGCCACTGGGAGCTATGAGTGGCCATACCTGCAGAAGCTCAGGTAAACAAAGTGTCTCGCGGCCCACCGGGGGCTTATCCTGAACAAGTCACAAACCAAGTTTGGGAACCACTGGTCTAGACTAATCTCCTGCATAAAAAAATGTAGCATAGAATTTCATCCAGTAATTCCTGCATCAAGGCCATAACTTCTGATTGAGGTATAGCATATGTTTTAGAAAGATTTACGTTTAAGTGCATGGAGTTGAAACATGTGGGCCTTATAAGGCATGTTTCTCACATGATGCTGCATCATTTGTTAGAATATGTTGTTTGTGACTCTGCTGCTCTTTTGCATACAAGTATTACCAAGATCAAAATATCTATTTCTTTGTTCTTATTCCCTTAATCTCTGTGTGAGGTATTTCAGCTCTGGGATGAAATAGCATATTTGTCTTCTAGGCATAATGTTGAGATCCATGACTGAAAAGGTCACATCCTTTTCTTTGATAATCCATGATGACAAAAACAAAGCTGCTCTTCTTTTTGTTATTTTAGGATATGGGCACATTTCAGCAGGGATGAGATTCCAGAATTTAGAGGTTTGGGTTTAAGTTAGGCCAAGACCACTGGCAAGTCCGGTATCATGAACACAAGTTATATTAATAATATATTAATAAATCCACATCAATCTGTATCCTCTTTACAAGAAGGTGGCCAATAATTTTACTAATGTGACTTATATGGTAGGTCAGGACCATTAGTCTTTCTGTGCCATGAAAAGGAAAGGTACAGTGGGTTGGTGTGCTGGTGCCGAGGACAGGACAGACCAAAAACTACACAGGGTCAGATTTCCAAAACCGCAAGACAACCGATGTCTCAACACCTGTACTGGGGCAGATGTGTAGATGAGGGAGGGCAATCACCCATCATCTGGGAAAGCAGATGTTTTGGAAGAATAGAAATTAAAGAACTGAACAAAGTGGACAGTATACTGCCTCTTCCAGATCCTTTCTTTACTATCATGGTTGCTGTCATTCCATATGGGTCTCAGCAGATACCAGTCTAAGTATTGATTCAGGAGGAATGGGGAGTAGGAAAGTGAACTCCCAAGGACTGCAGCAAGACAGGAATTACAGGGAAGATGGCCATCAAACTATCCACATATGCTGTCCTTTGAGCTCTGAAACCCTATCCTTCATATATCTGCAACAACCTGCCAGATGGCATGAAGAAGAGTCTCAGTGGCTTGAGACAAGTAAAATCCATGCCTGCCTCCAGCCTGTAACCCAACTGTGCCACCAGCACCCTCATTATCAGTCCTGGTTCTCCTGCAAGGCATCTTAAATATGTCTGGCCAACAGCAGGCAGTAGGAATGGCTTCCAGCTATCTTGATGGATGGGAAGAGAGAGGAACCAAACAGTAGAGATTCAGACTTAAAACCCAGAAGTTCTGTAAAGGCCCTTGCCTTATACATCCAAAGTAGCCAATCTCTGGGCCAGCAAATCATTGTTGGTCCCACCTACCACCACAGTGTGATCCCAAGTGCAGCAAGAACCCACCCACATTCAGGAACATTTTTGAAAGCATGTTAAAATGATCTGGTTCTGAAATAAATCAGTACTGTTTAGCTCATAACAAAATGAATTCTCCTGTGCCCAACTTTTTGTTTACTAAACTAGAATCTGCTAAAACACAGGATCATTATAGGTTAGTGGGTTAATGTCACATTTTATAACAAATTAAATAAAAGTTAAATTAAACATTGGCATATCTACTCCAGATTTATCCATAGTAATGACTTCTGAAGACAAGAATGAGCATCCAATAATTAAGCAATTAAGATGCAACAGTGCATGAATTATCCTTAGATAACACCACATCTTTAGGGCATTATGAGAGATGAAGCAAAGCAGAGTTTTTTCCACTATCCCAAATCTGATATTATCAGACTCCTTGGGGAGTCTCACTATAATTATAAAATAAAATCATTGTAATTAATGTAAACAGTGAATTTCATTTTTAACCTCTTTATTTGTGTATCATAGTGATAATTACAGATAAGTACACACCTAAGTGTACACACACACATACACACACTTCCTACAAATATAATATAGTTTATGAACTCTCTAGTGGCCCTCATTGTCTTCTAGATTTCCGAAGACACAAGAATCCTGCCAGAGCAGTAGCGTGCATGTAGATAGGCCTTGTATGTTATATGTTTTAAATAGTTATTTGGACCCCACAAGGTCCAGGCAGTTTCTTCTGGTTTCTAGTGGTGCAGGAGTGCAATTATAGTCAAAGTGGCATCATGACATCTTTACAAAGATGGACAATTCTAGATCCTGTAAAATCCCCATGCTTAGTTAAATTTCCTTGAAATTTGGTATGTATCAGAAGGCTGCAGGATAGGGTTAATGACCCAAATTTGAAGTAATTTGAGCCTGGAGTTCCAGAGATATAATTCCACACACCACACACCAAAATAGTCATAAGACATTTCTTGGCTTCTGTTGCTGTTGTTGTTTTCCCAGAGCTAGAAATGAAACTATTGATGTGATGTGGGTAAAAATTGTCTTTCACCCAAGTTTTATCCATGGCAGAGCAGAGCCCCATTGAAGTCTTTGTGACACCCAAAGAATGGTATTTAAGAAAGTGTACTTTTTACAATATGCATGTGTCGATACAGAAAAACAGATAAAGGGTTCCCATTCCCACCATTTTACGTGCTTAAGACTTAAGTGCTCTAAAATCCAAATAGTTGATCAGATTGCTTTGATATTTGCTGTGCCTCAGGGGGCACAGTGTAGCATTAGTAATCCAAATTTGGGTTCATTTTGACTGTGGGGTTCCAGAGCTACAGCCCCCACACCCCAAAACCCCCAGTTTCCTTCTGCTGCCTTGTACTGGTAAATGCCATTCACCTGCAACAACAGGTAGGGGAAATTGATGGGGCTAGCAGTGAAAGGGGTACAGTCTGAGTACCAAGGGAGGGAGGCACTTGCAAAGGGACATTAGGTAGCTCCTCCAGTTAAAGTTTCTGGCACCCATTGATCAACTAGGGCAGAGGGGTGCTGATTGGCTAGCATTCCCCAGCTCCCAGGATTTAGCCCAGTGCAAGACTCATGTGGAGACTCTTTCACCTCTGTTCCAGCAGTATATGCTACCCACCCAACTAAGAATGGGAACCCAGCCTAACAGACACTGTGGGACTAGTCAATCACATCTTTAGAGGATCAGGAAGGAATTTTTTTCTCCCCTGGGTCATACTGGCAGAGGACCAGTAGTTTTTGCCTTCCTAGCAGGTCATGCAAGCCAGAAAGGGTTATGTAGGGATGTGCGTGGTACCTAAGTGAGGTACTGGGGTGCTGCTGCTTACTCCTAGCAACTCACAGCCTGTTTCCAGTGTGATTAAGAGAACAAAATGAATGGTTCCCAGAGGTAAAAGACCTGGGATTTGACTTTTCAGGCCCAGGCCAGACCTCGTGTCCCTGGCTGGACGAGTTGCTCACCCTGCTGTAACCTTTGTCCTCCTCATGGGGGGCTAGGTCTCAGAGAGCACTGATTATAGGGGCGGGGGTGAGATAGGCTGAGGAAAGCCTATCCCAGGCTGTATGGTAAGAAGCCCTATAATCTCCACACTGGAACCAATTAAATGCCTGGCATGGGAGAATATGGGCGAGGGGCACATAATGACCCTCCTTGGTGCTAAAGATTTCATAAAAGTTGTGGCCCACCACTTAATTCCATGCATGTGTCTGTCCTCATTTTGCTGCTGTGTCAACATCAAACTGAGAGGAATTGATGACAGGATGAATCACAAACCTCTTGATGGCTGTGAACTCACCCTTCAATTAACATATCTAAGGATTAGATAAACACAAGCCCCCACTTCAGAGAAAAAGGGGTTTGAACTGGATGGCTAGAGGTTGCTACACTGTGAATCACAAGTGGCAGTTTTATTTTGTGGAAATTTAATCAAATTATTTTTGAGAGGGGAGAATTAGACATGTGCAAGCTGCCTAAGAGAAGAGGGGTACTAGGGGATGCATACAGGAGAAGGGCTTGGGGCTGCATGAGGAGAGGCTGGATGGGAGGCTAGAGAGGTTGGAGATTCAGGTGAAGGGGGCATGGCACCTGGTTTGGCAATTGGTTTCTTTGGAAGTAACTTTTTATCAAAATGTGATATCATATTAGACTTTTTGTATTTTAATTTTTAAAGTCAGTTAAAAATCATTTCAACTTTCTGAAAATGGAATATTTTGATTGTCTGACAACAAAATGTTTTTGAAAGTTTTGTTTAAAGGAAAACTTACTTTTTTCACTGTTTTGATTCAGAATAAAACAAATTTCAATTCACTCTGATTAGAATAGCTTATATTCAAAATACCCATATCTTTTCACTGATTGAGTTTATTAGCTCGATGCTTCAGAATTAGACAATCACATGTTCTTGCTTATTGCCTCAAAGGAAAGCTTTCTTCTTAATGGAAGTTGTTCATCTGTCTTTGTCAAATTTCATTTTATTGTCTATAGCCCAGTTCTCCAATTTATCAAGTTCCCTCTGAATTTTAGCTTTATCCTCCAAAGTGTTGGCAACCCCCCTAGCTTGGTGTCATCTACAAATTTGATCAATATGATTTTTATTCCTACATTCAGGTCATTAATAAAGATGTTAAACAAGATCCAGAACCCCTCCCTATGGGACTCTACTTGAGACCTCCCTCCAATCTGTCATCATTCCATTACTAGTTACTCTTTGTCTGTGGTTGGTTAACCAATTATGATCCACTTAATGGTAGTTCTGCCCAGTTAGCATTCCTCCAGCTTACCTATCAGAAAATCATGTGGGACTGTATCAAAAGCCTTGCGGAAGTCCAGGTATATTATGTCCATTGCGTTCCTCCTATCCACCAAACTGCTTACCCTATCAAAGAAGGAAATCAAGCTGGTTTGGCATGATTTGTTCTTAGTAAATTCATGCTGGCTGCTAGTGATTATCCCTTCATCCACGAGGTATTTGCACATTGAATATTTTATACATTGCTCTAGTAGCTCCTCATGTATTGAATTCAGGCTCATTGGTCTATAGTTCCCAGCTCCTTTTCCCCCTTTTTAAAGATGGGGACTACATTAGCCCTTCTCCAGTCTTCTGGGACATCTGCTGTCATCAAGTTTGCAAATATTATTGCCAGTGGCTCCAAGAGTTCTTTAACTAATTCCTTCAGTACCGTAAGATAAATAGCATCCGACACCGCTGACTTGAATTCATTCAAATTGGTCAGAAGATCTCTCACATGTTCCTTATTTCTCCCCATCTGCATCCCTTCCCCTTCATTGTCTATGATAGCTTTGCTAGTCTTCTGGTCACATGTTATTTTCTGTGAGAAGACTGATGCAAAGTAGGCATTGAGCAGCTCTGTCTTCCTATCATCTTCCATTGCCAACTCACCTTCTCCCTTGAGAAGTAGACACACACCATCCCTGATCTTTCTTTTTTCTCTGACATATTTGAAGAACCCCTTATTATTGACTCTAACATTCCTTGCCAGCTATAACTCATTCTTTCCCTTGTCTTTCTTGATATTGTCCCCACATACTCATGCTATTCCCATGTATACTTCCTTATCATAGAATCATAGAAAATCAGGGTTGGAAGGGACCTCAGGAGGTCATCTAGTCCAACCCCCTGCTCAAAGCAGCACCAATCCCCAACTAAATCATTCTAGCCAGGGCTTTGTCAAGCCTGACCTTAAAAACCTCAAAGGAAGGAGATTCCACCACCTCCCTAGGTAACCCATTCCAGTGCTTCACCACCCTCCTATGAAAAAGTTTTTCCTAATATCTAACCTTAACCTCACCCACCGCAACTTGAGACCATTACTCCTTGTTCTGTCATCTGCTACCACTGAGAACAGTCTAGAGCCATCCTCTTTGGAACCCCCTTTCAGGTAGTTGAAAGCAGCTATCAAATCCCCCCTCATTCTTCTCTTCCGCAGACTAAACAATCCCTGTTCCCTCAGCCTCTCCTCATAACTCATGTGTTCCAGTCCCCTAATAATTTTTGTTGCCCTCTGCTGGATGCTTTCCAATTTTTTCACACCCTTCTTGTAGTGTGGGGCTCAAAACTGGACACAGTACTCCAGATGAGGCCTCACCAATGTCGAATAGAGGGGAACAATCACGTCCCTCGATCTGCTGGCAATGCCCCTACTTATACAGCCCAAAATGCCATTGGCCTACTTTGCAACAAGGGCACACTGTTGACTCATATCCAACTTATCATCCACTGCAACCCCTAGGTCCTTTTCTGCAGAACTGCTGCCTAGCCATTCGGACCCTAGTCTGTAGTAGTGCATGGGATTCTTCCATCCTAAGTGCAGTACTTTGAACTTGTCCTTGCTGAACCTGATCAGATTTCTTTTGGCCTAATCTTCTAATTTGTGTGGATCTCTCCATATCCTATCCCTACCCTCCAGTATTTCTACCTCTCCTCCCAGTTTAGAGTCATCTGCAAACTTGCTGAGGGTGCAATCCACGCCATCCCCCAGATCATTAATGAAGATATTGAACAAAACTGGCCCCAGGACCGACCCTTGGGGCACTCCACTTGATACCGGCTGCCAACTAGACATGGAGCCATTGATCATTACCCGTTGAGCCTGATGATCTAGTCAGCTTTCTATCCACCTTATAGTCCATTCATCCAGCTCATACCTTAACTTGCTGGCAAGAATACTGTGGGAGACCTTGTCAAAAGCTTTGCTAAAGTCAAGAAATAACACATCCACTGCTTTCCCCTCATCCACAGAGCCAGTTATCTCATCTTAGAAGGCAATTAGATTAGTCAGGCATGACTTGCCCTTGGTGAATCCATGCTGACTGTTACTGATCACTTTCCTCTCCTCTAAGTGCTTCAGAATTGATTCCTTGAGGACCTGCTCCATGATTTTTCCAGGGACTGAGGTGAGGCTGACTGGCCTGTAGTTCTCTGGATCCTCCTCCTTCCCTTTTTTAAAGATGGGCACTACATTAGCCTTTTTCCATTCATCCGGGACCTCCCCCGATCGCCATGAGTTTTCAAAGATAATGGCCAATGGCTCTGCAATCACATCTGCCAACTTCTTTAGCATTCTCAGATGCAGCACATCTGGCCCCATGGACTTGTGCTCGTCCAGCTTTTCTAAATAGTCCCGAGCCACTTCTTTCTCCACAGAGGGCTGGTCACCTCCTCCCCATGCTGTGCTGCCCAGTGCAGTAGTCTGGGAGCTGACCTTGTTCGTGAAGACAGAGGCAAAAATAGCAATGAGTACATTAGCTTTTTCCACATCCTGTCACTAGGTTGCCTCCCTCATTCAGTAATGGGCCCATACTTTCCTTAACTTTCTTCTTGTTGCTAACATTCCTGAAGAAGCCCTTCTTGCTACTCTTAACATCTCTTGCTACCTGCAACTCTAAGGCCTGGTCTACTCTACGAGTTTATGTCGGATTTAGCAGCGTTAAATCTGAATTAACCCTGCACCTGTCCACACAACAAAGCCATTTTTTCAACACAAAGAGCTCTTAAAATCAATTTCTGTACTCCTCCCCAACAAGGGGATTAGTGCTGAAATCGACATCGCCATTTTGAATTCTGGTTCGTGTGGATGCAATTCGAAGATATTGGCCTCCGGGAGCTATCCCACAGTGCACCATTTTGACGGCTCTGGACAGTGCTCTGAACTCAGATGCACTGGCCAGGTATACAGGAAAAGCCCTGGGAACTTTTGAATCTCATTTCCTGTTTGGCCAGGCGAGCTCATCAGCACAGGCGACCATGCAGTCCCAGAATCGAAAAAGAGCTCCAGCATGGACCTAATGGGAGCTACTGGATCTGATCACTGTTTGGGGAGAGGAATCCATGCTATCAGAACTACGTTCCAAAGGACGGAATGTCAAAACATTTCAAAAAATCTCAGAGGCCATGAGGGACAGAGGCTACATCAGGGATGCAACACAGTGCAGCGTGAAACTTAAGGAGCTCAGACAAGCATACCAGAAAACCAAAGAATCAAACGGATGCTGCGGGAGAGCCCCAGACATGCTGTTTCTACGCTGAGCTGCATGCAATTCTAGGGGGGGCCGCCACCACTACCCCACCCCTGTCCGTGGACTCCGATGATGGGGTACTCTCCACCATGGCTGAGGATTTTGCAGATAGGGAAGATGATGATTCGGAGGAAGAGCTTGAGGAGAGCACACAGCATACCCTTCTCCCCGACAGTCAGAATCTTTTTATCACCCTGACTGAAATACCCTCCCAACCCAACGAAGCCAGAGAAGGGACCTCTGGTGAGTGTACCTTTTTAAATAAAATACATGTTATAAAAGCAAGCATTTTCTAATGATTAAGTAGCCCTGAGGACTTGGGATGCATTCGTGGCCAGTACTGCTACTGGAAAAGTCTGTTAACGTGTCTGGGGATGGAGCGGAAATCCTCCAGGGACATCTCCATGAAGCTCTCCTGGAGGTACTCTAAAAGCCTTTGCAGAAGATTTCTGGGGAAAGCAGCCTGATTCCGTCCTCCATGGTAGGACACTTTACCATGCCTGGCTAGTAGCAAGTAATCTGGTATCATTGCATGACAAAGCCTGGCAGCATATGGTCCCAGTATTTGCTGGCATTCAAGCAACATCTGTTCTTTATCTCTCTGTGTTATCCTCAGGAGAGTGATATCATTCATGGTAACCTGGTTGAAATAGGGGAATTTAATTAAGGGGACATTCAGAGGTGCCCATTCCTACTGGACTGTTTGCCTGTGGCTGAAAAGAAATCCTACCTGCAGTTAGCCATGTGTGTGGGCAGGGGGATGGGGGGGCATTGGCGCTGAACTGTTAGCATTTGGCTAGCAGGGATCTTCCCTGATACCAGCCAGACAGTGGGGGGGAGGGGGAAAGCGATCATCCCAGAGAATTGGATGGGGGGAGAGGGGTAGTTTGGTTTCTTCTGCTGCACGTTAACAAGAAAACTGCAGCACTAAATGACCAACTCAATGCCCTTTGCTTGGTATAGGAAAGGAGGGGGCTGCTGTTATGAAGATTGCAGAAGCCGAAAGACTATGGCTTACCATGGCCGCCTGCAAGCCGAATTCTGTTGCCCGGCCCTGCGTGTGTTAGAGATCACACACGCAGGGCCGGGCAACAGAATTCGGCTTGCAGGCACTCAATATAATATGCAAAATGCAGCAGGCACTCAATATAAGATGCAAAATGCGACCTTGTACCAAAATCACATGTGCTATGTAATGTGAATAGTGTTGTTCACCGTGAAAGAGCATAGCCATTGTTCTGTAAAATGTATTTTTTAAATACTTCACTCCTTTTTTTTTCCTCCAGCAGCTGCAAATGTTTCAAGCCTCCCTCCTCCGTCCCAAAGGCTAACTCAGATAAGGCGGCGAAAAAAACCGCATGAGCGATGAAATGTTCTCTGAGCTCATGCAGTCGTCCGGCACTGACAGAGCTGTGAGGAGGGATACAATAGCAGAATACAGGACAGTGACCAAAGAATGTGAGGAGAGATGGCAGCAGGAAGATGAGAGGAGGCATTAGGCAACGCTGGGGCTACTGCAGGATCCAACGGATGTTTTGGCGTCTGGTGGAGGTTCGTGAACGGCAGGATCACAGACTGCCGCTGCAATCCCTGCTTAACCACCCTCCATCTTCCCCAAGTTCCATAGCCTCCTCTCCCAGACGCCCAAGAACGCGGGGGTGGGAGGCTCCGGACACCCAACCACTCCATCCCAGTGGACAGCCCAAGCAACAGAATGCTGACATTCAACAAGTTTTAAAGTGGCCTTTTACTTCCCTCCTACCCTCCTCCCACACCCCACCCAGGCTACCTAGTGAGTTATCTCCCTATTTTCATAATCAATTAATAAAGAATACATGTTTTTTAAATTATAGTGACTTTATTTCCTTTGAAAGCAAGCTGTGATCGAAGGGGGGAGGGCGGGTGACTTACAGGGAATTTAGAGGCAACCAAGGGGGCGGGTTTTCATCAAGAAGAAACAAACAGAAGTGTCACACAGTACTCTGTCCAGTCATGAAACTGGTTTTCAAAGCTTCTCTGATGTGCACCGCTTCCTGCTGTGCTCTACTAACTGCCCTGGTGTCTGGCTGCCATTCAGCGGCCAGGCGATTTGCATCAATCTCCCCCTCACTCTCACAGAGATTATGGAGCACACAGCAAGCAGCAATAACAATGGGAATATTGGTTTCACTGAGGTCTGAGCGAGTCAGTAAACTGTGCCAGAAACCCTTTAAATGTCCTAATGCACACTCTACCACCATTCTGCACTTGCTCAGCCTATAGCTGAACAGCTCCTTACTACTGTCCAGGCTGCCTGTGTATGGCTTCATGAGCCAGGGCATTAAGGGGTGGGCTGGGTCCCCAAGGATAACTACAGGCATTTCAACAACCCCAAAAGTTATTTTCTGCTCTGGGAAGTAAATCTCTTCCTGCAGCCGTTTAAACAGACCAGAGTTCCTAAAGACGCGAGCATCATGAACCTTTCCTGGCCATCCCACCTTGATGCTGGTGAAACATCCCTTGTGATCCACCAGTGCTTGCAGCACCATTGAAAAGTACCCCTTGCGGTTTATGTACTGGCTGCTCTGGTGGTCCGGTCCCAAGACAGGGATATGCATTCCTTTTATAGCCCCACCACAGTTAGGGAATCCTATTGCAGCAAAGCCATCTAGTATGACCTGCACATTTCCCAGAGTCACTACCTTTGATAGAAGCAGCTCAATAATTGCGTTGGCTACTTGCATCACAGCAAACCCCACAGTAGATTTGCCCACTCCAAATTGATTCCCGACTGACCGGTAGCTGTCTGGCATTGCAAGCTTCCACAGGGTTATTGCCACTCGCTTGTGAACTGTGAGGGCTTCTCTTATCTTGGTATTCTTGAGCTTCAGGGCAGGGGAAAGCAAGTCACAAAGTTCCATGAAAGTGCCCTTATGCATGCGAAAGTTCCGGAGCCACTGGGAATCATCCCAGACCTGCAACACTATGCGGTCCCACCACTCTGTGCTTATTTCCCGGGCCCAGAATCAGAGTTCCACGGCATGAGCCTGCCCCATTAACACCATGATCTCCAAATTGCAGGGGAACGCGGTTTTAGAGAAAAGTGTGTTCATGTCCTCATCACCGTGCTCCCGTCGCCTCCTTACCTGGTTTTTCAGGTGTTGGTTCTGCATACATTGCACAATAATGCACAAGGTGTTTACAATGGTCATAACTGCTGTGGTGAGCTGAATGGGCTCCATGCTTGCTGTGCCCTTGCATATGCTCCTGCTCAGGCAATCCAGGGAAAAGGGTGTGAAACGATTGTTTGCCGTTGTTCTGACGGAGGGAGGGGTGACTGACAACATGGCTTACAGGGTTGGCTTACAGGGAATTAAAATCAACAAAGGGGGTGGTTTTGTGAGAAACAGAATGGCCCCCTCAAGGATAGAACTCAAAACCTCAAAGATAGAACTCAAAATCTCAAGGATAGGACTCATAACTGGGTTTAGCAGGCCATTGATTTCATGGAGGGAGGGAGGAGAAAATGAATACAAAACAAATCTGGTCTATTTCTTGTTTTGATCCACTTCATCTACCTTCATCTTGCTGGCAGCAGACTGCGCAGTATGACCACTAGCTATAGTCATCTCCTGGGTGCTCGGCAGAAGACGGTGCAGTATGACTGCTGTCCATAATCTTCTCCTGGATGCTGATTAAAAGACAGTGCACTGCCGGTAGGACTGAATTGCCATGAGATGAAACTTAAAAGGGAAATGACCTGGCTGAGTCACTCCCATGTTTGCCCAGGTGCCCCTGACCTCATCAAGGTCAGTTAAAAGAGCACCCTGGACTAGGTAAACGATGGCTACCAGTCATACTGCACTGTCTGCTGCCAAAAGGCAATAAACTGCTGCTGTGTGGTAATGCAGTACCACGTCTGCCAGCGACCAGGAGACATATGGTGACGGTTAGCTGAGCGGGCTCCATGCTTGCTGTGGTATGGCATCTGCACAGGTAACCCAGGAAAAAAGGTGCAAAACGATTGTCTGCCATTGCTTTCACGGAGGGAGGGAGAGAAAGGGGGGCCTGACGATATGTACCCAGAACCACCCGCGACAATGTTTTAGCCCCATCAGGCATTGGGATTTCTACCCAGAATTCAAATGGGCAGCGGAGACTGCAGGAACTGTGCGATAGCTACCCATAGTGCAACACTCCAGAAGTCGACAGTTGCCTCGGTACTGTGGACACACTCCGCTGACTAAATGCACTTAGAGCATTTGTGTGGGGACACACGCAATCAACTGTATAAAAACACTTTCTACGAAACCGACTTCTATAAATTCAACCTAATTTTGTAGTGTAGACAAGGCCTAAGTGTGATTTGGCCTTCCTGATTTCACTCCTGCATGCCTGAGAAATATTTTTATACTCCTCCCTGGTCATTTGTCCAATCTTCCACTTCTTGTAAGCTTCTTTTTTGTGTTTAAGATCAGCAAGGATTTCACTGTTAAGTCATGCTGGTCACCTGCCATATTTACTATTCTTTCTACACATCAGGATAGTTTGTCCCTGTAACCTCAATGAGGATTCTTTAAAATACAGCCAGCTCTCTCCTTGGTGACATGTCCCTCCTTCCATTTCCTGTATGTATCCTTTTGCAGCCACATTGGCCTCTTATGGCTCTTCTTATCATTCCTCTGCATCAAAATAGCTTGATTTTGAGCCTCTAGTATTACATCTTTTAGGAATTGTCAGCCACCCTTGACTCCTTTTCTTCCTAACTAGTCATTCCATGGGACCTTGCTTGCTATATCTCTGAGTTGGCTGAAATCCAAATTTCTGAAGTCCAGTGTCCTTGTTGTGCTGTTCTTTGTTTCTAAGCTGTTCCCTTTTAGTTAAAACAGATTGGCAGTGCCTTGTGGAGCTGTGTAATTTTAATTAAAAACTCCACATGTCAAGGATCTTCCCCCACTCTGAACTCTAGGGTACAGATGTGGGAACCTGCATGAAAAACCTCCTAAGCTTATCTTTACCAGCTTAGGTCAAAACTTCCCCAAGGTACAAAATATTCCACCCGTTGTCCTTGGATTGGCCGCTACCACCACCAAACTAATACTGGTTACTGGGGAAGAGCTGTTTGGACGCGTCTTTCCCCCAAAATACTTCCCAAAACCTTGCACCCCACTTCCTGGACAAGGTTTGCTAAAGAGCCTCACCAATTTGCCTAGGTGACTACAGACCCAGACCCTTGGATCTTCAGAACAATGAACAATCCTCCCAACACTTGCACCCCCCCCCTTTCCTGGGAAATGTTGGATAAAAAGCCTCACCAATTTGCATAGGTGACCACCGACCCAAGCCCTTGGATCTGAGAACAATGAAAAAGCATTCAGTTTTCTTACAAGAAGACTTTTAATAAAAATAGAAGTAAATAGAAATAAAGAAATCCCCCCTGTAAAATCAGGATGATAGATATCTTACAGGGTAGTTAGATTAAAAAAACATAGAGAACCCCTCTAGGCAAAACCTTAAGTTACAAAAAAGATACACAGACAGAAATAGTTATTCTATTCAGCACAATTCTTTTCTCAGTCATTTAAAGAAATCATAATCTAACACATACCTAGCTAGATTACTTACTAAAAGTTCTAAGACTCCATTCCTGGTCTATCCCTGGCAGAAAACCCAGCATAAGACAGACACAAAGACCCTTTGTTTCTCTCCCTCCTCCCAGCTTTTGAAAGTATCTTGTCATTTTGGTCAGGTGCCAACGAGGTTACCTTTAGCTTCTTAACCCTTTACAGGTAAGAGGAGCTTTCCCCTGGCCAGGAGGGATTTCAAAGGGGTTTACCCTTCCCTTTATATTTATGACAAACTGACTGGTGGTAGGTTCAATGTTTTTGGTGGACAGCACAACCACTGCAGGGTAAAAGGGCGTTAGAAGAAGTATATGTGAGAGAAACTGTGAGGGGACTAGTTCAACTGGAGAAGCTCAACAAAAAGTTATACTGCTGGAGTTCTGAGAATGATACTACAATTGTGTAAGTTTCTATTGATTTTGTTGATTACATTAATCTTTTTCAAAGTTGTCATAAATATAAAGGGAAGGGTAAACCCCTTTGAAATCCCTCCTGGCCAGGGGAAAGCTCCTCTCACCTGTAAAGTGTTAAGAAGCTAAAGGTAACCTCGCTGGCACCTGATCAAAATGACCAATGAGGAGACAAGATACTTTCAAAAGCTGGGAGGAGGGAGAGAAACAAAGGGTCTGTGTGTCTGTCTATAGTCTGTCTATATGCTGGTCTTTACCGGGGATAGACCAGGAATGGAGTCTTAGAACTTTTAGTAAGTAATCTAGCTAGGTATGTGTTAGATTATGATTTCTTTAAATGACTGAGAAAAGAATTGTGCTGAATAGAATAACTATTTCTGTCTGTGTATCTTTTTTGTAACTTAAAGTTTTGCCTAGAGGGGTTCTCTATGTTTTTGAATCTAATTACCCTGTAAGATATCTACCATCCTGATTTTACAGGGGGGATTTCTTTATTTCTATTTACTTCTATTTTTATTAAAAGTCTTCTTGTAAGAAAACTGAATGCTTTTTCATTGTTCTCAGATCCAAGGGCTTGGATCGGTGGTCACCTATGCAAATTGGTGAGGCTTTTTATCCAACATTTCCCAGGAAAGGGGGGGGGTGCAAGTGTTGGGAGGATTGTTCATTGTTCTGAAGATCCAAGGGTCTGGGTCTGTAGTCACCTAGGCAAATTGGTGAGGCTCTTTAGCAAACCTTGTCCAGGAAGTGGGGTGCAAGGTTTTGGGAAGTATTTTGGGGGAAGGACGCGTCCAAACAGCTCTTCCCCAGTAACCAGTATTAGTTTGGTGGTGGTAGCGGCCAGTCCAAGGACAACAGGTGGAATATTTTGTACCTTGGGGAAGTTTTGACCTAAGATGGTAAAGATAAGCTTAGGAGGTTTTTCATGCAGGTTCCCACATCTGTACCCTAGAGTTCAGAGTGGGGGAGGAACCTTGACAAAAGTATTAATACAAACTATGTGCATAGTGAAAAGAAAAAGAGTACTTGTGGCACCTTAGAGACTAACCAATTTATTTGAACATGAGCTTTCGTGAGCTACAGCTCACTTCATCGGATGCATACCGTGGAAACTGCAGCAGACTTTATATATACACAGAGAATATGAAACAATACCTCCTCCCACCCCACTGTCCTGCTGGTTATAGCTTCTCTAAAGTGATCATCTAAAGTGATAGTGTAAATACATATATGTAACCCTTCTGACAGGTGAAGCCAGCAGCAACAAGGGCTGGGTTCAGTATCTCGGGGTTCCTTTTCAACAATACAACACAAAACCAGCTGGTGCCTCCACCCAGTGACCTGCTACAATTATGCACCACCCCCTGGGTGCCTCTAAGAGGCAATACTTCCCCTCTCGCAAGCACAGAGTCTGAGTCTGAGTGTAAAAAAAAGCAGGGAATTAACTCAGCATTAAATTGGGAAAACAACAGAACTAGGGTTCATTAACGCAAACCACGAGGAAAAGACCCACCCCTAAGTAAGTTGGGCAGTGTCCTTTTCCCCTCAGATTCTTAAGTCCAGCAACCCAAACGTCCCTTTAACATGCCCATCCCTTCTTTGCACTCCACTCACAGTTGCTGTCCTTGGCCAGTGCAGTCCCAGAAGTGGGGTGGGGGGTAAAGAGGCACCTTACACACTCCAGTGTGCTTGGGCACTTCCTTGTCACTCCAACAGCTTATTGCTGGGACTCTCTGTGGGGCTCTGCTCTTGCTCTCTCTGACAGCTGCCCTGCTGGCCATGCCTCTTTACCAGGCGCACAGCTGGCCACTCACCAAGATGTCTTCAGGGCCCCCCACTTAACACAGCTCTCAGTGGTTTCAGGATAACCACCCTTTATTACTCTTTATTACCCTCTTTATTACTCCTGCCCCAATAACAAGGAGACTGGGGATCCAACACCAGCCATAAGTGATCATTTGGGCAAGCAATCCCATCATGCTGAGCACCCAGGCAGGGTGGGTGTGTCCATGCAAACAAGAGCAGCTCCTGAAGTCCTTTTCCACACGTCACCACTAGATGTCTGGGAGAGCTCATTCACGCTCTGTTTGCATATAGTTTCTGTTCAGCTGCATCAACGGATGGAGAAAATTGATGTGGCCACCTCAGTGAAAGGGAGGGAGGCACTTGCCAAGGGACAGTAGGTGTCTCCTCCTTAGGAGTCTCTGGCACCTATTGGACAGTACGGGGAGAGAGGTGCTGATTGGTCAACAGTCCCCAGCTCCCAGGATTTAGCCCATTGCAGGTACTAGGGTGGTGTTGCTTGCTCGTTGCAACTCATGACTAGTTTACAATGTGGTTAAGAGAATAAAATGAATGGTTCCCAGAGATAAAAGACCTGTGATTTTGGTGATGAGCCTTAGTCTTATGTGATAGGGTTAAACTTTGTGGACTTCGCAGGCTGAAGTCAGACCTTGTGGGATGAGGTTCCCATTCTGCTGTACCCTCTGTCCCCCATGCAAAGGGTTGCAGGGAAGGGATAGCTGAGTCCCGGGGTAGGCTGAGGAAAGCCTAGTATACATTATGGGTTATATGGTACAGAGCCCAGTAACCCTGGCACCAATTATGGGTTATATGGTTAAGAACCCTGAAAGAGTCAAGAGAAGAGTTATTGTACAATACAATATGTTAATCATTGCTATATCATGGATTTCAAACAATAGGTACTACTCAGTATGAATAAGACTTACTCCATGAGTAGCCCATTTAAATCAGAAAGACTATTTAAAAATAAGCCACTACTCAACAGGAGTAAGGATGACAAAATCTGGTTTTAAATTATTTGTAGGGAGGTTGATTTACTGAGGCTGTAATTTGCACCAGATGTACCTTTAGGCACTGCCTTGAGCAACGGTTGGTGCATAAACAGACATTCCTTCCTCAATTCCTCCCAGCTTCACTGGTGTGGGAGGATAAAGGTGTGTGTGCAGGGAGAATAGGAAATATATTACTTGCAGCCCTTGAAAGAGTGCTGTTTACTTCATCCCAAATACCTTATCAGCTTGCTCTGGCCAACCAGTAGCAGACTGGATCCAAGGTTCCACCTACTCTGCTTTGTTCCTTCCCTGTCCACTTACTAACAAGAGGAAGTATCTGGAAGACAGAGGAAGTTTCTGATTGAGGTCCAAGGTCTATGTAAGTCTTCTTTTTGGCTGAACAGGATATAAATGGCCTTATTCTTGTACTCGGCAGGTAAGACAAAAACACAGCATGGCCCTTTATGTTTCTGGTCTATTTTTTTCTACTTTAACACTTTTAATCCATTAATTAAAAGGTTTGCACTGTACCTAAAATCTAATTTTAACAGTAAATAGCTATGATTCAGAGAAAAGGAATGCAACATTATATGAAAACTCTTACTGATATAGAGCTAAATTAATGCATTTCATAGTAATGTCATTAAAAAATCCGCTAAACACTAAACAAGATCACTATATAGTTATCCAGAGGTTATGCTGCAATAGTCCTGTGTGTGCTTTGAGTTTTTAAACATAAAGGATGTCCCCAGCTTCTACTGGGAATATGTCCTAGCAGAAGTATCATTTGCTGGGTTTGACACTAGTAGTAGTTTTCACTTTCCTGATGCTTGCCCGTCATCATTTTTATACTGTTTAATTGATAATTTTGCAATTCAAAGGTTTGAAGTTTGCAGAGAACTGACTGAAGTATGTGTAAATAGTTCTTTAAACTGGTCAGAATGCAGACAATTATGAGATCTGTATCCAAGTGAGTGTTCTTTTGACTGTGCATTCTTTCTTCTCTCGATAGAAGAGGTATATGCAGAATATGAAATTTCTATTACAAATTTATGTCTCTGCTGTCAGGCAAGGTTTCTATGTTCAGCTAATTTTACACTCCTGTTTCCATTGAAGTCAATGAGAGTTTTACCACCCACTTCTGTGGATGCAGGATCTAATCCTTAGCAAGGATTTTAAAGTCATTAAAATGATTTCACCTACCTCATTAGTTGCTATGCTGTTTTTTCTCCTGAAATGAGAATTTTACAAGAAGGTTATTTTGTGTGTGAAACTTTGTAAATTCATGTTTGGGGTGAGAAATGTAAATGCTAGCACAGGGAAGTTCTTTAGTAGAATCTTAGGGTATTCCCATGGAGTTGCATCAACTGCTGAGGAGCTGGCCCATGAGGTCAGATTCTATAGGAGTTTCACAGGACTGCAGGGATGAGTCCAGAGGAAATCCATTGAGAAGCTCATCTATTATGTACATTATCACTAAAGAAATTAGAATTATTCCCCCGCAATGTGAAAGTTGCATATCATGGTTCCTAAGATAACATTTTCCATTTTGCTTCTTCCTTTCAACAATATACTTCCTTCTATAAAATGGGCTATTTTGCTTATCTGAACAGAATAAGGCTAGCTTGTGTCAACACCTAATGCAGCAATGCAGACAAAAATAAAGACCTCTTCCCTCACATGGATACTCTGAATCCTAGGGTTGACCAGACTGCATTCCCAAGTGTGTGTTAGAGAGCCAGTAGGAGGAGAATGAGCAGGTAGAAGGCAGAGATAGCTGGATGTATGGCTTAGTAGGCAGTGTGGGGTGTAGAACCAAGCTATTTCATAAAGTAATCATACATGTCACGTTCCCAAGTTCATCAGGGAACCCCTAGAAGGAATTACTCCTCTTAGGGTGTCTCTGAAACACGTTTCTCACTTTCCAAGAGCAATATTCCGATACTGTATCATTTCCTCAGGTTGTATTTACAGGCACACTGTAGCCCTTAGATAGCAGTGTATCTACTTTGCCTTCTCTCCTATATTTAGTTGAAGCTAAAGATTAGCTTATTATAAAAATTATCTATGAACATCTGCAGGTAAATTGGAGGTTTGAAGCCCCTACTTATCTCAGATGTGTTGTGAAGTTCCATTTTGCAATTATATGTTTAGGGTTTGGTTTTGTTTTTAAACAGTCTCTAAAAGAGGTGTTGCATTTTCTGGAGAGACATTAATTTTCCACCCCCATGTACAGTAGCTCCCAACTTCCATGGATCTCAAAATGCTTTTGCAAATATTAACCACCACAATACTCTTGTGAGGAAAGCTGTATACCTATTTTATTGGTTAAATATATTTAAAATATATGTAGATTGCCTGTTATTGATTTTAAACCATTGTAGCTAATAAAGTTATAAACTATACACACATTCTTCCTAAAAAAATTGAAATTCAATAAATCAAGTTTATGTATGTTCTTAAATGTGTGCAGTTTTCCACAGCTAGAGTATGTATTTATCTACACAAAGATAGCATGTAATAAGAAGTGTGTGACAAACTCATGTTTACATGTTGTTCTCTGTATGGAATGGGGGAGTACCAGTATTATGATATTTTTATTCTGTCTCACTTCCAATCTCCTTCCATAGCCACATATGCTATGGTGTCACTTTTATTATGTTATTGGGACCATGAAGGCCTTGATCTTGCAAACATGTGTTTAACTTGACATATTTCAGCATCCAGTTGATTTCAATGGGACTATCCAGATGTCTATAGTTAAGCACATGGATAAGAGTTTGTAGGATTAGGGCCTTAGCTTGTAAACTCCTCAAGGATATTGCATTTTTATATGCCTGTCAGGTATCAAGCTTCATTACATGGAAGTGAGTAATGATTGTTCAGGGGTGAAATAAAGGAGGATGGTATAAAAAAAAAAGGCTCTAGCTTAGTTGAAAGGATAGAGACAGAAGAGAGCTCAGAAGATTTAGATGTGAGCATTAGATAGAGACTGAACTCAGGGTCAAAGTCTATGCCGGCACTGATCCATTTGTTGGCTGAAAGTACAGTCTTAAAGTACTTTAGCTCAGCCTGTCAAGGTATAATTGTGAAACAAAAGTCCAATGAGAGAGAGAGAGAATAATTTAGGATGGTTCAGTTTGATGACTTAGCATTTCTGAAAGTAAGAATCCACAATAGTAGAAGCAAGATATCATCAGGTTTGTATGGGACACAAGGTACATTTTCTTCAAATAGCCCGATATGAGACTCCTCATCTCCTCCCCTGCTTTTTCCCCTGCGCCCTGCACCCTGCCCCTGCCCCCACTCCCCCAGGTCTTACAATATGTCCAGTAGAAAACTGCAGCTTCCTGATTCTGGCTGCTGAAATCCCAGCATAGAAACAACTAAAATCCCATCTTGGATAATATTTGACTTACTTAATATTATGACCATATGATCCCTACAGTTTCTCCTCTTAACCTATAGCAAGTCCCCATACTGTACCCATTCCCAATAGGGAATTTGAAGATGCCTGTCCTCAGAACACCTCCACTTCAAGGAACATTAATATCAGGGCCTGCCACATGGGCAAAACCCCAAGCACCAATAAAGACATGCAACTATCTATTAACAGTGTCTGCTATCACAGGGTCGACTTCATCTGCATCTTTCAAGTTGAGGGGTATGCAATTAAACCTACTGGTCTGAGTCTTATGAAAATCATGAAGACTTCCATGTTCAGAGACATGGGGCTTATAATTACTACAACTTTTTGGTTACTTTGTAGAATAGAGATAAGGGCAATTACTGCTCCTCTCCATAAGGCACTGTTCTTGTTTGATTTCACTACACTGTTTTACAGACTGGGAAAGTAAAATATACCCAGCTGATAAAACTGACTTCACAGACCTGGAGTCTTCCTGTACCATTTTTCATTCCCTTATTTGTGCTGAGCACCTTTAACATTGTATTTTGATCTTGTGTAGGAAATCTTTCTAATCCTCTATGAGCTGCAGGACTGAGTTTGGCAATCTTTCATCCTTTTCTCAATGCACAACTGTACAAAACATTTACAAACCTTTTTATACAGGACACCAGAGGGTATGGAGAGACAGAAAGGGGCGGGGGGGGAGGAGCAGCATCATGCTATTTTGAAAGCAGTAAAGGTGACTATGAGGGCAACACACCCTTTTCCCTCCGCTCCAAAATTGTTGTTTATAATAATGTGAAGACTGCTACTTTTGAGATATATATACTGATATGTACATATCAGGAAATTGCTATTTGGATGGAGTTGGAATTAAATGGTTTGTGATCACAAACAATTCATCCAGTCGCTGCAGAGTTTGTTCGTAGAATATTCCTCCTGACCAGGATATAATTTCTAATGATCAGTTTTTCTCTCCAAAGCCTTTACAAAACCGTCTTGTTTTTTTTAAAAAAATACTCTGTCTTATTTTCTCAATGCAAGAGAAAAAATATTCTTCACACCACAGACATTTTAATTACATAAGGGCTATTTTAGTAGCATATCTGAAGTGTACAAATCTACTCTCACATCCTTGATCTATTGTTCCTCCGTGTTACCCTACATACAGAACCATCTTAAACATAAAAAAGAAGCTTACAAGAAGTGGAAGGTTGGACATATGACCAGGGAAGAGTATAAAAATATTGCTCGGGCATGTAGGAATGATATCAGGAGGGCCAAATCGCACCTGGAGCTGCAGCTAGCAAGAGATGTCAAGAGTAACAAGAAGGGTTTCTTCAGGTATGTTGGCAACAAGAAGAAAGCCAAGGAAAGTGTGGGCCCCTTACTGAATGAGGGAGGCAACCTAGTGACAGAGGATGTGGAAAAAGCTAATGTACTCAATGCTTTTTTTGCCTCTGTCTTCACTAACAAGGTCAGCTCCCAGACTGCTGCGCTGGGCATCACAAAATGGGGAAGAGATGGCCAGCCCTCTGTGGAGATAGAGGTGGTTAGGGACTATTTAGAAAAGCTGGGCGTGCACAAGTCCATGGGGCCGGACGAGTTGCATTCGAGAGTGCTGAAGGAATTGGCGGCTGTGATTGCAGAGCCATTGGCCATTATCTTTGAAAACTCGTGGCGAACGGGGGAAGTCCCGGATGACTGGAAAAAGGCTAATGTAGTGCCAATCTTTAAAAAAGGGAAGAAGGAGGATCCTGGGAACTACAGGCCAGTCAGCCTCACCTCAGTCCCTGGAAAAATCATGGAGCAGGTCCTCAAAGAATCAATCCTGAAGCACTTGCATGAGAGGAAAGTGATCAGGAACAGCCAGCATGGATTCACCAAGGGAAGGTCATGCCTGACTAATCTAATCGCCTTCTATGATAAGATTACTGGTTCTGTGGATGAAGGGAAAGCAGTGGATTTATTGTTTCTTGACTTTAGCAAAGCTTTTGACACGGTCTCCCACAGTATTCTTGTCAGCAAGTTAAAGAAGTATGGGCTGGATGAATGCACTATAAGCTGTGTAGAAAGCTGGCTAGATTGTCGGGCTCAACGGGTAGTGATCAATGGCTCCATGTCTAGTTGGCAGCCGGTGTCAAGTGGAGTGCCCCAGGGGTCGGTCCTGGGGCCGGTTTTGTTCAATATCTTCATAAATGATCTGGAGGATGTTGTGGATTGCACTCTCAGCAAATTTGCGGATGATACTAAACTGGGAGGAGTGGTAGATACGCTGGAGGGGAGGGATAGGATACAGAAGGACCTAGACAAATTGGAGGATTGGGCCAAAAGAAATCTGATGAGGTTCAATAAGGATAAGTGCAGGGTCCTGCACTTAGGACGGAAGAATCCAATGCACCGCTACAGACTAGGGGCCGAATGGCTAGGCAGCAGTTCTGCGGAAAAGGACCTAGGGGTGACAGTGGACGAGAAGCTGGATATGAGTCAGCAGTGTGCCCTTGTTGCCAAGAAGGCCAATGGCATTTTGGGCTGTATAAGTAGGGGCATAGCGAGCAGATCTAGGGATGTGATCGTTCCCCTCTATTCGACATTGGTGAGGCCTCATCTGGAGTACTGTGTCCAGTTTTGGGCCCCACACTGCAAGAAGGATGTGGATAAATTGGAGAGAGTCCAGCGAAGGGCAACAAAAATGATTAGGGGTCTAGAACAAATGACTTATGAGGAGAGGCTGAGGGAGCTGGGATTGTTTAGTCTGCAGAAGAGAAGAATGAGGGGGGATTTGATAGCTGCTTTCAACTACCTGAAAGGGGGTTCCAAAGAGGATGGCTCTAGACTGTTCTCAATGGTAGCAGATGACAGAACGAGGAGTAATGGTCTCAAGTTGCAGTGGGGGAGGTTTAGATTGGATATTAGGAAAAACTTTTTCACTATGAGGGTGGTGAAACACTGGAATGCGTTACCTAGGGAGGTGGTAGAATCTCCTTCCTTAGAGGTTTTTAAGGTCAGGCTTGACAAAGCCCCGGCTGGGATGATTAACTGGGAATTGGTCCTGCTTCGAGCAGGGGGTTGGACTAGATGACCTTCAGAGGTCCCTTCCAACCCTGATAGTCTATGATTCTCTATGATTCTATCCTTGCTGGCCCCAGAAGAAAATAGTAATTGGTATATTGACCCTATAAATGTAAAAAAGGGTCAATTTACATTAACAAGTAAGCCTCTAGCAGAGATGGCCTTGAAAATGTGAACTCATCTGTAGCGCTGGACCTTTGTCATAATGATTTTTCATTATGGGCTGGTCTTTATAGTCAGGGGTTTCTCGATTTTGGGGGTAATCACAGAATAATTTGAAGGGATAGTTGGTGTTACCTGGGCTGAAGCCAGTTATGCCAGGACCACAAGTCTCCTCAGACATACCTGCCTGCAGCTCAACCACCAGCTCTGTTAACTGGCCATTGTAGCCCTTATTGGGAATAGGAGTGTACGTAGTACTCCTGGGGGAATTCTGCACCACTGCACAGGAACAGAATGTATGTTTCCTGCAGATTACTTTGCTTCTCCACAGAAAAATGACTTTCTGACTGGGAAGCAAAGGGAATTCACAAGAGCAGTCATGCGACCATCCCCAGCAGTATGATTTGGGTGCCCAGGGCTGCTGGCAGAGAGATAAATCACTGTGAAGCAGAGGGCAGGACTGGAGAACATCTGACTAGTGGCCCCTACCTTGCGCCGGCCTCAGTTCCTAGTCCTGGCTGGGGAGGACAGGATTTCCTCTTTCCCTGCATGGCATCCAAGGCTGTTTCAGACCTATGCCCAGATTTCCATCCTGGTTGTAGGAATCTCTGCAAACTCCCCTCCCCAGCCACCCTGTGTGCTTCCTGAGCCCATCACTCCTCAGCTGCAGGGGCAGGGATCACTCTACAGGGAGCCTCTCCCCCATCCACCCAACCCCTGTGCATCCAGACCTCTCATACTCAGACCCTCCTGCCAACCCCCCCTCCACAACCAGAACCCCTCCCCCCCCGATTAGCCTCATTCCCCCTGCACCATCCTGATGAGCCACCCGCACATGGATCCCCACCCTACCAAGCCTCAACTGTAGAATCAAAGAAGATTAGGGTTGGAAGAGACTTCAGGAGGTCATCTAATCCAACCCCCTGCTCAAAGCAGAACCATCACCAACTAAAGAATCCCAGTCAGGGTTTTGTTAAGCCAGGTCTTAAAAAAACCTCTCAGGATGGAGATTCCACCACCTCCCTATGTAACACATTCCAGTGCTTCACAACCCTCCTAATGAATTAGTTTTTCCTAATATCCAACCTAGCCCTCCCCCACTGCAACTTGAGATCATTGCTCCTTGTTCTGTCATCTGCCACCACTGAAAACATCCTAGCTCCATCCTCTTTGGAACCCCCATTCAGGTAGCTGAAGGCTGCTATCAAATCCCCCCTCACTCTTCTCTTCTGCAGACTAAATAACCCCAGTTCCCTCAGCCTCTCCTCATAAATCATGTGCCCCAGCCCTCTAATCATTTCTGTTGCCCCCTGCTGGACTCTCTCCAATTTGTCCACATCCTTTCTGCAGTGTGGGGGACCAAAACTGGATGCAGTACTCCAGATGTGGCCTCACTAGTACTGAAAAGAGGGGAATAATCACTGCTCTCAATCTTCTGGCAACGCTCCTACTAATGCATCCCAATATGCCATTAGCCTTCCTGGCAACAGGGCGCACTGTTGACTCATATCCAGCTTCTCATCCACTGTACTCCCCAGGTCCTTTTCTGCAGAACTGCCTCTTAGCCAGTAGGTCCCCAGACTGTAGCGGTGCATGGGATTCTTTCATCATAAGTGCAGGACTCTGCATTTGTCCTTGTTGAACTTAATCAGATTTTTTTTGGCCCAATCCTCCAATTTATCTGGGTCACTCTGAACCCTATCCCTACCATCTAGTGTATCTACCTCTCCCCCCAGGTTAGTGTCATCTGTGAACTTGCTGAGGGTGCAATCCATCCCATCATCCAGATCATTAATGAAGATGTTGAACTAAACTGGCCTCAGAACCAACCCCTCTGCTTCATACTGGCTGCCAACTCGACATCAAGCCTTTGATCACTACCCATCAAACACAATGATCTAGACAGTTCCCTACACCTTATAGTCCATTCATCCAATCCATACTTCTTTAACTTGCTGGCAAGAATACTGTGGGAGACCGTATCAAAAGCTTTGCCAAAGTCAAGGAATAACACGTCCACTGCTTTCCCCTCATCCACAGATCTATCTATCTCATCATAGAAGGCAATCAGGTTGGTCAGGTATTATACCAATAAAATAAAAAACAGCAGGATCTTAAAGGGGAAAAGGCAAAATGCCAGATTTATTGTGAATACAGAAAGACTCATAGTAAGCAGTTAGTTATAGCTATAACATTCCATTCAATTTCATATTTATTCACACATTCATTCATACACACACACACACACGTTCTGCAAGGTTGTCATCATAGTTACCAGCTTTAGAGTTGCTCAGGCCAAGCCACTGGCCAGGTGGCCTGGACATGAGGAGGGATCACGGCCTTGTCAGATGCTCATCTGATGCTCCTGGAAGTTGGTTTGCAGAATCAGACCCCAAAGTTCTCATTTTCTAGAGTCCATTTTTATCGGAATTTCTTCCTATGCCAGTCTATGGGAATTGCTTCATCATGCGGTTGCTGAATCAATCAGCAGATGGCACATTCCTGATGGCTCCGTGCTGCCAGATGTTATCTTCTTCGTTGGTTCTCCCATCCTTGAGGCTGTTGGGTGGATTCCAGTCTGCCCTTCGGGGGTCCTCTGGTTATTGCCACCTGACGCCTTCTTCAGCCGATGGACACTGGATTCTTAGGCTGGCACCACCCTGATCATTCAGTTATTATCCACACCAGCATCCATCCACATACATCTTCTATGTCTATTTTAATCACAATTGTTAACAAAGCGAGATGAATATAACAAAAGGGTGGGGAGTCTCTGGGTGCTGTTTGTGTTGTTACAGAGTATTGCTTTGAGTCTCTCTCTGTGTGAGTAGTTGTTGTTACAAAGAATTGCTTTGAGAACAGACTCTGTCTTAGAATGTACTAACACAATTAGCAGCTTGCAAGTTTCACACATAGAGGAGAGAAACAGTACCAAAAACCAAGAGACCTCTTATTTAGTAATACCCTGGAATTTAAACTATGGGGAATCAAACTCATTTGTGATTTTCATACAGAACTTCTTTAATATGATCCAACATAATCCCCCTTTTGACAATAAGATTTATAATCATCAGTGTCACTTTCTATGTAGCCTATTCAAGAGAAGGTACTGTGCAATTTGAGTTTGTGATTCCAATTCATCCCACATACACGATCCTAGTGATGTATCTTTACTACAAGGTTCTGGGGCAACAGGCAAGGTGAGGCACACCCACATTTGAGGACTCCATTCGGTACAACCTCTAGTGTCTAATAGCTTCCTTCCCTCCCCAGCCTACTGACTCGAGGTCCAGGGTAGCCAGAAGGATCCCATGTGTAATATGGGGAGTGGGCTAACCTTCAATACCTTTTCCTCCAGGGACTGTTGGTGTGCAATTTTGACAACAATTTCTCCCACTAACAAGTCTGGTTTTACAATACTGGAAAATGTATTGCATCCATTCATATTGATAAGTGTCAAACAATGATCTCTTTCTTTGTTTTAACAAATGCATCAAACACTTAATATTTCCCAATATGACCCAGAACATTGTGTTCCAAAGTTGCTAGGGCAAGTATCTGCATTTCAGTGAATCCCATAGCTATGGCTGTGTAGTTTCCTATTTCTATTTTTTTTTCTTATGCATAAGCCATGTGGTAATATTAAGCCATTGCCAAAGATTCCATCGGGCTTTTAGGTTACCCAGACCAATTTGGACCAAGTCTACATTGGCATGTATTTGTTTTTGTTTCAGGCTGTCCTGTAGCTGGGACAGAGCGCTTAATTTATTTTTAATTATCTGCAGGTCTGCAGTATTTTTTTTAAACACACAACAGTGCTAGCAACAAGACAACACAAAACATAGAACACAAAACACAGTTTCTATTGTGACAGTAGATTCATGGTATTGGGTTGCTCTTCAGCTGGCATCAGCTTTTCCTGATTTTCTGAAAGACAAAAGAACATGTTTCTACCCCTTTTTGGGGTGGCAGATTATTGCTTAAAATATTTCTTTTACAAATACCCTTGCTGATTGCAGGCAAAACAGAGGAATTACCCCCATATTTTCCTGTTTTTGTTCTATAGGCAGGCCAGGTTTCAATGGCTTCTATCTTTTAAGGGTTATGGGGAAATTATCCCACTGTTTAGTCATTAAATCCCTGAGGTGGGATACCTCAGTTTTCCTTCTTATACAGGAGACCAAGTTTATAATGTTTTTCCTGCTGTGTTAAGCTTTAAGTTTATTTACAGGTAATTGCTGAGAAGCATCATTACCATATGACCTTAAAGGATTTTTCCAAAAATCATACACGCTATACATTGTTACAGGGGTACTTATTATCAAATTTATTAAAATTATCTTGTTATCCCATGCCTTTTATTTAGGCAATTTGTTTGCTGATTGGGTGTGTCCTTTATCTGCAGCTCCTTTGTGCTGCTAGTTCTTTTCTTCCTTTATCACTTAGGTAATTTGCATGTTCACAGATGCTTCCTGCTTTTGGAGCCATTAGCAGCTCAAAGAAAAGGAGTACTTGTGGCACCTCAGCCCTGGTCTACACTAGGACTTTAGGTCGAATTTAGCAGCGTTAAATCGATTTAAACCTGCACCCGTCCACACAATGAAGCCCTTTATTTCGACTTAAAGGGCTCTTAAAATCGATTTCCTTACTCCACCCCTGACAAGTGGATTAGCGCTTAAATCGACGTTGCCGGCTCGAATTTGGGGTACTGTGGACACAATTCGATGGTATTGGCCTCCGGGAGCTATCCCAGAGTGCTCCATTCTGACCGCTCTGGACAGCGCTCTCAACTCAGATGCACTGGCCAGGTAGACAGGAAAAGAACCGCGAACTTTTGAATCTCATTTCCTGTTTGGCCAGCGTGGCAAGCTGCAGGTGACCATGCAGAGCTCATCAGCAGAGGTGACCATGATGGAGTCCCAGAATCGCAAAAGAGCTCCAGCATGGACTGAACGGGAGGTACGGGATCTGATCGCTGTTTGGGGAGAGGAATCCGTGCTATCAGAACTCCGTTCCAGTTTTCGAAATGCCAAAACCTTTCTGAAAATCTCCCAGGGCATGAAGGACAGAGGCCATAACAGGGACCCGAAGCAGTGCCGCGTGAAACTGAAGGAGCTGAGGCAAGCCTACCAGAAAACCAGAGAGGCGAACAGCCGCTCTGGGTCAGAGCCCCAAACATGCCGCTTCTATGATGAGCTGCATGCCATTTTAGGGGGTTCAGCCACCACTACCCCAGCCGTGTTGTTTGACTCCTTCAATGGAGATGGAGGCAATACAGAAGTAGGTTTTGGGGACGAAGAAGATGATGATGATGAGGTTGTAGATAGCTCACAGCAAGCAAGCGGAGAAACCGGTTTTCCCGACAGCCAGGAACTGTTTCTCACCCTAGACCTGGAGCCAGTACCCCCCGAACCCACCCAAGGCTGCTTCCTGGACTCAGCAGGCGGAGAAGGGACCTCTGGTGAGTGTACCTTTTAAAATGCTATCCATGGTTTAAAAGCAAGCATGTGAAAGGATTACTTTGCCCTGGCATTTGCGGTTCTGCCTTTGCAAAAGGTTTCTGGGGAGGGCAGCCTTATTTCGTCCTTCATGGTAGGACACTTTACCACTCCAGGCCAGCAACACGTACTGGGGAATCACTGTAGAACAAAGCATTGCAGTGTATGTTTGCTGGCATTCAACCAAAATCACGCGGTGGGAGGAGGCAAAATGCGACCTTGTAACGAAAGCACATGTGCTATGTATGTAATGTTAACAGCAAGGTTTACCCTGAAAGAGTGTAGCCACTGTTTTATAGAATGTGTCTTTTTAAATACCGCTGTCCCTTTTTTTTTCTCCACCAGCTGCATGTGTTTCAATGATCACAGGATCTTCTCCTTCCCAGAGGCTAGTGAAGCTTAGAAAGAAAAAAAACGCACTCGCGATGAAATGTTCTCCGAGCTCATGCTGTCCTCCCACACTGACAGAGCACAGACGAATGCGTGGAGGCAAATAATGTCAGAGTGCAGGAAAGCACAAAATGACCGGGAGGAGAGGTGGAGGGCTGAAGAGAGTAAGTGGCGGGCTGAAGAGAGTAAGTGGCGGGCTGAAGACAGGGCTGAAGCTCAAAGGTGGCGGCAGCGTGATGAGAGGAGGCAGGATTCAATGCTGAGGCTGCTGCAGGACCAAACCAGTATGCTCCAGTGTATGGTTGAGCTGCAGCAAAGGCAGCTGGAGCACAGACTGCCACTGCAGCCCCTCTGTAACCAACCGCCCTCCTCCCCAAGTTCCATAGCCTCCACACCCAGACGCCCAAGAACGCGGTGGGGAGGCCTCCGGCCAACCAGCCACTCCCCCACAGAGGATTGCCCAAAAAAAAGAAGGCTGTCATTCAATAAATTTTAAAGTTGTAAACTTTTAAAGTGCTGTGCTTAAAGTGCTGTGTGGCATTTTCCTTTCCTCCTCCACCACCCCTCCTGGGATACCTTGGTAGTCATCCCCCTATTTGTGTGATGAATGAATAACGAATGCATGACTGTGAAGCAGCAATGACTTTATTGGCTCTGCAAGCAATGACTAAAGGGAGGAGGGGAGGGTGGTTAGCTTACAGGGAAGTAGAGTGAACCAAGGGGTGGGGGGGTTCATCAAGGAGAAACAAACAGAACTTTCACACCGTAGCCTGGCCAGTCATGAAACTGTTTTTCAAAGCTTCTCTGATGCGTACCGCGCCCTCCTGTGCTCTTCTAACCGCCCTGGTGTCTGGCTGCGCGTAACCAGCAGCCAGGCGATTTGCCTCAACCTCCCACCCCGCCATAAACGTCTTCCCCTTACTCTCACAGATATTGTGGAGCACACAGCAAGCAGTAATAACAGTGGGAATATTGGTTTCGCTGAGGTCTAAGCGAGTCAATAAACTGCGCCAGCGCGCCTTTAAACGTCCAAATGCACATTCTACCACCATTCTGCACTTGCTCAGCCTGTAGTTGAACAGCTCCTGACCACTGTCCAGGCTGCCTGTGTACGGCTTCATGAGCCATGGCATTAAGGGGTAGGCTGGGTCCCCAAGGATACATATAGGCATTTCAACATCCCCAACAGTTATTTTCTGGTCTGGGAATAAAGTCCCTTCCTGCAGCTTTTGAAACAGACCAGAGTTCCTGAAGATGCGAGCATCATCCACCTTTCCCGGCCATCCCACGTTGATGTTGCTGAAACGTCCCTTGTGATCCACCAGAGCTTGCAGCACTATCGAAAAGTACCCCTTGCGGTTTATGTACTCGGCGGCTTGGTGCTCCGGTGCCAAGATAGGGATATGGGTTCCATCTATAGCCCCACCACAGTTAGGGAATCCCATTGCAGCAAAGCCATCCACTATGACCTGCACATTTCCCAGGGTCACTACCCTTGATATCAGCAGATCTTTGATTGCGTGGGCTACTTGCATCACAGCAGCCCCCACAGTAGATTTGCCCACTCCAAATTGATTCCCAACTGACCGGTAGCTGTCTGGCGTTGCAAGCTTCCACAGGGCTATCGCCACTCGCTTCTCAACTGTGAGGGCTGCTCTCATCTTGGTATTCATGCGCTTCAGGACAGGGGAAAGCAAGTCACAAAGTTCCATGAAAGTGCCCTTACGCATGCGAAAGTTTCGTAGCCACTGGGAATCGTCCCAGACCTGCAACACTATGCGGTCCCACCAGTCTGTGCTTGTTTCCCGAGCCCAGAATCGGCGTTCCACAGCATGAACCTGCCCCATTAGCACCATGATGCATGCATTGTCAGGGCCCATGCTTTCAGAGAAATCTGTGTCCATGTCCTGATCACTCACGGGACCGCGCTGACGTCGCCTCCTCGCCCGGTATCGCGTTGCCATGTTCTGGTGCTGCATATACTGCTGAATAATGCGTGTGGTGGTTAATGTGCTCCTAATTGCCAAAGTGAGCTGAGCGGGCTCCATGCTTGCCGTGGTATGGCGTCCGCACAGAAAAAAGGCGCGGAACGATTGTCTGCCGTTGCTCTGACGGAGGGAGGGGCGACTGACGACACGGCTTACAGGGTTGGCTTCAGGGAGCTAAAATCAACAAAGGGGGTGCCTGTACATCAAGGAGTATTTCAGGCAGGACTTCACGGAGGGTTCCAATAAGAAATGGTGCACCTAAGTTATCGTTGTTATTGGAACAAGGAGGTTAGCCTGGCCTCTGATTGATACATGGCTAGATTTACCTCACTGCACCTTCTCTGTGAGTGACTGCAGTGTGACCTAGAGGAATGAGTCCCCTAGACAGGGGAGGAGGCAAATGAGTACAAAACAAATCTGGTCTATTTCTTGTTTTGACCCACTCCATCTATCTTTTACATCTTTGGCTGGCAGCAGACGGTGCAGAAGGACTGCATGCCATCCACATCTCATGGCTGCTCGGCAGAAGATGGTACAGTACGACTGCTAGCCATCCCCATCTCTTGCCTGCCTGGCAGAAGATGGTGCAATACGACTGCTAGCAATCCTCATCTCTTGCCTGCCTGGCAGAAGATGGTACAGTACGACTGCTAGCAGTCCGTATCGCCTGCCTGCTCACCATAAGACGGTTCAATAGGACTGACTGCAGGACTAAAGAGAATGACCTGGTCAAGTCACTCCAAATTTAGTCCCTGCGCCCATGTCTGCCCAGGCGCTCCCAGCCGACGCGGCCAGGAGCACCTCGGACACGATGAGGACGACTACCAATCGTATTGCACCGTCTGCTGCCAGAAGGCAAGGGGTTGCTGCTACTGTGCAGCAAAGCCGTACCGCGTCTGCCAGCACCCAGGAGACATAGGGTGACGGTTACCTGAGCGGGCTCCATGCTTGCTGTGGTATGGCGTCTGCACAGGTAACTCAGGAAAAAAGGCGCGAAATGATTGTCTGCCCTTGCTTTCACGGAGGGAGGGAGGGAACGGGGGCCTGACGACACGTACCCAGAACCACCCGCGACAATGTTTTAGCCCCATCAGAGCGCTCCATTGTGACTGCTCTGGACAGCACTCTCAGGTGCCCGATTGTTTGCCATTGCTCTGACGCTGGGAGGGGCGCTTACAGGGTTGGCTTCAGGGAGCTAAAATCAACAAAGGGGGTGGCTTTACATCAAGGAGTATTTCAGGCAGGACTTCACAGAGGGTTCCAATAAGAAATGGTGCACCTAAGTTATTGTCCTTATTGGAGCAAGAAGGTTAGCCTGGCCTCTGATTGATACATGGCTAGATTTACCTCGCTGCACCTTGACTGCAGTGTGATCTAGAAGAATGAGTCCCCTAGACAGGGGAGGGGGGGGAAGCAAATGAGTACAAAACAAATCTGGTCTATTTCTTGTTTTGACCCACTCCATCTATCTTTTACATCTTTGGCTGGCAGCAGACGGTGCAGAAGGACTGCATGCCATCCACATCTCATGACTGCTCGGCAGAAGATGGTACAGCACGACTGCTAGCAGTCCGTATCGCCTGCCCGCTCACCATAAGACGGTTCAATAGGACTGACTGCAGGACTAAAGAGAATGACCTGGTCAAGTCACTCCAAATTTAGTCCCTGTGCCCATGTCTGCCCAGGCGCTCCTGATCGACCTCACAGAGGCGACCAGGAGCACCTCAGACATGACGATGACGGCTACCAGTCGTACTGTACCGTCTGCTGCCACAAGGCAAGGGGTTGCTGCTACTGTGTAGCAATGCAGTACCACGTCTGCCAGCACCCAGGAGACATAGGGTGACGGTTACCTGAGCGGGCTCCATGCTTGCCATGGTATGGCATCTGCACAGGTAACTCAGGAAAAAAGGCGCGAAATGATTGTCTGCCCTTGCTTTCACGGGGGGAGGGAGGGAACGGGAGGCTGACGATATGTACCCAGAACCACCCGCGACAATGTTTTAGCCCCATCAGGCATTGGGATCTCAACCCAGAATTCCAATGGGCAGCAGAGACTGCGGGAACTGTGGGATAGCTACCCACAGTGCAACGCTCCGGAAGTCGACGCTTGCCTCGGTACTGTGGAAGCGCTCCGCCGAGTTAATGCACTTAATGCACTTAGAGCATTTTCTGTGGGGACACACACACTCGAATTTATAAAACCGATTTCTAAAAAAACGACTTCTATAAATTCGACCTTATTCCGTAGTGTAGACATACCCTTAGAGACTAACCAATTTATTTGAGCATGAGCTTTCGTGAGCTACAGCTCACTTCATCAGATGTTTACCGTGGAAACTGCAGCAGACTTTATATACACACAGAGAATATGAAACAATACCTCCTCCCACCCCACTGTCCTGCTGGTAATAGCTTATCTAAAGTGATCAACAGGTGGGCCATTTCCAGCACAAATCCAGGTTTTCTCACCCTCCACCACCCCACACAAATTCACTCTCCTGCTGGTGCTAGCCCATCCAAAGTGACAACTCTTTACATAATCAAGTCGGGCTATTTCCTGCATAGATCAAGGTTTTCTCACATCCCCCCCCACCCCCATACACACACAAACTCACTCTCCTGCTGGTAATAGCTCATCTAAACTGACCACTCTCCAGGTTTAAATCCAAGTTAAACCAGAACATCTGGGGGGGGGGGGGAAACAAGAGGAAACAGGCTACCTTGCATAATGACTTAGCCACTCCCAGTCTCTATTTAAGCTGTAGCTCACGAAAGCTCATGCTCAAATACATTGGTTAGTCTCTAAGGTGCCACAAGTACTCCATTCCTTCCATAGTTTAACTTCTATAACATTATCCATATCCATTTTTACATAAGGTATAACTATTTCTTTTTTTGCTTACAGAGTTTTCATGTACCTTTATCAAAGTGACAGTCTGATTACTCAGAGCCATTTTAAGACTCTGTGTTTCTAACATTGATTCTTTTTGTTTTGTGCACCTCACCCCTGCTGTTGCTTCAGAGGGGCACTGTCTTTTTTAATTTCATATTTATTTTTTTACTACAGCTCTCATCTGCTATTTTGTTACAAAAAAAACAAACAAACAAAAAGAATCCAGATTTTTTTTCTATTCTCCTGATTTTGACTGCCCTGCTGCAGCCACAACTTAAAAACATTTTAAATTTTGTAAAGCATTGAGTTACCTTTTAAGGGTTAAATGCCAAATCCCAAACTATGGGGAATCAAACTCATTTGTGATTTTAATACAGAATGTCTTTAATATGATCCAACACAGGCATGACTTACCCTTGGTGAATCCATGTTGACTGTTCCTGGTCAGCTTCCTCTTCTCTAAGTGCTTCAAAATGGATTACTGGAGGACCTGCTCCAGAATATTTCCGGAGACTGAGGTGGTGCTGATTGGTCTGTAGTTCCACAGATTCTCCTTCCATTTTTTGTAAATATGAGCACTATATTTGCCTTTTTCCAATTGTCTGGGACCTCCCGCAATCACCACGAATTTTCAGAAATAATGGCTAATGGCTCTGCAATCACAATAGCCAACTCCCTCACCACCCTCAGATGCATTGCATCCAGCCCCATGGACTTGTGCATGTCCAGCTTTTCTCAATCATCCTTAACCTGTTCCTTCACCACTGAGGGCTGCTCACCTCCTCCCCATACCGTGCTTCCTAGTGCAGCAGTCTGGAAGCTGACCTTGTCTGTGAAGACAGAGACAAAAAAAACCAAAACAACAAAGAGTACTTCAGCTTTTTCCACTATAACTTGTGATCCGTGAAGCATTTGAGTTTGAGAAATTTCACCATAATGTACACCACACTTGTCAGTATGGGAACTCTAGATCTCTGGCTTAACTGGAGATTTGGACCTTATTTGTTGTTTAAAATACTGGCAACTGTACATAGGTCCCAGCATAATCAACTGTGCTTCATTTCTCCCAAACAAAGGAGGAAGGTGCTTGCCTGAACACTTAATATAACAAGTTTGGAAGGCATCCCAAAGAATCACTTTGCTGACCTTCCCAATAGTCCAGTGTTTCCCAAACTTGGGACCCTGCTTGTTCAAGGAAAGCCCCTGGCAGGCCAGGCCAGTTTGCTTACTGCGGGAAGTGACGCGGCCCTAGAGACATACTGGCCACCGCTTCCCGCAGCCCCCATTTGCTGGGCACAGCGAACCGTGGCCAGTGAGAGTTACGATTGGCCGAACCTGAGGATGCGGCAGGTAAACAAACCGGCCCGGCCCACCAGGGGCTTTCCCTGAACAAGCGGCGTCCCAGGTTTGGGAAACACTGCAATAGTCTAAGGTTACTTCTGCCTGTATAAATTTCTGTGCTTACAGTGTAAGAATACTGTCTCTTTAAGGTTATCATTCAGCTGCAAACTGAGATCCCTAGACTTGTGCAGTGCGGAACATGCTAGTCATACAGTGTGAAACAGAACCATCTGCTAATAAAATATTGTAGGACCCTTTCCTTTGTGTGTGCATTGATTTACATCTCACAAGACAAAAGGGGTCCATTTGTTTGTTTTTTAAACAGCTGAAGCAGACTATTTCCATCTCAAATAGAAATACTAGAAACGTCATTGTATGTGTACCAGACCTATATCAAAATAAACCACTCCACCACTCAGAAAAGAGATCCCTATTGTTACCATCTATAAAATTGTGGTTCTCTTTGTTGTTTGGGATCTCATCTTTCTATCATACTTCTACATTATTTACAATATCAAAAGGAATATCTGCATTAATAGGAGATTTTTCTTAATGACAATAAAAAGAACTTATATATGAACCAAATTTAAATAATGTTTAGCCCATCTGCAGAGTGGAGGTACAATCCACAAGGAATGTGGATTGAGTGTGATCCAATTTATGCTCCTGTTACTTCACTAACTGTATGGAACTAATCAAAAGGGTAACATATTTACTTAAAAAAACATTTTGCACAAAATCCACAAAAATCTGAGTTTTATTTTAATTAAGGAAAAAGTTAAAGGGTGAAAGCATGCTTTTTTGGAATCCAGCTAACTCCCTAAAACAATATCTCATTTGTGTAACCAATGTAATGTTTATAAAAACCAAACATTAATTTGTCTGGAAGTGAACATTTAACAGATCCAGCCTGTTCCCTATAGCCACATAATCCTTAAATACTCAGTCACTTACCCAAACTTAATTTGCCCTCTTAAGTCTGCATGCATTTCCTTTTCTTCTTTCTGCTCAGTGCCTTTCCCTCAGCATTCCAATGATTCTATTTTTATACCCCTGCTTTACTGAAGCTGTAGTTAATCCCTTTTCTGCCTGTCTTAATGGATAAGTATCATAAACTGGATTTTTGTTTGATGTCCCTGTACTTCCCCCAAAAAGCATTTTATTAAAAGTCACTTTTGGGCAAGGATGACAAAGTAAATTTGGAGTTCCTAGACCAAACCACTTTGAAGATGTCTCAAAAGAGTTACACCATTTTAAAATTAAATTTCAGGTACATTTTCTCAACATCAGAGGCCTGATTTTCTGTTGCCCTGCACCATTTGCAGTCATGTAGAGCAGGGCAAAGACTGTGTAAAACAGCATGATAATGACTTTACGCCCACCTTGTACTGGTGTAAGTTAGGACACAAGGCTCATTGTAATGGAGAAACTTGAGACCATAACTTTGAAATCCCTCTGATTCTTTCCAGGTTTTGCAGCAGAACACTACCCTGGGATGATGCACATGATGCAAAATTTCAGAAATAATTGTTTCTTTCTGGGGAAATTTGTGGTTGGGGAAGGGGGAATTGGGCTTATTAAGAAGTGAACCAGCCTGATTCTGGAACAGCCATTGCTGCTTCCTATAAGGTAGACATTTAGATTCTCTTATTGTAAAATAAAAACCTCTCATACTTAACTATTTTAGAAATAACGTGGTTCCAAAAGGAGGGAGAAAAGAACTGATCATCAGTTAAGTGATGCTCCACAACATGGGCTTGGGTTTAAGTGAACCTACTTCTGAACAAGCGGCAAAGAATCCTGTGGCAGCTTACACACTAACAGATGAAGTAAAAAAGCTTATGCTCCAATATGTCTGTTAGTATATAAGGTGCCACACGACTCTTTGCAGCTTTTATAGATCCAGACTAACACGGCTACCCCTCTGATACTTCTGAGCAGTGAACGGAACAGAATATTGTATTTAAAAATATATCAGATGCAACTTTTGATGAATGCATATTCACAGTCTCTTCACCCAGATGTATAAGCTGGGTGAATAATGGGAGAAAAGTTGATTTTTTAAAATCACACAAAATTCATTAAATAAGTTAATTAATATTATTCAAGCAGCTCTAATCACCTTATTTTTTTTTTCCAGTTGGAGGCATTCAAGTATATTCCCTGTCATTGGCATGTATCACAATTCTAAAAATGAGTCCAGATCAGTCACTGGTAGCATATTTCATCTGGGTGTTTTAAAGCTCAAAAGTAGTTAGGATAAAATATATATATATAAACATTGAAAAAAAATAGCATTGTATAAGTCTATGTTTTTTAACTGAAAATAAGAAACAACTGAAATGTTATTTTTGCTATTGTCACAAAAAACAGTGTGTAAACAACACTGATATTTAGCCCATTCTGCCTTGCCTACAAGAGGTGCTAAGTGGAAAGAAAACTAATGAAAATTAAGGAATGTAATTAATAAAGACAAGCCACTTCAGCATTTGACATTTCATAGACAAGCAGAACAAATATGCTAATGAAGAGCACAGACAAGAGTGTTTGATGCAATTAAAGAGTTGATTTTAGCATAGGTGCTATTTTAAATAGCTGGTAGCATAGTTGAGTACAACTTTGTTATGTTCAATCTGTTAAAAACAAGCTAACAAAAACTTATCAGCTGCCTGATAAGCCTCTTTGCTCTCTTAAGACAGATTATGAAGGACATTCTTAAATCTTTAAAATAAAAAAAAAGCAGTGTCCAATCATATTTAAATCTGAAATTGACATATGGGTGAGACCCACCAGCCATACACCTGGGGAAAAAATATCTGTAATAACTCAGAGCCTTTCCCCATCTAGTATCCCATATCCATCAATCGGAGACATTTCGTATTAGATGCTGATGGGTCATATGCCATTGTTTGCAACCTCATCATTGCACCCCTCAAATGTACTAAGCTTAGTCTTGAAACAAGTTGGGGCAAAAAACCCTCACTGTTCCCTTTGGAAAGGGGTTCAATAACTTCATTCCTCTGATGATTAGAAACCTTTATCTAATTTCAATCCTAAACTTGCTGATGGCCAGTTTATAGCAATTTGTTCTTGTGTCAACTGTCAGACTATCTGAAGTGGATCAAGAACATGAGTACCAACCTCAGGGCAGACAGTTAAGAAGCAGGGTACAAACACCAAGCTGGCTGGGAGTTCTATATTTAGATTCCACAAATCAAGTGTGACTTCCTCAAGCACTATAACAGTCTAACCATAGAGTCAGACAGTCCCATTGGGTACTCCGATGTATCTTGCCACCCAGGCAAGCTTGCCTTTTTGATAGATGGTCCCTTCCACCAAAGAAGGTCACAACGATATTTAGTTACTCCCACTCCCAGAGAACCAGTCACTTACCCCTGGTCAATTTCACTTTTGATCTTATACCAAAGACCATGCCTGTAGCCAATCCTAAAATAAGTCAAATATTTATTAACTAAGAAAAAGAAAATTTACAAGGTTAAAACAAGTAAACAAACACAAATGAGTTACTGTCTTACGTTTGTAGCAGTAATAGAAGCTGCTGAAACATGCAAGCTCTATATGTCCTTTAGGGCTAACCCAGGCTAAGCAGCTGTGGATCCCTTGCTTATGCTTTCCCAAAGGCCAGCATAGACATGAAGTTTCTTCCTGTCAGAGACTTTTATTCCCTTTCCCCAGTTCAAGATGATGGGACAAGTCCTGTTGCATATCTATTCTTCATAAGTGTGGGGAGCACTCAAAGCCTTTTGTCCTCTGATGTTCCATAATGGTTTCTCTGATGTCTATGGACCTTCTTTTGTTGGGCAGAAGTTAACACCTCCTGTGGTAAGGTAGTATTTCACACTTGAAGAAAAGGGAGTACTTGTGGCACCTTAGAGACTAACCAATTTATTTGAGCATAAGCTTTCGTGCGCTACAGCTTATGCTCAAATAAATTGGTTAGTCTCTAAGGTGCCACAAATACTCCTTTTCTTTTTGTGAATACAGACTAACATGGCTGCTACTCTGAAATATTTCACTCTTGGTAGTGCTTGTCTCCTGACTGTGGGCATTTACAATTTCAGAGCAAACGCTTAAATATTACCTTATAACATGGGATACAGATATCATAATGAGATTAGTGCATGCAAAATTTACAAGCATTTCATAATGTCTAAACATTAAACACATTTTCATAAACTTAATACCCATTTTAACAATAGTAACAAGAGTGAGCCAGATGGATTTCCAGCTATGCTTTTGATGGTGTTCAAACCTTGGCATGAGTTGGCACCTGGTCTGCCAGCATCACACCAAGATTTGCACTTAAATAACTCCTCTTTCCCAAGTATTTATCTATCTGATGTATTTATAGAGATCAACCATATCTCCTCTCTGCCCTTCTGTGCATCTGTTTCAGTTTTAATTCATCTTTCTTAAAGATGGGAAACCAGATTGTACACAGAATTGCAGATAAAGTCTCACCAGTACTTTGTACAAATGATAATGCTTGCCTATCTCTACTGGGAATACCTTACCTAATGCATTTTAGGACTGAAAAAGCCTTTTTCACAGCCTTGTACCATTGGTGAAAAAGGTCTTTCTCCTCCTCTGTCACTTCCAACTGGTAAATCTTCAATTTACAATAAATATTTTTTGTTGTTAGTCCCCAAGTGCATGACCTTGCACTATTAAATTTAAACCCATTTCTATTTCTCCAGTTTAATGTCATCCAAATCTTCTATAATATTCAAGTCCTCCTCCATATTGGTAATACCTCCCACCTTTGTGTCACTCACAAATTTTATTGGCACTTTCCCACTTTTTGTGGGAAGGCCATTAATGAGAATGTTAATAAAAGACTGGTCCCAAGAACAATCCCTGTGGAACTCCACAAGTAACATCCCACCAGCCTAACAGTTTGCCTTTCAGTATGATCCATTGTAATCTACTTTTTAACCAGTTTCTTACCCAACTTTCAATTCTTGTGTCAATCCCCATCTTCTCTAATTGAATTAATATTTTCACCAGGTGGAAGTGTACCAGAATGACAAAGATGAACATTACTTTTTTGCATCATAGAGAGACATTACATCTAACTAACAATACTTACATTCATGCACTTGTGGTATATCAGAGAAAAACAAAAACACCTTTAAAGTGATCTGTTAGGCCCAATGCTTTTAATCTTCACACGTGCTTTATAGGAGAAAGCCTGTCTTAACTAAACCACCAAAGTTAGAATAATAGAATCATAGAATTCCAGCTTCTCGTCCACTGTATCCCCAGGTCCTTTTCTGCCGAACTGCTGCCGAGCCATTTGGTCCTTAGTCTGTAGCGGTGCATGAGATTCTTCCGTCCTAGGTGCAGGACTCTGCACTTGTCCTTACTGAACCTCATCAGATTTCTTTTGGCCCAATTCTCTAATTTGTCTAGGGCCCTCTGTATCCTATCCCTACCCTCCAGTGTATCTACCTCTCCTCCCAGTTTAGTGTCATCTGCAAACTTGCTGACGGTGCAATCCACACCAACCTCCAGATCATTTATGAAGATACTGAACAAAACCAGCCCGAGGACCAACCCTTGGAGAACTCCACTTGATACCGGCTGCCAACTAGACATGGAGCCATTGATCACTACCCGTTGAGCCTGATGATCTAGCCAGCTTTCTATCCACCTTATAGTCCATTCGCCCAGCCCATACTTCTTTAACTTGCTGGCAAGAATACTGTGGGAGACCTTGTCAAAAGCTTTGCTAAAGTCAAGGAACAACACGTCCATCACTTTCCCCTCATCCACAGAGCCAGTTATCTCATCATAGAAGGCAATTAGATTAGTCAGGCATGACTTGCCTTTGGTGAATCCATGCTGAGTGTTCCTGATCACTTTCCTCTCCTCTAAGTGCTTCAGAATTGATTCCTTGAGGACCTGTTCCATGATTTTTCCGGGGACTGAGATGAGGCTGACTGGCCTGTAGTCCCAGGATCCTCCTTCTTCCTTTTTTAAAGATGGGCACTACATTAGCCTTTTTCCAGTTGTCCGGGACTTCCCCCAATCGCCATGAGTATTCAAAGATAATGGCCAATGGCTCTGCAATCACATCCACCAAATCCTTTAGTACCCTCAGATGCAGCACATCCGGTCCCATGGACTTGTGCTCGTCCAGCTTTTCTAAATAGTCCCAAAAACACTTCTTTCTCCACAGAGGGATGGTCACCTCCTCCCCACTCTGTGCTGCCCAGAGCAGTAGTCTGGGAGCTGACCTTGTTCGTGAAGACAGAGGCAAAAAAAGCATTGAGTACGTTAGCTTTTTCCACATCCTCTGTCACTAGGTTGCCTCATTCATTCAGTAATGGGCCCACACTTTCCTTGACTTTCTTCTTGTTGCTAACATATTTGAAGAAACCCTTCTTCTCACTCTTAATATCCCTTGCTAGCTGCAACTCCAGGTGTGATTTGGCCTTCCTGATTTCACTCCTGCATGCCCGAGCAATATTTTTATACTCTTCCCTGGTCATTTGTCCAATCCTCCACTTCTTGTAAGCTTCTTTTTTGTGTTTAAGATCAGCAAGGATTTCACTGTTAAGCCAAGCTGGTCGCCTGCTATATTTACTATTCTTTCTACACATCGGGATGGTTTGTCCCTGTAACCTCAATAAGGATTCTTTAAAATACAACCAGCTCTCCTGGACTCCTTTCCCCCTCATGTTATTCTCTCAGGGGATCCTGCCCATCAGTTCCCTGAGGGAGTCAAAGTCTGCTTTTCTGAAGTCCAGGGTCTGTATTCTGCTGCTCTCCTTTCCTCCCTGTGTCAGGATCCTGAGCTCTACCATCTCATGGTCAGCCTCCGAGGTTCCCATCCACTTTAGCTTCCCCTACTAATTCTTCCCGGTTTGTGAGCAGCAGGTCAAGAAGAGCTCTGCCCTGAGATGGTTCCTCCAGCACTTGCACCAGGAAATTGTCCCCTACACTTTCCAAAGACTTCCTGGATTGTCTGTGCAACTCTGTATTGCTCTCCCAGAAGATATCAGGGTGATCAAAGTCTCCCATGGGAACCAGGGCCTGCGATCTAGTAACTTCCATTAGTTGCCAGAAGAAAGCCTCGTCCACCTCATCCCCCTGGTCCGGTGGTCTATAGCAGACTCCCACCACAACATCACCCTTGTTGCGCACACTTCTAAACTTAATCCAGAGATTCTCAGATTTTTCTGCAGTTTCATACTTGAGCTCTGAGGAGTCATTCTGCTCCCTTACATACAGTGCAACTCCCCCACCTTTTCTGCCCTGCCTGTCCTTCCTGACCAGTTTATATCCATCCATGACAGTACTCCAGTCTTGTGATTTATCCCACCAAGTCTCTGTTATTCCAATCACATCATAATTCCTTGACTGTTCCAGGACTTCCAGTTCTCCCTTCTCATTTTCCAGGCTTCTTGCATTTGTGTATACGCACTTGAGATAACTCGCTGATCGTCCCTCTTTCTCAGTAGGAGGCAGGAGCCCTGCCCTCTCGCGCATTCCTGCGCGTGCTTCCTCCCGGTATCCCACTTACCTCAGGGCTTTGGTCTCCATCCCCCGGTGAACCTAGTTTAAAGCCCTCCTCACGAAGTTAGCCAGCCTGCTTGCGCAGATTCCTCAAAGAATCAATCCTGAAGCACTTGCATGAGAGGAAAGTGATCAGGAACAGCCAGCATGGATTCACCAAGGGAAGGTCATGCCTGACTAATCTAATCACCTTTTATGATGAGATTACTGGTTCTGTGGATGAAGGGAAAGCAGTGGATGTATTGTTTCTTGACTTTAGCAAAGCTTTTGACACGGTCTCCCACAGTATTCTTGTCAGCAAGTTAAGGAAGTATGGGCTGGATGAATGCACTATAAGGTGGGTAGAAAGCTGGCTAGATTGTCGAGCTCAATGGGTAGTTATCAATGGCTCCATGTCTAGTTGGCAGCCGGTATCAAGTGGAGTGCCCCAAGGGTCGGTCCTGGGGCCGGTTTTGTTCAATATCTTCATAAATGATCTGGAGGATGGTGTGGATTGCACTCTCAGCAAATTTGCGGATGATACTAAACTGGGAGGAGTGGTAGATACGCTGGAGGGGAGGGATAGGATACAGAAGGACCTAGACAAATTGGAGGATTGGGCCAAAAGAAATCTGATGAGGTTCAATAAGGATAAGTGCAGGGTCCTGCACTTAGGACGGAAGAACCCAATGCACAGCTACAGACTAGGGACCGAATGGCTAGGCAGCAGTTCTGCAGAAAAGGACCTAGGGGTGACAGTGGACGAGAAGCTGGATATGAGTCAGCAGTGTGCCCTTGTTGCCAAGAAGGCCAATGGCATTTTGGGATGTATAAGTAGGGGCATAGCGAGCAGATCAAGGGATGTGATCGTTCCCCTCTATTCGACATTGGTGAGGCCTCATCTGGAGTACTGTGTCCAGTTTTGGGCCCCACACTTCAAGAAGGATGTGGAAAAACTGGAAAGAGTCCAGCGAAGGGCAACAAAAATGATTAGGGGTCTGGAACACATGAGTTATGAGGAGAGGCTGAGGGAGCTGGGATTGGTTAGCCTGCAGAAGAGAAGAATGAGGGGGGATTTGATAGCTGCTTTCAACTACCTGAAAGGGGGTTCCAAAGAGGATGGCTCTAGACTGTTCTCAATGGTAGCAGATGACAGAACGAGGAGTAATGGTCTCAAGTTGCAGTGGGGGAGGTTTAGATTGGATATTAGGAAAAACTTTTTCACTAAGAGGGTGGTGAAACACTGGAATGCGTTACCTAGGGAGGTGGTAGAATCTCCTTCCTTAGAGGTTTTTAAGGTCAGGCTTGACAAAGCCCTGGCTGGGATGATTTAACTGGGAATTGGTCCTGCTTTGAGCAGGGGGTTGGACTAGATGACCTTCTGGGGTCCCTTCCAACCCTTATATTCTATGATTCTATGATTCTATGTTCTTCTCTCTCTTCGTTAGGTGGAGCCCGTCTCTGGCTAGCGCTCCTTCTTGGAACACCATCCCATGGTCAAAGAATTCAAAGCCTTCTCTCCGACACCACCTGCGTAGCCATTCATTGACTTCCACGATTCGATGGTCTCTACCCAGGCCTTTTCCTTCCATGGGGAGTTAATGTAATGAGTCAAAATAATTAACTATGTGTCAAAACATTGTTGTTGATCTTCATATGCAGTTGCAGAGTTCACCTATATTACTAGTATTATGATATTTTCTATCTGCAGGTTTAGAATTAAGCTTTGTAAATTCCCATTTATATAAAAGTTAATGATTAAGATATTTGCATCTGGAAGAGGTGTTGATGTTGAACATTTGTTACTAGGGAAAATGGGGTGAATTATGTACATCTCTTGCTGCTCTTGCCTTCCTTCACTTTATCTTAACTCATTGCTGAAGCATAGACCAGAATTCTATCTTCTCAGAAGCATTACAATATCACATCCAGGGCTACTGTATTTAAATCCCATTAACAGCTCTCATGCACCTTCTGAGCAAGAAGTACCACATAATTGTTTGATATACAAACATTTATATGTAATACAAAGAAAACAAATACTTTGAATAGTGCTTGAAATACTCTTAAATAACTTATTACCTAGTAGCTTTTGTTTAAAATGTCTACCAATGTGTTCTTGCTATGCAGACTTTTCACAAACCCTGCTGCTTATAAATGAAAGTTAGTGGAACAGAAATACGATTTAACATCTGTATAATTGACTTACCAGTAATACTTATTTTTGCACACACACACACCTACTCATTCTCTTTCTTCCAGCTTTCTTTGGAAATATTATACATTTGTATTTCAGTAGCTAAGAGCCCCAGTTAAGTACCAAGACCCCATTAAGTTAAGAATTGTATAGACTCAGAACAAAAAGATGGTCCCTCTCCCAAAAAGTTTGAAATCTAGTTTATCCGTCTCTATTGTTGCCTGAAGTTCAATATATGTCACCTCTTTTCTTTAGAGATTGCATAATAGCAGCAATATATCTAGCCATATCCAAACACTTCAGCCATGTCAGTAAGTAGAAAGGTTGGCCAGTGAATTCTTGTGAGCAGAACTCAGTTCTTTGATAATTGTTGACTTCTTCTCCAGAAATGTATAGCCTAAATTACAAGAGGTTTCAGACATTAGGACATGGAATATTTAACCCCCGAATTTCTATAGGAACCTCATTGTATAGGGCTTTTGTCTTTTCTCTGTAAGCCCAACTGAGTCAAATAAAGGATTTGCATTTCACTGAACTCAACCTTGGTTCACTCTCTTATTAACTGAGTTAGAATCCCAATTCAAAATAGCTAGCCACTAACTAAATGTGAGTTCCACATGTTCCATAGCGTCTAAGTTTGTAAAAGCTCTCTCCTGGTCCTTCCTCTTGGTCCAGAAGACACACAGCAGTGGGTCATACCTCTTATAAATACTTCACTGCTAGGTAAAGGCTGTAACAGACCTCACCTTTAGACAAAAATGTTACATTTTTTCAGACCCAAGTCTTGCATCATTGTTGTTCAATTAAGTCCACTGAAAACTTCCAGTGCTTATATCTAACATTCCTCTCCCCCTATCAGAGGGCTGATTGGCTCATGTCTCAGAACAATACAGTGCCTGCCCACAGGAGGGATAGCAGCAGCAGCAGCTATCTCTGATAACTTCAAGTAAGCCAATGAAAATGTTCAGTAACTGCCATATCTCTCCTCTGCATTTAACAGGGCACTTCTAGCTGAATCCCTTTCTCTGTTCCTGGCATATATGTAAAAATTGAGAGAACAGAAAACTCTATCCTCCACCTCACTATGATTCTCCCTTCTTAGACTAGGGGTTCTCAAATTGGGGTTTGTGACTCCTGAGGCAATTGTGAGGTTATGAGCAGTCAGTCAAGCGTGGGGCTGACAGCCTGAGCCCTTCAGAGTTACGTAGCCGGACTGCCAGAGAGCAGCAGCCGCTGGATAGGCACCAGCTCTGAAGGTAGCACTGCCCCCAGCAGCAGTGCAGAAGGGTGGCATTATATGGGGGGGCTGTCTCTTTGGGGGGGAGAGTCATCACAGCCTGAAATATTTTCAAAGTGGGTCCCAGGGAAAAAAAAAGTTTGATAACCCCTGCTTTAGACTCTAAAATAAAATGCTTTGATAGAATAGTAGGTGAGTGGAACGCTAAGACATACAAACCCCTACAGAGACTGCAATTTTTTTATTTTTTTTTTCACAATTTGCTTTTGCACATGGACAATCTTAGTGTATTATCTTTAGTATAGGGGAACCTGCAGCAATGTTAATGACAGGCAAAAAAAATTGAAATGCAGTGTACACAACTATAATTTTCTTTTTTTGGTTTGAGAACCACATCAAACACTCTTATTCCTTTAATCAAAAAGAAAATCTAGTTCTGTCAATAAATGTCAAGTTTGCTGAGCAGATTTTGTTCTTTTATAGACACATGCTGCTTTTTTTGTTCATGACTCTGTTACCCTCTTGCTGTTTGTGATCTTTTGTGGAAGTGGAAGAAAAGAACATTATATTTTCTTCAATTAATGATGCATTGGAGTCTACCACTCAGAATACTTGAAACACCCACAGAGCAGTTACTCAGGGAGACATAACAACATCTTGCAATATATGAAAAAAAAAAAAGATTCTAGACAAATGACTGCACTGGAGTACTCCATTTTAACCTCCAACTAAATTAGGGACCCTTTTACTAGAAATATTTAAACCTTCATTAAAGCAGAATTTTTATCTTTAAGTTATCTTTTCAGAGATAAGACAAATGTTCACTTTCTTCTGTGCAAATATCTTAATATGAAAGTAGAGAAACAGGTGGCAGATTATGTTCTTATCAGGAAGAAGTCATCTTTTAAGAGTGGTCAGGTTTCATGACCCACTTATGAGATTAAGATGATGACTAGGTAGTAAAAATAATTTAGAACCGTCAAAAGAGTCACAAATCATTTCACTCAGTGTTGTAGTTCAGTGGCATTAACTCGTGAATAGTCACATAATTACAGTGTTTCATAGATTATAAAGTCAGAAAGGACCATTCTGATCATCTAGTCTGACCTCTTGTTTAACACCAGCCATGCAAATTCCCTGAATTAATTTCTGTTTGAACTAGAGCATGTTTTTGAGAAAAAAAAAATCCAATCTTCATTTAAAAGTGACTAATCATAGAATATCAGGGTTGGAAGGGACCTCAGGGGGTCATCTAGTCCAATCCCCTGCTCAAAGCAGGACCAATCCCCAATTTTTGCCCCAGATCCCAAATGGCCCCCTCAAGGATTGAACTCACAACCCTGGGTTTAGCAGGCCAATGCTCAAACCGCTGAGCTATCCCTCCCTCTGAATAATGGAGGCTAATAATGATTAGCCTCCATAGGTTAAGCCCTTTATTTAGTCATATAGAGCAAAAGAGTACAGACCATACAAAACAATAACCGCTATATACATTTGTTTGCCTCTGTTTCTTCATCACTCCAGGGCATTTTTTGGCCTGGTATCACAGTTCCTGGCCCTGTTTAGAGTCCTTCTGGCTGTCCGTGTAAGCTGCAACATGGAACCTTCTTCCCCTTGGTCCGCTTGTTTCCTTTGCTCTTGACCAGTCTGACCTCTTTCCCTGGGAGTTCCTGAGGCCATATAGGTCAGGAAATCAGGGATCGCCCCCTGCTTGATACAGGTCTCCTTTATGCTGGGTTGATTTTTTCTCTCTTTTTGATTTAGAACCAAAATGGCTAAAAGCTCCAGAAAGATCTGCCCCTCCCCCACAGTTTAGCAGACGGCACCCTTACCAGCAACCCCCATGTAAGCACAAATCCCTGCCAGGTGACTTGATTACAAAGGCAACCTCTTTCCTGCTAAACCAGTTTCTCATGGTAGGAACTAGTCTATGGCCGAGAGCAATGACATTGCAATAGAGGACTATCCCAATTAAAGACCATTCACCGTCAGCCTTATGTTACCATGCCTTGGAATTTCAGTCCAATATGGAGACAACAGCAAAACAGAGAAAATTAGCTTCTGCATCCAAAATGGAGTTTGCAGTCACACACACACACACACACACAGTTTATAATCTCACAAAGAATTCATAAATTGTACAGATAGTTTTACCAATCATCATATATCTTCAGGAAAACAAGGTCGTCTGACATCCAGACCTTGCTGGAGCTGGTAGACTCACTTCTAGTTCTTTGGAAAATATACCAGGTGGTAGCTAAACCCCACATTGGTCCTCTGGAGGGGGACATGGTTAAATCTTGGGTATTGTAGGATGAAAAAAAATCTCTAATAATGTGGGGTTGGCAGCAGTGATTTATCAGACTGGTTACCTTCTCTCCCCAGTGCAAGACCTATCAAAGAACAGGTGGGAAGATCAGGCAAGCTATATACAATTTACTTAAAATAATGTGTTATTTTAAATTGTTTTCTGAATAATTTCTGTGACTAATTCTTGGTCCATCAATTGAGGGTGAGCAGTTCATTGGAAGGATTTTATTTTCAAATTTGAGCTATACTCATTAGTCACTCAATATAATTCTGTTCCCTGATTGTATGTAATATTACTCACAGGATCAGATTTCTAGTGCAAATATTCACATTTATTAGTTTAAGATTCATTTCAATGAATATTCTTCAAGTTTTATTTAAAATTAGCTGGTTCCAAAAACTTTCTTGACAAAGTCATGTGCTGGAACATTTGCAGAAAGAACATACAAGAGGCAAAAACAAAAGGAGAAGCAAATTCTATTTTGTTTTTAATTTGAGAAACTAATATGTTTATGCTTCTAGCTACTTAATTAAACAATACACTGTATATTATGAGGTTTTCTATGCAATGAGAGCTTCAGCTCAATATTTAAATTTATTTCATTTCTTCAGGATCAAAGGATTATATGTCACCTGAGGGGTTTTTTTTTTTTTTTTTTTTAAAGAGTTCAGACTCATGGGAAACATCTTCTTTGGTCCACAGACTGGAAGGAATTGACTGCATCTTGTAGCTTTATATTGCTTTTGTAATCTGATCTTTAAGAGATTCCCAGAAAGGGAAATCTTTTCAGGTATTCTCCAGGGCTCCTCTACAGTAAGCATGTCATGGATGCATGCTATCTACTTTGTACTAAGGATTACCAAACCAGAAAGAACAAAAAGTCAAAATGAAGATCCTATGAAAGAGATATTGACCTCTATCTTTTTTACAAGCAAACATAAGGACACTCAACTAAATGGACATCTTCCAATCCATGTTCATGATTGATTATATGGATTGGATATGTTAGCCTAAATGATCAGTACCATAAATTTAATCCCTGCATACATTCTATACTCTTAAAGCAACAGATGCTTTTACTTCCTCATTGGTCAACAGATCTTCCTCCAATTGCAATCAATGGTAAATCTCTCATTGATTTCAACAGTGCAGCACCAATAATTCCAGAACATAAGTGGAGTGTTTTTCGGGTGGGGTGAGGTGGGGGATAAGGGAGAGGTGCTTAACGTAAATCCCTTCCAAAGCAATATAAGCTAAATAACAAAAATGCCCTCTTATACTGGAATCAGAATGTCCATACTGAGAGTTATACTTGCAGAACTATATTGGTTTAAATTTACATCTTAGCTTACTCCTGTAGAACTTTCACATGTAGACCAGCCCTATGTATAAAAGAAGAGGCATTTGCTATAAATGTGTTTGCAATTGGCCATTCCAGTACAAATTGTCATTTGACATGCAAACATACAGTGTAAGTCACAAAGTGCCAGAGGATTTACTTTCTTGCTACAAGACTGCAGCCATTTTCTCAGTTATTGCCCTCAGTAATTTTCTCTGGCACAGTCCTTTTTGCTTCATTTTTGGGATGTGTCTATATCTGCTTTGCAGCCAGATCCTTCACAGTGCACATTACCTAGCTAACTCACTATTTTGTTAAACCATTTCCAAAGCCCCCACCTAAATTCTTATCTGGGCCCTTGGACTGGAGAAACCTAGAGCTTTCCAGCCCCTTCCCTGGTCGCTTTCTTTGCAGAAATACCCACAGTGGGGCTTTGTCCCTCTCAAGTATCCTGCACACTGATGAGAGGGATCTACTAAAATAGAGTTTCCCATCCCAGCATTCCTTGCTGTGGTACCTACAACTCCCAGAATACCTCTATGCAGGACAGAGGCCAGGAACTGTGTAGTGCTGGGCTATAAACCTGCTTTAAAAGCTCAGCACACCTCAGTCAAACCCCATAATTTCATATGCAAATATAAGCATGCTATTGCAAACACATATCTGCATGTGCAGTGCCTCTACTTAACAAAATAATCTTGACCATTAGTATAGATTTGGAACAGAATTTGGTATTCAGATTTTTTTTTCTCTTTTAAATATACTGTATTTAGAGTGGGACATGAACATTTTTTGCCATTTTGATGGAATTAGGGTGACCAGTCCCAATTTTAGAAGATTTGTCCCACGTCCCGACCTTACATCGGTTGGGAAGCCCTTTGTCCCCATCCCTACTGCAGCCACGGCACCACCGCTCACTGCTTCCTGGGGCAGCTCCCGGTGTCCACCTGCCAGCAGGAGAGCCCTCCACCCCCCCACCCGACCTGAGGAGGGTGACCAGACATCCCGATAAAATCAGGACTGTCCTGATTTTTAGTTCTTTGTCCCACGTCCCAACCGATGCACGGTTGGGATGCCATTTGTTCCGATATTGCAGCTTTGAACACTCCGGCAGTGTTTTTTTCCCCCCTGTGTCCTGATATTTTGTCCATTTCATCTGGCCACCCTAGGCCCGACCCAACCCATAACCCTAGGAGCCAGAGGGACCTGCCTGCTGGATGCTTCCCAGGATGGGAGCCTCTCCAAGCATCACCAGGACTCCCCACCTCGCCCCCTGGCAGGTCCGTCTGGCTCTGAGGGTGGGGGGGCTCTGCGTGCTGCCGGCGCCTGCAAGCCTCACTCAGCGGCTCTGACAGCTCCCATTGGTGCTTTTCCCGGCCAGTGGGAGCCATGGAGCTCACGCTCGTGTCGGGCACAGCACGTGGAGAGTCTGGAGACTCCCCTCGCTGCTCTAACCCGAGAAGCCAGAGACCTCCCAGTGAGTGAAGGAGTGAGCTGGTGAGTGCGGCCAGGGAAGGGGGCAGGGTGTGACGGTGAGTGTCTGGGAGGTCTCTGGAAGGCACTGGGCAGTGGGGGAGGTTTGTGTGGTTTTGGGGTGCTGGGCAGTGGGGTAGGTCTGTGTGTGTCAGGGCACTGGGGGTCTGTGTGGGGCATTGTGTAGTTGTGGTGGGGGGCTGTGGGGAAGGGCACTGGAAGGGAAGAAGGGAGGGAGGGGAAATCTGTGTGTATTGGGAAACTAGCGAGTGGGGGGTTCTGTGTGGGGTGCTGGGTAGCGGTGGTGGGGTTGTGGGCAGGGGGGCACTGGGCAGGGGTGTGTGTGCACATCACTGTGCATCTGTGGTGGAAGGGTTGGTGGGGGGGCGCTGGGCAGGGGACCTGTGTGGCGCAGCATGGGCCCACCACTATAGGCCCCCTCTCATGGCTCTGGTCGGGGCTGTGCACCTTGTCACTATTCGCCACCCACCCACACCCCCCCGCCGCCCCGCCGCCTGCTCACCCAATGTGTCCTGATATTTTACTCTTGCAATCTGGTCACCCTAGATGGAACTTTTATTTCATGAAGACAAGCAAAAACATTTTGACAATTCTATTGATTATCCCACTTATTTCCTATGTCAATGGCGCTTTCATCTATGCCAAATGTTTTGCCTATCCCCATTCTGTGTAGTGAATGCTTGACATTTTCAATAAAATACTTCAGGACAATTTAATTTCCTCCACTTGTAGTTTCATTAAATACTTCTAACTTGATTATAGTGCCTTACAAAATTCTACAGTTCCTTCATTTCAACATAATGGAACATCTTGCTACATAGTTCATGTGTATTTTATTATAATGTCCATGTGCATTAAAGATAAATATAATTTTCTTCTTTTCTATGCTAAGATTGTTTATTCTTTTCTGACTTGATTCTCTTGAATCCTGTCTACTTTTTCCTCTTAAGTTTATGCTAAGCTTTTGAATTTCTTCTTTTAGTTTGCACTGAATAGTTTTTTGTTGTTACACAAATCCCATGATTAGGAATTCCAGCTCCTTTTTTATTTAATATTTCTGTATTTTTCATGTTTTTTTTTTATTTTGAGAGAGCAAGAGCGAGAGTCAGAAAGAGAGAGAGAGAGAGCAAGCACTTTCCTAACTTTTCTAATTCTTATTTTCCTGTGATTATTTTTAAATTATGTTATTAAGAATTTTCAGATACTTTAATACAATAAAAAAATAAGAACATACTATTGATAAACATTTGTTCAAGGAACAAGGAAAAGAAATAATAAAAATACTTCAATTAAATTTTATCAGTAACATCTCAGTTTTAACAGCAGTGGGGAAGTCAGACAAGGTAATGAAAAGAAAAGGTGTCTGTCATCCTAAATTAGCCCAGATTACATATGAAACAAAGAACTAATCAAATGTTGTTCCTAATGTAGCATTAATTTCAATTATTTAAAAAGACAACATGTTATCAAACCTTATATTATTCTTAGTCAGCAAAGTTACAATCAATTTCTCAAACAAAGAAGCCAAGCTACTCAAAAAACCTTTTTTCTTCATTTTCAATTATTGATAAATTTAGTAAATAAGAGTCCTTGATAACATTTTCATGACATGGGGAGATTTTCTCTACATTATTGAGTTAACTGTTCCCAGACTTAACTCTTGGATTTGTTTTTTTTTCAAAGAAAACCCGGTAGTTTCTTCTTTTGTCTTTCAGATAGCTTAGTTCACTGAAATAGTAGTAAATAGCAGTCACCTTCTCCCCCACCCCCTCTCCACCCCAGGAACCTGTCTTCTGTCTTTGAAATCATAAGAGTTTTACCATTGACTTCAACAGGAGCTGGATGAAGATCTCAGTGGTTAAATTCTCTGTTTTTAATTTTCATGCTTGGAACAAATGCATAGAAATAACAGAGCAAAAATATATTTGACTGTTGCTTTTACAAAGCAGCTACTCCAAGATTAAGATGAAATGGTGGCCATTTTTATTTATTATTTATTAAGTATTAATAAATAATAATAATAATAATAGCATTAAGGTCATCCTTATATGTTTAAAAGGTCTCTTTTAGGGTAAATAGTCAAAAAAAAATAATGTAGAATTTGTGGGCCTGATTCTACTCTGATTTACACTGGTTTGACACTACAGTACCTCCATGACTTCAGTGGTGTTAAGTATGGTTTACATTGGTGAGAGAAAAGAAATCAGATCAGTATTGTTTACCTCTTTTTCTAATAATTTCCACTATCAAATTGCCTTTGAAAATACATTTTCAATTAACTAGTTTTGAAAACTATTCGGTGACTTTTCTCCCCTGAGAAGTGCACCTTGTCCTTGACATGGTGCAAAGGCTTATTTGGCCTGAGAGCTCTGCCAGTGGGAGTTTGACGCTGGGTAGGGCCACCCAAGCTGGGAAGGTCAAATGGTAGGGATCAGAGAAAAGAGCAGTTCCTGGTTCTTCAGCTTCAGGGCTGAGTGATAGGTCAACAACCTAGACTCATAAAATATTAAGTTATGGAGATATAACAAGATAGCCATTCTGACAAACAGCTTGATATATTCCTTGTAGTTGTAGCCATGTTGGTCCCTGGATATTATACAAGATATAACCTCACCCACCTAGTCTCTCAAACAGCATGATAGACAAGAATGATGGAGACTTTTTTGTGCCCTAAGCACCATCTGACAACACGATAAGGATTCAGATCTAACCACATTAAGTTGTGTATGCCTCTCTATCTCGTTTCCCTCCCATCAGTTAAATCTACATGGTTTGTTATACTCATAGACTGCCCAGACTAGCTTCATTCTGCTCTTATTATACAAAATCAGGCCATTAATATTTGTTAGGAACATCAGGCATTAGATACAGTTTAAGTAATCTTCTAGTTAAATTAACTGAGGCACACAAAAGGGTGGCGTGAGTGGTTTGGACGCTTGACTACAATGCTGCAAGTGAGGGGTTTGGGTCTTGCTTGAGCTCACTGAGGTCATCTCCAGCCCACCCAGTTGCAAAATGGGTACCTGATCTATTGGGTTACTTCAGTCAAGGGTAATTAGACATGGTGCTGGCTACAGCACTCCTTTGTGTACTGTTGGCTATGAAACTGAGGTGCCTTAACCTCAGCCCGTTGGCTTGGAGGAACTTTTGACTTTGAGACTGATGTGGTCAAGTTGGGAGTTAACTTATTAACATTATTTCCGAGCCATTAAACACAGGTCCAATTTCAATTGCCCCTCATTTTTTTAGAAAAGACTAACATTTTATTTCCAAATATTCCTCTGTTCTACCGAGACCTAGTATTCTATTTTTTGTTATCCGTAATGTTATCTCAAGCATGACATTATAAAGCTAAATGTACAGGAAGTCTTCTATATGCTAAATATGTCTATTTCCCCCTTAGCATGAAGTGCCCTTTCTGTAGTACTTGTTGATTGGTTACTTAGTATGCAAATCTGACACTTTTTTCTGTAATGTAATGAATGGGTTACTTATGATATATCCTGAAGTCTCAGAAGTATTGTGGCTTCCCTTAAGATTGAATCATTTCATGCTCTGAATGAATCAATCAATCTGATTATTTAAAGAGACATACTTTTTTCAAAGTTGCCTCTTGAGTAAGGCAGTCAGACATCACTATCCAGAGAGCAGCTGACCAAGAAAGCCCTTCGAGAGCTCTATGAAATGGGCTTTCTGCCCTCAGGCAACAAAACTATGCTTTGTTTTAAAGTGGTGGCTTATTCCAAATAGAATAATTATCAAGGAGCTTTTCAAAGGATGTGGAATCTATTTAATTCATGTTTTAATTGATTTATTTCCATAAATCTATCCAGTCTGTCAATACCATAGCACCTGAGCATCTCACAATAATGGGTCTTATCCTTACAACAGCCCTTTGGGATTGGGAAGGTTTATCCTATTTTATAGATGAGGAAGTGAGGCACAATGTAGATTAAATGACTTGTCTAAGAATCAGACAGGATGTCTGTGGCAAGACTTAAACTGCTGTCTTTTTGAGGCCTACTCTCAGACCCTATCCAGGCCAACCAACCTACCATAAGAAAGCCTTCCTGTATTCTTCTTTAAACCAATGTGTCTCACATTTCCATTCCTTGACTTATGTATTAGCCTGTGCTACTGTATACCTTCTTGTTTATCAGTGACATAATGGCAGAAATTACATTTCCCGGGGGTTTGTAAAAATGAATTATTTAAATGGATAAACCAGATTAAACCAGAAAGTAGTTGAACTTAAAAGATTTCTCTATCTAGATCCTCCTACAAAGGTCTTGATCACTTCTCCCCACCCCCTCTCTAAATGACACAAATTGAACACTCTACAATGTTGGCTTGGAATTTCACAGCAGCCTCTGTGGACATAGGTGCTCAAATCCCATTTAAATTCATATTGTGTTCAGCCCTTAACTCTTAGGATCCTTCAAAAATCCCAAACTAATAAATCAAAATATTTCTACAGAAGTTCTGTTTCAAATACTGGCTGCCCATTGTTATTTGAGCTGACGCTCTGTTTCTTCATTTATTTATAAATAGGAATACACTGATTTTTTTTTAAAAAAAGTGGTGGCTTTTAAAACGTCTAATGTTTTAGATAGTGATTTGAATGGTCCCCTTGTTGTTACTGTAGCATTGAGCATGTCCTAAAAAAGGTATAAAGGGACATTAGGGGACACATTTCAAAGAATTGTGCCCCAAGATTTTCAGAAGTCCTCAGCACTTCTGTGGCCAGATTTTCAAGAGCCCTTAATTCCCACTTTAACATCTAAATGAAGTGGTCACATTTTCAACAGTGTTAGCATCCAGAAACCCATTTTTTTGGCGCGGGGGGGGGGGGGGGGAGAGGGACAGGTTAGGGGACAAGCTGTAAAAGGTATTTAGGTTCCTAAAGATGCAGATAGGTGCGTAGTGGGATTTTCAGAAAAGCTTAAGGGATAGAGCCAAAAATGGATTTAGATACCTGACTGCCACATTAGACACTTAAATCCAAAATTCAGATCCTCAAAATCTCCGCTTAGTGGTCGCCTACCTCTGTAGGTAGAGCCCTCTGTGGATACAAAATTTATATCCATGGATATAAAGTAGAGAACCGTGGAGCGTCAGGGCTCTACCAGGAACTGCAGCAGAGAAAGCAGCAGCATGTCAAGCCGCCATTCTCAGGAGCCAGTGCTCAAAATGGGAAGCTCTTCCGGTGCGGCTTTACTGCTCCCAGTCCTGCCCACAGGGGCATGCACCAGGCTCACCAGCAGCTGCCCCTGATTCCAGTAATGTGCTGCTTGCACACTCCCAGAGAGGAGACACAGACCACAGTGTCCAAGAGTGTGTGCGCTGTCCAGGAGCACGTGAGCTGCTTGCACACACTAGCATGACCAGGGACAGCTGCTGGTGAGTCTGGAGCTTGCCCCATTGGGTAAGGCTGCAGGAGGTACAGCCACAGGGGAACAGCTGCCCAGGCTGGATGCTGGCTCATGCAAGTGGTAGCCTGACATGCTGGTGCTTTTGTCCCTGCAGTTCATGGGAGAGCCCTGCAGCTCCACAGATACCCGCTTCATATCGTTGGATATCTGCCTCCATGGATACACATTTTGTATCTGCACAAGGCTCCACATGTAGGCACCTAAATTCCCATGACGTCTAATTTTGTGGTGGTCTCCTTTGGGGACCTAGCTCCCACAGGCCTTTGAAAATCTCATTATGCATCTGTCTGCATCTTTAGGCGACTAAATACCTAAAAAATCTTTCCAAGAACTTTTAAATCCAACTACTGCACCATCCAAAAAAGAAAAAAAAACAAACAATGTGTAGAAGTGCAACTGGTACCAATTGCATCTTCTGAGACCATTTCTCATACAAACGTGTTTGATGAGAAGAATGTAAGAGGGGTGGGGCCAAGCAAAAGCCCTTGCAATAGAATGACCAAATGAGTGCATCTAGGAATAATTTATAAGTGGGCTGCAAATATTTTGCGCCTCAAGTAGTGACTAGGAAACCAGTGAACACAGCTGCTCTGGATTGCTTCCTTAACAAAATCATTTTTCATGGAACACTCAGATGCAAACAAACTGTCATTTCACAGCATTGTGGTTGATTTGCACAAAAAACAAAATGCTTCCTGCTCACATTTTGACCAACCATAGGCTCAGAGAAGAAGAGGAAGAAGTTGTTCTTAGGCCTTGTGGGAAATGCAATCTGTGACTATATTCTCAAAACAGGATATACAGACCAGGGTTTATGAAGGGCCAAAATCCATTAATGTGTATATAAGATCTAACCACAGTCTCTGCTCGGACTTTTCACATAGGCCTGAATTCCACAGCTTGGTCTGAGGCCTAGCTAACAATGAACAATACATGGCTAAGAGAAAGCTGGGGTAGACAGACAACCTTGTGTGTTTCAAGTCGATGAGTGGAGTCAGCATGACTCCAGATGGTGAGCTGTAATTGGGTTATAGACACATGAAGCACTGAGAAGGGCCTCAAAGTTAACTCCCTGAAACAGATGCCAGAACAGAGTTCAGGGAGAGGCCTAACATAATTGACGTGATTAATGACACCCTCCCCTCACAGATGTATGCCAATCCCAGTTCACAGAAATGCAAGGGTAAAACTATAAACAATTGCTACTTTTAAATACTAATTACTGCTTTTTTTTTGTTGTTTTTGCTTTAAATCTCCAGGAATGTACCTGTTGGTCAACCGGAAGAGCTGCTACCTCATTCCCCTGGACCCCAAAATCAGGATTTAACCTACACACTGCAATAGGAGTAGTTTAACGGAAATTATCTGTGTATTAGCAACATGTTAACCTAAGCTAGATAGTTTTATTTCGTCCCCCTTCCTCCCCCAGAAGAAGATCATACGTTGGTACTTCAAGTCTATTACTTTTGGCTGCACTCCAGCTGTTGAAAAATAAATCAATCACCTAATAATTCTTTTGATCTTTCTTCAAATTGTAGACCTCTCACTATATTGTTACCAGCATGGGACAAGATTTTATTAATTTAAAAGAAGATATAGCTTTCTTCAGAAGAAAATAATTTAGTCCACTATTAACTTATTAAGAAAGATAACTAGGGCTAGATAATCAGCTGGTGGAAATCGGTGTAGCTCCTCTATTCTTGGGTCACCATCAGTGAAATAGTTAAGGAGTTGATCCAAAACCCATTGAAGTTAATAGAAAGATCCTAAAGGGCTTTGGAACAACTTCTAAATGAATTAAGCTAAATGAATCAAGTTTAGATTAATATGATTTTGTTGTGGGTGATATAGCCTAAGGGACTTGGAGCAAACTTTAGGTCCACTTCTCTTGAGCAGTAAACCTTGATGATTGTGGTCAGAAATTAATCTGTTTATGCAGATTGGGTAAAAATTGTCACTGAACGACAGGATGAAATGTAAAAGATATGTTTCCTGTGGGTTGTCTGTGGGTAGTGTGCATATTTCATGAGCAAGAATTATTTTTACTTCGTATGACCTCAAAGAGCTATTGGGCAATCTACCAATGAGCTTTCTTTCCAGATATTTTATCTATCCTGTGATCAGGCTATATACAATTTATCCATCTATATTGAATTCAGTTATCTGTATACTACAGTGTTAATTAATTGAGGAATCTTGGGCAGAAGGGGAGGAGGACAAACAAAAAATATGTTTTGACAAATATGCAATCGATGTAATCAGTCTTTCCTGTATACCCTATATTACAAAATAACATAGCTTCAAAACCTGTTTATGAAAACCACTGAAGATTTAAAAGCTATATTAAAATTACTGATATATATTTAAAACATGTCTTTCCTTTAATTTAGACAAGTTATAAGTCTCCCATCCAGAGCTTCTCCCACTCAATCAACTATGGTTTCCAGGAAAGCCTGGGAAAATAAATGATTCTGAAGGTCAAAAAATTCAGGCTAGACCAAGGGAGAGAGCCATTCTAGAGCTGAAGGTTCCTCATTTAAAGTGCCCTATCAGCAGCCTTAATACTATAATTAACAAGCTTACTTCCTGTCATTCACTATTAAGGAAACCTGGCATGACCAAATAAAGACAATGGCTTCATCTTGAGAAATACTGAGCAGCCACAGCTAAAATTTAATCTAATAGCAGTTGTGGGTTCTTAAAACATCTAAACAACAGACCAAATGACTGACACACCAAATAAGAGTTAGCACAATTTTTTTTTTCAAAGATTTCAAACAGTTTAAGGCCAGGAGGTACAATTAAATTATCTAGTGCAACCTAAGTCAGAAACCTTGTGTTGAGGCCAATATCACCAGTTAGACTACAGAATTTTACTTGTCAGGTGAATAAACTGTTATGTCCCACGGGAAGAGAACTGGAGAGAATGAGGTACCATCATTACTTGAAGTCTCTGCAATTGCAGGAAACTGGTTAGGTGGGATATGCCCAGATGATCCGAGAAGGTGGTCTACACTCCATGTTGCAGAGGAAAGCAAAAATCCTCCAACATTACTGCCAATCTGATCTGGGGGGAAATTCCTCCTCAAATCTCATGATTAGTATGACCTTGAGGATTTGAGAAAGAAGTGGTTCGGGACTATTTAGAAAAGCTGGACATGCACAAGTCCATGGGGCCGGATGCGTTGCATCCGAGAGTGCTAAAGGAGTTGGCGGATGTGATGGCAGAGCCCTTGGCCATTATCTTTGAAAACTCATGGCGATCGGGGGAAGTCCCGGACCACTGGAAAAAGGCTAATGTAGTGCCCATCTTTAAAAAAGGGAAGAAGGAGGATCCTGGAAACTACAGGCCAGTCAGCCTCACCTTAGTCCCTGGAAAAATCATGGAGCAGGTCCTCAAGGAATCAATTTTGAAGCACTCCGAGGAAAGGAAAGTGATCAGAAACAGTCAGCATGGATTCGCCAAGGACAAGTCATACCTGACTAATCTAATTGCCTTCTATGACGAGATAACTGGTTCTGTGGATGAAGACAAAGCAGTGGACATGTTGTTCCTTGACTTTAGCAAAGCTTTTGACACTGTCTCCCACAGTATTCTTGCCAGCAAGTTAAAGAAGTATGGGCTGGATGAATGGACTATAAGGTGGATAGATAGCTGGCTAGATTGTCAAGCTCAACGGGTAGCGATCAATGGCTCCATGTCTAGTTGGCAGCCGGTATCAAGTGGAGTGCCCCAAGGGTCGGTCCTGGGGCCGGTTTTGTTCAATATCTTCATAAATGATCTGGAGGATGGTGTGGATTGCACCCTCAGCAAGTTTGCAGATGACACTAAACTGGGAGGAGAGGTGGATATGCTGGAGGGTAGGGATAGGATACAGAGGGACCTAGACAAATTAGAGGATTGGGCCAAAAGAAATCTGATGAGGTTCAACAAGGACAAGTGCAGAGTCCTGCACTTAGGACAGAAGAATCCAATGCACCGCTACAGACTAGGGACTGAATGGTTAGACAGCAGTTCTGCAGAAAAGGACCTAGGGATTACAGTGGACGAGAAGCTGGATATGAGTCAACAGTGTGCCCTTGTTGCCAAGAAGGCCAATGGCATTTTGGGATGTATAAGTAGGGGCATTGCCAGCAGATCGAGGGACGTGATCATTCCCCTCTATTCGACACTGGTGAGGCCTCATCTAGAGTACTGTGTCCAGTTTTGGGCCCCACACTACAAGAAGGATGTGGAAAAATTGGAAAGAGTCCAGCGGAGGGCAACAAACATGATTAGGGGACTGGAACACATGAGTTATGAGGAGAGGCTGAGGGAACAGGGATTGTTTAGTCTGCGGAAGAGAAGAATGAAGGGGGATTTGATAGCTGCTTTCAGCTACCTGAAGGGGGGTTCCAAAGAGGATGGCTCTAGACTGTTCTCAGTGGTAGCTGATGACAGAACAAGGAGTAATGGTCTCAAGTTGCAGTGGGGGAGGTTTGGGTTGGATATTAGGAAAAACTTTTTCACTAGGAGAGTGGTGAAACACTGGAATGTGTTACCTAGGGAGGTGGTGGAATCTCCTTCCATAGAAGTTTTTAAGGTCAGGCTTGACAAAGCCCTGTCTGGGATGATTTAATTGGGGATTGGTCCTGCTTTGAGCAGGGGGTTGAACTAGATGACCTCCTGAGGTCCCTTCCAACCCTGATATTCTGTGATTCAGCAAGACACACCAGCCAGCCAGGCATATAAGAAAATGGTTTCTCTGTACCACCTCAGAGCACTGATCCACACTGTCTGGTGTCCCCTCTCCGGCTGTGGCCAATATCTAATGCTACAGAGAAAAGCAAACAAGTATAACCACTTTGGGCTTTCGAGAGCACAGCCCCTTTAAATCTTTGTACTGAGGGGAGGAAGTGCTGTTTGGTGCGGGGAGAGCATAGAGAGAGGCAGAGTGCCACTAATTAAAAAACAACAAATTCTTAAAATGGAAGTCTAAAATAAATCCTTATAATAACATGCATATTCTTGCTCTACACTGATCTAGAGTGCAAGCTGAGTGAACAGAAAAGTCTCATATTGTATCCCAGAGCACGTCAGACTCAGGCTCCATTGGATCTTTAGGGGGAACAGGTGCTAGACAATCTTCACTCAGGCTATTCAGTTGCTTGTCCTACAAATGGAAGAGCATTGAAATTTTGCAGTTATTAAGTGAAATTATTCAGTTTCTATCACAGGAAAGGAAATTTTATAGGAATGCTCTACATCTCTGTATATGTGCATATGTAATTAGTAGATAAAGTGGCAGTAGATGGCACTCAGCAATATGTAGCCTAGCTCCTGAACTTTCTGGGACTAATACAACTAATACAACAGGTAAAGCATGGGCCCCTTACTGAATGGGGGAGGCAACCTAGTGACATATGATGTAGAAAAAGCTAATGAACTCAATGTTTTTTTTTGCCTCTGTCTTCACGAACAAGGTCAGCTCCCAGACTACTGCATTGGGCAGCACAGTATGGGGAGGAGGTGACCAGCCCTCTGTGGAGAAAGAAGTGGTTTGGGACTATTTAGAAAAGCTGGACGAGCACAAGGCCATGGGACCCGATGCGCTGCATCCAAGGATGCTAAAGGATAAATGGACTATAAGGTGGATAGAAAGCTGGCTAGATCATCAGGCTCAACGGGTAGTGATCAATGGCTCCATGTCTAGTTGGCAGACTTTATCAAGCGGAGTGCCGCAAGAGTCGGTCCTGGTTTTGGTCAATATCTTCATTAATGATCTGGAGGATGGTGTGGATTGCACCCTCAGCAAGTTTGCAGATGACACTAAACTGGGAGGAGAGGTAGATACACTGGAGGGTAGGGATAGGATACAGAGGGCCCTAGACAAATTAGAAGATTGGGCCAAAAGAAATCAGATGAGGTTCAACAAGGACAAGTGCAGAGTCCTGCACTTTGGATTGAAGAATCCCATGCACTGCTTCAGACTAGGGACCAAATGGCTAGGCAGCAGTTCTGCAGAAAAAGACCTAGGGGTTACAGTGGACGAGAAGCTGGATATGAGTCAACAGTGTGCCCTTGTTGCCAAGAATGCTAATGGCATTTTGGGCTGTATAAGTAGGAGCATTGCCAGCGGATCGACAGGCGTGATCATTCCTCTCTATTCAGCATTGGTGAGGCCTCATCTAGAGTACTGTGTCCAGTTTTGGGCCCCACACTACAAGAAGGGTCTGAAAACATTGCAAAGAATCCAGCAGAGGGCAACAAAAATACGTAGGGGACTGGAACACATGAGTTATGAGGAGAGGCTGAGGGAACAGGGATTGTTTAGTCTGCGGAAGAGAAGAATGAGGGGGGATTTGATAGCTGCTTTCAACTACCTGAAGGGGGGTTCCAAAGAGGTTGGATCTAGGCTGTTCTCAGTGGTAGCAGATGACAGAACAAGGAGTAATGTTCTCAAGTTGCAGTGGGGGAGGTTTGGGTTGGATATTAGGAAAAACTTTTTCACTAGAAGGGTGGTGAAGCACTGGAATGCGTTACCTAGGGAGGTGATGGAATCTCCTTCCTTAGAAGTTTTTAAGGTCAGGCTTGACAAATCCCTGTCTGATATGATTTAGTTGGGGATTGGTCCTGTTTTGAACAGAGGGTTGCATTAGATGACCTCCTGAGGTTTCTTCCAGCCCTGATATTCTATAATTCTATGAACTTCTTGTTGTGAACTGCAAATGGGTTCCTCTGGCTGCTCTTTACATCAGCTCTTAACACCAGGTAACATAAAATAGCAATGAGGACAACCCAGAAGATCATAACTCTTGCGTCCATACTTATATGCAGTGATTTTGTAGTCATGTCAATCCCAGATTATTAGCGAGACTAGGTGGGTGAGGTAATATATTTTATTGGAAAAACTTCTCACCAACAGAAGTTAGTCCAGTGAAATATATTACCTCACCCACTTTGCCTCTCTCCCTAAATTTGGACAATCTCTTGGAAAATTGGGCCCCCTGAGTCCAATTTTGCAAATTATCATGGCCATCTTGAACTTCACTTTGAAGCAATAAGAAAACCAGTGCAGACCACTAAATTCTGTACCAACATAAGTTTTCTCATATAATAGTAGCCACAACTCACATATCATCTTGAATGCACATTAGTCTTGATATTACAAAGGCATGGGTCATGGTAGTGAGGTCTCCATCAGAAATGAAGGGCTGTAGCCTATGGTGGCTTCAGCATGCTGATGAGACTGCAAACTGAATTGGAAATGGACAGACATAGACTTCCAACAGAATGAGAGTTCACAGCCCAGTCCAATCCTTCAGATGGCTTACTGTCCAGCATCACGTGTTTCTTATCTGGGTTGAGACTAAGCCAGTTTAATTTCATACACATCCCTATTTATCAGACAAAGGGCAAGCAAAGACACCACAGTAGCTAGGTTCACTGAAAAGGAGATGTTGATAAAAATGAGAAGAGGAGTCTTACATGACCATTGAACAAGAGGGAAGGCACATGATTGTGAATGTGGAAGTCCTTAGGGGAAGAACAACAGTACTCAACAGTACTCTGTCATCTCTCAAGAGGAAAGTACAAACCTGCTCAACAAGCATGTTGTCTATTCCTACAATATCCAATAAATCAAATAGAATAATGGCCTCACATTGGAGAAGAAGGAAGTTATCCACCAGCTGAGGATTGTATCAGGATAGGCTACAACTGGATAGAAAATCTTGCCAAAAAAAAAAAAAAATCAGCAAGGCCCACCATACACTCAGAGAATAACACATGGCTGAAATAGTTTTACCTTGTCCAGTTTCTGAAGCAAAAACACAGGGGGCACTGAAAAAAAAATATCTGCATGAGAATAACACAGTAAGAACAAATCAGTCTTGATATGCTAAATGGACTTCATTTGCACTCAGATTTAAGGAAGTATGGATTCTCACTGAATGTAAAAAGCAGATTTAGATATTTCACGGATCAATTGTTTTAGTAATTTCACAGGTATAATTCTATTCACCCAGTTACTGTATGTTAAACAGAATTAACTTTATGGCTGGCACACAAGATAGCAAAGACATTAAGTCAAGGGTTAAATGTACCTTATGTCCTTCAGCACCTAGGCACCTGTGTGTTGCATGAAGAATGCAGTTAGGACTCTACACCTTTGTGCCAGTGTAGGGTATCTGGCACATTTCACTCTTAACTGTAAATCTCCTTCCCTATATTATTTCATGCCACAACTTCAATGTTTCCTAGTGATGCAAAATCACATAAAAGCAGACTATAATTAGCAACTGCAATTAATGGAGAATCTGAGGCAATGATCATAACCCCTGCCAAAGCTGATGATAAATAATAGCCTTGAGAATAAGGCATCCAGCCTTCTGCTGAAGGGGAAATGAAGGACTGGTTACAGGAAACTGAGAAGTGCAAGAACTAGAAAATGAAAAGTGAAAAATATTGCCTCTGTTTAGTCCCCATTGTAGTGCATGATTGGGAGGCCAGAAGTGGTATCAGTAACACAGAAGGTTGAGGGTTAAGGTAGGCCAAGGAACATCATATTCATAAATACTCTTTACCGCTTCTTCAAAGAGGAGTAGACTACAGACTCCTCAATTCCTACTCCTCGACTCCCAACCCTGCTCCCTTGGGGGACAAGCTGTGATACCACATGCTTTGACCAAATTCCAGCCTGGCACTCAGACATCTACTGGTACTTGTTCTATTTCTGCCTTATTCTTGCACCAGGTGTGCCACCTCAAATTCAGTCTTTCCAACCTGAACTCCTTCCTCATTTCCTTTCCTCCCTAGATTTGTACATCTGGGAATTGTGAATAGAGCCTATTCAATAGGCAGTCATCACTTATGGAATTTGCTTCCTCCATTGTTTTCTCAGAGACTAGGGACCTGATCCAGTGATGGGTGAAATCAATGTCCATTGATTTAAGTATGTTTTGGATTTGTCCCCAATTGTGTGAAATTGTTTCTTTCATTACTCATCTCCTTGTCAGCTATGCCAAACCCATAAAAATAACACATAAATTGGGCTTGTTTTGGGCTTAATTGGCTTGTGAGTTACTTGTTGGCTAGTTTTTGCCATGTAGCTTGTTTGGCTTGTACCTTGTTGCTTCTTCTTTTCTTCTTCTTCTTCTTCTTCTTCTTCTTCTTCTTCTTTTTTTTTTTTTGATTGGCTCCCAGCAAGCAGGGGAAAGTGGGAAAGAGAGTCAGGGGTGCACAGAGGGTCCACCACAATCCCAGACTGCACACTGGAGGATCTAATCACATAGAGTTTTGTGGTTCTTCGGGATTGGCTTGTTTGGGCCTTGTTTTAAATGGGATTAGCTTTTTTTTTTTTGTTTTGGCTTATTGTGAAAGTCGAGGTGCTTATTTACTGTGTGAAAGTTGGCAACTGTGCTCCTTGTCTCTATCCATACATTGCTATGATGGAATTCAGAGTAAATAAATAATAAATCAATCAGTCTGCTTATTTTTCCTCTTCTCATTTAGATAGCCAGGTCTCTGCATTTACCCCCAGGGTAGACCTTTAAAAAGGTTAAAGTGATTTATGCAGAGTAAAACAACTAATATGCAGCAACATGAATACTGAAGATTACAAATCTACACAAAATCCAGTTGGGACCTCAGATGAACCTTCAAATATGAAATGAAAAATGAGCGACAAAGGAATTGATTTTGGAAGATGAATATGAGTATTTCACATGGAATTGCTAGGATTGTGCATAGAAATCAGCTATTATTCCACCTGCACATGGCCAAGTGGATACATAATTGGACATATGTTTATATAGTCATATAAATATTTGATTTACATCCCTATTTGTGGTATTTACATACACATAATTGGTGCGCAAAATTGTAGGTGCCTATCTTAAAAATCATATCTAAAAATGACTTTAGAAAATAATATTGGTCTATTCACCATATATGTAACCTTCTGCCTGTCAGAGTTGGCAGCAACAAGGGCCGGGTTCAGTATCTAGGGGTTCCATTTCAATAACACAATGCAAATCTGGCTTGAGCCCCCACCCAGTGAGCTGGGACAATTACATAACACCCCCCTGGGTGCCTAAGAGGCAATACTTCCCCTCTCGCAAGCACAGAGTCTGAGTGTAGCAAAAGCCTTTTAATAAAGGAGGGAAACAATGCAGCATTATGTTGGGGAAACACCGCAAACAGGATTCATAACACAAACCATGAGCAAAAGACCCACCCCCAAGTAAGGTTGGGAGTGTCCTTTAGCCTCTTTACAGGGGTGTGCTCCAATTGGCCCATTAAGCCCAGCAACCCAACAGTCACCCCACCCACAGTTTCTGTCCTTGGTCAGTGCAACCCCCATAGTTCAGAAGTCTATATGCAGAGTTTACCTTCCAGCCTGGGTGGAAGTGGGGGGAGGTATGGGGGCATCTTACAAACTCCGCTGCTCAGGTCAACAGCCGATTGCCCCGCCTCTCCGTGGGGCTCTGCTTCAGTCTTCGCCACCAGCCTCACCGCTCCGCCCCGCCAGCTGCCCTGCTAGCCGCGCTGCTCCGCCAGCCGCTCACCACTATGTCTTCAACCCCCCCACAGTTAACACAGATCTAAGTGATTTCAGCTCTTAGTAACTTCAGCTCTCATTGGTTAGTAGGTGGGCCCAGTGCTGGCACACTCAGAACCACTAGCACAGGGTAGGTCTAATGCTTATAGCTATTTATCAGTGATTTCAGCTCTGCAGCATGTAACAAGACTCGTAATGGAGTCAAAAGTAGCTCTCTTATTACACAGTGGAGAGAGGAGGGGTCAAATCGTGTTTGGGGCCATCAGAAAGTACCCACACTACCTGATACATATACCTATCCCCAGCCTCTCTCAGTTCACTGAGCTTTGGAACCCATGTCCCTTGCCTAGCGAGTGCTACTTAGTTGAGGTTGAGTCCCTCCATCATAAAATGCCAAGTACACTTCAACTGTCCCTGATTCACATAACCAGGAATAACACCACTTTATTACTCCTGCCCCAATAACAAAGAGACTGGGGATCCCACAGCAGCCAAAGTGACCATTTGGGCAAGCAGTCCCATCATGCTAGCCGAGGTGGGTGTGCCCATGCAAACAAGATCAGACCCTGAAGTCCTTTTCCACAACTCATCACCAGACATCAGGGTAGAGCTCATCCTGACTTTGCTTACATCTATAGTATGATGAAGTATGTTTCTAAAAGAAAGATGGATTGCTATCTTCAAGAGGGGCCTAAAGGAGTCTGGTGGCCAGCTCCCACTGACAGTTATGGAGTTTACACTCCCCATTCAGGGACAAGTGCAACTGATGGTGGATAGAGGTAAAATGCTTTTAGAAGGAAGAAGCATGCACACTGTTTACAGTATCCGCAGGAACCTACAATCCTATCTGATAAGAGAGGTGTACTTGACTGTGCAACATGACATTGAGAGAGTGCAAGCTAGATTTGCCAAAGACCTAGCCTATCTGGTCATATCTGGGTGCAAATGGAAGTTTTTCAGGGAATTTGTCAGGGATTATGCAGCACATCTATAGAGTAAGTACAACTGGGATTGGAAGACCCAGGAAGACCGGAGATGGCTGTGGTGGCTGAAAGGGGGGATCCACAAGGAAAGGGATATGTTAGTGGCTGAATTCCAGGAGAAGGACCATCCTCATGAGTTAATGAACTTTCATCTGAACTGAATCAGAGCAGTAGGGGTCTGCTATTTCCTCTCAACCTGGACCTGCTGTCTAGCAAAGTAGACTTTTTGGAAGAGCAAAGGAATGACCCAACCCTGATTCAGGTTTATGAATGGCTCACCTGTACAGACAACAATGTGTTAGAACCTCAGCAGCTGAAACAGTGGCCCCACTTTGAACTAGTAGGGGAAAGGGAGTATCAGGAGATGAAGGATACTAAGATTTGGAAGGTAAGAATGCAACAAGGAAGTTCCAAAGGGGGTGTAGTGAGGCGGTGTGGCTCCCTGCCACCCCAGAGAGCAACGAGCCCATCCGGGTGCTGGAGTAGGCAGACCTAGGGAGCTCTGAGACTGCCCCTCAGAGGGTCAGGTGGTGACCCGGAAGTATAAAGGCTTGCCCTCAGATCTCACTGGAGGGTCAGCTGCTGGGGAGGCCAGAAGCCTCCAGCCTAGCCAGTGACTGGGAAGCCCCCGCAGCTCAAGATGCATCCCAGGACTGGCCTGACTTGCCCTGCACCCGCTACCCAGAGGAGTTTCTGGGCCTGCTGCTTGCCCACTACCCCGAGGAACCCCTGGTGCTGTACGCCCCGGAGGACACCACCTGGACCCAGGTACCGCAAGAGGGGGAGTCAGGAAGTAGCCCGGGGGTAGCCAACCCTAGTCTGGCTGTAGCACTGCCAGAGCCCATGACCGTGTGTTGCGGCCAGGATCCCCACTGACACAGCAGCGGGTCTTCTGCAACTGTGAGGGCCCCAGCTGGGGCGCAGTGGAGTGGGAGGGCCTGCGTCTCCCTTGCCACCCAACTCATGGGTGGCAGTCTCCCCCTCTTCCAGGTCCTTTGGGGGCCTGGGTTTATTGCTACGGTTTGCTACCACTCAGCCCCTGCCGGAGGGCCTGAGCACCTGACTCACTGTTGCCCCGCCCTGACCCAGCGCCTGGGCTTATTTCTATATACGGCCATTGTTCAGTCCCTGCTGGAGGGCCTGAGTACCTGGCTCACTGTTACCCCAGAGAGGGTCGAGCCCCGGCTAGCCTCTTTACAGGGGTGTGCTCCAATTGGCCCATTAAGTATCGTGCAGTGCCACTTGAAGAGAGAGAAGACACTCAACAGTGTGACCACAAAGTTCTACTGGTCAGGCTTCCACTGAAAGGTGCAGGACTATTGTGCTTCATGCCCCAAATGGCAATAGACTGGCTAGAAATGGGTCCCAAAGGCCTCCCTTGTACGATTTAACCTTTTGAAGGGCACCTTACAATGGATAAACATAGACCTGCTGGGTCAGCTGGAAAAGTCTATATTACCGCCTCTATAAGCTTTGTACTGGTGAAGGTTCCGCCTACACAGGGTGAATTCCTAAGTACAAATCTTTGGATGCTTTTATTTCACTTTTGGCTGTGTAAAGCTAGTAGACACTAACTCTGACCTTTGGGGGGAAATCCCGCGGGAGCTGCACATGTATTTATTAGCCCTTAGTGAATAATTTCACACTAACTATTTAGTGACCCAAGAATTCTATGTATTAGCAAAGAGGGAGAATATTGTAAACATAATGTCAATAATTAGTACATGTGGGTTTTCCTATAAGAATGTAAATGAAAACAAAATGTACATATTAAAACCTATTACACTCTATTGGTTATAGTATATATGCATGAAATGGAGATAAGGAAACACAACATGTTCCTAACATAGAAATGATTAAGCCAGTTGCTGCCCTACTGCTCTTCAATGTGTTTACATTAGGCAACAAACATTCAGTTGAGTGGGCATGAAATCCAAACAAACAAAATGCAGCTTAATTGTTTTTATTATTAATTTATAAAGCACAATCCTCTTCCACTGTGATCCATTACAATAACAGGATCAAATGAATGAATGAATAAATAATATAAGGAGAATGAGATACTTTAAGTACACCAAGTAAGCAACATATACAATTAGATATGCATTTATATTTTACTACAAAATATATTTATTGAAAACCATTTTACATGATTTTGAAGAGCAACACCCAAATTTGGAGAGAATAACTTCACAGAGGCTTTAGAGTCACCAGTTATAGTCACCTTGTGCCACAACTTATACTATCCAGTACAGTATACCCCTTTCATACTATTTCTTCTGCATCATAATTATAAAATGCACATATAAGTGCTTAATAGTGATAAGGAATTTAGAAGACCACTATTATTAATACTTATTAGTATGTAGGTATGTATGTATTTATTTATTTATACAAATGCATAACTTTGTATAGACAGTCATGGTAATATAAAAAGACATGGGATGAGATTCACACTCTCCCTCTGGCCTCTTTACTTCAGATAAAAGGGCCAGAGTGTTGCAATGGGTTTCTAAAAGCCCCATTTCTGGCAGGTGAAGACTGGACTCCCTTGCAAGCCTTAGTATATGAGGTCACCCATATGACAGAGGGAGAAGCATGTCAGGCAGGGGGACATAGGATGCAATGCTACTGAAATTCTAAACCTCAGTGATATTCATAGGGAAATAAAGGGCAGCTGCTATAACATAGACTCTAAATTGAGCCAGAGGCCATTTCAGCCCCCACAGCAGTCAAGGACCAGGATGGCACAAGGGAGGCTTACAGCCACGTGAGCTCCCACTCTCCCTTGGATGTAATTCCTGTTCCTCTTAGAGGTGCAGCATAGAATTTCACTCAATGTTTCTACCTCCAATGTAGAATTTGTAACTTACAATGTACAAAATGAAGATGAAAAAGGAGGGGCCAAGGGAAAGGAGGGATGGAAGTCAGTCTGGTTATCTAGTGAGGACATTTTAAAAGTTCATGTATAGAGACTACAGACTGAGACGACAGAGGGGGACAGTCAAAAGCAAAGCAAAAAGGTGGGCTTTGAGCACACATTTAAAGGATGCTTGGCAAACAGGAAGAGAAATGTCAGAAACAGCAGCAAGAAAAGTAATGAAGATAAGAATAGGAGGAGAAGATTAAGGGAGCAATGGCCTAGGGGTGAACTAGGGAATGATGAGACATTGCTAAGATTATTTGTATTGCAGTAGCATTTAGAGCATTTTAAAGAGAAGGAATGAAAACAAATCAAGAGCAGGCCCCCATTGTGCTAGGAAACATGTGAACAAACATAGTAGGAGAGTATCCCTGGTCTGAAGAGCTTACAGTGCAAATGAAGAAGCCAGACAAAGGAAATGAGACATAGAACAATTGTTACCACACACACGATGATACTGTCTCCACAAAAAGAGTTGATGACAAAATGATTGGTTCATTATAAGGTTGCCAAACTGTCCGACCATCTTCTACAGGGATTACGCCCATCCATTCATTGCAACACTGCCTCCTTCTGTCTTTAGTGTACCACTTGATACCATTCCGATTCAAGTTAATGAAAATATTCCTATTAACTTGAATGGGAGTTAAATTTAGTCCATTCTTAGAGGTGAGATTGACTTCTGGAATGTGTTGCTTCTGGAGTATTTGAAACCTCCCATGTCATATCTTTTTACTTTCATCTCTGAATCATGACAGTCTCTGCCCAAAAATATTTTTTTTCCATTCCTCCTCCTCCTCTATTATTTCTAGAGCCATGCTCAGCTACAGCACTGGAACATGTCTAACAGTTGAAATACTTTATCTGAAAACTTTGCAAGAGATTTAACCAAGTGATACTATCTTTCTCAAGAAATATTCCTAAAAGGTGATTGTCTGAAAAGAGGCAACGGGAGGTAACATCATGAAGAAATGGTGGAAATCGTTAAGTGTATAGTACTCACCATCAAAAAATCTGTGAGACCCAAAAGTTCAATTAGATTTCCGTGGAAAGAGAAGGGCTGTCTCCATGAAGTAACACCAACATAAATGTTAAATCATCACATCTACTGTGAGCATATTGATAAACTGGTAGCATTATAGTGGCACCATAGGCGGCAGGTATAATAGGCCAGGGGAAGCTAAGCCTCCCCTGGCACAGCTGCCGCTGCCCCTGTCCCCAGACACCTGGGCAGTGGTAGCCCCGCCTGCACTCCGCCTCTTCCCATCCCTACTCCGCTCCTTCCCTGAGGTCTCCACCGCCTGCCGCTACCTCCTCTGCTTCACTTCACCCTGTCTTCTCCAGAGGTCACCACCACTCACTGCATCCCTCCTCTCCTCCACCTCCTTCCCCCGCAATGCCCCCCCATCCACCATGTCCCTGCAGGTGCGGGGGTGGAGAAGAAGAGGGATGCAGAGAGTGGTGGGCGGTGGAAGCCTCGCGGAGAAGGGGTGGAAGAGATGAGGGATGTGACAAATGGCAGAGGCCTTGCAGGGGAAGGGGAATAAGAGGAGGGATAGGTGAGCGGTGGGTGGTAGAGTCCTCATGGGCGGGGGGGAAGAGGAGGAATGTGATGAGTGGGGATGGGGCTGAGTGGCGGTGGGGCCTGGGCAGATCAGGGCCGGGACTGCAGGTAGGGCTGCTGGTGGAAGAGGCAAGGCCTCAGGCAGAAGAGGTAGGACAGTAAACTAACCTCCCCTGGGGAAGCTTCACCTGCTGCTCATCAGAGGTACCTTTACTTATCCTCCAAAATTGATATTTTCTCATTGCCACCCATAGCACCCAACAAATAATATTCCACGGGATGCTTGGGCCAGGATTTGATATGAACTGCCTATGTGATTTTTAAGTCTGTTGGGCTGCAGCTACACAGTGTTCAAGTTTCCTTTGTGAAGCAGGTATCTGAACAGATCTCATAGTGACCCATTTCTGTGCCTGCTGCCCCTTTTTCACCTTATTGTCCACTCATGTTCGTGGGCAATTCCTTTGGGAAGAAATAAAAGATTAGCAGACACTCAGCTTCACCAAGAACAATTAACTGTCCACTGAGCCATACCATATAGATTCCTTTCATTCAGCTTCACCTTGGCTTGGGTTAATTCCAGCCACTTTTATAGTGGATTATTTTGCTCGATGTCACTCCATTCCAAAAGTTGACTCTCCACTGCAGTAAGAGGGAGACCTATATCCCATGTAGCTTAACAATATAATCTATTCTGAAGTAACACATTGCCGCAGAAAATCAATAGGGTTAAGCTAACTATATATGACATTTATGTAGTTGTAGCCATGTTGGTCCCAGGATAATAGAGAGACAAGGTGGGTGAGACAATATATATTTATTAAGCCAACTTCTGTGGTGAGAGAGGTGAGCTTTCGAGCCACGCAGAGCTGACCTGAAGAAGAGCTCTGAGTTGCTCGAAAGCTTGTCTTTCTCACAACAGAAGTTGATCTGATAAAAGATATTACCTCACCCACCTTGTTTCTCTATTTATGAATGAATACATTTCATTACAGTACCTTGTGAATTTTCTGGATTTTTATTTCCTGGGACTCTCCATTAAAATTCTGAAGAGCCAAGACCTTAATTGAACAGGGATCTTAACTGTATGGTGTTAACAGTAGAGCTTGGGTAACATGGTGAAATTGAGTATCTTTGGGGACTGCTGGGAATGAGAGGGAAAGGGTTAAAAAGATACCAATACATGTTTATGTCCAGTAAAACTTTGTTTACATGTAATTCCGAATAACGTTGCACCTAATTTTGCAAAAAACTAACTGAAGTGTAAAATTTCACTCATGAGTGTAAGTGTTTCCAGGATCAGGCCTAGAGGATTTTGTGGAAGGCTTATTGGACAAACTTTGGCAAGATTCAGAATTAAATATGCTTCTATTCAATTTAGATTAGTCAGTGTTCAAATTAAGCAGACACATCATAGATAAATTGAATCATTGGAAAGCATGTTTACTAATTTCCAATTGCTCTCCAAATATTATATTGTTGATAACTAATTTTATATGCTATAGGGAATAGACATTGGTGACATACTTTTTTTTTTTTTTTTTACAGGGCAGAGGTAAAAAAGTCAAATAGTACTATAATACAAGTCAACTAATATCTTAATATTGTCATTCTGAAACTGGCAGCTTCAAATATGCAATCACCTCTCACCACACAGCTTAATGATACAGGACTGGTAGTAGACCATTAAAACATAATGGATTTATGGACAATTTTTTCTGGAGTCAGAGAAAATTCCTTTCATTGTGTAATGTTTATTTAAATGGGACCCCTTAGTATCTGTGACTGTACTTCTGAATAGATGGACCTGGTTAATTGTTGCTGATACATCTAGTGCCACTCAGCTCACGTTTGATGCACCTTGACTCCTCTAAAACAAAACTTTCAGGGCTGTTCTGATGGGGCATATAAACCCCACACTGGAATAAAAGGGGTTAAGGAGCAGTTCTGGGCTCCAGGTGGCCACTCCCCACCCCACCTGAATTTCAACAAAACTGTAACATAAGTAGCAGAAAATAAAACATTGAATTATTTATATATAGCACATATGTCTGTTACAAATATATTTTTAAAGGACCACTATTATGGTTTTAATATGCTATGGATAACTTTAAACTCATTACTAAACCACTAATAGATATTTTTAAAAATCTTTCAAAAAATTTAAAGCAGAATTGATCTACGATTAAAGAAAACATTTCTAACGTTGTTAAGGTGTGTTTGGATTTCTAGGTAACAATAATTACACCATTTACATACCTAGAGAAGTTCAATTAATAAAGCTTATTATGAATGTTAAAAAATGGCAATATATGGATAATTCCAATTGAATAAATGTACATGAAAATCAATATCTTTTCACTTTGTAAATATCTGTACAAATATCTGGATACATGAAAAGTCACAGTAGATATTCTAAAAACAATCCTTATGCTGATCCACATGACACAGGTATGAACACTTTCTGAGCTATAAAAAGATAGGAAGACCTGATCCTGCACATGACTAGTCCTGGCACGTCAGATCTTCAGCTGATGTAAAGTCATGTAGCAGCACTGACTTCAATGACAGTTGATTTAAGCTGGGTGAAGATTTGGCCTATTGACTTAAACTATCCACATCAAATTACTGACATAAAATTAGATAAAATTACTCAAATCAGAAACTCAACAAGGCTTAAGGTTTTTTTATACTGCTACTGTTTCTACTATGCCCCCTTTCTCCTACTCGGTGTCAATGCACTCCTGTCACTGTCCGTGCTGCTGGTGGAATCAGTGTATTTATGTCTCTGGCTTCTTCCATCTCCAACATATTGTGTATTTGTGCATGTATCTGTATGCAGGTATCACACAACACATGCTCAGATCGGGGGCATTCACAATTTATTTTTTGGGGGGGGGGGAGAGTGACTGCCTTCTGTTCCAAACTGAGTATCCTTTATTTATTAGGTTTCAGAGTAACAGTCGTGTTAGTCTGTCTTTGCAAAAAGAAAAGGAGTACTTGTGGCACCTTAGAGACTAACCAATTTATTTCAGCATGAGCTTTCGTGAGCTACAGCTCATTTCATCGGATGCATACCGTGGAAACTGCAGAAGACATTATATACACACAGAGATCATGAAACAATACCTCCTCCCACCGCACTGTCCTGCTGGTAATAGCTTATCTAAAGTGATCATCAAGTTGGGCCATTTCCAGCACAAATCCAGGTTTTCTCACCCCCCCCCCCCACACAAACTCACTCTCCTGCTGGTAATAGCCCATCCAAAGTGACCACTCTCTTCACAATGTGTATGATAATCAAGGTGGGCCATTTCCTGCACAAATCCAGGTTCTCTCACCCCCCTCCAAAGACCACACACACAAACTCACTCTCCTGCTGGTAATAGCTCATCCAAAGTGACCACTCTCCCTACAATGTGCATGGTAATCAAGGTGGGTCATTTCCAGCACAGATCCAGGCTTTCTCACCCCCCGCCCCCCGGGGGAACACACACACACACACATAAACTCACTCTCCTGCTGGCAATAGCTCATCCAAACTGACCACTCTCCAAGTTTAAATCCAAGTTTAACCATAACGTCTGGGGGGGAGGGGGGGGAAGCAAGGGGAAATAGGCTACCTTGCATAATGACTTAGCCACTCCCAGTCTCTATTTAAGCCTAAATTAATAGTATCCAATTTGCAAATGAATTCCAATTCAGCAGTTTCTCGCTGGATTCTGGATTTGAAGTTTTTTTGTTGTAAGATAGTGACCTTCATGTCGGTGATTGCGTGACCAGAGCGATTGAAGTGTTCTCCGACTGGTTTATGAATGTTATAATTCTTGACATCTGATTTGTGTCCATTTATTCTTTTACGTAGAGACTGTCCAGTTTGACCAATGTACATGGCAGAGGGGCATTGCTGGCACATGATGGCATATATCACATTGGTGGATGTGCAGGTGAACGAGCCTCTGATAGTGTGGCTGATGTTGTTAGGCCCTGTGATGGTGCCCCCTGAATAGATATGTGGGCACAGTTGGCAACGGGCTTTGTTGCAAGGATAGGTTCCTGGGCTAGTGGTTCTGTCGTGTGGTATGTGGTTGTTGGTGAGTATTTACTTCAGGTTGGGGGGCTGTCTGTAGGCAAGGACTGGCCTGTCTCCCAAGATTTGTGAGAGTGTTGGGTCATCCTTCAGGATAGGTTGTAGATCCTTAATAATGCGTTGGAGGGGTTTTAGTTGGGGGCTGAAGGTGACGGCTAGTGGCGTTCTGTTATTTTCTTTGTTAGGCCTGTCCTGTAGTAGGTGACTTCTGGGAACTCTTCTGGCTCTATCAATCTGTTTCTTCACTTCTGCAGGTGGGTATTGTAGTTGTAAGAAAGCTTCATAGAGATCTTGTAGGTGTTTGTCTCTGTCTAAGGGGTTGGAGCAAATGCAACTGCTATTACTTAATTATTATTATTATTAATTATTATTATTAATGCAACTGATAATTTTTTGGAATGTGGGGCTAAAGCCTCATCAGGTCCCTAGTTGTCTCATCCCATGCAGATGCATACACAGACACAAAAACATCACATTATATGGAGGGGTTCAAAAATGCCAGGCACCTTGGGATCACAGAAAACCAGACTTACTGTGAGCCTGCTTCCACAGGATGATCTACTCAGGGCAAAGAGACAAGCTGAGATGGTGGGGAATTAGTAGCTGCAAGTGGTGTAGTAATTGATCTTCTGACTGAGTGGAAGCAAGGGCGGCCCAGAGCTGAGTGGTCTCATATTGCTTTCACACAACAAGACTAGTCAGTGGAGGACTGCTGGCAAGTGCTGGCATCTATGATGCACAGAGAACGGGAAGCTGTGATATATAGAGAAAACTTAGATACTTTCCCTCACCTTTCTTCAATTTGATTGGCTAAAATCAGACTGCTCAGTCTGTCATTTTCTCAAACGCAATCTCCCTACATTCAACCATCCTTTAAAACGAGCTTAAAAATAAAATGTAAATACAAAACATATGTGAAAGAACAGGTCAGAGGTGAGTGAAGAGGTTTAAAATACCTGGTCAGAATAATGATGGATTATATTAAAGGAAGATGAAGAATACTTGAACTGATCCAATAAACTAAACTGAACAATTTATTACCCATTAATCAATATGAAAAGTTTAGTAGAAAGTAGTTTTTAATGGACCCTTCTGACAGCAAAAGAGCGTTTCTTACTCAAAGAGCAAGGGAAACGTTCCTAAAAGAATAACATAGTCTGCAGCAATTTGTGATTTCTCTCCATTTGTAACTTCTGGTGTATGTAATGAAACCAATGCAAAAGTTTCAGAGTAACAGCCATGTTAGTCTGTATTCGCAAAAAGAAAAGGAGTACTAGTGGCACCTTAGAGACTAACCAATTTATTTGAGCATAAGCTTTCGTGAGCTACAGCTCACTTCATCGGATGCATTTTTTTCCACTGAATGCATCCTATGAAGTGAGCTGTAGCTCACGAAAGCTTATGCTCAAATAAATTGGTTAGTCTCTAAGGTGCCACTAGCACTCCTTTTCTCAATGCAAAAGTTGTGTCCTCCTGCAAATAACTACATGGTGTAGCATCAGAGAGGCTTAGAGAGTGGCAAGGACTGTGTAGATGTGGCATAGGGGAGGCCCAAAAGAGATGAGCATTTGGTAAAGCGGAGTACTGGGGGCATGTCACTATGATGGGGTCTGTGTGTGTGTGTGCACACGCTCACATGTGGATGGTTTACTTGCATTTTTCTATAGCAATGCTGTTTCTAGGTTATTTTTCCTTACGGAAATTGATGTCTCTTTATTTATTGGTTTACTTTAAAAAAATGTCAAGAGTGCCTAGCACCCTAGATGAGTGTTCTGTTGTTGGAGCTTTGTTCACTTTTTTTACAAATTAAACATTATTTTGTTAAATGCCAGGTTGAAGAAAAAAATTGGTATAAGATCATGCTTTCACCATTTTTCAGTATTCCATGACCTTTTATATATATGCTGTAAGGCTGTATTTCAAATCAATCTACTTAACATTATTTATTTTGACAGAGTTACCCAAATTGACTGTGGTAAGAAAATCACTGTTATCTTGACACCTTCTAGTTTAAGCATTGTATCACCATTGTGGCCATTTGCTGAGAATTGAAAAACATACATTTGATTGGTCAATGGATGTTTTATCATGTTCTTTTTGGAATTATGAAGACATTCTTATTTTGTCAGTAATCTCAAACTGTGGTTAACAAGGGCAAGAACAGAACATTTCTTCTTGTCACTTAAAACATCTTCATTTCATCTGCTGTCAGCTACCCTTCAAGCTTGTGTCTAACTCAGCTTGACAGTCTAGAGTGGTCCTGCTAAGTGAATATTCTGAAAGATCAAAGGGTGTTTTTTTTTTCTGAATGACAATTTTAGTGTGATTTTTGGAGTCCTCCAGGTTTGCTTTTTGAATGATAATCTACTTTTCTTCAAGGAGAGTTATTTTCTCTCTAATACCCAATGACAGATATACATTACTTTACATTTTATTGTCATTATTACTAATACAATTGTATAAAATACTGCTTCTTTCCTTTGCAATTATTAATATTAATGACACTTTTACCTTCCTGTCAACAGGAATTACGAGTTTTAAGATATATATTTATTTTTATTTTTCCAAAGCCCACTTTCTTGACACCAGCTATACTCCCAGTTGTCGCTAGAAAGCCAGACATGTTCTTTGACCAAAAAATGTCTGTCTCCACCAACATTCTTTACATTGTCAAAACATGCAGAGATCACTTTCTAAATATTTTATGGATCTGCAGCTTTCTCTTGCTCCAGCAAATATCTTGGTTCACATGCTTGTGATCTCATATCTCAGTTTCTGCTATGCTATTTATGTCCTCTCCAGACGGTCCAATTAGTCCACACCATGCAGCGTATTTCATATTTTTGTCTCCCTGTTCTCCCTTTTTCTTCCCTTCTCTGGCTTCCAATACACAACTATTACACCATTACATTCTGTGTCCAGCACCATTAAATGTCTAAGGATTCTACTATCTGCACACACAGGCCACTATTTTATGTTCAGTTCAATGCAGACCTTCTTAGAAGAAAGACACATTGTGCACTCTCTCACGCTCTCTCTCTCTCTCTCTCTCTCTCTCTCTCTCTCTCTCTCTCTGAGACTTTACTTTCATTCTTGTTTTGTTATTTAAATTGGAGAAATCCTAAATCTAGCACCTCACCCAAGTAGCAGGGAAATTACATGGGGTGGGGTGGGATGGGGGGAACCAGAAGAGGAGATATCCTCCCTTTGCCAGGCTATAAAGTGTCTGTACCATCAATTTCTTTTGTAACCTCCTTCCATATTTTTCCTGTACCTCATCACCATTTCCCATCTTTCCATAGACCTGTCCATGCCCTGCTCCACCTTCATCTAATGCACAGGAGAACCCTGTACAGCTGAATTCCAAGCCGCACTGTAAATATATAGCCCCCTGGAATTCTATACCTTCTTTGACAGGGGAACAGCACACGTTCCACTCTTTGAAGAATCTCCACATTCAAAGATAAGGGAGCTGGATTTGGGGCCATAATCTAAAATATAAACCTGAAAGTATTGTTGTGGGTTGAGTTAAACCTTGTTATTACAGGTTGGGTGTAACCACCTCCTTTCACTCAGGATGAATGTAAAGAAGTGACTGAAATAAAAGCAGTCTCCAACCCCAAAACCCAGGCACATCTCTCTGCCCAAACCAAAGGGAAATGCAAGGCTGCACAGAAATTTGAATGACCAGGGCACAGTGGTTTGCTAGGTATTGTTTGGCCAGTGGGGAGCAGTTTTGTGCTAGGAAGCTTCCAGCGGTAAAGGCAGGAAAAGAAAACAGTGTGTTTTAAATAGCAGGCTGAGAGAAAGAGACAGAGACCAAGACAGCTGCCTCTTGGTGATTGGGAAGTGGGGCCTGCACTGAGGTTTCTGAAAGAGGAAGTTGACTGTGTGAAGTTGGCTATTACATATGTTGCAGGTACAAATGAATTTTTAATACTTTGTAAATAATTTCCTTATTTAATTCCTTAGCTCCGCAGCAGCAGTTTCTACTGCAATGGGAAAGTGACCTACATGGCCACCAAAATCTGCTGCTGGTCAACAAAAAGACAACAAAAGTACATGTTATGCTTTTGACAAGATGCCTGTAACACACTCTATATTGGGCTACACAATTTATTCCAGTATCTTTTAATAAGTTCTCACACTTTGCACATCACTATGATAGCTGAGTGCCTATGTGACACCACCTTGAATCTCTGCAGTGCATAGTACTACAGACCCCCCAGCCACGTTTCCCTCTTACCCCCATTCCTGCCCCGTACTCTATACAAGGGCTTGCTGGGAAGGGCGGGAGGTGCAGATAGGGCAGTGTATATCACCCTGCACAAAGTACTCCTGGGGGAATTCTGCACCACAGCAGATGAGCAAAATGTATGTCCCCCGCATATTTCTTTGCTTCCTTAGAGAAAAATGACTTTCTGATGGGGGAATCAAAAGGAAGCCACAAGAGCGGTCATGTGACCCTCCCAGGCAGTATGTTTCAGGTGCCCAGGGCAGCCGGCAGAGAGGTAAATCATTGTGGGACAGGATTGGGGAAGACCCAGAGGATGGCTCCCACCCTGAGCTGGGCTTGGCTGCTTGTCCCAGCTGGGCTGGGGAGGACAAGACTTTCTCTTCCCCTGCACGGCATCTGGGGCTAGGTCAGACCCACCCCCAGATTTCTCCCCTGTAGGAAGCTCTGCAAACTCCCCACCCTTCACTCCTGTGTTTCCTGCACCCATCACTCCTCAGCTGCAGGAGGAGGAATCACTGTATAGGGAGCTGCTCCCACTCCCCCTGCACCTGGACCACCCCGACAAGCCACCCGGACCCCACCCTACTGAGCCCCAGCCAGCTGTACATGGATCCCCACTCCACTGAGTCCCACTCGCCCAGCATCTGAACCTCCCAACTGAGCCCCCAACGCCCAGACCCCCCTGAGCCCCGACCATCTTCACCTGGACCCCCTGGCAGAATCCTATTACAATTGCACTCAGAATCCCCTAACAAGCCCCTGTGTATCCAGATCCCCTCACACTCAGATCTCCCACTGAGTTGCCCCACACAGAGCCCTCTCAACCAACACCTGCACCCCCAAACTAAGCCCCTCCACACATGGATCCTGCATTGCTGAGCCTGCCTGCTCACACCTAGTGCACCTGGAAGAGAGGGGCAGGGCTCTGAGGTGTTTCTGGGGCAGGCTTGGTCCTTGTGCTGTGTCAAGGTTGGGTGCAGCCTCCCAGCTGAGTCTGTGTTCCAGAAGGGGTGGGGGGAGCTGCACAGTGATCTCCCACCTCTGTGCAGCCAGTGACCAGCGCTCCCCCGTGCCATGCTGGAGCCTCCACATTTCTTTGACAAATAACATTTGCAGAATTTTAAAATATTGTGGGCAGAATTTTAAATTTTTTGTTGCAGATTTTTTAAATTTTTTGGAACAAATGCCTGAGGAGTAACAAAGCATTCATAATAGGGAATTCAGCTCTGGCCCGCATTGCTCCCTAAAGGCTTTTTTACACTGCTGCAGCAGCATACAGCGTCCACATCTGAACCTTCATGCCATGCTAGGGATATCTTCTATCACAGTGTGATGAAGCAATACACCTCTATTGTTCTTTTTTACAACCTATAATTCAGTCCAATGTGCTAGATAAGACCCAATATTGTCACTATTTAGATCTGCTAAATTAATTTTGGACATCATTAGTACCCTCCAATTAACAGGCTGTTTAATTTCAATTGTACTGCAGTGAATATTATCATTAGTAAATACAGGCCCATCTGTCTTACACAAATTAAACAATCATTGATGGAACCAAAAGTGTGTCAGCATTTATAAGGGATAAAGTACAATCCCTCCAAATCAAAAGGAACATGAGAATGAACATGAGAATGAATCACTGAGAATCTGATATCAAGAGAAAAATACAGCTGCTCTGAAAACCTCCAAGCAATGTTTCCTCAGTGTTACACAAAGAATCTATTTCCATTTGCTCTGTGACAGGAGACTTCAGAGGAGCAATCAGCCAAACATGGCACATATGATATCTAAGGGTATGTCTACACTACGGAATTAGGTTGAATTTATAGAAGTCGTTTTTTTAGAAATAGGTTTTATATATTCGAGTGTGTGTGTCCCCACAGAAAATGCTCTAAGTGCATTAAGTGCATTAACTCGGCGGAGCACTTCCACAGTACCGAGGTTAGAGTCAACTTTTTGACCGTTGCACTGTGGGTGGCTATCCCACAGTTCCCGCAGTCTCCACTGCCCACTGGAATTCTGGGTTCAGATCCCAATGCCTGATGGGGCTAAAACATTGTCGCGGGTGGTTCTGGGTACATATTGTCAGGCCCCCGTTCCCTCCCTCCCTCCGTGAAAGCAAGGGCAGACAATTGTTTTGCACCTTTTTCCTGAGTTACCTGTGCAGACACCATACCACGGCAAGCATGGAGCCCACTCAGGTAACCGTCACCATATGTCTCCTGGGTGCTGGCAGACGTGGTACTGCATTGCTACACAGTAGCAGCAACCCATTGCCTTGTGGCAGCAGATGGTGCAATACGACTGGTAGCCGTCATCGTCATGTCCGAGGTGCTCCTGGCCACGTCGGCCGGGAGCGCCTGGACAGACATGGGTGCAGGGACTAAATTTGGAGTGACTTGACCAGGTCATTCTCTTTAGTCCTGCAGTCAGTCCTATTGAACCGTCTTACGGTGAGCAGGCAGGCGATATGGATTGCTAGCAGTCGTACTGTACCATCTTCTGCCGGGCAGGCAAGAGATGAGGATGGCTAGCAGTCGTACTGTACCATCTTCTGCCAGGCAGGCAAGAGATGAGGATGGCTAGCAGTCGTATTGCATCATCTTCTGCCGAGCAGCCATGAGATCTGGATGGCATGCAGTCCTTCTGCACCGTCTGCTGCCAGCCAAAGATGTAAAAGATAGATGGAGTGGATCAAAACAAGAAACAGACCAGATTTGTTTTGCACTCATTTGCTTCCCCCCCTCCCCTGTCTAGGGGACTCATTCCTCTAGGTTACACTGTAGTCACTCACAGGGAAGGTGCAGCGAGGTAAATCTAGCCATGTATCAATCAGAGGCCAGACTAACCTCCTTGTTCCAATAAGAACAATAACAGGTACACCATTTCTTATTGGAACCCTCCGTGAAGTCCTGCCTGAAATACTCCTTGATGTAAAGCCACCCCCTTTGTTGATTTTAGCTCCCTGAAACCAACCCTGTAAGCAGTGTTGTCAGTCGTCCCTCCCTCCCTCCGTCAGAGCAACGGCAGACAATCGTTCCGCGCCTTTTTTCTGTGCGGACGCCATACCAAGGCAAGCATGGAGGCCGTTCAGCTCACTTTGGCAATTAGGAGCACATTAAACACCACACGCATTATCCAGCAGTATATGCAGCACCAGAACCTCGCAGAGCGATACCGTGGGAGGAGGCGACGTCAGCGCGGTCACGTGAGTGATCAGGACATGGACACAGATTTCTCTGAAAGCATGGGCCCTGCCAATGCATGCATCATGGTGCTAATGGGGCAGGTTCATGCTGTGGAACGCCGATTCTGGGCTCGAGAAACAAGCACAGACTGGTGGGAATGCATAGTGTTGCAGGTCTGGGACGATTCCCAGTGGCTGCGAAACTTTTGCATGCGTAAGGGCACTTTCATGGAACTTTGTGACTTGCTTTCCCCTGCCCTGAAGCGCATGAATACCAAGATGAGAGCGGCCCTCATGGTTGAGAAGCGAGTGGCGACAGTCCTGTGGAAGCTTGCAATGCCAGATAGCTACCGGTCAGTTGGGAATCAATTTGGAGTGGGCAAATCTACTGTGGGGGCTGCTGTGATGCAAGTAGCCCATGCAATCAAAGATCTGCTGATATCAAGGGTAGTGACCCTGGGAAATGTGCAGGTCATAGTGGATGGCTTTGCTGCAGTGGGATTCCCTAACTGTGGTGGGGCCATAGACGGAATCCATATCCCTATCTTGGCACCAGAGCACCAAGCTGGCTAGTACATAAACTGCAAGGGGTACTTTTCAATAGTGCTGCAAGCTCTGGTGGATCACAAGGGATGTTTCACCAACATCAACATGGGATGGCCGGGAAAGGTACATGACGCTCGCATCTTCAGGAACTCTGGTCTGTTTCAAAAGCTGCAGGAAGGGACTTTATTCCCAGACCAGAAAATAACTGTTGGGGATGTTGAAATGCCTATATGTATCCTTGGGGACACAGCCTACCTCTTAATGCCATGGCTCATGAAGCCGTACACAGGCAGCCTGGACAGTAGTCAGGAGCTGTTCAACTACAGGCTGAGCAAGTGCAGAATGGTGGTAGAATGTGCATTTGGACGTTTAAAGGCACACTGGCGCAGTTTACTGACTCGCTTAGACCTCAGCGAAACCAATATTCCCACTGTTATTACTGCTTGCTGTGTGGTCCACAATATCTGTGAGAGTAAGGGGGAGACGTTTATGGCGGGGTGGGAGGTTGAGGCAAATCGCCTGGCTGCTGGTTACGCACAGCCAGATACCAGGGCAGTTAGAAGAGCACAGGAGGGCACGGCACGCATCAGAGAAGCTTTGAAAACCAGTTTCATGACTGGCCAGGCTACGGTGTGAAAGTTCTCTTTGTTTCTCCTTGATGAAACCCCCCGCCCCTTGGTTCACTCTACTTCCCTGTAAGCTAACCACCCTCCCCTCCTCCCTTCGATCATTGCTTGCAGAGGCAATAAAGTCATTGTTGCTTCACATTCATGCATTCTTTATTCATTCATCACACAAATAGGGGGATGACTACCAAGGTAGCTCAGGAGGGGTGGTGGAGGAGGGAAGGAAAATGCCACACAGCACTTTAAAAGTTTACAACTTTAAAATTTATTGAATGCCAGCCTTCTTTTCTTTGGGCAATCCTCTGTGGAGGAGTGGCTGGTTGGCTGATGGGCCCCCCACCACATTCTTGGGCATCTGGGTGTGGAGGCTATGGAACTTGGAGAGGAGGGCGGTTGGTTACACAGGGGCTGTAGTGGCAGTCTGTGCTCCAACTGCCTTTGCTGCAGCTCAACCATACACTGAAGCATACTGGTTTGGTCCTGCAGCAGCCTCAGCATTGAATCCTGCCTCCTCTCATCATGCTGCCACCACATTTGAGCTTCAGCCCTCTCTTCAGCCCGCCACTTACTCTCTTCAGCCCACCACTTACTCTCTTCAGCCCGCCACCTGTCCTCCCGGTCATTTTGTGCTTTCCTGCACTCTGACATTATTTGCCTCCATGCATTTGTCTGTGCTCTGTCAGTGTGGGAGGACAGCATGAGCTCAAAGAACATTTCATCATGAGTGTGGTTTTTCTTTTTTTCTTTCTAATCTTCACTAACCTCTGGGAAGGAGAAGATCCTGTGATCATTGAAACACATGCAGGTGGTGGAGGAAAAAAAAAGGGACAGCGGTATTTAAAAAGACACATTTTATAAAACAGTGGCTACACTCTTTCAGGGTAAACCTTGCTGTTAACATTACATACATAGCACATGTGCTTTCATTACAAGGTCGCATTTTGTCTTCCCCCACCGCGTGGCTACCCCCTCAACCCTCCCCCCTCCCTGTGGCTAACAGCGGGGAACATTTCTGTTTAGCCACAGGCAAACAGCCCAGCAGGAATGGGCTCCTCTGAATGTCCCCTGAAGAAAAGCACCCTATTTCAACCAGGTGACCATGAATGATATCTCACTCTCCTGAGGATAACACAGAGAGCTAAAGAACGGATGTTGTTTGAACGCCAGCAAACATACACTGCAATGCTTTGTTGTACAATGATTCCCGAGTACGTGTTACTGGCCTGGAGTGGTAAAGTGTCCTACCGTGAAGGACGCAATAAGGCTGCCCTCCCCAGAAACCTTTTGCAAAGGCTTTGGGAGTACATCCAGGAGAGCCGCAAATGCCAGGGCAAATTAATCCTTTCACATGCTTGCTTTTAAACCATGTATAGTATTTATAAGGTACACTCACCCGAGGTCCCTTCTCCACCTGCCGGGTCCAGGAGGCAGCCTTGGGTGGGTTCAGGGGGTACTGGATCCAGGTCCAGGGTGAGAAACAGTTCCTGGCTGTCGGGAAAAGCGGTTTCTCCGCTTGCTTGCTGTGAGCTATCTACAACCTCCTCCTCCTCATCATCTTCTTTGTCCCCAAAACCTGCTTCCATGTTGCCTCCATCTCCGTTGAAGGAGTCAAACAACACGACTGGGGTATTGGTGGCTGAACCCCCTAAAATGGCATGCAGCTCATCATAGAAGCGGCATGTTTGGGGCTGACCCAGAGCGGCCATTCGCCTCTCTGGTTTTCTGGTAGGCTTGCCTCAGCTCTTTAAGTTTCACGCGGCACTGGTTCGGGTCCCTGTTATGGCCTCTGTCCTTCATGCCCTGGGAGAATTTGACAAAGGTTTTGGCATTTCGAAAACTGGAACGGAGTTCTGATACCACGGATTCCTCTCCCCATACAAGCGATCAGATCCCATACCTCCCGTTCAGTCCATGCTGGAGCTCTTTTGTGATTCTGGGACTCCATCATGGTCACCTCTGCTGATGAGCTCTGCATGGTCACCTGCAGTTTGCCATGCTGGCCAAACAGGAAATGAGATTCAAAAGTTTGCAGTTCTTTTCCTGTCTACCTGGCCAGTGCATCTGAGTTGAGAGTGCTGTCCAGAGCGGTCACAATGGAGCACTCTGGGATAGCTGCCGGAGGCCAATACCGTTGAATTGTGTCCACAGTACCCCAAATTCGACCTAGCAAGGCCGATTTAAGCGCTAATCCACTTGTCAGGGGTGGAGTAAGGAAATCGATTTTAAGAGCCCTTTAAGTCGAAATAAAGGGCTTCATCGTGTGGACGGGTGCAGGTTTACATCGATTTAACGCTGCTAAATTCGACCTAAAGTCCTAGTGTAGACCAGGGCTAAGGGTAGGCTGTTTAAGGTAGGTGGTACACTTTTGATTTTGTCTTCAATTTTGTCACAATTTAAGAAACAATCCCACACAAAAAAGGACTAGGGGGCTGATTATTAGTTACTGCATTCTTGCACTTGCGATCTGTGGCTGCACAACCCCCCACTGTAAAACCCAAGCTGCAAGTCTGCTCAATTTATGTTCTGCTTCCCTGACCTCTGTTGGCTTTGGGAAGCAGAGAGTAGCTATGGTGCAATAAATCTAACCAGGCTCCTGCCCCACCTCTGATTCACCCCTCTACTGGGGCTGGCAATTCTTACATCAGTTTACACTGAGCAGGGAGGCCCCTGTGCAGTGGATGTTCTTGGGTGCCGGTGTAGCTCACTTTATGGCCCCTTCACTACAGCTGTCAGAGTAGTGTAACGTGTTCTTAGTGTAACTGAGAATCAGGCTCCTTGGGATGTGACATGTAGTTCAGAACTACGTGTAATATATTTAATTACTAGAACTACTTGATTTAAGAAGGATGTAAAACTGAATATCTTCTGTTGAAAGGTATATAAACCATCTCCATTTGTTTATGGGGGAATTGTTCATTTGATGAACTTGCAGGGAAGACAAGAGATGTTAATGCAAGTTATATGACTGCTAGCATAATCAATTTCACTCATGGTTTTGGCTGTAAATTACTCAATGTTGCCCATTTCTCATTTGATTAAATTCATCAGGAGGAGGAGAAGATATAAGGCCATAATTTGCAAAGCAAAAAAAGTACATGGAAATCTTTTTAATTTTTTTTGTAGTTTTACTATTAATGAGAGAGGAAAAACAATATGGACAAATAAAATGACTAAATTAAATATTTATCAGAAGCAATATACTATTTTAATTTTATAATTAGGATTTTACAATATACCAAAATGAAGGCACTGGTTTATTGTTCCCTGGGCAAGGGTAATATCTTTTTTTTTTCTTTTTTCCTTTTTGCATGTTGTAATATTTAACTTCAAAGATCATAATCCGAACCCCACTGAAGTCATTGGAAAGACTCACATTGTCTTCAAAGGGTTTTGGATCAGTCCTGCATTGCATTTTCAATTTCCAAAGTGCATAATAGACACTTGACCGATGGATGCATTGCCTTGCTCACAAAAGTTCAGTGGGACTTTGTATGTGAGGAAGATAAATGGGCTTGGCCGACTCAGTTAACTGATACTCAGTTACTAATAGTCCTTGAGGTAGGAATTATTGTCCACATTTAACCTATCAAGAAAACGTGCCAGAAAGGTTAAGGCCCACATTTTCAAAAGCAGATTCTATTTTAGGTCCCTTTGTTTTAGGTGCACAATATAAGATTTCTAAGACCTGATTCACAGAGTTACAAAGCACTCACAATTCCAGTTGGAGTCAACGGGAGGTGCAGATGATCAACATCTGAAAATTAAGGCCCAGGTGTCTCAAGCGGGACATCCCAAAAGTGAGACACCTAAAATGATAGGCCATTTAAAAAAAATCCCTAAGTGATGTTGTCAAGGTTCCTTCCCCACTCTGAACTCTAGGGTACAGATGTGGGGACCTGCATGAAAGACCCCCTACACTTATTCTTACCAGCTTAGGTTAAAAGCTGCCACCACCAAAGTGTTACACAAAGAAGAGGGGAAGTGCCCACTTGGAAACTTGTCCCCCCCAAAATCCTCCCAAACACTATATCCCCTTTCCAGGGGAAGGCTTGATAAAAATCCTCACCAATTTGCATAGGTGAACACAGACCCAAACCCTTGGATCTTAAGAACAATGAAAAAGCAATCAGGTTCTTAAAAGAGAAAAAGTCTGTAAAATCAGGAAGGTAAATACCTTACAGGTTAATCAGATTCAAAACATAGAGAATCCCTCTAGGCAAAACCTTAAGTTACAAAAAGACACAAAAACAGGAATATACATTCCATTCAGCAAACCTATTTTATGAGCCATTTAAAAACAAAACAGAATCTAATGCATATCTAACTAGATTACTTACTAACTCTTTACAGGAGTTCCGACCTGCATTCCTGCTCTGGTCCCGGAAAAAGCATCACACAGACAGAGAAAACCTTTGTTTCTCCCCCCACTTTGAAAGTATCTTGTCTCCTCATTGGTCATTTTGGTCAGGTACCAGCGAGGTTATTTTAGCTTCTTAACCCTTTACAGGTGAAAGGGTTTTTCCTCTGGCCAGGAGGGATTTAAAGGTGTTTACCCTTCCCTTAATATTTATGACAGATGTGCTCAAGGCATGGTGGTAATCATTGCATGAGATGGAATTATATTTGTGAATTCCTGGCTCCTAGTCCCATGCTCAGAAGTCTGTGAAAATCTTTCTGTAATATAATCTGTTGTTGTATATAACAGAGCAATATGATTGAATTATGGATGCTGAAGAACCATGAACCAGATCTTCAGCTAGTATAAATTAGCATAATATAATTGAAATCAGTGGCTCCAAAAATGTGGAATTTCCTGATGTATGTATATGTCGCATCTCAGTTACAGTGGTGTATTAATGTACTTGTCTTTCAACGTCCTTAGATATTTCTAATAATATTTTTTTAAACAAGAAAAGATGCATGAAAATATATATATATTGTAGGGAGTTTGAAAACATTTATTTCAAATATATAAAAGAGAAAATAATGACATCGTATTGAAAAACAGACTACCGCCTTGTTTACACTCAAAAGTTTCTTACCTACCCAAAGCAAAGTTTGATGACATGTGCAAGTCTAAACTAGAGCTTACATAGTTGGTGATGCATTGCTGCCAAAAGTGAATAAGAATGATCTTAATGTAGATGTAATTTAGAAGCCCAGTTCTGTATTCCTGCCCTGAAACCCTAACTTGATTCAAGCAGGCCAGGAATTCATAGTATGGCCCTACATATTATAACTCAGTGTATGGCCTGAAATTCACATGGAGGTGCCCAAAAACAAATGCATATATTCTCACAGTAATATCTCACATTTGAATAAACATGTCATACGTTCATTTGAACATAATCAATAAGATGAATGTGAGTGTTTATTTCCACCTGTACATATAAAAATATGGGCACAATAGTCATACATGGCATATTCAACCTTCAGATGTTTTACTAATTCAGCAAAACACCACACTTCATTGGAGAATTTGTGCAATAGCAAAAAGATCAACGGGGGATGGTGAGGTGGGGGGAGGGAACAACCCGCCCAAGAAATAGATGAAAATTTTTGTTCATGCTCAGAAACCTCAAAAATGCCCTTTTTGATTCTGCCAAGTTTTATCCCTATGATGTTCAAAATGTATTTTATTATTAAAAGCATTAACATGCTGCCTATCACTATATACTCTGGATACACTTAAAATAGTGTGGCTTGGATGCAAAAATATTTCTCACATAGAGAGAAGCTAAAAGCCCACAATTCCTCATAGTAGTATAAATAGAATGGCTGGATAAGAAGAAAAATCTATAAAATGGGGTTAGAAATCCCTCATGCCCTCAATCCTTAGTGGCCTTGATTGGCCAGCTCCTCTAATGTTTGCTATTATTATGGAGCACCCTTTTCCACCCGATTACCTACTTTAATGCCAGTTTCCTTATGGGTTTTGATGGACAAGACAGGCTTCATCTGGATTCCACCTGCAGCTCATCAGGGAGTAATTTCCTTATTTCCTTCTCATATTAATTTACTTGGCAGTACCTCCACCCCCATCACTCCTTCCTGGAAGGGTTACTAGGCAGCTTGGAAGGGAAATTCTAACCATTGTATAACCCCTACTTACTTGCCTCATAGTGGTGGGCTCCCAAGAAATATCACAAACACACACAATATATTTAATAGAGTAATTGTATTACAGAGGAAGTAAATATAACAACAGAATAAAACACAGGGTCATCGATGCCCATTCATTTCCCTAGTCACGTGACCTGATATAGTAAGAGGTTGGTATGCAAACTTTGTAGGTGCCTCCAGGGCAATTATATCTTCTGTAGCAGCAATAAGCAACTCACATGGGGGATACGACTGTAAGTCCCTCAATAGGTTTAATAGGCAGCAATTAATAAAATCCCTTAGCCCTTACCCTCTTGGCTTAAAGACACAGTTCAGAGAATAGGGGGTCTCACAAACAATTTTCCTGACTATACGCCTTTAAGATGGTGCACTCACAAGTCCATAAATGAGCCTCAGGTGCAGATATGAATTTCTGCAAATGCAGAGGATTTGACAATCGCAGTTGGCAGGGGTTCTCTTCATGCAGGACTCAGTCTCCTTCTGTTCCCAAGATTTCCCCAGATCATGAAGGGATGCAGAGATCAGATGCAGATTGTAATAACTATCCTAAAAATCCTAACTCTAACTTCCTTTCCTAGCACTCAGATACAATCACAGCAAGTGGGCAACCTGAACTAACAGCCAGCATAGCACTTGCCACTTGGTAACTGATTTATATAGGGAGCTGAAGGACTAACTCACACTGGCTGAGTAGGAAGTTTTCCCAACAAAACTTTTTAAACTGGGAGTTAGCTTGATCAGGGAAAGGATCAAGCTGAGGGATCTTGCTTCCAGGTACCCAAAGCTAGTTCTCAGGGGGAAACTTTCATGCACCCTGCAACTCATGAGCTCACCAAAGAGCAAGTCCTTCCCTTTCAGTGGCTGGCTCCATACTCCTCCAAAATGGCTTCTTCCCTCTTCCATGGGTAGGGCATCTCACTGAGGACCTTTCTTATCAGTCAGGCTAGCTCTTCTTCCTGTGCTTTTATTATCAATCATTTGACTCTAATCCCTCCTTTCTCTCAGACTCTGCACCTCCTGAGAAAAGGCATATTGATAGCCATTCAGGTATTCCTACTATCCTCTCCTAACCAACCAGGGCCCCTATTCCTTGAAATAGTCTCGCTCCCTCTTGTTTCTCTAGCAGTCTCTGTGTCTGCACTTGGCTCCCCTTATTCCCAGGGACAGTGCACCTCTCCTTGACTTACTAGCATAGAGAGAACAGGAACGAAGGTAAGCTTCTTGGGGATTATAGTTATAAGAAAGCATTGAATGGAAAAATGGTTGCTGAGGTTATTAGCAATTCAGATGAATAATTATAGGCGGGGAAAGAGACTCTAGCATGGTGCGGGGGGGGAGTTATTTGCCTTGGCCAAGACTTACTCCACCCTACATAAAGGTATTTTGCTGATGTATCCTAGCTGAGGCTTAGGGTTTATTGAGTTGATAAATCAGTCACATGTGTTTATGATTTACACCTTAATTTACCAATGTCTATCTCCACTCCAATCCCCCCCTCAAAAAAAAACACAAACATCCCACCCTATTTTCAGCAAGATAACATTTTGAAATAGTGTCATGGGAAAATTTAAAATATACAGGCTGAAGCCAATTTGAATATTGCTCCAGTTATTAAAAATGAATTGTGCAAAGACAAAAACCTAAAACAGGCATTGGATAATTACAGAACATTATGTGCTTTGTTAATAAAAAGGAAAAAAAAATGGAATTCTCAATTGGAAAGCTTCTTTGTAAAATGCTGTTTATGTTTGTTAGATATTTGATGCAGCAATAATGCTCTTTTTAATTGTATGGAGAGAAGATTTACCACATGAATTGCAATGAATTCATATTTCAGTCTCCAGTTAACAGTTGCATTTTAACCAGCTTCTTTTCTCATATTCAGATGCTTACATGTAATCCCTAATATCTCAAGATTTTAGTATTCCTCACTGAAAAGTTTAAAGAGACGCTGATTACTCCAATATACATATTCTGCTTACAAAATTAGATCTCTGTATTTATTTTTCTTTTTTAGTTTGTGGGAAAACATTTTGTCAGAACACACAATACTAGAATTATTTGTACAAAATATATAATTAGTTAGTGTAACAATTAATTATTGTAGTACAATAAAGGAACAGAGAAAGGATTAACTATTGGTTAAATAACTTTGGAAAAATAGCAGCTACAAAATTACTTTTGATTATCTTATAGCTAGAATTTTTAATCATATAAGAAAAATGTATTTGTAATCTAAACTGAAACACTGGAAATGTCTACTTAAATATATTGACTCATTCAGAAAATAAATGGGTATTGTCAAATATTATGGTATTTCTTTTGCATGGACTCAGAAAGAGCAATGTTAGATGTCCAAGTATAGATTGGCAATCCAATTAATTCCATAGGTGATGCAAAATTGATGGCAGAGATACCACCAGAATATGATCATTTAGGATACTGATGTATGACGTGTTCCATAGTTTGAAGTCAATTTCTTCAGACACACATAAGCTTTGGCTAAAGTTCCCATTTATGGAGAAGGACGGTAGGTGCATCAAATAGGACCACATTTTCTGAGGGAGTGAAAAGCCACTGAATTCTTCGACTGGATCCTCAATGAGGTGTTTAGGAAAGTGGCATTGCTAGCCATTGATCTTTGGGGGTGAACCCAAGCCCTGAAGCTCTTGCACTGCAAGCCCCAAAGGTATTTGAGTTGGAATCTTGGTATGTCATTTAGGTCCTCACGTATTGGAAGATCCTTCATCCCACAAATATGAAGGGAAAGTATTCTCATGTCACAGTGGATTTGGGGTGGGAGAATATGTGGCAATAGGGGAAAACCCATCTGAGGCATTATTTTTACTGTGCCTATAAAATCCACATGACAGTGTTAAACTGAGAGTTGAGAAGTGATGTGAAATGGTTACTTAGGGTAATTGTTCTTCAAGATGTGATGCAGCTGTGTATTTCACTTAGGTGTACGTGCACCCAGGATTCTAGAGCTGGAAACTTTTTCTTAGCAGTACCCATAGAGGGCCAGCACTTGCACTTTGTGGCTGTGGCCTCTCCTCTGGCTACATGAGGCAGTGTTGCCCAAACCCCTCTCAGTTCCTTAGCACCAAAAGCTCATGAGAGGAAACTCTCTGATGCCCAGGGAATGGAGGGTGAATTGTAGAATAAACATCTGCATCACATCTAGAAGAACCACAGTTACGGTAAGTAACCATTTCTACTTTTTTGAGTAGATGCAGACATGGATTCTATTTAGGTGACTCACAAACAGTATCCCAATCCAGAGGCGGAGCTCAGAGTCTACTGAAATAGAGATTGCAGGACTGCCCTTCTGAGGCCTGCATCTGCATTGGAGGATGCGGTAATAGTATAATGGTCTGTAAATGTATGGATGGATGACTACATGGCAACCCTGCAAATGCCCAGTATGTCACTGAGGAACACTATCAACATTGCTTGTTCCTCCATGGAGTGAACTGACTGCAAGACCCGATTTCTGAAGATGTAGCAAGGACTCCACGATGTCCTGGATGGAAGCCCCTGTCGGTTGAGTGTCACAGGCCAAGGACCACACCAAAAACTTCTTCCACTCAGCTAAGTAGGCCGCCCTAGTGGAGGACTTCCTACCTGTTGAATATGACATTTTTGACCACCACTGAGCACTGTTCTTCCACTTCATTCCGCCATGCAGCAGCCACGCCATAAGATGCAGGGAGCTGATCACAGGATGGAGGGTGTGGCTGGGTTCTGAGTGAACAGGTCGGGATGGAGAGGAAGTAGTATGGGAGACTGAACTGACAGAGCAAGGAGGTCTGAGAAGCTGAAAATCAGCAATGTCTCGGCCATGCTGGAGCAGTGAGGATGAGCTTGGTTCAATTTGCCTGGAGCTGGCCATTCCTGTCAATTTCTAGATGAGATTTACAAGCTTCTTTATTTTGTCATAGATATTTCTCAGGTGCTGTTAGTAAGACTGTATACTAATGTCATATCAAGATATTTCAGGGTGGGATCATGTCTCATCTGTCTTATCTTGAAGACAGATTTTATTGGAATCCTGCCTGCAGTGTGTGTTGTTGAGGCTAATACATGGGCAGTTCAGCTGCAGTCTGGCCAAAAATCCACTTGTTCATTTGGAACATTCTTCTACAAGCAGCACCATCCCTACCAGCAGTATTCTCTTCATGAACTCCTATCATGTGCAGAGGAATGATATGGGCTGATACAATGACTTCCCAGGCTTGGGTATGGAATAACCATAACCTTGTACCAGATTCTTGGGATGAACCCTGAGGAATAGATATTAGAGAACAGAGCTGCAAGTCATTTCCATTTGTTGTCTCCTAGGTTTTTAAGAGGTTCTGGAAAGACACTATCAGGTCTTGCACCCTTCCTGGCTTTTATGAGTAACAGGGCCTCAATTACCTCCTCAATAGTGAAGAGGTATGATGGGGGGTAGAGGGGGATAAGCATGTAGTGAGGTATTTGTCAAAGCTCTCGGCACACTTTGTATTTAATAGACTTGTCTGCTAGTGCTTTTGAAATCATAAGATGTGTTCTTGTGATTGAATCAGCTGAGGGTTCAGTGTTTTGAAGTTTCACTGGGTTTTTAGTCCCAAGCTGACACAATAATAGACGAGTTTTTCTTCTGGAGTGAGTAAAGTCACGAACTTCACCATCTCAATTTACCTTTGACAGAACACTAAATTCAGTGACTCTAGTGGGAATGTTGCAGTTTTTGGGTAACCTGATGTTTAGTACTCCTTTAGCAGCCTCTCTGTTTCTGGATTTCAACATGGTGTGTATCTTTTACAATAGCCACCAGCAATGTTGTTTTTTTTTTCTTTTGGTTCTTTGGATGATCCAGGTGAAATGATCAAAATGCTCTATGACATGTTAAGGCACAAGCAATGTCATGGAATTGGCATTCAAACATCTCTCAGCCAAGTCCCAGATTGAAAACAATGGAAATAACTCCTCTACAAAAAGTGACTCCTTCCACAGTCACTGTCAGAGAACCACAGGCCCAGCTCTATGAATTTCCCAGTTGATCGTTAAAGGTGTGTCCTGATCTAAAAGTGACCACCTAGCTCTTATTGTGTGGACAATGATCAAAGTCGTTGCCCTGCAAGGAACCCATATGAAAGATGACACTCAGCAATCATGTAGCTGGATTGCCAGCTACAATCTCATCTCTTCCCTCCATTATCCGAAACACTCACTTGCCACATGCATCAAACAGGGCACTAAGAATTATGGCATGCTGGATGCCAGGAGTAATTCCGGAACATTTACCATCACAATAAGAATTGGGAACATAATAGTAGTTAATGTGTTAAAACCACTGAATACAGATTGGCATTTTCTACCACTACCACAACTTTATCACCTGGCTATATACGTAGGTAATTTTAATAGCCACCACATGATTTGGGACTATAATAGCAATGCTACTGAGGGTAAGGTTGATGAAGAATGGTCATTGAATGAAGACTGAACTTCCTTTTGGTGCAGGAGAGAAAGACATTTTTCATTCTGCCTGCCGGAACTGAGATTACAACCCAGATTTCTGCTTCCCAACTAAAGACCAGGTTGGAACCCTTCAGTAAGAGCTGGACAGTGCAGAATGCATGTTTTGGGGAAAAAATAGCACTGGGAGTGTGTGTGGGGTCACCCTGCAATTAGCAACCAAGGCTGGTGGAAGCCAGACTGTGACTGAAGTGTTGCTGACAGACTGCTGGGATCACAGTTGCTGGACCAGGCAGCTATTCACAAATGCTTAGGGTGTGACCTACATCTTTTTAGGCTATTTGTGAGAGTCCCTGATTTGGAGATACAAGAGCAAAGCATTGTGAGGCTCACAAGGTTGTGGGCAGTTGATGACACAACGTCTCACTGGTCTGGATTACACCTTGGAATGTGACCATTCAATCACTGTTATACATGCAGAAATACCAGGTAATTACTCAAATGCTCCAGCTTTTAACTCCCTGTGGAGGTGATCAAGTTGCCACTCACATTAAATTATCACTTTGTTGATTTGGTAAAAAAGAAATACAGTAACTATAAATACAGATCTGATAAGAAGCTGCAACTGCAATATACCAGAGGGAATATTTTAAATCTTTTCTTTTTCTTATGGTCATAGCACAGAATATTAGAATAAAAGTGGCATGATGGACTACAATTCTATTAATTCTCATATAATTAACAATCAGTGGCTAAAACAAATCAAAATAACAGGGGGAACTCACCAAATTAGGTGGCTTTATGTCTTTAAAGGTATTGAAAAAAAAACAGTGAACTGACTTTCCATCATCATCTGTTATGGGATGTGAAATGAAAGGAAGAGAATGGTAACAAGGACATAAATGTATAAAAAAGGAGGCCCACAGCCTGCTAATCAAAAGTGTGTGTGTGTGTATATACACGCACAGCATATGGTGTTGTGTAGGGGGACAACACTTGTCTTCCCACACACCTTTCTCACTGTGGTGTGCTGGGAATGGAAATGGATTTCCAGTTTTCTCTGGATCCTCGTTAGGGAAAGAGAAGCCATTGTCCAGAACACATAGGGGAAAAAAGATATAAGGAATGGGGTTTAGTTAAGGCACAACTTTATGAACTTAACTCATCTGGAAAATAATTTGGCAATGATAATACAGTGCAGGTCATGATTCCTTCCTTAATTGTTTCCACCTGGTGGAGAGCTCCTCACCCTTCCACAGCTGTTCTCAGCACCAGTGCTGGAACCCCTCCCAACTCCCCATCTCTGTAAGTTAGGCACCCCAACCCCATTCCCCAGCTTTCAGGTTGTGCTGTCAGAGTTTCCCTTTTCCCCTGGAATAGGTGGAGAGCTAGAAGCCACAGGAAAATGTGAAAGGGTAGAAATTAACTGCTTTTGAGTTAGAAGGCCCCAAAGAAATTTTAGATGCAAATTAGAATAGTTTTTATGACCTACAACTCAAACTCTTTGTGCAATTTTCTTTTATTTTTTTAAAGTGTTTAGCTTTCAGAATGAACCCAGCAATTTTCAGGCCAAACCAGTTTTGTGAGCCAAAGTCATAGTGAGGCTAAATACAGTACTTACGGCGTACCGGTCTGCAACATTAACTATCATCGCTCCATAATAGGGCAAACTCAAAACTTACTATCTGAGATGTTCTTACAGTTCAGTTCATAAAATGATATCTCTAGAGACTTTATTTCAAAATTCCATAGACAAGTCCCTTCCACTTTAGTCCATCAACAACTAAGAATCATTCAACTCCAAGCATTAGGCAATGAGGATGCCAGCTTTTTTTTGGATGAATTTGAAGAATGGATGTTCCATTAGCTGAGGTACTTGCCCTTCCAGAAAAAAAAGATTTTGTCTTTTCTAATTTAAAGTACTTGTACAGTTTGTGGTATATATTAGGTAACTCCAATATATCTTACAGACATACTGAGAGAACATTACCGGGCCTGATTCTCCACGGCCTTGAAACTTCTCATTTCCACCTTTCTGATCTGGTAATATTTTATACCCACTTTGAACAAGTTTAAATTACTACACAAGGCCAGAGGGAATCAGATTCTATATAGTGTACCTAGGTCTTTTAGGATATTCAAAAACATGAGGATGAATTAGTTATTTAATATATTAGTTTGATATGGTGGGTAGTAGTTGTTTCTCAGACATGAGACATTTACAATCTCCCGACCTGGGATAGACTACTTGCTGTGGGTAGCATGTTTGCGGATGGAGCCAAAGCTTTGCCCACTTCCCACTCCTGCCTGCCTACCCCTCACCCATATGGATGAGAAAGGGAATAATGGTTCCATAGTAGACACCTTCCCTCCCATAATCCACTCTAGATATGGGTAGTTTTATCCCATTTGGGAGTTCAGCTAGGGTTACAATTTTTACGTTTCAATGCTAACATAGTTGTCAAAGCATATCGATTGAACCTCATTCTTTGCCATAATGTGGGTCAGTGTGGTTAATTTGAGTGGTATTTCCTAGAAAATATTCAGCAAAAATCTGCACTTAGTTACACCCATGTAATTCCATTGAAATCAGTTCGTGATGGCCAGTTTATTCCTTTGTGTTGTTCAGTTGTCTTCAGCAGAGTTACATCAGGGATTAACTTGATTTATAGAGACTTTGCTAGATTTTTAAAAATGTTGCAGGGTTTTTCAGTTGCTAAGCAACTTGCTGGTTTTAGAGGAAAAAAGTCCTGTTTTCCCCCTCAGTATGTAAAAAAATCCTTTCAAGAATTGTTTTGTTGTGGAATCTTACATGTTTGAGTTCTAAAGCTATTAGTCCAGCACTGGATTCTTCCTTAATGGGCAAGGAAATAATGTGATAGAAAGGCACAGCTTGCCTGAAATACAGAACAAAGTCTTTCACTGAGCATCTCTGATGAAAACAGTCCCAAGGCAATCTTTTCCTCCAAAGCGCTTGTTTTGTAAGATGTAGTTAGGCTGGAACAACTATGCAGAACCATTTTTTCTTATTGCTCAAACACAGGTTTATATGTTCCAAAACCTTATGTTGCGGTAGCGTGGGACTGGGGCATAGTAGCCGTAGAGGTGAATTGAGCATCCTGCATGCTAGGGAAATGGATTTTAAAGTTAGGCAGGAAATGGTACATTTTGACAATTTTGATTTTTTTGTTAAATTCAAATGGAGATTTTTCAAAACTGACCCTTTCTCATAAAAAGTTCTGGTTTGGACAAATCGGAATTTTCCATTGAAAAAACATTGTTGGAAAATTCCTAACCATCTTTAATGGATTCCACCTTGACTCAAGCAGGGGTGGTTGGCACTTCTGAGGCAGGCCTAGTGTTTTCTGTTTATGAGGAGGCACACTGTTCTAATATACTGTGCAATAGCCTGGCGTAGCAGCCATGGAGGGCTGGATTGCAAGCTGTGTGCCTTAGTTCTAAGTCAATGGGATGTCCTGTCACTTTAAATATTTGAACACTCCCCCAACCCAGTGAAAAAAATCTCAGTTGTGTTTTGGTTTCAGTTTTACAGCCAGAACAATAAAAATTGCCACAGCAGCTAGCTGTACTTAAAGGAGCTCCTCATGTCTGTATCACCTTCTCTGCTGGGTCCAAATATATCATTTGGTGACTAGGGATTTATACACCCCAATGGTGTCCAGTGCTGCCTCTTCCTGAATAAGAAGAAAGAGTAAGCAAATACTATAAAAAAGGATGACCTTCACCTAGATGTACAAGGTGACAGACTACTGCTTTTGCTGCTGGGACAGCATGAATAGACCAGATGGAGAGGGGGCTGATGCCCAGAGCTATTGCAAACAAAACTGATGGGACCCCATCCAGGCAGACAGAGAAACAGTTTAGCCTGTACTGTGGGTCTATAGTGAGGAGAGGGAGCCCAAGTACAGCCAGCCAAAGGAAGAATTCTCCAGTCTCCAGTGTTGGCACTTAGCCAGAAGAGGCAGGTCAAGTGCTGTAACAAAAAAGGCAGTTTCCCTGTGACAGAGAAGATGGTGAAGTCCAACAGGACAACCGCAAATAATGGGCAGTATAGCTCAAACGTTTGGAACAACTTGTGACCTGAAACACCATTCCAAATGAATGAGTTCAACCTTGATGACAGTTATGGGTCTGAAGGCACATGGACTGCTGAAGGACTTATTGTCTCCAACTGTGTCTGAAATTATTGTACAACTACTGTAGCAAGGCAGGAACATTTTTCTCCTACCCTATGAATGATAGGAGAATAATATCAGTTTCATCAATGACATCAGAGAAGTGGAGAATCAGCAGCAAGGCTAGTTGTTGCTATACAGAAGTAGCGAGAGCATTGTTAGTTTGGACAAAATTTAAAGGACGCCCTGCATGACGAATTTGTCTCTGGATTATGCACTGACTAGATCTAGAAAAAGTTATTGCAGTATAAGTGGTTATATTCAAAAAGGCTGTTGACGTAGCAATTGAAATGGAATCCACAGAGAAGGATGCCTAGAATTTAATATGAACAAAACGTTCATCTCCTGAATTGGTGAGGCAGAAGACCCAGGGAAATTTGTGTGTGGCTGTTGTGCACAAACTGAGAAGGACTGCTGGGCACATCAACTTATTTGCAGAAAATGTCAAAAGAAAGGACACATCACCAGTAGCACTGTTCAACAACCAGCAATACACAGGAACTGACCATCCAAGGAGATACCCATTAAGACTGAATCTAACAAAGGCTGGAAGTCAGAATAATGTGGGAAAAAAAGAAAAGCTCTAGTGACACTGAGCAAGATCTAGCTCTACACGTATTAGCAGAAGCTAGAGTAAGAGATGGCATGAGGTTCCTTGATTGAAGGAGTCTTTGTAAGAATAGAGCTTGATACTGCACTTGCCATTTCACTGAATTCTACATCTACCTATCACCAGACTCTGTCACAATTTCCTCTGGAAGAAACCTTCATGGTTTTGAAGTTTTATACTGGAGTAAGTTAGTCCCAAAAGGGATACTCCAGATGAAAGTTCAATTATATGGACATACAGTTATTTTTATCCTTGTATTTGATTGAAGGGAAGTATCCATCATTATTTGGCAGATCTTGGTTTGAGAAGCTCAAGGTAAATTGGACTGAGATCAAAAGGATCATGAAAACACCTTGAGATCTACAAGAAATACTGGACAGATGCATCAAAGTTTTTTTCCAAAAAAGCTGAGACAGACGAGCAACATGTCAGGGAAGCTCGCTGATCAGTCTGACAGTCAGATGAATGATTGCATGCCCACAGTTGTGCTTTACTTCTGAAGCCTCTGACGGAAACTGATTTGGACTGTTTAGTGAACATTGGAGCTCTGCCACTAGTTTCAAACACCCATCATACCAGTGATCAAGAAGGATGGCTCCATCTGAATTTGTGGAGATTTCAAAGTGACACTGAATCCAGTTTTATGTGGTGACCACTACTTATCTACTACCATTATCCACTACCTCGGATTGAAGATTTGTTTGCTACTTATAGTGGAGACAGTGTTTCAATAAATTGCATTTGCTCGATGCATACCTACAGATAAAGATTGTGAGATATTTTTGAGATGCCAAATCAACACACAAAAAGGTTTATTTTATTACAACACATTTCCTTTCAGTATCACATTGGCACCTGCCGTGTTCCAGACAGTCATGAATGGGATCCAGTTCTGAATGTAGATTAATGCTATTTGGATGACAGCCTTTTACAGGAAAGAAGCAAGACGATCAACTTCAAAATTTGGACGCTGTTTTATAACATTATGAAGATGCAGGATTAAGAATATATCAAGAAAATGTGAGTTTTTTAAACTTTCACTTGAATACCTTGGTCATGTAACTGATTCCATGAGCTTAAGAAAATCACCAGGAAAAAATATGGCGGTTCTTGAAGTGCCACTGCCAGAGAACATGTCACACTTTTATATTCATTCTTAGGAGTGCTTAACACCTATGGTAAATTTCTGCCTAATCTGGCAACAATACTGGAACCTTTACGTGAATTTACAAGCAAAGAAAAAATGGAAATGGACTAAAGAGTGTGAATGTGCATTTAAGAAAGCAAAGAAATTTGACATCAGCCGGAGTTCTTACAGGCTTTGATGCTTCACTACCACAGCAATTGGCTTGTGATGCTTCACTATATAGCCTGTGTGTACCTTTTCCCACCTTTTTTCCTAATGGCATGGAGAAAAAAATGCATTTGCATCATGAACACTCTCTATTCCTGTGAAGAACTATGCACAAATAGAGTGAGAAGCTCTCAGTATTATCTTCAGAATTCTGACATTCCATACTTATCTATGTGGTAGACATTTTTCCTTGCTGTTGAATCATCCCACATTAGTTTCAGTTTAAGAACAGGGAATTCTGTCATTCGCTGCTGCTTATATGCAATGATAGGCATTGATATGTTCAGCTCATTCCTATACTATTCAATTCCATAAAAGGATTCAGATGCCACTCCTGCCATTCACAAGCTCCTGTCTTCCCAAAGCAACTTCAGACAAAACATTTTATCTCAGCTTGATGGATAAGTTATCCATTAATAGCACAGACATCAACAAAGAAACCCCTAAGGATGATGTGCTTTCTCTTTTGTGAAGGGAATGGTATCACAAGGTATAGCATTGGATCAAAAGAATCCTAAGTTTACAAAATTCATGTCATGTCAACATGAGTTATCAGTGAATCACAACTACATCTTATGGGGAATGTTAGTGATCATTACCAAATCACTTCAATCTCAGATTCTAGAAGTTCTTCATGAAGAACATTTTGGCATTCTAAAGATGAAGACCATAGACTGGAGTCATGTCTGGTGGCCAGGAATCAAGAATGGTATTGAGAGGAAGGTGAAGTGCTGTACTACGTGTCAGCAAATTTAGCATGATCCTGGCCCAGCTTGTCTACACTCTTGGTCATGGCTTTAGACTCCTTGGACACATAGTCATGTGAACTTTGCTGGACCATAGAAGTTTATATATTTTTGTGCAGAGTTGATGTCCACTCTAAATGGCCAGAAGTTTACAGAACAACTTCTACTGCAACTACCAAGACCACTGGACATCTTTGTAACCTGTTTAGCCAATTTGGTTTTCTCTTACAGTTGGTGAGTGACAATGGACCTCAGTTCTGTTCTGAAGTTCCTACCTTCAAAAGTAATTCTGCACATATACTTTGCTCCATACCGTCAACAACTACAAACTACAAATGAACTAGCAGAATGTTTTGTACAAGTACTTAAGCATGCCTTACAAGCTAACAAGTCTATCTTAAATCAACAGAAATTGGACACTTTCTTGCTTGTCTACAGGAACACACCTCATGCTACTTCCCAGGAATCACCTGCTACTCTTTTCTTGAAGTGATCTTTGCATACCTGTTGGGACCTGCCACATACTCATGATATTGCCTCATATGTAGCCAAATCCCAAACTATGCAAAGTGATTGATGACATGAGAACCATAAGTGTCATAAACATACACCTAAGGGTAGCATAAAATACCTCCTTTACCTGTAAGGGGTTAAAAAGCTCAAATAACCTGGTTGGCACCTGACCAAAAGGACCAATAAGAGAAGAAGATACTTTCAAATCTGTGGGGGGAGGTTTTGTTTGTGCTCTTTTTGTTGTGCTCTCTCGGGACAGAGGGAGGGACCAGGCAGGATAAAAAAAACCTCTCCTAAAACCCTACCTGATATAAGCATCTAAGATTACAAAAATTGTAAGTAAAGCAAGGAAATGTGTTAGATTATCTTTTGTTTTAGCTTGCTAAGAGGGAGGTTTATTTCTGTGTTTTGTAACTTTAAACTTTTGCCTACAGGGGAATCCTCTGTGTTTTAAATCTTATTACCCTGTAAAATTACCTTCCATCCTGATTTTACAGAGGTGCTACTTTTACTTTTTTCTTTATAGTAAAGTTCTTCTTTTAAGAACCTGATTGTTCTTTAGTGTCCTAAAAACCCAAGGGTCTGGTCTGTGCTCACCTTGTTTACCTATCTGGTTGGTATATTATTCTTAAGCCTCCCCAGGAAAGCGGGTGAAGGGGCTTGGGGGATATTTTGGGGAACACAGGAATTCCAAGTGGTCCTTTTCCTGAACCTCTGTCTAACTCACTTGGTGGTGGCAGCAATACCATCCAAGGACAAGGAGGAATTTGTGACTTGGGGAAGTTTTTAACTTAAGCTAAGAAATAAGCGTAGAGGGTCTTTCATGCAGGTCCCCACATATGTACCCCAGAGTTCAGAGTGGGGAGGGAACCCTGACAATAATTCTTTTCAACTGGGACACTTAGTGAGAACTTCCGACTATGGCTGTGGAGTGAAATGGGTACTTGCAGAACTTGTAAAATGCATGGGACCGTTTCATCTGTGGTAAAAATATCCAATGCTATTTTTGGAAACAAAATATGGACCAGTTGCAGCCTCGACTAGTGCTGGAGTCCAGGAATGTCCAGTAGCACTTTCTGATCCTCCGATCAAACCTCCTTTTGTTACAACTCCTAATTTCAATGACTTGCTGATACCAGATCCAGTTGACTCCTTACCACTGACTGTTTCTGTTGTTGGGACACTGCTGCACTGTCATCATTACATTATCTCAAGAGAATGACAAACCAGTGGTGCACTCAGACTTACATTGTTTAGTTAGTGAGGTGCTATTTCAGGCCAGAATAATCCCTTGCAATTTGAGACTCTGCAGTAGTGCACCTGAAACTTTCAGGTTATATAGTGTTTTACGTTAGTCATGTAAGTGATAATATGCGTGTATGTCAAGTTTTAGTTTTTTTCTTTAAGTAGGCTGGAGGAATTTGATGCCCTGTCTCTTTAAATGTTTGAGCACTCTTCACCTCCTCAGTTTCATGTTGCTTTTAGTTTTTCAGTCTGAACAATAAAAGTCTCCGTGGCAGCTAGCTGTGATTCAATGAGCTCCTCTGTGTCTGTAGCTCCTTTTTCTGCTGGGTCCAAATATAACAGGTCTCTTTTTCTCCCATTATGACCTATTTATCCTCCACCTGTTACCAACAGAGTGCAAATGTGGAGATACAAACTGTGGCTTTTTGTGGTACACATTGTTTTTACAGCTCTTTCTTCTTTTACAAGTTGTTAATTTAACTGGGTACACGCAGGGCCATCCTTAGGATTTATGGGGCCCTATGCAGTATTATTAAATTGGTGCCCCTATACCTGATGGCTGCCGGAGATTCCATGTGTATTTTAGATAAGGGTGGTCTTTTGAAGGATTTATTTAAAAAAAACCTGTATGTCTGAAGATCTAAGCATTTAAGGCTAACAATGAATACTCAGATTGTGCATCTAAAAATCTATGCAAGGACTTTTTAGATATGGGATTTTATAATCTTTGGCAACACAATAATGAAATATTTTAAAGCAAATTTTAAACTAGGGTCCTGTAGACTAACATGTTCTGACTAAATATCACAGTAATGACAGGTTTCAGAGTAGCAGCCGTGTTAGTCTGTATTCACAAAAAGAAAAGGAGTACTTGCGGCACCTTAGAGACTAACAAATTTATTTGAGCATAAGCTTTCGTGAGCTACAGCTCACTTCATCAGATGCATTAAGTGGAAAATACAGTGGGAAGATATATATACACAGATTTATATAAATCTCCCCACTGTATTTTCCACTGAATGCAGCCGATGAAGTGAGCTGTAGCTCACAAAAGCTTATGCTCAAATAAATTTGTTAATCTCTAAGGTGCCACAAGTACTCCTTTTCTTATCACAGTAATGCACAAACTGTTTTTGTCAGTAAATTTAGAAACTGACAGTATGTACCTGGGGGTTGGTAAATGCCTGTTGAATGGCTCTTTAACAGTTTCAGTGTTGTGCTAATAGGTCTAGCAGGCTGGAAGGCTTTTTCACTTTTAAGTATTAGATCCACTCTAGAGGAATACTCACCAGGCTGCAGCAGCCAGTTGTGGCGGGACGATCAGAACAGGGATAGGAAGAGGCAGGAGGGTGGACACTTAGGGTACATCTACATGGGTAGTGATCGATCTATCGGGGATTGATTTATCGCATCTAGTGTAGAAGTGATAAATCGATCCCCGATCGCTCTGCCGTTGACTCCGGAACTCCACCACGGCGAGAGGCGGAAGCAGAGTTGATGGGGGAGCGGCGGCCATCGATCCCGCGCCGCGAGGACGTGAAGTAAGTGATTCTAAGTCAATGTAAGATTCTTGTAGCTGAAGTTGCGTAACTTAGATCAATTCCCTCCCCTCCCCCCCCCCCCCCCAGTGTAGACCAGGTCAAGTCCCAGGGGTGCTCCAAATTTTCACATGTGCTGGGTATGCCTAAGGACGGCCCTGGGTACACTGAAATGTTATTAATCAGTGCAAAGTGCCATTTAATATTTAAAAATATATAAAATTATTAATCATTTTCTGTGATGGAGTCATATATATTAAAGAGGTTTATCCCCACTAATAAGAGTTTTAATACCTTTAATTTTAAAAATATTGTACAGTGTGTACTACTCTTGTACAGGTCATCATTCAGTTTGAATAAACTGACTCTCATATCAGGGATTTGTGGATATGGACTTCACAGTAACTAATTAGGATAAATTGTGACTCTAATATACTCAGGAGCTATTAGGCTTTTCCTTTTAGTATCCTGAAGGCAAGCCAAGCACACACAAATCTGGAGCCACATTCTTGGCTGGTATAAATGTGTGTAGCTCCACTGAATCTAATGAGGCTATGTCAATTTACATCAGCTGAGGATAGGACCCAGGATGAATAGGGACTGATCCAGTATGATATAAACATTTGGAAAGACTATTTAGGGATTGTGTTCCTTGCATTATTTGGTTGTTACTTTCTGGCCCATCAGTGTGAGGCTCTCCAATGAACTTCACCCAGCTCCTCCTCACTACAAGGAAGTTCTTGTGAGGAGAGCTGGCTGAAAATTTTCTGACAAAAGTAAGCTTAACTGGAAAATGCTGATTCGCTGGAGCACAACTTTTCACCAAATGTACTGCAGATTCAACAAAACCTTTTACCAAAACATAGTCCCTGGTGTTCCAAGGTCAACAGCTCTGCAACAGAGACCCTGCCAGCCTTCAGAGTCCCAGCTGAAGCTGGGTCTCTGTGGGCTGATAGCCCCTCCCATTCCATGGCAGGGAGCCTGCTACACCTCTGAGCCCCAGCTGGAGTTCTCAGGGTTACTGGACTTCCCACTTGGGCAGGGGCTCTCAGAGTTTCCACTGTCCCTGCTGAATCGGAACAAAAGCAAATTCAGAAATACTGAAATGTTGCCTGAACCGAACCCCCTGAGTTTTGGCCAGCTCTACTTGCAAGGATGCTGGTAAAGAAAGAAGAAGGAAGGAAGTAGTTTTTTTTTTCCTTTGATTCCTAACACCACAAACCCCAACACCAGCCTCCAGTTTGAAAGTATATTTTTTAAAGAGCCCAGACCAGTGTTCATAGGCAACAATTTGACATTCAGAGATCCGACTTGCAGTCCTGAGCTTCTGGGACACACAGGTGGAAAGTTCACCATGACAGAGGGCCTTTGAGAGGTAAAAATTGGGGAATCCTCAGAGCTCTAAAACAGGGCTTGGAAGACTTCTGAGTGGCCGGGGGCACGGGGATGGGGAAGGAAACAGAAGACGTGTGGGGGATTTCATACTCCGTATATGCCAAAGTGCTCTACAAAACCATGTGTTAGATAACAGTAGTGCGGGGACCACACAGGGCAACTTGGCAGCTGGTATGTTTTCAGCAGCAGCACCCCAGAAAATATACACATTAGAAACAAGCTTTTCAGCAGGCATTGATATAATCAGAGGCTGAGAGCTCAAAGTGCTCTTTCTGCTAAATCTTGAGAGTGAACTCAAGTACAAAAATATTGCTTACCAGTGAAATATCTGGTACATCAGTTGTGCATCACCTTGTGATATCATCCCATACAATTATCAGAAAACACAGTGGACTCAGGGTGAATGAACCCTACATTCACCAGCTAGTGCTGGATAAAGGGGACAGATGGCCCAGGGTGATAGCCTAGCACTGGGGAGACCCAGTCCAATGCCCTTCACCACCAGAGTTCTTGTGTGACCTTAGGCAAGTCTGTGCCTCAGTTCCTTCATTTCACAGGGGTTCTGTGAAGATAAATACACTAAAATATTGTCAAATGCTCAAATACTATAGTAATGAGGGCTATGTAATGACCCTAAGTTATTGAGACAATAGAAACAAGTTATTGAGACAATAGAATCATAGAATCATAGAATATAAGGGTTGGAAGGGACCCCAGAAGGTCATCTAGTCCAACCCCCTGCTCGAAGCAGGACCAATTCCCAGTTAAATCATCCCAGCCAGGGCTTTGTCAAGCCTGACCTTAAAAACCTCTAAGGAAGGAGATTCTACCACCTCCCTAGGTAACGCATTCCAGTGTTTCACCACCCTCTTAGTGAAAAAGTTTTTCCTAATATCCAATCTAAACCTCCCCCACTGCAGCTTGAGACCATTACTCCTCGTTCTGTCATCTGCTACCATTGAGAACAGTCTAGAGCCATCCTCTTTGGAACCCCCTTTCAGGTAGTTGAAAGCAGCTATCAAATCCCCCCTCATTCTTCTCTTCTGCAGGCTAAACAATCCCAGCTCCCTCAGCCTCTCCTCATAACTCATGTGTTCCAGACCCCTAATCATTTTCGTTGCCCTTCGCTGGAAAAGACTCTTTAGAAAGGGTATGTTTGCAAGGGAATGTTTGGCAGTAGGCCAAACCTGAAAGATTTCCTTGGATATTGGGGGACCCCCCCCCAAAAAAAAGACAGCAAGAGGAAGTCATGTGTTCCTCTGATAAATCACATATATTAGAGATTAATCCCACCTTTTTTGTCTACTGTAAGAGCAGCTGATTATAGAGACATATTAAAATGAAAATATAACAAAATACATGTTGTGTTACATTGATCGTTATGAAGGCAGCACAAGTTTGGACATTAAAAATGTAGTTGCATCTGCTTCTAATTATTAACTTTTTAAACAGTATTAACATTAATGAGGTAGCTGCTGTTTTTTTTTTTTTCAAAGATGAGTGCCGCATTGTGAAATGTATAGCTGCAGAAGATCCGAGTTCAAAGAACTGAAGTTTACGAGATAGTCTTTAATATCCCCAGGTATTTGTAGTTAGCATATTTATGAGCTTACATCTCATCAGCACTAAGCCATGAAAAGACATAAACAAAGAAAATAAATAGCTAGAAATGAGGAGGAAAAGCTATTACATTAGAAAAGAACCCTTTAGAGGAGAGAGGGCACAGAAAGAGGATAAAACACAGTCATAACAAGATATTGAAAAGTACCCCTGTGTATAAAATACTGTCAGCAAAAGTAAAAATATCAGCAACAAAATAGTGTAGTTGTAGCCATGTCCTTCCCAGGATATTTGAGGGACCGGGTGGGTGAGATAATATCTTTTATTGGTCCAACTTTTCTTGGTGAGAGAGACAAGCTTTCTAGCCACACAGCTCTTCTTCAGGACTAGAAAGGTACTCTGAGCTTCACAGCTAAATACAAGGTGGAACAGACTCTTTAGCCAAGGTAGAGAGGCCCATTAATGCCTCTTCAGTCATAAGACTGGAAGTGGGGGTTCGTGACTTACAGGTTGTTGTAATAAGCCATACATCCAGTGTTTGTCTAGTCCATGATTTTTAGTGTCTAGCAGAGTTATGAATTTAAGTTCTGAGGCTCATCTTTTTAAAGTGGTGTGTGCAGATTTCCTTTGAGGATGAGGACTGATAGGTCAGACATGGAGTGATTGCTTTGTGAAAATAAAATATATTAATAGTAATAATATCAATAAAAAAAAGATATTACCTCATCTTCCTTGTTGCAGCAACTAAATAGAGCACTTTAAGAGCTCAGCAGGCTTTCCCTTACACAAACGGTATACACCTTTTCAAAAATAGAGGGGATGCACAACGACATGGATGATCATTATCTAAAGAGTGAAAATGTAGTATGTATAGTGGTATGCAATTTAATATATATGCACATACATATTACACTCACATTAGAAAGTTACCACTTCCAAGAATCTAGGCTGACTATAACACATAATTTAACTGCTGCTATAGTGAGTTGGCCAGATCCCCATTAAGGCCCCTGTCCAGCAACACAATTAAACACATGCTTAACTTTAAACAGGTGGGTAGTCCTACTAAAGTCAATGGGACTACTTTCATGCTTAAAGTTAAGCATCTGCTTAAGTGCTTTCCTGCATTAGGGCCTATTTCTTCCAATGTCTATTGAACCCCTTCCTCTCCCTATCAGCTGGAGAAGCCCTATTTTTAAATCGCAGCCTCTGTACCTCACTTGCACTCACTCACGTACGTAGGTATGCTTTAAGGTGGGGAGATAGGTAGCAGGCAACTTGGTAGCAGGACCAGGATGTTCAGAGAGCTTAAACCTCATGAGACACACTCTTGCTGCCCAGCTCTTTCAGACCATTCCTCCATCTTTCTGAGTTGGGTGTGAGCAGCTGCAGCAGCTGCCCAGGCTGTTCCTGCTTCTCCTTCCAACTACGGAAAACGTGCAGGGAGAATAAAAGCAACTGTGCCTGCCACTAAAATTGAAGAAAAAAAAAAAAAAAGAACGTTCTGCTGCTGATAAAGCACCCCCACCTCACAAATGTCCCTAACAAGAGTTATTATCACCAAGGATTGTAAAGTAGAGACACCCAGGCGCTGTGAAATTTTAGGGTGGATACAGAGAGATAAGCAAACTGTAAGATAAGCTCTGACCAGGGAATTTTTGCTGACCGTATGTACAAATAAGTTACAATTTGGGCATGAACGATCAAATATATATATTAAAAAAAATTTGGAAGGAGAATACATAGGTGTCAGCATGTGTTTGGTTAATTTTTTTGTTATTTAGGGGTGTAGGATAATGTGATAGATTTAGTAAATTTGAAGGAGGTAGGTAGTTTTTACCTATATAATATAAATGAAAAACAAAACTCTTTGGTAACGATCACCGAATGCAGTTCAACATCAAGCTGCTAGAATTCTTACCCCTCTGCATGACCGTGACGTGCAGAGGCATCGCTGGGAACCCCAGACAAGTGGATCCTGACTGGCCATTGGGTGAAATTTGTCTGTATACTGGCAGCGGTGAGCATAAGATATTTGCTTGGTGTATGTATTCTCTGTGTGTTGCTAATAAATAGATGTTTAGAGCACAGCTCTTTAAGATTCTTTCACTGGGAAAAGGTCCCGCAGACCCATAGAGCCCTGAGTCCCATGGGTAAGGGTAGGTGCCCTATGTCCCAAGCCCTCAGAAGGGAGAGGGCTAGTTAGTTAACATCCATTAGCCATCCATTAGTCGTTGTGCATCCCCTCTATTTTTGAAAAGGTGTATACCGTTTGTGTAAGGGAAAGCCTGCTGAGCTCTTAAAGTGTTCTATTTAGTTGCTGCAACAAGGAAGATGAGGTAATATCTTTTTTTTATTGATATTATTACTATTAATATATTTTATTTTCACAAATAAAATGGGAGGGAAATGATGAAGTTCTCCACTCCTGTCTATTTCTGGCAAGCCTTTCAATGGTTCCCTAGCTGTGCCCTAGGTTTTTCAGCTCAGCTTCCACAGCTCTTCACCATGTTGTTTTCAGGCGGCCTCATTTTCATTTGCCTTCAGGTGTCCATCTTATTGCTACTCTGGTGATATCATTTTCTATCTGACGCACATGGCCAATCCATCTCTAGTGGCTGCTAGTAATGATGGTGCTCATATCCTCTTGACTGCACTGTGTCAATAGATCTTGGTTTGAGATTCTTCTGGGCCAAAAGATATGGAGGATTTTTCTGAGGCAGGTTATATGGAATGATGACAGTTTGGACATGTCCTACTTTCTCATTCCCCAGCATTCTGCACTACAAAGTAGTATTGAAAGTATGCAGCTCTGATACATCTTGAGTTTGGTTTTGGTGTTGTATTTTGATGATTTCCAGACTGTATTTAAGCTCCTGAAGGTGTTCCTGGCTTTTTTTACTCTGTTCTGAAAGGGTGGTGGTGCTTAAATTGACCTGGCCATGCCTTGAGCTCTCGACAGGGCAGGGATCGGTAACCTGCGGACGCTGCAGGTAAACAAACCGTCCTGGCCCGCCAGTGGATTTCCCATCCCATCCCATCCTGAGGAACAGTCCACTTGAGCAATTTTGGAGACAGCCACTCCTGCAGAGTTTCAACTTGTAAAGGTTGAAAAAAATCTCAGAAATGAAAGTAAATATTGATTTTTGTAAACTCTGGGGAGAGGAGTCAGAGTATAATACTCTAATTTTTTGAGGGGGGCATTGTTTTTTTCAAAGTCAATGTTCTTTAAACTGACCAGGTTCAAAATCTCACTCAACTTTTAAATGAAGCTAGAATATCAGATTGTGGAATATGGTAAGAAGGAGCTTGAGGATGAAGCATGCTAATTTCTGGGTTCACAGAATCTTTGCTGAAAAGGCATACGCCCTTCAAAAGGAATAGACAACGAAAAAGAAAAGTGAGTTTCAAGACCTTTATACTCCACCAAAATTTTCCTCCTCAAAAGAAAGTGGGTAGTCAGTGATGCCTGTGGTAACAGTATGCTCCTATATAGCAAGTGAACGATTATGATCCCAATATGAGATATTAACTTCAAATGGGAGGTCAGCTGAACAAATATCAAGATGGAGAAGAGGTGGACTCATCTTTTAGTGCATTCAGGAAGTTGTATATTGCTGAATTATTCATCAGGGAGTCAGGCAGAGGTGAAGGCTGGGTAAAATGGGGAGTAGACTGATAAAATAGACTGCTTCTCCATTTCTTCAAGGGATTTGACAACATAAACAGAACAATGGGATATTTATGAACAAAACAGTGTTAGAAGCCACTCCTTTCCACCTCCACTTCCAAAATCCCTTGGCCTAATCAGGCTATATCTTGCTTATATCTATACTGCAGCTGTCTCCTCTCTGATTTCCCAAAGAGCCAACTTGTCCCTGTTTAGTATGTCCAAAATGCTGTCACGAAAATAATCTACCTTGCCTGCTGTCTTGACCAAGTTTTCCGCTGCTGGAATCCCCTCACTGGAATCTGCTTCCCTGACTGTTGGATCAGGTTTATATTTTTAAAGGTGTTTAAGCACCTAGAGATACAGATGGGTGCAGAGTGGGATTTTCAACATTGTCTTGGCACAAAGGACTAGATAACCAAAGATATTTAGATGCCTAACTCAATGGGAGGTAGGTCCCCTAAATACCTGTGATGATTTGGGCAATAATTCCTATTAATATCAATGGGGTTTCCAAGAGCTCTTAGATGAATATCTGCATCTTTAGGTATCTAAGTATTTTTAGTAATTTAGTCCTTGGTCCTCCCCTTCAAGGTCCTAGACAACCTGGTTCCCATCTATTTGTCACCTGTTTCTGTTGCGCTACTAGTTCCTCTTATTCCAATGGGGGCTGCGGGAAGCGGCACGGGCCGAGGAATGTGCTGGCCACCGCTTCCAACAGCTCCCATTGGCATGGAGCGGTGAACTGCGTCCAGTGGGAGCTGCGATCGGCCAAACCTGCAGATGTGGCAGGTAAACCAACTGGCCTAGCCCGCCAGGGGGCTTCCCTGGTAGGCTGCATGCCAAAAGTTGCCGATCCCTGGTCTAGATAATACTTAGTCCTAGTATGAGTGCAGGGGACTGGACTAGAAGACCTCTCGAGGTCCCTTCCAGTCCTACAATTCTATGAGCATCACTCCTGAGAAAAGGAAGCTAAAAGGAGAAAAGGACCTAGGGGTTATGGTGGACGAGAATCTGGATATGAGTCAACAGTATGCCCTTCTTGCCAAGAAGGCTGATGGCATTTTGGGCTGTATAAGTAGGAGCATTGCCAGCAGATCGAGGGATGTGATCATTCCCCTCTGTTCGGCATTGGTGAGGCCTCATCTGGAGTACTGTGTCCAGTTTTGGGCCCCATGCTACAAGAAGGAAGTGAAAAAATTAGAAAGAGTCCAGCGGAGGGCAACAAAAATGAGTAGGGGGCTGGAACACATGACTTATGAGGAGAGGCTGAGGGAACTGGGATTGCTTAGTTTGCAGAAGAGAAGAATGAGTGGGGATTTGATAGCTGCTTTCAACTACCTGAAAGGGGGTTCCAAAGAGGATGGAGCTCGGCTGTTCTCAGTGGTGGCAGATGACAGAACAGGGAGCAGTGGTCTCAAGTTGCAGTGGGGGAGGTTTAGGTTGGATATTAGGAAAAACTTTTTCACTAGGGGGGTGGTGAAGCACTGGTTATCTAGGGAGGTGGTTGAATCTCCTTCCTTAGAGGTTTTTAAGGTCAAACTCAACAAAGCCCTGGCTGGGATGATTTAATTGAGGATTAGGTCCTGCTTTGAACAGGGGGTTGGACTAGATGACCTCCTGAGGTCCCTTCCAACCCTGATATTCTATGATTCTATGATTCTAAATTAAGAATACTCAAATTGTAATTTAGGCAGAATATGGAGGTGAATGTCTTTACTCTTTAGAAAAGTGCCAAAGGTTCTTTAGCTACCATAAGTGATTGGGTTTACATTTTACCAGATTTCAGTTTATGGGATATTTTTCTATCTCTGAATTTTCAACCTTATCTGTTGTTGGGTTTAGAATTTCCCTGTCTGGACAGATACTGGGCTCAATTTTCTTCTTACTTACACTAGTTTTACACCATTGACTACCTACAGAGTTACTCATCAGGTACAGTTTTGTAAATGAGAACAAAATCAGGCCTACTGAGCTCCCCCCTTTCCAGTCGCCAAATAATAATTGTTTAAAATTACAACTGTTTCCTAACTAACCAAGAATTAGAAAACAGGAATTGCATCTTCAAAAGGAAGGGTATTCACTTCAGTTGACCAAGATACTGTCTTGAATTTCAATGGTCTGTAATCAGCTATTCACTTTGGCCACTAGATATTTTCTTCTGCTTTTCTTTTTTTATTCTCTTTGTAGTTGCAGAACTGTAACTGGCTATTTGCTTCAGTTAAGCAATTTCTTTCAAAAGTGATTCCAGGTATCATTCCCTCTCATACTAGGTTACAGCAACTGTACTGAATCTGGGGAATCCAAACCCTATATTCTCATCAGTTTTGAAGAATGATTACTGCTGCTCTGAAGTTGATTTAATTTATAAAATACAGTTATAAAATATACATAGATGTATATTTCACAGGAGAAATGTGTGTGGAGAGATATGCACATTTTAGAAAGGTTTTCAAAGATGCTATTTAGGATTCATCACTAGACAGCTGTGACTATCCTACTTGCAAAGACAAAATTAATTTACCTGGTGTTACAAAAGACCTGAAGTGGGGGTTTTGTTTGTTTGTTTTTTCCAGTATAATGTCACTGACATGGAGGATAAGAAAATTAATGTAGATAAAATAATAGCAATCCAATCATTCAGCCAAATTCCAAAAGTTTTATGAATCAGAACCTCAGAAAAGTAAAATATCTTTTTTTCTTTTTGATTTTTGCAAAAATCAAAATGAGAGAGCACCTGAGTACCAGAACAACAACTATTCTGAGATATTCCCCCTGACCTGGTTGAAACCAGCAAGTATTAAAAATCTCCTGAAAATGTACATAGTCATGAGATTTGTAGCCTGATTTTCCAACCGAAATGGTTCAGGCAGATTTCTTTAAACTTCAGAGCAGCACTGAAAGTTATCAGAATGGAACCAATAGTAACATCTATGTAGGTGAGTGGAACGCAGTAGTCACCATCAGCTTTTAAACAGAAGAGATATGCTGTTGGCATTCAACCTATAGTATCTAGCATCTACTTGGGGCCTGGCCTGGCCTGTACTGTATATTCAGGAGCAATTCCTGCACGCATTTGACCCACTAGTCAGAGACACAGGCCCAATTATAGATGGGGAGGACGCTATTTAGAACTATTTATGCAAAGCTTGCCGCTGAGCTCTCCTGCTGCATTGTTCTTTTCTACAATGTTAATGCTACTCTTTCTTATCCTTTATGCAGCAATGACTGGGAAAGAAGGCAGGGCAGCAGGTCCAGCAGTGTTCCTTGGAGTAGGACCATTAGGAAATGTTATGAGATAACAATATGACTGTATGAGCGCATATACAGAGGTAAAAACTTGAGAGCTAGTAGACATGATTTATTTATTTATTTATTTATGTAGCGGTGATGCTTAACACTGTAGACATGTAACTCTCAGTAGTACACTTTGTTTCTTCTAGGCACTGGCCAACATCAGTGAGCTAGGGTAGGTGTCTGCATATTTACCTTATAAATGTCACCAGCAAAGCAGTAGACTGGACTATTTTTTATCTTTACTGAGGAAAAATTTTGAAAATAGCCAGCTATTCTTGCCATTTAAATGTCTGCACAAAAAACATCTTCCCACTCCCTTGATCCTGGAATCAGTGTGGGAGCCAAAAAATCCCCTGAAACTCTGTAGTCTGAAGCAGAGCACAGTCTCTTATGAACTGCTCCACCACCACTGCCAGGGATCACTAGTGTGCATCACACTGTGGCTCTGCCCCTCGGGTACACCAACAGATGATCCCTATAACAAGTGAGGGACACCAAGGACAGGTCTACACTACGGGGCTAAGTCGACCTAAGTTACGCAACGCCAGCTGGAGACAATGTATCTTAGGTTGACATATTGCAGTGTCTACACTGCACTGTGTCAATGGGAGAAACTCTCCCTTCGACTTGCCTTATGCTTCTCATTCCGATGGAGTATCGGAGTCAATGGGAGAGCGATCGGCGGTCGATTTAATGGATCTTCACTAGACCTGCTAAACCAACCCCCAGTGGATCGATCACTCTGTGTTGATCCCCTGGTAAGTGGAGACAAGCCTCAAGTCACATCACCCCAGGATTCTCCCTATATCAGGGGAATTATCAGTTGCCCTTTTAGGAAAGCTCTGTATTCCCTTTGAATTGCTGGAGCAGGACAAAAGAGACATACCTAGAGCTCAGAATCTGGCCCTAAGAATGGAAAATTCCACAAGGTAATTCAAAAGTTGAATTCAATTAAGATAGAAAATTATAATGAAACCTTCATGTAGCATTAACTGTGCCTACCACCCTAGCTATAACATAATGCTGTTTACAAATTTGTTGTATTAAAAGAATTTGGCAGTATATAAAGTTAGGTTGTATTAAATCAGAGCAAAGCTGTTCAAAAAGAACGACTTGGAAGCATTACAATATATCTGATAATATACAGGAGGATGCTAGACCCTAAAAAGTTCCCTTTTTAATATGTATACTTGACATTATTAGTTACAGTAGGAATTATGCACATGTATCAAGGGTATAGTGGAACACTGACATACTTCAGTTTGACACTTAAACTGTCCAGACATTGACATCAAATGCATCTTTTTCTCATAGACTTTAAGGTCAGAAAGGACCATTGTGATCATAGAGTCTGACCTCCTGCACATTGCAGGCCACAGAATATCACCCACTCGCTGACCCTATCCTCTGGCTGAGTTACTGAAATCCTCAAATCATGGTTTAAAGACTTCAAGTTACAGAGAATTGACCATTTACACTAGTTTAAACCTGCAAGTGACCTGTTCCCCTGCATTGCAGAGGAAAATGAAAACCCCCAAGGTTCTCTGCCAATCTGACCTGGAGAAAAATTCCTTCCTGACCCCAAATATGATGATCAGTTACACCTTGAGGATATGGGCAAGATTCACTAGGCAGATACCTGGGAAAGAATTCTCTGTAGTAACTCAGAGCTTTCCTCAACTAGTGTCCTGTCTCCAGCAGTTGGGGATTTTTGCTACTGGCAGTCATTGATGGGCCACATGCCATTGTAGGCAGTCCAGTCATACCATACCAACCATAAATGTATTAAGCTCAGTCTTGAAGCCAGTTAGGTTTTTTGCCCCCACTCTTCCCCTTGGAAGGTTGTTCCAGAACTTCACTCCTCTGCTGGTTAGAAAGCTTCACCTAATTTTGAGTCTAAACTCACCAGAAAGTTGTTTTAAAATGTTTTAACAGTAGAAATAAACTGCACAGTAAAGCTGATTTTCCCTCCACTCTCCCCCAAAAATTAGATTCCTGGCCTCAACAGGAAGCAAGAAGCATCAACCCACAGTGAAATTTTCCATTGGATGCACACTGATTGGACATTTTTTCCAAGAGAACACCTCCCATCCATCACCTAATTTATCTTCTTTAAATCACAAATGTGGCAGGAATGAAAATAGTATGGTGATGGGAATGCATAAAAACAGGAGAAACATTAGAAAGACAGAAAAGTTCATGGCCCCTCAATGCACATTACTTATATATTTTATTTCTCAGAGTGGGATTATTATTCCTTGAATGATGCTGGCATTTCTAACTCCACGTGTGCTAGGCACTTCTGCACATTTATTATTCTTCAGGTGAAAAAGTACTTCTTAAAGTCTATTCTGAATTTATTTCTTTCATTTCCACTTAGGCGCACCAATCCTGTCATCTGAAATCAGCTAGAAATAGTTACTTGGACTGCTATTCTCCACTCAATTTAACACTGTTGGTATTTTAATGTGGTCTCACTCTTTTTTAAACCATATGCTCTTTTTAAGAGTATACAGGGTTCATTCTTTACAATCTTTACCATTTGTAATGAATTAATTAATGTTACTGTGGTATTCTTATTTTACCAATAGAGAATACCATTACTACTATATAATGTGAAAGAGGTAAAAGCTGTAGTGATTTTGTGGCAAACACTGTATCTCTGGTTAATTGTAGAAATGATTAACAGCTTATCAGGAATTCAAGGCACCCTTAATAAAAGGGGACAGTGAAAAAGTTTTTGTTAGTGTGTTGGAAGGAAGATTTTTCTCTCCATCACTAATCATGAATATCAGATTCCCAATATCAATCATTTTGGAGATAAAAGCTTTACTTCAAAATACTAAAGAAGAGAAGTATTTTAAGCCAAGGCTGCTGCTTTTTTTCTTTTTCTTTCTTTTTTTTTTTTTTTTTTTTTGTGGTTAGCAGGTCTCCAATATTATATGGCTCTCAAGGACAAAATGATTGAGCAAATGGGCTGCTGTCTGTAAAGATTAAGAGAAAGAAAGTGGAAAGGCAAAGTCACAGAAGATCTGAAGGAGAATTAAAGGAGTTGAAGCTCAATTGCTCCCACTGACCTTCCTTTCCCAATGAAAAATAATTAGCTAGTGAAGAGAATATGAGCTATTCATGGAAGAAGAGTAGGGATATTTTGGTCAATGCCAATGTCTTATTAAGACTTGTAAGCAATTCATGGAAGATGAAATGTCAGCTGTAGCCATCAAAAAGAAGACTGAATAGAGTATATGATAACTCATTTGGACTGGATCAATCCAGGATTAATTGCAAAGGTTTATAGCTACTGAAAGGACTAAGGGTGAAATTTTGGCCTTGCTGAAGTTAATGGGAGTTTTATAGTGGCCAGAATTTGACTCTAGCTTTTTGCTGCCTCTATAACAGTGGTTTTTCAACCTTTTTTTTTCATTTGCAGACTACTAAAAAATTTAGAATGGAGTTGCAGACCCCTTTGGAAATCTTAGACATAGTCTGCAGAACTGCAGGGGTGTATGGCCCACAGGTTGAAAACTACTGCTCTACACCAACATCATGGCTGGTGAAGGGATGCAGAGATTGTTACTGCTGCTACAGGGAAAAATAAAAAGATTTAGCAAGACTGCATAGGACTTGAAATTGTGGATCATCAGCTCTCTATCATCATTAGTGTGTTCTTTGATGATTTTTAGATAAATTCAAGAAGAACATTTTTGTGATAGCATATGTGACTGCATTTTTAAGTCACCTGCATGTCCCTGCTGATCATCCAAGGCAAGAACTAATAATGGTGAAATCCTGTCTCCATCCAAGTCAATGGCAAACTCCCATTGACTTCATTAGGACCACAATTTTACCCTCACGTTTAGATTTTCTAAGCTCATATAGATTTTATTTAAGATACAATACTTAAACCCACTGTTGACATAGACCACCTAAAAGAGATCTAGCCAACTCTCTGTAAGAGTGATGTTCTTGAAAATTGTTGACCCTGCATAAAGAGCCAAAGGTGCTTAGTTATGTAGAACATAACAAGCTTTTAGACTGTAAACACTTCAGGACAGTTATAAAGAAGACCAAATCTTCTTTTACATTTGCAAAGCACCTAGAAAACTTGATTTAAAATAAAATGTGCTGAGTCAATTTCTCCACTTCTAGGAGAGTGGGGATAAGGGAATTCTCTAGAAACGGGCTAGTGAATATGTTGCCTGTTGGACCTTATGACTAATTTGATCACCAAATCACATTATATGCCACAGCACTACCTTTGGACACAATACCATGTTAGTTCTGCAACTTTTTTCATCCTCTGGTCCAAGGCATAAGAGCAAGATCCTTTACCATAGAATCATCTCCCTTTCTAATCCCATCATTCTCTATATGTTTCATTCCGTGGACAACCGGGGGTTGGTGGACCACTCTGGATGCACAGAAAACATTTTGAAAATCACTACCAGTTTTATATACCTTTATCAGTTTCTCAGATGCCAGTGAAAGATGCAGCTTAGTTACTTCTACTTCACTTATTCTTTTATTTTGCATAAGCATCAAGTGGTACGACATCCTCCTGAAATCAAAATCTTCAAAACTACCATAATTCACAGTGCTAGAAAACATGGAAAGACAAGGTAAATACAGCTTACGATGAAACTTCTTTAAAAAATTCTAACAAATGAGGGAAAGAATTTCTTGACCCTACAACTTTCATGTTAGAAATTATTATAGGGTTTTTTTTTTTAAAAATTGCTTGAAATATATTCAATGATGAAAAAGAGAAAAAGATTGCAAGAAAAGATTAAAATGGAACCTCTATTCTACCATCCTCCCAGTTCTGATTAGAGCAGGACCCATCTAGATGGCAAAACTAATTTTCTATGGAAGGAAGGAAGCAATGTATGATGAAACCATACTCCATCGACATACCCAAGACATGATTTCTGTTCATTCACAAGTGTGGTTTATCTATATTCTGTTAGGACATTGACAGATAGATTCAATAGATGAACATAGATGGAAATGCACAAAGACAAGAGTTGATTGTTGCAGATTTTGTATCTTGAATTTGAGTGTATATCAAACACCTGATTCACCACTATGTTGCAAACTGTGCAGTCATTGACACTTGAGCAAAGTATGCATAACACCTGTCAGAACAGAAAGGTATCATTTCCCATATACTTGGCATTGGTGTACAAAGTGCACAAGGTGCAAAGCAGTAGACAATCTGGCAATGAGAAGAAATAGCAGCTGCTGTAAATTTTGACAGGGTAAGGACACAGACAGTACACACTGTACAACAAAAGGAAATATATAGTCCCTCCCCCCGAAAATCAAATGCATTCTTGCATGCTCTATCATACTGATTTATTATTCTTGTGTGCGTGTGTGCAGTCGGCTTTTCTGTAGAACTGTCATGTTTAATTTAATTTAATTTGATAACTGGCACTGTGAATGGGAAGTATTGGAGACAATATGCAGGTTTGTAATGTAGATCATTTCATTATGCTTATGAAAAATAATTAATCATATACAACACTTTGCAAAACTTTATAAATAATGTCAGGTAATTTAAAGAGAATGAGTTATTTTGTGTGGATATGGTGTACTCTATAATATATGAAGCACCAATGTACTTTGCACATTTTGCAAAATTACCATGATGAATTTTCAGTGCAAAATAATGTTAAATGCTACTAGGAGTGGGTACACAGGTGCAATTCATGAATTCTGGTTTTAATCATGATAACATCAAATTAAAATGCAAATTAGATATAGTTTACTGGGTTTCAAAATACAAAGGTAAAACATACACAGAAATATTAGCAATGCTCCCAAGCAACATAGATTCCAAGATCTTCAAAGAGAAAATTCAGAAGGGAAAAAAAAGACACTTCTAATGCAATTCTTGTTGTGCATGAAGCTCTCATCGTTTTATGTAATTCATCTGAAATCTAAGTGGCAAATGGTTGTTGCAAATATCAGCTACTATTCACAGTGTTACAGAGAGTCTTCAGAGGGTATCCTGTGGGCAGGAGAGGGAGAATTTATTACTAATGATTCAATCTTTTTTTCTGTGTGGTATGCTTTAGGTTCTATATTCTGTTCTTAATGGTTACTGCCTGAATGGTCTCATTTGGCAAGCTGCACTGAGATGATCATTGGGAAACTTTTGCAACTAACTAATTGCTTAACTCATTAGAAAATGTTAGCTATCTCAGCAACAACAAATTGGGTGAATAATCCTATTTTACATCATCTAATTTCATTTTGATCCAGGTTACATAAATAGAGGGCATAAACAAAAGTGATGTGTAATGTATATTCAGTGATAATATAAAAATGGTTCTTGAAAAACAGTAATATTTTTTGGTTTCTCTCTGTCATGGTGATTCTTCAGCTCCCCAGTATTCCTGGCTGCCTAGTCTGTTTCCATGGTCCCTCAGTGACAAACATACTGAGGCTGTTTCCCTTCCTCCGCATATAACTTTATTCCTCAGGTCTCCACCAAACTGATCATGACACCGGTATACTGCAGCCCATGACACAGATATAATGCAGGGAAAAAATTCTTCACCCTTTGTCTTCTCTGCGCAGCTTTCCCTCCTACTGTATATTCCTTCCTCCCCATTATATCCTCCCAATTACTGCTAATTATATCATTGGTGCTGCAGTTACCACCCAGGTGTTCATAATCCCCCAACAGAAAGTGTATATTTGCTCATAGCTGGGCTGGGCTTTTCTGGGCTGCAGTAATGTCCATGATCAGGGTGCTACAGCTAGCACTGGATCACAATCTCATATCAATTCAGTGATTATTGCGGGTTTATTTACGTATTCAATCGATTCCTAGGTGGGTTTAGAAGCAGGACAATCATTTCAGATACAACACTTAGTAACTCACTGGCTTCTATTTGGCTAAAAATACATGTTTCTTTTATTAAATGTGCCTTGAACAACTATCCTCCCCTCCAAAAAATAAAAAAATAAATAAATAAATATGCACTACAAACCTCAAAGGGAAACAAAGTTATTAAATGTTTTAAAAATGCTTACATAGGAATTGCCGTGATTACTGATTCATATACTACAATCTCTTGTCTCTGATTGTGGACAATAATAGAAGCTTCAGAAAAAGATGCAAGAAACCTCATAATTTTCTATAGGAGACCCCATTGGCTAGTGTTTGTCTTATTTATCAGCGTTGACATTTGTTTGTTGTTATTTATAAAACTATAAGTAACTTCTGTCTAGTGTAACATGTGTAGTCTATAACTAACTAACCTCACTGGTCTCAATTCTTCCACCCTTACATACATATATCCTGTTAAAAACATGACCCTGTTTAACTCAATAAAGTCTCCTACTGACTTTAGTGTGGCCAGGATTTCACCCATTAAGTACTAACTTAGTACACAAAGGGCCTGATGCTCCCTTCCATGATATCTATTTTATCATGGTGTAATCCAATTTGATGACACTACAAACTGATGACACTGATTGTGTACCAAAGTAGTAGTTAACAGGAGTATGAGTAACAGAATCAGGACAACTATTAATAATCTCTATAGAAAAATCTCTCTAGTATTGTGCTATTTATAACATTATAAACATGCAAGTTTTACACAGCTATAATAGACTATTAGTGCACTCAGTGCATTATCTTAAATAAAACTTAGTAAACTGAAGAGGCTTACAGTAAATAATATTTATTTTAGTGGACTTTAATGATCTTTCAGTTTTAGTTCTTGTGTTTGAGTTTCTGTGCCTTGTGTACTTGAAGAACTGCAATTTCTCTTATGCTAATAACTGTGTCTTAGTATGCATACAGAATACACTGAGTCACTGATTTAAGCATTACAGAAAAAATCCATAGTCATCACCGAAGAGAATAATTCTTAAGCCACCCAGGCATAAAAAGTCACACTGATCTAAGACAAAGTTAATTGAGTGAAAATCCAATACTTAAATTGTTTGGCGGATTAAAAACATGGCAAGTTTTCACTGATCTGCAATCAGGGGAATGTTTTCATGTTAATGCTAATACAAGACCAAGAGTACAAGTAGCAGCCTTTGTTTATTTGTTTGGTTACCTGTTAAATGACAGAATGTTTTAATATTCCTCCTAATTGAAAAATTACAATAGCATTTCTATATTACAGGGGATTATGTTGTAATGTAGCACTCAGGAGGACCCAAAACATCTGTAAAGATTAGAAAGGAGTATGTAAATATGTTCAACTGACCCAAATGGTTATATTATTTGTAACTGTAGACTAGTAAATACAATTTCTGACATGCTCTAACCAAGTATTCTCTTCCAGTTTCAAATGCAACTTTGTTAATAGTTGTCTCTCTTGGGATCTATGACTGATTGCCTGTTTACAGCATAAATTGAACTAATCATCTCCAAACTGTGTCACTGTCATTGGCTGTAATATTTCTTACATGACAGCTTTGCATTGGAGAAAAGAAAATCATTTATAAGGGCTTTTCTGAATTACTTGTCGGAGTGGATCAATAAGCTAGCAAATAATTGCTTCAGACAACAACAGAATCTAGACCTACCTGAAATACATTATGTGGGGGTGTCCAGTCTGTATAATTTACAGTAGGGCATTGTGTACTTGCATATGTTAAGGACTAAGGTTAGCTATTATAGGTGTAACTGGGAAGATTCCAGTACCTCTATAATGGAATATTTAGGTATGCATCTGCCATGTCCTTTACCATACCAAAATCATATACTTCTGGAAGTAGCATTTTTAGTCATGATAATGCGTGGTTCTTCAGAGAAATGGGACCTGATGTAGTTCCCATTGAATTCCACAGGATCTTGTCCCTTGGCCTCTGGAGAGTGGTGGATATTACCCTTCTTTTAAAGTTGTTTTTAATAGAAAATGGAAGAAATCTAGTAAATTAATGTCTCTGAAGTCCCTCCTAACAGGAGGCGCATTGTTTTCCATAATATAATAATATGTTTGTTTCTAATGACAAATTAATGCCACTTCAGAGAGCATATAGGACCAGATCCTCAATTTGTGCAAACGGGAGTAGTTTCATTTTAGTAGAGCTATACCAGCTCAGGATCTAACCTGCAGACTGCATTTTTTTAAAACATGCCACAGTAGTTAACTTAGGAAGTAAGATTTTCTTTTTCTTTCTCTGCTGAACAACTGTTTACAAGTCCAACTTAGGGAAAACCTTTCACACTTACTTTCCAAACAAGATAAATCTAAATGAAAATAGAAGTTGCTTTTTCATTCATCTTTCAATATCTTATCAAATCTTTTCTGTACAGGCAAGCATTTCGATATTGAACTAGTGAAGTAACATAGGGCCGTTTGATGGTGTGATGTGTTTCATATCTCACATAAAAATGAAAGTTATTAATTTTATTACCAAAAAAAGGTTATTTGTGAGAGATGTCTGTGCTGGCATGATATAATCATGAAAAATCATACATCAGGGCCCCATTCTATCACCCTTACATTACACAGTACCGTAGTCCACACTGAAGTTTCATAGAAATCAGTTGTTTTCTATTGAGAATTCCTTGGCCTTCTGTTGTGTACAAACCAGAAATTACTCTGTCTCTTACAAATGCCACATGCACTGTTGAGGGGTGCAACATAAAGATCTAAATAAAATAGAATAAATAGAATATGTTTGAGATCAATGAGTTATATGTGACATAAAGTGTAATTCTGTGTAAGCAAATATTGCAGAATTGGAGTTGAAACTAACTGTTTCCACAAAATATATAAGGCATAGAAACATACCCCAACATCCTATCACTGTATATTTCCTCAATCTCCATGTACTCAAGTAGAAAAGATACAGGGGACTACAAATTCATACGTACATGATAGTGACTGTAGCTCTATGCATTATTGGGTTTACACTACTGAAAAACGTTTTGTGTAGCCCTGTACTTCCATTCCCCATCTCTTTTCTTTTTATGTTTTATAACCTCACTTTGTGTATCATCTCAAATGTAATTGATAGGCTCTGTAGAATAGGAGCAAGTCAAAAGTGAGGTGCCTACAATATTTCAGAGAACATGGCAATAATTAAAAACAAAGGTAATAATATTAACCTGAAATTAGTATCTCCATTATTGTCTGAATACTGTATCAAAACATACAGTTTCACAGTTAAATACTGAAGTACCTTTCTTTATCTTCAGAAACCTTCACCATTGGAAAAAAAAAAAGCACATACACAAAAAAGGCACAGATTGTTTGAAGTTTTAGAGATACATATGCAGAAATCAATAGTTTGTGCTTTGGAAAAAGGAAACCTTTTATATCAGTTTTACAAAATGAGTTAGAAGAAGTAGAGGGTTCTCTGCCAGTAGCATATTCCCCCTAATAAGTATAACATTTAAACAGGAAAATATATTTTATTGATGGAGCTCTTCCACTTAGAAGAAAAATTCACAGATCTGTTTGCATTCCAAAACAATAAGAACACAGAGCATACACAGATTGAACCATTCTTATTTATGCATTGTTATTGCGCAGTGTTTGCTCCTAAAAAGTCAGCATCTACCAATGCTCAAAGAAGAGAAGATTTTGAGAAACGGCAATTCTCCGATTCTAAGTTTAGGAAATTAATTTATTGTTTTGATATAGATAGCAGAGTAAATGTTAGTAAATGTTGACTGACTATTTTTCTGAGATCCAATCTCTCTGTATGGTATTTGTAGACCTCCCCCCAACCCTTTCACTGTCTGCTGAAATGAGGACTCATCAGGCAAAATAATATTAAGTCAGAGCAGCAGAAGGAAGCTGGTACTTGGTTGAGAGGTTTATAGGGCACCCAAGCCTTCCCCATCTTCAGTAGGTGAAAAAACAGCAGCTCCCAATGGAAGAAAATTGATTATCTAGCTGGGAGTCCCGCATCAGCCTACTTTCTTGTATCAGAAGTTCTGTCCCCTTGCTGGATTCTCCAGAAAGACAAAAAGGGAACGAGGCAGTTCCCTCCCTTCCAAGGAAGACCGGAGATCTTGCCTCCAGCTTTCTTTTAGCTAGCTAGAATCCATGAGCAACAGAAAAACCCAATCAGTTCCCTCTGCTTTCCTGGCTCTCCAGAGTGAGAAAGACAGTTGGGACCACAATCATTGTCCCACTACACAGCTGTATGATCCATGTGTGCACATACAATTTGTTTGGCTGATTTTGTGCCTATTTGTGGGCATGGACTCCTTTTAGGTATATTTATTCCCTTGCTCCTTTTGTCTCTCCGGTGCCATATACCATCACACAAAATGATTTGGTGTCACTTCACTACATGATATCAACACTAGAGATGGTCAGAAAGTGAGCTTGATTTTTCTAGAAACCTTTAATTTCTTTTGGGCAAAAGATCAAGAATTCAGCGTTTGTTTTTTGCCACCAAAAAATATTGTCCCCAAACTGAAAATATTGATTTAGAAATGTTGCTATGGTGCTTCATAGCCAAACTACATCTCCCATAATGCAACAAGTCTCCTGTCTTGCTGAGCTACCATAGTGCATCATGGGGGATGTAGTCTGGCTGAGGAGCCGAGGCTACAGAGGAGAATGGTGGCATGACGCAATTAAACTACAGCTCCCAGATGGCACAATGGCTCATTTTCAAATCAATTTTTTGTTTGTTTGTTTTTCCAGCCAAAGAGATAACACTTTTGGTTCAGTTTTTACCAAATTTCCCATGGAAAGCAGACACTTCTATCAATTTTTTAAAAATAATTGCTTAATTGAAACCCCAATTTTCCATCACAAAACAGTTCCGATGCAAGATTTTCAACCAGCCATAATCAATACCCCTGAACGTACAACCATTAATAGTAGTGAACTTCTGTCATAGTTTAATTTACTTTAGCCACTAGGAAAAGAAGGGAATAAGAGCTAAATGATCTCTGTAAGTATCCCCTTATGGATTTCCACATTCCATCATTGCGTGGGGGGAGATTATGCACCTCTGTGGAATCAGGAACCTACAAACTTGGAAGATTCCCATTGATCTGCATGGAGCCAGAACCACCCACAGAGAGAAAGAGTCTCCATGCCAGCTCTGTGTCTCTGGCAAGTACTTCTAACTACATGGTGATATAACTCCCACCAGGAACAATCACATTTTGGCTGCCCCAGCAACCCCCATTTAAAGGATGATTTCTTATTACAGAGGGAGCTTCACAAGAAAGTAATACAGCCCCAGGAGTTCTCAGGAGCTCCTCTCTGTCCCTGAGTCCACGCTGAGAACTACAGAGACTTACGCTTGTGAGAGGCCCCTATGATGTCCGAGGAGAAGAATGCCTTGCACAGCTCTTTCCCACAGTACAGTTTGGTTCTAACTTAGGAAAATTTGTTCTTCTTATCTTTACAGTGGAGGGTAACATACAATCTTGTATAATGTATGCTAAATTTTCCTGTCAATTGAAATATAAGATCAAAATGACTGATGGAGTCAGAGGAAGCCAGCCACTTTTCAAATACAAGGAGAATAATAATAAAAAAAGAAACAGAAAACTTGCTTTTCTTGGCTCTTGTGTCTCAGCCTCTAGTGAGTCTTCACTAATCATGTCTTTCACCAGATCATCATCTCTTCCTTTTATTTTCCTCTAGGCACAATAATTACCATCTGTTACAGATGTAAATTAAGATTATGACATTAGAGTATGCTTAACAAATTGCATATTTTGTCAAGAATGCTCCTAAAAATAATCTGTATGTAACATTTCAGATCTGCTTCTGGGATTTTAAGGGCTCATCTTGACTAAGGTCAGTAGAACCCAGTTGGGAAAGGGAGCCCCTAGGAGAAACAATCAACAGCCCTTTATCAGAATATGCTGTGCATTATTACCTTTTTTACTAGCCAAGGGCCTCGTTGAGAACTGGAAGTTTCATAAAAGCCAATCTTACAGCTTTAGGCATTTACATTCCTTCACAGAACGTCAAAGACTGTTAACTCCCTCAGGTCTTTTATAAAAGAATAGCTCAAAATATATGTATTTTCAAACTCAACTCCTTGTGTATGCTGAGTTTAATGGAATTCTCCTGAGCTAACGTATATTTTTGCTTAATGAGTTTCAGCAAGTGTGTATAGTATGTACTGTATCATGACTTCATATAAGTTCTGTTGTATAATGCCTTATAATGCTCCACTGGAGTCAAATGGAGTTTGTCATTGACTGCAGTGGGAGCAGGATCACACCATATGAGTACATTATCTTTTTAACAGGAGTAAAACATTCAGTCAGATGTTCAGTATACACCTCTTATCTCCACAGTACTACAGAATGGTACTTGTTTCTTTAATACATCTAAAAGTTTGTCTCAGTCTTGCTTAGTAGACTATTTTAAGAAATACAATAGACTTTTAAATACAAGTATTTCCTTATGGTTTCCTATTTCAACTTATTGCCATCTCATGTTCATTAAAATATTTTAAAAATTATTTTTGATATTTTACTAATTGTAACCAAGATATTTTTAAAACAAAAGTTTCCATGAGCTTTTCAATATGATTAACTGAAGAATCTGATCTACCCAAATGTCGAGAGCTCTGAAATGTGAGTGGCCATGTCATTAAAGTTGTGGGACATTCCAGTTCCAGTGTGTTCAAACAGAGAATAGTAATTTTTGAACAAGAGTCATGTGTATTGCAGTCCTTTATAGAGGAAAGACAATCAGGAGACCCAGATTCCATTCCCTACCCTGTCATAGACTTCATGTGTGACACTGTGCAAATCACAAAGTCTCTCTGTAACTTAGTTCCCCATCTGTAAAATGGAGATATAATACCTACCCTGTATGGGGAGATTTTGGCAAACCAATAAAGTGTCTGAGACCACTATTGCTTATTGCTAAAATTAGTCAAGTCAGCAGGCCATCAATTGGTCATGCAGCGGCCTTAGCGTAACCAAAGCATAAGGGAAGGAGGTTTTAGCTGCCACAGACAAGGCGGCTTGACCCCATGTCCTTCCTGCTAAGAATGTTGAAATTGCTGATATATGTATTTTAGAAAAACAGGAAACTTGTCTGTAATGTACCCTGAGGAATGTGTCTGTCAGGGTTCCAAGGCCTAGACACTCTGAAAAAAAGAAACATATCTGGTTAATTGAAGATCATAAGGAAACTTTTTGCTTGACCTTTAAAAACTGCTTGCTTAGCAAGTTTTCTTTAAGGGATATGTCATTGTATTACCAATATATAAATAAGGGGAAAAAAGGTTGAGGTAGCTGGATTTCTCAGAAGGGGCTCTTCAGGGATGCTCCCTCTGGACACATCTTGGGGTCCCCACTGGCAGACGGAAGTTTGGCCAGTGGAAGCCTGTCACGGTGCCACTCGAGAGCCATATTCAGCTTCGGTAATTATCAAGGGTTGGGCGTGTTTTACTAACCTGTTGCAGATGTGTGTAAGTGCTTGAGACTAAGTAAAGTTTAGCTTTAAGTGAAAGCACTCTTGTGTTGCCCTGTTTGTGCCAGCCATCTACCGGTCGGACTGCCATGTCTCCCCTGATTTATTTCCGGACACCACCTCACACAGAGTAAAAGTTACCGAGAGCTTTGGGTTGAAAGAACCCCAGTTAACAACCCCACAGCGCTGTTGTGGGAACAAATGCATTAAATTGTGAGGTGTTCAGATACTGTGTTGATGGGAGCCATATTAATGCTTAAGAGAGATAGCCTCTGACTTTTCTCATATGGGGTCTGATCCAGCACCCATTGAAATCAGTGAAGATGTTTTGACTTCAAGAGTTGTTTTGGGTCTTAAATGTCTAATGCTCTGATCATGCATCGGCAGACCCCTCATTTCAGTGAGATTCTACATGGACACAGCGGGTTGCCCAGGCAAAGTGACTTTAATTGTAGGATTGGGACCTATGAAGCATGTAGATTTTTAACTCAAGAATTCAGCAAGTGTGAGGACTGAAGATATGTTTAATTTTAAAACCCTCTGAAAATCACTCTCACTTGTTTCATGCCCAAAGATTTCTAAGAATTCTTTGTCATACCCAGATGCTGCTATTACAGTTTTCTATCTCCAGTCAATGACTTCCTTCACAGTAAACTTTCACTTTTTAGGCAGTTTGATAAAAATATAACCGGTAAAATGTCTCTACTCCTCATAAAAATGAAGAAATAATAAACAAATTTGCTGTGAATGATGTTCTGTCATGTAGATGATAAAAAGTAATTAAAAACAAGGGCTGCAGCAATTGTAAACATGGCTCCAAGATCAACATGCTACACTCTGGAAATGAGTAGAGGCAAGCATTTGACAGCTTTATTTTGTCAGTGCCGAGTGCCTATCAATATTTTGACATCATTAAATACAATGTGAATCAGTAATCACAACTCCTATTTAAGGAACCAAGCAGTAATAGTTAGCAGGGATAGCCAACAACAGTGTGTTTAGTCAGATACAGTGTTTAAGGCATGGTTTGGGGGGGCATGGCTGGGAAAATACTGAGTAGACCTCAAGGAGTGTTACTCTCTTGAGCAGCAGCAGCCCTTTCAAACCTGCAGGAGTTTACCCACATAACATACTGCTGACCTTGGCCCCTTTCACCTCCCAGCCAGTGCTTGTGGGGATTACAGTGGATGAGAAGTTGGATACGAGTCAGCAGTGTGCTCTTGTTGCCAAGAAGGCTAATGGCATATTGGGCTGCATTCGTAGGAGCATTGCAAGCTGATTGAGGGAAGTGATTATTCCCCTCAATTTGGCACTGGTGAGGCCACATTTGGAGTATTGCATCCAGTTTTGGGCCCCCCACTGCAGAAGGCATGTGGACAAATTGGAGAGAGTCTGGCAGAGGACAACAAAAATGATCAGGGGGCTGGGGCATATGACTTACAAGGAGAGGCGAGGGAACTGGCTTGTTCAGTCTGCAGAAGAGAAGAGTGAGGGGGGATTTGAGAGCAGCCTTCAACTACCTGAAGGGGGGTTCCAAAGAGGATGGAGCTAGGCTGTACTTAGTGGTAGCAGATGGCAGAACAGGGAGCAATGGCTTCAAGTTGCAGTGGGGGAGGTCTATTAGGATATTAGGAAACACTGTTTCATTAGGAGGGTGGTGAAGCACTGGAATGGGTTACCTAGGGAGGTGGTGGAATCTCCATCCTTAGAGGTTTTTAAGGCCCTGATTGACAAAGCCCTGGTTGGGATGATTTAGTTGGTGCTGGTCCTGCTTTGAGCAAGGGGTTGGACTAGATGACCTCCTGAGGTCTCTTCCAAACCTAATCTTCTACAATTCTATGATTGTGAGTCCTGGTGTAGACCTGTCTATTTCCGAGGAACTCTCAGGGTATGTCTGCACTGTAATTAAAAAACAGTGGCTGGCCTGTGCCTGCTGACTTGGCCTCACAGGTCTCGGGGTAAGTGGCTGTTTAATTATGATGTAGACATTCAAGCCTGGGCTGGAGCCCGTGCTCTAGGACCCTGTGAGGTGGGAGGGTCCCAAAGCTTGGGGTGCAGCCCAAAACTCTAAATTGCAGTTAAACATCTTCTTATCCCAAGTCCCAGGAGCCAAAGTGAGCTGGCATGGGCAAGCCATAGGTGTCTAATTGCAGTGTAGACATACCCTCTGAGGCTACAACAGCTGATGATTTTTATGGCTCAGCAACCTTCTTGCCTCCCTGATCTGTTCCCTCATGGAAACAAGAACAGCTTCACCAAGAGACTATGGAACAGTTTAATTAAGGGAAGTGCTGGAAGACTTTTAATTTCATTTAAAATATAACATGACAAAATACGATAGGTAACATTCCTGAAATTGCAGAAGGATAGACTAGCTAATAATAGTTCTTTCCTATCTGTTACATCTAGAAAAATAAAATAGAAATAGAAAAAAAATGATAGCATTATTCTCCCTAACCTATTAAAATGACTATTTTTGACCATGAACTGTATTAAAAATACACATCAGCTAGCGTTAATAAAAACATATCTCGTTAATTAAAAATAATGTCTTTCAGGGTGCATATTTTAAATTAGATTTTAAGTCTCCCTTCATTTTGTCATAAAGAAACATGTGCAATTTTCTGTCCCTAGCAAGATTTGTGCAGATGTCCCCTGGTGGAATGTCCATAGTAGCATACACAATATCATTAGCAATAACACTTGCTTACAGCCAGAGACACTGCTTTCATATTGAAAGTGTAAACCAATGTAGCAAGGTTTGCTTCTTTTTTTTTATCATCAGTTTTATGTTGCAATCACTCACATTCACTGATCAAATTTTAATGTCACCTATCATAATTCAGATGAATTAATGTAAGGAATGTAGATTCTACTTGACCGGAATGAAGCCAAATGCCATTGGTTTAACCAAACTATGGACAGACTACAGAAGAATGCAGCTCATTGTCAGTGTACATTGAATCTAACAACTAGTATATCTACTTATATGGGTGTAGAAATGCTGCTTATATGGGTGTAGAAATTATATATACAAAAGTGAGGTTTTATCTTACTGTGCATTGTTTTACCAAAGCCTTTCCCAGTGGTTTTGAGACAAGATTGTGTAAGGAAGAAATTTAATGCACCTTACCTTTAATGTGTCTTGCAAATGAAATAAGAATGCAGGAAGACAGTTCAGGTGAAGCATAATGATCACTATTGATATTCTTGATATTGATAGGATGTAATAGGGTCCTCAGAGGCTGGGAGGCCTAGTGGTTAGCATCCACTCAGTCTTGGAGCAGTAGTAGGAGAGCACTGGCCCACCGACTCCACCAGGCCCCAACCCAGGGCCTTAATAGTGTCAGCACTGTTTGATGACCAGTGTGTCACTTCCTACCACTGTTTCCCTCTGCTTCTAGTCCCATATGAGGAAAAATAAAAACAAGAAGTAACCAAATTGTCAGCCCCAACCAGGCTTAGAATACAGTTCTTGTACTTCAGGGAGGTACCTCTAGCCCCTTTTGGCAGGAGCATTCAGGATAAGTCTGTACTCCTCTTCAGTCTTCTGAGCTGGTTGCTACATTTTCAACCCTGTCTCCAGATGGAGCAAGCTCTGCAGGGTTGGTGGGGCTGGGCTACCTAGGCCCAGAACTATCCTTTACTCCCTTCTGTCCCAGATAGGGTTGCCAACTTTCTACTCACACAAAACCAAACCCCTTTGCTCTGCCGCCTGCTCTGACCACCTGCCCCTTCTCCAAGAACCCACCCCTGCTCACTCCATCCCCACTCCCTCTGTCACTCGCCTGCCCCACCCTCACTCACTCATTTTCACTGGGCTGGAGTGTGGGAGGGGGTGAGGGCTCCAGCTGGGGTGCAGGCTTTGGGATGGTGCCAGAAATGAGGAGTTCAGGGTGCGGGAGGGGGTTCCAGGCTGGGGGTGGAGTGGAGGGGTTTGGAGTATGGGAGGGGGTCTGGGCTGAATTAGAGGGTTGAGGTATGGGAGGGGGTACAGGATCTGGGTTGGGGATGTGGGTTATGAGGTGGGGCCAGAAATGAGGGGTTCAGGGTGCAGGAGGGGGCAGAGGGTTGGGGTGCGGGGGTCTCTGAGGGCTCCAACTGGGGGTGCAGGCTTTGATGTGGGGCCAGGGATGAGAGATTTGGGGTACAGCAGGGGACTCCAGGCTTGGACTGACGGGTTTGTAGGGTGGGAAGCGGATCAGGGCTGGGGCAGGGGTTTGGGGCATGGGAGGGGTGAGGGATGCAGGCTCGAGGCGGCACTTACCTCAGGCAGCTCCCAGAAACAGCAGCATGTCCCTTTTCTGGTTCCTACACGGAGACACAGCCAGGTGGCTCTCCGTGCTGCCCCATCCGCAGGTGCTGCCCCTGCAGCTTCAATTGGTTCCCCTCCTCTGGCCCCTATGTATAGGAGCCGGAGGAGGGGACATGCTGCTGCTTCTGGGAGCCACACGGAGCCTGCCTTAGTCCTGCTTCACTGCCAACCAGACCGTGCGTTCCAGTTAAAAACCGGACACCTGGCAACCTAAGTCCCAGAATGGGGTTTGTATACCTCATCACATAGAACCATTACACTGTTCTGAAAGCCTGCAATCTCTCACCTGAGAGGACAAATTATGAGGCCACAGGCCATAATCTTAGTTAGGGAGCTGAATTATTACTACCTTGTAAAACTATAGCCCTTCTGTCATTGCTACTGTGCTGCAAGTCTTTTAAAAAATCATTGCTGAATAAATGTTTAGTTCCTGTGTAGTGTGTGCGGCCGTGTGACAGGAAAGAGATAACACTGTTAAGTGAGAGTCATGCTTTCAGTAATTGTGATGTCTGGATTTTCAAATATTAAAGAGCAAGCCTTCAGAGAAGGTCAAGTATCTTTATAATATGTAGATTTTGTAAGTTTAAAGGGTTGTGCAGCAGTCAAGAAGCATTTCTCCCACTACATTATGAATCACTCCTATAATACCTAAGACAACTGGACAGTCATTCAGAGTGAAGAAAACAGTCAAATTTAAGTTCTATGGGTCAGTTGGTTGGTTTGTTTTAATTGGGAAGTGCTTAGCATTGAATTCTACTGTCCACATAGAAAACAATGTATGCTCAATTGGAAGGGGACTAATGTTGAAGAAGGAACATTGAAACAGAATTAACCCTATGTATTTACTCTAAAGGGACAAACTGTGCCTTAAAAGGCACAGACCCACACTGGGACTGGCAGGAAGCTGCACCTTCCTAAGGAGAGCTTAAGGAGAAATTCAAAAGGTACATCCTTTGAGATGAGGCAGCCTTCCCTCCCCTCCTGCATGTCCACTGAGCTTTGTGAGCTGGTTGGTATGATTCCTAGATTCCAAGGCCAGAAAGGGATAATTCTGATCATCTAGCCTGACCGCCTGTATAACACAGGCAAGAGGACTTTCTTGAAATAATTCCTAGAGCACAGTTTTTAGAAAAAAAATCCTTTCTTGATTTTAAAATTGTCAGTAATGGAGAATCCACCATGATCCTTGGTAAATAGTCCAAAGGTTAATAACTCACTCTTAAAAATGACAGGTTTCAGAGTAACAGCCGTGTTAGTCTGTATTCGCAAAAAGAAAAGGAGTACTTGTGGCACCTTAGAGACTAACCAATTTATTTGAGCATAAGCTTTCGTGAGCTAGCTGTAGTTTTGAATTTGTCTAGCTTCAACATCCAGCTATTGGATCATGTTATAACTTTCTCTGCTAGATTGAATAGCCCATTATTAAATATTTCTTCCCCATGTAGGTACTTAGTCCATAATCAAGTCGCCATCTAACCTTCTCTTTGTAATGCACAATAGATTGAGCTCCTTGAGTCTTTCACTATAAGGCCAGTTTTTTTAATCCTTTAATGATTTTCATGACTGTTCTCAGAATCCTCTCCAATTTACCAACACCCTTCTTGAATTGTGGACACCAGAACTGGACACAGTATTCCAGCAGTGATCGCACCAGTGCCAAACACAGAGGTAAAGTACCCTCTCTACTCCTACTTGAGATTCCCGTATTTATGGAACCAAGGATTGCATTAGCTCTTTTGGCCACAGCGTCACACTAGAAGCTCCTGTTAAGCTGATTATTCACCACAATCCCCAAAATCTTTTTCAGAGTCCCTGATTTCCAGGATAGAGTCCCCATCCTGCCAGGAGATAAGAAGACACAGCCAAGAAGACACTGGACACAGCCATGCCTCCTCCTCTTCCGCCTTCTCACTTTGTGGTGATATGTGCCTGTGTCCAGTCCTCCCTTGAGCACATGACTGCACCACTACCAGCCCTTAGCAAGAGTAAGGAAGTTTCCTTATTCTCAATATTCTGTCTGCATTTTTGGGTAGACCCAGGCACAATGTGGCTCTCGATGAATGTAGGAAGAGGTTTACTTCTATAGAATGAAAAACCACTCTTTTGTTAAGGGGGCTGGATTGTTTAATGAACTGGTAATTGGATGCATGACCCAAACTTATTATACTTCCTGGCATGTTGGTGTCTCTGTGACAGGAGCTGCTGCTCTAGTCCATTACTTAATGCATCTGTGCCCGTACAACAGTTGGTGTTAATTGAACTGCTGCTTGTACACAGAGATCAAATTACATTCCCCAGTAACATTCCCCAATGATCTTTCCTGGTCAAAGAAAAAGTCCACTAGCAAGGTAAGCTGGCTGGTAAGCTTGCAATGCTGCTACTGTAGTTTGGTTTGGTTTTTAATACAAGACAGACAGCAATAGTAACTGTAACCAGGTACCTTTCACAAGTTCTAAAATTTATCTTACAAAAACAAGCTCTACAACTACAATACCTGCTGCTTGTTCCTGTTCTAGCATGACTGTATTTGCAGGTGGTTGATTTTTGTGTCTGACAACCTACCCAATTACCTTTTGAATCCAGAGACTCTCCTCTGTGCATCAATGAGCAACCCAACCACCCCTGAGGCAGCAGCAATGTGGGAGAATTCAAGAGCACTATTTAAGGACACACAGAACAGGTTTTCATAATTATTATAATGACAGGTTTCAGAGTAGCAGCCTTGTTAGTCTGTATCTGCAAAAAGAACAGGAGTACTTGTGGCACCTTTGAGACTAACAAATTTATTTGAGCATAAGATTTCGTGGGCTACAGCCCACTTCATCGGATGCATGCAGTGGAAAATACATTAGGACAATTTTATATGCACAAAGAACATGAAACATGTTACCACACACACTATAATGAGAGTGATCAGTTAAGGTGAGCTATTACCAGCAGGAGAGAAAAACAAAATAAAACAAAAACAAAAACCTTTTGTAGTGATAATCAGGATGGGCCATTTCCAGCAGTTGACAAGAATGTGTGAGGAACAGTAGGGGGGAATTCCACCATGATTTCAACAACTTCCATCCCACCATCAACCTCATCCTGGACCAGTCCTCACAAGAGATCCACTTCCTGGACACTAGAGTGCTAATAAGCGATGGTCACATAAACACCACCCTATACCGGAAACCTACTGAATGCTATACTTACCTACATGCCTCCAGCTTTCATCCAGACCACACCACACGATGCATTGTCTACAGCCAAGCTCTAAGACACAACTGTATTTGCTCCAACCCCTCAGACAGAGACAAACACCTACAAGATCTCTATCAAGCATTCTTACAGCTACAATACCCACCTGCTGAAGTGAAGAAACAGATTGACAGAGCCAGAAGAGTACCCAGAAGTCATCGACTACAAGACAGGCCTAACAAAGAAAGTAGCAGAACGCCAGTAGCTGTCACTTTCAGCCCCCAACTAAAACCTCTCCAGCACATCATCAAGGATCTACAACCTATCCTGAAGGACGACCCATCACTCTCACAGATCTTGGGAGACAGGCCAGTCCTTGCTTACAGACAGCCCCCCAACCTGAAGCAAATACTCACCAGCAACCACACACCACACAACAGAACCCTTAACCCAGGAACCTATCCTTGCAACAAAGCCCGTTGCCAACTGTGTCCACACTATCAGAGGCTCGTTCACCTGCACATCTACCAATGTGATATATGCCATCATGTGCCAGCAATGCCCCTCTGCCATGTACATTGGCCAAACCAGACAGTCTCTACGTAAAAGAATAAATGGACCCAAATCAGAAGTCAAGAATTATAACATTCAAAAACCAGTTTGAGAACACTTCAATCTGTTTGGTCACTTGATTACAGACCTAAAAGTCACAATATTACAACAAAAAAAACTTCAAAAACAGACTCCAACGAGAGACTGCTGAATTGGAATTAATTTGCAAACTGGACACCATTAAATTAGGCTTGAATAAAGACTGGGAGTGGATGTGTCATTACAAAAGGTAAAACTATTTCCCCATGTTTATTTCCCCCCCCCCACTGTTCCTCACACATTCTTGTCAACTGCTAGCAATGGCCCATCTTGATTATCATTACAAAAGGGGTTTTTTTGTGTGTGTTTTTTTCTCTCCTGCTGGTAATAGCTCACCTTAACTGATCACTTTCCTCACAGTGTGCACAGTAACACCCATTGCTTCATGTTCTCTGTGTATATAAAATTGTCCTACTGTTTTTTCCACTGCATGCATCCAATGAAGTGGGCTGTAGCCCATGAAAGCTTATGCTCAAATACATTTGTTAGTCGCTAAGGTGCCACAAGTACTCCTGTTCTTTTTGCACAATTATGTAGTTATTATGGGTTCTGAAAGGTTCATGTCAATCAGGACTGCAAAAATCATGTAAGTGTTTGGGGAGGAGGGGACTACTATTAAAATGGTATGAAGGAAATTAACAGGATTCTATCAAATGAAACAAATCAACAATTTAGAACTCTCAAATTTATGACAGTGTGCCTTTATATTATCTGTTTGCAAAACTGCTGTTGATTGCATCGTATTGAATAGTGTTTGGTCTGAAGTTTTACTTTTAGTAGTTCATGAAAGAGTCTATTTCCTCTCACTTCATGTCTAATTTCTGTTAAGAGATATGTGATCAGCTTCAGCTATTCATAACTGAGATGGAGAATGGGACCAAACCACTTTGGGTTTTGTATAATAAAACAAAGCCAATACCTTGAAGTCCATCTGTAAATCACTTAATCACCAGTGCAGATAATGGAACACAGATACTTCATTAAAACTTATTCTGCACTAGATGCAATTCCTGATTTGCTCTATGTGTAAGCAGCAGTTCTGCATTTGAAAAAAGGATTTCAGTCAGACAGATTTAGGCAGTAATCAAACTTGCATTGCTAACATGTTCAGGTTCCCAAAAGAACTGGATCACAACTAAGATAACATTCTCCAAGATCTGTCTATATATTCAACCGTTCAGAACTTATAAGGTTATCTGTAATGGTCTCAGTTGGTAACTCCCAGTAATATTACATATATAGCTGTGGTCCAGTCTTCAGCTGAATGAAAAGGTGCAAGCTTCCCTGTCCTCCCAACAAAATAATTATGTTAAAACAATCCACATTTAGCAAACACGGCAAGATAGGAATGCACAAAGACCCTAGGATGCAAACCTAAGTAGCGAACAGCAGCTATACAGCCTCTCCCAGATTTATCTATGGTGAGTGTCAATCAAATAGTTCTCCACAGTGCCCAATCTCTCCAGCATTAGGTAGTTTCACATAAATAGTAGACTGGTCAGATAAAATGGATGTAGTGAGCTTGGTGTGATCCACCTATCAAGAATACTTCAGACCATACCAACTCACTAACATTCTTAATGGTCCTGTACACATTTTGAACAGGAGTAACAGAAGTATACCATGAGGAAACATACTTCAGATGGACAATAATTGAATATTGCCCTCTGGCATCCATCAGAAAGAAAGAAAAAACGGTGAATAATTCAAGATCTAGCACAACTGTCCTGCTAGTGTCTGCAGATAGGTCAACTATTTATGGTGAACTTTATCAAAATTTATTAGATGACAGTCAGCATGGACAACTGAATTTAATCCATCACTCAAAGAAGAAAATCACTCAAAATAACTAACACAGTGTACATTAAATATCCAGTCCTAAAAGCAAATTATCTTGGGTTAAAGAGATCTGAGGACTGCAGATATTTCTGGAATTGCTTCACCATGAGCTTCTTAATAACACTACCCTGAAAAAGGAAGATTTGAGGGAAGGTGAAAAGAGATTTGAAGTATAATGAGGAAACTCTTTAGCAAGGGTTTATTAATTGTTTAGAACAGATCAGGAAATTTTTACGAAGCTTCTCCCTCCCCAATCAGAAAATGCTAAATTGTCAAAACTGAACTTTTTACATGAAATGGTTGATTTTGATTTTTTTTTTTACTTGAAAAAATGTCAGAATTGCCTAAACAGTTCACTTAGACATTTTCAAAATGAAAAAAAAACCAACAACCTAATTTCCTAGTACAAAATGACTTTTTGGTTTGAATTGTAAGCTAATTATAGTTACACATTTAAAAGAATAAAAGATGGTTGAAATCTAAATGAAAAATTTAGAAATTACTGAACCAAAATGTTTTGATTGAATCAATTGATGATTTTTTTTTTTCAGATTTTTGGTTCATGAAAGTTTGAGATTGACTTTTTAATCCTAATTTGGGACAGATATTCTTTTTTTTTTTTTTCTGGTCTGGAAAAATTTTCACAGGATGGGGAAACTATTTCCCAGGCAGCTGTACAACTGCATCTTTAAGAGAAGCTGGCATCTCCAGCCAAGCTCTTTTTACTCTCTTTCCCCTCCTGTAAAAGAAGGCGTAATCCTACTGCTCTGCCACTTTATTTTCCTGCAACTGCTTGTTTAGATTGAGAAGGGTTGCGGGGAAGGATATGGAAGTTCTTCATATCTTCCCCCCAGGCCTGCAGGAAGTACCAGTCAGCAATTACTTCAGCTCTTTCACCCCCAAATCTTGGGGAGGGAGGCTAGGTGGAAGTCTTTATGCCAGGCATGACATAGGGGGTGGGGGAGCTAGAGGTTTCTTCACTACTAACTGGCCTGGCACAGGCAACTGAGAGCGAGTGAGTCTTTTTACCTTCACCAAAGCCTGACTGGTAGTGTCGGCTGGGTTTCTCTCCACACACATTTTCTCCCAGGCCTGACTGGGGGCAGAATGCAGTCGCTCTATCCCCTCCCCCAACTGAAGTTAAAGGAAGTTTACCAATGACTTCCAAGGGAACAGGATGAGGCCCCCAATGTGTGTGTTTTTCCAAGCCTTTCCAATTGCTCATAAACAATCAACAGTGTCAGTATTTGACATTGATTTATCCTCCAGGTGTCAAACAGTAAAAAAAAAAAAAAAAATCATAAATAATGACAAGAAATAGGTCCTCTAACAAATTGAGACTTCAAAAGCAAAAGAGTAAAGGTCATTAACAAATAAAGCAACTTATCCCTATAGAAACCTCCTACAGGGAGAGCAAAAATCAAAATGCTGTACAAGAAAATAACTTTAATTTAAAGAACAAAACAGCTTAAGAGCCTCCAAAGACTAAATAGGACCCTAAAGACACAGTGATTAAGAAAAAGGCTTGCTGCTCATTAGTTCCTGGTCTTCCTCTGAGGCAGTCTTCCTTTGAGACGGTTTTCATTGAAGAAAATGAAAAGAAATGGGGATTGTTACTGTATTGATTTTATAGGGAAGGAAACAAGTTCATATTTAATCAAAAAATATAAGCTTGCCAGTTTCTAAGCACAGCGTCTGCCCAATTTCCTGTAGAGGAGTGATATTAATTCTTATGATGCATTGTTTTCACTACATGATAATCAACTTTTGCAGAAAAGTCCTGGAGGAGATGGAGCTACCTGAATATATGGGATTAAATCTTCTCTTTGTGAACCTATAGAGTATAATGTAGTAACTGAAGACATCTTCTTTGAGAAGAATAAACATTAATTTCGCAAAAAGAAAAGTAGTACTTGTGGCACCTTAGAGACTAACCAATTTATTTGAGCATGAGCTTTTGTGAGCTACAGCTCACTAGAACAATGAACAATCCTCCCAAAACTTGCACCCCCCCTTTCCTGGGAAATGTTGGATAAAAAGCCTCACCAATTTGCATAGGTGACCACAGACCCAAACCCTTGGATCTGAGAACAATGAAAAAGCATTCAGTTTTCTTACAAGAAGACTTTTAAAAAAAAGAGAAGTAAATAGAAATAAAGAAATCCCCCCTGTAAAATCAGGATGGTAGATACCTTACAGGGTAATTAGATTCAAAACATAGAGAACCCCTCTAGGCAAAACCTTAAGTTACAAAAAAGGTACACAGACAGAAATAGTTATTCTATTCAGCACAGTTCTTTTCTCAGCCATTTAAAGAAATCATAATCTAACACATACCTAGCTAGATTACTTACTAAAAGTTCTAAGACTCCATTCCTGGTCTATCCCCGGCCAAGACAGAATATAAGTGAGCTGTAGCTCATGAAAGCTCATGCTCAAATAAATTGGTTAGTCTCTAAGGTGCCACAAGTACTCCTTTTCTTTTTGCGAATACAGACTAACATGGCTGTTACTCTGAAACCTAACATTAATTTCCTCATTCTTCCTTGGATAATATGTATTCCCTTTCCAGCATACTGTCATCCAACACAAAGGAAACATTGGAGCCATTCCTCCATAGGGCATTATGCAACAAGGAAACTGTTCTTCAGTTCCTGAAGCTGAATTCAAGGTCAGTTGCTAATAAAGTTATCATTTATAATTTGACCATGGATAGAAATTCTGGGATTGCAACTGATACACCAGGAGCTTCCTTTGCACAATAATCATATGTCAGTGCACTTGGACCTCCATAGGCCACAGGAGGATCAAAGAGATGTCAAATTCATATGGCACCTTAGAGACTAACCAATTTATTTGAGCATCCGATGAAGTGAGCTGTAGCTCACGAAAGCTTATGCTCAAATAAATTGGTTAGTCTCTAAGGTGCCACAAGTACTCCTTTTCTTTTTGCGATACAGACTAACACGGCTGTTACTCTGAAACGTGACAAATTCAGTTTGTCTCTTAGCTGATTCCTTTGACTGTGTTCACTTCCTGCATAACTTGTGACAGGAGTAAAGTGAGAACGGTCATAATTCATAGCCCACTCTGCTACACCTCAAACTTTCTCAATGAACTGAATATGTGACAACTCAGCTGTGGGACTCATCCAAGTGTACTGTCTTGAAAGACTTCAGTGACAATGCAGATAATGATTCCTCACGGTTGGCCCAATGGGGGTTTTACTGCCATGAGAACAAACCTTTTGCAGATGATTTCTGACTGAAATCATAAAGGTTGATTTCTACTGAAGTCTAAGAGTTTGGGATGTATAAAAAATTCTCAGTTGGACCCTTAGCTGAATTTAGCTCTCATGTTAGTTAAGAACTCATAGAACAAGTTAAAAACTGGAATAATGCAAGTAATATTGAAACTACCTATGACAGGTTAGAACAGCCTGGAAAGGGATCAGTTACCTGCCTGTCATGTGATTCAGCAAGGAGTTAAAGGGATGGATGTGTCCCTCTTCCAGTGGAGGAGAGAGAATTGCAAAGGGAAAGGCCTATGTAGCCTGTTTTCTGAGTTTGTGTCTGAATCAATAAACATGCCCTGAGGAAAGAGTCTGAAAGATGTGGGAATAGAACTGAGTTTTCTTGGGCAGGTGCGGGTGCTGATCAAACTACTCTATCCTACAGAGCCCTAGAAATGCTACTCAGCCTTGACCTGCTGCTCAGCACCAAGGGTTTTTGGATCTCTTTTGATTAGCAACTGATTATATGCTGAAATCTGATGTTCAGAAATTATGCACAACAGGAATAAGGTAAGAACATGCACTCAAGTTTCCAGAGGTGAATGCATTAACTCATCAGGAACCTACTCCCTCCTGAGCCACCAATTTCTTTTTAACTGTTGTCAAGCACTATAGAATACCTGGTTTATTAAGTCAAATTTCATTTCATTCTGCAAGAGCATAGCAATTTTAATGTCTGATATTGACATAGTTCAGTGACAGAGTTTTTGAATAATACAGAATTTAATTGTATAACACAAATGTTTTTATCAGCTTCCTGAGATTCAAAGGTGATTTTTGTATGTTTTTTAGTTCATACATTCAAATAGCAAATGGTTTTTAATGGTTTCTTAGATTTCCTGTGTGCTCTTAACTTCAGTTTTAAAAGTCAGACATTTCTGAACTCTAGAATATTTTATTTATAAAAGCATGAGTGTAATGGGGTCTACAAACCCCAGGCTGAGCAGAGACAGAGGTGGGAGCAGAGTCTCGCCTGTTTATGAGCAAACAGCTTGATCACCACCCCCCACTCAGCTGCCAATTATGGAGGCAGACACCCACAGCTGCAACGTAACAAGAACAAGGTCTGCTGTGAAGGGGACAGTACAGAGATGGAAGGGGAGGTAGAAGGGCCTGGGATAGCAAAGGAGTGAGAACCCTGCACCAGGATACCACGAAGAAAACAGCTGAGGAGGAAATTGCAAGTTTTAAAATGGAAGGGCTGATAGACTTAATTGGCAGTGAGAATCCAGGAACTGACCTGACTGAGAACAAACTTAGGAGGTCCAATCAGGAGAAACAGAGACCTCTCAGAAGACCACACCAGAAGATGATGAAAATGAAACATTTACTTATTTGAATCCATTTTGAAGATGAGCATTCTTTAGCACAGCATTATAAAACTTTTAATGTATGGTAACGGCATCCAACCAGACGATGAACAACACGTTCATGTGCTGTAGACGTACACCCCAGCTTGCCACACACTAATTCTCCAGCTAGACACCTCAATGTCTAGGATCTTGATTATTTTGCCTATCGTGCTCTATTGCTTGCAAACCAGAGCCGTTGTTCTGCGAGGTGCTGAGCCCTTCACTCCTGCTGACATCAATGTGGGCTGAGGACAACAAATGCACTGTAGGATTGGACCTGCAAATATAGCATTGAAATATTATTTCTGATAAGGCGGGGCTGAGTATTGTTTTAAAATTACTTTTAAAAGGATTGAGATGATCATTTTAGGGATTACAAATCTTTGGCATCTCCTGGATATTCTATGGAATCTTGAGAAGACTGGGCATTTATGGCAATTATTTATTTGTAAAGTAATTTCTGAGGTTTTTTTCTTTGGTTAAAATTAGTCTAATCAGGATTTACACGTAGTAGAGGTTTCAGCAAGTAATAGTACCGCATTGTATGTCTCATTGATCTCTGGTTATAAATATTGAAACAGGAACCCCGTTTCTAGTTTTACATTATAAATAATGTAGCTCTTTGAAGGAAGATTATGTAGCATATTATCAGCTCAAAACACTTTAGCTTTTGTAAGATATTTTTGAACTCAAATTTGATGACACTGTTAAAACCACAAGCAGTAGTGCAGCTATAGCACTAGTGGATTTTCCCCCTCACACTAGAACTTACTATCTTATGTGGACTTCTATAACTATATATATATATATATATGTAACCCTTCTGCCAGGCCAAGTTGATAGCAGCAAGGGCCGGGTTCAGTACACAGGGGTTCCCTCTCATTAAAGCAAATGCAAAACTGGCTCGAGCCCCCACCCAGTGACCTGGGAAAATCTTACACACCCCCTGGGCGCCTCAAGGAGGCAATACTTCCCCTCTCGCAAGCACGGCGTCTCGGTGTAGTAGAGAATCTTTAATAACATGAGGTAAACAACATCAGCATTAAATTGGGGAAACACCACAACTAGTGTTCATTAACCAAACCATGAACACCGACCCACCCCAGAAAAATTGGGCCACATCCTTTCCCTCAGGCTCTTGAGTCCCAGAACCCAAACGTCTCTTGAGTCCAGCAATCCACAAATCTCCCAAAGTCCAAAAAAAAGTCCAGCCCCGGAGTTCAAAAGTTCATCTGCAGAGTGTTACTCCCCAGTCTGGCTAAAATGTGCCTGGGTGTGGGGGAAAGAGGTAAGGGGCACCTTACGTGTCCTGAAGCTGACTGCCTCACAGGGCTCTGCTCCGCTCCACCACGACCGGTTTCGCTCTGCACAGCTTGCCGTCTCACGACCGGCTCCGCTCAGCTCGCCGTCTCACGAACACACCGCCGTCTCACGACCGGCTCCGCTCAGCTCACCGTCCACGAAAACACCGCCGTCTCATGACCGGCTCCGCTCAGCTCGCCGTCTCACGAACACACCGCCGTCTCACGACCGGCTCCGCTCAGCTCGCCGTCTCACGAACACACCGCCGTCTCACGACCGGCTCCGCTCAGCTCGCCGTCTCACGAACACACCGCCGTCTCACGACCGGCTCCGCTCAGCTCGCCGTCTCACGAACACACCACTGTCTCACGACCGGCTCCGCTCAGCTCGCCGTCCACGAAAACACCGCCGTCTCACGACCGGCTCCGCTCAGCTCGCCGTCTCACGAACACACCGCTGTCTCACGACCGGCTCCGCTCAGCTCGCCGTCTCACGAACAAACCGCTGTCTCACAAACAGCTCTGCTCACCCTGCCGTCTCACAAATAGCTCCGCTGCACACTAGATCTTCCGGCTCCCCACTACTTGACACAGTGCTCAGTGATTTCAGCTCTCAGTGATTTCAGCTCTCAGTGATTTCAGCTCATAGTAGTAGGAGCCTTAGCTGGTGCACCATGAGGCTGAAGTGAATTCAGCACAGTACCAGTAACAAAACTCTTAATAGACCCAAAATTAGCTCTGACATTCCACAGTGGAGAGAGACAGAGGTGCAATTGGTGCTTCAGGCCCTCACAAAGGGGCCTACACCACCAGGCACTAATACCTGTCTCAAGTCTCTCTCAATTCACAGAGTTTTGGAACCCATGTCCCTTGCCTAGTGAGTGCTACTCAGTTGATGGTGAGTCCTCCATCATAACAAAAAGGCCAAGTACAGTTCCAAGCACAGTTCCCATAATCAGGGTACTAACACTTTATTCTTCCCGCCCCAATAACAGAGACACTGGGGATCCCACAGCAGCCAAAGTGACCATTTGGGCAGTTATGGCCTCATTCTAGGTGGGGTGGGTGTGCCTATGCAAATGAGATCAGCCCCTGAAGTTCTTTTCCACAACTTGCCACACCTCACCACCAGATGTCAGGGTGGAGCCTACCCTGTCTCTGCTTATATATATATATATAATATAAATATAAATATATAAAAAGATTAAATAGAACTGTGAAAATAGTAAACATCAGAAAATTTGATGAGTATAGAAGATTTTCATGGTTAAAAGAGAAATCAAACTTAGAGACAGTGAAAAGTTTTAATTAGATCTGATTTGAGACAGAACATGGTCTCATTGACAAGGCACAGGAAAGGGAATCAGGACTGGTCATGGAACACAATTAGTCTCCTATCTCATGTGACCTCAGCCAAATCACTAAACATCCGTGTGATTTAGTTTCCTGTCTGAAAAGTGGGTAGTAAATTGTTCCTACCTCATAAGGGAGCAGTAGGGAGAAGCATACTACCACTTATGAGTTGACAAGACACTCATTGACTTAAATGAGTTTGGATCAGGCCTGCACTATAGTGATGAGTGCTTTAGGAAGGACTATAAATAGCCTTTAGCACCTTCATTATAGGGGGAAATTAATTTTTTCAACCACCTCTCCAGGGAAATATACACACCTCAATCAAAAACCCATTGTTCAATGTAAATTTACTTAGACAAAAACACCAGGAAATATTTTCATTTTGTTTCTTCACGAGACAGACATTTTATTAGGAGGCTGGAAATGGAATTATAAACTGTCTCTTGATAAAAATAAGATTTCTCCATTAGACAAAAAGACACATGTTTTAAGATTAAAAAAAAAAAAAAAACTTACAAAAATTCTTTAAGAAAAGATTGCGGAATTTAAACATGAGTCATTCTGGTATTGCAGCTTCTCTTTCAAGCTGAACCATCTTCTCATTGACAATAATGGGGATGTTCATTTTCCTGAAAGATTTAGAATAATAGAATGAGCCATTCAAAGAAGCATAAAGGCTCCTGATGCCTGTCTATATTTTGTATGTCTTATTATGGTATATTATGTCATCATTTGTTCAGTGCTGAGTAGAGCTGGGTGAAGTGTTTTGCCCAGAACATTTTTTATCCCACTGAAAAATGTTGATTTTGGTGAATTGCTTCAACTGAAAACAAACAAACAAGGTCAAAAGGAATAATTGACATTACCAAAACAAAATATTTGTAGATTTTTCAGGCTAGATTTACACAGACTTTAAGTGCCATTCATGAAACTGACGGGGAGGAGGAGCTCACCCTTCTACCCTATAGCTGAGTGGTTAGGATGCTTACCTTGTTTGACTCCCCATTCTGGTGCAGGGACTTGAATCTAATTGAATCCCCCTCCAAGATAAGTGCCCTAACTGCCAGCCTATTGGGTATGATGCTGTGGGTCTCTCAGTCTCTCTTGTAGAAACTATTCTATTTTGTATAACTTATTCAATGTGTAACTCAGCCCTGAGGTGTGTCTTCAGCCTTCTCTCTTCAGGGTTATGGGTCCTGGGTACATTTTATAACGGCACCTGACACCTGGTGCCTCCACCCAAGGAAGCCAGCCTCCCCCCCCCCCCCCCCGCGGAACCTCCCCCTCATCCCAAAGGAAGCCTCCCCTCCCCCCGCATTTAAGAGAAAACAAAGGGCCTGTCTCTTGGGAAAACATTTCACAAACAATCTGTTACAGAGAAGTACCACTCAGAATACAAATAATAAAATAGTTCTCACAATTCCCAGAGTAATAAAACAGTAACTATGGCTTTGACACGTATAGAGAGCTCTGGGGACAATGGAAAAAGGGATCAGGATAATAAAAGGCAAAAACAACAATTCATAAACTCTACCCCTCCTAAAAGTACAGTCCATACAAACCATTCTGTGCTCTCTCCCAGCACCTGCCTATGCAATTAGTGAGTTTTAGGCTCAGTCTTTGATGGGTTGTGCATGACTGATGTCAGTGGATGGCTTAAAACAAAATCAATATACCAGGGTGATCTTACAAAGTATCCACACCAAGGATGGTAAGATGGTCCATGTGGCTGTTTGGTCTGAATCCCAATGCGCAGTTAGGCTGGCTCTTGGTAGCGTGACTTTGACTCTCCTGAGCTTCTGAGTTTCTGGTCTGTGCTGAGCTGACACTGTTCAATGTCCCAGAAATTCAAAAAGAACTCAGTCTCCCCTTGGGTAAGAATGTGGAGGGTTGAAGGGTCCTGCCCGGCTGCAATGTTTCTCTCCCTGATATACTCCAAAACACAGCCAACACCAAACCGTTTGTCTCTGAGTGCACTGCTTATGATTGATTCTTGTAGTATTGCTAGCCAGTTCTACCTTTACCCAGGACCCTAGCCAGCCTGGGAAACTGAGTGCTGAGCCAGGTTTCCTGTAGCTCGATTCATACTCCATGAGGGCAAGTAGTCAGAAAAGCTGCTTTGCAAAAGGCCATGTGACCTGTGTGGGTTGGGAGAAGCTGAACCACAGGAGCAGTCAGCAGGTTGTTTTTTCCTAACTGAAGCATTTTGCAGCACATTAGTGATATTGTTAACTTTCAAGTAGGGAAGCCCTGGCAGTGTTAATTACAGAAAGGGGAAATTGGTAGGGAAAACTCATTTCTTTTATTTTAATTGTATACTTTGAATGTTTGATTTTAACGAAAATGTTTAAGCAACATTGTCTCAACTACTAACATTAATCAATTTTTTCTCTTATTTGAATGTGGTGATAAGGAAAGAGTCATTTATAATTGGCTATTCTCATTTTTGTATTTTTCTTGTAACAGGTTTCTTTTTTAAACTGAGTGGTTGGTTAATTAGTTAGCTGACTAGCTAAGTGAGTGATTTCAGCAGAGGAGGAGGAAGAGTCTGCATGGATTCCAGTTGGAGGTTTCTACAAGCAAGAGGAAAGAAGATATTGTTACAGTGCTTTTGACTCAGCAGACTATATAGCTTTTGGTGATAGAAGACTGTAACTCAGCCTAAGCTTTTGGGAACTCTGAGTTACATCTCACTGTGTTTCTGTGGGAGTGACCTGTTTAGATATATATTTTTTCTTCATTTATGCCTATGTATAACTGAAGATAATACATGCGGATTATAAAGTATCTAGGTTATGTTGTAAAAAAGTTGTTCGTTATGTTTAATCATCATATTCTATAAATTGGTACTTAATTCTTAAGTTCATTCCTTTTGTTCTTTTTGGATGTGGCTGTGGGAAGGCTGACCCTGTGCAGTCTTTGCTGAAAATCCTCAGTGATTGAATTCTGAGTGTATATGTGCTTTTCTATGGGAGTTTGGGTTTTTAGGCACTGGAGAAGGGCAGTGAAATAAAGGTTATAACTGTGCCATCGTTGCTGCTGTAATCCAGGGGCGAATCCCCTAGAGGCATAGTGTGGTATTTCAGGAACATCATCTCCAAAAGGGTTACAAATGTTATTGAAGCAGGGAGTGAAACCCGGGTATCCACCCCATTCCACATGAGTGCCCTAACCCCCAGGTTATAGATTAACTCTCATACTGTCTTTCTGGCCCAGTGACTATCCAAATATTTTATACAAAGTGGAATAGCTTCAATAGGTGAGACTGAAAGAGATGTACAGCAGAATAGCTAGGAGCCTGGTGATCAGGGCACTCCCCTAGGTTCAAGCTCCTACTCTAGAATAGGCGTTCAAACCTGAAACTCAGGTGCCCTAACCATGTGGCCATTGGTTAGAGGTGGGGAGGGGGCACCAGAACTACCTTTTTTCATTAACTTCATTTTCTTGCTTTCATCAAAAAGGTTAAACATACTCAAAATGAAATTTTCTGACATTTCTTGCTTCACCAAAAAATTCAGTTTTGGTTTGAGCTGAACCATTATTTTTAAATTTTTCAGAACTGCCAGCAAACTAGAAACATCAGTTATTTGCCCAGCTCCAGTGGGCAACTGGGGTTTAACAAGACCCACAAGAAAGCACTGACCCTCTCACAGCCAGCTACATAGAAAGGAACAACACAAAATGTAAAAAGAAGACCTGGAGATCCCATTTTAGAGACTTGCTTTATTTGTTAATGGTTGAGTAACAGTATTTTTAGTGATGTGGGTCAGCTTTTGTGGAAGTATGGTAGCAGTGAATTTAGATGTGAGATTTTAGAGGAAATAGGGAGGAGACTTTGTACATGGGGATAGGGGGAGTTGGAGGCATAAAATGTAAGCTGAAAGAAAACATGAAGGGAGAGGTGAGTCTGGATTTGTTGTGCAAGAGAGGAGATGCATGTTAAGAAATAAGAGAAGAAAAAACGTGGGGGCAGATGTGTGCAGGGACTTTAGTTCACAGTGGATTTACCTCACTGACTTGGATAATATATTCGATACAAAAGAGAGCATTAAGACTTCAAAATGAAGCTCTGAAAAGTGAAGAAACATCAGTGCTAAAGTTGCATGTTCACTAATGTTCATATGCATTATGATTGCCTTTAATAACATAACCACCAATTATTATTTCTGCAGAACCCCTGCCTTTTTGGGGTGAAATTCATTTAATCATTCAGAGAATCCAATACAAATGCAGTGTAGGGAGATTGTAGGTGGAATGACCATTTAGGGGCTGCTTGAGGAAAGGGTTATCCACACTGGTCCGTATAAGCTAGAAAGAAAGCTGCATTAGATGTGGGCCACGGGAATCATATTTTTACATATCCAGAAATAGCAGCTAAAAACAGGGGGAAGGCGTGCTAATAAGCAGCCCTACACTTGGGTCCTAGGCTTGGGGCTGAATTTTGCACCTACCCATCTAGGGCCTGATACTTTTTTTTTTTTTTTGCCATCCCAGATCAGACTAGGCCAGCATCCTGTGTCTGACTCAAGCACTTGCTTCAGTGGAAGGTGCAAGAAATGCCATAAAAGACAACTATAGATAAAAACTGTCCATAGGGGAATTTTCTTCCTAGACTCGATCTGCATATTTTAGGCTAATGCCTCTGTCTTCTATATAGCTGAGAAAAACACATCAAAACCAAGTGCTTTCACGTAAAGCCAGCACTTTATTAGTCTCCAGCACTCTCATCAGAATGCCTTTACTCAAAGTCTCTGTTTTATTTAGTCTCAAGCACATTCAAACACAATCGGTTACAGAGTACCTCAAACAATTAGTTATACCACAAGTCTGGAGCAGTCTTCAGGTGATTCAGCAGCAGATTTCTGATGGCCAGCCTTCGATCTGTGGCTGGAGATCTTTCCAATGTGTCCACAAAGTGATCCACTTGACCCAGACCGACAATTCCCCTCTTACAACCCAGAAGGTACAAAGACAGGTCAATCAAAACTGTTACATAGCTGACCAAACAAAATCAACCATTAGGCAAAAGCAGGAATTACAAAAAAACATGTCACTAAAAAAACACATTGTTAAGCAAGAGGTTTGAGCCATTAGTCTGGCAGTTGTATTTCCCCATAATGACAATCCTAAGATATAGCCAGACTTCCTTTTTTTCCAAAGATGTTTACCCCAGCATATCAGAGAGGGCTTTGAGTCAAGTGCATTTCTTATGATAGTTGCCTACCCTTCTCAGCTTGTCTTAGTTATGCTAAGTTCCTGAAAAGGCCTATTAAATGGCTAAATGAAACAAGCAGAATAATTGATAGTCCATCTCAAGAATCTGCAGTGGCCTGGACATCTGTCTGGTTGCTTAAAATGCCCATTTTCAAAGTCAAATGTGCATTCTAGAACTTAGACTTAATTAACAAAATACCCTCTTCTCAAACAAAGTTTAGCTCACCCCCAAAGTCTTTCCAGCATTTTTCAGACTTTGCTGTTATCCTTTTTTTAGGAAGCAAACCCACTGTCAGCTTTCTTCCTAGGTGAAGGTTTTTTACTGTGTCTGTATCCCCACAGTTATAGTCCAAAACATACATTGTCTTCACGTGAAAATTGGACTCCCTCCTGCTGTTTTATTTCTTCCTGTAAATTTCCTCTCCTGAAGATTTCACAGTCCCTTCATTTGCATTTGGCTCAGACTGTAAATGGACAGCCATTGGAAGCCATGCAATACATAACTTACATGTAGCCAGACAAGTAGATAAACAAGATTTTCAGGCAAGAGATGTTTATCACCTTCTGTTGACCAGTCCCAAGTCACAGACTTTGGGAATAATATATAGAATAATTTTATCTGATGAAGATGCAGATGCACATATCCTCAGACCATTTTTGCAGATCACGAATCGGATGCACATACAAATTTTGTATACACACAGGGCTCTACCTTTATGTAACCCTGTGCCCTATGTCAGTCAGTGCCAAGAGGTACCCAAGTTACAACATCCCTTAGGAGAAATAGAATTATCCAGTATAATGTAACTGCAGAGGTTTTCATTATCCATTTATATGGATAGCATTAGTAAGTGGTATTTAGGCATGACTGAGACAACTGAAGACTGAGAAGTGATTGGTTTCAGGAGAAGGGAGGAAGTGCAATGTCCTGCTGGGTTTTTTTACTGTATTCTTTAATGTCAAGGGAATCTGGAGGGTATGATGTAACTGCATGTAAATCCAAAAAATACATTAAAATATGATAATCTAAGCCTTTCAGGTGTCATATGTTAGGGAATTCTCTAGGTTAAATATACATTTCTGTCTGTCTACCAATTTTTCTCTATGCTAATATTAAACTCTTATTTTTATTATGGATAAAAATAAATTATTGATAGTACAAGATAGTTTTTGTTACAAGAGTATTAGAAAGAATGTCAAATGTACAAAATAAGGAATGCATCAAACTTAGAACAGCATAAATATGTATTATACGTATTATAAAAGTTATATCAGTGGCGGGGAGATTAGATCTATGAATGAAAATTAGTATAGAAGATCTAGATGTTATTTCATCCAACTTGGGTCATCTTTCCTCAAATATGTTAATCTAATATAGCCAGTAAGTCATTCAATTTCTTTTAATTTCTTTTTTCCTTTTCTCAGCCATATTTAGTTGGTAGTTATTGCAACAACAGGGTAAATTAAATTTACCCTTGGACAGAGAGTGAGCAGAAGGCTTATAAACATTTAAGTTTTACTTTCAGTCACAAATGTGGTCTAAGTGGACTTTAGAGGGTGCATGTCACTGCCCAGGGGTGAATTTCACCCACAGCTGACGTGACTGCAGTCTCTAGGATTCTTGGAAAGCATGAATTTTAGGGGAGGAAAAATACCCAGAAGGAAAACATACTGCTGGACTTAATAAAAATAGTCTGTGAATTATAGAGTTAGGAATAGAACCCAAGTGTTAACTGGGTGCTGAGTTGGCACAGGAAAGGAAACTTTATTAGATATTAATCTATAGTTAGTCCCTTCTTAATATAACATGCTTGAATAATAAGAATATAACAATAGGGATATATTACTGACCACCTGACAAGGTTGGTGACAATGACTATGAAATGCTCAGGGAGACTAGAGAGGCTATTAAAATAAAAAAAACCTTAACAATAATGGGGGATTTCAACTATCCCCATATTGACTGAATACATATCGCCTCAGGAGAGGATGCGGAGATAAAGTTTCTTGACACCTTAAATGACTACTTCTTTGAGTAGCTTCAAGAGGTGACCCCGTCAATTACAGGCTAGTAAGCCTGACTTCAGTATTGGGCAAACTGGTTGAAACTATAATAAAGAACAATATTGTCAGACATATAGATGAACAGAATTTGTTGGGGAAGAGTTAACATGGTTTCTGTAAACAGAAATCATGCCTCACTAATCTACTAGAATTCTTTGAGGGGTCAACAAGCAGGTGGACAAGGGGGATCCAGTGGATATAATGTATTTAGATTTTCAGAAAGCCTTTGACAAGGTCCCTCACCAAAGCTTCTTAAGCAAAGTAAGCAGTGATGAGGTAAGCGGGAAGGTCCTCTCATGGATTGGTAACTGGTTAAAAGATAGGAAACAAAGGGTAAGAATAAATAGTTAGTTTTCAGAACGGAGCGAGCTACATAGTGGTGTCCCCCAGGAGTCTGTACTGGGACAGTCCTATTCAACATATTCATAAGTGATTTGGAAAAAGGAGTAAACAGTGAGGTGGAAAAATTTGCAGATGATTCAGAACTACTGAAGATAGTTAAGTCCCAGGCAGACTGCGAAGAGCTACCAAAGGATCTCTCAAAACTGGGTGACTGGGCAACAAAAAGACAGATGAAATTCAATGTTGATAAATGCAAAGTAATGCACATTGGAAAACATAATCCCAACTATACATATAAAATGATGGGGTCTAAATTAGCTTCTACCACTCAAGAAAGATCTTGGAGTTACTGTGGATAGTTCTCTGAAAACAATGTGCAGCGGCAGTCAAAAAAGTGACCAGAATATTGGGAATCATTAAGAAAGGGATAGATAATAAGACAGAAAATATCATATTGCCTCTATATAAATCCATGATACGTCCACATCTTGAACACTGCGTGCAGATGTAGTCGCCCCATCTAAAAAAACATATATTGGAATTGGAAAATGTTCAGAAAAAGGCAACAAAAATGAGTAGGTGTATAGAATTGCTTCCATATGAGGAGAGGTTAATAAGACTGAGACTTTTCAGCTTGGAAAAGAGAGGACTAAGGGGGGATATGATTGAGGTCTATAATATCATGACTGATGTGGAGAAAGTAAATAAGGAAGTGTTATTTCCTCCTTCTCATAACACAAGAACTAGGGGTCACCAAATGAAATTAATAGGCAGCAGGTTTAAAACAAACAAAAGGAAGTATTTTTTCACACAACACATAGTCAACCTGTGGAACTCCTTGCCAGAGGATGTTGTGAAGGCCAAGACTATAACAGGGTTCAAAAAAGAATTAGATAAATTCATGGACAGAAGGTCCATAAATGGCTATTGGTCAGGATGGCCAGGGATGGTGTCCCTAGCCTCTGTTTGCCCAAAGCTGGGTGACAAGGAATGGATCAGTTGCTGATTACCTGTTCTGTTCATTTCCTCTAGAGCACCTGGCTTTGGACACTGTCGGAAGTCAGGATACTGGGCTAGATGGACCTTTGGTCTGACCCAGTATGGCCATTCTTATGTTCTTAACAGCAAGTTATTTCATTTGTACAATAACAGACATAATCGAGGGAACTTTATTTTCTTCAGCAATAATTCAGTTGCCATGTTGGGATAAACTATTCAGCTTTCAGCATCACAGTTTATCCACCTGGGAACCAATTATTGACTTGTAAAACGCAGCACCTCTCCCAAATATAATTTAAATTATTCATATTCTAAATTTAATGCATATGCATCAAACTGCATCAAGAATATTCATAAATATTAATGAGTTCTACGGGACTTTCTCTTTTATAGTTAACCTCAAAAGTTACCAGCCTTTCATTCCCACCTGTATTTGCCAGCTTTAAAAAAAAGAAAAAGAAAATCACACAGTGTCATTGTTTTTAAACATTTAGTTCTTGCTTACCATTTTTATACAATACAGTAGTTGGGAATGTTTTTATATCCTAGATAAATCCCCAAACTTCTATGTTCATAATCAGAATAAAGAGGGACAATTTATGAATACAATATAGTTCATGAAAGGTGGTGAGTCAGAATTCTGATAAGCATTAATAAATCTTCATGAACATTACAAACCTCAGAACTGTCTGATTATTTAGTAGCAGTGTATGAATAGTGGTGAAAGACTGTAATTATCAGTAAAGATTTTCTATGGATTCCATCTGTTTCCAGTAAGAAGTAAGACTGACCCAAATATTCTGTACATTAAGAATGAACATTTTGTTGAAAAAAACCTAAGCTGCCTTTTTTTTTTTTAATTGCATTGCTCCCTGCATACACAGTATTTCTCTTCACCCCACAGCATATTTTTAAAATGGCAGTGAAAAGCAACTTTGAAATCTTTGATATTTCTTCTGTCTCTGAGAAATACTCATGATAACTCCATATCCACTACTAGCTGAAAGGGATTGTCTCTCTCTGTTAAAAGATCTTTGACATCTACTCATTTCTAATTTCCTAACATTACATTAATTTGCAATGTCCAGGGGCCAGATTGTCCCTATATGGGTGTAAAAAACACAGAGGATGGGAAACTGTGAGTTTCCCTCACAGACTTCCCTCTGCATTACTCCCTTGGAAAGAAGGGTTTCCTGTCCACCCTAAGGAATGGACCTCAAAACGCAATGGATCTTGCAGGATCTTCCAGAGAGGAAGAGATTCCTTTCAAATAATGGATTTGAGAAACATTTTAAAAATCCTCTTTCTACCTCTAACCATCTATCCAGTCTGTTTCTCCATCATTCCCATTTTGCCTGTCCTAGCTGCTCAGTTACGATCCCTGTTTACAATCTTCATTTTTAAAAGGAAGTGGCCATAACTTTGCCTCCTCCATTCTGAGTCAATCCATGTCCTTAAATCAGACTCTCCAGCTCCAATGGCACAAAATCAATCACTTCATCAAGCTCTTTAAACAAAACATGGATTTTCTTTTTAATAAAACAATCTTCTCACTGAAGTTCCTCTTCCTGTCATGGCCAGTCATTCATTCTGTCAGTTGCTCAACAGAACATCATTTTCACTCCTCATGTTGTGTGGGTTTTTTTTCTCTACAAAACAATGTACCTATTTATCTTCATTTGTTTTGTGGGTTCTAGAGTGCTCCCCTTCTTTCTAAGCTAAACCATCACCCAGCTTTTGTTGCCATGCAGAAGCATAATGGGAAGTGAGACCCTGTCCTTACCCCCAACTTTATGAAGTCTCCCTGGACACTAGTCAAAATATATAGGGCTCAGGATTTACTGCATACGTCCTACTCCCACTCTGATCAAGTGGAAGAGGAGTTGGCAGAAAGCAGAACCTTGGCATTGGGTGAGTCAGCACTTCTGGGGGAGTCACCTGCTATTGATAAGGGCCAGTAGCAGATTACAACCCCTCCACTACTAGTTGTAAGGGCTAGTAGTAGCAAACTAGTTTACTCCTGGAGCAAGGTGAAAGCAAGGAAAGAAACATTATTTCTTTGTGCATTGTTTCTGGGTGGTGCAGTATAAACAAAATCCAGTCCCATTTGTAAGTTCAACTTTCATGATAAAGAGATTGCTACAGTACTTGTATGAGCTGAATTGAAAAATACTATTTTTTTGTTTTTTACAGTGCAAATATTTGTAATAAAAATAAATATAAAGTCAGCACTGTACACTTTGAATTCTGTGTGGTAATTGAAATTAATATATTTGAAAATGTAGTAAACATCCAAAAATATTTAAAATAAATGGTATTCTATTGTTGTTTAACAGCGCTATTCATCGCATGATTAATTGTGATTAATTTTTTTAATAGCTTGACGGCCCTAAAAAAGACATTTTGAAAGGAAAAGTTTAAACTTTTTTTTCAAAAAGGCAAAGGATGTTTTGATATTGTCAGAATCCCCTCCACCCTTTCTCTGAAAGAAAATGTTGGTGAAATTGACACAATTTACATTTAGATTTCAATGGAACTGCATTTTCCAGTAGAAAATGGTTTCATCAAGGTTTTTCAGCCAGCTCTACTTGTGTCCTTTCTACTTGATCATGTAGGGGAAATCATACATCTGTATTTGTAACTTCCTCAACTTTCCCCTGAATATGTCACAAATACAGCATATAATGAGCAAAAGAAGGGAGACTAAAACAGGAAATACTTGTTTAAAATAAATATGTTCAATAATTATTAGAAGTGGCAAGAAAAGAATAGGAAAAGCAAGTGAAAGTGGAAGGGATTTTGCTTTCAGTCTCAAAGTATGTGTGCACTTTTCAGGTTTGCAAGTCATTCTTTAATGAACTCCTAAAGAATATTTGATGAACTATTCATGAACATTCATCAGCACTTCTAAATTAATTACCTTCATTGTGTTGACAATATGAATGATTTTGTGATAAAATATGTAAATTTAGGGAGTCTGGGTGGCTCTGAGCATTGCAAATGGGACAAAGGCTTTGATTTCTAGATTGCTGGTTCAAATTCAATCTAGGTCATTGTTTAAAAGTTGTAATAATTGTATGTGAAAAGTTGGTGGTCTAAATCAGTGGTTTTCAACCAGGGGTATGTGTACCCCTGAGTGTATGCAGAAGTCTTCCAGGGGTACATCAACTCATCTAGATATTTACCTAGTTTTTACAACAGGCTACAGAAAAAGCACTAACGAAGTCAGTACAAACTAAAATGTCATACAGAAGATGTGTTTATACTGCTCTATATAATATACTCTGAAATGTAAGTACAATATTTATATTGCAACTGATTTATTTTATAATTATAGGTTAAAAATGATAAAGTAAGCAATATTTCAGTAATAGTGTGCTGTGACACTTTTGTATTTTTACAAAATACAAGTAGTTTGTAAGGAAGTAGTTTTTAAATAAGGTGAAACTTGGGGGTACACAAGACAAATCAGACTCCTGAAAGGGCTACAGTGGTCTGGGAAAGTTGAGAGGCACTGGTCTAAATGTCATTTCCAGTAATTACAAAAAAACTACCACAGATAAGACTCACTGAGAGCTTTAACAGAAAGGCTAATAATTAAATGGGCATGGAGAATGACTTATTCTCACATACCTAGAGGCAGGGTTTTATATGTGGGGGGATGTTTGCTCTTCTTAGCTTTTAGGCCTACAATTACCGATATGGAAGTGATCACTTGAAAACAACTGCCTTAGTGAGATGTTGTCACCCATTACTCCAGGTACCTCTGGGCACAGCAGGCATTAGTAGAATGCTGGAAGCTTGTTACCTGAAAGGGACACAGAATGCCACAATGAGATCCCATTATATTTGTTCAAATTGGTATCCAAACACCTAAATCCTCTCTAATCTCTCAGTGATGTGGCTATGAGGTTGAGGGTGTGTTTTCCCCAACTATAACATAATAAAGCTACCAGCAGACGTCATGTGCTAGCCCAAATGCATTACAGGCAAATGACAGAAGTTGTGAGAGCTTCTGCAGTTGCCTCAAGATTTCCATATCTATTAATCTCCTCCACAACAGCAAATTGTTCCATTGTGAAGTTTATCTCAAATGAAAGAGCAACTCACAGGCTGCCGTATATAACTCAATGGCCACTTGATCAGAGTGGGGGCGGGACCTTCATTCTTTCCTGCAGCAAATATGGCATCAAGGCTGTAAGGGGCATGACCTGGAAGGTAACAAGCAGCTAGTGTAAATGCACTGACCTCATCACCACTCCTATAAACAAGAAATCACTTAGATAATGAAACTGTAACTTTTCATAACTATATGTTGAAATGTTCTCAAATAAATTAATATTAAATTGTTAAAGATAAGGGTACAATAGAACCCAATTTAGTTTTCAGGTTCAAGCCTCTAGGTCGGTTACAGAAAATGTATTTAGTAGAGGACCATTAGGCAACATTTTGAATGATAAAACCACATTTTATTTAAAGGGAAATGATAAGTTAAGAAAACAGGCATGCAATTACCACTTACACTCAAGGATGAAATAATGGATCAGTGGGTGATCAGTCCACTGAGAGTGATACAGCCTTATCATCCTGGAACCTAACTACTCTTTTGATGTTTATTTTACTTCTCCTGCAATCGTTCAAGGCTATTACTTTGTAATCCATTACAAAACTAATTAACATTTGTTCCATTGCCTCCTTATTGGCTCTTTACATTACGCATTATTTAAATTAACATCTGCACCAATATCCCTCCCATATTATCCCTATAGGTAGCATTTTAAGAAAACCTTCCAAAATTATCAAAACAATTATTAAAATCTTGCTCAAACCAGTTATAACCAAAACATAGCAGTAACATAATCCTGGTCATGTCCTTGCTAACTTGAAATCTCCCGTCTTACTGTCTCCAACTTATCTCTAACTTTCTCACATTTGCAACTTCAATTTACGATACTCCTCTACACTTAGGCTAACTTAGGCCCCAAACCTAACTTCTATGTATTTCTTAGCCTAAACAATCCTACAAAACACTGATGCAACATGCATCTCCCTGGATACAATCAATTCCAGAAGTGCACTAGATACCTCAAATGCAGCATGTGAAAAGCCATCTATGGTCATCATCATATCATAATAATATGACTCAAAGATAAAAATTCAATAAGTCAAGATCATCAGAATGCATAAGCAAGAGATGAAAGACAGGTTTAATAGGCCAGAGCAATTAAGCCAATAGAACAATGCCAATTTATACAAGCAGAAGATCTGTCCCAATGCCTTCTTCGGGGTCACTGGCCACAGTTATAAGTCTGACATCTTTCATGAGCACTAATTTCATTACCCACCATGGGAAGGAACTGTACGTGGGAAAGAGTCAGATCACATTGGAACATGTCTGTATTGTTTGAGAGAAGAATTTTTAGGAGTGTGTAGAAATATTCCCTAAAAAAAAAAAAAAAAAAAGTCACGAGACACTTTTAAATAACAGGGACACATTTCCACTTTGTAGCAAAGTGGAAATGCCAGTATATTAAAAATTGTGGGTGAAACTGTATATGAAAAGTACATTGCATTCATGAGGCCAGCAAAGCTAAAAAAAATAAAGATAAAAATTCCTCATTTTTCTATCATGTGCTTTAAGAACAGACGTGTAAAATGCAGGGCAAGAAAACATAGGGTGTCATAGATATAGATGAAAAAAGGAAGAATTCATTGTAGAAGGACAAAGAATGTCCATCAGCGATGACTATTTTGTTAAATACAATGCTAAATGAAGACAAAACTGTTCATTTCAAAATTGATACAAGAGCATAAGCAATTTGTTGTATCAGTGTAGATTTATGGCAAGCTAAGCTCATAAACATTAAACATTACAGCAGTCACTGTAAAGTTTATGTTCAACCTAAGAGAGATGCTGCCCATTGAATCCTCCCACAAAGGGGCCAAGTAACATTTGAAATTTTAAGTGGTAGAGGTATAATAGATGAACTGTCACTGGTTCAAAAATGCAGTTGCATGACAAGCAATATTTTTTTTAAGAGCAAATATTTGGGGAGCTGGTTAGAACAATTTTTACAAACCTTTTTTTTTTTTTTAGCAGAGAAGAATTTGCCAATATCAAAATGCTCCACGGGACTGTCAATTTCAACCAAACTCTGAACAGAAAGGAGGTGGGTTTCCAGTGGAACGCTGCCTGCCAATTGGAAAGATAGTTTTGTCCCAATTTGGGACAGGATGTTTTTAAAAAATCTCAATTCTCACAGGTCAAGAAAAAACATTTCCTGCCCAGTTCTACTTAATACCATTTACACTCCATGTCACATGCTTACAGACATGCATCCACACATACATAGCACACACTACAATATAAGATTAATTATGTACAATGCCAGTGTCTTGGAATATGAAAGAAACTGAGCTTCCACTCTCTCCTTTCAGAAGTTTGCTCTTATGGATCCTTAAACAAACACGAGGAAGGGGATGGAAAGAAATGGTGTTTGTTTGCCATGCAAGTTCCAAGAGCATGTCTGTTAACTCAGAACTAAAGAATAAACAAATGCATAGCACACACTTAGAACTAGGTTCATCTACTAGACTCAGAACAAGGTAAGGATCGGTGCAGATGCTACATCACCCCCAGAAGTAGTGCAGGGAGGAACTGTGACTCAGAGACATTCTTCTATCCTTTACTTCACCCCTTTCAAGGTGTAGCTTACTCTCTCCTCAACCTACATGGCCTTGAGTAATGGGGATTAGAGCCTCTCACTTGCCACCCAATTTTATGGCAGGAGTTATTAGGCAAACACTCCCTTTTCTTTGACCTCAAGCTGAAATCCAAGTAGAGTACTCAGCCAAATCGGAGAGTAAAGTTTGGGGAGGGTTACTTACTATTCCTTACATCTCTATATGGATAAATATGAGCTGTGATATTCTTTACTGGTATTTACTGGCACAAATGTTCATGGAGATTAAGTTTCCAAGTCATATCTCATGTCTAAAATGCTTGCTCAGCTAATCAGGGAGGAGAAAAGATATCCTCTGATTAATTTCAACCATCCAACACAGCTGAAATCAGGTGGCCATCTTTATCACCCTCATAAGGCCCTGGAGTTTTACCTGAGTAGGGACTGAGTGAAAACTGAGCCTGGAACTAAAGGTTTACATTAATTTTGCACATCTGAAAGGAGATTATTCAAAGTTTAAAATGACTTCAAAGTATGTGTGTGCTTTTCAGGTTTGAAAATCATTTTTAATGAACTCTTAAAGAATATTTGATGAACCCATTAAAACCAAACTGCATGATTTTCTGCACAAAGACACTTATCGGCGATCCCTTGAGGTCGAGGATGATCTCTTTCACAGGTTTTATTGTTCATGGGTCCTTTGGTGATTGAGGGGTCTGATTCTTAAGTCGTAGGCTTGTTGGCAGACAATGCAGGTGATATTGGATGACAGGGTTGGGCCACAATTGCTGCCCATCCCTGTTGTCTTTCCTTTTTTTTTCTGGTGTTTTTTCTGAGACCAGGGCAAGGCAACTTTCCTCCAAAGTGGACGTTCCCTCTCTGACAAGTCTTCGCCAGTTATCCCTATCCCTATCCTATCTGACCTATCTGACCTTTCAGAGCTCCTCAGGTGTTGGTGGGTTACCAAGAGTTTTCCAGATTGGGTGCTGAGGGGTGGAGTCGATGGTGTTGTCAGTCACAGTCGATTCTTGATTTACAAACTTTTGGTAATATTCCTGTTAGTGGAATCACTACACATATATTCAAATAGGGGGAAAATTGTATATGCTGTCACAGTCACAGAGCAAGCTATAGACTCCATATAGTCCCTCTTGACTGCTCTCCCTTTGTGGATAGGTTTCATTCTCTCTGGATGGAACCACGTGATCCGACTATTCCTAACTGAACTGCAATCCCTCTGTTAACCAACCAGGTCAACCCAGAAGTTACAAATGCATATAGCAACTGCAGCCCTTTTTCTCTGGGACCCTGCATCTGCAGTTAATTAAGCTGACTCAAAAAGAACACATTATTTATTCTTCCATCCAAAAGGTACATCACTTTTCGAGTGCAAGTGGGAAAACACACACACACACACACACACACACCACAAAAGGCCTAGACATGTATTTCCTTACCCAAGCTTAATCTCACTATTCGTAGCTTGGGTGAGCCAGCCTGTCCTGCTTTCAGAATGTTGCTCTCTGTCTCTGTCTGTCTTATGGTATGTCTACATGTATGGCCACACGTAGAGTAGACATCACATGTCCAGCTAGTGCAGGTATAAATAGCAGTGCAGATGGTGAGGCAATGGTTAAGAGAGTAGATTAGAGCACCCACATGCCTGAACCCCCCAGGGTATATCATAGAATATAAGGGTTGGAAGGGACCTCAGGAGGTCATCTAGTCCAACCCCCTGCTCAAAGCAGGACTAATCCCCAATTTTTGCCCCAGATCCCTAAATGGCCCCCTCAAGGATTAAATTCACAACCCTGGGTTTAGCAGGCCAATGCTCAAACCACTGAGCTATCCCTCCCCCCCAAATATATATACTCCACTCGAGCTCTCTACATGCCCAAGCAGGACCTCTCATGTCTACACTGATATTTTTAGTAGTGTAATGTCCTACTGCCTCTCCATGACTGAAACTTTTCCCCATTACAGTGAAAGGCTCTGCCAGTGGAGAGGCAACAGGGAAAGGTTCTGGCAGCTCCCTTCTCCTGAAGACTTTCCCTGCTGCTTTCCCCTGCCAGAGCTTTTCACTGTCATATGTAACTACATGTACCCTATGCTCCATCCCAAGTGTAAACAAGGTCTTAGTCAGTTTGGGTGGAATCCTCAATCTGCTCATAACCCACTCTCTTCTCCCCCATGGGCAGCATTTTAAAGGTTTAGGATCCCCCTTTAATCATTGGCCATCAGCCATGGAAAGAGTAAACCTACCAGCCCAGATGGACCCAGATTTGGTCATTAATAGGGAGCTCCATTTTTATCTTAATTCCTTTGCAGCTGCTTACCCCAAGTATCTTATTTTTGCCATTGTTTCATTTCCATAGGTTTCTTGCTTAACAGATTCCTTATATTGAACTCCTGACAGAAAGGCAGGCTAATATTAAATAAATAACCTTCGGGGGATATGATATTTATTAAAAAAAACCTGCACATAACTCATTGTCCACATAGGCCCATGGCCCTTTTTCTCTCCTTAGCATTCTTTCTATTGTCAGCTCAGCTAGAACAATAAGTTTTACAGTGACAATTTAATGCAAGTCTACCCTCACAAGAAGTGCAACTCTTGAGGAAGTGATTAGTCACACTTGCACATAGCCTGGCTTCAGGAAAGATAGATTGTTTTTCCTTTAAGAACATGGTGTAAACACTCTTTGTATAAATTTAGGTCCTAAAGGAGACTGCTAATTTATTCTTCTCCTGTGTGAAAGCTCAGAGTGCAACAGCCAAAACCTAATAAAGAATTAAGGAAAAAATAGGGAGGAATAATTCCCCAATTAAGAAGTGAGCCCCTCTGAACCCAAAAATCTCATAGAGAACTTTGATTATTACATCTAGTGGCAATTTGTCAGCTGCAATTAATAGTTCAATTAGTTTTACATAAAGATAGAATTTACCACCAATCAACGTTACCCAGTACGACAATGCTACCTAGAGCTGTCTGGTTGGATATTTTCTGACTAAACAGTTTCACTGGAAAAAGCAGTTTCATCAAAATCAAAATGATTGATAGGAATGTGAAGATTTTGATTATATTTTCAATGGGAGACAGTCATTTAGACTTTCTCTTTTGATAATGTACAAACATTTCATTAATGTGAAAATGTTTAGTTTTGATAATGTAAAGGTTTTCATTTAAAATCTATTGTTTTAATTCATTTTGACCTATTTTAAAATATAATACATATGTTACACTAAAATAATATTTAATTTATATTAGCTAATATGTTATACTACAGAGTTTCCACACTATCAAAATGGTATCATTCAACATTATTGAAATCAAACATATTGATGCTTCTGATTCAAAATTTCAGAATTTCCATCTCACAGAAAGTTGCTTTTTCATTCTGGGACAAATTTTGAAACGTTAGAATTTTCCACAAAACAGAAATTCTGTTTTCCAATAAGCTATAATAGTACCCAAGCTCCACCCACCACAAAGAATGGTTTTAGAGCTCATCTCCCGCTGTTGCTGCTTTTCCCCGGGACTGTATCATCTGTCTCCACACGTTCCTGAGGGAAAAAGAGGTGTAAAATATCTTGGCTCTGATAATGCCAAACAAATCCATATTCTTCACCTATCTACCTTAGAAAGAAAAAAATATTGTTATGCTTTAATAATTTTCTTCACCACACTATTCTGTTTCAATTTTTACACTTCCAGATTCCTTGTTAAGGAAGCTGGAGAAGTGTTTCTTCTATGAGGATGAGGCATCAGTGGGGTTTGAGAATAACCAAATCAAGGAAAAGGCAAAAACTGAGGCTGTTGAAGAAGAGTTGAATGATTTGAATGAGGATGTTACTTTATTTGCTTTTGCCATAATTTGAATGAAATTATTTTTATTTAAGACTCCAATTATGTAAATACTTAGGCATGTGGGTAACTTTAACTCAGTGAGATGACCAATTTGACCTTTGTATTTGGTACTGTTGGAATATTGTGTCCAGTCTGGTAGTTCACAATTCAAGAAGGATGCCGATAAACTGACATTTACCAATAAAAATCTAATCCTTCAAAGCTTACTTATAATAAGACTGATGGAGCTCAATCTAGTTAGGTTCACAAAATAAAGGCTAAGGGGCGACTAGATCAGAGTCTAAATGCCTACGCAGGGGAAAAAAAAATATTTGATAGGGAGCTCTCCAATGTCACAGATATAGGTATATCAATATCTGATGGTTGGAAGTTGAAGCTAAACAAGTTCAGAGTGGAAGTAAGGCATGAATTAACAGTGAGGGTAATTAACCATGGGAACAATTTACCAAGGTTTCTGATGTAGCCCATAGAGCTAGCTTTAGCATTTTATTTTACTCAGCAGTAAGACAAGTAACTTACAAGCCTCTATCCTGTAAGGCATTAGCTTTAGCAGCTGGCATAAGGCTTTGAGGCCTATGAACTTTGACATAACTAAGCAGCCCTACAGTGACCCTGAGTTTTGGAGAACTGGGAATAGTGTGCTTAAGGGGGGAGGTTGTACAAAATGAGGAAGTTAGACGTGACCAAGAGAGGCTGGGGAATTGTATGAAAATTCATGGCAGACACCTACAATCCCTCAACTCTTTAATTAGTAATCAATTGGAAATAAATAATAATCAATAAACACTAAAGAACCAGGCAACCGTGGTGGATTCTCCATCACTGATATTTTTAAAATCAAAATGGGATATTTTTAAAAAAAGATATGCTCTAGTTCAAACATGAATTATTTCTGTGAAATTCTATGGCCTGTGTTATACTGGAGATCAGATAAGAAGATCACAATAGTCCCTTCTGGCAGTGGAATCTGTGTATATTAACAGGTTTTTTTTTGCATTTAAGTTCTATAATGTGGACAGTAACATGTTTGTATTTTCTTCCCTTTACAGCAATAGAGGACTTGATTTTGTAGGCTGTTTGTTAACTGGAAGTTGTCTTATATATATTAAAAAAAAAAACCTTTGGATTTAGTTTTCTATTAATCTTATTTAATTAAAGCCTTGTAATCCAAAAAAGTAACATGTTTATATTGACTTATTACATCAATAAGGACCTTTTCCACTGAATAATAACTAACCAACCATTCTGATTTTTTTTAAAATTACACCTGGAGAATAATTTCTTTCATTTGCTTGCCATCTTATGAACAAGACTCAATTTTAACCTTATGTTTTTCATATTGTACAATCAGTTTGAAATTAACTGGTGTTTGACCTGGAGCTCTTTATGTTTTACATTCATATATGATTGCCACAGGGTGACACTGACCGTTTTGTAGGGTATATCTACACTGCTGGTGGGAGCAAGCCTCTCAGCCCAGCTGAAGAGACTTGTACTAACAGGGCTTGAGCTAGAGTGATAAAAATAGCACCTGGGATGTCCCAGTTCTGGCTCTCAAGCTAGGAGGTCATACTAGCTGACCCAGATTTGGCTTTAAAAGAGGGCACCTGGGCACTGGGGGAGGGAGGGAAGACCTGGTAAATCAGAGCTAGGAAGCTACAAGAAACAGGAGCGGCAAACTGCCAGAATCCTTGAGGAGGAGACTCAGTGAAACCCTGAAAGGATAACTCTAAAACATGAATGCTAGAGTCCCCTGGAATCATCACCTGATAGGAAAAATTAGCCAGGAATTGTAGCCCAGGGTGGGTGGAGGTACTGCTTTCTGGTTTTTTACATTATGACAGTAAAACTGTTTAAAAGAAAGTGTGTGTAGCAGTGGATACTTGGGGGGGGGCTGGGGAGAAGCTACTATTTTGTTACAATGACAATCTGAAATTCATTAGAATTACAAGCCTCTGTTTGCAAATAGATGTATATAGCTTGAGCTGAGAGGAGTTAGCTATGACTTTATATTTATTTTTGTACATTATAGTCTTGAGTATTCAAAGAATATGCTTTTTGATATTTTTTAGTTTTTTGATTTTGAAAACAGGAGAGGAATGGATTTTCCATATTTATTGTGGTCACTCGTCCATGGAGGTCAATACAGGGTGTCTGCCAGTGGCCAATACCTGATTCTTCAAGGGGAAGGAAAAAGACCTCCTAATATACCACGCAGGGATGCTGGAACAATTTGTATAGTGGGGATGTGTAGCGCCATTGGACCAAACTGTAAATCCTGTAGATAATGGAAACTACTGCAAGTAGGGGGTGCAGCAGCCCGCCCCCAGCACATCTACTTCCAGCACCTATGACACCATGGCGATGGAGACAGCTGTATATGAGGTAAGGCTACTTTCTTGGCCATCGCTGTAGTTGCTGGATGAGATCCTAAGGCGATGGAAGTCAATTAACTCCTTGGAAGTCAGAGAAGATATTGGTTTACACCCGCTGAAAATCTGTGCAATCAGTTTAAGCCCTGAAGCATAACATTTGGTTACCCTCAGATGGCAGTCTTAACATTTGTCGCTGTTCAAGTCATTAATGGTGATAAAACTATCTTTTTTTGAATCCGGCAGTGTGTTTGCATTTGATCTTACAGAGATTTCCGGCGGGCCTGCTATTCACGACATTTTTTCTTTTAAGAAAAAGAGAGAATCAGTTTTATGTAGGGCTGTCAAGTGATTAAAAAAACCTAATTGTGTGACGAATTACACTGTTCATAATAGAATACCATTTATTTAAACATTTTTGGATGTTTTCTACATTTTCAAATACATTGATTTCAGTTACAACACAGAATATAATGTGTACAGTGCTATCTTTATATTTATTTTTATTACAAATATTTGCACTGTAAAAAACAAAAGAAATAGTATATTTCAATTCACCAAATACAAGTCCTGTAGTGCAAGCTCTTTATCATGAAAGTTGGACTTACAAATGTAGAATTATATACAAAAAAAAATAACGGCATTCAAAAATAAAACAATGTAAAACTTTGCAGCCTACAAATCCCCTTGGTCCTACTTCAGCCAATTGCTCAGACAAACAAGTTTGTTTACATTTGCAGGAGATAATGCTGCCTGCTTCTTGTTTGAAAGTGAGAACAGCACTGTTTGCATGGCACTGTTGCAACCCGCGTCTCAAGATATTTATGTGCCAGATGTGCTAAAGTTTCATATGTCCCTTCATTCTTTAACCACCATTCCAGAGGACATGCGTCCACACTGATGACAGGTTCTGCTCGATAATGATCCAAAGCAGAGCGGACCGACATATGTTCATTTTTATCATCTGAGTCAGATGCCACCAGCAGAAGGTTGATTTTCTTTTTTGATCGTTTGGGTTTTGTAGTTTCCGCATTGAAATGTTGCTCTTTTGAGACTTCTGAAAGCATGCTCCACACCTTGTTCCTCTCAGATTTTGGAAGGCACCACTGTCTTATAGTCTGGCTCTCATTGCTTACAGGGACATCATAATTGTCACTTTGTCCTGTCATCACGGCAGCCTGAAGATTACAAACACTGTATGGTGCGGGAACTGTTCATTTGACTTTACAACAGCTTCCCTGTTTCTTTCCTTGCATATATACAAGTTTCGACTCAAAGCTTTAGCAACTTTACTGTGTTGTTTTGCCTACATTTTCTGAGCTCTTCTGGGAGGCAAGTTATATATACACATTCTAGGTTTGGGTTTTTGTTTTCTTCCCCTATTTCAGCTGTGTTCTGATAGCTTGCAAGCAAACAGTGCTGCTTGCTTTCCTTTTGCAGCAAGCATACTGTGAATAGTATGCTGTGGTGATAGTTTTGCCTACATCAGTGTCTTGCTATCTCTGTTGGTATTAACTTTCTGCCAGGCTTATCCATCTGTGCTGTGTAGATAGACTCATTGGTTTTGTGTTATTTTTAGGTTTGTGTGTGTAAGATAAACTATGCATATTTCCCATTGCACTCCAAAAGTCATTCTTTTTTTTGTGTGTGTGTTCCCTAAGGCTAAATCTTACGTGTTTGAGCAAACATTCTTACTCTAGGGGAAAGAAATTTCAGTATTCAGTTCGGGAGGGTCGGGTGTGGTAAGAATGTCCTTCAGAATTTTCCCTCTTTCACTTGCTCCCTCCATAGATCCATATTGCTACATCTCCCTTCTGTTGAAGAGTGTTGGCTCAGGGTCTTTCTTCAGCTCTGCACTACTACACTTTGGCCAAAAGTGTATAGTGACACGATGATATCCTTCTCCCAAGACCTGAGCATGCCGCCTTTACAGCAGTACGTGACCCACTGGCTCAGTGAAAGACCCAGCAAAGGGACTAGAACTGAATTCCCATAGTGACAATGCATTGTGCTGATACTGAATGATTAGATCACTGGTGGGTAGCTACTACCCCATAGCTCCCGCTTAATTTAGAACAGTGAGGCTTGCTGTGGATATTAATGAGGTCCCTGTTAAACAGAACATTGAAAGTGTTTACTGCAGATTGTTCTTAAAGGAAAAGAACTTGATAGAAGTGATTTAAAAAAAAAATTAGTCTCCCTCTGTTCCTTCCACTCCTTATCTTCGCTTCTCACCCATGTTTTTCTTTTAAAAATCCTGCTAGTTGAAACTTCTTAGCATGTGCTGATGAGAGTTAATAACTATCCACTCAGAAATAAGTGGGTGGGATGGGAAGGACAAACATTGGAAAAGTGATAGAAGAGGGAAATAAAGGATGAGTAAGGTTTGAGCACACTGGCCCTACATTTTACATCCATCTCTGAACTTCAGTTCTAAAGTAGGAACCCCTTCCACCCCTACTTCAACTGATTTTTAAGCCTAAAAAAGCTGGCACCTCTAACATTGTGAAACGAAAGTGAAAAGCAATATTTAGAGATGCTTTCATCTCCGAGAGGTGATACCAATTTATACTTGTACCACAAATATTTTGTCAATGATACATATTGTCATAATTTACATTTGATGTATAGTTATAAAAGAGTATGTGGATCAATACATAGATTCAAAGGTTGTTTATCTCCTTATGTGACCTGCCCCAAAACAAAATCTTAACTTTTTTTTCTTTCAAAATACTGTGCTATCAATGCACTGGGCAGTTAGCACATGTAGACCTGAATAACTTCCTTTAGGTGAAAGACCTTCTGGAAGCTAGGTGCAGGAGTAATTTATTGCTTGAGTCTGTATTTTTAGACTCAAGGGTAAAAAAAAACAGTTTTTTAACACCCCATTTCAGTTGCACACAGAGTGATTTTTACTATGCTGTCTTTGAGAACCCTCAATCTCTTTCCCAATGCAACTCAGGTTCCTCTCCATAATGCCAGACAGTCCACTGGTATAAAATTGCATCACTTTACTTTGATTGCAGTGAAACTATGCCATTTTTTAATCCATTTAGGATCTGACCCATAACATTTAACCTTCAGCTCCAAAGAGTTGTGTCTAATCCTTTGTAATGGGGTTAGGGGAAGAAGTAGGGTAAAATAGGGCCGTGCCTCATCCTACATTATTTCAGAAGGACAAGAAGTAACATGACTCTCACCTCCCCTGGAGTTACCCATAGGAACAGGCTTGGAGTGGTTCCCTGCCTATGGGCACGGGCAGGACACTAGTAACTTCAGGGGACTTCCTTCACCTCACTCTACCTAGAGAGGCTACACCATCAGGGCCTTGCCTACTAGTTTCCACAGAACACTCTTGAATTGGATTTAAGGTTGCAACCTATTTATCCTCCATCTTGAGGGACGTCACATTTGCTCATAAGACCCGAGACTGAGACTGAACACGGGAGACTATGGTGCAGGAGCTTTCAAATTGTCTCACCATCTCATCACAGTACCTCTTTCCCAGTGGGCCCTCTGATCTGCATCAGAGCCATCTGTGAGGTGGAGTGCTCCCAGCTAGTTACTAGATAGATTCCCAGTAAGTAACATACCCCAAACAGGGCAATAGTTTTATCTTGAACTAAATTGTTAAAAAGGGAACACAAGAAAAACCACCAAATCAAATAAAACAGGTTATCTGTGAAGCTCCTCTTATTCCTCTGATATTTTCTCTGTAAGTGCAGTATCGTGCCTAGTGGAACCGGAATCAGAGGGCCGTGAAACAACTGTTATTGGTGGGACACCAGGAGAATAGAGAACACAGATTGGAAGTAATTCAGCCATATGGAAAGAGTGGTGCAAAGGGTTTAATAAGGTTCTACTTGTTCATATAACCTAAATTCAGCTTCACTCTCTGAATGAAACAACTGCTATCTGAAAATGAGCAGTAAAAATATTAATTCAAATCCATATTCTCCAAAGTGTTCTCGGTAACGATTCCACTGTAACATTAAATGCATAGGCCCATGTTCTTAGCTCATGTAAACCAGCCTAGTTCCTTTGATTTCAATAGTGATACTCCTTTTAAACTAGCGAAGGATTGCTCCTTACCTTTACATGAAGACACACTTATTTAGCATTGAAATGTCTATCTTTTATTTTAACTGGCTTGAGGCTGGTTTTCCAAAGTCTATCCTTGTCCTTCCCAAATGGTAAAAATAATACATGCTGCTTCAATTGCTTTATAGTAGGTATAAATATGTATTTTATAGATTCATATTTGTTTAAGTCTAGAAATTGAAATTATCTTGTCTGATCTCCCGTGTAACACAAGCCATTGGTTTCTGGCTCCAAGTACAATAGGCATGGTTTAATTAGATGATATCTTGATTTCAAAATGTTCAGTGATGGAGAATCCATTAGAACCCTTGATAAGTTGTTCAAGTAGTTAATTACCCTCACTGTTAAAAATGTACACCTTATTTCTAGTATGAATTTGTCTTGCTTCAACTTCCAGCCATTGGATCACATTATACCTTTGTCAGCTAGATTGAAAACCTATCTATATCTGTTCCCCTTGTAGGAACTGATATAGATAGACTGATCAAATCACTTACAGACTGATCAAATCACTCCTTAACCTTCTCTTTGTTAAGCTAACTAGATTGACCTCTGAATCTTTCATTGTAAATCATCTTTTCCAGTCCTGTAATCATTCTTGCAACTCTTCTCTAAATCCTCTCTAATATATCAACATCCTTCTTGAAGTGTGGGCACCAGAACTGGAGACAGTATTCCTGTAGTGGTTACATCAGTGACAAATACACGGGTAAAATAAGTTCTACTTCTACTCAAGAGTCCCGCATTTATACAGCTGTATAAGGATATGGTCCATCCCTGTGAACCCACTTTTGGCTCAGTGTGGCACTGCAGTTGTGCCCTGACTTATTTCCTTAACTGTGCATCGTTAAGTTCTCTTTATGGAGATGTGCAAGAAAAAGACAACACAAACTAGCAAGATATTAAGAGGGGACATGCTAATATTTCAGGACAGGAACAATTACAATAAATTGTTCATGAGGTCCTTACCTCAGGACCCTGATGCAGAGCTCCTAAACTTTAAGTGCACAAGGCAAAGTCTTTGAGTGTGGTTAGGCTGGTCTTCTGGAGTCTGTGTTTGACAAAGACAGATCACCACCCTCTTGAAACTTTGATGGCTTCTAGGCCCTCTCATAAATATAAAGGGAAGGGTAAACAACTTTAAATCCCTCCTGGACAGAGGAAAACCCCTTTCACCTGTAAATAGTTAATATGCTAAGACAACCTCGCTGGCACCTGACCAAAATGACCAATGAGGAGACAAGATACTTTCAAAGCTGGAGGAGGGGGGGAAACAAAGGGTTCCCTCTGTCTGTGTGTTGTTTTTGCTGGGATCAGGGTGGGAATGCAGGTCAGAACTCCTGTAAAAAGTCAGTAAGCAATCTAGTTAGATGTGCGTTAGATTCTGTTTTGTTTAAATGGCTGATAAAATAAGTTGTGCTGAATGGAATGTATATTCCTGTTTTTGTGTCTTTTTGTAACTTAAGGTTTAGCCTAGAGGGATTCTCTATGTTTTGAATCTGATTACCCTGTAAGGTATTTACCATCCTGATTTTACAGAGGTGATTCTTTTACTTTTTTCTTCAATTAAAATTCTTCTTTTAAGAACCTGATTGCTTTTTCATTGTTCTTAAGATCCAAGGGTTTGGGTCTGTGGTCACCTATGCAAATTGGTAAGTATTTTTATCAAGCCTTCCCCAGGAAAGGGGGTGTAGGGCTTGGGGGGATTTGGGAGGAAAGACGTTTCCAAGTGGGCTCTTTCCCTGTTATATTTGTTAGACGTTTGCTGGTGGCAGCAAAAAAGTCCAGGGACAAAAGGTAAAATAGTTTGTACCTTGGGGAAGTTTTAACCTAAGCTGGTAAAAATAAGCTTAGGGTTTTTTTTCATGCAGGTCCTCACATCTGTACCGTAGAGTTCAGAGTGGGGAAGGGACCTTGACAGGCCCCTATCCTAGGCATCTCTGGTTTTACAGGTTCTCTCAGGGAACTACTTCCTTCTATATCTACTCTCACCCGGAGCCCAGCTGGTTCCTGTGTAAATAGCCTAGAGCCAGGGTGAGGTAGGGCCTCCTTGATTACTCCCAGACTGTCCTGGATGTATTCTCCAGCTAGTCCCTTAAAGTGATAGTACACTCCTTCACAACATCCAAGTATTGCATTAGCCCTTTTTGTCACGATGTAATATTGGGAGCTTGTGTTCAGCTAATTATCCACCGTGACTCTCCCCCCGACAAAGTCATTTTTCAACTAAATATTTTTCAAAGTCTCTGCTTCTCAGGATAGACTCCTGCATCCTGTAAAGATGGCCTACATTCTTTGTTCCTAGATGTATGACCTTAATATGGTTGTATTGAAATGCATATTATTTCCTTGTACCCAGAACATTCTCTCAGTGACCTGTCATCCTCTTCATCTCTGGGACATCTGTACACTTTAATGATTTATCAGTTTCTTCCAAGTCATTAATAATGAACATTATATAGTTCAGGGCTAATAATGAACATTATATAGTTCAGGGCCTTGAACTGCTGTCTGCGGGATCCTACTAGTCGCACACTCACTTGATTATTCCTCATTTACAATTACATTTAAAGACCTACCGGTTAACCAGTTTTTAATCCATTCATTGTATGCCATGCTGATTTTGTACTGGTCTTTTTTTTAACTAGATTTTTGTATGGAACCAAGAAAAATGCTTAAGAGAAATTTATTATAGCAACACTATTATCTTTATCAACCAAACTTGTAATCTAAAAAAAAACGCACCACCACCAACAAAAAAAGCAACTCATTAGTTTGGCAGCCTATATTTTCCATAACCCCATATTGATTGGCATTATTTATATTACCTTTCTTTAACTCTTTATCAATCAAGTTCTGTATCAGCCATTCCATTATTTTGCTCACAATCGACATAAGACTGACAGGCCTATAATTGCTTGGGTATTCCTGTTTACCTTTTTTAATGATCATTTTATTTTTACAACAAGTATATCAAAATATCAGATCCACCATAATACACAAAGTAAGTTAATAGGGCTAGGATAAAGAGAGGAAAGGGGAAGTAACACATCTATCTTCTCGATCTATATTAAATCATAAACCTTTAAAAAGTCAGCACAACTAGCTTTGAACTTATTGGACAGAATGCCAGTCATTTGCTAGCTGTGAGATAAGCCGTATCACAGAGCCAGGCATCCATATTTGGTGGGGATCAAATTTCCATTTTTTGCAGAATTATTATTTTTTTTTTGTAACCAAAGTTGCATGTTGGAATTATTCCACCTTGTTACCAGGTAATGTGCAGGTATCAGGAATATACCCAAGAAAAACACTTATGTGGGAGGGCTGCAACTTAGCGTCCTATATCAAATTAGTCTTTTGATGACCTCGTACCAGAAATTCTTGATACAGAGGCACTCCTAAACCATATGAGCTAATGTAGCACCAAGGGAGATACATGTCCAACAGTGGTCAGCATTTATGAGGCTTATTACCATTGATCTGTGTGGGGACCAGCATATTTGAAAAAGTATCTTTTGTCAAATAAGCCATATTCTCAGTTCTATAGTTGCTTTTTTAACATTAGATACAATTGTATTCCATTGGGTTGAAGATAGCTGTGTATCCAAATCTCTATTCCAAGAACCTTTCAAATTATCAATCTTTGACAGAGTTTTTTGGGCCAAAAAAAGGAAAAAAAAAAAAAAGACCATAAAGTGATATGTCTGGCTGGGTAAATCTAGGAAGATTCCTCCAAAATAATAAAAATTCTGGATCTCCTACTGCATCCAGTCCAAATGCAATCATAAGTAAATGCTCTAAGTGGAGTTATTTCCATGTATTGGAGAAGAGCAAGTCAAATTGTTGCTGAAGATCTACAGTTTACATTTATCATTGTCAATTAGCTGTGACACAGTCATAATTCCTCTCTATATCCAGTCCCCCCACATCAAGACTTTGCCACCAATTTTGAGAATACGATTATGCCACAGGACTGCTTCTACATGGAAGAATGGATGGAAGCAGAACTTAGAGGCAAGGTTGGTCAAATGTGGCTTGACAGTAGTTATTGTGGGAGTTCTAGAGCCATGAAATCTATAATCACTCAATCCTACAATGCCTTAATGGGGGAGAGGTTATACCAATTCTCATTCAATCTGAATCCAAGGTGGGTGTCTATGTGGTCATACCTAATAGCCACCAAGGTATATGGCTAAACAAAAAAGAGAGATGAATATTTTCCAAGTTGGGAAAATGAAATCCTGCCACAGATAGGGGGAGCTGTAATTTGTTCACACCCAGACTAGGTTTCTTATCTGTGCCTCAAAGGAACATTCTGAAAATATTATTGAATTGCATAAAATAAGTTTGAGGAATTGAAATAGGGAGATGCCCTCAGTACATACAAAATTCTGGGAAAGATATTCATTTTCAGCATATTAATTTTACCCCATGAACTGAGGGTTAATAAACTCCATCTCTCCAAACTATTAGCCATGTTGGCAATATTTGGTTCTATATTTATGTTAGGGTGTCCTGAATGTTAGTAGGAATCAGTATGCCAAGATATTTCATGTAAGAGAATTTTCATTGAAAGTCCCAATTTGAGAAAAGGCCTCTATGGGCATATTTGTTACTGTCTGAGACTTCTGATTTACTCCAATTACTTGTATATCCTGAGAGGTGTCCAAATTTATGAATAGTGGTTAGAAGGTTAGGGATGGAATTTCAGGCTGAGATAAAAATACAAGAGAATCATCAACATAGAGCACTATTTTGTGCTCCGTTTGGCCCACCCTGATACTATAAATAAGTTGGTTGCTTAGATGTGAATGGCTAAAGGGTCTAGAGCTAAATCAAACAGAATAGGGGAAAGGGAAAAGCCCTGCCTCAAACCTCTGGAATGGAAATAGGGTGGCAATTGGTTTACCCTTTTTAAATATTGGCACAACATTAGCTTTTTTTCCAGTTGTCTATAACTTTCCATTTTTCAAGGCCTATTAGAAAACAACATTAAAGGCTCAGATCCTTGGCCAGTTCTTTTAAATTCTTGGATACAAGTTTTTGGGACCTGTTGATTATGTGATTTCTAGCCTTAATAGCCTTAAAAATATATTGTTTAATATCCTAAGTTACTGTTGGAATATGTTGTACTCATAGGATAAGACAATAACTGGATATTTCCCAAATGTAGAAGAGAAATGTTTATTGAGCATTTTACCTTTACAGCATTGACAATTCTACCATTTCTATTTTAAATGGACTCTGTCTAGTAATGGACTTATACCAATTTAAAATAGATTTCTTTGTAAAAATGCACAACTATTGAACTCAATGGGAATAAGATTCAGACCATGATTGTCAGTTATCTTTATTTCTCAATATTCTGAGAACATAATGATTTGGCTTATCCAATGTAGCAAGATAAATGTGCTTCAGAGTACTGATGAGCAAACAATGCTAACTGGCCAGTGCTGCATCAATGTTTTCTAATTAAGTGATCCAACTTTTTCTGTAATTTAAAAATTATACTATTATGAATGAAAGCATATCCTATGAAAGCATACACACTTCCTTTGTTTCATTTTAAAAGGAATCTGCTCAGTGAATGTGAAATGATTCATACACTAACAACTTTACCTCCACTCAAAATCTGTATACTTTACTTTCTACTGTGCCCATTTCCTTTTTTAGTAATTTTAGCTGAAAAAGTCACCATGTGGCATGATGGGGGTTCCTTTGACAAATATATAGAGCTCAATTCTGATCCCCAGTGTGTGGCCAGGCACTATGGCAGTGATGCTTGCATGGACTAGAACATGTTTTTCTAGGTGTGGATGAAGAATGCACACCTCAGTTTAGAAATCTGGTTTTTAGAATGTAATGTTTTATTTTTGGAAGCAAAGTAGTGTTTCACATCAGCTTCTTTCCCTGGAGTATTATATTGTACAGTGTGATATGATGTGACACACCTACATGATAAAATGTTCCCTGCCAAATTACATGCAATAAAAAGCTGTTTAGCAGCTCAAGAAAGCTATCAGTTCATACATTCAAACTATGTGTACCATGGGAGCACGACTCGCATACGGATTTCTTGCACCTGTTCTTAGATCAGATACAGATGAGAACAATAGGAGGTTGGTTCTTTAACACTGAGCAGAAGGTACTTATCTTCTAACTTGCACCATTACAAAGTATTTGCATAAGTGACAGTCTACTAGCATAAGTGAAGAGTTGATGAAGAAGTTAAAATACCTACTTTTACCATAATAAGTTTGTTAAACAAGGCATTTATTTTGAGACAATGTATGCTTCCTCTCCTCCTTCCCTCCCCCTTGCATATGCATGATGTGGCTTGTAGCTGTTACTATATATCAAACCAGCATTAGGAGTGATACAGTGCACATAACTTTCTGCTACACAAGCAACATGGAGCAATATAAATTAATGGAAAATGGAAACTGTATGCACATAAAAAAATATTTAAGCCCAACCTCTACTTTTAAATTTAGAAAAATTCTACCTTGGGATACACAGGCATAACTCCCATGGAAGACACTGGGGTTGCATGAAAACTGCAACCCCAGGTCTCAAGACAACATTAGATCCATGTTGTTGTAATACTAGAACAGGTAAATACAGGGATCCTGAACTTCAAAACTGTGTCCAACTCCATGCTTGCATGTCCTATATATTAACACATAAAAGGGCACTTCAGTGCTGTTACCCACTTGGCATGTATGCAAGTGTGAAGTTTGTAGGAAAATATAAGGTTGCTAAATTTTGATATTTTGGCCTATAGTTTTCAACATCAGTGATGAATTAAACAAAGGTATAAGGGAGCAGAAGTAGATGATAGTGGGAAGATATAAAGTGAAATTGTATATGTTTAATTTACAGTGGTCACCATTATGCAGTCAATATTAATAGTCAGTTATCACATAGGAGATCAGCAATATTTCCCTGTATTCTGCAATCTCAGATACTCCTCTGTGGTAACTGTCAGGAAATATTTACTGCATAATGGTGACCACACTAATTCAGAAAGATTTAATGAGCCCTAATATTTTAGAAGGAAAAGATTTCCCATGTCATTAACCTCTGCTTACTTTGGCATGCATACTCTAATCTGAAAAGAGCTATACTACAAACCTTGGGGAAATCTGCACATCTCAGGATAAACCAGAGTAATATTCTGAAACACAGTTTTGCTTACTAGGATTGTACTTACCCAAGGCCTTTGGCTATTTAATGATGTAAGTCATAAAGACTGAATTCCAAAAAGTTTCCTTTCCCATTCTCTGACTGTCCTTTAGCTTAAAGTAAATTCAGCTTGTAAATGTATTTGTTTGTTTGGAATCCAATAAATGAATTTGTTCTTGAGTTTGCTGTAAGGTTAAAAGAATTTTAACTCTGGCATTAGTAAAGTATGTGTTACTTTCTAAGAGATATTGCTATTTCATGTAATTTTACAATTGCCACTCTTTTGTGTACAAAACAGTACCAATTTTTAGTGTATGAATAGACTCAGAAATATATTAGAAATTTAGAATGGGATACATTTTTGACAGGAAGTGGTTTAACCACAGTTTTAAATGCAAGATGGATGTTTTGGAGCAAGTTTAGCCCTCCTGCAATCATTGTCAGTAAGTACAGTGCACAGCTGGACAAATAGTTCACAAAAAAGTAGTTGAGTAAATTCTTGCATGTTTTCTGTGACCAGACTGCAGTTGGGAAAAAAAAATTGCTATTACTGTTATTTGACAAGCGTTTTTTGTGAATTGCTCATTAACTATCACTTTAGATATTCAATATTTATGATTTGGTATTCCAGCTGTGTAACTGTGAGGGGATTCCTGTGTGCCCCAGGCTGGCAGTACCACCTAGTGACAATACTGTGGACTGTATCACCCAATGGTGAGTGTCACAGGCCATTCTGCAGAGCAGCTACAGTCCCCAATAGTGTACCCAATGGCAAGAGTCATGGGCCATTCAGCAGAGTGACTACAGTCAAGGGAGTGGGGTAGGGAAACACCCTGCTCCACCAAATTTCAACCCAGGGCACTTCAAAACAGTAGTCTATATTCAGGCTTTAGGATCTGGTACACTTACTTGCATTCCCTGTGTCACTTCCTATTCTTGTGTCTGTACCTCAGCTGGTGTCACAGCTCTATCTTGGGATCCCTCCTGGCTTCCTCCCAGGTTCATCTCCAGAGCCCCTTCCCCTAGTGAGAGCAAGTTGTAACCCTCAGCTCTTGTGGTTGAAGGGTTTCCTGTGACTTGGCTATAAGGCTTGTTCCTGGCAGGTTAGAGTCCCAGTGGCTTCTTGGTAGGAGGCTGCTCTATCCTATAGCTCTCCTCCTCTGTCAGGTGAGGGGGTGGGGCCTCCAGTGCCAAGCGCAGTTCCTTAATCCTCACCTCACCAGTGCAGGGTTGATACCCACCATCACAGTAACTCATGTCCTCCTTCCCCCTGAACTGAATGTTTTTGATTAAACAAACCTCAGCTACAGGCTTCAAGTTTCCTTCCTGTGAACACTCATTAGTGCAAGCAAAGTTGTATTCATATATATTGCACATTCATTCAAATGTGAATAATAAGGGTTGCAAACACAGTCAACATGAAAGTCCATTTAGGTGACAAAATATTTTCCCAGCTTAGTCTTGAGAATCAAAGAGGCCATGTGATGGCAGAAGGTATGGCTCCTGCTGGAGGTTTTCCAGGCCAGGTTAATGAGAGATTATTCTAGAAGCAGGGCATAGACTATACAGGTACTTTCTATACAGTTCCCTTCTGTGTCTCACTGTAATGAACTTTGTGAACAGTCTTCTGTCTGCATAGAGCTGGATGGTGAATTTACTGCTCTTCTTCCTTTTGCAGTGCAGGGTTATAGGTCCCCAGGAGAAGGAAATTTCTGGTAGTTAGGAAGATGGCTGGTTTGGGATGGGGTAGGGAGGTAGGATGTCCAATGACCTTTGCAGGTGATTGGCGGTCAGAGTCAGTGAGGCCTACGAGGAGCTTGAGTCTATAGGGTAGTGTGTAAAACATGCTAACAGACGTCTAGAAATGACTGCTGTACCACAGCACTCAAGAAACCCCATGAGGAGGCAACAGATATAGTATTCTCCATTCACAGATCCCCTCCCCGCAATTCAGGAACACACTGGTCAGGTACAGAAGGCAGTTTATTTCAGCTCTCCATGGGCAGTTAAGTACAAAAATGACTCTCAGAAAAATGCAGGTACCTGAGTAATTGAATCCAGGGTCACAATTTGAAAGAGAAGAGGCTGAAAGAACCAGACAAAAATGTAATTCCTCTGATGAGATCACACTACTGCCACATCCCACATTGGAATCCAGTGCTCTAACACATATGAACAATTGGAAAGAATAAAGAAAAGAGCAACAAAATTAGTTCTAGTGCTGGGCTGGGAAAATTATATTGTGAGAAACAAACAAGGGCTAAATTAAAGCTTCTTGGCTAAAGAATGACTAAATGGTCATTATCACTGTCTATGTGCATTGGAAAGGCTGTTTGGATCTTGGGATTTGGGCAGTTTAGGATTTCATGTTAATTGCTAAAGTTGAGGGCGAGAAATAAATGTTTTCATATGATAATCACAAGACAAGCATGCAGTAAATTAATGACTTGCCTCCTGCTGCAACTGCAGAAGCAACCTACATTAGGAATACTTTGGGGAATGTGTATGTATGTGTGTAGATAGATAGATAAAAAAATCAGGTTCCATAATTGAGAATGCTACTTTCAAATACAGAAATCATAACAGCCACACAGAAAAATAAAATGAAAATTTGATTCCTACCAATGGAGGAAAAATGTTCCATTTAAGTATCTAACATTATGTGATATGCATACATTAGAAATTTAGTGATATTTTTCTATTGGCAAAAATGGGTCGTGTGAACACCAAATGCAGAAACTGTTCTTTCAATATGTTTGGCTCCCAGTTGTTCTTGATGATAGGTATTTAATATTTGCAAGTGTGGGTGATATTATATGAAACAGTAGAATTTTGTTTTGAAGCTCACTAAGCAAACTAATTACAATCTAATTTTATGCTAAATGATTGTGCATATCATTCTACATTAAAGATGCAAGCAGCTAAATAACTATTTCTCACTGCAAGCCTGTTACAGAATGAAATGTTGATTCATCATGGTGATAGACAAGACACGCTGAGAGATTGGACAGGCGCCTACTTTGACAGAAGCTTTCTCATCAGGGAAAGATGGGCATACGGGAGGAGGCAAGTCTGCTCCAGCTGGTCAATTTCAACGTCTGTGTTATCACGGTAAAGCAAGAATTCTCTTTGACTCCAGTTTGGGTACTTACCATCACAGTTCCTTGGTTGTAAGCATGCCCCCATTGTAAGCATAGTTAATTAATGGTTGGGCAAATACTTGTTCTGTGATACTATAGTTGAGTCCCTTCTTTTGTGCTTGTTCAGAGAAAGCTGAATTAAATATCTCTACTCTCTCTCACTCTTTATCTCTGCCTTTCTGATAGTCTCTGGGCAGGAAAGCCATATAATTATCTTCCTAAACATGCTGTAATCTTTTAAATGGATCTCTCTAGGTTAACATTTTGATACTAAAATGTAACAAGACTTTTTCAAGTGATTACAAGACAGCATTCATAGTATATTTGCAGGCCACCTCTGATTTCTGTGCTTGCTGTTACCCAAATTAGTTACTGGAAGGCCATACATCTGAGCAATTTCAGTGAAGTCAGTAAGAAATTACTTGCACAAGTAAAGTTACTTTTATGATTAAATGTTTGGAGGATTGGGATTTATGAGCACACTCGGTGTTCATACACATGAAGTACAATAAAATATCCCTCCCCATCTCAATGGCAGAGGGTGGTAAATATTTGGTCAGACCAGCTGGGGGATGGCCAACTCCTGGAAGAGTAAAGGGAGAGCTCCTGTATAGAAGTGCTGGATCCTAGTCTCTCCTTGTTACTCAAGTGGATGTAGAAATGTGTGCCTCCAATCAGCCAGTTTGGGGACATGAGGGGATCTGATTGGCTTTCATAGCTCCCCCACATCAATTTAAAGCAACACCATCTGTCTGGGAGCCATCTTACTTCTATTGTTGCCCCGCCTTCTCATCCTGTAGTTGAGGTATATTGAGCTGTGATTCCAGGTTGCTGTGGGTCTTACAGATTGCCTATTTTGGTATCAGGAAGGATTTTTTTCCCCCATTGAGCCAAACTCTCAGGGGTTCAGAGGCCCTTTTTGCCTTCGTCACAGCAGTGGAGACCAGTTTCAGTTAAAAGTGGGAAGAATAGGCATTTGTATGCTAGGAAGAATATTGGAATGTTTCACTCATCAAACTTTTGGTCAGTGTCCAGCATGATTAATGGCTAAAAGGGCCAGCTCCCATATGTAAATGAGACCTGCGATTTGGCTGGCGCACATTTTGCCTAATGAAAGGGGAGACCAGAAGTCTTCACAGACTGGGGTTCCCATTTATACTTTCTTTCCCCTCCCTGAGGCTCAGGATGAGAGGATTCAGAAATGAGTTGAGTCCTAGGGAAAGGCTGAAGAGTGTGTACTGCGATATAGCCTTTTTATTTATTTAAATTGAATTTAGTAATTAAACTACTGAAGGTCCAACTCCTGTTGCTACAATTTCAAGCTCAACAGAGTGAACATTACCTCTGGTGTTTGTCTCAAATTTAGAAACTTTAGGAACACACAAAGTCCAAGGATGCTGACCACAGACATAATCGAAAGTACAAAGTCTTATCTGTACTACAAGTTTCTATAAAGAAATAAGTAAAGTTACAATTACCCATGCATATATAAATCCTTTAAAAACTCACACAGTGACTAAGTACTCTTACTCACAACCTCAAAGATATTCTAGGATCTGATGGACCTCTCAATAGGCGAGCATCGATAGAAGGGTGGTTCCTGCTGGGGTTTCCTGGAGGGAGGGAGTCTTCCCTTGTGGGTCTTCCCACTTTTACCCATCCAGAGAACCGCTTTTATTTTGTTTTTCTGGCCACACCTAACACTCTATGAATATGCTTGAGGGTTTCAACCCTCTTTTCCTTATCTGTTCTTCAACAATCTATGAATATTGGGGTGTCCCATTTTTCATAGGTTGTTCTTAGTTCCTCTTATTCTCATTAGCATCTACGTACAACATGTACCCTACAGTCAGGACAGGACCTTCTATGATGTTGAAGATCATGTGACACCTGATCATAACAATACCTTGCAGTGTATTGCAATCTAATTTATTTTTGTAACATTACTGCAGAAGATGTGCCAATAGGTAATCTTGTGACCTTCTTTGGTCACCCACTCATGTCAAGCATTCTGAAGCCTATGGCCTAGTAACTTAAATCTATTTAGTATACATTGATTATATATGAAATAGCATATGAATTGACCACAACATTACATACTATAATCATGATGGATGATAAAATGAGCTAGTTGGCTACAGTGATTTTGGATATCGAGTGGGAGCCCTGTAGCCCCACACTGGACCCAGTGAAATACGTGGTATGTGAGAGGGGGTGGGCAGATAACAATGAGGAGGAATGCTAAATTTAAAAAGTTGCAGCCTGCTGCTGAAATCCAGTCCTGTGTTTGTCTTTCATTTTGCGGTGTGTTCTCATCAACATTTCTTTGTAGGCATAGTTTTATAACAAATTATTTTAACAAACATCAGATACACTTTAAATGTCAATATGGCACATTGCTGTTGTGAATTATGAAAATACATTGTGAAGACCAATGTGTTAATTCTTCTACAGCTTGGGATTTCCTCTGATAGGCAGAGTTTGGAGAGAGTTGGGGTCCTTTTTGGTGAATGGTGTATTGCAGTTTAAGTTTAGCACATAATAAAATGGACAGTTAAAACTAGACAAATGGAAATGTTGCACCCATACTATCAAAGTACTACTTTTAATGACTTCATATTATCCTGAAGTGTTTCACACACCCTCAGCAGAGGAGTATTAAACTTGTTCAAAACCTCAAAGTCTGATTCTTGCCTCAACACCTGACTCATGATTTTTTAACACTTGGGATGGGGATACTGTGTCTTGGAAAGTATACGGTTATTTCCTAATGTCTTCTTTGAAATTCATGACTGCTTAACAGAGTTTGAGTAGCCATTCACAATTCCAGCTGGGGAATTAACTGCTTTCGGGAGATGTATCTTCGTCTCTATCCCCATAACACACTGGACAGCACAGCTGGCTAGGTGCCAGGTGGGAGGAGAGAAGCATGCTGTGCCCTGTAAAGGGCGGCATAAAGCAGAGCGGCTTAAAAAAATGGCAAGTATGTTTCATGATTTTTTTTTTCATTTTCTCAATTCTTTCTTTTTTCAATTTTGTCCCTGAATTAATATGGAGGAGGGGTGGGTGTCATGTACTTTTTGTAGGTTGCAAGGCTGCCACTTGCAAGTTAGACTGCTGTACCAGATATGGACTGGCTACAGAGCTGACTTCTCAGAGAGATACACACCTGCTGTGTTCATTGTGAGATCCTTTAATGTTCTGCATGGTATGGCTGAGGTTAGTTAAATAAACTAGGTTATACACAGGTTTCAGAGGAACAGCCGTGTTAGTCTGTATTCGCAAAAAGAAAAGGAGTACTTGTGGCACCTTGGAGACTAACCAATTTATTTGAGCATGAGCTTTCGTGAGCTACAGCTCACTTCATCAGATGTAACCTAGTGGCTAAACTAGTTGCAATTTAGTGGCTGTATAATGTAGATTAGCATTTCATTACAGTGCGGAAACAGGGAGGGGGAAAACTGACAAATCATAAACTGAAAAATCAAGTTTTTCACTGAAATATTTCTAGAAGCAACTGTGTTTTAAAAAAAAGCCCCCCAAAACAGTTTTCAAACAAGATATTTTGACCAGTTGTAGTGGCAATACACTCTGTCTCCAGGAGCAAGGAGAAGGGTCAGGGGAAGAATTATGACAGAATCACAGTTGTGACATTACTGAGACACAATTCTTTACCAGGAGGCATGTAGCTGCACCACCACTTACTCAGTTCTCCTTGTCATTTTGTCCGACAGGGAATCAGATAAAATTACAGCTACAGCCTTTTACACATCTCTTATCCAGGTTAGTGCCAACATTATCCGCATTAGTTCAGCAATCAGAATGGGCACATCATTTGATATTCTTTTAGATTTCTGGATTCCAAGACTGCACTTGTTCTTGTTGAACCTCAACAGATTTTTTCTGGCCCAATCCTCTAATTTGTCTAGGTGCCTCTGTATCCTATCCCAACCCTCCAGTGTCTCTTCTGAGCCCTCCCCCAGACCCTGGTTCCTTGCCTTGACTTCTTCCTAACAGAACCTTCTACCAAACCTTCTCCCCACAACCTCTTTTTGTTCACCCATTTCTCAGGAGCGTGACTCCCAGGACTCTTCCCTAGAATCCCCCTCAAACCAAAACCACAACTTAACCCAATTATGCCATCCTGGGGCTTGACCTGTCATCCCTCTTAAGCTTCTTTTATACAGTTCTTCAGTATAAACATCTCCCAGGACTCTCTCCCTGGAAGTCCGGGGATGGCCCTGTTGTTAGGGCTCCCCAGCAGAGATTACTCCACTCTGGTTGTGGGTGTGTATCTATCCTGGCCTCCTACCAGACTTTTGTATATAGTGATCCCAGGGCCAACACCTCCTTGGGCTTCTTCTTTGACTCTACTAGTTTCCCTACTCTCTAGTTCCCAAGAGTGACTGCAGAATTCCTTCCTCTCTTCCCTGCATCCGTCCCCCTTCTTTGTCTTTATCTTTGTTTGCTTTTTAGTGCAGAAGCTATGACTGCCACTCTCTGCGAAAGCTTATGCTCTAATAAATGTGTTAGTCTCTAAGGTGCCACAAGTCCTCCTGTTCTTTTTGCGGCTACAGACTAACACAGCTGCTACTCTGAAACTTAATTTATTTTAATATCCTTTCTCCCAGTCTAGGATCCTTAAGGAAACACAGCAAGGAATCCAGACTAGGATCCTTAAAGAAACATTACACAATCTGTCTTTACATCTTATTAATAAGTTTAACTCTAAGTTCATCTAAGGCACAATGACCTGTTAACATTCTAAAAATGACTATTTCAATTTTTCTGTCAGGACTGAGAAGTATAGTATTATCTTTGATTTTTGAGCACACATGATAGAACCTTTGTCTTTTTGTTTCCTTGGTCCATAGTTATTGCCATTTCTTCAGAAGCTCATTTGTGACCAACACACATTTGAATTCTTGCCTAGTTAAGGGTATCTTAATATCCACCTCCTCAGGTTTTGGAGTATGTTTTGCTGCTTTTTCAGCCATCTCATTTCCGGATATTATGAACACACCAGGACCCATGCTACTGTTTACATAGCTAGCTGCTTGCATTATTTCCATAGTTAGGTACATTATTTCACTTATGTCATTCTGCTTTCCGAAGTCCGTGTTCTCCTTGTCATTTTGTCCGACAGGGAATCAGATAAAATTACAGCTACAGCCTTTTACACATCTCTTACCCAGGTTAGTGTCAACATTATCCGCATTAGTTCAGCAATCAGAATGGTTCTCCTGCTATCTATGCTGTCATCTTTTTATCCATTTGTAGAGACTTGGCAAAACTGGCCCCATTTTTCATAAATAAATGTAGAAATTTCATTGGTCTTAATCTGTTTTTTTTTTCCTTGTCTTTTTCCCCGTACAATTCCAGATCCACAAGTGGGGGAATTATGACTGGCTTTATTTTGATTTCCCATGATTAATTTTTTTTAGTTTTCTTTCTTTCTTTTTCACATATCTCCTAAACCCATAGTTTGAGCTTAACAGTATGAGGAAGTCTGTGGCATAATTTTATGGGAAGGAGAGTTGGGGTATCTCTTCATATGTTTGGTGGTACTTAGCTACTATTGTGATAGGATCCATATAAATGGACATAGACAGTCTTCTCCACAAGCCAGAGTGTAGAAGCTAATATATAGCCTTTGGTTTTTAACAGATAGAGATTGTTATAGATTATATTTTCCTTGTAGAGTAGCAGTTCAGTTCTGTATATATTATATACTATATATATTCTGTAGAGAATAAAATGCATTATATCCAGTACATAATGTATACAGAATTGAGTCTCTGCTGTACAACAAATATAATGTTCCACTAAACATATAGTCTACGTGTATGTCTGTACACACACACACACACACACTAGAAATACATAGACTAGTCAGACATATTTGAAATCAATGGAGTTTACATTGAATGTAATCAATGCGGGAACAGATGCTGAAAGAATGTGTAACTGGACAAAAGCAGACCAGACAAAAGAAAAAAAAAGACTCCTTGTAGTGAGTCAGAGTAGCCTCTCACTGACCCAGAAGTGGAAGGGCCACTTGCAGAGCCCTGGTGGGTGGAGGCAGGCCGTGCTCACCCCTCCCACCGGAAGTCAGTGGGTGGGGTAGGAAGTACAAAAGGCAGGTCTGCAAGCTCAGTTGGGCTGCAGCCACTGAAGGAGTGAGGCAACTCCTACCTGCTCCTGAACTGGGATACTGCCGTGGACCCCTGCAGTGCTGAGGACTGGCCGACACTGCCAGAGCCATGCATTGACAAAGCTGAGGAGGAGTTCCCTGGACTGCTGCTGGCCTTCTACATGGACAACCCAGAGGAACGCCTGCAGACCCAGGTACGCCCCAAGGGGGAGATGGGAAGTAGTCCAGGGGAACTTGAGAACTGTCTGGTTGAGAGCTGGCCTGCTACAAGGTCAGTGTGTTGCAGGAGGATCCCCACTGAGTCAGTGGCAGGGTCCTGGACTGGGATGTGGTGGAGTTGGGTGGGCCTGTGTCCCCCCTGCAACTCCACCCCTGGGGTGGCAATACTCCCCCTCAGAGGGCCTGCAACCATATACAGTCTGCTGAGGGAGGACACTGGACTCTACTCCTGCGTGAGCTCCCCAAGACTGTGTTTAGGTGCTCTATCCTGGCCTGAGCCCGGAGAACTTGTCCTGCCCTGACTAAGGGCCTGGGATCTGAACTATTTGTTTGCCGCTTGGCCCTGAGTGTAGGCCCGAGAACCTAGGCTCTGCACCGCCTTACTGAGACTAAGGGCTTGACTTATTGACTGTTTGCTGCTCGGCCTGGAATACAAGTCTGATCCATAGACCCTTCACTGATCCGATTGCGGGCTAGAGACCCTGTCAAGGTTCCTTCCCCACTCTGAACTCTAGGGTACAGATGTGGGGACCTGCATGAAAACCTCCTAAGCTTACTTTTACCAGCTGAGGTTAAAACTTCCCCAAGGTACAAACTATTTTACCCTTTGCCCTTGGACTTCCACTGCCACCACCAAATGTTTATCTGGCTTTATTGGGAAAACGTTGTTTGGAAACGTCTTTCCCCCCCCAAATCCTCCCAACCCTTGCACCCCACTTCCTGGGAAAGGTTTGGTAAAAATCCTCACCAATTTCCATAGGTGACCAGACCCAAACCCTTGGATCTTAGAACAATGAAAAAAAGCATTCAGTTCTTGAAAAGAAACATTTTAATAGAAGAAACAGTAAAAGAATCACCTCTGTAAAATCAGGGTGTTAAATACCTTACAGGGTAATTAGATTCAAAACATAGAGAATCCCTCTAGGGAAAACCTTAAGTTACAAAAAGACACACAGACAGGAATATTCATTCTATTCAACACAACTTAATTTCTCAGCCGTTTAAAGAAATCATAATCTAATGCATATCTAGCTAGATTACTTACTAAGTTCTAAGACTCCATTCCTGTTCTGTCCCCGGCAAAAGCATCACATGGACAGACACAGACCCTTTGTTTTTCTCCCTCCTCCCAGCTTTTAAAAGTATCTTGTCTCCTCATTGGTCATTTTGGTCAGCGAGGTTATCCTAGCTTCTTAACCCTTTACAGGTGAAAGGATTTTTCCTCTGGCCAGGAGGGATTTTAAAGGGTTTACCCTTCCCTTTATATTTATGACAGACCCTAACTGCCTATTGCTCTGCCCAGACTGCCAATCGAAGCTGCAGGCTAAGAGTGACTCGGTTAATCCCCTAGCCATGAGGATCACCCTGCAGTGTAGTGAGGCGGAGTGGTCTCCCACTGACCCAGAGAGGGAGGGGGCCACTGCTAACCCACTACAGTCCTGAATCCATGAATGTCATGTACTAAAAAAATTCATCCTGTGCTTTCTACCTCTGACATTCTTTGTCACCTATTGACGAAGCAATCTCACTGAAGTCCAGAAATACAGTCAAAGGCATTGAACAGGTGTAACTGAAAGCATAATTTGGCCCTTTGTAGCAAAGGAGTATATCAGCACCTAAGTGTTTCTAGAAGCAAAAGAAACAACAAAAACTGAATGCAGAAGTATTAAATTTATCAGAGTAGTGAACAGTTCATTATAACCAGTCTATAAAGCTCTGACCATTAACTGTAAATATACTTCATCTACAGCTAAATTGCAGCCTTATCTTTTAAAGTTTTATACATAAATCCTCACCCTTGTCCCCCCTTGCTCCTCAAGACCCTTTAAATAGGAAACTTTTTGATCCATAGAATTTCAATATATTTTGAGTTTCATCTTATTTAATGTCAAAATATATAATTCCATGTACTCAGGTACTCATGCTGTATAAACTATTATACAGGACAATATACTTCACTAATTGCCATTTTTTCCAATGTATTTATACGTTTGCAGAAATCATGAACTATGGAATAATAACTCCTAGAAAATAAAGACTAAAATAATAGCTTCAAAGTATACACTGACATGAGAGCACCATATACAGAAACTCCTCGAAACATTGGAAATTTGGATATGATGGAACCCACATATCTAATAAGGCAATATCTCTTTAAAAGATCTATGGTGGGAGGCTGGGTAGAAGTGAGTTGTCTCTGGGTCACTCTGGCTAGGCAGATTGAGCACTCAACATACAGAAGTTTCTAGAATGGGTGTGGTCATTTTGGGTATGCTCCAATAGGTTCCCTGTTGCTGGGATCAGACTCCATGAGGGCAAGCAGTCAAGGCAGCTGCTTTGCAAAAGGCCATGTGACCTGTTTGAGTGGGAGATGCTGAGCCCAGGAGCTGAAATCAGGCTGTTTGCCCTAACTCTAAAGCACTTTGCAGCAGGGTAGTGATGATATTGTTAACCCTCCAACAGGGAAGCATGGACAGTATTAATTATACAAAGGGGAAATTGGGAGGAAAAGTTAATTTCTTTTATTTTAATTGTGGACTTTGAATGTTTGATTCTTAGCCAAACTGTTTTAGTTAATTTGTCTAAACTAGTATGACTCACCAACGTTTCTTTAAATGTGATAATGGGTAAAGACTCATTTATATGTCGCTATTCTCTGTTTTGTATTGTAACAGGGTTTTTTTTAAGCAATCAATATACTTAACTGTGTGGTTGGTTAATCAGTTAGCTGACTGGCTAACAGTAATTTCAATAGAAGAGGAAAATGGCCATAGTATGTTTTCTTTATCATAAGATTATATAAAGTTGGTACTTAATTAAGTTTGTTCTTTTGGGGACTTAAAGGTGAGGAAGCTGACCCTGAGCAATCTTTGCTGAAAATCCTTAGAGACTGAACTCTGGATCTCCAGGTGCTTTTCCATGGGAGTTGGGTTTTTATTACTAGGCACTGGAGAAGGGCAATGACATGAACTCAAGCCTACCCATAGGTTGGTCTCTCACTCACACACACTCTCTTACTTTTAAAAAAATAAATAATTACAAGTAAATTTTCTCTTCCCCCCACACTTAAAAAAAAGGCTAGAATAACTATTATCCTAACATGAAGGTGTATGAATGTTTACTAGCCAAAGAGTATAATTACATACAGAGATTAAAAGATAAAATGATGGCTACTCTGATCTTTGGACACTGACGGCTTTGATAGGTCCTGCCATGCCTGGAAAGAGATCCCCTCGCTAGCTGACGTTCAATTCTACTTTGTGGGACACGTAAAGGTTCTCACAGATGGCTATCTTCTTCCTAGGGCCATTCCTCTATTCAGGAGAACCCTAAGCCCAGAGATGGCTTTCTTTGAGCCCAAGCTCATGCCATGGGGGTGGTTCATCCTTCCCCATTCACAAGGGGAGGGGTAGATCTCTTCCCACTGGTAATTCCCAACTGGCTGAGGGGATCATCTGAACCAAAATTGGTTTTGATGTTAATACAGTGATTCAAAGACAACATTTGGGATTTTTTTCTTGTTAGTAAGATGTGACTTTCAAGTTATAGAATTCCACACATCTGTAATGGAACTCTGACTAGTTAAATAAGCAAAGGGTTTCTTTTTTTAATGATTATGTTCAGGTTAAGGGTTTTTTTATCATCCTAGTTACAAAAAAAGGAGGGCATGTGTCTAGAAGAAGGAAAAACACAGACGCTACTGAGGATTTAATCGTATCTGAATATGACTGAATGCACTGTTTTTCTTTGTTTGGAAATAAATGTAAGTTTTTACAGTAGTACTCTTGATAATTATGAGCTCTCATGTCAAAATGTTGGAACAATGGTAATTTTCTCTTGTATCTCCCTTTTATTTATGGCTGAAATGATGAAAAGGAACTAATAATTACTACTTTTTCCCCTAAGACTTATGAATACCCTCTGTGAAATCTTGGTCTCACTAAAGTCAATGCCAAAAGTCATAATGACTAAAATGTAGTCAAGATTTCATCTCCTGTATTTTTGAGACTTTTTCTGCTATGTTTTCATTTATATGGTTTTGATATATATAATCATGATGGTTTTCTTTGGTTGCATCTTTTCACACCTGTATGTAATACACAAGTGTGTATTTTATAAATTTCATAGAATCATAGAATATCAGGGTTGGAAGGGACCTCAGGAGGTCATCTAGTCCAAGCCCCTGCTCAAAGCAGGACCATTCCCCAACTAAATCATCCCAGCCAGGGCTTTGTCAAGCCTGACCTTAAAAACTTCTAAGGAAGGAGATTCTACCACCTCCCTAGATAACGCATTCCAGTGTTTCACCACCCTCCTAGTGAAAAAGTTTTCCTGATATCCAACCTAAACCTCCCCCACTGCAACTTGAGACCATTACTCCTTGTTCTGTCATCAGCTACCACTGAGAACAGTCTAGAGCCATCCTCTTTGGAACCCCCTTTCAGGTAGTTGAAATCAGCTATCAAATCCCCACTCATTCTTCTCTTCCACAGACTAAACAATCCCAGTTCCCTCAGCCTTTCTTCATAAATCATGTGTTCCAGTCCCCTAATCATTTTTGTTGCCCTCCTCTGGACTCTTTCCATTTTTTCCACATCCTTCTTGTAGTGTGGGGCCCAAAACTGGACACAGTACTCCAGATGAGGCCTAACCAATGTCGAATAGAGAGGAACGATCACATCCCTCTATCTGCTGGCAATACCCCTATATATACATTCCAAAATGCCATTGGCTTTCTTGGCAACAGCGGCACACTGTTGACTCATATCCAGCTTCTCGTCCACTGTAACCACTAGGTTCTTTTCTGCAGAACTTCTGCTGAGCCATTCGGTCCCTAGTCTGTAGTGGTGCATGGGATTCTTCTGTCCTCAGTGCAGGACTCTGCACTTGTCCTTGTTGAACCTCATCAGATTTCTTTTGGCCCAATCCTCCAATTTATCTAGGTCCCTTTGTATCCTATCCCTACCCGCCAGCGTATCTACCTCTCCTCCCAGTTTAGTGTCATCTGCAAACTTGCTGAGGGTGCAATCCACACCATCCTCCAGATCATTTATGAAGATATTGAACAAAACCGGCCCGAGGACCAACCCTTGGGGCACTCCACTTGATACCGGCTGCCAACTAGACATGGAGCCATTGATCACTACCTTGTATTATCGATCAATTTCACTGATCTATAAGAAATATTAAAATTAGAAAATGGTATAATCAGTCTTTAGGTAGAATTAACTCTTTTCATACTTCCACTTATACTTTTATAGATAAACTGTAATTTATGTGTAATTTGGATTACAAGAAATCTTTGGCCTAATCATAGCCATAAAACAACAGAAGACAGAAACCTCAGCTCTCAGATTCTGAGCTTAAATCAAGATAATTGTTCCTTCAAAATTGCCGCCTTTGTTATTTTATTAGGAAACATATAGAGTAAACGTGACATTTTAAAGAGTATTTCCCTTAAATTCATGATTCATTTGTGCTCTTTTGTTCTTCCTGAAGAAAAAACAATGGCAGTCTAGCTTGAAGCAGCAACAGGTATATTTAAAGAATTGATGGAAGTGTGAAAATGTTTAGAAATACAAATAGGGATGTAAGTACATACATTCAGAAAACCATAAACCTGATAAGTTATCTCAGTTCCATTTATTGCCATCAAAAGCACCTAAAATGATTTTTTCCAGTACTAAGTTGTCTCTGTTGTTAAAGGCAATATAATAGTACTCAATGATTTCATGCTTTCAGCTTGTGATTCTGACTCCAGCATGAAAACCTTTCTAAGATTTATCAGCAGAATCAACATGATGTTCCAAATTTGTCATTCTAAATGAAACAGCATTCGATCCAACATCACATTTTGTTTGCTGAGGTTGAATTATATTAAAAATATAATCTCTAGAAAAATCTTAGGAGTAGCTCTGCTGTTTCAAGGTAAACAGTGTGTTCAGTTAATTATGCACGCTTTAACACAGAGAGAGGTATATGTGTAGGGTCTGTGATGAAAGCAAAAGCCTCCCTCTCACTCTTTGTGTTCTCTTCGGAATGCCATTTTTAATAAACCTGTGAAAATATAAAACATCATCTTAGCAATTTACTGAATGCTTCCATTTAGCAAAGCTCTTTGGTGATTCACAAAGACTGAAACTGGAGATCAGTTACTGAACACCATTTGCTCATTTAAGCATATTTTTAAAAATGTCAGGTTTCAGACTAACAGCCGTGTTAATCTGTATTCGCAAAAAAGAAAGGAGTACTTGTGGCACCTTAGAGACTAACCAATTTATTTGAGCATAAGCTTTCGTGAGCTACGGCTCACTTCATTGGATGCATACTGTGGCTCTTTCCACAGTATGCATCCGATGAAGTGAGCTGTAGCTCACGAAAGCTTATGCTCAAATAAATGGGTTAGTCTCTAAGGTGCCACAAGTACTATGCATCCAATGAAGTGAGCCGTAGCTCACGAAAGCTTATGCTCAAATAAATTGGTTAGTCTCTAAGGTGCCACAAGTACTCCTTTTCTTTTTAAAAAATGTGATGCTCAAGTGGCTGCTGAAGACAAGTTTTTGTTCCATTTGTACATGCTGTTGTATTTTGACAGATCTCTAAATCGTATTTTAGTAGAGTCTGAGTCTATTTTATCCTGTATGGAGGTTGGAAAATCTAACTGATCATCCCTACTTCTGTGCTTGCACTGCCAATTAAAAAGGCCCAAACAGGAATCTGTTGGAGTTTCAATTGTTCCACACATGTTCACAGTGACTCTTCAGGGTTGCCGTAAGCATGGGGGCATCCACACAGAGGGACAAAGCAGGGAACTGGCGACTGCACCACAAGCACTGTGACTCTAAACACAGGCAGACAATTGATGGAGACAATACATAGCAGAAGTTGTGTCCCATGGTGTCTTGCCTCAGCAATTTGGAGAAGGGACCCAGGACAGAAGTTCCCTCTGCTGCATTGTAAATCCATGTGCTCTTCTACACCTGTCCAAGGGCTTGTCCCTTCTACAAGGGTTGAATGCTTCTGTGCAGGGTGCTCAGCATGCTCCCAAAGGGCTCTGCACACTCAGTGGTGCCCTGAGATAGTCTAAAAGCTGTCATTTTGAGACTGGTAGAGCAGTGTGAGGAAAGCATGCAGGCTTAAGGTCTATGATGTACTTGTCCTGTGGGTAAATGGAGACCACTGGTTATTAGGACTATAGGCCTGAAATTGATTTTAAGTATTAAAGAAAATTTTTGGAAAAACTCTAAATTTATGTCCTGTTTATCTCCACGTCTCTCCTAGGGTGCTACTGCTGCAGTTGTGATCCATTGAGGTTTATGAGCTAGCAGGAAGTAGCCAGTGACAATGGGTGGCTTTGTTGAGGAATCCCAATTCAGAAGTGCGCTTCCTCTCCCTTGATCTACCACAGACTGGATTAACCAAGGTGCACTTGCACAGGGACCCCAGCTCAAGGAAGACCCCCACCAACCAGAATTTTTTTTTTTTTTTAAAGAAACCACCCCAAGGCCAGAACGGGGGTAAGGCATCACCTGCATGCTGAGGCAAGAGTCAACGGGCTTGAGGAGGGAGCCAGAACAGGAGCTGCTTGCTCTCCAACCCTACCCCCAGGGTCTCCCACCCCTCTGGGACAGGATACAAATTGCTCCCTACCCTCAGATCCTCAACCTCTCTGGGGGCAGGAAGGAGGCAGGGCATTCTTTAGTCCATCTTGCCTACAGATAAACCAGGCTGGCCTTGCATGCTCTAAGAGTGAGGGATGAGTATTGGAGTGTTTGAAATCTTGGCTCAATTTGTATATTATGGCTTTTTACTAATATTTTCTACTTGGGTCTACAGATGGGGATAGATTAAATTTTAAGTAAACATTCTCACCAATCTCTTAGAGTCATACAATTAAACATTTTGAAAGCTTCTACCAGTTTAGAATTTACACATCTCATTTGTTGTGATTAATACCAGAGGGAAAATGTTTATAAAGGGAAAACTAGTGCCATTTTGTTAACTGTTGGTTTTCTTTTGCAACCCATATTCCTTCCAGTCATGTTTTTATAATATATATTAAAAAGCACCATTCACACATTAGATATACCACCTCACTGAGCTTCTTTCAAACAGTCACAGATTTAATTATAATTTGCAAAGTAATGTAGGTTTACTCTGCTTACAGCCTGATTTCCAGGACAATGACTAATAGTTCAAGAGCTCCCTCTTCTGACCATGTGTGCCCTATAAACTCCACCTGAATTTCAGTATCTTATAATATTTAACAGGCAATTTACTTGTAGTCAGAAAGATTGGTTTAATCCTGTATTCCTTCTGTGCCTCTAAATATTTATACCCTCTGCTTGCAATTAATCTTTCATGTCTAAACCAGACATTCAATACAGGTTTGTTATTAAAATCTAGGTAACTGTGTAATCAAGTCATACATTTGCAGATTAAAAGCAATTTTCCACATTTCACCATTTTTGGGTGTATATTTAAACCCAAGGACAAATTTTTAATGTGACAGCTTCCACATAAAGCAAATACATACTTTTAAAATCAATTAAATAATGCAGAAATAAATGTCCAGGGTCAGTATCTCAGCTGGTGTAAATGGAGCTTTACTATTCAAAATCTGAAGCATATGCATGTAACCATTGAGAGTAGACTGTTTTGGGAGAAGGTGAGGGTGGGAGTGGTGCTATCTCAGAGCAAACTATTCTAGCAATTATATCTATATTAAAAACATTTTAGATTGGAGTGCAGTTTAGTACTTCTAAATCCACCATATATTCAAATTCTGTGTTAAATTAAGGTAGCTTATTTGAGTTTCTCTCTGTTTTAGGTATTTCTAAGGGGCCCATGACTGGTCTGACTTTTTTTTTTGAGGATGGAAATATGGCAAGATTTTATCATACATATTCTATTCTAGATATGGGCCAATATTTTTAAAAAATTGGAGACTAAAATTAGAGTCCTAAATCCTTATTTCAGCACCCAAATAAGTAGGCTCCTTTTGAAATATGTTGAGCACTCATGTGTGTGCATTATTCAGATGAAAAAAAAAATAGTCTTCACTACTATTGGTTATTGATAAAGAAAATCTCTGAGTTCTATTGGCCTGCCTCAAATCTGAAAATATTCTTTCCATTGTGTTATAGAAGAATGCTATGTTCATAAGATACTCTGTCCTGTATAGGGGGGATTTAATTTAATACATCTCTTAAGAAAACATTTTTCATTTTGGGAAGAAGTAAAAGTTGCAAAGGGTTTCTTTCAGGAATTAACTTGAATATCTTTGTTTTTTGCAGTATTGCCTTAGATCAGTGGTCCCGAAACTCTTCAGGGCCACACCCTCTCCTTACCTCTGTCTGTGATCCTTCTCTCCCCACCCACCCCCAGCTGCAGCTGGGGCTGGGAACAGAGCTGTGGCCAGGGGCTGAGGCTAGGGGCAGAACCAGAGCGGAGGTGGGAGCAGAATGGGATTGGATGACAATCCCTCCTTATCCCTTGTGGAGGCCGGCCCAGACCCACCCCACAAAAAACATTTCTCCACATCTCCGTAGGTGGGTGCACCGTACAGTTTGGGGACCTCTTGCTTAGATGTTAAGAGACTGAATTCTGACAAACCTCTTAGCATGTTGCTGGTCACAATTTTAAAATTGACACATCTGATTTATTGTAGACATTATAGTAAAGGATTGCAAGATTTGTCATATTCTTAACTACGTAATTGAAATCTCAGAATGATCTCAGAAAAATTCTGAAAATAAAATACACAAATAGAAATGGTTGAATAGTTGATTTTTGATTTAATAAAATAGCATAAGAAGGAGCTGATGGCAATACCACCAGCCTCCTTTTTTGCCTAATGGTTAAGCACTCCCTTGAACTGTGGGAGACCCAGGTTCAGTTTTCCCCTCTGCCTGATGTGAAGAAGGGATTTGAACTTGAGTCTCCAATGTTACAGAAAAGTGTCTGAGCCACTGGGCTATGGGATATTCTAAGGTGGGGCTCTCTCAATCTCTCCAGTTGAGCTGTTCCACTTTTTATAAAGTCCATTGGAGCAAGGACTTGAATTTGGGTCTCCTATAGCATTGGAGAGTGCCCTAATACCAGGCTATAGAGACATTCTCATTCACATTCTCTGGAAAAATGACTATTTGTTATCATTCATAATGGTAATTAATAGTCAGTCATTGTAGTCTTTTTATAACTTTGGAAAACTAATTTAAAGGGACTTTGGGGAGATTCTTAAAGAACTTTAAGTCCCTGAAGGGGTAGATGGGCACCTAGTAGGATTTTTAAAGGCGCGTATGTAGTGAACACCCATTGATTTCCATGGGCGTTAAGCATTTAGCCCTGGGCAAACAAAAGAAGACAGCCACCCTGGGATGTGGTTCAAGTCCCTCCTCCACCTCAGAAGGAGAAAGGGTTTGAACAGGCATGCTACTGCTCAGGTGAATATCCTAACCCCCTGGCTCTGGGACATTCTGATGTGGGAAGCGGCTCCCTCTAGCTCTCCTGCTGAAGCTGTTGCAGTCTGGACAAATAATTAAAGAGTCACTAGGGCTGGAGAGAGCAAGTGAAAGCATGAGAATAACCACCCGGTTACAAAGTAACAGCACTCTCCCAGGATGTAGGACACCCAGAATCCCATCCCCCTGTTCCAATGACTAAGCAATGGGCTAAAAGTTCAGGGAGGTCCTCCTCCTTGTAATCATCCTCACCCCCTCCCTCTGCATCTCTGCTTCTTGCTAAAATGGTGTTGGTACCTAACTCCAAAGAAGGTTCCTGACTGTAAATCACTAGCAGAGATAGGTGCCTCCCTGTAGACTGGACTTACATGCCTAACTACAAAAGAGGGGTAGGGTTGAGGATACATAGCTCTCATCAGCATCTCCCATTGACTAGCTTAGGCAGCTCCCAGCCAGCTTTTGTGAATCACAGTGTAAGAGCCTCTCTCCCCCTGCATTCATTTTACAAGGCTTGTTTACACTTACCAGGGGAATAAACGAGCGATGATAGATACATCAGCGGTCGACTTAATGGGTCTAGTGAAGACCCACTAAATTGACTGTAGATCACTCTCCCATTGACTCCTGTACTCCTCCAGATCAAGAAGAGTAGGGGGAGTCAATGGGAGAGCATCTCCCTGTTATGCTTAGAAGAAGCACGCAGGATCTTTTTCAGGGGAAAAGGCAATATGCCACATTTATTGGAAATACAATTAGCATATGCATTCAATCTCACACACACTGCCAGTCAATGTTATAGTTACCAGTCCAGCACCCGGATCAATCTAGTGGCCAGCTAAATTGATCACGGGTAGGGAGGAGCCAGGTTCTGTCGGTCGCAACACAATGCTCTGGGGAAGTCTTGGCAGAGTTTCATGGCAAGGCACCCTGTTTATATAGTGATTTTTCCTTCATTGAGACCAATGAGTTTTGCACCGTCATGCTATAATCAATTGTTAGACAAGTGCTTGTTTTCTTAAATTGTCCTTCTCATCCTTTATCTTGTTCTTTCATCAAGTATCTCAGGGAGTTCCCCCTTGCTGGTTTTGATCACAGCTATCTTGTCCCCATTGATAGGTACCTGTCTCATCTTTAGAGTCATCAATCTACCCTCTGACATTTCAATATGGGCATGTTGTAATCTTCTGGTGCCCTTGCGTCTGTCCTCTGTTTCTCCCTAGAACATCTGGTTTGGTGATGGCTTCACATTTATCTTCTAACACACACATTCCTCATTCACACACAAAACAGAACCGATTTACACAGACCATATGAACAAGAACATCAAGTTGCAATGCAACAGAAAATCATTGTATTCTTTTACTTATTTTAAAATGCTAAACCTACAAGAAAGTGGTGACCCTAAAAGGTCTGTTACTGCCTTGAAATCAGCCCAGACACAGAAACATTAGGCCATTCCTTTCTGCTATTTAAAAAGGATGGCTGGGAGGATATGGTCAAATCATACATCAATACATTTAATACATGCTATATTATTCTTCATTCTAAATTATACAAACATAAAATCCTACTTCTACATCCCATCGACATTGCATTGTGTGGACCCGGCAGTAATTAGATCTACATCAATTTGTGTTATGCTATTCACCTAACTCAAATTGCGTAGCTTAGATTGAATTTCCCCTCTAGTATAGACAAGGCCTAGGAGTCTAAGTGCCAAGCTCAGGCATTGATAGTCTCAGTGATTTTCTAGGCACCTAAAACCCAAGAGGGAATGCTGGGAAGCAGGGTATAGTATAAGCTCTGGCCCTCCAGAGGATGTGAGGTGCCTATCTCCAGGTCAGATGGAGGCATATATCTCTACTTGCAATTAACAGCTGTGAGCTCTCTCCTGGAGTTAGGTACTTAAACTAGGTCAGCCCTTTTTAAGCGGTAAAAATGAGGATAGGTGGTGCTGCCCCTCCACAAAATAGCCCCATGGTTAGAGAACTCACCCAGCATGTAGGAGACTCAGGTGAAAAATTCCTACTCTGCCTGATTCAGAGCAGGGACATTAACCCAGGTCTTCCTGATGAGCGCTCTATCCACTGGTCCATTGGATAAAATGAGAGGGCAGCACCACCGCCAGCAGCTGTGTTTTATACAGGATCTCTTTTATTAATTTAGATGCAATAAATGGGTCCAAGGAGTCAAAAGGGGTTAACTTGACCCTGCCACTGTCCAACACAGAACAGGTTTCAGAGTAGCAGCCGGGTTGGTCTGTATCCGCAAAAAGAAAAGGAGGACTTGTGGCACCTTAAAGAACACAGAACAGTTTCAAATAAAGTTTGGATACAAAGACCTCAGCCGGCTTAATAGCATGGCAAACACCATTAAACAGCCTTAAACTTTTATTAAAGATACAGAAAAAGGAAAAACATTTAAAGCATTTGAGATATAAAGTATTAAATGAGGCTTTCCTTTTAAAAACACCCCTCATTCCCTTTCTCTGTGTAGAGAGGCGTTTTAAAGAAGGATCTCTTCCCCCCCACCTCTGACAGTCTTCTAGATTTTCTTAATGGTAACTGTTCTTGTTGGGGGAAGAGAGAAGACGTTAATTGAGATGAACTGGAGCTGCTGTTGTTGTAAAAGTCCAATCCCATTTCCTAGAAAACAAAACAAGGCAAAACATACACAAAGTGGAAAGAAAACAGCAAAGATAGAAAATGCAGCTTCTGTCTGACACTGACTCTCACATAGAACCACACTGCTAGAAAAACATGGGGATAGCACATGGCCTTAACAGTCACTTGTGGCCTTAACAGCCACTCTGAGAGCCATCAAACCTCTAGCATCATTGGGCTGTTTAGGACATTGGTTTTAGCTGACACTTTCTGATCCCAGGTTCATATGGCAGTGTTGCAAAATATATAAGCTTAGCTTGTCAAGGCATACTCTTTCACAGAAGGCAAAAGGAGGATAGGAAAGAAAAGAAATAAGTTAGGGAAGGAAAAGGACATATGGTGGGGGAGGAGGCAAAGAGAGAGAGAGAGACTCACATGCCAGGTGGTATTCAGGATTTAGCCAGAACCAGTAGAAGTGGCAATGTCATCTTGACCCCCTGTCTCTGCCCTGTTTTGGTCAGAACATCTGCCAGGTTTAGGATGAAGAAGGACTGGGGTACCAGGAGATGGGGGGGGGGGTGGCAGTGCTGATGCTGAAGCTCACTTCCCCTTTTCTCATCTTTTAATCATCCAGTGTCACTGTAGCCTGTTTTTTCTTCCCAAAAGGGGAGTAGAGGAGATTGGTTCTTCTACCCACATTATTTTGTCCACCAATTACACTTAGTTTCTGACATGAATCTTGGTTTACAAATTTTCAGTTCCACATTTTTCTCATTAACCAAGATCTTAACGTTCTTGAGTTACATCAATTGGCCTTTTTGTTTGGACTAATTCAGTCTTTTTTCCCCCCTTTCTTTTTCCATTAACATTTGTTGTTATAGGTTATTGTAACATCTTATGATTTTTCACTTACTTGTTACAGCTGAGCTAACAGTCAGGGTAAATTTGTAGGCCCAGTTACGACAACAGGCCCAATCCAGTATGCATGCTCATTGGCAAACTGAGCCTGCATTCCGGATTGGGCCCTCAGGCAAGAGAGAGGGAAACATCTCATTTGAGGATCCCTCCATGGCTTAGGACTGAGCTAGGCACTGAGTATCAGGACTTATGCAGCTGTGTACATTCTCACAGGGGGGCTTTTAGTGGGCTGTCAGCAGGGACTTTGGTGCTGCGAGACTTTAGATGCCTAAAGGGCTAAGTGGCAGCTGAACAAGGGGTTTTAAGAAATTACATTTTGGACTTAGCTACCTAAAATGGGAGGTAGACTCCTAAATCCCTTTGTGGCTCTACCCCTCTGACGGAGTTCCCAGAGTGCAACCTGAACTGTGGACCACCGATCCCTCCGTCCCACTGACCTTCACATGCTGTGATGCTGCTGTTAAGCCACAAACCTCTGGCAAGTACTGCACTTACACAAACATCCACAGGCAGGATGTGTTACATGAATGCTTTGCCAAACTCTCATGAACCAACAATAGAGAGGCTCCAACCAATTCCCCACAGCTCCCCAGACTTGAACCCAGAATTGTACCACCTTGCCCTGGTCAGAAGCCTAACCAGTGTAAGTTCATTACCCAGTGTGTCCCTCCCTCGATTTGGAGAGCACACACACTAGCCTTTGTAAACTGAGCTGAGATTTCCCAAGCACTTCAACCAAAACACGCTGTTTTAGGTAAAATATAAAACAGATTTAATAACTACAGAAAGATAGATTTTAAGTGATTGTAAGTAGCACACAAAGATCAAAGTTGGTTACCTAAGAAATAAAAAAAAGTCTGAGTTATACAAACTAAATAGGATTTGAATCAAGCAGTGTCTCACCATGACAGATAGTACAAGCAGGTTACAGATCCTCAATAAACAGATCTATGCTTGTGACATGAGGGTCTGCTCCCATTGGTTAAGCAGTCTCCCTTGTCTATGTGTTCTCTCTGAGAAGTCTCCGTTGTATACAGTTCCTGCGATAGTGGGTTCTTTCCTTGATGGGTGTGGATGAGCCATTAACTGCTGTCTGGCTATTCCATTGTTTCACCTAAAAGGCTGGTTGTGAGTGTTCCCAGACTCACAATATATTTCAGTAACATACACATAACAAAACCTCATAACTCACATACAATAATAGCACATACAATTCAACAGGATATTAATGTTCAACAGATCAAGACTTCTAAAATGATACCTCACAAGGCACACTTTGTACAAAACACATCATAATTATATGATGTGATGAATATGGAGGTTCCAGGGTGCTGCTTTCAGATACTGAGTGCCACACTCCCCTAAATATTTTTAGGAAACTGCCCCATTGTCAGTTACCTTTAATATCAACTTTAGCGTACTTTCAAAAAATTATAATCTGCTGAATAAATCCTGATGAACTTTTTTGCTAACATTTCATATTAAATAAAAAAAACTCATTATAGATAGTCCAGGAACCCAGATGTTTCATGGACTATCTATACTAATATTGAGCCTAATATCCCTCTTAGATACACACACAATTCCCAGTGAAGTCAATAGTAGATGTGTTTCTGAATCTAAGGTCAGAGTGCTTCCATCATAATCAAAGCCTTTCACTATAGCATTCATTCTGAAATGTTTAATTATACCAGAGCCCAAACAAAAGAAAACAAATAGATACTAGTTCACCCTATAGGACAAAAAAAGACGACCCCAAAAAAGAGATCTATATTGTGCTATGGACATGTCTACAGTGTTAGAGTCCACTGTAGCTTCAAAGGTAAGAAGAAAATGTGGTTCTTTCAGAGTTTATTTGATTTTGCTCTTTTTCCTGAATATTATTTCAAGAGATGCAATATGTGAATGACCTGCATGTTTACCCCCTCCTCAAGAGGACGTGCAGATTCTCAGCTCATGTCCAAACTCACTCCTCTTCTTTTTTAGAATTAAGCTTCACTGGTATGTCAGAGACAACAATACAACATTCGTTCCCCGTTCCCCGTTCCCCCCCCCCCCAGCCAAAAGCTTGACTGTTCCTAGGTTTGCCTTTTAAGATCTCATCTTTCCTAACTCTCTATCTTCTGCTCCAAAGAGTACTTTTCACCCTTCTTATATCCTGGTTACAGCAACTGGATTCATCTGCCAACATGACTCAGTTATTATTTTGAATATTAATGGAGGGTTTTAGCATCAGGCCCTAGAATAACTTAAAAGAAAAGACCTGCATTCTTACACAGGATTTTAGTCTGTCACCCTGTTACTATGCAGAAGGCTGAGACTCACAGGTGTGTATAATATCCACTCAATAATGAATATAGAGTAGAGTAAAATTATAAAAAGAAAAGGAGTACTTGTGGCACCTTAGAGACTAACCAATTTATTTGAGTATAAACTTTCGTGAGCTGCAGCTCACTTCATCGGATGCATACTGTGGAAAATACAGACAATGTTTTATACACACAAACCATGAAAAAATGGGTGATTATCACTACAAAAGGTTTTCTCTCCCCCCACCCCACTCTCCTGCTGGTAATAGGTTATGTAAAGTGATCACTCTCCTTACAATGTGTTTGATATCAAGGTGGGCCATTTCCAGCACAAATCCAGGTCCCCCCCCCCCCCCGCAACAACAAACCCACTCTCCTGTTGGTAATAGCTTATCTAAAATGATCACTCTCCTGACAATGTGTATGATAATCAAGGTGGGCCATCATCAGATGAAGTGAGCTGTAGCTCACGAAAGCTTATGGTCAAATTGGTTAGTCTCTAAGGTGCCACAAGTACTCCTTTTCTTTTTGCGAATACAGACTAACACGGCTGTTACTCTGAAACCTGTCATTATGCAAGACACTGCATTTAGCCGTATGGAGTGGAAATCTAACAACTGAATGAAAAAACTTGTACAGATACAGACAGACATCATCTTCCTTTCCAAATGCAAACAGATGGACATCGTACCAAAAGAACTGAAGGTAAAAAATCCATTACAATCTACATACCATACAGACTATGCTAACAGCTTGTGCCACACGCTCTCAAAGAAACTGCAGAATCACCTGATCAACATCCTCTACAGCAAACAGGGAAAGAAAGAATGAACTCTCAAAAATGGATACTCTCATAAAAAAACAACCTTCCACACAAACTTCCTCGTGGCTGAACTTTACTAAAACTAGACAAGCTATTTACAACACACACTTTGCTTCTCTACAAAAGAAAGGACACTAAACTTTCTAAACTACTACATGCCACAAGGGGCCACAGCAATGGTTCCCTCAACCCACCCAGCAATATTGTTAACCTAACCAACTATACTCTTAACACAGCAGAAGCAGCTGTCCTATCTCGGGGCCTCTCCTTCTGCCCCTCCACGCCCACGAACATGATACAGTTCTGCGGTGACCTAGAAACCTATTTTTGACGTCTCCGACTCAAGAAATATTTCCAACACACCTCTGAACAACATACTAATCCACAGAGACCTCCCTACCAACACTACAAAAAGAAGGATTCTAGGTGGACTCCTCATGAAGGTCGAGACAGCAGACTGGACTTCTACATAGAGTGCTTCCGCCAACGTGCACGGGCTGAAATTGTGGAAAAGCAGCATCACTTGCCCCACAACCTCAGCTGTGCAGAACACAATGCCATCCACAGCCTCAGAAACAACTCTGACATAATCAAAAAGGCTGACAAAGGAGGTGCTGTTGTCATCATGAATAGGTCAGGATATGAACAAGAGGCTGCTCGGCAGCTCTCTAACACCACTTTCTACAAGCCATTACCCTCTGATCCCACTGAGAGTTACCAAAAGAAACTACAGCATTTGCTCAAGAAACTCCCTGAAAAAGCATAAGATCAAATCCGCACAGACACACCCCTGGAACCCCGACCTGGGATATTCTATCTACTACACAAGATCCATAAACCTGGAAATCCTGGGTGCCCCATCATCTCAGGCATTGGTACCCTGACAGCAGGATTGTCTGGCTATGTAGACTCCCTCCTCAGGCCCTACACTACCAGCACTCCCAGCTACCTTCGAGACACCACTGACTTCCTGAGGAAACTACAATCCATCGGTGATCTTCCTGGTAACACCATCCTGGCCACTATGGCTGTAGAAGACCTCTACACCAACATTCCACACAAAGATGGACTACAAGCCATCAAGAACACTATCCCCGATAATGTCACGGCTAACCTGGTGGCTGAACTTTGTGACTTTGTCCTTACCCATAACTATTTTACATTTGGGGACAATGTATACCTTCAAATCAGCGGCACTGCTATGAGTACCCGCGTGGCCCCACAGTATGCCAACATTTTTATGGCTGACTTAGAACAACGCTTCCTCAGCTCTCGTCCCCTAACGCCTCTATTCTACTTGCACAATCTTGATGACATCTTTATCATCTGTACCCATGGAAAAGGAAGCCCTTGAGGAATTCCACCATGATTTCAACAATTTCCATCCCACCATCAACCTCAGCCTGGACCAGTCCACACAAGAGATCCACTTCCTGGACACTAGAGTGCTAATAAGCGATGGTCACATAAACACCACCCTATACCAGAAACCTACTGACTGCTATTCCTACCTACATGCCTCCAGCTTTCACCCTGACCACACCACACAATCCATTGTCTACAGCCAAGCTCTGCGATACAACTGCATTTGCTCCAACCCCTCAGACAGAGACAAACACCTACAAGATCTCTATCAAGCATTCTTACAACTACAATACCCACCTGCTGAAGTGAAGAAACAGATTGACAGAGCCAGAAGAGTTCCCAGAAGTCACCTACTACAGGACAGGCCCAACAAAGAAAATAACAGAATGCCACTAGCTATCACCTTCAGCCCCCAACTAAAACCCCTCCAACGCGTCATCAAGGATCTACAACCTATCCTAAAGGATGACCCAACACTCACAAATCTTGGGAGACAGGCCAGTCCTTGCCTACAGACAGCCCCCCAACCTGAAGCAAATACTCACCAACAACCACATACCACACAACAGAACCACGAACCCAGGAACCTATCCTTGCAACTAAGCCTGTTGCCAACTGTGCCCACATACCTATTCAGGGCACACCATCACAGGGCCTAATCACATCAGCCACACTATCAGAGGCTCGTTCACCTGCACATCTACCAATGTGATTATATGCCATCATGTTCCAGCAATGCCCCTCTGCTATGTACATTGGTCAAACTGGACAGTCTCTACGTAAAAGAATAAATGGACACAAATCAGATGTCAAGAATTATAACATTCATAAACCAGTCAGAAAACACTTCACTCTCTCTGGTCACGCGATTACAGACATGAAATTTGCAATATTACAACAGAAAAACTTCAAATCCAGACTCCAGCAAGAGACTGCTGAATTGGAATTTATTTGCAAATTGGATACAATTAACTTAGGCTTGAATAGAGACTGGGAGTGGCTAAGTCATTATGCAAGGTAACCTACTTCCCCTTGTTTTTTCCTACCCCGCCCTCCTCAGAGGTTCTTGTTAAACCCTGGATTTGTGCTGGAAATGGCCCACCTTGATTATCATACACATTGTAAGGAGAGTGATCACTTTACACGAGCTATTACCAGCAGGAGAGTGTGGTGGGGGGAGAGAAAACCTTTTGTAGTGATAATAACCCATTTTTTCATGGTTTGTGTGTATAAAACATCGTCTGTATTTTCCACAGTATGCATCCGATGAAGTGAGCTGTAGCTCACAAAAGCTTATGCTCAAATAAATTGGTTAGTCTAAGGTGCCACAAGTACTCCTTTTCTTTTTGCAAATACAGACTAACACGGCTGTTACTCTGAAACCATTAAAATTATAGTAGTTGGAACTATTTTATGGTTTGGAATCTAACTATAGTGGACATGTGAGTGCATTACATATCCTTTCTTCAGGAACACAAACAGATGGATATGGATGATTTCGTCAGGAAGAAATAGTCCCTGCTGGTGAGTAGTGAACTTATTTCAGCGCTTAACCACCTTGACAGCTAGGAAGTTTTTTTCTAATGCCCAAGCTAAACTGCCCTTGCTGCAATTTAAGCCCATTGCTCCTTGTTCTTTCCTCAGAGGGTAAGGAATACAAATTTTCTGTCTGTGGTAAAGTTAGGAAGTGAATCTATACCTCCTGAATCCCATTTTTTCCAGAGAATTAATCACAAGTTCATTGGTTCTCCCTCAGTAAATGGCCCCAGGTAATGACTGGGAGGTGAGAAGGTGTTTTAAGAGGAAGGAAGAACATAATAAGAACAAATGATTTCCCTTATAAGACATTATTACGATGTGAAACTGTTAAGTGCATCAACATGAATGGAAATTCCAGGTTTGTTTTTAAAAAATTCCCCCCAGATGGTGTAATGGGGTGACACCCACCTGTCATGAGTGCCGCCTTGGTCAAGTGCATACCTGCAATCACTCAGTTCGTACAATAGGGTGGCACCCTCCTCTCGCAAGCACCTCCCTTGGTCGGTGGTTTCTTCAATGAGTCTTCAGTGATTCAGCCCTATGGCCGAGTCTCACACACTGTCATCAGATAGAACAGAACAACCCCCTTCCAGGTATACAGTTTTTACCTTCTCCTGACCCTGGTATGGAGCCATACTCCCAAGGCTTCCTCCCTGGAGACCCTGTCTTCCTGCAGCTCTCCCTGGGCTCAGTGCTTACTCACTCCCAGCAGCCAGACATAAGCACCTTCTTAGTTCCCCCAGTCCCTGCCAGCACTGAGCTGTCCGTGGTCTTGCTGCTGTTTCAGCCAGCCAAGAGCAGATTGAGTCTGTCTCTACTCCGCCTGGCCCCTGATTGGCTGCTTCCCCGCAGCCACTCTAGGGTCCTTGAAGGACTTCTCTTCTGCTCCTCTCTGGAATGGGGTGTGGCAGGAGCCTGAGGCCTCCAAAAGGGGTCCTCTTGGTTTAGTCCACCCCATCACAGATGGGTAGATTAGCTCATATAAAATAAAGATTCACTACTCCATTAGAAATAATGTCATCCACTGAATTATTAGTACAACTTCTTACAGCACACTGGATTTGGAGGTCTCCCACCCAGATATTGACTCAATCCTCGACCCATGTTGCTTGCAAAATCTGATGAGACCAAAGCCCGAAGTGACATTGCTGAGAAGTAATTATTTGATAGGAATGTCACTTTTTATTAACAAAAAGAAAAGGAGTACTTGTGGCACCTTAGAGACTAACCAATTTATTTGAGCATGAGCTTTCGTGAGCTACCACGAAAGCTCATGCTCAAATAAATTGGTTAGTCTCTAAGGTGCCACAAGTACTCCTTTTCTTTTTGCGAATACAGACTAACACGGCTGTTACTCTGAAACCTGTCACTTTTTATTAACAGCAGCTGGTCACTGACAGCATATACTTGATTAGGAGAACTCTGATTTACAAAGGAAACCGACTCGTATGCTAAAGAAAATGTTCATATTTACAACATCTTTGGGATTAAGAACCACTTTTATAAATGTATATGATGCCTTGCAGGGGCCTCCTTTTGTAATATGAGATGTCACGTAAATTTGGTGAGAGGGTTTACCTTGTGTGAACTGCCAGAAAAATACCTGCAGGGCATGGTGTAAATTTATTTTGAAGTACCATAATGACTAACAAAAGAAATTGATTGTATTGATTGAAATTAAAATTAATAATAAATATTCATCATCTTCCTCTGTCCAACAGTAACATGGAAGAATCCAGCAAATAACTCACCCACATAAAACTTTGTAGGTGCCAAATTATAGGGGTTAGAATGCATTGTTCAAGCAGTTAACAGCTGAATTATCTGATGGGCTAAAACCTTAAGTTATTTATAATATTATTTTAGCCCTGGTCTACACTAGGACTGTAGGTCGAATTTAGCAGCGTTAAATCGATGTAAACCTGCACCCGTCCACACAATGAAGCCCTTTATTTCGACTTAAAGGGCTCTTAAAATCGATTTCCTTACTCCACCCCTGACAAGTGGATTAGCGCTTAAATCGACGTTGCCGGCTCGAATTTGGGGTACTGTGGACACAATTCGATGGTATTGGCCTCTGGGAGCTATCCCAGAGTGCTCCATTATGACCGCTCTGGACAGCACTCTCAACTTAGATGCACTGGCCAGGTAGACAGGAAAAGAACCGCGAACTTTTGAATCTCATTTCCTGTTTGGCCAGCGTGGCAAGCTGCAGGTGACCATGCAGAGCTCATCAGCACAGGTGACCATGATGGAGTCCCAGAATCGCAAAAGAGCTCCAGCATGGACCGAACGGGAGGTACGGGATCTGATCGCTGTTTGGGGAGAGGAATCCGTGCTATCAGAACTCCGTTCCAGTTTTCAAAATGCCAAAACCTTTGTGAAAATCTCCCAGGGCATGAAGGACAGAGGCCATAACAGGGACCCGAAGCAGTGCCGCGTGAAACTTAAGGAGCTGAGGCAAGCCTACCAGAAAACCAGAGAGGCGAACAGCCTCTCTGGGTCAGAGCCCCAAACATGCCGCTTCTATGATGAGCTGCATGCCATTTTAGGGGGTTCAGCCACCACTACCCCAGCCGTGTTGTTTGACTCCTTCAATGGAGATGGAGGCAATACGGAAGCAGGTTTTGGGGATGAAGAAGATGATGAGGAGGAGGAGGTTGTAGATAGCTCACAGCAAGCAAGCGGAGAAACCGGTTTTCCCGACAGCCAGGAACTGTTTCTCACCCTAGACCTGGAGCCAGTACCCCCCGAACCCACCCAAGGTTAGACCCAGCAGGCAGAGAAGGGACCTCTGGTGAGTGTACCTTTTAAAATACTATACATGGTTTAAAAGCAAGCATGTGAAAGGATTACTTTGCCCTGGCATTTGTGGTTCTCCTAGATGTAGTCCTAAAGCCTTTGCAAAAGGTTTCTGGGGAGGGCAGCCTTATTGCGTCCTTCATGGTAGGACACTTTACCACTCCAGGCCAGTAACACGTACTCGCGAAACATTGTAGAACACAGCATTGCAGTGTATGTTTGCTGGCATTCAAACAACATCTGTTCTTTATCTCTCTGTGTTATCCTCAGGAGAGTGAGATATAATTCATGGTCACCTGGTTGAAATAGGGTGCTTTTCTTCAGGGGACACTCAGAGGAGCCCATTCCTGCTGGGCTGTTTGCCTGTGGCTAAACAGAAATGTTCCCCGCTGTTAGCCACAGGGAGGGGGGAAGGTTGAGGGGGTAGTCACGCGGTGGGAGGAGGCAAAATGTGACCTTGTAACGAAAGCACATGTGCTATGTATGTAATGTTAACAGCAAGGTTTACCCTGAAAGAGTATAGCCACTGTTTTATAAAATGTGTCTTTTTAAATACCGCTGTCCCTTTTTTTTTCTCTCCACCAGCTGCATGTGTTTCAATGATCACAGGAACTTCTCCTTCCCAGAGGCTAGTGAAGCTTAGAAAGAAAAAAAATGCACTCGCGATGAAATGTTCTCCGACCTCATGCTGTCCTCCCACACTGACAGAGCACAGACGAATGCGTGGAGGCAAATAATGTCAGAGTGCAGGAAAGCACAAAATGACCGGGAGGAGAGGTGGCGGGCTGAAGAGAGTAAGTGGCGGGCTGAAGACAGGGCTGAAGCTCAAATGTGGCGGCAGCGTGATGAGAGGAGGCAGGATTCAATGCTGAGGCTGCTGCATGACCAAACCAGTATGCTCCAGTGTATGGTTGAGCTGCAGCAAAGGCAGCTGGAGCACAGACTGCCACTGCTGCCCCTCTGTAACCAACCGCCCTCCTCCCCAAGTTCCATAGCCTCCACACCCAGACGCCCAAGAACGCGGTGGGGGGGCCTCCGGCCAACCAGCCACTCCACCACAGAGGATTGCCCAAAAAAAAAAGGCTGTCATTCAATAAATTTTAAAGTTGTAAACTTTTAAAGTGCTGTGCTTAAAGTGCTGTGTGGCATTTTCCTTCCCTCCTCCACCACCCCTCCTGGGCTACCTTGGTAGTCATCCCCCTATTTGTGTGATGAATGAATAAAGAATGCATGAATGTGAAGCAACAATGACTTTATTGCCTCTGCAAGCGGTGATTGAAGGGAGGAGGGGCGGGTGGTTAGCTTACAGGGAAGTAGAGTGAACCAAGGGGCGGGGGTTTCATCAAGGAGAAACAAACAGAACTTTCACACCATAGCCTGGCCAGTCATGAAACTGGTTTTCAAAGCTTCTCTGATGCTTACCGCACCCTCCTGTGCTCTTCTAACCGCCCTGGTGTCTGGCTGCGCGTAACCAGCAGCCAGGCGATTTGCCTCAACCTCCCACCCCGCCATAAACGTCTCCCCCTTACTCTCACAGATATTGTGGAGCACACAGCAAGCAGTAATAACAGTGGGAATATTGGTTTCGCTGAGGTCTAAGCGAGTCAGTAAACTGCGCCAGCGCGCCTTTAAACGTCCAAATGCACATTCTACCACCATTCTGCACTTGCTCAGCCTGTAGTTGAACAGCTCCTGACTACTGTCCAGGCTGCCTGTGTATGGCTTCATGAGCCATGGCATTAAGGGGTAGGCTGGGTCCCCAAGGATACATATAGGCATTTCAAAGTCCCCAACAGTTATTTTCTGGTCTGGGAATAAAGTCCCTTCCTGCAGCTTTTGAAACAGACCAGAGTTCCTGAAGATGCAAGCATCATGCACCTTTCCCGGCCATCCCACGTTGATGTTGGTGAAACGCCCCTTGTGATCCACCAGAGCTTGCAGCACTATCGAAAAGTACCCCTTGCGGTTTATGTACTCGGCGGCTTGGTGCTCCGGTGCCAAGATAGGGATATGGGTTCCGTCTATAGCCCCACCGCAGTTAGGGAATCCCATTGCAGCAAAGCCATCCACTATGACCTGCACATTTCCCAGGGTCACTACCCTTGATATCAGCAGATCTTTGATTGCATGGGCTACTTGCATCACAGCAGCCCCCACAGTAGATTTGCCCACTCCAAATTGATTCCCAACTGACCGGTAGCTGTCTGGCGTTGCAAGCTTCCACAGGGCTATCGCCACTCGCTTCTCAACTGTGAGGGCTGCTCTCATCTTGGTATTCATGCGCCTCAGGGCAGGGGAAAGCAAGTCACAAAGTTCCATGAAAGTGCCCTTACGCATGCGAAAGTTTCGCAGCCACTGGGAATCGTTCCAGACCTGCAACACTGTGCGGTCCCACCAGTCTGTGCTTGTTTCCCGAGCCCAGAATCGGCGTTCCACAGCATGAACCTGCCCCATTAGCACCATGATGCATGCATTGTCAGGGCCCATGCTTTCAGAGAAATCTGTGTCCATGTCCTGATCACTCACGTGACCGCGCTGATGTCGCCTCCTCGCCCGGTATCGTTTTGCCAGGTTCTGGTGCTGCATATACTGCTGGATAATGCATGTGGTGTTTAATATGCTCCTAATTGCCAAAGTGAGCTAAGCGGCCTCCATGCTTGCCTTGGTATGGCATCCGCACAGAAAAAAGGCGCGGAATGATTGTCTGCCGTTGCTCTGATGGAGGGAGGGGCTACTGACAACACGGCTTACAGGGTTGGCTTCAGGGAGCTAAAATCAACAAAGGGGGTGCCTGTACATCAAGGAGTATTTCAGGCAGGACTGCACGGAGGGTTCCAATAAGAAATGGTGCACCTAAGTTATTGTCCTTATTGGAACCAGAAGGTTAGCCTGGCCTCTGATTGATACATGGCTAGATTTACCTCGCTGCACCTTCTCTGTGAGTGACTGCAGTGTGATCTAGAAGAATGAGTCCCCTAGACAGGGGAGGGGGGGAAGCAAATGAGTACAAAACAAATCTGGTCTATTTCTTGTTTTGATCCACTCCATCTATCTTTTACATCTTTGGCTGGCAGCAGACGGTGCAGAAGGACTGCATGCCATCCACATCTCATGGCTGCTCGGCAGAAGATGGTACAGTACGACTGCTAGCAGTCCGTATCGCCTGCCCGCTCACCATAAGACGGTTCAATAGGACTGACTGCAGGCAGGACTAAATAGAATGACCTGGTCAAGTCACTCCAAATTTAGTCCCTGCACCCATGTCTGCCCAGGCGCTCCCAGCCGACGTGGCCAGGAGCACCTCGGACATGACAATGACGGCTACCAGTCGTACTGTACCGTCTGCTGCCACAAGGCAAGGGGTTGCTGCTACTGTGTAGCAATGCCGTACCACGTCTGCCAGCACCCAGGAGACATAGGGTGACGGTTACCTGAGCGGGCTCCATGCTTGCAGTGGTATGGCGTCTGCACAGGTAACTCAGGAAAAAAGGCGCGAAATGATTGTCTGCCCTTGCTTTCACGGAGGGAGGGAGGGAACGGGGGCCTGACGATATGTACCCAGAACCACCCGCGACAATGTTTTAGCCCCATCAGGCATTGGGATCTCAACCCAGAATTCCAATGGGCAGCAGAGACTGCGGGAACTGTGGGATAGCTACCCACAGTGCAACGCTCCGGAAGTCAACTCTAGCCTCGGTACTGTGGAAGCGCTCCGCCGAGTTAATGCACTTAATGCACTTAGAGCATTTTCTGTGGGGACACACACACTCGAATATATAAAACCGATTTCTAAAAAACCGACTTCTATAAATTCGACCTTATTCCGTAGTGTAGGCATACCCTTACTTTAAGCTTCATATAAGAACACGAGGACTGTACAAGGCTGCTTCTTGAACCTGAGGCTGGGGAATGTCCAGGTTCCAGGAAAGCATATTACCAAACTGCAACACCAATGTAGTAGATTATGTGTGTATCTACATTAGAGCTGGAAGGTGTAATTTTCAATTTGAAGAGACATACCAATATACACTGGGCTTTGTTATTAATAGGGCTGTCAAGCAATTTAAAAAATCATAATGAATCATGTGATTAAAAAATGTAATCACAATTAATTGAGCTGTTAAACAATAGAATACCATTTATTTAAATATTTTGGATGTTTTCTACATTTTCCAATAGTGATTTCAATTACAAAATATACAGTGCTCACTGTATATTTATTTTTATGACCAATATTTGCACTGTAAAAAACCAAAAGAAATAGTATTATGTGAATTGAAAAATACAAGTACTATAGTGCAAGCTCTTTATCATGAAATTTGAACTTACAGATGTACAATTATATACAAAAAACACCTACATTCAAAAATAAAACAATGTAAAGCTTTAGAGCCTGCAAGTCCAGTCAGTCCTACTTCTTGTTCAGCCAATCACTCAGACAAACAAGTTTGTTTACATTTGCTTCTTGGTTACAATGTCACCTGAAAGTGAGAACAGGCATTTGCATGGCACTGTTGTAGCCAGCTGTCAAGGTTCCTTCCCCACTCTGAACTCTAGGGTACAGTTGTGGGGACTTGCATGAAAGACCCCTTAAGCTTATTCTTACCAGCTTAGGTTAAAAACTTCCAAGGTACAAACTTTGCCTTGTCCTTGAACCCTATGCTGTCACCACCAAGCGTGTTAAACAAAGAGCAGGGAAAGAGCCCATTTGGAGACGTCTTTCCCCCAAAATATCCCCCCCCCCAAGCCCTACACCCCCTTTCCTGGGGAAGGCTTGATAAAAATCCTCACCAAATTGTACAGGTGAACACAGACCCACACCCTTGGATCTTAACAATGAAAAAGCAATCAGGTTTTTAAAAGAGAGTCTTTAAAATCAGGATGATAAATACCTTACAGGGTAATCAGATTCAAAACATAGAGAATCCCTCCAGGCAAAACCTTAAGTTACAAAAAGACACAAAAAGAGGAATATACATTCCATTCAGCACATCTTATTTTACCAGCCATTAAACAAAAGGTAATCTAACGCATTTCAAGCTAGCTTACTTACTAACTAACAGTTGTAAGGCTGCATTCCTGATCATCTGTTCCTGGCAAAAGCATCACACAGACAGACCATTTGTTCCCCCACCCCCACCCCTGCCTCCAGCTTTGAAAGTAACTTATCTCTTCATTGGTCATTTTGGTCAGGTGCCAGCGAGGTTATCTTAGCTTCTTAACCCTTTACAGGTGAAAGGGTTTTGCCTCTGGCCAGGAGAGATTTTATAGCACTGTATACAGAAAGGTGGTTACACTTCCCTTTATTTTTATGACACCACTGTCACAAGATCTTTACATGCCAGATGTGCTAAAGATTTATATGTCCCTTCATGCTTCATCCATGATTCTAGACGACATGCATCCATGCTGATGATGGGTTCTGCTCAATAATGATCCAAAGCAGAGCCGACTGACGTATGTTCATTTTCATCATCTGAGTCAGATGCCACCAGCAGAAGGTAGATTTTTTTTTTTGGTGGTTTGGGTTCTGTAGGTTCTGCATCAGACTGGTGCTCTTTTAAGACTTCTTAAAGCATGCTCCACTCCTCATTCTGATCAGGTTTTGGAAGGCCCTTCAGATTCTTAAACCTTGGGTCAAGTGCTATAGCTATCTTTAGAAAACTCACATTGGTAGCTTTGCATTTTGTCAAATTTGAATGAGTGTTCTTAAAATGAACAACGTGCTGAGTCATCATCTGATACTGCTACGAAATATAATATATGGAAGAATGCAGGTAAAACAGAGCAGTGGACATACAATTCTCTCCCAAGGAGTACAGTCACAAATTTAATTAATACATTTTTTAAACGAGCATCATCAACATGGAAGCATGTCATCTGGAACAATGGCTGAAGCATGAAGAGGCATATGAATCTTTAGTGCATCTGGCATGTAAATATCTTGCAGTGCCAGCTAGAACAGTGCCATGTGAATGCCTGTTCTTACTTTCAGGTGACATTGTAATTAAGAAGTTGGCAGCATTATTTCCCATAAATATAAACAAACTTGTTTGTCTTAGTGATTGGCTGAACAAGAAGTAGGACTGTGTGGACTTATAGGCTCTAAAGTTTTATATTGTGTTTTTTGAGTGCAGTCATGTAACAAAAAACCCTACATTTGTAAGTTACACTTTCATGATAAAGAGCTTGCATTACAGTACTTGTATTAGGTGAATTGAAATACTATTTTGTTTATCATTTTACAGTGCAAATATTTGTAATAAAAATATAAGGTGAGCTCTATACACTTTGTATCCTGTGTTGTAATTGAAATCAGTATATCTGAAAATATAGCAAAACATCCAAACTATTTAACACATTTCAATTGGTATTGTATTGTTCAACAGTGTGATTAATCGCAATTAAAATTTTTTTAGTTAATCTCATGAGTTAACTGCGATTAATTGACAGCCATAATTATTAACAGTATGTATATAGTACAAACACACACATCCCATATAATGTTATGGTGTATATTTATTTCTACCAGTTACATCCCCTGAATTTTCCTATGTCTTTTAATACTTCTGTTCACTTATGCTATATATCCCATAATGCTTTGCAAAGATAAAGTTAGCTTTGGCAGTGAAAAATAAACTTGTCAAAGTAAAATGCATTTGTGTTCTGCTCCAGTACAAGCTTGGGCGGTACCTTCATGGATGAGTACCTGAATACTAGTATCCAATACAAAGACAAGGAAGAAAGAGAACAACAAGTTAAGAAACTGGGATGAACTGGTGGGTTGAATTTTAGAGTTATGTGAAAAGTGTTTTAACTTTTAAAATCATCCTATAGATATTTCTAGCTGAAACGTGTAACTTTGGGAGCACACCTTCTATGCAAGGTGAATTTAACAATGCCACAAAGCTCTCTGAGCTTATTGGAAACTGGTTGTATAGTGAACCTTTCTCCCTGTATTATACTATTATTGCCTTTTAGCAATAAACATGACTAACATTAGTTATTTGGTCTCTTGAATATATTTCATATTCAAGAAGAAAAGTCTGCTCAAGCAATTGTCTATACAATTTATGAAAACCACTGATCAAGCTAGCACACTAAAAATAGAAGTGTGGCCATTGTGGCATGAGTGGGGAAAAGGGCTAGCCATCCCAAATACAGTCCCAGATGAGAGTATAGGTACATATGCCAAGAAGTGTGAAGTGCAATGTAATTTTGCCTATACCTCTGTGCTATGGACTAAGAGTAAAGATAATTCAGATATTTGCAATGAAAAGAGCACAGACTGTGATTTTTATCAATTAAATTATCTTTAACATTTACTCAACAAAGTTTATCCCTGTATATATCCAAATACTTTAAGGGCTCTGGGATATCATCATTGCCCTCTCTGTAGGAGATATAATTCCCTAGTGTGCAAGTCCTACACAAGCCCTTTCTTTGAAAGAAGACCCAGGATCTAGTAAGGAACCCACCAAAGGGAAGACTACAGCAGGTCATGCTGAAAGGTGAACTGTCAGGCTGGAGGGAGGTTACTAGTGGAGTTCCTCAGGGATCAGTCTTGCACCCACTCTTATTTATCATTTTCATTAATGACCTTGGCACAAAGTGGGAATGTACTAATAAAAATTATGGATGACACAAAATTGGGAAGTATTGCCAATGTGGAGGAGGACTGTAATATCATACAAGATATGGGCAATCTTGACAATTGGAATAATAGAAATGAGATGAAATTTAATAGTGCAAGATCATGCACTTAGGGACTAACAATAAGAAATTTTGGTATATGCTGGGGACGCATCAGTTGGAACGGAGCAGGAGAAAGACCTGGGTTAACCATGGACAGCTCATGGTCATTCTACGTGAGGCAGATATGAAAAACCAAATGCAATCCTAGGATGTCAAGTATCAGGGGGTAGCCATGTTAGTCTGTATCCACAAAAACAATAAGGAGTCCGGTGGCACCTTAAAGACTAACAGATTTATTTGGGCATAAGCTTTCATGGGTGAAAAACCACTTCTTCAGATGCATGGAGTGAAAATTACAGATGCAGGCATTATATACTGACACATGAAGAGAAGGGAGTTACTTCACAAGTGGAGAACCAGTGTTGACAGGGCCAATTTGATCAGGGTGGATGTAGTCCACTCCCAATAATTGATGAGAAGGTGTCAATTCCAGGAGAGGCAAAACTGCTTTTGTAATGAGCCAGCCACTCCCAGGCCCTATTCAAGCCCAAATTAATGGTGTTAAATTTGCAAACAAATTTTAGTTCTGCAGTTTCTCTTTGAAGTCTGTTTTTGAAGTTTTTTTGTTCAAGTATAGCTACTTTAAAATCTGTTATAGAATATCCAGGAAGATTGAAGTGGAGAACCTAATTTACAAGTGGAAACATAAGGAGCTTGACTTGTTTACCACAACAAAATTAAGGCTCAAGGGAGATGTGATTGTTCTTTATAAATACATCAGAGTGATAAACACCAGAGAGGGAGAGGAGTTATTTTACTAAAAAGGCAATATTAGAACCAGCACAAATAGATATAAACAGGCCACCAACAAGTTTAGGTTTAAAATTAGATCAAGTTTTCTAACCATCAGAGGAACAAAATTCTGGAACAGCCTTCGAAGAGGAGTAGTGATAAACTAATTTGTTTCAAGACTGAGCTTGATATATTTATGGACAGGATGGTATGATGAGATTACCTACATGGTATATGGCACATCCATGACATCTATTAGCAAATATCTCCAATGGTTGGGGATGGGACACTGTATGGAGAGGGTTCTGAGCTACTACAAATAATTAATTTTTAGGTATCTAGCTAGTGGGTCTTGACCACATGCTCAGCTTCTAACTGGTCACCATATTTTGGGTCAAGAAGGATTCTTCCACCAATCAGATTAGCAGAGACCCTGTTTGTTTTTTCTCTTCCTCTGCAGTACAGGGCACAGGTAACTTGCTCATTTTCATTGGAGCAAATGGTGGATTCTCTGTAACTTGAAGTCTTTAAATCAAGATTTGAGGACTTCAGAAACTCAACCAAAGGTTATGGTCCTGTTGCAGGAGGAGGATATGTGAGATTCTGTGGCCTGCAATGTGCAGGAGATCTGACTTCTGGCCTTAAAAATCTGAGTCCATGAGATATAGAAGGATTTCAGTCTTTGCTTAATACCATCAAAACAAAACATCAATCCCCCATTATCATTCCTTTCCCTGAGGATAAGGGACCTTCACTGACATAATTTGACCACAAGTGACTCCTGTCAATTTTGATGGGTGTCAATAATTTTAAAAAAATGTGTGTTGAACTTCCTCCATTTCATTTTTATTACATAACTATGACACAGAAGTTTGATCTCAGTCCACCACCAACCAATTCTATAAATAAAGGCCAACATCATAAAACTGAAATGAGAAGATTTCCCCATTTCAAACTGGTGGCTATGGCTCAACACTCCAGTAGCAGGTGACCCAACCTGCTATTCCATCCCTGTCTAAAGACAATGCCAGTTTGCAATGGACAAAATTCCTTTCTGACTTCAAATATGGGAATTCATACCACCCTACTGTTTGATCAAAACATCACTTTGGGTTAAACACTAGTCTGCCCATTAAATAGCTTTGATAGGATTACTTTCCATTTGCACTGGACAAGTCAAGGCCTAATAATCATATCAAAGGTGTTCCCTTGTTGCTGAAGAAAAAAAATAAAGTCATAAGCTTGTACACAGAGTTTAAGCCACCATGGTTTTACATCTAAAGCCCAGAATCTGGGTTGCATCTGACTTGGGTTGGGGAGGCAATGCAATTTGGCATCCTGCTACTGAGGCCGCACCTGGCCAGTCCTAGACATAAAGTAAAGCAGCCTCAGGACTGCTCTTCTTAATGCTGGCTGCAAACAGCCTCCATGGGGGACATTCTGGAACTCAGATTGTTGGAACACCCTGTGCTGGGTGGAGGTGGTGTAGGACTCACCAGGGATTCTCTTAGGTGTGGGAAACCTCAAACTGTGATCTGCTGGGAGTATGACTACTCTGTGGTGCCATAGTGTTACAAAGCTTCTGGGCCCATCGTAAGTTCTGGTCTGGAGATAGAAGATAATTTTGTATTGTTAATAAAATTATTAAATGGAAAGCTTGGATTAAATGCTCATACTTGTACATGCATAACTGTAGCAATTACACATGTAAATTATGTATTGGATTCCTCGATGCAGGTGCTCAATACCTTTGAAAATCAGGCCACTTATTTAGGTGCCTAAATATGGATTAATATGTCTAAATGTAGGATCCAAATTTTGATGGCCTTTAAATTTTCATTGGCCACAAAAATATAGAGTTGAGAAGTAAAACAGGATGTTACAGCAAGAAGTGAAATTGCCCTACATAAAAGCACTGCAATTAATGTTGTTGTAAATATACACCAACTGAAGTCTTTTAAAAGTCTAACTCTATTAATTATTCAAAAGCTATGCACACTGTATCAACTCACACCAGTACAATAATTGTCTAAATTTGAATACCATGCTTGCCCTTTTCTAGTCCCAATCTGTGCCAATTACTCCACGAAGCAGACAAAAACGGGGACACCGCAAAAGTGGAAAAGGCAATATATAATCAGATTATCTTTATGCCTCACAACAGCATTTTACTCAGGCTTTTGTCCCTAGTCAACTGAAGAAACCAACTTTTTTGTAGTTTTATCACAAAGACAGATTACTATAAAAATGTTAGCAAGAACATTTCATTCTCTCTCTCCTAGCACCTTTGCTGCTGACCTTCTGTACATCTGCTTGGCATTTTCATCCATCTGCCTTTAGCAGTAATACTAACACACTGGTGATTCATAAAGATCTTCTAAAGCAGCCCACCTGCCAATCTTGTATACAAGAACATGAGAGTTTACCCTATTTGCCATTTGTTCCTGACTATCTCACTTTTTTTTTTCCTTTTTTTTTTTTTTTTTTTGCAAAACATATTCCCTTTCTGGGGCTCCACCACCTTTTTTCTGTTTTCATTTAATTATGCTATGTTGTCAAAAACATATTTGATGGATCCCAACATGATGCTTACTGTATGTACCTCACAAAATGTCTGTCAAGAAATAGATTCATTGTTTCAAAACATCAGCTAAAATAGGTCTTACAAAATGCTAATTTTTTAAAATTTGTTAAAAAGTTAGTAAATTAAGAACCTGAGTTGTTAATGAACCCTATTGTATATACTCTTCTTTTGTAAAAATTACAAATTAGCTGTTATTTTTGCATTAGTTAAAAGAATTAAGTCAGTAGTTAATAAGTATATTAGTAGTATTTTTTAAAAATATATTCAACTAGAATCTGTCAGATTTTTCTCTCCAAACAATAACCAAGTAAAATGTACTTTCAAGAAACAGTCTGTTTTCTCTTGTGCTTCACAGCCCTTACAGAGGGACTTTGTGTGATAGTACACTCCAGTAACTTGACACAAAAGAATATGCATATTTGAAAAATAATTCTCAGATAATCACACAAATAACCTGAAATCTACCATAACCCTTGCCTTACCATTTAATTTTGCTGAGAGTTAAGGCACATTATAGAATGTGGCTGTTAGATATGCTTTACTTTTATAATGTTTCAGTCTTTCTGCAATATGATTGATTCATTAGGTACTATAACATTTAAAACCTATTGCAGAAATCCAAAGCAGAAATCCAAGTTATTACAGTATGAAGACCATTAAAGAACACAATAAAATAGTACCCTTTATTTTTAATGGAAATGCTGCATAGACAATCTTTAGTATGAAACCATCCTCCAAGCTGTGAAAGCATCATTTATTTGAATATTAAGAAAGAAAGTTCAGTGGAACCTGGTTAGGAAGAAAACATAGCTTTACTCTGTCAATATGAGAAAATCTTTATCATCTGAAATTGCTAATCCTATTAAAGATTTTTAAAAATTCCTTTTTAAATTAATTATTAAATATTTGTCAAAAAAGGTACCTTCAGTATCAGTTTCTGTAAAAAAAATACTTTCAAATTAGTAAATTACTTTCAAATACTTAGCAAATTAGTGTAATCAGTACATACAATTATGCAGTGATTGTTTAAAGAAATTATTTCATTTACCAACAATAATATGTACTTTCCCCGTCTTAAGTTTTCCATTTCATGATTAACATTGATCTTCAATGCCACCTTAATTTCTTCTTCCTTTCAGAGAGGATAATGGAGTGTGCTTGTGACAAAAAAAAAACAGATTGACAGCTTTTTGAATAGCTGTTCCTTAAGCTTTCAAAAAAGTGGCATGTGAAGTTCAATAGTCCTTATGAACTATCAGAAACTACCTTACAATATGGACTGTGTGTCAGTTTTATTTTGTTACTGATTTGCAAATGTAGAGCAAGAATTTCCCCTGATGTTCAAGGAAATTTATTTCAGATTGGACAGTGGCTCTAGCAGATTAGTTTCCCAGATGAGGCATGGCCTAGTCTGGTTTAAGAGTGAAAACAACTTTTAAAGTGGTGACAGCTGACAGATTTAGAGTCTCTTTTAATATAGTTATTAGACACTACTGGTTGGTGATTTACTGCTGTTCAGAGCACAAACAAATTTCATTGCAACAGAACAGGACTATAGCCTGACTTGAACCAAGGCAAGTATGACTGGTAGCATTCTTGCTTTCAACACCAGTGACTTTAATTTCACTTCTTGACACTAAACATGTGGAGGTGTTGGTAAATGGCCTCAGATATATCTCACCTCCTTTATTATTTACATATTATGGTTAGTTGGGATACAGTGTGATCCAGCAGCCTGGGCACTGGCCTGGGAGTTTGGAGCTGTGGGTTTTATTCCTGGCACTGTCATGCTGTTGTGTGACCTTAGTTCAGTTGCAACACTTCAGGTACCCTCTTCCCCAGTAAAATGTAAGATCTCTTTATAGATGTACTATACTGATGATGGGTATTCTATTATTACAAATTTGTTCCTCCTCCTCACCTACTCTTTTTGTGCCAGAGGTGGGATGAAGGGTTATTTTGTTCTTGCTCTGTGTGGATTTTGCACAGGATTGCCAACTTTCTAATTACACAAAACCTAACATCCTTGCCCCACCTCCTTCCCTGCCCCTTCCCAGAGGTCCCACCCTGTCCCACCCCTTTTCTGAGGCTCCTCCCCCACTCACTCCTTCGTCTGTTTGCTCTCCCACACCCTCACTCAATTTCATTGGGCTGGGGCAGGAGATTGGGGTGCAGGAGGGCGTGCGTGGTGTTGGCTCTGGGAGGAGTCTCAAGGCTGGGGCAGGGGGTTGGATTGCAGGAGGGAGTTTGGGTTGCAGGCTCCGGGATGGAGTTTGGGTACGGGAGGGGGCTAAGGGCTGGGGCAGGGGGTTGGTGTGCAGGTGGTGATGTGGGCTCTGGGAGGGAGTTAGGGTGCAGGAGGGGGTTCCGATTTGGGGCACCTGTGCTCTGACCAGGTGTTGCTTACCTCAAGGCAGCTCCCAGTTGGCAGTGCAGTGGGGCTAAGTCAGGCCTTAGGCAGAGGCATGGCAAGGCGGCTCTGCATGGTGTGCACTGTGCATGCCCACAGGTGCCATCCCGCAGCTTTCATTGGCCGTGGTTCCTGGCCATTGGGAGCTGCAGAGGCGACGCTTGGGATGGGGGCAGCTCATGGAACTTCCCTGATCACACCTGCACCTAGGAGCCGCAGGAACATGCCATCTGCTTCTGGGAGCTATGCGGAGCCAGGGAAGGCAGGGAGTCTGCCTTAGTCCCACTGCACTGCCAACCAGACCTTTAACAGATTCCTGGCAACCTTAATTTTGCAGGAATCTAATTTGACATACATTGTAAAATGTTTATTTTGTAACTTCATGACATATCTGATGAGAACAGGGAAAATACTAATTAATATTACATTAACTATGTATCCTATAGTAACCCACTGGCCATGTTTCCCAGACATCCTCAGAGTAAATGATGTATTTTAAAAAAAGCAATGCTGGTGTTACCTGTTCTGACATGTATACTTCATGGAAGCTTAATGGTAAAATCATTCATTATCAGACTGAAGGAGCTTTAGGATATCTGCTTCCTTACATCTCCATACTACAACTGGCAGTTTGTTACAGAACATTTCTTGGTTAATTGGACTTATCTAATATCCTGAATGAAATACTAGAGTTGGTCAAAGAAAAAGTCTCTTTTTTTTCAAAACCAAAATATTTCAGATAAATGTACGTGTTTCAGTGAAAATTTACTCAGGAAAGTTTCTCATGTCAAGGAGGGAATTTGAGGGAAAGACAGAGACACACACCTCCCGCAGGATAGCCACATATTTAGGGCACTCTCAGGGGGAACAAAGGAAATGCAAGTTCAGATCCTTACACCCAGTCAGGCAAAGCTAGGACTTGAGTCTCCTATATCCCCGGTGAATGCCCTGACCACTTGACTATTCTGGGGTGACACAAACCAAGCTGTCTCATGTTTTTTGCATAAAAAGGAGTTGCAAGGTCTGTTTTTCATTCTCCATTGGAACATAAGTACATTTTGAAATTTCAGACTTCCTTTGTGAAAGAGAATTGTTGTCTTTCAGCCAGCTCTAAAACATACCTTCAACAATGTTTACTAAGGTCGCATGCACTCTGCAGGGTTGAATTTTTCGTGGATTACCAAACACACACAAAAGTGATCCACAAAACTGGCAACAAACCAACTCTAGCTAAGTCATAAGGAGGTTCAAGTTCATGTATGACTTGAATAGTTGTGAACCCCTTCACTTCAGTCACCTCCCCTCATTACAAACCCTTCAGTTCATATCCAGGAAAGGAAGTATGTTCTTGTATTTCGGCCACTGGACTGGGCTTCAGGAGTCCTAGATTCTATTTCTGAATATGCAACAAGATGTCTGGAACTTATTTTCTCTGAGCTTCAGTTCCCCTCTGTAAAAGAAGGGTAATCAATAATAATATAAAAAATGGAAGAAAGGAGAAGTTGGTAGTAATGAATATAAATCAAAGTTAGAAACTGTAGGAAATTGATAATGGAAGCAAGGGGACACAAGGAGAAATTTATGGCCAGTAGAGTTAAGGATAATAATGAGTTTTTAAAAATATATTAGGAACAAAAATAATCCAGACAAAGATATTGGTCCGTAGCTAGATGGAAATGGTAGTATTATCAATAATAATGAAGAAAAGGCAGAAGTGTTTAATCAATAATCAAAATTCTGTTCTGTACCTGGAAGAAAAAAAAACAGATGATATAGCCTCATAATTTGATGCTGATAGCACTCTTTCCATTCCACCAATATGGCTGGAGAATGTTAAACAGCAGCTACTAAAGACAGACATTTTAAAATCAGTAGGTTCAGATAACTTGTAGCCCAGAATTTTAAAAGAGCTGGATGATTTGCTTGCTGGACCATTAAAGTTGATATTCAATATGTCTTGGAACCCTGGGGAAGTTCCGGAAGACTGGAAGAAAGCTAATGTTGTGCTAATATATAAAAAGGGTAAACAGAAAGGCACAGGTAATTATAGGCCTATCAGCCTAACATTGGTCTCGGACAAGATGATAATGGAGTGGCTGATATGGGACTTGATTAATAAATAATTAAATGAGGGTAAAGTAATTTATGTAGATTTAATGTAGGTTTATGGGAAATAAATCCTATCAAACTATGTAGAAATGTTTTTTTTTTTATGAGGTTACAAGTTTGGTTGATAAAGGTAACAGTGTTGATGTAATATACTTGGAACTCTGTACTGAGTTTGACTTGGTACCACAAAACATTTTGATTAAAAAACTAGAATATAAAATTAACATGGCACACAGTAAATTGGTTTAAACCTCACTAACTGATAGGTCTCAAAATATAATTTTAATACTACTCAAATCCCCAAGTACCTCCCCATTCTGAAATCCTTCTGAGTGCTTCATTGGTTCTCCCCAAAGCCATTTTAAGTCTTCTTTGTTTGGCCCATATGGCCCAGTCATCTGTAAATAGAGTAATACCTATTCCTGCCTGTATATTCTCCAGGAGCTCATTAATCATAATGTTAAACAGGGTTGGGCTGATGGGTCTTATCCACCAGAACATTCTTCCTCTTATGTCAATTGTGGCTAGTTTATTCAGAAAGCCTTCCCTCCATAGCATGGCATAAGCTTTTTCAGCATCCAAAAAGAGAGTTATCATAAACTCTGTTCCTCATGTTTTTTTGTATTTCTGTTTCTAATCTTACAATATGATCAACAGTGCATCTTCCTTTCCTGAAACCACAGTTTATAATTTCATTATTTTCCAAGTAGTAGGTATCCTTCAGTCTCTAAAGACCATGGGTATGAGATTAATATCTCATTTATCATTCTTTCCATAATTTTGCCCACACACGACGTGAGGGCAATATGTCTATAAGCATCAGGCCTTGTGCATAGTTTGCCAGGTTTTCCTATCAGTATAACCACTGCTTGCTTTCATTATGCTGATAATATATGGGGGAAAGGAATACTATGTAATTTCAATTAAACTCTTAAAGTCCCTTCTAGTAAATGCTTAATCTTTGCATTACATATGCAATCTTTACTTGGGGCTGTATTTTTACTTTTGTCTATAACTTTTTTGAGTTCCTGTATGCTGAAATTTTCATTCACTACAGCATGTTTGTATTCTACCTAGCCATATAAGAGCGCACAATTTTCTTCAGCAAATATTCTCTTTTGTTCTCCAAAGTCTTTACTTTGATTGTATCACTGCTCACTTTGGAACTCTTTTGCAAAAAATGTTCACTTTTTCTTAAGTTAGAACTTTCAACTTTATCACTCACTGTAAGACCAGATATAAACTTGTTTTTAGTCTATGTCCCATTCATTTTGACTTGTTTATGTTTCTCTGAAATCTTGGCATCTTTGTTCATTTTCACACAATATTTTCTCCAACTCTTTACTTGCCTTTCTAATAATTCTTTGTGCCACTGCTTTACTTCTTTTATAGTTCATTAAGTGCTATTTATTGTACTTTTTTCTTGTTAGTATGCCTTATTTCTTTCTTTAATTGCTGCTTTACAATCTTCATTCCACCAGGGAACTGGATTTCTGAGTTTGTGACAATTCAATGTCTTACATATAGCTAGGTTGGCTGCTGCTATAAATCCTTTTAGTATATTATCAAGAAATTCCTCTAGATTATCTCTTGTACAGATGGTACTTAGATACTCAGTGCATTTACTCTTAAAGAGTCCCCAATTTACTTTTCAAATGCTCTAGATAGGAATTCCTTCAGTGTTTTCAAAATTGCCTTGACACATAATTAGCACAGAATGGGAAGCGATCACTTCCCATTCCATCTTCTTTATAGATTTCCCAGATGTATTTGCTTGCTATGTTGCCTGTTGCAATTCCCAGATCTAAACATGAAAAGATTCCATCCACTGAATTAAATGTACTAGGCTCCAGTATTGAGCAATACCAGGTTTTGCATGTCTATGAACCGTTGCAGGCATTTGGCATTATAATCAGTGTTCATGCTTCCCCGTCATTCATTGTGGCTATTAAAGTCTTCACAAATATATACAGGTCTTTGACAGCCTTCACTAACGCTTCCAATTCTAGATTATCTACTTTTTCACTTAGGTTGTAATTATAGATTTGTATAGAAGTGCTATTATTCCACAGAGGAATCTCAACAGCATAATACTCAAAAATTAAGTTGTATACATGTATACCAATGTAACTAAGACCTTATTTTGTAAATAGAGCCCTGCAAATCTGCAGATATCTGCATTACATCCGCGGACCATGCTTGCAGATAGTAGATTGGATGTGGATACAAATGTTGTATCTGTGCACGGCTCTATTTATAAATATACCAGTCCCTCCTCCTCTTGTTATTTCTCTGTCACATCTGATTACATTATATCCTGAGAGTCTAAATATAAATTAACTAACGCTGTTTCTTGTATACATAGGTTTGTTTTCCATTTCAAAAACAATTTTCTTTAATTCCTGACCACATGTTGTTAAACTAGATGTGTTCCACCAAAAAAATCTGCTAGAACCATGTTGTTTAAACTGCATTATTACCTTAATTTAAAATGCATGGATGCTATCTATAGAAAGATTGCCTGTATGTAGAGTAACAGCCGTGTTAGTCTGTATTCGCAAAAAGAAAAGGAGTACTTGTGGCACCTTAGAGACTAACCAATTTATTTGAGCATGAGCTTTCGTGAGCTACAGCTCACTTCATCGGATGCATACCGTGGAAACTGCAGCAGACTTTTCCACGGTATGCATCCGATGAAGTGAGCTGTAGCTCACGAAAGCTCATGCTCAAATAAATTGGTTAGTCTCTAAGGTGCCACAAGTCCTCCTTTTCTTTTTGCCTGTATGTAAATACTTTTCTGCTGCTTTTGTTATAATTTTTACTCTTTCAGTGTTCTTCCCTGTCTGTAAAGTGCAATTACTCACTTCTATCATAAATGCTATACACGTCTCTTTGCCTACAACCAGTATATCTTCATCAATTCCCCTTATATTATCTTTTCTGTCCTGAAGTGTGTGTTGTTGTAACAGTAGCTCTTTTCCCTCAGTGGCAGTTTCCTCCTTCTCCACATTCTGCTGTGAATATCTTTTGGTAGCTTCTGCAGAGGATATTTTATAGATACAGAAAATTAAAACTCTCTCTAGTTCATTCTGCTGCCACAAGCCCCCAGTATGCTGCACTGCTTATCCCCACAACTGCTGCATTTTAGTTCTGTTCCTTCCATATAGTTCTCATGTTCTCCTCCACATTTACCACATCTCATTTTCCCCTTGCAGTCACCACATGCCCAAACCTTTGATATTTATAATGTCCTAAACGGGCTGGGATATATGGTTTAACTGAGAAAAGTTGATATCTGATGTGAACCCTATCCGTAGCGCTGCACCTTTAAATATTACTCAAACAGCATTGGCTATTTTGTGTTCTTCCCCTCTCCTGCTGATCAGTCACTTAACAAACAGGCCTTGGTCCTCACCTATACCCCTTTTAATTTCATCCTCAGTCATGCCTAGGGGAGCTCCATACATTACTCTTTTTATTTCTGCCATAAATTTAAGTAGCTGACAAATTACTTGTATTTTCCTTAAAATTGTAGTTGTAAAAAAATTCTCAGCCTGTTCCATATGTGTACTTTCTACTAATAAATCTAAACCCTGCAGTATTGTAAGACATATAGATGAACATAAAATTTGTTGGGGAAAGTCAGCATGGTTTTTGTAAAGGGAAAGCATGTCTCACCAATCTACTAGAATTCATTGAGGGGGTCAACAAGCAATTGGACAAGGGGGATTCAGTGGATATAGGGTACTTAGATTTTCAGAAAGCCTTTGACAAGGTCCTTAATCAAAGTCTCTTAAGCAAAGTAAGTTGTCATGGGATAAGAGGGAAGGTCCTCTCATGGATTAGTACCAGGTTACAGGATGGGAAAGAAACGGTAGGAATATATGGTCAGTTTTCAGAATGGAGAGAGCTAACTAGTGGTGTCCCTCAGGAATGTGTACCTGGGACAAGTCCTATTCAACACATTCATAAACGATCTGGGAAAAGGGGTAAACAATGAGGTGGGAAAAAGGGTAAACAATCAGGTGGGAAAATTTGCAAATGATACAAAACTACTCAAGATAGTTAAGCCCCAGGCAGACTGCGAAAAGCTACAAAAATATCACATAAAACTGGGTGCCTGGAGAACAAAATGGCAGATGAAATTCAGTGTTGATAAATGCAAAGTTATGCACGTTGGAAAACATAATCCCAATTATACATATGAAACAACGGGGTCTAAATTAGCTGTTACCACTCAAGAGGGAGATCTTGGAGTCATTGTGGATAGTTCGCTGAAAATATCCACTCGATGTGCAGCGGCAGTCAAAAAAAGCTAACAGAATGTTGGGAATCATTAAGAAAGGGATAGATAATAGGACAGAAAATATCATATTGCCTCTTTATAAATCCATGGTACACCCACATCTTGAACACTGCATGCGGTTGCAGTCACCCCATCTCAAAAAAGATATATTGGAATTGGAAAAAGTTCAGAAAAGGGAAACAAAAATTATTAGGGAGCAGCTTCCGTATGAGGAGAGATTAATAAGATCAGGACTTTTCAGTTTAGAAAAGAGACAACTATGGGGGGGATATGATAGAGGACTATAAAATCATGATTGGTGTGGAGAAAGTAAATAAGGAAGCGTTATTATTCCTTCTCATAACACAAGAACTAGGGATCACCAAATGAAATTAATAGGCATCAGGTTTAAAAAAAAAACAAAAAGAAGTATTCACACAATGCATAGTCACTCTTTGTGGAACTGTTTGTCAGAGGATGTTGTGAAGACCAAGACTATAACAGGGTTAAAAAAAGAACTAGATAAATTCATGGAGGATAGATCCATCAATGGCTATTAGTCAGGATGGGCAGGAATGGTGTCCCTAGCCTCTGTTTGCCATAAGTTGGGAATGGGTGACAGGGGATGGCTTGATGATTACCTTTTCTGTTCATTCCCTCTGGGGCACCTGGCATTGGCCACTGGCAGAAGACAGGATACTAGGCTAGATGGACCTTTTGTCTGACCCAATATGGCCATTCTTATGTTCTTTCTATATATTGTTCTTATTTCAAAAAAGCTACTGTGGTCTACAGTAATGACCCAGAACAACAAAGTATGATTATTCTGAGCTGCAGTCCCTAAGATGCATTACTATACAATATTGTAGTGTTTCTTGCACCTGGACATCTTTAAAAAAACAACAAACAAACAAAAGCAAAAATAGTGTTCTGTCCCTTTAGTATCTCTGTACCTTTCTGCCTTTTGGCCAGGTCAAATAAATTTTCTTTCAGTGTGGCTGGAAATTGAGAATTGAGAAGAGTGAATCTATAAAGCTGAAAAATTAACTCTTACAGACTCAAAAGTGCTTCTGGTTTGGTTCAGGCTTAAGAGAAAGGAATTAGAAACTTTTGTCAGAAGAGCACTTTAATTGAGTTATTAGAGTTTGGTTTGGACTCCTGTTGGTAGTGAATGACAATTTTAGACTCCCATATTGTTCTGGGATCAGTCTACTGTGAAAAGATAACTATTGGAGATAAAATGATGAAAGGTGCCATCCCTGATCCTGTATAGAATAGCTTAATTTACAGAAGAAACAAAGTGTGTAGAGAAGTCAGGGCAACAACATTTTCATTTATATCAAAAATCTTCTCAAACTGCTTTACTGATTATAGTGATACAGCATCACTGAAATTCAGGTACCTTAAGTAGTTCCAACCAATTGGCATGAAGAATATTGTGTAAAATTCTGGTGAAGAAAGTTGTATTTGTGGTTAATCCATTGAACTTGAACTCAGGAGACCTGGGTTCAATTCTTATGGTCCTGAATTTATTTCCTATTGCAAATCTGAGTCTTAATGTCAAATAAAGAAGTAGGACCTTTTAAGGTTTCACCAGAAAAATCTCTGTGTAGTAAACTGCTTGGAACTCAGTTTCTTTTCTTAGAAAAAAGTGCGGTTAAGTTTCAGACTCATGGCCCCAAAGACCCTGGGTATTTCACACTTAGCTTTGACTATTAAACTAGCTCTTATTACTACAATTCCAAATTATTTTTCTCCTTGAGCCTGAACCAAGTTACAAGCACTTTTAAGTGTGTAAGAGTTCAATTAACTTTTCTGCTAGATAAATTTACTCTTCTGAATTGTCCCTTTCCAGTCACACTGAAAGAAAGTTGATTTGACCTGGCCAAAAGGCAGAAAGGTATTTTTAAGGGACAGAATGTTTTGTTTAAGATTTCCAAACAAAGAGGTTCAGATAACCTGTGGTTATGCATCCAAATGTTAGTACGCTTATCCAAGTTTGACACATTGATTTGTGTCACAAGCTAGCTAGCTCCAGCATAACTCAAGGATACCACAGTAAATATTCCGGAAATAGTTAGTTAATATTTACCTTCCCAAGGGAGTTGGATGCGGTTTATTTCAAAGGACACCCTCACCTCACCTACTAAAGTTGTGTATTCTGAGAAAGGCAGATGAAAGCTCCTCCTTTCTCCTTCCTAGGTAGATGAAATGTATAATCTTGTGTTTCTATTTTAGGGAACGCCATGATAGAATGTAAAACATAGGTATTTGTGCTCCACTGAATGTTATGGAAATAAAATATACATAAAAATCCTATTAAAAATTCTTATCAGAACAGTCTCTTAATTATTGTGATGAGGACCATCATGGTAATAATAATAAATAAATAAAGACAAATTCATGAGAAATGCTGACAGCTTATGATAAGATCATGGATAAAATCACCAAACTTTTCAGTAAAGTATGAAACCAGGGAAAACCTCCAGAATAGTAAAATACCCAGAAAAGGTGACCCAGGCAATTGCAACAACTGGCAGGGTGCTACACTTCTTTCAGGGAGTTGCAAAGTATCATCATAAGTAGAATAAAGGAAGTGGCCAAGGCAAAACTAAGGGAAGAGCAGACTGATTTTTGACTCAGATGATCACATATCAACTAGATATTCAGTCATACAATAATAATCAAACAACAAAAACTATTTATCATAAACTTCATAGATTTTAAGAAAACATTTGACAGCCTTCATCACAATTGACTTTGGAACACCTTGAAATATTATGGTATCCCAACCAGGTGTAGCATATACAGGTAAAATATATGCAGACTTGAATGAAACTAGTGTCCGACAAGGATTAATTCTCTCACCTCTCCTGTTTGGCAGTGCCATTGACCTTGTTAGGTGAAAAAGTGCAGATGGGTATAATAAAGGCATTATATGGTTCAATAAAAGTACACTAACAGGTCTAGATTTTGCTGATTACATAGGTCTTCTAAGGGATATCTCAATTAGCATACAAGCAAAGACTGAAAGACTGCAGCATCATGAAAAAGATAGAGTTAATAATAATTTATGTAAAAACCAATCTAATGAGAGAACCCCAGCTCCAAACTAAAGCATTACTTTAGAAGGCAAAAGACCAAACTATGAATTTTCAACTCAAATTTTATTTCCACATTAACATATGGATAGGATAGCTGGAAATCCACCAAAGGTATAGACAGGTGTCTAAATGCCTTCAGAAGCAAATGCCCTAGAAAAATACTAGGTATTAAATTAAATGAATTTATAACAAATGCCAGGATTCATCAGAGAGTTCAACAACCCCTTATCTCTAAATCTATCCAGAAAAACACAGATAGAAATATCTGAGACACATGTTAAGTATGAAGCCAGAGCATCTGCCATAGCAAGTGTGCTATTAGGCAGCTGGAAGAACAAACACAAAGGGCTAACCGAAAGAATCCCTGCTGCAACAGTACTCAGAGAGGGAAAACTTATAGGACTTAATAACAGAGAAAACATGTTAAGAGCAGCCCAAGATAGGGAGGGACACTGGAGTCTTGTTTTGGCCTAAGCAGTGACTAAGGCATGGGAGGATTCCACCAAAGGATACCAGCTGCTAAGCTTATTACCAGCAGGACAGTGGGGTGGGAGGAGGTATTGTTTCATATTCTCTGTGTGTATATAAAGTCTGCTGCAGTTTCCACGATAAACATCTGATGAAGTGAGCTGTAGCTCACGAAAGCTCATGCTCAAATAAATTGGTTAGTCTCTAAGGTGCCACAAGTACTCCTTTTCTTTTTATTAATGAACTAGGTATCACATCACACTGTGAAGCAGGGGATTCCTGACATTTAGCATGAGTGCCTTTCTTTCTTCCTTAAACCAGGCACCCAGTTAGCCTTCCCATTTTGTTAGTACTATTGTTTTTTAATGATAATTTGTGCGACACTGAAAGAATTGCCTTGTTTAAAACAAATTCATCTTTCAAGAGTTTAAAACCCCCTTAAAAATAGAAAAGTCAAAGGGAGAAAGTAAAGCTTCTAAATTAAGGCCAGCCTCAGTTAAGAAAGGATCTGCCTGTTTTTTTTGTTTGTTTGTTTGTTTTGTTTTTTAAATGGCCATTTTAGGAAGTGTTGTGATCTCTTATAGCTTTTGTCTCCATTTAAAAGCACATTATAAGGAAACAGATTAGAGATTTATGTTATTTTACATGAAAGCTGAGAATTTTCTTTAGAAGCACCCCAAATTAGCTGTTAACAAAAAGATAACAAGCCCCATCCAGCTCATCAACGATAAAAAACATTAAAGCCATGAACAAATTGAACATGCTGTACAGATTGAGCTTTTCATTTTTAGATCTTCTCTCCAATGATCATGAATTTAATTCATGATCCTGAAATATTTTTGAAGTTCCTGCAGTTTTACTAATTACATTCATTTACAATAATTCTCAGGTATGGGAAACCTCAATTTAAAATTAGATATCGGTCACTAGACAGCATATGGTTTAACTTTTTAAATAACATTTTACAGGTTTCAAAAGGACAAATTGTGACTTCAAAAAGGAATCGAAAGAGGCAGGATTATCAAACTATCTATATGCAGTATAAAATCTTGAAATGCTACAGAGAAGGACTAGTCTCAGATGGTTAATTTATATGAGTTTTAGTAAGTTATTTGAAGTCTGACCTATTCGCTGAGTACGGTGTCTAATATTTACTGTTAAGGAGTCAATATTTCTTTGCTCAGCTGAAAACTGGGTTCTGTATCCCCTTGCTGCTTTCTTCAGTGAGCAAATGCTATTATTTTTATACTGTAGTAGTTGACTGCAGCCCAGTAGCCCTTAACCACCTCAATTCCTTGTGCTTCTCAAGGGATATGATTAGAAACCCATATTGCTACAACTTTCATAAATTCATTAAACCTGAAAGGCTACAAAAACCTTGTTAAATGCCTCAGAAGCACATCAGGAAACAGCTAAAGGTTTTTCAGAAATGTAACACTGAATTCATGATCATACAATGTTCTAAGACAGCAGTCAAAAACGAACTCTCAAAGGGTAACAACGATAACACAGTGCAATACGTACTAAATAGCTTTTCTGCATGGAAATGTAAGGGTACATCAACTCTGCAAGAGCCACAATGGAGAATATACTAAATCAGGTTTGCCATCTTAAAGCCACCATATTAGAGGTCAGTCTCAGATTGTCTCCTAATTTCTAAATTTGTTCCACCCTCCTTTGGTTTCTCCCCCTGCTCCCACTAATTTATACTCTTGATTCTTGTTAGTTCAACAAAGCAAGCATAATTCATCCCAGCCTGTTGATTAAATTTCTCTTTTTAGAGTTGTAGTTGTATTCCCATAATAAAAAAACCCTAATTCCTGACTCCATTATTACAATTTACAATCCTTATTTAGCAAGTTGTATTTGTACACTCTTAGTTTTTCCATACAAAGGTTATCAATGAAGCAAACATTGATAATACATCATGTAAAGTGTGTTGGATGCGTTACAGACACAAAACTGTTCCCTGTACCAATTTTATCTATTTTCTTTCTCTTTTTTGTTGTTTATTTCTTTTTCTTTGTTTCTTTTCTTTTTTTGTAAAAAGGGGGTCACTTAATAACTCTTGTTCTCTGAGTGTGTTGTCTCCACAAGCCACATAGTAGAAGCCACATGCCTAGCTACATAGCCACATAATTGTAGTAGTAATTATCAACTTGGAGGTGCACACAATTCAATTTAGCTCTATGCTTCATAGACTGAGTGTAAAAATACTCCATCCCCTGCAAAGATTGTTCACTTCCTCTCTTGCTCCTGTAGCCTGGTTTGGAACCAGTTTCCAAACAGAGGAAAGTGGAAGGATGAAAATGACTCTGTGGAGGCAACACACTTAAGCATGGTTTAGACCAATTTAACTAAAAGTGTTATTTTAAACTGAGTTCAATTAAACCCATGCAACTTTGTGCTTTGATATTCTTATTTCCATTTAATCCATGGCTTAAACAGGTATGTTTTGTGCTTACAATTTACAGAGTTATAGTGATATAAGAGTGTCCAAACAAAGTTTAACACCAGTTTAACTAAAAAGTTCTTTAAACTGATTTAAGGCAAACTAATAGTACTTCTGAGTTTTAAAAAGCCCTCAGAGAACAAGAGTTACTCTCGGTCGGTGAAAAACACTTTCTTTCACTCTTGGAACTGTGGCCTCTCTGAGATGGTGGACTGAGGGGCCTGGCTATTTGATCAGTGACTGAAGCACTCCCTTGCTAAAACCAGCAGCTGCTCTTGATGAAACATCAAGCACAGCTGTTAGTAAAAAAGTGTTAATAGAATGCCATAAGTGGCCCTAAGACCTAGGACCCTATCTACTCCAGGATAAACTGGACTGAAGAACACTTGCTTTTTATGACACTCTTCCTCCGGATTACATTACAAAAGCATGATCACACACTCTGGCAGGTTACATGTTATATTCTATAATGGTTTACAAACACTAGAGAAGTTTAGAAATAAAAAAAAAATAAAATTAGAAAAGCCAGGATGGTGTCCCTAGCCTGTTTGCCAGAAGCTGGGAATAAGCAACAGGGAATGGATCACTTGATGATTACCTGTTCTATTCATTCCCTCTGGGGCACCTGGCATTGGCCACTCTTGAAAGACAGGATACTGGCCTAGATGAACCTTCTATCTGACCCAGTATGGCCGTTCTTATGTTCCCCTAGCACTGTTCATGGGAAATGGGGCCCTGGCTGGGCTGTTCACAATCACTTGTTGGTCCTGCTGAAGGCTGGGAGTCTAATAGGAAGAATATTGACCCACTTAGTTCACAAACCCTGAGACTCCTGCGGTCTGGAATAAGCATCCTATATATCAAAGACTCACTGGCACCATTTTCTAATCTCATATGAAAACATCTCCCCCCCACCCCATATCTGTAATTCACTTTTTCTCTCTCAACTTTCATTCTTTATTTTAATGTTACAGAGATTTTAATTGCTTTTGGGCACATTTATGATTCAGAGATTAAAGGCTTGATGCACCACTACATTAGTCTAGTTTTATCCTGGTGGAACTGGATTGATTTCAGCTTTCAATTGTGTTATGAAAATGTAAGTCTTGAGTAACACAATATTTCTGTTTTGCCACATTATTGTAAGCACTTTCACATGGGAACAATATGATTTTACTTAGACATGACTAAGAATTTTCCTGAAGCTGCCGAGACAAATACTTGAAAATAAAATCGTCACAAGTTCCAGTAAATTGATTTAACTAATTTATAGTACAGTATTCTATAATATTTACTATAATTGGGTCACAAAGTGTGGCTATGATTCTTACATTAGAGTATGAAATTGCTGTTAATCAATTGTTAATTAATTGTTAATAAATCTTGTTTGTATCAGTTACAGAGGTTCAGTGGGTAACTGGAAATCCATATTTATTTCCACTATGATCATCAGTTAGTATCAAGGTAATATAAAGAACAATGTCATTCTCTTTCATTTAATATCCATAATTCATATTTGTCAAATATATTTATGTCCATCATATTAGTAAAATCATCATTATAATTGATTATTAAAAATCTGCAGGTTTTAGAAACTATTTCATGAAAGTGATTCTGTCACATCCTTGTCTCCAAGGTGAACTACCAGATTATTCTCAATGTATTAAGTCACAGCTAAGACTAAAATGTAAACCCATTTGGAAATTGTTACAGAGTTATTAAACTGCTTGGACTAAGGAAGTTTTCATAATGGCTGATTAGGACTGTATTTGAGGTAAATTAAATGCTCTTCTACATCAACTTTTTGACATGTTAGACATAAAGTTTAATTTTCCTGTAGAAAATTTAAAAAATCTGCATTTGAAGCAGGTGACTTAACGATAGCACTTACCCATTCAGGGAAGCTGCTTCAGATATGATAATCACACCCTTGCAGAATTATGTACTTTTACTTCACTTTATCTGAACCATTATGGTTTATCTTCAGGTTTCAGAGGAACAGCCGTGTTAGTCTGTATTCGCAAAAAGAAAAGGAGTACTTGTGGCACCTTAGAGACTAACCAATTTATTTGAGCATGAGCTTTCGTGAGCTACAGCCCACTTCATCAGATGTATACCGTGGAAACTGCAGTTTCCACGGTATACATCTGATGAAGTGAGCTGTAGCTCACGAAAGCTCATGCTCAAATAAATTGGTTAGTCTCTAAGGTGCCACAAGTACTCCTTTTCTTTTTGGTTTATCTTCAATAACTCATGGAGGATGAATGAGGTCCAAAAAGACTGAGGAAGGGGAAACATAGTACCTAACATCAAAGAGGAGAAACAAAGAGGACACAGAGAATTATAGAGCAGCCAGCCTACTAGCAATACCCAGAAAAATACTGAAATGAGTTATTAAACAGTTTGTTGAAACCTAGAGGATAATATGTTGATAAATAACAGCTAACACGTATTTGTTAAGAATAAATAAGGTCAAACCAACCTAGTTTACTTCTTTGATATGGTAACTAGCCTACTAGATTGGGGGAGGTAATAGCTGGAATTAGTAAGACTTTTGATACAGTACTACATGACATTCTCATAAGCAAACTAGGGAATTATGGTCTAAATGAAATTACTATAAGGTGGGTACACAACCATATGAAAAACTGTACTCAAAGAGTAATGATCAATGATTCATTATCAAATTGAGAGAATATTTCTATGGAGGTATACTTAATCCTATGTATTTGGCTTTGTAATACTCTGTTATCTCATTGTTAAATCTCTTGGACATTTACTGAAATGACAACCACTGCTCAGAAATTTAATAAGCTACTCCTAATTAATTGAGAAGCGATGACTGAAGGCCACTCAATGATATACAGCAATGCACACATTAGTTTCAATTAATTTGCTACCTTTATCTGGATGTCCAGTTTAAAATGATTCTTCCTGATTTTCATGTATCTTCTCTTGGGTTTTTTTATCACTTGTGTGAGGAAATATAAGGCCATAACCCCTAGAATTGACAGGTAATGAAATATTTACCCTAACCCAGCCTTCCTAGTAGCCATAAACAGTCAGGTTGTATGACTATTAATAAAGATTCAAACATATAACTGTCAAGGTTCCTCCCCCACTCTGAACTCTAGGGTACAGATGTGGTGACCTGCATGAAAACCTCCTAAGCTTACTTTTACCAGCTTAGGTTAAAACTTCCCCAAGGTACAAATTAATTTTATCCTTTGTCCTTGGAATAACCACTGCCACCACCAAACTTTAACTAGGTTTACTGGGAAACATAGTTTGGACATGTCTTTCCCCCCAAAATCCTCCCAACCCTTGTACCCCACTTCCTGGGAAAGGTTTAGTAAAACTCCTCACCAATTTGCATAGGAGACCACAGACCCAAACCCGTGGATCTGAGAACAATGAAAAAGCATTCAGTTTTCTTACAAGAAGAAAACTTTTAATAGAAATAGAAGTAAATAGAAGTAAAGAAATCATCTCTGTAAAATCAGAATGGTAGATACCTTACAGGGTAATTAGATTCAAAACATAGAAAATCCCTCTAGGCAAAACCTTAAGTTAAAAAAAGACACACAGACAGAAATAGTCATTCTATTCAGCACAATTCTTTTCTCAGCCATTTAAAGAAATCATAATCTAACACATACCTAGCTAGATTACTTACTAAAAGTTCTAAAACTCCATTCCTGGTCTATCCCCGGCAAAAGCAGCATATAGACAGATACAGACCCTTTGTTTCTCTCCCTCCTCCCAGCTTTTGAAAGTATCTTGTCTCCTCATTGGTCATTTTGGTCAGGTGCCTTTAGCTTCTTAACCCTTTGCAGGTGAGAGGATTTTTCCTCTGGCCAGGAGGGATTTTATATTTATATAAATATAAATCTTCCCTTTATATTTATGACAATAACAAAAAGAGTTCTCTTTGAAATTAGTGGGGTGTGATAGAGTACACCCTCATCATGGGTGAGAAAGAGTTAAAGATGAGTTAGGCACATTCACCTCACCTGGGAAGTAATTAGATAGTTACTTATCAGCCAGAGAGGTCAGGACTAAAACAAGGATCAGGTGATAACTCAGACACCTGGATTTTGTAAATAGGCTGAGAGAGTTCTGTCTGTGGGGACAAGCTACAGGCAGGCTTTCCTGAAGGGCTGAGGTATCAGAGGCCTCAAGAAAGGGGTGGGACAGTGATTAATACCAAAGCTGGAGAATGGCAGTGGAACCCCAGGAAAAGGTTAAGCTCAGGACCCAGAGAATAGCTGACTTCTGGGGACTTTGGACTATAGTTGGACATTTTATTACATGAGAAAGGGTTTAGAACTAGTTGTTTCTCAGCTGGAGGGCTGACTGGCATGCAAAGAGAGATGGCCTGCAGGGAGTTCTGACTCCAACACCCCTACAGTATCATGATCTAGCACACAGGAATACTACTGAGAGGTGAGAACTCACCAGTATCCCTGGTACCAGAAATGAGATTGATTGTGATCCACTCTGGGAAGCGAGTAGTGAGAGAAACAGATTGAGGGGTTGGGGTTTTTGTGTGTGTGGTTTTTTTTTTTAAGCTGGCTAAATGGAGGAAGTGGTCCACATGCAGGTGGCACAGCCAGAGTGGACCTATATGTTGTTCCAACATTTACAAGGGGAAAAGAAGCAGCAAGCGTCCAACAGTGCTCTGAGAGATGGGGCCTCAACAGAAGGGAGGCTCTGGGCAAGTAGAGACCTAGTATGCAAGTATGAGTTCTGTCAAAATTAGCCCCCCACCCCCTTCCCGAGATGTTCCAGAGGCATTTTTACACATGTTTAAATGGGTGGCAACAGCAGGAACAGGTTAGCTGAGATGGTTTAGTTAGCTCAGGTGGCCCTGTTTTCCTTCGGACTGGCACAAGCCAAATACCACCCTCTTTCAGACAAGCAAGTGAAGTCTTATATTGTAAAGGAGACTAACTCCAGAGGTCTACAGATACTGCTTTAGAGTAGAGCCTTTTCTTTGGGAAGGGCATCCTAGGATAGTGGACTAATGCCCCTTGGGCCTGGCAACACAGTTTTTTTGCATCCTGAAATGAACTCATTGGATAAAATACTAGACTTGATAGTTTTAGAACATGTTTCAGAGTAGCAGCCGTGTTAGTCTGTATTCGCAAAAAGAAAAGGAGTACATGTGGCACCTTAGAGACTAACCAATTTATTTGAGCATAAGCTTTCATGAGCTACAGCTCACTTCATCGGATGCATAAAGTGGAAAGTACAGTGAGGAGATTTTATATACACACAGACCATAAAAAATATACATTGTAAGGAGAGTGATCACTTAAGATGAGCTATTACCAGCAGGAGAGTGGGTGAGGGGAGAGAAAACCTTTTGAAGTGATAATCAAGGTGGGCCATTTCCAGCACATTTCCAGGAGTTAACAAGAACATCTGAGGAACAGTGAGGGGGAGGAGGAGGAATAAACAAGGGGAAATAGTTTTACTTAGTATAATGACTCAACCACTCCCAGTCTCTATTCAAGCCTAAGTTAATTGTATCCAATTTGCAAATTAATTCCAATTCAGCAGTCTCTCGTTGGAGTCTCTTTTCAAAGTTTTTTTGTTGAAGGATAGTCACTTTGAGATCAGAAATCGAGTGACCAGACAGATTGAAGTGTTCTCCGACTGGTTTATGAATGTTATAATTCTTGACATCTGATTTGTGTCCATTTGTTATTTTACGTAGAGCCTGTCCAGTTTGCCCAATGTAGATGGCAGAGGGGCATTGCTGGCACATGATGGCATATATCACATTGGCAGATGTGCAAGTGAATGAGCCTCTGATAGTGTGGCTGATGTGATTAGGCCTTATGATGGTGTCCCCTGAATAGATATGTGGACACAGTTGGCAACGGGCTTTCTTGCAAGGATAGGTTTCTGGGTTAGTGGTTTTGTTGTGTGGTGTGTGATTGCTGGTGAGTATTTGCTCAGATTGGGGGGCTGTCTGTAGGCAAGGACTGGCCTGTCTCCCAAGATTTGTGAGAGTGTTGAGTCGTCCTTCAGGATAGGTTGTAGATCCTTGGTAATGCATTGGAGAGGTTTTAGTTGGGGGCTGAAGGTGACGGCTAGTGGCATTGTGTTATTTTCTTTGTTGGGCCTGTCCTGTAGTAGGTGACTTCTGGGTACTCTTCTGGCTCTGTCAATCTGTTTCTTCACTTCAGCAGGTGGGTATTGTAGTTGTGAGAATGCTTGATAGAGATCTTGTAGGTGTTTGTCTCTGTCTGAGGGGTTGGAGCAAATGCGGTTGTATCGTAGAGCTTGGCTGTAGACAATGGATCGTGTGGTGTGGTCTGGGTGAAAGCTGGAGGCATGTAGGTAGGAATAGCAGTCAGTAGGTTTCCGGTATAGGGTGGTGTTTATGTGACCATCGCTTATTAGCACTCTAGTGTCCAGGAAGTGGATCTCTTGTGTGGACTGGTCCAGGCTGAGGTTGATGGTTGGATGGAAATTGTTGAAATCATGGTGGAATTCCTCAAGGCTTCTTTTCCATGGGTCCAGATGATGAAGATGTCAACAATATTGCGCAAGTAGAGTAGGGGCGTAGGGGACGAGAGCTGAGGAAGCGTTGTTCTAAGTCAGCCATAAAAATGTTGGCATACTGTGGGGCCATGCGGGTACCCATAGCAGTGCCGCTGATTTGAAGGTATACACTGTCCCCAAATGTGAAATAGTTATGGGTGAGGACAAAGTCACAAAGTTCAGCCACCAGGTTTGCCGTGACATTATCAGGGATAGTGTTCCTGATGGCTTGTAGTCCATCTTTGTGTGGAATGTTGGTGTAGAGGGCTTCTACATCCATAGTGGCCAGGATGATGTTTTCAGGAATATCACCGATGGATTGTAGTTTCCTCAGGAAGTCAGTGGTGTCTCGAAGCTAGCTGGGAGTGCTGGGAGTGTAGGGCCTGAGGAGGGAGTCTACATAGCCAGACAATCCTGCTGTCAGGGTGCCAATGCCTGAGATGATGGGGCGTCCAGGATTTCCAGGTTTATGGATCTTGGGTAGCAGATAGAATACCCCAGGTTGGTATTCTAGGGGTGTGTCTATGCAGATTTGTTCTTGTGCTTTTTTTTTAGAACAGTTTCTATGGGTTTTGCAAGCTGGAGACTGAATATAGGCCTGAACATTTTGTCCTTGCTCTATCAAAGAGTCTGTAGAGAAGATAGTGGCCTATCTGGAAGCTGACGGCCTGAGTTAAGGTTACTTGTACTGAGGGAGACAGGATGGCGGAGGGCCTCAAGCTCCAGAGGTCAAAGGAGAGAGGTATGAGGAGAGAAATTTCTATACACACCTACATCTTAGAGACAGGAGGAGCTGTCAACAGCCCAGCAGATAACACAAGCCCATGAAGGATCACCAGGAGTGATCAGGGACCTGATCTGGTCTGTTTTTGCTGTGTTCAGCTTGGCCATATAAAAAGGGACTTTGCCCTTATCAGATGTGGTATCAGAGGTGCTATGACAGCAGAGTTTGTGGCTTAGGATGCTCACGTAATCAGGGTCAAACCCCACCACATATAGCACCTGTTAGACTAGGGGACCAGGTAATAAAGGTCCTGGTCAACTCTGGCTGCAAGCAGATGTTAATGCAGGGGAGCAGTTCCAGTTAGTAAAGATGGACAGACACTTGCAAGTACACATTTCATGTGTGCATGGCGAGACCTGCACATACCCGACAGTGGGGTGAAAATGGAAGTATAGAGCCAACAGGGCTGGACTCATCTGGCATCTCCCTGGACTGTGATTGTAGGCAGAGATTGACAAGGTTTTTCTACCTTACTATAAAATGGGATGTTGCCCAAAATGGCTATAGACATGTCAACCCTAGCCAAGGAATGGGAATTGGGGTAAATTAGCCCTACTAAAGGGGCAGGAAATGATCAGAGGGACTTAGCAGAATGTATAGTGCTGGCTGATGAGACCAAACAAGAAGCTTTAAGTCACTTTCAAGTCCTTGAGGTGCAATTGCAGAAGCATGATGAGAAGTTAAGGCCTCCGAACAGAGAATCATGTTAGAAGCAGAGAAATAGGAACAGGAATTAGTCTGGACAAAAACAGAACTGGAACAGGAAAAGTATTTTAGGCACCCTCTTTCAGAGGGGCCTCTGAACTTAATTAGGGGTGTAACCATTGGGAAGATCCTGAGTACTGAAATTCAGCCTTGGATACTACAACTCCCATGATGCCTTGGGGAAGAGAAAAACTTCTGCTTTCAGTGGTGAGGGGAGCCTCATTTTGGAAGGCAGAGGTAGCATGCAGTGGGCTCCATTTTCTGGGGGCTCAAGAAAAGAGTAGCTGTTGAGTTGTTTGGAATCTTGTCTGAGCTGTGTCCAAGCTGCTGTTCTGACTCAGGAGCTCAGACTGTCACTGGTCTCCTTGTCAGGGGAGATGAGATTGCTCTGTGGAGCTCTGGCCAAGTCAAGAGCTACAGCTAGAAAGCCAAAAGCTGCTGGAGAGAATAGACATTAAAATGGGTTATGTAACACATGTAAGATTACAGCAGGGATCGGCAACCTTTGGCATGTGGCCTGTCAGGGAAATCCACTAGTGGGCCGGGATGGTTCGTTTACCTACAGCGTTCGCAGGTTCAGCCGATCGCAGCTCCCACTGGCCGTGGTTTGCTGTTCCATGCCAATGGGGGCTGCGGGAAGTGGTGGCCAGCACATCCTTCGGCCCACTCTGCTTCCTGCATCCCCCATTGGCCTGGAACAGTGAACCGCAGCTAATGGAAGCTGCAATCGGCCGAACCTGTGGACATTACGGGTAAACAAACTTATCCTGGCCCACCAGCAGATTTCCCTGATGGGTCACGTGCCAAAGGTTGCCGATCCCTGGATTAGAGAAACAGTTGATTACCTGATATGGGAATGCAGGGAGTAGTTCTGGGACAGAAAGGCTCTTTGTGAACAATTTAGATGCTTTTACGCAACAGAATATACTATAAGGGAAGTGAGCTGGGGATCATTGTGGACCACAAGCTAAATATGAGTCAACACTGTAACGCTGTTGCAAAAAATGTGAACATCATTCTGGGATGTATTAGCCAGGAGTGTTGCAAGCAAGACATAAGAAGTAATTCTTCCACTCTGCTCCACTCTAATTAGGGCTCAGCTGGAGTAATGTGTCCAGTTCTGGGATCCACATTTTAGGAAGAATGTGGACAAATTGGAGAGAGTCCAACAAATATGATTAAAGGTCTAGAAAACATGACCTATGAGGGAAGATTGAAAAAATTGGGTTTTTTTAGTCTGGAAAAGAGAAGACTGAGAGGGGACATGAAACTGTTTTCAAGTATGAAAAAGGTTGTTACAAAGAGGAGGAAGAAAAATTGCTTTTCTTAACCTCTGAGGATAGGACAAGAAGCAAGGGGCTTAAATTGCAGCAAGGGAAATTTAGGTTGGACATTGGGGTAAACTTCCTAACTGTCAGGATGGTTAAACAGTGGAATAAATTGCCTAGGGTGGGTATGAAATCTCCATCATTGGAGATTTTTAAGAGCAGGTTAGACAAACACCTGTCAGGAATCATCTAAATAATTAGTCCTGCCACAAGTGCAGGGGACTGGAATAAATGACCTCTCGAGGTCCCTTCCAGTCCTACGATTCTATGATAAGGGGTTTGTTTAGTGAGGGTATCAGGAAATGCTATACTACGTTTTTTTAAGGACCTTGAGCAGGGTAAAAGTGTAGTGGCATGAACGTATGAGAACTATATAGGCAGCAGTTATAGACTCATCAGGTGAGTCTGATTTGCCATAAAGCATCAGAAGAAAAAGTTTGGGGAAGAAGCCCCAGGGAGTAATCAGGCAGGCTTGCATCTGTGAAGGGCTGAAATGTCAGTGACTGTCAGAGGCTAGAAGCCTAAGATGACTTACGCTGGTTGGGACAGTACTTGATACCAGAGCTGGGGGATGGCAGTGGAGCTCCGGGAAAGGGGTGAACACAGGGCCCAGGATAAGCTGACTCTTTGAGACATTGGACTCCTGTTCGACATTTTGTTACCCAGGAAGGAATTAGCTGCATCTGAGCTAGAGAGCTGAGTGGTATGCAAAAACAGATGGTCTGCAGGGGTGATGGAGATTAAAACCCCTGCTACATTGCACTGTGACATAAAGGGGCCCTCTTAAGGTGAGGATCCACCATTATATGAGGTCATTCATACAAAAAACAAAAGCCATGACAGCTTTGTGGTTGGGCTTAGTTTAGTACTCCTTAAAACATTAACTACTAAGCAGCCAAATACTGACTTTTGACAAAATACACTGAAGTGTGCTAAGATTTGTAACTCTAGTTAATTTTCTATTTAGTAACTTCAGTAAGCATGCTCAACATATATATATATATAAATAAATTACAGCTGAGTCTCTTAAAAACCATTAAGACATCAGTCCCTATGCCCTGGTTGGCCTTCTGGGCATTCTCCACACTGGTTTAAGGATTTGATTGGACAATGCCATTGACTTCCGTGGGAGAAGGTCTAGCTATTAACAGCTGTATATTTTTTATGGATGCTTTTATAGATGGCAGCTAGAGAGCTGTGCTGTTCCTTTTCTAACTTTTTTTTTAAAGAGCATCACTTTTCTTGGATCTGATATAATTTCTAAAATTATGTTATACTATCATCTCTTCACTCCTCAGGCATTTCACACTATTGGTGTCACTGATTTTTTTTTTTTTTTTTTTTTTTTTTGCATTTCACCCCCAGCACATCATGGGACATAGATTGTGTTGTTTTGAATATTGGGCCATTGAAAATCACAGCAGGCTATCTTTAATTGTGTATCATAATGGGTCTTGTCACTGGTTTTGTTATAACAGTACTGTTGTGCCTCATTCTAAGCTTCCTGCAAACAGACATATTGAAGAGAATTCTAGTTTTTCTTACAAGTGGGCTACTTTTAGTTAGGAAAAGAGTTGTTAAATTTGGATCATATTGAGAGTGCTTATTTTTTTCCCAGTGTGTTCTGCTACTTTTTTAGCATATGGCTACATAAAAAGCTTTCAGTTTTCACAGCTAGCCAGTTATTTTTGATGTACAGTCAAAAGTGATATGGAGTGAGTTGCAGTCCCACAAAAACATGTCATATTCTAAAGCATGGATCTGAATGAATAATTAAAAAAGAATAGTTTATTTTAGAAAAAAAATCACCTTTGTATTCTTGCTAACAAATTGTTTATGAACAAATCACAACCTGCTCACAAGCATTGTCTATTTAGAATTATCCACACTTTGTTCTAGAGAAAAGTTCTTGATCTGCAAATTGTTCAGACTGTGAAAGTTAAAACTGATGTTCAGTTTTCTATCTGCACTGTAACTTATGTTACTAATCAAAACAGCACACATGTTGAACTGTCGAGCTAGATCCTCAGGTTATTTTAGTGAATGATTTTAATGAAACTAATTTATGCCAAGCTGATGACCTGATCCTATATTATTCATTTTATTTCACTTTGTGTTGGTTATTTGCATACAAGTATGTCACCCAATCCAGGAAGAGAAACAAATCTGACATATCTGACTCACCAGTTTTATTTGAGCATTGTTAATTTCTCATCTGAAAATTCACAATTTGTTTTTGATAAATATCTACAGATTGTAGTTAAAAATTCTCTTTTCAACTGTTCTTGCTGGTAAATTTGCAATTCTGGAATGTTCATGGAAAAATAAAAGGGTTATTTACACAAACTGATTTTCTGATGTTATGATGCAGACACTTTGCAATAATACTATACTTTTCAAGGCAGGGACCACATATCTCTGTGTTTGGAAATATAATTTGTTCAGTTGCAAATCTAAATTTATTCACAATTTTAAAAATTGCTTGTAGTGTGGAAAGCCAGCACAACACTCCCTGCTAATAAAACTGAATAGGGTCTTTGTAATTTACTATGGATGGACAGCCCATGCAGGCTACAAAAGTCAATTAGAGTAAATTGGTGGACTTCAGTGCATTCAGAACTGTGAAAGGCCTTGATGGAGAAGGCAAAAATTTGAATTTATTTTGGTGGAAAATGGCGAGCCAGTGGATAGATTCCAAGATAAGGTGATTTGCTCAGAATGATGAGCAAAGGTGATTATCTTACTAACTGCTTTTTGAGTCATTTTAATTGCTACCATTCTGTAGATTAACAATAAGAAACAATAAAAACAGCTGTATATATACAAAAAGAATCCTCTTAAAGTTTGTAGAATTTTAAGAAATGAAGGTGTAGTGATTTCTGAAAGTGCTATTCTTTTCTATGGGATGTCATGGTTGAGTGGAATACTGTATTAGTACCTCTTATTCATCATTCACATAATGTACTGTATAATATTCAATACTCTGTTAGTGCTATTGTATTTTTAAACCCATAGTGGAAATTCATGAGAAAAAAGAACAAGTTGTTTCCTCCTGAGAAAACACCACATGTGAAGTGGGGGGAGAGAAAGGAAATGACAACAGAATGCTGATGTTGAACATGGGTTTGCTCTTTGCCACAAAACAGAATCAGCTATGAGTGAAAGTACTTAAAATATATTCATATACCTGTGGATTCTAGTAGGGAACTTGGCCTCACCTTACTTCACTGTGGCTTGTTGTTAGCAAATTCCCTATGCAAGTCTTGTTGCAGTTCCAGAAGTTAGTATTAAACTCAACTTATTAAATGGTTTGAATTGCTTCTAAAAAGGTATTTTTCAATCACTGGAAAGTCAGGCAGGTATTTTACAGTTATATAAGTAAGAATGTAAGAAGATAAGAATGGCCATATTGGGTCAGTTCAATGTTTCACCTTGCCCAGTATCATGTCTTCCCATGGTGGCCAGTGCTAGCTGCTTTACAGGGAATGAACAGAGTGACCCTTCCCATCATCCAGTCCCAGCTTCTGGCAGTCAGAGGTTTACAGACACCCAGAGTATATGGGGTTTCATCCCTGACCATCTTGGCTAATAGTCATCGATGGACCTGTCCTCCATGAATTTATCCAATTCTTTTTTTAATCCAGTTCTACTTTCAGCCTTCACACCATCTCCTGGCAATGAGTTCCACAGGCTGACTGTATGTTGTGTGAAGAAGACCATTCTTTTGTTTGTTTTAAACATGCTGCCTATTAATTTTATTGGGTGCCCCCAGTTCTTGTGTTATGTGAAGTGCTAAATAATACTTCCTTATTCACTTTCTCCACACCATTCCAGATTTTATAGATCTCTATCATATTACCCCTTAATCATCTCTTTTCTAAGCTGAGCAATCCCGGGCTTTCTAATCTCTCCTCATATGGAAGTAGTTCCAGACCCCTAATAATTTTTGTTTTCCTTCTCTATACCTTTTCCAGAGCTAATATATATTTTTTTCTGAGATGGGCAACCAGAATGGTATGCCATGTACAAGGTGTGGGTGTACCATAGATTTATACAGTGGCATTATGATATTTTATGTCTTATTATCTATCCCTTTCCCAATGGTTCCTAACATTCTGTTAGATTTTTTGACTGCCACTGCACATTCAGCAGATGTTTTCAGAGAACTATCCATGATAACTCAAAAAAAAAATATGTTTCTTGAGTGGTAACGGCTAATTTAGACCCCATCAAGGACTTATGCTTAGGCCATCTATTAAATTATAGATCTATGCTCTTTTGAGTATGGCTACAAAAAGTGGCATAACTTTCAATGGTACTGAACAGGTGGGTATGTTTGATCTCATATGAACTTGTGTATGGAAATATATTGGTACAGGTACTATAGTTCAGAGGTAGGTTGATTATTATATCTTTTCAGCTGCAAAAAATAACCCTATGTTGTTTGTAGAGATTTAAGGGTAATAGCAACAACCAGCAATTTTTGTGTATTTATTTCTCTGTTTTCCTCCTTCAAATTCTCTATCCCTACCCCTCCACATTTTTCTGGACAAAGTTATCTTCCCTTCCTTGACTTGTTCCACTCAGTAACTTTCTGCATAAGACATTGGAGCAAGATCAGGTATTTATATTGTGATGCCTCCTTGGCATGTTCCCTCTTATCGTATATTCTCATGTAGCAACAGCAGCCCTGCAGGGTGACTCCAAAAGTGGGGACTGGCTAAGCCAGAATCTCCTATTGGAGTCAAGCCTTGAAGTAAGGATTGCAAAAAGCACAACTATGGGGCATATAACATTGGGCTGTGAAGTTACCAGAATCTTGAATGAGGACTAATATATAATTGTGTTGTCCCAAGAGCAGACCAGGGACAGCATTGTGATTGCGAGTCACAGTTCATTACCTGGTTCTCCTTTGCTCTAGAGAGGAAGAAATCTGTAACTCTATACCTCACATAGTTTACTTCTCCCTCTGCACAAACTAAGCTGCTCTTGTTGGTACCTTGGAAGGCCAAAATCAAGGTTCCACCCACCCCCTTATCCTGCCTGCTCACCCTTCACCGACCTGCATTGGAAATTGGGTACAGGCCCACTGGAGGCTGCCCTCTCCCTTAAGCAGTGATTCATGATGCAGGTAGCCCACATAAGGAATCAAGGGGGTACCATATGCCCCCTTCCTTTTTTGTGTGGGTCTGGTCCCTAATAAGTACAAAAGGCATGAAATGATTTACAATTATTATATACAATTAAAAAAAAACCTAAATGTTTCTAATACAGAAAACCATCATTGAAGAAGAGTGCTAAGGCCATGGTTTTCTCATGGACATTTTGCAGGGGATCTTGGAGAACCCACAGTTTGTAACCTACAATTTCTTGACACACAGTGTATATTCTTCCTTGTTTCACTGATGGGAGTGTTTTTCTATACAAACATCAACTTCAATATCAATTATTTTTAAGAGAAAAAACAAATGAATTTGAGAGTAACAGAAATGTGTTAGCAAAGCATGCTGGTATGCTTCAACTGATCTGCAGGATAGCAACAATGGTAACAGGAGACAAAAGAGCATAAATATCCAAATATATTTTTTCATGTAATGAAGCACTATAGATGCTACTTTGTCGGTGTGAGTATAAGATCATTCATGGGATAATCTCTATGTTAAGAAGTTCATCACAGGTAGTAAACTTCAGTCCTTTGCAGATGTCTCCCTCGAAGCCTATGTATCACTTAAGCAGTACTTTTCAGGACTAAGTGGGAAATTAAGTGATGAATATGCAGATGTATGAATTTCATCTAGTGTAAAATAAATCAGAATTATTCATTAGTTGACTAAGGTTCATTTGTTGACACGTTCCTACATCTGTGCAACTGCAGACTGCATAATCTTCTGTGAGAGTGTTTTCAAATTATTACCCACTTATTCCTCTTCAAACAAACAATTATTATTAGGGTTTGATAATCTTACTGGCTTCTTGGCTAGGGTGAGTAGAAATTGTGCCTGTGTTAAGTGAGACCAGGGTGGCACTAGCTCCTTCCTCTGTAAAGTACAGGACTATTTTCTAGTGTCATGTGCCAATTTGTTTTAGATGCTGTCTATTTCTTCCATGATTTTGTGTCATAATCTCAAAGAAGATTATGAAAGCAAAAAGTGAGGTAAAGCTTTTCACAAATTTTGCTCTTAAAGCACATAGTAAAAAGTAACTCTGTACATACACAGACATGCCCAAAACTTTCACTCAAGGAAAACCTCAGACCCCTGCCTGGCCAAGAAATTGCTAGAAATTGGAAATACATTTTGGGCATTAGTAATATTCCTAGTCTTTTACTAGTAGGTGACAAGTTAATTCATCTCCAGTTACTAGTGAGCTGAATTAACCCATGTCCTGTTATTCATGCTAAGAATCAGATTCAATGAGGGCAGCCAACAACAGAGATTGAGATTAAGGAAACCTACTTGCTTTGGCATTGTCATGGTTCTAGGACCTTAGTCATGTTTTGTGTTATGAATATCAAATCCAGATCATATTCTAAATTTATTCACAATTTAAAAAAAAATTGCCTGTAGTGTGAAAAGCCAGCACAACACTCCCTGCTAATAAAACTGAATAGGGTCTTTGTAGTTTACTATGGATGGACAGCCCATGCAGGCTACAAAAGTCAATTAGAGTAAATTGATGGACTTCAGTGCATTTGGAACTGTGAAAGGCCTTGACGGAGAAGACAAAAAATTTGAATTTATTTGGGTGGAAAATGGCGAGTCAGTGGAGAGATTCCAGGATAAGGTGATTTGCTCAGAATGACTATAAAAAATCATGATCTTACTATCTGCTTTTTGAGTCGATTGGTGAGGGATGTTGTGCATGTGAATGAGCCCAGAACAAAGAGGAGAACAATAATCAAGATATGAGGCGAAGGCCTGGACCAGCGTCTTAGCTAAGTAGTCTGAAATAAAGGTTAGACCTTGTAAATGCTATAAGGAAGAAGTAGTAGGATTTAGACACAAACTGGATAGTTAAGGATAGAGTCAAAAATTATCCCTAGGGTAGGAAGTGAAAGGGAAGACTATGGTAGTGTCACCAGTGATAAACAATGGAGAGGGAAATTTGGGGGAGAAAAGATATCCAGGCACTTTGTTTTGGTTTTGTCACATTCAGTTTGTTACTATTGAAGCATTTAGATAGACAGGTCAGAGCAAGAGGCTGAAATATGGAACTGGATAGCTTTAGACAAGTTGGCAGCGGAGAGAGAAATTTGCAAGTTAACAACATAGACACAGTAGTTAAAGCTGTGAGAGCAGATGAGATCACCAAATAGTTTATTATTCCCTTTTATGTTTGTGCCTTGGAGGGGAAGATATGGCTAGGCTTCACAGAATTCCATTTTTTTTTTCAAAAATACTTATCTGTTTAAATTTTCACAGTTGCAGGAAATTATCATGTGGGGGGAGGGAGGCTCTGACAATGGAGGGTCAAACAATGATTTAGTGACAATAAACTTTAAGATTCAAAAAGTTAAAGTTTTATAACTGCTAAAACACAAATTGTCAATATCATGTCAAAATATATAAAATAAATATCCTTAACTCAAACTCTAAGTGCTGCAGCAGCATTTTTCCTATCTTGACTTTGTAAATTTCAATTATTGATGGGAACACTTGTTCATCTGTGTGTATGCATAGTGAAATTTACATTTACCAATAAAAATCTCATCCTTCCAAGCCTACACATAGGACGTAATCTTTAGCCTTTGAACTATCACTAAAAGTACGTGTCTGTAGGAAAATGGGAGATCTCAGAACTTTTTTTTCCCAATGAAAGAAATAGAGGAAACACATGAGACCTTCATTGTCCATCCCATATCTCCGTTTGCCTCTCATCCCTTTCTCACACATTCCATTCATATATGAAATATGTCTCCCATCTTCTTATTCAGACTTAACTTTTTCTTTCTTTCATTTTCTCAGTTACATTTTTGGCGTGGTGCCGCTACACATGCATTCTACTAGCATGACACAGCAATGCTCATGGAAAATCCGATAGACCCTTAATTATAGCAGTTTCATCTATGTCTTATATATTTCGCTTTTGTTCTTCAATCAATTCCCTTTCAAACTCACTTTTCATTCTTGCCTGGCTACTTCCCATTATTGCTACTAATTCTGTTGATTTCAGACACTAATGAGAAATACAAGGTGCATTAAATAAGAAATAGCATTTCAGTGATCAAAAAATCGTTGTGATATTGAAGGGATAATGATGAAAATGAAAGTTTCCCTTTGGAAGGTAGTCTGAGTTCAAAAGTATATTATTTTTGCATGCAGGTAGTTCAATATATTGTACCAAGCAAACCTTTGTGAACATAGCTAAAATTGAATTCTGTACCCAATAGAGACAGAACAACTGAATATAACTATTCATAATGAAAGATTGATTTCTTATGTGCTAGACCTGGAAAGAAAAAAAAAAAACAGTCCTGGAAATTCTGAAAAAAGCCTTTAAAGTTTTGTACAGGGTACTATCTTGTTTTAATTTAAAGCTGTTCAAATATCTTTGAAATTATGGCATTTAAATTGTATGCCCTATGATCTATAAATATCAAAGTACATCCAGAAAAGCCTAGCCTTCTGTAAAAGCTATTGCTTACACTCTAGTACCCCTTATCAATAGGATGTCTTCGTTATAGGTAAAAGAAACATTCAAAACATAAGGCTTACTTTGTCAGCAATGACGCTACTTTATGGTTTTCACTAAATACTATTTTAAAGCTTCTTGGACCAAATAAAGGAGCACAAAGTAATTTATGAGCACTGTTATTTCGGTATTTGCCAAGGCTTTACATTTTGCTTAGCTCTTCTGGTAATTTAGGGCAAGGTATGTGTTAAGTCTTTAAAGTTAAACTTAAATAACTTATCCAGTAGGTACTGTGACAAAGCTCTGTCCTTGCGTCCATGGGTCCCATGTTTCCTGGCGGATTTCGCTAGCCTCAGAGGCTCACTGTGACCCTCCACGTAACCCTTCTCTCTCTAGAGTCAAGGATCACAGTCTACTGAGCCATTTTCATCATAAGCCAGCGAGGGAGGTGAGGAGAAGCTATCCTTCCTTGCACAGTCTCTGTTGTCTCCCAGTCTCAGTGATTAATCAGGGGGCAAAGGGGGCAGAGCCCAGGCCCACCCTCTACTCCGGGCTCCAGCCCAGAGACCCTAATAGTATCAGCTATGTAGCTGACCTTTTAGAAACATGACATGTACAATTCCCTCAGCTACTTCCCCCACAGCATCCCTCACTTCCTCAAGCTCCACTTCATCCTTACTTCAGGGCCTCCTTCCTTGTGCCTGATATGGTGTGTAATACTCAGTCTCTCCAACAGCACAACTTCCTCCCACAGCTCCTGACATGCGCACCCACCTGACTAACTGGGAGGCTTTTAACTAGTTCCAGCCAGCCCCTGATTGGCTTCAGGTGTTCCAATCAACCTAGCATTCTCCCTGGCTTCTGGAAAGTTCTTAATTGGCCCCAGGTGTCTTAATTGACCTGGAGCAGCTGCCATTTCCAGGGATTTGTTTAGCCTGGGATTTGGTACCAGGGATTTGTTTAGCCTGGAGCTAATATATCTATCTCCCACTACTTTTCTATAGCCATCTGGCCTTGCCCCATCACAGTACATATTTTAAAGTTTAGTTAGGTTTCTATTCTGATTTCAGGTAAAAGGATATCAAGTACTGCATGCACCATATTCTTACTTCTCTGTTGATAATATATAGTTATCAAGATGGCATATGTATGGCTTCTGCATGTCATACATCTCTACACTGTAATATTCATCTAGCACTGTTGACATCATGTAAAAATCTGTGGCTGAGTGTTCCCTAGGCACAGGCCATAAGAGGTTACATATTATGATAGACATTTGTCTTTCTGGACATATCTCCACTGCTACGATGACCAATTATCAGAAGGTTAGCAGTGTTAGTCTGTATCCACAAAAGCAATGAGGAGTCCGGTGGCACCTTAAAGACTAACAGATTTATTTGGGCATAAGCTTTTCTGGGTAAAAAACCCACTTCTTCAGATGCATGGAGTGAAAATTACAAATACAGGCATAAATATATATTGGCACATGAAGAGAAGGGAGTTACCTTACAAGAGGAGAACCAGTGCTGAAGGCCAATTAGGTCAGGGTGTATGTGGTCCACTCCCAATAACTGAGGAGGAGGTGTCAATACCAAGACAGCTCTCCAACACGAGTTTCTACAAGCCATTACCCTATGATCCCACTGAGAGTTACCAAAAGCAACTACAGCATTTGCTCAAGAAACTTCCTGAAAAAGCACAAGATCAAATCCGTACAGATACACCCCTGGAACCCCGACCTGGGATATTCTATCTACTACCCAAGATCCATAAACCTGGAAATCCTGGGCGCCCCATCATCTCAGGCATTGGCACCCTGACAGCAGGATTGTCTGGCTATGTAGACTCCCTCCTCAGGCCCTACGCTACCAGCACTCCCAGCTACCTTCGAGACACCACTGACTTCCTGAGGAAACTACAATCCATCGGTGATCTTCCTGATAACACCATCCTGGCCAGTATGGATGTAGAAGCCCTCTACACCAACATTCCACACAAAGATGGACTACAAGCCGTCAAGAACACTATCCCCGATAATGTCACGGCTAACCTGGTGGCTGAACTTTGTGACTTTGTCCTTACCCATAACTATTTTACATTTGGGGACAATGTATACCTTCAGATCAGCGGCACTGCTATGGGTACCCGCATGGCCCCACAGTATGCCAACATTTTTATGGCTGATTTAGAACAACGCTTCCTCAGCTCTCGTCCCCTAAAGCCCCTACTCTACCTGCGCTATATTGATGACATCTTCATCATATGGACCCATGGAAAAGAAGCCCTTGAGGAATTCCACCATGATTTCAACAATTTCCATCCCACCATCAACCTCAGCCTGGTCCAGTCCACACAAGAGATCCACTTCCTGGAAACTACAGTGCTAATAAACAATGGTCACAAAAACACCACCCTATACCGGAAACATACTGACCGCTATTCCTACCTGCATGCCTCCAGCTTTCACCCTGACCACACCACATGATCCATCGTCTACAGCCAAGCTCTGCGATACAACTGCATTTGCTCCAACCCCTCAGACAGAGACAAACACCTACAAGATCTCTGTCAACTACAATACCCACCTGTGGAAGTAAAGAAACAGATTGATAGAGCCAGAAGAGTTCCCAGAAGTTACCTACTACAGGACAGGCCTAACAAAGAAAATAACAGAACGCCACTAGCCGTCACCTTCAGCCCCCAACTAAAACCCCTCCAACGCATTATTAAGGATCTACAACCTATCCTAAAGGATGACCCAACACTCTCACAAATCTTGGGAGACAGGCCAGTCCTTGCCTACAGACAGCCCCGCAACCTGAAGCAAATACTCACCAACAACCACATACCACACAACAGAACCACTAACCCAGGAACTTATCCTTGCAACAAAGCCCGTTGCCAACTGTGCCCACATATCTATTCAGGGGACACCATCACAGGGCCTAATAACATCAGCCACACTATCAGAGGCTCGTTCACCTGCACATCCACCAATGTGATATATGCCATCATGTGCCAGCAATGCCCCTCTGCCATTTACATTGGTCAAACTGGACAGTCTCTACATAAAAGAACAAATGGACACAAATCAGATGTCAAGAATTATAACATTCATAAACCAGTCGGAGAACACTTCAATCTCTCTGGTCATGCAATCACAGACATGAAGGTCGCTATTTTAAAACAAAAAAACTTCAAATCCAGACTCCAGCGAGAAACTGCTGAATTGGAATTCATTTGCAAACTGGATACTATTAATTTAGGCTTAAATAGAGACTGGGAGTGGCTAAGTCATTATGCAAGGTAGCCTCTTTCCCCTTGTTTTTTCCTACCCCTCCCCCAGATGTTCTGGTTTAACTTGGATTTAAACTTGGAGAGTGGTCAGTTTGGATGAGCTATTACCAGCAGGAGAGTGAGTTTGTGTGTGTATGGGGGTGGGGGGGGGATGAGAGAACCTGGATTTGTGCAGGAAATGGCCCAACTTGATTATCATGCACATTGTGTAGAGAGTTGTCACTTTGGATGGGCTATCACCAGCAGGAGAGTGAATTTGTGTGGGGGGGTGGAGGGTGAGAAAACCTGTATTTGTGCTGGAAATGGCCCAACTTGATGATCACTTTAGATAAGCTATTACCAGCAGGACAGTGGGGTGGGAGGAGGTATTGTTTCATATTCTCTGTGTGTATATAAAGTCTGCTGCAGTTTCCACGGTATGCATCCGATGAAGTGAGCTGTAGCTCACGAAAGCTCATGCTCAAATAAATTGGTTAGTCTCTAAGGTGCCACAAGTACTCCTTTTCTTTTTAAGACAGGGAAAATTGCTTTTGTAGTGAGCCAACCACTCCCAGACCCTATTCAATCCCAAATTGATGGTGTTAAGTTTGCAAATGAATTGTAGCTCAGCAGTTTCTCTTTGAAGTCTGTTTTTGAAGTTTTTTTGTTGAAGAATGGCTACTTTTAAATCTGTTATTGAGTGTGCTGGGAGATTGAAGTTTTCTCCTACTGGCTTTCGTATGTTACCATTCCTGATGTCTGATTTGTATCCATTTATCCTTTTACGTAGAGACTGTGTGGTTTGGCCAATGTACATGGCAGATGGGGCATTTCTGGCACATGCTGGCATATATCACATTAGTAGATGTGCAGGTGAATGACCTTCTGATGGTGTAGCTGGTGTGGTTGGGTCCTATGATGGTGTCACTAGAGTAGATATGGGGACAGAGAAGGCAATGGGGTTTGTTACCAGCTATTTGGACTCTCTCCTCAGACCCTACACTACCAGCACTCCTAGCTATCTTTGAGACACCACTGACTTTCTGAGGAAACTACAATGCATTGGTGATCTTCCTGAAAACACCATCCTGGCTACCATGGATGTAGAAGCTCTTTACGCCAATATTCCACATGAGGATGGACTTCAAGTTGTCAGGAACACCATCCCTGATGTGGCCACGGCACACCTTACACGGCACATCAGGTGGCTGAGCTTTGTGACTTTGTCCTCACCCACAACCATTTCAGATTTGGTGACAACGTACACCTTCAAGTCAGCGGCACTGCTATGGGTACCTGCATGGCCCCACAGTATTCCAATATTTTTATGGCTGACTTAGAACAACACTTCCTCGGCTCTCTTCCCCTAACGACCCACTCTACTTATGCTACATTGATGACATCTTCATCATATGGACCCATGAGAAGGAGGCCCTTGAAGAATTCCACCTTGATTTCAACAATTTCCACCCCACCATCAACCTCAGCCTGGATCAGTCCAGACAAGAGATCCACTTCCTGGACACTACAGTGCAAATAAGTGATGGTCACATAAACACCACCCTATACCTGAAACCGACTGAGCACCATACTTACCTATATGACTGCAGCTTCCATCAAGGACACATCACATGATCCATTGTCTACAGCCAAGCCCTAAGATACAACCTCATTTGCTTCAATCCCTCAGACAGAGACAAACACCTACAAGATCTCTATCAAGCATTCTTAAAACTACAATACCCACCTGGGGAAGTGAGGAAACTGATTGACAGAGCGAGACGGGTACCCAAAAGTCACCTGCTACAGGACAGGCTCAACAAGGAAAATAACAGAACACCACTGGCCATCACGTACAGATAAAACCTCTCCAGTGCATCATCAACGATCTACCATCTATCCCGGAAAACGATCTCACACTCTCACAGGCCTTGGGAGGCAGGCCAATCCTCACTTACAGACAGACCCCCAACCTGAAGCAAATATTCACCAGCAACTACACACCATGCCACAGAAGCACTAACCCAGGAACTTATCCCTGTAACAAATCCTGTTGCCTTCTCTGTCCCTGTCTCTACTCTAGGGCCACCATCATAGGACCCAGCCACACCATCAGGGCTCATTCACCTGCACATCTACTAATGTGATATGTGCCAGCAATGCCCCTCTGCCATATACATATGCCAAACCTCACAGTCTCTACGTAAAGGGATAAATGGATACAAATCAGACATCAGGAATGGTAACATACAAAAGCCAGTAGGAGAACACTTCAATCTCCCAGCACACTCAATAACAGATTTAAAAGTAGCCACTCTTCAACAAAAAAAACTTCAAAAACAGACTTCAAAGAGAAACTGCTGAGCTACAATTCATTTGCAAACTTAACACCATCAATTTGGGCTTGAATAGGGTCTGGGAGTGGTTGGCTCACTACAAAAGCAATTTTCCCTGTCTTGGTATTGACACCTTCTCATCAGTTATTGGGAGTGGACCACATCCACCCTGACCTAATTGGCCTTCAGCATTGGTTCTCCATTTGTAAGGTAACTCCCTTCTCTTCATGTGCCAATATATATTTATGCCTGTATTTGTAATTTTCACTCCATGCATCTGAAGAAGTGGGCTTTTTACCCATGAAAGCTTATACCCAAATAAATCTGTTAGTCTTTAAGGTGCCACCAGACTCCTCGTTGTATTTGAGGATGACCAATACAGCCCACAACACACCTTTCAAGATCTATGAGGCCTACACAATCCATGAGTCCTATCACAATATGTGTTGTACCTCATCCAGTGCAGTAAATGTCTCAATAACATGTAAGTGAATCCAGACAATCACTAAATTCTCTAATGCACTAATACAAAAAAATGTTAAAAGACAAAAACAACCCATGGGCAAACATTTTTCACAAAGTGATCACTCCATATCTGACCTGTCAGTTCTCATCCTCATAGGAAACTTGCATAATACCTTCAAAAACAGAGCCTGTGAACTTAAATTCATAACTCTGCTAGACTCTAAAAATCACAGAGTCAGAGATATGGACTTGACTTATTACAACAATCTAACTAAATAACCCTCCTTTGTCCTATTACTGCAGAGATGTTAACTGTCCACTTCATCTTAAATGATCTCCTGCAACATGTGTTTACCCTTATGCTAAACAATCTGTTCCACCTTGTATTTAGCTGTGACACCCTGTCAGGGTTTCCACCCCACTCTGAACTCTGGGGTAGAGATGTGGGGACCGGCATGAAAGACACCCTAAACTTATTTCTACCAGCTTAGGTTAAAAACTTCCCCAAGGCACAAAGCTTCTTTGTCCTTGGATGGTATTGCTGCCACCACCAAGTGAGTTAGACAAAGATTCAGGAAAAGGACCACTTGGAATTCCTGTTTCCCCAAAATATCCCCCCAAGCCCCTTCACCCACTTTCCTGAGGAGGCTTGAGAATAATATACCCACCAATAGGTTAACCAAGTGAGCATGGACCAGACCGTTGGGTTTTTAGGACACTAAAAACCAATCAGGTTCTTAAAAGAAGAACTTAATTATAAAGAAAAAAGTAAAAACAAAAGTAGTACCTCTGTAAAATCAGGATGGAAGGTAATTTTACAGGGTAATAAAATTTAAAAGACAGAGGATTCCCCTCTAGGCAAAACTTCAAAGTTAAAAAAAAGAGGAATAAGCCTCCCTCTTAGCACAGGGAAAATTCACAAGCTAAAACAAAAGATAATCTAGCACATTTCCTTGCTTTACTTACAATTTTTGTAAACTTAGATGCTTATATCAGGTAGGGTTTTAGGAGAGGTTTTTTTTCCTGCCTGGTCCCTCTCTCTGTCCTGAGAGAGCACAACAAAGAGAGCACAAAAAAAAACCTTCCCCCACAGATTTGAAAGTATCTTCTTCACTTATTGGTCCTTTTGGTCAGGTGCCAACCAGGTTATTTGAGTTTCTTAATCCCTTACAGGTAAAGGAGGGATTTTATGCTACCCTTCGCTGTATGTTTATGACAAACTCTGATTACCTTTTCCAGATCTAGAGAAGAGCTCTGTGTAGCTTAAAAGTTGGTCTGTTTCACCAACAGAAGTTGGCCCAATAAAAGAGATTACATCACCCACCTTGTCTCTTCATATCTTGCGTCCAACATGGCAACAAGAACACTGCAAATGGTTTTTTCTTCTTCTTTGTGTTTCTAGATACAAAGATGTCATTTTGCTATGGGGAACCTCATTAGATTTCGTGAATTCCAGGTGTTTGTTCACACATATAATATGTACCAAAACTAAACACAAGAAATGTTGCAGATGAGCTGGTGGTTCCCGGATTGGAAGTAAATATTCTAAGAATTGCTATTTAATGGATAATCTGAAATTGAATTGCAGCCACAGACTTGCAGATCCTTGTAAATTCCACTGTTGATCAAATTGCTGCTTACTTTAAAAGTCTTGGCCATTGGCTCATTCTAAATGAGCATTTGTGTTGTGATCCCAAAGACATACTTCAGTAGATATTTTTCTCTGGTAATGTCAAGACTTACTGGTGCAACCAGGACCCAAAATACATTTTCCAGATGATAGCAAGTAGCTGGGAAAATGTTAAAAGAATTCAAAAAGGAAAAAAATAGCAGTCATTCTTAAAGTGGCATAGAATCCATTGAACTAGCCATTTGCTATTCACACATATGCATAAGAAGGCTATATGGTGTGTAGAGAAGTAATTATTTGTTTCATTCAATTAATTCCTAGACTAAAAACCCAATAAAATTGGAAATGTCCACAAATTCAAGTACTTAAAAGAATACTTTAATTTCGTCCAACAGAGCAATTGTGAAAATTTGGAAATGCAAATATAAATTTGCTCATTACAAATAAACACATATTATCCATGTGGAAATGTAAATTCAATATTAACTTGTTACCCAATATAATTGCTAACCTCCCCTTTTTCACTTACAGTATTTCTCATAAGTTTTTTAGCCCCTGATCCTGCAAATGATTATTTATGTTCATGGTTTTCCCTGTGTGAAATCCCATTAGCTTCATGGAACAGTGCATTAGTGTTTGCTGGATCAGGGCCTTGGCTTGCAAGATGGCAAGAAAAACAAACCAAACTGAAGGAGCTAAAGGAAAATCCCCAGTAACAGCCGTAATAACACTATTATCTCCTTTCAGAGGAACAGCCATGTTAGTCTGTATTCGCAAAAAGAAAAGGAGTACTTGTGGCACCTTAGAGACTAACCAATTTATTTGAGCATGAGCTTTCGTGAGCTACAGCTCACTTCATCAGATGCAACTCCTGTGAGCCATTGATTGAGGGCAATAGAGTTACATATATAAGTCCTCATCCTACAAACACTTATACATATTTGTCACTTTATTCATGTGTATAAAGTTAAAACAGACTTAATTGACAGTTACATCTGTAATTAAACAATTTCATTGTATTAAAAGTCTTATTTAAGATATGTGATCCTTTGTTGCAATATATCACAAGGAAAATATTTATCTGTACCTATTTCTTTCTTTCTTTTCTTTTCTTTTCTTTTTCTTTTCTTTTGCTACATGAAGCAAGCTTTTACACTGTTCAGATCATTAGTTTCAGTGGATCATATCCAAGATAAAATCCATGTGAAGCACCAATCTAAATTGAAGAAGGTGGGATGGTTTTTTGTTTGTTTATTAAAGTAGCCACCAGTCCTGATGGACTGGTATATAAGCAAACTGCACAATTCAATCAAGTTTGGATCAATCAACAGTGTTTCAAAGGTTAGTGTTTTATTTGTGAGCAGATATCTTGATCCAGTGCCAATTTAATACAATGGAAAGACTTCCATTGATTTCAGTGGACACAGGATTAGGCTCAAACTGAACACACATATATTTTCAATGAGATGTGGCCATACAGATTACATTAAGGTTAATTGGATTCCTCATAGTATTATTTTAAGAGTGTTTTGTATTGTATGTCATAGTATTCTATTATCAAAAATACTGAAAAGTAAAGCAGATACATTACGCACTCATTTGAAAATGTTCTAGTTCTCACAGTTGGATGTTTTCTTTTAAATTATATCATAGGCAGGGATGTTAACCTATTTTTTTTTTTACTAGGAGAACAATTTCAGGATAACAAGGGCAATTTAACAAAGAAGAAATCAGAATAATTAAATATATGGAGGCAGTACTTTAGTCAGCTACTGAATGTAAGCCATTGGCCAATCCCCTAGTTATAGAGGAAGGAGAAGATCTGGATATTGAACTAGCCATAGGTACTGACTTTTGATTTTGCCAGTGGGTGCCCCATCCCAGCTCCACCCCCTCCCACAAGGCCCTATGCCACTCCACCCCACTCCACCTCTTCTTGCCCCCGCTCTGCCCCCTTCCCCATGGTCCCTTCCCCTAAGTGCCTCCTGCCCACTGCTCATTCCTTTCTGCCACCTCCTGCCTTAGGGCAAGGTGTGTATGGGGGGACTCAGCCCTCCCCCACCTCACAACTGGCAATTTTCAGCATATTTATACACTTCTTTCATGTTCTAGTTATTGAATGTATGTCTATCATTGGTATCTTAACAATTTAATCATTATTGAAATAGTAATGAACTACATAATTACATTATCATGAATTACAGTATATTAAAATCATTACACTCAGCTATGAGCTGTCTCCACTAACACCCCAGTTTAAAGACATTACGTTCACTCTGTGCTTCAGACCTGCGGAGGGCCTGTTTGGGAGCTGAGAGCCACTGATGGCTGTGGGAAGAAGGTGAATGGGAGGGACAAGCAGTAGGACATGTTTCCCCTCTCCCTTCCTCTTTCTCCTCTCCCTTCCTATAGCTCTCCCTGCCCCTTTCCCTCTCTCTTGTTTCTTCTCTGAGTCCTTGCCCCCCTTCCTGCTTCCAATCCGTGTCCCTTTTCCCATCTCTCTGCTCTTCACTTCCTGGTGGCTCTGTCTAGTGCCCACTCCACCCAAAGCGGGCAGAGGAGGTTCCCCCTCCTTGGGGTAGGAAGGGTTGACTAGTGGTTAAGACACAGCTCTGGGGCTCAGGTGTTCTGGGTTTGATTCTTTTCTCTGCCACAGACTCCGTGCTTAGCCTTGGGAAAGTCACTTCACCTCTGGATGCCCTAGATTCCACCTGACAAATAGGGCTAATACTGACCCTGCCTTCTAGGCTAAATCCGTGCATGGCGGTGTGATAATGGGGGAAATGGAGACACCAAGGTGGGTCATTTGGGCTGAATTTCTCCACAGTCTGAGAGTGAGAGCCAGCTCCGTACAGGGGGGATGGGAGAGAAAGGGGCTTCCACACAGAGGGGGGTTGGGGCTTCAGCCCTGCAGCTTCTGCCACTAGGGCGGCTGGGGCTCTCGAGCTGGAGCTTATGCCATGTATCTTCTGCTGGGGTCTAGAGCTCCTCCCCCCTGCTCAGCGTGGCCGGGGTCCGGGATTTCTCCTCGCCCCCTCCCCTGCTCCAGTGTGTCTCCTGCTGGGGTCCAGGGCTTCTCTTTCCCTACCCCCCAACCCAGTGCGGCTTCTCTTCCCCTCCCCACCTGATCAGCACAGCTCCTGCTGGGGTCTAGGGCTGCTCCTTCCCCTAAACCGCCACTGCACTCACCCCTAGCCCTACCCTAGCTGGCTTCCCTGGGTCACCTGATGCCAGCTGTGGCTGGAGTTGAGCCTGGTTGAGAGGGAGCAACTGTACAAGTGGAAGCTATGGCCACCAGCCCAAGAGGGGCGGGGTGGCCCCAGGTGAGCAGAGGCTGGATGCATTGCTGAAGATAGCCCAGAACACCAGGGCCCCCTCCCCCAACCCTAAGGCATTTTTGGGGGTGAGACTCACTCAGCCCTTGCCAGAGCACAGAGGCACAGGAAACAGCTGATCTGAGGCTGCCCGCCAAACAGCTGATCGCAACTGTGCACAGGTTACCCGTACCAAACAGCTCATCTCAGGAGGCACCCACACCACAGTTGATCCCTGCCCACCAACAGCTGATCAGCCCAGTGGGTGCTTCTTCTTCAGTGTTTAGCCAGATGGTTGGCTGTAGCCATTGTTCTACATTTGGTCCATTCCTGCGCAACCGCAAAGTCTTGACGGCCTAAACGTCCAACATGGGAACTGACTTGCTGAATCCATGTAATAGGGGGTGTGCCTCTGGGCTGCCTCCACCCCTCAGTTGATGGAATTTTATCCCAGATGTTACAAGCCACCCAGAGAACAGCGTTCGCTGGAATGTCCTATGGCATTCTTGTGACATGTCCAAGACGTGTAAGGCGCTGCCTGTGGACAATGACCACAGTAGTCTGCCCGATTGACCATAAACAGCTGCATTACAGATTAAGTCATTCCACTTTATGCCCAATATATGATGTTGAAATTTCGTGTGGAAAGCCTCAATCTTTGTCCAGTCTGAGAGTTGTAGTGTCTATGTTTCACAGTTGTACATAAATATGGGAAGGATATAGCTCAAATAAATCCTATACTTGGTTGTCATACTAAAATTATGTTGATCCATTGTAAATGCTGCATGGCATTTGTACTAAAATTATACTAAAATTCATACTAAAATTATGTTGATCCATTGTAAATGCTGCATGGCAGATGCTGCAATACCAATCTGATGGAGAACCTCGGTGTAAGAATTGGAGGAGATGTTACTTAAAGAACCCAGATAGCAAAAGCTGGAAACTGATTTGATGGTTTCGTTGTTCAAAGAGATGGAGTCGCAAGTGGACCTGGTCCTAGATTTTGCAGTTTTGTCTTTGACCATGAAACATGGAGACCAATCTTAGCTGACTCCTGCTCCATATGCTGGAGTGCCTCATGAAACCTGTCAGGGCTCTGTACTAAAAGAACAATGTCATCAGCATAGTCAAGGTCTGTGAGTGAGAGATCACCAGTCGCAATGCCTATGGACCTGATGGAATGCTGCTTTATGGAATCTATTGCCCAACAAAAGAGTGCAGGGGCCAGAACACAACCCTGCGTAACACCAGATACTGATTTAAAAGGTGCTGACATCCGATTCCCCAGGTGAACACAGGCAGTTTTTCCATTATGCAGCTCTCTAATCAAGTCCACAGAGTGGTAGGGACACCTATGCCCTTTAAGGTCTTCCATAATGGGACACGGCCTACTGAATCAAATGCAGCTTTAAGTTCAACATATGCTACATGCACGGGCTTCCTGAACTTGTGATGTATCTCCGACAAAAAGCAAGGGCCAAAATGGCATCTAATGTGGACCTGTTCCTTGTAAAGCCTGACTGTTGGGGACGACACTTCAAATGTAGCAAAGGCTCCAGTCATGCCAGCAAAACATGTGCAAACACCTTCCCTAGCATCGGCCTGTAACTTTTGCATTCACTGCTTGGTTCCTTGCCTTTATAGAGTGAGATCACAATACCATCCTTCCAGGGGGTTGGCAGGGTTCCAGTTCTGCACACCAGATGAAAGATTGCCAGAAGTGATTCTGCTACAGGATCAATAGCATAAATTAGCAGCTCTGAGGGAATGCCATCAGTACCAGCTGCACATCTGTTTTTCAGTTTAGAGATGGCACACTTCACTTCATCCAATGTTGGTGCATCAGTACAAATGTCTGGATCTGGAACCACAGTGACTGCCAGATCATCCAGCTCTGAACAAGCAGCAGTTGGAGGATGGTTCAGGACGCTCTGGTAATGTTCCACCCAGCATGAGAGAATGTCATCATCCGATTTACATGGATGGCCTTGGTTGTCATTCAGGATGCCATTTGTAGTAACTACCTCTTGACTGCTGAGGCTGCGAATGATGTGGAATGCTGGCTCCAAGTTGCCAATGGCTAAGCCAAAGTCGACGACATCTGCCACTTGGTTATAATATGCCTCACGATCGTGGAGTGCCGGGGTGTTAAAATTTTCACTTCAGCTGATTACGAGTGCACTTATCACCATGCTGGCGGGCTGTCGCCTTCAATTTAATTATCTAGAAAGCCTCTCAGGGTCGGCGTGCTGTTTGCCTATAGCCAATTGTCTGCTCAGCAGACTGGCTGAGGGTAGAAGTGAACAGGGATCAGGCAACCTCCACATCATCTGGTAGATTAGCTAGAGCTGAGAATCTGTTGCTGACATCAATACAAAACCTGTTAGCTAAACCTGCCACATGGAGTGTGTTGATATCAAACTTCTTCATCATTACAGAGGGCTTACCTGCTCTTTGGAGCATCAACACCATATGGGCAACCTCTAGATGGTGATCTGTGTTCACTGCACATTCTGCAACACGATATACTCTACAGGAGGTGAAGAGATGCCTCTAATGTGTAACGATGTGGTCCGGCTTTTTCTGAGTGACGCCATCATGAGAGATCCATGACATCCAGTGTATGCATTGCCGCTTGAACCATGACACAAGAATGGAAAGATTCTGGGAGGTACAGAATGTAAGCAAGTGGCGAGAGTTATCATTGAGTGTGCCTGAACCATGATGACTAATGATCTGTTCAAACGCAGTTTGCAGGGAGCCAGTAACTGTATTTAAGTCACCCAGTACTATGAGATTATTATGTGGAAGGACTGTGCATACTAGATGTTCCAATTGGCCATAGAAATGATCTTTAACTGAGTCAGCAGATTCCTCTGTCAGTGCATAGACTACTATGACAGTGAGGTAACCGTGACGATGTTTAAGATGTGCAGTAAGTACACAAGGAGACACAGGTGTCCAGGTTATCAGGGACGACTTGGCTTTACCTCCCGGTAGCAGTGCTACCCCATATAAATGGTTGGGACCGCCAGAATACAGAAGTAAAGAATCTTCCACCTCATCAGCCTTGCTTCGGTTAGTCCTGTGATTCATATACCAAGATAGTCCATTTTGCATGAGACAGCAACCTGATGACCATGCCTGTGAAGAGTTGCATCATTCCTAGTTGCAATTTTGGTGGCCCGTCAGAGTTCCCAGACACAATTGGATTCATTGTCACAATGTACTGCAGACATGCCGGCCAACATCAGAAGACACACATCCCTAGGGAGGCTTTGGCATGAACCCATCATGTTTGCACCAAGGGGAGATGTCACCGACAAGGCATCTACAGCTGAAAGTGAGGCAGTGGCTTCAACGCTGGTGCTGAGTACTAGGTTATTCATGGTCAAAACAACAAGAGCAAACTATTATCCCGGGAAATACCTTATCTCACTGGGATGAGATGGAGGTGCAGTAAGGCAACCCTTTTCCTGGTCTACCAGTACTGGCTTCATGTTGTGCGACCCAAGCTGTTGAGTCTTTCTTAGTGACTTCCTTCACCTCTGGTAGCTAGGTGCAGCTGCTTCCCTGCATCTTCGCTGCCTGTGTTATCCATCATTTTCAGGGTTCACATTGGATCTGGCCACCTTGTGTAATGCCTAAAGTGATATTTCAGACACGCCTTCATTGCTGATAGCATAGCTCCAACGAGCAATCTCCTACTTCAGATGTTATACCTCCTCCACTATGATGAGGTACAGGTCTGACTTGGACTGAGCACTCCCTATTTTTTTTCATGGGTGCTTCAGCCCCAGAGCACACATGGAGTCAGCACCTACGACTAGGACCTATCACCAGAGTGGAAACAGAGAGGGCAGTCAATTAATTAAAAAGTGGAAAGGCATAGGCTTAGTGGATATGCCAACAGAGGTTCTCAAGGCAGACTTGACAAACATATTAAACATTTTGATAGGCCCCTTTCAAAAGATATGGAAAGAAGAAAAAATACCAAACAAGCAGAAAAAAAACTATCATATAGTGAAGCTGCCAAAGAAAGGAGACCTCAGTCAGTGTAAAAACTGTTGGGGCATTCAACTGCTGTCTATCCCAAGTAAGATATTTCTATGTTCTATTCTAGAAAGAATAAAGAAATGGTAGATTCAAGAGCAAGCAGGGTCCAGACAGGAGAAATCACATATGGATCAGCTAGTAACACTACTGTAAGACCCTACAGTTCTAGAACCTGGGAGATTCTGTGTCACTGATGCTTCCACACTGCCCCTGGAAGCTTAGCTAGCTTTCCCTGAGAGGACTTTGTGAAGCTAGGCTCAGCAGCAAGTACTGCCCACAGAGCCTGAATGGTAACCCCTCACAGCCCATTGATTGGATGAGGCTAGTGTTTAAAACAGAAAGCCATCATGGGGCGTTGTCTGAGCTACAATTCAGATTGTGTGCCTGCTTCTGCTCCAGACTCTAGACCAGGGATTGGCAACCTTTGGCACGTGGCCCATCAGGGTAATCCACTGGTGGGCCGGGATGGTTTTTTTACCTGCAGCGTCTGCAGCGTCTGCAGGTTCAGCAGATCACAGCTCCCACTGGCTGCAGTTCACCGTTCCAGGCCAGTAGGGGCTCCTGGAAGCATCGTGGGCTGAGGAATGTTAAAAATAATAAAAGGGATAATAATTTAAAATAATAATTAAATAATAAATAATTAAAATTATAAATTTATAAAAATAATAAAAACAATGATAATTAAAAATTATGACTATTTAATGTAGCAGACCTACAGTTCAGAATTCTATTAATATTTTCTTGTGATTTATTATAGTCTAACAAAATGTTTCTGCTTCTAATTAAGAGTTATTAAATAAAACAGCTATCCAGCACTCAGTTTATATTGGTAGGTTAACAAAATTCTGAAAGCAATGGCTCAATATCTATGCAAATCAAATACCATAGTTCATTAATATCGAAGTTATTATATTCTCTGTACAAAAGGAAAGAAAGAAAATACCCCCCCAAAACACACACTCTTCAGATTTCAGAAGAGCCTTTCAGCTTCTTGTTAAAAATTCTTTTTTAAGTTGCAATCTACCCTCATGGTAACATTGTTTCCATCAGCCATGTAGTTTTGGCTTTATTAAGAGGTACTTCTGTCCCCAAGGTACTTGTTATTTGCCTAATGATTGAACTGGGAGCTATGTGACTTGTGCAGCTAAAGTAATTAGCACCAGATAAAGGCACTTTCTTATAAAGTGGTGAGCTGTAGCCTAAGGCCACCAAACTACAAACACTTATGCGCATGCTCAAGTTACCTGAGTAGTCACACAGTAGTCAGTGGGAAGACTATCAACATTTTTGTACTGCCCCTTTAATCATAGTATTTGAACATCTTAATTGTAACTCAGATTGCTATTGCCAAAGTTCTCAGTGGGTTTCTTGGATACTCTGGCTCTTCTCCCTTTGAGTTATAGAAAGCTCTCCCTGGCATTTTGGTGGTTGGATTTTTTTTTTATGTGGTGGGGTATGAGTATAGACTGAGAGTTAAAGTTGCGGTGGTAGAAAAGCTCTATTATTTAATAAGGTTCTGCAGCAATTCCCAAGGAGAGTCAGACTCTGGTTTCATCTAATCTCAAAAGTTAAAGCCCTTAAACACACACATCATCAAACTGACCTGTCAAAATACATAATGTAAATATCTTTAAATCTAATTCTAATAAGTTCTCAAGCAGCAATTTTCTTACTTTGCCTATCAGTAAATTGTGATTATTTTTAATGGAAATATTCTTGTCACTTGTGTGTATGGTTGTGACATACCAGGGAGCAATCCAGATTGAGGCTCACAGACACTTAGGGTCTATCTTGCATCCTGGAAGGCTATTTGTAACTGCACCCTGGTTCTTACCAGCCTTGATTATACTGCACAGTGACCCCAACACACCCCCAGTCCCAGATCTTCCCTCAGAAATGTATGTCCTATACTGCATAACCCGTTCCTGGACAGAACAAATATTGTCAGTCCATTATTCCTTTAAGGGAATAATATACCACCTTATTATCTTAAATCGAGTAACCCAGACACTTCACTTTAAACACACTGGCTTAGATAAAACAATAAAACAAGTTTATTAACTACAAAGAGATAGATTGTAAGTGAGTACACCACCAAATGAGCGACCGCTGGAAGCCAGACATTTCTGCTGGAACCCTGCCTGTGATTCAGATAGTTCATTGAACCTGAACCATTTATGTAAAACATTTTGGTTTCAACTAACCGGATTTTTTTATCAAAGCACCAACTAGCTCTAATAATGGCCCATATGTTGAGTTTCCTTAACATTATAAACGATTTTTTTTTAAAAAACCTTTGTCTGAGATGCTCTGCCACCTCCAGTATTTTCAACAGGCCTTAAAAAAGCGGCAGGGTGAAAAGCTTAGGCCCAGTATAGTTTGTTGTGGGTTTTTTTTGTTTTGTTTTTCATGAAGTCAGTTTCAGGTTTGTCTGAGATACAACCTTTGATAATCACCATTTCAATCCTGCTTGCATTGTCAGCAGAATTTTGACAGCGTGTTGAAATTATAATTGAACATGAACATTCTAATCTAAGGCGGGAATTCATGCCATAGAGAAAGCAGCAACAACCATGCACTGGACCGGGACAAGCTGGAGCAGACCACTTCTTCAGAAGTCAAGCAGAGAGACCTAGCTGAGCGCCCTCTGACAGCTTCTCTCCCCATCGCAAACCCAGCATATTGCCCCAGTGGCCTATCCTGACCTCAGGGGGTACCACTTGGCAAAGGAGCTTCTTGAGCTTCTCAGGGAAGCTGGGGAAAGAGAAAGAAGCCAGGCTTCCTCAGTCAGTGTCGCATATGGGAAAATTAGTATGCACTGATATATTAAGGATCATGTTATACTTAAAGTTGTAAGGATTAGATTATTATTAGTAAATGTTGATTTCACTACTGTGATGGAATACATCTCTGTATTCACACCCTGCACACTACTGTAATAATCTTTCTACAAGATATACCTTGTAAGGTATCATTTAAAAACTCATAATTTGCTGGTCAATATTGTTCTGATAAAATGTGTGGAAACACTATATGAAGTTATAAGATTACCCTGTAAGAAGTTATTAACACATGTTCCAAACCCCACAACATTGCCCCAGCAGAAGTTATCAAATAGGTCTGTCCTAAGCAAAGGAATGTGTGCTTGCCTTAATTTGCATTTAAGCAGTAAACAGAGTCCTCAAGCAGGAAGGGGAAACAAAGAAAGCTCAATCAGGTGAAAAAGCCAGCTTAGAGCATCCTTCCACATAGACTCTTTGTCTCTTAGTTCCCAGCTGGAATTTTTTTTCCAAGAGTGGAACCAAAACTATAAAAAGGAGGGGCAAACACTGCAAGACACCCTACCTCTCTCCCTTTCTGTCTCTGGCATTGCACCTAAGATGACAAAGGAAAACAGCCATTGGACTCTGGGGGTCCTGACCTGAAGAGTTTGGTCAGTAACTTTTCTGGAAGCATGTGGTGAGAAATTTTGCCTGAATCTAATACAATTTCTTAAGTTAGGCAATAGTAACTGTTTTATCTTTATTTTTCTTGTAACCATTTCTGACTCTTATGACAGTGGGCCCTGGAAACTAGTGACTGAAATTGACATGGTTCTTGTCAATTTAATCATTGCTTGTTATCATTCAGCAGCTACTCAGGTCCCAAGAGCATATTTTGCTTTAGGAAACACCTTCCAAAATATTTTTTTAAAGTCCCAGCTCTTGGAAAATGTTAAAAAGGACTCAGGAAAAAGCAAAAATGATTGGACTCAAACTGAAGTTTCAAAAGTGTCCAAGTTTCCCATGAACTGGAAGTTCTGAGTTTTGTCCAGCTCTACTCATTACTAGCTCACCCTATAAGTTACTCATTTCTATATATTTGCAATTTAAGAGGATTTTCAGGAGGGATATGATGCTCCTGTTCAGCAAAGCACTTCATCATGTCTTTATATTTCAGCACAGGCTTAAAGTGAAGCATGTGCTTAAGTACAGTCCAGAATAGGGGCTGTACTTCAGCAAATGCTGAAAGTTACATGCATGCATAAAGTGCTTTGTTGAGTAGGACTGGACTTCAACACACGTTTAAAGTGTTTTGCTGAATTGGGGAGTGAATGGTGTGGTGGCCTGGCAGATCAGCTCAAGAAGGGCATTTCAAGTGAAAGAATCAGTCTAAAAGGTTATAGTTATTATTTGCTAAGTGCCAACCATGTACTCCCACTGTATACAATAAAAACATAGGCTTTTTTCCTGCAAATATTCAGTTTAGTAGGACAGCTCACATGAGGAAAGTTACTCACGTACAAAAGAGATGTCAGGACTGAGCCTAAGGCAGTCATAGGAAGATGAGATGTACTGGAATATTAAAGGAAGAAATACATTTAAATACTTGTTAAATTAATATTTTGTGCCACATTCTGACATCTTTACTCACGTTGACCAGTACCTTACATTGATTTCAATGCATTTTGTCACATAGTAACAGTGGCAGAATCTGGCCCTTATTTATTTTAAACAGTCTATCTTTAATAAACATAACATACATCTATGTATAAAGACTTTAATTATAGCATAGCTGATAGTGTGTGAAGAAACAAAGAATGTATTGATCTTTGAATTAAAGAATACCAGGAGTAAAATACTGCTGCCAATATAACAAAGACAAAGTATAATGAATTCATTTTTGAAGACTTACACTGATTAGACAAAATGCAAAATGGGATTAGAAAGTTTTCCAGAAATCAATAAAACTGATTAATTCAATAAGACATTCTGTTTTCATTGCCCATGGCTGGATTCTGTTGACAATCTAAAAGCTGAATGTTTTGGAAGTACAAAGGTTTTTAAAGACATTCATGACTCTGATTAGGAAACATTTGTGTTTTGACATATCTTCTGAAGTTTTCAATTTCCTTAAGTAAGATATTATTGCTGGAATCCATGTGAGCAAAATTGCCTTTTAAAATTCTTGGCAATATTTTCTACAACATAAATGTTTGTGGAGGAATGAAACAATTCCCTTGCTATGGTTTTCACAAGAGATTATAATACTAATTTAAATGTAGAAGAATAAAGCATTTGTTCAAGAAACTGGCAGACAGACATTTGCAGTTAACAGCAAAAAGGGCTCAAATTAAACATACTGGAGGAAATAAACAGAATGTGGACCAAATGGAATTCAGCCAGGATTTTAAGGAATATAATAAAGAACAAGCGGTTAGCACTTTTAAAATACATATCATGAATAGTTAGCACTTTTATATATCCATATATAGTTAGTGTGTGCTCACGGATGTGCATGCACCCATGCAAAAAAGACTATTTCAAAGGATTAAAAGAAGGAAGAAATATATACACATTGGGGCTTGATCCTGGCATGGGCCAGTAGAAGATTAACCACAAGAGAAACAACTGTGATTGAGTCACAATTCTTTCCCTGTACTGCTCCCAGGCAGTGTAAATGAAAGCTGCCTCTTAATATGGACTAAAGAACAATGTCTCAATCTAGCCCAAAATAGTTATGGTTATTTTTTTCAAATGATCTTAAGGGGGTTATCTGATTTAAAAAAAAAAAAAAAAAAAAACAGTTTCACTGTCAGACCTGCCAAAGTTCTTGAAATGAAAACCAGGAGATTGCTGGCTTGCATAAATTGACCCCCAAAAATTAGTTATTTATTTAAATAGATGTGCATAGATGTGCAGTGAGTTACAGAGAAAGAAAGGGGACCAAGGGGGAAATCAAAGGACCATGTCATTTCATTCTATTTCCCTTCTTTCTCCCAGCATTAGTATTTCATTTTTACCTTTTTCTTCTCCAACAAGGTTTTTCATTCTTCTCTCCACCCAAATCAGACTCCAAAATAGGAGTTATTTTGGGGAAGCTATTCTGAGAGATTTTTTTTTTCCCAACATGATGTAATGTCATTAATTGTACTGTTCAACCCATTCACAATATTAAGCTAGCTACAGAGCAACAACAATGAATAGCTTTAAAGTTTAAACCTGCATACTTAAGTACTTAATTAATTATAATTAAATGTTATGTTTTTACATTAAAGCTGCCGACATAGAATGCATTCTGCTGTAACCATGTTGATTTTGTGAAACCAATTTTTGAATACACTTTCTTTGCACCATTCATTGTTAAAACACTAAAAATACTTTTTCTTTTTCATTGTGCCACTGTTTGAATGCCTCTCACCACCATCATTCATGTTTTGGGTTTTGGGTTTGAACTGCTAGCTAAATAGCTAATTGTAATGTTTCTAGCGCTGGGCGGGGAAATGCAGTTACAAAAGAGGCAACATTCATGAGCATAGGTAGACATCAGTTATGGTAGTACTACTGGTTTACATTATGTATTATGTCATTACACTGCCAAAGGAAAGAAAAACGCAATCAGATGACACCCTTATGTTTTAACAATGAATTAACTTCTGTATGAATTATGTGCATTCATTATATTAATTTATTTTCTTAAAATATCCTATTAAAATCTCTCGAATTGCGTTCAGTAGTCACCTGGAGATTATTGCCAATTCCAGTAGATTCCCCATTCCAACAGGGAGGGATGGCAACCCTACTCCAAAACCCATTTCAAAGCATACTCCTTCCCCATCAAATATTTTTTTAAAAAGACACTTCTATGAAAAATGATTTGATATTTGAAATACTCCCCATTCCCAAACCCAATATCATTCTACCTCCATATGTCACCTATGTAAGAGCACTGGAGGTTAGGTAACCACCAGGGGACTGGATTACTTCTTCCCTTTTGAAGCCTGAAGAGGGCAGCACAGAGAGGATCTTCTTACCCCACTAAACAATCCCCTCCCCCATAAAAAAGACACTTGCACCGGGTATTATAGTCAGACCTGCAGAGCCAGAAAGAGAAGCTGCTTCCCAGCCACCCTGCAGACAAATTTCAGAGGAACAGCCGTGTTAGTCTGTATTCGCAAAAAGAAAAGGTGTACTTGTGGCACCTTAGAGACTAACCAATTTATTTGAGCATGAGCTTTCGTGAGCTACAGCTCACTTCATCAGATGTTTACCGTGGAAACTGCAGCAGACTTTATATACACACAGAAATTTCTGTGTGTATATAAAGTCTGCTGCAGTTTCCACGGTAAACATCTGATGAAGTGAGCTGTAGCTCACGAAAGCTCATGCTCAAATAAATTGGTTAGTCTCTAAGGTGCCACAAGTACACCTTTTCTTCCTGCAGACAAAGAAGCCCTCCCAGCCCTTCAGTTGGGAAATGACTGTAAATTAAAATGTATTCTAACAACTTGATTACTTGAATATCTGTGAATAAAAGAAGTTGTTCTAAGTGTCTGGAAAGCTTCCTGACATCTGTTTTGCCCCAGCTTTATTCCTGAATCTGGCTCATGCTACACTGTACGAGAAAGAAAAACATGAACTATTCAAAAGGGATTTTTCACATATTGGCATGGTAACAACACTGAACTCTACCAATAAATTCTGGGTATTTTTGTTTATTATTTATACAACACCATAAATGGGGATGGTGCCTAGTGGACAAAAGCTTAGGGCTAAATTCTCTGTGGCTACTACTTGATGTAGTGCCATTGAAATCAGAGGAGTTTGCACATGGTCTCTGTTCCTCAAATACAAACTTACAGTCTTAGGTTCCAGTTTAGCAAAATGCCTAAGCATGTACTTAATGTACTCACCCCCATTCAGCAAAGAAGTTAAGCACGGGTTTAAGGGCATGCTGATGCACAGTGTATAGTTATGCAAAGGCAATTTTTCTATATATTTCCTGCAGGTGTTTAGAGGACGTGTTGATTAATAACATGTCTGGAAGGATATTCTGTTTTCCTAATTTGTGATTACCCTCTCAATACTTTGTTTTTGAAGATGCAATGAAAAATTAACTGTAAAACAGATACCATCTCATATTACATAGCTGTGTTTATATTTAGAAGGCATCCTACAGCCTTGAAAGACCACGGGTATGTGCTCCTGAGGGATAAAGAATTTACTCAGTTGGTTTTATGGCAGCCATGGCCATGGCTGAAGAGACTCACTCGAGAGAGACAATCTCCACTGCATCTGTCACATTTAAAGGTAACATTTGGACCCTTTGAGCTCTGCCTTCTGGGAGTTCTTTTCTCCTCTGCTAAGCTGGGCTGCTTCCCCTTGTAACCCTGGAGACTTTTGTTAAGCTCTTGTTTCCAAAGGCTGCAGTCTTGAGTGTGATCTTCCCATTTGTCCACATCCATGTCATTTCTCTGAGGTCTCGTTTGCACACATCCTTGAAATGCAATTTTGGGCATCCTTTGAGTCTTTTCCCAGATGCCAATTCTCCATAGAGGATGTATCCATCATTCATTTGGCACACATGCCCAAGCCAGCGGAGGCGTCTCTGTTTGAGAGCAAATGGCTTGTTTACTGCCCTCCCCCAATAAGCTGCAAGCAAGAAAATGTCCACTGGAATAGATCTGTGGACTTTCCCACTAGAACAAAGGAAGTTTTTTGAATAAATGAAGATAAATTTTCCTATTTCATCACAATAAAATAAATCATAAGTAATAAGATTTTTCAAACAGGCAGGCTGGAAGTAGCCATACCCCAGAAGGCCCAGCCAGCTAGAGGTAGCTCTTCAAAAAGCTCTGGAAGTAAATTCCTTGAAGTTTAATGCACAGGTTGAATGGCGGATGTGAGGGCAGAAAATTCATATAAATATTTCAGGACACACAGCAACTTAAAATTCCACCCCAAAATCATTGTGCCCTCAACTTTGAATTCCACCCCAAGGAAATATATATTGTGTCCTCAAAGAAAATGGAGGAGAGTGACAATTTAAGCCTCCCGCATAACCATAACCCTTTTGCTAGGATTCCATGGCTCTGAATGAGCACGTAACAAACAAATGCATGTGTGTCTTTGCATTGACTGGAATGGATCCAGTCAATAACTTAACACTATGGTACATATAGCCTAGGGCCTTGAGGATCCCCTATTTGTAAAATATTTTCAAGGCTAAACGTGTGTTATAATTCACATCTGAATATCCTATTTTAATTGATTTCTTGCATATTGTGTAGTTAGATTCAGTTTTCTGGGCTTGGGTGCAGAATTTTGTCCTTGGGAGCAAATCCTTTTTGTATAGGTAACATAACCAAGTGGTGGTAGCCACCTGGATAGGATACGAGACCCACAATTTCTCTTGAAAATGTGGGGCTGCCTCAGCTAACTCTTGCCTTCTTGCTGTTTTCCTGTTATGTTGGGACAGAAAAAGATAGCCATGCTTTTTGGCCCTGGAAGAAAATGCAGAGTTGTAACTTTGGACTTTTAATTTCTTCAGATGGATGCAGATATGTCCATTGACAAGCCAGTGACTGACTCTCCACTGTCCAGGGCTGACTCTCCACTTCAAGACTTTAGGCTGTAGACTCCACTGTCCTGGATTTTTCCTTTGCTTTGATAACTGGCCACAATAATATTTTATTTCTTCTTTATGTGTTGTACTTGAATATACAGGAGAGATTTATCTTTATAAAAAAACAAATTCAAACCTACAAATCTACAACAGAGTAGATTAGAAGTTCATAACCAGGCTAAGGATCTGGTATGTCCTTCCTTGTCGATAAAAGCCATTGTTGTAAGACATCCCTGATGCATTTTGGCTGATCAGAATTGGAGCTATAGCCTTTAGGGCCTGATTTACTCTTTTGATCCAACTCATACCATGTTGGAGGTCTGTTCTTCCATTATCCTTGAATGGAATTTTTCCTTCCATGAGATTCCCTACTGTTGAAAATGGCATATATTTTCCTCATCAATCCTCTCTTATCCCAAATACCTCCTGGCAAGGGTAGAAGGGAGGACAGAAATAATGGGTCCTACAAGCTCAAGAAATTTATGGATAAAGTCATATGGAGTCTCACTCATAACAGAATGTTGTTGCTAGAGATCTTCATTTTTATCCAGACATCAGAACCCTGAGAAATGACTGTAGAATGAACAACATTGTGCCTTCTGACCACTGGCTTTCTGGATCCTGTTCTCTGATAGTAATGAACTCCTGTACAAGTTGATCATCTGTGATTATACCCAGAAATAATACTGACATCCTGACATTTGTATGTTGCTTATGTTGACAAAAAAAACATGTTGTTCTAGGGGAAAAATCTGCATTGTAAGACGATTATTTTGTGGACATTGTCCGGGAAAAGTGCACTGATGAGCAGGCTGTTTTGGCATGTGTATACAGGAATGCTTCTCTGCTTCACAAAAAAAAAAAAAATAAACAAAAAATTACCTAGTACTTCGGAAGATACCTTAGAAAGGCAGGTAGGTCCAGGAATAAAGGGTTATATTGGTATCACTGTTGCTTGTGATGCTGATATCTCCTCTGGGAGCGTTGCATAATAATGTGTAGATAGGTGTTCTTCAAATGAGTTAGTAATGGAAAATTGATGCTAGGGTGTCTATCCTGAACTGTGATTTTTTTGATAAAATCTGTTCAAGAACTTCCAGTTGAGAGTTCCTCTGTCTTTGGAACTTGGGCTCTAGGAAGAAGATGGAGAAGAAATTGAAGTTTTCTGGGATATCAAGTACCCCATTTTGAAGCAGATGATACATTACAGGCTTCATATTCTGATGTTTCAATAGGTTGGAATGTCAATCTTTGTTCTGAGTTGCTTGTAATTCTAAGCTGTAAACCAGACCGGATCTCGCTGCAGAAGATTCAGTCTTCTGACAGCATCAATCCAGCTCTTCAAATTTCCTGCCACTTGCTCTCCATTGGGCAAGCCTTGTCATACATTTGCTTATACTTAAAATGCAGAGAGTTCTTAGATTGGCTGCAGAGCCTCCCTCCAGGCAAAACTTAGAAACTCTCCCTCCCTCCCCTCCTCTCTCCCTTCAGTAACAATTAGAATCATTGTTGGTTCTTTTGGAGGGTTTCTGTTGCTCTGAGCAGGAGGCCTGTTCCTGCAGCTGCAGGATGCGTTTCAAGCTGTCTAGGTCTTCAGAGATGTGGTGACTCCCATCCTTCCTGATTGGGAAGTCTGGGTATTGACTCCAAGAAGCTGCAAGCTGGAGTAAGACTATTGTAATGGATCTGCAACCGTGACCTGTGAAGAATTAATATTTACTACTGAAAATGGCTCATGTCCAGCAAAGTGTTCTTTGAACATGTTTTAAATTCTATATATCAAAATAAAATAAAGTGAATACAGCAGTATTTTTCCCAGAGATTAATTCTATTATTAGTCAGTTCCCAAAGCTTCTATTGTAATTCAGTTGAACACATTTCAGCATACTGACACAACAATGGTAAATGAGTGGAAAGCCCTAGGTGAGCTATTAAATACATTATCTTCAGCTACAAAATAAAGCTTGCCTAGCTATTGAAACCTCAGTGGAGGAGATGGATAGGGACACAATGTCTATCTAATTTCACCCCAACCCCACCTCAGTCTAATATATTGTGAAGTCTGATTGGAGAGCAAAGATCCTGGATGACTCAGAAAGTCACTGTACATAACATTTTAATTAAAAAGATCTATTTGTAAAACAGCAACAGGAGAATTTGACACACCAAAATAATAGTAGGCCAGTGTCATTGCATACATCCAGGATGTACTGGAGAGTCAAATACCTTCTGGGGATTTCTGGATTTCATGCTGAGTGGGAATACAAAAATGTATTGCAAATCCTTTTGTGAATCAGATCAAGACCAGGGTGTGATAGGTTGGATTACAGAAAGCCCCTTTGGGATTGCCACCTGATGTGCCTAGACTACTTCTGAGCCTGTTTTCCCTGCCAGCTTGGGACTTTAGTCCCTTGTCTGGTTTGAGCGAGTCACGCTTGCCTGCTGCAAACACACATTCAAGTCTGAAACACATCCCCCACAAGCTGCAGGCTTACCTAAAAACAGCTTAAGAACTGCTCCTGTCTCCAGCGCTCAGATACCCAACTCCCAATGGGGTCCAAACTCCAAATAAATCTGTTTTACCCTGTATAAAGCTTATACAGGGTAAACTCAAATTGTTTGCCCTCTATAACATTGATAGAGAGGTATGCACAGCTGTTTCCCTCTCTCCCTCCCCTTCCTCCCTCCCCCCCCCCCAGGTATTAATACATACTCTGGGTTAATTAATAAGTAAAAAGTGATTTTATTAAATACAAAAAGTAGGATTTAAGTGGTTCCAAGTAATAACAGACAGAACAAAGTGAATTACCAAGCAAAATAAAATAAAACATGCGAGTCTAAGCGTAATACAGTAAGAAAACTGAATACAGATAAAATCTCACCCTCAGAGATGTTTTAATAAGCTTCTTTCACAGACTGGACTCCTTCTTAATCTGGGCACAATCCTTTCCCCTGATACAGTCTTTATTCTAGCTCAGGCGGTAGCTAGGGGATTTCTCATGACTGCAGCCCATTTTGTTCTGTTCACCCCCTTATATATCTTTTGCACAAGGCGGGAATCCTTTATCTCTCTCTGGGTTCCCACGCCTCATTCTAAATGGAAAAGCACCAGTTTAAAGATGGATTCCAGTTCAGGTGACATGATCACATGTCACTGTAAGACTTCATTACCCACCTGCCAGCACACAGGTATACAGGAAGACTTACAAGTAAACAGAGCCATTTACAGTCAATTGTCCTGATTAATGGGAGCCATCAAAATTCCAAACCACCATTAATGGCCCACACTTTGCATAATTACAATAGGACCTCAGAGTTATATTTCATATTTCTAGTTTCAGATAGAAGAGTGATACATTTATACAAATCAGATGACCACACTCAATAGATTATAAACTTTGTAATGATACCTTACAAGAGACCTTTTGCATGAAGCATCTTACAGTTACATTATATTCACACTTCGCATATTTTCATAAAATCATATGGAGTGCAACATCACACAGGGCACTGTAGTTTATCCCTTTCTTCTTTTTAAAGTTGTAGTCTAACCATGTTAGTGAGCCATTTATAACTTGATGTGAGCTATTGATGTAGCATTCTGAAACATATTACAGACTGAGGTTTGGGGCCAAACTGGGACTCAGGTTGAGATTCAGTTTTGTATTTCTCAGGCCTGCAATCCTGAAAGCCATTTTCATCATTTTCAATGGCAGAAAGCTCCTAAAAATCAGGTTTCTTGAGAAGATTTTTTCCTAAAATAAAAGTGGAACTGAATAAGTGTCCCTTTATGTGGAACTGGTCAGAATTTTAATTAGTATTTTGCATTGCTGTACTGAAACAGGGATTAGGACCCCATTATATAATGACTGTACAAGCAACACACAAAATAGTTCTTTCCTCAGTACTCATGATCTAGGATGAAACCCTGGGCCCAAAGAAGTTAATGGAAAACTCCCATTGACATCAATGGGGCGAGTATTTCATCCCTTAGATTTACACAATATACATTATTCACAAAAGGTCAATAAACAGTCAAATGAGTTGGTAGGAAGGAAGGCAAGATAACGAGAGAAAAATGTGTTTGTATAAAATGTCCAAATTTGTTGAATACTTTTCAACTAGTTCTATTTACAGGTAAGAAAAAAATGTTTCTTCACCTCAGAGTTGCTGGTTCACATCTTTGTTTAGGTTAAAAATAAATTAAAAGGTTTTAGCTTAGACCCTAATTGTGTATATTGCAATTCCTTTTCACAATTAGCACTCATTTGTCAACAGCAGATGTCTTGCATATCGGAAGTGCAGTTCTCTAACAGAACTGTATGGGGAAAAGTTGTACAGAAAGTTCCCATATCATGGTTAACTCATGCCAGTGCTATTAATCTTTTACATTCAGAAGCACTTACAATCATTCTCAGATTTTTTTTATAAGTACCTTCCAGTCAAGTGATCTTTAGAAAGAATCGCAGAAGGTGTTGCTGTAATTAATTGACTAGATAGTAGACATACTGAAAGGGCTTCATCGGCTTTATTGAGTGCTAAAAGATTGTACAGGTTAGCTATTTTGGGAGCAGAATTTTTGAGATCATAGAATATTCAAGGTTCTTCTGTAGGGTGTTCATAATTACTGCATTAAATATGCCCTTATTTCAGATTTGGTGAATATTACATTCAAGTTTAACTTCATTAACTGCTTTAGTCCTACATTATTAAGTGATTGAAAAGGAAGTTTGGAGGTAATTTTCTTCTGGTCTTCAGTATGGAAATATTCGGTTCAATACATCAGTCTTAATATGAGAGGGATGGGGCAAAATGGTAGCATTTTAATTTAGGTAAGACATGATATGTCCAGTGTAGCTAAATAGAGCTTATGAACACATCTCCACCCCTTTGACTCCTCCACCCACTTCCATGGGCTTGGAAGATCCTGAACCCTGCAGAACTGGTACACTTCAACTACACAAAGGCACAGCTCATTTTTGGAGTGCAGCTCTGTGTGCTGTGGAGCACATCTGAGCAAATACCTTTCCCTACTGCTGCAGATGGGAATGGAATAAGGCAGAAGGCTCTGTATCTGCATGGACACTCCAGCCAGCATCCCATCTCTGTAAATGGAGAAGGGAGGGTGCAGTAGACATGCGGTCCACAGCAGACATGATGCTAATGTAGCTACATAGTGATTCAATTTCTATTCCAGGGCTTGGGAAGGAAGGGTTCTGTTCTGCTGACCTCCACCACAATAGCACTGCCCACTTACTGCACTGGAAAGAGGGGCGTCTGCATTGCAAATGTTGTTGTTGTTTTTTTTTTAACTTAATCTTAGCCTCTATTTCTCTTCAGTGACTTCCAACATGGCACAAACCTGGGAGGGCTTTTTGCTAAGAAATTCTCCTAATGTCGTCTCTCTAGAACATCCTTTCAGCAATCATCCTGACTCCAGTATTTCCCCCTGGCTGTACTGCAGGAGTAAAATTAAACAGAGTGTCATTGTGTAATATTTTAGTGTTACTTCTTTGGTTTTAACATTTTAGGCTTTCTAATCTGGAACATTTTTACAATTTGAAAGCTTTGCTTAAATCATTTGGAAGATAGATGGTTAAAATATTACACTATCACCCTACATATCTTTTCATTTTATGGCCTTATCATGCTGGGATTAGATCAGTTTGAGACCAATATTCCTGTGACACACATTATGTAGAGAAGAAAATGGTGGTAAAGTGTAGGTGGAATTCATTATACTAAGCAAATTACCAGAGAGTAAGAGAAAACTACTATGAGTAATAAGTGCTGCAGGGCAAATCTGTTGCAAGAATCATGCTGGGAGAAAAGGGTAGAGACAGAGGCCATAGACATGATGTGCATTCATTTAACTACAAAAATGGGAGACAATTTTCCAGAAAAAACTTTCTTAGTCACTAAAACCTGGTAGAATTTCTCTCCCTCTAAGTTGAATCCAACAAAATAACTCTGCAAAGCCTGCTCAGAATACCTAATATACCAAATTATCCAGCCACAAGTGGAAGACACCTGCTCAATTTCACAGTTTCCCTTCTATTTATTATTCTGCTTTTGCAGAATGCCGAAGTGCTCATGCAGCCTGGATGCTCCACAAAGAATGGAGGGTTATTTTAACATATCGTAAAGGTCATATTCTATAGTCATTCCATGCACATAACTTTGACCTGAGTGGGAGCTGAACACAAGGATCCCGAGCAGCATCTGACCCTAACAACAGAAAATCAAGTTATCGCAGCACTAGCAATTTTGACATGAAGACTTTTTTAGATCTGTAATAAAAGATATATTTTAGGTATAAATTGCTCCTGAACAAAGCTTATTCCTGTAAAATAGTTGCTAACTTTATTTTTTGTATTTGATTGTTTTATAATACTTGTATTTCACCTTTCCCTTGTACCACATCTATGACTAATTTTAACATTTACTTTTCCCTGGCCAGTAAGAGAGTCAATAGTACAGAAGGTGTTGGTAGCTACCATGCAAGTTAGCTGAAGCTAATAACATTTTCACAGTGCTACTTTCAGTTGTAAAACAGTTACTTAATTTCAGTTCAGAAGAATGTGCAATTTAGTGGTGGGAGAGGTGATGACTTTACATAGTACTTTTTTACAGCACTTTGGGATTCTTCTAGAAGCAGGGAGATATAGAAATGTAAAATAGAAAAGTTGTTTTATTTGTAGTACTTTGTACTTACATAGCACCTTTCATCTGAGATTCCTAAAGTGCTTTATCAACACTTACTAATTTCCCCAAAAATTCATATACGTAGGCACATGTTTATCCTCATTTATAGATGGACAAGGAGAGGCACAAAGAGGAAAAGACCAACCTTTTCCAAGCTCACATTCCTGACGTTAGGAACCTATAACCACATTTGGAAACTAGAGCAGTATTACCACCCCTGAGAGTCCCCTTCCAGCTTTTTTCAACAGTCTCCTGAATTGAGGATCCAGCCCTCCTGCCAGATTCCTTTAAAGTTCCATCCTTTCCAGACCAATGGGGTCTTGTACAATTGAAATAGTGTCCTTCACCAGCATTGAAGCAAATATAGTAAACCCTAAAATGTATTTTTCCTTTTCTGGGACTGCTCTTACATCTGCCCCGCAAAAACAAACAAACAAAAAAAAAACAGAAAAACAAAACAAAAACAAAAACAAAAAAAGAGAGATACGTACACACATATAAAAAATGGAGTCCAAACCATAAATACCACTGGACCTCTCTTACCCCTCTGGCATTTGAGGTTTCAGCTTCTCCTCCTCCTCTTTACTTTCTCTGGCCTTTTCCCTCAAGTCATGCCCCTGAGCAGGGCACTGTCATAGGGCATGCCTGCCCTGTTGCACACCCTGTTGAGTTAGTGTGCTGCTGCATGTATTTCCTGCCTCAGTTTCCCTTTTCAGGAGGCTAATATTTCCATTTCAGGGATTTGACTTAATAATACTCTCTTTGGGGCTTGTTTATTACCAAACCTCTACAAAAGGATGTATAACAACAACAAAACAATAGCACCACAAGCTTTCAGGGTTCCTTTGAAATCTGCCCTCCAGATGCTGTTCCCTGTCTTCAAAGGGTTATCTCTAACTTTTTCTGTCTGTCCTTGCAGCAGGAGATCCAGAACTCCTCCTGGAGCTAGAATAGTTCAAGCAATTATTACACCTCTTCTTACCAGGAGTTCCAAGCTTTCCTCCTGACGCTGGGTTGCAATTTGTCTCCCTCAGCTGGCCCTACTTAATCTTCAGAATCAGAGTGTTTGGCAGCCTTCTCCTGCTGGCATCTTCTCTCTGGTAACTCAGGGTCCTGCAAGGGCCTTCTTATTGCCTGCAGTGTCTACAGGCATCTGTCCTGCTGTGAGGGAGAAGGCAGCATTTGTGATGATCCCCTTCTCCCAGCTCATCCTCAGTTGGTTGAGAGAGAGGGATCCTTGCCTCTCTGTCTGCAATGCTCCTGGTCCTCAAAGAAAAGTACCAGCGGTTCCTCCCAAACTCTTCTTAGTCCTAGGACCAGTCACTCTCTCCCAGCTCCTTGTATATAATCAGACCTTTAAACTGTTAAAGAGCTGGGGTGGACTGACTGGGAGGCAGTGCTACCCTCAAGGGGCAGACTACCCCCTCACAGAGGCTAATCTCCTGGCTTCTGCAGCTATCCCTCTTTTTCCCTTTCCTTTTCCAGCCTCCCGTTTCAGGCAGTAGTGTTTGGAACTGAAATTAGAGGGGGAGTTAGAATTTATGGGGTGGGGGAGGGATAGAAAATGACTAAATTGGCAGCACGACGTAACTAGTTGACCACTGGGGGGAACATGGTGTGTAGGGAGTTTGCGGGTGTGGGGTGGGGGGGAAGAGTTGGGAAATTACTGCTCCTAGGAAAAGTCTTCTGCCCATCCTTTCCCCACTGACTGCCCTGCGCTATCATTTAAGTTCCTCCCTCAGCCTGACTGTGACCTCGCCCAATGCATCAGATGAAGTTAAAGGAGTTCTCAGTTTCCTTTAACCCTTTCTGTGTCTGTGTGGGTCTGCATGCCCAACACAGATACATAAATAAGAGTGCCCTGATTTTCAGAGGTGTGGAGTGTTATAACATCCTCTTTTCTGGATGGACAGCAATCTGTTGTAAATTGTCCAAAATCCTGGCCTTATGTTTTTCTAAGTCCCCCTGGGCCTGGGTGGTATCTGGTCACTGTCCTTAACCCTATGTCTTCAGGCACAGACCCTGTGTCTGAAACCCACCTTAAGTAGTGTGTTCCCACATTCTGGCATCTTTGGAGCCTGCAGCCAGTACCCGCAGACTGGCCACCACTTCCCGCAGCTCACATTGGCCACTGGGAGCTGTGAGCAGCCGTACCTGCGGACGCTCAGGTAAACAAAGCACCTCACGGCCTTCCAGGAGCTTATCCTGAACAAGCCGCGAACCAAGTTTGGGAACTCCTGCTCTAGAGCATACTCCTTTATTGTTGCATCTGAAAGTGCACACTAGAGCTATTGTACACATTTACAATATTTATTTTCTAAAAAATTTAACGACTTTCCCTTTACAAAACATGCTTTCTTCCACCTGTCTGCCTGAGACAGGAATTAATTCTGCAGTGCACATATGATTTTTCCTGGTCATGGTATGACAGATTGTACTACATTAGCTTATTGTAAAGGACAGCAACTGCATTAGTTTTATAATAAATGACAACTAAGGAGAGAGTGTCTTTGTTTCCCCGTAAAGCAGTATTTTTAATGCTGTAAGGTCAACTTGTTAAATTAATAAAGTACTTGGGAAAAGAGGAGGAACTGAGTGCTAGCAAGAGCACCATCATTTTTATTAAAATGTTTAGAATAAATCAATGTGCTAAAGGGCTTTAGTGTTGAATTTTCTGGTGAGCAGAATGAAATGCACTGTACGAGATGCAAGCAAGTAAATGCAAAAAGAAACACTGCTTCCCCCATCATTTTCTTTGCCATAATCTGACAGTGTTTCCTAAGATTACACAATGTATCATATTTGTGTAGGGTTCCCTGAATATTTCCCAGTAATAATGAATTAGAAGGTCTGAAAGTTAATGGTCTTTTGCATATTTGAATAAAAACATAATGGATTAAATATACCTCATCCATATCAGGTCAAAATTAAGTAAGCAGTGAGATCTAACATATAAATGAGTTGGAAATTAGACATTAAAGTAATGCTGGCATTAGATTTTGATGTTATGAATGTCAGAATATATAGTGATATTTACAGTGCAAGTACATTTGTTTTATTTGCTTCTGCAATTATTTAAAATAAACTGAGTAGTAAGAGGAAAAATCAATTTTATCATTAAAAATCTTCCTTATACCATTCAAATGAGAGTATCACTTTTACAGGAATTCAGGGTATGTCTACACTACCCGCCAGATTGGTGGGCAGCGATCGATGCAGCAGGGATCCATTTCTCGCGTCTAGTCTAGAAGCAATAAATCGATCCCCGAGCGCTCTCCCATTGATTCCTGTACTCCACCGCCGCGAGAGGCGCAGGCAGAGTTGACAGGGGAGTGGCAGCAGTTGACTCACCACGGTGGAAACACCACAGTAAGTCTATCTAAGTATGTCAACTTCAGCTACATTACTCATGTAGCTGAAGTTGCATAACTTAGATCGATCCTGCCCCCTAGTGTAGACCAGGGCAAAGAGTAAATGAGAGTATTCCCCTACGGAAAGTCCTAGGGAATATAATAGAGATTAAACCAGAAGGATTCTGTAGATATTACTCTAAGCCCTGGTCTACACTGTGGGGAGAGGGGGAGATGGATCGGTGAATAACGTAGCTGAAGTTGACGTACTTAGATTGACTTACCGTGGTGTCTTCACGGTGAGTCGGTGAATCGACTGCTGCTGCTCCCCTGTCAACTCAGCCTGCGCCTCTCATGGGAGTTGATGGGAGAGCGCTCAGGGGGTCAATTTATCATGTCTATACTAGACGCCATAAATCGATCCCCGCTGGATCGATCACTGCCTGCCGATCCATTGGGTAGTGAAAACATACCCTAAGTCGACCTATTAGGTCAATGTACAGCCACTGCAGTAATTACTGTGGTGGTGCATGTCCACACTACCCTCCTTGGGTTGGTGGTGTGCATCCTCACCAGGAGTGTTTCCTCTGACCTCAGAGGGGCAGTGTGAGGAACTGAGAGCCCAGTCTTTCAGCTCTGCTGGCAGCTCCCTGCCAGGATCCTGGCTGCCCCACAGGCTCCTGGGTTCCTGGCGGGCTGCCCCTCCCCTCAGCTCCCTGTTCCCCACCGGGAGCAGGGAGAAGCTGCCCAGGGCTTCTCCCCTACCTGTTTCCTGCCTGTGGTGGGGGGAAGCTGTCCGGGGCTTTTCGCCCCCACCTTTCCCTGCCAAGAGCTAACATAACTAGGTTGACATAACTGGGCAACAGCATTATCTACTAACCTTCTTCAGGAAGGTTGGCTTAACGGTGAAATCATAGCAGATCTTAAACATAAAAAAGAATATTACAAGAAGTGGAAGGTTGGACATATGACCAGGGAAGAGTATAAAAATATTGCTCAGACATGTAGGAATGAAATCAGGAGGGCCAAATCACACCTGGAACTGCAGCTAGCGAGAGATGTTAAGAGTAACAAGAAGGGTTTCTTCAGGTATGTTGGCAACAAGAAGAAAGCCAAGGAAAGTGTGGGCCCCTTAATGAATGAGGGAGGCAACCTAGTGACAGAGGATGTGGAAAAAGCTAATGTACTCAATGCTTTTTTTTGCCTCTGTCTTCACTAACAAGGTCAGCTCCCAGACTGCTGTGCTGGGCATCACAACATGGGGAATAGATGGCCAGCCCTCTGTGGAGAAAGAGGTGGTTAGGGACTATTTAGAAAAGCTGGACGTGCACAAGTCCATGGGGCCGGAAGAGTTGCATCCGAGAGTGCTAAAGGAACTGGCGGCTGTGATTGCAGAGCCATTGGCCATTATCTTTGAAAACTCGTGGCGAACGGGGGAAGTCCCGGATGACTGGAAAAAGGCTAATGTAGTGCCAATCTTTAAAAAAGGGAAGAAGGAGGATCCTGGGAACTACAGGCCAGTCAGCCTCACTTCAGTCCCCGGAAAAATCATGGAGCAGGTCCTCAAAGAATCAATCCTGAAGCACTTACATGAGAGGAAAGTGATCAGGAACAGTCAGCATGGATTCACCAAGGGAAGGTCATGCCTGACTAATCTAATCACCTTCTATGATGAGATTACTGGTTCTGTGGATGAAGGGAAAGCAGTGGATGTATTGTTTCTTGACTGTAGCAAAGCTTTTGACACGGTCTCCCACAGTATTCTTGTCAGCAAGTGAAAGAAGTATGGGCTGGATGAATGCACTATAAGGTGGGTAGAAAGTTGGCTAGATTGTCGGGCTCAACGGGTAGTGATCAATGGCTCCATGTCTAGTTGGCAGCCGTTGTCAAGTGGAGTGCCCCAGGGGTCGGTCCTGGGGCCGGTTTTGTTCAATATCTTCATAAATGATCTGGAGGATGTTGTGGATTGCACTCTCAGCAAATTTGCGGATGATACTAAACTGGGAGGAGTGGTAGATATGCTGGAGGGCAGGGATAGGATACAGAGGGCCCTAGACAAATTAGAGGATTGGGCCAAAAGAAATCTGATGAGGTTCAATAAGGATAAGTGCAGGGTCCTGCACTTAGGTCGGAAGAACCCAATGCACAGCTACAGACTAGGGACCGAATGGCTAGGCAACAGTTCTGCGGAAAAGGACCTGGAGGTGACAGTGGACAAGAAGCTGGATATGAGTCAGCAGTGTGCCCTTGTTGCCAAGAAGGCCAATGGCATTTTGGGATGTATAAGTAGGGGCATAGCGAGCAGATCGAGGGACGTGATCGTCCCCCTCTATTTGACATTGGTGAGGCCTCATCTGGAGTACTGTGTCCAGTTTTGGGCCCCACACTTCAAGAAGGATGTGGATAAATTGGAAAGAGTCCAGCGAAGGGCAACAAAAATTATTAGGGATCTGGAACACATGACTTATGAGGAGAGGCTGAGGGAACTGGCATTGTTTAGTCTGCAGAAGAGAAGAATGAGGGGGGATTTGATAGCTGCTTTCAACTACCTGAGAGGTGGTTCCAGAGAGGATGGTTCTAGACTATTCTCCGTGGTAGAAGAGGACAGGACAAGGAGTAATGTTCTCAAGTTGCAGTGGGGGAGGTTTAGGTTGGATATTAGGAAAAACTTTTTCACTAGGAGAGTGGTGAAACACTGGAATGCATTGCCTAGGGAGGTGGTGGAATCTCCTTCCTTAGAAGTTTTTAAGGTCAGGCTTGACAAAGCCTTGGCTGGGATGATTTAATTGGGGATTGGTCCTGCTTTTGAGCAGGGGGTTGGACTAGATGACCTCCTGAGGTCCCTTCCAACCCTGATATTCAATGATTCTATGATTCTATGAAGGTTAAAAAAATCTCAGGTATTAAGGTATCCCTGACTTTTCCATAAGAGTTAGCAAGTACTGCCCTCTACTTGAGAGACTTGTATTAGTGACAATTTTGTTTGCAGAAAATAATTAGTCACTGGTTATAGAGCATTTTATGCCTCTTACTTTAATAATTTAAATTGTTATTGGATGAAAACAAGGTTTTTAGACATCTGGCTATGAGGTGGTAGGCCAATTTGCAATCTTGCGTGCATTTATGTCAATTGAAAAACCTATGTGCAAACAATTATGCTAAATGTGTTGAATAAATTGTTTACTGCAAGTAAACAGTCCAATATTTCAGCTACTGACTATAAGTAAATATATTTATATAAAAATTCACACCACTTTTCCTGCAATCATTATTGAGAATAACTATTTGCTTACATGAATGTTTGCAGAGAACCAGGAAAAAGGAATCTTAATATGGTTGAAGTGAATTTCAGGTTTTATTTGAGTGCACAATTATTATTTATGTTCATTGCAGTAGACCCCAAGAGGCCACCATCAGGACCAAGGCCCCATCATTATAGGCAGTGGAAAAAAGTACTCTGTAGAACATGGTTTTACAGAGGACCTTACAGTACAATCTAGTGTAAAACAAAATACAACAAATGAGTGACAAATAATAGGAGAGGTGTGGGAAGAAGGGCAAACAAAATGGGATACACACAATTACTTAGGCTGGTCTCACTTATACTGGTTTGACATCAGTATACTTTGGTTCAATTCAGTGGAATTAGTCCTGATTTACACAAGTGTAATGAAGATCAGCATAGAATGAGGCTTAGTATGTTTTACTTCCATCATTTTCTTTCCTGCTTTCTCACATTTGTGGAAATTTTGCTCTTGTATGTGCAAAGATGATTTAAACTGGCTAATAGGAAATGTGCACGGACTCCTAAGGGCAGAATTTGGCTCTTGAAGATGAATGATGTGATTTAGACTTAATAGCAGAGCTCAGTGTGTACATGTTTGGAGACCACTTATAAAAAAGAAGTATTTTCTTTTTCATGGAAGTTTCTGAAGTCTGTTGGTTTAGAGGAATTGGAGGAACAAACTATTGTTCATATATGAAATGAAACATTGTTATCCTTCATGTGCTCAGAAGGTCAAATTATTAAGCCCTGCATCAGTTTTTACTCAGACTTTCGAAGAATTACATTTTCATTGGCTTTAATGACAGTTTTGCTTAAATAAGATTTCACTATTCTGGTTCTTGTTAGGTCAACAGATGCTTTTCCTAAGGACAAAGACAATGCCCTGAATGCTTTTATCAGAAAGGTTTCAGAGTAGCAGCCGTGTTAGTCTGTATCCGCAAAAAGAAAAGAAGTACTAAATAAATTTGTTAGTCTCTAAGGGGCCACAAGTACTCCTTTTCTTTTATCAGAAAGGATAAACCCCTAATTATAGTTAACTCCTTGTTTAGCTTTTAAATGTCCTGATAATCCCCCCAAGCACAGCATGAGAACGCACAAAGAAAACTAATGATTTGTAAAGAGGGTTGTTTCTTCTGAGGCAGTAGTGGGGCGGGGGTACGGTTTCTACTTTTGTTTCACAATTCATTTGTTCAGTCATCCTTTCCTAGGTAACCAGTCAAATTAGCTCTGGGATAGGGAAATATTTTTTTTATATACTCATAGATTCCAAGATCAGAAGGGACCTGTCATAAAATAAAGGGAAGGGTAAACACCTTTAAAATCCCTCCTGGCCAGAGGAAAAACCCTTTCACTTGTAAAGGGTTAAGAAGCTGGATAACCTCACTGCACCTGCCCAAAATGACCAATGAGGAGACAAGATACTTTCAAAAGCTGGAGGGAGGGAGAAAAACAAAGGGTCTGTGTCTGTCTGTGTGATGCCTTTGCCAGGGACAGAACAGGAATGGAGTCTTAGAACTTAGTAAGTAATCTAGCTAGATATGAGTTAGATTCTGATTTCTTTAAATGGCTGAGAGAATAAGCTGTGATGAATGGAATGGATATTCCTGTTTTTGTTTCTTTTTGTAACTTAAGGTTTTGCCTAGAGGGATTCTCTATGTTTTGAATCTAATTACCCTGTAAGGTATTTACCATTCTGATTTTACAGAGGTGATTCTTTTTACTTTTTCTTCTATTAAAATTCTTCTTTTAAGAAACTGAATGCTTTTTCATTGTTCTTAAGATCCAAGCGTTTGGGTCTGTGGTTACCTTTGCAAATTGGTGAGGATTTTTATCAAACCTTCCCCAGGAAAGGGGATGTAACGTTTGGGAGGATTTTGGGGGGAAAGACGTTTCCAAACGGACTCTTTCCAAATTATATCCCTGTTAGATGTTTGGTGATGGCAGCGATAAGTCCAAGGGCAAAAGGTAAAATAGTTTGTACCTTGGGGAAGTTTTAACCTAAGCTGGTAAAAGTAAGCTTAGGAGGTTTGCATGCAGGTCCCCACATCTGTACCCTAGATTTCAGAGTGGGGAAGGAACCTTGACAGGACCATTGTTAGCACTTAGTCTGATTTACTGTACTCCTTCCATAATAATTCCTTTTTAACTAGAATATATATATATATATATATATATATATCCAATCATGATTTTAAAAATGCCAGTGCTGGAGTATCCACCACAACCCTTGGTAAATTGTGCCAATGGTTAATTACCCTGACTGTTAAGCTAAACCAGTTCAGCCAATAAAGTATGTCAAGGGCCAAATTCTCTCCTGATTTATAGCCCATTCAACTTTTGTGTGGTTAAACACAGGATTTGTTGTTATTCAGATCCTTCTCTTCCCCACGGAGGATGGGATTGCTAAGAGCACGGAGACTGTTCCAACATTTGGCTGCAGCAGCCTCGACACAGGAGGTCCATTCCTGCTCCACAGCTTTGTGAGGCAAAGCCCCCAGTACTCAACCCAATTACTTGGGCTGAGATTTGAGATTATTTTCCCCTAAAAGCACATGTTCTAGGAAGATTCTGCAGTCAACAAGGCTAGGGAATTTTCACTGTGCTGCAGAATTTCTTTCTGGTACACCCACAAATGAGGAACCCTTGTCAGAAAATATCGTTCTACTCTGGTACAGAATATACAGAGACCTAAATATAGGAGTTAGACACTGACATTATCAAGTAGGCATAGATACTACTAAAATTAGCCACTTCTCCATTAGATGTATACTTCTCAGAGAAGATGTTTGTTATTTCAATTATTGGCAAAGAGTCTAAAAAATATTGTTCTTCTTTCAGTATGTCTCATTGGTTTGTCACATTGCGCTGCACTCACATCACTCTTGACAGGTTGTGACATGACACAGTGTGGCATATTCTGACCAAAAAGCAAAATGACTTCATGTGAAGTGTCAGAAATTTATATTAAATACATGATTTGTTTTGAAGTATCCATTTGGATTTTGAATATCGTGTCTGATTCAGGTGTGCATTAAAGCTGGAAATCTGACTGTTGTGCTGTTGAACTTAAGACACCATAACATCCTGACTATTCAATTGAATTCTGAGAAGTTTGGCCCATTAAGTGTTATAGAGATGGCATCATAAAAACAATGATGGCAATATCAGTTATGGCTTTGCTACAGAAATGATTATGCATTTTAAAAAATAAAAATACAGCTATCACTTCCAAGTTGGTAGAATCAAAGCTCCTCTCCCACCTTCTAATTTCTGGGAAACTGTATGGGTTGCAGTTTCTTTTATTTCTGTTCCCAGTTTTCAAGCTTCCAGTACTGTCTGTGGAAAACATCAACATAAATTACTTGCAGTTGTCATTTCAATGAGGTGAAGGATAGTGTGGAGTGGTTTATTAGCCACCAGACAATTTTGCCAACCTTAGTGTTGTAATTTTAAATAATTTAGTGGCATTATACAGAAATGGTTTTGCTGACAAATTTTTCACGAAGTTTCTACTGTTAGAAAGTTTTAGTGTTTTTCAGTAGTACTTGCTAAACTGTTTTTTTTTAATTCTTAATAAAAAAAACCACATTTTCACACCATTCTAGATAAAGAAATTCAGAAGGTGTCTCAAATGCTATTATTTGTGAAGGGAACTTAGAACATATGTGTAGTGGTTGTATTAGGGTGCATGTTCTAGGACCCAGTGTAAGGATGCAGAGGATTTTCCTGCTGAGAAAAAGCCTGCCCAATTAGCTACAGAATAAAAGAGAGGCTGGAGTATCTCTCTGAAGTAGAGGGAACTGGAGGTAGGAACTGAGGTCTAGTAGGAACAGCCAAAGACTGGGGATAAAGTTTAGGCTTATGTTTATATTTTGATCATGTTATTTCAGTTAACCTTAAAACATTCCTAAAGAAGACAGGTTTAGACTATATACAGAGTGTATATTCTATTTAGAGCAAGGAAGGGAGATCATCTGATTTCAGTGGCCCAGTGGGCTTACATATTGAACTTTCATTTCCTATGGTGATGCTACTCTGCCTTAAATTATGAATCAGATACATTTTTTGCTGTTAACTTAGAGCCTCATAAATGCACAGAAGGAATATTTGGAAAAATTCAGTCTTTATGCAAATGAAGATTCACCATATCATCACTTGCTGAGGCAGATCCAGGAGAAGTATATAAAGGTCAGGGACAATGTCTCCAGAAAGTGGCTAAGCTGAGGACCAACAGGGTAAAGATGACCCAAACCTCTCTGCAATCACTCCATGAATCCTCCAGGACTCCTTTTAGCCATTATACATATATTCAGTCTCTTACACAACACACAAGATAGCAGTCGAACAGCAATAAGCTTTGATAGGGTGCATAGCAGAACCATTTAGCTTTACAGTATACAATTAAACAATGGATGCCACTCTGAGAAGGGAAAAAGGCATGTAGTAGTTATCGGTAATCAGTAGAGAGCACTTATCAGGGGTTCACAGTGAACCTGGAAGGGCATATTGAGTGAGGTCCTGCAGGGATCGGTCCTCTGTCTGGTTCTGTTCAATATCTTCATCAATGACTTATATAATGGCATAGAGAGTACACTTATGAAGTTTGCAGAGGTACCAAGCTCAGAGGGGTTGCAAGTACTTTGGAGGATAGGATTAAAATTCAAAATGATCTGGAAAAACTTGAGAAATAGTCTGAAGTAAATATGATGATATTCAGTATGGAAAAATGCAAAATCATCCATTTAGGAAGGAACAATCAATTGCACACATACAAAATGGGAAATGACTGCCTAAGAAGGAGTTCTGTGGAAAGGGATCTGAGGGTTATAGTGGATCAGAAGCTAAATATGAGTCATAATTGTAACACTGTTGCAAAAAAAGCAAATGCCATTCCGGGATGTATTAGCAGGTGTGTTGTAAGCAAGACATGAGAAGTAATTTTTCCACTCTACTCTGTGCGGATAAAGCCTCAGGTCCAATTCTGGGCACCATATTTCAAGAAAGATGTGGACAAATTGCAGAAAATCCAGAGAAGAGCAACAAAAATGATTAAAGGCCAGAAACCATGACTTATGAGGAAAGATTGAAAAAAGTGGGTTTCTGTAGTGTGGAGAAGAAAAGACTGAGAGGGGACATGATAAGAGTTCAAGTACATAAAAGGTTTTTACAAGGAGGAAGGTGACAAATTGCTCTGGTTAACCTCTCAGGATAGGACAAGAAGCAATGGCCTTAAATTGCAGCAAGGGAGGTTAGGTTGGATATTAGGAAAACTTCCTAACTGCCATACTGAACAAATTGCCTAGAGGTGCTATGGAGTCTCCGTCATTGGAGGTTTTTAAGAACAAGTTAGACAAACGCCTGTCAGGAATGGTCTAATTATTACTTAGTCCTGCCTTGAATATGGAGGGACTGGACTAGATGATCTTTTGAGGTCCCTTCCAGTCCTACACTTCTATGGTTCTATGTCGAAAATCTAATTAATGACTTTACCAAGTACCCCTATTAACTGTACTCATTCCAGCACCTCTAGGGATATTATACCTAAAAAGGGCACAATGCCTCTGGCCACTAATAGTTGGGCAGTGAATGTCCTCCTCCTCCCCAGCACTGATCTGCCTCCTAAGTAATATAATAATCTTACATAGCCAAGGCACTATTGTCTAACAGGAGGCGAGGGGAAGTCATTGATATCAGTAACCTTTAGGCCAGATGCTTCTGTGGATTTGTCTTAAAAATGACCGCAGACTTGTCATGGTACCTTTAATGCATTTTGTTGCACCCCTTAAACTTTGTTTTTGAATGTTCTGGAAAAGACAAGTGCATGGTATGCTTTCACTGATATAGAAATGACTATTTGACCATTCTTCCCCCATTTCCTGTACTAGTTTGATGCCCTTCTGCCCTTTTCAGCATGACTCTTGCCTGTGAGAGTCTCTGTGGAGCTGAACAGAAGAGAAAGTCCTTGAAAGGGTACTGGCAAGTAACTGTGACATAGCTCAGAACTCCAGAAACTTTCATCTTAAATAGAAAATTAATGCAGTATTTTTAGATACATGGGTCTTCTAATAGCACAGACACACTGCAAATGCCCAGAAGGGTTAAAGTAAAGCTGCTATGTTAAAGGCATTTCTTCCAAATATTTCATCCTCCCATCACCACCTGCCACTAGATCTTTGTCTCATCTAGGTTTTTGAGTTTCTTATGGCTTTGCCCTTTAACACTTTAAAGGTGAATCTAAAAAGACTGCATTCTCATCCACCTCTCTCTAAATTCCCTTTTCAAGAAGTTACACAGGTTAGTGTGCCTTACACTATAATATTTCTCCCATGTTTGATGGCCCCAATAATTACATGAAAATTAAAATCAGATTTGAATCTGTCATGTACTAGTTTCTGTACTCTTGATTTCTTTTTCTTTTAAATTATTTAAGTTTTTAATACTGCATCCTATATTTTTCATCTTCTTGGAGAATTTCTATTAATCTTGTAACAACATTGCTTCTGGATACATGGAAAACACTTTCTCTTCCTGGCTTTGAAGATTGCTATTTCTGCCTTCTTCTTTATCATTTCAAAAGACTTGGCAAATTTCTTCTCCCTTATTTATTCTGACTTGAAACTGACACAAGAACCCATGCAGTTTAGTCTCTGACTATATGTCACATTTATGATATAGTTTGGGCTGGCTTTGAAAGAGCATGCATATTTATCAAACTGTTTCATATCTCTCTTAAAAGCAAATTTATGCCAGAAAAGTAGTGGCTTTTTTTAATATAAAAGTTAGTGAAGAGGGTGAGTGGAAATCTGCATCAGTCTTCTCAAACAAAAACGTATTACTGTGGGGCACTCTGCTTTTGCTTTGATGTCACTATTCCAATATAAGTGGTGTTTTTGGTTTATCTGCACATTAAACTGCTTCTAGTTCAGTTCAGACCCAAATCGCTCAAAAACTAGCAGACATGTCAGTTCCCCCATTCGCAACTCACATTACCTGCATTAATCAAGGTCTGTAAAACAGACTCAGGAACCTTGCACTAAAAGTCTATGTATTTTATTATCCATATTACTACATATCACTATGTTTGCAGACACACTGAAGTATGGTGTGCAAAAGCAGCTTGCTTACTGAAGCCACTTGTGGACTGATCATTGGTTCAGTCAGTGTTTCTCCAGATAGTGAGCCATTAGTACAAGACTTCTGCCATAATCAAGTGCTGTCAGACATCTTGGGAGAAAACTTGGCCCCAGTAAAGTGAATGGTAAAACTCCTACTGACTTCAGCAGGGGCAGGATTTTATCCCCAGGGCTTCTCCATCAACAGGTGGAAGATATGTATCATAAGAAGAAAGGAAGCAACAGAAACTCTGAGGCTATAATGCAAATTCTTTTTATTTTTGGCGTGTTTCTCCTTTTCTAATATATATTGTATGGTATGATCAATTTATTCTTCATACCTGAGACATTCTCTCTGTCTCCTAATTTTCCAGCCAGTCTAAATCTGAGTCATCAAGGGGAATGCTGGTATGGGACTTGTTAATGAAGTATAGCTAATGATTTGACTACTCTGAAGGTTCAGATTAAAAATATTTGTGAGCTCAGCTAGCCACGCTTTGACAGTATATTAGAGGCAAAGCAGCACAACATGAAAAGGAGGCATCCATACCTCCTTTTCTGGGAAGCCATCTTTCAGCGTAAACCTCACATAGAAGATCTGCAGCAAAGGTATGCATTGAAGACTACCTGTATTTATACTGTGGTTGTTTACATGCTACAACTTGAATTAGTTTTGTGTGCCATATGCATAACAAATATACATATCAGCTAATAGACATCCAAATTACAGATGTATATCACTGTCTCTTCTTTATAGTAATGGTCCAAACTGCAAGTAAACATTTGACAATAATGGTATCGATGTTGACAGCAGTTACTGTAAAATACAGTAGTATTTCTAGGAGATTTGGGGACTTTACAATATTCATTATCCTTTGAAAAGCTTACTACAATGTCTTACCCTAAAGCTTCATGCCGTAATAGAATGAAACAAAGTAAGAACTACACTTCAGTGAAAACACAAAGCTCTTTGGTGAAGGGGTAGTGGTAAAGGGGGCTAAAAGGCAAACAAGGAATATCTATTTTTACCTTACATGTCACATTACTTCATGCTATGTTGGTTTTGTTCCTATTGTTCCTATTTGCATTAATGGTGTAATGCGGTATGACAATACTGACATAATTCAATATGACTTGACACAGTACAGCATTTTGGAACTCAATTCTTTATAAGCTTCCTCAAACCTGCAGTTTAAACTCTTTAGTACTTTTATAAATGCATCATATCAGTGCTTTACGATTGCTTTCCCACTGACATACTCTGTTTGAAACAAACTGACTTTTGGGAACAGGTTAGTCAAAATGTTAAACTCCAGCTGATACAGATTTAGAGATATTTTTTCTATGCTAGCATTTATTCATTTAGTTCTGTTAGTTATATGGTTTTATCTTGAAATTATCTCTATTTTTAATATGCTTATCACTATCATGTGAAAGGAAGAAAGAAAGAATCTATGAGTTTATAGACCATTTTATCCACTTGTTTCCTGCAGCGGGCCAGGATTCTAGATATTTTTGGTTGATACAGTGGGACTATTCATATATGTAAAGTTAAGCAGTCATATAAGTATTTACAGGATTGGAACTTTGGATAATTTCTAATGCCATTTTATGGAAAGCTATCTAAGGCAGGAGTCGGCAACCTCCGGTATGTGGCCCATTATGGTAATGATTCACTATGATGATTCGAAAGGACAAATGAATGTCATTGAGCTCATGAGTTAATAGGCTTGTTCACGCTGAGTATTGGCAAATGGGGCTCCCTTCAGCACTATTTTATGTTATGCCATTTTTATACATATTCATTATAACATAACTTGATAGGTGGAGTAAAAATTCCTTCAGGCTTATGGGGGGAAACAAGATAGTTGATTTCTGTCAGAAGTATATTATACTAATTGTTTTTGTTTCAATAATAACATTAGTTTATGACTGTTGCTGGCTGAGTAAAAGAAGTTCATAAGTTGATCTGCTCAGAAAAGTGATTGTGTAAAAATAGTAGTTTCTCACTGAATGTTTCTGCTTCCTATGTGTATTCAGAAGTATGTTAGTGACACTACACATATACGCAGCATTTTATACACACACACACAAACAAATACATACACACACACACTTCAGTTTGATCATGTTAATCCTGTAGAACCAAGATAATTAAGAATGAGTAAACTGAGTATTATTCATCAAGAGTTGTTTATTAAGTTTTAAACAGTACAACCTACAAATCCCACTGAAGGCAACATTGCTTCACAAGTGTCACTGAGGGTATCATTTGGCCTTCAAGATGTTTCTTAGAGGTGGTGATGCGTGAGAAAGAACCCAGCTTGACTTTCAGAGCTCATGTTGAATTCTTAGGGTTGACAACTGGGAAATAAAATCTTTTTACTTTCAAACTCAGCACATGATATAGAAATAACTGAGTGACAAACACGGATAGCATGGATTTCCACTATTGCTGAGTGAAAAAATAAGTAGATTACTGACAAATTGAGCCTCTCTCTTTCTAATTGTAGGAAAGAGAAATGGCCTCCCTTGGAGACTGACAGTGAGAGAGGGCCAGATGCCCCCTGATGAGTGGAACCAGGAAAGCCATGCCCACCATGCTGGAAGCAGAGGGCAGGACAGGAACAGGAAGTATAAAAGACATGCCCTGTAGCTCAATTGAGCTAAAGTTGTTGAGGAAGGTAGATGCTTCCACCCTGCTCCTGGAGCTGGGTCCACTGGGTCCTCAGAAGTCCACTGAGGACTTCTGCTGTCCTGAGGATTTATCTGAACTGCCCGAGCTACCAGACAGGCCTGATGTGGAGGAGCAGCTGGGATTACTGCTTGCAGTGTACCCAGGGGAGATGGAGGACAATCCCAAAGGTACACCCTGAGTGGAGGGTAGGAAGTAGCTCAGGAACAGCCAGCTACAGTCTGGCTGGCTTGTTGCCTGAGTTCTGGTCAGCATGTTGTGGCTGGATCCCTGCTGACCCAGTGGCAGACCACTCTGTCACTGTTAGGGCCCTGGGTTGGGATGCAGTGGAGTTGGATGGGCCTGTGTCCCCCTACCCTCTGCCACTCCACCCCCAGGATGGCAGCCTTCCTACCTTTGGCCAGGAGGCCTGTTGGTGTCTACTGTCCACTGAACTAGGATGCTAGACTTTGCTGGATGTTCAGCCCTTTCTGAGCCCCCTAAACTCTGTTGTATTCTCACACTTGCCTGAAAGCTGGAGTCCTAGACTGCTGGTACCCCGCCCTGTCTGAGGTTCCCAGACTATACCTGGCTGTACCCTGCCTGAGGGTTGGACTTTAGACTGTTTGGTGCCCTACCCTGCCTGAGTGCTTGGGCCCCTGAACCACTCACTTCTCTACCCCACTAGAAGGATCAAGCCCTGAGACTGCTAACTTCCCCTTGTCTTAGACTGTTATTCCAGGGATGTGACAGCAAAGGGGCATGGCCTCTCTCAGAGTTTGACAGTGAGGGGAAGGGGGCCATAGACACCTACATATCTACACTAATCACGCTATTATTAATGACAGGAATAAGGGCAGAAATAAGGTCTCTGGGCAACTAAACAAGTGCAGATGACCTGTAGTAAGCTGCCTGATGGGCTACAATACCTGATTGATGGGAAGAGTCAGCAAATCAGCTCTTCAACCCACCAGCAGTTCAACAGCTGCTCAAAGCATTTGCCCCTGGCTGCAATAGCCCCTTCTTTGCCTTACTCCAGGTAACCTGGTTCTGCCCCTTTGGCTCTGATTTGTGACTTCTGCCCCCTTGGCTCTGGCATCTGGCCTCTGACTCTGGTTCTGACCCTAGGCTCTGACCACCAGACTGCACATGTCCTGGTTTTGTAATAATCAGCTCCATGTTCCCTAACAATTATTTTATAAAAACAACCACCCAATAACATCACACCATCCTCCTTCCACTAAGCCCTCCAAACCCTACCAAAAAAGTTAAATTAACCAACTGGTGTCTCAAAACAACAAATTATACCAGAAAAATCTCATCCCATCCAGTTGTTCACTGCTTGCTGAAGCCCTAAGAATCAGCCTGAGTCCGATGACTTTTAAGGTACACTGCAGAATAGGGGAGCAAATCTGAGATCCAAGAGGTCCTCTTGGAGAATGCCCTGCACCATCTCCATTAGCTGAAGCAAATCACAGCTACAGTAGTCGTAATCAGAGATGGAGTCTGTTAAACAGGCAGTTCCCAAGCCATTAAGCAATTTATAGATTAAAACTAGCAAGTAAAACTCCGAGACACCAGCTGGCACCCAACCCTGATCAGAGCATGGGTGTCATCATGAATTAGGACATGGGTGGTCACTCTTAGTGTTTCAAGCAGGAGCCAGGCCTAGTGGTCAGTGTGGAAGTCCAGAAACCAGTCACCAGAGTCAAGGGGTCAGATCCAGACTCAGGGAGCAAGGCTGGCACAGAAGCAGTCACAGGCGTAGGAATAAGAATTCAATGCCACAGACCTGTTGTTGCTATTGGGTTTAGTGCTGGCTTGCTCACTTCCTCTGCCAATCAGGTGGAGTGGTCAATCAGGGGGCCCTGCTGTGGCTCGTCTGCGCTCATAGGCTGCCCAGATACTAAGCAGGCACAGCTGAAAGTCCTCATTCCTGACAGATGTCGTGTGCTCATGGGTAACTGTACCATGCAACAAATGTGCAGTGGAATTCTGCACCTGGTCATTTGTCACAAGGTCATTTGCCAAATGGTTTCAAGGCCTGGCTAACAGCATCACGGTTCACATCAGAGAGGAACAGAGGTAAACTTCTGGCTAGGTTCAGATAGAAAAGTGCTGTCTTGGTCACTGCTATAATATGATCATCTAAAATCAACTGAGAATCTAACAGCTCCTCAAAATTGAAAACATGGGAAATGGACAATGGGGTACTAGTCTATGGTTGGAGCTCCTAGGCACCATGACAATACGAATAATAATGGCAAACACTCTTAATCAAATGTGCTATACTGGGCTTTAACTTATACCTTTGCTGTAAATTTGCTCATGTATCTAACAGCAGCAGAAAATCAGGCAAAGTGGAACCTTACTCTCCCATACTCCTCACCTCCCCAGACATATCTTCCTTCCTTCCAGCCCCAACATGCCCCTCCTCTTATGCCATGTAGGAAATTTTGGGGGTAATCTCAAGACACTTTAAGGATTAGAAATTTCTTCATAACAGGAGGAACCTGTACTAACCACTGAGTGGTGCAGCTCATTAGGTGCAAGTGATTAGTATGTCATTAGCAAAACCCTGGGTAACAACTAAGAACAAAATTATCTCCATAAGATACATAACATGTAGTGAAGTAAGGAAGTACTACATTATTCTTTAGAATGTGTGTGTGTGTATACACACACACACACACACACACATTCTAAAGAATACATATATATATATATATATATATATACACGCGCACACACACACAGAGGCCATATGATGCACTCACTTCATGCACAGAACTCCTACTGAAATCTGTGGAAGCTTCTTATGATTATACTGTAGAAAGCAGCATATGCATGTTATATGTGTTACTCATCAGAATTACTCATGAATCCTCAGTGAAGCAATAGGAAAATAGGCCTTTAATTTCCATTCTGTGCTGTACTAAAAATATTTTGTATTCCAAATGTAGAGCTCACTAATTATCAATAATGTGTAGGAAAGTTTTGTCAATTAAAATAAAGTTTCATCTAGAACATCAAATTGCTATCATAACTCTGGGGCATCATAAACATTTGGTATGTTGATTTGGTGCTCTTTGGTTAACAACTAGAGATGGAAATTTTTCATTATATAGCCATTATTAAATTCATTTATCTGGGCATTTAAGACAACAGGATTAATGGAAAAAAGGAGACATATATAATTGGAAATAGGGCTCATGTAATAAAGATTTGAATTGATTTATGTCTAAAATTCAGTAATATGTTTACCATTTGTAACAAATTTATAACCACATTGTTAATTTTTAATTCCTTCTGAGACTTTTGCAATATTAATATAACAAGATGTGATTAGCATTCCAGAAAGACAGGTCATAAATGGGTACATAAAAATCACACACAGACGGCATTCTCTCAATTGTGTATTAAACTTGTCCTCATTTTATTATTTAAATAAGGCTCCATGTGGTACTATTTTTTTTTCTTTCCTTTCTTTTGACTTCTTCTAGTATTGTTTTAGATACCCGGCTGTCAACAAATGACTACTTTACCTGTTATCTCAAACTGATTTTATTATCCTCTGAAATGATTATACATATTTAGCTTTTCTTGTTGGAAAAGGTAATATGGTTGACGTTCTGGGGTGCAATCTAGATCAGTGAGAAGCTGTGTCACCCCTGCCCTGCAGATGTGGGTACCCTAATGCTTTGCTGCTGTAGCTTCCACCAGTTACATGTGTTACTGCTGCTCACAAACAGCTGTCCGCATGCAGGTCACACCCTGAGCCTCTGTGTATAGCTGCAGCCTCCCAGCCATACGTCAGTCTCACTCTGGCTTTCACCAGCCTTGGCTACCACTTGCAGGGGGACCACAACACACTCCCAGTCCTGGATTTTACCCTCCAAAAATGGGTGTCCTGCACTGTCCAGCCCTTTCCTGGACAGTCCAGATATATTAGATCTGTTGGCTCTGCAAGGGGATCAATATACAACAGTTTGCTACCCCAAATGGAGTTACCCACACAGGTCACAAGACTGTATTAGTTTTGGTTATAGAATCAGACAAGTTTATTTGATTACAAGGAGATTTTAAGTGAGTACAAGTACATGGCATTAAAGTCAGAAAGGTTACAAGAGAAATAAAGATAACAATTTCTAAACCTAACTAGACTTGGTTCAAGATGAAATTTTTACCACAAGTTTCCAGGAACATGGTTGACCAAATTTCAGGTCAGAATCTGCTCCCAAAGTCTATAGGCTGTTCCTTTTATCTTCTTAGTGGAAAAGAGAGAGATGGATAGAGAGAGAGATAACTTGGGGTGGTTTTGCCCCTCACTATTATAGTTGTCACCCTTTGAAATACATTTTCCTGAAATTTACCCTCAGTTAAGTTTCATTCAAACAGTAAAGTATGTGACAGTGTCTGCGAGTGAAAGAAGCTGCATGCTGTTTCTTCTCACCTCTGTTTGCTGAAATGCAGATTGTCCTTGTCTCCTGTCTTCACCCTCTCGCCATCTGTGGACTCTGTTTAAAACATATATATACACATTGAAGTAAACAAACATTTCTTTGTTTAAGACATGCTTGTTCAGTCCTGCCTAATTGGGGCTACATGGTTTTGAACATGTGCTACCAACATGATTCAGAACGAATTCATAACTTTTCATCTAATGTTGCTACACACATTTCATCAGATATTATTGACCAGGTAGTCATTAATTTTTAAAAAGCTACCTCACAAGGCATATTTTTACAAAGATTATTACAGTAGTGTGTAAGGTGTGGATACAGTGGTGGTATAACTTCCAATCTTACTGGCCTACTGGCTTCTTTAATCTTACAAATAATTGCAGAAACAAAGTTTGCAAAGGACACAAACACACAAGTTAACAGTGATACATAGTAGCTTGCTGTTTCTGATAGATTTAACCTCAATGCTAATCAAAGATATTTGGCAACAGATAAGTTGATTCAATGTCTTCTGCTGTACAAATGATGTACATAAAGAGAAAAAACAAACATGAAGATGAATGCTTTGTGTGTCAGCATGTGGGCAGCAAATGGATCAGAGGGTTATCTTCAATGCAGTCTAAAATGGTTACTGTGAGTCTAGCATGGAAGATAACTTTGGTTAATTAAGAAACATAAAAAAAAAAAACCCAGGAATATACATGGGGGCTGATTAGCAGTGGCTTATTTTTTTGCACCAAAAGCTTCTGACCACTCTAATTTGAGGATGCACCATATGGGCCAGAGACTTAGCCAGTGAAAATCAGTTCTAGGTTCTTTAAGTTCATTGGAGCTATGCTGATTTACACAAGCTCAGGGTGAGGTCCATTGGTATTTAAACTTTTCAGTACTTGAGTATGCCCTCTAATTCATTACTAGATGTCTAAATGATGCAGATTGTGTTAGAAAATAATTGCACCTAAAAAAAGTGGAAGTGCTGTTTCTGGCCCAAACATGAAGGAAAACAAGGCTTAGCTTTCAAAGTGGTGTTCAAATGTCATTGTTGAATATAGCAGTGGGGGAAGGTATGAAGAGGAAAGAAAAGTGGTCAACAGGAAACAGCTTAGCAGGCTCAAACATGATGATTTTATTAACAAGATCAAGAGAAACTATGCGGACATAACTTCATATGTTTTAAGGAAAATTGCTATCTTGTGGGGTATGATGGAGGGGCCTAAAATTAAGCCAATGAGATATGATGGTGAAGAAATCTAAGTATAATTGGAATTGTCTGGGTCAAAAAATTGGAGAGGTGGGACAGGGAGAGGCAATTAGGCATTTTGAAATTTCAACAATTTCAAATTTTTAAAAAAATTCAATTCAAAATTTAGAAAGAGACCTGAAAAAAATGTTTCATTTTGAAGCCAATGAAATGACAGTTGGCCTAAACACTGAAACTTCTTTAGTTCGGTTTGTAGCCTTCAGGAATCACCCTGTGTCTATTAAGGCTGAGTTGAGTCTAAATTTCAGCACAGGAACCTAGTCTTTGTGGGTCTGGTTCCAATTTACAAAAAGGCTACTTTGCAATGTTCTTGAAGAGTAAAAGGCTTAATTAGTGCACTTTAATGCCCCTTTTATACTGCCAAAGTGTTGTAAAGGGACCTTAGCATAAAGGCCATTCAAATTCAGTATCAGGCCTCCTAAAAAATATTCACACCCCTGAGAGACATAGTTAAGCCAACTTTATCCCTGGTATAGACACCGATAGGTCAATGGAATAATTCTTCCAGCAATCTAGCTACCACTTCGGGGGAGGAGGGGTGTGTGTATTAACTACAGCAATGGAAAACCCCTTTTGTCACTGTAGCAAGTGTGTATGTTTCGGTGCTACAATAGTACAACTACAGTGCTAGCTGTGTGATTGTAACATATCTGTAGTGTAGACATGCCCTGAGTCTTAAGATGCCTAAGAGCCCTCTGTGGGATCTCAAGAGAGAAGAGTGACAGGCATCTCCCCTTTCCGGATCAACCTTGGAGGTTTCTGCGTGCAGGGTCTTCTGCAGGCAGAGCCAAGAAAGTGATTCAGCTCTGCGTATTTCATTTATGTGTAGGGCTTCTTATTTTAGGTTTTAACTGATAAACCTAGATAAAACCACTGATAAGAGAATTTCTTTTTAAAAAAGTTGTTTATCCAGTAACCACTAGAAGAACACTAGAAATGGTTACTTCTATATAAGGGCTTGTCTACATGCATCAGTACTGCACTTACTTTGGTGTGATTTCTAAAGCACACAAACATGTTGTGCATTAATTGGTCTGTGTAGATCCTGCTGGTGCACACTAAACATTCCCTAATCTGCCTTATTGTAGTGCTGTTTGAAACAGTACTATGTTAAAGTGCATTAAGAAACATTACTAAGAGATCTATTGCTACAGTATATAATGCTGAAATGAATAGTGCATGTAACATGCATTACACATTACTGTATTCAAAGACATCCCCAACTTTTGGACAGATACATGAAACTCAAATTGCCAGAAATGAGCCCTGAACAATTTTAATTAATAAACCCTGCAAGATAGAATCACTATTTATATGGCCATAAATAGAGCACTGTGTATTGACTCTCACTCTCCTCAATACTCATTGTGTAATTAAGTAACCAGCTACTGTTAAATTAATTTAATTTTATAATTCAGACAGGAAAATTCTCATAGTTCATAGAGTAAAAACTTGTGTTATGTTGGATATTAATCTGTACACTTAATTTAGATTATTATAGGGCATATTTTTACAATCTTCCAGTCTACCCCAAAGCTATTCAAATAAAATGGATGACACACACTCACTTTAAACTTGTCTAACATTGTTCTAATTCCTTATTTCATGCAGACAAACAGATGGATTCCTAAAGCCCATCCATCAATTTATAATCTGCTAGCTTTACTTTTGATAAGTGCTAACATGAGTCTCCTTCTGCTGATTGCATCAGCTTTACTCTTAATACATTTGCCGCCCACTTTTACAATTTGCTGATACATTTGCCAGTTAATCCACTAACATTAATGTGGCTCAAATTAAGTTTTATTAAGTAAAAACTCTTTTCTATCCAAAGTTTTTTTGCACTCTTCATAAATGTTGAGCACACTTGTTTCAAGTGATTTGTGGAAAATTCAAAACTGAGAAGAAAGTCAATAACCTCTAACAATTTTTGAACAAATGATTCAGGGTTATAGTTTAGTGTTTTTCCTATTGAAAATGTAGTAAATTCACTCTCCCTAGCAATAATAGCCATGCTAATTTTAAATCTTTACTTCTGAAAAAGAAAATTGAAGTTGACATTAGTATGCAGTGCCTTAGGATATCATAATTATATGTGTCTCCACCTCCATTTTTATCCATATATTCATTGCTGAATAACATTGTTTCATCAGTAGGCTCATTTTAATATAACACAATTACTGCAGGAAAGCTAATATAGCCAGAAGTTTATTTGTATCATTCACAAATGGTGATGAATTATTCAAGGTTTTGTTTATTATGTGAACAAATTTCATCAGCTGTTCATGAGTTTTTAATGTTTTTAAAAGTACCTTTTACTGCTTGCATACAATGATACACAGAAAATGAGGGGAAGTAACTTGTTTCAAAACAGAAGTACTATAGTGATTGGGTATTACAGAAGACCCTAAGGTAGACAGACAAAATAAACTGGGCTAAATTCTGTCATGTCTTATACTTTTAGACAAAGGGATTGCAAAGGGTGTGCATATTGGTCCATTTCTTTTAATTTAAAAAAAAGGTAAAATTTTCAAAAAATATCTAGAGTGACTTAAGAGCCTGAGTGTTTTCAAAAGTGATTTAGGAACTTTGGAGCCTAAGTCCCATTGACTCTCTATCCATAGCTCAGGCAGGTCTGCCTCAGTCTCCATCTCTGAGCTATGAGAACCATTTATACTCTGACAGCTTTCTTCTTCTGTCTGAGTGAGTCCTTCCAGCCTGTCAGCTTTTTCACTGACACATCTTGGCCTGCCTTTCCCAGCAGATCCAAATAAACCTCTTCCCTTTCTGCCAGGGGCACCTTTTTAACCAGACAGTGTCTTCTAGTCTTTTAGAATTCCAGCCTTGGCAAAAAAAACCTGTTATCTTTGCTGGGGCTTAGAAGTAGCTCCTTCAAGTAAGGGCCACATTGTTCTGCTAGCTGCTTTGAAGGTGCGTACCTGGAACTGTTGTATCTGAATGATTGATTTATCTTTTTTTCTCAGTTCTGTAACAATCCCTTTATAGCTTTCTTTGATTTAGCTCTGTGCATTCACAGCAACATACAAGAAAACTGAGTGAAACTTAATATTCATAGGAAATAACACAAATTTTCCCCCTTAATCCTACACCTCATGAGTGTACACCAGGCCACACCTTTGGACATATTGGTCTCTCTCACCCCTCAATCTGACATTCCTAACTTCTAGGGGCCACTCTAAGAGGGATACTGTAGTTTTGTCCCTGCATGACACTTAATACACAAATGTGATAAATTAACCATTGCAGTTCTACTACATAATCATGAATTATATAAATATCAAGTATGTTTTATTTCTGGATTATATGCAACTTAATGTATAATACACAGTTCACATTTATTTATCAATTTTCACCAAAGGATTTCAAAGTGCTTAAATGTTCAGTACAAGGTGGAACAGCTCTGGGAAGTAAGGAAGTATTTTACAGATGGGTAAACTGAGGTACAGCGTAGCTGGAAAAACAGCCCAGGTGTCCTGACTTTCAGCTACTTGCCTTAAGCACTAGAGAACATCCTTCCCTGTATACATTATTTTATGCTGAAAACACTGAAGTATCTGCTGTATAATGAAAGTCAGTGAAAACCTCGAATTTCCAAGCACACACCTGTGCTCTGACTTCTACTCACTCATAGGTAGCCTGAAAATCAAATGTACAGCCAAAATACCTGTATAACACAATGGACCTTGATTCACCACCATCTTTCTCCATCTTTAGGCCAGTATAGTTCTAATGATTTAACCGTGGTTACAATAGTGAAAAGAGTGAAGTAACACTGCTCATGGGTTTTTTTTCTGATTTGCAAACTAGTCCAATAGCTGGATCTGCAAAGTTCAAAAACAGATGAGAACATCAGGGACAGAATCTAGTCATGCATAGAGATCAGCCAAATTTTTTGATTTAAGCGCTTATTTCTGCATCTGGTGCTTAATATTTTTTGTATGAAGACAGGTGAAAGAGCAGGAAAATAAACAGACCAGGTCCCTCTGGGTTTGTCTTTCACATTTCATAATCAGAACTTCTTTGTGCAGACTTCAACATGACAGCTTCAACATGACAGAGAATAAATTCTCTCTTGTTTTGATTTGTCAAAATTGTTGAAATCCCCAGAGCCAATTTTTTTTATAGGAACAAGAAAAAAAAGAGCATTGGAAATTGACATAAGAATAAATGAAAATGTATTAAGCAGTCATTGCAATCTATGTACAAGACAGTTCTCATTAAGTTTTCTTTTCAATCAGAAAATAAGGTAGAAAATGTTATGATAAACATTCGGCTGAAATGTTCTCTCTATATGGAAATTTATGATTTGACATTTAGCTTTGTGAGTGAGAAGACACTTCAGTTCACAAGTGGCAAAGCAATGAAGAAATTGAAGTCTCTTCAGTAGGGAAGACAAGTGACACAGCAAACTAGAGGCATCACCATGGGTAAAAATGATCCTTGAACAAAGTGTCTGATTCTTGCACACAGGTGTATGTGTATCATTCAAATCCCTCTTAAACCGTATTTTTGAGGATTTAACTAGAACTTAAGTTGTGCATAGGTCTTGTGCTGACTTTCTATATAGAGTTGAATTCCATCCCAAAATACTATAATTCTGTTCTAGTCTATTCTCTATAGGTTATTATACCATGCTTATTACCATAGTATCTGAACACCTTCCAGTAGTGCATTATCCAATGGGTCTAACATCTGTCTTGTTGTTGTTTTTTTTCTCATCTTCTCCCCAGGGGGAATCTTTTATTTTTGGATTTTTTTTTTAATTAAAAGTGCACTTGGAGTGGAAGGTGGTGAGATTTGTGACAGCCCTAAATTCCTGTGGGAGTCTTGGTCTGGCCCCTGGGAAAGCTCTGTCCAGATCAAATTCATACTTCATATATACATGTACAAACACTAGATATTGAAATCAATGGTGATGAACCTGTTTAGACCATAACTTAATTTAGCCCTATAGATTTTTACTTCTTCCAAAATTGGAGTCGTGAAGGTCATATGGAATCTGATTGGGAGGGAGTGGACTCAGCATTTTACCTGCAGTTTATGAGCTGTGCTGTGCTGTTGTACTTCTGTGATGTATTAAATACCACTGGCATAAGTTTGATCTCATGTAAATCAGAAGTAACTCTATTGAAGTCAGTGGCATTAGATAAGTGTAAAACTGGTAAGATAGAAGAATCAGGTCCTGGATTTTGTTTGGTATTTTTACTTTCTGATGTTATATATGAAAATGTTGTACTAAAGGCAATTGCAAGCTATTCTCTCAGTCTTTCCTTGTCTGCTTGGCTGGCTCACACCTTTGCTTGTTCCTTTCTACAAATCAATGGAATCCCTGATTACTTTCTGTACATTCAGCATACGCCAAGTAGAAGCAAGATGAAACATTGGCCAATTACAATGGATTCATCCTTTTCACCCACACAAATCCCAGCTGATATCACTGGGCTCCACCCAGGTATACAAATCTTTGTGCATGGAGCTCATTGCAGGATCAGGGCCATAGATTTAATCTTCTTGGGGTATCTTTCTTGGCCATAATCCTGCAAATATTTATGTATGGTGTGACAAACCTCCAACCTTGTCACAGTGGGTTCTGAACTTCCAAGCAGATTATGGTAGCCTCAGAGGCTTGCTGTGAATCTCCACATAGCCCTTCTTTCTCTAGAGACAAGGGCACAGCCTACTGAGCCATTTTTTCATCACAAGCCAGAAAGGGAGGTGAAAAGAAGCAACCCTCCCTCACACAGTCTCTGTTTTCTCACAGCCTCTGTGATTAATTGTGGAGAGTGGGGGAGGGGGAGAGAGCCCAGGCCCACCCTCTACTCTGGGCTTCAGCCCAGGGAGCCTAATAGTAGCAGATATTGGTAGATGAATTTTTGAAACAGGACAAATACAATTCCCTGGGCTACTTCCCCACAGCAGCCCCCACTTTCTCAACATCTACTTCACTCTTACCTCAGGGCCTCCTTCCTTGTGCCTGATGGGGTTTGTCCTGCCAGGTTTCTCCAGCAGCACAGCTTCCTCCTACAGCTCCTGACATGCACACCTAACTAACTGGGTGGCTTTTAACTAGTTCCAGCCAGCCCTTGATTGGCTTCAGGTGTCCCAATCAACCAAGCTATCTCCACTCCTTTCTAGAAGGATCTTAATTGGCCCCCAGAGTCTTGATTAAGCTGGAGCAACTGCCATTTGGTTACCATGGTAATCAGGATTTGTTTAGCTTGGGGGTTAACCTACCTGTTCCTCACTACTTTCCTATAGCCATCTGGCCTTGCCCCATCACAATGGTCTTAATTACATTACCATAGAATAGTGTAGAATCAAATGAAGTAAATATCTTATATGAACCAAACTGTACCATAGAATCTCTATGGGTAGTAATTCCATGCTTGAATAATAAGAATATACCAGTAGAGATATATTACAGACCACCTGACCAGGATGGTGATAGTGACTGTGAAATACTCAGGGAGATTAGAGAGGCTATTAAAATAAAAAGCTCAATAATAATGGGGGATTTCAACTATGCCCATATTGACCAGGTATATATCACCTTAGGAAGGGGTGCGGAGATAGTTTCTCAACACCTTAAATGACTGCTTATTGGAGCAGCTAGTCCTGAAACCCACAAGATGAGAGGCAATTCTTGATTTAGTCCAAAGTGGAGCACAGGATCAGGTCCAAGAGATGAATATAGCTAGACCGATTGGTAATAGTGACCATAATATAATTACATTTAACATCCCTGTGGCGGGGAAAACACCACAGAAGGCCAACACTGTAGCATTTAATTTCAGAAAGGGTAACTACACAAAAATAAGGAGGTTAGTTAAACAGAAATTAAAAGGTACAGCGCCAAAAGTAAAATCCCTGCAAGCTGCATGGAAACTTTTTAAAGACACCATAATAGAGGCTCAACTTAAATGTATACTCCAAATTAAAAAACCTAGTAAGACAACCAAAAAGGAGCCACTGTGGATAAACAACAAAGTAAAAGAAGCAGTGAGAGGCAAAAAGGCATCCTTTAAAAAGTGGAAGTTAAATCCTAATGAGGAAAATAGAAAGGAGCATAAACTCTGGCAAGTGAAGTGTTAAAAATATAATTAGGAAGGCCAAAAAAGAATCTGAAGAACAGCTAGCCAAACACTCTAAGTGATAGCAAAAAACTGTAAGTACATCAGAAGCAGGAAGCTTGCTAAACAACCAGCCGGGCCACTGGATGATCGAGATGCTAAAGGAGTACTTAAGGATGATGATGCCGTTGGGGAGAAACTAAATGAATTATTTGCATCGGTCTTCACGGCTGAGGATGTGAGGGAGATTCCCAAACCTGAGCCATTCTTTTCAGGTGAAAAATTTGAGGAACTGTCCCAGATTGAGATCTCAGTAGAGGAGGTTTTTGGAACAAATTGATAAACTAAACAGCAATAAGTCACCAGGACCAGATGGTATTCACTCAAGAGTTCTGAAGGAACTCAAATGTGAAATTGCAGGGCTACTAACTGAAGTCTATAACCTATCATTTAAATCAGCTTCTGTACAAAATGAATGGAAGATAGCTAATATGATGCCATTTTTTAAAAAGGGCTCCAGAGGAGTCTCCGGCAATTACAGGCTGGTAAACCTGACTTCAGTACCAGGCAAACTGGTTGAAACTATTCTCAATAATTATTGTCAGACACAAAGATGAACATAATTTGTTGGAGAATAGTAAACACATTTTTTGTAAAGGGAAATCATGCCTTACCAATCTACTAGGATTCTTTGAGGGGGTCAACAAGCATGCGGACAAGGGGATCTAGTGAATACAGTGTATTTAGATTTTTCAGAAAGCCTTTGACAAGGTCCCTCACCAAAAGCTCTTAAGAAAACAAAGCAGTCATGGGATAAGAGGGAAGGTTCTCTCAGGGATTGGTAACTGGTTAAAAGATAGGGGAAAAAAGGGTAGGAATAAATGGGGAAATGGGGAAAACTAAATAGTGGTGACCCCCAGGGGTCTATACAGGGCCCAGTCCTATTCAACATATTCATAAATGATGTGGAAAAAGGGGTAAACAGTGAAGTGGCAAAATTTACAGATGATACAAAACTACTCAAGATATTTAAGTCCCAGGCAGACTGCCAAGAGTTACAAAAGGATCTCTCAAAATAGAGTGACTGGGCACCAAAATGCAATGAAACTCAATGTTGATAAATGCAAAGTAATGCACACTGGAAAACATAATCCCAACTGTATATATACAATGATGTTGTCTAAATTAGCTGTTACCACTCAAGAAAGAGATCTTGGAGTCATTGTGGATAGTTCTCTGAAAACATACACTCAATGTGCAGCCGCAGTCAAAAAGTGAACAGAAAGTTGGGAATCATTAAGAAAGAGATAGATAATAAGACAGCAAATATCGTATTGCCTCTATATAAATCCATGGTACGCCCACATCTTGAATACTGCATGCAGATATGGTCGTTCCATCTCAAAAAAGATATATTGGACTTTGAACAGGTTCAGAAAAGGGCAACAAATGATTAGGGGTGTAGAATGGCTGCCATATGAGGAGAGAGTAATAAGACTGAGACTTTTCAGCTTGGAGAAGAGATGACTAATGGGGGATACGATAGAGGTCTATAAAATCATGACTGGTGTGGAGAAAGTAAATAAGGAAGTGTTATTTACTCCATCTCATAACACAAGAACTAGGGGCCACAAAATGAAATTAATCAGCAGCAAGTTTAAAACAAACAAAAGGAAGTTTTTTTTCACACAACGCACAATCAACCTGTGGAACTCCTTGCCAGAGGATGTTGGGAAGGCCAAGATTGTAACAGGGTTAAAAAAAGAACTAGATAAATTCATGGAGGATAGGTCCATTAATGGCTATTAGCCAGGATGGGCAGGGATGGTGTCCCTACTTTTGTTTGCCAGAAAGTGGAAACAGGTGACAGGGGATGGATGACCTGATTACCCGTTCTGTTCATTCCCTCTGGGTCACCTAGAATTGGCCACTGTCGGAAGACAGGATACTGGGCTAGATGGACCTTTGGTCTGACACAGTATGGCCATTCTTATGTTCCCTGAGTAATCCCATTGATTTCTATGGGAATAGTCAGAGTGGTAAAGTAAAGTACGTGTATAAGTGTTTTGAGGATAAGGACCTACGTTTTTTATGGCACTTAGTACAATGAAGCCCAGATACTGACAGGTGCCTTTGGCCAATGCTGCACACAAATATAAAAAATACTAATTAATTAACAGTCACTATAAAGAAGAAATTCAGAACAGCTTAACTGTTAATAAGAAATAAAGAATCTCCTTGAATGTTTGGTGAAGTGATACAGATATTTATGAATATCAAAGCAAAGTAAAATCCATCTTTCATTTGTCAACTCAATTTGAGCTATTACATTTCCAAGTTGTTTGAATTTTACATGCTTTTAATCCCCCATGAATGCTTTCCTTTAAGCAGATCCAGGCCCAAATAGGTATAAATGTTCTTAGGGAAAGCAGGAGAATATTTTCCCTATGTTTGTTATGCATAAGTACAAAAATGATTCAGAGGATGTGAAAGACAATAACCATGTAATATTCAGCTGGGGTTGAGAAGAAATTCAATGTGACATTTGTAAGGAATGACACTCTCATTAATGAACTTTGGAATACTCTTTTATAATACAACAAAATGGCATGACAGTATTGTTACTTATCCACATAGTGTTGCAGTTATTTGGATTAAGTAAATGAGCATTTCTTGACACTGACATAATGGGTATTTCTGACCATATATTAGAAATACAGTAGAACCTCAGTTACAAACACCAGAGTTACAAATTGACCAGTCAATCACACATCACATTTGGAACCAGAAGCGCACAATCAGGCAGCATAGACAAAATAAAAAAAAGCAAATACTGTACAGTGCAGTACTGTATTAAACATAAACTACTAGAAATATAAATGGAAAGCTTAAAAAAAAGATTTTTGCAAGGTAAGGAAACTTTCTGTGCTTGTTTCATTTAAATTAAGATGGTTAAACGCAACATTTTTCTTCTGCATAGTAAAGTTTCAAAGCTGTATTTAATCAATGTTCAATTGTAAACTTCTGAAAGAACAACCATAATATTTTTTTTCAGATTTACAAACATTTCAGAGTTCTGAACAACCTCCATTCCTGACGTATTCATAACTGAGGTTCTACTGTATGACCAGGTTGAAAAATTAAAAATTACTACAGTATCCTGCAATTTAGTTTGTTATACATTACATGATCGTATTTCACTGAATGTCGCATATGTCCCCTCTGTTCATATTTGAGTTTTTAATTTTTTTCCTCAATTAACGGGAGCCTAATATTTTAAAATTGTATAAAGTTTATATTTTTGTTTCATTCGGTTTAAATTGTTCTGAATATTTGATAAAAAGGATCACTTCCTATTTTGTCACAGTATATGGCTAAATCAATATCAGTTTTTATGTTACTCAGTTTAGTTCACTTATTCCAAAATGAGTTTATATCTAAGACCTCTTTAATTTCTGATGCTTTAATTGCATGGATTTCTTTTTTGAACTTACTGACTCAATTGGTGTTCTGATAAATATTTCTCTTTTATTTCCTGAATCTCTTTTCCCTAATTATAAAACCTTTTATCTCTCTATATATAGTGACTATCAACCCATAGATAAATGCAAAAAGGAGTGAGTATAATTATTAGCCTTTGTAGTTACTAATTTATATTTTGCCTTTTTGGAAATAGCAGTTATGTGCCATTAAAGCGCAGGGACCGAGGCATACCCCAGTGACGGGGGAACATTGTGGGGGGTACCCACAAAGGAAACTTATGAAAACTATCTACACAGACTATAAAGAACTACTCTACTACTACATACACTAATTATTTATACAGAAACGACACTTGCAAAGGCAAGAGCAGTGGGGAGTTCCAGCTAGCCATCACAGGCAATAAGAAGGAACTGAGGCGGTGGCGGGTCGGCAGGGCCCTATATCAAGTGCCATGAGGGTGCAACTCCAGGGGACACTCAGGTCGACCCTATGGATATTGCTAGCGGAAAATCTTCCAGCTGTCATGTGCGCGGTGCGCACACACCTGATTGGAATGGACATGAACAGCACATCTTGAAGAACAACAGTTACAAGAAGGTGAGTATCCGTTTATATGCCATTAATAGCCAGATTTATGCCTTCACGGCTTTAACCACTCTTTTGTGCAGAAATATATTGGTTGTATTTTCTCTTCCACTGCTCTTTGGAACTAGGAGCATGTCTACACTTAGTGGGGATCGATGCTGTGGCGATCAATGTACCAGAGGTCGATTTAGTGGGTCTAATGAAGACCCACTAAATTGAACACAGATTGTTCTCCCATTGACTCCGGTACTCCACCAGAACAAGAAGAGTAAGGGAAGTTGATGGGAGAGCATCTCCTGTCGACTGAGTGTGTGTAGACACCACAGTAAGTCGACCTAAGCTAAATCAACTCCAGCTACGTTATTCACATAGCTGGAGTTGCATAACTTAAGTTGACTTACCCCCGTAGTGTTGACAAGGCCTAATTCACATTCTTTCTCATTTTGTATCTATAGGTATTTAGAAGAATTCTATATAAACAGTGATAATAATAAAGCATATGTGGAATCCATGGTCCTTTTCTTCCCCACTCGTGTCTCCTATGAGCCTCAGTGGACTTTCAGTAGAAGTTGATCTATGGTTACTTTCAATTTACTCCATTTCAAAATCTAAACTGGGACTGTTGACCATCTGATATTTAAGGAAAGCAAGCAGGAAGCTGTGACTTCCCTAATAGTCAAAAATGTAGTATGATCTGCCCCCATGCTCCCCTTATATCATGTAAATAACAGACATCTTAATACAACAGAACAGACTAGAGGGAGGAATGGATGGCGAGGTGACAGCACCACAGCATTCTCCCACCCTATTTGGGATCTTGGAGAAGCCACTTAACATGAGCACTGCAGAATTCTGGGTAGGAATGAGTTAATGGGGTGGAGTGGGGTGCTATTACTATTTATAGCTCTTCACCAGGAGAGTGTGCATCTTTGCCTCCTGCTAGTAGTTAAACCACAAAGAGGTTAAGACGGTAGGTACCCAGTAACAGAGGTGCTCCTTTAGCTCAATCAATAAGAGCTCATGCTTTTAAGACTGTTGGCCCCGGGTTCAAATCCTGCTGTATGCCCAGTGGGGCTCATTACAAAAGCAGTGCACCAAACTGAGGCTTGAACTCCATTCAGCCCAAATCTTAGCATGAGTGTTCCCAGGCAAAAGATGTAACCCAAGCTGTCTACTAGTCTAAGGATCTATCATCAATCAAACATTGACCCTAAGCCTCCACACTCCTGTCCATCTAATCCCCTCCCCCCAGGTTATTACTTCTCGGCTAGAGATAGACATATAACCAGAAGCAAGGGTGGCATGTGACCCCTCAGAGTGTTTCAGCTCCATAGGATACCCTCCTAAAAGCAGGTTTGACCAATCAGGTAAAGTATCAGGGTCAGATGATTCGTCCATAAAAGCATTGTGTGTTCCCTCCACTCTCTACCAGTTGGAAGTGGCTCCCGTTGGCCTTCTCAGAAGGGAAATGTGTACCAATCAAAATAGGTATAGCACAAGGATCTAGGCTGGAACCACCAATCTCTGGAGCTCAATGGTTGGCCATTCGGTAGCACTACCCCCAGAAGGACCATCACTGTGTAGAATAGGCTGTCTTGTTTCAAGAGTATGTTTTTCAGAAATCATGGAAATCCTGAGAAGAAACATGGCCTGTTTCACCACCCCCATAAGAACTATGGAATTTGTTTTACCTCCAAGGGTGCTTGGTTGCTGATGTAGCACTTTCTTTCCAGGCAACAGTTCTGAGGAGGAGGGAGAGACCAAGGGAAGCCCTTTGGCTCAGTTGTTAACATATATGATAGGCATAAGCACTCATGAAACAGACTGACAAGCATGGATACCCATTTTCCAGCCCCATGGCAGAAGGCAACCAGGACTCATTGGAGTTGCCAAAAGACAAGGTGAATGGAGAAAACATTGATTAGGTAAATAGATTATAAAAAGTAGCAGTCAAGGATGAGGTGTAATAGGGTAGAAACTGACCTGCATCTGTGTACATTTAAAAATAGGGGACTTATAGCTGTCTTTTCTGAAAATCTCTCAACAGCTCAACAACACCTTTCTAGAGGACCCGGGAGCGCTGGACAGCACTGAATCAGAGATCAAAGATAAATCAGGCTGTCAGGGTTCCTTCCCCACTCTGAACTTTAGGGTACAGATGTGGCGACCCGCATGAAAGACCCCCTAAGCTTATTCTTACCAGCTTAGGTTAAAAACTTCCCCAAGGTACAAACTTTGCCTTGGCCTTGACCAGTATGCTGCCACCACCAAGCATTTTAAACAAAGAACAGGGAAAGAGACCACTTGGAGACGTCTTCCCCCAAAATATCCCCCCAAGCCCTACACACCCCCTTTCCTGGGGATGCTTGAGAATAATATCCTAACCAATTGGTTACAAAATCATCAAAGACCCAAACCCCTGGATCTTGGAACAATGGAAAAATCAGTCAGGTTCTTAAAAGAAGGATTTTATTAAAAAAAGAAAAGAAAGGTAAAAATCATCTCTGTAAAATCAGGATGGAAATTACTTTACAGGTATTCAGATTCAAAACACAGAGGATCCCCCCCTGGGCAAAACCTTAAAGTTACAGAAAACAGGAATAAACCTCCCTCTTAACACAGGGAAAATTCACATAAAACAAAAGATAAACTAATCCGCCTTGCCTGGCTTACCTATACTTGTTGCAAGATTGGAGACTTGGATTAGGATGGGTTGGAGAAGATGGATTTCTGTCTGGCCTCTCTCAGTCCCAAGAGAGAACAAACATGTAAACAAAGAGCACAAAACAAAAGCCTTCGCGCCCCCAAGATTTGAAAGTATTTTGTCCCCTTATTGATCCTTTGGGTCAGGTGCCAGCCAGGTTAGCTGAGCTTCTTAACCCTTTACAGGGAACAGGATGTTGCCTCTGACCAGGAGGGATTTTGTAGCACTGTATACAGAAAGGTGGTTACCCTTCCCTTTATATTTATGACACAGGCCCATCTTGGTTTTGCTCAGTAACGACAAATTGTTCAGGAGGACACTGAGCATGAAGAGGATGATAGCTATATATATGCTTGAGTGCAATAGAGCTTACTCAACCCTGTTGAACCACCCTCTATTGAAATGGCCGGGTGACTCCATTGCCTTCAGCGATTCCAGAAGTGTAGGTCTAGATGTGATTATCCAACCAAGGTCTCCTTAACTTTTCCAACCCCCACCAGGGCCTAATATCATTAACCCTGATAGAATGTTATCAGTAATTCGGTTTGGTGGGTGTTAACCCACAGATGGGGGTAGTGGTGAGCTCTGATTAATATGAAATTAAATAAAACCTTAAGAGTTTGTAGAACACTAGTGGTCAGCTTAAATAAAGCATCAGGAGTCTGTAGAATGCCATGGGTCAGTTTTCTAGCAAATTGAAGTCATTAAAAGCAAGTTTCAAAAATGTACCTTCCACTGCAGGGAAAGGGAGGCAGTCACGTGGTTTTTCTGTTTTCCTGCACATGTATTTGTGCCTTAAAGAACAAGCAAAATTTTAGTTGGTAGTATTCCCCAAATGTATAAACCCCTATACAACCTTTTTAAAACCTTGTGTGTGTTAAATAGTACTAAACGCAACCACAGTAAAATGGGATTTTACCTTGTCTGTGTGAAATACAGCTTGAAGTTGCTGTTTCCACACTAAACAGCTCACACTGCAATATAGACAGTTCTGAAACTTGCTTTTAAATGTGTGTATGTGTTGCAAAATTTTTGATGCTTATATTGTGATTCAGGGACATATGCCACGTGTCTTATTTTTCTATGGGAAAATATGTCTCCTCAGGAAAGGGGGGTACATAGGGATGTGGGTTTTTAAAAGTATTTTGTTGCAAACTGTGATTTTTGGATGCTTAAAATGCTGGGGTTTTGTGGTTTGTTTAGATGTGTGGAATTGTTTGCATGCTTTTGCTAATGTGTGCATGGGGAAACAAGCTGGTATTAAAAATGTCGGTCTATGTTTTGGAGAAAATAAATCAAACCTGAATGGATGGAGTTGTGTGTGTGTGATTGTTTTACAGCCTGAAATGGATTTTGCAAAGCAATGACTTTTACATGACTTTTAAACAGCAAAAACAATACAAAACCCCTAGTTAGTATTTTATTTTAAAATGTTACAAGACGATTTCATGTGTTTTTGTAATTAGGATATCCCACACAGTACAGTCAAAACCAGAGATACCCTTAGACAAGAGTGTGAATAAGCTCAAAAGAAAAAAAGCAAGACAACTGAAAAGGAAAATTCTCCAGCATCAACAACTGATAGTCAGTTGAAACCCAGTAAATATATTTTGATTATTCATGTGGTCGTTTAACCAATTTCAGTTTTAAGTAAATACATAGGGATGGGTAGGATTGGAGAGAAAGAGAGATTATAAAATTAAAGGTGTTTCGTGTGTGTGTGCGAATTTTGTCAAATGTTCATTTGATGCTAAACTGGAACATCGGTTTTCTTAATCAGGCCTGTGCAACTTTCCTGATGATGCTCTAGTCAGAGCTACAGAGACACTACCTACAGAACTAACAAAAAAATGAGAATCTGTTCTGAAATCTTTAACAACCATTCCAGCACAAAACAGCAGAATGGCAAAGACAAAGCATCAGGACAGCCCAAAGCTCAGATATGTCAAGACAAAGTACAAAACAAAAGATGCTGGTAAAAAGCAACAATGCAAACACAGCTCCAGTTCCTCAGTCAACACCACATCAAGCCCTGAGAAAACTAAGAGCAAAACCAAAGATTCATAAACCCAGATCATGTGTTTTAGGGGTTGCAAGTATTAAAAAAAATCAAAGACTGAAAGTACACATGGTGCAGGGAAGACTACACTCTGTGATAATGTTGTTGAAACAATTTCTCTTAAAGGACATTAAGTAGCTTATTAATATCTGTTGTAAAGGTTTTGAAAACTGGAAGCAAAAATTGATAATGGATGTTCTACCGCTCAGTACAGGCCCTTTGAGTGAATCTGAGAGAATGTTAAAGGTTACAAAGACTATGCTGACTGCTGTAAAAAATCAGTCTTTTCTAACAGGAGAAGGTAGGTCTAAACAAACAGGACAAGACATGGGTATCAAGGCAGTAGAGACAAAGGGGAGTAAAAAGGGTTTGAATACAAGAAGGCCTGCACAGGGTTTGAGAGGGGGCGATGTTAGAGGTAAGAACTGTGGTGCAGAACAGTTCAGGGGAAACAAACTTGGGGGTAGCATTTGTATCCGCAGGTTTGGGGGGGATAAACAGACTGCTAACAAAACATTATGGGCCAGGCTCATTGCTTATTTAAAAAAAAAAAGCTAAAGAGGTGGTGAGAACACAAAACAAAAAGATGCCCCCTAGTGGAGGCTCTCAAACTGTCATGACTGAGAATGAGGGTGTGGTTTCTGGCCCTGTTCTCCTAGGGGGAAGTGATGGCTCTGAGTCTGATTTAGAAATAACCCAGAAGGCTCTGTAGCAGGGTTCCCATCTACTCCTGATGATCCTTGCAGTGTGGAAGGCACCCACAGCATAAGCAGTCTGGCCTTCCAGTCAGAGCTGGGCTGGGGTCTGCACATCAAAGACAGTAGACACTGAGCAGGAGTCTGAGGAATCACAGGACTGGGTGCAGTAAGTAAGAATGTGGGTCAGGGTTAGATTGGGGTTGAAGATTGGAGATTAGAGGAAGTAACAGACCGGAATCCGGGTCAAAGTCAGGCTGGAGTCAGAGACCAGAGATGACTAAAGATGACATAGCAGGCTAAAGTCTGTGTGGTTGCCCAGATAACTTCCTGGAGCAAGTCCACCCCCACCCCTGATTAAATAGAGCATTTGGCCAATCAGAGGGCCACAGGTTACTGTCACTCTTGCTTCCTTGGATGGCACTTCCTGTGGCATCTATTTTCCACAATACTTCCTGATTCTGCATGACCTCTTGGCACAGTGAGAACGTCAGATGGCTTATCCTCTGCAGATCTGGGTTCTAATCCATAGGCCCTTACACAATGGCCTTTCAGAGGCTGATTCTCAAATGGTGACTTACATAAATGTGCATCTGATGCTCCTCTAGAGGAGCTACAGACCCCTTAGCAGTTGTGTTTATGGGGTGAGTGAAAAGCCAGTAATGGGAATTACCTAGGCTGAGGGAGGCAGTGTATTGTGATGAATTTTAATTTGTCAATTTTGAGTGAGTAAAATCAAACTGACTGGTTATGGAAACCATAAACTGAGGGATACAGTTCTTGGCAATTTTAATGGTAGGCTAGTCCCAGATTATTTTGTTCAATTACTTATAGACAGCTATAATTTAAGCAATTCTCTGTTTTGAAAGAAGAATTAGGGATGACCTGTCTGCTGGAGATTTCTCAAATCAGGCAGCTAAGTTGTTACAGAGTAGTAGAGAGATACATGTTGATGGGACAATATGCCTCATTGTGACAATTGTAAAAAAACGTTAGTGAGGGTGGCTGTAGAGTTTTTAGATTCTATCCTCATCAGTGTAATCATCTATAAAAAGAGGCAGTATTTAGTAGACCTGACTTACACTAGTACTAATCTGTGTTTTATGGGTGGCCTCTTAGCTGTCATGTACACCTGCAGATGCAGAATCATTAGGACAAGAAAGCTGCATGAGAAACTGGGTGGTCAGATCAGATCAAAACAAGATAGAGAAGTGCTTGAACAGCATTTACAAGTCAACATACAGTTAATACTTTATGAGGAGTAATGGGCGTGGGTGGGTGGTTGGTTGGTTGGGTTTTTTTCCAAGTAGGGGACCCAATATATCCCACAACTTTTTTCAGCCTGCTGCATGATGAGCATTAGTATGCAGTTGTGGATGTGAAAAAGTTGTTTGGTGTGACAAATCACTGTGAGTTTTTCCAAACCCTGCCAGTGACAGCCATGCTTGCAGATATCAGTGCCACCTCTGGTAGAGCACTGGAGATTTTTAAGAGCAGGTTAGACAAACACCTGCCAGGGATGGTCTAGATAATACTTAGTCCTGCCACGAGTGCAAGAGACTGGACTAGATGACATCTTGAGGTCCCTTCCAGTCCTATGATTCAATGATATGGGTGTGCAACTCAGAAGCCTTGACCCTGTGTTGCATGTCCAAAGAGCGTTTAGACAGACACGTATACTTGGCATCAAAAGAACAAGTTGAATGTCTGTCAAGCTTTATGTGAAAACTGTCAGTCTTATGTGGACCAGGGGTACAAATGCAAAAGGAGGTACTCTAAGCAGTGCAAGGGTTTGATCTCTGGGGATATAGAGAGTCACCTGTGTTTCATGAACAACATTAGAAAGCCTGAATCATCAGAAAAGTATATATATTTTTTTACAATTTGAATGCACTCAGGAGACAGGGCTGCATGTGCCCAATTATATTTTTGCTATGTCCCTAAAGCCTGAAAAACCCTGGGTGATGAGTGTCTTTCCACCTTTGTTAAGACGTTTATTGACAAAAAAGTTCCAGGACTACACATTTACAGTGCACAGTTCCAAAGGTTTTGATATGTACTTCATTGTTAGACAGTTACTGAAGGAAAAGATGTGCATAGAAGTGAAAACTCAGGGTAGTAAACTAATCTATGTGAAAGTTAGGGCCCTGGGCATTCAATTTTTTGACTCTAACTTCCTGCCTATGAAGCTTAACAAGCTCCCACAGGCGATGGGGTTTGAAGGTTATAAAGGGTATTTCCCACATTTTTTAACTCTTAAAAAAGCCAAAATTATGTGGCGCCTATGCCAAGGGTGGAGCATTGTCACCATGATGCCTGAGAAGAAAGCAGAATTTCTAGACTGGTATCCACACAATCAATATAAGATGTTTGACTTGCAAAAGAACTCGCATATTATTGTCAGCAGGATATCAACATTTTGAGACAGGCCTGTATATTGTACAGAAAAGAGATCATTCAAATGACAGAGATGGAAGATATTGAAGAGAAACATCCTGATAAATTCAGAGATAAAAATGTCTATAGATCCTTTTCAGTATATAACACTGGGATCTGACTGCATAGATATACACAGGTTTATGTTTTTACAGATCAGCTCTTCTCCCTCCAGACAATTATCACAGACAGAAAGAGAGATATTCGACCCCAGTTATTGAGTGACTGTTGTATACTACTTAAAGAAAATACACAGATACAGCATTCATTACATGGGAAATAACAGGTGGGACCTTACTTTCTAGACTGATGGGAGACAGACAGACTTTGAATTTAACTGGCATTTTTTCCATGGCTATGTCACCTGTTATTGTGGGGGAAAATGCAGAACCCTATGACAGAGACAACTTTCAAGATTACAAGACACAGCTCAAAACTGATTATTTAAAAAAAAACCCAAGGGTATGTAGTCAGGACCGCATGGGAGCACATGGGAGGTGATGAGTGATGCTCTGATGCCTATGGGTGCTTTTTTTTTTTTTTTTGGAGGGGGGACTAATGTTATTTGCCTAATTTGTGCTAAATTGCTAGACTGTTTTTAAATTCTCTGTGGAGTAAATTCAGCAAAAGAACAAACCTACCTAGAACCAGCATCATGAAAGACCCTGAAGAACTTTCAGTACCTATTTCCCCTCAATTATGAGGTTTCATCCAGTAAGTTTATCGATGATGAATCAGCTTGCACATGTTGGAAGCGTGCAAAAGAGTGCAGCATGGTCTCTGGCAATATGAACATCTTCATAGCTTGTTTCACCATTGACTACTCCTGCGTAGAACTATACTACTGGCTAGATATGTTGCAAAAGCATTGCCTCTTCTATGACACAGACTTGGTGATATTTGTGAAAAGGGAGGGAGACTGAAACTCTCCTCTTGGAAATTATTCAGGGGACTACTGAAGCAACATCCTCTCAGATCAATACATCACATTGTCAGCAGGTCCAAAAACATACACGTATAAGCTGTCTGGAGGAAAGGCCTATATGAAAGTCAAAGGAATTACCCTAAGCATAGAAAACTGTGAAAAGATCAACTGTGACAGTTTGAAAGATCTAGTCCTGGCCTATAGCATAGACTCCCAGGGGAAAACACCCCAAAAAAGATAGAGATGCAGCAGTCTTCTTTCATAAGGAACAAAAATCAGTAGCAAATAGAGAAAAATACCCTTAAGGAAACACTTATACCTGAAAATGATTTATAACAGAAAATTATCTTTTATGTGTTTACCAGCTGTCTGTACCAGATTCATGTACTCTTTCCCACAGTTCCTGGCCTCCAAGTCTGGTTGCAGAGGCTTAGCTGGTATCTGCTCACCATTCACATACCAGGCCACACAATAATATTGTAATGTTTAAAGTGAAAGGGGTTTTTAGTGTAATTTCCACTAAAGGCATCATTATTCACAAACCCAAGAACATGCATTCTGGTAACTGCTCCAGGAACAGGATCTTCCGGTTACTGACCCTGCTGCCTGTGGGCATGCTAAACACATCCATTCCCATATTGTCCACAGAGTAGTTCACATTAGCAGTATGTGAATGCCCCAGATGGATGCCTGCGGTGACCCATACTTTCCTCGCAAAAAGGGACACCGATATAAAAGCCTTTGGTCTAATTTCCCATTAAGCGGAAGGCATCTTTACTGAATTTCAGTTTACATTTCACATCCACACCATTCAACAAAAGTTTTTCTTGAAAAAAAATGTCACCGTGCAGATGACCCAACAGCTGTCTTCTGCTCTGGGTCATCAGGTTTTCCCACCTCACAAATTCTTGATTCTCGCTGTCCAGCTCCATTAATTTGTGTTGTCTGGGAGTGTCTTTGTAAAACAGGCTGGAGGAAAATTGTGTGATGAGGGTGTCGTCTCTGTAATTGTGTACTAATTCTACAAAGGCTCTGTAAGGGTAACAATGGTTGCTTTGGCTTATGAAGCAGTGTCCCAACGTAACATCCAACTGACTGAAAGCAGAAGCCAGAGTGTAATTCACCAGGCCTCATTGAGAGTGATCCCGTCTTCTTTTACAATCTTGCAACAAAGGTACAGTAGCTTGTAGTTTAAATCCATACAGTGTATGCCATTCACCGCTATAATGAAGTCAAACAGAGCAGCCTCCATAATGATTGATAAAGGCTGTACTTTGATGTTTTTGTTTTTCCTCAATGCTGGTCTGCATAGGGGCTATTTCGAATAAGTCTAGTTTGGATTTGCTACATTGTTCAGACCCTCAGTGAACAAAAGACATGTTGATTAAAATCTCTAGCTTACCAGGTGAGATCATCTCCTCTTTCTCCCATGCTTCCTTTTGGTCTTTCACCTATGGCTGGTCCTGCATGGCCCTTTCTTTTAAAGTGTTTTGGAGGACTTGTGCATCGCAGGTATGATGCATTTCTCTTTCTCTTAAGCTTCCTCCGTTTAAATATACATCAGCCCCCTTCTCTACTGTGAAGCCATATTACCCATCTTTTCCAGACCAACTTGGGAGACCTGGCTTACCATACCTCTGGCTATGTTTCGAGTGCATTTTTTACATTTAAATCTGTAGCTCCTTCCTCAAAAATGGCACTGCTTTTTCGAAAGAGGCTATGGAATATTCCACCCATGCTAGCCCCATACATCGCAGGGGCCCCATGATATTCAGAGAGGACATATCCAGTCTGAGTTTTGTCATAGTTTTTGTACAGGTTAGGGTCCCTATCATTTTTTAGGGTCACCATAACATTTTGCTTTTTAAAAACCCCAGTCTATCCAGGAGTGCAGATGCAGCTTGCTGATCACCTTGCCAAAATTAAATGAGAGGTGTGTGTTCTGCTCTGTCTTTATGTCAAGGGTAATGGTGTTGATGATGTTTACAGATAGGGACGTAATACAGTTCATCATACCCGATGAACTGTATTACGTCCCTATCTGTAATTCATCATACCTGATTGTCCCTTCCTCGGATGGGGATGCAGTAAAACAGGGATACAAAGAGTTGGAACACCCTGTAATGTCTGCTAAGAAGGGGATTTTTGACCCCAAGGAATTTTTGACCCCAAGGGATTTTTGAGGCCCAAATTCAAAATATTATGTACCTTCCCGCCAGTAGAATATGCATAAGAAACATCGGAGGATGTAAGTCTTAACTTTTCTACTTACAGAGTTGTAGTTCATGACCACCTCAAGCAGTACCAGATGACTAGCCATGGTATTGTTCATATAATTCAGTAATGTGGGTATGGACAAGTAATAGCCTCATTGTATGAAACGAAAATCCTTTTTCTTATGAAAAAGATGAAATCTTTGAAAATCCTTTTCTTAACTCCAAAGGGTATTTCAAAAGGGGTATCTTCACTGATACTGTTCCAGCTGTTTGGGTATTGTATTTCCAGGTCCCAGGCCCCAGGGAGATTCAAGGACTTAACTAGTTGTATTGTAAAATCCATGCTGCTTTGGGGTCAAAATATATAGCTGGCATTGCTGGGCAAAATAATATAAACACCATTGTTCATTTTTTCTCTCTTTGAAGAGGTAATTGTTTTCTTTCATGTCTAAAAATCACAAAGTTGAGAAGCTTCCACCAAGCTGTTAAACTTAGCAGCTACCTCAAGCTTTTCACCAGTAGCTGCTTTTTTCTCCCCTTTCCTTTCTCAGGGTATGTCTACACTACGGAATAAGGTCGAATTTATAGAAGTCGTTTTCTTAGAAATCGGTTTTATATATTCGAGTGTGTGTGTCCCCACAGAAAATGCTCTAAGTGCATTATGTGCATTAACTCGGCGGAGTGCTTCTACCGAGGCAAGTGTCGACTTCCGAGTGTTGCACTGTGGGTAGCTATCCCACAGTTCCCGCAGTCTCCGCTGCCCATTGGAATTCCGGGTTGAGATCCCAATGCCTGGTGGGGCTAAAACATTGTCGCGGGTGGTTCTGGGTACATATCGTCAGGCCCCGTTCCCTCCCTCCCTCCGTGAAAGCAAGGGCAGACAATCGTTTTGCGCCTTTTTTCCTGAGTTACCTGTGCAGACGCCATACCGCAGCAAGCATGGAGCCCGCTCAGGTAACCGTCACCCTATGTCTCCTGGGTGCTGGCAGACGTGGTACTGCATTGCTACACAGCAGCATCAACCCCTTGCCTTGTGGCAGCAGACGGTACAGTATGACTGGTAGCCATCATCGTCATGTCCGAGGTGCTCCTGGCCACGTCGGCCAGGAGCGCCTGGGCAGACATGGGCACAGGGACTAAATTTGGAGTGACTTGACCAGGTCATTCTCTTTAGTCCTGCAGTCAGTCCTATTGAACCGTATTATGGTGAGCAGGCAGGCAATACGGATTGCTAGCAGTCCTATTGCATCATCTTCTGCCGGGCAGCCATAAGATGTGGATGGCATGCAGTCCTTCTGCACCGTCTACTGCCAGTCAAAGATGTAAAAGATAGATAGAGTGGATCAAAACAAGAAATAGACCAGATTTGTTTTGTACTCATTTGCTTCCCCCACCCACCCCCGTCTAGGGGACTCATTCCTCTAGGTCACACTGCAGTCACTCACAGAGAAGGTGCAGCAAGGTAAATCTAGCCATGTATCAATCAGAGGCCAGACTAACCTCCTTGTTCCAATAAGAACAATAACTTAGGTGCACTATTTCTTATTGGAACCCTCCGTGAAGTCCTGCCTGAAATACTCCTTGATGTAAAGCCACCCCCTTTGTTGATTTTAGCTCCCTGAAGCCAACCCTGTAAGCCATGTCGTCAGTCGCCCCTCCCTCCATCAGAGCAATGGCAGACAATCGTTCCGCGCCTTTTTTCTGTGCGGACGCCATACCAAGGCAAGCATGGAGGCCGCTCAGCTCACTTTGGCAATTAGGAGCACATTAAGCACCACACGCATTATCCAGCAGTATATGCAGCACCAGAACCTGGCAGAGCGATACTGGGCGAGGAGGCAACGTCACTGCGGTCACGTGAGTGATCAGGACATGGACACAGATTTCTCTGAAAGCATGGGCCCTGCCAATGCATGCATCATGGTGCTAATTGTGCAGGTTCATGCTGTGGAACGCCGATTCTGGGCTCAGGAAACAAGCACAGACTGGTGGGACCACATAGTGTTGCAGGTCTGGGACAATTCCCAGTGGCTGCGAAACTTTCGCATGCGTAAGGGCACTTTCATGGAACTTTGTGACTTGCTTTCCCCTGCCCTGAAGCGCATGAATACCAAGATGAGAGCAGCCCTCACAGTTGAGAAGCGATTGGCGATAGCCCTGTGGAAGCTTGCAACGCCAGACAGCTACCGGTCAGTTGGGAATCAATTTGGAGTGGGCAAGTCTACTGTTGGGTCTGCTGTGATGCAAGTAGCCCATGCAATCAAAGATCTGCTGATATCAAGGGTAGTGACCCTGGGAAATGTGCAGGTCATAGTGGATGGCTTTACTGCAATGGGATTCCCTAACTGTGGTGGGGCCATAGACGGAACCCATATCCCTATCTTGGCACCAGAGCACCAAGCTGGCGAGTACATAAACCGCAAGGCGTAATTTTCAATAGTGCTGCAAGTCCTGGTGGATCACAAGGGACGTTTCACCAGCATGAACGTGGGATGGCCGGGAAAGGTACATGACACTCGCATCTTCAGGAACTCTGGTCTGTTTCAAAAGCTGCAGGAAGGGACTTTATTCCCAGACCAGAAAATAACTGTTGGGGACATTGAAATGCCTATATGTATCCTTGGGGACCCAGCCTACCCCTTAATGCCATGGCTCATGAAGCTGTACACAGGCAGCCTGGACAGTAGTCAGGAGCTGTTCAACTACAGGCTGAGCAAGTGCAGAATGGTGGTAGAATGTCCATTTGGACGTTTAAAGGCACGCTGGCGCAGTTTACTGACTCGGTTAGACCTCAGCAAAACCAATATTCCCACTGTTATTACTGCTTGCTGTGTGCTCCACAATATCTGTGAGAGTAAGAGGGAGACATTTATGGCGGGGTGGGAGGTTGAGGCAAATCACCTGGCTGCTGGTTACGCGCAGCCAGACACCAGGGTGGTTAGAAGAGCACAGGAGGGCACGGTACGCATCAGAGAAGCTTTGAAAACCAGTTTCATGACTGGCCAGGCTACGGTGTGAAAGTTCTGTTTGTTTCTCCTTGATGAAACCCCCCGCCCCTTGGTTCACTCTACTTCCCTGCAAGCTAACCACCCTCCCCACCTCCCTTTAATCATTGCTTGCAGAGGCAATAAAGTCATTGTTGCTTCACATTAATGCATTCTTTATTCATTCAACACACAAATAGGGAGATGACTACCAAGGTAGCCCAGGAGGGGTGGTGGAGGAGGGAAGGAAAATGCCACACAACACTTTAAAAGTTTACAGCTTTAAAATTTATTGAATGCCAGCCTTCTTTTTTTTTGGGCAATCCTCTGTGGTGGAGTGGCTGGTTGGCCGGTGGCCCCCCCACCGCATTCTTGGGCATCTGGGTGTGGAGGCTATGGAACTTGGGGAGGAGGGTGGTTGGTTACACAGGGGCTGTAGTGGCAGTCTGTGCTCCAACTGCCTTTGCTGCAGCTCAACCATACACTGGAGCATACTGGTTTGGTCCTGCAGCAGCCTCAGCATTGAATCCTGCCTCCTCTCATCACGCTGCCGCCACATTTGAGCTTCAGCCCTGTCTTCAGCCCGCCACTTACTCTCTTCAGCCTGCCACCTCTCCTCCCGGTCATTTTGTGCTTTCCTGCACTCTGACATTATTTGCCTCCACGCATCCGTCTGTGCTCTGTCAGTGTGGGGGGACAGCATGAGCTCAGAGAACATTTCATCACAAGTGCGTTTTTTTTTTTCTAACCTTCAATAGCCTCTGGGAAGGAGAAGATCCTGTGATCATTGAAACACATGCAGGTGGTGGAGAAAAGAAAAGGGACAGCGATATTTAAAAAGACACATTTTATAAAACAGTGGCTACACTCTTTCAGGGTAAACCTTGCTGTTAACATTACATACATAGCACATGTGCTTTCATTACAAGGTCGCATTTTGCCTCCCCCCACCGCGTGACTACCCCCTCAAACCTCCCCCCTCCCCGTGGCTAACAGCGGGGAACATTTCTGTTTAGCCACAGGCAAACAGCCCAGCAGGAATGGGCTCCTCTGAGTGTCCCCTGAAGAAAAGCACTCTATTTCAACCAGGTGACCATGAATTAGATCTCACTCTCCTGAGGATAACACAGAGAGATAAAGAACGGATGTTGTTTGAACGCCAGCAAACATACACTGCAATGCTTTGTTGTACAATGATTCCCGGGTACGTGTTACTGGCCTGGAGTGGTAAAGTGTCCTACCATGAAGGACGCAATAAGGCTGTCCTCCTCAGAAACCTTTTGCAAAGGCTTTGGGAGTACATCCAGGAGAGCCACGAATGCCAGGGTAAATTAATCCTTTCACATGCTTGCTTTTAAACCATGTATAGTATTTTAAAAAGGTACACTCACCGGAGGTCCCTTCTCCGCCTGCCGGGTCCAGGAGGCAGCCTTGGGTGGGTTCGGGGGTACTGGCTCCAGGTCCAGGGTGAGAAACAGTTCCTGGCTGTTGGGAAAACCGGTTTCTCTGCTTGCTTGCTGTGAGCTATCTACAACCTCCTCCTCCCCATCATCATCTTCTTCCCCAAAACCTGCTTCTGTGTTGCCTCCATCTCCATTGAAGGAGTCAAACAACACGGCTGGGGTAGTGGTGGCTGAACCACCTAAAATGGCATGCAGCTCATCATAGAAGCGGCATGTTTGGGGCTCTAGTTTTCTGGTAGGCTTGCCTCAGCTCCTTAAGTTTCACGCGGCACTGCTTCAGATCCCTGTTATGGCCTCTGTCCTTCATGCCCTGGGAGATTTTCACAAAGGTTTTGGCATTTCGAAAACTGGAACGGAGTTCTGATAGCATGGATTCCTCTCCCCAGACAGTGATCAGATCCCGTACCTCCCGTTCAGTTCATGCTGGAGCTCTTTTGCGATTCTGGGACTCCATCATGGTCACCTCTGCTGATGAGCTCTGCATGGTCACCTGCAGCTTGCCACGCTGGCCAAACAGGAAATGAGATTCAAAAGTTCGCAGTTCTTTTCCTGTCTACCTGGCCAGTGCATCTGAGTTGAGAGTGCTGTCCAGAGCGGTCACAATGGAGCACTCTGGGATAGCTCCCAGAGGCCAATACCGTCAAATTGTGTCCACAGTACCCCAAATTCAAGCCGGCAAGTCTGATTTAAGCGCTAATCCACTTGTCAGGGGTGGAGTATGGAAATCGATTTTAAGATCCCTTTAAGTCGAACTAAAGGGCTTCATTGTGTGGACGGGTGCAGGTTTACGCTGCTAAATTCGACCTAAAGTCCTAGTGTAGACCAGGGCTCAGAGATATTTTTTTTCAATCCTGTGCTGTTTGGGGTTATGTGACATTAAGAAGAGTCCAAGGGCAGAGGACAAGTGGCACCCAGATATCTGGTAATGAACTGCAGCAAAATTAGCTCATTCAAGTATACCCCAATTCTTTAATGCTATAAAAAATATTTGGTAAACATCATGAAAGGTATCAATGGAAAGCTCATGACTCACAGGTTATTAATATCGTTGCATAATGTAGGTGCAAACAACTGCGTGCCAAGTTATTTCCATAGTACTCTGAAAGACAATGAGAAAACATTTACATATCATGTAAACAGACCCATCAAGCTAACAAGACAAACCTCACATTAGCACGGCAGGGAAGGAGATTGACAATCACATGTCTAACGTTGATTTAATTGCACAGGAGGGGGCAGGAACTAAAAAAAAATGTATTTTAGCAGACACAAATCCAGCAGGAGAAGAAGCAGCAGGAAACTTCCTTCAAGACAGATTCCATGTTGCCTACCTCACAGCTGGAAATAGACTTTTATCTGGAAGTATCCTTCAGATGAATTCATTTAAGAGTCATTGTATTATAAAAGACAAGGACCAAAGTTATCTATCCTTAACCTAAGAAGAAAAAGATACCAGCTCTTGGACTTCGGGGTATAGATCTTAACCTTTGAGTTTGGTCAGCCATCTTGATGGAAACATGAGGTGAGGTTTTACCTTGAACCAAGTCTAACTCATTAACTTTTAATAACTAGAAAGGGTTTTATCTTTATTTCTCTTGTAACCTTTTGTGACTTTTATCCTATACTTGTACTCACTTAAAACCTATCTCTTTGGAATTAAATATACTTGTTTTATTTTTAATGTAAACCAATCCAGTGCTGTGTTTAAACTGAACTGATTGGTAACTCAAGTTAAAGTAACAAACTGTTGGATATTGATTCTTTTAAGGAGCAATGGCCCTTAACGTTCCTCTGATTGTTCCAGAACAGTGCTGGACATTCCAGAACACATATTTTTGGGAAAATGTGGGGCTGGGGACAGTGTGGAGTCACCTTACCAGTTGTTAAGCAAGGCTGTGGACGTCTGTGGTATTGCAGGCAGGATCCAGCATTGAGCCAGGGTTACTTAATACGTAGTCACAGGGTGCATACTTGTGGCTTACTGTGGACATCCTACGCAGAGAGCCACAGTAGCAAGGCATTGTGAGGCAGTTGGTATTACAGGGCAAGCCGTGAGACAATTCTTCACTGGTGTGGATTATGCCCCAGAATGTGATGGGTTAACTTTCTGTAATTCTTCAGAGTAAAAAGATCCAGTAACTGTCTCACCTCTGTAATCTTTTAATTAGTATGTAGGTTAAGGCTTCATCCACTATGGATATCTCATTTATATATATATATATATATATATATATATATATATATATATATATATATATTTTCAAGGTTTTAGATAGTTTCACTTGGTCATCTTTTCTAAATGGGGCAACAACCAGTTTTATTTTAAAACTGGCTCCAGAAACCATTTTCCATTACTTCAGAGAAATTGAGGGGGTCAACATCAACAGGTCTGGTACATATATTTCTGTGAAAGCTTTGGTTAAAGCTCTTTATAAATGCAGGTAACATGTTGATGTAGTGAAATGTGTTGCGGGATGTAAAATATCTCCACATTTTACATTTTAAAGTTCTGTTAAATCACACCACAATCCCAGGGTTCACTTCATTATTAGTAACAAAATGGTGAACATCATTTCACCTAAAAAATCTGTAAGCAAATTGTTAAAAAAAATCTTTTCCTAGTTATTTTGTAATTTTTGAGGTACATGACATTAACTAAATAGTTATAAAGACTTCAGACTCTTCACCACCCATTTTGTCTTTTAGGCATAAACCATAAACTTTTAGGCATAAGGCCAAGGCTTATTTAGATAGACTGTCCATCGCTGTTATTTGAAAGCACAGTTGTGTTTGAAGAACAGCAGCTTATCCACCAAATCTGCCTGCCATTTTGCATCCATATCTGAAACAATAGTCTTGTTTCCTGTAAAATGTATTCGAGCCAATTTTGTGTAAAGTGAAAGCATCCTGTTCTGAAAGTTAAGTTACTGCCTGTCGTCTATTCAAAATTACATTATACTTTCCGGTCGCTTAAAAAAGAGGGTTCACCATTCTGAAGCTCCCAACTTACTCAGGCGTGTAATATATTGTCTTTAACAGAGCCAACTATGTAGACATAACTATTAGTTGTAACGTCTGTTACTGACATGAGTATGGAGGGGACACCCATTCACATCAACAGATGTAAACAAAAATAAAGTTTCTTTAATCACCTGGTTTTACATCCCATTTTAAAGCTGCCTCTGGAAAATGGATGCCATGACCCCTGCCATTACGGGGCCTGAGCTGGTTAATTCTTCCATTTTGTTCTTATCCAGCATTTTCTTTTGAGATCTGTGGCTCAGCATGAGCCAAAACAGCTGATGCATGATAGATTTACACCACAGGGCTACTGATGAGTAGGTTCTCAAAGTCTTCTAGAAAAGTGTCCTTGAGTTGTTGAGAGATTTTCAGGAAAGAAATAGCTGTAAATCGCCTGGTTTTAGATTTATGCCATTCCAGGTTGGTTCCTACCCCATTACACACCACCCTTGATTACCAGTATTTACAGTCAATTTATCTGAGCAACTTCTTCTCCATTCACCTTGTCCTCTGGTGTATTCAACAAGCCATGGTCGCCTTCCTACATGGGAGTGGACAAAGGCAAGCCATCACGCAGGTCACTCTGCCTTCTGAGCACCAGTGTCTCTGGGCCAAGTTTTGGTATATCCATCAAAAGCTGAAACAAAGAGATCCCATCAGCAGCTTCCTCCTCTTCCTCAGAACTGTCACTGATAATGTGTTTTCTTCACAGGATACAGAGCACTCTAAACTTAACTGAATTCCTTGGTTCTCATGGGGGTGGTAAAGGAAGCCATTTTCCCTCTCAGCATTCCCAAGATTTTTGAAATAAACATGCTTTTGAAACAAGATGGCCCTTCCTCACAGTGATGGGGCTTCCAGGGGTGGCGCTGCCAACCAGAAAACCAATAAGCTCCAGAGATAGGTATTACAGTGTAGACCACTGTGCTATTCTGATTGTTACATGTTTCTCTTCCAGGAGAGCCTATGGGGTGATACCCACTTCAATAGGTAGAGGGAAGTGGGAGGACTTCTTAGAGGGGTCACATGAACCACTTCTGGACAGTTTTCCCACCAAAGAATTTGCCTTGATTGATCAAACCGACTCTGGGGGAGGTCCTATGAGGTTCAAACTCACAATTGATAGAGGGTGGTGGAAGAGTTCTTAGTGGGATCAAAGGACTCTTTTCTGGATTGGTCACCCCACCCCGCAACTTGACCTGACTAGTCAAACCTATTCTTGAGGCAGTTCTACAGAGTTGAAATCCTATCTGATTGCTAGAGGGCAGCAGGGAGAGTTCTTAGAGGGGTCACAGCCCCCCACTTGCTTCTGGTCATGTCAATCTGAGCCCCAGAACTAATATTCCCCAGGAGGAGGAGTTTATGGTGCTAAGTGAGCAGGGCCTTGGGGAGTCAGGGGGCAGGTCAACATTTGACAATCACTCCTTAGACTATACTTTCTGAATGTGGGTTTTTGTCCACCTCTTGTGGCTAATCCACATAAGAAGAAAAGAGCCCACTACAGCTAATGGAGTTACTCCTTTAGCTCAAGCAGTACAGGTGCATACTTTTAGGACTAAAGGTCCCAGGTTCAACCCCTCTAATTATGTAAGCAGGGGACATTATATGTATTTTCTTCAAAATGCAGCAGATATCCCCACTGGAGTTAGTGCAGCTCCAAACCCTATTAAATTCCCCTCATTTGCTCTGCCTACGGTGCAGCTTATGGCAGGCAATATGGCAGCCAAACTCTTGCAGAATGTTAATGGAGTGAGGGGACATCAGAATGGTGCAGAGGCTCCAGGATCAGTGAGGCTAGATGTAATATTTCTCAGACCCTGTGGGTTGAAGGCCCCCAAGGAACCTCCAAGACTCTTCACCATCAATGCCATCCAGTCACCCTGAAGAAATTGAGTGATTTTTGGACCAAACTCTGAAGCGCTTAGTACACTCTACTTGCCAGTGGAGGGAAGGGGAGCGGGGCGCTGCAGGTGTTGAACATCTTTCACGGTTTTGATCTTTCTGAAAGTGAAGGTCAGATATTCTGCTTTTCCTTCCTCCTCGCTCCATGTTTTTTGTTTCCCTGTGAAAGAATATAAGAGAGTATCATGTAGTTATAATTATAAAATATTGTCCACTTAATGGGAACAGTATCTTCCAGGGAAAAACATATTTGTAGAAAAAAATAAGATAAAGAAATGAAAAATGAGAAATCCATTGTTCCTTCTTCTTCTCATGTAGCAGCAGCAATTTGTCCCAGCAAACCCTGAGATATAGAATTTTTGAAATTTTTTTTGTTCTTGGATACAATATTTTATGTCCTGAAGAGAGTGTTAGTAGAACCTTCTTTGTTTAAAAAAAAAAAAAAGCATCTAGTCTCTTGGGTACACTCTGAGGCTTGCAACATTTTTCAAAAAGAATCTATGGTGAAAAGAAATCATGAGAAATATGTAGTTCCAGTCACAGGGGGAACCAGTGACACAGCCAGCAGTTGCTGTGTGTGTCCCTTGAGAAGATGAAAAAAGTTGACCATCCTGACATGCTGTATGCTGCGCCTTGCTTCTGTGTTACAACTGATTCTAAGAACAGCCTGTGCTACCATAAAAAAGCAGCTTTCTTATTGTTATCTTTCAATATAGTCAATTGCTTTCAGTCAGTGTTATGTATTGTAGGATAACAGTTGGAGTATCAGCCATCATTAACAGTAATTATATAGCACATTACACCTAGAGCTTCAAGCGCCTGATACAAAGGCCTCTCATTTCAATGGGAGTCTTTCAATTGCCCTCATGGGATTTTGGCTCAAATATATATTTCTCATGAGGGACACAAATTGTTGATCTTTCCCCTCCAAAACAAAGATTTAATGATCATTATGTATATAATATGAAGAATGCAACAATGCATATGAAGTTCTTTGAAACAAAATGTTATGCAACCCAATACCTCTCTTTATTACTAATAGATAGATGAATTAGCTAATGCACTTAAAATATACATTTTCTATTCTGAATGAAGGCATGTAAAATATTGATTTTACAAGATATATATGGTAATGATTTGTGCCATGTATTAAAAGCCAAAACGCCCTTACCATTTCCCAATTACCATTGGGGAAAAGACAGAGAGGTCTGCAGCACTCCAGAGCTCATCATTGCTTCAAGTCTCACAGTAGTCCTTGGAGGCCTCGGGAAATACTGCTCCCCAGAGCAGAAGGAAACTGTGGAGTGACACAGGTTTTTCATTCTAAACTAATCCAAAAGGATGGGGATAGACCCCAGTGTTACTGTGTTATGCACACTGACTGCTGCATGCAATTTTGGGTTTTGACACATTCCTAATTTCAGACGGGTGGGCTGCGGCACTTGGGATCACCACCTGTGAGAAAGGCTGCTTTAGGAAGGTGAACTCACATTATACAGATACTTAGACATGGGGTATGCAGGAGAAGCCTTGAGAGAAAGGATGAAGGCCTTAGGAGGTGCAGTGCTCCCAGAAGTACACTCAATGAGATAACAGCAAAGGAAGCAGTTGGCCATGGGCAATACCCATCATGAGATGCATTTACTGTGGGAGACAGCATGGGCAGGTAAAGGAGAAGTGTCCGACATTGCAAGGAATGTGGCAAGTTGAACTATTTTAGCAGTTCAAGAGCAAAGTCTTAGAAAGATTTGATCAGACTTGTACAAGATAGGTATGTCACATAAGATAGTGGTGATGACATAGTGATTTTCTCCTTGAGTCTGAGAGCATATCAGGTTCACACTGCCAGGACAGGAAAGCAACAAGGAACAATACTAACCTCAGTGTATGCAACACTGTTAAAAGAGCAACGTCCTTTGCAATTTCAGCTGAATAGCCGATCTCCTTCATTATGATTCCTGGGGGTGAATTGGACTCAAAGACCACCATTACAAACATCAGGCACAATCTAATAATGTAAAATAAGAGCATAATGCAACCTGTAGGAAAATTTTACCTCACAGTAAACCCAAAAAACAATGGTTACAAACTGAAGTTTGTGTTAGTATCTGATAAGCACCACAGCCCTCTCTTGATTTTATTTGTATGTTTGTTTTTTGCTTTAGAGAACTTCCTGGTCTACCCTGAAGCCCACCTTGTAAATACTGAAAAATAAACCACCGTGAAGAATTAAAACCGACTAGAATAAGACTGATTTACTCCAGAGACCCACTGCCAGAGGGAGAAAAACTGAGACTGATGAAGCAACAGTTACCTTAAATAAAACTACGATTGGAAGTAGACCCCACAATGGAATCTGTGTGCTTATCACAAAGGAAATGTTCAGTGGCATTATGCAATGCAATATGCAAGGAGCTTAAAAGTCTGAAGAACAGGGGTATCATAGCATCTGTAGAGGCTAGCACAGCTTGGGTGAGCACCATAGTGGTGGCAAACAAGCCATCCGGCAAATTACCATCTGCATAGACCCAAAACCACTGAACCATATTTTGAAAAGATACCACTTTCCACTGCCTGCAATTGATGACATCTTGCCAGAACTTTCCAAAGCCAGAATATTTATGGTCTATTATGTGAAGAATAAGTTGTGGCACATAAACCTGGATTAAGAGTCCAGCATGCTGACAACCTTTGCAATACCATTTGGTCTCTCCGTATGGCTGCCCATGGTGATGGGCATAAGCCCAGCCCCAGAGCGTGTTCCATAGAAGACTCACCCGAGCACTGGAAGCACTGCGTGGGGTGAAAATAATTGCAGATGATATCCTCATTGTCGGTGAAGGGAGCAATGATACAGAGCTAAACGAGACCATGACAGAGAACAGCAAGCTTTTCTACAGCAATGGAAGGACAAGGACATAAAACTGAACCCAGAAAAAATGTGACTCAAACAGCATGAGGTGACATACATTGAACATCAACTCACAGAAGAGGGACTGAAAGCGGATGCTAACAAGATCGAGGAAGTCAGAGACATGTCAGCTCCAGTGGATGTGAAAGGATTACAATACTTCACAGGAATGATGAGGTTTCTGTACAACTTCTGTCCACACCTGGGTGCAGTAGTGGAAACCACAAGTCAGTTCACAAGGCAGAATATTGAGTGGGACTGGACAGGTCCCCAAAAGCAAGAATTTGATACACTGAAACAAATGGTAATGGATGCCCCAGTCCTGAAGTACTACCAGCCAGCAGAGCCACAGACACTGTGATGCACTGGAGAAAGAACCAGTGAGATCTTCTGCAGAAGCAGCCAGTTGCTTATGCCAGCAGAGCCTGTCAGAGACTGAACACGGGTATGGCCTGCTAGAAAAAGAGTTTCTAGCTGAGGAATTTGGAGTGGAATGACTTCATTAGTACCCTATGGCCACCCAGTAATTGTTCAATTGGACCACAAAGCTCTAAAGACAATCACGGCAGAACCCCTTAATTCTCCAAATAAATTGCAACATATTTTGATGCACCTCCAGTGCTACCAGTTAGCGATCAGATATTTTCCAGATTATTCTGATGTTAGCTGACACCCTGAGCAGAACATCCAGCATCAGTGAGTTAGGGGAAGAGGATCAGGCCACTGAATCTATTAATATGCTGCACTTTTTCCCAGTTGCAACAGCAAAGCTGATGGAAATGAAAGAGGCTATGGAAAAGGGCCAGTAATGGGAGATCTTTTGCAGTCTTGATGGAGATACTGTGGAGAGGAGATGGCCAGTAATTAGAGAAAGTATGCACTAGAATATGATAAGGAGCTACCGGTTCTGGAGGCAGGCAACCCTTTGAGAATCCATCCATTAGAGAGACATCAGAAGGAGTGGACTAAAGGAGCTGTGAGGGTCAAAGTGGCATCTAGGTTATAAGAAGTGACTGTGCCAGAGGAACAAGTGATCTGAAGAAACAGGAGACAGGAGCCAGCCCATGCAACACCCAGGGAGAGCCTGCAGAGATAATCACAGAACAGAGAGAAAGAGAGAGAGAGAACCATCTGGAAGCCAACCAACAGGGAGGGAGGGAGTAGACTTCACTAACAAATAATTTGCTAGACTTGAGACAGATTACAAAGAGACAGAGATAGGTCGCTCTCGGTGTGGTTGCCCATTGGAGAGACCAAATTATCTCAAAGATTCAGTGAACAACTGATCCTGGTGTAGATGAAACTCCAGCTTAGTTCTGTGCTAGCATCTTCTTAGCAAAGGACATAGGGTGGGGTTAAAATGTGAATTATTTAGTTTTAATATTTATATTAAAATGTTTGTAAAATTGGGACGATATATCATGTAAATGTTGGTTAACATGGATTAAACTATACACACACAAACAAATATAAAAAAAACCGTTCCATTGATAATTGAAATATACAGATAGGTAAAGTAAGAAACATACTGCTTGAGAACTTATTAGAGTTTGATTCAAGGATATTTACATTGCTTATTTTGACAAGTGATGCTGAAAATGTGTATTTGAACTGCTATGAAGCTTTAACTTTTTGATTCTCAATCTCTACTGTAATTATATAATTATTGTGACACCCCTGTTGTCTGACCCTCCCTCCCTGCCCCACAACGATGAAAATTTATATCAATAAAAATAAAAAATGCTTAAAAATAAACATTGATATTACGTCAAATTATTAAAAATACATTTTAAAAAATCTGCCAAGCCTAAGCATGATCAGTGGAATTGGAATCAGAGGGTCTCTGTTCTTGGGAGAGACTGTTATAGAAAGAACACCAGTGGAAACAGAGAACACCAGGGAGTTATGCTGGAAGCAACTCAGATACATGGACAGAACAGTCCACAGGATTTAATAAAGTTCCACTTGTTCAACTTAACCTGAATTCAGGTTTGTGAATGAAACACTACTGGAGTGGAGAGGAGTCACACTGCTCCCAGTTCAAGGTCCTGTTTATGAACACTGTAAAAGTATTTAAAAAAAAAAAAACACTCCTGGGCTTTTCTGAGAAGACACAATTAAAAGTCATTGGGAGCGCAGGAGGAAGATGTCAAATTCCATCTGATAAGATTCATGTTTTGACCTTTTTGCTTGCATAAAATTAAGATTGATAGATTGTAACTTTTCAGACGTGTCTCTCTGAAAAACACAGCAGCAACCGCAGACTGATTTTTCATTTCATTACTAAATCATCCTCAATTTGCATTACCACTTAGTGTATTTGGAAATTCACTGTTGGATGCATAAAAGTGGGCATTATGACATTGCATTGTTATGAGCTTTATACTGTGACTAAATAAGGCTACCTGCACACTGTGAAGAAATATTTGATTTATCTAGTCACAGCAGGCAATGACTTCATTACATGGCACAGCAACCAACCGAACCTCACCATTAAAGTGCTTCTGATGCTATCTTTGTTTGCATTATTTATCTTGAGGAAATTTCGGCTTTCAGCTTCCCTGCAATGGGCCACTAGTCTCAGTTCCAGGACTTCATGCAGCATCATTACTATTTATTAATTACATATGTATTGTAACTGTTACCTCATTAGTATAGTGCTTAGCACAAACATGCACAAAAATGACACAGCCCCTGTGAAGAGCATAATTAAGACAATTAATATAAAAGAAGTAGAAGAAAGATTTAATTGAAGGGTTTTAAAATACACTGAAGGGGTCTCTGGGCACAGTGTAACAGGGTGCTGGCTAGGAAACCCTGAGCCAGCCTTATGTCATTCCAGCTCCAATCAGGAAAAGGAATTGGGGCTGGCTGAGTAAGCCCAGGCCTAAGTGGCAAACATGGAACAGCTGAGGAAAGAACGGAGCCAGGGAGTTAAAGGTCATGCTCCCCTGCTGGCTGCAGGAGCTGGCAGTCCCCGAGGCTATAAGCCTTTAGCTACAAGTGGTGGGAACTTGTACTGTAAATAAAGAGTACGGGTGATTGCATCAAAGCAGAGGTCTAGGCTGGTTTGTGGATGCAAAGTGGAAAAAAATAAAAGGGCTCACCTGTGCCCTTTTACAGGCAGGCAAATGTCACATTAGTTCCATATTTTGGAGAGTATTGTTTATCTCAAGGAACTTTCATATGTATTAATTATTAACTATTAAGTGTGAACTATTATTAATTGTTATTATTTCTTTGGGGCTCAGATGCTGCCATGTTAACCAGACAATTCAGCCTTTAGCTGCCCTGTACACTGATGGCAAGTACAGGTGAACTAAACATTTATATATTACCTCCTAGTATTACATTCCTGTTCATATTCCTTTTAATCTAAGCTTAGCCTCCAAAATGGTGAAATAAAGGCAAAAAACCCAGCCCTTTGAACCCTTAACAATTTGGTCCAATGGGCAAAAATTCCTTTTTGATCCTAGGTTTCAGAGGAACAGCCGTGTTAGTCTGTATTCGCAAAAAGAAAAGGAGTACTTGTGGCACCTTAGAGACTAACCAATTTATTTGAGCATGAGCTTTCGTGAGCCACAGCTCACTTCATCAGATGTGTACCGTGGAAACTGCAGCAGACTTTATATACACACAGAGAATATGAAACAATACCTCCTCCCACCCCACTGTCCTGCTGGTAATAGCTTATCTAAAGTGATCAACAGGTGGGCCATTTCCAGCACAAATCCAGGTTTTCTCACCCTCCACCCCCCCACACAAATTCACTCTCCTGCTGGTGCTAGCCCATCCAAAGTGACAACTCTTTACATAATCAAGTCGGGCTATTTCCTGCATAGATCCAGGTTTTCTCACTTCCCCCCCACCCCCAAACACACACAAACTCACTCTCCTGCTGGTAATAGCTCATCTAAACTGACCACTCTCCAAGTTTAAATCCAAGTTAAACCAGAATATCTGGGGGGGGGGGGGTAGGAAAAAACAAGAGGAAACAGGCTACCTTGCATAATGACTTAGCCACTCCCAGTCTCTATTTAAGCCTAAATTAATAGTATCCAATTTGCAAATGAATTCCAATTCAGCAGTTTCTCGCTGGAGTCTGGATTTGAAGTTTTTTTGTTTTAAGATAGCGACCTTCATGTCTGTGATTGCGTGACCAGAGAGATTGAAGTGTTCTCCGACTGGTTTATGAATGTTAGAATTCTTGACATCTGATTTGTGTCCATTTATTCTTTTACGTAGAGACTGTCCAGTTTGACCAATGTACATGGCAGAGGGGCATTGCTGGCACATGATGGCATATATCACATTGGTGGATGTGCAGGTGAACGAGCCTCTGATAGTGTGGCTGATGTTATTAGGCCCTGTGATGGTGTCCCCTGAATAGATATGTGGGCACAATTGGCAACGGGCTTTGTTGCAAGGATAAGTTCCTGGGTTAGTGGTTCTGTTGTGTGGTATGTGGTTGTTGGTGAGTATTTGCTTCAGGTTGCGGGGCTGTCTGTAGGCAAGGACTGGCCTGTCTCCCAAGACTTGTGAGAGTGTTGGGTCATCCTTTAGGATAGGTTGTAGATCCTTAATAATGCGTTGGAGGGGTTTTAGTTGGGGGCTGAAGGTGACGGCTAGTGGCGTTCTGTTATTTTCTTTGTTAGGCCTGTCCTGTAGTAGGTAACTTCTGGGAACTCTTCTGGCTCTATCAATCTGTTTCTTTACTTCTGCAGGTGGGTATTGTAGTTGTAAGAAAGCTTGACAGAGATCTTGTAGGTGTTTGTCTCTGTCTGAGGGGTTGGAGCAAATGCGGTTGTATCGCAGAGCTTGGCTGTAGACGATGGATCGTGTGGTGTGGTCAGGGTGAAAGCTGGAGGCATGCAGGTAGGAATAGCGGTCAGTAGGTTTCCGGTATAGGGTGGTGTTTATGTGGCCATTGTTTATTAGCACTGTAGTGTCCAGGAAGTGGATCTCTTGTGTGGACTGGACCAGGCTGAGGTTGGTGGTGGGATGGAAATTGTTGAAATCATGGTGGAATTCCTCAAGGGCTTCTTTTCCATGGGTCCAGATGATGAAGATGTCATCAATATAGCGCAAGTAGAGTAGGGGCTTTAGGGGACGAGAGCTGAGGAAGCGTTGTTCTAAATCAGCCATAAAAATGTTGGCATACTGTGGGGCCATGCGGGTACCCATAGCAGTGCCGCTGATCTGAAGGTATACCGGAAACCTACTGACCGCTATTCCTACCTGCATGCCTCCAGCTTTCACCCTGACCACACCACACGATCCATCGTCTACAGCCAAGCTCTGCGATACAACCGCATTTGCTCCAACCCCTCAGACAGAGACAAACACCTACAAGATCTCTGTCAAGCTTTCTTACAACTACAATACCCACCTGCAGAAGTAAAGAAACAGATTGATAGAGCCAGAAGAGTTCCCAGAAGTTACCTACTACAGGACAGGCCTAACAAAGAAAATAACAGAACGCCACTAGCCGTCACCTTCAGCCCCCAACTAAAACCCCTCCAACGCATTATTAAGGATCTACAACCTATCCTAAAGGATGACCCAACACTCTCACAAGTCTTGGGAGACAGGCCAGTCCTTGCCTACAGACAGCCCCGCAACCTGAAGCAAATACTCACCAACAACCACATACCACACAACAGAACCACTAACCCAGGAACTTATCCTTGCAACAAAGCCCGTTGCCAATTGTGCCCACATATCTATTCAGGGGACACCATCACAGGGCCTAATAACATCAGCCACACTATCAGAGGCTCGTTCACCTGCACATCCACCAATGTGATATATGCCATCATGTGCCAGCAATGCCCCTCTGCCATGTACATTGGTCAAACTGGACAGTCTCTACGTAAAAGAATAAATGGACACAAATCAGATGTCAAGAATTCTAACATTCATAAACCAGTCGGAGAACACTTCAATCTCTCTGGTCACGCAATCACAGACATGAAGGTCGCTATCTTAAAACAAAAAAACTTCAAATCCAGACTCCAGAGAGAAACTGCTGAATTGGAATTCATTTGCAAATTGGATACTATTAATTTAGGCTTAAATAGAGACTGGGAGTGGCTAAGTCATTATGCAAGGTAGCCTGTTTCCTCTTGTTTTTTCCTACCCCCCCCCCCAGATATTCTGGTTTAACTTGGATTTAAACTTGGAGAGTGGTCAGTTTAGATGAGCTATTACCAGCAGGAGAGTGAGTTTGTGTGTGTTTGGGGGTGGGGGGGAAGTGAGAAAACCTGGATCTATGCAGGAAATAGCCCGACTTGATTATGTAAAGAGTTGTCACTTTGGATGGGCTAGCACCAGCAGGAGAGTGAATTTGTGTGGGGGGGTGGAGGGTGAGAAAACCTGGATTTGTGCTGGAAATGGCCCACCTGTTGATCACTTTAGATAAGCTATTACCAGCAGGACAGTGGGGTGGGAGGAGGTATTGTTTCATATTCTCTGTGTGTATATAAAGTCTGCTGCAGTTTCCACGGTACACATCTGATGAAGTGAGCTGTGGCTCACGAAAGCTCATGCTCAAATAAATTGGTTAGTCTCTAAGGTGCCACAAGTACTCCTTTTCTTTTTGCGAATACAGACTAACACGGCTGTTCCTCTGAAACCTGTCATTATGCAAGGCACTGCATTTAGCCGTATGGAGTGGAAATCTATCAACTGCATGAAAAAACTTGTACAGATACAGACAGACATCATCTTCCTTTCCAAATGCAAACAGATGGACATCGTACCAAAAGGACTGAAGGTAAAAAATCCATTACAATCTACATACCACACAGACTATGCTGACAGCTTGTGCCTCACGCTCTCAAAGAAACTGCGGAATCACCTGATCAAGATCCTCTACAGCAAACAGGGAAAGATTAAGAATGAGCTCTCAAAAATGGATACTCTCATAAAGAACCAACCTTCCACACAAACTTCCTCGTGGCTGGATTTTACTAAAACTAGACAAGCCATTTACAATGCACACTTTGCTTCTCTACAAAAGAAAAAGGACACTAAACTTTCTAAACTACTACATGCTACAAGGGGCCACAGCAATGGTTCCCTCACCCCACCTAGCAATATTGTTAACCTATCCAACTATACTCTCAGCCCAGCAGAAGCAGCTGTTCTATCTCGGGGCCTCTCCTTCTGCCCCTCCACCCCCACGAACATGATACAGTTCTGTGGTGACCTAGAATCCTATTTTCGACGTCTCCGTCTCAAGGAATATTTCCAAAATACCTCTGAACAACATACTAATCCACAGAGGTCTCCCTGCCAACACTACAGAAAGAGGGATTCTAGATGGACTCCTCCTGAAGGTCGAAACAGCAGACTGGACTTCTACATAGAGTGCTTCCGCCGACGTGCACGAGCTGAAATTGTGGAAAAGCAGCATCACTTGCCCCATAACCTCAGCCATGCGGAACGCAATGCCATCCACAGCCTCAGAAACAACTCTGACATCATAATCAAAAAGGCTGACAAAGGAGGTGCTGTTGTCATCATGAATAGGTCGGAATATGAACAAGAGGCTGCTAGGCAGCTCTCCAACACGAGTTTCTACAAGCCATTACCCTATGATCCCACTGAGAGCTACCAAAAGCAACTACAGCATTTGCTCAAGAAACTTCCTGAAAAAGCACAAGATCAAATCCGCACAGACACACCCCTGGAACCCCGACCTGGGATATTCTATCTACTACCCAAGATCCATAAACCTGGAAATCCTGGGCGCCCCATCATCTCAGGCATTGGCACCCTGACAGCAGGATTGTCTGGCTATGTAGACTCCCTCCTCAGGCCCTACACTACCAGCACTCCCAGCTACCTTCGAGACACCACTGACTTCCTGAGGAAACTTCAATCCATCGGTGATCTTCCTGATAACACCATCCTGGCTACTATGGATGTAGAAGCCCTCTACACCAACATTCCACACAAAGATGGACTACAGGCCGTCAGGAACACTATCCCCGATAATGTCACGGCTAACCTGGTGGCTGAACTTTGTGACTTTGTCCTTACCCATAACTATTTCACATTTGGGGACAATGTATACCTTCAGATCAGCGGCACTGCTATGGGTACCCGCATGGCCCCACAGTATGCTAACATTTTTATGGCTGATTTAGAACAACGCTTCCTCAGCTCTCGTCCCCTAAAGCCCCTACTCTACTTGCGCTATATTGATGACATCTTCATCATCTGGACCCATGGAAAAGAAGCCCTTGAGGAATTCCACCATGATTTCAACAATTTCCATCCCACCACCAACCTCAGCCTGGTCCAGTCCACACAAGAGATCCACTTCCTGGACACTACAGTGCTAATAAACAATGGCCACATAAACACCACCCTATACCGGAAACCTACTGACCGCTATTCCTACCTGCATGCCTCCAGCTTTCACCCTGACCACACCACACGATCCATCGTCTACAGCCAAGCTCTGCGATACAACCGCATTTGCTCCAACCCCTCAGACAGAGACAAACACCTACAAGATCTCTGTCAAGCTTTCTTACAACTACAATACCCACCTGCAGAAGTAAAGAAACAGATTGATAGAGCCAGAAGAGTTCCCAGAAGTTACCTACTACAGGACAGGCCTAACAAAGAAAATAACAGAACGCCACTAGCCGTCACCTTCAGCCCCCAACTAAAACCCCTCCAACGCATTATTAAGGATCTACAACCTATCCTAAAGGATGACCCAACATTCTCACAAGTCTTGGGAGACAGGCCAGTCCTTGCCTACAGACAGCCCCGCAACCTGAAGCAAATACTCACCAACAACCACATACCACACAACAGAACCACTAACCCAGGAACTTATCCTTGCAACAAAGCCCGTTGCCAATTGTGCCCACATATCTATTCAGGGGACACCATCACAGGGCCTAATAACATCAGCCACACTATCAGAGGCTCGTTCACCTGCACATCCACCAATGTGATATATGCCATCATGTGCCAGCAATGCCCCTCTGCCATGTACATTGGTCAAACTGGACAGTCTCTACGTAAAAGAATAAATGGACACAAATCAGATGTCAAGAATTCTAACATTCATAAACCAGTCGGAGAACACTTCAATCTCTCTGGTCACGCAATCACAGACATGAAGGTCGCTATCTTAAAACAAAAAAACTTCAAATCCAGACTCCAGCGAGAAACTGCTGAATTGGAATTCATTTGCAAATTGGATACTATTAATTTAGGCTTAAATAGAGACTGGGAGTGGCTAAGTCATTATGCAAGGTAGCCTGTTTCCTCTTGTTTTTTCCTACCCCCCCCCCCCAGATATTCTGGTTTAACTTGGATTTAAACTTGGAGAGTGGTCAGTTTAGATGAGCTATTACCAGCAGGAGAGTGAGTTTGTGTGTGTTTGGGGGTGGGGGGGAAGTGAGAAAACCTGGATCTATGCAGGAAATAGCCCGACTTGATTATGTAAAGAGTTGTCACTTTGGATGGGCTAGCACCAGCAGGAGAGTGAATTTGTGTGGGGGGGTGGAGGGTGAGAAAACCTGGATTTGTGCTGGAAATGGCCCACCTGCTGATCACTTTAGATAAGCTATTACCAGCAGGACAGTGGGGTGGGAGGAGGTATTGTTTCATATTCTCTGTGTGTATATAAAGTCTGCTGCAGTTTCCACGGTACACATCTGATGAAGTGAGCTGTGGCTCACGAAAGCTCATGCTCAAATAAATTGGTTAGTCTCTAAGGTGCCACAAGTACTCCTTTTCTTTTTTTGATCCTAGAAACAGGTGATCAGTTGGACCCTGGAAACACAGCTCAATGTACCTCAATTACAGAGAGGGAGAAGTGGTAGCACTAACTGCAAGTGGCTTCTGGGTATCTGGTGAAGCTTTAAATTAAAGGGGAGGGGCATGAGAGCCAATTAGCTCCTCTGTACCTCTGAGGCTGGCCAATAGGAGGCTGAGAAGCCCCTTCCCCATGCACACTTATACATGCACTTTGAGCACAAGGGTCTGGTTTCAAGCATATCTGGGTATGAGCTCTCACCTCTCCCATCCCCCTGCTGAGCTGACCACATTTCATAGAATCATAGAATCATAGAATCATAGAATATAAGGGTTGGAAGGGACCCCAGAAGGTCATCTAGTCCAACCCCCTGCTCAAAGCAGGACCAATTCCCAGTTAAATCATCCCAGCCAGGGCTTTGTCAAGCCTGACCTTAGAAACCTCTAAGGAAGGAGATTCTACCACCTCCCTAGGTAACGCATTCCAGTGTTTCACCACCCTCATAGTGAAAAAGTTTTTCCTAATATCCAATCTAAACCTCCCCCACTGCAGCTTGAGACCATTACTCCTCGTTCTGTCATCTGATACCATTGAGAACAGTCTAGAGCCATCCTCTTTGGAACCCCCTTTCAGGTAGTTGAAAACAGCTATCAAATCCCCCCTCATTCTTCTCTTCTGCAGGCTAAACAATCCCAGCTCCCTCAGCCTCTCCTCATAACTCATATGTTCCAGACCCCTAATCATTTTTGTTGCCCTTCGCTGGACTCTCTCCAATTTATCCACATCCTTCTTGAAGTGTGGGGCCCAAAACTGGACACAGTACTCCAGATGAGGCCTCACCAATGTTGAATAGAGGGGAACGATCACGTCCCTCGATCTGCTCGCTATGCCCCTACTTATACATCCCAAAATGCCATTGGCCTTCTTGGCAACAAGGGCACACTGCTGACTCATATCCAGCTTCTCGTCCACTGTCACCCCTAGGTCCTTTTCCGCAGAACTGCTGCCTAGCCATTCGGTCCCTAGTCTGTAGCTGTGCATTGGGTTCTTCCGTCCTAAGTGCAGGACCCTGCACTTATCCTTATTGAACCTCATCAGATTTCTTTTGGCCCAATCCTCCAATTTGTCTAGGTCCTTCTGTATCCTATCCCTCCCCTCCAGCGTATCTACCACTCCTCCCAGTTTAGTATCATCCGCAAATTTGCTGAGAGTGCAATCCACACCATCCTCCAGATCATTTATGAAGATATTGAACAAAACCGGCCCCAGGACCGACCCTTGGGGCACTCCACTTGATACCGGCTGCCAACTAGACATGGAGCCATTGATCACTACCCGTTGAGCCCGACAATCTAGCCAGCTTTCTACCCACCTTGTAGTGCATTCATCCAGCCCATACTTCCTTAACTTGCTGACAAGAATACTGTGGGAGACCGTGTCAAAAGCTTTGCTAAAGTCAAGGAACAATACATCCACTGCTTTCCCTTCATCCACAGAACCAGTAATCTCATCATAGAAGGCGATTAGATTAGTCAGGCATGACCTTCCCTTGGTGAATCCATGCTGGCTGTTCCTGATCACTTTCCTCTCATGCAAGTGCTTCAGGATTGATTCTTTGAGGACCTGCTCCATGATTTTTCCAGGGACTGAAGTGAGGCTGACTGGCCTGTAGTTCCCAGGATCCTCCTTCTTCCCTTTTTTAAAGATTGGCACTACATTAGCCTTTTTCCAGTCATCCGGGACTTCCCCGGTTCGCCACGAGTTTTCAAAGATAATGGCCAATGGCTCTGCAATCACAGCCGCCAGTTCCTTCAGCACTCTCGGATGCAACTCGTCCGGCCCCATGGACTTGTGCACGTCCAGCTTTTCTAAAAAGTCCCTAACCACCTCTATCTCCACAGAGGGCTGGCCATCTCTTCCCCATTTTGTGATGCCCAGCGTAGCAGTCTGGGAGCTGACCTTGTTAGTGAAAACAGAGGCAAAAAAAGCATTGAGTACATTAGCTTAAAAACCTTAGCTTAGTACATTTCCTATCCACTGTCCCCATGCTGAAATGGGGAAGACTATTTCCACACCAAAAAAAAAAAAGAAAAAAAAAACTGAATTTTACAGCTGCTGAATTATTAAGGACATAGAACCTTGGTCATAATATTCCAGTTTTCAGGATGGAAGGGTTTAATATACTATTATTAAATCATAGAACTCATAGAACCTGGTGTGTATGCTAAAAGGGCTATATTCAAAAAGGAACTTAGGTGTGAGGATTGCCCTGTCTAACTTTTAAGTGCCTAGAAAATCATTGGGATTCACAAGGACTGACTTTGGCGGCTAGGCTCTCGATAGAATGAATGGGGGGAAAGAGGCACTTCAGAATGGGATTCACAAAAAGCCAGTGCATTGGGTAGCTCCTTACCTAAAGTAGCCAATGGGAGGTGCCAAACCTGGCCCCTTTTTCAGAGATAAGTGCCTAAATCCAGGCTGCAGGGAGGCACCTCCCTCTGCTTGGGATTCTCAGCTGGAGACCTTCGCTTGGTTTTAGGTACCTATACCATTTTAGCAAGAAGCCTGGGGTGGAGAGGAGGAGGATAACCTTCATAATCATTTTTAACCCAGTGGTTAAGGTACTCACCTGGAACTGTGGGAGACCCCCATTTTAAGTCACACTTCCGCCTGAGCGGAGAAAGATTTAAACTAGGCTCTACCACTTCTCTACCAAGTGCGCTAACCACTGGGCTATGGGATAGTTTGATATGGACCCTTTCACTCTCTCCTGTTGAAGATGTTCCACTTTGGATTAAATAATAATGGAATTATTGGGCCACAGAGAGCAAGCATGAGAATGATTCTGTAGCCTCACAGTTAGTACCCTCACTGAGGAGGAGCGGGACCAAGGATCCACTTCCCCCACTCCATTTTTTATTTATTCATTAGCCCCAAAGCAACAGGTTCAACAGGAGAGACTCAGGGACCCCTTCCCCATCAGAAAATCCCATTGCTTAGTGGTTAGGGCATTTACTAGAGAGATGGCAGTTCATATCTCTTTTCTTGCTCTCTCTCTCAGGTGGAGAGGGGACTTGAATTGGGAATCTCAAGCCTCCCAGGAGAGTACCCTAGCCACTGGGCTAGAAGTGAAAAGAGAGGTCCTCCACCTCTTCCCCCCACACCCATTTCTGTAAGCTCATCTATAGGGGCCCAATCCAGTAAGAAAGCTCTGAGCATGCTTACCAGATTGGGCCCTGAAGGCAATTTAGGCAGAGGAACACCTATCTTTTCCCAGTTCATGCATCACTCTGGGCTTGGCATGCAGACCCCTGCTGTGGAGTGGCAGTGTGCATGCTCAGAGGCAGAAACATAGGGGTTCTGAGGGAATTTTCACAGCAAAAAATTAGTGATTTTAGGCACCTACAGGGTTCAGGAGCAACTGAGGAGGTGTTTTCTTAATCCCAGTTGGGCTTGATTATGGGATTTAGGTGTCTAAAGTGGCAATATGAATATAGCTGTAAGTCACTATGTAACAACACATTGAAAAACACAATGAAAAAAGTTTTGAGTAGTGGTCCCACATTTGGAAAAGAGCTGCTACCTGTATGATAAATCTCAGCGGCACCAGACCTCTGCTTGGCAGTTGCTCATTTAACTCAGGTTAGCACTTGGCCTCTCGAGTAGCTCTAACCTGTGTAACCAGATGCATGTGCTTGGTTGTCATTCCAGGATAAATCCCTGCCTCCCTCAAGCATAATGAAAGAAAATGAGTCAGTCAAGTGGAAGAAAAGCATGTGCAGTATTCTCTATCCCACCGCTACCAGTTAGATACTGTTAATGGCATCCCGTTTAAGGGACCCTGTCACAGATCTGTAAAGCAGAAATTGTGTTCTATTTTTCACCGTTTTGTACAGTTTTGGCATGCTCTAAATAATTAAACAATATTGTTCAGTTACTGAGATATGAGAGCTAATTTTTAAAGCCCAATATACTGACCAATCCACACTAACATAGTGCCAGCAATTACACTCTCATATGCAACCATATTAGTAGCAGAACTAAAAAGATATTTTTAACAGGAGATGCTCAGTAAGGAAAAATAGGCTTCTAAAACATAATGGTAAATGGTGGAATGACTCACAGTTTTAAAGTCTTCGTATTATTAACATCAGTCCTGTTCTGCATTTGAGGAGAGCAAAGCCTACTGCAGGGAATCTGAGCCTGAACTCAATTGAGCAGCTTGATCCAGATTAGATTAGGGTTTCCCTGCAGACTGGGAAATACCGCATAGCTAGCAAGCCTCACTGTATTTCCATGCTTGTCTTTGAGCCCTGGTGGGAAATGATGTTTACTCTTTTGAAAACTCAATCTGGTACTGAAGCTTGATCTTCTCAACTGGGCATTCCATCTTTGCTTGCCATATCAGAAAGTAAATCAAGCGCAGAAAAATCACCCCTATCTTTCCTCTGATATTTGTCAGTTTCCCAGTTGGTCAGAAAATAAAATAAAATAAAATATATGCAAAGAAGTTGGATCTGGCTATTCCTTGGGGTAATCAGTTCGCAGGCTCAACAGGAGGCATGATGAGATGAGGCTGTTAGGATTATATTGAAGAGAGGATTCACTTGACTAGCTTGATACACACTGATTAAGAGACACTTTCCTATGTGTGTTACAGCAGGCAGCAGGTCAAGCAAATATTTACAACAGACTAAGGGATAATATATTCCCTAGTTCCTACACAGGGAGAAGATTTCAGATAATAGAGGACTCTTTATCGTATCAGACAAAACAAGTTACAAAGGCTAGAAATTGAAACTAGACAAATTCAGATAGTTAAAAAAATTGCACCTTATTTCAGTGAAGGTAATTAACCAACGGAACAATTTAGGAAGAGATATTGTGGAGTCTCCATTACTTGAGGACTTCAAATCGAGATCAGATATTTTTTCTATAAGGTATGTTCTAACAACAGGAACTAGTAGACTTGGGGAAGAAATTACTTGCTGGAAGTATTTGGCCTGTGTTATGCAGGAGAGCAGACTAGTTGATAATTCGTCATCCTGGCCTAAAAAGTCTGTGAATACAGACATGCCATTTTTTTTCTGGAAACATGCTGGAACATGTGGGTGAGAGTTTTGAGAGTGTGTAATTTATGTAATTTGATCAATTTAAGCTACTGTTAGATATATTGTGGATGTTCATGTTGGAAGAGGAGCTGTGCTTAAGCCAAAACTTTTAAAACAGATGTTCCTGAATATTCAGGCATTGGTTATTAGTTCTGAATCCTACCTTATGGGAAAGCCTTACGGAATTTAATACAGAATGATAGATGAATATATTTTTGAACCATCATATGGAAATAAATAGAAATGTATATGCCTGGTACAGAAGATTTAAACAAAACTCTATAAAGTGGTTATCCTTCTCTGTTATCTTTTGTTGGGTTTTTTAAAATAGTATTTCTATAGAATCCGATTAAATGTCCAAACATACTCTGTTGAAATCGGTGTTAAAATTCTCATTGATCTTCATGGTCCATCGTCAGGTCGTTGATATCTAGAGAACCCTATTAGGGTGCCTCTCTCCACCCTTTCCCCCCAACATATTAAAGTGGATAGGACTTTTCCAGAAGGGCTGATCTAAGTTTCCCAAGTTCATCTAATTTCTTATGACTGAGCTAAATCATCACATTGGATCTGAACCACTTGAAATTAAGGGATGGCAAGAATTGCATTCAAACTTTTGTTAACTGTCCCATCTTTAGTGGCAAGTGTTTTTCAAATCTTTGGATGTCTTTTTGTCAAGTGAAGTGGTATGTTTGTGGAAAACTGTGTTAAGGTTATCTGTGAATTGCGTAATGCACATTTTAACTTCTTTTATTTAAGAAAATGTATGACACACAAAGTGGTACCAGCATTACCAATAATATTCTAGATTTGTAGTTTTTGAGACTGTTATGTTGTCAATCTTAACTAAGTTAAAACTAAATTATTTTTAATCAGGAAACATATGATGCCTAGGTATGGTCATCAAATGTGACTACTTCTATTTTTAATGGAATGTAATATTTTTAAAAAGCATTTTTACTATTGCATTTTTTGTAACAAGCTTAAAAGTGTTTATAGTCTTAATCATTACATGTAGTATTATATGTACTCAAAAGTGTTAATTAACTATTTATAATTTATTAATATTTATAAGTTAGATTTTCAAAGATAGGAACACAAGCCTAGGTTCTTAATTCCATATCAGGCACCTACTTGATTTTCAAGTGGTAAGAACCCACAAGTTCTATCCAACCCAATTACATGGATGCTTGGCTTTAGGTTTAGGAGCTAATATTAGGCTCCTCTTTTTGAAAATCTTGCCCTTTATTTTCGTAAAACCTTTTGGGAAGGGAGTCACTTTTATCCATTGTTGTACATTTAACATGCTAGTAACCAAAACAAAGATTTTATAAATACCTGAAGAATTCTTACAAGCTTATATAAGCAGTGTCACCAAATGACTATGAAGTATGTGCTATATTATAATAAGGTTTATATTTGGTATGTGAAAATGGATTATTTTTGCTATTTGATTCACATTGGACTTATTTTTTTTAAAATTAAGATGAAACAAATCTTACTTTTACATCATTTAGGGGCTTTGTGTCCAATCTAAACCTATTCTGGTAGTTTTCACCTCTCTGTGACAAGTGTGTGTTGAATGGAGGAATGAACCACACTTAGAATGCCACACTCAGGGCAGACTGCAAGAAACAGGGCAGACAATCCCCCAAAACTTGTGATTTATTCTATAATTAGGTTCACCAAACCAGTAACAAAGGAGCTTCTGTAGCACCACACTGGTTAACTAGAAGCCAAACACAGTCCCATTTAGGCATTGCAGCCCCTTGGCTTCCATCCAGACAAACAGGTCTAATAAAGAGGTTACTGAAAACCCAGTTCACCATATATGAGGTTCTACCAATTCCAAGGGATCAGACACTGACCCCCAGGTCAATATGTATTTCAAATCTTACCCAAATATCACATTGTGAGCCAATCCTTAATAAACTAACTAAAGATTTATTAATAAATTAAAAGAAGAGAGTTATAAATGGTTAAAAGATCATATACATACAAAAGACTGCAAAATCCTTAGATAACGTTTGTAGCAGTGATGGAATGGCTTGAAAAAGTCTCTCTGGAAACATACAAAGATTGGAAGGTCTTCAGTCCATTGATCAAAATACTCCTTTTAGTTAGAAATCCACATTCTAGAGAACTGGAACAGAAAAGAAGCAAAATGGAGAGTTACAGATGTCTTTTTTATCCTCTGCCATCTGTGTAGAAATGTACTGTCCCACACAAAGTCCACAGCCCCTATATATGGAAAGTTACTGACAAAGATGGAGTCCAAGGTCACATATCCATATCCCATGCCCTTACATGTTTTGCTGAATAACAAGGGTGGTCATTTGCTCTTTTTTATGTGAGGCATCCTCAGGAAGAATTATCTGGAGAATTGATTGTTCTTAATGACCTATCAATCTTGAATAGTCTGGGCTGGCGAGACTGGTTGTAAACTACCTTGTGTGTGTCAACCCAAGAACAAACACTTTTGAGATACAAATACATAGACAATAGTCATTACTTCATATACAGTGATGATACATGCATTTAACAGGATAATCATACTTGACAGATTTTAACATTTCTACTGACACCTTTCATGATACACTTTGCATATTTGTTGCAATTCTATAACAGTGGTAACAACAATGACACCAATGGTCATCTTCAATCATATAGCATCACAAATGGCACTGAGTATATCAACAAAAATGACAAAGTTGAACTATTCAGAGAATAGTCCACAGATGCTAAATAGTCAGGTTTAAATGAAGAAACATTACATGCTGAGATGAATTTTCCATCTAAAAAAACATCTCCCAAAAATTCATTATGATTTTATGCTTTATTACCAGTCCTGTATCATTAAGTCTGCGTGGTGAGAGGTGATTACATATCTGAAGACCCGATACTGCCAGAATTTCAGAATGAGTCCAGAGGTGACAAGTAGGAGCAATATCAGTTACTTCTTGGCTTAAATTGTGGTATTTGTATCGAGCTTGTTTTTGCTTCTGCCCTATAGCGTTCTTAAAAATGACTTTTATGCCATCAGTGTTTACTCCCTACAGGGCATGGAAATGGTTACCAATAATATAATATGTGAAGAGTAATTGCAAGTAACTAAATATGATTTACCAGGTATTCAATTTATCTCAAATGCTTCTACTTAGCTCTGTTGATGAGACTGAATAGAACAGAATTATTTTTTGAACATACCCAAACACTGCTCAACAAATATTCCACAACATTCTTAGTTTGAATTAAACTGTTTAAATTTGTATGTTTTAAATTATGTTATAACACAAACTTTCACCAGTAATTTTCCATTTGTTTTAAAACTATGTTTTGATTAGTATTAGTCCCTGCCCAACAGCACAAAGCATTAAAGAACCACCAAGTAGCTCTGTGAACTTACAACATGTTTAGGGACAGATTCTGTAATCCTTAATTCCCCTGCAAGTACCGCCATTTCAGTAGAACTGCTTGTGGAGTAAGCCACTACTAGTCAAATAATTAAGCATGGCCAGATCATGCCTTGAACATTTTCTTTCATTCATAGCAGACCTTTTATGCCTATGGACCAACTGTCTATCCTCCCTTCCTCTTCTAAAGCCAACTACATTTAATGAGAGTTATGCTTGTTCATTGTAGGGCAGAATGTGGTAATGAAGTTCTAAAAGTGCTTAGTGGCCCTTGTGTTCAAGTACATTTTCCTTATTTGGATGTTTTATCCCTAATACTCCAACTCTCTGGTCCTCTTTTTCTTGCACTGGTTCTCTGCATCAGAACTAGAAAAGTCCCCACTTATGGCAAAAGAATGGACTAGTGCAATGGTTCTCACACAAAAAAATGTGGTGGCCTCAAGAGTGTGGCCACCAACTCTTGGTGGTGGCCAAACTGACACTTTAAGTACTTAATGAACTTTAGGAAAAACAAATAAATATGCACATATACACATCCAAATAATTGTAAATTATTTATGTAGGGTTTTTTTTAAGACTCAATAATAAAAATAATGTATAAGTGGAAAATGACATTTTTATATTTGTTATCGCTTTTCTCAGCACACTTAGTAGCTGGCTGGGAGGCTGTGATAAGTGATAATTGTATGGTAGTTAATATCATTTTTATCAGCAAGCCCCACGACAAATTAAGCCTTGGATGGGGATGTCCGAGGGGGAGGCACTGGAGCCCCAGAGTAAAGGGAGGGGTGGGGAGCCCAACCGCTGCAGAGCAGGGGGTTGGCACCCAAAGTCCTGCTGCTGAAGCCTGCCACCCAACTACTCCAGGGTGAAACATGAGCCCCCTTTTCCTCCAGGTGAATTGAGAACTCACCTTGTTCCTCCAGAGGTGGTGCAGAAGCAACAGGGAGGGAGGGACCGCAGCTTTGCCCCTCTCCATCACTGCCCAGGAGGCTGTCGTGACCCCACAAAAAAACCCTGGTGGCCACATTTGAGAATTGCTGCATTAGAGCACTATCAGGTTCCCCTGGTGACTAATTAAAGAAAGCTGCTTATGGTCTTGATTCAGCATTTATCTTAGTCTCAGGTAAATAAAATATGTACATGCAAGTAATCTGAAGAACTCGAAGTGCTCTGCAAATATTAAGGTATTTAGCCTATCAACATACATGGGAGCTAGGCAAATATCTATAAAAGAGAGAGAGACCAAAAGATTAAGGGCCCAATTTCCCAAAAGTGTCAAATACAATTGAAGTACAATCTCCAGAATGATACTGACAATTTATATTTTGAATAAATATAAAACCTTCACTCTTATCAAGTTGCAACAATTTTTTTTCAAATATCAATGCATACATTAGTGTATAACATCTGTAAAAGTATATTATCAATGTATAACAATATTGGAAATGTAATATGGAAAAACACAAAATCTTTAACAATTTCTTGGAATGTATTTGGAACAACTTTTCATTTTAGAAGATTGAGAAAGTAATCAGGAAGGGCAGCCATTTTAGACTTACTTTGACTAAGAGGGAGGAATTGGTGGTGAATCAACTTGTGTGAAACTGATAATGAAATGATAGATTTTAAGGAAAGAAAGAAGCTTTAGAATAAGGACATAGATTTTAAAAAAGCAGACTAAAATTCATAGGACTGATAGGTAAGGTTCAAGGGGAAGAAAATCTAAGGGGAAAAGTTGTTCAGGATAAAGGGCAATTTCTCAAAAAGGTGGTGTTAAAAACACAACAGCACACTATCCCAATGCAAAGGAAAAACAGGAAGAATAGCTAGAGAATAATATGGCTGTATCAAGAGCTCTTTAATGACCTGAACATCAAAAAAAAGGAATCTAACAAAATAGTGAAAACATGGGGAAATTGATAAAGAGGAATATAAAAATATAGCACAAGCATATAGGGCAAAAATTAGAAAGACTGAGGCACAAAATGAGTTCCAACTAGCAAGAGATTTAAAAGGCAACAAGAGGTTTTATACATTAGAATCAGGAGAATGACAAATGAAAGTGTAGGTCCACTACTTAGTGAGGAAGGAGAGCTAATAATGGACAACACCAAGAAATCATGCCAAACCAACTTAATTCCCTTCTTTGACAGGATTGCTGGCCTAGTGTATGGGGGTATGTCATATCTTTGTTTTAGTAAGGCTTTTGACACAGTCCCACATGACATTCTCATAAACAAACTAGGGAAATATGTTCTAGAAGAAATTACTATAAGGTGGGTGTACAATCGGTTGAACAAACATATTCAGAGAGGCATTATCAATGGTGTGACATTACGCTCCATATTCTTCATAGAAATAGGATTCATAGAGATATACTTATGATATGAATATGGCATAACTGAGATGTATTTCTTGCAAGATGGATCATGTGAGATATCATTGGAAAGGTTATGATTTACTGAATATGACTATCTAATTTGCATGCATGTATCATTTCTGAATCTAAAGTTAGGAAGATCGACTATATAACAATTACAACTGTGTTTTCATCTAGGGAACACGCACCAGGCAGTATAGAAACAGCCTGGATGGGCCATTAGAGGGAACAATAGGTATTTGAAGATGCTAATCTCCCTCCTTCCTGAGAATTTCCTGGGATGCTGCTTTGACACTGCGGGGTCAGGTGATCATGTCACCTGATACTGGACACCATCTTGGACTTCTACTGTTTTTCCATTAAAAGGAGGTGCGGGTCAAACTGGGAAACAAAGGATTCCCACCATATGTAAATCCTATTTATGGCTGGGGAGTGAGTTAATCTTGGTTCATTCTTCACTGAAGCCCTACCCAAGATAACTGCTTGAGACACTGAAGAAACAAAGACAACAGAGAAAGGAGAGATGTACTGAACCCAGGCTTGAAATGGTGTCTGTCCTGTGAAGGATATAGTTGGAGTTTTAAGCTGCAAGCAAGAGCTATCTGTCCACAAAGAAATTCTGCAATCTGCTTAAAACATCATTTAGGGTGAGAACTTAGTTTGTGTGTGTCATAAATATAAAGGGAAGGGTAACACCTTTCTGTATACAGTGCTATAAAATCTCTCCTAGCCAGAGGCAAAGCCCTTACACCTGTAAAGGATTAAGAAGCTAAGGTAACCTTGCTGGCATCTGACCCAAAATGACCAATGAGGGGACAAGATTCTTTCAGATCTGGAGGTGGGGGGTCAAAGAGTTTGGTCTGTGTGGTGCTTTTGCCGGGAACAGATCAGGAATGCAAGTCTTACAACTCCTGTAAAGTTAGGAAGTAATCTAGCTAGAAAATGCTTTAGAGTTTCTTTTGTTTAATGGCTTGGAAAATAAGCTGTGCTGGAGGGAAGGTATATTCCTGTTTTTGTGTCTTTTTGTAACTAAAGATTTTACCTAGAGGGATTCTCTATGTTTTGAATCTGATTACCCTTTAAGTTATTTACCATCCTGATCTTACAGAGGTGATTCTTTTACCTTTTCTTTAATTAAAATTCTTCTTTTAAGAACCTGATTGCTTTTTCATTGTTCTTAAGATCCAGTGGTTTGGGTCTGTATTCACCTGTACCGATTGGTGAGGATTATTATCAAGCCTTCCCCAGGAAAGGGGGTGTAGGTCTTTGGGAGGGGGGATATTTGGGCGGAAGACGTCTCCAAGTGGTCTCTTTCCCTGTTCTTTGTTTAAAACACTTGGTGGTGGCAGCATACTGTTCAAGGAAAAGGCAAAGCTTGTACCTTGGGGAAGTTTTTAACCTAAGCTGGTAAGAATAAGCTTAGGGGGTCTTTCATGCAGGTCCCCACATCTGTACCCTGGAGTTCAGAGTGGGGAAGGAACCTTGACAGTGCATTTGTTTTATTTGCTCAGTAATCTACTTTGTTCTGTTTGCTATCCCTTATAATCACTTAAAATCTAGCTTTTGTAGTTAATAAACTTGTTTTTTGTTTATTCCAACACCAGTTTGTATAATTCAAAACTGGGGGGAGGGGCAAAAAGCTGTGCATACCTTTCTTCACATTGAGGGAGGGAACAAATTTCATGAGCTTATGCTTTATAGATCTCTATACAAGGCAAGATAATATAATTTTGGGTTTTTACCCCAAAGGAGGTGTGAAATTTACCCCAAAGGAGGTGGGCAATCCCTGAGCTGAGTTTTCCCACACAGCGCTGATTTCAGTATCTGTGTGCCTTTGCAGCTGGGTGTGTCCGTGTCCCTACCTGTGTGTATGTGTGCAGAAGGACACTGTGAGGGAGCCCTGGCTGGTGGAACGGGCAGGCTCAGTGGGACCCAGGTACATCAGGTGGCACCACAGAAGGGTGCGGCAACCAGTCACAAATGGTTCTCTGTCAAACTGGGAGGATAGAATCATAGAATCATAGAATATCAGGGTTGGAAGGGACCTCAGGAGGTCATCTAGTCCAACCCACTGCTCAAAGCAGGACCAAATTTATTTAGTCTCTAAGGGGCCACAAGTACTTCTTTTCTTTTTGCAGATACAGACTAACACGGCTGCTACTCTGAAACCTTTATGATAAAAGCATTCAGGGCATTGTCTTTGTCCTTAGGAAAAGCATCTGTTGACCTAACAAGAACCAAAATAGTGAAATCTTATTTAAGCAAAACTGTCATTAAAGCCAATGAAAATGTAATTCTTCGAAAGTCTGAGTAAAAACTGATGCAGGGCTGTCAAGGTTCCTCCCCCACTCTGAACTCTAGGGTACAGATGTGGGGACCTGCATGAAAAAAAACCCTAAGCTTATCTTTACCAGCTTAGGTCAAAACTTCCCCAAGGTACAAAATATTACACCCGTTATCCTTGGAATGGCCGCTACCACCACCAAACTAATACTGGTTACTGGGGAAGAGCTGTTTGGACGCGTCTTTCCCCCCAAAATACTTCCCAAAACCTTGCACCCCACTTCCTGGACAAGGTTTGGTAAAAAGCCTCACCAATTTGCCTAGGTGACTACAGACCCAGACCCTTGGATCTTAAGAACAATGAACAATCCTCCCAACACTTGCACCCCCCCCTCTCCTGGGAAATGTTGGATAAAAAGCCTCACCAATTTGCATAGGTGACCACAGACCCAAACCCTTGGATCTGAGAACAATGAAAAAGCATTCAGTTTTTTAAAAGAAGACTTTTAATAAAAAATAGAAGTAAATAGAAATAAAGAAATCCCCCCTGTAAAATCAGGATGGTAGATATCTTACAGGGTAATTAGATTCAAAACATAGAGAACCCCTCTAGGCAAAACCTTAAGTTACAAAAAAAGTACACAGACAGAAATAGTTATTCTATTCAGCACAATTCTTTTCTCAGCCATTTAAAGAAATCATAATCTAACACATACCTAGCTAGATTACTTACTAAAAGTTCTAAGACTCCATTCCTGTTCTGTCTCTGGCAAGAGCAGCACACAGACAGACACAGACCCTTTGTTCCTCCCTCCTCCCAGCTTTTGAAAGTATCTTGTCTCCTCATTGGTCATTTTGGTCAAGTGCCAGCGAGGTTACCTTTAGCTTCTTAACCCTTTACAGGTGAGAGGAGCTTTCCCCTGGCCAGGAGGGATTTCAAAGGGGTTTACCCTTCCCTTTATATTTATGACAAGGGCTTAATAATTTGACCTTCTGTGCACATGAAGGATAACAATGTTTCATTTCATATATGAACAATAGTTTGTTCCTCCAATTCCTCTAAACCAACAGACTTCAGAAACTTCCATGAAAAAGAAAATACTTCTTTTTTATAAGTGGTTTCCAAACATGTATACACTGAGCCCTGCTATTAAGTCTAAATCACATCATTCATCTTCAAGAGCCAAATTCTGCCCTTAGGAGTCTGTGCACATTTCCTATTAGCCAGTTTAAATCATCTTTGCACATACAAGAGCAAAATTTCCACAAATGTGAGAAAGCAGGAAAGAAAATGATGGAAGTAAAACATACTAAGCCTCATTCTATGCTGATCTTCATTACACTTGTGTAAATCAGGACTAATTCCACTGAATTGAACCAAAGTATACTGATATCAAACCAGCATAAGTGAGACCAGCCTAAGTAATTATGTGTATCCCATTTTGTTTGCCCTTCTTCCCACACCTCTCCTATTATTTGTCACTCATTTGTTGTATTTTGTTTTACACTAGATTGTACTGTAAGGTCCTCTGTAAAACCATGTTCTACAGAGTACTTTTTTCCACTGCCTATAATGATGGGGCCTTGGTCCTGATGGTGGCCTCTTGGGGTCTACTGCAATGATCATAAATAATAATTGTGCACTCAAATAAAACCTGAAATTCACTTCAACCATATTAAGAATTCCTTTTTCCTGGTTCTCTGCAAACATTCATGTAAGCAAATAGTTATTCTCAATAATGATTGCAGGAAAAGTGGTGTGAATTTTTATATAAATATATTTACTTATAGTCAGTAGCTGACTTATTGGACTATTTACTTGCAATAAACAATTTATTCAACACATTTAGCATAATTGTTTGCACATAGGTCTCCAATTGACATAAATGCACGCAAGGTTGCAAATTGGCCTACCACCTCATAGCCAGATGTCTAAAAACCTTGTTTTCATCCAATAACAATTTAAATTATTAAAGTAAGGGGCATAAAATGCTCTATAACCAATGACTAATTATTTTCTGCAAACAAAATTGTCACTAATACAAGTCTCTCAAGTAGAGGGCAGTACTTGCTAACCCTTATGGAAAAGTCAGGGATACCTTAATACCTGAGATTTTTTTTAACCTTCATAGAATCATAGAATATCAGGGTTGGAAGGGACCTCAGGAGGTCATCTAGTCCAACCCCCTGCTCAAAAGCAGGACCAATCCCCAATTAAATCATCCCAGCCAGGGCTTTGTCAAGCCTGACCTTAAAAACTTCTAAGGAAGAAGATTCCACCACCTCCCTAGGCAATGCATTCCAGTGTTTCACCACCCTCCTAGTGAAAAAGTTTTTCCTAATATACAACCTAAACCTCCCCCCCTGCAACTTGAGACCATTACTCCTTGTCCTGTCCTCTTCTACCACTGAGAATAGTCTAGAACCATCCTCTCTGGAACCACCTCTCAGGTAGTTGAAAGCAGCAAATCCCCCTCATTCTTCTCTTCTGCAGACTAAACAATCCCAGTTCCCTCAGCCTCTCCTCATAAGTCATGTGTTCCAGACCCCTAATCATTTTTGTTGCCCTTCGCTGGACTCTTTCCAGTTTATCCACATCCTTCTTGTAGTGTGGGGCCCAAAACTGGACACAGTACTCCAGATGAGGCCTCACCAATGTCGAATAGAGGGGGACGATCACGTCCCTCGATCTGCTCGCTATGCTCCTACTTATACATCCCAAAATGCCATTGGCCTTCTTGGCAACAAGGGCACACTGCTGACTCATATCCAACTTCTTGTCCACTGTCACCCCTAGGTCCTTTTCCGCAGAACTGCTGCCTAGCCATTCGGTCCCTAGTCTGTAGCTGTGCGTTGGGTTCTTCCGTCCTAAGTGCAGGACCCTGCACTTATCCTTATTGAACCTCATCAGATTTCTTTTGGCCCAATCTTCCAATTTGTCTAGGATATATTTAGCAGGATCCTGCAGAGATCTGGTACTTTTTAATATTTCCATTAATGACTTGAATAATGGAGGAGAGAGTATGCTTATAAAAGTTGTGAATACCAGACTCAGAGGGATTGCAAGCACTTCAGAGGACAGTACTAGAATTCAAAAGGACCTTTATAAGTTGGAGAACTGGTCTGAAATCAGCAAGATGAAATTCAATAAAGACAAGTGCATAGTACTATACTTAGAAAGGAAAAGTCAAATACAAAAAATAAAAATAGTGAATAACTGGGTAGGCAGCAGTATTGCTGTAAAGCATATGGGATAATAGCAGGTTGCAAACTAAACATGAGGCAATAATGTGTTGCAGTTGCAAAAAAGCTGTGTATTCTTAGGTCTATCAACAGAAGAGTTTTATGTAAGACATTGGAGGTAATTGTCCCACTGTACTTGGTATTGGTGAGATCTCAGCTGCAGTATTGTTTCCAATTTTTAGCGAAAAACTTTAAGAAAGATGTAAACAAACTTGAGAGAATCCAGAGGAGAACAATAACATTAATAAAAAGTTTAGAAAACAAGATAGAAAAGGTTAAAAAAAACGGGGCATGTTTAGCCTTCAGAAGCTATGACTGAACAATGACCTGATAGTCTACAAATATGATAAAAGCTGTAACGAAGAGGATGGTGATCAATTGTTCTGCCTGTTCATTGAAGGTAGGACAAGAAACAATGGGCTTAATCTACAGCAAGGGAGATATACATTTGATATTGGGAAAAAAACTTTCTAACTATAAGGATAATTAAGTACTGGAATCAGTTACCAAGGGAAGTTGGAGAACGTTGGAGAATCCCCACCATTCGAGGTTTTTAAGACCAGATTAGACACCTACCTGTAAGCAATGGTTTAAGTATACTTGATCTTTCCTCATCCCAGGGGGTTGGACTAGATGACCTCTTGAGGTCCCTTCCAGCTCTAGATTTCCATGATTCTGTGAATATGGCAGCAAATACCCAAAAATATACATTTATTTATCTGCGCTGCACCAAATATTTTGCTCTCATACCTATTTGTGCATAACAATGCTGCAGCAAGTATTGGCAGCATTATCTCTATATAACACCATATTAAAAACCTGTTTACCTACTTGTGTATTTCACGTGCTGTTTTTCCCCCCTGTGAACTTAACTATAAAACAGAAATAAGGTTTTTTAAAAAGCAAAATGTTTTGCATTGTGAGAACAGATTCAGAATTTCAAAATCATATAATCTATTGGTCATTCTTTCTAGTTTATTTTCAAATCGGAGCAGTTTCAATTGTAAATTTAGATTGCTGAAGCCTCAGAATGTCAAAGTGTGCAGTTGTGTAAATTTTGCTGTATCTTTCAGAAAAAAAAGGGAGTCTAAGGGTGGAAATGTAAATAGGGTGTTTTTAAAAGAGTTTAGAAGGTATATGAAAAGTCAAAATCTTTTTTTCAGATTCACAGAAATGTGATTGTATGCCATTAAAAGGAAAGGTGAAAGTGTAGTAATTTGTCACCAACATTTAAAATGAAATAGAAGGTACTGCAAATAAGTGCTAAATTGAAGAGACTTAAAGAGCAAGATTAAATGATTCTTGAGCGTTCAAAGCAGCATTAAGTCTCTGCGAATTTTATTAAGTTCACTTTTATGAATACTTCATTTACCTTCTTCCTATCAGTCAAAATATGCAGAGTATAATTAAAATGACATCTTTTGCTCCCAAAGACAAAAAGGAAGAAATCTGCATCTTGAAAAAGTAGTAGATTATGATTTGAGTTTAATTATTTAAATGCCTCACACAGGAACTGAATTTGGAGGCAAATACAAGCCAATCCATATTTTCTGTTGATTACGAAAAGATTAAACACTTATAAGGGAAAACTAATGCATTTTCAATTTTAAGAAAATTGAGCAGGAAAGAAATTATGTGGTGTTTAGAAAGCTTTAATCAAAAATTTTTACAAATATCTGAAGCAGAAGACAGAAGCCACAACTTTTGTTTTCAGAGGAACAGCCGTGTTAGTCTGTATTTGCAAAGAGAAAAGGAGTACTTGTGGCACACTAACCAATTTATTTGAGCATGAGCTTTCGTGAGCTACAGCTCACTTCATCAAATGTGTACCGTGGAAACTGCAGCAGACTTTATATACACACAGAGAATATGAAACAATACCTCCTCCCACCCCACTGTCCTGCTGGTAATAGCTTATCTAAAGTGATCAACAGGTGGGCCATTTCCAGCACAAATCCAGGTTTTCTCACCCTCCACCCCCCCACACAAATTCACTCTCCTGCTGGTGCTAGCCCATCCAAAGTGACAACTCTTTACATAATCAAGTCGGGCTATTTCCTGCATAGATCCAGGTTTTCTCACATCCCCCCCACCCCCATACACACACAAACTCACTCTCCTGCTGGTAATAGCTCATCTAAACTGACCACTCTCCAAGTTTAAATCCAAGTTAAACCAGAACATCTGGGGGGGGGGGGGTAGGAAAAAACAAGAGGAAACAGGCTACCTTGCATAATGACTTAGCCACTCCCAGTCTCTATTTAAGCCTAAATTAATAGTATCCAATTTGCAAATGAATTCCAATTCAGCAGTTTCTCGCTGGAGTCTGGATTTGAAGTTTTTTTGTTTTAAGATAGCGACCTTCATGTCTGTGATTGCGTGACCAGAGAGATTGAAGTGTTCTCCAACTGGTTTATGAATGTTATAATTCTTGACATCTGATTTGTGTCCATTTATTCTTTTACGTAGAGACTGTCCAGTTTGACCAATGTACATGGCAGAGGGGCATTGCTGGCACATGATGGCATATATCACATTGGTGGATGTGCAGGTGAACGAGCCTCTGATAGTGTGGCTGATGTTATTAGGCCCTGTGATGGTGTCCCCTGAATAGATATGTGGGCACAATTGGCAACGGGCTTTGTTGCAAGGATAAGTTCCTGGGTTAGTGGTTCTGTTGTGTGGCATGTGGTTGTTGGTGAGTATTTGCTTCAGGTTGCGGGGCTGTCTGTAGGCAAGGACTGGCCTGTCTCCCAAGACTTGTGAGAGTGTTGGGTCATCCTTTAGGATAGGTTGTAGATCCTTAATAATGCGTTGGAGGGGTTTTAGTTGGGGGCTGAAGGTGACGGCTAGTGGTGTTCTGTTATTTTCTTTGTTAGGCCTGTCCTGTAGTAGGTAACTTCTGGGAACTCTTCTGGCTCTATCAATCTGTTTCTTTACTTCTGCAGGTGGGTATTGTAGTTGTAAGAAAGCTTGACAGAGATCTTGTAGGTGTTTGTCTCTGTCTGAGGGGTTGGAGCAAATGTGGTTGTATCGCAGAGCTTGGCTGTAGATGATGGATCGTGTGGTGTGGTCAGGGTGAAAGCTGGAGGCATGCAGGTAGGAATAGCGGTCAGTAGGTTTCCGGTATAGGGTGGTGTTTATGTGGCCATTGTTTATTAGCACTGTAGTGTCCAGGAAGTGGATCTCTTGTGTGGACTGGACCAGGCTGAGGTTGGTGGTGGGATGGAAATTGTTGAAATCATGGTGGAATTCCTCAAGGGCTTCTTTTCCATGGGTCCAGATGATGAAGATGTCATCAATATAGCGCAAGTAGAGTAGGGGCTTTAGGGGACGCGAGCTGAGGAAGCGTTGTTCTAAATCAGCCATAAAAATGTTGGCATACTGTGGGGCCATGCGGGTACCCATAGCAGTGCCGCTGATCTGAAGGTATACATTGTCCCCAAATGTGAAATGTGAAATTACAAATGTTTTGTAATCTTTACTGGAAGTATCATTTCTCATCTCTGTATTTCATTCTTCCTTACTGCTTAACCATTTCCAAAAAAATATCAGGAAACCTAAACTACACAGAGCCCATTCCCTCTTGTTTTGATAACAGGAAAATATAACATTAAAATCAAAACTTTGTTATTTGATGTTTTAAAATCTTTTTTTTTCTTAAAACCCTTTGAATTTTAGCATAATAAACTGACACATCTTTCATAAATGTAGATTTGGAGAATAATTATGGATCTTCAAGTTTGGATTCTAGAGCAGGAGGAAAGAACACTAAACAACTTTTTATTAGGACTGTCAATTAATCACAGTTAACTCAGGTGATTAACTCAAAAAAATTAATCATCAATCGCAGTTTTAATCGTACTCTTAAACAATAGAATACCAATTGAGATGTATTAAATATTTTGGATATTTTTCTACATCTATATTTTATATATACTGTATTCTGTGTTGTAATTGAAATCAAAGTGTACGTTATTTTAATTAAAAATATTTGCACTGTAAAATTATAAACAAAAGAAATAGTATTTTTCAATTCACCTCATACAAATACTGTAGTGCAATCTTTTTGTCGTGAAAGTGCAACTTACAAATGTAGATTTTTTGTTACATAATTGCACTCAAAAACAAAACAATGTAAAACTTCAGAGCCTACAAGTCCACTCAGTCCTACTTCTTGTTCAGCCAATTGTTAAGACAAACAAGTTTGTTTACATTTACAGGAGATAATGCTGCCCTCTTCTTATTTACAATGTCACCAGAAAGTGAGAACAGTCATTTGTATGGCACTTTTGTAGCCGACACTGCAAGATATTTACGTGCCAAATATGCTAAACATTTGTATGTCCCTTCATGCTTCAGCCACAGAGAACATGCTTCTGTGCTGATGACTCTTGTTAAAAAAAAAGTGTTAATTAAATTTCTGACTGAACTCCTTGTGGGAGAATTGTATGTCCCCTGCTCTGTTTTACCAGCATTCTGCCATATATTTAATGTTATAGCAGTCTCAGGTGATGACCCAGCACATGTTGTTCACTTTAAGAACACTTTCACTGTGGATTTGACAAAACACAAAGAAGGTATCAATATGAGATAGCTACAGCACTCAAACCAAGGTTTAAGAATCTGAAGTGCCTTCCAAAATCTGAGGATAAGGTGTAGCACATGATTTCAGAAATCTTAAAAGAGCAACACTTCGATGTGGAAACTACAGAACCCAAACCACCAAAAAAAGAAAATCAACCTTCTGCTGGTGACATCTGATTCAGATGATGAAAATGAACATGCGTCAGTCCGTACTGCTTTGGATCTTTATCAAGGAGAACCTGTGATCAGCATGGACACATATCCTCTGTAATGGTGGTTGAAGCATGAACAGACATATGAAAGCTCACACAAGAGAAAAAAACAAGAGAATATCCTTCCACCTTGCCTCCTTGGCTCCTTTTTCTCAGCTCTAAATGTTTTTGAAGAGGAGTACTGAAACTATAAAAAGGATGGTCAAACACCCCAAGGCACCCCTTTCTCTCTCCCTGGCCATCACATTCACTGCACCTGAAAAGACAAAGGAAGCATTCACTGGGATTTTGGGGTGGAGTCTTGACCTAAGGAGGACTGCTAAAAACATACTGTGAGAAAAACTTTGCTTTGAACCTAGTGTAGCTTCTTAAGTTAGGCATCAGTAAGTGTTTGCTTTTTTCTTGTAACCATGTCTGATTTTTATGCCTCTTTACTTGTACTCACTTAAAATCTCTCTGTCTCTGTAGTTAATAAACTTTTTTTATCTAATCCAGTGTGTTTAAGTTGAAGTAGCTCGGTAACTCCATTTGGGATAATATGTTGTGTGCATATTATTCCCATAAAGGAATAATGGACTTAATATATTCATACTGTCCAGGGACAGGTTGGGCAGCACAGGAAATATATTTCTGGGGAAAATCTGTGACTGGGAGTTTGTTGGGGTCACTCAGTAATAATTTTTAAGGCTGATAAGAAACCAAGGTGTGGATGGATGGATGGCTGCAGCACAGACATAGCTGGAAGTGACTTACATGCTGGAGGCTGTTTGTGAGCAGCAAGGCATTGTAAAGGGTACGGCAGGATACAGGGCAGGGATGACACTGCTACTCATTAGACTGGATTGTACTCTGGTATGTCACAATCTCATCCTAAATTAGATTGTAAATTCTCCCGGGCATAGACTAAGTCTTATTTATATCATGAGACATCTAGTACACTACTGGGCATTCTTAATGAGACACAGTCTGTGCCCTTAAGAACTTACAAACAGCAGGATAATAATTGTTATAAATTTTAAAAAATGGCCAGTGGTGTTATTTGAGATTATTGTAACAGCTAACAAATACTGATTTTTTTTATGACCACAATTTTAGGTACAGTGTGTCAAAAATGGGTAGTTTCCCTTTAACTAGTTTGGGATTCCTTGAGTGGGTTTCCCTGTCTTCTATTGTAGAAGCCACCAGAACAGCAGCGTATCTATGTAGCAAAGCCTAGTATGTTTTTATAGAGTTAGTAGACATAGTTATTTGGACACCAAATGTTGTGGTGTGGTTTCCTTATATTCTTAATGTTGTGTAGACGACAATGACACAACAATACGTATTTCCCCAAACTTCATGACTGAAAATGTTGATGCTTTAATTTTTCAAACATAAAATGTGTACAGTTAAATTAAACAATTTAAAATAAAAAGGGAGAAACACCAAATTAATATGGCCATCGTAATTCCAAGTCTCTTCTTCAGGGCTTTTTGTAAAGAACTGAATCACAGAAGGAAAATTGGTAAAATGATAAATAATGTAAGCATAGAAAAACACATCACAAAACATTCCACTGCACACATTTCTTCCACTGGGGAGAGGATCAGAGAACATGGCACACATGACAGATGTGCAGTCATGTTGCTTAGTGCCTTACTGGAAGGCACTCAGATACTATGGTGATGAGTGCAACATAAGAACCTATACAGAATAGACTAGAACCATTTAATAGCATGTGTTCAAAGTTTTAATACTGTTATTATAAAAATTATAGTTGACATATAGTAAGGATTGAGAGATTGAGTCATCATCCTCTTACTTCAGCTTTATGTGGATGTAGCTCCATTTATTTTAATGGAATGATACCTGTGTAAAGCTGGGTAGCACAGTAGTGAATCAGCCCTCAGCTCTTCTGACTAGATTATTCACAACCCCATGCTCTCTTGAGCATTCAGATTTATTGTTGCAGTGCAGCTGCAATATTCTTAAGCAAGCACTCCAATAGTTTTCTCAGGCAGGTAGTTAATTTAATTTGCTTCCTGTTAGGCAGGAATAAAGGTAGAATTTAATTTGGGGTCACGGGGTAGGAGAAGAGCTTTTTGATTAAAATGTTCTTATACTATGGGATACAGTTTTCTAGAAATACAGTGCTCTAACTAGTGAAACTCTTAGGAAGGAGCTTTTCAAGTTCTTCTACAAGGGTTCTTATGTATTTACCTTACAGAATATTCAATGCAGTAACATGATTCAAATTTAAATTTAACTTGGTGTTAGAGATGGTCAAAACGTGGTAAAGGTATATACAAAATTATATTATAAAATTCTATTATAAAATATTTCCAGTTTTCAATTCATAACATTTTTATTAGAAAATTGTGAATCAGGTCTAATCAGTATAAACTCCTCTACAACTGCAGTGTCTTTCCAGCTAAGCATTAGTTCCTTGAGAACTGCCCCTTAAGTTGTTTCATTGTTAGGGAGACTGCTGTGTCTTATTGTTTGTGGAAGTCATGGCTAAAAGCTCAAACATTCTAGGGATGAATCAAGAATTACTAGATGTTATTTGTAAAGCTCCTACAAATTTCCTTGTAACCTGGCCTAATGTTTGAGCAGGAAGAACCAGCAAAGCCAAGTGGCAAATAGCTACTGGGAGTTGACTACACAGAAAATAAAATGTCACCCCCTCACTTCCATCCACCAAAAATCGAGCATCTAGTGAGGAAAAATCAATCCCTGGACCATTAACTACACATCACTGCCTCATTAATTACATATTGTCCATTAAATTTTGTGCACTATTAGACAGAGGTCCTTCAGAGAAAATAGCAAGTGATTATGACTTAAAGACACTAATAGTATGTATGTACCAGGGGTTATATTGAGTCTTGCACAGGCAACCTTACCTTTGGCATTTCCTGACTTTTGACGTTTAACCATCTTTTCACATACATTTTTGTATGGAATTTCCTCCCTTCTTAAAAGTTATTAAACAAAGACATTCCATCCTTTGGAACTATTTGCTAGACAGCAGCAGAACACTTTGCACAGCACAGGAGTCATACTTAGTGAGGCAAGACCTCAAGGGGAGCTTGAGAATGGACTGTGCAATCTACTACTCCCACGTGGAGATGGAGTCCACTCTTTGAGCAAATGCAGAGCATGAACAGAGCCAAAGGGAAAGCATGAAGGCATCAGAGAATGAAATTGTTCCTGGACCTTCTATGGATGAAGGGGCCAGAGACAATCTGGCTCTGACTGAGGCCTTGTTCCATATGACCTATGTCTCATACTATACATGCCTTATACATAGGGATTACCATACGGGATCTGACTGGGGTTTATCTAGTCCAGTGATAGGCAAACTGCAGCCTGTGGGCCACATGTGGCCCATCAGGTAATCCTCTAGAGGGTCGCCAGACAGTTCGTTTACATTTGCACGGCGGCTCGCAGCTCCCAGTGGCCATGGTTCACCGTTCCTGGCCAGCGTGAGCTGCAGGAAGTGGCGGAGAGCATGTCCCTGCAGCACACGCTGCTTCTCGCAGCTCCCATTGTCCAGAAACAGTGAACCATGGCCACTGGGAGCTCTGGGTGGCCATGCAAATGTAAACGAACTGTCTGGTGGCCCGCCAGCAGATTATTCTGATGGGCTGTGTGCGGCCTGTGGGCCACAGGTTGCCCACCACTGATCTAGTCCATTAACCTGTCAAACAGCACATGCTTTATGATCCCTATCTTATTCCACATGCACCCTTACAGAACAAATCCCACATACATCTACACATTAAATGAGAAATTCCTCTCAAGTTTCATGTACAAACATGTGCATTATGAATAGAAAATTGGGAGGACCATTAGATAAAATCCTCTGAATTAATCTTTTGTTGTACAAGGAAAAAGAGTCTGCACACAGAAAATATATTTTTAAACCTTTATAACTTAGACAGATAATAAAAAAAAAGATTGCCACCAGGTGAACTCCATCCAAATTTCAGGTTTGTATCACATATGTCTCAAATGATATAAAAAAGTATATTGCTTTTTAGAATGGCAAAAGTTTATATTTCCCCCATCTTCTTTCTACTCAGTGTGATTAATGTGATTGAGACATTAAAAAAAAATCATCTTTCCACAGACACCAGAGAGAATAAATTTCCTTCTGCAATGTAAGACTTTGAGATTCTATAATAAGCATCAGATAAAAGCTTATTTAGAATGGAAACATTTAGACGCCCCCAAGTCAGAGCTCAGTGCTCTACTATAATTAAGTACCCTTTTAAACAAAATGTCCTGTGCTTTTCTTAATTCATTGAATCCCCATTTATCAGGTAACTAATTAACTGAATGTTTGAAATCCTGAACTGTGATACCATTTCATTCACATGTTCAGAAAATTTTAAAAACACGCACCACAGCCCATCAGAAGCATAGGTGAGGACAGGATGTAAATCAATCAAATGAAAAATTCTGAGGGGGTCTTGTTATGCTTCTTGGCTAGTGCTTATGTGAATGGAGCTGTCAAGGTTCCTCCCCCACTCTGAACTGTAGGGTACAGATGTGGGGACCTGCATGAAAACCTCCTAAGCTTACTTTCACCAGCTTAGGTTAAAACTTCCCCAAGGTACAAATTAATTTTATCCTTTGTCCCTGGATCTCCACTGCCACCACCAAACTCTAACTGGGTTTACTGGGAAATGTAGTTTGGACACGTCTTTCCCCCCAAAATCCTCCCAACCCTTGTGCCCCACTTCCTGGGAAAGGTGTGGTAAAAATCCTCACCAATTTGCATAGGTGACCACAGACCCAAACCCTTGGATCTGAGAACAATGAAAAAACATTCAGTTTTCTTACAAGAAGACTTTGAATAGAAGTAAAGAAATCCCCTCTGTAAAATCAGGATGGTAGATACCTTACAGGGTAATTAGATTCAAAACATAGAGAATCCCTCTAGGCAAAACCTTAAGTTACAAAAAAGACACACAGACAGGAATAGTCATTCTATTCAGCACAGTTCCTTTCTCAGCCATTTAAAGAAATCATAATCTAACACATACCTAGCTAGATTACTTACTAAAAGTTCTAAGACTCCATTCCTGTTCTATCCCCAGCAAAAGCAGCATACAGACCGACAAAGACCCTTTGTTTCTCTCCCTCCTCCCAGCTTTTGAAAGTATCTTGTCTTCTCATTGGTCATTTTGGTCAGGTGCCAGCGAGTTTACCTTTAGCTTCTTAACCCTTTACAGGTGAGAGGATTTTTCCTCTGGCCAGGAGGGATTTTAAAGTGGTTTACCCTTCCCTTTATATTTATGACAGGAGCAAATTCAAACACTATGCATACTACATGGATCTGTAGGCAGAAGACGTGCAGTGGAGCATATTCTTATATATTTTTCCCCCGCCCAAAGTTAACGTGGACTTTTGGTACTGCAAAAGGAAAACCGATGATCAGACACCTGCTTTCCAGGTGCCAGTTGTTGGGGTATGAGCCATGTTGTTCATCTGATGCAGTTCCCAGACCACTCCTTGTCAGGATAATTAGCCAAGAAGACACACTCACAGATTTATCTTCATAAAGATGACTGAATCATAGAAAAATAAGTCAACTTTGATTTAATTTGAAGTTTAGCTATTTGAAAATGTTTGCCAATTACAAATGTAGATTAAGTCTGTTAATCTTTGAAGCTTCTTTGAATTGGGTGTTATTCTGCTCCACAACTAATAGTAGTGTGTTACTGCTGTTTACTAGTCAGACAATTCTATGCATCCTAAGGACATATTTTCATGTTTCTTAATAGAACAGAATTTGGCATTTTTTGTCATATCAAAGCACAAATGTATCTGCTATGTTTTTCATTTTGGCACTGTTGGACTGTAGCGTATAGCATCATCTCAATTAGAATGGCTTGTCCTCTTTGCAGAACGGCTAGCAGGGCGTGTGAAAAATGTTCTGAACTCATAAATAATTATTTCTTACTGTTTGAGGACTAATTTGTGGAGGGTGCAAATCATCTGTGAGCAGGCCAGTGTGCAAAAAAGCTTTCCACCCACACCCCTTTCATTTCTGCACAGAATCTAAACATGCACACAGTCCAGACTGCCCTTTCCTGGTGCTCTATAGGGTGGAAGACATACCAAAGGAGGATGGGTGGAGGTGGGCCCATGGTTCCCCACCAAACCTGTCTGGGCACACAAGGGAAATATGCTTCCCCAGATGTAGCTATGAGCACACTCCCTCTTCTCCTATGGAAGTTGGAGGTGGCTATGTCCTTGATGTGCTTAGATATTACAGTGAGTGCAGTCATTTAAGTATCCAGATAACAGATTATTTGGAGAATAAAGATGGGGAAGATTTCCTCCTTGAGCTCCCCTGGGTGTAGCTCCACAGTGCCCCAGAATTGGCCAGTGCCTTCAAGTCACAACTGAACCCTGAGGTTGAATTCTGCATCTAAGTTTGAGATCTTGCTCAAGAATCAGTGGCTTCTTTAGGGACCCCAAGCCACCTTACCTGATGCAAAATCCTCATGGTCCATTGTGCAACAAATCTCTCTCTTCTCAGACTGGGCAGCTTTGAATATATAGAATGAGAAATTGGAGGTCACAGGTTCTAATCAACTTACTTGGCAACTGTAATGAACTATCACACCCAATTACAAACACAGCTCATAATCAGATTCCTTTCAAGAGAAAAAAACTGCAAACACAAGAGCCAAATGAGGAATACTACATGATGTGTATAAAACTATTGAAACCACACAGAAAACAGCAGGCAAAACATTTGCTAAGAGGACTGCTATTCTAATGAAACAAGTAGCTAAACTGGTAAGTGAAATTCAATGTGTGGGAGATAAAGGGACGTTAGAATAGACTGAGCTTTGTCAGACCCAGAAGAAACAGATCAGGGAAAATAGATAAGATAGGGCATGCTCTGGGATACTGTCAAGGGAAATAGGACCCATAGTGGAATAAGAGGACAAACAGTGAAAAAGCAGATGGTTTCCCTCAAGGACTATAACAGAAGAGAAATTACAGGCAGAGGCAGAATCTTAATGAAAGCAGATTTTTACTAGCATTTCAAGAAGACTGCATTCAGACAAACAAAGCAAGCACCAGCAACCATGTTATCCAAAAACAAAGTAAAGGAGGAAATCTTCCCCTATCTTTATTCTCCAAATAATCTGTTATATGGAAGCATAGACATCACTCCTCTATTAAGAATTGCAAATAAGTGGTAAAGACACACGAGAGAAAGGTTCTGGAAAATTTTATCTTACTATACATTAAAAAAATCCAGAAAAAAATTGGTCACAGCATTTATCAAATGAGAAAGAGGTTCCTAGAGAACAAAGGGATCTAACATACACATAATGGAGATAAAGAATGGGAGCACTTTGTCATAGTTGCTTCCTATGCACCTTTAGGGCCCATAACAAGGGCTGTCTGACCTAGCAATTGGAGCAGTTGGACTCAGGGTCATGGTCACACAAAGGGACAAAGCCAAGTCAGCAACTGGATTCAGGGCAAGGAAGCAGGAACAAGGCATGGTAGCAGGGATTTGGTCTCCAGGATCTGAGCAGCAACAGACCTAGCAACTATGATAGGGACAGGGACATGAAGTTTTATACCTGGTGGTGTCCAATCAGCAGTCTGCTGTTAGTCATCTGACCATGCCGAGTCAGTGGGTGTAGCTTCAGATGGCAGAGTATTAGCAGCAGTTCCCTCGTCAGCTGCTGCAGGTTAGTAGCACAGAGGATATGTCTCCCACTCAGTGTGCCTGGGGTTCAGACCTAGGGCACCTCACAGCACTTCACTGAAAGCAATATCACCAAAGTCTCATGACCTTTTTTCCTAACCAAAGCTCAGAACCAGTACTCTGTTCCTACCGTCCTTGACCTCTCTGCTGCCTTTGAGATGGTTAACCATGTTCTTCTTCAAATCTTGTCCTCCCTTGGCTTCTTTGACTATACTTTCCTGGTTCTCCTCCTACCTCTCCCACCACCCCTTCTGCATGTCCTTCCTAGGACCCTCCTTATCCCACCTCCAGCATGGAAAGGTCATTATTCTCTATTAAATTCCTTAGGTTATCAAAGTAATCGCTATAGAAACCTATTGGTTTCATCTCTAGCAAATGAAGTGGTGAGGGTATTCATCATTAGGCTAGAATGGGGTGGATGCCAAAGGCAACCTAAAAAAATGTAATATTGACATTGATACTTGGGAGACACTTGCCCAGGATTGCTTAAAATGGAGTGAAGTCCTATGTGATGGTCCCCTGCATTTTGGACTTGCTCGCAGACAAGCCGAAGAGGACAAGAGGTGCAGGAAGAAGGAGAGAGTGGTCTCCAGTCATAGTCAACAGCCTCTTGCTGAGCCTGAAAACATCTTCCCCCATTGTAATAGAACTTGTGGTTCAAAGATTGGCCTCATTAGCCAGCTGAGGATCCATAACTCCTGTGGAAGATGATCATACTCGGTAATGAGTGATCGCCCATCATCATCAGAATGGGGGAGGAGGGGCATTTCTCCTATATACCTACTTAGGCATTTGTGGCCACTGGATCTATGAAATTATTGACCCACTGGCCACACTATGCCTCTACAGCCCTCTTCCATACTAAACCCAGTCCATCTCTGCCACATGAGTGAATGCGTGGCGCTCTCCCATGAACCCACTCCACAACAGCCATTCCCCTGCTCTATGGTTCTCCTGCTTCTGAGGCTCTTCTATGATGGGTTAACATCACCCAATGTGCAGAAATCCATGGGACTGACTCAGTTCTGCTAAATTCAATGGAAGTTTTTCCATTGACCCAAGTGAGAGCTGAATCTGGCCACCTCTGACTAACCCTACTTATTGAGTTGAGTAGGAGAAAGACAGTAAAGCCAAATTTAAAAATAGTGAACTGTTTTCTGTTTGGGAATGCATTTCCAGGGTTTATCTCAGACAAAGGAGTTCCTCTGAGTGAATAAGGATTTTTTCTTTTTAAAACAGCGTTGTTGCTTTTAAATAGTGTAGGACCTATTTTTCACATATCCTTCCCACAATATTTGCAGTTCAAACACAAAATCATATAATTGTAGGTAAGGTGCAGTGACCTTCACCAAATAGCAACTGTTTATATGCAAAAACTAATAAACAACATTATTACTTCTACATTAAAAAGTCTAATAACTATGTGTATAAACAAGTATGTTTTCCTTCATGTACAAATCACATTCATATTAGAGCAATGGGGTTCTCTCTGGGTTCAGATGGATGGATTATTCATTCTTGGTGGTATTCACCCTTTGTAGAGAACCAGCACAAGGACCACACTCGACTTAATGTCCCAATTCACTATGGCAGAATTTCATTCTTAAGTCATTCTATTTACTTCAGTGGGGTGGGGGGAGGAATTCATGCTAAGCCCTTAAAACAAGGATAAAATGGGATTCGGTGTGATGCACCAGCCTTGTGCTGAGATGAATTTCACCCATAATATTAAAGTGTGCTAGGTTCTTCACAGACAAGAAAGATAAATAAAAATATAGAAAAATCTGGAAACAGGGAATTTTTAAAAGGTTCTTAGCCTCAATTTTCATTAACAATTCCATGTGGGTGTGTCTAGGGTTAATAGGCTTGTTTTAAGGCTCCGTATAGCTTCTGTATCTCACAGAGGTGGGCAGAGCCTTGACCTTGTTTCCAGAACACAGCCAGCCATGTTGCTACTGCTCGTGAATTGTTGGGCATACAGCATACTCCCTCCCAGGGGCAGTAGGGAGAGGTGCTGTGATTCCCCGTCACAATCTCCCTTCTGGGCTCCTCCCAGACCAGTCCAAACAAACAATCTTGACATTCAGTCACACTGTCACAATCTATCCCTTAGACTGTAAACTTGTTCATGGCAGGGACCATCTCTTACTCTATGTTTGTAGAGTGCCAATCTTGGTCCACTCCTCTAGGTACTATTGGAATACAAATAATAAGCCTATTGATTTAGGGCTAGATTTTGCTACTCTTACTCCTACTGTGTAGTGCCTTACCCTGCCAGCATTCTACTGACTTCAGCGTAGCTTTGGGAATGAAGGTATGGGGGAGGGGGAGGAGATTGTAAAGGAAAGACCCTGTATCTCTAATGTTGTTTTTTTTTAAAAAGGCCATTTGTAAAAGCTTTTTACTCCTGCTCTGTGGGAGAACGTTAGAGTTCATTAGCATGTTTGAATCCATTCTAGCTGCTGAGTGATAAATGCTGGCATCTGAATCTTCCGGTTCTCTGTCTGAGGGGAGGGATAGCTCACTGGTTTGAGCATTAGCCTGCTAAACCCAGGGTTGTGAGTTCAATCCTTGAGGGGGTCATTTAGGGATCTGGGCCAAAAATTGGGGATTGGTCCTGCTTTGAGCAGCGGGTTGTACTAGATGACCTCCTGAGGTCCCTTCCAACCCTGATATTCTATGTCTGCCTTTGGAAACCCGATTTCTGTATTCAGTATAAATGGAATATTGTTCACAGAAGCATATTTGAAAAATGCTATTGGTCAATTAACAAGACCAGCACAACCCCTTAAAGCGTGGATCTTAGCTACAGTTTACACTCAGCATGAACACAAAGCATAAATTACTTTCCCTCCCTCTTCCCTCCCAAACATGAAAAGGCATATTGGCCTCAGGGTCTAATCATTACACTTAGCCATCATTACCATCTTCCATCTGAAGCTACAAGATCTTTTCTTATTTTTTCAGTGTAAACTGAAGAGTTTCAGGCCATACTGGAGAAACAAGACTTGGCATTAATTTATGTTAAATGATTGGTCATTTGACTTGTGCAGTATGGAGGGATTCAAACATGTTGCACTGCATATTTGATACAAAGCACTGGAACACTTTTTCAAGCTCATTGCACGAGAAGATAATCAGGTAGCCTTTTTTCTGAAGTACCTAAATCATTTCCAATACTTTGAGATCTGTAGTTACAATATTCATAAGGTAACTTGTGAAGCAAATTAGACTGTTTCATTCCTTAAAGCCCTCAATCAGCTAGACAATACTCAGCTCTTCAAGGGCAAATTTCAATATATAGTTATGTTGGGAAAACATGAAAACAATTTGACAGTTTTCAAATGTTCCCATCAAGATGTCTGAAAGCCTAAGCTGAAAGATAAACTCTGCTTTTGCTATCTCCTTGCAGCTCATTCATAGCAGTAGCACACATACATCAGTGGCATGTCAATCTGCTGATATATTTTGTCACACAACATTATTGTTACTAGCACAATACATAATGTTTAAGAACATAGTGGAACAAATGCTTTTTGTCCATCTCCAATTTTTATCCTCCTACATTTTACAGCTGATTAGACGGTGGTGATGCACAGCTACTTGTTACTCACAAATTGCAGATTAAGATTTACAGTTCTGATTTAAATGAAGGGAATTTCAGACTTTCCATATGATGTACTACCCAGGAAATCTCTTGATAAGTGTTTGACTAGATATAATATACATAAGTCCTAATTTTGTAGCTTTTCAGGCTGAAGACTTATTGGTGTCAGTATGCCTTTCATCTGCATAAGGTCTATACATTGGGAGAACAAACAAAAATGACTCTTAGTTTAAACACAAAGATATAGAACTGAGGACAATGAAGATATTCAAATTCTCCAAAACGTTCTTTAAGATTTTATTAGCTTATCAGAAACTATTTTTCCCTGTGATCCATTTCTACAGACCCACATCATTTGAAAACAGCGAACATCCATCTGATTGAATATTGAATTCATCTTATTGCAGAGGTAAATTATAATCAAAGTTAGTCACAACACAGATTGAAAGTAAATGTGAAGCAGTGGTCATCATAAAAGGTCAGCATTTCTAACACTTAATATATAGTGATTTCACACATGTGCCTATTGGAATACAGTGCAGCTGTGTGATAGTTCTTGGAAAATGCTGTCTTTTTAATGGCAGTTGCTGTAAGCATATACCTAGGAGATTGATGTCACTTCATGGAAGAAAGATTAAGGGTCTTGAATGAAGGGATACAAAACAGACTCTGGCATGTTTACTTTGCTGATTGTTTTGTTTTTTAAATTGAGGAGTAGAGGAGACTCAAGATTCTACACTATAACTTACCTCAACTATGTCTCCATACTAAATAAAGTTAAAGTTAAAGACTTGCTATGAGTGGTAGTTTAAATGATAGTAGAAATATAATTATAAAAAAGTGAGGAAACTCTGCTGCTTTTACTTTTAATGAGTTTTCTTTCAACCTCAATGAAATCAACTATTTTTCAGATAGGTTCTCCATGAAACAGAAACTTACCTGACACAGTGTGATAAAGACCAACTACATCTGTGTGCTACAGGGATTCCATGTATATATGATTTCCTACAACAACTTTTATGTTTTAACTTCATACGTTATGGATCCCACTTCAGTAATATTTTTGTCAGTGTCCTAAGTTTAACACACTTTCTAAGTTCCGGTGTCATTTTGAACATATTTATTTATACATCAGGTTCAACCAGATTAATCCCATTGCCTTTTTAGATGTAATAGACTAGATGGCTAAAGATAATGCCTTCCAAACTAGAGATGTGCATATAGGTCTCAGAGTCCAGATTTCATGCAAATTTATATTTTGGTTAGCAGCAAAATGGAAGATTGAATATTTTTCTAGGTCCTTCTCTCTTGCTGGTTTGTTGTCTCTTGGTTTCTATTCTTTCACTGTGCTCAGGAACAACCAATGGGCATCTTTGCTTTTCATTTTCCCTGGATTTTAGACTACTGAGTCACTCTTTTCTCCCACGTAGTGCATATGTGTGTGTGAGAGAGAGAGTTTGAGAGATAACACAGCACAATCTTCTGGCCCCTCATTCCCTGGAGAGGATCAAGAGTCTGGTAGTATGTTATTCTTACTCCTGTGTCCTTTGGGGTGATGGAGGAATCTAGTGGCAGCATACTATATTCTCCCCCTCTCCACAGGGCAGGAGAAAGATGACTGAGACGGAGGGCTCTTCTCACTTCCTCGCAAATGTAGTCAAGAGAAAGCTCAATGGCTCAAACAGGCTGCTTACATAACCTGTAGCTCTGCAATTCAATGTGATCAACAATTTGTTGGGGACACTGGGGCATGGCCACTAGGTAACTCGAGGGGATGGAAGACCACGAGTGTCGATGAAGCCCCCTTGCACTAGGCCCCGGTGTCCTTGGCCCCCCCTCCTGCCTGGAGGCACTCGCAGCAGCTCTGCGTACTAGGCCCAAGTGTCCTTGGCCCCCCCGCCTGGAGGCACACACAGCAGTTATGCTGAGAATCTGCAACAGTATGTTGCAGAGTCAGACTGCCTGAAACTAAGCAAGGCCAAACAGGGGAGATATGGAAGAACAATGCTGAATAAAGCAGATTTATGTAGAGTTTAACAAATGATACAGAAAATCAGGGAACTAGCTGGGAACTGGATTGGCTGGCTATATGAATACTTGGGGCAGCTTGCTATTGGATAAGTATGCTGGGAAAAAGGATGTATAAAAGCCTGTGTAACTTCCTGCTCTGTGTGCAGGATTTGAGATTTTATTCTCCCTGTACCTTTTTGCAGCTGCAAATAAACTTTTCTGCTTCTCCACCCCGTTGTGATTATTGGGTGTAGCACACCGGGTAACGAACCACTCAAGCTGTTGTTCAGCCTCTCGGCACTGGGTGCCGGCAACAAATTCATTGTTGTGCAATGTGCCCTGGAGGCTTTGTTTCATACTTACAGCTCAAACATGTAAAAATCTTAAGATAACAGAGCTACATTTACCAGAAATGCATTATGATGCACAGAATTAAGATCATTCTCAACACAGACTAAGAACATGGCTAGAGTGACTCAGATTCTGTACATCCATTGCAGCTCTTTACAGTATTGTAAAGACATCAAACTAAAGACTCTAAAGAGAAATGCTTGGGAAAAAAAAATCCTAGGTTTTGAAGATTTAGACTTGTTCTGGAATGTATAAATAGAGGCTATTCTTATCAAACAAGAATGGTATACTTTGAGTCATCAGGTGATCTGGTTAAGCAACGAGGGGTTGGGACCATGTCAGTGTTTGGATGGGAGACTACCAAGGAAAAAAAAAAGAGCACTGAAGGACATGACATAGGCAATTTAGAATGTGGTTCCCTTCTCTGAGTTATTACTAAATTAATGCCTCTGTACAGCCTTGGGAACTTTCTTTTGGATGTGCTGGTTTTGGATGAAATGGAAAACTGAAGTTGACCATTTCTGCCTTAAAGATCCCATGGCACTTTGACAAGAGTAAGGATGTATGGAGGGTAGATAGTACACTAAATTGCATGTACCTAAGAAGGCATGGAGCGGACAATCAGATGTATATTATATATACATAACATATTAGTAAAGTACTTCCAGATTCTTTGAAATGAAGAGATGATATATAAATATAAGAGATTCTTCTTATACTGCATTAGCAACACTGAGCCAGTATAACAAGTACAGTGCTCATATCTTCAGTTTGAAAATAAAAACTGGGGAGATGAAGCTGGAAGAAAGGCAATCAAGTGATCAGTGGTGAGTTTGAGAGAATGTGATAAAGATATAAATAGCTATCTTACTAAATGAAGCAGTACATTATTTCTATTGGAACAATGCACACCATAATCCACATAACGATATATTTTTTTCTTTTGGTCATTTAGATGCATATGTGTTTATGCATATATATTAAGATAAGGCTCTGTCAAAGAGTTCTAGAGATGGTGACTGATACAACACTGAAGTATGACTTTCATTTAAAATAATGTCCATTACACAAAAGGAAAGAAAAATTAGATTGCTTGTTTCTATTCCAATATAACACTGACAGAAAGATCAAATTATGCTGCATATTTTGATGCCCAAATTGTCAGCAAAATATCTGTCCATCATTTGAAAATCGCAAAATTGGCTTCTGTGAATGAACAACACATCTTTTAGACATAACAGCTTTGGAATTAATTATATCTACATTGATGTTATAGTCTAAGATAAATGAATAAGGACTTTTTGCATCATCATGAAATATACTTAAATAAGATCAAAGAACATGAAATTGCTAAAGCATCATTTTTTACAATAAAATTTACTCAGATTTCTAGCTCTATCAGCACCTAGTTATTAAATGATCAATAAGAATGTAGCCAATAGGGAGTTAAGTGCCACCATTGACTAATATAATAGTGTGCATCAAATAATCCATAATATTGTGTTCATGTTGAATTTTAATACAATTAACAAAGAGTAATTTTTTTTTGCTTCAAACACTATATTGTGAGCGTTTCTGCTGTATTATTTTACACTAACCCTGTCCCCTGTAGCCCCAAAATTTTGCAATTGCCCTGAAGATGATTAAACTAAAACAGAGCAAGGATTTCATGAAACCTATGGGCCATAATACATCAATAAGCCACATCCCCAATACTGCTCCCCTAATATCATCCAGTGATCACACCCTACCACCTAGCTATGAATGGATTTAAAAGCTATGGGCCTAATTGTACAACATTTATTCTCACTAGTAATCATTTACATAAATATTCTGAATGTTAGAGCTGGGTGGGAAAGCATTTTTCATTCCTATAAAAAATTCTGAGATCAAAAAAAAGTCTTATTTTGCTATGGGATGAAATCAAGACCTTAAAAAAATGAGGAAAGAACAGAGAGACCACACCAGATATGCTTAGTTCTATTCCTTTTGCCTCCTCTATGTTCAATGCAATCCCCACACACAAACATATTCTGTGTAAAAGGTAAAAAAACAAATGAACAAAGAAAACAAATACTTCCAACTCCACAGCCTCCACTACACAAGCATTGGACATTCTCTTTTGTGAACTTTCTCAGGCCACACTATCAACAAGTTAAACAAGCCCATTGAGCAAGTAGCCACTTTTCTACCCCAGATACTAGAAATATACAGATGGCCCAAATACATAGATATCTCCCTGAGTCAGTGGTTGGCAGGAATAGAATTCAGGTCTCAAACACATTCTCTTTTTTTACCATTATGTATTTATGCATTGCTGATGCATCCATGACAGTAATGTTCAGGGATCTTACTTGCTGACCTCCAGCTCAGAGAGGAACAGAGACCATGAGCCATGGAGACTTTTTTTTTGTTCAACCTCACTTTTTTTCCTTAACTTCCCCCAAAGATAATAAGGGCAACATTATACTATTTGCGGAAACTCATCTGCCTCTCTTCCTCCTCTGACTACATGGTCCAACTCTAACATTCTGTTCTGCAGTCATATTGATTTCACTCTAAGGTCCTGACCCTAGTCCCATTGATATCCATAAGAATTTTGCAGCTGACTTCATTGGCAGAAGGATCTGGCTCTTGGAGATTTAACTCCTTTCTAAAGTTTTATTTTGACTTAGATAAAAATAGATTTCTAAATTAATATTGTATGAAGTGCTGAGCTATATGGACACAATCCTATGATTTCATTCTGCAAAGTGTAAAACGTGAGGGACTTTTCCCCATTTCCATTTAATTTAACAAATTCATTGAACACTATTTTCACTTTATTTAAATAGAATTTGTTAGAATGGAATTCCCCCCCCCCTCCACACACACTCCATTTTTGTTTGTAATGAATTAAAAAGATTTGGTGGAATGTCAGGCTTTAGAACATATCCCAGCTCTGCAAGGCAAAACAAAGGAATTTAATCTTGGTCACAATCTTGTATTCACTCCTCAGGAAAGAGATCCCTGTTATGTACTTTGATGTTGCAAACTCCATTTTTACTTTGGAAGAGTCAGACTTGATTGTGGTCTTCCAATACAACAACAAACCTTTTACAATAAAGACACAGGAAGGCCTCCAGCTGGTGTGACAGGAAGCTCTTGGTTCCATAGGAACTACCACCCTTCTATTGTAACAGTACCGAAGAGCCACTCTTACGTCCAGGTGAGATACTGAGTCACCTGCCTCAGTAGCTCAGCAGAACCCACTTAATGCTTTTCCAGCAGAATTAACATCTGCAAGTTTGGTGGGGTGTTTCGGGGGAGGGGGGAGGAGGGAGGAATGCCAGCCTGTTACAAATAAACTGAGTACAGCTTCAGTTGGGTGAGGGGCAAAATAACACAGAAAAGTTATTTTCATTGTCCCCCTGTTATTTTATTTATTTTAACATTTTGAAATTCAAATATTTTACTGAAATTTTAAAGTTAAAGAAACTGTCTGGCTGTAGTGCAGAGCCTCACGGTTAGTCAATTTATGAACTGCAAAAGGCAACAGTCATTCTAAACACCTGAAAGATCAACATAGTTTTACTAGGGCAGTTATTAGTTATGTATAGACACCATTTTGAATCATTAAATTTCAAGAAAAACAGATGCAAGACAATCAGTTCTTTGAATTCCTGGTGGACCATGCACAAGCATAACAGAGAAAGGCATAATTTGTTTTGTAGTTAGTATCAGTTAAAGAATGTCACTGGGCACATGCTGTACAGATAACCATAACGAGCTTTATTTTATGCATCCAAATGATTCAGCAGGACTGTAACTAGGCTTCCATTCTGTGGTACAAAATTGAATGGGCTTGAAATCTTCACTAGAGCCAATGGTCCTCAGTCACAGAGGGTTGCCAGACATAAGAGAACCAGAGCAACATTCAGGGAGCTCGAGCAGGGACCACAGAACTCAGTTCTGTCAAAGCTCCCTAAATATTCTCATCCGGCCCAGGCTGAAAGAAAGAAGTGGGGCAAAAGCCTAGCCTCTCTCAGAATTAGCACCTCTATATTGGTCCACCAGTCAGTGCCAATACAGAGCAGGAGTCTGTTGCAGTAGCAGCTACTGAGCTGTATATTTTCTGGAGGGGTGGGGGAGTTGGCTTTCCCTTGGTCCTCATTAAGTGCCCCTGCACTAGACCTATCAACTCAAACTTGGCAAGGAGCAGGGGGTACAGCTTAAAGGACTTTCACACTGGGAAAGAAGTTAACATACCATCTCCACTAAAATGTAGACATCCCCACTACACCCATCTTTCCTGTGGCTTGTTTGCCTTGTTTTTTTAATTGTCATTGGAAGGTAGAATGGTTTCATTAGTACTAATGAAGCCAATTAAAAAAAAAAAATAAAACCCTTGCAGGACAGAGTCCGTGAGCAAAGGCAACTGAAACAGCAGCAAAATAGTGTTATGGCCACACACAGATCCTTACACTTGTCAAACAAACCTTATATAAGAACTGTAAGAACAATTGTCAGCAACTGATATAGTAAATCAGATTCCTTTTCAGATATTCTTGGTTATTTCCCTTGGCACTATTTTTGTTTGTTTAGAGAGTTGAAGGTTTCCTCTCTTTCCCTGATTTACCACCCTTCCCTCTGCCATCAAGGCTGTACATCACAATATGTATTGCTTCTAGATGGTCAAGAGAAGTTGCTGCAGTTGCTGCACTCTTCTGTCCTCTGTGGGTTGAGTGCACTCTATCTAACATTCCCAGTATCTGCAACCTGCAAGCAATATATGAGACCAGAAAAAAATCAAATCCACATCTAATCACATTCATCATAGGTTGATTCTTCCCTAACCACTTTGGTAATTATTATATAAATGTTTTCTCACTGCCCATAGCTGTTCCTCCCACTGTATGTTGCGACAGTGTCATAATGCTAGGTTGTGACCTTGTTCCTCCAGAGGTAAGAGGCTGTGGTTGTATGGATTTAGTAGGTAAGATCCTATGGGAAGCAAACCTAAGGGAAAAAAAACAGTTCAAGAGCGTTGCTAGTTTTTCAAAGAGACATTATTAAGGGCACAAGAGCAAACTATCCCATAGTGTAGGAAAGATCAGAAGTACGGCAAGAAACCACCCTGGCTTAGCCAAGAAATGTTCACTTATCTGAAACTCAAAAAAGAGTCCTACAAAAAGCGGAAACTATGTCAAATTACAAAGGATGAATATAAACAAATAACAGAAGTATGTAGGAAAAAATTAAAAAGGCCAAGGCACAAAATCAGATTAAACTAGCTAAAGACATAAAGGGTAACAAGAAAACATTCTGCAAATACATTAGAAGCAAGGGGAAGACCAAGAACAGGGTAGGTTTGTTACTCAACAAGGGGAGAAAAACAGTATTAGAAAATATGGAAATTACAGAAGTGTGAAATGATGTTATTGTTTCAGTTTTCACCAAAAAGTTTAGTAGCAATTGGACATCTAACTTAACAAATGCCAGTGAAAATGAGGTAGGATTGGAGATTAAAATAGTGAAAGAACAAGTTAAAAATTACTCAGACAAGTTAGCTGTCTTCAAGTCACCAAGGCCTGATGAAATACATCCTAGAATACTCATAGGAGATATTTGAGACTGAGGAGATATTTGAGCCATTAGCAATTATTTTTGAAAAGTCATGGAAGACGGGAGAGATTCCAGAACAGTGGGCACTGGGAGCTGCAGGCAGCAGTGGAAATGTAAACAAACTGTCTTGTGGCCTGCCAGCAGATTATCCTGATGGGCTGCAGGTTGCCCACCACTGGTCTAGATAATACATAGTCCTACCATGAGAGCAGGGCACTGGACTAGATAACCTCTCAAGGTCCCTTCTAATCCTACAATTTCTATAATTCTATGACTTATCTTCCCTGAAGGATCAAGAAAGGAGTAAGATTTCTTCAAACTCTAATCTGTAAATAACTAAAAGTAAAAAATGCAGAAAATTATTAGACATGTGAACTGCTTTATATTTTAATATTCATTTTCTTCACATTTATTTATAGGTGTTTCAATGAATCCATTCACTGCAGCACTCATTTTGTTTTACTAGGAACAAATGTGGGCCTTATAGAACTGAAAAGCTATTTTAAAATAATATATATATCTCCACTACAAAAAAAAAGCTATATTAATTTGCTGCAGAAACTACTGTTTCTCTAGTAGGAAAGAAAACTGCCCCTTCTTCCCTCGTTTTTGTTTGAAAGAATACCTAAACAAAGCCTTTTGTCTACCAGAGATTATTCCTGTGGGATGGAGGGAACTACAGGCTCTCTAGCATTATTTACTTCAAAATTGGTTTGTTTGTTAATCTCAAACTCTATAATTTGAAAGCTACATATTTCTTATGATGAGCTGCTGAAAGTTCTTTCTCTTTAGGTATGTCCAGGGCCACCCCTAATGGGGTGTGGATCCCAGGACATTAGAAACGGGGTGCCTATCTGCCGGGGGTGCCCCCCCAGCTCTGCCCAGACCCCGCCCCCATTCCACCCCTTTCCCCAAGGCCTCACCCCCACCCTGCTTCTTCCCATCCGTTTCTGCACCCATCCTACCCCACCTCTTACCCCCCGTTATATGCCCTCCCGCAAACATGCTGCACCTCACTCCTCCCCCCGCCCCAGCACCTCCTGATGACGTGAAACATCTGATCCATGGCAGGAGGCAGGCACTGGGAGGGAGGGGGAGGTGCTGATTGGCAGGGCCCGCCGGTGGGCAGGAGGCACTGGGTGGTGGGGGAGGTTCTGACAGGGGGTGTCCTCCTTGTCCCCCCACCTGCCTGCCCACCTGCCGCTCACTTCCCCATTCACCTCATCACCCTGCTTGCCCACCCACCTCCCATCTCACCTCCCCACTCGCGGGACCCCCAAAGCCTGGAGCCGGGGCGGTCAGCCCGATTCGCCATACCCAAGGGATGACTCTGGGTATGTCCACTCACTTAAGGCTGTATTTATCTCTGGTGGAATTCCAATGAACTTAACACAGTTACACCATGGATAAATTTGTTCTTTGGTGTCTCTGATTTGAGCTTATCGCACTCCACTGACACTTTGCCCCTAAATAAAAATGTTCATAGTCTGTCTTTATGAGTCACATATAATCTTGGAACTGAGGGAAGTACTTAGTCAGGCTGCATTCTGTGTGTAGTAATATTTCTGAAGCACTGTCAGGGGCCCTTATTCTGTGAGGGAGATAAACAACTTCTAACTTCCAACATAAATCAGTAGGTCTTTGTCAGGGCTGAAATGAAGGGATTTCTACTTAGTGCCGAAGGTCCTGTAGAGTGAAGCTTGTGTATAAATCTTAAGTGGCTATCATGCTGCTTCTGCTGAAAAACAGAGTTTAAGCTGCTTCGTTCACATGATGTATATGGGGTGTTGGGATAATAGAAGTCAGGCAAGGATTGGTGTAAATTGGCCATGGTAGGTACTCTGTGCCTGCAAACTTATGCTTCTGTTTTCCTGCCATGATTAACCGCGGGTCAATATTAGTGCAAGTCACTCATCTGCACCAGTAGAGGGTGCCATGCTCCACAAATACCTTCCCTACCTAGACCAGAGGAATATCTTGTCCTTTGTCTCTATAGCAAAATATAATCTAATTCTGAACTGGGTTCTGAGATATCACTTGCTGATTTCTGGACTGGTGAAAATCTTTTGGTAACCCTTTGATTCTTTTTGCCAAAGTTCTGAGTCACAATGAACAAGGCTGAGCCAAGTTTTGTTTTCTGCCTAATACATATTGTGACATCCTGGCACCCTCTTATTCACCACTATCATATAATTAAGATATGTTTTTCACAAAGTAGACCTTGTGAGGTATCAGTCTAAAAATCTTTATCTGCTAGGCATTAATATCTCATTGGATTGTATGTGCTATTATCATATATGAAGTTAGGAAGTTTGGCTAGGTATGTGTTACTGAAACATGTGCGGATGAAAACACTCACAAGCTGCCTTTCAGGTACAACAATAAAAAGGCCAAACAATGTTAATGGCTTATTTAGGAAATGCACATAAGCACAAGGATTAGTCCAGGAACTGTGTACAATAGAAACCTCTCAGAGATAGCACTACGCAATGGGGCCTGTTTGACACAGGTCACAACAGAAGAACTTTCCAGCAAGTAGGAAGAAGATATAAAAGGGGTAAATGACATCATGATAGCACCTCACTCTCCCTACAACAACACACCTGGAAACACCTGAGGAACAAAGACTGAACTGAGGGAAGAGATGGTCCCAGACTAAAGGGATTTCTAGCCTGTGTACGAAAACCTGGGAAACCCAAGCTGCAATGCAAAGGCAGCTTGTGCCTTAAGAATATGCCAGCCTTTTTTATTGCTCAGGGTGTGAATTTGCTAATCCATCTAGTCTGTTAAGATCAGTTTGTGTTTTTGTTTATTTACTAGATAATCTGCTTTGATATGTTTGCTATCACTTATAATCACTTAAAATCTATCTGTTGTAGTTCATAATTTTATGTTATGTTTTAATCCAAACCAGTGTGCATTTGATTTAGGTGTCTGGGGAAAATCTCAGCTTGGTTACCACAGGTATGCATAGTCCTCTTCACATTGAGGGAGAGGCAGACCAGGTATTAAACCCACATACTGGCCACATTTGACCAGGGCAGGATGGTACAGCTCTGGGGTTCTAGGCTGGTGGTTAGAGAACCTGCATGTAACTGCAGCTGGGTGTGTCCCTACCTGTGTGAATGCTACTGAAAGTGCAATCTTGAAGGGCTTTGCAGCTGGTCACAGCAGCACAGTGTGAGAGGGACACCAGAATGGCGGGTCAGGGGGGCTCAGTGGTACCCCAGTTCCAGGTGGCACCCCGGGGGAACCCATCACACATATGATGAAGAAGAAAGAATAAAATCAATCTTCCGTGGTCTATATTATTGTTAATTGAAGCCACTGATGTTCCTCTGAGTATACAGAATTAGGTCATTCCAAAACCATCTATGGAACTGTGCACAATGCTGCCATCTAGCATAACAGGTAATATACTAATATTGTTATGTTTATTTAAATTACTGAGTCAAGGTTGAAAACAGATCTAATGGAAGAAAGGAAGTGTTTTACATGTGAACATAAGAATAGGATAATTTATATTTACTGGAGTGCTAAGTCCAAGAAATCACAAACCAAAAAATAGGTTTTGTTTTTAAAGTATCTTAATGTTTCAAATATGTGCAAGTTTCACAGAATACTTCAGCCATCTGCCTAGCTAACAATCCTGATCAATATTTAGATTGAATTCTATTAGAAAACCAGATGCAATCCATTTTCATTTGCTACATGCAACCATTGATTGAAATTAAACAGCACAGGTTATATTACAATTTGGAGAAGCACTGTAGTCTGGGAGATAGGGAACTGAACTGGGAGTCGGGAAAGCTAGATTCTCCTCCTGGCTCAGACGCTGATTGTTGAGCAAGTTACATCACTTCTGAGAACCTGGGATTGTCTACATGGTGTCACAGTTCAGAGTAACTGCACCCATATTCCTCCCTATGATCCAGCAAGGGCCCCCATTTTCAGGCTTCCAGCTCCCCTGGAATCACCTCTCAGGGTAGAGACAGGCATCTCTCCCTTCTTACCAGGGTGTTTACAGGCTGAACAATTCCCTGCTTCACTGTGTTATCTCCAGCAAAAAGTCTCCTGAGCAGGCCAGCTTTCTTTCTCTTCTGAGACAGTTAATAGCGCAACTACCCATAGTAATGAATTGCCACACAGTTCTTTCTAAGCAAGCCTATTTTACTCTTAAAGTAAACAGCATAACAGAGAAGATACATTAAACACAGTGAAAGAACCTACATACATGCTAATAATCTTACCAGAGATCATTTCAACCCTAATATGGGCTCTGGCAGAAGTAGTCCCTCAATACCCCACCTACGGGGTTGCTTTGTGATTTCAAGTTCACCACAGCTTCAACTCAGAACAAGCACAGGGTCTTATGGGGTCTAAGTAAACCCAGCCCTTCCAATCCTTCCCTAAGGATTAGGGCCCTCTGTGGACCAGGGGTCCTGTCCATTTATTGGATCAGGAAGAAGGCCCTAAGTCAGTTTAAAACCAGACAGTTTGTCCAAAAATCCTTTGTATGTTTCTCCCCACAGAATTCAGTTTGAACTAATATATGCAAACCTCTCCAGGGGCTTCAAAGGACTGATAACCAGAGGAACTACATTAGCCTCCCTCTCCTCCTAAACGAGTTACATATAATTCCACAATGACACATATACAATAGCATTTTTCATAAAAAGGACCTAAAGGTACTAAACCTAATTCACTAAGGTATAACTTAATTCAGTAATGTTTGTCCAGGATGTTGCAACATATTGTCAGTCTGTCATAGATGGTGCCAGCAAAGCTCTCCAGAACTTTCAGAGAGCACCAATGATGTCTACATGGAGCAGTTATAATCCAACACTGGACAAATCACGTCTTTTTGGCGTGTTTTTTCATGCCATGTAGACAAGCCCCTTGTCTCCTTTCCCATCTTATTTTTATTGTAAGTTTTCTGGGGCAGAGGCTGTCTTTCTTTGAGTATGTACAGTGCCTAGCACAACAGGGCCCCAAACTACAATAATGTGAAGTAAGAATTATAGCTCTTTTGCTATTGTGAAGACTTCCAGAGAAGCATATAGCATATTTCTCACTGCTAATACTTTGTTTGCATGGAAATGCATAAACCAGTACTGAACCAACTGTACTGAACCAAATACAGGGCAATGTGACACTGCATTTCAATTTGAAAACAGCCTGTAATGATCTGAAATACTGTGCTCCCAATCCAATTGAATTCAGCTCAAGCCATTAACGTTAAAAGCCCAGAAGCATAGGTGATACATTTATAGACAGGCAATTTCTCTAGTGGAATATGAAGGTTCCTTTCTGCCTCTGTTAGAGAAAGCACAAAGTCTGGGTCAAGATTTTGACACAATAGTGTCAAGAAAATCTATTTCAGACATCCTACCATGTGGAATAGAAACACTGAGGAAGTAAAAGAGAGAGAGATTATTGATGGAAAAGTTACATAAGTGAAAGTGAACCATCATGGAACTGAGTTCTTCCTTTTCCAAATTAATATCATTCAAAAACTGAGATGTGTTGAATTTTTGGACACTAAAGGACAAACTGAAATGGCATTATGCTAGCAAGAATATAAGATTTTATTTGATCTTTCTAGTCTCATTTTCATTTCCCTGTACTTCCCTGACAATACCGAACACCAAATGTTAATGAGTCATAGATGTGTCAAATGGTGAGTTTCCCCGTATGATTTAGTTTTCCACACATAGTGCCCTATAAATTTAATCACTGGCTAATATGATCCTTTGTTTTATTGGACTCAAATAATTTATATTTTAAACAGCATAACTTCCATGCTTTATTTTGCTTAACTTTGATTACTTCAGGCAGGTATTATAGGATAATTCTATCACTGCCTCAGGAAGGCTGCCATTTAATTAATGTGGAAGGAAACAGAGAGCTAAGCTGTACAACTCTTACTCATACGAATAGTTCCATTGACTTCAATAGAGCTGCTCTTCTGATTTAGGGCTGAATAAAATAAATAATGAAGTAAAAGAAAAAAACATCCCAAGGAAGACCCGTATGATAATAAAGGATGAAAAATAGGCTTGAGACTGTCATGACCAGGATGTGAGCAGCCTGACCTAGTGGTCAAAGCAGGAGTCAGGCCAGATCAGATACCAAGAGGTCAGAGTCCCAGACAGGCCAGAGGGTAAACAGAGTTGAGCATCAGGAGGCAGGTATGGTCAGGTTACCAGGAGATCACAGGAAGGAAACAAACTTGAGAGCAGAACAATGGATCAATAGTCAGGATACCAAAAAGTCAATCCAAGGGAACCGAAAGGCATATGGTCCAAAGCAGGGTGGATCCCAGTTGCATGGACAACTTCCTGTTCCTGTGGCTGGTTTACATAGAAGCTATGGAAAAATCAGGACCCCCCAGCATCCTGCCAATCAGGTTCCAGGACTGGCATCCACTATCAGGTTTCAGTGACTGTTAGCAGGATAGAGTTTACTAGCACATAAGAGTCCTGTGGACCCAGATTCAAGACTTGTGGTCCCTCTCATCACCCTCCCCCCACCACCACCCCGGGGTGCCCTCAGGATGATGTGAGACCAGATTTTTTGGGGTGATTCTTATGGAACACCTGCACAAGGAACATTTACATGTACATTTTCCACTAGCTCCCAGGTGCGTTCCTCAGGGCCATACCCCTCCCAATCAATAAGATACCAGATCAACTGCCACGTTTATGTTTGGAATCCAGGATCTCGTGAACCACATATTCCTTGTGGCCTGAACTTGAATCGGTGGAGGAGGTGGCTGGGTCCTACGAGGGAAATTATATTCTATGTAAGGTTTCAAAGGTGACACATGAAACACTGGGTGAATCTTTAGAGAGTGGGGTAGTTGGAGTTTAAAACTGGCTTGATTAACCTGTTGGAAGATCTTAAAAGGGCCAAGGAACCAAAAGTCCAGCTTGCAATCTATGGTCTATGGTCTATGGTCCCTGACAGAGAGACACACTATAACTGACATCATAAGCCACAGTCTGCACTTTGACAGCTGGTGTGTATGTCAGCTGGATTGGTAACTAATTCATCTATTTATTTGAATCAAAGTGATATGAATAACAATGCAATCAGGAAGAAGAAATTATTGTAGAATAGCACATTTTCCCCTCCTGAACTAAGCTCCCTAACATACTTTTGGCAGTAATGAATATGCTATGGTTATAATTTATGGGTAAACAACAAACCTCACTCACCTTAAAACCTAAGTAGCGCTGCTTATTTCTGTACTCAGCTCTCATTACCTTCCATTAGCCTCTTTCCCTATACTGTGCTAACCCACCACCCTTAATGCTCCTGTTGATCAGAGCTACAGCAGGATATTTTACAATAAGATTTATACTAGTTGTAACTCTGGTTCCAATATGCCAGTATTGGCCCCGGTGAAAGTTCTGTCCTTGGTTAGCCCTTCTGAAAAGCTGATTTAGTTGCCCTGGTAGTTCAAATGAGTCTTACCACAGGAGTTTGGCCTACAGTGGTTCAGCCGAACTTGCAATAGCATAAGTGAGAATTATTTTTTCTTTATAAGATATCCAAGGTGTTTTCCTCTTTCTCCCACTCACAAATTAACACCTTCTCTCCGTTGTTCCTCCTACTCTATGGTAGCTTCTTTCCTCCTGAGTACCAATGTTGTACCAATAAAATGAAAACCAGCAGGATCTTATTACAGGGGAAAAGGCAAAATGCCACATTTATTGTGAATACAGAAAGAATCATAGTAAGCAGTTTGTTATAGCTATAACATTCCATTCAATTTCATATTTATTCACACATTCATTCATACACATACACACACACACACAGGTTCTGCAAGGTTGTTATCATAGTTACCAGCCTGAGAGTTGCTCATGCCAAGCCACTGGCCAGGTGGCCTGGACATGAGGAGGGAGCAGGGGCTTGTCAGATGCTCATCTGATGCTCCTAGAAATTGGTTTGAAGAATCAGACCCCAAAGTTCTCACTTTCTAGAGTCCATTTTTATAGGAATTTCTTCCTATGCCAGTCTGTGGGAATTGCTTCATCATGCTGTTGCTGAATCAATCAGCAGATGGCACATTCCTGATGGCTCCGTGCTGCCAGATGTTATCTTCTTCTTTAGTTCTCCCATTCTTGAGTCTGTTGGGTGGATTCCAGTCTGCCCTCCCGGGGTCCTCTGGTTATTTCCACTTGATGCCTTCTTCAGCTGATGGACACTGGATTCTTAGGCTGGCACCTCCCTGATCATTCAGTTATTATCCACGGCAAGCCTCTATCCACATACATCCTCTATCTCTATTTTAATCACAATTTTTAATAAAGTGAGATGAATACAACAAAAGGGCGGGGAGTCTCTGGGTGCTGTTTCTGTTGTTACAGAGTATTACTGTGAGTCTCTCTCTCTGTGAGTAGTTGTTACAAAGAATTGCTTTGAGAACAGACTCTGTCTTAGAATGTACTAACACAATTAGCAGCTTTTAAGTTTCACACAGAAGGAGAGAAACAGTACCAAAAACCAAGAGACCTCTTAATTAGTAATACCCTGGAATTTAAACTATGGGGAATCAAACTCATTTGTAATTTTAATACAGAACTTCTTTAATATGATCCAACACCAAGAGGTTTTCATCTCTTCCCTCTTCCAAATATCTCCCAATGCCTCATTTCTTACAGTTACATTTGTGTCACTGATTCCAGCTCTGGCTCTAGCTTCTTTCCCTCCTGCAGCTAAGCATACTTACAAAAATAAAATAAATAGAAATTAAAACATGAATAAACCAAACCCTTAACTTTTTTTATCTGACTTATTGTAAATAATAAGACAGTTCCCTCTTTCCTTTTCATTCCTTCACTTTTGTTCCTTTTCTTGCTACCTAGTTAAAGTGACCTATGTCCCGTTTTGGCTGGGACAGTCTCCTTTTTAAGCCCTGCCCAAGACATCCTGACTTTTTGGGCAAAACTTTTTGAGCAAAAAAATTTGCTCTCTTGCCAACTGATCATCAATTGGCAAGAGCAAACTAGATAAATGCAGGGGTGCTGGAACAATGTTTATAGTAGGTGTGCTGAGAGCCATTAACCAAACTGTAAACCTTGTAAATAATTGAAACCAAGCCAGGGGGTCGGGCAGCCCTCCCCCCAAACACTCCAAGTTACAGCACCTATGCAATAATGGAGATTCCACAACCTCTCTAAGCAATTTGTTCCAGTGCTTAACCATCCTGACATTTAGGAAGTTTTTTCTAATGTCCAGTCTAAACCTACCTTGCTGCAATTTAAGCCCATTGCTTCTTGTTCTATCCTCAGAGATTAATAAGAGCAATTTTTTACCCTCTTTGTAACAAATTTATATATACTTGAAAAGTGTTCACATCTTTCCTGAAGTGTGGCACCCAGAACTGGACACAATACTCCAGCTGAGGCCTTATCATCTCAGAGTAGAATGGAAGAATTACTTTTTGTATCTTGCTTACAACACTCTTGCTAATACATCCCAGAATGATGATTGCTTTATTCATAACAGTATTACACTGTTCACTCATATTTAGCTTGTGATGAATTATGACCCCCAGATCCCTTTCAGAAGTACTTCTTCCTAGGCAATCATTCCTTGTTTGTATGTGTGCAACTGATTGTTCCTTCCTAAGTGGAGTACTTTGCGTTTGTCCTTATTGAATTTCATCCTATTTACTTCAGTCGACTTCTCCAGTTTTTCCAGATCCTTTTGCATTTTAATCCTATCCTCCAAAGCACTTGCAACGCCTTCCCAGCTTGGTATCATCCACAAACTTTATAAGTATACTCTCTATGCAATTATCTAAATAATTGATGAAGATATTGAACAGAACCAGCCCCAGAACTGATCCCTGTGGGACCCCACTTGATATGCCCTTCCAGCTTGACTGTGAACCACTGTTAACTACTTTCTGGGAACTGTTTTTCAACCAGTTATGTACCCACCTTAGAGTAGCTCCTTCTAGGCTGTTTTCCCTACTTTGTCTATGAGACGGTCATCTGAGACAGTATCAAAAGCCTCATTAAAGTCAAGATATACCACAACTACTGCTTCCCCCCTACCCACAAGGCTTGTTATCCTGTCAAAGAAAGCTATTGGCTGGTTTGACATGATTTGTTCTTGACAAATCCATGTTGACTGTTACTTATCACTTATCTTCTACATATTTGCAAATTAATTGTTTAGTTATTTACTTCATTATCTTTCTAGGTACTGAAGTTATCAATCTGATTTTGAGCACAGTCATGAACAGGATCTACCATACTAGTGAAGGTGATTGCTCAGAGCCTCAAACTATTTAGTGACCGTTTATTGTGTTAGTGACAGCAGACTGTTTGAATTATCATGTCACAGTTCATCTAGTGTAGGCAAATACCTACAAGTGGTGCCGGCCTACTGTTTTTAATTTGGTCTTCCTCCTCTTGGGACACCCTACTTTACAGCTGGTCCATGCAATTTCAGGGGTAGTGAGGCCCAGAACTGTCTTCCTCTTGTCTGATCCATTTCTAATGCACAGCAGTCTTCTTCCCATTCACCACTACTTCCTGGGGCATATTGTCCCTTTTTCATCCCCCACCTCCAGGTACAGCATGTCTTACAGATGCACATAGTTAGTACTGAACGAGCTTAGAAGAGCTCACCAGAATGGGGGTGTGTCCCTTCACAGTAACTCAAAATTATTTATGTCCATAGCTATAGCTCAAAAGGAAACAAATGCAATTAGACCCCATGAAAGCAAAAACTGATGATATGCCCAAGATTCAGAATGCAGACTTTGAAAATCTTGTTTGATTTACCTATTATACGATCAGTAATTTTCTGTAATATGTGTAAGACTTCTAGAATACTAAACTAGCATTGTATAGTTGATTCAATGCCATAAACATAAATTCAGTTAGCTGTAATTGATAAGCTTTCACACAGGACAAATGAGAACCAGCCTGTTTCATACAAACAGAAAGTCGTCTGTATGTCTTTTCTTGGAAATACTGTATTAAAAGATGTGTGTAATCCATTAAGAAACTCAAACTTTCTCTCTCCCCAAGTACGTTAACATATACTGGTATCAAGAAAAAAAGAAATAGGGAAAGAAGATGAGTCGGGGGACCAGATTAATTCATCGATTCAAGTATCTGGTTTGAAATATATAAACTTTGAAGAATTATTTCAATTCAGTTATCTGTCTGAGGTGGATTAAGTGATATTATACGTTGTTAATGTGTGCTTAAGTATAAGACCTTCAAGACCTCTGTCACAGACCCAGTGGATCAGTGCTTTGGAACAGTCTCTTGGAGACACTGTTTTGCTGTGTCACCCCTCCCCAAGGGGTCTCACTCTTCTTTCAGGGTGGGACACACAACCTCATTGCCTCCTGAGACTGAAGCTCTGGGACTTCAGCACTCCTGCTTCATACCATGAGCTATGTTCAGTGAGTCCACTTAAGGTAGATTCCTGGTAGAGTCTTCACTCTCATACATTCTTCGGGGATTAATGCATCTCACTAAGTGTTTACAGTAAAAAGAACAAGGAGTACTTGTGGCACCTTCGAGACTAACAAAATATTTGGGCATAAGCTTTGATGGGCTAAAACCCACTTCACGGCTACCACTCTAAAACCAGTATTTACAGTGACACTCAAGCAGAGTATTCCAAACAGTGGGTTTCTTAGTCAGCTAGAACTCATTTTAGGAAGTCCTTAAATTATCACACAGAAATGAAGGATTAGGCTCAGTCCATTCTAGTCAACCCAGATCAATCCATCAGTCAAGCTGCAGAGAACTTCATTTTCAGGCTCTCTGTCTGTCTCTCTCTGACTTCCTTCCTTAGTCAGTTCCCAGGTGAAGAGCCACCCTAACTTCTTCCAGAAGTCAACTCTTATCCCCTGAAACATTACACTTCCAAGTCCTTTGTTCTTGGTCTGGTGTCTGTGCTCAGCTTCCCTGCTGAGAGGTGGGGAAATCCTCCTTCCTCTGAGTTATTGGTTGCTCAGTGCCAGTGTCCTGGTGAATGGGCTTTCCATTGTCATCTCAGATTTTTCATTGGTATGAATCAGCCTCAGCCAAATTTTTTTAATGATCTATTAGATCTGCTCAGACAGCTGGTTGAAGCATACACATCCATATCTCTCAGCCTTCCCTGAGAGCAAATTTAGTCCTTTTCCTCCGACTGGATAGCCATGCAAAGTATAGAGGAAACTGAGGCACACATAGGCTTAATACAAATATTACAAATAATTCCCACTTTTTCCCATGCCCTTTCTGACTGATAAAGGATAGTGCAGAGACATTGGGTCTGTTATTAGTAGAAACGGTCATTGCTTCCCTCTTGTTGCCAGGGGTTTTCAAGCATGCCATTGCTCTAGAAACCATCTCTTGACATAAACAATTTTTCCAACTATCAACAAGTGTTTAATTTCCTCCCATTTTGGAGAAAGGATTATTGAGACAGTTGTAGGAAAACAACCCTGGAAATATCTCTAGTCCTCAGACTTGCTGGATCACAGTCACTCCGGTTTCAACCCTATGTATGATAATATCACTTGTTGCATTGGTTTATTTCTTCCTGACAATGGGTAAAGAACAAACCTGCATTCTTATTCTTTTAGATCTGTCAGCTGCCTTCAATGCTGTTAACATGTCTGTGAGCCCCAGCACAGATACCTAGGAGTCACTTACTTTAGTAGTGTTGGGCAACTTCTTTTCTGCTCCAAGGGCTCTCTCCTGAAGAACTGTGCAGCGATCTATTCTGTTATTCCTCCTAATCAGTGTTTATATGAGTGTGCTAAGAGAGTTAGTAAGCAGGTATAGGTCATGAAACACACTCAAAGTTATGTATGAGATTTTCAAAGCACTCAGCATTGGCCTAACTCTCCTCCCTTTGAAGTCACTGGAAGTTTCACCAACTATAGGCCCTTTTGAAAATCCCACTACAGAATTCTATTTTGGCCTGTTAAGTTTGGACAATTTATGCTGTTTTTGAGTGTGTGGCTTAGATGAGAACTAGTCGTGTCCATCTCAGTGCGTAAAGCTACATTCAGAAGAAGAGAGCTATTGTGGCCCAGTGACAGTGAAGTTACAAGGGTTATGGCAGCCTCAGATCTTTAGAGAGGGAAGACTTCAAAAGCTCACTCATCACAAAGAATGCATACACATCTTATATATCAGTGGGAGTCCAGACTGATAACTGTATTGGTAATGGATTGTAGCGTGAGACCAAACATCTATTCTGCTATGGCATGCAATTGTATCATTGACCAAAGGCTGAGAAAATATTAATAATAATCTGAGTTTAACACTCCCTACTTCCTCACCCCTTATGGAATCTGCTCTAGTCTATCAAAATAAAATGCTAAATATTAAAATCCTGAGCTTGTTTTTCAGCATAGGATCTTTTACCCAGCGTTCATATTAATAGCCTCTCACCTTTACAGGTTTCAGAGGAACAGCCGTGTTAGTCTGTATTCGCAAAAAGAAAAGGAGTACTTGTGGCACCTTAGAGACTAACCAATTTATTTGAGCATGAGCTTTCGTGTGAGCCACAGCTCACTTCATCAGATGTGTACCGTGGAAACTGCAGCAGACTTTATATACACACAGAGAATATGAAACAATACCTCCTCCCACCCCACTGTCCTGCTGGTAATAGCTTATCTAAAGTGATCAGCAGGTGGGCCATTTCCAGCACAAATCCAGGTTTTCTCACCCTCCACCCCCCCACACAAATTCACTCTCCTGCTGGTGCTAGCCCATCCAAAGTGACAACTCTTTACATAATCAAGTCGGGCTATTTCCTGCATAGATCCAGGTTTTCTCACTTCCCCTCCACCCCCATACACACACAAACTCACTCTCCTGCTGGTAATAGCTCATCCAAACTGACCACTCTCCAAGTTTATATCCAAGTTAAACCAGAATATCTGGGGGGGGGGGGTAGGAAAAAACAAGAGGAAACAGGCTACCTTGCATAATGACTTAGCCACTCCCAGTCTCTATTTAAGCCTAAATTAATAGTATCCAATTTGCAAATGAATTCCAATTCAGCAGTTTCTCGCTGGAGTCTGGATTTGAAGTTTTTTTGTTTTAAGATAGCGACCTTCATGTCTGTGATTGCGTGACCAGAGAGATTGAAGTGTTCTCCGACTGGTTTATGAATGTTATAATTCTTGACATCTGATTTGTGTCCATTTATTCTTTTACGTAGAGACTGTCCAGTTTGACCAATGTACATGGCAGAGGGGCATTGCTGGCACATGATGGCATATATCACATTGGTGGATGTGCAGGTGAATGAGCCTCTGATAGTGTGGCTGATGTTATTAGGCCCTGTGATGGTGTCCCCTGAATAGATATGTGGGCACAATTGGCAACGGGCTTTGTACACATCTGATGAAGTGAGCTGTGGCTCACGAAAGCTCATGCTCAAATAAATTGGTTAGTCTCTAAGGTGCCACAAGTACTCCTTTTCTTCTCACCTTTACTTAATCCATGTAATATGAAAGCAGGATTATACCTAATTCCTCTTCTTTGGAGAAGTAAACATAGTATGTATCTCACAAAATTGTTTAATTAAGCTCAGAATTTTGTATTTCTAAGTGCTCTTAATCATCACCATAAAGATTAAGTGATAATGTAATAGTCAGTTTTGGAGTTAATATAAATGGATTATGACAATCACAATATGAATTTGAAATACAGTGTTATTACACATTTTTTTAGACTATCACTCCTCTTATCTACACCTACCTCCAAGTAATAATCTGTTTCCACATGCTGGTGGCTAGGGGCTTACTACTGCAAGAGGGATGCCTAATGTAAATTGCATAAATCACGGTACACATCCCAGAACACTGTGATGTATGGCTGGAGAGAATAGCATTTATCTGTATTCTTCAGAATAAAATTAAAATGGGTATTTAATCAAAGGACCCAGACTGGGTTCTCCTTTAATTCTTATTGCACTTCTAATTAAGTCTGAATAGACAGTGCTTTACTGCTTAGTATGAGTTGTTTCAAACTTCATTTGACCTTGACAGGACTAAGCTTTTCTCATGCAAATTACAACAAGTATAAATTTAGCATGCACTGATGAATTGTACAGTAGATACAATGAGCCATAGAGAGAAACATACTAACAGTGCCCTTGTACTGTAGTCTTATATTTTGAATTGAAGAGTCATTCATCAGTAATCCATGCAACATAACACAGTGGTAAAAAATACTCCAAAAATTCATTCCAGTCCTAGCTATTCTGAGGTTGTGTTACCATGTACCAGGTCAAATTAGTTACTTGTTTATGCGTATGTGTAATGAACCAGGGCTACAGTATATACAGACAGTCAAATAAATGAGTATCATCAGCAGCAAAAACACAAGCCCTTCTCCCTCAGCTAAAAGACCAACAACTAGCTGTCAGCATAAGGTTTTGATAGGTGCTGTGGGCAGTCACTACTGTAGCAAACACTTGTAAGAGGACAGTATGTATTTATGTGTGGAATCAAGGCCAAAGTTCCTATATTTTAACTATTTACATACAGGGTGCTGGATATGTGAGGGTGTGTGCGTGTGTGTGTAAAACCTGAAAAAAACAATTCATTTCTCATGTGAATTACAAAAATATCACTATCAAACATACAAATATCTTGAAAATGTGACTGGATTCCAGCTGAACAAAAGAGTAAAGGAGATTAATGAGAAGCCATGTTGTTTTCTGAATTGGACACAATTCAAATCCTTACCTTTTTCCTTTTTGACTAATCCATAATACTGTGATATTTCCTATAGGTATTATACAGAATATGTCAATATTAAATATAGTAAAAGCCGTTTATGTAGTGGTAACATTAACTATTCGCAAATGACAGTTATAAAAATTTGAATAACTGCTGTAACAGTACCCTATCCCCTAACCTTCATATATTGTTTATCTTGGGGTAAAACCAATAGAACTGGAACTAATGAGATATGTGCATGTCATCACCTTGATTAATTTACTTATATGGCACATTCCACTCCTCTCTTTGTTTCTTTGGTCTTCTTAGATTGTCAGCTCTCCAGGACAGGGGTGTCTCTTACTATGTGCTTAAGCAGGTACTGTATAATGGAACTATCCTGATGACTGGGCCCACTTTAAAAACGTTATTGTTATTGCTGCCTTCAATAGCATTGGTCATGAGTTGTTACTGATTCATTTGCAGACTGTAGCAGAAGCAGCCTGGGCTGCTGATAGTCCTTCCTGTTGACCATTCCCAGAAGGTGGCATTGGACAGGTTGAGGGTACTGTCAAGATGTACAACAAAGGGTGCCCCCACATGCTTCTTCCTCATTTTCAGTATGTATATCAAGCCATCAGGAAATTTACTGAGGTGACACGGGCTGTAGTGTGCTGATGGCACTAAACTGTATCTGTCTCATTTATTTCAGCAGTCTTCTCAAAAGCCTTACTGAGTGTCTGGGACATGGACAAGAACCAGCAAGCTGAAGCTAAATCTAGATGAGATTCATGTGATGTTGGTAGGTTGGGGAAAACTAAAAGATGTTGAGAAGGAGAAATCGGCCTCTCTTTTTGAAGGATGTTATCTTCCTTTTGTTCTTAAAGGACACAGTTTGGAATACTGTTGGATCCCAGCTGCCATTAGATAGTCAATGCAGGAATGGTGACCAGAATGGTTTGTTTTTTCCCCATTTCCATTTGGAAATCAGGTTGTGATGGTTTCTTTTGGATGAGGGTTTTACAATCCTCATTCATTCCTTCGCCATCTCAAAATTTGATTGGTACAATGTGCTCTACAGCTTAAATAAACATTCAGTCATAGGAAAACTGGTACAGAATGGATTTGACCTGCTTTCTAAGCAATCACTCTTCCTCAGAGCACATGATACCATTGTTCTCTGTTCTCCACTGGTTAGCTATTGGCTTCTGAACTAGAGTTGAAGGGGTTGGATTTGATCTATAAATCCCTAATGCCTTTAGGCCCACTAAGTTGAAGGCTGCTATCAAATCCCCCCTCACTCTTCTCTTCTTCAGACTAAATAAGCCCCGATCCCTCAGCCTCTCCTCATGAGTCAGAAATCCCATCTTGAGTTGGTGACTGACCCCCACCCCAGTCTTTCCCTTCATAGGTTACCCTTATCCACCCCCCTTCCTTCTCCAGTGCCCTCCTCCCCTGCCTGCAGCCTAGCGGGGAGTAGTGGTAGACCTGTTTCCCCTTTTCCCCTCCTCCCTCCAGTGTTTCTCCTCCATTCCTGCTCATTATGGCAGGGGACAAGGCAGGTGGGACTCCTCGGGCAGACTCCACTGCCCTTCCTCCACTTGCCCCCCCCCCCCATTTCCCCCTCTGGCTACCACCTCAACCGCCGCTGCCAAACCATCTGCTACAGCCCCTGATGGGGCACCGGCAGCAGTGGGCAATGGGGTGAACTTCACTGCTGCCACATCCCTCGCCTCTTCCGATTCTGGGGGAGTTCCTCCAGCCAGCGGGAAAGGCCAGAGCAAAAAGAAGGGTAAGGGCTCCGCCACAAAGACTAGGCCCTCCATGGTAGGCGCTGCTCCAACTGCCATGGCCCCATCACAGGCCGTGGCATCCCTCCCTGTTGCTCCCTCCACCAGCTCTGTGGGTGCCCCTCTCCCAGCCCCCAGGGCGTACGCCCAGGTGGCGGTGGCTCCCCTGCCTGCCGCTACATCATCTCTCTCGGCCATCGCCTCTGCTACCATCTCTGGTGGCCGGGGCCCCTTCCCCACCTTGAGCAGGAAGCACGACGTCCATTGCCTCCTGGTACCCTCCTCACCCAACGTGGAGACCTACGTGCGGGTGTTGGCAAGGGTGGTGGGGCCTGCGGACATTGTGGCAGCCTCCAAAATGTACGGGAAGGTCATCTTCTTCCTGGCATCGGAGGCCGCTGCCCAGGAGGCAGTAGAGAAGGGTCTGGCGGTGGGGCACGTGTTCATCCCCCTGGAGCTGCTGGAGGACCTACGCATCCCAGTGGTCCTGACTTCTGTCCCTCCCTTCCTTCCCAGTGCCGCCCTGCTACCTTGTCTTTCTGCCCTGGGAAACCCCCCCTCCATTGTCAGCCCTCTCCCACTGGGCTGCAAAGACCCTGCCCTCTGGCATGTCCTCTCATTCCACCAGCAGGTGCAGTTTCAACTGCCACTGGCAGTGTGTGACAGAGAGACATTCAAGGGGTTCTTTCTGGTCCCCTACCAGGGGACCTGCAACTGGGTGCATTACTGCATGGGGGAGGCCCAGTGCTACCTCTGCCGGGTGATGGGACACGTCCAGAGGGACTGCTCCTGGCCCAGCACAGAGGAGTGTCCAGGACCCCCAAGCCCCGGCAGGGCGGCCAGCCCATCATCATCAGCGCCCCTGGTTGTCCGGCACCCAGAGCCACCCCTCCTCCTTCCACTGCTCACCACTTGGGCCCTAGGGGCACCCCCACCAGCGTGCCCAGATAAGCGGGAGAGCCCCGCCTCACTGCGTTCAGTCTGGTGGGGCCTATGGAGAAGGATGCAGCAGGATTACCGCCAGGCATGGGAGATGGCCCACCCTAGGGGGAATCTTCCCTCCCTCATGCCACCCCACTGCTACCTCCCCGAGTCCCATGCCATCGCCATTGCCCCCCAACTCAACCCTGTTAACCAGCCCACAGATGACACCATGGATGGCTGGGTCCTAGTACAGGTGAAGCAGGGCAAGCGGAAGGCTCGAGCTCTGCTCCTTCCATCTGATGTGGAGGCCTCCCAAAACACCATGAAGGGGGCCACGGACACGGAGCTTCTGCCTTGCCCCCATCCATCAGTGCCAGCTGGGGAAGACATGGCAGCAATGGAGGGTATCACTGCACCTCCTCCGGAGTCCCTCCTCGAGGGGGCCTCCGATGGAGCCCCTCCTGCTTCCTTGCCACCTGAACTGCCTGCATGCTCCGAGATGCGTGTTGCTTCGAGTGCCGACGAGGAGATCCCCGGGGTGGTGGGTGGTGATTTTCCCTCCATCTTCGAGGAAATGGAAGCCCTGGGTCAGACCACAGTCACCCGGGGAGGACGACCCCCGCCAGCGGGCCTCGATCTGGGCGACTTCACCCCGGCCCTCCTTTCCCCATGCTCCATCACCCTAACCGCTGCTTCCACTCCCACCTCCAAGGAACCCATGGACTCTTCTGTCAGCCTGGCTGCAGATGGTAGCCTGGTAACGCCCGCTGAGCCAGTCGAGGTGATGGCCAGTGCCATGCAGTCGGGACCTGAGTTACAAGGGGTATCTCTTGCTCATCACCCACTGATGATTCCCCACCTAAGGATGCTGTGGCCATAACACCTGCCTTGGAGTGTGAGCCTGGTATTGTTGAGGGCCCCCTTCCCACTCCACAGACCCGTGAGCCCAGCCGAGAGGTGCCGCCCCCCAGTGGCTCGGCTACTGGGGCCCACGATCCCACTTCTGTCCCTCTCCCCGACCTTGCTCCTGACCCCTGCCCTGCCTCTGATGCTAACCACACTCTCCTCCCCTCCACCTCCCATGCTGCTACTGCCACCCCTGAGGCCATCTCCTTCCCCTTCCCAGAGGAAGACGCCCAGGGAAAAGCCTTTGTGTTCCCTGTCCTAAGCCCCTAGGGGCTGCTATTCTCCCTCTGCCACTCTCCACTGAGCCAGGGGCCTGAGGCGGGCTGCATGGCACTGGCACATCAGGCCCCCACGCCATGGGTCTTCCCCCTCCCTGCCTGTCTCGGTAGGCCATGGGGCTGTGTCAGGGGCCCCAATGGAGGATGGCCAGGGGCCAGTGACCCAACCCCTCCATACACTGGAAGAAGAGCTGCAGGAGTTTCTCAAAGACATCCATGGGTCCCGCAACAAGGTGCAGCTCGCTCTCCAACAATGAGGGAATTTAATCAAATCCTCTGAGCTGTGAGGGCCCCCTTGGGGGAGGGTAAAAGGACCAGGAGGCAGGCCGCTTTGGCCTACCAGCAGGTCCGTGGCTTCCGTGACTCTTTGCTTGCCTATGGGGTGGGTCACGGTTTGCTGCACGGCCCAACAGGGGCCAAGAGTGTCTCTGCCAGTGAGGATCCCCGCAACCCTCGCCATGGCACCTATCATATTTGCAACATTAAACACCCGGGGCTATAGGATGGGTCTTCGCAGGTGCCAGGTGCTCTCCTTCCTTCGGGAGTGGGGGGTACTCTGTGGTTTCCTGCAGGAGACCCATACAGATCTGGCTGCCAAAGCTAGCTCACGGCTGGAGTGGGGGGACAGGGTCCATTTTAGCTACCTCACAGTTCGTACGACTGGAGTGGCTACCCTGTTCTCCTCCAACCTACAGCCCAAGGTGCCTTTGTCTGATCCCACATCTGCCTCCTTCGGGAAATGGATCAAGGCTCCCACTTATTCTATGCCCTGGAGAAAAGGAGGGGGGCCAGGAAGCACGTCACCTGCCTTCTGGCAGAGGACATCACCCCCCTCACGGATCCAGCAGAGATGTGCAGGAGGGCCAGGGCCTTCCACACAGGCCTTTTCTCCCCAGATCTGCCCAATCCTGATACTTGCAGAGTGCTCTGGGACGGACTCCCAATGGTCAGCGCAGGTGACAGAGACCAGCTAGAGCTGCCTCTTACTCTGGCTGAGTTCTCGGAAGCCCTCCACCACATGCCCACCAATAAATCCCTGGGCATGGACGGGCTGACTGTTGAGTTCTACTGCAAGTTCTGGGAAGTCCTCGGCTCAGACCTTGTAACCATCTGGGCCGAGTCTTTGGAGAGCGGGGTCCTCCCCGTGCCGTGCAGGCGAGCCGTGCTTGCCTTGCTTCCGGAGAAGGGGGACACTTGCAATCTTTAGAATTGGTGTCCCATCTCACTCCTCAGCAGGCACTATAAAGTCATAGCGAAGGCCACCATCCTGAGCTGTACCATCTTCAATAATCTGTGTTTGGTCCAGAATCTCTTGGAGCTTGGGTGTACAGATGGTCTGTTGTTTGCCTTTCTGTCCCTGGATCAGGAAAAGGTGTTCAACGGAGTGGACCACACGTATCTCCTGGGCACTCTGCGAGTGTTTGGCTTTGGACTCCAGTTTGTGGGTTTTCTTCAGGTGTTGTACACCTCCACGGAGTGTCTGGTCAGGCTCAACTGGACCCTAACTGAGCCGGTCAGCTTTCGGCAGGGAGTACAGCAGGGGTGCCCCGTCTCGGGCCAGCTGTATGCTCTGGTGATCAAGCCCTTCCTCTGTCTCCTCTACCGGAGGCTGATGGGGTTGGTGCTGTGAGAGCCAGAGCTGCAGCTGGTCTTGTCTGCATACACCATCGACGTGCTCCTCGTGGTCCAGGATCCGGCGACTTGGTGTGAGTGGAGGTTTGCCAGGCCATATACTTGGCAGCCTCCTCTGCCCGGGTCAACTGGGTCAAGAGCTCTGGCCTGGTGGTCGGGGATGGGTGGCAGGCGAGCTCCCTCCTACCCACGCTTCAGACGCTTCAGGTGGAGCGTGGGTCCACTGCTCTGTCTCGGGGTTTACCTTTCTGCCATGCATCCATCTCCACCAGATAACTGGCAAGGTTTAGAGGGCAGGGTAGTAGAGCAGCTCCAGAAATGGACAGGACTACTCTGGTGCCTCTTCCTCTGAGGGAGGGCACTGGTGCTCAATCAGCTAGTCCTGTTCATACTCTGTCACTGGTTCAACACCCTGGTCCCAGCTCCAGGCTTCCTGGCCAACCTCCGGACGTCAATTCTGGAGTTCTTCTGGCCAGGACTGCACTGGGTCTCTGCAGGGGTCCTCCACCTGCCCCTGGAAGAGGGATGACAGGGCCTGAAATGTCTGCACACTCAGGTCCACATCTTCTGCCTCCAGCTCTTGCAGAGCCTCCTTTATGGTGCAGGTAGTCCGGCAAGGAGAGTACTGGTGCACGCCTTCCTGCTCCGCTTCCGAGGGCTCCGACTGGCAGTTCCTTTATCTCCATCCAAGAGGTCTTCCACGAGACCTCTCTGTGCTGCCGGTCTTCTACCAGCACCTCCTCTGGACCTGGAAACTGCTCTCGGTGACCAGGTCCATGGCGGCCACCAAGGTGGTGGATCTTCTTTTGGACCCCCTGCTACACAACTCCCAGCTTCATGTGCAGGAGGCAGAGACCCCCTCGGTGAGCCAGAAATTGGTCCTGGCAGATGTCACCAGAGTTGGAGACCTCCTGGACTATGACTGGGGAGACTGGCTGGATCCCCTGATGCTCACTCAGTGCATGGGGCTCTCCAGGACTCGTACTCCTCGGAGCGTACTTCAGGAGATGAGGGCCACTTTACTGCCCACTACTCGGATTTTTCTCTACCGGGTCCTGCGAGAGGGCACACCCTGCCCACCCTCCACCCCAGTCCCCCGGACCTTTTCATCGGGCCCCTGTCCCGTGGACCTACCCAGCCATCCCACCCCTTTACTGCAAGCCGACTGCATGACTTGCAGCTAGTTCAGTTCCAGACCAAGCCAAGGAAAGATCTGTACATGCTCATGCTGCACACCCTTCACATCCTCATGCTCGCGTCCTGCCCTGTCATGAAGCGCCACCTGTGGAGGGTGAGGAGCTCTGGTGGATCAGCCTATATTCCACCCTGGTCCCGAGGCCCACCAGGGACATCAGCTGGCGGCTCCTTCATGGAGCTGTGAGCATAGGCATGTACTTGGCATGTTCACCACCATCTTGGACACCTGCCCCTTCTGTGGCATGAGGGAGACCCTGGTGCAGGTTTACCTGGAGTGCACCAGGTTGTAGCCTCTATTCCAGCTCCTCTTGAACATCATGTTATGTTTTTGATTGCAGTTTTCCCCTCACCTTCTCATCTACAAACTCCCTGTCCATGGCCCCACAAAGTCACGGGACCTCCTTGTCAACTTCCTCCTAGCCCTGGCCAAAATGCCATCTACAAGACGAGGGAGAGGAGGTTGGCTGATGGGGTCTCCTGTGACTATGGGGCCTATTTCTGATCCTCCGTCTGCTCACACATCTGAGCAGAGTTCCTCTGGGCGGCATCCGCTGGCTCCCTTGACATCTTCAAGGAGCAGTGTCCGGGGTTCTCTGCTCGGTGTCCCCATCAGGTTCTCTTCATTTAGCCCTCTGACCTCACTCCTGTCCCTATTTTATCTTTAGTTGGCCCCCGTACTTTCTTGGTATCCTGGTCCTGTGGATACTCCCCTTAGGCTGGGGGGAGGTCCTTTAGTAGTGGGCAGGCTTCCTGGATCCCAATAGAATCACTCTCCTGTAGCCATCTGGCCTGACCTTGTCACAGTACACAGTTTGACCACAGGTTACAAAGCACATCATTCCAAGCCTTTGCCATGTAGCTTGCAGTGTCTATTACAGATGCTAATAGTCAATATTCAATCAAGTGAGAGTCTGAATTCCACCCTACAAGAAATCCAGTCTTGTGAAATGGTGGCATGATTAACTTGACACTGTCTTTACAAGCTGTGGTGTGGTAATGCTTAGGAGGATCTACCTTAAGCACCTCAAACAAAATGTCGAAAACGGGTCTATATTGGAAGTCAGTTGTTCCATCAGCAATCATGGCAATGCAGTTTCCTTTCAGGTAATTGAGAAGGTGCTGTTTTTCCTTTTCAAAAAGAGTTGGTAAGTAATGGGAGTACAATTGATCTGATTTTGGAATGGCACTGCCTCCCTTAATGTGCTTGCTCAAAAAATCTCTGACAAAAGGTAAATCCATTTTTTGTACATGTCTGCTTGTACACACTTTTGAACGAAATCTGAAGTGACAGTTTCACACTGTCCTTTGGCAGTTGTAAAACACTGGAATGATCCAGACACAGTGCATTGTTTCTTGAGTGTTGTTGATGGCCCTGCTGTTCCAGCCTCTTGTTTTCATTTCTTTTCATTCCATCTATGATTAACGCTTTCCACGTGTTCTACAATTGTCTGCCTTTGAATGTAATCTACAGCCTTGCTGCATACAGTACAGAACAGCACATTACCATCAATGTGAAATTTGTCCTTGCCAAACTCAGCAACACAATCTTTAGAGGTGATTTTTAAAGTTTTTGACATATTTTCATAACTTTAATAGTCTGGAGGCTGAAGTAAAACTTGAGACACATTAAAACATGAACCCCTACATGCTGTTCAGTAATCTCTATCGCCAGAAGCATTTTATTGGAGTATGTTTAGCTATGTACATTTAAAACATATTTAAAAATCAACCTCAAGAAGGGGAGGTTGCACTGATTGAATAAGTGACACTTGTACTTTTAGTATCTTTTAGTTAATATATCTTTTTATTTTTTCACAAAATGTAATAACTAAGGATTCTGTGTAAAAAACACAAATTCCACATTTTTCCATGACAAACAGATTTTTAGGATCCCTGCTCCTCATACATCATATCCCAGTGGGCTTCAAATTTCTTCTGTCTGCCCCTTGAAAATCATAGTAGGTCTTCTCAAGTCAGCAGCCACAAAATAATGTGGATTATGTTCTCAAAGGGCCTGCTCTTAAATGAAAGCAATACCCCATGTCAACCATGGCAATTAGTTTTGAAACTTCACACCTCAAGAACTTCAGTATTTGTATTTGTTGGGTTGTTTTAAAGACATTTTTGCATAAAGTAACAATATAGGAACATAGGAAATGGGACTTGAAGGGAATTCCTGCATCATTGAGCCCAGTCCTTTGCTGTCAGAGGCAACCCATTATGTACCCTTGTTCAGAAACTCATCAAGCTCCATCTTAAAATTAGTTAGGTTGTTTGCCCCGACTACTCCTATTAGAAGGCTGTTACAGAACTTCATTCCTCTGATGGTCAGCAACCTTCTAATTTCCAGTCTAAATGTATTGATGGGAAGTTTATATCCATTTGTTCTTGCTATCTTTTAGTTATCAATATTACCCTTTAGATTAAATAGCTCTTCTCCCTACCTAACATTTGCCTCCCCCTCGTATGTATCTATAAAAAACAGTCATATCTCTTCTCAGTCTTCTTTTTGCTAGGCTAAACAAACAAGTCTCCTCTCAGAAGATAGTCTCTCCATTCCCCTGATCATCCTACTAGCCCTTTGCTGCATCTCTTCCAGTTTGAACATGGATGACAAGAATTGTACACAGTAGTCCAAATGAGATCTTGCCAGTGTTTTATACAGTGACATTAATACTTCCCTAGCTACAATGAAAATACCTTGCTGAATACATCCCAGAACTGGTGCTGCTGTATTTTTTTAAACACATTACTTTTGAGGCCCATCATCATCCTGAGATTGACTAATATACCCCAGCCTTTCTCCTCCTTCTTACAACAGATGAGTCTCCAGCTATAGCAGAAATTCTTCTTATTTGTCCCTAAGTGCCTAACCTTTCATCCCATTCCTATTCCTCCAGTCCTCTTGTTCATCCCATTCTTTCTGTATAATATTCTGATCATCCTCTGTGTTGATGATGCCTCCCAACCCTGTGTCATCAGCAAACTTCATTAGCACATTTTTATGCCATTAATAAAAATATTAAATAAGATTGGATCCAGAGACAGATACTTGAGGAACTCCACTAGTAGCCTCTATTCAGCCCAACATTTCTCCTTTCAGCACAATCTGATGTGACCTTCCCTTTAGCATTTTCACACTTTACAATTCCTGTACTAACTGCTGTCATCTCCAATGTAACTAACAGTTTCTCAGGTGGTACTATGTCAGATGCTTTTCTGAAGTCCACATAGATTAGAATGTAAATGGAAGAACCTTCTTGTACATTCACCATCACCACCAATACCAAAGCTGTGTGCTTTGTGCCACTGTCACTTTCTATGCCAGCAGTTGTCTTGTCTTCTCTAGTCCCATTTTGCTCAAGAATTTATAAAGGGTTAATGCCTTTGCAACTAAATCTGTGTGGATGTCTGGGGGAGGAGCTGTTGCCAGTAAGAATCTGAGTGCTAGTTGCTGCAGCCTACCCCAATGGCCCCAGCATATGACCAGTACTTAATTTGTGCCAGGGCTTGCTGGGGATGAGCCCTAGCACCTCTAGGCTTGGCATTTCATAGCCCTCTGAGCTAACTGCATCAGTTATGAATGTAAAAAAAAATTGCTTGAGCCCTTGCACCTAATTGCTTGAGCCCAGCACTTCTTTCATTACAAATTAAGCACTCCCCCAACACAAAATCTAGAAAAAGCCCCCTTTCAGCCACTCGCTAGGACACCTGTGAGGGGAATCTAAGCCTTTGCTGCTCTGGATTGCCTTGTGTTTTAAGCTCCTGTAGCCTGAATGGAGTCCAGACACTGCCCAAAGCCTGGGGTCCCAGGCCTACTCTCAGGGCACAGACTTTCTATCTGGCACCCCATTCTGAGAGCTGGAACCTGCTGTCCAGCTGCCAAACCCCTCTGGATTCAATGGTGACTCAAATTCCATTGTATTTAAACATGCCCTCTCCTAGAACTCCACCCAAATGTGTGAATTGTCAGATGTACTGTTTAACTCTCTCAGAGGCCGATAACAGTTGTGAAGCAGTTAACACCCATTCACACTATTTGCACAGAGTCTAAAACATTTGCTCTTTTATGGGTACTCATTTAAACCACAAGAAATGCAGAACAGACAAAACAATTAATCCTAAAAACATGTCCCTGCTTCCAGTTCCTCACCACTTCAGGGCATTCTTTGGGCTAGGATCCAAGTCCATTGAGTTGTCCAGAATCTTGGGGCCACCTGGGCTCAGGAAAGTGGGCAAGGCCCTCCTGTCCCATGAAATTGCTACATGCTGGGTGACCTTGCTATCTCCTGCAAAATGCTTCCTTCTCCTGTCTGGCTTCTTCTGTTTCTCTGCGACTCTTTATTAACCTCCTCTGACTTTTTATGTTTTGTCTTCTGGCTAGCTTTTCACTGCTTCTTCCTCTCCGCCCCCTCCCTTCAGTGGGTAGAATTAAAACTGTTGTTCTGAGGATGCAGCTCACCCATTGTTCCCAGGTGTTTATACCTGAACAGGGTGGTTGAGTCCTAAGCACATATGCAGGCATGTGCATGCACCCCACTCTATCTGTCCAGTGTGTACCTGCTACAAGAGAACCCATTAGCGATAGTTGAGCTACGTACACATAGGCACTCATGGTGCTGCAGTTGTTCATAAATCAACTTCATAGTATCAACCAGAATTTGAAAAGATGTACAGACATAGCTCCAATTCATTACAACCCCCAGTAACAAAACCTTCCCCCCCCCTTTACATGGCATTTAGACGTCAGAGCAGGGGGTGAAAAATTCACCCTAATGTTTTGGTTTGTTGGTCTGGTTTCCACACTAGAAACGTTATTGGAAAACTATATTGTATATATATGTTTTTGAAATATAGGAAAAGAGTTTCAAAAACTCTTGGTACTTTGAAAAATGTTTCCAGTGGTTTTGGAATATTTTTTGACAGCTAAAGGTGGCTTACAAAGTAAACTGTCATCCTTTGATTTGCTGACAAATTAAACTTCCTGAAACAATTGCTATAATTATCTATAAGGCTGTCACCAAATGTGGCATTCCCAACCAGACAAGTATGAAGCTTTTGAAATGGGCATAACATTAATTTCTGTGTTTTGAAGGACCTGGAAATCAATTAATATAGCTAAATATTTGTAAGCATTACTAGAGGCTTGAGAATACATGATATATGTGTGACGGGTTGGATGGTTGACTACCCCTGAGCCCACTTTCCCTGCCAGCTTGGGGGTTCAGTGCCCTGCCTGGTTTGAGCCAGACCCGCTAGTCTGCTGCCAACCCAGACCCAGGTCTGAACCATGTCGCACAAACAGCAAGCTTAACTGAAAGCAACTTAAGTGTTCCTGTCTCTAACACTCAGATGCCTAACTCCCAATGGGGTCCAAACACCAAATAAATCCATTTTACCCTGTATAAAGCTTATGCAGGGTAAACTCATAAATTGTTCCCCCTCTATAACACTTCATAAGTGAGCTGTAGCTCACGAAAGCTCATGCTCAAATAAATTGGTTAGTCAAGTGAGCTGTAGCTCACGAAAGCTCATGCTCAAATAAATTGGTTAGTCTCTAAGGTGCCACAAGTACTCCTTTTCTTTTTGCGAATACAGACTAACACGGCTGTTACTCTGAAAACTGATAGAGAGATATGCACAGTTGTTTGCACCCCAGGTATTAATACATACTCTGGGTTAATTAATAAGTAAAAAGTGATTTTATTAAATACAGAAAGTAGGACTTAAGTGGTTCCAAGTAGTAACAGACAAAACAAAGTGAATTACCAAGCAAAATAAAATAAAACACACAAGTCTATGCCTAATACAGTAAGAAAACTGAATATGGATAAAATCTCACCCTCAGAGATGTTCCAGTAAGCTTCCTTTTACAGACTAGTCTCCTTCTAGTCTGGGTCCAGCAATCACTCATACCCCCCCGTGGTTACTGTCCTTTGTTCCAATTTCTTTCAGGTATCCTTTGAGAGTGGAGAGGCTATCTCTTGAGCCAGCTGAAGACAAAATGGAGGGGTCTCCCAGGGGCTTAAATAGACTTTTTCTTGTGGGTGGAGATCCCCTCCTCCCTCTTATGCAAAGTCCAGTTCCAAGATGGAGTTTTGGAGTCACGTGGGCAGGTCACATGTCCATGCATGACTCAGTTTTTACAGGCAGCAGTCATTGCTCACATGCTACCTTGAACGACCTCGGGTAGACTTCTTATGTGGATTGGAGCCTTCCAAGATCCATTGTCCATTAAGTGTTTCTTGATTGGGCACTTAACTTGCACATTCCTCTCTAAAGAAGCTGACCAAATGCCTTACTAAAACCTACTTAAAATCAAACAAGTATACAGCCAATATTCATAATACAACAATGACATATGCCTACAAATAGGATGAATCATAACCTTTACATAGATATGTTACATGGCATATGTAGCATCAAACATTTTCCAGTTATGTCATATGTACATTCATAAGCATATTCCCATAAAGCATTATGGGGTGCAATGTCACAGTATGTTAATAGAATAGGATGCATTGCTGAAATTCTAAATAGCACAATGTAAATTGCTTCTTTCACAAAATAAATGATGCACCTTATAAAATGTTGAATTAAAGTACTTTTAAATGTATACAGTATGCACATAGTACTGGTGGTATTGTGTTAATTTGGCATTTAAAAGGATCGACTCTTTATCACATGCCAAACAAAAGTAGTTTTCCTAGTAAAGGGAGTGGGGAACAAACAATACAACCCATATACTTCAGTGCTGCAGTCAGTAATAGAGTGTTTCTAGGGTTTATTCAGATCCAGTGAAGTCTCTTACAAAGTGAAATATTTTGGCTGAAAGTGTGTTAGGGTATGTCTACACTACGGAATAAGGTCAAATTTATAGAAGTCGTTTTTTTAGAAATCGGTTTTATATATTCGAGTGTGTGTGTCCCCACAGAAAATGCTCTAAGTGCATTAAGTGCATTAACTCGGCGGAGCGCTTCCACAATACCGAGGCTAGAGTCAACTTCCGGAGCGTTGCACTGTGGGTAGCTATCCCACAGTTCCCGCAGTCTCCGCTGCCCATTGGAATTCTGGGTTGAGATCCCAATGCCTGGTGGGGCTAAAACATTGTCGCGGGTGGTTCTGGGTACATATCGTCAGGCCCCCGTTCCCTCCCTCCCTCCGTGAAAGCAAGGGCAGACAATCATTTCGCGCCTTTTTTCCTGAGTTACCTGTGCAGACGCCATACCACGGCAAGCATGGAGCCCGCTCAGGTAACCATCACCCTATGTCTCCTGGGTGCTGGCAGACGTGGTACGGCATTGCTACACAGTAGCAGCAACCCCTTGCCTTGTGGCAGCAGACGGTGCAGTACGACTGGTAGCCGTCATCGTCATGTCCAAGGTGCTCCTGGCCACGTCGGCTGGGAGCGCCTGGACAGACATGGGCGCAGGGACTAAATTTGGAGTGACTTGACCAGGTCATTCTCTTTAGTCCTGCAGTCAGTCCTATTGAACCGTCTTATGGTGAGTGGGCAGGCGATACGGACTGCTAGCAGTCGTACTGTACCATCTTCTGCCAGGCAGGCAGGAGATGAGGATTGCTAGCAGTCGTATTGTACCATCTTCTGCCAGGCAGGCAAGAGATGAGGATGGCTAGCAGTCGTATTGTACCATCTTCTGCCAGGCAGGCAAGAGATGAGGATGGCTAGCAGTCGCATTGTACCATCTTCTGCCAGGCAGGCAAGAGATGAGGATGGCTAGCAGTCGTACTGTACCATCTTCTGCCGAGCAGCCATGAGATCTGGATGGCATGCAGTCCTTCTGCACCGTCTGCTGCCAGCCAAAGATGTAAAAGATAGATGGAGTGGATCAAAACAAGAAATAGACCAGATTTGTTCTGTGTTCATTTGCTTCCCCCCCTCTCCCGTCTAGGGGACTCATTCCTCTAGGTCACACTGCAGTCACTCACAGAGAAGGTGCAGCGAGATAAATCTAGCCATGTATCAATCAGAGGCCAGGCTAACCTTCCTGTTCCAATAAGAACGATAACTTAGGTGCACCATTTCCTATTGGAACCCTCCGTGAAGTCCTGCCTGAAATACTCCTTGATGTAAAGACACCCCCTTTGTTGATTTTAGCTCCCTGAAGCCAACCCTGTAAGCCGTGTCCTCAGTCGCCTCTCCCTGCATCAGAGCAACGGCAAACAATTGGGCATCTGAGAGTGCTGTCCGGAGCAGTCATAATGGAGCACTCTGATGGGGCTAAAACATTGTCGCGGGTGGTTCTGGGTACATATCGTCAGGCCCCCGTTCCCTCCCTCCCTCCATGAAAGCAAGGGCAGACAATCGTTTCGCGCCTTTTTTCCTGAGTTACCTGTGCAGACGCCATACCACGGCAAGCACGGAGCCCGCTTAGGTAACCGTCACCCTATGTCTCCTGGGTGCTGGCAGACGCGGTACGGCTTTGCTACACAGTAGCAGCAACCCATTGCCTTCTGGCAGCAGACGGTGCAATATGACTGGTAGTCGTCCTCGTCGTGTCCGAGGTGCTCCTGGCCACGTCGGCTGGGAGCGCCTGGGCAGACATGGGCGCAGGGACTAAATTTGGAGTGACTTGACCAGGTCATTCTCTTTAGTCCTGCAGTCAGTCCTATTGAACCGTCTTATGGTGAGTGGGCAGGCGATACGGACTGCTAGCATTCGTACTGTACCATCTTCTGCCAGGCAGGCAAGAGATGAGGATGGCTAGCAGTCGTACTGTACCATCTTCTGCCAGGCAGGCAAGAGATGAGGATGGCTAGCAGTCGTACTGCACCGTCTGCTGCCAGCCAAAGATGTAAAAGATAGATGGAGTGGGTCAAAACAAGAAATAGACCAGATTTGTTTTGTACTCATTTGCCTCCTCCCCTGTCTAGGGGACTCATTCCTCTAGGTCACACTGCAGTCACTCACAGAGAAGGTGCAGCGAGGTAAATCTAGCCATGTATCAATCAGAGGCCAGGCTAACCTCCTTGTTCCAATAAGAACAATAACTTAGGTGCACCATTTCTTATTGGAACCCTCCGTGAAGTCCTGCCTGAAATACTCCTTGATTTAAAGACACCCCCTTTGTTGATTTTAGCTCCCTGAAGCCAACCCTGTAAGCCATGTCGTCAGTCGCCCCTCCCTCCGTCAGAGAATCATTCCGCGCCTTTTTTCTGTGCGGACGCCATACCAAGGCAAGCATGGAGGCCGCTCAGCTCACTTTGGCAATTAGGAGCACATTAAACACCACACGCATTATCCAGCAGTATATGCAGCACCGGAACCTGGCAAAGCGATACTGGGCGAGGAGGCAACGTCAGCGCGGTCACGTGAGTGATCAGGACATGGACACAAATTTCTCTGAAAGCATGGGCCCTGCCAATGCATGCATCATGGTGCTAATGGGGCAGGTTCATGCTGTGGAACGCCGATTCTGGGCTCGGGAAACAAGCACAGACTGATGGGACCGCATAGTGTTGCAGGTCTGGGACGATTCCCAGTGGCTGCGAAACTTTCGCATGCGTAAGGGCACTTTCATGGAACTTTGTGACTTGCTTTCCCCTGCCCTGAGGCACATGAATACCAAGATGAGAGCAGCCCTCACAGTTGAGAAGCGAGTGGCGATAGCCCTGTGGAAGCTTGCAACGCCAGACAGCTACCGGTCAGTTGGGAATCAATTTGGAGTGGGCAAATCTACTGTGGGGGCTGCTGTGATGCAAGTAGCCCACGCAATCAAAGATCTGCTGATATCAAGGGTAGTGACCCTGGGAAATGTGCAGGTCATAGTGGATGGCTTTGCTGCAATGGGATTCCCTAACTGTGGTGGGGCCATAGACGGAACCCATATCCCTATCTTGGCACCAGAGCACCAAGCCGCCGAGTACATAAACCGCAAGGGGTACTTTTCAATAGTGCTGCAAGCTCTGGTGGATCACAAGGGACGTTTCACCAACATCAACGTGGGATGGCCGGGAAAGGTGCATGATGCTCGCATCTTCAGGAACTCTGGTTTGTTTCAAAAGCTGCAGGGAGGGACTTTATTCCCAGACCAGAAAATAACTGTTGGGGATGTTGAAATGCCTATATGTATCCTTGGGGACCCAGCCTACCCCTTAATGCCATGGCTCATGAAGCTGTACACAGGCAGCCTGGACAGTAGTCAGGAGCTGTTCAACTACAGGCTGAGCAAGTGCAGAATGGTGGTAGAATGTGCATTTGGACGTTTAAAGGCGCGCTGGCGCAGTTTACTGACTCGCTTAGACCTCAGCGAAACCAATATTCCCACTGTTATTACTGCTTGCTGTGTGCTCCACAATATCTGTGAGAGTAAGGGGGAGACGTTTATGGTGGGGTGGGAGGTTGAGGCAAATCGCCTAGCTGCTGGTTACACGCAGCCAGACACCAGGGTGGTTAGAAGAGCACAGGAGAGTGCGGTACGCATCGGAGAAGCTTTGAAAACCAGTTTCATGACTGGCCAGGCTACGGTGTGAAAGTTCTGTTTGTTTCTCCTTGATGAAACCCGCCGCCCCTTGGTTCACTCTACTTCCCTGTAAGCTAACCACCCGCCCCTCCTCCCTTCAATCACCGCTTGCAGAGGCAATAAAGTCATTGTTGCTTCACATTCATGCATTCTTTATTCATTCATCACACAAATAGGGGGATGACTACCAAGGTAGCCCAGGAGGGGTGGTGGAGGAGGGAAGGAAAATGCCACACAGCACTTTAAGCACAGCACTTTAAAAGTTTACAACTTTAAAATTTATTGAATGACAGCCTTCTTTTTTTGGGGCAATCCTCTGTGGTGGAGTGGCTGGTTGGCCGGAGGCCCCCCCACCCCGTTCTTGGGCGTCTGGGTGTGGAGGCTATGGAACTTGGGGAGGAGGGCGGTTGGTTACAGAGGGGCTGCAGTGGCAGTCTGTGCTCCAGCTGCCTTTGCTGCAGCTCAGCCATACACTGGAGCATACTGGTTTGGTCCTGCAGCAGCCTCAGCATTGAATCCTGCCTCCTCTCATCACGCTGCCACCACATTTGAGCTTCAGCCCTGTCTTCAGCCCACCACTTACTCTCTTCAGCCCTCCACCTCTCCTCCCGGTCATTTTGTGCTTTTCTGCACTCCGACATTATTTGCCTCCACGCATTCGTCTCTGCTCTGTCAGTGTGGGAGGACAGCATGAGCTCGGAGAACATTTCATCGCGAGTGCATTTTTTTTTCTTTTTAAGCTTCACTAGCCTCTGGGAAGGAGAAGATCCTGTGATCACTGAAACACATGCAGCTGGTGGAGAAAAAAAAAGGGACAGCAGTATTTAAAAAGACACATTTTATAAAACAGTGGCTACACTCTTTCAGGGTAAACCTTGCTGTTAACATTACATACATAGCACATGTGCTTTCGTTACAAGGTCACATTTTGCCTCCCCCCACCGTGTGACTACCCCCTCAACCTTCCCCCCTCCCTGTGGCTAACAGCGGGGAACATTTCTGTTTAGCCACAGGCAAACAGCCCAGCAGGAATGGGCTCCTCTGAGTGACCCCTGAAGAAAAGCACTCTATTTCAACCAGGTGACCATGAATTATATCTCACTCTCCTGAGGATAACACAGAGAGATAAAGAACGGATGTTGTTTGAATGCCAGCAAACATACACTGCAATGCTTTGTTGTACAATGATTCCCGAGTACGTGTTACTGGCCTGGAGTGGTAAAGTGTCCTACCATGAAGGACGCAATAAGGCTGCCCTCCCCAGAAACCTTTTGCAAAGGCTTTAGGACTACATCTAGGAGAACCGCGAATGCCAGGGCAAAGTAATCCTTTCACATGCTTGCTTTTAAACCATGTATAGTATTTTAAAAGGTACACTCACTAGAGGTCCCTTCTCCGCCTGCTGGGTCCAGGAGGCAGCCTTGGGTGGGTTCGGGGGGTACTGGCTCCAGGTCCAGGGTGAGAAACAGTTCCTGGCTGTCGGGAAAAGCGGTTTCTCCGCTTGCTTGCTGTGAGCTATCTACAACCTCATCATCATCATCATCTTCTTTGTCCCCAAAACCTGCTTCCATATTGCCTCCATCTCCATTGAAGGAGTCAAACAACATGGCTGGGGTAGTGGTGGCTGAACCCCCTAAAATGGCATGCAGCTCATCATAGAAGCGGCATGTTTGGGGCTCTGACCCGGAGCGGCCATTCGCCTCTCTGGTTTTCTGGTAGGCTTGCCTCAGCTCCTTCAGTTTCACGCGGCACTGCTTCGGGTCCCTGTTATGGCCTCTGTCCTTCATGCCCTGGGAGATTTTGACAAAGGTTTTGGCATTTCGAAAACTGGAACGGAGTTCTGATAGCACGGATTCCTCTCCCCAAACAGCGATCAGATCCCATACCTCCCGTTCGGTCCATGCTGGAGCTCTTTTGAGATTCTGGGACTCCATCATGGTCACCTGTGCTGATGAGCTCTGCATGGTCACCTGCAGCTTGCCACGCTGGCCAAACAGGAAATGAGATTCAAAAGTTCGCGGTTCTTTTCCTGTCTACCTGGCCAGTGCATCTGAGTTGAGAGTGCTGTCCAGAGCGGTCACAATGGAGCACTCTGGGATAGCTCCCGGAGGCCAATACCATCGAATTGTGTCCACAGTACCCCAAATTCGAGCCGGCAAGGTCGATTTAAGCGCTAATCCACTTGTCAAGGGTGGAGTAAGGAAATCGATTTTAAGAGCCCTTTAAGTTGAAATAAAGGGCTTCATTGTGTGGACGGGTGCAGGTTTAAATCGATTTAATGCTGCTAAATTCGACCTAAAGTCCTAGTGTGGACCAGGGCTAAATGACATCTGTGCTTAAACATGGCTGTAGAGAGCAGAATTTTAACCACAGTATGGCTAGGACTTTTAGACCACTGAATTTTACACAGAAGTTTAAGCATCATTATTTTAAATCTCAGCACCCATATTGGTCTAAGCTTTCATCATATCACCCAGATCAAACACACAGATTTGCTGATCTCTTATCCAAATATTTCATTTTTCCATAGTCTCAAGGACTGGGTTCAGGCAAAGCTTTATAAGAGTTCTATGAGACAACTGGAGAGCAGTTTAGGGAAAACTCCCTCCATACATGTTTCTCTGATCAACTGAGACAGGAATTTCTCTTAATCTTTGACCATTTTATTTCTTTTATAAAACTGTGCTTAAACACAGTACTTACATAAAGCACCTTAAACATTACTGAGGAATTCCCCTGGCACCTGGACCGACAAAGCTGGGCCTTCACCATCCACCTTTCCATGGGAAAAGGGTCTGATTGGAGACCCATTGCACATGGGCTATCCTCAACTGCAGAATGCCCCTTTGAAGGCCATTGAATCTAGGTACAGTTTAGAACAGCCCTAAAGCTGCTCTAACCTGCACAAGGGGGTCACGTTAGTACCAGCTGACCCCATGCTTGAGAAAATGTAGTATAAAGCCACTTTTGCCACCCCCAAATGCCCCTTTATCATATTCTGAGGTTTAAGCCCATGACATCTATCTGAACAGAACATAATGGTGTATCATGAGTTAGTACCTCCAGGGAGCACATGGCAAATAGCATATATAGTTAGGACCAAATCCTGCTTAGCTTATCAGCACAAGTACTACCACTGAAGTTAACGGCACTGTTCGTGTTAGCAAGACAAAGAGCACATAGTCCAACACAGCTCTACTACTGCCCAAACTAAAGTACAAAGTGTTTGTAAAGATTAAACCCCTAAATGAAAATTACTCAGTACTGTGTCAGCTAACAGATGAGTTTAAACTCTGGATATCAAGGCAAAAATTAGTCTATTAAATTTAATGTACAATATTCACCGCACTAGCTCCTTGAGGAGGGAGCTTACTCTTGTTTGCCAGTAATTAGGCAAGTAGTTATAGAAATGCAGATACTTTGTGTATAAATTTTTCTAAGACTATTCACCAAACATATGTCTTGTACTTGCTGATCTGCTACACAACCATTATGTATATCAACTTTGTAAGAGAATAGTTCCACTAATGATGGCAAAATATAGCATCATTATCTGAGGACCAGTAACTACAAACACAGGTAGCAAAATATCCATATTACCCAAGGGTTAGTGCACCTAAATAATAAACATTGTAGAAGTGCTGGAAATCTCATTCCAGTCATGGACTCCAGAACTCAACATTTTTAACATAGAAACAAACACTAAAGGTAGATTCTTGTTTTGCTTCTAGTTTTGGTATTATTTGTAATGGTTACTAAGCCTTTTTAAAAATGTCATTAAAAGTGTAATTTTGTAGTTGTGCTCCTTTCCAATTCCTATTCACTGAAATCAACTCCTTCTTCTACTGCAAACTGCTCAACACTCTCCTTCAAGAGCAAATTACTTTAATGCAATATTTTAAACAGCTATGTGTCATGTTTATGCATTTAGATTTGTGCAGTTATTGAGGAGCAGGAGAAGATTTTTGTGTTTGAAGAACACAGTTTTGTCTCTATTTTAACAGTGAACTGCAGACCTAAAATGAAAAACGAATTACACCCAGATTTTCTGAGTGGAATACCCCACCTGTTAACCAGGTTGTAGGAGCATTTAGCAAAGAACTAAGATTTTGCTAGCTTTTTAAATATTCTTGTTTCCTTTTGTGAAATCCTTCTGGTACTTTCTGGCTCACTTATAATATCCAGAATGTATCATCTGTCAATGCTGCCGATGCCCTAGAATGCAGTGAGATTTCTGGTATCTATGATGACGCAATCTAGGATATTTTCAATGAATCAGAAAATACCAAATATATTTCAAATAGTGAGCTTGAAACCTCCTCCCCTGCAGAAACTCCCCTACAGCCTGGTTAGTGGGTGCATTTGATCTACACATAAATCTCTGCTTAATTCAATCTACATTTCTGACCCTTCCCCATCTTAATATTTTAATTTATTCTGTTTTTCTCTCTTTCTTGTGTTTCTTTAGTTACATTTTCGAACATGTTGTCAAAACTTATTTCAGGGGTTTTTTTTTATTTTTTTGCTTCTGATTTTAAAATTCCATTTCATTTAATCCTTCCACCTTCTCACCCCCCGCCCCCTTCCTAAAATAAGTAAGTATTAACAGACAATGCTTGCCACTGACCAGCAAAATTCTCTAACTCTAGTTCTGGTTTCACTCCAAGTGGATAGGAGAGATTATTTTTGATCTACTTCTATGGTCTTCTTTTGAGTTTCTTGGGTAATGTTACTATTTCTGTCCAGGCACTGTGTCAATACTTTGTGATACTAACAGACCAGGTGTCAGCACATGCCAGAGCACCAGACCTATTCACTTTTGTATTAGCATCAAAGTGATTGTTAAACGTATAAGAGGGTATTTGATGTTTTAACCTCATGAAATCCAGTGGGATATTACTTGCATTTTTTTTCATTTATCTGTTATAATGTAGTAGCAACTAAATAACGCATCAAATGAGAAAGAAGCCTTATGGAATGCAGATGAAGAACATTAACAGAAAAAGTGCTAATTTCAAAGCAAGTGGTAATTGCATGTGATGATTGGAGGTCAATGACTCAAAATGCATTCCTCACTCAGTCATCAAAGAAAAAGCCCATGCAGGAAGTGACATTATCAACTTGTTTTCTGTGAGAAGATGCTATAAGAATGGATTCAAGGAAAGATCCTTCATCTCTGGACTGTTTAGACGTTTACAGGGAAGTGTATCGGATACACAGCAGAGATCCTCATTGACAATCTCGAAACCCTGAAAAGACTTTTGGGAAATGCAATTTATTATTTCACTGCCACCATTTGGGATTACAAACTGTGACTCATCTGTGCATATATTTTACCTGCTTTAAGAATATAAGAATGGTCATACTGGGTCAGACCAAAGGTCCATCTAGCCCAGTATCTTGTCTTCCTACAGTGGCCAATGTCAGGTGACCCACAGGAAATGAACAGAACAGGTAATTGTCAAGTGATCCATCCCCTGTCGCCCATTCCCAGCTTCTGGCAAACAGAGGCTAGAGACACGATCCCTGCCCATCCTGGCTAATAGCCATTGATGGACCTATGCTCCATGAATTTATCTAGGTTTTTTTTTAACCCTGAAATATACTTGGCCTTCACAACATCCTCTGGCAAGGAGTTCCACAGGTTGACTGTGCGTTGTATGAAAAAACACTTCCTTTTGTTTGTTTTAAACCTGCTGCCTATTGATTTCATTTGGTGCCCCCTAGTACTTGTGTTATGAGAAGGAGTAAATAACACTTCCTTATTTACTTTCTTCACACCAGTCATGATTTTACAGACCTCAATCTTAGTTGTCTCTTTTACAAGCTGAAAATTCCCAATCTTATTAGTCTCTCCTCATATAGCAGCTGTTCCATACCTCTAATAATTTTTGTTACCCTTTTCTGAACCTTTCCCAAGTCCAATAAATCTTTTTTGAGGTGGGGTGACCACATCTGCATGCAGTATTCAAGATGTGGGCATACCATGGATTTATATAGAGGCAATATGATATTTTTGTCTTATCTATCCCTTTCTTAATGATTCCCAACATTCGGTTAACTTTTTTGACAGCCGCTGCACATTGAGTTTTCAGAGAACTATTCACAATGACTCCAAGACCTCTTTCTTGAGTGGTAACAGCTAATTTAGACCCCATAATTTTATATGTATAGTTGGGATTATGTTTTGAAATGTGCATTACTTTGCATTTATCAACATTGAATTTCATCTGCTATTATATTGCCCAGTCACCTGAGACATCCTTTTCTAGCTCTTCACAGTCTGTCTGGGACTTAACTATCTTGAGTAGTTTTATATCATCTGCAAATTTTGCCACTTCACTGTTTACCCCTTTTTCCAGATCATTTATGAATACGTTGAATAGGACTAGTCCCAGAACAGACCCCTCAGAAACACCACTATTTACCTGTCTCCATTCTGAAAACTAACCATTTATTCCTACCCTTTGTTTCCTATCTTTTAACCAGTTACCAATCCATGAGAGAACCTTCCCTCTTATCCCATGACTGCTTACTTTGCTTAAGAGGCTTTGGTGAGGGACCTTGTCAAAGGCTTTCTGAAAATCTAAATACACTGTATCCACTGGATCCCCCTTGTCCACATGCTCATTGACTCCCTCAATGAATTCTAGTGGACTGGTGAGGCATGATTTCCCTTTACAAAAAAACATGTTGACTGTTCCCCAACAAATCATGTTCATCTATGTGTCTGACCTCTCAGTAACTCTCATTTCCTTTTCTTAGCTAATAAACTTTTAGTTAGTTTGCTATAGAACTGACTACCAGCATTGTCTTTGGTGTAAAATGGATATTACCAATTCATCTTGAGAAAGTGACTGGTTTCTTGGGACTGGAAGCATATGTGGTGTAATTTTTGGTATAACTGATTTTTTGTTAAAAAGTCCAATTTGGCTGGGTGGCCAGATAGAATAGAGAATCTAAGGGAATCTATGTGAATCCATTGTAAGGCTGGTATAATGATCACATTTGTCTCTGGCTTGGTGAAAATTTATTATAGAACACATCACCAGCTTAGGGTGTCTGCCCTGTTTTCTGACAGTCTGTCCTGAGGTAGGCACTCAGCGTTGAGAGCGACTCCAGAAGTGCACTGGAACATATGGAATAATGTATGCACAGAAATAAAAAAAAACTTTTGCGTTGCTCAGTGATAGGGGAAGAGATAGCTTTATCTTTTCAGGAAGGAGGTGGCTTGATATTCATACAGGGCCAGATTCTGCAAGGTGTTGAATATTCTCTGTTTTTGTTGAAGTAAATAAAAGTTGAAGATTCTGTGATTCCAGGATATGATTAGGCAAACCAAACGGAAATGTCCAAGTTCCATCCTCAGCAGAGGACAAATATTATTTATTCTACGGTGACTGAGAGGCTGCTTCCCTAGAGAAAAAAGTGAAAGAAATTGGTATAGTGAAGTGTGGTCCATTTTATCTAGATTCAAAATATAAATGAACCTTCTGGACCATTTTCTACGAGTCTAAGGGTACGTCTACAGTACAAAATTATTTCAAAATTATTCTATTCGAATTTTTGGAAGCTATTTTATACACTCGGTCATCTGTGTCCCCACTAAATCATGTGAGTTTGGCGGAGTGTGTCCACAGTATCGAGGCTAGCATCGAATGTCAGAGTGGTGCACTGTGGGTAGCTATCCCACAGTTTCCGCAGTCCCTGCTGCCCACTGGAATTCTGAGTTAAGCTCCCAGTGCATGATGGGGCAAAAACATTCTTATGGGTGTTTCTGGGTGTGTGCCATCAGTTGCTCCTCCCTCCATGAAAGCTACAGCAGACAATCGTTTCACACCTTTTTGGCTTTCAGCAGATGGTGCAGTACGGTTTCTCTCCTGGTGCTATGAATCTACCTCACATTTCCTCTCGTCTTTCTATGTAATCTCTATAAGTATCTACTCTTTCTCTTCTTCATCGACCGCTTCTGCTGCCAACTCTGCTCTGCCATCATGAACCGAGCAGCACAGCTTCCAACGCTAACTTTGCTCTCCCTCTATTGCTGCACTTCTGAGCTTCTCCATGTTGTCTGTACTGGGCTTCCCCTCTGTGAAAGCTACAGAAGACAACCATTTCTGCCTTTTTTCAGCTATCGTGAACTGAACAGCACCTCTTCCATTGCCACTCTGCTCTCCTATGTTTCGCGCCCTTTTTCTAGGATTATCTGTGCAGGCACCATAGTACGGCAAGCATGGAGCCCACTCAGATCTCTGCTGCAGTTTTGACCATTGTAAATATCTCATGCATTATCCAGCAGTATGTGCAGTACCTGCAAAACCGGGCGAGGTAGTGACGACAACATGATTACGATAGTGATGAGGACATGGACACAGACATTCCTAGAAGCACGGCATGTGGCGATTGGAAGATCATAGTGGTGTTGGGCCAGGTTCATGCAGTGGAACCCCAATTCTGGGCCCAGGAAACAAGCACAGACTGGTGGGACCGCATAGTGTTGCAGGTATGGGATGATTCCCAGTGGCTGAGAAACTTTTGTCTGCGTAGGGCCACTTTCATGGAACTTTGTGACTTGCTGTCCCCTGCCCTGAAGTGAAATCAATGGGTATTTTCCTAAATAAAAACTGCTGCAGGTTCAGGCCTCAAGAAGAGCCCATGGGCTACCTTTCCAGCTGTGCAAAGTTTATACTGGATGCAGTTGAGAGGACCATTTTCTGCTCCCCCAGTTCTGGGGCCTCTGGGCAGAAAAGACACCTATGTAATTTAAAACAGTTTATATTCAGTCACAGAAATGTCCATTCTTGGCCCTGCCCCATCTGCTACATGTAGACTCCATCAGCTGTTGTAATAACGGGGCCTACAAATTAACCCTACTCATGAGCCTACCTGAGGGATTCTTATTTTGCAGTGAGAGAGCCAGAGAAAGAAACTGAAAAACTGGTAATAAAATTTCTCAAGATGAAAATTACTTCATTTAGAATTTTTTCAATAAAAAACCCTAAATAATATAAACATTTTCTGTGAAAATTTTTAGTTGGGTCAGATAAACTCATTTTTAATTGAGTAGCTATGATGAAAAATTTAAGGCCATCTCTAATTATAAGTCATATCAGGAATTAATAGCAGTTAACATATACAATACAATGCATTGCAGAGGAATATGCTAGCAATAGAACTAAGAGTAATTTTTTCAGTCCTATATTAACTTTGTTCTCCTTTGTGACCACCTATCCATTTTGATGGTATTTCTCTCTCTCTCTCACACACTCACACACACACAAACATACACACACCACCTTCGATCTTGTGTAATCATTTATAACTGTGCAAAGTGAGTGACTTTTGTATCCAACAAAAGTCAGGATAGTAGCATTTCAAAACCATTGTCCATTCTGGACACATATAAATCCTTACACATGGTGCAAAGGAGTCGAGAATCAGGCTCAAAATAATTTTGTATCTGTCATAAATATAAAGGGAAGGGTAACCACCTTTCTGTATACAGAACTATAAAATCCCTCCTGGCCAGAGGAAACATGCTTTCACCTATAAAGGGTTAAGAAGCTAAGATAACCTCGCTGGCACCTGACCAAAATGACCAATGAGGAGACAAGTTACTTTCAAAGCTGGAGGCAGGGGCGGGGGAACAAAGGGTCTGTCTGTGTGTGTGATGCTTTTGTCGGGAACAGAACAGGAATGGAGTATTAGAACTTATTAGTAAGTAATCTAGCTAGAAATGTGTTAGATTTCCTTTTGTTTAAATGGCTGATAAATAAGCTGTGCTGAATGGAATGTATATTCCTGTTTTTGTATCTTTTTGTAACTTAAGGTTTTGCCTAGAGGGATTCCCTGTGTTTTGAATCTGATTACCCTGTAAGGTATGTACCATCCTGATTATACAGAGGTGATTCTTTTACTTTTTCTTTCATTAAAATTCTTCTTTTAAGATCCTGAGTGCTTTTTCATTGTTCTTAAGATCCCAGCGTTTGGGTCTGTGTTCACCTATGCAAATTGGTGAGGATTTTTATCAAGCCTTCCCCAGGAAAGAGGGTATAGGGGTTGGAGGGATATTTTCAGGGGAAGACGTCTCCAAGTGGGCTCTTTCCCTGTTCTTTGTTTAACATGCTTGGTGGTGGCAGCATAGGGTTCAAGGACAAGGCAAAGTTTATGCCTTGAAGAAGTTTTTAACCTAAGCTGGTAAGAATAAGCTTAGGGGGTCTTTCATGCATGTCCCCACATCTGTACCCTAGAATTCAGAGTGGGGAAGGAATCTTGACAGTATCCAACTTTTTAGAAATATAAATTAATATATTATATATTTGCTGTTTTCTTTTACTGGATTTTTTGCTGCAAATATATTTGGATCTCTCTTTTCAGGACTAAGGTTCTGTATTTTCCTTTATCCTAATTCTGATGTAATATTTGTATTTAGCACCATTTAAATGCTTAGGGTCTTTACATAATCAAATTCTATTATTTTTTTCATCTCTCCAAGACATTACCTTTTCTGACTGTCTCTTTAGCTTCAATTTTTCTCTCCTTTGTTTCGCTTTACTTCATTACCATTTTCATTATGTCACTCTGGTTTCTTCTCTCTTCCCTTTAGTTATTTTACATTTACTGTTAAATCTCTCTCTCTCTCTCTCTCTTTCTCTCTCTCCATCTCTTATTTTCTCTTTGTGATTAGACCACTGTCTTTTTCCTTACTTGCATAAATCAAAGATACACAAAGCAGTCAGTCTTTATTCCTTCTAGATATTCTCAGCAGGAACAGTCATAATTTCTGTTTGCAACAGAGAACCACAGATCAGAGCTCCTGTCTGAACTGCCTCAGGGTAGCACAGATCGAACACAGATAACACTATGGTCACACAGACAGCAGGAACTCAGATGACCAAGAAAGTTCTTGAGTCCCACGAGAGAATCAAGGTTGCCCAACAATTGTACACTGTACACTACATGCCAGATCCTCAACTGGTGTAGCCTCACTGAAGTCAATGAAGGTATGCTGTTTTATATCTGGCCCTGTGAATCTACACTGTCTTCATCACCCTGGAAGCAGAATTATAGGGGGCATTTGTAGTAATTGTTGCAGTTAGCTTCCCTAACAATTTCCATTACAAAATATGTTTATAATCTTTTTTGAGAAGCTCTAACAGCACTGTTTTTTTTTTACAGGAAACACTTGAAATTCATTGGGAGAAAGCCTTTGGATCAGATTAGTGCCTATTCTTTGACCCAATAAATTCATTTCAGGCTTAGCTGGGTTATAAACTATTTAAAATGGTCATTTCCCTTGTGCCACTTGCATCATCAGCAAAAATGTTGGCAACCTTCCAGAAATAGTAACTGACTACAAACATTCTAAGCTAAGGCAAAGCCCACCACCAAAGCAGCATTGCCGCCATCACCACCACCACCAAATGCTGCACTGGGAACACTTGGAATACAGCCCAGCTGCTGCCATAACAAATGTATTTGGAAAAGAAGGGAGAGAGATGGTTGGGCTCTCCTTGACAACTGCTCCTCTTTATTCCTCCCCAAGATTCAGCATATGAATAACAACCTTCTCTCGCTGTCAACTCACAGTTAGACCTGTAGCACAAATGGCATAATTCTGTCCTATAAAGGACAGTCTTGTGGCCCATTACTAGAGATTATAACATTGTTAATGATGTGGAAAATGCAGAAGTGTTCAATAAATATTTCTGTTCTGTATTTGGAAATGTATATGTATGCACATGTTTTTTTGAAAGAAGCAGGATAATGTAGTTGTATCATATGAGGATGGTGAAATACATTCCTGTCCATTAATTACTACGGGCAATGTTAAAAAAAAACATCTATTAAATCAGTAGGCCCTGATAACTTGCGCCCAAGAGTCCTAAAACACCTGGTTGAGGTGATCTCTGGTCAACTAATGATGATTTTGAATAAATCTTGGAACACCTGGAAAATTCAAGAAGAGTGCTAATGTCACACCAATATTCAAAAAAGACAAGCAGGATAACCTAGATAACCACAGGCCAATTAGCTTAATGTCAATCCTTGGCAAAATAATGGAAAAGCAGATATGGGATTCAATAAATAAAAAATTAAAGCTTAGGAATATAATTGATGCCAATGAACATGGTTTTATGGAAAATAGGTAATGTCAAACAAACCTGAATTCATACTTTGATAAGATTACAAGTTTGGTAGATAATGGTAACTGTAAGATGTACAGGTAGATTAAATACATATAGACCAGTGGTTCTCAAAGACCGTCCACCGCTTGTTCAGGAAAAGCCCCTTGTGGGCTGGACCAGTTTGTTTACCTGCTGCGTCCGCAGGTTCAGCCGATTGCGGCTCCCATTGGCCGCGGTTCGCCACTCCAGGCCAATGGGGGCTGCGGAAGGGCGGCCAGCACGTCCCTTGGCCCGCACCGCTTCCTGCAGCCCCCATTGGCCTGGAGCGGTGAACCACGGCCAGTGGGAGCCGCGATTGGCTGAACCTGTGGACGCGGCAGGTAAACAAACTGGTCCGGCCCGCCAGGGGCTTTCCCTGAACAAGTGGCAGACTGGCTTTGAGAACCACTGATATAGACTTCTGTAAGGCATTTGAATTAGTACTACATGTCATCCTGAATAAAAAGTTATCATTATACAATATCAACAAAGTACATGTTAAATGGATTAAGAACTGGCTAAGTGACAAATCTAAAAAATCAATTATCAGCTGGAAATCATAATTGAATGGGTGTATTTCTAGTGGGGTTCCACAGGGCTCAGGACTAGGCCCAACACTATTCAACATTTTCATCAATGATCTGGAAGTAAATATAAAATCACTGCTAACAAACTTTGTGGATGACCCAAAGATTGATTGGTGTAGTGGTAAATAATTAGGACAGGGCAGTCATACAGAGTAACCTGGATCACTTAGTAAAACAGGCCTATTCAAATAAAATACATTTTAATACAGCCAAATGCAAATGTTTTACCTTTAAGAACAAGAAATACAGGCCATATTAACATAATGGGGGACTGTATCCTGGAACACAGTGACTCTGAAAAGGATTTGGGGGTCATAGTGGAAAGCAACTTAACATCGGTTCCCAGAGTGATGCTGTGGCGAAAAGCAATCCTTGGATTAAAAATAAAACTTGAAGTAGTGAGTTAAAGGGAGGTAACTTCACCTCTGTCTATGGACATTGGTGAGGCTGATACATGAATGGTGCATACAGTTATGGTGTCCACAGAATAAAAAAGGATGTTGAAAAATTGGAGATGGTGCAGAAAAGAGCTACAAGATTTGAAGGCTGGAGAAAATTCCTTACAGTGGGAGACCTAAACAAAACCCATTGAGCTCTTTATCAAGAAGGCGGCTTCCTAGCCACATGATTACAGTATCTATACAGGGAGAAAATACTGGGTACTAAAGGGTTCTTTAATCTAGCATCAAAAGGCATAACAAAACCCAATGGTTGAAAGCTGAAGCCAGACAAATTCAAATTAGGAATAGGGCTCACATTTGTAACACTGAGGGGTATTAACCACTGAAACAAACTACCAAGGGATGTGATGTATTCTCCATCTCTCATTGTCTTCAGATCAAGACTGGATGTCCTTCTGGAAGATATGACTTTGCCAGACACAAGTTATTGGACTCTGTGACAGACTGACCCTATGCTGCAATATTCTGAACAAACTTTATTGAATTAGCTTTAACACCTTTGGAGTCCATTGTATTAAAAATAGAATGTGCATGTGTTATTGTGGAATTGTATGTATGTCCCTTCTCTAGGACACAGACTAATGCAATCTCTGAAAGGTATTAGGAACTTCAAAGGACTTTTTGGAACAATACCTCTGAAGTGGATTTCCTAGGAAGTACCTGTGGAATGCGAATGACTCACTTTGAATCCTCCCTTTTCAAGCTATGCCCTATGGAGGAAAGCCTATTGTCTGCTGGTTACCTGCCCCTGAAAAATCCACATCAAAGACTCCTGAACTGCATAAAGAGTGGACAAAATATTTAGTGCACTTGCTTCTTCTGGGCTGAAGTTGTGATGAATTGGTAGCCACAAGGAATCGCTTTGGGTGCTGACTTGAAGGACTGTTCCTGCCAGAACCCATGCTAGAGTTGGGGTGGATTCTAATAAACCTATTAGTGTGTACATAGGTTCTTTTATTGTTTTTAATACATTTTCTACAACACTTTTTACCTTAAGAATAAAGTAGGCTTGCACAGGAAGTGCTAAAGAGAAAGCAAGCAGGTTCTGCTTAGGCAGCCTATCTCTGCTAAAGATTACACAGTGAAGGAAGGAAACTGTGCTGTGTGGGAATACCCCAGTCAGAAGGGAGAGAGATGCGGGTCTCCACCCAAAAGGCAATGGCTGGGGATCTGGAAGCCTGAGAGTGACTGCCCTTGCTGGACCACTGAGGGGAAAGACAGGTGCAGTTGCTCTGAACTGTAACAGACTCAGACAAGGATAGTGGGTGAAATTCAATGACATGTGACATACAGGCAATCAGCTGGGTGAATCTAATGGTTCCTATGACCTTGAATTCTATGAACCTATAGGAATATATGCAAAGTCTGTCTCTGAAACAGTCTTTCTATGGTATTCTGAGCAAATCACTGAAATAAAATGTTAGAAATTGGCCACTAAACGTGTGTTTCTCAATTTCAGGGTGCCCAACTTAGGACACCTGGGAACTGATTTGCAGAAGAGCTGAGAACTCTCAATTGCAACTGAAATTGATGGGAGTTGAGAGTACTCTGGCAGTATAGTCTGGAAGAATGAACACATATCTGGGAGTCATGTGGTCTTGAGCTCTACACCTGGCTCTGCCAAGTATTCATTAGGTGGTCTCTGGCCAGCATCATTGTCTCAGTTTTTCAAATGTCAAACTGGGATAATAATTCTCTCATCTCATGTGGAAATAAATTCATTAATGATTGTAAGGCACTCATAAATAGAAGTAATGAGTCTAGAAAGAGCATGAGGAAATGACTACTTTAATGACGAGTGCTGCATTTGGATGGCACACAATAAATAACACTAGATATTTGGCCCCAGGCATTAAGGATAAAGAGAAATATTGAATAGATGCCTCATTCCCTAAGCACTATTAATCCAGTGAAATTAATGGGACAAGGATCATGTGGAAAAATAGCATGAGATTGTTTAATTAAACACTGTATCATAATGCATACACACAACAGGGCAGAAATAAGATTGCATGAGCAAACTGCAGTCTTGAATTTCCTATTTTTTGAGTGCTTGCTTTTGCGATCTATATGACATGCCTTTTAACTGGTGGGGAGGGATTTGTATGTAATATACTATTATAATACTGTGTAACTGGACCTCCTTAAAACATGAGGTATTAAAAATACAGTAGGTTGATTACTATGAGGTTAAATGTTCCTTTAAATTACAGCTTGCATTTATTCTCCTTGGTGATATTAATGGTCACAAGTAGTTGCACTATGAAGCAGGTCCACCTTCCTGACTAATTAATTCTATTTTAAGCATTTAATTTAACTGAAGTACTAGGCATCTGGCTGATTAGCTCTCTTTGTTTCTCTCCGTGACTAGCAGTAACATATTGTTAATTTCCATGGTACTATTTTGATTGTTCTCTTGCTATTCACTGTTGCTAAAAAAAAATACAGTAATAATGTAGAAATAAGACCGTTTGAGATATTTAATCAAGGAGTGATACTACTTTATAAAAAAATCCTAATTAACCTTACAATAGAAAGAGGTTAATATAAACCCAAGGGAAATATTTTATACCAGGCTCTCACATTCATCTGTTTTACAACAGCGTGAGTTCAGAAGAGAGGAGAATCAGGCCTGGAAAGTGAAAGAATTGGGATAGAAATTAAAAAATAAAACAGAAAATATTAATAATAAAACTTTACATATATAGGATTTATTTTTAAATCCAAAGCATTTTACAAACATAGAGCCAGATTCTGCCTCACTTCCTCACAATTTCCATTTTCCATGAGCACTCTCACTGTAATCAAAAGGCCAGTGCCTCAGCTGGTATAAATTCACTTCAGCATAACTATAATGATTTACACCAGCTCTGGATCTGGCGCACGGGGAGTACTCTAGAGAAAGTACATTCACCGCATGAATTCTGAAAGTGAGAGAGAATCAGGGCCTATGTTTCCAACAGGTTGTAATTGACCTGGGAATGCTGGGAATAGATGACAACAGATGGATCACTTGATGATTATCCGTTCTGTTCATTCCCTCTGGGGCACCTGGCATTGGCCACTGTCGGAAGACAGGATAGTGGGCTAGATGGACCTTTGGTCTGACCAAGTACAGCCATTCTTAACTTCTTATGACACTTACAAAGCTACATGTGTCAGAAAGTAGGGATTCCTCCCACTTGAACTGTTTTGTAAGGCTAACTGCAATTAAAGCCTCAGCATAGAGGCTTCTCTATGGAGAAACTATGCAGGGATTATGCAGAGCCTTTTCTCCACTGGGCAATAAAGCTGGCTGGACAAGTAGAGGGTATTATGCAGAATTCCATAATGGTATTACAAATTACTTAACCTCAGCCCAATCAAGGAGAAATGGGAGGCCCAGGATCTAGGCACCCTCTTTGCCATGTAAATAGTAGAGTTGTATAGAGAATGGAAATTCCATTTTGGAGAGGATTATGAAATTTAAAATTTTGTTTTACTCCAAATTAGAACAAAACTCAAATTTGAAAATTTACCACAAAAGAAGATTCTGAAAAAAAAATTGTTTTGGGTCAAATGAAACATTCTAATGTCAATTGTTTATAATGAAAATTTGTTTTGAAAGGAAAAGTTAAAATGTTTCATTCTGAATATGCTGAAATGGGACGTTTTGACATTTTTGGATCTCAACATTTTCTCTTAAACAAAATTTTGACAAAACTGACACAATTTCTCAAAGTGTATCAGTTTTGACTGAACTGAATTTTAGAATAGAAAATTGTTCCATCAATGTTTTGTTTTGTTTTGGTTTGGGTTTTTTTGGACCAGCTCCGTTAAATTACATGATCTAGGTCAAAGTCTTTTGAGTAGAGCTGATTGAATATTTTTTCCAATGAAAAAGGTTTACTGTTGTTCCTGATGGTAAGAGGGGTCTTACTAAATACAGATTTTTTAATGAAAAATGTACTTTTTTATGGAAATATTTGTGTTTTTAATAAAAAAAACCCTGGAAACGTTTCCATTTTTGGTTATTGAAAAAACAGAAATATTCCATTTAATTTGCTCAAAATTGAAGAAAAAATTAGTTTTCAGGGTTTTGATTAAAATAATTCAATGAGAATTTTTTTCAGAAAAAGTCATTTCCCTGATCAGTTCCACTTTTGAGAACTTATCCCCATTTTACAGATGAGTAAGTAGATGACGGGGGTGGGAATTATTAAAATCAATATTTTCATTAACTTCAGTGTCAGTTAAGGGTGCTCAACAACTGAATATCAAGCAATTTTTAGGTGCCCAAATATAGATTTGGATACTGAACTTTAGACACCTAAGTTTGACAATATTGGCCTAAGAGACAATGATTCACTAATCATTGAGAATCAGGAATACAACTTTGAATCTTGTCTTACACTCCTATGGGCAGATCCTCAACTGGTGCAAACTGTCTTAACTCCTCCATGCTCTAACTATCAAAAGCCACATTTATTCTTCATACTAGCTTTTGATATTTTCTCCTCTGACCAGTCACTGAGATGATTACATATGCAACCACATTATGCATGCATATAAAATGCTATAAGGAAGAGTATAGATGACTGATTTTGTATTTGTCATACTGAAGCAGACAGATTTCTATATATTTGTGTAGAGGAAAGAATCTTTCATGTTTGTTGCACAGAGAATAAGTAATCAACTGGCACTAGCTGACAACAATCTCAGTGTCTGCTGATTCTAAGAAGAAAGACAAATTCAGTTTGCAAGCAGACTTCAGTTTTAAGCTTCTAAAATATTAGTAACCAAAGGGGTTTAAAGAGGGGGAAAGTGTGACTATGGAATGTTATTTAAATCTCCAAAGTGTCCTTGCTGTCTTCTTACATTCCTGTTACAATTGCCATTATAAACACCACCTTTCAAGGTTTACTATCTCAGTTTTTTCAAAGTGCAGAAACTTGGCACAAAGATTGTCAGTACAGATAGAACTAATGGACAACTAATTAAGATCAAAAACTTGTCTATATACTATGAAATTTTATTAACAGGATACTAGAAGGTGCTAGCACTTAGGCAGCAATAATTACTATTATTGTGTCAGGAAACATTGTAGAGAAGGGAACTGATGGAGATTTTTTCCTACTGAACTCAGAACTACCCATGAAACCCATGCTTGCCATTAAGGTTTCTAAAATATTAACTGATATGCTCTTTCCAGTCTCCTTTCCCATTATGAGGCCAAATCTTACAGTTTTTCCTCAAATGAATCTCCCATTGAATTGCCTGATGTATAAACATTCCCAAATCAAGCTACCCTTCCAAGCCTACCAATGAAATATTTTTCAGATTGGCCAACAGGGCACACTACACTGGGTCCACACTGAGCAGCCCACACAAAGGGTCACTTCTGTCTGCCAAGCATAGCGAGTAAAGATCTCTCCTCTCCTTGTGTGTGTCCTGTATCAGTATGAGAGAGAACTGCAGTCCCTGCTTTCAAGACAGTGGGGGGACCACTACATTCCCACACCTCCAATCCCCAGGCATGGAGAGTGACCTAATGGGGCAGCAGGTAGAAGACATTGACAATAAAGACATAGGCAATAGAGAGGAAGGGATGCAGACTGGGATAAGTAAAGAACATGTGAGAGCTCTTCTGACCAATCTGAATGAATTTAAATCAACGGGGCCAGAGGGTACTGAAGGAATTAGCTGAAGAAATCTTGGAGCCACTGACAATAATATTTGCAAACTCATGGATGAAAGGAGAGGTCCCAGAAGACTGGAGAAGGGCTAACATAGTGCCCATCTTTAAGAGGAGGAAAAAGAAGGAGACAGGGAGCTATAAATAAGTCAGCTTGACCTTGATAGCTAAGAAGCTACAAGAGCAATGTATAAAACATTCAATTTGTGAATACTTGTAGAAGGAAGGGGTAATCACTAGCAACCAGCCTGGATTTGCTAAGAACCAGCTTGATGTCCTTCTTTGACAGGGTAATTGATCTGGTGGATAGTGGGAATGTAGTGGACATTATATACCTGGACTTCAGCAAGGCTTTTGACACAGTCCCACATGACATTCTGATAAGTAAGCTGGAGAAATGTGGGCTCAACAGAACTGCCATTAAGTGAATACATAATTGGTTAAACAACTGCAAACAAACAGTAACTATTAATGGAATGATGTCAGATTGGAAGGAGGTCTCCAGTGGAGTTCCACAGGGATGTGTTCTGGGTCGGGTGTTGCCAGGGTTCCCTCCCCACTCTGAACTCTAGGGAACAGACGTGGGGACCCGCATGAAAGACCGCCTAAGCTTATTTCTAACAGTTTAGGTTAAAAACACCCCAAGGCACAAATTCTTCCTTGTACCTTGGATTAGGTAATGCTGCCACCACCAAGTGACTTAGACAAACTCAGGGAAAGGATCACTTGGAGTTCCTACTCCCCCCTAATATCCCCCCAAGCCCTCACACCCCCTTTCCTGGGGAGGCTTGGGAATAAACAAGATGAGCACAGACCAACCATGGGTTTTTTTAGGAAACTAAAAAAACCCCAATCAGATTCTAAAAGAAACAGAACTTTATTATAAAGAAAAATGGTAAAAGAAGCACCTCTGTAAAATTAGAATGGAAGATACTCTTACAGGGCAATCAGATTCAAAAACACAGAGGATTTCCCTCTGGGCCAAACTTTAAAGTTACAAAAAAGAAACCAGGAATACACCTTCCTCGCAGCACAGAGAAAATCACAAGCCAAAACAAAAATAAGCTAACGCATTCCCTTGCTAGTACTTACTCATTCTAATGGAGTTGGATTGCTTGCTTCCTTGATCTGTGTCTGGCAAGTACAAAGAACAGACAGACCAAAACCTTTCCCGCCCTCCCCCCTCCCGCACCCAGTTTTGAAAGTATCTTGTCCCCTTATTGGTCCAGTAGGTCAGATGCCAGCCAGGTTACCTGAGCTTCTGAACCCTTAACAGGTAAAAGGATTTTGTGCCTCTGGCCAGGAGGGATTTTATAGTACTGTATACAGGAAGGTTGTTACCCTTCCCTTTATATTTATGACAGGTGTTGTTTAATATCTTTATAAATAACTTGTATATACGTATAGAGAGCATATTGATCAAGTCTGCAGATTACACAAAGCTGGGAGGATTGACAAAATTCTGGAGGATAGAGCTAAAATTCAGAGGGATTTTGATAAATTGGAAAACTGGGCTACAGACAACAAGTGTAAGGTGCTACATTTAAGGAAGAAAAACCAAATGCACAATGGGGGGAGGGGAACTGGCTTGACAGCAGCACTGCTGAGAAAGATCTGGGAGTTGTGGTGGATCACAACCTCAACATGAGTAAGCAACGTGATGCTGTTGCAAAAAAAGCAAATGCTATGTTAGGTTGAATTAACAGATGCATAGCTTGCAAGTCATGGGAGGTGATGATACTGCTCTACTCAGCGCTGGTTAGGCTTCAGGTGGAGTACTGAGTCCAATATGGTCACCAATGTATAGAAAGGATGTGAAGAAACTGGAAAGGATCCAGAGGTTAGTGACAAAGATGATCAAAGGAATGGAATGTAAGCCATATGAGCAAAGGCTGACAGAACTGGGTATGTTTAATTTGGAAAAGAGAAGATTGAGGGGAGACATGATAGTGATCTTCAGATACTTGAAAGGCTGTCATAAAAAAGATGGAGAAAACTTGTTCTTTTCTGCCAACAAGGGCAGGACAAAAAGCAACGGGTTCAAACTACAGCAGAGCAGATTTATATTAAATCTCAGGAAAAAACTTCCTAACTGTGAGAACAGTAGGAGAATGGAACAGACTGCCTCAGGGGGTTATGAAAGCTTCTTCACTGGAGATTTTCAAAAGGAGGCTGGATACCCATCTCTGTAGGATGTTTTAGACACGACAAATCCTGGCAGGGGTTAGACTACATGACCCTTGCGGTCCCTTCGAACCCTATGATTCTATGATTGCTCTTCTATATTACCCATTGGACACAAAGAGGAGTAGGCTGCACTCAGTATAAGGATGTAGAAACTGGAATTGTCTGCCTCTTGCCGAGTTACTCAAGGAGACATCCTTGCTCCCTTAGGTACTCCACCTGCCACTGCGACTGCTGGGGCTCTAGACCACTTCTTAATCTAGGCTGTGTTTAAGAGACACAATCTAATGCTGTATGGAAAGCAGCAAAGAAATATGGAACAATATTTAAATGAAATATGATATTCCCAAATTCAAAAGCATGGATAACCACAGTGGCTGTCTCCCAGACTTGGTTGTACAGATGAGTAATTCAATATGCATTTCCTGGTTCATGGCTTCTAAAAATCTGACCTAGAAGGACTCAGTAGTGTCTTTTATAGACGTACAAGTAGAACATGTTTGAGACAAACATATTGTTTAGTACTGGTATATGCAGGTCAAAGGTTTATTAAAAACATTTTTCATCAGAAGTGACTCATTGCAATGCATCCTTTACAGAAACATTTGCTACTAGGCTGACAACTGAAGTATTGTCCTGTTACCAGACTCTTATAGTCCAACCCATTGTAATTTTAACCCCAAATCTAATTTTCCCCAATTGACCAATGTAATTCCATGTAAATGATAAAGAATGGGCACAGTGGTTAAACATATTTTTGCAGGATAACACAAATACAAGCAGGCACAGGCATCCACAATTTGTTTTGCCAGATTTTTACAATATTATGCATTGTAGGTTATTATATAAACAGGAAAGGGAAGTGACTTAGGGGTGCTTAGAGTGCTGGCAGAAGTCTTCTCCCTTGCTCTGAGTCCTGCCTAGTCTTGAGAGATCATAATGCCAGGAAATTCCCAGACCAAGCCATAACAAGGAGATATAGACACACTTGGGAGGAAAGGTCACCCTAGAGACCTGTGCTTCTTACCACAAACTGTTTATTTTCCCTTTATTTTTGTTTCCCATTGACAGAGAGAAATATGCCTGTGTTTATCAACAGAACGTCCCCTTTTAGACTTAACTGAGGAGTGTCTACACTTACCAGAGGATCAATGCTGCGGCGATCGATGCAACCGTAGTCAATTTAGTGGGTCTTCTAAACCAGCTAAATCAACCACCGATCATTCTCCCATTGACTTCTGTACTCCACCTGATCGAGAAGAGTAAGGGGAGTCGATGGGAGAGTCCCGTCAACGTTGTGTGGTGTGGACCCTGTGGTAAGTAGATCGAAAGTACCTTGATTTGAGTTACGCTATTCACGTAACTCAAAGTGCATAGCTTAGATCGACTTTTCCCTTTAGTGTAGACAAGGCATTAGTCTTGATTCTGTGTATGCTGGCCAGGCCAGACAATACTTGTTATAGCAGATTTGCTGTTCACTGGTTTATGTTGTATGTGTTAGCTACTTGTTTTATAATAGGCATGACCACAAAATAGGTAAAAGGGAAATTGTAAAGAAAGGGTTGAATGGACATTAATTTCTTAGGTGCTGCCCTTAGCCCTGTCAGAGAAAAGCAACACTAAATATTGTTCTTTTCAACTTATTTCAGTTCATCGTGCAAACTGTTTGCTCTTTCTTTTCCAGCTGACAGTGATAATTAGATATGCCACAGAGATGCCAGTGCTACTTAAAATGTTTCACATTAGAGATGATTGAACATCAGAATAGCTGTGATCCATACTTGCCAATCAGCACTACTAAAAACAAAACACACCTTCTTTGGACCACTAGGGGATGTCATATTTTAGTTTTATGTCTGCAGTTACTGGGCCTATCTTTAAACATGACTTTCACAACATATTAACACACAGTAATGTTGATAAGATGCAGTGCCAACAGAGGAAATGTTCCAGTGCAGTCAGTGATATTTTGGTATGCTACATTTGGATGGATCAGCTCCCTGTTACATTAGAGATGATGGGTAAAACTTCAGAAGTGAAGTTGAACTCCTATTGAAATCAAGGTGCTTGAAATCTAGGCACTTTTGAAAATCCCACTAGGTGCCTATCTGCAACTTTAGCTCTACATACCTTTAAAAATATGGCTCTTGGAAGAGCAAGACACTTTTGAAAAAATGGAATGTAGGAGCCTACATCACTTAGATGTTTTTTAAATATGTACTCCAAATCTCCATCTACAAGCTGCTAAGACAGTGCTTTCCTCTGGAATAATGAAGATCACAAAGCCCAGAATGAAGGGCACTAGATCTGGAGACAACTCAGTAAACGGAACCCCCGCTGTGGAATGAGCTTCCAGATCAGATCAGACAAATCCAGCATCTGCTGATTTTGGGGGAACACTGTAAAAGCTTCCTATTTGTCAAAGCTTCTCTATCAGAATAACATTCAAACCATCAACCATTCCCTCTTCTCACTCTTGCTTACCTAACCCCCCCACCATCTCATCAAAAAAACAACCAATCAGGAAAACAAACTAAATAAAGACTACTTGAAGTAAAGCTTTCTGTAATCTGAAGGGGCCAAAGAGATCCATTAATTAGTTTGTTAATGTCTGTCCAGTTTATGTAGAAGGCATCCTGATGGTAAAGTGATATGCAGCAATACAAAAATCTTAACATACAGATACAGTGCAGAGAGAGAATTTTACGGCACTCATGCTGGCCCCATAGTCTCTGAGATCGATATTTGAACACAACAGGGAAGCTAGTACTGTGCATCATGTGAAAATGTAATAAAATTGCAAAAATGAGAGAATATAGCTGATATACAGCTTACATTTTGTCCCTTCTGCTTCATACCTATTCTTTAATGGTTCTCTGTGCTGTTTCAGAGACACAGTCCCAGCTATCACATTAAATCTATCCAAAGGCACTTTGTCAGAGAGTAAAAGTTGTTAATGTCGCATAGCTAAAATAAAATGCAGTGAATGAATACTCATTTGAAGATAGCTGCCATCCCTCTTGCCATATTGTAGTCCTGTCTTGGTAAGAGAAACTGCTAAAAGCCTATCTCCTGTCAATGACACATTGGTACATTCATTTAAAATGTGGAGCAACCTTTAGTTCAAGGTGGGAAGATGTGCATCCTGCCTTTACTCCCCTAAAAACCCCACTAAAATCTCACTGAGCTTCTCTGATTCTCCGGCAATCTTGCTGAAACTTGTGGAGCTTCCTCACCTGTCCCAAATGCTGTTCTAGAATAGCCTGGTTCTCTAGAGCTATGCAACTTTGAATGGCAAAACCAGCTTTGGGTGATAAAAACAGCACCTTGAAGGATTTTATAATAAAACTGGGGAGCAGCAAAAGTAAACATATTCATCATCTTGTCACATCAGCTGTCTTATCTTGCTATATATTTACTTATTGGTATACACTCCTAGGATTTCAGGATCAATTTTACTTAGATGACAGGTTCCCACAGTTCAAACACAATATAATGGTACTTTAACAGCAACCTGGAATCCCTCACTGATCTAGGCAAGAGTGCCTTGTGGCAAAGAGGCAGACTCAGCCAATACAAAGGGAAAAAGTTTACCTAAATGTTCTCTAAACACACAAAAAATCACTTTGAGTTCGAGGTGAAGTTTTGGGTCATAAACTCAGCACTGATAAAGTTTGCAGAAGACACAAAAATTGGAGGAGTGGTAAATAATAAAGAACACAGGTCCCTGACAGAGTGATCTGGACTGCTTGGTAAGCTGGGAGAAAACAATGTGCATTTTAATATAGATAAATGTAATTGTGTACATCTAGGAAAAAAGAACATAGGCCAAACTTACTTGAAGGGGGACTCTCTCTGGGAAGCCGTCACTCTGAAACAAGATTTGGGGGTAGGGTGGATAATAAACTGAATATGAACTTCCAGTGTAATGCTGTGGCCGAAAGGGCTAATGAGATCTTTGGATGCATAAATAGGAGGATCTCAAACAGGAGTAAATTGGTTATTTTACCTTGGTATTTGGCATTAGAGTGACTACTGTTGGAATACTGTGTCCAGTTCTGGTGTCCTCAGTTGAAGGAGGATGATGGTGCATTGGAGAGAGCTCTGAGAAGAGCCTCTAAAATGATTAAAGGATTAGGAAACATGCCTTATAGTGAGAGACTCAAGGAATTCAAATTATTTAGCTTAACAAAGAGAAGATTCGGAAATGGCTTGAACACAGTCTATAAGTATCTACATGTGAACATATATTTAATAATGGGCTCTTCAATCTATCAGAGAAAAGTATAATATTGTCCAAAGGGTAGAAGCTGAAGCCTGACAAATTCAGACTGGAAATATAGTGTAAATTTTTTAAGGAGAGGGTAATTAACCTTTGGAACAATTTATGAAGGATCATGGAGGATTCTCCATCATGGACAGTTTTTAAGTCAAGATTGGACATTTTTCTAAAAGCTATGCTCTAGAAATTATTTTGGGGCAGTTCTATGGGGCCTGCATTATACAGGAGGTCAGACTAGATGATCACAATGGTCCTTTCTGTCCTTGGAATCTAGAATAGTTTCCTGTGTTTCGGGACAGGGACACAAGGCTTTGGTTAGTAATAAGCATTATGAACTACACAGAAACACAATAGGAGAAGTAAGATCAGTACCCATGGTCTTCTGCTCCCAGCTCAGTGAACCCTTTCCTTGCCAAAAGATATTTTGTGGGGGAAGTTGCTTTCAGTATGTCCACGCTGCAATTAAAAACCTGCTGCTGGTCCACTGGGCTTGGGATAAGTGTTTGTTTAATTGTGATGTAGTTGTTTGTGCTTGGGTTGCAGCCTAAGCTTTGTGGTCCTCCCGCCTCTCAAGGTCCTAGAGCCTAGGCTCCAGCCTGAACTCAGACATCTCTACCACAATTAAACAGCCTCTTAGCTCAAGCCCCATGAGCCTGAGTCACCTGGCACAAGCCAATCGTGAATTTTTAACTTCAGTGTAGATGAACACTTTTTCTCACAAGGTGTGACAGGGCTGCCAAATACATCAGTGTAAAATGAGATGCATGACATTTCTCATGTCCGGTTCCTTTCCCCATAACAGCACTTTTGCTAAGGGAAATGTTCTCATTCTTTTAAAACACAAGGTGTTTTAGGAGTTAGAAGCCCCTGGGGAATTAAGGACCCACTCCTACAAACACTTCCACATGTACTTAACTTTAGTTAAATAAGTAGTTCCTTTGACTTCATTGGTACTATTCCTGTGAATATAGTTAAGCATGTGCATAGGTATCTTCAGGATCAGAACCTAACACTCTCCATAGAAGGCAGATATAGAATTTCTTTTGCAAAGTATTTCCAATTTGTTTTACCATTAGTAATGACGCCTAATATCTGCAAAATTGTATTTTGCACAGAAGTTAATTCTGAGACTTTTATATTTAGATAACACTAATTTATAGAACTATAAAGTGCAAGCCAAGCTTAATACCTTTCTGTTTAGACATTCTTACCAAACCACAATTATTATTGTGGACAGACTGAATAGGTTTAAGTGTGTATCCCTATTAAGTATTAAGTGTGTATCCCTATTAAGTATCGTGCACATCCCTCCTCTCTTCGTATTCATGTAATGCTTTACGCGACTCCGCGACTGTTTGCCTCCACGCATTCAGCTGGGCCCTATCCGTGCAGGAGGACTGTATGAGCTTGGCAAATATGTCGTCCCGAGTTAATTTTTTCCACCTTCTAATCTGGACCAACCTCTGGGAGGGAGTAGATAGGAGCCGCGTTGAAACATTTGTACCTGCTGCGGGAGGAGAAAAAGGGAGGGAAGTATTTTAAAAGATATATTTTAGAGAACAAAGGGGACACTCTTTCTCAGTGAAACAGGGAATTCATAGTACACAGCACATGTTCTTTCTGTACAAGGTCGCATTTTGCCTTTTCTACTGAAGTGCCTGCCACTTTGGTGTGAGTATACCATCACATGCGGCTGGGCAACAGAATTCAGCTTGTAGGCAGCCATGGTAAGCCCTAGGGGCACACGGGGTTCTGCTTCTTCCGCATTCATTTCAATACTTTCAAACTGCCAGGCCCCTTTTCCCATAGCAAGCAATCCCTGGTGGGTTTGCCATATAAAAGGAGGGCCTGTAGGCTCTCTGGGATGATCGCTTCACACAACACCCTCTTCCCCGCCCACACACACAGACACACTGTGTGGCTCCGATGAGGCTCTGAGCAGGGATGAGCCCTTTAAACTAAACGCGAACAGCCCAGGGCAGCTGGGTTTCCCCCCACCCTCCACTGCGTGGCTCTGATCAAGCTCTCACTCACCAGAAGTGCCTTCTCCAGGGTCATGGCCCAGGAGCATGCCTTGGGAGTAGGGGAAGGCTATTGGCTCCAGCATTAAGAATAGTTCATGGCTGGGGGGGGAAACGGATTCCCCACTTGATGCCTGTGCACTATCCTCCTCCTCCTCCTCTTCATCCTCCAAAAACTCATCCTCCTTGTTCCATGCTGCTCCCCCCTTGCAGGTGTCCATGAACAGTGGTGGGGTAGTGGTGGCGTCGCCCCTCATAATTGCATGCAGCTCACGGTAGAAGCGGCATGTATGGGGCTGTGACCCAGAGCGCCCATTCACCTCCCTGGCTTTTTGGTACGCTTGCCTGATCTTCTTGATTTTTGTATGACACAGCTCTGTGTCCCTGGATTAGCCTCTTTCCATCATGGCCCTGGAGACTTTAGCGTACGTATTTGTGTTTCTTTTTTTGGAACGTAGTTCTTCCATAACAGATTCGTCTCCCCAACATGCAATGAGATCCAGTAATTCCCAGTAACTCCCAGTAACTTGGACCATGCTGGAGATCGTCTGCGAATCCAGGACTCCGTGGTCGCCTGTGATGGTGGACTCTGCATGGTCGCCTGTGATGGTGGACTGTGGTGATGGTCACCTGTGCTAATGGCGACCAAACAGGAAATTCAAAAGTTCCCGGAGCTTTTACTGCCTACCTGGCTAGTGCATCGGAGTTGAGAGTGTTGTCCAGAGCAGTCACAAGGGAGCATTCTGGGATAGCTCCCGGAGGCCAATAACATCAAATTGCGTCCACAGACCCTGTAACCCGGAACTGCGATCTCGATTTGAGCACTACACCACTTGTCAAAGTGGCGTACAGAAATCGGATTAAAGAGCCCTTTAAATCAAAAAACTGGTTTGGTCATGTGGACGGAACCAGTTTTATTTCAAAGTAACTCGGCTAATTCCGAAATAACTGCGTACTGTAGACCAAGCCTTACACTGGCTAAACAAAGTTAGGTATATAAACCTCCTAGTTGCAGGGTAAATGCTAAATCACTAATTTATTGGGTCAGGAATAAACTTCCCCTATAGACAGGCTATTCCTCTAATGGTGCACAATGGGATTTCATACACTCTTCTGAAGCAGCTAGTATTGGCCACTATCAGAAATAGGATAGTGGGCTACATAGAACATTGGTTGGATCATAGAATCATAGAATATATGGGTTGGAAGGGACCCCAGAAGGTCATCTAGTCCAACCCCCTGCTCGAAGCAGGACCAAATCCCAGTTAAATCATCCCAGCCAGGGCTTTGTCAAGCCTGACCTTAAAAACCTCTAAGGAAGGAGATTCTACCACCTCCCTAGGTAACGCATTCCAGTGTTTCACCACCCTCTTAGTGAAAAAGTTTTTCCTAATATCCAATCTAAACCTCCCCCACTGCAACTTGAGACCATTACTCCTCGTTCTGTCATCTGCTACCATTGAGAACAGTCTAGAGCCATCCTCTTTGGAACCCCCTTTCAGGTAGTTGAAAGCAGCTATCAAATCCCCCCTCATTCTTCTCTTCTGCAGGCTAAACAATCCCAGCTCCCTCAGCCTCTCCTCATAACTCATGTGTTCCAGACCCCTAATCATTTTTGTTGCCCTTCTCTGGACTCTTTCCAATTTATCCACATCCTTCTTGTAGTGTGGGGCCCAAAACTGGACACAGTACTCCAGATGAGGCCTCACCAATGTCGAATAGAGGGGAACGATCACGTCCCTCGATCTGCTCGCTATGCCCCTACTTATACATCCCAAAATGCCATTGGCCTTCTTGGCAACAAGGGCACACTGCTGACTCATATCCAGCTTCTCGTCCACTGTCACCCCTAGGTCCTTTTCCGCAGAACTGCTGCCTAGCCATTCGGTCCCTAGTCTGTAGCTGTGCATTGGGTTCTTCCATCCTAAGTGCAGGACCCTGCACTTTATCCTTATTGAACCTCATCAGATTTCTTTTGGCCCAATCCTCCAATTTGTCTAGGTCCTTCTGTATCCTATCCCTCCCCTCCAGCGTATCTACCACTCCTCCCAGTTTAGTATCATCCGCAAATTTGCTGAGAGTGCAATCCACACCGTCCTCCAGATCATTTATGAAGATATTGAACAAAACCGGCCCCAGGACCGACCCTTGGGGCACTCCACTTGATACCGGCTGCCAACTAGACATGGAACCATTGATAACTACCCGTTGAGCCCGACAATCTAGCCAGCTTTCTACCCACCTTATAGTGCATTCTTCCAGCCCATACTTCCTTAACTTGCTGACAAGAATACTGTGGGAGACCGTGTCAAAAGCTTTGCTAAAGTCAAGAAACAATACATCCACTGCTTTCCCTTCATCCATAGAACCAGTAATCTCATCATAAAAGGCGATTAGATTAGTCAGGCTTGACCTTCCCTTGGTGAATCCATGCTGGCTGTTTCTGATCACTTTCCTCTCATGCAAGTGCTTCAGGATTGATTCTTTGAGGACCTGCTCCATGATTTTTCCAGGGACTGAGGTGAGGCTGACTGGCCTGTAGTTCCCAGGATCCTCCTTCTTCCCTTTTTTAAAGATTGGCACTACATTAGCCTTTTTCCAGTCATCCGGGACTTCCCCTGTTCGCCACGAGTTTTCAAAGATAATGGCCAATGGCTCTGCAATCACAGCCGCCAATTCCTTCATCCATTGGAACAATTCCTATGTTCCTATATATGCGCTAGCAATTTAGTATGACGTCACCTGTCAACAGAAAATAGTAAAAATATTGCACCCAAACATTTTTCTGATCAGAAACTAGTTATTTCTATTTTTCTCGTTCCTTTTGCAACAGAGATATTTTCAACACTTAGAAGTTTCTAGTAGTTATTTTAAGGTCATCTGATGAAGACTTCCTTTATGCATAAATTATCAAGTAAAGCATTGTAAGTGCCTCTTGACTCATATTTATTTAGATAATGGAAAAATTACTCCAAGTAAAAGCACCTACCCGTAATTGCATCTAATTTTAAAGTACTTTTTCATCAGCTTATGTGTGTGGCTCTCTGCACATTTTGTTCTCATTAAAATGCCCAGGGAATCAGTTTTGACAAAAACTAGCTAAATAATGATGCCATACTTGAAATTTATCTACTTTTTTTCAGGGGATGAGAGCAGGCAGGATGCTACGTTCAATCTCATGAAGAAGCAAACTGACATGCTCCGCTGTATGGTGGATCTAAGGCAGGAAAGGCAGCAAGACCACAGACTGACGCTGCAGCCCCTGTATAACAGCCCTCCCAAGTTCCATAGCCTCCTCACCCAGACGCCCAAGAACACGGGGGGGGGGGGGGAAGGAGGCTACATGTACCCACACAGTCAACCCTAGAGGATCGCACAAGCAGCAGAAAGCTGTCATATCCTAAATTTTTATTTGGTTCCTGGACTTGTCCTTCCCTCCTCCTCCACCCCCCTAACCCAATGCCCCCTCCCCCATATAGCTTCTGATTTCTCTCAATGTTTTGTGCAACAAATAATAAAGAACGGTTATTAAACAATTGTGACTTTATTTCCTTTCATATATATAGGGGGCGGGTAACTTTAAGAGAAACAAACACAACTGTCACACCGTACCCTGGCCAGTCATGAAACTGGCTTTCAAAGCTTCTCTGATGTGTAGTGCGCCCTGCTGTGCTCTTCTAATTGCCCTTTTGTCTGGCTGTGCAAAACTGACTACCAGGCAAGTTGCCTCAACCTCCCACCCCACCATAAATGTCTCCCCCTTACTCTCACAGATATTGTGGAGCACACAACAAGCAGCAATTACAATTGGAATATTGATTGTGCTGAGATCTAACCGAGTCAGTAAACTGTGCCAGCATGCTTTCAAACGTGCAAAAGCACATTCTACCACCATTCTGCACTTGCTCAGCCTACAGTTGAACTGCTCCTTACTATTGTCCAGGGTGCCTGTGTACGGCTTCATGAGCCATGGCATTAAGGGGTAGGCTGGGTCCCCCCGGCATTTCAACATCCCCAACAGCAATTTTCTGGTCTGGGAAGTAAGTTCCTTCCTGCAGCTGTTCAAACAGACCAGAGTTCCTGAAGGTGCGAGCATCATGCACCTTTCCCAGCCATCCCACGTTGATGTTGGTGAAACGTCCCTTGTGATCCACCAGTGCTTGCAGCACCATGGAAACGTACCCCTTTCGGTTTATGTACTGGCTGTCCCGGTGTTCCGGGGCCAAGATAGAGATATGTATTCTGTCTATCTCCCTGCCGCAGTTAGGGAACCCCAGCGAACTGAAGCCATCCACAATGGTCTGCACATTTCCCAAAGTCACTACCCTTGATAGCAGCTGGTCAATGATTGCACTGGCTACTTGCAGCCCAGCAGCCCCCACAGTAGATTTGCCCACTCCAAACTGATTCCCAATTGATCTGTAGCTGTCAGGCGTTGCAAGCTTCCACAGGGCTATAGCCACTTGCTTCTCAACTGTGAGGGCTGCTCTCATTTTTATGTCTTTGCACGCCAGGGCAGGGGAGAGCAAGTCACAAAGTTCCATGAAAGTGGCCTTACTCAGACGAAAGTTTCTCAGCCACTGGGAATCATCCCATATCTGCAACACTATGCGATCCCACCAGTCTGTGCTTGTTTCCCAGACCCAGAATTGGCGTTCCATGGTATGAACCTGGCCCAACTCCACCATGATCTCCCAATCGCCACATGCCATGCTTCGAGGAATGTCTGTGTCCATGTCCTCATTACTATCATAATTGTATTGTCGTCGCTTCCTTGCCTGGTTTTGCAGGTACTGCACATACTGATGAATAATGTGCGAGGTATTTAAAATGGTAAAAACTGCAGCGGAGACCTGAGCGGGCTCCATGGCTATAGCACCTGCATGGGTAATCCTGCAAAAAGGGTGCGAAACGTAGGAGAGCAGAGTGGCAGCGGAAGAGGTGCTGTTCAGTTCACGATAGCTGAAAAAAACGGGAAATGGTTGTCTTCTGTAGCTTTCATGGAGGCGGGAGCGCAGTACAGACAACATGGAGAACCTCAGAAGGGCAGCAATAGAGGGAGAGAAGAGTTGGCGGCAGAAGCTGTGCTGCTCGGTTCACGATGGCCGAGCAGAGTTGGCAGCAGAAGCGTTTGATGAGGAAGATAAAGAGTAGATAGTAGAGATTACATAGGAAGATGAGAGGAAATGAGAGGTGGATTCATAGTAGCTGGAGAGCAGCGGTGCACTGTCTCCTTAAAGCAGTATGGCACCTGCATGCCAAAAAGGTGCAAAACGATTGTCTGCCGTACCTTTCACAAAGGGAGGAGCGACTGATGACACACATCCAGAAACACCCGCGAGAATGTTTTTGCCCCTTCATGCACTGGGAGCTTAACCCAGAATTCCAATGGGCGGCAGGGACTGCGGGAACTGTGGGGTAGCTCCCCACAGTTCACCGCTTTAACATTCAATGCTAGCCTTGGTGCTGTGGACACACTCCGCCGAATTCATGCATTGTAGTGGGGACACAGAAGACCGAATGTATAAAATAGCTTCTGAAAATTTGAATAGAATAACTTTGAAATAATTTCGTACTGTAGACGTACCCTTGGATAACTATAGATATTCTCATTCACACAAATTGTCTAAAATTCTCTGTATCTGACTAAACTCTTGAGCTCAACAATATTCTGAGACACTTACTTCCACAGGTTAATTATGTCTTGTTTTAAAAGTATTTGCTTTTATCAGCCTTAAAAGTGTTCCTGAAACCTTTCCAATTTCATTGACTGTTCCCTTGTTATTGCATTGTGAAAGAGGGTAAAGGGAAGTATGGTTTACCTTATTGGCATATTTTATTTGAATTAATTTATTTTTGCATTTCTTGATCTCACACTTTTTAAAACAAGAATAGGCTGTTGCTTCAGTGCAAGTCAAGAGCACTGAAGTCAAACTGATGCATGTGAAATCATAATCAAGCCTATAGGTCTTCTATCACATTGAGCTACATGCATTGTTACACTATATGTTATTTCAGAGTAACAGCTGTGTTAGTCTGTATTCGCAAAAAGAAAAGGAGTACTTGTGGCACCTTAGAGACTAACCAATTTATTTGAGCATAAGCTTTCGTGAGCTACAGCTCACTTCATCGGATGCATCGGATGTGAAGTGAGCTGTAGCTCTCGAAAGTTTATGCTCAAATAAATTGGTTAGTCTCTAAGGTGCCACAAGTACTCCTTTACTATATGTTGTGTCTTTCTTTAACCCATGGTTGAATTTTGCAAGGTTAGGCATACTGTATGTGGAGCATAACTAATCAAAGTAATTTCTATAATAGAAAAGGACATGCCAATTTGGATTCAACAAAGATTAATGCGAATAAAATATAACTGAAGAAACTTTTATTTCTTTAGAAGCTAGTATAGACTTTTCTTAGAAAAGGGTCAAACAAAACCTGATTTATAAGAGGCTTAGACCAGGTCTATACTCAAAAGTTAAGTTGACACAGCTACCTCGCTCAGGGGTGTGAAAAATACACCCCTCTGAGCAACATAGTTAAGCCAACCTAACCCCACTGTAGACAGCGCTAGGTCAACAGTTGAATTCTTCTATCAGCTTAGCTTCTGCATCTTGGAAAGGTGGATTAACTACAGTGATGAGAGAGTCTCTCCCATTTCTGTAGTGAGTGGCTATACTAAAGCACTACAGCAGCACAGATGCAGCTGTCCTACTGTAGCATTTTAAGTGTAGATAGAGCCTTAGCTGAAAATCTCTTTGCCTTTATTTTTTTAACATGCAGTGAAAAAAAAAAGGCACAAAGTACCAGAAGAGTTAAACAAAGAGCCCAGACCTTTCATAGATACACACACAAAAACACACATTGATTTTAGTGGGAATTTTGTCTGCATTGGTACAGCAGGAACAGGATCTGGCTTACACCGCAATATTATTGGTTGAATGGAAGTATATTACTCACTGAAGTATCTCTACTGCTAATTAACTAATTTTAAGGCCTGAAAGGATCATGATGATCTAATCTCCTATGTAATGCAGGTCATAGAATTTTCCTCAAGAATTCCATCAAGACCATAACTTCTGGTTGAACTTAGAACATATAACTTTCAGAAAGATATACAGGGGCAGATCTTCAGGTGTTCAAGTTGCCATAATTCCATTTAAAGAAAAGGAGTACTTGTGACACCATAGAGACTAACAAATGTATTTGAGCATAAGCTTTCGTGAGCTACAGCTCACTTCATCGGATGCATTCAGTGGCAAATACAGTGGGGAGATTTATATACACAGAGAACATGAAACAATGGGTGTTATCATACACACTGTAAGGAGAGTGATCACTTAAGATTAGCTAATACCCACAGGAGAGTGGGGGAGAGGAGGGAGAGAAAACCTTTTCTAGTGATAATTAAGGTGGGCCATTTCCAGCAGTTGACAAGAACGTCTGAGGAACAGTGGGGGTGCGGGGGAACATGGGGAAATAGTTTTACCTTGTGTAATGACCCATCCACTCCCAGTCTTTATTCAAGCCTAAGTTAATTGTATCCAGTTTGCAAATTTAGCAAAATTAAAAAAAAAAAAAAAACTTAGTTGTTTTGGAAACATGATAGATGTATTTGATTTCTCTGTTGTTGCTAACCTCCTACTAAATCTAAGTATAGCTCAATTTAGGATACATCTGCAGGATACATACTTATGAACTTGTAAAGTTTCACTTTCTAAAGTCAGAGCAAATTTCAAACAAATCAGTAGAGAATAATGAACCATTACTTCCTCATAAACCTGCAAATTATGAAAGCATTGACATCTATAGCTACTACACAAATGTATGATGTATTGTCAAGAAGATAACTTTGACTCTGATGTCACCTTAAAGAAAGACACTGCATGCCTTTCTTGTACATATGTTAAACTTGCCACCCAGATGGCATATCCTTTTTAACAGAAACTTAGCAATTTCCAGCCACATAGAAAAGAATTGCACTGCACAGAATTTACTTTTTATGTCAATCATCATAAAAGGAGTAACGTATCTGAAACATATTGAACTAGATACTAAAAACTAGATACTAGAAACTAGATACTAGAAACATAGTATCTGAAACATAGTGAACTAATTAATTGTTTCTTACTATTCACGTCAGGGATTATTTTAAAATAGTTTTATGTTCCACAGCCTGATACACAATTATAGTTTGAAATCTACATACACACATAACATGAGGGAAAGTATAAGTAGTTCTGTACACATCAAAACATATTGGGTTTCCCAGAGAAGAACCCTACACAGTTTAATATAAAATGACAACTTTCCTATATGTTTTAGATCATTCTATAGAATTCTGAAGAATGATTCAAAAAGGATGAGTATGGAGCAAGAAAGTGCATTACAAGGGTGTGATTTCTAAAGTGCACTAACATGATACATATTACTGGTTTGTGTAGACCCTGCTGGTGAGCACTAATGGAACCTTAGCATGCTTTAACGTAGTGCTGTTTGAAATGGCACTATATTAAAGTGCACTAGGGAAACTTTAGAGTGCACCAGCTGGATATACAGAGCAATTAACCTGCAACACGTTAATGTACTTTAGAAATCATGAAGGTGCTTTACCTCATTGTGTAGCTGAGCCCTTTGCAGTTTTATAGAATCCAATTTGTTTAATCCCTATTAAATTCTGTACATAGTCAGAATTTTTGCACCAGAGATATACAGTAAAATAATCAGTTTTGAAAAAAATAAAATGTAATATATTAATAGTCACCTAAAAAAATGGTCACCAGAAAGGTTCCAGGGCAGATTATATTTTTGATATTATGCATTGGATTATCCTCTCCTGTAGTAGTAAAGGAGGAGGGAAATTCATTCCCCAACTATATTTGCTCTCTTCCCATCCCCCAACTACAGAAGAGGCCACAGGGCCTGCTTTCCACATGGCAGATCCCTACTATAGGGAGGCCCTGAGCTCCTGGCTACCACCCACACCTTCTCCAACACCAGCACCACTCAGCTCTCTGTGAATTTGAAGACACAGTACTCAGAAGTTCCTGTACCACAGCGGCTCACTTGATCTTCAGATTGTATTATCTTCTTCTGACCAGGCACCACAAGGACCTCCCTCAACCTACCCAACCTCCCCATTCCCACATAGAACCTGACTCATGGAGGAGGAAAATGATGTCGGGGTGGCTGATATCCACCTCCATCCCTGCTTCTGTGCAGAAAGAAAGAATTCTACTTCTTACGTGATCAGTTTCAGAGTCCGGGGGACTCTAGTTCCAAATGATTAGCAAGTACATATATTTATTGAGATACAAAAACCACAGTGTAATATACACATAAGGGCCAGATTCTAGTCTCATTTACACCTCTGCAACTCCAGATTAAGTTTCTCCAGTTTAAACACAACTTTAATGAAATCAGAATTTGGTCCAATGCATGGATTATGAATAATCAAAAACCTCTTATGTTTAATGTTTGTTTGAATATGCATATGTATATTCTGAACAACCGTATTGTAAGATTTTAATCAAAACAACCTTTGCAAACAGCTATACTTTGTTCAGTTGAATACATCAGTTATGTTATTGGTTAGTCATTATTACTATATTTAACAAATGTGTGCTATTACATTATAACACCAGTGTGATTTTTTTTTAATTGCCTGCCTGCCTTTTTTGAAATGGAATTAATATTATTTGAATAACCCATTGGATTTGTTAAACATTTTTGTCAAAGATAAATTAAACCATATTAGGTTACTGTTACACTGAAACCTTTAAGTATATATCCTGTGTGTCAGTTAAGGGTAGGATGTGGTCCTGTGTATCTACAGTTAAGTAGAACTTTAAACACTGCAGTTTTAATTATGGATCATTTATCTCATTCATTATGCCTGTCATCAATTTGATTAAAGTGCATGATTTTGATTTTGATTCAAACACTGCAGAGTCTGAAGGTGTATGATTAAAGGGTTTTGATTTGGGTCACTCCCTAAACCAGAGACGTTTCTTTTTCACTCTTTCCTCCTTGAGATTATGGGTACCATTAATGGGAATACAGTGCACTAATTAATGTCAGAATTAGAGCTGATTGGGCATTATCCTTCAAATGTTTTTTTTTTCCAGCAAAGAATGAAGTTTTTGCAAAAATCAAAATTTTCCATAATAGAATTTCAATTTTGTCAAACATTTTCAAATTCCTGTCAGGAAAAATAAATAAAAATTAAATATTTTGTATAGAACTGACCCAAACAAATTAGAATATTTTGGTTTGTTGAACTGACCTGAAATGTGTTGAGATAGCTCAACATTAAATTGCATTTCCTTATGATAGCAGCACTGCCTCACAGAAATTTTAGTTTGGCCCCTCGTTCACTCCTATGGTTGGGCTCCCTGGCCAGACTACATCTCCCATGATACAAAATGGACTTCCATCTGGCCAACTTGCAGGTGCATAATAGATGTCACATGACTGTGAGTGCATCATGAGAGATGTAGCTGGGCTGGAGAGAGTGTGGGCATGCGGCTCCCAAACTACAATTCCTGAGATGCAGCATAACATCATGCAATTTAAAGTTGCAGTGCTTCATTTTGGGGTCAATTCAAACAAACCAAAACTCAAAATCCAATCAAGATGTTATGCGTTCCAAGTAATTTCTTTCAAAATATTTTGTTGTGTGCAAAGTTTCACTCTTTTCATGTTTTGTTCCAATTTGTCCCACAGAACAAAAATTCCTATTTTTGCTTTGCTTGTCAGAATATACTGCATTGTCAGGAATCCCAACATGTATATTCAAAGCAGAAAGTGTTTAAATTATTGGCAGACATAAGTGTATGATCTTTTTGTCTGTCAAGACATGAAAAGAAGCAACATTGCTGGGATATGCTGTCATTCTGCAGCAGGAAATATGGTAACTTTTCTACAGTGCAATTTTTGTATCCAATATTGCCATTACAGGAAAGGAAGTCTGAGTGGCCAACTAAAAATAACAAGCAGCAGCACTTGGCAATAGCCATCATCTCTAGGAGTTTGGGGACTGAGTTGACGGGAAAGATTTGACATGCCTCAATTTGTGTGTGTGGTCCTCCCTCCTTGCTAATTGGAAGCACAGCTGCCAAGATAAATGAGTGATAGTAAGACAAAGAATCAGTGGGTACCTAACACAGTTCCAATCACATACATAGTTAGTGGTTGTATATTAGTGTTGACTTGTCAATAAACTATCAGTATAGGTGACAAACTCATGTAAGGCCTGATCCAAAGCCCACTGAAGTTAGAAGTCTTTTGGAAGGCCTTAGATCAGAGGCTTTAATACTGGCTAGAGCCAGCTACTTCATCAGACTAAATATTTATGCTACATGTGAACTTGTAAAGAGCACCAGATTCAGGTCCAAGTTAAATTGCCACAATAAGGAGTTAAAATGTTTACTACTTTATGGGAAACATAAAAAAAAATACAGAAACAAATACTTAGTGATAATATTTAATAACTGCTGAGTATTCTACAGAACAGTGGAGTTCTTAGATTGAAAATACAGAGCTGTTAAAAAAACATGGATGGATCCACCACCAGCAGCAGCAATACAAATCAGCTATCATTTGTAATAGGATATGTGAAATGCAAATGGGCCAATCAAAGAACAACTTTTTATCCTGAGAACTAAAATAAATAAATAAAAATGTGCGTGTGACTGTGTGTTGGGGGGAGGGTGGGTGGGTAGATTATGTTGGGAATGTTTAGGGATGCACCAGCCATCAGAAATGTGGTGAATAGGAACATTTATGTGGATTTTGGGGGTCAAAAACTTAACTTAATTTGGCGGATACTATTCCTCCTCAGAAACATTCCTTCCTGGTAGCAATTTTTTTGCAATAGTGAAAAAAGCCCCAGAATATATTGAGAGATCATAAGAGACAGGTGCTGATCATTGAATTAACAGACAATAATTAGGTGAATTATATAACAAGCTGTCATAAATATAAAGGGAAGGGTAAACCCCTTTAAAGTCCCTCCTGGCCAGAGAAAAAAATCCTCTGACCTGTAAAGGGTTAAGAAGCTAAAGGTAACCTCGCTGGCACCTGACCAAAATGACCAATGAGGAGACAAGATACTTTCAAAAGCTGGGAGGAGGGAGAGAAACAAAGAGTCTCTGTCTGTCTATATGCTGGTTTCTGCCGGGGATAGACCAGGAATGGAGTCTTAGAACTTTTAGTAAGTAATCTAGCTAGGTATGTGTTAGATTATGATTTCTTTAAATGGCTGAGAAAAGAATTGTGCTGAATAGAATAACTATTTCTGTCTGTGTATCTTTTTTGTAACTTAAGGTTTTGCCTAGAGGGGTTCTCTATGCTTTGAATCTAATTACCCTGTAAGGTATCTACCATCCTGATTTTACAGGGGGGGATTTCTTTATTTCTATTTACTTCTATTTCTATTAAAAGTCTTCTTGTAAGAAAACTGAATGCTTTTTCATTGTTCTCAGATCCAAGGGTTTGGGTCTGTGGTCACCTATGCAAATTGGTGAGGCTTTGTATCCAACATTTCCCAGGAAAGGGGGGGTTCAAGTGTTGGGAAGATTGTTCATTGTTCTTAAGATCCAAGGGTCTGGTTCTGTAGTCACCTAGGCAAATTGGTGAGGCTTTTTACCAAACCTTGTCCAGAAAGTGGGGTGCAAGGTTTTGGGATGTATTTTGGGGGGAAAGACGCGTCCAAACAGCTCTTCCCCAGTAACCAGTATTAGTTTGGTGGTGGTAGCGGCCAATCCAAGGACGACAGGTGGAATATTTTGTACCTTGGGGAAGTTTTGACCTAAGCTGGTAAAGAGAAGCTTAGGAGGTTTTTCATGCAGGTCCCCACATCTGTACCCTAGCGTTCAGAGTGGGGAAGGAACCTTGACACAAGCAAATACAAATAAATTATGCAGCATGACCCTGACATGGTGATCAGTCAGAGCTGATAGCTAGGGACTTGGAGCCTGTAGTATAAGCTGTGAATAAAACCAATGATCACACAAAAGGAGCAGCTGGATTTGATAGAGGTAAAGCTAGAGCTGCTTCATCACTTCTAAAGTCTGGTTTTTACTTGTTCTCCCTGCTTGTTGTCACGAGTGATCCTGCCATGTCTGTCACCGATTCTCATGAAGTTTTCTCCAAAAAAAAAAAAAGGAGAATAGAAAGAATGCAATGTTGGCAATTGAAAAAGTTCTCTCTACTAGACAACCAATAAAATGGACAGTTAGACATTCTGAACATATCGAGAAGCTAACCAAAGACACAGTTGCAGGGGGAAAAGTGTCCTTTCTGAGTAAGCTGTTATTTGGATAAAGATTTAATGGTGAAACAAGATGTTGTCATCTGGGAAGAATAAGCTGTCAGATTTCTTGTATGACATCTGCAAATGAATGAAAATACCACTAACTGGAGACTGAAATTTTTTCAACTTTTCCACTTTGTTGGAATGACAGGCTGCTTAGAAACAGTAGACTAATCCAAGTGTATTCTGGAGCCAGACAAATGTTATTCAAAAGACCTCCAAGTTGTCCTTTAGGAGAGTTAAATAGAATAATCAGAGTCTACAATACATCAGCCTAACAGAGAAATTCCAAAATGTCTACAAAACATTTGTCTTTATCTACACAATATAAATATATCCAGTATCCAGTTGAGCAAGCTTTATAAAGTTAATATATACCTTCTGGACACTCATGGCAACAAAAGATGCTTTTCTACAATTAAACACATGGAATGGCGTGTACAATTTTGATTAGCTGAAGACTCGGCAACTTTATGGTTCTCATAATGAAGCAGAAAAACAATGGACTGAAAATTAATAATTCACAAATGTCAGTGAATGTTTATTAAGTCTGTCAGAACATTGTCAAAGAGCTTGACTGTAGCAATATTACATGTATTTATCAAATGTTGTACAAACTTCTAAAAATCAAAAATATAAGTAAAATGCATACTGTGTCTCAGTCTGCCCCCAAAATTCTGGTTTTCCCCCCATGATACCACTGCCAATTATAAATACTTGTATCATTTCATAATTAATAACCCATGGTTGGAATGCATGGATATGCTTGGCAATATATGTGTTTTAGACAAAAACCACTGAATTTAGACATGAAAATTCTGTATTTCAAAATGTTGTTTAAAATTTACTAACTTGTATGCAACAAGACAAAACCTAGTTTTAAAAAGTCTTGAGCAAACCATATAAGAATAAAGAGTAAATCAGACTAAGTAACATTCATAAGGGAAGACAAAATTCCCTAAGGTTTCAATAAAGGAGCTCAAGTGCAGCCCCTTTCCATAGTTCTACTGGAGAATGGACATATGAATCATTTATGTTATAAATATGTCCTGCAGAAAGGCTTTGCTACCTCCACTCCAGAAATCAATGAGGTTAGGTTAGATTTTTACAGTCCCTGCACATGCAGTCATGAATGAAACACTCAATTTTATGTTAATAAGTTCTGAAGGAACATTCATCTAATAATATATTTCTTCCCTTTAACTCCAACACAAAATTCAGAAAGAACATTTCTCCTATAGGTTGTTTTTTTTTTCATTTTGGGTAAATTTCTTATGAATCATTGATTAATTTCTATTACTATGGTGCAATTTTTTTCCTATTAATTCTCATTATTCAAAATATGCCATGATGGAATGTTTGTAAATTATACTAAGCACATTCATAATGTGTGCTATATGTTAATGGTAGAAGTGAATTATATAAGAGAAACATACACTTCAGTGTTTTATTCTGTTCAGAAGCAACTCACTAACCTGTTTTGGATAGCTCTAAATATTCACATTAATGACTCGGGTGTATTTTAAGTGGAAAACTGGGACACTGGCCATTATAGCTGGGAGGCAGGGTGGAAATGGAGAAGTCGGGTATCCTATGTATTCCTTTCCTTTCCAGAGCTACATATGTTCCCCTCACATGGAATATAAACCAAGATATGTTTAGAGCTGATTGATAAAAGAAACCACATTTTACAGAAGTTTTTTTGTTTGTTTGTTTGTCTGTTTTCTGGTTTTTTTTAAAAAAAAATGACAGTCTCTAGACTTGTTACAGTAAAAGATGGGTGAGGGACAAAACAAGCAGTATTTTATGCTCAGTCTTCCTCTTGGTTAGGTTTTCACACCCTTACTCATGTTGACTAGTACTTTGTTACAGATTTAAACAGGTCTATTTGCAGAGTAATGTGCTACTGAGCATAAGTACGGGCAACTGGATTTAGCCCTTACTTTCTGCTGTGGATGTTTAAATCCAGTGGGTAGAGAGCTATTACAAAAAAAGAAAGTGTGTCCTGGGCACATAAATGCTAACTTCCTAGACCACACATTTGGGGGAGGTTAATTTCCGTTTTTTGTTACTTTATGAAATGCAGATTTTATTTTCTCTGCATCCCACCACAACAAGGTAAAAGTATTGTAGTTAAATCCCCTCATATCAGCTCATGGAGCAAATGTTTTGAAAGAAACAAAGCAAAATTTAAAAAAGCAAACATTTCCCACAAACACTAAGGTAGGAGGAAACCAATTGTGTTCTCAGTGATTAACTCAATAGAACTAGACAAAAATTCCCTCATGTCCTGCCTCCAAATTTAGTAAGAAGGCTATTAAATGCTCTACTTGACAGCTGGTAGCACTTCACACCCGAGAAAGGAGGATTATACTGCTTTCCTCAAATTCTTCACAAAACTTATACCAGAATTGATTATTTCTTCATCTAGGGGTCAAGCTTACTGAAGAAGAGAGGACCCATTAGCCTTATTCACATCACTCACACTGGTTTTATCTCAGCTCAACTCCATTGAATTCAATAGAATTATTTCTGATTTACACCAGTAGGAGAGGAGAATCAAGCCCTTAGTACTCTGGAGATCATTACTCTGTTCATGAGCTAATATCCACAATAGTAACCAAAAAAAAAACAAAAAAAAAACATAAATTGACTCAGACAGTGGTTCCAAAGACATAGTTCCCCTGTTAAATCTCTATTTAAAAAACCCAACATAAACAAATTACTGAAGATCACTATCACAGGGTAACTGGTCCCTGTGAATAGTCTAAACCCAGCTCCCCTGGACCTGAGCAGATCAACCCAATCTAGTTCATTAAAGAGGGGTGAGATGCTGGAGGGGTATGTGTGTACTGTGAGGGAATATTTGGAGGGGTGCGGGAGGAGGTGTGTGTACTGGGCAGGTGTTTTGGGGGGTGTTGGAGGGGTTTGTGTATTGGGAAGAGGTTTTTGGAGGGCATGGGAGGGGCTGCCAGGGGCCTCACTCTCGAGATGAGGGGCAGTGTCACTCCTTGTTGTGGTGGCAGAACAGCTGGCACAGGCCTGGGATGAGGGCCAGCCCGTCATTCAGTGCTTCCATGCCTCTGCCCCTCCCCAGGGCTGGGAGCCAGGCCCTGACTGGGCAGGATCTGGCAGCTGTGGCTGCAGCGGACGGACCAATCGGGGCATGGAGACAGCTCTTTCCGAGCTGCAACTTCTGCTCTGAAAAAAGCCTGGACATTTCCTATTATTTGAAAGATCTGCCCAGACAGAGGGAAGAGAATCAAAAAAGAGGAAATGTCCGGGAAAACCTGGTCATACCCTTAGCTGGGCTGCACCTTAGGGCAGTGGTGGGCAACCTGTGGCCCACGGGCTGCAAGCACCCCATCAGGGTAATCCACTGGCAGGCCACGCAACAGTTTGTTTACATTGACCATCGGCAGGCACGGTCGCCCACAGCTCCCAGAGGCCACGGTTCACCGTTCCTGGCCAATGGGAGCTGCAGCCAGCCCATACTGCTTTCCGCAGCGCCCAATGGCTGAGACTGGTGAACCGCAGCCACTGGGAGCTGCGGGCGGCCATTCCTGTGGACAGTTAATGTAGACAAAGTGTCTCACAGCCCACGGGCCGCAGGTTGCCCACGACTGGCTTAGCATGACCAAGCGTTTGTTTTTTGACTGGAACACCCAGTTGAATAGGGACCCTGGCAGCTCCGGTCAGCACTGCTGACCTGGCAATTAAAAGTCTGGTCTACCGTGCTACAGAGCTAAGGCTATTCCCTACCTGTTCTGGCTCCATGCTACACCCCAGAAGCATCCAGCAGGTCCAGCTCCTAGGCGGGGGAGGGAGGTGGCACGGGGCTCCATGCGCTGCCCCCCGCCCCGAGCACCGGCTCCGCATTCCCATTGACCAGGAAGCGCAGCCAATGCGAGCTATGGGGGCGGTGCCTGCAGCAAGAGCAGTGTGCAGAGCCACCTGCTGTGCCTCCACATAGAAGCCAGATCTGCTGGCCACTTGCCAGCTTCCGGGGCTCAGCACAAAGTCAGGACAGGTAGGGACTAGCCTGTCTTAGTCCCCCCACACTGCTGTGCCACTGACCGGGAGCCGCCGGAGGCCCCAATCCACTGCCCCAGCCCTGAGCTCCCACAAACTGAGAGCCCCCTCCTGCACCCAAACCTCTCATCCCTGGCCCCACCCCAGAACCCGCATCCCCAGACAGAGCCCTCACGCCCCCTGCACCCTAACCCCCGTCTCAACCTGCCACCTCCTCCTGCACCCTGAGCCTCTCATTTCTGGCCCCAGCCCGGAGCCCGCATCCTAGTAGACCCCTCACCCCCTTCTGCACCCTAGCCCCCTGCTCCAGCCCAGTGAAAGTGAGTGAGGGTGTGGGAGAGTGAGTCACTGAGGGAGGAGGAATGTAGTGAGCAGGGGGCTGGGCTAGAGTGTTCAGTTTTGTGCAGTTATAAAGTTGGTAACGCTACTACACATGGGCTCATAATGGGCTGCTAGTAGGCAGCTTGTGGGAAAGGCTGAGACGGTCTGAGCCCCGGGAACACAAAGCCATACTGGAGTGGAGCTAGCTCCTGTGGTGGGTGCCTGGAGCAAGGGGCCATGGGCTCAGAGAAGCAGCCTTGTGGCTGCTGCTCCAGGAGAAGAGCAGAGGTATCATAGAATCATAGAATCATAGAATATAAGGGTTGGAAGGGACCCCAGAAGGTCATCTAGTCCAACCCCCTGCTCGAAGCAGGACCAATTCCCAGTTAAATCATCCCAGCCAGGGCTTTGTCAAGCCTGACCTTAAAAACCTCTAAGGAAGGAGATTCTACCACCTCCCTAGGTAATGCATTCCAGTGTTTCACCACCCACTTAGTGAAAAAGTTTTTCCTAATATCCAATCTAAACCTCCCCCACTGCAGCTTGAGACCATTACTCCTCGTTCTGTCATCTGCTACCATTGAGAACAGTCTAGAGCCATCCTCTTTGGAACCCCCTTTCAGGTAGTTGAAAGCAGCTATCAAATCCCCCCTCATTCTTCTCTTCTGCAGGCTAAACAATCCCAGCTCCCTCAGCCTCTCCTCATAACTCATGTGTTCCAGACCCCTAATCATTTTTGTTGCCCTTCGCTGGACTCTTTCCAATTTATCCACATCCTTCTTGAAGTGTGGGGCCCAAAACTGGACACAGTACTCCAGATGAGGCCTCACCAATGTCGAATAGAGGGGAACGATCACGTCCCTCGATCTGCTCGCTATGCCCCTACTTATACATCCCAAAATGCCATTGGCCTTCTTGGCAACAAGGGCACACTGCTGACTCATATCCAGCTTCTCGTCCACTGTCACCCCTAGGTCCTTTTCCGCAGAACTGCTGCCTAGCCATTCGGTCCCTAGTCTGTAGCTGTGCATTGGGTTCTTCCGTCCTAAGTGCAGGACCCTGCACTTATCCTTATTGAACCTCATCAGATTTCATCAGAGGTGACAGAGGCTGGGAGACTGCCAGGAGTTGGAGTTCCAGAGATCCTTGGGAAGGGTGACCCTGAAGCCTGGGGCCAAGGATTGAGTTAAGACAATTTTATGTTTGTTTGATAACCTCTGTTTAAAAAATTAAGCCTCCTTGAAAAGATTGGATATGGATGCCCAGGCTCTGGAAACAGGGAGAAATGATGGCTCTGGTGACAATCACATTAGTGAATAGTTGATTACCAACTCGCCTAAAATCTCCTCTAGTGTTAAGCGGCGTGCCCTGGAAGTTGGGATAGTTTGATAGGCATCTCCTCATCTTTGGAGAGTCTGCAAATGACTTAAGAAAAAGAAGGCAGTTGGAATAGCAGTGTAAAGCATTTTTTTAATCAAACCTTTAAATGGCTCATTACAGCAAAGGGTACAATAGTAATCTGATTATGTTAAATAGCTAAATATAAATTTAGATTAATTAAGTAAGCACTTTACAAAAAAGCTCAATAAAGTGTTAAACCTGCATACCAACTGAGGTTACCCAGTAAATACTTGTGCTAATAAAATACATCTCCTGGGACTGGGTAAAAAGAAAAGGAGTACTTGTGGCACCTTTCCCCACTAGCCCAAGAGTGTTCCCCTAATGCAGTTGGAAATATTGTATAGAAAAGCCAATATCCTTAGTGGCTTTTTTTTTTTTTTTTTGCTCTTGCTTCATCTGTTATTAATGCAATACACTCTTGTTGTTTCATAAATAGCGCAACACATCAAATCCTGTATTTTTAAAGGGTTTATTAGTATCATTCCTTGATGGAGATAAGAAAGTAGAAGTCTTCTTTGTTTCTTTAATTCCCATAGGCCTGAATAAGACCTAACATCAGTGTAAGCAAGGGATAACTCCAGTGAAATCAAGGGAGTTAAACTGGTGTAAAAACAGTGCATGTGAGATGAAACTCTGGCCCAATGTCTCTATAAAGACAAAAAGAAAAGGAGTACTTGTGGCACCTTAGAGACTAACCAATTTATTTGAGCATGAGCTTTCGTGAGCTACAGCTCACTTCATCGGATGCATACCAGGGTAACTGCAGAAGACATTATATACACACAGAGACCATGAAACAATACCTCCTCCCACCCCACTGTCCTGCTGGTAATAGCTTATCTAAAGTGATCATCAAGTTGGGCCATTTCCAGCACAAATCCAGGTTTTCTCACCCTCCCCCCCCCCCCCAAACTCACTCTCCTGCTGGTAATAGCCCATCCAAAGTGACCACTCTCTTCACAATGTGTATGATAATCAAGGTGGGCCATTTCCTGCACAAATCCAGGTTCTCTCACCCCCTCACCCCCCTCCAAAAACCACGCACACAAACTCACTCTCCTGCTGGTAATAGCTTATCCAAAGTGACCACTTTCCCTACAATGTGCATGATAATCAAGGTGGGCCATTTCCAGCACAAATCCAGGCTTTCTCACCCCCCACCCCCATACACAGCAACCACATACCACACAACAGAACCACTAACCCAGGAACCTATCCTTGCAACAAAGTCCGTTGCCAACTGTGCCCACATATCTATTCAGGGGACACCATCACAGGGCCTAATAACATCAGCCACGCTATCAGAGGCTCGTTCACCTGCACATCCACCAATGTGATATATGCCATCATGTGCCAGCAATGCCCCTCTGCCATTTACATTGGTCAAACTGGACAGTCTCTACGTAAAAGAATAAATGGACACAAATCAGATGTCAAGAATTATAACATTCATAAACCGGTCGGAGAACACTTCAATCTCTCTGGTCACGCAATCACAGACATGAAGGTCGCTATCTTAAAACAAAAAAACTTCAAATCCAGACTCCAGCGAGAAACTGCTGAATTGGAATTCATTTGCAAATTGGATACTATTAATTTAGGCTTCAATAGAGACTGGGAGTGGCTAAGTCATTATGCAAGGTAGCCTATTTCCCCTTGTTTTTTCCTACCCCCCCCCCAGACATTCTGGTTAAACATGGATTTAAACTTGGAGAGTGGTCAGTTTGGATGAGCTATTGCCAGCAGGAGAGTGAGTTTGTGTGTGTGTGTGTGTTCCGGGGGGCGGGGGGGGGGGAGTGAGAAAGCCTGGATTTGTGCTGGAAATGGCCCACCTTGATTACCATGCACATTGTAGGGAGAGTGGTCACTTTGGATGAGCTATTACCAGCAGGAGAGTGAGTTTGTGTGTGTATGGGGGTGGGGGGGTGAGAAAACATGGATTTGTGCAGGAAATGGCCCACCTTGATTATCATGCACATTGTAGGGAAAGTGGTCACTTTGGATAAGCTATTACCAGCAGGAGAGTGATTTTGTGTGTGTGGTTTTTGGAGGGGGGTGAGGGGGTGAGAGAACCTGGATTTGTGCTGGAAATGGCCCAACTTGATGATCACTTTAGATAAGCTATTACCAGCAGGACAGTGGGGTGGGAGGAGGTATTGTTTCATGGTCTCTGTGTGTATATAATGTCTTCTGCAGTTTCCACGGTATGCATCCGATGAAGTGAGCTGTAGCTCACGAAAGCTCATGCTCAAATAAATTGGTTAGTCTCTAAGGTGCCACAAGTACTCCTTTTCTTTTTGCGAATACAGACTAACACGGCTGTTACTCTGAAATCTATAAAGACATTCACTTTTGTATTCAGACTGCTTTAGGCACATTACAACCAGCAAAAAGGGACAGATAGCCCCTGAGAAAAACAAAACCTTCCATAGAAGAGACACCTAACAAATTGTCAGTGAATTCAATTATGGTCTTAAAGGTTAATTGTTTTCTCAAAACATTAAGCCCAAAGCAAGAACACAAAAGCAAATCTCTTCCCAAAAGAGGTAGACAGGTGTGAATTCTGTCTTCTTATAATTTCCTTGAGGTGGAATTACTGTCTCCTGAGCAAAGGCTCCACATCTCACTCTTTCAAAAAATCCAAGTATTTCTAATTTAATTAGGCCTGATTCTGTCACTGGTGTGTAAAACTCACATCAGTTTTACACACCAGTGCAATTCACTAGGATCAGTGGAGTTGCTCCTGATTTACACTAGTGTAACTGATTACAGAATCTGCCCCATCAGCAATATTCCATAGGCTATCTGCCCATAAACTTCATGCATGAGTAAGAGTTTAGCTACAAACCAATCTATAGCATTTACTACCCATTTGTGCAAACCCTAAGTCCTCCCTCTAATTTTGGTTTCTTCCACGTCAGCATCTTTATCCCTAAATTTGAAAGCTTCCCAAAAAAATCTGTATTTCCACTATGCTGAACATTAACCATCTTTCTAGATTCTCACATGTATGATTTCTTATACTAAAACCTTGGGAATTCAATTACAGTCACCACAGGGTGTTCACCATCCAAGGCCTTGTCTACACTGGCACGTTTCTGTGCAGTAAAGCATCTTTCTGTGATGTAACTCCCGAGGTGTACACACTGCCAAGCCACTTAGTGCACAGAAACTACGCAGTTGCATCCCCACCCCTTAAATTAATTCTGAATTTTGAAAGTCCCCTTCCTGTTTCCTCGGTGACACATGCAGTGGTCTCAGGGCATCTTTCCAGGTGGCCATGCCTGCTCCACACACCAGACGATCCCCCACTTGGAGCAATGCCGAGCTGCTGGACCTCATTAGCATTTGGTGAGAGGAAGCTGTCCAGTCCCAGCTGCACTCCAGCCATAGGAATTATGATACCTATGGACAGATTTCACAACGTATGATAGAAAGGGGCCATGACCAGGACACACTGTAGTGCATGGTCAAAGTGAAGGAGCAGCGAAATACCTACGACAAGGTGCAGGAGGCAAACAGCCACTCTAGTGCCGTGCCCACGAGCTGCCAATTCTACAAAGAGCTGGACATGATACTCGGTGATGACCCCAACTCCACTTGAAAGGCCACTGTGGATATTTCAGTGGCTCGTGTGCCAGGCAAGAATGGACCGAGCCAGGAGGAGAAAATCTTGGACGAGGATGTGGAGGGAGAGGGGAACCAGAGGCAGAGGATGACTCAGAGGTCAGAGATGCATGCAGACAGGAGCTCTTCTCTACCCCGGAGGAGGCTAGCCAGTCACAGCTGTTGGAACTTGGCAGAGTGCAAACAGGAGAGGAGGCCCCTGGTAAGTGGCTTTGATTTTGGGAATCGCTGAAGAGAGTTGTTGGGGGCAGGAGGGTTGCAGAAAGCAGGCTTGTGTCTGTATGATGCATGTACCACCACATGCCTAGTCTGAGCAGCGGAACAGGATTGACTCCCTCATTTCACCGGAATCTGCCTCAAAGATCTCCACAAAACTCTCATGGAGATACTGGGCAATCAACTGCCACAGGTCCTTTGGCAGAGCTGCTTTTTTTCTTTCCCCATTAAGGGTAAATTTCCCGCACCACTCTGCCATCACGAGGGGGGACGGGACCATTGCTGCACACAGTCGAGCCGCATGAGGGCAAGTGCAGAAGCTAAAGGCTTGGAGAAGACCATCCCTTGATTCCCTGCTCAACCTCAGCAGCGAGATATCTTTCATAATGAACACAGCCTGTGGAAAATGCAGGGACAGGAATGATTACAAGGCTTCCCCTTATAGTGCTAGCTCTCCTCAAGAGCCACGTGTGCAGTGTACAGTACAGCCCTGGAACACTGTTTTCCCCTGCAACTGTGGTTACTCTGCGGTTTGGCGGTCTTGTGGCCATGTATGCTTGCCTGGGGTCAGCCAGTTAGTGACAGGTATGTGAATAATGGCTGGGTTTTAAATCACTGAATCAGTGGTCTGTGTGTTGCAAACAACACACTGCTTCTGTAAAATGTTGCATTTTGGTTTCACAGATATGATCTTGGAAGCCCAGCCTCCCTCTTTGTTATCACCATCTGAATGGCTGCACCGAATTAGAAAACGGCCACGAAGAACTAAAGAGGACTTTCTGTGTGATGTCATGATGCACTCCACAGCTGAAAAACAAGAATTGAAGGAGTGCATCATGACATCTCCAATGGTCAGAGAGAAGAGGGACTGAAAGGAGAATGTGATGTGCCAGAACAAAGCCATGGAGAGGCTCTTAAACATTATGGAGCGCCAAGCGGACACGCTCCAGGTGCTACCAGCACTGCAAACCAAGCAGCTCTGCACCTGCCCTCCCCTGCAGGTGCTGTCACAAAACTCTTTCCCATGCACCCCCCAGACACTGCCAGCACACTCTTATCAACCTTCTGACTCCAGTCTGTACCCACTGCATTCCAATTCTCCCTCGTCACAGTCCAGCCCTGCGGACTCCCACTACCCACTGCCCTCAACACCCGTCCCTCTGCAGTTTAGCCCTGCTGAAGTACAGTACCCACTGCACTGTACTCCAAAGGACAAGGTTGCATAGGATACCTGGACATACAAAAATTTTTAACCATCCCGGGACCCCACCTCCTCCTGGGACCCTCCTTTCCCTCATCCCCCACAGTGCTGATGTGTTTTTTTTTGTTTGTCGCTCTCCTCTGGTTGTTGATTTTTAATAAAATAATTGTTTTGGTTTGAAAGCAATCTTTATTCCATTCACACAAAAAGAGCCCTGAAAAGCAACAGGCAATTTTCTTAAACTTTCATAGTGCATTGTCTGCAACAATCACAGTCACCTCCTAGCATTACAAGCACTGCACTCCTGAGCATAGCAACAAATATTAGTGTTGTTCAGCTTCAAATTGCTACCTCAGGGCATCCCTGATCCTTATGGCTCAGCACAGCACCCCTCTAATAGCCCTGGTCTCTGTATGTTCAAATTCAGCCCCCAGGCGCTGAGCCTAAGCGGTCCAGTCCTGAATGAAGTTTTCACCCTTCCCTTCACAAATATTATGGAGCGCACAGCATGCGACTATAAGCATAGGAATATTGTCATCTACCAGGTCCAGCCTCCCAGCAGCACCAGTGGGACTTTAAATGGCCAAAACCACACTCCACAGTCATTCTGCACTTTCTCAGACTGTATTGAACTGCTCCTTGCTGCTGTCAAGGTTCCCTGTGTATGGCTTCATAAGCCACAGAATTAAGGGGTAGGCAGGGTCTCCCAGGATCACAATGGTCATTTCAACTTCCCCTACAGTGATCTTCTGGTCCAGGAAGAAAGTCCCTGCTAGCACCTTCCTGAATGGGCCAATGTTCCAAAAGATGTGTGCGTCATGAACCTTTCCGGACCAGCCTGCGTTAATGTCCGTGAAATACCCATGGTGATCCACAAGCGCCTGGAGAACCATAGAGAAATACCCGTTTCAATTAATGTACTCAGTGGCTCGGTGGTCTGGTGCTAGAATTGGAATATGCATGCCATCTGTCACCCCTCCACAGTTAGGGGAGTCTATTTGTGCAAAGGCATCCACAATGTCACGCACATTGCCCAGAGTCACAGTCTTTTGGAGCAGGATGTGATTAATGGCCCTGCACATTTCCATCAGTACGAGTCCAACGGTCAACTTTCCCGCTCCGAACTGGTTAGCGACCGATTGGTAGCAGTCTGGAGTAGCCAGCTTCCACAGTGCAATTGCCACGTGCTTCTCCAACAACAGGGCAGCTCTCATTCTTGTGTCCTTGCACTGCAGGGCTGGGACAAGCTCATCACACAGGCCCATCAATGTGGCTTTCCTCATCCAAAAGTTTTGCAGCCACTGTTCAGGGTCCCAGATGCGCATGATGATGTGATCCCACATCATCAGAAAACTTGTTGATCCCACATCATCAGAAAGCTTGTTTTCTGAGCCCAAAGGTGGTGTTCCACTGGGGTCAGCACCTCCGTGAATGCCACAAGCAATATCGTGTTGTAGCTACTGTGACGTTATTGACATAATCTGGGACCATATAGATCATTGCTGCAACCAAGGTCCTGCAGTGGCACCAAATCTTATATAAAGGGGGTCAAATGAGGTGTCTAGGACAGGGGGTGGTTTGCTTATTGTGTTTATGCTATCTATAGGTGTGTATCATTTTTGTAGTTGAAGTTATGGATATTGGCTCTATACTGTCTGTAGTTCAAACTTGTGCTATGCTTCTGGGTGACACCTCAGACAAGTTGGTGTCAGCTCTGCCTAACCTGCTTGAGGGCCCATAAAGGACCATCAGCTATACAATTGACCCATTGAAAGAAGGCAGACATGCCTGGTGACTCAGCAAGGTATGCAGGGACCTGCCTATGGACAGAACTCTGAGGTTTTTCCATGCCATGTGATGGACAGCTTGTCTTTGGAACAAAGAAAGCAAGGCCACATGGCAAAAGAATATAAAAAGCTGTTGCAGCTCCTCCATCTTGTCTTCAATCCTGCTTCTTACCTCTGGAGGGACTTTGCTATACTGAAGCTTTGAACTAAGAACTGAAAGATCCGCCCCAGCTGTGGATGTTCTCCAGAGACTTGATTTGAACCTTCAGTTATTCTGTCACTGCTGCAAGCCTGAACCAGGAACTTTGCCATTACTGTATGCAATTGATTCCATTTAACCAATTCTTGCTCTCATCTATATCTTTTCCTTTTTATGAATAAACCTTTAGATTTTAGATTCTAAAGGATTGGCAACAGCGTAATTTGTGGGTAAGATCTGCTTTGTATATTGACTTGGGTCTGGGTCTTGGTCCTTTGACATCAAGAGAACCTTTTTTGGTTTTCATAGCCATCTGTCCCCATAACGAGTGGAAATGGTGGTGATACTGGGAAACGAGTGTCTAAGGGAATTGCTTGTGTGACTTGTGGTTAGCCAGTGGGGTAAAACCAACATCTTCTCTGTTTGGCTGGGTTGGTTTGCCGTAGAGGTGGAAAACCCCCAGTCTTGGGCTGTGTCAAGAGTAACAAGAAGGGTTTCTTCAGGTATGTTGGCAACAAGAAGAAATCCAAGGAAAGTGTGGGCCCCTTACTGAATGAGGGAGGCAACCTAGTGACAGAGGATGTGGAAAAAGCTAATGTACTCAATGCTTTTTTTGCCTCTGTCTTCACGAACAAGGTCAGCTCCCAGACTGCTGCGCTGGGCATCACAACATGGGGAATAGATGGCCAGCCCTCTGTGGAGAAAGAGGTGGTTAGGGACTATTTAGAAAAGCTGGACGTGCACAAGTCCATGGGGCCGGACGAGTTGCATCCGAGAGTGCTAAAGGAATTGGCGGCTGTGATTGCAGAGCCATTGGCCATTATCTTTGAAAACTCGTGGCGAACGGGGCAAGTCCCAGATGACTGGAAAAAGGCTAATGTAGTGCCAATCTTTAAAAAAGAGAAGAAGGAGGATCCTGGGAACTACAGGCCAGTCAGCCTCACCTCAGTCCCCGGAAAAATCATGGAGCAGGTCCTCAAAGAATCAATCCTGAAGCACTTAGAGGAGAGGAAAGTGATCAGGAACAGTCAGCATGGATTCACCAAGGGAAGGTCATGCCTGACTAATCTAATTGCCTTCTATGATGAGATCACTGGTTCTGTGGATGAAGGGAAAGCAGGGAATGTATTGTTTCTTGACTTTAGCAAAGCTTTTGACACGGTCTCCCACAGTATTCTTGTCAGCAAGTGAAAGAAGTATGGGCTGGATGAATGCACTATAAGGTGGGTAGAAAGTTGGCTAGATTGTCAGGCTCAACGGGTAGTGACCAATGGCTCCATGTCTAGTTGGCAGCGGCTGTCAAGTAGAGTGCCCCAGGGGTCAGTCCTGGGGCTGGTTTTGTTCAATATCTTCATAAATGATCTGGAGGATGGTGTGGATTGCACTCTCAGCAAATTTGCGGATGATACTAAACTGGGAGGAGTGGTAGATACGCTGGAGGGCAGGGATAGGATACAGAGGGACCTAGACAAATTGGAGGATTGGGCCAAAAGAAATCTGATGAGGTTCAATAAGGATAACTGCAGGGTCCTGCACTTAGGACGGAAGAACCCAATGCACAGCTACAGACTAGGGACCGAATGGCTAGGCACCAGTTCTGCAGAAAAGGACCTAGGGGTGACAGTGGACGAGAAGCTGGATATGAGTCAGCAGTGTGCCCTTGTTGCCAAGAAGGCCAATGGCATTTTGGGATGTATAAACAGGGGCATTGCGAGCAGATCGAGGGACGTGATCGTCCCCCTCTATTCGACATTGGTGAGGCCTCATCTGGAGTACTGTGTCCAGTTTTGGGCCCCACACTACAAGAAAGATGTGGATAAATTGGAGAGAGTCCAGCGAAGGGCAACAAAAATGATTAGGGGTCTGGAACACATGACTTATGAGGAGAGGCTGAGGGAACTGGGATTGTTTAGTCTGCAGAAGAGAAGAATGAGGGGGGATTTGATAGCTGCTTTCAACTACCTGAGAGGTGGTTCCAGAGAGGATGGTTCTAGACTATTCTCAGTGGTAGAAGAGGACAGGACAAGGAGTAATGGTCTCAAGTTGCAGTGGGGGAGGTTTAGGTTGGATATTAGGAAAAACTTTTTCACTAAGAGGGTGGTGAAACACTGGAATGCGTTACCTAGGGAGGTGGTGGAATCTCCTTCCTTAGAAGTTTTTAAGGTCAGGCTTGACAAAGCCCTGGCTGGGATGATTTAATTGGGGATTGGTCCTGCTTTGAGCAGGGGGTTGGACTAGATGACCTTCAGGGGTCCCTTCCAACCCTGATATTCTATGATTCCTTGACTGCCCTGTTTTAAGCAATTTGTCCTGAATTGACACTCTCAGTTGGGTCCCGCCAGAACCAGCATTGTTACAGATACTATGTGTGGTGAGATCAATGCTGAACTTCTCTTGCCTTTATAGTTTAAGGAATAACTCCACTGCCACTCATGTCATGTTAGTGAGAGCGAGCCGCATATCAGTCAACAGTGCAGACCGAAGAGGTAGAGTGCATCGTACACAAACCACTGAAAGATGGCGCCAAATGCAGACGGAAGCACTGGGATTGCTGGGATGTGAAGCAATGCATTATGAGGCATTGGGACAGGACCCAGGATGCCCTGCAATGCCCTCCACCTTCCTACAACTCTTAGCGGCAGAAGAGGAAGAGATCCTCTGTGGGATAGCTGCCCAGAGTGCACCGCTCTGAATACCGCTGCAAGTGCTGCAAAAGCAAACACGCGATTGTGCAGGCAGCTGACAGTGTGAACACACAACAGTGGTTTCCCTTCAGCACTCTCTGAGTGGCAATGCAATTGCCGGTGATGTAACTCTGCCAATATAGACATACTCTTATTCTCAGTTCTAGGAAACGACTCAACATCAAAGCCAGTTACTTTTACATTTGTTCACCATTACTTAATTCTTATCCTTTCAGCACTCCAATGATCCTGGAACTATTGGCCACATCCTCAGCTGGTGAATAAACGGGCAGTCAATGGAGCTATGCTGATTATGCAGGCTGATGATATATTACTGTATCCATCTTACACTCAAAGGTGTCTATTGGTTTTCCAGTAGGCATTTAACTACTCACTCTAGTATGCATATCTTAGCTTAACTTTTCCTGACTTCAGCCTCTTGCACTTGACCTAGTATTTTGAATAAATTATCATTTTTAGATTCTGATATCTATCTTAGCTCTTTAAACAGAAAAAAATCACTCTCGTATGCAGATATACTGATTCCTTAATTCCACCTAACAGGGCTAGCATAGTTGACCAGCCTTTTTGAATTTCTTACTGTGACCACGGTCCCAGGGGAGCCACACTGAGATTGCTCAGTTAGGGAAAACTGAAAAGAATGGGGCAGACAATCCCACAAACTGGTGGTTATCCTAATACTTAGATCCACCAAGCCAGAAACAAAACAGCTTCCATAATACCTTATAGGTTGCCCAGAAGCCAAAAAACACAGTTCCCTTAAAGCAACCCAGCCTTGGGCTTCCTCCCAGACAGCCAAGTTAAATATGATGGGGATTACTGAAAATCTTGTTTTTCATATGAAAAATTCTACCAGTCCCAAAGGATTAAGACACATTATCCACCAAATTAATGAATATTTCAGATCTTACCCAAATACACCCTTACAGCCAATTCTTATTAACTAAACTAAAATTTATTTTAAACGTAAAGAGAGAGAGAGAGAGAGAGAAAGAGAGAGAATTGGTTAAAAGATCATTATACATACAGGTATAAATAGGGTTCATAGCTCAGTTTCATAGTAGAGATGGTGAGCTTTAGCATTGCAAAGAGTTATTTTAGAATTCGTTCGTAGGTTCAGTCCAATGTCCAATATCAGGGTGATCCAAGTGAAACTGGAGACCTCAGTTTTGAGGCTCAATGTTTCCCCTCATAAAGCATAAGCAGATTTGAGATTAAAAGGATCAGGTCCCAAGAGTTTTTTATATAGTTTTCTAGCAACCTCTTGACCATGCAGTCCTGGGGTGAACAATCGAGTTTTTGAAGTAACCTTCTATTTCCTAAACATCACTGGTAATCAACTACATGGATTAACATAAGGTAATTATCCATTAAGCATTAAGCAGTTCATACACAGTTTACAATAAGCATCAAAATGAAATATACACAATAACATTATCACAATCACACCATGTTTCATCTAAATGTTAATATTCCCTTTTGATCTCTGAATCAATAGCTATAGTAATAGAAACAGTCTGTTTACATGGTTAACATCTAACAAGATATAAGTAAACACATACAATTAGTATTACCTCTAATTCTCTAACAATACAGGTTTGCATTTCAAAGCTTTAGGCCATTTAACATGGCTATATTAACTATTTCTAAGGAATAGCCCTAATTACCATGTATATACTTCTCTCATATGTCTTTGAAGGTTGAATTTGGGTAATTTCCTGCAAGTTGCTTAACCCTTTCTGTCCATGTGTCACACTTACCTATGTAGTAAAACCTGATTTTGCTCCCAAGGGTGAGTTAAAAAAGCATCAACCTCCTCCATTGATTTCAGGCCTGTGGGGTGTGAGGACCATGTAGATTTGCTAATTCTAGCTCTAAATCTTATAATAGAGCGTTTTTTCCTCCTTGTTTTGTTCTGACCTCCTTTTTGGCATTTTGCATAGATTAACAACATTCATTAAAAGAAAAGGGGCGGGGGGGGGGGAGAAGCAGAAGTGTCTGGAACCTAGAATTACATGCAACTCTCCATAGTAGCATCCATATGATTCCCATTCTCCAATTTTCTGCTACACTCTTTTTATGGGTTAGGGAAAGAGATAAATGCATTATACATTATATTCTCACAGCACAACATTACTACTGAAGGATCAATGAAGCTGGAGGGACTTGCTAATCTAAGTTGTAGACAAGTTATTGAGGTGAAATTCTGCCTGAGGCTGTTTAAAGAGAAAGTGACTAAAACTAGCCCACTCAGAAAGATTTTTTCTTCCCTCAGTGCACATTAATTCCACTTATAATTTTAAATTATGAGAAAAGTGGAACCTAGCAGTTTCACATTATATTCTGCTACATACAAATACTTCCCGTAGCCCTCTCTGAGGGCTGCATGAGGATATTTTAGGCTGATTGTGACTCAGAGAAACTCTTAGTCTATAGAGGGAAGGCCAATTATTGCCTAGGATTATTTTGGTCATAGTGACCTGCACAAAGCACACAGTCTTCAAAGCTAAAAGTTGTCAGCTCACTGGTATTTAGATAGCAATACTAAGAGGTTTTCTTTCCTGTCTGAGACAAGAACGCCTTTGGAGGTAAATATTAGTAGTGTTGTTTGAAACAGTTCAACTTCACCATTCTCTGGTTTATTTGCATGAGATTCCACTACTGTTTTGTGTTCTGGTTTTGCTTCTGAAAAAAAATATATAAATCTGTGTTTTGCTCCATGGAATCTGCATCCTGAAATTAAGTTTTACAATATTTTGTTTCTTTTCTTCCCCCGCTTCCCTCTCCTCCAGTAAAATCCTGTAAACCAGAAAGTACATGTTAAACATCAGCCCTGAGTCTCAGAGATATTCTGACCAAAAAGCAGTTTCTTACAAAAAAGAACACTTGATTTGATTTACATAAGGGGAGGAAAATGTTCCCCTCTTTACAGAATATTCTTAGGTTATGGACAAGAATACTGTCTTAAAAGATCAAAAGTCACATGTGCATTACCTCTATATCACAGTTACATCTCCAGCAAACATCATCTTGAACTTTCAATAGAAATGACTGCATGAATAATAAGAAAGAGACTGATATCAAATGACAAATCTGAACAATAACCATCAGCCCACCTTGACACTGAAGGACACATTTTCTAGTTCCCAAGTACCTAACATTGTTACCATGGAAGCTTTAAAAGAGTGGAAATTAAGGTTTTTAATAGTATTAATAAATACAGAATACAACAATAAGAAATTAATTCCTTATCATCTTTTTATGTTTCCAGAAATGTCCATGGAGCTTTACAAAAGAAAAAATGTGTCAAACAGAGTCCCTGCTCTGAAGAGCGTATAATTACAAAAGCATGAGGAGAGACAACACAGTACATTGTTGGCTGAGCATGTTAATACTTTTTCGTGAAGATTCCAGCTATCCCTCAAGTATGCTGTACTTTCTCAAGAAGTTTCCTCTTGAAACTGATGAGATCACCATTCAGGTACTTATATGGTCCTCATGACCATCATATCAGAGTACTACCAATTATTGCCCTGTCTCAATCTTCCCTTCTGCTAGGGGTTAGGATGGTGTTACCTATCACATTCATCCATTGCATGAACTGAGGGGGAATTAGATTCCTCCTTTTTGAAGTGTTCAGATAAAAGAAATGTTTAAATATGATTAAAGTATAGAATGCAAGGGGAAATCCTTCAGCTAAGTGTTCATCAATTCAGCCCTCTCACACCAAGTAGCTTTTTGTACCAGCAGTTCAGTGATACGAAGAGGCAGGCATCTAAACTAATACATAAAAGGAAGTTAACAAAGGACTATCAGGTGACACCACAAAGATGGTGGATACAATCCCTAGAAGTAAGAGAGAGGTACTGTGTAGGCACTACATTAATCTATAAATGGTGAGTCTAAATATAACTACATATGAAAATGGGATTTCCCCAAATTTGTAAGAAACCAACATTTGTCCTAATGTTCACCCCAATGCTGAAGATTGTTTTCCTGTAGATTGGTGTTTAATCAAACAGGAGACTGCCATGTACTGGTTCCTGTGTGAACATGATACTGGCAAGTACAGAAAAAGCCACCTTGTAGTATTTTTTGGAACAGAACACCCTTTAAATACCACAGTGAAGATTCATGGTATGTTTTGTTAGGCATTAGTGAGAGAAGCTTTATCAGTGTTAAAAGATTGAATCTCTCCCAGCACCCCTTGCAGCGAGACCCAACATTGCAGTGCTCTGCCACAATTTCCCCACAACAATCTTCAGCCTATTCCAGCATAGAGGTGGATTTGCTGCACTGACTTGGCCTCCAAACAATAGTCTGCACCTTCCAGGGTATGCAAGTCCAAAACAAACAAACCACAAACTCTCTGCCGCAGTCCTAAACTGGGCCCAGCCCCTGCTTCCCAAGGGTTCTGTCCACTCTCTTCCAATTCAAGCATTCTTCTTCCTCACCTCTGGGCTCAGTTTTTATACTTCCCTTAAGCCCCTCCTGGGCTCTTTTGGGCTAGTTCCTGCTCTTCCATGAGCAGTCACTTTCAGGCCTTCCTACCCGGAGTCTCTGCCTGCTGTTATACTGTTCTCACAGCTCTTTGTTCTGATGGGCTGTCTTCCTCTTAAGTGTAACAGCCAAGTGCATGTGTAACAAGGTGGGGCAAACGGAACAGGGCTGACTGGCCCAAGGCTTTCTGGCCCTTAAAGGGGCAGGCTGCCTGGTTGAATAGGTCAAGAAGAAATAGAATAGACAGTACAGTGTGATAAGGAGAATTTACATTGGGTCATTTTCTGTCCAGCTTTTATTAGGAGGCCCAATGGGGTAGGTGCAATGTTATCAATCTTTGCAACATGATTGTAAGTCTTGAAGTATTTGGGGTTTTAAGGAAAACACTCCTGCTGATAATAGTTCACCTTACCTGATCACTCGTGTTACAGTGTGTATGGTAACACCCATTGTTTCATGTTCTTTGTGTATATAAAGTCTCCCCACTGTATTTTCCACTGCATGCATCCGATGAAGTGAGCTGTAGCTCACGAAAGCTTATGCTCAAATAAATTTGTTAGTCTCTAAGGTGCCACAAGTCCTCCTTTTCTTTTTACCAAGATCTTGGACACTCTTGATTACATGAGAATCACATTTTTTTTAAAAAAGTAGCTTCTACTCCTCATGGTTTCAGATAAAAGTTTGCAAACTTAACACCTAAAGTCTCAAAAGAAAAAAAGGCAAATAAAAAGAACTTAAATGTACTATTTTTAAGCCAATATCATGATTCTGAATAGTCTCAGTCTGCAATACCGTGGATGTAAGAAGCCTCCCCTAACTATTGCCATCTGTGTATATGACACTTCCGCAACAATAGTAAGTATGTATATATAGGCATGCACATACACACACACAAACATACACACACACATTAAAAGAACATTATTAGGGTCGAAATGTCAAGCACTTACAAGTTAGGAAATGCCAGAATTAAGATGCTTGTGCAACCTTAATTTAGCCCTCTTATACGTATACATTGATACAGTCATCAATTCCGTGATCACTTTTCTTCCATGGAGCCCCTGTCCCATTCAGTGCATGGTGCTCAATTTATGAGCTATTAAAATATTTTGTTTTATCTTCATTGTTAAATATGTATCCTAGGCCTTATGTACTGCACAGTATTCAAACCCAGCTTTGAGACAGAATTATTAATTTCCTCATGGGCTTTTCTGTGAAGCTCATCACTGTAATGTTTAATTTCATAGGATTTAAAAAAGCAAACTAAACAAAGCAAATTCCATTATGAGGCATCACATTGACACTCACATGGATCCTCAGCAGGCCTCAGAGATGTCTGCCATTTGAGCTGAGTAAATGATATCAACAGTAGATGTATATCAGCAAACACATGCACTTTACCAGTGGGTTTCATAGATATTTGCTGACAGCAGAGGAATGATGAGACTTGGTAATCTTGAGTTCTATTGCAAGGGCTCTACTGGGGAAGGACTGTTCTGACCATCCCCTTCAAGCCTGACTCCTTCTGCCCCATCCCAGCCAAACTGGCCCTGTTTCTTCTGCGTGCCTTTTTCCCAGTCCCATTCTATTTGACTATCCAGTCCTAGTCTCTACTCTTCAGGCTTATCGTCCCAGCCCCAATCTCCTGGTCCAGCCAGTATCTGTTCCCCACTCCCAGCTCCCTTGTACGATTTATCTCTCTCCCTGCCTGTCTTATGTTACCAGACTCCCACACTAGACTCTTCATTCAATCCTGGTCTCCCACACCTGTCCCTGTCTTCTTGTCCCAGTTTCTTTGCCAGCTAGTCCCAGTTCTCTCCCTGAATTCTAGCTCATATCAGATGTGTTTCTCCTGTCCACCCCCTGCTTCTGTCCCCCACACTTACTGGTTCCTGGTCCCAGTCTCCTTGTCCATCTAGCCCCAGTCTCCTCCCTCCCCAAGTTCCTTGTCCAATCCTACTGTTTCCCTAGCCAACTAGCTCCCAGTGTTACCAGGGTTTTCAGAAACCAAAGCAGTAGTAACCTAATTGTTTCTCTCCAGGTGGTGTCAGGAATAAATGATTGGGAACACAGCTCCTCTCTCTGAGAAATGATTGGTACAAACAAGAGTGCTTTTTACGTAAAACTATTTTTATTAGGTCTCAAGCACTCACACACATATACGCTGTAGCAGCAGGTTCAGAGCATCCCAAACAATTATATTTACCCAAAGTCAACTATCACCAGCCATGCTGCCAGGGCCCCTCCTTCCATCCAGTTGATGGGGAGTTTAGGTGCCAGTTCCTTGCCCAAATAAAAGCTTCCTCAAACTGCTCCTAAGCACAGTTTCTAACAATATTCTTCAAACAAACAAACAAACAAAGCACATAACTCCTCCAAACAAAGCACATAACTCCTAATAGGCTAACAATTGCCCTAGCAACAGCCAATAAAAACTCATTAATCTCCTTATCAGCAAAGCAGCTTCAGCAAAAAAAAATTAAAAAATAAAGTACAAACACCAGAATCAAGGTCAGTTTTCCACATTCCCACCCCCATCGTTTGTTTGTTTTGTTTTAAAACTGGCAAATTTCAATGAAACAATATCTTTCCTCAAAAAAAAAAATCTGTATTTTGGAAAAAAACACTATTTTCTCTTTTTTTAAAAAAAAATCATACTCTGCATCCCTTCCTGAGGTGACATGTTCCCAAACTCAATGATTGTTTAAATCCCCCATTATTATTATTGAGTTGTCTGTTTCTGTAGCCTCTCTAATATCCCTGAGTATTTCACAATCACCATCACCATCCTGGTTAGGAGTCTAGTAGCATATTCGTACTGCTATACTGTAGACTTATTCAGTCATGGAATTTCTAGCCATAGAGATTTTATGATACTGTTTGATTCATAGAGACTCTATAGTACTGTTTAATTCTTTCAACAGCCTGAGACTTGCTTGTTCATTAAGTGAAAGAATTACAAGTTCCATGGACCTGCTACCAAAAGAAGATGGTTCCTTTACAGGTTTTTCTGGGTTCCTTTTTAGCTAGAATCTAGGCATTATATAAACATAAGGCCTGATTCTTCTCATGCTTACACTGATTTTACATCTGTTTGACTCTCTTGAGTTCATTGCAGCTACTCCTGATTTGCACCATTAGTAAGCAAGAGGAGAATCAGACCCTCTGAGTTCAATAACTAGGGGAAATTTTATTGGCATCAGTATTTCTTTTAACCCAAAGAACCATTCATGCAATAACACTACTATTAACTCTAGAGGGAGGTACTTCTTCCTTCATATTCTCCTTCAGCTCAGGTAGATCTTGGTAAATATCCATAATAAAAGCCACTAAAGAGTGAGGAAATATGGCAGAGGAAGAGAAAAAGAGAAAGGATCGCTCATCTTTGTCCCTGTCAGATTAACCAGATCCTCTAAACAGATCTTAAAAGCCTGTGACATGTTTTTCATTCTCATGATAATAAAGTTTATTATGCAACTAGCAGAAAACATCATTCACATGTCTAGAAAAAAAAAGCCAGCATAAAATAAAACAAAGCACTGGATATATGCAGCAACTAGCATGCTGTTTATATAATCTAATTCAATGAATAAGCAATATGAACTTTAATAAGAAGAACACAAATTCCCATGAGAAAGTTATGTAGCAAAGACCAGGCCTTAGCATATAAACTAGATGCCTATAAATAAGGAATGACTTCTCTTCAGAAAAAGGGGGAAGAGGGAAAGGAAGAGGAAACAAAGCAAACAAGCTGCACTAAAGTCATCTGTCTGACTGCTCTTTTTACGTCCTTCTTGCAAGTATAGTCAGCTTAACGAACACATTTGTTGTGCACTCGTTCTAACTGCAGTGTGTTCAGGAAGCAGGCGTCCTGTTATTTAAAATGCTGCTATATTTGTAATGACGAACTGCCCACATATTGGAACAGTAAAGTTGCTCTGTGCTGTTTTATTGCAGCCACACTTTCTTGTACTTCTATTGTTATGAGGACTTTGCAGGCTTTCCGTTAGAAAATCTATTTATGATGGGAATGTTGAAAGGCAAATATACTGGCTGAGAATGTAACTAAGTTCCTTTGCTTTTAAATGATACCCTTGAAATTATTTGATAACATCAGGAATTTGTTGACAAATCATGTTATAGCAAGAAATGCTGCACATTCACAGATCATTATTTTATAGCTTGGTTGGCTCTTTAATTTCCCCCCTTTCTGTGTTTTATGGAGAAGTTGAACTGAGAAATATGGAGCCAGATTCTCAGCTAGGATAAATCAGCATAAATCTACCAAAGTCAATGAAGCAACATTAATTTACATGAGCTGAGGATTTGGCGCTTGTACTTTATGTGTACTTTGGCACTTGTACTTTAAATTGTGTTTATAGAAGGAATGTGGACAAGCTTTGTTATTAAAGGAGCTAGTTAGATAATATTCAGATACATACATTCTACTATTGTCAATCAGCCAATTAATTAATTCTCCAATAACTGGGCATAATTTGCTCTGTTGGAGGCACTATCAGTGGTATTTATTCCCTTCCTTGTATGCCATCAGAGCCAGTCCTATGTGTTTTATTGCCCAGTGCAGAAAATGTTTTCAACATCCTCCCCACACCCCCACCACCCAAAAGGTAAAAGCAAAAAAAAAAATAAAGTTTTTAAATGGGGAGTCGGCACCCACAATGATTTGGTGCCCCTGAATGTTGGTGCCCACCCTGATAACCCAGCCCCAAGACCAGCCTTGTATTTCATGATGCCCTTGGCCTCCTATATATGGCTGCACCTGATTTCAGCCCAGGCCCCAGTAGCTCCACTTGCCTTTAAACTATGTCTTCTACCAAACAACAACTTCCAGCTCCCCACCCCTCCAAAGTGCCACTACAGACCCTGACTCCCCACTCTATGAGATCTGTACTTCCTGGCTTCCAGTCTACCCTCACATACATTCCAAACATCATATCATTTGCTGCAATTTTATATTCCATATATCATAACCACCTAGATTTCCTTGTTGCGCTCATCAGGGTGGTACCTGGGTACCTTACATATTTATTAAAGGGAACAAAGTTCTCTGCTTCTCTCTCTTTTCCTTCTCTGGTGTTTTTCTTTTTTTCTTATGCCTACCACATCCTGCATTCTAAAGAGTCTCAGGTGATATTCCAGCTCCATGTTGGGCAAATAAATGAAGGAATGAGTGAGTTACTAACTGAAAATGCTGCCTAATGCTAGCTAATACTGAGTGTTATGTATGTTTACGCGGCAAATTTTCCCTAACAAAAGCAACATATCATTCCTTACTTTGATTAAGAGGCATTAGAAAGATCAATAGTTGGAACATATTAGTGGAATCAGGATGATCTTATTGTTTCAGTGGAAAGGATACTCTCATCTGTATCTGGGGGTCTAAACTAAAAAGAGGAACCATTTTGTTTCTGTCACTATATAGCAGCTTCAGCACCTTATGACAGTACTATCAGACACTTAACAGTAAGTGTTTGGTTATTCTTATAACACTGTAAGTTATTTGCCTTCTTGGAGTCATTTGCTGTATGAGATTAGTGAGCAGTAATAGAGTAAGAATATTGTTATGAAGATCTATGTTGTGCTTGTATTAAACCTGTAGAATTTATGATATTTACATGGTAAATTAAGAGTTTATTGGCCTAAAGCCTAGACAAAACCTATAAACACTAGGCACAGTACTTTCAGTCTAAAACATATGACAACAATTATAAACTCCTTTTACTTTACAGACTGCTGGTGTGCAGTGCTGAATTGCAATTCTCTCTTTTGCATGAAATGAGTATGCCAAAGATTCATGTGCCTATGTGGAAGACAGATGAGCAAATGAAGAATCAATTCATTGGTTTCTTTATTTAAATGAAAATATTATTTCAGTCAACAAAGGAGGTACAACAGTGAACAAACAGATGTAGTAAACATCAAACATTGAACGTATGTATACTTCATCCCTGAATATATATACTGATAACATAGGACAGTGTCCAACCTTTAAGGATGGCTATGTGGAGTGAAGACCATATAAGGGAGACTTGGGGATATTCTCCCACATTATTTTTTTTTAACCAGTCCTTTGGTGCAACTTAGTCCATTCCAAAAGCAAAAACATGAACTCTTCAGGGGTACTTTTATTAGCCCTCAGGATAAAATATTATTGCACAGAGAGTAGGAATTCCATCAGGGGCAGGGAAAATCACTAGAGACCTCCATTCAATTTAATGATGGATTTTTAACATCGTCCCTTGAAACCTATCCAGCACACTCCTGCTGCAATTGGTTACATCAGGAAGGGCACTGGGAAGATCCCGGCTGCTGACATATGGTGTAGAATATTGCAAGACGACATTTCATTTCTAACACAGCAAGAGGGAATTTCCCTGAAGACTAAATATATTGATACATACAAGTGTTGCAACAAACTGTTTGCTCTGCTTTCAAGCTCAAGAGAGTAAACCTATCGGTACTTTAATGTTAGTTTACTTCATTGAATTTATTGTGGCTCATCAGCTTGATGAACTTAAAAAATATAAGTGAGCTTTGCTATGCTCAATGAATGTGAAATATTACAGATACTTGAGTGCTCGAACTGAATTGATTAAAAAAGCATTTCTATAAACATAGGATTGTTACTTTTCATTTCAAATTTTACAGTTGATATAAACATTTTCTAACATCTACCTGCTGTGTTTATTCATACAGGCACATGTACATATGTGCTGTAAAGATTGTTTTGGTAATTAGTGACCAGTAAATCCTGTGTAAATAGACAGCAAATGAATCTCCTTTCCTCCTCCCCAAGGAAGTTACACCTCTGCACCAAGTGTTTGGAAAATGACTCTATAAATGATATCCTATGAATAGGCAACATTTGCTTTTATTTGATTTTCTTCCAATCCTGTTGTGTTTGCTCTGCAAAGGCCACATTTTCCTAAGAAATAGGGTAGTTTAAAAAAAAAAAAACAGTTTCAGGTGGAGCATTCTTTAAAATGCAATCCTGATTCCACTTTCTCATATGCTGGTGTAAATGAGGAGTAATTCCATTAGCATTACACCAGGGTAAACGTGAGATCAGAACTGTGCCAAATAGGACCTGAATTTTTTTTCTTCAATTCCTACATTAAAAACCCTGCTTCTCTATTGAAGTTTATAAGGAGCTTTATAACAAAGGGAAAACTGACTTATTGATTATACAGGGGAGAAAGCAGCACTGACTATGTAAGAGTTGTCAAGTACACAAAGTAAACGCATAGTAAAAGGGGAGATATGTTTCCCCTACCACCACCACTAATTTCTTAAAGTTATAGGATTCTCAGGTGTCACTTGTAATTGTGGAAGGAACAAAGGTTTCAGGAAAAAGTGTTCAGGTTTTCAACCTGACTGTGTAAAAAGCCCTGTGCTCTTTTCAATTTCTTGTGAAAAGAAAAGGGAAGGCCACACAAACCCCTGAAATATATATTGGGAGAAACAAAGGAAAGACAGAATTTAAAATGACCCAGACTTAATTCAACTGACCCCGCAGAGGAAAACTAAAACCTTCCTGCTTTTGTTGTTGCCTACTACCCTTCTTTCAAGGAAATTCTACAATATAAAGAAGACAGTTCATGTAGCCAGTACATAATTCAGTGTGAGGAAGGAGAGCTGGAAAAAGCATGTCATTGGAAGACAGAGTTTTTCTCTTTTTCATCACTGAACTTGAATAAAATATAAAATCAGACTCCCCATTTTATTTCCTTACTTTTATGGGCCAGATTCTGCTTCTAATTACACCAGTATTAATCTGGGATAACTCAACTGATGGCAGTGAAGTTGCTCCGGGATAGTGCAGGTCTATCTGGCCCTATGTGATTATGCCACATTTGTATGGTAGTTGGACTGAGTAGACACTGAGGCACAGAAGCTAATTACCATTATTAACACTTCAGCGTCCAAAGACAAATCAATACTTTCATTCCTTTTACCACTAAGACTGGTTACATGATCTGCAGGGCAGGAGGACTGAAAACTTAATTATAAGTAATTGGCACTGCACACAGGCACTGCAAAGCAAGTAATTTCATGTATGGTGCCTTAGTCCATGTCATTGTACATTATCTAGAAGCAAAGTCTAAATTCCTAGCATTTTGGTGAAAGTAGCAACGGCTTTCTTATTTCCAGCTCTGAAAGAGCCAAATAAAAGTAATGTATCAGAAATGTATGAACTGTTTGTATGATAGTGCAATCCGCAAAAACCAGTTGGAGTAGCAAGTTAGCAATTTGCCACTATTACTTTTAATGGGAAAATGATGATGACATCTCCATTGTTAATTGGGTGTTGTGGCAGCTAAGCGAACAGGAGAGTAAATCATGTTTCTCTTATGTTAGAAATTAGATGTCATTTCTACCTCAGTCATTTGCCAACATTCTCACATACAGGGTTACAGACGTAGTAGCAAAGAGAGATACAAAGTAGAACAGATTCAATCCCATTGATTTCAGTGAACTGGCACATCTGTCTTGTATGAAGGGAATGTCTTTCCAAGTGCTCAGTGTTATTTAATATGTAAGCAGTGTCAGGATGAGCTCCACCCTGACATCTGGTGGTGAGGTGTGGCAAGTTGTGGAAAAGAACTTCAGGGTCCGATCTCATTTGCATAGGCACACCCACCCCGCCTAGAATGAGGCCATAGCTGCCCAAATGGTCACTTTGGCTGCTGTGGGATCCCCAGTGTCTCTGTTATTGGGGCAGGAAGAATAAATTGTTATTACCCTGATTATGGGAACTGTGCTTGGAACTGTACTTGGCCTTTTGTTATGATGGAGGGACTCACCATCAACTAAGTAGCACTCGCTAGGCAAGGGTCATGGGTTTTAAAACTCTGTGAATTGAGAGAGGCTGGGGACAAGTATTAATACTTGGTGGCATGGGCCCTGGGTGAGGGCCTTACATGCTAATTTCACTTTGTCCTCTCTCCACTGTGGAATATCAGAGCTAATTTTGATTCCATTAGGAGTCTAGTTACAGGCTGCTGAGCTCACTTTGGGCTAATGGTGCACCAGCACTGAGGCTCCCCTACTACAAGCTGAATTCAACAAAGAGCTGAACTGACTAAGAGTTGAAATCACTGAGTGTTGTGTTAAGTAGTGGGGGAGCCTGAAGATATATTGTGGGGCAGTTTGTGGGACGGCTGGAGTGCCTTGTGGACCGGCTGGTGGAGCAGTTTTTGGGACGGCGGGAGCTGCTTGTGGGCCACGGAGGGGAGCGGAGCTGAGCGAAGGAGTTCGTGGGGCGGCTGGCGGAGCGGAGCGAAGCGAAGCGAAGCGAAGGCCTATGGAGCTGTGGGGCGGTCAGCTTCAGATCATGTAAGGTTCCTCTTACCCTCGTCCCGTCTCCACCCAGGTTGGGAGGTAAAGCTCCGCAGATAAACTTTCGAACTCTAGGGCTGCCCTGACCAGGGACAGAGACTTTTGGGTCATTGGACTTTTGGGACTTTGGGTGATTTGGGGTTGCTGAACTCAAGAACCAAAGGGAAAGGGGCATGCCCCAATTTGCTTGGGGTGGGTTTTTTGCTCATGGGTTGTGTTATGAATCCTGTTGGTGGTGTTTCCCCAACATAATACCACATTGTTTCTCTCTGTTATTAAAAGGCTTTTTGCTATGCTCAGACTATGTGCTTGCGAGAGGGGAAGTATTGCCTCTTGGAGGCACCCAGTGGGGGTTGTATATATTTGTCCCAGGTCACTGGGTGGGGGCTCGAGCCAGTTTGCATTGTGTTATTGGAATGGATCCCCTAGATATTGAACCCGGCCCCTGTTGCTGCCAACTCTGATGGGCAGAAGGGTTACAAATATAATTCAGCCTCCAGTCCAGAAAGCATTTTAAATTGTTAGGACTGTACTCATTTGGCCTTTTGTATCTAGCTGTTTTTTTAAAATCCCAATTGTGTTATAAGGGGTAGCAAAAACGGTATAAAGACTATCTCATACCTGTCAGACCTCCCACAATAGAAAACAATATCAGTCTGAGGAAGAGGTTTAAACGGTTTATTCTATCACCAGAGTTACTGTTAGCACCAACTCTTCACAGCTTTATGTGTTTGGCCCAACATATCATGTGTAAGCTGTGGAAAACATTAACAATAGGTTTAGACTAGAATCTAAAACTTACTCTAGATTCTCCAAAGAAGTGGTCTGAAGATGCTGGCCCAGGCTTCAAACACTTTCCCCTCACATTGCTCCCTACATTAAGTTCTTCTAGGGAGGGCGGTCCAGCAGCCCACAGCCTCACCACGCCAAGGTGCTGGGTGAACATAACCCACACAATTATGATTTGAGGGGATGCTAGAGCATTTCAGGTCCCAAATTATGAAATGAAGCACGAAAGAATTGATGCGGCTGTTTCTAGACCCAATATTTGCAAAGCACCAACAGAAAATGGACACAACTAGGTTAAAATGTTTTTGGAAATTGTGCAGGGTTTTCCCCCCTCCACCTTTAAGCCAGGGGCCAATACTCAGAGGACTTCAAAAATAAGGTGGGGGACAGAGCTCCACATAACAACCCATACGTTGCTTTGGAATTTAAAACTGTGCATGGCCAAACCAGCCTGGAATCATTTTGAGGACTGCAAAGGCTGAATAAAACTCAGGTGTTTAGATCTGCAGATATAACACATGAAATATAGTGCAATATTTTAAATAGCTGAAAAAAATACATATTGACGCGTTGTCAGTTTGATCATTTGATCTTTACTTTAAGGATCAAAGTACTTACCCTATGCAGGTTCTGTGTATTTTTTTCCACAAAGTTCTTTCAGGTACATCTCACATATTTAAAAAAAAAAAAAAAAGTTGAGATGAAAAATGTTAAAATGGGACTGTGTAAACCTGTCTGCAGTAGATCAAATCCAGCCACTTGGGTTCCTATTATTGTATGCAGGGGAAATTCCAGCTGAATAGTCAATGTCTGAAGTTTCAAAGTGTGCAGTCTACAGAATTCATGAAGGAAATATAATATCTTTAAAGCTGGAAATCTTTCACACAGACTGTATACAAATGACTTGACTTTATTAATGCATGCAGTGAACAAAACTGCAGAAACATCAGTAGTGATGGGTAAATCTGAAAGGGTTTGGTGGATCAGTTCCAAGAAGCACTCAGAGTTCAAAGGACCCTCCAAACCTTTTATGAATTACACAGATCCTCTTGATTATGTAACATTGCACTAGAAATTTAATGAGAACAGGGACTCTGTCAGAAATCTGATACATTCTGCTTCTGGCCAGGCATCTAATACTATGAGAACAGTGTTTCTGGCACTTCCATTTCAAGACCTATCTGGGACAAGGAAATGCAGAAGTACTCAAAACTGAAAGCTAAGGAGTTGTGTTTGTCATTTATTGCTGTTCTGTATTATTTCCATTACAGTAGCCCAGGGACTCCAATTAGGATCAGGGCTACAGTGTACCAGGCACTGTACAAACTATAGGGACACAGTCATTTCTTCAAAGAGTTAATAATCTATTATATATTACAGGTATAAGCAGGTGTTATTAGAGGCCCTAAATGAGATCATAGTCTCTTTGTCCTAGGTGCTGTGAGGACAAGCAGCATAGAAAGGGTGGGAAAGATGGATACAGTCTAACTTTCTACTCCTGCAAACACCTTGGGTAACTTTACATGCATGAGTAGTTACACTGAGCCATAGTATCATAAAACTAATTCCTACTGACCACCTGCTTAGATATAGTTAGTGCTACAGTAGTCAACAATAAAGTTTGTTCTTACATTGGTGAGGAGGGAATTTATCCGCTGACCACCAGTGTATTCTAGAGCTTATACTTGGTCAAAGCTGATACTTGGTCAAAGCTGAATCTGAACTTCCTAAAGATCAGGAGGTGCTTGTTTCCAGGATCTAGACTTGCGCTCATCTACTGTTTGTATCAGTATCCCAAAAAGTCGTACAGTAGTTGCTTCACCTAAATGTACTGAAATCAGTGGAAAGTTCAGGGCACTCAGCACCTCGCAGGATCAAATCCACAATGAGTCAGTAGCAAAGCGACTAAGGGAACCAAGCAGTCCTGATTTGCTTGCTCCATATGCCAGAACCCCCTCTATTCTCATGTTCTCCATGCTTATCAAATGCCCTTGCAGTCATTATACTGTAGCATAATGGAAGAAGCCTATAGTATTAACAAGATTAGTTTATGTAAGGTAAATAAGCTTTTCACAAGTCAAATAACATTGTACTTCAAAGTCTCAGACTGCAGTGCATTCCTAAATAAATAACTTCACCGTTAGTCATCTTTTTCTAGAAAATATTTTTCATAAACTTTAAAGAGTCTGGGTTTCTTCTTCCTCTGAAGATTGATTTCTTTCTTTAAATGCATTTATTTGGAGTTTTGTGTGTGCATATGCCTTTGATAATATTGAAGATGACTAAAACTCAGCAACAATAAACATTCAATTTTTCTACTGTCTCTTCCAATACCTTTCCAAGATGCACCAGATGCATAACAGTTTTGGACCTAAAAAAACCCCTACTGTACATAAATTAGCATTTTAAGATAAAGGGAAAACTAGAAAAATGCATGCTGGTGTGGAAACTGAAATCATACTGCTCACATCTGTGCTGGTCACCTATGCAGAAACTAATTTGAAAGCAGTTGGCTTCATAAACAAATCCCAGATACAACAATAAATTTTCAGCATAACAGGGTGAAAATGACAAGATAAGTTTTAAATGCCCCCAGCCCCCCACCAGCCTTACAAGTGAAAGGTTTTGACTGGGCCCCCTTTAATGATTGCCTCTCTCTCCCCTTTTTATTCTTCTCCTCACAGGTGCACAGCCTTAGCTTATGGAGGAGAGATGTGGAGTGCCTTGCCTGACTAGCTGGACAGGAGGGTGTTGCAGAAGCATACTAGTTCCTGTGCACCTGAGGCGAGTGATTGTAACTTTTGGATTGGTCATAATGTGTTCATGTTGTTGCAATGTGGCAGATGTCCTGTACCCGTACTCATTCAATAGGGAATTGGGTTCCCAGATAAATCAGATTTGGAAGCAGGATTAGGGGAGGGAATCCTCTAAAGAAGGTGGAAAATAGGGCTGAGACTATTACTGTCTGGAACAGCAAGGGGCCAAACCCTTGTTCCCATACCTTTGTATCCACCTCATCTTCCCTGACCTTTCTGGAATCTCTAGTAGGTCTGTATCCCTCTCTTGTTACCAGGTTTAACTTTAGCTCCCATTTATCCAGGTGGGATTTAGAGCTGGTCAAAACATGCAGTTTTGAAATTTTGTGATGGAGTAACTAGAACTAATGTAGCATGTCAATTTTTGTGAAACAGTTCCCACCTTTCCACCACCAGTGGTTTGTTTTCAGTTAGGCTTTGACTGAACTGTGAAATGACACTGTTTACATTTGATGGAAGGAGATGCATATTTGGGTTTTGTCTGCATGCTGCTGTGCTATCTAAGCAGTTCTCCAATATCTTCACATAGATATGGAATAATATGGAGAAGAGGATTTAATTTTGTGGCACTTACACAGATGAGGACTTTGGAGGTGAACGAACAGTTTGCCATAATGACTCTCCAGTTTCCATCTGAGAAGAATACATGAGACATTTCACAGACTTTCCATTCGTCTCTGCAAGTTCCTGAAGGCAAAACAGGAGTATTTGGTGATCAAAGCTATCAGGTGCCTAAGGTGTATTGAGGACTGTGCTGGAATGGCAAACACTTACTCTGAGAGCAGGGAGGACTTCCAAGTCCTGCTTGCAAGCTGGAGGGCTCTGTAGTAAAGCATGCTGGAGAGAGACAGCATAAAGCAACATGGGATAAGCTGTGCCTCTTTGCATTCACAAGAGTATTGTTTTTTAATCTACTTCTCTATATTTGTGCTGTGAAACATAACCATTCTGCAAAGAGATCCAGCAGTGTTTCATTTGTAAAGAATTATGCTGAATGTAGGTTAAGTTTAAGTGGAACTTTAAGCCCTGTAGACTGCTCTGTCCATATGGTAGTTCCAGCCTAACTCCCCAGGTTCCCTGTTCCACTGGTGTCTTCTCAATAACAGTCCCTTCAGGGAACATGATCACTCTGACTCCAGTTCTACTGGTCATGATACAAGCAGTATGAGTATATATGTATATGTCCATATATATGGACTGTAGGTGGTAATTTACCAGTACAACAAATGCTCGACCTGTACCATACTTTGGCCAGAAGCCTAATGGAGTGATCTGTGATACTTGCAGTAGATGACATTGGAGTCTTTTTGCAGAGGGGCTCGGTCTTTTTTAGAAAAAGGAGTTTAGACACTGGGTAGTAGTTTGCAAGGTCTCTAGCACAGAGGTGTTTTCTTTACTAATGGTCAGAATTAGGCTATTGCATGTTTTAGGGAAGATGGTAGATTCCCATCAAAGTATTGTCAGTCTCTGTTAGTAGGGGGATCTAGGTAGTCTCTACTGCAAGAAAGCCAAGGATCAAAGTCATATGGTGAAAATTGATTTTGTAGGTAAGATTTCCCGCATGAGTCACAAATCAAGATTCTCATCCTGGAAATCAACAAACACCCAAAACTGCTATTAGCTTTGATGGAAGTTTAAACAAGAAATAAGGTATGACTTGATTTTGGGTAAGAATGTAAGATTTGGTGTTCTATGTGAGTAACATTTCTGAACATTTCAAGGTTCATAAATTACTCTTCTTAAGGGTGAGGTGAGGAAAATAATGCAAGTCTCAAGGAAACATGAATCAGTGTGGAAGAGATGATATCTGCCAGCTACAATCAACCAGAAATAATATTCACCATTCTTTATTTTGACTCACTGATCCTCTTTTTTCCTTCCTTCCGGAGAAAATACTAGAGAGCAACATGTATTTTGTATCGGGGATTACTCTGTTTCCCCTGTTCAATGTAAAATCATGTTTCCTGCAAATACCAAAATTTGGTGATTTATTTTTTATTCTTTTAACAAGACAGTATATTAAAGCTAAGAAATCAACTCTTCACTACTGGGCACTCCCATAATTTCAAAAGGCATCAATATTAACACATAGTAAACATATAAGCCAGAAATAGCCAATACTTTTGCCTTTTGATGGAAAATAAATGCCCTATTGCTAAAGAACTGTTCTATGAATCATATTCTTGTTGAACTGAGTGCAGTGAAGCAAGACAGTTCAATGCTTGTATATCAAAGTAACTGTTTTAGCTATTTATATTATTTATGTTACCCACAAACTGCATTTCTAACGAATAGATGCATGAGTTAAGTTGAATATTGCTTGCAGTAATTCAAAAAGGCTGTTACCGCTAAAATGAAATTCATGGACTACATTTTCAGACCCTCTATCTGTTAACATATTATTCATTTCATTGCACAGGAGATTACATTTTAAAAAAGGTTTCAGGTTGATTTTAAGAAACAAGAGGTATTCTGTAGTCTTCATGTTTTGGAAATACTCCAAGGGTAAATATAGTGTTGCCAGCAGCATTGACAACACTTTTGGAATAAATGTTTGTGAAAGGACAGCTGAGGCCCTCATTACGCAAGAAGTTAGGTTGGGTAGGTTATGTTTTTTATTGTTCTGGTACTCTGATGAATGTGTGAAATTGAGTGATAGTACTAAGGCCTTGTCTACGCTACACAGTTTTGTCAATGCAATTTAAGTCAAAAATCAAAACTCAATATAATTACATCACTTGTGAATGTTCACACAATGCTCCTTCTGTCAGTGGAATACTTCCAGAGTTGGTGCTCTAGCATCAACAGTGAAAGCAGTGCACTGTGGGTAATTATCCCACTGCGCTACTTGCACCTTCTGCAGCTAGGAGATGTGGGAAGGTGGAGTGGATTGCAGTGCATCATGGGTGTGGGCTCATCATCCATAATGCAGTTATTTCCATCCCAACATTCCAAGGGCTTTCAACTGTGTTTCAAAACATTTCTCAGCAGCCCCTGTTTACTGTGCGCTTGCCATCTCAGTCTGAAAGGATGGATCCTACACTGCTCTCTACTGTTGTGGTCACTGTTATGAACACATTGCGGCTGGTCATGCAGTATATCATGAGCACCCAGTCTGAACAGAAATCAGAGTTGCCTCCACCTGCTGTGTTTCATTGAAAGAAACACGATGGACCATCACTTTTGGATTTGGGAAACAAGCACTGAACGGTGGGGTCGCATTGTTTTGCAGGTCAGGGATGATGAGCAGTGGCTGCAGAATTTTTGGATGTGAAAAGCCACCTTCCTGGAATTGTGTGCACTGTATCGCAAGGACACCACAATGAGAGCTGCCTCTCAGTGGAGAAGCGTGTGGCAATTGCAAAGTGGAAGCTAGAGACTCCAGACTGCTACCAGTCAGTTGTGAATCAGTTTGGAGTCAGGAAGTCCATCACTGAGGCAGTGTTAATGCAAGTGTGCAGGATCATTAATCGTATCCAGCTATGAAAGACTGTGACTCTTGGCAATGTGCATTAAATATTGTATAGCTTTGTGGCAATGGGATTCCCTAACTGTGGTAGGGAGATAGATGGCATGCATATTCCAATTTTGGCTCAGGACCATCTTGTGACGGAGTACGTCAATAGAAAGGGGTACTTCTCTATAGTACTGCAGGAGTTTGCGGATCACCACGGGCATTTCACGGACATCAGCACGAGGTGGTATGGAAGGTGTATGATGCATGCATCTTCAGGAACACTGGCCTGAGTGGAGTGGTGACTGCACAGCTTCCTGTTCCCACTGCGGCAGCAGATGCAACAACTCAGGTGTGCTCCAAGTAGGAGAGCGTTTGCTGTGTGGAGCTGCCATGGTCAGCTGGAAGGATGTGATGTGAGCTCTTCATGCCAACCAAACAGGAAGTGGAATTTCAAAATTTTCTGCATCTTTACAGGGGAAGGGGCGGAAGCCTGTGTACCTGGGTTCAGCGTAGCAGAGTTTAAACTGCTAATCAGAGTGGTTAGGGTGGGCATTGTGGGACACATCCTAGATGCCATTTACAGTGACATAACCAAGCACAGTGTGTAGACACTGACACGTTGTCAATCTCACTTTGCTGCAAATAGCTCTATGACACTTGTTAGGGTGGTAGGGTAGGTTTTATTTTGTCGGCAAAGCAGGAGAGCTTTGTCAGCAGAAGGAGCATTGCAATGTGTACAGAGTAATCAGAGTAATATAGCCAAAATGCACTGGTCTTTTCTTCTCCAATTCAACCGCATACATTGGCTGCATAAGTGTGTATGTATTACACACATCTATACACAGAAATGCCATCAGGTATAGTGCTTTGCTTCTTAAATGAAGGATTTAATAAGGTGTGCAATGGATGAACAAAAAAGTGAATTTCTATGAGTTACAATGGAGTCTACTTTCTGTTCTGCAATGACAGGTTAACAGATTAAAAAGTAGCTGAAATTTAAATTTATCTCATACAAAAAATATTTTCATGCTCCTCTCCTGGATTCCTTAGCAGTGGCTGGAGTAGTAGTAAGCATTTGTTTTCACTGTATTCAAGTACAGTGTATGAGGTAGAATTAAAGTAATTTGTGGAAACATGGTCCTGATACTTTTTCCTATAAGATTCACTTTAATTTAGGATTACCTGACTTTCAAGACTTTCTACATTCTAAGGCCCATATTCTCTTGATATTGACGTACATGAGTATCTTTATGTATGTATTTTCCAAATTGGGCTTAAAATAAAAAAGTACCTTAATTTTAAATATGTAGCCCGTGCTGGGGTTCTTAAGGCACCAATTTGTGCCAACTGATATTCATTGGGAAGAACTGCTGGCTAACTGAGATAGAATGGTTGGCTATTTGGAGAACATGTGTGTGTTTGTATATAAATAATGGAGCCACAGTAGAATGCTGTACGGTATATGCTTTATACACCATATGGAGTATGATATGACATAAGTTTCACAAACTTCTTAATTAATTATAGACTTCTCGGGAGAAGGAAGATGGCAGCGGTTTAACATTCAAAGGCTGTAGTGGAGTATAGGAAAAGAAGAAGACTACATCTATTTGAAATTGTAGGGGTCATTTAGTTAGGGGGCTGTCATAAATATAAAGGGAAGGGTAAACCCCTTTGAAATCCCTCCTGGCCAGGGGAAAGCTCCTCTCACCTGTAAAGGGTTAAGAAGCTAAAGGTAACCTCGCTGGCACCTGACCAAAATGACCAATGAGGAGACGAGATATTTTCAAAAGCTGGGAGGAGGGAGAGAAACAAAGGGTCTGTGTCTGTCTGTAGTCGTCTTGGCCGGGGATAGACCAGGAATGGAGTCTTAGAACTTTTAGTAAGTAATCTAGCTAGGTACGTGTTAGATTATGATTTCTTTAAATGGCTGAGAAAAGCATTGTGCTGAATAGAATAACTATTTCTGTCTGTGTATCTTTTTTGTAACTTAAGGTTTTGCCTAGAGGGGTTCTCTATGTTTTGGAATCTAATTACCCTGTAAGATATCTACCATCCTGATTTTACAGGGGGGATTTCTTTATTTCTATTTACTTCTATTTTTTATTAAAAGTCTTCTTGTAAAAAACTGAATGCTTTTTCATTGTTCTCAGATCCAAGGGTTTGGGTCTGTGGTCACCTATGCAAATTGGTGAGGCTTTTTATCCAACATTTCCCAGGAAAGGGGGGGTGCAAGTGTTGGGAGGATTGTTCATTGTTCTTAAGATCCAAGGGTCTGGGTCTGTAGTCACCTAGGCAAATTGGTGAGGCTTTTTACCAAACCTTGTCCAGGAAGTGGGGTGCAGGGTTTTGGGAAGTATTTTTGGGGGAAAGATGCATCCAAACAGCTCTTCCCCAGTAACCAGTATTAGTTTGGTGGTGGTAGCGGCCAGTCCAAGGACAACGGGGGGAATATTTTGTACCTTGGGGAAGTTTTGACCTAAGCTGGTAAAGATAAGCTTAGGAGGTTTTTTCATGCAGGTCCCCACATCTGTACCCTAGAGTTCAGAGTGGGGGAGGAACCTTGACAGGGGCATATAACTAATTATATTGGAACTTGCTCAGGATACTAGGATTAACATCTCTGTTCTTGCCTGCAGTACCATATGTACTTAAAGTTGACAGGTATATGTGGGAGGGACAGGAAATAAGATCAACATGACTTTTATATTTTGAGCATTTCCCTTTAAGAAGTGAAATTATGGAACCATGAAATTATGCATATGTGTGGCCTCTTTAAGTGTATTCTTATTATCTGTGATCCTAGAAAAAGACATTCATATGCTCAACTTTATGTACATAGTTCCAATGAAATAAGATTTTCTGGACAGAAACTGTCATCCCAGATCGAGTGGGGGTCTGACCCTGTGAGGCCTTCCTGCACCATTGTAATACAAATACTGAATAATAATATTTAAAATAATACCAGAATTTTCTCTGATCTTGACTTAAGAACTCCAACTTAAAAGGAAGAAACGCTTTTAGCTGTATCGAGTATGTTTATGGAGTTCTAGTACAGATGTTGTATATGGACTGCTATTTCATTTAATATTTTTTTTTAAATTGAACAGTATAGCAGTTCATCCACATCTTTTCTCTCATGTCAAGCTCTGTGACAACAAAAACTCTGTTTCTTTACAGAATGTCACTTTATTAAAGGCAATTTTGAAAATGTTTGTACTTTATTCAAAGTTATTTTAGGATTATCTGTTGCTGTGATCATTTGGAGCCATCTATTTTACTTGAGATGGGCCTTCTCCACTTATTTCAGTGGGCTTTCGCTCTGGCCTTTTATGATCTCAGCTGGGTTACTTTCACATCCTTGGGGTTTTTTTTCCCCTTTTTAAATGTCTGGTTATCTAAATGGACACAGCAGATTTAGTTTTGTTTGGATATTTTCTCAGTAGTGCACGTGTACATTTACTTACATGAATATTCCCATTCATTATGACCGCTCACATCAGTGAAGTATATGTTACATGTAGCATAACTCTTTGCAGAATTGGGCTATATGGTAGTATAGTACTTCAGTTTAATTACAAAGAATTGCTGTTGGATTCCTTAAAACTCTTAGATTAAATATAAAGCATTGTCTTTTATACAAGTCTTGGGTGTTTCTGTACTGAGCTACTTTATAGTTGCATATTGAAGAGGGTTTAATATGTGTAAATGGGACTCCTAAACCTTTCATGATTTTCTTCTATTAGTCTTATCTGCCTTTGCATGCCTACACCAAGGATTTTTGAAAGCTCAAAGGATTTTGCACATTTTGCAATGTAATTGCCCAGTATTTATTTGCCTTTGGATCTGTTAAAATATAGCTCAGTAAGTTTCAGTGCTCAGGCAAGAACAAGAATACCTAAACCATCTCTGACAGGTGCTGGTCTAACCTGTTCTTAAAAATCTCGAATGACATGGATTCCTCAACCTCCCTTGGAAGCCTATTCCAGAACTTAACTAGCCTTGTAGTTAGAAAAAAAATCCTAAGTGTGATTAATATGAACAAAAGTATTGTTAAACTAAAAATGAACAAAGGTATTGTCAGTGTTAAGCCTCAAACTTCCAGAAGCTTCAAAAAGCAAACTCTGCAAAGATAAACTGAAACTTGAGGTCAGGATGCGCTGCAACCAGATAACACTTTAGGCTGGCTCATATGTATGAGGATAAACTATGCACCCGAGCATAGCTTATAATATTAAAGCAACCACGTTTGAGATAATTGGCTACATGAAGATAAACTATGCACCCGCTCATAGTTTATAATATCAAAGTAACCACACTAAGAATTTGGCCCACCCTGATTGGTTGGTCTGTTTTAAAACACGGCCGACAGATAAGATAAAAAGTACAAAGGCACAGGACTAAAGTGTGTGTGTTTGATCATAAGGAGACCCCTCTTTGATCAGGAAACCTGACCCACACCCCCTAAACCAAAGGAACATGCACTTCAACTGTCTGTACCTGTCCAGTGTGGAAAATAGCCGACTGAAGGGTAACATATTTTTGGACAAATGCAGGGTCCGATTATGGAGTAAAGAAGTCTGGTTGCTCGAGCTGAATTGATCTCAAGTTTGTATCAATACTGTAGTGTTAAGAATAGTAGTAGGTAGTTGATGAATAACTTTACATGTACTTGTGCTTGTCTTCAGTATAACTTGCCATTTATATTAATCCTTATTCAGTGCTGGACTTTAATTTTTCTTTTCTTGTTTTGTCTGTGTTGCTTTTATAGCTGGAAATCATTAAAAAACTTTTTTGAGGAATAATTAGTAGTTTAAATTTCTCTTATACGGGCACTACTCAACCTCATTACATCTGTGTTGGATGGTGGGAAGTAGCAATCACCCAAGGCACAATTAGGGCCCTGATGCGTGTCCTCTTCTTCCTTCATCTCCGCACTAACATCTAACCTAAATCTCTCCTGCTGCAGATTAAACCCATTACTTCTTATCCTACTGTCAGTGGACATGGAGAACAATTGATCACAGTTCTTTTTGTGATAGTCCTTAATGTTGTTGAAGACTTATCGGGTCCCCCTTCAATCTTTTCTAAAAACTAAACATGCACAGTTTTTTAACGTTTTCCTCATAGGTCAGGTTTTCTAAACATTTTGTAATTGTTTTTTTATTTTCCTCTGGACTTTCTCCAATTTGTCCACACCTTTCTTAAAGTGTGACACCCAAAACTGGACACACAGTGCTCCAGCTGAGGCTTCACCAGTGCAGAACAAATACCTCCTGTATCTTAGATAAACCCAGAATATTTGCCTTTTTCACAACTGCATCACACTCTTGGTTCATATTCAATTAGTGACCCTCTATAACCTCCATATCCATTTTCTGAAGTACTGTTACCTATCAGTCATTCCCCATTTTGTTGTGCATTTTGTAGTTTTTCCCTTCTAAGTGTAATACTTTGCATGTGTCTTAGACATAGACCTCTGCGATCTACGAAACTGGCGTCCTGTCTCACTCCTTAGCACGGATTACAAAATCGTAGCGAAAGCAATCTCGCTGCGGCTAGGGTCCGTGATGGCAGACGTGATCCACCCAGACCAGACCTATACTGTCCCGGGTCGCAGCATTTTTGACAACCTATTTCTAGTCCGAGACCTTTTGGAACTCGGGCGGAGAGATGGTCTGTCATTCGCCCTCCTGTCTCTTGATCAGGAGAAGGCGTTCGATAGAGTAGACCATGGGTACCTCCTGAGCACTCTGCAGGCGTTTGGATTCGGACCTCAGTTTGTGAGTTTTCTCCGGGTGCTGTATGCCTCCGCGGAGTGTTTGGTTAGGCTCAACTGGACCCTGACTGAACCGGTCAGCTTCGGGCGAGGAGTGCGGCAGGAGTGCCCCCTCTCAGGCCAGTTGTACGCTCTGGCGATCGAGCCTTTCCTCTGTCTCCTCCGCAGGAGGATGACAGGGTTGGTGCTGCGGGAGCCGGAGCTGCGGCTGGTCCTGTCGGCGTATGCCGATGACGTACTCCTCGTAGTCCAGGACCCGGGCGGCTTGGCGCGAGTGGAGGCATGCCAGGCCATCTATTCAGCAGCCTCCTCCACCCAAGTCAACTGGGTCAAGAGCTCTGGCTTGGCGGTGGGGGACTGGCGGCAGGTAGGCTCCCTCCCACCCACACTTCAGACCATCCCGTGGAGTGCAGGTCCACTGCTCTATCTCGGCATTTACCCTTCCGCCACGCACCCTTCCCCACCAGAGAACTGGCAAAATTTAGAGGGCGGGGTGATAGAGCGGATCCGGAAGTGGACGAGGCTATTCCGATGTCTCTCCCTCCGAGGGAGAGCACTGGTGCTTAACCAACTAGTCCTGTCCACACTCTAGTACCGGCTCAACACCCTGGCCCCGGCCCCGGGTTTCCTGACCCACCTCTGGAGATTGATTCTAGAGTTCTTCTGGTCAGGAATGCACTGGGCCCCTGTTGGAGTTCTTCATCTACCCCTGAAGGAAGGAGGGCAGGGCCTGAAGTGTCTGTACACTCAGGTCCGCTTTTTCCGCCTCCAGGCCCTGCAGAGGCTCTTTTATAGTGCAGGTAGTTCGGCGTGGAGCATACTGGCGCACGCCTTCCTGCACCACTTCCAAGGGCTCCGATACGACCGGCAGCTCTTTTATCTTTCTCCGAGGGGTTTTCCGCTAGACCTCTCCGGGCTGCCGGTCTTCTACCAGGACCTCCTCCGGACCTGGAAACTGTTTTCAGCAACCAGGTCCTTGGCGGCCACCGTGGGAGCAGATCTCCTCACAGAGCCCCTGGTACACAACCCCCAGCTCCGTGTGCAGGTGGCAGAGTCCCGCTCGGTGCGCCAGAGGTTGGTCCTGGCGGAAGTCACGAGGGTCGGAGACCTCCTGGACTACGACCGGAGAGACTGGCTGGATCCCCTGACGCTCGCTCGGTGCATGGGGCTCTCCAGACCTCGTACTCCCCGGCGCGTGCTTCAGGAGGTGAAGGCCGCCTTGACCCCCGCTGCTCAGGCTTATGTCAACCGAGCCTTGCGTGAGGGCGCACCCCGCCCATCCTCTACCCCAGGCCCGCTGGACCTTTCCATTGGGTCCCTACCCTGCTGATCCCAACAAACCCCTCACTCTTTCACTGCAATCCGGCTGCATGAACTGCAGCCGGTCAGTTTTCAAATCGCACCACGGAAATATTTATACACACTCACGCTTCAGACCCTTCACACCCACACCCTGGTTTCCTGCCCCGATACAAAGTGGCGGGACCTCCTGCCACCTTTGGAGGGTGAGCAACCTCGGTGGGCCAACCTGTATTCCACCTTGGTCCCAAGGCCCGTCGGGGACATCAGTTGGCGGCTCCTTCATGGAGCTGTGAGCACGGGCGTGTTTTTGACATGGTTTACCCCCATCCCGGATACTTGCCCTTTTTGTAATGTGAGGGAAACCCTGCCGCATGTATATCTAGAGTGTGCCAGATTGCAGCCCCTTTTCCGGCTCCTCACAAATATTCTATTGCGCTTTTGGCTTCATTTCTCCCCTTACCTTTTTATCTATACACTCCCCATCCGTGGCCCCACAAAATCGCAAGATCTCCTGGTTAACCTCCTAGCCTTGGCTAAAACAGCCATTTATAAAACCAGAGAGGGGAGGTTGGCCCATGAAGTGTCCTGCGATTGTAGGGCCTTTTTCCGATCCTCAGTACATTCACGTATCCGGGCGGAGTTCCTCTGGGCGGCATCCACCGACTCCCTTGATGCCTTCGTGGAGTGGTGGGCGCTGTCCGGGGTTCTCTGCTTGGTGACCCCGTCCGGTTCCCTCCGTCTGACCCTTTGATTGAGGGAAAAAGCGAGAGACGCCAGCCCCAGCTGTTGCCGCTGTGAATACCATCATTACTGCCATCTAGGAGGGGTCCTATAATACATGGATGTCTACCCCCCCACCCCCAAACCGCCCACCCCGCAGCCATGCCCATCTTGCCGGGCACTCTCAGGAGAGGCATAATCGGTGACACTGGGCGCGGCACTAGGTAACTTGAGGGGGTGGAAGACCACGAGTGTCGAGGAAGCCCCCCCGCTCTGGGCCCAGGCTAGCCTGAACACTTCTCCCTCCTGAAAGCTGCTGTGTTATACCTTCTGTTTGTGTTGTTTTGTTGCATAGTTTGTTTTGTTTTCTTTGGTAACTCTTTGCAAGTGTTACACAATAAAATTCTTTTCTGTTTAAAAAAAAAAAAAAAAAAAACTTCCCTGTTACCTTACCCAGGGAAAAGGGACCTACTTAGCCTGCTCTCCTGCTGCTGCCCTCTGGCCTGGGCTTTCCTTGCTTTTTGCCCCTGCTTTCGGCTTCCCCCCTGCCTGACCGGGCCAGATGCTCCCCCACCCTTCTCCTCCCTTTCTTTTTTTTTTTTTTTTTTTTTTTTCCTGCTGTTGCTGGAGTGCTGGCAGCTGCCGGCCGGCTGTTAACCCCCCACCCCCCGCCCACCCTCAGACGCTGCTGCTGCTTCAGCTAACCCCCCCCTGAGAGAGGGGGGGCCTACTGGCCCGCTCCCCAGAGGTGGGGAGTGGAAGGACCCAGCCCCCAGACCCAGACGCTTGCTGTTTGTCTGTGGACCCGTTTTCAGTCGAGAGGATTCTTATCACTTACTCCGGCATTTCTGGAATGTTGTTGCTGAAAAAAAGAAAACCCGGAATAGACAGGAAAAAAGCCGTCCACCAGAGAAACACCACCCGGGGAATCTACAAATCGCTGTGGAGGGGGCCTAAGACTGAGTAACTTTCGAACTGTGCTCTCTTGTGGGGGAGGCCTTGACTGTGTCTTAATTGTGTTTGTAGGGATACGGGGGGTGTGGCATGGAGCTGCCCCCCGATCCATCTGTGTCCTCCCAACCCCCACACTACGACCTTCCTCACTGCCCCCCCAGCCCGCCATCTTTGCTGGCTACCTAACATCTGCCTCTGGACTCAGCTGCTCGCCCTGATTCCACTGCTTGGACCAGAAGCACCAGCCAACCAAACAGGACTCTCTGGACAAGTGTACGGTGGTTTATGTGCCCCCCCCCCCCGAATTGTCCACCGCACAGCTTGTCCCTTTCTATCTGACCCCAACTCCTGTTAACCACCTGCCACCACCCCTGCTAGGGCATTGGCAATGGAGGGCACCGGGGTGCCCTCCACCTCTGCCATGCCGATCTCCTCCCCAGACTCTAGGGAAGCCCCTCCAGCTGGCAGGAAAGGCCAGGGCAAGAAGAAGGGGAAGGACCCCGCTAAAACCACAGGGCCCTCCTTGGCAGGGGCCACCCCCACTGCTGCGACCCCGCCACCAACCACGGCATCCTCCCCCACTGCCCCCTCCACCAGTTCTGCGGATGTCCCTCCCTCAGCCCCCAGGATGTATGCCCGGGTGGTGGCAGCCCCCCCCTCTGCCGCCTCATCATCTCACCCGCCCACCACCTCTGCCACCATCAATAGTGGGCAGGGCCCCTTTCCCACCATGACAAGGAAGCATAGTGTCTGATGCCTCCTGGTGCCCACCTTGCCCCACGTGGAGACCTACATGCGGGCGTTGATGAAGGTAGTGGGGCCCTCGGCCATTGTGGCAGCCTCCAAAATGTACGGGAAAATCTTCTTCTTCTTAGCATCGGAGGCTGCCACCCAGGAAGCGGTGGAGAGGGGCCTGGCGATGCAGGGGGTGTTTGTCCCCCTAGAGCCGCTAAAGGACCTAGGCGTCCACCTGGTCCTGACCTCTGTCCCTCTTTTTCTCCCCAATGGTGCCCTGCTACCCGCCCTTTCCACCCTGGGGAAACCTGTTTCTGTTATCAGCCCTCTCCCGTTGGGCTGAAAAGACCCCACCCTCCATCACATTTTTTCCTTCCGCCAGCAAGTGCAACCTTTATTGCCATTGGCGGCACATGACAGAGTGGCACTCGAAGGGTCCTTACCGGGCATACTTTTCCACGGGGGAAGCCTGGTGCTACCTCTGCCGGGCTTCAGGGCATGTCCGGAGGGACTGCCCCTTAGCCCGGCAAGGAGGGGCACCTGGGATCCCCGAGACCTGGCAGGACATCGGCCCCGTCATTGCCAATGCCCCTGGCCGCCCGGTACCCGAACACCCCCCCTCCTCTTCGGACCACCGCTACTTCCACTCAGGCTCAAGGGGCACCTCCCCTACAATGCCCAGACGAGCAGGAGAGCCCCACCCTCGCTGCTGACAATCTAGCAGGGCCTATGGAGGAGGGTGTGGCAGAGATACCACCAGGCATGGGAGAGAGCCTGCCCCAGGGAGAATTCTCCCTCCCTTATGCTGCCCCACCGTTCCCCCCACCAAGTCCCTGAGCCATCGCCTTTACCCCCTGACACGACCCCTGCTAACCAGCCCCCAGATGATGCCATGGAGGACTGGGCCCTAGTCCAGGGGAAGCGAGGCAAGTGGAAGGCTTGAGCTCCGCCTCATCTACCCGAGGCGGAGGCCCCCCGGAAGACCAGGAAGGGGGGCACCGATGCCGAACTTTCCGCTTTGCCCACGAGTGCGTCCCATCCACCGGTGTCAGCTGGGAAAGACGTGGCAGCACCGGAGGGTAGAGTCTCCCCTCCACAGGAGACCCTCCCCTCCGAGACCCTCGAGGAAGCCCCTTCTGTCCTGACACTACCTGAAGCCCCCGTGAATCCCGAGACAACCGTCGTGGCGGGTGCCAGCGGGGAGAATCCCGGGGCAGCGGAAAGTGACCTCTCCTCCATGTTTGAGGAGATCGAGGCCTTAGATCTGACCCCGGTCGCCCAGGGGGAGGACGACCTTTTGCCAGCAAATCTCGATATGGGCGACCTCACTCCACCCCTCTTTTCCCCATGCTCCATCCCCTTAACTGTTGCTTCCGCTTCCACCTCCGAGGAGCCCCTGGATTCCTCCATCAACCCAGCCACTGATGGCACCTCGCTGACGACCACCAAGACTGCTCAGGTGACAGCCGGCACCACACGGCTGGGGCACGAGTCACCGGGGCACCCCCCGTTGGTGCAGAGCAATCGAGTTCCTTCCCGGGCGGGGGCCCTACAGAAGATAATCCACCACAGAGCGTGGGTCCAGTGTCACTGAGAGCTCCCTCCCCACCCCCTTAACCCTTGAGCCTGATCGGGAGGCGCCACCATCCAGCTGCTTGCCTCCTGAAACCAGAACCTCACCTCTGCCCCTGCCCCTATTCAATCTACCTCCTGCAATATCATTGCCGCCCCCAGGGCTGTCTCCTTCCCTTTCCCAACTGATGACCCCCAGGGAGCGGCCTTTGTGTTCTCCTGCCCCGACCCATTAGGAGCTGCTATTTTCCCTCCACCGCCCCCTATCGCCCCAGAGCTTGAGGCGGGCCTAGAAGCTCCAGCCCATCAGGCACCCCATCAGGGGTCCGCACCCTGCTTGTCCGTTTTAGTGGACCACAGGGCTGCACCAAGGGCCCCGCCAGGGAACAAATGGGAAACCGTAACCCCACCCCCCCCATGAGCTGCGAGGAGAGCTGTGGAAGTTTTTAGAGGATGTCTGTGGCTCCCGCAACAAGGTACAGCTTGCTCTCCAGCGATGGGGGGATTTTTTTCCAATCCTCCAGACCACAAAGGCCCTCATGGGGGAAGGTAAAGGATGCCATGGGGAACCAGGATGCCACGGCCTACTAGCGGGTCCGCATCTTCCGTGACCAATTACTCACCTACGGGATGGGTCAAGGACTGTTGCACGGCCCGCTGGGGGATGCGAGCGTCCCTGCCAGTGAGAAGACCTCCTGGTCCCCCCCATGACACTTCTCACCATCGCAACGTTGAACACCCAGGGTTGTAGGATGGCTCTCCGCACGTCCCAGGTGCTCTCCTTCCTTCGGGAGGGAGGGTACTCTGATTTTCCTGCAGGAGACCCATACGGATCTGACCGCCGAAGACAGTTGGTGGCTGGAGTGGGGGGACAGGGTCTACTTTAGCTATTCCATGATTCGGTAGGCTGGAGTGGCAACCCTGTTCTCCCCCGACCTACGGCCTGAGGTGCTAGGGGTCTCCAAGGCCGTACCTGGTCGCCTGGTGCATCTCCGGGTCCATATAGAGGGGCTCTTTGTTAACCTTGTTAACGTCTATGCCCCGACATCGGGCCCGGAGCGGCTGCAATTCTATCAGCAGGCGTCTGCTTTCCTCAGCACCTTAGATCCTCACGAGTGCCTGGTCCTGGGAGGGGATTTTAATACCACCCTCGAGAAGCGAGACTGCTCGGGGACCGAGCAGAGCCCGTCCACCACGGACATCCTCTGGGAGATAGTTGAACATCACTCCCTAGTGGACATCTGGCGTGACCACCACCCGGATGACACTTCCATGTTCACCTGTGTCCAGGTGGAAGCCCATCGGTTGAGCCACTCCCGGTTGGACCGCATTTATTTATCACATTTCCATCTCTCACGAGCGCACCCCTCAAGCATTCGGCTGGCTCCATTTTCTGACCATCACCTAGCCACCGTGACAGCCTCCCTCTGTGCTGAGAGGCCGGGGCCGGCCTACTGGCATTTTAACAACAGCCTGTTGGAGGATGAGGGCTTCGTGACGTCCTTCCGGGAATTCTGGCTGGCCTGGCAAGGGCAGCGGTGCGCCTTTCCCTCGGCGCGGCGATGGTGGGACCTGGGGAAGGTGCGTGCCAGGCTCTTCTGCTGCGACTACACCTGGGGCACCAGCCGATGGAGAAATGCAGCGATAGAGCAGTTGGAACGGGAGGTCTTAGAGCTGGATTGGCGTCTGGCCACCAGCCCCGAAGACCCGCTCCTCTGCGGAGTGTGCCCGGAGAAGCGGGAGGAGCTCCGGGCCCACGAGGACCATCGGGCCCTGGGCGCCTTTGTTCGATCCTGCATCCGCCTCCTTCGGGAGATGGATCACGGCTCCCGCTTCTTCTATGTCCTGGAGAAAAGGAGGGGGGCAAAAAAACATGTCACCTTCCTCCTGGCAGAAGACGGCACCCCCCTCACAGAACCAGTGGAGATGTGCGGAAGGGCCTGAGCCTTCTACGCAAGTCTTTTCTCCCCAGATCCGACCGACCCTAGCACTTGCAGAGTGCTTTGGGAGGAGCTCCCTACGGTCAGTGCGAGCGACCGAGACCGGCTAGAGTTGCCTCCCACTCTGGCCAAGTTCTCGGAAGCCCTCCATCGTATGCCTACTAATAAGTCTCCAGGCATGGATGGGCTGACCGTGGAGTTCCACCGCATGTTTTGGGACTTCCTCGGCCCAGACCTAGTCACCGTCTGGGCCGAGTCTCTGCAGAGGGGGGTCCTCCCTCTTTCGTGCAGGCGAGCTGTGCTCGCCTTATTGCCGAAGAACGGGGACCTCCGCGATTTACGAAATTGGTGTCCCATCTTGCCCCTCAGCACGGACTACAAAATCGTAGCAAAAGCAATCTCGCTGTGGCTAGGGTCCGCGCTGGCGGACATGATCCACCCAGACCAGACCCACACTGTCCTGGACCGCAGTATCTTTGATAACCTATTTCTGGTTCAGGACCTTTTGGAACTCGGGCATAGAGACGGTCTGTCGTTCGCCCTCCTGTCCCTAGATCAGGAGAAGGCATTTGATAGGGTGGACCACGGGTACCTCCTGAGCACTCTGTGGGCGTTTGGCTTCGGACCCCAGTTTGTGGGTTTTCTCTGGGTGCTGTACACTTCCGCAGAGCATCTAGTTAAGCTCAACTGGACCCTGACCGAATCAGTCAGCTTCGGGCGAGGAGTATGGCAGGGGTGCCCCCTCTTGCGCCAGCTGTACGCTCTGGCAATTGAGCCCTTCCTCTGTCTCCTCCACAAGAGGTTGACAGGGTTGGTGCTGCGGGAGCCGGAGCTGCGGCTGGTCCTGTCAGCGTACGCCGATGACGTGCTCCTCGTGATCCAGGTCCCCGGCGACTTGGCATGGGTGGAGGCTTGCCAGGCCATATATTCAGCAGCTTCCTCAGCCCGGGTCAACTGGGTCAAGAGCTCTGGCTTGGAGGTAGGAGACTGGCGGCAGGCAAGCTCCCTCCCACCCGTGCTTCAGACCATCCGGTGGAGCGCGGGTCCGCTGCTCTACCTCAGCGTTTACCTTTCTGCCACACATCCCTCTCCACTGGAAAACTGGGAAAATTTAGAGGGAGGGATGATAGAGCGGCTCCGGAAATGGACGGGACTACTCTGATGTCTCTCCCTCCGAGGGAGAGCGCTGGTGCTTAATCAACTAGTCTTGTCCATGCTCTGGTACCGGCTCAACACCCTGGTCCTGGCCCCAGGTTTCCTGACCAACCTCTGGACATCGATTCTGGGGTTCTTTTGGTCAGGAATGCACTGGGCCCCTGTAGGGGTTCTTCATCTACCGCTGAAGAAAGGAGGACAGGGCCTGAAGTGTCTACACACTCAGGTCCGTGTCTTCTGCCTCCAGGCCCTACAGTGGTGCAGGCAGTTCGGCATGGAGTACACTGGCGCATGCCATCCTGCGCTGCATCCGAGGGCTCTGATATGACCGGCAGCTCTTTTATCTCCGTCCGGGAGGTCTTCCGCAAGACCTCTCGGGGCTGCCGGTCTTCTACCAGGACCTTCTCCGGACTTGGAAACTGTTTTTAATGACCAGGTCCGTGGCGGCCACCGAGGGGGTAGATCTCCTCACGGAGCCCCTGCTACACAACCCCCAGCTCCGTGTGCAGGTGGTGGAGTCCCACTCGGTGCACCAGAGCTTGATCCTGGCAGAAGTTATGAGAGTCGGAGACCTGCTGGACTATGACCGGGGAGACTGGCTGGATCCCTGATGCTCGCCCGGCGCATGGGGCTCTCCAGACCTCGCACCCCGCAGCGCGTACTTCAGGAGGTGAAGGCCGCTTTGCCGCCCGCTGCTCGAGCTTACCTTGACTGGGTCCTGCTTGAGGGCACGCCCCGCCCACCCTCTACCCCAGGCCCACCGGACCTTTTAATTGGACCCCGCCCCGCAGACCCAATTGACCCCTCACCCCTTCACTGCGAGCCGGCTGCATGAACTGCAGCCGGTACGCTTCCAAACCGCACCAAGGAAACATCTATACATGCTCGCGCTCCACACCCTTCACGCCCTCACCCTAGTGTCCCGCCCAGACACAAAGTGGCGAGACCTTCTGCCACCTTTGGAGGGTGAGCAGCCCCGTGGGCCAGCCTATATTCCACCTTGGTTCTGAGGCCCTTTGGGGACAACAGTTGGCGGCTCCTTCATGGAGCTGTGAGCACGGGCACATACTTGGCGTGGTTCACCTCCGTCCTAGATACTTGTCCCTTTTGTGGAGTGAGGGAAACCCTGGCACACGTATATTTGGAGAGCGCCAGGCTGCAGCCCCTTTTCCAGCTCCTCACAAATCTCCTATTACATTTTTGGTTGCATTTTTCCCCTCACCTTTTTATTTATGCACTCCCCATCCGTGGCCTCACAAAGTCGTGGGATCTCCCAGTTAACCTCCTCCTGGCCCTGGCTAAAATAGCCATCTATAAAACCAGAGAGAGGAGGTTGGCTGATGGAGTTTCCTGTGACTGTGGGGCCGTTTTCTGATCCTCGGTCCATTCACTCGGTATCTGGGCGGAGTTCCTCTGAGTGGCGTCCACCGACTCCCTGGATGCTTTTGAGGAGTGATGGGCGCTGTCTGAGGTTCTCTGCTTGGTGTCCCCGTCCGGGTCCCTTTGTTTGACCCTTTGATTGGGGGAGAGAGTAAGAGACCCCAGCCCCAGCCACTGCTGCTGAGGACACCACCACCTTAGAGGGGTCTTTTACATGTGGGTGCACGAGCCCCCCCCCCGGATTGTCCACCCCACAGCCTTCCCCTCTTGTTGGGTGCTTTCAGAGGGGGGAATTGTTAGTGACACTCGGGCGTGGCGCCAGGTAACTCGAGGGGGTGGAAGACCACGAGAGTCAATGAAGCCCCCCAGCTCTGGGCCACTAGGTAACTCGGAAGGGTGGAAGACCATGAGAGTCGAGGAAGCCCCCCCACTCTGGGCCCAGGCAAGCTTGAACACTTCCCTCCCCTGAAGCTAATGAGAAAAAAATTGTGATTGGTTGCTGTGTTACACATTGCTTGTGCTGCTGTTTTCACTTTGTAAGTGTGTTATGCAAATAAAAAAACATCTTTTGCTTAAAAAAAAAAAAATTACTCTCCTGTAGCCATCTGACCTGACCCTGTCACACTACATAAAACTTGTATTATAGAAGCACATTCTTATCTCAGTCATCTCTGAGATTAACAAAATAAAAACAGAACTCTTGTCAGTCTTCCAAATTCTTGGCTTAAATTGCGATGTTGTAAAGACTGAATTTATCTGATTATATTTTAAATGAATCGGGTGGCACAGATTTTGATCTCGGTGGGTTTTATTTATTAATACAAGACCTTACAAAGATCATCCTGATCTGCTGACCTTATTCACTGTGCCAACCAGTTTCAAGCTGGGTGCATCAGTTAAGTATAAGCAGTGGTAAAAATGATGTTTTACGTATTCAGGCCACCAGCTTTCCTGCTAGTGTAAGACAAATAAAACATTATAAAGCGCATACAGATAAGAACTTCTCCTCAATCCACTAATACCTTAATGGCATTTTGTTTCCCCTTTTCAGATTTGTTTCAACTGATTTGGCACTAAAATACTACATGTATTTAGCATTCTTGTCTTCTAGGTGAGATATTGTCCATTTCATGAGTACTACTATGTTTTTATAAACTTCACACTGATAGGGAACCGAAGATAATATTGTGGTGCATTAATCAAGAAAATAGATAGAGCTTTCCACAGCCTACCAATCACTTGATAAGGAAAACAAAAAAGGGAGAAGATTAAATTACAGGCTGCTCAAATGTTTAATACTTGCAATGAATAAATGTCAGCTTTTACTAAAGCTTATTGTGCTGTGTCTGGGCTATGATCAGCAGGGGACATTTAGAAAAAAAGAGAAAAACATGTACTGCAGAGACATTAGAATTAAGGAGAAATATTAATATGAAAAGCTCTTCTTTTTAAATAGTTAAACAGCAAATTGCCCTACACCAAAGAAGGAACAGAATACTTGACTAATATGAATGTTCTTGGCTAAAGGATAAAGTTATCTGCCTGTAAAGTTTATGCAGCTTACATCAGTAGCTTCTGAATCTAACAGGTCACCAATGGAGCATGACCACAAAGAACAATCCATGCATGTTTGTATTTTCCCCAAAGTAAATGTCAAGAGCAGTTTGATCAACTGATTGTAGTCCTCATCTGGGAAATCTTAAATCACCACCTGTTGCTTTCTTTGGATGCCAGTGTAACACACTTCAGTTGGTTTCAACACAATTTAGAAGATCAGTTTATTCTAGTGAGTATACTCGGAGCTATGTTAAATTCAATTCACTTCCTTTAAGCAACCAACTCCCCAGTTAGCATTATAGGGCTATGCAGGTTAATTTAATCTGAAATCTACATTTGAACTGTGATATCTGTACATCTTAACACAAACAGAAAACAATAAAACCAGACTCTGGAGATTCTGTGATATTAAATACCTATGAACTTTTAATCCTTTGTTCAATATTCTTGAATAAGATAAGCAACAAAAATTCCTTTCTTTCCTTCCACTGCACCATACTCAAAAGTTCAGCCTTCTATGATGATGAAGACTTTGTCATGTTCACTGTAATAAATCAGAGTTAATGTTCTAACACCATTTGTTTTTTTTAAGGATTCCATCATTAATGTAGGTTGGCAGTAACTTTGCTCTGGAGGGCTCTGCCTAGGCTGTGGAAAACTTCCCCTCTGACATCTATTTCATCTTCTACCTTTGCATTTTTAAAACAAAAATTTAAAAATAATTTCCCCCCTTAGCTGTAACCTTTTCTTCTTCCTTTTGTTTTCTATATATAAGATTGCCTGTATTTTGTGTGTGTAGTTTTGAGGGGAGCTCTTTTATCATAATGTCTTAGAATAATTATGAAAATTATTGCATGGTGCCTTGGTGAATGTGAGATGGGTAAATATAATTTACAAAAGCATTCACTGACAGGTAAAATTAGACAGATGAAGTGCTCAAATATCATGGTGATGCTTACTATATAAACACCTAGACAGGATAGACAGAGACAGCAGCCTTCACCAACGAGCCAGGGATGCTGGAATTACAGTTGCTGTGGGTGGGGCATCACCCCCGGGTTTGAAGTGGTTTCCATCATATACAGGGTTTACAGTTTTGTTCAATGGTTTTCATCACCCCCTCTATAAAAATTGTTCCAATGCCACTGCCAGCAGCTGGGATTGGGATCCATGAAGCTCAGCTGTGGCACAAACCCCACCCCTATGCCCTGATTGGGAGAGTTACAAGGCTCCTAATTGAGCCACAGCACCATTTGATCCAGAGGAGGAAACAGAAAGTTATCCATAAAACTGTGCTTTACCCTGCCATTAGGGTTGCCAATTTTGGTTGGATGTATTCCTGGAGATTTCATCACATGACAAACTTTAATTAAAGATTAATCTTTAATTCCTGGAGACTCTAGGCCAGTGGTGGGCAACCTGCTGCCCGCAGGCAGCCCATCAGGGTAATCGGTTGACGGGCTGCCAGACAGTTTGTTTATATTTGCATGGCCGCCCACAACTCCCAGTGGCCACGGTTCACTGTGGGAAGCTACGCGGGCCGCAGGCACGTGCTTGACGCCACTTCATGCAGCTCCCATTGGCTGGGCATGGTGAACTGTGGCCACCGGGAGCTGCAGGCAGCCATGCAAATGTAAACAAACTGTCTGGAGGCCCACCAGAGGATTACCCTGATGGGCCGCAGGTTGCCCACCACTGCTCCAGGCAAATCCTTGACGGTTGACAGCCCTACCTGCCATCGACTGCTGGTCTGGTGTTTATCTGTTTCTGCCTTCCGATCCTGACTCCCAGGTATCCTGACTTGGCCTGACCCTTGGGAACTGCATCCTGGTTTCTGTTCTCTCCTTCTGTTGCCTGATCCTGACCTCCTGGTACCCTGGCTCTCAGTAACTGACTCTTGATCTCAAGTGAATCACAGAATCACAGAATATCAGGGTTGGAAGGGACCTCAGGAGGTCATCTAATCCAACCCCCTGCTCAAAGCAGGACTAATCCCCAATTTTTGCCCCAGATCCCAAATGGCCCCCTCAAGGATTGAACTCACAACCCTGGGTTTAGCAGGCCAATGCTCAAACCACTGAGCTATCCCTCCCCCCAAACCACTGAGCCTCTGGTTTGTCTCTTGATTCTGATCTCCTAGTGTTCCAACCTGGCCTGATTCCTGCTATCTGGCTCCTGGACCCTTAGCTTGTCCCTAACGAAGGCCCTGAGAGCATATAACACTAAAAAAATTTAAAGTGATACAAGTGCCTAAATGTAGGCTCCTGCGTATGTGGCTTGACTTTCAGAAGTGCTGAGCAGCAAGCAGTAGCCAGGCAGCTAATTTTTTAAAGAGTTTGGGCTAAAATATTTTCATTTTCTGTTTGAAATAAATTTAAACAGTATATGCTATTACTGAATGCATGCTCGGAAAATATTTGCACCAGTTACACTAAGATGCATATCTTTGGTAGCTAGGCAGGTATTGTTCTAACAGAGTAGACTGGGGAATAGAACTGCGTGAGCTGAATTCTCTAATACAATGCAGAATATAGTCCACAATTCCGTTGCCCTTTTGGTTCATAGCACAAAGATATTCAGCAATGAAACTCTCCGAGAAGAGAGGTGCTCATTCAACTGCACTCTATTAGCTGTATCCTTCTCTTCGTAAATAATAAAATGATGTTTTAAACATTTACACAGCCAAAGATTAAAATTACAGCTTCACAGGAAAGCTAACAGATGTAGTGGGTGGTCAAACAGTGTAATCAAGAATGAATAGATAGCACACCAACCAACCAAAAAAAGCCTTTAAGCAGATAACATATATGTAGTTATTTATAAGCTTTATCCAGGACCTGAGGCAATCAAGTATATCTAACCACTTTAATCTAGTGGTGAATAAAGATTGATCGTGGCAAAGCAAGGTCTTTGTCAGCTTGTACTTTGTGGAATTTTCTGTATGTATGATTAATGTGCAAAAGGTCTAGAAGACCAGTGCAGGCTTACTGCTAGCTGTTACTGCCATCTAGTGACTAAACATACTAGATTCTTTGTAAAGTCAGCTTCATTGTGTTGGTTTTACAGCTATAGTCAGGCCTCTGGAGGATGGTCTCCTAATCTTTGTCTAGAGGCTTAAGACCCAACAGTAATAAGCAAGGTCAGGTTAAAGCAGAGATCCCTGTTATAAAATAGTGGCTACCCTCTCAAAGTCAGACAAAGACAGGAAGGTTCTTCTTGAAACAGGAAAGACTGCATCAGGAACATGTGTAGAATAGCTCAAGTCTTTGATTAACATCACTCTATTTAATCTGGGTGATGTTCAAACCACCTTTATTATGTGAGCACTCTGTATACTTGGAAAATTAACATTACTGTGCTACTTCTCCTGATATGGGGGGTGGCTAACTTAAATTGCTGCTTCTGACATGATTACAAACTGAGGCAATTAATTGATACATTGCAATTAAAGGCCCATTTTCTTAATACATCAGATCAGAGTGTTGAATTAAAACCTTGACTGATATTACTAGCTCATGTACCGAAGGTAAGGCTTGAAACTTTTCAAGTCACTTGGAGGACACCTCTTTCATTATGAATCAAAACTCCACAGTGAACGATAAATAAAACCAGAAATGAAGGCACCTCCAATGCCCTATTGCTAACTCTACATTAGCTGTCCCAGGAGGAGGAGGTAGTACATCTGAATACAACTATCTAAAAAGGGTTAACATTTATTATACAAATATAATTCAAACTAGTCCCTATAATATCAAGGAGAGATGTTAGTATTAAGCAGGATATTTTATTGTTCCATTAAAAAAACCTTATTTGTATGCTATAATAAAAAAAAATTGTCAAGATGCTGCTTATACAAAACTAAGAGCTAACTTAATGTAACTTAGTTTAGCAGTTGGACTGAAGGAGGAGATGCTAACACTATGCGGATAGCTCCCTGCAAATGTAACCCACACACCTTCTGGGTGTGGTGTTCTGTCCCATCTATTGGCTCCGAGACCACTTAGAGAGAGAGAGAGTTAAATGAGTCTTCCCTACAGCCTTAGCTAACATCCAGTTGGCTTTTAGCTCACACAGTAGAGGCTTATGCACTAAGCTCCAGAGACCCCAAGTTCAATCCCAAAAACCAGGGTCTGTTGACGTTACCCAAACAAATGTTCCATGGACCACAGTTTGAGAACCACTTCCCAAGAGTGGCTTGAAGAGATATTAAAGGAAGCTATTAAGGAACTTTCATAATCTAAGAATTGTCACCTTTTTCAGTACCCCAAACACTTTACCCCCTCGATAGGCTAACACTTTTTAAATTTTAAATTTAAATTAGATCCACGGGGATCATCCACATAGTTCAGCCCTTTCTGGGGGACACAGGAGGGGCCTTTGATTATGGCCTGTGCCTTATGGGCATACGTCTGCCCTTGGTTCTTCTAGAGGTTAATATCAACTAATCTTAAAAGCCAATCTTTGTTCCATTATGTGGATGATATTATAGTGGTTGGAAAGACATCAGCACAGCAAGAAGAGTTCTTGAAATCTCCATTGGAATCCTGCCTGTAGTCTGATGAAAGTTCATCAAACCCAAGACATGTAAGTGAAACATTAAGTCTGACAAATCAGCATTTTCTAACAAAACTGTTTTGTCAGAAAAACTCCTAACTAGCTCTAGAACCAACTTTGTTTCCCACCTTATTTGGCTGCCTTCTCTTACTGCACTTGCAATTCTGGTTTAGCAGGGAGCCGCACCCACTCCTGAATGAGCACCTGCACTGTCCACCTGCCAAGCTGTGATCAAATGAGTTTTACTACCTAATCTACCCACTGGGTGCCTGGGCTGCTGAGAAGAAGGCATATAAACCTCACTCCACCCAGGCCAATGTGGCAGTGAGAAGGAAATACTTTCCTCACCCCAAAATGATGACTTGCATGATTACCTCAGTAGGGAGAGGGGCTTATTAGCCCTCTTCTGGGTACACAGGCACCAGTAATGTTACGTTGCATTCTTCTGTACAACTAATCAGCCACTGAGGAATCCCCACACACCAGAAGGAAAGGAAGCATGGGGTGAAGGAATCTTTTAAGGGTCCCCGTGTTTTATTTCCCCTGCTGGCCCAGACAAATCCGCCCCACCTTTGTGGCTACAGTAGGGCATTTTCTTCTAGAAAAAATTCTGAAAAATCTAGTTTTGATTTGAAGCAGGAAAGAAATTAACTAGTAAAACACTTACCTTGCTCACTACTCGTTGTCTGACAACTCTGACTACAAATGCTTTGGACTATTAGCAGGGTGCAGTTCTTACTCAGATTAATGAAGTGGACTCCAAAAGAGCAGCTGACATTCGTATCAATGATACTGATTGAAAATACTCGTTTGATGGGGAAAGTATAGTTGATTTAGTTTTCACCATCAGAGATTGATTATCTTTCTGCTGTCCCTTCAAACTTGCTGCCCCTCGTATGTGCTTTCAGCCCAGACGTGTCTACGTTTAAGGCTGAAGTGCTCTCCATCCCTCAAGTTCTTGTGATTCTACCATGTGCTTAAATCAACGGATGAGCTTAGACTTTCCTGCAAATTTCCTTGCTTGTTTAGTCCCTCTATACAACCTGAATGAGACTTTTGGTGATTGTATTAAGTTTGGCAATAATCAGCAAACTATTTAAGTAGTAATAACTTTCATTCTTTACAGTTATATATAATATTCATACAAATTTTAAAACATTTACACTCAGACTAAATATGCAATAGTATATTTAGCTTTATAATTTATAGTATTCATTATATTTGTAGTATGATGGGTAGTAAAGCAGCCAACCTTCCCAATTGCCTACTGGCCAGGAGCTCAAAGGTCAAACTCCCCCTCTTTCCTTAACACTGTATTTTCCATAAAACTGTTTTTAAGATTGCAACCAGCCAAAGCATAAACAATTCACAGTTAAGGCTGAAACTACTTCATTAAAATTCATTATCCATGTATTCTAGCTACAGAGTAACGTGGACTAAGTTCTCCATTGCCCTGCACATTGTGCAGTCATTTACACCTGTGCAAATTAAGTGCCCAAAGCTACTCTGTAAAGGTTACAGAATCTGGCCCTTGATTATGCTTGATTGATTCAAGAGACATTGTCAATTACTTTTGTAATATTTTTGCAGCCCTCAGTTTTTTCTATTATTGTTCCATGGAAATTTGAGGATTGCTTATTTCCCTGCTGATTTTGATAACTTCTCTTTTTAACAACATTGATTTTTATCCTTGTGTCTTTAATAAGCATTGAAATTAACTTGCATTTCTCTTTACTGTTTGAAAAGCAGTATAAAGTTTGTTACTCAATTTGAATTTCTGGTGTTTCTAAGCAGAAGGCACAGTTGGAGGATGGGGTCAAACATTTCAGTTCTCAGAGCTTTTTTGGTTCCTACTAATCAGCACCATCACTCCCCCCCCCCCCCCCCGTATTCCCCACTGGAGCCAGGTAAACATGTCCAGTCTGGATAAGAGGAACCTGCCAGAGCAAGACTGCTTGGTCTGCCTGACAACTCTTGTCATACAAAGCACTGAAGAGTCTGTCAGGAAAGAGAAGGGGGGGAAAGTGTTGGGGCGGGGGGGTGAGGAGGGTTAATAGGTGAGAACAGGGTAAAAAAGGAGGTGTTGGGGGGAGGAGTATAGAATGGGTATTGTGAGAGAAGTTCATGTCCTTCATTTCAGGATTTGTTTTCCACCCTGCATATTTCTAACACTGAAAAATGATGGGCTAAAAATAAGTTTATTACTTTGTGGGGTTGTTTCAAGTGTCCTTTAAATTTGGGAGTTAAACTACCTATATGTATAAATTCAGGAAAGGAATTTAATTTCCAAAAATATTCATTCAGTTGACCCAGTAAATGGATCAGTACGGTAACCGGTAACCGTAGAAACATAATGAATGGACCATGCACTGATTTTGTCATTTTTCTGCCATTATTGTTTGGGCAAATCAGAACTGAAAAACTGATTGGATACCTTATGAGTCTATTTTACTGGATCAGTAAGGTATGAAATTCCCCTCTTCTGCCTCCTGCCACCTGGATCTGCGGCACTTCCAGATTACTTGGTACAAATAGACGTCCTGCTGCACAGCTTTCTCTATCACTAGTGAGTATCATTAGTCACTATTTGACAAATACCGGTCGCCACTATGGTATCTGGACCTGGAATGAATCCAGCAAAGCATATTTGTGCCATCCCTGCTTGCAAGTATGCCACATTTAGATGAACTCTGTTCAAAGTAACTTCCAGGAACATTTTTAATTGCCTGACAAAAGCCAAAATGTCTAAACTTTTTACTAATGTCCTTCGAATAACATTACGTTTTGTCATATACTCCCATGATCCTTGAAAGTAAGTTACATTGAAGAAAAAGTTCATTTAATTGTGGCAGGCCTAGCGCTCTCCTCTTACTGAGTTACAAACCCTTAAATTACTTATAATGTAAATGCTGACATCATCTTAAGTACAGTGACATGAACATGCTGCTATAACGGATGATCCTGCTAAATCCAACTGACTATTTTTTTACTCCACAGATGACAATATTAATCCGATGGCCTGTAAAAATAATATTGGCATGCTATTTCCATTTTGTTTGCACAGGTATCAAGACAAGACTTTTCAGCTGAGGTCTAGATCTCCATCAGACCAAAATAAAGTTTATTTTGTATGCATCACTTCAGCCTTGTCTATGCTAGGGAGTCCTAGAAAAATATTCCTTCTGGTGCTACTACCAGTGTTTTTACCACAGTTAGTTAAACCCACTAAGAACCAAAGCTGGAAAGTTTCTCTAAAGTTCCCAAGTGTAGACAAAGCCTTAACTGTGGATATATGCTGCTTCATGGGGCCTTTCGGGGTTGAAGGGTTCCAAAATGGTCCAGCAGTCCAGGCAGCATCCTCCTGGGTTTGGGGCTACTGCTCAAGCAGATGCAGGCCCCAGTATTCAATTTGAACACTAACCAATTTATTTGAGCATGAGCTTTCGTGAACTACAGCTCACTTCATCGGATACTCCTTTTCTTTTTGCGAATACAGACTAACACGGCTGTTACTCTGAAATTTGAACACTATTGACTTTGAACAATAATTTAATAATGACAATGATACATATCAGGATAATTCTACCATTTCCCACACTTATTACTATAAATATCTGCATATATTTTACCTAGTTATCTTCATAATTAATATCTACTCAGCACCTAAAAATTCATAATATTAGAAATAGAATACAAAGTACTTGTACAGTCCTCCACACTTTAGTATCTAAGCCTCACACTTATTTACAGATGTTATCCTCAACATCCCTAGAAGGTAAGAAAGTATTATCCCCATTATAGATGGGGATCTGAGGCACAGGGTATAGTAAGTGACTTTCCCAAGGTCACACAAAGTCTGTGTCTGAGAATTGATGAGGACGAAGGTAGTAGTAATAAAAATGCACAGTTGGATAGACTAGGAATGTGGATGACTTGAGGGTTCTGAATCCTTTAAAAGTTTGTCTTTTCTGTGACAGTGGAATGTACATCAGTCCTTCCCTCTCCATGCCATCCAAATACCCAAACATAATCCCCAGCAGGAGACCTCTGTATTATTTCTGCTACCTCTGTGTCACTGATCAGTGCAAAGGGGACAGAAGAAGCTAGAAAAATCTGCCCCAAACTATAGATTGTAGCTCCTTGATCTTTTCTGAAATAATGTTTGGCTATTGGGCTGAAAGTGTTTGACAAAGGTAAAGAAACTATATGACTGTGTGGGTGGGAAGGAGAATTGGAGCAGGGAGGCAGAGTAATCTTCACCAGTTAAGTTTCTTTCTGTCATTAATAAAGGGTGACTAATCCATAACACATATAAAGATAACTGGCGAGATGGGGTGAAAAAGCCCCTTACAAGTCACAACTTTCCAATCCACATCCTGTCAATTTCAAAATCTTTCCTTCCTTCCCCAGATCAGTGCCTAGTATCTCACAGAACTGGAGAACAGAAGAATGAGTAAATTTAAGACTCTCTCCTTTACAGCCGAAGATGCAGCTAACTGCTGCTTTGCTCAGTTTTGTTTAGGTGGTGCAAAAATTTAGTGTTGATAAACTCATTTGAGGACAAATAGAATATTGTCTTTATGATTCATACTGTATTTTGATGCATCTTGCAGACATGTGTTAGGTTCTGATAGTGCAGTAGCTATTGTGACGGGGCAAGGCCAGATGGCTATAGAAAAGTAGTGGGAGATAGATAAACAAATCCCTGGTACCAGGATAAGTGAAAAGGCAGCTGCTCCAGGGCCAATTAAGAACTTTCCAGAAGGCAGGGAGAACACTAGGTTGATTGGGACACCTGAAGCCAGTCAGGGGCTGGCTGAAACTAGTTCAAAGCCTCCCAGTTAGTCAGGTGGGTGTGCATGTCAGGAGCTGTGGGAGGAAGTTGTGCTGTTGGAGAGACTGAGTAGTACACACCATATCAGGCAGAAGGAAGGAGGCCCTGAGGTAAGGGTGAAGTGGAGCTTGAGGAAGTGAGGGCTGCTGTGGGGGAAGTAGCCCAGGGAATTGTACATGTCATGTTTCTAAAAGGTCAGCTACCACAGCTGATACTATTAGTGTCCCTGGTCTGGAGCCCGGAGTAGAGGGTAGACCCGGGCTCCCCTCCCCCCCACCTTTGCTCCCTGATTAATCACTGAGACTGGGAGAGAACAGAGACTGTGCAAGGAAGGATAACTTCTCCTCACCTCCCTTGCTGCCTTATGATGAAAATGGCTCAGTAGACTGTGACCTTTGTCTCTAGAGAGAGAAGGGTTACATGGAGGGTCACAGTGAGCCTCTGAGGCTAGTGAAATCTGCCAGGAAATGTGGGACCCACGAGGCAAGGACAGAGCTTTGTCACAACATGTAGGCAAATATGGAAACTATTACACCTTCAATAGTTCACATGTTGCCTTGAACATCAGAATTAGAGATGGTTAAAAAGTTTCCAGTGGAAAAGTTCTGTCAGAAAATGCCAATTAGGCAAAATCTAAATGTTTCATAGGAATGTATCTATTTTGTCAAAAAAGAGAATTTACTAAAAGGTTCCATTTCAATAGCCAACATTTTGTTTACACTATCATATTACCCTAAATGAAGTATTTCAGAATATTTTGACTTATGAAAAATTCTGAGGCCTTGGCTTTTCATCCCACTTTCAAAGTCTCAGAATTTCTTGCAGGATGGAAATTCAGTTTTCCATCCAGCTCTAACCATCTTATTGAAGGTACACTGGCCACAGAATAACAGGTAATCCATCTCAGTTGTTGTAGCTTGATCAAAGATCAATGTTGGAAAAAGATTGAAGTAATAGAGTTTAGGTGTTCTAGGACCTACTATAATTAAGGTGATATTCACTCTGATGCTGATTTCACACAAAACCACTGAAGCCCACGCACAGCTGAAGCTAGAGTTAGAGAACAAATTCCCATCTGCTCTACAACAGAGTCCTTCATATGGTTCCCTCAGCCAAGTACAGAGTACTCAATTGGGCAGACCATAGTTGGGGCCCTGTGCCCTCCTTCAGTATTAGGGGGTGTAAGCTTCTGTGGGCTACAGCCCACTTCATCGGATGCATAGAATGGAACATATAGTACGATAGATAGATAGATAGATAGATAGATAGATAGATATTCACACATACATACAGATAAGTTGGAAGTTACCATACAAACTGTGAGAGGCTAATTAGCTAAGATGAGCTATTATCATCAGGAGAAAAAAACTTTTGTAGTGATAATCAAGATGGCCCATTTAGACAGTTGACAAGGTGTGAGGATACTTAACTTAAGGAAATAGATTCAATATGTGTAATGACCCAGCCACTCCCAGTCTCTATTCAAACCCAAGTTAAATATATCTAGTTTGCATATTAATTCAAGCTCAGCAATTTCTTGTTAGAGTCTGTTTTTGATGCTTTTCTGTTGCAAAATTGCCACCCTTAAATCTTTTACTGAGTGGCCAAAGAGGCTGAAGTGTTCTCCTACTGGTTTTTGAATGTTATGATTCCTGATGTCAGATTTGTGTCCATCTATTCTTTTGCATAGAGATTGTCTGGTTTGGCCAATGTACGTGGCAGAGGGGCATTGCTGGCACATGATGGCATACATCACATTGGTAGATGTGCAGGTGAACGAGCCCCTGATGGTGTGGCTAATGTGATTAGGTCCTATGATGGTGTCACTTGAATAAATATGTGGACAGAGTTGGCATCGGGCTTTGTTGCAAGGATACGTTCCTGGGTCAGTGTTTTTGTTGTGTGGTGGCTGGAGAGTATTTGCTTCAGGTTGGGGGGCTGTCTGTAAGCGAGGACTGGTCTGTCTCCCAAGATCTGTGAGAGTGAGGGATCATTTTTCAGGATAGGTTGTAAATCTTTGATGAGGCGCTGGAGAGGTTTTAGTTGGGGGCTGAAGAAGATGTTTAGTGGTGTTCTGTTACTGTCTTTGTTGGGCCTGTCCTGCAGTAGGTGACTTCTGGGTTTTCTTCTGGCTCTGTCAATCTGCTTTTTAACTTCAGCAGGTGGGTATTGTAGTTTGAACAATGCTTGATAGAGATCCTGTAGGTGTTTGTCTCTGTCTGAGGGATTGGAGCAAATGTGGTTGTATTGTTTCGGGAAATAAACAGACTACAAAGAGAGACTGCTGAATTGGAATTAATTTGCAAACTGGATACAGTTAACTTAGGCTTGAATAAAGACTGGGAGCGGATGTGTCATTACACAAACTAAAACTATTTCCCCTTGGTTATTTCTCCCCCACTGTTCTTGTCAACTGCTGGAAATGGCCCACCTTGATTATCACTACAAAACGTCCGTCCCCTCTCTCCCCCGTTCTGCCCTCCCCCCCTGCTCTCCTGCTGGTAATAGCTCACCTTTCCTGATCACTCTTGTTACAGTGTGTATGGTAACACCCATTGTTTCATGTTCTCCGTGTATATAAATCTCCCCACTGTATTTTCCACTATATGCATCCGATGAAGTGAGCTGTAGCTCATGAAAGCTTATGGTCAAATAAATTAGTTAATCTCTAAGGTGCCACAAGTACTCCTTTTCTTTTTGCGGATGCAGACTAACACGGCTGCTACTGTGAATACTGACTTTTGTGAATCACATTTTAAGGCAGCTATCTCACCTACCCATTTAAGGCACCTATCACCTATCCATTTATTGTATAGGATACCAAGGCACCAAACTCAGTCTCTGTGAATTTTCTAGATGCCTAAAAATTAGGTGCTTTGATGCTCACCATCACGTCTAACTTCTTTTGTGCATCCAGCCTAAGTGACTTTAGTCTCAAGTTCCATTTTCCAAAAGTGACTTGGGCATCTGAATTCCATTGCCTTTCAATAAGATTTAGGCTCCTAAGTCATTTACTTACTTTTGAAATTTTACTCCTGATCTAAACTATAAATGGAACTGTGCTGGGGTGACAACAATATTGTAACCTGAACGCTCAATACAGTTTTACTATAGATTGGCTGTTGAGTGTCAACAGGCCTAAAAAAAATTCTGTATTTTCCACCAATGAAAGGTGTCAGAAAAAAATAGAAATTATACATTGTACTTTGACTGAGAACTCTGTATTAAAGCAAACTGAATTTCTTTCCAGCTAAAGATGTCTAGAAGAATACATACATAGATTTAACAATGGTAAATACATCTAATAAAGTATATGGAAATAAGTTCTCTTTTGCCAGGGCTACAGTTCAGGTTTCCTTGTGTCTTCTATAACAGCTGATGACATTACAAACATAGAGGACAGGGTGAGAAAGGCATCGGCTTGTTGTAGGTGCTTGTCATCTCATTGCCTTTTGCTGCGGAAACATAGAAAATGGAATACTGGTACTGGCAAAGGGGAAAAATCAGTTTACAATTAAAGTGTATCCATTTGTAATGGTAAGGCCACTGTGTATCATGTATTCTTTGTTACACACAAACCCTTATTTAGGAGGGTTAGTCCCCCCCACTTTTTTAAAAAAAGTAAAAATAAAACTCTTTTCTATTGTCCTGCCAAAGAGCTCTTCCATTCAAACATTTCAATGGCATTAAAAAGTGTTGCATTTTTTATTTCCCAAATATCCCTATTAATAGTTCTCAAATCTATGCTGTTTAATATTTTTGGAACATTTGTCAGAGACCTGAAGAGCTCAATGGAGTTTGAAAGCTTGTGTCTTTCACCAACAGAAGATGGTCCAATAAAAGATATTACCTCACCCTGCACAGAGACCTGGAACCAACACAGCTACAGCAACATTGCAAATGACTAAAAAGACACTCACATGCATAAGTCTTCATGGGATCAGGGCCTGAATTAAGACCAGACCAGTGGGTGTAAGAAACAAGTGGAGGTAGTGAGGAAAGAACAGAAATGCAACAATTAGGGGAACACATGATTACAAAGAGAAACTATGTGCAAAGTTCACAGGTTTTGAGTTGTTCATTTAGCCTACAAAAATGAGATAATAGTATTAATAAACAACAGAAATAATAATAAATAATAAAAAATAAATAATAATAAATAAAAATAAAATAAATAAATAAAATAAATAATAATAAATAAAAATAATAATAAAACAAATAAATAAAATTGCTGTTGTCCACCTGCCTAGCCAAAGTGACTAGTATTTTAGAATTCTACTATTCATGGTCTGGCTGACTAGTACTACCTGAAAATAACAGTTCATACTGAAAATACTGACAGACATTTTAAGATAGGAGTGCTACCAGATACCACTGTAATAAATCAAGGGAACAGTTCACTCAAGACTTCATTTGTAGACAAGGGAATCAACCACACACTTTTCCTCTTCCTATCAGGAAGAATCAATGTTCTATTTATTTCCTGGAGATTTCTGAAATATCAGACACCTGTACTATTTAGAACTAGCATTAATCATTTCATCACCTCTGTGTCTGCTCATTTACAACATCTGACTCCCTTCTGATCCAATTTCCATCAGTGTTTTATATTATGATGGGGTGCAATTAGCCTGACATGAACCTATTTATCATGTGCTCGGCTCAGGATTTGAATGCTATAGTCATTAAATCACTTGTACTTCCGTCTGTTCCTTTCATGTCTCTGATAACCAGATGTTTACCTTGGAGGTTTTGCTTTATGAGTTGACAATAAAGGGACCTTTACAAATGTTTCTAAGGGACTCTTCAGTACGGCTCTACTTGAATTGAAGGATTATTGTCAAATAACTGTGGACAAGACATGGAAAAGTCATGGAAAAGTAATAATGAACCTTTATTAATTGTGGTAATTTGGAAAAGCCAGAGAAGGCCTATTTGTTTAAGAAAAATTTGCCGGAAAAATATAAATACTCAAGTATTATGTTATGCCTACTAATTTTTTTGATAACCAGACATTTTGCTGCAACTATTTTATAGTCATTAATGTGCATGACTGACAGCCCAATCCCCAGATGCGATCAGCTTGGATAAATGTACTAATAGGAAAAAATGTGTGTTGCAAACCTCAAAATGTATGCAAAATTGTGGAGTGTGCAAAGTAAGCTAATTACAATCAAAATTGTGGTGGAAGCCACAATATCCCAAATTAAGTAGGGCCTTACTCTTCAGCTACATGATGACCATGGGCCTGATCCTGCTCCCTTTGCACCAGATTCTTCCTGGTCCTTATGTAGATATCCAGTGGGAGAGGAGAGATAGGGAGCATGAAAAGGTCTGGAAGAATTCCAGTCCCTGTGCCTAAGGGTGAACAGGGACTGCTCCCGCCCTTCTCTCGTGTACAGCACCACAATGGTGATGGAGGGGAGGCAGAGCTATGGTTTCACCTCTCACTTTGCACCAGTCTGCTGCAATAGGAGTAGCAGTGCACCCCACAAAGGAGTGTAACAGTGTGTACATTTCCCCATGTGCTCTGGATGGTATTTGTTATATTTGTTATAACTGTAGTCCATAACCTATCATTTAAATCAGCTTCTGTACCAAATCACTGAAGGATAGCTAATGTGATGCCAATTTTTAAAAAAGGCTTGAGAGGCGATCCCAGCAATTACAGGCCAGTAAGGCTGACTTCAATACTGGGCAAACTGGGTGAAACTATAGTTAAGGACAAAATTGTCAGGCACATAGATGAACATAATTTGTTGGGGAAGATTCAACATGTTTTTTGTAAAGGGAAATCATTCCTCACCAATCTACTAGAATTCTTTGAGGGTCAACAAGCATGTGGACAAGGGGGATCCAGTGAATATAGTGTGCTTAGATTTTCAAAAAGCCTTTGATGAGGTCCATCACCAAAGGCTCTTAAGCAAAGTAAGCTGTCATGGGATAAGAGGGAAGGTTCTCTCATGGATTGGTAACTGGTTAAAAGTTAGGAAACAAAGGGTAGGAATAAATGGTCAGTTTTCAGAATGGAGACAGGTAAATAGTGGTATCCCCCAGTCCCATTCAACGTATTCATAAATGATCTGGAAAAAGGGGGAAACAGTGAGGTGTCAACATTTGCAGATGATACAAAACTACTCAAGATAGTTAAGTCCCAGGCAGCCTGTGAAGAACTACAAAAGGATCTCTTAAAACTAGGTGACTAGGCAACAAAATGGCAGATTAAATTCAATGTTGATAAATGCAAAGTAATGCACATTGGAAAACATAATCCCAACTATATATATAAAATGATGGGGTCTGAATTAGATGTTACCACTCAAGAAAGAGATCTTGGAGTCATTGTGGATAGTTCTCTGAAGACATCCACTGAATGTGCAGCAGCAGTCTAAAAAGCGAACAGAATGCTGGGCCTTATTAAGAAAGGGATCAATAATAAGACATCTTGTTATCATATTGCCTCTATATAAATCCATGGCACCCACATCTTGAATACTGCATGCAGATGTGGTCACCCCATCTCAAAAAAAGATATATTGGAATTGGAAAAGGTTCAGAAAAGTGTTGTGTAAAGCCTCCGCTCAATCCAGTAGAATGTGATTGTAAGATTTGTAACTTTTCAGTCATTGATAGTATGATCACTAAGTTCTTTAACCTTTTGCAAACTTTGTAACTTTTAGTCATTGTTAGCATAGCCTTTTAAATTTTGTAACTTTTGCAAGTTTTGTAACCTTTTCAGTTACCACTTGTATAACCCCCGAGCTTTGCAATATTCCATCACACAATCAGAGAGAGTGTGAACAAGGGAGTGTGTGTGTGGGAGACAAGTTAGTGTGAACAAGGGAGGTATGTGGAACTGGGCGGAGAGGAACTGCAAGGAGAATAGAACCTGGAGACAGGTGTGACTGATGTAATCTGCCCTGAGAAGGCAATCATGGGTTGCTGTAAAGAAAAGAAGAACCTGGTATGCGTGAAAAGAACAAGGTCTGGGAATGCTTGTTGGTGACGGTCACAGATGGAAAACTCAGTGTACGTGACAGAAGCCGCCCAGTTACAATAAAAGGAAGAAGGCATGCTCACAAGCTTTCTTCTTCTTGACCTGCTCGGCCACCCGGATCCATGACCGCAGGCAGACACACCAGATCTACAATGCTTCGGCTTCTCGGCTTCCTCTGCTGGCTCTCCACCTGCATGAGAGTGTGGGTGCATGAGGGTATGAATGTGTCGAATGTGTGCATGCATGAATAAGGTCCATCTCTTTTCTGTTTGATCCAGTAGCGGGATTTAATAAAACCAACATAAGTATAACCCTGGGTTGGTTTCTAGTGAAATTGAGGTAACAAAAAGGGCAACAAAAATGATCAGGGGTATGGAACAGCTTCCATCTGAGGAGAGATTAATAAGCCTGGGAATTTTCATCTTGGAAAACAGAGGACTATGGGGGTGGGGGATACGATAGAGGTCTATAAAATCATGACTGGTATGGAGAAAGTAAATAAGTGTTGTTTACTCCTTCTGATAACACTAGAACTAGGGGTCACCAAATGAAATGAATAGGCATCAGGTTTAAAACAAACAAAAGGAACTATTTCTTTACACAATGCACAGTCAACCTGTGGAACTCTTTGCCAGAGGATGTTGTGATGGCCAAGACTATAACAGTGTTCAAAAAAGAACTAGATACATTCATGGAGAATAGGTCCATCAATGACTATTGCCAGGATGAGCAGGGATGGTATCCCTAGTCTCTATTTGCCAAAAGCTGGGAATGGGTGACAGGGAATGGATCACTTGATGATTACTTGTTCTGTTCATTCCCTCTGGGGCACCTGTCATTGGCCACTGTCGGAAGACAGGATACTGGGCTAGATGGGCTTTTGGTCTGACCCAGTATGGCCATTCTTATGTTCTTATACTTTTATTATATGTTCTAATTATATGTACAATAACATGTCAGTTAGAAATTGATATGAAATTAGAAAGGTAGGGAGTGGAGCAGGACTCTCTGTTCATCTAGCTAGATGTTTCTAATGTATCCATTGTAGTGTCTAGGCAGATGTGGACTTCACTAAAGAACCTTCCCAAAAAAGATAGCATGACCCAGATAGAGTAGTGTGAAGAGAAACTTTATTGTGCTAGCTTCTCCTGCAATCTTATAGGAAAGTTTCACCGTTATCTAGGGAAAGTAATCTGGTCATGGATCCATTATTTCAACAACAACAATAAATTGCAAGAGTTAGATTAAACAAAAAGCAAGAGATAAATATTATTTTTTAACAAGACGGGTAACGCTTGAGTTAAACACCTCATTGAAAGTCTTAGGAAAAGACCTGCAAGTAAAAATAGTTTAAAATTATTTAAATGATGAGCTGTCTTGTGTAGTAAGTGGCAGGACAGACATAACCCATCTGAGGAAAAGAGAGAGGCATAATGTCTCTTTCCACCTTTGATTTCACTGAGGCAAGGAGAAAGAAATTTACTATACCCCTTTATAAGTTATAGCATATTCTGTTGGTCAGGATAGTTGTGTCTAGAGTAAGACTGGAACAGAGTCAAGACTATCTAATTAGTAGATTTTAAGGCCAGAAGGAACCATTATGATCAGCCTAGTCTGACCTCCTGCATAGCACAGGCCATAGAACTTCCCTGAAAAGGAGCTTCTGATTTACCAAAACATCCAATCAATTCAAGAGATGGAGAATCTACCACAACCCTTGGTAAGTTGTGCCAGTGGTTAATAACCCTCACAGTTAAAAGTCTATACATTATTTCTAGTCTGAAATGGTTTAACTTCTACTTCCAGCCATTGAACATACATTTGCCTGCTAGGATGAAGAGCACTCTATTAGCAAATTTATTTTACCTGTACAGGTAATTAAAAGACTGACCAAATCACCCCTTCACCTTCTCTTTGATAAAATAAATAGATTGCACTCCTCCAATCTATCACTATAAAGCAGATTTTTTAAACCTTTAACCATTCTCATGGCTTTTATCGGAAACCTCTTAAGTCTATCAACATGGTTTTTGAGTTGTAGACACCAGAACTGGACACAGTATTCCAGCGTTGATCACACCAGTGCCCAATACAGAGATAAAAAACCCTCTCTACTCCTACTCAAGATTCCCCTGTTTATGCATCCAAGGATTTCATTAGTCCTTTTCATTAGCAGCACACTGGGAACTCATGTTCAGCTGATTATCCACCATGATCCCGAAATCATTTTCAGACTCACTCCTTCCTAGTATAGAGTCCCCTATCCTTTAAGTGGCCTACATTCTTTTTTCCTATATCTATACATTTACATTTAACCTTATTAAAATGCAGATTGTTTGATTGCACAATTATGGTCAAGGAGTTCCTTTGGTGCCTAACAAAGGGTCAAGTTCTTCCATGGAAGAATAAACATCAAACAGGAAGATGTCGCACATTTTGCAGCAGGACACTTTTCTAACACAGATGTTCATGAAAACAGCCCAATCATTTCCCTCTATAGTTGTCTGGGAGGTAAAGGAGTGTTGTTGGATTAAATGACTGAGCTCAGGAACAGACCTGTTACCTTAAAGAAAAGTAACAAACAGGTGATGGACAACAGAGAAAGAAAAGAAAGTGAGAGATATCCCGTGTTCCACCCTGTAACATTATAAGATAGACTTAACTCTTATTGTGCTTTATATCTATCAGTAGATAGGCTACCAAGTCCATCCCTGCTCCCCTTGTGATCTCACAGATTAGTTTTTCTAGTTTAAGGAGAGATTGTCTCCCTTTCACCCGCACCCAAGGTGAGGAGAAAAGAATGCATAGAGGGGAAGTGACAGGTATATAGGAAACCTAGAAAGCTTAGACCATTGCAGGATGCAAGAGAAGGACCACCCTAATTTTTTATGTGTGAACTTTCCTTCCACCTCAGGGCTGGCTTTCTAATTTTTTGCCTTTGGGATGTTTGTTTCGTTCTCTAAATTGGCTTCTGCCACAGGACAGATTTTCCTCTGAATTATCCTGTCTCCAACAGAGCCAAGATCTGGAATCCTCCAGGGTTTGTGTTGCCTAGGATATTTTTTTTCTGAAGACATCCCAGAGGAGGGTAAGTTTAGAAACTAATACAGATCATATTATTTGTGTTTATCTAGGAAACAATCCATTTGATGGTACAAAAAGTATTAGACATCTGGTATTATTGTCTGGTTTTAATAAGAGGATATCAAATTTGCAATTGCATATTAAAATATCTTGATTTCAAGCTTCATTGTTTCTTCATCAGATTAAAGCAACATGTGCGGCTGATTACAAAGATTTTTATTACAATCAAACTGAGCTTATTTCAGAAACAATTTATTTTAATAGGGTATCTTTATTATGTTGCTTGCTTTATACTGACTGCAGTGAAATGTAGTTTCCCTTGTAGGAGGGGATTTTAAAGGATTATGCAGTCATGAAAACTTTTGAAGAAAAATGTATTTTTATATTGCTTTATTGTGCCTTAAGGTTATCAGCCTTAATTAAAACATAAAGTGTATATGTGTTCATTATTATCTATTGATTATTAAGTACCTACTGCCCTTTGATTGATTGTCAAGAACCTAGTGTTTGCAAAAGTACTAAGAATTTTTCCAAGAGATGCCATTCATGCAGGATACTATAAAGAGAAGAAGGGTGTTTTTTTTAAAAGCAAGAATCTTAAGAATGCTGAGAATACATATGCAAGCTTTATATGATAAAATCCACCTGGAAGAAGTATTACCACACACAATAAAAAGGAAAATACAATTTCTCTGTACCTGAATAGATTTTCAGTCTCAAATATTTAAGGATTTGTGCTAGTCTGACTTCTTGCAGCGCTGTAGTATTAGAAAATTTCACAGGTTTCTCTTAAACATCCATCATTATTAAATTCCTTGATTTTCATCTGTCACTTGATTGGATCAAACCTAACTTTGTGAAAAAAAATATTCTATTTCCTTAAGCAAAGAGAAATGGCACACTCACAGGGAAATAGATCATATTAGTCAATGTGAGGTCCAGTGTGGTACCCTGCAAACAGTTGCTTCTCTCTGCCGATTGCCATTAAACTTTGGAGCTAGAGTCATTTTTCCTGAATAAAACATTGCTGTTCTAACCAGTGACATTGTATTCCCCCATCCCACTCATTTGCCTGTCTCTCATTATACTGTGGCACTTGAGGTCCCTAAGCAGACTTTGGAGCAGCTCTTGTTAGCTAACAACACTATTCTTGGGACTATGTGTATTTCTACTGACAAAAATCAAGGATGATGTTGAAAAAAAACAAAAAAAAAGAGCAAAGCCACAAAACACATCCAAGCAGATTTCTTCACTACTTAAAAATATAAAGATGATAATGGCCATCAGGGCAGTGGGCTCCTCAAAGCTTGCTTTCTGGAGAGACCACAATATCCATGCAGATAAAGCCACTGACCCATAAGGGTCTCATATAGATATCCAGCAGACAAGCATGCATAGCCAGTCACATTTTAGGCAGCATTCTTGGCCTACAAGAGGATATAGGACACTTAGAAGCACACACCTAGGGCAAACCTCTATATAACCTCTTCCAAGAAAAGATCAGAACCTAAAATATACAAATGGGTGTAATGCACAGTCATCATGGTTTGCCATAGAATGCTCTTGGACCCAGCCAAAATCCAGAATATCCTCAGTGCAAGATCTTGTCCTGAGCATGAGTTAAGGATTAGAAGCTTTGGCAAGGCATTTTGACCACATGCTGTCCACTATCTTGGCTACATTACCATTCAATATATTCCCACTAGCCACTTTGGCTATCTGACAATTTGCATCATGAAAAGCAGGAAGGTAGGACTCCAGAGAGCTGTTGGTGGACAATACAGTTGAATGCAGATTAAAATCCAGAGAGGTAGCCAGGGCAGAAGTTAAGATATTTTTCTACTTCTCTCTTTGCAACAACTAAATCTTGTCAGTACAAACCAGACTGGGTCATAAGTCACTTTGTCAACCTCCAGCTCATATCATGTGATGAACTGGTCACCTGCTATTTACCAGCAGGAGGACAGAAGCTACCACACACACAGACAATGACAAATTCAACGCCTCTCACAAAATTTGGTATATTCATGGAGCAAAGCACTCTCAAAGTACTGAAAGAAATAAAAGTTGCCAAGTTTTATTCAGACCCATGCCCCTTGTCACTGATCAAAGATGCCCAGGAACACTTGGGATGCCTGTTGGAGATTATCAAGACCTGTCTTGAAGAAAGAAACTTACCAGCCACCTCAAATAATGCCATGGTCTCAAGAAACCATTTCCAGATCCAGACATTATAAACAGTGTCAAATCTCCCTTTTATGGAGAAAAATACATCAAGAAAGTAGTGAAGAAGTGCCCTCACACATATCTATTGCCAATATCCTGGACCCCTTGTAGAATCATAGAATCATAGAATACCAGGGTTGGAAGGTACCTCAGGAGGTCATCTAGTCCAACCCCCTGATCAAAGCAGGACCAATCCCCAATTAAATCATCCCAGCTAGGACTTTGTCAAGCCTGACCTTAAAAACTTCTAAGGAAGGAGATTCTACCACCTCCCTAGGTAACGCATTCCAGTGTTTCACCACCCTCCTAGTGAAAAAGTTTTTCCTAATATCCAACCTAAATCTCCCCCACTGCAACTTGAGACCATTACTCCTTGTCCTGTCCTCTTCTACCACGGAGAATAGTCTAGAACTATCCTCTTTGGAACCACCTCTCAGGTGGTTGAAAGCAGCTATCAAATCCTCCCTCATTCTTCTCTTCTGAAGACTAAACAATCCCAGTTCCCTCAGCTTCTCCTCATAAGTCATGTGTTCCAGACCCCTAATCATTTTTGTTGCCCTTCGCTGGACTCTCTCCAATTTTTCCACATCCCTCTTGTAGTGTGGGGCCCAAAACTGGACACAGTACTCCAGATGAGGCCACACCAATGCTAAATAGAGGGGAATGATCACGTCCCTCGATCTGCTGGCTATGCCCCTACTTATACATCCCAAAATGCCATTGGCCTTCTTGGCAACAAGGGCACACTGTTGACTCATATCCAGCTTCTCGTCCACTGTCACCCCTAGGTCCTTTTCCGCAGAACTGCTGCCTAGCCATTCGGTCCCTAGTCTGTAGCGGTGCATTGTATTCTTCCGTCCTAAGTGCAGGACCCTGCACTTATCCTTGTTGAACCTCATCAGATTTCTTTTGGCCCAATCCTCCAATTTGTCTAGGTCCCTCTGTATCCTATCCCTACCTGCCACCATATCTACCACTCCTCCTAGTTTAGTATCATCTGCAAATTTGCTGAGAGTGCAATCCACACCATCCTCCAGATTATTTATGAAGATATTGAACAAAACCGGCCCCAGGACCGACCCTTGGGGCACTCCACTTGATACTGGCTCCCATCTAGACATGGAGCCATTGATCACTACCCGTTGAGCCCAACAATCTAGCCAACTTTCTACCCACTTTATAGTGCATTCATGCAGCCCATACTTCTTTAACTTGCTGACAAGAATACTTATACTCAAGAAGGAGACCGTGTCAAAAGCTTTGCTAAAGTCAAGAAACAATACATCCACTGCTTTCCCTTTATCCACAGAACCAGTAATCTCATCATAGAAGGTGATTAGATTAGTCAGGCATGACCTTCCCTTGGTGAATTCATGCTGACTGTTCCTGATCACTTTCCTCTCCTCTAAGTGCTTCAGGATTGATTCCTTGAGGACCTGCTCCATGATCACTTTCCTCTCCTCTAAGTGCTTCAGGATTGATTCCTTGAGGACCCTGCACTTATCCTTGTTGAACCTCATCAGATTTCTTTTGGCCCAATCCTCCAATTTGTCTAGGTCCCTCTGTATCCTATCCCTACCTGCCACCATATCTACCACTCCTCCTAGTTTAGTATCATCTGCAAATTTGCTGAGAGTGCAATCCACACCATCCTCCAGATTATTTATGAAGATATTGAACAAAACCGGCCCCAGGACCGACCCTTGGGGCACTCCACTTGATACTGGCTCCCATCTAGACATGGAGCCATTGATCACTACCCGTTGAGCCCAACAATCTAGCCAACTTTCTACCCACTTTATAGTGCATTCATGCAGCCCATACTTCTTTAACTTGCTGACAAGAATACTTATACTCAAGAAGGAGACCGTGTCAAAAGCTTTGCTAAAGTCAAGAAACAATACATCCACTGCTTTCCCTTTATCCACAGAACCAGTAATCTCATCATAGAAGGTGATTAGATTAGTCAGGCATGACCTTCCCTTGGTGAATTCATGCTGACTGTTCCTGATCACTTTCCTCTCCTCTAAGTGCTTCAGGATTGATTCCTTGAGGACCTGCTCCATGATTTTTCCAGGGACTGAGGTGAGGCTGACTGGCCTGTAGTTCCCTGGATCCTCCTTCTTCCCTTTTTTAAAGATGGGCACTACATTAGTCTTTTTCCAGTCATCCGGGACTTCCCCCGATCACCATGAGTTTTCAAAGATAATGGCCAATGGCTCTGCAATCACAGCCGCCAACTCCTTTAGCACTCTCGGATGCAACTCATCCGGCCCCATGGACTTGTGCACGCCCAGCTTTTCTAAATAGTCCCTAACCACCTCTTTCTCCACAGAGGGCTGGCTATCTATTCCCCATGTTGTGTTGCCCAGCGCAGCAGTCTGGGAGCTGACCTTGTTCATGAAGACAGAGGCAAAAGAAGCATTGAGTACATTAGCTTTTCCCACATCCTCTGTCACTAGGTTGCCTCCCTCATTCAGTAAGGGGCCCACACTTTCCTTGGCTTTCTTCTTGTTGCCAACATACCTGAAGAAACCCTTCTTGTTACTCTTAATATCTCTTGCTAGCTGCAGCTCCAGGTGCGATTTGGCTCTCTTGATTTCATTCCTACACGCCTGAGCAGCATTTTTATACTCTTCCCTGGTCATTTGTCCAAACTTCCACTTCTTGTAAGCTTCTTTTTTATGTTTAAGATCCACAAGGATTTCACTGTTAAGCCAAGCTGGTCGCCTGCCATATTTACTATTCTTTCGACTCATCGAGATGGTTTGTCCCTGTAACCTCAATAGGGATTCTTTGAAATACAGCCAGCTCTCCTGGACTCCTTTCCCCCTCATGTTATTCCCCCAGGGGATCCTACCCATCAGTTCCCTGAGGGAGTCGAAGTCTGCTTTTCTGAAGTCCAGGGTCCGTATTCTGCTGCTTACCTTTCTTCCCTGTGTCAGGATCCTGAACTCGACCAACTCATGGTCACTGCCTCCCAGATTCCCATCCACTTTTGCTTCCCCTACTAATTCTTCCCGGTTTGTGAGCAGCAGGTCAAGAAAAGCTCTCCCCCTAGTTGGCTCCTCCAGCACTTGCACCAGGAAATTGTCCCCTACATTTTCCAAAAACTTCCTGGATTGTCTGTGCACTACTGTAGTGCTCTCCCAGCAGATATCAGGATGATTAAAGTCGCCCATGAGAACCAGGGCGTGCGATCTAGTAGCTTCTGTGAGTTGCCGGAAGAGAGCCTCATCCACCTCATTCCCCTGGTCCGGTTGTCTACAGCAGACTCCCACCACTACATCACTCTTGTAGCTCACACTTCTAAACTTAATCCAGAGACACTCAGGTTTTTCTGCAGTTTCATATCAGAGCTCTGAGCAGTCATACTGCTCTCTTACATACAGTGCAACTCCCCCACCTTTTCTGCCCTGCCTGTCCTTCCTGAACAGTTTATGTTATGTATAAGTAGGGGCATAGCGAGCAGATCGAGGGACGTGATCGTTCCCCTCTATTCGACATTGGTGAGGCCTCATCTGGAGTACTGTGTCCAGTTTTGGGCCCCACACTTCAAGAAGGATGTGGATAAATTGGAGAGAGTCCAGCGAAGGGCAACAAAAATGATTAGGGGTCTGGAACACATGAGTTATGAGGAGAGGCTGAGGGAGCTGGGATTGTTTAGCCTGCAGAAGAGAAGAATGAGGGGGGATTTGATAGCTGCTTTCAACTACCTGAAAGGGGGTTCCAAAGAGGATGGCTCTAGACTGTTCTCAATGGTATCAGATGACAGAACGAGGAGTAATGGTCTCAAGCTGCAGTGGGGGAGGTTTAGATTGGATATTAGGAAAAACTTTTTCACTAAGAGGGTGGTGAAACACTGGAATGCGTTACCTAGGGAGGTGGTAGAATCTCCTTCCTTAGAGGTTTTTAAGGTCAGGCTTGACAAAGCCCTGGCTGGGATGATTTAACTGGGAATTGGTCCTGCTTTGAGCAGGGGGTTGGACTAGATGACCTTCTGGGGTCCCTTCCAACCCTTATATTCTATGATTCTATGTCCATCCATGACAGTTGTCATAAATATAAAGGGAAGGGTAAACCCCTTTGAAATCCCTCCTGGCCAGGGGAAAGCTCCTCTCACCTATAAAGGGTTAAGAAGCTAAAGGTAACCTCGCTGGCACCTGACCAAAATGACCAATGAGGAGACAAGATACTTTCAAAAGCTGGGAGGAGGGAGAGAAACAAAGGGTCTGTGTGTCTGTCTTATATTGGTTTCTGCCGGGGATAGACCAGGAATGGAGTCTTAGAACTTTTAGTAAGTAATCTAGCTAGGTATGTGTTAGATTATGATTTCTTTAAATGGCTGAGAAAAGAATTGTGTTGAATAGAATAACTATTTCTGTCTGTGTATCTCTTTTGTAACTTAAGGTTTTGCCTAGAGGGGTTCTCTATGTTTTTGAATCTAATTACCCTGTAAGATATCTACCATCCTGATTTTACAGGGAGGATTTCTTTATTTCTATTTACTTCTATTTTTATTAAAAGTCTTCTTGTAAGAAAACTGAATGCTTTTTCATTGTTCTCAGATCCAAGGGTTTGGGTCTGTGGTCACCTATGCAAATTGGTGAGGCTTTTTATCCAACATTTCCCAGGAAAGGGGGGGTGCAAGTGTTGGGAGGATTGTTCATTGTTCTTAATATCCAAGGGTCTGGGTCTGTAGTCACCTAGGCAAATTGGTGAGGCTTTTTACCAAACCTTGTCCAGGAAGTGGGGTGCAGGGTTTTGGGAAGTATTTTGGGGGGAAAGATGCGTCCAAACAGCTCTTCCCCAGTAACCAGTATTAGTTTGGTGGTGGTAGCGGCCAATCCAAGGACAACGGGTGGAATATTTTGTACCTTGGGGAAGTTTTGACCTAAGCTGGTAAAGATAAGCTTAGGAGGTTTTTCATGCAGGTCCCCACATCTGTACCCTAGAGTTCAGAGTGGGGGAGGAACCTTGACAACAGTACTCCAGTCATGTGAGTTTTCCCACCAAGTTATTCCAATCACGTTATAATTCCTTGCCTTCACCAGGACCTCCAGTTCTCCCTGCTTGTTTCCAAGGCTTTGTGCATTTGTATATAGGCACCTGAGATAACCTGCTGATCGCCCCTCATTCTCAGTATGAGGTAGGAGCCCTCCCTTCACAGACGTTCCTGCCTGTGCTTCCTCCCAGAATCCTGCTTGCCCACTTACCTCGGGGCTTTGGTCTCCTTCCCCCGGTGAACCTAGTTTAAAGCCCTCCTCACTAGGTTAGCCAGCCTGCGCACAAAGATGCTCTTCCCTCTCTTCGTTAGGTGGAGCCCGTCTCTGCCCAGCACTCCTCCTTCATGGAACACCATCCCATGGTCAAAGAATCCAAAGCCTTCTCTCCGACACCACCTGCATAGCCATTCGTTGACTTCCACGATTCGACGGTCCCTACCCCGGCCTTTTCCTTCCATGGGGAGGATGGACAAGAACACCACTTGCGCCTCAAACTCCTTTATCCTTCTTCCCAGAGCCACGTAGTCTGCAGTGATCCACTCGAGGTCATTCTTGGCAGTATCATTGGTGCCCATGTGGAGAAGCAGGAAGGGGTAGCGATCCGAGGGCTTGATGAGTCTCGGCAGTCTCTCCATCACATCACGAATCTTAGCCCCTGGCAAGCAGCAGACTTCTCTGTTTTCCCGGTCAGGGCGGCAGATAGATGACTCAGTCCCCCTGAGGAGAGAGTCCCCGACCACCACCAGCCGCCTCCTTCTCTTGGGAGTGGTGGTTGTGGAACCCCCAACCTCGGGACAGAGCATCTCATGCCTTCCAACCAGCGGAGTCTCTTTCTGCTTTCTCCCCCGAGACGTATAATCTGGTCCACTCTCCGCAATGGTACCTGTGGAGAGAACATGAAAACGGTTACTTACCTGTGCCTGCGTTGCTGGTACCTGGACAGTTGGTCACACAGAAATGATAAAACACTACTACATCTCATGGATGACTGCTTCTCATTCATAGATAGGAGGAGATCAACTATACTCATCTTGCTGTAGATAGATCCAGGAGGTGATACTGTTGACTGCCATGACATAATGTTGTCTCACCTCAGAAATATATTTGGGGTTGAAGGGAAAGTGACTCTTTTCAGGACCCTTACAGTGAGTGGTGATAGGCAATTGCTCATCTGTGCAGTCTCTGACTCTCCAGAGAAGCTGAGGGAATGATCAGGTTCATAGTTATGCTTTAGTTAACCTGAACAATACTTATATGCATTGAAAAGCTCCTAGGTTTGGTGACACCAATAAACAAAAGAGTAAAAATAATATGTAATAGCCATTTTACTGCTCTTGTTAAAGACCAAACATTACAAATACAAAGTCAAAGTCAAAGTGTGTGTGAAGCTTTTCATTTCAGAACTTATTTTACATATTTTCTCACTCACAAGGGAATGATTTTTGTTGGAAAATCTCTTGCCTATTTCTGGTTGAAGTTGATAACTACATTTTCTGTTCCCATCTCTTTGCTCTTGGCAGTAAACAATTGCACTTGCATATAATGCAGCATTAAGGTCAAAAAGCCAAGCCATTCAATTGTTTTATCTTTCTTATATTTATTCCAAGCTCAAATTTATAAACAAAATGAGGGCATGTCCATCAAAAGCCATTTATTTCTCATGAAAATAAAGCTTACAAAGAGGGAGGCTTATAATAAATCCTAACTGCAAAGGTCCAAATGTCCATCCCTTAATCCTGCTAGTAAGAAAAGGATGATTCTAGTTGATTACAATCTAAAACAAGGTGCTTATTCAAGTGGAAAATATGCAGAAAAATAACTTATCATAGGCATGGTAAAACTTTCTTTTTGATGGCATCGAAAATAGGCAGTGTTCTCTAAGCTAACAAAACGTACAGAAGTGAACTCATAATGATACCTCCTTACTTCCTGGGCATATGAAATTGGGACTTTTTTGGAGTACATTTCATTTCCAAACCTGATACAAAAGAAGACAGTTTCCAAAAAATTAGAATAAAACAGAATACACAAAGAGCTTACAAAAAGTACATTGAAAGAATGTGAAGATGCTAGCTCAAAATGACTCCAAACATGGAAATCTGTAATATCTAGGAACAAGAGAGCATCATGAGATAACTAGAGCATTGTGGATTAGCTTCCCAACAAAACCATATCATGCAGATATGCTGGAGCTTTGTGAATGTTTACCCTGTTTGATAACATTTATTTAATTACACACATACACACTCTAAAGTAGTATTAAGTTTGTTAAACACTCAAAAGTTAGGAAATGACACAATATGCCAGCAGCCCCAGCTATAATAATGTTTATGTGACTGTCTGACCAATACAGTATTAGGCTTTTGGCTGTTCATGGTACTTCCTTCCTCACTTTCACTTCTATTGTCTTGATTCCATCCTTGCTCTCTTCCCTCAGTCCATTTTCCCTTATAACCTTGCTTTTTTAAAATCTTCTTTCCCAAACATTCTCATTTCTTCTGATATATATTTCCCTACCCAGACCTGAAGAAAAATTCTGTGTAGCCTGAAAACTTGTCTCTCTCACCAAGAGAAGTTGGTCCAATAAAATATATTACTTCACCTACCTTGTCTATCTATTTCCCTGTAATCGTTCTGGATCCTAGAAAACATGAATGACCCACGAAAGATGAAATAGGGAAAAGAGATGGAAAAAGAGATGAAGAAGCCCTTCACTCACACAGACACAAATAGATTTGTAATACCCTCCTGGTGGATGAAAAGAAGGGAGAAGGCCCTTCCAACTGTTCCCACTCTCTGAAGTTTCCAGAAAGACAGAGGGGCAGATATGTCTCCTGAAGGTTTTAAAAAGGATGTGTGTGTGTGTGGGCGGGGGGAATAAGACTGATGTCTTCCCCTGAAAACACCAGGGGATGGATGCTGGGAAACCACTGGACTTCCCCATTATCCCCATTGAACATAAAGAGGCCAGTTAGGGAAAAAAGGATCACAGAATCTGGGGTGCTCTATGGTTTGGGTAAGCAACAAAACTGGAAGCTAATTCAAACCCCAAGCATTTAGAAACCTTGCTAATTAAGATAGTCACTTGAAAACAACTTAAAATTCACTAGAACACACGCACAACTCTCCTGTAGCTTGAACCCACAAAGTCTTCAGGTACCCAGCTTCTGGGAGACCTATTTATGGAACAAAGTTTTAAATTGTTGGTAATTATGGTTGCTAGTGATACTTGTAATAAAAAGGAAGGATATCTTATGGTTAAGGAACTGGACTGGGATTCAGATCTGGGGTCTGTTCCTAGCTCTGTCACAGATTTACTGTATGATTTGGCCAAGCGTTTGAGCAGCTCTTTCCCACTACCCAGAATGCACAGGTTCACAGACAGACTCTTAAACTGAAGAGTATTTATTTGCTGCTTTAGTGAGTGATCAGTCTACCAAAACTGGGCACAGCATAGGGTTAAATGCAAGCGCACGTGCACATTCAGGTGCTCGCCTTGAATACATTATTACAAAATTAGTATATATTGTATAAACATTTTTTTCAGCCTAGCACTAAGATTAGTTTGCTGACTCACTTGTTTACCTAATTGAACTGCTGACCCAGTTGTTTACCTGATCAGGTTGCTGGCTCAACTTTTCCCCTGTCAGTTCTCTTTCCTTTCCAGACAAACAGGCATTTTTTCATGTCCCAACACCTAAAATATACATCCTACATATTACATCTTACAGCAAGATTTTCAATAATGACTAGTAGAGCTGGTCAGAAATGCAAATTATTTTATATAAACAACTGTGAACAAAACATTTTTTTCTCTTTTCGTTTGAAAATTTTCACTGATTTTTTCAGCTTTTTGATTAAATCAATACCATTCTATCCCCTCCCCCCATCCACACACAGCCTTTTTTTTCTTCCTGTCATAAATATAAAGGGAAGGGTAACCACCTTTCTGTATATAGTGCTACAAAATCCCTCCTGGCCAGAGGCAACATCCTGTTACCTGTAAAGGGTTAAGAAGCTCAGCTAACCTGGCTGTCACCTGACCCAAAGGACCAATAAGGGGACAAGATACTTTCAAATCTTGGGGGGAAGGTTTTTGTTGTGCTCTTTGTTTACATGATTGTTCTCTCTTGGGACTAAGAGAGGCCAGACAGAAATCCATCTTCTCTAACCCATTCTAATCCAAGTCTCCAATATTGCAACCAGGTAAGCCAGGCAAGGCGGATTAGTTTATCTTTTGTTTTATGTGAATTTTCCCTGTGTTAAGAGGGAGGTTTATTCCTGTTTTCTGTAACTTTAAGGTTCTGCCCAGAGGGGGATCCTCTGTGTTTTGAATCTGAATACCCTGTAAAGTATTTTCCATCCTGATTTTACAGAGATGATTTTTACCTTTGTTTTGTTTTTGTTTTTTAATAAAATCCTTCTTTTAAGAACCTGACTGATTTTTCCATTGTTCCAAGATCCAGGGGTTTGGGTCTTTGATGATTTTGTAACAAATTGGTTATGATATTATTCTCAAGCCTCCCCAGGAAAGGGGGTATAGCGCTTGGGTGGATATTTCGTGGGGAAGACATCTCCAAGTGGTCTCTTTCCCTGTTCTTTGTTTAAAATGCTTGGTGGTGGCAGCATACTGTTCAAGGCCAAGGCAAAGTTTGTACCTTGGGGAAGTTTTTAACCTAAGCTGGTAAGAATAAGCTTAGGGGGTTTTTCATGCGGGTCCCCACATCTGTACCCTAGAGTTCAGAGTGGGAAAGAAACCCTGACACTTCCCTTCTCTACTTTCTCTTCCTTTCCCTTTGTTATCAAGTCTTTCACCTCCAGAAGTCTCCTTTCCTTGTGTGGTGTTGCAGGGATTTTCCCTGTCTAGTGCCCCCTTTCTGTCATTCTGGGGTCGTCAACAGTCTGTCAAGTGCAGCCTCACCAGGTCAATATTCAGTTCGTTCCCATTCCAGGGTTAATAGAAAAGTTGCCAAAATAGGAAACAAAGTCTAATGGCTTCCATGCCCATCTCCTAGCCACTGTCTGGTGTTTGCCATTCTTGGCTTCTTTTATCTTTGTCACCCTTGCTCCCCCTTTTGGTCTGGGAAGAGGTAGGGGAACCCAGACTTGCCCTCTCATCTGGTTTCTAGACCAGGGTTCCTCTTTAGGTGGTTCCTTCAATCTCTTCCTGGGCTGCTCCTACCTTTATTTCACTTCTCCTCCTCCTCATAAGGGCATTAGGGCTCTAGTGTCCCTGGCTTGACTCTGTGGCTCCTCACAGCTTCTCCTGGGACTAGCTCAGGAGGCGTCTCTTGCAAGTCAGTCCCCATTCCTCAGTGCAGCAGACAGACTGTACAACTAGCAGCTTTTTGCCCCTTGCCTAAAGGCAGTCAGTAGCTCTCTCCTTTGAACAGGGGTTCCCCCTTTCTGGGACTGGGGTTCTATCAGGCCTCTTTGCCTTTGAATAATCTTACTGTCCTCCCAAGAGGTGTTCCCCCTCAGCTCTCTCCCTGGAGGTAGGGATGTGCATAAGAACTCTGACCTTAGGTTAGGCAGCTGCAAGGCCCTTTGCCAGCTCCCTTCAGCTGAACACCATTCCTAATAAGTCTTCCAATCTGGCAGGGCCATCAGGCCAACCTTCTCTGTCAATATCTCCCTACTGTGAGGGAGGAGGCAGCCTTTATACTGCTCCCTTTTTCCCAACCCCTTGCCAGTTGGTTGGGTGAGAGGGGAGCCTTGCCCTGCCCTCTCTGCATGGTGTCAGGCCTACCCTTTAAGTCAAGTCCCTTTAAGATTCTTCAAATTAGGCACCAAATATGTAACCATTCAAAAATCTTTAGTCGCTTTTGTAAACCTGGGCCTGAAAAAGATGAAAATGACTGATAAAATTAGTTAACCAAATATTTTCAAGTGTTAATAGAGATTTGACTCAAGAATGGGCAAAGACCGGTGGGTTAGTTTGCTTTTCTACAAACTGGTTTGCTCATTTCTAGTGGAAATATTCATAGCACTTGAAAATGTTGTGCTCTCTTAGGTAGCACATTGGACTAGTTTTTCTAATATGAAAATACAGAGCTATATTTGAACATCTAGCAAAACTTCTTCTTCCTCTATTTTAGAATAATTAAAGCAAAATCTAAAAAAGAAGACAGACATTCAGCATATTCTACATATTAAATAAAAAAGAATGTGGATTGGTTAATATGCAGCTACACTACTCTCACCATAATATACAATATTTATGATTACATTTTACCCATAATAATTCCCTCAAAGTTTTACAACTCCCCCGTGGAGACTGTGATGTTGACAGTGAGCTTTAGTCATTAACCTATAACTGTACACTTTTAATACCCATCACTTTTAAAAAATAATAGGCCAAACATTAGGAAACACACATATATTATATCTCCATCCCTAGTTAGGATATTCCTATTACACCACAATCCTTTAAGTGACATTGTTTAAATAATATGTATATTCAACACCATTATTTGTATTATAGTACTACCTAGTGGCCCATATTATGATCCAGGTCCTGCAGTACTAGGCCCAGTGCAAATGCACTATTTCCCTGTCATCTTTTAGGAAGCATTTTAAGAATTTTAAAAGTATGATCAATTCATTTTCTGTAGAACATATTGTAAGTGCTCCAGATCTTTAGCTGCTGTAAATGGACATAGGTCCATTAACTAAAATTTACACCAGCTTGCCCATTTAAAAATATTGATCTAATGGATAATAGTGCTGTGTAGACTATCACCTTTTTGAGAATTTTCATTCCAGTGATTTATTTGTTTAATATAATTTTGTTGTCCTAATTCACAAACATTTCCTTGAGCTAGAATATCATAACATATCCCTTGTAGGCTTCTTTCCCCCCCACCCTTAGTGTATGCTAGATTTATAACTTGTGACTTATCAGCAAGTAAATTGTTCTGCCTTGTGACCCATAGTTTAAGTATATTCCCAACATATAACATTTTCCTCTCCATTTGCATGTGTCATAAATATAAAGGGAAGAGTAAACACCTTTAAATCCCTCCTGGCCAGAGGAAAAACACTTTCACCTGTAAAGGGTTAAGAAGCTAAGACAACCTTGCTGGCACCTGACCAAAATGACCAATGAGGAGACAAGATACTTTCAAAGCTGGAGCGGGGGGAAACAAAGGGTCCTCTCTGTCTGTGTAATGCTTTTGCCGGGACCAGAGCAGGAATGCAGGTCAGAACTCCTGTAAAGAGTTGGTAAGCAATCTAGTTAGATATGCATTAGATTCTGTTTTGTTTAAATGGCTGATAAAATAAGTTGTGCTGAATGGAATGTATATTCCTGGTTTTGTGTCTTTTTGTAACTTAAGGTTTTGCCGAGAGGGATTCTCTATGTTTTGAATCTGATTACCCTGTAAGGTATTTATCATCCTGATTTTACAGAGGTGATTCTTTTACTTTTTCTTTAATTAAAATTCTTCTTTTAAGAACCTGATTGCTTTTTTTCATTGTTCTTAAGATCCAAGGGTTTGCTGAATGCATCCGATGAAGTGAGCTATAGCTCACGAAAACTTATGCTCAAATAAATTGGTTAGTCTCTAAGGTGCCAAAAGTACTTTGGTGTGGCAGCTTTTAACCTAAGCTGGTAAGAATAAGCTTAGGGAGTATTTCATGCAGGTCCCCACATCTGTAACCTAGAGTTCAGAGTGGGGAGGGAACCTTGACAGCATGTCTATAGGTAGATGGATTTTTTTTCCTTACTATACACTGAACAAAGAGGTTTACCAAAAGAATGATTCTGTTGAGACTGTACAGTATGGATAAATGCATACAGTATTTTATGAGTCATATCTTTAATCTTGATACATTTGGGGGAAAAAACTATCTGAAATCTGACTGATAGATAAACTAAGGCTGTTTGAAAGAGCTGCTTTGTCAAAGAGCTGGGACACAGGAGTCTGAAATCTCAGACTTCAGCAATATGAATTAATTTAATCAATCTTAGTAGTATAATTCTGAAGTCGACTGAAACTAAATGTGAAAAAAAATTTCATCTGTTCATTTAACTGAAATTGTGTGTGTAAAGGTGATAAAAGATCCATGGTTTAGTCTTAGATCATGTCCCACTTGACAGTCCTCTGCTCAAGTGTGGGACTATCCAAGATCCTTGAAAAGGGGCACCTAAATGTCATCTGTCTTGTGTTATACCATCTTGTATCACATGCCATACATGCTTCTGTTCCCTTAACTTTCATTTGTACTAGGTGTTAACTTAGACTTTTTAAAATGAACCAATGCTTCTGCTAAACAGAGTGCATCTATAATTCACATCCGCTTAATTTCATTATGCTCAGGCATGGGAATGAAGGAAATTGCAAGAAAAACCTTCAGGGGTGGGAACTTGGCCAGCTTCCTTTCATGTAGCATACAGGCCACACATTGGATTGAAGCATCAGGTCCCTTTCAAAGGTCATAATCAACCTCCTCTGGACATTCTACCAAGATTTTGTATTTTAGGAATGTGAGGAACCTTCATAATACATTCTTCAGGAAGCTTCACTATGGCTGCTGAGGAACTCTGATATCATGATGAGTGCTATATAAATATAAAAGATAACAAGAACTTTGTTCAGAGGTTTGTCAGCAGTAGGAGCACAAACAGAATTTCTATGGTTTTTGCCAGTGCACGCTCTCATATCTTATGAGAAAATCTTCACTGAAGAAGAAAGGGGTAATAAAGAGCTCCTATTGAACTCTGATGACCCCAATATCAGTGGGATTGTGACTGAGTAACTCTAAGTAAAAATGTAGGGTCAAATCCTTGCTCTCTGTATACCAGTGACAAAACTCCAATTGACTTTAATGGGGACAGGATTTCACTCCTAGCCTTTAGATGAGTCTCTCAGACTGTCTGGTATGACAATGGCTAGGCAGTGAATGTGCTTACACTAGTTCCTATTAAGCTAGTGAGACTGTTTCATTCTTATCCTTCCCCTATTTGTTTAATCTACTTGTTGTTGTCTGATCATATGATAGACTATATGTTCTTTAGGGCAGAGACTGTCTTTATTGGGTGTAGGTACAGTGCCTAGCACAAATGACCAGGACACCTAGACTCTATAGTAGAAATAAATAATAATAAGGGTCCAGATTTTTAAACGTATTTAGATGCCTACACTCACTGAAATCAATGGTAAAGTACCAAAGGATCCAGCCATGGTGCCTTAATTCCGCTAGGTACTATACTAGTATCTTAATTGTACTGTATATGGAACAAATCTGTAATGTAGTTTGTCTCATAATCTTTCTGTGACAAAGATTTTGAAGAGATTTAAGTGAATTTTATTTCATTTATTGTTCCTTTTTCAAGTGTGAAAAACGTAAAATGAAGACATTTTACCAAAACTATTTGGATTTTGTAAGAAACATATCATGATGCACTGAAAGCATGGAGTAAAAAAATGAAATGCTAATTTTAAGTTGGCATTTTAATTCTGTCTCTTGACTGAAAGAGGGATAGAGACAAGGGTGAGTAAACAATACTGACAACTCTCTAAACAATCACTTGCATTATCTTGTTTTGTAACAGAAATGGAATTTATGGGAATTCTAACACAGATAATGAAGCATAGCGTTACATCCCATCAAAGAAAACTCTAATCTTGTATGAAAACAGGGAATGTAAGTGCTGTAATTTAATGGACTTTTCTTATTGTTTTTATGTCCAATTGGTTACTTTTTCCATTTATTACTTAAAAAATTGTTCTAAAATTGTACACATAAGATTAGTAATATATTCATCAATCTGGATCATTTATTTTTACTACTGTTTAGTTTGAAAGCTGGCTAACTAATTAGCCACTTAATGATTCTTTATTACTCAACTACAGCTACTTTCAAACAAACAGCATCTCTCATTGCAAGGTTCAAAAGCAATTTTAAACCTTAACCCTTTCTATCCTGCAAACACGTGGCTGAATCTGAACCCTTTTTTGTTTATTCTCAGATGTTATTGGCATCAGAAACATGAGCACTTGAAACTGAAAATTTGAAAGTTTTAAAGAAAAGATCCCCATATCAGCTCTCACTTCTTCCATGTTTTGATGTGTATTTTGTTCCAGGTGCATCACTTGTTGATAATATCAGAACCATATTTGATTTTTGAAGGTAAAGATGGAATAAGCCAGGATTTACAACCTATAGCGCTATGGAGTGTTTGTACATTCAGGAACAGATCCTCAGCTGGTATAATTTGCCTCTCTCATAATGCAGTAGTGAGTGACATTCATTGGTTTCAATGGAGTTATGGCAATTTATGCTAGCAGAGGATCTGCCTCTGAGTGTTTTATCTGCTCACATTTGACTCAAGCTAAAATACTGCTAATGTTTCCCTTTTAAATGATTCTTGCTTTGTTTCTAATCATTAACAGTGAAATAAAATTAAAGACCTGGAAAAAGTATCAACAGTACAACTGAATTAAAAAATAGTTATATGAGACACTCAAAACTATCAGAATTCAGGTTCAATTCATATAGCCACTCAAAACCATAAATACTCACCCTCACTTAGAGAGGTCCTCTTCCCCATTTCCCCAAAATCTTCTTACCCATTCCCCCAATAACAAAACTTCATAGCTCAACCTCTTCATTCATCCCCAATAGATAGACCTAGACTCCTGAGTACCCACTTATTTCCATGCAGGGAAGGCAGGTGAATGACTAACTCTCTCTAGAATCTCTCTCTTCCCTTTCTCCCACAAACATGGTCAGCAGTGTGACAAGATCTTTTCCCCCATCCTCCTTGTGATGCAGGGAACATTTTTCAGGAACTGGTGAATCGGAAGAGATATGGCAGTCAACCAGCTTGGCTTAACAGTGAAATCCTTGCTGATCTTAAACACAAAAAAGAAGCTTACAAGAAGTAGAAGATTGGATAAATGACCAGAGAGGAGTATAAAAATATTGCTCAGGCATGCAGGAGCGAAATCAGGAAGGCCAAGTCACACTTGGAGTTGCAGCTAGCAAGGGATGTTAAGAGTAACAAGAATGGTTTCTTCAGGTATGTTAGCAACAAGAAGAAAGTCAAGGAAAGTATGGGCCCCTTACTAAATGAGGGAGGCAACCTAGTGACAGAGGATGTGGAAAAAGCTAATGTACTCAATGATTTTTTTACCTCTGTCCTCACGAACAAGGTCAGCTCCTACACTACTGCACTGGGCAGCACAGCATGGGGAAGAGGCAACCAGCTCTCTGTGGAGAAAGAAGTGGTTCGGGACTATTTAGAAAAGCTGGACGAGCACAAGTCCTTGGGGCTGGATGCGCTGCATCCGAGGGTGCTGAAGGAGTTGGTGGATGTGATTGCAGAGCCATTGACCATTATCTTTGAAAACTCATGGCGATCAGGGGAGATCCCTGATGACTGGAAAAAGACTAATGTAGTGCCCATCTTTAAAAAAGGGAAGGAGGAGGATCCAGGGAACTACAGGCCAGTCAGCCTCACCTCAGTCCCTGGAAAAATCATGGAACAGGTCCTCAAGGAATCAATTCTGAAGCACTTAGAGGAGAGGAAAGTGATCAGGAACAGCCAGCATGGATTCACCACAGGCAAGTCACGCCTGACTAATGTAATTGCCTTCTATGATGAGATAACTGGCTCTGTGGATGAGGGGAAAGTGGTGGACGTGTTGTTCCTTGACCTTAGCAAAGCTTTTGATATGGTCTCCCACAGTATTCTTGCCAGCAAGTTAAAGAACTATGGGCTGGCTGAATGGCCTATAAGGTGGATAGAAAGCTGCCTAGATCATCGGGCTCAACGGGTAGTGATCAATGGCTCCATGTCTAGTCGGCAGCCAGTATTAAGAGCAGTGCCCCAATGGTCGGTCCTGGGGCCAGTTTTGTTCAATATCTTCATTAACAATCTAGAGGATGGCGTGGATTGCACCCTCAGCAAGTTTTCAGATGACACTAAACGGGGAGGAGAGGTAGATGCACTGGAGGGTAGGGTTAGGATACAGAGGGACCTAGACAAATTATAGGATTGGGCCAAAAGAAATTGATGAGGTTCAACAAGGACAAGTGCAGGGTCCTGCACTTAGGACGGAAGAATCCAATGCACCGCTACAGACTAGGGACCGAATGGCTAGGCAGCAGTTCTGCGGAAAAGGACCTAGGGGTGACAGTGGACGAGAAGCTGGATATGACTCAACAGTGTGCCCTTGTTGCCAAAAGGCTAATGGCATTTTGGGCTGTATAAGTAGGAGCATTGCCAGCAGATCGAGGGACATGCTCATTCCTCTCAATCTGGCATTGGTGAGGCCTCCTCTAGAGTACTGTGTCCAGTTTTGGGATGTGGAAAAATTGGAAAGAGTGCAGCAAAGGGTGACAAAAATGATTAGGGGGCTGGAGCACATAATTTATGAGGAGAGGCTGGGGGAACTGGGATTATTTAGTCCTCAGAAGAGAAGAATGGGGGAGGGGGTTTAATAGCTGCTTTCAACTACCTGAAAGGGGTTCCAAAGAGGATGGATCTAGACTATTCTCAGTGGTACTAGATGACAGAATAAGGCATAATGGTCTCAAGTTGCAGTGGGTGAGGTTAAGGTTGGATTTTAGGAAAAACTTTTTCACTAGGAGGGTGGTGAAGCACTGGAATGCATTACCTAGGGAGGTGGTGGAATCTCCTTCCTTAGAGGTTTTTAAGATCAAAGCCGTGGCTGGGATGATTTAGCTGGAGATTGGTCCTGCTTTCAGCAGGGGGTTGGCCTAGATCAGGGATAGGCAACCTATGGCACACGTGCCAAAGGCAGCACGCAAGCTGATTTTCAGTGGTACTCACACTGCCCAGGTCCTGGCCACCGGTCCGGGAGGCTCTGCATTTTAATTTAATTTTAAATGAAGCTTCTTAAACATTTTAAAAACCTTATTTACTTTACATACAACAATAGTTTATTTATATATTAAAGACTTATAGAAAGAGACCTTCTAAAAACATTAAAATGTATTATTGGCATGCAAAACCTTAAATTAGAATGAATAAATGAAGACTCAGCACACCACTTCTGAAAGGTTGTTGACCCCTGACCTAGATGACCTCCTGAGGTCCCTTCCAACCCCGATATTCTATGATTCTGTGATATGCTACAGTTAGTTTCCCTCCTTTTGAAAGCAAGAGATGCCTGAAGGGATGTGTACCATCAAGCTGTACCACAGAAGAAGTCTTTGTGGGGAAGCTACTGGTGGCCACTACCCACCTCCAGACCAGAAGCTCATGAAGTACAGCCACATGTTATCTCCATCCCTCAACCAACACTCCCCAAAATTATCTGCTGAGCAACTGATGGCTTAGCAGCTGCCATTAGATGTTCTACTCCAGATATGTGTGATGGTGGGTTAAAGTAGGGACTTGTATTATTCAGTGGGTCACCTAACATGTAGTGGCAGAATAAAACTTCCTTGAATATAAGAACAATTGTTTGTGACCAGTGTCTGTTTAAGATAGTTCTTATTTTGCCTGATACACAGTAGTTTGCCTATCACTGGTAAGAACAAGTATTTCATTCTGCATCAGTTTTTCCAAGATACATTAACCTTTAATGTGTTTCATTGGTAAAATTTTACCCTATCGGAAGTGCTTTACATGAAACTCAGCAGCATTATGTTGTTCACTGAGGAATGTGGGTGTGTGATAAGGGTCTAGCAAAAAAACACATCAGTAGAGTTATGCATTGTCCAGTTAATTTTAACATTCTCAGGTACTGGAGAGCTTTAACTATGCTCACCAGCTGCTACCTGCTATGAACTGTCCAAGTTTTGGTAGACTAAATGGAATTGCATGACAAAATTTGCATAGCAGTTAACTTCAGTCATACTGCAAAGCGTAGGAAGGTAAGTGCCATGTTTGTCAGCAGTCTTCCAATTTTCAGCTGCTGAGCTGGGTTTATTTTATTGTTTTCATTGTTGACATCCTGGTGATGGTTTGTGGTCCGGGTTTTTTTTTTCATGCATGCATTTCAGAAAATGAGGTAGCAAACAATGAAGAGTGTGCTCTTCTAATTAAAGACACCCCTCTGAGTTTTGACTTAAGAAAATCTGTGTGAAATTAGCAAAGCACTTGAAAAATACAAAATCACAAAAGAGCCCCATAGCTCAGCTACCTTTATAAGCTAAACTATTCTTGTCAACCAGGACAGCACTTAAACTCAGCTCCTGCGATTTATGTCTAAAATCAAATCTGTTGTACATATGGTTTCTCTCTTCGCTGAATTTAAAGAGTTCACTCATTTTCTTTTCTCATTAATAATATTGTTCTGCTGGAGAAGTGGACCAAGAAAATACAAAAAACACATTTTCAAACAACAATCCAAACTATTTATATGGCCTGCATTATCCTAGAGTAGGATCACTGCACAATCTTTAATGTATTTATCTTCCTAACACCCCCATGGAATCATTATCATTCCCATTGTACAGATAGTGAACTGCGGCAAAGAGAGGCTAGGGGATGTCCTTTAACTAACACAGAAGTCTATGTTAGTGGAGAGACTCAAACCAGGTGCCCTGAGTCCTAGGCTAGCACCCTAACCCCCAGACAACCCTTCCTCTGTATGGGGACTCAGTCATAGACTCAGTCATAAAATTAGATCAATAAAAGCAAGTGCAAAGTACTACAATTAGGAAGGAAAAATCAAATGGACAACTACAAAGTGGTGAATAACTGGCTCGGTGATAATACTGCTGAAAACAGTCTAGGGTTATAGTGGTTCAAAAACTGATTATGAGTCAACAGTGTAATGCAGTAGTGAAAAAGGTTAATATCATTCTGGTGTATATTAACAGGAGTGTCATATGTAATACATGGAAAGTAATTGCCCCACTCTACTCAGCACTGGCAAGACCTCAGCTTGCAGTATTGTGTCCAGTTCTGTGCCCATGCTTTAAGAAAGATGTGGACAAATTGGAAAGAATCCAGAAGAGAACAAAAATGATAAACTTTTCAAAAACCTGGCCTAAGAGGAAAGGTTAAAAAACTGAGCATGTTTAGTCTTCAGAAAAGAAGAGTGAGGAGGGACCGGGTAGTCTTCAACTACGTTAAGGGCTGCTACAAAGAAGACTGTGATCAGTTGTTCTCCACATCCACTGAAGGTAGGACAAGAAGTAATAGGCTAAGTCTGCAGCAAGGGAAATTTAGATTAGATATGAAAAAAAGTTTTCAAACTATAAGGGTAGTTAAGTTCTGGAACAGGCTTCCCAGGGAGGTTGTAGAATCCCCGTCATTGATGCTAAGCTTCACAACACCTTATGTTCAGGCACCTAGAAAAATCACTGATTCACAAAGACTGAGTTAGGTGTCTAGGCTCCCTGTACAATGAATGGGGAGGGATAGGCACCTCAGACTGTGATTCATAAATGACAGCATGCCAGGCAGGGGGCAACCTAAGGTTGCCAACGGGAGTTGCTGATGAGAGGGTTATGTGCTAAGACCCATCCCCCTTATAGAGATAGATGCTAGTGATTCTCAGCCAGGAACACTCTTTGGAGATAGGAGTCCATGCCATTTTGCATGATGAAAATGGAGGAGAAGGAGATTCTCTAGCACCTTCATAACATTTAGCTTAGTGGTTACAGTACTCACCTGGTATGTGGAAGACCTCTGGTTCAAGTCCCCCCTCCACCTAAGGGAGAGAAGGGATTTGATCTGCTACTTAAGGACTGTAGGTATCTAAAGTCTTCAATGGGAGTTTTGTGCATTGCAGGATTGCCTAAAACTGGGACTAAGGCACCAAAACCCAGACTTAGATGCCTAAATAATTTAGTGAATCTAGGGCAATATGTTTAATGAATTCTCTCAGCTATTTTCCCTTCTTTGCCCTTTGATTGTGTGGTGTATTTATAACTTTGGCCTTTTTTCAGTGTAGTGCACCTTTAAATCTCTTAAGAACTCTTGTCTTCAGAGACAGGTTACCATTTTAAGTGTAGACAGTCTGTTACAGAGCAGATACTCGTCTCCTCTGGAGACCTTACTTGCTTTTGTAATGTAATTGTTCTCTTGCTCCAAAGTAAAGTAATTCTTACTAAAATCTATAGTTGATTTTGGGTTATGGAATGGTATAAAATATTATAATTGGAAAATTATGGGGGAGGAAGCACTTATGGGATACAACCACTTTACAAAAAAACATCCTTCACTGAAGAATCCTCATCACACATAGGCTTGAAGAGAAGGAAAAATAAAATGTAAAATCATTCAATTTTCTTGATCATTTTAGGGTGGCTGAGAAGTTCAGTCACCCTGAAGGTTAAAGAAATTACCACAGCAGTTTCTTCATTTAAAATTGATCCTTTTGTTTTACACAGCAACTGTACTCCAAACAAAGCCACTTTGCAAATTCCCAGAAACATAGACTTGCCTGTTCTTCTAGTTTAATTGAGTAATACAAGTCAATTAAAATTCTACAGAACATACACTTACAGCTGGCATTCTCCTCTGGAAGACTTTCAGTTCCCCTTTAGAGATTTAGAATAACTTTTTGTAATGAAAATTCAAGTAGCTAATCCCACAAACATTTTCAAATAGAGAGTTGCCCCTCAACCAGTTGTCCATCTCTTAGAACTCCCACTCGGTCTTTCCCCCAATGCTCCAAAGCCAAGAAGCTTTCATTGGCTGATATTTCATCCCTCATACTTTATAACTTGCCCTTCCCGTAATGCAGGAAGTGATATTCAAAGGCAAAGCTAATGAGTTATGTGCCACAAATTATACATTTGCAAGCCTCATTAGCTTGCCAAGTATAACAGGGTGAGGATTACAATAATCACTCTTTTTAAAATACTACTTCATTAACGTCGGCTTCCTCATCTCAGACAACACTATATTTCAAAATAAGCTGCAGTGCCATACTGTTGTGACATTTTCCAATCTAAACATCTCTTATTTGCACTGAATTGTGCCATGAGGTGCCTCTCTGCTATGGAAACCATAACCTACATGAACAGAGTGCATCACTTTGTCCCCCTCTAGTGACTGGTCTACACAAGATAAAAGTCTACTATTGCCATCAGCTGAAAGTGCTACTCCTTTAGCTAAATAGCAGAAACTCATGCTTTTAATTTTTGCTGTAAGTGAGGGTTGAATCCAAGATCCCTGAGCATGGTAAGCCTCTACTGCTTGAAGCGAAGGAGTAATTCTTTTAGCTGTTAGCAAAAGCACTCTTATCTTCTTATGTCGGCCAGCCACTAGAGAGGAACCTGCATGGGTTATATAATCAAAGCTTTACAAAACACAAAATTGACCTCAGGAACTGCAATATAGTATGGCATCAGTTTAGAAAGATTCAAAACAGAATTAGTCATTTATCAAGAGAGAACCTGCACTTCTGATTATATTCCTAATCAACATGAGTTATGAACCTCCATGCTTTAAGGTATAAATTAATAATCAAATGAATTCAGAATGGCAAACCATTGCCCTCTCTCTTTTCCCAATGCAATAGTATCACACAACAATCTTGGTGGTTCATTTTCTTCTGAAGCATCTTGAATAGGATATTGTTGGAGACATATATTAATACAGGACAATACGGTGATTCCTTTGTTCCCAACAGGTGATGAAAATAGTGATATACTTTTACTTTAAACATAGAATAGGATTCCCACTGTAAGATCTATCTCCAGAAGCATATGTTTGCACCTTTTAGCAGATCCGTTTGGTAAATTTAGCTGTGATTAGCACAATGGAGTGTAACATATAATAGTCAAGGTTGTATAGGTAAAACATACAAAATTTTATATACCTGCATTCTGTGATCTGCATGTCAATATTCATTCAAGGCATATTTGCAAGAGTCTGGTTTATATTTTAATGAAGCTTTGTCCAGTAACTTTACACTAAGGTGCGACCTACGGTTGACAGGGTGTGAATACAAGGTCATTAGCTACTCTACATCATCCCAAAAAGGGCTCAAAAACTTGCTGCAGGGTTCTGACTTTGTTTAATACAAAGAGTTCCTAGTACTTATATCTTTTTTCAGGCACAGTTCTCTCAGGAATGACTAAATTAGGATGTAGAGCAACACTGATAGACAAAGAGATACATTTTCCTCCAGAAGGAGCAGGAAGACATACTACATTATCTTTACATGATATTTAGAGGGAGGATTGCTCATTTTAGTATTCAGGCAAACAACAATTTGAAAAGGTTGCATGGTCTGGATAGTCATTTTGTCAAATAACTTTGGTTCACTCATTTCTTTAGGGACTACATCAGCTAACACTCCATTCAACACACATCCGGAGGGCAACTTTCTTGACTGCAGTTGTGCAAAACAAATTTGCCTGAGTATCAATTTGCTGTCAATCTGTATACCATCCCTGTAAATTACCTAAGAAACCAAAAAGCATGTATTTTGATTTTCACAATGCATTCTACTCAGTTGATTTGATTATGATAAAAAATACTTTTTCATGACTAACAATATGCTCAAAATAACATAGCTAGCCATTTTAAAATGTTGAATCCCTTTGCTATGCTTTCTGACATAGTCCTGCCCAGATACACGATTAACAATTGAATGATGGACCACTTCAGCACCTTACTGTTCCATAGTGTTAAAGCATGATCCTACAAATGGTCCTGAAGAGAGAATTATGAAGCAAAACTGAGTGGTTTCACACATAAGATAATATTATGATAGCATAAGTAAAGCTTCTGGTGATATGTAGTCATTGGGGAGACAATTTACACTTTTTTGGAAACATTAGTAAGCTTTTTTTAAAAAACAAAAAAAGTGGTGTGAATAATCCTGCAATAATGTAATATTCCTCTACCAGAAAAGCTAACCTCATTGCCAGCCCTCCAATCAGGAGTCCCAAATATTCTGAATATTCTGATAACTTGTGCAAAATAGCCATTGTGGGCTCCCTGTTTCAGCCCCATCCTTAATCTACGTGCTGCATCTCTGGTGATTGGGGATGCCAGGGGCTAGGTTGCTCACCAGTTTGGGTATCTGAAAGAAATTTTTCCCTTATGGCAAAATGCTGTACATGTTATTTCATCTGGCATACAGGAGATTTGGGTTTGGGGCTTAAGTTACAATTGTGTAACTTTGGCAGGTTCCAGAGTGGAAAGGGGGATGGAATGGATATGATTGAGATCCCTGTAACCCACTGGGTGCTTAGGTATTGGTGCTGAGCCTGGATAAGGGGTGTGCCCCGCTGTCTGGTTCAGCTTAGCTCTCCTACCTCAAGTATGGAGTGGGAGAGCAGATCAGGATGACTCTGGCTTCCAGTCAGCGTCCTTGGGCAGGGTTGAGAGGGGGCTCTCTCCCTCAGGTTTGTAGTACACTGGTGCTATTCTTCCAGATGAGGTTTGCACTGTATCAAACCAGCCAGGTTGCATGGGGCAATTACCCAGTTAGGTAATAGTTTAAAATAGAAGCTGTGGCCTGCACATGTCACTTTACTGTGGTGTCTGTCTTGCATTGTTTCCACTTCACATCCATACTGTACTGTTTAGAGTACGCTAAGCAATAAGCCAAAGGAAAAAAATTAAGTACCTTAGATTTTGATTATCAACATTTTGCTTGTTTTTATCAAGGCCTCAGAGTCCCAAAGGGAGCAAACCCTACATTTGGGGCTCTGAGGTCCTTGTATTCCCAGTCAAATGTCTGTTACGAGTCTGGGTTACAGAAATGGCTGAGGTCATAGATATATAAATGATGCTGAATAAATATGCGGTCATGTTCCCCTTACTGTTAGAATCATGAATTTGGGTGTTCCTAGCACAGGGAAGATGACAGTTACACAGGCGCTGGAACAATTTTTATAGTGGGGGGGGCTGAGAGCCATTGAACCAAACTGTAAACCCTGCATATAACAGATTCCACTTCAAGATGGGGGGTGTTGCAATACCGCCAGCACCACTAGTTCCAGCACCTATGGACAGTTATCGGGTTTACAGCAGCTGAGAAATGACCGAGGCCAGATTTCATGTCCATGAGGGTTCCAGCAGTTGATTCTAGCACGGATTCAGTCAGGGATTCGGATCCAGCAGTGAGAAGACAAAAAGCAAGTGAAAGGAACCACTGGTAGGGGGCTATAGGGTGGCATACATTGTGAGGTAAAAAGGGAAATGGAATAGCAGGGAGACAACAGTTAAGAGACAAGTTATGGGGTGCTCATCCAAGAGCGAAGGAACATTGGAGTCACATCAGAGGAGATACAATGTGAGAGGTAGTGGAATGGAACGTCTACGCTGAAGGCTGAATGGGAGTACTTTCAGGAAGGTTGGTAGAGGGGATAAAGCACCTAAGAGATGCTTCTTTCATCTGGAGAGGGTCAGTGGAGTAGTTAGAAGCTGTGGAGGATGCCTTCAGATTGTAAGCACATTGCGTCAAATCTGACTTTATTGTTCTGTGTTATATAGTGACAAGCACATTATAATGTTAAACAAATAATTAGTTATTTGGAAGTTAAATACAACATCTATCATACATCTGTGCAATTTACCATGCAGGAGCATGTTCTTTGGTGTTAACAAAAGAATGCATACTTAAATATACACCATTTTATATGGATAATTTCAATGTCCCATTGTTCTGGAAGTCTGGTTAACACAATTACTAGAATAAAATTATTTATTTTATTTATTTGGATTTACAGAAAGAGAAAGGGGAATTATTTTATTACGAGGAACTTTGGAAGAAGTTAGGATGAACTGAGAAAATAACAGATAAAATATATTAGAAAAAAGGGAAAATGTAGTGCAGTGACAAAGGGAGGTCATAAAATACAATTATGTGAATAGAAGGTTAAAAGTAAAGAAATAAGGCAACAGTAAAAAGATGCACAAGGAAGAGATTATTTGTAGTTTCAAATATACAACCACCATCAGTTAATCTTTTGACAGCTCCACATACGAGGAAGCAAAGGGAAAAGTGCCAAATTCAGAAAGAAGACTTATCTCTGTATATCTGGCCTGACTAGAATCATCATAAAAGTCAGCATTTTCCAATATTTAGCATACCATGCTGTCTAACATAATGCAGTAATTTACTATTCAATGTCTAGACACTCAGATTACAGTAATGAGTGCCGTCCAAATGCCTATAAATAGAATCAGTCTCTCAGACAACAAATATAGTAAGTGTCGATAAACAAATGTTGGCCTTTTTTCTGGTAGCCAGTGTAAAACATAGCTCACGAGAAAACCTGTTCTCACGAGATTCCCAGCACAATTTTGCTAGTCTGGATAAATCTTTTGTTTGCTTATCTGAAGCAAAGATCCAAAACTTCTTACTATCTTATTTTTCCAGACCAACCCCATTCCCAGATTAGCCTACTGAAAGTTAAATACACCCTTATTCTTGCTGCTCTGTTCATTCTTCATGGATGAGTTGTTATTATCATATACATTTCTGGTAATTTTACAGTCTAGCTAGATGTGTGCCAATTGTTTATGTCTATCAATCCATAACTTTGCCAAACACTAAAAATCATGGACTGAATACAGATACTGGTTTTATGACTTATTACAATAATCTATTACCCACTAACAACCCCACTCCCCAGCTGATACCTCTCCTTCACACCCTACCTTTCCTTCCCATGACTTCATGGGTATTAATGGGTTACTTTGGTCTTCTTAAATATGTGTTAAGTACTTATGCTAAACAATCTGTTCCATCTTGTATTTAGCTGTGACACACTGAGTATGTTTCCCAGACCTGAAGATGAGCTTGGTATAAGCTTGAAAGTTTGTCTCTCACCGAGAAAACTTAGTCCAATAAGAGATATTATCTCTCCCTCTTTGTATATCTAGGGACATCATTTCTATTATTAAAATAGGAAGAGACTATAACCATGATTTAGCTGCAATTAAAGAACAACAGTAAGTTGCTAATTCTATGGTGGGGGTTATCCTCACTGCATGGCTGTGGCTTTGTGTTGTTTCCTTAGTTATCAAAATACATGAAACATTTTGTTTTATTAAAATAATGGACATTGGAATTGTGCAAAATCTTTAATCCAAGTCTGAAACTCAGGCTAGATTTCCTAAAAATTGTGCAAACCTTTTGTTGAGGATAGGCTGCTTAACGGTTTGGAAGTCACACAAAACTTAGAGGTTTAGGCTAAGTTTAATTTTGAATTGGTTTAAACTACCCCGGACAACACTGAAATCAAAACTCAAAGTGAAAATCCACAAAGGAAAACCAGAAAAAATGTTCACATTGACATCTCTGTCTCTCGAATCCACCATGTTTCACAATGAACTAAATACTCCCCAAAACAAACAAAAAACAGAAAAATTAAACTACAAAAATATCTGATTTTTTTTTATTTCCTTAGTCACATTAATGAATGCAATAATGTCATAAATGGTTCTAGGACAAATTACAGCATTTAACAATAACTGAAAAACTACTTTATGTTCCATGTTGAAATTTCCACCTTAGTCAAAGTAAGGGCAAAGCAAAATTTTGACATGGGCACCATAAACCTGTCTCAATTTAAACAGATAAAATTGCAAAAATATAAGGGTGGGAGATGAGAAAGTTCATTTTGCTATACACCTGCACAAAAATCAAAAAAACAAAACAAAAAAACCCCAAAAAAGATTACTGAGAACCTGTAGCAAGAATCTTAACTATCACCTGATATTTTGAATAGTAAATATTTGTTTTCAATTATATTAATATTTGAATTCTTTTATAAGCATACTGTAGCCTTTTCCTTGCAAACAGCCTACACTTTGTGTTAGTCTACACTAGAAACGCTACAACAGCGCCGCTGCACTGATGCAGCTGTGCTACTGTAACACATCTTTGGAAGACGTTCTGTACCAGTGGGAGAGAGCTCTCCTCTCGGCACAATAAAACCACCTTGGTGAGAGGCAGTAGCTATGTCAGCAAGGGAAGCTCTCCTGCCAACATAGCATTGTCCACACCAGCACTTAGGTCAGTGTAACTTATTCCCACCCCTGATCTTATTCCCACCCCTGAGGGACATAAGTTATACTGACATAAGTGGTAGTGTCTACAGTCCCCATGTTTCCGTGGCTATTCTCTATACATTGTTAATCTGTGTCCCCTCGCCCCTCAAAAGCAAAATATGTTTGAGTCTGTGACTGTGGTCACTGGAGGGGCTACACCAGTGGTTCTCAAACTTTTGTACTGGTGACTCCTTACACATAGCAAGACTCTGAGTGTGACCCCACTTATAAATTAAGAACACTTTTTAATATATTTAACACCATTATAAATGCTGGAGGCGAAGCGGGGTTTGGGGTTTGCTGACAGCTCGTGACCCTCCATGTAATAACCTCACAATCCCCAGTTTGAGAACCCCTGGTCTACACTGAGAATGTTCAATCAGGGCAAAGAATAGGGCAGACAATCCCCCAAACTAGTGTTTATTCTTATAATTAGTTTCACCAAGTCAGTAACAAAACAGCTTCTGTAAAACCTTCCTGGTTAGCAAGGAGCCAAAATACAGTTCCCTTTAACCAGCCTTTGACTCCCACCCAGAAAGCCAAGTCTACATAGTGAGGGTTATTTAAAACCTTATTTACCGTATATGAAGTTCCACCAATCCCAAGAGATCAGACACATTATTCACCAGGTCAATGAATATTTCAGATCTCACGCAAATAGACACTTACAGCCAATTCTTATTCACTAAATCTAAGATTTATGAAGAAAAGAAAGGAGAGAGTTATAGTGGTTAAAAGATCATTATACATACAGATATGATTAATGTTCTTAGGTCAGTTTCTTTGTCGAGATGGTGAAGCTACTGATTTGTAAAAGTCCTTCCAGAGTCAGTTCAATAGGTTATAGTCCAACAGGCTTTGAAATAAATCTTGATTTCCTAGGCATACAATGATAACTGGTTGCATCCATTAGCATAAGGCAATTAACCGTTCAAACAGTTCATAGGTAGTTTACTACAAACATCAAGGAGAAATAAAGACAATATCATTACACCACAAGTGCCATCTACATGTTACTATCCCCTTTTGATCTCTGAATCAATAGAATAAATTAACGAAATATCATAGACATGAACAGAAGTTTAACATCTACAAGCTAATTAGATTCCATTATTAAACTTCTAACAAGATATAGGTAAATATAGAGAAATACAATTAGGCCTTGTCTACACTACAGAGTTTTGTTGCCAAAAGGCAGCTTTTGGAGACAAAACAGTGGAGGGGTACGCACTGCAATGCCACTTTTGTCAACAAAATTCTTCAGTTTAGGCGACAAAATAAAGCCACCTCGATGAGAAGCATAAAGCTGTCTGTGGCAAACCTAAAGCAACAAAGCATCAGTATAGACGCTGCCATTTGTTATATCAGCGTAACTGGCCTCCCCAGTATCCCACAATGCCTGCTGTAACTGCTCTGCTCACTTTTTGGAATTCATCCGCCCTGCAGGCATGAAGCTCCGGGAAGTTCTGACAACTGAGTATGCCGCTGAGCTCCCGCAACAAAGAGCAAATCATTAACGTGGCGTGCTCCTGCTCTCTCCTGCACTGTGAACACAGACACAGGTAGGAAGGGGCGGATGTGTGTGTGTATATGTGTGTGAGAGAGACTGCTGTGCAGAGCCAGGGAGAGAGGCAGGGGCTGATGTCAGGGGTGTCCTCCTCTCCCTGCCTCAGGGCTGGTTGCTTCCCACACGTGTCTGAACTTAGAGACAACATGCGGACACACTCACTCTCCCCCAACACACACTGTTTCTCTCGCATACACACTCCCCCCCCACACTCTCTCACACACTTCCCCAACACACACACACTGTCTCTGTCTCTCCCACCCCCCATACACACACACACACTTCAGTTGAAAAGTGGCTGACAATCTAGTAGGATGGCCATGGAATGATGAAACTGAGAAACCTGCATCCTGTGATGCTGCACCTGCCTCATGAGACATTGTAAATCCTTCCCAACACATCATGTGGCCAGTTGCACAGTGGGATAGCTACCCACAGTGCACTGCTCTCTGTGTTGATGCAAGAGCTGCTAGTGTGGGAGCATTCTATCAACAGAAGGAGCATTGGGTGGACATGCAACAGTGGCTTAATTAAAGCACTTTGATTAAAGTGGCATAACTTTTGGTGACAAAACTCTGCCCTGTAGATATAGCCTTAGTATCTACTTCTGGTTCTCTAACAATACAAGCCTACGTTTCAAGAACTCTAGACTATTTAACATGGCTTTGCTAACTATCTACAAGGAATAGCCCTGATTACTGTTTCAATACTTTTCTAATATATCCTTTAAAGGTTGATTTTGGGTCACTCAGTCTGCTGGTTGCTTAATTCTCGCTGGCTCCGCATCACAGGGTCTTTTTCAGACTTCTTTGTATTATGCATTTTTCAGACTCCTAACTCCTTCAGTTCCACAGGATAATTCAGGATATATATATTATATGGAGAAGTTTCTAAACATTTAGGTATCTGTCCCATCTGTGTCCATTTCCTGCCATGCAGTCGTGCATGCTGTTAACAATGGAGCCTCTGGGCATTTGGATCAACAAAAGCTCCATTGGGCTACAGACAAAGGCAGGCTCTGGAGACTAAGAACAGAAGCTCTTCTGTTAAAATAGAGTGGGAAGCCTAGATTACCTGTTACAAAAGCTTAAATTACTAGTTCAGGTACCAGGGAAACATTATTGTAGGGCTCTATGCTTTTACAGAGTACATATGCCACTTTTATGGATGTGATCCTGGTGTCCAAGAAAATGGAGTTATTAATAAAGGCAATTTCTTATTACTGAGAGTTCTACACAGAAAAATGGCAAATTTATATTCAGTTACAGTTCCCATAGAAACCATAACTGAGCCACACTGCTTATGTCTATTAAGGAATTTGTTTATGTAAGGGGGATGAGATACGGTTTCTGTGGGAACCATAACTTTGACTTTGCTGACTTTTGTGTGTGTGTCAAATGTCAACCATAACTTTGCATTAATATATTCTGTATTTCATTTATGTATTGTATTTGCTGAATTGCATCCACCTGCTGTGTGATAAAAGAACCTATTGTAATGCATACACACAAGGGGATAGGACATGAGGTGCTGCAAGAACCTTAAGGCTGGATCTATCTTATGAATTTATTCTTACAATTAACTCTGTGTTTCTGCAGGTTTCTATATGGAATTAATAAGAAGTTGTGCACTATGTCTGCTCTGCTAGAGTGAATTTCACCAGCATAAGCCTCATGTTGGGAACTCCACCCTACAACCCGTGTCCCAGTAGTTAGCTTCTGCTTTGGGTTTATAAAAAAAAATGAAGTAGGGGGACAGTTAGGAAGCAGACCAACATTTACTTAAGTCAGGGCAGTCTCCCCATTGACTTCAAAAGCAATTGAAATGTCTCCTCAATGAAGTTATTTTCAGTGATTTTTGAATTAAGTGACATCAAACTAGGAATGCCAAGGTCTTTATTATAGTAGAAAATAACTTTGATTTTCAGTAGAGAAGCATTCTGAAAACACTAAATTCATATACATTTCAGGTTTTGTTGTATTGGAGAGTTAAAAAGTGGAGAAAAGTGCCAAATGAATAAAAAGCCAGCAGACTACAGTGGAAGTGACTTCAGACAACTCAGACACAGCTCATGACAGAATTAGATTCTACAGGACAGATTCCGATATTCTTATACCAAATACTATCACAAGTGGTCCCATTGAAGTCAATGAATCAAACGACTCACAGAATAAGGTGCTAATAAAGTCAAGCAAGGCTACCAGAATCTGGCCCATAAAGATTACAGTGCACTGTGAAAATCTTGACATTTATCACACTGTGGGATTTACCATTAGTGAGGCATTTGCAGTTCCCCTATGCTTGGAATGAAGAGTACCTCAAATACCACAGGAAGTTTAATTACCATCAGCAGTAAATATCAAGATTTTAATGGCACCCACTGTACATTTACTATGAATGTGGGGGGAGGGGGGGGGAGTTTAACACAAGTCCAAGCTCTGCAAGCTTTGCAAGCTCACTTCTATCTTAATGCATGCGTTATAGCACAGTTTACATCTTAACAGCTTTAAACATACTTTTTCTTGAGCTTTTATGTGCAATTCATGGAGATTTTAATCCTTTGCTGTCAGTAGTTTAATCAGCATGCTTGCATGTACTTAGCAATTTGTTGGGGAGTTCTTCAATTTATAATGTACCCTGCAGAAGTCTGCTCAGTAATATATGAATATTAGTATATATGCTTTTAATGACTACTGGCTGCTAATAATGCTATGTAAGCTGTTTCATTAATTGCTCTTCATGCACTTGTACGTACAGGAACTCCACAAAATTACAAACCATTGATTAATGCTATCATAAAAAAAAACTTTAATATTTATAGTACCTGAAGAATGTAGGAGATATCTGAATTTTTAATTTAAAATATTGTTTTTATCTTCATCTATATAGAATCATAGTGTTGAAGGAGACCGCAAGGGTCATCTAGGCTAATCCCCTGCCAAGATGCAGGATTTGTGGCTAAACCATCCAAGACAGAGGGCTATCCAGCTGTGATTATTATCATGCTGTCTGCTGCATGGGAGCAATGAGTTAACTTAGTCTCAGGTGGTTTTACACATCTCCAGGAAGACAAACAATGATCTAACTCAACTGCTGGTGCATAACAGACAACACAATAAATCCACTACTGGAAGTCTACTTTCGACCCTCTTGGTGAGCTGCATAAACCAGACAGACCAGGTTTAGGGGCCTGAGACAGACAAAAGAGCTTGAATTGCATAAAAAGACTTTCAGTTACTTCAGGGGGAGAAATACGTACTGACGGTCGGACGGAGACAGAGGAAAGAGGTGCAGATTTTCTTTCCCAGCCCCACTGCTGGGGAGTGTGGGTGCCTGAGAGAAGTGGGAAATACCTAAGCTGGCAAAGAAAGACTAAGGTTTAGGTAAGAGGGTTTTTTTCTGTTTTAATCTTTCCTCTGTTGATTATATTCCTATTGATAAATAAATACAACTTTGTTTTGGAGAGGTTGTATCATGTCACTACATTTTCAGACTGATCACAGGCTCCTGAAGGGAAGTCTATTTCATGGACCAAAGCCTGTTGGACTTTGTGATGGGATAGGGCTTATCAGTGGTGCCACCTAATGGTTAGGTCACTGGTCCCAGCTCTCCTCCATTTCTGGCATCCCATACCAGCTGTAATTCTGATCCTGCAGCTTTCCCTCTGCTGGTAGGCAGTGATTCAGTCCTCTGACCAGGTCACCACTTAAGTCTGCCCCCTTAGGGTAACAAAGTCCAACAAAATATATATGTCCAATGTCTCCACAAAAGGAAGAGTCACCTTGTGAACAGGATCATGGTTGGTAGGGGAGCCTGGGCCCTTCCTCTCCATCAGGCTCCAAACCAGGTAGCTACAGAAGCAGCAATCTCGAGCATTCAGCCGTGCTCTGAGGCTGACTCCCTGGGCCACTTCCTACCACTTACTTCCCCGGTCCAGGGTGTTATCACAGTCTCACAAACAATCCAAGTTAATCCTTAAAGACAAGCTAGTCCCTCCTCTTGGGGGACCTACAGAGAGGTCCTCCTTACAGACCTCCTTTCCTGAAGCAAGGGCTCCCGCTGTACCCTTACTCAGGATCTCTCCAGATAGATTCGTCTTCCTATCCTATCTGCTATTTTCCCCTCTTATTGAGCTGTCTGGCTCTCTTTTCAACTCCTCCTCCAGCAAAGGCAGGTACAGTGGAGTGGGACCCAGAATTTCTCCTAAAATCTTCTATGCCAGTTTGGGATTTATATAACTCATCACATACCTGCTGAGGATTCATGGTTGGTGAATAAGGGTGTTTTGACCTGGGGATCCATTCTAAAATTAGGGTGAATTGTGGGATTCACCCTGAAAGAAATACAGGTGCAGGCCTGTCTCTTGGAAGAAGTACCCGCAGAAGCTAGGATGCCAAAAGATAAAGCTGATGTTCCATCTGAACAAAAAACATATAGGTCCTAGAAACTGGTGGAAGATCCTTCTTTTGGACTTGCCAATAGTATGTCTAATTTTCTCCATTAACATGTTGGAACACCAGCCTGCAAATTTTTCTTTAGATAGTCTAATATTTACTGCATTTACAGAGCTTCCCCCCCCCTTTTTCTTTAAAGAAAAGTTTATACTTCACAAGTTGTTCACAAGCACATAGTTCATGTGACACTCACAGCTGTTACACAGAGCTCAAGTGACAGTTGCACTGATCATTTTCCCCACATGATGTTTGTTTACTTAAAGTTTATTTAATATCTTTACGTCATTCACAAATATCAATAGATCTCAATTATTTATTTGATGTTGTTCAGGAACATGTTTTACTCACTTCCCCTATGTTATGGGACTATGTCATGGTGGCTTGAATGTGTAGAAGTAGTTCACACATTTGAGCAGATACTCCTGGAACCTGCTGAGACACCCGGGGACTGCGAATCCCACACATGCCCCTAGGCACAGGTGAAAGTCAATGCCATCACTGCTAAACTGTTGTGGACATCAAAACAGCCAGAGGGCAAACAGTGTAGCAGACAAGTCCAGCATCAACTCTTGCAGGTGATGTCCACATGCGCTCCATCGTCCCAGTGATCTGAACTGTTCACAAGTAAAGAGATCAATGAAGTCACTGCAGCTACAAAACTGGGGAAAAGAGTGGGAAAGGATGGCATCTATCCCAAGTTCCTGTATAACCTGGGACCACTAACATGGACATAGACAATGCAGCTTTCACCAACATACCGAAGATGGGTGGCATCCTCTATGTGCAAAGAGAAGTCAAGGTCATTTCATTCCTAAATTCTGGAGTATTAAGTGAATAGTGCTTCATCTTTAAAACTGTGCTGAGTCAATTGCCAAAACAGCATTGAGGCAATAAAGCTAGGATCTGAAACATGGAGAATGTGTGCTATCACCCCAGAACTGAAGGAAGAGTGCTGAGGCAAAAAGGCCGGGAAATCCAGAGGAAAGTGCAGACAGACACAACATCTTTGGTGCACAAAGGCATTGAGAGAGACCAGCGATCGGTGACTTCGGGAGGAGACAACCGAGAAAGCTGCAGGAAACAAAGTTCAGTTAGAATATGTTTTATTCACTATTGCAGTATTAACAGAGAACAAAAAGGCCTATTAATTTTAATTTAAGATTGTTACCACTTGCATGTGGCTATACGAAGGAAACATGTAAGTATTTAAAAATTAGAAATAAACAGGAAAGGGAAGCTAGATAAATATATTCCAGTACACTCACGCACAGTTCATACAATGTCCTAAATAAGTATACATATGTAAAGTGTTACTTTACATATTTCAGAAACTGGACTCCATTTCCTAGTGGTAGGGTACTGATTATACCACTGCCTCATCAACCTGTCAGCTGATTAGTATATCATACATCTAAATAGTCATACTCACTCATCAGGAAAGTCCTATGGCCTGTGTTATGTAGGACAAGATGATAATAGTGGGCCATTCTGGCCTCAAAAACTATGAATCTATAATCAGCAGAAGAATCTCCAAAGTTTCTTTAATGGGCAGCTTGTTATGGATGTACTTAAAATAAACTCTCAGACCAATATTTGATATATTGAAATGTAATCAAGTCCTGTAATACTGTTAGTTTTCTAACTCAGTGAGAACTTTACATTAGTTTTTTATGGAGGAGTGGTTAACAACCCCATAGTTCAGGCTGTGCTGAGATTTACACTTAAAGCAGTACCAAAATACCTCTCTTTCCCACTTTAATGAAATAGTTTCATTACCAAATTTTGCACAATAACTCTTTAGAGGATAACAGAATGTTCTACACAGTTGCTTTTAGTGAAATATTTACAAACTTTTGCACAGGAAAAAAACATTTGTAAGTGCCCCCCTTTAACATTTTGCCCTGCTTTCTTCATTATTCTTGGGGTTCTTCTAATTACTCATCCTCATTCCCACTGTGACATTACATTCCATATGTTTATGGAAATATGCTTATGAGTATAAATATAATGTAACTGGAATATGCTTTATGCAAAAGGTCTCTTGTAAGGTATCATTACAAAGCTTATAATCTACTGAGTGGCTTCATCCTATTTGTATGAATGTATCATTCTTCTGTCTGAACCTAGAAATATGAAGTATTACTCTGAAGTCCTATTGTAACTATGCAAATTGTGGCCATTAATGGTGACTTGGAATCTTGATGGCTCCCATTAACTAGGACAATTGGTTCTGAATGGCTCTGTTTACTCACAGGACAGCCCTGAAAGAATGGAGAATGAGGTTTTACAGTGACATGACCATGTCACCTGGTACTGGAATTCATCTTAAACCTGGTGCTTTTCCATGTAGAAGGAGAGTTGGGGATCCAGAGAGACAAAAGATTCCCACCTTGTGCCAAAGCTATAAAAGGAGGTGGAACAGAACAAATGGGGCTGCCAGTCATAAGAAATCCCCTAGTTACTACCTGAGCTGGAACTAACAAGAACTGTACTGGGGAAAGGATTGGGCCCAGACTAAGAAGGAGTCTAGTCTGTGAAAGAAGCTTATTGGAACATCTCTGAGGATCAGATTTACCTGTATTCAGTTTCTTAAATGTATTAGGCTTAGACTTGCGTGTTTTGTTTTATTTTTCTTGATAACGTACTTTCTTCTGTCTGTTATTACTTGAAGCCACTTAAATCCTACTTTTTATACTTAATAAAATCACTTTTGTTCATTAATTAATCCATAGTAAGTGATTGATACCTGGGCGACAAAACAGCTATGCATATCTCTCTATCAGTGTTATAGAGGGTGGACAATTTATGAGTTTACCCTGTGTAAGCTTTATATAGAGTAAAATGGATTTATTTGCGGTATGGATCGCATTGGGAGCTGGGTATTGGGGTGCTGGAGATAGGTGCCTTGTTGAGCAGTTTTTGGTTAAAGTCTTCAGCTTTGAGGGTGTGGTTCAGACCCTGGGTCTGTGTTGCAACAGACTAGTGTGTCTGGCTTAACAAGGCAGGGTTCTGAAGTCCCAAGCTTGCAGTGGAAAACGAGCTCAGAGGTAATTCCAGCACATCAGGTGACAGCCTCACGGGGGTCTCTGTGACTGAACCCACCACACCCACACACTCCAACTGACACACATGCTGATGAGCTCTCTGACATAGGCCACTTGAATGTGAAAGATTTAAGCAGTCCCCCCTTTTTTCTAAAAGTAACTTTTGAGCTATGCAAATGTAAATGATGGGATAGCATAGATCTATCAGCTACTTCCATTTTCAAATGCTGCTAGACTGCCTCACAATCACCAAAGAAGTAGACTCGGGAGCAGGCAGTATGGTGTGGCAGGCAGAGGTAGCAGGGCTTTGAGGAGACAAGTAGTTATCTGAGATGTGGGAGGACCTGGGGAAGAAAGAAGCTTGTATCAGGAAGCCTGTGATACAGTGAACCAGAACTCTATATGGGACCTGAGAGATACTTGACTCCCTTTGTTCTTCTAGCTTTTCCATATCATGAGTACATCCGACGCCTGGTCTACACTATGGGGGGGGGGGAATCAATCTAAGATATGCAACTTCAGCTACGAGAATAGCATAGCTGAAGTAGACGTATCTTAGATCGACTTAGAATCACTTACTTCACGTCCTCGCGGCGCAGGATTGACGGCGGCCGCTCCTCTGTTGACTCCACTTCCGCCTCTTGCCCTGGTGGAGTTCCGGAGTCGACAGCAGAGCAATCAGGAATCGATTTATCGCGTCTACACTAGACACAATAAATTGATCCCCGATAGATCGATCACTACCCGCCGATCCGGTGGGTAGTGTAGACGTGACCCAAGGCACTCCAAGCTATTGAACTACCAATTGGCAGTCTTAACACTGACTATAAATGTAATGCACCAATGCACACACAAATATGCAGATTTCAATTCTGTAATTACTACATAACCATTTATATCCATTTTTAACCAAACACTAACCTAGATCACCCATACAGGAATTTTTATTTTAGAAAATTTAGACAATTGCTGTGCCCCAAAGAGCTTACAATTTAAGTAAAAGAGAAGACACAGCCAAAGGACACAGATAGAGCCAAAAGGGGAGTACAAGGAAACAATGAGACAATACTGGTCAGCATTCTCTAACTTTGGAGTGCTTTTACTTTGTAACCTTAGGAATATTTGTGACGGGATCCCTAGGGTGCAACCTGGGACCATGGGACCACTGTGCCTCTTTAACTCTCCAGCCTGGGCTGTCTCTCACAATGCTTTGCTTGTGACAAGCAGCAAGCCCTCCCAACCCCCCACCCACCGGCGCTGTTACCACTCAGCACAACCGCTTGTGGAGCCCCACACCCAGCTAGATGGCATGAATGCTCCCAGAGCCACTCATGAATCACAGAGTAGGCACCAGCCAAACCCCCCCCCAGCTCCCAGCCTTGTACCTCAGGAATATACCATCTTGCACTGCTCCAGCCGACCAGTGCAAATTTATTAATTGGTTCACCACTTCACCAATGGAAAGTGGATACACACCAGCCTTTGCAAAACTGAGAAGATTACCAAACACTTCAGGTAAACTCACTGTAAAGATAAACAGTAAAACAAGTTTATTGACTACAGAAGATAGATTTTAAGTATTTATAAGTGATAGGCAAAAAATCAGAGTTACCAAAAGCAAATAAAATATAAGCATACAGTCTAAACTCTCAACTCTATTAGACTGGGCAACATCTAGATAAAGCAGTGTTTCTCACCCCACAGGATATTGCAGTCCTTAGTATACAGTCCTTAAACCTGGGCCAGTCCCCTCTGTTGGAGTCTTCAGAGTGTCCTTGTTGCTTGCAGCATAAGTGGGAAGAGGAGAAAAGGCCAAGCATGTGGCCACTGTATTCTGTTTTATACCCTTAGTCCATGTGCTTGGAGAACACAAGTCCAGGCATGTCTGGTGGGCATTGCTAAGTCCCCAGGGAAAGCTGAGCAATTCCTCTGGCGTTGCCTTATGCCGGTGAGTCATTGAATTGTAGCTCCCTTGCTGTTGACAATGGCTGTTGATTTTTGTTTGACACCTTGCCTCGGCGTTGGCTACTTTTTTCTGTTGTCTCTGGGGAGCTAATATCTGGTTGATTCCCCAACTTATAGCATGTTTTAGTGACAACTATACAACACAATCTCATAACTTCATATGCACTAAAGATATACATATTTAGATAGAACAGTGGGTTTCAGCAGTTCGTAACCTTTCCCTGATACCACACATGACATGCTTTATATGCGAGATCACAATTATATATCAATGAGGAATATGGGGGCTACAGGACGCTCCCCCAAGGTATAGAATGCCACAATATTATTTTAATGTAATTTTTATATTTAGATTTTTAAAGTAGATCCCTGAGCTAATAAACTCCAGGATGTGGAACCACATGGCTCATCAGCAGAATTGGAACCTTTACATGTACTGCACAGACCTCTACCACTTCAGCTAACACAGTAAGTGTCAGCAGCAAACTGTTAGCCTTTATGTGGGTCATCCCATACACTTTGCCCATGGGTTGCACAGATACTTGCAGACAGCAGAGGAATGTTGGGACCCAGAAATCCTGAGTCCCACTGACGTTTCAAGAGGAGAGTGTTCTCTAGTGGTTACAGACCATTCTCCAACCCCCTGCTTTTATACCTCTCTTCTCACTAGCCTGTTTGCTCCCCCTCTGATCCCCCATTTCTTATTCCCTCTCTCCCACACTTTCATCTCCCATCCTGCCCCGAAGTCCCTTCCCCACTTTTTGCATTTATGGGCAAATTTTTGCAGGCTACTTCCTCTTCCATGCTACTTGGACATCAATAGGGGCGGGGCGGCTGAGACCAATGGAGAGACTGTCTCCCTACTCTTTTTTCAGGTGCTCAGTGCCACAGCAGCCCACAGCAGTGAGAAGGAGCAATTTCAGCGAAAGGCCTGCTTAGTCCCATGCTGGACCATCCTCAGATTTGAGAGTGGAGCATGCTCAGTGTGATGGCAAAAAAACCTCTGGAAGGGCATGCTCAGGAGAGGTGAAATGTTCAGTGATTTTTCCTCCCGAATTCTAAGAACCCACTCCTAAGCATGGGCAAATAGGACTTTGAGAGGTTTATAATTTGTCCAAATGCAGATGACATCTTTCTGACACCAAGGTGAACCTATTACCAAATTTCAAGACCCTGCTCCAAAGCATGGAAGTGTAGAAGTTTCAATGTAAAAAACTTAACATGAGCTCAACCTAATAAATGGCTTAACTGCTTTTGTTGGAACTTCCTTCTTTCCTGAGGCAGACATCTAGCATGAAAAATGTCAGCCCAAATAGTTAAGTTTGGTAATGGTATAAGCAACTAAAAATAGGGTCTTATAATGCAAAGCATTAGACAAGCTTACTATTGGCATCACTGCCAGCTTCACCCTCAGCCATTATACATAGATTCATCCAATAAACATTTTCTGAGTTCAAGGGTGTCCAGGATGAGGGTGGAGACTTTTGGGTTGTGGGAAGTAGAATCTCTAGGGAGCAGTTAGGTTTGAGAAGAGGAATTGATGAGTGGAGGATAGCTGGGATGTTGAGTGAACAATCAATTTCCTTGCTTCCTTGGTTTGTATTGAGTGGATACAATGTCTGAAATCCCTAAGTTAAAGTCATTTGTTTTGGAATTTTGTACTCCGTATTTCAGTCTCTATGAATAAAATGCCTGGTTTAAAAAAAAAAAAAAAACTTTAAAAGATTTAGTCCAGATTATCAAGGAATCACTATATAAATTGTAATCACATTTCATAGCAGTGCAATAACTCTATTTAGAATGGGTCCAGAAATCCATAGATTTAAAATGGGTCCAGGGCAAATCCATACACTCTTTTTTCTAGCTATCTTAAGTGTTTATTGCACTATAGAATTTGAGCGGTTCTAAAGATTAAGATATAGAACAAGAAAAGGTGCAATTATTAGTGTCATATTTTATAGGCAGTAGTGGGTTAAATGTAAAACAACTGGTAACCAAGGGAGACAAAATAAATCATTAAGCATTTGGTATGTGAAAATATTTCCGGAAGATGGCATTGCGCTTTGAGCAGTGATGCAGGATAGCAAGAATGTTGAAAGCTAATGCCATTTTCTATTAATATTCCCATTAAAGGCTACTTTCTCTGTGTAAGCGATCTTAAAAGTCCAAATACAAGACATGAATAGTGTTCGACATGGAAGCCCAAATGGAATTTTTTTAGTTGAAAGAAATTGTTCTCTGAAACTCTGTGGGTTGGAAATACACACTAGGAACTCTGAACCATCCACCAATTAAACAAGAGGTCATGGATTAGTAGAATACAGTGCCAAGCCCTTTTTCTAGCTCACTAGAATAACTTATAGTACACTAAGTAGCTCTGCACCATAAGGCAAATTAAGAATAAAATGAACAGGAAGAATTTTCTCTTCATTATCCAGTAAAATTACCGCACAGTAATTTAAAGATTGCACTTTCTCTGTCTCTCTCTGATAAAAAAAAACTAGAGTTTGTGAAAAGTTGAATAAAATGAAGTTCCATAAGCTTAAAATTCTAGTGTAGATCTACAAATCATCACCTTTTTACAAAACAGTTGTAAACATTCTAGGCTACTGCTGTAAAGTACAAAATAAGGCCAAGATTCTGCAAGAGTGACTAGTGATTTTTAGGTGCCCAACCTGGGACACCTTAAAGGGGCCTGATTTTCAAACTGAGTTTTGAAAATCATGCAGTAAACGTTTCAGATAAAGTTCCTCTATGTTATATCAGAGAAAATGCTGCAGTCAAGCGGCACAACTATGAAGAGAATCTACCTAAAATTGATACAACAGAATGGATCTAAAATTGGTTTACTTGCAAGGCTGGTTTGTAATGAAGCTATCTTTCACTGTATTATTATGAAATATTGAACATCATTCCTCTCCTCTATAAAAACCATTTGATTTCTAGAAATCTCATAAAATCCTACTTAGAAAGTGGAAAGTTAGCATGAGTGAGATGGGGAAGGGAAATATTCCAATAGCAGTGAAATTTTGCAAAAGTTTATCCTCATCAGTAATCTATTTTAAAGAGCCCCCTTGGCTATCTTATATCCAGTGAAAATGTTTGATATATTTACAGCTGTTGATATGGAAACCTAGTCTTTAGGTTGCTGCAGTGACCTTAGAACTTCAGACTGTATGATTGATCCTATATAGAGGCAGACAGGAGAAAAATATAATAATCCCATTATATGGGGTTCCATGTTCTGTTTTTCTAGCTGTAACTAGAACTACTATTAACTTTTTTTTTAATCTCCTATGACATTTGCCCATACTTGTTTGATGGAGAGATTAAGAGTTTACTAAAGTGCAGTGTTAATGGGGAAATTGTTGTTACACATTTAGATTCAGGGAGCACTTAAAAGTTCCACATTAGTCTTCTGCAGAATGCAATACAAACATAGGAAAGAGACAGTCCCTGCCCTGAAGGCTATGCAGTCTAAAGACAGAAACACACACCGGCTAGGGAATAGGGATACAACATACAACCTAGTGAGTTTTGTCAATTATATGTATTTCACTTTTAATTAGGGGTAAAATTTGTGAGGAAGGGATTAAGAAAGGGAAATAATGGGAAGAGGAATTGTCAAAGCATGTCACCTGCCTAGCCATGATCAGCAGACTGGATTGTGTAGGTATCATGCCAAAGGCAAGTCTTAAGGTAAAATATCATGCAAGTTAAGATAGAGGCTATTTGCATTTTATCAGAGAGTTTTTCCTACACAGACGTGGCAGCACAGGAGAAATCATGGAGGTGTTTGTGCACCTAAAGTAATTGCCAATGATTAATTCTTGCAGTTCACATGCTAATGTTTAACACAATCTAGTTAAGATATCTTAACACAAAACACTAGTGAATATAAGATTATCCCAGTGTATTGCTCTTGCCTTACTTTTTATTTGTATTGCAGTAGACACAATCAGGATCAAGCCAGCATTGTACAAACACAGTCCGAGAAACAGGCCTTGCTAGCAAACTAGAAATGATAAAGAATAAGAGGGATAAGGTGGGTGAGGTCATATCTGTTATTGGACTAACTTCTGTTGGTGAAAGAGAAGCTCTCACAGAGGGATATAGCACCATTACAGATTAGAAGATGTCCATATCGTTTCACCATTTGGTCTGTCTTCCGAGACCGCTGTTGAATACCAGTTATTTCCAGTGCCACTGCTGTGTTTTGTGATGTGGACGTCTGGACACTGGAAAGTGGACTGAGACCATCAAACTCATAGTACTGAACATCCCTCAGATGTTAATATGATTTGTTCACAAATTGACCTGAACTGGAGTTCAGACACCAACCAAGAAAAGCTCTGTATTCCAGTGGCAATCCCTTTAATCAGACCAGTCTCTTTAAAAAAAATAAATAAATCTTTAAAATGTTAGTTTGGGTTTAATCTAAGCCACTCTTCTCTCTTGCTCTCTCTATGTGACACAATCATCAGTTTAGCCTTAGGCTTCCTTCAGACTTGCACATAAAATATTTATCTGAAAGCAAGAATGTTGCCACTCCTGAATGTTATGTTTTAGCAGCATGGCTGGTTCCTGTAAGTAAAGAGTCTCTGAAATGTTTAACTTTAAAAAAAAAATAATAATGTGGCAAGTGCAGAAAATACTAGCACCCGCCACTGCTGAAATATAGAATATGCAAATGTGACATTCTATTTCAAACCTTTTGATTTCTTTAACAGATATTGGTGGGTGGGGGGAGCAGAGGGGTAGATCCTCAGCTTGTGTAAATCAGCAGAATTCTGCTGAAGTGAATGGAGCAACTGTCACAGATCTTAGTGAGCACTTCTTTCCAGCCATTCATTAGGACTGCTGTGAGGGGAATCCAAGTCTCTATGGCCCTGGATCCACAGGTAATTTAAGCTTCCAGAGACTGAATAGAGTCCAGCCACTGCCTCAATCCTGGGGTCCCAAGCACATCCTGGATGCAGAGACATCCTATTTGGCCCTCCTTTCCGAGAGCTGGAACACATTGTCGAGCTGCCTGAGCCCTCTAGGTGCAGCAGTGACTCCTCAGACTCCCATGTACTTAAACACACCCTCTTCCAGAACTTCACTCCAAAGATGTGAATCTTCTAGTTTATAGTTTAACTCTTTCAGTGGCATACAGAAGTTGTGACAGAGTTAAACACCCACTCACACACTTTGCACAGAGTCTAATATATTTATGTTTTTACTTAATCATATAAAGCACAGGTGAGTACAAATCTAAAACAATAAACCCTACACGCATTTCCTTGCCTCAGTATCCTCACCACTTCAGGGCATTGTTTTGGGTTGGAGGTCAGAGTCCCTTGAGTTGTCCAGAGTCTTTCTGCTTCTGCTTCAGAGTGCCTGGCTTGACGGTTGCAACGTGCTGGGTTGCTTGTCCCTTATGGACTGGAGAAAAATGCCCCCAAAACAGCTTCATCCCCTTTTAAAACCCTTCAGCACCATGTGTCAGGTGACACCTTTGCCAGCTTCCTCACAACCACAAATCCCTGTTAGGTGACTTTGTTGCCTGTGTGACCTCCTGCTGCTAAACCAGTCTGTCTGGGGAGGGACCAGTCTTGTCTAGAGTGACTAGATTTCCAACTGGGTACTTAAAGTCAACTGTTCTCTCTTATCAGCCTTCTATATCTTTTTGTGTTGGGACTCCAGCCCAACATGGAGGCAAAACAGCAATAGAGAAGGCAAAAAGTTGCACATGGAAAATGTCTTCAGGAGTTGTATTACATCATTGAACCAAAGACAGTGTGTGAGCCTAACAATTACAGTAATTGTCAAGTTTTCTTTTCTTTCTTATTTGAAGGGTATATGTTCAATAGTGTGGTGCTGAAAAACTGGTTATGTAGCGCAACTAAATGTTTTATTTAAATTGTCAACATAATACCCAGGGTGAGATTACAGGAAAGCAAAAAATCTCCCATTGTCAGAAGTCCCAATCCCTGTCTTGATTTTGTAAGGTATTATATATTTGCTATTTCATCTGTATGTAATATTCTTCATTTTAAAGGAAAATAAATTTCTAGTTAGAGATATTAGTCTAGCAAGAGTACATTGTAACTGCTATGCTGTAGTGGTTTATCTTTGGAGTTTTCGTCACAAAAAGGAATTTGGGAATATTAATTGTGTGTGGGCATAACTGTTTTATGGCAAAGACTGGTACTGGATTCCTAATGAGAGAAAGAAAGTGAATCCTATTATAATTTCTGTTGGAAGAAGAACAGGCTGACCCAGAGGTGGATTTGAGTAGATGGGCTTCTTTATTGCTGTACTTGTTCCCCTGGACCCAAATTGTCCAGTAAGCACTGGATTAGTTACACCATACTCCATTTACATTAGTATGTAAATGTTTACATTTATTACAACACCCCCAAAACCCTTATGGAGTAATATGCCAATGCCCATACAATTAATATTGATAACCCTATACTGAATATAATTATTCCCGCCCTGATGACTATTTACCTTATTAGCATATTTTACCCATAAGTTTTCCTTTGAAGATACACTTCTTTGCTATAATTGCAGTCATGAACTTCTTGAATCAGCAGTTTCAGGGAAGGGAGAAAAGGGCCATGACCCCAAACTCGCATGTGAAAGAAAGCTGGGAAAGAAAGGGAGAGGGAGATAACACTATTTTACCCGAGAAGATTTTTTTTTATTCCCACATTCCTTAGGCAGCTGCCCCTTATTAAGCCCTTAACAAGGAGAAAGGAGGGGAGAGGGGTAGCCCTAAATCTATCCAACACAGAACGATGCCTGCATTTTATCTATCAAGTGCTGAAGCAGTGCTTGACCGTGCCTTTACTCCCTAATGCCATTTCTGTTCACCAGCAGTTTCCCAGTTTTCTCTTACATATCCCAACAATTTCCACTTCTAGTATTTAGAGGATTTCTATAGAAAAATCCAGCTGTAGCCTCTTGCAAGGATAGGAATTCATGGTCTATGCAAATAGTTAAAATCAGATAGCAGAATTCTGTAGCACCGAATTGGTAAGTAAATGACTCCCCCTCTACATAGATTATATTTGCATAGAACACTGGTCCTTGGGCATGTTTAATAATGTTACCCCTTTTGAGTTGAGCAGTTAGCCAATATTCAGGACCTTTCTGGGTTGTTTTCATCAGAAGGAGAAACTGATGATAGGGCAGGTATTTCTTGAGTGCAATACTCTTTATTTACAAAGAAGATACAAAGTTCTGTTCCTCTGAACATCATTCTGCCGAAAAGAAGCTTACAAAATCCAGATGTGAATATGTATTGTCCCACTATTGCAAATGGCTCCCAGACTGTTGCTGATTCTGATGGAAGTGCTGAAGTATCACCTGGATGTGGATTAAAGGAATCAGTGCTGGGACAGCAAACACTAACAGTCACTGACCTACCAGGATGAGAAAAGAATGGAGTATATTCATGTATTCTCAGTTTGGGACCCCAAGGTACCAGCACAGGAACCAACAGATTAATTTGGTTAATCCCTCTGAGGTTGTTTCTCCTGTGTACCAATTACTACAATATTTAGCGCCTATGAATTTAGGCACAACAGTATAGATACCAAGAGATCCTGTCATATTTAGGTGGTTAATTTGAACTATCGGAGTATCTCAGTCATTACACAATAAGTTTGTGATGCAAAATAAAACGGATGACACCAAAAGACTTGGTCCCTAGGTAGTGACATATTTGTTTATTTTGGAACCGAATAAAAGCTTCATAACCAAGGAAGACTTACCTGTAAGGCTGGAAGTGTCAGGATAACATGTAGTGTTGCCAGTTGGGTATATAAGCCATACACAAAGAAGAGTACACACAGTCACACAAAAAGGGAGTGCAGAGTGGTTGAACTTTTTGGACAACCCCCTACTATCTTCCCTAGGGCTGATAATTTTTAGATACTCTGCCATTTCAAAGTGTGTGGTAAGGGGGGTGGACAGTTTGGATCTCTGGTTTCACACAGACACCAGATCTCTGCTGTGCATTACAGGTGTGTTTGTACTGATGGAGTAATAAAGAACCCTGTGTCTTCAAAGGACAGGATCTACATTTTGAAGCATGTTACACTATCACTAAACAAAGGGGAATTTAATTTTTCCTCACTGAGGCTGAATGAAAGGCAGCTAGCAGGCCCATCAGCTTCAACGAGGCCTGCCATTGTCTGTAGTCAAAGGCTATGTTTATACTTAACATGCTATAGCAGCACGGCTGCAGTTGCACTGCTGTAGCACTTCAGTGTAGACACTTACTACAGCAACTGGAAGGGTTCTCCCATAGCTGTATTTAATGCACTTCCCCAAGAGGTTTGACAGAAGAATTCTTCCATTGACCTAGTGCTGTCTACACTGGGGGTTAGGTCAGCTTAACTACGTCTCTGATGGATGTGGATTTTTCACACCCCTGCAAGATGTAGCTTTGCCGATGTAACTTTTTAGTGAAGACAAACCAAAAGGCACACTTTGACAGTTACCAGCACCCTTAAGCAGAGCAAAGATCTTTTCAGCAAGTCTGCTTGCCTGCTGCGTCATGTATTACTAATGAAACATCTCAATTTATTTAGCGTTCAGCATATGCTCATTTGATCTCATCTCTCGCTAAATGCCCAGGATTTATCTCCATCTGTGTATTCTCTCTTTGTCCCCTTTTTTCCTGCTTTCTTGACATTCATAACAGATGTTGGCCATTGAAACATGCTGGCAATGAGAGAATGGTTTAGCAAAGGGATAGATCAGTATAGCCAGAATCCTGCTTTTGAGAATGCTATGACTGTGACACAAGCACACAGGACTGTAACAAAACTAGCCCTGTGAAATCCATCTGTCTTTCAGGGTCATGGTAAAGCAATTTGAGACAGGTTTTAGGCTATTTAGGTGAACTAAACCCCATGGTTCTAAATGCAGTCTCAAAGTGAACAGGGAATCCTATTCAGAGTAGCCAATATGACTTATTTACTAATAAATCAAAGCTTTCTTTAGAGAAAAGGGAAAAAATTGTGAGGGGAAAAAATGTGTTGGCAATGAGTATTTTAATTACCATCTGTTCTTAGCAGAAAATGGGAACTGGGTCTATGTATTTAGCTTTGTAAACAAAAATGTTTGTAAATAATTAGGAATACATTGTTCTATCTCTGGATGCACCAGGCTAAACACAAAAGCATTAGGTCTTACTCCAAGTCAGAATCTCGGTGTGTTTGTGTTAAATAATAAAAGAATAAGGGCACGGGAGAATTAGCACAGAAGCAGTAATGGAACAAAAACAATTCTTTCCAAGTAATAAAAAGAGAAGGGAAAAACAAGAACACATTTGGAGCTTGCAGGATTCTTGGCATTTACAGTTATCAAGGAAATTTTATCTACATTAGCATGAAAGTCCCTCTTTTTCTCACTGTGGGAAATAGTTTAAATGAAAACAAAGCTACAGGTGAATTCTTGAAACAACAGTGTTTGGAAAAGGCAATTATGCACAGTGTCTAGAACATTCTACTACCTTTGTCACATTCACCACTAACTGCTAACTCCAACTCTATCCATTACTCTAGCTGACATTTTGTTTAAATGGCATAGAACTTGTATGATTCAAGGCAATGATTACATTGTATGGCACTGAGCACATTATTACTGCTTACATAATAATAGAATATGAATCAAACCCCAAAAGTATCAGCTGTTCACTTTTATCCAAACTGAATATAACTCTTCACTGATATCAGCATTTTCATTTTCTTCAGCTGTGATACTAGGAAATAGCTGAGAAGCAGAGGGCCACATCATCTCCTTCTGTGGTAAAATCTCCAGGAAAGGATGAAGAGAAGGAAAACACCGTATGAAAATTCACACACACACACATGCGGATTTCAGGAGGAAGGCCCGAGGAGTAATTCTGGCCCTATTGAAGTAGATGGAAAAACTTATTGATTTCAATAGGACCAGGATTTTACCTCTCTGCTTGTGCAGTGGCTTTGCTACCCAACAGCCTCTGCTTCCTGACAATTACCTTGGTCTGCTTCTAGCCACAGATACCCCGCACACAAAAGGTAACTTCCAGAGATTCTCCATGGGGCCAGAGGGGGATAATTTGTTTCTCCTTGCCCATCATTCAGCCTACTCACGCCTCCCCATGGCTAGCCCAGTCTCCATCTCCTGCTCCTGCATGAAAAGCATAACCTGTGGAGAGGCATGGTGCTGCCCGGTTGGCCAACACCCAGTTTCCACATGATGGGTGGGAAGATCCAAGCACTAAGGATCTCCTCCATCTGAAGATCTAGGGGACACAGTCTGAACCATGGAAATTTACATAAACATATTCTACAGGTATTCCTTCCTTCTTATTGCTAGGTAACTGGGTGTTTCTTAAGCTGCTACAATTATCAACAGACAAATGGCTTTTTCCTAGGGTGGTCTGTTTAAGTAAAACAAAAAGTCAGACCTTTTCTGTTTTCTGTCCATTGTTCACTTTTTATCATAAGTGTTTCCCATATATTTGTTAGCTTCTGAAACAGAGTTAGGCACTTTTAGTTACAGGTGATAAAGTAGTGCATGGATGTCATGCCACTTGTTTAGGTGGACCCCTACATCTGTGCAGAATCCCATTTACTTTAGTTATGGCTCCATGATCACATGAATCTAATTGCAGGACGAGGGCATCAGCAGTCCCCAATTCCTGTAATTGAATAACACAATGGCTGTTCCATCAGTCATTTGACCCAGGCACCAAAGCACTATTCAAAAAAGTTAGAGATAATTACTCATTTTTACTAAGAAATTGTAGTTTAACATTAAAAATAACACAAGAGTTTTAGTTACTGTTTGTGACTCTATAACACTACAGAAGTAGCACAGCATTTACAAACAAACCTGAAGACCAGGTCCTATCTCAACTCTAAGGGCTTGTCTACACTTACAATACTAGACTAGCTTCAGTATAGGCACTACCTACGCCAACAAGACACTACCTATTGATGCAGATAATCCACCACCTTCCATTGACCTAGCACTGTCTAAATGGGGACCTATGTCGGTTTAACAACGCCACTCAGGGGTGTGGAGTTTTCATACCTCTTACCAATGTAGTTAAAACATAATTTTCTAGTGTAGACTAAGCCTAAATATCATTTAAGGCCAAACGAGCACTTGTATATTTATGTGTTTGAACTTTACCATTTCCCATCAGAAGAATACTGATAGAAGGACACATTCACAATACGATAAAGATGGGGCCAGAACCTGGTCCAGAACCTCTTTTGCCATCATTTTAAAAAATACTAACTACTGTACACATAAGTCAGATTAGTATTCATGTGCAAGAGATTTTGTTCCATTCTATTAAATTTATTACACCATCTCCACTACAGTGGTTTCTGATTAGTTTGTAAATTCCCATTGCTTTTGAGACCTGAGTATGCGCAAGGTTAGTATGAGCCTCCTGTACTTTACAAACAGACTAAATAACTTTGTTTCTTCCTAGATTACATTTACATATCTTAGGGCTTGTGTACATGGTGTGCACACCAGCTAGGGTGTAAATTTTAATGCACACCAGCACATCACACTATCTATCCATGTGGATTCTTTTGGTACGCACTAAAAGTTCCCTATTATTTGTTGACGTAGTCCCGTTTCAAACAGTACTATGTCAACACACACCAGGGAACTTTTAGTGTGTGCCAGTGTGATCGACATAGACAGAGTGCATGGTCTAGTATGCACTAAACACACCATATAGGCAAGCCCTTAGATCCTTATAGTTTTAGTGTATTTGTCCTTGCAGGCCAGCTGAGAAGTGAGGCAGTATTATCCTCATTTTATGGTAAAAGAACTGAGGCACAGAGAGTCTAAGTAAGTTGTCTACAGCAGGGATCAGCAACCTTTGGCACGCGGCCCATCAGGGAAATCCGCTGATGGGCCGGGACCGTTTGTTTACTTGCAGTGTCCACAGGTTCAGCCAATCGCAGCTTCCACTGGCAGCAATTCACCACTCCAGGCCAATGCAGGCTGCGGGAAGCGGCGGCCAGCACATCCCTCGGCTCACACCGCTTCCCGCAGCGCCCATTGACCTGGAACGGCGAACCGCAGCCAGGGGGAGCTGCAATTGGCTGAACCTGCGGACGTTGCAGGTAAACAAACGGTCCCGGCCTGCCAGTGGATTTCCCTGGTGGGCTGCGTGCCAAAGGTTACCAATCCCTGGTCTACAGTAATATAGAAAGTTTAAGGCAGTGCAAGGATTAAACCCAGGTCTCCCATATCCCAGGCTAGTGCCCTAACAACTGGACCAACCTTCCTCTCTGACTGATTAAACAATGGTATCTATAATATGGACAAATGGGTAAGGCTAGGTTTCTGGTACATAAATACTCAAGTCCAAGAGGTATTTCTTGCGAACACAAGTGGTAGTTCAAATCCAAAAGGAATGTTGAACCTGCTGCAAATGCTAATTCCTTGTGTGGTAAGAAATCCCAGCTGCTGCCTCTAAAGGCTTAGTAAAGATTATATCTGGTAGAACACTAAAATAGGTGATGATAAAAGAACAGGAGAGTTATCGTCTGTGAGGTATGATTTGATAATGCAGTTTTCATTTCAGATCCACAGCAGTAATTCCACACCTCCAGGGTCCTAATATAAATACAATCCAATACCACATCATGGACATTTATGACAGTGGATTTCAGCTTTGGGACAGTTTCATTCCCTCTATTCTTATACAGCATCTCAGTTCTGTGCTGGTGCTACAGTTACTTATTTGCCTTCAGTTCCCTGAGGATGTCACAGTAACAGCAAAACTGTAACTTTACTCACTTTTTAAATAAGAGCAGAAGGAGACAGTATACTTTTATGGGAAGCACAGAAACCAGATAATGTGGCGTGAAAGAATACTATAAAGCTATGCAGGCAATATCAGTGGGAAGAACATAATGTAAAGGGATAGTCAGATGTTTTAAATGTTCTCATGCTGCTTTCCATTGTTTGTAATACCCCCTCAGAAGCTCACAGTAAAACTTATTTTCTCTTGCCAATTTAGTTTATGTTTGTAAAGGAATCATTAACCAAATTGGCTGCCATTTGTTTTTCTGTTTGTGCATCACTAATCTGCTGGACGCCAGCAAAAACTCAAATGTTTGTACAGCAGTGATTGCAGTACCACCGTAGGAAGATACCACAATTACTACAGGTACCTGGATGAGAATCATATTAGCAAAATGCTCACAGGTCTTCAGTTAGTATTTGCTACAATCACTAATTGCTTTCTGAGGATTTTCCCATAGGGAAGTCACTTTGTTTCAGGTACATAAGAAAAAACTGATGGCTACTAGGCTTTTTTCTTAGTAGAAGTTTCTCATGAAGATGAAGTCAAACAAGATCATTTAAGACTAACAATCACTATGTCAAAATGTAAAATATTGGATCTGTCCTTTGAATGATGACAGGCTATGTGTGTAAGTTGGGGAGAACTGTAAGAGACAAACTAAAATGAAATAGGGACAAATTCTATTCTGTAGTATACCATGTGCAGCAATCAGGGCAAAATTTACCTGATAGGCACAGAAGATCTACCATTTTGGTAGATGGCAAGGAAGCTACATGGAGTACTGGGCATGTCAGAGGGGAGATGTTCACGCCAATTTTCCTTGTCCAATTGGAGTGTGTGTGTGTGTGTGTGTGTGTGTGTGTGTGTGTGTGTGTGTACACACACACACAGGGATTCCTAGTAGTTTCAGTTTCCTCTGTGAGCTATTTAGCAGATAATGCAAGGAAGGAACATGGTACAGAAAGAAAAGGAAATACAAGAAAAGATATAAAAAGTAAAAACTTCAGCAGATAAGACTTATTTCACACAACTATCTACTCGAGAAGAATATTAAGGTTACAAACCAAAGCACTCTGAATTCTGGAATTTCAAGTTACAATACACTATGTAAGCATGTAACTGCAGACTATTTCCCCACAGGACCCCAGATTCATTCAGCCTTCAGGGGAGGAGGTACCTTGCCTCATTTACTCCTTAATTTTGCTTCATTTATTTCACAGCTTTGAAATTCAACAGTGGATGAGGCAGTACTCTTCTAGACAGCAGCCTGATTTGCTACCTGATCCAGCTTCAGTAACCATCCAGTCTGAATGGGACCTGCAAGAAAGCAGTCTATGATCATGTAATTAAATATTATATGCTAATGCTAATATATAAGGAAGCAAAGGTAATCCTGCACAAGCTCCTTAACTTTGGCATTTCTAGATTTGTTTAATTTTGTAAGCCTCATATGGTCTTACTGTAGTTTTTTGAAGAGTGTGTGAGTGTACCAAGTAATTTCATCATGCAACTATTTGCTAAACAGCAGCAGAATGCTCTCTCCTGTAGAGTGTGCACATAATGAGGCAGTGGCTGTAATGCAGCCCTGTCTCCTTAGTCATGCACCTTTGCATATCAGCACAATTTCTTTTCACAGGCAGCCATGGGCAATACCTGTGAAACATTGGCAGAGTATTACTTCATTACATAGTAGAAACCAAACACACACACAGTTCTTAAACTTTACACCTCCAACAAATCGTCTCTCATTCATTAGACCACTGAAAACACCATCCTAAGAAATATTCATACAGATTTCAAATATCCATCACCTCTTGTAAAATTCTAGAACTGTTCAAAACAAGAATACAGTTTTCTTTGAATAGCGACAGGAGTCCACCCTCTTTGCCTACACACGATTACACACAGTCTCCATAATGGCTAGCCTAGTTTTGCTCAAGTTTTCAGACAAAAAGCAAACACACAGACCACTCTTTGGCTGAGGACATCCATACAAAATTTCACACTGCAAGTTTAGTTTGAGAGTTGAAGGTATCTGAATCTGACCCCTTAGAAAGACTGTTGCAATCATAACTAGACATTGCTCTGCCTATAATGAATTGTGTTTGAGAAAAGAGGTGATCTTAGACAGAGAGTGAGCTCAGAAGTGGTGGAGGGGGAATAGTACTAGTGACTGGGAACCAAAATTAAGTTGTAGATTCTTTTACTTCATGTAAAAAATAAACCATTAGAGGATATTTGAAAGAATGATTGATTTTACACACACACACACACACCCCTCCACTTTGAGAGAATCATGCACACATATAATTGGAGAAATCAGAGTTGAAAATAATTTTCTTGCTGTGCTGTTGTAAGATCCTCTTGTCAATTGTCAAATCCGAAGCTTCTATTATAGCCTCTGTATAGGACAGAGAAGGCAGGGCAGGAGCACTGCATTGTCGCTGTTCTTTGGCAGTTGCACCTCTACATCAAGAACAGGTCAAAATGAGTTTTCTAAACATTTACCAGACAGTACAACAAGATAAGATTCTTCTTGGTGCAAATATGCCTGAAGGACAAAGGAAGAGATTGTTTTATTTATTCAAGTCTCTTGACTTTGATCCATGTGTCACATCATATTGGGATAAGCATACAATAGAGTGAAAACAAAATATGCCCACAGACAAGAACGTGAGACATAAGGAGAGTCAGGGAGATGTTTATCTAGATTTTTACATCTGATAGATCACTGCAGAATCAGAACATCTGAGACCTTATAAAATAACTCATATTAACCATCATTCAACTTTTCACTTGCAGTATTTTGTAGCCTGTAACAGAGTAGCTTAAAAATATTTATGAAATTAACATATTTTCTAAATCTATTACTATGACCATTTAAAAATAAGCTGGGTATATTCTAGCAAAGATACTCTAATTACAGCTGTGCGTTTTATTTTCAGTTTACTGGCCAAACCAAATCAAAGAGAAATTTTGTTTGACCAAAACGAAAATGTTTCTGGTTCTCAACAAAAACAAAACTAATTTTGTTTTAATTTTGGGCATTTTAACTGATTTTTATGAAAAGCAAAGGAAATGTTAAAAGGCCATTCACAAAACCAGTGGTGGTGGTACCCTAACACCCTATAGCCTTGTGGATAGGGCACTCATGTGCAATGTGGGAAATCTGGGATGCATTACAGTGTCTTAACTATTGGGCTTCAGGGTATTGTGGTGTGGGTCCCAGTCTCTCTTGTTGAAGGTGTTTCACTTTGTATACATAAATATTCAATGGAGCAGGGACTGGAACCCACGTGTTCTCCCTAACCAGCAAGCTACATTTTCACACATATTCTGGATTAAATGACTAATTATTTATCCACTCTGGAACAAAGTTGTGAAAATCTAAAAAAAAAAAAAAAAAAAAATTCCCTTCCTCCCAGTTCTATTCATAAATACTCTATTTATTTATTTAATTTATAACAAATACAGAAATAAAATAAAACTCCTGAGAGAATTCTATACCAAAAAAGTTAAAATTCTGCACACAATATTTTAAAATTCTGCAAAATTCTGCATATTTTATTTGTCAAAATAGTGCAATATAATCACACCAGTTTTAATTATTATGGTAAATATATAAAAATGTTACAATACAATGTATGGAGAATAGGAGTGGGGTGCATTGGAGGAAATCCCCAACCTCCTTTTATCTACTAGTAATGTAGCTAGGTTTGATCCTTTATTTCTATTTATTAGTCAGCAAATATATGCAGCCATATCCTCAGGGTTACATCATAGGCAACTGAAGAGCAAGTGAGGGCTTGGGTATCAAACTCACAATTTATATTGGCTACTGACCATCTACAGAAAGGTCAATAATAAACAGTTCACTGAGCACATTTTGATTTGAAAAATTTTCAGTCTGAAAATTTAGACCAGTTGTAATCACTAAAGCACCATAAGCATTGATAAGGCCATACTGTCCTTTACCACAAGTCTCCTTTACACCAATCTGGCACTTGTTTTATGCTCCTGGGGGAATTCACTAATAATGGAAATAATTCACTAAGAACAATGGGAACAACTAAGCTGGCAGGCTGCTATATTATGCTCTGCCTGAGGAAATAGAGCCTGCCTCATGTTTGCCTCCAAACACCCTGAAGCCTTGCCTCTCCATGCTGGGCATGCCACAATAGCGAGCCAGAGTCTCTCTTGTTCATTCATTTGTTCGCTCACTCAGATGTGCACACATCCAGCCCCACATCCTGGCAGTGATTGATGTCTCCCTTCACATGACCAGATGCCCCCCTTTAATCCTCACTTATTTACATCTCTGCTGACTGCTCCGAGCTGCCAATGAGGGACAAGTGATCATCCTTGCAGCTTCTCTTTGCTTCCCCTCAGAAGTCATTTTTCTGCGGGGAAGCAAAGAAATCTGTGGATAACATGAATTCTCTGACCGTCCAGTGGTACAGAATTCCCCCAGAAGTAATATATGTGAGGAGCTCAAACGGGGCAGTGTGAGCTGATTGTTTTCTAGGTTCAATAAGGTGACAAAACCAGAGATTGATTCTTCCCTGTGCCAAGGAAACCTCAACACTATAGAGAAAGAGGACCTTATTCACAGATTCAGCCCCAGTCTCAATTCAACATAAAGCTGCGGCTAGGCAGCTTTACACTGTACCACTGAGTTAGGGTTCCGGGGGAACCCAAGCTAGTGGGGTATTACCATGGCAAAGCTCTATATCTATTAGAGAGTAACTCTCTGCTGACACATATAGGCCACAGCCTGGCCTTGTGTTTTGCATCACATCCACCATCCTGGCACAGGAGGCATTTTAAAGGGAAGGGTGTGGCAGTTTAGAGCTTTGCCATGGTAATACCCCACTAGCTTGGGTTCCCCCGGAACCCTAACTCAGTGCTCTCTACTGGATATTTGAATCTGGATTTTGGCTCTTTTGAACCATTTAAGTGGCATCAAGGGACTGTAATCCAGTTTGTGAGTCTGGCTCATATTCTTATGCATGTTGTCCTTTATTTCTTGTTGCCTGCACTTTATACAGTCACTTACCGAGTTGGGAGATGGGGGGCAGGTGGCGTGGGAAGGAAACTGCAAGCCTCCAGAAGGCAGGCTGAGTTTCCAGTGTAAGGAGTTCTGCAAAGGAGACAGAAGACTCCTCCCAGCTTGCACCCCTCAGGCAGGGAGTCAGATTTTTGTTTATAAACAGATTGATTAACAGGTGATTAAGATAGGAAAGGGCTGTTAGGATGTTTCCTAAAGTTAAATGATCTGTTCCAAACTTGGTGAACTGCAAAAAGTAAGTAGCCTAAATAGTAGAAAGTAATTGTAGATTTTTCTACATTTGTTTCAATTGTTGTATTTGAGGTTACTAATATCTTTCTTTGAGAAGATAACTGATTTTTTTTTAAACAAAGGAAATGCAGTAGATCTGATCTACCTGGATTTTAGTAAGGTGTTTGAAGATGGGGATTAATATGAGAACTGAAAGGTGCATAAGAAATTGGTTAAACAGACGTCTACAACAGGTCATACTGAAAGGTGAACTGTCAGGGTAGGCTAGAGGGAGGTTACAAGTGGAGTTCTTCAGGGATCAGTCTTGGGATCAAACTTATTTAACATTTTTATTACTGACCTTGGCACAAAAAGTGGGAGTGCGCTAATAAAATTGGCAGATGACAAAGTTGGGAGGTATTGCCAAGGAGGACTGGAATACATACAAGATGGTCTGGATGACCTTGTTAACTGGAGTAATAGAAATGGGATGGTATTTAATAGTGTGAAGTCATGCATTTAGGGAGTAACAGTGAGAATTTTTCTATAAGCTGGTGACTTATCAATTGGAAGTGACAATGGAGGAGAAAGAGCTGGATCACAGGATGACTATGAGCTGTCAATGGGATATGGCTGTGAAAAAGGCTAATGCAGTCCTAGAATGTATCAGGGAAGGTCTTTCCAGTAGAGACAGGGATGTGTAAATACCATTATACAAGGCATTGGTGATACCTCATCTGGAGTATTGTGTGGAATTCTTGTCTCCCTTGTTTAAGAAAGATGAATTCAAAAGAGAAGAGGTGCAGAGAAGGGCTACTAGGATGATCTGAGGAATGGAAAACCTATTTTACGAGAAGAGACTCAAAGAGCTTGGGTTGTTTAGTCTAACCACTAGAAGGCTGAGAGGAGATATGATTACTCTGTATAAACACAACAGAGGGATAAATACCAGGGAAGGAGAAGAGTTATATAAGTTAAGCATCGGTGTAGATCCCAGAACAAATACATGTAAACTGGACATCAACAAGTTTAGGCTTGAAATTAGGTGAAGGTTTTTAACTATCAGAGTTAAGTTCTAGAGCAGCCTCCCAAGGGGAGCAGTGGGGGTAAAAAACCCAACTGGCTTCAAGACTGAGCTTGAGAAGTGTCTAGAGGGGATGGTGTGACTGGGCTGCTTACAATAGCGTATGGCCCATCGGTGATTGCCTGTAGCAAAAATCCCCAATGGCTGGAGACGGGACACTAAATGTGGAGGGCTCTGAGTTGTGACAGAATTATTTCCTAGGTATCTGCCTAGTGAATCTTACCCATATGCTCAGGATCTAACTGATCATCATATTTGGGGTCAGGAAGGAATTTTCCCCGGGTCAGATTGGCAGAGACACCGGAGGTTTTTCACCTTCTTCTGTAGCATGGGGTTACATGCAGGTTTAAACTAGTGTAAATGGTGAATTCTCTGTAACTTGAAGTCTTTAAATCATGATTTGAGGACTTAAGTAACTCAGCCGGAGGTTAGGGGTCTATTGAAGGAGTGAGTGGGTGAGGTTCTATGGCCTGCGACGTGCAGGAGGTCAGACTAGATGATCATGATGGTCCCTTCTGACTTTAGTAAGAGTAACTGAGTAAGAATATACATTAAAATTTTAAACCTAACCAGTGTCCCATAAGTGACTTGCCACAAGATGTCAGAACATGTTAGTATTAGGGCTCAGTGTGTCTAATATTTATTTAAATTTTCTTTCTTGATGTATGAATTAGATACAATGCTCCTGCCAGATATTTCTAAGTTATTATCTGCAAAAACACTAGAGTTTTCAGTTACCTACATAGCCCCTGGAATCATGGTTAAATTGGTGCCCGATCCCCCAAATCTGAAATCTCATCTCTGTGGACAGGCACTGAATTTGACCCCCGCAAGGCACTGTTGGCCTGATTGGAGCTGCCCCCGCAAATATAGAAGTCAAACTATGCCTATGTATACTAGATATTTTAAGTTTTATAGAGAGTTTAGAATAGAGATAATAGGAAGTAAGAAAACAGGGTCATTCCCCCCCCACCCCCCGAGGATTGTTATGGAAAGAGGTATAAGAAGGATGAATTTGCTTCCCTTAGCACTATCTCCATGAGCACCCTATCAGTCTCACCTAACAAACTAAAGACATTTCAAATATAGACAATTGTTCATACCTAGCTACAAAATTAAACTGATTCAGTGAGCAGAATCATACTAATATCACTCTTAAGCTGAACTCTTAGCCTACTAAAGATAGTAGAATTAAAAACGACACACACACACACAATAGGTGGGGAATGCTGTTTATTATGAAAATGTTTTTGCCTGAGGAAGTGACTAAGCTCAGAGAAGCAGGGCTTAATTCTCATCTGAACTATGCCATTTTTAAAACAGGTGTAACTCCCTTAGTTTAAATGGAATTAGTCCTTATTTACACCAGAGTAAGGAGAATTCCTCTCTTAAAGGGAATTCATAATTTTCACTGAGATTGCTGGATGATACATTTTGAATATGGGAAAAAAGGATGTGAAACTGTAAAATAAATATTGAGCTCTACTGTATTATTGTTTGCTTTTATGCATGTACATATTCCACAAATGCATGTACTTCATTATGTAAAATGAAAGCATTTCCTTTTGACCCATTTAGTTACAATTCATGTCAGCTAGATTCATTAATTTTAATAAGCAAGCAAATTTGAGTAATTACAGAAAGGGGAGAAAAGATGCAAAAACGTTATGCATGAAAATAATGCCCCCATGCTACACAGCATGTATCACATTCTATGCTGTCATAAAAATAAAGGGAAGGGTAACCACCTTTCTGTATATAGTCCTATAAAATCCCTCCTGGCCAGAGGCAAAACCCTTTCACCTGTAAAGGGTTAAGAAGCTAAGATAACCTCGCTAGCACCTGACCAAAATGACCAATGAGGAGACAAGATACTTTCAAAGCTGGAGGGGGGGAACAAAGGCTCTGTCTGTGTGATGCTTTTGCTGGGAACAGATCAGGAATGCAGTCTCAGAAACTTCTGTAAAATTAGTAAGTAATCTACCTAGAAATGCATTAGATTTCCTTTTGTTTAGTGGCTGGTAAACTAAGTTGTGCTGAATGGAATGTATATTCCTATTTTTGTGTCTTTTTGTAACTTAAGGTTTTGCCTAGAGGGATTCTCTATGTTTTGAATCTTACCTGTAAGGTATTTACCATCCTGATTTTACAGAGGTGATTCTCTTACCTTTTAATTAAAATTCTTCTTTTAAGAACCAGATTGATTTTTCATTGTTTTTAAGATCCAAGGGTTTGGGTCTGTGTTCACCTGTACAAATTGGTGAGGATTTTTAATCAAGCCTTCCCCAGGAAGGGGGTATAGGGCTTGGGGGGATATTTGGGGGGAAATTAGTCTCCAAGTGGGCTCTTTCCCTGTTTAACACGCTTGGTGGTGGCAGCATAGGGTTCAAGGACAAGGCAAAGTTTGTACCTTGGGGAAGTTTTTAACCTAAGCTGGTAAGAATAAGCTTAGGGGGTCTTTCATGCAGGTCCCCACATCTGTACCCTAGAGTTCAGAGTGGGGAAGGAACCTTGACATATTCTATATACTCTATATATTAACTGTGACTTTCTCTCTAATACACAAAAAATGCCATCCCACATCCTTACAAATTATATGATGTAATAAAGGCATGGGCACTAGAGTTATGTAAGGTGACCAGATAGCAAGTGTGACAAATCAGGACAGCGGTGGGGGGTAATAGGCACCTATATAAGAAAAAGCCCTACATATCAGGACTGTCCCTATAAAAATAGGGACATCTGGCCACCCTAGAGTTATGCAACATGAAAACTATTAGTATTCCATATGTTCTGATCATATCCTGTAGTACAAAGCTACCAAACACTTGCAGCATTACCTGTTGTATGCAATATCCTTATATCTTGCTCCTCTCTTTTTTTTTTTTTGTATTTGTTTAAGATAAATTAGACCCTGTCTGAGTAAAAAACTTATAAAATTGGCTTTTTGATTGATATTAACTAAAAATACCACATCCAAACAACAGAGGCTGCTTCTATGGTTCTGGGGCAGGGTGTCAGAAGCTTTAAATCATTTTACTCATTGAGCAAGTTATTTTTTCTTAAAGCACAGAAACCTTTGACTACAACTGTGATGCTTCCCCAGGGTACCCAGGGTTGTGATGCACATGGTTACCACCTGCCTTAGCATTAGGAAGCCTTGTCTATCTGCCAGGCATCTGCTTCCCAATTCAATAGCCACGGGCATTACAAGCACTCCCCTGAAGGCCTAAACAGGGGCCTCTCTCTCTACAGGTTAGTGAGGTTAGGCAAACTACAACCCCCAAGCACTTTGAGAATTTTCGTGGAGTGTCCAGCCCCTGTTCCACTGGATGATCAAAGTATTCACAGATACACTGGTTCCAAAGAAACAGAACACCTCAGTTTGCCAGTTTCACCTCAGATCACTGTTCCATTTAACACATGGCACTTAGATATATTTCTACTGAAAACAAGGGAAAAAAAGAGTTAAGTGATAGCATGTAGAAGTATTGGAAACAAATGGTTACATATAAAATAAAATCATAAGACATTCTAGAATCTAGATTTATTTCATGTCTTATAGAGCAATGCTCACCCAAAGTCCTTCCAGTGATTTACACTCAGGCTTGGCTGTGATCTTGCATTCATAAGACCAGTCCCACTGTCAACTTATCTCCTAGGTGAAAGATCCCAGGTGTCTGTTTGCACCCCCAGGCAAATCAGAACAATCCATTATTCTTATTCATAAACAGGACTCATGTTTGTTGGATGGTTTTCCCCATATTCTCTTTTCTTGTAGATTTCACACTCTTAGTTAGCATTTGGCTCAATATACAAGTAGGCCTATATTATGAGGCACATAGTACACAATACACAATACCCCCTGCCTAAAAGGAACTTGTCTGAGATGTGTCCCTCCTAGTTATCTTCCTTAATAACATAATTTCCAATATAGACACAGCTCCTTAAATAGTGTCTGTACATAAATTTTGCAATGATTATGATGACTAGTGGGCTACTGGTTCTCAGTAGAGCCCTCACTTGCAACGCTTTAGTGAATTATTATGCATATATCCAACACAGAGGATCCTTGTAAAATCTTATGCCTCCCCTGTGCCCTCTGCTAGTTGGCATCAAGAAGTCCTTGGTTCCAGTGCTGGACTAATTAGATCAACATAGATAGGCATATATGCTTGCACTATTCTCAGTAGAGGACATTAAAGTTTATTTTTTAATGAATAGAATGTAGTGTTTGCCCATTTTTATATATTGATAATTTAAAATATATTCTTAAATATAGTTTCTACCCAAGAAACATGAATATCATATGAGATTTTTCTGATTTCATTTCCTACAAATGAGCTCCCAGCAAAGAAAGATTTCTTATTTGGAAAGAGGTGCATGAATATTGGTATTTGATATAATGAAAGAAGTATATTTTTAACTCAGTGCACAGGGAATGAGCCAGGCAATTGTAATATGCCTTGTGCTGAATATTTAACCCTAAAAAGTCAGAGTTTGAACTGTGGCTGGAAGCTTTCCAGGGGTAAGTTATTTTCTTTTGTAAGTTATGTGTTTGTTTGATCCACTCTGCCTGTTTCATTAAGTTCAAACTATTTCAATTGTACTTGCCTGCTTTTTCCTCCTTGCACGGATAAATGGAAGCTTTTGGAATTATATTTGTTTCTGCCTTTCTTCTTTATCCTAAGCTTTAGGATGGGTCCTAAAGAACTGAATGACTCCCAAATTTTGGGGAAGCTCAGGTCCACATTTGAACATTGACTCAAGTTAATTTCTACTAATATATAATGTATGCTTCATGTAGAATATGAGAAAGGAGGAAATATATATTTTGATAATTAAGAAAAAAACTAATTATTGCTTTAAGCTATGAAATGAGGTAAACATCAGAGAGACTAAATGATATCAAAAACACATATTTCAGAAAATAGAAAATGTCAGAAGTTTTAGATAGGAAAACATAATTGGATATTTCTGTCCTTTTCTTAAGCCGTGTCTTCCCTACTTCAGATCACTATTTTATAGTCTGCCACTCCAACAGGAAATGAGACAATCAATAGTGGCTCTTCTGTTCAGATTCTATGGCATTAGCGCTCCTTCAAAAGTGCATTAAGCAGTATAACTAGCATTTGGCATCAAGATTCTTTCCACGGAAATTAGGGAAAACCCTAATTTTTATTTAATTGAATTGTTTTATGTCTGCTGTGCTATGTGTTTATTTTTGAAGGCAAGATCAGAGAAGTGCCCCTTACACTTGGAATAGTATATGGTGATGTTTGAAGTGTTTCTCAGGTCCTGTGAGTTCATTCTATGCCTTGGTACCAGTCTCCTGTACGGACAAGCTCCATTGTGCCTTTGGAACAGAATTGTCAACCACAGTCCTCATCTCTGAGCTTCAGGCTTTTGGGTATCCTTGGCCCAGTTTATCCTGGGTCCTGCTTTGAGCAGGGGGAGGGACTAGATGATCTCCTGAGGTCCCTTCCAACCCTGATATTCTATGCTTCTATAATTATTCAGTGGCTTAAAGATAAGGACAAAGACCTTGAATTTGACGCAGTCTATATTCTCTTAGCTATCATTATCCATTGCCTATAGAGGAATTATATTACATTTATGAAAAAGCTTTGAAATTTGGAACCATATATCATAGATATGTAGAAGTAGGGCTGGAAGGGTCCTCAAGTCCAGTCCCCTGCTCTGAGACAACAGCAGCTGAACTTTGACCATCCCTGACCAACATTTGACCAACCTGTTCTTAAAAACCTCCAGTAATGGACATTCCACGACCTCCTTTGGAAGCCTATTCCAGAGTTTAACTATCCTAATAGTTAGAAAGTTTTTTGTAATAGCTATTTTACGGGACCCCAAAGTGGGTTGCAACATCATTTTAATGAGGTCGCCAGGGCTAGCATTAAACTTTCTCGGGCTAGGGCCGAAGCCCAAGCTCCACCGCCTGGGGCTGAAGCCAAAGCCCCAGGGCAGGGATCAGGAATGTTTGGCACGTGGCCCGCCAGGGTAAGTCCCCTGCCAGCCCAGGCAGGTTTGTTTACTGCATCTGCAGGTTTGGACGATCGCAGCTCCCACTGGCCGTGGTTTACCGCTCCAAGCCAATGGGAGATGCGGGAAGCTGCGTGGGCTGAAGGATATGCTGGCAGTATAGATATACCCACTGAAGCACGATCTATGCTGTGTTTATATACAGCTGCACTAACTGTTTTTCAGCTGGTACAGACAGCAAGCCCTGATAAGTTTAATAGCATTGTCTGTTCTGCAAGGACTCCTCGTTGTTTTTGCTCAGACAGACTAACACGGCTACCACTCTAAAACCTGTTCTGCCACGGTGTATGAATAGCAGATACTTGCCTGCACTGTATCTAAGAGGAGATAATCCAGGATATTTCATAGGGGGAAAAGCTTCATGCAAAATTTTGCAGCATAGCCTCATTTTTTCTCAATGCCCCCATCCTAAGTAGCTTTCTTTCCAGAACCATACATAATCTGTGACACTGATCACTGAGAAGGAAACAGGTATAGCAAAAGCTGTATTGGCTCATGCTTCCAAAAGTGAGAAATCCATGAATGTTTGTCATAAGGATAGGGGCAAAATTAAGCCACAGTCCTGCAATGTGCTGCATGTGGGCAGACATCTCACTCCATCTTTGCCAGATAGGACATTATTAAGTAGAGATTTTAGCCCAGACCCACAAAAGGGACTTAAGTATTGCAATGCTCAGTGTCACAACACCTACCTTTTAGGCACCTAAACAATCACAGGAACACCACTGTGATCCACAAAGCCTGAATTAGGCATGTAGGCTCCCTATATAATCAATGGGGAGAGACAGGAATCTTAGACTGTGATCCACAAACACCAGCATGATAGGTGGGGAGCTATATAAACTAGCTAATGGGAGATGTTGAAGTGAGGGGTGTAACTTAAGCCTCACCCTTCACACAGAGACAGGCACTAAAGTCCTGGCTGCAGGGAGGTGCCTACCTCGGCTATCACCCAACAAATGGGAACCCTCTCTTGAAGTCAGGCAGTTTAGGCACGTAAGTCATATTTTAGGACAATGAGTGAGGTGCCTGCCTCACTCCATAAAAAATGACTGGAGAAGGAGGAGATGGTGGTGCCCATCTTATAACTTTTATCCCAGTGGTTAGAGCACTCACTTGGGATGTGGGACACCAAGGTTCAATTCCCCTGTCTCTGTCAGAGGTGGAGAAAGAATTTAAACAGGGGGCTCCTACCTCTCAGGAGTGCTCTAACCACTGAGTTATAGGATCTTATGATGTGGGGCCCTCTCAGTCACTCCCGTCGAAGCTGTTCCACTGTGTATAAATAACAGAGTCATTGGTGCAGAGGGACTGGACCCTGGGTCTCCAACAATCCCAGTAAGTGCTGAAACCACTAGGATAAAAGTTATAAGGTAGGTGTGTTAGGGGGCTTATTCCTTCACCCACTTACTTCCCTGGTCCTCGCATGAACAGAGAGCAACAATACCCTAAGTCCAAAGGTGCAAACAAGTTGATGTTTATTGGGGTGAACTTCCAGCAAGCATGATTCCAGTTTCTTTCCTTAGTGTCCTCCTTCCCAGCTCTGACACCACAGAGCCTTACACCTGTGTCCCTGTTCCCATTCCTGCCCTTAGCCAAACATGATTCCAATTTCCCCCACCCCCATTCCCTGTTCCCATTTTCCCCACCCACCCACTTCCTGATTGACTGCAGACTATATAGTAAAACTTGAGTTCTGCTTAGCTATACCTTAACCAATCATTTTACTGAAATTTAACTAACCAATCCTAACATATTGTAACATGATTATGTAACCAATTATATCCCACCTTAATTAGTTTACACCCAGCAAAATTAATTATACAGCAGACAGAAACAATCACAGAACCAGACAGAGATTATACAGACAAACAATGGGGAAATGAGGACTACAGTAGTAGAACAAACACAGAAATGAGGATTTCACATCCCAGCTATTGATAAGTGAGTTCTTGCCAGACAGGATGCTATCAAACTAAGTTTCCTTTTACATCTTCTAGGCACTTCCCTTTCTCTGGAGGCGATAGGCACTATCAGGACAGGATTATATTCCTAACAGCCCAATAGCACCTTCTTTCAATGTGAATAGTTTGAGATGTGAGGATGTGACCGGTTGCTTCCCAGCTTATGGCTGCTTCTGCTGCTTAGCCAAAGGCCTTAGCCTAAGCACAGGGCCTCAGGCTGTCACAGTAAGAGAAGGACCTTACACTGGCAGACAGTGATTTTGATTCTCTCTGTTATACCTCTAGAACTAGCCAAGTGATAAGAATACACCGAAATTCTTAGAGTATAGACCTTTACAGACAGGCCTGAATATCTATATCCTAACAAGTCGCCGCCACCACCTCCGAGATTTTGAATGGGCCTTGATCTGACAGGCAGCCTCTGAGCTCGCCTGCAAAATTGTCTAACTTGCATTTGGTGCCTGGACAAACGGGTATCTTCCCTTGCTTCATGGATGGCTCAGGCCGTAGGTGGGAGATAGGCACCCAGACAGAAAGTGAGGTAGCAGTGAGTTTAGGAACCTACAGGATTCAGTGGGAATTTTGTGAATCAAATTGGAACCTAAATCCTGGATTTAGGTGCTGCCAGGGTTTCTTCCCCACTCTGAACTCTAGGGTACAGATGTGGGGACCCACATGAAAGACCCCCTAAGCTTATTTCTACCACCTTAGGTTAAAACTTCTCCAAGGCACAAAGTCTTTGCCCTTGGATTAGGTAAAACGCTGCCACCACCAAGTGATTTAACAAAATCAGGGAAAGGACCACTTGGAGTTCCTATTTCCCCAAAATATCCCCCAAATCTCTTACACCCCCTTTCCTGGGGAGGCCTGAGAATAAACAAGATGAGCGCAGGCCAGCCTTGGATTTTTAATACCCAAAAAACCCAATCTTAAAAAAACAGAACTTTATTAGAAGAACAAAAAAAGGTGAGAACAACTCTGTAAGATCAGAATGGAAGATAACCTTACAGGCAGTCAAATTTAAAAACCAGAGAATCCCTCTAGCAAAACCTTAAGTTACAAAAAGACATTTCCTCCAGCACAGCAAATTTCGCAAGCCAAAACAAAAAAACTTAAACACATTTTCTAGCTAGAGATGCAAGTGTTAAAACAAAACAAAGCAAGAAATCCTGGTAATCTCAAGAGGCAAACTGAATGATAATGAAAGTTAAAGTGTATAAAGAATGCTCACAGGAAATTTATATAAATGTCGCAAGTAGGGTGAAAAGCTGATTAAGAAATGTGGGTAGGGAGACCTTTGTAAAAAGATGGAGCACTGACCATGGGGATTTCAATTTCTCTGACAAGTCAGGCAGGAATATCAATTCTGCAATCACTCAAGAAGCATTTAGGCCCTTCAAGAGAGAATAAGACTATTTCTTTACCATTCAATGAACAACTAACAAGATCAGTTGCAACTGAAGACAAAATGCTAGGAAATGGACCTGGTGTAATAAAATGAGAGAAGATGGTGAACATTAAAGGTTTTCTGATCTTATAAAATCAGAAGCATTCTGGAGAGCATAGTACACTTAAAGGGTAGCAGCAAGCCAAATATACTGGACTTTGTAGAGCAGCCTAAGAGGGAAACTGTGTCCTTTTCCTTAAAATGGTTAAATTAGAATCCATTACCATCAAAATCAAATTTAGGAAACTGTTATTTCAGGAGTGGAAGAGCGTGTAATCAGCAGTTGTAATAAAAATCTAACAGTCCTATTTTGGATAGCGTTCTGCACAAGTACAATTTGCAGGTCATTTGGACAGAAGAGTGGGAAGACGTGTAAGATGCACACATTGACTTTTGCCACACATGTCTATAGTTCAAATGGGGTGGAAGATAGCAGCCACTTGCCAAAATCATGCCAAGTGCCTTAAACAAAGAAATGCTTCCATTTCCAAAAAATTAAGATGCAAAGTAAAAAACAATAGGAAATGCCTGGTGAGCACCAGGAGTTATGCTGATACTTTTGCATGTGGCCATAATTATAAATCATGCTCAAAAGAGAGGTCAGGAAATGCAACTACTTTTCCCCTTCCTATTCTGAGATCCTTCCGATTCCTGTCGGAAAGGGCTTGTTCTGCCATGGGAAGTGCATATATAAAATGAAAAGGAGTACTTGTGGCACCTTAGAGACTAACGAATTTATTTACAGCTGTAGCTCACGAAAGCTCATGCTCAAATAAATTCGTTAGTCTCTAAGGTGCCACAAGTACTCCTTTTCTTTTTGCGAATACAGACTAACACGGCTGTTCCTCTGAAACCTATATAAAATGACTGACTCCTCATCTGTTCTTTATATATTTCATCATATCTCCTTATTTTAAAAGTATACATTACAATTACACTTAGAGGGTCCAATCAGAATCAGGGCCAGATTTTGTGAGGCACTGTAAAAAACACATACAAAGAAATACTCCCTCCTCTGAAAAGATTGCCGTTTGACATTTTCATTGCTTTTTTACCCAGGTGAGGCCGTGCAGAGCCAACACAGATAAATTCCATTCCTTCTTGTTAACCTCCAACAGAATTGTTTAAGTTCTAATGGGCTATAGCTATGCAAAACTATTGTTGACAATAGGGTTGTGTAGGTATCACTGAAGCTTAATATAACCTTGGCCATCTTGATATTGGGAGTGGTGTGACGGAAGAAGGAAATCACCCACCTGACACTTGGAGCTTTGATTGAGTTTGCAGGTCTGGCAGTTGGGAGGCAGGGAAATCTCTTTACGACAAACTGAGAACATTTGATATGGAAATCCATGAAACATAATGGTTCTGTCATTTTTGGATTGTCACTTTTCAGAGCAGAATCACACTTTAAGAAAACTTGTGCCCTCTGTACAGTAACCTCCTGTGGTCTAGTAGCCTATGGTTATTCATTTGAGTCCAGCCTCCTGGTAAACAGTGTCAAGATTATGGATGGTATCATCTGTGATACCCAAACCACCTTTTAAAAAAAGTCCATAATAGCAGGCATGTTTAACTGGAAGTTCCATCCCATGACTAACTCTGGAAGGCAATGGAAGTGTTCAGAAAGAATAAGCAGCCTCATTTAATTCTGCAGCCACTCCTTAGTTGCATGTTCATTGGCTTCTGGAGTTAAGAACAAAGAACCACAAGTTCATAAGTTTCTATTTTCAGAAAAAAGGTTTTTTGGAAACCTCCCTTCCCACCTTCTTCCTCTTCCCCATTCCTCAGTGTTCTCCTCTTCTCTTCCCTGTATCCCCCCCCTCCCCCCGATTCCTTTATTCTCTCTCCATTCTCTTCATCTCCCTGCCTGTGGTCTCCCCACCTCCAGTCTCTCCTCTAGCTTCCTTCTCTACTCTCAGAGGTCCTCCTACAAGTTACCTATTGGGCAGGGAGCTGAAGCTAGAAGTCAGGACTTCTTTCTCCAGCTGGGGAGGATGAGGCTTATCACTAGGGGAAGAGGCCCTAAGCATTGAACTTTACTGGTCCTTATTGCACAGTCAAATTACCTTAATTACTACTGTGCTAACAGTACTGCAGTAGTTATTTTAGTGACTAGCATTGATCCCCTTTAAAAAGGGGAAGAGTTGAGCAACAGTAACTTAGAATAAAGTTTAAGGGGAGAGAAAAGTACTCAAAGAAAGCTAGATTTATTAGAGAGGAAAAAGTATCATTGTGACATGAGAATCTATAGATGTAAAAAGAAAAGGAGTACTTGTGGCACCTTAGAAACTAACCAATTTATTTGAGCATGAGCTTTTGTGAGCTACAGCTCACTTCATCGGATGCATACCGTGGAAACTGCAGAAGACATTATATACACACAGAGACCATGAAACAATACCTCCTCCCACCCCACTGTCCTGCTGGTAATAGCTTATCTAAAGTGATAATCAAGTTGGGCCATTTCCAGCACAAATCCAGGTTTTGTGCTGGAAATGGCCCAACTTGATGATCACTTTAGATAAGCTATTACCAGCAGGACAGTGGGGTGGGAGGAGGTATTGTTTCATGGTCTCTGTGTGTATATAATGTCTTCTGCAGTTTCCACGGTATGCATCCGATGAAGTGAGCTGTAGCTCACAAAAGCTCATGCTCAAATAAATTGGTTAGTCTCTAAGGTGCCACAAGTACTCCTTTTCTTTTTGCGAATACAGACTAACACGGCTGTTACTCTGAAACCTGTCAGTATAGATGTAAAGTTAAAACAAATTTACTGTTTCTGAACTTTAAACACTAAAAAAAGTTACAAAAATAATTGAACATAATTTAATGAGTGGTTCTCAAACTTCATGACACTTTGACACCTTTCTGACAGCAAAAATTACCATATGACCCCAGGAGCAGGGACTGAAGCATGAGCCTGCCTGAGCCACGCTGCCCTGGATGAGGGGCCAAAGCCAAAGCCCAAGGGTTTCAGCCCCAGGCAAGGGGGCCTGTAACCTGAGCCCCGCCACCCAGGGCTGAAGTTGAACCCTGAGCCCCAACACCCCGGGCAGTGGGGCTCAGATTTCACCTTCGGCCCCAGGTGGTGGGGCTTGGGCTTTGGCCCCTGGCCCCAGAAACTCTAGTGCCAGGCCAGGTGTCCCCATTAAAATGGGGTTGTGACCCACTTTGGGGTCCCAACCCACAATTTCAGAACTGCTGTTAGGAAATATTGTGGCAGATCAGCGTATTGAGGTGGAGAGTTTCTTCGGAGGTTCTCCACCGTCCATTTGTATGTAATGGTAAAGTCATGAAGGCTGCACAGGTCAATTCTAGATTATTTGACTCAGAAGATGACATTAGGAATTACAGCAGCATCATGGGCAATTCTGATCTTGCTTTCACCAGCATAAATCATGAATAGCTTCAGTGAATTCAGTGGAGCAACATCAGTGTTAAACTGGTGTGGAATCAGACTCAGACCCTGCACCTCTCAATAACTTTAAGCATGATATTCATAGCTTCATGGTTTATAGAGCTGCTTCAATCAACACGCTTATAGTGTATGCTCCTCTCCTCTTTGCTGCTCCAAGCCCTCAAATGAGGGATTTTTATTGTGGCAAGTCACCACACAGGCATAGCCCAGTGGAAATGATTAAATATATTTTCTTTTCTGAAGCATGGGTGCCATCTAGTGGGAAGCTGAAGAATAGCACCACTACAAGAGAAGTTTTACATTGAGTCTGACACTAAAATGTAGGTGAGAAGGACATACAAGTGTGGTTGTGTGTTTTTTGGGAAGGGGAGAGGTTTGCATTTTTAAGTCCAAGGAAGAGACTCTGTTCAACAACATGCATCCTGATTGGTTAAAGAAATAATGATTCATAATAACAGTGTTCTTATTTTAACAAACATACATTAGCTGGCCCTAAACAGGTTGTTTTTCCCCAGTTAATTCTAACAACATTTTTAAAGTGGTGAACAAGGATTTATTATATTGCTTGATTCTCATTAATCTTAATTAGAGTTGCATTAATAAGTGTAATGTGAAGATGTAGGGTTCTATATGCAAAGAATTTTCATTAAAGGGCAATTGGAGAGTAAATTCCTGAGCAGTTCAGTTCATTTTTCTTCACTTCAGGGCATTCACACTCACGTAAATAAAAGTACTTGCACTACTCCCTATCCTTACGTTATGTGACAAAGACAGATTAAAATTAATGTATGGGCAGCATGTACTGCAGGCTTCCAAATATGCCTCTTTTGTAGATGGAAAATGATTCTCCACTGCCTTATACCTCGACAAAAAGTGATTTTAAAATGCTACCAAATCAGTGTTCTCTCCTCACTTTCATGGGTTTTGCACTCAACTTGTACCGATGGAAATTTATACAGGATACAAAGGCTACTGAAATATGGATTCTTCCCCCCACCCAGGGAAAATTTTGGTGAAAAAAAACAAAACAAAATCATTTGTAAAAAATGTGACTTAAACAGTCTAAATTTGACAGTCTAAACACTTTTCTGTTGGCAAAAAAAAAGCTGAAAATGTTGGTTTAAGGGTTTTCAGTTTTCTGGCAGAGTCAAAAATTTTCAAAGAAATCAGATACTTTTAAAAAAAAATAGTTTAGAAACCACATTTAGTCTTTTTTTAAATAAAGAACAGCCCTACCTATGACTGTTTTCATATATTCCAAGGCCAGAAGAGATGACTGATAGTCTAGTCTACCCTCTTGTATAACAGGCGATAGAACTTCCCCCAAAATCATTCCTACAGCAGAGCTTTGAGGAAAAAAACATCCAATCTTGATTTTAAAATGGTCTGTGATGCAGAATCCACCATGACCTTTGGTACGTTGTTCAAATGGTTAATTGCTTTTACTGTTAAATTTATGCCTTATTTCCAGTCTGAATTTGTCTAGCTTCAGCTTCCAGTCACTGGATTGTTATACCTTTCTCTGCTAGGTTGAAGACCCCATTATTAAATATTTGTTTCCAATGTAGGCACTTATAAATTGTGATCAAGTCACCCCTTAATCTTCTCTTTGTTAAATTAAGTAGATTGAAAAGGAGTACTTGTGGCACCTTAGAGACTAACATTTATTTGAGCATGAGCTTTTATGCATCCGATGAAGTGAGCTGTAGCTCACGAAAGCTTATGCTCAAATAAATGTTAGTCTCTAAGGTGCCACAAGTACTCCTTTTCTTTTTGCGGATACAGACTAACATGGCTGCTACTCTGAAACCTAAATAGATTGAGCTCCTTGAGTCCATCACTCAAGATATGGCATATTTTTGAAGGCTTCCGTCATTTGCTTTGGCTCTTCTCTGAACCCTCTCCAATATTTCAACATGTTTCTTGAATTGTGGACACCAAATGGGCACAGTATTCTAGCACCAGCATCAAATACAGAGGTAAAATAATCTCTCTACTCCTACTCAGATTCCTGTTTCTGCTTACCAGGATTGCATTAGCCCTTTTGGCTACAGCATTGCACTGGGAGCTCATGTTCAGCTGATTATGCACCACAACCCCCAAATTTTTTCAGAGTTACTGTTTCCTAGGATAGAGGCCCCCGTTGTGTAAGTATGGCCTCCCTTCTTTGTTCCAAGATGTATACATTTAATCATATTAAAATGCCAGCTGTTCGCTTGTGCCCAACTTACAAAGCAACCTGTCCTTTTATTTACCAGTCCCCCTGTCATAAATATAAAGGGAAGGGTAAACCCCTTTGAAATACCTCCTGGCCAGGGGAAAGCTCCTCTCACCTGTAAAGGGTTAAGAAGCTAAAGGTAACCTCGCTGGCACCTGACCAAAATGACCAACGAGGAGACAAGATACTTTCAAAAGCTGGGAGGAGGGAGAGAAACAAAGGGTCTGTGTCTGTCTGTATGCTGCTTCTTGCCAGGGACAGAACAGGAATGGAGTCTTAGAACTTTTAGTAAGTAATCTAGCTAGGTATGTGTTAGATTATGATTTCTTTAAATGGCTGAGAAAAGAATTGTGCTGAATAGAATAACTATTTCTGTCTGTGTATCTTTTTTGTAACTTAAGGTTTTGCCTAGAGGGGTTCTCTATGTTTTGGAATCTAATTACCCTGTAAGATATCTACCATCCTGATTTTACAGGGGGGATTTCTTTATTTCTATTTACTTCTATTTTTTATTAAAAGTCTTCTTGTAAAAACTGAATGCTTTTTCATTGTTCTCAGATCCAAGGGTTTGGGTCTGTGGTCACCTATGCAAATTGGTGAGGCTTTTTATCCAACATTTCCCAGGAAAGGGGGGGTGCAAGTGTTGGGAGGATTGTTCATTGCCCTTAAGATCCAAGGGTCTGGGTCTGTAGTCACCTAGGCAAATTGGTGAGGCTTTTTACCAAACCTTGTCCAGGAAGTGGGGTGCAAGGTTTTGGGAAGTATTTTGGGGGGAAGGACGCGTCCAAACAGCTCTTCCCCAGTAACCAGTATTAGTTTGGTGGTGGTAGCGGCCATTCCAAGGATAACGGGTGTAATATTTTGTACCTTGGGGAAGTTTTGACCTAAGCTGGTAAAGATAAGCTTAGGAGGTTTTTCATGCAGGTCCCCACATCTGTACCCTAGAGTTCAGAGTGGGGGAGGAACCTTGACATGGTGGCACAGTGGTGGGATTAACCTGAAATCATTTTGAGATCCACTTGAGATTTTTTTGAACTAGAAATACAGATTTTAAAAAGGAAATTTTTTTTTCCTTTGAAAAGGAGTCCAGAAAGCAGTTGAAACTGAAAGCTGAAACTGTGGCCAAGCAGAGACAAAAGGGGATTATCTTGTGAATTGCAGGTTTTCTTTGCCTGGAGGCAGGGTACTTAACTCCTGCAGGGAAATTCACAGTCTTCCAACCCAGAGGTTTTTTTTTCTTTTCTTCCTAAAAGTAAATAGGGGGTGTGTGTTCTACCCATTTGCTTTTTCTTTGGGCTGGGTAAGCAGGTTTCCAAGTAGTTGGAGGTTTTTTGCTTTAATTTGGGCCCAGAGCAGAGACAAGGGAATTGTTTTTTTCTGTAGGCTGACAGTCACTATCAGAGAATAGGTATTCTATTCCAGCACAGCAAAATTTTACAGCCACGTTTTGTTTGTTTATTTCTAAACCTCGGGTGTAAAGTTAGTTAAAAACAGAGAGGTTAGAATGACCAAATCCTCAGCTCGACTACAGCTGGAATTAGCCAAATTTCAGGCTGAGGAAAAACAAAGGGAACATGAAAGACAGATAGAACTCATGCGGCTGAAAATGGAAGCAAGGGACAAAGAAATGGAAGCAAGGGCCAAAGAACTGGAGGAGAAGGAAAAAGAGAGGAGGCATGTGGAGGAGGTGGAGAAGATAAAGGCCCAGCAGAATATACCAACAAACCCTAGCAATCCTTCTCCAGGTACCACTTCCCATCCCAGAAAGTTCCCCACCTACAAGGCAGGTGATGATACTGAGGCCTTCTTAGAGAACTTCGAAAGGGCCTGCCTTGGGTACAACATCTCTACTGACCAATACATGGTAGAGCTGAGGCCGCAGCTCAGTGGACCCTTAGCTGAGGTGGCAGCTGAAATGCCTAAAGAACACATGAACAAGTATGAACTGTTTAAATCCAAGGCGAGAGTCAGAATGGGGATAACACCTGAGCAGTCTCGTCGGAGGTTCAGAGCCCTAAGGTGGAAACCAGACATGTCATTTACCCGACATGCCTACCACATTGTGAAACATTGGGATGCCTGGATATCAGGAGCAAGTGTTGAATCTCCAGTAAATTTGCCCTTCCTAATGCAAATGGAACAATTCTTAGAGGGTGTTCCTGAGGAAATAGAAAGATACATCCTAGATGGGAAACCCAAAACTGTAATCGAGGCAGGAGAGATTGGAGCCAGATGGGTGGAGGTGGCAGAGAAGAAGAAAACTGGTCGCAGTTGGAGCGGAGACCAGAAGGGACCACCCCAGACCACACCCTATTACCGGGGGCCGCCCAAAGCCCCACCTACCTCCCAAAGAGCCCTCCAGACCCCTTATCGTCCCACCACCCCGTTCTCCAGCAGCCCTCCTCGCCCCAGTGACCCGTCAGCTGGACGATGTTTTAAATGTAACGAGCTGGGGCATGTAAAGGCCAACTGCCCCAAGAACCCCAACAGATTACAGTTCATTGCACCGGAATCACACCAGCGGTCCACAGGCCCAGATACCTCCCAGATACCCTTGGAGCGGAGGGAAACTGTGAGTGTGGGCGGGAAGAAGGTCACCGCGTGGAGGGACACCGGAGCACAAGTGTCAGCTATCCGTGCTTCCTTAGTGGACCCCAATTTAATCAACCCAGAGATCCAAGTGACGATTCAACCCTTCAAGTCCAACTCTTTCAATTTGCCTACAGCCAAGTTGCCTGTCCAGTACAAGGGCTGGTCAGGAATGTGGACTTTTGCAGTCTATGATGATTATCCCATCCCCATGCTGTTGGGGGAAGACTTGGCCAATCATGTGAAGCAGGCCAAGAGGGTGGGAATGGTCACCCGCAGCCAGGCTAAACAAGCCGTGAGGCCTAGCTCTGTTCCGGAAACTTCTATCAGGACCCAGTCAGAGGTGATGGACCCGGACCCCAGGCCAATGTCTGCAACAGCAGTAGTGGATCCAGTCCCAGAGACCCAGACGGAACCAGTCCCAGAACCGGAACCAGCCAAACAACCAACACCAGACCCCGTGCCAGCACTGAATCCAGTACTTGCAACCTCAACACCAGAGGGCCCCACTGAACCTGAACTGGCAGCAGCCGATAACCCTACACAAGAGGCTCAGCCGGAGCCTGAATCCCAACATAGTGCACCAGCGGAGAGCGGTTCACAGTCAACAGAAACAGCTCCATCCCCTATATCGCTTCCAGAGGGACCAAGCCTAGGTCCACAATCCAATGAGGGACTGATGTCTCCAGCATCAAGGGAACAGTTCCAGACCGAACAGGAAGCAGATGAAAGCCTCCAGAGAGCTTGGACGGCGGCACGGAGCAACCCACCGCCTCTCAGCTCTTCTAATCGATCCAGGTTTGTTATAGAAAGAGGACTTTTATACAAGGAAACTCTTTCTGGTGGACACCAGGAAGACTGGCATCCTCAGAGACAGTTGGTAGTTCCAACTAAATACCGGGCCAAGCTCTTGAGCTTAGCCCATGATCACCCTAGTGGCCATGCTGGGGTGAACAGGACCAAAGACCGTTTGGGGGGGTCATTCCACTGGGAGGGAATGGGCAAGGATGTTTCTACCTATGTCCAGTCTTGTGAGGTGTGCCAAAGAGTGGGAAAACCCCAAGACCAGGTCAAAGCCCCTCTCCAGCCACTCCCCATCATTGAAGTTCCATTTCAGCGGGTAGCTGTGGATATTCTGGGTCCTTTTCCGAAAAAGACACCCAGAGGAAAGCAGTACATACTGACTTTCATGGATTTTGCCACCCGATGGCCGGAAGCAGTAGCTCTAAGCAACACCAGGGCTAAAAGTGTGTGCCAGGCACTAGCAGACATTTTTGCCAGGGTAGGTTGGCCCTCCGACATCCTCACCGATGCAGGGACTAATTTCCTGGCAGGAACTATGAAAAACCTTTGGGAAGCTCATGGGGTAAATCACTTGGTTGCCACTCCTTACCATCATCAAACAAATGGCATGGTGGAGAAGTTTAATGGAACTTTGGGGGCCATGATACGTAAATTCGTAAATGAGCACTCCAATGATTGGGACCTAGTGTTGCAGCAGTTGCTCTTTGCCTACAGAGCTGTACCACATCCCAGTTTAGGGTTTTCCCCATTTGAACTTGTATATGGCCGTGAGGTTAAGGGGCCATTGCAGTTGGTGAAGCAGCAATGGGAGGGATTTACACCTTCTCCAGGAACTAACATTCTGGACTTTGTAACCAACCTACAAAACACCCTCCGAACCTCTTTAGCCCTTGCTAGAGAAAACTTACAGGATGCTCAAAAAGAGCAAAAAGCCTGGTATGATAAACATGCCAGAGAGCGTTCCTTCAAAGTAGGAGACCAGGTCATGGTCTTAAAGGCGCTCCAGGCCCATAAAATGGAAGCATCGTGGGAAGGGCCATTCATGGTCCAGGAGCGCCTGGGAGCTGTTAATTATCTCATAGCATTCCCCACCTCCAACCGGAAGCCTAAGGTGTACCATATTAATTCTCTAAAGCCCTTTTATTCCAGAGAATTAAAGGTTTGTCAGTTTACAGCCCAGGGAGGAGACGACGCTGAGTGGCCTGAAGGTGTTTACTACGAAGGGAAATGTGCTGGTGGTGTGGAAGAGGTGAACCTCTCCATGACCCTTGGGCGTATGCAGCGACAGCAGATCCAGGAGCTGTGCACTAGCTACGCGCCAACGTTCTCAGCCACCCCAGGACTGACTGAACGGGCATACCACTCCATTGACACAGGTAATGCTCACCCAATAAGGGTCCAACCTTACCGGGTGTCTCCTCAAGCTAAAACTGCTATAGAACGGGAGATCCAGGATATGTTACAGAAGGGTGTAATCCGCCCCTCTGAAAGTGCATGGGCATCTCCAGTGGTTCTAGTTCCCAAACCAGATGGGGAAATATGTTTTTGCGTGGACTACCGTAAGCTAAATGCTGTAACTCGCCCAGACAACTATCCAATGCCACGCACAGATGAACTATTAGAGAAACTGGGACGGGCCCAGTTCATCTCTACCTTGGACTTAACCAAGGGGTACTGGCAGGTACCGCTAGATGAATCTGCCAAGGAAAGGTCAGCCTTCATCACACATCTCGGGCTGTATGAATTTAATGTACTCCCTTTCGGGCTGCAAAATGCACCCGCCACTTTCCAAAGACTTGTAGATGGTCTCCTACCGGGATTAGGAGAATATGCAGTCACCTACCTTGACGATGTGGCCATATTTTCGGATTCCTGGGCAGACCACCTGGAACATCTACAAAAAGTCCTTGAGCGCATAAGGGAGGCAGGACTAACTGTTAAGGCTAAGAAGTGTCAAATAGGCCTAAACAGAGTGACTTACCTTGGACACCAGGTGGGTCAAGGAACTATCAGCCCCCTACAGGCCAAAGTGGATGCTATCCAAAAGTGGCCTGTCCCAAAGTCAAAGAAACAGGTTCAATCCTTCTTAGGCTTGGCCGGTTATTACAGACGATTTGTACCGCACTACAGCCAAATCGCTGCCCCACTAACAGACCTAACCAAAAAGAAACAGCCAAATGCTGTTCAGTGGACCGAAAAGTGTCAGAAGGCCTTTAACAAGCTTAAAGCGACACTCATGTCTGACCCTGTACTAAGGGCCCCAGACTTTGACAAACCGTTCCTAGTAACCACGGATGCGTCCGAACGTGGTGTGGGAGCAGTTTTAATGCAGAAAGGACCTGATCAAGAATTCCACCCTGTAGTGTTTCTCAGCAAAAAACTGACTGAGAGGGAAAGCAACTGGTCAGTCACTGAAAAAGAATGTTACGCCATTGTCTACGCTCTGGAAAAGCTACGCCCATATGTTTGGGGACGGCGTTTCCACCTGCAAACCGACCATGCTGCACTGAAGTGGCTTCACACCGTCAAGGAAACTAACAAAAAACTTCTTCGGTGGAGTTTAGCTCTCCAAGATTTTGATTTCGACATCCAACACATCTCAGGAGCTGATGCACAGCCAAAGTGGCTGATGCACTCTCCCGTGAAAGTTTCCCAGAATCAACTGGTTAAAATCGTCCTTGAGATGTGGAAAATATTGTTAGTCTTTATGTACTTGGTAGTATATATAGAGATGCATGTGTCTTATTAACTCTGTTTTTCCTAGAGCTCCAGGAAGAAATCCCAGCCAGTGTTCCACCCTAGCTGAGATTTGGGGGGCGTGTCATAAATATAAAGGGAAGGGTAAACCCCTTTGAAATCCCTCCTGGCCAGGGGAAAGCTCCTCTCACCTGTAAAGGGTTAAGAAGCTAAAGGTAACCTCGCTGGCACCTGACCAAAATGACCAATGAGGAGACAAGATACTTTCAAAAGCTGGGAGGAGGGAGAGAAACAAAGGGTCTGTGTCTGTTTGTATGCTGCTTCTTGCCAGGGACAGAACAGGAATGGAGTCTTAGAACTTTTAGTAAGTAATCTAGCTAGGTATGTGTTAGATTATGATTTCTTTAAATGGCTGAGAAAAGAATTGTGCTGAATAGAATAACTATTTCTGTCTGTGTATCTTTTTTGTAACTTAAGGTTTTGCCTAGAGGGGTTCTCTATGTTTTGGAATCTAATTACCCTGTAAGATATCTACCATCCTGATTTTACAGGGGGGATTTCTTTATTTCTATTTACTTCTATTTTTTATTAAAAGTCTTCTTGTAAAAACTGAATGCTTTTTCATTGTTCTCAGATCCAAGGGTTTGGGTCTGTGGTCACCTATGCAAATTGGTGAGGCTTTTTATCCAACATTTCCCAGGAAAGGGGGGGTGCAAGTGTTGGGAGGATTGTTCATTGCCCTTAAGATCCAAGGGTCTGGGTCTGTAGTCACCTAGGCAAATTGGTGAGGCTTTTTACCAAACCTTGTCCAGGAAGTGGGGTGCAAGGTTTTGGGAAGTATTTTGGGGGGAAGGACGCGTCCAAACAGCTCTTCCCCAGTAACCAGTATTAGTTTGGTGGTGGTAGCGGCCATTCCAAGGATAACGGGTGTAATATTTTGTACCTTGGGGAAGTTTTGACCTAAGCTGGTAAAGATAAGCTTAGGAGGTTTTTCATGCAGGTCCCCACATCTGTACCCTAGAGTTCAGAGTGGGGGAGGAACCTTGACACCCCCAATTTTATTTTAGTCATCTTCAATGTTTATCAGCGATGATTTTGTGTTTTCCTCCAGGTCCTTAATAAAAATGTTAAATAGCATAGGTCCAAGAAGCTATTCTTGATGCACCCCATTAGAAACACACCCATTCAACTATAATTCTCCATTTATAATTTGAAACCTATTCACTAGTCAGGTTTTAGTCCATTTAATGTGTGCCCTGTTAATTTTATATCTTTCTAGCTTTTAATGAAAATGTGATGTGGTATAAAATGCCTTACAGACATATAAATATATTACACCAAACACTTTTACCTCCAGCAGCCAAACTTGAAACCAAAAAGATATCAAGTTAGTTTGGCAAGATCTATTTTCCATAATCCAGTATAAATCTTAACCTTTTAAAGAGATATATTCATTCAGAGGTAAAAATCCTGTTCAATGGATAGGCTTCCTGATCATCTTGCAACTCTTGGATGTACCTCCCAGGGACTCTTAGAGCAAGAGTGGAATCCACAAAGTTGCACATTAGGAGGGGAGCCACCTAAATCCCCTACTAAAGGGCAAATGGGAGATGCCAATTAGGGAGGTATATCCTAACCCAGGGATCGACAACCTTTGGCACGTGGCTCGCCAGGGTAAGCTCCCTGGAGGGCCGGGCCTGTTTGTTTATCTGCTGCTTCCACAGGTTTGGCTGATCGCAGCTCCCACTGGGCGCGGTTCGCCGCTCCAGGCCAATGGGGGCTGCGGGAAGCAGCGGCCAGCACATCCCTTGGCCCACACCGCTTCCCGCAGCCCCCATTGGCCTGCAGCGGGGGACCACGGCCAGTTAGAGCCACGATCGGCCAAACCTGCAGACCCGGCAGGTAAACAAACCAGCCCAGCCTGCCAGGGGGCTTACCCTGGCGGGCTGCATGCCAAAGGTTGCCAATCCCTGTCCTAACCCATTCATAGAATTAGATGCCTAAGTCTGGTCTGCAGGGAAGCATCTAACTCTGCTAGTGATTCAAAAAGTTGGGAAAGATAAATAATCCTCCACCTAACTCATTGTAGGTATACTCATACACTGCCTAACTCCATACAAAACAGCTGGAGGGCATGGGAGGGCAGACCCTTCTAGCCCAGTGGTTAAGAGTGCTCAGCTGGGATGGGGGAGATCCGTGGTTCAAGTCCTCTGTTTGCCTGCAGAACAGGGATCTGCTACTTCTCAGGTAAGTGTCCTACCTATTAGGCTATAGGACGTTCTGATGTGGGGCTCCCTCAATCCTTCCTACTTAAATAGTTCCACTTTAATTGAATAATTAAATACTAATCAGGCCAGAGAAAGACAAAATCATTCTGTAGATCTTGGCTGTTGTGTGTGGAGTTAGGCAGCCTCAGAGCACACCCACACACAAGTTAGGAAGATAAATGCCTGTCTTGTCTCAGTTTGTGGATTGCTCTGAGGCTCAGGTGGGAAATAGGCACCCAGGGAGCCAGTATACATGGCCAGAGACAGGGACATAGGTGATTAGGGAACTTGTACTGAGGAAGAAAAAAAAAAGGAGGTGCCAAGTCAGTCAGGCATTAGGCAACAGCCATGTCAGGCAGTGGTACCCCAAAAAGGGATTTAAGGGCCTAAATCTGGGGATTAGGTGCCTAAGTACCTTTGTGGATCCAGGCCAATGTGACTAGAGAGTCAGCACAGGAACTTATAGGCCAAATCTTGAAGTCTGTATTCTGGCTTTACTCAATCTCCTCTCAGGGGAAAACTGCAGCATTACATCCATACAGCTGTTCAGACTCCACAGTGATGGGTGCAGTATGAGAACCTGACTACAATAAAAATTACCAAGCAAATCATACAGCATTCTATGAGAATTTTCAAACTGAATGGTTGGGATCATGAGTTAAGATTTTCTATTTCTCTATAGAAGAATGGTGTGAATAAAACAGCAGGGACATGTACAGGTGAGATAAGAGTTAAATTGTCTTATTAGACTCATAAAAGAAATAAGAGGGTGCCTAATCAAGGCTGTAGTACCCCGCCACAAATTACAAATCCAAATTAGACCACCTCAAAACACTCAACTCCCCCACATCTGATTTCTCACCAAGGCCTAGGGTGACCAGATGCCCCTGTTTTGTAGGGACACTCCTGATATTTGGGGCATTTTTTTATATGGGCTCCTTTTACCCTCCACCCCCGTCCCGATTTTTCACACTTGCTATCTGGTCACCCTACTAAAGCACACCTCAACAGCAGTCCCCTACAGTAAATAGATGGGTCTTGCAGCATGCTCTGATGGCCAATAGATCTGGACTAATCAAACCAATGCGGGGGGGGATGCCTATTCCAGAGAAATGCTCACTATAAGTGACAAGATCCAACAATATTGTTTTTTGTTAGTCTCTCTAATGTCCTGGTGGTTCTCTTATTCAGATATTAGCAGCAGATTTTCTTCTCCTAACGCCTCATTCTCCACATGAATTGACACATCCTTCATTGCAGATGGTGTTTTGAGGAGCTGATGGAGATTGCAAGAGAATTAAGAAAGAGACTACCTGCTACAAACCATGATAGAGGAGCATGCAAGTAACTGGCATTTGATATATGTTAGGTTATCATATGCATATCTGGCAGCAGCTGTGCTTAGTGGGAGAGGGTTAAAAAGGACACTGTTACAGTTGACAGGTCCACAATTGGAACTAAACAAGCCTTCATTTAAAGAAACAGAATTTTAGAAATGTCCTCTAATTCTGAAGAGAGAAAGAGAAAGGCCTCAGTTCCTGTGAAACACACTACAGCAGAGATAGTGCTGTAGTTACCTAGCGCTTTCCATCTTGTCTTGTGCTAACTAAATAAGCCTCACAGGGTAAGTGTGAGGATGGTAAGTGTTGTTGCCCACACTGTGGATAAAGCACCAGCTTGTGATTCAAGCCATCTGGATTCAGCTCCTAGCTCTGCTGCAGTCTTGCTACTGGGGCTGTCAAGCGATTTTAAAACGTAATGGTGATTAATCGCACTGTTAAACAATAGAATACCATTTATTTAAATATTTTTAGATGTTTTCTACATTTTCAAATTTGATTTCAATTACAGCTTAAAATACAAAGTGTACAGTGCTCACTTAAAACTTATTACAAATATTGCACTTTAAAAAAACAAAAGAAATAGTATTTTTCAGTTCACCTAATACAAGTACAGCAGTGCAATCTATCATGAAAGTTGAACTTACAAATGTAGAATTATGTACACAAAAATAACTGCACTCAAAAACAAAACAATGTAAAACTTTAGAGCCTACAAGTCCACTCTGTCCTACTCCTTGTTCAGCCAATCGCTCAGACAAACAAGTTTGTTTACATTTATGAGAGATACTGTACTATTTATTTTGTTTATCTTTTTACAGTGCAAATATTTGTAATAAAAAATAGAAAGTGAGCACTGTGCACTCTGTATTTGGAGTTCTAATTGAAATTATATTTAATAAATTTCAGTTGGTATTTGATTGTTTAACAGTGCAATTAAAACTGATTAATGTTTTTAATAGTGGTTAAAATTTGAGGTAATTGCATGAGTTAACTGTGATTAATCGACAGCCCTACTTGCTACATGACTTTGGATAAGTCCCTTACTTTTTGTCCTTTGGTTCCCCATTGATAACACAGGTATAACAAAGCTTCCTTTCTTCCATCTTTGTGAGCTTTTAAGCGACAGTTCCTGTCCCGATGATTCTGTACAGTGCTTAGCGCCATGGGCCTCCAATTTCTCTAGGCACTGTGTTAATACACAATACATAAGTACTTTTACAGACAGGGACACTGAAGCAAAGTTGTTAAGGCTTCATCTTCTAAAGAGTGTGCACTAACGGACTTACCCAAGATCAGAGGAATTCCGGGTCAGAGCTAGATTTAGAGCTCAGGGTTTCCAGCATTCCAGTCCTGTGCTTAGACCACATCCCTCTCTCAGCTTCTTGGCTAAGTGACCTAGCAAAAGCAAATCTATAGCACTCTGCTGTGTTTCCATGGGATTAAAAAAAAAACACACACACTATGTCATCTGGATTCATACAGTAATGCCATTCAATTCTATTCAGCAAATGTTTGCTTTAGATGTGGTTTGGCCTCTGTAAGCTTATCTCACATGAAAGCTCAGTAGACAAATCTGGGATATGATCACACACACTGGACTATGTGGAGCATAAAGACTTTCACTATGTTCAGTTAGAAATGATAACCTAAAATTCTGAATGAAATGACTGCACTCAGGAGAATAAGTCAGTGAGCCTGTATAGGAAATGGTTCTTAGAGGCACACCTGTATAATCCATTCCTGATGAGAATTGTCAGGAGACTTCTGTTCACAGGTGGTTTTTACTGAGCTCTTAAAATCTCTTTATCCACTGATGTGCTGAGGTAGGGACTACATCCTAATGCCCCAACACAGTGACCTTTAAAAGTGACCCCACAGTTAGGCAAACTCTTTGCCACTTTGCCCCACCTGAAGCCCTCCCTCCCCCAACCTTTTCATTTGTTTAGTTGGGTTTTACCCTTTGTCTAGTTGCCCACTGGTTGAGGCAAGTGAAGAACTTATTGGAGTAACATTCATTCTCCTCTGTCTTTTTCTGCCACAGAATCACACTTGTACTGCATTTATTGTGGAACTTTTGAGGACATGAAAACTTTTCCAGGCTCCAGCTGCAATGCATCTGTTTATGGAAGCCACAAGAGCCAGAAAACTGTACTCTTTTATTCTGCCTGTTTGTGTTTTCTTCAACATGTATGTGTCAACAGGTGTTATCCACTGTACAAAAAAAAAAACAAACCCACACACCACACACACACAAACAAGACACACGGTACTAAGGGGCACTTACTGCAGAAACCACACTTCTAGGTATTTTACACATATTGTCCCTGTAAATCAGTGTTTGACTAGCATTGGGATACAGGTGCTAGGTCACAGCTAGCTCATAAGGGGACCAACTACCTGGTTTCTCAGTCAACATTTTCTGCCTACAGTATCTCCATTTAACATACTGTATGCAGCACCACTTTGTGTATACTTCAGATGCATTAGTTTAAAAATATTCCCTTTATATCACCTAGAGAAGGTGAGTCTGCAGCTGCAGCCAGAACTTTGCCCAGATTATATCAAAACAGCTATTTTTGCAGGTAATTAGGATGCTTAGTATGAAAAGCATTCAAGAGTCAGGTTGGTTAACTGCACAATCACTCAGCTCACTTTGACACTGCTCAAGTTTCTGAAAATACCTTGTTCAGACTGGGCATTACTACAAGTGCTCTCCTCTTTCCGAACTCAAGGAACTTTCCCCAAAACCACAGGAAGATTTAATCTCTCTCCCCCGAAATGTGTTATGACATTTGAACCATGGCATATTTGTTATCACATTTTAATTTGGTGGGTTCAGCTTTGCACACATATTTGCCATTATGGCCAAACAGTTATAAAATGTTTGAGAGACAGTATGGCCAGTGGAAGCATGTGATTATGATAACCAGGCAGAAACAGAGCTCAGGAACAGGTTTACTGAATTGGAAAATGAAGAGGGGTCACAGCAGGCAGTAACAGAAGGTGGGAGAGCAAGGAAGACAAGTCCTACAAGAAGAGCGGAAAAGTCAATGGAGATGTGATAAGTGTATGTGGGGGGAGGGAGGGGTAGCTCCCTTTTATGAGCACCCAGTCAGCAAGCTATAAAATCTGTCTTGGTGCCTGAGGGATGTACTGGCCAGCGTTTCCCGCAGCCCCCATTGGCCTAGAACGGCAAACCGTGGCCAGTGGAAGCTGCGATCAGCCAAACCTGCAGATGCTGCAGGTAAACAAACCTGGCCCACCAGCGGATTTCCCTGATGGGCCACGTGCCAAAGGTTGCTGATCCCTGTTCTAAAGGATTGCACAACTTGTGGGTGGCTAGCAGAGGTTCAAAGAAAACAGAACCCCAAACTGAACCATCTCTAATTTGTATTTTAACAAGTAAATAAAACACTAAGTTTTACATAACCAGACTTGGTTTTGATCACTTTAGAAATAAATTAATTTGTATTACTGTAAGCCCTAGTTATAGACCAGTACCCATTGTGATAGGCACTATTTAAACACAGAACAAAAAGTATAAGGACAAAAGACAACAGATGGATACAGACTGAGGTGTATAAGGAAACTATGAGACAACACTGGTCAGTATGATGGTCAGTGGTCTCAGTACAAGAGTGAGGTATCCATTGTTGAGACTTTTTGAAGGCATATTGGCAAAGGAGAGTTTTAAGAAAGGATATGAAGGAGAACAGTGAAGTGATTTTGCAGATGTTTATTGGAAGGACCACCTGGGTGGGAGTGGAAGCAAGGGGAAAGGAAAAAGATACCTATTTGAAAATTAAACAAGTGTGCAATGGAGTCTTCCATCACTGGCTGATTGGAGGTGAGTGTCTGAAACTGGATGGCTATTTATAAATTGATGTCTGTGTGTCTGTTAAATATGAATGGCACTTGTAAGGAGGACACTTCAAGAGTATAGACCCCTTTACTTGCAGCTTTCATTATCTTCAAGAAGTGTGAAATTTAGAAATAATTTTACATTTTTACTCTTAATTGTGCTTATAAATCCAAAACAAATTAATTTTCAGTCACTATGCTGTATTTAAAAAACAAAGTATTTTTAAGCACCAGAAAGCCTCAATTGCTTTCAGATGCTACTTCTATGGTTCACCAAAATATTGATTGAAGAGCCAACAATCTAGAATACAGAACCTGATAAGCTATTAGATCACTTCAGATTTTAATGCATGTCAATTGTTGTGTCTTAAAAGTTGCTAATTTAAGTGCTGTAAATTCTGACCAAGTTTTCTGAGGTTGAAAACATTTACTCTGATAAAGACACTAATTCAAAAAGATTAAGCAATTTAAATTAAACCCCAGTAATAAAAACCATCCACAGGCATTTTCAGGGCGTAAATACCAAGATTGGAGAGAAATGTATGATGTTACCAGAGTATAACACTAGAAGATATGTCTTGAAAAAGGAAAATTTTAGGTTAATGATTAGCAAAACTGCTGGCCAAGGAGAACTGAGACATAATGGACTACCTCATCAAGGAAAGTAGTAGAAATGTTATTGTGTGCAACAATAAAATGTAGGGTAGGTAAAAGTTTAGAAAATGTTTTGAAAGGTAAATATTGCACAGCCAAAGGGATGGACTGGATGATCAAGAAGATCTTTTGCATCTCACTGTATTAACTTTCAAAATTTGTTAACGTTATTAACAACCTCAATTACGAATGCTAGATGAATGAACTATGGAAAGGCATATAACTTAAGCTATTCTTAGTTTAGAAAACCTGGCCTCCAAATACACTAGTTCTGGTCTGATCTTGGGTGGAACTCTGCCTAAAACAAGAAAATTAGCAAGACATCATTCAGTGGCCTCATCAGCAATCTTCATGGTCAGGGACATGCCTAAGGAAAGTTAGGCCACAATCCTACATTACTGAAGTAGATTAGGAAATACATCTCTACATGTTCTATGTAAATGTGGAATCCACCATTGTGGACAGGACCTACAGCAGGAATACACCAAATGGAGGATAATGGGGAGTTCTTAACTTTAACAACTGTTTTTTGACCAAACAATAGTTATGCTAATGAGGACGCCTGAGTAAGGAAACTAATTTGACCTAGCTGGCCTACAAGGGGACTAGGGTGATGGAATTGTGGAATATTACCAAAAGAGAGAGGTGACAAAGTAGGAGGTTATAAAAAGTATCACTGAGAGACAGAGAGACAGAAAAGTCACACTGGAAATTTGCTCAGGAGAGGGGAAGGGGTCAGACTGGACAAAGTCAGAGCAGCAGAGCTGGGGCAGAAAGTTCCGTATGTCAGAACACAAGCCATCTCTGGAGCAGAAGGATTCTCTGTGGTAACACATGACTGACCCCAGTCCAAAGAATGGTCTGGAGTCATGAGGTAACTGAGGAGGGAAATGAGTGGCAAGTTCATTCATTTGTATAGATCTGTAGGCATCCCATACTACTAAAGACCAATACTATGTTTAAGTCCTGTGCAAAGTCTTAATGTATTGTATGCTATACCTACCACATGGCTCATTGAAGAGATAGGTCAGAAGACCTACACCTCTGGGAGTGGGTTTCAAACTATGGGTGAGAAGGGAAGTCTGAGGAGTCAGTGTTGGTTCTAGGGGTTGAACACAGGACCATATTTTCCGAGGAACAACTCTGACATGATAATCAAAAAGGCTGACAAAGGAGGTGCTGTCATCATGAATAGGTAGGAATATGAATGAGAGGCTGCTAGGAAGCTCTCTAATGCCACATTCTACAGGTCATTACCCTCTGATCCCACTGAGGGTTACCAAAAGAAACTACACCAGCTTCTCAAGAAACTCCCTGAAAAAGCACAGGAACAAATCTGCACACACACCCCTAGAACACTGACCAGGGGTATTCTTTCTGCTACCCAAGATCCATAAACCTGGTAATCCTGGACACCCCATCATCTCAGGCGTTGGCACCCTGACAGCAGAATTGTCTGGCTATGTAGACTCTCCTCAGGCCCTACACTACCAGCACTCCTAGCTATCTTTGAGACACCACTAACTTGATGAGGAAACTACAATCCATTGGTGATCTTTCAAAAGTCATCATCCTGGCCACTATGGATGTAGAAGCCCTGTACACCAAAATTCCACACAAAGTCATCAGGAACAGTATCCCCAAAAATCTCACAGCAAACCTGGTGGCTGAACTTTGTGACTTTGTCCTCACACACAACTATTTCACATTTGGGGACAATGTATACCTTCAAGTCAGCGGCACTGCTATTGGTACCCGCATGGTGCCACAGTATGCCAATATTTTGATAGCTGACTTAGAACAACACTTCCTCAGCTCTCGTCCCCTAATGCCCCTACTCTACTTGCACTACACTGAGGACATCTTCATCATCTGGACCCATGGAAAAGAAGCCCTTGAGGAATTCCACCATGATTTCAAGAATTTCCATCCCACCATCAACCTCAGCCTGGACCAGTCCACACAAGAGATCCACTTCCTGGACACTACAGTGCTAATAAGTGATGGTCATATAAACACCCTATACTGGAAATCTTCTGACCGGTATACTTACCTACATGCCTCCAGCTTTCATCCAGACCACATCACATGATCCATTGTCTACAGCCAAGCTCCACGATACAACTGCATTTGCTCCAATCCCTCAGACAGAGACAACACACCTACAGGATCTCTATCAAGCATTCTTACAACTACAATACTCACCTACTGAAGTGAAGAAACAGATTGACAGAGCCAGAAGAGTACCCAGAAGTCACCTACTACAGGACAGGCCCAACAAAGACAGTAACAGAACACCACTAAACATCTCCTTCAGCCCCCAACTAAAACCTCTCCAGCACATCAAAGATTTACAACCTATCCTGAAAAATGATCCCTCACTCTCACAGGTCTTGGGAGACAGGTCAGTCCTTGATTACAGACAGCCCCCCAACCTGAAGCAAATACTCACCAGCAACCACACAACAAAAACACTAACCCAGGAACCTATCCTTGCAACAAAGCCCATTGCCAACTCTGTCCACATATTTGTTCAAGGGACACCATCAAGGACCTAATCACATCAGCCACACCATCAAGGGCTTGTTCACCTGCACATCTACCAATGTGATATATACCATCATGTGCCACTAATGCCCCTCTGCCATGTACATTGGCCAAACCAGACAGTCTCTACGCAAAATAAATGGACACAAATTAGACATCAAGAATTATAACATTCAAAAACCAGTTGGAGAACACTTCAACCTCCCTGGATACTCAATTACAGACCTAAAAGTTGCAATTCTTCAACAAAAAAACCTTCAAAAACAGACTCCAAAGAGAAACTGCAGAACTGGAATTAATTTGCAAACCAGACACCATTAAATTAGGCTTGAATAAAGACTGGGAGTGGATGGGTCATTACACAAACTAAAAATTATTTCCCCATGCTAATTTTTCCCCTGCTGTTACTCACACCTTCTTGTCAACTGTTTGAAATGGTTATCCTGATTAATCACTACAAAAGTTTTTTTTTCTCCTGATAATAGCCCACCTTAATTGAGTAGTCTCATTAGAGTTGGTATGGCAACCCCCGTTTTCTCAGGTTTGTGTTCTCTCTCATATATATATATATGAGAACATGAGAAAATGGGGGTTGCCATATATATCTTCCTACTGTATTTTCCACTGCATGCATCACATGAAGTGGGCTGTAGCCCACGAAAGCTTATGCCCAGATAAATTTGTTAGTCTCTAAGGTGCCACAAGTCCTCCTCATTCTTTCTGCTGTTACAGACTAACATGGCTACCACTCTGAACCCAGAAAAGATCTGTGACACTTTCATCCCAAATAGGTCTTCTAATCATTCCTTGCCTTGTTGTGTTAATGGACTCTAATACCTGATATATGCATGAACAGGAAGAGGAGGCATGTCTGGACATCCCAGCTACCCCACATGATGGAACTTAAAACAAAACAAAAAAAAAAGAGTCCTGGGGACAGGAGAGGTCAGAAAGGAGATGCAAGCTGTTCATTTTCTCTTCTCCCTCTATAATTAAGATTAAAATGCATAATCTAGTTTATTTTACAAGGAGTGTAAATCTAGAGATTTTTAAGCAGTTTCTCTTTTTAAATATATTTTCCCCTCAATTTTTAATGTTTTGTTTTCGTTGAGATAACTTTGTAAGAAATTTCACACAAACATCCCGAAAGAAAAGAGAACCCCAGAACTTCACAGAGAAGGTGCTGAAAGGAAGTTGTGTGACCTACTTCCCCCACCTGGCCCCCTTAGTCCCAGTCCCGGGTCATGAACAAAGGTGTCCTATCCCAGTGAGTTGTGTCATCATTAGGCTGCGGTGGGTGAATATAAAGGGAGAAGCTGAAGGACAAAGGAGGAAATGAGAGCTGGCAGAAGTGCTGGTCATGGTCATTGTCATACTATACTATACACACTACTTTTTCCATCAGGATTTCAAGGCTCTGGGTTACAGAGACTCCTGAATCACATGACTGAGCCATACTGTGCCAGCAAATATTTATTTTGTTTCTAAAGAAATAGCACTAGATAGCATATGAAACATATATAAATCTTATATTAAAATGCATAAAATATAGGCCTGTCCAAATCCTGTAACTGTATTTCGAACGTTGGATAGAGAAGAAAATGTAATAAAATTTAAGAAAACCCTGAGGAGAATATTAACTCTGGTCACAATGTGTTACAGTAGGAGGACTGTGAAAGAAGAAGAAGAAGAATTTCTTATTGAAAACTTAATTACCTTAACCTCTTTTCTGCTGGTTTTGGCTACAGCCTCTAAGATCTAGGAAAAAGTAACGGAATTCTTCCAGGTGTTACTATTCCAGTTGAATACTGCCATTTCAATAATGAGGTACTGATACATGAAGCAACACTTGAAATCCTTTTGCCTCATTTAGCATAACTGGAGTATTAACCAGCACTACAATAATTAGCTTCCACATATCCTTTTGCAGCCAATGAGATTCCAGAGTATAAGTGTGAAACTTCTGGCCTAAATTGCTAATTCTACAATAGGTGAATAAAGTTAGGCAACAAAATCCATATTTAGACACCTTAAATAAGTGACTTTTTTCCACGTGGAGAGAAAACTCAGTCTTAATTTGTGGAGAAGTACAGGCACAAGAGAGCCGTTCAGGGTAACATGATCAAGTCACATGTCCTTGCACGCTTTGATGACTCAGGAACATCCATTACCTATATTCTGGCTGAAGCATCCTCAGGAAGGCCTATCATGCAGCCTTCAAGTTCTTCACTGTAGATAGGTTGGGGAGATTAACGAGAAAGGCTGACGGTTTGGTTGGAGGGGTAGAGTGAAGTGGTGGAAAGTGAGAAAAAGGATAGGAGAGAGGGAAGTGGCAAGAGGGAGAGAGGCCAACCAGCCACTCCCCTGGACCCCCCATACATTACTGTCCCCATCCCACTCTTAGCCACTTCTATCTCACACTATTCCCACTCATTCAATTCAGTTTTTGCCTCTCCCCACCCCATGTGTTGGCATCTCAGCACACAGTCATGCACATTTATGTAAACTATTAAAAATTTATCTACATCTCATGCAAGTATTACACTTTTTTTGGTTGATGTCAACAGCAATAGGGTTTAATTCCAGTTGGATTCAGTAGGATTTAACGCTACACTTTATTCAAAACACAGGAGGGCACATGCAAACAGGTTCAGGGAGGAGAGTGACAGTCATTAGGAGCTGTGTGTTTATGTGAGTTTGCTTGAAGTGTCCAGTGTTATCTTCTTGACTGTTTGCTTACCTCAGTCAACAACCAATAGTATTTCTTGCACCAGATTCTTTTCTGCCTTTTCTTACTCACTCTTTTGTTTAGTAGTAGTATTTATTTACTTGTTTGTTTTCTGTTTTATGTTCTTGTTGCAAACCTATCCCAGTTGTATGGAGCACCAGTTCCTTCCTTCACATCACACCTTCCCATGGAGAGCCAGCTATTCCAGGCTGGCAAATTGCAGCAGAAAGACATTGTGAGACTCCCTTGCAGATTATTCGCAAAAAGAAAAGGAGTACTTGTGGCACCTTAGAGACTAACCAATTTATTTGAGCATGAGCTTTCGTGAGCTACAGCTCACTTCATCAGATGTTTACCGTGGAAACTGCAGCAGACTTTATATACACACAGAAATCATGAAACAATACCTCCTCCCACCCCACTGTCCTGCTGGTAATAGCTTATCTAAAGTGATCAACAGGTGGGCCATTTCCAGCACAAATCCAGGTTTTCTCACCCTCCACCCCCCCCACACAAATTCACTCTCCTGCTGGTGCTAGCCCATCCAAAGTGACAACTCTTTACATAATCAAGTCGGGCTATTTCCTGCATAGATCAAGGTTTTCTCACATCCCCCCACCCCCATACACACACAAACTCACTCTCCTGCTGGTAATAGCTCATCTAAACTGACCACTCTCCAGGTTTAAATCCAAGTTAAACCAGAACATCTGGGGGGGGGGGGGGGGAGGAAAAAACAAGAGGAAACAGGCTACCTTGCATAATGACTTAGCCACTCCCAGTCTCTATTTAAGCCTAAATTAATAGTATCCAATTTGCAAATGAATTCCAATTCAGCAGTTTCTCGCTGGAGTCTGGATTTGAAGTTTTTTTGTTTTAAGATAGCGACCTTCATGTCTGTGATTGCGTGACCAGAGAGATTGAAGTGTTCTCCGACTGGTTTATGAATGTTATAATTCTTGACATCTGATTTGTGTCCATTTATTCTTTTACGTAGAGACTGTCCAGTTTGACCAATGTACATGGCAGAGGGGCATTGCTGGCACATGATGGCATATATCACATTGGTGGATGTGCAGGTGAATGAGCCTCTGATAGTGTGGCTGATGTTATTAGGCCCTGTGATGGTGTCCCCTGAATAGATATGTGGGCACAATTGGCAACGGGCTTTGTTGCAAGGATAAGTTCCTGGGTTAGTGGTTCTGTTGTGTGGTATGTGGTTGTTGGTGAGTATTTGCTTCAGGTTGCGGGGCTGTCTGTAGGCAAGGACTGGCCTGTCTTGGGAGACAGACAGCCTACAGACAGCCCCGCAACCTGAAGCAAATACTCACCAACAACCACATACCACACAACAGAACCACTAACCCAGGAACTTATCCTTGCAACAAAGCCCGTTGCCAATTGTGCCCACATATCTATTCAGGGGACACCATCACAGGGCCTAATAACATCAGCCACACTATCAGAGGCTCATTCACCTGCACATCCACCAATGTGATATATGCCATCATGTGCCAGCAATGCCCCTCTGCCATGTACATTGGTCAAACTGGACAGTCTCTACGTAAAAGAATAAATGGACACAAATCAGATGTCAAGAATTATAACATTCATAAACCAGTCGGAGAACACTTCAATCTCTCTGGTCACGCAATCACAGACATGAAGGTCGCTATCTTAAAACAAAAAAACTTCAAATCCAGACTCCAGCGAGAAACTGCTGAATTGGAATTCATTTGCAAATTGGATACTATTAATTTAGGCTTAAATAGAGACTGGGAGTGGCTAAGTCATTATGCAAGGTAGCCTGTTTCCTCTTGTTTTTTCCTCCCCCCCCCCCCCAGATGTTCTGGTTTAACTTGGATTTAAACCTGGAGAGTGGTCAGTTTAGATGAGCTATTACCAGCAGGAGAGTGAGTTTGTGTGTGTATGGGGGTGGGGGGGATGTGAGAAAACCTTGATCTATGCAGGAAATAGCCCGACTTGATTATGTAAAGAGTTGTCACTTTGGATGGGCTAGCACCAGCAGGAGAGTGAATTTGTGTGGGGGGGGTGGAGGGTGAGAAAACCTGGATTTGTGCTGGAAATGGCCCACCTGTTGATCACTTTAGATAAGCTATTACCAGCAGGACAGTGGGGTGGGAGGAGGTATTGTTTCATGATTTCTGTGTGTATATAAAGTCTGCTGCAGTTTCCACGGTAAACATCTGATGAAGTGAGCTGTAGCTCACGAAAGCTCATGCTCAAATAAATTGGTTAGTCTCTAAGGTGCCACAAGTACTCCTTTTCTTTTTGCGAATACAGACTAACACGGCTGTTCCTCTGAAACCTTGCAGATTATTGACAGTGATAAGCCTTTCTGTGGAACTACAGTTTTTCTTCTGTGGTGTTTGACACCTTACCAAACAATGGACATAACAGAAACTGTTAATGCTGAAAAATTGAGACATCAAGACATCACAACAAAGCATCATTCATTCAGGCAATACCATAGCATCTCCATGTTGTGTTGCACACACAGGTTCAGGTTTAATTTCCTTTCATTTGTAGTACTCCATCCCTCTGCTTCTCAGTCACACAACTCCACTGTCAAACCAATCTCTAGAGGTGCTGGGATTCCCAAGGTTCAGCAGTATGGTAGCCTTAAATTCTGAACACATTCCCCCCCCCCCACCCCATCATGGGTTATCCACCAAGTTCTTGGATTAGAGAGTTCTGTTCTTTTAGACAAGAACATCATGATTACAGACATTGTTCTCCTTACTGGGGAAAATAAATTCTCTTTGTTTGAAAGGAAATCCAAGCATTTGTAACCCTTCTGCCAGGTGAAGCTGGCAGCAACAAAGGCTGGGTTCAGTATCTAGGGGTTCCTTTTCAACAATACAACACAAAACCAGCTCGAGCCCCCACCCAGTGACCTGGGACAATTACACACCACCCCCAGGCGCCTCTAAGAGGCAATACTTCCCCTCTCGCAAGCACAGAGTCTGAGTGTAGCAAATACTTTTAATAAAAGGAGGGAATTAACTCAGCATTAATTTGGGAAAACACCGCAACTAGTGTTCATAAATACAAACCATGAGCAAAAGACCCACCCCCAAGTAAATTCAGCAGTGTCCTTTTCCCCTCAGCATCTTAAGTCCAGCAATCCAAAAATCCATTTAACGTGCCCGTCCCTTCTCTGTACCCCACTCACTGTTTCTGACCTTGGCCAGTGCAGCCCCAGATTTCAGAGTTTACCTCCCACCCTGTGTGGAAGGCAGTGGCGGAGTGGGGATAAGGAACACCTTACACGTTGCACTGCTCGGGCATTCCATCATCTCCCCAACAGCCAGTTGCCACACCTCTGCAGTGCTCTGTTCTGGCCCTCCCCACCAGCTTCTCAGCTGGTGGCTGGCCACACCTCTCTGCCAGACACCCTGCCAGCCACTTGCCAGGCCTCTCCACCAGTTGCCCGCTCACCAAGATGTCTTCAGAGGCCCACACACATACACTTAACACAGCTCTCAGTGATTTTCAGGTCTCCGTGATTTCAGCTGTTAATGGGGGAGCCTCACTGCTGGTGCATACTGGGCAGTTTCTTGCAACAGAGACATTGTCCCAAAGTAGGTCTAATACTTAGACTTAGGTGTCAGTGATTTCAGCTCTACAGCATGTAACAAGACTCTCAATTGAGTCTAAATTAGCTCATTTATTATACCATGGAGAAAGGAAGGGTCAAATGGTGTCTAGAACCCTTAAACAGAGTCTTCCTCACCCTCTCTCAACTCATTGGGCTTTGGAACCCATGTCCCTGCCTAATAAGTGCTGTTCAGTTAGGGTAAGTCCCTCCATTGGGGTATGCCAGGTACAGTTCTGCTGCCCTCAGTTCATGCAACAAGGATAGCAACCCTTTATTACTCCTGCCCCAATAACAAGGAGACTGGGGATACAATACTAGCCACAATTGATCATTTGGGCAAGCAGTCCCATCATGCTGAGCACCTAGGCAGGGTGGGTGTGTCCATGCAAACAAGATCAGCTTCTGAAATCTTTTTCCACAGCTCACCACTAGATGTCAGGGGAGAGCTCATCCAGACTCTGCTTACAAATTCTATAAAATAACTTAACTTCTACCCCGCACAAATACATATACTGCTATTTCCAAGAATCCTTATGTAAGGAAATGGGACTGAAAAAAGGTAGCCTGTCCTTTCATCCAAACTGATATAGTATAATGAAAATCAAATAGAAATGTAAATAGCCATGACAGACAAACTCAAACATACTAGAAGATTGGTGTCCTTTACAGAGTCAGTAAAATGATGGTCAGTCAATTACTCAGAGATGGTGCTAGTTTTGGTGAACTGTTGCTCAAAATAGTCAGAAGTTATGGCCTGTATTCTCTCACCACAGAAGAGGGTCACATTTCCTTTGGATAAGAAAGGTTGCCTTAAAATTGCAGTAGAAGTTGCAATCAAGAATGAAGTACAGCTGATCTCCAAGGACATGGAAAAAAGTGACTGATAACTTATAAGAGATCCTCTTTGCTGGTAAAAGCAAAATAGACTGATCAATGAGGATTTTACAAGTATCAGACATCCAAAGTTTATGAAGAGGCTGTGAGGATGACATTAATTGCTGAAATCACTGCACTCATCTGCTTTTAAACATGAATTTAGAGACTTATTTTTTTATAAATTGGCATTAACAATCCCCAAAGCCATGAAATCTCCTGAAATTTGTTCTATTTGCATGCTGCATATTCAGCAATGTGGGTGACAGTTGTCTGCAAGATTCCCATTGACTTCAGTGGCTGCTGGGTCAGGCCCCAAATTGCAACTGGAATAAATGTGTTTTGGCAAACAACATATTTGCAAAACATCAGTGATGCTGCTTCTGCTTGAATTAGAAGGCACAATATTCTATTCTCTTTTGGCTAATTACTCACTGGGTGTTGCTATCTTGTGGAGCTAGCATGCACACCTGTTTCAGAACTCCAGCAAGGAGCACAGTAATGTAACTCTTGGCATTGGGGTTGGTGTGCTACTGGAAATGCTTATATTTTAGTAGTCCTTCTTCCTCGCTGTTCTGGTGATTGCTTAGGCAGTTGTAAAAATCCCATAGCATCCATGAAAAAGCCAAAGGCATACCACAATTCACTGAGAGTTTGAAATTCAGTGATTTTTAGACATGCTTACCTATATCAGACAGAACCAATGCAGACACTATGTGCTTCAGCTCAAAGTGAGAACCACCAAGTCTCATTTATTAAGTCCCCCTTATTTAACAGTGGCTTACCTGGTTCTATATCAGATCACACGTGCCTCAATTTTCTCTCCGTTGGTAGTATGGTCTGGGTTTGGCTCTCCTGCCAAGCAAATAAAGCCTCTTCTTCCCGGGCAAAATAAAGTACAGCTAGAATGGATAGCCATTCCAGCTCTCTCCCAGCTCTGAACAAGTGTTTGGCCCTTTCAGTCCATTTCAGGTCTTTTCCAGGCTCAGTAATTTTTCCCAGGGTCTGCTCTTGGCCCTCCCCATGCTAACTAGTTCAATATTATTTTGTCCTTTGGTAAAGGATGTAGACTCCTGGGTCACAGGGATTTCCAAAATGACTTTTCCCATTCAATACCACCCACTGGTGACCCTATTGTGGAGATTTAGTGACCGTTATTACAGGCCTTGGTCCTGACCCCTGTAGTATGGGCTGTCTGCTCTCAGGCTCCTAAACAGCTGTTTCTCAGGGCCACTTCTTACTATCCCTGCCTGTCTCTATTTAGGGCCTTCTCTCTAGCATTCCTCCACCAAACCATTTGTGGACAACTTCACAGCTCACTCTTCAGTAGCCTACCCCAAAGTCTGACTCCTAGACAACCTCCCAAGTTACTGTCTTCCACAGATCCAGTCCCCCCTAGGTCTTTTCTCATCACTGACAGGTTAGTCTCTTTCCCCTCAGAGAAAAGCAGACTCTTAAACCCAGCTTTCTCTCATATCAGTCATTACAACCCAGCTTACCCTCAGGTAATTATATCTTCCAGAATCCTTGGCCTTTGTGATGGGGTACACTCACATCTCATGAGTGCTTCTTATCAGCTAGGTATGGTGATGCAATTTATTTTTTCTCCTGACACCCCCCCCCATAGGTTGTTGGACTCACTAGGTTAGTCTTCAGCAGCTCAGCCCTCCACCTAAGGCACTCACTTAATAGGTGAATGGATGACCCCCTTCAATGGTAACAAAGGTCCAACACAGCCTATCACTGTGCCCAGTTGGTGTCTTTAGCCCTGTCCTCAGCCCCTTCTGGACTAGCTTTAAGTTTGTCCCTGACCTGTTATATAGCACTTCCCCAGAGCTTTCTCCCTTGAGACTCTTTGTTCTCAGCAGTTCTCACTGCCCCACCTCTCTAGCCAGGTCACTCTGTAAGTTCAGTCCCTTCCAGGGGTGGTAACCAAGAATTCACCAGAGGGACTGTCTGCCCTTACCAGGGGCTTCAGCCCCATGCCTGAGCCCTTTCACTTCCAGTCCTTTGCTTGGGCTTCTAAACAAGCCTTAGCCCCTTCTCAGGATTGAGGCCACTTTCCCACTGGTCATTAAGGAGACCCAAGCCCACCCACCACTCTGGTTCCCAATTCAGGGACCCCTATAAACAGCAGCCACATGCTGCTTCCCTTAATAGCTGGTGCTGCTTCATTCCCTAGGCTGCTTCCCACTCTGCCCCATCGCCTGTATCCATTACCTTAGGGTTACGGTCCTCAGGTTCTCTCTGTCTGTTCCATGTTTGAGCAGGTCTCTCCCAAACCTCCTCACCTAGAGAGGTGTCACAGTCTTCCAGACCTTCCTCATCCTTCTGGTCCCAGGAAGGTACTGACCTACTCAGACTCCTTTTATCTGAGCCTATTGGGCTCTGATTAGAGGCTTCCCTGCAGCCTTTCTAGGTAGGCTTCGAGGACCCACCTTAACTGCTCCTTTCCTGGGGCAGGGGGTGGTAGGACTGTGGGGCCTCCAGTAGGGGGTCTCAAAGGCCCTGGTGCACCCCATCATGGCCTTAAATGACTCATGCTTTGGAACAGAGCTGGCTGGATTTCAGGCCACCTTTAAAAGGACAAACTGCAGTGTTACACTCTGTAACACAACCTGCTCATCTACGAACTGGAAGGCCAATATCTCTCTTGCTTAGAGCCACAAAGGGAGACTTAGACTGAACACTTCAATGCCTAATGATTAGGTACTCTGCCATCTAGTCAAATCTGCAGCCCTGAATTAGGCTCCCTATTCAATACATGAGGAGAGATAGACCCCTTAGAATGGGATCCACAAAAGCCAGCACACTGAGTGGGAAGCTGCCTAAATTAGACAGATGGAAATTCTAGAAAGGTGTGGCCTAAGCCCCACCCTGCAAAAGGACTTAATCACCTAACTCCAAGCTGGAAAAAGGCACTTCCCTCTCCTTGGGATTCAACAGCTGTGAATCCTCTCCTGGAGTTAGGTGCGTAAGCCCATTTCTTGTCAGAAACTGGGGTGCTTCCCCCTTTTCACCTTTAGTCTAGTGGTCAGAGCACTCAACCAGGCCATGGGAGACTCATGTTTGAATTCCAGTTCAGGCTGATATATAGCAGCGGTTTGAACGCAGGTCTCTTACTTTTCAGATACGTGCCCAACTGCTAAGCTATAGGGTATTCTAGGGCAGGTGGTCTCTCAGTCTCTCTTGTTAAATCTGTTCCATTTTGTATATATAATTAAGCAGCCATTGCATCAGAGACCTATTGACTCCATAGCCCAGTAAGGGCACTCAAATGGGATATGAGACACAACAGTTCAAGACTCCGGACCCCATCAGGCAAAACCTAGGCACCCACATCCTGGGTGAATGCTGTAACCACTAAGCTAAAGGTTATTAGGGTGGCAGCATCAACAACACCAGCTGTGTTTTGTGTGAGGCTTGTTCCTGTAGATGTATTCAGTATTCCTACCGAACTGGGCCCCTCAGGTGAGATGGGTAGGGAATGTAGTTTGAGGATTCCACTGGGGGATAGGCACCTGGACATCAGGACTTAAGCAACACTGCAAAGGCCCACCAGCAGAAATTTAGGAACTAGGAGTATGGCTAGGCTACAGCTGGGAGTGTGCCTCTCAGCCCAGGTAGACAAACTCATGCTGGCGCTGTTTGATATAGGGTGCTAAAAATAGCGGTGTGGATGTTGCAGAATGGGCAGCAGCTTGGCTTGTTAGGGAAAAGGGGAATTAAAGGGGGGTATTAAAGGACCCCTGCTAATGATGGAGGTTTGGATTATCCCTGATTTAGGGTCTGTCACCTATCGTCTCAGTGAAACAGAAGCAGAACATGATTAAAGGTGAATGAAAAAGACAGTTTATTAGGTACAGGTAAGCAAAGAACACTTGGTTTGGAACCAAGGGCGTGATACCCAGGCGCTCTACCCCTCACAGATGTTATGGATTAACAGTCAAGAAATCTATACTTTACAGACGAGACGTTAGTCAGGGAGGGAGGGTCATGTCCAACCGATTGCCCAGTTCTGGTGTGATGGACAACCTGGACCTTCTACTGTGCCTGGTGATGGCAGCATGCACAGGAGGCACATGGATCAAATCGGCTGCTGGACCAGCATCCCTCCATCTCAGGTAGGTAGGGATGAGTTGACGTGATGCCTCTTGGAGACTGCTTATGGCGATCAATGACCGATACAGACACGGGCTGCCACCATGATGGATAGCACCTATAGCCTGTGAGAGGAGCTTATGTACTCTCTTGTCTCTGTGCCGGATCATGTGACCGATCTTTTCCTGCCTTACAGAAAAAGGGTGCCAAAAGCCCAACAAGAAGGGAGACCAACATGGCTCCCAAACAACGATTTTTCAGAATTCAAAATGGTGATTGTGAACACATTTTTAAAACGATACCCTAACACAACACACAGGTAGAAGACATAACGTAACAGGTTTCCTGTACAGGCTGAGCTCAGACCCAGAGGGTCAAGTGAGCTGGTACTTGGGTGGCAAGCCAAAGCTGCTGCCTGGGCTGCAATATCAACAGTATGCGCTAGTTCGAGCAGAGCTAGTGGGAGTCTATCTACGAGGGCTGGGAGACTCACTCCTCTCTGCAGGGTAGACATATCCCAGGGGCCTGTACCCGTGGACTCTTAGGGTGTATCTACACAGGAATAGAAGACCTGCACGTAGCCACGGCTGGCCAAGGTCAGCTGACTCGAGCTCACGGAGCTAAAAATTGTTCTGTAAACATTCAGGCTCAGGCCGGAGCCTCAGCTCTGAGACCCTCCACCCTTGCAGGCTCCCAGAGCTCGGGCTCCAACCTGAGCATCTACACAGCAATTTTTCAGCCCCAGAGCCTGAGCCCCATGAACCACAGTCCACTGATCCAGGCTAGCCATTGCTTTTCTATTCCTGTGTAGACATGGCCTTATGCATGCAGGGAGTTTAAGCAGAGTTAGGCAGCAGCTGAGTGGGGAATTTTAGGATCTAAATTTTGGACTTAGGCACCTAAACTGGTAGTTAAGTGCCTAAATCCATTCATAGATCTAGTCCTATAAGTTTAACTTAACTCTACTGTGTCTGAGGTGCAAACACTTACAATGCCAAGCTCCTCGAATAAATATAAAAACAAAAAATAGACATGTAATAAGAGAAGGAGGAAGTGAAAGTAAAATGCTATACAACATAAAGCATGATAGAGAAAATGAATTACAACTTGCTAAAGGTTGCCTAGCAATGCACTATAAGTAGGTAACAGAAATGAGGGTAATGTTCATGTAAAGTGGCAATCAATATACCCACAACATGAAAAAGTTTTGCCAAAAGCTGCTGAGCTGCTAATGGAAAAATTAGTAAGAAAACAAAGGTCCCTGAAGAATAAAATAAATCAGGTTTCAGGCTCCAAAGTACTTTTGCATACATAGAAAGTAATGACATTTCATTTCCTCTACTTCAGGCAAGAATGCCAGGCAGGCTGGATCGCATAGGGCTCATATGACCCTTCCTGTTTCAGTTCTAATTAGAATATCTTGGTAATGTGAATTAAAAGAGGCTAGAGAGATATAAGAAAATAATGTTTTCAGATTCAGCCTGTCTTCTGTTCATGAATAGCTTATGACTTCTTCTTATTAGTTATTTAAAATTATTTGCCAGTTTCTACAAACAATTTGTGATCTGTGGATTAGCCATGGGCCATTCGTTCCTCTTTATTTAAAATTTGAGTTGTGTCGTTTAGCTTCGCTTGGACACCTGGGCCCAGGTATCTCCCCTAGATCCATAAACTGAGGGGATATCTGTACATGGATCTCCCCCATCTCAGATGCTTCTCTGGGAAGGGATGGGGATACTGAGTGAAGTTCAGAGACTGTACAGAAGAATAAGACTTCCATGTAGATAGCCCTGGCCTCCCACAGATCTGCCGGGTTTGGAGTGGCTCCTGTGACTTTTTCTACAGATGGAATACCCGGTCTGGTAACAGGTCAATGGGTGGATATCTCCACAAGGGGATCCTTTCAGAGATTACCTTCTGCAGAGCCCCTTCCCACGTGTTTTTCGGTCGGGTGGGGATGATTTAGGATGCAGTCTTGATTATATTCCTTGGCTGAATAAATATAGAAAATAAAATAGTTAAAAATTAACTTTCCCAGAAAATTTCACACAAAAACCAGGCTATTTTGAAAACCAGCAGAATGAAGCTATCTTCAAACTCTCATAAACATTTATAATTGTTTTTACCAGCTCTATATATTTCATTCTACTGGGTTGAAAATTCTTACAAATACACATGGTATGTGTTTCATGTCAAAAAGCACCAACAAGGATTCATGAATGAATATGGTGAATTCACTCCAGTGTTATTAATGGGGTCATCTCATATGTTGTTTTAAAGCATCATTCATGGAAGTTCTCTTGAACCCCTGAATGTGTCACAAATTCTAGTTCAAGTGATGATTCATCTGAAAATATTTATGAAAAGTGTATTGTTAATTGATATTTGTCATTTGATATTTGTCAGAGCAAAGCACAAACTTATGTATCCTGACTCCCAGTCCCATATTTCATTTCCTGAATCATGATGTCTTATATATAAACTTGGAAGAATTCATTTTTTCTCAGTAAATGTTGGTAAATGTCAATTTCACTGTACACATGCAAATCAACAAAAAATATTTCCATTCATAATCGCTGATATTTACAAATCAGCTAAATAAGAAAAATGCTTCTTAAGAACTTAAGAATTTGATTTAAGGATATTTACTCTGTATGTTGTGACATGTGATATTGACGATTTGGGTTTTAACAGTTTTAAAGCTTTAACTTTTTGAATCAACATCCATTGTCATTAAATAATTAGTATCTGTTCCCAACCGCATAAATTTACCTCAACTATGAAAATTTAAAATTGATAAAAATATTAAAAAATGAGTAAAAATTAACATTTATATTATCCATCAAAATGATTTTTCTTATCAGATACAGAGATTGCCAAGCCAGTTTGCGGCAGCCTCATCATCAAACTGCACAGTCCTCAGACCATCATCAAATCTTGTCAGAGGGCAGTTATATTGTCTTTGGCCAGAGCCACATGGGGGAACCATTCTTTGGCCCCAGGTATGAAGGCTGGCTGCACATTGACCATGACCTAATCAAAACAGGTTCAGAGGGGTACATGAGCAGCAAGGCAACTCAAAGCTGGGTACACACATGGTCAGTTCAGTTATAAGAGTCTGGTTTCTGATGTCAGGTGCAGATCATTCTTCCTACCACATCAATATCACAGAGAAATCTGGGCAGGGCAAGTGGACCCACATCAATAACACAGAGAAATCTGAGCAGGGGCAAGTGCTTTGATGACAAGCGCTCTGTTGGGTGGTTGGAGCAGCCTCATGATGCATGTGTAGAGGAGTGATGTTTAACATGTGGAGACACAGTAGTGATGTGGATCAAATTGTCCCAGTTACAATGCACATGGTTGAGTGTAATTGTGTGTCAGCCAACTTAATGTGAGATGAATGGAGCCAGACCGGAGCATAGGATTCTGCTGTAGAGTAACAGAGGGCTAAACTAGATGATCAGAGATTTTGAGCATTTGTTCCCCATGACGTTCTGGCTAATTTGCTTGGGAGGTTGTTACTCAACCTTATCTTAGCCACAATGTTCCTCAGGTGGTTAAGATATGTGAGAGATCTAAGTAGGATTACTCTGAGGTAGACTGAGTGGAATTCATGTTTCAAGTGATGTCCATTAATAAAGATATTCAGTTCTTGTGCTGCTCTGGCATTATAAAGATGGAACACATTTGAAATTCTCTTGGACACACTTAGTTGTAAAAACCACTGACTACAATATTCAGCCATCTTAGTCAAGTCAGTGCTTAGGGTGTCTTCACGTTCTGGGAATGACTGTGCTTGGATGCCTAAGCAAATGTCATCTGTGTGCGTGAACTTGTGGGACTTAGTAAGTGGGAGGTTATCTGTGTACAGATTGAAAAGTGTCAGTGGCAGCAGAGAGCCTTGGGGTAGACTGTTGATTTACCTTTTCCATGTGTTAACTCTTTCTCCCATCTGCACTAAGAAATGTCTGTTGTGGAAGAGGAGGACTATGACGTTGACTACCCATGCTGGAAATGCTCTTGACAATCTAACTATGAGCCCTGTGTGCCTGACTGTGTCACATGCTTCTGTCAGGTCCAGAAATACAGCTCCCATCTTCCGTTTTCTCTGAAAACCATTTTCAAAAAATGTTGTCCATGCTAGCATTGGATTGTAGCTGCTCCAACCTCTCTGAATGCCTGCTTGCACAATGCTGAGTATTGACTCCATTTCTGAGGAGATGTGCTGGAGAATGAGATGCTCTAGTACCTTGAATAGCACAGACAACTGGGATATTGGTCATCAAAATTATAAAAAATAAAAATGGAATTCTGCCCAGCCTAATTATATGCATTAGCCCTTGACAAATGCCATACAATACAAAGTAAAACAAATTTATACTGGCAGTTGCTTAGTATTATTTTGCACACAGATATATTCATTTTACTAAAATTAAAAGTAAAATGACCTGAATCTTTCCTGGAAAAGTAACATTTATCTGCCATTTATTTTGTTTTTAAAAAGGACTAGATACTCCATATAAGGACCAATTCAAAGGTTTGAGTAGTGGGAAAGTATTCTGCAAAGGCATTTAAAAAAAAATCTGAAGTCAAAGCAAACTTATCCCACTGTTCAGCCTGATATAGTTATTAATGGAGATTTCATAATTGGAGAATTTGTCTTGAGCATTAATAATATGTTTAGCAACATTATGTTATGCCAGCATATATTAATATTTATGCAAGATGATTACATGCACATAATAAAAATGACCAGCTTAATATTCCGTATTGGGCCTGCCTGCCTCTGCCAGTTTTTATCAGCAACCCTTGTTTTAAAATGTGGGGCCCCAAGTCTGCACTGAAAAGCATATGGACATATTCCTGGAGCTGAGTGCAGTGCATGATTGGGGCTTTGGTGTGTATGGTACTCAATTTCTTTTTTAGTAACAGGAGATTGCTTTAGTAGGGCTGCTGGGAATTAAAAGAGGCACATACCTTAGACACAGTTATTTTGAGTTACTGTAAAAGATCAAACCATTTGTTCCTACCTCAGACCCTAAATCCCATACAGGGTATCTGGGTAACCTAGGTTCTTTGAGGTTGTCTCCACATTGCTCCCGCTGTGCATGTAATGTTACCCCCCAAGCCTCCTACTTGCAGCCCACCACACTGTATTCTGCTGCTGTGGCTACTGCTGGCCCCCTGCCTGCATCTGCTATTTCCCTACCCAGCTCTCAGGCTGTCTGTGCCTTGCCTTCTCTTAACAATCAGCTCCCAGGCTGTTGCTTCCAACCTGCTACTTCTCCTGCAACCTCTCACTCTCTCCTGAGCCTAGTCAACTTTGAGCTCAGCATGATACTCCGTTTCCTGTATTTTAGGAATTATGGAATCCTCTGCCGGATGGATGTTGAACTACATAATCCAGTGGCTTCCACTGGCTCGATCCTTTCCCTCCATCACATTCAAGTTGTGGGGAAGGTATCCTGTAATTAATAGGCAGGTATCATGACTTGTGATGTGAAAATAGTAAGAGATTTATCTCTGTGTGTCTTTTAAAAAATAGGTTAACTCCAGCCTTGTGACACAATACTGAAAAGGTTATCGAACATCATTATGTCATCTCTTTCCTAGACGCATGGATTGAAAGGCCAGAAAGGACCATTATGATCATATAATCCAACCTCCTCCATAACACATGGCATAGACTATGATTCAGTAATTTCTTCTTCAATCCCATCAATTCTGGTAGAGAGAGAATATTTCTTTTAGAAAGACATCTGTTATAGGAGTGCTCTGTGAAAGATATGTCTGTATATAGTCCCAGACAAAAAACACATTAAGATGGAATAAAGTTTAAGGCTATGTATCAATAAATGAAGGGTAAAAACAACATCACACTGATACTGTAATTATTTTTTTAAAAAACAAGCATTGCAAACCCAGAAAATTCAGAGTTAAAGTCACATGTACAAGAAATCCAAATACATTAAGGTCTGGCAATGTACAGAGACCCTTCACTTTTCCTTGTAGGGATGCCATTAAATAATTCTTCAATTATGATTAGGGCATTTTAGGGTTTGTGATCCAAGATTAGATTACATTGATTTTTTTTAAAGACACATTACATTTTTTCCCACATTTTTCTCTTCATAGAGTTACATACAAATGATATTTTTTTTACATTCCTAAGTAGGAACAAACCATACCTGACATTGCTAGAAACAAAGGGGGAGGGGAGGATCTAGCTCATATTTTGTTTGTCGTTGTCACTCTCAGTCTCCGAATTGCATCCAGTTTAGAAAAAATAGATGCAAGTAAGCCCTTTAGGCATACATATTTATTCTAGCCAATAAAGACCAGCTTAAGAAGCAGAAAGAAAACATTTACTTACAGCAGGTTAGAGTGGTGTGAGCATTTTGCATGTTTTCCTGCAGCCACACCCTCAACATGTGTGAAGTGTAAGTGCTATCTCTTATCATTCTGAGTGGTTCATCTATAATATCAGTTATATTGTGTCAGACTTTATCCATAAACTGTTTTATGATTTGTGTTAAAACACTATTGGAAATGCCCCTAATAAATACAAATTGCAGAGCTAGTGATTAAATCTCAAACTTTCAACATTTTCTCCAATAAGCCGCTGCTCTAATGCAGTCTTTTCCAGCTGATATCACATCGATAGAGTGTTTTATTACGGTATGATTTCTTATATTACTTAAGGCTGTGAAAATGTTATTTTAACTTCCTGCAGAATAATGTCACAACCCTTCCATTAAAATTAACCATTAGCATATGAACTGCAAGCTGCTTAATAGCACAATCTCTTAGGCTAATAAAGACCATTCCTTGTTTTTTTCTAAATGGTGAAGTGGGCCATTGTGCAGCAGAGCTCTTTATTAGAGCTTTTTGCCCCATTTACAACTGTCACTGGGGGTCATGTGGAGGGCAACCTGGCTGAACTTTACCTTCACCCAGTAACCCCCAAAACAATCCATTGTTAACACTCATCAACCTGGGGTTGAATGAAGCATCAGAGAGAGCTATTAGGCAAAAAAAAAAAAAAAGGTACAATAGAACTGTAAAGTTTGCTATTGCATTCTTGGCAGGATGACATATCTCAGGGCATACACTTCCCTGGAAAAATAAGAAAATTAACACACTCAAAAGGAGTGATGAGTCTGAGAACCAGCATACTGGCTGTGCAGTCACATATATTTGCCGGTACTAAATACAAGTGGGAAAGTAGCTGTAAAAAGGCCTAGAACACAAACAAAAGGGAGGTAATTATTTTATGACTCCTTTTTTCTCCCTTCAATTGCTGTGTTTATAACTATATTTTATTACACATGCTGAGTGGTCACAGAAGTAGAAATGTAGGTATAGCCAGATAGGATTTGTCTTGGCAAATGAGTAATCTACTTTGACTAGTATCATCCAATAGGCTTTATCTCCTGAGGAAAGCATTAAGTTTTAATTAATGAGGATTTCAACAGTGATATCACAGTTCATTACCCAGTTCACTGCCCATGAAAAAGCTGTGCCTCAATGTTAAAAAATAAATTATTGCAACATCCAGAAGTACAACTCTAAATCCTTGCATCCAGGGATGGATTAGAGCAGTTTACTACAATAAACATGGGTTAGATTCACCTCTATGGGCATAAAGTATGGAAATTACCCTCTCTGGCACTCATGGACTCTGCAGCACCAAAAGGGATTCAGTACCTCCTTCCCCCTCCCAAAGGGAAGCCACGTCAAATTCTAGAAGAACCAACACTGGAGCCAGGTTGATGGAGTCTCTTTAGGAGATTAATTGAATCTGGTACCACATGGAGCTGATCTTCTCTTGCCAGCTCTAGCTACATCCATTGCAGCAGGAGCTCTGGACAGCTTGAGCTAGATTCACAAGGGAGGCTTAGGTGCTGGAATATGCTTAAACACTTAATTAGTCATTGAACCAGTGAGAAAGAGTACAAGTGAATGACTTCATACTCCTTTGGCTAAGGAACTCATTTAGGAGCTAGGAGACCCAGCTTCCAGTTCCCCTGTGAAAACTGATATTCAATTAGTTATAGATAGTGGAACAGCTCCAACAGGAAACACTGAAAGAGACCTGCTCAGGAATATTTCATAACTCAGTGAATAGGGCACCCACCTGCAAGGTGGGAGCCTTAGGTTCAAGTCTCTACTGCAGATTAGAGAGTAGGAATTTGAACTTGAGTCTCCTACATCCTGAATAAGTGTGCTTACCAATGGATGGATGGAAGGGGGGCTCCAGCATCTTTTGTGCAGATTTAGGCATGCTTTGAGCACACCTACTGGAATGAGTTTTGAAGGTAAAATAGGCAGGGGAATTCTGGGGCTTAGGTCTGAGCTGTGTGCCAAGCTGCTGGGCAGCGTCAGGACTTAGGCAGCAGTATACGTGCCCAGATGCCAATATTTAAGTGCCTTGCAGATTTTAACAGTGGAAACTTAGGCATCTTTAGGCATCTATGGAGTTAGGGGGTAGCTGATTAGGTGCCACTGGCATTCACAAAATCACTAAATATTGGACTGAGAGGTGCCCAAATTGACAGTCAAGTGCCTACACTGCTCTTGTGAATCTAGCCCTTTGTAGCTTCTCCAGGTAAACTTCTGCCTTGGGGACTCACAGCCCAGTGTGCACGGGTAAAATCCAAGTGATGAATCTGCCCCACTCTTATACATATTTATACATCAGCTTTCATCACAAAGGATCACAGAGCACTTTTAAAGAGCAGCTGTTTGATGGTACAAAGCAATATTATGTGGTAGCTTAGGGCAGGAAGTATAGAAGGGTACCATATTGAACTTAAAATATTGGGGCAATTTCCAAACCAGAATTTGACCAGGACACTAGGCCTAACAACCCCATTCCCACATGCCATGAAATCTTTTAACACCTTACTCCCCCAGAACGACTTTAGTTGTGTGTTAGGAAAAATCTATGTTTTTTTAAAAAATTAGTGGCTCACCCTTTGACTACACAAACCCTCCCCTCACTCAAGCTTCCTTTCCTTTGCCATCCTCTCTAGCAGCCTCTCTTCTACTCTGTTCCTGTTCCCCTTACCCACCCTGACTCCCACTGTTCCTGTTTCCATTGCACATAGTTCTCTAGCGCCATGATACTACTCCATCTTCTTCCTACCTTTACCCACTGTCTTTTCCCTTCCACTATTTTAGCCTACCCCCTTGTGTCCCATTGCTGCTTGCTATCTACTTGGCATCTTCTAGAACTTCCATTCCTGTTCTCCATTAATCCTATTAGTCACTCAGTTCCTACTGACTTCCAGGGTCATGAAGTACCTTGCAAAATCAGGCCCAATGAAAGAAATAGCCTGTTTTATACCAATTTGTGATGAAAATTTGTTGTCTAATAAGCCACTTCTTCACTGGTGGCACACTGCGAACCTCATGAAGTCCCTTAATGTGCCTTTGGGACCTTTTCTGATTTCCATTGTTGCTTGACACATAAAACTGTACAAGAAAAACATAATGTGCACTAATTTCTGTTTGTGAGAAGTAGATTCATCTTCTGGAGGAATACGTCCAAGAGAACCATCACTAGGCCAGTGAAGAGTTTCCATCTTGTTCCAACAATTCATTCATTATTTGCTGTATATTTCCCCAGTCTTTCTGCAGTTTTACACTGTTCCATAATTTGTGTATCAAGTCAGTAATTTCTGCATTGCATTGCATTTCCACCATTTGTTGATCTCTGATATATGTTTTTGTTTCAAGTATTGGGGTTGTTGCTTTTTTGTTTCTGGCTCAAAAAACATGAACCAAGAAGTAATCTTGCACTTTACACTTTGGGGTTGTTTGTTTTTTTTCCCCCCATAGTCAGTGTTACGCACAAGAATTCTTCCATTTTTCAAGTATGATGGGAGTCTCCAGGTATGTTCCCCATACATTTGAACATGTCTCCGGGATTTTTTTATGTAAACTATTAAGTCACTAATTACATTATAATCATGAGTGAAATCTATAGTTATATCAGGTGCATATTTATTTATTTAGATTTGTGCACACCATAAAGTATGCTATCTCATTAACTAAAGTTGGTGCTTACAGAATCTGAATAAATTTAAATGACTCAATGTCATATATTTTGGCCATTCTGAAAGGTAGGAAATCACAGAATAAAATTAATAGGTCTCTGATTTTTTTTGTTGCCATTCCAAGAACTCAAAGCAATTTGCTCTTTCGAAATTAAATTGTAAAGGTAGACAGGCAATGCTTGCTTTTTCAGAAGAAATAGAAGCAATCATTCTTTATTTAGAAGGGACACTCATTTCCATTCATAAATAAGTTCTTGGCCACCAGATTTTAAGCATGTGGCCAAGAAACACATGTTGCAGCCACTGAAGAAATAACCATACATTAAGTCAGCATTTTCAGAAGGCTTACTTCTACTATATTCATATAAACCACCCTCCTAGGACACTGAAGTATACACGGTTGGGTGGAATCTCTAATTCCACCACTGGGAATGGTGCATGTTTGGATGGATATGTACCATAATGCCAATTCATCATTGCATGGCTACTTCTGAAGAGGAAGTACCTCCTCAGAATAGGGTTTCGTTTCCACAGATGTTTAGCCCAGAGACTATGAGAGTCTGGCTGGATATAGCATTTGCATAATTTTGTTTAGAATAAAAAGAAACCTCAACCCAGTTTATAAATTAGTCTTAAAACAAAAATTTTGAATTATAGGATACTCTGGCTCAAATTGCACGAAAGGGTAAATTTCCCTTACTAGATAAAAATAATAGCAGAGCAGATAAAGAGATAGATAATGCAACTTGAAACAGATATTTGAAAGAAATCCACAGACTAGATCCTAGTTTTAATCCAAACCATCACAGTCTATTTTTCAGTAACACAAAGGAGGGCTTGTTTCCATTCCAGGAGGATGAATGTTACTTAACTCCTGAATTTTCTAAATGGTAAAATAGTGTTAATCACCACTCATATTCACTAAAATGCCCATTTATACTACTTCCTGTGTTTGAATCTTTTGTTTTAAAAAAGGAGAGAATATGGCTTGATTAGATGAGATTAGGTTTGACTAGAGTCACCTGCACACTGCTTTTCACTTAGTCACTTCTGCTGCTGTAAGGAACTAGTAACTTGCCCTATGGCAAGAAAAAGAAAGAACAGTTTAACATCTTATTCCATTTTATATAATGGCTTAATTGGTCATTCAGAGTAGTTGGTTACTACAGGACAGGAATGCTGATTCTTTCAGCAAAACTGAACATTTGTATAAAACTTGGCCCATTTCACAAAGGCAGGTCATCTACACAATTAACAATTTCCAATGTCCAATCATTCAAACTGCTAATTGTTCCCTGAACAGGCATGGGAGATTAAAGAAATTCATTGAAGGCCAAGAGGGAGCTTTTCAAAGGCACAAAGAGGAGAGTGGCGCCTACCTGCCCTTTGTGCCTTTGAAAATCTCCCCACTAAATCCATATATATGCTCCTAACACAGTGGCCTGATTTTCAAAAGTGCTGAGCAGCTAGCAGCTCCCCTGGAAATCGTTCATTAACATTATGAGCCTATATAAGTGAGTAAAGGTTTGCAGGATTTGAGGGTAGATTTCAATGGGAGCTGCTGGCTACTCGGCACTTTTGAAAATCAGGCCACTTAGGAACCTAACTTTCAGCTTCCATTTTTGAAAACCTTTGCCGAAGTTTATTATTTATTAATGATGAATTATAATTATTATTATTATAGAAGCATACAGCTGTTTAGAAATAAACTCTAATTTTAAAATAGCATTTTGACCTCAAGACTTTAAGCTAAATTATTTTAAATTCTCAGTTTTCCATCACCAGTATAAAAATTAAAATCATGCATAGCTTGAATGACAAATTTCAGCATTTCTTTCTGAAACAAATTTAGCAGCTTTCTTCTGCACAGTCTCCAAGGCTCAGAACCACATAGGGATTTAGGACTAGATTTACAAAGGGACTTAGGCACCTACGTCCTGATTTAAGCACCACTGGCACTCACAAAACTTTCACCCAGCTGCTGCCTAATCCTGTAGATTCCTAAACCCACTCAGTGCCTACGTTTTTGCAATAAAAGTTCTCTCGGGGCTTAGGTTTCTGCCTTTGGGCATCCATTCTGCTGTCCAACTTTAGGAATCTCATAGACATTAAGGTCAGAAGGGACCATTATGATCATCTAGTCTAACCTCCTGCACAATGCAGGCCACAAAATCTCACCCACCCACTCCTGCAATAAACCTCTCACCTATGTCTGAGCTATTGAAGTCCTCAAATCATGGTTTAAAGACTTCAAGGTGAAGAGAATCCTCCAGGGTGTGTGTCTCCTGATTAAACCTCATTGTTATCCACATACCCCAGAAAGATGGGTGCAGCTCCATCTAAATTGCCTGCAGGGATCGATCCAATAGACATGCTTGTAGGCCCCCCAACTTCACCCAAAACACTGGGAAGGAGGCCCTCCATCACAACTTTTAGCCCACTGGTTAGGGTACCCCTCTGGGATGTAGGAGATCCCTGGGTCAAGTTCCCCCTCCGCCTGATGAGACAAAGGAATTTGAACAGTGCTCTGCCACCTCTTAGGTGTGTGTCCTAGCAATTGGACTACATACAGGGCTTTCTCAGTGGCTTCTGTTGAAGTTGTTCCACTTTACCTAAATCACTGGGCCAGTATGAGAGAGTAAGAATGACTGTATAGCCTGCTGGGCAGCACACTCACCAGAGAGAGCCAGGATCCAGTCTGCCTGCTCCAATAGCTCTTTAGTTATTCATATTCAGTGGAACAGCTTCAACAGGAAAGATGGAAGGGACAACCTCCCCTCTTCCCTCGCATCATATCAAACTGTCTGATAGCTCAGTATCATAGAATAATAGAATCATAGGGACCACAAGGATCATCTAGTCTAACCCCCAGCCAAGATTCAGGATTTGTTGTGTCTAAACCATCCAAGACAGATGGCTATCCAGCCTCCTTTTGAAAATCTTCAGGAGTGAAGGAGCTCCCGAGGCAGTCTGTTCCATTGTCCTACTGTTCTTACAGTTAGGAAGTTTTTCCTGAGAGGTAATCTAAATCTGCTATGCTGTAGTTTGAATCCATTGACTCCTGTCCTGCCCTCTGTGACAAAAGAACAATTTTTCTCCATCTTTTTTATGGCAGCCTTTCAAGTATCTGAAAACTGCTATCATGTCCCGCCTCAATCTCCTCTTTTCCAAACTAAACATACAATTCACTTAGGCTTGAATAAAGACTGGGAGTGAATGTGTCATTACACAAAGTAAAACTATTTCCCCTTGTTTATTCCCCCCTTCCCCCACTGTTCTTGTCAACTGCTGGAAATGGCCCACCTTGATTATCACTACAAAAGGTCCCCCCGCCCTGGTCTCCTACTGGTAATAGCTCACCTTTCCTTATCACTCTTGTACAGTCTGTATGGTAACACCCATTGTTTTATGTTCTCTGTGTATATAAAATCTCCCCACTATATTTTCCACTGTATGCATCCAATGAAGTGAGCTGTAGCTCACGAAAGCTTATGCTCTCATAAATTTGTTAGTCTCTAAGGTGCCATAAGTACTCCTTTTCTTTTTCCAGTTCCTTCAGCCTTTGCTCATATGGCTTGTGTTCTATCCCACTGATCATCTTTGTCGCTCACCTCTGGATCCTTTCCAGTTTCTCCACATCCTTTCTATACATTGGTGACCAAAATTGGGCACAGTACTCTAGCTGAGGTCTAACCAGCGCCAAGCAGAGCAGTACTATCACCTCCTGTGAATTGCATGTTATGCCTCTGTTAATGCAACCTAAAATTGCATTTGCTTTTTTTGCAACAGCATTGCATTGCTGACTCATGCTGAGATTGTGATTCACCACAATTCCCAGATCCTTCTCAGTAGTGTTGCTACGAAGCCAATTATTGCCCATTCTATATTTGTGCATTTGTTTTTTCTTCCCTAAGTATATAGCACCTTACATTTCTCATTGCTGAATTTCATTTTGTTGTTTATAGCCCAGTTTTCCAATTTATCAAGATTCCTCTGAATCTTAACTCTATCCTCCAAAGTGTTTTGTGTCATCTTCACATTTGATTCGTATGCTCTACATCCAGGTCATTAATAAAGATGTTAAACAACACCGGAGCCACATCAGATCCCTGTGGAACCCCACTTGAGACCTCTCTCCAAACTGACATCATTCCATTAATACTTACTCTTTCTTTGTGGTTGTTAACCAATTATGTATCCACCTAATGGTATTTCCACCAATCCTGAATTTCTCCAGCTTACTGATCAGAATGTCACGTGGGACTGTCATGTGGGACTTGCTGAAGTCCAGGTATATTATGTCCACTGCATTCCCCTTATCCACAAAATCAGTTATCCTGTCAAAGAAGGAAATCAAGCTGGTTTGGCATGATTTGTTTTTGGTAAATCCATGCTGGCTACTAGTAATTACCCCTTCAGCCTCCAGGAATTTGTAAATTGAATGTTTTATACACTGCTCTAGTAGCATCCCAGGTATCAAAGTCAGGCTGATGGATCTATAGTACAGTGAGCACACGCCTGAAAGGAAAGAGACCCATGTTCAAATCCTTTCTCCCTCTAAATCAGAGGTGAGAGTTTGACCTGGGTCTTCCATGTGAGTGCTCTGACCACTGGGCTAAAAGTTATAAGGTCAGCCGCTTTCACCAGATTTTGAATAGGACATGATCCAGTAGGCAACCTCTGAGTACCTCATGGGTAAGATAGGCACTCCTCTGCCTATCTTCTCCTGCTTCATGGTTTGCACTGTGATTTTGGCAGAGACAGGCATCCAGATGCCTCATGTGAGGAAGCGGTGCTCATGCCCAGAGACAGAAACCTCAGCACATAGGGAACTTCTACTAAAAAAACTTAGACACCTACAGAGTTAGGGGACAATTGAGCAGGGGGTTTTGTGGATCACAGTGAGACATAAAAAAAGAGATTTAGGTGCCTAAGTACCTTTGTGGATCTGGGTCCAAGACCCCAATCTTTGAGGCCAAATCTTCAAAAATAGGAGTTTAAAGTTAAGCTCCTGTATAAAATCCCCTAATTTTCAAAGGTGCAGTATACCCAGCAGCTCACATTCAAGTCAACTTTGGAAACTCAGGTGACTTGCACAGGGGCCAAATAAAAGGTTTAAAAGTGTCGGTTTGTGGCAGAGGGAAGGGTAGAATCCAATTCTTCAGGGCATCATGGGAGTCCATTCCAGGTTCTGGAGGGGAGTGTTCTTTAGTGGACACAGATTCTTCTGCCTGTTTCCCCAAAACCTGATGTCTTCTGCCTCTTCCCATCAAACCTGTCCCTGACCCACTTCTGTCTGTTCCCCCTGGGCCCATGATGATTGATCTGCCACCGGTGGCCCAGTGTGGGGTTGGTACACCCCGCCATAGGCTTAATTCAGTTTCTAAACTTCATCTGCAAATGATATATTTTTACTTGCAGTACATAATGAGTAGAAAGAGAAATATTTAAATTCATTTTAGATCACAATTTCACTAATAATATTTTACATTTATGTTGTGCAGCATATCTCATCTAAGGCTAACTGATATTTATTCCTGGAACGTTAGAGAAGATTTATCCACATTTCACAGTTAAAGAAACTGACACAAAGACTTGTTAAGTAATTTGGCCCAACATCACACAAGAAGTCTGTTGCAAAGCTTTTGATAATTGTGATATCTTTTCCTTGTAACATTTCACACACTTTGGGTTTATATGTATTAAAATTAAATTTCTTTTTAAAAAGCCAAAGATGGAAGAGACATTTTGCTGTCTTTGTCTTTTATGAGATTAAAATTGTGGTATTTAACACCAGTAGGGATGGATATATAGATGGAAAAAGTTACTGGGCAAAATAATCACTTTTATTAGACTAATAAAACATTTTGGAGCCAGATCCATCATTTCCTACATTTAATTCTTGAGGAAATTCAGCTGATGCTTTCAAGGTGAATAATAATGGGGTTTTGTTTTTGTTTGTTTGCTTTATATTGAGAGGATGGAAGATACAATCAGTCAATGGACCCAGAATGTTTGCAGATGTCAAATTAAAGGGGGTTATTAAGAAGGTCAGCAGATGTGTTCTCTGGCGAACAGCTCATGTTGCTGTGACCCTCTGTTTGTCCCTTAGAAAGCTAATTCACCAAATAATGAAGTGTATAAGAGCTGTTATGAAAAATGGTTACATTTTTCCTGTCAAAGGAGGTTACTATGATTAGTAAACTGACCAGCTGCAATACGAAACAAAGCAAAATATTTCTTCCTGTAAGTCTATTCCCTTCAAGGAGCTGATCACACTCAATTTCTATTGACTTGAAATCTCCTAGCACTTTGCAGGAGAACACTCATTAGGTCCTCCTGGGGTTAGGCCCATATCTATAATATGCACTTCTGCAGGACAATGAGATGAGGCTGATGTTGGATTTAAAGTTTTAACACGTGTTTAAATCAATTGGTGTAGCAGGTGCTCCAATCCTGGTCAGAAACTCTGTTGCTGTGGTATATCCACTATCTGCTTCTTTATCATCTGAAGGTAACAGGTCATGCTGCAGGTAACAGGGAATGCATATTACCCAAGTGCTTTCTAGACAATTAATATTCCCACAGTTCATGGTAACTTCACCTGTATTTCCCCTCCATGGCCCATCAAAGGCACCCACTCTTAGATTTCTGGCTTCCCATCTGTCACCTCTCTTGGACAGTTACACTTGTCTCTCCCTCTCCTGACCAGGATATTTCCAGGCTGCATTTCCTATCTACACTGTAAACACCCCAGCAAAGTCAGAGTCCCTGAGTAGGCTTGCTTTACTTTACTCCTCAGAGGCTATAAATAGTGTAATTACCCACTGTTAAGTTACACACAGCTCTTCCAAAGCAAGCACGACATTTTTAAGGCGCAAACATTTCAGAGAAAACATTAAAAACAATAAAAGAATAAGATTACCAGAGATCACCCCAATTCCAACAAGGACTGTGGCAGATTAACAGTCCTTCAAACCTCACCAAGGGGTTTTTCTGCAATCACCAATTCGTAACAGCTTTGGCTCAGAACAAGCAGTCCATGAATCTGTGAGTCACTCTTTTGCCCAATGTGGACCTCTGGTCATGTCTTCATGTAACCCGTCATCAGCAAACAATGGATTTCTCTTCAGGGCATAGCTTCAAAAGGTTGGTTCTGAAGGTGAAAAGTTGCATTCCACTCCTCCCAAGTATTTTCTAGGAATCCCACTTAATTTTGTTTGTTTAGCATGTTGTTTCAAAGAGTACTTTGAAGCTCATAACACTTCCCAGGGTCTACGTTAGCCATCAAGAAGCTAACAAAGTTTTAAAGAAGTTATATACAATCCCACAATAATACATTTGCATTTTTAATAGAATGAACTGCGAAAATACTGAATGCAATGCAATAAGGTTTAACTTAATTCAATAAGGTTTGTCTAGGATATTTCATGAAATTGTCATAGCTGTCGCAACTACCTCTTGCTAAAAGAAGTGATGCAATTTTCACATTAGGTTGTTCATATCACATGCTTTTCCATCACCACTGTGGAAAAAGGGGTAAACTGTGAGGTAGCAAAATTTGCAGATGATACAAAACTACTCAAGATAGTTAAGTCCCAGGCAGACGGTGAAGAGCTACAAAAGGATCTCTCAGAACTGGTTGAGTGGGCAACAAAATGGCAGATGAAATTCAATGTTGATAAATGCAAAGTAATATACATTGGAAAACATAATCCCAACTATACATATAAAATGATGGGGTCTAAATTAGCTGTTACCTCTCAAGAAAGAGATCTTGGAGTCATTGTGGATAGTTCTCTGAAAACATCCACTCAATGTGCAGCGGCAGTCAAAAAAGCAAACAGAATGTTGGGAATCATTAAGAAAGGGATAGATAATAAGACAGAAAATATCATATTGCCTCTATATAAATCCATGGTACAGCCACATCTTGAATACTGCATGCAGATGTGGTCGCTCCATCTCAAAAAAGATATATTGGTATTGAAAAATTTTCAGAAAAGGGCCAAAAAATGCTTAGGGGTATAGAAGGGCTTCTGTATGAGGAGAGATTAATAAGACTTGGACTTTTCAACTTGGAAAAGAGACAACTAAGAGGGGATATGATAGAGGTCTATAAAATCATGACTAGTGTGGAGAAAGTAAATAAAGAAGTGTTATTTACTCCTCATAACACAAGAACTAGGGCTCATATCAAATGTAATTGATAGGCAGTAGGTTTAAAACAAACAAAAGGAAGTATTTTTTCACACAACGCACAGTCTGTCAAACTCTTTGTGGGAGGATGTTGTGAAGGCCAAGACTATAACAGTGTTCAAAAAAGAACTAAATAAGTTCATGGAAGATAAGTCCACCAATGGCTATTAGTCAGGATGGGCAGGGATGGTGTCTCTAGCCTCTGTTTGCCAGAAGCTGGGAACGGGCAACAGGGGATGAATCATTTGATGATTACCTGTTCTGTTCATTCCCTCTAGGGCACCTGGCATTGGCCACTATCAGAAGACAGGATTCTGGGCTTGATGGACTTTTGGTCTGATCCAGTATGGCCACTCCTATGTTCACCCCATGTACCCTCTGTTTCCAGGCAATTAATTTTTCACATTGAGGACCAGATCTTTAGCTGGTGTAAACAGGCATAACTCCATTTAAGTCTATGGAGCTTTAACAATTTACAGTAGCTGAGGATTTTATCAATACTGAATGAGCCGACACAGTGCATTATGCCAGTGCAACTTGTTATTCTGGTATCTTTAATTCAGTCCAGTGTGTGCTACTAATTCCAAATTTTGCAATAATGATGTGGTTTTGATTTCCTTTGGACAATGGTTGTAAAATGGCTTACGAGGCTATGCATTTTACACCTGTCTGTCTTAGTTTTCCTTTGATGGGCTCCTGATGAGTGCTAAGTATCTCACTATCAATTTTTCCTACCAGAGTTGCCTAAATCATGACTTTTGGCTGGGAGCTCTGGCTTCCCCATAAGATCTCCAACTCCCTGGCCAACCTCCCTCATGTCTGTATTTTCTTGGCTGGCTACCATGCATATTTTTCTCAGTGCTTCTCCTCTGCCTGCTGATGCTCTCTTCCCCAACTTCTGACCAGACAGAAGGCCAGTAACTAAAACTTCCTCCCTCCTCTTTTTTGCCCTATTGACTGCTCAGCATGTTCATTCCTCTCAGCTCCCATTCTGCATGTCTGATAATGAGGAAAAGTCAAAGGGCCATGTGAATGTGCTGAAGAAAGGAGGAATCTCTCTCAGGTGGCCCCACAACACTGTATTGTGGCAGTAACAAGACCTGCCCCCTAACTGTCCATTCCTTGTGATGCTACGCCTTGAGAAGATTGGAAGAGGTGAAGGGGCAGAAGCCTAAGGGAGGAACAGGAGAGAGAAAAAGAAGAGACCTCAGGGAAAGAGAGAGAGAGAGAGAGAGATAAGAAAACAGATGCAATGCCTGTCAGCACCTGCATGAAGAGCAGCGTGCTTAAGATGAGGTGATATTGGTAGGAAGAGAGAAAGATTTTGAAGAAATGTCTCCTCTATAACGTCTCCTTCTGTCACGTACATCTGTTAATTTGCTTTACAGCCTCAAGCTCTGACTGAACTACTCATTATTGTTATTAATGGCCAAAAAACTCTCAAATGTGATCCTGAGTTTGGGCTCACTGACATTATGGCAAGTGTGAGTCTATAGATGATTTTTAAAGTCACTATAATGATGTGGTTTATAAAATGGACGAAACCCCTTGAAACGTTCTCCTAGCAGTCTGGAGAAACATTTAGGATACAGCTGCATGCCTTTAACTATAGACTGGATTGGGCTGGATTTTTCTGCTTTGCAATAGCATATAAAAACAGATAGACACCAGGGACCTGATTCGCCTCTCACTTACCTTGGTGTAATCAGAAATGAGTCCCTTGATGTCACTCAAGTTATATCAGTGTAAAACTGCCGTGAAAAGAGAATCAGACCCTAGCAGTTAGACTACTAGAGGCTTGAACTGATAGGCCAGTTTCGTGGCTGCCCACCACCTTGCATTATCATTGATGCCTGAACAGACTAACTGCAACATGAGTGTAACATGGTATCAAACTGGAATTCTCCACTCACTTATGGACTTGGGGGTGCAGATAGTTGTGTGTGGTCATCTGTGCCAGTAAGTGGATAAGTAAAGTGTTGCTGGTACAGTTCTTCTATATCAGATTGCCTTTCAGAAAGTAGGAAAGGATAAGGCTGGAGAAAAGGAGAAGGAGCTGATTGGAGAGAGCAAGAGATAGAATATGGGCAAAGGTAATTGGGAGGGAGAACACTCAAGAAGTACAAATATATTAGGGTGACAAACTTGGGGGCTCAGACAAACCAATTGAACCTTCGAACCTTTAGCAGCAAATCAGTGAATATGAGAAATTAATATGAATGGTTATAAAAGGGAGCATCAGCCAATGAATAAAGTTGGGTCTTTGTTTTTAAAATAAACTACCTTCAAAATTAACTCATTCAGTATTTGAAACTATTTAGAGGAATTATTTTAGCTCCTTTTTAAAAGGCAAACAGAATATCCATACATGTTAAAATGTCATTAAAAGACCTGGATTCAATCAATTTCACTCTAGATATGGTTCAATTTAAATACTTTCATGGCAAACAAAAGATTTCATGGTTTGTATAACTTTCAAGGCATTGCAATTGACACTGGGATTTATAAGTAATGTCTATAAGTTTGATGCAAATCTTTATTGGACAGAATGGTTTACATATGTTAGTACACAAGAGTGTCACGGTTTGGATTCATTTCTATCATCATAACACTTTTGAATCTTGATCCTCTGAGCCTATGACCTAAACAAAAATGTTTTTCAGCCAAAAAGATACATAAGAGATTTTCTTTGTTTTAATTATATAATCTGTACAAAATAAAATTCTTAGTGAATGTAGCTTCAGATAGGATTCTGTTTTGAATCTCTAATTCTTAATTTGTGCACTAGAGGGTCCCCTTTCCCTCTTATAATGTAGAAACACCTGAATAGCTCACTGTGTGCATTTAAGTTAGAATGCCAAATTTTCAAGTGTGTTTTTGATTTGCTGCTACTTTCAGCAAAAGGATTTATTTAGCACACTACTAAGCTTTTACTATTTTAATGCTTTCAGTTATAATTCTGCCTCTAATAGAAGGATATAAAATATCATCTTCTATTTCAAATCTATATGTGTACAAATATAAATAGATCTCAAATCTCTTATGCTTTATATAGGAGTTCTTTGCTACTCAACAGAAATCTTATGGAAGCATACACACGTGTGTTTAAGAGAAAAGCATTACTGTTCTGGCTTTTAAATTAAAAAAAAATCAGCTTGTGCCATAGGATGGATTTTTCTGCCCTCTGATGATTCTATAGAGGAAAATGCCTATAGAAATCAATTGGCTAAATATATATATAGATTAACAGACAGCATATGTTCTGTTTTCTTTTTCAAATGTGAAAAAAACGTTCAATATATCTTGGCCTTAATATTCAATGTATTTATTTAAGGATGATGGTAGGGGTAACTAGGTTATACAGCAAAAAGAAAAGGAGTACTTGTGGCACCTTAGAGACTAACCAATTTATTTGAGCATAAGCTTTCGTGAGCTACAGCTCACTTCATCGGATACATTCAGTGGAAAATACAGTGAGGAGATTTATATACACACAGAACATGAAAAAATGGATGTTTATCATGCACACTGTAAGGAGAGTGATCACTTAAGATGAGCTATTACCAGCGGGAGAGTGGGGGGGGAGAAAACCTTTTGTAGTGATAATAAAGGTGGGCCATTTCCAGCAGTTAACAAGAACGTCTGAGGAACAGTGGGGGGGGGGGAATAAACAAGGGGAAATAGTTCTACTTTGTGTAATGACTCAACCACTCCCTGTCTCTATTCAAGCCTAAGTTAATTGTATCCAATTTGCAAATTAATTCCAATTCAGCAGTCTCTCGTTGGAGTCTCTTTTTGAAGTCTTTTTGTTGAAGAATTACCACTTTTAGGTCAGAAATCGAGTGACCAGAGAGATTGAAGTGTTCTCCGACTGGTTTATGAATGTTATAATTCTTGACATCTGATTTGTGTCCATTTATTCTTTTACGTAGAGACTGTCCAGTTTGACCAATGTACATGGCAGAGGGGCATTGCTGGCACATGATGGCATATATCACATTGGTAGATGTGCAAGTGAACGAGCCCCTGGTAGTGTGGCTGATGTGATTAGGCCCTGTGATGGTGTCCCCGAATAGATATGTGGACACAGTTGGCAACGGGCTTTGTTGCAAGGAAAGGTGCCTGGGTTAGTGGTTCTGTTGTGTGGTGTGTGGTTGCTGGTGAGTATTTGCTTCGGGTTGGGGGGCTGTCTGTAGGCAAGGACTGGCCTGTCTCCCAAGATTTGTGAGAGCGATGGGTCGTCCTTCAGGATAGGTTGTAAATCTTTGATGATGCGTTGGAGGGGTTTTAGTTGGGGGCTGAAGGTGATGGCTAGTGGCGTTCTGTTATTTTCTTTGTTGGGCCTGTCCTGTAGTAGGTGACTTCTGGGTACTCTTCTGGCTCTGTCAATCTGTTTCTTTACTTCAGCAGGTGGGTATTGTAGTTGTAAGAATGCTTGATAGAGATCTTGTAGGTGTTTGTCTCTGTCTGAGGGGTTGAAGCAAATGCGGTTGTATCGCAGAGCTTGGCTGTAGACGATGGATCGTGTGGTGTGGTCAGGGTGAAAGCTGGAGGCATGTAGGTAGGAATAGCGGTCAGTAGGTTTCTGGTTTAGGGTGGTGTTTATGTGACCATCGCTTATTAGCACCGTAGTGTCCAGGAAGTGGATCTCTTGTGTGGACTGGTCCAGGCTGAGGTTGATGGTGGAATGGAAATTGTTGAAATCATGGTGGAATTCCTCAAGGGCTTCTTTTCCACAGGTCCAGATGATGAAAATGTCATCAATATAGCGCAAGTAGAGTAGGGGCATTAGGGGACGAGAGCTGAGGAAGCGTTGTTCTAAGTCAGCCATAAAAATATTGGCATACTGTGGGGCCATGCGGGTACCCATGGCAGTGCCGCTGATTGATGGTAGTATTGGTGACTGGGAGGTAGAGTATATATGAGAGTGTGTTTGTTTGTCTGGTGGGGTGTTATGAGAGTCGTGAGAGGTCTGTTATAGAGAGACACTAAAATTTAGTGGAGAAGTCCTTTGACTGGACATCAGGTAACTAGCAAACTTCAAAATGGATGAGTGGCAGGGAGGGAAGCTGTCCCCCCAGCCTCGGTTTTCTATTTGGCAATTGGCTGGGAAAAGGATGATGGATCCAGTTGATTGGCTGCTGTGTGCTCCACTTTGGTTATTTAAGCCAAGATCAGACTTTTTCAAACTCACACTCTCCAGTTAGCTATCCTAACCTCCCTCCCCTTAGTGGTAGATTAGGATCAGTGCTGCTTATGATATTGCCGGCCTGCTTTCAGGGGTCAGGAAGAAATTTTTCATATTGGGTCAAATTGTCATATGGTCTAGTGTTTTGGGTTTGTTTGTTTGTTGGCCTTCTTCACAGCCTCTTGGTAGCATAATTAGGTTAGAAACAATAGGATATGAGGTTTATATAATGCTATTATGATTACTGGCTTGTGACTGGTATCCAGGATGGGCAAAAGGGCCAGTTCCTGGAGGGAAGAGAGATCCAGGATTATGCAGTTGGACCTTGTCTTCAGATGGGGTGAAGGAAGGTGCTTGGCTCTTTGCAGGAAGAGGTCCCTCTACCCAGCCATGTGACCTCCCACTCCACTCCCCTTATGGAGAGAGGGGGGCAGAGGTTTCACAGAAGAACTATGTCTGTGGGGTAAACCAGGGAGGTTCTACTCTGAGTTAACACCATAACTGCACTGGAACCAATTAAATGCCTGGTATAGGAGAGCTGAGGGGCAGGTAAGGTAGTGTCCCTCCACAAGGTGTAGTTAATAAAAGTTGCTGCCTGCCATTTGAACCCATCCAATGTGTCTGTCCTTCAGTCACCTGCCTGTCTGAGTCATTGTCTCATTGCAGATTAAAAAGCACAAGGTTTCTTCTAAAACTTACAGCCAACACAGTCTTCCTTTAGTTTTAGTGAAAGAGAGTCAGTCTGATGCCCTCAAAGTTATGAAAAATCTTCTTCCTTTTACCCGATCATCTGAGGTCAGATCATTGTGCAAGTGTTTGTCATCTTCATCTGTCCAAGGTGTCACCAAAGTCCTCCTATTTACCCTCTTCTTTTATGCAATTCACGCACTTCTTCCTTGGGGTCTGTTTTCTAAAACCCGCTTCTGCCATGCTATATTCACCGGGTCCTTCACATTCATCTTCTGTATGTGTGTTCATGGTGATGGGCTTCTGCTGATATAGCACAATACTGCCTTGATTATCCAAATTCAGATCACAGAGATTCTGGAAATTTTCAATAAAGTGATGTTGAAAGGACTGTTTCAGATGAGTAAAGTTTGGAATTTGCATTATATATTAGAAACAAAAAAATCTTTGTGTGTATATTGCAATCAGAGATTTGGACTGGGCTGAAGTTCCTTCAGATTACATATTGTGACAGTCAACTGGGACAAGGGTGGTCTACGCTAGTGGCTGGAGTAGATGTCAGCCTAGTGGTCAGAGCACGTGTCAGGATCCAAGGACTAGGGTAAAAGTTGAGTCAGCAGTCAGAAACCAGAACCAAAGCTCAAACCACAGAGCAGTTACTGGATACCAGAGCTGAGGGCCAAGCTGATATCCATAGTCAGAAGGTACAACCGAAGGTTAAACAGAGGGCAGGAACCATAACAAGCAGAACAGCAGGCAATGAGGGATTCAAGGGAGGGGCATGGCAAGAGTAGGAGGAACAAGATAGCACAGGAGTAGGCACAGAGGTGGGTACGAGCAATAAGAGGCCAGAGAGCTGCTGCTAGCTCAACAACTAACTCACTGGCCTCTACAGCCAATCAGGTGGCATGGCCAATCAGGCAGCCTGCTGCAGGCCAGCTGTACTGATGATGCCATCTGGAGATTTGCTCTAGCTGGAGGCCCCGATACCTGACACGTGCTGTCTAGGGGCCTCAGGACCTGGCTTCTTAGGGAAAGTATGGTAAAAGGCATGCAGAAGATTCGAGGCACAATCTTGTGTTCTGCTGGTTCCCATAGATATTCATCTGGGCTGTACTCATCCCAGTCAATTAGATATTGTAGGTTTCCTCAGACCTGATGAGAGTCTAGAATCTGCCAAACTACAAAACACCTATAGGCCCCTAATACCTATAGGCAGAGGAGGGGGAGTAGTACAGAGTGGGTAGGAGTTATCGACTAATGGTTTAAGAAAAGAGAGAGAGAGTTGGAAGACTGGGTGAATCTTGAAAGAATCTGGTAGTTGTAACTTGAATGCAACTGGATTAATCTGTTTTGTGATCTGGAAAGGCAACAAATACTTATGGCCCTGTTTCATGCAGAGGCGAGATGATTGTATATTCTGGGCAGACAACCACACCTTATCTCCTACCCAAAGACAGGTATTGGCTAGAGGGACTGGTCGGCATACTAATTGTAAGTTGCCTTAGTGATTTTTAACTTGTTCTGGAGTTCTTGGTGTGCTTGCTGGATGTGGACCACTGGATGTGTGCCGTGAGTTTGGTAGCAGCAGTTATCGACAATTCAGAGGGGATCTCTGTATAAGCACGAAGATGGAAACCATAGTTAGCAAAGAAGGGAGTCTGCTTGGTGGAGGGGTGTGGCATTGTTGTCATCAAACTTGGCATGAAGGATCAGGGACAGCTAGTCATTTTGATGATAGTTTATGAAGCAATTAAGGTATTGTTGAAGGATCTGTTTGACCTGCTCCACCGGCCCGTTGGTGCTGGTGTGATAGGCTGCTGAGGTCAGGGTCTCAATACTCAAAGACCATAGACATTCTCACCAGAAGTGGGAAATAAACTGGGATCCTTGGTCAGATACCATGCCTGTAGGCAAGTGGTGGAGATGAAGGGCATTGCTCACAAAGAGGCAGGATGTCTCCTGAGCAGAGGGAAGCACTCAACCTAGAATAAAATGCGCCCTCTTGGGTAAGTGGTCAATCACCACTAAAATGGTAGTGTGGCCTTGGGAGGGTGGTAATTCCATGATAAAATTCATGGAAATGACAGCCCAAGGCCGAGGTGGAGTGGGTAAAGGCTGGAGGAGGCCCAGTAGTCTTGAAAGTGTTGTTAGTCTGGGCACAAAGGTCACAGGACTCTATGTACGACATGACAGAGGGCTCCAGAAGTTCCCAGAAAACACGTCTTCAGTCTTAGAATGGCCAAAGTGGCCTGCTAGGGAAGCTTTGTAGTAGAGTGGTAGGAGTGAAAGCTGAGTAGCCCTTCAGGGCACATATATCCATCCCATTTGGTATAGGATCCCATCCTGGAATTTGAAGACTGTGGAAGTCTTGGTCCTGTTCATGGTCTAAAGCTTGATGGGCTTGGTTGACAAAGGGATTGCTAGGTAACTGAGAGCAGATTGAGGATAACAGGTCAGAGGCTATTGTGCCAGAAATGAAGTTTGACGTCTTGAGAATCAAGGACAATCTCCTCTGCAGGTTTGTAGTACTCATCCTTTTGTGACAATGCATCCACTTTCTGTTTCTTGTCCCCAGCCAGTAGGTGACCCCGAACTCGAATTGTGTGAACCAGTATGCCTGCCACTGGTTCAGGTGCCTGGCCATTTTTAGGGATTGCAAGTTTTTATGATTTCATAGAATCATAGAATCATAGAATATCAGGGTTGGAAGGGACCCCTGAAGGTCATCTAGTCCAACCCCCTGCTCGAAGCAGGACCAATTCCCAGTTAAATCATCCCAGCCTGACCTTAAAAACCTCTAAGGAAGGAGATTCTACCACCTCCCTAGCTAACGCATTCCAGTGTTTCACCACCCTCTTAGTGAAAAAGTTTTTCCTAATATCCAATCTAAACCTCCCCCACTGCAACTTGAGACCATTACTCCTCGTTCTGTCATCTGCTACCATTGAGAACAGTCTAGAGCCATCCTCTTTGGAACCCCCTTTCAGGTAGTTAAAAGCAGCTATCAAATCCCCCCTCATTCTTCTCTTCTGCAGGCTAAACAATCCCAGCTCCCTCAGCCTCTCCTCATAAGTCATGTGTTCTAGACCCCTAATCATTTTTGTTGCCCTCCGCTGGACTCTTTCCAATTTTTCCACATCCTTCTTGTAGTGTGGGGCCCAAAACTGGACACAGTACTCCAGATGAGGCCTCACCAATGTCGAATAGAGGGGAACGATCACGTCCCTCGATCTGCTCGCTATGCCCCTACTTATATATCCCAAAATGCCATTGGCCTTCTTCGCAACAAGGGCACACTGCTGACTCATATCCAGCTTCTCGTCCACTGTCACCCCTAGGTCCTTTTCCGCAGAACTGCTGCCTAGCCATTCGGTCCCTAGTCTGTAGCTGTGGATTGGATTCTTCCATCCTAAGTGCAGGACCCTGCACTTATCCTTATTGAACCTCATCAGATTTCTTTTGGCCCAATCCTCCAATTTGTCTAGGTCCTTCTGTATCCTATCCCTCCCCTCCAGCGTATCTACCACTCCTCCCAGTTTAGTATCATCCGCAAATTTGCTGAGAGTGCAATCCACACCATCCTCCAGATCATTTATGAAGATATTGAACAAAACTGGCCCTAGGACCGACCCTTGGGGCACTCCACTTGATACCAGCTGCCAACTAGACATGGAGCCATTGATCACTACCCGTTGAGCCCGACAATCTAGCCAGCTTTCTACCCACCTTATAGTGCATTCATCCAGCCCATACTTCCTTAACTTGCTGACAAGAATACTGTGGGAGACCGTGTCAAAAGCTTTGCTAAAGTCAAGAAACAATACATCCATTGCTTTCCCTTCATCCACAGAACCAGTAATCTCATCATAAAAGGCAATTAGATTAGTCAGGCATGACCTTCCCTTGGTGAATCCATGCTGGCTGTTCCTGATCACTTTCCTCTCATGCAAGTGCTTCAGGATTGATACTTTGAGGACCTGCTCCATGATTTCTCCAGGGACTGAGGTGAGGCTGACTGGCCTGTAGTTCCCAGGATCCTCCTTCTTCCCTTTTTTAAAGATTGGCACTACATTAGCCTTTTTCCAGTCATCCGGGACTTCCACCGTTCGCCATGAGTTTTCAAAGATAATGGCCAATGGCTCTGCAATCACAGCCGCCAATTCCTTCAGCACTCTCGGATGCAACTCGTCCGGCCCCATGGACTTGTGCACGTCCAGCTTTTCTAAATAGTCCCTAACCAACCTCTATCTCCACAGAGGGCTGGCCATCTCTTCCCCATTTTGTGATGCCCAGCGCAGCAGTCTGGGAGCTGACCTTGTTCGTGAAGACAGAGGCAAAAAAAGCATTGAGTACATTAGCTTTTTCCACATCCTCTGTCACTAGGTTGCCTCCCTCATTCAGTAAGGGGCCCACACTTTCCTTGGTTTGTCAGAACTTGGACCAGGAAGCTAGCACCCGCCAGCCTTTAAAGGCTGCTTTAATGGCCAGCAGTTCCTTGTCCAGAATGTCACAGTTTATCGCAGTGTGAGTGAGTTTTGTGAGTAAGAGGCATATGGGTTAAGTCAATCATTGGCAGCAGCAGGTTAGGAAAGGACTGCCCCTGGAAGAAAGTTTGAAGATTCTGTCTCCACCATAAACAGTCTGTCAGGGTGGAAACTGTGATGAATTTCTGTTTTCTGTGCTTCTGGTGACCATGAAAACAAGAATCCCTTTTACAGCAAAGCAGAGAATCCAGGGATAAATTATCTATAAAAATTAGCAAAACCCAAGAAGCACTGGATTTTATGAACCTTCTTTCAGTGCCACCCAATATGTGATGGCCATCACCCTGCAGCGGTGCATTTTTAGTCCGTAGGTGAGATGATATATCCAAGAAATTCAAGGACCTCCCGGTCAAACTCCCATTTCTCTGGCATGGCATGTAGATGATTCTGACAGTGTTTTAAGAATGTTATACACATGCTGATCATGAAGAATTGGGTCTTTGTTATTATCTGCCTTGATTACATTCTGATTTTCTCCAAAGTGATCCAGCATATCTCAGACTATATCATTCATAAAGTTTTGAAAGATTGCTGGATCATTGTATAGGCCAAAAGGCATGACTAGATACTCAATATGGCCATATTGAGTACAAAAGGCATTCTTCCACTGAGCTCCCTCATGAACAAACACCAGGTTACAGGCCTCACACATATCTAACTTTATGAAAATACGGGCAGTGCAGTTTTGTACAGTCACCTTGTTCAGGGCCTGATCGTTTATACACTTCCATAAAGAGACACCTTTCTCCTTGACAAAAAAGATTAGTGTGCCCACAAGGGATGCAAGTACAGACAAAGAGCCCAAAGTTTGGGTTCAGAGAGGGCTCACATCCAACCAAATTGTATAGCAGCTTCAGGCTGGAGATAGATTGGGCAATTGTAAGACTGATGCAGGGACAGGATAGCCGCCTTTTCCTGGCTGTCAAAAACACTGCCAAAGACATGGTAATTGTGGGAAATCTTGGCTATGGCAGGTGGAGCTTCAAAGAATCATAGACTATCAGGGTTGGAAGGGACCTCAGGAGGTCATCTAGTCCAACCCCCTGCTCAAAGCAGGACCAATCCCCCAATTTTTGCCCCAGATCCCTAAATGGCCCCCTCAAGGATTGAACTCACAACCCTGGGTTTAGCAGGCCAATGCTCAAACCACTGAGCTATCCCTCCCTCCTCATTAAAGGGGTCTGAGTATCCTGGTGGTCTTGCTGCCTGAGGATTGGGATCTTCCAGTGGATGACATGAACTGCAGAATGTACCGGTCTGTTTCTCAGATCATGGGAGGCAAGGTATCTGGCAATGCCAGGAGTTAGCGTACAGGGTCCCCTTCTGCCAGTGAATGAGGGCATGTTGTGTGGTAAGCCAGACCATACCTAGGATGACAGAAGCATGTGGGGGCAGATTAACACAAATTGGAGGATTTACTGGTGGCCCCAGAGGATAACTGTTACTGGCAAGGTCTGTTGGATTACAGGTCCCAAGAAGAGAAGAGACCCATGTGGGGGGAGGGGAGGCATAGCTCAGTGGTTTGAGCAATGGCCTGCTAAACCCAGGGTTGTGAGTTCAATCCTTGAGGGAGCCATTTAAGGATCTGTGGCAAAAATTGGAGATTGGTCCTGCTTTGAGCAGGGGGTTGGACTAGATGACCTCCTGAGGTCCCTTCCAACCCTGATAGTCTATGATTCTATGAATAGTTTCAACCAGATTTGTTGGGTCCTTGCATATGGTAGGAACTACATAGGTCTTAGCAAAGTTTAAGTCCATAAAGTTACCTGAAGTTCCCATATCAATTAGGGCCTCTAGGGTGACCTTGGAGCTTACTGGTAGTTGAATTAACAGATTTATTTGGAGTTGCACTGGAAACTGACTCAGGGTCCTGCTGTGCTGTCTGTAGCCCGTGAGTGCTAGGAACTACCTCAGGAAGAGACAACCAGCTCAGCCCAGACCCACTCATCAGGTCTGGGGACCTGTCATTTCCCTGCCCTGGTTCTGCCTGAGTCTTTGGTGGACACATCAAGGCAATATGGCCAGGTTCCCCATAATATAAGCACAAGCCAAACACCTGGAGCTGGTGCTACTCTGATTCAGAGAAGTACACATGAACCTGGTTAGCTTGTACAAGTTCTGATGCCAGGGAAGACCTGCGAGTTTGGGGCGTCATGCACAGAGTGAATAGTGGCCTCCAGAAAACTGAGGTATACTCATGGTGCTGCTCCATGAGGCAATCACCAAATCTTATGCACAAGTCAATCAGGTAACCCAAACTGGATGGAGGCTCCATCCATGCAAGCTCATCCATTATATCCTTATTTAAGGATGCTTATTTAAGGTGGTGCTGTGCCACCTCATTCCCCCCAGTGTCAGAAGTCAAGGGCAGAAATTCAGCAGAAGATTTGCCAACAGACCTGCCTCCCTTCTGTAAGTCCTGAAGGGTTGCTACAGAGATCCACACACAGTTGGGGGTCATCAAAGATGATGGACATGGGTTAAATGAATTCCTCTAATCATTGCAACAGGGGGGCTGGACTGTTCCAGGAGAGGGAAAGCTCAGGCCAAGGCACCCCAGTCAACCTTACGATGAGCCTCACATGGGCCTGATCTGTAGGGAATAATCAGGGACAAAGTAGGAACAGAAGCCTACATTGATTCAGGAATCCCTGAAATTTGTCCCAATCACCATAAAATTTTTTGGGCAATGGAATCTATCTCTGGGAAAGGTGAAGTAGGAGGAGCCAGCAGAGCAATCTGCTCCACAGGACTGCATTCTGTTATTGTGAGGTAATTACTTGTACCTGCAGGTTCAAGACAGCATCCAACAATTCCATTGGCACCTTAGTAGGGTCCATGCTAGTGCTGAGGAACCCTGGCCACAATTTTAAGGACTTCTTAACCTGTCAGCTGATCAGGACAAGACAGTATAGCCTAGTGTTAGAGCAGGCATCAGTAGTCAGGAGCCAAAGTCAAGGATTACACTGGAGGGCAGGAATGGGATACCAGAGCCAAGGGTCAGGCCAGAGTCTGTAGTCAGAAGCCAGAGCCAAGAGTCAAAGCAGAGGGCAGGAACTGGGGAAAGCAGGATAGCAGGCAAGGAGGGGTTCAGGGCATGGGCAGGATAGAGGCAAAGCAGGAGGAACAATGGGAACACAAGAGCAGGCACAGTGGTAGGTATGAGCATTCAGAAGCCAACAAGATAGCTTAAGAGCTCAGCTCCTGGCCTCTGCACCCAATCAGGCAGCCTTCTACAAGTCAGCTGTACTGATGAAGCTGCCTGGATATTAGCTTTGCTGCAGGCCCTGATTCATAGTGGGTTATTTCCTTAGTTGCTATAAATCAGCCTAGTCAATGCAAGTATGCCAATTTACCTCAGAGGAGGATCCCCTTCACTCAGATTAGGGAAGGAGAAAATAAATGAAATCTCTAACTCTATTCCACATCCAACTGACATTTTTGGCAACAATTTGAGCACACGCACACACACCCCCTTCATGCTTTAAGGAAATGTATATAACACAGATTGTTTTCCGAATTGTTTTGTTATATGATCAGCATTACAAAGTAATGGATGGAAAATATGCAACTCTCCACATGCTGTTGCTAGAACTCACCACGGTGGACAAACAAATCCAGACAACACCCACTTGAGACAGGATTCCATTCCTCAATCCAAATTCATGATGAGTCCCAACTCTCAGTACCATAGAACCACAGTAAATAGTTTAGGTTTGGGCTCCTTGGTTAGTACAGCAAGTTAAAATAGTGTTAGAAGAGTTGTCAGTCATGAGGCATTCACATTCCCACCGTGGTTAGCTTGGAAACGGTAAGATGTTAAAATGGAGCACACAGTAAAGAAGATTTGAGTTCAACAAATTCTATTTTTGTTTTCTGATGGGGCTTATTTGAGGTTGAAATCAGAAGGTATGTAGAAAATTGTGTAAGTTAGGCCCCTTCACATGCATTCAGGCTATGTCTACACTACGCACTACGACATGGCTGTTACAACTGTGCCGCTAAAAGGCGTGTAGTATAGCCCCTGTTTGTTGGTAGGAGAGAGCTCTTCTGCCGACAAAAGCACTGTTCGCACCAGCGCTTGTCGTCAGCAAAACTTGTGTCTTTTAGGGGGAGGGTGTTTTTTTACCACCTCTGCATGACAAAAATTGTTTTTTTCACTTGCCAGTGTAGACAAAGCTTCAGACTGTCCAGGAGTTGCTCACACCAACTCTACCTTTATTTAATGGGGCTTTACTAGGCCAAAGAGATTAGCAAAGGCATACATGGAAAACAATCTCAATCTATTTTAATTTACCACCTTTTATACCTACTTCCAACTTCTAGATGTTTAAATAATACCTAATTAGGCTCCCCTTCTACATGGGCAGAACAGACGTAAGGGAATTGATGGCCTGCTCTACACTTAAAAGTCAGGTTGGTATAATTATGATGCTCAGGGGAGTGAAAAAGCCACATCCCTGAGCACAATAGCTACACTGACCTAATCACTGGTGCAGTTACACTGATAGAATAGGAATAGAGTTGAGAGTTGCTCAGGGAATTGGAGTTCCTACATTGATGGAAAACCCCTTTCTGTCACTGTAGGAAGTGTCTACACCACAGTGCTACAGCAGCATATCTATATAGAGACTGGGAGTGGTTGGGTCATTACAAAACCTAAATTTAATTTCCCCAGTACTAAATTTCTCCCTACTGTTACTCACACCTTCTTGTCAACTGACTGTAATGGGCCACTCTCTTACCACTTCAAAAGTTATTTTTCCTCCCTTGGTATCCTGCTGTTAAATGATTTATCTCGTTAGACTGACCTCACACTTGGTAAAGCAACCCACATCCTTTTATGTATTTATACCTGCTCCTGTATTTTCACTCCATGCATCTGATGAAGTGGGTTCTAACCCACAAAAGCTTATGCCCAAATAAATTTGTTAGTCTCTAAGGTGCCACAAGGACTCCTCGTTATTTTTGCGGATACAGACTAACACAGCTACCACTCTGAAACCAATAGCACCAGTTATGCTGCTGTACAGGCCATAGTGTAGACATGGCCTATGTAAATTTAAGAGAGTAAAAAGGTCTTCATGAGGGTCGGGTATGCTACATATGCTATCTTAGGTTATGTCTGCACTACCACAGTAAATCAACCTATGCTATGCAACTCCAATTACATGAATAACATAGCTGGAGTCGACGTACCTTAGGTCAAGTTACCGTGGGGTCTACACCACGGGGGGTCAATGGGAGAAACTCTCCCGTTGACCTACCTTACTCTTCTCGTTGTGGGGCAGAGTACAGAGGTTGACTGGAGAGCGATATGCTATCGATTTGGCGGGTCTTCACTATCCCCACTAAATCTACCACCGGTAGATCAATCTCAGAGCATCGATCCCGGCTGTAGTGTAGATGTAGCCTTATTTGTCACTACTGCATTAGGCCTCTGGTGTTGAGTTTTTACTCACCTCTTCATTGTTAGCAGCTATCTCCTTATCTTTCAAACACTGTATCCCTTTCCCTCCTTACCTAAGCCATTCATCTACATGCTGCAAGGGAGAAGCACTGTGTCTATTAAGTACTTGAGCTCAGTGATGAGAATGCCCCAAAGTGTGCCAAGCAGGGGTTCTGGTAGGTTTTCTTTGGCAGATGGCTGTTCATTAAAATTATACAGATAACATCAACTTCACATTGCATACTCAACCTGTGGAATTCACCGCCACAGGTGGTATTTTTAAAAGGCAGGACAGTGTTATGACCACAGCACTTCATACATGTTAAAATAAGGGTAAATCAAATGTTATGTTTCAGGGTGTAAACTGATCGTGGTAATTCTCTACATTCATAGTATTGCATAATTCACTGGATGCCTTGTGTAGGATTTTCACATTTGTCAGAAGTAATGGCCATATTTGGAGACATGATACCACTCTTGATGCACTAAGGAATGATCGTACATTCGTATGGAAATCTTATTTTCCTAACATATTAACATAAATTAGCATGTTATTCATGGTGGTGAATTCCAAACACTGCTGACCAGGGCAGAATTTGAATCAATCACTAAGGGCTGAAAGGATGATTCCATATCCTGAACCATTACAAGTCCACTGAACTATCTAATCTTTAATATTAATCATATGTTCATTTCCATCAACATGAAAGAAAGATCATTTTGATGGAACTAACTGTGGTCTTTGCAGGATCATGCTTTCCCCTTCAACCCTACAAAATATAATTCAAAACAACATTTGAGACAGTGTGGTTACATGAAATTACATAAACACACAGAGATCTTATTTCACTTCAGATTTCATTAGGGTTTATTTTATTTTATTTTTGAAGGAAAAGCCGTCAAATAAGCATTTTGTACACTGTTCCCAGACGGTATGCTTGTACAAGGAGAACTAAAAGAAGAACAGAACCATTTTATATCTGGAAAAGAAGGATGTATTATTTTATTGCATTCCACTACAGATTTATAAATTACAAAAAACATTTTAAAATATTGCAAAAGAGGTTTTTGAGTATCTACAGTGAATGTTTCTGTACCACTTTACATTTTAGGCCATTGTGAAGGCAGATGAAATTCTGAACATGCTCTGTATAAGGTGTAATTATTCTAAAATTAATAAAGCACTGTTTAAAAACATGTATTGTGCTAAGGAACTGCCTATACCTTCAGTCTGAAGTGCCCTTAAGTATTCCATTTGGAAGTGATATGGGTCCTGGGCATAACCAGTAAGAGTGATTGAAAACTATTAGAGTGCTCCACATATTTTAAGAGTGCTTCAGTTTGGAAGAGATCAAGCCATACCTGCGTATCGCAGCATACGTTTAATATATTTTTGGAAACTTCAGCATTTAAAAGGCAATAAAAGGATGTTTTGTGGCTCCTGCTATTTGCTCAGTGTGTATGTGTGTGCTCGAGTGCGCACTTCATTTGATCATCACTCATAACACTTTTAGCATACATTTCGGTCAGCTTCTGTTACAATGTGAGTCAGATTCGTAGCTGGTGTAAATTGCCATAGTTCCACTGAAGTCAGTGGACACATATTGACTTCAGTAGAGCTATTCCGATTTACACCAACTAGTGATTTGGCCCACTGAGTAGAAATATGTACTGCTGATTGGTGTTAGCATTTCATTTGGACCCAAGAACTCTTCATAGGTCATGATAAGTACCTCCCCTTCTTAGTGACTCCGTTTTAACTTTTAACCAAACTTCATGCATGTCAGGACACGTAACTCTACTGTAATTGGAAGGATGTATGCAGTTATGTTATTTTTTGCTTTTCTTAATGGTTTTAAGTTCTTGGCTCTTTATGCATAAGTAGTACTTCATATATAACTAAGGTTAATATACAATTAGCACTCTACTGTCAATGTCTCTTCTTGACTTGCAGGTAAAATGATTCCATCTTATTAACCTACCATGTTAGGTAGATAAATGAATTACAAATTTTGAGAATATTTTACTGAAACTTCAGAAGCTACAAGCACACAGTCAGTCACACAATCAATTCAAGTGAAGGTGGCAGCATTGGAATCCACTATTCAGAAGCCATATATGACAGCCATACTACCAGTCCTATGTCGGGGAGGAGCATGGGTGGACTATAGGTGGGAGGGAGCTTGATGGAACCAAGCTCCATTATGCTTGATCCTCCACTGGTATATGGAGAGTTAACATAAGTGGAAGAAGTTAGACTAGGCTCCCTGATGCTCTGATTTCAACCAGGATACCCAAGGATCAGGGAGCTACAACCAGCTCCCTGTGGCTCCCCATTCCTCTCCATCTGAGCAGAGAATTGAACCCTCTATTTTTAAATACTATCTTTTGGTTCTGCAGCCATCATTAACAAACATACAAGTCAAAGAGCTCTTATGACATTCATCAATGATGCTAGTTAGATATCTCAATCTGAAAGGGCCCAAATATATGAAGCAATGCAAGACAAAGACAGGAAACTAGAGATGGCATGACACACCAGAAGCCTTACTACCAGATGGTAAATTGATTGGGGTAATACTTAAACCAAGTATTCCAAAACACCTAGAAGAGTATGGTATGGCAGGGTCTAACCAGCATGACTTCTGCAAAGGAAAATGCTCTCTCACTAGTCTATTAGAATTGTTTAATGAATCAATATAATAGTGGATGAGGGAGAACTAGCTGATATAATTTATTTGGGCTTTGACAAAATACCTCACAAAAGGCTACTAAAGAAACTTAGTCATGGTGGGAGAGGCAGATTACTATCACAAATCAGAAACTGGAAACAAAACCCAGAGCAATAAATGATCAATTTTAATATTAACTGTGGGGTGCCAGTGTTGTACAATATTTTAATTAATAATCTGGAAAGGGGATAAAAACAATGAAATGCCAAAATTAGAAGATGACACAAAATTATTTAGGTTAGTCACAACTTTGAGGCATTTCAGAGGGACCTAACCAAGGTAGGTTAATGGACAACATGATAACAGATGAAGTTCAATGTTGACAAATACAAAGTAATGCACACTTGAGTGAATAATTTGAAAACACTTTGTAGAGTCATGGACTTACTGCTAGAGCATACCCTCATGGCTGGGCATGGCATAGCATAGCAGGTTTTTCCCATCTGGTTCCTCCTGAAAACAGCCAGTCTGGCCCTGCAGTGATCTCTCTTCCTGTAACTTGGCCATCCAAATGGGTCATGGTTTGTTTCCATCTCTTCTGGGGTCATAAAGTTCAACAGAAATTTAAAGACAACTGAATCTTAAGCCCCCAACAGGCTCACTTGGCCACCCCCTCCCTCGCAGATGAGCCTCAACTATAATGCAATGTCCCTGAATCTGTTCTCAAGCTCCTGTGCCTCACTCCACCCACACAGTCTAGGACGAGCCCAGTTTTCCACCTTCCCAAGGCTTCAGGCTAGCCATCACGTCTCTGCAGCTCCTGATCTTCCCTCATGTTTCAGGCTCATCTTAGGAGGTGACTGCTTGTTTCTCTCTCCTTCTAGCCTTCAATCAGGTCCTTTCCCAGATAGAGGGAACTAACTACATCCTCTCCACTTCTCAACTGAGCTTTCCTCTCCTCAGTGAAGTCCACCCCCTTCACCTGGCAACACCCTCCCCCAGGTGCCATTAGTGAGGAATTAGGTTCCAAAAACCCTTTTGGTGACAAACTGGGGTTTATACCCCATCTCTCTCACATATACCTTTTGGTAAATTAACTGCATCAACTCAGGAAAAAGATTTGGGAATCATTGTGGATAGTTAGATGAAAAGTTCTGCTCAAAAGTACAGCAATGGTTAAAAATGCTAACAAAATATTAAGGGGTATAAGGAATGGGATAGACAATACAGAAAATATTATCATGCAATATTACAATTCAATTATATAAACCAATGGTATGCTCTCATCTGGAATACCATGTTCAGTTCAGTTCACAGTATCTTAAAATGGATATGGGAGAAATAGAGGGGGTCCAAAGATGTGTGATAACAGTGATTATGGGCATGGAAAAACACTCATGAAGAGAGACAGAGACTGTTTATATTTGGGGGAAATGAGTAAGAGAGGATATGATACAAGTGCACAAAATGATGACTAGTAAAGAGAGAGTGGATCAGGAACTTTTCACCCTCTCTCAGAAAATATAAGAAACTGAATGTAAGAACAAAGGGCTGGGAAGAGACTTCAGAAGCCATTGAGTGCAGTCCTCTGCAATGATGTCTGCACTATGAGACACCGATCCACAAACCCTCCAATTCACTCCTTGCAGCCTCCAAGATCATTTTCTTTTCCAGAGGTCTCACTTCAGTGAACCATCCTCACATGCTACCAAAGTATCATTGGTAAACAAAGAGTTAAGATATACACGAGATCATCAGATTTCTGCATTTTCAAAGTACATCTAGGAAACACTCCTAACCAGTATGCAAGTAGAAATCTGTTATATTTGTGTATAAGAAAAGCCACATTCACAATAAGTGAAATATGAACCCAGGCCTCTTTTGCAACGTACAGTCCTCATGATCTCCCTAGCCCATTTGAAAAGCATGACTGCTAAAGAGAAATGAAGCCCTGAGTAGTGGGGGTGCGAAATGCTGGACCACCAGTATGGCCAACTGCTCTGGAGCTGCTCTGGGCATCTTGCCACACCACCCTGAAAATTCTCAGAATCTGTCAGGCTAGTGAGCATGCCCTGCTCATATGAGTGAAGAACCAGCAAGCCCTTCAGGATTTGGTTCAATGTGTTTATGAAATGGATAAATGGTATTACAGAAAATTACATCCCTGGTCTGATAGTAGCTGAAGAATGCACAGCACAACACAGAAGGTGGAGGATGGGATATGAAGATGGATTTAAACAGTCTTTGCATTTCTCCAGTTCTGGGCTGATCCCAATAATAAACTGGAGCACCCTGAAGGCTGCTCTGTTTTACACCAGTTGACTCCAAAGGACAGATATGGCCACTGAAATCTGTGAAGCTTGCTATCCACGCTCTTTTAATGGCAGTCAGGAAGGTGGGTGGCATATGAGCCACTACATTGGCTCTCCAACATTCCAGGATTCTCCTGCAACTGGGGCGATCATCCAAACTGCTGGTTAACCCATCAGTAGGGCCATGTTCCCATGCAAATGCAAAATGGGCACAAAGCATCTGAGGTTTGGGACCTATGTCTTTAAACTCTAAATAAAAGGAGCACTTGTGGCACCTTAGAGATGAACAAATTTATTTGAGCATAGGCTTTTGTGAGCTATAGCTCAAATAAATTTGTACTCCTTTTCTTTTTGCGGATACAGACTAACACAGCTGCTACTCTGAAACTCTAAATAGTTCAGTATGATGCAATGCTTTTCACTCGGGGTACATCTGCAAGTGTATTTTAAATCTATCGTCACAGACAAACTAAATTAAAGACATACTGGCTCAGACTTGGATTGAACCATCTCTGACAGTCAAATGAATCCCAATCTTAAACTGGTTTTGTATCCAATAACATTATTATCTGTAGAATTCATTTATTTCTATTGTACTCCTCCACTGAGAATACAACCACTAACAAGTGGTGAGGCAAAATACAGCTTAAGGGGATCCTGCAAATACTTAAATTCTAAATGTGCCTTATGCAGAAACAACCTAATATCCTGCATTTAAAATGAAAATATATTTCTCCTTTGTGAATAGCTAGTTGGAGCCAAGAACACATCTGTTATGAGGATTCCACCTCATTTCTAGGCTCAACATTCCTGAGGACAAAAGTTTAAATAAGAAAACTTAATTATTTATAAGCAGATAGACTAAAATAATGCTAATGTTTCTTTTATTAGACCTATGCAGTTTATCCATTCCTCCTCCCCCCGGCCCCCCCAAAGCTAAATGGGAAAAAAGCAAATCTGGCCTGAAGTGGTAATCTAAAATATGGCATCTTTGAATCAGAAGTCATGGGAGTCATCGAAGAATGCAGCTATTTATTTTGAGGAACCATGAGTGGTGGGGAGATCCAAGATAGAAGAAACTATAAATGGTTCAAAAGTTTATAAAAAGCCTGTAGTTAGGGTTATTTGGGATTTAGATCCCTATACAATTAGAGGAAAGAACAGGGGATATAGAGGATATAACTGCTTTTACGGGGTACTGGCTTCAATAAAATCATTTTCATGTGATCCACATTGCTATTTTAAGGGCCTTTATATCCAGTGTGGGATGATTTACTGTTATCTGATTTGCACATTGGAAATGATTACCCCCAGGAGAATTACAATAGTATTTGATTCACATATAAATAAATAACAGAGGAACCCTGAGAGAGCTTAGTACAGTTTGCTTCTTTTTGTGGTGTTTTTCCGATATCCTAACATGCCAAATATCTGTTTCAAACCTAAAGGCTTTATTTATTATTTTTGTAGCATTTCCTTTTATTAAACAGATACATTATTTATATGAGAACCTGATCCAGATTTCAGAGGTATGTATAGCCTCATGGTCTCACATTAAAAAAAAATAAATCAAAACTGTGAGCTGATGTAGTCACAGTATTAGCCCCTAATCCTGCAAATATCTGCATCCATGAATAGCTTTATCTGTATGTTTGCAGCATTGGAGTCTCAGTGGGCTAGATGACCAGTTTCAAACATAGTGGAATATATAGAAGGGATGACTTATTCAGGAAAAATAATGTGACTTGGTCAAATAGCCTTCCAAAAATCTTAGTAGCATAAGAAAAATAACACATTAATTCGCAACAAGCATGCATCCACCCTGAGACACCTTTAATTATGCGGAGCAAAGAGCGATGGTGATTCCAGTGCTAATTGCCACACTTTTCCATTCTCCTTTAAGTCTCTTCTCAAAACTCATGTTTTCATGGAGGGTTACAGAAATTGTAATGGAAGCATTTTACTTCGCACAGGTGTAAATGACTACATCGGGAGGCAACTGAAAAAAATCATGCCTTTTGTGTCTTATGGTAGACTGTAAACTCTTCAGAGAAGGGACTGTGATTAAGATTTTTCAAAGCAGTCAAAGATTAATACAGAATGTGTCTAAATCTCCAAGACAGCTTTGAGACTCTCAGCCTGTCTTCACTTGTGAAGTGCCTTGCACATCCATAGCACTATATAAGCAATGTTTAAAACCATCTAAAAAAGCGTGTGTGGGGAAGGCCCTTCATCACCCCCGCATCTGCCCATCCCCCTTCCCTGCAATTAACTCTGCTCCCAACCCTTAAATCATCCTGCCCCCGCCAGCCACTTCTGCCCCCTGTCTTCACCTCACATTAGGGTTGCCACCCACCCAGTCTTAGCCAGACAGTCTGGTTTTCGGTTTCTGTGTCCAGGTGCCTGGTTTTCGGGGACCTGGCAAACCTAAATGGCACTCAAAACAAAAGTCTGATTATCACAGGGCAGCAGAAGGCTCCGGGTCATTAACCTATTCCAGCCCCTGCTCAATCGGTGCCACCTCCTACGTGCAGGCTGGCTCCTTGGGATGATCCAGTGATCAACGAGGAGAGTGGGGGAGAGGAGTGAACAGGAGGTGTGGGGGAAGAGGCAGAGAATGGGTGAGGCCTTGGGGAAGAGGCGGGGCAGGGAGCAGGGCCTGGTTACCAGAAATTAGAAAGGTGGCAACCCTACCTCATATCAGCTCCTCCTGCAGATTATAAGGGTTCTTCACTTCCTCTCCCAGGCCTGGTGGGCTGCAGTCTGGTCTCCTTCTCCCTTCCTAGGCCAGGTGTTCCAGGGCAGGAGAGGAGAGGAACTAGGAGCTATCCCATTTCTCACTACAGGAGAGAGGAAGAGGAGGGAGCATAGCCAACCTGAGCTGCTGTGCTCTTCCTCCTCCATCCTCCCACCTTCCCTCCTGTGAAAATGGTGTTGGCTCCAGAGGGGAGGAGGCGGACTTCCTGGGATAGCTATGATTGGCTGCTTTTCTGTAGGAGGCAGGTAATTGGGGAAAGCAGCCAATCAGAGTGGGTTTTCCCTCAGATGGTACTAAAAAATGTCTATCATCAACCACCCAGTTTGCTTTTTAGACATTTGATTTCCCAGGTCTGTGACCTGGCACACTTTAAGCTGTGTATATAATAAAAATAACCCAAAGAAGACCCTGTCTTTCAACCATAATTAGTCTTTAAGGCCTGCTCTACATGCAGATTTAATACTAGCATAACTTTTTTACTTTGAGATGTGATTGTTTAGTGAAATATTTACACTGGTACAACCCCTAATATGGATACAGTTATAAAGGTGTTTTATACAGTGTATCTTATTCCCCATTCCATACAGGAAAAAGACCCAGTATCATAAAGTTGCTTAAACTAGAATAACGACATCCACACTGGAGGTAGCAGAGTAGCAGCCATGTTAGTCTGTATCCGCAAAAAGAAAAGGAGTACTTGTGGCACCTTAAAGACTAACAAATTTATCTGAGAAACACCACAAAAAGTGTATTTATCTAAAAACACCACAAAAAGCTTATGCTCAAATAAATTTGTTAGTCTCTAAGATGCCACAAGTACTCCTTTTCTTTTTACTGGAGGTAGCAGTATTGTAGTATTTTAACTATACCTTTATAGTTAAGGAAGTACGACTCTTACATAGCAACAACCCCTAAATCCTCAGCCAATTATTTTGCCTTCAGCAGCTGCCTCTTCTATGTTGTCATTAACCCATACATTGCAGAAGAGCCTATTTGAATTCAGTCTGCTAAATTATCCAAAGGATAGTACATCTTTCTATGACAGTATCTCAGATGACTCTTTTCCAATCTGCAGAGCTTCTCAGTAGTTTGAGTTAAGGTAGCCCAATTAAAGTTAAGTAAGGGTGTAAAGGGCAATTGGGAGGGGAAAGGAAAGCAGTTATTGTGAAAAGATATGATTTTTTTTTGTAGGAGGGGGTGGTCTTTTTTCTGTAATTAATTCTTTTTATTATGAGACTGGGAAGTCATGTGAAACTGGAAAAAGAGGGTTATGCTTTGTGTTTGGCCATGAGAGGGCTGGATTGAGTAAAGAGTTGGGATGAGCCACTTAAACTCAAGTGGATTGTGAAAAGGGGTTTTGGTTTTCCCAGGCACAGCTGAATCTATTATATAACAATGTAGTGTGAAATTTCTTAACAAATGAATTCAGGCAGGGAAGTTGGAGGGGACAAAGGTCTGAACAATTGTCATTAGCTTCCCCAGATCCAAAGGTTTAACTTCTCATGGAAATTCCATCACATGACTAGTCAGTTACTGCCAGTCATTAAACTGAAGAGGTGAGGTAATTTTAAGCCATTTTACTGTGTTAGTCAAAGAGAGGTACAGCCATCCATTACCTCAGAAATGGGGAGGAGCCCAGGAAAAAGTATTAAAAAAAAAGCCAGACCCAATGATGCAACTGAAGTTTTTCTCTTTCTTCCTACCAACTTCGAGATGCCAGGATTTCTGGAAACAGAGGGCTAGATGGCAACTCAAAGAATGGGACTGCAAGATTTATTAAACACTAGGTTGTTGGTTTTTTTTTAAAAAAAGTAGGTTTTCTGCTACATTTTTGAAAACCTCAAGGGTGATCAGAAGTTTTTGCCCAAAACCACATTTTTGGTGAAAAATAGCCTTTTTAAAAAAAAAATTCAGAAATATTTCCTCCCTTTAACAATTTTTTTAAGGCTAGGGTGTAGTGGAGGAATAAATAGCCAAAAATCCCTCCACTTTTAGAGACTCAAAATCATCTCTGAAAAACAAAACCTCTGTGGAAAAAAACTGGAAAAAACTTATATTTTATAATTTCTTTTCAAAGTTTTCCATGGAAAATACATAGTTTTCCAACTAGCTTAATTTTTACCAAGTTTTCAGTTCTGCTTTTGCTGTATTACTTTTATTTTTGTGTTTCCTCTAACATATATACTGGGCCTTGTACAGGATGCTCCATATGTAATCTGATTGCTATGTATTTTAAGGGAGCTCACTTCTGGCAAATTTCTTGAAGGCATGTTATCAAAGCACATCCACATGGGGAAGAATCACTGATCCTCTTTGGACACAAAAAGCAGAGTGTTAGACTTTTTGGATCTGTGTACACAGCCCTGCAGTGTAGACTACGGTGGTATAAGTTGCAGTATGCAGTAAAGTGTGCTGTAACTACCCCATGTAGATGCTGCTGGCACAAACTAAAAAGTACCTTAGTTCAGGTTAACATAGTTGTTTCCAATAGCATTCGTCAGCACGGTCACGTTGACCGTAGTTGACCTTGCCTATCCTATTTCATGGTAAAATACCACAGTGCCTTGTCTCCACTAGGATTTTACAGTGGGATAGCTCATGCATGTTAGTTACCCTACTACGAAAACCTCACATTTTTTGCAGTGAAGATGTAGCCTCAGTCCCAGCAGCTCAGGGATTCCTTTGTTATATCTCTGAATATCTCTTATTATGAGTGTAAGGAGGTCACTCACCTCTTGAGTGCCTCCTTGCACATGGGTGAAGAACTGCAGTCCTTCTCCTGGTGCCCTGTAAGTTATTGACTTCACTTGGCAGGTCTTCAGTGACTCAGTCCTCATCTGGGTCATACAATCAAAATGAATCCCTTCCAGGATAGAAAAGAGTCCAACAAAATAAACAGTCTATCTGCCCTCACCAAGGCCTTCAGCCCTGGCACTTTAAGTTCATCCCTTTGCTCAGGCTTTCAAATAAGCCCTGTCACCTTCTTGGGGCTTAGATTAAGCTTGTCCCCTGCTCACTGTTTATGACACTTTGCTGGTGGCCAGCAAGGGAATCTGCGCAGGCCCACTACTCTGGGTTTCAGCCCAGGGACTCTATACACAGCAGGCATATACTGCTCACTTCAATTAATTGCTACTTCTTCCCTGAGCCTCTTCCACTCAGCCCCTTTATCTTCACTCTTATCTCATGGCCAGGTTTCTCAGGTGCCTCTCTCCCTGCAAAACCAGCTATGCAAGTGCAACCAGAGATTAACCCTGGCTAGCCCCCAGGGTTCTCTGGCCAGAGAGGAGCACAGTTCCCTGCTCCTCTAGTCCCAGCCAGGTATTATCCTAGTAAAGGCTTCCAGCTTCTTTTATCTGAGCCTACTGGGCTCTGATTGACTGTCAGTCACCCTTCTAGCCCTTGGAAGGCTAGGTCTCTGTAGTTTCAAAGATGGATGCTCCAGAAATGCCTGTCTATGCAAGCCTGGAGGATCTACCTTCACTGCTCCTTTCCTCCCACATTATACTTCATGGGGTGGTGTGTCTTAGGACCGCAAGGCCTCCTCAAGGGAGCCACACAGGCCAGGTACACCCCATTACAGTGTGAATGTACAGTACTTAGCACAATAGCCCCTCTAGGCAATGCTACTATTACTACTACCTGTTAAGGGTGCAAGTGCTATAGCTAATGGGAGAGAAAGGGTTTGGGCTAAGGGCTCTGTTTTGGGGGCAAGGGAAAGATAGGGCAAAAATTAAAAGATTTCAGATACTTTCTAGTTTCAGAGACTCCAAATTCTTAAAGGCTGGTAATGAGATGAACTTGGTTAACACCATCAGAGCTCTTCCAATGTACATGAGGCAATTGTGAAGAGGTTTCAGCAATGTTCTTCCACATGATAGACAGGAACAGTGATAAAGGAAGCTTTGGCCCTGCAGGAAGATGCAACTGGATGATAGGATGATAATAATTACACCACAAAGAGAGCAGATGGGGCTGCATGGTGTAGTGGACTGGGTGCAGCTCTGTGAGTCATGAAACCTTGAGTTCTAATCCTAGTGTTACCTTTCAGCTAGTGCATTACTGCTTGTTTCCCCTTTTGTCTATTTATATTGTAAGCAACTTTTATTTCACTGTGTTTGTATTTCATCCGGGAGATCTAGGCACTACTATAGTATTAATAAATAATAATAATGGTAGAATATGGTGAAAAAATTCAATCTTTTTGAAATTTTCTTCCAAAAAATTGTTGAAATTTTGAATTTTCTAAATATTTGGATTAGCTCTAGAAAAAAAGTCATTAAAACAACAACAACAAAATCCAAAACAAACCAAAAACTGAAAAACTGAAACCAAAACCTGGAAAATGTATCATCATCAGAAGCTTGAAAACACTGAAAAATTGCAACCAGCCCTAGTAATTTCCCACCAACAATACTCAGCACATACAGGTAATTGCCACTACATGAGGAACCTGTGATTTATATGACCTAAAGGTGAATCCCTTTTGTTAGCAGATATGATAGGCATGCTACATTTTAAATAGCTCTGGTAGCACAATACTTGACAATTTTTCAGTTTACTGAGTGTTCCATTACTTAAATAAAAACATTTTGCATATTCTCAGATCAAGAACATTTCAGAAGCCACTAAGTAAATATAACAGAGTAGTTGTTATATTTTCATATTACGATGATCATGTGCTACCATCTTTTTAACTTTGATTCAGTTGATTACTGAACTTTCTGATTTTCTTGCAACATTGCTGTCGCCAAGCAAAACAACTACTGCTAGGCCTCTTTTACTGGCTGGCTGTTAAATAAAGGAAATACAATTACCCTTTGTTTAAAAAAAAGGGGGTACTAGGTTTATCACTAAGGATCCATGACTTGCGCTTCATAAAAATTTGAATTTGCTTCGAAGTCTACAAAGCCTTCTACACAGCAATTTGTTTCAAAATGTTAAACACATAATGGCATTTAAATCTGATATTTTTAAACTCCTCTTTATATTACTGAAAATTGTGTATTATCAGGTAGGTATTACAAAACATTGGAAACAACATACGAAACAACTTTGGCTATCATCAAATTAAATACAAGAAAAATATCCTGAATTTTTAGACAGAATGAAACAATAACTCTCAGAGCCAAATGCTGACCACCTTTCCATAGAAAAAGAGGTATTAAATACAGTGAACCTATTGTATCACAACTGTATAAAGTGGGTAAACCACAAAGGGGTCTGAAGGAGAAGTCTGGTAACAGTACAGTGAAGTGGGAAGTATATTTCCTGCTACATGAGTCCACAAGTCTAGTTCTCACTGAATAAGGGCCCAGAGATATTCTCTCAAAATTTTCCTGAAGTCCATGATCTGTAGTTATGTAATAGTTGTAGTGTAATAGTTGATACAACCTTTCCAAATCAGTGTTGGGAGGATTATTTTTCCCTCAACCTCACTTAAATGCTCTGTGAAAAGCAATAAACATGATCTTCACTCAGGGGTTTCTGCATTTTTATAGTAAGGGATCTGCAGACTGTCCCCTCATCTCAAGGGGGTGATAAATTTGGAAGCTAGCAAGGTTAAGATGAAGTGAACATTTTTAACTATTTTCTTGCTGAACATTACAGCAGAGACTGCCACCTGCTTCGTGATTATGCTCAGAGCTTGCACAGAGTCCAAGCACTCCCCCCACACGCTCCCCTACAGGACTCTGAAGGTATGAATAACCAGCAATAAACATTCATGGCTGGCCTGTGTCAACTGACTTAGGCTCGTGGGGCTTGAGCTGCAAGGCTATAAAACTGCAGAGTAAATGTCTGGGCTCGGGCTAGAACCAGGGCTCTGGGACCCCTCGAGTGGGAGGATACCAGAAGTCTATACTCCAGCCCTATCCCAGACATCTTCACTGCAATTTTATAGCCACGCAGCCTGAGCCCCCTGAGCACAAGTCAGCTGACAACATGGGCCAGCCATGGGTGTTTTATTGCAGTGCACACATATCCTGAGTGAGCACCCTTCATCCCACAGCACTTGATACATAAAACACCATAGAACTACATTGATGTCTAGAGCTCAGATGGGGGAGAAATTTATTACAATACTGGATAAAACCCTTATAAAAATCCGTGTCCACACACAGGAAAATCAGCTTCAGTTTTTTAAGATATGAAAAAAATCCATGTGATAAACTGCAGTGAACTCAGTTTATATGTCAAGAAGATAAACAACTGGGCCAATGTTGCCTTGATGTAATTTGGCAACTACAGAATGAGTAAAATTTTCAAACATGATATTTAGACCACTAAGCCATATCCTCTAGTGGAAGCTTAAAGCTCCATTAATACTGGGGAGCTTTCAGGGTAATGGCCTTTTTAAATCAACTTGTTTCTCTACAAAAAATATTTCTGTCTAATATTAATTTCCCTCCTACACACACCCTTTTTAAACAAAAAGTATGGGCCGGAGTGGAGGAGAAATGACATATTACATGTAGAGGAGTCCCTATTTAAGTTAACATTGACTATTCATGGAGTAACAGATCAGAATCTGGCCCTTGCCCACTGGGCTTGTGAAGCCAAAAATTTCAGCCAGTGGGACTTACTCATTGATTGATCTAGCTATTCCTCCTCTAAAATCCAGACAGCTTTAACCATGCGTCTACAATCTGAGAGAAAAAGATCTGCCTTGCTGAGGTTAAGTGAAACTACTGAACGAATTTTCTTCAAACTTGGCTACATTTTTCAGTCTCCATTCAATCTACGAATCAAGCTAATTTGAAATTTCAAACATCAGCCATTTGTGTGCTGTCTGAGTACAAATCTCTCCTGATCAAAAGACTGGAGAAAATATAGATTCATACAGCATAACTCAGAAAAGGTCAAAACAGCTTTGTTTATGGTTCCCAAAGAGTTCACAGTTAGAAATATTACTACATTCTTAGATGGCTGGTGAGGTTTGAGCCTGTGAGGGGAAGAGTGGAGCTCTGCAATAGAACCTAAGCTGAAAGGTTGAGTATTAGTCCTGTGAGGACGTAAGGCTCTGATCCTCCAGATGTGCAAGTGTGTAACTTGGACTTCAGTGGGGCTCAGAGCAAGTGCAAGGATGTGCCTAAATACAGACAATTGCAGAATCAAGGTCTAAGATTTTATTACTTATATTACTTTTCACTTATACTAACCTGCTAATGTTTTGAGCCTATCTTTGCACTGAAAATATTAAAAATCTCAGGTAAATTAGAAAATTGTGTGTATGACAGTCTGCTACCTATGCTTTGTGAATTTCTAAAAACCCGCTAAAAGGTAAATTGCAATGAAACCACTATAAAGTACATATTTACAAAAGTATTAAAAGTTATCTCCCCACATTTGCCAAATATCTTCCCAGTTCCTATTAATTTTAAATGCAGTTTCTCTTTGACCATATATTAAACCATATTAGGATACGCAGCATTCAAATATACTATATACTGTTTCCTGCTGAAGTAGCCAAGTTCTCTTCACAGAATGCATACTGTGTATCTGTCAATTATCCCTATATTTATTACTAGTTTAATTTTCTAAGAGTTTCTAGTGCTGTAAATCATAGAATCATAGAATCATTGAATATCAGGGTTGGAAGGGACCTCAGGAGGTCATCTAGTCCAACCCCCTGCTCAAAGCAGGACCAATCCCCAACTAAATCATCCCAGACAGGGCTTTGTCAAGCCTGACCTTAAAAACTTCTAAGGAAGGAGATTCCACCACCTCCCTAAGGTAACACATTCCAGTGTTTCACCACCCTCCTAGTGAAAAAGTTTTTCCTAATATCCAACCTAAACTTCCCCCACTGCAACTTGAGACCATTACTCCTTGTTCTGTCATCTGCTACCACTGAGAACAGTCTAGATCCATCCTCTTTGGAACCCCCTTTCAGGTAGTTGAAAGCAGCTACCAAATCCCCCCTCATTCTTCTCTTCAGCAGACTAAACAATCCCAGTTCCAGCAGCCTCTCCTCATAAGTCATTTGTTCCAGTCCCCTAAGCAGTTTTGTTGCCCTCCGCTGGACTCTTTCCAATTTTTCCACATCCTTCTTGTAGTGTGGGGCCCAAAACTGGACACAGTACTCCAGATGAGGCCTCACCAATGTCGAATAGAGGGGAACGATCATGTCCCTTGATCTGCTGGCAATGCCCCTACATATACATCCCAAAATGCCATTGGCCTTCTTGGCAACAAGGGAACACTGTTGACTCATATCCAGCTTCTCGTCCACTGTAACCCCTAGGTCCTTTTCTGCAGAACTGCTGCCTAGCCATTTGGACCCTAGTCTGTAGCAGTGCATGGGATTCTTCTGTCCTAAGTGTAGGACTCTGCACTTGTCCTTGTTGAACCTCATCAGATTTCTTTTGGCCCAATCCTCTAATTTGTCTAGGTCCCTCTGTATCCTATCCCTGCCCTCCAGCGTATCTACCTCTCCTCCCAGTTTAGTGTCATCTGCAAACTTGCTGAGGGTGCAATCCACACCATCCTCCAGATCATTTATGAAGATATTGAACCAAAACTGGCCCGAGGACCGACCCTTTGGGCACTCCACTTGATACCAGCTACCAACTAGACATGGAGCCATTGATCAATAAAAACTGTAGAACACTATGACTTGGATAGGTTTCAATATTTTGAAGCATCAAGGTACTCGTAAAAACACAGGTAAGTACAATCTGCTTTAAGTTTTTGCATTTTGATGATGTGTAGCAACATGAAGTTAAACATAGTAACTCAATACTGTAGTTGATTTTGAAACAAAGAAGAGGAAAATAATTGAATTCCAAATGTTTAAATCTGAGATATTTGAAACTCAATTTAAATTTTCTTTGAAACCTTTCTTTTGGGGGGATGGGGTGAAAATTATAAACTAAATATAATTTTTGCCCACAAAACTAATTTTGGGTAAAATCTTGCCCTATCTTATTTTGAGTTTCACATTTCATTTTTTGATTTGCAGTTTATACTGTATGTTTTTTTGCTCCTTCAAAAGCACATGACCTGTCCACTGTTAAATGTAATGCTTTTTCTATAGCAGTAGGTGAAGTCATATTTAACAGATGCTGCCAGTGGCCCAGGATATTGTTAGAAGATAATGGTCCCCTGCTGTTACAATAATGCTGGTATATGCCTCACTGGTTTTTGAAACAAAGATAAGACATATATTTTCAAAACTGGAGATGTTAATTCTGTGACAATAGCATAGTCTTTTATTAATTTAACCAATTTATTTACATCCAATCTGTGACCAGCTCCATTTGAGTACTGATGGAGCAAGGTACTACTCATTATGGTATAAGGGCAGAAGAATCTGGCTCTGATCAATTTAGAGAAAAAACTTATTTGGCTTGATTCCCCTCACACACCAGTATAGTTATGAATAACTCCATTGAAGTCAATGAATTACATCAGTGTAAAGCCTTGCAAATCTGAGGGAAATCAGGTCCATTCCATTTGTCAGATAGCCAGAAAACACCTCGTTAATAAATGTATTAGTTACATTTAAAAAATAAGGTCCCAATTCAGTAAGGTACTTAAGCACATGCTTTGCTTTAACCCCTTGAATAGTCCTACTGACTTCAATGGGACTACTTACATGTTTAAAGTTAGGCATGTGCTTAAGCACATAGCTGAGTCAGGATCTAAAATCACAGGGCCATATGCTGCCCCCTTTGTGATGATCTAGAAATCTTATCCTTGATGTCATATTCAGATCTCAGATAACTCAGTCAGCACTTAGAATTGAAACAGGTCTTTTTTCAGGAATAGGCCGGTGGAGTGGGCATGGAAAAAATGGCTGCATCAATATGAGAAACTGTAAATGAACTTAAGCCCTGCTGGACAGCTCCAAATTAATCATTCTGTTCATTACAAAAACAGCATTCCCCTTCTTTTCCAGATGACAGTGATTATAATGCAGCCATGGAAAAGTTTCTCCAGATGAGGTGCCTGAAGGAGCACACTAATCTGACTTTTCTGAAAGAGCAATGCTTTCCTTTCCCAGAGGCTACAAAACACCATAAAGAATGCTCTCCTTGGCCTTCCCCCATTTTCCCCCTCAATCCTCTCCCCAACACACACTTCTCAATTTATTGAACAGCTCAGAGCCTGAGCTACAAGACTTAACTCCTACATTTCTGAACTGAAGGGGATTCAATCTGATTAGCTTGACTTTCCTCCAAATCTTTTTGTTCTTCTCCATCTTTCATTGAAATTGCAAAGAAAGGAACAGAAGGTGGGGGACAGAGGGGCGGGGGACAAGCAGCAGTGAATGGATAATCTACTGCTTCAAAACTGCCCATTTTCTGAGGTACTTAACCCATTAAGTGACACAGAATAAGACAGAGAAGGAAAGACTTTTCAGGAGGGAAAGCTACAATGTGGTTAATGAAGGCCAGAGGTTGCACTAAGCTTGCTGGTGGTCCTTTAGTTATGAATGACAGAAAAATGGGATAAATGCTTAGGTTAAATCTACAACACAGTCATGTGTTTATTTTTCAAAGCAGCATTATGCTCTTTCTTGCTCTAGCATGCCCCTAATAGAGGAAAAACCATGGGAGGGACTGGGGACTCTTTACACTGAACTCTTTTATGTGGAAGGGTGGGGAGGGGTCAGCCACCTGTGCAGCATTGTCCCCCACCCCCTGTGGAGGCCAGTCTCTGGGGTTAGGAAACACAAGCAGGGAGTTGGACTGGGCAGACTGTAGGACAGGGAGTTTGCAGCTTCATTCTGGGTGCTGCAAACTCAGAGATGCACTTTTCTCCCACTGGGCCAAGGAAGAGTCCCCAGGAAAAGTTAAGCACCCTTGGACTGTATGACTTTCACTGAAACCTTTTCACCTCCATTTTAAGAGCCATATGCTGCTCATTGGGCAACAAGGGTATGGATCTGTTGCTGAGGCACAGGGCCTTTATATAGATGGTTCTGGCCTCCTGATGATCCCCAGGGATTCATGTAGCTCCTTGGGGATTCATTGGAGTTCATCCATGAGGGGGGAAAACCCCACATCCTTAGTGAATGGTCAGGAAAGAACTCAGTCAAGGGGTCCTTGAAGATTTCCTTCATGTTTCCTAGATTTTCACTGTGAGAGGGTATTTATACAATGGGGAAAGAACTCAACCCTTATCAGATGAAATCATAACTTATTAAAACTTTGCTGCACGAAGGCTAAAGGCCATTGATTAATTTCAGGGTTGAAATAGGGATCTTCTTATTTTGTGTTTCTGGTATTTATGATTCTGATTTGTTTCCCATCACCAGCGATAGGAACCTATGTCAGTATTTGATAAACAAATCAATGAAACAGACGTATGTTATTTCCTCACAGACAGCCAAAAATGTAAACATCTGCTGTAATTCCCCCAGTGAAACATGTTTTCCTTGGGGACATTTAAGTTTTCATTTCCTGATATATCATCTTTCATGTTGCAGGCTTTTTCTGAGAAACCTTGCATCCATTATTCTGGATTTAAAAAAATCCAAAGCAATAGAAAGATTCTTGTTAAACTGCTTACAAAATACACAAGTGATGTGTATAGTACACAAGCTAGCGATAAAGCATGGTTATAAAGAGTACTTTTAGTTTTTAAGTGAATTTCTTGAGATTTGTGCTAAGTCATCATCATGCTTGCACTTTTATTTTTCATTCTAACCAGGTATGGCTGGGTAAAAAACAGATTATTTTGCTGTTTTGTTTTGTTTTTTAAAACAAATGCTTGACTATTAAAAGTACATCTTTGCACAATGGAACTATTCCAGGTTTGGGGGGCTTAGAACCTGGCTTTATGGTTGCCTCCATCTAGACACAGCATAAAGGTTTGTGCACCCTGTCTGCAACATAACATGGCAAAGCATCACAGTTGCTTGGATCTGGAGAAATGTCATCTACTGATGTAGTGGCACATCAGTGTCTTAAAGGGGAAAATGCTGAGTCTCGCAGTTTGACTTTCAACCACTGTAGCTCGTTAAGTTTCATGGATGTGCTCTGTGCTAGGTTAGGAAGGTGTTGAGGGGGTTCTTCATGGCTAGCAAAGGTGAACACTGGCACACTGTGTTTTAGCCTGATGATGTTGTCACAGCTTCACTTTGACTTGCACTCTGCCCTTTTGAAAGCAGTATTTCGTAGCTTGAACTAAGGCCATCATCTCTTGACATTGACATGTCTGCAACCTCCTTTTTTATTTATTTTTTTTTAAAAGGGGGTCAAGAAGATTGTGATAGTTAAACTCTATCATGAGTCCTCAGATTTACTAGACTCCAGTCAGTCTGAACTGAGGTTTAAGGATTATACACAAACAACATTGGTGGCATTCACTGATGATCTCAGCCTGGAGAGTCATGAAAAGCAGCTACCTTTACTACAGTTGACAATAAGGATTTATTGACATATAAGGGTACCTACTTAATTAAATCAGATGTCTATGGAAGAGAACCTTTCTTTTTCAGAAGTCCCAATGTTATGTAATTGCTCTTTTGCAACAAGGGCTTTCTGCAGCATCATATAGGATTCTAGCTGGTTACTATTCCTGTTCAACATGTATACTGGGCCATTAGGAGAAGGAGCCATTGGGTGAAACCTTGACCCTTAAAGTTAATAGGAGTTTTGCCTGATTTCAGTGGGGCTAGAATTTCACCCAGAACATAGTGTTGTACAGCTCTTTATTATTTGTCTTTTAATATACAAAGATAATTGACAAATCAATTAAACTTACCTATTCACTATACTATTTAACACTCAATTCTATATTTCTTTCTTCTTTGACATAGCTTATACAGAGTAAAGGTCGACTCAGAGTCTTAATTAAATTGAGGCCTGTTAGTCACTCAAGTCAGACAAGACTGAGATGGTGTTAGTAGCCCAGGAGAAGCAATCAGAAGAGCTTAAAGAGTTTATGTCCACATCCCCAACTAAACGATTGTTATGCTGTTAGTTATGAACTTTGGAGGCTTGTTAGATCCAGATGTAGTTCTGGATTCAGAAGTAGCAGATATTTCCAAGAGGGGTTTGTTCTGTCTTCACCTGGAGATAACAGTGTGGCCTCTTGTGATACCACATAGCAGTGCCCCATATTTGCTCCTTAGTTGCCTTGAGATTAGATATGGGTTTCATTATGAGAGCATCTAGAACAGGGATCAGCAACCTTTGGCATGCAGCCTGTCAGGGAAATCCACTGGCAGGCTGGGACGGTTTGTTTACCTGCAGCGTCTGCACGTTTGGCTGATCGCAGCTCCCACTAGCCGCGGTTTGCCATTCCAGGCCAATGGGGGCTACGGGAAGTAGCGGCCAGCACATCCCTCAGCCCACGCCACTTCCCGCAGCCCCCATTGGCCTGGAATGGCGAACCGCGGCCAGTGGGAGCTGCGATCGGCCGAACCTGTGGACGCCAACGGATTTACCTGATGGGCTGCGTGCCAAAGGTTGCTGATCCCTGATCTAGAAATTGAAGCTCCATGGCTGCATTATGCATTTAGAAAAAATCAAGCAGTGCTTCACACATCATCACCAGCAGCATATGCGCAATGTGCCCAACATTTAATGGCCCATCATCAGCCTGGTGGAAAGCTGGTAGCCTGCTGTCGAAATAAGTCAGTGGGCACTCAATAATGACAGGCGACATATTATGAAGTTGACTGCAGCTGCATCGCGGGTCATTAGAAAAAACCTATTTAAAGAGATTTGCTGCATTGTTGCCCTGTCCTGTTCAAAACCAGTTCAGAGATGACCACAGGTCCCTTGGCAAATCAGAACTGGTGGACGGATGGTTGGGTCAGTGATGAGAGAGCGATTAACGACCGTCGTCAGTGACCACTTGCTGCGCCAAGCAGATTCCACTGTCCTGTGGTGGCATAAATGACCATAAAGGGCCAGAAGACAGGTGACCAGGTGGGTGGTCGAAGAGGTCTGTGTACAATGGCAGGTGACTTGTCTCATCGATCTTAGCCAGCAATGTGACAGAGATCTTTTCATGGCGAATATGGGGCACTGCTATGTTGCTAAGAATTGGGAGCCATGGCAACGGAGTTGCCCATAAGGTCCCAGTAACAATACGCATAGCTTTGTGCAGCTCTACATCAACCAGCCTATGTAGGTTGCTTGCATGGGGGGCAGTGGATCAGCATTCACGTTGTGCTCCCCATCAGTACCCAGCAACGGCAAGCTAATGATCCAACCAGTGAGCCAAATTTGGTGGCGAATCTTGGTTATGTGCCATCTGACTGCTTCACACAGAGAACCTAGTATGACAATAGCCTATAATCTGCACTGACAGATGTTACATTTACTAGGTGGAGTTCAAGGCGTTGGTCTTAAATTTATAAGGACCTGATTAACTGAAAAATACTTATCTCCTTGTGTGATACCACCACAGTTGTGAGCAACAAAGTTGTTTGAGTTAACAACCCCATGATTTAAGAAAGGGCTCAAGTGTCAGGTTTTTGTGTATGTTTTTTTTAATAAAGGTTCTTGAATTCTCATATTCACTTCCCTCCTTAGTCCAATAGAGCCCAGATTTGTTAACAATCAGAGCATTCTGCCAAGCTCACCTTTTTCCCCTTAGGCTTTTGGAGAGACAGTGAATTGAGGTGCCTCTTAAACAGTCTGTGACCTATTATTACTAGGTTGGGTACATCCTGTGAGAAGCCCATTGTGTATTTATGTATATTTTATTTCTAATGGTTCATATTTGCATTGTGTGAAAATATCAGGAGTGATGAACAGGTGTAATACATTTTCAAGAGTTGTGGACGTCTTCATTTGTCATAATACACAATGAAAACTGAGATGCTAAATATGCTTAGATTCCATGAACTTTGAAAACAGTATGAAATTTTGCAATATATGCAGTATTTTAGTGTGTCAATCAGGAGCTGATTTTCTTTTAGACCAAATAATATTTAAAAAATTAAACCAAATTTTTGTAAAGATTTAGTATTTATTACAGAATTAATTTGAATAGCCATTGAAGTGGCCTGTCAGGGACCAGTTTAATTAAAGACGCAGACTTTTTAGACTTGGTATAGTATAGCATGTACACATGTTTTAAAGACAAATTCCAAAAGGGCATTTGGTCCATCTATTCTGACCTAACAGGGTCAAATTCTGCCCTGAGATGCACATTTGGCCTTTACAGTGCATATTTTTGAAACAGTACATACTGTATTTTACAAAGTGCATTGAAGATCAGCCAAGTGATTTTTAATGTATTTTAAATGCTATTTACAGAGCGTGCAGCTGCTATGGTATTCTTCCAAGGTGTTCCCCTTCTTTGTGCCTCTCTGCTTCTCCCTCTGTCACAAGTAGAAATAATTTCAACGCTAATCCCAAATAATATCAGCATTAATTTCCATTTTCAAATACGAGACCAGGAAAGCACAGAAACACAGGGACAATATCAACAGTTCAGTGTCTACACAACAGAAGCAACAAGTTAATAGCCTCGGTATTCCGCTCCTATGTAACCTTTGTTGCAGTCTCCCGAATATATTCTATTTTCTTAATTTGAAAAAACTAGAGAAAATTAATTCTGACATATACGGTTTCAAAGCAATTTAACCTTCTTGGAATACTACAAATTTTTATAATGTGCTTCAGATTATAAATTAATCACAAAAACATTTCAATAGCTTTAGGCAAGTCTTTTTAAGTTGGGGGGAAAAAAACCAGAAAACTTTCCTAACACACACCTGAACTGTTACCCCGTTTTGCTTTATCCATTTCTTCCTCTCTCTCCAGACTTCTAAGAGCCTCCATCCAACAACAACTATATAATACCTAAGATAGCAAAATAGAGACAAAGTTCAAAGAGATTCTGTCCATTTCTTATTCTGTTAAAGCACTCTGTGCAAAAATAAGTTAAATGTAGTCAGCATAAAGTAATATAACCCATTAAAATACAGCAAAGCTGCAAATAGTAAATTAAACTGATTTAAAAGTGGTTTGGGTACAATTTGTAAAAATGTCTCTCTCTCTAATATAGTTAACATTAGCATTTAATTTAGGCATTCTGGGCCAGATGTCTGTTGGTGTATGTTGGCATAGCTCTGTTGCCTTAGTGGAACTATACTGATTGACACCAACTCAGTATCTGGTCCTCTGAACTGTGACTCGGTTGGTGTCCAAAAGAGAATCTGTTTCACACTATCTTGAATTGGATAGAGTTTGGGCAAGTAGGTCACTTTGTAAGTGGCCGGCTGCATCCATGCTTTATTTCCCAGAAAGCCACCCATTTCATCACTCCACTAGAAATGAGGCATGATGAGCAGGGGATGAGTGGGAAAACAAACAAAAAGACAAACAAACCCACAACAACAACACTTAGCACATGATATCATTGGTCAGAAGATTTCAGGCATCCCACAAACTTTGGGAAAAATATCTCAACAGGGGATGATGTAGGTACAGAAGTACATGCAATTATTGTCTTTCATAGGTTTATAAGATTTGAATCAGGGAAACAACACATGAAGGAAGTGATATGACAAACCTTCCTGAAGAAAGAAAAGGAGTACTTGTGGCACCTTAGAGACTAACAAATTTATGAGAGCATAAGCTTTCGTGAGCTACAGCCCACTTCATCCGATGCATACAGTGGAAAATATAGTGGGGAGATTTTATATACACAGAGAACATGAAACAATGGGTGTGACCATACACACTGTACCAAGAGTGATCAGGAAAGGTGAGCTATTACCAGCAGGAGAGTGGGGGGGCGGGAGGGTACTTTTGTAGTGAAAGGTTCCACACACACACACACACAGGCTCTCCTGCTGGTAATAGCTCACCTTTCGTGATCACTCTTGTTACAGTCTGTATGGTAATACCCATTGTTTCATGTTCTCTGTGTATATAAAATCTCCCCACTATATTTTCCACTGTATGCATCCGATGAAGTGGGCTGTAGCTCACGAAAGCTTATGCTCAAATAAATTTGTTAGTTTCTAAGGTGCCACAAGTACTCCTTTTCTTTTTACGGATACAGACTAACACAGCTGCTACTCTGAAACTTTCCTGAAGAAGATCATTCTAATATAATTCTAATGTAGAATCGCACCCACAGATTATTCCTGATTCCAGTAGAAGTAGTCACGCCTGACTACACTACCTACACATTTTGAAGTTTAAGATTCTGTATGTGTCTGTTTCCCTCCTACAGTTCCATCCCACCTGCTACACTGAAGTAACTAATGTGGGCTATTTAGCAAACAGTTAGCATATTTTTCCTGAAGCCCATGACTGTCTTGATTGTTTGTTTATTTCATCTCTTCAGGGCAAGAACTGTGTTATACCTTTTTCAGTGCCTAACACAACAAGATCCTGGCCTCTATCCATGACCGTAACACAAATTAACAATAATGTTATTTATTTGTATTACTATTTATTATTTCACAGATTCCAAGGCCAGAAGGGACCATTGTGATCATCTAAGCTAACCTTCTGCATAACACAGGCCATAGAACTTCTGCAAAATAATTCTTGGAACATATATTTTAGAAAAGCATCCAATCTTTATTTAAAAATTCTGTGTGATGGAGACTCCACCACAACCTTCCATAAATTGTTCTCAGAAAGAACCCTTTTGGTAGCAGCAGATTGGAGCCTGTTTTTTTTTTTTTTTAACTTCAGATTTCTGCTATGGGTAGTGTTCGAACTCAGAATGCCTGGGGTGGTGCTTGGCTTTGATAAACTTAACATACCCGCAGAGTTACCTAGGTCCTATATTTGTATTAGCATAGCACCCAGGAACCCCAGTGGGGTAGGTTTTCTATCAACCCCGATCAAAAAGATGCTCCCTGCCCCAAAGAGTTGAGAAGCTTCAAAAGCATTCAGGCCACTGTCAAGTATCTTAAGATGTTTTTCTTCAAGATCCAGGAGTGTATAATTTTTAATTAAAATGTATACTCTTGTCGAGTGTTCATCAGAGAGATTGAGTAGTTGAAAAAATTAATTTTGTTCTTTAGAAAAATTAAACCTTACAGTCAAGCCAGATTTCTACTCTTTTAACAACCAACACAAATACATAAGTGCACACTCATTTCAATGTTGGATGTTTAAAAGTCAGAATAATTGGAAATCATTCCAATTACACAGAATGGGCCTAGTAACATTCATTGTACACTGAAAATATCCCCAAGAACAGGAATTCAGATATATCTGCTCTGAGTAAATGGTAACTTCTTTTTTTTTTTGGACACAAGACCTAGAAAGGATACCTTTTCCACTGAAATCTATTATATCTCCTTGTCTATTCATGAATATTGGGAATGCAGCTCAACAGTTTGTCTCTCACCGAAGCTACAAATGGTTCCCCAGAGCAACTGTATCTTAGCAGTTGTGGGGCAGGGTTCTGAAATCTAGGAGATAGCTACTATTAAATAAGAGGTTGGCAACCTTCAGCATGCTGCCCATCAGGGTAATCCGCTTGCGGGTGCAAGACATTTTGTTTACATTGACCATCCACATGCCCGGCCCCCTGCAGCTCCCAGTAGCCGTGGTTCACCATTCTCGGCCACTGGGAGCTATGTGGGGGGGCGTACCTGTGGAGGTCAATGTAAACAAAATGTGTCGCGGCCCGCCAGCGGATTACCCTGATGGGCTGTGTGCTGAAGGTTGCCAACCCCCTATATTAAACAATGAATCACTACTGGTGACAGATCACTTTCAAAATGTGCTTTTACCAGAGCCAATAAATAGCAAATGTATGACTAGAGCTGTCAACCTGACTTAAATCAGAATGTTGAATACAAATGAGAGAATATTTTACGTAGTCCATGTATACTATGAAATGGACTAAAAGACACACTAGCCATATTTCCTCCAAGCTACTCCTGACATAAGATTTGGCAACTCCATATTGAATTGTAGGTTTCAGAGTAACAGCCGTGTTAGTCTGTATTTGCAAAAAGAAAAGGAGTATTTGTACTCCTTTTCTTTTTATTGAATTGTAAAGTATTATACCCTTAGCATCACTCTTCTTTCCTTTATCTTCTTTCTTTGTGTCTGTCTCTCTGTTTATGTGATACCTGTCAATTCTATACATGATACTGCAAGGGTTACCTCATCTTTAGTTGTTGGTTTTTTGCATTTGTCAAACTCAAGGCCTGATTCTTAGAGGTCTCAAAATCTCTCAGGGTTGCATTCTTTAGGCTGAAAGTTCCTTGGGGCAGGGAACTGTCTAAACTATGGATAAAATTATGGCCCAACTGAAGTCAATGGCAAAAACTCTTGACTTCAATGTGATTTGATCATATGTATTAAATAAAGAACCATTCACGTCTCTGGTACTTTGTACATAACACTGTTTTGTTTGTTAGTCTAATGAATTGTAGGTCAGTTATGACAAATAGTTCAATATCAGATGATGAAAGCATAGCTAATTTGAAAGAGAACACTGCAGAGGTTACAGTACGTTGTAGAAAACACTTCAGGGCAGAAAGGGCACTAATAAAAGATAGTGAGTAGGGTGAAAAGTACTTATGGGGAAAACTTGTGAAGTGCAAGGTTGTGAACCTCACAGATTTATTTTATTTGCTCTAAAGCATATGTCATTACATATTTATAGTACCATAGCATATATCTTATTTGAAGTCTAGCCCTTGGATGGTGACAAATTCAAATATTCTTTAACAAGTGCAGGTTCCATCCACCAGAGGGCAGCAGAAAGTGTATATGTGTTATATACATGTGCCAGATAATATGCAACATAAATATATCTGCAAACAACACAACACATCACTCTGCACATTATATTTTGTTTTTATGCATGTGACTATTTATTTATAAATCCACCTCAACATCTTGAAACCAGTCGTGCTCTTAATGAAGACAACTGGGCCCTGTACGTGAACTGCCTTCAGAAACTATTTTCAAGTAGTGAAATGTGCTTGTGCAAACCTTTGGAGAGTAAGGTCCTGCAGAATTTTTAAATGGGGTAACTTAATTATTTAATGTGAGAAGTTGAGAGACAGTGTATATTTTTGAGAAATTATGTGTTCAGTATTAAAGCATGTACTTCTCTCCTAAAGGATGCAGTATATCTGCCATATATTGTACATTACATTATCTAAAGAAGTATTTCATCTAATACTCTATTCAGCCAAATACTAACACAAACCATCTGGTTGGAGATTATTTTTCAAGTATACGAATACGTAATCATCTGAAAAAATTCTAAATAAATAAAATCCATCCTATTTATTCTAAATTTAGGTATTGTGAGAAACTCCATTTTATAATATATATTTAAGGTCTAATTTTGTTCCAATGCTTTGCATTGCACAAACTGCAGCAGTTATAGCAAATTTCTAACAGTGATTATGGTCTTTAAGTAACTGTAAAAGTTCCATTGCAATTTAAACTAATTGTCCAAAATCATATTCATATGGAATGTTTAGTTATTCATTAAGTCCATAATACCTGACACCACTGCTAAAGTTTTAGCAAGCAGTTGTTTGTATTTGTTTTCGTTGTAAGCAAAGAAACAGAGCAAGCGAGCATGCCTTTTTAGAAAGTTTCATTAGCTGATGCATTGTCATGTACAATTCACAGGAAGCACAATCTTGCATTGTTTTAGCCATGAACTATTGAAATGCTGAACCCATTCTTTTTTAAAAAATCAGCAGGACCTAAAGCTGCCTGGGTAGACAGACAGATCATGTGGTAGAAGGCTCTGCAGATTGCTAACTTGACAAATGCCCTTTCACAAACTGGCAATGATGTACACTCAAGAATATTGGCCCGATTCCTCAAAACATTTCATGTGTACAGCTTGAATTCAAAGTGAAATCAGGCAGACAGAGTTGGTTTTTAAAAGGCTGGAAATTCCTGGATGAATATTCATGCAAAAAAGTTTTCAACAAAACTTTATTTGCCTGCAGTTTTGTACATTTTTATAATACCCAATTGATTGTCTTGAATTTTCACATGTTGTTCAGCAACAGTTTTCACCACTCAAAATGGTGACAAATATTTGAAAGAAATGGCTTCATATACTACTTCCTGGCTTCATACACTACTGCAACCCGGCTTAGGCACTGCAAATAAAGAACAGCACATGTGCTATTCCCACCGAAGGGAATAGGACTTGTGCATGCATACATGAAAGCAGAATAAAATATTTATATAAGGGCAGAATACAATATATTGTATATATGGCTGGACTCTCTGGCATGGAAGGTCCCTTACATGCAAATGTCCTCCCATGTGGAAAGGAGGTAGCTTCCTCTGTGGCTGGAGAAGGGGCTGGAGGTAACTGCAGATGGGCCTGGACCAAGACCCAGAGGGTATACATCATTTCCTTGTCCCCACTTGCAGAAAACCTAGCAAAGGGTTCTCCGTTTCCCCTCAACATTAGAACGGAGCCCCCTATGAGATTGGCAGCATAGTTCCATAGGTTTCAGAGTGGTAGCCGTGTTAGTCTGTATTAGCAAAACCAACAAGGAATCCTTGTGGAACCTTAGAGACTAACACGTTTATTTGGGCATAAGCTTTCGTGGGCTAAAACCCACTTCATCAGATGCATGGAGTGAAATATGTGCTGTAATATTTATAGTGCTCACTGTATTTTTTACTCCATGCATCTGATGAAGTGGGTTTTAGCCCACGAAAGCTTATGCCCAAATAAATGTGTTAGTCTCTAAGGTGCCACAAGGACTCCTCATTATAGTTCCACAGGAATCACACTGTCAGGGAGCTAAAGCGGAGTAGGTTCTGGAGCTATCAAGGAAGCATAAACTCTAGTCTCTTGCAGATAGCCAGGGCAGAACTTGGTGGCTGACCCCAAACAGAACAATCCAAGAAAAGGGGAACTCACAAACTTCCCCTTTCCCTGACCCCTCCCCCAGATTTTACTCCCATGGGTATTTCCTCAGCAGGGAGTGATGAGGGCAAAATACTTGTGTTGTAAATGGAAACAAACAGACTAGGAAAAATCACTAATTGCTACATAAGAGATTTTAAGAAATCATTATTCAAGTGAATACTGGGAATTTTTATTTGAATGCACTAACCATACATAAGGCAAAAAAACCCTCTTAGGCCCCAATTTTTCACACTGCTCTGAACAAGCAGACCCTTCTGCTTGCAAGGAGTCACACTGACTTTAATGACGATCCATGTATTTGCTTGCAGGGTCAGAGTCTTAATCTACCAGCATCTGTCTTGAATGCTCATCTCCGAAGGAGTCAGGGCCAGACTCTCGGCTGGCATTAATTAGCCTTGCTTGATTGAATCTAGTGGAACTGCTGCTGATTACTGTTCAGGTCCACAACTTCCAGCTTCAAAGTTGTTGACCAGACCATGACAGAACTGAGGTTTAGCAGCAAGTCACTGACCATTGGTTCTAGGGCTTTGTACAGAAAAGTAAATAAATAAATAAAAATTAGCCCCCCTCACATACCAATCATAAAATGCTTGTAGTTTTCAAACAGTGGATACCTCATACTGAACTGTTTATTACCCACTGCTTATTAACAGCAAGAGTGTCAGAAGCTGATCAGCTGTGATCTGTACCAACAGATATCAGTAAAGGCACTTGGAATTATTACTGAAGTTTTTGACTGTACACAGATAAAGCAGACCTCAAAAGCAGGCATAACCACCACAAAAATAGGTAATGTTCACTCTTTTCTTTTTTCTTGTTTCTTTCAAACTATTTTGAAAAGACTTAATTTGAGAACAGGAAAGGATTTGCTTTGGACTAAATGAATCTCTTTTGGCATTTTAATTCAGCAGCTCAAGCACTTCCTATAATTAAGTCCAAAGAAATACCTATTTTAGGCTTAAATAAATCCCTTTGGAGTTGTCAATGAATGCTAACTTCTCTGGACTCTAGAGGGTGGGGTGGGGGGTCAGGAAGATCTCTTAAGTACCTCATTACCCATTAGCTTGCACAACACATTTATTTTGAATACCTGTAATGTGATATTGGGTTTTTAGGGGGAAAAAATCAGTTGAGAATCCAGCAGGAATGTCCCCTTGTGAAATCCAATATGAAATTAACTTTAGTCCCAATTCTGTCCTTCCAGAGAAGCAAGCTAACATGAAACACTGTAATGTAAGCTCTTTTTAAAATGCTTTTTAGGACCCCCCCTCCCCCGCTTCTGAAAACAATGCATGCCCGCGCACACACACACACAGACTCACTTCTGCTGCCTGCAAGGAGGTGTCTAATTACTAACTGGAAAGTTCATTCATCACCCAGGTGTTAGAAAGCACAACCCTCTAATAACAGGCCATTGCACTCCAGTGAACTTGCACGGCAGGGGATTGGCCTGCCCAAGGCCAAGCCCAGGGAAATCTGCTCACAGCCATATGGAGGGAGTCTAGGGTTTTGTTTATAACACTCCTCCCCTAATTCCTGTTTTTTCTCTACTAGCCCCACAGAGATTTTTTTTTTTAATCTTATTTCCAGCAAGAACAGCAGACGCCTTCGGCCACCTGTCCAGCAATTCTTTAGAGTAGAAGGTCATTGCTGGCTCACTTGTGCAAGTTTTAAAAAGAGCTGTGTGTGCATAAACTGCTTTCTAGCATTAATATATACTAAAAAAAACAACAACCCAAACTCACCAAGTAATCCCACAATGTGCAGTTAAAAAAGTAACAAATTGACAAGAATAAATGAGGAAACAGTTGTCTGCACGGGACAGTACCCTATAAAACTCACTCACTCTTTATATTCTCGGATCTAAAGATCAAAACGAATGTTGTGGAGCTCCAGAGCCCACTCTGATGGTAGCACAGTTGAAGCATCCATGCATAAATGGTAATAGTGAAATAAAGTCCTCACGTACGTCTTTGTTTCATTCACAAAGAGATGCTGTATACAGGTTAAGTGGAACTTGATTAAACCCTGTGCACTACCCATGTGGCTGAGTTGCTTCCAACCTAACTCCCCATCTCTCCCAGTGTCCCATTATAATAATAGTCCATCTAAGGAACATGGGCCCTCACTCCAGTTCCACTGATCATGATACAGTCACACTGATGTTCCAGCTGAAATGTTTAGCAGTTTCTGAAACACTGACAAATTACAGCTCTCTCACCCAATTGACTGAGCTTCGGTCTTGCCAGCGTTCAATTTTGGCAAGTTCCAAGCCATCCAATCCACCATGCAAATGCCAGGAGGCCTATTCCATTCAGAGTCTGGACTGTAGAAACACATAAGTGAGCCTCTGCTGAACAACCGATATACTTCTTTAGCTCAGCTCTCCCTATAAAATTCGAGCGAGGCCGAATGAGTTCCTCTCTCAGTACCAGGTTTCAGAGTAACAGCCGTGTTAGTCTGTATTCGCAAAAAGAAAAGGAGTACTTGTGGCACCTTAGAGACTAACCAATTTATTTGAGCATGAGCTTTCGTGAGCTACAGCTCACTTCATCAGATGCATACCGTGGAAACTGCATCAGACTTTATATACACACAGAGAATATGAAACAATACCTCCTCCCACCCCACTGTCCTGCTGGTAATAGCTTATCTAAAGTGATCATCAGGTTGGGCCATTTCCAGCACAAATCCAGGTTTTCTCACCCTCCACCCCCCCACACAAATTCACTCTCCTGCTGGTGATAGCCCATCCAAAGTGACAACTCTTTACACAATGTGCATGATAATCAAGTTGGGCCATTTCCTGCACAAATCCAGGTTCTCTCACCCCCTCACCCCCCTCCCAAAAACCACACACAGAAACTCACTATCCTGCTGGTAATAGCTCATCCAAAGTGACCACTCTCCCTACAATGTGCATGATAATCAAGGTGGGCCATTTCCAGCACAAATCCAGGCTTTCTCACCCCCCCCCCCCCTCCATACACACACAAACTCACTCTCTTGCTGGTAATAGCTCATCCAAACTGACCACTCTCCAAGTTTAAATCCAAGTTAAACCAGAACATCTGGGGGGGGGGTAGGAAAAAACAAGGGGAAATAGGCTACCTTGCATAATGACTTAGCCACTCCCAGTCTCTATTTAAGCCTAAATTAATAGTATCCAATTTGCAAATGAATTCCAATTCAGCAGTTGCTCGCTGGAGTCTGGATTTGAAGTTTTTTTGTTTTAAGATAGCGACCTTCATGTCTGTGATTGCGTGACCAGAGAGATTGAAGTGTTCTCCGACTGGTTTATGAATGTTATAATTCTTGACATCTGATTTGTGTCCATTTATTCTTTTACGTAGAGACTGTCCAGTTTGACCAATGTAAATGGCAGAGGGGCATTGCTGGCACATGATGGCATATATCACATTGGTGGATGTGCAGGTGAACGAGCCTCTGATAGTGTGGCTGATGTTATTAGGCCCTGTGATGGTGTCCCCTGAATAGATATGTGGGCACAATTGGCAACGGGCTTTGTTGCAAGGATAAGTTCCTGGGTTAGTGGTTCTGTTGTGTGGTATGTGGTTGTTGGTGAGTATTTGCTTCAGGTTGCGGGGCTGTCTCTAAGACCATTAAATTTTATAAAATTAATGGCGAGTAAATTTAGAAGAGAAAAAGGGAAAGGAAATACGTCACAAAGCAATTCCCAGCTGCATAAGGTAACAGAGTTGAACTCTTCTTGCATTTTAAGAGGGTTGGATAATTTTATGACAATTAATAATTAGTGCTATTCTGTACACTAGGACTATTCAAATCTCAGGCTTAATACATATGCAGCTCACCTTCAAGGTTAGGGAATAATCTCCTATCCACATACAGCATGGTGAATTAGTTCTGTTTTCCCACTGCTTTGCACCTTGTATAGTCATAATCCACTAAACTGAAATCCTGTCCTGTTCAAGGAAAAGTTGGGACTTTATTTACTGGCACTCTTTTGTTAATTTAGGAAGATGCATGAGACAGATAATTCAACTTACAACAAACATTCAGACCACTGACAGAGTGAGTTCTAGCAGGCCTGCTTTCCTATGCTAAGGATAGTACAGAGCCACACTAGTCTCTTGGAGTTCTGGGAGGCATTGCCTCCTGGAACACCTACATGTGCAGAAAGACTGCACCTACTGCTGTACCCTTTAGGGGTTACAGCAGACTATGTCCATTGCATGGGTCCCTCTGAAATGTGGAGAGGAGAGAAGGAATTATCCATTTCCCTTACTTACAACTCACCACTATCAATTTTCTTCTCTCATAATAACTACTTGGCAATTGGTTTTTAAGTCGTGCTGGTCTAACTTATCATTACAGATAGGATTCATTGTGAATGTAATTAGTTTAGGGTCTAGCAAGCAGTTCAAAAACTGATCCTGATTTTCAACAAATGTGTATGTTATGGCAGTGGTTCTCAGCAAGGGGTATGCATGCACAGAGATCTTCCCGGGGTACATCACCTCATCTAGGTATTTGCCTAGTTTTACAACAGGCAATATAAAAAGCACTAGCAAAGTCAGTGACCTGTTTATACTGTTCTGTATACTATACATTGAAACGTAAGCACAATATTTATATTCCAATCCATTTATTTTAAAATAATATGGTAAAAATGAGGGTGTACGCAATTTTTCAGTAATAATGTGCTGTGACACTTTTGTATTTTTATGTCTGATTTTGATAAGCATGTCGTTTTTAAGTGAGGTGAAACTTGGGGTATGCAAGACAAAACAGACTCCTGAAAGGGGTGCAGTAGTCTGGAAAGGTTGAAAGCCGCTTTGTTATGGGATGAATGATTTTCACCCTATGGTTTGTCAAACTTTTGGTTCTGATTAATCAGTATGGGTTATAAGTCACGTGTGCTGTGTGGGTGCTCACCTAAGTCATGTTGCATTGTTTCTTCTCCCTGCTGGGAAGAATAAAATGATTTCATATTGTAGAATACCCATTAAGGAATATCACATTTATGTTATGAAGTTTTAGATGAATACTCAATAAACTACTGGGATTTATGGATGTTTTTATGCATGGCCAGTGGTTGCTTGATTACTTGCAAATAACAGATAAACATAATGAATAGGGTTTGGAGGTTTTATTTATGAAAAGATCCACAGATCACTTTTCTTCAAAATTATTCCAGCTCTATTACCAAGTATCTCAATCATTTCATTATCATCTTCTATTTCATGTCTATCTTTATCCAACAGTTGCCCTGCCCTCCCCCTGACTTTCTTTTTGTCCATTGTATTATTTTTTTTTAAATGCAGGCCTCTCTCTTTCTGAGAAAAGTTTCAACATTTACTTCACAGTTTCCAAATATTCTGTCAGATTTTTTTTGTCCTTTCACAAAAAAAAAAAACATTATTACTTTTACATACAACAGATTTACAAGAATTAGAGTGTTCTAGTTCCAACAAAGCTTGCATAACAATCCCTAGTGTATTTCCCTATAACTGCACCCTACATTTTATGTTGCTGAGATTATGTTTTCTTTTTGCTTAGACTCCAAGCCCTCCGCTTCCTGTAGGAGGAGAGGAATTATCTCCTACACTCCCATGATAATAAAGAATCACTGTTGCAGTCCCCCTGTAAGGCTGATGTCCCTTCGAATCATCTGCTGACAAGATGCACTATTATCTCCTTTATTCTTTCCTCCTCTTCTTTCCTCCCTGTGGGAGGAAAACATCTGTACCTCCATCAGAAACTAAATGAGTAGCTACATTTATTGGGCCTTTCAAGAGTGTTCTTTCCAGCCTGCCTGTTCCAGACAGGGGGCCTGAATTAGAATTCCTAGATCAACTCCCATAATTAATTAATATCTGAAATACTAACTAGTCTATTGCTTAACACGGACTATGGAGTCTCTCTCTTCCTACATTATAGGAATAAAAAAAGGCCTAAATATGCTATTAATATTACTAAAAAAACTCTGAAATCTGAAAGACATTGATGAGAATACATTAAGTCAATGATGGATTACATTTACTTAAAGAATTTGCCATAATACGTGTTACAATGTCACATGAATATTATGCTCATGTTTTTCGATAGGCAGATTGTGATGGAATATACAAACCCCACACTGGACAACAAGGGGTTAAGGAGCCATCCTGGGCTCAGGCAGCTCTGATCTGTCACACCTGCAAGGTTGGAGGAGGAGCTTGAAAAGGAAGAGGCAGGTCACTTGCAGAGGTGGAGCAGCAACTGGGAAGACACCCCCCGCAGGAAGAAAGCTATTATGCCATGCCCAGCCATAGGGAGGTGCCAGTTGAGAGACAACCCCTTCACACAGATAATTAACATTTTCAATAAGGATAGCAGAGATAATCTTGGGGTTTTTTAGGTTGGCAAGTGAAAAAGTTTGATTTAGGATTCTATATACATGATGTCTGTGCATCAATATCAAATTTACAATGTCGCCACAATGTGGCATTCCCGGATATGCATTACAGTCCAAATGTGGGAAATCATGTCATAAAAATGTTTGCACTATCTGGCAAAATGTAATCACTTCAAAATGTTGAACACATCTTCTCCCCTGCAGCTAAAATTACAACAGGCTTGGGGATTATCTGTACTTATTTAAACAGAAAAGCAAAACCAAATAACCCAAACAAACATTTCAGGGGTTTTATGTTCTCCTAGCCAATCAGGGCCACTTGCTTGTCCTGATGACCTCAGCTCGACTAGATGGTTCGTCAGTGACCTCCCAGCAAACATTTGTTTTTAATCCATCTTCAGAACCTGAGCGCCACAAATCCTAGTGTTGAATAACCCCACTTTTTTAACCAAAGCCATGAAAATGATCTGGCCAATGCAATTTGCTCCAGTTGAAGACAAGTTGTGGAAGGCTAGGCTACACTGGTACGCGCATGCCCAGCAGAGACTGGAGAGCTATATTGGTAGGACAGGTTTCAGAGTAACAGCCGTGTTAGTCTGTATTCGCAAAAAGAAAAGGAGTACTTGTGGCACCTTAGAGACTAACCAATTTATTTGAGCATGAGCTTTCGTGAGCTACAGCTCACTTCATCGGATGCATACCGTGGAAACTGCAGCAGACTTTATATACACACAGAGAATATGAAACAATACCTCCTCCCACCCCACTGTCCTGCTGGTAATAGCTTATCTAAAGTGATCATCAGGTTGGGCCATTTCCAGCACAAATCCAGGTTTTCTCACCCTCCACCCCCCCACACAAATTCACTCTCCTGCTGGTGATAGCCCATCCAAAGTGACAACTCTTTACACAATGTGCATGATAATCAAGTTGGGCCATTTCCTGCACAAATCCAGGTTCTGGAAATGGCCCAACTTGATTATCATGCACATTGTGTAAAGAGTTGTCACTTTGGATGGGCTATCACCAGCAGGAGAGTGAATTTGTGTGGGGGAGTGGAGGATGAGAAAACCTGGATTTGTGCTGGAAATGGCCCAACCTGATGATCACTTTAGATAAGCTATTACCAGCAGGACAGTGGGGTGGGAGGAGGTATTGTTTCATATTCTCTGTGTGTATATAAAGTCTGCTGCAGTTTCCACGGTATGCATCCGATGAAGTGAGCTGTAGCTCACGAAAGCTCATGCTCAAATAAATTGGTTAGTCTCTAAAGTGCCACAAGTACTCCTTTTCTTATTGGTAGGACAGTTCTTGCCATGACTGTGGATGAAAGATGACCAAGGGGGAGACCATGGACTGGATATCAGCAGACCTCAGAGAGACTAATCTGCGTCATAGTCTGTTGTAAGATCATGAGTTTCAGGAGACGGCTATAAGAATCATCAACCTCAAGAAAGAAGAGGGCAATGCCACAGCGTTTGTGCTGTTTCACAAGTGCGGCCAAAATAAAAGTATTTCTCATATCATTCGATTGCCAAAAATGTTTGGCTTATCTCTTACCATGTGTCAAGCAAATAAAACCTATTTTATGCTTTAATTTCAATTCTCTTAAGTCAATGATGCAAAAATTCTCATATGTATGCCCTGCATTTACTTGTTGAATTATTGTTTATTGATAAACTTTTGCTTTTCTTATTTCTTTTCTCCCCCACTGAAGTAAATTCAGTTCTCATGCAGTTCTGCTATGGGGGTTGCACTTACTTAGATTAGATCTGCATTTGGCTCTTAGTGTTCAGATGAAATGGAGGAGGGAGGTGTTTGATGGACCAAGGGACTAGTAATGGGATACACAGTCCTTTACAACTGGGTCAAGAGTCCTTATCCACCTCAGGTAGGTAGTGATCAAATGTTGCCATTTAATGGTTCTTCAGAGGTCTATGTGAGATAAGTCATCTAATCCAATTCCTAGGTTACATATAGGCACATTAAGAAATACCATAATGACCACTAACCTCCTTGTTTACAAGTGTTGGCAAAGAGTCCAAACACTGAAATGGACAAGATATTTCCAAACCATTCCGTGTTTGGACTCTTTGCAGAGATCTGTAAATGTCTTGCCCATAGAAGTGTGCATTCCAGATCAAAATGCTGCATCACCATATCTAAGCACCGTGCAAAGATTATTGACAGTATCCTTACAACATCCCTGTGAGATAGGGAGATATTGTTACCCACATGTTACAGTTCAAGAACTGTGCACGGATATGTTACAGTGACTTGCCCATTCAGAACGTTTGTGGCCCAGTCCGGAATTTGAACTCAGATATCCCAACTTGTGGCCTTGGCCACAAGACCAGGCTGAAGACAGCACAGGGAAAATAGTACAGCCATTTGTGCTGTTCTTGTTCTGTGGCTAAGATTTTCATTCTCCAGGGAAAAAGTCAATTACAAGTACATTCCAGTGAACTCCATGGCACATTTTGGGTCTATGTAATATACTGTGCAAGTGTTGCATTTGAGTTTCTTGTGTTGTCATTATTCCAATGTATCCACATATTGTAATAGTAATAATTTGCACTAATTGGCCTTTCTGCTAAAGATCTCTAAGTACTTGACTAAGCACCATGAAGTAGAGGAATAGTCATATTCTACAGAGCTGGTAAATTTTTTTTTTTACCAAAATTGGAAATAATTTTCATTTCACAGGCTTCAAAATTGAACTCTCTTGTAGGTGCTCCCTAGTAGAGGGGCCTCTGAACTTAATTGGGAGTGTTCCAGTCGTGAAGATCCTGAGTGCCGCCAATCAGCCTTGAAGATACTCCTCTCATGATGACTTGGGGAAGAGAGATTTCCACGGAATGCAGGGAGAGCATACATTGGACTCCATCTTGGTGGGGAACTGAGATCCTGGTCAGGGGAGTGGAGATTATTTTGTGGTGCTCTGTCCAAGCCACGAACTGCTGCTAAGATGCTGTTAGAAAGCCAGAAGTTGCTCCAGAGAAACTGTTGGGGTTTGGACCAAACAGGGAGCCATGGAGGCTACTGCTGGGCTTCACTGGAGTCTGAGCAGAGACTGTTGCTATGCTCAGAGCTGACTAAGGTTGGCCTGCAGCAAAGACAGCTTGAGTAACCAACACCTTTGTTGTTTGGAAAAGAGCTTGTAGGGGAAAGGGGATAGTGAAGAGACTGTAAGGGGTTTCCCCGAGTCTGAGAAGAAATGAAATGGTCTTATTGTCTAACCAGGATCCAGAGTTACTGACTTCTGGTAATAAAACCTCCCAGCTTCAGATAGTTTGTGCAGCTTAGAATGATCCCGAGTTAGACTTGCTCTGCTCCTTGTTGTCTTGGCTGGATTGCTTTACTGGACCAACTGTCCCCAGCTTCCAGATCTTCTAGCGCACCCACACAAGCAAATGTTTAGAACTCTGACATTCAAAGGAGTGCAAACTAGAGATGAGGTAAATGGTCCCAGAGTAAATGCAAGTTGGTTAAGTTTCATTTACGACTGTAAATTGCATTTATTAATTGATTTGTTGAAATGTTCCCTACTGATTTAACATGGTTGTTCCATTTTAACAAATCTAAATCTGTTATATCATGGTTTTCTAAATTGTTAAATAAAGGTGTGTTTAATCTAAGAGTATGTTGGCTGTATATTGTTTATAAGTGGTACATTTAAGTTAAACCCCTTGCCTAGGTTAGCTCAGGTTTATTCTCGGAGGCTCCCAAAGCACGCCAGATAGTGTGTACCAGTCCCAGCCAGGAGGATGCACTGCCAATTTGCATTTCCTATACAAGTAAAAGGACTGCAGCACAGGGGTGGATGGAGGATTTCCACCTATCTAATATCACCACTGGAGTACTCAGAATTTCCTTTACTGTGGACAACTTCAGGGACCTGGGCACACAAGTGAGTTTGCTTGGTTCTGAGTAGCCCATGAAGGAAAAGGGGGTTACATTCTTTTTGGAAGGAGGGGGCAAGTATTTGTACAGAAAATATTCAAGTTTTTTGTCTGTTCTGCCCCCCCCCCAGCTTTGTCCCGCATTTTCACCTATTACGACTGAAGGAGGAGTGAAAGAGGAAGGAAAATACAAAATTGTGTTGTTTTTTTGGGGGGGGGGATACCCTAAATAAATAAATAAATAAATAAAATAATTTGGAATGTTTTGACCATTTCTAAACAGAAGGGGGCGCTCTCCTCACATTAACCTGGTGGGAAGGGCAGAGGTGTGGGACTGCTGCTTTCATAATCTAATGAGAGGAGTGGGAGCTCTCTCTCTATTTTTGGCAGAGGGGCAGGAAGCATGTTTTTCTCCATTCCCCCTTACTTTAACCTCTAATGCTGTCATATAAAGATGACAACAAAACTACATTCTGGACATGAGTGTCCTCCCTTTTGCCTCATCTTTCTAAGAAAATCTTCTTAGCTGGTAGTCTTCTTAATCTAAAGACACCTAAATCAGAACTCATTTAGTACGTTGGTTCATAAGGAATATTATGTCTGGATGAATCTCAAGTTAATCATGAGGCTTACTGTGCAATGCCTTTTGCTTAAGTCCACATTTCAGTCCCTCTTAAAGACCCACTTCTGCTGAGCTGCTTACAGTGAATTGAATTGTACACAATGTATCTATTGCTTTTCCCCTTTTCTAACCTCCAATGACTTGCCTGGCTGGCTGGCTGTCCTTATATTGGGAGATCTTCAGAGGAGGGACCATCTTTCTTCCATGTTTGGAAAGCATCTAGCACATAGTGAACTCATCAATAATGCACCGCTATAACCACCATACAAATACAAGTCCTTTGAATTACTATAACAGGGTTACTCTGCTTGTTGAGTTTCTGTATGTGGCACATCCACAAAGAGCCCTAAAGGGTGTGGCTCCTCCCAAAGGAGAAGGACCACTGACACATCCCTGCTGGGAAGGTTAGATGGGGGTGCATCCTGACTGCAGAAAGTTAGCAGCAACAGATGGGAAGCTGCCGCTATACCTTCTTTCACTAATAAATGTACATTCTGTTGGTACTGAGCTTGTGCAAGTGACACCATTACAAGGACTCCACCTGTTGTAAGATGGTCAGGTTCCCTCCTGGTGCTGCTGACTTTCCCCTCGACAGGATGCATGACCCCCACCCCAACCCCCTCACACACACCACACCTGTCAGGGGCAGTTGCTTTCTGAGTTGGAGTCAGGGGTCCTTCCCTCTGGGAGGAGTCACGCCATTTAGAGGCTGTCTGTCGATGTTCCACATGCACAGACTCAACCAGCACAGTAACCCTGTTTCAGGAATTTAAAGAACGGGTGGCAGCTAACAGGACCAGCATGTAGCAGGTAAAAGAAGAGAAACAGCAGATGGGAGCAGCAGAAAGAGGGACATGCTGCAGGGAGCCTCAGGGACAGAAAGACACAGACCAAAATGCTTGGGATTTTATGCCTGAACCATTTCAAGGGGCTGTGATAAATGAGAGGGGGAATTAGGGTGACCAGACAGCAACTGTGAAAAAAGGGACGGGGGTGGGGGGTAATAGGCGCCTATAAAAGAAAAAGTCCCCAAAAACGGGACTGTCCCTATAAAAATGGGACATTTGGTCACCCTAAGGGGGATAGCTCCCTTTTGTGGACACCCAGCCAGCCAGTTTGCTATAACTAACAGGGGGTTAGCAAACAGGGGTTACCAAACTTGGTTCGCGGCTTGTTCAGGGTAAGCCCCTGGCAGGCCGTGAGATGCTTTGTTCACCTGAGCGTCCGCAGGTACGGCCGCTCGCAGCTCCCAGTGGCCCCGGTTCACCATTCAGGAATGGGAGTAGCACAGGTGCTGTTCTTTCTTTGCAGTGTCTAAGGGTATGTCTACACTACGGAATAAGGTCAAATTTATAGAAGTCGGTTTTTTAGAAATCGGTTTTATATATTCGAGTGTGTGTGTCCCCACAGAAAATGCTCTAAGTGCATTAAGTGCATTAACTCGGCGGAGCGCTTCCACAGTACCGAGGCTAGAGTCGACTTCCGGAGCGTTGCACTGTGGGTAGCTATCCCACAGTTCCCGCAGTCTCCGCTGCCCATTGGAATTCTGGGTTGAGATCCCAATGCCTGATGGGGCTAAAACATTGTCGCGGGTGGTTCTGGGTACATATCGTCAGGCCCCCGTTCCCTCCCTCCCTCCGTGAAAGCAAGGGCAGACAATCATTTCGCGCCTTTTTTCCTGAGTTACCTGTGCAGACGCCATACCACTGCAAGCATGGAGCCCGCTCAGGTAACCGTCACCCTATGTCTCCTGGGTGCTGGCAGACACGGTACGGCATTGCTACACAGTAGCAGCAACCCTTGCCTTGTGGCAGCAGACGGTACAGTACGACTGGTAGCCGTCATCGTCATGTCCGAGGTGCTCCTGGCCACGTCGGCTGGGAGCACCTGGGCAGACATGGGTGCAGGGACTAAATTTGGAGTGACTTGACCAGGTCATTCTCTTTAGTCCTGCAGTCAGTCCTATTGAACCGTCTTATGGTGAGCGGGCAGGCGATACGGACTGCTAGCATTCGTACTGTATCATCTTCTGCCAGGCAGGCAAGAGATGAGGATTGCTAGCAGTCGTATTGTACCATCTTCTGCCAGGCAGGCAAGAGATGAGGATGGCTAGCAGTCGTACTGTACCATCTTCTGCCGAGCAGCCATGAGATGTGGATGGCATGCAGTCCTTCTGCACCGTCTGCTGCCAGCCAAAGATGTAAAAGATAGATGGAGTGGGTCAAAACAAGAAATAGACCAGATTTGTTTTGTACTCATTTGCTTCCTCCCCTGTCTAGGGGACTCATTCCTCTAGGTCACACTGCAGTCACTCACAGAGAAGGTGCAGCGAGGTAAATCTAGCCATGTATCAATCAGAGGCCAGGCTAACCTCCTTGTTCCAATAAGAACGATAACTTAGGTGCACCATTTCTTATTGGAACCCTCCGTGAAGTCCTGCCTGAAATACTCCTTGATGTACAGGCACCCCCTTTGTTGATTTTAGCTCCCTGAAGCCAACCCTGTAAGCCGTGTCGTCAGTCGCCCCTCCCTCCGTCAGAGTAACGGCAGACAATCGTTCCGCGCCTTTTTTCTGTGCGGACGCTGTACCAAGGCAAGCATGGAGGCCGCTCAGCTCACTTTGGCAATTAGGAGCACATTAAACACCATATGCATTATCCAGCAGTATATGCAGCACCAGAACCTGGCAAAGCGATACCGGGCGAGGAGGCGACGTCAGCGCGGTCACGTGAGTGATCAGGACATGGACACAGATTTCTCTGAAAGCATGGGCCCTGCCAATGCATGCATCATGGTGCTAATGGGGCAGGTTCATGCTGTGGAACGCCGATTCTGGGCTCGGGAAACAAGCACAGACTGGTGGGACCGCATAGTGTTGCAGGTCTGGGACGATTCCCAGTGGCTGCGAAACTTTCGCATGCGTAAGGGCACTTTCATGGAACTTTGTGACTTGCTTTCCCCTGCCCTGAGGCGCATGAATACCAAGATGAGAGCAGCCCTCACAGTTGAGAAGCGAGTGGCGATAGCCCTGTGGAAGCTTGCAACGCCAGACAGCTACCGGTCAGTTGGGAATCAATTTGGAGTGGGCAAATCTACTGTGGGGGCTGCTGTGATGCAAGTAGCCCACGCAATCAAAGATCTGCTGATATCAAGGGTAGTGACCCTGGGAAATGTGCAGGTCATAGTGGATGGCTTTGCTGCAATGGGATTCCCTAACTGTGGTGGGGCCATAGACGGAACCCATATCCCTATCTTGGCACCGGAGCACCAAGCCGCCGAGTACATAAACCGCAAGGGGTACTTTTCAATAGTGCTGCAAGCTCTGGTGGATCACAAGGGACGTTTCACCAACATCAACGTGGGATGGCCGGGAAAGGTGCATGATGCTCGCATCTTCAGGAACTCTGGTCTGTTTCAAAAGCTGCAGGAAGGGACTTTATTCCCAGACCAGAAAATAACTGTTGGGGATGTTGAAATGCCTATATGTATCCTTGGGGACCCAGCCTACCCCTTAATGCCATGGCTCATGAAGCCGTACACAGGCAGCCTGGACAGTAGTCAGGAGCTGTTCAACTACAGGCTGAGCAAGTGCAGAATGGTGGTAGAATGTGCATTTGGACGTTTAAAGGCGCGCTGGCGCAGTTTACTGACTCGCTTAGACCTCAGCGAAACCAATATTCCCACTGTTATTACTGCTTGCTGTGTGCTCCACAATATCTGTGAGAGTAAGGGGGAGACGTTTATGGCGGGGTGGGAGGTTGAGGCAAATCGCCTGGCTGCTGGTTACGCGCAGCCAGACACCAGGGCGGTTAGAAGAGCACAGGAGGGCGCGGTACGCATCAGAGAAGCTTTGAAAACCAGTTTCATGACTGGCCAGGCTACGGTGTGAAAGTTCTGTTTGTTTCTCCTTGATGAAACCCCCCGCCCCTTGGTTCTCTCTACTTCCCTGTAAGCTAACCACCCGCCCCTCCTCCCTTCAATCACCGCTTGCAGAGGCAATAAAGTCATTGTTGCTTCACATTCATGCATTCTTTATTCATTCATCACACAAATAGGGGGATGACTACCAAGGTAGCCCAGGAGGGGTGGTGGAGGAGGGAAAGAAAATGCCACACAGCACTTTAAGCACAGCACTTTAAAAGTTTACAACTTTAAAATTTATTGAATGACAGCCTTCTTTTTTGGGGGCAATCCTCTGTGGTGGAGTGGCTGGTTGGTCGGAGGCCCCCCCACCGCGTTCTTGGGCGTCTGGGTGTGGAGGCTATGGAACTTGGGGAGGAGGGCAGTTGGTTACAGACGGGCTGCAGTGGCAGTCTGTGCTCCAGGTGCCTTTGCTGCAGCTCAACCATACACTGGAGCATACTGGTTTGGTCCTGCAGCAGCCTCAGCATTGAATCCTGCCTCCTCTCATCACGCTGCCGCCACATTTGAGCTTCAGCCCTGTCTTCAGCCCGCCACTTACTCTCTTCAGCCCGCCACTTACTCTCTTCAGCCCGCCACCTCTCCTCCCGGTCATTTTGTGCTTTCCTGCACTCTGACATTATTTGCCTTCACGCATTCGTCTGTGCTCTGTCAGTGTGGGAGGACAGCATGAGCTCGGAGAACATTTCATCGTGAGTGCGTTTTTTTTTCTTTCTAAGCTTCACTAGCCTCTGGGAAGGAGAAGATCCTGTGATCATTGAAACACATGCAGCTGGTGGAGAAAAAAAAAGGGACAGCGGTATTTAAAAAGACACATTTTATAAAACAGTGGCTACACTCTTTCAGGGTAAACCTTGCTGTTAACATTACATACATAGCACATGTGCTTTCGTTACAAGGTCGCATTTTGCCTCCTCCCACCGCGTGACTACCCCCTCAACCTTCCCCCCTCCCTGTGGCTAACAGCGGGGAACATTTCTGTTTAGCCACAGGCAAACAGCCCAGCAGGAATGGGCTCCTCTGAGTGTCCCCTGAAGAAAAGCACTCTATTTCAACCAGGTGACCATGAATTAGATCTCACTCTCCTGAGGATAACACAGAGAGATAAAGAACAGATGTTGTTTGAATGCCAGCAAACATACACTGCAATGCTTTGTTCTACAATGATTCCCGAGTACGTGTTACTGGCCTGGAGTGGTAAAGTGTCCTACCATGAAGGACGCAATAAGGCTGCCCTCCCCAGAAACCTTTTGCAAAGGCTTTAGGACTACATCTAGGAGAACCGCAAATGCCAGGGCAAAGTAATCCTTTCACATGCTTGCTTTTAAACCATGTATAGTATTTTAAAAGGTACACTCACCAGAGGTCCCTTCTCCGCCTGCTGGGTCCAGGAGGCAGCCTTGGGTGGGTTCGGGGGGTACTGGCTCCAGGTCTAGGGTGAGAAACAGTTCCTGGCTGTCGGAAAAAATGGTTTCTCCGCTTGCTTGCTGTGAGCTATCTACAACCTCCTCCTCATCATCATCTTCTTCGTCCCCAAAACCTGCTTCCGTATTGCCTCCATCTCCATTGAAGGAGTCAAACAACATGGCTGGGGTAGTGGTGGCTGAACCCCCTAAAATGGCATGCAGCTCATCATAGAAGCGGCATGTTTGGGGCTCTGACCCAGAGCGGCTGTTCGCCTCTCTGGTTTTCTGGCAGGCTTGCCTCAGCTCCATCAGTTTCACGCGGCACTGCTTCGGGTCCCTGTTATGGCCTCTGTCCTTCATGCCCTGGGAGATTTTGACAAAGGTTTTGGCATTTCGAAAACTGGAACGGAGTTCTGATAGCACGGATTCCTCTCCCCAAACAGCGATCAGATCCCGTACCTCCCGTTCGGTCCATGCTGGAGCTCTTTTGCGATTCTGGGACTCCATCATGGTCACCTGTGCTGATGAGCTCTGCATGGTCACCTGCAGCTTGCCACGCTGGCCAAACAGGAAATGAGATTCAAAAGTTCGCGGTTCTTTTCCTGTCTACCTGGCCAGTGCATCTGAGTTGAGAGTGCTGTCCAGAGTGGTCATAATGGAGCACTCTGGGATAGCTCCCGGAGGCCAATACCATCGAATTGTGTCCACAGTACCCCAAATTCGAGCCGGCAACGTCGATTTAAGTGCTAATCCACTTGTCAGGGGTGGAGTAAGGAAATCGATTTTAAGAGCCCTTTAAGTCGAAATAAAGGGCTTCATTGTGTGGACGGGTGCAGGTTTACATCAATTTAACGCTGCTAAATTCGACCTAAAGTCCTAGTGTAGACCAGGGCTAAGCCAGGTTGCAGTAGTGTATGAAACCCGGAAGTAGTGTATGAAGCCATTTCTTTCAAATACTTGCCACTTACTTTGAGTTTTGAAAACGGTTTCGGAACATGTGAAAATTCAAGACAATCAATTAGGCATCAGAAAAGTGTACAAAGATGCAGGCAAATAAAGTTATGTTGAAAACTTTTTAGCATGAATATTCATCCAGGGATTTCCAGCCTTTTAAAAACCAACTCTGTCTGCCTGAGTTCACTTTGAGTTCAATCTGTACACGTTAAATGCTTTGATGATTCAGGCCAATATTGTTGAGTGTACATCATTGCCAGTTTTTGAAAGGGCATTTGTCAAGTTAGCAATCTTTGAGTTACTGCAGAGCCTTCTACCACATGATCTGTCTGTCTACCCATGCAGCTTTAGGTCCTGCAGATATTTTTAAAAATTTTGGTTTGGCATTTCAACAGTTCATGGCTAAAACAAAGTATCTCCCAGTCTGCTGGGGGCTTACCCTGAACAAGCTGAGAACCAAGTTTGGGAACCCCTGCTATAGAATCCCTCTTGGTAGCTGTTCTCTACTTGCTTTACCTGTAAAGAGTTAAAAAGTCTGACTCCATGCATAGGTAAAAGGAAGTGAATGGGCACCTGACCAAAAGAGCCAATGGGAGGGCTAGAACTTTTTAAAACTGGGAAAAAACTTCCCTTTGTCTGTGTGTTGTGGTTCTCTGGGGAAGACGGGAACAGGGTAGCAGTAATGCTGTGAGAAGCTGAAGACCAGATATGGAAATCATCAGAATCATACCTAGAATTGCTTACTTGGAACCCAAATATGTAAGTAGATCAGAAAATGTGTAGGAAGATATGATTAGGTTTATTTTGTTTATTTCTTATGGCTTGTGGATTCCTCTGTGCTAACCCCAGATACTTTTGTTGCTTGTAACCTTTCAGCTGAACGCCCTGAAAACTATTTTGGGTGCTTAATTTTTGGAATTGCTCTTTTAAAAATCTAGCAATAGTCTGAGTTTTCAGATGTATTTTCTTTCTTTTTGTTTTTAATAACATTTTCCTTTTTTAAGAACAGGATTTGGATTTTTGTGTCTTAAGAGGTTTGTGCATATGTTTTTTTGTTAGCAGGTGGCAACAGCTGATTTCTTCTTTTTCCTTTCTCAGCTCTTCCCGGAGGGGAGTGGGGTGAAAGGCTTTGAGGGTACCCCACAGAAAGGAATTCCCAAGTGCGCCTTCCTGGGTTCCAAGGGGTTTTGCATTTGGGTGGTGGCAGCATCTATCCATCCAAGGTCAGATAGAAGCTGTGACCTTGGGATTTTAATACCAGCCTGGAGTGGCCAGTATTCATTTTTAGAATCCTTGCGGGCCCCCACCTTCTGCATTCAAAGTGCCAGAGTGGGGAATCAGCCTTGACAGGGGCTGAGAATGATTGGAGTGCCTGGATAGGACATTTTGAATGGACTGCAAGGCAAATCAATGGTCTGAAGGAGAGAACGCGGATTTTTGTGGTGCTGCTGTTTGTCATGTACACCTTATACATGGTAGGTTGCAAGGCTGCTACAAGCAGGTCAGGCTTTTCTACCAGATATGGACTGGCTACAGAACTTCCTTCTCGGAGAGATACACCAGATGTGTTCATTATAAGACCCTTTAACATACTGCCAGGAATGGCTGTTGTGAACTTAAGTAAGGTATGTTAACACGGCGCCATCTGGTCGATGAATAGCATAATATAGTTTAACATTCCATTACATTGTTGAAAGACAGGTCACAGCAGGTCTGCATGTAAGCAGCCAGACTGCTTAAAAAGCTCAGAGAGATGGGGACCAGCAGTTTGAGCCTCCCTCACATGATGCCTGTGTTCAGGTGGCATTTTCAGACCAGATATGACAGACCAGAGAAATGTTCAGAGATGATGGGAATCAGAAAAGCCTACCGAGGATGGGACACAGCAATACAGGACGGTCTGGCATGAGGCCACTTTGTTGCTAATGCAGGCTGAGAAGACATCTGAATACAACTGTGGAGTGCAAAACCGCAAATACCCAATGAAACCATGATGCTAGCAAGTGAACTGGAGCAGATCCATGAGCTGGAGCAGTGTAGGGGAGCAGCTCTGAGGATGTCAGACCACAGAGTTCAGGGACAGAGCAATGAGGGTGAAATGATCAACAACAGTTAAAATTCAGTAAGCCATGGAAATACTGACCGGAAAAGTCGGAAAGCTCCAGATCGAAAGACAGCAGGTAACTCCACAGCAACAAAAGGTCCTGAGATTGAGAAATGCAGGTTTTGGTCAAGAGAAACAAGGCAACAGTCTGCTCAGGATTTGATGGGGCACATCCACAGACAGTCCTAAAGGGTGCTGCTCCTCCCAGAGGACCACTGACTCAGAAAGTAACCCATCCCTGCTGGGAAGGTTAGACGGGGTGCATCCTGCTGGGGAAAGTTAGCAGCACAAATGCTGCAGAAAATTGGGCCTGCTGGAAGCGTGGAAAGTCTGCACATTTGAAATGGGATTGCTCATGGCCTAAACCTGATACAGGACAGAATGGTACAAGGAATAGTGCCACGAGCTGTCTGTCAGCAAATTCTGGGCCACTGTGGTATCTCAGTACTACTGTTGGGAGTGGTGTCTATCTGCCCAGGAAGGCTGAAGGAGTCTCATGTGAAATCCTAATTGATTCTGGGGCACATGTTTCTGTGTTACCTAAAGGGCTATGAAAAAAAGCTTCCAGTGAGATGCTACAGAAACTAAACTCCCTACTCTACAAGGGGCCAAAGAGTGAACTGGTATGGGTCGCCTCCTCCTTGTAACAACCTTTTATATACTTGAAAACTGTTATCATGTCCCCTCTCAGTCTTCTCAGCTCCAGACTAAACAAACCCAATTTTTTCAATCTTCCCTTACAGGTCATGTTGTAGACCTTTAATTATTTTTGTTGCTCTTCTCTTGTCTTTTCCAATTTGTCCACATCTTTCCTGAAATGTGGCATCCAGAACTGGAAACAATATTCAAATTGAGGCCTAAGCAGTGTGAAGAAGAGAGGAAGGATTACTTCTTGAGTTTTGCTTATAACTCTCCTGCTAATGCATCCCCCAATGATGTTTGCTTTTTTTGCAACAGTGTTACATTGTTGACTCATATTTAGCTTGTGATCCACTATGACCCCCAGATCCCTTTCTGCAGTACTCCTTCCTAGGTAGTCATTTCCCATTTTGTATGTGTACAACTGATTGTTCCTTCCTAAGTGGAACCTCAACATTACACTTCCAATTTTAGTTTAGAGAAATTGCTCAGCTTTGCCAATTTTTTGCCTACAACATTAAGAATCTCTTATCCACGCCTTTATATTTCTCTGATACCTTCCTTCTAACAGCTCTAAGAGGTTCAGTGAAAAATGGTAGAGCATGAATAAGGAAACAACTTCAGCCTTGTTCAGAGCACTGGGATCTAAGGAGTGATTCTTGTTATCCTGTTGGCAATATTGCCCCTAAGTCTTGTAAGCCACAGGGAGCATCTAATACTTATATAGCATTCTCTGTTTTCAGCATACAGACACTGAATAATTTACTCCACAGAGGGGAGATGAGGACAGGTGCCATAACTGAGGCAAAATAAGTTAACCTAGGACTTGCCCAAGTCAATGTCAGACGCAAGGTTAGAATGGAGGTTTGCTGACTCCGATAATTATGCCTAATCCACTAAACCATACTGCCCCTCAGCTAGTTATTTGGGTGGGATCCATGAAGGGCCTAGGCACTGTAATGTTGAGCATCACTGCTCCCAATTTATGAGTGTAGAAAAATCACAGGAACAACACTGTGATTCACACAGCCAAGTTAGGTGCCTAGGCTCCCTATACAATGAGTGGGAGAAAGAGTTACCTAAGAATGCAATCCACATATGCCAGCACACTAGGCAGGAAGCTGGCTAAGCCTGGGGGATGCCAGTGTGTTAAACCCCACCCCTTTCTCAGAGATAGATGCCGAAGCCCAGGCTGTAGGGTGGCACCTAGCTTTAATAGTGGTTCACAAATGGGAACCCCTCTCCTGCCTTAAGTGCTGATGTAGTTTCATGCGGGAATGAGTCAGGTGCCTGCCTTGCTCCATACAAAATCATCAGAGAAGGAGGAAGTGATGCCCACCTTTTAACATGTAGCCCAGTGGTTAGAGTACTCTCCTGGAATGTGTTTAGCAGGAAAGGAGAAATGATTTTCACAGGGATCTCCCACCTCTGAGGCGAGTTGTGTAACCACTGAGCTATGGGACATTCTGATGTGGGGCTCCCTTAATGTCTCCTGTTGAAGCTGTTTCACTGGGGATTAAATAATGAAAGTCATTGGAGCAGGGAACCTGAATATTGGGTCTCCCACAGATGAGTGCCCTAACCACAGGACCCCAGAATCATTCTCAGACTCTTTCTGGTCCAACCATTCTTTGTATATCCACAGTGAAACAGGAGAGATTGAGGGAGTCCCACATCAGAATGTCCCACAGCTCAATGGTTAGACAATACTCCTCAGAGGTGGGAGATCCCTGCTCAAATCCTTTCTCCACCTCTGCTAGGAAAGGGGGAAATGAATCTGGGTTTCCTACCTCCCGAGTGTGCTAACCACTGGGCTAAATGTTATAAGGTGGGCACTGCCACCATCTCCTACTTCAGCCAGCTTTAGAATGAGACACAATTCAGTAAGTGCATTCAGAGAATGCCTACTGGATCCAGTTAGGCACCTGAACACCTGTCCTACCCTGGTTCTTGACTAACTCTGGACATTAGGCAGGAGATTGAACCTGACACCTACAGGGAGGCAGCACTGTGTGTGCCCAGAAGCAGAAACATAGGTGCCAAGAGAACTTTTATTTTGAAAAAATTAGGTGCTGGGTGAGTTTAGGTGCCTACAGCCTTCTTCAGGAGTGTTGTGGATTGCAAAGGGGGATTTAGGTGCCTAAACACTGGATTACGGTTCTTAAATCTGGATTTAGGCACCTAAACAGCTTCATGGAGTCAACCCTTTGTGTCTCCATTTCCCCAAGGCCAGCCCTGTTCTACACATACCATGAAGGCCACACTATCTGAAGCCATCAGACCAATGGAATGATTGGATCCAGTCAGGCACTCATCTATCACCTCTACCAGCACATGCACCAGATTACACACAGTATGTAATTTTTGTAAATGGTACTTACACTATACTGTCTCCTACTGGGCACTGCAAAGGAACTTACACTCCCATCCACCCCTCAGGAACACTTTCACCAAATTCAAATTCCCTCTCATCCCTCCAAAACTTACGCCACTTGTGCTCCTGTAGAAATGACTTAGCCAGTCTGGCATCTGGCCCATCTGCTGCATCAGTTTCCATCAGGCTAGTGTCTCAGTTTCCCCACTCAGTCAGTCTTCCACAGGCTTGTAGGCTCCTGTGGAGCTCTCATGCTGTAATGCATTGTGGCATGAATGAAACAAAGCCTTCCCTCAAAGCCACAAAGTCCTCCTCTCCCCTCCCCCCAAGTTAATTAAAGTCCAAAGGAAAACACAAAACCAATCTTCCATCCCAGACTCTTTACAGACTCAACCCTTCCTCCAAGGGTCCATCCTGTTCCATGACAGCCTCTCTCTTGGACTCAGCTTCCACCCCTCCCAGGCTCTTCCACTAATCCCTTCTTTCCCTTGTTAACAGGTGTTTCGGCTTGGGGCAGGGGGGTGGGGAGGGAGGGAGTGGGCAAATCCCGCTCTGCTACGGGCCTCTGGATCTGGCATCCTAAACAACTGGGCTCTCAGACTGTCCTATCTTCCTAACTGGCCTGGTTCTTAATCACATGGTCCCCTGCACTCAATGCTTGAACTAAACCTGGCACAAGTGAAACTGAGTCCCAATCCCTTTCGAGAGAACCAGTTCTCCTTTGGACATGTTGTCATTCATAGAGGTCTGAGAAACCCTCCTACAGGTTTGCTGCAAGGTAAGTTGTCATCCATTCATAGCATTTACCTGCTGAGTGTGCAATCTGCCATCTGTAAGGCAGACAGTTCACTGTGAATCTGATTTTATGTGTGCAACAACCTGAAAAGTTCTCCCAAATCACCTAGCTAACTGAATGGACAGTTTACGGAGCAAGTGAGAACATCAGAATCTGGCAGCAAATGAATAAACAGTAGTTGTATTCTGCAAAAATATTCCAAAAACAAAATATTACAACATTGAACATAGTTCTATTACTGTATATTATACCTCTGCCTTTAGTTTTAGAAAGCAATCAAACAACTAGGCTATATTGTTTGAAGCCATTGTTGTGTCAGTGACAATAGCATGCCTGTCCTAATTTGTGTTCCTGGACTATTTCTTAAGACATAAAGTACCTCTTGTTCTGAATAATGTTTACACACATTTTACAGATAAGAGAGTGAAATGCTACTTAAATTGATTATGCAATCTACAGTATAAACTCAGTAGAAAAACAGTCTGCCTGCCAATTCATGTTTCTATTAGTCTCCAACTCATTATGGGACCAATCCAATGTACACTGAAGTTAATGGGAGCTTTTCCAATTACTTCAGTGAATGCTTGATCAGGTCCTAACATTGATCTACACTTAGAACTGCAATTTATTCCACGTGGGCAGATGCTGGCACTCCACGCACCCCACTGACTTTGGTGGGGCTCTATGGGAGCACAATGGTTTATCTGCATGGAGTTGATTTAGTATCGGAGCCTTGGACTATTACATTTGAAAAGTAAACAAACTGTTCTATTGTATTTATACAGTGGTGTATGCATTATATTGAATAACCTACACTGTTTTAGGTTGATCTACATGAAAATGTATATTGTGTGGTGATAGGCTGATGAAAGGGCTGATGATTTAAAATCATCTACAGCAGTGTGCAGGACACTAGGTATTTTAATTATAAAGTAACATTGGTAATTAAGCAGTAACCCAACTCAGAGCATGAATTATTGTGCAATTATTTATGTTTAATGTATTATTAGGCATCGGCCTTAAGGTCTAGTATTTATATAGCACTTAAATGTGAATTATTACACACTTCAAAGGCACTGCAGTGCCTTATAATTGTTTTGCTTAAACAAACAAAAATTAACCCAAAATATCATCTGTTCATCATAAAAACATACTTTGTGGAAACAAAAGGACACAAATCAATGGTACTGTTTTCAATTTAATATGAAACAGTAAAGCTATGAGACCTCACAGCACTCAAGTTCTTTTGCTTTAAGCTAGAGATGGATGAACTGCTTGACATTTTTTGTTGATATCCTACATCTATCCATGATTATAATAAATATTTTTTAAACTTAGCTAAAATTACCCTTTCAGGTCCTTTTCACTACTCTCCTCTTTTGTGTCCCCACCCCTTGAGATCTAAGGGCATGATTCAATGACCAAGATAAAGCAAATAGTGATTTTTTTTCTGCCTCCCTCTCTGGGTAAGACACCTTTCAAGGGGCATGCATTTCAAAAAGGAATGAATACCTACACTCCGAATAATCAGGCCTCTTCAATAATAACACTGAACTCTCATACAGCAATTTACAAGGCATTTTACAAAGATCACTACTTGGGCATCCAAAAATTGAGGAACTCAGAATGAATAACCACTTTTGAAAACATTGGTTAGTGTATTTTCCATCCATGCCAGATTGGGGCCTCTGTCCTGGGGAGTAGTTTATCAAGGTATTTAAGTGGGTGCCTAATTTTAAGCATGCAAGTAGTCCCATGGAAGTCAGTAGGACTTCTCACATACTTAAACTTAGGCATGTGATTAAGTACCTGCTGAACTGTACCTTGTCCTCTTATTTGTCTGTCCAGTGCAAATACTTACACTTAGCATTGGGGGGGGGGGGCAATGAACTGTATAACATAAGAACCAATTTGGAATTGTCACCTAAATCTCAAAGCTCAGTTAAATGGAATCCTTTAAGTGTTGTGTTTTTGTTTCTTTTAAAAATTAACTTTCACAGCACACTGCAGTTTCCTGGTTCTTGCCAGTACAGGAAATGAAGTACTGAAGTACCCCTCAAAGAGACTCTTCTCAAGGTATTTATGGCTCAAATGAAAGCAAGAACTATCAGAAGTCTCGCAGATTTTGCCAGTCCAGGTTTACAGACCCAAGTGTTTTGAACAGCTGAGAACTTTTGCTAAGCATCAGCCTAATCTGAACCAAATCCCTTTAGCTGTTGATATTCATTCATAACTGGTTTAAATCTTAGCTGCATTGACTTCCCTGAAGTTACACCAGAAATCACTTGAGCTAAATGAATTGCATTCTCTAATTATGTACTCCTAAGGGAATTCTGCACCAAAAAATTCTGTGCCAAAAAAATAACAATTTTGCAAAAAATTGACACAAAATGTTTTAAAATTGTGCAAATTTTGTTTGTCAATACATAAATGTGGAGGCTCCAGCATCACAGTGATGAGCACAGGCCATTAGCTGTGTGGAAGCGGAAAATTACCCTGCAGCCCCCTTTCACCTCTCCCCTAGGGCATCGGCTCAGCAGTGAGGCTTCACCCAACAGAGCACAAGGACTGGGCCTTCCCTTGAAACACCCCTGTCCCTCTGTGCCAGGCACACCAGATGGGGGCAGGCAGGCTCAGCCTGGCAGGATCCAAGTATGGAGGGGCTTAGTGTCGGGGGATCTAGATGTGGGGTTGAGAAGGTTCTGTGTGAGGCAATCTGGGTGTGGGCTCAGCAGGGGCTCTAGATGCACTGGGACTCGTTGAGGGGGTCCAAGTTCAGGGGCAATAATACTCTGCAGGGTGGTCCAGGTGAATATGGTTGGGGCTCAGCAGGGATGTCTCGATGTGGGGTTCGGTGGGGGCTGAGTGTGGTGGGCTCAACAGGGGGGTCTGGGTGCTGAGGGAGTTCTTGGTGGGATGAGGGGCTCCAGGTGTTGGGGTGCTCAGCAGGATGGTTCAGATGCATGGGGGTGGGGCTCATCAGGATGGGAGGTTCAAGAGTGGGGGGCTCAGTAGGGAGTGGTCTGGGTGTACTGAGTCTAATAACAAGAAAAGAAAAAAAACGTTATTAAGGGGAAAAGGGAGCACAGTATTCATTTGGGAAAACACTGCAATAATGACTCAAAAATACACATACAATAAATGAAACACCTACCCCACAGTGCTTTGGGTGGTAGTCCTTTGCCTCAGTTTCCCATGTGAGGTGTGAAAGTCCAGTGGACAAATATACCTTTAACACAACTTCCCAGTTCCCTCTGCTGAACCCACTCACAACTTGTTGTCTCAGGTTAGCAAAGTCTCAGAGTTCAGAGTGTGCATTCACATGGTTCACCTCCAGCTTCTGGAGGTGAGTAAATTATGTCTCTGCTTCTCGCTGCTGCCACCTCTCATCACTGTTGTCTCTGTTCTGCTGTGACCTTGGTCCAGTCCAGTTCTACAGCACCACATCCACCTAGCCCCATTACAAATAATCACAACTTTAGGACTGGCTGGGTAGGGGCCACCTTTGATGTTGCTGCTGTATCTCTCACCATGTTGCCTTTAGCTACAATGCCATGTTCTGAGGATCTATCAAGCCCAGTTCATAATGATTTCAGCACTAGTGATGTCATTGGGTAGTAGGGACACTACTACTTTCTCCTCTCACCACAACACTACCCCCAAGGCTCAACCACCTTATCAGCAGTTTCAGAACTAGCGATGAGTAAGACAAAAAAAGAACTCTCAATTCACCCTACTGAGGCTCTGTCTTTAATCACTACAGAGGGAAGATCAAGTGGCATACAGGACCCATAAACAGAGTTCTTACTAGTAAGTAAGAACACCAACCCCCTCTAACTTATATTTGGCTGAGGCCCCATAACCCATGCTTAGTGAGTCAGGATAAAGGTATGGTGACCTCTCAATTAGGGCATGTTAAGTGCAGTTCTGCTGCTCTTTAGTCATACAATAATGATAACATTTCATTGCTCCTACATCCAAAACTTAAGTGAATTTTAATCCAAACGAGCCAAAATTGATCACTATGAGAAGGCAGATGTGTATATTGATCATCTTGGCAAAGTAGGAGTGTCTATCCAAATAAGTCCTATTTATGAGGTCTTTTCCTCCAACTCATCAATAGATGGCAGGGGAGAGCTCATTCAGACCACTGGCTTACACTTGAATGCTAAAAACTGTAAATTGGGATTTACAACAGGAATCAAATAGCATACAAGACGTGCATGAATATAAATGTTCTGTTATTATTTACTAGTATCTACTCCACTACCTTCAACACACTCATTCACAGATGGCAGTCACAGAAAACTAGCGTCAACTTGATCTTCTCTCTACAACTGAGAACTATAAAGAAATGACATTATACATATTGCAGTACTATGTGCTTTTAGGACTGCAAAGGGTCTCTTGGGCACAAAAAATAAAAAGATTGAGTCTGTGGTGTGATGTGGCTGAAGAGAGAGAATCCATTGTTTTCGGTACTGGTAAATCAGGTTGCTTTCCCTAGGGATTTTTACTCTACACCCACAAATGTCCCCCTGCACAAACAAGCTAATTTCCTTTCCACCCCACATGCTGCTTTTGCTGATGTAGAGCAGTAAGGATATTACTGACCAGGAAAAGTCCTAAGACTGAATGCTATTAAGAGCTTCTTTTGTTACAGTTAAATTGATTTTATAGTTAAAATAAACCTGAGCTTCCTTTGGAAAACACATGCACCCACCTAATGGAATAAGTTTGCTTAACAATTCAGCTGTTTTGACTTAGCCATCCTGTTCTCAGTTCACTATTCCAGCAAGTGAAAGAACTGTCCATTTATAGAACTCGGAGTGCTCCAAAATATGCTTCCCCCTCCCCAAGTCTCCTTTTCTAGTCTGAGCAAAGACCCTTTTAAAATTTATTAAGATTCCATTTCACATCTACCATCACAATATGGTTCATCTTACCTTCTTTATTGGCTTGCAGTTGTGTTAATGTATTTATGCTAGTTTATGAGGGAGGGATAGAAAAAACAAATGTGTTATAAACTTCAAGAGAGTTGAAGTTCTTGCTGGCAGCAGCAAAAACTTTAAATCAGGATCTTTATTCCAGCTGCATGATGCTCACATATATTTTTATATAAACTACTGTGAGTAAAATTAAGCTCATATTGTTAGGAAAAAATGTACATTTTCCAATTTTAAACAGACATTTGCACTGTCTATATAATTCCATATAATTCTTTATGCCTCATGATCCTTTTATTAATAATACCTGTGTAAACTAGGAGTAACTCCACTGAAATCAGTAGAGAGTTACACAGGGCTAGAACTGGAAAGAAAGAAAAATGAGATTCCCAGTGTGGGATTGCCCCTGCTGCATCACAAGTGTTTCATTGCTGATTTTTAATTTTAAAAAAATTCAATGTCACACCATCTTAGTGCACCTTGGCCATTTTACAATAGCAAACCTGCCCCTCAAGACCCACAGGTGGCCCTATATTTAGAATATAGCCCTATGCTTTTCACTGCAGGACAAAATCTACCTTTGTTTTGTATGGCACATTAAAGAAACAGACCTATTTTATGCCACATTTTTGGATCAGGGTGCAATTTTAAACTGGAGCATTTTATTAAAACTTTTGCTGCTGTCCAGAAAACAAACATGGCTTGCGCAAGTCCATTGCTAGAGAGTCTTCCAGGTGCACCAAACTCTTCTGGACCACTCCCTGCTGGGAAGAGCTGTGTCCCTTGGACCACCACAGCAAAGTTCCAAACCTTAAAAAGACAGGACACAGGAAAATACTGCCCTGGCATTCCGTGCAGTTCTGACACAAAAGAGGTACATTTATATTAAAGTATTCTAACATACATTTTCTAACATGAATTCTACACTTACTTCAACTACATTACGTTACAGTAAATACCCATATTGAGTTTGATGTAAAGCACTGTACAGGATTAACTACAGGCACTTATCCTGCTCCCTTGGAAGTCAGGAAGAGTTTTGCCTTTAAATACAATGGGAACAGGATTGTGACCTGTGTATAAAACAAATCAAATAAATATGTACAGTCTCATTAAAAGGAAAATCCTGGTGCTGCCTTTACTATGATGCCATTATCAGTGCTGCCATGATACGTGCTATGTGCATAATGTTCACTAATTTAGCCTTTGCACTGCTTGCAACATTTTAAATTGTTTATTTCTAATGTTATATATGTGCTACTTCATTGTACTAAGTTGCAGATTGAAGCATGTGTGCACACTGTTTGCTCTTCAGTTTCCAGATGGTGTGAAACAGATAATCATGCTACTCAGAAAGTCTGTTTTAAGGCAGTGAGTACTGCAGCATGCATAGCACACTGTCCCATAGTATTCGCCAGTATGATCATGGTTCAAAAGAGTTCTTGATAGGTCAAGCTTTCAACAGTGCAGGGCTTAAAAATGTTCCTGTCCCACATGCAAATGCCTGGGAAGGGCAACGAAAAGCTTCCCACTGCCTTACCACCATTGAGTTTGGCCAAATCTCAGGTGAGTTAAGGGAACTATCTCAAATGACTGCCAGTAAAAGCTTTGTATCTCATGATCATCTGTTCTTTCTATGTTCTATGTGTTACAGAAAAACAAATTAAGAAAGGTTTGGAGTGATTTTAACTTTTTTTTTTTAAGTTACTTTTTGTTTCCCTCCACTAGTGACATAGGACTAAATTCAATAGTTCCAAAGCTCCACAGAAATGCACCCACTGCACATGCACTCTTTCTCCCTCTCCATTAGCTTTTCCTGCTCCTACCAGGCAAGCGTCCTTTCCATCCTGTAGGGCAGAACCAAGGCCATTCTTGCTGCTGCCACCCATTTAGAGTGTGATGTGTCACAATGCTCTGTTCTTCCAGTCAGAAGCACTGCTCCAGAGCAAGGGGTGGGATGAGACCCGAAGTTTCCTCCTCACGTCACCTCAGAAAAAGGAAACTGGTCCCCACACAGAGAACACACACTCCTGGCCTCCATTTTAAATCCCCCACCTCCCATTCTGTCGCTGGCAATTGGCAGCAGGGGATACTACTACTCAGGCTGGTTACCTCACGGCGCAAATCTGCCCCTCCCCTTTCAGCTTCAATCCTTCCTGCCTCCCACTAATCACAACTGACAGGAAAGAGCCCCCTGGAGCCAATCAGCAGCCTTGCCAGCCAAACTGCTCCCACCAGCCACCTGCGTCCAAGCCCACCTGATCTTCTAGATCTGAGCTGGAATGCTAGCCCATGTCACAACCATACCGCAAAGTCCACACTGCTGTTTTTAGTGCACTAGCGCAGGCAGAGCCCATGTGAGTTTGTCTACCTGTGATGGGAATCACACCTCACAGCTACAGTGTAGAAATCCCTGAAGTTCAGAAAATGACAAGGTAGAGAGGCCAGAGCATAGCTCCATCTTGGATTTCACGTGTCAGAGCCATGCTCTGTGCTGCCCTGGAAGGACTACACCCCTTCCCTCCACCTTTAAAGGCAAGGCCCTTAGTTACCATGCATACAATGACAAAATTCTCTTATTGACTGCAACATAGCTGGAAGTTCACCCCATCAGTCCAACTGTGCAGGACCCAGAGGGGAAGAAAATGTTAAACTAATAAATTTAAAGCATCTCTAACACGCCATTTCTATACTTAATAATTTCACCCTATAACTTAGTAGAAGTCTTGTGTGGAAAAGATTTGCAGATAGAGATCAGGTAAGATAGTCAAAAGTGCATAAGTAAATGAATCTATATCATGTCTGTACCATTTATGGATATCTCACATCTGCACATACAAAGTATGTATGTATTGTGCATACACATGCATATGCACTTAACTGCAGATGCAGTCCAAAGATTTAGAGAGCTTGTATTCAGGTTTTCTGAGATGATTACTAGCTAGGGTATATCCACAAGCTTCAGTCCCAAGAAACACCATTCCTGTGGTACAAAATAATCTGAGAATATCATTACTTTAGGTTATTTTTTACATTTTGCTTCTTAGATTCTGGTTGTTTTGCAACAATGTGGATAAAATAAATTAAAACTATTTCAAGCTTGAGGTCATTAAAAATTGACTCAATGCAGAAGGATGCCTGACAGGGCTTCATGAATCTACCTAGTAATATCTGCTGGAATAATTTTCAACGACTGGCTAAAGTGCATTCCTGTGTATTTCCACTTAAGCCATCTGCCAGTCTTAATACTTATTCCTGAGGGAGGAAATCTTCCAGGACTGTTTTTCATTTAATTTGCAAGGACATCCTGTTTAGGTACTTATCAAAAGAACGGAAGAATTGATGCCAAATACCACAAGCCTCAGTTTAGAAAACTTAATGGGTCAGGATGAAGTAACAACCTACATTTAAAAAAAGCTACAGCTTTCTTCCTATATATTTACAAAATATATGTGGCTCCATTTGGTCCGAATGCATTTCTGCATGTCTTAACAATAACTTTGCACTCCTCTCTAAACATTAAGGGATTTCAGTAAAAGTTGTTAATCTCCATCAGCATGGTGACTAAGTGCTTCAATGCAGTGACCCTTCGTGTATCAGGTTCAAAAGCTAACATCCTAGCAATACAGGTCATATTGGGGATAAGCCCTTTAATAATTTGCACCATGTCTTATGTTAGACACAGGCCTTTAAAACTCACAGCAAAATGACCAAAATGTTGAAGTATTCACAAAAGATTGAGATAGAAATGTTAACAGTGCACAGCTATAGTAAATCCACAGAAAGAAAGGTCAGGTTCTCCCAGGTTTGTGAGTTAGCAGATGGCAGTACGTTAAAGATCGTAGGGAGAACTGTCACTAGCATGAGCTCCTAAGAGACAGACTGTGGAAATCACCAGATACTGGGAGAGCCTTTTCCCAAAACAGTCAACCCCAGTTACAACTGAGGGTGCAGGGAATAAGTCAGAGACTTCCCGCTTACTCATGTCATGTCTAGACAAAGAGGGACTTGCTAGGGTAACCATCTGCTGGGAGAATAGCAGCAACATCTGGGAAGAGCCTTCACACCTCCTGACATTTTCATTGGCTCAGTTCTGAAACTTCTTGTAAATTGTATTGCCACTGGCTATTGGTCTCCCTTCATCTCACCCTCTCCTAGCACAACAAACCTTCAATTCCCCAATCTTGTTCTCCCTCTTTCTCTTCCTTTGCCTTTATCCGCTTAATTTTTTTATTCCAACAATCCCTTCCTCTCCCACATTTCAGCTCCAAATTCCCCTCCCTCCCACTCCAAAAAGCTCCTAACACTAAGTTTTAATAAATAAATAAATAAAACAAATATATAAACCAGTCTTAAAACACCCCCCTTTTCCTATGTTTCTATCCTTGGCTCTAGGAAGAAGAGGGAGTCTAGAGTGGTTACAGCACCAGGTCTGTGACTCAGGGCTCCTGAATTCTAATTCTGTGGCCAAATGTCAGACTAAATGATCTTGATGGACCCTTCTGACCTTAATGTCTGTGAATGACCTGCTCCTGCTATCATCACTCTGATCATTCTGCTGGTCTCCCATATCCCTACCCTCTATCTGTTTGTCTGTCTCTATTACAAACTCAGATACCGCAGTGATGGGTGCCATTGTAAGAATCTAAACACAGACATTCTGGTGCAGAAATCACAAATTCCTATATGTTTGGATAGTTTTGGGTTACATTTATTTCAGTCATTTCACTATAAACTTTGCTCACTCACTCACCTGTTCTACTAGTTATACAGACTAGTAAACAATTTCAAATACATATATAAAACTACATTTGGAGGCAGATTTGAACCCCTTTCTAATAATGGTCAGCAGTTACAGGAGTTGTCTTACTAAGGCAAATGGAACCATTCATAAAACTTACCTGTGTCACTGAGGAGATCACTATCTGGTCCTGAAGTGGCCTGTTTTTCAAAGAGGCTGAGCGCCTAAAACTCCCGTTGACTTCAGAAAATCAAGTCAATTAGACCACAGAAAACTATGCTGTACAGAATAAATAACCAGAGATTCCAGTGGTAACCATTAGATGATACCATCTGGTTTGGAAATCCAAAATATAAATTCCAACATAATGAAAAGTATCAAGATTCTTGTCTGGGCTTTGTGATCATTACAATAAAGTTACAAAGCATAATAATTATGGCTTGTTCCTGAAGTCCTTGGATGGGCAAAACTTCCATTAACAATGACTGTTTCAATGACAGTTTTGCCTGAACAAGGATTGCAAGTTCAGGACTCATGTGCTTTTTGATTCCTTGTGGATCATCAGCAAAATGATCAGCTAAACTCTGCTTATAAAATCTTTATTGTTGGTGCTAATGACTAAAGCATAAAAACCACATCTTGAATCTTGGAAACCAGGTTGAGCTTGCAGCAAATTAAGCATATCTGACTGAGGAGACACAAGACATAAGGAGCAGATACAATCCTGGAGCCTTAGTGTTCCAAGTTCTCCTGCAGTAACGGAGGCTAACAGTTAGGCACCTAAATAAAGTGGCCTGATTTTCTGAAGTCAATGAGAGCTGACAGCACTCAGCATCTTTTAAAACCAGGCCACTTAACACCTGTTAAAGAGCAAATCCAGAGCCCAGCCTAAAATACTTGGCTGGATGCTAGGCAAAGCACTTTTTTAGGTAGGGGAGAGAAAGATCCATTTCAAGGAGGCTACTGCAGCCCAAAGGCTGAAGTTATCTCTGTGGGGCCCTTATGTCCCCTACATATAGGGAGAAAGGGTGGGAGTGTCTGCTCAGCAGATTTCCTGACCTCATGCTGCTCACGGCCTACACACGCTCTTCCTTCTAACCCCCTGTTGCTCCCATGCAGGGAGCTCATGCAGGACAGGGTTCTGCATCAGGCAGGGAGTATGAGCCGTGTGCAGCACTCCCTTCCCTCCCCCTAACCTCCCAAACAGTGGAACAGAACTGGGTTGGCTGCCAAGAGTCCCCTTGGGGCTAAGGAATAGGTGGCTGGATTTGTCCCATAGCACAAATGAAACTACAGTATATTGCAAATTTGGAAAACTTTCTAAAATACCCAAACAATATGTATTTACAGGTTCATGTAAGAGATTGAAAGTATTGTAAAAAAAATAATCCTGTAAAGGGATTCACATAAAAAAAGAACATCTAATTGATGTTAAAGTTATGACTCAGACAACCAACTGCCAGGAAATTCAGAGTTAAGGGTGACATTCCATCGTTAGCTCATACTTTGGTGCCTGTCTTCTAGTTCACACAACTATTGGAGTAAAGGATCCTAAAGTTTTAATTTCCTTGTTTTTTTCAGTTTAAATTGCTAATATAAATTTACCTAAATGTTGATTTCATCTGTTTCCATTCAGTTAGAACATGCTTCTTTTAGTTCCACATTAGCTCTATCAGGAGCCAGGTTATCACAATTACTACCAATTAGCTACAAGACAGTCATTTTTATGATATCTGGGAGCAATACGCTAACAGGTTTTATTTTTTAAATGAGATTAGCAATAGAAATATTTTCAGTACCGGACCAGGTGCTATTAACCTCTGCTGAGATCTCTCCATAGAAAGCAATGCTATTTACTTAAACTCTTAGGTGTATCACAAACTTATTTCCTAAATTACTAATACTGTAGTAGTACAGGCAATAAGGTCAGTTTGGCAGCAGCATCGGGTCCCAGTAATGAAAAAACTAACACATCTGTCTGCCCTATCACCTGATGGCTTTGAGGGAGAATAACTGGTTTAACGCTCCCTGTGACAAGGAAACAAATCAGCTCCCTTTTAGAGTCAACTGACATTTTGCTAAGAAGCTTATCAGGCTATTGCAGAAATTTGCTTGCAAGAGCAGACAATTAGGAAATGAAGGTCAGAAAGGATTAAATACAAGTAAAAATCAATAACATTTAGAAAATCATTGCACTTGTCTTGAGGCAACCAAGAAAGTAAGATCAGCACATCACAGCCCTGCTTATCTTAACATCAGCTCCTTCCCCCCCCCCCTTTTCATTCTCTCTCTTTCTATTAAGACTATTAAAACTGAAAGAATTAAATTGTAATTGTGCAGGCATCCCTAGGCATCCTGAAGTTTGTTCCTATCAATTGGCTCTTTATGTCTCTCAGTAGAGGCCGGATGTTTGCAGTTGCTGGCAGCTGTTGTTCAAGGCCCAGCTAACAGCTGATAGACTGGCAGTGTACATTGAAAGAGTGCAGCCTAGAGCCTGGGAAAGGTCCTAGTGCTGAATACTCTCGGCTCTGATGGGTAATTAGCTTACTACAGGCAAGATTAGAAAACTAGCACTGAAGATAGTGCATCTGACCTGCTTTTCAAAAGTCATTAGAAATTAGAAACGGTAATTCTTTCACAAGAAATGTAAAGAATTTGTGAATGGGCCGTGTTGGCTTCCTTTACTGAAGGAAATTCTGTTCTAGAGGTACAGTCTGTTGGAACATTTCATGAAACAAATGGCACTATTTTATGCCTTCTTTCTGGACTGAAATAGTATATTGAAAATTGATTTAAAAAAAAAAGAGTTACCTCTTGCAAATATTCAGTCAGGACTTTGTCTCAAAGTAAGTTCTCCTTCAGAAAGTAATGAACAAGACAAGGCAAAACCCCAGTCAGAATAAAAATTCTTTCAAAACTGGTAACAGCAAAATTCTCATCTCTGATGATTCTAGTCTGAAATAAAGAAATTTGGGGAATTAATTCATGCTTAGAATTTGGGAGGGAGATACATTCCTTTCTTCCTTAGTTATGTTAAGTGGAAGTGCCATGCTCATTGTACAGTAAAGGTCTCATCCAAAGCCTTCCACTGACTTCAATGGGCTTTCAATCAAGCTGTAAGTGAATTTCCCATAGCATCTCAGAAGTTTCTGCATGCAGGGAAATGTGGCAACTGCACCCACGCTCTGGATCCTGTGTTTAAACTGCACCAAACTCAGAATCATGCAGTTCTCATTAGAAAAGCATGATCTAATCCAAAGGTGGGCAAACTATGGCCCGCGAGCCACATCCGGCCTGTGGGCCCCTCCTGCCCGGCCCCTGAGCTCCTGGCCTGGGATGCTGCCTCTGGCCCCTCCCCCACAGCCTCCACTCACTGTGCCACCAGCGCAATGCTCTGGGCTCCTCCTGGCAGCGCAGCTGCAAAGCCGCGGCCTGACCCGGTGCTCTGTGCTGCGCGGTGGCGTGGTGGGCGGCACGGCCGCCTGTCCTGGCGCTCTGGGCGGTGCGGCTGTAGCGCTGCCAGCCACCGTGCTCCAGGCAGCGCGGTCAGGGGGCAGGGAGCGGGGGAGGGGGGGTTGGATAGAGGACAGGGGAGTTCGGGGTGGTAGTTAAGGGGCGGGAGTGTGGATAGGGGTCAGGGCAGTCAGAGGGCAGGGAACAGGGGGGTTGAATGGGGGCTGGGGTCCCGGGGGGGGCAGTCAGGAATGAGAGGAGGGTTTGGATGGGGCAGCAAGGGGCAGTCAGGGCAGGAGTCCTGGGTGGGGGCGTCGGATAGGGAGCGGGGTCTGGGCCATGCCTGGCTGCCTACCTGGCCCTCCATAAAATTTTGGAAACCCAGTGTGGCCCTCAGGCCAAAAAGTTTGCCCGCCCCCAATCTAATCCCAACTCTGACACTGACTCCCTCTGTACACTTTACCTCTATCTTCAAAAATGAAGAAAATAAATGATTAACTAGCTCACAGGAATTCCGGGAGGATTAAATAGTTAAGATCCATAAAGCACCTTGAGGCTAAGTACTACTACTACTACTAATAATAGGCCCAGTCCTATTGCTCTTAGTCAAAATCCAAAGGTTTTAAAGGGAGTTTTGATTAAGGACTTTAGAGCTTTCTAATGATATTAAAATAAAGGATATATTTAATTCTTAGGGCCCTTGCTCCCCTCTATACTTGTGTCTGGAGAAGAACCTGCACCAATGGAGACAGGAATAATACCATGGGTGCATCCTACCCCAAACCTGGCCCCATGGAAGCTCCTGCATGCTGAATTCATAAAGCTTGGGCTCTAAGGATAAAGAGGATACAGACAGGCAGTAAATACAGTGGTGGAAGTAGACAAAGGAGATGGTTGAGTACTTCCGATTTTTCCACTCCCACGCTTGTTGGAGAGACTGGATCAGGTTTATACAAACTGATGCAGTATTAACTCATGCTGCATCCCATTCTGTGCTATGGAAACTTCTTTGGGGAATCAGAGTGAAGATGCAGTAGTGGAGGCTTGAAGGGGCTATGCTTTCCAGAACACAAGAGAAGACATTAGGATCAGAGAAGAACCAAGTGATATATGTGCTAATTGCCCTTCAATGTGTAGATTCATATGGATCATAGGGAATTTGCATATTAAAGGTCAGCCACTCACCCATGATGGAAGAGTGGTACTTTCAAATAGTTGAATTTCTGCTGTTTCACACAGTTAATTTCCTCCCAAGCAAGAATGGTATATTGCATGTATGTAGGTTTAATAGTAAACTTCCTTTTCTTTGTCTAGCTAACCCATGGATTTCCAAGAGACACTAACATTGTAGGTTTCAGAGGAACAGCCGTGTTAGTCTGTATTCGCAAAAAGAAAAGGAGTACTTGTGGCACCTTAGAGACTAACCAATTTATTTGAGCATGAGCTTTCGTGAGCTCATGCTCAAATAAATTGGTTAGTCTCTAAGGTGCCACAAGTACTCCTTTTCTTTTTACTAACATTGTAATAGCCCCTGAGATTTCTATGTGCTTACAAACAAATTCCCCAAACTCATATAAGTTCCATTGCCTTGCAGATATAATATGGTCACTTTTTAGTGACAAAACTGTAGACATGCTTTGGAGCAGATAAGTAACAAGATATCTGGAGTGTATGGTACAAACCTAACCTCTTTTTTTTTTTTTTTGACAAATCAGAACATTACAAATGGATTTTTGAGGCTCATTAGTTTGGTTTTGAAATGTCACGGTCATAAACTGGGCTGGCTGAATGACAGCAGTGCATCATGTGGATATCCTGGAGTTCTTACTGACTTGGTTTGTGATGGATGCAAGTGAAGAATTCCAACTGAGTTACTCGTACAAAATTCCATGCCAACCAATAGATCCATTCATTGACTGTATTCTTGGTTTGTGATGGATGCAAGTGAAGAATTCCAACTGAGTTACTTGTACAAAATTCCATGCCAACCAATAGATCCATTCATTGACTGTATTCTTGGATGGAGCACACTGTAGCACGTTCCACTGTTCTGGCTACTGAAGGAAAATCTTTATGAAAACAATTGCTAAGTGTGAGTATGAAAGGAAAGGGTTAGAATTCAGAAAGACAACCCAATACATGAAGTTGTATGGTAGGAAATCTCCCAGCACTGGATGCCAAAACTGCAGGGGGTAAAGCTGAGTGAATACTGTAGAATGAAATTCAAATGTTTTATTTGAAGAAGCTCACAAAATTCCCCAGATAAATTATTGTATTAAATATTATTTGATTATCTCTAGTAAGGGGAATTTGCAGACAAAATCTGTTAAGATACAATTATAAGTAGTTATTTTAAAAGTTAGGAGTTTAAAAAAAAAGCCAGCAATATTAAAATTAAACAACATGTTTTTAAATGGAAGAACAAGTTATCTTTAAACTACAATTTTTACTAGAGAATTATTTGCAAATTATTTGCCCTTGTTTCAGCACTGTAAATTTCTCATCATTCTTTTCTCTTTTATGGGTGTTGGTCTCCCACTGATGTTAATAACCTGAATGGAACAACAAATGCCATGTGCAATATTAGAGGAGAATTTTGCCTTAGTGACGATAGATCATTTAAACATTTTCTTAGAGAGGATGGTCAGACTAATTTTTCCCAAATAATGAAGCTGAAAACTCTATGGATTACAATAAGGGATTTTTCAACAGAATACTAATTATTTATCAGTTCCTATGTGAATGTTAATTATGACATTTAGCTGCTCAGTACTCTCCTTTCTCTTTTGGATTATTTTTCACTTTGTTTTTTGTTTCCAAATGTCATTTATTTTTTATATTATTTTCCTTTTTTTCCATTATGGTTCAACTGGTCACTGATCTTCCCCCCACCCCCCGCTTTATATTGTTCTGTGCTTTCCTCAGTTCCAATCAATCTCCCCACCCACATTTCTTGTCATCCCTGTTCCCTTTCCAACTGAAATCAATTGATCAAGAACAACATGTAGGTCAACTCAGAGTAAATGAAGGATCCAACCCTATCAATTCCCACCAGAATCAATCCACAGTTCCCTCCTGCTGAGATTATTGTTTCCAGCAGATAAAGTGAGCAGTGAAAAGTAAAGTATAATCCACATTTACTATTGATTGAGCACCATATGTATGCTCAAAACTGTTTAAAACAGTGAAAGCTACAATGGCTTCCCCAAGGGGTTTATCATCCTGATTACACAGATTATGTAGGTTGGACTAATTACCGGAAGATAGTCTCAAAACAATCTCAAGGTATAGTCTCAAGGCAGTGCTATTATTTTTAAAATGCATATAATTCTTTTGTGGATTGATATGAATATAATCTGTGGTTAGAAATATGTTTGGGTGATGGATATGAATGAAGAGATGATGATTCTATGAGCACAAGAATAGGGAGTTCCAGATATAAAGAGTAACCAGAAAAAACATGTCAGGGTGCACAACAATTCTGTATTAAGTACCAAGGGAAAGTGAGGTGCACAGAGACAGTTGTGGGGGGGGGGGGTAATCAGGAAATGCTATTATTTAATAACACAGCTCCACAGAATTGTCAGTATTATGGATTTTCTAAAAATTGGGCCTACGCCTTTATAGAGGTACATAATTTAGCCTGAGTGTAAATGGGGATGAATCCACTGAAGTCAGTGGAGTTCCATGGAATTGCATTCGAGATGGGTTCCATTTTTATGCTTGCCATTTACAGCATTCATATAGACTGTATTTATATAACACAAAGCAAACTGGTTCCTCCATAGTTTAGTCAGCATTTATCCCGTACTGTCCCATGGTGAAAATCATAAATTCTTCAGCATTGACCCATTGTAGCTGACTCTTTGTTTTAAGCTTTGTTATCTGTGAGCATATCTTCAGACGACAGCAAGACAGTATCAACATCTATGGCTTTTTCCCCCATGTATATATTGTTTGATATTATGTATTATGATAGCACCCATTGTGCTATACAATCACAAATCAATGAGAACATGTGGTCCTTGATGCAGAAGACTTACAACCTAATTCATGGCAAGATGTGTGCATAACAAAAATAATAAGATGGGGAGGGAGGATGGGGGTAACAGTAATAGGATCGTATATATACACATAGGCTAATGTGTACAGCTTGGTTGCTCTGACACACGTAAAAGTATTGAGGTGCTTTTATTTTATAAATAGATAAAAAGTTTACACTGATTGCCCTTCAAAATAGCCATCATTATCTGGCTGATGAAAGACATTTCTCAAGATATAGTCTCTTCCTGCACCTGCTGTACATTTAGGGCTAGATTCACAAAGCAACTTAGGTGTGGCAACACTGAGCATTACCGTATGTAACTTTCAGTTGCCTAGAAAATCACTGGTATATACAAAGCCTGAGTTTGGTGCCTAAACTCCCTTTGCATCAAATGGAGAGATATAGGAACCTTGGAATGTGATTCACAAAAGCTAGCATGCTAGGTGGCTCTCTACCTATGCTAGTCAATGGGAGATGCCAAGGCCAGGGCTGTGTGCTAAACCCCAATCCTGCTCAGGGAGTTCAGTGTCTAAGTCGGGGCTGGAGGGAGGCTCTCTGGGATTCTCAGCTATGAACTCTGTGGTTTAGGTGCCCACGCTGTTTTTGGAAGAAGCCCAGTTGTTAAGGTAGTCACCTGGAATGTGGGAGACTCCTCTTCTGCTTGATAAGGAGAAGGGATTTGAACAAGGATTTGCCATCTCTCAGCTGAGTGCTCTAACCACTGGGCTATGGGATATTCTGATAGGGGCCCTCCTCAGTCTCTCTTGTTGAAGCTGTTGCACTGTGGCTAACTAAAGAAAGAGTCATTGGGCCAGAGAGAGCAAAAGTAAGCATGAGAATGATTATATAGCCTCGTGGTTAAAGCATTTGCCTGGGGGATCCAGTCTCCCTGCTCCAATGATTTCTTAAAATTATATATCCACAGCAGAACAGCTTTAAGAGGAGAAACTGAGGGCTTGTGTACACATCCCCACAGTTCAGACTACAGTGTTGTGCACTGCAGTGCCTACTAATGTGCTGTGCTGTAACTGCCCAATGTGGACACTGTGGGCATGAACTGAAAGGTACCTAGTTCGCGTTAACTTAATCCTGTTTGAAATGGAATATGTTCATGCAGACTCGGTACCTTTTAGTTCATATCTGCACAGGGGAGTTATACTGCAGCATGGTAGTGCATTCTTCAGTTCACACCCCTGTATTCTGCATTGCAGGGCTATGTAGACATAGCCTCAAAGAGCTCCCACATCAAAATATCCTATAGTACAGTGTTAGGGCATTCCCCTGAGAGGTAGCAGATTCCTGTTCAAATCCCTTCTCCTCATCAGGTGGCGGGGAGACTTGAGCAGGGGGGTCTCCCACATCCCCTGTGAGTACGATAACCACTGGCTAGAGGTTATAAGTGAGGTTCATTGTCATCATTCCCCCACACACCAACCACTGTGACCTAACCTGCCAGGGGCAGGAGGGGGCAGGTCTGGTAAGCAGGCTCTGAGTGGTGAACTACGTGGAGGAATTGCTATCTTTCTCTGGTTTGTACATTGCACTGGAGCTTAGGTATCCAGATACCTGGTGTGGGGCTGCTGCGTGCATGCCCAGAGGCAGAAACATAGGCACCTACGAAACTTTTACTACAAAATTTAGATGCCATGCAAATTTAGGCACCAACAGGGTTTGGTGGCAGATTTTATTAATCCCACTGCAGCCTAATTCTGCGATGGAGTTGCTTAAAGTGGCATTTAGGTACCTAAGTCTTTTCTTGAATCTAGTCCTTATCCTCTAGGAATGATACCTGTTTCTGAAATTACTAGCCACAACCCACAAGACTTTCTTCATATGATCCCATTTAAAAATAATAATTTATGATCTTCAAAAATGTCATGTGGATAGAAAAGCTGTTGCTCCTTAAGCATGCGGGACAGTGAATAAATTGCAAATATTGGTTTTGTTGTCCCCCAAGCAGATAGTTTATTGAACACAAAGAAAAAAATAATTTAGTAGTATAAATGCATATGCCTAGCAAAACATAATGTCTGGTGCAACATCAACCATGGTCACTCTGGCTAGTGCAACGGTCCTTAGTAGACTTTGCATGTTTGAAGAGGATGTTTGTAACACCGAAACATACCACTGACTTCATTTTAGCTAGAAAGATCCAAAGATCCTGCTTTGAACATGTAGCATCTGCAGCAAATCCCTATATCAGACTCTGACCATGGAAACAGCCTTCTTCCTGGATTTGTTCTGCAAAGTTCCTCTTCCAAGGTTTATCTACAGGACAGGACTCTACTAAATATGCTGCTAATCATTCCTTTCTGGGCAGTTACACTAATCCTTAGCTGTCTCAAGTTCTGACTTCTGTGTGGACTTTCCCATGAGGGCTCACTTAAAAAAAAAAAATAAAACAACACTTCTCAAAACAAGGATGGGGAAAATTCCTCAAGTAGATACTGAAGTGACACTGACCACTTGAAATACTGTTTCCCAAAGTTACAGGAATTCAGAGACAGAAAAAAAAAAAAAAAAAGAGGGGAAGCATTGTTGATGCGCTTTGATATATTAAAGGAAGAAGTCTCCCACAGTATTCTTGTCAGCAAGTTAAGGAAGTATGGGCTGGATGAATGCACTATAAGGTGGGTAGAAAGCTGGCTAGATTGTCGGGCTCAACGGGTAGTGATCAATGGCTCCATGTCTAGCTGGCAGCCGGTATCAAGTGGAGTGCCCCAAGGGTCGGTCCTGGGGCCGGTTTTGTTCAATATCTTCATAAATGATCTGGAGGATGGTGTGGATTGCACTCTCAGCAAATTTGCGGATGATACTAAACTGGGAGGAGTGGTAGATACGCTGGAGGGGAGGGATAGGATACAGAAGGACCTAGACAAATTGGAGGATTGGGCCAAAAGAAATCTGATGAGGTTCAATAAGGATAAGTGCAGGGTCCTGCACTTAGGACAGAAGAACCCAATGCACCGCTACAGACTAGGGACCGAATGGCTAGGCAGCAGTTCTGCGGAAAAGGACCTAGGGGTGACAGTGGACGAGAAGCTGGATATGAGTCAGCAGTGTGCCCTTGTTGCCAAGAAGGCCAATGGCATTTTGGGATGTATAAGTAGGGGCATAGCGAGCAGATCGAGGGACGTGATCGTTCCCCTCTATTCGACATTGGTGAGGCCTCATCTGGAGTACTGTGTCCAGTTTTGGGCCCCACACTACAAGAAGGATGTGGATAAATTGGAGAGAGTCCAGCGAAGGGCAACAAAAACGATTAGGGGTCTAGAACACATGACTTATGAGGAGAGGTTGAGGGAGCTGGGATTGTTTAGCCTGCAGAAGAGAAGAATGAGGGGGGATTTGATAGCTGCTTTCAACTACCTGAAAGGGGGTTCCAAAGAGGATGGCTCTAGACTGTTCTCAATGGTAGCAGATGACAGAACGAGGAGTAATGGTCTCAAGTTGCAGTGGGGGAGGTTTAGATTGGATATTAGGAAAAACTTTTTCACTAAGAGGGTGGTGAAACACTGGAATGCGTTACCTAGGGAGGTGGTAGAATCTCCTTCCTTAGAGGTTTTTAAGGTCAGGCTTGACAAAGCCCTGGCTGGGATGATTTAACTGGGAATTGGTCCTGCTTCGAGCAGGGGGTTGGACTAGATGACCTTCAGGGGTCCCTTCCAACCCTGAGATTCTATGATTCTATGATTCTAAGAAGACAGTCCTCATTTAAAAGCTTCATCCAAATTCCAAAGTTATTTTACTTTGAACTGTGCTGATGGGAGTAAGATCCTTCATGTGCCATCAATGTTTTATAAACACTTCCCTAACAAATACTTGTTGTTTTGCAAAAGAACTGAACCAAATAGCAAAAAGGGGAGGAGGAAGGACATGCTGTCACAAAGCAACATTGTTCTTTCAGGGTGCTGCATTAAAAGCACACTAGCACTGCTCAAAATTCAGTGACCCTGGCTGAGCTAAAGATTTGCTTTTATTAATTTACTGAAGGATCTGAGACTGTGTCTAATCTGACCACCTTCAGATACCAGTGCTAAACCCACTATTTTATGAAAGCCAACACACAGCAACAAGAATCATAAGGATGTTTACTTTAAAAAAAAATCAAAATAAGTACAAGCGACCAGTTGCTAGAAAGTAAAAGTTCAACCCACTAATATTTAAGAGTTATGCTTCTCTTTCTGTGTTCAGCTCCTTAAATATTCTTGTTTAAATTCTGATGTCTTTCAGTTGGAAGATAGAAGCCGTAGGTAGTCTAAGAAAAGCAATGGTTGTTGACTGGACATAAAGTTTAATGAAACGGTATACAGTGATCTAATTTTATGCTATGTGACATGATACATATCACACGTTGAGGCTGCATTCTTCTGGCCTGAGATATATCCCCATATGATGTTGGGAAATTTTGTTGTTCTGATCACTTATTAATGTTGAACACAGAAAAAGTTTTCAGAAACCTTTGGAGTATAATACCAATGGGACATTTACATAACAAGAGCGCTCTGGCAAGGACATTCAAATATTTAGAGTTACCCACCCTTTCCATGTTTATGTTTAGTCATACAGATTATATCAGCATTTGAAAAAAATGTTTTTTTTTAATTAAAAAAAAAAGAGCCTTGACTCTGAATAACTTTGCATTTGATAAGGGAATTCAGATTTAAATTCCCAGATCGAAATCCCTATGGATGTGGTTCCAGATCATAGCTAAATTTGGAAGAGATCTGGTTTCTATTGAGATGTGGCCAAAACCTCACGAGCGTCGCTCACAAGGTTTCTGCATGATTGAATCAAATAAAAACTTAGCCTTGATTCAGCTCTGATTCCAAACTTGAGCTCTAGACAAAATCTGTTTCAGATGTAAACAGCCCATTTCTGCACTCCATTATGCAAGAAAGGCATGGATCTTTGAAGAGGATAATGTGGAGTTCCCTTCCTCAAGGAGAGCTCAGGAAGGAATTGTGCTTGAGTCTTGTAGGTAGAGCTGGTAATGCATTTTATAATGATGCTTGCCAACACTTTCCACTATAAGCCCCTCTTGAGTTCCTTGTAGTTTTGCCAAACTTTTACCATTTGGACCAACATTTTCTAAGCTTGCAGTCTGCCTGAGGCTGATTTTTTTTCTAATTCAGTTTGACTTTTGAGCACTTAAATTTGCAAGCTTAATGTTCTTTTAACATATTTTAGTGTGAAACGTTCTATATATTATGCCATGTGCTTAAAATATAATGATGGCCAGACACTACCATCAGGAAATTGGTTTTAACCAATGAGCAAGAGTTAAAAAGCATCTTTCATTATCAGTCCCTAAGACAATGAGTGCCCTTCCTGTTAATACACACAGTTAAAAAAGGATATAGCTTTATATCATGTGCCTCATATTAAAATGTGGTTTGGATTATTCTGTAGTGCTCTTAAGCACTGTACATATTTTTTTTCCTTAAAAGCTACATTTGTAGGATAGGAATTTCTTCAATAATCTCATTTATCCATTTTAAATGTTTGCAGACTTTCTGCCTCCACTAATTCTTCCCAGAAGAAAATATACAGAGTTAATGTGGTATAAGCATTTGAACAGAGTTCTCCATACAGTGTGTGGATACTCTGGTTCTCTGACTCCTTAATCAATAGTAACCTGCTTGAGTTATAACTACTACTGAGGCTGCAAGGAGTCTGTCTGTAATGAGTTAAACATTAGAACAGGTCAAAATACTTTCAGCAGAACAGAAAATGTTGGAAAATGCAGCTTCATAGAAGACAACTTGTTTTCTGCAAATATGTTCATTTAAACCAGGGGTCGGCAACCTTTAGCACCCGGCCTGTCAGAGTAAAGCCGCTGGCGAGCTGGGCCGGTTTGTTTATCTGGAGCATCCACAGGCACCGAGCCCTGCAGCTGCCACTGGTTTCATTGTTCCTGGCCAATGGGAGCTGCAGGAAGCAGCGGGGGCCAAGGGACATGCTAATCACAGCTTCCCACAGCTCCCATTGTCCAGGAGTGGTGAACCACGGCCAGTGGGAGCTGCGGGGCTCGGTGCCTGTGGACGCTCCAGATAAACAATCTGGCCTGGACCGCCAGCAGCTTTACCCTTAACCCAAAAGTAGCCGACCCCCGATTTAAAATTTAGAAAAGTATCTCAATGAATTTTTAACTCATTTTGTTTAATTTTGTTTTGACTTTTATATTATATTAAATTAACTTTAATATAATAGATGCATATTATATTTAATAATTTATATTATAATGTTTTGACATTATTGAAATGAAACAATTTGACCTTATCAGAAAAGAATTGTTTGAAGTATCTGAATTAAAATTTTCCAGCATTCCCATTCCAGTGAAAATTTTGACTTTTTGTTCTGATCTGGAACAAAAACAAATGATAGATTGTTGGCATTTGGGCCAGCAAGTCCAGTTTTCATTAAACACATAGCCAGTGGTACTTGACAATGCACTGCAGGGATGTCTTTAGAATTCTGCTAGGCTCTACCTCATTCCCATTCAGTTCTCATAGCCTCCCCAGCCACAGTCCCAGTTTACCAAGCATGGGTTTTTCCTCCCTACCTGTAAAAATCCTATATTTTCTGCCTCCGGCCAGAAGGGGTGCTGTGATATTACTTTTTCTTGTCCACTCTTGTGAGTACTAGTCCTCACCCGGCCTTTCTCCAAGTTGGCAACCTTCTCTTCTGGCTGTCAATGTCTCCAGACAAGTAGAGGCCACAGGGAGCAGAGGAGAGGGCAAAGCTGAGGAAGCCACGTGACCAGTATCCTGTGTGCTCAGCAGATCCCAAGGGAGCAATGGTGATGGTGGGCTTGGTGATTAAAGGGACCAGGTGACAGGGGAGATGCTTAAAGGAGGATTGGGAACTACAGAGCTAGTGCAGAGAGGCATAATGCTTCAAAGTTCCTGCAGCAAGAAGAGTGTGGGGACTGCGTACAGGTGGTGGTGGTGGGGGACTGGGTGTTAACATCGCTTGTGGCAGAGGGTGTGTTGGGGCAGAAGGAAAATGTGACAAGATGCTGACTGTAAAGGAGAGAGCACGAGGCAGGTCTATCAGGTGGGAGGCTGTTGTGGCCAAAAAGGAATGTTGAGATGACAACATGAAAACAATGAGGAAGCTCTAAATGGGGAAAGGACATCCTAATGGAGACTCAGGAGTGGGGAGGGAGTGTAAAAATGTCAGACCAAGAGCCATGGAGGATAAGTAGTAACTGGGAGGAAAGGGAGAGACTCCTGGGGGAAATTTTAAGGAGAAGACAGAAACAAGTGTGGGGTCCAGGAGACAGGAGAAGTGAGTGAGATCCAGTGAGCTCACAGAAAAGAGCCTTGGGAGATGGAGATGATGGGAGACCCACAGGGGAGAGGAAGCAAATGGAGCAATATGAGGTGGATAAAATCTGTGAGAGGTGGAATGGGAAAATAGAAGTGGGATTGATAGGATGTGAACATGAAGGGATGGAGTGAATGGAGCAGTACTGATGGATGGTTAGAGTTCACTTAATAATGTGAGGGAGTGCATTTTCAGAGTGAGGATAGCAAAGGTGGGAGGGAAGGACATACAGAATGAGAGCAGTGAGTAGGAAGTGGAGAATGATGGGATGGGTATAAGCAGGGGTTGATAGCAAAGAGAATGGTGAATGAGTAAGCAAGCACAACAGTGCAGAGAGTGACTGATGAGGCAGGATGGAGAAGCAGGGGATGAGGCATGGAGAGTGAATGAAACTGTGAGTGCTAGTAGAGAGTGTAAGGAAAGTGAGGCAGTGTATGAACACAACAGGAGATGGGGGAGTGGATAGTAGGTGTGCTGACACCACAGTTACTGTCTACCAGACTGTCTTGGGCATCACCATGATGAAGTCCGAGTCAAAGCAGTGGCCCTTGGTTTCTGGGCTGCATGGAGTCAATACAGGGGCCCTGGAGTTCAAGGCAGCATGGCCTAGCAGTCAGAGTCAATACAGCAGCCCTCAAGTGCAGGGCTGTGTGTCCTAGTAGCTAGATCTGGGGGGCCACCAACAGAGGGGGTGGTGACCAGGGTAGGGGGACCCCAGCCCACCCGACTCCACCAGGTCCCAACCCAGGACCCTAACAGTGGCAGAGTGGTCTGCCACTGGGTCAGCAAGGAATCCAACCACAAAACACTGACCTTACACGGGTGGGAGATATCACTTACTCACCTTCCCTGGGTCACTTTCTACTGGGCTTCCTGAAGCTGCAGCCAATAAGGCATTGGAGTCTCCAGGCTCCTTGGAGCAGAAAACTCCCTGGGAGACTGATGGCAATGGGTCTTGGCATCTCTGGCTCCCACAGGCAAGGACTGTAACGATTCCTGGGCTGGAGTCTCCACCAAACGTCCTTCCTTCTTGCCAGTCAGCCCAAACTACGCTGGGCTGCTTTCCTTTATACTAGTGCAGCAGTTGGAGCATGCCCAGCATGGTCTGAGAGGTAGGACTTCCTCCACCCATAATGTGGGATTAACCCTTTCCTGCCCATTGAGAGGTATGCAGACCCCGTCACCGAGAGATTGGTTAAACAATAATCAGTATTTGCCAGCCACAGATATCTCCTATTTTAAGTATAGGTCAAGGCTATTGTACCTTCAGATATCATTATGTGCTAAATGCTGATTTAATAATTTTTATAATCATATATGAACTTTTGGATGCTTATCCAAACCAAACCTTTGAATCTTTTGTGGTTTACTTTTTACTAATTATAACATAGATAAACTGATATTTTGCTACATTCCCAAATGGTTTGTTCTCTTGGGAATTGCCATAAACACCTGCAGACTCATCTGCAACCTCCAAAAAGTTAGACCAAGATCTAAAGAAAACATCCCAGTGTTCATCTCAACACATTTCTTCTCTTTTCCCTGAAAGGACAGTTTTATTACCATCTTTGATACCATCTAAGAGACTGTCTAACACAGGTGTTCTCAAACTGAGGGTCAGGCGGCACGAGGTTATTACATGGGGGGTTGCCAGCTGTCAGCTTCCACCTCAAACCCCGCTTTGCTTCCTGCATTTATAATGGTGTTAAATATATTTTAAAGTGTTTTTAATTTATAAGTGTGTGGGGGGGGGTTGCACTCAGAGGCTTGCTATGTGAAAGGGGTCACCAATACAAAAGTTTGAGAACCACTGGTCTAAAAGTGGGCGGGGAGGGGAAGTTCCTTCTAAAAACTCTCTTCAGCTGAAGGGAAAGGGAACAAGGAAAGTTTTTAACATGAAAGCCTTATTTAATACTTTACATTTTAAATGCTTTAACTGTTTGTCCTTCTTTTCTTTTATAAAAGGTTAAAAGGGGTTTTAATTGTCTGTTTGCCATGGTACTTAGCAAGTTGAGGTCTCTGTATACCAAATCCCAGATCTAGTTTAACTTTGTTTACTGTTGGACAGTGACTGGTTATGTTAACACCTTTGGCCCTCTAATTCTATCTAAATTAATACAACAGTACACCAATTTACACAAGTTCACGATCTGACCCAGAAAGTACTTCTCGGTGAATTATAGTGTCTCAGGATATTTTTAGACATTGGTTACAAGAATGTGAAATTGAACTTAGTAGTTCTTTCACCACCAGAAAAAAAGAACACAACAGCCCATAATTCAATTATAAGTTCTCTCCAGGAACTGTGTAACTACAGTATATTATTTAGTAAAAAACACTACATTAATATAACAAAGGTTTTTATTAAACCTACAACATTGATGCTACAAGACAAAAACAAAAAAAATTAACCACTTGAGCAGTTCAATTATTAATCTGATATATGCTGCCTAAAGTGTCTTATTACTATTATTGCAAAGTAATTAATAAATACTAAATAATGAGTTAATACCATGAATATTTATTGCGTGTATTAGAAATTCATATTCCCAAATGGGTTTTGTTTAGTTTGTGTTTTCCTAAAACTATGACCACTGAGGTCAGTAAAAGCTCAGCACCTCTAAAAAGCAGACCACTTAGATGCCCAAATATGGATTTAGGTGCCCAAATTTGAAAGTGTTGGTTTATAATGTTTAGATTTTGCAGTCCCTGCTTCAAAGAACTGAACTTTTTCCATAGTAGGGACAGATTTTGAAAATAGAATTATCATTTATTTTGGAGCAGATTATATTTCTGGCTTCTCCATATTGTCATTGCCCTTTTTATTTATTTAGTTCAAGAAAAAAGAATAGTTGTATGTAACAGCTCAGTATTAAAAGTTGTCACAAGAGGCCAATGTTGGCATTAAGCATATTACAGCTCTGTCTGCTGCTGAAAGATCAGCAAACACCAGTGCAGCAATTACAGAACATGGCCAACATAAGCTTAATTTTTTGTATACTTAAGGACATGCTCATTTCCCAAGGCACAATTTATGAATAATTTTGCTCATTCCTTTATCTTTTGTGTTATGCATATTAGTTCCTCATAAAGACTTAGCTCATTTACTAACCTATATTTATTCTAGATTATTTTTCGTGTCCTAATACCTCTCAGAAATATTTTCAGTCAGAAAGAGGCCATGAGGTTCATCTAACTGCATCCATCTGCTTGAAATGTTTGCCCTGTTCTAAATACTTGCTTAGCCATATAAAAAAAAATACTAACCGCAGCATCTATTGTTGCCTGTGGCAGTCCAGTACTAGGATTTAGGATTCTGGGCTTCTTTTTCTAGTTTTGCCATTGACTTGCTGTGTAACCTTGAACAAGTCACTACATTACTCTTCTCTTGTTTGTGCTGTATGGTAGTTCAGTGAAAACACATTCAAATTATAATATATCAATCCCATAATTTTAAATTAAGATCAGCAAATAGGAAAGTCCACATGGAAAAGAAGAAGAGAAAAGGTTTGAGTAAGCCCAGCAGTGATTACACAAATTTTAAAAAACGCTGTACTGGGGCAGACCCAAAGTCGGTCTAGGCCAGTATCCTGTCTCTGACAGTGGCCAGTGCTAGAGCTTCAGGGAGAGTGTACACAACACAATGATTTTGGAGAGATCTAGTCCTTTCTTCCTCTCCTGGCTTCTGATAGTCAGAGATTTAGAGTCAGCCCAAGCATTGGGTTACATCCTTGACCTTCATTAATACCATTAATTAGAGCCATCCTCCATGAACTAATGACAGGGCCTATTACAACAAAAGTATGACCACCTACTGACATAAGGTATGATAGTAGTATTCTTAGAAGCAGGTATCTTTGCACTGATGTCCATTAGGATGAGACTCAGAAATTTACCTAATATAGTCAAGTCCTACACAGTTCAGGTTTTAAGAATCAACAGAGCCAGTGCAAAATCAATATAAGACTGCAGAACATTAGATGACTGAAGTATGATCATTGGTGGTCAAACCATTGAGTAAAGATGTCGCTGTAGTTTGGACACACGACAGGTGATAATCATAGAGAAGCCCTTCTGAAGTCTCGCGCTGGAAGAAATTTGCAATACCTGAGCCACATGGTCATTAGGCTATATAAACAAATGACTGAGAGTACTTAGAGATTTTCCAACTTCCTCATAATTCCTAGTGTTCCCTGGAAAACTTCAAAGGTGTCAAAAGCGGTATATTTTGATTTAAAAATATTATTGTATGCATTTGCTTAGGTATTTTCCCATATGCCAAACCCCTTCTTCCCAAGGTTTCTGAGATGTTCTTCTTTTGGGTAGAATCTCAACTATATGATGCGGTCCCTCTAGAATGAGATATTCAACATTACCAAGAATAGGTTTCAGAGGAACAGCCGTGTTAGTCTGTATTCGCAAAAAGAAAAGGAGTACTTGTGGCACCTTAGAGACTAACCAATTTATTTGAGCTCATGCTCAAATAAATTGGTTAGTCTCTAAGGTGCCACAAGTACTCCTTTTCTTATTACCAAGAATGTAATTCTTCTACACAGAAGCCTGGTATTCAGCCTTTATCTTTCAAATACATCACTAACATTCTGATAATTCAAGAGCATGTGTCCTTCAGATATTCAGGTAGAACTATTTAACTAATTGATTCTATTATGCAAATATTTGTAATGCTATAATGAAGGTTAATATTTTAGGCCTAATACAATAGAAAAGCCATGTGGCTCCATGTTGTGGAAGCCTATTCACAGCCATATAACTCCCAAAAAACTGATTTTTCACAGTAACTGGATGGAATTTTATTCTATTGGCACTTTGATTTATAACACTCTTCATCATTTACACTTTTCCCTCATTTTTTGGTCATCTGAAATCTCTACAAATCTACTGTAAAGTAAGTTTTATTTGGAAGATGTTGCATTAACTATTAAAACTCTAGATATATCTTTTACAAAAAATAATTTATGCCTACTATAACTTAGGAGCTATACTATATATCCATAACTAGAACTATTCAGAAAATGGAATTTCCATTCTATGGTATTCAGACATTTTGACATTTATTTTTGTGCTAAATTGGGTCAAAAAGTTGAAATTTCTTATGGAACAGAAATTCTGAAATGTTTCATTTCAGTAACATGAAAACATTAATATATAATTAAATAAAAGTCAAAGCAAAATATTTCAACATTATAAAATTTTAAACAAAGTCAAAACAATGCATTTTTATTCCCTCCCCCCCCCCCCAATGATTTTTGTTTAGAAATTGACACATTCTCATGGAAAGTTCAGATTTCAGCAAACTACACTTTCCAAAAGAAAACTGTTCTGTTGATTTTTTTTCAACTGGCTCTATCCATAACTATGTTTCAACTCTGTTGTGTTCTCTTACCTTTTGTATTTGTCAACCTCTCTTTTAATACTTTCCCTAAAAGTAGCTATGGTCAAGTTGTTGATTTTTTTTACCATTAATAAAAAGTCAGTCACTAAAAATTAAGGGCCAGCTTCTCAGCTGATGTAAATCAAACTAGCCACATTGACTTCAGGGGAGTTAATTAAGGCTGGATGCCTTTCTGGAAGATGGGCTTTAGTCAATCACAAGTCATTTGGCTCAATACAAGAATAACTAGAAGAAATTCTTTATCTGTGTTATACAGAAGGTCAGAGTATATGATCTAATGACTCTTTCTGACCTAAACTCCGTGAATTTATGAGTTATGCTAATGTACGTGAGTTGAAGAGCTGGCTTAAGTGTCTTGTTTTACTTCCCATTTTTAATTGCTTTTTTATATTGTTCACTTTATTTATACATTTATTTTTAACAATTCAAATGTTTCCATCACATTATTTTGATGTTTTTGTGCAAGAGTGTTCCAAAGCTTTCTCTGAGATAACTCTTACCAGTTTCATTCAAACCTAAAATAGGTGAGTTTCAAGTGCTTTCAGGATTCATAAAGTTAGGTTTCACACAACCCTAAAATGAACACACATACCCATAGCATTAGGGGCAGGGTGCATTCTCTCCACTTCATTTCTAGTACGTCAAGTACCTGAAGAGGGTGTCCACCTACAAGGATGGAACCTTATACTGATATTCAAGATGTGTAATTTAGATACATACTTTTGACCAAATAGAGAACCATTTTAAATATGGATTTCAGTATCCATTTACAGTTTAGCCCTGAAACCAGGTGAAATTTTGTGATTTTAAATGAGTTTTTGTTTTTAATCCTTGAAACTCAAGGCAAATCCCAGTTACAGCCCACATTGATCAAATCTTGAACCTGCCAAGTTTTGGACAGCTCCTACATGTGAGTGGATAGGGATGATGTAACTATTGAGGGGATAGTGAGTTTGTGTGTGTGGTTTTTGGGAGGGGGGTGAGGGGGTGAGAGAACCTGGATTTGTGCAGGAAATGGCCCAACTTGATTATCATGCACATTGTGTAGAGAGTTGTCACTTTGGATGGGCTATCACCAACAGGAGAGTGAATTTGTGTGGGGGGGTGGAGGGTGAGAAAACCTGGATTTGTGCTGGAAATGGCCCAACTTGATGATCACTTTAGATAAGCTATTACCAGCAGGACAGTGGGGTGGGAGGCGGTATTGTTTCATATTCTCTGTATGTATATAAAGTCTGCTGCAGTTTCCACGGTATGCATCCGATGAAGTGAGCTGTAGCTCACAAAAGCTCATGCTCAAATAAATTGGTTAGTCTCTAAGGTGCCACAAGTACTCCTTTTCTTATTGAGGGGTAAGAATATCAACACTTCACTAGGTTTTCTAACTTGCTGTTCACCAAAATAAAGCTGCTTCTTTTAATATTTCATTTTGCATTACAAGAATTGCTGCAAGTCAAGCCAGCCCAAACCAAGCAGGAGGGCCAGGAATCATTATTTCTTCCAGCAGCTCCCATTGGCCTGAAGCAGTGACCTGCGCCCACTGGGAGCCGCGATTGGCCGAACCTGCAGACCTGGCTGGTAAACAAACCAGCCCGGCCCACTAGGGGCTTTCCCCGCACAAGCAACAGAACCGGTTTGGAAACCACTGCAGTAGAGTGATTTCTAAAGAACTCTGTCAGCAGTGGAACATTCCTAGTTACATTCTCTACAATAAAGGGGGAAAAAAATTGGTTCATTTTCTGCTGGTTTGAAAACTGTCGGCTGGTAGATAGTTAGCCTTACTCAACAAATAATTGACATGAAACAGCATGATGACTTCTGAAAATGTTTTTACATTGTTCACAACTGTTAGCACAATCTCTTCTCAACATGTAAGCCTTCATGCAGAACAAAGCGGTTGCGGCTGCTGCCATTGTACCATTCAAACTCTGATGTGCCAGACTTGGCATGAGCCTCTCTCTTATCAACATCAAAGACTTGAGTAAAACAGCATGAGTGTTGTTTGGGATTTCCACAAGCATTGCATATAAATACACAGCTCTCATACTGTCTTAGTCTCAGCATTAGTGATGGCTCTGAGCCACAGAACTCTGATCCAGATCTGGATTCTGACTTTCCTTCATCCCACCCTGAAGATTTCAGAGAGTGGCTCTGAATCCAATGTTTGGCTTAGAATCTTATACAGCTGGAGATAAACATGAAATTTGGAACTGGATTTCATGTACTATTCTAGTCTAACGTCTGTCACAAGTGGTTCATTCTGTCTCGCTCTCATCTTCTTCCCAGGATCTCTGCATTCTAAAGCACTTTACCCTCCAAATGTGGAGGAATTTGGAGACAGGGAGTTGGTTCAACTCACAACAGAGATGGAAGTAATGTGTGAAATTTAGATCCAGATCCTTGTTTGATTCCTGAACCTCTTCTAAAGGTTAGAGAAATTTGGAGTCAGATTTTTGCTACAGCCCCTGCTCTGATCAACAGGTCAAAAATTCATCTCTACTTTTAATATATCACACCTTCTCGGTGTGATTTTAAACAAATAGCCTCAGTCTGTGCCCTCCTAAAATTTAACAACCCTTTTGAAAGGGTAGTAGTAATATTTCTGTACAGAAAACATTGTACTGTAATTAACAAGAAAAAACATGTTAGTGCCTAGATACCAGTGTGCTGTACACCCTAGTAATACCAGAAGGAGAAAAAGCAGACACAGATTCAAAACTAAAATGTCTCATAAAAAATTGCATTTCCCATCTCTTCTGCCCATATCGTCTGCAAGATAAAGGGGCTGCAAGTGTCATTGATCCAAGGTTTTAATACCAGCTCACTGTAGTTTCCACAAGTTTCCCCACTCACAATGATTTATGTCAGTTTCTGTCTCCGGGCTTCGTCTTTGCTGCAGCTCCTGTCCCAGTGAGTTAACTCAAGGATGGAGAAGAATTGTTGAGGGTTATCAAAGGGACAATAACTAGTAGAAAGTGGGAATAAATTGAGCAAAAGAAAATCTAGATTGAATATCGGGGAGAAATTTTAGTTAAGTCTTTTAGACTTAGGACTGGTCTCCCATTGAAAGTAATAAAAACAAATAAGTAGAGTCATTCAAAAATTAGACTTGACAAAATACTTAAGAATGTGTTGTAGGGAACAAACCACCAGTAGCTGAGGATTGACATGGTGATCTAACATGTGTGGGAGGGCGGGGGGTGTTTCTACCTTTAGTTGTGTGATTCTGTATTGGCCACCAGCAAAATACCACTGCTGCATGATGAATTGCTTCTGACTTAATGCTGCTGGATAGTGCTGTACTGTACATGTGCCAGCAGGGCTTCCAGGCATATTACGTTATGGCAAATACATCAAACAATCTTGGATCCCTGAGTTTTCGCAACAGTGGGCAGGGCTTTAGCCATTAAAGCCCATCAAAAAGTCAATGGGGATCACATGGCTCCAGTGACAGTTCCATAAACTCATCTCAATGAATGATTTATTCAATGAATAAGGTAATTTTTTGTTCTGCTTTGGTTTTTATGATTTTGTTGATGTTATTTCAAATTGTACAAAGAATTTTTTATGCCAACATACTTCCGCATCTGGATTGTTCACAAACTGTTCATCTTGTGTGAGATCCTGGCCCCACTTAAGTCAATGTGAGTTTTGCCTTTGACTTCAGTGGAGACAGCATTTCAACCTGCAACGATTGCTTGGAACATTTACTATTTATAATCTGCTATTCTGGCTGTGTCACTAGTTAATTAAGTCACATAGTATTGTTTCTGCTCCGTGACTGGGTAAGTCCAAAACCCCCATAAATCTTTCAGGTTAGTCACACAACAGTTTCAGTGCAAACACTTTTACACATGTATATTTGCATAAAAACTGAAAACATTTTCTCTTCCTGTGAACTAACGCTCACTCAATGCAAATAAAAGAGGTTTTTGAAGCAAATTCACAAACTATTTAAAGTCTGAACATTTGTCAATACTGTTTGGCAGTATGTACCCAGCTCTCTCTCTTGTGTGGACTGGACCAGGCTGACTTTGTGACTTTGTCCTTACCCATAACTATTTAACATTTGGGGACAATGTATACCTTCAAATCAGCGGCACTGCTATGGGTACCCGCATGGCCCCACAGAATGCCAACATTTTTATGGCTGACTTAGAACAACGCTTCCTCAGCTCTCGTCCCCTAATGCTCCTACTCTACTTGCACTTACTGATGACATCTTCATCATCTGGACCCATGGAAAAGAAGCCCTTGAGGAATTGCACCATGATTTCAACAATTTCCATCCCACCATCAACCTCAGCCTGGACCAGTCCACACAAGAGATCCACTTCCTGGACACTACAGTGCTAATAAACGATGGTCACATAAACACCACCTTATACCGGAAACCTACTGACCGCTATTCCTACCTACATGCCTCACACATGTAGGCACCACACCACACGATCCATTGTCTACAGCCAAGCTCTGCGATACAACCACATTTGCTCCAACCCCTCAGACAGAGGCAAACACCTACAAGATCTCTATCAAGCATTCTTACAACTACAATACCCACCTGTGGAAGTGAAGAAACAGATTGATAGAGCCAGAAGAGTTCCCAGAAGTCACCTACTACAGGACAGGCCTAACAAAGAAAATAACAGAACGCCACTATCTGTCACCTTCAGCCCCCAACTAAAACCCCTCCAACGCATTATCAAGGATCTACAACCTATCCTGAAGGATGACCCAACCCTCTCACAAATCTTGGGAGACAGGCCAGTCCTTGCCTACAGACAGCCCCCCAACCTGAAGCGAATACTCACCAGCAACCACATACCACACAACAGAACCACTAACCCAGGAACCTATCCTTGCAACAAAGCCCATTGACAACTGTGCCCACATATCTATTCAGGGGACACCATCACAGGGCCTAATAACATCAGCCACGCTATCAGAGGCTCGTTCACCTGCACATCCACCAATGTGATATATGCCATCATGTGCCAGCAATGCCCCTCTGCCATGTACATTGGGCAAACTGGACAGTCTCTACGTAAAAGAATAAATGGACACAAATCGGATGTCAAGAATTATAACATTCAAAAACCAGTTGGAGAACACTTCAATCTCTCTGGTCACTCGATTTCTGATCTCAAAGTGACTATCCTTCAACAAAAAAACTTCGAAAACAGACTCCAACGAGAGACTGCTGAATTGGAATTAATTTGCAAATTGGATATAATTAACTTAGGCTTGAATACAGACTGGGAATGGTTGAGTTATTATAAAAAGTAACCTATTTCCCCTTGTTTATTCCTCCCCCACACACACACTGTTCCTCAGACGTTCTTGTTAAACTCTGGATTTGTGCTGGAAATGGCCCACCTTGATTATCATACACACTGTAAGGAGAGTGATCACTTTAGATAAGCTATTACCAGCAGGAGAGTAGGGTGGGGGGAGAGAAAACCTTTTGTAGTGATAAACACCCATTTTTTCATGGTTTGTGTGTATAAAAACATCTTCTGTATTTTCCACAGTATGCATCCGATGAAGTGAGCTGTAGCTCACGAAAGCTTATGCTCAAATAAATTGGTTAGTCTCTAAGGTGCCACAAGTACTCCTTTTCTTTTTGCAAATACAGACTAACATGGCTGTTACTCTGAAACTATAAAACTAAAACTGATTTTGAGGTAATTTACCAACACCAAGTATATTTTCAAATATACCACACAGTATCCCACTAAGGTCTAATAAAGGTTTCCTGAATGCTTGTTTCAGTCACCAAATGACAAACTTTGCTTCCAGAATCATCTTCTTGAAATTCTATGGTTGTGTCATATGCTCACTGCTCCTAGTAATCAAATGTACCATAGGCCTCAAGCTCATCAGCTCTTTTCTACATGAAGAAATTATCTTTCTTGGACTTTTAGAAGCTTACTAAGTGGTGAAGGGAAAGACATGTTGCCAAGAGTCCCCTTCACCTGCTCAGGTTGACAGCCAACACTGACATGTTGTTCTCAAGGAGTTCTTTTGAAACATAGTAATTTGCTGTTAATCTATCTGCTTTTATGGCCCTCATCAGCCTGTAGCCGAGCATCTTCCATGTATTTAAAAATAGAAATAACAATAACAAATTTCCCTTTCTATCTCTTTCTTCTCAGTCTATTGGAAAAATAACTTGCTTTGTTTATGGTTCATTTATTTTTATTTGCAAAAAGAAAAGGAGTACTTGTGGCACCTTAGAGACTAACCAATTTATTTGAGCATAAGCTTTTGTGAGCTACAGCTCACTTCTGTATGCATCCGATGAAGTGAGCTGTAGCTCACAAAAGCTTATGCTCAAATAAATTGGTTAGTCTCTAAGGTGCCACAAGTACTCCTTTTCTTTTTGCGAATACAGACTAACACGGCTGTTACTCTGAAACCTGTTATTTTTATTTGTGTGTGAGAGAGAGTGAGCAACAGGCTGGGGTTATGCGTTTGTGCAAATGACTTATTATGGGAAGGCCAATTTTTATCATCAGTAGTTTGGTAATGCTCCAAGATCCCAATCAGGATTGGGGCTCCATTGTGCAAGGCATTGCACCTACAAGCAGGTAGACAGAGTCCCACACCCAAATAATTTACAATATAATTTTAAACAAGATCCAAAAAGTGGTTTTAACAAATAAAGGCGGGAAGGGGTGGGAGAGGGAAGATGAGAGAAGCAAAAATAAAATCACACAGTTACGTATGTTGGTCCAGGCTTATTAATATCCTGAGGCTTCTTTGACATCACCCCAGCAGTACAAGGAAGCTGTAAACTAAGATAAACAACACAGTTACATTGAGTTTATGGTTGTTCTGACCAGTTCAAGCAGCTGGAGAGTATAGGTGAGTATGAAACTAGACACAGACCTAAGGTAACTATTCTGTCTGCAAACATTACCAAGAAGTCGTTATTCCAATATATTATATTTGATAGAAAGATTTTTTTCCATAATGAAAATTAGCAACATTTATAAGTCTAAAAATACTAACCGAATAACTGAGAACAAATAACCACTCTCCAAAACTTCTCAGACAAATTCACAGGACATTAGAGTCTCCCAAGATAGCTAATTCTACACTTAGCATCATATCCACTCATAATACTAAGTTAACCCCTGAGTTAATTGTACACCAGGAGACTAACCTTTGGACATAGGTGGCGTGTGAGTCTTTCATTTGGGGAGGCTACTCCTTGGAGTAGTGGAAGTTCCCTAGAAGTGGGAGGGCCACCAGCATCCGGAGCAAGGCCCCACCACTGGTCCACCCCTCCCACAAATAGCCCCAGCCACCTCTGCCCACAGTCCACCCCAAGCCCTCGGCCCCATTCTGCCTCTTCCCCTGACACCTGCTCTCACTTTGCCTCTTCCCACCCCCATTCTGCCTGTTCCCTGAGGCCTCACCCATTGCTCGCTCCTCTCCATCCCCTCCCCATGGTTGCTCGCCCTTAAGGGGAGGGGCAGAGCTGGGGGCGGGGCCACAGTATGGCCGCTGGTGGGCCCCCACTTCCAGGGTGCTTCCAACACTCCTACACCTAGGGTGCAAAGGTAGCAAGCCAGTGCACCTCCAAAAGGAGTTGATCTGCATCTGGCATTTGCCCCCTGCATGGTCAACCATTTTTTATTTTGGGGAGCCTCTCCAAGCTTCTCATATGTGCCGCCCATGCCTTTGGACATTCCTACATAGTGTGCAGATAGCTTTTGCTACCTCTAGTAGTTTTACACTAGAGAGAGAGAGAGAGAGAGAGAGAGTGAGCACACACCAGTGGCAAAACTTTCTTGAGTATCCAGTGTACAGTATATTCAATACAAGACTAAATTTTATTGCTTGGATACTCAGATCTTCTGAACACTTTTTAAAATAAGTTGCAAATTTTGAAATATTAGCTTTCTTCCTGTTCATGTTCTCCTCTAGCCTAGTGCTTGGTCTCTCATTGTTTAAAATGATACCAAGCTATACAAAACCCACCTCATAACTCCAGCTTTCCCACAACAGTGCCCTAATTCTCATAGATTCATTTAAAAATAAGCCACTGAACCCCCTTAAGCCTTTTTGATGGCAGGGAGGGAATCAAAGGAAAGTATTGTCATCTTTTAAGTCATGGGAGGTGCTCAGGTACTTTGGTGATATGTGCCATATAAGAAACAGGATTGATCAACTAATTATACTTGTTCACTTTAATGTTGCCCTAATGAGCAGTTACTCATTTGCATCCACATTTGATCCAGATCTACTCTTCTGGAATTTTAGAAATCTCTTGATAGTGTTCCCTTCAAATATATCCAAGGCCATAATACCCTTGTGCCACAGATGACATTTCACTCGTCTTAAGAGAGGGGTTATACTACAGATAACAATTGGGTTTCAAAAAAGTTAAAATGAGAAAAAAAATTAAATAACTGGCACGTTTGGCAGAAGTCCTCACCCCATTCAATTGTTAGTCAAATGATGTTGAAAGGATGCCTTTGTGCAAAATATCCATGTACCAACCCTATGTTTTCCACAAAGTTACATATTTACTATTTAAAATAAAAGTGTTGTCTTTTGAATATCTTATGCAGATAACTTTAGGTTACACTTTTATTTTTAATTTTATCTCATTCATAAAGGGTAGAAGCTCTAAATACCTAAGCACAACCTCACTTTTGCTTGAGCACTCCTAGAGAGTGTGAAAATGCTGCAAACACAGTTTGAAAATATGTAAAACCAAAAGACAAGCTCTGCCTCCAGTAACTCAGCGCAGAAGTATTGCTTGTGTAAAAGACACATTGAAACTTAGATGATGGAATATGGATGCTTTTAAAGGCACAAAGTGAAGTCTTGACTATTGAAATCATGCGGGCCTCATACAAAGAATGACAAAGAAATATGTAGGCAGCCTATGCCAGGAGCTGTTCATTTCCTGTTACTGAGGAAGAGGCAGTAGCCAAAAATTTCCAGCCTGCTGGCCCTTATTATACATCTGCTGGTGTATTATTGTTTAGCACACTAAGTTCCTATTGACCAGTGAGTGACTTAACATATTTGTTCCCCCTAAAGACACCAGCAGTAACAGATGTTTTAAAATGCACATTATGTTATTTTCAGATTTTTTTCTAATATCTTGGGAGCAATCAAATGTAGGCCATACATATGTATCCACAGGCTAATGTAAATCTCTTTTGAGAATAGAAAATTGTTGGCTCCAATCAGTAAATTGGTTTGCTTTACCAGTATTTTTATATTATAGATATATTTCTCTAAATTACAATTAGATGTGAATAAAGAAAAGTTTATTTTAAAAAAATTATGTCTATTCCAGAGCACATCATTACATTGTTTATATCTACTATAGAGTATAGTCTACTATCCTGCACAATTCAGACAGTCCTAAATAGACTTTGCAAACCATGCTATAGAAAATATATATGAGAGAAGATCTTAAACACTGAACCCAACATAAGATGTGCAGGGAATGTAAGTTTTGGTTCTTGGAGAAATTTGCTTACATTACCTTCTTAGGCTATAAGTGAACTCAAGGAGTGACAGAAGATGTCTGCTACCTAAGAAACTCAGGAAATATAAATCAAACTATAGCTCATTCTTATCCTAAAATCCAGTCAATGTCCGTTCCTTTGTATTATTTGTCTATCTGTTTCATATATTAATGCTGAATACTTATCCTCTTGCTAACTTTAGCAGGTTGTGTTATAACTGTGAAATTCCATTTTTTTCAACTGGAAAAAATTCACAGATGTTTTATTACGAATAATAGATTATGTGATTATGTTCTCTTTGGCAAGAAAGGTTGATTCTTGAAGCTGGTAAACAAGCATATTTTTAAAAAAGGTTACCTCTTCCACCACCCTCCCCCAAAAGAAAAGGTTCCTAAAAATAAGTGTTTAAAACAATCCTGGGGAGGGGGTGTGGGGGGGAGAGTTAAACAGCATTAACAGTTTCAAAGATTAAATGAGAGTTTGCTAGTTCGAATATCTGGCTTACATTTCAGTAACATCTGATCTTCCTTCAAAAAAAGTTTTGTAGATCTTATAAAGAATAGGAAGCAACCGAGACAAAGGTATGCACCAGACATATTTTTCTGCAAAGAAAGGAGGAGGACAGAATGGTAAAGCAAACAAAGCATATAAATCAGATGTTTAAAAAATGTTGTGGAAGAGCTACTTCCTACTTGGGAAGGAGAAATAACTAAAATAACACACACAGCTTTCACTACCTGTAGCAAGAAGGACTTCAAAGAAATAGCTCGGGAGCCAAAGGTTAAAAGGAAGCACCCGATCACATCTGTCAGAATCTGTTTTAACTTTTCAGATGAAGATATGCCACATTTACACATTTACTTTTCAGTGCATCTGGGATTCCAGAAGGAGAGGAAGCAGCTATCAAGCTCCTCATTATCTCTTTGTAGACACTGGGCTAAGTTAATAATCATTCTTTCATCCTAGTGATGCTAATGGATATAGCAAACTCTGGATATGGTAAAAATGGCTGAATATGTTACATGATATATAAATGCTTCTGTTGACTTGGACCCTAGGGAAACAAACACATCTTTTCCATTAACATTTTCAGTCCTAAGGCAAATCTCACGGAACTATTTAAACTGGATTCAAAAGCCTACACAACTGTATACAGACTGGCATTCAAACAAAAAGTCTCCACTATATACTATATGAAAGAAAATATTTAGTTTTCTTACCATTACTAAATTCCTCCTGTGCACCTACAGTAATTAGCCATATATTCTAGTGCTATTTTTATGCCTTTCAGCATTTCTTTACTTCATTCCTATTGTCACTCCTGTAATCACTTACTTTACATCCTGCCCAGCTGCATAGCTCTTTCCCGTCCTCAGCCTGTTTGGGGGAAATTCAGATATCCTTATTCCTGGAAATATCAAAGCATCTATTCTTCCTCTAATTTATGTAATAATCTAGGGGTTACTTCCTTTAAAGGAAGTTTTTTAAACTGTAAAATGTGTGGTTTTTGTTTTGATTCCAAGTGCACAGATTATTTACCATCTTAAAGGGAAATATATTTTATTATGTACTTGAATAGACTTGCATTGACAGAACAAAACTCTGACATGGATCACTAATCACTGTGAAATAATAAAATATGTTAACAGCAATTACCTGCCCTTACAGCTGCAATACCAAGTAAAGCCAAATTATTTTGCCTGAACTTCTGTGTAACTCTGCTCCTCCAGCTCATCAAGGGCCTGATTTTTATAGCTCCTGAGAACTCACAAGCCCCACAGAAATCAGTGGTAGGTATTATACACTTCTAGACATCAGGCCCAAGGTCTACTCCTTCCTCCATTAAAGTCAATGGCAACATTCAATTATAATTTACTGAAATGTCTTTAACCCCTCTGGGGTTCACTAATTATTTGTGAGCTCTGTCCATTCTTCCTCACTGAGCTAGGACAGACTCCTGGAAATACAATCCAAATTGCAACAGTGACTCTGGGACAAAAAATGCCCCAAAGCCTTCTGATTGGTGCATTGAGTTGTGCTCTGGCTGCCATCATGACAAGATAGATGTCATGATTTTAAGGAAAGGAAGGATTGAGAGCAGCAGAATAAGAACAATGGACTTCAAAAACAGCAGACTTTAACAAACTCAGAGAACTGGTAGGTAATGTCCCATGGGAAGAAAATATAAGGGAAATAGGGATTCAGGGGAGATGGCAGTTTGTTAAAGAGACAATATTCAAGGCACAACAGCAAGCTGTCCCAAAGTGAAGGAAAGATAAGAAGTACAGTAAGAGGCCAACAAGGCTCTACCAGGAGCTCTTTAATGAACTGAAAATCAAAAATGAATCCTATGAGAAGTGGAAACATGGATAAATTGCTAATGAAGAGTACAAAAGAGTAGCACAAGCATGTAGGGAAAAAATCAGAAAGGCTATGGCACAAAATGAATTACACCTACCAAGGGACATAAAAGGCAATAAGTAGAGGTCCTATAAATACATTAAGAGTAAGACAAAGATGAAAGTGTAAGCCCACTTCTTATCAGGGCTGGAGTGCTAATAATAGATGACATCAAGAAAGCTGAAGTGTTTAATGCAGTGGTAGGCAGCCTGTGGGCCGCCCGCGGCCCTTCAGGGTAACCCGCTGGTGGACTATGAGACAATTTGTTTACATTGACCTTCCGCAGGTATGGCTGCCCGCAGCTCCCAGTGGCCGCGGTTCGCCGTTCCTGGCCAATGGGAGCTGCGGGAATTGGCGGCCAGCACGTCCCTGTGGCCTGCGCCGCTTCCCACAGCTCCCATTGGCCGGGAACAGTGAACCATAGCCACTGGAAGCTGCAGGTGGCTGTGCCTGCAGATGATCAGTGTAAACAAACTGTCTTGTGGCCCACCAGCGGATTACCCTGACGGGCCGCAGGTTCCCCACAACTGGATTAATGCCTATTTTTCTTTGTCTTCACTAAAACAGACTAACTGACCAGATAATAAACACAATTAATATTAACATCAAGGGGGAAGGGACACAAGCCAGAAAAGGAAAATAATAGCTTAAAGAATATTTAGGTAAGTTGGATTGTTCAAGTCAGAAAGGCCTGAGGAAATTCATCATACGGTACTTAAGTACTAGCTGAAGCAATCTCCCAATCATTCACAAATTTTTTTGAGAATTTATGGATGAGGGAGGTCAAATATAGTATTTATCTTTTAAAAAGGGAAACAAAGAAGATCTAGAGAATTGTAGACCAGTCTGCCTTATATGGTGCCAGAAAAGATTCACAGTTTCCAAGACTGGAAGGGACAACTGTGATCTACTAGTCTGATCTCCGTGTAACACAGGGCATAGAACTTCAGCAAAATAATTCCTAGAACATATCTTTTAGAAAAATATCCAATCTCAATTTAAAAATTGTAAGTGGTTGACAATCCACTATAACCCAGACTAAGTTGTCCTAATGATTAATTACTCTCACAATTAAAAACATATACCTTATTTTCAGACAGATTTTGTCCATCTGAAACTTCCAGTGTCATGTTATACTTTTCTCTGCTAGGTTTAAGAACCCATTATAAAATATTTTCTCCTCATGGAAGTACTTCTTGACTATATTCAAGTCATCACTTAACCTTCTCTTTGTTAAGCTAAATAGATTGATCTCTTTGAGTCTATCACTATAAGGAATGTTTTCTAATCCTTTAATGATTGCAATGGCTCTTCTCTGAATCCTCTCCAATTTATCTAAATCCTTCTTGAATCATGGACACCAAAAATGAACTCAGGATTCCAGCTGTAATCACATCAGTGCCAAATACAGAGGTAAAATAACCTCTCTACTCCTAGTCAAGATTCTCCTCCTGTTCATGCATCTAAGGATTGTATAAGCCCTCTCGGCAACAGCTTCACACTGGGAGCTCATGTTAAGTGATTATCTACCACAACCCCCAAATCCTTTTCAGAGTCACTGCTTCCCAGTGAGGAGTTCCCCATCATGTAAGTTCTTTGTTCCTAGATGTATTAATTTACATTTAGCCATATTAAAATGAATATTGTTTGCTTGCTTACCAAGCAATCCAGATTGCTCTGTACCAGTGATCTGTCCTCTTTATTTTTTTACCACTTCCCCAATTTTGTGTCATTTGTAAACTTTATTAATGATGATTTAATGTTCTCTTCCTGGTCATAAAAACGTTAAATAGCTTAGGGCCAAGAATCAATCCCTGCAAGACCCACCTAGAAACACACCCGTTCAATGATGATTCCCTATTTACAATTACATTTTGTGACCAATCAGTTAGCCAGCTTTTAATCCATTTAATGTGTGCCATGTTAATTTTATATCTTACTAGTTTTTTAATCAAAATTTCTTGTGGTACCAAGTCAAATGTCTTACAGAAGTCTAAATATATTACATCAACACTATTATCTTTATCAAAGAAACTTGGAATCTCACCAGAAAGAAACAGTTGGTATGACAGGATCTACTTTCCATAAACCCATTTTGATTGGCATTAATTATATTACTTCCTTTAATTTTTTATTAATTGATTCCCACTCTATTCTCTTGCCCGGGATCTGATATGATAATTTTTAATTACATTATCACATCCTCCATAGTTACGAATAAACTTTGTACTATCTTGTAATAGTGACAACTACTGTATATATTCCACAATAATGGAATGCAGAAATGAACAAAATGTTTACCAGATGGGTTACATTTTCCTGCCTGGATACCAGAGCGGATGAGGGCCCCAAAGATAGAGATACAGGGCCTTCCCACTGATAATATTTTCCTTCTGCAAGTCCTATGGGATCCATTCAGTACTTGCCCAATCCATTGGATTCTCCAGGTAGACCACAACTCATTCCACCGAGTGGCAAATAATACCACTCCCCAGGAAATGATTTTGGGAAATTTCATATAAAGATCCTTGTAGAGTTTTCCTCCCACCATGCCTCCTCATGCAGGTACTTCCACATAGGAGGGGAAACTGGGCCAAGGAATGTGAACCTTCTGAATGAGACGAAGAAAAAGAGTTCAAGGATAACACATGATTCTTGAAATGACCACCCTAACACATAGGTCATTCAGACATGGCCATGAACCTTAAAAACAATACCATGTGCTGTGCTGTGCAAGCTGCACATAGCACGCTAGTGTTCGTATGGATAACAAAATCAACCTCATTTAAATTCCTATAACACCAACAAACATTCAAAATTAAAAGCAGTCAAATTTTGAGTTTTCGCAGAATGTAAAGTTTCAGAGAAGTCTTTGTAAAATGTCTTACTTGAGGGAAAAATGAATACTACATTGAAAGTTCTAAAATTCATTCATCACCAATCGCTGTGCATAAACTGTTAAATGGGCTTGAAAATACAATAGTATTCCTGAGCCTAAATTAGTTTTGATACCAGTTATCTTACTGAAAGGTAATATCAGAGGGAACATCAAAAATATAGATGCTCAATGTGAGGGACTGATTTAGTTTGCATTCTGATGTACCATAACATTGGTTTAATATTTAAGCAAAATGTTCATGTCCTGATTATCAAAGGTGCTAAGCAAATTTGAAAATCAGATCTTAATATTTAAACTGCATTTTTCTTCTTTTCATGTTAAACCTGGGAAAACACAAGATGGAAAAAGAAAAGGAGTACCTGTGGCACCTTAGAGACTAACAAATGAATTTGAGCATAAGCTTTTATGAGCTACAGCTCACTTTATCGGATGCATGCAGTAGAAAATACAGTGGGGAGATTTTATATACACAGAGAACATGAAACAAAGGGTGTCACACTGTAACAAGAGTGATCAGGTAAGGTGAGCTATTACCAGCAGGAGGGTGGCAGGGGAAAACACCTTTTGTAGTGATAGTCAAGGTGGGCCATTTCCAGCAGTTGACAAGAACATGTGAGGAACAGTGCTGGGGGGGAATGAACATGGGGAAATAGTTTTACTTTGTGTAATGACCCTTCCACTCCCAGTCTTTATTCAAGCCTAAGTTAATTGTGTCCAGTTTGCAAATTAATTCCAATTCAGCAGTCTCTCATTGGAGTCTGTTTCTGAAGTTTTTTTTGTTGAAGAATTGCCACTTTTAGGTCTGTAATCAAGTGACCAAAGAGATTGAAGTGTTCTCCAACTGGTTTTTTAATGTTATAATTCTTGATGTCTGATTTGTGTCCATTTATTCTTTTACGTAGAGACTGTCCACTTTGGCCAAAGGACATGGCAGAGGGGCATTGCTGGCACATGGCATATATCACATTAGTAGATGTGCAGGTGAACAAGCCTCTGATAGTGTGGCTGATGTGATTAGGCCCTATGATGGTGTCCCCTGAATAGATATGTGGACACAGTTGGCAACAGGCTTTGTTGCAAGGATAGGTTCCTGGGTTAGTTGGTCTGTTGTGTGGTTGCTGGTGAATATTTGCTTCAGGTTGGGGGGCTGTCTGTAAGGAAGGACTGGCCTGTCTCCCAAGATCTGTGAGAGTGATGGGTCGTCCTTCAGGATAGGTTGTAGATCCTTGATGTTGCATTGGAGAGGTTTTAGTTGGGGGCTGAAGGTGATGGCTAGTGGCATTCTGTTATTTTCTTTGTTTGGCTTGTCCTGTAGTAGGTAACTTCTGGCTCTGTCAATCTGTTTCTTCACTTCAGCAGGTGGGGTATTGTAGTTGTAAGAACGCTTGATAGAGATCTTGCAGGTGTTTGTCTCTGTCGGAGGGGTTGGAGCAAATGTGGTTGTATCATAGAGTTTGGCTGTAGACAATGGATTGTGTGGTGTGATCTGGATGAAAGCTGGAGGCATGTAGGTAAGCATAGTGGTCAGTAGGTTTCCGGTATAAGGTGGTGTTTATGTGACCATCGCTTATTAGCACAGTAGTGTCCAAGAAGTGGATCTCTTGTGTGGATTGGTCCAGGCTGAGGTTGATGGTGGGATACCAGAAGAGATCCACTTCCTGGACACTACAGTGCTAATAAGCGATGGTCACATGACCACCACCCTATACCAGAAACCTACTGATGCTTCAATCTCTTTGGTCACTCGATTACAGACCTAAAAGTAGCAATTCTTCAACAAAGAAAAAACTTCAGAAACAGACTCCAGCGAGAGACTGCTGAATTGGAATTAATTTGCAAACTGGACACAATTAACTTAGGCTTGAATAAAGACTGGGAGTGGAAGGGTAATTACACAAAGTAAAACTATTTCCCCATGTTTATTCCCCCCCAGCACTGTTCCTCACATGTTGTTGTCAACTGCTGGAAATGGCCCACCTTGACTATTACTACAAAAGGTTGGTTTGTTTGTTTGTTTCCCCCCCCCCGCCCTCCTCTCCTGCTGGTAACAGCTCACCTTACCTGATCACTCTTGTTACAGTATGTATGGTAACACCCATTGTTTCATGTTCTCTGGGTATATAAAATCTCCCCACTGTATTTTCTACTGCATGCATCCGATGAAGTGAGCTGTAGCTCATGAAAGCTTATGCTCAGATAAATTTGTTAGTCTCTAAGGTGCCACAAGTACTCCCTTTTCTTTTTGTGGATACAGACTAACACGGCTGCTACTCTGAAACAAGATGGAAAATGGGTCACATTTTTCTACATGGAGTTGCCTTACTGCTAAAATCCCAAGTGATATTGCTTTCTTTCAGCAACATGGCGCCAGCCAGCAGTGGTTTCAGAAATGCCAGTTTTGGTTTAAAATGTAATGCATTATAACTGTACCCTAAACCGGCATATACAATTTTCATTGTTGTCAACTGGAGTTTTGTCACAAACTGCATGAACACAACTGTAAATATTTTGCAGTATTAAGAGTGGATTTCAGAAAGCTTAAAACTGAAGCTAGAAATGATTCTTTATAAATATTATATTAGAGCAATCATGCCTTACATACTACAGATTGTTTATGGTTTGTTTAAATGGTTAAGAAATCAGCAATACATCGCAAGAAGAGTGTTTAAAGTCACTAAACAAGATATCTAGCCACCACGCAAAACTCCTGGGCAAAGGAATTGGCTTTTTTTCATCTTTGTTTACAACCAGCTCTTGATAGACTAAACTCCAGTAAGTTGTGGAGTTTCTGATGGCCTCTCTCTATATACAAACAGTGCATTCACTGTAAACACAATGAGGGAGGTAGGAAGTAAAAGCCCACAATAATACCAAGAAAGGCTGATCCCCCCACGTCTGATAAAGAAAACTAGTTGGGTTGACAAAAGATAAGGCAAGCCTAAAAGTTTTGATGATATAAGGCAAAGAAATCCCAGCTCACTGAGTCTGAATTGTACAGTATTGAAGCGTACAAAGATATAGTTTTCAACCAGAAACAGAAGCTCATTTAGAAGTAAGATCTGTAAAAAACAGTCTGTGTTTGCATATGTAATTGATAAGTAACCCGACAATACTAAGTAGAGTCATTTTGGTTTGAGCTTAGCTTGCAGTGTTTACAAAGCTTCCAGACTATTTCCTATGAACTAGAAAAAGCTGTTTTATATTCCATAGCTTTTTATATGCTCTTTACATCTTTGCTGGGGTTGAGCATATAACTTAAAATCTTTTCAAAATGTATTAAATAGGCACAGAGACTAGTAGAATGGTTTAAACTTGATTTTTCAGTTAACAGCCCTCCTTCAGTACAGATCTCCACGTATCCATTGCCTTTTAGACCTATGTATGAGGATAAATTTGTTGAACTTGCATGTACTTTCAACATGTCACACTTCATGCGACAGAGTTAGCTATCAAGTCCAGGCCACATTCATTTTTAAATTTAACAATTTATATAAAAAGACCATTTTATTTAGGTGACGGTGAGCAACCAAAATGTAATCTACGATACGTTGCTTAGTAGGGAGAGTACTACTGTAGTTAGGAACAGAGTCAGAAATTGTAACAGATTTTGCAAAGGCCATAATTTTCTTCACTGTTGAAATCACTAAATCATAGACTCATAGACTAAAAGTCCACCTTTACCAGGAAAGTTATGGGGGGGGGGGGGGAATACTCCCAGACACACAGACCTAACCAATGCTTTAAATGATTCATTTGTTTCGCATTGCTCCTGAAAGAAGTCCTATTCTAGACCCTCTTAAAAGCCACTTTTCTCTTCTACCATCTACTTTTAAGAATATTTCTGAGATTATTCAAACTTTTTCCAAGCTTCATCTCTAGCCTACTGCAGTACAGTTGAATATATCAAAGATGAATATAGACACTTACTGTACATTCATTTCAGTTAGAAACTGGTAAAAATTAAAATACACTGGGCCTGATTCTCTCCTTACACGGGGGTAAATCAGGAATAATTCAGTGGAACATAAAAACCACTTACTAACCTTCCATAACTGCTATTCTTCAAGATGTGTTGCTCATGTCCATTCAACTGTAGGTGTGTGCTCACAACAAGCACCGCCCCGAGTGATATCCATTGGATCAGCTTTGGTGTATCCTGGAATAGTGCTCTCATAGTGCTGGTATAAAGGGTCCCAGTGCCACTGCCCCAAACCCCCCTTCCTTCTTGCCAGCTAATTCTGACGGGTGTGGAAAGGACATGAGCCACACATCTCAAAGAATGGTTACAAAAGGTTAGTAACCATGTTTTATTCTTTGAGTGCTTGCTTATGTCCATTCCAATGTAGGTGACTCCCAAGTAGTTACACAGGTGGAGGGTTCAGAGTTTATTGGCATGTTGATTGTAATACTTCTCGGCCAAATCCAGCATCATCTCAAGCCTGTTGGGTAATGGCATAATGAGACACAAAAGTGTGAACAGAAGACCACATTGTTGCTCTACAAATGTCCTGGAAAGGAACTTGTGACACAAATTCTGCCAAAGGTTCCTAGGCCCTTGGAGAATGGGCTGTCAGGGCAAGGGGAGCAGGGACCTCTGCTAGGCTGTAGCATGAGCAGATACAGTAGGTTATCCATGATGAAATTCCCTGGGATGAGACCTTTCATCTTATTGCAATGGCTACACACAGTTGAGTGGATCTCCAAAAAGATTTAGTCCTTTCTATGTAGAAGGTTAATGCGCGTCTACCTTCCAGTGAGTGGAGCCTCTGTTACTCTCTGTTGGCATGTGGTTTTGGGTAGAATACCAGAAGGAAGATTAAATACTATGGATTTGGGAGACTGCCTTTGCATGGAAGGCAGGGTGAGGATGCAATTGGACCTTGTTCTTGAAGAATACTGTATAAGGTGGTTCTGAAGTAAGGATCTCAGAGATCCTTCTGGCAGAAGTAATGGCCACCAAGAAAGCCACCTTACATGTCAGTTGGAGAAGCGAGCATGTTGCCAATAGTTCAAATGGAAGGCCTGTCAGCCTTCCCAATACCAAATTGTGGATCCAGGGAGGAATTGGTTGCTGTACGTGGGAGTACAGTTTCTCAAGGCCTGTAAGAAACCGACTGCACATAGAGTTTGAAAAAACAGAATGACCGTTCTCCCAGGGGTGGAAGACCGAGATTGAGGCCAGATGGACTTTAATAGACAACACAGTTAGCCCTTGTTGTTTCAGAGGAAGTAAGTAGGCTAAAATCAATGGCAGTGTTGACTGCTTAAGTGAAATGCCTTTGTGTGTAGACCAGATCAAGAACCTTTGCCAGGTTGGTGGTTCTGGTGGATGGTTTCCTGCTCCCTAAACGCACCTCACGAACAGGCCCTGAGCATGCTAGCTTTGTGGGGTTCTGCCATGGAGCTTCCAGGCCATGAGATGAAGGAACTCAAAGTTCAGCTAACAAAGGCAGCTGTGTTCCTGAGAGATCAGGTCTGGAAACAGAGGTAGACAGATTGGCATTTCCACCGAAAGGTTTAGGAGTGTGGTGAACCAGTGCTGATGTGGCCAGGTGGGGGCTATCAGGATGACTTGTGCCTTGTCCCATCTGACCCTCAGCAAGACCTTGTGTATGAGAGGGATGGGAGGAGATGCATAGAAAAGATGACCGATCCAAGGAAGGAGAAAGGTGTCAGCAAGCAAACTCAGGCTGTGGTCCAGGAAGGAGCAGAACTGGGCTTTGTCGTCAACAGATCTATCTGGGGATTCCCCCACTTCTGGAAGATGACTTTCATGATGTCAGGATGGATAAACGATTCATGGTGGTTGGAGAAGGATCTGGTGAGGTGATCCGCTAGTTTGTTCTGTAACTCCAGCAGATAAGAGGCTTTGAGGTGGATTGAATGGGCTATGCAGAATTCCCACATGTGGAGCGCACTCCACCCTGCCTGTTGATATAAAACATCGCTGTTGTGTTGTCTGTAAGGACTGATACACACTTGCCCGCTACATGGGGTTGAAATGCCTGCCAAGCCTGTCAAGCTGCCCTGAACTTTCTGATGTGGATATGTAGCAAGAGCTTCCAGAGATCAGAGGTCTTGAGTTCAGAGGGAACCAAGTGAGCCCACAGCCTGTTGCTGAAGCATCTGTGATGAGAGACCCTGAAGGTTGGGGTCCTGAGAATGGGAGCTCTGCACACACCATCTGTGGGTCTAGGCACCAATTCAGGGAGGGGATCACTGATGGGAGAACTGTGATGACTGTATCCAGATAACACTGGCTTGGTGAGTATACAGAAGCCAGCAACACCTGGAGAGGTCTGAGCCAAAGTCTCACATGCTGTCGGCTGAAGGGATGCTGGAGTCTGCCCTAACGCTTTGATGGGGTCAATTATAGCATCATTTAAGGGCAATACCATTCTTGAGGGGCCCAATGCCACTAAAATGTCCTCCAGGGCATGGGAGGACTTTCTTATCTCCTCTACCTGGATCCACATGTTTTGAGCCACTCTTGAGGAGCTCCTGATGTGCCCTGTAATCATTCTGGAAGGGCACTATATCTGCTCCCATCACCACCTCATCTGGAGAGGAGGAAAAGGATGCTTGCATAGGCAGGGGGTATTGTTCCTCGCCCCATCACTGGATAGGTCTCGTGGTTCCAGGTCTTGATATTTGGGACTGATCTTGGTACTAGAACCTGGGTCCTGCTCCAAGGGGAGCGGTGGAGGTGTTCTAGACTCCAGTACAATGGACCTTCTGGAATGTGACCCCTGGATTGGAGGAAAAGCCCAGGAGTTCCAGAACAGCCACTGCACTGGCATCTGCCATTGGGCAGGTGGCCAAGCTGCAGGTGGGAGGCTCTGGCCCTGATCTCTTATTAGTTGTTCGGCTGGAGTGTCGGTGCTGGCTCCTGCAGGAGACTTATGACTCTGCCTCTGAGTCCATTTCTGAGGATTCCCTTCCAGGTGACCAGGGAGAAGTGGTGCTGACCGGTGCCAGCGAACAGTGGCAGGAGGGAGGGGACCATCATGGCCGGTTTTCCTTTTCATGTCACCTTAGTCCTCGGTGCATAGGCACTCTTGCCGCTGGTGCCACCACTAACTTTTCCCATATGGTAGGAGATGGCAGTATCAGGAGAAAAAATAAATCTCTTCTGGTCTCAAACACCTCTGGTGTAGATGGTATCACCAAGGCAGTGGAGCTTTGATGGCTCTCTTTTCATGAGGAGTCCATCTGTGCTGGACTCAATGGTGCCCATTCCAGGGCTAGAGTCAACAGCACCAGATGTATTGCAGGAGCCTCAGAGTGGCCCAGTGTGGGTCGCACTCTGCTAGCATCATTTTGCCCCACAAAACTCGGAGTTGGAGATCGCCCTCTGTCATTTTCTTCTGTTTCTTTCTCAGCACTGGTGATGGAGAACAGTGCTGAGAGTCCCCTGCTGGAGTGATCTCTTTTGGCACTGGGGATGACAGACAATGCTGCGAGTCCTGAGAAGTAGAAGGAGCATCCTTTTTAGGCACCGGAGATCTGGATCATCACTGAGTCTCCCTAAGAGAAGCTGGGGTGCTTCTTATCAAGGCAGAAGTATTTGGTGCCAAGTCAGAGTGACTCGGCTCTGAGGGAGGATAAAGTGCTGCCTCCATGAGGAGAAACCGAAGCCTAGTGTCCATCTTTTTTGGTGCAGAGCCTGAAGTCTTTGCAGATCTTGCGGCACTCCTGCACGTGAGCTTCCCCCAGGCACTTAAGGCAACTGGAATAGGGGTCACTGACAGGCATGGGCTTGTGGCATGAAGCACAAGACTTAAACCGCAGAGACAAAGGCATGCCTTGGGAGGGACTAACCCTGCTGAATGGGGTTCACTATCCTAACTAGCTAACTGTCTTAACAACTGAAACTTAACAACTACAGATAAAGACAACTAAATACAATAAAAGCATCAAAGTAGTATTTGCAAAATGTTAGGACAAGCTGTAGTTCCAGTGACTGTCACAGGTGGTAAGAAGGAACTGAGAGGTTGGCGGGTCGGTGGGACCCTTTATACCAGTGCCATGAGCACGCAGCTCCAGGGGGCACCAGAGCTGACCTGATGGATACCACTGAGGGGAAAACTTTCTGGTGGTGGTGCTTTGGACAAGCACACACCTACATGGGAATGGACACAAGCAAGCACTTCAAGAAGAACAAGGTGATACCCAATCTGAGAGAGAGAGAAAGCAATCAGACCTTTTGCCTGCAGGAACTAACAAAACACTTATGGATAATAGATAACCAAACTCACCTGATTCTGAAAAAAAAAAAAAACCTGGAGAGATGTCCCCAAACAAGTCAGAAAAGACTGCTTGGAGTTCTCATAAATATTATTTTTTCATTACTAAAGCCACAGAGACTGCTCTGCCACCATTGCTCACAATTAGTGCTCATTAGTCCTGCTGAAATCAAGGGGACTACTTGCAAAAGAAGGCCCTGTTCCAGCAAAGCATTTAAATCAGGGATAAGCAACCTTTGCCATACAGCCCACCAGGGAAAGCCCTCTGGTGGGCCGGGCAAGTTTGTTTACCTGCCGCATCTGCAAGTTCGGCCAATCGCAGCTCCCACTGGCCGCGGTTTGCCGCTCCAGGCCAATGGGGGCTGCGGGAAGCGGTGCGGGCTGAGGGATGTGCTGGCCACCAAAGGTTGCCGATCCCAGACTTAAACACATGCTTAACTTCATAGTTTGGAATAACTTGAAGATGCCCCTCTCCTTGTTTTATGCTTCTGCATTCATCTCTCTCTCTCTCTCAATTTTATTCTGCTTAATTGCTCAGTTTTTAACATTTAATTCTGAGGAACACACACATTTCTGTATTTCTCTCTGCTAAACATACTGTTTATATGAGAATCTGGTGAAAAAGGCTCAGATGAATAGTCCTTCACTAACGTCATACTCTTTCTTCTGTGGATCATAGCACCCTTTTTTTCCCCTCATCCTGCTTTGTATATTAATCAAACTGTTATGTTTCAATAAAAATCCAGTGTGTCTTGTTCTACTAAATTAAATCCTTCCTGTCCAATATTTTCTTTATTATTTATTTACATCATGCACTGCACCATGCAGATCCAGAAGAAATTTGGCCTTGACCATCTTTCATATTTGTCTTTTTATCTGAGTACTTTCAGGGTACTCACCACCATCATATCTCAGACCCTCACACATTTTAATGATGAATTTACACTTACAACAACCACTGGAAATAAGGAAGTGTTATTATCTCAATTTGTAGATGGGAATTTTGAAATACAGAAATATTAGATGATTTTCCCAAGAAATATATAGATTTGGATGTGATCATCTAGTCTGACCTCCTCTGTAACACAGAACTTCTCCAAAATAATTTCTAGAGTATACCTTTTAGAAAAGCATCCAATCTTTATTTAAAAATTGTCAGTGATGAACAATACACCATAACCCTTTGTAAATTATTTGAGTGATTAATTACTCTCACTCTTGTATGGTTAATTACTCTGTTATAAATGTACACCTTATTTCCAATCTGAATTTCTGTAGCTTCAACTTCCAGCTATTGGATCATGTTTATACCTTTATCTGCTGAACTGGAGTGCATTATTAACTATTTGTTCTCCATGTACATATTTATAGACTGCAATCAAGCCACCCCTTAACCCTCTCTTTGTTAAGCTAAATAGATTGAGCCTTTGAGTCTATCATTCTAATGAAGGTTTTCTAATCCTTAAATCATTTTCGTGGCACTCCCCTGAAACCTTTTCAATGTATCAACATCCTTCTTAAATCATGGACAACAGAACTGAACTCAGTATTCCAGCACCAGTAGCACCAGTGCCAAATACAGAGGTAAAATAACCTGTTTACTCCTACTCAAGATTCCCCTGTTTTATACATCCCAGGACTGTATTAGCTTTTTTGGCCAAAGAGTCACCCCCGGAACTCATTTTCAGCTGATTATCCACCATGATCCCCGAATCTTTTTCAGAGTCATACTTCCCCTATATAGAGTCCCCCGTCCTGTAAGTTTGATCTGTATTCTTTGTTCCTACATGTATATTTAGTCACATTAAAAAACATATTGTTTCCTTGTGCCCAGTTTACCAAGTGATCCAGAGTCCCTGTGGTATGCCATAACCACAAGACCATCTCTTTCTGTAATCCCAGCCTTGGACATAACTTTTATTCAAATGTCAGCTACAATACCAGAGACAGGAGGGGAGAAAATATCGTCCCTGTCTTTTAAAATGGCACATGGAATAGTTTTAGAAATGACCAGCGCTGTTGATTAATCACAGTTAACTCATGCGATTAACTCAAAAAAATTAATCACGATTAATCGCACTTTTAGTCACACTATTAAACAGTAGAATACAAAGTGAAATGCATTAAATATTTTGGGTTGAAGGATGAAGGAACATACGAATCTTTAGTGCATCTGGCATGTAAATATCTTGCGACACTGGCTACAACAGTGTCATGCAAACACCTGTTGTCACTTTCAGGTGACATTGTAAACAAGAAGCAGGCCACATTATCTCCTGCAAATGTAACCAAATGTGTTTGTCTGAGTGACTGGCTGAACAAGAAGTAGGACTGAATGGACTTGTAGGCTCTAAAGTTTTACATTGTTTTATTTTTGAGTGCCGTTATTTTTTGTACATAATTCTATATTTGTAAGTTCAACTTTCATGATAAAGAGATTGCACTACATTATTTGTATTAAGTTAATTGAAAAATACTATTTATTTTTTTACTGTGCGAATATTTATAATAAAAATAATAATATAAAGTGAGCACTGTACACTTTGTATTCTGTGTTGTATTTGAAATCAATATATTTGAAAATCTAGAAAACATCCAAAACTATTTAAGTAAGTGGTATTCTATTATTCTTTAACAGTACCATTAATCAGAATTAATTTTTTTAATCGCTTGACAGTCCTAGAAATTACATAAATTAGAGATTTAGCACCAGGTAAATTGACTGAAATGATAAATTTAAAGTAGAAATGTTAAATTCCTAAATGAACAATCTATAAGGACAAAGCAAAGTAACTTCTGCAAAGAAAAACATAACTCTGGTCTATTACCATTCTTTAAGTCAGCAAAATAGGGAATAAAGGAAAAATGATTGTTAAACGTTATTTGGACTTACAAAAAGACTTTGAAAAAAATCTCTGTGTCACAGTTCCCAAGTTAACTCCTCCCCTTCATAGGGGAGACACCCCACTTTGCTCTCAAGCCTGCAGCTAGCACCTTTCTCAGGACAGATTCCCACAGTTCTCTCCCTTCAGACTGGAACCTTAGGCTGCAGACTCCTGTGAATCACTGTGATTGCCTCAACAATTCTGACTTCAGTTCAGCCCTTGCAATTCTGTTCTCTCTGGAACAATGACAGGGTTACCCGGTGACCAGCCAGCCTTCATAAATCAAAGTACCACTTATTCAGAATGAAAGCATTACAAAGAAAACATATCCTAAAACAATGTATTACCAGGTGTCACCTATCTTCCACATGGAGACCCCAGTAGGCCTAAAATACTTCAGGTTCTCCCACCGTGCGTGTTTCTGCTGGTAACACTCTCATACCTTTCAGTTCTCAGATGGTGTCTCCCAGGTCAGGGCTGTCATTTTATGTAGTTTCAACCACTCTATACTTCTTCCAGAGGTGGGGGAAGGGAGAGGGGGGGAAACTTCAAAAGACTTATTACCTGCATTGTTTCAATAATGGGGATTTGACTTAATGGCCCTCATTGTCTTCAGTTCCTGCAAGAAGCATTCCTTACCTTACCCACTTACTGAGGAATGCAATCACTAATAAGCCCTAAAGATACATGTAACATGTAATATAACAGGCTTTGAATATTCTGTGATTTTATAGCATAGTCTCTTATCCTCACAAGAGCCTATTAAGAAAATTACATGGTTGGGGTGAAAGATAAGGTTCTGTCATGGAGCAGGAACTCGCTCAGAGACAGAAAATAAAGAGTAATAAATGGTCAGTTTTCACCAGGGCAAAAAGTTAACAGGAGACTATCCCATGGTTCTGCTGTGGGACTAGTGTTGTTAATATATTTATTCATTATCTGCACAGTGGGCCAACAGTACTGTTTCAAAATTTGTAGATAATATGGAATTATTTAGGTTAGTCAAGATTGGAGGAGACTGAGAGAAACTTCAGTGAGACCTAATAAAACTAGACGAATGAGCAACATAATGGCAGATAGAAAAGGAGTACTTGTGGCACCTTAGAGACTAACAAATTTATTTGAGCATAAGCTTTTGTGAGCTACAGCTCACATCATCAGATGCATGTAGTGGAAAATACAGTGGGGAGATTTTATATACATAGAGAACATGAAACAATGGGTGTTACCATGCAGACTGTAACAAGAGTGATCAGGTAAGGAGAGCTATTACCAGCAGGAGAATGGGGGGGGGGGGCTTTTGTAGTGATAATCAAGGTGGGCCATTTCCAGCAGTTGACAAGAACATGTGAGGAACAGGGTGTGTGTGGGGGTGTCATAAATATAAAGGGAAGGGTAAACCCCTTTGAAATCCCTCCTGGCCAGGGGAAAGCTCCTCTCACCTGTAAAGGGTTAAGAAGCTAAAGGTAACCTCGCTGGCACCTGACCAAAATGACCAATGAGGAGACAAGATACTTTCAAAAGCTGGGAGGAGGGAGAGAAACAAAGGGTCTGTGTCTGTCTGTATGCTGCTCTTGCCAGGGACAGAACAGGAATGGAGTCTTAGAACTTTTAGTAAGTAATCTAGCTAGGTATGTGTTAGATTATGATTTCTTTAAATGGCTGAGAAAAGAATTGTGCTGAATAGAATAACTATTTCTGTCTGTGTATCTTTTTTGTAACTTAAGGTTTTGCCTAGAGGGGTTCTCTATGTTTTTGAATCTAATTACCCTGTAAGATATCTACCATCCTGATTTTACAGGGGGGATTTCTTTATTTCTATTTACTTCTATTTTTTATTAAAAGTCTTCTTGTAAAAAACTGAATGCTTTTTCATTGTTCTCAGATCCAAGGGTTTGGGTCTGTGGTCACCTATGCAAATTGGTGAGGCTTTTTATCCAACATTTCCCAGGAAAGGGGGGGTGCAAGTGTTGGGAGGATTGTTCATTGTTCTTAAGATCCAAGGGTCTGGGTCTGTAGTCACCTAGGCAAATTGGTGAGGTTTTTTACCAAACCTTGTCCAGGAAGTGGGGTGCAAGGTTTTGGGAAGTATTTTGGGGGGAAAGACGCGTCCAAACAGCTCTTCCCCAGTAACCAGTATTAGTTTGGTGGTGGTAGCGGCCAGTCCAAGGATAACGGGTGTAATATTTTGTACCTTGGGGAAGTTTTGACCTAAGCTGGTAAAGATAAGCTTAGGAGGTTTTTCATGCAGGTCCCCACATCTGTACCCTAGAGTTCAGAGTGGGGGAGGAACCTTGACAGGGGGGAATAAACATGGGGAAATAGTTTTACTTTGTGTAATGACCCATCCACTCCCAGTCTTTATTGAAGCCTAAATTAATTGTATCAAGTGTGCAAATTAATTCCAATGCAGCAGTCGCTCGTTGGAGTCTGTTTTTGAAGTCTTTTTGTTGAAGAATTGCCACTTTTAGGTCTATTCAATGGTGTAAAATGTAAAATAATGCACAATGAAGAAAGTACACTTGCAAGGGATATAAACCTGAATACTGCTGGGCACAAGTCAGTCGATGACTGACATAACTTCCTAGGAAACATCCAAATCACATATTTTTGTTTAACTTTATGATTTCTTAAGTTACCCTGGAACTGCCTGGGTTAAAAAAGAGCTTAAGTGATGCATAGGTCATATACTGCTGTCTGTATAGGGGTGAAATTCATCCACTGTGATTTTTTTCCCAAAATGTGTGCAGCTCAATTTTATATAAATGCCATCAGAAAAGTGTTCTCGGGTAATTTGATGCAAATGTTAGAATTTCCTCTTGAAGGAGGCCCATTGATTGATCTTGGAGTGAGTAAAATAACAAAAGTAAAAGTAAAATAACAGCTCCCTTGGATTTTCTACTGTAGCACAATTTTCCAGGAGAGCTTTCAAGAACTTGTGTGCGATTTTTTTGATTGCAACAAGATGCCCACTAGATCAGATGATCACTAAATGAATCTAAATCCCATTTTGTTGCTGCCTTTTGGCTTTGCCTTCAAAAGTCAGTTAAGTTGAACCAGAAAACTGTACAAATAAAGATTTAGATGGCTCCTAATTGAGAAAAATAAATCATTAGCAAATTGGTTACATGTGCAGGTAATTAATAATCATTCTGCTGATTAAGAAGTTTTCAGCAAGTAATCTTGAGATCAGGTACCTCCAGTATACAATGCACAGTATTAAATATAGTTATTATAATATATTAAAACTAGAGATGGGCAGGAACTGTATTTTCTATCTTGTGGGAAGTTCCAGGATTATGATTTTTTTCTTCCGTTTCGAAAGAGAACAAAACCACACACACAAAATTGAAATTTCCTGCTAAATAAAATTCTGGGGGGGAAATTGTTTTGGGTCAATTAAAACATTTATTTTTGATAAAATTGAAATATTCTGTTCCAATTTCAACTTTTTTAAAATACATATTATTTTATAATAAATATGTTTAATTGAAACAATAACTCTTTTTGAAACAGGACATGTAAATGTTCCATTTTGACCTTATTGGAATACTCTGTTCCATTTTTTTTTCTAAATGAAATTCAGCTGAAATCAACACATTTTAAAAAAAAAACTTCAAATTTGTAATTTCCGATGGGAAAATGTTCTGTTGGAAATTTTCCATTCAGCTCTAGTTAAAAGCAACAGTTATTCAACAATTTGTAAATCAAAAACCCAAAGTTCTTTCTTATATTTCTCCTCTCTCAGCTAAACAATTCACATCTTTATAATCTGTGTTCAGATAGACATCTTTCCATGCCTCCAAGCACATTTGTTAGCTGTATCTGAACCTCCTCCATTTCAGCTACATCCTTTACAGGATAAGATGATCAGAAATGAACACAGTATTCTAAGTAAAAGTGCACAATTTACTTATATAACAGCATTATAATATCTAAATTTTTCTATCCTACTCTTCAACTATCCTAACATTTGGTCTGCAACACACTGAGCACATGTTTTCATTGAAGTGTTTATAATGACTGTGAGGTTTTTCCAGAGTGGTTACAGTTAATTTAGAACCAAGACACATAAGCATCCTGAGGATTGAGCACAGGGACCATCCTTTTCACACTAAAAAATCTTCCTTCAGCATGACCTCTGAAGTCTGTAGTGAGCTTTGTCTAGCATATTCAATCAATGCTTACTAAAGCCCTGCTAGCTGCATTTGATCACCCTTGGTTTCCCCTACAAACACCCAGTCTGGTACCTGATTTCCTTAGTTGCCCCCAGCCCCACTGTTTCCCCTACCACATCCTAGCTACTCCCCACAACCAATCTGTGACATATTCCCCATCACCTGGCCGTATTCATAATCCCCAATTGGACGTTCAACATTTTCCGCTACCCTTTCACCCCAACTGATACGTGGTAATTTTCTATGATTTCAAGCCTCATTCCTATGTTCTATCCAAGCTGAAGTTTACTCCTCTGGCCCAGGTGCTCATGGTTTTTTCCCAGAAGTTCATTTTCCCATACATATGTCATAATATATCAGTAGAGCATGGTTATATATACTTAGTATTATTAAGAGTCTAAACAAACAGCCCTAATATACGCAGTTTTTTCTACTGCAACCAAGTCACTTATACACTCTGCTGAAGACGAATTAATAGTAAGAGGCATAGTAGATGTCTGGATTTGTTCAACTATTTAAACTAATCCTGCAAAGACCAGCTATTTTCCTTTAAATTCATCCAGATCATCTTTACTACAAATTTTTGGAAGACAAATCTGGTGTTTACAAAGGAAGTACTTTGCTCCAAGTTCCATGCAGGAATGTCTGCGAAACCAAAAGATAAGAGGTTTCTAAATTCCTCTAACATAGAACAGAGATACTTTAGTTAGGTACATGTCAAGCATTTACCTAGCTCCAAGTGCAGTACATTCTGTCAAGGATTTGTGTTGTTATATTATTATTTTAGCACAAAGGATTGTTTTCTTAAAATAATTAAGTATAAATTATGTCAATACTTGTGATCCAATAATATCCCCAAAAGCCTAACCTATATTTTAAAGGCAATTTAAATTATACACTGTTCAGGGTGTGAAACAGATATAAATCCTGCTACTGTATTTTATACACATACCCAAACTAACAGTGTCAATGATTGGGTAGAATATACTTTATTAGATACATCTTTATTGTACTTTGGGTATGCACACACTTCCAAGCTGATATTTTCCAATAATAAAAAATATATTAAAAAACAACAACCATTTTTTATATTTAAGCAGATCAAAATATTATTTGATTATTACTTTTTAATGACTAAATTTCCCCCCAAATCATTACTTTTGTGCTTATGAAAGCACTGGGTACATTATTTAATCAACAAAAGTTCATGACAAACAGTGCATACAACTGGATATTTGCTACTGAAGTGAAGTAATGAGACAGCAAAGCAAGGAAAGTGGTCTTGATTGTGCTCAACCAAGTTAAAACTAAAACCCTTATAAAGTTAAATAGGTTTACCGACTTGCAAAGACTTTGGAATTAGGAAATGTGAATTGAGGAATCCAATCCCAACTTTTGCCCACACTTCCATTTTTCCAAGTATAACTGTGAAGATGCTGAAACCAAACATATAACTATGTACAGTCAGATGCACAGCTGGTGTAAATAGGTATTACTACATCATTGTAGCTCAGGATCTAACTCAGTCCTTTTGTTGTTACTGTAAATTTCAAATAAAATGAATATAATTACATGAGAAAGAAAGCTAGGCCAGCACTATAGACCAAAGAAGCATGTTTTGTTAATGCATCACAACCACATCTCTGCCTCGCATAAACAGAGTAAGGCGGAGTTGAACCATCACTCTCTATTCTGTATAAACATGTAATCTTGGCTCCACTGACATGAATGGCAAAACTACCATTGCCTTCACTGGGGCTAGAATTTTACCCAAGGTGTTGTATAGATATAACCAATATCTATTAATGTGGCACATTCAGCTATTCTTCCTTATGATATGAAAATATGGCTAATGATGGCTGCTGTATCCATCACATCTGAACTAAACTACTATGTTGCAAATGGAAAACTTTGTCTTTATTTTGTTATGCAGTGCATGACTAGAACTTCCAGGATTTTAGCTTTTTAGCTATTTTTTCTGATACACAATCTTCTAGTCCCTGTGTTTCAGTTACATCAGTTCAGACTCCATTACATTCAGTAGGCCAAATCCTGAAATGGTGTGTAAAGTAGTGTAAATTACATATCAGTAAGTGGTGTGAGTTTAAATTAATCCAAGTTGGTTTTACAGGCCAGAAGAGGTTGTTAGGTTACACCAACTTAAACTCAGTTAAACTCTCCACTCAATTCAGCCCAAGGTCTTTAATTTTCTGACTTCCCTCTTTCATATTTCATCCTGTTTGCACCAGTGCCCCCCCCAAAAAACAGCCCCTGAAAGCAGAAAAACCACAGCTCAGCCAGAAAAAACAATAACCTCAGAGGCTGTGTGTTAGGATATAGATATTCAGGTCTGTCTGTAAAGGCCTATACTCTAAGAATTTAGGTGTATTCTTATCACTTGGCTAGTTATAGAGGTATAAAAGAAAGAATCAAAATCATTGTCTTCTGGTGTAAGGGCCTTCTCTTACTGTGACAGTCTGAGGCCCTGTTCTTAAGCTAAGGCCTTTGGCTAAGCAGCAGAAGCAGCCATAAGCTGGGAAGCAACCGGTCACATCCTCACATCCCAAACTGGTCACATTGAAAGAAGGTGCTATTGGGCTGTTAGGAATACGATCCTGTCCTGATAGTGCCTATCACCTCCAGAGGAAAGGAAGTGCCTAGAAGATGTAAAAGGAAACTTAGTTTGATAGCATCCTGTCTGGCAAGAACTCACTTATCAATAGCTGGGATGTGAAATCCTTACTTCTGTATTGTTTTGTCATTATAGTTCCCACTTTGCTATTGTTTGTCTGTATAATCTCTGTCTGGTTCTGTGATTGTTCCTGTCTGCTGTATAATTAATTTTGCTGGGTGTAAACTAATTAAAATGGTGGGATATAATTGGTTACATAATCATGTTACAATATGTTAGGATTGGTTAGTTAAATTTCAGGAAAATGATTGGCTAAGGTATAGCAAAGCAGAACTCAAGTTTTACTATATAGTCTGCAGTCAATCAGGAAGTGGGTGTGGGTGGGAAATGGGAACAGGGAATGGGGGTGGGGAAATTGGAATCATATTTTGCTAAAGGGGGAAATGGGAACAGGGAATGGGGGTAAGGAAATTGGAATCATGTTTTGCTAAGGGCAGGAATGGGAACAGGGACACAGGTGTAAGGCTCTGTGGTGTCAGAGCTGGGAAGGGGGACACTAAGGAAGGAAACTGGAATCATGCTTGCTGAAAGTTCACCCCAATAAACATTGAATTGTTTGCACCTTTGGACTTCGGGTATTGTTGTTCTCTGTTCATGCGAGAAGGACCAGGGAAGTAAGTGGGTGAAGGAATAAGCCCCCTAACACTGTGTTGTATCCCTTTTCATCTTTTTCAATACAGACAGCCTGGAGTTTTATTGACTCTTCTTTGTTAAATTAACACAGAATAGCTTCAAGTTGAAGTATCTTTTAACACCATAAATAGCTGAGGATCAAACCATGGTTCAACTAAATGTCCTTTTTGTAACAAATTCATATTACAATACAGTACTGAAGATTTCAAGTTTCACGAATGACCCAAAATAACTGTCCAACATACACGGTCAAAGGATCAGTTGGGCTTATTTTTAGGTGTTTCCTAATGTCTTCCTACCTTTTTTCCACTCAGCTTCTTAGTACTACACTTTTTGGGGAACAGCTGGGTGGCCCTGGGATTTCCCAGAATTAAAATCAATATAATAGCCTCTAATAATAGCTTCCTTTAAAAATGGAAGTCACTATTCTCTAAAAGTTTGATGTTTTTAATCAAGTGTAAACCAGATTCTGTGGTTCAGCAGGAATTTTATAATTTGGGAATAGCTGGAATAACTTCCTGTGTTACAAAAAGAAAAGGAGTACTTGTGGCACCTTAGATACTAACCAATTTATCTGAGCATAAGCTTTCATGAGCTACAGCTCACTTCATGTGTTACAACTTCCTTTCCATTTAGTTTTAGGTGTTGTAGAATATTAATGTGTAAGTTTAACTGTAGGCACTCACCTGTTTGAAATCTGTTAGTAGGTTGTCTATTACATCCTCCCTAGGAGGACCAATGAGGTAGCATGACAAAATACATGACAAGTGCACACATGGCAATACATATAACTACTTTAAACAATTGGGCTAAGATTAAAGGTGTTCTCACAAACTTGATTCCTTACTGCCTTCCCACCCCTTTACAGTCACATAATAGTCAAGTCAATAGTCAAGTCAAGAATGATCCTGTATTCTTTTTCTTCTACGGTGTTTAGTTTGCGTGTTGATTTACACACAAACAAAAAAATATACCTCTGACTTCAAGTGCTTTCAGTCAAAGGGCCTGATTCTGATCATCACTTATCGAGTCCCAGCAGAATCAGGCAGAGCAGAAACTTGAACCTGATTCCCAACTTCCAGGTGAGCACCCTAACCACTGGACTATTGGTTCTTCAGGGGTAGTTAGTCAGTCACACACACTCTTTCTCTCTCTTTCATGCTCTTTTCCCCATGCCCTGCCCCTGGACAAAAAGAACTTTTGAAATCCTTAAAAGTTTCATGGGACACAAAAAACATTTCTCATCTAGCTCAGCATGAGGCACCAAATAAGTCCTTTAAAAAATAAGGGATCAACAATCACTCAACCAATGGGGTCTGCAATCCTGATTATGGACCACTGGATACTTTATATTAGGTGTAACCTGATTATGTTTCTGTTTGTTACACTCTGAACCCTTCCATTGATCAGTACTTTTATTAATGATAAATAATGCAAACTGGAAAGTGGCATGCATTTCTAAATTTAAAGTAAATTCACACAGTTTCTAACCTCCCACAAATCATATAGGAAAACAACAGGTGGCGAAATAACACACATCTTACCTACAAAAAATGCTTCAAAGAGTTAGTATGTGCTTAACTTTATACACAGTCCCACTGATTTCAAATTTTTGGAAGATGGGCCAAAAGTTCTGAAATGAGATCAGCCATTTTTATGGAGAATAAGATTTCTGTCCCATAAGTAACCTTTACCAATATCTTGATGTTATTGGTTTCCTTCATTTCTATCTAAACTCTTAAGTCTTGCAGATTTATCTTACTATTCATTATATAGGTCTCTCCCTCGCCAACCTGCTACATGTTATCACCATAGGAAACTAGCTATCAAGTTTGGGGCCAAATCCAACACAAAGTATCCGGCCTTTGAGGCTATGAAAGCCCTGAACTGTTGCAGATTCTGGCTTTGAGCTACGCTGTCTTGGAAGCCAATCAACCCAACCACAAAATAATCCTCTAAATGCATGGAAGCAAGTTGTAGAGCTGGCCAGGTGTTGGAAACATTCTACTTATCTTGCACATTACATAGGACCTGCTTATCATGACACCATAGTTTTCAGAATTCAATCCAGTTTTATTATGACATTCTTCACAGGTATGGCATAAGGACTGAGTTTATTTTTAAATACACCTGAGAAGAGATGTGACCTGTCAGCCAGGGATGAAACATTCCAATGTTAGGATGTTAGAAAATTCATTTGGCATAGTTAGTGGAATCCTCTGACATCTTTCCCAAGAGCCCATATAGGGGAGATGTCAGAGTTTCTGCCGTAGGGAAAGGAGTAGGGCAGAATATGTGATTTAACATGAAGTAATTACCAGAGGTAAAAGATTTCCTCCTTCAAACAGGAAGCAGCTTTTATTGATGAAGGGACTCTTTGCTCTAAAAATTGATAAATTGTGGCAGAAATAAAGTATTTAAAGAAAGCTTGCCAACCAGGTAGGATTTTAAACCCGTATAGTTCTAGTTTAAATGATTTATTTCATATTTGTTCCTGGAATTCATTGCTTCACTTATCATATGGTATGCCAATGTATACAGTCAGCTGAAAAGGAAATATTATGAGCATTAGGTAGGTCTCCTACTATAAGGCATATTAAGTACAACGTGACTGCCTCCTTCTGTCATCTGCTGGAGTTGTAGGCAGAAAAAAACATTGGCAAATCTGAAAAACAGTTTCTTTCTCCCATGTATATTTTAAAATTATAACCAGAAATTTGGGACTGCCAGTCCCTCCAACCATATGATATATCTTTAAATATTTTGCAGGTGTTTATCTAGAACAAAACAAACAAGAACCATCTCTTTTCCAAGGAAAATACTACATACTCCCAAACAATGCACTTCACATACCTGCATTTGTTTAAGTGCATATTGTCTCTAAAGTAAGGTAGCAGAACTTCATCCATCAGTAATTTTATTATTGACAGAATCAAATCATGAATAATTCTGCTAACTGCGGTTAAAAAAAGTATACTGGGAAACAAGATAAATCAGAGAATTGGTAATTGGATTTGGAGCCTATGAACCTATAGTTCCAGCCCAAGTTAATATTGACTACAATGTGTTACTGTCTGATGGCTGTTTTCTGGCCTGTATGACACGAATTGCTGGTCTCAATCTATTTCACAATGAGTAGATATCTACATTACAAAAACCACAGTCACATTTTGTATTGCTTGGTACCCATGTTCACAGTCTCAGCAGAAAGACCAAGGAATAAGTTGACATGGAGATGGAATGGCAGTTACTCCTCTTGAGGTGATCCCTCAAACCATGGTTACAGCAAACTGGCATTTGAGAGTGAGAAGCTTACACTGCCTCTACATGTGTTGTAACTGTATGTGATGGGTTAATGAGGTTGAGGGTGGGCCAATTAACCAGGTAGGCCACAGCTGAGGGGAATTAGGTGGCCTAAGTATTCCCCTGAATGATGACAGAGCCCAGCTGAGAAGGAACAGGCAGCACTAGGATAAAGCCAGGAAGCTGTCAACAAAAAGAGGCTGCAGGGAAGTAGTTTGAATTCACGCCCTGGGAATAGAGAGGAGTATTTCAGCCTATGGAGTTCAGTCATCTGCAGTTACTCCCTGGGAGAAGGGAGTTTTCGCTGGCACTCCCAGACATGTCGGGAACTGGAAGCTGTAGGAAGGAGACCAAGGGAAGATCAACAGGGTCTGAGAGAAAGCAGACCACAGTTGCCAAGTATAGGGTTGTTGGTTGGAACCCAGAGCAGTGGGTGGGCCCAGGTTCCACTACTGGCCACTGTGGGAGTGGCATCCAGAGAGGAGTACATCAGCAGACTGCCTGAGTCTGTTGTTATAGAAAAACTTTGATACCTCAGAAGGGGAGGACTATAGTGACCTGGCCAGAGGGCTGAGTCACAAAACAAGAGCACCATGAGTCCTAGAGAGAGAGGGGCCATGGTATGAGGGAAGGGGCGTCAGACCTGAGTGGGGCTAATCCTTTGACACAGCCACAAGGAGGCACTTTAAAGATGAGTGGACCCACCATGACACTATGGCTACACAGAGCAATCCAAGACTGTCTATCCAGCACATCATTCTACAGTACTGTATTGAGTGCTACCCCTTACCAATAAAGTTTGGCTTATATGTTTCATAAAGTTGTCCATTATATATTTGAAACTAATTTAATCAACTTTCCAGGAGCAGTAATTCTGCCTGTATAGGGAACACAGCAACAGAGAGTCAACCATGACACACTGTAAGCAGTTGGCCTTGGAACACTTGATCTTGCCCACCTCAGGCCAAGGCAGAGGTGGGATACTTAGAAGAACTCATTTCCTGGGCATCTTCAGTCATCAGGGTTCTGTGGAGACTAACTAGTGTTTAAATTGCCCTCTTGCACCAAAGAATTGCAGCAGTAGTGTTGATTACTGTCTTCTGAGATGATGCAGTTGATTCTACACGAACAGGGACTGGTTTTTCAATATTCTGGGAGACATTTTTAAAGATAATTAGGTGCCTAACTCCCTTAGTCACATATCTTTAAAATGTGGCCCTCTCTGGTGTTATGTAATATCAGGCACCATTTGATTGTCTGGTTCTGCTCCCATTTCCCCTCCCCCCACCATCTCCACCACATATGAGCACACACGCACAATGTGTCTGACTCTGGGCTGTGGAATGGTCAGTGTAGAGGGAGGGCCCTTTATTATTAAACATTTCTATTACAGTAGCAGGAAGAGACTCCAAATGAGATCAGGGCCTCATTATACTAGATGTTATACAATCATACAAAAAAGACATTCCCTATCCCCAAAAGCTTACAAGCTAAGTAGACAAGATTGACAGAGGGTGGAAGGGGAAACAGAGAGGTGTCACAGCAGGAAATATGGGGAAATAACACCTGCTCTCCCCCCTAAATCTGGAATAAAAAATCTGAGTAAACCCAAACATGAAAGCAACGGGGAAGGTGTATTACACCCTCTTGTTCTCATTAAACACCAAGTCAGGGCTGTGACAATTTACCCCAAGGAGAATGAGATTCTAGTGATTCTGAGGAAGTTTCTGCTAAAAAGCAAATTAATATTCCAAAGAAATTGCAAGGTTGTATAAACCATTTTCAGAAAGTGTCATATTGACATTTTATAAGACAAAAGATATGTAATGCAAAGGAAAGGTTAGTATGAACAATGCCAAATTTGTACTACAGTGAAATACAAATATTTGCCAAAGGTGGTGGGTAAGCAGTAGGCAAGTTAGAGTAGGAGCAGCTTGTAGGCAGTCTGTGTTATCTCAAAAAAAATAACCCACAAAAAAAAACAAAAAACCCAAACCCCAAAACACTTCCTGAACGACATCATTAATAACATTGGAAGTTCAAATAAGCAGTTTATTTGGAACCAGAGACTATTTAATCTTAGTGCATGTTCTTTAATATTCAACCAAGGTGGTACACTTTTGCAAAGCATTACAGAATATCTCACAGACAGTATGTGAATACTTAGTAAGTTCTCTGTATTCTGTTTGCTATAGATCATGTGACACTTAGCAAAGCTCTGCCAGTTACTTAAAACCCAGCCAAAAAAAAAAAAAAAAAAGAGGGTGGGGGGGGGAAATTTGCATAAAGTTGAAATTAGAATGACATGCCAATGCCAGTTGAAGGCTCTACAAACAGCTGGAGGACACTGACATTGTAAAATCATGTTAATTACAAATTAACAGTTTGAAAACATCAGCAGATAGCACTTGCAAAGATTGCCAGTATATCCATATGCCTCCAAAGAATTTCCACACAATGATTGCAGTTGCATTACAAAGACTGTGAAAATCACAAACATTTGTAACCAGTCCACTAGCTAAAGATGTCTTTTTGCAAATGGTTTGGAGAAGGTGACTCATTTCAGGAATTATTTTCAGAGCACTTTCACAAAATCACTGGATATGGTAGACTAAGCAATGGGTTGCTACAGAGATCCCTTACCCACTTTCCAGTCATTAATATTCCAATAATGTTAAAATATCCTACTGTGGCTGCAAATGGAATTATCTAAATATTGGGATTGTACGTAGGGCCACACTTTATAACTTTTTAAAAACTGTGTTACCATTCTAGACACATCTAATTTTTGGAGATTATTAAGAGGGTTCAAAATGTACTTGAACCTGAGTTACTAGAACCAGCTCAATCACAACTGGGTTCTAATCCCAACAATCCTCTCTGCCTTTCCTCTCCACAGCCCAATGGAAAGTTACTGCTGGGATGCCTGGTCCCAACAACCTGTCACTCATCTATGTGGGATCTTTTCCCCACCACAAATGGCAGCCTGTAGTGTCCTTTAAAAAGTTCCTGCTTCTTAGGGAGAGCCCCTGAACCATCTAGCAGTAGTGAGAGAGCAGGGATGTAATGTGAGTCCCCTCCGTTTCTTCCCCCAGCCTAGCCAGAAGTTTCTTCAGGCACCTGTAGTCCTGGCAACCTGGGGACTACAACCCCAACCAGCATTCTCTTGGAAACCCTTCCAGTCACTCCAGGACTCATGAAAAAACATCCACTGACCCTTTACTGCCACGTGCTTCACTTCACATTTATATGGCCACCCTTTGTTTTCCCTACCTCACCGGGCGACTTGTTTTTCTCACGATAATTCTTATGTTTACATGCACCCTTTTCTCGTATTCCCCCTATTTGTCTACTTCCCAGCACTCTTTTCTAATTTCCTATCTCCCCGCCCCCACACCCAAACCTCTCACCCCTAAATCATTGCCACTTTCACTTCCTTGGTTCAATACATTGCCCTCCTGGAAAAAAAGTAATAAGTTAATCATTTATAAACACTGACTTTTTTATTATGAAAACATATTGAGGGGCACATCTCACTCCTGTAATCCTTGTCTTCCCTCCCACCAGCCTCCCTATAACTTGTTTAATTGTAAAAAGAAAAGGAGTACTTGTGGCACCTTAGCGACTAACCAATTTATTTGAGCATAAGCTTTCTTGAGCTACAGCTCACTTCATCAGATGCATCCGATGAAGTAAGCTGTAGCTCACGAAAGCTTATGGTCAAATAAACTGGTTAGTCTCTAAGGTGCCACAAGTACTCCTTTTCTTTTTGCGAATACAGACTAACACTGCTGTTATTCTGAAACTTGTTTAATTGCGTCATCCATAAATTTAGATTGTAAACTCTTGGGAGCATCACCTCTGTGTTCTGTGAGGCAACTAATTTTGCCTCAAAAATACTAATAACAATATTAAGAAAAGCAAGATATGTTAAAAATACGATTGCACTTAGAACTATACAGTGTTGGATACCATTGTGGTCAGTTTGGGTCCCCCCCTCCGAGCAATTAATGAAAAGCATGCCCATTAGCCTGATGTGGACCTTTAACTCAGTTAAACCTGAATATGTAGATAATAAAACCAAAATTGTTTTGTTGCTTGTTGGATAGCACAGTATCATTAATGTTCCAGATAGATAACAATCAACACTGAGACATCCTTGCAATGACTTGAGTTGCTAAAGACCTTCACTCCAGCTTTTTCCTATCAGACTCCATAGCAGGAGTTTTGTAAATGGCAGTCAAGGGACAGCGAAGTACTTTGCAGATATCTAAAAACTGACTTGCAACCTCAACTTTGGATATTCATCTCTCTCAGTCTGTCCTGTTGGTGTAGTTCCACTTTGTATAAGTAATTCAATATTCTTTGGGAGGAACAGAGAGACCGACTCTACAGCTGAATGGCACTTACCTAGCATGTAAGAGATTCAGAAAGAACAGTTTTAGCCAAAACATTTATGTTGAGTGTTTGCACGCCACATTAATACAGTACGTATTAGACATTATATTACATATAAATGTTAGAATAAAGCTTTATATTTGAATGGTACGGTGCTTACTCTTGTTCACTTATGCTTATTATCCCATAACACTTTGCAAAGCTGAAGTCAGCTTTTGTAGTAGCAAATATAAAATCTGTCAAAATCAAGATGTACTAGTTCTTTGTCCTAGTACAGGTGCCTTCACAGGCAACTGGTTTGGAACATAATACCCAAAACAGAGATAAGAAAAAGTAAAGAACAAAATAAGTTAAGGAACTGTTACAAATTGGTGGATTGGATTTTAGTGATGTACAATGAGGTTTGTAACTTGTAAATCCATACTGTAATTGTAGCTAGTTTAAATGCCTATTTCTAAAGGACATCTTCTGTGTAAAGTGAACATGCTACGAGATAAGAATTGCTCCCTAGAAGGAATGTACTATCTCTCCTTTTCATATTGTGTTGTTTTGTCTCTACACAACAAATTTGACTAAGTTTGGTTTATTGGTCTCTTGCACATATTTCATAATGAACCACAAATGTAGTCAATCAATTGCCCATACCATTTAATCAACAGCAGGACTTGAATCAGATTTTCCCAAATCCCAGGCAAGTGCCCTAATTACTGGGCTACTGGTTACTCAGGAGTAGCCCTCTATCTTGTGAAAAATTTTAAAAGGTCTTGGTTTCCTCCCAGTGAAAAAGGGAAAACTTTTTATATCTCTAAAAGTTTCATGGGCCAGGAAAACTGTTTTCATGCCAGTCTACTCCTTACTCATAAATGATTTTTTTCTATAAGAAATTTCTGAAATTTATATCTGTTTTGAATTGTATAATTCTGTTTACTGATGCTAATATTTTCAAAGGTAGGTGTCTAAAACAAGGCTTTAATTCCATATTTAGGCACCTAAATAAGTGACCTGATATTCAAAAGGCTCAGCACATAGCAATTTAGGCACTTATTTTGATTATCTTGGCCCTAAAATTCCTGGCCATTTTTTTTTAATTGCAGTGAAGATAGAGCATTTAAACAGAAGGGGAAAAATAAGTTCTGCTAGGATTTAGTTCTCATTTTATACTATGGATTAGACATTCTTATAGGGAATGCTAGAGTTTATTAATCTTTATGCATACAGATGCAAGAGGACAAGAAATACTGGAAAAAATTAAAAAACATAAGTACATTTGAGAGTCAAATGAGATTTGTGGTGTTTATATCATGTTGTATACTGTCTGAAGCAATCTAAGGATTCCTACATCCTTATTTTTCCTTTGGGATTACAGGGCTAAATCACCAAGCTTTCACAAATAAGTTTACTGATTGGAATATACACAGTTCTTATTCGTATGTAAACAAACAGGCTATGACTTGAAGACACACAATGCCTTTAATTGTACAAACCATATATTACTAAAATCTGTCCAAGCCATAACTGTGTAAGCAGTCATCTCAGTCTTGAGCAATCTGTCAGTAAACTAATAAATTGCATCATTGTGAAGAGAAGAACTCCTTCTTTAAGAGCATCTGTTTAACACCAGGGAATAGTTAGAAAGGTTCCAGATCGGCCAACTTTAATCAGATAAGTAAAACCTCTTTAACTAAAAATTCATGTCTACTCCTTTAAGGAACTGGCCAAAACATACAGAGTTTTTCATTTGGCATTCTTTTCATAGGTGTTTTAGTAGCATGTAAAACACAAGTAACTAGAACGTCCACTTAGCATCCAATCCTGCAACTTCTGCCTATGAAAATAGAGAACGACAAACTTCAGTAGTGCTAGGATTTCACCCAATGACTCAAGGAAGTCAGGGTTACAGGATTGGATTTTTAAGCCCTAATTCAACAAAGAAGGTAAGTATGTGCCTCACTTTAAGCATGTGACTTGTCCCATTGTCTTCAGTGGAACTACACACGAGCTTAAAGACATACCTCACATTAAATATCTTGCTGAATTGAGGCTTTGGTGATCTATTTTTACATAGCAAACATTTAACTACCGGTACTTGCTATGCATAGGACCAGACAGCCCACTACAGAGATGGAGCCTGGAGGCTTCCAGTATACCAAAATGCTTTTGTTATGTACGCTGAGTGTTATGTATGCTGGATTAAACATTGATGCACATACCAGTTTGGGTCTTGATCCCAATGAACCATTTTAACATTAAAGGACCCAATCCAACCAAGATTTAAGGATGCAAGTAATTTTACTGATTTGAATGGTCCTATTGAAGTCAGTAGGTCATTCCAGTTGCTCATACTGAGGTCAGTGAAATCATATAACAGACGTGAGCAGAGGACTAAGACAGAAAACTACAACCATATACGTTTCCAAAACCTCACACAGACAGTAAGCCCCACCTAGACAAATGCAAATATGAAAATAAATGATCACATGCGATTACAAGAGCACCTACAGATTGACCCTATCATTATCATTTTGATACAAAATAGATTTCCTGGAAATAATATCAACAGCAAGACATTATGAGCCCGACACATCTCCCATTGAATTAAATGGAAGTTTTGTCATTGAAGTCAATAAAAGCAGGATAGTCCATATGATTGTCTTTTGGTGTACTAGCTCATGACTTTATTCTGGGTAGACCTATATTTGATCTTCGAAGAATAGTCTGCTCAGCAGATGAAGTGTTTATTAGAAATTATTGTGGCTTCAGCATAAATTCCTTGTTTTTTTTCTTTTAAGTGGTGAGCAAGGGTTATAGTCTATGAGAGATGTGTGAACTTTGAAAGGCTTTCCTTGCATTGAAGTTTTTCTTTATGCAAAGTAGTCAGATGATGCTGTGATTGGGCCCATATGAGCCCACAAAAACATAAAAGCTAAGTAAGTATTGAAGCCCTTTGAACTCAGTGTTCAAAAAATAAAGTATGTTGTGTAGAATTAAAGGGACAGCTACCATATGCTAATTTAAAATCTACTGGTTGTTCAAATAGCATTCAATGATGTTTATTATTCATGTAAGATGTACGTCTATTTGGCAAGCACTTAACTGTAAATTATACATGATTCATAGGACTCACATTACTAAATATTAATCTGCTAAGACATTTACAGAGAGGATACATTTCATTTGCTGTAGACTATCTTTATATCATACTAAGTCATCTGTACCCTGAGTCCTCAAAAACATGAATGGCTGGGTTTCATATTGAAAGTTAAAAATGAAACAAACTGCAGAAGCTTGCTATAGGGAAGGAAAAAAGCGTGGGATTTTGTCTCACATATGGATAGGTCTAGTCCACACAGACTAGAAACAAGCTTCAGGGCTCACAAGCAAATAGTAAAGCAACAGATATCATCACAGCAACCACTAGAACAGCAACAAAATTCTAAATTATTGCCATCTTTTGGAATCCTCAGTGTGATCTCGTTGGCATTCTGTCTGGTTTTTAGGTCCTGATCCTGCATATACACAAGCTGGTCCAGACCCATATATCCACTTCAGGTTGCAACAAGGGGCTTAGTAAGAGTATGTATGAAGGGGCATAAGAATCCATATCAGCATATTACCTGCTTGCAGAATCAGAGATAGGAGTTGTAAACAGTGCTGGTCTTGTACAATCTTCTTTTGTGCTTTGTATAATGCTAAAGATGCTGTTGGCACTTTAATATTATTACTATTACAGTCATAGTTATGTATTAGGCACGGACTGAATTAAAAAACATGATATGACAATTGTGTACTTTCAGGTCAGCAAGCACACTGGATACAAAACCTATAGAAGTCAAGGCTCAATTGACTTAGGCCTCGTCTACTGGGGGAGGAGGGGATCAATCTAAGTTACGGAACTTCAGCTACGTGAATAATGTAGCTGAAGTTGACAAACTTAGACCTACTCACCGCAGCGTCTTCACTGCGGTGAGTCGACTGCTGCCGCTCCCCCGTCGACTCTCCCTGCACCTCTTGCGCCGGTGGAGTACAGGAGTCAATGGGAGAATGCTCGGGGGTCGATTTATCGCGTCTAGACTAGACGCGATAAATTGACCCCCGCTGGATCGATCACTGCCCGCCAATCCGGTGGGTAGTAGAGACAAACCCTAGGCTCTGATTCACTAAGGGACTATTCACATGTTTAAATTTAGAAACAAACATAAGTGCTTAGCTGAATCAGTACCTTCATGTCAGAAACTGTTTAATAGTTATTTTTTTCTGTTGCAAACATGTTGCCTTAGTCTTTTAAGTAAAGCATTATATGTTTTGTTTTCAGAGAAAACATCAATATCATCATCATCATTTCTATTATAGAAATGCTTAGGGACCCCAACCAAGATCAGGGCTGCAGGCTAGGTACTGTACAAGAAAGAATAAGGGACAGCCTTTGCCCTGAAGCACTTACAATCTACAAGACAGAGAAAGGGGAAGCAGGAAGGAATATATCACAGACACCGAATGATCAGTGATGGTTTTCAGATATCACATTAGTTTGGTTATTTGTGTGTGTTTGTTTCTTCTTCCCTTTGGATGGGAGTTTTGTTGGGAGGGATTAACTGAAAGAGGGAAAAAGGAAATTGGCGGGGGGCATTGAAGAGAGGGATAAGGTAAAAAGAGGAAGAGCATGTGTTGAGAGGAAGCTATGTCTACTCTGCAGCTGGGAGATGTAATGCTCAACTCTGGTAGATGTACGCGTGTTAGCTCTTCTCAAGCTATTGAACTAAAATAGTAGTGTGGCAACAGTAGCATGGGCAGTGGCTTGGGCTAGCTGCCCAAGTACAACCCCATTTGAGATCCTAGGTACATACTCAGACACCTAGCTTGATCCACCATCCCGGCTGCCACATGGCTATTTTAGCATGATAGCTCAAGCAGAGCTAGCCCATGTACATCTACCTGAGCAGGGAATCTCACCTCCCAGCTGCAGTGTAGATGTACCCTGTGAGGAAATGGGTGGCAGGATGTTATAGCTAACAGCTAACACAAACCATAAGGGACAATGCACACATATGGAGTACTTTATATCTTCAAAGCACTGCAGAAACATGTCTGATGCAAAGTCAAGTTCTCAAGTGCTCGCTCATCAGAAAACTGTTTATAAAAGGAAAATGTAAGTAAACCCTTTAGGGTGGAGGGAATCGGATGGATCTCACACTGTCAGTCCACTGTACAGGGATTTTATTTATTTTTTTAACTCTCCACAATATATGGGAAAAGTGAAAAATTGCACAAGTAAAGATTCACTCCACATGAGTGAGGTCAAGAGTCCAAATACCCATTGTCCAGATATCACTTTTGCAAAACAAAAACAAAACTTTTTTTGGAACATCAAAGTATGCAGCATATTTTGATTCCATATTAAGGTTAGTATAATAAAGACTTATAATAGTCTATAATGCATGGGTGTAGACAACTGGGGACTTGGTGAAGCAGGCTTTTTATTGTAAGGTGTGCTGTGTGAGGCCACACCAAAACAATCCTAAAACAGTGGTGCTGTGTGGAGGTGTATGGGGAGAAAACAACTATTCAATGTCCCTGGAAGAGTGTCCTCATACAGTTGCAAGTTCAAGTTTTAAGGCCAGATTTTCAAAGATATTTAGCCATCTAAAGATATAGATAGGTTCCTAGTGGGATTTTTCAAAAGGGCTGAGGATTGCTTCTCATACCCTTTTTTAAAACTCGTATGAGTAAAGTAAGGTATGTGCATAATTGTTTGCAGGATCAGGGCTTTAATTTGGAATTGAATTGTTCTAGTGGATCTCCAAAAATTCCAGATAGTCTCTAACTTAAACCGAGCTTCAACTGATTCACAAAGCACCAGAGAACATTGTTGAGAAAAGGCAGAAGTTAGTTTTCTGCTATTTTAGGTGTTGAAAAAATATATCAGAAACAAACTGAATGACTTTGGAAAGTCTCCAGCACCTTGGAACTCAGCCCAAAGTTATTAATGAGGGCTAACATTTGGCTCATCCTTTTTAAAATTGAAAATAAAATAAAAAATAAACAGTAATCCTGCCAAAGGGAACACTGACGGCATGAAATTCTGTTTTCCTAAAACAGTTTTGCTTAAATGATCATTGTACGAGACATCTGCAACACCAACTTTTTAATGAGACTTTTTAATAATAATAATAAAAGTGAAATCGATACAATGCAAGCAATAAAAATGAGTTATGAAAAAAGCAGAGCTATAGCAAGGACATTATAATAGTGCTTGTTGCTGCTCTGTCTTGAGTGTTTTTGAAACTCTCACTCATAATGCATAATGAGCAAGAGCTCCTGTCCTCATGGTAAAATTTATGGGAGGGGGCTAAAAGGTTGGAGCTTATTATCAGGCTATCCTTTCAGAGTGCCTCTCAAATCGTTCCTTTTGGGAAAGAGGCTTATTTTCCCAGTTCCCCACAGAACAGACTGTGAGTACTGCCAACAAACCCCAAGAATCCCCACAGATCCAGGAGGATTCACAGCAGGCTGGGGCCTCTGTGCTCTGCACTGGCTCTGAGGCTTAGGTGTCATTCAACACATAGCCCCCTTCAGCTGTCAGGAACTCCCAGCCATGGATACCACCAGAATTCTCCTTAAAAGGGGTCCCCAACAATGGAGGGGGGGCCATGATATAGTTACTACAGCCTCAGGTATCTCTGCAGGGTTGGGGATGGGGGCAAAGAGGGATGGAGGGATGATGGGCTGCACCTTAGTTCCATTCCTAAGGCCACTGGGTGAAATCCTGACCCCACTGAAGTCAATTTCAATTACCTTTCACTTCAATGGAGCCAGGATTTCACCCACTGTGTCTATACTTATTAATTATTTGTATTGCCATAGTGCCTAGGAGCCCTAGTCATGGACCAGGATCTCATTGTACTCTGCAAACCCAGAACATGGCCTCTACCCCAAAGAGCTTACAATTTGAGGGCAGGTCTATACCAAAGCACTACAATGGTGCAGATGCACCGATGCAGCTAACCCGCTGTAGCGCGTGTGGTGAAGATGCACTATGCCAATGGGAGACCGTTTCCCGCTGACACAACATGGCATGGACAGTGCAAAACTTGCATCGTTCGGGGTGCAAGGTTCACACCCTTGAGCAATGTAAATTAGACTGACTTATGTGGTAGAGCTGCCCTAAGTGTAAGATAAAAGACAAGAGATGGATACAGATAGACGGGGAAGTATAAAGAAACAAGTTAAAAAGTATTGGCCAGCATGATAGACAGTGGTCTCAGCACACCAGCAGCCTAACTATTATCAAGTTGGTTGTAGGCCTCATGGCAAAATAGACTCTTAAGGATGGATTTGAAGGTGGATAATGAGGTAGCCTTTCGATCTTTACAGGGAGCACCTCCAAAGAGTGAGGGGCAGCACAGGAGAAAGCAAAAAAGTGCTTCTTTGAAAATGTAATGAGTGGGTTATAAGGCTGGAATACGCAGTATCTAAAGGTAATGAGGTGATTCTGGGGTCTTCCAGGGAAAAAGAAATGCTGACCCAAAATAAACCTAGAACCAAGATAAAATCAGTAGGTTTTGTTTTCAGGCCTAGTGTGCAACTTTGCAAAATTCAGCAAAAGGTTTGTTAAACCCTGGAGAATCTTTTGACAAACCTCAATCATCTTCATGTTCATAACAAAGTACATGATCCTTTTTCCTGTTTTCAGATTTCATTACAAGAGCTCTGTGCACAACCTGGATTATAACATCTTGGCCAATCCTAAAATATCCCTATAGTGTTTTCACCCTTCAAAGACTTGTAAACCATTCATATTCAGTGTTGTAATAATTCAGAAAAACATTACATATATATTCAAATTTTCCTTGCTCTATCACACTCAATAAGATTTTGGCATTATATTTTTCAGTTCAAGTTGGTTAAGCAAGCCTCATTACTGACACTTATGGAATTTGACCCTGCCTTGGCAAATATTATTCTTTTAAAAATCCATCCTATAATGACACTCTCTAATGAGAGAGACAAAGTAGTTGAGGTAATATTTTTTTTTATTGGACCGACTTCTGTTGGCGAAAGGAGCAAGTTTTCAAGCTTCAGGGACAGATTGTTAAACATAAGGGGGTTAACACATGTTATGGGACACTTCTTAAAATGAAATGGGCAATTGAGGGTTAGACTGGGCACTGTAATGGGCACTCCAATAATGTGTATTTATTATGGACAGGTGGTAGTCTTTCTGTAATTAAGATAGTGACACTCTTTCCATTAAAGACCTTATTTACATGGACACATTAACTTTTCCAAACTAAATCAATCTGCCTGATATTTCTCATGTGTGATCTCTCTACCACATAACAATTTTTAAAAGAAATGTGTTTGTGCTGTATGACAATTTGAAAAATCAAGTGTTTCACTTATGTAAGTGGTTCTATTTTGGTTTTAGAACATCAAATTTCAAGAACATGTTGGCCTAGAGTTTATTTTATTCTCTCATTCACAATGAGACTTGCTATCTGAGTGGGGGGGGGGGAGTCTGGATGGTTAATTAAGTAATTTATTTGTTAATTTCACATCCCTGAGAATACTGTGAGCTCACTGTCCTTTATAACATTTACCAGCTCCCCAGCAGAATGTTACAAATTCCACCAGAAAAAGTATTATCTCAATGGTATTTATAGAGTTAAACGTTGCCTCCAAATTTCCTAAAGTGGAAAACAGATCTACCTATGTTAAAAGACTTTTTCGAAATCATGTAGGGGACAGCCTCTGGCTGACTTAACATCCAGATCCCAACCATCTGGAGTGAAGGATTTTAATAAGTGCATAGGTGAAGGGTTGGCAAAATTATATGCAGTTTTAGCAAGTTGGAGAGGCAAGACACACCAATTAATACTCCTGTATTCCAACATATCTTATTTGCATGCCCATAGTACTTCCAACCCCAAGCATTTAAAAGTCATGAGTCAGGCCCGCAAAATCATGAGATTAACTTAAAAAATATGAGATCAAACAAATGCATTTATTTTATTTTCCTTCAGATTTTTGAGCTTGTAGGGCTCCTGTTTTCAAGCTTTAATTCTACAACCACGAGGGCTAGAAAAAAATGTAAAGGAAAACCGAGGTTCCCACATACTCTCCTTACCTCAGGGGTTCTGCCTGTGAGAAGAACATCAAATATGTCAAGACTTGTAGTAAAAGCATGAGATTTGCCAATACTGTACTTGAGAGTGGATACTGATTGCCATGAAGTCAGTGACTGGGCTCTTCGTTAATAATAAAAATATCCCTCTTTTTCTTTTGGTCAATTTACCACAAAAACGAAAGAAATGTCAGGCAAAAAATTAATTAAGAATTGATTTAAGGCTGTAAATGTATATCAGTTACTTAAGAAAGGAACCTTTTAAGAATTTTTAGTTATTTCACAAATCAAGCAGTTGGAAACCTGGAAGTTTAGTTAGAATGTGTGTGTGTGTGTGTGTGTGTGTGTGTGTGTGTGTACAGTAGAACCTCAGAGTTATGAACACCAGAGTTACTAACTGACCAGTCAACCACACTCCTCATTTGGAACTGGGAGTATGCCATCAGGCAGCAGCAGAGACAAGAAAAAAAAGCAAATACAGTACAGTACTGTGTCAAATGTAAACTACCAAAAATAAAGGGAAAGTTTACATTTTTTGACAAGGTAAGGAAACTGTTTCTGTGTTTATTTAATTTAAATTAAGATGGTAAAAGCAGCATTTTTCTTCTACATAGTAAAGTTTCAAAGTTGTATTAAGTCAATGTTCAACAGTAAACATTTGAAAGCACAACCATAATGGCGCACATTTCAGAGTTATGAATAACCTCCATTCCCGAGGTGTTCGTAACTCTGAGGTTCTGTTGAATATCAGTTGAATATACTGGAATTTTCAAATACTCATATATACATATGTACAAATTCAAAAGTTGAGATTCTAAAAACGTTAACACATATCAATATCAATGCTCTGCATATTCCCAAGGAGATCCTTTCCACCAAGCTATACCACCACAATTCATGGGCTTTTCCAACCTGCATCCCAAACTCATACATCACATGCTGAAATATAGATGTATACACTTCGTTTTAACTTTTTAATCCATATGGATTACCAACTCAGCACAAGCCCTCCGCCATTGCAAACTTCACTTCACCCACCAACATAACAGTAGCAAGGAACACAGATGTCTCATTCTCAAAATGCATTGCAGAAACACTACCTCAAAACCCTCATTTGGCTGCGAACCAGACAGACCAGTTCTTCCTCATCTAAAGCATATAGTGGCTCCAACACTTCTTAATAAATGGGTAACAATATGGTTAGCTGCTGCAGCAGAGAATTGTCATACATCTGCATGTCTTCCTAGAAAAACACACCACACAATAATTATTCTGATCACATACAGTTTCTCAAACATCCAAAATTTACCTATAATTTTTACAAGGTGGAATCCGAAATATAACTATTATTTTTATTCTAAGTATAGGACAAATCTGTGGTATCTCAGAGAAACCAGAGTATATGACTGTTTGCAAACATTGACTTTTCTTTTGCAACCACTAGATGCTGGGTAAATCAAACAGATGTATAGCATGTGGGTGGGATGCTGAAATCAGAGTAATGTTTGGATGACATCTAACTATGCATTTCCAGACTTTCATTTTATTTTTTTCTTTAACCCTAATGTAAAATTCCCTGGCTTCCATTATTTATTTATTTATTTATTTATAGTAAGGGCTTTATATCCTCCTCCCCCCCCAAATTAGGTAACTGATAGACACTATGGATGGGATTTTCAGAACTCCCATTGATTTCAAAGGGAACAGGTGAATGCCAGGAGGTTTTTTTTTTAAAATCTCACTTTTTTGCATAACTTTAACTTTACCGCAACGAAGCATTTTACCTGGGAATTTATCTCAAGTTTAGATAAACATCTCCGTTTTAAACCAGATTCATAGGATCATAGAAATATAGAGCTGGAAGGGACCTCAACAGGTTATCTACGGAACCAAATACACCTAGACCAGGGGTTCCCAAACTTGGTTCACAGGTTATTCAGGGTAAGTCCTTGGCAGGCCGCAAGACGCTTTGTTTACCTGAGCATCCACAGGTGCAGCTGCTCGCAGCTCCCAGTGGCCGTGGTTCGCCATTCCCTGCCAACGGGAGCTGCGGTAAGCGGTGCGGGCCTGGCCACTGCTTCCCGCAGCTTCCATTGGCCGGGAACAGTGAACTATGGCCACTGGGAGCTGTGAGTGGCCATACCTGCGGACGCTCAGGTAAACAAAGCATCTTGCGGGCCGCCAAGGACTTACCCTGAATAACCTGTGAACCAAGTTTGGGAACCCCTGCCTTAGACCATACTATTGGTTAACCTGTTCTTAAAACCTCCACTGATGGGGATTCCATAACCTTCCTTGAAAGCTTAACTACCCTTATAGTTAGAACATTTTTCCTAACATCTAACTTAAATATCCCTTGGTGCAGGTAAGCTCATTATACCTTGTCCTACCCTTCAGTGGATATAGAGAACAATTTAGCACCATCATCTTTATAACAGCCCTTAATATATATGAAGACTGTTTCAAGTCCCATCTCTGAAGCGTAAAAATGCCCACTTTTTTAACCTTTCCTCATAGATCAGGTTTTTTAAATCTTTATATCATTTCTGTAGCTCTCTTCCTGACTCTCTCCAGTTTACCCACATCTTTCTTAAAGTGTGGCACTGATAACTGGACACAGTACTCCAACTGAGGCCTCTGCTGTGCTGAGTAGAGTGGAACAATTATCTCCCATGTCTTACAGATGAAACACTGTTAATACACCCAAAAATATTATCCTCTTTTGCAACTGAATTACATTTTTGGCTCATATTCAGTTTGTGATCCACTATAACACCCATATATTTTTCTACAATACTACAGCCTAGCCAATTAGTCCCCTGTCAAAGAAGGAAATTAGGTTGGTTTGTCATGATTTGTTCTTGACAAATCCATGTTGTCTATTACTTATTGTAGTAGGAAGAGAGCCTGAGACATAAGCCTTTGTATCAGAGGCCTGGTATGAGGCAGGACCTTCTTACAGAATCTGGCAAGAACGGGGCTGATATTGCAGAAATACACATTTCTAAGAAGTGCTACTCACAGAGTACTCACGCAAACACATCCCAATATCAAGCGGTACGAGAACACCCCAAGATTAAGGATGGTACAAAAACATTCCCCAAGGATAACAGGTACACACTGATCCCTCCTAAAAGATAAGGTCAGGATAACAGTACGTAATAAAAATGTTTTGATTGAACCAACATGTACAAGATGATGGGTAATAACTAGCTACGTCAGGGGGCAGTAATTAACTATGTCAGAGGGGTAATACTAACTTGTTTGTATTGGGGTATAAAGATGTATCTCTTTGTCTAGCTTGGGGAGGAACAGAAAGTCCCGCCATTCACTGAGCTGGTCCATTGTTACGGTCATTCATGTATTAGTGGTCCAGTAGAGTCTGCGGGATACTAGTACCGTGCTTCATCGACAATAAACCTGGCTGGGTGCCTTCATCCCTTAATGGATTTTGTGGTCATTGGGTGGTTCGCTCGAGGTCTGCCATGCCAGCTATCTGCGCAGGGCTGGGGCAGCACACAGAGGGGACACACGCAGCCAAACATCTAACCACACTGGTGACCCACGACTGTTAAACTGGTAAGTAAGTGAGCTGTCCTCTACTATCTTCTAGGTGATTACAAATAGATTGTTTAATAATTTGTTCCAGTGTTTTTCCAGGTACCTAAATTAAGCTTACTGGTCTATAATTCCCTGGGTCCTCTTTGTTTCCCTTTAAAAAGACAGTATTATGTTTGCCCTTATCCAGTCCTCTGGAACCTCACTCATCCTCTGTCCTTGAAAATAATGGTTAATAGTTCCAAGATTGCTTCAGCTAGTTCCTTAAGTACCATAGGATGAATTTCATCATGCCTTGATGAATTGAATACATCTAACTTATCTAAATATTATTTAACCTATTATATCCCTATTCTGTTTTATGTCCCTTCCCCTTTGTTGTTAATATTAATTGTGTTAAAAATCTGTTTACAACCTTTTTAGTGAAGACTAAAGCAAAATAGGCATTAAACACCTCAGCCTTCTTGCTATCACCTGTTATTAGCCCTCCTTGCCTGTGAAGTAGTAGACTTACACTTCCCTTAGTCTTTCTCTTGCTTCTAATTAATTTTATAGAACCTCTTCTTGTTGCTTTTTATGTCTCTTGTTAGAAAGAACTCATTTTATGCCTTCGCCTTTCTGATTTTGTCCCTACATGCTTGTGCTATTCTTTTGTACTCCTCCTTGGCAATTTGTCCATGTTTCCAATTTTTGTAGGATTCCTTTTTGATTTTCAGGTCATTAAGAGCTGCTGATGGAGCCATATTGACCTCTTAATATTCTTCCTATCTTTCCTTCACTTTGGGATAGTTTGTTGTTTTAATATTATCTCTTTGGAAACTACCAGCTGTACTGACCTTCTATTTCCCTTAGATTTTCTTTCCATGAGACCTTACCTATCAATTTTCTGAGTCTATTAAAATCTGCTTTTTTGAAACCATTGTCCTTATTCTGCTGCGGTCACTCCTTCCTTTCCTTAGACTCATGGAATCTATCATTTCATGATTTCTTTTACCCAAATTACCTAGATTCATTCAGTGTATCCATTATAACAGATCAGTGGTAGGCAACCTGCAGGCCACAGGCCACATGAGGCCCATCAGGGTAAACTGATTGAGGGCCACGAGACATTTTGCAGATTTTGACCATTCACAGGCACGGCCCCCCGCAGCTCCCAGTGGCCAGGGTTTGCCATTCCCAGCCAATGGGAGCTGGGGGAAGTGGTGGGCCGCAGGGACGTGCAGGCCGCCGCTTCCCACGACTCCCATTGGCCGGGAATGGTGAACCGCAGCCACTAGGAGCTGCGGGGGGGGGCGTGCCTGTGGACAGTCAACTGCCGCAAAATGTCTTGCGGCCTGCAATCAGCTTACCTTGATGGGCTGCAGGTTGCCCAGTACTGGTACTGATAACCCAGGGCAATTTGCAGTTTGTAGCATGGTAAGCGTGAGAGTTTGAAGACAGCTTTTGTCATTTATTTATATTTTTATTCTTCTTCAGTGTGGATTTTCCTTGCATGTTTTCCCTAAGTCTCTTTAGACAGTGGATGCTGTCATTTAAAAAAAAAATCCAGAAATTCAGCTTGGCGAGGAACGTTTTGAATTTGAGATAGAAGAACTAAAGATGCATTCACTGGATACTGCAGTGTATACTGCACAGTTGAGACAAATATAGTGAAAGTCTCTGTTCTAAAGACCGTGGATCAGACCCTCTCCTTCATTGGCTTGGTAACACATTGCCAATTAAAAGTGGTCCTAAAGCCAGATTGATTCTCAAGGATTCCCTGTGCCCAGGTATAGCTCCTTCATTTTGGCTCCTATGTGCCGCCTTTTGGGTGTATGATTGAGGCATCCCTATATCCTAGCAATCCTGAGGACCAAATACAATGGTACCATTCACCTTGTAAAGCAAATAACATGCTTATTTAAATGACTATCTTTATATAGGCCAAAAGAATGAGGGCCTAAATCTGTGATGACTAGCACTCTGTACAACCCATCAAGTCCGTGGAGTGTTCTGACATCTTAGGGCTCCAATTAAGGACAGCGTGGCTGCCTAATTTCTGAAATTCATTACTTTTGTCAATTTGCTCTAGATTAACGTTGGTTTAACCTTACATTTTCTATTGGGCACAGTGATATGGAACGCTACTTTGAGTTAAATGAGTAATCTTCTCACCCCCTCCCCCACACCAATTGCTTCTCCTAATGTAGGAACACTCCCCTCTAGCATACAGATTTAATCATTTTTACTTGCAGCATAAATAAATGCCTAGAACATGTCAACTGAAAATCTCAGTTATTTCCTAAAGCTGCAGGTGCTAGAAGTGGTGTAATGAAATAGAGCCAGCTGCAGCCACAGGCTCCAGCCAAATGGAATATGTCTTCAGAATGACACTGAATGTAACAAAACCTTGCTGTGTTTATTTCCAAGAATGTTATCTCTGCAGTTTTAAAAACAACATAAATCAAAGAATATGTTCACAAAGTATAGCTGAAGTTGAGTTATCTTTATTATGCCCAGCTATATTTTCCCCATTGCAACCTGAAATAGGTTGACAGAACCATTCATATTCATCTATAATTCGACCAATAATTACACTGCCAGGAAGAAAAATTGAAACAAAAGTTATTGGAAGGCTGGAATTAATCAAGTAACTGACCCATCAAGTTATGACCAGCTACGGTAGTTAAAAAGACTTAACCTTCTAGCAAAACTAAATTCTAGTTGATCCTTATATGACTGGTAAAGATCATCAGATGGGACATTAGCACTTACAGACCTTTTTTAAAATATACATTAAAATATATTTTGTCTTTATTCTAGTGGCATCATTGAATCGGTTTCTATGGGATATAGAGTCATAGAGTTTAAGGCCAGAAGGGATCCCCAGTTCATCCATTCTCACTTCCTGTATAGCACAGGCCACCATGCTCAGCAACCAGGTGATCTTTGCAAGTGACCCATGCTCCAGGGTGTAGAGGAAGGTGAAAAAACTCAAGGTCTCTGCCAATCTGACATGGGGGAGAATTCCTACCCAACCCAAATATGAAATATTAATTCTGTATGCTCGTTAACAATTACTTAGTGGGATTTACTACTTTATCGTTTATTTTTATGACAACAAAAATGATTTTATGACAAACATTCTTCCTGCTGAATAATGACAGACTGTAAAGACTACAGTTATTTGAAAGGATAACAAAGAGTCATTACCTTTTATAGCCTTTTCTAATTACTTCCTTATCTGTTGTCAGTCTACAAAATGTTTCTATATTCCCAAGTTTGGAGCTGCCCTGTTATCTAGTGATAGATAGAGAACCTGATCCTGAAAAGTACTGAGCAGATCCTGGAAGTGCTGAGCACCCTCACTCAGCTGTGATCAGCTTAGAAGTTTAGAGTGGGATTTTTAAAAATGCTCAACATTGCCCTAAGTCTGTTCCCAACAGAGTCAATGGGAGTTTTACCACTGACTTTTCCCCAAGTTAATGAGAGCTCATCCCTTCTATTTTTCCATGAAGAAAGGCATTGAAAATAATGGAAAATCAACTTCCACAGTCCGCAATTTGTCCATAAGAGAGGCAGGCAGGGAGGCTGAGAAAGGTTGCTCCTACCTCATCACTCCCTGGAAGCCCCTACATTAACTCTGAATATTTCAAACTTTATGGTTTGGTGAATGGGGCTGGGTGGAGAGCATTGCCACCTCCCTCCAAATTTCCATAGATCTCATTGTAGGGTTTGTGCCTATAGAATCTTCCATGAGGACGGGCTTCTGTGACTGCCCCAAGATCCTTGCACTGGTTGTGCATTCAGAACTCATCAACCTAACAGGAATTCAGTGTGTATGCAGAGGACTGTATGTGCTGTTCAGAACTCTGATTTTCCTTCTTCCACCATACACTATTTGAGCTAATGAAGAATGTTAATTAGTTGTTCGTAGTATAGGACCTATGGTACACAGCTAAGCTATTCTGATTTCATACAGTAGGCAGCTGTAGTGGAAAGAAACACACTAATCAGATCATTACAATATTTTATAGGTTCATAGATGCTTCCAAGAATGGAATGTTTTCATGTTCTGTGTCACAGCCTTTGAGATATAGGGTCCAGTCCTATTCCACTGGAAATGAATGGCAAAAAAATTCATTGACTTTAGTGGTGCAGCACTTACATATTGTTAGGTTATTATTATTCTTCAGGGTAATTTTGTTAAGGCCTGTGACACAACCACTGTAGTACCTAGTGCTCTGTGCCTTGGTTTCCCTTTTGGTGAACATGCTGACTCTTTGTGGTGAACTATTAACTTTCGGCTGATGGTGTCTGCTGAGGCAACTTAGCCCTCCAGCAACAGCACAAAAGTCCACCCATTTCACAGTTAACAAAACAAGTCTGATGGAAATAAAATAATCTTCCAGCCCACCTTCCAGTCCATAGATCTTCCACCACTTGCTCAGGATGCAACTTCCCAAAGCATAATATCTTCACCCACACTGGGCTACAGTGCCTCTTTGAGAACCCCACTCTGCTCTGGCCTCAACAGTCCATCCATCCTGTTGGTGCAAGGTCAAAGAAGGTGCAGGGAGACATTTTCCTCACTCCCACTAGAAGTCCCAGACTGGAGCCCTAAGTAAGTGAAAGTGTCAACTTCGTTCTGCACTCCTCCACACTATCCTCTTCTCCAGAGTACTTCCACAGAGTTAGCAAAGCTATGACAGCTTATACCAGCCAAAGATCTGGCCCCATATATTTGAAACCTTCATGGAAAGAAAAATACTTAATCATAACAAAGCCATAAATGTTGTTGTAATAACAATAAATAATTGAGTAATAATAGTCAAGTCATGGGGCATTTCCGGGAGATTAGTCCATAGCTAGAAGAAGTTGATGGTCTGAAGCTGGTTTAAAATGTATCCTTTGGGGTTATTTTTCTTCCCCCTTCTCTCTATATAATGTGTCTGACCTATGAATCATGTTGCACATTTGGCTTTTTCAGGCATTTCGAGAGAATGAATTCCCAGTACATTAGCTAAGAAAGACCTAGTCATGCATTTTCTGAAATCTTGAGCCTTAAAGCCATGAGCAGAAAAAAATCCTACACATGTTAGCAAGCACTATATATATACACTATATACCTCTTAGGGAAAAAACAAGGTATTCTAATGATTATTTGGGTGTCAGAGATCTTACAGGACTCTCTGATGGCTTTCTAGGCAAGGAGAAATACATACTGCCTTGCACGTAGTGTGTTCTGGGCTAATCAATATCCCAATTGGAAGCTCTGACCTCTGGGTCTCATAGTAACTGGATGGCATATATGCAGAAGCTAATGTCTAGATATGCCTTGCTGAGGTTCTTGTCATTTTAGCTGTTAAATTTGGGATGTTTATTTTCTGGCCTTTTGTAAAGAATTATTACCAAATACTAGAAAGGAATCCTGCCAATTATAACAGCTAAAACCTAAAATCCTCAAAAGTGTAATATTTAGACTTAAACCTATGCTGCAGGGCCAGCTGTGACAGGTTGCCAAGTCTGCAGCTGTAGGGGTCTGTGGGTCAAAAGAGTGGGGTGTGACCCACCCAAGCACTAGGTCAAATGATTATTAAAGCTACAGGGAAGCCCTGAATCAAGTACTAGCCATTCAAATGCCCTCTCCCAAGCCTTCAGATTGTTGATCCTGTAGCCTGAAAAATAACTTGACTCACTGCTTATAGTGAATAATTAGAAACATCAAGGATCTCTGTGATATGTGCAGTCAGAGATGGTGGCAACATTATCCAGTAGTTTGCAGTGACAACTGGAATAAGGCAAGGATGTATTATGTCCCCACTATTGTTTGCACTGGTCATTGGTTATGTCATGAGGAAAGTAGTTACAGAAGGCAACTGTGACAGGATGTACCAGGCCCTCCGAGGCCCCACAGTTCTACTACACCCCACCCCAGGAAGGAGTAGCAGAGGTGGGTCCTCCAGGCCTGCCTAGGGAGTCTGCATGGAAGCAGCCAATCAGAAAGCCCAGCTGGTTCAGATAAAAGGAGCTGTAGGGCCTGAGCAGGTCAGTTCCTGGCTGGGACTAGAAGGGTGAGGAAGAGCTAAAAGACTGAAACTCTCTAGGCAAGGAGGCCTGGAAAAGACTGTTCCTCAAAAGACTGATCCTCAAGTACGGAACAGATAGAGAAAACCCAGGGACTATAACCCTAAGGTAATGGGTGAAGGTGATGGGACCGAAGGTGATGGGAAGCAGCACAGGAAAGGCAGCAGCAACTATCAAGGGAAGCAGTATTCAGCTGCTGTTTACAGGGTACTTGGGCTGGGTCCCCTCAGTGGCCAATGGGGAAGTGGCTTGAGTCCCGAAATGGGGACAAGACTCTTTATTAAAAGCCTGAGAAAGAGGCTAAAATGTAATCAGGCCCAGAGATTGGGTTGAAGGCCCTGGAGAAGGCCAGCCATTTGATAACTTTGTTACCCAGAAGGGGTTTGCTTATCCATTTCAGACTGTGTGACTTGTCTGGAGGGCTGAGCCACTAATGACCCACCCAGAAAAAGCAACAACCTATAGAGGGCACCAGAACCAAGACAGATTGCAGCACTACACCCAATTGACAAGAGGCACTCAGGAGGTGAGTGCCCCATTACAGCAACCAAAGAATTTTATGGACAAAAGATGAAGCACAATTGGAATTGGAAAACTTCGTAGTTAAACATATGCTTATTGGAAGAGAAGATCCAGTTTTTTGCAGAAAAACAAACCAACTTGTTTTGCTGCATCAACAATGGGAAGACAAAATATATGACTATCAATGTCCCAAAAGCAACCATCAGAGTAGACAAAGAAACATTACAAGTACTAACTCATTGTACCTATCTAGTGAGTGAGATGTGCACTGATGAGGACACCATGCCAGATGTCAATCAATGAGTATTAAAAGCAGCAAACAATCTTCATAATTTTGAAAAGATTTGGAAAAGTGGCATGGTTGGCACTGAAACAAAAATACAAATTTTAACACTGTCATCATGTCTGATCTCTTTTATGGAGCAGTGTCACTGAAATCTACAACACAAATTAATATGAAGATCAACTAATTCCAAAGTAAATGCCTGCAGAAGATCTTCAGAAGATCCTTGAGAAGAGTTTCTTGCAACATCAGAAGTTCTAAATAGCACAAACCAACCTGAAGCAAAAAGCATGGTAAGCAGACAACAATCGACATATTTAGGACATGCTTTAAGGATGCCACCAACATCACTTCCACCTGGAAAGAGAAAAAGAGGGCAGCTTACAGAAACACTACACAGAACAATAAAGAGAGAAGCCAAATCCATCAACATGACAATAAGAATCCCGATCAGACTAGAACAGGACCAAAATAAATTCCAAAAACTGATGAACGCCCTCTTCACCTGATGGTGTGGGAGGAGAAAATAACAGAAAAAAAAAAGAAAGAAACTGCTTACGGTGGACACAACCCAGCAAGTGGGGGTCCTCTGTGGCTGATCATCAGCCTGAGTTGGTCCTGAGACTCCCAATCCAAAGTAGCAGAGAATTAGCTGTAATTTAGATTGTAAACTTTTTGAAGAAACATCTTGCCCTATTTCTAAAGTTTCATGTAAATGTATGGTAATAATCAGGTGAGGGTCCCAGATAAGTAGGGCTCTACCAAATTCACAGTCCATTTTGATCAATTTCACGGTCATGGTTTTTTTAAAATAATAAATGTCATGATATAAGCTATATGAATCTGAAATGTCATGGTGTTGTAATTGTAGGGGTCCTGACCCAAAAAGCAGTTGTGTGTGTGTGTGTGGGGGGGGGGGTCACAAGGTTATTGTAGGTTTCAGAGGAACAGCCGTGTTAGTCTGTATTCGCAAAAAGAAAAGGAGTACTTGTGGCACCTTAGAGACTAACCAATTTATTTGAGCATGAGCTTTCGTGAGCCACAGCTCACTTCATCAGATAGGGGGTGTTGCGGTACTGATAGTCTTACTTCTGCACTGCTGCTGGCGGCAGCGCTTCCCGCAGAGCTGGGCAGCTGGAGAGCAGCAGCTGCTGGCTGGGAGCGCAGCTCTGAAGGCAGAACAACCAGCAGCAGCAGTGCAGATGTAAGGACGGCCTGGTATGGTATTGCATGCTGGGCTCTCAGTCAGCAGCCGCTGCTCTCCAGTCGCCCAGCTCTGAAGGCAGAACAGAAGTAAGGGTGGTACTACCACAATCCCCTCTAAAATAACCTTGCGACCGCCCCTGCAACTCCCTTTGGGTCAGGGCCCCCAATCTGTGAAACGCGGGTCTCCCCCCATGAAACCTGTATAGCACAGTGTAAAAGCACACACAAGACCAGATTTCACGGTCCATGACACGTTTTTCATGGCCGGGAATTTGGTAGGGCCCTACGGATAAGGATGTGCCATTTCCCTGATACAGCATATATTAGATATACATATATATAAACCCACACATGCAAATGTGTTATCCACCAACTTCTGGCCCCCTCCAGAAAAGCAATTACTGCAGATTTGAAGGTGAAGTCACTTCTGGCTACCACATGGCTGTCAACCAGCCCTGTTGGTAGTCCATCATGCAGCATATAGTTCTTTGGACCATGACACACCACTATAGTAGGTTCCCTTTATTGGCTCTCAGACCAGCAGGCCCTGCATCGTCCAATGCAGAATGTAGAGTAGTTATTGGTATGCTAAGTCTAGTCTATTTCTGCATTGGAAGGACTGTACAACTAGGTTGCTAAAGGATATAAAAAATAAGTAGCTTTCCATACCCTATACAGAACCAACTCTGGGAAGCTTGTCTAATTTCAATGTGCTTAATTTATTTTGTAATGAGATGCACAATATTTCATACAGCTGTCCTCTATTAAAAACATTATTTTTGTACTCTGTCCATACCATATTCTTAGGCTAGGCCTCACATAATTTTGCTTTGCTGTTCATTGAATTTCCATATGGAAACCCCTTATAGGAAACTAAAACTCAAAACAGCCTTGAAGGAAGCAGTGTGGGTGAGCAACCTGCCCTTGAGCTACAATGGGGCTGTAAAACTTCTCCTGCTTGGATAAAACTCATTTCCTGTTCTTATTGCCTCTTTCCCCAACTCTTCTGTCCTGTTCTTAGAATATTGTATCGACTTCTTTGTAGACAATTATATGGTGGATTCTCTTACATCTATCTCTTACATTCTCTTTACATCTATTGTCAACATAAAAAATAGGATTTTTTTTTAACTGTTACCATGGCCTGTGAAAATGTGAGTGTAAGTTCTTTCTAAATGTGTATACTCCCTATTTGTATCAGAGGTCTTTCTTTGAAGTATTGAAGTGTGTGTGTGTGACCACGTACACACAGCTCCTGGAAGGGCTTTCCTATTTAATAATTACACCTCTCAACACTTGACAGATGCCCACAGGGTAAACAGGAATTAGATTAAATAAATTAAGGAAGCAAAGGAAAAGGGCGGAGGAGAAAGGGCCTCTTGTTCTTATATTTCAAGGTCCCAGTCATTGCTCTGAAGATAGAAAGGCACACAGGGGCAAAAGATAGGCACAAAGATGAACAGAAAAGGAGGGTTACAATCTACAGTACACACAGTCGTCCCGTCTACAGTACACACAGTGACAAAGCATGCTAACTCATCCAGTGTAATTGGGATGAGGAGGTGGAGTATGCCTATGTTAGGGCAAGGGAGACTTGATAAACCAGCCATGAAATGTACAGCCCATATGGCTTAAGGCAGCAATAAAAGTGTTCCCTTTAGGTGACCAACTGGGCAGAACAAGGATGACAGGAAGAAAAGGAAGAAAAAAAATCAACATGTCCTACAGATGAATGGCAAATAGATGTGGCCCACACAGTGAAATATCCTAAGTGTCCACACATATGACCCCCAGTACAGGCACAAATATGCTGTTCACAGAACAGTCTGGATATTGCAAGACATCCTTACCAACAATCAAAACAAAGGTATAAATTCTCAAACTAAAATCCATAGTTACGGGAGGCATGCAGTGAGCGGCAGGTGTCATGGTTTAGTAAATCACAATAGAAGCTAGTGTTTCTAAACCAGCCCATTCAACTGGATAGCCATGAGAGTTGTTATAAGACATCCTATTGATCATTGCTATTTAGATGTTATTGCAACAACAAAAAAGCCATGAGGAAGTCATATTGCTTAGACATCCACCTATAAAAACGACCCCCTCACACACTGGACAAAGCAATACAAAGCAACCTCAGGCTATTTTAACACAGTCTCTTTAGCAAAGTACCTTTCAGTTGGGAGCACGCAGTATAGTTCAGTTTTGCTTTACCACTCTGCTCCATTTTTGCTCACCATACTCATTCCTTTCTGGCTACCAATAGGGGACGCTAGCTAACAGGCAAAACTGCCCTCAGGACAATATCTATATCATCCTCAAAACATCGGAGCTCCTTTCACTAAAATTGATAGCAGTAGTGAAGACTGGGGTGAATTTCATAGAGTCTCTGGCTCTATTCCCATTTTTGAGGTAAAAACTCTATTATTGTTTATTATTTGTATTACCATAGCACCTAGGTGCTCTAATCATGGCCCAGGACCTCACTGGGCTATATAAACAAAGAACAAAAGACAGTCCTTGCCCCAAGGAGCTTACAGTCTAAGTGGGGTGTGTGTTTGTTTGTTTGTTTGTTTTGCAGGAATGGGCAAATCAGGAGGGGGTTGGTTGATTTGTTTGTTAATTGGATAGTTTCAGGGAGTCATGGCAGGGTGGGGGGCTAGGGTCAAAGGAGGTGAAAATATGTAATGTAAAAGCACTCCTATTTTCATAGCCACATTGTGCGAGTTCGGCTTTCCGTAGCTATACCCCTGGTGGCTGCTGCTTTTTCTGGCTGCCCCAGTCAGTCCCCTATTTACAGGGCCCGTTAACTTTTTCTTCAATACAACCATAGAAGTTTAGAAAGGCAAAAACTTAAACTTTCCAATCTCCCAGGCTTCGTCAGTCATGTTGTTGGATCATATAAAAGAAGTTCTGTATTAAAATCACAAATGAGTTTGATTCCCCATAGTTTAAATTCCAGGGTATTACTAATTAAGAGGTCTCTTGGTTTTTGGTACTGTTTCTCTCCCACCATGTGTGAAACTTGCAAGCTGCTAATTGTGTTAGTACATTCTAAGACAGAGTCTGTTCTCAAAGCAATTCTTTGTAACAACAACTACTCACACAGAGAGAGACTCAAAGCAATACTCTGTAACAACAGAAACAGCACTCAGAGACTCCCCGCCCCGTTGTTGTATTCATCTCGCTTTGTTAACAATTGTGATTAAAATAGAGATAGAGTATGTATGTGGATGGATGCTTGGTGTGGATAATAACTGAATGATCAAGGAGGTGCCAGCCTAAGAATCCAGTGTCCATCGGCTGAAGAAGGCGTCAAGTGGAAATAACCAGAGGACCCCCGGAGGGCAGACTGGAATCCACCCAACAGCCTCAAGAATGGGAGAACCAAAGAACAAGATAACATCTGGCAGCATGGAGCCGTCAGGAATGTGCCATCTGCTGATTGATTCAGCAACAGCATGATGAAGCAATTCCCATAGACTGCCATAGGAAGAAATTCCTATAAAAATGGACTCTAGAAAGTGAGAACTTTGGGGTCTGATTCTGCAAACCAACTTCCAGGAGCATCAGATGAGCATCCGACAAGGCCCTGCTCCCTCCTCATGTCCAGGCCACCTGGCCAGTGGCTTTGCATGAGCAACTCTAAGGCTGGTAACTATGATAACAACCTTGCACAACCTGTATGTGTGTGTGTATGAATGAATGTGTGAATAAATATGAAATTGAATGGAAAGTTATAGTTATAACTAACTGCTTACTATGATTCTTTCTGTATTCACAATAAAAATATAGCATTTTGCCTTTTCCCCTTTAATAAGATCCTGCTGGTTTTTATTTTATTGGTATAACAATGTTGGGGTCTCTCTCTTGTCCTCCGTTTCAAACAGCAGCAAGTCAATGTGCACATCTAGTGTACAAGCGGCAGGATACACATGGATTATTGGTTCATATCACGCTGGAGGTCTATAGATTTGCTCCCCAGCTCACCGTGCATTAACTCATCATTTCGACATGCCTTTAGTCCAGCTTTTCACCCATTTGGACCTCTTGATATTGGATGCCTATATGTTGTCTGTGTTTGATTGTTGTATGGCATTGTATTGCATGGAGTTGTTTTTCCGAAGGTTGTGAGACGTTTCAGAATAAGTGCCAAAAACAAAAATAGTATTAAAAGTATTAATATAATTATTATTACCCTATCACAGTTTAAAGAAAAAGTCCTCTTTGATGTGCACAATTTTTCTCTTTTCTCATGGAACATGCTAGCACTGGGGTACAATAACAGCATGGGTTTTTCAAAGTATCTTGTCAGCTTTAGAGTTGCCCTTTTATATTTGTAATTCAATGTACTTGAAAGAGGCTTTTTAGTTTTAGAGAGAGTTAAACAAAACACTGCATGTAGTTGGGTTGGGTTATATTTCGCCTTACCCTTGGTTCAATACTGGTTTTATGTTGAGCCTTTATTTTGTATTAAGAGTTCTACAGATTTATTTCCTTTCATGTTTCCACAAACCTTTATTGGGAGAGGAGAAACGCCTCTTTTTCTTCCTGTGAGTGGTTTCTTCCTGCTGTTTCACATCACAGCTGCTGTTTGCTGGTGGTCTTTGCTGCTGCTTCTCCTTGATCTCTCTCTACTAGTTCCTGAAGCCATACTAGCAAAGTGGGGGGGAAATTAAACATTTTCCTTCTTTGCTTTTTATTTTGTTTTTAAATTTGTTTTTGTTCAAATAATCACTGTTCAAGCTGGGTAGTTTGCAAAGGGGTGAGAATGCTCATGAGTATGTGAGCATGGAATACCATAGTCCAGTGCAATTTTTTTTTTTTGGAAGTCCTGAATAGCCTGGGATAAATCAGGCATGGCTCATTGGTATCCAGAAATTCAGATGGACCAAGGAAGCCAGGTTCAGACCCAGATTTGGATTAGTTTTGGGTTACGGTTTACGTTATGGTTTTGAGGCAAACTTAGAATTAGGGTTCAGGCCTGGGTTCAAATCTGACACTGGAAAAATCTCATGTAATTTCTTCCCTCTTGGAGAAGACTCTCATGAAAACAGAGTTTGACTGCATCCAAATTGGAACTGTAAAATAGGCTTCTTCTAAGTTGACCTGTGATTAGAACCATAGTAGTGGATTTAGAGCTAGAGATTCTTGTCTGATTCTTCCTCCTTGACATTTGAAGTGTTTGAATGTAAGGGGAAAAAGTAGTATGTGATCAGGTAATTAAAGATAATATCATAATGAATATGCACAAGGGGGCTGAATTATAGTTGCATGGGCAACCTTAATTCTTATATTTTCTAACTTTTGAGTGCTGGAATATGTAGGCTTACTAAAGTTTTTAGTGTAATTTTTGTGTGTAATATTTAAGGTTGTCAAGCAATTAAAAAAATTAATTGTGATTAATCACACTGTTAAACAATAATAGAATACCATTTATTTAAATATTTTGGGTGTTATCTACATTTTCAAATATACTGATTTCAATTACAACACAGAATACAAAGTTTACAATGCTCACTTTATATTTATTTTTATGACAAATATTTATGCTGTAAAAAACAAAAGAAATAGTATTTTTCAATTCACCTCACACAAGTACTGTAATGCAATCTCTTTATCAAGAAATTTGAACCTAAAAATGTAGAATTATGTACAAAAAAGTGCATTCAAAAACAAAACAATGTACAACTTCAGAGCCTACAAGTCCACTCAGTCCTACTTCTTGTTCAGCCAGTCATTCAGACAAAGAAGTTTGTTTACATTTGCAGGAGATAATGCTGCCTGCTTCTTCTTTACAATGTCACCTGAAAGTGAGAACAGAAGTTCGCATGGCACTGTTGTGGCCAGTGGTACAAGATATTTACGTGCCAGATGCACTAAAGATTCATATGTCCCTTCATCTTCAACCACCATTCCAGAGGACATGTGTCCATGCTGATGAGGTGTTCTGCTCGATAACAATCCAAAGCAGTGCAGACCGACACATGATCACTTTCATCATCTGAGTCAGATGCTACCAGCAGGTTGATTTTCTTTTTTGATGGTTAAGGTTCTGTACTTTCCACATTGGAGTGTTGCTCTTTTAAGACTTCTGAGAGCATGCTCCACACCTTGTCCCTCTCATATTTTGGAAGACACTTCAGATTATTAAACCTTGGGCTGAGTGCTTTAGCTATCTTTAGAAATCTCACATTGGTACCTTCTTTGCATTTCATCAAATTTGCAGGAAAGTGTTCTTAAAATGAACAACATGTGCTGGGTCATCATCTGAGATAGCTATAACATGAAATACATGGCAGAATTGGACATATTATTCTCCCTCAAGGAGTTCAGTCAAAATTTAATTAATGCATTATTTTTTTTAACGAGCATCATCAGCATGGAAGCCTAAGCATGAAAGGGCATACAAATGTTTAGCATATCTGGCACGTAAATACCTTGCAATATCAGCTACAAAAGTGCCATGTGAATGCTTGTTCTCATTTTCAGGTGACATTGTAAATAAGAAGCTGGCAGCATTATCTCCCTTAAATGTAAAGAAACTTGTTTGTCTTAGCAACTGGCTGGAGAAGAAGTAGGACTGAGTAGACTTGTAGGCTCTAAAGTTTTACATTGTTTTGTTTTTGAATGCAATTATGTAACAAAAAAATCTACATTTGTAAGTTGCACTGTCACAAAAAAGAGATTGCATTATGGTACTTGTATAAACTGAATTGAAAAATACTATTTCTTTTGCTTATCATTTTACAGAGCAAATATTTGTAATAAAAATAATAGTATACATTGAGCACTGTACACTTTGAATTCTGTGTTGTCATTCAAATTAATATATTTGAAAATCTGGAAAAACATCCCAAAATAGTTAATACATTTCAATTGGTATTCTATTGTTTAACAGTGTGATTAAAGCTGTGATTAATTGTGATTAATTTTTCTAATCGCATTTAATTGTTTTGAGTTAATCGCGTGAGTTAACTGTGATTAATTGACAGCCCTAGTAATATCCTAGGATTTTTTTAAAAAGCAAACAAATTCCTTTATTCTGGTATCATAGTGATTCCCACATGAGTCTTTGCCAGAGTTGGAACCTTTAGATCCACAGCACAGACCTCTGCCACTAAAGCTGCTTACCCAGAAAATCCTCGTCTCATCCTTTGGGACTCCCTGTCTTTTTGCCCAGCCATTCCCACTTCCCCACCCCTAAGCAGTTTGTGCCCAGTCTCCTTGTCCAGCCAGTCCTACTCCCCATCCCTGCTCCTCATCTAATCTGTCTCTCTCCCACACTGACCTCCAGTCACGCTGCCCATGTTTCTTGTCTCTACTGTCTCCCCGTCCCAGACTCACTCTATAGGCTCCTCAGTCAACCTCATTATCCTTCCTTCCCAAGTCCTTGTCCCAGCCTCTTTACTCAACCACTCACAGTTCTCCCCTCTCACTCCAGCTCCTCATCAGATCTGCCTCCCTTCTCCCCTCACTTTTGGTTCTCAGTCCCATTCTCCTTCTCCACCAGTCCCAGTCTCCCCCCATAGCTCCTCATCCAATCTCAGTCTCCCACCTACGTATTGGGCTCCCAGTCTTCCCCTCTCTTTGATCAGATAATCCCAGTCTCTGCCCCCAGCTCCCAGTTGCCCTCTCCCCACCACCTTACCAGCCTTTAGTCCCAGTTTTCACCCCTCCTTCCCTTTCCGGGCTCCATTGCCCAGTCCCCCCTCCTACCCTAGTCCCATAGATCCATCTCTTGTACTCTATACATTTGAATAAGGCAGCCTCCTCTTCCATACTGCCTGGGCCCAACAGAGGGGTATGTGAGAGTACAGTAGAGACAGGCTCTCTGTTCTCAGTTCAGGAACAACCCACAACAATCCAGAGCTACAATTGCAGGAAAAGTCCTGCTCAGCTTCAGGCTGGAGCATGCCCAGTGTACACAGAACCTTTGGGGAATTTATACGCTAAAATCTAAGCTTTACTGAGCATGTGCAAACTGATTTTTCAAAGGCTTATAACTTGGCTAAATTTGGGAGGATTTTCAGATGGATGCCTAAAAGCACATCCCTGGCACAAAAGCCACTCCTTGCCAAATTTCAGGTCTCTGCTCCAAAATATGGGGTTGCTAGACTTTTCAAAGAAAAATTCACCAGAATTTTTTAGCCTGGATAATAGGCAACAATTTTCCCTCCAAACCTTGTTCCAGAAATGGCTCAGTGGTTTGGGATGAAATTTTCCAAAAAAGTTCAACCTGAGGCAAACAGCTGGAATGGAAAATTTCAACCAAAATGGCTGAAGTTGAGCAAAGTAATAGAACAACTGACAACAGTATTATGATGGGAACTGCTGGGCGGGCTTAACAATAGGGAGTGTTAGTGCTACCAGCCCTGCCTCCGACGAAGTGAGCTGTAGCTCACGAAAGCTTATGCTCAAATAAATTGGTTAGTCTCTAAGGGGCCACAAGTACTCCTGTTCTTTTTGCGGATACAGACTAACACGGCTGCTACTCTGAAACCTAAAATATAATTGTCTGCTTAGTTCTAGCCAAGTGTACAACTGAAGTTAAAACTTGTGGAATTTATACTGGAAAAGTAGAGAAATGAACAAATATTCTAGACTTTATTTACAAGCAGCACTGGTGATTTCCAACATTAACAATCCACAAACTTGCCTCCTTTATGATCTGTCAACAGCAGGTCTGGACAGACACCATTCTAAATTTGTTTGTGTAGCTCTGTCCACAGCCAGGAGATGCCTAACGAGGCCCTGGATCTAACCATTAATGCCATCTGGAAAAGAATGGATTAACTGTTTGAATGCATGCACCACTCATGCTTTTGGGAAAAAAATAACTTGTGACACCAAGGAATCCTCAGAGACTTTTAATAAAGTATCTAGACATGGGTTAAATTACAACCTAGCTCACTTCATCTGACATTATTATAACCTTTTAAACTCCCAAACAGACTTGGATTGTACTACTGATTTTTCCTGTAACTCTATCTGAAGGTTTATTCAGAACATGGACTGTGCTATGATTTAACTTTGATACCCTGCTTGGGTTGTCTGGCGCATCCTCGCTTGATCTTGCGAACCCTTGCTCACAAAATTAGTCATTACTCCCACAAGATTTTAATGGGATTATCTGCCCGGATAAGGACTGCTTCTGTGCACGTGGGTTTGAGAGATCAGAGCCTACATTAGTATATGTTTGTTTGTATTAAAAGGAATAAAAATAATTTTAAGATAGGAAGCCATCTATAAAGAACATCAGATTCGGATGGTCACCTAGCACTCTGCTTGTAAAAAAAAGGCAATATTTGGGAACTATTCTTATTTATCTTATTTATAATTCAGAAAATGAAAGCCATTGAGATAATCATCACAGCCCATCACAATTAGTCATTCACATTAATGCACCTGTGTTGTAAAGACCAGGCTTGCAGAAAAACTTCTCCCTAATCTTGGGTGGTCTCTTTACCCAGGTTTGATTAAATATGTCTTTTCACAACAGGTGACTTTTTAATTGTTTTCTTATGGCAACTCATTTATTCTTTGCCTTTTGTTTGGCTTGCATTAGTTTTCAAAGTTAATGACTGTGTGGGACAACATGCTGAGTACAGGTGGTGAATGGCAATGTTAAGAATGTGGGTACTATAGCATGTGCAGGAGGCAATTGGTTAAACTTTGCCAATTAATACATATGGAGAAAATCCCGCTTGCCTTACTCACATGAATATTCCCATTGAAGCCCATGATTTTGGAATAGTACAACACATGTCGTTTCATAGCCTTTAAGTGCCTTCAAAGAGTAAAAAGTGCAAAACCGGCATTCTGGCAATAGTACAACTATAAAGCTCATTTTTTTCCTTTTTTGGATGCCAGTGGGATTCCTTGAGGAATACCATGATGTGAACCAAAGCTGTGAACTGAACTGGTACATGTCATTCAAAGGGAGTAGTCCCCTTGGTAAATCCTGGAGTTCTTTCCCTGCCTCGCAAATCAATAGCAGTTGCCCTGATGGACTGCACAGACTTTGGTTTATGGATGTCCATATCCTATAATCTCTATTGCTTGCCTTCATCCTCCTATTAATTACTAAAAATAAGAAGAAAGTCAAAGTGTGCTGTGTAGACTAAAACTATCCTAGCTACTAGACTTCCGGAAGTCTCCCCTGCTCACACAGACACATACAAACCATTGCCAATGATAAATGAAATGATGGGAACAGTACTAACAGCAAAATAATCAAACCCACGTGGCACTGATGTAGGTGGATAGAGAGAAAAGAAAATACTGCTGGACTAAATAGAATGTCAATAGCTACAGATAGTGTATCAAATAACCTGCCCACTGGGTTTCATTTTTACTTCTCTCCCTTTCTATCAGAGAAAACATTTGGTTGTAATTAGCTTGTGTAAAGGAAATAGCATCTGAAGCCCCTATGTTCCAAGTGGGATGACCCCTGACCTGGTCTGAAGACACTTGCAAGTATTTGCTAAGTCTTGGTTCACTATGCATGTAGTGGGTGGGGGCAATTTGAACAAATACAAGAGTATTTGCCAAGTATGCTTAAGCTACAAAACTATGTTGTCCCACATGACAACAGAGAGAATTAAAAACCATTTGGATCTAAAAATAAACGCTACATATCTGCCAGTGCCACAACTAGGATAAAAAAGATGGTTAGCAGCTTATTTTCAGCTGAAATGTTATTGACACAACAGGTTCCCTTCCCAGTGGTCTCAGTGTGACATAAGGGAGAGGCCCTGAGTTCTGCACAAATTTGATATTTTTACCTTGATTGCAAAGCAAGAATCAACACATAGGAACATGGGAACTGCCATCCCAATCAGATCAGTGGCCTATCTACTCCAGTACCCTACCTCTTACACTCCTCAGCAAATGAGCAAGAATCACAAGAGTGAACCCTTTGTTACAGGCTACACAAAAGATACATACCATCCAGTTAACCTACCTTTTATTGGCAGGCTCCTGTATCAGCCTCTCTTCAGAAAATGCAGTTTCCTTATGGAAAAACTCTTATAGGTTATTATTCTTTATAATATTCTTTCTGTAGAATTTTTAAACCAACTTATAACATTCTATAGCAGTGATATATTTCTGCATTAAATTCTATATGGTGGTTTAAAAGTTCTGTGGAAAGGATATTATTCCCTATTAAGTTCCATATGCTTTTAAAGTGATTTCTACAGAATACTATTTCATTTTTTATGAAACCAGACCAGTTTCATCCCTATTAAATTCCATAGGACTTTTCCATTAGTGTGTTTTGTCATTTACAAATCCTGTACATATGGAACGACTAAGTCCAAAGTAACCCAAAATATATATTTTACAGATTTGAAAATTCAGATCCTTGGGCATTTTGCAGTCAGCTCAGCAATATGTGGTACTGACTTTTTATGTCTTCATACAAAACAGAACATTTGCAGTATATGTTATTTTATTTTTAAGACACAAGCTGAGAATTTGAGGAATCCACATCATTGAGAGAAAAATGATAAGAAGAATCCCACCATTTAAAAACTTTTATCCCAAATGTTCCCTTCTATATACCGTTTTGGATTAGCTGGTGGAAGTTGGTTTATTAGCGATTGCAAGCTGACTCTAAAAGTGTTCTTTAATGTTTTGGAGTCCGGAATGAGGAATTCCTACACTGTTCAATCTTCACAAATTAGAACAAATAGTTGTGGGTCCCTACCCACCAACTCAAATGTTTCACTATTCCCATTCATTCAAATACACTAGAGAAGCACAAAAAGGATGACTTGTGGAACACATTTTAGCATTTTTTCCATTAAGGAGGAGACCATTAAGCCTGGCAGAATGCCAGATTCTGATAGTCATCAGTCCTTCTGCGGCTGTTTTATAACTTTGCAGCTGTATTATTGGCTATGACTTGCAGTCCCAAAGATATTTGTTCTGTCTGTTTTTGTTTTTCTGTTACATGGGGGGAGGGGGGATAGAAAGGGTGATTTGGGTTTGGGTTTTTTGTTTTGTTCTGTTTTTTTGTTCTTATTGTTTTGTTTTAAATCCGAGGGTTTTTTTGTTTTGTTTCAATTTGTTTCTTTTTGCATCTTTCACAGTCACTGTAATGTCACCACCACTTGGGATAAAATGTCAGGCATTTACCATTCTCAGACCCTTCTAGTTGCAAGAACTGTCAGCTGTTAAAGGGCCATAGCATGTGTCTGTGGGTGTTAGCTAACAATTTGCAGGTGCATATCATCCAAGTAAAGCTTTCAAATTATATGCAATTTATAAGCTATGTTTGAAGCTCACAGTGGTTGCATCTGAGCAAATTAGTATCTTATTGGGATCAAATTTATGAGTCTCATCAAATGAATGGAGGGAAGGGTGATATTTCAAACATCCAAAAGTCAGACTTGAAGGCTTTTTTGTTCAGCTTTTGCTAAATGAGCTGGAAGTGGAAAGGGACATTGCTCTGAGGGTCTTAATTTTGTATCTTGAGTAGTTCATCCGGGAACAGGGCAGCATGCAGTACTGCCCCAGCTGGAAAGCTAAAATTGAGATGAGTGATGGTTTGGACAAAATAGGAAGTAACCCAAAGCTTCACCTAATAATGCAAACCAATCCTTAAACAAGATTTGAGAAAGTTTAATTAACAACTTATTCATTATTTTTCCACTTTCCTCCCCAAAACTTTAAGCAGCAGCCAGGGCTAATGGACTAAGCATGGGAGTGGAAACCAGGAGGACTGATAATTGACACTGTCATGGATTCTTGGGTAAGTCACACAACCACCCTCTTTCTGTGCCAGATCTCTGTCATGGTGCTGTTCATGTCCACCCAGTTGAAAGATGCACTATTGATACAGGGCCCTTAATGGATCCTACATTAGTGGAGGGTTGATGTAGTGGAGCTCCATCTATGCCAGGAAGTGATGGGACAATGGGTGTAATGCCTGAAGCCAGCACACTTGTACTAAAAGGGAGTTCTCCTAAGCCAGTGAATTCTCTAGTGGGCATTTGTGACCAGTTTTCAGCCACCTTGTCCCTTCAAAGTGGAGCAAAAGGGTCAGATCTCAAAAGATAATTATGCATTATGCATATCTGATAAGTCACAGAGTACACAAGATCTGAAAAGGTATGGTGGAGCTGAGAAGTTATCTACTTGCTGGGCTTTAAATTGGTATCAAATCTGTGTATGTTCTGGGGAAGGAAAATGACACATCCAAAGACAAGAAGAGACTCAGGTGGCTGTTGGAGTTCCAGGGGACAGTAGAGGAGAGAAAGGGTGAGCATTGCTGGTTATCTGGTTGGCTAAAAGTTTTCTAGACTACCAAACACTTTTTAAAACCTTGAATTGGCTGAGGTCTTGGGCTAGTTCAGTATTTAAATGAACTAATTTGCCTGTAATTACCTATTACATTCAGCTTAAGGCCACATTATCTCATCATGAGTAGTATTATGACAGTGAATTCTAACTGAATTACTCATGATTGGCTACTTACGCTTACTTGGCTAATTATGTTACCTCAGTTATCTTCAATCTGCTATCTTAGAAACACGGACAACAAGAGAATCTTGAATAGTTATACAGGTATATACCCACCTGCTGGTACATGAAACAGAACCATGGTGAATGGTCAGACGGTGCAGTGTCAGAGCAGGTGCACAATAGGAAACTACCATGTGATGTTTGTGCACATCTCAAATATGTGCAAACTCTAACTGCAACTATTCTCATTGCCCAGTTATCTTTCAACAAAATTTATCCTGAAAGAAATACAATCAAAGGTAGCTAACTGCATAATTTCAAGACAGTGCAATCATCTGTATCTTTTAAAAAAAAATCTATTGGATGCAGGAGAGAGAGAAATAAAGTACAGTAGAACTGTTTGGAAAAAAAATTAAACTCTGATCATTTTTCATGGGAATGCTGATGGAAAAAAATCATGACAAATTTTGCAAATATGTGTGCAAAAATGTCCCTTTGTTTTTCAAGCATCTCTAAAATGGAGTAAAGCTGATCATTGCTTAAGGTCAAATTATTTTCCAGCAACTGAATAACTAGTCTTATCAGTGAATAAGTGAATATGACTTAATACCTATACAATCCCTTCAGACAGCAGAGATCAGGTTTCCATAATAAGTCAACTTTTTAGTAAATAACTCAGTGAAATCCATTCAATTTACATTAATTCCATGTTGACTAAAGAGTACAGTGAGATAGTCTTCACACACGCAGCAAGGATAAAGGAATTCAGAGCCCAACAACACGCTGCTCCTTTTGGAGTCCCGTGGTTTCTAAAATAGAAAATGTAGAACCTTTTAGATAATTCTGAGTTTTCAGTTTATCAATATTTTTGAACTAGAGTCTGGCTGACAACAGGGCTTAATTTCCTTTCAAACCTCCTCTGGAGAAATTAGCCTTTTTTAGATTTTCGATTCAAGATGTATTCTCATCCAACATTGTGTATCTAAATGTGTCTGAAGTTCAGTGATCTGTTTTTCAGTCATTTCTTTATTAAATTAAATTATTGTGATTATTTTCCTTTTAACTCTCTCTTCGATTTGTAAATTTTTACCAAAAGGTTTCCAACCATTCATCCTTTGCAAGTTCTCTGAAATCAATGTGAACATTCCAGTAGTACAGTAACATTTTCAGCCATGTTAACTGTGTACTGACTGAAGCTTTTCCGGCATCATTATGGGCCATATTCTTTCTTCTGATACATATGTAGGATTCACTTATACTCATTTGAGAGCTGAATTGAGCCCTAAGGTGAACAAACAGGTGTCCACTTTAGGTTCAAATACTGTCCTTTGCATTGTGCTTGCCACTCCTCTGTAACTGATTGTTTTACTTGATTTCTATTAAACTATAGTACCACCAAAAATTCCATTGAGAAATATTTTTTTCCTAAGGACATCCTGGAACAGAGAATGAAACAGTAATAAGCTGTTGTTCCTTACAAATAAACAAGCAAGAAACAGATTGAAAAAGCACAAACAACATATGTGAGAAACAGTTGTGTGCAGATTTTCAACTCGTGCTAGAGGAAGATTGAAATGCAGCATAGTTGACATAGATAGACACCTCGTAAAACGGGGCCACAACGGATTATCCATCTTTGTGAAGCATCTGAGTGCAAAGCACTATGTGAGTGCTAATTACTATAGAAAACCAAAAAAGTGTCAGGGCAATAAGTTTTAATAGACAAAAAACAAAGTAACAAATGGAGATCTTGTGTCTGCGGAATAAAAAGCCCCAGGAAATTAGAGGCTATTTTTTTTAAAGTGGCTGAGTTCTCTAAGATTTATAAAATGGCTTTTAGTTTTGTGCACCCCTCTTGAGAAAACCACATTTTAAAAGTCTAGTGCAGGGGTCGGCAATCTTTCAGAAGTGGTGTGCCGAATCTTCATTTATTCCCTCTAATTTAAGGTTTCGCGTGCCAGTAATACATTTTAACGTTTTTAGAAGGTCTCTTGCTATAAGTCTATAATGTATAACTAAACTACTGTTGTATGTAAAGTAAATAAGGTTGTAAAAATGTTTAAGAAGTTTCATTTAAAATTAAATTAAAAGGCAGATCCCCCCGGACCGGTGGCCAGGACCCGGGCAGTGTGAGTGCCACTAAAAATCAGCTTGCGTGCCGCCTTTGGCACATGTGCCATAGGTTGGGTCTAGCATCTGTTTTTCCTTCTATCCTCTAGTAGGGTTTTTACTACAGTCACATTTTTCTAGCCTCATTCTGTCTTAGAAGCTCTATGGCCTAAATCACAAAGTTTCTTTCCCCCTCCCACTCCCATAAACAGCCTTTCCTCAACTGCACTGATTTTGTGATCAGGCGCACCTTTATAGTCTTGAATATTCCTAGGAGCTCTTGTGAGTCTCCCTCCCTCCAAACACCTCTGAATTTTATTCAAGCTTCTGTTACAACTAGCTAGGATGCAGCTGCTCTGGTAAAATTTCTCCAGTACCAGCTGCTATTTGACTTTCCTCATGCCTCTGTGGCAGGTGTGTTTAAAACACCGGCTAATTCCTTCTATTCTCTCCATGAAGGACTGAAGGTTCTTCTATGAAAGCCCCATTTCCACTGCAATGCTTCTTTGAGACAGGGTTTCCCTCAGTGGATTTTAACAGCTCATCAAGCAATCTGTCTCTATCCACACATGCAGAAAGGAGACATTGGCGCGCTTGATAAGAATGAGAAACATTCACACATGCTCACTCTATCCACATTTGTATGGCTAGAAATTGATCTCTGTAGAAAGCTCCTACCCCTGATCATTAAGGATTGATTCTGTAGATTACGACTAGTCAAAAATTTTCTGTGAAAACTCTTTTTCAACAGAAAGTTGGGCTTTGAACAAAACAATTTTTGTTTTGCACAGTTCTGTGGAAAATTTTAATACTTCATTAAAAACAAGTGCCTGAAGACCAAAATATTTTTGGACAAAACCAGAAATATTTAGATTCAAAATGGCACCACAATGCCTCATGGAATTTGTAATTTGGGTACCTTATGCTTCCATTCTCCTCTATGGGCTGGACTCTCTGGCCAGACTACAACTCACAGGGTGCACCATGGGCAGCGACTGCTATGATGCACCCTTTCCCCTCACCGAGAGAGAAATTGGTACACCATGGGAGGTGTAATCCAGCCAGAGAAGAGATTAGATGCATAAGGCATCCCCAAACTTAAATGCCCGTGGTGCCATTTTAAATCAAAATATTTTGTCTTCATTCCAAAATACATTGGTTTTTAGCTGAAATATTTCAGTTTTCAATATTTTGCTGAAAAGCCAAATATTTTTCAGAAAATTAAAATGAAATATTTGTCTAAGTTTTGCATAAAAACCCTATTCTCTGATCAGCTGTACTGTGAATGTTAAATTCTATATTTTCATATTAATTTTATTTCATTTTAGCCAGAGGCTATCGGCCAAGATGCAACATTTCCACTTCTGTACTTACAGCCCAGCCAGGTATAACTTCAGCTTTGTTTTAATTCCATGTAGTTTTCATGGAAATTAATGATAGTACTGGATAAAGCAAGGCATGGAAGCAGATGCAGTCGAAGCTTCCCTGCCAATGCACCTTAGTTCTGATTGGCCACATTCCAATACCAATGTTTCCACTTCTCTACTAAGTGACAGGTTAGGCCGGGGTGGCCAACCTGTGGCTCTGGAGCCACATGCGGCTCTTCAGAAGTTTAGTATGTGGCTCCTCGTATAGGCACTGACTCCGGGGCTGGAGCTACAGGCATCAACTTTCCAATGTGCCGGGGGGTGCTCACTGCTCAACCCCTGGCTCTGCCGCAGGTCCTGCCTCCATTCCACCCCTTCCTGACCCCGCCCCTGAGCCTGCCATGTCCTCACTCCTCCCCCTCCCCACCCCAGAGCCTCCTGCACACCACAAAACAACTGATCTAGAGGTGCTGGGAGGGAAGGGGAGGCACTGATTGGCGGGTCTGACAGTGAGTGGGAGGCACTGGGAGCGGGGTCGGGAGCTGAGGGGGGCTGCTGATGTATTACTGTGGCTCTTTGGCAATGTACACTGGTAAATTCTGGCTCCTTCTCAGGCTCAGGTTAGCCACTCTTGGGTTAGGCACTTTGGCACAGGTCAATTTTATCTGTGTCTATACCTAAATCTTATCAGTGTTAATAGAAGCTATGAGTTTAAAGAGAAGTAAAGATACACAATATCACTTTCTGAGATCTTAAAAAGAGACAGTTAAACGTGGTTGTGATGGCTGAAAAATATAGCCCGCACACTCACTTGTAGGAAGGGCTGTGCATGATGGAAAGTGTGTGTATTTGTGCTGGCAAATCACAATATACATGGAGAAAATGCTAGTGTTTTGAGTTTTGTGAAACCTCTAGAACTTATTTTTAAAGTTTCTCATGTCAAGAAACTTGTTTTAATTTTGCATATTATTTTCCTTAATTTAAATCATTTCTTTTCAAGGGAGATGTAATTAACAAAATATGTATTTCCAACTGAATGGAAACTTTGTCCATGCCAGCAACAAAGATTGGCCTCTGAAAATAATTCTTGCCCTACTTCTAAAACGACAGGAGGGGGGTACATTCTAAATTTTATATAAGGAAATTCAGACACTTTGGAATTTGCCATAGCCAAATTTAACTTAGAGTTCTAAAGTTTTGAGTTCTAATCTGGAACCCATATTCTTAATTTACTCCCATCCCTCTGCCATATGAACAGAAGATAGGCAAGTAAATTATGCTGTGCAGAAAAATTGGGCACAGGGAGCACAGGATTCAGCTCTCCCCAATTCTGTCTCGATCCATTATGGACTTTTACCTAACACCTGATGTGAGGTTACTATATCTGATAAATGGCTGGAACTACTGAAGCAAACAAGATGCTTTATAAAGCATACAATCAAATGCAAAGTGTGCCCAGTTACTTCTCTTTCAATTTAAGAAAACTCCTCTATTACATCCTGTAAATGGTGGATAAATCAAGGATACACTCCAGCTAGTTTCAGAGTAAAAGCCGTGTTAGTCTGTATTCGCAAAAAGAAAAGGAGTACTTGTGGCACCTTAGAGGGTGAGAAAACCTGGATTTGTGCTGGAAATGGCCCAACCTGATGATCACTTTAGATAAGCTATTACCAGCAGGACAGTGGGGTGGAAGGAGGTATTGTTTCATATTCTCTGTGTATATATAAAGTCTGCTGCAGTTTCCACGGTATGCATCCGATGAAGTGAGCTGTAGCTCACGAAAGCTTATGCTCAAATAAATTGGTTAGTCTCTAAGATGCCACAAGTACTCCAGCTAGTATATATATTTTAATGATCTAGTGGAACAGACAATATGAGGATAGTCCAAAGCTAAGAGCAGATCTTACAAAATCTACCTTTTTGTTCCAGACCAAATCAACTGGAAACCAATAAAATCATAAGTGCTTTTCACAAGATTTTCCATGGTTATTTTTAAGAGTAAGCATGGAATCTAGCTACACTGAGGTACTCTAATCCCATATTTCCTATTCTCTTATCAATAAGTGCTATGTAGGTAACATAGCACCGCTGAGCCACATAGAAAATATTTTACATATAAATAACTCACCTAAGTTGAATATTGATTCATAGGCTCATTAAACTAATTTTTCCACTGTAGCCTAATCTGGCACTGGCCTGCACCAGTTATTTACACCAATGCAATGTGACAGGAAAACACTACGAAAGCAGAATGGTAGCATTTTCCACTACTTTTCACAAGTGTAAATTACTACAATAAAATTACAAGACAGCAATGACTCAAACACCTTGGTCCTAATAATTAAGGACCATAATGGCCTATGGCAGTGGTTCCCAAACTTGTTCTGCCGCTTGTGCAGGGAAAGCCCCTGGCAGGCCGGGCCGGTTTGTTTACCTGCCACGTCCGCAGGTTCGGCTGATCGCGGCTCCCAGTGGCCACGGTTCGCTGCTCCAGGCCAATGGGAGCTTCTGGAAGCAGCGTGGGCTGAGGGACATTTGGGAACCACATTTGGGGCCTAGGGTCTAGCAACCTGAGACTGCATCTAAATCCACAACTCACCAAGACAACTTCATTGGTGGGGGGGGAGGGTGAAGGAAGAGACACAGCAGGTGACAGAGCTCAGAGTGAAATTCATGGGAGTGGGGTATTCTCAGTTGAGGGGCCACAACTGGAAGAAATAATTATCTTCACTCAAGCCTTTCCCCAGTTAGTAAGACTGCGTAGGGAGATAAAAGTAGAAGCAGGGGAGAGTGAAAAATAAACAAACTCAAAACAAACAAGTAATGACTGATGAAATAGGGTGGAGTTGCTCATACCGCTACCATGCAACTCCATTATGCGTCTGGTACCTAATTACCACAGTAATGGATACAGTAGGGATTCCTGGATACAGACTGCCTGATCTTGCACCACTGAAATCAATGGAAGCTCGGCCACAGAGGAAGAGAGATAATGGGACTGATTCTCATTTGCACTAGGGTCACTTTACAGAGCTAGAACAGTATGAAGCAGCTTTAGAGTGAGTGTCAGGGTAATTTAGGCCCAATTACACTGTCCAAATGATATTCGTGGCACCTTTGTACATTAAAGTCAGGCTTCTTGAAGTCTTCTGTGGTATATTTCCTACTTAATTAAGGCTGAATTAATAAGTCTATATGAAGTGCATTAGTATTATTTCTATAAGTTGGGGTTTCTGGGATTTTTTTAAACAGTGATGAGCAATTCTCAGCAAGATTGCAGTATGAATTTGGATTATTATTAAGTATGGATGCTTGATAAACAATCTGACCACTACAGTTCTTGCATGCAAGAATAGGCTTTGTCAGAAGAATCCTGGCACTTGCACTTCTGTTCTGTGGGGGGGCATACAAGGAAAGCAACCTTTCATCACTTTCCAGTCTAGACTTGGATGGAAAGTAAGCTGGGAACCAAATGTTTTCTCACTTTCTAAGTGCTTCACAAATGTGCATCCACTCATTTTACAGCACAGAGGAGTTCAATGTTTAGTCAAGGTCAGACAGTGAATCAATGGCAGAGAAAGGAGTACAAGCCAGGCTTTTTGACTCCATTCTCAAGCCCTAGCCCCTGGACCACAGTGCCTGAAGCCGGCACTCAGGAACTCACAGGAAAGGAGATCTCACAGTATGTTCAAATATAAGTAGTTTGTATTGTATTTTATTACAACACTGAGGGCACAGCAAAGTCAATGTGAAGTATATAAACTGACAGTCTTCCTCAGTTTAAAATATTTTTTAAATAATTCTATAGCTGTTATTTAGATACTAAAGCCACAAATGCTGGTTATCCTGGGTTCGTTCCAAATGTGTTATGGGAATTGTAAACAGTATTTTACAATTGCAAAACATCCATTTTATCCAGCCACTTAGTAGACTCTTCCCATATAGCATTATAGACATGGAGGCTGATTCTCAGTTACAGTTTGATAGTGTGAAGGGATCATAAAGTGTATGTAAATATGTGCCCATTTTGAAACCCCTTTATTCTGACACAGTGGGGAAGGAAGGGTGGCTAGTGGTTATGGTCTGGTACCCTGGAGACCTACTGAATTCCTGCTCTGCCACAGACTCACTGTTTAGCTTAATTAAGTCATTTGGGATATGTCTACACTGCAATTAGACACCCAGGGCTGGCCCATGCCAGCTGACTCAGGCTCATGGGGCTTGGGCTGCAGGGCTGTTTAATTACAGTGTAGACATCCAGGCTCATGCTGGGGCCCAGGCTCTAGGACCCTGAGAGGTGTGAGGGTCCCAGAGTTTGGGCTGCAGCCCGAGCCAGAACATGCATACCACAATTAAACAGTCCCACGCCCTGAGCCCAAGTCAGCTGGCATGGGCCAACCATGAATGTCTAATTGCAGTGTAGACATACCCTATGGGACAGATTTTTAAAGGTACCCAAAGATACAGATAGGCACCTCGGCTTATTTTCAAAAGCACCTGTCTGCAACTGTAGGTACATAAATACCTTTAAAAATTTGGCTTAATCTCTGTGCCTCAGGTCCCCATATATTAAATGAGACTGTAGTACTTTCCTACTTCACAGGGGCATTGCAAAGATAAATTTGTTAGTGATGGTGAGGCAGTCAGATACTGTAGTGCTGTGGGCAATGAGTACTTAGATTACACAGAGATTTTGTATAAATGAGAATCAGACTCACACTATTTAAAGTGAGTGGGAACAAATATTTGTTTATGAACTTACAGCCCAGCCAGGTATAACTTCAGCTTTGTTTTAATTCCATGTAGTTTTCATGGAAATTAATGATAGTACTGGATAAAGCAAGGCATGGAAGCAGATGCAGTAGAAGCTTCCCTGCCAATGCACCTTAGTTCTGATTGGCCACACTCCTGTTACGTTAGAGCCTGTTCAGAATGCTGACTGCTCTGTGACTTCAATATGAAGTTGAAGAACCTCAGCATCTTGCTGGTTCAGGACCCGAGTCCTGCCTTAGCTGCTCTTTCTCAGTCTCATTAATGAGCTGGCAACATGAGGCCAAATTAGTGAACCTTTTGTGTGTAATGGTACCTAATTAGAAAGAGACCCCCAACTGCTATGGTGAAGCAGGGAAAGCACTACCTAAATTGAGCTGGGAAATCAGTAGAAGGGGGACGGGTCTAGAGGAAGGTCCAGTAGTTTGCATCCTAGTCCCAGCCAGCCCTAGAGCTGGGAAGGGTCAATACCCTGACAAGAGGGATAAATCAAAATTGCACCCAGGAGGGGTGATGGACCTTTTGTTTAGAGCTGAATTCCTGAAGGGGACTCTGGCCATTTCTCACGAGTCCCAGTGAGGGAGTCCAGGGAAGGGATCAACTGCAACTCATCATTGTGGCAGAGGAACTGACACCAGAGGGAGTGCGAGAGAAAGTTTCCTGCAACTCTGCCTCCAGGCAAAAGGGAGCACCCTGAGGTATTGACATCCCCCCTTCTAAAAATCTTACTTGGCCCCAAATATGGCAACATTACCACTCACACCAGAGACTGCCTACATTCTTGCCAGATCCCCATTCTGGTGGTCTGTTTCCACCAAAAAATGCTTCTTTTCCTCCATGGCCTGCTATCTGGCCTCTTTAACAGAATCAAGTTCCTCTTCTCTGTCAAGGAGATGAGGGTTCTCATGTCCTCCCCTTTCCAGGCTGTATCTATGACCTTCTCACAGGCCTTGTTCTCCTCCTGGGTCTTCATGCTATTCACAACTCCTGCTCCCTTAGGGCTGCTCGTTGAGTCTGCCTCACATTTCCTGATTCCCCTTGCAGATTCTCTGCTGTCACCTTCTGGCCCCCACGGGGCACCTCTGCATACACAGCCATCTATGGGAGGCTAGTGTCAGTGACCATAGTCCTTTCACTAGACTCCCCTTCAGGGGGCAGATCTGTTGAGCAACTGTATCATTCTTTGTTTCCAGTGCCACCTCTGGTGCACCTGCCTCCTGAGCATTTGTGCCACCAGATGCCCTCCTCTTCCTTTGCCAATTCTTCAGGCTCCTGCCTTTATTCCTGCATTGAGCCGGTTTTCTCTGAAGGCAATGTCTTTTTACATGGCTCACTTCTTTACAAGTGAACCCTGTGCACTTCTTCGCCACTGGCAGAGATTCCGTGACTTTTCCTGCAGTTTGCCCTGGAAAATCAGTCTCTTCCCTCCCATCCCCAGCCCAGTTGACTGAATGGCAAACCCTTCTTAAATGTCCCATCTGTCCATAATCCTAACATCCCCTTGGCCAGGCCTCAGGCCTTTTGGATCCTTCTTTCTCTACATGATGCCTGTAGTTATTGCTGTTTCTTCGATGAAGGATCTATAATAGATGCTGCAGCTCGAGCTGTACCCCCTGCCACTCTGAGTCTCAGCTGCTGAAGCAATGTCTGGCTTTGCCTCACAGAACCAGTCCTCCCCAGAGGCAAGAGTATGAAATTTAGTGGCCATGACCGTATAGCAAGGAGGGAGGGCAGCCTCACCAAAAAAGGCCTACTTGTATCCTGGTTCCATTTTTATTTCAGGTTCCATTCCCTCTTTCCAGGACCCATCTGGATCCCACTTCTAGTACCATTTGGTAATATGCATCCTTATCTGTAGGGCACCCCCTTGTTCCCAGATGCAGCATTGCAGGGGATTTTGCCTCTTGCACTCCCACTCATGGCCACTTTCCCTGCCACAATGATCAGTCGCAGCTGATCCCTTGCTTGGACTCCCTCACTGAATTTTGTGTGACATGGCTATAGGGCTGAGCCATACACTAGTTCAGTACCCTTCAGGGATTCAGCTCTAAACAGTCCTTTACCCCTCCTGGGCTCAATTTTGATTTATACCCCTTGTCAAGGTACTGACCCTCCCAGGCTTTTCCCTACGAGGGGTCTAGGTATCACTTAAATTGCCTTTTTGCCCCTCATAGGCATCTACATCACTCCCTCGTCCTCACAGACCCCTACCTTGGGGCTCTTCTCCACCCTAGGGCCCCACCGTCCTCAGCAGCTAACCCCTCTACTTCCTGGCCCTAGCCAGTCCCAACTTACCAGGCACTCCTCTACGCCAGCATGTCTCAAACTGGGAGTCCCGACCCAAAAGGGGGTTGCAAGCATATCGTAGGAGGATCATGGTATTGCCATCCCTACCTATGCACTGCTTCCAAAGGTGGGTGGCCAGAAAGTGGTGGCTTCTTTCTAGCTGCCCAGCTCTGAATGTAGTACCACTGCCACCAGCAGTGCAGAAGAAAGTGTGTCCTGGGGATGGGGGTCATCACAGCCTGAAATATTTTCAAAGGGAGTCCCCACCAAAAAAAAAAAGAGAGAGAGAGAGAGAGAGAGAGAGAGAATCCCTGCTTTAGGCCCTTCCCAGCAAAAGAGAAGCTCTCCCTCAGTGATCTTCTTTTGCCTTCCCAGGTCAATTTAAACAGTGATTTCCCTTCTCCGCTATAAGAGCCTGGATCAGTTTCTAATTAAGCCCCATCATACCCAGCTGGTGCAATTAATTAGGCCTTGTGTTGCCAGTTCATCAGTGAGGCTGAGGGATAACTGATAGGCAGGGCTGAGCCCATCTTACCTCAAAGCACCTGCTAGCCCATGACACATCCATTTAGATTAGGAAGTTTTTCAACCACTTTTCAACCACAGAGGAAAGTGATTTCACAAGGCAACAGGCAGTGGAGAACAAAGACCTAAGTGTAAAAAAATGAACAGCTAGGACCTGATCCTTCCCTGCCCTGCATCTTCCCCAGACACAAATGACTGCACAAAGTGAGTGCAAGGTAGGTATAAAATGAAGAATGGTTTACACCCACTTCAATGACCGCACCAGGTGCAAGGCAAAGGAGAATTAAGACATATGCACAAACTTACTATAGCAAGTCCAATGGACCATTATTAATAAATAGCAAATGCCTTAGTAGTCTTTGTGTTAAGCAGAGACAAAAGAGATCCTAATCCATATTTCTAAAGTTACGTATCCACACAAAATTCATGCATCTCGTTTCATTACTTTTCCACTTCAGCATGCAGTTTTGGATTAAAGTTTGAATGGCTTAATGAGTAGTTCATGAAAGAATCAAACACCTAAAGATTGTTTTGAATATTATTTTTAATGCTTTCCGGCTCATTTCCTATAGTCCTGCTGATATTACTAAAAAGGTTGCCAAAAGCACTCTGGCAAATGGTAAAGATTCAGATAATGAGCATCCCATCCAAACTTTTTTGTGGATAATTAGAGGATTGAATATCGTGAAGAATAAGCCACTTTTTATTACTCATAAATCATTCACTTCTAAGGATGTTTTATTACCTCATGTCTCTAATTATTATTTTTAAAAGCCTCTAAAAAACAAAAAAATGTTTTAAATAATGAACATTTTCAGCCTTCCAGTGCCAAGCTGAGCATAAAAAGAATATTTCCATCAGCTCCCCAAAAAGGTTATTTATTTCTCGTTGGCAATAAACAACAGCTAGAGAAGCAGATGTTGAGTCAATACTCATACATCAGACAGTTGGCTTGCTCCTACTAATTGTTGGTTTACTTCCTATTTCAGCAGAAATTTTATCGAACCTGACAGTGGATACAATAAGTGGTTTATTCATTGGAAGGGATGCATATCTTTTCTGTGACCCATAAACCATGGACTTGGTTCCATAACTTGGTACATTATTATATCATGTTACTCAATAAAACTTGCCTGGGCTATGGAATAACTTAATAATTTGGGAGTCTTTCTAATGAGCCATCTTTACAGTTTCTGCCTCAGAATTTTTTGTCTGATTCACTAGGGTAAAAAATTGACACATTTTACCCAAAGAACTGATTTTTTTTAAACTTGATGGTTGCTCCAGTCAACGTTTGGATTTCCTCATTTGAATTGGATCGTCTGCTTTCTACATGAAAACTACAGAAGTGTCCTGAATTGCTGAAACTTGCACAATACTTCTTTTAGGTTCATTTTTCATTCAAATAAACTTTAGGTAGAGTACTGTAGTCAAGCAAAGACTCTAAGCAGGCCAGATCTTAAGCAGGCATCAATGGAGCTGTACTGACTTATGCCAACTGTGGATCTGGTCCGCTGTCTTGAGTTTGACAGACTGCAAGTTGTTGACCCTTTGTAAACACATGTAAAGAGATGTCCCTTTAATCTGGGTATCAGATGACTTCATATGCATGCCTATTGGAGTTTATCTGAGATCATTAAGATGAGCCACTGAAGTTACTAGCTTTGCATGTTTTATGTGAGTAGAAGAGACGATGCTCAAAAGTAGTCTTTCCAGTAGAAGAACAGAGTGTTTTTTATTATTATTATTTCCTGAATCAAGAAACAAAGCCATGGGAGGCATAGGTCTCATTCTCAGGTATGGAATTCGTATTGAACAGAGATCTAAAAAAACTGAGGCCCAAATTTTGAATTTCTGCATTGTGGTGGGGAAGAAAGAAAAGGAGAGCAAACACTGGAAGTAAGGTCCTGAAAACAGTAAGAGAGGAGTGCAGCCCAGGTGTCATGTTTCCCTTTACCCTCACAAATCCTCTTTGATGGCCCAGGGTATTGTCTGCTCTCTGCACCATCACAGTAGGAGGTAGTATTGAGGAACAGATCAGCCAAATGAATGGCCCTCACTACTGGCATCTTCCCCTGGGATCTATAATATTTAGTGCCAAGCTTCAAACTCCATAGGGTGAGGACTAAAGAAGGCTCAACTAAGAAAATACCATAATTAAGAATTTGTAACATTTCTGATAACTACGGGAGGGGATGGGATAAAAATTGTGCTTTCCCTCCATTTTTTTTAAAGTCCTGAGCTTGTCTGATCTCTGTGATTCTAGGATGTACCTTATTTCATTTCTTGTAAACCCTTCTGTAGTTTTTTTAAGTGACGGTTTGTAGGATTTGGGGGAGAAAAAAAGTAAACTTTTAAACTGAAAAAATATAGGACATATTTTAAAGCAGGCAGAATTATCTATCATGGGCATACCCTGTATATCTGGATAGTTTATTTCTAATGCCATCTTATCAAATTAAGGCATAAGGACTAAAATAGGCTTGTTTAGAAGAAAGAGCACAAATTGGCTTCTTCAGTACCTTGACTACATGCAATGATGTAATGGAAAAAGAAACAAAGTAAATGGCATCTAAGTTGCAAGACTGGCCGATTATCTATGCACAAATAGCTCAAAAAATCTGTTGCATATGAAAAAATAGAGTAGGTTTATATGTTCTTTAGACATGGATGTTTATAGAAATTTAGCATGGTCTTTTCCCCTCAAAAGAAATGTTGAGCATATTGTATAAACATCAACGTTTTCATATGAAATAAGATTTAAAAGAAAATGTAATTTGTAGGGATAAAACTTCTTTATTAATTATGATAAAGCTATGTATGTATTAGGGGAATTTAGGTCAGTCTTTTATCTCCTGTTATTAATGTAACCTTTAAAAGAGTTATGAGAGCTAACTTTTTTTATCCTATTACCTCTAAAAACAATTCATGTATTAGCAAGAGAATGAGAGTTACCATGTAAGGGGAAAATGTAATTCTTGGGGGGAAATGGTTATATTTAAACAAACCACATTTGAAGTACTTTCTGTCATCACTGGCAAACTGCTAAAGAATCATACAACAGTTTAAACTATTATTCCTAGTGATAAGTAAGAATAAATAGTTACAACTTACTGATTCCAAAGATACCTCTGCACCTGGAATGTAATCTCTGGGGGTAACTGTGTTCTCAGACACTGGTGTAAACTGAAATATGGGGGGTAGATCTTACAGGCTGGATGAACTGTATTCAATGCAGGAACAAGAGGATGGCAAACAGGGGCAAGGCTTTAAATAATCCTGGGACTAGCAAGACAGAAGGCATTTGCCAGTTTAAGGCAGAGGTACCTTAGAGCTGATGTAACTTATAAGTGGCTGCCCAACAAATTTAATAGCATTCCCTGTGGAGTAAACTACTGCACAATGTGAGCATATGTGGCAAAATCTGGGTAATATTTGGGTGTATCTCAAGAATTACAATTTAACATCTGGTACAACTATATGCAAAACTTCTCTGTAAAAGTTCCTCACATTGCAGTGCTGTTCCTAGATCACAAAATACAAGAGCTAGAGGTCTAGAACCCATGGACCAGGATCACAGCTCCACCCCAGCTGCTTTGCACAACTCCAGAAATGTCTATCAGTCAAGTCACGTTTCTGGCTGGTTTCCAATGCTGGAATGGCACAAAATGGCTGGAGTATGTTAGCGTATCTGGATCTAAAATAGTAGATACATACACTACAATATTGGTACTACTACCTCTTCACAGTTAGCTCTGCACTTAAGTCTTTAATGTAAACATACATTAAGGACTTGTCTACATCAGGAACCTATTGTGAAATGAGCTAGCTTGCTGTGTGGATACTTTTCATAGCTTAATAGCTATTGCCTAATATCTATTCTGAGCTATTTCCCCATGTAGACAAGTCCTAACGTATCGCTGCAAAGCTAGTGTTATGCATTCTGATTATTTCTGTCCATTAAAACCATTTTTTTTAAATGGTCAAAATATATTTAATGAAGATACACAACATTTCAGCAGTTAAGATTCTGCCTCTATCTCAGCAACAGAGAAATGGCAGGCTTCTTCAAATGAAGATAGTACCACTACATTCTATGTATATAATCCTTGACCTTGCAAGAACTTCACTTTTTCAGGTCTGAGCTATAAAATACCAGGCAATATATGTTAGCTCCCACCCCATGAAAAACAAGCATGCATACATTAAAAAAAAACAGAAATACCAATAAGCTTTAGACAAGGAAAGTCTCTGAGTTTGGGAACTTTCTGGGAAATGTCATTATAATTTATTCAAGTATCTAACTGAACTTGTGTTGAACCATTTCCCCTTTCCTTCCCTTTGAAGGGTTTTGTAGAAGCTCAAGGAGTAGTCAAAACTTCCTTGCCACTGAATAATGAATGTAGGGTGTTCCTCAGTCCAGTAAACACTGCATTTTTGTAAAGAAAGAAACCAGCTGGTGCATGAAAATCAAGCTTGCTCACACATTTCAAGATAACTTTTCTCAAGATACATCTTTAGATAAACATCAACCCACAATCCTTTTGGCATTGAATATGAAACCTATTAAATAATAAAAGGCAGGAATATTTGGTTTTGTGCATAAGGTGGTGCGTTCGGACTAGCGGAAAGTCGTCTTATCTCTCTGGGCTCCCACAGCCCTGTGGAATAAAAATGGGGTTGTGCTTCAGTGGTTCTCTGTGGGCTCCCAGACCATCTCAAAGGGCATATGAAATGTTCTTCATTCAACAGATGGGAAATATTGCTCTGCAAGCTGGTGCCAGGAAGGGAAGGTAGATGGGGGAGGAGAATACAGGGGCCTAGAGATACAGACAGTAAATGTACATTCCAGAGGGTGGTTAATGGTCAAGAAAAGCAAGAGTTCACTGAGGCAAGACAGAGAGGAATGTCCAAGTTGTTTTTTGATTGATGGTCAGCAGAATGCCAAGGATCAAGAGAAAATAAGCACAAAAAGACATTTCAGTAGGGAAAACAAGGCATTAATAGTGAATATCATGCCTCACGCTGATGATGATTTATACTCTGGCTTGCAGACAAAACCACTAATCTGGTGCAGCTAATAACTTTCAAGGCATGGAAAACTTGAAGGGCTTTTTCAAAAACGATAGAATACATAACAGCCGCAAAGTTTCTCTTGGAGGTTACTTTCCTTTTTCTGAATCTCCTGTAATCATTCAGTTTGTATGGTCCTCAATATAGAAAGAATTCTAAGTTGCCAGTAAGACTAAAATTGAAAATATTTCTAGTCATACAGTTCCAACTTCTTACTTTAGCCAGAGTAAACTAACATCACGATGCAGAGTGTTAGTGTCAGGCATTTATTCCCTACAGATATACATATACATGGCATGCTTATGTTCTCATCGTTAATATATGAGGGAAGCTATGTTTATTAGAGAGTGTATGGATTACAAATGACAATTTATTTTTTAAGTAGATTTCAATAGGTAATTAAATTATCTGCTCTTTTTCTTTAATAGATTCCAAGGCCAGAAGGGATCATTTAATCATCTAGTCTGACCTCCTATAGAGCACAGACCATAAAACTTCCCTAGAATAATTCCTAGAGCATATCTTTTAAAAAAAATCCCATCTTGATTTTAAAATTGCCAGGGATGGAGAATCTCCATCAAAAACCCTCGGTAAATTGTTCCAATGGTTAATTACCCTCCCTGTTAAAAAGGAAAGCCTTATTTCCAGTCTGAATTCGTCTAGCTTCAACTTCCCACCATTTGATGGTTATACCTTTCTCTGCTCGATTGAACTGCCCATTATAAAATATTAGCTTCCTACGTATGTACCTAAAGACCAGGGGTCGACAAACTTTAGCACGTGGCCCATCAGGGTAATCCACTGGCTGGCCGTGAAACATTTTGTTTACATTGACTGTCCACATGCACAGCCGCCCGCAGCTCCCAGTGGCCATGGTTTGCTGTTCCCATGGATTACCCTGGTGGGCCGCGTGCCGAAGGTTGCCAACTCCTGTTATAGACTGTAATCGAGTCACCCCTTAACCTTCTCTTTGTTTAGCTAAATAGATTGATCTCTTTGACACCATCACTATAAGGCATGTTTTCCAAACTTTTAATCATTCCCCTAGTTCTTCTCTGAACCCTCTCCATTTTATCAAAATCTTTCTGGAATTGTGGACACCAGAACTGAACGCAGTATTCCAGAAGTCGTCATCACTCTACTCCTACTTGAGATTCCCCTGTTTATGCATCCAAGAATTTCATTAGCCCTTTTGGCAGCTCATGTTCAGTGTTTATCTCCAATCCCTACCCCCAAATCTTTGTCAGAGTCCTTGCTTCCCAGTATAGCATCCCCCATTGGGTATGTATGGCCTACATTATTTGTTCCTGGGTGTATATATTCATATTTAACTATATGAAAACGTATATTATTTGCTTGCATCCAGCTCACCAACCAATCCAGATCATTATATATTAGTAACCTGTCCTCTTCATTATTCACCACTTGCATAATTTTTTGGGTTATCTGCAAACTTTGTCAATGATGATTTTATGTTTTCTTCCAGGGTATTGATAAAAATATTAAATAGCATAACGTCAAGAACTGATCCCTGCAACGCCCCTCTGGAAACACATCTATTCAATGATGATAATTCGCTGTTTACAATTAACTTTTGTGCCCCATCAGTTAGCCAGTTTTTAATCCATTTAATGTGTGCCATTGTTAATTTTATATCTTTATAGTTTTTTTTAATCAGACTGTCACATAGTACCAAGTCAAATCCCTTACAGAAGTCGAAGTACATTACATCAACACTATTAACTTTATCAACCAAACTGGTAATCTCATCCAAAAAATTTTAGTTTTACCAGACCTATTTTCCACAAAATCATGTTGATTTGCATTAATTATATTATTCTCCTTCAATTCTTTACTAGCCAATCACCATATTGCCCAGTCCATTGTCTTGTCTGGGACTGAAATCAGACTGAGAAGCTTATAATTACCAGGGTCATATCATTTACCCTTTTGGAATATTAGCACAACATTAGCTTTCTTCCAGTCTTCTGGAACTTCCCTAGTTTTCCAAGATGTATCGAAAATCCATTTTAATGGTCCCAGTGAACTCCTCAGCCAGGTCTTTGAAAACTATGAAACAAATGTTGTCATAATTATATGATATGACTACATAGTCTGTTTGATTTTTCCCCAAATATAGAACAGAAATATTTATTAAACACTTTTGCCTTTTCTCCACTATTATTTATATTTCTGCCATTTCCATCTAGTAATGGATCAATACCATTGTTAGCATTCTTTTTGTTCCTAATATACTTTAAAATCTTCTAACTGTTCTTAACTGTGCTGACCATAGAATTGTTCTTGTGTGCCTTTGCTTCTCTTATCAATTTTCTACAATTCCTAGCTTCTGATTTATATTCATTACAGTCAGCTTCCCCCTTATTTATATATAATTTTTAATGCTTCCTTCACTTTTTCCTCTAAACCAGGTGTGACGTGCCCCTCTGGTGTTGTCTGGACCAGTGATCTGCTAGGCCACTCCAATCCTTGACTCTGGGAGCCAGTCTTACCCTGCTGTGTTGTGAGAACCCCCACTCCTGGGCTGTTCACGCACAGCCTCTGGCATGTAAGCTGTTCCCAGCTACTTGCAAGCGACTGACACTAGTCAATATCTCCGGTCCCAGACACAAACCTGGGAATCTCCGTCTTGCAGTGCCCAGTTATGCCTGTTGGATGCTTCAAGCTTATATAAGTTCTTCAATTTAACAAAGAAATTGATATGAACCTGGCTTGTTCTCCCAAGGGGAGGCTCTGACACACTACAAACCAAATGCACTGGTTTAGATGGAATAAACAAACAGATTTATTAACTATAAAGGTAGATTTAAGTGATTATAAGTCAAAGCATAACAAGTCAGATTTGGTCAAATGAAATAAAAGCACAATGCATTCTAAGCTGATCTTAACACTTTCAATGTCCTTACAAACGTAGATGCTTCTCAACACAGGCTGGCTAGTTGCTTTTCAACCAGGCTCTCCACTTTGATCAGTGGTTCAGTCACTTGGTGGTGGTGGTGTCTGTAGATATAGGTGGAAGAGAGAGAGCATGGCAAAATGTCTTTCCCTTTTATCATGTCCTTTCTTTCCTCTTGGCTTTGCCCCCGCCCTCTTCAGAGTCAGGTGAGCATTACCTCATCGTAGTCCCAAACTGACCAAGGGAACGGGGTGACTCACTCGAGGGTCTAACAGATTCTTTTGTTGCTGCCTAAACCAGTGTCCATTATTCCTATGAGGCTGGGCTGGATTTGTCCCATCCATGCCCTGATGAGGTGTGAACTGCATCTCTGTTCTTGGGGAGTTTTTGCATAGGCTTGCTTTAAGCCATGAGGATACATTTTCAGCCTCATAACTATATACATGAAATTATAACCTTACTATGACATTACTGTAACAATTACTATAACATTACTATAGCAACCATGCTCAGTGCATTATGAGCCTTCCAAAGACACCCAACATGACAAACTTTGCACTGGATACCACATAATCATTTTATAAAGATGAACATGGGGGCGTAGGGTGTTCCCCTGAGGTACAGAGCATCACACCAGGTTAATTTGTTAACAGGTGATGGCCTTCTTCTTTGACTGTGGGTTTTTTGGGCGTCTAGTAAAGCGTTCTTAAACAATTCCCAATTATTATTCACATTTTTCTGATTAAATTCTTTCTCCCAGCTTTATTCTGTTTGTATATTATAAATGTGATCAACTCATTATCACTTATACTAAAGCTACCATTAATTTTTAGTTCTGTGTTCAGTACCTCATGATCCATCCAGATGAGGTCTAATATAGAATTCCCCCATGTTGCATGCAACGCTTTTTGAGTTAGGAAATTGTTGTCTACAGTATTTACAAATTCCAAGTATATTTCAATACTGGTGGCATGAGACCTCAAAAATATGTCACTCAAATTGAAGTCCTCCGTAATCAAACAGTTCTTTCCCTATACATTATAGATAGATCCATAAGGAGCCATTCAACATAATGTGATCTGGTGGTCTGTAGCAAACACCAACAGGCACCCATCTTGTGCTTCATCTGGGACACTGATCCAATAGTATTCAAGATCATTTTCTTTGGAGTTATCAGTGCCACAGAGTGCCACTCCCCCTCCTCTTTTGTCCGCTTGATCCTTCCTAAATAGGTTATAATTATTGTTTTTAACAGTGCATTACAGAGAAGGATTAGGGTTTTGTGGGGTCCTGGGCAGGTGGGGGCAGGAAGAGGCAGAGGAGTGGCAGAAAGAGCCGGGGCGGGGCAGAGCAGGGCAGGGGTGGGAAGAAACGGGGCAGGGGTGGGGGCTTGGAGGAAGGTGTGAAGTGGGGATAGGGCCTGGGGTGGAGCGGGGGTTGAGCACCACCCAGGATCTAAGTAAATTGGTGCCTATGCGAGAGAGTGCTAATTGTGTTAAGCTAACAGCAAACTACTTTGGGATTTATTTATTTATTTATTTATTTATTTTGGTTGCTATTTGAAGGAGAAATGCCTGCTTACCAAGCAGCCATTTTCTCTGACTCACCTGTGGGATACATTTTTAACATAATAAAGGTTATTAAAATCCTTGATCTTGCAAGAACTTCACTTTTTCAGGTCTGAGCTATAAAATACCAGGCAATATAAATACATAGGTTTATGCATTGTGACTGAACACGTCATTCCTCTCCACACACACCCCAGAATCCTCCCTATACCCTCAGCCCCCTCCATACACATCCTAGAATCCTACCCCTTGCCTCATTTCCTTCCCCACCCACTACCCTGACAATCTTTCCTCTTCCTTCACTGAACAATTCCACCATCAGCCCCATCATTCTAGGCCTACAGCCTTGGTGTTGTATTCAGCGCCTTTCTTTCCTGCTACCTCTATAACCAAGCTATGGCCAAGCCCTTGACAATGCCAAAGTTATACTGGTTACTCCTTCCCAAACACCATACTTTTGCCAATAACACTTAGATCTTCTGGTATTTGGTCTCATTTCATTTTCAAGGAGTTAATAAAACCTACATTCTTTACAAAGATAACAAGGCAGAAGAAAATTCCACAAAGTGAAAATTATACAAATTTACAATTCACCGTTTCTATTTTCCTTTACATATCATGCTGGGGTGGCATTTATGGCACAAGGTTTTAGATTCACACTCCCTCCCACTCCTCCCAACATATGCAGTCATATAAAAATACCTCATTTCTGCTTCCAACTGTGTGCCTATGAAAAAAAGAGGAGCAGACAAAAGTGCCTCTGAGGCTCAGTAATAAATCTGAATGCTCACAGTTTATGCAGGTTTTATATGGATTTTTTTCTAGCTTTTATATTGAAGAATAAAGCCTGTTTACATTGGCAATGCAGTATTACAATGTATCAAGCTACATATTGCTTCTGGGATTCAGACACCCTTCTTAAACGGACACTCTTGGAAAGCTTTGTGTCCTTTTACATGTGTAAAATTTCAAAGGAGAATAGTATTGTGCTACAATAACCTCTCACACAGGTATTTCCCCTCCGGTTGAGTTGCTCATTTTTATGTGCGATATTTGGAGTGTTTCATATAAATGCTCTTCTCTATTTTCTATTCCCTTTTACATCTCTATTTTCTTTCCATTTTTAAAAAGAGATTAGTAGATTAGATCTAGCATTTTTGTTTCGGCCACCATTTTATTCTCCATCCAGGACTTCAACAACATGGCAACTTTACAAATTTAATTAAATAATGGTAAGCATAAATGCCAGCTGTTGACCACTGATCAGTCCTCTTATGGAGAATGGAAAGGACTTTTTTATGCCTTTGATTTTTTTTCTGCCTAGATACTCTATTCTCTTGTGTAACCTCCATGCATATGCTACAGTTCATCCACCTAAGTCTAATATTTGACTTTTAGAACAGCAAAGAATCATCAGGAAATTAGGGAATAGGACTTGCATCGGGTCAGAACATCCACAAAATGTAGGTGAAAGGCATTTGTGGAGCCTCAGGAAGTGGAGGTGAAATGGGATTTGCAGCAAAATGCCTGGTACCATGCAAACATTTGGGGGTAAAAAGTAGAGCAAGCCTAAGTCATGAAGTTCAGATCCAGCTGTAGCTCTGAATTCAAACTTCTCCAAATGTCAGGACATTCCGATTTGGTGTTCCAATTCTATTCATTAGGAGGGAGAGACCTGAGGAGAATCTGGATCCAGATCTGAAACCCCCCCCTCCCTCCCCCCAGGATAGAGGGGTTTTCATTTACAATGGAATGTTTGGGCCCTTTCTCCAGCTCAGAAGGAAGCAGCTGCGGGGTAGAGCTCATTTTCTGTTTCTCAACAAGTGTGTGTGTATTTGTGTGTTCTGTTGGTAAAACTTAAAACACAGACACATTGGGCAGAATTCTTCATTGCACCTTTGGGTAGGTCTTTTACAACTGTGCAAAATGGGCTTAAAACTCTAATGGATCAGAATTTTCTCCTCACTTGTGCTAGCATTTTACACCCATGTTTTCCCCAGGGGTAATGACAACACAAGATGACACGCAGTGGAGAATCAAGCCCAACAAGATTTTCACACTTGCATTGCCAGTCCATTTATATTTTGTGCCAGTTTTGTTTCTGAATATTTTAACAATAATTTACTTATAAGGAGGATATTCTGAAGAGACAGAGCTGATCAAGTGGACATGGAATGCTAAAGTGACAGCAGATGCTTTCCTAGGGGGCTGTAAAAAGAAGCTTAAAAACATCATAGTAGCATGTATCTTTGTGTACTAGGTGAAATAAGAGACAATTTGTTTGTTAAATCGTGGATTATGCACATTATCGTTATATGGGAGGCAAAATATTGCATGGAGGGGAGTGAAATATGACAGTCAGATAGTCATTCCATTTTGCAATTCACATGCCATGATAATGAAAGACAGGCACAAGCCAAAAACATGTAAATCATCTAATAATCATAAACCCTAGCTGTTACAGAGCAGCTTCATCCACAGATCTCAGCACATTGGTCTACATTTCAAATGCCCCAAAACTGAGTTCTAGGAGTGGGATTCAAGCCCACTGCTGTTGATAACATTTTCATGTGGCATTAAGAAAAGACCTCTCCATTCTGGAATGAAAAACACACTCTCCCTCTCCTTGGCAGGGGAGGTTTTCTTGTGCTCAGACCAAGCTGTGATAAAGGTGACACACATGGAAAATGTAATGGAAGTTCAGTCTCATGGTAACAGAGATTGCCTGAAATACCCAGCCTGTTAGCAGGTGTCAATCCTGCTGTGGAATGTGAACATAGGTTCTCCTGACTGACTGGCACAGGTGGCTCATTAGCCCACCAAGATATAAGGGCTATCTAGACAGTAGACTCTGGAGAGAGGATGTAGATTATGGGATGAGTATCTTAGAGGGAGGTTTGGGTTGAACTTCAATGTCTTCTTATGGTTAATTTCACTCTTAAAAACCAGTCTCTAGGAAGGGGCTGAGTCTGAACACTACATAACGGTTGTAGGCTGAGTTTGGGAGCAAATTGAGAAAGGCACCTGCTCGTACTTACTTACTTTCTCCTGAGACCTTGAGTAATGAGGCCCATATCCTCAATGAGGCAATCATCCATCCCTGTGCCATGAAATAAAGCAGCAAATATGTCCAATACCACAGAGAAAATCAGTGCAGCTCTGCAATCTTTTGCCAAATGCCTCAGTGACTTTCATTCAGAACGAATAGAATTCATTAATCTGCCCAGTGAACATGCTGATGAACCTACAAAACAAATCTCATCTAGTCCAGGCACGGACAGCACCAGATGGATGAACTGAATACATTTCCTGTACAAAAAAACTAGGGAAATTGTGTTTGCTAAAGAAGATGCTGCATGCAGCAGTAACACAAAGCAAAACACTTCTGTTTGGATTATGCTATGATTTCATGCTGCATTTCTCTCTCTCTCTCTCTCTCTCTCTCTCTATATATATATATATATATATGTATTTCAGTAAGTTGTTGCCTAGCTAATGTGTTTGTTAAGTGTGAATATTCAGTTGATTCTAGATGTAGTATGGGGGCAGAGCTGTTGTCCACGTAATGAGGAAAGTAAGGGACTGTTCTACTTCCAAACTTCTGGCATTGTATATTGTATACAATTCATATTTAAAAATTCTATTCATTTAGTGCAACCAGCAAGCTAGACACACAACAAAACTACTGGAAATAACAACACAATTCTACTATTATAACACTTATCCTTTCTTCCCGCGTTCACCTCTCTTTGCGGCCCTCAACAGTAGCCTGATTGCTAAGGCTCATCAGTTTACTCAGGCTTGGTCTACACTACAGACTTATGGTGGTATAACTATGTCGCTTAGGAGCGGGAAAATCCTGAGCGACATAGTTATATTGACCTAACTCCCCATGTAGACAGTGCTATATCGACAGGAGGACTTCTCCTGTCAACATAGCTACCTCCTCTCAGGGAGAAGCACTCTTGTCAGTGTATGTAGCATCTTCACTAAGTGCTACAGCGGGACAGCTGCATCAGCACAGCTATGCCACTGCAGCCCTGTCTGTGTAGACAGGCGTGGTCTAGATAATATTTAGTCCTGCCTTGAGTGCAGGGGACTGAGCTAGATGACCTCTCAAGGTCCCTTCCTGTTCTATGATTCTAAGCCTTCAGGCCTCACTTGGGAAAGATGACAGTGAGAGATGCAAACAGTGACATCATCCTGGTAAGAACATCTATGTTATTTTTTGTCAATTGTGGTGGAGTGCCTGCCCCACATAGGGAGAAGAAGGGGTTAAAAGTAGCACCAGGGAGGCTGTGCAGAATCCACAAATCAGGAAAGGGCTTATTGAGCCCACCAATAGGGGGAAGGCTTGCTGGAGCAGCCAATTAGGGCCGGCGAGGGCCATATATAAAGGGCTGCTCAGTAGAGCAAAAGGGAGTCTCTCCTTGGAGTGCAAGGGAGAAGGACTGGCTGCCTTAGAGTACCTTAGATAGAGCAGTGCTGGGTAGGGTCAGGAAAGAAATAGGGAGCTCCAGACTGAGGCTCCTTATACAAAGGGCCAGGAAGGGGCTCAGGTTATGGGGAAGTGGCCCAGGGAAATACACAGTGGGAGTTGGAGGAGCAGCAGCATGGGGCTGCCGGCTATGGAGTCCCTGGGTCAGGGCCTGGAGTAGCGGGTGGGCCTCCTCCCTCTTTTCCCCTCACTTGCCACAGAGGGGGTGGCTGGTATTTGGATTGCAGTTTACCCCTAGAGGTGAGGGGCTGGACCAAAGGCTACAGTGGGCCACAGCAGCAAGTGGATGGACTAGAGACAGATGGTTCCCCCAGAAGGGCAGAGATACCGGAGTGGTGGGTACAGCCGGAGACTGTGCCTAGAAGAGGATGCTGCAGTCTGGGGCGTGATGTGGGTTCAAAGAGTGGAGACAACAGCAATGGCAGGTATGACCCCACTAGCAAGGCCTGCTTTAGGTTTTTTGCTGCCCCAAGCAAAAAATTTGCGGCCCCAAGCTCCGAGAACGCAACTGCCCAAGCCAAAAAAAAAAAAAAAGATGTCTGGAATGCCGCCCCTGGAATTGTGCCATCCCAAGCACATGCTTGCTTTGCTGGTGCCTAGAGCTGGTCCTGACCACCAGCTGAATGTCGACTGGAAGGGCTGAGAGCTAATTACCAGGATGGCCAGCAGGAGGCGCCGCAGTGGTGAGTCCCACTTTGTTACATGGATAAACTATATATTTTAGTAACATTGTTGCATACGCAACCAGACACTGGCTATGAAATAGGTCTGACAAATCTAGAAATAAAATGGAATGAATAAATCAAAGGGTGAGTTTTGCTTAACTCTTCCCACCCACCCCCTCTTATCTTACTGCCTGAAGTACAGTTTCTATATGCAATCAGCAGCATTCACAATCTCAAAATAGAGAATTTCGATGGTGAAGAAGGAAACTCATGTGCGTTTCTCAAAATAAAGAGACTGCTGAAATTCTGTAAACGTTCACAGGCAGGTAGGAAAATAAGTTTAACTGACTGTTCATTTATTGGGGTCTCTTTAGTTAGATTTATTAAAACTAAATAATAAAAGTTCCATCCCAAGCCCTGCATGCCCCTTACAAAAATTTAAAATTCACAATATTTCTAAATAAAAATATATATATCACATTAAAATAATCAAATCCAATGCTGGTACTTCCACAGTGATAATCAGACCTGGTCCCAAAACATAATTTTCCCATACCAATAAATAATTCTTTCCAACTCTGATCCTGCCTCCTCCCCAAATGCCCAAGAAAACAGATGAGCTTTGCAATCTGATCAATCCAGACTCTGATAGACCAAAGGCTGAAGCACACTCCAGACTTGAGAAAATATTTTAATATCAATGAGCCAGATCCTCAGCTGGTATAAATCAGCATAGATCCATGGGATCAATGTTTGTTGGAGCTTTGTCTCTCCTATGCACCATAAGTTTCACTTTCTGCCTCTAACAAACAACTTCCAAGAGGCAGACCTAAAGAGTAGCAGCAACCAATTCCAACGAACGAGATCTGTCTGTGGCAGCTCTCAACAATATTTGGAGGAACGGTAAAAGCCATACAGGAATTCTCCTTCATTAATGCTATTTTAGACTGTAAGCAGGAGCAGCACCCACACAACCACTTGGGTGTCCAGGCTTTTAGAAGTACTGAGTCACCAAATGACTTTCAGTCTCCCATACTTTTCTACAAGCCTCCACTGCAACATAGGGTGGAAAATTCAATAGACAGTTTCTCAGTAGTAATATAAATGAGCCAGGTATACACATGGGAAATTATACATTTACCACCAACTTTGATAATGGAATCCAAATAGCTTTCCTGCTTATCTCGCTCATCCTTTTCCCTTCACTGTGGTGTGATATTGCAGTTAGACATATTTTAATGTGTTTTCCAGAAGCCAATGTAATCCAAATGTAGGTGTGTACAGTGAGTGCATTACTCATGTTAATTGCCCCAGATTGCCTTACAATAAGAATACTGAATGAAGCTATAATGCTTATGAATACTTAACTTGCATGGCTTATTTGTTAACCATGGGAGGTGTGCATTTAATCTGTCAACCTTTGTAAAACACCAAAAGCAATGCAACCTTTGACCTGGGTCACTGAAATTGCACCCAGTTCTAGTGATTTTTTTTCCAATCACCCAGCCTGCTTCCTACATTTGTCCCAAGCCTTATGAAGCATGCAGACAGAGTATGAACTTTGACATCTAGCCACCTGTGTCCCATACTTTTTGTGTTAAAGAAATAAATGACAGGTCTGGAGATTAAGACCAGCTTTCCTTTTCTTTTTCAGGTGCACAGCCAGCTGAGCTGCAAGACCCATGGGTGCCTTAAGTTATATCTAACTTTTCCCTACTGCTAAACTTGCTGCTAGACATATGTTGTGCAGTTTTAAATGACAATCTTAACATTTTGTGTAAATGCCTCATCGACTTCTATAGGAGCACTGGTTTCATTCTTTCATAGACTATATGAAAAACTAACTCTATTTTTTACATATTCCTCTCTCTAGCCTTAATTATAGCACATTGCATGGCTTCTATATTCATGCAGAAAGTTTTTTCCAACTCAACAGTTCTTTCATCCGGAAGAGATTTCCAAACTTACCAAACACCACAAATGTGCAAGCCATACATTTGTCCATCTTTGCTGTAGTTTCTTGGGGCCTCTGAGGTTTAGAAAAAGGAGCAACCTCTACAATTATCTGACTTTGCTAATACTCCCATTGATTTCAGTGTGACTATTTTCTGAATAATGTCCTACTTAACATGACCATGGGTGGTGGAATCTAGTTCTTAAAAAACATAATAGGCTTTTAGGAGCTGATTCTTATCCCAGACCAGTTTTAAACCAGTATAACTTAATTCACCAGCATATTACACCGGTTTTAAAAAAGAGCAGAATCTGAGCATTTTTCATCCATATTGTGGCACTAATTACATTACTATTGATCCTGCTTGAAGTATTTACTGGAATCATTTTCCTATTTATTTATCATCAAGTCAAGTTTATTGACTGTGACTTAGGCATAGGCCAATGCTCCAAAACCAAAATATATTACAATAAAACTTAAAACTAAATCCAGAATTTGATATGTGTATCAAAATACATATAAATACAAATAAAGAACATAAACCAATTTAACCATATATAATCACTGTGCCACTTGCCTTTTCTTTAGTTTAGTGGCTGACCATGTAAATAGGTCAAGTGTTTGGATCACAGAGACATTATCAATTCCTAATAAATACTTTATTTTCTGAGACTGTAGAAAAAAGCATCTGAGACAAAAACACAGAAGGCCATTTTGATCTGAAGTGGCAATGTAAATTACAACATAACTAATAATAGGCTAGGTCTTTCACTGCCTAGAGCCACATGAACAGAGGCAGTTCAATTTCTCAGTGCCAGTATACTGGCCTTCTAAGTAAACTGACTGCATTGATTGAAAATGGAGAGCAGTAAAGGCCCTTCTTAACTTGTTATTGGACAAACTGTCTAAATATCCTTGAGTCATTTTAATAAGGGGGAACCAAGGTGACATATTTGTAATGGAAATAACTTCCATGTCTATTTGCTTATTATTATCCTCTAATCTCAACTTTATTAGGGATTTCACATTTTAAAATTAAATCTAATCATTTCCAATTCTGAGAAGCCTAGAGAATGCAAAGAATTTTGAATATACTCTAACCAGGGAAATTTACATGGAAAAAGTTGAGCTGTTCCTCTAAGCGTAGCCTTGGAAAATGTTGTGAATGCATACTATGAATGTGAAGCAAAAAATTTATATTATGGTATTGCACTTTGGACAGAATAGAATTCATGCTTATCTCGGCTATGAGGAGACCAGCTGGGGTATTGTTTAGGAGACCAAGAATCTTCCTAAGCAATTTGTTTTGAATCACTTCTCATCTGGTGGGATCATTACATCCCAAATTTCTGAGCCATATAAGATCTGAGCACGTACCTTGGCCTCAAACAATCTAAGGGCTGGTGCAATTAAATTGCCCCCATGAGTCCAGGTGAAATGCAACACAGCTTGCATTGAATTTTAGACTTTTTTTTTTACATGAATATGTTTATCCCACAACCCATTTTGTGAGAACCAGATACCCGGGTAGAAGAAAGAACTAAATTGAGTATATTGCCAATCAATCCTCCATTTATGCAACATCCGTCTTTGACTAAAAACAATTATTTAGTTTTAGAGTAATTTATCAAAAGCCCCCGCTGTTGACAGAATAAACCAAACACATTTTCAGTCCCACTGATGTTTGTGATAATAGATCCAAATTATCTGCATATAATAACAGACACAAGGTAATCCATTGGTTTAGGGGGGAAATACTGATCTCCAATACTAAAACAATATCATTAATATAACAGTTAAAGAAAAGGTGACAATAAACAGCCCTATTTATTTATCATATAGTAGCACATTAGCCAAACATGTTAACCTAATAAATAAATAAAATGTAACAATGGATTTTGCTTAAAATACCATACAAATTATCACCATAAAGTCTCATAAAATAAAATGAGCACTATCATTCTAGAATCACATGGGCCCATATTTCAGATTGAAAACATCAGTTCTCCAGAGAAGATGTGAAAAGTAGGGCTCTCAATTAAATGCAGTTAACTCACACAATTAACTTTAAAATAATCACTATTCAAAAAATTAATCGTGATTAATCAGTTTTAATGTTCTGTTAACCAATAGAATACCAATTGAAATTTATTAAATATTTGCATGTTTTTCTACATTTTCATATATATTTCAGACTATAAAGTGTGTATTTTGATTACAAATATTTGCATTGTAAAAATGATAAAAGAAATAGTATTTTCAATTCACCTCATACAAGTATTATAGTGGAATCGTTGTCTTGAAAATGCAATTTACAAATGTAGATTTTTTTGTTACATAACTGCACTCTAAAACAAAACAATGTAAATCTTCTGTGCCTACAAGTCCACTCAGTCCTACTTCTTGTTCAGCCAACTGCTAAGACAAACAAGTTTGTTTACATTTACAGGAAATAATGCTGCCCTCTTCTTATTTACAGTGCACCAGAAAGTGAGAAGGCATTTGCATGGCAATTTTGTAGCAATGCAAGATATTTATGTGCCAGATATGCTACACATTTGCATTCCCCTTCATGCTTTGGCCACCATTCCAGAGGACATGCTTCCATGCTGATGACACCCATTCATTTGAGTGTCATCATCAAAAGTCCAGTCGGCATCGCAGTGGGGCTAAGGCTAATAAATACATGTTTTGTTGTTGCCAAGGTCATACTGGTGTCATCATCTCCCATAAGAAGGAGACTGAGCTCACACAACAGGCCTAATCGCAGTGGGTCTTAGAGCTGGTATAACTCCAGTGAAGTCAGTGGCAGAACTGAAGGTGTTGCAGGGATTGGAAAGAGTAGTACACAAAAGCCTAACAATTAGTCTCTCCTCACAGTATTCCTGTGAGATGGTTTCACTCCTTTCCCTCCAATCTCAAATGCTGGTCTGGTTGACAATTAATTAAAGGACATCTCAGACTCACTCAGTTTTACCCACTCTCTCCCCTTTTTAATTATTCATTCCCCGGCATGGTGTTGCAGAGAGAGGCTTAAGGGGAAGAGGACTGAAAGGGTAGAAAGCTGCAGAGCACCGAAGAGAGCAGGGACCAAGGAGAAAGAGTTACTGGAAGCATCTTGCAGCAACGCCTGGTAAAGGAAGACTGGGAGGAGAATGAGTAGTATACAGGCCTCCGGTGGCAGGTCCTTGTGCAGTTTCCATCCAGGGGAAGAAGCAGCATCCAGACCAAAGTAGCTGAGAAGCCTTGGAATAGGTTTCAATGGTAGATGCGGAAGATAATGCAAGAGAGGAGATGAACCAGGCCCTTTGAAACGTCATGTTTCTCTTTGGAGATCTGAGCATGAGACACATTTATGTGGGCCACTGGGCAGCGCCAGTCCATCAGCTATCACCTCCCAGCGCATGTCCCCCTCCCCACTGTGGGGCCTCAGAGCCTGGCCATGAGGGATAACAGGGCCAGTTGCCGGCTCGCTGCCCTGGGGAGGGGGATAGGCCCGCTGGGAGGTGCTGGCTGAGGGGATTGTGCTGTGTCCCAGGCCGGTGCCAGCCACCCTACCACTCTGACAGGGAGCACGACACTGCCCCCCACCTCAACTGTGAAGCCACAGGTACCCCCTCCAGCACACTCCAAATACTTCCTCCCATCCCAGTGTACACACACTCCTCCAGCTCAGGAGGTCATCTAGACCAACCTCTGCTCAAAGCAGGACCAAATCATCCCAGCAAGGGCTTTGTCAAGCTGGGCCTTAAAAACCTCTTAGGATGGAGATTCCACCATCTCCCTAAGTAACCCATTCCAGGGCTTCACCACCCTCTTAATGTTTCCTAATATCCAATCTAGACCTCCCCCACTGCAACTTGAGACCATTGTTCCTTGTTCTGCCATTTGCCACCACTGAGAAAAGCCTAGCTCCATCCTCTTTGGAACCCCCCTTCAGGTAGTTGAAGGCTGCTATCAAATCCCCCCTCGCTCTTCTCTTCTGCAGACTAAATAACCCCAGATCCCTCAGCCTCTCCTCATAAGTCATGTGCTCTAGCCCCCTAATCATTTTTGTTGCCCTTCGCTGGCATTTCTCCAATTTATCCACATCCTTTCTGTGGTGGGGGGTCCAAAACTGGATGCAGTACTCCAGGTGTGGCCTCACCAGTGTCCAATAGAGGGGAACAATCACTTCCCTCAATCTGCTGGCAATACTGCTACTACTGCAGCCCAATATGCCATTGGCCTTCTTGATGACAAGGGCACACTGCTGACTCATATCCAGCTTCTCGTCCACTGCAATCCCCAGGCCCTTTTCTGCAGAACTGCCACTTAGCCAGTCAGTCCCCGGCCTGTAGCGGTGCATGGGATTCTTCCGTCCTAAGTGCAGGACTCTGCTCTTGTCCTTGTTGAACCTCATCAGATGTTTTTTAAGCCCAATCCTCCAATTTGTGTAGGTCACTCTGGACCCTATCCCTGCCCTCCAGCATACCTACCTCTCCCCTCAGCTTAGTGTCATCCGCGAACATGCGGAGGGTGCAGATCATCTAGATCATTAATGAAGATGCTGAACAAATACCCCCTCCAGCTTTCCCTCCCCTCCCCTTGGTAGTGTCCTCTATTTGGAAACTTGAAGTATCGTAACCCTACACAAGACAGAGTACACCACTAGGGACTTCTTCTAAGATCTGGAGGAGGAGGGAGGGAGGTCCTCCCAGCCAGATGCCATGTGTTCACAACCTGTATGAACTGAAACTTCTGGCTTCCTCTCTCATCAAGTGATGACATTGCCTCTCAATCCTTCTCCCTCCCCCTTTCCTCTCTTCTCATCAACTGCTATAGCAAGCCTGCCCCTCTCCCTATTATCAACATCTGGTGACTGAAACCATGTGACTTGTTATATTGCTGTGGTGAACTTCTGAGGTTGTTTTTTTTTCCCATCTAGCACCAATTAAGTTTTAAAAATGCTGATAATCACTGAATGAAAGAGTGATTCCCAACACCCTGTTCATTCAGAACTTGCTTTCAAGGCTTATAAGGACTTAAAAGAATTCATAAATATTTTTTCCTCTCCTAAACCTGAAAAATGCTAAGGCCAAAAATAAACTCAGATTTATTGTTCCAGGGCTAGAGCTCATAGATATTTTGTGGAATTTATGGGTTGGTACCACAAATTATTTCCAAGCTTGAAGGCACTTGGTTATTAAATTATTCAAGTGTAAATCACTAAAGGTATGTTAAGCAATTATTAGGTTGTCTCCCTACATCCATTAAAGTATTTGAAGTTCTGGCATGAAATGCTTTTGATGTTAGCAGCCACGATCTCTGCTTACAGTTACATATTGTTCAATTCTTCATGCTGATAGAATTTATGTGTGGTATATTTAAACAGATCTTCTTACATGATTTGTCTTTAGTAAAGTTCTGATGCTTTTGTGGTGCCAATTCCTTGCCTTTAAGGAACTTAAACAGAGAATAAAGAAGACAACATTGGAAAGGTGCAAAATGTCAGTGGCAGGATCTTTGCCCAGATGACCATATCCATTGCGGTAGTACTCAACATTCAGTTTCAGGGTTAATAGACTGAGAGATTTAAAGGCTCATATGCAGTTGTTTTTCTTATATATTTACTACTATGGACAGAATTTTCACATTGGGTGCTGAGCTCTTTTGAAAGTCAGGTGTCATAGTGGAGGCTACAGGATATTAAGCATTTTTTTTAAAGTCTTACCCTTATGCTGGTGTCTAAATGGGAGCTGACACTGAGATTTTTCAAATGCACAGAAGTAACTTAAGAGCCCAAGTCCCTTTTTATAGCCAGTGGGACCTGTGCTTCTATGTTGCATATGCACTTTTGGAAATCTGTCCACAACTTTGGCTGCTGAGTACTGAAAATCTGGTCCTGAGCTCTTTGGAAAACTTGGCCACCTGTCCCATTAAATTTGTCTGACTCCACCTACTGTCAAGCTTGGAAAGGTAGAATCAAAACACCTGAAAAAATGCCTTTCTAAAACCCTTACATAATCCTCAAGTATCTTGAAATCCTGAGAAAAACATCAAACTTGCTTTACATATATTTTTCATACCTGTGCTAAAAATGTGCAAAATAGAATTTGCCAAACTTTTATACAGTTTGCTTGAATCTGAACCTATTTTAAACCACAGAGTCAACCAACAAATAAGTAAAATCATAAACTCATTACACTGCAGAAGTAATTGAGGGTGAGACTTTCAAAAGCACTCAGCATTGGCTTAACTCAGCTTCTATTAAAGTCAATGACGGTTTGACCACTGAATTTAATGGGAGCAGAGTTAGGCCAACGCTAAGCGCTTTTGAAAATCTCATGCCAAATTCCTTCCAGATACTATATGTTCATCACACTGAGATTCCATGTGGGATCTCAGAGCCAGCCAGCACAGCAGAATCTATTCTATATAGATTCTTATACTGCCCTCACCCCTGTAGTATCTCAGCACCTTCCAGTAGGGCATTAAACAATGTGGCTAACAGCTATCAAATATGGTTCATTGTCTCTCTCATCCTCACCCCAGCAGGAGAACTGTGTATGCAAAAAAAGTTTTGTTTCAGTAGAGTTTTTTTGGGGGGAGAAGCATTTCTCTTTTTACTTTTTTTTTAATTATTTTAATGTTCATGTTATGTGCTTATGTTATAGAACGCAGGTCCAAGAAATGCACCATGCACTTGGAGCAGATGATGAGGTTTCTGATGTTTCTTAAACCCTGTGGGAGTTTGTTCCACAGTCTAGGACAAACCTCTGAGAAATCTCTATCTCCTGCATAATATTTGCCCTATGGTAGAACAGTATGGGGTTGTCAACTGCAGTCTTTATCCCAGTGTATTAAGCTATGTTATGTTGGGCCCAGGTGGTGGAGCCCATTGATAGTAAGGACTGAGACCTTGACCTTGCCTTGATATTCTATGGGAAGCCACTGTAGAGAAAGGATGGATATGTTTGATATGTTCACAGTAGACAATGTTGCTGAGGAGACACACTGAAGCAAACTGTTGGTCTAACTAATGTTTATCAGTTTCTACAGGTTTTACAATAAAATCCTTTTCTGTTCTTGTTTTGCTGAATAAAATGGTCATCCACCTTAATCACAAATACTTCAACACCAAGTCACCAGGATTCCAGGCTGTACTAGTACAGTTGTGAAAGATGTGATTTGCAACTGGTTGGCAGCAGCTTTTACTTAAAATGTTTTTAATCTTTGAAGCACAGAAATGTGCTTCCCATCGTTAACGGATGTATTATTGGCAAAGGGCAGTGAAATAAACTCCAGATTCAGTCTGTCCTCCACAATGATGTTCTTTATCATAAAAACAATTACTTTACTTGTTTCACTGCTGTCTTGATAAAAATCAAGGTCTGGCTTGACCCCCTGCTTTCAGACAAGTACTCTCAACTAATGGAATTGACTTCTTATTTCCTAACTTTGATCCATGTGAGTCACCCAACCATGAGGTCACAAGCTTAGCGGTTACTTTAAATCATGTCCTGTGATTCTGTGAATATTTTCCACAGCGTTGCATGCTTTTGTATGTCTACATGCTTTTCTTTATTGCTAATTTTTATGAGTCTGGGTGAAAGTTGTACAACAACTTCTTGCTGCATGGGGACCAGTTCCTTGTCTGGAGTAAACTGGCATAGCTTCCTTGAAGCTACTAGAGGTATGCTGAATTACACCAACTGTGAACTGACTTTGGTAATAGATGGCTCGCTGGTATCTGATTGTAACATTAGCACAATTTATAAGATCTTTTGCACCAGTTGGTCATCTGTGCCTTAGTTGGAATAACTCAGACACTTAATTATAAAGATTCAGAATCATAAATAAATTACAGCTCTTATATTCTTGGAGTGATTATTTTTTTCTCTTTATCATGTATATATTTATACTCAGCCTATTGTAAAATATTGTGCATTAACCATATACAAACTTTACTGAAATGTTCTTTGAGTGGTTAATATTTTCTGAGCTAGAATTGTGAAAAAAGTCACATTAAATAAACAGAATTTTAACATTTAGAAATGCACCTGAGCTGTAGCTAATTCTTGGATTAGTAGTATAACCTTTCATGTCCATGAATTTTTTAAAGAAAAATAATTCTTAACTGCTGAGCTGAGAATAGAAAGCTGTAGAGAAACATATAAGAGAACTGTATGAGAACAAACTGACTTTGTTGCTTATGGCCACTGACCTCTTAATGTTAATTATTTTATAATTTGTAGTTGTCGTCTTCTTATATATTTCTCTTCCCACAGCCATTAGACTATTTTTAATGGACTTTGTTTTATTTGCTTTGTAATTTTGGCCTTCATCCTGGGTCTTTACTCTTCCTACTCATGTAGTACAAGACATAGCTTGTAATCTCAGCAATTGTCTTTTGTTTCCTCATTCTAGAATGTTGAGAATTATTGTGTGAGATGAGGATTTTAAATTGGAAGATTAAGAGTGGGACAGAAACTAAACTTTCTGGTAGTAATGAGGGAACTACAAAAGGTTTGGATAAGCAGGAAATATGGTTGCCTTGCTTTTCCTTGTGTTGACCACAGGAAGGCAACAGAATTGAGCTGGAAATATCTGAAGCATATACCTTCTTGCAAGGTTTATTATTAGTAGGTTTAATTTATATTGCATTAGCACCTAAAGTCCCCCAAAATATCTAATTCTTATATAGCACTGCTGCATTGCACATACATAATGAAAAGACAGACTGTCCTTGTCCCGAAGGGCTGTGTTCAGGCAGCCCAGACATTTTACTGATGCAGCAAAAACAGGCTCTTATTTCTGAATTCCACTTCAGTTCCTTGTTGGAACTGGAAGTGGAGAGTGATAGGAAAATAAACAATAACTGGGATTAGAGTAGCCCACTTTGGGGTTTGGGTCAAGTTCTCCCCCCCCAGCACCCCCCCCCCCCAAACAGGTTTGTTCATCCTTAATTTCTTGGCTGAGCTGTTTCAATCCAGATGGAAGGAGATCCAGTTCTGCACCTGCATCTGTCTGCTCTTATTTGCTTCATATGAATATGAAGGGTGTGGATCGCCAAGGAATGAAGCAATGCTTTGTTCTCTTTTGGGGGTATGCTAACGATATTCAGAATGATTGTTACAGTCAACTTTTTACAATTTACTAAATGTCTGCAAGTAACTAACACTTTATATTCAGGGCTCAAATTCTGCTCCCCCTAAAGTCAATGAACACTTTGCCATGGACTTCAGCAGAAGCACGTTCCTAATAGTTAAAGTTGATTTACTTTGTTCATTCACTACTAAAATAAATAGTGCCTCTTTTTTCCCTTCTTGTTAGAGTACACCGGTGTGTTCCCAGTTAATCTTACATAGTTATTATTTCTCATCTGATCGTGCCCGCAGAATGCTAGGTGCTCTAAAAATACATAGGAAGACACTGTAAGTCCCCACCCCAAATAGTTTATAATTTAAATATGTAATGGCTCAAATAAAACACATTACTAGTGCAGTTATCACAAATACCACACAGATAGTCACAACATGCAGTATTAGAAGAGAGAGGTTCTAAGCACAGGATTCTCTTCCCCCTTCTCCTACCCCCCCCCCCCCCGTTGTCCAGTGTGTTGTGTTTATTCATGGAGTCTCAATCTGGGGGTCAAAAACAGGTGTTGAGAGTTACAACAATCACCCTATCTTTGCCAGTTGCTAAATGGGAGGATGTCCCAGACATTTGGGAGGAGGCTTGCAGAGGTCCCAGTATGGAAAATGGGGGTTCCAAGTAAGTTTGAGAAAGACTAACTGAATTGCTTTGTAACTATGTGGGAGTTACTTTTTCCTTTTTTATGCAGATATTGAAGAAGAAGAAGAAGCTCCTTCATTATTAGTATTTTGTTTGTTTAGATGGAACTTGGCCATTATACTGTCATCAGCATAACCTGACATACCATCTTGGTGATGAATTAGTGTGGGAGAAATGAGAAAACACTTTTAAATGTTTTCAAGCAGCCCATCTTTTACCCATGGTTTTACAAAGAGGTTTTTTAATATTACTAAATAAATTCCATTCACCAAAAGATTTTGATCATAATTTTCACTAGCAACTGACAGCCTGGAACATCCACCTACTGCCTAGCAGTTTGGTAGTAGCTGCCAATGTTTCTTTCATATTATTCTGAAGGAGGGAAAGAACTTCCAGGAATTACACCACAATGCTAACCAATCTGTTTTGCCTGACGTGGGCCAACTTCATCACGGGTGTCATCCTAATAGGATTCCACTAGGAATTAGTTTTGACCTGTGATGTTATTCCTGGAAGCCTGCCCCTCAGAGGTTTTCCCAAGCATGGCAACTAACATGATTGCACTCACTTATTAAAAGGTACCACTCCTTATTAAAAGGAAATTAATGTATCCATTGTTCTGCATACACCCATTGTATCAGAGGTACTGCTGGTCAAGGTGGTAGATTATTTTTTAAACACACACAGAGAAAGTCATACAGTATAAGAACCTTATTGTGTTTTTCTTTTCAACTGAGCACAAAAGAAAGAAAACAGCAGGTCTGAGAGTGATTTTAAATTGATTTTTGGAAGAGCACATTGTCTCATAGAATTAAAGCAACATGTTTGTATCTTTTTTTTTCCTCCTAAACTAAGGCATCCCTTAGCTAGGTCTAGCCATGACATTGGCAACAGTTGTAGAACAAGTCTCTGATCCAACACAATCCCCAAAATACTCGCAATCATTTATTCATATTTTACAGTTACTTATGTTTTTTTCTTGTTTCCTTTCATTTTATTTTGTTGGCAGAGTCCTGTTCCCTTAGTCCATGTGCTGCACATCTGTTCTTGTTGTGAGTGTAGATGCTAAGAGAAAGGTCAGTTTACCTTCCCAGAACTTCTCCTGCTCTTGCCACCTGTCACCCTTTAGAAACATTTGACTTTCATGTACTCCTTGAACTTCTGTTTTATATCATGTCAGCAATGCAAAGCACATTGAAAAATGTCCTGCCTCCAAAATCATGCACAGGAATAGATCCATAAACTGCTCTGAATACCATGCAAAAGTCCCACTGACTTCACTGGGGTAGGATTTCAGGATGATTTGGTTGGGGTTTGGTCCTTCCTTGAGCAGGGGGTTGGACTAGATGACCTTCTGAGGTCTCTTCCAACCCTGATATTCTATGATCTCAAGTCAGAGAGATAAGGTGTGTGAGGTAACGACTTTCATTGACCAACTTCTGTTAGTGAGCGAGACAAGCTTTCAAACTTACAGACCTCTGAGTACATTTCCTAGACCTGAAGAAGAGCTCTGTGTAAGCTCAAAAGCTTGTCTCTCTCACCAACAGAAGTTGGAGCAATAAAAGATATTATCTCACTCACCTTGTCTCTCTAATATCCTGGGACAAACACAGCCACAACACCACCCCATATCTCAACTCAGAGGCACTCAGACATACAGTAGTGCTGTTTCAATCCCACAGTGACGGAAGCCCATATAAGAACCTAACAGATAAGCAGATCTAATTAAATATCTCCAAGACTGAACACTGAATTTGGAAATGTGATCTTCATGAATCTCTTCAACATTTCAGTAAACTTCAGATTTTACTGTAGGTACAGGGTGGTAAGAGCCTAAACCAGCTTCTCATTTTCACTTGGCGGAATGAAACCATTGCTTTATGAATGATTATTCAGTCTTGCATCAATCTGAGAAACTATGCGGACTACTTGGGCTTATGTAGCTGGCCTATGTAGAGGTTAGGGGTAACAAAATCCAACCTTCTGCAGCTTTCAGGCAGTCTGTGGGGCTGTTCCGCTGCAGTTTCCACGGTATGCATCCGATGAAGTGAGCTGTAGCTCACGAAAGCTTATGCTCAAATAAATTGGTTAGTCTCTAAGGTGCCACAAGTACTCCTTTTCTTTTTGCGAATACAGACTAACACGGCTGTTACTCTGAAACCTGACAAGAGGGGAGTTCTGGGCACTTGTAGTGTAGTTCCAGTAGTCACTCCCTAGGCCTATCCCCAGTTACTCACCTCTGTACCAGGACATTCAAATGCAACAGATATGAAGTTAGAGCACTACCCATGAACTTGGGAGACTTTAGTTCAATTTCCTGCTCCACCACAGTCTTCCTAAAAAGTCAGTCTCTGTGTGCTTCGATTCCCCATCTGTAAAAAGAGGCTGATAATACTTTCCTACCTCACAGGGTGTTGTGAAGATAAACACAAAGACTCTGAGGTGCTCAGATGTAGGCCATATAAGTAACTAAGATACATAATTAGCGGGAGCTCACTTCCTCAGCACACAGAGGCCTCCCCTTCAGCAACTGTCTCTCCTATCATACTGCCAGTCAGCGAATGTTACCCATTTTGAATGTGTTTCACTTAATTCTCTGGAAACGTGACATAGTGTGGTTACTTTTGGTGATGAAGTGACAGTCACAATGAGGAATAATAATGATGTTGGTGTAGTATTTCCCAATACATACGTCAGTGACATTGAATTATGTGAATAAATGAAGACTTTTAAGGAACATTATGCCTGGGAAACTTTAGTTGGAGTCAATGTAATAGTGAAGTCTAGAATGCCTATGAGCCAAATCCACCTGTATGTTATGGCTGTTTTATGCCACAGAGCAGCTATAAACTCAGCCACGAGTGATGTAGCACAAAGGACCTGGAGTGTACTGGTGAATCTAGCCCTATTACTGTCAATAAGTATTGGCGCATTAATGCCTATTAGTCAGTGATTCAGCTCCATACTTTCTTTCTTACGTAAAAAGTTGTATTAGTAGAACAGTGTAATTCACTTACTCAGAAGACTCTTTTAATTAGATTCCACAAGCAGTTTACCTCTAAACAGTCTATGTTCTCTGGTATTTAGGACAAAACCTTGTTATGAAATTCTAGTCCAGTTCTTTACTGACTGACAACCCTCAGCTTTGTTTCACTGGCTATTGTTTGCTAGAGACCTCAAACAGTGTCCCTTACCTTGTTCCATTGACTGTTGCTCTCTAAATCTCCAGGTACCCTGTTCTCCAGGTCCTCCAAACTCGACAAGGAGCACTGTCAAGAGCAGCTACGGTGCTGCAGTTAGGAGAGGCTCATTCTCTTTTGAGGTTTGTCATGACTGAGTTATTTGTAGATATAAAGGCTATGGATAAGCAGTCTGATTCTCCAGTGCCTTGCATACTTCCTGTGGACATTTTCACTCATTTTAACTACACGAGATAATATGCAGGCCCTCATACTTATTATAATTCTAAACTAGAAATAGGGTGAAACCAAAAGCTGGAGTCTGAACACACCTGAATTTCAAGGGAGCTTTGGTTTGGATGTGAACTTTTCATCCCATCTCTTCTCTCACTAACAAATGGCATAATTATTTCTTAGTTCCTTTCTGTTTCCTCATTTTCATTGACCACTTAGCCTTGCATCAACCACAACAGGGTAAGTTCTGCTCACAACTAATACAAAGATCACCAACACCACTCCCGCCTGCTCAGGGAGCAGTGATACAAGGTGCACTGCTATTTCCATAGCTTTCCAATCTCCTTTTTTCATTGCCTTTTAAGATGAACTATCACATTTGTCTGAATGTTGGAGATACACCTTCCACTCACAAAAGTGTTGTTGTTTCTAAAATCCTTTCTATTGCTTTATTGTTTTTAAAATATAGAGTTTGATAGGTCCTGGGTTACTAGTATACAATAAAACACCAACTCAAGGCTGTGCAAATTTTTCTTTCATCTCTTATTTTTGACACTCTCTTCTTACTCACAAAATTCCTGACTGTTCTTATAATCATATTCTACATATAAATTGAGCTGTGCTTTGATCAAGTCACAGCTGGAATTTAGTACACCAGGCTTTCACCTCTGGAGACTTGTGTTCAAATGCTGATTTAGGCTACGAGCAGACATTTTTGGGGTAGTTTCATTCAAGTCTCATTTTGGCAACACTGCAAAACCAACACATAATTTGGCACAATTCAGCATGATTGTCAGTCTTTGTTCAAGAGGGGCCAAGGACTGGTACAGCATAGCAAAGAGATTTCAGGTCAGAACTGAGTGCACCAGAAGAGCTGCACAGGGAAACTTGCACAGAGTCTGTCTGCACTAACTCAAGACACTGCTGTAGTCCTTCATTCTCTTTTAACACTATCAGCACAAGTTCACCCATGAAAACCGACCCTCCTTGGAACCTGTCAATGTAATTAATGTAACTGAAGGGAAAACCTATGTTTATTCTGTGTTTTTAGTGCTTCTGAAAAATGCCAAACTGCTCACTGGACAACAAAGCTCTGTATTTAGCTACAGCAAATAGCTTGTCCCATAGCTCTGCCATGGAGAGATCATCTCTAAGGTGGACAGGGGATGTTCACCTTCTGTGCTCATTCAGTCTTTGGCCATGTGAAGAGACCGCTATCAAGGGATGCCAGATAGGGTGGTAAGTCTCGTAAATGTGGGCATCTATCAAGTAGGAACTGGACAGAGACTAAATTTGTTTGACAGGCTCTTGAATAGATGTCACATGATAATGTCTTTCAATCACTACTAACATGATCTAAATTCAAAAAAGACCTATAGGTCTATAGAAGACCATATCAATTTGCCAGTCCCCCCTCCTAGTAATTTCCCAATTATGATTAAAATCTATTTTAATCTGCCCAAATCTAAAAGATTATCATGCCTTAGCATAGAAGTTTTTATAGAGAAACAAAGGGCTAGAGATGGGTGATCCAGTTTCCTGATCCATCAAACTCACACTTTATGACGGAGTTAATTTCCCCCGGTTATAGGAAGTTGTGTGTATGAAGAAGTGGCAAGCAATACGTCAGCCTTAAAGAGAACAAACTGTTGCAGGAACATAATACACTGTAGGTACACAGCTGGTCTCAAAGTGCCTGCTAGCACCTTTCCCTTCCTGTTATACCATGTAACATCTGTTTCTTAAGTGAAAAAGTGTGAGGAAAATGAGCATGAGTGGTGTGCACTGACATATGTGTGTGAAGGAAGTGATTTATTATATTTCAAACAGAATGTTTCTGTTGCAAAAACAAAAGCAAAGTCTGAATGTGTCTTTGTACAGTGATTTGTGTATGATGCATTTTTTAGTTTAGAAGGGGGTGGGAGGATTGTAATATTTTTATTAAAGCATAGCACAAAACTACAGGGCCAAGAAAAAGTTAACTAGCACAGTGAAGGAAAACAGGATCCCATAAAAATTAATTAAGAAAGGAGCTCCTGTTCTTAACACAGGAGCTGCTTGCATTTTATAATTATTTTTGCCAAAACAATCTTTACCTATTCTCAAAGACTCGTTGGTGGATGACTTGGGGTGTACAGTCTGAGGGGGGAAACAGAAACAGAAATAAACCAGATACAATGGACTGTTCCAAGTGCCTGTGCTCAACCCAGGCACAACCACCGACATCATCGGAAGAGACCTGCATCATCTCATCAGTGACACATGCAGGTCAACAAGACCAATTAAAAATGCTAGGAGCCATTACTGCTAACAGTAGTGGAAATCAATCGGACTACTCAAAGAGTTAAGACACTACTCACTATGAGTAAAGATGGCGAAAAGAGGCCTTATGTTTGTATAAAAACTATATAAAAAATTAACTGCTGAAGAAACACAGTCAAAAAGCTCATGTATCCCAAACCAAGGAGAGGTAAAAGAAAGGTATTTTATTCACATTAGTAATAGACATTCAAAAGCTTTTGTGGAATGATCTGAGAGTCAGTGATTACAGGAATTAAACAGAACAGCACTTAGATAACTAAAGACTGGTAATAGACAGCAGGTCACACTTAACAAATCTGATTAACTTCTTTGAGGAAGTGACAATAAGAACTGCTAAGGGTGAAGTAGCAGATATAATCTACAGCATTTGAACCTGACAAAGGCTTTTGATACAGTACCACATAAAAGGCTGGTGTAAAATTTTAGTTAATGTGATATTGATGGTGAAATTCTCAACTGGTTAAAAAAATTGCTTAGTAACTGAAGCCATATGATAAATGGATACAGACTGAGTAGGGAGGAGCTGACAAGTGAAGTGTTAAAAGAATCTGTTAGCAGTAGAGCAGCTCTTGTTCATAGGATAAACCAATGACCTAGAGGAGGAGGAATGTTTATCACGGTGTTCAAATTTGCAAGAGACATGAAACATTTAGTGAATTAGCAGGAAAAGACTAGATATGGGTTGAAAAAATTGGGGTAATAAAAACTAGGTTAAAAAAATGCCCAATCATTCATATTCTAGGGCCCTGATTCAGCAAGGTATTTGAAAATGTGCATCTCAATTACTGCAACATCCTTTTCTCTGACCTTGATAAATGCAATCTGATCCTGCTCATATACATTGAAGTCAATAGGACTAATCAGATGCTTTAAAATTAGGCATGTGTTTAAGAACCCTGCTGAACTGGGGACCAGTTGTTCACGTATTGTAAGACACTGATCAGGAAAAGACTTTGAAGTGATAATGGATCCATCACTTCCAGAACTGGTATCCCATGGGAAAGCCTAACCCAGTTTCTAGACCAAAGACTCAGATGAATGTCAGCTGCTTCTCTAAACCACTCCTCTCTATTTTTTGAGTTTTTCCCCTTCACTAACAGTCAATCTCATGGATTGTAGCTATTTAGAGTAGGAAAAAAATCTCCATTCTTTATACAAGCGATTAGGAGGGGAAGTGACTATGCTATGTAAAACTCTGAGGGGAATAGAAAAGATGGATGCCAAAAAGCTGTTCAAGAGGGTAACAAGCTGAAAATGAAATGATTCAAACTAAGCTAACAAAAGACTGGGTCTTAAAAGAGGGAGAAATTTCTTTATAGAAATGCAATTTGTGTAGAAATGGATTAACACAGGTTTCATTAGAAGCTGCTGCAAACACACCCCACTTACCCCAGTGATGCCATACCATCCCCGATCTCCCTGACACATATTCTCATCCCCTCCCTTACTCTTCTCCCTAACCTCTCACTCTTCTCTGACTTTTCCTCACCTCATAATACAAACATGCTGTCTCCCGTTTTGACCCCTCCAATCCAGCTTCTGCCCCTTGCAGACCACTCAAATCACTCTCACCAAAATCTTTAATGACCTTCTCCTAGTGACAGCTCAGAACCAGTATTCCATTCTCAACCTCCTTGACCTGTCAGCTACCTTTGACACAGTTGACCATGTTCTTCTTGTCCTCCCTTGGCTGCCATGACTCTGTCCTTTCCTGGTTCTCCCCTGCCTCTCTAATCACTCCTTCAGCAGACCCCCCTCATCCCCTTCCAACTTTCTTGGGGGAGGGTCCACCGGTTTCTGTCCTTGGTCCCTTTCTCTTATCCCTTTACACCCTCACTCTGGATAATCTCATCCACAAACACAAATTTAACTACCATCTCTATGCTGATGACCCATAAATATACTTCTTTCCTCCAGAGCTGCCTTCTGTCTAAACTGAAGTCTCAATCTGTCTCTCTAACATCTCTTTATGGATCTCTACCTGTCAACTCAAGGTCAACATGGCTAAAATAGAGCTCTTAATCTTCCCCTCAAGCCCTCCCCTCGACTCCCCTTTTTTCTAGATCACTATGGCAATATCACCAACCTACCTGTCACTCAGGCCCATAACCCGGATGTCATCATTGATTTGCCCCTCTCTCTAGGTCCTCACATCCAGGCTTATGTCTAAGTCTTGCCAATTCTCACTACATAATATCCCTAAAATGGATATCCTATCCATCCACACACCTAAAACCCTTGCCCAGGCTCTCATCATCTTGCATCTCAAATATGGCAACATCCTTTTCTCTGGCCTTGATAAAAGCAATCTTACCCTGCTGATATCCATTCAGAATGCTTCTGCAAGAGTCATTTTCCTAGCCTATTGCTTTGACTATGTGTGACGCTCCCCTGATGTTATCTGGATCAGTGATCTGCTAGGTCACTCCAATCCTTGACTCTGGGAGCCAGTCTTTACCCTGCTCCACTGTGAGAAACCCCACTCCTGGGCTGTTCATGCACAGCCTCTAGCATGTAAGCTGCTCTTAGCTACGTGAGTGAGCACTTTTAGCCATTCACTGCTTGGATTGTGCAATTGAATGACACTAGGCAATATCTCCGGTCCCAGACACAACCCAAAGAACCTCCATCTTGCAGTGTCCAGTTATGCCCACTGGACACTGCAAGCTTATATGAGTTTATCAGTTTAACAAAGAAATTGATATGTACCAGGCTTGTTATCCCCAGGGAAGTCTATGACACGCTTCAAACCAAATGCACTGCTTCAGGTAGAATAAACAAACAGATTTATTAACTACAAAAGATAGATGTTAAGTGATTATAAGTCAAAGCACAGGAAGTGAGATTTGGTCAAATGAAATAAAAGCAAAATGCATTCTAAGCTGATCTTAATACTTTCAGTGCCCTTACAAATTTAGATGCGTCTCAGCACAGGCTGGCTGGTTGCTTTTCAGCCAGGCTATCCACTTTGATCAGCAGTTCAGTCACTTGGTGGTGGTGGTGTCTGTAGATATAGGTGGAAGAGAGAGAGCATGGCAAACGTCTCTCCCTTTTATCATGTTCTTTCTTTCCTTTTGGCTTTGCCCCCCCGTCAGAGTTAGGTGAGCATTACTTCATCATAGTCCCTGACTCACCAAAGGAATGAGGGTGACTCACCCAAGAGTCCAACAGATCCTTTGTTGCTGCCTAGGCCAGTGTCCTTTGTTCCTGTGAGGATGGACTGGGTTTGTCACATACATGCCCCAGTGAGGTGTGAACTGCCCCTCTGCTTCTGGAGAGTTTTGCCTGGGCTTGTTTTAAGCCATGAGGACACATTTTCAGCCTCATAACTATATACATGAAATTACAACATATAACATTACTTTTACAACAATGCTCAGTGCATCATGAACCTTCCAAAGACACCCAACAAGACAAACTTTGCATTGAGTACCACACAATCATATTATAAGGATGAACATGGGAGTGCGGGGTGTTCCCCCAAGGTACAGAGTGTCACACTAGGTCCCCTCTGTCTGGGCTTCCCTCCACTGGCTCCCACTTTTCTATCACATCAAACACAAGCTTCTCGTCTTCACTTTCAAGGCCCACCCAAAATATCATCTCTCATTCACTTTCAAGATGTCAGCTCCTATCTCCATCATCCACTTTTTAAATTTTAAAACAAGCATCTTAAACATCCATAAAGCTACCTCATTATCCTCCTTCAAAATCTTCCTTTGCTCTGATACCTACAAAAAGCTTGGCAATGTCTAGGCTGTTGCCTATCATCCTGACCAATATTATTTTAATTGCTTCCTTGTAATCCCCTATCTAATTGTTGGTTTCCATCTGTAGTCTCTTGCTTTAATCTTAGACTGTAAATTCTTTGGGGGCAGGGACCATCTTTTTGTTCTGTGTTTGTACAGTGCCTAGCAGAGTGAGGTGGTAGTCCATGCCTAGGGCTCCTAGGTGCTATGATAAAACAAATAAATAATAATAAATAATAATAATAATAATAATAATTAATAATATCAAAAAGAGAGAGATTAGCATGTGGATGAAAAAACACACAGGGCTATACACTCATCTTCATGTGAAAATTTATGGAGAATGGGGAGCCACCATGTTACCATGTGAAGCTGTTTCTGGGCTACAGCTCCGCATGTTTTCCCATCTAGTATGTAGGCTAGAAGCAGAAACAATAGCTAATGAGTGGGATTGCCAGCATAACAAAAGGCTGAAATACAGAGGAACAATAGGGTCAGATTCCATGGATTTTGTTCTGGCCAAGATTCTCCCTCACTCAGCCCTAGTAGCATAGCTCTGCCATGATGATACCGGTTGGGCCCATAAGTCTCCAGAGAGTGAAAAGCCATGGAAGAGGTACTCATAGGCTCACCTCACTATTAAAGGAAGATGCTTTCTACACTGTGACTTACTCCACGCTGCAAAGGGAAATGGATGTGGTAATGCTGCTCTTCCATCTACTCCTCTGTCTTTGGCTATGACCTCCAGTTGTGAAGACAGCTACATGGCAGCCATGAAGGAGTAGTGCTTGCTATATACTGTGGAGTATGCTACCACATAGCCATCTTTTGCATTTGTACATCCCCCATTGCAGCGAAGGGCAACCTGTGGCCCGTGGGCCGCACACAGCATGTCAGGGTAATCCGCTGGTGGGTCATGAGACAGTGTTTAGATTGATCATCCACAGGCATGGCCGCCCTCAGCTCCCAGTGGCCATGGTTCGCAGGGACGTACTGGCTGCCGCTTCCCGCAGCTCCCATTGGCCAGGAACAGCAAACTGCACGAGCTGTTGGGGGGCTGTGCTTGTGGACCATCAACCCATGGGCCGCAGGTTGCCCACCACTGCCCCATTGGTTTCCCATAATTTGTCCATACCATACAGTAGATGAAGGACCATGTGACCTTTCTAAAAATGTGAGTAGGATATTCTGTCCTGACTTATATTTCCAACATTTAATTTCTCCATAAGGTCCACGTCTATTTATTAGCACATTTTAAAATTGTACTCACTGGAATAGCCTTATTGGGGCTGGGAAGACAGAGAGAGAGAGAGAAATCATGTTTGCAAGGATCCTAGGGAGAGAGAAATCATTCAGTCATATTACACAATGCTCAGTGCAACACATATATGGCTAAAGAATGCACACCATCGTGGAAGGCCTTTTGTTTGGCAGTTAGAAGATACTTATAACTTACTGGTTCCTTTTCCTTCTAAGATACTATAATGCCGAACATGGGGTTTTAATTGTTTTTTAATTACGTATTCTCTCTTTTCCGAGAGAATGTAGGAAAGGTTAAAGTGAGTGTCATTTGGGCACTGAGCAAAGAAAATGTGTGGCTATTATTCCACTAATGTATTATTCAAGAGGAACAGCAATTAATTCTAATTAAATATATTGTCCAAGCCATATTAAAAATATCAGATTATCTCCCTCTGTGGTGCTTGTCACTTCCTGTAGGCATTATTTTACCTTAGAGACTAACCAATTTATTTGAGCATAAGCTTTCGTGAGCTACAGCTCACTTCATCGGATGCATACTGTGGAAAGTGTAGAAGATCTTTTTATACACACAAAGCATGAAAAAATGGGTGTTTACCACTACAAAAGGTTTTCTGTCCCCCCACCCCACTCTCCTGCTGGTAATAGCTTATCTAAAGTGATCACTCTCCTTACAATGTGTATGATAATCAAGATGGGCCATTTCCAGCACAAATCTAGGGTTTAACAAGAACGTCGGGGGGGGGGGGGGTAGGAAAAAACAAGGGGAAATCTTCTATACTTTCCACAGTATGCATCCGATGAAGTGAGCTGTAGCTCACGAAAGCTTATGCTCAAATAAATTGGTTAGTCTCTTAGGTGCCACAAGTACTCCTTTTCTTTTTGCGAATACAAACTAACACAGCTGTTACTCTGAAACCTGTCATTATTTTACCTGTAATTCTGAACCACTAACATCACTATTCCAATCATTTGAAATATACTAAATATGAAATACATGGAGAATGAATCAAGGCAAAAGGATGTGCCATTTTGAACCCATCTTTAATGACACTTATTTAGCAAAATGGATTATCATGAGGCAGGAGGTGCATGTTCTCAACCCTTCCTTGAACAGACTGCAGACCTACATAAAACAGTAATTTATGCCAGCTATTCTGCTTGCTGGAAAACTACACTATTCTAAAGTATTTTAATCTTATTGGAACTATTTGTTTCATTTAAATTTGAAAATAGCTTTTGAAAGCCCCTACATGTACAGCATTCCTGGAGTCCTTCTAGGGAGTAATGGAAACCTTCAAGTAAGGAGAGAGGGGACTTACAAAGTTGTTATGTTTTTTCTTGGTATTAAACTAGCTTAAGATATGTAGACTATATGCCCAATAGTTGGAACAGTTAAACAAGCAGCCCATAGGTGCTGGAACTATGGGTACTGGGAGTGTTGCTGCACCTCCTGGCTTGAAGTAGTTTCCATCATATACATGGTTTACAGATTGGTTCAATGGCTCTCAGCACCCCTACTATACAAATTGTTCCAGCACCCCTAAGCAGCCTGGTAATCAAGTCCAAAAATAACCATGTTAAGGGACTAAACTAAGTACAGGATACCTAGCCCTCCTGAAAAGCCATGTTCTCCATGTTATTTTGATATTCTGTGTGTCCTCTTGGGAAGTTTCAAAGAGGAGCAATCTTTGCAAAAAGTGTACTTGGCTAGTATTCTGCTTGATCTTATTGTCATAATGCCAAATTCTACCTTTGAAACTGCACAGCTAACTTTCTCTGGGTTAAATATACTATTACCAATGGACTTAGGTTGCCTTGCACCAGCCGTGAGTTTGGCACACTGTGTGCCTAGCCAAGTGCAGATTTTTGGTCCAGTGTCCTGTGCTTATGATTAAGGCTACATTTTAGTCATGGGTATTTTTAGTAAATATCAAGGACAGGTGTTGGGCAGTAAACAAAAATTCATGGCCCGTGACCTGTCCATAACTTTTATTAAAAATACCTGTGACTAAAACTTGGGCAGGGGCCAAAGGTGCTGTAAGGGGGGGGAGGTCTGGGGGGTGCTGTGGGTGCTGGGGAAGGTGGCCTGGGACCCCGCTGGTGCAGGGCAGGAGGGAGCCGGGCTGCAGCACATGTCCCAGGACCCCTGCCATGAAAGGATGGGCTGTCTCTGCAAGACCAGTTAGAAGATGGGCTATGAGAGCAGAAACATTTTTTAAATACAGCTGGGCCTGACTCGGCTGCGCATAGTCAAGAGTGAGAGTCTCAAAGAAGCTGATTGTGGCTTCCTGATTCTGGAGTTTGTTCTATGCTTCTTATGACACGGACTAGAACAGTCACAGGGGTTTCTTCTCTAATCTGCCCTCACAGGCAGACAGCCCCTTGGAGTCAGAGCCAGCTAGGGATTGCTAGATTGCAGTGCACTCCAGTTGTCCACTTTTCTTACCCCTGGCATGCCCCCTGTGCAGACAGCCAGTGATTCTGGCTTTACCCTAGATGAAGTTCCCTCCCTCCCTGCACCAGAGTTCTAAACTGGAGGTGTCCAGCAAAGTAATAAAGCATGTGTATAATAATTTAAAGCACATGAGCAGTCCCATGTGACACTACTTATGTGCATAAAGATATGCTTAAATACCTTCCTAAATCAGGGCCTCTAGCACTATTATCACTCTCTGGTCCCTGTATTCAGGTGTGGCAGGAACAGGAACTGAGCCTCTCCCTGCATGAATGTGCATGGTGAGGAAGGCTTCTTTTACCTTCTCCCTGCCATTCTAGCATACCAGCCCAGGGCCAGCTACGATCTGATGCTTTGCTATCCACAGCTTCAGAAAGGATTCCACATGCTACTGTGTGACTTTGTGCACAACCAGTGCACTCAGAATACATTTAAATACTTAATTGTGCTTCACCCCCAAATGCAATGGAAGTTGTTTGCAAAATTGTGTTTCCTTTTGGCTCATCGCAGATTTAGAATGTTTTCTTCTTTCAACTATCAGAAATAAGGCTATCGGCATCCCTCCTTGGTAACATGCACTCTGGATCTTAATCATCTATTTACACAGACATTTCCTCTTTAAAAATAAATGTGGGGCAAAACAGAATAAATATTCATTTCGAAATCAAATGTTTATATTTCGGAAAATGCCTGTTTACCAGGAATTCTCCAAACAGCTTGATATTCTCCAGCTGCAGGGAAGGGTTCCATTAAACTGCCTTTATAGTTGTTGCTGCGGCAAATAGACTGTCTGTTGGGTAATGAGTAAGTTAGGGTTTCAGGTTACAACAAATCCTTCTTTCTATCTGTAACAGGAAGACTGTGGTGGTATAAATTAACTGGTTTCAGAGCAGTAGCCATGTTAGTCTGTATCCACAAAAAGAAAAGGAGGACTTGTGGCACCTTAAAGACTAACACATTTATTTGAGCATAAACTTTCGTGAGCTACAGCTCACTTCATCGGATGCATACAGTGGAAAATACAGTTGGGAGATTTTATATACACAGAGAACATGAAACAATGGGTGTTACCATACACACTATAATGAGAGTGATCAGGTAAGGTGAGCTCTTACCAGCAGGAGAGGAAAAAAAACCTTTTTTAGTGATAATCAAGGTGGGCCATTTCCAGCAGTTGACAAGAACGTCTGAGGAATATTCGGGGGTGGAGGGGGAAATAATTTTACTTTATGTCAAGATACATTAACTCCCAGTCTTTATTCAAGCTTAATGTAATTGTGTCCAGTTTGCAAATTAATTCCAATTCATCAGTCTCTCATTGGAGTCTGTTTTTGAAGTTTTTTTGTTGTAATATTGTGACTTTTAGGTCTGTAATTGAGTGACCAAAGAGATTGACGTGTTCTCTGACTGGTTTTTGAATGTTATAATTCTTGACGTCTGATTTGTGTCCATTTATTCTTTTACATAGAAACTGTCCGGTTTGGCCAATGTACATGGCAGAGGGGCATTACTGGCACATGATGGCATATATCACATTGGTAGATGTGCAGGTGAACGAGCCTCTGATAGTGTGGCTGATGTGATTAGGCCATATGATGGTGTCCCCTGAATAGAATAAAAACTGGGAGTGGATGTGTCATTACATAAAGTAAAACTATTTCCCCAGGTTTATTTTTCCCCGCCTACAGTTCCTCACATGTTCTTGTCAACTGCTGGAAATGGCCCACCTTGATTATCACTACAAAAGGTTTTTTTTTCTCTCCTGCTGGTAATACCTAACGTTACCTGATCACTCTTGTTACAGTGTGTATGGTAACACCCATTGTTTCATGTTCTCTATGCATATAAATCTCCCCACTGTATTTTCCACTTCTTGCATCCAATGAAGTGAGCTGTAGCTCACGAAAGCTTATGCTCAAATAAATTTGTTAATCTGTAAGGTGCCACAAGTACTCCTTTTTTTAAAATTAACTGTTTAGCTGATGAAAGGGCATGATAACACCACAAGGAATGCAAAACCTGTTGATCTCCATATTCAATGTAACAATGCATGTTTGCTTGTGTGTGTGTGTGTGTGTGTGTGAGAGAGAGAGAGAGAGAGAGAGATGGATAAGAATGTAACAGCCTGCAAAATAAGCCTAACTCTTAAGCACTGATTCCTCTTACAGCAGTCTGAAAAACAGCATATCCAGTGCCCTGCTTGGCTGACAATACTTTACATTCTATGGTTTTTTACATGGCTGCTCCTTTAACAGAAACTTAGCTGGATTTTTGAAACAATTTTTCTCCAGTAGTAATGGGGGAAACTAGCAAGTAAAATGCTGACTATCATCTCGCAAATCTGTGGAGGTAGATGAAGACTAAATGGACCCCACATTCACTACAGTATTTTTGCCAGCTCCAAAACATATTTATTTCAGTTTACCATCTCTCTCCTCTAGTGCCTTGGTGTTTCTCCCATACCCCCCTTAAACAGACTCTTTCTTCCTGGACTCCCCACTATCTCCCCTGATGAATTCCTCAATCTTTCTCTTGTAGCGTCCCAGATAAGTGCATGGTATCTCACTGACTCAGTGATCCACATGACTCCCACACACAACCTGTCCTGGATCCAAGGATCCTGCCTTAATCTGCTGCTGTGAAATCTCCCAGACCCAAAGCAAATAAATGTCAAAAGATAAAACCCTACTCATGACACGGAGCACTGGAATGAATTTGATGATTATTTTTGTTAGTGGCAATTTAGGAGGGAAAATATATATTGGCTATATCCAGCATATTTCTCTGAATCATTATCTGCCCATTTGAATGCATCCAAATTACTAACATTATTTTGTAATCCACAGATATGCTGCATCCTTTATTCTGTTCTATTGAGTCTATTCATGACTAGGGTTTATCTTCTGACATTTATCTAGAAAAAGCCTCACATTAAGTTCCAATTAAAGCCAAAATGTAGCAACCTTTCTGGGAGAACAGTAGCACCGATAATAAAACACAGGTTTTTCTCTGTGGCATAGTAATAGAGATCTGAAAACTAGCCCACCATGCTAGCAACTCCTCTAGAATTAACGTACAAGGTATTTAGCTGACCTGCTGTCATACTTGACTGAGATTGAATTACCATTCTGGAGGACTACTCTCAAAAGTGAAGGTGCTTTGGTCTACTTGAAGTGGGGTGGCTTAAATGGTCATGTGACAAAGAGAAGTTGATTCAGTAAAAGATATTACCTCACCCATCTTGTCTCTCTCATGTAACAATCAAGGCCACCCAGAATGAAAACATCTTCAGTAGCATCTGCTCAGGGAAGTAAATAGACACATGCAGATATAAAATACACAAGTCAGTATACCACTATTAGGTGTGCTATCATCATAGACCCAGTTCAGCTACTCTTACTCAGATAAGTAATACTTTAATTCAGAAGTAGTCCCATTGATTTCAATAGGAACCTCTCTCATACAATCCATAATGATCCCTTCTGACCTTAAACATCTATTTAATGTAAGGATTACAGAATAAATACCTCAGTGTATAAATCAGGGCCTGACATCTTTCTACTTACACTACAGTAGATTTAACTCAGGGTCATTTTTGCTAGTCCATCTCCTACATAGAAGTAATTCATTGGCTAAAGTCCAACGTTCCTCAAACCATCCTTACACCTATTCTATATTCCATCTCTCATCTTCCTTCTAGTTTAGCCATATTGTAATTGTTGAAGTCTCTCTTGTAAGCCATAGAAAATGATGTCTAGTATCGGGGGTAGCCGTGTTAGTCTGTATCCACAAAAACAACAAGGAGTCTGGTGGCACCTTAGAGGCTAACAGATTTATTTGGGCATAAGCTTTAGTGGGTAAAAAACCCACTTCTTCAGATTCAACATGCATAAAAAAGTGGGTTTTTTACCCACAAAAGCTTATGCCCAAATAAATGTTAGTCTCCTTGGTGTTGTTGTTTTATATAGAAAATGATGTTTCCTTGATGCTATTGTTAAATTGAATCCTTCTCTCTTGCTATTTGAGCGAGCGAAAGAGAGAGAGAGATTGTTCCTAGCACATAATTAAATGGGTTTTTATTCAAAGTGTATGTCACAGCTGTAAGCTTTATGCATTACAGCTATGCTCCCCTGGCATAATGGAACTCTCCTCAAAAAGGGTAAAGCTTGTCTGCGTGGGAGAGAGAACTTTCTTGAGGGCCAGTCCGAGACTGTGGAATGAACTCCCCAGGAATTAAGGACTACCACAAACCTCACCTCTTTCTGCTGCAAGTACAAGGCAAATTTCTTTTAGCTTGCTTTCTCTAATAAATACATAGAATCATGTATATTAATACAAACAACCCCTGCCAAAAAAACCCAAACTCAACAAAAGAGCCCAACTGAAACAAGACACTCCACTCCACATGCTTCTCCCCTTGGAGAGACAATGAATGAAAAAGCAGCAAATGACAGATGTTAGTCACGTTGCTTAATTCACAACTGGAAGGTGCTCAGAGTAGTGTGAGAACCTGTATAGAATAGAACGTGTGTGTTTGGTTTGCAATGCAGGTCAGAATATGCAAAAGAGCTCAGTGCATGGTTGATGCTGAACTCTTGAAAATCTAACACTTATATAGGTACATTAGGGTATGTCTATACTGCAGTTGGAGAAGTGATTTGCTGCTTGTGTAGACAAAGCCATGCAAGCTTTAATCTAGGTAGCTCACTAAAAATAGCAGTGAAGACATGGTGGCATAAGCTAGAAACATGAGTTTGTAACCAGGGTTCCTGGCAGGCGTGTACAGCCCATAGAATATCAGGGTTGGAAGGGACCTCAGGAGGTCATCTAGTCCAACCCCCTGCTCAAAGCAGTACCAATCCCCAACTAAATCATCCCAGCCAGAGCTTTGTCAAGCCTGACCTTAAAAACTTCAAAGGAAGGAGATTCCACCACCTCACTAGGTAACGTATTCCAGTGCTTCACCACCCTCCTAGTGAAAAAGTTTTTCCTAATATCCAACTTAAACCTCCCCCACTGCAACTTCAGACCATTGCTCCTCGTTCTGCCGTCTGCTACCACTGAGAACAGTCTAGATCCACCCTCTTTGGAACCCCCTTTCAGTTAGTTGAAAGCAGCTATCAAATCCCTCCTCATTCTTCTCTTCCGCAGACTAAACAATCCCAGTTCCCTCAGCCTCTCCTCATAACTCATGTGTTCCAGTCCCCTAATCATTTTTGTTGCCCTCCGCTGGACATTTTTCAATTTTTCCATATCCTTCTTGTAGTGTGGGGCCCAAAACTGGACACAGTACTCCAGATGAGGCCTCACCAATGTCGAATAGAGGGGAACGATTACGTCCCTCGATCTGCTGGCAATGGCCCTACTTATACATTCCAAAATGCCATTGGCCTTCTTGGCAATAAGGGCACACTGTTGACTCATATCCAGCTTCTCGTCCACTGTAACCCCTAGGTCCTTTTCTGCAGAACTTCTGCCTAGCCATTCGGTCCCTAGTCTGTAGCAGTGCATGGGATTCTTCCGTCCTAAGTGCAGGACTCTGCACTTGTCCTTGTTGAACCTCATCAGATTTATTTTGGCCCAATCCTCTAATTTGTCTAGGGCCCTCTGTATCCTATCCCTACCCTCCAGCGTATCTACCTCTCCTCCCAGTTTAGTGTCATCTGCAAACTTGCAGAGGGTGCAATCCACACCATCCTCCAGATCATTTATGAAGATATTGAACAAAACTGGCCCCAGGACGACCCTTGGGGCACTCCACTTGATACCGGCTGTCAACTAGACATGGAGCCATTGGTCACTGCCCACTGAGCCTGACAATCTAGCCAACTTTCTAGCGACCTTATAGTCCATTCATCCAGCCAATACCTCTTTAACTTGCTGGCAAGAATACTATGGGAGACAGTGTCAAAAGCTTTGCTAAAGTCAAGGAACAACACGTCCACTGCTTTCCCCTCATCCACAGAGCCACTTATCTCGTCACAGAAGGCAATTAGGTTACTCAGACATGACTTGCCCTTGGTGAATCCATGCTGACTGTTCCTGATCGCTTTCCTTTCCTCTAAAGTGCTGCAGAATTGATTTCTTGAGGACCTGCTCCATGATTTTTCTAGGGACTGAGGTGAGGCTGACTGGCCTGTAGTTCCCTGGATCCTCCTCCTTCCCTTTTTTAAAGATGGGCACTACATTAGCCTTTTTCCAGTTGTCCAGGACTTCCCCCGATCACCATGAGTTTTCAAAGATAATGGCCAATGGCTCTGCAATCACATCTGCCAACTCCTTTAGCACTCTTGGATGCAGCACATCCGGCCCCATGGACTTGTGCTCATTCAGCTTTTCTAAATACTCCCAAACCACTTCTTTCTTCACAGGGGGCTGGTCACCTCCTCCCCATGATGTGCTGCCCAGTGCAGTAATCTGGTAGCTGACCTTGTTCGTGAAGACAGAGGCAAAAAAAGCATTGAGTACATTAGCTTTCTCCACATCCTCTGTCACTAGGTTGCCTCCCTCATTCAGTAAGGGGCCCACACTTTCCTTGACTTTCTTCTTGTTGCTAACCTACCCAAAGAAACCCTTCCTGTTACTCTTAACATCTCTTGCTAGCTGCAACTCCAGGTGTTGTTTGGCCTTCCTGATTTCACTCCTGCGTGCCCGAGCAATATTTTTATACTCTTCCCTGGTCATTTGTCCAATCTTCCACTTCTTGTAAGCTTCTTTTTTTGTGTTTAAGATCAGCAAGGATTTCACTGTTAAGCCAAGCTGGTCGCCTGCCATATTTACTATTCTTTCTATACATTGGGATGGTTTGTCCCTGTAACCTCAATAAGGATCCTTTAAAATACAGCCAGCTCTCCTGGACTCCTTTCCCCCTCATATTATTCTCCCAGGGGATCATCAGTTCCCTGAGGTTGTCAAAGTCTGTTTTTCTGAAGTCCAGGGTCCGTATTCTGCTGCTCTCCTTTCTTCCCTGTGTCAGGATCCTGAACTCGACCATCTCCTGGTCATTGCCTCCCAGGTTCCCATCCACTTTTGCTTCCCCTACTAATTCTTCCCAGTTTGTGAGCAGCAGGTCAAGAAGAGCTCTGCCCCTAGTTGGCTCCTCCAGCACTTGCACCAGGAAATTGTCCCCTACTCTTTCCAAAAACTTCCTGGATTATCTGTGCACTGCTGCATTGCTCTCCCAGCAGATATCAGGGTGATTGAAGTCTCCCATGAGAACCAGGGCCTGTGATCTAGTAAGTTCCATTAGTTGCCAGAAGAAAGCCTCGTCCACCTCATCCCCCTGGTCTGGTGGTCTATAGCAGACTCCCACCTGACATCACCCTTGTTGCTCACACTTCTAAACTTAATCGAGAGACTCTCAGGTTTTTCTGCAGTTTCATACTGGAGCTCTGAGCAGTCATACTGCTCCCTTACATACAGTGCTACTCCCCCACCTTTTCTGCCCTGCCTGTCCTTCCTGAACAGTTTATATCCATCCATGACAGTACTCCAGTCATGTGAGTTATCCCACCAAGTCTCTGTTTTCCAATCACATCATAATTCCTTGACTGTGCCAGGACTTTCAGTTCTCCCTGCTTGTTTCCCAGGCTTCTTGCATTTGTATAGAGGCACTTGAGATAACTTGCTGTTTGTCCTGCTTTCTTAGCATGAGGCAGGAGCCCTCCCCTCTCGTGCTCTCCTGCTCGTGCTTCCTCCCTGTATCCCACATCCCCACTTACCTCAGGGCTTTGGTCTCCTTCCCTGGTGAACCTAGTTTAAAGCCCTCCTCACTAGGTTAACCAGCCTACTTGCAAAGGGCTCTTCCCGCTCTTCGCTAGGTGGAGAGCATCTCTGCCTAGCACTCCTCCTTCTTGGAACACCATGCCATGGTCAAAGAATCCAAAGCCTTCTCTCTGACACCACCTGCATAGCCATTTGTTGACTTCCACGATTCGATGGTCTCTACCCAGGCCTTTTCCTTCCACGGGGAGGATGGACGAGAACACCACTTGCACCTCAAACTCCTTTATCCTTCTTCCCAGAGCCACATAGTCTGCAGTGATCCACTCACGGTTATTCTTGGCAGTATCATGGGTGACCACATGGAGAAGCAGGAAGGGGTAGCGATCTGAGAGCTTGATGAGTCTCGGCAGTCTCTCCGTCACACCATGAATCCTAGCTCCTGGCAAGCAGCAGACTTCTTGGTTTTCCCGGTCGGGGCGGCAGAGAGATGACTCAGTCCCCCTGAGGAGAGAGTCTCCGACCACCACCACCCGCCTCCTTCTCTTGGGAGCGGTAGTCGTGGAACCCCCATCCCTAGGACAATGCATCTCATTCCTTCCAATCAGCGGAGTCTCCTTCTGTACCCTTCCCTCAGATGCATCATCTAGTCCACTCTCCGCATTAGTACCTGTGGAGAGAACATGAAAACGGTTGCTTATCTGTATCTGTGTTGTTGGTACATGGACGCTCCCCTTTCTTCTTCTGGAGGTCACATGCTGTCAAGTTTCTTCACTGCCCTCCTGTCCCCACTGCGCAGCCTGCTCTGAATCTTCAGAACATTGTGCCTGTAGAAGCATATCCTGACGTCTGTCCAGGAAATCCTCAGTTTCTCTTATGCAACGCAGGATCGATACTTGTTTCTCCAGACCTTGAACCTTCTCTTCCAATATGGAGACCAGCTTGCACTTTGTACAGTCAAAGTCGCTTCTGTCCTGTGGAAGAAAGACAAACGTGGCACATCCAGTGCAGGTCACAACAGCTGAATACTCACCATCCATATTACCTTCCTTCTACGAGCTTCCTCAGGAGTTGTAGTAACTACTCAGAGAAGCCGGCAAGATGCAAGCCTCAGTGGGCTCCCCCAGGTGAACTCCCAGGTGAACTCCCTCTGTCAGCCTCTCTGCTGTTCACCACTCAGCTGGTTCGCAGCTGACTGGCTTTTTATAACAGTCAGGCCCCCTCAAGGCTCATCTGGAACAAAGCACTCGCAATTCACACTTTTCAAACAACCAATCAAGCACACGGTCAAACTGTCCCCACAACAGACACTCAGATACTAACCAACACAGCCTCCTTAATGCAGCCCTTAGTGTATCTCCTCCCAGACAGATCCCAGACAGATCCCAGGCAAACTCCCTCTGTTAGCCTCTCTGCTGTTCGCTCATGTTGAAACCTATACTGCTGTATCTTCACTGCCATATTTAGCCACACTAGCTAGATTACAGCTAGTACTGATATGCCTACATGAGCTGCAATCACACCTCCTGTCACAGTTTAGACATATCCTAAATGGGAGCTGATCTCTTTTGAAAATTTGATCACTAGTGACTAATCCTACTCTCAATGATATATGTAACAAAGCTCTTATTGAGTTTGAGCAGGATTGCATTTCTATTTATGGTCTGATCATGTTCATGTTGAATCAACTGGATTTCATTGATTTCATCAAGAGGAGGTTCCTTTACCTTCTCCAGTAGATAAGAAAGTTGTATGAGTCCTTTTAAGTTGAGAACTGTACAGGTGAAGAGGAAGCACATGATGGTATCTCCCGTTTGGAAGCTTCTCCATGATGCTGAGAAAGTAGTAGTGTGAGCTTCTGGGGAAATTTTCTGCCAAGGAGTCATAATCTTTGGCACTCTGAAATTTGATTTGTTTTAACTGAATGCTTAACTTCTCTTGTTGATATTGTGACAGACCCAGACCAGGAGTCTGGTCCTATTGGGATCCAGGACGTGGGCAGGCAGAGCTCGTCCACTACAAAGGAGCCCCCCCCAGCCTAAGGGGGAGATCCACAGGGCCTGGAGAGCCAACTAGTTACGGGGGACAACTAATGAAAAACAGGGACGGGAGTGCGGTCAAAGGGTCAAACGAAGGGAACCGGACGGGGACACCGAGCAGAGAACTCCGGACAGCGCCCACCGCTCCTCAAAGGCATCAAGGGAGTCAGTGGATGCCGCCCAGAGGAACTCCGCTCGGAGGCGTGAATGGACAGAGGATCGGAAATAGGCCCCGCAGTCGCAGGAGACTCCATTGGCCAACCTCCTCACCAGGAGTCTGGTCCTATTGGGATCCAGGACGTGGGCGGGCAGAGCTCGTCCACTACGAAAGGAGCCCCCCCCAGCCTAAGGGGGAGATCCACAGAGCCTGGAGAGCCAATTAATTACGGGGGACAACTAATGAAAAACAGGGACGGGAGTGCGGTCAAAGGGTCAAACGAAGGGAACCGGACGGGGACACCGAGCAGAGAACTCCGGACAGCGCCCACCGCTCCTCAGAGGCATCAAGGGAGTCAGTGGATGCCGCCCAGAGGAACTCCGCTCGGAGGTGTGAACGGACAGAGGATCGGAAATAGGCCCCGCAGTCGCAGGAGACTCCATTGGCCAACCTCCTCACCAGGAGTCTGGTAAAAGGCAAATATACTGGCCACTAGATTAATAGTTTTCTGTTCCCTAGGTGACCAGAGCAGGGGCTGCCCTAGAGCAATCAGGAACCTGCTAGAACCAATTAAGGCAGCCAAGCTAATCAAGACACCTGGAGCCAATTAAGAACTTTCTAGAATCAATTATGGCAGGCAGGCTAATCAGGACACCTGGTTTAAAAAGGACTTCCCATCAGTTAGTAGGGGGTGTGTGTAAGGAGCTGGGAATGAGAGCATGTGCTGCTGGAGGACTGAGGAGTACAAGCATTATCAGACACCAGGAGGAAGGTCCTGTGGTGAGGATAAAGAAGGTGTTGGGACGAGGCCATGGGGAAAAGCCCAGGGAGTTGTAGCTGTCGCAGAGCTGTTCCAGGAGGCACTCTAGACAGCTGCATTCCACAGGGCCCTGGGCTGGAACCTGGAGTAGAGGGCAAGCCCGGGTTCCCCCCAAACCTTCCCAACTCCTGATCAGACCCAGGAGGAGTTGATCTGGACTGTGGGTTCCACCAGAGGGAAGGTCTCTGGGCTGTTCCCCAACCTACATGGTGGATCAGCAGAGACTGCAGGGGTTGTTTTTCCCTTTTCCCCCATGCTGGCCAGTGATTAGCTCATCTGAGTGAATGGCAGATTTGAGCCATGAAAGTGGCCAAACCGAGGGCTGCCGTGAATCTCTAAGGTGAGCAAATCCGCCAATAAGCACAGGACCCACCAAGTTCTAGGCATTATCCTGTCCTAGGTCAACTTCTCCAAAAGTTGCATCCCTTTCCTTCCTTACCCAATATATCTATCCTTACGCAACACATCTATCCATTTTTGCCCATCTAGCAATACTAGCCCATCCCAGGTTTTACTTTTAAAATTATTTATTTAACATTTTGCAGTTATGATTTCTCTTAAGTTATATTTTTTTATAAAAATATCTCTTTTGGAGTTGCTCTTCCTTGTCTTTGTCTTTTCCCTCATTTCCCTCTTTTTTTCCTCTATATTAACGATACAATTTAATGCATCTTATTATCCCTTACTTTGGTTTGCCCTCAAGTTTCTTCAATAATATATAATTTTCCCACAGTTCCTTCTGTCTCCCTCCTTCCTGTTCCTTCCCTTTCCTCTCTTATTCTGCTATGTATTTTTAGTCTCTCTTCACCTCCAACATCTCCTTCATCCTCTGTTGTTTAACTTCCTGGTCAATCCTTCTTTTCTCACCCCCATCCATTACATGTTGTTCTCTGTTCCCATACACCCATAACTCAAATGCATTTTTCTCACTACAGGATGTGCACGCGCACAGACACACACACACCCCTATTCCAGGCGAGAATTTCAAGGATGATATTAGTACATTAGCTAATACATGTTACTTAAATGTTTTAAAATGCTAGTGTAGACAAGACACATTGCCTTTAGTGCACGATAAACTGGTCAAACTAGGGCAAATCTATGCTACCACACAAGCAGCTAACATGAACTAATGGGTTTAATCTGCAGCAAGGGAGATTTAGGTTAGATATTAAGAAAAACTTTCTAACAAAACAGGTAGTTAAATTCTGGCATAGGCTTCCAAAGGAAGTTGTAGAATTACCACCAATGGAATTTTTTAAGAACAGGTTGGACAAAGTGGGAGTGCCATAGGGGTCAGTCCTAGGGTTGGTACTAGTCAATATTTTCACTAGTGGCTTTGATAATGGACTGGAGAGTGTGTTTATAAAATTTGTGGAGGACAAACTGAAGGGTTGCAAGCACTTTGGAGGATAGCATTAGAGTTCAAAACAATCTTGATAAACTGGAGAATTAAGCTGAAATCAATAAGATAATATTCAATTGAGACAAGTGTATAGTACTTGACTTAGGAAGGAAAATGTCTACACAACTACAAAATGGGGAATAACTGGATAGGTGGCAGTACTACTGAAAAAGGTCTGGCGGCCATAGTGAATTACAAATTGAATATGAGTCAACAGTGTGATGCAGTTCTGAAAAAGGCTGATATAATATCAGGGGGGATATTATTGGGAATGTTGTATGTAAGACATGGGAGGGTAATTGTCCTGCTCTACTTGGCACTGGTGAGGCCTCATCTGGAATGCTGTGTTTAGTTCTGGGAATCACACATTAGGAAAGATATGGACATGTAGGAGAGAGTCCAGAGGAGAACAACAAGAACAAAAATTATAAAAGGTATAGAAAAACCTGACCTATGAGGAAAGGGTAAAAAAAATTGGCATGTTTAGTCTTGAGAAGAGAAGACTGGGAGTGGGGGGACCTGATAACCTGATATGTTAAAGTCTGTCACAAAGAGGACTGTGATCAATTGTTCTCCATGTGCACTGGAGGTAGAACAAGAAGTAATGGTCTTAATTGGCATCAAGGGACATTTAGGTTAGATAGAAAAAACATTGTAACTATAGGTGTAGTTAAACTCTGGAATAGGCTTCCAAGGGAAGTTGTGACATACCCATCATTAGAGGTTTCTAAGAACAGATTGGGCAAACACCAGTCAGCGATGGTCTACATTTATTTGGACCTGCCTTAGCACAGGGGGCTGGAGTTGATGACTTCTTGATGTCACTTTAGTCATACATGTCTATGAGTCTGTGTCAGTCTGCATTACAAGGACTTTTGAGGTAACTTGACTGAAAAACATGTTCCTTTTCCCCAGCAAGACAGGGACAAAGACATCATGTTCCAATGTTGCCAACTCTCACAGCTAGTGAAGCAATTTTGGCAAGAGAAGAGAGAGGTAGGCAGAGCTCTTTCCTGCTCTGCAACCAGGGGCTGAGAGGAGTTTTTGAGCATGGGAAGGGACTGTGGCGGAGGGGGGGGGGCAACTGACACCATTTTCACAGGAAGCGAGGGGAAGGAAAAAGCAGAAAGAGACCGATAGCTCAGGGTGGCTCTGTTTCCTTCTCCCCACTGTGAACAACCGCTTAGTCTGCTCTCTGCTCCTCTCCATCTCTGCAACACCAGGCCCAGGGAGGGGCAAAAGGGTGTGATATGGGGCTGGGAACACACAAAGAATAATTTGAATATGGGGAGAAGCATGAGGCTCTGCCCCATCAGGCAGCCAGAAAGAGATCCTGTAGTGGGGGACAATAATCATTGTAGTCATTAAATTATGACAGGGTAGCCAGGGAAAGTTCAAAAAATCAGGAGCCAGACCAGAAAACATATGATCTTTCTTAAATATCTCATGATTTGGGGGCAACCTCCTCAGTTTCTGAGGTTGACTCATTATTTTTGCACTTTGGGGTCTAGCCTTTTATCCAATGCACACACAGGGACATGCTGATGCTCCCACCCAGGACACACACTTGCAGTCACCTTGGGCAGGGCTGAATTACAGCATCAGAACTATGGGTATATATCTCTAGCCCCACCGCCTGCTGTTCCTATGTTACTGTCAGAGGCTCAACTTTTTTTTAAGTGTCTCACTCTGAAGGTTATAAATGTAACCCTGACAGCTCTATTTAAGTATAAACCAATACAGTGAAACCTGCCTGGACATGAAACAATAGCTCTGAGCGGTGTGATCTGTCCCATTCATCTCAATGGGTTAACTCTGAAACCTACCACTTTGCCCTACACCCTCCAGTAAAACATGGCTCTACTGGGGTGGTGTCAGCAGGGTCTTCAACACAGAGTTCTCTGTCTGTTTCATGCGGGCAGAGTCCTTCCTCCTCTAGACAGACCCAAGCCTGCCCTGAAAGGAACAGTTATAAGCCCCCACATCAGGCCAACAGATGGCTTTGTGTGGGTAGGGCCATGGTACAGATGAAGAGCCAGAGCATGGGGGCAAAGTCATAGGGATGTGGTTAGGACCCCAGGTTGCTTTTATTTGACCCTGTTTGAGGATATGCCTTGAAGGGGAGAAAGCTGCAAGTGGCATAGGCGTGAGCAGTGACTGCTCAGGCAGCAGCAGAGTAGTGGGGGGAAAAAGCTATTGGAGGATCTAGAACCCTGGAGTAAGCAGCTATAAGCAGGAAATGAGTTTATTTTGTTTGGCTTATTTGTTTATTTTCTTCCGTCCTCTGTCTGAGCCCCACTACACACCCACAAGATCTGCCTGCATGATAGGACTGGCCATATAGTCAAAACTGTCTTAAGTGACCACCTACGAGACCAGCATGTTTACCTATAAAGGGGGGTGTTTAAGGCAAGTCAAATTGTGCTGGAAACCATATAGGGCCACTTTAAAGTAATTGCTTAAAAAAAAAGCAAATCCAGGATTTCAATGATAGTTTCATTGGACTACATATGACTTAAGAGTTACAAATATTGGCCAAGATATTCAAAAGTGACTAATCTTTCTGAGACATCCTAAAGGGACCTACTCTTCAGAAAGTGCCGAGCACCTACTTTCTGAAAAATTAACCCTCCTTAAGGTTTCACAAGTTGGGCAGTCACAATCACTAGTTATTTTTGAAATCTCAGTCAATATTCCTACTTCATATACCTGAAAGAGACCATACTAATTGCTCATCTAGTAAATTTAAATTTAAAAAATGTGAAAGTTCTTCATTGATTCCCATTCTCTATTCATATGTAAAATATACTACCCCAACACCAGATTCACAGCTAATGTAAATCGACAGAGCACCATTGATTTCAGTGTAGCTACATCAAAGTATACAGCAGCTGAGAATCTGTCTTCCCTGTCTTGAATCCTTGGATCTGAAAAGTTAATTGTTTAAAAATAAAGTACAAAAATAACAGTAATGCAGAGGATTATGTTACTATAGCAGGTAAAAAGAGGGCAAAAGACAGTACATTTAAGGATTTAATATTTAAGCCTTTATTGTTTAATGCTTTTTAGGAAACATTCATTTTATTATATTTTGTTTGCAATGCACAGCAGGAAAACGATCACCTGCCCCACAACGAAAGAACCACACACTTCTTTGAATAGGTGAAGTCACTGTTAATGATTTGGGGGGATTGAAATATCGGAAGCAGCTCTTGTTACCTCTAATCATGGAGCTACCTGGCAACTGCATATTTCTTTGCTTGTTGTATACCTAAATGTCTATATTACCCACAATGGGGTGCTACAGGGTTTTTCAGCATCATTCATGGAGTCAGTACTTGTTGGGAGATGTCCTGCTGATCCAAACAGGTTCTCTGAGTACACCAAGCAATCTTCCTCCTGATCTCTGTTTTGTGGAAGGTGCAGAGACTGGGACCAAATCAAAACAGCTCTCCTTCAGTCCCTGGTTAGCTATGATCACTAAAAGATCATTTGTGTTTTGCTTGTGATTCCACTGAATGGTAAAAGCATCCTTAGAGCCTTGTACTAACAATTTTTGTAATAGGCAAAGGAGTGATTGGAGTTGTACCTGGCACCATCAAGTAGATTCTTTGCTATCCCGTCTGCCACCTTAAATATACAGAGCCAAAACAAATCACTAAATCCCTAGCATTACCTTGCTTTGAGCTAAACTTTGCAGAAAAAGACTGTAGGATTTCTATTTTATAATAATTATTATGTGGTCGTTGGCCTAATATATTCAATGCTAATTATTCAATTTGCTTTTTTTCCCCTAAAGCTTCCCCTTCCCCACCATAATGTATCACATTTGCTTTTAAACTAAAGCAAGAATTGGGAAGTCTGGTGCTTTTAGCTAGGTTTTCAGATCAATTATGCCTTTTACATTGTGCACATTTAGTTTAAGTGCTTTACAGCACTGGACCAGAGAGCAGGCCAGCTCAGTTACTGTGGAGACCTAAATGCATGCAGGAAATGGATTAGGAACTGATTGATACAGACAGTCAATTAGTACTTCAAAGGGAAGCTGACTCCTTGTTTTATACACACAGAACATGGGATAAAAGATTGTAGTCTGATGTCTTGTAATCTCTGTTGCTTCAGTGTTGACCAGGACAGCATGATGTTGGAGGGTTTCTCGGAAGTTAAAAGAGTCCTGCATTGGTTCCTAATGGAATGGAAGCATTAAAAGAAACAATGACATTGTGTGATCTGTACACACTAGCTTTTCTAAAGTATTTCAGACTGTCCTGAACTGACTCTCTGGGACTCTGTTCAAGTCAAAAGTGTTCTTAATCTCTGTGATGTGCTGATCAAACCTTGAACTGTCAGGTCACATTAGTTCCACAGGACCAGGTCTATTTATGATTAATTAAAATTTCTTCTTGATTGCATACAGTCCTTTTTAATGTATAATCCCTTTATTGTGTAATGATTGAGACTATGGGCCCAATTCCTAAAATATAAAAAAATACTTGTGAGGGTGTTACGCCCATGCTGGGATGTATTAAGTCCATCCATGTGATAAGGGAAACAAAAAGAGGAAATCTAGGCAGATATGAAGCAACCCAATACCAATATACTATAAGGAAAGGATTTTAGTTGCCCTGATTTCATGAGAAAACTCCATTGTGGACATTGGGAGTGACACTTTTTTCCCATAAAAGGGCTGACTGCATGTCGACAATGGAATATATTCATGTCTCTGGCTGTAGAAGAAACCACTTCCCCCCATCTCTGCTCTTCATTCTCCTGAAAGCAACAAAACATCAGCCTGGAACAAAATTAAGAACAGTGGCATCAGAACACCATTCCTTTGTATTTAATGTAATGGTTTCTTTATTTGTTTTTACTTATAATGACAAATATGAATGGGAAATGAGAATATTTAAGGACAAAGTTGTGAAGAAAACTGGGAAAAGAAAATTGGCTCCTAAGGACTGTTTATATTTACAAGTCTGTTTCTTTCCTCTGTGCTCTGTATCTATGGAGTAACATACATATATTCCTCACTGTAGTTATAGTAATTATTGATTAAATGCCAACCATGTGTTGGGGCCTTTACATGACAAACATAAGGCAGTCCCTGTCCTATAGAGAACACAATCTAACAGCACTGGAGAACTAGAGAGAAGACTTTCCTTAAGAGTAATTATTCGTAGAATCCCTCATTTGATTTTGTTGTTCACTCTATTTCATATTAACTACTCATTTGTCTGGAAAAAGAGCATTAAACTGTCACATATAACCTGTTTTAGTGTCAAGCATGCCAAGTTATGCCACCTATTTCTTTTGGAATTGACTTAACGCACATTTGAGTCCAGTGCCAATAATAAAAATAAATTATTTTTTCCATTTAGATTTGTCTCCTATTTTGTGTGCTGAACACAATTTTTCAGTAGCTACCATGTACACAAATGATTACAACCACACCACAGATTACAGATAGCCCACAGGATAAACTGTTAAAATGCAAACCCCATAATTGTATGGAAATTGAACTCAAAATACACTTGCATGAAAGATATCAGGTACATCTTTCATCAAATGTATAAACTTGACATGAAAATCTGAATAGACTTAAACGGTATTCTGCTCTGATAATGCCAAGCGGTACTGACACTGATCTGCTGTGAAGTAATGTGTTTCTATCAACTCTTCACCCTCCCACGATACTACATCGCATATACTGTCTGTCTTCCTGTAATGCCGGATGAAATGTTGCTTTTTTCTTAGTTCACTGCTCACTGATGATTATCTGTAGCCATTTCCATGCCTCAGAATGCATACTCTCCCACCCATCCCAGAGGAAACAAATATTTAGCGTGACAACTAGAGTGATATCACTGTGAAGATAATGTTATAAGGACTGTACCCTAGGACCACAACAAGAGCAAGGTATTTTTTTCTGCTCTCTGGTTTTGAATTGCAATGTCACATTGCGGGTGCATTATGTTACTGCATTTTGTTCCTGGGGCTATGTAACAGTATAAGTTGGAATTTTAATTGCACCCAAATCCTGCTGCTACATATACCCATTGCCTGTCCTGACAGTGCACTGATAATGTCTTCTAAAAGATCGATACAAATAAGTATATTATCATTGATGGGAAACCAAAATGTACATCAACACTCCCCTTCTGGTGCTGAAACCAAGCAACACAGATTTTTACCTCAGAGATAGCACTCACTATACAGTACAGAATCAATTCTTTAGGTCCATAGTGCAACTAAGACTTAGATTTAGGATTAGAAAATAGTCAGACAAAAGTCTTCTGAGTTTCTGACTCAGCACAGCAACACATGTTCATGTTTCAGAATGGACAAAAAAAATTCCCATTAAACTTTGTGCTCTGAAGTTATCATGTTGTTAATATTCATTTTGGGCAAAATACTCGCCTTTATAGTGTACAAACTCATTTGACTTTTCTCTTCACTCCAAACACTTCATTACACTGAACGCTTGTTCCACTGAACTTTTGTTTCAGGTAGATACAGACAAATTTCACTCTGTAGAGCAATAAGTCCTTAACACACATTGTGTAAATATTTCTTTAAAAACCACAGATTTTGATTGATGAAATGGAAAAACAGGACATTTCAGGTCCTGAAAGAATTTCCTGGGACACAGGGAAGCAGTATGATTATATATCACTGTTAAATGTTTTTCACAACATTTGTTTTTTCCTGTTTGCACCAGATTCTATGACACTTGCACATCGCCGATTCTGCTCTTTCACCAACCAGCACTTTCCTTTACACAAAACACCATTGGATCTCTCCCCTCACTAAATGCATCAGCAGAGGTTCCATGCCCAGCTCACATCCCTGCCCCGGAGATCCCTGACTTGCAGCAACATTTATGCCCCACCCCTCACCTGACATACAGCAGCACTTGAGGGGAATTGATCCAACTGCTTACTCAGACACCACACTCAGATTCCAAGATTGCTGGCTTAACTCTTCTTTTCCTCATCCCCAGAGAGATCAACAGCAGTTGCTTCATTCAGGTTTTCTTACTCCTCTTGTCACCTTGGAGATGTCCAGGTCCGGAGTTCCCCACACCACAGGAACATGCATGCTGTCAACCACAGGACTCCTCAAAACATCAGCCTGGGATGTTTGCATGTTCATAGAATTTGTATAATCAGAGAAATTATGTTTCCATTCTACGCATCCGATGAAGTGGGCTGTAGCCCACGAAAGCTTATGCTCTAATAAATTTGTTATTCTCTAAGGTGCCACAAGTACTCCTGTTCTTTTTGAGGATACAGACTAACACGGCTGCTACTCTGAAGCCTGTCAATATAAATGGTTTCTTCAGAACATTTGAAGAAAGGAAACAAAATATTGATAAATATATATAAACTTTACTCACCTTTGGGTTCTGCTATCCTCACACAGTCAGAGCTCACTCCTCAATCACCTACACTCCATTCTTCAAAAGTCCCTGTGGAAGTCAAAGCTCTGAAACAACTATAGTACTGATCTCCACATCCTCTACACACCTCTTTTCATCAGTTCATCCTGCATCTGATCTCCAGAAAGACTTCCTCTCACTCCAGCTGGCCGAATATTCCCTGCTGCCACCATCTTGAGTTTCTCAGCTCCCAGACTGATTCCCTCCTATTGCCTTTTGATGCCCAGCACTTAAATATCCCTCACCTGGTTCCCTCAGACATGCTTCCTCCCTTTTCATTCCACCAGCCTTTCCCTCCCTCTGCTTCTGCTCCCTTGGTTCCCCTGGTCCTCAAATCAATTCCTTCAATCGTAGCGGTGCTCCCCACACCTGTACCACAGGTTTTCTGAATCCCAAAATCATTCTTTCCCACCAACTCTAACCCCCCAATTCCCACTCAACAACCCTCACCTCCTCCCCACCCCAAATTCAAATACTTGCTCTTTCTTCCACCTGGTGCTCTGGAATTTTTAGTCCCACAGATTCCACTGTTCCCAACTCTCATTTTAATCACTAGTCTCCCAAAACTTGGTATTTACTTAAGGCCTTTGCTCTTAGGGTTATGTGATTATGTCAGAATCTCCACTTTTTTTTTTTTTTGTAAATAAGTTTCTAGCCTTTGTGGTTGAAAAGAAAAGCAGAAAATGTGAAACCTAAAAGTTCAAAATCTTCCAGCAGCTCCCATGGGCCTGGAGCAGCGAACTGCGGCCACTGGCAGCTGCGATCGGCCAAACCTGCGGACGCGGCAGGTAAACAAACTGGCCCGGCCCGCCAGGGGCTTTCCCCGCACAAGTGGCGGAACAAGTTTGGGAACCACTACCCTAAAGACAGAATATTTTTTTCTAAATTTGTACATTTCTCCATGTTCTGTCTATAACAACTAATTCTTATTGTGCTAATGGAAACAGTTTTTAAAAAATCTGATATGCTTATGCCACTATGCATATAATATTGTAAATACTTTCTAATAAGTAAATTAGAAATACTTTCTAATAACATCCTAAAGACACAAAATCAAGAGGGTACCAAATGGAATGACATATTTTAATTAAATTCTGACTGGAATAACCATTAGGAAAAATACTTTTAAAATATTTTAAATTATTTCAGTTTGATTCAACACTATTGTGCTGTAACTCACAACTCGATAAAGCCTTTGCACAGATATCTACATTATAGGGAGGATTGTGCCGCATTTAAAGTTAACTTTAAAAAAATCCAAAAATATCAATCACTCATACATTAAAATTGATCCAGGTTCAAATTTGTCAGAAACAGGTGTCAGTCTGATCACAAGTTTTTCTCTAGTTATTTTGGCTTACTGAGTAAATGGCACAGATTTTGAAATTTAATATACAAATCCACCATCAATGTATTACTCGTACATTTGTGTGTGTTGTGCATTTTTGTATGTTCCTAAAAACATCCAACTGATAATGAGTCTGTAACGGGTTGGACCCCTCATCTGGGATGCCACCCCTCATCTGGGATGATGTACTGAGGTTTCACTGAGTCTGCCTGCTCCTCTAGCCTGGGCTCCCTCTCCCAGTTTTGCTGAATTAGGCCTTCCAGCCCCTGGCAGCATACGCATACAGGTAGGGATGCACCATCTGTAGAAGCAAACAGACTCTGCAAACAGCTCTCTATGAGAAGACTCAGCTAGGAAATTGCCCAGCACTCAAGTGCAGCTCCCCTCTGGAAAGTACACCCAAAATAATATTGTCTCGCGCTGTAGAGAAATCTACACAACGTAAGCTAATATATAAACCCCCTCCCTCAATGTGCAGGGAGATATGCACAACTTCTTGGCCCCTCCCCCAGTTAGAAATTGCACAAACTGGGTTTAATAACAAACAATACAAGTTTATTAACTATAAAAGGCAGATTTTAAGTGATTATAAGGGATACAAACAGAACACAGCAGATTGCCAAGCAAATAAAACAAAACACACATACTAAGCTTAAGATCTTAAAGAGACTAGTTTCAAGAAGTAATTTCTCACCCTAAATGTTGTTTTAGGCAAGTTGCAGAGTTTCTGTAGCTTAGAGTTCCAATTATTTCTCTTTACATACTAGACTCCTCTGGACTCAGCCCTTGCCTTTCTCAGTGTTCAGTTCCTTTGTCTCTTCAGGTACTTTCAGCAGTCTTTCTTCTTGGGCAGGAAGGCAATGGAGAAGAGTCCTGTTTGCCCTGCTCCCCAGCCTTAAATAAGATTTACATAAGGCAGGAATCTTTTTTGTTTCCCAGTCTTGACCGTCCCCTTCTTTTAGTGGAAAATTACTAGAAATCCAAAATGGTGTTTAGTATCAGGTGACAGGACCACCTGACCTAGTAGTGTCACAGCTACATCCCAGGATGCCTCTCAGGAAGGAGCGAGATTAGTATCTTCAAAGTCTTACTGTTTCTTCCTAATGGCCCATCAAGGGTGATGGCCTGTTGTCTGGTGGGTGTCTCCCAAATACACAGTCAATATTCCTTACTTTAGATACAGAAATGATACATGCATACAAATTGGATAATCACATTCAGTAAATTATAATCTTTCCAGTGATACCTTACAAGACCCATCTTGCATAAAACATATCTGTTATACCATATCCACATCATAAGCATATTTCCATAAAGAATATGGGGTGTAAAATCAGTGCCCAAAGGAGCCATCTCAGTCTATTGTACCTATTTTTCATTTTTTGTCTTGTACCATTAAATAGAAGCCTGTCTCTCGGACATGTCCATGTAAGTGTCTAACCATCAGCTTAAGCTCAACATGGCTACACCAGAGCTCTTATTTTTTTTTCCCAAAATGCTCCCTGCTACTTCCTTTCTCAATCACTGTGGACAGCACTACCTTCCTGACTGTTACTCAGTCCTATAACCTGAGTGTCATCTTTGACCTGGACCTCTCTCAAGGTCTTCACACCCAGACTGTGTCTAAATCTTGCAAATTCTTTCTGCATAACATCTTTAAGATATATCTTTTCTTATAGATTTGTGGGTGGATAAGTCTTATCCAGGCTCTTATCACCTTGCATCTCAATTTGTGTAACATCTTTTTCTCTGGCCTTGACAAATGCAACAATTCAGAATGTTGCTGCAAAGATTATTCCCCTGTCCTACCACTTTGGCCATGTAACCTTGTCTTTGCACCCCATCACTGGCTCCACATTGCACCCAAATATAAAGCTACTTCTTTCATTTTAAAGGCTCTCCATGGCCTATCCCCACTGTCACAGGGTCCACTCTCCACTTGAGGCACCTCCAGCTGGTTACTCTGGGGATTAGCTCTGTCTCAAGCTGCACGCTTCTCAGTGGTCTCGCCACCCATCTTCTTCTCTGTGTATGTGGCCTCTCCCGTTCTTGGTGCAGATGCTTCCAGTCCATGGATTGGTACTCCAGCGAGGCCACTAAGTCCCTCCCCTTCCAGGGAAATCCCAGTGTTTCCAGACCAGCTATCCAGCTGGCATTTCCAGTGCTCGGAGCCAATACCCACTGACTTGTAGGGGAACCCAGGCCCACCCTCTGCACTGGGTTCCAGCTCAGGGACCCTGTAACATGTAGCTGAAGCCTGTACTGCCTTTGACCTCGTTGTTGTTTCCCTGGGCTTTTTTCTACCTAAGTAGCTACCCACCCCCACCCTGGGTTCACCAGTTTCTTCACTCCCTCCTCTAAGGTAGTCTGTGCAGCCTGCCTTCCCGCAGCCTCAAACACTCCTCCCCCCTTTTCACGGAGTGACTACCCTTCCCTAGACACCACCCCCTACCCAGTAGCCAGCTACCTGTCTTTCTACAGACCCCACATGTTCTTGCCCAGGTGAGCCAATTCCTCCTCCATTAGCTCCCTGACTTTCAGCCTAATTAGTAGCTTCGACCCATCTGGCCCCACCCAGCTCTTGTCAGATCAGTATGGGGTGCACGCGCCATCACACCTACTCTCTCATTTGCTGTTTGCTCCCACATCTGACCCCGCTCATGATGCCAGCCTCCATCACCCACTCGTTACATTTTCAAACAAGCACCTATGTGATTTTGGCTATGCTGTCCCTCATGCTTGGGAGAAGCTCACTGTAAACATCTGCAAAAATACTACATTGTTCTCCTACAAATCCCCTCTTTAAAACTTTCCTTTGCCATGATGCCTTAATATAACTTAACAGTTAGGCTGCTGATGAGCTGAGATCACTGCCTGTCCTGCTGACCAATATGGTCTCATTGTTTCCCTGTACTCCCCCACCTGTCTGTCTCCAGCTGTTGTCTCTTGTCTTAGATTGTAAACTCTCTGGAGCAGGAACCATCCTTTTGTCCTGTGTTTGTACAGCACCTAGCACAATGGGGTTCTGGCTCCTGACTAAGGCTCCTAGGTGCTGCAATAATACAAATAATTATATGTATATGTATATAGTGTTATCATTTGTGTGTGTGTGTGTGTATACATTTTCACACAAATCTAAACTAAAAGACAAAAAGAAAAGGGGGACTTGACAAAGGAATTCAAAGCTAATTGAAACTCTATCCTTAGGATCACTTTCTGCCCTGATTTAGCCCCATTAAAATTTAGTGGAAGTCAGTAGGATTATACTGGGTTGCAATTTTTAAGATGACATCTTGTATTTAATATTGTAGCCATGTTGGTCCCAGGATATTAGAGAGACAAGGTGGGTGAGGTAATATCTTTTATTGGACCAACTTCTGTTTGTGTAAGACACAAGCTTTCAAGCAATCCTAATCTTGTATCTAGATAGTACAGTACACACCAGATAATATGCAAAACTGAAAGAGGTTGAATACCTTGGCAAAATGGGGCAGAGCCTCAACTAGCATTATTCATCACAGCTCCGCATATTTCAATTAATTTATGTGGATTTACATTAGCCCAATGTCTGTATTGGAAAAAATTAAAGAAAGTTTCAGCAAACACTTTTAACTGTGCTTCTTTCTTTTGATAAGTTAACTCACAAGGTTTTTTTCCCCTCGTAACAAAAAAGTTTGGAGTGCAAATTAAATTGACACATTTTCAATGGGTTTCACTAGATTTAAATACAGAACTCCTGTTCAATTCAGTGGGAGCTGTGTGGCTAAATCTTATGCAACTACTTGAACATTAAAGACATGTTCATTAAGTGAAACAGAGTGCATTTTGGAACAACTCTGTATTAGCTACAAGCAACAAATCTTTTTAAAACCTAGCAACCAGTTCATGGTTAAGCAGATGCTTTCCAACTAGGGCCTTTAAGAACTTTTCCTACTAAAGTTATAAAACCTCTAAAGATTTTTAATACAGTGTTTCATATTTTTAAAATTTTGAACTACTAGTGTGCATTTCTCACCAGCTGAACATTCAAGTTATGAGGCATAATCCCTCAGCAAACAGATTTTTTTATTAAAAAGCCACCAGCAGTGCTTTCTTGCCAGTATGTGTCTTTTCTATGAAGATCAAAAAAAATAAATAGTGAGTTGGAAATGAGCCATCTTTACTTAAGATTTTTTGCTTTAGTTTTGGGGTCCCCCCCAGTCAACATGTTGCCTCAGCAACCAAGATTTCTGCTTTGAGGCAGAAGACAGATTTCTTTGGTTCAATCACGATGCAAAGCTGAAAGAAGGAAAAGCGAGACAGGCAATGAAAATTCACCATTTCACTATTTGAATATATGAATTACCCTGAGCTGCAGCCAAGCCATGGGTCTTATCCACAGTGTCTTTCAACACTTATTCAAATCCTTCAGTGCTGCAATACTTCATTTCCATTAATTAAATAATTACATCAAATTCTGTCTGAAGATAACATTCAGCTGAATTCATGCATTCCAAAACAGTTATTCCATTTAGCTAAAGCTCATATTATTACACAATGAATTGACAAAGATTTTGTTTATTTCTTTAACCAGAAACTAAAAAAGACCCTCTTTAAAACCACAGTGGAAATAATGGCACACATAGTGAGAAAACTGGAATTTAATGCTCTAAAACCTCAGTACTTTCTTTAATCCCATGAACATGACCTTATGAGCTCTCACTTAATGCATCTCAAAGATGAAGCTCAGCGAAGTTGATTAAAAACGGATTGTTCGTGCTTACGTAAGATGAAACACACTGTTATTAATGGAAAAAGCAAAATTATTAATATAGCAGTGCCCGAATCCCTCTACATAATGAGATTACATCTTAGCCTCTTTTTAAAAACGCAGTACAATTAGTTTTTATCGCCCATCTTTGGTCATGTTATCACGAATGCGTTACACAGAGACAGTCGGTCATATGGCTCAGAAGGAGAGAAACAGTGACGTAGACAGAGAGAGGAAACAGCACAAATGAGTTATGAAGAGTTAAAAGAAAGGAAGAGAAAGGCCTCTGAAAATACAGTGGAGTGAATGAGGAACAGGACTAGGCATTTATGAAGTCAGAGGTCCATTTATTCTGCTTTGCTTATGCTCTGATGATATCAGAGAGCCAAATTTGTATTGTATTGTACTAGAGTATGTTTGAGTAGCCTAGGGGCTGCTCTAACTTATGCTGACTGTCTATGTTACGTTTGGCCTTGTCATGGCAGGTACGTGGCATGCCACACCCCACAATATGCTCACGACAATCAGAGCCAGAATGCTAGAGACAATCTAGCTAAGAAAGATGTTGAATGATATACTGAGTGTATATTAATTATATTGATTACTTAAGAATTCCCAATTAGCACTCTGAAGTTTGGTAGGTTTTTACCCTAAGATCAGGCCCAGTATTAAAATTAAAGTTTAGTTGGGAACCCCTGACATGCATGGCTGCAACTCCCAACCTTAGGAAAAACCTGCATTTGAAATTGTTTTATTAACACAGTTAGCAAAGTTATAAACACTCCAATGAAATAGGATTGTTAGAGATAATACAGACTGTGCATCTAAGCATCCATATTCTCACCCCACCCCCTGCAGAACAACCTGAAGTATTAGTCATTATCTTCCTCCTCCACCTCCTCTTCCTTGCCACCATCACAGTGGTCGTCATCCTGGCACCTCCCAAGAGTTAGATCTCCTAAGGCACACAGCCCAGGTTACAACTTTCATAATGTGTTATGCTGATGCCCAGGAGCATTGGATTATTCCTAAAAGTAGGGGGGCCCTGCCCCTCCTCTCGCCCTGACGCCCTGCCCACTAGCCAAGCCGGAAGCTGGACCCAGGCCAGGGAGCCCAGACCCCTCCACCTGCCTGGGGTAGGGAGGCCCGAGAGCAGCCCCTGGCCCGCATCCCTGCCCTCCAGGGCCCCCTGCCCAGGGCAGATGGAGGGTTCATGGCTCCCCACAGCTGCCCACATGGCTGGTGCCCCGACCCGGCTCTGGCTTCTGGCCTGGCGGGGGAGGGGGACCCGCAGGGGCCAAAGAGCTGCAGCTGGGTCATGATAACAACCACCTGGGTAGCTGTGAGGAGCCACAGACCCTCCATCTGCTCTGGGTGCTCTTGCCCCAGGCAGGTGGAGGGTGCATGGTTCCCCACAGCTGCCCAGGCTCCCCAGGCCAGGGTCCAGCTTCTGGCCTGGCTGGCTTGCGGGACCTCATTTTCAAAAGTGGAAGGGCCTTGGCCCTTCCTGTTCCAGTGCCCCTGCTGACACCACTGTGCCTAATGCATATTCAGGAGGGGTTTCTCTCCTTTTCCTAATTTGTATATCCTCACCATACTAATACTGGGGTGCCCTTCTCCCATAGCTTGCTAGTTTGTTTACCACAAGCTTTTTAGCATATATGTCAATTAGTTACCATGGAACTCTTATGCTCAAACATCTGCTGATGGTCTTTACTTAAAATATCACAAGCTGGTATAAACTGTGGTTTTCTGTCAGCAGTTTAGTCATTACAGCATTCTATTTTGTGATGCCATATGACCTAAGGTTACACCTGGTTAATTGCTTATGCTAAGGCTTTGGTGACCTTATGCCTTGTTTAGCTAAGCTATTGTCTTACAGGCCTTGTAGGCTGATTACATTACTGCCTTAATTTATACCTCTGCCTTACCTAGCAAATACCTATAGGCTACAAAAGAGAAGATGGAAGTTGTTCAGAGGGGTGATGGAGTGGACCCCTGGGCAACTTCACATAAGAGACTCTGGTCAGGGAGGAAAGTGGAGGAAAGGTCTCATTTCTTCATGGGTCATTCTAGATCTACTTGAAACATATGTAAAAATCACTCAGATACTATGGTGGTGGGAACCATAGAAATGCTTGCTACAATAAAAGCTTAGAAAAGCAGGAGAGCAATTTCAGATTAGATTCGCAGCCCAAATACCAGCAGACATGGAGTAATGGAGACAGTGAATGAGTAATGTGTTCCTACTTCCACATTTACGTGCATTATTCCCATGAAGTTTAAAGTACATATTTTAGAAGTCCAAAACCAAACTGCTGTGGGGATTAGACCTGGATGAAATTTTTGGCATGACAATTTTTTTTCATTGGCAAATGGTCTTTTTCCAAAATCAGAAATATTTTCACAAACCATTTGTTGACATTACCACCATTTTCCACTTTTTTATGAAATTTTCTGATGTTTTAAATAATTTTTACTAAAATTTTTCATTCAAAAAAAACATTTTCTTACTGTTAAGAAATATGAAATATTTTGAAAACAACTTCAATTTAAAAAATGGTAAAAAAAATATCATGGCATGGACACTTTTAGAAAAAATGGATGAAATCATTCTGCAAAATGAAATCACATTTCAACATTCTGAATTTTTTCATGAAATTGTTTTCCCATTTTTCAACCATCTCTGGTTGGGATAAATTATGTGCTGTATGACATTCTCCCCAAATACTTACACCTGGAACCATCACCCCCTTAAAAATGTATCCAAAAGTACCAGTTCTCACATAAACCAAGCAAAGAAAATAAATGTAGAGTTTCTGGGTCTCACTTTTATGGAGTTATGATGTGATAAAAAACAATTACATTTTCAAGAAGTAAAACCACTTCCTTTTTTTAAAAACTTCATCTCTCCCAGCTATCTTCTCTGATTTGCCTCAAACTTCCCAGAGAAAAATCTCTCTAATAGGATTACCTTTGTGAAATTTCAGGCAGATTGGTTTGATTCTGGTGAATTTAGGAGTAGAAGGAGGACTCAGACTTTAATGTATCTCAGAAAACTAGTTGATCTTCAGTGTGAGGAGTCTAACAATTATTTCCATAATGTGAGCTGCAACCAACCTGGAGCTGTTTTATTCTCAACATCATGGTTTTTGTTACCATAAACTAAAGATGTTCATGGAGACTTTTCTAACCCCTGGCGTTTAGCCAGCTGATCCAGCTATCAGATTTGCTCTTTGGCCTCCCCTGCTGAGGCTGACTTTTCTGTCAGACTGTCAGGGTGGGCGAGGCATGTGGCAGAGGCTTCTGCCAGCTAATCTGTGCCCTCCCTGCTCTCAGATCTTCCACTGTCCTCCTGTGAGACCCCCCCCCCCACCTCCCTCCAGCCAGTTGTAGGAGGAATCCAATGCAAAGAGTGCTAGCAGATGAGAGAGAGGGGAAAGAAATCATAGTATTGGTTTAGCAGGAGCAGCCAGGTCTGCACCCTTTATGGGAAGGTGGGGCTGACTGAGCAGGGATGTTGCGGCTACTGGGAAAAGGAGCATGGAGCTTGGGAGACATGCAGCCTCAAATGTACTGGCCTTGTCTGACTTTGGTCAAAATAAATTAATACTCTTTTGCACTTGCATGCCACCTTTTTACCAAGGATCTCAAAGCACTACAGCCATATTAAATAAAACCAACAACACCATGAGGTACAGTACATAAGAATTAACATTCCCACTTTACATTTTACTACTGCGCTGATCTGGATTTATAGTTTTTAAAAATGTTTCCACTTTAACACCAAAGCCATTCTGGGTACTCCAAAACTACCCGGGGTATTGGACTATTGTTCCCATATCTTTATTGCCCTACATTTGTTCCTTGTTTCCAGTCTAATTATTTTGTGTTTTGCTGAACTGAACTTAAGAACTTTTAGAAAGGCACTTTGTAAACTTAATATATTGCTATATGCCATCTGCTAGTTCAATCACTAAATAATCTAAATCTTTTAGAATAAGAGTTATTCTATTCCTCATTATTTGGTCTGTCTCCAATGTTAATAACATCTGCAAACTTGGAGATATTGTCTTTAATATTCTCATCCAGTTAATTTATGTGTGTTATGAATAACAGAGTCTTAATTCCTGAAGTCCATCACTCATTACACCACCTTTCCATATTAATTGTTCTCTGTTGCCTCACTTTTTAACCAGTTTTCCATCCAGCAGCCTATTTAATATTTATTAATCATTGATATGGTATTTAGTCAACTGCTTTTTGAAAATCTAGGCCTCTCTGAAGCATATGGTGCTGGCCACTGTTGAAGAAAGGATAATGCACCACCTGGACCAAGGATCTGATCCAGTCTGGAAATTCCTGTGCTCCTAATATGCTCAGTGTCCTTTAACTTTCACGGCGGTAATAAATGGACAGAAAACAATAATTCTGTTTTGTGAAAAATTTTGAGGTTTCAGCATCTGGTTTTGTTCCACATCAGGTCAAAACCAAGACCTATAGAATTTTTTTGAAAAAAGGGAGCAACACCTCTTACCCATGAAAAGCCAATAGCTCAGTGTTAGGTCATTCACCTAGGATAGGGGACACCCAGGTTCAAGTCTCCATTCTGCCTGATTTTGGCAGGGATTTTAATCTGCATCTCCAACATCCCAGGTGAGTGCCCTGACCATTAGACTGTAGGCTAGACTGGGGTCTCTCTCCCTCTCAATTCATTCCTGGAGCTGAGGAAATCCCCTCCCCTCCCCAACAAAAGTTTTGTCAAAACCAATACATTTCCATGATAAGTTTCAATTTCAACTATCTGCATTTTCCAACAAAAAACATTTATTAGAAAAATTCCTGGCCAGCTCTAATAATTGTTTTCTGTTGTCTTTTTTTCTCGGTTTTTTGTTTTATTAAAACACTTTGTGACAGTCATCCCACCTGGACCTTAAATATGTATTGCTGTTCTGGGTAGATTTATCAATTATTTAATTCAACAAATTTTTTGTACAACTTCGCATATCTTCTAAATCGGTTTAGTTGAAGTCCAGCATGATTATATTTCAGAGTAGCAGCCGTGTTAGTCTGTATTTGCAAAAAGAAAAGGAGTATGCTCAAATAAATTTGTTAGTCTCTAAGGTGCCACAAGTCCTCCTTTTCATGTTTATATTGTTCACCACTTTAGAGATCTTTAAAGGCATTTCAAATCAGAACATATGCCCACAGAGTCCTAGGCATTATGCAATTTCTACTTCATTTAATCTAAAATTGAGGCCTAACAAGATTTGATCATTAAAGAGAGATACTGATACTGTCCTTTATGATACTGATTTAAGCTTTCTGTGTCAACAAATTTCCTTCATGTGATTTCAGTGAAAGTTATTGTGGTATATCTGTCTCTTCTAGTGATCTTTAGAAGGAAGGCAACCCTAGCTAGGAACACCACCATAAAAGAAAATGACAGTAAAATCTAACCTCAGAAGGGTGAACACATAGGAATAACAGAATTAAGTTTTAAACTGAAGCATAGATTCCCAGAAAGAACATTGAACAAGACTTGAATGAGAAATACAGGGCAACCATACAAACAAAATTTGGCTAGAGTCAAATGGTTTAGACAAGGAGTAGTTGAGTGGAATTGGAAAGGGAAGAGAACAAAGATCTGGTTACTTTAAATTGAGATACATATGTATCCCTTAATATGAGAGTGTATGAAACCTAGTCACTAATATTTAGCGTATATAATACCTTGGGGGGTAAGCTTTACTTCAAGGAGTTTTAAAACCAAAAGTACAATCTTTTAATTTCAATGTAGTATGACCCTGTTACATGGTCAAATTCTGCCCTCGTTGAAAAGAGTGCATGGGGGCAGGAGAGAGTCACATCTCAGTCAGACTGGGGAAATTATACCAAAATGTGTTCTCTAGGAAAAATGAGTTTTGCTGTGCAGATGTAATTTCAGGACTGTAGAATTAGTTTACTGCAGATATGACACACAGTCAGTGATATCTGGTAAACAGTGACTGAACATCCACATCCAACTCCAGATCCAAGTGGGGAGGGGGATTGTTTGTCTGTTTGTTTTTCTTTTGTTGGGTAGGGGGTTGTGGGGTGGGAAGGGAAATGTGCTTCATTCTGGCTTTCCAACACAAAACACATTACTTCCTAACTAGGATTGGCCAGTTTCATTAAATCAAATTAGATTTTATATGAATCAGCACAGAAAAAAACTAGATTTTACTTGTGCAGCTTGTCACACAAATGACCTAGAAAAAAATCTTAAAATGTCTTCTGCTGATCAGTGCTTCTTCCATTTTCCCTGTCTTCTGTTCCCACTCACCTCTCCTCATGCTCCAAAGACTGTTCTGACCCACGCCCATCTCCAAACAAATTCTACTGCTTCTTCTCTGGCTACTGAACTCACCACACAGGAATAAAAGGAGAAATAAAAAATACATATACTAAAAAATTTCACAGAGAAAAGAATGAAAAAATACAGCAAAGAACATACGGGGAATGATCTTCTGCTACTTGAACAACTGTCAAACATACAATCTTGTCTGATTTCATTCATAATAAATAATTATTCTTTAATATGCCCTTGTACTTGTGCAGCACTTTTCATCTAAGTAGCTCAAAGTGCCATACCAAAATTTTTAAAGCCCAGCAACATCCTTGTGAGGTACTGGGCATCAGAATTAACATTCACCATGTGTATTTTGCTGCTGCTTTAGTCTACATTTATAATTTAAATATGTTAACAGTCTAAGGCTCTTTATCACAGCCTTGGGTGCTCCTATGGCTCTTTTCTGCAGCTTAAGTGCTCTCCACAGGTTTGGCTGTTATTAATTTTCTTCCCTCAGAAGCCATTTTCCCAGACTCTAGGTCCTTTTGCCAACATGCTAAGTGACCAGGACCCAGAGTTATGTGGTCCTGCCAAACAGATTTCTACCCCACATTGTACCTTCCAGGTCACTGTCCCCCTTCCTTTCTGTACTTTAGGCCCATAAAAACCAGGGGCTCATTGGGAGACTAGAGAACTTCAGTCCTGCCTGTTCACCTTAGATGACAGGAAGTGGGAGGAAGTTCGAGGAAAGGTAGAATTGTGGCTGGTCAGAAGCCCTGGCTCTGCACCTCTCTTTAACTTCACCTCTCTTTAACTGCAAGTGAATACATTTTCCACAGGAAGCTGCTAATAGGTGTAGGAATAGGACTTTCTTTGGTGCTTCCTGCCAACCATAGTCTCTCAAGTGGTTCTCCTTAAAAATAAAGCCCTTAGGCAAAATAGCCAGCATCTCCTAGTGACAGAGGATGTGGAAAAAGCTAATGTACTCAATGTTTTTTTTTGCCTCTGTTTTCACTAACAAGGTCAGCTCCCAGACTGCTGCGCTGGGCATCGCAAAATGGGGAAGAGATGGCCAGCCCTCTGTGGAGATAGAGGTGGTTAGGGACTATTTAGAAAAGCTGGACGTGCACAAGTCCATGGGGCCGGACGAGTTGCATCCGAGAGTGCTGAAGGAATTGCAGAGCCATTGGCCATTATCTTTGAAAACTCGTGGCGAACGGGGGAAGTCCCGGATGACTGGAAAAAGGCTAATGTAGTGGAAATCTTTAAAAAAGGGAAGAAGGAGGATCCTGGGAACTACAGGCCAGTCAGCCTCACCTCAGTCCCTGGAAAAATCATGGAGCAGGTCCTCAAAGAATCAATCCTGAAGCACTTGCATGAGAGGAAAGTGATCAGGAACAGCCAGCATGGATTCACCAAGGGAAGGTCATGCCTGACTAATCTAATCGCCTTTTATGATGAGATTACTGGTTCTGTGGATGAAGGGAAAGCAGTGGATGTATTGTTACTTGACTTTAAAAAAGCTTTTGACACGGTCTCCCACAGTATTCTTGTCAGCAAGTTAAGGAAGTATGGGCTGGATGAATGCACTATAAGGTGGGTAGAAAGCTGGCTAGATTGTCGGGCTCAACGGGTAGTGATCAATGGCTCCATGTCTAGTTGGCAGCCGGTATCAAGTGGAGTGCCCCAAGGGTCGGTCCTGGGGCCGGTTTTGTTCAATATCTTCATAAATGATCTGGAGGATGGTGTGGATTGCACTCTCAGCAAATTTGCGGATGATACTAAACTGGGAGGAGTGGTAGATATGCTGGAGGGGAGGGATAGGATACAGAAGGACCTAGACAAATTGGAGGATTGGGCCAAAAGAAATCTGATGAGGTTCAATAAGGATAAGTGCAGGGTCCTGCACTTAGGACGGAAGAACCCAATGCACAGCTACAGACTAGGGACCGAATGGCTAGGCAGCAGTTCTGCGGAAAAGGACCTAGGGGTGACAGTGGACGAGAAGCTGGATATGAGTCAGCAGTGTGCCCTTGTTGCCAAGAAGGCCAATGGCATTTTGGGATGTATAAGTAGGGGCACAGCAAGCAGATCGAGGGACGTGATCGTTCCCCTCTATTCGACATTGGTGAGGCCTCATCTGGAGTACTGTGTCCAGTTTTGGGCCCCACACTTCAAGAAGGATGTGGATAAATTGGAGAGAGTCCAGCGAAGGGCAACAAAAATGATTAGGGGTCTGGAACACATGAGTTATGAGGAGAGGCTGAGGGAGCTGGGATTGTTTAGCCTGCAGAAGAGAAGAATGAGGGGGGATTTGATAGCTTCTTTCAACTACCTGAAAGGGGGTTCCAAAGAGGATGGCTCTAGACTGTTCTCAATGGTAGCAGATGACAGAACGAGGAGTAATGGTCTCAAGTTGCAGTGGGGGAGGTTTAGATTGGATATTAGGAAAAACTTTTTCACTAAGAGGGTGGTGAAACACTGGAATGCGTTAGCTAGGGAGGTGGTAGAATCTCCTTCCTTAGAGGTTTTTAAGGTCAGGCTTGACAAAGCCCTGGCTGGGATGATTTAACTGGGAATTGGTCCTGCTTCGAGCAGGGGGTTGGACTAGATGACCTTCTGGGGTCCCTTCCAACCCTGATATTCTATGATTCTATGATCTCCCATTACTTTCAATAGTCAAGACAGCTGTCATTTCCCTACATCATTTGCACATGGAAGGAAAGCTACCCTGAGTAACCACAGTCACCATCTGCCATTGTTTCTGCAATTAAGCCGCATTGCCTTGAGGGAAGCTGTCCATCGACTTGTGCTCTATGATTATGGAACAGGAAACTGAAGATGCAGGGGAATGAAAACCAAAGGCTGACTGAGGGTGTACAAATGGAGACTAAGGAGGGTGCCGTGGAAATTTAAGTACAGAAGGAGTGTGAGGAGTACACAGCAGGCAGATTAAGGGGAGACAGGAGAGAAGCTGAGGAGTGATCAGGGGAACATGGAGGATAGAAGATAACTGAGGAGAAACATTTGGGGAAAATGGAGGGAGGATGAGTTTAGCAAGAGACCTCCGTGACCTTTGTGACAAAAGTCATATCCTTACTTCTTATGTAAGTTCTTACAAATTGATTGTTCATTTGTTCCATTATCTTTCCAGGTATTGAAGTCAAGATGTCTGGTCTGTAATTCCCCAGGTCTTCTTTGTTCCCCTTTTACAAGTCAGGTACTATGTTTGCCTTTCTCCAGTCTTCTGTGGCCTTACCCATCCTCCATGAGTTCTTGAAGATAATCACTAAGGCTTCTGAGATTGCTCCAGGCAGCTCCTTAAGTACCCTAGAATTAAGTTCATCAGGCCCTACCAATTTGAATGCATCTACATTATCTAAATACTTTTCAATCTGTTCTTTCCCTATTCTGGCTTGTATTTCTTCCCCTTTGATAGTAATATTAATTATGATAAGTATCCAATCACCATTGATATTTTTAGTGAAGACTGAAGCAAAACAGGGCATTAAACACTTTAGCCTTCTTGATGTCATCTGTAATTAGCTGCCTTTCTCCACTAATAGGGGGACCTAACTCTTTCCTTTGTCTTTCTCTTGCTCCTAATGTATTTACAGAACCTCTTCTTATTGCCTTTTATGTCTCTTGCTATGTGCAATTTATTTTGTTCTTTAGCCTTTCTGATTGTCCCAACGTGCTTGTTCTAGACTTCTGGACTCATGCTTAGCAATTTGTCCATGTTTCCGCTTTTTGTAGGATTCCTTTTTGGTTTTCCTGTCATTAAGAGCTCCTGAGGGAGGCACATTGGCCTCTGCCTACTCTTCCCATCCTTCCCTCACATTAGGATAGTTTGCTGTTGTGCCTTTAATATTATCTCTTTGAGAAACTGCCAGCTCTCGTGAACTCCTTATTGCCTTTTTTCCCATGGGACTCTAAGTTTGTTAAAGTCTGCTTTTTTGAAGTCAATTGTCTTTATTCTGTGGCTCTTACTCCTTCTTTTCCTTAAAATAATGAAATCTCTCATTTCATTATCACTTTCACCCAACCTTTAGATCCACAACCAATTCATACCTGTTAGTCAGAATCAAGTCTAACTGCTGTCCTCCTGCAAACTTCCTCTACCTCCTGAAACAAGAATTTGTCCCCAGTATATTCCAAGAATTTATTGGACATTGTGTGTTTACCATATTACTTTTCCAACAGATGTCTGGTGGTTGAAGTCTCTCACTACAACAAGGTCTGGTGTGTTTTGACTGTTTCTGTTATTTGTTCTAGAAATGCCTCATCCCTCTCCTTCTCCTTATTTTGTGGTCTACAGTAGACCCTCCATGACATCATCCCTCTTTTCTCCCCTTTTATTTTCACTTAAGGACTTCAACTGGTCTGCCTTTCACCTCCATCTGGACCTCAGAACAAGTGTATGTATTCTTCATGTATAATGGAACACCACCTCTTTTTCCCCCCAGCCTGTCCTTCCTAAACAAGTTATAGCGCTCAATACCAATATTCCAGTCATTAGAATTATGCCCCACCCCCCTGCCACATGTCAATGTGATGCCAATTATGCCAGGGGATTTAGTTTATGCACATTCCAGTTCTTCCTATTTATTTCCTATACTCCTTGCATTTGTGTATAGACTTCTAAGATGTTGAACAGATTCCCCCACTGTTTTCCTCTTGTTGTGCCTATGACCCTATTGTAGTTTGCCATTTCTCCCCTTTTACCTCTGCTCCCCACACAACCCCTAGCCCTCTGTTAATGTCACCTACTCTTTCCTTTCCCCTTTTAACCAGGAACAGATGTAACTGTTTGGATGCGAGGGCCTGAATTTCTTTTTCCCCACCCACCCAATCCTTAGTCACAACTCACTGCCTCACACTGAACTCAGCCCCATTATTTGCAGTTACACACCAAGATAATAGATAAATATGCTAGCTTGATGTTTCTGCAAAATTGATCAGCCCTGAAAAAACTGATATTTACATTTAACTTTTTCTCATTAGGTTTCAGAATTCAAACTCAAATGTGAAGAATAGGGCAGTTCATACCTTTCAGTGTGTATATAGTATTTCAGGCTTCCTGCAGGCTCAAGTAAACAATACCAATTTTGTACTGGTTTACATCTGGTTAATCCTTGAAGGCTATCTTCACATCTCCCTGCTTGCATGCTTCTGCCTTTTTTTGCTAATATATCAAAGGCCTCTTTAGAAAGCCAAGGTTTCTTGTGCTACCGTCTGAAGCCAATTGTTTCAGCAGGGGTGTGTGATATAGTGTTACGTATACCATGCCAGGCAATAACTCTCCATGGAGACATGAAGGGTTGCATGACGTGACCCTACCTGGCATTGCCCACTGGACCATCACAGAGATTCGTGGATTTGCAGGTTTGAGACAGATCTGGGAACTTCACTCTACAATGCTTGATATGATGCTATAAACTTTGGATACTCTAGCTGGCACAATGGTCCTCAAAAGACATGATGACGATGATGATGATATCTCCACAATAAAAAGGAATAGAGAAACTTAAAAAAAATGAATTTGGGTACCTACAATTAGAACTCTACATCCACAATTCACCATTTACATAGAAGTGTCCTGATTCTCAGAGTACTGAGCAACCATAGACTCGATTGGAGGCAGGCTGTGTTTATTTAGTTGATTAAACATCTATTTAGGGGTCCACTTATAGGCGCCTATATTTGCAAATATTGACCTTATTTATTTTTCTTATTGGAAAACTTAGATTCAAGCCCACATTTATGTAACATCTTTATTCTTAGAAGATCAATTATGCAGCTGTGTATGAGACCGCACAATCACATTTCACAACAGGCCCTCGTTACTGATGCACTGTGCTCTTCTGCTATAAATCTGTAGACAACAAAAGTTCTGTGGCAGGAAATTGGCTAAAAAAGATTATATAAAAGGTCTTAAAGTCTAACTTTTATGACCTTACAAGTGCTTTTACAATGAATACAATACAATACACAGGGCAAAATCATTTCCACATGGAAAGAACAGAAAAAATAAAATACAATTCTATCCCTGAAGATAATTTTGTTTTTTAAAAAATGATGATTTAGGACTTCTGACCTATTAAAAATCAGTATTTACTAAAGGCTGATGGATTTAATATTTCTCAACACCTGACACTTTTGTTTTCATTGAATACTGTGTAATAAATACCTTCTTCTGTATATTATTTATTGATTTAGTTAGACCTACATTTTCCTCCCCTGAATACTTACTAAACAGAGCTGTTGTTTTTTTGAATTGATTTTGCTGTCTCAGCCACATTGAGGCATAGATGCTTTTTTGGCTTCCATCTGAATGAACAATTTCCTAGTTAGACACACTGGATTTGGAGTTGGGTCAATAAAAGCTTTACTGTGTCCTTTCTCTTTCCTCACAGAGCTCACAAAAGAGAACTAAATTCCATTCATCCTTTCATTGGCCACTGTGGAATCTTTAGCAATGCAGTACTGGCTTGAATGAGGAAACATGGCAAGAAATTGGAAGAAACACAAATAGGAATTCTCTATTTCCCATGCCCACTACCCTGAAGATCTGTTGCCACTGGGGATGCATATGAATTTCCTGCACTTTAATTATTTGTCTTTGCCACCAAATTGCTTTGGAAGTGTTAGGTATCAAAAGAAGGTTTAGCTTAATCCTGCTGAATCTTATGTGGTTAACTGTAAGTTATTTACAAAGAACCCATTTGGAGTGGTTCTTGGCAATTTAAATGTAAAGGATTGTAGAGCAGATTTCAAGTGTGGAACTCTTTTTCCACTTTTGAAAAACTAAGGCTTAGACATATCAGGTTAATAAAATGTTTTAACTCAGTAGTCTTTGTGGATTGCACACATATTTTCCCCAAAGGCTCAGCAGAATTAGATAGTCATTTACATCAATACAGTTAACTATTAATCTTATTTATTAAATGCATAATAAAACAAATAAATTATTCCAGTACATCCTGAAGAATGATTTGAGAACCTAAGGAGTCAAAGTTGTCTATTAATAACTATTTTTTTAAATCTAGCATGTACAGCTCTTAAAGATAGCTTTCTATAGGGACAGCCAGAGGATACAACAACATACTGTTATCTCCTATGTGAACCCAGTTGTAACAAAAAAGATGTTGGTCAGAAGAAAGGAGGGAAAGGAATAAGGAGGAAAGGCCTTGGGAAGAAAGAAAGTTGTAAATCTTATCTGGATTAAGACTGGAAATAAGGGTGTACTTACAGTTACTGCCGACTAAAGAACATACTGCTTTATTGTTGTAGCTACATATTTAAAATGGTGATACAACACATACCAGCAAATAAGAAATAAGGGCAAAGGGCAAAGCATGGCTCTAGCCCATAAAATTCTGAGTCACTCAGTTAACCCCTTAATAACCACTTTACTACATGACTTTCCTTTTTAATTTACAGCCCAGATATAGACCTTTCTCTCACTAGATAATGGCCCTACTCAGCTGCCAGTGAAACCTCACATTTTGGAAACTGTACCTCCAGTCTCTGGGTTCAGCAAAACTGTAGATATTCCCAATTTGGTCATTGCAGGAAACTCTTCATCCTCTCCAGGTCTTTGCTTCTTACGGTAGACCTCACCCAGAAGCTCGTGCACTTGTATGTCACTCCATAAGCAGATCTGATCATGATGTTATTTTGCCACTCGATCATCACTTAAACAGATTTTAAAAGATAAAAGTCATGTTTGTTCTAGGATAGTACCCAGAATCCACGTTGGCTGGCGTGTATTAAAACTTTGATATACATTCAATCCTTCAAACCCAACTTTCTATCTTTGGAATGATAAATGCCACAAACCAAGAGAGAAATCATAGAATATGAGGGTTGGAAGGGACCTCAGGATGTCATCTAGTCCAACCCCCTGCTCAAAGCAGGACCAATCCCCAATTTTTGCCCCAGATCCCTAAATGGCCCCCTCAAGGATTGAACTCACAACCCTGGGTTTAACAGGTCAATGCTCAAACCACTGAGCTATCCCTCCCCCCATAAGCTGAGCTATCCCTCCCCCAATAAATAATAATCATGGTTGTTTGTTTGATCAGCTTATTCCTTAAAACTTTCCCTTCAGTGCTGTGATGAATTAAGTCCAAAAGAGTTCTCATGCTTCTTGCCATCAACAGCTAGACCAGGATCACCCCATTGTAGTTTGAGGATTGGTTCAGTATGTCAAAAGAAATCAAGCCCGCTTCATTTCCAAGCTTCCATTCATCATCATCATCTTCTTCATTCCCTCTTTGAAGGTTTGAACAGCGCTTTCAGCTAGACTATTTGAAGCTGGATGGTATGGAGAAGTCCAAATATGTTTAACCCCATGTAGGTACGCAGTGTCATTCTTGCCTTTGCTAGTGGATTCAGTCCTGCTTAGCCCCACTGATAAGTATATTCATTAATCACCACAGCTGAAGCCCCTGTTTCTACTTTCATGTGTACTGACGGATTGTTTAACTCAGGGATGGCAATCTTTGGCATGCAGCCCATCAGGGAAATCTGCTGTTCTGCCGGGATGATTTGTTTACCTGCAGCGTCTGCAGGTTCGGCCGATCACAGCTCCCACTGGCCGCAATTTGCCGCTCCAGGCCAATGGGGGCTGCGGGAAGTGGTGTGGGCCGAGGGATGTGCTGGCCGCCGTTTTCTGTGGCCCCTATTGGCCTGGAATGGCAAACCACGGCCAGTCGGAGCTGTGATTTGCCGAACCTGCAGACACTTCAGGTAAACAAACTGGCCCAGCCCACCAGGGGGTTTCCCTGACGGGCCGCGTGCCAAAGGTTGCCAATCCTTGGTAAACTGATTGTTTAACTCTACTCTTATTTAATAAGGTTCTACTTTCTTCTCTTTTATACAATACACAGTGTGTGGCTCTTCCTCTGTCTCTTCCTTCTCCCCCAGGAAAAAAGCCCTGTGCTTCCTTCTTTTTTCTCTGTAATTATGGGGTTTAACTGCTTGGCTTTAATATGCTGGTCGATAATTCCCTTTGTATTTCCTTGCTAAGTGTCCAACCTTGAGGCATGACACTGGGCCATTTTATATTGACAAATGAGCTAATCTATAGCAGAAACTCCCCTCAGGAGCCTGTACTCCCTTTTTGTTGGTTTTGCTTTTTGTTTATAGAATCAGTATTGTGCAAATGCAAATCTTGTAAATTTTTCATTGCTACGTCCATTGCTGTTGCCAGTTCTACTGCTTTGAGACAGGTCAAGATCCCTTCTGCCAGCAACTGCCTTTGAGTTTTTTCATCATCAATACCACAAACAAATCTGTCTCGCAGACAGGACATTTCCAAATGAACAATATTCAGTTAGCTTTTTAAGCTCAGCTACATACAGTGATACAGATTCACCTCATCCAATTATGAAACTTAAAACGTTCCACAATAATGCTGGGCTTTGGAATACAGTGCTCAGTTAAGATCCTTTGCAGTTCTTCCAAATTTTTCTCTCCTGGTTCCTGAGACTGTAACAAACTTCTTAAGAGGGAGTAGGTTTTACTGTCACAGACACAGAGAAATATTAATTTCTCTTTTCTCTCATCTCTAATCTAGTTTGTCAGAAAATAGTGGTCCAATCTTTCAACATATTGCTGCTGATCCTCGCTGCATTAAACTCTTCAATTTTTCCATAAGATGCTTGTGACACTTTGGGGATTCAACACAGACATGTAAGGGGTTGTGTTACCACATGCTCTGCAACTCTGAGTGCCACTATACTGCTGTGGCTAACAACCCTGATACCAACAACAGCCTACAGACAAGCACACTGTTCACTCTAGTTTCCACCATCCAGTTACTTTTTGCAGTGATCCCAACACCCTCCCAGTCCTGAATTTCCCCCAAACCATCTGCCCTGTGATGATCTGCTAGGGTTTCCAGAATTGTGAGTTACTGTGTTACCTTTGTATGTCTACATTAAGAAATTAGGTCGAATTTATAGAAGTCATTTTTGTAGAAAGCTTTTTTATACAGTCAATTGTGTGTGTCCCCACACAAATGCTCTAAGTGCATGTAGTCAGCGGAGTGTGTCCACAGTACCGAGGCAACCATCGACTTCCGGAGCATTGCACTGTGAGTAGCTATCCCACAGTTCCCGCAGTCTCCGCCACCCATTTGAATTCTGGGTAGAAATTCCAGTGCCTGATGGGGCTAAAACATTGTCGCAGGTGGTTCTGGGTACATATCGTCAGGCCCCCCCCTTCCCTCCCTCCCTCTGTGAAAGCAAGGGCAGACACGCTGGCCAAACAGGAAATTGAAATTCAAAAGTTCGCGGGCCTTTTCCTGTCTACCTCGCCAATGCATCTGAGTTGAGAATGCTGTCCACAGCAGTCACAATGGAGCACTCTGGGATAGCTCCCGGAGGCCAATACCGATTTCAGCACTAATCCCCTTGTCGGGGGTGGAGTAAGGAAATCGATTTTAAGAGCCCTTTAAGTCAAAAAAAGGGCTTCGTCGTGCGGAGGGGTGCAGGGCTAAATCGATTGAATGCTGCTAAATTCATCCTCAACTCCTAGTGTAGGCCAAGGCTCAGCCTCTGCAAGTGAGTTTTTCTACTGCTAAAATGTGTGAAATTAATATTCCGTGACTCACCAGCTTGTCTGCCTTGCCAGCAAACTCTTCAGAACTCTGCCAGTCCAATCCTTGACTTGCAGGGAACAACCAATGAATCCCAACTCCCTAGTTCTCCAGAGGCGTTTTCCTGGAGTGTCCATTCCTCTTCCGGAACACACACACAAATTATGAAGTTCATTACTCTACTTCAGTTCATTCATTTAATTGAGATTCAAAAAACACCCTAATTTCAATTGCAGAACTGAACTGGTTTATAGTAAAATGAGTTTATTTAACAAAAAGACATAGAGTTAAGTGTTACCAAGTATACATAATAAAGACAGAAAGGGTTAGAAGCAAACAAAAGTAAAAATACACTTCTAAGACTAAAACTTAATTTCAGCAAGTTAGAATCTTTGCCTAAGCAGGTTTCTTGCCTGAACTCAGTTCACAGAAACTTCAACGCCCTGGTTAAAGGACCCAATGTTCTGTGATATCAAAATCTCGGGCCTTTAGTCCCCAAAATGGTGGATAACTATGGGGTCTTCTACCATTTATTTTTATAGTCCAGTATATCAGGCCTGAGAATAGTAGAATCACAGAAGATTAGGGTTGGAAGAGACCTCAGGAGGTCATCTAGTCCAACCCCCTGCTCAAAGAAGGACCAACCCCAACTAAATCATTCCAGCCAGGGCTTTGTCAAGCCAGGCCTTAAAAGCCTCTAAGGATGGAGATTCCACCACCTCCCTAGGTAACCCATTTCCGTGCTTAACCACTCTCCTAGTGAAATAGTTTTTCCTAATATTCAACCTAGACCTCCACCACTGCAACTTGAGACCATTGCTTCTTGTTCTGTCATCTGCCACCACTGAGAACAGCCTAGCTCCGTCGTCTTTGGAACCACACTTCAGGTAGTTGAAGGCTGCTGTCAAATCTCCCCTCACTCTTCTCTCTCAGCCTCTCCTTATAAGTCATGTGCCCCAGCCCCCTAATCATTTTCACTGCCCTCTGCTAGACTCTCTCCAATTTGTCCACATCCTTTCCATAGTGGAGGGCCCAAAACTGGATGTAATACTCCAGAAGTGGCCTCACCAGTGCTGAACCATCACTTCCCTCGATCTGCTGGCAATGCTCCTACTAATGCAGCCCAATATGCCGTTAGCCTTCTTGGCAACAAGGCACATTGTTGACTCATATCCAGCTTCTCATCAACTGTAATCCCCAGGTCCTTTTCTGCAGAACTGCTTCTTAGCCAGTCAGTCCCCAGTCTGTAGCAGTGCATGGGATTCTTCCATCCTAAGTGCAGGACTCTGCACTTGTCCCTGTTGAACCTCATCAGATTTCTTCTGGCCCACTCCTTCAATTTGACTAGGTCACTCTGGACCCTATCCCTACCCTCCAGCATATCTACCTTTCCCCCAGCTTCGTGTCATCCACAAACTTGCTGAGGGTGCAATCCATTCCATCATCCAGATCATTAATAAAGATGTGGAACAAAACTGGCCCCAGGACCGACCCGTGAGGCACTCTGCTTGATACCAGCTGCCAACTAGACATCGAGCCATTGATCACTACCCGTTGAGCCTGACGATCTAGCCAGGTTTCTATCCACCTTATAGTCCATTAATCGAATCCATACTTTTATAACTTGCTGGCAAGAATACTGTGGGAGACCGTATCTAAAGCTTTGCTAAAGTCAAGGTATAAAGAAGAGTTGCTGACACAGAGTAATGAATCACCAGTGGGCCTCTGTGTCACAGTGTCAGTCTATGTTTTCTCCTCATCACAAATTTTGTATAGGGACCCCCAGAGCATACAGTATACAGAGTATCACCATCTACTTACAATTACTGCAGACTAAAGAACATGTTGCTTTATTGTGGGATTTACATACTCAAAATGATGGTGCAAACCCCACCAACAAACAGGAAGTAAGGTCTATGGGTGAAGCATGGCTCCAGCCCATAATACTCTGAGTCAAAATAGAATGTTAAAGAACATCATCAATTTCAAATCTAATCAGTTTAATGAAATCAGTGATGCATCTTGCCTCCAAGTTCCTCCTTTTCATGTTTTTACAATCGAGTTTTCCTGTTTTTAAATGTTTTCTCTCCCTTGTTGCTGCACTGATGACCCAAACCAAATAAACAATGGGGTGAGATCCTGGCTCAACTGAAGACAATAATAATATTCTCATTGATTTAATGGGGGCCAGGATTTCACTCCAAGGCCTCAGTCCCTCACAGTGATCCCTGCAGGTGGACTCTTGCACCCACCCAGAGTCCCATTAACTCCAATGGGACTAACCCAGAACCCAATCCTGCCACTGCATCTGTGTGCACAGACTGGTGTTCGTATGCAGCCCATTTAAGTCAATCTGCCTATACAGAGAAATGCAGTGAAACTGACTATGTTCTGCCAAAGCCACAAAGAAACCAAGTGAATAAAAGAGGAACCACTCTCTCTCTCGTCTTTCTCATCTCTTTCATTACTTCTACAGCTAGCAGATACAAAAATGTAAGACAGAAGTTTGATTTATAAATTGACTATATCCCTTTAAGTAAATTCAGCTTGTAGCCTTATAATTCAGTAAAGGATTCAATAAGTGAACATGAAGCCACCTTACCTACAGGAAAAAAACCTATCCATCTTCAGCATCCTAATTTACATCGCTAATCCCCTGGTTAGGAAAAACACAGAAATAACCAGGGCCATTGTTAAGCTGTCATTTTAAACATTTTCTTTCAGCACCTGTGATCTGCGCTCACTTTTAAGAGGATTTTCAGTCCATTAGAGAGATCATCAAGAGATGCCTCTACCTCACAGGAGCTCTGATGTGTTAGGATTTACTGTTTAACTTGTTAAACTTGGCGGTAGAACCTCGAGGTTTTCCCTCTTTTTCATGACAAAATGCGCATTTCAGATGAGAATGAGATTCGGGGAGGTAATTTGGATCGTCATTGGAGAGACTGAAAGGATCCGATGCTACAACACTCCCTAGACTCAGGTCACATCATAAAAGGATGCTGAGCTCCGTCATTTTTTCCTTGTCAATTATTTTAGAATCTGTCTGAAATATCTGATCATGAGGCTTTGCTGGAATTAAATGTCCATCACTAACTTTATAACTTCAATTTTAAGATGGACCTCAACTGCACACCCAGATCTGAAAGACCCTACAATTCAGAAAAGTGAAGATTTAAATCTCAGCTTCTCATCGCAGGCTATTTTCTACAGTATTGCCAACAAGACCCAACCCGAATCCTTCTAACGGCATGGGTCAGGCCACGAAAATCATGAGATTGGCTTAAAAATCACAGGATTTTTTTTTTTTAAATAAGTATTAAATTCTCTTTTTTCCTGCTTTCCATTTTCTCAGCCTATAGGGTTCGTTCACATTCTAAAGGTTTTTTTACACAACCACGAAGGGTAGAAACTTATTTTCTTTGAAAAAAAAAATGCTGAGATCCTTATGTAATCAAATGATTCCACTAGATAGATTTTAAGGAAAACTCCTTTTATCGGGAGAGCTGACAACCTCATATGGGTCCAAGTGAGAATGCAGGCTTACAACATCCTTTATACAGGAAAAAAAAATTGATCTGAATCTGGATTCAAACTTCACAGCTCAGGGCTATAACTCTATGATGAATCCAAACTGGCAGGCGGTTCTGAATTTTGGGAAGGTTTGGCTTCACATCCAGAATCAAGCTTCACAGTTTTGGCCTGTCTATATAATGGATCCAAAACAGAACCTGGCTCTCCAGGTGGCTGCCTCTTAGGGCTGAGTCCACCTCATACCTAACACACTGTCCATTCAAATGGAAACCCTTCAAGAAGACTCTGCACACATAGGTCTATGTTACCCAAACTATAGTTTGTACAACAGCTTAGGATCCCTTAAATGGCAGTAGTAAAACACCGGCACGGGCACTGTATAATGATCAGACTACAATAAGTAAAGGGATATACTGATCATGACTGCTGTAAGATAAAGGACTAGAGATTGACTGCTGCGCTACCAAAAGATGCATGCAAGTGACTTGAATAGTGCAGTTCCACCTAGATAGAAAATAAGGTTTGCAGAGTGATATATCTGATCCCCATATTTATTAATTCCCAATATCCTTAGTTTCTCTGCAAAGCAACAATCTTTTCTCAGAAGAGGACACTCAATTCTGCAAGGCCCCAGTTTCAAAAAACACTTGGCTATGCAACAAATCAGAGGCAAAAGAGAAAAAAAAATCAGAGACTCCCTTTCAAATATAAAGCATAAAAATAAAAAAAGCTAAAAGTCAACTTATTTAAAAGGTCAGTTTCAAACTCTGACATGCTTTTCCAATTTTAAATACCTGTCTTTTATATGGTATGCATATGTAGAAGGACAAATAAAATAGATATGCTTAGGTGTTCATCATATGTGTATTAATCAAGAAACAATAGGTGGTTCATGCTTACGGCTGTATAATTAATGTCTTAGCATTATCAAAAACTAGCCAAAGAAGAATTAAAGACTTTGGGTGAAATCTTGACTTCATTGAAGTTGATGGCACAATTTTCATTGACTTCAAATGGATGCAGAACTCCTCGCTTGTCCTCTAGCAGGTAATTTTTAAAGGTAACTTTGGTTGGAGATCTCACAAGTTCAACATTAGGGCCAATTTCTGACTCTGGATGCATGTGCAGCTGCCATGAAGACAACAGTGCCTCTGAAGGTGGACTCTTGCTCCTAATGTTTATGAAGATTAACATGGACAGACGGATTATTTAAATATAAAAAAGTCAAACTAAGCTCGGATCATGGGAATCTCTCTTTGATGATAGGCAGATGCCAGGAAGCCTGATAATGCAACATGGATTTTTTGTTATTAGGCCACTGTTTCAAAGTCTGCCCAAGTTGTTTGAGGCTGAAATTTGTTATCACAGGGGCTGATCAGTATTTTGTATAAAATGAACTGATGATTTCAGGCTAGTTCCTACAAGATAGCTGTATGCATGGTACAAACCACCATCTTTATAGAGGAGTCAGACAAAGTTCCTCCTCTGCCTTGGTGGGTCCTGCGCTTTTTGGTTGATTTGCTTGCGTCAGAGGTTCACGGCAGCCCTCAGTTTGACCGCTTCTGCTAGAGGCTCAAACCTGCCGTTCACTCAGCTAACCTCATCATTGGCCAGCATGGAGGAAACGGAGAACAACCTCTGCAATCTCTGTTGTCCCACCCAGTGGGTCGGAGACAGGCCAGATCCCTTTCCAAATTAGACCTTCCCTTCTGGTGTTGCTCACAAACCAGGTCAACTCCTCCTGTGTCTGATCAGGAGTTGGAGGAATGGGGGGAACCCAGGCCCACCCTCTACACTGGGTTCCAGTCCAGGGCCCTGTGAATAGCAGCTGTCTACAATGTCTCCTACATCAGCTGTGTGAGACAGCTACAACTCTCTTGGCTACTTCCCCATGGCCTCCTCCCAACACCTTCTTTATCCTCACGGCAGGATCTTCCTCCTGAAGCCTGATCACGCTTATACTCCTCTGTCCTCCAGCAACACGCCTTTTCACTCCCTGCTCCTTGCACGCCCTCCACTAAGTGATGGGAGGTCCTTTTTAAACCAGGTGTCCTGATTAGTTTGCCTGCCATAATTGATTATAGCAGGTTCCTGTTTGCTCTAGCGCAGCCCCTGCTCTGGTCACTTAGGAAACAGAAAACTGCTTATCCAGTGTCCAGTATATCTGCCTTCTACTACTCTGCTGTACCCAACTGGCCTGGGTCTATCACAGGAGATTGTTTTACATTTGTCAGCTTTGGAGTTTCTTGCATTTCTTGCATTTCATCTGAAGCATCTGGTTCTTAGAGACAGTATACTAGACTACATAGACTACATACAGCAGCTTTCAACCTTTCCAGACTACTGTATCCCTTTCAGGAGTCTGATTTGTCTTGAATATCCCAAGTTTCACCTTACTTAAAAACCACTTGCTTACAAAATCAGACATAAAAATACAAAAATGTCACAACACACTATTACTGACAAATTGCTTTCTTTCTCATTTTTATCATATTATTATAAAAAAATATCAATTGGAATATAAATATTGTACTTACATTTCAGTGTATGAAATTTTAGTTTGTTTATACTGACTTCACCAGTGCTTTTTATGTATCCTGTTGTAAAATTAGGCAATATCTAGATGAGTTGATGTACCCCCTGAAGGACCGCGGCGTACCCCCATAGGTATGCATACTGCTGGTTGAGAACCACTGACTTTGACCACAGGTATGATCCAATATGGCAATTACTGTATTACTATAATATGGGCCCAAATCCTTCAAACATAGATGCATGCCACTAAAGTTCTCACATGTACAAGTGTTGCTGAAACGGGGTCCATTTCTTTTTAGACAAAGGACTGAATGAGAATGAAGACCACTTTCTGTTTACTCCAGGCCCTGACCTTAGAATGGCTGAAAACACACTAGCATAGTTTCACTGAACACCATGGATAGATATTGTTTTCTGAAAACCACATTTTAGTTATCTTATAAAATTACCTAAGACTATGTGTAGTTAGAATTTTTTCTTAAAATTGTCTACTTTTGTTACCGCCAATACCAGCAATGGTGAGGGCACCAGTGTAGAACAGCAGCTGGCATTATTCTAATCACGTCATCCAGTCCCGCTTAGAGTACATATCTATATTACAATCATGGAATCATAGAAATGTAGGGCTGGAAAGGACCTCGAGAGATTGTCTAGTCTAGAGCCATGATGAGGCAGGACCGAGGGGCAATTAGAGATAGAGCTGCACTGTTGTGTTAGCAAAAGTAGGGAATTTAAGAAAAAAAAGTTTAATGCAGGAAAGGCCAAAGGGGGCAGTCTATAGCTTGGGTTAATTAATACAGTTCTCACAAAAAATCCTGGTCACAATGGTCAAGAAAACCATGTTGGAATCCAGAACAGTTGTGATGAATCAGATGCACAGTAATGAGCTAGCATAAATCAGTGTGGCGAATCTCTGTTCATGAAGATTGCCTAGCAGGTAAGGGGACAATTAGGGAGGAGTGTGTTGTAGAGAGCTCCTGGAGCTCTGGAAGGAATAAGACATTAAAGGGCATTTGGGAGCACAGACTGCAACCCACTACATGCTAGAGCCATAGACCCTTGGTAGCTTAGGCAACTACAGTAACTGCCATTGTATTCCTGTCACAGTACTAGGGACTGTGTGAGACAAGAGCTGGCACCATGCCATGCTGGAAACCCCACAAAAGGCTGACATTTACACTGATGGTAGGAGTGGGATCCTCTAAACATCACCAATGGTGTGAGGAAAACCACAATTAGGGAATTTGAATGGTAGACTTTTGGTGAGCAAGATGACAGAGTGCCATCCAATTAATGCAAATGTGTAGCCCTGACAATCCAAGTGCTCTCTTGAGTCCTGAGGAGGGACGTTGACCCGGCAGTTCAGATGGGGTGATGTTGAAGCCCTTTTTCATGTCCAGAAAGTATATGGGGGATGGCAGAGGCCTGGACAACTGGATCAGTATTTTGAGCAGTGAGATTGATTGACTAGGGGCCTGTTTGTGACCGATGTATCTGGAAGGGAGATGTGAATAGTGCTTTGAAAAAAGAAACCTAAAGGACTGGAAAAAGACATCACAATTTCTGCAAGCTGGAGCTAGCCATAGATGATACAGAAGAAAGGGGCTCAGATGCCTGTTCATAGGCTTGTGACACCAACCTGGAGGCAATTTTTTCTAAAGTAAGGACATGAGAGTCAGACACTCAAGAACTGACAGTGATTATGAAGGCACAGCAATGTGACATTAACCAGTTTAAAGCAGAGAAGATCTAAGGTCATGAGCCCCACAACTCAGCAAAGATAGGTGGGGAGAAGACAGAGACATTGGAAATAACTTAGGAAAAAGCCAAGGAGTTCAAAGAGACTGACAATGTTGGAGCTGTGGCAGTCCAGGCCACTGCATCATGGATATGTTCTCTTACACACAAGCCCAAAGAGGGGATCAAGAATAGAGCTGGGAGGGAAACACTTTTCCTGTCCCATGAAACGTTGAGATTTTGAAAATTTCCCCACTCCAAAACATTGTGAAAGAATTTCCAATAGTCTGATAGCTAGAGCACACCCCAGGATGTGGAGACCCAGGGTTAACTGCCTCCTATGGAGCTGGGACTTGGCCATGGGTCTCCCACATTCCTGGCCAAAGCTCTAACTACCAGGCCACTGGCTAAGCTAGGACAGGACTCTGTCTCAGTCTCCCACTTTGTATGCCTAATTAAATACCCCAGGGGGAAGCAGGGAGACTGATGCTATAGCCAAGCAGTTAGGGCACTCACCTGAGATACAGGAATCTCAGGTTCAAGTTCCTAATCCACATCAGGCAGAGTAGAGACTTGAAACCAGGTCTCCCACATCCCACTGAGCACCCTACCCACCAGACTATTGTCTAGTATTTTCAGTTTCAATGAACTGGCATTTTCCAACAGTTGTTTTGTTGAAAAAATTCCCAATCAGCTCTAGTCAAGAATGAAAATCCTGACACTTGAACTAAGAGTGCCAGACAGATGACCAGATTGTTTATGAAAGAAGACCCATTCCTGACCTGTCAGATCAGCAGCCACCATACTGAAGAGGAGAATCATTGCAACAGCAGTCTCAGATGAATCACTGCACAACAATCTGAGAAGTGGATATGGCTTAATCAAAAGGAATTACACCTGAGAAGATGTGTTTGTGCACTGGAATAAAATAACGGGAAAATAACGCATGGAAATGCTGGTGCCATGTGGAAGATGGACATACTGTGGAGTTTGATGTGCTAGAAGGGGGCAGCAGCTTTAGTCCGTGTTAGTCTGTATCCACAAAAACAACGAGGAGTCCGGTGGCACCTTAAAGACTAACAGATTTATTTGGGCATAAGCTTTCCTGGGTAAAAAAACACTTCTTCAGATAGTCTTTAAGGTGCCACCAACTCCTCGTTGTTTTTGAGGACCTGCTAAGACACTGGTACATGGGGAGTACATACTCAGCAGTGCCTGAGTACCACACATACAATCCACATTAGAGAAATCAGCCATTGAATGTTCAACAGAACTACCAGAATGACAAGGAGAAGGACCAAGGAGCTCTTAGAGAGTTCTCAGGAGACAAGCACTTCAGGGACTGGAGCAGGGATGACTCAAGCACAAGGACCTCAGTAATTGGGAATATGTCCAGATAAGGGATTGGAAAGCAGAAGTCCTAAGCTGGCTGGGAAACTGGAAAAGAATGCACTTTCTGTGATTTCTTTCTGTGGTTTCTGCTGAGAAGTTCGAGACTATTCTACACCTTGAACAAGGACTTTTGGCTATGAGATTAAGGATGGATGGGGATGTGGTCGGGTACCACAATTAGAGAATACAGAGAAAAAGATGACCTTACTGATCCAGTATAGAAATGCTACTAATGGCCAAGGTGGCACAAGTCTGTAAAGAGCTTGACCAAGTCCTGCTCTGCCAGTGACCCCTGTAAACCTGTTGGCTCAGTTGGAACAATACCCAATTTACATACACATTGGATAGGAGGTGATATACAGACCCAGGCTTTGGTCTGAGTGTCAAAAGGAGCCTTTTGGGTAAAGAATCCTTAATAGATTACTTGTGATGAGAGGATATATCCTTTTTGGAGGAGAGGGTAATGCAATGAATCAGAAGAGCAGTGATGGTACAGCGACTCCAACTGGGGAGAAGATAGGTCATGATAGCATGGTACTTGTAAAGTGTGGGTCACAAAAGCAGGGTGTCTAGTGCCCTGGGAGGGGTGTGGCATTTGAAGGCAATTGGTGAGTGGGATCTACCAGGTGTTAAAGCAGCTTAGCGCATAGAGCACTGGCCTCAGCCATGGTTCACCTGTCAAGAGTGTGTCAGACAAAGTTTGGTACCATGGCACACTGGAGACTTTATAACAGACTGATACTTATACAGCTATTGCTAGCACAATTGCAGCTAGACACAGGAAGTGGTCAGGATTGAGGTACATTGTCAGGAGTGCATGGGAAACTTGGCGACCATGTCACGTCTGTTCCATGCACAGATGACTTCAGAGACCAATTCAGACAATTAAGAACCTTTCACAAGCACCATATTTACTTTAAAACCTTAAATTTAAAAAAGACAATTCATCTGTGAATACTGCAGTGATACTACAGTGATGAGGGCCATATAAATAGATAAGTCAAGACTCCACAAAGCATTCACAAACCAACTAGATTCAATGATGCGTCACAAGAAAAACACCACTATCATCTCAGAAGCACAAATGATGGCTGAAGCAACAGAACTGAACCTAACCATAGCAATTTCGCTGGTAATTTGTGTTTTATTATTTTGATATGAAGGGGAAGAACACACAGAACTGTACTTTTCCAAAGACAAACTTCACCTCTTTAGTGAAAAAAGCAGAAAAAAAATTAAAAATAAATAAAAAACAGCTGTTTGGCTTAGGGGAAGAAAAAGCTTTCCCCAGTGACAAATTTAAAATCAAGAGGAAATTGCCTCCAAAAAATAAGGTGGAGACAGCCAACTTGATTGTCTCCGAACTTACATAAAATAGCCTGAGCATCAAAGGAGAGGAAAATGGAATGTCCCTAAGGACCAGGAAGCCATAGAAACCATCCAGAGGGAACAAGAGCAAGAGGGAAACATAATGCAGCCCTTACACAAATAACATTTTTCCAAGTTCCCTGTTAAACTTCTGCATTATTCATGTATCTTTTCTGTTGTATAGTTGCAGTTTGTATTTATGGAGGTATCCCAGATCTTCAGGAAAAAAGGAGTCTTATGTCCTGCAGTTCCCACTGGACCACTACCAGCATTCCAGACAGAAAGGAAGGAAAACCAAAGAAGGGAGATACTACACTACAGAGAATTCTCTAGTGCAAATGAGAATTCAGTATAATCTATTTGCCTATAATAAAGACACAAAGAGAACAAACCACTGGCTCAGAAGAGAGTAACATCCCAGCAACACAGACCATTATCTTGACTATGTTGATGAAACAAACAGAAGATGTGTGAGGTTAAAGATCAATGTGCTAAGCCCCCGCACACCCAGACACAATCAAGAACAATACAATAATCAGAGCTTATTCAATAAGATTAATTGTAGCTATTCAAAATATAAACATTTAGAACAATACTTCTCCCTTAGATGTTGGCAAATGTCAATTTACTCCAACACTCAGCAGACAGAATTTGACCCTAAACACCTATTATGTGTATTAAGCAACCTATTTTTCAATTGTACTTTTCCCATTACATTTTGTAAAGAGAGGCAGAGAGACTCTTATATTCCTATTCTTCAATGGGTTTGGGAGCGCAGCAATACAAACTGAAATGTTAAATGTCTATAATTGTTAGCAACAAGGAATCAATGTTGATTTGAAACAATTGTGTAGCTGCAAAAATACAGTACTCTATACTTTGCTATCATTTCTTTGTGTGTCTTTCTTATTCAACAGCATAGAGGCCTCAGAGCCAAAATATTGAAACATTAAACAAGAATGCTTAAGCAAGATCCATAAAAATGTGGTTTTGAAAACCAGACATGTCCTCGTACAAAAGCTAAGATCTTTATAATTCCTGGCCTTGCTGCACATATATTTATTTCACACCTCATTATGGAGCAAACATGCTGGGCCACTTAATCCACATTTCATGTTCTGTATGCTGATCACTTCCTCTTCCTGTTTCAAAGGTCTCCATATTCTCTGTTTCATCTTTCCTCCTCTCCTCACCCCCATGATTGGCCTGAGTCAGAAAAATAAATAAAATACATTTTCAGAGAGCTTCCATGCCATCAAAGCCAGCACAAGGCTTAGAGAGAACTGCTGATGCAGCATATCTGTATTTGGTAAGAATATGGGTCAAAACACCTAAGATTTGCAACATTCCGTGTCTGCGGGAAAGCCACAGATGTTCGCAAAGTTCCATGTCTCTCTACATATAAAAAACTGCATGCAAACTGCTGCTCGGTTTCATTGCCCTTTCTTTACCTTCATTGGATGGAGTGTTCATCTTGTGAATTTCAGTAAAATGCCATGAAATAATAAATGTTATGTAAAAAAAAAAAGGAAAGAGGAGGCTCATAGTTATTGGCAATGTAATCAAAGAGCAAACATCTGGGACTAGAAGTATAAGCATTTAAAGTTATGCATACAGGTTGCCACAAAATAAAAAAGCCACCTGGTTTGGGTATTGTGGTTTTTTTTTGTTTGTTTGTTTGTTTGTTTGGTTTGGTTTGGTTGGTTTGTTTAAACACAAAATTGAAACTCAGACCTGGTTTCTCAAAGTGTTTCTAAACCTTTCAAGCAACCCTGACGTAATTTCATGTGAACTTGTACTGATCTATAGTACTTCACCATATCTTTCAAAAAGGAGCTATAGGGGAGGACGGGAGGAATATATACCTCTGTCCTTCAGTCTGTCCCATGTGGGAAGTGTCCACTGGGGACCATGCAGGTTGCTTCAGCTATTAGGCTGTGATAGTCTGGATGAAGTGCCTACATGGTTATTCCATGGCTTTTGGAGGGGAGGATTCCTTCCCTTTCTCCACACATGTCCTCAGCACTTGGCCCAGCTATATAGGCTTGGCATTCTGGGAATTGTTTAGGACCCTTAGGTTCTGTCTACACGATGACGACTATACTAACATAGCTATACTGGCATAGCTCTGCCAGCAGACTCAGCCTACACTGACAGAAGGGGATTTTCTGTTGGTGTAGAAGCACCACCTCTCCAAATGAAGTTGGTTATGTGGATGAAAGCATTTTTCAATGGATGTATCTGCATCTCCCTTGGTGGTTACATCAGCATAGCTATGCTAGTCACTTCCTAGCACCTTTTTCTTTTTCAAACTTTCTATCAAGATCTTTACTACTAAGAAATCCAGCATCTGCTCTCCCTCGTTTGTGCTTCTCCAGGACGGTTTCAACTACTGCACCTTGCACATCGTACAGCTTTTCAAAATATTCTTTCCATTGCTTATTCTTTGCTCGTTCATCCTCAACTATTTTTCAGTGTTTTTCTTTCACTGCTAGTATCTTCAGCTTGTATTTCTCACTCAGTTCTCTTATCTTGTCATGCACCCCCGTGTCACATTTCTCTCGTGTATTCTTAAGCTTCTGAACATAGCTCACTTATCCAATTGTGTCTGTCTCTGTTCACTTTCTCTTTTATCTTTCTGGTCAGCCTATTGTACTCAGCTCTTAGACTTTTGTTCTTTGTATTCTCCTTCAGCTTCCTGTGCTTGTCACTCAACTGAAGCACTTCATCCGTTATTTACTTCAGTTTCTCCATTTTGTCTTTGTAGCCCAGTACTTGTTCATCAGCCCACTTTTTACAATGTTCCATGTCTCTTCAGCATTCATTTCTTCTTTTACAGAGACTTGATGTTTCTCTGCACAGCTTCTAGTTTTCTTTCCTGATATCTAGTACTTTCAATTTGTCCTCATCACAGATCTTAATTCTTGGCACTTTTCGACTGCTCTCAGCCTTACCATTGATGCCAGCACTAACTTAGGAGCTGATCTGATATCAGCTGCAAATGATCTGCAAAACAACACTTGATTTCCATCTGCAATACAGAAGTTCAAAGACTACCATGTTTTTTATTTGCTCATCAGGTGATATCAACGTCCACATCCTCTGTGCTTTTCTTTGTTGAAATGGCTTGTTTGTTATCACCAGGTTGTAAGGCAGAAATTTAGAAGCCTTTCTCCTCTCGTTTTCTTCACCTAGTCCAAAACTGCCTAGGAATTCCAGTTGTATGCTACTTTTGTATTACAATCTCCCACTACCAATAACACATCTTGTCTTGAAACTTATCGTGTTGTTTTCTATAGATCGTTTTAAAATTCAGCAATTTCTTCTTTGGGCACTGCTGAGGTCAGGACATATATTTGTACTATTTTACTGAAGTACAAATTTACTGAAGTATTTCATTCAACTGGATTTGATTCTGAATCTCACCTTCAGCATACTAGGAGATATTAGGTTAAATGCCGTAAAAGCCTGACTTGCCTTCAGCTTTAGCACAACGCAACTCCATCCACTCAAATATTTTCAATTTGTGCATCATTACCACAAGTGCTCCAGCCTGGTATAATGCTCTTAAGTTCCATGTTCCAATAAATGTCTTATCCTTCAAGTTCATCACATAATTCCCTGTTTTGCATGTTGTTTTGATTGTGTTTGTTCCAATTGCATACTTTTTGGCCTCACCTTGGTTTCTGAAGTTTTAAAATTTGAAAAAGAAAAGGCACCAGGAAGTGACGACATAACCACAGAGTTGCTAAAAAACAGATGAGGGGAACACATGGTAAAGGTGATGCGCAAGGTATTCAACAAGATTTGCAAACTAGAGCAAGTGCCGAGTGAATGGGGGAAAGCAATAATAGTACCAATCTATAAAAAAGGGGGATCAGAGTGAGTGCAAAACTACTGAGGTATCAGCTTATTGAGTGTGCTGGGAAAAGCATTCACCAAGATGTTGCATAGGAGAATGAAGAAGTCAGTGAAAGCAGCATTTGCAGAGGAACAGACCAGTTTCAGATCAGGACAAAGTACAATAGGTCAGTTACTGGTGATAAGAGAGATATCAAAGAGATACATAGAAGTATATAGAACACAACTCAACATGTTATAACAACTTTATGGACTTCAAACAAGCTTTTGATAGCATTCGGCAGGAAGGATTATGGCAAGTTATGAGACTGTATGACATCCCTAAAAAAATTGACCAAACTGTTAGAAAACATCTACAGCAAGTTGATGAGTGCAGTGAGAACACACAGGAAGCTGACAGAATGGTTCAGGACAACCCTAGGAAATGACACAAGGAAGCATGCTATCACCAGATTTGTTCCTCTTGGTACTGGAAGCAGTAATGGCTATAACATTGAGGAGAAATGGAGGGGAAGGTCGGACAGTGCATAACCTTAGATTTGCACATGATCTTGACCTCATATCATTGACCAACTAGGGTTTACAGAGAATAATAGACAAGGTAGACCAGGAAAGCGGAAAATTTGAATTGAAGCTCATCATGGACAAAAGACAGAAATTATGACAATCAGAAGACAGGAGAAAGAGGTAAAGATCAAATTCAGAAAAAGAACTCGAACAAGTGGAAAAAACTGTTTACCTTGGAGAACTAGTACTGAAGAATGGGAATTGTGAACATGACCTAAAATGAAGAATGCTGCATTCAGAAAACCCTGCAAGATCTGGAAGGTTAAAGATACTTCAATAAAAACAAAAAATCAGTGTATATGAGACAACTGTCAAAGCAATGCTACTGTACAGGTCAGAATACTGGAGCATGAAGAAAGCTGATGAATGAAAGATTTTGATTGCAGAAATGAACTGGGTAGGAGAATAGTGAGACTGCAGAAAATAAAAAAGTGAAGAGATAAGAAAACAAGGAGGGCAAAAAAAATGCTACTAGAGAAGCTACTAGAAAGATGACTGTCATGTGTCAAAGAAAGGACCCAGAAATGATACCATACATGCTGATACATACCAGAGTGCAAGGAGCTAGAACTAGAGGACAACCATGCATTGAATAGATACAGTGAAGAATGACATGGAACAAAAAGGTTTAAAGATGAATGAAGTCACAAAGCTAGTACAAGATAGAAAGTGGTGGAAAGATTTCATTCAGCCCTCATCATCACTGTTGAGATGACAGATGGGAATTAAAGACAAAAGAAAGCTGGGTGTGTTTTTTTCACACCACTGAACAACTGAATAGCTAAACTGACCCAACTTTTAAGTGTAGACCAAGCCTTAAAGAGCAGGAAGTCAACTTCCACCACTCAGTATGAGGGAACACGATGCTGTGGCGAGGCTAGAGAAATAGTTGAGGTCTTACGTTGCTGAAAGACAAAGAAGGGGGTGTAGTAGGGCTCAGGCACGGGGCAGCTGAGTGGAGGACAGGGAGTGGAAAGAAGTTTACTCTTCTTCAGTCCTTCAGTAATGAGCACCAAGGTTAAACCAGTCAAGGTACTTCTAGAAAAGAAAATGAATCTCCTTTTATTTGTAGACATTTAATAAATATTTAGATTATAGGAGTTTGGTAAGTAAACATCCTGTATAATCTCAATGCAAATAATGGGCAGATGCCACAAAATTCCTTTGGCCTAATTCAGATCTCATGCCAACTAGGAATAACTCCAGCGAAGCTAGCAGAATTACAGTGACACAAAACCAGTGTGTAAGTGACATTAGATACAGGCCCCTTAAGTTTTAAATAGATTAACTCAATGTAATTTTGAACATGTAAGCTGCTAAATACTAAGCATTATTAAGTCTTACTATCTTGTACCTGTTATGAATCAAAACAGAGAAAAACCCTGACTAATTTTCAATGTCCATCTAATATGGCAGAAGCCTCTCTCTTGAAAGCCATCGGGCCCTGTCAGTAGGACTGCGTATTTTATATTTCAGTGTGAGCCTTTAATTCCCCTCAGAGGTGTAATCTCATATCAATATTGTAAGTTTTTTCCAGGCCTTATATTAAAAACCAGATGTTCAGAATGGGTAAGCAGTCAGTCTGTAGGAAAAAAATGCACTGTCTTCATTTTGTAGCATCTTGTTTTTCCTCAGCAGATTTGAAATTAGACTCTAAATGAGAGCTCAACCTTTTTGCAGCAAGTCTTCGTGAGCCAATTTCTGCACATCTTGAGAGGAAAAACATTTTATTAAAAAAAAGCAGGAAGAGCTGGGGGGAGAGGAGGTTTGGCAGTATTTTGGTTGGCCATTATCCCAAAGGGACATGTTTATTTTGTCAAAATCAATTAATTTCCTAACAAACACCTTTTCCTGAAACACAACAGCTTTGTTACATCTATAACGTATCTTCCTGTGGCCAGGTCTACACTACAAACCTAAATTGGTATAACTATGTTGCTTGGGGGGGTGAAAAATCCACACCTCACAGAGATATAGTTATATCAACCTAACGCCTCCCCTCCCCCCCTGCATACAGCACTATGTCAACGGAAGAGTTTCTCCCACCGATATAGCTGCCACCTCTGAAGGAGGTGGATTAACTATGCCAACAGGAGATGCTCTCTTCTGTCACCCTAGGAGCATCTTCACTGAAGCACTACAGCAGCACAGCTATGTTTTAAGTGTGCCGATGCAACATTTTAAGTGTAGACCTGTCCTGTAAATTAAAGCTTCACTGGCTTCCCGCAAACACAACATAAGGGTAATAGAAAATGCTCAGTTGTTAAAGTGAAGAATGTTATATGAAAAGTGTCTCTACAAAAACACCCACTATGCCCTGTGTGATCATTGACACCTGCCTATGCTCTGTTTTCAGTGAGTCGGTTATTTTGAGGTTGATGATGTTTCACACCCACTTTGCACTCACTATGCATGGGTGTAACTGAATATACAAAGTGCAAGGCAGCAGAAATCCAGATCCCTGGCAGCTAAACTCATTCATTCCTTATGAGAATTCTGATTCAAATCTATGTTTGCTGACTGTCTAGATAGTTATGCACTGCAGAATCAGACTCTGAATGCGCATGCTGTATTGTATTCTATTTGGCCTTAGTACATCATCAGCAAGACTACCAGCTAGCGTTAGTTCCAGACCCTGATTATTTTTTGCTGCAATTGATGTTCCTATATAAATAGGTTATGACCTTATCTTAATTTTTAGTACCAAGTCAAAATTCCAGTGATGACAGTCAGTGTTGTTGGTTTTTTTAATAGAGCTGGTAGAATTAATTTCAGTAAAATTAAAAAAAGCAAGAAAAGTGGGTTTTTTTTCAAATTTCAAATAGAAAAAATGCAAAATAATTTAGAAAAATATTCAGGAAAAAATTCCCTCTTTTCAATCAGTGCTATTTTTTAGAGCTCATAAACAGAGAAAATGTCTAATGGTTGTCATAAATGAATTTGTTGAAGTGAGGCCTTTATGCCATCTGACAAGGAATTCTTAAATATAACACCTTGGGCTGGGGGATAAGGGGGAAATTTATATACTGGAAAATAATCCTACATTTGATAAAATATGGAACACAGACCTCGACCTGCCACATTGATTTCGTATCTGAAGCCAGGCCACAGAAAACAGCTTAGTTATACTACCATATGAAACCACTGCACATAAGCTCAGACTGGGCCCAATTCTATCATCAGATATGCATGCATATTTCACAGCCCGTTATTTTAGTGTGTATAATTATTTTTTTTATTATATCTTTATTAATTTTAAAAGGACACACAATTTTACATGATAATAACAAAGAATAGACAAGCAACAACCATTTTGTAAGGATGATAGAATCTGTCCCATAGTTTTGATACAAAATAAGGATAATATAATGTAAACTAAGCGAGTTATTATGAGTGGGATCCACAAATGGACTTAGGGCTTGCCCACACTTGAAATACTACAGTGGCACACTGCAGTGCGTCAGTGTAGATTGATTGCTTGGCGATCCCTCGATTTGAGGATGATCTCTACCACGGATTTACATATGGGTCCTGAGATGACTCAGGAGTCCGATCCTGGAACTTCAAATCCACCTGCAGTAGGTACAGACATTTTGTGGTAAGCCAGCAGCCTTCTGGGAGAAAGATATTTCTTTTTCCTTCCTCCTCTCTCTCTTTTAAGATTTGAGGGCAAGGAATCTCTCTTCAAAGAGGGACACTGCCTGATGGAGGATATAACGCCATTGGCATCGGTTGGTGGCTTGCTCTTCCCAGCTTGTGATGTCCACATCAGTTTTCTTAAGATATGCTTTCAGTGTCTCTTTGTAGCACTTCCTCTGGCCACCATGGGATCTCTGACCATGGGTGAGCTGAGAGTAGAGGACTTGTTTTGAGAGGCGAGAGTCTGGCATCCGCACACAATGGCCAGCCCAGCGAAGTTGGTGCATGAGAATCATTTCTTCAATGCTGGTGTCCTTGGCTTCAGCGACGATGCTGGCTTTAGTGCGACGATCTTGCCACTTGACACGAAGGATGTTCCAGAGGCATCATTAGTGATACCTCTCCAAACTCTTGAGGTGCTGTCGATAGGTCACCCAGGTTTCGCATCCATAGAGTGGACACTCAGTGTGGACGCTCATTACAATGACTGGAGGGGTTCTCCGATTGGCATAGGTAATCCACCTCCCCAAGAGGCAGTAGCTAGATCGATGAAAGAACTCTTCCATTGACGTGGTGCCATCTACACTGAGGGTTAGGTTGGTTTAACTGCATTGCTCATGGGTGTGATTTTTCACACCCCTTGAGTGACGTAGTTGGGTTAACTTAACTGTTGAGTGTAGACCTGGTCTCAGACATTGCAGTGCTAAGCATTATTGCACCTAACTTTTAGGAGCCTAAAAAATTACAGGGACAACACTGCAATCCACAAAGCTAATTTTAGGTGCCTAGGCTTTCTATATAATGAACAGGGAGAGATAGGCACCTTCCAATACGATCCACAAAAGCCAGCATGCTAGTGGGGGAGCTACCCTAAAGCCAGCCAATGGGAGATGCTGATTACAGGGGTGCGTGCTATTCCCTGCCCCTCTTAGAGATAGGTAGGCACTCTAACCACTAGGCTAAAAGTTATAAAGTGGGCACCCCCAGAGTTTGAATGAGACCCGATCTAGTAAGTGGCCTCTGAGCATGCCTACTGGATCAGGCCCTGCCCATGATTTAGACACTGAATGCTTATTTTCCTCAAGTTTGTGAATCACTCTGGGGCCTAAGCTGGAGACAGATGCCTGGACGCATGCTCAGAGGCAGAAACATATGTGTCTAGGGAACATTTACTCTGAAAACTTAAGTGCCAAGTAAGTTGAGGAACCTACAGGGTTCAGTGGGAGTTTTGTGGATTGCAGTGGAGTCAAAACTGAGACTTAAGTGCCTAAGTCCGGGGTTTTCGGCACCTATGTACCTTTGTGGATCTGGGCCCATGGCAAAGCTCTTGTTTACTTCAATGGCTCAGGATCAAGCCCTTTAAGAAGAGAAGTGAGTACAGGATAGCACTGGTAGTGGCAGAAAGAGGACTGGAAGGAGAAGATTGAAGTTGCTTGGCACAATAAAGGACAGAATATAAATAAACAAATTGGCTCAACCTTTCCACTGTGGCTCAGGTGACAGGCAATGACGCACACACACATACATCCCTTTCACTTGTAGATAGTTCATATAAATTGTCTATGCAGGGAAATTAATTTGGATTAAGAGAAAGTGTGTACTTAAAGTGGAATGGTTATTCCTGATTAAATTCCTATATAGATATTCTTTTTCTGGAATAACAATGCCGTGTATCAAATTAGCTTAATCCACTTTGGAATAACATCCACAATTGAGTTAATCAGGAATAGCTGTTACTTCTCCTTGCAGACAAGCCCTAAACAGTGATGACAAGGTGGTTGCCTCCTCAATAAACTGGGTGAAATAAGACCATCAGAATGACTATACTGGGTCAGACCAAGGGTCCATCTAGCCCAGTATCCTATCTTCTGACAGTGGTCAGTAAACTTGTACAGCTTTGTCTACACTGGGAAAATGAGTTAGAAAATGTAACACATTTTAATTAGCAGATTGTTATAAGAATTTAGTGTTTAAAAATGGGTTGGATGGTCATGGTCAAATGCATTAGATAACACGTTTTCCAAAATAAGTCTTTTCCAAGAGTAGCAAAAGCCTGGTAAGGACTGAAGCACATTGACCGGCAAGGTTAGATAGCTTGCACAGCAACTGCCCAGGATACTGCCATAATGTGAATAAAAAACTTCAGTCCCCACGGCTGTCAATTCAGCAACTTTCAATAGCACCACATTCACACACAGTAATAATTCAAAAGTCTGTTGGCTATGTACAGGTGCCTTTGGCTTATAGTGTCTTCTGATGCTAGACCGGAAGTCATTTAATCGTCTGTGCAATAGATTCCTTTGCTAATTCATCTCTGGGTGTTTTTTTTTTCCTCCAGTGTCTAAATTAATTTCAAGACAATGTCAACACATCTCTGATATAATTTAAAACTTTACAGGGAGGAAGCTTTACTGAGAAACTCCATTATGGAACCCATTAGTTCCACTCATTGATCAAACAGTCCCTACCAAATGAGTTATTGTAGCTACATTTCTTATCTTCTAGTGCATGCACACGGGACCCATTACCTGTTACTGTCAAGGTGACAGTTTAGTTTGGTTTTACAGTTCCTAGAAGCAGTGTTAGAAGCAGATATAAGCATCAACTACAAAATTCAGATCTAGATTCCAAATCCTTTAGCTGACAAGTTTCAGGGTGTTTACATCTGATGTTTTGGTTCGTACCATTATAGAATTGGGTTTAAAATCTCACACTGAAATTAAGGGAAGTTCAGATCTCTGGGGTTTTGGTTTGGGTCTATGTTTAATAAAGACATTTGTCTAATGAAAGAAAGTAGGAAAAGGTTTCTAGCGGGAGAAGTTAGTTGGGAGAAAGGAGGTGGTTAGAAATAGACCTGAAAAAATGAGCAAAATGAGAATAATAGAGGCTTTTAAATGAACCTTGCTGTTTACAGCAAAGCCCTTTTCACATTTTTTTTTCCAGACCTTGATTGGCAGAGTAAATTTTTGCCTGCTGGGGAAACAACTTCATTCATTGCTGATTGCCTCCGGTCTGATTGCAGCAAAACTATCTAGAGTAACATCTGTTACTGTCGGCAGGAAAGCTTTTTCTATTATAATTGTATCAAGGTAGGTTGTGAAGTGTGTTAAATCATTATATAAATTACTGCTGTCGTGCTGAATGCATTCAGCGTTCCGGGCTTCACTTAGTGATAATTTGTGTGACAGATGCCCCACTTTAGCTGCAACATTAATTTATCAAGTGCCTGTAAATTTCTTCCTTAAGAGCAAATATTTTTTTGAAAACCCCACAATGGCAGATTAGTTTTCAATAAACTAACAAGCACTGTAATAGTCTGGTATATGGTGCTTTATCCAAACAATGAGGAAATTAATTTCATGGTATGTTTTAGTGTTGTGTTAATCATCAAAGTCACAATGAGCTGTGATGGATTCTGACTCAACCCCAACTAGAAATATTAGAGCGGGACAAATAAATCACAGTGAATAATTTATTCAGAAAATATTACCACTTCTACTGTTCCTGAATTATCCACAAGCATAAGAACATAAACATAAGAACGGCCATACTGGGTCAGATCAATAGTCCATCTAGCCCAGTACCCTGTCTTCCAATAGTGGCCAATCCCAGATGCTTCCAAGGGAATGAAAAGAACAGGGCAATCAAGTGATCCATCTCCCAGTCATCCCATCCCAGCACCTGGCAGTCAGAGGCTTAGGGACACCCAGAACATGGGGTTGTATTTGTGACCATCTTGGCTATTAACCATTCATGGACCTATTCTCTATGAACTTATCTAATTCTTTTTTTAACCCAGTTACAATTGTGGCCTTCACAACATTCTCTGGCAATGAGTTCCACAGCTTGACTGTGCTACATGTGAAGAAATACTTCCTTTTGTTTGTTTTAAACCTGCTGCCTATTAATTCATTGGGTGACCCCTGTTTTTTGTGATATGTGAAGGGGTAAACAACACTTCCTTATTCACTGTCGCCACACCATTCATGATTTTATAGATCTCTATCATACCCCCCTTAGTCATCTCTTTTCCAAGCTGAAAATTCCCAGTCTTTTTTAATCTCTCCTTGTATGGAAGCCGTTCCATACCCCTAATCATTTTTGTTGCCCTTTTCTGTATCTTTTCCATTTCTAATATATCTTTTTTGAGAAGGGGCGACCAGAACTGCAGGCAGTATTCAAGGTGTGCGCATACCATGAATTTATATAGTGGCATTATGATATTTACAGTCTTATTATCTATCCCTTTTTTAAGGATGACTAACATTGTTAGCTTTTTTGACTGGTGCTGCACATTAAACAGATGTTTTCAGAAAACTATCCACAATAAATCCAAGACCTCTTTCTTGAGTGGTAACAGCTCATTTAGACCCCATCATTTTGTATGTACATTTGGGATTATGCTTTCCAGTATTTATTTCATCTATCATTTTGTTGCCCAATTTTGGGAGATCCCTTTATAATTCTCCTCAGTCTGTTTTGGACTTAACTATCTTGAGTAATTTTGTGTTGTCTGCAGACTTTGCCACCTTACTGTTTACCCCTTTTTCAGATCATTTATGAATATGTTGAACAGTACTGGGCTCAGTACAGATCCCTGGGGAACACCACTATTTACCTTCTTCCATTCTGAAAACGGACCATTTATTCCTATCCTTTGTTTCCTGTCTTTAACCAGTTCCTGATCCATGACAGGACCTTCCCTCTTACCCCATGACTGCTTAGTTTGCTTAAGAGCCTTTGGTGAGGGACCTTGTCAAAGGCTTCCTGAAAGTCCAAGTGCATTATATCTACTGGATCACACTTGTTCACGTTTGTTGGCCCCCCTCAAAGAATTCTAACAAATTGGTGAGGCATGATTTCCCTTTTCAAAAGTCTTGTTGACTCTTCCCCAGCAAATCATATTTATCTATCATTCTGTTCTTTACTATAGTTTCAACCAATTTGCCTGGTACGGAAGTTAGATTTACCAGTCCATAATTGTCTGGATTACCTCTGAAGCCTTTTTGAAAAGTTGGTGTCACATTAGCTGTCCTCTGCTCATCTGGTACAGAAGGTGATTTAAGTGATAGGTTACGTACTACAAGTAGTAGTTCTGCAATTTCATATCTGAGTTCCTTCAGAACTCTTGAATGAATCCCATCTCATCCTTATTTATTGCTTTGAATGTATTAATTTGTTCCAAAACCTTCCCTACTGACACCTCAGCCTGGGACAGTTCCTCAGATTTGTCACCTAAAAAGAATGGCTCAGGTGTGGGACTGTCCCTCACATTCTCTGCAATGAAGATCAATGTAGAGAATGCAGCTTATAATTTTCTTGAGTTCATTTTTTGTTTGAAAATATTCGCCACATGGTTTCTACAAATAATCATGGGTGTATAGATTGTGCTGCAAGCATTCAAAATTTGAACTGCATTGGCTATTTTTGATTAGACACATGTGTCATGTAGAGTGTTTCCATTCCATGACTGGATAAGCATCTCTTTTAATCAGGTTTCCAATGGGGATCATTTGCCCAGCTCTAAATAAAAAAAAAGTCAGTTGTGTTGATAGAGCACGCATATTTTTAGCACCTATGGACATACTTTTCCATATGGCAAATTTCACGATTCCTAATTGTCCAGTTTTTGATGGCACGCACTATAAAATGATATGAGGCAACCGTCACACAAGCCAAAAATATAGAAAGGCCCAAATGAAGGCCCCTCATCTGAACACGGCTTTGTAGGAGGGAAGTGAGTCACAACTCTGGATCCAGTTTTTACTGCTCGTGTCTGTCTCCATAATGGGCTGGACCTGAACACCTCTGAATTCAGCAGGTTCAAGATCGAGATTCAGATCCAAACTTTGCAGCTCAAACCCATTTCCAGTCAGCATGTGTTAGTCATATGAGACTCGGGGGAACAATACAGCCACAGATACAAAAGGAAATAGTCATTACGGTTTTTCCTTATAATCTGTATTTATTCTTTTATTAATGTTAGTTAATTTAGAATGAGGCTCTGAGGATCCTAAAACCTCCCTGTGTGAGCCAAAACTGGCAGTTTGGATTGTAGGTTCAGCTCCAGCCACAGATCTTTGCTTTTGAAGTCACCCACAGCTGGGACTAGATGTGCTTTCAGCCAAGGGAAACTGCCTATTTGAAAAATCATAAGCCTTTAAAATATTTCTTGTTTGACTGTAAATATATTAGCATCTATTTTTGTACTGCATCAGTTTCTTTGGCAGAAAATGGCTTTGTCCCCAAACACCAGAACTTCAAAGCCAGAGACCTGTGGGCTGGGGTTGAATCTAAAATAAAACATGTGCTTTTTCAGTTGCCACTGGGGATTCTAGGCGCTTAAATATCTCTAAGTTTTTTTTTTTTAATATTAAAAATCTCCTTTTATTTGGCCAAATTCCAGTGAGCCACTGAAATGAGATATAATTCTCCCTCCCTTTCCTCCCATCAATGGGTACATATAGACACTGCAGTAGCATGCTAATATGCATCTATAATCTGGCAGTGAACACCTTGAAGAAAGCTCCCCTGTATAACCCATTCCTTCTCAGAATAGGAATACAGTAAACTGCATGGAGGGTCATGAATAGGAGTTATAACCAAGGGCTTGGTCAGTGTAGCCAGATATAAGTACCTGCATAAACAGGCATACTATGCCCCTTGACTTCTTGCCCCATTATGCGTCTTTGTGTCTCCTGTAATGGAGCCCCTGAAAGCAGATTTTCTATGTGTCTCCTGCTGTGTACTCTTTCAACACCGTGGCTTCATGCACTGTTTTCTGGTATTTGCATATACACTTGGTACAGCAGAATTTGGTCTTCGGAAGTGAAACACACTCAGGGTATGGGTATGTTGAGAGATATTGAAACAGCTTGCGTGCTGCAGTCTTTCATTAGCTTTATGCTGCATTACACAACTAAGGTGGGATAAGGGCAGAGGTGAAAGTAAGCCGGTACACCCTGGTACGGCATACCGGTAAGAGCCGGTGTGTCGTACCAGGACCAGCTTTCCGAGAGGGCAATTTAAAGCCCTGGGGTAGCGGCGGCGGAGCTGCGGCGGGGATTTAAAGGGCCCCGGAGCTCCAGCCACTGCTACCCCGCCCGGGGCCCTTTAAATCCCAGCCTGAGCCCTGCTGCCCAAGCCCCGGGGTAGCGGCGGCGGGGCTCTGGCGGGGATTTAAAGGGCTCCGGGGCAGTAGCGGCAGCTGAAGCTCCAGGGCCCTTTAAATCCCCGCCTGAGCCCTGCTGCCCAAGCCCTGGGGTAGCAGCGACGGGGCTTTTCATGGATTTAAAGGGCCCCGGAGCTCCAGCCACCGCTACTGCCCCAGCCCTTTAAATCCCCGCCGGAGCCCAGCTGCTGAAGCCCTGGGGTAGTGGCGGTGAGGCTCCGGCAGGCATTTAAAGGGCCGGGGCGGTAGCAGCAGCTACCCCAGGGCTCGGGCAGCAGGGCTCAGGCAGGGATTTAAAGGGCTCAGGGCTCCAGCAGCTGCTACCACAGCGGAGCCCCAGGCCCCTTAAAGCTCTGCCAGAGCCCAGAGCCCTAGGGTAGTGGTGGCAGCCGGGAGCCCTCAGGGCTCCTCAGTGATTTAAAGGGCCTGGAGCTCCGCTGCGGTAGCGGCAGCTGGAGCCCTGGGCCCTTTAAATTGCCCCTGAGCCACGGGGCTCCCAGCCGCCTCTGCAGCTGGTAGCTCGGCGGTGATTTAAAGGTCCCCGGGCTCGCAGGCACCACTACCTCAGCTGAAGCCCTGGCCCTTTAAATCAAGATTTAAAGGGCCCGGGGATTTAAGGCCCTGCCTCTTCTGGTTGAGGACACCTCCCCTGCTCAGGACTCCAGCATACCGGAAAGTCCTCTAACTTACTTTCACCTCTGGATAAGGGGTTAGATATCACTCAGCTAGGGTAAATTAGCACAGCTCCATTGAAATCATGAATTCCACTGAAGTCCATGGAGGTATGTTGATTTACACCAGCTGAGGATCTGATGCAATATCTCAAAACATATACAAACTCATGTCATGTGCTTTCCTTAGTACCCCTTATCAGATGGAACCTCAGGTAGCAAGTACAAATTAGGTCAGTGATATAATTAAGTAAGTAACAGATTTTTAACTGCCATTTTTGTTCTTGGTTGGCCTGGCCCACAACCTCATGGAAAAGTCCAACAAAATCAAAGGTACAGGAAAACAAAATTCTATAAGAGATCATTCTCTGTTAAATTCTACAGGCTGGTTAAGAACATATGATAGAAAGGTTATCACATTCTGTTACAATCTATAGGACTTGTCTGTAAAGGTGTTCATGATCCAAGACATGGGTGCTAAATGCAAGATGTATGCCTGATCACAAAAAAAGATCAGTAATAAGCAGGTTCCACTCTAATTCTATCAAGGCCTCATACAACATATTTTAATATTTCCTGGCATAAAGAAGATTTAAAAAGATGTTTTTGGATCCGAACTACATCTGGTCTAAAGTTCCTGAATTTAAAGTTTTTGTTAAAAGTTTTCATCAAAAGTTTGATTTTCAACCAAAACCCCAGGGGAAAAAAATCTACTTCTTTGACCAGATATAAAACAGTTTTCACAGGAGGGAAAGTTTGTTTCCCAGACAGTAGTAGTGGTGATTGTTCAGCGAAGGATGGTGGAGAATGTTACTCGCTATGAGCCTCACATTTTATTAAATGCTTCATGTCATTTATTTGCTACTCATCATTCTCTTTCAAATACCTCAATAAGATGAGGTACTCACTGGTAAAACGTTCACGTTTCACTGGTTGTTATGCACATACCTACCTGTAACCCAAATATCTTTTCACTTTATAAGACCAAAGGTCAGTGATTGGGGTTACCTTGGTTCTCTGTTAATTGGGTAGATAGAGGAAAGGAGAAAATTAATTATTATTTTTCTTATGTCTAGCTTTCTTCTGTTAACAACAAAATGTTCACCTATTTTGTTATTCCTGGAATGGTGGTTTCTCAAAAGAACAGTTACACTGGGTCAGACCAATGGTTTATCTAGCCCAGTATCCTGTCTTCCAGCAATTGCCGGTGCCAGATGCTTCAGGGGGAATGAACAGAACAGGCCAATTTATCGAGTGATCCATCCCCGTCTTCCCAGCCTGAGCTTCTGGCAATCAGAAGTTTATGGACACCCAGAGCATGGGGTTATGTCTCTAACCATCTTGGCTGTAGCCATTGATGGACCTATCCCCCATGAACTTTTAAATTCTTTTTTGAACCCAGTTGTACTTTTGGCCTTCACCCAGTTGTACTTTTGGCCCCCCCTTCCCCCACCGCTGCATCCTGGAGACCCCCGTCACTCAACCATTCACGATGGCTATTGCCAGCTCTAGAGTTAAGCTGAGTTGCAAGGATGGCATGTACTTTAACTGTCCATTTCCAGGATCTCTGAAGTTTATATTTGTGTTCCCTTAATTTCCTGGTTTTCAGAGTTTGAGTGTAGCTGATCTTGAAGTTCTAGAAGGGCACAAGACACCACCGCAACCTTAACTCTGAGGTAATGAAGTTTTGGGGCATTTACTAGTTACAGTAAGTTAGGCCTACAGAGTACTCAAATAACTGTACCCATTCTTTTGGTAATATTCTAGATATAAAAACTGTGAAAGGTCACATCCTCACATTCCAAACTAGTCACATTGAAAGAAGGTGCTATTGGGCTGTTAGGAATACGATCCTGTCCTGATAGTGCCTATCACCTCCAGAGAAAGGGAAGTGCCTAGAAAATGTAAAAGGAAACTTAGTTTGATAGGATCCTGTCTGGCAAGAACTCACTTATCAATAGCTGGGATGCGAAATCCTCACTTCTGTATTGTTTTGTCATTATAGTTCCCACTTTGCTATTGTTTGTCTGTATAATCTCTGTCTGGTTCTGTGATTGTTTCTGTCTGCTGTATAATTAATTTTGCTGGGAGTAAACTAATTAAGGTGGTGGGATATAATTGGGTACATAATCATGTTACAATATGTTAGGATTGGTTAGTTAAATTTCAGGAACATGATTGGTTAAGGTAGGGAAGTAGGGGGTGGGCATGCGGGTGGGGGAAATGGGAACAGGGAATGGGGGTAAGGAAATTGGAATCATGTTTTGCTAAAGGGGGAAATGGGAACAGGGAATGGGGCTGGGGAAATTAGAATCATGTTTGGCTAAGGGCAGGAATGGGAACAGGGACACAGGTGTAAGGCTCTGTGGTGTCAGAGCTGGGAAGGAGGATACTGAGGAAGGAAACTGGAATCATGCTTGCTGGAAGTTCACCCCAATAAACATCGAATTGTTTGCACCTTTGGACTTCGGGTATTGTTGCTCTCTGTTCATGCGAGAAGGACCAGGGAAGTGAGTGGGTGAAGGAATAAGCCCCCTAACAATGCTCCAACTATTATGGACTAAATATCAACATTTCCTGATGAAAAACAGGTCCTATGGTTGGGAATAATGATGAGTGAAATTTCATACCATTTTGTTGCTTACAGGCCATCAGAAAACTCATTCATTTATTGTAAAAACAGTCCTGTATCAGACATATCAGGATGGTTGGCAGACTTTAAGCATGAAAATGACCAAGATAATCCTCCCAATTTAGAAAGTTAACTTTAAAAAGTATTAGCTATTTTGTTTGGCCCATTTATAAAATTCAGAGAATTAGAGGCCTCGTCTATTTGGATAATATTTGAGGTTTACAATGAATAGTAACCAGAAGCTGAAATGAAATTATTCAATGAACATTGCATAGAACACAGCTCGCCTACCACATTTTAATAGATTACAAAAGGAAGCAATTTAAATGCGCAGTTGATTTATAGGTGGGAAGATGCCTTCAAATTCAGAGAACTCTTTGGCACTCCAGGGCTCCAACTTCTCATTCCACAGAAGGACGAAGAGCTGACCTTTTCAGTTGTGTACAGCTCCAGCATTTGTAAAGTACAGACTAAGGGCTCCTTTGCACTATTCTGGCAACATAAATGTTCCTCAAAACTGCCCTACTTAGGCAGCTGAGGATTCCCTCAGAAGGGGAAATCTTTGGCCTCTGTAGAGCCAAAGTAAGTGGCTCTATACCATATCCTCTTGCTGCACATATTCCCAGACATACTTAGGGTGTGTACCCAGGGGAGACTAGAACGTACTGTGCTCTTGCAATCCTCAGCTGGTGTAACGGCCCTTAGAAACAGGTGTAATTTATAACAGCCTTGAGGCCACCCTAAATTATACCAGGGTCATCACCAAGGTGACTCAAATCTAACTTTGTCATGCTTTTCCTCAGTTATGCCAAACAGAGCTCTGAGGACTGGACCTCCATTTTCTCAAACTTGTCAATGGCTTTAGTTATATACAGTGATTCTCCAACTTGCCCATTATTCAGACCATTTTGAAAGGGCGACTCTTTCACAGGCTTCCCTCCCAGCTTCCCAGTGCCTTTTAGATTTGTTTTCATGTTTCCTGGAAAAGCTTCACACAACCCAGTTTCAGAGAACACTGAGTTTAAGCTGTCCAGTAAATCATGCTTCTTTTTGTATGACTGATGTCCATATGTTAGTCTAAGTTTCCACCCCAGGATTCCAGCTTGCAGGTTAAGTGGCTTGACCAATGTTAACACAGCTAGCCTGCAGCAAAAATGGGAATTGACTTCAGATTGCCTGACTCTCTGGTCTGTATCTTTGCCCCAAGACTATCCTGTACTACAACTAAGGTGGAAGCTGATACCATCTGTACGTATTGTGGGTACTGGGATGGGTGGCCTAGGCCTGCTTGAAACTAAAGGAACACCTCCTAAACCAGGCAGGGAGGACCACAAAGCCCAGTCAGCAACTGATTATGGGGGACAAAAAAAAGAGAAACAGACAGGAGTGAAAGACTTACGGCCAAAACAAAGAATCCAGAGGGAGACACCAAGCAGAGAACCCCAGACAGTGCACACTACTCCTCAAAGAAGTCCCAGAAGCCAGTGGACGTCGCCCACAGCAATGTTGCCCAGAGCCGTGAGACAAGGAGGAAGCAGAAACAGGCCCTACAGTCAAAGAGCAGAGAGCTTTGAGGGGGTCAACAAGCATGTGAACAAGGGGGATCCAGTGGATATAGTGTACTTAGACTTTGAGAAAGCCTTTGACAAGGTGCCTCACCAAAGTAAACTGTCACAGTATAAGAGGGAAGGTCCTCTCATGGATCAGTAACTGGTTAAAAGATAGGAAACAAAGAGTAGGTATAAATGGTCAGTGTTCAGAATGGAGAGAGGTAAATAGTGGTGTCCCCCCCAGGGGTCTGTACTGGGACCAGTCCTATTCAACATATTCATAAATGATCTGGAAAAAGATAGTTAAGTCCAAAGTAGACTGTGAAGAGTTACAAAGGGAACTCACAAAACTGGGTGATTGGGCAACAAAATGGCAGATGAAATTCAATGTTGATAAGAGCAATGGCTCTTCTTGACCTGCTGCTCACAAACCGGGAAGAATTAGTAGGGGAAGCAAAAGTGGATGGGAACCTGGGAGGCAGTGACCATGAGATGGTCAAGTTCAGGATCCTGACACAAGGAAGAAAGGAAAGCAGCTGAATACAGACCCTGGACTTCAGAAAAACAGACTTTGACTCCCTCAGGGAACTGATGGGCAAGATCCCCTGGGAGAATAACATGATGGGGAAAGGAGTCCAGGAGAGCTGGCTGTATTTTAAAGAATCCTTATTGAGGGTACAGGGACAAACCATCCCGATGTGTAGAAAGAATAGTAAATAGGGCAGGCGACCAGCTTGGCTTAACAGTGAAATCCTTGCTGATCTTAAACACAAAAAAGAAGCTTACAAGAAGTGGAAGATTGGACAAATGACCAGGGATGAGTATAAAAATATTGCTTGGGCATGCAGGAGTGAAATCAGAAAGGCCAAATCACACCTGGAAGTGCAGCTAGCAAGAGATGTTAAGAGTAACAGGAAGGGTTTCTTCAGGTATGCTAGCAACAAGAAGAAAGTCAAGGAAAGTGTGGGCCCCTTACTGAATGAGGGAGGCAACCTAGTGACAGAGGATGTGGAAAAAGCTAATGTACTCAATGCTTTTTTTGCCTCTGTCTTCACTAACAAGGTCAGCTCCCAGACGACTGCACTGGGCAGCCCAGCATGGGGAGGAGGTGACCAGCCCTCTGTGGAAAAAGAAGTGGTTTGGGACAATTTAGAAAAGCTTGACATGCACAAGTCCATGGGGCCGGACGCGTTGCATCCGAGAGTGCTAAAGGAGTTGGCGGATGTAATTGCAGAGCCATTGGACATTATCTTTGAAAACTCATGGTGATCAGGGGAAGTCCCAGACAACTGGAAAAAGGCTAATGTAGTGCCCATCTTTAAAAAAGGGAAGAAGGAGGATCCTGGGAACTACAGGCCAGTCAGCCTCACCTCAGTCCCTGAAAAATCATGGATCAGGTCCTCAAGGAATCAATTCTGAAGCACTTAGAGGAGAGGAAAGTGATCAGGAACAGTCAGCACGGATTCACCAAAGGAAAGTCATGCCTGACTAATCTAATTACCTTCTATGATGAGATAACTGGTTCTGTGGATGAGGGGAAAGCAGTGAACGTGTTGTTCCTTGACTTTAGCAAAGCTTTTGACATGGTCTCCCACAGTATTCTTGCCAGCAAGTTAAAGAAGTATGGGCTGGATGAATGGACGATAAGGTGGATAGAAAGCTGGCTAGATCGTCGGGCTCAATGGGTAGTAATCAATGGCTCCATGTCTAGTTGGCAGCTGGTATCAAGTGGAGTGCCCCCAGGGTTGGTCCTGGGGCCGGTTTTGTTCAATATCTTCATAAATGATCTGGAGGATGGTGTGGATTGCACCCTCAGCAAGTTTGCAGATAAATTAAACTGGGAGGAGAGGTAGATACGCTGGAGGGTAGGGATAGGATACAGAGGGACCTAGATAAATTGGAGGACTGGGCCAAAAGAAATCTGATGCGATTCAACAAGGACAACTGCAGAGTCCTGCACTTAGGACGGAAGAATCCAATACACCGCTACAGACTAGGGACCGAATGGCTTGGCAGCAGTTCTGCAGAAAAGGACCTAGGGGTTACAGTGGACGAGAAGCTGGATTTGAGTCAACAGTGTGCCCTTGTTGCCAAGAAGGCCAATGGCATTTTGGGATGTATAAGTAGGGGCATTGCCAGCAGATCGAGGGACGTGATCGTTCCCCTCTATTCGACACTGGTGAGGTCTCATCTGGAGTACTGTTTCCAGTTTTGGGCCCCACACTACAAGAAGGATGTGGAAAGATTGGAAAATGTCCAGGGGAGGGCAACAAAAATTATTAGGGGACTGGAACACATGACTTATGAGGAGAGGCTGAGGGAACCGGGGATGTTTAGTCTACGGAAGAGAAGTATGAGGGGGGATTTGATAGCTGTTTTCAACTACCTGAAAGGGGGTTCCAAAGAGGATGGCTCTAGACTGTTCTCAGTGATAGCAGATGACAGGACAAGGAGTAATGGTCTCAAGTTGCAGTGGGGGAGATTTAGGTTGGATATTAGGAAAAACTTTTTCACTAAGAGGGTGGTGAAACACTGGAATGCGTTAGCTAGGGAGGTGGTGGAATCTCCTTCCTTAGAAGTTTTTAAGATCAGGCTTGACAAAGCCCTGGCTGGGATGATTTAATTGGGGATTGGTCCTGCTTTGAGCAGGGGGTTGGACTAGATGACCTCCTGAGGTCCCTTCCAACCCTGATATTCTATGATTCTATGACATTGGAAAACATAATCCCAACCATACATATAAATGATGGGGTCTAATTAGCTGTTACCTCTCAAGAAAGAGATCTTGGAGTCACTGTGGATAGCTCTCTGAAAACATCCACTGAATGTGCAGCGGCAGTCAAAAAGGTTAACAGAATGTTGCGCATCATTAAGAAAGGGATAGATAATAATATCATGTTGCCTGTATATAAATCTATGTACGCCCACATATTGAATACTGGGTGCAGATGTGGTTGCCCCATCTCAAAAAAGATATATTGGAATTGGAAAAGGTACAGAAAAGAGCAATAAAAATTATTAGGGGTATGAAACAGCTGCCATATGAGGAGAGATTAATAAGACTGGGACTTTTTAGCTTGGAAAAGAGATGACTAAAGGGGGGGAATATGACAAAGGGCTATAAAATCATGACTGGTGTGGAGAACGTAAATAAGGAAGTGTTATTTATTCCTTCTCATAACACAAGAACTAGGGGTCACCCAATGAAATTAATAGGCAGTGGGTTTAAAACAAACAAAAGGAAGTATTTCTTCACACAATGCACAGTCAACACGTGGAACTCTTTGCCAGAGGATGTTGTGAAGGCCTAAACTATAACAGTGTTCAAAAAGAACTAGATAAATTCATGGAGGATAGGCCCATCAATGGCTATAGCCAGGATGGGCAGGGATGGTGTCCCTAGTCTCGGTTTGCCAGAAGCTGGGAATGGGCAGCAGGAATGGATCACTTGATGATTACCTGTTCTGTTCATTCCTCCCAAAGCACCTGGCACTGGCCACTGTCGGAAGACAGGATACTGGACTAGATGGACCTTTGGTCCAACCCTGTATGACCGTTATGTTCCTCCTCCTGGTCTGGCAGATGGCCATGGTAGTCAAAGCTAGGAGCAGGCTGACAAGGAGGTCTCACAATTTTGTGGGGCCACAGATGGGGTGTGCAAATACAAAGAGGTGCAGAGAAAAGTGCAGCCAGAATCTCAGCAGGAGGTTCTGGAGGAGCCAGAGAAGGGGCTGCATCCCGACACACTCTGTGTAGCTCTGTGCCAGGGTCTCCCTCACTGCAAAAAGGGCATGTGTCAGGCGACCTGTGATGCACACAAAGCACACTCCAATTGGTGGCTCCTCTGTGGAGCCATGATCTCGGAGATCCCCTGTGGGCCATGGGACTACGGTGGAGAACAGGCTGTCCCATCATGGCTCCTTGCCATCCACCAGTGACAGCAGGTCCTACCAGTTGCTGTCGGAGTGGGACATGAAGGCAAGGAAGTGGATCATACGGAGCACAAGCATGTAGAGATATTCCAGTTTTACAGCAAAACAGTTTATCCTGGTAAAACAGCAGATATCTTTGTGTGTAATTTTTTTTTTCTTTTTAGAAAGAGAACAAGCAAAAATTTAAGGCAAACTCACAAAATTTAACATTTTATTCAAAAGCAGGAAAATGATTGTTTTTCTCCAACAGTTTTGCTACAGAGAAATTTTTTTCACAGTCCTGGAGCCACATGAAGTCTTTTTGTGTTTTTAAATTAAAGAGTGACTGAATGTTACCTGTGTGGTGCTGTAATTACATCTGAAGCTGCAGGAAAACTCTGCTAATACTAGCTGAAGCCCTCTTTGGAGAAAAGTTGAATAGGTCATTCTTTCTAGGATTCAGCAGAGTTGTATCAAATCTGTGTAACACATCTAAAATTCGTTCTGACCTTATCTATGGATCATTACATTCAATCTTTGAAGCTGCAGGTCAAAGAATTGTAAAGATTGGGTTTTCCTTGAATTTCATTTCATGATTTCTAACATTAGATATTAGCTTTGATTTTCATTTATGTCCTTGACACTTTCTGAAAGCCATAATTAATAACTTTTTGAAGTTAAGAACTGATAGGAAACTGATTATTTTGGCATATGTCATATTTTGTTTTCATGGTAGTTTACACAGCTGACCAAATTTAAAAGAGATGAATAAGTTGGTAAAAGTGAAACACCATTTCATTGACTTTCACATACTCTAACTTATTTAGGCTCACTCTACCAATGTGTAATGGAGTTTAAGTGGTCATAACCCCCACTTTACTTTAACTTCCAATTCCTTGATATGTAAGTTGTACCCTCCTATAACCCTTACACAATGGTAAAGCAGGTCTGAATGTATCTAAGGGAATGTAAGAGGGTTTAGTTTATAGTTGGATGTAACTTACAAATTAAGATGTCATTCAACCTTTAAAGCAAACAATGCTTTCTCTAATCTCAGTGTCACGGTTCTTTATTTCTGATGTAAAACATTTTCCAAAATAAAAGTGGGAATACAAATTGGTGTGGAACAGAGGTAATTTTCAGTGATGTCCTTTGAAACAAGGGACATTTTAGAGTTATAATCCTTTATTTTATTTAAAAAATCATAGAACTTAGCGATCTGTGGGTATATGTTAACAATAGGAAACAAAAGAGAAGTGAACGTTATGCTGGAAAACCCATGCAACAACCCTCACCCCTCTGCAGCAGGGATTCATTTTATAAGGACCTCCTCTCAGCTTCCCCATATTGGTCTTGCAGGGATGCCAGGAGAGTAAGAGAAGAGAGTCTGGTTTGCTCCCACCCCATAGAACAAACCATGTGGAACTCTGTGATTCCCCAGAGAAGACCCTTGTGGCCTCTGTCCCTTTGCACAGCTCCACTGGAGTGCTAGTACAAGAGAGTCACAGGCAAAGCTCCCTCTGCTGCCCCATAAAGAGGGCCTTGTGACAAAGATAATACACCTCTAAGTGCTATGCTATATTGTCTTTTCCTGAGAGGCAGCTGAGCCTCTCCTCTGTGTAGGAGCAGTGAGCCCACATGCAGAGGGTCCCATCCACATGCTGGTCTGGCTGGCATGATCCAACTAGATGATCATTTGCAATATTTAGCATATATGATATTGTTTCCAGAACACTAAACTGTTTTTCCCTTATTAGGAAACAGAATTGATATTTCTTTTTCTGTAAAACTTAGTTTCTATGATATAAAAATCAACCCTAAGTCAACTCTGGTAAAGCAATGAATATCAAGCTAAGACTGTTTAATATCAGGTGGCTCATTATTACCATAGACAACTGAAAAAACATCTGAATAAATAAGAAAGTCCATTATAATGAGCACTAAATGCAACATGGTTTTTAAAAATATAGTATTTGGCTCTTCATAGCTGGGGCTGGAAGAATCATTTTAACATACGTTTGTACCCTCCTGAGGTGAGCACACTGATTTATTTTATGACAAATCAAGCCTCGTGCTGGGGTATGAATGAAGGATTTATAAGATTTTGGCCTTTAAAAGTGGCTATCATAAAAGAGAGAGGCTAAAAGGGAGAACATGAAAGTTTGCAGTAAGGGAGGTAGAGAATCATGCTGGCCAGTGAACTCATACAGCCAGATTAACTACTCATACACATAGGTACAACTCTATTAACTTCAGTGGAGTTGCATTCACTTAGGCCAGAAGTTAATCTTACCCTTCAACAAAAGATTGTGCAAAAAAGTGCTTACTAGTGTTCATAGTAAGGATCTGAAGTCCTCACTCAGGCAAACTCCTATTAAAGTCAATGGGAGTTTGCCCAAGTATGGACCCACTGACACTTACAGTTAAATCTTATCTGAGAGCATTTTGTTCCAAGTGTGAATACCATGAACTAATGCACTGCAAAGGCATGAAAAGTATTCACTGTACATAGTTGCTTCTTTTGCTCTTTTTTAAATAGAGGGACATTTTTACTGCACTCAATCTTTTCAGGAAGCTATAGGTACAACTTCACTATCTTCTTATCCATTTCGCTCCTGCTCTACTGTTATATAGTAATACCTAGAGATCCCACTCATTATATTTGGCACTATACAGTCACATAAGGGACAGTCTGTGCACCCAGAGTCTTTATAGTCTAAATAAACAGTATCAGGATGACTTGAGTCTTGTGGCATTCCATGCAGGTTTGCCATTAGATTGACAGAGGCACAAGTCTCCTGTCCTCCATTCTCCTGAATTTTGAGATATTTTGAAGAAAACACAGCCCAATACATTATAAATTCTGCAAGGACCTTTTCTGATCTCTAAAGTGCTTAAAATGTGGGATTTTCCCCCTCATGGTCTTTCTCAAATAATACACCAACATCCAAAGACTTGTAGTACCCTGTCTAAACTATCTTTTAGCATCTTTAGAGCTGTAAGACAAGTGAAGATAGTTGGATGACTCATTGTGTGAATCCTGTACATCAGACTCTGAAAACTTGTTTGAAAATAATAGGAATGTTTTTGAAGGTGTTTTGCCAAAGGTCTGTACACCATGGAGGTGTGATATTGGGAACCATACATTTTTAACATGAATCTCTATTCCAGAAGGTAATTTCACTTCATTATCATGTTGCTAGTCCTACACTTTGGCAAATGGCAATTGCATTCATTAAGACAATGATAAGGAGATGATTGATTCATCCCTTAGAATACATTCTGTAGGAAAAGTTAATTAAACCACTTTCAGGCTTAATTATAGCCAAGCATTACAACCTTTACAATTTAATATCCACATTTTTTTTAAATACCTTTTACTGGGCTTGTAGAGATAGCTCATTTATGAATGTGTCCTTAGCATTAATTGCCTTACAGATGCCAACTCCCCAGATGTTTCGTTGTTTCAAAATAATTCTCTCAAGTGGTAGTTTTCAGACGTTGCTGCTAGCACAGTCTTTCTCCAGCTCTTCTCATCTAAAATGATTTAGACTTCATCTACACTGGAACCTGAACGACAAAAGGTTTGCCATTCAGAGGTGTGAAAAAAACACACCTCCAAATGACAAAAAGTTTTGCCAGCAAAAAGCGTCGGTGTGAACAGCGCTTTGTCAGCAGGAGAGCTCTCTCCTGCCGACAAACAGCTGCTGCACTGTGCGCATTTTAGCGGCACAGCTGTGTCACTAAAAGGTGTGCAGTGTAGACATAGCCTTAGATTCTACCTCTGCATGCATGACTGGGTCTCTGTTTTGCTCACTGAACAAAATTGCTCCTAATGCACAAATCAAACAATAGCATTGCCAATTATTGTGAATATTGGCTATATTCAACATAGCAACAATGTCTGATCAACTATTCAAAATATATGGCAATAAAATTAGGGATTAGCATGAAGGGTTTGAGATTTCCCAGGCTTTTGAGAGCATTCCAGCTAATTCGTGCTCAATTTAGATTCAGTCATGTGCCTTATATGTAGAGGGAAAGTCTTAGTGTTACTGCCACTTCTAGTGAAACTTAGATTTTTGTCCAGTTTTACCACAACTCTCAGCCTTCCAGCCATCTGCATACCCTCTGCCCTCTTACTCTATGAAGTTATTGGGCCCATCTCTGCCTGTGGTTGGGCTGAATGTTTTTTTCTCAATGAACTGGGCTGGTTTCTGTGTTATAGGATGTAAACTGGGATTCCATTATCCAGTGGCTCTCAATCTTTTCCTTACCAGGACCCCACTCCATAACGAGGATCTAGCCAAGAACTCCATCTCATTTAGCAATATAGTCAGAGGGTGGCCATAATTCCCAAATAGAGAACCCATGGCATAATCCACTGTGAAGTAGCATAGCAAAGACAATAAGAAAGCAGTCAACAAAAAGAGGTTCATTAGGGTACAGACCCAGCACAAGTGGGCCAGAAAGCAGCAGAGAATGTGGCAGGGAGGTTACAGAAGCCCTGAAGTCCAATCATGGTAGCCAGGGCTCAAAGATAGTGGATAGAGAGCACATAGAACACAGGAAGTACAGGGGCAGAGAGAGGGAAGGAAAGGAAGGTTGCATGCCCTGTTCAACAGAGAGAAAGTGTGATGCATTTTTTGATGGAAAATAAATGCTAGAAACAATGAGCAAGCAGGCACACAGATGTACCTCTGCAGTACATACCAGATAGAAGGCTCTGTTCTAACCTCTTCAGGTCCTTATAATCATTCCCAATTGCCATTGTCTCTTCATCTGTGCACTCCAGTCACTGCCCATGTGGCTGCTTTTTCCAGAGCCAGCTCAGGTTTATCTGCTGAAGTTGTTTACGGCTCATTTACCAGCTGGTTTGAATGTATCTGATTTTAGGCTCTTACTGAGGGATGAAAGACATAAAAGAGGGTGTCTTGAAAGTGTGTTGGCAACTATCAAACTCTGCAACATGTTTCTCCAGGCCCAATTTGCTACTCACTCCATGTGCTGAAAAGAGCCTTTATATAGGGTGGTTAGTTTGTTTTTTAAGTCACGCAACTGACAGATTTACAGCCGTTCTTTACTTTTTTGCCTAACTCAGTAGTTCTCAGCACCAAATGTAATTCACAAATTTAGGATGTAGAAAACAGTTTAAATAGTGAGTCCCAACTGACAGACTGCAGTAATGTCTTAGCCAGAAACAGCCCTTCTGGAAAACAGTATTTCAGAGCAAATTGCCTTCTTTTTTAGCAGGGGCATCTCATTTTTTCCATCCTTAAAAGTGAAGTTCCAAAAATGCACAATCTACCAATTAGTAAGCAGATATAGGGCTGAAAGCACAACTTTCACTGTCCTCCCTCATGTTCCACATCACATTGAATCTCCTTGTTCTCACCTTTAAGGCTCCACCCAACTCTGCTCCTACCTTACCTCTGTTCTCATTTCCTCTTGCACACCTTTCTGCTCTTCAAACTCAAAATATTTTGTCTGACTACCCTTTAGTCTTCTCCTCGTCTTATTCTAGACCTTTTGTACCTTATCTTCACACTGCCCCCTCTGCTGGAAGTCTCTTCCTGTATTTTTATTCCCTTCACTTCACATTCAGATGCCTCTTAACACATTTATATTTGTATTACCGTAGTGCCTAGGAACCCCAGTCATGGGCCTCGACCCCATTGTCCTAGGTGCTGTACAAACACAGAATAAAATTTCGGTCCCTGCACCAAAGAGCTTACTATCTAAATACAAAACTAGAGACAACAGATGGCTGCAGAAAGGCCAACAGGGAAGTAAAAGGAAACAATGAGGCAATATTAGTTGGCATGATAGGCTATGGTCCTAGCCTATCATGAAATCTTATATCTTATATCCCACCAAGAACTAATGAATGTGACAGTATGAAGGTTTGACTTTTGACCCATATCTCATCTTTAAAAAAAAAAGATATTTACAATATTTGAACTATGTGGAAAAATTCTCTGCTCCTTTTCCAACTCTAATGAATCTTTTTTGAGACGGGTTGACCAGAACTGCATGCAATATTCAAGGTGTGGGTGTGCCATGGATTTATATAGTGGGATTATGATATTTTCAGTTTTCTTATGTATCCCTTTCCTAATGGTTTCTAACATTCTGTTATTTTTGACTGCTGCTGCACACTGAGTGGATGTTTTCAGAGAACTATCCACAGTGACTCCAAGATCTCTTTCTTGAGTGGTAACAGCTCATTTAGACCCCATCATTTTGTATGTGTAACCCTTCTGCCCGTCAGAGTTGGCAGCAACAAGGGCCGGGTTCAATATCTAGGGGTTCCATTCCAATAACACAATGCAAACCGGCTCGAGCCCCCACCCAGTGACCTGGGACAAATATATACCACCCCCGCTGGGCGCCTCCAAGAGGCAATACTTCCCCTCTCGCAAGCACATGGTCTGAGTGTAGCAAAAGCCTTTTAATAACAGAGAGAAACAATGTGGCATTATGTTGGGGAAACACCACCAACAGGATTCATAACACAACCCATGAGCAAAAAAAAAAAGAACCCACCCCAGGCAAATTGGGGCATGCCCTTTTCCCTTTGGTTCTTGAGTCCAGCAACCCCAAATCACCCAAAGTCCCAAAAGTCCAATGCCCCAAAAGTCTCTGTCCCTGGTCAGGGCAGCCCCAGAGTTCGAAAGTTTATCTGCGGAGCTTTACCTCCCAACCTGGGTGGAAATGGGACGGGGGTAAGAGGCACCTTACGTGATCTGAAGCTGACCGCCCCATAGCTCCATAGCGGCACTCCGCTCCGCCAGCCGCCCCACAAACTCCTTCACTCAGCTGCACTCCGCTCCGCCAGCCGCCCCACAAACTCCTTCGCTCCGCTCCGCCAGCCGCCCCACGAACTCCTTCACTCAGCTGCGCTCTGCTCCGCCAGCCGCCCCACGAACTCCTTCGCTCAGCTCCACGGCCCACAAGCCGCTCCTGCCATCCACACACTGCTCCGCGTCGAACTGCTTCACCAGCCGTCCCGCAAACTGCTCCACAATATATCTTCAGGCTCCCCCACTACTTAACACAACACTCAGTGATTTCAGCTCTTAGGTGAATTCAGCTTGTAGTAGGGGAGCCCCAGTGCTGGTGCACTGTCAGCCCAAAGTGAGCTCAGCAGCCTATAACTAGACTTCTAATGAAATCAAAATTAGCTCTGATATTCCACAGTGGAGAGAGGAGGAAGTGCAATTAGCATGTAAGGCCCTCACCAAGGGGCCCATGCCACCAAGTATTGATACTTGTCCCCAGCCTCTCTCTCTTCACACAGTTTTGGAACCCATGACCCTTGCCTAGCGAGTGCTACTTAGTTGATGGTGAATCCCTCCATCATAACAAAAGGCCACATACAGTTCCAAGCACAGTTCCCATAATCAGGGTAATAACAATTTATTCTTCCTGCCCCAATAACAGAGACACTGGGGATCCCACAGCAGCCAAAGTGACCATTTGGGCAGCTATGGTCTCATTCTAGGCGGGGTGGGTGTGCCTATGCAAATGAGATCGGCCCCTGAAGTTCTTTTCCACAATTTGCCACACCTCACCACCAGATGTCAGGGTGGAGCTCATCCTGACACTGCTTACATCCTCCCCCCAGCCGAGACTTTGTCGTCCCGACAAATCACACTCCCTTTATACCAACTCATTGGTTTCCTCCAAAGGGCCTCAGGAAGCCCACTTTAGCTTCCACAAGCCTGTGTGCTAAATGTATTGGCTCCTCACTAGTCACCCCAGGTGCATCATAAGTTAACCGTTTCACTGGTCTTATCACCCTGTCTCGTCTATTGAGAATCTCTGTTGTCGAGGTAGGGGGAACATCCTCTTGAGTGACGGATGGAGAGGCTTCCCTGGAGGGTCCCTCAGCTACTGGCGTAGGCCCCTGCACTCCTAGTTCTAACGCTGGAGGGTCCAAGGTGCCCAGGACATCCTCTACCTGTCTGTCCCCATTGTCCAATAACCTGTGTGTGTCATCACAGGGGGGTCTCATCAGCAGCACCGGGGTATCAGAAAGGGGCCTAAATAGTTCCGCCATTGGGTTTAGGGCGGAAGAGGGAAAACTCTCGTTTGGTTCAGCTGATCGAGACTGAAATCTTGTCTCCATCCCAGGATACACCAGGGTTGTGTCTTCCTCCTCAGACTCACTCTCAGATGTGCAGAATAGGGATAAGTTAGCTGCAGGGGGCCCACTGTCTGTGTTGGATGGCGGCTTTGGTCTAGCACCTCTGTTCTGCCCGGCGGCCCTGCCGTGGCCCATCTCACAAGGGGTGCTTACCAATTCCCCCACAGGGAGCAAAAGGTTTCTATGCACCGTCTTTATTTGCCCTGGACCGTCTTCAGGTTTGATCTTGTAGACCGGCAGATCTCCCAGCTTTTCCATCACCAGGTAAGGTATTGCCTTCCATCTGTCAGCTATCTTGTGTTTGCCAGCAATACCCAAATTTCGCAGCAGGACTCTGTCCCCCGGCTGGAGCTCCTGCGAACGCACTCTAGCATCATATCGATGTTTGTTGCGGTCTGCGTTCTTCCGAGCCGCAGCGGTAGCTAAGCGATAAGCATCCCGCAGCTTTTCTCTTAGTCGGGATACATATTGCTGATGAGTTTCATAGCTATCTCCATCCTCTGATACACCAAAGCACAAGTCTATGGGTAATCTTGGTTCTCGCCCAAACATCAAGAGATATGGGGTGACTCCCGTAGCATCGTTCTTTGTGGCATTGTAGGCATGCACCAGAAATGCGACATGCTGGCTCCAGGTTGCCTTCTGCTCTGGTCGCAAAGTTCCCAACATATCTAATAGGGTTCAATTGAACCTCTCTGGCTGAGGATCACCTTGGGGGTGATAAGGCGTTGTCCTAGACTTTTTAATTCCTGCTATCTTCAGCACCTCCTTCAGAAGGTGACTCTCAAAATCCCGCCCCTGATCAGAGTGTATCCGAGCCGGGAATCCATAGACTGAGAAATATTTGTCCCACAATACTCGAGCAACGGTGGTGGCCCTCTGATCACGTGTGGGATATGCTTGTGCATACCGTGTAAAATGGTCAGTCACTACTAGAATGTTTCCAACATTCCTCTTGTCTACCTCTACAGACAAGAAATCAATGCATACCAACTCCAAAGGTTTGTTGCTGGTGATGTTCTTGAGATATGCAGCCCTCGTGGGCAGAGTTTTCCTTTGAACACATCGAGCGCAAGTCTCACATTTCCTGCGAACATCTTCAGCCATTCGGGGCCAATAGAACCTACTACGAATAAGTTCCAGGGTCCTCTCCATCCCTAAATGCCCAAAGTCATCATGAAGGGCCCTCATGGCCAGGGCTCTGTACTTTTTTGGCAGTACTAGTTGTGCTCGTTGTTTTTGTAAAGGGTCAGTGGTCATTCGGTGTAGCACTCCCTGAATCAGTTTTAGTTTGGTCCATTCTCTCAATAGTAGTTTACCCTCCGGGTTAGGTGGGAGAACCGCAGCTGGGCTTCGCCCCTCCCTTTTGGCAAGTAGTGTATCACGAATGTCAATATCTTGCCGCTGGGCTTCTTGCCAGTCAGCCGCATTGAGCATGGGCAAAGGAGATTGGTCTAATGCAATATAGTTCACCGAAGCAGAAGGCATGCATTCAGGGGGCAGGCCCAAAGCTTCTGCAACACATCCCTGAAAGCCCTCACGGGCCTCTGGCTCTCGGCGACTCACACTGCAAATAGCTCTCACTCCATCTGTGGGTATCACAGCAACTTCTGGAGCCTGCGGACGCCTGGACAATGCATCTGCATCTACATTGCTTCTCCCTGATCGGTACTGAATGCTGAACTCATAGCTAGCCAAGGCGGCCACCCATCTCTGCCCTGTAGCATCCAGCTTAGCACTTGTTAACACATAAGTCAGTGGATTGTTGTCTGTCCACACCTGGAACTGAGCACCATACAAGTAGTCTCGAAATTTCTCAGTGATGGCCCATTTCAAGGCCAAAAATTCCAGCTTGTGGGTGGGATAGCGAGTTTCACTATCAGACAATCCTCGGCTGGCAAAGGCTACAGGTTTACATTTGCCTTCCACTTCCTGGTACAGGACTGCTCCCAGACCCTCCAAACTGGCATCAGTATGCAGGATAAATGGTTTGCTTGGGTCAGCAAAAACTAGGACTGGAGCATGAGTTAGGCAAGTAATGATTTCTCGAAAAGCCCTTTCACATCTCTCATCCCACCGTGGCCCAAATGGTGCAAAGGGGCCATTGTGTCTCTGCACAGGAGGCTTTGGGGACCTCCCCTTATTCTTGGACTTAGATTTGTTCTTGCTGGACTGATGTCCCCTGGTAAGATCATTCAGAGGCTTTACAATCGTAGCATAGTTTTTCACAAATCTGCGGTAGTAGCCACTAAATCCAAGGAAAGTCTTGAGTTCTCTGTAGTTACTTGGACGTGGCCATGTAGTGAGTGCTTCTATTTTATCAGGATCAGTACTCACACCTTCTTGGGACACAATGTGACCCACATACTTCACTGAGGTTCTGCAGAACTGGCATTTGTCAATTGAAAGCTTCAGACCATAATCCTCCAACCTATCAAGCACTTTAAGAAGTCTTTCTTCATGCTCCTCTAAGGTTCTTCCAAACACAATCAGGTCATCCAAATAAACTAACACTTGCAGTAAATTCATGTCTCCCACAACTTTCTCCATGAGACGTTGAAAGGTGGCAGGTGCTCCAGAAATCCCTTGGGGCATGCGTTCGAACTGATAAAACCCTAATGGGCAGATGAAGGCTGTCTTCTCCTTATCTTCTTCTCCCAGAGGGATCTGGTAGTATCCACTTCGAAGATCCAACACAGAGAACCACTGGCTTCCCAGCAAACAGTCTAAGGCGTCTTGCACTCGAGGCATAGTGTACTGGTCGACCACAGTACGGCTGTTTAGGGTGCGGTAGTCAATACACATCCGGATTTTCCCATTCTTTTTGCGGACTACCACAATGGGTGAGGCGTATGGGCTGCGGGACTCTGTAATGATGCCATTCGCAGCCAGCTCCTGAAGATGATGTCGCACATCTTCCATCTCAGAGAGAGCAATCTTCCTAGATCTCTCCCTGAAAGGTCGAGAGTCATGTAGTCTGATATTGTGCTCTACTCCTTTTGCACATCCCACATCCCACTCATGCAGTGAGAACACCTTGGATCTTTCACAAAGTTTCTTCCTCAGGCGATCTTTCCAGTCCTCGGACACTGGTGAATCTCCAAAGTCAAACTTTGCTGGGTCTATTGTCGGAACTTGAGTTTCACACTGGGGTTTTACAATCGACTCAGGCTCAAAGAGGTCTGCTATCTTTTGTCCTTGCTTCACAAAAATATCACGACTCGTTTCATTAGCAATCAGTATAGTCACCCTTTCCTGGGTGTCAGCAGGTAGGGTTATGACTCCACTGGGGACCAGCACTCCTTCAGGGAGCTCTCCTCCCATCGGCTGCTCTATCATTGCTAACGTCCCTTTACTGCCTTTCAGACAGGTACTCATGACAAGCACTTCTTGCTCCGTCCTTGCAGGCACTACTAAGGGGGTTGTGCCCGCGTACTTCAGTGCCCCAAGTGGTAGCTCAGATGTGTCCCTTTTAGCGCTCTCAATTTTCCTATAGGCTTCAGCACAAAGCGTATGGATCATCAGGGTATTCAGGTACTGGTCCCCAGCCCGCCTTCTGCAGTAATCCGCCAGTACCTTGAAGAGACTGGAGTTGGTCCCTATCAGCACAGACACATCAGAAGTCCCTTTAGGGTCAGGGCATATTAAGGCAGCTGTGTCTACCTCTTCTCTTACCCCAGCAACCTCCTCTGGGAATTCCAGGTGCACTATGACATACCCTTGGTAGGGGTATTCATCCATGCTGAGGCCACACAGGCCAAGGCCAGTCAGTGGCTGTATAGGCAGGTGCCTAAGCATCTGTTGGTAGAATGACTGAAATATAATAGTCACTTGAGATCCAGTGTCAAGCACTGCTTTACACTCCACCCCTTCGATCCTCACCTTGACCTCTGCTCGAGGCCCTATCAGTCCTGCAGGGATCCCAGCTGGACAGTCTTTTCTGGGGGAATCTTCAAATCCTGCAGACCTGGGGGGTCCCCGTCCCCAGACCCTTTGGCAGCTACCGGATCTCTCCCAACTGATCCTCAGCTTTCCATACACTAAGGAGGGGTTTTCTTCATTACGGCACTTGGCAGCACTGTGTCCATCCTGACCACATCGGTAGCAGAAGAATTGACCTTTCCCCCTTCGCCTGGGGGGGATGGTGGCTCTAAGTGCGGGCTTCTCAATCGCCACAGTTTGAGGCTTCTTATTCCTGGAAGTCTTAACTCGGTCAACGGTACTTTGCAGCTCAGCTATCCGTTCCGTCAGGACCTGCATTTGTTGGGCAAGTTCCTCTCTGGTGCTCACCATCAGTACACTGGCCGTTTGCAGTGGTGTTGCGCTGGCTGGATCCGATGTTTGGGCTTCCCAAAACTCACTGGCAGCCTGCCTTTCTTCCTCCTCTCGGACCTCTTTTATCAGCTGGGAGTAACTTGGGGGATGTTCCCGTCGTTCTCTTAGCTGGAGATGAAGTAGAATCGGGTTCTGATACTGAGTTCCTCTTACAATTTGAGCCAGTCTGGTCTGATCCATCTGCTCAGCAGTCACTGCTCCCCTCATGACAGCTCTCTGAAGCAGTCTCTCCAGTCTCTGTATGTAGGCTGAAGCCTTCTCGCCCTTTTGTTGTCGGGAATTAAGGAACTTACAGTAGCTGTCTTCAGGGCCCTCTACGCTCCCAAAGTTGTGTTCAAGGGCCTCTAGGCAGTCCTTCACACTGACCCCAGGGTCAATGAGCTTCAGGGTGCGAATCACATCTAATGCTGGGCCGCCAAGGCTCTCTATAAGGCATCTTCGCTTTTCTGCATCTGGTACGGCCCACTCTTGCAGCATTTCAGTGGTATGCTCTAACCAGGGTTCAAACTCCTCCTCCCCAGCAAATAATCTTAACTTACGACAAGAGTCTGACTCAGCATGGGGCAGCACAACCTTTTCCAATATTTGCCCCAGAGCTTTTGTCCAATCATCAGCCGAGGCTGCAGCCTCTGAGCTAGAAGCTGCTGAGCCAGGGCCCAACAAACCTGACATATTAGCCATTATTCAAACAGTAATTTCCTCAAAATATAAGCACAAACAAAAAAATATAAATTGTTTCCCAATGTAGTGGATCACTCAACAGGTGCTTGCGAGGGGTACTGACCCAGGCGATCCCGGACGAGCCCCCAAAAATGTAACCCTTCTGCCCGTCAGAGTTGGCAGCAACAAGGGCCGGGTTCAATATCTAGGGGTTCCATTCCAATAACACAATGCAAACCGGCTCGAGCCCCCACCCAGTGACCTGGGACAAATATATACCACCCCCGCTGGGCGCCTCCAAGAGGCAATACTTCCCCTCTCGCAAGCACATGGTCTGAGTGTAGCAAAAGCCTTTTAATAACAGAGAGAAACAATGTGGCATTATGTTGGGGAAACACCACCAACAGGATTCATAACACAACCCATGAGCAAAAAAAAAAAGAACCCACCCCAGGCAAATTGGGGCATGCCCTTTTCCCTTTGGTTCTTGAGTCCAGCAACCCCAAATCACCCAAAGTCCCAAAAGTCCAATGCCCCAAAAGTCTCTGTCCCTGGTCAGGGCAGCCCCAGAGTTCGAAAGTTTATCTGCGGAGCTTTACCTCCCAACCTGGGTGGAAATGGGACGGGGGTAAGAGGCACCTTACGTGATCTGAAGCTGACCGCCCCATAGCTCCATAGCGGCACTCCGCTCCGCCAGCCGCCCCACAAACTCCTTCACTCAGCTGCACTCCGCTCCGCCAGCCGCCCCACAAACTCCTTCGCTCCGCTCCGCCAGCCGCCCCACGAACTCCTTCACTCAGCTGCGCTCTGCTCCGCCAGCCGCCCCACGAACTCCTTCGCTCAGCTCCACGGCCCACAAGCCGCTCCTGCCATCCACACACTGCTCCGCGTCGAACTGCTTCACCAGCCGTCCCGCAAACTGCTCCACAATATATCTTCAGGCTCCCCCACTACTTAACACAACACTCAGTGATTTCAGCTCTTAGGTGAATTCAGCTTGTAGTAGGGGAGCCCCAGTGCTGGTGCACTGTCAGCCCAAAGTGAGCTCAGCAGCCTATAACTAGACTTCTAATGAAATCAAAATTAGCTCTGATATTCCACAGTGGAGAGAGGAGGAAGTGCAATTAGCATGTAAGGCCCTCACCAAGGGGCCCATGCCACCAAGTATTGATACTTGTCCCCAGCCTCTCTCTCTTCACACAGTTTTGGAACCCATGACCCTTGCCTAGCGAGTGCTACTTAGTTGATGGTGAATCCCTCCATCATAACAAAAGGCCACATACAGTTCCAAGCACAGTTCCCATAATCAGGGTAATAACAATTTATTCTTCCTGCCCCAATAACAGAGACACTGGGGATCCCACAGCAGCCAAAGTGACCATTTGGGCAGCTATGGTCTCATTCTAGGCGGGGTGGGTGTGCCTATGCAAATGAGATCGGCCCCTGAAGTTCTTTTCCACAATTTGCCACACCTCACCACCAGATGTCAGGGTGGAGCTCATCCTGACACTGCTTACATATGTACAGTTGGGATTATTTATTCTAATGGGCAATACTTTGCACCTATCAACATTGAATTTCATCTGCTAGTTTGTTGTCCAGTCACCCAGTTTTGGGAGATGCCTTTGTAACTCTTCCATAGTCAGCTTTGGGCTTAGCTATTCTGAGTAGTTTTGTATCATATGAAAACTTTGTATCATATGCAAACCTCACTGCTCATCCCCTTTTCCAGATCATTTATGAATATGTTGAATAGTACTGGTCCCAGTACAGATCCTTGAGAGATCCCACTATTTATCTCTCTCCATTGTGAAAACAAAAACATTGTGACCCTTTGTTTCCTATCTTTTAATGAGTTACTAATCTATAAGAGGACCTTCCCTGTTATCCATGACTGCTTAGTTTGCTTAAGAGCCTTTGGTGAGGGAACTTGTCAGAGGCTTTCTGAAAGTCCAAGTACACTATATCAACAGGATCATCCTTGTCCACATGCTTGTTGACGCCCCCAAAGAATTCCAATAGATTGGTGAGACAAGATTTCCCTCTACAAAAGCCATGTTAACTCTTCTCCAACATTTCATGTTTATCTATATTTCTGATTATTTTATTTTTTACTATAGTTTCAGTCAATTTGCCTGGTACTCAAGATAGGTTTTCCAGATTGAAATTGCCAGGATTTCACCTTTGGAGCCTTTTTAAAAATCAGCTTCAACCCCTCAGACAGAGACAAACACCTACAAGATCTCTATCAAGCATTCTTACAATGACAATACCCACCTGCTGAAGTGAAGAAACAGATTGACAGAACCAGAAGAGTACCCAGAAGTCACCTACTACAGGACAGGTACAACAAAGAAAATAACAGAACACCACTAGCCATCACTTTCAGCCCCCGGCTAAAACCTCTCCAACGCATCATCAAGGATCTACAACCTATCCTGAAGAACGACCCATCACTCTCACAGATCTTGGGAGACAGGCCAGTCCTTGCTTACAGACAGCCCCCCAACCTGAAGCAAATACTTACCAGCAACCACATACCACACAACAGAACCACTAACCCAGGAACCTATCCTTGCAACAAAGCCCGTTGCCAACTGTGTTCACATATCTATTCAGGGGACACCATCATAGGGCCTAATCACATCAGCCACACTATCAGAGGCTCGTTCACCTGCACAGCTACCAATGTGATATATGCCATCATGTGCCAGCAATGCCCCCCTGCCATGTACATTGGGCAAACCGGACAGTCTCTACGTAAAAGAATAAATGGACACAAATCAGATGTCAAGAATTATAACATTCAAAAACCAGTTGGAGAACACTTCAATCTTTCTGGTCACTGGATTACAGATCTAAAAGTGGCAATTCTTCAACAAACAAACTTCAAAAACAGACTCCAATGAGAGACTGCTGAATTGGAATTAATTTGCAAACTGGATACAATTAACTTAGGCTTGAATAAAGACTGGGAGTGGATGTGTCATTACACAAAGTAAAACTATTTCCCCACTGCATTTTCCACCGAATGCATCCGATGAAGTGAGCTGTAGCTCACGAAAGCTTATGCTCAAATAAATTTGTTAGTCTCTAAGGTGCCACAAGTACTCCTTTTCTTTTTGCGGATACAGACACTCTGCTGCTGGACTATTGCCTGCATTATTTTCACTCTTGCAGGGAGGGTGGTGGGGAGTTGGGGGAAAGCAGGCTATTGGCCTAAGTTTAGAGTATGTTTGTTAGGTGTATCTGCCTCTCACACGCTCTGTCTAAACTCCCTTGCAAAACTCCCCCTGTACATTAGTTCCTCTGGTCACTTAAGAGCTGGCTTTTTAAATCTCTGATCTCCGTGAATTAGGCCTACGTTCTTGTCAATGGATCCTAAGGGGGTTAGGGATCAAAGGATGGCAGATAAGGCCTCATTAATAAGCTCTCAGCCTAGCCTAGCAGGTTGCTTGGCTCAGCACACAGCTCCCAGAACAGATCACACCATGGGCAGTGGGTATCAAAGGCAGGGGGAGGCTGTGCCTCCCCAAACAACCTTGCATGGCCACACCCACACTCTGCCCCCAGACTCCTTCCTGCTTCCCGCGCTCTGCTGTGGGGGGCTCTTCTCCCCACCTCCCACCCCCTGTGGCCATGGCCCCAGGCTGGGGATGGGGGGCAAAAGGGGGCTAGCCTGTGCTCCGGGGCGGGGGTAGGAGGCCACACTGCCTGCCTGGTGTGCTGGAGTGGGCTGTGCTGCACGTTCTCCCAGAACTCTGGGGCTGGGGGGGTGGGACACCGTGCCACCTGCCCAGGGCTTGTGGGGAGGCCTCCCGCCCTGCTCCGGGGTTGAGGGGCAGGGAGCATGCCACCCACTCACCCACTGGGCACTCCGGGGATGTGGGGGGGGGGCACCGGCTGCTCTCCCGCCCAGTACTCTGGAGTTGGGGGCAGTCAGGTGGCTTGGGGGTGGGGGGGGCTGGCTGCCAGGCCGAGGGGGTATCTGACCTCCTGTGGGAGGGGGAAGGGAGGGGCCTCAGGCAGAAGGGGTGGTCCAGGCCAGGGGCTAGCCTCCCCAAGACCGGAGTTCACCAGCCACCTATGGACCACACTGTAATCTTTAATCAAGCAAGAACAGAAACAGACTAACAGATAACAAACTCACCCCGAGGGTCATGTAGTCACTCCTCCTTTGGCTGGAGAACTCCCTCGCAGAACTCCCCTCTTTACTGATCCTGTTTGTTAGCATGACCAGACTACAATTCTATAACTACACTGAACAAGAGAAAAGTGATAGGTAAATTGAAAAGATTTTTCTCATGCACAATATAAAAATACAATTGAAATCAGTGTTTTCAGCCCATTTATATACAGTATTTCTTTACCTAAGCACAATATACATAAAAATTTACAATGACTAAATGCCTCTAAAAAGAAGAAATCATGTGGCATATATTTCAGATGTTTCAGAGTAACAGCCGTGTTAGTCTGTATTTGCAAAAAGAAAAGGAGTACTTGTGGCACCTAACTATGGAATATTCTTATTTAAATACATCCCCAAAACTTGCTGGCATCAACTGAAAATGAATCAGGTGCTGAGATTACAACTTGGCTAATCCTGATGATCCACAAACGCCACAATGAGGGATTTAAAATATGGATACTCTAAGGAAATTCATTGGACCTAGTTGGGCATACTTTGAATTACCTGTTTAGTTGATTAGCAATGGCTCCAAAGCCAGCCACCATAAAAAGTTTCTCAGTAAATTGTTTTTAAAATCTAGAGCAGTTTGTAGGTATTATGACTCCTTTATGCTCTACACAAGATTTTCTTTGTTTAGTAGCCTGCATGTTATTTGTATCCTTTCACATTTCAGTCAGGTTTTATGTGTGTTACTATTCTATTATCAGGTCATGCTGATACTTTAAAAGTCTGCTGGCTCCCCTTTGAAACCATTGCCAAATCAACAACTATGAACAAAATCACAGTAGAACACTGCATCACAAATGAAATCAACATACAGTAGAAGCAACTTAAAGTGTATTAACTGAGCCAGTCCTGATGTTTGCACCCTATCTGATATCTCTTAAGAAGATAGCTCTGTCTGTGACTCCCCTGAAGCTCACAATACCCTTTTTCTCCTTGCAATCACATCTGAAAGTTCGACGGGATTACTCCTGTTTAAAGTTAAGCACATGCATACATATTTGCAGGATCACTGCCTTAATCCCGGAACTCTTTCTCCCGTTACTTCTTCCGCTCCATCCTATATTGTTTTAGGAAGGGAAAGAGCTTCTTCTGCACTAATTAGAGATGGGCCTACGTTGCAAAGGGCATGACCAGGTCCAAATCCCGTTTTATTGAGAAATGTTCAGATCTGCCAGGTATCACTCATAAAAATAGGATACGGATCATGATCAAAGCTTCAGGGATTTTCAGACGTGGGGTTTGGATGTGAGCCTCCCTCTAGTATTAGTCCCTGTATTTTTATACCTACCCAATAAAAAGTGGGAGGGCACATGTGTGTGAACAGATGTGTTTTAACCTGTTCCAGTTGTACTGTAAGCTCTTTGAGGCAGGGAGCATCTTTTTAATATGTCTGTTTGTAGTGCCTATCATAATGAGGTCCTGATCCATGGGTGGAGCTTCTAAATGCTAATACCTTAATACAAAACAGTGACTCTCTCATTTAAAGTATGAAAACCTTTGGCTACCATAATACCTAAAAATGCAATATAACAACACCTAAAAATCAATGTGTGCCTGTCTCTATTATTCTCTAGAATATTTGAAAGAGATATGATGCTTAACTGATGCACAGTGTCTAGGTAATTAAAAGAATATTTGAGAGAAAGGAAAATTCTTTTAAAAAAAAAACACACACACCAAATTCCAATTCTCACTGAAATAAATGTTGAATGGACTCTGCATCTGGGAACAGACAGGAAATGCATGTTTCTAGCAGTCACAACTATGAAAATAACTTGCAAATTTGTGACATCATGATTACTGCTCCCACTAATTATTTCCACACTTAGGAAAATATCAGAATTTATAGGAGCCTTTCAAGATATGGAAAATATCCCACAAGTGAGACAACTATAATTCATGAGAGGTAGAACCCAGAATGAATTATTAAGGTCATTCCTTCAAGAATGAATGTAAACATTTTCCACATCTCACTATACTATGTATGCTGTGTATATACTAAACGCCTGTATTCATGGGGTCTGCCTATACGTAATAGTTATCCTATCTATTTTAGGAATTTCTATGGCACATGTCACTATGGTATCTAAGCACCAATACTGTTTATGTAATTTTAAATAAATAAAAGAAATCCAGTTACTACTCATTCTCTTTATTTGAAATGCAATATGAAGGTGTTAGATTCTAGTAGAAAACATAAAATGAATATCAGGAATTGATACAAACGTTAGATGATAGCTAATTCTCAATGTTTAGATGATTAAAAAGGGAATTACAGAATGTATGACATCAAGAGCACACATCAACCTTACTTTTGCCTGAAGACCCAGTGTAATGGGGATTCCATGCAAGAGTAAGGGTTGTCCTTGGCTTATCTGTTTGCAACATAGGGACGTTAGAGCTTTCCAGGGCCAGGAATGACTCTTTCTTTGATTGGTACAGTGCTGAACACATTGTTGGTGCTTAGCAAGCAATAAAATTATATTTTATTCAATACAAACAAAGACCAGGAGATCCAATCTCAAAATAGTGCAGATTTCTAAAAAAAATTATATTGCTTTGGTGTATTCTCACTGAAAGGCTTAAAAACGTGTATCTTAGGGATGTTGGTCTGCTGGCACAAAGGAAGCGGGAGTCTATTCCAATCTGAGGGGCAGCACGGAAGATGGTGCTTATTCATCTCGGAGATACCCAGACAGTAGGGAAATGCCTAGATAGACAGCACAAGCATGGGCACCAATTCCATGGGTGCTCTGGGGCTTAAGCACCCACAGAAAAGAATATGGGGTGCTCAGCACTCCTCAGCCACAGATGTTGGGAGGGCTGGGGCTGGCCGCCGACCAGCTGTTTGGCAGCTGGTGGTAAGGACTGGAGGGTAGAGATGAGCCAGCAGTGGAATGAAGGAGGCAGGGTCTTGGGAAAGGGAGCAGAAAGAGGCAAAGTGAGGAGCCTTGCAGGAAGGGGTAGTGTGGGAGCAGGGCCTTGGGTGGAGGAGGGATGGAGCACCTACCGGGAAAAAGAAAAGTCAGCGCCTTTGGGCACAAAGACAAGAGATAGAATGATCCGAAAGGAATAGTTAGGCGGGAAGCTTGAGAAAGGCCAAAGGAGTGAGGAAGAAATAAAAATTCACAGTATTTGACAACTAACTCCAGCCGTGCAGCGGGGCTTAGGCAGACTGCCTACCTGCCCTGGCTCCACGCAGCTCCCGGAAACGGCCAGCATGTCCAGCTCCTAGGCTCAGGGGCGGCCAGGCAGCTGTGCACACTGCCCCTGCCTGCAGTTGCTGCCTCCCACAGCTCTCATTGGCTGCAGTTCCCGGCCAATGGGAGCTGCAGAGCTGGCACTCGTGGTGGGGGCAGCATGCAGAGACCCCCTGGCTGACCCTGCACTTAGGAGCCAGACATGATGGCCACTTCTGGGAACCCACCCAAGGGAAATGCCGCCCAGCCAAAGACTGCCCACCCCACCTCCCGTATGCCAACCCCTGCCCCAGCTCTGAGTCCCCTCCCGCACCCAAAACTCCCTCCCAGAGCCTGTACCCCAAACCCCCTCCTGCACCCCAAACCCCTGCCCCAGGCTCAGCCCAGAGCCCCCTCCACACTCTGAATACCTCAGCCCCACCCCCACCCCCCATACTCCAACCCCCTGCCCTAACCCGGTGTAAGTGAATGAGGGTGGGGGAGACGGAGCAATGGAGAAAGGTGAATGGAGTGGGGGGCAGGGCCTTGGAGAAGGGATGGGGCAGGGGTGGGGCCTTGGGGAATGGGCAGGGCAGGGACGGGGCAAGGGTGTTTGGGTTTGTGTGGTTAGACAGTCAGCAACCCTATCCTGCATGCTGGACTGTGTACACATGAGGGAAAAAGTTCCTTATGGCTTTTCCATTCATGTTCCCTATGGTGCAGGTGTGCAGATGACTTCTTTGTCACGTTACCCTGTGCCAGCCCAGTGCTGTCTTGCTCCCTGAAAATCATTCCATATAGATCCTAAGTCAGTCAAATTACTTCCCCATATTACTGGTGCCTTATGAGGGGATGCGGGGAGTTGGTAAAATTTTATACAGAAAAAAAAGATTGAAAAATATCTTCAAACAGTTCCCTGTCAATACACAACATGATCTACCTTTTATGACCCATTAACTCTTGGACTAGTGTAATATGCCAATCTATTAGTCAAATGAATGCGGTACACATACACAGATGCATCCAGAGCAAACACAGGGTTAAAATTAAGAAAACCTGGGAGCAAAGCTGAAAGAAAGGTCTATTTTGAAGGGGGTAGTGGTGTTGAGGAGAGGAAACCCAGACTGGATTTTAGTTCACATTTTTTTCTATAAAATCCAAAACCTCCAGACTTGTAAAAATCATGTCCCTGTGGTAACAGCAGCTTTGTGGATTTTCCAGACAATAGGGCATCAGAAAGAGTCACCTGATCCACCTTTAAGACCTGGTGAGAACTGTGGAATATAATGGGCTGAAAAACACCTGAAACTGCTGGCATCAGGAACACTTCCTGTCTAATTCTCTTGGACAACAGACACAAAGCCTGCCCTGTAATTACATCCTACCCTGATCTACATTTGCAGTCATGTAATTAATACTTCCTCTGTAAAGCAATGGAATAATTTAGAGAGCAGATATTTCAGTCTTAGTCTGGGAAAAGTCAGAGAGAGCCCTGCATGTACATTTTAGCTACAGGGAAGTGCTTTTCTGGTTCCATTTGCTCACAGTAACTGTAATTAGATGCTTAGAGCTCTCTTTGTGCTAGGAGAAGAAAATGATACTTCCTTCCTGTTTAAAAGCCACGGGTGGGGGGAGGGGGAGAGATGAGGGGAGCCTATACTTATTCAGTAAGGTTTGTGAAAGTGATAAATGTAGATGGCTAGGCAGGCAGAGCCAGCACAGTAAGTGATGTGAGGTGCCATGCACAGGGGAACATTTAGCTTACTGTTGTGGAGGTAAAATACTCTACCTCTAGTAAATCTGTATTGACTTCTCTGCTCACATAATGAGCCCCATCCTGCATGGCATCAGTCTGCTAAAGTCAATGGGAGTTCTGCATGTGAAGGACTTTCAGGATCAAAGTCAGCATCAGCTCCCTGCCCATCCATGGATTGGCATTAATGCTTCTCTAAATCTTTGCCCACTGGGTTGGTCATAAGGAAACTTCTGTAACAGCAATCAGAAATCAAATTGAGTCATACATAATGGTGGAGTAATGTGGAAGTGCTCTATGACTGTCACATGCTCCACTTTCTCACATACCTTCAGTCAGTCAGTCTTCTTGATCTGTCCTAATTTTTTTAAACCCCTCTCCCCCCCCCCCGCGCGCGCACACACTCACACACACACACAATACCTCCTCATGTCTTCCCATTTTTAGCCCTCCATGTTGCAGGTGCAAGGTACCCACATGTGCACAGATATACAGTATGAAATATGTAAGCACCATAAAGTGCAAATAAACCAAATGAAAGGCTATACTGTTTTGAGCCATTACTGCACTATTTTTATGAGTCCCTCCAGGTCTTACCTGCCTCTCACTAGTTCTTTTCCCCTATCCTCAAGTACCCATTGTTCCTACCTCTTCATGGCTTTCTCCTATTGGTACTTCATCACTGTAGTGACCTTCCTTTTCTACTCTGGTGGCTCCACTTGATTCATTGTTCTCATTTATAGGTCCTACTCAAATTATGGGATCATTTTCTTCATTGAGTACCCTACAGTCCATGTATCATGGTGTAATATTTTAATGAAGCAGATCGATAAATGTTAAAATACAAAACCTGCCAACAATTTAACACTGTCGTCAGTCAGTGAAAATAGTCTCATCCCCTAGAAATGTAAGAGATTTGACAGGCTTCCACACAATCAAAATGGGTTTGCTTTCCACCTCTTTATTCCGTAGGTTAGGCCCATATTTTTAATGACATCAGAGAAAGTGAGAGAGAAAATCATACTAACTACTTCTTCAGCTGCACATTGCTAAACTTTTAGCACATTTTCGGGCTACATTTAATCATATCACTGATTCAGTGAGAAATAAGTCTGCATCTGTAACCTCTACACTGTTACCTAAACTTTATAGGAGAATATTCTTGAGATTATGGTATCAGCAAACCTGATCTCTACCAGAAATTGATAGCACAGGAGTTACAAAATACAAAACTAATAAATCTGAAGGTCTTTTTTCAAAAGGCAGGTACAAAAAACTGCATGTTATGTACATATCTCCTGCTTGCTACAAGCAAATACATAAAGGGAGGGCTTTTTTTAAATGTATCTGAATGTCAATTTTTAATATCCAGTTTAGCTGAAGGAAATATTTGCAAACTGAAATGATCACAGATCAAAAAGTAATACACATAAAAGATGTTCAGAAATGACAGTGCCTACTCAACATTTTAGCATTGGATGTCAATGCCGTAGTAGAGATAGTAGGACTGGAGTATCCCTTCAGAAAAGTGCACTCCTATGGCCTTATTGAAGATTATCTGCGATACCACTGTGCTATTGCTTTTGTCATGGTAGAATAAAATATAAACAACCTCAGGCATGAATGGGAAATCGGAAAGAGGAGTTAATTAAGTTGCTGTAGCTATATTGCTCATACTGTCATGGTGCAGATAGGCCATTTGCTCCCAGAAAAGTGAATCCAGCTATCAAGTTTCCTTCCCCACTCTGAACTCTAGGGTACAGATGAGAGGACCTGCATGAAAAACCGCCTAAGCTTATTTTTACCAGCTTAGGTTAAAACTTCCCCAAGGTACAAACTATTTTACTTTTTGTCCCTGGACTTTATTGCTGCCACCACCAAGCATCTAACAAAATATAACCGGGAAAGAGCCCACTTGGAAACGTCTCTACCCCCAAAATCCCCCCAAGCCCTACACCCCCTTTCCTGGAGCAGGCTTGATAAAAATCCTCACCAATTTGCATAGGTGAACACAGACCCAAGCCCTTGGATCTTAAGAACAAGGGAAAAGCAATCAGGTTCTTAAAAGAAGAATTTTAATTGAAGAAAAAGTAAAAGAATCACCTCTGTAAAATCAGGATGGTAAATACCTTAAAGGGTAATCAGATTCAAAACATAGAGAATCCCTCTAGGCAAAACCTTAAGTTACAAAAATATACATTCCATTCAGCACAACTTATTTTATCATCCATTTAAACAAAACAGAATCTAACGCATATCTAACTAGATTGCTTATTAGCCCTTTACAGGAGTTCTGACCTACATTCCTGCTCTGGTCCCAGCAAAAGCAACACACAGACCGAGAGAACCTTTGTTTCTCCCCCCCTCCAGCTTTGAAAGTATCTTGTCTCCTCATTGGTCATTTTGGTCAGGTGCCAGCGAGGTTATCCCAGCTTCTTAACCCTTTACAGGTGAAAGGGTTTTTCCTCTGGCCAGGAGGGATTTAAAGGTGTTTACCCTTCCCTTTATATTTATGACACCAACATTCAAGGGAGAGAAGACATAAGCCATGTACTAATACGTTAGCACGTGTTACTAATGCCGTTTGTTACCACACAAGGAAAAACTCTGCCAAAAACGAGAACATTTTGAGCACGTGAATGGAGTTATAGAAGGCTTAGGAGTACAGTACAATAACTTTCACTGTAACATTTGTTTCATGAGCATAGAATCATAGAGATGGAAGGGACCTTAAGAGGTCATCCCTGTACTGAGGCAGGACCCAGTAAACCTAGACCATCCCTGACAGATGTTAGTCCAACCTGTTCTTGAAAATCTCCAAGATGGGGATTCGGTAAACTACTTCAGAAGCTTATTCCACAGTTTAACTACTCTTATAGTCAGAAAGTTTTTCCTAATGTCCAACCTAAATTTCCCCTGTGGCAGAGTAAGTCCATTACTTCTTGTCCTACCTTCAGTGGCATGGAAAACAGTTGATAACAGTCCTCTTTATAACAACCCTTAATACATTTAAAGATCGTTATCAGGTCCCCACTCAGTTTTCTTTTCTCAAGACTAAACATGCCCAGTTTTTTTAACCTTTCCTCATAGGTCAGGTTTTCTAAACCTTTTGTCATTTTTATTGCTCTCCCCTGCACTCTCTCCTATTTCCCACATCTTTCTTAAAGTGCGGCACCTAGAATTGGACACAGTACATGTTCTGAGGTCCCATCAGTGCCAAGAAGGGCGGGACAAGTACTTCTTGTGTCTTACATACGACATTCTTTTAATACACTCAACAATGATTGCAACTGCATCCCATTGTTGACTCAGACTCAATTTGTGATCCACTTTAACTCCCGGATCCTTTTCAGCAGTCCTACCATCTAGCCAGTCACCCCCCATTTTGTAGCTGTGTATTTGATTTTTCCTTCCTAAGTACAGTACTTCACACTTGTCTTATTTGAATTTCATTTGTTTATTTCAGAACAATTCTCCAACTTCTCAAAGATGTTTTGAATTCTAATCCTGTCCTCCAAAGTGCTTGCTACCCCACCCTGCTTGGTGTCATCTGCAAATTTTATAAGCATACTCTCCACTCCATTATCCATTCATGAAAGTACTGATTAGTACCAAACCCAAGACTGATGCCAGTGTGACTACAATAAATACATTCTCCCAGTTTTACAGAGAACCATAGCTACTCTTTGAGCAGTCTTTCAAGCAATTGCATGTCTACATTATAATCATTTCATCTAGATCAAATTTCCTTAGCTTGCTTAAGAGAATATCATGTGGCACTGGGTCATAAGTCTCACTAAACTCAAGGTATATCACATCTACAGCTTCTCCCCATTCACTAAACCAGTAACCCTGCCAAAGAAAAAAATTAGATTGGTTTGGCATGATTTGTTCTTGACTAATCCTTGCTGGCTATTCCTTAAAATCCTATTATCCTATAGGTGCTTACAAACGGATTATTTAATCATTTGTTCCAGTATCTCTGCAGGTATCAAAGTGTTGTAGTAGCCAGGCAAAGTACTTTGTATAAAAATAATCTTTTAATCCAGATAGACACCCCTGTTCATACCTTTCACCCAGTGTACTTTGACACAAGCGATAACTACAAAACTTCAGAGAAATTTGACTAGTTTTGTGTTTCAAAGCTAGCAAGAAACTCATTGAGATCACCAATCTCAGCAAGTTAGGCCAAGGGCCCATCCATTAAGCTCAGACTTACCCACTACATTTTCCTATAGAAAGAGAGATGCTTTTATGTCCACCTTCATACCACCTGTCCGTAAGAGATACTGGTCAACCCTCATTCTTTCATCGATGAATAGCGCCAACCTCCCAATCTACTATATATTGATAGGATTTTTGTAAAACGAACAGGATATGATAAAGGGTAGAGAATGGCATGGAATATTATTCATAATTAATTTTCAAGCACTCAGAAATGCAGCAGGTACCTTACAAAAACAAGGAAAAAGCATCCCTGCCCCAAAGAGATACAACATGGCAATACTTGAGCATTACAATTAGATATTTAAAAAAAGAGAGAGAGCAAGAGAACAATGAGAAAGGACAGAGTAACTATAACAGGATTGAATACTTACTCCATAAGGTATGTACAAATTCTGCTCATAACATTTATTTGGGTTGTTTGGTTTAACCTTTTCTTTCCAATCACTTCTCAATGGTGAGTGTTAAGAGGAATTTACATAAGAACATAAGAGCTGCCATACTGGGTCACACCATAGTCCATATTACCATGTACCCTGTCTCTGACAGTGGCCCATACCAGAGCTTCAGTGGGAGTATACAAAGTAAGGAAATTATAGGGTGATCTACCCCTGTCTTCGACTCCCAGCTTCTGGTAATTTGCATGAAATAAGGACGATGGAATACACAACATGACACAAACTGAAGCATACTTCTAATTCTCAGTTGGGGAGCTAAAGTTATCTATATCTCTGAGCTGACGGACTATGCATTAACAATAAGGCTATGATTTAGTCAAGGGTATTTTTAGTAAAAGTTATGGACAGATCACGGGCAATAAATAAAAAGTCACTGCCCATGACTTTTACTAAAATTACCCCTAATTAAATCTTAGGTGAGGGGAGGGAGGCGCTCCAGTGGACGCTGCTACTCTGGCAGGGGGCATGCTCCAGCCCTCACTGCTGCTCCTGGGACGGGGCCAGGGCCTGCTGCTGCTCCTGGGGGTGGGGGCGGCCCATGGCTCCGCCACTCCTGCTGGGGTGGGGACAGCCAGGGGTGCCACTGCTGCTCCTGGACCGCTGCTCCAGAGCAGCGCCTGGGACCAGCTGCCTGGGGCTACCCGAGCAGCGGCCGGTGCGGCTGGCCCCCAGGCCACCCCAGCTGACCCTGGGGTCAGCCACACTAGCCGCTGCAGCTGCAGAACTCACGGAGGTCCCAGAAAGTCATGGAATCCGTGACTTCTGTGACCTCCATGAAAGACTCACAGCCTTAATTAACAACAATTAGTTCCATCTCCGTGTATGCCGCTTGGGAACTAATAAGGCCATTTGAGTCTTCTGGGGATGGGACTATCTAGCAGTGTCCTCTCTGACATAGCCCCAAGTATTGCTGAATAGATTCTTTCCATTTTCTCTTTCGCTTAACCCGGTTGATGTGCAGATAAAATCTGTGATCCCTGGATAGAATAGTTTGTCATTTCCCTGGATAGAAGCAGGATCTAGTGCTGAAAACTGCTACAAACAAGTGACCTGTGTGGTCTACATTTCAGATTCAATACTCTTTATTCAGTGGCATCATCCCTCCAGAATCCGTTTTCCCATATCTGAAAAAGTAGCCTGGACCTAGGGACAACCCAAGCCAAGTAGTGATACTGTTCGAAAGATAATCGACTTTTAAAGCAGCAGCGCTCTATCCTGCTTAACTGGCGCACCACAAACTTTTTTGTCAGATCATCTCCATTGCTCTTAGACTTAGCTCCATTCCACAAAACCTTAGTCCAGACAGATAGCTAGATCGCAAAGTGTCTTTAAAATGAATGGGTTAGTAATATTATTGAAGAGGGAGTGCTCAGAATTTGACTGCATTTTGTAATTCAAACAGTGTATTTGCACAGGTTCTGGAAAGTGTTCTTTAGAATCCTTAATGGTTCTGAAACTTTTTTGCAGTGCAGCTTGTGGACACCTGTCATCCAATTTGCAATCACACAAAATCCACGTGGCAACTACAGCAATCACTTACATGGAAAATTAATATTAGGAAAGTATTTAATATCCCTTAATGCGATTTAGCAGCTGAAAGCAAGAAGGAGAGTTAGCACAGTGTAACGAGCCAGTTCTCCGTGGACTGTAGTTTGAAAAACACTGGCTTAGAATAATATTTCATAGCCTGAATAAGGTGTTTGCACTGGTGCTCTGTGTGGTACGGATGGAGCATTGTCTTGCATGAATGGTTTGATTAGCTCCTTCACAGTACTCTTTCATTACTAAACATCTCATTGAAATGACTGGGACTGCTGCACCATTGAATTCAGTTGGCATATTTAAAGTACTAGCAATGCATAGTAATATTGTTCAAAAACCAATTTGCGACCTGCTTATCCTATAGAATAGCAGCAGGGACTGTAGGAACAAGGGGGACTGTAGGACTTGGGGAAGGTAATCTTTCTGGAGTCTCCCTCCAGGGGAACAAATGTTAAATCCCCAAATTTCATGGTTACCCCTAGTTCCACACAGACACATGTTAATCTGCTAGAAAACACAGGGATATCTCTGCAGATGGCTTCCTCCTCAGCCCCAGAGCCCAGTGCCCCACTGATCCATGGCCAGTATGGCTCAAAAAGACGGGTGCTGCCAGGGCTTCCACAAACCATTGCTACTCTAGGGATCCACCAAAACATGCATTCAGCCTTAAGCTGCATAAACTTGTTAGTAGATTTGCTCATTCTTACCAAGGATAAATGATACATCTCTCCCAGAGGCTCTAGACTTTCCATTCCCCCATCCATTCATGCCAAGTCCTAGGCTTGTGGAGAGTCTTCCAGGGGCATAAGGATAAGGGGGATGGGTTCCTCAGAGGCAGCTGGCCTCAATCCCACATAGGAAAAGGGAGATCAGCATAAAGTAGAATGCAGTTCCACTACCCCGGTATCTTTTTGTGAGAGAAAGAGTACACTGGCCTTCACAGAAACAAAGGGTTTATTTGTTAAAAAGAACCTTTGTTCAAGAATCTAATTTAAATCCACAACAAACAATTTCTGGGTTAAACAGATTCCATTAATTGCATTTTTGCAAGTTTATATTTTAACCTACACTGTACATATGATCCTCTCAGAAGCTTAAAGTAAACATTCCTCTCCTTAGTTATTCTCATCCTCCTCCATCCGACAATTATTTTGTCTATTGTGTTATGAATGGTGCTGAAATGAACATGCCTTCCTATTTCTGTTTCAGTCATTGCTTTGACTAGGCACCAGGCACACTAGGAGGAGAGATTGTTAACTTGTGCTCCCTCTGCTGGCTGCAGATTGCAAAACAACAGGGCCAAATTTTAGCTAGGTAGAAGCACACTTGCATGTGTAAAAACACACAATTGCTAGCACACTGAAATTTGCATGCATCATTACAATGATTGAGTGCATAATTGTCACAACTGGGTACAATGGCCTAGTCCAGGGAGGTACTGGATCAGAACTTTAGACCTGCACAGTAAACACCTGTTAAATACTGTATTCATGAAAGTGTAGGCATGTACGCAAGTACATGACCATGTGCACCTCAGTCACCCTCCTCTATAAATTTGGCCCTGTACTACATGTCCTATATTAACAGAGGGTATTGCAGGGAGGTGTTGTGTTGTTTTTATTAGATCTAAATAACAAGGTTGAATTTAAAACAAAATATTTGAAATCTGTCTGCTCCCCTGAGGTGACTATGATAATTTTAACTCTGTACTTGCAAGTGGCATGCATTGGTGAATTTGGCATTCACATCTTTACTTCTCTCTTTCTAAGGTATGCTAAACTGGGAGTCTGTATAACTTGAGGGGTTTCAGAGCAGCAGCCATGTTAGTCTGTATCCGCAAAAAGAAAAGGAGTACTTGTGGCACCTTAGAGACTAACAAATTTATTTGAGCATAAGCTTTCGTGAGCTACAGCTCACTTCATCGGATGCATTCAGTGGAAAATACAGTGGGGAGATTTATATACACAGAGAACATGAAACAATGCGTGTTACCATTCACACTGTAATGAGAGTGATCAGGTAAGGTGAACTATTACTAGCAGGAGAGAAAAAAACCCTTTTGTAGTGATAATCAAGGTGGGCCATTTCCAGCAGTTGACAAGAACGTCTGAGGAACAGTGGTGGGGGAGGTAGGGGGAATAAACATGGGGAAATAGTTTTACTTTGTGTAATGACACATCCACTCCCAGTCTTTATTCAAGCCTAATGTAATGGTGTCCAGTTTGCAAATTAATTCCAATTCAGCAGTCTCTTGTTGGAGTCTGTTTTTGAAGTTTGTTTGTTGAAGAATTGCCACTTTTAGGTCTGTAATCGAGTGACCAGAGAGATTGAAGTGTTCTCCAACTGGTTTTTGAATGTTATAATTCTTGACATCTGATTTGTGTCCATTTATTCTTTTACGTAGAGCCTGTCCAGTTTGGCCAATGTACATGGCAGAGGGGCATTGCTGGCACATGATGGCATATATCACATTGGTAGCTGTGCAGGTGAATGAGCCTCTGATAGTGTGGCTGATGTGATTAGGCCCTGTGATGGTGTCCCCTGAATAGATATGTGGACACAGTTGGCAACAGGCTTTGTTGCAAGGATAGGTTCCTGGGTTTGTGGTTCTGTTGTGTGGTGTGTGGTTGCTGGTGAGTATTTGCTTCAGGTTGGGGAGCTGTCTGTAGGCAAGGACTGGCCTGTCTCCCAAGATCTGTGAGAGTGATGGGTCATCCTTCAGGATAGGTTGTAGATCCTTGATGATGCGTTGGAGAGGTTTTAGGTGGGGGCTGAAGGTGATGGCTAGTGGCGTTCTGTTATTTTCTTTGTTGGGCCTGTCCTGGAGTAGGTGACTTCTCGGTACTCTTCTGGCTCTGTCAATCTGTTTCTTCACTTCAGCAGGTGGCTACTGTAGTTGTAAGAATGCTTGATAGAGATCTTGTAGGTGTTTGTCTCTGTCTGAGGGGTTGGAGCAAATGCGGTTGTATCGTAGAGCTTGGCTGTAGACAATGGATTGTGTGGTGTGGTCTGGATGAAAGCTGGAGGCATGTAGGTAAGCATAGTGGTCAGTAGGTTTCCGGTATAGGGTGGTGTTTATGTGACCATCGCTTATTAGCACAGTAGTGTCCAGGAAGTGGATCTCTTGTGTGGACTGGTCCAGGCTGAGATTGATGGTGGGATGGAAATTGTTGAAATCATGGTGGAATTCCTCAAGGGCTTCTTTTCCATGGGTCCAGATGATGAAGATGTCATCAATGTAGCGCAAGTAGAGTAGGGGCATTAGGGGATGAGAGCTGAGGAAGCCTTGTTCTAAGTCAGCCATAAAAATGTTGGCATACTGTGGGACCATGCGGGTACCCATAGAAGTGCCGCTGATTTGAAGGTATATATTGTTCCCAAATGTGAAATAGTTATGGGTGAGGACAAAGTCACAAAGTTCAGCCACCAGGTTTGCTATGACATTATTGGGGATATCGTTCCTGACGGCTTGTAGTCCATCTTTGTGTGGAATGTTGGTGTAGAGGGCTTCTACATCCATACTGGCTAGGATGGTGTTTTCAGGAAGATCACTGATGGATTGTAGTTTCCTCAGGAAGTCAGTGGTGTCTCGAAGATAGCTGGGAGTGCTGGTAGTGTAGGGCCTGAGGAGGGAGTCTACATAGCCAGACAATCCTGCTGTCAGGGTGCCAATGCCTGAGATGATGGGGTGTCCAGGATTTCCCGGTTTATGGATCTTGGGTAGCAGATAGAATACCCCTGGTCGGAGTTCTAGGGGTGTGTCTGTGCGGATTTGTTCTTGTGATTTTTCAGGGAGTTTCTTGAGCATATGGTGTAGTTTCTTTTGGTAACTCTCAGTGGGTTCAGAGGGTAATGGCTTGTAGAAAGTGGTGTTGGAGAGCTACCTAGCAGCTTCCTGTTCATATTCCGACCTATTCATGATGACGACAGCACCTCCTTTGTCAGCCTTTTTGATTATGATCTGAGAGTTGTTTCTGAGGCTGTGGATGGCATTGTGTTCTGCACGGCTGAGATTATGGGGCAAGTGATGCTGCTTTTCCACAATTTCAGCTCGTGCACATCGGCGGAAGCACTCTATGTAGAAGTCCAGTCTGTTGTTTCGACCTTCAAAACTTCAGGAGGAGTCCACCCAGAATCCTTCTTTTTGTAGGGTTGGTAGGAAGGTCTCTGTGGGTTAGTATGTTGTTCAGAGGTGTGTTGGAAATATTCCTTGAGTCAGAGACGTCAAAAATAGGATTCTAGGTGCATTCTAACTATTATGGTTTGTGAAATTACCCACATTTGTGACACTCATAATAGCTGCTGTACCTAAAGTTATGGAATGGTAGGGATGGAATGTGCCAGATGTCCCAATTTTCATTTTAATATAAATTCTCATATCCTGTTGTCAAGAACCATTGTTCCCAGGTCTGCACCTGCAACACCCTCCTGCACTTGCGGTGAGCAGTTTCCACACAGGCTGAGAGTGTCTCAGATTCCTGCAGCTGCAGAACCTGTGATGCGGGAGAGAGGGCCAGAGAGCAAGGGGGAGAAATGGAACAGGTCAGGAAGGGGGGAAATTAGGTTGGTAGTGAGGCCAACTGATCTAGAGGGGAAATTGGGACAAAAAGTGAGGGAATGGAATAGGGTGGGGGAGGGGGAAGGCAATAAGGGGAGGAGTAGTTTGGAAAATAGGAATGTAAATGATTTAATTGAGGAGCTAGGATGAGGACAGAAAGGGGTATGTGGGAGTGACAGAGTGAGAAAGAAGGGAAGTAAGGGTGGGACATAGAGGAAAGGGAAAGAGAGAACAAGAGAAGGAAAAGTGAGGAAGGAGACATGAAACAGGAAGCAAAGGAGAAAATCAATCATGTACAGAACAGCAGCTGTCCTGAGTTGTAGACTGCAAATAATTAATGCAAAGAGCCACTTTCCCCTTCTCTCCTCTCTTACTCTGTTCGTAGAGTTTTGCGCACAACATTACGTGGGAGTGGTCCAAGTGGGAAGAAGCCAGGGGATCAGATTAAAACTTGAGTATTAAACAGCCTTTCACATTTCAGCAATTGCCATGAACCCCCAGAGTTCTCTCCACAGCCAGTGCATGCAGCTGCTATTGGAACAGCTACAGAATTCCATATTTTCTTTCCAGACTCTGCTACATGGGGGAAAAAAATGAAGAGGCAAAGAAAGGCCAGCCAAAATGTGGGGTAGGTGTGTGTGGCCCTTAGCCCCTTGTGTTTATGTTGCTAAGTACCGCTCTTCCCTCAGGTTTCCAGTGGATTCTCTATTATGTAATCACCCACATTTGAGATTTGTAAAAAGCATTTTTGCTTTTTTATCGTTAGGTTTATTGTTCCCCTCCTATGTGGGGGGGGGGGGGGGACAGGCAGGAGAGACAGTCCAGTGGACCCTCCACATGCTTTTCTTCATGGAGTTTCCTGTGCCTCCCCACTTGCAGAGGGAGAGGTTCCATACGTCACATCAGTGGGAAAAAGATGTGAACTAGAAACCCAGCAAAGCTTTAGGGGCTACAGGGAAACTAGGCTCCATCCTTGTGGATCTGGGCATATCAATACAAAGAGCCAGCCCCTCCCTCTGGAGCAATATGCTGCCACTGGCCATCTCCTCCTCAGTTTCTAAACCTACTTCTCAATGAGGAGGCTAGCAGGTATGGGTGGACTGTTATTTCTCAGGAATTCAGATCACCATGTGACTATGCTGCAGGGAGCTCAGCCTGCCCTCCTGACCTATGAGCTGCAACTCTAGGGTATGCCTGCTAGGAAGCGGGGAGCATGAACTTTAACTACTGCTCCTCCTTTTGTGCACCTCCAACAGGGCTTTCCCAGTCACTTTTGTCCAACTCGGCCTCCAGTGAAGTGGTGGGAGCACAACAACACTCTGTTAGGTTACAGATATAAATCTTGCGTATAACGTCCAATAAACTAGAGCACCAGTAAAAGCCTTCTAACACTGCAAAAGCCATCAGTAGGGCTGTGTCAAGGTTCCTCCCCCACTCTGAACTCTAGGGTACAGATGTGGGGACCTGCATGAAAACCTCCTAAGCTTACTTTTACCAGCTTAGGTTAAAACTTCCCCAAGGTACAAATTAATTTTATCCTTTGTCCTTGGAATATCCACTGCCACCACCAAACTCTAACTGGGTTTACTGGGAAACATAGTTTGGACACATCTTTCCCCCCAAAATCCTCCCAACCCTTGCACCCCACTTCCTGGGAAAGGTTTGGTAAAAATCCTCACCAATTTGCATAGGGGACCACAGACACAAGCCCTTGGATCTGAGAACAATGAAAAAGCATTCAGTTTTCTTACAAGAAGACTTTTAATAGAAATAGAAGTAAATAGAAGTAAAGGAATCACCCCTGTAAAATCAGGATGGTAGATACCTTACAGGGTCATTAGATTCAAAACATAGAGAATCCCTCTAGGCAAAACCTTAAGTTACAAAAAAGACACACAGACAGAAATAGTCATTCTATTCAGCACAATTCTTTTCTCAGCCATTTAAAGAAATCATAATCTAACACATACCTAGCTAGATTACTTACTAAAAGTTCTAAGACTCCATTCCTGGTCTATCCCCGGCAAAAGAAGCATATAGACTGACACAGATCCTTTGTTTCTCTCCCTCCTCCCAGCTTTTGAAAGTATCTTGTCTCCTCATTGGTCATTTTGGTCAGGTGCCAGCAAGGTTACCTTTAGCTTCTTAACCCTTTACAGGTGAGAGGATTTTTCCTCTGGCCAGGAGGGATTTTAAAGGGGTTTACCCTTCCCTTTATATTTATGACAGGCCGTATGAAAATATCAAATAGTTTTCCACAGTATTTTGTGGGAAAGTTTTTCCTGGGTCATTCTGCCACCTGCGAGTGCCATTTTCTCCAGAAAATGATTAAGACTTTTAAGGCCAGAAGGGACCATTACGATCATCTGGTCTAATCTTCTCCATAACACAGGTCAAAAAACCTCAAAGTAATCTCTGTAACAAGTCCTTTACTGCTGTTTGAGCTATAAAATATCTTTTAGAAAGATATCCCAGTCTTGATTTTAAGACAGCAAGAAAATCTACCACATCCATTAGCAATTTTTCCCAATGGTTAAATTACCATCACTATTAAAAATGTACACGTAAAACATTCTTAAACAATTTCCAATTGTCATTCACATTTTTATGTTCAAATTTTTCACAATTTTGTTAATTGCTTTGACCTTCAAGAAACTGACCTTTTTAAAGCACCATGTATCTACATTACTGGTCAGGAGGACTGTATTTTCTTTGTACATAACAAATGAAATCAGATCATGATTACTTGCACCTAGGCAACCATCAATTTTTAGTTCAGTGATCAATTCATATTTATCCATCAGAATGATATCTCATATAAAGATACCCTTAGCTGGTTGCAACACTTTTTGTGTAAGAATGTTATCATCAATATTGTTTAGGAACTCCAGTAATGTTTTACTAGTGACAGCATGAAATTTCCAGTATGTGTTGCCCAGACTGAAATCCCTCATGATGATGCAATTATTCTTTTTACACATTATAGATAGATGTTTTATGGGATTGTTTAGCCTGCAGAAGAGAAGAATGAGGGGGGATTTGATAGCTGTTTTCAACTACCTGAAAGGGGGTTCCAAAGAGGATGGCTCTAGACTGTTCTCAATGGTATCAGATGACAGAACGAGGAGTAATGGTCTCAAGCTGCAGTGGGGGAGGTTTAGATTGGATATTAGGAAAAACTTTTTCACTATGAGGGTGGTGAAACACTGGAATGCGTTACCTAGGGAGGTGGTAGAATCTCCTTCCTTAGAGGTTTTTAAGGTCAGGCTTGACAAAGCCCTGGCTGGGATGATTTAACTGGGAATTGGTCCTGCTTTGAGCAGGGGGTTGGACTAGATGACCTTCTGGGGTCCCTTCCAACCCTTATATTCTATGATTCTATGATTCTATGTTTAAAGAACAATTCATTTTATTTCCTCATCTGAGTTGGTAGTCTACGTAACACACCTCCTCAACTAGTACCCCCACCAGGTTGTGAGCTATCAGTCACTACTTTGATCTGTAAATGCTGCTGGATTTCAGAGTTTGTATGTTTCAGTTTGAAAATTGATCTTAGTCAAAATGAAATATTATATTTCTAATTTTGAAAATGAGGTTTTTGCTTGAAAATAGGATCACTTTTGAGCTGGAACCTGAAAATTCATGTATGTGTGTGTGTGTAAGTAAAACCAGCTTTGCAAACTTGGAGATTTTCAAATTTCATTTCAAATTTTCCACGTACACCCTGCTCAGAAAGGGACATCCAACACAAAAGCAAAGTATAAATGTGACCAACAAAAGCAAACAAAGGAACAGATGCAGACTAGTTACTAGTGCTGCTCAAATTATTTGCTATGAATAAGTTTTCCAACAATTTTTTTTCTTTTCTCAAACTGTTTCTGTAAGAGTTTCCCACTATTCAAAATTATTTTGGGTCAAGTTTAGCAAGCACTTACTCATGTGAGAAGTCCCATTAAATATTCATCAACATAAGTCAGGGTTACACAGCCACACATTATGTACAATTTGTTAATAAATTTCACTCTAGGTGTTGTTTGCCAATCATTCACTTTGCCTCTTCATGCTATGGATTGGGTGCCTAAGTAACATGATATTGCATTTGCTTCCTGATTAGATAAAAACTTTTAAAATGAAAGAATAGCAAATGATAAATTATCCTGTTTCAGTCAGTTTGCCTCTGAATATACATATTCATGTAAAGAACATTCTCCAAATATCCCTGTGTACAAAACCTGATTAAGAGAAATATTCATAAATTGCAAGTCAAAGGTCACATAAATGGCCATCTGTAAATTATTAAAATGTATAAAATTCATATGAGGCACATAAAACCATTTATGACTAAACTAATAAATGGAGTGAAAGCTAAAATGAGCATGTGGACTGTCATATTTTGCAAGCAAAGACTTGCGGAGTCATTCAGTGTCAAAACAAATCCTGCCAAACATGATAACTTCTGTCAGACTGCAGCCAAATTAGCAAAATAAATGTAGAAAACTGGAATGTAATTTGATGTGACTAATGCTGAAATATGATACAGCAGTCAGGATGGGTCTCAATATGGTATTCACTGCTCAGGCTGCAAAGTAGAAAATAATTGCATACAAACATACAGAACGGTGAAGACAGACCTAAAAGTCCCTTTTCCCCCTCCACTCCAGACACCTTATCTAGAGCTTTGAAAACATTCCCTCCAGAAAACTTCTGCTCCCATCCCATATTACCTGGGAGGGTATTGCCTTCACTTTAATAGGTGAAGGCAACACTTTAATTTTAGATTATTTATATATACACAATTTAAACCTGAAGTAAAAAATGTGTCCTATTTCTCCAGTTCGCACTAAGTAGTGTTATTTGTATTACAGTAGTGCCTAGAGACCACAATCATGATTGAAGCCCATTTTGCTGCATGCTGTACAAACATACACAGTCATAACACAGTCAAAGTATAATAGAAATGTAGGGCTGGAAGAGACCTTGAGAGATCATAATGTCCAGCCCCTGGAACTGAGGGAGGACCAAGTAAACCTAGGTCATCCCTCACCTTCTAACCTGTTCTTAAAAACCTGCAGTGACTTGAATTCCACAACCTCCCTTGGAAGCCTATTCCAGAGCTTCACTACTCTTATATTTAGAAAGTTTTTCCTAATATCTAACATAAATCTCCCTTGATGCAGATTAATTCTTGTCCTACCTTCAGCGGACGTGGAGAACAATTGATCACCATCCTCTTTATAACAGCTCTTAACATATTTGAAAACTGTTATTAGCTCCCCCATCAGTCCCCTGCCACAATGAACTTACACAGTAATTAATGAACCTTATTCATTCAAGACTCCTATTGAAGTTGCAGGCCCCAGTTCAGTATGAAAAGCCAGGGCTCGGTTGTGTCTTGCATGCCCAGACCAGAGTAAAAAATTGTGCACAGCAGCATGGGAGACATTCTATCCACAGAGTTTCAGAGTAGCAGCCGGGTTAGTCTGTATCCGCAAAAAGAAAAGGAGTACTTGTGGCACCTTAGAGACTAACAAATTTATTTGAGCATAAGCTTTCGTGAGCTACAGTTTATGCTCATGAAAGCTTATGCTCAAATAAATTTGTTAGTCTCTAAGGTGCCACAAGTACTCCTTTTCTTTTTATCCACAGAGTGCAGTTCTTCATCGGCTACTAGTAAACTACTTCCATTTAGCAACATAAATGCAGAGGATGCTTACTACAGATTTCACTATATCTTAAAATATCCAATGACTTTTAAAAAATATCTTAATTTTTTTTCTTTCATTGTGTGTAGGAAAAATTGTGGGGGGGTTTTAAAGGCAAGCAGTAGCAAAAACACACAGTGCATTTCATGATATGCTACCTTTGTATAGTAATCCAACAGAAGTTTGTTTTTTAACTAGATCCAAGTTTTATTAATTCCTATCTCTTATTACAGTCATATTTCTATAGCATGCCCAATATCTGATTGAAAAGGTCTAAACTAAGTTAATAGTACAGCTTTAAGCCCTGGCATATCTGAAGAATTTGCAATTACAAAATAAGAAGACACCCGGTCCAACTGGACCACTAATTTATGAAGAACACGGAAGAAAATACAAGAATAAATCTATCTGGAGACCAAACTTCTTTATTTCAGCCTTAGTAAGATTTTTTTTTTAAAGTACTGTTCTTAGGACCACTTTTTGTTTATGCAGTTCTTGAGTTTCCCATCAAGGCCTAGGGAACAGTAAGCAGGAACTGACAGATTCATTTACTCAGAGTGGCCACTCTCATTCTTTATTTTAGTTTGACTTCAAAGTTGGCACAAGCCTATTATTAGCAATATTCATTTATCGCTGTAGTTACTTTTAAGCTGCAAATCTGGTTTGCATCTATGAAAAAAATACAGCCAGCATGTACATGGACTGAAGACACGTCCAATTATCTGGGAAATGTATTTTATGAACTTACACTGAATTAAAAAGGGAGCATTACCAGCATCCAGTTAGTGTTCTTCCTCCACAGGCTGCAAATCAGCAGAAAAAGGCTTCTTGAACTCGCACATTGAAAGATCTGGCTTTACAATATGTTGCCTGAACGTGTTCTGGTTAAAACAGGAACTGACAGTCTGATTGATAGCCCCTATTTCTTGCCTTATTGTCACAAATTACTTTCAGGATGCTAGTAATAACACAGAGTTCAACTCCTATAAAGCCATAGCTCCCTAGCTGGGCTTTCACCATCCTAAGTTTTTCTTCATATTAGTTAGTGGAAATCATTTGTACTGTTAGACCCCTGGCTTTCCCTTATGAGTGCTACATGAACACTTAAATCAAGCATACCAGAGGACTACATGGCTCCAGGGATTGGTTTTGAGAATGGGATAAAGAGCCTTTCGGCACACAGTTGCTAGATAAAAGTTCGGCCACAACTGGGTAATAACTATGTGACAATAGGTGACTATTTGGTGGCCTATGTAAAATGAGTTGGTGGTCTCAGTCCACCTCTTAGTGAGCTGGTGTCCCTATTGTAAAGATACAGACATAAATGGCACTAAGTAGTGCCCTGATTGGCACTCCATGTAGACAGGAGAATTGAAAAAAGCTGGCAGCAACTATCTTCTCATCACTAGACACCCTCCTGCTGAACCAGCCTTTGGGGCTTGCAAGGCCCAGTTCCCGCTTTGGGTTACGTAGACAATTCAGAGCTAATTTCATCATCTTTTTTTTCCTCTATTTTTAAAATAAGTTTCTAGCTCTTTTCCATATGAAGGTATCCTTGATATTCAAACAAAATGTTAACTGATTGCAAGTTTGGTTGACAGTCTGTCATAGGCTATCGAAAGGGATAGGGATTTTGGGGGATCTGTGAAGCCCATCACTACAGCTCCTTTTGTTTTTTTCTCCATAAGAACCAAGATTAATTCACAGCTTCTGGGGGGGGGAGAGAATAATGCTGCCCAGGCTGTTAATGGCACAAGGACTGCAACAAGCTCTCTCACAGCCTTCAGCTCAGCTGGACTATCTGCTGAGCAGCTAGTGGTCTAACTACAGGACTGAGAGCAAAGTACTCCCAGCTCTTAAATCCTGGGTCTGAGATTGATCCCCCCTATGATCTTGATGAAGTCACTTAACCTTCCTGCTTTAGTTTCCACATCTGTGAAACAGATAATAATTCTGCCCTGTCTTTTTTATGTGTGTGTGCTGGAGTGGGGAGAAAGTTGACAATAAATTAGTTATAAACTGCTCTACTAATTGGTTAATGTTTGTGAAGTTATAACATGCACTACAATGGACATAAAACTATCCAGTGGCTAGGGATCTAATAGTCTACAGATCCCCACCTTAATTTAACAATCATCCCTTGTAACACATACTAAATGTTGGCAACTGTACGTGGATTCCAGCAGAAGACGGGCTTCATTTCTCCATGCAACAGGAGAATGTGGGGCCTTGAAGACCTAAGTGACATGCCCAAGATCACAGAGGAAGTCTGTGGTAGAACTGAGAATGAACTCTAGTCTCCTTAATCCCAGTTCTGTATTTTACATGCAAGGTTATTGCTCATTCCTGAGATTTTCTAGGAATACATAAAAACATATAACATTTGCAAAATACAGTATAGGGCAAAATTTGTCAGCAGCAGCATTACTGTTCAGGAGTCTCCAGCCAGATGTTGTATGTATCAGGGAAATTCAGATCATGCAGTAGTGAAACATGGATTTGGGTGATGCTACAGTCTGATCTTGCAGCTAGTAAAAAACACTATTGCCACTCTGTGGTGTATTGTCAACGCAATACACCCTTTCCACACATCCCACTGGTAACTAGAAATCCCTGGGGATCAACACAGGAATCTCTCTGTAGCTGAAGTACGGATTAGATCTTCAGCAAGCACCATATTCTTGACTATGTCCTTAAATAGAGAGGTCACAATTCAGTACTGTCATTGTGAAGACATTAATTTCAATATGGCAGGATCAGTCCTGATATAAGTTGATCCATGGGACAGAACAATAACGGAGATCCAATGCAGAAATGCGCAACTTTTCATCAATTACCACAACAAACATTAATATTTCCTCCCATATCTGGCTGGATGCTGCAGGTAGTCAAACCAAGATTAGAAATAAGGTGCAAATTTTTAATAGTCAGGGTAACTAACTTTCTGATTGTTTGATGAAAACCTAGAAACAGTTATAACGTTTTCAGGTTTTAACTGAAAAATGTAAAAATGATGCAATTTTTTTTTAAATCCTAATATTTTTCATTTTGATTCAAAAATTTTCAAGGAAAATATTTATCAATTCTGACCAGCTCTATGAACAGTCTTTCAAGAAACATCATTGTTGTGAAGAACAAGTAAGGCATGAGTATTCTGATAAACAAGTATTAAGAGTGTTTTCAAAACCCCATAATAACTGAATTTTGTGATGTAGTATTATTGTTTGCCTGGTTTCAAGGAACTGTCATCCATCTGCATTTTGTACAAATCTTTAAAGCAACTTCTTTGTCAAAAATATTTACATCAGATCTATTGAACTCTTGAGCATTCAATTTGTGTTGCTTTGATCTAATTTGATACACATACTTTCTAAAATCATGTGTGTACATCCTTCCCTTGACTCACACTTGCAAACATCCAAAACCTCCCCCCACCCACTCACCCCCTCATACCTGAGGTTAATTTTACCTGACTACTGGAGGACTCCTCACATAGCAATGCATTCTTCTGGACTAACTCTTTGGATGTTCTCATCTAATAAAAATACTTTACCATTAATTTTTGGGTGAAGCTTCTCAGTGACCAGGATGCATTCTTTTTGTGTTCCTTTGAATAGATTTTGCTATAGACTAATTTGAATTCTTATGCTATGCCAGAGAGGGTGGGTTAGTGGTAAAAATGTATGGAGTGGAATCCTCTAGATGGAACATAAATTAGAATGCAGACAGGGTTGGCTGTATTCTTTTGGGAAACACAAACAAGAGTGCCATGAAATGTCTTTCAGTTGATGTCTGCATCTGCTTGCATGGACAATTTTTATTAAAAAAATGCACAAATGACACAATAAAGATGGAAAAGAGTTGAAAATACAAAATATAAAGTAGGGAGATAAAACAAAGATGTATAAGTAAAAAGCAAAAGATAATAAAAGAAAAATATCAAAAGGGCATCACAGGTTTTAGCCATTCAATAGCTTCAGGGTCAGCAGAGTGGAGTCTGGAAAGTCTTCCTGATAGACTAGCATGAGAGGAACAGCTATTCAATATGTGTGTGATGTCCTCAACTGCACCACAGCTAGACTGATCCTGGATCCCTAGTGTGCGGCCCTTTGCCACACACATCACCACCCCATATCTGAAATATTTGAGCTTGCACCAGAGATAGCATGGCAGCTTGAAGCCAGGCTGTCTCTCATCAGGCTACGTGATGAGGAAGGAGTTTCTTCATTCCTCATTCCCATTCTGCTTGCCACAAAGTGGCAGTGTCCACCATAGAGATCATTGTTCCATAGTCCAGACTGGTCTTTTGCTGATGAGTCGGTAGTGAGACGGTTCCCAGATACCTTTGAAAAGTGGCCGTTGTGGTATCTCCTGGATTGCTGCAATATAATGCCTGATGTTAGGAGGTGGGATATTAGAGTGAACTGGTAGCTACTTGATGTTTGTTGGTTTGATAGCCCCTGTTATTATTGTCATCATTTGAGTCAGTTATACATCAGCTACTTTTGCGTGAGAAGAGTCTAACCACACAGTTGTACATTATTCTTCAACTGAGTAGCAGAGAGCTAACAGTGAGCTGTGCAGTGTTTTCCCAAGTTGAGCCTGCAGGTTTATTTAATCTTCCGAGCTACCTTGGTAAAGTGGTCTATGTAGGTAAATATGTGAGCTAGAGTTCTCTGAGATATACTGGTTTTGGGTCATGTGTCAGTTATTCAAGAATATGTTGAGCGCTCATGAAGCATTGATATGATTGAGATGGAAGCATGACAACACTGTCTTTGACACACTAGGCATATATATGTTTCCACTTTTTGAAATAGTCCCTGATGGCTGCCATGTCTTGGTTCAGGTTATCCTCAACCTTTTTGAAGTCTGTCTTTTGAAGCTAGGCAGATGCCATCTACATACTTGAATGGTCTTGAAATTGTTGGAGGCAAGTCATTTGTAAATATGGTGAAAAAAGTTGGAGCAAGAACAGATACATATGCATGGACCATGAAGATCCTATGAAACTTTTAGTAAGGGGAGAGATTTGCTGTTAGCTGTGACCAAAATTCCTCCTTCACATATGAGCATGAACCATTCTGAGCTGTATTCTGGCCATTGACCTGGCTGCACTTTCCTCCTGGCAGATCTGCATTTCAGTCATGACATAATTCCTTGTTGGATATAGCTTGTAAAGTAGTTTGGGATCCTTAAAAGTAATAAATATATAAATGTACTACTGTATTGCTATTACTAAATTTTCTGAGGGCCTGTTATATGCATAATCAGTAAATCAGATACAGTGGCTAGATTGTCAAACATATTTGAACAAAAACAAAGTCCCATTGTAAAGGATTAACAATTGAAGGGCCTGAACCATTTGCAATTATCCTATTTGCAAAGATTTCAAAATGTCCTTTGACCTCAACCGGAACCTCCATGCAAATTAAGTTCAGTACCACACGTTATTTATTTATGTATATGAGCGTGTTGCAGAAGGTAGGGGCAATGTTCAAAGTTGATGTCTCCTTGGCTTTACGTAGGAAGCAAAAGCTTTATTTTCTCATCCATTAAAATTCCATAAGTCAATTTATAATGACAGTAAAGACAGTTAAGTAGCTATTATTCCTATATCTGCTAGTTCTAGGGAACCTCAGCCTTATCTCTTACTTCCTTTAAGATAGAATAAATACAGAGCTGGGTGTTATAAGTTGAATCTATAGATTTTTTCAAGATTTTACTGCTACACTTAGCATTGAAACAAGTTACAGGGAAACACAGCAAGAGAATTTATGGCCTTACAAATGAAGGCAGCATGTGATAAATAGTGCACTATCAGTTGTTCAGGTAAGTAACATATTCTCTTCTAAAACCAGCACTGAAAACTGAGTTATTTATGAAGTAAAAGAAGTCTGGCTTTTTTAACCTCCCATGCTAATTTACTTTAAGATAACATGAGGATAGAGTTCTGTGCCACTCTTTTTTTTTTTTTTTTTTTTTTTGGTATTTTGAATTGCTCTACCCTCTTACTCATTAATGTATCCTATTTCTTCCATTTATCATGTAAAAGGAGTGAATGTTATTTCACCTTTAAAACTGAAATACCTCTTCTTGATATAAGCTGATGATTTCCAACCCCCCTTTTTTTAAAAAAAGGGGAAATTGCTTTTCTGGCTGCTAGCCATGCTGAAGCTGAGAACATGTCTTTTAGTAAAGGTAAAGCATCCTAATGAATGACTTCCTTTTGAAAGAACAAGAGACAATCCTTGCAGTCATTCAGAACAAGCTACTACTTAGACACTAATGGAAGAAATAGAAGAAATAAAGATAACTTCCTATGTGTGGTGCGGCATGCATCCCACTAAGCAGAAGACTTTGGTTTCAGCCAATCAACAGTCTGAATCTTATTCACTAAAAGGAGAAAAGGCTCAGGTCCAACTTCTACATTCACCTCCACCTGTGAATTAAGTGGGGTTGCCCAGAATTTAACCAAGGATAGAGGCCCCACATGTACAGTGGTCATCTTTGAGCCTTCGTTTTTCTTTCAATCACGGAAGTTTAAGGCTTTATAGTTGAAAACCCTTTTATGTTTTGCTAGCATCCCCAACCCTCAAACCTTGGAACACTAAAACCTTGGAAAATGTATTTGGCTATTTCCAAATAGAGAATGTTCCTATAGGATCATTAGATTTTATTACTATTATTAAATAACAACAAATATGATTACACACATGCATAGTGCGTAATATCCTGGTATTTGGGTGCAATTTACATGGTTTAGACAGGAAGCAATTAACGCTACCTAGACACAGGGAACAAGCGCATTTCAGTGCCCAGCAGCACAACCACTTTAGGGAAAACCAAGGCCCCAGTCCTCCAGTAGTTCTGCACAGGCTGACTCCTGTGTCCACACAGAGCCCCATGGAATCTTCGATACCTACTCCACTAATTAGGGTCCCAATCCTCCAAATGGTTCTGTGCAGGTGGATCCCAGATGGCTTCTGTGTGCTTACCCTTTATACTCTAATCAATATTTTCCAGTCAGATCTATCCTGAACAGTCCAAAAGAGATTTAATTAATGGAAGTATCAGTATGGAAAGCCAGTTGTTGCAGAGGTTTAACACTCTAGCCATTCACTTCCCAGGTCAAATTTCACATGTGGGTGAGGTCACAAATGTCATGTATCAGGTATGCTTATTTCATATGCACCTACAAGATTTTTCTGCTGCCTGCAGCATCAGCTGGGAAAACTAGTTAGTTGCAGCAGAAAGGAAAAGCCAATGGAGTGCTGACAGTATGTCTCCCCCAGCTGTAGGTTTATATCCTATTGCCTGTGCCAAAACCAGGTATATGGCTTCATTTAAGGAAAGGAATTCTTACTCTGAATTGTGGAGTTGCTCTGCAGCCACTGATACAGCATCAGCATGGCAGTAGCTCCAGAAGGAAGAGACCTATGGTATCCACTGGGTGTCCTGGGGAAACGGGCAGAATGTTCCCTGGCAGAGTACAATGACAGCTGCGGGGTACTCATGCTCTGCACTGATTCCTGGCATCCTGTCCCTCCTCCTCCTGCCCCATCACAATGGAAAGAGACTAGTTTCATTTCCTTTGGGGCTCTCCATACTTGCCGAAGGGGAGGTTAATATTTGCCCAATACCTAGTGAACTTATTCAATATACTAAACTTCACCATCTAATAAAACAAGCTGGCAGCAAACAACTATTCTGAAATGGCTGATATTTTATTATGAAGGGCAGAAGATAAACATTCTTGTTTCCCTACACACCCACACTCTTATGCCAACAGTTGATGTGAAAACTGACATGCCTATTCTAGGCTTCTGGAGAAAACAGTAGAATTAAAACTATTCTCCATCGGAACAACCATAGCAAAGATAAGGAGAGGGCTTTAAAAATATCAGGGTAATGAACTTTACCATTATATTATTTTCAGATCTTCAGCCATGGTCAGGAAGGAATCCAGCCATCTGCAGGATGAGCAGATCTAGAAGGCTTTGAAGGGAATGCTCTTAGGCATGTGTAAACACAAGAGTCGAAGCCCACAGAGATGATAACAGTGAAAGTACCTGAGAGAGGTGCCATCCAATTTCTCTGTCACCTAGTAAACAAGGGACACAATCTGACAGAGACTGAACCACAGGGAAGTAAGAATAGTGGCTCTGGCTCAAACACTATATTGTCCTTGGAGGAGGAGAATTCTTTTCATTAGAACCACTTAACCACGTGGAATTCATCAATGGCATAATATTTCCAGGAAAAAGGGGAAAAAAATGTAAGTGTAAGTGCTCAAGCCAATATCAGGCCAAGTACGCTCTTTCCAGCAGTCTGTAAACCCTGGCACAAAGGGCAGACATAAATAGAAAGGGAAAAGAATTTGGGAAGAATGCCAGAAAGCACCTTCTCATGTATCTAATGAAGTAATAGTAGAGAGCATGGCAGGAACTAGGGCTGGCCTTACCATGAGGAGAAATGAGGTGGCCGCCTCAGGTGCCAGACTGTGCGGGGGCGCCACTAGGACCCAAATTGTAGAAAATTGTGTCTGATGCTGGTGCATATGTATTCTCTCTGCTCTAGATGCACAGAGATGGTGGAGTGCTGTGCTGGAGGAAGGAGGGCCCAAGAGACATAAGAGGCAGGCAGGAGAAAAAGTGAAAGGGCATAACAGAAAGCAGCAGGAGCTGCAGGGAGAGAGAGGAGGAAGAGCCTCTTATGTACCTCTCTAGCACCCCCAGCCTGGACTGATTAACACCAGCTTCTCAGGGAGCTTCCTGTTTCCTGCTGCTTCCCTGAACCCACTTGAGGAGAACAGGCAGTCAACTGAAGTAGTAGGAGCCAGTTAGGCCCTTAAGATGCTGATATCTTCCCTCACTCAGGCCCTGCTACCAGCCTGCTTATTTGTCCCCTTCAATTGAGTGTTGAGAGCCACTATAGCTGGTACAGAACAGCAGTCATGAGTGAAAGAAGAAAAAGCCCCTCTGGGGCAGCATTCAGAAAAAGAAAGAAAGCAAAGGAAGCTTTTTCTATCTAAGCAGGAAGGAGCTCTCCTGAGATACACAGACACAAATGTTCACGGTGAGCCTTCTGGCCCCAGTGGGGATGTGAGTGGATGCCTGATCTTCCAGTTAGTCAGAGTGCAGGTGACCTGGCAGCTTCTGCAGCATCCATATCTCCATGTCAAATGGATGTAACCATGCCCATTCCTGAAGGAAAGTGTAGATCAGAGTGTGGTGGAGGCGCAAGAAACAGATGCTGCTGAGTTTAGTTTCTTAAGTCTATATGATCCAGGACCGTGGACCCACTTGAGCAGTAGCCTGAGGGACTTCCTTGTTCTGCATGGGCCACAGCAAGTGAAAAACTTCATGTTCCGCCAAGACAATGAAAATAGAAGTTTCCATCCAACACATTACTGGTGTGAAATCTCCAGTGGTGACAAAGTGGAGAGGCTATGGCTTATGTACTCAAAAACCCAGAATGCTGCATACTGTTTTTGTTGCAAACTCTTCCAGTCTAATGTTCCAGCCACATTGGGTTCTACAGGAACAAAGGACTGGAAAAATCTGGTTAGAAATCTGGCATGCCATGAGAAGGCAGCAAATCACCAGAGAGCATTCCATGGGTGGAAAAAGCTTGAGATGAGACTAAGGTTAAAGGCCACCATAGATGATCAGCATCAAGAGAAGATTGCATCAGAGTCTCTTTACTGGCAAAATGTTCTGAAAAGGCTCACTGCCATTGTGAGAATGCTTGCTACCCAAAACCTAGCACTGCGTGGCATTTCAGATCAGCTGTATGTGCCAAACATTGGAAACTTCCTTAAAATTGTGGAGCTGATGGCTGAGTTTGATGCTGTATTCCAGGAGCATCTAAGAAGAGTCACCACCCAAGAAACGTACACACACCGCTACCTTGGAAAAACAATTCAAAATTAGATCACACAGTTACTGGCAACAAAAGTCAAACAGAAGATTGTGGCAGATCTGAAGTCAGCAAGACATTACTCTGTTATTCTGGACTGCACACCTGACATCAGCCATACAGAACAAATGACTTTAATGGTGCATTTTGTAACAACAACAGAACCTAGTGAAAATGTCCCTGCAATGGTGACTGTCAGAGAGCATTTTCTAGAATGTATTGACATTGATGATACTACAGCAGCTGGTATGACAAATGTGCTTCTTAAAAAGCTGGAAGATATGGGAATTGCAATAGCTGACATGAGAGGTCAGGGCTACGATAATGGTGCCAACATGAGAGGAAAGAACAGAGGAGTGCAGACATGGATCCGAGAGTTAAACCCTCGAGCTTTTTTTGTCCTATGTAGTTCTAATTCATTGAACTTGGTGGTCAGTGATGCAGCATCAGCTTCTAGTGAGGCTGCTGAATTTTTTAATGTAATTCAAAGCGTCTATGTATTTTTCTCTGCATCAACTCATTGATGGCAAATTTTGAAGGAACATCTGGGAACATCCTCTGTGACACTGAAACCAGGGAGTGGGAAAGTCGAGTGGAGGCGATAAAGCCTATCAAACACCAAATTGGGAAGATAGATGATGCCACAGTTGCCATTATAGAGGATAATGCTATGACAGGAACTGTTTGTGGGAGAACAGTGGGAGAGGGAAATGGAATCACCAGAAACATACATAACTCCAAATTTCTGTGTGGCTTAGTGTTGTGGCACGACATACCGTTTGAAATAAATGTTGTAAGCGAGAGACTCCAAGGTGTTGACCTTGATATATCTGGAGCAATGGAACAACTGGACAAAGCAAAGTCATACCTACAGTCTTACCGGTCAGATGAGGGATTTCAAAACGTTCTGAAGAGTGCACAGAAGTTGGCAGAGGAACTTCACACTGAAGCTATTTTCCCACCCATTTAAGAATATAATGGTCACTGAAGAAGACAACACTTTGATTACGAGGCATGGGATAATCCCATAAGAGACCCCAAACAACAATTCAAAATTTAATTCTTTAACCAGGTGCTAGATTGTGCAATACAGTCAGTTGAAGAACATTGCATGCAGTTCAAGGAACACAGCAGTATATTTGGGATGTTGTTTGATATTCCAAAACTCCTCACTATACCTGAAGAAGACGTACACCAGCAATGCAGGGTACAAGAGACAGTGTTGACACATGATGACATGTGCGATATTGATGCGAGTGATTTAGGTGATGAACTGAAAGCCCTTTCAAGATACATTTCAGCAGGATCAACTCCAAAGACTGTTCTGGAATAGATGTGCACAAATAAGATGACCACCCTCTTTCCAAATGCTTTTGTTGCTCTGCACATACTTCTAACACTTCCTGTAACAGTTGCCAGTGGAGAACGCAGCTTCTCTAAGCTGAAGTTAATAAAAACACATCTACACTCCACAATGACACAGGAGAGGCTGGTTGGCCTTGCAACCATCTCAATAGAGCATGAGCTGGCCCACACTGTGGACCTTCAGGAAGCAGTTCAAATCTTTGCAACTAAGAAGGCACAGAAAGCACCACTTTGATTATTCAAACAGATAAAAATGTCAGTGTTTACTGTGCAGACAAGAAAAGTTACATTTGCTGTTCAGGCATTTGAATTGGAATTAATTTGCAAACTGGATACAATTAACTTAGGCTTGAATAAAGACTGGGAGTGGATGGGTCATTACATAAAGTAAAACTATTTCCCCATGTTTATTCCCCCCCACCCCCGCTCTCCTGCTGGTAATAGCTCACCTTACCTGATCACTCTTGTTACAGTGTGTATGGTAACACCCATTGTTTCATGTTCTCTGTGTATATAAATCTCCCCACTGTATTTTCCACTGAATGCATCCGATGAAGTGAGCTGTAGCTCACAAAAGCCTATGATCAAATAAATTTGTTAGTCTCTAAGGTGCCACAAGTCCTCCTTTTCTTTTTGAAAGTTAAGAGTTACTTAAAATTTTTGGACAAGGCATTTTAAGTTAGTTCTTCTTTATTGGGGTAGGTAGCAGAACAGTACCATGAGAGGAGAAGAACAGGAAGAAGGCAGAATTGAGACCTTTCAAAGTTTTGGCCCAAACGAGGGGGCATGGGGGCGTCATTTGAGCTGCCCGCCTCAGGTGCCAAAATGTTGTGGGCTGGCCCTGGCAGGAACTACAGATTGATAGGGATTTAGGAAATTTGAATAGTGAGAGTTCTTTCTGACTCAGAGCCACTCCCTCATCTCATAGACTTTAAGGCCAGAAGGGACCATCATGATCATCTAGTCTGGCCACCTGCACATTGCAGGCCACACAACCTCACCCCCCATCCCCACTTCTGGAATAGGCCCATAACCTCTGGCTGAGTTACTGAAGTCCTCAAATCATTTTGATCTCCTCTATTCCATCTCAGCCCCAGATACACAGATACAGTATTACTAAGATTTGCATATTATTACTTGTCTGCATAAACTAGAGAAATGTTATATTCATCATGGATTTAGTAGATTAAAACCAGAAGAGACCATTATGATCATCTAGTCTGACCTCCAACATAACTCAGCCCATAAAAATTTCTTCCAGTGATTTCTATATTTTGTATTTATAGTCCACAAATCCATAGTAATATGGCATGTTCTGTTTAGTATCTCACCAAGCAGTTAAACTCATGGACAGCCAGAACTGTTATTTTAGTAATCTGCATTTCAGGTCTGGAACATCTACACTCCTTAGAATCAGAGGTTAAAATCCTGGCAAGGTTAAACTGGTCCATTACTCTTCTGAGGTAGATTAAACAACACACAGTTTACTGTGCGAGACTTCAGGGGAGGCCTTTGCCCAATGAGATCCTGCCACTCACTCCTGCACATTAAGGTGGGATTCTCCTCAGTGGCCCCCTTTAAATTCCTGGCAGTGGAGTAATAATTGTGGGAGTATTACTGTCATTTTACTTTGAACAAACAACACAAAAAACAAAGTATTTTAGACTGACCTCTTTTCTCCCCCTTTCCAGGCTGCAGCCCCATAACTTTGGTGCTGGATCCTGTTTGCCAAGATGTACAGACCAGGAGTTCTGAAGGTGATAGCAGCAGCTGGAGGGAATCTGCCCTGTCCCACTGTATCCTCCTGCAAGAAGTGGATCTAGACCCTGGGGAGGAGGACTGCTGCTACAGCCAGTAGCACTTGTATTTTGGGGGGAGAATGGAGGGGAGAAAGACTGCAGAGGGGGCTCCTAAAGAGGTATGGGACCAGGAGGAGAATTTGCTGACAGGAAGCACAGCAATGAGTTTGAGATGGTCACATTACTCATGAGTGAGTTAGGCACAATATCCTCCACAAGGGACAATAAAACTAGTCAAAGGTATTATTTCACCCATCTTGTCTCATTTGTATCTCCACACACCACCATGTGTTTGTTTATGCCACAAATTTTACATACAAGGTATTTTAGGACTTTTCAAGATGTGTTCAAAAATATTATGGGTACTGTGTTCATTCTCCCTGTAAAGCCTGGTTGCCTTACTACCAAGAATACAGCTTTACAGGCCTCAGAGTGCCAAAGTTTAATACTAATATTTTTTTAAAAAGCTCTAAAGAGGGAAATAACTTTTCTTTTAATATAGACACTATAATGTTAAAGTCATGTGATCACCTAAGCATAGTAATGACCTCTATACCATTGGAAAAGGATCCTTCTTCCACTATAAGTTTCTAGCCCTGGTAGCTCACAGTACAGCGAACCTTAACAGCACAACATTACTGTAGGCCCCAATTCAGCACACCATTCCTCTTCAGCAAAGTACTCAAATGTGTGCCTAAAGTTAAGCATGTGCCTAAGTCCTATTTATTTTAATGGGTCTAAATATCTGTATAAGTGCTTTGCTGAGTCAAGGCCTTATGCATTTTGGGAGTTTTAAAATGTATCAGTTATAATTGCTCTCTCCCTCTGAGCCCTGCACAGTTATACTCCTGGTACTATGGGAACATAGCTTTACAACTGGGAGGAAAGGATCGATAGCACCCATCGGGTGTTTAAATTTCTTACATATTTTTTAAATCATTTTTCTGTCAAATATGTGGCATACACAGAATCCCTGAGCCACGGTGTGACAACGATTGTATTGGGACTTGTTTGGAATTACAAGTACAATTCATGATGGCTTCAGAGCAAATGTATGTATTCAAAACTCAAGACAATAAAGCCTCTATATCACACAACATTATCATGGCTCATTAAACAGATGGAAAGACAAAGTTGTGAAACTTTGGGATTGACAGCTCTATGCAGCTACATAAAATTAATTTTAAAACGTGCAACTAAATTATCTTATTTTTCCTCTTATTTGCATCTTAGACTTCTAAGTTTGGATGCATTCCAAGCTATATTTTGTGCAAGAGTTATGCATCATTTTGGCAGACACTTAGTGCAAAAAGTGTACATATCATTTATACAAGCAACCATAAAAGACAAATCTGTAAGAGCTATAGGTTCGTAAGTTCATGACAAATGTTTTATTACACTAACACATTTGCTTTAAGTTTGCCTAAAACTACAGACAAGCCAGGCTTCTGCCCTAACTTAAAGTTCATCTGTGATTTACAAATAATAGAATTCCACGTCTCATTTGATTGCTGTGGTGGAGACAAACAGGAAGGGGAACTATTCAGATACTTGAAGGATTGCAATATAAATGTACTTGCCAAACAGAAACGAAAACCTCAACAGGCTGGACTATTTTGTCTAAACTTGAACCAAAGTGAGATTAATCAATTTAGTGGGATTTGTGTTGTTTAAAATTCACTTTAAACTGAGCTAGTTAATTAGCTGGTCCATCCCCTTCCAAACCATTTCCGTATAGCAGCATAAACTGGTAATGGATGCTGTAAAACTCAATTATCCATTAAGACAACAATAAAAGACCACAGCAATTTGTGACAGTGATTAGCAACCATAGCCACAGAGAGGATACATCAGAATTCTTCCAGTCACTAAATCAAAATACACATTTTCCAAACACCCGAACTTGTTTACACACTCAAACCCCACACTGTGTTTTTCCATGCCCTCTTTGAGTTTCAAGAGCTCGCTCCACCCAGGCACACATGGACATATTTTATGTTATATGCCTCGAAATGTCTATAGCCTCATTTATAAGACCACCTCATCATTTCTCCTTCTGTACACCCACAATGCTGCTCCTGCGATAGTCAGAATGTTCACTTCTGAATGCCATGAGGTTGTCCATCCTAAGAGAATTGGAGTGGGCCATCTTGTCCATCCCCTAGGTGAGGAACAAACTCCTAAACAAATTGAAGGCTATATAGAGGCTCATAAGGCACAGTGTATGTTAAGAGTTAGGGGGTAGAGGATGCAGAAAGGCCATGCAGCAATGTCCAAGAGACATTTTGGCTCAATTATCCAGAGTTCATCTGAGGAATTCCACTCCTTTCACAGCATTGGTACTTCCCACTGGAACCTCTGCAGAGGAGCACAAGTGGGATGAAGGGTTTCTGCCTATGCCAGGCATGTAGCCATCTGCCCATGAGTTTGGGAGGCTGGCAGAGAAAAAAAAACATCTTTTCACTTGAAAACTAAGTAAGTTCACTGGGCGTGTGTGGGGGGGGGTGCTCTGTGAAACACAAACATGGGCTCCCATGATACCAGATTGTTTGTAAGTCATTTTTGAGATAGAAATGCACTTGGTTTGGGAGCTTTAAGTTATTAACAATGCAGAAAATGTACATTTTTTAAATGAAGGATTTAGTCTGACAGTATCCCTTTAAAAAAACCCAACCTCTGTATATTTTTAAGGAATGAAAGCTCTTTTGTTTGTCATAGCAAATATGTGAAATCAAAGAAAGTAAAGTGAACTAAGCAAACTACAATTATTTAGAATACGAACAAGGCACAGCTGTCACTGTCTCCCAAATGTCATTCTAAATTTTGTCTACACATCCTCAGAACTGAGAAAGAGCCAGGAGAAAACAACATAAAGGGAGCTGAATATTTACACTTACTAAAAGGTGGGGAGCTACAGCCTGCTGCAACCAGAGACAAAAATGACCATTATAGTACTGCAACTAGTTGTCTCATCCCGAGTTAAAGAGAAACTACTAGGAAAGCATGCTAGTAAAGTCTCCTATAACCTCATAAATCCATATAAGACAGCTGTGTAATGACCAAGTAATCAAAAAGTAAAGGAGCTCTTGAGGAAAGTGGACTAAATTCTAAGGGTTGGCGATTTGGGTAGAAAATAGCCAAAAATGTCTAGTATTGAAACCTTCTAGTATTGTGTTATTTCTCTGAGTTAGTTATGCCATTCTTTCTTACGTTATGTTGATTGAATAAGTAGTGCAATTCCTTTTGGGCATTGGTGACTCTCACGCTACTAAATAAGGGATCTGTTCTGCATCATACACTGATTTGTAGATAGAGAAAATTAAATTTAAGTCGAGAGTGTGGAATAGGGCCTGAACTACTTATCAATATCCGCAGGAGCAGCTGTACAGAATACAGCACAAGGGGTGATTTATAGATGGAGGCTGATAATAGGGGAAATCTTCCTCAGTCTAACATCTGCTTTAGATACAAGATGGGAAGACAGAGATGCTACAGCTGTTGCCATTGCTATAATTGCCTCTGCCCCATTTTGCAATTCTTTATCATAACTGCCCCCAGGCTATTTCAATCTCCATTTGGGAGCTGGTTTGGTGGGGGAGGGGGGAATAGTTCTTGTTCTCTTATATTATTCTCAAAAAGAAATGAATGAAAACACATTTTGCCCCATTTTCTTCATGTGCAACATTTTACACAATTTTAGCTTAGTGTATATCCTCCTCCAGCATGTGCCTGGGATCGCTGTTGTTTATTTGAAATCTACAGAGGCAGAAGAGGCCCTAGGAAGGGACACACCACAGAAACCTCATTGTTACCACACCTATCCTCCTCTTCAGTGGTCACAAGCAGACAGAGGCCAACAAAATGGAGAATGTAATCTAAGTCCAGGGACAGGAGAAAGGTAAAATGCATTAGAAGAGTGCCAGTTGGGGACAACTAGCATAGAACCTTTGGCAAGGGACTGCAGTTGGGTTGGTGAGGACCAGTTCTCCACATAGACCTACTGAAATCACATGAAACACATATTCAATGCTACCAAAATAGATATCACAACATTCTGTTTGAAAATGTTTGAAGGAAATATGTGCAAAGGAAATTAAACACATGAGATGACTAATAGGGGACAGGATTGCTTTCTCAGTCATTCCCCTAAAGCTGTAGAAAAGGAAGCATTTCAGAATACAGTCACAGTCTGCTCTCCTCACTGATGTATCCCTACCTCCTATACATCACAATCTAGAGTACCCTGACTTCTTTTAACTCCATGCTCACATGACAGATTTCTAAATAACAAGATACCTCCATGACTTGATCTTTTTTTTCGCTATGTTGGAAAGAATAAAAGTTTCCTCTTGTGAGTGGAAGTCTCGAATAACGTGCTTTCAAATATGGCGAGCAAAATATTTTTTCTATAAAAGTGCTCCACACGTCAATGCCGTCCTTATTTAACATACAAGTCTGTACTGATGTGGGTGATTTTAGATACAAACGTTTCCTCCTTCATCTTATTCACCATGTGAATACTATGTTGCTGTCTTAATGATATCAGAAATAACATACATCAAAAGGTGTTTTATAAATAATGGATTAAATGGACTTGGGAAAATGTAGGAAAGCTTGTAGAAGATATGCCTTTTGACAATATGGAAGGAGTTTTGCCGCTTCTCCTGAGTCCACTGTGTTATTACCTGAGGTACTCCACCTTTTGGAAACTTCTTAAGCAAAACATTTTTTTACCAAGTGCGTGTTGCCTCTACTTGTCCTTTCCCTCCAGCTTACAAAATGAAATTCTAGTATGGATGTAAATGCCATACCTCTTCAGTGTATGATGTCAATATGCCAGACTCCCATACACATGATCTATTACTAGAAGACATTCAGCAATGTGCTCTGTTTCATTCTTATTTGAGCTACATGTGCTTACTTTCCCTTTAGTCTCTGGAGAATAGTGACATTTTGTATTCTGTTGCAGAAACTAACATGGATGGCTGCCATCTTTGGAATGAGGTCCATTTCATCTGCTGTAAATGAAGGATTGTCATGTGGCATCAATCCATATTTAGTTAAGGATTTGGGATGTTACAGACTTGCTCTACCACAAATTCCCTGCCAAAATCCTACTTAATGCCCAGTATCAAATTGGTCTCTTTGGAGCTTCATGAATATACAGTGAATAAATTCTGCTGGAAATAGCATATGCACCTACAAAGAGAATATACTGCTTTTTCTGTAACAATAGTCAAATACCTTACATAAATATGCCCACACCTAAATCTGTCTCATCTTGTTGATCTGCATGTAAAATTCACACCCTGACTTGTGTAAATGCAACCCAGCCGTGAAAATAGTTTGTTCATGAGTCATAGCCTTACAAACACTGAGGTAATTGTGAAAGCATCCCTTGTTAGTTTGCAATTAGGGTATTAAGTCTTGATATCCTGAATTAAGCTTGGGAACAAAATTCTAAAGTTTTTTTAAAAAAACAACAACATTCAATAGGGTTTAATCTTGTAGGTAGGAAAAGACAAAGCAAACACATTTATTCCAATAGCTATTACATATAATTAGGTCACCTTCTGGGGGCAATGGCAGGTGGTGCTGTTGAGATTAGCAGTACAGAACATCTGAGAAGGATTGATAGGGAGGTATATCACCTGCACAGATGCCTACAGATCCACGAATATAATCACAAGTACAGTTACTGGGGCAACAGGCTGCCTGAACACGTACGTCTTAGAATCTTAACAACTTGTTAGAATACGACTGCCTCGGCTTGTGCCCAGTATTCAGCAGTACTATCATAGTATAATTTAGAAAACCATAACAGAGATTGGAGGGGGAAAGCAGATATAGGCAGAGCATCAAGAAGAGAAAATGAGGCTTTTTTTCATGGACCTGAGTAGAAGCAAAACAATATTATACTCTGCAGCACCTCTGTTTCTGAGGATCTGTGGGGTAGGGGGCAGTATGATGCTACTCATAACACATCTTCAGATGTTCTGGTTTTGGAATGAGTTACACTTACACAAGTGTAACCCTTCTGCCAGGTGGAGTCGGCAGCAACAAGGGCCAGGTTAAATATCCAGCGGTTCCTCTTAACAATACAAAAGAGAAGCAGCTTGAACCCCCACCCAGTAATCTGGGAAAACTAGACACCACTTCTACTAAGTAATACTTCCCCACTCATAAGCACTGAGTCTGTCTGTGTATAACAAAACAAAACTTTTATTAAAAGGAAAAGGGAACATACCATTTATTTGGGAAAATACCACAACCATGATTCAAAAGCATGAAACCGTGAAATCTGATCTTTTGTGTGCTTTTACCCTATACTGTACAGATTTCAGGGGAGACCAGGTTTCTCAAATTGGGGGTCCTGACCCATAAGGGATTTGCAGGGGGTCAGAAGGTTATTGTAGGGGGGTCGCACTATTGCCACCCTTACTTCTGCGCTGCCATCAGAGCTGGAGGGGGGGGGGGTCTGGAGAGCAGCGGCTGTTGGCCAGGCATCCAGGTCGAAGGCAGCGCCCCACCAGGAGCAGCACAAAAGTAAGGGTGACAATACCATACCATGCACCCTTACTTCTGCGCTGCTGCCTTCAGAGCAGCATGGCCGGAGAGTGATGGCTACGGTGTGAGGGCCCAGCTCTGCAGGCAGCAGCGCAGAAGTAAGGGTAGAAATATCATATCATGACACTCTTACTTCTGCGCTGCTGCTGGCGGCAGCTCTGCCTTCAGAGCTGGGTTCCCGGCCAGTTTCCACTGCTCTCCAGCTGCCCAGCTCTGAAGGCAGTGCCTCTGCCTGCAGCAGCACTGAAGTAAGGGTAGCACCCTCCCTATAATAACCTTGTGACCCCCTCCAGCTCCTTTTTGGGTCAAGACCCCTACCATTACAACACCATGAAATTTCAGATGTAAATAGCTGAAATCATGAAATTTACAATTTTTAAAATCCTGTGACCATGATATTGACCAAAATGGACCGTGAATTTGAAAGGGCCCTCTAAACAACAGATGTGAGAATGAGCTAATGGTTATTAATACATGTGAATGAACATGCCAGCCTATAGAGTAAGCATACCCTGATATTTTGTGGGTGAGGAAATTAAATTTGGATATGGAAGGTGGGCACTTTGTGCTCAGGCTTGGTAAGAGGAATAACCCACCATGTTAGTTAGTTGCTTAGTTTTAGTCAGGCTTTGAGTTAACTTCTATAATCTTTTGTGATGGGGCAAGGCCAGATGGCTATAGGAAAGTAGTGAGAAACAGGTATGTTAGCTCCAAGATAAACAAATCCCTGTTACCATGGTAACCAAATGGCAGTTGCTCCAGGTTAATCAAGGCACCTGGGGCCAATTAAGATCCTTCCACTCTCTGGGTCTCCCCACCCAGGGGAACCCTCACCCACTATCCCCACCTCACCTCAGTCTTTGCCTACTGTCCAGTCACTCTCTAGCCCCGATTCACTGGGGCTGACTGCAGAATATAAGCCACTCATCACAGGCAAAGGGGCAGTTGGACCTGCTGCCTCTGCCTACCCATGGTCTGCCCCTTTGCAGACCCAGAACCTGTTTAGGCCCCGCACAAGGCCCTGCAGCCTAGGGGGTTTCCAGGCAGGAGCTCCCCAGCTCCTCTCATCTTCCCCCAATGCGCCCCACCTCAAGTTCCCAGGTATGCTCCCCAGAAGCCAGGTCCTTCTCCCTCTTAAGGCAGAGAAAGAGTCTACTCCTAACTGCCCTGGTCTTCTTATACAGGCCAGCTGTAGCCACTTCCCTAATCAGCCCAGTTTATAACCCACAGCCCCAGCCCTCCAGGATAGGAGCAGGTGACCACCCCACTACACCTACCCCCTGATGAGCAAGTGAGGTTTAGGTTAGGATGACCCCCTCAATCAAGGCATGCTAAGAACAGTTCTGCTGCCCTTTACTCATACAATAAGGATAACAACATTTCATTACCCCTGCATTCAATACTTAAGTGAATTGTAACCCACAACCAGCCAGAACTGATCACTTTGGTAAAGCAGCACCATCTGCTGAATACCTAGGCAGAGAAGGTGTGTCTATGCAAATATTGAAGTCTTTTCCCCTAGTTTGTTACTGAATGTCAGGGGAAAGCTCATTCAGACCATGGCTTACTCAAGTTTAGACAGTATGCAAAGCAGTGTACATATGTCCTTATAGTTAGTGTCAGTTTATTTTATTGCAAATACATCAAAGAAAAAAATGATCAGAAAATGGTGCCAAATGGCAGTGAGGACTTTCTCTAATGGATCCCCTCCCTTCCCGACCCAATGCATATAGAAGAACTGCACGTGATACGCTGTGTAGAAAGATCAGCCTTAGAATACATAATTGGTATTGCAGAAGTCTGGTACACAAATGTTTCATTGTGCACTCCAGCTAGCCAGATGTAGCCAGATTTTTAATCTGGATGCTATCTAAACATTGTTAATCATGGAAGCCTTCCCAATACAGTATATCAGCATGTCATGCATGTGAATAATGAAATATCTCTTTAATTATGTTCAAAAATCCTAAGTGACAGAGTTCTTAAGCTGCCACTTGTGCAATTGATCCAATTGCTTTTGTAGACAAAGGAAAAATTCCCATTGGTTTCAGGAGTTGGATTGGGTCCCATACAACACTACTGCATGATGACTTCCAGCTTCGTTCAAATCTGCTATAAATTTCCTCCTTACATGCAAAATGTTTGGCTCATAGCTCGTATTTCCAGGAAGTTGTTCTAAGGAAAAGTACATTCCCAACACCAAGAAAACAGAAGAAATTACGGATTGATGTCAGTAGATACTATATATAGGGCCCTACCAAATTCACGGCCCAAAAAACGTGTCACTGACTGTGAAATCTGGTCTTTTGTGTGCTTTTATCCTATATTATACAGATTTCACGGGGCAGCATTTCTCAAATAGGGAGTCCTGCTCAAAAGGGAGTTGCAGGGGGGTCACAAGTTTATTTTAGGGGAGTCGTGGTATTGCCACCCTTACTACTGTGCTGCCTTCAGAGCTCAGCAGCTGGAGAACAGCGACTGTTGGCCAGGCGCCCATCTCTAAAGGCAGCGCCCCGCCAGCAGCAGTGCAGAGTAAGGGTGGCAATACCATACTACACCACCCCTACTTCTGCGCTGCTGCTGGCAGTGGCTCTGCCTTCAGAGCTGGGCTCCCAGCCAGCAGCCGCTGCTCTCCAGCTGCCCAACTGAAGGCAGAGCCGCTGCCAGCATCAGCAAGAAGTAAGGGTAGCAGTACTGCAACCCCACCTACAATAACCTTGTGATTTCCCCCACCCACAACTCCTTTTTGGGTCAGGACCCCTACAATTACAACAACATGAAATTTCAGATTTCAACAGCTGAAATAATGAAATCTACTATTTTTTAAACCCTCTGACCATGAAATTGACCAAAATGGACTGTGAATTTGGTAGTGCCATAACTATACAGCTTGTCCAGCCTTTAGAAATAGGGGCCCAGATAGACACATAAGATTTATATTGAGTTCAGTGGGAGATGAGAAGAGCTAGCCTTAGCACTTTTGCATGGGCCTGCAAAGAAAGTTTTATCACCCCTCCGATATACCATGTGCCACTATTCACATGGCTGACCTAAGAGTCTTGGGGAAGATCAGTGAGATAAGGTGTGTGTGAGGGGGCATATTCCACCTCTGCCACCATCATCAGCCTCCTGCTGCAGAAAAGGATTCCAACTATTCGTTCCTGTCAACTCTAAAAATTGGTTAGTAATGGTTTATGCTTTCTAGGCTATCTTCACAGGAATAAGACTTAAAACTAACTTTTCACTTTTCAAATTAAAACTAGTGTTCTCCTAGGCCCCCATCCTGCAACTGGCTCTGTCCCACAGAACCCTGCACCCAAACCAGGTGTAGCACTGGGTCTCTTGTTTCTCCAAATTAAGGAAGTTTGTTGCTGGGGAGTAGGGGGCCAAAGGCTGGATGTACATATCTGAGAACAAAATCAGCCCTCAAGTATAAACTTTCAACATATGTGCTCTTTATTTAATTGATTGATGCAGAGACATCAAGCCCCATGTGGTTTCATCCCTCCCCACACATCTGATCTGAGAGTAGAAGAGAAGCCAAAATTGAACTTATTTACATTTTTGGTGCCTGGTATTTATATTATCTTTAAAAAAATATACCTGCCTACAGCTTTGTTCTGGACTTGAAATGTATTTTTGCAGGACTTAAAATCATGCTTTTGCCACTCTATTAGAATTCCTTTGTGAGTTCACTGTAGTACAAAACAAACACATTCAGACAGTCAGAACATAAGATGTCAGCACATACAGCAGACAATTTGAAGGGTATCAAAAGCCCCAGCCATGCTACAGACTACATTAATTTTAAAAAGCAGGTATGTTAATGATATATACTACATAGAAATATGATAGAGAATGTAATAAGAAGCTCCATCTGGGATTTATACATACTATTTATCATGAAGTGGAGAATATGAGAAATATGGCTACTAGCTGATTCTTTAAAGAAATGGAGGTTACTCACCTGTAGCAGAAGGTTCTTTGAGATGAGTGGTCCCTATCTGTATTCCACACAAGGGTTACACATGCTCTGGAATTTTTTTTGCAAGCAGTATCAGTTGGTCTGAACAAGCTTTCCTCATACACTGAACTGAGGGTGTATGGGCTGACACCTCTCCAGTTCCTACTTCTACCACAAATCTAGATAATCTGCAGCAGAGAGGACGGAGGGTGGGTAGTGGAATACAGACAGGGACCACACATCTCAAAGAACCTCCAGTTATAGGTAAATAACCCCATTTCTTCAGTGATGGTGCCTGTGTGTATTCCACATGTAAGAAATTAACGAGCAGTGGTCAAACAGGAGGTGGGTGTGAGGGTGCAGAAGTAATAGCTGACTGTAATACTGCTGTCCCTACAACTGTTTCTGCAGTCGAAGATTGGACCAAAGCGTAATGGTTTGTGAAGGTGTGCAAGGAGCTCCAAGTAGCTGCCCTACATATCTCTAGTAGGGGTACGTCCCTTAGAGATCCAGCAGAGGCTGCCTGTGCTCTGGTGGAGTGAGCCCTCTCCTCTCTGGGTGGGTGGGTGGAGGATGTGAGCGAGGTGATACCAAAGGATAATACAACCAGAGAATCATTTAGAAAGTCTGCATAGAGACAGCTTGACCCCTTAATCTCACTGCTATGGAAAGAAATAGTGCAGGTGTCTTTATAATGTTTTTTGCTGTTTGTAGATAAAAGGCCAGTGCCCTTCGGACGTCCAGAGAATGCAGTCTCCTCTCTTCATCCAAGCCATGTGGTTAAGGAAAAATATACTGGTAAGTGGATGGTCTGACTTATGTGGAACTTGGAAACATTTATACAGATTCATTTTGAGTGGGGGCATAATAAGGCCTTTTCTTTATAGAAGTCAGTACATGGCAGGTCTGCCATGAATGTCTGCTGCTCGCTGCCTCTTCTCCCTGATGTTATGGCAATTAAAAAGGCTACTTCCATAAACCAATGGGCCGTAGACGATGTGGCTAGAGGTTTTAAGGGAGGTCTGGTGAGAGACAAAAGAATGAAACTGAGGTCCCACTGGGGCGCAAACTTCACCAATGGTGGAAAGGATCTAAATTTAGTTGTGACAAGATGAGTGAAGATTGTGTAGTTATCCACTGGAGGATGAATAGTGCTGATTGCTGCTAAATGCATCTTAAGAAATGAAAGAGACCCAAAGACTTAAGGGTAAGTAGATATTCCAGGATAGAAGGGATCCCAGAAGATTCTGTAGATAACTGGCACTGTTGAGCCCAAGAGGAGAAACCACTCAATTTAGCTGAAAAGCATCTCCTAATAGACTCTTTTATGCCTTGGTTGAGGATGAATTCTGGAACATGAACACTCCTGTATACCAATGCCCATCCAAATACCAGGATCTGACCTGCTGTGGTTCCAGACTGGGGTGCCTGAAAGCAGATTTGTTTTGTGTTAGAAGGTGTGGAAATGGGCAGATGTTTATAGGTGGCTGAACTGAGAGTTTCAGTAAACCTGTAAACCAGAACTGTCTCAGTCAAGTAAGTGCAGTAAGAATGACTCCGTTTCTGTCTTGATGGCTTTTCTGTAGAATCTGCAGTATTAATGGAATGGGAGGGAAGGCATACCTCAAGTGATCTTTCCACGGTAGCAAGAGGGTATCTCCCATTAAGCCCTTGCATAGGGCTGTTCTGGAGCAGTACAGGGGAAGTTTCTTGTTCACCTGTAAGGCAAAAAGATTCCAGGACAGCATTCCCTATTGGGTGGAGACTTTGTGGAGACCTGAATCATGAATCTCCAATTCGTGGTTTGCAGAAAAACATCTGCTGAGACTGTCTGCTAGGGAGTTCTGCAATCCTGGTAAGTGTACTGCTGAAGGGGTTATGTGATGGCTGATGCATCAGTTCCAGAGGCTGACTGCTTCTATACAAAGAGGGAGGGATCTTGTCCCCCCTACTTGTTTATATAGAAGACAGTTATACTGTCCAACATTATGGACATATCAGGATTGGATGAGTGGGTGGAAGATGTCGCAGGCTCAATGGACTGCCCTGAGTTCTAGTAAACTGATATGAATTCTGTACTTCTGAGGGGTCCAGATGCCTTGTGTCATATGATCATCCATATGAGCTCCCCAACCTAAAAGGGAGGGTTTGGTAATATGATTGTTGCTTCAGGAGTTGGTCTGAGGAAAGGGAACCCCACCTGAACTTTCTCCAGCTTTGTCCACTCAAGAAGAAAGACCAAAACCTTGGATAGAACTGTCACTTTGTCTGTGTACTCACCAAAGAGGGGCAACGTTGCCCCTCTCTGGTGAGTACAAAGAAGCCAGGCTTGCAGAAAATGAAGATGGAGCCTGGCAAATGGCGTCACATGTGTGCATGAGGCCACGTTTCTGCAGAGAAAATTCTGACTGAAGTCAGGGATCTGATAGTGACCTGGTGAATGAATGTGCCCATGGCCTGGAACCTCTCAAGAGGCAGGTAAGCTCTTGCTGTGGAAGAGTCCAGTGTCACCCCTATGAAGTTTATGGACCTCACAAGGGTCAATGTGGATTTCTCGTGGTTGACACAAACACTTAGGGAAGGCAGTAGACTGAGCAGGAATTGGGTTGCCTGATGGTTTTCTTCATAGGATCTGCCTGTAGGAAGCCAATCATTGAGGTATGGGAAGATGATAAAGCCCTTTCTTCTCATCCAAGCTGTCACCACTGAAAAATTGTTTGCAAAGACTCTGGATGCTTTGGCTAGCACAAAGGGGAGGACTCTGAATTAGTAATGGTCTTGACCAAAGAGGAACCTCCTGTGGGGTGGATGAATGTTTATGTGAAAGTATGCATCTTTCATGTTGAGAGCTGTGAATCATGTGACCTCCAATAGGGAAGGAATTATTAATGCCAAAGAGATCGTGCAGAATTTTTGCTTTCAGATTAACATGTTCAGTCAACGTAGGATGAGAATCAGCTTTCATCCCCCATTATTTTTGGGGATCAACTATTAAGGGGAGTAGAACCCTTCCCTTGAGATTGAGGTGGAACCCTTTCTATAGCTCCCCAGAGGAGAAGAGAGTCAACTTCCAGGTGGACAATCCCCTCATAAACTGGTCCCTGTACCAATCCCAGGTATCTAACACAGGGTTCCCACAGCTCCCAATAGTGCCAAGCAGAGGGATCAACTGGAGGGGTAGGGCTAAGGTCCAAACACAGAAAAGGAATGAGAACAGGAAACAATTTCTGAACCACAGAATCCTCGGCATATAATCCCAACCTGGAGAGGAAAAAAAAAGGAGGAAAAAATTAAGTACACTGTCCTAGGAAAATACTAAAACAAACTATTTACAATATATTTTCAGAAATTAGGCAGTAGAAAGGAGTTAAGGACTCTGCAGATTCCAACTCAGACCATGCAATGGTAAGAAGGAACCAGAGAGGAATCAGCCCTCACCACCCTTTATGCCCTTGGTTCGAAGCATGAGGAGATCTACGGCGCATGTGCAGACCAAAAGACAATGCAAAAAAATTCCAGACTCAGGCGCATGGTGCACATGCATACTCCACGTGTGAAATACACAGAAGGACTTCTCAAAGAAGAACTGTCTTATTCTAGTGTTTAGTAGTGAAATGATTGTGTTGTATGGGCTGAATTCTGAAGTCCTTACTCCCTCTGCATCTGCATGGAAAGTATCCAGCGTCTGTGGAAAAGGATAGCTCCACCTCTCTTGCCTTGGCCTTATGGAAGCCCCTTTGCAATGGCTCCAAGGGGTTCGAGCTCCTGGAGTTGAAGAGACCAGGATGGGCAGAACAGCAGAAAGATGATCCTGATACTGTTAAGAGCTCTCTTATGGAAAAAATGGCTGCGCTCCATAAGGTGCTGGGGAGCACGAAGCATGATGGTACAGGACCAGGGGTGGAAGTGAAATGACTGATGGATTTTGGTGGAGAGTATGTAATTTTTGGTGGGGACGGGGGGTTTGAGGAAGGAGGGAATGTCACATACATTGCCAGCTGAGGGAGAACAGTTCTAGTTGCAATGCTGGCAGGACATCTCTGGGTAATTCCTGTCCTGCGCAATTTTGGTAGAAGCCACAAAAAGAGATTGGCCCAGGATGAAGTAACCATTACCCACAGTGGACTGTCTGCTCTCCTACTCTCCCCAGAAATAAGCAGAGACATTAAGCTGTTAGTGGCATCCTCCTTCCCCACACATTTGGGTTCAGAGTAGAAGAAAATCCCCAGGCTCGCCAAAACAGAGATAGTATCCAGGCTCCCTATGGAAGAGCGGGGGATGCAGAGCAGGGGTGGGGGATGTTCAGCTAAGGTCCCGCAGCCAGCTCCTCACAACCCATCCTGAATGTCACAAGGAAAGTCAACAGACTATTCCTTTCAGCCCTGGATAGTCTTCATTCCGCTGTTTGCCCCTTCATCCTCCAGTCCCTCTCCTGCCCAGTCCCCTCCTACACTAGCTTCCCTCTACTTTCTGGGCCTGATCCAAAGCCCATGGAAGTCAATGGAAAGACTACCCCTGACTTTGCTTTTCTTTTGTTAGTCCCTTGCTTCTATTAACTTATTCCTATGTGTTTTAGAGCACTTATTACAATGTGGCCCCCTATCTTGTTTGGGGCCATGAGGCATATTACAATATAAATAAAATTATAATAATCAGTAATTATCTCCAGTGTACTATCTCATGGGCACTCTAGGCTGGTGAGACCCAGATTTGTGGATGTTATTCTCAGAGGAGCCACATTTTTAAAGAAAAGCTTGGAGGATAAGGTCATCTCAGCTTCTAATACTGATAACCTCCTGAAACCCCATCATTCCCAACATTTCTTCTTTCAAGGATGCCACTCCTAGAAATGATGAAAGACAGCTTTATAGTACTCAGTGACTACAGAGATAGAGGTAGGCCACAAAGTTCTCAACTATGGACTTTCAAATCATTATTTTTGAAGACTCCCTCACTTGGTCACCCAAATCTAATTATAGAGGTCTCTGTATATAGAAATTTGCTCCGTGGTCCTGGTTTTCAAGATGATTTTTCATTTTAATTCCCAAGACCTTTTGCTTTCACACGCCACTTCCACTCACTGAAAGAGAGAAAAATAAAAACCTGCCACATATCTACTAATGTAGTTGTCTTTGTGTTTCTTTTGAGAAACTCATGCTAAATACTGAGACAAATTCTTTGTCATGAGTGGCCTTGTGTATTCAACAACTTGGCACTCTGCTGTAAAGCAATAAGTCTAGAATGTCGAGGAATTCTTAGAAACTTGCCTCTTTGACCAAACATGGGCAAAGGAGAACTTGTATCAGAATGTAATAACAATATAAAACATTCTGTAAGTAGCTCTTTTACTGTGTCATGAATCAATCAAGAGCTTTACTACAGGACTATATTTTGGCAAGGATGCTTACCATATTATTTTTTTCCTGTTCTCCTCATTTTCTTTCAAGACACATATTTAGTTATCTCTTTTGCTGTGCCTTCTAGATAGGTCACTGATCCTAAACAGAAATAAATGTAATTTTCCAAATTACAGATGTCTACAAAGAAGCCTTTTAGAATTTGTTTTCAAAATATGTCTATTGGATTGTATAAAGGACTGAGAAGGTAGAATTTATACTTATGTTATCTTTCCTTTTTAAGAAAAGGAAGGCATCTAGTTTTGTTAATGAAATGCAGTGTAAATCTGTAAACAATATGAATGGAGTGTTTGTCAATGTTTCTCTCTCAAGTTCCATAAGGGAAGTTAAATTACTTATTTTAACTTATTTTTCGAATAAATAAGGGGAATGGAATAATTTATCATCATGATCTAAAACTTGTTTACCATCGTGTTTTCATATCCGTACTTAAAATTCTATGTTTCTAAAGTGATTTTTGGTTGTTGGATTGGTTTTTTTGTTTGTCTGTGGTTTTGCATAATGGTCCAATGGCATCACAGTACAGGATGATACATCATGTCGCACAGGAAATTAAAAATGACGACACTGCGGATGAAAACCACAACAATAGTAGTTATCTCAATAAAAAACCCAACCTGGCTCTACAATACTTCTAGCATCAAATTAATTTATTTCGGAAAGCACTGTCATCTCGGAGAATAAGCACAAACTTCAGAGTCAGATGTTCCTGAGTTCTAATCCTCGTTCTCCCACTTATGCTGCTATGTAGCCTTAGGCAAGTGACTTCACTTTTCTGCTCAGTTTTTCCCAATCTGTAAAATAGGTTTAATAATAAATGGTTATTTAGTAGAGCTAGTTGAATTTTTTTTAAATTTCAAAAACAACAGCAACCAGCATAATGTTTTGAGCTTTGGCCAGTTCTATTAGAGAGGAAGAATGTTCTTGTGGTTAAGGCACTGGACTGGTACCCATGAGAGTAGTAAGGAGACTTACCTTGTGTAAAACATTTCACCTCATTATGCCTCAAACTCACATCTGAGGCTAATAGTATCTCCTTTCTCCCACCCTTTGTCTTTTCTATTTAGACTGTAAAATTTCAGAGCAAGAAATGTCTCTAAGTGTTTGTGATTCACCTAGTGCAATGATGTCAGCTGACTCGCTACATGCTCAAATAATCATAAATGTTTGGACAATGGATGTAAACTATTATTATGATTAAGAAGCCCCTGCATCCTCTCCTTCACCAGTCCTACCTTCTTCATCTCAGCATAATCACACTTTTAGTTTGTGTTTAGCAGGTGCCAGGTCCAGTTCAGCCTTCACTTCCTACTTAGAATCCATATAGTTTTGTGTTGAAGTTGCACATGTAAATCCTTGTACAACAAGACATAAAACAATCCAGTAGAGGAGAGCAAAATAGGAAGAGGGACCCACCAGTTTTAGCTGTTGTTTATCACCATGTGGGTCAATGTTATACAGAAAAGTAAAAAGAAAAGGAGTACTTGTGGCACCTTAGAGACTAACCAATTTATTTGAGCATGAGCTTTCGTGAGCCACAGCTCACTTCATCAGATGTGAGCTGTGGCTCACGAAAGCTCATGCTCAAATAAATTGGTTAGTCTCTAAGGTGCCACAAGTACTCCTTTTCTTTTTGCGAATACAGACTAACACGGCTGTTCCTCTGAAACCATACAGAAAAGTGACAGTGTGTCACAGGACATGACATGGGAACAGGAATGATAGGGACAAAGGAACTGATGTATCAAAGTTCATGTTCTCACACAGCCCCAACCCACACAAAACACCTCAAACAAGCCTGTGTATATTTGCACAGAAGCTGGAGCCACATATGGGGAACATCCATATATTCCTAGCCATCCTTCCCATTATGGAAGGAACTGACAGGGCCTTTCTGTTTCTCCTGGATTCTGGCTAAGGAAAGAGGCAGCAGGTGATGGAGTCTCCCCTTGTACTGGAGGTAAGGGAGATCTGGAGTGCCAGATTCTGCCTCTTTCTCTCACAATCTCCTCTGGAGAGGCAGGGGAACCAACAAGAAGACAGTAGAAAAAACAAGGAGGGAGATATGGGATGTCCAGCTTGTACAATTCTTCTCCCTCAACTGCTGGTAGGAAGCCTGGAACCACATAAAACTCTCACATTTTCCCACCTAATGAGTCCTCATTTCATGAGCCAGTGAAGAGGAAGGATGAGGGGAAGCTCTGGGAGAACTGAGCTCTCCCAAATCCAGATGAAGGAGAGGAGGCTGAGCACTTCCCCTGATTTTAGAGTTTACTTTAGACATTGCTCAGCAACTGTAGCATGCTGGACTGGTGGTAAGTCACACACCTCTGGGAGCTTCCTGGCTCAATAGTAATTTATTGAACCAATGTCAAAAACATTTTAAAGTTCCCAGCTCAGCATCTCTAGCTTGGTTGTCTGAGGTGAAAGCACAATGTTTTCTGAGGTTACTGACTCAACAGCTATAGCTTGTTTGGTTGATACCAAAACACAGGCCTTTGTGAGGTGATCAAATTAGCACTTCAGCCTCCTTGGCTGGCTTGAAGATTCAGGTTTCTGTGAGGTGTGACAAAGTCAGGCTGGACAGCTGTAAGAGTGGTAGGAGGAGGGTATATTCATCCTGGAATGATAAAGGCCCTTTTCCCTATAAACTGAAAAGCTGTTATCTCAGGTAAACTAGGGACACCTGAATCCCATTAAGGGCTGCCTGAGACCTTTAAAAGTCCACCTCTGGTGAGAGAGAAGGAAGGAGAGACAAGTTGCTGTAGGGCTAGTGGCAGCAGAAAGAAAGGCTGCTCCAGGGTGGATGGCTACTCTCATCCCTACTGGGGAAGTTACATAATACACTGCCTGTTTAGGGGAAGGACGGGCACCCCAGTGCCAATAACACCACACTCATGGGGTGGGGAGAGTAGGAAAACCTATTCCTTTTCATTTTGTGTTAGAACCGGTTTCTCTTTTTGTTTGGAGATGGGGCACTTCTTGGGCCAGCCCTGAGGCCTGCCAGAAAAGTATTGGGAAATAAACCCCCAAGTGGAAGAACAAACACCATCTGGAATGGGGCTGACTTACTCTAGGTCCTCACTGTCAGAGGGGGAAGCGCTGAGGCCCCTGATGTGGAGGTGCTCTGCCACAGAGGTCAATAACTCAGGAATTTTAGTATGCTTGGCAGAAGTCAAGGCAAACACAACCCTTTCTAAAGTTGCTGGCTTGGTACCTCTGTCTTGCTAGTCTGATACAAAGGGCTAGTACAGATTGTAATAGGGTAGAGAGGATTTTGAATATAGAATGAAGGGGAGGACTTAAAGAGAAGGGAATCCTGGTGGGTTCATTTCACCATTTCAGTACAACCCCTTGGTTGGTGGTTCCAGCAGAATAAAGCCATTTGTTAATGTGGTGTAGGTGGCTATGATACACTAATGTCTTTGTCTTCTGGGTGCTGCCTCATATTACTGAGGACTCTCCCTGGATATAGAGAAAACAGCCAGTTAATTCTCGGAGTATTTTCATCCTGTTACAGAGGCAGGGATCCATCACGTATATGGGGACTAAGCAGACTTGTTACAGAAGAGGCACATACCATGATTTCTTTTGGAGACCTTACTTTTGTTCTTTCCATTTTAAATGTACTGTATATGGTTTCTTTTTTGTTTGGAAACATGTAACTCTTCTGACTTAAGAACATGTGTCTAAGTCTCTTAATACTGTTGCCTCAATGACAATAGCAAGATCACCTTCTACGCTGAAAAGGGTCCAGTAACAAAGAAAAACAGTGGAATAGTTTGCTTAATAAGATGAACAGATGATGTCAATAGTGCGGAAGCATCTGGAGTTATTTTCCAGCTGCTGATATACACAAGTATTTCACAACCTTGAAAGACAGTCCTGTAATCTAAACAGCAATTTTATACTGCTGATGCATCATGTTCTTGATATTCAACCAAAGTCGAAAGTGCCTGTTTTCTTACTATTTCTATTCCACATTATTTCGTAATGTAGGATGCACATTAGCATAAACAGAATAATCTACACAATGTCTTGCTGTTTAGGTAATTATTACAATGAGCCAAGTTCAGAAATTACATAAATGTTGGTGTAAGTTACACATTGGTATGTCCCCACTGAAAGATCTTTTTCCTGAACCCATACTGCCAGTTTGTTTCTGTATTAGGGGAATGCAGACCTAGTGATATGGAGTCAGAGTTATAGGCAACAGTCAGCATGAGCCAACTCTCAATAGCTTATTCATTGTTTACTCAGTCCTTACTTGTGCAAAACTCCCATTGAACTCAATGGGCCATCTCCTGTCCCTGGTGATCAGCAGGCCTGGAGCCCAGCTAGAATTCAGTCACCTAGCCAAGCTCTTCACTCATAGAATGCTACTCCATTTCTGATTGTAGAGGCCTTCTCAGAAGGGACCAAGGAGCCTTTCTATGGCAACCCTGCTCAGTTGAAAAACTCAGCTGTCAGCTGGAAATGACAGACAAATCATGAAGGGGTAGGTATAATCCCTCAAGACTCTCTTGAAATGCAACCCCCAAAAGGCACTAGTTTAGCTGGGGACTTAGAATGAGCTTTCCCCATCCCAAGACCCTTATATCCCACTACCCCAATTGCTCTATGCAGATTATTGCAACTCCAGAGGTCTCAGCAATCCTTCTTCATGTAAAACAGAACCCACCCGGAGTCAGTAGGGGGAGATGGGAGTTCATTAGCGTGAGCTCTCTGCCATCTTCTAGGGCACTGCAAGTGCACAACATGGAACATATGAAGCAACAAAAATCCTATAACTCACTGTGAGGCAACTGCAGTACATATGAGGCACACTTTATCAATGGGCAAACTAAATGACATGCCCAGAATTCAAGCGCCCTGATTCCCAGTCTTCTCCTTTGACCACAGTATTACCTACACTCCCTCATCTACTTCAGTGACCTCCTTCTAATTTTAATAAGAGCTATAATATTTGAAATCCGTCTCTAATAATAATTGGAGCCTTTCATAATTTCATTTGTTTGTACTCTCCTACTCTAATTCAAATCTACAAATGACTACAATGGAAGCAGGCCTGGGCCCATCCTGATGTATTCTTCAAAAGAAGGACCATAGTCTGGTAAATTATAATTGCTGCAAAGGTATTTGCAAGTATTTCAGCATTAGCTTTCTGGATGCAGTCTTGGCAACTGGAAGCAGTTTGTTCCTGTTTGAAATAAAATATTTTTTTTCTTGGCAGTGTAAATAAAAGATTGGGGGAGGGGAGGGCCCGCCGGGGGATTCAAACAATGTTATTGACTTTTCCACAAGGAAAACAATACAGGACTTGCTCCCACTCTCACTGAAATCAGTGAGAAATGTTCTTGTAGCATTTGTACATCTTGTAGGGCAGAGGAATGCTAACAACATTTATATAAAACTACTACACTTCCCTTTTTCCTGAACTTCAACCGAACTTTTTGCTGAAATCCAGGCCAGAGTTCGGTCTTTTCAAGACTTTTCAGAAACCATTATACAGAGTTAAACGTCGGGGTTATTTTGTGTAAAACCCTGAAAAATAGGTATTAATAGTTTTCAGTCTACTTCAAAGAGCGAGAGTACCATATACTTCCTTAGTAAAACAAACATTTAATGCACACAGAAAACATTGTAAATAGCATTTGGAATACTATGAGAAACTTTTAAACAAAAACTATTAGTAAATACACTGGTGTTTCATTTCTGTTACACGTAGTCAACTATAAAGTGTTGACACAACATTCTAGACTTTAGCGCACACACATCAAACCACATTCCACTCTGATCTTCTCTCAGAGATGATTTTTCAGTCTTTATAGTATGTTTGTAAGCTACAGATGTATCACCTGGACTCTTTAATGCTTGAGGAGAATGGCAGCACCTCAGTCCTTTCAAACACTTCAGAATCCTACCCGCAAAAAAACAAAAAAAAAACCCCACAACAACAACAGTCTGGGAATCTCCACAGCCAGAAACATTCTAGCTCTTAGGTTAATAGCTGACGAGACCTCAGTTGGTGGTGACATTTAAGTCTGTAGCCTGTATCCAAAGGGGTACACAGAGTGCGATCACTATACAAAAGATCCATTCTCTGAATCTCCCTAAGGCTTTTTACTCTATGGGGCAGTCTCTTTCCCTCATATGCCCAGCTAAATTAGGCAAGAATTTCCAACCCCTCCCATCTCTGAGCTCTGCCCCATTCTCTTTAACATAGACATAATCCCAGTTTAGAGCAGTCAGATGATAGCTAAATGTAAATTCCATAAGATCTGTGGTGTGTGTGAGTAACAAATGCCCTCCTCCCAGTTCTCCCTTTAGGGCCACTGAACATAACATGGTGGACCAAACATTCGCCTAATGGAGGGCTTCCCTGTAAGTAAAACTGGAATAGCATTCACCTGTATCCAAAGTGATATAGGGTTTGGGAACCGGTCCTCACAGCAGACATATCTCTTGGTCCTAAGTCAATCAGCTGTTGAGTCCACAGGACTGTCTTTAACTCCTATATTTATAACTTTTCGTCCCTTGTGCTCCAACTGGCTCAGCCCAGAGGGTGACTAGGGTGTGATATGCCAGGCAGATTGCCCCCAAAGAAAACTTCCTGTAAAGGTTCAGAAACTGCTGTTGAGCATGTCTAGTAACTGCCACATTCTAATCAGGATGTTTCTGGGCTCTTCTAGCTGAGTTTCCTGCCCTGTCCTCTGCAGCACATGTACAGAGTATTCCAACTAAAATCCACATGTCCTCCCCACTGATTCTCTCCCTTTGTTTGGGCCAAAAAAAGTCAAATGTTGCAGCATAAAACTTGTAGGTTCTACTCCCATTGGAACCATGCTGCAGCTCCTAATGACCATCAAGAAGAACAAAGAACTTCCGTTGTTGGTTACAGATATGTGATGTCACATCAACAGAAGACTAGATACATACAGTGATAACCAGTACTTGTACAATGCAGTATTTATAATAAAATAGCAATGATTCAGATTTTACTTTTTTTATACAGGATTTCTTTAATTATGGCCTGGAATCTAAGGGTGGCTAGATGGAAGTTTATCTTTGTAGAGGTAAAACAGTAAAGACAGAAAGAAAAAAGAACAGTGATGAGAGTAGAGGAAGAGGAAAGGATGGGACAGGTTAGGATTGAGGTGCCTGAGCATAAGACATCACATATAGACTATGTTTTGAAGAAGATGCATTGCTTGCAGAATTCCCTTTATGGCTCTTAGGATTTGGGGCATGATCCTATACCAATTCAAGTTAATGGAGTCTTTCCAGTGATTCGACTGTTGCAGGCAGCTAGTATGCACCAATTTCCTGAAATGCCCTCAGCAAAATGAAGCAGACATCCAGCTTGAATTATTCCAGCCTCTAATGAAACAAACACAGACTGGATTAGTTTAGTCACTCATAAATGTAAACTTTTGTCTTTGGGTAAAAAAAATTTTTTTAAGAGAGCTAGAAGCCTCCTAGGTTTTTGCAACATGCATTGACAAAATCTTTTTCTCTCCCCATGTATTTTAGCAACTGCTGATTGCCCAACAAATGGAGATGTATTTTCAGTGAATTACAAAAGGCTTTCAAATAACTGAAAAAACAAACGTACGGGGCTGAAATAAATTCAATAAATAAATACAATTATTTCAAATGAAAAACACACTATAATCTCTTTTGACTTGAGACATCCTACCCAAAAGTCCAGTTTTCATACAATTTAGATGAAAAGGCAGTATACAATTCACTTATGTAATCTTCTTAGAATTAATTAGCATATGGCATATAGACATGACATTTTTATTATAGGATTAAAGATGTACAGGTCCAATAACAGAACACAGAATAAGACGTCTCAGGGCAGATTGTCTGCACCACTCAGAAAGCAGCCAGATCACCTCTTAGGGGGTTACACTGGAGTGGGAGAATCCCTAGTGGGTGCAAAGTAAAGGGTTCTTATACCAGAACCCTATAGTTTGCAGTGTAAGGGGTGTGAAGGGACACGTAGGAGGCATAGCCAGAACACGCTGCACTCTAGCTATCCATGATGGGCAGATTTGGGGGAGGGACGGAGGCAGCCAGTCAGCATGGGCTGAAGCAACCTAATTTATATCAGGACTGGGACTAGCTTAGAGCCTAACTCAGGACTGGGGGTCAGCCAGGATCTGCATGGGGGACGCTCCCTAGCAATCTCCTGCCCCCTCAAAAAACCCTGTTCCATACTTCTTCCACCCTCACCCTACAACCCTCCAGGTTCACACCCAGGTTCCTTCCCAGAAATTAATTCCCTCTCCCGCCGTGCCTCTGTTACCCCTGACTCCCCCATGCCTGTGCACTGCTTCTGAGGGGTGCAGGAAATATGTTTCTATTTTGTAGTTTCAATGAATTATTACTCAGAGTTCTCTATTGATAGGCCTACCAAGGAATCTATTTGTCAAAAAACATTTCCTGAATCTTTTTTGTCATCTGTATTGTTACAAATGTATTTGCTGAGAGGTATTTTGAAATAAATTACCAAAATAATTGAAAATGGCATGATTATATTGTGTTATTTTCACAAACAAAATATGCAGAATTTTAAAATATTGTGCGCAAAGTTTTTGGTGCAGAATTCCCCCAGAAGTATTTTATTGCTCTTTGAAGTCTTTTGTTGTGGCTGAACACATTGGGCATCTCTATTGACTCTGGCAACTAGGCCACACCGCCCTGCATATAAGGGCAAACCTATGGACTCTGGTCACTAAACCATACTGCCTGAAGCCAAGGACAGCCTGCTGATTCTGGCCACTGGGCCATCCCACCCTGCATTGAAGGATAGTCCTGTTGATTCTGGTCGTTAAACCATACTACCCTGAATCTAGGAGCAGGCCCATGGATGCTGGCCACTGGGCCCTACTGTCCTGTACTGAAGGGCGGTCGTATGGACTCTGACCATTAGGTCATACTGTCCTGAGGAAGAGGGCGATTATTTGCACTTGGCCACAGGGCTATAATGACTGCCCCCCACACAATCCTTCATATATAAATTGACTAAATACAGAAAGTGCCCTACTGCCATAAAGTACAATGGTTGCTGAGATCTATAGCATGATGAGGAGAAAAAGTCTAGGGCAAAGAGGCACCACCCATCAAAGACAAGAATTGTATGTGGACATACTATAGTGACTGATGAGCATTCCAGAAAGGCTTACCAATACGTAAAGAGAAGACAAGGTTTAAAGCTTAAAGCTACTAAGAAATGTTATTTAGAGCACTCAAAGGAAAAGACAGTTTCAAGGTAGTTAGCTCACCATGTTTTATGAATCCAGCCAATTCATGTTAACTAAGTCTGAGTCTGGTTCTTTGACTACAAGTGGTTTTAAAAATGCACACAGACAATATTATAAGCATGTACTTCTTTCTGTGCAATACAAACAAACCAAAGGAAATTATACTCCTATTTAAAATCTGTAATTACAAATCAGCTGCTGGTATGGCATTGAGAGTTTTGCCACTGACATGCGTAGGAGAAGGATCACACTCCCTAAGTTCATGTTCAGTTAAACCCTTTCCAAATGTATTTTTGGGATGCACTTCTGGCAAGAGAATATACAGCAAAGCACCTGTTCTCCTACAGTAAAAAAAAAAAGTGTCCAAGAGATTACAAAAGACAAAAAAAGGAGACTAGACTTCATTGTAAATTTGAGCAATTAAAAACCATTTGCAACCAACATTACGAACAGAGCTTTATGTAACATGACATATCTCTGACTAAAGCTTTTAATCCTTGACCCTAAAACATTTATTACACAAGTGACATGTAGGGTCAATATTAAATTGCACCTTATAAAAAACAAGTTGGATATGTAAAATAAGGATCTATAAACTCGCACAAGTGAAATCATTTACTGAAATTCACTGCATCTCCGCTGTGCTCTATGGAGATAATAAGGGAGGACTGTAATTTTAATTGGTTCAATAAAGCCAAATCATATTATGGTAAATGAATGTAAAAGCTAGATCAAAGCCAGCCTGCACAACTGGCCTGTCAGCGGCATTGTGGAAACAGAATTAGCAGCCCTTCCAGCACAGTGGTGAGCAGCAAGGAAGCACACTGCCATGCACAAGGTGATCCTCAAAGCTTTTTAATTTTTTTTTTTTTTTTAAAAAGAGTTTCATCAAGTGAAGGGTCATTGATTTTTAATGTTGTCTGGTGAAGAGAAGAGGCAAAGAGCATAATGGATGTGGAGAGGGAGACAGAGAGAAAAGGAAAAGGATATATATAAATGAGGAAAGGATGCCTAGTGCATTCTAATGTCCCAGGGTCCTTCCCTTGGCCCTGCACATGATCCTGAACTAGAGAGACAGAAAGAGGACATTAATTAGTAGCTTCCTCTCATATGTTTCCCAGTGATATGACCTCCTCACAATGGTCCCAATCCTCATCCCAGTGACTATGCTGTGCACTAGGAAGTAATCTTCCCCTCCATAGATGATTTGTATCCACGTCTAAGACCTCAGTGCTGCAGTAGCCTCTGATCTTGACATGCTACTCTATCTAGGGTACTTATATTGCCCCACTACCTCATAATCTTTAATGTATTTATCCTCTCCCTGGGAGGAAGGGAAGAGCTATTAGCACTATTTTACACAAGTGGAAATAATTAACAGAAAATGACTTACCCAAGGTCACACAGGAAATTGAACTCAGGTCTCTCAAGTACCAGGTTACTACCCTAACCACTACACCATTCTTCATCTCTGTTAGGAGCAGGGGGTGAGGCTGCAAGTGGATCTCCATAGTCTCAGATCCTCTGCCTCCCACATACTCTCAATAGGAGGGCTTCCCAAAACCTGCCCTCCAAACAAGAGGCCTAAACTGGTTCCACTGTATTCAAGGCACTTGCAACTGAGGAGGAAGAAGTGGGACTTTGCCTTATAAAAAGAAGGGACTGGCTGCAGTTTACTAATCAGTTTCATCTCAGATGTCAGGAAAGGGCACTAGAGAACATTATCCACTTGATAACATCCAATAAGCTCAACTTTAAAGGATTCTTTCCTCTCTATGAATACAATGAAACTATCAAGTATAACTTCCACCCCAGCAATGCTGTCACAGGTTCTCACCTCACAAGATTACACTATATAAGCACTACACTATTTTCTGAGCCAACATGTTTTTACACACACACACACACACACACACACATTCAAAAACAAAAATCCAGTCTGAAAACTTATTCCCAGCAGACTCAGGTAGTGTAAGGCCCAGCTACATGTATGACTGTTGTAAAAGAAGACTCAAATAGGCACATGGAAACAGAAAGCAATAAAGGTTTAGGAGAGCTATCCTAAGAAGCAGCAATACTTTAATAATTATAACAATTTCTACTAGATTCTGTGACACATAATCCCCATTAAAGGATAATATATTACTAATACCTGGTCTACAGGTATTTGTAAAGTAATTTGAGAATTTCAGATTGAAGGCCCTAAAGAAATGCAAAATATTGTTTTTGTTGTTACTATTACATATCCCTTTTAAAGTGTGGCTTTGCTGTGAATTTAAAAGTGCACTGTTTAATACAGAAAAGCACTGTCCATAGTACATAGAGTGGTATAAAATTACAGCATTAATAGAAATTCAGAAGAAGAAGAATTGTCATCTTTGTTCTGAATTGATGTAACCATTCAACAACTCAGAACCTACCAGGTACACAGCTCCAAACTGGGAGAACAGTGATGAGAGCCCAGTATTTGGAATTCACAAATGATAGAAAAGGAGACACTAAATATGAACCAGAAACTGCAAGTGGATGTGTATATAGAATCAAATCTCACAAATTGGAAGGTGTTCCAGGATTCAGAGCCCTGAATACTTGGGTAAACCTTAATTAGAAGATATAAACACAGCAGCCAGTGGAATACTTAAATAGTAGAGTCAACTGGAAAAACACAAGCAGCACTAAATAAACAGGCCACATGTTCGTGGACAGATTGCAAATAAAAGGATATAGATTGAGCTAAACCTTCAAGGACACTATTAAAATAGCCAAGGAACTGTACATTTTTTTATGTTTGGAAAGCACTTAACCCATTGTGTTTGCTTCCAAAAAAACCCCACCACCAACAGTATTATGTGTAAACTGGATGTTGGAGGCAAAGGGGATGTACAGGTTTCAGAGTAGCAGCCATGTTGGGATGTAAAAAGGAAGAAAAAACTTTCTGACACACCATCAAGGCACATGAATATGTAATTCAAGGCAGTTTGATCAAAAATAACTTCAATCAAGAAAAGTCAAATGACATTGGAACACACCCGAAACAAAATCAAATCTGGATTTCGACTAAGTTGTTAATATTGGTACATAAATATGGAATGGATAGTGACAAACTAATTTCCAGTCCTAGATTTTCTGTGTTGATAGCACCACTGTTCTAATGCACAGCTACAGGCACAGGATGAGAAGAGAGAAGAGGAGAGGAGAAGGCCCCATAGTAGGAGACTAACTTGGAAAAAGACTCGGAGCACCATTGTATGAGCACGAGAACAACCCAAATCTCAGCAGAATAAGCAGTTGTAAAAACCCATTGGACCATATCAAAGGAATTAAGTAAAGTAATAAAATTCAAAACATAGGCAGAAAGCTGATCATGATGTCTGTTAAAACACCCCCCCTCCCACACACACACACAAAATCAGTGAAGAACAAGCAGTCATTGCAAAATCAACCAGCCACATGTAGCTTTCTCAAATAAGTACAGAGAATGGTAAATGATGGCAAGGTGCCGACCTCAGGCAGTATGGGAGAAAGTGATTGAACCACTGGTATTAAAAATTCCACCATGGCTGAACAGAGTAAAAGAGGTGATGAGAAGCAAAAAGGCATCCTTTAAAAGTTGGAAGAAAATAGAAAGGAGCATAAACTCTGACAAGTCACATGTAAAAGTATAATAAGGCAGACCAAGAAAGAATTTGAAGAACAAATAGCTAAGGACACCAACACTGAGAGAATAATTTTTTTAAAAGTACACCAGAAGTAAGAAGCCTGCCAAACAGTCAGTGGGGCTCCTGGACCACTCAAGGAAGATAAGGTGCTAAAGGACCATGTAAGGAAGATAAGGCTGTTGCAAAGAAACTAAATGAATTCTTTGCATTGGTCTTCATTGAAGATGATGGAAGGGAGATTCCCATACCAAGCCTGAGGAACTGTCCCAGATTGAGGTGTTAGTTGAGGAGACTTTGGAACAAATTCATAAATTAAAAGTAATAAATCACTAGGACCAGATGGTAGTCACCAAAAAGTTCTGCCAGAGCTCAAATATGAAATTGCAGAATGACTGACCATGCTATGTGACCTATCACTTAAATCAGCCTCTGCACTAGAGGACTGGAGGGTAGAGTATTTTTTTAAAATGGCTCCAGACGCACTTCTGTCTATTACGGGTTGATAAGCCTAACTTCAGTACTAGGCAAATTGATTGAAATTATAGTAAAGCACAAAAATCAGACATATAGAGGTACTCAGTGAGTTGGGGGACAGTCAATATGGCTTTTGTAAATGGAAATTGTTCTCAATCTATTAGAATTCTTTGAATGTGTCAACAAGAATGTAGATATGGGTGATGCAGAGGATATAGTGTACTTGGACTTTCAGAAAGCCTTTGAAGAGGACCCACACCAAAGGCTCTTAAGCAAACTAGCAGGCGTGGGATAAGAGAGCAAGTCCTCTCCTGGATAATTACTGGTTAAAGGATAGGAAACAAAGGGTAGGAATCAATGGCCAGTTTACACAATGGAGAGAGTAAATAGCGTCCCACAAGATTCTGTAATGGGACCTGCGCTGATCAACATATTCATTAATGATCTGGCAAATGGGAATGAACACTGAAGTGGCAAAATTTATAGTTGATACAAAATTACTCAAGCTAGTTAAGTTGAAAGCAGACTGCTAAGACTTACAAAGGGATCTCACAAAACTGGGTGACTGGGCAACAAAATGGCAGATGAAATTCAATATCGATAAATGAAAAATAATGCATATTGGAAAACATAATCCCAAATATACATACAAAATGACGGAGTCATTGTGGATAGTTCTCTAAAGACATCTGTTCAACATGCAGCGGTAGTTAAGAAAGCTAACAATGTTAGGAACCATTAGGAAAGTGATAGATAAGACAGAAAATATCAGAATGCTGCTATATAAATCCATGGTACGCCTACACCTTGAATACTGCATGTAGATCTGGTCACCTCATCTCAAAAAGAGATACATTAGAGTTTGAAAAGGTGCAGAGAAAGGCAACAAAAATGATTAGTGGTATGGAACAGATTCCATACAAGGAGAGATTAAAAAGACTGGGACTGTTCATCTTAGAAAAGGGACAACAAAGGCGGACTATTATAGAGGTCAAGTAAAATCATGAGTGATATGGAGAAAGTGAATAAGGAAGCTGTTTATTTACCCCTTCACAGAACACAAGAAGTAGTGAGTCACTCAATAAAATTAATAGGCAGCAAATTTAAAACAAACAAAAGGAAATACTTCTTCACATAAACAATTGAGCTGTGTAACTCTTTGAGAGGTGATGCTGCAAAGGCCTAAAGTAAAACTGTGTTAAAAAAAAAGAATTAGATAAGTTCATGGAGTACAGCTCCATCAATGGCTATTAGCCAAAATGGCCAGGGATGCAACCCCATGCTTCAGGTGTCCCTGAAATTCGAACTGTCAGAAGCTGGAACTGGGCAACAGGTGAAGGATCACTCAAAATTCCCCTGTTCTGTTTGTTCCCGCAGAAGCACCTGGCACTGGGCACTGTCACAGACAGGATACTGGGCTAGATGGGCTATTGGTGTAACCCAGTAAAGCTGTTCTTATGTTCTCAGGCTGAATTCAGTTCCAGTGAGGGGCAATGACTCATGCCAACTCTACAACTTCTGTGTAGGTGAATGAGAGAAAGAATAGCCCTTTGGGTCCAAATCTGCCATTCTTACTGCCACTGAGTAGTAACTTATTCCTCCACTGAAATCAATGGCTGTATTGAATTCAAAGGGAGTTTTGCAATTGACTTCAATGGGGCCAGGATTTCACCCAATGGATCCAACTCAAAAAGGGTGGAAGAACTGTGTCCTTTCAGTCAAGGCAGTGGAAGAAATCCAGAGCCCTCAGTTAAAGCCAGAGGGCCCGATTCGCCATTATTCTGCACAGATAAAATATCTTCAAGTTGAATGTAAGGCTTTGCTTCATTCAGCCAATTATCCTCATTTTACAGATGGGGCTAAAAGATACGGGGATTTGACCAGGGATAGACAGGAAGTTAGTGGCAAAGCCATTACTAAAATTCAGGCCTTCCTGACTCCCAGCTCTGTGCTAATTCCTAATTCTTCCACACCACACTGCCTTTCACAGCTAATGGTTTAATCACTAAACGTTAATATAAATGTTTAATTATATTAAGGAACCTCTAATATATAGTGACTGATGAGAAATCCCTGTTTTTCCTTTATTTCCATAATTTTCATTCAGATATACAAAAAATAATTGCAGTCACTATAGTAATAGAGGCAAATCTTATGTCTTGATATCTGCAGTTGTATGATTTTATGTTATGCATCTAGTAGTTTTTAGAAGCTAAACAGATTACGTTCTGGTCAATATTTGGATAGGAGACTTTCATGATAAACCTAGATGCTGTACATAGTATTTTTGATTAAAAAGGTGAAGCTTAAATACCTATATTTAAGAATCAAGCCCACAGCATTTACTGTGGTGTGGTAGTTTCCAAAATAGCGGGTGAATTTATGATGGGGCAAGGCCCCCTTTTTTCCCTTATTCTGAGGAGTCCTAGATACACAGACTTCTTTATTCCAACACAATAAAAAAAAATATTTTTCAATATGACTCCACATAGAGAATATTTGTTTACCTGAATTATAGCCAGAAAGTCCATACTACTTTGCCAAAAAATGGAAGATTATTTTTACAGTCCACATTTAACAGAAACCATTTAATGCAGCTCTAATAAATCTTATCACATGATCTCAAATCATCTCCAGTTAACACATGGAGGTTGTGTTCCTATTTGTTAAACTAGATTATCAGAAAAAAATTCTCATTAAAATGTTTTTCTACACACTAAAAAGTTTCCTTGCTGTGTCTAAAGCAAACAGTAATATATTACATTATCACACTGTTCCTGTTACATTTATCCTTCTATATCTTTCACTTATCCTCTGAAAACAACATACTGTACATTTCTGTTTTCCTGTAACAAAATCCAGGCTTAATGCTGATTTTGTCATGTGCCTTCATTTCAACTGGTACTGGTTTTGTTTTTCTTGGACCCAGCTAAAGCTAAGTATACTGCAACATAGCTTATTTCATGTCAAAATATTTTGTGCTACACATACTGACTGATCAGGAGTTGTTTTCTCTAAACACAGCAAAGATTTCCTCTTGTTGTTTCAGGATATTTCTAAAACGTGCCTCTGAGCTTAAGGCTAGGGTTTGATTAATGCATGATTTCCTCTTTAAAATTAGAAACAGGAATCATGAGTGATGGTTAATAATTTTCATTTGCTCTTCTGCTCTGTTTTCCAAGCAGACTAATTAAGGTCCTGGTTCCCAGGCCTGATTAGGGCTTCTTTTACATCTGACTGCAGTTTGCAGATAGTGCTTCAAGGCAGGAACTCATGCTTATTTTCAGTAAATGGGAACAATCTGGAAAGGAACAAGAAGGTTGGGTTTTTTTCTCCTTTAATGAGAGAAATCATGATGTCTTTTGCAGGAATCAACATAATTTAACAATAAATGTCAGAATTGGAAGCAAAGTAACAAGGCACCGATTTATGTTTTCAGAACTGCATGGTATAGGCATGTTATTAGTAACAGCTCTTTTACACTTTTACTGAATGTGTTGGATTGATTGGCATTGGGTCAATCTATATTGGTTTGAATTTAACATGAATCCAGAGAACTGTAATGCTTCCTTGCCTACTCCACCTGTTTAGTCTCCGAGACTCCTACACTGATGTATTCATGATATTGTGCAGTACCTACTGGACATCCCAGCCACCAGGCAGATTACAGCTATTAGTCAGCAAGGGTGGAAAGACACAAACTGGTGTAAACAACCCAATCACAGACCTGAAACAGGAAGTGGAGGGAGGATCCATTGGACAAAGATCCCACACCTACCAATTAGAAGAAAGGATGTGCATCCCCTCCCATACACACCACTGTGTCCCTTTTAAGCTTGGCTTTAGCAAAGAGAAAAAAGAAAAAAAGAAAAAGAACACCCAGGGTTCACCCATCAGCAGATTTAAGACAAATGTCCTATAATGGACTGATTGATGATTGGCGATCCCTGAATTAGAGGATGATCTCTACCACGGATTTACATATGGGTCCTGAGAGGACTCAGGAATCTGATCCTGGAACTGCAGATCCACCCGCAGTAGGTACAGACATTTTGTGGTAGGCCAGCAGCCTGCTGGGAGAAAGTTTTCAGCTTCGAGAGCAAGGTGCTTCTCCTCGAAGTGAGCCACTGCCTGATATGGAGCCATTGGCATCAGTTGGTGGCTTGCTCTTCCCAGCTTGTGATGTCCACTCAGTTTTCTTAAGATATGCTTTCAGTGTCTCTTCGTAGTGTTTCCTCTGACTATTGCGGGATCTCTGACCAGAGGTGAGCTGAGAGCAGAGAATTTGTTTTGGGAGGTGAGAGTCTGGCATCTGCACACAATGTCCAGCCTAGCGAAGTTGATGCTTGAGGATCACTGCTTCAATACTGGTGACATTGACTTCAGTGAAGATACTGGCATTAGTGCAGTGATCTTGCCACTTGAGGTGAAGGATCTTCCGGACGCATTGTTGGTGGTACCTCTCCAAACTCTTGAGGTGCTGTCGATAGGTCACCCAGGTTTCGCATCCACAGAGGAGTGTAGGAACAACAATAGTCTTATAGACCTGGATCTTGCTGTCCTGCCGTAGCTCACGGTCCGTGAAAACGCGTCAGAGCAATTTCCCAAAGGAAGCACTTGCACACTGGATCCTGTGCTGGATCTCACTGGCAATTTTTGCCTTTTGAGAAAGGTAGCAAAAGTGCTCAACTGTCTCCAAAGTCTGGCCCTCGATGGCGATTTGTGAAGAAAGTCATACTAGCAACTCAAAGCTGAAGCCCAAAGGAAAATCCGTGGCATCAGAAATAAGTGGTGGAGAGAAAAGGCCAAGGAGATTGAACTTTATGCTGACAAATATGACATAAGGAATATCTTTCAGGCAACAAGGGCCATTTACAGCCCATGCTCCCATGGACCCACACCACTCCAAGTCCAAAACGGATCAACGTATTTTAAGGACAGCAAAGCCATAAAAGCCAGATGGAAGGAGCATTTTGAGTTACTCCTGAACCATAAGTCAACTGTCTCTGATGCCACTATTGAATCAATATCTCAATGACAATGAAAGAGAATCTCTTGCTGACCCTCCCACCCTCGAATAGTAACACAAGCCATTATGCAAACTAAGAACAACAAGACTGCAGGGCCAGATGGCACACCAGCTGAAGTCTACACATTTGGAGGTGAAGAACTGGTAGGGAAGCTCCACACACTTTTTCTTCATATCTGGAACAATAAGAAGATTCCAAAAAGACTTGAGAAACGCTAACATTGTTACAATCTTTAAGAAAGGAGATAAGTCGGCGTGTGGAAACTATTGAGGCATTGCCTTGCTATCTACAGCAGGGAAAATTCTTGCACATATCCTCTCAAACTGATTACTTCCCCTTGCTGAGGAAATACTGCCAGAATCTCAGTGTGGTTTGAGACCATCCTGCAGGACAACCGACATGATCTTCGTTCCACAAAAAATCTCAGACGCAAAAATCAGGACCTTTCATGACTACTTCCCCTCTCAATCCTTGGTTCTCAAAACATTTGAGCACCCTGTGGGCCGCTGGAGATGTAGGGATTTGAGAAAAACTGGGCCAAGCTTATAAATGGTTTCAGGACAAATCTTTTTATTATGTTTTGTCAGACCACTTCTGTCTTTCCACTCAGATGTATGTTTGTTCTCCTTCCCATAGAATCACAGAAATGTAGAACTGGAAGGGACCTTAAGAGGTCACCTAGTCCAGCCCCCAGTAAACTAAACCATCCATGACTGGTGTTAGTCCAACCTGTTCTTAAAAATCTCCAAGATGGGGATTCTGCAAACTCCTTCAGAAGCCTATTCCAGAGCTTATTTACCCTTATAGTTAGAAAGTTATTCTTAATATCTAACCTAAATCTCCCTTGCTGCAGAGTAAGTCCATTACTTCTTTTCCTACCTCAAGTGGGCATGGAGAACAACTGATCACATTTCTTTTTATAACAGCCCTTAACATATTTGAAGATTTAACACGTCCCCTCTCAAGACTAAACCTCAAGGCCAGTTTTTTTTAACCTGTCCTCATAAGTTAGATTTTGTAAACCTTTTGTCATTTTTATTGTTCTCCTCTGCACTCTCTCCAATCTATCCACAGCTGAAAGTGTGGCACCCAGAATTGAACACAGTACTCCATCTGAGACCTCACTGGTGCCAAGTAAAGCAGGACAATTCTCTCCTAGGTCTTACATATGACACCAAATAATACACCCCAGAATGATATTAGCTTTTTTTGCAATTGCATTATAGTTTTGACGCATTCAATTTCTGATCCATTATAACCCCCAGATCCTTTTCAGCAGTTGTATCACCTAGTCTTTTATTTCCCATTTAATAGCTGTGCATTTAATTTTTCCTTCCTAAGTGCAGTACTTTGAACTTGTCTTAATTGAATTTCACCTTGTTGATTTCAGAACAATTCTCCAATTTGTCAAGATCATTTTGAATTCTAATCCTGTCCTCCAAAGTGTTTGCAACCCTGACTAGCTTGGTGTCATCCACAAATGGCATAAGCATACTTTTCACTCTATTATCCAAGTAATTAATGAATATATTGACTAGTACCAGAACTGACCCCTGCAGGACCCCACTAGAAACATGATCCCAGTTTGACAGCGAACCATTGTACTTAAAAAGTAGTAACCAATTTTTCAACCAGTTGTGCACATTACACTAATTTCATCTAGACCACATTTCCCTAGTTTGCCTATGAGAGTGGCAGGTGGGACTGTGTCAAAAGCCTCACTAAAAATCAAAGAGACAAGTTGTGTGAGATAATATCATTTATTGGACCAACTTGTGTTAGTGAGAGAGATAAGCTTTCGAGTTTACACAGAGCTGTTCTTCAGGTCTGGGAAACATACTCAGTGTGTCACAGCTAAATACAAGATGGAACAGATTGTTTAGCATAAGCAGTTAACGCACATATCAAGGGGCCATTCAAGGTGATGTGGCCCCTTAATACATATTTTAAGGAACCGTTCAAGGTTAAGGGGCCACATCACCTTGAATGGTCCCTCGATATGTGCGTTAACTGCTTATGCTAAACAATCTGTTCCATCTTGTATTTAGCTGTGACACACTGAGTATGTTTCCCAGACCTGAAGAAGAGCTCTGTGTAATCTTGAAAGCTTGTCTCTCTCATCAACACAAGTTGGTCCACTAAAAGATATTAACTCACCCATCTTGTCTCTCTAATATCTTGGGACCGACACAGCTACAACACTACCTACTAAATTCAAGATATATGACACCTACAGCTCCTCCCCCGCTCCATCCACTAGGCTAGTAACCCTACCAAAGAAGGAAATTAGGTTGGTTTGACATAGATTCATAGATACTAGGTCAGAAGGGACCATTATGATCATCTAGTCTGACCTCCTGCACAACGCAGGCCCCAGAATTTCACCCACCCACTCCTGCAAAAAACCTCACCCCTATGTCTGAGCTACTGAAGTCCTCAAATCATGGTTTAAAGACTTCAAGGAGCAGAGAATCCTCCAGCAAGTGACCCATGTCCCATGCTACAGAGGAAGGTGAAAAACCTCCAGGGCCTCTTCCAATCTGCCCTGGAGGAAAATTCCTTCCCGACCCCAAATATGGCAATCAGCTAAACCCTGAGCATATGGGCAAGATTCACCAGCCAGATACTACAGAAAATTCTTTCCTGGGTAACTCAGATCCCACCCCATCTAATAGCCCATCACAGGCCATTGGGCCTATTTACCATGAATATTTAATGATTTCTTCTAGACAAATTCATGCTGGGTATTACTTAAAAACATATTATCCTCTAGGTATTTACAAACTGTAATTTATTCCAGTATCTTTCCAGTTATCAAAGTTTGGCTAACTGTTCTACAATTCTCTGTGTCCTCTTTGTTCCCCCTTTTAAAGATAGGTACTATGTTTGTCCTTCTCCAGTCTTCTGGGACCTCACCTGTCCTCTGTAAGTTTTTGAAAATAACTCCTAACAATTCTGAGAATGCTTCAGTTAGTTCCTTAAATAAATACCCAAGAACAAATTTCATCAGGCCCTGCCAACTTGAACACAGTTAACTTATCTATCCTTAAACTTTTATTTTCCTGTTTTGGCTTGCATTCCTTCCCCCTTGATGTTAATATTGATTGTGTTAAGCACCTGGTCACAATTAACCCTTTTAATAAAAGAATGAAGCAAAATAGGCATTAAACACCTCAGTTTTCTTGGTGTCGTTCATTCTTTGCACGCCTGCCTCGCTAAGTAAGGAACTACACTTTCCTTCATCTTTCTCTTGCTCCTAATTTATAGAAACTCTTATTTTTGCCTCTTATGATTCTTGCTGGTGTGCCTTAGCCTTTCTGATTTTCTCCCTATGTGCTTGCATTATTCTTTTGTGCTCCTCCTTAGCAATTTGTCCATGTTTTCACTTTTTGTAGATTTCTTTTTGATTCTCACATCATTAAAATGTTCCTGATGCAACTATTGGCTTCTTACCATTATACCTATTCTTCCTTCACATCCGGATAGTTTGCTGTTGTGTCTACTTTATTCCTTAATTTTTCTTCTTGGGGACCCTACCTATCATTTCTGAGGCTGTTAAAGACTGCTTTTTTGAAGTCCATTGTCCTTATTCTGCCTCTCTCCAATGCCTTCCTTTCCTCTGAATCATGAAATCTATCATTTCATGATCACTTTCATCCAAATTGCCTTTAACCTTTAGATTTGCAATCAATTCATCACAGTTAGTCTGAATCAAGTCTCAAATGGCTGTCTGCTTGGGTACTTCCTCCAGCTTCTGAAACAAGACGACATCCCCAATATATTCCAAGAACTTATTGAACATTTTGTGTTTTACCATAATACTTTTCCAACAGATGTCTGGGTGGTTAAGGTCCCTAATCAGGTCTTGTGTGCTAGGTATTTTTTATTTGTGAAAGAAATTTGTTCTACCACCTCCTGATTTTATTATATATAATAGACCACTACCATCTCATCACCTGTTTTTTTCCTTTATCTTCACCCAGAGACTTTCAACTGGTTTGCCTCACCTCCTGCTAGACCTCAGAACAAGCATATATAGCCTTGATATACCATCAATATCTCCTCACTTTTTCCTCTCCCTGTTCTCATGAACAAGCTATACCCCTCTATACCAATATTCCTCTCGTGAGATTTATCCCTCCAAGTCTCTGTGATACCAATTAAGTCATGATTTAGCTTGTGTACTAAGACTTCCAGTTCTTCCAGTTAATTCCCCATACTCCTTGCATTTGTGTACATCTAAAATGTTGAGAATATTCCCCCACGGTAATCCCCATCATTGCTCTTATAACCCTATTGTAATGCCCCCCTCACTATTTAGCCCTTTGATAATGTCAACTTTTTTTATACCTACCTGTAAGCTTTTGTCACCTGCCCCATTTGAACCTAGTGTAAAGTCCTTCACTCTAGGTTGGTGAATCAGTGTGTGAACATGCTCTTCCCCTTCTTGGTCGGGTAGACCCTCATCTTTTCCCAACAGTAATCTTTTCCAGAGCAGTATCCCATGGTTGCAGAAGCTAAAGCCCTCCTATTGACACCATCTTTTGAAGCCATGCATTCATCTCCAAGATGTGCATGCGCTTTCCTGGGCCTTTACCCTCAACCAGGAGGATGGATGAGACCACCACCTGTGCCCCTGACTGCTTCCCCCTAGCTCCCAGAGCCCTGCCACCATTGCTGATCTGTCCAGAGTCATCCCTGGCAGTATCACTGGTGCCCACATGGATGAGCAGCATGGGGTAGTGGTCAGAGGGATGGATAAGCCTCAGCAACTTTTCCATAACATCTCAGATCCTGACTCCTGGCAGGCACCACACTATCAGTCATTGCTTCCCTGAACTGGATCCTCTCCATCTGCTGTACTCCTGTGACTCCACGCTTCCAGTTGGGTAATGCTTCTTTTACTTTTTTAAAAAAGCCATTTACCAGTAACAGAGTATGAAAGGATCAGAAGCATTAGAATGCTTCTAGTTACACATCTTCCTTTAATGTGTTCCTTACCCTGACAGACATGATTTTTATTTTATTCTTAATTTTGAATGTCTAGGACAACAAATATTTCAATGAAATATTTTTAATGCAGCTGCTATATGTTGATGGGAAGAAAAGTGCTAATATAAATATTTTCCCTATAAGACATTTTTTAAAAAGGACCAAAAAAATTAAGTAGTTTTTATTGGGCTCTAGGACAACATCAAAGCTACTGTATGAACTTCCAGGGAACCCACAGTAAAGCCCACTACTTCCAAAAGTCAGTCTTATGATTCAGCATTTTTCCTGATCTTATTACTAATTAGGTCTGAATGCTATAAATATAACAAGTCTTCAACGTAAATGAAAATACATGTTGATAATATTAAAGCCCTGAACAAAAAGTCATACACTGTCTCTTTATACTTTAGCAGTAAAGGCTGTTAACATAGCAAGGGCTAGATCAGTGGTTCTCAAACTGTGGGTTGGGACCCCAAAGTGGGTCATGACCCCGTTTTAATGAGGTTGCCAGGGCTGGCTTAGACTTGCTGGGGCCCGGGGCCAAAGCTAAACCCAAGCATGAGGGCTTCAGCCCTGGGAGGCAGGGCTCAGGTTACAGGCCCCCTGGCCTGGGAAGGTGGGGCTTTGGCTTTGCCCCTCCACCCCTGGGGTGGTGGGACTTGGGCAGGCTCAGACATAGGTCTCCCCTCCTAGGGTCCTATAGTAATTTTTGTTGTCAGAAGGGGGTCGCGGTACAATCTAACCCTGGGCTAGATTGTTGCTTTAAGCCACATGATAGGAGAAATGCAGAAGTATGCTACTCCAACAGCAGATTTGGCATCTCCTGTAGGTAGGTACGTACAATACCTCCAGGAACACTGAAGATGTGCACACAGCAGTGGCATCTACTATAACTTTCTATGAAGTGGGGTATGCACTTCCACTGGGCTAAATAAAGGATTCAGGAGTCTAATTTTAGGAACCCAGCATTGAAAATCCAAGAGCTCTACTGTGTCATCACTTGTAAGCTCCAATTGATTTCAAGCATTATCTTACATTACTATATCCCACAGTTTCTGTGGAGGGTTGCATATGTCTTACAGATTTTATCTGGAAGTCTCCTATTTAAGTACTGACCAGGTCCAATATCGTTTAACTTCTATATAACACTGAGTAACTTACAACCGAAAGCCATATTATGCAAGTCCACTATACAATGTTGTTCTCTCCACAGTCTCACCTCCCTTTTTTTGTCTGGTGTCTTTACCGCTTTATTTCTCTCTCCCTGGGTAAATATGTATTATTTAACTCTGTAAAGCATTTCAGGCTGCACAGAAGTTTGTATGAAAGACACTATTCAAAGCATTATTTTAAACACACACACACACACACACACAGAGTAAGGGAAGCTATGAAACTACTCAGTTACACTTGTGAATAGGGGAAGACAACTTTGTTTTAACAAGATTTTCACATTAACTAATTTTATTTGATTAGATATTAAAAGACCACAATGACTATCATGACAAGGAGGTGTATTTTGAAGAGAAGGAAAATAAAAACAGAGGAGAAAGGATGGGAAATGAAGCCTTCCTTGTCTTGGCAATAAGAGTTACATGAAAAAAACCTCACCATTTTCTGTGACTGACAGATTCATGAATTATGTTAGTGTCTCCAGGACTCAGGTTTACCATCTGATCATATAAGTGTTTTTTTAGAATAAAACAGTTAGGGGGTGTGTCTGAAGAAAGCAGACTGAGATTTTGATGACTCAAACACAAGATTCATAGATTCCAAGGCTAGAACAGACCCCTGTGATCATCCAGTCCGAGCTCCTGTAAAACACAGGCCACAACATACCCCCCAAAAATTTCCTAGAGCAGCAGATGCACTACACACTTTGCCAATGCCCTCCGTTCTTTTTATCCCGCACAGACAAGTACTACAGATCACATTCATATTTTGCTATTAATCCACTTCGTCCTCCTTACGTCACTATGTCGTAAGTCAGAAATGTATATTAAATCAGTAAGAAAAATATGTTTAAGTTATTTCTGGCCTTTGTGTGTGTCAGGACATCATTCATTTAAAAAAATAGCATTCAATGTGGGGTTTGACAGGTCGTTTAGAATTGGTCTTATTACAGGTGGGGCTGGTAGCCTATTAAGGTTGCCCAACGCTTCCTATTACAAAATTATGTTTTCAGTTGCTTATAACTTTGCCAAACGTAACTTGTTTGAACTAAAATTTTCCATTCCAGGTATCTGCCTCAGGGTATGCCTTTTTAGAACATTTCAGCCAATAGGGTTCATCTATTTCTGAGAATGAGGATAGAAAAAAATGTTGTTCTGCAATATTAAAAAATTCTGGTGACCTTTTACTTGAGAATCTCAACACCCTCATTCCTTGGGGCAGGAACTTGAAATGTGGGGACAGGGATGACCTTTGTATCAGGTATGTGACTTTTGCTGTCCTGTGAAAATTCACCCAAATTTGGCCAAGTTTTCAAGCCTCTCAAAAATAGAAGTTGCATGTGCTCAGTAGAGACTTTAGAGCTTAAAAGCTAAAATCTTCAAAGATTCAATCCTCATTGCACATGCTTCATCCTAGAACTTACCAGACTGCATTTACCTTCTCCACAAAGTGATTGAGCATGCTCCAGCGTAGGCTACAGGGGCAGAGCTTGATTTCATCCATACTGATATTTGAAATGCTGTGGTTGTTACCTTCCTAGTTGTCTTAAATTTGAAAATTTAAATAGGAAAATCATTAAGCTACTTTAAAATTAAACACATAGGGCCTTATTGTCATTCACAATAAAGCCCTTTTCTACCACTCTGACAGTATAAAAGGACTTAAGGTGAGTACAAATGTAACTGCCAACAGAGATTGCCAGTCACCATTAGATGGAAGAAGTCATTTTAAGTTGTTACCTTCAGCCTTTTCCAATGAATGTCCTTTCACTCAATGTACAACACATTTATCTGCAGCATCCTTCCATGCACCTACAGAAAATGATTTTATTTATTTTGCACTTTGCTTGTTGTGTGTGCGAGGTTATTTATGAGTGCTTGTTTCAGTTTTGTTTTGGAACGTAAATATGGAATATTCAGTTATCATTTTTTTTATCTACTTTACAAAATGTTTTGTGGGCAGGCTACCTTTTGCTAATTATCTTTTGCATTTAAATTTTGTTAAGACATTCAGAATTCCTCAGGCATCAATACCCAAATATATTTTTATTTTGTATTATATTGTCTTAACTTAGCCCCAAGTTGGTAATATTAATAAATTAAACCAGTGTCTTAGAAATGGAAGGCTCTATATAACTTAACAACAATCCCCTTCAGACATTCAGTCCCACTTTTATTAACATACTTTCCTATTTATAGTTCTTTTAATTGGGCAAGAAATTTGGAATTTTCTTAACCAAGAAATGATTTAGAGAAAAGTTTAATATGCTATTGCCACTGTTTAAAATTCAACTGTGCTCACTAAAGTTAAATATTCCATAGATTCATATAGAATTATTCTCATTTACATTAAACACTTATGGGAATCAGAAAACGACAGCTGATTATATGCCTTTCAAGAAATACTTTGTACCTGGGCTAATCAATTTTATACTATGAAATGTCATCAAAGTCCTTCACAAAAGAAATATAGGGTAACACTGAAATCAGTGAAATTAATATAAAGTTTAAAATGATTGAACAATGTATATTAGCATTGTTTCATATTTCTAATTTGACTAGTAAGTTCTAACTAGTAAGACCTAACAAATGAAGGCTTATGAGTAACATAAGCAAGAAAAGAAGGCAACCCCATCTTGATCAGGATCTCATTTAGGCTGAATGGTTTTAACAACATTGTACCAATGGTAAGTGTTGACTTAAAACTAAGCAGTGTATCTTCCCATTCTGTGTAAAACATCTGCATGATTTGAAACCTTGAATACCTGAGATTGCATTGTGCCCCACTGTGGAACAGTCCCATGGATGCTCATTCATGATGACATTTTCCCAGTGTAGACAGGCCTACGGAGGTGCCTGAGGAGTGGCCTATGCAAGTTTTAAAGTGAACTGAATCAGGGTGGAACACTTCCCTCCCACACTCTCCTCCTGCCCACAGGTCTGTGTGTAGTATAAACTGAAAGGTGCTTAGTAGATAAATGCTAATAATAAAACTTGGATCCTGACATTTAAGATTTGACCCAACCATACAAACCCTAAGCAAGCCATTACTGAGGTCAATGGCTGTTCTACCAGACTAAAAACAAAATAATTTGTTCTTGAAAGCATATATTCAGAGAAACAGGCAAGGAGGCACAGAGGAATATAAATTTAAAAACCTATGAAATTCCCACACATAAACTTTATTAATTTAAAGTTCAAGTAGCTTGACTGTTGCTTGGTATACACTTAAAAGTTACGTCAACATAGCTACATCTGTCAAGGGCGTGAAAAACCACATCCATGTCTGACATAATCCCCATTGTAGATGCAGCTAGGTAGAAGGAAAAAAATACTTCTATCAATGTAATACCATCATTCAAGGAGCTGGTGTTTCTACACTGATCGAATAATCCCTTCCATTGATGTGGGATGTGTCTACACTACGGGGATATGCCAGCATAACTATATCTAAATAGCTATGTCAGTAGAGTATAGTGTAGATATACACATGTACATACCTTAAAAAGACAGGAAGCAAGCATTTAAGTAATTTAACATCCCATTTACCCCTTCCCCTTCTCAATATCCACTACCTTCCTTCCACCACACACAGCCTGCATACCTACACTCTCATCCTGAACCACCAACATGTAATCTTAATTCCAGCCATAAATATAATATGCACACACATGCAGATTTCAATTAACTGATGTCTACATAAAAACTATTGCTAAATTTAGAACAATTGGTAACATAGATCACTCAGTCTCATAACTTTTCCCAAGCATTACAGAAAGCCGTATACTTTAGACATAGTTTACAATCTGACACAAGACCTCACTTCCTTGCACACATCAGTACAGAAACCACATTCAGAACTACATACAATCTGATTTATGAAAGCTACACCAACCTGAAAATCACCAGAACTCAACATCACGTATCCAATAAATACGTTTGGAATTAAGGCTGCCCACTGGTTGTTCAGGATGAGGGAAGAGATATCTGAGCTGTAGGAGGTGGAAGGGAGGTAGCTGAGGCTGAAGAGAAGAACTTATGAGAGGAGTGGAGATGAGGTGTTGAATGACAACTGCTTATTTTCTTGCTTTTCATAGTTTGTGTTGGTGGAATATGCAATCTAGCATTTTTAACTCTCAGCTAACCAAGTTTTCTGTGGTAATATAAAGACCTGCCCACCTCCCATTAGGGCATATATAAAAATCTAACCCACAAGCAAATATAATCACAAAGTAAAAGCATAATTCACAAAACAAACCCTGCCAACCATCAGGCCTTCTCCTCCCTAAGAGCCTGGAAGTGATGAGTTTTCCACTATGTCTGAAAGGTTAGCAATGGGAACTGAGAGTGCTCTGCAACTTTTAAAATCAGGCCATGTACTTACATATGTACTTTATGAATTTAGGTGCCTAACTGCAGACAGCCAAGTCTGAAAATTTTGACCAGTATATTTAATATATTCAGCAAAGAAAGCAAGGCATTGAAGCTCTGGTCCAAAGACCACAGTTAACTGAAAGATGCTCATAAATGTCAAAGAGCTTTTGATCAGGCCTTAAAGCTGTACAAAGCTAAAAACAAAATGTTTCGAAAACCACACGTGGTAGTCTCTGCTGGCTCAGCCAAATTAAAATAATCTACTATTGTCTACCATTTAGATGGGAAGGGGATGTATTCCTCGTGCCTGTCTCAACATATGCAACGGAACAAAAATATGGAAAACATTCCATTACACCCAATGTGTAAACATTGCATCCAGTCAGTAAATGAGTCTAAAGCATAGCATAAAGCAGAGTTCTATGAACCACCGAGTCCTGTAACAACTCCAGAGTCACAGCATGTTATCAGTGGCACTATTTCAAGTATCGCCTTCTTCTTTATTTCTGGAAGGCTCTTCTTATCTATTCTGTATTTACCCAGAAGTGGCCTACCAATTCACAATCCCCCAAAAAAGGTAATTATCTCTATCCATATAAATGCTTAAATATTGATGGGAAAACAAAAAAGCCTCAGTTCCTTCATCCCTAAGCCATAATATCCTATTCTTCTCTTGTATATTCACATATACAGCAAATCTAGGAAAAAAAAACAGTAAATTGCATCCATCATAATATTACATGACAATTTTTTAATAGTAGAGGCTGCCTACTCCAGACTTGCCATCCTATTCTGCTCCAAGCTTGCTTTCTGAAAGCAATCCTGAGCAACTGCTGTTTCTGTGGACTTCAACGGGTGTCATGGATGCTTTTCCACTCAGGATCAAGTCTTTTATTAGGTCAGTGGGATCACATGAGCCCTCACAACATAAATGGGAAACACACAGCACCCACTGACTCCAATGAGGCCTACACATATGCATCTAAGGGTATGTCTACACTGCAACATAAGCTCAAAGTTAGTGGAACTAGAGTTACCTGCCCTGTGTTAGGGAATCCTGGGCTTGAGCATCTACATTGTATTTTAACCCTAGGTTAAGAATTCTCTGACCCATGCTTGAACCTAGGGCTCTGGCATTCACACTGTAGTGCGCAGACCCGAGTCAGAGTTACCATATCCCAGAGTCCCTAGCACCTGCCCCCGATATGTGGCTGCTCTAGCCCTATGAACCTGGTGCACTGTGGAAAAATTTTCCTGCCCGTCCTGCAGGTTACCAGGAAACAGCTCATTTTGCAAAAGGCTTGATCAGTTCGCTCTCCATTGCAAACCCAGGAGATTCTCTGATAGCGGGCATGCAGATCAGTGATCAGAAGAGAACAGGTTAACTATGACCTGAGCTGATGCTCTTAGCAAAGGTGGGGGCATGGTTTCCATTTTCAATCAAGTGAATTGAAGATTGTTGGGATAGAGAGGAGTAAGGAAGTTGTCCCATGAAATTGTGGGATACTTCCGGATGACTCCTGGGACCTGAATCAAAGAGGGTTGCAGTTACACTTCAAATCAATAGGGCTTGGACCCAGGGTCCCAGCTTGACTCAAGCTTGGGCCCTTCAGCCCTGCAGGGTCCTGGGTCCAAGCCTTGGGTTAGCGCAGGGATCAGCAACCTTTGGCACATGGACAGTCAGGGAAATCCACTGGCGTGCTGGGATGGTTTGTTTACCTGCAGCATCCACAGGTTTGGTCGATCGTAGCTCCCACTGGCCGCGCTTCACTGTTCCTTGTCAATAGGAGCGGTGGAAAGTGGCGTGGGCCAAGGGATGTGATGGCCACTGCTTCCCGCAACCCCCATTGGCCTGGAACAGTGAACCGCAGCCAGTGGGAGCTGCGATCAGCCAAACTTGTGGATGCTGCAGGTAAACAAACCGTCCCAGCCAGCCAGCGGATTTGCCTGATAATCCACGTGCCAAAGATTGCTGATCCTTGGTTAGCGCAATTGCAGTCTAGACACAAGAGAGGTTAGCCTTGAGCCCGGGTACAAGCACAGGCTTACACTGCAGTGTAGACGTACTCAAGGGGCAGAATTTGGACCCAAATCTTCATAAAACCAGGAGAAATCTCTGTGAACAAGTTCTCATTTACAATTAGCTACCTCGTGAAATTACTCTCAAACTACAGTATATATATCTCATTATGCACCCATACCACTTCAGAGCAGACAAGCTGAGTGATTATGGTCTCCAAAGATAAACTAAGGTCTAAAAAAGTGATGAGTCTAGCAATACTTATCTGTATCAGCATTACTATAGTAATATCCCAGTGTGTTGATCGTGGATGCTGTGGTGCTAAAGGTGCCATCTTTGGAGGGAGATGTAAAACTGAGGTCCTGAAAATGTGTGACCACCAAAGATCCCATGACACTTTTTGCAAAATCCTGGATATTAGTCACAGGATCATAAATATGTAGGACTGGAAGGAACCTTCAAAGGTCATCTAATCCAGTCCCCTGCACTCATGGCAGGACTAAGTATTATCCAGACCATCCCTGACAGGTGTTTGTCTAACCTACTCTTAAAAATCACCAATGATGGAGATTCCGCAATATCTCTAAGCAATTTACTCCAGTGCTTAACCACCCTGACAGGAAAAATTTCCTAATGTCCAATGTAAACTGCCTTTGCTGCAATTTATGCCCATTGCTTCTTGTCCTATCTGCAGAGGTTAAGGGGAACAAATTTCCCCCCTCCTCCTTGTAACAACCTTTTTGGTACTTGAAAACTGTTATCATCCCCTCCACTCCCCCCACCCCTCCCGCAGTGTTCTCTTCTTCAGACTAAACAAACCAAATTTTTTCAATCTTCCCTCATAGGTAATGTTTTCTAGACTTTAATAATTTTTGTCACTCTTCTCCGGACTTTCTCCAGTTTGTCCACATCTTTCCTGAAATGTGGCACCCAGAACTGGACACAATACTCCAGCTGAAGCCTTATCAGTGCACAGTAGAGCAGAAGATTTACTTCTCGTGTCTTGCTTCCAACACTCCTGCTAATAATCATCCTGGTACCTTGTCCAAAATGCAGTTTGCATAGTTGCAGTCTATCTAAAGTCCTCGGTCAGTTTCTATTGAACACTGTATTATTCTTCACAGAACGTTCTAAACTGTTGTGTTGTGTCACTGTAGATTGATAAATGGCTCCCATGTTTCAACCCAAGGGAACATCTACCAGAGTTAAATTTCAATTGCAGGTGTGGAGATTAAAGATTTCATAGAAATAGAATGTATTACTATGGAATCAATTGTAGAAGGTGATACAGACATCAGTTTAAATAATAAACCAGACCCCATCCCCCCGCCCCAAAAAGAGCATCTATTTTTCTGCTCTGCATTTTAGAAATTACCAGGTTTGTTTTCAAATGGAGTACAAACATCACACTGCAGATTCAATTTCATATGCCAAGTTCCAGTCCAGAATAAATTTTTACAGCTAAATTATAAATCCCTGAAAACAGGGGGCTATAATGGAAATGCTGACTACACTATCATAAATAAAAGCCTGCCTCTGAAGGATTTCCAAGATTTCCAGTTCATAAAAAGTTTAATGTTTCAATTGAGACTTACACTACAAATGACAGCAAGCATTACAAATAAAAGAAATTTGCTCACAACATATTGCTGGTAACTGTTCAATGTCCCAGAAGTTGAAAATATCAAGTTAAAAAATAGCATGATAGGCCATATGCTGTTAACCCATACATTTGCTTCCAAATAGGTTTTACTATGCCATACTGTTTCCTGCAAGCATTTTTCTGTGGTAAAAGAATATGTGCCAAGTCACAGTTCTACCACGTATACAGATCATTTTACAATAATAGATTTTTCACAGGATAATGCCTTAAACTTTTATACTCAAACTGTGGCCATTTTTCCCCCTACACAATCTCTTGGTTCTACTGACATTTAGAAATGGCTGTTCCCATCATATTCAGAAGTATTTCAACTAGCTTTATTTACAAAACAAACTCCACATTTGCATTGAATAATTTATATGTTTCCTATAATCTCAAACAGCAGACTTTTGGAGGCGAAGTGGCCTGTGCTTATTGGGTGTGTAGTATTAGTTTCCAGAGTCTTTCACTTCTAGATGACCAGAACAAATTTAGGCCTAGGTCATTAACAGCCAAAAATGTCACCAATATCCGATGATTGTTCAGTGCTGTTTGTGAAATAAATTAGTAATCTCCCTCCAGTTCCAACTGGATAAGTCTCCATATGAACAAACCAGCAACACAGCTGGCATAAATGGTGGCAGTCGCAGCAAAGATTTAAAGGATTTGATAGGCATGGAGACTAAATTACACTCTCACTGCTCCATGAGCCTTGGGGCAGCTCTAATTTAAGCCATCTGAGGTCCCTAACAGTATGCCTCCCAGCCCAGTTATATGGACACACACTGGTTCTGCTCAAGCTAGCATGCTAAAAACAGCAGTGTGGATGTAGCAGCAGGGGAATTAATTAATCCTCACAGCATGCTTACTGAAAGGAGGACTGACCCAAAGCCCACTGTAGTTAGTAGAAAGAGTTTCATTCATTTTAATGGGTTTTGGATCAGCACCCTGATGAAGAAATTAAAAGCCATGGAGCTTCAATCACTTGCCCAAGGTCACACCATGATTGAATCACAGAGCTTCAGTGAAAGAAGGAAGGGAGACCTGCCAATATAATTGAACATAAGTTGCCAATTTAAGCTAAATCTATATACACAATAGTCAAAGTAGCTCATATGCATCTATATTAGCCGTTTGCACTGGTTAAAATAAGTCACATTTAATTGGTTTAGTTATATCACTGTGCTTTTCTAGTATAGACAAAGCCAAAGGTAGCACCTGAGCTTAATAGTTGTAGTAACAGAGTCAAAGCACAGTGGCTCACGGAAGCTTTTTATCCTCTCTCTTCTTGTCTATCTGGACAAAAAGAAAGTGGATGAGGTGGTAGCGGGAGGATAAAAACAGCAGCAGCTTCTGGCTGGAACTGCAACTCAGTCACTTAAGCCATCCCCTGCCCTCCTATGCAAATTTATCTCCTGAAACCAAGGCTAACCTATTACTTTTAGCACTATTCCTCCCTCTCTTGAGCCACTAATAGAGCCACAGAGCTCAGTTTAGTTCTGCTAAAATTATTTATATTATGGATATTCTTAGTTTTATTCTAAATTAAGCCATGTCTTCCAATGATTAAAAAAAAGAAAGAAAGAGAGCCTTCCTCCATCATTTAAATAGATCAAAGGAAAAGTACATATATATAATGACTGTAGGGTTTTGGTTTTTTCCTTCTCCTCCTCCCCTGGCTCCTTCTTTCTTGCTGCCTTGATCGAATGTTTTGCTTCTGAGAATAGAACTTATTAGCAACCCTAAAGTTAAAAAAAAAAAAAAAAAAGACAGGATATTTTTCAACAAGAGCCTCTCCTTTGCCAAACATCCCAGTTTGTCTCCAAGGACTTTAAAAGAAAGGAAAGAATGAAGAACGGAAACCATAAAGCATGCATTACTGCTATCATCTAATTACTGAATGAATAGCACAGTTGTTTTGTCTGATTGCACTAAGCTAGTTATCCACTGCTAGCTTCATTGACAAGAAGGGAATCTACACAAATTATAGGGAAATTCAAGCACTAACGGAATGTTTTGGTTCAGAGGTTTGCAATGACTATTGGCTTTGGTTTCTGGCACAGTTTGCCTTTGCCATATGAACTCTACTGGGCTGGGTCAGCCTAAAGCATTCCAAAAAGCCTGAGAAGAGGACAGACTTCCTTGTCATCTGTATCCCATAAATAAATTAAAGTGATGTTCTCCAGTTAGATTTTGTTTCTTGGCAGCCTAATCTGCAATCAAAAAAAGAAAAGCTTTTCATTTGTGGACTTCAGCGAAAGGAAGGAAGCTTTTGTGTGCTGATTCACCAGAGACCAAAATATTAAAAAGTGAAAGAGGAAAAACATATGTTGCAGTCCCCTTAAATAAGTGGATCAAAAAAGAGTTGTTTAGAGAAACTGCCTCATTTTAAGATACTGAAAAACAAGAGTGTTTCTTTACAAGCAGCAGGCATTATAATTGCACTCTCATTACCTTATTTCAACATTTTGACAGGTTTTTCCATACATTTCCTTCCAAATACATTTATACTTTCTGTGTACTAGATCAGAAGAATTTGAAAATGGCTGTGTCTAACATAACTCCTATTCATGCTTTTTCCATCAAGAAACAAATCTATTATATATAACAAGCACTGGTAGTTATATATTTCTCCCTCTTTTTTCCATCTTGTAGAAAGAGAAGTGATATGAAATTTACTTCCACGCATTTTGGATATCATAACTGCCAAGGAGCTGTAGCCAGAACGAATGGTGACATGGGCATCCCCAGTGCAGCCTACTGTACGTTGATTTTTAAGAATACAAAAACCTGCAGTAAAGCAGTTGCATTTCTTATCTTGTGGCAACATCTCAAAGTTCCCCCCAAAGTATCTCTGAACTTTGTTACATACGTTTACGCTCGCTCACATCTCTCCAGTTCTCAAACTGTTTCTTTTTGTTTGTCTTGTGCTCTCAGCTCCTCTGGAGAAAATCTTATTTCTCAGATCCCTTATTTTATTGTAAATGTATTTAGACTTCAAAATAATCCATTGGCTGCAACCAGCATTAATACATTTTAATTTTAGGTACACATTATTTGAAAATAATTTAGCACCTCAAAGCTTGAGTCGTTTAAAACTACACTAGATAAAGCACCAGACACTATACTGTAGAGCACAGGTGCTGACTTTTATTTTTCCTGGTGGATGCTCCACCCCTCTCTGCCAGAGGCCCTGCCCCCACTCCGCCCCTTCCCCCAAAGCTCCATCCTCACTTCGCCTCTTCCTGCTCTGCCCCCTCCCCTGAGGTCCCGCCCTCCCTGAAATGCCTCCAGCCAGCTGCCACCCAGCTGATCGTCAGCCCTGCCGAAAAGCTGTGGATGGTGGGCTCTGAGCAACCCCTATTTTTTTCCATAGGTGCTTGAGCCCCAGAGCACCCATGGAGTTGACACCTATTCTGTAGAGCAGCGGTTCTCGAAGCCGGTCCACCGCTTGTTCAGGGAAAGCCCCTGGCGCACCAGACCAGTTTGTTTTCCTGCCGCGTCTGCAAGTTCGGCCGATCACGGCTCCCACTGGCCGCGGTTCACCGCTCCAAGCCACTGGGGACTGTGGGAAGTGGCGCGGGCCAAGGGATGTGCTGGCCGCCCTTCCTGCAGCCCCATTGGCCTGGAGCGGCAAACCGCGGCCAGTGGGAGCCGCAATCGGCCGAACCTTCGGACGCGGCAGGTAAACAAACCGGTCCGGCGCACCAGGGTCTTTCCCTGAACAAGCAGTGGACCGGCTTTGAGAACCACTGCTGTAGAGAACTAGTACCTACACTGAGAGTGGGAGGACTATGGTCAAATCCAAAGCCCACTGACATCAATGGGAGACTACTGACTTCAGTGGGCTTTAGATGAGACCATAGATGTGCTGATGCTTCTTTTCCCAACTTTTTTTTAAGCTGAATCATTTATTTGCCCCAGTGAAATCCTACTTTAAATCCATTTTTCTGGTTACATTAAAGGTGATGAAAAGTAGTATGACACAAATATACTCAAAGTCACATACCAGTAAGTGACAGTAACTACCACCTTCTTCCTTTTTCTATTCCCTCTGGAGAACCCGTTCCATTTATAGTAAAATCAATAGTCTATGGTTTCTGTATCTGCCTCATACTAAACCTGCCCCCCATCTGAATCAGCAACCATAGCTGCATGCAGGGGTGAAAGTAATATTAAACTCTTACCGGTGCTGGGGCCTGGCTCCAGGCCCCCAGAAGGGGTGGGGCCTCAGGCAAAAGGGGCAGGGCTGGGGGTCAGCCTCCCCCAGCCAGCCATGCTGCCTGGCCTGTGCCGCCCGGGGCTCCAGGAGCGATTTTAAAGGGCCCAGGGCTCCGGCTGCTGCTGTAGTAGCAGTGGCTGGGAGCCCCGGGCCCTTTTTAAAACCACCAGCCCCAGGGTGGCTGCCCCTTTTGCCCCCCCACGCCATCAGCAGCCCTGATGTGGGGGAGGGGAAGGGGGAGGGAGAAGAGGCATTGAAGGGTCCTTAGCTGCAGAAGTGCTTTAACGTCGGCTGTGTATGGGCCAGTACCAGCTTCTTACCGGTATGCCGTACTGGTCTACTTTCACCCCTGGCTGCCAGTCTCAACAGTCTCTCTTTGGTGACTGTTTCACAAACCTCCCATTCCAGAGAACATGGTGGCAGCAGAGGGCTCTACTCTTACCCCTACTGCTCCTTCCAACATCCTGCTCCCCCCTTCTTCACTAATAAATTTGAAGTATTCCATCAATCTTTCATGCCCCAGGCTCCTTAGCTCACTCCTGTCTAAAGTCAACACTGAGCCCTCCTCCTTTGTCTCTTCCTCATCTCCTATTCTTCTCCTGGATGATCCGAGTTTCCAGGTTCGTGATTCCTCCAACTCTGCTGCCTCTCATTTCCACTCTTGCCTCTTCTTTCTACCTTCATCTCTACACAGACTTCCCCCACCACCGCGGCCACTCTAGAGAAATGTTTCAGAGCAGCCGCCGTGTTAGTTTGTATCCGCAAAAAGAAAAGGAGTACTTGTGGCACCTGAGAGACTAACCAATTTATTTGAGCATAAGCTTTCGTGAGCTACAGCTCACTTCATCGGATGCATTCAATGCTTTCTCTAAACCTTCCTGCCTTTGAATGCTCTCTCCCTGACCTCCATCTGTCCTCTTAACATTGCTCACTGCCCCACCTCTCAAGCTCACCACAACCTCCAGTGCATGCCCCTGATTTCTCTGCATCTCTCAGCCTTACCTTCTCTCACTGTCCTCCTCTCTCTTGGTTGCCTCTAGGGCAGTCACTTTCCTGAGTAGAAAACAGCACCCCCTCCAAAAAAAATCTGCCCCCTTTGTCTGTACTGGAGGGTTTGGCTTGAAGGCAGGTGCACCCATTTATGTGAGACACCGAGCAGCACCTTGTTTAACACGTACACCAGCCTAAGAACCAACATTCCATTCAGCTCCCTCCTGCCAACAAAGAACAGCCAGAACAACATAAACTTTCTTGGGGGAGACCTTCTTCTCCACCTGCACATAGCTGCTCAGTCTCCAGTTTGTCTTTCCTTTTTACAGGCTTTCCATTTAAAAAAAAATTAACTATGTTTTGGGGATTCTCTCTTCCCTGTTAAAACTAATCGTCCCATGCCAACTCCATGTCTGCACACAACAGAGGTGACAGTCCTTTTGAAGCATGCTCCGCACCCGCCTCTGTCTCAGCAGAAATCCTCAACCTGAGGCTGTATTAACTTGTCCTGCTTTTCCCTTTGTGCTGCTGCTGAATCTTGTTTTAGACGAGACTTCAAGGGGCAGCTGCAGTAGGGGAGCCCATGAAAGCACCACTGCTGGCAGAACCATGCTGTCAAAGGACCACGGGGAACTGGTGAGGCGGGGCTGCAGAATGGAGGCAAGGAGCATCCATTCAGATGCCCCTTACTCCTGCAAACTCCCCAAGATCCACGCAGATCCCGAGTGATCCCCATGTTGAGAGAGAAAGCTACAGCTTCTTCTGCAGCGTGGAGAAGGGGAAGAGGCAACCTCGCAGCCTGGCGGAAGAGCAAAATTAAAAGTCATCAAATAGGGAAGAATGGGACCCTATCTAATTAAATTAGCCCAGCAGCACAAAACAACTTTCAACTCCCCCTTGGGGTACATGAGAAATGCATGGAAAGGTTAATTTGTGAAAACCGGCTCAGGGTCACTAATCAGCCAGTGAAAGCTTGTTCTGATATAATGCTTTGAATTCCAGTTCTCTAACCTGCTCCTGCAGATCAAAAATCGCTCTTAGAAAATACATTTATCTTCCTAACTCACTTGCAGATTCTTAACTATTACGCTAAACATGACACCTCTGTTCATTTACAGGTCAGAAGTGAGAACCTACAGAGACCACACAGCTCTGAACAGGTCTCTCAGTCTCACAACAAGCTCTCTCATAGCTCTTCAATCTACGGTCAGAAATACGGTGACAAAGAATTGAGAATAAACTGGTATTCTATAAGTCCCTGTGATGGGGTGCAGGGACCCTGTCCAGTGTGGGGTGAGTGCACCCCACGAATAATTCCACCAGACTGTTCTCAGTATCAAGACTGTACAGCCTAACGGTCAGAGCCAACAGAGTTCTCTCCTCCCAAGGCTGTAAGGCCGAGCGGCCAGAGTCAAGAGGGTCACCCCCTCTCGCACGGCTGAGTGGCCCAGTGGCCAGCTGGGGAAGTTGGCTGCCACCTAGGGGTGGGTGACAGCTGGGGTAGGGGGACCCCTCCTGCTCCACCAGGTCCCTAGCCAGGGCCCTAGCAGCGGCAGAGTGTGCTGCCACTGAGCCAGCGGGGCTCCAACCGAAACAAGCTGGCTTCCCGCAGGACTATAGCTTGTCCCCACCTGGACCACTTCCTACCATGCCTCTTGAGGCTGCCACTGAGGCATCATCAGGGTCTCCAGGCTTCTTGGCGTGTGTGGTTCCTGGTGACTCAGATTCCTCTCAGGTGTCTGTGTCTCAGCATCTCCCACTTCCGTGGTCAGGGGGTTCCAGCTTCTCCTGGGCTGGAGCCAGCAAGGAGCATCCTTCCTCCTTGGCAGTCAGCCCAGACTGAGCTGGGCTGCTCCTTCTTATACTAGTGCTGCACCTGGAGCATGCCCAGTAGGGATGTCGGGGTGTGGCTTGCTCAGCCCACAGCGAGGAATTAACCCGGCCCTGTCCAGTGCAGGGTGAGTGCACCCCGCCACAGTCCCATCCAAAACTAGGAACTGCAAGAGCACAAAATTAAAATCAGTGAAGTTAATGGATCTTTTTCAAACCCGCAGAAAGCTTTGCTTCCGATATAGTTTGCGAAATGGAATTTTGATAAGGCAGAGTACTATGTTTACCAAAAAAAATTGTTTACTCATCTCTTAACAACTCCTCAGTCATTTCTGTTTAAGGTTAGTACTGAAAGAGAAATTAATGTAATCTAGAGACTTCTGAGAAACTGAAAATTTGTCTATCTGGAAGTCAGGAGACCTGGTTTTTTTCCTATCTCTGCCAGCAACTGACAACGTAACCTTGAGCAAGTCACTTAACCTCTCTGTGCCTCAGTTTTTGCATTTCTAACTATATGCTTACGGATATCCACTTCTGTAAATTTCTTTGAGATCTACAGATAAAAAGTGCTATGTAGGAGATAAATATTATGACTCATTTAAATAACATTGCCAAATGAAACAAATTCAGCTTTGCTATTTTGTTTGCTAATACTTGAAATCCTACCAAAGGATATTTCATCCAGGGAAAGAGTTATCAAAGCCACTACTGCATCTTTCACAAAAGCAACTCAGTCCGGAACTGATTTTAAAAAAAGAGAAAGAAAGAAAGTATGTGATGTTTCTCATGTCCCAAATGTAGAGAACTCCATGTATCTAATTGGTTCTGCCCCGCACTGGGTGTAACAGCAGCAATATCAACTTAGCACATAGTTTAGTAATTAATTGTTTGGAAACAATTCCTTGTAAATACTTTCATATTTATAGCCACTGTGAAACAAAAGATAACATCTGAGAAGGCTCCATGTGAATTATTGCAGGAAGAAGCTGCAGAGGATGTGCCATTGTCACTATTAATAAGATTCTGTCTGACTGCAGAGCACGGTACAGAGATAAATATCAGCTTTGTCCCTCGGGTGAAGAGACAATGCAAGGCTATGGCAAAAAGAAAACGAACACACCCTCTTGAGACAGTGTACGTGAATGATGAAGAGTCATTAAAGGTCTACTCAAGTCCATGCTCACAAATTTCATGGAAATAACTATCTTTGCTGTTCGTTTACAAAGAGCACACACAGTTTGTCTGTGACTCTGCATGTATTTTTGGCCCAGACTTACTCATTCTGCGTTAGTATACACTGAGAAGAAATGCCTTTGTTCACTGTGCACTAACAGCATGGGCTTGCACCAAGACATTGCCAATCCCTTTCTATTCACTACTCCGAGGTATAAATGACTACATAAGTTCCAAGGCAGTGGATAATCAGGCTCACGCAATGTAGGTAATTATATTATGTAACAGTGTTCTAAATTCTTAGCTTTATTATTTAAAGTTTTCAATTATTTGTTGGAGAGAACAGTACTAAGTCATTATCTGTAGTTCAAAATGTGAAGGATTTAAGGGTATGTAGGAGTTTTTTCGGTTTTTTGTTTGTTTTTTTGAGGGGAGAAGATTATATATGAAGCAGCTTCCTGGAATTATCCTTATATTTTGTTTAGTGGCTCAATACATTATATTTGTATAGTAAAAATTCTTTCCAAACATGAGAAAGAATAATGCTGAGAATAAATGTTAGTCCACCATGTATGGACAGGCTACATATAGACATCTAAGAGTTATTACACACATTATTACTGACCTAATTTGTTATCTGGCACCAGTTCAAACCTCAGCCAACACAGGTAGAAAAAATGTAACCAAATTGCAGGTATTTAGCTGATCTCACTTACTTCTTCTTTCATTAACGCAAGGGGCCTTTCAAAAAACACTTCATTTCTCTTCTACACGTATTCATATTCCCTTTTTATATTCATTTGGTAGGATAACAAGGAACATTACTGCTGAGCTATAGCAAAGTATTTGTAAAGACAAGCTCAGCAGGAGATTTCACACTGTGCTGTCAACAGCGCACAATGGTAGCCCTTTAAAAAGGACACCAAGCTTACCATGTTATGCAGCAAAAATGGCCAGACTTTCAGTGCAATAACCAAAAGATTTGCAGAACATTGCACTCTAAGTTCTTACACTAATACTAATATCAAGAATAGAGGCGCCTCTTTCTTTAAAATGAAAACAAGAATTTCCAGCATGATTAGTCCCAGTGGTATTTGTAGGAGACCTTGTTAAGTCCCACTTCGAAGTGATCTATGGAATCAATTCTTTAAAATGTCAGGAATACTATAGTGTTTTCTGCCTACTTAAACATATTGTGGGTTGACACACAGGACAGATTCAGTAAAGTAAGGACATATCCAAAGTGGGAAATCCTCAATTGCGAACTGAAGGGGGAACTCTGAACTCCAGGTGCTGTGGTATTTTTCATACAAAGGTATTGTTTCCTCATAACTGTATTTTGAAAGTTTTGTATTCCTGATACTAGGAAATTTAGTAACAAAAAATGTGGATAACACCCACAAAAAGGAACTTGGAATCCAACAGCTCATTCTGTCCCACAAAGAAGCCAAAATGGTGCTCTGAATGGAACTGATCCTACTTTTATTGTAGTAGGTGAGAGATTTGTTACTGAATTCAATGGAGCAGGACTGGACGCTATTATGGTAGATACACACCCTGGAACATCCCTGCCTCAGTTTCCCCAATTCAATGATTTCAATGAGGCTTTTATGCAGTAGACAGTGCCCCTTCAGACATCTAATTTATTTAATTAAAGACCAAAACCTGGGAAGTGCTCCCTCTCTGGCCTCCAGGCCCCTATAAAGGCCAAATCACTACAGCTCTTCCCCAGAGCAGTATACAATTCCACAGGCTCTCTCTCTTCTGTCACCCTCAGGGCTGCTCTCTTCTGGCCTTTTCTTGTCAGTTATTCACCTTCCATTCCGGGTGGCAATTCCTTCTTCTGCTTTGGAGGAGCACCCACCCACCCCCAAGACCCCTACCATGCAGAGGAGCTTTGAAGGGGGTGGCGGAGGGAGCATGGGGGGGCTCCAACCTGGGTGAAGGGGATACTCTGGGGCTGCGGGTCCTGGATTGTTCCTAATCTTCTCTTCTTCCAGGACCTGCTCCCTTACCTATGGGGGCTATCCATAAATTACGCAACACATAGGGGTTGAGTGGGTCCTTAATTTTCCATGACAAGTGTGTGTATTTCAGTATTACAAGGGGGTGGGTGGGTCTTGAAAAATCACCAAAAATGCGTTATGTAATTTATGACCAGCCCCCCTAGAGTTGGTCAATACATTTCCTCCTCTGGCCAATTGAACAGAGGAGATGGAGGCCCAGGAGGTAGCACAGGATGCAGGGGCATTCAGCACCGTCATTGTGGCAATAGACTCTGGAGTTGATAGTGGACAATGAAGAAGGGGCTGGAAATGGGAAGTTACTGCTTGGTCAGCAGAAGGGGGACAGAAAGGAGGAGGAGAAAACTGGGGATAGCTGGGGTAGGGGACTGGGGGAGTTGGCTGGAACATGAGGCTTGGTCACTGAAGACTGTCCTGCCCAGTAGTGAAACCACATCAATTGATTTTTATTTGCCATCCGACAGAGGGGTCAGTATCGCTTGCATAGACTTCCTCCTTGCACCCAGGTTATCCAAAAGCCTTGAAGATGGAGGAAAAAACTTGAGGCACGAGTAAGAAAGCACAGAGTAAGAAGAGACTGGAGGATGAAGAAAACAGAAAGGGGAAGGAAAGAGGAAGATTAGAGAGACTGAGGATGGGGGAATGGAAAAGTGTGTGGCTTTAGGGGGAGGCCTACTGAACTTCCTTTGAGCACACCTGATGGCTTCTTCCAACTGTGTGGGAGGATTCCATGACCCTCACAGGCAGAATGGGCAAGGGCGGATGGGGCAATTGGACCCTTGGATGGTGGGGACATTGAATGTGAATAGTATTAGAGCACAGAAGACAAGAGTGTGGAAGATGGCAATGTTCCAAAACCTTCAGAACTTGGATGTATTAATGATTCAGGGAACTCTATTACACTCTGAAAGAGACTGTGAAAAGGCTAAAGTTAGTTGAAGGAGTTGAAGACTGTCTGTGTGGTCAGCAGGTGAAGATGTAACTGATGGCATGAGTATATTATTCTACCCTTTCAAGAGCCCTCAGCCACAGCTTTGGGAGATAGTTCCCAGGCGAGCAACAGTGGTGGATTTTGAATATATATATGGCACTAAGTATAGTCTTATTAACATTTATGGACATTTATGGACGCACTGGGGGGGGGCAGGAAGAGGCAGGGGCCAGCGGAGGGGAAGGGGCAGGACAAGGGTGCTGGTGAGAAGAGGAGGCGGAGCAGGGGCAGGAAGAGACAGGGTATGCATGGGGGCTTAGGGAAAAGGGTGGAGTGGGGGCAGGGCCTGAGGCAGAGTGCGGGGGGGGGTGTCCAAGCACCAAGTTGGCACCTCCACTTCCAGCAGCAGTTGCATCCTTTTTGCTCTGCCTACAGGACTTGCTCAGAGACAGCTGCAGGGACGAGTTGGGTGGGAGATGGGTGGCAGGGAGCCCTGTGGGGGTGGACATGAAGGGGTTTTGCCTGGGGCCCAGTGATGGGTTAATCCAGCCCTGCTCAGCAGGTGTTAAGAAGTTTGTAATATAATGGTGTTTACTAGACACAGTTAAGTCAAATTAAGGGTTACTTAGTGATTTCAGTGCCTAGAAGTCAAGCAGCTTTAGTCATTTGCTTATCCACCGCAACAAAACAAATGGTGTGCTTTGGCCCCATATGGGAATACACACAAAGCTAACCTTTCTCGAAAATCTGCCCAGCCCAGCATGGTGAATGGAAATAGCCTGCTTTAATGGAAGCGCAGGCTCCACATTTGAGTATTCTGGTTTTCAAAGAAATCCCCCAGACCACATTATCAAAGAGTTCAAGGACATTTATAGAAGCATAATTAGAGGGACTCTTATTTCCTTCCTCTTTTCCTGCTTCCCCCCTTGCCCACCTCTACAATCAAACAATTATTTAAAAGAAAAAAAAAAGTTTTGCTGTTTTACTGGTACTTTCAGAGGATGGAACTTAAAACACTTCCCTGGAGCTTTCTGCTTGTATGGGGTAACCCTAAGCCCACTGAAGTTAATGGAAAGATTCCCACTGCCTTCAATGCGCTTTGGAATGGGTCCTATTATAGTAAGGTCCTGATTCTGCATCAGAAACCACTGGCACAGTCTCCTGAACCTGTGCAGATCTCCACTGATGTCAGTGGGACCCTGCATGGGTCCAGGTTAGCAGATCTTAATGAAGGATAAGAGCTATAAAGATTTACAGACCATGGAGGTAATTTTTTTCTAAAGAAAAGTTTTAAAACTGAGTTTTTTTGCTATGACAACTCAAAGCCACTAGCTTTGAAACAATGCCATAGCAATAGCATCCTGTGCCAGATACTACATTTATTCAGGGTTACTTGAGCAAAAGTAATGAGAAGTATTAAAGTAATGTTTACATAACGAAATGTAATATCAATCATGCTACGTACATTAGCGATAAGAGGAAAGATTGAGTTGTTTTGGATAAAACAGTGCTCTCCTCTTGAGAATGGAAAATTACTGGTAGGCTGTAAATTTTGACTCTTAATTTTTAATGTTATTTTTCATTTGGTATTAACAAGTTCTATTGTAATTCATTTTGACAGGATGACAAAATTCTCTTCTAAAATGTCGGCACTGAGTAATTTTACAACATGTGAAATATGAAGACAGTAATAACCTACCAAAATGTGTAGGTTTTGTGATGTGTAGACTGTTGTCTCCTGTGAATGGAAGTAAATCCACAAAGCTTATATAGGAGTGAGCAGATACTAGAGCTAAAATTCCAGCAATTAATCAAAACTGTTATTCAGATCCCTCATCTTAATGGCCCATGATATTTACATGTACTTTTTTAATAAGATGAAGAAAAAATATGGTTAAGAAATGTGAGAGTTGTGTGTACAGTATAGTATCAACAGAACTCAATTATCCAAGGATAACAAAATTAAACCACTTCTTAAGAATATTAAGTTCCAGTGGACTAGCTGGGTGAGGAACTGGTAATGTGATAGTCTTTCACTTCTAGGTTACCAGTGGAAATCCAGATCAGTTGTGACCAAAAGTGATAATTCATAGATTCCAAGGCCAGAGGGGACCACTGTGATCATCTAATCTGATCGCCTGTATAACACAGGCCACAGAAATTCCCCAAAAAGAATTCCTAGGGCCTAGCTTTTAGAAAAACATCCAATCTCATTTTAAAAATGGTTAGTGACGGAGAATCCACTATGTCCCTTGGTAAATTGTTCCAAAAGTTAATTACACTTACTGTTAAAACTTTACACATGATTTCCAGCCTGAATTTCAACTACTGGCCATTGGTTCATGTTATATCTTTCCCTGCTTGACTGACAAGCCCATTATCAAATATTTGTTCCCTCTGTAGCTACTTACAGATTGTGATCAAGTCTCCCCTTAACCTTCCTTTTGTTGTTAAGCTAAGTAGATCAATCTCCTTAAGTCTATCGCTATATGGCACATTTTCTAATCCTTTAATTATTCTCTGAACCATCTCCAATTGATCAATGTTTTGTCAATATTTATCAAGCATTTAATCATATTTTGGATGTCTGAAGTCCCACATTTAATGAGTTTGTAGTTTCAAGCAATGCCTAAGGGTCAAGTATTCATATCACAAAACCACTAACACTGCCACTAACTGATTCTATTCCCTAATGGTGATTTCTCCAAGGTGGGACTGAAGTTCATTAGCGTGGAGAAGTTTGTGTAGCTAATGCATGTGGTACACCTATCCTCTATACTTCATTCTCCTGTGCTCCTAATCCAGGTCTTTTCAATTCACTAAAACAGCGAGAAATAAAAAATAAATACTCAGTTCACTGGAGAGGGGGATGCTTTTCTGCTTGGGATACAAAAGCATAAGCTCACATTAGCTCTGAGAGGTTGGTCAGCAATGAAACGAAATAGCAACTGGGTGAATCCAAACTATAAGTGTGAGGGGTTGTACATACCCCACACTAGACTAGGCAGGGAAGGTACTAAGTTCTTGCAAAGGGAACCAGGCAGAAGGCTCGTCCTGCCTTGGAGAACCTGTCGTGCCTCCCAGTTAAAGAGACAAGGCTGGATTCTCCACAGAACAAAGTGGCCTGCATCTGCACCAAGATCCCCAGTGCATCCCTGCTGGCATACTGTCTTCTCCATCAGCTATTCCCAATGCCACCTACATAACAGGGAGGAGGGAAAGTAGCGAGGATGGGGGGCAGCGTGGTAGAGCTGAGCTTTGCTAAGCCCTTTCTTCCACTGTCATATTGCACCCATGCCCAAAGCATAAGTTAAAGCTGAATCTTCCTGCTATAACTTACATCGGATGCAGGCAGCCCAGAGAGTTGCAACCAGCTCCCTGCTACCACCTCTCTCCAGGACATCTGAGCATCGCGTGGACATGCTGAAGAATCAGGGCCATAGAATCTATACCTGGGCTCATCAAGACACGTACTTCATCCAGAAGAGGACAAAGACTGAGGCACTTTCAGAGGGAATCAGAAAGTGTCTTGGCCCATCTACCTGCCTCACACTTGGGGAGACAACCAAGCCAGGCAGCTACAAGAACTGATTAACAATGGGCAACCTGCTTGTCCTGAAATGAGGGCTACTTTACTCCTACCAGAGAAGCTGTATTTACTCCTCACCCACTCAGTGAGTTCAACACTGCTTCCCTGCTAATGAGTGGAACACTGCATCAACGTTTCTGGAACAAGACTCCTTTAACCTTGCCAGAGGACTACACTTCCTTACACTTACCTCCTTTGTAAATGCTTTGAAATCTATGGATGAAAGGCACAATACAAGAACTATTACACCGATTATGTATTAAAGACACTTAGCTAAGTCTTTATTTACTTTATTTTGATTACCCACGGCTGTAGTGAACCTGCCAAGGGTTGGCTGCAGAATCTACCCAGGGAACAAGGTGGAGGGAAAGCTATGACTTAACCTTCTACAAACTGACTGAAGCAAGAAGAATGAGCTGGGAGGCCACTAGTACCTTAAAGAGCCAGTATTCTGTCTTCATTTGTTTGTGTTTCCACTCTTATTTTCAGTTGTCTGATGCGCTGACCTGGGTAACCCACGCATACTGAGCTAGATGATGAGTGGTAAAATGAAGTGGCAACCAGCAGTGATCGGAGTCAAATACAGAATACTCATAAAAGGTGCAGCAGGGAATGAGAGACAGCAGAGGGGGGAGTTCTTGTATGGAAGGCTTTGACGCTAAAACATTCCTGCAAGTGAGATGATTGTCTGAAGAATGTTAAGAAACAACTGCTATAAACAATGGGTATGGAAGAATCCAGGGCACTCTGAGGTGGAACAGAATGCTTTGTGAATGATGAAAGACCATATTAAGTGCAAACTGGTTTCTGTACTGAGAAAAAAGGAGTAGGGACATGAACTGAAATTTAGATCACCAAGGGAAACAAAGAGGCCCAAGATGGACAAAGACCAAAGGGAAAAATCATCAAGAAAGAAGAGATGGATCGAGACCCTAGATACAAGAGAGGTAAAAGATAGAGCTATGTGGCATCAAAGAATCCTAGAAGCTATAGGAAAAGCAGATGGGAAGCCATGGCTGTATACATTTAATATTGACCCCTGCAATGTCGATCACTACCACAACCTGGCATCAAGAGGTAAGCATCGAGAGGCAGCTATCAAAAAGAAAGAAGCAAACAATCCTGAGTGGTTACTCCACAGAAGGAAAGTATCTTGATACATTAGTGTCCAACACAAAGAAAACAAGATAGACTGCTGTCTTTCCAGGACCAGGATAAAAGGATGTCATAATAAGGGTGGTGCAGGGTATCTTGAAAAAAAAACGTTGGGGGAATTCTTAATGATTATATTTCCCATGGGAACAAATGACAGCAGCAAATGAAGCTTATATATTATTTGATCAAGAATTACTTCAGTGAGTTGGAAAGAGTACTTAATTTGAAATTATACATGTGATCTCCTTAGAGAGCTTTCCTGTGCCAAACTCGGGTGAATAAAGGAGAACACCAATACTGGAAACTAACCAATAGATGATCTGATAGTGTAGGTAGCAGAGTTTTGAATTCACAGATCATTGGAATGCCTTCTGCAATGAGCGCCAACTGTTTGGATTAGACTGTCTCCACTTAAGCTGGCAGGTTGCCAACCTTTTAGGTTCAGAACTGGTGGGGCCAGTTAGGCAGGTTCTAAACTTTAACAAACAGGAGGCGGGAAAAGGAAACCTTTCACTTAACTTGATTAATCCATCATATACTTCCAACATACAAATTAAGACAGAAAATAGAGAGTTGTTCTGAAGCAGAAGATGAAGGGTAAAAACAATATAATGCTTGATGCAAATGTTCAGGGAAACAACAGGAAAAAGTGGTACTAAGTAATTGAGATCATGATCCAGAGAGTATAACTGAAATTTGGTGGAGTGATTCTTATAAGTGGAAGATTGTGTCTATCTATATCTATCTAGATGGGAAAGAGAACTGAGAGAAGAGGCAGAAAGAAGAATTGTATAAGAAAAATATTTACAATACCCATGTTAATACAATTAACAATGTGGTGGAAGACTACAGGAAATGAAGAAGGAAAAAAATAGAAGCAATAATGTGCATCTGCTCAGGCCACCATCCTGGAAAAGTAAGGGAAATCACAAGATATTCTACTCAGAGGATTTTAACTAGCCAGACTTCAGGTAACAAATACAGCCAAACGTCCACATAGAAGTCAGCTTTTATATGCAGGAAGTAAAGAGGCTCTCTTGGCTAAGTCTCACTCACTGGAAGAACAGACTGAGAATAATGCAGGCACATATAATAGTAGTACCCATGATCAGGAGCTATGTGAATTCACTATAGTAAGAAAATGGTTCACAGAATGCAGTAAAGGAATTAGATTTCAGAAAGGTAATTGTAGAAAATTAAAACAAAACAGGAGAGTCTGATAGGAGGAAACATTAAAATCCACATGTATGGAAGACAGCTGAAGAACTCTAAAAGGAACCATGACTAAGACTCATTCCTCTAGGGAGAAAAAAGAATACTGAAAAGCATAAGAAATGGTGACTGCACCTTCAAAAGGGGCCGTTCAAAGTTCAGAGGTTTAGGAAAATAGCTGTAGAAGTAAAGGTGGCAGGAGAAGGCAATTTGACAAGTATTCAAGACTCAGTTAAGGCTTCTAGGAGAAAAAATAAGGGTAGTGAAAAACAGAATAAAGATATGGGTTAAAGTGAATAACAAGGGCTTATACAAATATTTAAAGGGGTAAAGTAATAATAGAGAGAAATCAAAGTAGATCAAGACTGAACTGGTTACTGAACTGCTGGTGAATCAGTGTTTAACCTGTGAATCCGTGGCATCCCTGACAAATACAGAGCCTTAGTCATGGCAAACTGAGGGAGCTCCTGAAGATTAGCACAAAGCTAATGTGCAAAGGAAAGAGTGGTCATTGCAATTACACTCTAGTAAAGCCAACTTCAGTCACTAGTAAGGTAGATGGGGCGTGCATTAGGAGACAATATTTGAGTCAGAGCCTCAGCTTGTGTAAACTGGAGCAGCTCCAGTGACTTCAGCAGAGCAGCATAGATTTTCACCAGCAGAGGATCTCGCCCGCTGTCTCTCAGTCATGAGGATAACAGGACCATTAATGCCATGCAACATAGTTTAATAAAGGATATATCTTAGCCGACAAACTTAGGGCCTGATTTTATTCCATCGGCTTTAATGGAACATGACTGGTTGATTCCTTTTTTGTGACTGGAATTACAAAGCTAGCAGATGAAGGAAAAGTAGTAGATGCAATGAGGTCTGAACCCAACTGTGTCTGACCCTTCATAGGTGCACCGGTGGGAGAGAGGAAGCAAGCATACTTTCCTACATCTTGTGAACTCAGGCTGGACACTATGGCAATTCTTATACTCTTCTGGCCTGAGGGACTTTCCAGAGGGGCTGTCCCTGCATCCTCACTCAGCACACCAGCGAGTGGAACTGGACCCTTAGCCATGCAGCAGTGTGTGTTTTGCTCTCTCTGAAGATGGCAGAGTGGACGGGCACCACCTGAGCTCTGAAAAGCAATGTGCTACAGGTAAATATTATGCTGATAATTGGGTGAAGGCCTGTTGAAGTTGGTGGTCATAATAGCCGTCCTTCATTCAGCATAAATGTAAAAAGCAATTAAGCTCCTTTATGGAATAGAAAGCTGCTAGATAGGAGACACCACCCAAAACACAGGTCACATGCAAGGCTGCAGCAGGAGTTGTAAGCAGGGTCTGAATGAGCTCTCCCCAACACATAGTGATGAGCTGGGGGAAAAGACTTCTGCAGCAGACCATGTCTGCATAGAAATCCTGGCTCTGCTAGGTGCACAGCAGAGGAAACTGCTCTGCCAAAATGACCAGTTTTGGCTGGGGATGGGTCACAAATCACCAGTATTTGAATGCAGGGGTAACGAAATGTTATCCTGACCGCACGAGTAAAGGGCAGCAGAGAGGGGGTCACCCTCAACTGAACCTCACTTGCTAAGCAGGGGGTAGGAACACCAAAATCCCAGCGAAAGAGGCTTTGCCTAAAGAGCCCTAGGCACCATTTGAACCTCTTCCTCTTCACTGTTTAAAGACAGAACCGATTAGACTCATTTGAGAGTCCTTGTTTTGTTCAGTGATCACTAGAGTCGAAATCACCGGTAACCAAGTCTCGGTGCTGAGCCTAAGACCTGGTGTGGGACAGCACTGCAGTGAAACAGACTCCCCAGCCTACAGTGAGGGTCCCCACTACCCGCTGAAATCACTGAGAGCTGTGTTAAGTGGTGGAACCTCAGAATCTGCCGTCAGAGTGAATGTCAGCAGCCAGCAGCGCCAGAGTGAATGGTGGCAACTGAGAGTCAGTTGCGAGGCTGCAGCATTGCTTGATGCCTCCCCCAACTCCGGTATGGGAGGTGAACTCATGTGAATGCACCTCTGAACTCTGGCCCTTCACTAAGCAAAGACAGCAACTGTGAGTGGAGTGCAGTGGAGGAAGAAGGCAATGGCAAGTTAAAGGAACATTTGTTGGACTTCCACTTCATTGTACAAGATGAGAAACTGAGGCAAAGGACACTGCCCAACATATTATGGGGTGGGGATATGCTCATATGCTCACATGCTTTCAAATCAGGTTTGTGGTGTTTTCCAAATTAATGCCAAGTTCCTTTTCCCTTTTTACTACAAGTTTTCTTTTGTTAAATACAGATTCAGCGCTTGAGAAAGGGGAAGTATTGCTTCTTAGAGGAGTCCAGAGGTGGTGTTAAGTTTTCCCAGATTACTGGGAGGGGGCTCAAGCTGGTTCTGTTTTGTATCCTTAGGAGGAACCCATAGATATTGAACCCGGCCCTCATTGCTGCTGCTTCCATCTGGCAGAAGGGTTACAGAGTTCAGCCATGCACTTTGAGGGGTTTCACTAGGAGCTGAACACAAATGCAGGAGTTTTGTGTATGGTCTGAGAGAGAGAGAGAAACACAGAGGCAGACATAGAAAGCAACAAGGGAGGCCCAGAGAAGCACCAGTAGCATGACTCTAATAAAAACCTAAGAGAAAGTGCTTTTGAGCAGAGGCCTGGTTAACAAGAGGCTTGGAACTGTGAGAAAAAGACTGCCTCCTGTTGTTTGATTTCTACTATGTTCAGGGAAACAAGACTTTGTACGTTCTTTGTAAATCAACAGGACTGCATCGAAGAAATACAGGACTCCATCATCAATTTTTCCTCCTAACAGAAACAACCTGCAAAACCCTGAATGTTGGCTAACTGCTTCGATCAGAAGTGGTAAATAGATACATAGCAAGGGTGGATTAAGGGGAAGAGAGGAGCCATCTCTAAATTAGAAGTGTGCTGAGCAGGCAGTATTTGAATACTGATCAGAATCTCGATTAATTTTTGGCTAGTTTAGATTTTAGGTTTCAGACTGAACAAGGATTGGGGCTTGGGTTTGATGGTACTGACATCTGGCAGGTAGAAGTCTCAACCTTCACCCCAAAGTGGAAGAAACTTCATGAGATTACCTGACTTTTTATTTCCTGTATCTTGAATGGTGGCAATATCACAAGATGAACCAGAGTCATGCTATTTCTTCCCCCATATGCTGCATTTAAACAAGGTTTGGACAACATACTCCTTCTGGTTCAGGATCTGGTTTTGTGGTGGATTCAAATCTAATCACATGGCCACAAAATATGGTGTAGGCCAATGGGGGCTGCGGGAAGCAGCGCGAGCCAAGGGATGTGCTGGCCGCCCTTCCCACAGCCCCCATTGGCCTGGAGCGGCGAACCACGGCCAGTGGGAGCCGCAATCGGCCAAACCTGCAGACGTGGCAGGTAAACAAACTGGTCCAGCGCACCAGGGGCTTTCCCTGAACAAGTGGCGGACCGGCTTTGAAAACCACTGGGTGTAGAGGGTTCAGATTTTTGATTCAGGCCCATCTATGGTACAGATATAAGAAAGAAGGATGTAAACTCCAAGGATGAAATCCTTGCCCCACTGAAGTAAATGGCAAAACTCCCACTGATTTCAATGGGGCCAGGATTTCATCCTACGAAAGATGTGGAATTATTTAAGACAATTAACGACAGTATAACCAAAAGAAATGGGATGAAATTAACAGACGTGAAATTGGGGCTTGATATCAGAAAAAACTTCCTAACAGTGAGATCAACCAATGTCTTAAGGGAGATGACCAGTATTGACTGGAAAAGGCATTAAAAGAGATACTGTGTAGAAAGATTCTACGCTGGCAGGGAGATGGACAAAAGAACCTAAAAGGTATTTTGGATGTCTAATCTCTGTGATGAAAGAGAGTGTAATGGGAGAATGTTTCCCTACTTGCTTTCACAAGTTGCAGATTGTATGTATTATGTAGATTTTTAGCTGTCTACCAAAAGAGTGCATTTGGAAAAGTATTTTATAGTAGGAAGAAAGGAAATGATTTGGAGAGCCTTAACTCCTTTAATGGCACCATGGTAGGAACACAGGGAGCTATCAGCATGAATGTAAATATAGTGCGTATTCATTACAGAGGTAACCGCTGCCAGCATGCTTTCATCATGGTGGGTCTGTGGTCTCTAAAATGCTGCAGAAGCATTTCCTGAAGGATAGCATCCTCATGGGGGAGCTGTGCTCTTTCGCAGGTCTGCTGAGATCCTATTGTATGCATCCCCTAAAAAAAATCCTGATTCGGGGTGGCAAGTAGAACTGTTGTATCTCCTCTGTGGCCTTTCCCTCCCGATGAAAAGCAGGGCGCAATCCATCAGCTAATGGACTAGAAAGGGAAGGCTTGTGAGATTAAACAGTTTTGTAACTGAGCCTTTTCTTTACAAATTCTACTTTCAGGTAATTACTCAGTTCAAAGTGCAAACTGTCTTACAAAGCTAACAATAAATGCTTTTATTAAAGGGAAAATGTTCAGTTTTTTTAACTGAGTTCTTACAGAAACTATAGAACAACTCATTTAGCATCCAGAGGTAACTTGGGAACCTAAACTTTGGCACTTTCTAACTGAGGAGTGCCTGACTTTGCCACTTTAATGTTCTTTTAGCATAGGTTTTTAGGATGTAATTATTGTAGAAATTTGAATACATAAAATACTTGGAGTTTGTACTATGTATATCCTGACTGGTCAGTGAACCCTTGGAGCACTGTGTAACCGGTATTGAAATTGTTCTTTGAGGCACAGTGACCATGAGTGTAGTCCGGAATGGGCCACTGCTGGAATGCCCCCCCCTGGAGTGACCTCACGTGCACACTGTGTGTGGAGGACCCCATTTTGCTGTACAAAACATCATCCTCCATGCAGTGTGATCTTGCATGTATGGTGCGTGCACGGTCATGCTGTGCAGAGTGCCAAAAGTGCCAGTATGCCATTCCAACGTGAATCGGTCCCACTACACCACAGGGGGTGACACCTCTGTATACATAACCACATAAGCCGGAGGTCCTGTGCAATTACACCACTAACTGATGGCATCAGATCCAGCGGCCAGTGAACATCACCACAAATCACATCAGTATTGCCTCTTATACACAGTGCCTAATGTGGTCTTGTGGAACAGGCTTTAAATCAGTGGTGGGCAACCTGCGGCCACTGGGATCTGCGAGTGGCTATGCCTGTGGACGATCAATGTAAACAAACGGTCTCGCGGCGCACCAGCAGATTACCCTGACAGGCCGCAGGTTGCCCACCACTGCTTTAAACCTCACAAAAGTGCAAAAGGGAATAATATGCTCCTGCACTTCAGCCTTGCAGATGCAGGGCAGTGAAGTCATGTCTGCACCCCTGTTGTTTCCCCCAAGTGACCATATTCACCACTGCTGGCACACCACTCCTGGGCTTGGGATCTCCCACCTCTCAGGCAGGTGCCTTAACCACTAGACTACTGAGTCATTCTCACAGACACACACACTCTGTCTGGCTCAAAGACTGTTCTGCTGTGAATAAATACTTAATACTCATTAGGCCAGAGAGATAATGACAATGACTCTATAGCCTGGTGGTTAGGACACCCACATGGGAAATGAGAGACCTAGGAGCCAGTCCCCCTGCTCCAATGATTCTTTCATTATATAGCCACAATGGAACAGCTTCAGTAGGAGAGGCTGAGGCAGCCCCATGTTAGAATACCCTATAGCTCAGTGATTAGAGCACTTTGCTGAGAGAAGTGGGAGACCCCTGTTCAAATCCTTTCTGCCCATCAGGCAGTGGGAGGGGGGATTGCACCTGAGTCTCCCGCGTCCCAAGTTAGTGCTCTAACCACCAGACTAAATGTTGTAAGGTGAGTGGTAGCACCACTACCAGTTGTTTCATGGGGATCCAAGCCACTGCCTGACTCATTTTCACAAGAAATGCATCAGGCTCCTAAACTGCTGGACTCCAGGGGATTTGAAAAAGGACATAACAATGTTGAGATTCATGGAGCCCAGAGGAAGGTGCAACCGTTTTCAAGAACTGTCCAAAAAGTCTTAACAGAAACAGAAAGCAACCACTGAGTGTATTTATCACACAGCTAATTTTTACTAGAACAAAAAGAAGCACTTACTTGATTGGGACTGTGAGCTCTCACCATAGTTTCTAATGGTGCTACCAAGAATACAAAAGCATGAAAAGTGGTGAATGGTAATGCCATAAAATGAAAGTACTAAAACTATCGAACACCCAGTACCAACTGGGGACAGGTAGAAGTGCCAGGGTCGGGAATCATGGGGGCAAACTTCCTCTGAGACCATGGACGGCGGGTAGCATAGGCAGGGGAAGGCTGTGCCTCCTCAAACAGCCTGATATAGCCCCTCCCACGCTCCACCCCAAGTGCCTCTCCTGCCTGCTTCCAGTTCCCTTCCCACTCTTCTATGACCAAGAGGCTGGGACAGGCAGGCAGGCTGGGGCCAGTGCGCACAAGGCCCAGGGCTGGGGGCGCTGGAAGTAGGGCTATGCCGTGTTGCCTGTCCGTCCACCAGGCACTGGGACTATGTCACCCGCCCAGAACTCCGGGGGTGGGGACCCTCTGGGCTGGAAATGGGGGCACTTCGGCCACACCATCCGCCTGACACACTGGGGCTGGGGGCGCTCCGGCCATGCTGCCTGTCTGGCACTCCAGGGCTGGGGGTGCTCCAGCCATGCCACCCGCCCACCCAGCAAGAGGGTTGGCGGCCACAGGGGGTATATATTCTGGGCTCCGGTAGGGGAGGAGGGGCGGGGCCTCAGGCAGAGTGGGAGGGACGAGAGGCTAGCCTCCCACAACTGCGTGTTCACCTGCCGCCCATGCCTGAGACCCTGGAGCAGCCAGAAATCCGCCACAAGGTAACTGGTCATTTATCCTAGAGTATCCTCATTTATCCTAGAGTAACCCTAGCACACATCTCTACAGAGGGGAAAAACAGGAGGATGCATGTAGCAGTGGATACTCTGTCCCTGCCTCTCTATCACATCCACACCTACATCTGACATGCTCGTGTAGAGAAACCCCCACAGAACTTAGTTCTGTACTGTGTAAAGGGCATACGTACCTCTTCAATGACTATCTTTCCAGAACCACACCAGTTCCTCTCCCCAGGGACATGATTTTTTCCTGCATGCGAAGTGAAACTCTAATCAGTGAAGGTTCGCTTATCTAACAAAACTAGTTCCATTGTGCTTCTAAGCTTGAGGCTTGCCTGGGAGAACTAAGAAATCCAAAGTCAAAGGAAAAGCTTGCAGCTCTTTTAAAAAGCTTTGTTGTGCTTATTTCCACAAACTCTTCCACTGTAAACTGAAGTACACACAAGTATCAGAAGTGCTGAGTGAAGAAGCATAATCTAGAACAGGGGTGGGCAAACTTTTTGGCCCGAGGGCCACATCTGGGTGGGGAAATTGTATGCAGGGCCATGAATGTAGGGCTGGGGCAGGGAGTTGGGATGAGAGAGGGAGTGCGGGGTGTGGCAGGGGGCTCAGGGCAGGGGGTTGTGGTGCAGGAGAGGCGCAGCAGGGGGCTCAAGGCAGCGGGTTAGGGGGCTCAGGGCAGGGGGTTTGGGTGCGGGGTGCAGGAGGTGTTGAGGGTGCGGGCTCTGGCCCAGCGTCACTTACCTCGAGCAGTTCCAGGGTGGCACTGGCACTAAGGCAGGCTCCCTGCCGGCCCTGGCTCTGCACCGCTCCCCGAAGTGGCTGGCATGTCCAGAAGTGGCTCCTGGAGGTGGGGTGGAGCAGGCGGCTCCGCCACATGCTACCCTCACCCGTGGGTACCACCCCGAAAGCTCCCATTGGCCGCAGTTTCCCGTTCCCGGCCAATGGGAGCTGCAGCGGGAGGTGCCTGCAGGTGAGGGCAGCGTACAGAGCCCTCTGCCCCGCTCCGCCCCGCAGGGGCTGCAAGGACATGGTGCAGGCTGCTTCCGGGAGCAGCGCGGGCTAGAGCAGGCAGAAAGCCTGCCTTAGCCCCGCTGCACCACAGGGCTGGCGATCCTGCGGGCCGAACTGAAAGCCGTGTTGGGCCGGATCTGGCCCAGGGCCATAGTTCACCCTCCCCGATCTAGAACATAAAAATGACCATACTGGGTCAAACCAAAGGTCCATGTATCCCAGTATCCTGTCTTCTGACAGTGGCCAATGCCAGGTGCTTCAGAGGGGCTGTTGCTTCCTGTTCTCCTTCAGTGTCACCATACGAAGTTTAACAAAAAATGGTGACACTGTGGCTGAGTAAAATTTTTCTTACATTTGGACATTATAGTTTATAAAGAAATTTCCATACCTAAATAAACAACATATAAAGTCAGATGATTTAGTTACAGAGAATACATTACAGGTCATTAATTAATGCAAACTGCCACTTCTTAAAGGATAATTGGAAAGAAACAGGACAGATTATTAGTTAGAATAGTAAAGAAGAGATATTACTTAATACTATTTAAAAATAAAAAAGTTTATTAATAATTTAAGTGACCTCCAAGAACCATACTACAAGGAACAAAAAGTCAGAGGACAGCAGCACTCAATCTAAGAATCACTTCTAAACCATGAGCAGAAAAAAATTCCATAGTATTCTTGGTTCTGCAGATTATAACAGACTAGAGAGGTTCACTCTTTGTTGCGTTAGAGTATGTTAAACAATTCAACCCAGCTGTTCACAGAAATTCAGGATCAGTAAGATTAGTCATGTTTTTCCTTTAAAATCCTTATTTTTGTAAAGAATCATGCAATCAGGGTTGGAAGGGACCTCAGGAGGTCATCTAGTCCAACCCCTTGCTCAAAGCAGGACCAATCCACAATTTTTGCCCCAGATCCTGGGTTTAGCAGGCCAATGCTCAAACCACTGAAAGAGCGAGGTGACAAACCAGAACCCTTAAGAAAAGTTTATTATTTAACTTGCAACCCTCCTAACTAAGCGATTCTCATTTAACACTAAAATTACATAAAGAAAAGGAGTACTTGTGGCACCTTGGAGACTAACCAATTTATTTGAGCATGAGCTTTCGTGAGCTACAGCTCACTTCATCGGATGCATACTGTGGAAACTGCAGAAGACATTATATATACACAGAGACCATGAAACAATACCTCCTCCCACCCCACTCTCCTGCTGGTAATAGCTTATCTAAAGTGATCATCAAGTTGGGCCATTTCCAGCAAAAATCCAGGTTTTCTCACCCTCCGCCCCCAGAGGGTGAGAAAACCTGGATTTGTGCTGGAAATGGCCCACCTTGATTATCATACACATTTTAAAGAGAGTGGTCACTTTGGATGGGCTATTACCAGCAGGAGAGTGAGTCTGTGTGTGTGTGGGGGGGGGGGGGGCGGAGGGTGAGAAAACCCGGATTTGTGCTGGAAATGGCTCCTTTTCTTTTTGCGAATACAGACTAACATGGCTGTTACTCTGAAAACTAAAATTACATAAGGCTTGTTGTGTACCGTATCTATACATCTCTGAGAGCAAGGTTTGTTGGTTACCTGCTGCTTTACAGCCAGCAGAGGGAGCACAAACCATTGGTTTTTGTGGGCTCCAAAACCAAAGTAGCTGTTTTTGTTTTCTGTATTAGTTTTTCAACACCAGCCTGGCAAATTTTAGAAACCTTAAAATTTACACCTTATGTGCGACAAATGCATTTCTACCATTCAGGAGTAAAATAGCTATTTGCAAAATTCCTCTTTTTAAAAATTACTTTTACTACATGCCTTACTGCTCCAAATTCAAATAGACAGTACCCTACAGATCCCAATTTTTAAAGAAGCAAGAGATAATACATCCAGTACAATGGTGGCTAGATTCTAGCCCCTAAAACACACATTAGTATCATCCCCATTAGTAGACCACATCCTCAGTGAGAGCAGCCACTATGCTAAAAAGGCACTCTGTCTTCTAAAGGACTTATTTATACTCATACACCCATCCAACACACCTGTGATCAATAACTAAAAAGGGGATTTTATCTGTGAAGAAGGGTGTTGTGAGGATTAACTAGCTAATGAGCCAAATCCTCTTGTCATTACTTGGGCAAAACATCCATCAATTTTGAGCCTAACGTTTGTGAAGCTTTTGCCGACGAAAAAATGCTAAGTAAAATTATTTGTCTGACAACAAGGAGGGTTTGGCCCCAAACCCCAGTTATTCACTTACACCAAAAAAGGGAGGGCGGGGAATATGTTACGCAGATCTCTCCTAAACACAAGACAATCCATACACAGGAGCCTCTTTAGATGCAGTCTGTCAAGGCCAGATCTCACATGACTCACTGACACACCTCACAGAATTTGACACAACTAATTCAACACGCCTTTAAGGAGACACCACCTGTAGAAGGCAACAGCAGCATGCAACACCTGAAGGGATCAGACCCTAAATAAAGATCCAAAAGGAAAATCCAGCAGTCAGAGCCATCATGTGGATTTGTGACTCCCACTCCCTCTGCCCCTCACGGGAATCTGGACCCATAAAATTTACAGGATCAGCTTTTCAGAAGGTCAGGCCTGAGATCTACTTGCATTGTTGAACCTTTTTTTCATGCCCAGTTACTGCAATTGCATATGTACAGGTGGCATCTGTGCACGCGAACAGAGATTGTAAGCACATGGGCCAAAGCAGGAGTGCAGACAGATATTCAAATATACACACACCTCAGGCCTCAATTTATATGAAAATCTGCTCCAGCGTATATAGCAAGGCTTTTTTTTAACCTTTTTTAACATATGGGGTGAAATCTTGGCCCCAATTAAGTCAGTGGCAGTTTTGTCATTGACTTCAAGAGAGCCAGGATTTCAACTGTTCTGGCCATATGCTCTTGAACCTGAAGATATATCTGTGATAATGCTAGGGTGCAAGTTTTACTCATAACTTAACTGAGAGCCTAACTGCTCCCAGGTTTAGGTCCCAATCCTGCAAACATGCACAAACGTAACTTTACACATGTGAGTAATCCCAAGGCATTACTTTTGTGTGTTCATTTCTGTAGGGCTCTGGCTCCAGTTTGGAGCTAGGAGACACCTTCATTGAGTGTCTTGTATGTTGATTTGTTGAACAGAGAGAGTGAAGAGAGAAAATCTGGAAACTCCTGAGAAACAGAAGTTGAAATCCTTTACTTTTCTTCTTCCTGAAATTACCAGAAAGACTGACGGGGTTGTGGGAGGGACCTGTGGGGAGGTTGAAAGAATACTCCAAAGCCATCTCCACTGTGCGTAGGTCATTATGAGAGCCTGCAGATTAGATATATGTAGCTATAAATCAATCATTGTCTTTTGTCAGAAGTTATTTTTGAAGTATATTTTCTCTTATAACACGTATATAGTTCAAATACTTGGAAGAGATTTTATACCAATTTAGCTCAGTGTTTTATGCTAAGACTTTTTTTTCTTTTTTCTGTAATTTTCCCTCCCCTTAGGCCACATTCAGCCCTGTGACATCACTGGAGTTACGCATTGGGGTGAAATCCTGACGCCAATGGCAAAAGTCACACAGACTTCAATGGTGCCAGGATTTCACCCCAGGTGTTGGAGGAGAAGAGTTAAGAGTAGCAGCAAGGCTGAGGCAAAGGTGAGAAGTCAGATGGGAACTCCTTATCTCTCTTGCCTCAGCCTTACTGTCCCTCTCCCTTCTGCTCCAGCATCTGATGTTACTCATCCTCCCCTTGCTTTCACTGTCTTCAGACAGCAAGGATCCAGCTTTAGCCTACAACCCCTGCTCATACAGTCAGCCCCCGCATAACCCACATGTCTGCAGTACATCAAGTAGGTGCTTCCTGAATCCTATTAAAGATGCTCCAGGAATGTGCTCAGAATAGGAACCTGCAAGGGAAGGAACAGTATGGGCAGGGTTTGCCAGAACAGTGTTTCCTCCAAGCTTTGAGAGATGCCAGCAGTGGTTTCTATTCTTCCCCAACAATGCTTCCAGATGGTGGCTTTTCTTTTGCCCCCCTCTCCGCTCCAAGGGCTGAGAAGGGATTCAGTTATGGTGGCACATTTTAAGTCTTCCCTACCTCTCTTGTAACAGGCTTTTCAAACACTCTGATGGGTGGCAATCTTTGATAAGTGAGATTTTTCACCAATCTAGTGGTGTCCAGGCAGTGCTGTCACACTGCTTTGCAAAGGCAGAAGCAGCAGCCTTGCCAATACTGATGCATTTTCAAAACTATGCCCCAGTCACATGAGCCGAGTGAAAGAGACACCCAAAAGCATGTGACTCATTAGCATTGGCAGAGTTCTAAAGTATTATCAGTTTGACAGTAAAATATTGCCATACATATAATTCAGGTACATTCTCAACCATTGTTGGATGGTATAACGTTACATTGCTATAGGTAATTTGTGACTATAACAAGCAGAAACAGGATATGGGAAATGTGGCCATAATATATTACATTTCCAGCGAATACATGGGCATTATTTGGACACTACGCTGGCAGATCCAAATTATGTATTGCACAATGCTATTTTATTTTAATATGTATCATTTATCATACAGATTTTGGGCCAAATTCTCTCTCAGTATAGCTCCTGTGAATTCCACAGCAATTTATACCAACTGGGAACCTGCCCCTTTACATAACAGTTCCAATAACAACAACAACTAAAGGGAAGAATGGATTAGTGATGTTACTTGGACAGCAGTGGAAAAAAGAAGAAGTGTAAAGCAACAACTCATGAATGCTAAAGACATAAAGAGACAAGCAAGTCACAAAAAGAATACAGAGCTCTAGACAGAGAGGTAAAAGGAGTGCCAGAAAAGATAAAAGGGCATTTATTGATAGAAAATGTCAAGAGGCTGAAGATGTTAGCCAAAGAGATAACCTTATGATCTTGTATAAGACAATCAAATAGCTAACAGGAAACTTTAGCAATACTGAGGCAAGAAAAGGAGTACTTGTGGCACCTTAGAGACTAACCAATTTATTTGAGCATAAGCTTTCGTGAGCTACAGCTCACTTCATCGGATGCATCAGTGCTTATGCTCAAATAAATTGGTTAGTCTCTAAGGTGCCACAAGTACTCCTTTTCTTTTTGCGAATACAGACTAACACGGCTGTTACTCTGAAACCTTTAGCAATACTGGAGGTCCTATTAAAGATGCCAATGGAAAGATTCTTAGTACAGAAGAAGAACAAAGGAAAAGATGAGCAGAACATTTTCATGATATTTTAAATAGAACAATACCAACTGAACAACTAAATATGTGATGCAGACCTATCACTAAAGCGTGATATTAATTTAGGATTTATTGCAATGGAAGAAGTTAGACAAGTCACCAGTAAACTCAAAACTGGGAAAGCAGCTGGAAAGGACAACATTACTGGAATGATGCTTAAAGCAAGTGACAAAACAGCTCTCCAGAATATGGAAGAAAGAAAAGAACTCAATCCAGTGGAAGAGAGGCCTTATGGCAATATTGCCAAAGCTGCCTTATCAACTCTAATAACTGGAGAGGAATCACATTATTGTCAGTGCCTGAGATAATCATGTGCATCATCATCTTGGAACGTATCAAGAAACAAACAGACCTTCAACTTAAGAGAGAAACTAGCAGGTTTTAGATCAATGAGATCGTGTGCAGACCATGTCATGGTTCTCAGAGATATCACAGAACCAAGTGTGAAGTGGCAAGCACTTCTTCTGATACATTTTATAGATTTCCAGAAAGCTTTTGACAGCATAAACTGAGACAATTTTTGGAAAATCATGACATGCTATGGAATACCAGCAAAAATCATTAGAATAATCAAGGATGTATATGGGAATTCTGAATGTGCACTCAGAGATGACGACACATTGGCCAATGGTTGGCAATGACAACTGGAATAAGGCGACAGTGTATTATATCCCCTCTGTTATTTGCAAATGGCCATTGACTACATCATGAGGAAAGTAACCACAGAAGGGAAAAAAGGGATTTTATGGAGAAAAGCACAATTGGGTGACCTTGTTTTTGCTGATATTTTTCTGCTTAGTTCAACACATTGCTTAAAAAAAGAAAAGACCCAGCTTTTGGTAGATACAGCAAAACGAGTTGGTTTGTTCATCCACAAGGGTAAGACAAAATATATGGCTACCAACATCCCCAAATTTCAGAGTAACAGCCGTGTTAGTCTGTATTTGCAAAAAGAAAAGGAGTACTTGTGGCACCTTAGAGACTAACCAATTTATCTGAGCATAAGCTTTTGTGAGCTACAGCTCACTTCATCGGATGCATACTGATGCATCCGATGAAGTGAGCTGTAGCCCACGAAAGCTTATGCTCAAATAAATTGGTTAGTCGCTAAGGTGCCACAAGTACTCCTTTTCTTTTTGCAAACATCCCCAAAGTAACTATTAGAGTGGATGAAAGAAGAAGTGAACCATTTTACCTATCTATGGAATGAGATTTGCAATGATGGTGACACCATGCTAGATGTCAAGCAATGACTATTAAAAGCAGCAAACAACTTTCATAAACTTGAAAAGATTTGGAAAAATAGCATGGCAGGCGCCTTAGTTCCCTCTAGGCTGCACGGCCACACAGCCGCACAGCACCCTAATAAGCACCACGCAGGCACTCAGGGCTGCGGCAGGAAGAGATGCCTTTCCCACAACCCTGGACCTGCCATGGCCAGGGGAGAGGCAACCCTCCCCCAACCCCATCCCAGCCCTGGACCTGCCTAATATGGACATATTAGACACACTTTAAGGATACCACATACATGACTTCCACAGCAAATGATAATATGGACACCACCTGGAAAGAGAAAAAGAGGGTAACCTAGAGAAACAATCCACAGAACGGAGAAAGGCGGCAAATCTATCAACTTGACACTCAAGCCTGAACAGAGCAGCAGAAGACCAAAATAAATGGTGAAAACTGGTGGGCACCCAATGCACCTCTAGGTGTGGGAGGAAAAAAGAAAGAATAAAGAATAATTACACCACTGAAGATGTGCCAAGAGCTTTACAGACAGTAAGAAGACAAGGTCTCCATCTCAAAGAACTTACAAGATAAAGGCCTGATACTGCAACAGCATCTCCTATGAGAGACTGAGCACCCTTAGTTCCTCTTAGATTCAATGAGTTACTTTCGGGGAGCCACAGGAAAACATTGCAAGTTCCAGCTTTAAAGCCTACAAACTATTCTCAACTAAACAAATCCAATATGCTTTTTAAATAAATTCTTAAAAATCCACTGTGTAATGGCCATTCAGAACAGGCACATGGTAGACAAAATGTCATTAGCAGAGATATATAGGCACCAATACCATAAGTAGAGGGTGAACAATGACCATGTTTCAAAGATATCACTGATACAGAAATCACATGCTCAGCCTGATACACCCACGCAGAGCTGCCAAAACAAACACAGCACTGTCGTGGTGTAAACCGTGCTGCTTATATAGCACACAGAGATAAATCTGCTTTCCCCAGCTCTCTTTCCAGGACAACTGTCTCTTTTTGTACCTAACCAAATTGTGTTGTTCTTTACATTTTGTAAACAGATGACTAATGTGAAAAAACAAGAACAAAAATCCAGTGCTATGTGAATGCGAAGGTATTCAAAATCTGGGATTTTAATTAGCCATTTAATGCTAACCTGAGACCAACAAGCTATTTTCTCCTCTTCTTAATTCTGCTTTTACTGAGCCCAGTACTCCAGAGAAGTTTGTTGTTCTGCACAACCTAATCTCTGCTTTTACCATCAACTTTTTTTTTTTAAATGGTCACATTTCCATCTTTGCTGTAAAGCTTTAAGCACAGCACATGGACATTGCAGAGGGTTTCAAAAGCACATTTGAACTCAGCCTTTTGTTTCCTGAGTATATCACCAATTCTGAGGAGCTAAATGTATTAGCAGACCTGAGTTGGGCACTACTCTGTGGTAATATTAAGAACTCTCAAATTGTAATAGATTTAGATTTTAGCAAGTTAGTATCTAGTAAATGTCTCGTGCTGTGGCAGAGAATTAAAGCTCTGAGACTGAAATCAATGTGGGTGGGCCCGTACTGGCGCTCTATGCAGACGTAAATGTTTGCCTTTGTGGATCCAATTGCAGGATCAGGGCCTAAGACTGTAAGGTCCTCTCAATGGGGACCTGTAATTTTTTAACTGTCTGAATAGCCCCCTACACATCAGTGGCACTGTACATATATTAAAATATTAAGTACAGCATGTATATATATAGTATTAAGTACATTGTAGGCCTGTACACCTTCAGACATGCCTATGCCACATACATGATTTGGGTTCCTAAAAGAACAGTCCAGCCAAGCTCAATGAATCTGTGAAGACTTTTCCACAGTTCCCCTTGCAAACTACTTGGATCGCTTCCCTAGCTGTGTGGAAGACAGGAGGCAAATTGTGGTAGACATTGTGGCAAAGGCACAAGCTATTGAAGTGAGAAGATAAAAAGTCAAAGCCCAAAGTTGGCTAGGGTATAACACTGAAAAGAGGAGAAGTGTTTAACTGCTAAATCACCTAAACTGCTTTGCCAAACTTTGACATGCTTGATTTCCTGTGCTTAAATAATTTTTTGACTTAAAAAAAAAAGTGAAGAAAAATAACCAGCTGTTCCTTGTATAGTCCAGGAAACAAGTTTGATTTATTGCTTCAAGGTTATTTTTGAAGGGGCTGCTTGTGGCAGCCAGAGTGCCGGAGAAGTCACTGAGGCCTGTCCACTTGAAGGGCTCAAACTGTTTCCTGAACAGCCCTTTTTCACTCGTCACCTCCGACAGCTATTATTGACAACGTGTGACTGGGGCCTTGGAGTATTTTAAAACAGCAGGGGTTCTGGCCAAACAATCAGCCTGTCAATTACCTTTTCCCCTGTTGTGAAAAGGGGGCCCAGGACAATGCAACTTCTCAGCAGGGGGTTGTGCTGCTCCAAGTACGTGACCCACTCTGCACAGTGCAGCATTCAAAACCAAATAAATGCTGGTGCCTGCCCTTTTCTCTGCTTGGATGAGAATTACTGGAAGGTGTAGGTGTCTACATGGAAAGGTTTATATATTCTGCTGAGGCAGAACTGACTGCAAATTATCATCTCTCTGTGTTCCTCTTTCTTATGTTAGGTGGAAAAAAACATCCTTCCTCCTCCTGCCCAAGTAGCCCTGACCACAGGGGAACGCCCAGGCTGCTCTACCTATATTGTGTCTTTAAAAACTTCCTGTGTGCCTTGATCACTTGCTGAGAGGACTGTCCATCATACAGCCGCTTTGTCTGGCAGTCACTTCCATTTGAATTTGACTGACTGAGGAAGCCCAAGTTATTTGTAATGAACAACAAGGCTTTTCATTCATAATTTCAGTAGTGGGACAGGGTGCTAATGACTGAGCTTGAATAACCAGGGAATGTGGTATTCAAGGCAGGAAGAAGCCCAACTGGCTGCCAAATGAGAGGAAGGGGGAGATGTAGGTGAAAGTGCTGGTTTGAGAAGGCAAACAATAAAATTAGGATCACATATGTATACAAATCAGGTTCTTAAAAGATAAGACAAGCAAAAAGATAGACACGGGAAAGACAGCTGGGGAAAGTCAAACTTTGTATTTCATCTAGCACCAAATCAAATGCCAGATTAAGAACATAAGAACGGCTTTACTGGGTCAGACAAAAGATCCATCTAGCCCAGTATCCGGTCTTCCGAAATTGGCCAATGTCAGGTAACCCAAAGGGAATGAACAGAACAGATAATCATCAAGTGATCCATTCCTTGTCATCCATTCCAGGCTTCTGGTAAACAGAGGCTAGAGACACCATCCCTGCCCATCCTGGGTAATAGCCGCCATTGATGGACCTATCCTCCATGAATTTATCTTGTGCTTTTTTAAACCCTGTTATAGTCTTGACCTTCAGAACATCCTCTGGCAAGGAGTTCCAAAGGTTGACTGTGCGTTGTGCGAAAAAAATACTTCCTTTTGTTTGTTTTAAACCTGATGTCCATTAATTTCATTTGGTGACCTCTAGTTCATGTGTTATGAGGAGTAAATAACACTCCCTTATTTACTTTCTCCACACCAGTCATGATTTTATAGACCTCAGTCATATTCCCCCATTAGTCATCTCTTTTCCAAGGTGAAAAGTCCCAGTCTTATTAATCTCTCCTCATATGGCAGCCGTTCCATACCCTTAATCATTTTTGTTGCCCTTTTCCGAACCTCTTCCAATTCCAATAGATCTTTTTTGAGATAGGGCAACAACATCTGCACACAGTATTCAATGTTTCAAGATGTGGGCATACCATGGACTTATATAGAGGCAATATATTTTCTGTCTTATTATCTATCCCTTTCTTAATGATTCTTAACATTGTGTCTGCTTTTTTGACTGCCACTGCACATTGAGTGGATGTTTTCAGAGAACTATCCACAATGATTCCAAGATCTCTTTCTTGAATGGTAACAGCTAATTTAGACCCCATCATTTTATATGTGTAGCTGGGATTACGTTTTTCCAATGTGCATTACTTTGCATTTATCAACACTGAATTTCATCTGCCATTTTGTTGCCCAGTCACCCAGTTTTGTGAGATCCTTTTGTAGCTCTCTGCAGTCTGCTTGATTCATAAAGTGTCTGCAAAGGAAGTGATCTTTTCTTTTATTCTCTTATTTTAGTGAACTGGCAATGGAAGAAAAGACTTTCACTTTCACGTTACATTTTGCTGTTTTATACAACCTGTTTTTGAAGTTAGTCTGAATGATGATTCAGTCTTTTCTGCTTATGTCTTTTCAGCCTTTATAAAAGATCAGAACACAGATGCACTAAAATCGTGGCTCTCTATTTTTGCAGTCTATGGCACACAACATATGTTTTACACACTGGTTTTTAGATACATATATGTTCTCTAACTAGATAAGAGTTTGATCTAAAGTCCACTGACGTATAACAACAACACCCTTTCTATTGACTTCACTAGGCTATGGATCAGGCCCTAATTGAAATTGAGTTAGGTGCTCAAAAACCTATTATAGAACCATACTTTTATTTCCCAATGAAAAATAATTTTCTTTCTGAAAATATAACAGCTTATATCTTAGCCATATTCTAACTGCCACATCTAATTTAAATGAGAATACATTAAAAGCACTTGCATTAGTTTTACTTATACTATCTGACATGATATTGACAGGACATTACAAACTTAAAAATAAAAATCACACTCCTATCTGAAAACATTTACCTCCCAAGAAATGGGATAGGGGTATTTTCTTCCAGTTACAGAGTTTGTTTACTTCATGCGCTTGGCAGCATTTTGTTTACTATAAGATTCATTGTTCCCCTTATATTTAGTTAGTCAGGCCAAAATCCTGTAAGCTGACCTGTGCAGTTGGACTCCTGCACCTCCATAGAGCCCCATTTACTTCACTGGGGCTAGACAAGGCTATAGAGAGGGGTCCACTTATCCAAAACAGCTTCTGGAATCAGGATCTCAGTCAATTTCCACCATCTGTCTCTATAAGACCTTCAAAAGCAACAACGCTGATTAAAAAAATGGGAAAATGTGATTCTTAAACTACAAATAATGGCAGAAAGAACCAAAGCTAGATGCAATACCTGAAACAGCTTTTAAACATTTCAAGTTTACAGTGGCCTATTAAACCAGTGGTGGGAGTGGATCTTCCTACACAGATAACCTTGTTTAGATAATCAAGTGTCTTGCCTGCTTCTCTCTTTAAGTAAGGTAAGTATAATTAGTTGACTGTTCCTATCTCTTTTAAAGTGGTTTTTAGTCTATTCAGCCCTGATCTTGCAATCACATCTGCGCAGACAGACCATTCAGCCCACATGGAGTCCCAATGACTTCAGTGGGGCTACCTATATGAGCACAAGAGTCCACCTGTGTGGATCTGACTGTAGGATAATACTAATAATAATTGACAAAAACCATTATTACAATTACTTTAATAGGAGCAACACATTTATGACAAAAAATAAAGACAGTGTTGGGAGAGGAAGCATTCTTGTTGTTTCTTATGACTTAGAATTCATTCCTCATTAACAAAGGTCCCCTTCTGCATGCTGTCTATGCCAACTCTGCTTCGAGGAGTTTTTACAAGCCACTTAGACAAAGAGTAAAAATATTTCACATATGAAAAAACAGCTCCCGGACCCTGATAAAAAGATGAGAATATTTAACAATTGCTTAATATGCTTCTCTTGGTTTGCAGGAAAATGACAAGTGGAACGATGTTTTAACCTAGCCCAGATAGCATCTTACTAATTTGCCTGCTACATGCCTCAAACTGCCAAAATTCCAATGACCTTCCTTCGCAGTCCAGCCTCTTGGGCTGTCTCTTTTTCCCTAAAATGTTCCACAATTTCTACCACCTTTCTCCACTGTCTCCCGCTAGAGACCTCAGTAGGCTCAGCCTAAGAGTAAACCAGAAGCATTTGCATGCTGAAAAAAAATGTTTGGGGAAACATTTGTCAAAACTAGTCTTTACTCACAAATGTGTTAACTGATTCAAAGTCACTCACAATCAATTGATTGAAGGTAAAACTCTAGTGTAGCTGAGCCTAGTCAGGTCATCTAACCCTGCTCAAAGCAGGGCAGGACAACGCAGCAGTTAAAATGCTTGTCTATACCCTCACTCACACTCCAACTACCGGCAGCAGCATATGAAAATTTAAGGGAAAAAAGGCTACAGCAAGGTTTCCCAAGTTGTGGTATGAAAGGCTGATTTTCCATCCATTCACTTCACAGCAATTTCCCACTTTTTAAGAATATGCTGTTAACCTCTATAGGAAAAGAAAACTGAGTCATGAAATGTATTATTTAAGAGAAAGAGGAAAAGCGTATAACAGTTCTAGTAACTCTGTGATCTTATTAATATAAATATAATCAAATAATTCTAGTGCTCCTGTTTTATTAGAACAGTTCCTATGCACATGATTGTGGTGAATCTTTCCACACGCTCACCCCTCCCTTTTCTTTAGAACAATTTTAGGATCTGGAGAAAAAAAAATGTGAACAGATATATATTTGATATTCAACTAGAAAATGTTCTTTTTGGTACATGTCCCTAGATATATTGGGCCAGATCCTCAAGTGATTTAGGATCATTCCTGTTATCTCACCAAAGACGACAGAAACTGTTGGACAGCTCTGAGTGATGATGGCCTGATCCTGAAGGGTATTAAGCACTACTAAAACCATTAGGTCACGTTGCAGGTAGCCACTCTGTTTCAGGACTTTATTCACTGATTTCAGTGGGAGCCACAGTCCATGACTTGGGACTAGGTACAAAGTACAAAGCCAAAATATTACCTTTTTACTCCCCCACCTCGCCGGACTCCCAAAATTTCTTCCTCCCAACCTGTAATGAAAATCATACAACTGAGATGAAAGGTATTTGAATCAGGGACACAAACGACACACATAAAATCAAATCAGCTATTAGGCTGAGATTTTCAAAGCTGTATAATAGATGTAGGCAGATATCACCAACTCATTTCAATGAAAAATATGGGTATAAATACCCTAGACTGCTCTGAAAAATCTCAATTTAATATTTTATCAATGGGAAGAGGACTTCAGACTAGCCACTCATATAAGCCAATTTTACTATAAATAGCTCCCTAATGTACATTAACTTTTTTCAAAGACTCAAACATGAAAGACAAAATCAATTAAAGGTTTAGGATTCTATGGAATTACTAGGCAGTAATAGCTATGTGTAGACAATCACATTCACTACATGGTGTCCATAATCCATACCTTCACATTGCCACATTAACATAGATGCAGAAAATGCCCAGAGGAGGCACCAAACAACCTGAGCGGCCATCCCCTTGTGATGAACAACCACCCACAAAGATATATTTTTGAAAAAGGGAAGTGCATTGCATATTTCTACTCTGCAGCCTGAACAATGGAAATCAAATAAAAGCATGTACGGTACATTTTCAATACTTAGGTGCAGCAGAAATCCTACCAGGACCTGACTGTCAGTCCTTACATGGGCAAATCTCTAACTGAGGTGACTGGAATTGCCAGTGTAACTAAACCATGGCCACATATATATACATTTACTGCGGTCCTCAGCTGGGAATGAACCCAAGAGCAAGAGCACTGAAAACACAGGCTTCTGCTTGAATTAAAGTCAAACTCTTGTTGAAAGTAGCAGACTGTGCAGTCATCAGTTCAAGCCACTAGGGGAGACATAATTGCATATACTAACACTAGGCCATTTCATTTCACAAAGGCTGCAGGATTATTTCTTTTGCTGACTATCTGGAAAGTGCCAGCATGCCAATAGTTAACATGGAATTTACCAGTAAACTTTTATTGCCCTAATAGCCCCAGCAATTTTGGAGCATATTTTTCTTAATGGGACACCTTCCACTTTAAAATAGTTTGAACTCATTGCATAAAATTAATTCCAACGTAGTTTCGGTACTACATCTGCCTGAGTCATGCTGACAAATGTTGGAATTTTACAGTCACATTTTCCTATTTGTCAATTGTTTTTCTCACCCCGGTCGCTCTGTGAAAGTCACAACAAGGAAAACTGAGCATTGCTTTGATCCTCCAAGGCATGTTGTGAAGATGAACGTCTGCCTATATAGTGCACCAACCAGGACATGCAGGATTGGGGCCTCACTAGCTAACACCTACTGAACTCACTTGCACTAAGTAGTATCTTTGGCCCCAATTTTTAAAGGTATTTAGTGCCTACTGTGATTTTCAAAAGCACCTAGACACCTAACTCCCATGGAGTTCAATAGAATTACTCGCATGTGTAAGCGTTCATCAACATAAAGGTTGGATAATCTAGTTTGCGCCTGTAAAGATTTACACGTAAACCCATTCACATGCATAAGGCTAAACATGTACATAAATCTTTGTAGGACTGATTCCTTAGGGCTGATCTACACTGGCAATTTACAGAGCTGCAACTTTCTCTCTCAGGGGGCGTGAAAAAACACTCCCCAGAGCGCAGCAAGTTTCAGCGCTGTAAAGCCCCAGTGTAGACAGTGTACCTCGTGGAGGTGGTTTTTTTAAAGTGCTGGGAGAGCTCCCCCCACAGCACTCTGCCGCGACCACACAAGCCACGTTAAAGCGCTGCCGTGACAGCAGCGCTTTAGCGTTGCCAGTGTAGACTAGCCCTAAATTTGGAAATTCATCAGGATTAAGGCCTTGTTTACATTAGAAAATTAGGTCAGTATAACTATGTCACTCCACTGTATGCATCCGATGAAGTGGGCTGTAGCTCACGAAAGCTTATGCTGTAATAAATAAATTGGTTAGTCTCTAAGGTGCCACAAGTACTCCTGTTCTTTCTACGGACACAGACAAACACGGCTGCTACTCTCAAATACTTCACTCAGGGGTGTATAAAATCCACACCCTTAAGCAGCAATATAAGTCCCTGTGGAAACAGCACCAGGTCAAGGGAAGAATTTTCCCGTCAACCTAGCTACTGCCTCTCAAGGAAGAGTATTTCCTATGGTGATAGGAGAATCCCTCCTTGTAGGTGCACGCTTGTAGGTGTGTCTACACTGAAGCACTACAGCTGCAGCATTGTAAGTGTTAACAAACTAACATATGGTCTTTTTAGCTTTTCTGTAAGACCTTGATCCTGAAAACACACATATGCTTACCTTTGGGAATATGACTAACCCCACTGATTTCCTATATTTCATTAGGACTATTCACATGTCAAATAAATGTACATTTGCAGGACTAGAGTCTAACATGTCTACCATACTGCTGGCTGCTATAAAAATAATAGTATTGTGAACACTCTTACACTACACAGCTTGTCAATTTAAAAAAAAAATGACCTAAAAGACCTTAGCCATCTCTAATATCCGTATTTTTTAAAACCTCTCTAATTTGGGGGTAAGGGTTGTATTTGGCAAGAACTGATTTTATTTATTTATTTATTTTGTACCTTGCCAACAGAACTGCAATTGACATGGTCCTTTCTGTTTGCCTCCTAATGGTTGATCTGAAGTAGATGTGGACCTGAACTAAACAGCCAAATCTGAATTCCTTAACTTTCACAGCCAAAGCAGGCTCCCTGAGCTCAATTATACCCGTTCCCAAGTGGGGAAATGCAGCACCAACCCTAAACTGATCCGAGTGTACACACTGCAGGCCAGGCCCAGCTGTAACCCGCAGGCAATTCAGGCAGGAGAACTGTCCAGCCTCACTTCCACTGTAAATCATGGAACCGCTGATTTTCCAGGCCAGAGACGTCCTTCAAAGACCTGATCTGAAAAGGCCTACGGTAAAGCCCCGGGGAGCGTCGGGCGGGTGAGCTAGACCCCAGGGACTCTCCTGCGGGCAGCCCCTGAACAATTTCGCCCCCGGGGAGCGCAAAGGCAGCACAAGAGAAAAGGTGAGCGGGGAAACTTGCAGCGGCAGAGGCGGGGCGGGCGAGGTGGGGCTTCGCGGGCAGCCACTGAGCGCCGCCGTGTGCGTGGAAAGGCGGGGCTCTTACCTGCTCAGCCTGGGATTGACTGGCAAGGTGCCCGCCGTGCAGCTTGTTCACTGGCGGCGGCTCCCGGTTAGCGTTACACAACGGCGGGCAAGCGCACGCGTTCCTCTGCCCGCCCTGTGGGCTCTGCGCTTCCCCGCACCGCCTCTCGCAACAGCTGCACGCCGTGTCCGGCGAGACCGGGCAAGCGGGCCGCCCTTCCGGCTGATGCGAACCCCGCCGAGCGCTTGTTTTTGTGGGGAAAGCCCTGGCGGTTCCTCCCCAGACAGCTCCCAGCGTCTGTCCCACGGCACACGGACCGACTCTGGGCTCCCTCTAGTGGGGACCCGGCGTGCAGCCGCCTTTCATTCATCAAGAGGGCTCAATGGAGCCCAGCCTTGCAAAGCTGCAGCTCCCTGGCTTTTTGTTCTCGGGCAGGGCGGTCATTCACAGATCCGTCCGCTTGACTCGCGTCACTGAAATTACACGAAAGTGGAGAAAAACGCTGGCTGCAGCTAATTCTCTCTAGCCCAAGATCTCCACACCACCTCCTGAGGTCCCTTCCAACTCTGATATTCTATGTTACCACCCTGCGCAGACATCTCGGAAACAACACCAGTCTATTTAAACAGGCAGTGCAATGGTCCGAGAGTCTAGTGAGCTTTGTTAGTCTCTAAGGTGCCACAAGTCCTCCTTTTCTTTTTGCGGATACAGACTAACAGGGCTGCTCTACTCTGAAACTAGAGAGTCTAGTGAGCATTCAAAGGAAGATATTAGGTTAACTATAGACCTGCCTTATTAATAAGCTGTGGTTAATTTTCTTGTTGGTGTATAGATAGACAGATCTCGCTCTAGAAAGAGAATAGGTGAGGGTGTAATACCCCTCCACTTTATTTTCATGAGGTACACACCTCATCTAATTCACAAAGCTATACTTGGTATAGGTAAAAGAGGATGTGCAGGCAGACCAGATAGAGGTCGTACAAGACTTTTCCCTATATGAATGCTCATGTAAATAATACAATGTACTGCTGACTTTTATTTCTTATAGATAACCCTTACAAAATAGGTTCTGCATACACGTGTGAATATAGATAGGGTTGTTTGTGTGTGTGTGGGGGAGGGGGGTGTGTACCTATATATGTTTTGGCATAAAATACACAACAAGGAACGAGGCAAATTTTGAAACCAATTATTTCACCTAGTGCCTGCCAATACAGAGAAGAGAGGATTGTGTCATTACTGTAACATACAATGTCCATAAACCAAACATCTGAGTTGTTTTCAGACACTGTCCCATATGTTAACTGAACTTAAATAAAAAACACTACGTCTCCAGCGCTAGGGACTGGTGCTCTGGAAGTTGTACCGCGCTATAGCACCTCCGACTCATTGTACCTTAAACCAGTGCTACTCAAAGTGGTGGTCCGCAGACCGGTGCGGGTCCGCCAGCCATCGGCTGCCGGTCTGCGCAAACACTGGGAAAACAATTGCGGGTCCCCCACCTCAGATAGCCTGTCACATGAATGACAGGCTATCCCCAGTCCTAGCACCGAGGCCGGAGTTTTCCTTCCCCCTTTCTTTTTGTTGTTGGTTTTCAGGACATATTACACCGCAGTGCATCATGCCGATCCCCTGGACAGAACAAAAAACAAAAACAAAAAAAAACAAAAAAAAAAACCCACCCCAAAGTGCTACGCACTCCATTGTGTGGAGGAGAAGTATGTCCCGAGCAGATCGCTGGTGTCTGAGGTACACCGCGTTCCCCTTATTATCGCAGCCACTAATTTGGAGGAGGAGGAGGAGGAGGAGGTGGCGTGGCTAGTACTAGAATATGGTGTATGATCGTGTTTACGCAGCAGCCCGTACCCAAAATAATACCCCCTCCTTCGGCCGAGAAGTGGTAGGCGACTGGATTAACTACAACGCAAAGGAAGGGGAGGGGGCGTTTTGAACTGCTATTTAGTTCTACGGCAAAAACGCCACCGGAAAGGTTTTATTTTCTTCTGCAACTCAACCTCCAGGGGCTTCAGTTCAATCCAGCGTAACCAGCCAGCTCGCCTGAGGGTCCCACGTAGCCTTTTGTTTCGTCTGCCCGAGTGTCTCGCACGTACTACGCGTTGTGTTACTTTGCGCGAAGGAGCCTCTGGCACAAATCGGTGGCCCGGCGGCCCGGGGAGGGAGCCGCCGCCGCCGCCGCGCCAGGCAGCACAGGGGTGGCGAGGCCGGGCCGAAGCAGCAGCGGGAAGAGCAGTTGTAACAGTCATCGGGCGGCGGCGGCGGCGGCTCTACTTGCAATTGCAGTGCAAGTCGTCTGCTTCCCCCTCGGGCTTGCTCGGTGCTGTTGCCCTTTTGAATGCCTCCTGCGGCTCAGAGTGCTGGCAGGGCGCTGGGAGTGTGAGTGAATGTAGCCCCGCAGAGCCAATGAGCTGGGACCGGATGCGATATATCCTCTGGGACAACAACTGCTCTGTTCCTCCTCAGATCCACATGACGCCATTTACTGCTGCTTTTGCAGAGAGATCACCCTACCTCCTCCGGAAAGGAAAAGAGAGAGAGGGAGCGCGAGCAGAAAAACGCCAAGCCCCTGCAGCTCAGATCTCAAATCTTCCTCCTCCTCCTCCAAACACACAACAACAGGCACCACCACAAATCCGCTGCGCTTCCAAAACACCCCCTGATTGCAAACCACAGCGCTGCCTGCAACACTCACACGCTCACAGAGGGAGCGAGAAAGCTAACGAGAGAGGGGAGCTTGCAGCTTCTCAGCAGAACGGCTACACTGCACAGGCTGCGTTTTTGCAGGAAGAAAAGCTTTGGGATTTTATTTTAGATCCACTGTATTGGGTTTGCTTTGGCTTCTCCCTCCCCTCCCGCCCCTTGATCATTTGCAACAACAAAAAAAGTGACTTGGTATTGGCGATTGAGGGGGCGGGGGGAGAGGAAATAGTGTATGAGTGATTTCTTTTTAGGAGCAAAGAAATACCCACCCGACCTGGAGACCTTTTCTAGAGGTTTATATTTATAATCGATCTGGGGACACTGAGGTCACTTTGCTCTGGATTTTTTGAGATGATGGTGATGATGATTTGCAAGTTGGACTAAAGCTGAGTTTGGAAAAGAATTTTTTTTTTTTTTTTTTTTTTTGCTGCTTTAGGCTGGATTTACTTGCAAACCGCAGGAAGAAGAAAACACGAGAGAGAGGGGGGGTTGGTGCTGTGCCGCGATCACGGTGAGAGCATTTTCCTTCTTTGCAAAACAAGCTTTTTTTAATAGCCCAGTTTGTTCCGAGGAGCTCGTGGAAATGTAGGTGTAAGGTCGATCCCTTTTCAATCCGTGAACCTATCCCCCCACCCCAGGAGTTGGAAGTGGAATTTCAGCGAGATTTTTTTCTTCCTTGGGGAAGTTCGGCGGGGAGAGGGGGGAGCATCGGATGGTTTCTAAGGGCTGTTTCACGTGTTTCCCCTCAAAAAATGACTTTGCAGGGAGGGAGCCCCCCCCCCCCCCCCAGCTCCGCGCCATTGGGCGGTGGGGGGTGAGTTTAGAGGGCGGTAATCTGTACTCAGGTTTGAGCATTTGCAGGGAGCAATGTCTGCGAAATAGTGCAAGGACTTGAAGCAACTCGGGTGACTTCTTTGCATACTGTATTCTCCTACAGTCGCAGGAACATGCCCCTGCAGAGTAGAGACGAGGAAGTCCTGGTAGATCCTGTCTCAAAGCATTACATGGATTTTGGTTAGGATTTGGGGGGTTGTTCGTTTGTATCGCTTGGTCCCTGTACTTGGTGTCTTTAGCCACCTCCGTTTAAATGGAAGACTGACACTATTCTATAAGTGCATTGGGAGATTTGTGCAATTCGGAAGTGAGCTCACGCCTGCTATAAATATATTTTCCATGCGATAAAGTTAAATAGATCGTCGATATGACAGGGAGTAAATTCTTCTCCTGGTTTCATTATATGGTGTGTAGGACTGAAGCAGTTTGGGGGGAGGAGGGCACGGAAGGGCTTAATATTTGTGGTGGTGGCTTACTTTGCAACAGCTTCTGAAAGTTGCTGGTGTTTGCAGCAAACTGTGTGTCAGTTTGCCCCACCCCGATGTGAAGTCCCTTTTGCCCTAATCCATAGTCTGATCACACACTCAGCCCTTAATAGGGGTTTCAAAGCACTTTCAACGAAGAGGTGCTTGGTGTGTGTGCGATGGAGATGGGGTGGGGGTGTGCTGCAAAGGCTCCTGAGACAAAACAGAAATTCATGGGCAGAGAACTTTTTCCCCCTTAGGCTTCCCTTCTCCCAGCCAACACGACATGGGTTTTTCCACAGCACACAAGGAGCACTTTGCGTTTTAAACTTCCCCAAGCGTGCAGAGGATAAAACCCAGCCCCTTTTCCCAATCCCAGTTAGCAAGAGTTAGCAAATCATGACATTTCTGCTCAGCAAGTGAGTGGACTTCGGTTTTTGGAAGTGGTGAATCGCGTTATCTCAAAAAAAAAAAAAGGCAAATGTTTCTCTTGCTATGCTCTTATTCGGTAGGTGGAAAAAAGGGGGTGGGTGGGAAGGAGGGAAAGGGAAGCATTGAGATCAACCGAGATTAAAGAGGGGAGAGTCCTGTTTCCCTGAAAGAACTACAGGCAAACATACGTGCAAAAACAAGAGTGCTGTAGATCTGCATCTTGCCCTGATAACGGATCTTTCCAGAGCTCTCGGTGCAATAAAATGCAAGGGCTGTTTGTTATGCTACAAATTCAGTGGGTGTCACTTTGTAATTCCTAATCTGGGAATCTGGTTGAAATTTACACAAAATAGGTAAAATAGTAGCAGCACTGGCGAGGTTTCCTACAGCTGACTTCCTGGAATTGGAACTGTTGCTTAATGGTAGCCCTTGAAGGGGAAACCTGCACTTTACTAAACTACCTTGGAGGTGTTCTCTCAAATGAGACGTAATGCAGGAAGCTTTATATAACTCTGACTCCTCCAGCATCTCCTGGGGGTGGGGGGTGGATACACAATAGTTAAAAGGAAGCATGGGCTTGACTTTCCTGATAAGGCAACTTTAGAAGCCGCCTCCCTCCTCCACCCTAGAGGATGTCTCCTATTTATCTCCAGGTTGTCTGCATTTGTGAGGCTGCTTGTTTCATTTGCAATATCAGCCAGTCCTGAGAGAATTAAGGGATTGCTGCGCCCCACCTGCTGAGCACGTTGTTCTGGGCAAAGATGAAGCCTATAAAAGGAAAGGAAGAAAAGAGCAGTGTTTTCTTCTGCAGCTTTTACCTTGTTGTTTGAAGGGGTTCAGTTTCCAAGACGCTTGTCTTTCAAAGAACCTGTCGGTCAGTGTCAGTCATACTTTTAGTGTTAACAATACTGCAGAGGCAAAAACATCTCTCATTTGCTCTTTGAATTTAGTTTAAATCTAGAATTGAAAGAAGAGGGGTATGTGAATTTGCAAATTCCGCTCGAGGTGGGGAGAACCTTGATTTAACCTTGTTATCTTTAAATAGCTTCCAATAAGGACATGTCTGTTCTGGGCATTGGATTTAAACTTTTCTCTTGGCAAGGGTTTTAATTTGAAGTAGATATAAACAAGAATTAAAGATGTGTTTGCAAGATAGCTTTCACGTGCTGAGAATCATGATTTCTAACATGCATGCTGGGTAAAAGCCAAGATTTAACAATAATGAACACACCCAATATTTTTATTAAATTTCATCTTTTTCGAAAAGGACCAGCTTATAAAATAAAACAAAGAGAACTTATTTTGGCTTGAAAAGTAACCAGCGGGTAAGAAATTAAATGTTTTCCTTTGGTTTTAGAATAAAGACAGCATATGGAGATGTTCACTGTTGAAGTGTCTGTTTGGATATATTTTACAATACTGTGGTGTAGTATTATTTATTGATGGTAAGTGATATATACAGAGTAACACTATGGTGCTCTTTCTAAGTATAGTTGAAGACATTGTGTGGCCCTTGCAAGAAGCAAGGGTTCAGATTTGTTTTTAAGTCAAAACAAATTCCTTTGGATGTTTATGTAGCTAATTTAATTTTGAATCTACTTTAGAAACCATTAAAGAATGACAGATTGCTAAATTCTGATCTACAGATTTGTTATCCATTGTACTAAGAATCAGTATATTATAAGTTTATGATGCTAGTCATACACTGATTTCCATTAACTTTATGCATGTTTTATTGGGTTTCCACTGAATTTCTTAAGGCAACTTCCATACTTAATTACTTAGTGATGTATCCTCAATCAAATAGTCTTGGATGATAGTATTTAGATTGTATTCTGCATATTTCTGTTCCATAAATTGCTCTGTATTTTCTAGTCATGCCCAATATTTGAATTATAATCTACGGATAGTTTGAAATGTAAAAACAATTCTGCAGTGGTATTTAATAGGAAATAACTGACGTGAAGTACACAAGTATGACACACTTGACAATCTTAGAGACTTTTTTTTACTTCTGCAGTTGATGTTTTTGGTAGCACTAACTCACTGGCATCTAACCTCAAACATTTTATTGCTGTTTAGTGTTTTTCTTGGGACCATTGGTATTAAACTACAATTTCCTATTTACATCATGTTAAGTTTAATGTGTAAAGAGACTAGCCTACCAAAATATTACTCAGTTTTAAATAAAGTTGAAGAATTAAATAATGTCTGTCGTCAGCAGGTCACATTACACTTTCTAAAACATTTGTAGCTGTTCTTTGTGTAAAATGTATTTTTAGTAGTGTTATGTGAAAAGAAGAGTCATTTTAAGTAGCTATGTTAAAATCCACGGTCTAGCCAGAGGATGACTGGGAGGTCTCAGTATCAGGTTTTAAATACCTAGATTTCCTGGAATCACAAGTTCAAGTCCTGCCAGGGTCAGCAAAACCCTCTCTCCTTGCATTATAGATAAACTGAGTTCTGTGCCGTTTACTGGATGTGAATCATCTTTATGACGAGTTCTTAAAAACCTAAAACTTCTGTGTTCTGCATGGATGCAGAAAAAAAGTCCTTTAGTGCATTTAGTAAAAGTAAGAGTTTCTTTAGCAAAATCAGACAGGTGCAGAGTACTAACCAAGTCTGGTTTCTGCCCTCCACCTCTAATGTGGCTCCATTTTAATGGTGGTGTACTTATTTAATTAGTAAAATGCTCCAGGATCCTTCAGGAGGAAAGACAATTTGCAAATGTACAATGTGACACAATAGTGAATCTTCTCTTTGTTGCTACAGGAGTTCAGATGTGTTCTAAGCCTGCTGGAGTGACCACTCTTCAGGATACTGATGGAGACAAGAGCTCAGAATGGCAGTGGGTCCCAGTCTTTGCTACAGGTTCGGCATGACGGTGGGAGGCAGCAGGGAGACTCTGACCTGAGGGATGTTCTGACACAGCAGGTTCATGTGTTGTCACTGGACCAGATCAGGGCCATCCGAAATACAAATGAGTACACAGAGGGACCTACAGTGGCTCCACGACCAGGGGTTAAACCTGCCCCTCGTCCAGCTAGCCAGCACAAAAACGAAAGACCTCATGGCTTGCCTGAACATCGTCATCTTACCAGGGTCCAACATACACAGGTACATTCTTCCTCCCGGGCACCCTTGTCCCGTTCCATCAGTACGGTCAGCACCGGTTCACGGAGCAGTACAAGGACAAGTACAAGCAGTAATTCATCTGAACAAAGACTTCTAGGATCATCTTCTGGGCCAGCGGCTGATGGGATAATCAGGGTGCAGCCCAAGTCTGAGTTCAAGTCAAGCGAGCTGAAGCCCCTGAGCAAAGAAGACTTGGGCATGCATGCCTATAGGTGTGAGGACTGTGGAAAATGTAAGTGTAAGGAGTGCACTTCTCCAAGGACCCTACCATCCTGTTGGATCTGTGACAAGCAGTGTCTTTGCTCAGCCCAGAATGTGGTTGATTATGGGACTTGTGTTTGCTGTGTGAAATGCCTCTTCTATCACTGCTCTAATGATGATGAGGACAACTGTGCTGACAACCCATGCTCTTGCAGTCAGTCACATTGCTGCACTAGATGGTCTGCCATGGGTGTTGTATCCCTCTTTTTGCCTTGCTTGTGGTGTTACTTACCAGCCAAGGGTTGCCTTAAATTGTGCCAGGGGTGTTATGACTGGGTAAACCGGCCCGGATGCCGCTGTAAACACTCAAACATAGTTTGTTGCAAAGTTCCCAGTATTCCCCCCAGGAACTTTGAAAAGCCAACATAGCATCACTAATCGGGAATACTAAAGTTATAAGGATTCTTCTAACACACATATGCAACCAACTAAACAGCTATAACCTTGGCACTGTTTTTAGAAGGGTTGGGGGTATACTTTGCTGTTTGCAGTGAACTGCTTTTCTGCATGTGTGCCATCTTAACTGATATGCTTGTTAGAACCTAGCTAATGGAGCTCAAATATGGGATGCAGTACTTTGGGACCCATATATTGCATAAGCTAAAGCAACACAGACACTCCTAGGTGACTCTATTGTTTGTGAATAGTACTTGCAAAATTTGTAAATTAGCAAATGACTCCTTTTTTTTATTGTTTTCTGCCAGAGATAATGTGCTATATTTTTGTATATACGATAATATTTTCAACTGTGAAAAAAAAAGTGGTGTCATAGAACATGGCACAGTCACAAAATATTATACTAATATGTTGTACATTCGGAAGAATGTGAATCAATCAGTATGTTTTTAGATTGTATTTTTTGCCTGACGGAAACCCTCTATTACAAGACTTTGATTTCTCTTTGGACTTCATGTATATTGTACAGTTTCAGTAAAATTCAGCCTTTATTTTCTAATTTTTTTCAACATATTGTTTAGTGTAAAGAATATTTATTTGAAGTTTTATTATTTTATAAAAAAGAAATATTTATTTTAAGAGGCATCTTACAAATGTCACCCCTTCTTATGAGGACGTCATAGTTGCTGCAAATAAGGGGTGACAGATGCATATGTTCACTATAAAATAGAAAATATATTAACGTTTGAAATTAAACTGGGCTGCTTGTCATTTTTTTCCCCCTTTATTGCTCTGAATTGGAAAATCTGATTTGTGAGGTTTGTTTGTGCTTGTTTGTTTGTTTTTTTTAGAGGGAAAAATTCAAAGAAACGTGTTCACAAAGTGGCTAAAATAATGAATTGATTTAAGAACTTTAGGTTAATGAAAAGGCAAACTTTAAATGTTATTTCTTTAACTGAAAATAATGCATTTTTCTTACCCTTACAGAAATGGTATAAATGCTGTTTGCATAGCCTAAGACGAAAATGAACATAGGAAAATGCATGAACTCATTCCAGACTAGGAATAATCAACACTGAAAACTGACCTATCCTGTTAAGTGATGAGCTTTTTGTGCTTTAAATAGGAAATAAGCAATACTAGTTCACAAAAAGGTTTGGCTTGCACAGGCTCAGTACTTGGAAATAATGGACAGCTAATATGGTTACTTCAAAGAGTTTGTATGATTATTTGTTAAAAGGAGAAGAATATGCTTCAGGGAGTGACAGATCTGAAAGCAGTCCAGACTTATATAAAACATTTGCCTCACTTTTAAGAAGAAAGTTGCTTAGTTGATTTGTCACTTGTAGCAGTTACCTTCCACTGAGGTCAACATTCTTTCATTGCTAAGTGCCCTCGGAAGTTTAGAAAATGATTTACCTTTCTTTATTAACAAACTACCATTTCCTGTTCTGAGCATGTCTCTCCAAGTCTAAGGTCTTAGTGCTGATTTTATACATCTGATTTTTAGGTTGGCATTTAAGAAATATCACAGCCTCCTCTGAATCCTCTCCAACAAAAACAAGGTTAAAATTAATAAATTAAGAACTTATTTACTACAAGTTTAAACGTGGGGCTACGGGAAATTGCAAATTTTTACCCATTACTTTTAATTCTGGTGTTCTGACACTTGGGATGTTTTACATAGGTTTGCAGTGCTGAAAAATCCTTCTCTGTGGAAGTGTGTGCACACTGGTTATCAATTGTCAGGTGAAACTAGAAGATGCAAGCCCTAACTAGTTTGCTAATCAGGAATAGTTGATACACAAGGCCCCCCCCCCCCTTTTTTTTTTTTCCCCAATGGGAGAAAGCAAGCTAGATTTCTTTATTTCTCAGCACCAAACGACTGGCTGACGGGTGTAAAAAGACAAGCTATTCAGGTAAAGCTTGCATAGCATACAAATTCTTTCAAGAGTGCACAAATATTGTTGTGTCTAGGCTTTTGAGTATGACTCACAATATTTATCTGGCTGATCAAATCAATTTACTTAGAAACAGCGCATTCAGATATCAAAAGGAGTGACTGATCCTTGTGTTTCTATTCACTTCCTCCAATTCTTGAAATGGGTCCAGCCTATATCAAAGGTGGCATGTGCAGGTCTTGCATCTATCCTGACTGAAAGTAACCACAGAAATATTTAAATAGCACAATTATCTGAAGTCTTTGCCTCTGAGATTACATGTTTGGAAATAAAAATACAATTCATAGCACAAAATAACTCAAACTCGTTATCTTGTATTAATGAACTTGGTAATGTGGATATTGAATTGTTAGTCCTTATTGTCTTAGATATGTATTTTAAAAAAATATACTTAAATGCATGATACTAAAATTGAAATTGGCAAATTGGAATGTGTCCTAATTGTTTGACAAATTAAAGGTGTACATTACTTCTGGTGCATAGGTACTGAAAAGCAAATACTAAAGTGTTTTGATTTATTTTATATTTGCTGGCTAACTAACTAGTTATCTGCATTGATAGACTTTTTCCCCTTCCCCCAGAATCTTACTGTAGGGAAATATGAATCTGGACTTCATTTAAGAATGATTTGTCAACATTAACTCAGTTCTTCATTAAAGATAATTGGCCAAATTTTGCTGTCAAGTTACATCCATTACTAATCATTGAGAGTTATGACACTTAAGCCTTGTGTGGACGAGGAATTAAGGTGTAATGCTAGTAAGTTTTAGCTAACTGTGCTAACTGTGTTTGAAAAGTCTAGACTATAACTTGAATAGGTTAGCACATGCTAAACCCAGTGCCTTATCCACACTAGACTTCTCCAATATGTTAGCTAGCATGTTAGTTAACGTGCTAACATCACACCTTTTAAATCCTAGTTTAGACAAACTTTACTAGTCTGGGCCAGGCTGAAACCTGCCCTCAAAACTGTTAGCCTGTGCATTAATGAGCATTAAAAGGACTTTGCAGTTGGATTGAGCCAACGTAATTGAAAATTGCACCCCTTTTTTTGCCCATCAGGATGGAGCCACTGAGAGCAGAATTTGACCCAATACTTACATTTTGAGGGTCACTGTGGTGCCTTGCCAAATGTATGCAATGTAGAAGCATGCCCTGGTGATTTTAGATGTTCGCTGTGAAAGTGTGCCTGCCTGTGGGTGAGAGACAGTGAGAGAAACAAACCCCACCCAATTAGCTCAGTTTGTTACATTGCTCTTTCAGCGTTTTGATCCTCAGGTAAACTCTGGCTTGCATGCACATTTTGGTCTGAGGTGGGGACTCTGAATCGGATATTGGCAGATAATATAGTATGATGAATTATAATTTTAGACAAATCACAGCTTACACTTTCCTCTATGGTGTGCAAATTACAGGTACGGGGGGGGGTTGTTCTCTGAAGGTAGCAATCAAAGCAGTAAAAGCAAAGGAGCTCAGTTTTACCAGTACAATAATTAGGTATAATACCTTTAATGGAAATAAAAGGTGGTTGATCATGTGGAAAGTACGTCCTGTTCAAATGAACTATCAAAGCATTCATTTTAACACGACAGTTTTAAAGAGTCAAATTTTTTATTTCCCAGTTGGAGAGGAGTAATAGCTGGACATTCATATAAGTTCATTTGATATTTTTTACAGTTTCCTATAAAAATGCCTACCTATCTATGCCATGCCTGTATGCCTATGTAAGTCACTTGATACTTGACAGTAGCAAAAATATTGGCTACTTACTGCAGTGTCCATAATGTGCTTACAACTTTTGTGCATTGCGTTACCTGATGGGATTTTTTTTCTCATGCTGGGAATATTTTAAAAAGTTTGGTGAAATATAAATGTGACCCCACCTTATTGAGACTTATTTCTGTCAATTACCAGTGCGCAGAGATCTGCAAATACATTTGGCTTCACACTAGGGCCTCACTTCATATGAGTAGCATTGGTTTTGGGTAGCATTGCTTGTTGACATTTTATGTAACCCTAAACAAACAGCAGGCTGGGGTGATGGGAGCTGAAAACATAACGAGCGGTGCCAGAACCATAACACGTTATGCTGTCTGTTCTCTCCTAATGGATAAAGTACTGAGTTCTTTTCCGTTTGTTTTGCATTACAAAAAAAACTTTTTTTCTTAATGGAAGTTGTCAAAAGTTTATTGGAAACAGGAAAATCAGAAATCCAAATAAAACTGTTCTTATTGGAAGCAAAAGTGTGCTGTACTGAATTTAAATATACTGCATGCATTTGTAGCATTTCTTCTGCCTCGGTATTGTCTAGTGTCCAGTTTCCTTACTTCTCTGTAAGGATTTTACTAACTCAGAAGATCCTGCTGCGTTTGTCATATTTTTGTCTCACATATTTGTTCCATGTTGTACCAGTTTCTTCTTTCAATACTTAAAGGTTTATTGCTACTTCTAGTGCAGGGGATGAAAGAAGAGCATGAAACATGCTTTTCTTATGAGCATGATCTGTCTTTGAAGGTTTTATTGGGGGTGGGGGGGGCGCAGAATGATTACCTTGACATACTTGTGCCACATTTTAAAGAGATTTCAAATGTTTTCCATCTGTCTATGACACCGGTCCCCAAGGTTCTAGGACATATATTATTTTCATTTGTTTAGTGTGCTTTTGATTATGGCAAAATGAGATTAGCCTTTAACATGTTTTGTTCATGATGAAATACTTCCTCCTAGTTAAATAAAACATTTCAGTTTACTGGTACTGTAGTGCAGTGGGCTGGAATCTAGATCACACTAGATTCCACTGCTAATACCCCAGTGTTTAATTGCTCCTCCTCCTCAATAATAAATGTTTTGTTTGAAATAGAGTTTTTGTTATTCTATAATGGGAGGAAGGCAACAGATTCTTTTGGCCCAGCCTGGCCATGTCAGTACTATTAACAAACCCTTCTGCAGTGACTTAAGTCCTGCATGGGGGGGAGGGATAGCTCAGTGGTTTGAGCATTGGCCTGCTAAACCCAGGGTTGTGAGTTCAATCCTTGAGGGGGCCATTTAGGGATCTGGGGCAAAAATTGGGGATTGGTCCTGCTTTGAGCAGGGGGTTGGACTAGATGACCTCCTGAGGTCCCTTCCAACCCTGATATTCTATGATTCTATGATTCTATGTGTTGGCTAGAAAAGCCCTGCCCAAAATGTTCAGGCTTTGGGAAGCCAAACAGTTGATTGCAGTGGGAGTTGTGGATATCCGGAAGCCTTTAAAAATCAGGTTACTTTGAGTTAAATGCTGAAATATAAACTTAGGGGCCTTACTTTAAATAATCATTTTTAAAAGTTTTGCCCAGTGCTATAAGCTGGTTTTAAAAAATGATGCTATCAGACTACCTCCTGCTACCCAGGGAATCTACTATGTGATTGTAGAGCTGCTCTCTGTGCTTGAGCTACATCAGGAGAGAGAACACTGAATGAAGATCGGAGATATATATGCAGGGCAAAAGTCTAACTTGGAGTGACAATCTGAGTCTACATAAAAAGGTAGGTCAGATAGGTCACTTACATCAGATCTAAGAACATAATGTTTTGTCCATGTGGACTCTTTAACTTTGTGGCCAAAACTGATGTTGGATAATGCATGTGGATTTCACTGTAAATTGTGCATAAATGTGATAGTTGTGAAAGAGTAGAATGGTCATCTGCTATTTTACAGCATCACTTTCTCAAAATAACATCTAACTTGCAAGGTTCTCAGTTGCTGAGAAGTGAAATATTTATAAATATTTATAGTTTCAGGTACTACAGTCTGCCTACTAATTTGTGCAGTTTTGTAATCACTGATCTTTTTTCTCCTAAGGGTTTTTTTTTCCCCCTCTCCATTGTTGCTGTGTGAGATACCCAGACAAGTAAGGGAAGCTGGCCATTCACAAGGTACTGTCAAATGCACAAAGTAAACAAACTGAAATAATAAACTTTTCATCCAGTCTTTATTATTTGTAACACTAGTAGAGAAAAACATTTCAGACTTTTTTTTTTGGTTGCTGTATTTTTAATTATTTTAGACAAGTGATATTTCATTAAGGGCATGTCAGATTCTCCCCGCCGCCTCCCCCCGGTGGCTTTAACAAAACAATAAGGTATGCAAGTAATCCAGCCAGATTACCAATAGTGAATCTTGTGTACATGCTCGATTTCTGTTGCACTGGGTGGGGGTTGTATTTTCCTTTTAATATGTCTGAGACCAAGTTTGTGTGCAATATTAATTGTCAGCAGGTTTAATGTTTCCTACTACTACACGGGAGACAGGAAATGTTGCAAGTTTGCTGTGAATTCATCCAACTCCATCTCCCTGCAGGAAAAAGCATGGGGTTCATGCTTCTAAACCAGTGGATTCCCTGATATCTCAGTTTCCAGGGTTTTCTGATGAGCCAGGTTCTCCATCACAAGCTTCCAGTCTCAAATCTAGTTTGTACTTGACTCCACCATTGTTCTGTCTCCCTGAACCCTTCTGAGAGAAGACAGACTCTATAGTTGACTTTGTATTAATTTACCCAGAAAAAACACCTTCAGGATGAATAAAATTCCATAGGGAGGAACCATAATCCCAAATCCACTCCCAGGCCAACCACAGCACAGAGACTGATACTGTGAAAGAGTGTCCATGAGGGAAAAGGTCCTTTCCACACACCTCCCCCCAAAGAAGCTTAAGTCTGTTGTATCTTTGTCCCCTTTGCTCCTGGAAGTTGGAGATCTGATTGCACCCCTATTAACTACCTCAGAACTTCACGCACTGGTACTCATTTCAGCCTCTGCTAAAGAAAAAATATGATTGACAATGTAATTTGTTAGTAATGTTTTTAATAAAAAAAAAAAGCAGAGTTAAAGGGGAACTTGTGCCCTAAGTACAGAATAACTATCTAAAATCATACAGGTAAACCCCAATTATGAAGATCTGTTATCCCAAATTTCATATCTGTGCTGAAATTAGTGCTTTTTTGAAACTCCTATTCCCTCTGACACTGCCATACATCTGAATTAACTTGTATTTCTATATTTCTCTTGCTGTATATTTGCATGCTTCATAAGTGACTTCCTTTTCTTTGTTTTTTGAAGATACCGTACACTAGTGTTGAAAGTGACATGCTTCTTGAAAGCACAATCACAAAATAGTTTCCTTAGATGATGACTAATAAAACTTCTCTCGTACTTAATTTTTCTTTCAAATGGGATGTCTGGAAAACACCATCTCTTCTTCCTTTCATCCCCATGCTCTAACCCCAGTTGTAGGTTGCTTCTGGAACCTTTACAGTGAAGAATGATTTTGTAGGTTTCCATTAAGCAGGGCTGAACATAGGGCAATGTATGCTACACTTGAGCTTTGTACCCAAGTGAACAACTAGCCTTTGGTACCAGATGTTCAGAGTACACAAAGAAGAACGAGATATAATATGAGGGGGTGTAACCGAAGGGGAAAGGACTGTCACAATCCACCCATTAAAGTTACTGTTTCAGAACAATAGGAAAATTTGCCCATTTGATTAAAATTAACTAGGCAAAAGAGCTGATGTGCAGATAGAGAGATCCCACTCAGTTGGCTAAACTTAGCCAGTGTTTCTGCTATTTGCATTCTATATTTATCAGGGTCACGTTATTCTAGTCAGTAGGCTAACTTCAGCTTTTTATTGTAAGACAAATAAAGGCCTTGGGTGAAATCCTGGCCCCATTGAAGTTTGGTAGCAATTTCTTCTCTCAGTGTGGGTCTTACTACCACTTGGGATGAGCTGGCCCCTAGTTTTAAGACTACCTACCAAGTATAGCAGTTATAACACTGGGAATAAGTCCTCCTGTTGTCTGGAACTTGTCATGTCTAAATGTACCCTTGTAAGGTAATGCATTAAATTGCACTGCTGGAGATTTTGTGATCAAACTGTGGCCCAGATATTCAGCGTGGGTAGATTGATGTAACTCTGTTAACTTCAGTGAGACTATGCTGATTTACACCAACTGAGGATCTGACCCATAAATTATCACAAAAAAATAGTTGCACAGTAGAATAAGAATGAGCTGTTTTATCAGTGTTTGTTTCTTACTGTGTCTGTTGAACAATAGCCATTGTCATGCTTCTAGAAAGTCCAGAATCCTTATTTATAATACTTTAAGAGCTATTATTTATTGCTTTCTAAATGTTTGTGCAGGAGGAATGCCTCCAACTAAATCACTTTATTTTAGGTTTCTGGGATCATTTGAGACTTCCCAGAGTTATGAAAAACACCCAGGCCATTGTAATTCACCAAGATAAATGCAAACCATTTTACTTTTTTAAAAATAATGTTGAAAGTATGCGTGGTGTGGCAGAAGTTTATGCAGAACATTTTTATTGTAGTGTGATTTTTTTTCCCCCAAGAATGATTCATAGAGCTTATTTTTGAGGCTGTTTTGAGTTCTGGTCATTTCTACAGATGCAACAGCTCATTCGTCTACTGGTGGTTTGAACTAACCTCAGCTACCTGTTGTTGGCTGTGAATGGAATAATTTATTTTTAGTGCAAAACCACAATACGAATATTTTCCACTCTGAAAGTATATTAAAAAAAACCTTGAAGAAAAAGGGTTGGCTCTTTCTATCTGATGTCAGATGTAACTGGGTTTATCTTACAGACAATGCTTTTAAATGCCTGACTCGCTTTTGAAGTTGACAAGAATTTCCTCCACTTAACCCCTTCAGTGCCCTAGGGCGTTCTGCATACATCAAACAAAAGGGGGCTCCTATGCCTTGTAGACAGACATGATGATATGCTGACAAACCCAAAATGAAAAGAGAGACTTAAAACCTGGGCCCTTGGGCAGTCAGGAAGGGGTTCTGTGGGAGGGTCCGTTTCATGGTATGTGTGAGAGAGAATATTTCCCCCTCCCTCTCTGGCCCCAAGATGTAGCTTTCTGAACTGTGTAACTGTGACAACTGCAATGCTCTATAGTGAGGGCCCCAGCCCAGTGCTACATTTTATGTTTGTTTGGCTACAGCGTTTGAGGGAGAGGAGCCCTTTGGTGAAGATTCAGTGCAGTGCTGGAAGAAGAGGGAAGCACATTTTGGGAAGCATCAGTTGTGCTTTACATAAATGGATGGATGAATCAATCAACGTAGTAACCGGACAGACGCTATCAGCCCTACAGCATGAGATAGGATTCCTGAGTTGTTTATTAAGGGCAAGATTGTCAACCTCTTACACTGGGTTAACACATTGGGTTAAATGGGACTACTTCTACAAGTAACTGGACACTGATGTGACAAAGGGGGTCATAATCTAGCCCTAAAAAGTAATTAATTGCTGTAGAGTAAGGAACTGTTACATAAAGTAAAAACTATTTCCCCATGCTAATTTTTTCCTCCCACTGTTACACCTTCTTGTCAACTGTTTGAAATGAGCCATCCTGATTATCCCTACAAAAGGTTTTTTTTCTCCTGCTGCTAATAGCCCACCTTAATTAATTGGTCTTGTTACAGTTGGTACGGCAACACCCATTTTATTCAAGTTCTGTGTGTGTGGGTGGGTGGGTGGGTGGGTGGGTGGATGGATCTTCCTACTGTATTTTCCACTGCATGCATCCAATGAAGTGGGTTTTAGCCCACGAAAGCTTCTGCCCAAATAAATTTGTTAGTCTCTAAGGTACCACAAGTATGCCTTGGTTTTGTAGTTGTTTTGGTTTTTGCATATATAATCTAAGGGTCATATCTCACTACTGAGCCGTATACAAACCCTCATTCGATTCAATCAGAGTACTGTGGGTGGAACAATGGCTGGATATGTATCAGCGGGGTCACTCTTTATACATGTAAAATCTTAGAGATGAGCCTGAACTGCAAAAGTCAAATTGAGTTTGACCCCTCCAAAGTCATAGAATCATAGAATATCAGGGTTGGAAGGGACCTCAGGAGGTCATCTAGTTCAACCCGCTGCTCAAAGCAGGACCAATCCCCAACTAAATCATCCAAGACAGGGCTTTGTCAAGCCTGACCTTAAAAATATCTAAGGAAGGAGATTCTACCACCTCCCTAGGTAATGCAAACACTGTAATCCAGTGTTTCACCACCCTCCTAGTAAAAAGTTTTTCCTACTATCCAACCTAAACCTCCCCCACTGCAACTTGAGACCATTACTCCTCGTTCTGTCATCTGCTACCATTGAGAACAGTCTAGAGCCATCCTCTTTGGAACCCCCTTTCAGGTAGTTGAAAGCAGCTATCAAATCCCCCCTCATTCTTCTCTTCTGCAGGCTAAACAATCCCAGCTCCCTCAGCCTCTCCTCATAACTCATGTGTTCCAGTCCCCTAATCATTTTTGTTGCCCTCCGCTGGATGTTTTCCAATTTTTCCACATCCTTCTTCTAGTGTGAGGCCCAAAACTGGACACAGTACTCCAGATGAGGCCTCACCAACGTCAAATAGAGGGGAACGATCACGTCCCTCGATCTGCTGGCAATGCCCCTACGTATACATCCCAAAATGCCATTGGCCTTCTTGGCAACAAGGGCACACTGCTGACTCATATCCAGCTTCTCGTCCACTGTAACCCCTAGGTCCTTTTCTGCAGAACTTCTGCCTAGCCATTCGGTCCCTAGTCTGTAGCAATGCATGGGATTCTTCCGTCCTAAGTGCAGGACTCTGCACTTGTCTTGTTGAACCTCATCAGATTTCTTTTGGCCCAATCCTCTAATTTGTCTTGGGCCCTCTGTATCCTATCCTTACCCTCCAGCATATCTACCTCTCCTCTCAGTTTAGTGTCATCTTGCAAACTTGCTGAGGGTGCAATCCACACCATCCTCCAGATCATTTATGAAGATATTGAACAAAACCAGCCCGAGGACTGACCCTTGGGGCACTCCACTTGATACCGGCTGCCAACTAGACATGGAGCCATTGATCACTACACGTTGAGCCCGACAGTCTAGCCAACTTTCTATCCACCTTATCGTCCATTCATCCAGCCCATACTTCTTTAACTTGCTGGCAAGAATACTGTGGGAGACCGTGTCAAAAGCTTTGCTAAAGTCAAGGAACAACACATCCACCGCTTTCCCGTCATCCACAGAGCCAGTTATCTCATCATAGAAGGCAATTAGATTAGTCAGTGCATTGTGTGTTTTAATTTTATATTTTCTCAGTTGACCCTCCATAATAACACTGGTAAAACTGATAAGATAATGTGGAGAACAGGAACAAAGTACTGTTTACAAACTGGACAAAGTTCTTTATACAGGATCTAAGGTTGGTCTGGCCCATTTTGAGAACAAGCGCTGGCCATTAAACTCTGATCTAGATCTGGGTTTCCCCAAATTATCAGGGACTATATTGGCTTTAGTTGAGTTCCATAAGTGTTTTATTTCAGTTCCAGCCAGGAAAAGCTAGTGACCCTCCAGCCTGAGCTGGTTGCTATTCCTCACATTGCCAGAGCTTAATGAAGATTTACATAGTACTTTGTGACTATCCTTGGTAGAAGGTGAATTTGTTCCTCCCTCTTTTATGGACCCGACCTGCCCCCAAAGAGTTCACATTTTGTCTCTGTTTTGGAAGACAAAAAAGGTGTGTTTCCAATCTTGTTAGCTCAATCAACTTTGTCTAATACAAAAGCTCTCTTAAGGCTGATTGTGGGTGTTTCTACACTAGCAAAAATGGTGGGTTTTCTACCACATTTTGGCTAACTCATGATAACAGATGGTAAAAATCCTAATGTGAACAAGGCAGTTGTAATTTTAACACGTTAGCAGGTTCAGGTAAACACCTATTTCTCCTAGGCTATGGGTATGTCTACACTATATGAAATTAGGTCGATATAGAAGTCGATTTTTAGAAATCAATTTTATACAGTTGATTGCGTATGTCCATACTAAGCGCATTAAGTCGACAGAGTGCATCCTCACTACCATGGCTAGCATCGACTTGTGGAGCGGTGCACTGTGGGTAGCTATCCCACAGTTCCCACAGTCTCTGCCGCCCATTGGAATTCTGGGATAAGCTCCCAATGCCTGATGGGGCAAAAACATTGTCGCAGGTGGTTTTGGGTACATGTTGTCAGTCACCCCTCCTTCCATGAAAGCAACGGCAGACAATCGTTTCACGCCTTTTTTCCATGCGGACGCCATACTGCTTTCAGCAGACGGTGCAATAGGACTGCTAACCGTCTGTCATCCACCGCTTCCGCTGCAACTCTGCTCTGCTGCTATTGTCTTAATAGCGAATTTCTCCATATTGTCTGTTATGGGCTCCTGGGTACAAGTGTTCTTCCTTGGGAAATGTGCGTGGTGCTAACCATCATCATCCACCACTTCCACTGCAACTCTGCTCTCCTGCTTTCATGAATCCACCTCGCAGGTCCTCTCGTCATTCTCTCTAAATATCTATTCTCATGGCATCCATTGTCAGCCACCGCTTCCGCTGCAACTCTGCTCTCCTGCAGACACCATACCACGGCAAGCATGGAGCCCACTCAGATCACCATGGCAGTTATGAGCATATGTAAACACCTCATGCATTATCCTACAGTATGTTCAGAACCAAAACCTGCAAAAGCAGGTGAGGAGGTGACGGCAGGACGGTGATGAGGACATGGACACAGACTTCTCTCGAAGTATGGGTCCTGGCAATTTGGACATCCTGGTGGCAATGGGGCAGGCTCATGCCATGGAACGCCAATTCTAGGCCCGGGAAACAAGCACAGAGTGGTGGGACTGCACGGTGTTGCAGGTCTGGGATGATTTCCAGTGGCTGTGAAACTTTCGCATGCCTAAAGGCACTTTCATGGAACTTTGTGACTTGCTTTCCCCTGCCCTGAAGTGCAAGAATACCAAGATGAGAGCAGCCCTCACATTTCACAAGTGAGTGGCGATAGTCCTCTGGAAGCTTGCAATGCCAGACAGCTACCGGTCAGTCAGGAATCAATTTGGAGTGGGCAAATTTACTGTGGGGGCTGCTGTGATCCAAGTAGCCAACGCAATCACTGAGCTGCTGCTATCAAGGGTAGTGACTCAGGGAATCCCATTGCAGCAAAGCTATGCACTATGACCTGCACATTTCCCAAACTGTGGTGGGGCAAGAGACAGAACGCATATCCCTATCTTTGGACCGGACCACCTTGGCAGCCAGTACGTAAACCGCAACAGGTACTTTTCAATGGTGCTGCAAGCACTGGTGGATCACAAGGGACGTTTCACCGACATCAACGTGGGATGGCCGGGAAAGGTACATGATGCTCGCATCTTCAGGAACTCTGGTCTGTTTGAACAGCTGCAGGAAGGGACTTACTTCCCAGACCAGAAAATAACTGTTGAGGAAGTTGAAATGCCAATAGTTATCCTTGGGAACCCTGCCTACCCCTTAATGCCATGGTTCATGAAGCCATACACAGGCACCCTGGACAGTAGTAAGGAGCTGTTCAACTGTAGGCTGAGCAAGTGCAAAACAGTGGTAGAATGTGCAGTTGGACATTTAAAAGCATGCTGGCACAGTTTACTGACTCGGTTAGACCTAAGCGAAACCAATATTTCCATTGTTATTGCTGCTTGCTGTGTGCTCTACAATATCTGTGAGAGTAAGGGGGAGACGTTTATGGCGGGGTGGGAGGTTGAGGTAAATCACCTGGTCGCTGATTGCCTTGGTGTCTGGCTGCGTGTAATTAGAAGAGCAGAGCAGGGCCTGCTGAGCATCAGAGAAGCTTTGAAAACCAGTTTCATGATTGACCCTCCCCCCTTTGATCACCACTTGCAGAGGCAATAAAGTCATGGTTTCAAAATCATGCATTCTTTATTAATTCATCACACAAATAGGGGGATAACTGCCAAGGTAGCTGGGGAGGAGGGAAGCACTGGGTGGGGTGGTGGATGAGGGGAGGAGGGAAGGACAAGGCCACACTGCACTTCAAAACTTATTGAATGCCAGCCTTCTGGTGCTTGGCAGTCCTCTGGCGTGGAGTGGTTGGGTGCCCTAAGCCCTCCACCCCCATGTTCTTGGGCATCTGGGTGAGGAGGCTATGGAACTTGGGGAGGAGGGCGAGCGGTTACACAAGGGCTGCAGCGGCGGTCTGTGCTCCTGCTGCCTTTCCTGCAACTCCACTAGACCCCAGAGCATATCAGTTTGATCCCCCAGTAGCCTCAGCATTGCATCCTGCTGCCTCTCGTCATGCTGCCACCACCTCTCATCTTGCTCCCACAACCTTTCATCTTGCTTGTCCCTCCTGTCCTCGCATTCATTTTCTGCTTTCCTGGACTCTGCCATTGTTTGCCTTCACACATTCTGCTGAGCTCTTTCAGTGTGGGAGGACTGCATGAGCTCAGAGAACACTTCAGCGTGAGTGAAGTTTTTTTCACTTTCTTATCTGCACTGGCCTCTGGGACAGAGTTGATGGGGGAGCATTGAAACATTTGCAGCTGCAGGAGGGAAAAAAAGGGAGAGTAGTATTTAAAAAGACACATTTTAGAGAACAATCGGTAGACTCTTTCACAGTGAACCAAGCTGTTAACATTACATAGCACATGTGCTTTCGGTACAAGGTCGCATTTTGCCTCTTATATTGAGGGCCTGCCGGTTTGGTGTGAGAGATCACACACAGGGCCGGGTAACTGAATTGGGCTTGCAGGCAGCCATGGTAAGACAGTCTTGCAGCTTCTTCAACCTTCATAACATGTGGGAATTGTTTCAGACAGCAGCGCCCTCCTTTCCCATACCAAGCACCTGTTGCGTTGACCATTCTAAAGGAGGGGCTGTGGGTTTGGGTTAACTTGCAACATAAACCCAACTAACCCCCCCCCCCACCACCCAATTCTCTGTGGTGATCGCGTCACTTCTTCTCCCACAGTGTAATTAGTATCAGGGAAGATGCCTGCCAGCCAAACATGAGCAGCTTAGTGTGAAAGCCCCGCCCCGCCACCATGTGGCTAAAAGCAGGGATGATTTCTTTTCAGCCACAGGCAAACAGCTCAGCAGGAACAGCCACCTCTGAATGTCCAGTCAATAATGTCCCTGGAGGATTTCCACTCCATCCCCAGACACGTTAACAGACTTTTCCAGTAGCTGTACTGGCCGCGAATGCATCCCAAGTCTTCAGGGCAAATTAATCATTAAATACGCTTGCTTTTAAACCATGTATTATATTTACAAAGGTACACTCACCAGAAGTGCCTTCTCCGGCTTCATGGTCCAGGAGCCCAGGTTGGGAGGGTATTGGTTCCAGGGTGATAAACAGTTCCTGGCTGCCAGGAAGAACAGTTTCTCCGCTTGCCTGTTGTACACTATCCTCCTCCTCATCATCATCATCTTCCTCATCCCTATTGCGTGAGACTCCCTCCCTTGCAGGTGTCCACAGATGGGGGTGGGGTAGTGGTAGGGGCACCCCCTAGAATTGCATGCAGCTCATCATAGAAGCGGCATGTCTGGGGCTCTGCCCCGGGCGGCCGTTTGCCTCTTCGTTTTTTTGTTAGTGTCTGAACTCCTTAATTTTCACACGGCACTGCTGCGGGTCCCTGTTATAGCCTCTGTCCATCATGCCCTTGGAGATTTTTTTCAAATATTTTGGCATTTCGTCTTTTGGAATGGAGTTCTGATAGCACGGATTCATCTCCCCATGCAGCGATCAGATCCAGTACCTTCCGTTCAGTCCATGCTGGAGCTCTTTTGTGATTCTGGGACTGCATGGTCACCTGTGCTGATGAGCTCGCCACACTGGCCAAACAGTAAATGAAATTCAAAAGTTCCCATTGCTTTTCCTGTGTACCGGGCTAGGGCATCTGAGTTGAAAGTGCTGTCCAGAGCGGTCACAATGGAACACTCTGGAATAGCTCCCGGAGGCCAATACCATCGAATTGCATCCACACTACCCCAAACTCCACCCAGCGATGTCGATTTCAGCACTAATCCCCTCGTCGGGGAGGATTACAGAAATAGATTTTAAGAACCCTTTGTCAACAAAAATGGCTTCGTCGTGAGGACGGGTGCAGGGTTAAATCTATCTAAATTCGACCTAAACTTGTAGTGTTGACCAGGGCTATGTCTTCACTAGAAACACTGCTGTAACTTTTCAATGTAGACACTCACTACTGCGATGAGAGGGGTTCATTGTAGGTAACCACCTGCCCAAGAGGTGACAGCTAGGTCAACAGTCGCCCTAGTACTGTCAACACTGGGGTTAGGTCGGCTTAACACTCCTGAGCAAAGTAGTTGGGTCAACCTAACTCTTTAGTGTAGACCTGGCCCTAGTGCGCACACACTGCTGTTTACCATGACCTGCTAAAACTACAACTGTCTTGTCCACACCAGGATTTTACCACTAGTTAGTTTCCATGTGTTTGCTAACATCTGGAGGTGTGTTATCTAGCCATGTTGTAGCTTAGGCATGTGTCTTAAAAAGCACGGAGGGCTTTTCAATCATGTGAAGCTAGTTCGATTGAGCTAACACAAGAGAAACACACTTCTGCCTATCAAGACTGACCCTTTGTTGATTATCTTCTGCAAACTAGCATTACCACTTCCAGGGATATAAAGATCCAATATTCGCTCTATAGGATCCTGAGCTATTGGGCCATAAACCTTTCAACTGAACCTTAAACTTTGCAATGCCATTGTATTTGGTAGGGAGAGGATATGTACCTCACAGAGGATATGTAATGGTGCTGTCTAGGAGACAAACTGTATTTGACATGCACCTTTGACTGCATCACTAGCTTTCTGCTGAAACGAACTGCAAAACTGCCATTGACTTCAGTGGGAGCAAGATCAAGCCTGTATTCCTCTTCCACGATTTTCTTTCCTTTCTGCTGCTGTAGAATTTTTCCACAAAAATGACAAAGGTAGGAGGCCCAAGATGCACAATGGTCAACCCTATCCACTATCTGCCAAATCCTTCACAATTCCTGGAACAATTTTAAGTGTGAAAAATACAGTGAAAAGTTACAATTCCAAAGATCAGTTCATTGACTAGGTTTTAAGCGAACATTTTAATGTCATCCACTCCCATTCCCTTTAAGAAACCCTATAGTTCAGGATTATTATAGTAGCCCACTTATATTATCTGAACTGATCCAATGCTTGGTGAAGCAAACTCTGTTATTTGTTGTTAAGGAGTTAGTAAATGTAGCTCTGAGATTCTTCATCAAGGAGAAAAACATAACATCCTGTCTACAACTCTAATACAGGGTTTGTCTACATAGGGAAATTGTCTGCATTGGAAACTGACACTAGCTACACTTAAGAAAAAAAAAGTCATTTTATTCTCGAATAGTACGTCCATACAGAGAGTTATACTGGCATAGTTACACTGGTATGATTATACTGTTATACAGGTCTGCCAATCAATTTCCCCATCCAAGCTCAAATATGCTATGACCAAGGTTTTTGTGCAAACATATAAAAATGATTCATTACTTCCCAAGGCCTTATTTTGTTCTAAATGAGATGTTCTTGTGTGATTTGAAGGGAAAGGTGAGTTCCAGGTTGGATTTTAATTTGACTATGAGGCAAAATCGTCTACTGGCTATCTGTGTGTAAGCTTGGCCCAAGCCTATGCCACTATTTCAGCAGTGGTTTAAACAGTAAATACATTCAGCTAATAGCTGTTAGAATTACTCCTGCACTAATCTCCCTCGCCAGCAATCTAATTAAATAAGCCAACACTGAAGACAGCTGAAATGTTTTTAGACAAGAGTTTTGTCTCCCAAGGCTCATTAGGAATATAAAATTAGCTTCAATTGTAGACAGGATAACCTGTCAAAAGTCTGATCTTTCTAAATATGTAGCAGCTGCATCGTTTACATTTTCTAATATTTCTTTGAATTTTTTATAATAAAATTATTTTGAAAGATGCCACGTCACTGCATTTCTTTTTACATTGGTAATAACTTCACCCCACATTTAGATGTATGAAGAGACTGCATCCAATCTATTCTACACATTTTTAGGCCTCTGTAGACTTTGGGTGAGTGAGCTCTGTAACATTCCCCTTTGATCATTCTGCTATTTGTTGCTGTGTGCCCCCATCCTTTTAGGTATGAAGTGACCAAAACTTTAAAAAGGATTTATGGAAAAGGTAAGAACAAAATGATGAAATTAACCTTTTTTCAAGTTAAACCATTCTAAAATGGCACATTGTTACATGCTGCATAATTATTGAATGATATTCTAATATTACCACAAGAGTAAGCATTCTGTAGTTCTAATGGCTGTGAATTTTGTTTCTTGATCTTGTACACAGAAAAAATATTCTAGTCCATGTGGCTTGCTCGCCTTCAAATCTGGGTCTCTGAAATGGGATAGTCTTGCCACTGTAGCTTTGCCAATAGGTTGGTTCTCAGTAAACAGGGCTTGAAAAATCCACTAAGGAGGGGTGAGTATGAATTTTTCCCTGGTGATGTGTGAGAGTCTAAGCCAACAATTTCTGAAGAATTGACTTCACTTAAATTAAAGAATAAAGTCTATAGCCCTTATGTTTTAAGGGCTTATCTAGATGAACAGCTAGTGCATTGCAAGATGGGGTCTAAATCTATCTCGTATGCTGCACCCTCACTGTCTGTGTGGACCCTGCTGCCGTGCATTAAAAGTTCCCTTCATCCACTTTGATCTATCCTGCTTTGAAAGGGGGATAAATCAAAGTGCGCTAGGGAAATTTTCGTGTGCAGCAGCAGGGGCCACAGAGAGTAGGTGTGCAGCCTGTGAGGTAGATTTAATCCCAGCTTGCTGAGCACTAACAAACCCCTAAACTAACTTTCCAAATGTAAACTGAGCATGAGCTGATGCAGTGCTATCTTCCTGAGTCTGCATAGACTCCTACTCTGCTGCTGCCACCCATAGGTTCGCCAAGTGGCAGAGGAGGGAAACTAACAAGACTGGTCACCTTCACCAGTGCAGAGTAGCAGCCGTGTTAGTCTGTATCCCCCCTCCCCCAAAACAGGAGTACTTGTGGCACCTTAGAGACTAACAAATTTATTAGAGCATAAGCTCACGAAAGCTTATGCTCTAATAAATTTGTTAGTCTCTAACGTGCCACAAGTACTCCTGTTTTTGTTTTTTTGTTGTTTGTTTTTTTTTAACCAGTGCGGTTTAGAATGGGGTAGGAAGTAATAGCATACAAGAGTCATACAAATTTCACCAGCTTCTGCCTGGCAAATATCTGAGCCGCAGCAGATAGTGGAATTATTCACAGGCGAGGAAGACTTGAAAACAGAGGTTGGAGAAAACAGTTGAGTAACACAGACCATCCCCCTTCACAGTAGGGATGGGGGTGCTGGGTGGGGCGAAGACCCAGAAAGCTAGAGGGGTTTTGCAGAGGGTGAATCTTCAAATTCACCAGAGAGCTATTAGCCAGAGGCTGACATGAAGAGTGTAGTCCTAGTCATAGTCTAGGGCAGCAGTTCTCAAACTGGGGGTCGGGACCCCAAAGTGTGTTGCGACCGCATTTTAATGGCGTCACCATGGCCAGCATGGCCAGAGGGGTTTTGCAGAGGGTGAATCTTCAAATTCACCAGAGAGCTATTAGCCAGAGGCTGACATGAAGGGTGTAGTCCTAGTCATAGTCTAGGGCAGCAGTTCTCAAACTGGGGGTCGGGACCCCAAAGTGTGTTGCGACCGCATTTTAATGGCGTCACCATGGCCAGCATTAGACTGGCTGGGACCCAGGGCTGAAGCTGAAGCCCAAGCTCCACCTTCACCCAAGGTGTCAGGGCTCGGGCTGCAGCTCCCTCTCCCACCACCCAAGGCGGCAGGGCTCAGGTTCCGGCCCCCTCCTGGGGTCACGTAGTAACTTTGTTGTCAGAAGGGAGTCACAGCACAATGAAGTTTGAGAACCCGTGGTCTAGGGGACTGAACTCTCCCATCTCCAGCACTTAGAATGGCAGACAATTGAGCTTTTCCCAGGGCATTGCTTGTGGATGCTCTGTCCCTCCATCCCACTTTTATCTTTCATACCTGTCAATGGATAGTAAATTGAGCCATGACTAATAAGTATTGGATGATTTTTTTGCCTATCAATATCTATATCTGTTACGATTTTTAAAGCAAACTTTGTCCATTTCTCTTCAAAACTTCCTGCATCTCCTTGCATAGTATAAGTGCACTCTTTTTTCTTAGTGAATTATGTTATTTGTATCACAGCAGAGCCCAAAAGCCTTGATCAGGATCATGGTCTCATTCTGCTCAGGGTTGAAAAACAGTGAGAGAGAGAGTGTCTCTACTCCAAAGTGTCATGAACAAACCAAATATCTCCTTGTTCCACAAAATTTGTAGGGCTACATTCACTGTCTGAGTCTGCATTAGTCAGGTTTACAGCTGCTTCGCGTTGCCAGAACAAAACAAAGCAGCAAGGTACACCAGTTTGTTTGGTTTAGTATATTGATTTCTTGCAGTTCTGAATCCTGATACTTTGATCCTTTTGGCTGGTGTCTTTGTGCTGTAAATAGAGCAAAACCAATGCTTAGGGCCTACTCCCTTGAGTAGTACCTGGATCAGGTATGCAGGCTGCTGGCTGAGGATTTTCTAAGGTAAATTTGCAAAACATGTAGCTACAGGTTTCCCTTTAGGAAAGGCTTAGATCCCTCTCTCATTTTACAAGTTAAATCTGGCCTGCGGGAACATCCACCCACACCAAATGGAAAAGCCAAATTTCCTTCCAGTTCCAAAAACACTATAGACATCTGCCAAATGATATTTCTAATTCTTCCCGTAAAAATGGAAAGCTAAATGGAGGCAGTGCTCTTCCAATAAATCCATTCCAAACTCTTCCTGATTCATTCCAGATCCTTCCCATTTGTGTAAGACTGTTAAAAACCCACTTCTGTTTTCCCTATGGGGCTTACGTTTTATATTGGTGTTCCTTCAGAATCTTTGTTTAAAAACTACTGTAGAAATCATAAAGGGGTGCAACTTGACTTCTAATACATATGTCCAGTTCCCATTGACTTCACTGCGGGGTTTTTAAACCAGAATATTTATCAAAGAGTTAGAAACACTTATGTAGGCATCCTAAGGCAAACGAAGAGCTCTGGATAAATGTTAGCATTTCCAACAACTACAACAAAATCCAAGGGCCTTAAATATATATTTTTTTAAAGCAAGAGAGAAATCATTAAAATATGTTTAACAAATCATGGAAATGTCTAAATAAAGAAAGCCACGAAACCATCTTGTCAAAAGGTCTTTTGAGGACTAGCTAATTGCACCAACAGCTCACAACAGATGTATCATCTCTGAAATGTAAATAAAGTTTTAACTCATTTTTATAGCAGTGAGACTGTTGGAAAGCATCCAAATTTGTATTACCCTAAAGAAAATATGTTTTAAGATTTTTACCCTTTACATTTTAAGGATGATGATGAGAGATGTTTTGAGCTGTCATCGTGTCTTTGTTTTGGAAGATTTCGTAAATCTGCTTCTGTTAAATATAAGGGTTGTTTTTTTAACTTGTCACAGTGAATAGTGAATATCTGCTGTCAAATAGTCATAATCGAATTGAAAGGTCCATAATACTGAGCAAGGGAAAAAGCCGTTCAGATAAAATAGGAGTTCTCCCATCTCTACCCATAAATTTTACTCAGTACCTGAGCTGAATTTGATGTGACCATTTTGAGGTTAGCAACATTCAGTTACCTTTTATGTTTTCTTATTTTTCCATGTTCCTGCTCTTCTGAGTTCTTGCAAGAACTGGAGTTGATGTAATAAATGGCTTGACCAAACCCAGGAAATAGTGGATATCTCGCTGGGAAGCTAATGGGATTTCCAGCCCAATTTTGTAAACATGAGGGTTCAGGTAAACTTTGACTAACCCTCCAGATTTTGCAGTCAAAGGATTGCGTTAATTCAACTGAGCGCAGAGTTGGCCATTAGCATGTTATTAATAAAAGTACTAATATAACAGGCTAATTGCCATTAAAATTTGTCCTCACTTCCTTGAGTACTGTGCCTATGCTAATACACAAGAGCACCATGCCTATGGACAGAACAGGAGGACATGCAATATATATTTGCCCACTTTGTTAGGTATATCCCATTCATGCAAAGGTAGTGATGGAGATTCTCTGACAAGTATCTATTGCCATTCAGCTATTGTTTGAACATTCATATTCATGATTTATTCTTTTAATTTTGCTTTTATTTTGGAATCTAGTTCTCTTTCAGTTCTTTAAAAGCTGTATGTTTCTGGTGCTACTGGTAGGACTGCAGTTCTATTTACTGATACTATCATTGTCCAAAATAATGTTAGGTGTGGACTACAAATCCAGGCCATACAGCTGCTTTCGGTTCTCATTGCTCTGGTCTATGCAGGCCAAAGGTCCTTTTTGTGGGCTAAATGTGGTGAGCTGGTCAGAAAATCTGTCAAAACATTTCAGTGAGAAATGGAAAGAAACAATTGTGGAAATCTTCACAAAATTGTTTTCTAACCAGCTCTAGTAATGTGTGAGTTGAGAGAGAGATGGACCATAGCCCCCTTGCTTAATTTGGCTCCTGTCTAAACTGCACATTCAAATGTGTCAGGGGATATCGTAACATAATAATTGTCGCTGGATGTAGTTAAAGAACTGTTCAATTTTTGCAGTGTAGATGGGATCTATCTACTTGAATCATAGCAATGTCTTAATATTTTAAAAGATTTTTACAAGCATCAAGTCTTATCATGACTTGGCCGTATGATTAGATCCTATCTACACTACAAAATGGAAACATGCTTTAACTGGGTCAAGGGACAAGCAGGTTGTAACCCAGTCCAGTAGCATGGCTGAATTTGTAACACAGATGAAACCTAATTTCCCATGAGCTTTGCCCAAATAAGGGCTGAGGTACATTCAGCTGACTGTTTTTCAAACCTGAAACATCACTTAGTCAGTAAAGATCAGTGATCAATGACCCATGCTAATAAACGTGACAAACCATGGAATAGTAGATAGTTGCATGAGTGGGTGTGATTTCAGGAGATTTGATGATCCATCTACAAACTTTTCTCCAGCTGCTTTTGATTAAAACATTTGTTTCGCTATCTAGAGCAGTATTGTCACATTAAACAATGATAGTTTTAAAATGATCCTCTCTGCTTCCTAGAATGATAGTCCTATACCGAAGAAGGAACTAAATCTTCTTCTTGTCATTTTTTAATATAATTTCTTTTTTCTTTCAGTTTTTAATTGCAATTCACTATTATTTTTGTGAAGAGCTGCCTCATGAAGGCAAAGAGTTAAAGACATCACTTTAAATGACAAAAGCTGAACACTTTACCCCACTTTCAGTCTCTCATCTATTCATTCTTTTCATTGTGAATTTAGCTATTTCAGCTTTCTAAGCTCTTCAGCTACCTGCCCCTAATTTGTATTCCCGGGAAGAGGCCTCAACTGGTTATTTTGCATTTGTGTGCTAATGGTGATGAGCTTGCTTCTAAGGGTAGACTGGGGAGGGGTGGACAGGAGCCTCCAAAAGGGTTGAAGTGGGGGTGGGGTGAAGGTGCAGGAGAGGTTGTTTGGGGGAGAGTCATGCTGAATTTTAACCTTGAATGCTTTCTTATACAATTTAGCACAAAGCCCTCCTGATTATATGGAAAATGACACCCTGTGAAAGCTTGCCTGCTAATATACACCTTTTAAGCAAATAAGTTAGTCAAGTGCCTGAAAAGCTGGGCTTGGAAGAGAGTTTGGGATGATCATTGTATTAATATTTTTTTTAAAATAGGCCAGAGCCATTGCAAAGCATTTTTCTCACATTGTCCTGAAAATTATTTAGCATTTGTCTGGTATCTGCAGTATTCTGGGAAAAATTTACTGAGAGAAACAGTCAAGGCATCTAAATTGTTGCAGGGAAAGAAAGCTCTGGTTTATTTGGTAAACCCATTTACTAGTACAGGGTTATTCTTGTTTCTGCGCATTTAGAGGCAGTACCAGATAAAATGTCTTTCATTAGGCTAACAGGCAAATGTTCAGATGCTTTTTGACTTATGGATTAGTATTTCAAAGCTACATGTTTCTTATGCTAATCATTTTAAAACTAATTTAACAGGGTAAAAGAATGCCATTATGAATAATTGGTGATTGTTAGTAATTTAGTTTCTAATTAACTAGAGATGTGACAGACCATTACAGATGAGAGTACTCATTAGCCATTGGAGGGATGGGTGTTTTACTGCTTTCCCGGCTTTTACATATGTTTAAAATGGCTGCAGTTTGGGCTTTTTAATATAACATTTTCATTTCATGCTGATGGGTATGCCAGATTGTAGTATCTTATCACAGGATGACCCAGAAAAAGAAACAGAGCACCTGATGCAACAAAGCACCTAGATAAGCTATTTAAATTTTCAGTTTCAATAGCTTTATTGGCACGAGAAAGCCATGTGATTATTGAAAAAAGAAAATAAATACACCAAAAGGTAAATTTTGAAGAGGGCTGCCACCTTCCTCTTGCAGGTGTAATTTGCTCTTTCAACTGGAATTTCGCACCTGCAATTACACATCAAATCATGCAGAGAGAGATAGATACAAGTACTCAATTTGTGCTTGTACTTAAGTTTGCAGACATAAACGTAGAGAGTATAAATGATATCCTTGAACAGGGAGACTCTGCTCCAGCCTAGTTGAAAATTTACCTTTGGTACCTATGTTTGTGACAATTTTCATGGAATGGTAATGTGATTTTCTATATACATCCATCTTGTATCACACATCAATTCTGATTCAGCGGCACCCTGCTGAATACGAGGAGGCTATTTCATCAGACTCTCCCGTTTCTTCTGTTCAGTTCATGCCAGATTACCGGTGGCATTTCTGCTTTTACCAGCTTTCCCTGCTTCTTGGTCACAGTTTTGGAACTTTTTGTTTAATTTAAATCTCCTAATTCAGTTTCCCAAGACAAACCAAAATGCATTCATCTACAGAAAGACCCTTTTCCCCAATAAGAATGTTCTAGGCCTTCTCTGAAGTGTGGATGACAGGAGTACTGTAGAGTTAGTACATCTAGTCTTTCTGGGGGATGGGAGTGACGAGTGACTCGAGAGCAGTCAGGTAAGTAGCAGCACTGACAGACTTTTATGGGAGTCATTGAGCTAGAGAGAGAGAGAGAATAATTCTATAGCTTGATGGTTAGGGGGAGCACATCCAGGAGGAGGGAGACCCAGAATCTGATAGACTGATAGATCCATCAATGGCTATTAACCAAGATGGGGAGGGATGGTGTCCTCTGTTTACCAGAAGCTGGGAATGAGTGATGGGGAATGGATCACTTGATGATTACTTGTTCTGTTCATTCCTTTTGGGGCACCTGGCATTGTCCACTGTCGGTAGACAGGATACTGAGCTAGATGAACCTTTGGTCTAACCCAGTATGGCCGTTCTTATGCTCTCCCTGCTCCAATGACTAATTATTTATCCAAAGTGGAACAGCTTCAACAGGACAGACAGAGGGAGCCCTATAGCTTGGTGCTGAGAGGTGGGAGACATGGGCAGCATGTACCTTTGGGAAGGTTAGCCATGTGGCCATGCCCCTTCTGGCCAAACCCCACCACCCACGTGCTGGTGCCCCGAACCTCCCCCCAAAAAGCCTCCCCCATCTCTGAGCCCCCACCCGTTGGAGCCCTGAGCCTCCCCCTGCTATCCCCAGCAGCTGGAGAAGCCCCGGGCTGCTAGCCGGCCCCAGAGCTGGCCCCCACGCCCACTGGCTGGTCCCAGCGCTGGCTGGGTCACCAGCCAGCCCCAGCACCAGGTTGCTGGCTGGCCTCAGTGTTGGCCCCAGCACCGGGCAGCTTGCTGGCCCCAGCCACCTGCTGGCCTCCAGCCAGTGCTGAGCTGCTGCCAGCTTGGAGGAGAAGGTGTGGCATGGGTAGAGCCAAGGCTGGGCATAAGCCTCCCTCCCCTGGCCTACTATACCCGCCACCCATGGTGGGAGATCCCTGTTCAAATTCTTTCTCTCCCTCAGGCAAAGGGGGGAAATTGTTCCCAAGTCTCCCAGATCTGGGCTGAGTGCCTTAACCATGGAACATATTGAATAACTAACATCCTACCTTTCCCTAAAATCATGTGGGAAGTCTTGGTGGGAACAAGACTTCCCAGGTGATGAGCAAACCACAGAGAGTTTAGGGGGTTAAATAAGCATCCAGATGTTTGGAAAGTCACTCCAAGCTTGTGTAAAAGAAGTAGGCTCTGTAAAATTTGGACTACTGTGGGAAGAAGTTTCATTGCAAGATTTCTGGTGACTCCTGCATCTGATTAGGCTGAAAGAATTTGGAAAATAACTTTTCTCCTGGCATTTTCATGTCACTTTCAGTGTGAAAATGAAAAACAATAATGGGGAGTAAAGTGAACTTTTTCAAATATCATGTTTTGGGTGATCAGTTTGGTGTAAAGGTTTTTGGTTTTGCATAGGACGTAGCACTGGAAGGGAACTCCTGGGTCATCTCATCCAGTCCCCTGCTATCCTCAGCAACCCTGTTGTATAATCAGGGTGGGTGACGTGGGCAACCACCCAGGGCACCGTGGTCAGGGGAGTAAAGTGACTAACACCTGGGTCCTGCCACCAGGGGTGGAACTCAAAGAAAGGGAGCCAAAATACAAGTTTACCCAGGGCGTCATTCTCACAAAGGCTGGCCCTGTGTATAATCCCGTACATAAATCCCATAATGTATAATGTATAATCCCATACATAAACTTATAAAACTCCATCTTAAAACCAGTTAGGTTGTTTGCCCTCACTACTTAGGCTGTTTCAGAATCTCACTTTCTACCTGAACTAGTTTTCCCACAGAAAAATACAAGTAACAATGAGAAACTTCCTAAAAATACACTTGTACCTTAACCGTGCCCTTAAATCTGGAGAAATATTAGTGGGGCAAGAGAGGGAGATATGCCTCAGTCAAAGGTGCTGACTTCATGGGTGCTCTGGGGCTGGAGCACCAATCGACAGCCCCGCCGATCAGTGCCTCACCATCCCCCCCAGTACCACCCGCCTGCTGCAAATCAGCTGTTTTGCGGCATGCAGGAGGTGCTGGGGGGAGGGGGAGGAGCCAGGGCACACTTGGGGGAGAGGGGCGAAACGGGACGGGAAGAAGCGGGGGGGTGGAGCGGGGGCGAGAAGAGGCGGGATGGGGCAGGGCCTGGGGCAGAGTTGGGGTCAAGCACCCCCTGGCACAGTAGAAAGTTGGTGCCTCTGGCCTCAATCTTTATGCATTTCTAGGTTCATACTTCTACTAGGAGTGTGCCAACTGAGTCACATCATGGGATCCTCCGACTGACTTCAGTAGAAGCAGGATTGGGCCCCATATTAAGTGAGCTGCAATTGTTCTGTAGTAATAGTCACCATTAAGCACTAGTAGATACTTGTAGGTCAATTGTATTTAGGACTGTATGCGTATAAACTGATGTCTCATATATAGAAAGAGATGAAAATTTGTACTTAGCTACCCTGCTTTGTAATGTTAATTGATCTCCATGTAAGTTGCTTTTAAACAAGAAACAAAATTAAATATATTAACTACCATAATCTAGCTTTCATTAATCCGTAATTGAAATGGATTTTGCATGCGCATTTCAGGTTATTGCCAAGCATAATGTTGTCTGAGCTAGTTTCCGAATACTAGGTGATAGAGTATGTTCATATCAATTATTTTAATTTAAAAGTAGTATGTTTTCTCAGGATTCTAAGCTATGTTCTGATTCAGATGCATAAACATGAATAATTTAGCTATAACTGTAGCACCACAAGATTAGTGTAAACTCAAGCCACAATTGCAATATCAGATGCCACAAAAAAACTTGCTATAAAAATATCTAAATGGTTCTTTCTTCAGCTGCAATAACACATCAGTTTACATTACCAGATGTTCAAACATTATAGACTCTCTGACAGCAAATACTATGTCAAAGGCAGTTCAAAAGAGAAGCAAAGATGATTTTCATATATTTAATCATGGTTGCAGATGAGTTTAGGATAATCTGTCAGAGTTCAAAAAGAACAGGAGTACTTGTTCAGAAGTAGAAAAGAAAAGAAACAGGCTAGATGTAACTTGGCTAAGTGGTCTGTTTCAAGTATGGTTCAGATACAATGAGAAAAACAACTTAAACAGGTCTTTGCTTAGAAAACAGATGCAGCATAGAAGTGTAAAATCTTACCATGTTCATTTGAAAGCCACAAAAGAAAAAGTTTTGAATTTTAAAAATACATTGATAGATAATTTTCAGAGTAGCAGCTGTATTACTCTGTATCCACAAAAAGAACAGGAGTACTTGTGGCATCTTAGAGACTAACACATTTATTAGAGCATAAGCTTTTGTGCGCTACAGCCCACTTCATCGGATGCATAGAATGGAACATATAGTAAGAAGATATATATATATATATATACACATACAGAGAAGGCGGAAGTTGCCATACAAACTGTAAGAGGCTAATTAATTAAGATGAGCTGTTATCAGCAGGAGAAAAAAACTTTTGCAGTGATAATCAAGATGGACCATTCTCCTGCTGATACTAGCGCATCTTAATTAATTAGCCTCGTACAGTTTGTATGGCAACTTCCACCTTCTCTGTATGTGTATATATATATCTTCTTACTAAATGTTCCATTCTATGCATCCGACGAAGTGGGCTGTAGCCCACGAAAGCTTATACTCTAATAAATGTGTTAGTCTCCTAAGGTGCCACAAGTACACCTGTTCTTTTTGATAGATAATGAATCAAAAAATTCTATCAGAGCTCTTTAATATATTTGTCTATGATAATTTGTTTTTTATTTTTTTTAAATATATTTGCTGTTCTTTCCCCTAACTACACTGAATCAACAAACTTGGGCACCCTAAGTAAATATGCCCCGTTGTGTAGTAATATAACACCCCATACCAGCTTTCTACAGTAAGGGTAGAAATCTAACAACAGATGTACTGGACTCCCACAGTATCAGCAGTTCTGCAATGTGATGCACTAGTTCAACTGTAAGAGACAGCAAGAGTATTTAGAATGCTGATTTTGTATTCTTTGGCAGGGAGCACTACACAGACTAAGTCCTTTTCAAGGGTCTTTGAGATCTAGAAACCCAGTGCTTACAAATATGTGACTTTTGCCTGGCAGTTCTGGGTGTATGTCTTCAATGTCCTTGCATTTTTAACTACATAATGTTCCTTCTCAGTCTGGCACAGAACTGAATAAAGGAGTGAGATTTAAAAGACAGGAAAAAAAGGTCACATATTAAAAATAATAATCCATAATTATCCTGAGACATTTCTAGAGCACTTATATAGAAGTGTTTTAATTTACATCCATTCAAATGTAATCTGTGATTGTTTACCAGTTTGCTTTAGACACTGCCCTTGTTTGACATCATATTTTATTTCCATTGTTGTCTGTGATATCAAATGTGTGAAAGCTGAGGACTCCCATACTTGGAACTGAAGAAAATATCTTCTTTGGATTTCATACAAGGTATTCTTGTATAACCTTTTTCATAGTTTAGTCATTGCTTTTAAATGCTTTACAGCAAACTTGCTGACAGACAGATGAAGAGGGATTTAAAATGACTAATTCAGCAGTCTTGCTGTAGCCGTGTTGGTCCCAGGATATTAAAGAGACAAGGTAGGTGAGGTAATATCTTTTACTGGCCCAACTTCCATTGGTGAGAGAGACGGGCTTTCGAGCCACACAGAGCTCTTCTTCAGGTCACCTCAAAAGCCCGTCTCTCTCACCAACAGAAATTGGTCCAATAAAAGATATTACCTCACCCACCTTGTCTCTCTAAATCAGCAGAAGCATTTTAAAAATCAAAAATGGCAGGGGAGAGGAACAAAAATCTCAGCACATGCCCAACATGAAAAATCTAGTCCTTCAGTATAAACAATAACCTGAGGGTTGACTGTGCCTTTATGCACACGCTCCAGCAATGTCTGGGTTTAGATGCCCCCTCCCCCTCCCTGGATGGTTCCACAGCTCAGTGGCTTGGCTTAGGTGCAGTTGGAAATGCCCTAGAAGGGCTCTTTGTTGATTTTCGCCTGCGCTAGAGCCCAGTGTTGCTGTGAAGCGAAGTGCTATTGAATTTGCTCACTCAGGCAGAACACTCAACAGGAAGGAAGGAAGCAGCCATTCTTTCTGGTCCTATTGTCTGACCACCAGGCTTAAGCAATCAAACAGCTCTGTGGCCTGAGCTGCGGTGCTTGCAGGCCTGGCTGTTCTGGTGGGCGGGGAGGATGCGGGCAGGCGGGGTGGGGGGGGAAGGGAATGGAAACTGGCTTCTCATGGCTTTTACTTTGTTTTTGATACACTCCAACTGCATCTTTTCAGGGTTTGCAGGCTGCCTCAGGTAGCTGTTTGCCAGCACTCTGCATTTCTGAAGTGAAAAGAGCTGAGGACTCAGTGGAGGGGACTGAAAACAGCCCGGGATTGCACTGATTCACAGCTGCTTCTAGGGGTTCATTAAAAGTCCCACATGAGCAAACTCTGGCTAAAGCCCCTGAAGGAAATTTCACTGTTAGCAAATATTTCTGCTGTGTTCAGAGGGACCTTTTCACTGCTTAAAGGCTCTGTCTAGCGACGGAGCTATACATCAAGGATGGGGATGCTGGAGTGGTTGCTTGCAAGACCTAAACAGAGGAAATGTGTTTTCTGACGCAGTTTTACTAATAAAGGTGCAGAAGTCTAGGGTCCTGATTCTGCAGTCCTCACTCAGACTAAACGCCCCTTGAAACCAAACCCTTTAAGCAGCAAGAGAAAAGGTGAAAGGCAAAAACAGCACAAATGGCCTGTACTGAAAAATGAAATTATAAGATACTCCTCCTATTTGCCCATATTTATAAAGCAATAGGGTGCATCACACATTAGAGAAGAGTTTGCCTTTCAAAGGCTTGGGGGTAAAGTGCAAAAGAGACCTCTCCTGTAATAATGTAAAGAGCAGCAATCTGTCCACCTTAGAGTTTTATACTGCCACCCATCTCTGTAATATCAGAACACTTTCAACGTAAAATCAATGTAAAAAGTCCCATAGGGACTTTTCAGGGTAAAAATCTCTGCATAACTCTGGGTTTGTTTGTTTGTTTGTTTGATTTGTTAGTTTCATTGTTAACCGTCATTTGGTTTGGTTTCAATGGGTTTTTGGGGGGAGCGGTTGGAAGGTACAACCTGTAGTAGTGATGTGCCATTCTTGTTATGATGGAGAAAAGTGATCAATTATGCATTAGTGAATCTGAAATCCATTATTATAGAACATACATTGCTTACAGTAAATAAAGGGATTCTACTATACATGTGATCTTCCACTCCTGTTAAAGAAACTAAGAACTCTTCAGACTTGAGCCCCAATCCTGTAAAGGCTTACACATATGCTTAAATTTACACACTACATGTAGTTAGTTCCATTTGCTTCAATTGGGCTACTCACAGTGCGTAAAGCGAAACGTGCACATACGTCTTTGCAGGATTGGGACCTCAGAGCATCCCATACTTGTTACTATTTTTTTTTAAAGATGGACCAGATTCTGCTCACAGTTACATCAGTGGAATTGCAGAGTAACTTCACTGGATCAATGGAGTTACTCTGGATTTACACCAATGGACCTGAGCAGAGTTTAGCACTTTTATTTTTAAAGGAAACAAATGGAAATTACTAGAACCAGATTGAAATTCAAAGCCAAGCAGAACTCTTGTCTTTGGATTTTGTTACAAACTTGAAATGCAGGCCAGGTTCAATGCAATTTGTGAACTCTGATCCAAAGCTACACAACGCTAGATGTTCCTCATGAGCTGCTACCCAGAAATATTGCTACTGATGCATGTATATTTCACCTTAAATGTGTGAAGTGATTTGACATCTTCGGTCATTTCCCAGTTTGTATAATACTGTATTAATTCACTGGTGAAGTATGCTCCTGAGAGTTCCATTGTGGGGAAAAGAATTCAGCAATAATTTTTTTCTAATACCTTGTATATTTATAGTCAAACAGCTATTTTCATTTACATTACTGATGCATGGTCAGTGAACCTTACACATTGTACTGAATTGTACTGATGAAGAAACCATTTTAATACAAATGTCTAATGGGATATCTTCAACCAGCTCTAACTGAAACACAATGCAGACTCTACATACACACTGACATATCAAAATGCAATCCTCTTCAGTCTTTCTGTTTCAGCACAGGTAACAGAAATATTTTTTTTGCTTACCATAGACCCTGAAGCTAGATATGTCTTTTTCCCCCCTTCCTCCCCTTTATCCTAACCTCCTTTATTTACTTGTATACGATGATGAGTCTGGTATTTTGATATATTTGTTGTATTTGGAAAATTTAATACAAAATTATAAACAAAAATATTTTTTTTTGCAATTTAGGCTAGCCAGAATACTTTGATGTCAGAAAAAGTCCGACAAGCGACCACGTTTCTCCTTTATACACCATATGGACAGCAACGTAGAGAGTTTATTTACTTTTGCATTTCCAATTAATGTTAATTTTACTAAACCATAAGAAATTCTGGTAGATGTGTGTCTACTCTAGGTAAAAAGAAAAGGAGTACTTCTGGCACCTTAGAGACTAATGAATTTATTTGAGCATAAGCTTTTGTGAGCTACAGCTCACTTCAAATAAATTTGTTAGTTTCTAAGGTGCCACAAGTCCTCCTTTTCTTTTTGCGAATACAGACTAACACGGCTGCTACTCTGAAACCTACTCTAGGTAGTGTGGTACCCAAGCTACTTCAAAACGTCTTCTGTATTAAGATTGAGTTTTCATCACACGTGGAGAATCACGTTGGGCCATGAAGATCAAGTTGTATCATGTGCTGCATCATTCATAACTCTACATAGATGTTCTGTTATACAGTTTTGACAGGATTTTTAAATCAAACTAATCTTTCTGCCTGTAGAACCCGCATTAAGTCAATGGGAAATCTAAGTGTGGAGAGATGGCAGGATCAAGCCCTGTGGCTAGAAGAAGACAAAATATTAAGATATCAGCAATAGGCTGAGGAGCGATAGTCTCCTCTCTTGCATGGCTCTAACTGATCCTCAGTTGACTGGGCTATAATTTCAAATAGCCAGGGACACTGAGAAGCCAGGCCATGGGAATAATTATTGCAGTTATGATTAAATCACTTTCATGGCTTGTCAGCACTGAGGTGCCGATTTCAAACACGGTCAGGAAACTGGGATTGGATCATTTTTCCAAAGTGCAGGAGAGAAGAAAAAGGCTTCTGTATGTAACCCTTCTGCTTCTGCACCACTGGCTTACATGTCGGAATGCAGTGGTCAAAGGGGCAGTGGGGAAAAGAGAGAGAGGGGAGAGGAAGAGAAGAAGAGACAGTTGCATATCTATAATGTATTTGCTGCCACTTTCCCAAATCCATTCTCATCACCGATTGCCCCATCACAAGAGTATCTGTGATCAGATAATTTCCCTGTTTTTCTAGTTCTGAGAAGATCACAGAGTTGATCAGCAATACACAATGACATATTTTAATCACTTTGCAGACCTACGCTTGTTTTGTAACCATTAATTCTTCCTCTTGTCTAACTTGCCCTTCTCTCCTGCATCTGACAACATTTCCAATGTTGCTGTAATGTCCTTAAACAGACCCTGGAAATTCTCGGCCTCTTTTGCTGCTTTCACTGTTGTCGGAGCCGTGTCAGTCCCAGGATATTAGAAAGACAAGGTGGGTGAGTTAATATCTTTGATTGGACCAACTTCTGTTGGTAAGAGAGACAAGCTTTTGAGCTTACACAATAAAATATATGACCTCACTCTCCTTGTCTCTCTCTAATATCCCGGGACCAACACAGCCCCGACAATAGTGAAAGCAGCAAAAGAGGCCGAGCATTTCCAGGGTCTGTTTAAGGACATTACAGCAACATTGGAAATGGCTGCATTTGAAAACTATCTCAACCAAAATATCCTTAACAGAAAAAAGCACCTTCCACCCAAACGCAATTACATTTATTTTAAAAATTGCAGTGCTGAACTAGACATGCAGAGCTATATTCTTTCCTGCACCATCACTCTTTCTGGCACAGGAGGAGTGAGGGGAGAATCAGAGAGACTGTTGCAGCTTTTTGATTTCTCAGGATCAGCCCCAGCCCAACTTAGAGAAGCTTCTGGGCTACTCTGACTGGTATAGACCATACTCCACTGGAGGATTGCTATCATAGAGCACATGCTGTCATGCTGATTTCCCATCTCAGAGACATCTCCCTATGCCAGTTCTTTTCTAACATGGGAATTCTCTGCTGGGCATTTGTGGCCAGATTTCTGCCCCTTTGCACCACCTGAGCAATGCAAAGGAACCAAACACAGTAGATGATCTGGCCTCTTAAATTCTCTTTAGACAAAGGACTTGGTGCTCATTCCAGGATTTTTCGGTTTGTTGAATTTGACCTGGCTACACCTAAAATTTAATAGAAAATTAAATAGAAAGTCTTATGTCTGTAACATATATTTCCCCAGCAATAACTTTGCGAGTGGCTGGTTTGTTAACTGTGTAGCTGACTTTGATGCTCACTCCAAAGTCATTTCTGGGTGCTGCCTTGCAGTCAGGATGCAGTGGACATATGGGCTGCTTGATCTGCGTGCAAATATTCTCCTCCCCTTCTCTCCCCCCCTCCCCCGCCCCCGCTTTAGTTCACAGTGGATTGTAATGAGTTTAAGTGTCATGTTTTGAAGATAAACTTGCACACAAGCTTATTCAGGATAGACATGTGTAAAGGGGCCCTTTTAACTGGAGGACAAGTGTTTCCTAATGGCCATACAATTTTTTTGGCACACATCCATCCATTACCAGTATGATCGCACATATTCTAGCAGATGGCACATTCATGATTTTTGTAGGTGTAGAAACCCCTAGGGGCCCAGTGAAACAATACCTGCTACACTTGTTTGACTCCGGGACCTCTGTCAAGATGAAGGATCCACAATAAATGCTGATCCTGATTTTTGTGGGAGCTTCTAAGAAGCCAAGAAGACTATCTGGAAAATTCCATACAAAACAAAAAGGACTGCTGAAGCCTTCTCACCGACAAATTAACTTATCAGCTGGAGAAGTTTTGATTTACGATAGTCACTGTTGGTTACTGAAAGTCTCCCATTTAAAATTAATTACCTCATAGTTGACGAATGATGAAGCGGAAAAGGAAGTATGCCTAAGAGTGAATGAAAATCATCAGGTGAAAGGGGCACTCTGTGATTATGGAATAAAAACTAGTCATTAGGGCTTTAAAAATGAAATCCAGAGCTCTACATCACACTGGTAGTGGTGGCTGTTTTCTTGGAATAGAAAATGACTCCCTGCCACTGCCCTCCACCAGGATATGTGGTGCTATAAAAACAATCCCCTTCAGAACTAACTTCAAAATCTGCTAACATAATACTTCTGTGAAGAAGAATGAGAATGTTGGTTTTACAGCAAATTAAGGGGTTGGGGTCAGAAACTTGAAATATACCCATTAGGGTATGGTTTTCTGGTTAAAGAGTCATAAATATACAGTACATGTTATTAAATAACTAGAAGAAGACTGTTTTTTTAAAAAAATATGATAGTTGCCTTGGTGTTTAACAGCAGATAAATATATGTTGAAAGAAGGGAGGCAGTGTACCTTGGCAGTAATTGGTTATGCCAGATCAGCAGAAAAGCTTCATTCATTGTTACCTGTGCATTCCTCTCCCTCCTCTGCAAAAATGTTGACCTAATTCTTTTCTCCCCAGCCTTTCAGAGGATAAAGAAGAGAGGCAAGTAGTGTTGACTGCTTAGTCTGTAAGAAAGATGCTGCTTTACACACTCCATCACTTCCAGGATCACTGTTATGATAATTCTGTCAGACTTTGGGAACTCTTCAAGCATTCTCCCTTCCTGGATCGCACCGTTTCTCCATCAAGCCATGGTAGAGTTAATTTCTAAAAGAAAGCAAACAGCAAGACTTGATCTTTGGCAAACTTGGGGCTAGAATGTTCCCACATACCCATGCACGTTTAGAAGAGAAAGCTGTTTTTCTTAAAAGCAATGATCTTAGTATTCATGATACTTAGTGGTAAACTAGCAAAGCTTTCAAGTAGGTATGAAAACAAATATCACAATTTATCTCAGTTCTTCTGTGTTTCTTGTTATAAAGGGTGTGCACTTTTGTTTTCAATGTTTTCCACATTTTTTTTTTTGTCTTATTTCCAGGTAACCTAATTTTAGATCTTTTTTCTTTCCCTTTGGTCAAAGCATTTCTGAATTTCTGCCAAAAAGTTACTACGTTGTACTCAAGAGTTGGATTCCTCATGACTAGCAACCCCAAAACAGTGTTGATTCTTGTTTTAGAGGGAAAACAAGAGAGGAAAGGTTTCAGAGGAACAGCCGTGTTAGTCTGTATTCGCAAAAAGAAAAGGAGTACTTGTGGCACCTTAGAGACTAACCAATTTATTTGAGCATGAGCTTTCGTGAGCCACAGCTCACTTCATCAGATGTTTACCGTGGAAACTGCAGCAGACTTTATATACACACAGAAATCATGAAACAATACCAGCAGGACAGTGGGGTGGGAGGAGGTATTGTTTCATGATTTCTGTGTGTATATAAAGTCTGCTGCAGTTTCCACGGTAAACATCTGATGAAGTGAGCTGTGGCTCACGAAAGCTCATGCTCAAATAAATTGGTTAGTCTCTAAGGTGCCACAAGTACTCCTTTTCTTTTTTCAAGAGAGGAAAGAAACCTTAGGAACAAACACAGAAGGATGAAGCCAAACAGTTACAGAGCATTCTGGAAGCCACTCTTCTATTAGATGTTAGGTTGCTCATCGTTGGATCTAATCCACAATGTAGAAAAACCTGCAGATGAAATACAATCCAGTCCAATTTTACTAATTAGTGTTATGGAAAGCTACCTGGTTTTGCTTCCTGGCTATTTATTTTTGGAAGGCACAGTAGAATGTTTCCATTTTTTTACCAATGAACAAAACATGAAATTTCACCAGAGTTAAATTACAAGTTCAAACAATCGGACAAATTTCACAATTTGTACAGAGAAAAATTGACAGCTTTTCAATATGACAGTGTAGATAGAAGAGATATACATCTTAGCTAAGTTCCAGGTTTGAAACACTTAGAATCCCTGGAATTACAGCCCTCGTTCTTTTCAGAAAGGATTTAAGTTGGTTTTGTAGCTGTCTGTCAGATAAGACTTTAAAAACCAGGGTTCGCATGAACTTAAAGACATCATGGCACTTTTGGGGTAAAAATGGTGATTTAACCTACCCAGAGTCCTCAGTCAAACTTTCACCCTCACCCTCTCCATTGTGCCATGTACCACGCACTGACTGGTTTCTGTTCTCTAACCCAGAGAAGGTTGTATTTTGGTGGCATAGCAGTTTATGCACCTTTCAGATGAAAAGCACTATATGCATATAAAGTACAGTATCTACTATTAATTAGTAAAAATGAAATGTTTTAGAAGCATGTGAAATTTTATTACTGATTTTATTAAAAACAGTTCAAATTTTGAGATGAAAACAAGATGTTTTTCTTAGGGATCATTTCTTTGAACACTTATGGATGATATTAACAAGAAGCCTAATGTTCAGATCAGTTACAGGTGTACGAAAAAGGAACAGACCTGGAGACAGAAAGAGGTGTATATGGAAGGGAATATAAAGATATTGTAGCTCTAAGATACTTAGAACTTTATGATTTTCACTGTGCTGTACTTCATAGCCACTTAGACATTCACAGCGATAACAAAGAGAGAACACAGTTCTTCCGGCTCCAATTGCAGTGGTTACCACCATAAGAGTTAAAGAAGAATATTCTTTACCTCTTAGTAATATAGGTCTTATGACACACACTGGACATTTCTGATTCTAACCAACAGGGGCCGGTAGCATACAGGCACACTAGCTAATTCATTATGATATGTGTACAGAGAAAACATGTTCTCAATTTAATAAAAGATGAACAAATTGTCAAGATAGTCAACATATCAAAAAGAGAGAGAGAGAGAGAGAGAGACTGACTCAACTATATTTTTAAAAGAGTGTAGTAATTTTGGATGCCTCAATTTTCAGCTGTCAGACTTGAGACACCACAAAGGGGATCTGAGGTTAGGAAGTTGTTGTCAAGAATGTTGGTGTAAGGAATAAGAAATCAAGTCCCTTCACAAGATGCAAGTAATCTCAGGCCCTTCCTACATGATGGAGCAGAAAAAAGGAGGTATATTCTCCCTCACCAGTGACAATAGCCTTAACAGCCACCTCCCCAGCTCTCAAAACCTTCAGATCCCCCTGACAACCTCCACAATGCAGCTCTATATTGTCACTGCAAAAATCTGCAGCAGGTTGAAAATCTAGATAGGCACAGTAAATTGAATTTAATATTGAACAGGGTAAACATAAAAATACTTCACTGATTTGATTATTCATTTGCATACTTCATTCAACAAAATCCTCCATTACTGAATTTACTTGACGCTTCAGAAAATTTCCAGGTTGCCACATAATTAAGCGCTGGACTGTGCAGAAACCCAGAGCCTTGCAACAGAATTTACATTCGGCTTGCTGCAAAATACATTGGGGCCTTGCCCATACCTGTGAAGCAGGCTGGGACAAACGGATATAGCATATAGTATACAGATCAGCCACTTGCTGGACTAGTGTCCGAACATTTCAAACAGTGCTCAAATAATGAAAATGATGTTTGCTTTTGAGGTGACTCAACAGTGCAGAGGTGCCCAGGCATTTCATACTAATACTGCAGCTAATCCTGCATGAACACATGATGCAAACTGCATGTGACATCACAGGCATTATATTTGTTTAAAACGTCAAACTGTTAATGACTTTTATTCTCTTCTACGTAAAACAGTCCCTAGACATGAAGGAACTTCAAACAGCCACCATGAAAAAAGTGGGGATTTCTATCCTGGCTTAACCTTAGTGAAGGCACTGTTCTGAAAATCTCAAACTGAGCTATAATAAATTATTTACTTTGACACTTCTTTTCTTACTATCTGGAGAACCATTTGCACTGATGATCTGTAATCACAAAGAACTCAAAGGAATTCACATAATCCAATATACACAGAAGCTATTAATGTATGCAGATGATAAAACACTTATTTTAAGAGACCTAGACTATTCAGTGCCTAACCTTCTCTAAGACATAATAATCTTTTCACAACTCTCAGGGTTTAATAAAATAAACTGAGATAAGTCTAGAGTCTTGCTTTTATCAAGAACATACACTGGATCTTTTCGATCAGATCAAGATACAACACAGTGTATAGAATGGGCTTTATTCAAAGCCATTGGATTCAGCGGAAAGATTCATGTTGACTTCAGTGAGTTTTGGATTGGCCCAGCATAAATTATCTTGAGAGATAACTCATATGCTCATGGAAAGATACAATAAAAGATAGTTTTACAGACAAGTGAGACCAAGGGGTGTCCACCCACTACAGTTATTTAATGCATACACAGATTTAATGGTTAGTTTGTTGACATATTTGATATATTAGCTCCAAATTTGATAGCATGTTCTTCCAGCAATGAATACTACACTTCCCTGCTGAACCACAAGATATAGACATTGCCATTGACCACAGGGCAGGTGAATGTATGTTGTAATTGGGATATGGCCAAAAGAATGCAGTTTTTAAGGGAAAAAAAGCTTATCTGTGTGGAAGTAGATAAAGGGAATTTGGATGCAGGCCTCTATATTGAGCAGGAGTCGGGCTAACTCTAGCTTTAATAACGTGAGATTTGTAGAAGCGGGGATAGTGCGAAGCGAGTGGAAAACAACTGTGAAAGAGGCTGTTGTGACCTTGTATTAGGTAAGACTAGAATGCTGACTATAAGAGAAATGGTAAGAAACATAAGAGACCATGAAGGGATATGTATAAACAATATGCAGCTGTTGCTTATTATTGTCTGTAATAAAGGTATAAATACTTGCTGCAATTGTTTATTTTGAGAGAGACCTGCCTAGGTGGGGGAAACCCTGTGTCCTAGTGCTCTCTCTCCCTCTGTGCAATTGCTTGAGATAATTAAGTGTATCTGATTTGCTGTACCCAACCTGAGAGTGAGAACTGTGTTTTTCTCCGACACCTGAAAAAAACTAATCCTCTTTGCAAGAAGAGTTTTATATTCTGTGCTGAAATACAGCCTTGTTTTTCTAGAGCAGTGGTTCCCAAACTTGGTCCGCTTGCTTGTGCAGGGAAAACCCCTGGCGGGCCGGGCCAGTTTGTTTACCTGCCGCATCTGCAGGTTCGGATGATCGCGGCTCCCAGTGGACACCATTTGCTGCTCCAGGCCAATGGGAGCTGCTGGAAGCGGCGCAGGCCAAGGGTCGTACTGGCACGGCTTCCAGCAGCTCCCATTGGCCTGGAGCAGCGAACCACGACCACTGGGAGCTGCGATCGGCTGAATCTGCGGACGTGGCAGGTAAACAAACCGGCCCGGCCCGGCAGGGGCTTTCCCTGCACAAGTGGAGGACCAAGTTTGGGAACAACTGTTCTTGAGTCAAAACTGTCATAAGGATGCAGAGGAAATTCTTCTAGCTCAACTGACACTGTCTGATTTCAAAATGGAAGTGATTTGGTGACTGAAAGGGAGCCTGTGTCTTACACTTGTCCCACAGTAATTTCCCTGGAAGGAGTCCTAGACTTGTTGGGTGTGGGATAGAACTCAATTTATAAACAAAACTTTCCTGTCTCCAAAACTGTCTAATCAAAGGGCCTGGCCCTGGTCTACACTACAAACTTAGGTCGGTGACATTGCGATGTAGTTATACCGACTTAACCCATGGTGCAGCTAGCACTATGTCTACAGAAGGACTTCTCCTGTCAACGTAGCTACCGCCTCTCGGGGAGGTGGAGTAGCTATGCCGATGGGAGAAGCTCTCCTCTCGGTGGAATTAGCATCTTCCCTAGGCGCTACAGTGGCACAGCTGCGCTGGTGCATCTGCACCCCTGCAGAGCTGTAAGTGTAGACAAGCCCTTATTTTCAGACCAAGTTTCAGTTGCTACCTTGAGAACCATTGCCTAAATTATAGCAAGAAAATACCATTAACCATTGCTATTATTATATAAGGGGTATGTGTGAATGAGAGACAGAATCAAGTATATTCAACTATATGAAATAAGGCAATCTTTTTTCTTGTGTTTCTGATAAAAAATGTGAATTAGAAAGTAGGGGAGAATAACACCTTACAATCTCATGTGTAATGAATTCTGGAGACATCTGATTTTTTTATAATTCTTTTGGGGGGAGGTTTTCAAAAGGCCCAAAGGACAGTTAGGCACCCAGTTCCCATTGACTTCATTTTCAGATCAGCTGACTACTGTCCTTTGTGCTTTGGAAAATCCATACATATCTGAGGATCTATTCTCCCAAACATTTTTGTCCCCTGCACTTACAGCTCTCAGATCATTAATGGACCATCAAAGATAGAACAAACCCTCCAGGAATCCCCTTTTTAAAACAATATATTGTATCATTGTCTTTGGCAGCATAACACCCTAAAATGCAAGACTGAAATTTCTTCAGCATACATAGATACCCCAGTGTTATAGAGGCGATGAGCCACATTCATCAGGCTGGGTAGCATGAATCCTTTGGCACCAGCAACACCCACTGGTGCAGGGGGAAGTTTGAACCACAGTTTGTCTATCACTGCTCTCTCCGGGAGGTTACACTAGAGGTGGGCAACTTAAGCTTCTGCTGAGGACTCCATCAGAGCTTGCTTGTAGAGTCTGCCATACACATGCACTGATTCTGCATATTCACCTGGCCACCTTAGCCCAACCTCTTTTCCTAACACTGACACCCTTTTTTGGACTTTGTTTGTCCCAGCAGAGTAGATTTGTGACTTCCTTGCCCCTCTGCAATCTTCTCTCCATCAGAGTTACTGGTGCCAGAGGGCATGCACTCACGTTCATGCCACTAGAAGCCCATCTAAATGACGAGTATGTAATCAGGGGCTGACACATGGAGGGATGCTGGCAAGAAATTGAGACTTTACTTCCTGACCCCACCCATGCAACTTCAGTAATGGTGACAATGGTCATTACCCTGACTCCCATGACTACTGTTAGAGAATGAATCTGACAAATAATAGATGGCTACTTTGAATTACTTGTTCTTCTCCCTCCTCCTTAAAACACATCTTTCAGCTGCTAGCTGTGTCTCAATAATAACCACTCTGGCACAAGTCATTGCCTCTCACACCTATGATTATATCACAGGAAAAAAAGCCCAAAGCAAACATTTACAATGTTCATGTAGAAAGAAAACTGTTGTTTTCCCTTTCCCCTTCTGTTGTTTTTCTCTGTTCTTTACTCACAGGTATGAAACTATTTATTTAGGATTGATTATGTGTCTAATTTAGACAATTTATTGGGAGAGAAACCTTGCTTACTTATATGCCTGTAAAGCTCCATGCACAGATTTAACTGAGAGACCAGGTTGTTACTTATTTTCCCCTGTTGTTTATATGAGCTTTGCAGACAGAGACAGGGAAGAAAAAACCCACTGAAACATTTAGATAAATGTGGTAGTAAAACCACCAAAATTGGCAAAGGGACTCAGTGGCAGATGTAGTCACTGAAACTACTTTTTAAGTTCCTTTTTTAAATCTACTAGGTTTTCATTTGACTGTGTCCTTTTAAAAAGTCATGTGTTAGCATTTAACCTGTTTGACCATTCAAACAGAACTAAACCACAGGAGAGTCTAGAGATGATCAGATTAAAATTAGGTATGTTTTCCTTTGTATATTTTAAAATTGATAACATTTCCTTTTCTGGCTGTTCTGAGGATTTTGTATTTTTCCCCAGTCACTACAGAATTCTGTTTTCAAGAGCATTACTTTTAGAAATCATGTGAAAAATAGTGTCATCTGACAAATAGTATGTAGTATTTCAAGCAACGGATCCTCTCTCTCTTACATTTGCAGGTGCATGGGTTTTTACAAACCTGTTTGGCTGACCCCTGCTGACGTGCACACTATATAAAAATGAATTTAATAAACCATACAGATCTGGTGCCCAGAGCTGCAATGCCTATTCAAGTTCATGAGACTTCTGTTTAAGGAAAAAGTTGTTTATCTGCCCCCAAAATAGCATGAATTTGTTATTGGCAAGCATAGTTTTTGCAAAGGACTGATTTTAATATGATTGGAGTTATATTGTCAGACAACAATGTGCTGTTATAAACAAAATCATTCATGTACTCAAAGAAGAACTAGAGACTCTGAAGTGTCACCGTGCCAGAGTGTTTTCTCTTTCCACATTTATTTCAGTACATTTGTATTTCAAGTAATGCTGAGACACATTCTAAATTCATTTGTTTACAAAAGCAGACACACTGTAAAGTCACACACCATCAAACCCTACACCTTGTTGTCAGTTTCAGCAGACAAGGACCGAATGGTCCCAGGAGCTGAATGGCTCCATCGCTTTAAGAGGTGACCACTCCTGTACAGGATTAAGGCACACAGGCAGGGCTGCTTGCCCTGCAGCTTCCGGGCTGCCCAGTATCTGCTCTGTGGCTAATAGAAGACATCAGTTTCATGAACCCTACACTCACTTTAACCGAGCCCAAGAATTTCAAAACAATAAAACACAAATCCTGGCTTCAGTGTTGCCTTCTTGCATGCAGGTACTTATCGCTGTACGTTTTGAAAGATCAGCTGTTGGTGGAGTTTGAGGGCCAGATCCTCTGCTGGTGTACATTCGCCTAGCCCCACTGATTTCCATAGAACTATGTTGATTTACACCAGCTGAGGATTTGGCTCAAAGTTTGAATTTTCACATCTCACAGCAATCCTTTTCGTAGCTTTTGAGGGGATGACTGAACCCCAAAGATTTAGTTGGGGTTGGTGCTGCTTTGAGTAGGGGTTGGACAAGATAACCTCCTGAGCTCTCTTCCAACCCTAATCTTCTAGGATTCTATAATTTCTTTCATTCAAACAGTAATCATATTTTCAAGGTATTCTTTTGAAATGTTTTGCTTACTGCTTTTTAAAAAGTATCCCTCAGAAATTTGTCACAAACATTTGTGACTTTACCAGTTTATTTTCTTTCAGGGCATGTTCACACTGGCTTTTTATTGCAGAGTTGTTTGTGACTGTTGTTACTGATCGTGTTTTTAATCTGTTAAAAAGAAGCATTTATTTGGACAAAATTCCATCATGTATCGAATTACATGAAGTGTTGTCTTTCTCTGGCATTTCTAACATGCCCATCACCAGTGTATAAATGGAATAAGGGGGAATTGAAAGGGATCAAAGACCCATCCAAAAAATATCTTTTTTTTTTTAAGTAGAGCCAGGTTGCTAAGAAGCATGTTTTAAAAAGCGCTTTACCAAAACTGCTGCTCCCAGATTATGATAGCCCTCCACACTTTTTTCAGACCACCTTAAGCACTGCGATCGCCATAGGCTGTAGGTGCCAATGACTAATAAATATAATTGTAAAAAGGCATCTGAAACGTTGGGTCTGCCCATCATGACAGTGACCCTTTTAAATAATGTCAAGATTTTAGTTTTCAAGCCATTAAGCTTCACTAGCTCTCAGTTTTGGGGCAGTAATTCCTTTAAAGTGCAACACAGACAAGATCTGTCAAGACCTTGGGGCACTTGTAACATGAGAATCTTGCATATCCTATGGTTTAAATCTGTATGGATTACTCATTAGGCTCAAACACAGTCTGAGGAAACAGAGAACAAACCATGTATAGTTTGATAGAGTTTTCATACCAAATGAGGAAACTAAGATTTCCTTTTTGAAAACCACGTGTGCAGTATCCTGGTTGCCCACCCCTATAAAAGCAGCAGGAGAGTTGGATTACATCTGAATATTTTAATCAGAAACTAACAGTTTATACTGATTTGATTTCTTGGGTTGAAGTTTCTTCCTCCTTTCAGAATCGTTTGAGATCCTATGGTATCTAATCTTCTCTCATCCAAGCTCCAATATCTCATTTTAAAGGGTAAATATATTTTAAAGCCATGGAGTACTAAAGATGCCTTAACCTGGCAAAAAAGCAAGCATGAAAGTGCTTTCCTCTTCTACTTTTCAATGTCACAGGCATAATAATCAGAGCTGTAACCTCAGGTATAGCTGTTACTGAATCAGCAAAAGCAAATACACCCTTCTCCCCCAATTCATCAAGAATAAAAACGGCATATCAAGCACACACATAAAGCAAATATCCGGTCAAACAGCGGAGACAGGAATTGTTCTCTCAATTAGTAAATTATTCAAATGCTGGTAATGACCCAGCTATATCTACTGGATGGCTAACAGAAGCAAATAAATAAATAAGAGGTTTTGTGAATCAGTGATCTGTTTGAACCAAACCATCAGAGCATGCAGTTTTGCTTGATTTACTTTCTCTAGTAACATAAAAATCATCTTACTGGAAACCTTGATGATACAAGGTGATGGCTTCAATCCTGCAAACACTTATGCACGTGTGTACCTTCACCCATGTGAACAGTTGATGAGGCTACTCCTGTAACATGATGTACCTGGGCAAGTGCGTGCAGGGTTGGAGCTTCAAAATGTTGACTACATCAAATGTTAAATGTTTCATTCTATAGTTCATCAATGGTTTGGCAAAGCTAATATTTTGACACAGCTCGTTTAACACATAGTGGAACAACGCAGGCTCTGTCATGGTTTCGTTTGTTCCTTTACATATTTGATGCATGTTCAAACTTTAAAACGAAAACATGAGAGACTCAAATGAATTTTATTTCTCAAGTAGGGCACTTAACTACTTTTAAACAAGACACTCAGCTGGTGTAAATCAGCAAATCTCTATTAATTCTAATGGATTTATGCCAGTTGATAACCTAGCCCAACATTTTAAATAAATATTTTTACTCTGCCTTGTTTCTAATCTGTCTTTGGAAGTTAGAAAATAAACAGTTCTTTCCTTTCTTATTTTGTGCTTTTCCAACTGGCAAACACTACCTGTCTCCCACTTAGCCTGTACTTCCCTATCCATGACATCCACACCTGTATCTTAAGTCTTGTCTTCATTGCTAAAAAAGATGTTAGTTATCTTGGGGTAACTATCACGCATGAGTTATCCGGAGGTTAAAAACATAGTGAAGACTAGGCATTTTAGTTTTACCATGAGGTAAACAGCCCTCCAGCCCCTCCACGAGTTAACCTTGCAAGCTGACCTTCAGGTAAAACTCAATTGCGTGGACTTTACTGTGGGCCTGTCTACACTTACAGCAGCACTTAGTGAAGATGCTACTTATGCTGACAGGAGAGCTTTTCCCCTTGGCGTAGGTACTCCACCTCCCCTAGAGGCAGTAGCTATGTTGACAGAAGAAGCTCTTCCATTGACATAGCATTGTCTACACCGGGGGTTAGGTCAGTATAACTACATTGCTCAGAGGCGTGGATTTCCCTCACCCCTGAGAGACAGAGTTATACCTACATAAGTTTGTAGTGTAGACCAGGGCTCAGCTTTTACCTCACGATAGCTCACACACATTAGTTACCCCAAAGTAATAAATACACCCCAAGGTAATAAATGCAGTGAAAACAAGTCCTTTAATAAGTCATCAATTAACATGGATCTTATGGTTTATTTCCTTGTCTGTGCAACATCTCTGTGCATGTCTCACTCTGTCCACAAATGCCTATCCTTCCTTATATGAACACTGGGTCTGATTCATCTCTCTCTCTGTCACTGGTGTAAATTCAGAGTAGCTACTTTCAAGAGCTTTGCCACTGTGAAATTGGTGTGACAGCAAAATCAGACCCCCCAAACCAATACTTTTTCTCTTTCTCCCTCATTACTCACAAGTAATTAACACCAGAGGGTCTGGTCACCACATCAGTTGCATGCATGTATCTCCTTGAATAATCAGGCTGCAGTAATTCAAACAACTCTTCATAGAATCATAGAATATCAGGGTTGGAAGGGACCCCTGAAGGTCGTCTAGTCCAACCCCCTGCTCGAAGCAGGACCAATTCCCAGTTAAATCATCCCAGCCAGGGCCTTGTCAAGCCTGACCTTAAAAACCTCTAAGGAAGGAGATTCTACCACCTCCCTAGGTAACGCATTCCAGTGTTTCACCACCCTCTTAGTGAAAAAGTTTTTCCTAATATCCAATCTAAACCTCCCCCACTGCAACTTGAGACCATTACTCCTCATTCTGTCATCTGCTACCATTGAGAACAGTCTAGAGCCATCCTCTTTGGAACCCCCTTTCAGGTAGTTGAAAGCAGCTATCAAATCCCCCCTCATTCTTCTCTTCTGCAGGCTAAACAATCCCAGCTCCCTCAGCCTCTCCTCATAACTCATGTGTTCCAGTCCCCTAATCATTTTTGTTGCCCTTCGCTGGACTCTCTCCAATTTATCCACATCCTTCTTGTAGTGTGGGGCCCAAAACTGGACACAGTACTCCAGATGAGGCCTCACCAATGTCGAATAGAGGGGGACGATCACGTCCCTCGATCTGCTCGCTATGCCCCTACTTATACATCCCAAAATGCCATTGGCCTTCTTGGCAACAAGAGCACACTGCTGACTCATATCCAGCTTCTCGTCCACTGTCACCCCTAGGTCCTTTTCCGCAGAACTGCTGCCTAGCCATTCGGTCCCTAGTCTGTAGCGGTGCATTGGATTCTTCCATCCTAAGTGCAGGACCCTGCACTTATCCTTATTGAACCTCATCAGATTTCTTTTGGCCCAATCCTCCAATTTGTCTAGGTCCCTCTGTATCCTATCCCTCCCCTCCAGCGTATCTACCACTCCTCCCAGTTTAGTATCATCCGCAAATTTGCTGAGAGTGCAATCCACACCATCCTCCAGATCATTTATGAAGATATTGAACAAAACCGGCCCCAGGACCGACCCTTGGGGCACTCCACTTGACACCGGCTGCCAACTAGACATGGAGCCATTGATCACTACCTGTTGAGCCCGACAATCTAGCCAGCTTTCTACCCACCTTATAGTGCATTCATCCAGCCCATACTTCCTTAACTTGCTGACAAGAATACTGTGGGAGACATATTTTAGTCCAGTAAGGATTTTATTATTATTTTTATTGTGAGACTGAATGGGCTCAAGGTTTGTGTAATGGTGTATGAGAGCCTTTTTACCACTAGGTCTCCAGTTCAAATCCAGCCCAGGTTGAAAGTGTGGAACAGCTGGTTGGTGGCCTATATGAAGCAATATAAAGAGGCAGTGTCACTCAGATTTCTAATGAACAGATGTCACAAAACAACTGATACTATTTGGCACACTTGTATGTAGTCTCAGCAGACATGCCAAAGAATAAAACAGTGTCCTCCCCAACATTATAAGTGGCCCATTGGGGTTGAGACAAACTAGTAGTGTGAGCTGTTTCTGTCTGTGTGGTATCTCAGCAGAGGGCTTTAGTTGTAATCAAGTACCTTTTAGGAACACTAAATTTGCTAAAAGGAAAATCAGCTTGTTCAATTAAAGACAAGACTCCTTCCAGTCCATTCAGTTAAGCAAATTAAATGTGTTTCAACTGCATTGTCTTACATGCAAATTAGCAACACACAATGTAATACTTTTTTTTATTTTAAAAGAATCTTAGTAGCCTTTTAATATATAAAATACACAGAAGAGAAAATTATATATTAAATTATCCACAGGCAATCCAAGTGATAAAAACTTTCTGAAGAAAGTACTCTTCCAGGATGGAAGTTCCTTCTTTCTGTTTTTTTTTTCTTCTTCTTCTTCCTTATTTCTTCATTGCCTTCTATTAAAGACAGGGGAAAATAATAATACAAAGGTCTTAGTTTGACAGTGAATAATATACTGAGGTCATGAAATTAAATAACAGAGACATGTATACGGGAAAATATTACTGGCCTACCTCACAAGAAAGTAGCTTCTTATTCAACATGTCCTCAGCACAAGGGCCCAATCCTGTAAATCATCTTTACTCACATTTGTATTTTCACTGATTGAGGCCCAGATCCTCAGAGGAATTTAGGCACCTAAATCCCATTGATTTCAGCCTCCAATCTTAAAAACACTCACCCATGGGACTACTCATGTACTTTAAGTTAAGCACATGTATGCGTCTGTGGAATCAGGGCTTTAAATGGTACTATTCAGATATGTAAAGGTTTGCAGGATTGGACCTTTAGGCCTGGATCCACAAAGGGGCTAGGCATTGTGATGGTGACTGAGCATCGCAATGCTGACTTTTAGGTTTCTGGAAAAAATACAGGAACAATACAGTTAACCACAAAGCCGGAATTATGCACCTAAGCCACCCACAGAATGCCTGGAAAGAGACAGGCACCTTAAAATATGATCCACAAAAGCCAGCATGAGAGGCGGGGAGCTGCCTCAGCTAGCTAATGGGAGATACTGATGAGAAGGGTGTGTCCTAGGCCTCACCCTTCTCACAGATTCAGGCATCTAAGTCTGGCTGCAGGGAGGCATCTATCTCTGCTAGCCATCCACAGCCAGGAACCCCTCTCCTGCAGTAGGCTGCTTAGGCACCTAAGTCATTTCTTGTGAGAATGAGTGAGGTGCCTGCCCCACTCCACACAAATCAACAGGAGGAGGAGGAGGAGGAGGAGGAGAAGATGACACCACTACCACCGTGTAACTTTTTAGCCCAGTAGTTAGAGCAGTCACCTGAATATGGGAGAACCAAGTTCAATTCCCTGCTTCTGCCTGAGGAGAAGAAAGGATTTGAACAGGTGTCTCCCACATACCTCTCAGCAGAGTGCTCTAACTACTGGATTATGGGATATTCTGATGCAAGACTCCCTCACTTTCCCAGCTGAAGCCCTTTCCACTGTGTAGAAGTAAGAGTCATTGGAGCAGAGAGACTGGAGACTGTGCCTCCCACCTCCCCTGTGGGCGTCCTAACCCCCAGACTGTAGAGTCATTCACTCTCCTGCTCTCTCTGGCCCAGCAGAAGTTGTTGCATGTAAATGTAGGATTGAGTATGGTCCCATATTTGCAATTTATGCCAATTCTATAACTGTGCTTTGTTAGCTATACAAAAAGCATTTCATGTTTTCATTTGAATTATCTGTTCCCCTTGTCTATTTGTTCCTGTGCTGATTCATAAAATTTTCTAACAGGAACAAACATGATAACAGTAATAGGTATAAATATACAATACATAGATTCAGTGAGACTTTTTGGCTGCTAGACAATTCCTTTTTGTACTGTTAAGCATGAATTACATTGAGTTTGATTACATTGTTATTCTGGAAGAATAATCTACTGTTATAGATCAAACTTTCTTAAGCAGCAAACCTTATATCCACAAACAGGCATAATGACCTTATTGACTGTAGTACGCTGTGAAAGTACTACCAAGGAGATACATTATGTTCATGAACTGTGATTATGTAAAACAGATCTAAATTACAGAAGCAGGTATTTGTATTTTAAGGAGTACTTGTTTTGTAACGTGTGCCCCTTCTGAGAGGGAATGATTTCCATTGATAACTAGGTGCCTGATCTAACGCCCTCTTAAGTCAATGGAAAGACTGCCACTGGTGTTCGGGCTTTGGATCTGGCCCTAATTATACCATTAGACACATAAATGAGCCCATGTGCTACTCATGGTAATAAAGATAAACACATGACTATGTATTTTCAGAATTGGGGTCTAAAACGCCTGTTTTTTCCCAGAGGTCAATTAAGTTAGGTTTTGAAGTCAAGGGGAGCTCAGCCCCTCTGAAATGTCAAGATGCATGGGATTTGACCCTGTGTCTATTGAAGTCAATGGCAAAATTCCCTTTGAATTCAGTAGTGCAGGATCAGACCATTATTGGTTGCTTAAACATGAGTTTAGGTTCCTAACTTTAAGAAAAGAACCCTGTTTTCCAGAAATAGAACGTGTGTGCATTTGATAGTCTAAACTATGTTTTCATCACAAATGTTTTCAGAATATGCATTAATTTAATATCTCTTAATGTTTGTATTTATTTATTTGGCCTCTCTTCATGCGCTCCGTACTGTCCAAATGCGAGGAAATGTTTCCTGCCCCAAGGAGTTTGCAATCTAGTAAAGACAGACAAGAAAGCTCAAATATACATAGCACATTATACTGGCATGAGCTGGAGGTGGCGAAGTACTGGAGAGAACAAAACAGCATAAAAATGATTCATTACATGTTAGTATTGTATAAAACCCATTGATTTATCATCCAAGTGCTTCATTTAAACTACAAATAACTTATTGCACAACCACTGGCTCTAAGTCCTAGGAATGTGTATATACATGATGAGATAAAAAGAATTATTATGGCATTAACTGCGGGAAATAAAGATCAAAGGTCACTTTCATGAGTCTTCCTGAACTAAATTATGCTTTGCTTCAAAATGTGGTTGATGTCTGCCTCAGTTATCTTGGAAGTGTAATGAACAATAATTAAAGCAGTATTTTTGTTGGCACTGATTTCGCTCTTAATATTTCTGTATAAATGTAAATAGAAAGTTGAGGTTAAGATTCACCTCCAATAACTTTTAACGGTGCTGTGATAGTTCTCTATGAAATATTAAAAAATCTTACTTCCATTCTGCAGTTTGTAGATGATTATTTTATGAGCTAATCAGGCTATTTTCCCCAAAAGCAGTGCATTTCATCCTTTTTCGGAACATCTATCCTCCACTTCCTTAACTTTCCCCCTCCACGCCCAGACAACTATCCTTGTGGAGGATGCACTGCTGCATCCTGCACTAGTACCGTCAACCTTGTTGACTACCTCTGCAACTTGGAAAAATTGAATGCTGCCTGTGCAGGGGGTCTATCCAAGCAGAGTGATTTGCCAGATTAGGGACATAAATTGCTTTGGTTTTGATTGGGACCCTGAGTCTATTTCTCAGATAATTCCTCTGCTGCACCTGACATCTGCTCACTAATATTCCACTGTAATTTTCACATATTGGAGATAACATTTTCTGGTACCTACGTGTAGTTGCTGGGATATACTTCTTTGATTATTTCTTCCTTTCAACTTATATTTCAATAAAATGGTGCCTATTCTAGGCTCTAGAGCAGGGGTTCCCAAACTTGTCTCACGGCTTGTTCAGGGTAAGCCCCTTGCGGGTCACCTGAGCGTCCACAGGTACGGCCGCTCGCAGCTCCAAGTGGCTGCGGTTTGCCGTTCCCAGCCAATGGGAACTGCGGGAAGCGGTGCAGGCCGGGCCATCGCTTCCCGCAGCTCCCATTGGCCGGGAACAGCGAACCGCAGCCACTTGTAGCTGCGAGCGGCTGTACCTGCGGACGCTCAGGTAAACAAAGCATCTTGCAGCCCGCCAGGGGCTTACCCTGAACAAGCCACGAACCAGTTTGGGAATCCCTGCTCTAGATACAATCTTTTTTGTATACATGTATACACATATTTCAAAGATGTAGGAGCCTCCAGTCCTGTTTGATAAAGATCCTGGCACAGGCTCTAACTGCTTGGTACGGTCCTGGGGGTTGAAAGTCATCTGAAAAAGCTAATAGAACCATCCCACTATGATTCCCCTTTAAATTTATGCTAGCATCTAGCCTGCTCCACAGCTGGGCCAAGACTCAGTGGATATAAAGGTAGATCAGAGGCCTGGTCTATACCTAAAATTTAGCTCAATATAGTTAAGTCATTCAGGACTGTGAAAAATGTCATGCCTTGAGCACGATAGTGAGGTTGATTTATCTCCTAAAGTAAACACAGTTAGGTTGACAGAAGGATTCTTCCATCAACTTAGCTATCATCTCTCATAGAGCTGGATTACCTACATCAACACAAACCCCCCTGCCACTGATGTAAGAAATGTATACACTACGGCAGTGGTTTTCAAAGTGCGGGTTGCGAACCAGTACTGGGTCGTGGAATGGAAGGTGCTGGGTCGTGGCAGCTCTGGTCAGCACTGCCGACTGGGCCGTTAAAAGTTCCATTGGCGGTGCTGCCCGGCTAAGGCAGACTAGTCCCTACCTGTTCTGACACCGTGCTGTGCCCTGTAAGTGGCCAGCAGCAGATCCAGCTCCTAGATGGGGGGGGCCCTAGGGTTCTGCATGCTGTCCCCACCCCGAGTACTGGCTTAGCACACCCACTGGCCAGTTCCCGGCCAATGGGAGCTGGAGGGGGCGGTGCCTGCGGGTGAGAGCTGCTTGTGTGCCTCGGCCTAGGAGCCGGATCTGCTGATGGCCGCTACCGGGGTGCGGCGTGGTCCGCAGTGCCAGGACAGGCAGGAAGCCTGCCTTAGCACCCCTGCTGTGCTGCTGACCATGAGCCGCCCAAGGTAAGCCTCTGCCCCAACCCCGTGCCCCAATCACCTACCCCAGCCCTGAGCCCCCACCAACCCAGAGCCTCTTCCTGCACCCCAAACCTCTCATTCCCGGCCCTACCCCAGAGCCTGCCCCCCAGCCCAGAGCCCTGACCCCCCTCCCACAGCCCAACTCGTGCCCCAGCCCAGAGCCCCCTCACACACCCGGAACCCCTCATTCCTGGCCCCACCCCACAGCCCTCACCCCCTCACCCCAACCTTCTGCCTCAGTCCAGAGCCCCTCCCACACTCCAAACCCTTTCTCCCCAGTTCCTTTGTGTCAGAGGCATCAACAATTTTCTTCAACTAGGTCCCCACAAAAAAAGTTTGAAAACCACTGCACTGTGGTGCTTCAGCAGCATAGCTGCAGCACTGCAGCCGTGCGCTTGTAGCATAGACGTAGCCCGCATCACCTTCACACGCCTTTGTTCTGAGCTGCACTGGACGCAGCTCAAGATTTGGGCCTCTGTCTCCTGTTCAGTGGACTGCAGGTGTATCATAAACGAATTGTTTTGGTGTCTGGGAGAAACAAGCACCTGGATGCAGAGCAGATGGCTGAAATGAAATCCAGACAAGACACATTTGATGGCGGTGAGAAGAGGCAAATATTTTCAAAGACACACTAAAACCATTACCTCTCTCTCCAACTTCAAAGTGGTTCGCATTCTTGGTCTCCCTTTTGGTCCCGGATACCCAGTTGGTATTAGAAAAGGTGTCTGTGCCTTTTAGTCAGATGCCATTGGTCTTGACCATGGTGATCCATACATTCAATCACTTACAGGTACAATTACTGCAACACACTTTACATGGAGAAGATGGAGAATGCCATCCAGATTTTCCAATACGTGATGCATGTGCTAAGCAATACAGATTGACAAGAGCACATTACCTCATTGCTCTGATCACTGCAACAGGTCTCTGCTCGCAACTGGATCCAATTTAAGAACCTGATCCTGATCATCAATGCTCTCAGTGGAGTGGGTCTGAGCTATAACGGGAGCCACCTCTATCTCTGGTATGATGTCCTGCCACAACTGTGGCCACTAGGGACAACGGTGTTAAAAGCAACAAAAACTCACAGGAGAGGAAGAATGTGCTTTCTCAGTGACTGGTCCACAGCTGTGGAACTCTCGTCCACAAGGCATCTCGCCAACCACATTTAGAGCATGATGCAATGGATTTTCCTAAAATAATAGTTGTCAAAATACCTCAGTATGGCTACAAAGATAGAAGATGAAGAAACAGAAAACTTCAAGCCCACACCTATCAGGATCCACTTTTCAAAGCCTCATAATTGGCTTGCACCCAGACCCTGGCCTGCTGCAGAAAGGCAAAATTTCCTAGAATTGATTTCTTCTTTTTTCCACCAAGCTTTCTAATGTGGGTTCACCCTCCTACACGAACCTTCATCAGCATTCCTTTTTGACAGCTGGCTGTTTTAAGTTTGGGACAGACAGGCAGCTCAAAGTAACCATTTTGCATCTGCCTGCTGCAGGCTACAGTCTATCCCTCCGAGTCTGTAAGCATTCTTACTTCTTGTGTTTCCCACTGGGATTCCCTTTCTCTTATTCCTGAAGCACTGACACAGTCCCACAGATACTTCCTACTATTTTGAAAGCAGAAGGCGTATTTCTGGTTTTTATCTCGCTTATTTTCACCAGCACTGTACTGGGAAAGGAGAACAGGTCGGGACTGTGGGTTTGGCCAGGTAATAGAATAAGCATCTTGTTCCAGTGCTGTCTTACATAGAAAGATGGGGGGGAAATGGAGGACATTTTGGGTTTTTGGAAAACAGGCCCAGATGTGGAGAACCCCACTCACTACACACATGGAGAAACAGAATAGCTTACGAGCAGAGAAGCTTTTCCCACACACAGTACTCCATCCTGGCACAAAACATGACATCAGCTATCACACTCTTCCTCCCTGGAATGTGCTGGACTGTCAGGGACAATTTCTTCCATGGACAAAAATTCCAAATTCTGATTGATAAAAACAGACTGCCTTTCATTATAAAAATAGGCCATTTGGTTTATTTGAGAGAATAAAGGCACATTATTTCCCCACTCCTGCTTATGCAAACTATTATGCAGGAGTGTACACCTCTTGGTGGACTTGCCCACTCTTAATCCTCTTTCTTATCTATGCAAAGATAACTTCCTCCTTTCTTCTTTTTCTTTCCTTTCAGGAAGAGGAAGGAATTAAAAGACCCAGATCCTGAGTAATCAGATGAAATAAAGATAAAGGTTTTATTTATTTATTTATTTTACTTCAACACATTCTTAAGAGGTCTCCTCTTCCAGTTAAAATGGTCTTTTCAATCCAAGGTTTTAGCTGTCATTTTACATTTGATGGTTGCAATGCAGCCAAAAATTTGGGATTTCCTGGTTTGAGGTAAAACTGTTATAAATCCATTGAGCCAAAAATTTGCCAAGAATGGCAGCGGGGGGGGGGGGGGGGGGAATGTCCTCCTTTAGAAACATATTATCAGCATCAGAAATTTCTTCAAAGCACTGAATAAAATCCATTTGGATATAAAACAAAATTGACTGTAATCTGAACAACAGGACTGCCCACGGTACTAGTAAATATTTGCAGCATTTGGCCCATAACGACTGATAAAAAAAATGGTTTGCATGTTGATCTTTTCCATAGTGTGTACACTACTCAAGCTGGTGCACTAAAAATAGCAGCAACACCCTGGGTACATTCTCAGGCAGCCAGTGTTAGCCATCTGCTGTCCTACTGCTATTTTTAGCAAGCTAGCTTCAGCAGAGCTAGTGCATGTCTCTCTGCTCCCACTGGAAAGCATGCTTCCAGCTGCAGAGGACACATACACATACACTTCAGTGGAGTTCTATGTTTTGAGCATTTCTAGGATCAAGGCTACAAGACTGAGAAGCTTTAGGCTCCAATCTTGCAACTTGTTCTGAGTGGGTGGACTCCCTGGCAACTCTGGGGAGCCCCAGTGATTTCAATGTGTTTGTGCACATGTGTAAGGGCCCACCCCTGCAGAAAGTTGCAAGAATGGTGTCTTGAGCTCTAAACTTGCAGATTCTTAGGCATGTGAGTAAATCCATTAATGTTAATGGGACTATCCACATGCTTAAAATTAAGCAAATATTTAGACTCAGATCCTCAATGGTATTTAGGCACCTACCCAGAGGACTTAGGTGCCCAAATACCTCCGGGCTTTAGTGCCTGTAGGATCAGGGCCTGACTTGTTCACCTGCATTTTGAAAACTTCAGATTTTGTCATTTTGGCTCCATTGCTTTCAGTTTTTATAAGTATTATGTGAATGACTTATTTCATTATTAGAGAGAGAGATTAATGTTATTCAAAAATAGAAAAGCCTTTTAAGGACGCAGGAGATCACAGTCTTTCCCTGTTTTGTTTTCCATGTTCACTGTGTTTCTCCAATTTCCCTCATAATAAGTTTCAATCCATTCCATTTCCTGTATTGTATTCAGTACCCTAAAGAAATTTCTTTTTTTTACAGGGAATCACATATTCTTTAAGGAAAAAAGTGTTTTTCTCATTCTTTGTAAGACTGATAATCTGAAATATAGGATGACAACAACAAATGCTCAATGGTTAGATATCACTCTAAGAATTTGTTGGCATTTAAAAATGTCCTCGTTTGAGCTTCTACACAAAACAAGTGAGCTCTTGCTTTTTCATCTGGAAAAAACCTTTGGTTTCTGTCTATTCAAAATGTGGGTACAGCATTTTCCCTGTACTTGCTTGTTGGTTTGAATTTCATTTGATTATCATGTAGAATGATAACACTGTACCTACTGGAAAAATAAGGTATTATAATAGAACAAATAGTTACTGAATTATATTACTATTGAACCTTGGCCATATGATATATTATTGGCGGTATAAAAAAATGCTTACTGCAAAAAGTGACAAGGTTAGTGGGTTCATAGAAAACAGCATTTGTGACACTTCACAATAGGGTACATTCAGCCTTCAGGCAGGCTTCAAATTTACCATTCAGCAAAACAGAGCTGTAAGAGGGTGGCTTTCCCCGAGGGTCTCGAAGGCCGGTGGCCAACCAACTCTGATTACTAATCAGCCACACCTCAGAGAGATCAGGTGATTTCTCTGTAGAGATCAGCAGAAAGCTACAGAGAATTATTATTATTATTTTTTTGAACAGCTAATCTAACTTATTTACAGAGTAAACCTCAAATGGACATTCCTTATATCACCAGACACCATCCCTCTCTCTGCAAGCCATGACTGTGCAAAAGGGAGGGTCCCGGATGGGGGACTCATGGTGTCCCCCTGCCTCACAAGGGGACAAACCCACTGAAGTATTATTGCTATACGAAGAAGAGGTTTGATCAATGGGTTTTTTTGTTTAAAAACAGAGAAAGAAATTTAAGTGGAATGAAAAACATTCAAATTTTGGGTGATAAGTACCCTTTTGCCATCAGGAACGGAAAAAAATAGTCCCCAAAGGGAATTCCCCAAGTAGCCTGCAGGGGGTGCCAGCCAGCTGGGTACAAAGGGCTTGAGTTGCTGCTGCCTAAGGGGGCTCAGTGCCACACAGGAACAGAAGGGGGGAATGCTCAGGGATCAGAGACTACTAGCAGTGAGCAGGCTCTGGCAGAGAGTCCTGGGAGTTAGATCTGAGACGCCAGCTGGGTAGGCCCTAGGAGTGGCTTGCCAAAGCAGGACAGGCCTCAGGCAGGAAGGCCTTGGAGGAGGAAAATAAACTTTTGTTTTGTGTGGACTTTTGGACAGGCTTTGTTATTGGATTTTGAGTTTTGTTTGGAGTTTATTTTATATTAATACACCTGGTCCCCAAGGAGGGATATTTTTTGGCCATAAAAAGCCTGGGTTAAGTTTTATTTGAGCAGTGCAAGAGGGGAAACTGAGGCACACTGCCTCCCATGTATCTCCTAATGGTCTGGGGTCACACTGTAGGTAGCCTGCCTCAGTTTCCCCCTCTTGAACCCCTCAAATAAACTGGTTCCAGGTAGGACAGTCTGGTCCCTTTGATTAAGTATGGGTAATGGAATCAGGAGACCTGGGTTTTAATCTATGTTCTGGCATTGACTTATTCTGTGACCTTGAGAAAGTTGCTTACCTTTTCTCCCTCACCAGCAAAATGGGAGTACACTGTATTTACCTTCTTGCAAAGCAGCATTGTGAGGCAGGATGTGAAACTCATCCCAGAACCCAAGCAATTTCTCTTCTCCAGCACAAAAAGCTGAGCAAGCCACTACAGCCTTGCTTAGACTGGTGGGGAAAAGCACTATCTTCAATCAAATTAACTCAACTGAGCGAGTTAATCTGAATTGAAAAACCCATTTAACACTTTTACCTCAATTTCAGCATGTTGCTTTATAGTCTTGGGTCTTTTTTTCTAATCCAGACAGGTTCTTACACTGAACTCCTATTCCCTAACCAATCAGAGGATTGAACCAATCAAGAATTAAATGAGTCTTCCACACGGCAGTACACAGTGCTTCTGGCCATAGTTCTATTTCATCACAGCATTTTTAGGCCTGATCTGTTCTAGAAAATTAGGTCGGTTCAATTATGTTGGTCAAGGATGTGAAAAATCCACAGCGCCTCCCACCCCCTTAGTGGAGTTGTTAAACCAATCTAAGTCCCCATGTGGACAGCGCTAGGTTGATGGAAGAATTCCACTCAATGTGCAGAACAGTCAAAAAAGTTAACAAAATGTTAGGAGATCATGAAGAAAGGGATAGATAATAAGACCATAAATACCATAATGCCTCTATATAAATACATGGTACACCCACATCTTGAATACTACGTGCAGTTCTGGGTGCCCCATCTCAAAAAAGACATATTAGAAATGGAAAAGGTACAGAGAAGGGCAACAAAATGATTAAGGGTATGGAACAGCTTCCATATGAGGAGAGATTAAAACCATTGGGACTGTTAAACAGCTTGGAAAAGAGATGACTAAGGGGGGGATATGATAGCGGTCTATAAAATCATGACTGATACGGAGAAAGTGAATAAGGAAGTGATATTTATCCCTTCACATAACACAAGAACTAGCATTAATAGGCAGCAGGTTTAAAACAAACAAAAGGAAGTACTTTTTCTCACAATGCATAGTCAACCTGTGGAACTCATTGCCAGGGTATGTGTGAAGGCCAAAACTCTAACTGGGTTAAAAAAAAGACTAGATAAGTTCTCGCAGGATAGGTCCATTAATGGCTATTAGCCAAGATGGTCAGGGATGCAACCCCATGCTTTGGGTGTCCCTAAGCCTCTGATTACCAGATGCTGGGACTGGACAACAGGGGATGGATCACTCAATGATTGCCCTATTTTGTTTGTTTCCTTTGAAGCATCTGGCACTGACCACTGTTGGAAGACAGGATATTGGGCTAGATGGACCATTGGTCTGACCCAGTATGGCTATTCTTACGTTATGTTCTTAATTCTTCCATCAACCTAGCTATCACCTCTGAGGGAGGTGGATTTCCTATGTCAATGGGAGAATCCCTCCCTCATAGTGATGCAGCTGTGCTGTTGTACCATTTTAAGTGTAGACAAGCCCTTAATCTTCCCCAGTGTACCTAAATATTAATGTTCCTCAATGTACTTAGGAGAACACGGTGCATTTCCTCTTCAACTGTGAACTCCACTATTGTTTTCAGATTGTGAGACATGAGATATTAAAAAGAACATTAAAACCACAGGTGCTGACTTTTCAAAGTGCCAGGGGGTGCTTGACGCCCCGGCTTTGCTCCAGGTCTCACCTCCACTCCACCCCTTCCCCCAAGGCCCCACCCACGCCCCACCTCTTCCCACCCCCGCGCAACCCCATCCCGCCCAGATCCACCCCCATGCTCATGGGGGCTGGAGTAGTTAAGCTGACGGGAGAGCTCTGCCTCTCTCCTGTTGACTTAAAGTGGCTACGTTAGAGAACTCACACAGTACAGTGCAGCTGCATCAATGTAGCCATGCTGGAGAGAGCAGTGGTGATAAGAAGATACCAAGGTTCCTGGAAAGTATGAATTTTAAAGAGGGATTCAAAAGAAGGCTCTTGATGGGAAAACAATGGGACTGTTACATGCAGCCCGAGAGGAAGCACCAACCTGAGAATGGGTGAAAAAGAATAAGGGAGAAGTAAAGCAAGAGGCCTGAGAGTAAGGAGAAGAAGCAGGGATGTCAGTGGCTTGAAGAGGAGGCTATGGAGTTTGAATCTGATGTTTTAAGAGAAACACAGGAAGCCAGATTCAAAGGGGAGGATGAGATGGTCAGAACAGCAGGGGAGTATAGTGTTTTGGATACATTGAGGGGAAGGAGAGAAAGAGACAGATAAAAGGTGGGAAGGCAAGAGAGGAGAGGTTACACTATTTAAGGTGAGATGATCAAGGCGTAGACACAAATTTTAGCACCGGGAATGAAAGAAATGGGGATTTGGGGGCTAAAGTGTAATGTAGCTGCATTTAAAGAGAGACAAGATATTGGAGCAGAAGAAGAAAAGGGCAGATTCAACAAAGAAACCACAGTTGTAATCTTGTCTTTTTACTGTTGCACACAATGTCAAGGATGGAGTGAGAAAGAATTCTAGGGATCTGAGGGTATCTCTATATTACAATGACAGGTTTCAGAGTAGCAGCCATTAGTCTGTATCTGCAAAAATAAAAGGAGTACTTGTGGCACCTTAGAGACTAACAAATTTATCTGAGCATAAGCTTTCGTGAGCTACAGCTCACTTCATCGGGTACATGCAGTGGAAAATACAGTGGGGAGATTTTATATACACAGAGAACATGAAACATGTGGAGATAGAGGTGGTTAGGGACTATTTAGAAAAGCTGGACGTGCACAAGTCCATGGGGCCGGACGAGTTGCATCCGAGAGTGCTGAAGGAATTGGCGGCTGTGATTGCAGAGCCATTGGCCATTATCTTTGAAAACTCGTGGCGAACGGGGGAAGTCCCGGATGACTGGAAAAAGGCTAATGTAGTGCCAATCTTTAAAAAAGGGAAGAAGGAGGATCCTGGGAACTACAGGCCAGTCAGCCTCACCTCAGTCCCTGGAAAAATCATGGAGCAGGTCCTCAAAGAATCAATCCTGAAGCACTTGCATGAGAGGAAAGTGATCAGGAACAGCCAGCATGGATTCACCAAGGGAAGGTCATGCCTGACTAATCTAATCGCCTTTTATGATGAGATTACTGGTTCTGTGGATGAAGGGAAAGCAGTGGATGTATTGTTTCTTGACTTTAGCAAAGCTTTTGACACGGTCTCCCACAGTATTCTTGTCAGCAAGTTAAGGAAGTATGGGCTGGATGAATGCACTATAAGGTGGGTAGAAAGCTGGCTAGATTGTCGGGCTCAACGGGTAGTGATCAATGGCTCCATGTCTAGTTGGCAGACGGTATCAAGTGGAGTGCCCCAAGGGTCGGTCCTGGGGCCGGTTTTGTTCAATATCTTCATAAATGATCTGGAGGATGGTGTGGATTGCACTCTCAGCAAATTTGCGGATGATACTAAACTGGGAGGAGTGGTAGATATGCTGGAGGGGAGGGATAGGATACAGAAGGACCTAGACAAATTGGAGGATTGGGCCAAAAGAAATCTGATGAGGTTCAATAAGGATAAGTGCAGGGTCCTGCACTTAGGACGGAAGAACCCAATGGACGGAAGAACCCAATGCAATGGACCGAATGGCTAGGCAGCAGTTCTGCGGAAAAGGACCTAGGGGTGACAGTGGACAAGAAGCTGGATATGAGTCAGCAGTGTGCCCTTGTTGCCAAGAAGGCCAATGGCATTTTGGGATGTATAAGTAGGGGCATAGCGAGCAGATCGAGGGACGTGATCGTTCCCCTCTATTCGACATTGGTGAGGCCTCATCTGGAGTACTGTGTCCAGTTTTGGGCCCCACACTTCAAGAAGGATGTGGATAAATTGGAGAGAGTCCAGCGAAGGGCAACAAAAATGATCAGGGGTCTGGAACACATGACTTATGAGGAGAGGCTGAGGGAGCTGGGATTGTTTAGCCTGCAGAAGAGAAGAATGAGGGGGGATTTGATAGCTGCTTTCAACTACGTGAAAGGGGGTTCCAAAGAGGATGGCTCTAGACTGTTCTCAATGGTAGCAGATGACAGAACGAGGAGTAATGGTCTCAAGTTGCAGTGGGGGAGGTTTAGATTGGATATTAGGAAAAACTTTTTCACTGAGAGGGTGGTGAAACACTGGAATGTGTTACCTAGGGAGGTGGTAGAATCTCCTTCCTTAGAGGTTTTTAAGGTCAGGCTTGACAAAGCCCTGGCTGGGATGATTTAACTGGGAATTGGTCCTGCTTCGAGCAGGGGGTTGGACTAGATGACCTTCTGGGGTCCCTTCCAACCCTGATATTCTATGATTCTATGATTCTAAACAATGGGTGTTACCATACACACTGTAACGAGAGTGATCAGGTAAGGTGAGCTATCACCAGCAGGAGAGAGAGAGAGAAAACAAAAAAAAAAAAAGTAGGTAAGTATAGCGGTCAGTAGGTTTCCGGTATAGGGTGGTGTTTATGTGACCATCACTTATTAGCACTGTAGTGTCCAGGAAGTGGATCTCTTGTGTGGACTAGTCCAGACTGAGGTTGATGGTGGGATGGAAATTGTTGAAATCATGGTGGAATTCCTCAAGGGCTTCTTTTCCATGGGTCTAGATGATGAAGATGTCATCAGTGTAGCGCAAATAGAGTAGGGGCATTAGGGGACGAGAGCTGAGGAAGCGTTGTTCTAAGTCAGCCATAAAAATGTTGGCATACGGTGGGGCCATGCGGGTACCCATAGCAGTGCCGCTGATTTGAAGGTATACATTGTCCCCATATGTGAAATAGTTATGGGTGAGGACAAAGTCACAAAGTTCAGCTACCAAGTTTGCCGTGACATTATCGGGGATACTGTTCCTGACGGCTTGTAGTCCATCTTCATGTGGAAAGTTGGTGTAGAGGGCTGCTACATCCATAGTGGCTAGGATGGTGTTTTCAGGAAGATCACCGATGGATTGTAGTTTCCTCAGGAAATCAGTGGTGTCTTGAAGATAGCTGGGAGTGCTGGTAGCATAGGGCCTGAGGAAGGAGTCTACCACCCTATACCAGAAACCTACTGACCGTTATACTTAACTACATGCCTCCAGCTTTCATCCACACCACACCACACCACACAATCCATTGTCTACAGCCAAGCTCTACAATACAACCGCATTTGCTCCAACCCCTCAGACAGAGACAAACACCTACAAGATCTCTATCAAGTGTTCTTATAGCTACAATACCCACCTGCTAAAGTGAAGAAACAGATTGACAGAGCCAGAAGAGTACCCAGAAGTTACCTACTACAGGACAGGCCCAACAAAGAAAATAACAGAACGCCACTAGCCATCACCTTCAGCCCCCAACTAAAACCTCTCCTGCGCATCATCAAGGATATACAACCTATCCTGAAGGATGACCCATCACTCTCACAGATCTTGGGAGACAGGCCAGTCCTTGCTTACAGACAGCCCCCCAACCTGAAGCAAATACTCACCAACAACCACACACCACACAACAAAAACACTAACCCAGGAACCTATCCTTGCAACAAAGCCCGTTGCCAGCTGCGTCCACATATCTATTCAGGGGACACCATCACAGGGCCTAATCACATCAGCCACACTATCAGAGGCTCGTTCAGCTGCACATCTACCAATGTGATATATGCCATCATGTGCCAGCAATGCCCCTCTGCCAATGTACATTGGCCAAACTGGACAGTCTCTACGTAAAAGAATAAATGGACACAAATCAGAAGTCAAGAATTATAATATTCAAAAACCAGCCAGTGAACACTTCAATCTCTCTGGTCACTCGATTACAGACCTAAAAGTGGCAATTCTTCAACAAAAAAACTTCAAAAAACAGACTCCAACGAGAGACTGCTGAATTGGAATTAATTTGCAAACTGGACACCATTACATTAGACTTGAATAAAGACTGGAAGTGGATGTGTCATTACACAAAGTAAAACTATTTCCCCCTGTTTATTTCCCTCCCTCCCTCACCACTGTTCCTCACACGTTCTTGTCAACTGCTGGAAATGGCCCGTGTTAGGGTATAGATATTCAGACCTGTCTGTAAAGGCCTATACTCTAAGAATGTACGTATATGTTTAGCTAGTAATAGAGGTATACAAGAAAGAATCTGTGTAAGGGCCTTCTCTCACTGTGACAGTCTGAGGCCCTGTTCTTAGGCCAATGCCTTTGGCTAAGCAGCAGAGGCAGCCATAAGCTGGGAAGCGTACGGTCACATCCTCACATTCCAAACTAGTCAATATGGGGCTGTTAGGAAGGTGATCCAATCTATCACCTCCAGAGAAAGGGAAGAGCCTAGAAGATGTAAAAGGAAATTTAGGTTGATAGTTTTCTGTCTGGTAAGAACTCACTTATCAATAGACACAGCTGGGAAACCCTTATGTCTTTATAGATGTAGTTGTGAAATCCTCACTTCTGTATTGTTTTGTCATTATAGTTCCCACTTTGCTATTGTTTATTTGCATGGTCTCTGTCTGGTTCTGTGATTGTTTCTGTCTGCTGTATAATTAATTTTGCTGGGTGTAAACTAATTAAGGTGGTGGGATATAATTGGTTAGCTAATCATGTTACAATATGTTAGGATTTGTTAGTTAAATTTCAGTAGAATAATTGGTTAAGGTATAGCTAAGAATATTACTATATAAATTAGGGGCAAACAGAAAGTAAATTGGGATTCAAATATAAGGAAAAAGGAACTTGGATTTAAGCTTGCTGGAAGTTCATCCCAATAAACATCGAATTGTTTGCACCTTCGGACTTCGGGTATTGTTGCTCTCTGTTCATGCGAGAAGGACCAGGGAAGTGGGAGAGTGAAGGAATAAGCTCTCTAACAGCCCACCTTGATTATCATTACAAAAGGTTTTTTTTTCTCTCCTGCTGGTAATAGCTCACCTTACCTGATCACTCTCATTTCAGTTTTCAGAGTAGCAGCCGTGTTAGTCTGTATTCGCAAAAAGAAAAGGAGTACTTGTGGCACCTTAGAGACTAACAAATTTATTTGAGCATAAGCTTTCGTGAGCTACAGCTCACTTCATTGGATGCACTCATTACAGTGTGTATGGTAACACCCTTTGTTTCATGTTCTCTGTGTATATAAAGACAGGTTTCAGAGTAACAGCCGTGTTAGTCTGTATTCGCAAAAAGAAAAGGAGTACTTGTGACACCTTAGAGAGTAACCAATTTATTTGAGCATGAGCTTTCATGAGCTACAGCTCACTTCATCAGATGCATACCGTGGAAACTGTAGCAGGCTTTATATATACACAGAGAATATGAAACAATACCTCCTCCCACCCCACTGTCCTGCTGGGGTGGGAGGAGGTATTGTTTCATATTCTCTGTGTATATATAAAGTCTGCTACAGTTTCCACGGTATGCATCTGATGAAGTGAGCTGTAGCTTACGAAAGCTCATGCTCAAATAAATTGGTTAGTCTCTAAGGTGCCACAAGTACTCCTTTTCTTTTCGTATATTACAATGAATCAGAGGCAGAATAGCAGGTGGTATGCAGTACACAGCTGATTGCTGCCTGCTGAGGTGAGCTTGGGCTGGCTGGATTATTTCACTTGGGAAAGAGGTCAAGGAGGACTCAAGAGGGAAAATAACAAGAGTCCATCTGAGGTAGTGGGGTGGATCTGGGAGGGAGAACATCTGAGGAACCCTCATTTAGCCTTGCTCTGCCCTTGGCCATTATTCAATGTACTCAGCACAATGATTGTCATTTAATACCTTTTGGATTTGTGTAATTTCTCTGGTATTTCAGATTACTGCAGCTGCTGCTACACTCTCGTACAAGTAATTAGCAAATTACGTTTTTATCAAGATCAGACTATCATGGACCCTAATTTATTTGAGTTTATATATTTCAGAGAAAACAGCTTGTTTTGCTTAAGTGATTCTATGAACGGAACAGTCTACCCTGAGGCAAGCAAATCTAAAGCCAAAGAGGGATGCACCCTTCATATTCTGCTAATTGATTGAAGGGGCAAATGATCTATAGGAAAAGTTGCATCATTAACGTAATTGAGGGCAAAGCCTAATTAGAGGGGAAATGAAGTAGACAGAGCCAGAGACACAGCAGGCCTTCATGCGAGATGTCAACAAACAGACATTGTAACTAAAACCAGACAGAAACGGCAGTGCTTCATTTACATCTTCAATTTCAATGTGAAAACATTTACAGTGATTGTGTTGTATGAAAGAGGTGGGGGAGGGTTGGGGGGGGGGTGAGAAATTGCAAAATGTTAACTTACTTTAAACTGAAATCACTTCATCCAGAGTTATATCAAATAAATAAATCAACTGTATCACGTTAATTTAAAAAAAATCTGTAAGAAACCAAATAGAATTCTCGCTTGTGGTTATTTTTCTGTAACTCAAATTTATTTGAACTCTAAGTTCCTGAAGAAATCCAACAAGGGTTGTACAATGCATTTTACAGTAAAGAAATAAACAAACTCCAAAGGACATTATTTCTTCAGCTGTACTATAGAGAGGTCATGAATGAAGATATGAAACTTTCCTTCCACTCTTTGTCCTTTAAACCTTCCACTATATGTGAACTTTTTCTGTAACTCTTTACTCCCCAGCACAAGGATCCCCTCTCACAATCTCAAGCTCTTTGAGTTGAGAATTAGTGGTGTTTAAATTCTAGAGGCTTGTTAAGTATGCTAAATGATAGCTTAAATATATGTACTAAAACAGGTGGTAGTGGGTTTTTTAAAAAGGGTTTCCATGGCGTTTTAGTTTAGGGGCTTTTTTGGTGTGCAGTTCCTCTTTTTTTTTTTGCCTTTAAATCAACTGCAAGAATACAAACAAAACCTTTTCATAAGAAAAGCCACTTAAGTGAAATAAGGAATGCAAGCAGACATGTTTTGGCTACAGTGCCAGTCTTTAAAGTAGGTAGGTATTATTACACAATTCACATTGGCATTATGCTTTTCTTGTGAAAACTGGGCCCTGTGCCCAAATCCTAAAATATATACAGGATTTCTATAAATATATATCATGAACTAAAGAGTATGTGGAAATGTTAATCAATAGAAAGAATGAGGGAACTTTGCAACAAAATGCAATCTTCACACACAGTAAACTGGGGGGGTGGAAAAGTTGTTACACGTCAATAACCTAAAACATCGTTGAACTGATTATAGTTAGTTTGAGCTGTACTCAAATCCAAAAGAAAACAAAAAACCTGCTCTTTTGTATGCTAGGGAAAATTGTGGTATGGTGACATCAGGCATGGAATTTTTAACAGTTTACATCTGCAGAAACTTCAAACTTTATTACATCAAAACAATTGCTCACCAGAAAACAGTCAGAAATTTTGATATCAGCAGCCAAGGTTGAAATGGATATTTCTATTTTTATATAGATATATAAAATAGGAATATCCATTTTAGAGATACACACACATATGTATTTTCTCCATCTTTTTCCTCTTCCTGAACCTCCTACCCAACTTTTTTGTAATTTAATTTATTTGTATGTTGGTTTGTTTCCTGAGATGATTCTGGTGCCCAATATCAAGAACTTAGATCTGCTGCTGAATTCCTGACACACATAAAACTTCCAATGACTTCAATGGGTGTTTTCACTTGTGCTGGAACCACAATATTAGCCGCCCCAAGTCAATTTAAGGGTCTCTGAGAGAGACCCGTGTTTCCTTAGGACCAGCTTAGAGAGAGCCATTGATCTAACAAAGATAACATACAGGCTCCATTGTAATTCAAAGTGTTGCATGTAAACCTTAAAAATACAGATTTTAGGCAGAAGACAAGAGTCTGCAAAGTACAATATTAGTAATTTGAACATGTGACAGGGAGCGCTAAATACACCTAAAGCCAGCCTAAGAAATGCGTATTGAACTATTCTGACAACTACAAACCTGCATAGCAGATCTCTTTTTTTGTTCTTTTTGAATGCATTAGCTGAGAGTTCATTGTGAGAGAAAAACTGAATTTATAAAATTATGGGTTTCAAGATAGCAAAAAATCACCCTACACTGCAAATCACAGGAGTAGTCTTTCTTGTTTCAGCTTTGTAGTCAAATTGGTTGTAAACTAGGTAATAAGAGGAAATCCTACTTGGACTGTATTATAGTTCAATACCTGAATGTTAACACATTTATTATCACCTGTCACATCCCCATGAATGCATCATTGTGAGCACATATTTGGATCTAGGACAGCATCATTAATCATTGTCTCAAAAACTGAGGGGCTAATTATTTGTTTCAACATATTGCATTTAAAACATCCTCCTCATTAAATCAATTATGAAACAATGTAAGTATTTAAATTGAGCTGCTGAAGAACAGAATGTTGTTGCAAAATATAAGTAGAGAAACTAACAAATCCTTATTTTAACAGTAAGTATATAAAAGCTTTTTCTGTAGCGACAATTGTATATCTTGAAAATGTTAGACGGCGTACTAAAAACTACAGTTTATTAACTCAAGAACATAATCATATAAGGTCAAATCATTCTCAGTAGGGTGACCACCTTTTCAAAAGGCAAAAGCAGGACACATGCAGGAGCCTTTCCCCCTCCATGGCCCATCCCTAGACCCTCCTCTTCCCCCAAGGTCTTGCTCCCAGACCAGGCCAGAAGCCAGAGCTGGTCAGTGGCTAGAGACACCCAGGGAGCCCAGGCTGCTGTGGGGAGCCCCGGACCCTCCACCTGCTCTGGGTGAGGCAGCCTAGATCAGCCCCTGGCATGTGCCCCCGCCCCCTGGGGTGCACCACCCAGGGCAGGTGGAAGGTCCAGGGTTCCCCACCGTGGCCCAGACTCTGGGCAGCTCTAGCTTCTGGCTTGGCCGGGGTGGGGCCTCAGGGGAAGAGGAGGTGCAGGGGCTGGGGCCTTGTGGCAAGGGGGAGGGTAAAGCCCACCTCAGATCCTCCCCACTGGGAAGAGGCTGGCACCAGGGCCATCCTAGCTATTCTAGGGCCCTACACAGCCCCCCCACGGGGTGTGTGGGTGGGTCCCCAGGCCCCCGTAGGGGGGCAGGGCTGGCTTGGAAGGTAGAGGGGCACCGCCCCCCAGCACTCACTGGCAGCGTGGCTGGGGCCAGGTTGCTGCACTTCCTGCCGGTGAGTGCAGGCCCAGCCCTGCTTCGGTCCTCAGGGGCAGGAAGAGGCGGGGCTGGGGCGGAGCAGGGGCGGGAAGGGGGCAAAGCAGGGCAGGGGCTTTGGGGAAGGGGTGGAGTGGGGGTGGAGCAGAGGTGGGAAGAGGCGAGGTTGGGGCGGAGCAGGGACAGGGGCCATGGGGAAGAGGCGGGCCAGGGGCTGGAGCAGTACGCAGCTGCACAGGGTACTCGGAAATGTGGTGCCCCAAATGTGGTGCCCTACGCAGCTGCGTACTTTGCGTATGGATAGGGATGGCCCTGGCTGGCCCAACCCAAGCCTCAGGCAGGTGCAGAGAGGTGCCATAGGGAATTGGGGACAAATGCTTTCCCAGAGTCATTCAGCCCAGGGCCAGGACTTGAACTCTGCATTTCAGGACTGTCCCACCCAGTTTGGGATGGGTGGTCACCCTAATTCTCAGACATATGAGGAGTCCCATTTACTTGAATAGATTAACTACTGTTTGAATGATGGAGCAAGCAGCATTTGACCCAGAGGAGTATACTTATTAATACATGCATATATGATTGCTATTATTAATTATTATTATTATTTATATTATGGTAGCACATAGAGGTCTTAATTTCACATTGTTTTAGGTTCTGCACATATGGACAGTAACTGATAGTCACTGCTCTGAAGAACTTACAATCTAAATAGCACCAACATAAAAGACTAGGGAAAAGGAAGTTTTGTTATCCCTCTTTTTCCAGAATGAGAACTGAGGCACAGAGATGAGCTATTGAATGACCTGTCTAAGATCATACTGGAAGTCTGTGACAGAGTCAGGAACAGATGCTAAATTGCCTGCATCCTAGTCTGGTGCTTTATCCCCAAGACCAATTTTCTTCAATAAATATTCTATTCAAAGAATCTGCATTTAATCTTAGATTTAACTCTTCCTTCATCCTAAAGTGTCTTTCATGTTCATTTTCCTATACACCTATTCATTATTATTTACATACCACTCAGTTCTTCCATCCTGACTTTTATTGAGAAGTGTTTTATTTCTGAGCAGTCATGTCTGGAACTATTTACAGAGTAAGGCCCCAATCCTACACCGATTTCAGTACGTGCATAGAGTTATGCATGTGAATACTCCCACTGAAGCCAGTAGGACAGTGGTTCTCAAACTTTTTTTCCATGGACCACTTGAAAATTGCTGAGCGTCTTGGAGGACCACTTAATGATCTTTTCAAATGTTGTTTGTACCATTAGCTAACTATTATAAAGAGCTTTGGATAAAAGCGCTATATAAAAAACAACTTAATAATAAACTTTTTTTGTTCTACAAATAAAAGCCCACAACTCATATTTTAATATCAGTAGTCTTACCTTTCTTTAGCAATGGATGTGCCCTCTCTCCTCCTCCACGGCAGCCCCCGAGCTGGGGCTGGGAAGGAGGGGCGTCTCTCCCCAGCAGCTGCGGCCCTGGAGTTGGGGAAAGTCGCCCCTTTCTCTGGCTGCCACAGCCCTGCACGTCCCAAATTCCCCTCACCCCCTCTTCTCACCCCAATGCCCCCTCCCACCTACTCCTTCTTCCCCCCAAGGCCACCACCTCACCTTACGTGTGCATCTTTTCCAGGGTCCAGGCACCTAATTAGTGCAGCTACGCCTGCGTGGCATCACTAATTATGTGGGTGGCCCTTCATTCTCTCATGTGCGGCCACTCAGGTATGCACCTTAGAGGGAACTATCCATGGACCACCTGAATTGAGCTCGCAGACCACTGGTGGTCTACGGAACAAAGTTTGAGAACCTCTGCAGTAGGACATCTCTTGTGTATAAAGATACACATGCTTACATCTATGCAGAATTGCGTCCTAGGGTACTCTTCAAGATACAAGGGTGGGCTGTTCTGGCCCTTGTTTTTTATTTAAGGACAGATAATATGCACAGCACTGTCCAAGACACAAAGGGCCAAATTTTTAAAAGTTCTCAGTTTCCAACACTTTCCATTGTTCTCCACTGGAGCCAGTAAACAACGGGAGCTGATAATCAGTGAGCATTTTTGAAAATCTGGCCACTTAATTTAGGTGCTGGAATGAGAGCTAAACTCTTTTGAAAACCTTGCCCCAATAGTGGTTGCTGAGCATTTCTGAAATGCTCATCCAAAATGGTATCAGTCCTGGCCCCAAAGACTTTTCAGTCTGAAGGACAGAAACAGAGTAGATGTCACACACTTGGACATTCAAAAAGAAAGAATACATTTTTATATTGTTTGTATATATCTTTTGTCAGTTTACCTCTTGTGGCATCACAGAAGAACTGACCCTTTATGAAGGACTTGAATGGAAGGAGGTGGCTTGGAAAACCGAAATAGGGTGAGCATTGCAGACATAAGAGGGTAGACTGGAAAAATCCAACAGAACACATCTTATTGTATGGCAGCATTTTTATGGGTAATATCATGTAACTTAATGGAAAATGTATTTTGCTTAACATTGTTGCGGGATGGCTACCTAGAAGGTAGCCAGTCTCTGTTCCTATTCAGTCATTGACGTTTCTGTTGAAACTATTAATAACAATACCATTTCCGCCTAACAGTAGCATCACTAGTATTAAGTCCACCAAATAATTTCAGTTATACTTTTTAAAAACCATTGGATAGCATCAAATTTAAATTGCTATCAGCTTGGGGTTGATCTGAATCTGCAATCTAGACATGAAAGACCCCATGCCCCCTCACCAAAAACATGAGCCAGCCAGTGAATTCTTGGTGAGAATGCCACTCATATATTCTCTGTCTGAAAAGAAAGATTTGTATTTAGGGTTTTTTGTTATATTTGTTTGTAGACCCATGCACAGGGCCTGATTCCTTTGGAAGTGGAAATAATTTACTGTTGGTTCATTCCAGCAGCAGATTACTTCCCCTTCCACACTAGCTCAGCTCCTCCGGCTGTTTTCAGGCACATCCCAGAAACTCTGGCTAAAGGCACTATGGCAACCCACTACTTTCATGAAAAGTGCCATGTGTCCTATCCCACAGAGCCATGCCTCCAACAGTCCTGTCTGAAGGGTGCCCATATAAGGATGAAGTTGACTCTTCTTGAGTTTCAACCCACAGAGTCAAGGAAGAAAGGTATTTCAAACTTTTGACTTAGACCTCTCAGTTATCTCCTTTGTGGGAAAACAGGCAGGTCACTGAGGGTGAGGAAGAACACTTTCCTTCAGGGTGGGACTGGCTCTCAAGCTTTCATGTTTCTGTTTTTACATAGTACATTACTGATGCAAGTAGGTGTGACTTTCCTTTCTGTAAGAGCAGCTTATTCTGAGCATCATTCTTCAGTGATAAAGTGAAAAGCTGCTCTAGTATTATTTTTCTTTTCTACAGCTACTGGAAAACTCTCTTTTTTTTCTTTTACTACTGAAGAACCTGTACATAAAGCTACCATTTGTCACCCTTTTCAATGCATATACAACACAGCCCATAATAAAGTTTTTCTTTTGTGTTTGTATTCATGTTTCTGTTCAGTTCACACAAAAAAAACCTAAAACAGATTTTTCTTCTCACTAAATTCTAAAAAAGAAAAGTCTCAGAAGAAATATTTTTATTAATTGAGGAAAATATTTGCTCATTATAAACATTTATTCTTTTCTATACTGTACATTAAAAACAAAAATTTCCATCTTGTGAAGAGTGAGGGTGGTTTTTTGAAGGTGCTTTATTTTATGTCATAGGCACCAATTATTATTAACTGCGCCACGTGGATGGGGGAATGGCTTTGCGGATGGAGGCCACAAATAGTACTTGTGCAATTCCATCGTACTGTGTTTGCTAAACATTTGACAACAGTTACCACACAGTGGTGTACAAGACAGAATATCTGGAGAAACCTATGGTGTGGCAACTGTGGGCAAATGTTGATGTAATTGCTTCTACAATATGGTGATGTTACTACTGAATAGAGATGCACATTATGATTAACTTTATGGTAAATAAAAGTACTCATTTCATTTTTAATAGCATTGTCAAAGGTCACATTAAGCTAACACAACAAAGTCCAAGTTAAAGAAAATCCCAGGCAAAAATAAATTGTGTAAAGAGATAATTGACATTTTAGAGGTTACTTTCCTCCCACCCTCCACCCTCTTCTGATAACACTAAAATTTAACACACAGTGCATTTATTAGGTTGTTAGTGATTATGTGGAACTAAATGATTAATTAGGAACTAAACTTCACTTTGCATAATGGCCAGGGCATGTCAGCTTCATCTAAAAATCCACAAATTGAGCTCAGTGCAAATAACGTTCTATTTTGTTGATAACAGTAGCAGTGCAACTTTGTGTGTTACCAAATTGTCAGATTAATTTTTCATGAAGCCTACTTGTTTATAGAATTAAATCTTAATAGGTGCAGGCTGTTTCGGAAGTCTGCACAGACAAAGAAGGACAGATCCTCATCCCACTGATGTCAGTGGGGAATTGTGCCATTGACTTCAATGGGAGGAGGACTGAGCCAAGGAAGTGGAAACATTTGTTAACATGATGGAGTAAGAGTGACTTTGTTAGTAGAGTTCTTTCCCAGGAAGTCAGAAATTGATCAGCTCTATGCTCAGCAGGAGATGTCAACAGAGTCTGTCGAAATTATGATGGGGGCTTCAGATTACATTAAGATATTGTGACTTTCCCCAAAAGGTCATATCTAATACATTAGTCACAAACTAAATCAGTAATTTATCTAATGCAATTCCTGAGTCTATGAAAGGTTTCTCTCAATTTCTCAGCTACCTGCAAAGGATATATTTAGAAACAAAACTAAAAAGAAACTAACAAAAGCTTATTATGAAATAAAAAGTTTTAAGAATTAAATACACAAACAGTTTAAGATCTTCAGTCATTAAGGAAAAATCTTACTCCTTCCTCAGCAGCATAACCAGTGGGGATATTATTAAGATGGCAATTGCCACAGAGAGTCTTTGCTATCACTTTGTGGTCTAGACTCTAGGGGAAGAAAATTTTGGCTCACACTCTGTGACACGTCCCTGAGCAAAGCCGAACGACATGGGTTTGGTGCAGGGGAGATAGGATTTGCCCCCAACAGAATTGCATGAGTACCCTTAAAATTACAAATTAATGTTAATCCAGGTGGAACTGTGTTGGTAGCCAAATGCTAATAAACTGTGCAACAGTTTTTGCTCCTGGTGCGTTTTCCCTAAGGTTGCTGAATCTGAACTAGTCTCTTGTCTTGAGGTATATCGAACGTTTGGCCAGGTTAACAAATACAGACTAGGCTATCCTGCTGCCTCTCATGCAAAGTGTCTGCAGAGTGATTGGTGCTGGGGCTCTGCGGCCTTTGGATCTCAAAGATGGGTGATCCAGAGGCAGCAGCTGCTCCTGCTTCTGGGCCTCTTCTCCCTCCCACAGCAGAGAGACCTCTCCCCAAAGCAGGGAGGGTTGCTGCCTACTGGTGTCTCCATTTTGTCATATGCAACAGGACCACCAGCAACTGCAAAACTGAAGACCTGGCTGTGCTGCTTCCCAAGGGTACCCAGGGGTGTGAGGAACTTTGCGATCACCTGCCCTTAGCATGAGGAAGCCTTGTCTGTGCCTGACAGAGGTCACCTCCCTGACTCTCCCAGCCACAGTCAACATAGGCACTCCCCTCTCAGCCTTCGCAGGCTCTGCTGTCCCTTTGCAGGATAGTGACAGGGGTTGGAGTGAGCCTGAGTCCTTTGAGCATCCCCCTGGAGTGTCCAGCCCCTGATCACTGGACACTCAGAATTCACAGATCCGTTACTCCTAAAGGAACAGTACACACCAGCTTCTCGGTTTCACTTCCTCACTGCTCTGCTTAACACACCACACTTGGACATGTTTATGGTGAGAACAGAATAAGTTTGTTTAACAAAGAATAGAGATTCAAGAAGAAGCAAGCTGGAGTAATGGAAACAAAGGGTTACATATAAAATAAAATCATAACACACATTCTAGAGCCTAAACATAACTAACTTGTCCTCTTGTTTAATAAGGTACTGCCTACCCAAAGTCCTTCTCATAGCATTTTTCAATTCAGATAAAGCCCACTGGCAGCTTGTTTCCCCAGAACAAGAATGCCAAGGTCACTCTCTACATCCCTAGATATATTAGACCAGTCCTTTGTTCTTCACCTGTAAACACAGTCCCTCCATACTGTTCACCTCTTCCTGTTAATTTTTTCTCCTGAAATTCCTCCAATCTCTTCATTAGCATTTGACTCAATATGCAAATAGACTTCCATTGAAAGCCACACAACACACACTGGTCAGCCAGAGGGATAAGTGCCTCCCACCTCCAGTCTGGTGGAACCTGTCCTAAGGGTGACCTGCCTTCAACTTCAACGGCTTAAGTACATAGTTTCCAATATGCATACACACATCATCTTACATATCATCCGCACGGACATTTGGCAAAGATTATGATGACAAGTGTGTGTTGTACATCTTTCACTGGAAGTCTATTCGCATATGGAGCAGGGACCTCACGTGACATTCTTTGGTGAGCTAATATGTAAATACCAGACCCAGGGGATCCCTATAAGCCTTATGCACCCCTGGGCCCTCTGCCAGCTGGCATCAAGAAGTCCTTGAGAAACTCCTAGCTGGCAAGGGAAATAGGCCTATGTAATGAGTAACTAGCAGGGAGGAGTACCCACCGCCAATAGGGGAAGAGAGAGAATATGGAATCTCTCCAGCACCTTAGGAAAGACACAGTGGAATGATGAATTGGAAATGCTTTAGAAGGTGGAGAAAATATGTACGCACTCCTCCCAACCCCGAAACAGGGCCCACGTTCTTTCCTCATCACTATCCACAGGTTCTCTGCTCTTAAATCCATAGGCGCCAAGTCAGCTTTCCCTGGGGTGTTCCATTCCCACTCCATCCCTTCCCCAAGCCCCCACACTCACCCTGCCTCTTCCCGACCCCCTTCACCCCGAGGCTCCACCCCCACCTTGTCTCTTCCCACCCCTGCTCTGCACCCCCCCCCTGAGCACGCTCTACCCTCACTCTGCCTCTTCCTGCTCCTGGTCCTCCCCCACCCCCCAGCACCTCTCGCCTGCCGCCGAACAGCTGATCAGCAGCGGGCCGGAGGTGCTGAGGCGGGGGGGAAGAGGGAGGAGCTGATCGGAGGGTGGCTGCTGAGCACCCACTATTTTTTCCCCTGTGGATGCTCCAGCCCTGGAACACCCATGAAGTTGGCACCTATGCTTAAATCTGTTTGTCTCTTCTGTGAAGCATCTTCATTGGGTCTGATTGTTTGTTTGTATTGTTGTGTTTTTGCTCTGGAGGGCAAATATATAGTTGCCGACTCTGTGAGTGCTCCAGCCCTGGAGCACCCATGGAAAAAATTTAGTGGGTGCTTAGCATCCACTGACAGACAGCTCTCCCCTCCCTCTAGCGCCTCCCGTCCACTGCGATCAGCTGTTCCGCGGCATGCAGGAGGCGCTGGGGGGGAGGGGAAGGAGCAGGGATGGGGCGCGCTCAGGGGAGGGGTAAGAACTGGGTGGGGAAAGGCGGGGCGGGAACTTGGGAGAAGGGGTGGGGGGCCAGACCAGGGGCAGGAAGAGGCAGGGTAGGGACTTGGAGGAAGGAGTTGGGCGGTGGTGGGGCCTAGGGCAGAGCAGGTGGTTGAGCACCCCTGGGGCCCGGAGGAAGCAGGCACCTGTAGGCAAATAGCACGAAAAAGAGACAGCAGAGGGAAAAGCAAAAAGGTAGTCTAGTGGAGTGGTTTCCAGGCCTGCCTACAGTAGGCAGCGGTAAAGCAACAATATTCTTTTTGGCTGCTCTCAGCACACCTTCCCCCACTGTTTCCCTTTTATATGAGCAAAACCGAAAACTGATTGTTGGCGTAAAAGAAATGTATTTTTCTTAATTCAGGAAAATTTTGAGTGACTTCAGGTTATGGCAGCTTTCAAGAGCTCAAGAACGGTCTTCTTTGCAGCCTGCCTTACACAGGTGCCTGCCTTACACAGAGGTCCCTTTTCTATTCTATCTGAATTCACTTTAACAGCCACAGTACCAAATGTCCTGAGATTCTGGAGGGAGGCCTGATAAATCCCAGAAAAACCTCAGCCTCAGACCAAAAGGCTGAAGTTAGGCAGATATTGTGGCTTTTCACCCCTCATCCTGGTGCAATTCCAAAGAGGGTTGGGCAGAAGACGTCTCAGGGAGAAGACTGTTTCGCTGGCTCCCTCAGTGAAGAAGAGCCAAATTCTCTTGCCTCTCAACGACAGTGGAAAAAACGGTGATTGAAAAAGGATGTACATTTTTTGAAAAAAGAAAAAAAATGAAACCTTCATCTAAGATTTCTGTTGAAATTTCAAAAATTCAACCATTTTCCAGCTGCTCCAGCATGGAATGCTCTGAATTCAGTGGAACTGATGCCGTTTCACCAGGTGAAGGGTGGCAAGCAGCAGAGCAGGGCACAGCCTACATAAAAGAAGATAAATTTGGCTCCAAATCAGAAGAGCATCACAATTTAGCCAGGGTGTATTTTGGATTTTTTTGTATATCGTATAATCTATAAATGAAAGGATGTTCCTAAAAAAATACTCTCTCCGTTACATGTAAATAAATGTAAATCTGTGTAACTCCACTAAATCGGTAAAATAATTACCAATTTGTCCCACTGTAAATGACAGCAGACTTTGCATCCAGGTGTTGTAGTTTGTCTTTCCTTTTTCTATATAGATCTACTGATATGCTTATACGGGCCTTTATTCTGCACAGATTCACACTTCTGTTTAATTCTGCATACTGTGAGTAGTTCCACTGAAGCCAAATTCCCCGTAGGCATCAGGGTCTCACTGTACTAGCACCAATGAAGACAGTCCCAATTTAAGACATGATGCAACAAGTGAGGGTAATAAACAGTAGGGGGAGTGTCTGAAGGGAGTACAGAGGTAACCCTGGTGAGATCACAACTGTGCATTGGCTAGCTGGGTGCACAACTTCCAAACAATTCAAACAGCATCTTTAAGAATAATTAAATATCAGCTATCCTGGCAGCTACCCCGCCTAGGCATTGGTATTTGGCTGGTTTCTTGTAAATGTCACAGCAGAGGTGGCTTTTGAAAAGGGATCGGAAGGGAGAGGGTAATGGCCTAACAGATTAATTGAGGGATCATATTCCATGTAAATGGTGTTAATCATTCACTCGTGTAAATGAGAGCAGAATCAGGCCCAGAATTCTTTGCTTCCCCTTATATTTCACTGATTTGTACACTCGGTACTGTTCCCAAAAAGAAAAGGAGTACTTGTGGCACCTTAGAGACTAACCACTGTTCCCATTACAGTCCTTGGCAAATCTCAATGACTTGAAGTTGAAGGAAAGCAAAATTGGATCTGGGCAAAACGCTGCTCTCAGCCATACCAGTGTAAATCTGAATTAACTCAAATTATATTGGTGTGACTAAGCACAGAATTTAGATGAATATTTTAAGAACCAGTTTGGGTTCAGGCATTCCAGAAGTCTGGATTCAACATATTGAACAAGAATGTAAAATAAAAATAATAAAAATAGTGCCACACAAGTGCTTAACAAAGGGTGATCCTGCCATTCTTACTCCAGCAATACTTCCACTAACCTCAGTGACAGTTAACCTAAGAAAAGACTTCAAGATTTGGCCCATTTACTTTAATGGGATTTTTTTCTTTGTTTAATAACTACGGGATCAAGTCCTCTACTTGCAGTGGCAGAACATTACAGCTATGTTTCAACATTACAAATGGCTTTAGAGATTGTTTCTCTCATTTGTTTTACATTAGTAGACTTTTATTGCCCAATTTAAAAAAAAATTAGATTAGAAACCAAATTAGGTTAAATGCAGAAAATGTAAAATGCTCCAAAAAATGTGTGGTCAGATTGGGTATTATAGGAAGTTTTTAGTTTGTACAATAGCTAGTTTTCAATTTTGCATGTAAGTAAACTGCATTTATTTTTAATTATACTTCAGACAAAGTATAATTAGATTTAGGGATTTTTTTAAAAAACACAAGAATTCAGCCATTGGATTATACTCAAGACTTTGAGCACGTCTTTTGTTTCCCTCATGTAGGAGTCTTTAGAGGTGCTGTGTAATTAAAGAGTCCCAAATACTTTTTTTTTTTAAAAAAGAACAAGAAACTAGATGCCTTATTTAAAAAACAACCTATAGGGTTGTAAGAAAAATAAAAGAGTAAAAGTTCATTTCAACACAGTGATTTATAGGGAAAGGCTCAGCAGCTTACATAAAACCAAAGGGGGAAGTGGTCGAACATTGGGTCAAATCTCTATTCACATGTTTTGTAATAAAAGGCTGACTGTAGCTTTTGAGCCTTGCTTCCAGTCACAGACAATGGCAATTGCAGAGCAAGACTAATAACAGGATTTAGCATAAATCCACCACAGGAAGTGAACAGTTATACTGGCAAATAATTAGCCAGGGTGCATTTTATGGCAACATCGGGATGCTCTTAGTGCTTTAACGTGATCATGAAAACAAAATTAGTTCTCGGAGAGTCTAGAAATTTTTCACTTGCAGAGTTCCCTTCCCCCTTTCAATTCCCCCCCACCACCACATTGTTCCAATTTAACAGCAATAGTAAGGGTATTGAAGTCTCTTTCGAAGGGTTTTTTAGAATGTTCTTTTTTTTTCCCCTGCGGATGCTTTTTTATTGCAAGGTGGATTGTGTTTATTTTGCACAGCTAACAAGTGGGTTCAAAGCAATACTTTGATCTTGAACCCCTGCCAAATTCCTAAAGCTGAAAGCCCCCCTGTGCAGTAAAACAGACCTGTACTCACAAAGGCTGGCTAATTTGCAAAGGAATGTCAAAATTACTGCCACAGCTCAGTAGTGTGCTGCAGTGCAGACTGCAGAGTTTTTCTAACTAACAGAGATCTATTTTTTCCCATCAGCTTCATTTGTCATTTCTTAAAGGCAAATTAAATTGGAATATTTAAAATGTCCAATATTCCTTTCTTACATGGAGGATTTAAGAGGAAAGGACATTTTGTAAATGTACAGTGGTACACGACAAACACTTCAGGGATGTTTTGGCACCTCACTTCTAGATAGAGTATCTCCGGTTACTATTTATTAATTTGAACTTCATTCAGCTGAACAGTCAACAATTCCAACGGTCATACTAAAATACAGTTACATGGTAACATTATACATCAGTTCCCATCACTGGTGTAGCCAGCATGGGATATTTGGGTCGGCCCTGATTTTGGGTGGGCGGGCAATTATGGGGGGGTTCGGAGGGCAGGAGGGATCGAGGGCCCACTTCTCCCTACCCCCTGCAGCCAGCCTTTTGGGGGGTTATAGATGGACCCTCTGGCCAGGGGCTCCCTGAGGCCCTAGGTGTGCACCCAGCTCCGGGAGGAGACGCTGCTCTCCAGCAAGCACTGCTCCCGGCTTCCTTCCAGGTCCCACCACCCCACACCGGGCCCGGCTCCCGCAGGGGACGGGCCTACCTTTTTTAAAGATCTCCTCTACCACCGCCACCCGTCTGCTTGCTCGCCCTCCTCCCAGTGGCGGATTAGCCAGTGGATCAACCTGGGGCCCCGGAAAAATGGGTGCTTCTGCACCTCCATCCACTGCGCCCATCTGGCACTCCAGCCAACTCTATAGGTTTGTAGCTAAAGCAGACTATTTGAGCTTGCACGTTACTTGACTGGCCTCGGGAGACTGAAAAATCAGCTCATTCATACCTTCTATTCATATGGTTGTTCATTTTACATGTTGACTAGCTGTTTTCCGTTACATCAACACCAATAATTACATTTTTTTAAAAATCATTATTTCTTCCTTCATATTCTGGTCCCATATGAACCATTTGGGTAAATTTATGCACTGAGCCATCACCAATTTTTGCAATCCAATTCAAACTGATTTTTTTCAGAGGGTCTAACACATTATTAAAAATCTCTGCTCCCCCCCTCCAATTGCATCCCCATTCTCATTGCCTTTTCATGTCTATTTTCCATCTAGGGCCAAAACCAAATATTGTAAGGAAAGGTTGTTTTCATGGTATAGACACGTAAGAGTGGAAATATTACGAGAGGCTAGATATTTAAAGCAAATAGGCTATTGGCCTACTCCTGAAAAATTACATCAGTAATCCTTACATTTGTAATCCCATTGAAGTCAGTGGGATTACTTGCATCAGTAACGATAGACTGCATGAGCACAGTAGCAGGATTGGACCTCAAATTTGCTGATTCATGAGGTTAAGCTAACCTGTGTGTTATACTTATCTAAACTGAAGCCAAAGTGAATCTTTGGGGGTTTGCTTAGTATTACCAGTACATTCACACCTTTGATTTGTATATCAACCCACCTGGGCACCAGACAAGCATTTGGATAATGAGTAGTTCAGCAGCAGAGTGTGGTTGGGGACACTTACTATCCAAAGCCACATCTTAATCGACTGGGCCCTTTTGATGTGGCACACCTGTGCACCAAAATCTTGTAGTGCAGGCTGAGGACCTCATCACTGAAAAAAAATTACTGTGCCTATTATAATTATGACAAGTAGTCTTTACAGTAGTGCTAAGTGGCCCCTGCAAGATCAGAGACCCATGGTGCTAGACACTGTATGAATACATCGTAAGAGACAGTCATTGCCTTGAAACACTTATAATATATGGGGACAAGAGAGAAAATAGAAATATTATTATACCCATCATACAGATAGGGAACAGAGCCACAGAGAAATTACCCAACGTGTCTAGAGTTACACAGGAAATCTGGATCAGACCAGAGCACTGAACCTAGGTCTCCAGAATCCCAGTTTCTTGTTTTAACCACGAGACAATGCTTCCTCTCTGTGTTATTTCATCTATTTCACACTCTACATGTATTCCAAATTTAAAAAACACAAATTGTATAACTCTCCACCCTCATATTAATCTATAAACAGCCTTCCCAAAGGGCATTAATCCCTAGCACACAAGCTCCCTGTGTAGTGTAACTTCCATTACATAGCACAGTTTCATATACCGGACTCTGTTACGCCCTCTGAGCTAGTCCCACAATGACGAGGAGGAAAGTTAATGCAAGCAAGAGGTGCTTAGAGGCAGTCAGTGGGAGGCGAGGGGTAAGTGCATGGATGTGGAAAAGAGACCATTTTATATTGCCCCCTTTTGCAAAGTGCCAAGCTGCTCGTTTAATAGCTCTTTAGGGTCCAGTAATCACTTGTAACTTGCTTTCGGTTGTCAGGCTAACTTTAACTGTTCAATATTCCAAACGTAGTGTTACAATAGAAAGTGGGTCAAAATTTGGGGGGTGCAAACAGCTGTAAGTGTAGCTAGGCTCTGGGGGGATAGGAAAAGGGAGGAAAATAAGTAGAAAAATTAGGAACGAATAAAAATGTTCAAAATGACAGAGAACCCTTTTCCCTACACATTTCTTTTATTCTACTAGGATTTTTTTTTTTAAATAGCCTTCCAGCTCACTCTCATCATGTGTGTAAAAATATTTTGCTCTTCAATGAAATAAAAGGTCAAGAAATCATACTCTAAACAGTAATGAACTTCACCAGGAAGGGCATTAGCTGCCTAATGGTGAACTTCTTGAGCAGCTAACAAGTGCATCTGAGTTGTGTGTCAATAACCTAATACACATGCTGAAGTAGCATGTTGCTGCATTATTTCCCTTACTTCCTGCTATTAGCTATATTGCTGTTGTTTGGGTCAGTACTCCCCAAATGCCAGCACCTATAGTACTCATCCATTATAAATCATACCAAATGCAAATCCATGTATGAATTGTGCATACTTGGCACACCACAGTTTTGAGCAGGTTTTATTTTATTTTTTGGGGGTGTTCAAATGTCATCATTCTTAGGTATCTTAAAACCAGTAATACCCAAAGAAAGGTGTCTTGTACCTTTGCAAGAAATGCAGTCTTTGCAAACTAAAGGACTAGAAACTAGATTGTGCCTGTTCGTCACAGCCTGGAAATGGGAGGAATGCAGAGTCACACTCATCCAGCAGGAGCAGCACTGGATGCTTTCTGCCTCAAAAAAGTAGAACACTCTCCAGAGGAAGCACAAACTGCTCCTCTCCTATAAGGGGTGTTGCATACTTCAGCCCTCCTGGCTGGCTGCTACATCAAGAGGAGAGAGGAACCCTACTGCCTTTGGGTTGTTGTGCACCCATGTGAGGAATACTTGTTGCAACCCTGGACTCTTCTGCATGTGAGGACTGTACTTCTGGTTGCCCTTATACAGGCTACGCAAGAGGGGGAGGAGCGCTATACTTCTCCATCACCCTCACCTTTGCATGCATGTAAGGGCCTGCCAGAATCTAGTCCATAATAAATATTACCTACATTTTACATATTCGTTTTTCGCCTGAAGTATCACAAAACTGAGAAGCTTTGCTTGTGTGTTTTTGTTGTTTTGGAAGGTGATATCACTTCTATAAAGAATCACCATGTTACGGATCAACGGAGAGAACCATTATTTGTATTGCGGCAGTGTATTGCCTGAAGGAACCAACTAAGATCCGCACCCCATTGTGCGAAGTGCTGTACAAACATATAGTAAGAAACAACCCTACCCAGAGAATTATGAATCTAAACAGGCAAGACTGAAAAGGGTGGGCAAAAGGAGGTAGTATTAACCTTATTGTACAGACAGGGAACTGAGGTACAGAAGAATTAATGACCAGATCCTCAGATTCTCAGCTGGTGTAATCTGTATAACTTTATTGACTCTGCCAATTTACATCAGTTGTGGTTCTGACCCTCAGGCCCAGATCCACAAAAGTTCTTTAGGCACCTAAACCCCAGATTTAGGCACCACTACAATCCACAAAACCCCATGCTAAGATCCCTTTAGGGTATTTCTACACACACAGCAATTAGACACCCACAGCTGGCCCCTGCCAGGTGACTTAGGCTCGCGAGCCTCAGGCTGTGGGACTGTTTCATTGCTGTGTAGCCTTCCAATCTCGGGCTGGCACCAAGAAGTCTATACTGCAGTCGGAGCTCTGGGACCCTCCAAAGCCCAGAAGTCTAATAGCAATGAAACAGCCCTGCAACCCAAGCTCCGCGAGCCCGAGTCAGCTGGCAGGGGCCAGCTGTGGGTGTCTAGTTGCTGTGTAGACATACCCTTAGGCTACAGGCACCTTAACTCACTCATCGATTACATTTTCAGGGTAAAAGTCCCCTAGGCGCCTATGTTTCTGCCTCTGGGCATGCACACTGCTGCCTCCCCTAGGCATCCAGACATTTACCTCCTGCCTAAGCCCCAGGGCATCCACCAACCAGAGGAACAAAGGTGGTACTCTGCCTGTCTTGCTGGCAAGGCCCGACCCAGTATGTATGAACTGAGCATGCTTACTGGATCAGGCCTCAATCAAAATCCAGGAGGCGGAGGAAAAAGTGCCTCCCTTATAACTTTTAGCCCAGAGGTTACAGCGCACACTTGGGATGTAGAAGACCCAGGTTCAATTCCCCCCTCTGGCTGATGGGGAAAAAGGATTTCAATAGGCATCTCCCACCTCTCAGGAGAGTGCTATAACCAGTAAGCCATGGAACATTCTGATGTAGTACTCCCTTAGTCTCTCCCGTTTCCACTTTGGAAAAATAAGTAAGAAACAGAGAAACCCTGGGCATCCCACCTCCCAGGTGGATGCCCTAACTACCAAGTCATTCTCAATCTCTCTCGCCCTACCCCCATCTATTTTGTAAGGCAGATACCTAACACATCCCTGCAAGAAACAGCTTAGGCACCTAAGCTGCCTGTCCCAAAGAGAGTGGCTCCCAGCTGTGGATGGTAAGCAGAGATAGTAAGCAGAGCCTGGCCTTGAAACCGTAACTCTGTGAGAGGAGGGGGGCTTCGGACAAACCCTTCTCCTCAGAATCTCCCATTGGCTAGCACAGGTGGCTCCTCATCTAGCTTGCTGGGCTTTATGGATCCCATTCTTAGACACCTCTCTCCCCATGCATTATGTAGGGCAGTGGTTCTCAAAGCCGGTCTGCTGCTTGTTCAGGGAAAGCCCCTGGCAGGCCGGACCGGTTTGTTTACCTGCCACGTCCGCAGGTTCGGCCGATTGCGGCTCCCACTGGCCGCGGTTCGCCGCTCCAGGCCAATGGGGGCTGCGGGAAGGGCGGCCAGCATGTCCCTTGGCCCGCACCGCTTTCTGCAGCCCTCATTGGCCTGGAGCGGCGAACCGCGGCCAATGGGAGCCACGATCGGCCGAACCTGCGGACGCGGCAGGGTAAACAAACCGGTCCGGCACGCCAGGGGTTTTCCGTGAACAAGCGGCGGATCGGCTTTGAGAACCGCTGGTGTAGGGAGCCTAGGCACCTAACTCAGGCTCTGTTCTTCCATTGTTGTGATTTTCTAGGTGCCTCAAAGTTACGTGTTGCAATGCCTAACTGCCTGGATCCACAAAAGTACTAACGACTTGCCCAAGGTCATCCAGGAAGTCTGCAGCAGAGCTTGGAATTAAACTCATATTTCCTAAGGCCCACTTCAATGTCTCATCCATAAAACCCATCTTTCCTTCCCTTAGTTCCTTGTTTCCTCTCTACCTTAAGAAAGAGAGAGAAGCATGTGCTTGAAGAATGACCTGCTGTACTGGTAATTCTCTGCCTGTACAAACTGAGTTCTCATTTTTAACTATTCCTAATTTTGAATGGTGACTTTGGCATTCTGCCTTGGACTATTTACAAGGCCCCCCACCCCTGCACTCTTTTGCGGGTTTATACTGAAACCACGGTATTTATATTGTAGAAATCCCTATGAGGTTCTAGATGGATGATTCACAGTCCTCATAGCAAGATGTTGCATTTTTTAATGTTTTGCTTATAAGACCCCTTTTTTTGGTTTGTTTGCATTCTTGTAGAATACAGAATTCTGTTAATGACACTAGGAATCTTCATTTTGTGTTTAAAATGCTTCATGTGGAATAATTAGATCAAAATGGGGGTCCCAGAATAATCCCAGCAGGAAAAATCTGCTCCCCACTTCAATCATGGAAATGTGCAAGTCCTAGTATATAGTGTAGAGTATGTCTATACAAAGAGGAGAGAGAGGTCACTCAGAACAAGTCAAAGGGCCAGATTCCGATTTCAGATACATCAGTGAACATCTGCCTCTTAAATAAATGGATTTATTTAATCATCATCCATGCATTTTAAATGACAGCTCTACTCTGACAGGTGATTCTATAACAATGGAACCATTTTCGCAATATACCAGCTCCCTATGTATAAATTCAGTCATATTTACTGGCTTCAGAAAGAGACAAAAATATTTTAACTAGTTTTAGGAACAACAGAGCCAACAGAGTTGTGATAGAGAAGAGGGATATGTCAAGCACTGGCGTCTTCGCAGGGGAAACAGTAAGAAGGCCTTGGCGATATATTCAGAGTTATTTTGGGCCCTTCTTGATATGCTCAAAATGGGTCTGCTAGGTTGTAGTGACATTGCCCCCGCCCCCCAGCCACAGCCCTGGACAGTTATGGCAATGGTTGGTCTGGCACTGCAGTTCTGCCTCATCCATAGACGCGCTTTCTCTGATCTATTGCACAGTAATGAGACAGCCCACCACTGCCCATCTGAGCTACTCACCCTGTTTTTTTGAAGTATATACACTGCTTTGATTGTGCTTGGTGGGATTTTGCATACATGAGTTACCCACTTGTTGTCAGCAGGATACTATACCTCAGTGACACAAAGGCCAAGGCAGCGCCCAACAGCTCCAGGATCAGGGGAGGTGGAAAGAGAGCTTAAAGACACTTCCCTACCCCAATAACCCATTCAGCTTCATTGGCACAACTGAGGGTTCATCCCCTTGTAGGTTGGGCTCCATCTTCAATTCGGTTAAGGATAAGGTAGCCAACTTTCTAATGGCTGAAAACTGAACTCCCTTGCCCCGCCCCCTGCCCCGCCTCTTCCCTGAAGCCCCTTCCCTCCTCTTCCCCCTTCCCTCTGTTGCTTGACCTATGCCCTCCCCCCTGGGACTCACCTGCTGCCTGCAGAGCCAGGCTGGGAGGAGCTGACGCAGAGCCTCTCTGGAGGAAGGGGACAAGGAGGGTATCAGTCCCCATAGTGAGGGGCCAGGGCTGGGGATATCGGGGTATGGCAAGGGCCGGTCCCTGGAGCAAGGGACCATGGAGGGGAAGGGTTGGCCCCGTTGCTGGGGTCCGGGGCAGTCGGGGCACGGCAGGGCAGAATGGGGGGGTGGACCGGATCCCCTCCCCCAGTGGCAGCAACTAGCTCTTGGAGCCCGGTCTGGAAGGCAGCCACTGCTCTCTGTCAGGTGTTAGTAGCTGAGCACAGAGCAGCTCCTCTATGTGGCTCCAGCTGCTGTTCTTCCTGCCCCTCAGCAGCAGAGTCTGGACAGTGATCACCATCCTGTGTCCAAGCCAACCAAACAAAAAGGACCCTGCCCCTAAACAGAATCTCGCCCAACCCCTTGAGAGCCCAAGCCAAATCAGCTTTCCCCCGCTGCAAGGGGAAAGGATTGATTCCCAAATACAACGTCCAGGAGTGCCTGCCTTCCTCCAGTCCAGCCTTACTCCCTCCTGAGCGGCAGACTCCACATGCAACCCTCCATCCTTCCCCTTCCAGGCAGGTCAGAGCCAAATACAGCTAGCTGAACCTCTCTCCCACCTCCTACTTAAGCTGTGCAATATTTGCACCCCGAAGCCCTGCACTATTTATTGCCCCCCAACAAGATGGACCCTGCGATGTTCCTTAACCCCTTACAAACACCCCAGAACATACAACCCTCAAACCCCCAAAGGACTTTTCATCTAAAATCTCTGCAATAGCCAGACCCCCCCCATACACAACTTTCTTATTCCCTTCCCAAAATAATCACACCCCAATGCCCCACAATAGCAACTGTCTTCCAACTCACAGCTTGCAATGCCCAGCTCCCAAAAATCCTGCTCACACTCCCGGCAGCGAACCGCAGCCACTGGGAGCTGTGAGCGGCCGTACCTGCGGATGTGCAGGTAAACAAAGCATCTCACAACCCGGCAGGGGCTTACCCTGAACAAGCCGTGAACCAAGTTTGGGAACCACTGATCTAGAGACAAAGAATGGAGACTATTCTTACCAAATGGGGGACTCCATTTCGAGAAGTAGTGACTCTGAAAAAGACTTGTGATGCATAATGGATAATCAGCCCTGAATCACCCAAGGAGGGAAAACTGTCTGAAAAACTAAAACTAATAACAACTTTGAAAAAACAAGCAGAAGATGGGATAGCAAAGAGGAAGAGAAAAATGGACAGATGTGTTTCTCTTGATATTAAAGTATTTTTAGATTAAATCTCAAAATATCTGCTTTTCTATATGTATTTTATTTAAGGTTTATTAATCCAGGAACACAGGACCTTATGGTTTGGCTCTTTTTGATGCTGCAGGAGATGATTCAGGATTACATGAAATTCCCATCTCTGCAAGAACATTTTACTGCGGACTAAACTTTCTTCCAAGTGGTAGATTTATTATTGGGGCCCTATCAAATTCATGGCCATGAAAAATGCGTCACGTACCATGAAATCTGGTCTCCCCCATGAAATCTGGTCTTTTGTGTGCTTTTACCCTGTACTATACAGATTTCATAATCTGGTCTTTTGTGTGCTTTTACCCTGTACTATACAGATTTCATGGGGGGAGACCAGCATTTCTCAAACTGGGGGTCCTGACCCAAAAAGAAGTTGCAGGGGGGTCACAAGGTTATTTTAGGGGGGGTTGTGGTATTGCCACCCTTACTTCTGCGCTGTCTTCACAGTTGGATGGCTGGAGAGCGGCAGCTGCTGGCCAGGTGCCCAGCTCTGCAGGAAGCCCCCCACAGCAGCAGCCCAGAAGTAAGGGTAGCAGGACCACAAATCCCCCTAAAATAACCTTGCAAACCTCTTCCCCCCGCTTCCTTTTTGGGTCAGGACTCCTACAATTACAACACCTTGAAATTTCAGATTTAAATAGCTGAAATAATGAAATTTATGTAATGATAATGATTTTTCAAATCCTATGACCGTGAAACTGACCAAAATGAACTATGATTATCTAGCAGGGATAGGCAACCTATGGCACACATGCCAAAGGTGACATGCTAGCTGATTCTCAGTGGCACTTACACTGCCCAGGTACAGGCCACCGGTCCCAGGGGCTCTGCTGCTGGCCTGGGATACTGGCTGCCGGCCCCCTGCCAGCTGGGGTTCCGTCTGCCAGCCTCGCTCAGCCCGCTGCCAGCCCTGGGTCCCGGCCACCGGTCCAGGGGACTCTGCTGCCGGCCTGGGATCCCGGCCGCTGGCCCAGGGCTTTGCAGCTGGACCAAGCTGTGGCCCACTGGCCCAAGCCTGGGGCAGTGAGTGGTGCAGACAGGGGCAAGAGGGGGCACAGCTCAGCACACCCACCTTAAAAATTGATACTTTTAAGTCCTGATTTGCTGCTTTCATCACAATCACACCATGTGGAACAGCGCACTGCGTTTGACGTTGAGATTAGAATGTACATGTAAGAACTGGAATCAGAATTTTTAGACAGATTTCAAGATTTACAGAGATTTGGCCCAATGCTTTCTTTTCGAATTAAACTTGAAAAGTTCAACAAAAGTGACTTGGATTTGTCGGTATTTCAGTGGATGGGTGTTGAAGATTTCGAAATGCAGCTCATTCAATTAAAAAGCTCAGAGCTGTGGGCATCAAAGTTTGGAGATCTGCGGAGTGCACTTGAAGCTATTGAGAGAGCTCATGGAGCCTCTATTCTGACCTGCTGGACATCCCTGCCAGTGAAATGTAACTGTTTGAAGAAAATTGCGTTTGCAATGCTTTCAGCATTTGGATCCACATACCTGTGTGAACAGGTATTTTCACACATGAAATCTGTCCTCTGTCCCTCTTGGAGCCGATTAACAACTGATCACTCAGAAGCCTGTGTGCAGCTTAAAGCATCCAAATACGTGCCAGACATTGGAAAACTCAGCAAGGAAAAGCAAGGGCAAGAATCACACTAAACTGATAAGATCTGCATTTTAATTTAATTTTAAATGAAACCTCTTAAACATTTTAAAAGCCTTATTTACTTTACATACAAACAATAGCTTAGTTATATATTATAGACTTATAAAAGAGACCTTCTAAAAATGTTAAAATGTATTACTGGCATGTGAAACCTTAAATTAGAGTGAATAAATGAAGGCTCGGCACACCACTTCTGAAAGGTTGCTGATTCCTGTCCTAAATAATTATTTTCTCCCTTGAGGTTTACACTCTACGGACACATATAGATTGTTATGTTCTGCTCTTTAGCTAAGTGGCTGGACATATGTAATACCCTACACAATTGGAGCTCAAACTTGGAAGGTGCTGAGTACCCCTGGCTTTTGTTAACTAACACAGAAACTGAAGGTGCACGGATAAGCTCCAGGATTGCTAAAAGCACATTTTAATAAAACAAATATTTGTGATTAATTTAAAATACCCAAATATATAAGGCTGGTCTCCTTCTAGCAGTCCCCTGTTCCAAGAAGGCACAGAATTGCTCTTTTGGTAAATATTACTGTAGAATATTTCCTTTCAGGAAGAGCTGTTCTAAACTATGTATATTCTGGGAAGAATACAGTTTGTTCTGGGAAGACAGTGCTTTTTAACGTTCTGAAAATAATTCTCTCTCTAATGCTTATGGGCTCAATCTTCCAAAGGGGTGAATGCCCTTAGCTTTCTCAAGTCATTGGGGCAGATTCTCTCCTGTACTGGCTTCCACTGGGAAGAGCTTTCACACAAATGAGAAAGCCTTACTTTACTCTGAAGTTAGAGCTGCACTATCTTGCACAAGTTGATTATGCTCTGCTTAGGCTTGGCCTGGTGACTCTCCCAGTACACCCCTTCCTGGGTCCAAGATGTCCTTCTCATTTCTGACACACTTCCAGCACGGGCATACATGCTGGAACTAGGGGTGCTACCGCACCCCCTGGCTTGAAGTGGTTTCCATTAAATACAGGGTTTTACATTTTGGTTCAATGGCTCTCAGCACCCCCACTATAAAAACTATTCCAGCATCCCTGAGGTTGGGGGACCATGGAGGAGTGTGTTATCTCCAGGAAGAGACCAGCAATAAGTTGCTGATCTCTTTGTGCTGCCTGAGAGGTCCAAGGGAGAAAACTGGGTCAGCGACTGCCCCATTGGCAGTTGAGGGTGTGTAACACTCAGTTGAAGCACTTAACACATTACAGACTGAGCCATATGTTCTGAGAAAAAAAACTTCTTACACTCCTTAGAATGGTTAAAATTCTAAGACCCCCAAACTTATCCTTAGTTTCTATGCCTGGGTTACATGTTATGGAACATTGGTCACATTAATCAGACAAAAGAAAATCAAAGATTATTTATTAAAGCAGTAATTACTGAATGGCTAATTGCCAATATTCCCAGCTACAGCCATGTGAAACTACCAGTGTCTACCTCGTCAATGCAGACATTCTTTCCACCTGCATTTTGTGACAATCTGCAAGTCTGATCAAGTGGAGAGCTTTGCCATTTCTCTCAGAAAACACAGCATTGCACCAAAAACATAGCACCATTTTGCCTTGGGAAAATTGTGAACTCTCCCAAACTTGCTCCGGGGAAAGAATGTATAGGTGTTACAGAAAATAAGGGGTGAGGGAGGGAATGTAGAACTCTCCCCACGAAAAAGGCTGGAGGAGTTAGAAGAGCCTTGCCCCTGGAGAATGTTGTGTGGTCACGGAGCCTGCCTTATGAAGTACACTGCAGGTGCAGGCTTTTGATGGTGATAGGGTTCACAGTTTTTACCATGAAGAGGGCATGAATATGAACGATGGCATGGAGATCTTCCCTAAGGGTACAGCTAAACAGGAGCTGGAAGATGTAATTTCCAACACAAGCAGACATACCCGTTCTAGCTCCGATTGAGCTAGTGTGCTAGCGGGGAAAGTGTAGCTGCTGCAGCAGGAGCAGCTAACTGCTCCGAGTCTGTGCCCGTCTGAGACCACAGGTGTGTATGTGAGTATATCTACTTGAGCTGGAAATTTCATCTTCAAGCACCAGTGCAGACAATTTGGGAGGGAAAACCCTCTTTGCAAGTTTTGGAAAGATAGGGGTTGGAGTGCTAAAACCTCAAAAATGTTCAGATAACACAGACTTTCAGAAGCTTATGTGAAATTCCAAACATTTTGAGGTACACATGTCTGGCTGGTCTGGGCCTAGGACTTTCATTATCTGCACCTGTATGTTTTCTAATAACAAAAATACAAACAGACCACATCCATCTAAAAAGGAAGACCAGTCGTCACCTATTACCATATGACCCAGTCGTGAAATGCAGATGAAAAAAGCAAATATCAGCACATTACATTTAGGCTGTTTTCTCAAGTACAGCAATTGTTTCTCAAGCTGATAAACTAGTCACATTGAATCTCTCTTTGTGAAAGGATAGGAAGCCGTTTGTAAGAGTTGAAGAAAGGGAGTCCAAGAATAAGGCTAACAGGTCCGTTTGAGGCAAGCCTCCCTCCTCTTATTTAATCTATCTTCTGGATCATTTAAGCAGTCTGTTACTTGATCCCTGACCTTGCAATGAGAAATTGCTTAGTAGCAGGTTGCAGACCTCCATTGGCAAACATGCTGAAAAAGTACTCAGAAAAGCAATTGTTGATTAATTATGTATATTGCATGCCACAGAGATCTCTGAGCACATCAGTGGGTTCAAGAGAGTGGGTGGTGCATTGTTTCTGATTTTTACTACTACATAAAACATTTTAAATCTGCACAGCGAAAGAACACGATTCTCACTACTTTCAGTAAAGTCTACGCACAACATCTTTCCCTGGAAAGAAATTCTTGTGAATGTACTGTATTGTATTTTACTGGTTAAGGGTATGGCTGTACCTAGTTGTGCATTATTTGTGTGAGGTCTACTAACTTTTACCAGTGTAAAGGAAAGCTGAATTCTACAGGGAAATGTTTGACTGAATATCACATTTTAATTTCTAGTGTGAATTTAATGCTCCTGAAGGGTGCTGGCCTGACAGTTCTAGAGCATGAAGTCTTCTGTTTATCCACAAAATAAGCACATCCTGGACAGCAGCAGTAAAAGCTTTTCCTGGGAGCCTGCTGAGGCACCTAAATCCTGAATGGAGGGTGTGACGGGATCCCCAGGGTGCAGCCTGGGACCGTGGGACCACTGTGCCCCCTTAAATATGTCCAGCCTGGGTTGTCTCTCACAATGCTTTGCTAGTGACCAGCAGCAAACCCCTCCAGGAGCTGTTATCACTCAGCACAGCAGCATGTGGTGCCCCCACACTCAGCTAGATTGCATGAATGCTCCTAAAGCCACTCATGAATCACACAGAGAAAGGCACCAGAACCAAATCCCCCCAGCACCATACCTCAGGATGGGCAGTGCAGATTTATTAATTTGTTCACCACTTCATCAATGGAAAGTGGTTAAACACCAGCCTTTGCGAAACCTGAGCAGATTTGCCACACACTTCATACAAACTCACTGGTAAAGATAAACAATAAAACAGATTTATTGACTACAAAAGATAGATTTTATAAGCACGCAGTCTAAACTCTCAACCCTATTAGACTGGGCAACATCTAGATTAAGAAGTTTTTCTCACCCCACTGGATATTGCAGTTCATAGTACCCTTGAAATCTGGGCCAATTCCCTCAGTTGGAGTCTTCAGAGCATCCATGTGGCCACTGTCTGTTTTATTCTTTCAGTCCCATGTGCTTGGGGAGCACAAGTCCAGCCATTGCTGAGTCTTTCCAAGCGAGGTTGAGCAATTTCCCTGGTGTGGCCTCATGCAGGTGAGTCATTGAATTGTAACTCCCTTGCTGGACAATGATTGTTGATGCATTAATGATATACATATATGGATAGAAAAATGACTTTCAGCAGATCATAACATTTCTCCTGATACCTTACAAGGCACGCTTTATATGTAAGATCACGATTATATAAAAATGAGGAACATGGGGGTTACAGAATGCTCCCCCAAGGTACAGAATGTCACAGAGGGACCACCTCTACGTAATTAAAAGTAGTTCAGTTTCCCACAGGAACACAGAACCCTGCAGTAGGAACCCATCAGATAATCTGTCCCCACATTAGGTTTCATCCTAATCTCTAATATTTAGAGATTGTTTTAAACCCTTAAGCATGAGGTTTAATATCCCTTCCTAAATTTGTGAGAATTAACTATTATAACTCTGAATGACCTTGTTTTCCATATAAAGTGTCTAACTTGTTTTTGAATCATGCTAAGTTCTTGGCCTCAATGGCTTTCTGTTGCTGTGAAGTTCCACACTGTAACTGTGCATTGTGTGAAAAAGTATTTCCTTTCATTAGTTTGGAATTTGCCACCTTTTTATTTAAATGAATGTGCCCTTGTTCTTGTGTTATTAGACAGGGAGACCCCAATCTACCTTCTCTATTCCTTTTATTATTTTACGAACAGTCCCCTCTCTTACTCATCAGCTATCTGAGATAAACAATTCAATCTTTTTTCAATCTCTCTTCATGAGATGGTTTCTCATTGCCCTTCTCTGAACCCCCTCTAGTTTTTCAATATACTTTTTTAGATAGGTTGACCAGTACTTTACACAATATTCTAGATGAGGACTCACCACTGATTTAGGTAAGGGCATTATGATATTTTCTGTATTCTCCATCTTATTCCTTCCACCTCCTACCATCTTATTTACTTCCTTGAAGTAGCACACTGAGCAAAGGTTTTCATTGAGCTGTGTACATGTATGCCATATCCTTTCCTGAGTTGATACAGTTAATTTAGAACTTTGTAAAGTGTTTACATTTTTCCCTTCAAGGTGCACTATTTTATATTTTTCAACATTGAATTTCATTTGCCATTGTATTGTCCATTTGCCTAGATTTATTAGGTCTCTCAGATTCCTCAGTCTTTTCTGGGCTTGGCTAACCTAAATATGTGTGAGTCATCTGCAGATTTTGCTACCTCATAGATGATAAAAATATTCATTTAATTCTATTCTCTGTTTTCTGTCTCTGAGCCCTGGTCTACACTGGAAGTGGGGGGTGGGGAGGGGAAATCGATCTAAGTTACGCAACTTCAGCTACGTGAATAACACAGCTGAAGTCGACGTACTTATACCAACTTACCGTGGTGTCTTCACTGCAGTGAGTCGACTGCTGCCGCTCCCACGTCAACTCCGCCTGCGCCTCTCACGGCATTAGAGTACAGGAATCGACAGGAGAGCGCTCGGGGGGTCAATTTATCATGTCTAGACTAGACGCGATAAATCAATCCCCGCTGGATCCATCGTTGCCTGCCGATCCGGCAGGTAGTGAAGACATACCCTTAGATAAAGTAGTGTCACAGATCAAAAACTGGCTCTCTCCCCATGACTACGTAGTATCCTTTGTATCCTCTTTTGAGGGTCCTTGTCAAAGGCGTTTTGAAAGTATACATAAATTACGTCAGTAGGTTCTTCTTTACCCATCACTTTACTGATGCAAAGAATTTGAATAGATTAACAAGAGCTTGTCTAAACAGCAAGTTAGTGCGCAGCAAGCCAAGTGAATCTATGGCATATCAACTTGCCAGGCATGAATGTCACCCATGGACACTGCTACAGTGCAGTGAAAGACCCACAGTGAAGCTTAGCATACTGCTCTGGAACTTTCACTGCACTGAAGCAGTTTCTACACAGGATATTGGCACACGGCAAGCTGGTGTACTATAGATTCACCCCCTGGCTTACCATGCACTAACTTGCCATGTAGACTACTCCTGAGACACAAAATTCTTTTGCAGAAACCATACTGGTTAGACCCTCCACACAATGATCTTCCAGGTGTTTTATTATTTGATTTAATTCTTATTGTTTCAACCAATTTTCCAAGTACCAATGTAAGGCTTACTAGTCTAAGTCCCTGGATCATTCCTAGAGCCTTTTTAAATTCAGATATCACATTTGCTATCCTTCGATCTTCCAGAACAGTATCAGTTTTAATGAGAGATTGCATATTTTTGTTGGCAACTCAGCCACTTCACATTTAAGCTCTTTCAGAACATCTTGGTCTAGTGACTTATTGCTTTTTAAATTATCAGTTTGTTTCATCACCTCTTCTCATGACACCTCAACCTCCGATAGTACCTTTTTCTATAAAAAAAAAGTCTTTTAGTAAGGCATGAAAAAAATTCAGCCCGAAAGACAAAATTTCAGAAAGGTGTATTTGCAAAATGCATTAAACATGTGCATCTCTCATTAATTGTACTTTGCTATCATATCATAAGCCATTCTTAGAACTTCGTGTTATTGCCAGGCACTGTACATTTTTTGTAAATATATTATTTTCTGTGGCTATCAATAAAAATTTCTAAGTGAATTCCAGCCAGCTATAGCGAACTCATGTTACATTTTGCAGATGAAGAATGAATGTAGCATTTTTCCCTCAAATGACACAGCTTTAAAAGCAGCTAGAAAAAAATAAACAAACAGGGAAATATTGTTATCCAGGTGCAAAAAATCCTGCCAAACAAAGTTCTAAGCCTTTCATGGTCAAGATTAGCTCATGAAGCTAAAGGGGTGGCAATAAGAAGAAATCTTCATGTTCAGAATCCATCTCTTGCCCTTGGAGTTATTACAATCAAGTGAAAGCATTCAGGGTACACCCCTCGAGTAGTTTTTGAATAGCATGGATAAAACAAAAGCAGCAGCCCTACATATGCAAACCTTTTGTTGAAATTTTAAATACTTTTCTGAAATATTCCAATCAAAATCTGATAAAATATAACAGCAGCAGCCATTTCACACAAAAGTTGAGGAGCTGGAAGTAACTTCCTTTCTTTTTTAATATACACATTTTCATTCATGTCATCCTTTCACTAAGGATGCAGTAACAGCTCCAGTCCAAATCAGTGCTTCCAATTCTTACAGGGTCAAGTTCAACTGTTGTGTGAGCGAGCATAATTCCAATTAAGTCAGTGATGTTACATCCATTTATATGCTTATTATGTAAACCAGGGCTGAATTTGGCTCAAGGAATAGAGTCCAATCAATGTCTTGTATGTCACTATGGGAAACAAAACAAAAAGGTACCTAGCAGTCAGTCAAATCTCATCTTTTCCCTACATTGCTGATCTTAATATAGGCCCAGATTGTTCCCCTACCCCGAGATCCATGCACAATGTGGACCCTCCGTATGTGCATTTTCCTGCTACCATGTGGAAAGGAGAAACTGCCACCTCCCTATCATGAACTATCCTCTCTACTCCCTTCCTTGGACTCATGAGGAGGTCTCCATAGGATCCAGTGCAGCGGAGAAAAGACTTGGTGGGTAAAAAAAGAAGTGGGTGCATTAAGAGCGAGCCTCAGAAGGGGGATCTTGAAGGGGAAAAACAAAACAAAACTTTTTTTCCCTTTAACCCCAAAGAAAATCCTTCGAAGGAACAATAAGATCTGGGGGCTATGTTATCTTTCCCACTGAACTTTTCTACTCCAGGTGCTCCACAGCAGTCATGGCCAGGGGGATTCCGTGACAGTGTGGATCCAGTGCCAAGGTGCCAGGGAGGAGAAAGAGGCCAAAGCTGGTTTGGATGCACAGGGCTGCTGTGTGGCTGGCTCTGGACATCAACAGATCCCTGAGATGTGCCAGGTTTGGAGTGGCTTTGCAGCCTTTTGCATGGAGGTGAAGAGTAACAAAGCTAAAGCATTTGCTAAGTCTCTAAGTATGACCAGTGTGAATGAGATGCTTCCAGCAGCCCGCGCAGACTCAGATTAGGGTGAATGCTCTTGTAGTTCAAAGTACAGTTTCTTCTTTCAGCCATCCTGACTTATGAGTAGAGCTGATCAGAGAAATTTACCAAAAAGTGAGATTTTTTGATGCAAAAAAGGAAATGATATTTTACATTTGCCACAAATTTTGTTTTTTTCTCTATTTTTTGATGAGGTCTATTTCTTAATGCTTCCTAAATACGACAATGAATATATGAAAAGTCATATTTAAAGAATTTATTTAATCAGAATATGTATTTTTACAACATTTATAACAAATAAGTAGGCAGAGGAGAACCTGTCTTATTTTCACCAGTGAATTAGTAGGTATGTTTAGTAACATTTAAAAGAAACTCTACTCATAAACCCAATGCAGACAGAACTCTTTCACCTTCTGACAGTGTTCCTTCAGCTTGTTAAATCGCAATTGCTGCTGTTTCTTTAAAATGACCCTCCCCAAAATGACTGCAGTACTATTGATTCAGGTTCTGATTTTCTGATCTCACTAAGTATCACATTTTGCTTTCATGCAACCACAATGCTGCAGAATGGAAAAAATACCCTGTTAAGTGCTACCCTTCATGCTTACAGTTAAGGTCTGCCTGCTTCTTCTTGACTAATATCTCTATAGATATCAAAACAGCAAATCCAGTGTGCTTGCCTTTTTTATCACTCGTATAAACTATGTGGAGCCACCTTCCAATGAGATGAGTCCTATGATAAATGCTGACACATTACATGAAAAGAAATGCCATAATAGAAATATTTTTAAAACGGTGAGGAAACAGTGAAACAACAGAAATGACCAAAATATTGACACTGAATACTATAGAACTCAATGGGTAAAATTCTGTGCCTGAGAGTTTCTCCCTAACTTTTACAATTCAGATCCATAAAGTGTTATCAGTTCCTGTACAAACCTCACTCTATGTTCACAGACCAAGGGCAGAATATATTTCTTAGTTATTAAAGGGTCTTTTCTTCAGTGTCTCTAACAGCATCAATGGGAGTGAAATGATGCATCCATCCCTAAATTTAAATTCAACTGCACAACATATGTATTGTTTAAATAGTTGTTTATTCTATTTGTTGATGTTATTAGAGTTCACACATTTCACTATGAAACTGGACAAACAGGATTATTACAGAGTTGTATGAACTGGTTGCAATGAAATCCAAAACCATTCAAAACTCTCCTGAACTTGTTGTGAACTTGAAGCCTGGCCTACACAGGTGGTGTTTAAAATCATTTTTTTTCCCCCAGCAATGCGAACGGAATAAGCAAATGGACCAGTCTGCTGTTGGGAGGGAGAGAGAGAGGGGGGAAGAGGAAAGCTTTTATCTGTCTGGGTTTTCATACTGCACCCACCACCATGAACCATCTGAGGTTCTAGCTCATATTAACTGTGGGAATATACAGGTCTTCCCGGCTACAGGCCAATCAGAAGTTTCAGAACATAGAAACAGTTAGAAGTTAGTTGGAACAGGTGCATGTAATAAAGAAGCCTCAAATAAATAAACATAACAACTGGACTGTGTCAAGTAAGAGTTACTATTACACAGGGCCATGCAACGTTTTCATAACCAAACCTCAGATTTTGACATTTTTTTGAATTTTCACATTTTCTTTTCATTCAACAAACCTGGTTCATTAAAATTTTATGGGCTGGATCATTTTCCACTCAGAAATGGTCCCTAACATAAAGCAAAACCCTTAAAATTTCCAAACCCCTTGTATTTTGAAATGTTGTTGACCGAAGTCAAATTTTGTCTTGAAACACACACAGTTTTTAAATGTGGCATGTTTTAAAGTGAAAATTACCATTTCACAAACTTACACGAAAATCTAAGCGTGGGGACCGTGAAACAGCCCAGAACAAAAGCAGATATTCTTTGTCGTGTTCACACATTTCTATTTAAATCCAAACTCATATTTTGCTGTGTTTTATCTGAAAATTGTGACATGGCAGGGAGCGGAGGAGGAGGTGACCAATGCCAGCAACAGTGAAAGGAGGCTTTGGCCCTGATCCTCAGAGGGTATTTTGGCACCTACCGCCTATTGATTTCAATGATAATTAGATGCCTACCTACCTTTAAGGAGTTTTACCATTGTGCCTGTAGCGGCCAGGATCTGTCACCAGGACAACATCCTTTGACTTGAATAGAACCAGGGCCATCCTTACCCATACAAAAAGTATGCAACTGCGTAGGGAACCAGGAAATTTGGGGCTCCTGGTGCCCTGCACAGCTGCATGCTGCTCCAGCCCCTGCTCTGGCTCTTTCCCAGGGCCCGCGCCCCTGCTCCACCCCGCCTCTTCCTGCCCTAGTCTTGCCCCTTCCCCCCTGCTCCACCCCAGCCCCCCTCTCCCCTGAACTCTGCAGCAGGGCTGGGCCTGCACTCACTGGTGGCGGGAAATGCAGCGACCCAGCCACACCGGCGGTGAGTGCTGGGAGGTGGTTCCCCTCTGCCTACCCAAGCCAACCCCCCTCCCGAGGCCTGCCCCCCCCATGGGGTGGGGGCTGTGTAGGGCCCCAGAATAGCTAGGGATGGCCCTGAATAGAACTATGTTGATTTATAACAGCTGAGGATCTGGCCAACAATATGTATTTGGGGGCAAGTTCACCACCGGTTCATACTACATTGGTTGTATGATGCATAGGAGTGGAGGAGCCCCTGACATCACCTTCCTCCTGACTAGATAACCCGCATCTGGACCAGACAGAAGTTCCCACACTACTAGAAGCAGTGCACACACATATACACACACTGCAAGCAAGGAGCAAAGACAGCTGTGTTTTTACCAATTCCTCCACGTAAGCATCAGAGGGAAGAGGTTCTCTGTGTCAACAATTTGATACCTAACCCCTAGAAAACAATCTGGTCTACCCACTTTAATGGAAGACACACCACTATTTAGGGGCATACAGCCATTTGTGTAATGAAGAAGATGGTGGTGTGGGAGTGGGGGGACGACACTAATTTACTTCAGATATACAAGTTAACTGCCAACAGAAACAGTGAGATAATTGCATCAGAATTTCTGTCTTTTTCTATAGATTTGGCAGCCAAATCCTTAGAGGTTTTCTTTTCTTAAAAAAAAAGAAAGAAAGAAAAAGTTCCTTTAAATCTGGTAATGAGTATTTCCTAGAAATATGTACTAGTTCCCTGGAACAGCGGTATGAATAACAGTAAAAACAGGGTCTGGCAGTTTCTTTTGCGAGCTCTCAGATTTTCCCCCCAGTATTTGAGAATGGAAGTAAAAGAAGCTTATGGACTAACCATATCAACTTTTTTGCTATTAGATTTAGTGTAATATATTTTCTGCCAAGCTTTTCAACATATGGAATTCATGTTATAAAGTTAATGGTCTTAGTTACATAAAACTATGGATTATGAAAACAAAAGTATAATTCTCAGAGAGACTGTTAGTTACAAACATGCACTAAACTGTATAACTATAACTTGCAACCATTATAATTTATTTCTCCTCATTTAAAAGAAATAATCACAGGGAATATTCTCTAGCCTAATTTTTTATATGGACATACAAAATCCTGAGTACATTCATAAATGAAAAAAGGTAAGCGAAGAAAGTTTATAGTGTTTTCATGCAGTTATTTTTGGTAAAGGAAAACACTTCCAACGACATTCACCTGTCCAGCAGATGCGTTTCATTTTGTTGCTTTCACATAGGCCACTTTTCAGTTTGGCACAGAAAAAACTGCAACAAAAATATCTGTAAACAAACAACAAAATTTTATAAAATATTTTTTCTGCATTTAAAAAGGCCATTTTAATTTTTCATGTGTTTTTGAAATGCTGGAGAAGTGGATAATTCTTCGTAGTAGAGGAGAGTTGGTCCAAAAGGATATTATTGTTATTCATGCTCAAATAAATTTGTTAGTCTCTAAGGTGCCACAAGTACTCCTTTTCTTTTTGCGAATACAGACTAACACAGCTGCTACTCTGAAACCAATTGTTATTTATATTCCTCTGTAAAGGGCGAAATACTGATCTCCTTGCTCCCATGAACTGTTCCACTGAAGTCAATGGGACAATTTATAGGAGTAAACGGAGTAGGATCAGGGCCCAAATTCTAACACTTACTAACTATATTTAACCATATTTTCAGCTGCTATAAATCAACAGTTCCACAAGCTGCTGTGTGTCATCCCTTTGCTGATCAATACCAGATGTCAAGGCCTTGGCAGGTCAGTTTCCTATTGAGTTGAAATCAATGCAAATGGTGTGGGCCTTTCCTGCACCCCCTTCTGATCAGATCTGGCATTGCCGGTGAACCCCACTTTACTTTCCCCAGCTGGGGCATTGACACGTACCCCTGCGCCAGCGAAGCCAAAACAAACTTTAAAAGTCTCATGGAAGGAGCATTTGTAATCACAATTCAGAGGCCCTTACTTCACAATGCTGGCTGAGAGCACTTCAACTCCAAGACCTTAAACAAAATTGCTGCTTGGTCAGGCTAGTCTTCTGGAACCTATGGGTATGTCTACACTGCAATTAAAAACCCGCAGATAGCCCATGCCAGCTGACTCAGGCTTGTGGGGCTGTACCAATGCAATGAAGACTTCCGTGCTTGAATTGGAGCCCGGGCTCTCTAGGATCCTATGAAATGGAAGCATCCCAGTGCTAGGTTTTGGGCTACAGCCCAAGAAATCTATTTTGCAATGAAACAACCTTGCAGCCTAAGCCTACGAGTCCGAGTCAGCTATCATGGGCCAGCCGTGGGTGACAACTGCAGTGTAGACATACCCTATCAGAGAGCAATCACTGACTCCCCCTCGCAACTGGCATGGCTTCTAATTCCCATTTCTAGATCTAGCCATTTTCAACCCCTTTTTGCTTTTGTCTCAACCCTTTTTGCCCGCTCAGCTTCCTGTTTAAGTAGACCAGCCCTATGTTATCCTTGATTAGCCCCAGACTGTTTAGCTTGTGAGTACCTGGCTGTTCCTTAAAGGGATAGTATATTCTTAATGTAACTTGTTTTATTTACACGTATCAGTCCTGGAACAGAGATGATCACAAACAGCATACAAGTAATCCCTTCTTTCAGGAATCTCAAGATTTAACACCAATGCCCAATTCCCAAGGAATAATACTGCCTCAAGTTAGAGAGCTTAAGGTAGAGAGCAAATTCCCTTGCCACCTGCCACTGCTCTGCCCAAAGAAACTGAATCATAAAGAACACCACCACACTATTTACTTCCAAGATTCTAAAATCTTGCTTCTATGCTAAGAAAAAGAACTTGTAAGATTATGTGTAACAGTGCCATCTGGTGACCTCTGCCACAGTAAGTAAAACTACTATGCGGGTTGGCCTAGACATGCAGTGAATGAAACACCAAAACCAGAGATGCAGCTTTAATGGAAAGCACAACTTTTATTAGCTATGTCATAACAAAACTTGGGGAGAAAGAGCCAAGCAGCTCCTCTGCACATAAACTACCCAGCAGGCTAAATACAGTGCATTTTCTAAACAAATGCCTGAAAAGGCAAAACAATTAAGAGGAGGCTACCTCCTAATTGATCAGGAACATGAGATCCCAAGAGTCTCTCTTACCTCTGTTTTCCTGCTAGGGATCAGGGTTTGACTAAAGGGTGCTTTTTATGACACCAGATATTGAAACCCTCCCTGTGCCATGCAATACGTAGCAAGGGCCCATCCAGATCCCATGTGACCATTGTCCATTATTATAGCAGTAACTCTGGCTCTCCTGCTACCTCAGTTAGGCTGCATTGCACACCTGCTGTGCAGCTGCAACAAATACCTATGAACACTGCAATACCCTCTTCTCTAACCCAACAACCCACAGATTGGCAACTAGTGGTGTGATGTGGGAAAAGTCCTTCCTAGCCTGCTAAAAGGGCTTTGGCTGAAACCCAGAGCAAAGTGGGAAATTTAGCAGTTAGAAACAGGAAAAACAAACCCAAGGTAAAGGTGGGTGGAGGCAAAGAAAACAGGCACATGTTAGCCTGTGCCCAGAAGGAGCAGTAAAAAAAAAAAAAAATCACACCATTCCTGCAAGCCATGGGGGTGGAAACTAACAGCCCCTAAGCTCTGCCCAGATTCCACTCGTACATGAGACCAACAAGGAAGAAGGGGGTGCTGCTTCTCTTCCCCACATTGGGCAAGACCCCAGGGGTCTCTCTTTCCTGCCTCTGGCCAAATCCCCCAATGAGCGAGGAGGTCAGAAGATGGGGTGCATTTACACCTGCAGAGGATCTGGCCCGTAGCTGACATTTTCATCTATTGAATAGAAGAGGCTATGTTAATGCACAAGCTATGTTAACGAATCACTGTATATGAGAAGTCTTGGAGATTATTTGCATTGTGGGACCAGGACCCCATTGTGCTAGGCGCTGTACAAATCCAAACAAAAAGTTCTAATTCATCTCAGCAAAGCCAGGTGCCACTGGCCATGCAGGCTTTCCCACATGACACTGCCCAGGTGCTTCAACCATGAGCTTGAAGGAATACCTCCAAAGTGAGAGGTCAGTCCAGTTCTATGCCTTCTCGTCCTTGCCCTCTGCTGAAATTGCCCACAGAAGTGCCAATGACGGCTGCTTTCTGATGGGTTATCACACAGTTTGTTTGTTAGTAGGAACTTTGGGGCTCCAATCCTGCAATTGAATCTATGCCGTTGGACTCATGCATCTATGTGGAGCCCCACTGAGTGCAGGAGCCCATCCACATGGATCTCTCTCTGTTTTGTCTGACTGCAGGATCAAGGACTTGGTCACTATATTCATAAGCTGAGTGGTGTGGGCTTGAAAGTAGGATGACCAGATGTTCCAATTTTATAGGGACAGTCCCGATTTGGGGGGCTTTTTCTTATATAGGCACCTATTACCCCCCACCCCCGTCCTGATTTTTTACACTTGCTATCTGGTCACCCTACTTGAAACGAACACAAACATTCAGAATGAGCAAAATTACATACGTGCTTTAAACAAAAATAGCCCTCAATATCAGGAATGGCTGTGATGGGGGAAGGGCAAACACTATACTATACAAAGGCGAAAAGGGGTTGAAAATAGCTCCAACCCATAACACCTGCCAGCAGGCCTGGAGGGAATAAAAATATTTAGGGGATTTTTTGCGGGGGGGGGGGGGGGGAACAAACGTAGAAAGCACAGTACAGAAATCATAGACCCAGGCTGCTGCAGTTTAACCCTATCTTTCCACAGCTCTGATCCTGTCATGTCAGACAATAGGGCCATTCTAGTACAGCATATACACATACCACAAGCACCCTATCTCTCATGCTGGCAATACCTGGAATTCCTTATCGACAACTTGGATTATGCGGTTCAGTAATTAAGTGAAACTATTAAAATGAGAGGCTTAACACAAACTTAATTTAAATATCTTTAGCCACACTAATCTGAAAGATAAAGATAAAGCATCTTCTGATCACCGTGCTTTAGCCCCCTTATATTATTGTGACACTACACCCCATATTCTTTATTGTAATATTATTATGATCTGAGTATGGCATAATTGTGATGTATTTTATGCAAGGTAGGTCATGTAAGATATCATTGAAAAGGTTATGATTTACTGAATATGATTATCTTATTTGTATGCATTTATCATTTTGGTATCTGAAGTTAGATACATAGACAACATTCCTATTACAAATGTGTTTACACCTGGGAAATGCCCACTAGACAAAAGACTGTCAGTCTAGATGGCTGGCTGGGAAGGGCCCATTAACGTCAGTGTACCATTAGGGATAACAATAGTCTTAGAAGAAGCTAATCTCCCACTGGGGAGCCTTCCTGAGCACACTACAAACAGCCTCTGAGTCCCAGCTGCTATGATGCTACAGAGGCATGTGACCAGATCACCTGGTACTGGACTCCATCTTGGAATACCAGTGTTTTTCCACTGAAAGGCGTGGGAACCTAGCTTGGAGACAAAGGGTTCCCACCATATACAAAAGCTATTTAAGGCAGGGGAGTGTGGTGTTTAGATGCTGCTTGTAATTATTAGAACTGGGAGCACTGGCTGTTGGGAGTCCGAAAGAACAGGAAACAGGAAGGAGGAGGGGGAGTTGAGGAGGCTGAGTGAGAGCTACCGAGGGTGCAGCAGCAGCTTGGTAAAGAGGTTTCCACTTTATTTTTAAAGTCCTGTTGAAGTTTGTTAGTACCTTGCCTGGTTGTTACAACATTTTGGCAATGAGGATGGATCATCTGCCTCTGAACCCACCTGCACCCTTTCTGCAAAGCCCAGGTGAACCTCCAATTGCTTTTACTGCCTGGATCCGTATGTTTGAGACTTATCTGCTTGCAATCAGTGCTACAGAGATTTCTGAAGTAAGAAAGCGTGCTCTGCTAATCCACTGCCGTGGAGCAGAAGGGCAGCGTATATTTTACACTTTTCCCCTTGCAGATGATAAATATGAGACTGCACTCACTGCATTAAAGAACATTTTTGTGCCAAAAGTGAATTTAAGTAGCTATTCGCTACAAATTTCGCCAGCGTAAGCAGAAAACAGGGGAGACTATAATGCTTCCCTGACGAGTCTGATTGTAACTTGTGACTTTAATCATCTCATCTGCCATATTCCCAGAGACCAGCTCATTGAGAAAACAACTATGCTTCATGTAAGAGAACGTTTACTTCTAGAACCACAACTTACACTAGAAAAAGCAATAACCATTGCTACTCAGATTGAGTTAGCTACAGCTGAAGCCAAAATAATGAGCATGGATACAGGCGGCACAGTCCAGGTTATGACTCCTTTGCAGAAAAGTTCACTATTGCTGCAGACAAATGATTCCAAGAGGAAAACTAATGAAAAACCACCGTATCAGCAAATTCAAAATACAGTAAAAGCATGCTTTCGCTGTGGATCCCCACAACACCTTGCAAGCTACACAGAATGTCCAGCAAAAGTAGCTCAGTGCAATCATTGCAAAAAGATTGGGCATTTTGCTAAAGTATGTTGCAGCAGCCAGTTCAATCAACAGGTGCATGCAGTTACAATACCAGATGTTACTGTGCTGAGCGTGGACAAAATCACTACTGCACATATTCCAGAACATATAAAGTGCACTGTAAATGTTTCCACCATACCCTCAGGCAAATCACACTCTATTCAGCTAATGTTGGACACTGGCTCAGCAGTATCTATACTACTATTCTATACTACTGATTCCATCTATTTGCATTACTTTAAAGATGTGCCTCTTACTGATCCCAAACTTCACTTGGTGTGCTATTTGAAAAACCATATTCTAGTACATGGCTGCCTGCCAGCAATAGTTACTTTTGGTGATTGCTGCGTAACTGCAGAGTTCTACATTGTCCACAAAGCCACTTCTATCCTTGGCAGAGATTTATTGGCTGCTTTAAATCTCAGGGTAGTTAATGGACGAATTGATCTTCCTCAGCAAAGCACTCTTGCGGTACACACACCAGTTTCAGCTGAGACCGAACACCAGGTTGAGGAGAAACTCGGCTGTGCTTATGGGTTTCTGCATAGAGTTAAAATGCGGAATAATGTGGTGCCTGTATGACAGAAGTTACGGTGCTTACCATTTTCAGTCAGGGAAGCTGTTTCAGAGGAACTTAGAAAACTTGTTCAAAAGGACATTATTGAGGAGATTGATTCCTCAGAATGGGTTTCACCTATAATAGTGATGCAGAAGAAGGGTGGAGGCATTCGCCTTTGTGTGGACTTAAGGGAGCCAAATAAAGCTATTGTGATTGACAGCCATCCTCTTCTTCACATAGAAGAAGTATTTGCAGAACTCAGTGGAGCAAAGATGTTTTCTCCTCTTGATTTGCAGAGCGCATACCACCAGGTTATGTTGCATGAAGATAGCAGAGACCTCACAGCATTTATTACACGAGGGACTATTTCATTTTAAACGTGTTCCACGTGGTCTCGCATCTGCCCCAAGTGCCTTCCAAAAAATGATGTCATTGATTCTGAAGAATCAATGTGGAGTTCAGTGCTATCTGGATGATATTATTGTGTTTGGAAATACTTCTGAGGATCGTGATGATAACCTGCAGTCTGTACTAAACTGCATCAGCAAAGCAGGCCTCAAGCTCAATAGGTCCAAATGCAAATTTAGACAAACTGAACTCTCCTTTCTGGGGCATACAATTTCACAGGCTGGACTAAAACCTGATCCAGATAATATCCTGGCAATTTCAAATGCTCCTCCTCCAACAGATTTGCAAACCTTATGTTCCTTTTTGGGTCTTACCTCCTGGTATGCAAAATTCATTCCCAATTATGTTTCTGCCAGTGAACCGTTACGAGAATTACTACGGAGAAGTTCAACCTTAGTGTGGACAATGGATGCACAAACTAGTTTAAAAATGGTGAAAGACTTAATTGTACATAGTCTAGTACTTGCACTATTCAGTCCTGCATTTCCCACAATTGTAACTACTGATGCTTCTGATTGTGGACTTGGGGCTGTCCTCACACAACTTCATGAGGACAACACAGAGAGGACTGTTGCATTTGCTTTGAGGACACTAAGTAATGCTGAGAGAAAACATTCTACAGTCAAAAAAGAAGCACTTGCTTGTGTCTGAGCTACTGAAAAATGGAGAACTTACCTGTGGGGCCGCACATTCAAGTTGCGCACAGACCACAGCCCTTTGATGATGTTGCTCACCACGAAAGGACTGGGAAGAGCAGGATATCTTACTGCTAGATGGTCTGCAAGTCTACTCTCTTTCAATTATGAACTGAAATATAAGCCTCGAAACCAAAATGTGGTTGCTGATTACCTTTCTCACCTGTCTTTGCCTTCACCAGATGGTCCACCAGAGGATGAGGATATAGTAGTTGCGCTTATTAGCCCTGGTCTACACTAGGACTTTAGGTCGAATTTAGCAGCATTAAATCGATGTAAACCTGCACCCGTCCACACGATGAATCCCTTTATTTCGACTTAAAGGGCTCTTAAAATCGATTTCCTTACTCCACCCCTGACAAGTGGATTAGCGTTTAAATCGGCCTTGCTGGCTCGAATTTGGGGTACTGTGGACACAATTCGACGGTATTGGCCTCTGGGAGCTATCCCAGAGTGCTCCATTGTGACCGCTCTGGACAGCACTCTCAACTCCGATGCACTGGCCAGGTAGACAGGAAAAGAACCGCAAACTTTTGAATCTCATTTCCTGTTTGGCCAGCGTGGCAAGCTGCAGGTGACCATGCAGAGCTCATCAGCAGAGGTGACCATGATGGAGTCCCAGAATCGCAAAAGAGCTCCAGCATGGACCTAACGGGAGGTAGGGATCTGATCACTGTTTGGGGAGAGGAATCCGTGCTATCAGAACTCCGTTCCAGTTTTCGAAATGCCAAAACCTTTGTCAAAATTTCCCAGGGCATGAAGGACAGAGGCCATAACAGGGACCCGAAGCAGTGCCGCATGAAACTGAAGGAGCTGAGGCAAGCCTACCAGAAAACCAGAGAGGCGAACGGCCGCTCCGGGTCAGAGACCCAAACATGCCGCTTCTATGATGAGCTGCATGCCATTTTAGGGGGTTCAGCCACCACTATCCCAGCCGTGTTGTTTGACTCCTTCAATGGAGATGGAGGCAATACGGAAGCAGGTTTTGGGGACGAAGAAGATGATGATGATGATGAGGTTGTAGATAGCTCACAGCAAGCAAGCGGAGAAACCGGTTTTCCCGACAGCCAGGAACTGTTTCTCACCCTGGACCTGGAGCCAGTACCCCCCGAACCCACCCAAGGCTGCATCCTGGACCCAGCAGGCGGAGAAGGGACCTCTGGTGAGTGTACCTTTTAAAATACTATACATGGTTTAAAAGCAAGCATGTGAAAGGATTACTTTGCCCTGGCATTCGCGGTTCTCCTGGATGTACTCCCAAAGCCTTTGCAAAAGGTTTCTGGGGAGGGCAGCCTTATTGCGTCCTTCATGGTAGGACACTTTACCACTCCAGGCCAGTAACACGTACTCGGGAATCATTGTACAACAAAGCATTGCAGTGTATGTTTGCTGGCGTTCAAACAACATCTGTTCTTTATCTCTCTGTGTTATCCTCAGGAGAGTGAGATAGGATTCATTGTTACCTGGTTGAAATAGAGTGCTTTACTTCAGGGGACACTCAGAGGAGCCCATTCCTGCTGGGATGTTTGCCTGTGGCTAAACAGAAATGTTCCCCGCTGTTAGCCACAGGGAGGGGGGAAGGTTGAGGGGGTAGCCACGCGGTGGGGGGAGGCAAAATGCGACCTTGTAATGAAAGCACATGTGCTATGTATGTAATGTTAACAGCAAGGTTTACACTGAAAGAGTGTAGCCACTGTTTTATAAAATGTGTCTTTTTAAATACCGCTGTCCCTTTTTTTTTCTCCACCAGCTGCATGTGTTTCAATGATCACAGGATCTTCTCCTTCCCAGAGGCTAGTGAAGCTTAGAAAGAAAAAAAAACGCACTCGCGATGAAATGTTCTCCGAGCTCATGCTGTCCTCCCACACTGACAGAGCACAGACGAATGCGTGGAGGCAAATAATGTCAGAGTGCAGGAAAGCACAAAATGACCGGGAGGAGAGGTGGCGGGCTGAAAAGAGTAAGTGGCGGGCTGAAGAGAGGGCTGAAGCTCAAATGTGGTGGCAGCGTGATGAGAGGAGGCAGGATTCAATGCTGAGGCTGCTGGAGGACCAAACCAGTATGCTCCAGTGTATGGTTGAGCTGCAGCAAAGGCAGCTGGAGCACAGACTGCCACTACAGCCCCTTTGTAACCAACCGCCCTCCTCCCCAAGTTCCATAGCCTCCACACCCAGACGCCCAAGAATGCGGTGGTGGGGCCTCCGGGCAACCAGCCACTCCACCACAGAGGATTGCCCAAAATAAAGAAGGCTGTCATTCAATAAATTTTAAAGTTGTAAACTTTTAAAGTGCTGTGCTTAAAGTGCTGTGTGGCATTTTCCTTCCCTCCTCCACCACCCCTCCTGGGCTACCTTGGTAGTCATCCCCCTATTTGTGTGATGAATGAATAAAGAATGCATGAATGTGAAGCAACAATGACTTTATTGCCTCTGCAAGCGGCGATTGAAGGGAGGAGGGGCAGGTGGTTAGCTTACAGGGAAGTAGAGTGAACCAAGGGGCGGGAGGTTTCATCAAGGAGAAACAAACAGAACTTTCACACCGTAGCCTGGCCAGTCATGAAACTGGTTTTCAAAGCTTCTCTGATGCGTACCGCGCCCTCCTGTGCTCTTCTAACCGCTCTGGTGTCTGGCTGCGCGTAACCAGCAGCCAGGCGATTTGCCTCAACTTCCCACCCCGCCATAAACGTCTCCCCCTTACTCTCACAGATATTGTGGAGCACACAGCAAGCAGTAATAACAGTGGGAATATTGGTTTCGCTGAGGTCTAAGCGAGTCAGTAAACTGCGCCAGCGCACCTTTAAACGTCCAAATGCACATTCTACCACCATTCTGCACTTGCTCAGCCTGTAGTTGAACAGCTCCTGACTACTGTCCAGGCTGCCTGTGTACGGCTTCATGAGCCATGGCATTAAGGGGTAGGCTGGGTCCCCAAGGATACATATAGGCATTTCAACATCCCCAACAGTTATTTTCTGGTCTGGGAATAAAGTGCCTTCCAACAGCTTTTGAAACAGACCAGAGTTCCTGAAGATGCGAGCGTCATGTACCTTTCCCGGCCATCCCACGTTGATGTTGGTGAAACGTCCCTTGTGATCCACCAGAGCTTGCAGCACTATCGAAAAGTACCCCTTGTGGTTTATGTACTCGGCGGCTTGGTGCTCCGGTGCCAAGATAGGGATCTGGGTTCCGTCTATGGCCCCACCACAGTTAGGGAATCCCATTGCAGCAAAGCCATCCACTATGACCTGCACATTTCCCAGGGTCACTACCCTTGATATCAGCAGATCTTTGATTGCATGGGCTACTTGCATCACAGCAGCCCCAACAGTAGATTTGCCCACTCCAAATTGATTCCCAACTGACCGGTAGCTGTCTGGCGTTGCAAGCTTCCACAGGGCTATCGCCACTCGCTTCTCAACTGTGAGGGCTGCTCTCATCTTGGTATTCATGCGCCTCAGGGCAGGGGAAAGCAAGTCACAAAGTTCCATGAAAGTGCCCTTATGCATGCGAAAGTTTTGCAGCCACTGGGAATCGTCCCAGACCTGCAACACTATGCGGTCCCACCAGTCTGTGCTTGTTTCCCGAGCCCAGAATCGGCGTTCCACAGCATGAACCTGCCCCATTAGCACCATGATGCATGCATTGGCAGGGCCCATGCTTTCAGAGAAATCTATGTCCATGTCCTGATCACTCACGTGACCGCGCTGACGTCGCCTCCTCGCCCAATATCGCTTTGCCAGGTTCTGGTGCTGCATATACTGCTGGATAATGTGTGTGGTGTTTATTGTGCTCCTAATTGCCAAAGTGAGCTAAGCGGCCTCCATGCTTGCCTTGGTATGGCGTCCGCACAGAAAAAAGGCACGGAATGATTGTCTGCCATTGCTCTGATGGAGGGAGGGGTGACTGACGACATGGCTTACAGGGTTGGCTTCAGGGAGCTAAAATCAACAAAGGGGGTGTCTTTACATCAAGGAGTATTTCAGGCAGGACTTCACGGAGGGTTCCAATAAGAAATGGTGCACCTAAGTTATTGTTCTTATTGGAACAAGGAGGTTAGCCTGGCCTCTGATTGATACATGGCTAGATTTACCTCACTGCACCTTCTCTGTGAGTGACTGCAGTGTGACCTAGAGGAATGAGTCCCCTAGACAGGGGAGGAGGCAAATGAGTACAAAACAAATCTGGTCTATTTCTTGTTTTGATCCACTCCATCTATCTTTTACATCTTTGGCTGGCAGCAGACGGTGCAGAAGGACTGCCTGCCATCCACGTCTCATGGCTGCTCGGCAGAAGATGGTACAGTACGACTGCTAGCCATCCTCATCTCTTGCCTGCCTGGAAGAAGATGGTACAGTACGACTGCTAGCAATCCGTATCGCCTGCCTGCTCACCATAAGACGGTTCAATAGGACTGACTGCAGGACTAAAGAGAATGACCTGGTCAAGTCACTCCAAATTTAGTCCCTGCGCCCATGTCTGCCCAGGCGCTCCCAGCCGACGTGGCCAGGAGCACCTCGGACATGACGATGACGGCTACCAGTCGTACTGTACCATCTGCTGCCACAAGGCAAGGGGTTGCTGCTACTGTGTAGCAATGCCGTACCACGTCTGCCAGCACCCAGGAGACATAGGGTGACGGTTACCTGAGTGGGCTCCATGCTTGCCGTGGTATGGCGTCTGCACAGGTAACTCAGGAAAAAAGGCGCGAAACGATTGTCTGCCCTTGCTTTCACGGAGGGAGGGAGGGAACGGGGGCCTGACGATATGTACCCAGAACCACCCGCGACAATGTTTTAGCCCCATCAGGCATTGGGATCTCAACCCAGAATTCCAATGGGCAGCGGAGACTGCAGGAACTGTGGGACAGCTATCCACAGTGCAATGCTCCGGAAGTCGACTCTAGCCTCGGTACTGTGGAAGCACTCCGCCGAGTTAATGCACTTAATGCACTTAGAGCATTTTCTGTGGGGACACACACACTCGAATATATAAAACCGATTTCTAAAAAACTGACTTCTATAAATTCGACCTTTATTCCGTAGTGTAGACATACCCTTACAAGCGCTCTTACTGCAGTTACAAGAGAACAATTTCAATCTGCTTGTTCAGCGTGTCCAATTCAACAAAAACTACAGGAATTTCTGACAAAGAGATGGCCCTGTAACCCTAAAAACCTTGACCCAGTTTTGCTGCCTTATTTTAGAGTTTGGGATGAACTTTCTTTGCTTGATGGCTGTGTGCTACGAGGTACGCACCGGCTACTTGTGTCAGAAGAATTACTGTCAAAACTCATACACCTGGCACACGATACTCATCAAGGAATTTTCAGAACCAAACAATGACTACGGGATCTGTATTGGTGGCCAGGGATGGACTCTCAAACTGAAGCACTCATAAAATCCTGTGTCACTTGCCAAATGCATGATAAGATGGCAGTGACATGTACCCCTCCATTACAGCCTGTTCCTCTTCCTGAATCTGCATGGTAAAAAGTGGTGATTGACATTGTAGGACCCTTTGATACTGCTCCAAGTGACTGCCGTTATGCCATCACTTTAATAGACTATTTCAGTAAATGGCCTGAGGTAGCGTTTACATCCCATATCTTTTCTGCTACAGTAATTAAGTTCTTCTCTTCAGTTTTTAGCAGTGAAGGTAACCCCAAAGAACTGGTTTCAGATAATGGTAGTCAATTTACTTCCCTGGAGTTTGAAACTTTTCTAGCAGAGAGGAACATTTTACGCAGAAGGTCATCCCTATACTACCCTCAAGCCAATGGGGAAATCGAATGGTTTAACAGAAGTTTGAAAGAGAGTTTGCAAATGGCTAAACTGGAAGGGCGATTGTGGATAACCTTCGCTACTGATTTCTTGCAAGCATACCGGGCTACATGACATGCCACAACACAAAGATCACCCGCAGAGTTACTGCACGGGAAACAGAGGAATACTAAACTGAACATTTCTGGATTGTTACAGGTACAACCTGATGCCCAAACGAGGATGATGTGAGAAAAACAGTTGAACAGAACCAAGCAAAGTATAAGGCTTTCACAGACAAGCGATGGGGTGCTAAGGAACCAGAGTTTGACTGTGGTTCCTTCATTAGAATATGGAAACCTGGAATTTTACAAAAAGGGGACCATAAATTCACAGCTCCTCTTAAAATCATAGAGAAGAAGGGACCTTACACCTATTGACTTTCTGACGGGCGGGTATGGAATGTTTCTTATCTTGCACCTGCCTACACACCAAGAGGAGATTATGCCAACACCCAGTCTGCATTGGATGACTTCACCGTAGTACCAACAAGACATTGCACTGGAGCCGGGGCTTGGGAGATGGCCTGTCAGACCCAGACAACCACCTGTCTGGACTAGAGACTATGTTATGTAGTATCTACAGTGTTTTCAGTGTAATATCTCTGCCAACAGTATAGTGTCTTGTTTCATATTTGTTCCTGTGGTTAGAACAACAATGTTTATTTTAATTGGGAGAGTTTCTTAAGAGAGGAGGGAATGTGGTGTTTAGATGCTGCTTGTAATTATTAGAACTGGGAGCACTGGCTGCTGGGAGTCTGAAAGGACAGGAAACAGGAAGGAGGAGGGGGAGTTGAGGGGGCTGAGTGAGAGCTACCGAGGGTGCAGCAGCAGCTTGGTAAAGAGGCTTCCACTTTAAAAAGAAAGTCCTGTTGAAGTTCATTAGTACCTTGCCTGGTTGTTACAACAGGGAGTGACATCATGGTTCTTCACTGACTCCCTGTCCCAAAGAGATTCTTGGAAACACTTGAGGAATAAGGACTGAACTGGGGGAAAGGGCTGGACCCAGGCTGAAGGAATTTTTAGTCTGTGAAAGGAATACCTGGGGTTTTTAAGATGCAAGCAAGGGCAGCTGGCTTAAATCATCATTTAGGGTGAGAATTTTCTACTTATATCCGATCTCTTTAGTATATTAAGTTTAGATAGCATTTTTGTCTATTTGCTAGGTAACCTGCTTTGATCTGTTTGCTATACCTTATAATCACTTAAAATCTATCTTTTGTAGCTAATACATTTGTTTTTGCTTTATCACAAACCAATGCATGGGAGTCATAACTTGGGGCAAAAAGCTGTTGTATATTCGCTCTCCACACTGAGGGAGGGGGCAAATTTCATGAGCTTATGCTGTACAGATCTTGGTGCAGCACAAGATGGTATAATTTTGGGTTTACATTCCAGAGAAGCGTGTGCTCTTGAGTAGCTGGGCAGTTCCTTAGCTGTAGCCTCCCCATGCAGAACTGATCACAGCAGCCTGTAAGTGCTGCAGCTGCGTGTGTCCCTACCTATGTGTATGCTGGTGAAAGGGCAAGCTTGGAGAGCTTGGCAACTTATCACAGCAGCACATTGTGAGAGGAGGCTCAGTGGTACCCCAGTTGCAGGTGGGAACCCATCAGAATTATCTCAAAGGTTTTGTGCATGTTTAGGACAGTCAACACAGATGTAGTACTGACCTCCAGCTAGCTGAGACCAGATTGTATGCATGGTTGTCATTTGACATGGTTATCTAGAAGTCAGTACAGCAGATGCTAGGTGGCATAATTGTAAACCTGAGCACTGCTGAGATTACATCATCAGGAACACATTAACCCATTGGCCCGTCAGCTTTCTACAGACACCTGACTGTATGATATGTTCCACAGAGAAGCAGATGCCCAAAAAAGAGAAGAAAAGAAAAGAAAAAACTGGAAGTAATAATTTTACCGGATTCCCACATTAATTAGTGGAAACTAGTTATTTAATATGAAGATGCCTTCTTCATAAAAATACAAAGAATAACATACTTTTGAATTTTCCATTCCTCCATTTTCATACCTCTCTTAATCCAGGCAGGCCACAAATTAATGTCAGGACAACAAACTGTCCAAACAGAATCTGAGGAAAGAGCAATACTAATCTTAAAAAAATAAAAGAGATTGAAAAGATTAGAACTGTTTACCTTAGAAAGGAGATGAATGAAAGGGAACATGATAAAGGTACATAAGATAATGTGTGGCAGAGAAAAATTAGCTCAGTCATTTCTATTCACTCTTTCTGACAACACAAGAATAAGGGGACATTACATGAAACTAAATTTAAAACCGATAGAAGGAAAAAAATTCAACACACAATTAGCCTGTGGAATTTATTGCTACAAGATATTATTGAAACCAAGATCTTAGCAGGGTTCAGAAAAGGACTGGAAATGTATATGGATAGCAAGAACATCCAGAATTATAATAATAAGATACTTTAAACAAAAATTTAATGGATATAAACTGTGATGCTTCAGGGCATAAGACAACCTGAAACTAATAGGGATTAAGAAGAATTTTTTTCTGTGGGCAGGTTATTCCATAATTGTCCTCTGCAAGATTTATTGCACATTCTTTTGAAGTGAATACTGGCTACCGTCTGAGATCGGATACTGGACTCGATAGACTACAGGTCTGATTAAGTATGGCAATTCATATGGGGCCAAATGGTGCAGTGATTTACAGCATGTGCAATCTCACTGAAGGCAATGGGATTACAGAAGGTGTAATTTGGTTTAGTATGTTTGGGGGGTGGATGTGGGAGGTTGTTGAGAGTAAATGCTGTATGTTCTTGAAAGACAGTATTTTAGCCTATGCTGAACTAATTACATTTGCAGCTTTTCCTTTTACTCCTGAAATTACGAGCTGCAGGTTTCTCTTTTAATCAAAGCCTTTTGTCTTTGTGAACACATAGCTAGTAGGTTTAACTTTCCTCTGTGTCTTTGAGGAAGTTGTGATGATTCCTTCTTGAGACATTTGGCAGTTCAGCATATGGACTGCTGAGAGACACCTAGCATAATGTATGTACCACCTGAGTTGTGGCTGAGATGAGTCACATTTTAGAGTTTTTCCTTTCTCATAGCAAGAAATAAAGGGATCATTGTGGTAAGAGAAGGTTAATTGATACAAGTACTAGTTTTTACTTAAAAGAAGAAAAATATCCGGATTCAAAAAGTGAGAGTAATCACAATTTCCATGAAACACAAGGTACTTTAAAAAGCCCATAAGCAAGAACAGTGTTGTACTTTGGGTATTTTAGGTAATTTGAAGACAAAAACAAATTACAGCATAGGCTACTTGTTTTCCATTGTGTTTTGTTTTCTCCTTTCAAACAAAATGTTAATCTTCTTACATTTATATGAACAGTACATTTTACATTTCAGTTACTAATTGCATATATACTATGCCTCTTATGTTCCCTGCTTTCCTCCTCAACAGTCTATTCCTATTCAGCATACCACTTAAGCATGAACTTAACTTTAAGAATGTGCTTAAGTCCCTTTGCTATCAATGTTTTACCGAATAAGGATGGACTTCAACGTGTGCTTAAATGCTTTGCTGAATTCAGGGCTGGTAGATGCCAAGTGGAACAAAGTTGTGGACAACCCATGGTGGGGGCAGGTAGAATGGAGATATGCCTGTGCCTGGTGTTTCCACTTCCATGTGCAAACACAGATACACCCCTTAGCTACCTACAACCCCTCTGCAGAACTCTGCACATGTCAGAGACTCTCCAAGGACAGACACTGGCTGGAAGTCAGTGAAGCATGACTGTGAGCCTTTCTTGGTTGTCCATACTTAGGAAAGAACTGGACAGGATAATAAAAAAAGAGCCTCTGTTGGTGTCTGGCTGGTGATCCATACAGCTGGAAGAGGCATTCCTGATTTAAATTATTGGGCAAGGTAAAAATAATAATACCCATATCAACAATGCTCTCAACTCTGGCATATATTCAAAACTGGAAGAGATGTGGCAGGCATCAGACTAGCACCTCTCCTAGTCCCACAGCTCTTTTCAGGTAATGTTCAGTGTTTCCCTTTTCACCCAGAAGGGGAACATGCACTCACCCAAGAAGTCTATGGAATTTAATAGGGACAAAACCAATAGAGGTTTATAGCAACTCCTCTAAAACCCTTTATACAATTCCAGAGATTGATAAAGGTTTTTTAGACCAATCTTTATTCAATTCTATAGAACTATTCCCTACATGTATGGGCCTAGATATATCTGAATCACTCTACCCTAGATGAAGTATTTACATCTTTGGGTAAAGCATGCACAGCAATGCTCCACATTAATGATGCTACGTATTTATGGTCTTCTGTTTTAGTCCAAAACTGATACTAGTCAGATGAAACCCCACCAAATAAAAATCTGAGATCAGGATTGTATAAAATATAAATTCCAAACACCCTAATGTGAGTGGGCCAGTGGGCTCTAAAGCTCTCCACACTCACGGGGAGTTCAGCCTCAGGCATTTGGGGCTTTTGAGGGGCACCATTTTAAAAATACAATTGGGTGAAAATTAAAAATAGACTCTAGCCCCTCATACCCACACCCAATAAGCCTTTTTGTACAAAAATAGTGAAAAATCAGAAAAAAATAAAATACCAGAAACTGCTAATTTATAGCTATGATTTTGCAAGTAACTGAATTTTCTAAAGTATCCCAGTAAATTTGCAGTGTTGATAACAAGCAACATAGTTGTTTGTCAGAGTTTTACTAGGTAGGTTAGATAAACAATATGTAAGGAATAGTGGATATGTATGTGCCAAAAGCAATGAACATGCTGTGCAAATTATGATTGTACTAGGCATAACCTACGGATACACCACAGAACGTCTACAGTACTGTACATGTACAGATCTGTGCAAAGCTGCCAGTTTTTGCTTTACTGAATTTCTGCAGCAAAACCAGAAAATCTTGCCTCTAGGGCCAGGACTCTTAAATATGGACACATGATAAGTGTACAAATATTTGAAGGGTGGAAACACTAAGGGGTGAAATAAATTATTTAAGAAAGGGGTTATAACTACGGGTACTGAGATAAAAGAAAAAAGGGAAAGTTTAGGTTGAATATCAGGGAAGTATCTTGACAGTGAGATATTTTCTGCTCTGCATTAGTCATCCAAAGGAAGTGATGGCATCAACATTGCTTGGGAAAATTAAAATGAGACAAAACACTAGCAAATATACAATAGGGAAGAATGATGTATAGTCAGTGAGATAGGTCAAATTTGCCTACATTTTTCCAGATGAAATTTTGGACCAGCAAAAAAAAAAATAAATAAATAAAATCTGTGCTTTCCTGAAAATTTCCTTTCTTTGAGTAATAAGGTCCATAGGTCTATTAAACATATACTTCAGCCTACTTGCAATTTGGGCACAAAATCAGTCCTGTCAATCACTGGCAGCAGGGGAATACCTTGTTTCCTGAAATTCCCTTCAGTTGAGACAACTTTCCATAATTCAATTCTACTTCTCTAAATCACACATCACGTTAAATATACGTTGAGGAAAAAGCACAACTGCTGCTAGTGCAAAGCATGAGAAATTCCCCCTAATGAACCAAACCCAATTTCGGGTGTCAATTTTCCTCTCTATTCTGGATGATCCATCTGTCTCTGGCTGAGAAGCAAAATCATCCTTTAAATATGGACATCCATCCTCCATCTTCCTGTGGCACGGAGAAAACTTCTGCCCAAAATGGCACTGGCCAAAGACTGGATGACCAATAATATAGAACATGGCGCATTTATGTATAGAGGGCCATCTAGCAGATATCAATACAGGACATATTATTTCTCTACCTTGAGATTGTTAGTGCTCCTAAGGACTGGACTTTGATACTTCACAGAAGGTAAGACTACTAATTTAATTTATTTTGGTAATGAATGCTATGAAGGTTGTGAAAATTATTTGAATTAGAAGTATAATACTGGGTCTCAGAAAAAGCTCCCAACTTCAAACACTCATCTGATTGGAGATAGAAACCACTGGGAAGTCTACTTTAATGGAAAGGAAGTAGAACGACACGTTCTGCAAGATAGTGCTGGGCACTGCTATACGGAGCAGACGGTGGCTCCCGGGTCATGTTCTAAGACTGTGTGGGCTTTATTGTCTTCAGGAAGCATTTAAAAGTGGGGTGTTTACAAAACATCCTTTGCTTGAACATGCCAAGAACATTATACTACAGAGATATGATTGTTTTGCTTGGATATGCTTACATACATCCACATTAATGCCCTCCTGGAGGAACTCAAAAGGGGTGGTCTTAATAACTTTGTTTGGTCCCTTGCAGCCCTACATTTCTATGATTCACGTCCCGGCATTTCCCTGACAGTGTTTGACAATGGAAAAAATCTGTTCCCACAGCTCCATAGTATACCCTCTCTGAACAGTGTCCAGTGACCTCATTTTGACCAAAGCTGTAAGTAGCTATTTGCTCCCAGACTGAAAGAGCCGAGCACCAGTCATAGGTCTAACCTCAGATAAGGCTGGTTAGGAGTCATTCAGATAGCTCTGAGGGCAGCTATTGACCTCTTTTCAATACCGCACATTTGTTCTAGCTGCTACTTGTACTTCAGGGTCTGATTCAATTTCCCATACAGTAGAACCTCAGAGTTACAGACACGTCGGGAGTGGAGGTTGTCCGTAACTCTGAAATGTTCATAATCATAGAATATCAGGGTTGGAAGGGACCTCAGGAGGTCATCTAGTCCAAAGACTAGAACTGTGAACAAAGACCAGTTTGGGCTCCAGATCCAGCAGCTGACTCTCCAGACCAGGCTTCAGCAGCAGGTGAGCTCCCTACTCAGCCCCAACATGAGTTTGCAAGTTTGTCCCCCTCCCGGCAGGAAGAGGGAGGGAGGGGTGTGTGTGTGTGTGTGTGTGTGTGTGTGTGTGTGTGTGTGTGTGTAAAAACAGCGCATGCCCCCTCCCAGCCAGCCAGTAGGGGTGAAAGCAGTGCGGATCCCTGCACTGGTCCTGCTCGGCTGGCTGACTCCAGCTGCCTGGGCTAGCAGCTACCCTGCATGTGGGGGTGGAAGTGGCGGGGTGGGGACAGGCAGCCCAGATGTGCTTACTAAGATGCAATACAGCCACAGTACAGTATTTGCTTTTGGGGCGGAGGGGGGGGGGGTCTCTGCTGCTGCCTGATTGGTTACTTCCAGTTTCATTTGGTGTCTGGTTGACCGGTCAGTCCGTAACTCTGGAGTTTGTATCTTTGAGGTTCTACTGTATGACCTGGACTCCTTTCTAGAATGTATGGCAGAAGCTAAGATTGTAAGTCAACTTTTTTAGTGACTTTTAAAAGTCTTCCATAAAGCATCCTAACTGTACCACTAAGAGAGCTAGAAACTGATTTGCCTGAGCATCTGATTTCAAGAACCAACACCCCATATACCTGTGTGAAACAGATTTGTATCCCACAATCACTAAAAAGGTCAATAGTGACCGGATATTTAGCACAATTAATACTAACAACAAGGGGGAAGAAACACAAGCCAAAACAGGGAAAGAACAGGTTAAAGAATATTTAGATAAATTAAATGGATTTAAGTCAGTAGGGCCTGATGAAATTCATTCAAGGGTACTTAAGGAATAGCTAAAGCAGTCTTGCAACCTTTAGTAATTATCTTCAAGAACTCATGAGGGCAGGTGAGGTCACAGAGGACTGGAGAAGGGCAAACATAGTACCGATCTTTGAACAGGAGAACAAAGCGGACCTGGGGAATTATAGATTGGTCAGCCTAACTTCGATACCTAGAAAGATATTGGAACAAATTAAACAATCAACTTGTAAGGACCTAGCGAAAAATAGGGTTAAGGAATAACCAGCATGGATTTGTCAAGAAGAAATCATGCCAAACCAACTTAATTTGCTTCTTTGACAGGATTATTGGCCTAGCGGATGGGGGAAGGAGGGAGGGTGAAGCAGTAGACAGGAGATATCTTGATTTTAGTAAGGCTTTTAACACAGTGCCATATGACATTCTCATAAACAAATTAGGGAAACATGGTCTGGATGAAATTACCATAGGGTGGGTGCACAGCTGGTTGAAAGACTATATTCAAAGAGTAGTTATCAACGGTTCACTGTCAAACTGGGGGTGGCGGTGGGGCATATCAAGTGAGGTTCCACAGGGATCAGTCCTGGGCCTGTTACTATTCAATATTTTCATTAATGACTTGGATAATGACATGGAAGTCATTATCATCATGTTCCCATGGGGGGAGGCTAGAAAGAAAGAAATCATTGGCCAATATGCTCCTTATTGCCTGCTTGTTCTTCTACAGCTGGACTACTGTCCCTCTCATCATTCCTTGGTTAACTTGGGTGGGTGGGCGGAGGAGCTGGAGGAGTTGGTAGGCATGGCAACCTGCAGCAGAAACTGGGAACAATAACCTGGACATTAGGATGTGGCATAAGTGCTAGAACTAGGGGTGCTGGCTTGAAAGGGTTTCCAACATATACAAGGTTTACAGTTTGGTTTGATGGCTCTCCGAACCCCCACTATACAAATTGTTCCAGCACCCCTGGTGACCCACAGAGATAGCTGGGAACAACAGCCCAGTGGTCAGGCGGTGGCAACCCACAGGGGCAGATACTGAGGAAAGCCCAATACTTTCTCAGTCTTATGGGCCTGGCAGGAAATCCCCATTGTCTCTTCCCAGGGAGATGCAGCTTGCCTAGGACAGCTGCAGACCTCCTACACATAGTTTCACTGCCTGAATGACCCTACACTGCCTGAATGACCCTATCCTCTTTATTATTTTGAGTGGCTAGTGATCTTCCTGTCCTCAAAGGGGCTTATTGTCTCCCTTTCCCACATCAGACCCTGCTGGGTCTCTCAAGTAAGGTGCGGGCCTGGAGCTCAAGAATTGGCTCCCCAGAAGTTCTAACCCAACTATTGCATAGGAGCCACATGGACTAGGCACGTCCTTGTTTCCTCTGGTGGTCTCAGCCTGGGATAGAAGTAGGGAACCAGTAGGAGGCCTGTTAGAGAGATGGCAGCAGGGGGAGGGAGTAGGTCCACAGATCCTTTACTGCAGTCTGGCGTTAGGCATATCTGCTCTGTGTCCAGTGTGCTTCTAGCTTCACCCCCATCATGGAGAAAGGGGAAGCAGGCTGCTTGCCCTGGAAACAGTTCTTTTCCAATTCTGCCTGCTTCCTTTCCTGCAGAGTAAGTGGGGCTGAGGCAACCCCATCTGGCCTGGGCTACATCTTGTCCAGCCGAGTCGGCCTCTCTAACCCTGCCTGGGTCTTCTCCTGCCCAGGGGCCCAAGATGGCCCTGCCTGGACTGAGTTGGGCAAGTGTGTTCATGTGACAACTGCCATCTTGGCAGACACACAGAGGAATGAACTAAGGATCTTCAGAGCTAAAAGCATGAGTGGATTGGCAAAGAGGAAAATTTGTAATACACTCAACAGTGCATTACACTTTCAGGATCAGGCCCTTAGATGGTAAGTTTTCTCTCTTTTGTGTTTTTACAAGTTCCTAACACAGATCTTGTCTGTGTATTTCAGGCACTAATGTAATACAAATAAATAACGTTCCTTTGAAAAGAGCTATTCGCTGGTTTCTATCATTTAAACCAGATAATAATTAAAACTAAACTGTCTGAAAGTTTGAAACATTCAAAAATTAAAGGGGAATTTTACTTGTATGTATTATTTTTTATTGTCGTAGCGCCTAGCCCAACCAAAACTGAGGTCCCATTGTGCTAGCTACTGTTTTACTGTGTGTATGTGCAGTCTCTGCCATGAAGAGCTTACAGTCTAAGCAGACAAAACAAAGGGTGGGAGAAAGGAATAACTGTTCCCATTTTACACATGGGAAAACTGAGGCACAGTGAGATGAAAGTGACTTGCCCAAGGCCACACAGGAAGTTTGTAGCAAAGCCCTTGAGCTGATCCCAGATCTCCAGGGCCCCAGTTCAATGTTTTAACCACAAGGCCTCAATTTATAAGGATAATAATACAACTTCCTAATGAGAGCTATGTAGGTTTTAAGTCTGGCAATACCCACTGACTTTTCAATCCAACTGCTAAAACTGCTCTACATCTTTGAAAACATAACCCTAACTGTTTTGAACCATGCTATGGTTTGAGTAGTGCCAAAAGTAATCCTTAAGGCTGTAATATTTTGCTACATTAGAAATGCCGTACTGCCAGGAAGCAGTGAGCTTACTGAATAAAGCGGCAACCATTGAACAGTCTCCTCTCTGTGTCTGTGTGTCTTTTGGCCTAGATAAATACACAACACTAAGGGCCTGATCCTACTCACACTTAAATCAGTGGCAGAATTCCCGTTGACTTAAATGGAAGAAGAAGCAGGCCCTAACAGCGTGAGTGGAATATTTTTTCCTTAGCCTACATGAAGAAGAGTTCAGATGCAATTTGAAAATACCAGTTTTGTTAAGCAAACCATATATTCACTTACAGCTTACAAATAATGGAGCTAGAAATAATTAATTTATTCTGTTCCAAGGAGTCAAATCACACTTGGGGGCTTCCGTAAATTTTGCCTGCATAGTACTAAAAGGATTGAGAGGAATTTTTCACTGTAGAAAGCTAGTGACAAAGTATGTCACTAATACCACAGTCATACTGTGTCTCAAAATCTGCCACAATTAGGATGCAAATAAAATCCTATTTAGGATGTTGATTACGGGTGAAATTTTGTCCATGAATGCATATGTACGACTCCCACGGAAGTTAATGAAACTTCTCTATTTGCATCTGTGAGCAAAATTTGGCCTCCAGTACTTCCTTCAGGTTATTTTCTATTCCAGTTTAATATATGTATTGAATAGATGAGAAAATATGACTAGTCTTTAAAATATCCTGATCTTAAAGCTTCTTTTAAGAATGAACATTATATTTCAGTTATTGATTTAGATCACACACACTTTTCCTCCCCTTTTCTTTATCCCCCTTTCTCTCTGTGATTCCTGGAAGTTTGATCATCAGCCCATCATACTTTTCCTTTCCATTTCGTTTATGGTATTTATTTTGGGTTGCAATGCAATCAGAGCCACATAGGACCTGTAGATTGTTGTGACTCCTGGTTTTGGCAGAACATTTGCAATGTCAGGTTGCTGAAAATTTCTCTCACCATCATTCAAGAAATTTTTAGCAGAAATAAATGTCAGCATAACACATAGCACTGTAGCACATGTGCAAAGAGATTAAAGCTGAATTATCCTCCCCTGCTACTCCAACCGCAATCATCTTGGGATGGTAACAAAGCTGAGTGAATAAGCAAGATCTAATTGAATAATAATTGTAACAAAGCTGAGTGAATAAGCAAGATCTAATTGAATAATCTTTGGCATAATATTAATATTAACGTGGCATTTTTTATAACAGAGAAGGAAGATAACTGAACAGAGTTTTGCAAATATTAAAATAATTATGACATGGTAAAAGACCTCTGAGTGGGCTCCAACAGTTTATGAACAGCTTGTATTTTAGAGGGAGGGGCTTTTGCCATGGACAGGACCATAGGGCCTACTAACAATCTCCTAGAAGCTAGCACCACAGGTGTACAAAGGAACATGGCAGAGAACAGTGGCATGGGAGGCTGGGTCCTACTAATCCCAGAGTTGCTTTCACTACTTGAGATTAGGGACAAGAGATGGGACTTGTGACCTGAGCAAGCTCCTGCTGCTGGGAATGGAGGCTTGGTCTGAGACCCTGAGCTGTCAGGTGGCATTGTAGCTGAAAGGAACTGTTGGTGATTGGCTTAATGGGGTACGAGTCTCTGCCATCCCGGGCTGATGGTTTCTGTGCTGCTGCTGGGCACATTTTCTTTCTACAAAATAATAGTTCTCAAGCAGCTAGCGTAAAGGAAGTGAAGTGAGAACACTCCTCGCTCCACTCTATGGAAAAGGTGTCTGCTTCATTCCAGTAGAAGGAAAGCACTATAGTTCTCCCCTGGAATAGGAGGGTTTGTCTCCAAACATTTCCCATGGTTTGGGGTATTTTTCTCCCCCTGCTTACAGTTAGAGCTGGACAAAAAATTTTCATATGGACAAAAAAAAAAGATTCCCATATTTTGACCAGCTGTATTAACAACAAATAAAAGACTGATTTGTACTATTTCTTCCATTAGAACTGCTACTAGTATGGGTACATGGAGGGTACAACAGAAGTGCTTGTGGCACATCAAACAGCTAATCTCCCCAAAGACTTTAGCAGCAAAAGATTTGGCTCACATCAGATCCTTCTAATTTGCTGTTGTGAACAATGATGGATATATGTTCTCTTGGAGAAATGAAAGTAACATAACAAAACAAGTTCTTCAAAACAACCAATTTAGCTACATTTCATTATTATTGGTCTCCACAACTATTCTGATTGGATGAAAGATCTGAACAGAAAACAAATTACATCAGTAATTACAGATGTGCTGCATGAGGCTCTTAGATGTTTTTACCTGACCGGGAAACAACCCTCTTAATAGTCAAATCTGATATGGTGTTGCATACTTCATCCTGTATAAATATTTTGGAAACATTGACAGACTTGAATTTGTAGGAGGATGATGCCATGCAAATTTCAAATAATGTTTTGTTTTCTGTACCTTCTAGGTATACCACTGTTGTTCATGAGTTGGGCCATAATTTTACCATGAATAATATAACTGTAAGAAATACTGTTTCTACAATGTATGGTAAACTAAAGGATACATCATGGCTGCACTACTATATGCATGATGACCAATCAGTTCAATAATTTAAGTCAAGAAGAATTTCACCACCTGATGTTGAGCAGTATAGGATACTGGTGCTTTGTTTTAATTAAACAGTTGGATTCCCCTGGTCTGCACTAATTCTAAGTCAGCTGCTTGGTGCCGGCCAAGGCGGACCGCCAACTCCCCCCCATCTTCGTGGAGGGGGAGAGGCGAGCGATGCCCGCCGCAGCTGGGGCAATCCACAGGAAGGGCCCAGCTCGCGTCCAGAGTTGCCCTGCCCCCTGGGAGAGGGCGGTGCCTCGTCCAGTCGCGGCTCACGCTCAGCCTCACTTCACGCCCCAGCCCGACCAACTCAGCATATGTCTACATTGCAGGTTGGAGCAAACTTCCAGCCTGGGTAGACAGACTTGTGGTAGCGAGGCTCGCATGAGCATGCTAGAAATAGCTGTGTGGATGTTGCAGCATTGGTAGATGCTGAGGTTAGCCATCCTACCCCCTGGGTCCAAGCTTGGGTGGCTAGCCCAAACCTCTGCTGGTACCGGTCAACATCCACACAGCTATTTCTAGCATACTAGCGTGAGTCTGCCTACCTGGGCTTAGAAACTTGCTCCCAGCTGTACTGTGGGCACACCCACTATCTCCTTCACTTGCCAGGTTACTTAAAAAAATACAAAGTGGGATTTTCAAAAAATGGTCAGTGTTGGCTTAACTCTGGTCCCAGGGAACATAGTGGTTGGTAGAACTCCGACCAACTTAAACAGCAGCAGCGTTAGGTCAACACTGAGCACTTCTGAAAATCCTGCCCTTTGCAATCTTACACACAGTCAAAATGTAGGGGGTTTGGGGTTTTTAAAAAAAACCTGGTGCTTTCTAAATCAGATAGGAACGATAAATGCACTGAAATTTGAATGAACATTAAGCACCAGCAAAACCCAAACCATTCAGTATTCAGCATGTAAAGTCCCATGAATTTTCAAAAAGGTGATTGTATTTATACGTAAGTATAGAAAATTTGAGCAACCAGTCCTAAAATGTAGATAGGGCACTATCTCATTCAGAACAACATGTCATGAGAAAAGAGCTTTCTCCAAGATTTCTTCTCCTAATATTTTTCCTTGCAAAATCCAAATTCCCACATGCTGTATATTTCTGACAAAAAGGTGGTCACTGCTTCCAAATGGCCAGTCCCCTGTTGTCTTTATTAACACGAACAGTCCCAGTAACTTCCAATTGGGTTTGCTGCACTGAGCTGAGAACAGGATTTGGCTCATTGTAACCTGTGAAAATCAAACAGACTGAGCTGTTTGCATAGTGCAAACCAATCACAAACTCCTTAGGTTCCCTTCTAAGCACAATACTGTTTCCCCAGCTATCTTTCACTAGTCTAGAAAGACTTTTAAAGGCAGTCACCGGAAAGTATTCAGTAAATTACTGCCTTATAGAATAGACAGGTTACATTTCAGCTTTATTTTACTCTAGCTCATTTGTCTCTGTGATCTGGTTTTGTGTCTGGAATAGGTCTGACAAAACCACACTTCCCTCCCCTCTCAGTTTCCTAATTAAATTACCAAATTAAACACCACTTCTGCTTGTGTTATAGAATGTAAAAATCTCATTTAAATCGTTTGTCATTTGTAACAGAGTCCTCCATAGAGCACTCTGTTACTAGTTAAATACTACAGTGAAACACCATCCCACAACAAATACTGAAAACATTCATAAAGCAACAAAATGAAACTTATCTGTCCACTGTCAATGGGATTCCATTAAGCAACATCATTGCTGATAGAATGTGTTAAGTTACTGATTGTGGTATTGGTCCCTGATTTGCACTGGAGGTGGTGCAGCTTCCTGGGGAAGGCCCAGGAGGGATTATGTCTCAAGCTGTCCCTGATCTTCCTAGCACATAGGCGGCATGCACTCCCTGAGCTGTCTCTGGGCACTTCAGTCTGCTCCCTTAGGATGGTGTGAGCTGATATGAATCCACAGCCCCACCCCTGCCCTATCAGGGTTGTATTGCATTCCTTTCAGAGTGTAGAGGGTGAAGTCCCTGTGCTCCTCCAATCACGTGGTGTAAATTTGCCCGTGGCCCTTGTGTGGAGAACGCAGGAATACTCCAGACGCCTGCACACACACAAAGTCTGGGGACAATATGGCACTAAAGATAAATGGGATATAATAAAAGTACTATTTAGCGCTTACATTGTGCTTTTTCATCCAAAGATCTCATGACACTTTAAAAAAATAAGTTAAATGTATGACTATTACTGTTAAACAGATGGGTAAAGTGAGGAAGAAGGGTTGAAGCAACTTGTTCAAGGTCACACAGCTGGTCAGCAGCAGAACAAGGAATAGAACCCTAGGTCCAGATCCTCAGTGGTATTTAGGTGTCTGTCTCCTATTGAAAACAATGCGAGTTAGGCGCCTAAATATCTTTGAGGCTCTGGCTGCAGGTCTCCTGACACCTAGGTCAGTGCCCTATCCACTGGACCACACTGCCTTTATGTTTCAAATAGGAGCTCTCATATTCTGTTACAGTGGTTCCCAAACTTGTTCCGCCACTTGTGCGGGGAAAGACCCTGGTGGGCCGGGCTGGTTTGTTTACCTGCCGCGTCTGCAGGTTCGGCCGATCGCAGGTCCCAGTGGCCGTGGTTCGCTGCTCCAGGCCAGTGGGAGCTGCTGGAAGCGGCGCGGGCCAAGGGATGTACTGGTCGCCGTTTCCAGCAGCTCCCATTGGCCTGGAGCAGCAAACCATGGCCACTGGGACCCGCAATCGGCCGAACATACGGACGCGGCAGGTAAACAAAGCAGCCTGGCCCGTCAGGGGCTTTCCCTGCACAAGCGGCGGAACAAGTTTGGGAACCACTGTTCTATTAAATAGCCTTACAGCATGAAAAGGAAGATGCGTACAGTTCCATTTCCTTTTCATTCTGGATTTAATAACAAACACAATGTGAGCTCCACTTTTGCTTTTCAAAATGTCTGCAGAACCACTGGACAGAATTATATCTGTGGGTCACATGGCTGAGGAATTATAAATTAAATGTATAAATCACTTCTCTGTGTCACGTATTCTCGCTAAATGCATTTAAACAAATTATGTCAGATTAGAGCATGAATAACTGGAATACTCAAGCATTTCCTGCATTTTTGCTGCTGTCTTCCAAAGGGTTAAAAGAAGCCTGGTCCAAGGAGTTAGGCAATGCCTGAAACAGGATAATAAATGTGACACTCTCCGACTATCAGTAGCAAATATTTGAGCTTATCAAATAACAGAGGAAGTAGTTTAGTTACAAATAAACCAATCTCTCATAAAACAAGTCTTCACACAAGGTAATTTCATTGAACTGGAGACAGCTAAAGGCCACTCACAGGCAGAACTCCCACTCTGTGTACACTTCGGAACAGTCCCTCATGATTAATGGACAGCCAGGAGGGAGGCTGGGTCCTGAAACTCTGCTGAGAAATTGAGCTAAGTTTCCTATCAGCAAAACTGCAATAAATAAGCTTCTCAGAATTATGGCTAGGAAGTGACTCATCCTTTTGGAACATAACAAGATTCGTGCTCTCGCTCTCTCTTCCCCTTCTCTCTCCCCCACCCCCGCCTTTTTTTTTTTTTTTTTTTTTTTACTCTGTGGCAGTGACCAGCGTGTCCTAGAGACTATAGTAGATGTCACTGCTTGGCACTTGCTGTGTAAAGAGAGGACAAATATGTGGGTGTGATGTGGATCTGGAATGATACCCTTAAAGCTGCAGTGCTCTTTAGAGAGGATCTGGAGTAAGGCATGTTCTATTAAACATATTTCAAATAGTTTTAAATGTCCTGTATTTTAATAATATTTAGCATGTATACTGTACATATAGTACTTTTCATGGATAAAACACAGCACACACATTAACTAACATCCTCAGAACAGCCCTGCAAAACAGGTAGTTATTTAGACATGGAGAAATTGAAACAGAGAGGTTATAACTTGCCTGTGGCTATCAAGGGAGTTGGTGTTGAAGCTGGAATTAACACTTGAATACTCAAGCCACCAGACCACACCTCTTCATGACCCCCACACCCAGCTACACCAACAATGAAATCTATATGCAACCTGAAAGAGCAAGAAACCCATTCATGTTATCAAATGTATTCATTCCCCATCTTTGTTTCATTAGCAAGAAATCCTAATCACCATCAGTAATAACATTGGGCTTTAAAAGTAAAAGTATGTAAGGCAAGAACTTAATGCAGTCCCAGCTTGCCCATGTGAGCATGTACTGTATATTTTAAACTAGGCATACGGACATTCAAGCTTGGAGAACAAACATATATGGATGAAACTTAAAAAGTGGATTTTTTTATTTTAGAACTTAATGAAGCCCAGAAAAAATATTGCATTGATTATTTAAGATGAGTGCTGCCCATTCTGCACCTAAGGCTGTAATTTCATGTTTACTGTTGTGTTTGTTTAAAAAAAAATAATTAGGTACGGTTCATGAGTGGTACTCCTGAGCACAAGAAATCAAAAGATCACCAAACTCTGGTTATATAATTGCTCTAGCTTTTGACTTTAACCCTGCCTCAGCTAGGTAAATGCTCTTTAAAATCTATTTTTATGTAAAGTCCTACCAAACTATTAAGTTCAAGTAAATTCTTTAGGGCAAAACCTGACCCTGCAAAGGTGCTCTGATAGCAAAAGAAGTGCAGTTTCAATGTATAAGAAGAGATTGAAGAATTTTGGGATGCACCATGGGTGAATTACCTGTGCTTAAGGGGTCAGCCCAAGCATCCTGGGTGGGGCCAGCCGATCTATGGCTATGCAGAGCATCCTGTCCTCACTGAATATGGAGGGGTTGTTCTACTCAAAGGAAGGTATAGGCTTTCTCCAGTCTTTCAGCTCCAGCAGTAATGGCTTTTTCTTTACGTATTTCTTACGTTTTTATCTAATTCTCTTAAGAAAAAAGTCCTGAGGAGAGGAATATTGGTATGCATGTCCTTAGTTGCCATATTACCTCAGTATTTAACTTGCCAGCAAGTTAAAGAAGTATGGGCTGGATGAATGGACTATAAGGTGGATAGAAAGCTGGCTAGATTGTCGGGCTCAATGGGTAGTGATCAATGGCTCTATGTCTAGTTGGCAGCCGGTATCAAGTGGAGTGCCCCAACGGTCGTGAAAGGGGTTACAGTGGATGAGAAGTTGGATATGAGTCAACAGTGTGCCCTTGTTGCCAAGAAGGCCAATGGCATTTTGGGCTATATAAGTAGAGGCATTGCCAGCAGATCGAGGGACGTGATCATTCCCCTCTATTCGACATTGGTGAGGCCTCATCTGGAGTACTGTGTCCAGTTTTGGGCCCCACACTACAAGAAGAATGTGAAAAAATTGGAAAGCGTCCAGTGGAGGGCAACAAAAATGATTAGGGGAGTGGAACACATGACCTACGAGGAGAGGCTGAGGGAACTGGGATTGTTTAGTCTGCAGAAGAGAAGAATGAGGGGGGATTTGATAGCCTCTTTCAAGTATCTGAAAGGGGGTTCCAAAGAGGATGGATCTAGACTGTTCTCAGTGGTAGCAGATGACAGAACGAGGAGTAATGGTCTCAAGTTGCAGTGGGGGAGGTTTAGGTTAGATATTAGGAAAAACTTTTTCACTAGGAGGATGGTGAAGCACTGGAATGCGTTACCTAGGGAGGTGGTGGAATCTCCTTCCTTAGAAGTTTTTAAGGTCAGGCTTGACAAAGCCCTGGGTGGGATGATTTAGTTGGGGATTGGTCCTGCTTTGAGAAGGAGGTTGGACTAGATGACCTCCTGCGGTCCCTTCCAACCCTGATATTCTAGGATTCTATGATTCTCAGTAAACCACAAATGCAATACTAGTTTCTGAAGAAGTGCTTTTACAAAAGCAAACAACCCGTAACCTTGTATTCAATACTCATGTGCCTAAAAAAATCACCATATGGAACATGTGAAAATGAGAACAGTCATGAAAATTTCATCTGAACACCATCACCTCGATGGGACTCAGGAAGCAGAAAATATTTAGGCAGCCTTAATTTGTATCTCAGCTATCAAACAGCTATAGCAGAGTCTGGTTAAGCCAAACAAAACAAAACACCCAGCCTCTAGTTGGCTGGCCAAGTTAAAACTAGATGTCTGAATGGAAACAATATTCATAGATTTAACATATCTGTTTTATGAGTGTTGCCATGAGAGCAATGCTGCAGTGCGAGGGTTAAATGAGTACAGAAAGTTTGGTGCACTTTAGCTGAGGGCAGGGATAGCCCAAGAGAATAGCAGTCTGTATTGCTTGCTTGGAAAGATTTTCAATTAGTATGTTTCCAGTTGCATTTCCTTGAAACTGATTTAGTTTCAGCCCATATCAAAGTCCTTTCATGGGGTGACTCCCATTCAGAATAAACTCTCTTAAGAAAGGCAGCGTGATGGAGGTTTAAAGTAATCCAAAAAGTTTTGATCAGCTTGGAAACTGTTACACTTCAGGGGGTCAGATTTGGGAAAGCTGGTCCAGGGAAATTACACTTCCTGGAGTATAGAAAGCCTATTCTGCCCCAGAGAAACAAGGTGGTGAGGCAATATCTTTTACTGGACCAACTTCTGCCCCAGCGCATAGTCACAAAGAAGAGGAGGTGCCACCACTATCCTCCCTTGGGGTTTACACTAGGGGAGGAGTAGCTTTATTTCCTCTCAACACTCCATAGGTGCTCTCTTCCACTGTTAGGTGCTGCTGGAAAACACATTGAATTAACCCACTTTGGGAATGCCCGCTGTCGGGCAGTCATTTCACAGCCACTGCTGCCCACAGTGTAGCTCTCAATGTTTTAAAGTGCTCGAGTCAGACAATTGTTACCATATCTCGGTTCAAAGCCCACAGTATTTTTGAATGACGCTACCAAGTGATTAATTAATAGCTTTGTAAGAACATGTGCTTGATTTTGAAATGGGCACTATGGGCCAACCAAGAACAGGGGCCCATTGCTCTAGGTTTTGTAAAGGGACTGCTCAGCATGCAAGAAACACACTCTTCTTACAACACTGCAGGCCGGGAACATGCTGCTTTAGTCAGCTACATAACGGGGAAGGAGGATGACAACTAACTAAACAGGAGCACGGCTCTAACACATAATAGTCTGTGTATCCCAGTTAACCCTTTGATGACTACTCTACTACACTAGGCGCTGTTCAGAGTACTAGATAGTTGCTGCCCCAGAGAGCTTACAGTCTACGTAGACAAGAAAGATAAAGGATTGAGGGAAAGGGATGCAGGGAGCAGAGTACTGGTTTGCAAATATCATAGTTCCAGGTTGGTTTGTTTTCCCCAAAGAGGAGTAGTGCTTTTGGGGGTGGGGGGAGAGAGTTTTGCTAGGAGAGGATTAGCTACACAGGAAGTCAAAGGAAGGAGCGAGGGATAGTGCAGTGGAATGACTCTGAAGTGAAGAGGAGCAATGGAAGAGGTTGGAGCAATTAGCACAGGGGACAGAATGAAAGGGAGATGGTTATGCTTGGAGTATGGTTAAGACCCACAGATTTTGCACAGCAGTTGAAGATGGGGTGAGTGAAAGGAGCAGATTAACTGATGCACCAGACTACAATTTCTGTGTATTTTTTTGTATTTTATCTATCCTTGATCAAAACATGAACAGGAGGAACTAAACATGTAAATATAAAAACACTAACAATGCCTTTCTAGGATATCCACTCATTTGTTTTTTCCCTCCAAACCCATTCCAGCAGTCTAACTCTTCTTCGCAGTTTACAAACTCTGATAGGGATTAGCCATACCTTTGGACATAGTGTAGGTGAACAAAACCACTCCCTATATCATACCTTTTGAAAAGGAAAGAAATAAGGGACACTACATTGAGCCTCCAAAGAGCTCTGAGGGGGATTATTTTTTCTTGGAAATGAGCCTGCTCGTAGCTTTGCACAGAGGTAAGTGACTGAACAAGTAGGGGCAAGACTCTATCAAATCAGAATGGTAATATTTTACACTCACTTAGCACACATGTAAGTGAGTGGGGCAAGGTCCTTGAGAGTTAGACCCTTCATAAACTTTAGAACTGGATGCTAGGACTTGTCTACACTGGGATTTGAGCTATGTAGCTTTAGCAATGCAAACCCTAATGGAGATGCAGAGCACTAGAGTAAACTGTGATTTCTACTGAGGCAGCTTACCCTTATTTTGCTTGAGGTGCCTTCCCAGTCCCCTCTTCTAGAATTCAAACAAATTCAAACATTCATTGAGGAAGCTAATTTTAATCTACTGCATCTTTCCTGGTTTTGAACTGTATTCATCTGGAGCTATAAGTTTTATGTGCCTTTGACATGAAAAAAAAAATCAAACTCATTGCAGAGATATGTAAACCTTTCACCAAATCTAAGCCAAGTTTCCAGTTTGTAACAAAACCTGAAAGCAAGTGAGTTTTCAGTGAAAGTTGCTCTGTCTGTGATTATAGAGAGAGAGAAAGGATTTTAGGCAGAAGACAAACATTTAGAAACCACTTCTTTTGAATAGAGTTAAGGTGGGATTAAATGTGCCATCTCAAACCTCCCCCTTGTTGCCCAATACAGAATACGGTAGAATTTTTTACACAGGTGGAGTAAAAGGGTCTTAGCCAACTTTAAAAGCAGAGAGTGAATCACAGCAAACCCACCTTTGACACTCATATTGTACACATTGGTGCATGGTGGAAGCAGTTTGTCTGCAGCAACTCTGAGAACACCTGCACAGCACTCTTCTTCCTCCAAGCAGACTGTTAACCACTTTGCAGCTCAAGTACTACACCATGTGCCAGTCACATCACAGGGATCCATTGTGACTTCATTCAAACATCAAAGGTAAAACAGTGTAAAAAGGGGCAGTGTTGAAGGAGTTAAAAGATCAAGCTTTGTTGTAAAGATAACAGGGACTGGAGAACTTGCAGCAGATATTCCATGTGCAGGCACTTAGCTTTGATACCACCTGTGTCCGCTTAATACCTTTAAAAGCAATCTCCTGAACAGAAAAACTGAAGGCCCAATTTTCAGATATAGGGATCGTCATACAACAGCCATATCCCCCCCATGAGATACTGAGACACTGAGCAAGGGTATAAGTAGATATTAACTTTTGTAAGCACCAATTTGAGCATCCAAATATAGAAATTTAGATGTTCTGTCACCTCTAAAGCAACTTGTGTTCTTTACTGAGGGATTGGAGTCAAACTTTCCTTTTAGCACTTAGAACGTATTAAATGTGGTATGAACATGAATTAGATAATAGATCTGCATCTTTCCCCTTTTCGCCGATCTCTAGTAGTTTCCTCCCCTTTCCACTCTCCCCCCTGAATTACTTTTAGGGTTACAGTGAAGAAACCAACAAAAAAGAAAAGTCAAGTCCCGAGAAAAAAGTACAGTGTGTCCTTCTCTCTATCTGCCTTCACCATGGTTGGCCACATCTGGCCCACTTGATATGTTTATGTGGCCTCCAGGACATAGTCTGAGTGCCTAGAATCTCTGCTTTCATTTCATTTTATAAAAAGGTAAGTTTCTAATCTTCCTAGTTGCAAAGAAAAGCTCCCAAATGTGAACTGAGCTCCATAACTGATGCAGCGATGTCTGCCTGAATGTGCAGACAGTCTGAAACTGTGACAGCAGTGTGAACTCCCCCGTGCCCTATTAATTTCATTGGGACATCAGGGCTAAATTCCCTGATGATATTTCAGTGCTAACATTAACCATGTCAGTGATGATCAGTTTACCAGGTGCAATACGGAAGAGGTTAGGAGCACGGCCCACTGGCAATTACAAGCTGCTTCAGAGAAGGAAATGCAGTGAAAAGAACAGCGAAAGAAGTTGGGAGAGCAACAGAGAACGGAAGGTTTCAGAGTAACAGCCGTGTTAGTCTGTATTCGCAAAAAGAAAAGGAGTACTTGTGGCACCTTAGAGACTAACCAATTTATTTGAGCATAAGCTTTCGTGAGCTACAGCTCACTTCATTGGATGCATACTGTGGAAACTGCAGAAGACATTATATACACAGAGACCATGAAACAATACCTCCTCCCACCCCACTCTCCTGCTGGTAATAGCTTATCTAAAGTGATCACTCTCCTTACAATGTGTATGAAAATCAAGGTGGGCCATTTCCAGCACAAATCCAGGTTTTCTCACCACCACCCCCCCCACACACAAACTCACTCTCCTGCTGGTAATAGCTCATCCAAACTGACCACTCTCCTTACAATGTGTATGATAATCAAGGTGGGCCATTTCCAGCATAAATCCAAGTTTAACCAGAACGTCAGGGGGGGTAGGAAAAAACAAGGGGAAATAGGCTACCTTGCATAATGACTTAGCCACTCCCAGTCTGTATTTAAGCCTAAATTAATAGTATCCAATTTGCAAATGAATTCCAATTCAGCAGTTTCTCGCTGGAGTCTGGATTTGAAGTTTTTTTGTTTTAAGACAGCGACCTTCATGTCTGTAATTGCGTGGCCAGAGAGATTGAAGTGTTCTCCGACTGGTTATGAATGTTATAATTCTTGACATCTGATTTGTGTTCATTTATTCTTTTACGTAGAGACTGTCCAGTTTGACCAATGTACATGGCAGAGGGGCATTGCTGGCACATGATGGCATATATCACATTGGTGGATGTGCAGGTGAACGAGCCTCTGATAGTGTGGCTGATGTTATTAGGCCCTGTGATGGTGTCCCCTGAATAGATATGTGGGCACAGTTGGCAACGGGCTTTGTTGCAAGGATAGGTTCCTGGGTTAGTGGTTCTGTTGTGTGGTATGTGGTTGTTGGTGAGTATTTGCTTCAGGTTGGGGGGCTGTCTGTAGGCAAGGACTGGCCTGTCTCCCAAGATTTGTGAGAGTGTTGGGTCATCCTTCAGGATAGGTTGTAGATCCTTAATAATGCGTTGGAGGGGTTTTAGTTGGGGGCTGAAGGTGACGGCTAGTGGCGTTCTGTTATTTTCTTTGTTAGGCCTGTCCTGTAGTAGGTGACTTCTGGGAACTCTTCTGGCTCTATCAATCTGTTTCTTCACTTCCGCAGGTGGGTATTGTAGTTGTAAGAATGCTTAATAGAGATCTTGTATGTGTTTGTCTCTGTCTGAGGGGTTGGAGCAAATGCGGTTGTATCGCAGAGCTTGGCTGTAGACAATGGATCGTGTGGTGTGGTCAGGGTGAAAGCTGGAGGCATGTAGGTAGGAATAGCGGTCAGTAGGTTTCTGGTATAGGGTGGTGTTTATGTGACCATCGTTTATTAGCACTGTAGTGTCCAGAAAGTGAATCTCTTGTGTGGACTGGACCAGGCTGAGGTTGATGGTGGGATGGAAATTGTTGAAATCATGGTGGAATTCCTCAAGGGCTTCTTTTCCATGGGTCCAGATGATGAAGATGTCATCAATATAGCGCAAGTAGAGTAGGGGCATTAGGGGACGAGGCGTGGGAGGAGGTATTGTTTCATGGTCTCTGTGTATATAATGTCTTCTGCAGTTTCCACAGTATGCATCTGATGAAGTGAGCTGTAGCTCACGAAAGCTTATGATCAAATAAATTGGTTAGTCTCTAAGGTGCCACAAGTACTCCTTTTCTTTTTTAGAGAATGAAAGGAGGATGGAAGAAGGAAAGAAGAGAAGAACAGAGATAGCAGTGACCTTACAGGGCAGCATATTTTCCACTGTGTTGATCTCTCTGTGAACCTCTGCGCTGGAGCATATGAACTCCTAAATTTATACCCTGACCCATAATTTAACATGGAATTCGACCCCTTGTACCCAATGAGTTTGATACCTCTGGGCTAGAGCAATTATGAGAATGATACATCTCCTGTCTCCTCAAGCAGGCCAAGTCCTTATAAGTCTGAAGGTGAGTTACACAGAAAACAAAGGCATAATAATTTTATGACTATATACATCTTGTTCTCACCAAGTCCCTTCCCTTACCCCTATCTGAGTACCATATCTCCCTGCCACTTGTCTTTGTGCTGCTCTCTGCCTGCCAGTCTGCCCAATCTCAGAGAAACCTCCCTCCCTCCTCCTGGTGCCCAGGCTGAAGGAGCAGACAGAACTGAACAGTAGATAGAGGCTAGTCATCAGAAGAACATAGGCTAGGGAAGCACTGTGATCTAGTGGCTAGAGCACTGCATGAGGACTCAAGAGACCGGGGCTCTATTCACAGCTTTGACACTAGCCTGTTAGATGAGCTTGGGCAAATGATTGCTCTCTGTGCCTCAGTTTCCCCATCAGTAAAATAGGGGTAATGATATTGATTTTCTTTCCAAAGTGCTTTGAGATACACAGCGTAAGTATTATTATAAGGCAGCAGATTGGGTCAGAATTAACTCATCCCAAAACCTCACTCTTTTTTCCCTCATTGAGTAACCACTTGGAATATGATATTGTCCTAAGAGTTAAAGCTATTACACTTGAAAACTGGGATTAAAGTGTCATAGAAGAAAGTAAGAGTAGCAACTGTAGTTCAAGCACTGAGGCCATGGCAGAGAAAGAAACAGCCAGATGACCTCTCTTTGGTTGCATCTATCCTAGAAAATTGAGTAAATCAGACTGTGCTATCATAAATGGCTGTAAACAGCCAACCTGTTTCAAGCATGCCAATGCTCTGTGTACATTACCAGCAGTTAGGTATTGCAGTAGCACTCCATGGTGGTTACTTATCCCACAGTTGGTGGCACAGTTACACAGCAGCCACCAGCATGTTGTTTAATCAGGTACACTTTATTAACACACTAGCAAATTCAAAACACACATCAGGGAGCTCAAACCCCAGCAGCAAAGAACAACTTTGTTTGGTTAAACACAACAGTACAAATTCTAGGTAACCTGACTAGTCTCCATACAAACATATTAAACACGCAGACATTTGTATAATGGTGGAGAAAACATTTGTGAAAGTTACTGTTTAGGGTCCTGATCCAGCAAGCTGAACCATGCCCCCACAGAGCCCTATTAACATCAGGGAGACTCCATGCAACTGCAGAATTCCTTTGCAGGATCAGGGCCTAAATTAGTTGCCTTGAAAGATCACAACATATTTCCTAGAAGCTTTACTCAGCTTCAGTTCTAAACAAAATACAACTCTTTACTTTTTGTTAGTTTTCACTTTATGCAATAACCATTTTTCCAGGGTACTAAACTCAATCTGAATGTATTCATCTTTACAATCATATGCTGTACAACTGTGTGCCAGAGTTTTTTGCTCAGACCAACAAACTCAGTTTCACACAAGCCACGTGTCTGTGGCTATTAGTCTTGAGATTGCTCTTCAAACTTTATGCCATCGCTACGAATGGTTACAATTAAGTTTTAACTTCAAAGGGTTTCAATAGCGGTAAGGATGAAGAAAACATAGCTCACCACTACAGCAGGGGTGGGAAAACTACAGCCCAGGGGCCACATCTGGCCCTTCAGACATTTTAATCCAGCCCTTGAGCTCCAGCCGGGGAGCAGGGTTGGGGGTTTGCCCCACTCTGTGCATACCAGGGCTCTGCACGGCTCCCAGAAGCAGCAGCAGCATGTCCCCTCTCTGCCTCCTATGCGTAGGGGCAGCCAGGGGACTCTACACACTGCCCCCACAGCTCCCATTGGCTGGCAACTACATTACAGGGAACTCAAACCCCAGCAACGCAATGCATGTTTCCTTCTCCCCAAAGCTGTGCTGCTGATCTGGGAGCAAAGTCCCAAATTTAAAGAGACGGGGTGGAAATGCACAGCTCTAGCATTTCAACTAGCTTTGTCTAAAAGATACATTTAAAGAAAAGGCTAAGAACACATGCATAGAATATATTAAATCTTGTCACCCTCTTCATGACAACATTTAAAACAATTACAATGATTAACTATTGCTACCCATGCAGTATAGCAAGGTATTTTATATTTTAGAATGCTTCCTCCCTGGGAATAGCTGGGTTTGCAGTGGGTAAGGAATCTGAAAGGAATTATCCTTGAAGGGGGTGGAATCACCTGTGGTTGGCTCCAAGGGAAGCAGCCACTGCTGGGAGTGGGGGGTGTCTGCATTAAAGTTTGTTGGATTTTTGTACCGTGCGGTCTTGCCTCATTGCTTTGGATACCTCTGTCCTATAATATGTTACAGATACAGCATCATGTTATGTTTATGTGTAATAATAATTATATTCATTTTGTTTATAATCCTTTGGTGGCTGGTCCCAATGGTTTAGTCTAATGGTTGCTTTTTGCCCTGCCTGAGCTTCTGAGCATGTGCACCTGGAGGAAACACCCTCACACTATTCTTTGTGGCAAGGGAGAGGACAGTATGCAGGCTATTCCTCCTCCTGACCGACTATGGGCCTGGTGCCCAGGCGTATACCACGATGAGCAGGGCCGTGTGTGGGTGGCTGTGCTCAGAAAAGTAAGTCAGTTGCTCTGCCATGCGGCTCTTCCTTTGTTTTGCCCTGGAAATTTTGTGTGTTTCATGGGTTTATGTTTTCCAGTTGTACTAGCGCTTTCTTTCTCTCTTACATTTGTTCCCTAGGATCCAGAGACGGGTATCCTGCGGGCCAGGGTGCGGGCTGAGCAGGTCCCTCTGGGGGATTCCTGGACCCGGAGTCAGTTCCCCCTCTCACCCCTACCCCATCTGTGGCAGTGGTGCCCTTGTGGACTCTACCGTGCAGCTGGGGGGATAGGAGAAGATGAATGGTGGCTGGAGAGCCATCAGGTGGTAAGTTAAAGTTCCACGGGGAGGGTGGGTAGCTAGAGAATAATACCATGAATAAATGTGCAGTTATCTCACTAGACTTTCTGCAACCCAGGGCTGTTCGTTCAACCCCTCTCCAAACAATTGTCACCTCTCTTGGCTCTGGTTTTAATATCAAAAATATCCCTAATACAACCATAGAAGAAATCCTCCCAGCATAAGCCTTTGTCTTCTCCTCAGGTTTGTATTTATTCAGAGTCTGTGCCCCCACCTTGCCTATTCCATACTCTCAGTCCCTCTAGCCCTGAGCTGTCTGCAGCTGTCTCCAACCTGTCATCAGGTGGCTTAACAAGCAGCAGTGAGTCCCCATCATGCAATGAGTTCCACATGGGCTGTCACAAGTCCCCTTGAAGTCAGTGGGTTGCCATTAGGCACAATGGCTAACCCTCCCAAAGCACACTGAAGACTGGGGTCTAGCTCATTGAATGAACCCTTCTTCTTAGCCATTTCCCTCCCTGCTAACCAGGTGGTTGTGTTAGACAACCTTGCTGGCCCATTACACATCTCACTACTTTTTTTTTCTTTTTCTTCTTCTTTTCTTTCTCTCTTTCAGGTCTCTGGTGTCCCAGAGATACTTCTCCGCCAACTACACAGATGAGGCCATAGCAAAGTAAATACCTGAGGCTGGCAGCACCTCTTGGGAGCAGGCCTGGTTTGAGAGTTTTAAATATATATACTTTCTAACTCTCTTTCTTTCCCTCATTTTTTCTTTGAACAAGGATAAAAGGAAGATGCATTTTTTTAAAAACATTCAGTAATGCAGTATTAATATAAACCTGTTGTGTTATAAAATGTTGATTAAAAATGTAACAGGACCTTCCTAAAAATGGTGAAGATGTAGTACTTTATTCCATTGATCACAAAATGAAAGCCCTTTTTTTTTGGGGAGTTACAATTAACAATTTTTTTTTTTGCCTGTTTAGATATCTTGTTCATTATTGAGGGGATCCAGGGTGAGAAGGAAGCAAAGCTAGAAAACTGCAGAGGACAGTCCCTGCTTCTTTTGAAACTGTGTTATAACAGTTCAAGTGAGCTTGACAGGTCTCTTAAGGGTGGGCTGCTGTTGTGAGATAGCAGTCGGAGGACCAATTGAGCTGGTAGAGCAGTGGCTAGTCTAGACAGCAAGTGAACCAATAAGACTGGTGGATAACACAGTGGTTAGTCTTACGCTGCCATGCTCATTACAGTTGCAACTGCCTGTACATCACTGGCAACAGTCGTGTGGGTGGGCATGTAAAGTATGTTACAACATCAACATTCTCTAGTATAGACAAGAACACTCCCCTTTCTGTCCTCCCCTCTCAGGAGATCATCTCAAAACTCTGGTTGCAGCTGGTACTGTAGCACATACAAAATCAAATACACGTGCCATATATGTGCAGCTATGTGTGTACCATTTGTGAATAAAAATGCATCTGTACATTATAGCAAATCATATGGCATCTGCTTCATGTGGAGTGCAGTGGCAAGGGCCCCAGTAGAAAGGCAGGTTACAGTACAATTAAGAAAACATGTTCTTTACTGCTTACTGTTCCTTCATTTATCTCCTTCACACATGGGAGGGAAGGGGGCAGCATATCTAACTTCCTTTTAAATAATGTGAACTAGCAGGTCTCTAAGTTGCTTCAAAGAACATAAGAACTAGAGACTATGCTAGTCTCTAAGAACTTTTCCATACTTAAAATACTACAGCGCTGCTACTGTAGCCCTTCAGTGTAGACATTAGCTATGCTTATAAGAGGGATTTTCCCATGGGCATAGGTAATCCATTTCCCTGAGAGGCAGTAACTAGATCAACTGAAAATTGCTTCCATCAATCTAACACTATGTTCCTGGGGACTTGGGTCGCCTTGACTGTGCTGCTTGGGAGTGTGGATGTTTCATACCCCTGAGTGATGTGGTTATGCTGACCTAATTTTCTAGTGTAGACCAGGCCTAAATGAATCAGAGGCTGCTCTTGCATGCTGTAGCCTTATGACATTTCTCATGTGGCAGGACCATCCCCACCCTTGACATGCCACATGCCTTAAATCCCATGACTAATAGAAAATCTATTCTAGGAGAAGCCAGTGGGGGGCTGAAATATAATTAAGGTTTCCCAAGGCTTGCAAGATTTTTTTTTTCTTTTTTGTAAAAGTGAGTTTTCTGGCCAGATCAGTTCTGTCAGTCTCGGCTTTATTACTATAGATACTCAGGGTTTTAGCTTCTCATGCCAATTTTATATTAGAGTGACTCCACTGAGTCAGTGGAGCTGCTCCCTGTTTTACAGTGTTGTGAGAGCAATATTGGAACATCTGAGTGCAATGCTGTACATTGCTAAAAGATAAACCTCTGATGTTCTCAAGTTAGCTTAAAACAAAAAAATGTAGCACATTGGGGGGTGGGTGGGGGGAACCTATCCAGATATTGTGGTTCATGACTGTTTAGAGATGCTTGTTGTTTAAAATGGTCAACACAACAGATCACACTGGAGACCTGATCTTGTTAAGGATGACCACATTATTTTCAAAACAAAAAATAAGGACAGTTATCTCAACGAGTGCACCGGCAGGGAAAGCTCAAGGTGGTGTTAAAGTCTTCTTGTAAAGGAGACTGGGAGAGAAAAGTGGGGGAGAGTTTGCCTACCCTTCCCTACTATGGTAAATTTCCTCACTGTTCCTTGCTGCGCTGTAAATTTGACATCAAAACAAGATGTGAAGGAGGGCTTTCTTGGAGACCCTCTTATACAGAGTGGGGCTCATTGGAAGGCTTTGTGGAAGGATAAGACTAGGTAAAAAGGTGGCAAGCCTTATAGAAAGGAAGGCTTTGAAATGCAAGTTTGTTCACTCAGTTTGCTGTCATTATTAGTGCTCGCCTGGACAGCCCCTTCTTCACGTATCCAATTTACAGGGGCTAGATAAACCAGGACTAAATGTGTTTTGTAAAACTAACAGGCATATCGGGACAAACCCTGAAACTAGTGTAAGGATAACCAGAGTTTTGGTCTGGATCACAAGCTGTACATGTGCAGGACATTTTTCTTCATTCTTATTCTAGTTGTCTTATGGTCCCAACACACTGGAATTCTCCATTAGGTTTTCAGAGAGCAAGATTCCTGTAAATTTCAATACACTGCTGCCTCAAAGGGCTCCCAGTTCAGCAAGTTACTTAAGTATATAGCGAACCTAAAGAACTTGAGTAAGCTATTTACTTTAATGGGGCTACTCATGCTTATGTAGCTTGCTGAATCAGGTCCAGGAACACAGCAGAGAGACGTGGAGGGGAGTAGACAGATATGTTGTTTCTGTAATCTTTCCAGCCAACAAATCCTTTAGGCACCCAGCAGTGAAAACACTTTTGTTATCATTTGAAGGGGAAGAGGCCAACATATATGAAAATGCCATTTTGAAACTTTAAAACTTGGTTTATATTTGATGTCACTAGACTTGATAAAAGTTTCTTTTCAAAAGGCCATATATGTAGTACTGGCCACAACAGATACATATGCAAAAACATGGAGGTACATGCTGCTGCGGTCTCACAACCAGACCCTTTATTCACTTGCGATGGCTGCCATTTTGGCCAGCATCATGGTGTGAACCAGGGACAGACCACTAAAAGCAGGAATCACTACACCTTGTGCTAAAGAACCATAGTTGGGACCTCACATTGTCTGTGGATTAAATGTAGAGGGGAATGTATAATGCTCACTGACCAGTGGCTACACATACAGGCACATATGAGTATCTGTTTGCACATGCAGTTACTCAAATGTGGATGTACAAATTTCAGTGGGGATTATACAGTGCTGGTCATTTTAGCTTGTGATTGGCTCATAGGGAGTTTATCATTATGCTATGAAATAGATTGTAGTCTACCATAGCTGCTGTGAATATTTGTACATACAAATACAATTTTTACAGGTGCAGGAGTTGTCTAGTTTTGAAAATTTAGCCTTGATGTTGAAATGACTAGATTTTCACTTTTATAAATCCCAGACAGTAAAAATGCCAGACTGTAAGAGTCATGTGGAGAGCTGTACAACAGCCATAGTCTGACTGTAATCAGTATAGTAGGATCCTATATTCATCTGAAATTATGCCATTTGGCTACCTTGATCTATTTGATTTACTTTCCATTCTTCCATATTCCTTAGATCCCTGTATTAATAGTGGATGGCTCAAAACGCTCCTGCTTCTGGCACTAGTGATACAAAGAAATAACAGATTTTTCTCTTCCCTGGAAATAATTATATGAAAAAAAAATCTGACTGAAGGGATCAGACATGATACTGCTGTGTCACATAATGATTGAAAGCCAGATCTTATTTGATCATCCTTTTCCTCCTAAGGCATGGAATGCCTCAAAGAAGGGTTTTCGGGGTTAGACATCAAAGCTGAATTTTTGTGAGGGACATTTTAGGTCAGCTGGGGATAATAATAGTTAACAACCTTTGTAAAGTGTTTTGAGATTTACAGGGGTAGCGTACTCTATGCAAGCTAAACATCTTCAACTTTGTTGGTTTCAGAGTAACAGCCGTGTTAGTCTGTATTCGCAAAAAGAAAAGGAGTACTTGTGGCACCTTAGAGACTAACCAGTTTATTTGAGCATGAGCTTTCGTGAGCTACAGCTCACTTCATCGGATGCATACCGTGGAAACTGCAGCAGACTTTATATATACACAGAGAATATGAAACAATACCTCCTCCCACCCCACTGTCCTGCTGGTAATAGCTTATCTAAAGTGATCATCAGGTGGGCCATTTCCAGCACAAATCCAGGTTTTCTCACCCTCCACCCCCCCACACAAATTCACTCTCCTGCTGGTGCTAGCCCATCCAAAGTGACAACTCTTTACATAATCAAGTCGGGCTATTTCCTGCACAAATCCAGGTTTTCTCACATCCCCCCCACCCCCATACACACACAAACTCACTCTCCTGCTGGTAATAGCTCATCCAAACTGACCACTATCCAAGTTTAAATCCAAGTTAAACCAGAACATCTGGGGGGGGGGGTAGGAAAAAACAAGAGGAAACAGGCTACCTTGCATAATGACTTAGCCACTCCCAGTCTCTATTTAAGCCTAAATTAATAGTATCCAATTTGCAAATGAATTCCAATTCAGCAGTTTCTCGCTGGAGTCTGGATTTGAAGTTTTTTTGTTTTAAGATAGCGACCTTCATGTCTGTGATTGCGTGACCAGAGAGATTGAAGTGTTCTCCGACTGGTTATGAATGTTATAATTCTTGACATCTGATTTGTGTTCATTTATTCTTTTACGTAGAGACTGTCCAGTTTGACCAATGTACATGGCAGAGGGGAATTGCTGGCACATGATGGCATATATCACATTGGTTGATGTGCAGGTGAATGAGCCTCTGATAGTGTGGCTGATGTTATTAGGCCCTGTGATGGTGTCCCCTGAATAGATATGTGGGCACAATTGGCAACGGGCTTTGTTGCAAGGATAAGTTCCTGGGTTAGTGGTTCTGTTGTGTGGTATGTGGTTGTTGGTGAGTATTTGCTTCAGGTTGCGGGGCTGTCTGTAGGCAAGGACTGGCCTGTCTCCCAAGACTTGTGAGAGTGTTGGGTCATCCTTTAGGATAGGTTGTAGATCCTTAATAATGCGTTGGAGGGGTTTTAGTTGGGGGCTGAAGGTGACGGCTAGTGGCGTTCTGTTATTTTCTTTGTTAGGCCTGTCCTGTAGTAGGTAACTTCTGGGAACTCTTCTGGCTCTATCAATCTGTTTCTTTACTTCTGCAGGTGGGTATTGTAGTTGTAAGAAAGCTTGACAGAGATCTTGTAGGTGTTAGTCTCTGTCTGAGGGGTTGGAGCAAATGCGGTTGTATCGCAGAGCTTGGCTGTAGACGATGGATCGTGTGGTGTGGTCGGGGTGAAAGCTGGAGGCATGCAGGTAGGAATAGCGGTCAGTAGGTTTCCGGTATAGGTGTTTATGTGACCATTGTTTATTAGCACTGTAGTGTCCAGGAAGTGGATCTCTTGTGTGGACTGGACCAGGCTGAGGTTGGTGGTAGCCTGACTTGATTATGTAAAGAGTTATCACTTTGGATGGGCTAGCACCAGCAGGAGAGTGAATTTGTGTGGGGGGGTGGAGGGTGAGAAAACCTGGATTTGTGCTGGAAATGGCCCACCTGATGATCACTTTAGATAAGCTATTACCAGCAGGACAGTGGGGTGGGAGGAGGTATTGTTTCATATTCTCTGTGTATATGTAAAGTCTGCTGCAGTTTCCACGGTATGCATCCGATGAAGTGAGCTGTAGCTCACGAAAGCTCATGCTCAAATAAATTGGTTAGTCTCTAAGGTGCCACAAGTACTCCTTTTCTTTTTGCGAACTTTGTTGGTGTTACCTTATTTTTTAATGCAATACAATTTTAATTTTAAAAAGAGTTGCGTCACTGGGCTGTGTAATATGGCAGTGCGGATTGTAAAACAGAAATGATGCTTTTGTAAAACTCCTAGGTTAATATGTATGTACGCTAGAGTATTTTAATGTGAATACAAATTTTTTGTTTAAGACCATGCTCAAGGAGCAGGGTTATTTTCCTGTGTCCTGTCTCTTTAAGGATTAGATTTCTGTGGAAGGGGTCAAAAGGGCCACAGCTCTGGTGAACCAGGGTGCGATTGCAGTAGAGTTTGTAGTGCTATTGGAAGATGCTCCTGCACTGGGACTCATGCAAGCTGTGTGTTTAGGGTTTTTTTTTTTTTATTATTCTACTTTAATATACCTCTCTGGTTTTAAAACAGCCCTTGGTCTAGGAGTGTAATATATCATAGTCAATATATTTAGAGGGTCATTGTCAAGGTTCTTAACCTAGAATATCAAACTACTGTACTTTGAGTGTGCTCTTGCCTGAGGGTATGTCTACACAGCCTGTGGCAGCAAGCCTCCAAGCCTGTCTCACACTGCAGCACTAAAAATAGCTCTGTAGACACTGCAGCTTGGGCTCTGAAGCCTAGGGTGGGCTTCAGAGCCTGAGCTGCAACTTAAAAGCACTGTGGACATAGTTATTTTAGCATGATGGCACAAGCCCCACAAATCTGTTGACCTGGGCTCGGAGGCTTGCTGCTGCTGGCTGTCTAGACATAAGGTACATGTCTACATATCCTCAAAGGTCTTGCTTTGAGGATTCATTCTGTGAAAACAATGTGGAGCATGTACCCTATGATGTTACCTATGGAGGTAAGTCTACACTGAAAATCGGGAGGTGTAATTGCAGCACATGTAGCCATTCGTGAGCTAGCTTGGATCAAGCTCCTTTAGCAGTGAAGCTTCAGTGGGATGGGCTAGCTTCCCAGATACAAGCCTACGTAGTGCTGTCTACACTAGAGCTAGAGGTGTAACTTCCAGCTCGGAGAGACATACCAATGCTAGCTTAGATTGAATTACCATGCTAAAAATAGAAGCATAGCCACAGCAGTGCAAGAGAAGGCCTAGCTGTCCCTAGTACAATCCCATCCAAGACCTTAGGTACAAATGGGGTGGATAGCCTGTTCCACCACAGCTACACTTCTATTTTTAGTGCACTAGCTCCATCACAGCTTACGTGTATGTCTATCCCAGTTAGAAATTTCACCTACAGCTCCTGTGCAGACATAGTCTAAAAGAGGTACGGCTTCTCTCCTGGTCTTTATACTATGAATCTCACCGAAAGCCATATGCCTCCTTAATATTTATTTTTCAAGAATGGTAGCATAAATCAGCATTTTGAAAGAAACTATGTAGGATGAATCCTGTGTTTCGGATTCTTCAGATGGAACCATTGTGAAGAGAAATGAAGAAAACCTTCCAGAATGTCTTGATACAGTGCTTGTCTGCCTCAGTGTGCAGAGAGACAGACTGCCTGATGATGGTACTGTTATTCTTTTAAATGATACGAAAATGGTGAAACCTAATGATGACAATGTTGATGTCAATATTTAACTCCTCTACTACTGATCATTAAGCAGAGCCATTGGTTACACTGGGATTGTGAGCAGAGCTTGAGCAGACTTCGGCCATGTTCTCGCTTTGATCTAAACTGGAGTATTGCATATGAAATCCAACATTCTCCCCTACCACTTCTTAACTAAACTTCTGGCTGTCATTTTTCCTTCAGTGTCTGTCTCTGATCATTTTAAGTCCAGGCATCCTAAGTGAAGGCAATGGGAGTGTCGCCCCCATAAGGGCCGCAGGATTGAAGCCTTGCGTGTATCAAAACTAGGAAAGGAGCAGAGAATAGGAACCTAGAGATATGATAGCAATTGCCATCAACACACATGGGCACATTACCAGTGTCTGTTGCTCTGGCGCTATCACCAGAGGAGGCATTGACTAAGTGTGAAATCAAGTCAGTTAAACTATAAAGTGCCCTAGCATGACAGCTATTGCAGTTGAGATTATATGGAAACAAGGGTTTTTTGAGTTTGCAAGAGACCCCATCCTCAGACAAAGGTCTTCTCAAAGGGCATGTTCTTGCAATCTGACAAAAAAGCAGGGGGGTGGGGGGAAGACAGATTTCATTGTTGCTGACAGTAGAGACCAATTCTGCTGGAGAGAGTTCCAATTTAAATAACGCAGTATCCAGGAAAGGTGAGCCTGATGAAGAATGTTTCTTCTGTGAAATCATTAGTTGCCTATTGCTGTGGGCTGAAGCCACTCATGTCACCAAATAAAGTAACACAGCTCCTCTGAGTACTGACAGCAAGAAATATTTCACTAAAGAAAACGTAATCCAACTGAAGAAACAAAGAAGCCAAAGATAAAAGTGACAAACAGGGACAGCTCTTCAGCTGGTGTAAATCTGTCGTGAAACTACGTCAATTTACACCAGCTGAGGATTTGACACAGTAAGTTTAAGAATTCTTTCTTTTGATCATCATGAAAAGCAGTGTTGCAACATACTCCTGGGCACTACATCTGAACAAATCACATAGGGAATGAAAACAAATCCATGGACATTTGTAAAAGCTGCATATGTGTTGGTCTTAAACAGCTTACAAAGGGGATATCAGATGTTTAAAAAAATGCTGTGTAAACTCATTCCGTGTCAGTAGAGGGATTCCTACATGCAGCCAATATAAACACTAGCTAAAATAAGACAGTTCCTATGCCATGAACTCACAGATAAAACGTCGTCTCCTAATAGTTACGATTAAACAGTACTTTGGTCAGGAAAAATGTGTGTGTGTGTGTGTGTGTATATCTGTCAGTCATCTTTCAGCATTCTTTCTAAATACTGTGCTGAGGTTCATAAACCAAAGGAATCAGTCTATCTTTAAGATGTTTTGGCTTCTTATAAAGAAAACAGCTCTTGCAGAAGGCAATAAATACCCACAATTGAACTAAATGCACACTGCAAAAAGAAAAGGAGGACTTGTGGCACCTTAGAGAGTAACAAATTTTATTCTCCTCCATTTCCTTTTGCAAATAATTTCTTGACTTGCTTTTGTTCTCTTATTCTCGTTTCTTGCCTTGTATTCTACTGTTTTCTCCTGCTTTCCATAATCAGAAGAACTATGTGCGAAAAACATTGTTGAAAAACATTTTATTTTTCATGGAAAGATGAGAAGTACTAAGAAACTTGATAATACTGCTCCTCTGTGTTTTAGCTTTCTGAAGAGCAGCAGGCAAAAACAGTACAGTAAATCTTAACTGGAAGAATTTGGTTCTGTTTGAGGTCTATGCCTGTAACTCTGCTACACAAGACACAGTACTTGAATGGATGAAAACTATGACAGGAAAAAAAATTAGTTGTGTCCCACTTTAGAGATAGGAAAGTGTCTTCCCTCACCCTGCTGTCATAATGAAAATAATATGGAATAAATGTAATTAAAGTAAAACTTTTGAGATATACAAAAGTCTCAAAAATAAAAAAATTAAACAAAATAGAAAAGTCATAAATGAAAGAGAGAATGGAGTAATGAAGCATCTATAATGAGAGCATAAAACAAGAAAAATGGAGATGTGAAAAGGAATTTATGTTTATACCACATGACATGACTATCAAAAGAAAGAACTAAGCATGAAAAACAAAAGGGAAAATACACATGATACAAAGGAAAGAGGAAAAAGAAGCAGTTAATTATAACTAACCCTTTGGGGCGGGGGCAAGGAGGGATTCTGTCTAGGTGGGTGTTGGGTGGGGCAGGGTTTGAAGTCCAAATCTGTCAGCACCCTCAAGTGGCGGTGATCTGGGCTGTAACACCCAGTGGCAAGAGTCAGTGGCTAGGGATAGGGGAACCTGGATCCCCCAGGTTCCAACCCAAGAAGACCCTGTGAATAATAGCTCATCTATGTGGCCAAGGGGTGGGTGCCCTTATGCCTGTTCCTTGGGCCACTTTCTACCCCGGCTTCAGTTCCTCCATCAGTGCCACTGCTCTGTTTCTGGATTTCTTCTGGAGTTCTCTCTGATCACACTCTTTAAGGTTTTCTGCTATCAACTGTGGCCCGTCGTTTCCAGCACCCTCAGGTGAAGGGCCTATGGCGTTTTAGCTGTGGGGCCTGTTCTTGGCTATATGGAGCCCTGGCAGCTTCTCTGCAAGAGCTTGCAGCACACAGCTGCTCTGTCTGCCCAGGCTGAGCTGAGCTGCTGTCTTTTGAGCCCAGCCTCCAACGTGAGCATGCTCAGCAGGTATGGCTAAGCAGGGTCTTCTGAGCCCAGAACTGTTCTTTAACAGTTCACCAGTGTGGTATACTGGTTCTACACCCATCACACATTCTACTCTTCAGGCTAGGACCCAACAATGGACCTTCCTCCTTCTCTCCTACTCCCTACCAAGAAAAGAAACAACATTGCATGTGCCCTTTCCAGATGGTGGAGCCCCTGGAAGTCATAAGGCTGCAGGGAGAGGTACCATCTCATAATACAGGCATTGGTGTCCTTCATGGAGTTTAGCTGCTGAGGGGGGTGTGGTCCGTGACAAGTAAGAAGGAATTCCCTAGTAGATAATAGCATAGGGTCTCTATCGTCCATTTCACAGCCAAAACTTCCTTTTCAATCACTGAGTAGTTCATCTCCCATGGGAATAGCTTCCTACTCAGATACAACATCTGCTGTTCCTCGACTCTTACCTCTTGGGACAACATGGCCCCGAGATCCACTTCTGACACATCCATCTGAAGGATAAAAGGCTTTGAAAAATTGGGGTGGCCCCTAAGTTAGCACGTCCTTCAAAGTTCTGAAGGCCCTGTCACATGCCTCTGTCCACTGCACCTTCCTGGGGCGGGTACTTTTTACCAGGTTGGTAAGGGGGGCTATTGTGGCAAAGCATGGTACAACCCACCTAATATAGCCGGCCAGGCCTAGGAAACATTGTCTTCCGCATCAACAAAGAAGCAGATGCAATCAGTCAGTGCCTGGACTTTATCCACCAGGAGATGTAGTTGGCCCAGCCCCACAGTATACCTGAGTTACGTCAGTTCTCTCTGCCCAAAGTGGCACTTGGGTGGATTTGTGGTAACCCCTGTGTTCTTGAGGGCTTGAATGACAGCAGTGATGTGCTGTAGGTGGTCTTCCCAGCTGTAGCTGTAGATGACTGTCATTAATATAGGCAGCCATGTAATAGTCAGGGGGCCACAACACCTGATCCATCAGTCTCTGAAAGGTAGCAGCCTCTCTTTATAGGCTAAAGGGCATGATCATAAATTGACAGAAGCTGAAGGGAGTATGGAAGACTCTCTTTTCTTGGGATGCTGTCATCAGGGGGATTTTCCAGTATCCTCTGATTAAATCTAGTGTGGATATATACTTGGTGCTCCCCAGTCTCTCTAGTAGCTCATCCACCCAGGGCATTGGATACAACTCAAATTGCATCATCATGTTGACTTTTCTAAAGTCTATGCAGAATCTTATCAAGCCATTGTGTTTTGGCACCAGCATGATAGGGCTCCTCCATACTCTGTGGGACTCCTCGATAACCCCCATGGCCAGCATAACCTGGAGTTCTTCATGGACCACTCCCACATCGTCTTCAGCAGAGGAACTTTCTGTCCCGGCATCATTGCCATGTGGTGATGGGTTAGGTGCATCCTCTCCAGGAGGGCAGAGAATACCACAGGAAAGGCCAGAGTCAGTTGCAGTATTTGGCCTGGTTATCTCGGGTTGTTCTCCAGCCCTTTGGCATGGGGGTTGGGTCTGGGGATGTCATGGCTTGAGGTCTCAGTTCTGGTTCCAGGGGGTACAAGGCTATCAGAAAGTCCTCCTGCACCTTCCAGGCCTTCAAGGGGTTGATGTGATAAATTTGCATCTCCTTCCATCTCCTGGGGTGACGGATCTCATAGTAAACTGTCCCTACCTCCTTACCACCTTAAATGGCCCCTGCCACCAGGCCAATAGTTTTTACTCAGATGTCGGGAGTAACAACAATGTCACGTGGTTTGAATGTCCACAGCTGTGCTCCTTTGTTTTAAGTACAATCCTGGGCTTGTTGGGCCTTCAAAAGGTTTTCCTTAGTGAAGCCTCCTCGTGTTTTCAGATGTTCTTATAGTTGGAGCACATTACAGCACTGAGCCTGGGACTCCTATTCTTCCAGGCCTTCTGGAGGAGGTCCAAAATCTGCCTGGGCTGACTATTATACAGAAGCTCAAATGATGAAAACCCCATGGAGGCTTGGGAGACCTCCCATATGGTATATAACAACTATGGTAGCAGTTGGTCCCACTGTTGAGGGTCCATGTCAACAAATTTCCTCAACATGGCCTGGAGGTCCCATTGAACTGCTCCAGCAGCCCATTTATCTGTAGATAGTAGACCAAAGTCTTGAGGGCTTTGATCCTCAGCAGTTTACACAATTCCTGCATCACTTTGGATCCTCCATCCATCAGTATTTCCCTTGGTATTCTGACCCCGCAAAGATCTTCATGAGTTCATTCACTATAGTGGGATCATTCATCATGCGTAGCAGAATGGCTTTGGGGTACTGCATGGCATATTCTATCATCACCAATATATAATGGTACCCCAATGCTCTCTTCTCTAGGGGACCCACTAAATCAATTCCTACTTGTTAAAAGGGTATGCCCACCAGTGGGAGCAGACTCAGGGAGGCCTTTGGCATCCCTTTGGGCCCTGCCAGCTGGCATTCAGGGCATGAGGCACAAAAAATCACGCACCTCTTTGTGGATGCCTGGCCATGAGAATCTAAGGGACACTTTCTCCAGCATCTTTTCTATCCCCGAGTGCCCGGCACAAGGCACTAAGTGAGCTAGGTATAGAAGCCTTTGGTGGAACTTCTTCGGTACCACAGATGTTGCCATGTTTCCTTGGGGGTCTCATCACTCGATAAGCCACTCGTTCTGAAGGTCAAAGTGGGGCCACTGCTTTACCAGTTGGGTCTTTCTTTTCTGCCCATCAGAGATGGCTACCTATTCCCATGCCCGGTTCAGAGTCTGGTCCTCCCATTGTTCCTACAAGAAGTCCTCATCTTCTGGTAACCAATCATGGTTTACTTCCTCAGGTGTCTGAGGCATCCCTTTCTTGGCCCATAAGACCTCTCATTTTCAGAACTGTTTTGGTTTCTGAGGGATGCGGATCCCCAAACCACTTCCAGTCCCTACCTAATATTACCAGGAAAGCAAGGGTGGTTGCTAGGCCAACCTGGCAAATCTCAGTGTAGCCTCTTATCCTCAGCTACATTTTTATTGTGGGGCACTGGCGATAGATTGGAGCATCTGATGCATCTGGAGACTCTACCAAACTTCTCGGTACAATGGTTTGTCTACACTCTGAGTCTATCAGGCCCATCAATTCAACTCTGTTGACCCATACCAGCAACAACTTAGAATCATAGAATATCAGGGTTGGAAGGGACCTAGGAAGGTCATCTAGTCCCACCCCCTGCTCAAAGCAGGACCAATCCCCAACTAAATCATCCCACCCAGGGCTTTATCAAGCCTGACCTTAAAAACTTCTAAGGAATAAGATTCCACTACCTCCCTAGGTAATGCATTCCACTGTTTCACCACCCTCCTAGTGAAAAAGTTTTTCCTAATATCCAACCTAAACCTCCCCCACTGCAACTTGAGACCATTACTCCTCATTCTGTCATGTGCTACCACTGAGAACAGTCTAGATCCATCCTCTTTGGAACCCCCTTTCAGGTAGTTGAAAGCAGCTATCAAATCCCCCCTCATTCTTCTCTTCCGCAGACTAAACAAAGTTCCCTCCGCCTCTCCTCATAAGTCATGTGTTCCAGTCCCCTAATCATTTTTGTTGCCCTCCGCTGGACGTTTTCCAATTTTTCCACATCCTTCTTGTAGTTCGGGGCCCAAAACTGAACACAGTACTCCAGATGAGGCCTCACCAATGTCGAATAGAGGGGAACGATCACGTCCCTCCATCTGCTGGCAACGCCCCTACTTATACATCCCAAAATGCCATTGGCCTTCTTGGGAACAACGGCACACTGTTGACTCATATCCAGCTTCTCATCCACTGTAACCCCTAGATCCTTTTCTGCAGAACTGCTGCCTAGCCATTCGGTCCCTAGTCTGTAGCGGTGCATGGGATTCTTCCGTCCTAAGTGCAGGACTCTGCACTTGTCCTTGTTGAACCTCATCAGATTTCTTTTGGCCCAATCCTCTAATTTGTCTAGGGCCCTCTGTATCCTATCCCTACCCTCCAGCGTATCTACCTCTCCTCCCAGCTTAGTGTCATCTGCAAACTTGCTGAGGGTGCAATCCACACATCCTCCACATCATTAAGGAAGATATTGAACAAAAGTGGCCCTGGGACCGACCCTTGGGGCACTCCACTTGATAACTGGCTGCCAACTAGACATGGAGCCATTGATCACTACCTGTTGAGCCCAACAATCTAGCCAGCTTTCTATCCACCGTATTGTCCATTCATCCAGCCCATACTTCTTTAACTTGCTGGCAAGAATACTGTGGGAGACCATGTCCAAAGCTTTGCTAAAGTCAAGGAACAACACATCCATTGCTTTCCCCTCATCCACAGGGGTAGTTATCTCATCATAGAAGGCAATTCGATTAGTCACGCATGACTTTCCCTTGGTGAATCCATGCTGACTGTTACTGATCACTTTCCTCTCCTCTAAGTGCTTCAGAATTGATTCCTTGAGGACCTGCTCCATGATTTTTCCAGGGACTGAGGTGAGGCTGACTGGCCTGTAGTTCCCAGGATCCTCCTCCTTCCCTTTTTTAAAGCTCGGCACTACATTAGCCTTTTTCCAGTCTTCTGGGACCTCCCCCGATCGGCATGAGTTTTCAAAGATAATGGCCAATGGCTCTGCAATCACATCCGCCAATTCCTTTAGCACTCCTTTAGCAGCGCATCCGGCTCCATGGACTTGTGCTCGTCCAGCTTTTCTAAATAGTCCCGAACCACTTCTTTCTTCAAAGAGGGCTGGTCACCTCCTCCCCTGTGCTGCCCAGTGCAGCAGTCTGGGAGCTAACCTTGTTCGTGAAGACAGAGGCAAAAAAAGCATTGAGTACGTTAGCTTTCTCCACATCCTCTGTCACTAGGTTGCCTCCCTCATTCAGTAAGGGGCCCACACTTTTCTTGACTTTCTTCTTGTTGCTAACATACCTGAACAAACTCTTCTTGTTACTCTTAACATCTCTTGCTAGCTGCACCTCCAGGTGTGATTTGGCCTTCCTGATTTCACTCCTGCATGCCCAAGCAATATTTTTATACTCTTCCCTGGTCATTTGTCCAGTCTTCCACTTCTTGTAAGCTTCTTTTTTGTGTTTAAGATCAGCAAGGATTTCACTGTTAAGCCAAGCTGGTCACCTGCCCTATTTACTATTCTTTCTACACATCGGGATGGTTTGTCCCTGTAACTTCAATAAGGATTCTTTAAAATACAGCCAGCTCTCCTGGACTCCTTTTCCCCTCATGTTATTCTCCCAGGGGATCTTGCCCATCAGTTCCCTGAGGGAGTCAAAGTCTTGCTTTTCTGAAGTCCTGGGTCCATATTCTGCTGCTTTCCTTTCTTCCTTGTGTCAGGATCCTGAACTCGACCATCTCATGGTCACTGTCTCCCAGGTTCCCATCCACTTTTGCTTCCCCTACTAATTCTTCCCGGTTTGTGAGCAGCAGGTCAAGAAGAGCTACATTTTTCAAAAACTTCCTGGATTGTCTGTGCACCGCTGTATTGCTCTCCCAGCAGATATCAGGGTGATTGAAGTCTCCCATGAGAACCAGGACGTGCGATCTAGTAACTTCTGCGAGTTGCCAGAAGAAAGCCTCGTCCACCTCATCCCCCTGGTCCAGTGGTCTATAGTAGACTCCCACCACGACATCACCCTTGTTGCTCACACTTCTAAACTTAATCCAGAGACTCTCAGGTTTTTCTGCAGTTTCATACTTGAGCTCTGAGCAGTCATACTGCTCTCTTACATACAGTGCAACTCCCCCACCTTTTCTGCCATGCCTGTCCTTCCTGAACAGGTTATATCCATCCATGACTCTGTCAAGTCATGTCTCTGTTATTCCAATCACATCATAATTCCTTGACTTTGCCAGGACTTCCAGTTCTTGTTTCCCAGGCTTCGTGCATTTGTGTATAGGCACTTGAGATAACCTGCTGATCGCCCCTCTTTCTCAGTATGAGGCAGGAGCCCTCCCCTCTCATGCTCCTGCTCGTGCTTCCTCCTGGTATCCCACTTCCCCACTTACCTCAGGGCTTTGGTCTCCTTCCCCCGGTGAACCTAGTTTAAAGCCCTCCTCACTAGGTTAGCCAGCCTGCTTCCGAAGATGCTCTTCCCTCTCTTCGTTAGGTGGAGCCCGTCTCTGCCTAGCACTCCTCCTTCTTGGAGCACCATCCCCTGGTCAAAGAATCCAAAGCCTTCTCTCCGACACCACCTGCGTAGCCATTCGTTGACTTCCACGATTCGACGGTCTCTACCCAGGCCTTTTCCTTCCATGGGGAGGATGGACGAGAACACTACTTGCGCCTGATGCTACTGAGATTGGAATTTCTGGCCTAAGATAAAATACATTGTAATTGCCTTCTGCACAGATTCTGTTATCATAGGTGCTGTAAACTTTTTACTATATATTAAATTGTGAGACTCTTCCATGTGCGTTATAGGGAAACGATCTTGGATTATCTAAGAAAAATCTATCTCTTCTTTTTATTGCATTCCTAATTTTGCTCCCATTAAAGTCAGTGAGAAGCTTGCCATTGATTTCAGGGAACAGGATCAGGTTCTCAGTGTATTTACTCCCTCCTACCCCATAAAGAATCTGATCTGCTGCATTTGAAGCAGTTTTCTTTGGTCTTCAGAATCAGGTGTCAGTGAACACATTCCACAAAATACCCATGTTCAGTTTATTAAAAGATATGAAGTGTTCCTTCCCAGTTGCATAAAGAACATCTGGAAACAAGTTTCATCTTCTATTAAATGCCCATCTCTGTTAGTAACACTGAAATTACATTCCATCCTTAATAAAATACCATCCTGAGTAGACAGTGCATTATGACAAGGTTATGTTTTAATGAGGATGGTTTATAATGGGGTTTAGTGTAGCAAAGTATTAAAGTACAATAATCTTGTATCTGATAACATGTAGCTTTATAATGCAGACAAAATGGAGTAAAGTTAGTAATACATTAATCTTCTCTAGGCAACACTATAATTCATTCACACAAAATGATTTCAGAACCAGTTATTTAGACAATTGCTACACTTATGGCAGTCTGTCACCTACTCTTACTTTTCAGAATGTAAATTCATATTTTCTTCCTCCTTTGTTTAAACAGAAACTTGGCAACACGTTCATCTTCTGCAGGACAGACTGACTAACTTGTTACTGCTGGTGGCTTTCAAAATGAGAATAGGCCCAAGAATATCAAAGACAATATCCAGGTAGAGAAGGTGTTTGATTAGAGGCAGGACCCACAAGTATCTCACAGTTTTGCAGCTGCAGAATCTCACTTTGCCACAGAAATGAAAACAACACAAAAATAGCATCTTTTTAAGCAAAATGGATATGGCATTCTGTATAGTGAAGCCTGTATTCTCCTTTCAGTACTCACCCAGGGCAGTGTCTGTCTACCTGATGGGTCAGAGAGGCCCATACCAGCACAGAAGGGGTGACGGAAAGCCTTTAGGCCCAGCTAGTTGTGCCCCACTATATCTGTTCCCAATGCCAGGTCTGGAGGGGAAATGAAAGGAGAGAGTCTGGTTCACTTTAGGCCTGAGTGGTCAGGAAGGGAGGATGGAGCTCTGCCTCTCTATCTGAAGGGATTGTCACTGGTAGAGTTCCAGAGCTTATGCTCAAATAAATTGGTTAGTCTCTAAGGTGCCACAAGTACTCCTTTTCTTTTTGCGAATACAGACTAACACGCTGTTATTCTGAAAAGAGACAGCCCTGTTAGCCAGAGCAGCTGCTGGGGAGGACTCTCTAGACTGTAAAAAACAAACTATGCTTGACTCAGGTACTTTTTGGGAACCAATCCTGAAGGAAAGGGCAAGAATGTGTCTCCTCCTTCTCCTCAGTGCCCCTCTCCCGCCCATGGAAGACGGGATGATTCAGTATTATGTTTGCTTTTTGTTGTAGAACATTTTTGGGGCTCAGACCCTCATCCCTGCCAAGAAACAGATAAGACTGAAGGGACAAGTCGCTGCTGGACTGGCATCTGCCTTAGTGAACACTGGAGATAGAGACCACTGGAGACAGAGATGTCTTCCCCCAACCCTAAGGAGATCTGTGGCTGTGTCATAGAGTTTGGAAGGCCCACAATGGGGTGCTGCTCCATTCACACCACTACACTCTGACATCACAAAGGATCATGAAGGTGAGGTGATATTTTTAAAGACCTTTAAATATTTTAATGCTTCTTTTAAATGTCCCAGAGGAAGGATTTCTAGGAGACGCCAAGGAAGAACCAGGATTTTCCCCACCCCATGCAGGGCTGACTGCATTTGGGGGAGCACTGGCTTTATCTCTTAAACCATTGCAGAATGGGGATGCTACACACACCAAAGCTTCTAGGTATTGGGCCTTTGAAGTAGGGTTGCCAGGCAGCCAGTTTTTGACCAGAATGCCTGGTTGAAAAGGGATCCTGGTGGCCGGTGCTGACTGCGCTGCTAAAAGTCTGATCAGTAGTGCAGCGGTGCTAAGGCAGACTCACTGCCTTCGCCTGACTCTGCGGCCACTTCCCGGAACTGCCTGAGGTAAGCACTGCCTGGCCGGAGCCCGCAACCCGAATCCCTTACCGCACTCCAACCCTCTGTTCCAGGTTGGAACCTCTTCCTGCACCCAAACTCCCTTCCAGAGCCGTTACCCCACACCGCCTCCTGCACCCCAACCCCCTGCCACATCCCTGAGCCCCCCCTATGCCCCAAGCCCCTCATCCCTGACCCACACCTGGAGCCCGCACCCCTGCCGGTGCCCTCACCCCCTCCTGCACACCAACCCCCTGCCCCAGCCTGGTGAAAGTGAGTGAGGGTGGGGGAAAGCGAGTGACGGAGGGAGGGGGGATGGAGTGAGCGGGGGTGGGGCCTCGGGGAAGGGGCGAGGCAGGGGCAAGGGTGTTCAGTTTTGTGTGATTAGAAAGTTGGCAACCCTATAAATTGAAAGGCATAACACCACAGAGCACCATGGCTCACATGGTGCATCACTTACTCCTGCCTAGAGTGAATAAGGTTTAAAAATTATGAAGAACAAGATGTCTGGATGTGTTATGGGAACATAAAAACTGGTATGCTGGATCAAAGCAGTGGTCCATATGATTTAGTATTCTGTCCCTAGTAGTCACCAATTCCAGATGCTGAAGAGGACGATGCGGTAAGCAGCTATTGGATAACCTGCCCCAGGAGGGAAGGATTTCTCCTAATCCCCAGTAGTTAGGCTTAAAACAAAACCATGAGAGTTATTGTTCCTTCTGAAACTCTTGTTTTTAAATGAGGGTTTTTTTAGGATTCACAATTAACTGTGGCTATCATTGTTATCCACATAGATCTCTAATTCCCTTTTGGATCCTGCTAAGCTCTTGGCCTCAGTGATATCCAGTAGCAATGAGTTCCACAGCTCATTGTTGGTTGTATAAAATACTATTTCCATTTATCAGATTTTGAATGTGCCATCTTTCAATTTCATGGAATGTCCTCATGTTCCTATATTATAAGGCAGAATAAAAAGAAGAGAACAAACTCAGTTGCATTTACTAATCACTTTTGATATGCAAGCCTAAAATTTGTCAAGGGATGTTGATATGAGGAATCTTAGTAATAATTATTTCAGAGGGGACAGCTGTGAATGGCTTATTCTACTCTTAGATCATTTTACTTTACTTTACAAAAAATAAAACTGTGAAGTAGAAATGTCTTTGTTTTTTTTTCTGCTTGTTTTTACCACTCCTTTAAAATACCAAAGGGGAAGCAGCATTTCTAGAGAGGTGGCTGAAAGAAAGATGGACACATAGGGAAGACCTCATAAATGTGTGCTTGGAATTTGTCAGAGAGATCTCGTGTATATATAAAGACTTCTATTGACTTCAGTGGGCTTTTGATCAGGTCCATAAAGAGAGAAAGATAGCTGAGAATTAATGCTCCCATTTCTTTATTTTAACATGCTTCCTAAGTCAGATTTTTTTAAAAATGCAAATACTCCTCCCACCTGGGTTTATCTGATGCATGATTGTAGTGAAAGGTTTTTAAATTTTTAACAGGTTTTTCTGGATATGCTCTGGTTTAGAAAAGGAAGTTTCTCATTCCTTTCCTGAATCAGCAGCTGTTGCTATCCCTGACAGCTGGCTTAGTCAAGGAGTTTGTTCATTGGATGATACTTCACTTGTTCATTTGACTAGTCATATTGATGAGTAATATTTCATATATGAAAAATAAACAGTCCTAAATGAACTGGCAATGGTGGTATAAGCTATGAGCTGGATTTGCTATAGTTGATTACAGGAAATATGAGAGCTCTGCTCCTATTGCACTTTTGAGAACGGGAAGACTGACAAAAAGAAGGAAAGAAAATGGTAGGATGTGTTTATGAACTGATGATTGCAGAATTTGTTGATAGTTAAGGTTTATGGTAAGGTAGTGCTTTGCTTCTCATTCTAATTTGTTCAGTCACTCATACGTTAGAACAATTCCTTTCAGTATGAAGCTTCCTCTTACCCCTGAGGTGATTTTTTTAAGAAGAAAAACTGGTAAGTCAAGACTTTTCAAAATAGTAGGTGCCTAAGATTAGGCTTCTAAATCTATATTTAGGGGCCTAAATAAGAGGCCTGATCCTCAAAAACTGAGGAGCTCCCCATTGACTGAGGACCCCAACTTTAGGTACCCCTTTCTGAAAATCTTCACATAAATGCTGAACAGATATCAGCTTCCTCTACAGTGTTTCTGAATATGGTTGGGGATGGAGGGCTGAAGAGCGAGAATGATAAATTTAACTGCTGAATTTTTTAAAAGGCTGAGGTTGGGATTTCCAAAGCTCTTAAGTGAGCATTGTGAAACGCTCATCAACTGTAATGGGAGCAGTTAGGCCAGTGCTGAGAGAGTCTTTGAAACCCCACCTATAGCTGCTTTTCCTGCTGAAGCTTGTCCACGGTGGTTCTTAGAAACTAATGAAAAATGTTCCTTCCTATAGGGAAGGGGTGACCAAACTTACTGACCCTCCGAGCCGCATATGGCAATCTTCAGACGTTTGAGAGCTCAGGCACGCCTGCCTGGACTTGGGGCTTCAGCCCTGTGGAGGAGTGGTGGGGCTAAGGGCTTTGCCCTGCAGGGTCACGGGCAGTGTTCTCTCTAATTTTTCCCACACATGTGCGGAATGAATTCTGTTATGTGCACCAATATGGAGGTGATGTGTGACACATCACCTTCATATTCATGCACATAAAAAAACTAATGTGGTGGGGGTGGGGCCAAGGGGTTTGGAGTGTGGGAGGGGGCTCAGGGCTGGGGCAGAGGGTTGGGGTAAAGGGGTATGAGGGCTCTGGCTGGAGGTGCAGGCTCTGGGGTGGGGTCATGGATGAGGGGCTCAGAGCTGGGGAAGAGGATTGGGGTGCAGGCTCTGGGGTGGGGATGAGGGGTTTGGGGTGCAGGAGGTTCTCTGGGCTATGGTGGGGAGAGATGCTCTCTCCCCACAACAGCACCTGGGCTGGGCGGGAGAGGTGCCTCTCCCTACTGTGGCAGGTCCGAGGCTGGGGCTGTGGGATAGGCACCCCTTTCTCAGTCGCAGCAGGTCCAGGCGGGGGCTGTGTTCGGGCTGGGAGAGGGTTGCCTCAGCTGCGACAGGTCCAGGTCAGGGCTGGGTTTGGGCTGGGGGAGGGGCACCCCGCTCCTGGCCGCAGCAGGTCTGGGGCTGAATTGGAGCCGAGAGAGGGACACTGCGACAGGTCCGGGCCGGCACTGGGTTTGGGCCAGGGGAGGGGTGCCCCAGCCATGGCAGGACCGGGTTGGGGCTGGGTACGGGGCACCCCTTCCCCTCTCATGGCAGGTCCCGGCCACAGCTGCGCAGCTTACAGCGGGATTCTTGGGGCTTCAGCAGGAGCGGGGCTGAAGCCCACACCCCAACGGGCACCTCCTGCAGGGCTGAAGTCCCAAGACCCCCCTCCCTGCTGGGCAAAAGTCCCTAGCCTCACCACCCTGCTGCAGAGCAGAAGCCCCTAGCACCCACAAACAGACTGGTAGGCGGAGAATGGGGGTGGATCCACGAGCTGCACTTTAACTGTAAAAGAGCTGCAGGCGACTCATAAGCTGTGGTTTGGCCACCCCTGCTATATGGTTTTCCACCCATCTCATTGACATAGTATGAGTAAGGAGGCTTGTTGCTGAATGTGAATGAGCTCATCAAATGAGGCCATGTTTGAAAGGAAATTTTAAATGCTGGCATGACTTCTCCAGAATGTCCAACTAGTCAATCAGAACCTGGTGTTTAGCAGTGACTGTGTACTGCTCTACTCTAAAGATGACTGAACTAAGAGCCAGAACACTTCTTGCCCAAATCCTTCACCATTTGCCTCTTTACAGTGCAGGAAACTCCCATTGACTGTTGTGAGTTTTGCCCGAATAAGCTGTAAGAACCACAGAATTTGGTCCATTTTGCTTTATAAACCTTGTACTTTGGTTTCATTTTAAAAACGCAAACCTCATATTGCTGGGAAAGAGGTAATAGTTTGTGCCTGTCAGATCAACTGGCAGCCTAGGAAAATCATTTTCCTTCCTCAGGCATTATAAGGTGCAGGCAGACACAAAACAAACTCTTCCCCATTCCTCCTGGGCAAGAATGTCCAGTCTAAGATTTAATCACAGTGATAATCCTAGGAGATTTACACAGCAAGATATTGTATTCAGTTTGTACATGCAACTAGTAAGTGCTACAAGTACCTGTTAGCAGTAATACATTCCCTGGGGATCCTCAAAACACAGATCTTAGAATGAATGGGCTAATTACTGCCTTTGGTCGCACCTGTACAAACCAGTTCATTGTGATTATTTGGCACCCAAAATGAGGAAACTGGAAAAAGTTGGCCTAACTGGTATAACAATAAACACTGAGGGGAAAATTCTCCTGTCTGAGATATTTGAGTCTGTCTAGCTTTTTCTCCCAGTTTTTGGCACATCAGAGCAGGTGCTTACTGTTGTAAAACTTAACAAAAATTAACGTAATGCATTGAAACCATTACCTGACAACAGCATTTACCTGCAGAGCACAATTAGTGTATAGCACAAATACTGGCAGCACAGATTTCCCTCCACCAAAGTACCTCAGTCCTGAGCTGAAGGGACCCCATCTCTGGATAAGATGTTGGGTCACTCTCCATACCCATTCAGGATGCTAGAGAGAGCATCAGTAGCAATTGTGCTAGATCCTCTGATCCCATCACCACTGAGTGCTCACGGGTAAGATATAGTATGTATGGGACACCCAAGCTTGCACCTCCATGGTCTAGTTTCCCTGTCTTGTCTTGGAATGAGACTAGCATTTCCCTATGTTCTGAGTCTGTGTATTGAAGGGTCTCAGTTATGATGAGAGGCTAGCTGGGCCAAACCTCAGCAGTGTGGGGCAGGTGATGGGAGAAAGTGGAGCTGTGCAGCCAGAATCAGGAAAAGCCACCCTAGCCTGGGATGGGAGTGGAGTGATGGGTGGGGAGGGAGCTGGTGAGTGACCAGGAAGGGTCCAGGGATGGTGGGGGAGAGGCTGAGAGTGCATGGTTGTTGGGCTATGGGATGAGTGGGGAGTGTCGGGGTGTGGGGTAAACGGCTGGGGATGAGTGAGATATGTTGGAGGGCAATGGCCAGAAGGTGAATTGGGGCTCTCTTTGATAATAGGATCCTCTAAGGCTACTTTTAATCATGGATATTTTTAGTAAAAGTCATGAACGGGTCACGGGCCATAAACAAAAATTCATGGGCTCGTGACCCGTCCATGACTTTTACTAAAAATACCTGCTGTGACTAAAATTTGCGCGGGGGGCTGTAGGTGCTCTGGGTGGGCAGTCTGGGCTCGCTGCAGGTGCTAGGGAAGGTGGCCCAGGACCCTGCTGGTACTGGGGGTAGGGGGTTGGCGGGGCTGGCAGGGGCTTCCTACCCGGCTCCACATCCCTGCAGCTCCTAGGCGGTGGGGGGAGGGGGGAAGAGCAGGGAAGGGGCTCCACTGCTTCTGCCACAAGTGTCAGCTGCCGCAGCTCCCATTGGCTGGGAATCACAGCCAATGGGAGCTGCGGGGACGGAGCCTGCGGGTGCTGGCAGTGTGGAGACCGCCGCTGGCCCCTCTGCTGCCTAGGAGCTTCAGGGGAGGCCATGCCAGTGAGAGCCAGGGAGTCCCCCACCCTGAGGTAAGCACCCCCCGCATTCCCCAACCCGCTGCCCCTAGTCCTGAACCCCCTCCCACACACCCAAACTGCTACTGCTGACCCAGGGGCTGCCCGGAAAGTCCCAGAATCCGTGACAGACTCACAGCCTTATCTATGACTATAGCAGGGGTAGGCAACCTATGGCATGCGTGCCAAAGGCGGCACGCGAGCTGATTTTCAGTGGCACTCACACTGCCCGGGTCCTGGCCACTGGTCCATGGGGCTCTGCATTTTAATTTAATTTTAAATTAAGCTTCTTAAACATTTTAAAAACCTTATTTACTTTACATACAACAATAGTTTAGTTCAGTGGTTCCCAAACTTGTTCCGCCGCTTGTGCAGGGAAAGTCCCTGGCAGGCCAGGCCAGTTTGTTTACCTGCTGCGTCCGCAGTTCGCCCAATTGCGGCTCCCAGTGGCCGCAGTTCACTGCTCCATGCCAATGGGAGCTGCTGGAAGTGGCGCGGGCTGAGGGATTGGCTGAACCTGCGGACGCGGCAGGTAAACAAACCGGCCCGGCCCGCCAGGGGCTTTCCCTGCACAGGTGGTGGAACAAGTTTGGGAACCACTGGTTTAGTTATATATTATAGACTTATAGAAGGAGACCTTCTAAAAACGTTAAAATGTATTACTGGCACACGAAACCTTAAATTAGAGTGAATAAATGAAGACTCGGCATACCACTTCTGAAAGGTTGCCGACCCCTGGACTATAGTTTCAGACAAATTAAAATTTCCACTTTGTGTCTCTAACCAGACTACCTACAACTACTTTGAATTCTCCTGATCTTTATCATGAATTGTAAACATAGTGTAGCACACAATTTAGAATTTAACTCTTGTGCTTTTTATACTATGCTTATCATCATAGTATTTCAATACCTACCCCTTTCAGACCTGACTGCGTCCATGTAAAGGAACATTATCAGGCTAAAAATAGACCTCTTATTTTTCTTAGTTGATGTAATAAGTTGTGCACACCAACATGTGAGTGCAAATTATTGCTCTTTATATGCATATTCTATAACTTGTACACACAAATGTAAAGTGCTGCAGAATTGCAGAATTAGTTGTGCAAAAATAGAGGTAATTCTTTTGAAAAATTGGCCCTTAAGGCTTATAGGATTAAAATTCTGTCCACCATTGTGAGCAGAGACAGTTTTACATGCTGTCATGATCCCAACCAATCCCGGCACACTGTGTTTGTTGTGAATAGTTCATCAGTGGACAATTGCTACTTAAAACTACAGCAGTTTTCATTTTGCAGAGGTTGAGAGAAATTAAAGCTGGCTGGAAGTTTTCTGACAACATTTTGCCATTGGAAAAAGCAGTTTTGTCAAAATTGGAACATGTCGTGGAAAGGTGTTGATTTCAATGAAATTTCATTTAGGGAAAAAGTATTTTGATACGATGGACTATTCCTTTCTGGAACATTTTGATTTTTTCATTCCAAAATAACTTTTCATTTACTTTTTTAATATAATATTTTAAAAGTTGAACTCAAGATGAAATATTCTGACCAAAACCAATGTAAGTTCCCATGAAACAAGATTCCAAAGATATAAAATTTGGACTCTTGTTTCATGGGAAACTTTGAATTTTGTTGTTTTCATTCCAATTTGGAACAAAAATAAATTTTAAAATGTCTGGATTTCCCATAGAAATTCCAAGAGTTGACCAGCTCTAGTGGAAAATTCAGTCAGAAAAAAAAATAGATGAAATAATTGTTTTGAGGGTGAATTGTAAGTTGGGTTTCTCACCCACAGCGCCATTTTTAAAGCTTCCAGATCCTTGTGATCCCTTAATAAACTTACATTTTCCAAAATGTCCCTTCATTTTTAATGCCCCATTTTTTGTATACCCAGCTTGAGACACCACTGAGGTCAACAGAAAATGTGGGGGGAATAGATTTAGTTTGTACACCCAGAAGTGCCAACACCTAGAATTAGTGGATACTTTGGAAAATATAGGCCTCAATCATTAACAGAGTGGTGGAAACTATCCCAACTAGCTGCCTAGTGTCTTACTATGTATGCCCTTGCAAAAATGTCACCTCAGTCTCCTTGATAATTAGTTACCATGCTAGATATTAGCTACTGTGACAAAGTTCCTCCTCTGCCTTGGTGGGTCCTGTGCTTATTGGCGGATTTGCTCGCCTCAGATGTTCACGGCAGCCCTCAGTTTGGCCACTTTCGTGGCTCAAATCTGCCATTCACTCAGTTAGCCTCATCACTGGCCAGCATGGGGAAAAGGAAGAACAACAATCCCCACAGTCTCTGCTGATCCACCTAGTGGATCAGGGAACAGGCCAGAGACCTTCCCCTTTGGTGGAACCCACAGTCCAGGTCAATTCCTCTGGTATCAAGTAGGGAGTTGGAGGGATGGGGGGAACCCGGGCCTGCCCTCTACTCCGGGTTCCAGCCCAGGGCCCTGTGGATTTCAGCTGTCTAGAGTGCCTCCTGTAATAGCTGCGTGACAGCTACAACTCCCTGGGCTACTTCCCCATGGCCTCCTCCCAACACCTTCTTTATTCTCACCACAGGACCTTCCTCCTGGTGTCTGATAATGCTTGTCCTTCTCAGTCTTCCAGTAGTATGCCTTCTCACTCTCAGCTTCTTGCACCTCTTGCTCCCAGCTCCTCACATGCACCACAAACTGAAATGAGCTCCTTTTTTAAACCCAGGTGCCCTGATTAGCCTGCCTTAATTGATTCTAGCGGCTTCTTGATTGGCTGCAGGTGTTCTAATCAGCCTGTTTGCCTTAATTGTTTCCAGAAAGTTCCTGATTGTTCTGGAACCGTCCCTATTACCTTACCCAGGGAAAAGGGACCTACTTAACCTGGGGCTAATATATCTGCCTTCTATCACTCTCCTGTAGCTGGATCCCCCTCTTAGGCTAGGGGGGGATCCTTTAGCAGTGGGCAGGCTTTGCCCGCCCACTTCCCGGATCCCAATAGGATCACTCTCCTGTAGCCATGTGGCCCGACCCTGTCACACTACTTAATTACTACAGCTAAAGTTCATACTTGACTAGAGAAATACTCAGATTAAAATCTCGACTCCAAACGAAACACACTCCATAAAAAACAATAAATAACCCCAACGCATGCTATTTATCAGTAATAAAAGAAGTGCTTGTTACAATCCAGATATCAAGTGACAGTGCCAAACAAAACTTTCAGTCATATGTAAGCATAAAAATGCACTCGTGAATACACTTTCACTGTCACACCAGTATGCAGTTTACTAACTAGGTGATGCTTCAATTATTCTTTCTACATAAATATTTCAAGTCTTTTGGAAAGAAAGGCGCCAAAGCTTCATAAAGCAATCGGAGTTTCCCTTAGCATTCTGTAAAAGATTAACAGACCAACTTCATTTTTGGTGGAACACCATTAACTTCAGTAGAGTTATACCAGGGATGACTTTGGTCCACCACATGGAGCTGTGGAAAATGATCAAAATGAAATCTGAACAGCAACACAATTAGCCAGATTGGAGTTTAACTGAAGCTCAAAACTCACTCAGTGTGAGTTGAAAGGCTCACTATAATTTGAAAAACTTCTGGGTAAAGCTAGTGGACCTGGGCCAATGAGAGGTGGATTATGGTTTTGTGGGGCCCTGGGCCAGAGCAAGCAGGGGCCCCTGCCCTCCCCTGCCTGCAGTCACGCCAGGCGAGCAAAGCGGGGCAAGCCCCTGTACCCTGAATCTGTTCCACAGCAGGAGCACTGGGTAGGTGGAGCGGGTTGGGGTGCGGGTGCACCTAGGGTCCTTGGGCATGGCCCCTGTTGGCCCAGTGGATAATCTGCCACTGGGACCAATTTATGGTTTTGATACAATTTCATCTGAGTTTTGACAGGAAATTTTGCAGAAAATGTGACAGACTGAAAATCAAGGGGGACAAATACACGTGGATGAAAGCAAACAACCAATACGTTTATTGGCGCTCCTGCAAACTGAATTAGATCAGTTTCATTCAGCTGTATTAAAGTGTCTTAAACAGACAACCAGTTTGTACCAGAAATGATGCCAGCAAGAACAAAAAGAAAAACAAAGTGAAGAATAATTACGGTATTATGTTCACAGCATACACACAGAGAAGTGAGATAAAACTATAAGTAGTCTTGTGGGAAGGTTGCAACATAACACTACTTTAGTTCTTAGAATTTAGAATGATTACACACAGGAACCCAAAATGAGAGGGAAAAAAATATCAGGCTGCTCCCTGAGGCAGAGATGCACAACTCATCCCACCTTGTTAAGTTGGCTGTTTTCATATTAACTGCTGGGAGGCCCAGATCTCGCATTTCTCTACAGAGCTCCTTCTAACCTGGAAGCATGACCAGCTCCTACCCCCCACACTCTTGTGTTGGCATTGCAAGCTATCACTTTAATTCTCAACACAGAAGAGACACCACATATGGTCATCGCACTGGCATACTTGCTAGCAGTCCTGGATTTCACAGGACTGTCCTACTTTGGTCCCCAGAACTCCCTGTTCCTGTTGAAGGGTGGTTTGCCCCAGGAACTGCATCTCAGAGGGGCCCCTTTAGGGTTGCCAACTTTCTAATGGCACAAAACAGAACACCCTGTCCTGCCCTGCCCTGCCCCTTCCCTCAAGCTCTGCCTCTTCTCTGAGGCCCTGCCTCCGCTCGCTCCATCTCCCTCCCTCCATTGCTCACTCTCCCCCACCCTCACTCACCCTCACCGGGCTGGGGTAGGGGTGTGGGAGGGTGTTTACGGTGCTGGGTCCTGGCAGCGCATACCGCGGATCTCAGGAAGCGGCTGCCAGGTCTCTGCGGCCCCTAGGCTCTTGGGCGGCCAGGGAGGCTCTGTGCGCTGCCCTTGCACCTGCAGGTGCCTCCCCCGCAGTTCCCATTGGTCACTCATCCCGGCCAATGGGAGCTGCGGAGCTGGCACTTGAGGTGACAGCAGTGTGTGGAGCCTCCCTGGCCGCCCATGCGCCTAGGGGCTGCAGGAATCTGGCGGTCGCTTCTGGGAGATATGCGGAGCTAGGGCAAGCAGGGGCTAAACTGGACCCTAGTTTAAATACAGTGCATTTTGGCCACATTCATTCCCTTCCATCCATCCCTATCTCCAAAAATGGACACAGCAATGGGGACTAGCATAGAGCTGGTCCAATAGCAGTGCACCAGCCAGGGCCCGTATTCCTCACGTAGAGGGGATCTGCACCATGAGGAATCTTTGTGAAATAGAGAATTAGGCGCATGTAAACTAATAGCCAATCCAAGCAAAAAAAGTTTATATTCTGATTGGCGCATTTAAATTTGGATGTATTGATAGGGTTTAGGTTGTTATGATAATCAGCTTGAATGTGATGTTTATAATTGCTGATTTTTCAGTCCTGTATCTACACTAATTTGTGGGCAAAGCCAACTTATGTAGATGAAGAATTCACTCAGTGAAATTGAGAGCTTTGCTCTCATTTGCCAGTGAAGAATATAGCTGAGACACGAATTTGGCCCACAAATTTAATCTGAGAGAAATTGAAAAAGCACATATTTGACATGGCTCTGATTAGGGTGTGAAGGAGAACCCTTTAAAGAGAGTGCCACACATTTTTAAAAATCAATCAATCCACATGACACTGAAATACTGTTTGCCATTTTTTACACTTGTAAATGGCGGATTGTGTGTACATTGCTAGGTTACCTTGCAGTGAAATGCACCGTTGTACTCACAAGAATTAAATTTCACAAAGTGCAGCTTGGATTTTTAAATAAATAAATAATTTTTCCTCACATATACAGCTCAAAACATTACATTTATGTAGCTTTTACTTAGATTCCATGAGTCACATGGAGTTAAAGATTTACAAAGAGCTTGACTGGAGAATGCAGTTATGCCAGCAGACCATTTGGGACTGTATTGTGGCCCACCTTTGTGCTGCAGCCCAGTTTGGGAAGCCATGCACTCCAGGACACTTCCCTTCAGAGTTTGGAATGGAACCCAACATCCCCGAGAGTCACTATTCCTCTGCCATCCTATATTTATGAAACTCACTGACGAAGCATCTCATCCTTGTCTAGTGCTGGTCCACGCAGTATATGACAACCTACTACTGCTGCTATCAGTTACTGCGTTAGTTCACGTGTCAGAGGTGTGTGTGGTGGATCTAAAGGTTCCGACCCAGCTGACTGACCATGTGACTGTTAATATGAAATTTGTTTTTTCAGTGTGCTTTTTTAAAACCTAGGAAATTACACACAGGCTATGTTAAAAGAATACTATTAAGATTTCAAGCACTCATAAGCTAGGCCATGCCAAAATTAGGGTTGCCTGTGTGACCTTAATTCAAACCTTGGGTCTGTATACTTTAAGATAATCTTGAATTATATGACCACCTACTTTTGTTTTTCCACAGGACCCCTGCCTCATTCAGTGCACAGGATGGCTCTGCTCTGGGGATGAATAAAAAGAGGAGACAGTTGTCTGTAGCACCCTGCCTCATTTGTTTCAGAGGTGGCAGCTGTATAGTGAATGAGGTAGGGGACTGCAGGAAGAGAAAGGAGGAACTCATGGTTAAGGCAGATGAATGCTGCCATGGAGAACTGCATTCTATCCCTGCTTCTACTGCAGAGATCCTGTTTGATGCTGGGCAAGTCATTAAAACCAAACTTTTCGCAGGTGGTCACGAATTGTGTTTTTCTCATTTTCTGGGTGCCTGACATGAGACCCTGAAGTCTGATTTGCAGAAATGCTGACCATTCACAGATGCAGTTGAAGTCAACGGGACTGTGCTTTGAACATAGCAAGTGTTATATAATGCTAAGTACTCTGAAAAAATCAGGTCTTAGGTATCTCAAATTGGACATCCAAAACTACTTTCATGAATACTTTTGACCTTCATTTCTCTGTGCTTCAGTTTCCCATCTGTAAAATGGGGAGAATACCACCCCCACCTCTCACAGGGGTGTTGTGTAAAAACGTTCATTAATGTTTGTGAAATACTCTGATAGTATAGTGATGAGCCCAGGAGGCAATTAATAATTCTGTCTTCAGAGCAGGGTTTGAATAGTGTGCTGTAATAAGGCCGCACATTCAATAATAAGGAGAAAACAAAATATTGAATAGCTGCTGATAAAGTCAATTCTGTCCACTATCTATTCTGGGCACTGAATGAGGCAGGGATCCTGTGGAAAAAATAGTTTGTGATCATGACTGTACCACAATGCATAGGCACAAAAGAGGCCAAATTAAAGTTGCACAGGCAACCTTAATTCTGGCATTTCCCAACTTTTCAGTGCTTGACTTTACAGACTTATGTTCTTTTAACATCGCTTTCTGTATGTAATAAAATAATTTGGAACTGATCTCTGGCTCCCCCCTAATTGTTCACCCTCTGCACTCTGTCAGTGACGCCAACCTTTTGTTTCTCCCAAATCCTTGCACCTTCTTCTATACTGGCCCTGTACATGGACAGTCCTTCTTGAACTCTCTTCTCTTAAATTCTCTCTCTAGACCAACTGTCTACCCTGACACCTACAAAAATCTTATTCTTTTGAAGCTGGAGATTTATTTATATATATATATATATATATACACATACATACATACACACACACATATATATATATATATATACACACACACGTGTGTGTGTGTGTGTATAGTGGCTCTACATTTATTTATTTTGTTTATTTGTATTATTATTGTACACATTCAGGTTGTATCCCTTTCCCTGACCCTTTGTACACTGCTTGCTGCCTTGGATTCTTAGTTGTTTACCGCAAAAACTGTATATTTAAGTGTTTGTACAGCACCTACTGCAAAGAGACCTAGATTCTGACCAGCAACTCCAGGGTACTACCACAATACAAAAAATTTACAATAAAGATGTGAGAACCGTGTGCGGCTTTTTGGCCTTCTCCTTGTGGTGTTGGCTCTCCCATATAGCTCACAAACTTCCTTGCTAACAAACCTCAGGAGGGAGACATTCCTTAGGATGGTTTCTTTCCACCTCCAGACAAGGGTTTTGCACAAGAAGAGTTGAGTGAGATTCTGTAAGAGGCCTCACTATGGCTGTATACTGCTGTGCGGCAGTGCCATAAACGAGAACTTAATCATCTGTTAATGCCTCTGTCTGTTTCTGGGGCGTGTCTGCACTGCAGCACCCTGCTCCAAACTAATGCCAGTAGAGAATGAAAATTGCAGGGAATTCTTGAGTCATGGATGTTCCTATATCTCAATAAAAAAGGAAAAACAACGAAGCAAATAACAGAATCTCCAGTCTAGAGTCTGGACTGAAAGCATAGAGCCTAATTAGCTCATTCAGGGGTAGAATATAGAAAATACAGTGAAATATTTATAATTTCTGACTTGTTTTTATTTAATTTGTGAAGAGTACCTTAAAAAGCTAAAGACAAAGAAATAGTAAACAGGAAGCACTAATGTCCATAATGGCCACCCATCTCCCCTTTTCTTGGAAACACAATCAATTGTATACCCACGCCATCCTAACAGATGGCCCCTACTCTGTGCTCCAAAGACAGGCAGGCATTGTGATAAAATATGCAGTTTCATGATTTGATACATTGGAAAGGATACTTCCTTGCTGACATTTTTTTAGACTGTTAGACTCTCATTTTTACATTCGTTTTATAGGAAGGAGGATAATAACTTCCAGAAATCTGGGTGCCTTCAACTGATGTGATTTTTGGAAGAGATTAAATTTTTGTTAGTTGCTGGTTAGCAAATTCTCTCTCGTGCAACTCCAAGGAAGCAATCTAATGTATAAAAATTGAAAACTTGCATAGCAGTAGAGCAGAGATTCTCAGTCTTTTCTATACCCCCATCCCATTCAGCCAGAACCCCCACCCATTTTCCAATATGGGAAGGGCAGGATAGTCACAACCTCTTGAGACTTTGGGGTGATGTACAAGGGCAATGTGGCACTGTAGATAGTGGTATTTACTAGGGCTGTCAATTAATCGCACTTAAGTCAGGCAATTAACTCAAAATTAATCACAATTTAAAAATTAATCACAGTTTTAATTGCACTGTTAAACAATAGAATACCAACTGAAATATTTTGGATGTTTTTCTACATTTTCAAATATATTGATTTCAATTACAACACAGAATACAAAGTATACAGTGCTCACTTTATTATTTTTATTACAAATATTTGCATGGTAAAAAACAATAGTATTTTTCAATTCACTTCACACAAGTACTGTAGTGCAATCTCTTTATCTAGAAAGTGAAATTTACAAATGTAGATTTTTTGTTACATAAATGCACTCAAACAAAAAAATGTACAACTTTAGCGCCTACAAGTCCACTCTGTCCTACTTCTTGTTCAGCCAATCATTAAGGGCATGGCTACACTTGCAGATGTAGAACACTTCGAGTTAAATCAGCCTTCATAGAGCGCAGTAGGGAAAGTGCTGCAATCTGTCCACACTGACAGCTACAAGTGCACTGTCATGGCCACATTAGCAGCTCTTGCAACAGACACAGAGAGCAGTGCATTATGGTAGCTATCCCAGCATGCAAGTGGCTGCAACGTGCTTTTCAAATGGGGCAGGTGAAGTGGAGTGTGTTGTGTGTATGTGGGGGGAGAGAGAGTAGGTTTTTGTGAGAGCTGAGAGCATGTCAGCATGCTGTCTTGTAAATTCAGACAGCAGCAGACCCCCCCCCACACACACACACACAAACATTCCACAGAAATGGTTGCTTTGTCTCAGAGCAGATAAGCATGCCGGCTGTCAGAAACAGAGCTTTCAAAGGGCATTACTGCAGCAATTCCAAAACAATGAGAAGAATGGCCACTTGACTTAAGGGGATTATGGGACATTTCTGGAGGCTGATCAGAGCGCAGTAATGCAACACCTCGTTCACATTGACGCCCGGGCGTTTCAGCCAAGGCGCAACAAGCTGAAATCTTCTCACTGAGGTGAAGTACCAGGAGCGCTCTAGCTTTGGAGTCAGAGCACTCTACATGCCTTGCCAGTGTGGACGAATAGTGAGCTAGGGCGCCTGGGGCTGCTTTAATGTGCTCTAACTCGCAAGTGTTGCCAAGCCCTAAGACAAACAGATTTGTTTACATTTATGGGAGACAATGCTGCCTGCTTCTTATTTACAATGCCACCTGAAAGTTAGGACAGGTGTTCGCATGGAGCTTCTGTAGCTGGCATTGCTAAGTATTTATATGCCAGATATGCTAAACATTCGTATGCCCCTTCATGCTTCAAGTACCATTCCAGAGGACATGCTTCCATGCTGATGACGCTCATTAAAAAAATGTGTTACTTAAATTTGACTGAAATCCTTGGGAAAGAATTGTATGTCTCCTGCTCTTTTACCCACATTCTGCCATATATTTCATGTTATAGCAGTCTCAGATGATGACCCAGTATATGTTGTTCATTTTAAGAACACTTTCACTGCAGATTTGACAAAATGCAAAGAGGGTACCAATGTGAGATTTCTAAAGATAGCTAAAGAACTTGACCCAAGATTTAAGAATCTGAAGTGCCTTCCAAAATCTGAGACAGATGAGGTGTGGAACATGCTTTCAGAAATCTTAAAAGAGCAGCACTCCAATGTAGAAACAACAGAATCCAAACCACCAAAAAAGAAAATCAACCTTCTGCTGGTGACATCTGACTCAGATGATGAAAATGAATATACGTCAATCTGCACTGCTTTAGATCATTGTCGAGCATAACCCATCATCAGCATGGATGCATATCTTCTGTATTGGTGGTTGAAGCATGAAGGAAGATATGAATCTTTAGCATATCTGGCACATAAATACCTTGCAATGCCAGCTACAACAGTGCCTTGCAAACATCTGTTCTCACTTTCAGAGGATATTGTAAATGAGAAGAGAGCAGCATTACCACCTGCAAATGTAAACAAACTTGTTTATCTGAGCGAGTGGCTGAACAAAAAGTAAGACTGAGTGGACTTGCAGGCTCTAAACTTTTAGATTATTTTGGTTTTAAATGCAGTTATTTTTTGTACATAATTCTATGTTTTAAGTTCAGCTTTCATGATAAAAAGATTGCACTACAGTACTTAGTATTTTTAATTCACCTAATACATTTCTTTTGTTTTTTACAGTTCAAATATTTTTAATAAATAAATATAAAGTGAGCACTGTACACTTTGCATTCTGTGTAATAGATATCAATATATTTGAAAATTTAGAAAAAATCAAAAATATTTAATGGTATTCTATTATTTAACAGTGTGATTAATCACACAATTACTTGCGATTAATTTTTTTAATTGCGTGATAGCCCTAATATTTACCTTTACTGATTTACAAAATGCAAAAAACTTCTTGCTTCTGACTTTATATTTGGGAGATGACAACCTGTTACATAGGGGATGGGGGAGAGTGGGGAATGTGTGGGCCCCTTACTGAATGAGGGAGGCAAACTAGTGACAGAGGATGTGGAAAAAGCTAATGTACTCAATGCTTTTTTTGCCTCTGTTTTCACTAATAAGGTCAGCTCCCAGACTGCTACGCTGGGCATCACAAAATGGGGAAGAGATGGACAGCCCTCTGTGGAGATAGAGGTGGTTAGGGACTATTTAGAAAAGCTGGACGTGCACAAGTCCATGGGGCCGGACGAGTTGCATCCGAGAGTGCTGAAGGAACTGGCGGCTGTGATTGCAGAGCCATTGGCCATTATCTTTGAAAACTCGTGGCGAACCGGGGAAGTCCCGGATGACTGGAAAAAGGCTAATGTAGTGCCAATCTTTAAAAAAGGGAAGAAGGAGGATCCTGGGAACTACAGGCCAGTCAGCCTCACTTCAGTCCCTGGAAAAATCATGGAGCAGGTCCTCAAAGAATCAATCCTGAAGCACTTGCATGAGAGGAAAGTGATCAGGAACAGCCAGCATGGATTCACCAAGGGAAGGTCATGCCTGACTAATCTAATCGCCTTCTATGATGAGATTACTGGTTCTGTGGATGAAGGGAAAGCAGTGGATGTATTGTTTCTTGACTTTAGCAAAGCTTTTGACACGGTCTCCCACAGTATTCTTGTCAGCAAGTTAAGGAAGTATGGGCTGAATGAATGCACTACAAGGTGAGTAGAAAGCTGGCTAGATTGTCGGGCTCAACGGGTAGTTATCAATGGCTCCGTGTCTAGTTGGCAGCCGGTATCAAGTGGAGTGCCCCAAGGGTTGGTCCTGGGGCCGGTTTTGTTCAATATCTTCATAAATGATCTGGAGGATGGTGTGGATTGCACTGTCAGCAAATTTGCGGATGATACTAAACTGGGAGGAGTGGTAGATACGCTGGAGGGGAGGGATAGGACCTAGACAAATTGGAGGATTGGGCCAAAAGAAATCTGATGAGGTTCAATAAGGATAAGTGCAGGGTCCTGCACTTAGGACGGAAGAACCCAATGCACAGCTACAGACTAGGGACCGAATGGCTAGGCAGCAGTTCTGCGGAAAAGGACCTAGGGGTGACAGTGGACGAGAAGCTGGATATGAGTCAGCAGTGTGCCCTTGTTGCCAAGAAGGCCAATGGCATTTTGGGATGTATAAGTAGGGGCATAGCGAGCAGATCGAGGGACGTGATCGTTCCCCTCTATTCGACATTGGTGAGGCCTCATCTGGAGTACTGTGTCCAGTTTTGGGCCCCACACTTCAAGAAGGATGTGGATAAATTGGAGAGAGTCCAGCGAAGGGCAACAAAAATGATTAGGGGTCTTGAACACATGACTTATGAGGAGAGGCTGAGGGAGCTGGGATTGTTTAGCCTGCAGAAGAGAAGAATGAGGGGGGATTTGATAGCTGCTTTCAACTACGTGAAAGGGGGTTCCAAAAAGGATGGCTCTAGACTGTTCTCAATGGTATCAGATGACAGAACGAGGAGTAATGGTCTCAAGCTGCAGTGGGGGAGGTTTAGATTGGATATTAGGAAAAACTTTTTCACTAAGAGGGTGGTGAAACACTGGAATGCGTTACCTAGGGAGGTGGTAGAATCTCCTTCCTTAGAAGTTTTTAAGGTCAGGCTTGACAAAGCCCTGGCTGGGATGATTTAACTGGGAATTGGTCCTGCTTCGAGCAGGGGGTTGGACTAGATGACCTTCTGGGGTCCCTTCCAACCCTTATATTCTATGATTCTATGAGAGGGGAGGCAATTTCCATTAGTTTTGAAGAATGTAGCTCACATTTTTGAAAAAGTATTTAACAAATTTTTAGTTCCACACATTTTTGTAATTACATCCTTGCCCAGTGAAGGATTCCCTGCTGAAATCTCAGCACTGTGGCAGGAGGCCCTGGCAGCATGGAGGGGCTTCAGCCTAGATGACAGGGTGGCACATTGTACCTCCTCCTGTCCCCTTTGGGCTGTACCCTGTGCACTGGGGGCCCCGCCTGGGCTTGGCACATACCAACGCTTCCTGCCCTGGCTGCAGCCTCACAAACCTGCCTGTGGCTGGCTCTGCCCCCTGCAAGCTGTGTGCCAAGATGAGTCATGCCTTCAGGGCCCCTTATGCCGCACTGTCTTCTCCACCCTGGGGCAGGCACCCTATTGGATAGGGATCGTCTCTCTGGGCTCTCTCCTTATGAAAATTCTGGTTACGCCCCTGCCCAGCAATATGTATTAGCCTGCATTAAACCATTCTGTATGTTGCCTAAAACTCATCTTTTAAAAAGAAACACCAAATAGAAGTACTTTTGAGGAGGTCCCTTCAATATGTAGGATCACTCCAATAGTATTTTGCCAATAACATTCATTTAGCCAATTTTGTTCAGAAATTGCTCACATTTCAGATAGATCAGTTAGCCTTACGGCTTTTTACTCTTTCAGTCCAGGGCCCATTTGTACACATTGAAACAGTATCATCTTATTAAATAACTTCAACAGCATCTCAGTGTTTGAAGGACAGAACACATGTAACTGCACAAAATTGACTGTAACAGGTGCCTTGGAGGGCTGGGCAGCCTAGTGGTAAAAGTATCTGGCGCTCAGTCCTCTGCTTGGTTGAGGCGCCTCAGTCTTTGAGGCCAGGAGGTGTAGGGGGACCCAGGTCCACCTCTCCCCTGAGTCCAAGCTCAGACCCCTGTGTACATCATCCCCTGCATGGGAGGGCAGGGAAGAGGGCAAAGAGTCCCTCCCAGCAGGGAGTCCGAATCTGCTGTTCTGGGCTACTTCCTACCAGTCTGTTCACTTTGGGGCATGGCCCCCCTAGTCTAATTTGCTGGGCAGCCTGCTTCCTGTTGGGGACCCTCTTGGGCAGTGCCTTGCTGCAGTCCCAGGCTCCTTTGAGTGGGGCAACTGTAAGTTGGCCAGGGCAAGCCCCACAATGTCTCTGGAGTTCACTCATTCAGTTACCTCAGGTGCTAGAGGCCCCTTTGCAGTCTTCCCTTGGCTGGGGAGGTAGTGCTTACTCCCAGATGGCTACTAGACTAGTGTTCTGTCCCTTCAGACAGGGAGATAGCTAGCTCCTGCCTCTCCATCAGTCAGCCCTAAACTGGGCCATGTGCTCTCTTTTTATCCCCCCCTCCAGGCCTGGCATTGGCTACTGGTATAGTGGGGCGGGGCTAGCTGGACCCACAAGCTCTCTTTAAGCCAGGGGTGGGCAAACATTTTGGCCTGAGGGCCACATCTGGGTATGGAAATTGTGTGGCAGGCCATAAATGCTCACAAAATTGGGGATTGGGGTGCGGGAGGGGGTGCGGGCTCTGGCTCTGGCTCTGGCATGGGACCAGAAATGAGGCATTCAGGGTGCAGGAGGGGGCTCTGGGCTGGGGACGGGGGTTGGGATATGGGAGGAGGTAAGGGATTGGGCTGGAGATGCAGGCTCTGGGGTGGGGTTTGGGATGAAGGAGGGGGCTGTGGGCTGGGGGTGGAGCAGAGGGGTTCAGAGTATGGGAGGGGACTCCGAGATGAGGCAGGGGGTTGGGGTATGGGCTCTGGGCTGGGGGTGTAGGTTCCAGGGTGGGGTCAGAAATGAGGGGATCAGGGTGTGGGAGGGGGCTCTGCGCTGGGGTAGGAGTGTGGTGGAGGGGACTCTGGGTTGGGGCTGAGGGGTTTGGAATGTGGGAGGGGGCTTCAGTCTGGGGCAGTGGGTTGGGGTGCAGGAGGGTGAGGACTCTGGGGTAGGGCTGGGGATGAGGGGTTTGGGGTGCAGGAGGGTGCTCCGGGCTGGGACTGAGGGATTTGGAGGGCCAAGCCCCCCGTGAGTGCTCGAGGGCCAGATTAAAAGGTCTGATGGGCTGGACTTGGCCCGCGGGCTGTAGTTTGCCCAACCCTGCTTTAAGCCCTGCTGTGCTTTCTGGCAGTTTCTCTGCTTCATCACACTAACTAAGCAATGTCTGTTTTTCACAAGCTCTGAAATGTCATCAGTTACAAAACCCTAACCCTCCTCCCACCAACACACATACACAAACAAATACTATATTTGTACTTTGAATTAATATTCTGTATTTAAGTATCACAAACTTCATGGTAGGCCCTAGGGCTATATGTACACTGCAGTGCTATTAACATTGCAGTTTTCAGCAAATAGAAAACATCACACATTTTTTAAACAATAAAAGCTTTGCTTGTTATAAAAATGTTAGACTCCTTCTAAAATTTCAAGATCCAAAGTGACTGTACAGAAGTTTGTTTAGTTCACCAAGCCAAATGTATCAGTCAGAGACCCCAAACTGGCACATGAATATTATTTGCTTAAATGACTTATCAAGCAGACCACCGAAAGGATTAATTGTATAAGTAGAAACTACTTGTTTACTCATTAATCACAGATCCCTCAAACATCTGATTCTCTTTATAGTATTCTCTTCAACAAACTACATTTATGACTTCCAGGCACAGACAATGTTAATACAGCTTCTGCTTTTGAAAACTGTAAAAAAAAAATTGTACAGCAACTTTGGAAGAACAATAATATCTAAGGCCAGCTGCAAAGGATTTCTGGTAGGTGATGGAAGCTGATTTGTTTGTAGTGGAACACTCCTTTCTAGTAGCTCAAATCTCAAACATCAGTGAATGGTATAATGAAGTGGAATGATTTCTGAGTCACTACTAGAACACCCCCATGATTCACTTATTAAGGACTTAGGAAAAGTATTTGTGGCCAGCAGTAAAATTGAAAAGCACTAATCATCACCACTGCCACCCCCAGCGCAGTAAACTTCTACACGTTGTGTTTAAAAGATGAGATGTTTTCATTGGCAGGACTTGTGATGACCAAGGAACAGTATAACTCACAGGAAAGTATGAACAGGCTGACCACTCACACAGCAGATCTGCTACACTGAACAGTGTTTCACTCAGGCACAAACTGTGTAATTTTAGAGCACTGACAGAAACTTCATTACAGAGAAGGATGATACAGCTAAAGAAGAAACAGAGACAACATAAAAGTTGTGTTCCCTGTGCTTTGTGTGAAGGGAAGAAGTGAAGAGGAAAAAGATGTGAGGCAATGAGTAAGGAAAGAAAAAGCAGGATTCTAACTTTCCTTAGACTTTGTAATGAGCTGGGAGAATGGTACAAGAACTTGCAATAGAACTTCTTGTTTTCTAGTGGATGCATTTGATTCGGAATCAGATAATTATTCAGATAATTTGTCTCAGCTAATGAAGTCCATCAACAATGATTTACTAAATCTTATTGCATGAAAAAAGGAATAAGGGTTTTTGTTTTTTAAATACTTCTCCCAAGTGAAGATGAAAGACAGTAAATGGATCCTGGAGACAGAGAGAAATAAAACATTCCCTGCTGAACAGGCATTGCTGATAGAGTAGAAATTGAGTTAGAGACTGTCTTTAATCAGATCTGCAGCAGCCATTCAGCATTATGGCTCATAATGGACTTCATCTGAGGCTGGTAGATTATGTGTACACATTATGTAGGCAGGGATACTGCATTCAGACTGATTCAGAAATTTTTAAAGTGATGCACAGAGACTCCTAGTCAGAATGAGAATAATGATGGAGGTTGTGTGGCTAAATCTCCACAAAAGATGTGCTATTAACAATTAATAATTACCCTGTTCACTCCTGTTCTACCCAGGGGAGTACTTACACTTAAAGGGAATGATCACTTAAAACCATTTTTGATGATATATTGTAAAAGAATTACTCATTATATAATTTTTTTACTTGGGCAGTTCTCTCAATGGTTGTATGAAAAATCTATGACAATGGTATTCTGGAAAGTCACTCTCATGTTAGACCATTCTTTTAAAGACACAGTGACACAGTACTCTGTTATATCAGTGTACCCCCACTGACTTAAATAAGGTTGCAAGAGTGTAATGGAGAGCTGAATTTGGCCCACTAGACTGGCTTTGTAAGCTCACTAGATAGCACTGATATACATTCCCAACACTAGTGCAATTCACTGACACAAAACTTTGTTAACGCAGAGTTAAGGTTATCCGGTGGTATCTTGTGCCCTTCCAGAATGGCAAGTTCAGCAAAACTTGAATTATCTGAAAACCAGGAAGTAAAGATTTAAGGTTATTCAGATTTAAACTTCTGAAAACCAGGAAAATCAGAGTTAAGGTACATGTTCACACAACTGTAATTCTGCATCCTGGGGAGCTAGCAATAGCCACTGGGAATTAGCTGCATGCATGCAACAGTGTTCAGTGTTTTGTATAGCTGTATTGAAATGATGGCAGGATTAGTTGGAGAAACTTGATAGAGCTGTGGATTGTGATATGAGGCAATCTAAGTGGTCTTGCCTGTGATGGGACACATCCCCATCCAACTGATAGAAAGGCTAACAAGTACTCCTGCATCCAGCCAGTTCCAATTCGGTACACCTAACTGATCATGCTCCACCTGGAAAAGGAGAGATTAAAAAGGTGGGGGGAAGTTGACCCAGAAGGAGGAACTGCTAGTGAGCTTTAGTAGCCCAGCCTGAGGCAGTGGCTACCTTTTCCTCTTCCTGTCCCTTGTTTGTGGACAGGCTGATACTACAAGCTTGATACAGGTGTCGGGCCCTGGGGAGCATTGCCAGGGATGAGAAGTAATTGGAGTCAGAAGGGACCCCAGGAGTGAGCTGTTGGCAGATCCCCCTATCTCCATCGTCCCAGGAGAAGACTGCGTTCTTGACTCCCAACTGGCCATTCACAATTTAAAACTATGCCATTTGGCTTGCAAGAATCAGAAGAAACTTTCCAGCACCTTATGAATTGAGTCCTTGGACCCCAACAGCACTACACTGCAGCTTACCTTGATGACATTGTAATCTATAGCCATGTGTAGGAAGATCACTTATGTCACCTAAGTGTGGGGCTAATGTCCCTATAGGAGGTCAGCCTCACAGCTAACTCTGCCAACCGTAAGTTGGCCATGATAGAAGTGACTGATTTAGGGTATCAGGAAGGAGGAGACCTTGTAAAACCAGTGCTAGATAAACTCCATGCATTAAAATCCTGCCCCTCACTCTGAACCAGAAAATAAATATGCCATTTCTTGATGGATATTATTGCCAGTTCATCCCCAACTTTGCACTGACCGATCTACTAAAAGACAAAGACACCAAAAAGGTCCAGTGGGATAACTGGTTCAATGAAGCTTTTAATACTCTGAAGGCATGGCTGAGCCAGGCGCTTGTCCTTGCCACCTGGACTTCTTCTGAAAGTTGTTCTGTATACAGACACCTCCAACACTGGCCTGCAAGTGGTGCTCACACAAAACTTGGTCCTCTATTTAAGCAGAAAGTTGTTCCCCAGTGAGAAAGTGTATTCTATTATTGACAAAGAAGCTCTGGCAACAAAGTGGGCCATGGACTCCCTCAGGTATTACCTGCTGGGTAGTCCCTTTCCCCCAGTCACAGACCACAAGCTCTTGCAGTGGCTACATTGTATGAAAGACTCAACCCCCCAGATTATGTGCTGGTATCTAGCACTCCAGCCCTATAGCTTCTGGGTATAGCACCGAGCATGGAAAGAGCATACAAATGCAGATTTTGGTTTCCCAGGGAGATGGAGACTGGGGAGACACTTAAGCAAGAAACTTTCTGGTCTTGAGAAGGAGGGTATGTGATGGGACACACTCCCATCCCACTGATAGAAAGGCTAAGGGGCATTCCTGCACTCAGGCAGTGCCAACTAGGCACACTTGCAGAACACGCTCCACCTGGAGAAAGGGAGATTAAATCGGTGAAAATTGCCACAGAGAAGTGGGGCAGTTTACCCAGGAGGAGAGGCTGCTAGGGACTGCTCGTGAGCTCCTGAAGCAAGAGGAGCCCAACCCAGGGTAGTGGCTGGCCTTTCCTTCCCCCCACCCTTGTTTGGGGATAGACTGACACTACAAGGCTGATATGGGTGAGGCATCCTGGAGGGCTGCTTCCAGCCAGCAAACTGTGGCAGGACTGGAGGGTGCCGCCAGGGACTAGACGTAATTGGACTCACAAAGGAACCTTGGAGTGAGCTGAACTGCTGCCGGGAATTGAGAGATTTTCCAGAAGTGGTGACTCCCATCAGGGGCCCAGGGTGAGAGACTATGGCCCAGCCCAGGCTAAGGGTTGATTCACTACAGTACCCTTTCAGGGAGGCTGTGAGCCCCTCTTCCTTTCCCTGCCTGCCCCCGCCATGTATTATCAAAGGAAAGAGGTGCATGTGTACCTTAATAGAGCCAGTATACTTCATGGCAGTGCTGAATTCTGTAGGTTGTGTCAGTAGCGGGCCACAGGGGTCTTCTCGCCATGGGAACTGTTAGCAGAGAAGTGGGATATGAGTGAGAGTGGGCTGTGGGTTTAATGATGCATAAGTGAAAGAACAGTGTTCGATGGCATCCTGTGCATAAGGGCGAGGGAGTTGTAAAAGTGGGTGAAGAGGTCATAATGTTTATCAGGTGTAGTTTTGTTTCTGTGGAGCAGACTGTGAATAGGTAGCTCCTGTTCAGTTTAACTTACCTAAACACAAGAGTTGCCTTAGCAAGGAGAATGTGTTTGATTCTGTGCTACAGTGGTCATATGCCCTGCTCCTTGAGTGTTCTGCACTATCTGCAAAGCAGAGTGCAAATATGTTTGTTATGAGCATTTTAGGTCATCAGTCAAAGAAGGCAGAGTTAAGGTTGCATTGGCGTGTACCTTGACTCTGTATTTCCTGGTTTTCAGAGGTCTGAGTTTTGCTGACCTAGATGCTTTGGAAGGGCATGAGATGCTACCAGAAAACTGCAATTCTGCATTAACATGTTGATTATAGTAACTTTAAGCACATGAGAAAAGACTGGTATATTTCTCTCCTTCTTCACCTGCTTCACTGCAAAATAACAACATTGTTTGCCTGTTTATTCTTATGTAGTGACCAGCATTGTAACTGATGACATAGAATCATAGAATCATAGAATATCAGGGTTGGAAGGGACCTCAGGAGGTCATCTAGTCCAACCCCCTGCTCAAAGCAGGACCAATCCCCAACTAAATCATCCCATACGGGTGCCAGGAGTGGAATATCAGACTGAATGCATGGAGAAAGTCAACTCAGACACTCAAGAACAGGCATTTGAAGGAGTAAAGAAAATGGTGAGGCACCAGTTCTAAAGCACTATTACCCTGCAGAGTAGATAGAGCTATAGTATGATGCCTCAGGAGGCCCCGGAGCAGTACAGGGGATATTCTCAGAGAGAAGAGGAGCTACAGGCTGTGCTATTTGGAATGGAACAATTGCATCAATTCACATCTGGGAAGAAGGCGGACATGCAATCTAACCCCAAGCCATTTGAAAGCGTCACAAAGAAGCCACTGCCAAGTGCACCCAAGTAACTAAAATGCATGTTATTGAGACTCCTGTGCTATGACGTGAGGACAGTCACTACTGGTGGCAAATACACTGAACAGAGCATAGCTTTCAGAGTACAACAGAGACAGCTCATTGGGACAGGAGATTGACTCTGTCAACACGCTAAGATACATTCACATCTGTGATGGGAGGCTCCAGACAATCCAACAAAGGACTGAACAGGATGGGGTGCTACAGACAAAACCATTTCATACTCCAGGATTGGCCAGATTGCAAGGAGAAAATGCCACAGGAGGTTACCCTCTGCTGCCAGGTGAGGGATAAATTGTGTGTGCAAAATGGGATTTTGTTTAAAGGAGACCAAACAGTAATCCCAGCAGATTCAAGATCTAACATCATGAAACAGACACATGCTTCACCACTGTGTATAAAGGCATGCCTGAAACAAGCTGGGGAGTATCTACTGAGATGAATGGAGCAGTTCACACATCTCAGACTATTGTTACAGGCTGTATTCCTCTCTATGGGGTGTTCTTTATGTACATCTCGGAGGAACTACATCACACACCACTTGGATCTCTTTTCAGAGTAACAGCCGTGTTAGTCTGTATTCGCAAAAAGGAGTACTTGTGGCACCTTAGAGACTAACCAATTTACTTGAGCATAAGCTTATGCTCAAATAAATTGGTTAGTCTCTAAGGTGCCACAAGTACTCCTTTCCACTTGGATCTCTGTAACCCGTGGGTGAAAACCTGACTCTGTTGACGTCAATGGAAAAACTCCCTTTGATTTCAGTGAGGCCAGGAGTTTGCCCCTTATTTTCAGTATAAGATAAAATATGTCAAATCTGTCCCAAAGCTGAGTCAAGCCAAGGGAGTGCTTTAAAGGCCAAAGCAGAGTGTGGTTACAAGTTAGGGTTAACTCACCCTTTCTTGCTTATAATGTAGCTGCTCCTCCACTGTACTGCAACAGCCTGAACATTTAAAGAAAAATGTTTTAGTATATATTTTTGTAACATTTTATCCGATGCTTTGAGGAATCATTACAAAGTGTTATAAACAAACTAGGGAAAACAACCTGGATGGAGCTACTATAAGGTGGGTGCAAAACTGGTTGGAAAACCGTTCCGAGAGAATAGTTATCAGTGGTTCACAGTCATGCTGGAAGGGCATAATGAGTGTGGTCCCGCTGGGATCAGTTCTGGGTCCGGTTCTGTTCAATATCTTCATCAGTGATTTAGATAATGGCATACAGAGTACACTAATAAAGTTTGCAGATGATACCAAGCTGGGAGGAGTTGCAAGTGCTTTGGAGGATAGGATTAAAATTCAAAATGATCTGGACAAACTGGAGAAATGGTCTGAAGTAAAAGGGGTGAAATTCAATAAGGACAAATGCAAAGTACTCCATTTAGGAAGGAACAATCAGTTGCACACGTACAAAAGGGGAAATGACTGCTTAGGAAGGAGTACTACGGAAAGGGATTTGGTGGTCATAGCTAAATATGAGTCAACAGTGTAACACTGTTACAAAAAAAGTGAACATCATTCTGGGATGTATTAGCAGGAGTGTTGCAAGTAAGACACGAGAAATAATTCTTCCACTCTACTCTGCGCTGATTAGGCCTCAACTGGAGTATTGTGTCCAGCTCTGGGCGCCACATTTCAGGAAAGATGTGAACAAATTGGAAAAAGTCCAGAGAAGAGCAACAAAAATGATTAAAGGTCTAGAAAACATGATCTATGAGGGAAGATTGAAAAAATTGGGTTTGTTTAGTCTGGAAAAGAGAAGACTGAGACATAACAGTTTTCAAGTACATCAAAAGTTGTTACAAGAAGGAGGGATAAAAATTGTTCTTCTTAATCTCTGAGGATAGGACAAGAAGCAATGGGCTTAAATTGCAGCAAGGGTGAGTTAGGTTGGACATTAGGAAAAACTTCCTAACTGTCAGGGTGGTTAAGCACTGGAATAAATTGCCTAGGGAGGTTGTGGAATCTCCATCATCGGAGATTTTTAAGAGCAGGTGAGACAACCACCGGTCAGGGATGGTCTAGATAATACTTAGTCCTGCCATGAATGCAGGGGACTGGACTAGATGACCTTTCAATGTCCCTTCCAGTCCTATGATTCTAAAACAACTTCGAGGCAAATCCTGCCTGTATATGCACATTGGCAATCCCTCTGAAATCAAGTGGAGTTAGGTTCGAGCAACCAAGGACAGGATTTGGCCTCAAAAGATCCAAGAGCATAATTTAGCTTTCACTGCATTAACTGCTCTGTGGAATTTTTATTTCTCAACATTTTATTAACCAGTCAGACTTTCTATATTTGAAAGCAGAAGGGAAGTTGCTTGTGGACTAATCAACAAAGCTTGCCAGATGTAAGCTTACCAAAGAGTTAGTCATGCAGCTAGTTCATATTCATAAGGAAACCATGGTACTGCTCTTTTTCGCAGTCACTTATGCATACTTTAATAAACTATTCATCAAAGCTGATATCCTTCCATTTGTATGAAGCTTTGAGCAATACTTAGCAGACAATTAAAAAATTTCTTAACCACAGAAGCTGTTTTAATGTGTAGTAGACTAGTTCAGGATCACCAGTGCTAGAGATAGTGAGTACAACATAAAGGGCTTCTTGCAAGCTCTGATATAATGAACTTTGTCTATACTTATATAGACCAATTAGAGTGCATGTGTCATACTATGCAGATTGCAGCTCCTGAAGCTTCATTTACTGGGAAGTCATTTAGGGGGACAGGGGAAGACTTCACTACCTGAATGTCCATTAAAAAATAATTGGTGTAGGGATATATTACTAGCCCCAACGTTCTAGTGATTTAAATAAAATTTCCCCCCTAAAAGTTGGCTCTCTAAAGAGAAAGTGTACTGTTATGGATATTTACAAAACAGCTTCATGAATTAAACTTTTCAGATCAGGGACTCTCATTCTATTTTTTGTCCAACCTCTAATACAATGGGGCCACAATCCTAGCTGGGATCAGTGGGTGTGACTGTAATACAAATCCTAAATAATGAACAACTTTTGTTGTAAGCCAGAATATTTGTGCTGCTTAGCAACTCTGGACTCCATACAGTTTTCTTCAGTGATGTTTTATGAGAGTATTTCTGAACTTCTTATACAGAAATTGCACCAAAAGATTAATGGGATTGTACAAAACTGTTGGTTGTTTTTGCCCATTGTGCACAGGCTAAACCCCACTGTAGGAATGGCATTTGCTCCATTCAGTTCCCATATATTTCTTATGTAAAAAATGATCTAATCAAAAGTGGATTGACATTCCAGCCAGCCTTCTGCAGGGCTTTCAAAACAGGAGCATATGTTGTTCCGATACATATTATTTGCCAGAAAGGGTGTAATGAGTCATCATCTCAGCAATATTTTAATACCCCAATTAATCTTACAGGTCTTTCAATTGTTTTGCTTCTAATAAACCTGTTATAGTTTTAAGTAAAATATTAATCTGATCAGTATTGCCAAAAAATGCTACTTCACCAACCTTGTGGGAGTGTTTCTGCCAGTTGGTAAGCCTAAACATATTTATAGCACTTAATGAGTGACCAATGAAAAGTTCCTGCATTTCAATCTATTCCTCTTTATTAGCCTTAATGCATGGTAGCAGCAAAACATTGCAATAATTACATTGTGTAACCCACAAACCTAGAAAACCTCCCCCTGTTTTTATGGATAAAAGGCCTGCTACAAAGATCGTTGAAATCACCAAAAGTGTCTCCATTGACTTAGATGAATCTTGAATCGGATCTGAAGTGAACAAACCTTTGATTTGTAGAAATAACACCTTTTCTCATGAGACAGCTCTTAAACAGTACATTATCAGTGTCCCAAGGGGCTTGCGGTGAGGGTGGGAGGTATAATTCTTCCGTGAAGAAAAGAAGGGGAAGATATTGTCTTTTACCCACCACTAGAATTACTATACAGAAACTTCTAACACCTGACTGATAGACATGTAATTTCTATGTGCTTGCTGAGCTGGAATCTTGAAAAGTAGTACATTTATTTATTCTGGCCTGATGAATACAGAAAATGTCTTAAATTTGAACTCTGACATTGCTGTCAGAGTTCACCAAATGGTCAATCAGATTTCAACCATTCAAGTGCCTGACACACACATTAATTAGGGTGTAGGAGACCTGCAGTTTTGAGAAATGAAGGTCATCTGAGTTCAGTAAAACTGGTGAGCAAATAAACTGCAGGTAAAGACATTGATAGCAGTCTGCTAACAAGCAGATGTGGCTGTTACACAGGTACAGTTTTTATGTAATTCACAACTCAAAATCATTTAGGTATCTCTTGGGTTATTATAGGCTAAATCACACCTTCTCATCACAGTTTAGTCTTAATTTCAAAGTGTTGCACACACTGAGAACATTCTGGGATTGAAGACAGATGATGCAAAGGGGAAAAGAAAGATAAAACCATCAACCACTTACTGTTGTAAGGGACAATATGGCATAGGTATGACCATGTGCCGTCTTCATTTCCTAGCTCAAAATCAGATTATAATTTTAAAGTCAGAGAGGTCACTGAGTTGCAGTACTTGGAATCTGGTGCCTATCACAAGTGTATTGAACAGTAAAATGCAAGATGGATCTGCTCAGTAGACTCTCTCACCTGCAACAGGAATAAGAACATCAAATGGCAAAGGAGACAGTAATTTGTACTACATCAGTATTTCTATAGAAAATCTTTCTAGCTGGGGAAATCAGAAGCCCAATTTTTCAGATTTCATATTAATTATTTAGCTATATAGGCAAATAAACCAGTTCCCCCAAGCAGTATGTGTGCATGCATAGGCTCAGAAAAACAAAATTGTTTGTTTTTTTTCTGATTTTTGTGAAAATTTTGCATTTTTTACAACCAAAAAACAAAAGCAAAACAAAAAAAACAACCAACCCCCCCAAAAAAAACTAACCAGAAAGTTTCCCCCTCCCAACTCCCATTTTTGGTTGTTTGGGGGTTTTGAAAACTAAAAGAAAAATAAACCATTTTTGTTCTGTTTAGCTCACGAAAGCTTATGCTCAGATAAATTGGTTAGTCTCTAAGGTGCCACTAGTACTCCTTTTCATTTTTGTTCTGTCATCAAAAAACTAAAGTTCTAAAGAAATTCAAATTTTCAGTGAAAAATTTTTTTTTTTTTTTAGAAAGAGGCCATTTTTCGTGATTTGAGAATCTTTGAAAACTTACATCAATGTTCAGGCGCACAGAAAATTGCAGATGCCTCTGCTTTGGATGCTGGGGTAAGTTGCAAAGTCTGTTGGTCTGTTACATAGAAACAGTCTGAGCCAAAGATGAATTCCTCAGAAAAAGCCCAATGTAGTTGCAAATGGCCACAGTTGGGGTTTGTTGTAGTCATTTAGATGGAATATAGGGGCTAAAGGTGTTAACATGACCCTGTCACTGTCCAACATTAAACAGTGTTAAACAAGGTTCAGGGCTTGGGTATACAGAGACCTCAAGCCTGCTTAGCTCCATGGCAAACATACCATTAAAAATCCCTTTAACCTTTTATTAAAGATACAGAAAAGAAGGAAAAGCAGCTGAAGCATTTGAAATGTAAAGTATTAAATGAGGCTTTCATTTTAACAACATCCCCTTTTCTACTTCCCATTAGCAGTAGATATTTTTTTGGAGGAAAACCACCCTGTTTTTTGACAGACTCTTAGATGGTAAGTGTCCTTTGGGGGAATAGAGAAGAAGGGAATTGAGCTGAGCAGGAGCTGTTGTCATTGCTGCTGTTAAAGTCTGATCCCATGTCATCTCAGGTGGTGGCTGGGATTCAGGTGGAGCTGGGAGGGTTGGCATTGTCATCGGGATCCCTCTCACTGGCCCAAGGTAGTCAGACCATCCCTCAGGAAGAGGACATAGAATGTCCAGGTTCTCAGGAAAGGGTGAGGGAGGCAGCCATGATGGTAAAGCTTACTTCTGTCTGTTTTTCTATCTATTTTTTTCTCCCAAAGTCTCTTTCTTTTAGGAACCCAAAAAGGGAGGTGATGGTTGGAATAGCCCATCCTGTCATTATCTTGTCCACCAATTAGGCCTGATATCTGACACACCAAGTTTGTTTAATTAACTTCTAGATGCACATCTGTTTTTAACAAGTATAATTTCAACACAGTCCTAGAGTCATATTGGTAGGCCCTGTTGTATAGACTAATTCAGTCTGTCTCCCTTTCACACCTTTTCCCATCCACATTTGTTATTGTAGGTTATTGTGACATTTTATGAAGTTTCACTTACAGTTTAGCTCACAATTAAAGTAAATTTGTAGACCCAATTATCACAACAAGGCCTAAATAAAAGGCTACCTTAAATCACAATCAAATGAGAAATAAAATCCAAACACACCTGTGATACTCTGCACCCTATATTCACCATAGTGATATGATTATGACATAATTATGATGCATCTTGTACAAAATATGTCATGTGAGGTGTCATTGGAAAAGTTATGCTGAATATGATTATCCTATTTATATGTATGTATAATTTTTGTATCTGGAGTTATAAATATTGACTATGCATCTGTATTTCAAATCTGCTTGCTCCTGGGTAACACCCACAAAGCTTTACATCCAGCCTACCCAGCACCTATGGATGCTTCAGTCAGCATATGAATAATGGCTGCCATGACTCATCCAAGCATGCAAGGGCATGTGACTACATAATGTGATCCTGGACTCCATTTTAATGCCTGTATTTTTCCACAAACTGTGTTGGGGGGCTTGGCTTGAAACAAAGAAGTTCCCTCCACATGGAAGAAACTATAAAAGGGGGAAGTGACATCATCACTGGGCCTCACTCACCTACAACACAGAACCTGAAAACACCTAAGGAACAAAGATTGAACTGGGGAAGTGCTGGTCCCAGGCTGGAAGGGAGGATTCCTGCTTGTGTATGCAAATGATAACCTGCTTATACTGTCTAACTGGGTGAGACATTGCTTGATTCAAATCCTAACTAGTGTATAAGACTTAGATTGTGTTTTTATTTAATTTCTTGTGTAATCTGCTTTGATCTGTATGCTCGCTACTTATAATCACTTAAAATCCATCTTTCTGTAGTTAATAAATCTATTTTATATTTTTACCTAAGACAGTGTGGTTTGCTTGAAGTGCATGGGGAATCTGCTCAGGAACAGGGGTGTAGCCTTTTATTTTATTTAAAGTGAATTTGGTAATGTGGTATTATGCCACCATGGGTTCAGCTATGGAGGCTACAGTTTCAAACTTAACTGAGTGGAAGTTATCTCTGCTACTTGATTCAGAGTTAGAGTCTCTAGGAACTAATAAAGACCAATGGTAGTGACCACACAGACATTCACAAGTACAAGGTCTAGACTGTTTTACAAGTTTTATTAAAGTTACAATTAAAGTAATGATTACCCAAGTATATAGAAATTCTATACAAACTTATGCACAAGTTACAAATATAGTTATACTTACATCCTTAACAACAATGTTAGGGTCTGATGGGTCTCAAAGCTTGATCATCAGTAGAGGGATGGTTCCTGCTGGAGTCTCCCATAGGGAGTTCAGTTTTCTAATTCTGGGCATCCCCTTTTTATAATGTAATTCTGTTTATACCTACATTCTGTGCATGTCCATAAAAGTGTATCCTCTTTTCTCGTATTGGTCTTTGTCCCCTGGAAACGTAAGGGACCCCAATTTTCTGTAGGCTGTGTAAGTTCCCTTTATTCTCATTAGCATTGATGCACAACCTGTATCCTGTGGTTAAGACACATGTTGGAGACAGATGTGTCTTTACAGTATTTTTTATGATCTAATATTATTCTTCTGGGTAATATTTGGCAATCTTACCAGTTGGTACCTCTTTTCCCGTAATCTTAGGGCATTGGGTTATTTTCTGGTCACTTATGTCATCATTTCTTGGCTCCAAGGCCTCAAATAGATAAGCTAGAGTCTTGCAGGCCTCAACCTACAGGTTCTTCCATTTCAACTTGTCTTAATCATGTCTAATAATTTGATCAATATTTAGAGGTACCATCTTATACTTTTATAATCCTACAATTCATTCTTATTGTACAATGAATATACATGATATAACATATTGTTAATCATAGCATCACACAATAAATGGATAATAAACTAAAATAATTGGCTACAGGGGCTAGTGCATTGTCCTCTTCACATCGGGGGGGGGAGGACTGGGTAATAATCTTTACTGGTCAGGCTTTTGACCAGGGCAGGACGGTACAGTTCAGGGGTGCAAGGGTAGGGAGCTGTGGGGAATTGGCTAGAGCCTCTCTATTGTTAGTTCATGAGTGGCTGAGGAGAAGCATTCAGGTAACGGCAGCTGGGTGTGTCCTTGCCTGCGTGAGTGTCTGTGTGCGTACACGTTCTGGAGGGTATTGTAGCTTGTCACAGCAGCACAGTGTGAGAGGGAGCCCAGGCTGGTGAGATGGAGGGCTCAGTGGTACCCTAGTTACAGGTTTAACCCTGGGGTGGCCCGTCACAACATCATCTTGCTTTTATTTTGAAAATAAATTCAGGAAGAGAATTTAGTGAGCTTTTGATCTGCATAACAGAATCTCGAGCACTAATTAAACTATTATCCTGCCATGTTTTTGTTTAGTTTGGAAATTTTGCTATGTGGAATCCCATGTAGAATTTTGAGGCAGGGCAGACTATGTTATTAGAAAAAACACTTATTCACTCACTTGCAAAATCTATATTTAATAAAGGGTCCACTTTCAATCAGAGGCAACGTGTGAGGGGGCATGCAGGGTCACATACCCCCACCCCCAATTTGCTGCTTGGTTTGTATGGAGCATGCTCACATGGACTGAATATGTTCAGTAACATCTGCTGAAGCCGATGCCTTTACTGTGTCCCCCCACTATTGGCAGACATGGTCATCTCTGCTTTCTGTCAATACAGAATTGTAACACAATTGACATATGCCTCCAGCCAGCAGCCTTCAGGAGCTAAACTCAAGTATCTAGATTTTGGAGATTATCTCTCTATCACTACTTGGAATGAAATGGAATTCAACATAAATCTTTCTTTATATAACTGCATTTACTTTCTCCTTTTGCCCACGTTGGGATTTTTTAAATTGTCCTTTTTTGCCGGTTCTTATGGATCTAATCATAGATATTAGAGTGCATTTTAGCATAGGCATTGTTCAGGTGTTTTGTTGGCTGCCTGTTTATTTTTTTAATTAGATCAAATACCAAAATGTATGCAGACCAAGTTCTGCGTCTCTGATGCTCAGTGACCAAGGACACCAATGACTGACCTTCTATGCAGGATTTTCAGTAGGACTGGTGGAAATTGGATACATAAATGCTTTCTGAATGCTTTGGTTTTTTGTCCCTGTGTTTCTAGAATTATGCAGCTATGAATTCTGCAGTTCTGATGGCTACTATTAAAGCAAGAATTGAGAAATACTGCTTCTTCTTGAACTTGCATCTGATTTGTTGGAAGTAAAGGAATGTTGTTGCTGTTAACTTTTCTTCAGTTCTCTTTTGCTGTGTAAGACTGATGCTTCTAATCAGAAATTCCCGAGATATTTTCTTCTGCTATTTTCCACACTATTCTTATGGAGGCTGTTCAGAAAAACCCCATTCCTCTGGTCTCAAGTTGAGCACAGCCATTAAATAGTAAGCCTAATTTTTTTCCTCATAAGGCTGCCTTAAGCTATAAGAAACCACTGGCCAGGAGGAGGAAGGAGGCCAGGAGGCAATGGGCTGATGTCCCAAAATTCATACAATGGATGTTTCCCCACAATCCCAAGCAAGCTGGAAGGAAAAGAAACCCACAGCTATTACAACCCATCAGCTGTCTGTAGTGATCACATGAAAAATACTATACAATATGGTTAAAGGCTGTGCAAGAAGATTTGATGGGATAGCCTAATTTTGGCAATTAATTGATCTTCGACTACTAGCAGTAGATATGCCCAATGGCCTGTGATGGGATGTTAGATGGGGTGGTATCTGAGTTACTACAGAGAATTCTTTCCTGGGTGTCTGACTGGTGAGTCTTGCCCACATGCTCAGGGGTTAGCTGATCACCATATTTGGGGTCCGGAAGGAATTTTCCCCCAGGGCAGATTGGCAGAGGCCCTGGGGTTTTTTTGCCTTCCTCTACAGCATGGGGCACGGGTCACTTGCTGGAGGATTCTCTGCACCTTGAAGTCTTTAAACCATGATTTGAGGACTTCAATAGCTCAGACATAAGCTAGGAGTTTGTTACCGGAGTGAGTGGGTGAGATTCCATGGCCTGTGTTGTGCAGGAGGTCAGACGGGACAATTATGATCGTCTATTTTGACCTTTAAGTCTATGATTCTGTGATTCTATGATTTGCATTGGAAATCTTCAGTAGAATGATCAGTGATAGTATTCTTGTTAGGGGGAGAGTGGCAGCATCCTACATTATGTGGATGACAAATGAAAGCAAAGATCAGTGTATACCTGAATTTAGTTGCCAATGCCCTGGTCCACCCTGATGCTGACTCACTTTTCTTTGTCTCTCCTCCATCTTTCAGTCTCCACCCTTGTTACACCCTAGGACATCTGCAAACTCCGTTGACATTAGTGACAGGGCTGTACAGTGATAAATAGGTGTTTTATGAGGCTACAAGGCCAGTATAAAGCACTAAGATCTGTGTCTACCCAGAATTATTCATGGTGAACTGTGCTTTCAAGTTTTGTATTATCTTTGAACATTTTGGACTGTAGCCATGCCCATTTTAAAGGCAGGACCAAAGTCCTGTTAGAATGGTCTCCTGTTGATTTCATCTGGAGTCCACATGACAGAAAGCTACATCATAAACATTCTGGATTGTGGATTGTCCCAAAAAAGACAAGATTTATGGGGTAGGGGAAAAATTACCTTTATTTCTTCTCAATGGATTGCATCTGTACTAGAAGGAGTTAAATACAGCCTGCCAATGGGTTCTGGGCGCTGTGCCATCTTGGGAACTCTGTGTGCAATAGCTAATAACAGTACAGCTCTCACATAATGGAGAAAATACAGCAGTTTTTTGCAACAGTTGTCTTAGGAGCAGTTAATGTTCAGAAGAGAGGAAAAGAATAGGGAGGCAGACCTGATCAGAGATTGAGGGAATTGGGAAGACAAACTGGGCTGTAGCTCCCTGAATTAATCTGTCAGGTGCAGGGGTTTATAACCACAAACACTGTGAGCAGGAAGTTACTTTGTGTCAGGACTAGTGCTTACATGCTAGGGCTATAATCAGCCATTATGGATGATACTGGTAATCTTTAAGGACACTCACTGTAAGGCATCCTCCAGTGCTGGTTGCTACTGTGCAGCAGAGAGTATAGGGTGGGACGTAAATGCTTACATGGCAAATTGCAGGCAATATTTTCAAAAACAGAACACTCAATTGACAGAGCCCCTGGCACTTGGGCAAATCTCCATAAATTTGTATAACTGAAATATTATAATGATTATTTAGCAAACGCAAATAAGAATCCTGCATCCCAAAAGGGATTATTACATTCTGACAGCTTGCACTCAACCAATGTAGGTGTCATTTGCTGTCAGATCATGTGCATCTTCTCCTGAGGGTGTTCTGCAACAGCTTTGTCAGCCCAAATCCAAAAAAGGAAGGCCACTTTTAGTCATGCAGAGGTCAGGTATGGTTAACGGAAGATATGCCTTCCTTTTAAGGGATAAATTTGGTGATGTGGAAGCTGCCTACAAAGGGTGGGATGAATGTGGTCGTAGGGCACTGGAGGGTTGTGGGGGATATGAAGAAGAAGAACACTGCAAAGATGTTCAGAAGGCAGCAGCTGACTGAATTGAGGCTGGAGAAAGCAGTTCAGAACAGACTGAGACTTTCATATTCACTCTGAAAGGAGATAGTGACGCTTCAAGCCATCCCTGTGGAAGCAATGTATGGGACAGGGCACTGCACTAGACACTGCTTTCATGAGTCAGTGGGCAGCATGTGTGTGCACAAGAACTATTGTAGGGTTCCAGAGCAATTTTGCACTACATGCTATGGCCATGTCTTGAGCTTGTGTAAATGAACATCATTCCAGAAACTTATGCCGATATACTCCACTTGAGCATCTGGCTCTCCTATATTCCAGTAGTCCCTCCCCTTATGCCTTACAGCTCCACTGTTACACCACTGGAGACAACTTAGCTTGAGTTCTGATTTTTCATGAAAAATTACCACCTCAGACAGCTCATAGAATATCAGGGTCGGAAGGGACCTCAGGGATGTCATCTAGTCCAACCCCCTGCTCAAAGCAGGACCAATCCCCAATTTTTGCCCCAGATCCCAAATGGCCCCCTCAAGGATTGAACTCACAACCCTGGGTTTAGCAGGCCAATGCTCAAACCACTGAGCTATCCCTCCCCCCTCATCCTCAACTGTTTTTCCCTCCCTGCTACTGCCACCCACATTTGAGCATCAGCCACGATTCCTGCTTTGTATAGGTGTAAGCAGATGTTCAGCCCAGTTACTGGTGTCCTTGGATAAATAACTGTTTGCCTCATCCTGTGAGCATGGGATCTGTGACAGTTTCCTTTTATCCTTACTTTGCCAGAAACAACCAGGCTGGAGCATCCTACCAAGACAGTATCAGCCAGCAAAAGTGAGGTCCTCCAAAGGGACTCACCATCTAGCCATTGAGGCATCTGTGGAGGATGACATACGGATGAGTCATTGGAGTCCTCTCCTGACACCTACAACCCTCCATCTCTGTGTGCAGGACCAATATCAGGAGAGCCTAGGCCAGCAGGAACAGCCCAGCAGGGCCCAGAACCTTCTCCAAAAGGTTTAATGAATGCAGAGGAGATGCTGCTGTTCAGCAACTGGGAGCTTCTACAGGAATGAAATCAGTAAGGCAAAAGGCTGGCCCCAAAAGCAGCTGGCACTCATTAGGAAAATGGCGAATGGGGCCCTTGAGAGTGCAGAGCATCAGAATGAGGTGGCCAGCTTCCTACACACTGCAGCAGACCCCCTGGCTAGTGCAGCTGATTTCCTGATGAATTTTGCAAAAAAAACCAACCCAGACTTCCTTTAGCAAAGTCAGTCATCTGCTGACTCAGACAGGTGATCTCAGTGCTGATTTCCAAACTCCTTTCTTTGCGTCCTCATCACAAAATGAACCCTAAACTTCAGCAGCAGTGGGAAAACCAGCTTCCCCACTCCAGCCTGCAAGAGGTGTCTGCACATATCTGGGCACCTGGCTAGCAAGTAGAACTGTCCATGAGATCACCAAGACGCAGGGCAGAGAGCTGCAGCTACAGAAATGAGCCCCTCTCATTCCCCTGGTCCCTTCTAAGGGTCTAACAAAACCGCACTGAAGTCAACAGAAAATCTCCCTACCTTCAATGACTTCAATGGGCTTTGGATCAGGCCATATACTTGTTGATGAGGTTGTACCCTCCACCCCACCACCATTCTTGTTGAGTCCTCTGCCCCTCTTCACTTTCTTGGACAAAGTACTTTTCTGCAGCATAGAACATTGTGTAGCATAGTATCTACACATTGCTGCGCTAGCTTTTTCCCTCCATTGGCAGGTCTCTTTGGGAGTTCCATACAGAGAACTTCTGCACACTTAACAGGTACCCATAAGAAGAGCACTCCTGAGCCCAACCACATAGAAGTGTCACGGATTGTTCTACCTTCTCAGTACATACATCCAACTATGTAACCCTCACCCAGTTACAAAAATCTCTGCTGGGTGCCCAAATCCTTAAGTCACGGCCACAATGAACAAAAATATAAGTGCCCACAATCAAGAGAGACTTCCAATGGAAACTTTCCTTTGATTTGGATTGCCTCTCAAATGTGCATGTCCACTTTGCATGAAGTTAGTGCCACCTCTTAAAAATTCTTTAGAGAAATTGCTTTCACCTATGTATCTGATTGAAGACCTGTCTAGCTATTAAGACATCTAAGCAGCTGTTAAAATTGCAGCCAAATAATGGACAAACATCAGTCTCTTTTCTCCATACCTGGAAGCCAGGGGCCTGTGTTGTATGTAAATTGTGTAGCCCTTTGTTCTCAGCAGAACATAAACTCAAGCTGGTCTCTTATCTCAGACAATAGAAAAAAAGACCCCATTTGCCTCCAGCATAGGGAAGTTGGTTGCTGGGTTTTGGCTAGAAGCAGGACAGATCCAGGTGATACTGAGCACTTTCCAGGAATAGAAATAGACCCATTGATACGAAATCTAATGTTTGCAGGCTTCAGATGACATGGCTTGCCTGCTCTCCCTAAGAGCAACAAAACCTTATTCCTGGTGGAAAATATCCTGTTCTTGGAAGAATTCTGAAAATTCTCGCAGAAGAGAGAGAGAGAGAGAGAGAGAGAGAGAGAGAGACCCTTTCTTTGTTCTTCCTAATAGCCCTAATTCAGTCAGCTCTTGCATGCTGGTAATGTATGTTTCTCTGAAGTGACCCAGCATCTGGCACCAACATCTTCTGTTACAATTGTTATAATGAAAACACAAGGACAGCAAGGGATACATTTAAAAATGCAGCTCTTAATTTGCAGCCACAATATCTGCCTATTGTGCTTGAGCCAAAGCCCACTGAGGTGATGTCCACAGGCTTTGGAGCAAGCCCATCATAAACAAATAGGTAAGTGTATGTGCATATACAGGTGCAAAACAAATAGCTGCTCACACTCCTGGGTATTTTAGCTTGAAAATATCCCTTCTGAATTTGCAGACAGGTAAGTTAATGCTTAAAATATGGATTTGCTCATGCAGGTGTGTAGACTCTGGGTGCGGTACAGATGCCTACTCTTGCAGCTTTGAAAAAAAGTTGTATGTTTTTTGCTGTACAATGGTACAAATCACAGATGACTCAAGATAGGTTCATTAGAAATGCAATACAGGTTTTGTCTTCATGAATAAAACTGATACAAAATCTACTGAGAGGTTATCTTTTTCAAACAGCCAGATACCACAGTGAATAATTTAGCTCTCGACCCTCAAGTGTCGCAGGAATAGCTCTCCTGCTGAAATACACAAGTGACAGAGGACATTTTTAATCTCATTTTTAGGATACATTGAATCATCTAGGCTAACTTTAAAGGACTGGCAAAAGTTAATGCTGAAAGAGGCAGTTTTCTAATAAAGGTTAAAAAGGCCCACTTTTGGACAGTCTCTTAAGACACTCTGTGGCCTAACAGGTGTGGTCTCTTAGACAAGTAATATGGGGTTTGGTTTTTAGGTGATTCCTTTATTCAATTCTGATGAAACGGAGGTAGGTAACTGGGTGTTTTTCCCTCCATCACCAGTTCAGAAATCATCAATAATTGGGCTATGTTTTCTTTTTTAAAAATCCACTTCTATTTGGATTTAAAAAAAAAGATGTTTGGAAGGTGCCCAGAAGAGGACCCTGACATGTGCACCCAGTAAATACAAGTCAGTTTATAATGATGATTAGTTCCTCTTTAGTATGCAGCTGCTCCACTCTGCTTTTCTCTAGAAAAAAATGTAGGCCTGTTTGACTGACAGCCAGCTAGTTGCCATACAGTTCACAATTCACATTTACAAGCAATACAATACTAAAAACTTCAACAATATTAACATGCATTTTATTACCAACTAAATTAACTTTAAGTTCCCATTAATAGCTGTTATTAAAGTGAATCTAATCCACATGTTTTAGTTGCTGACACAGAACCCTTCTCTAGTACAATTCCCGCCCTTATATACATTTTTGCTTTCTTTGCCTTTTAATAAAAAAATCTGAAAGGCACAAATTGTACACTTCCTTACCTAATGTAAACACAAAAGACTTGTGCTTTAGAAACCAATGTAGGAGAACAGCTGTGCTGCTGATCTGCTCAGAGCTCCTATTGAGTCTGCAGCTGCTTCTCTGTCTGCAGAAAGCTTGTGCAGGCTGGCTTGATTGACAGCCAGCTAGATAACAAAATGGAAGAGAAGAGCAGACACAGACCTAAGTCAGAAGTACCTTAGAGCTATGAAAACCAGTGCTCCAGATTCATATTTTAATCTTGAGCTGTGAAAATCCTGTAGTCAAAAACCTGAAATCTCTTTCAAGTAATCTTGAACCTCTGTCCCAGGTTTCCCCCAAAACCCAAAGGAACTAATTAAAACCAGAAATTCCACAAAGCTCGGCTTAGCAGTGTGACCAGTCACACCAGTAGGAAAGAAAGTTATGCTGAACCAATGGACTTTTACACAGCAATGAATTGTAAAGTTGAAATAGAACATTTTCAGATATTATTTTTATTTTCTCCACATGATCTCTCAGATTCTAGCTTGACTAGAATATTTAGTTCAATGTTAGGAGAAACCCATGAGAAATCACTACAGCACTTTCGACTTGCTCCAGTCTAAAGGACAAACTTCATAGGTCAAATAGGATAGCTATAGTATCTTCCTCCCCACTCCAGTCCACCAGGAACCTATCTCTGTAGTCATATTCAGAACAAAGCCACCTCAGTGATACAGTAGTCAAGTCTGAGTCCTCTTCCCACGGCAATTTTGACAATGTTTATAATTTTTTATTTAAAGTGATGTAGTTTGCACAGGCAGGTTCCTTATATATTTGCAATTACATTGTAATACCAACACATACTCATGAACATGAGGCCTGATTATTGTAATTCCCTCCTAACAGCATGTACCAAATGGCTTCTCCATTGGTCAGAAGACAGCAGCAGATTTGTTAGCTGGCTTGATCAACCATGGGCATATTAAGCTCACCCTGTTGTCTTTGTGATCTCTGTCTAAAAATGGCAGGTGGACCTTAAGTTGGTCCAGCTGGTATTTAAATCCTTAAATAGTGAAGTTTCTGGCTACATTTCAGCATCATGCTGATGGATATACGTACCTTGAAACCATGTGGAGATCCATCATCATGACTTAGATCAGCACCGGCACTAGGACCTTTTCAATGGTTGGCCCTAGAATGTGGAACTTGTTCACACATGACACCTGTCTCAGTTTCTCAGGCCTGCCTTTTAAAATTACACCTCAATATTGATTTATTTTAGTTCCACTAAAAGCTCCCTATATTTTTTCCTTTCTCCCGATCCACATCCCTTTAGTACTGAGCTCCTTGATTAGTTTTATTTGTTTGAATTTTAATGAAGGAATTTTATTATTGCCCAAAGTGAGGGCAAGCTGCCAATGACTATTAAACATGCTGCGGTCCAGCCCTTGCTCAAGAAACCATCACTCGGTATTAACTAAATTGCCAATGAGGCCTGGCCTTACATGTTTTGGTGCCCGAGGCAAGAAAACACACACGCGCACCCCGCCCGAACACTGAAAAGAAAAAGGGAGTGTCAACAGTTTTGTTATGTATGTGTGTATTTGTGAGTGAATGTACACACACACACAGATAGAATTTATGCTACATATGATATGTGGCAGTAATATCAATGTGATTAGGCAGGTTTGGCCAACTCACCTAATCTTTGTTTGCTCATTCATCTCCCCCTGGAGCTTACTCTAAACATGTCAGACTACTAAGGAGTTTCAGACAGCTGCCATATTTTTTCATCCACCTGACTAAGAAACGTTTTCTATATTCCTCCACCAATGTGGAAGGCTCTGCCCAGGAACTGGGTTGGGTAATATTCAGCCACACACTAGAGATTAGTTTTACACATACAAAACATTCATGACTTTTCAGCCTGTTAATATGCAGCCCTGAAGGTTTAGAAATGGGAGCTTTACACGACTGGAAAGAGCTTTCCAGTGAAACACAAAGTCCGTAGCCCTGGAAGGGAAAAAATGAATGGATTGTAGAAGCATGGCATTTTTTAAGGTATGGACAATCTATTTTAGGTTTGTTTTTAGAGGTGTTATGGCTCCCACAGAGCCCTGTATAATTGGACTCCTGTATAGAAAAGTACCTATCTTTGAAGATGAAGGCATGCAAAAAAATAGTCCCACCAGAATATTTTAAATATATCTAAAATTCCTAAAATATTTTTTCTGCAACATATGAACATATGTGGTATGTGCAGAATACCTGATTATGTGATATGATATAAAGACAGCGCTTAAGTCCCAATCCAGCTAGCCCTTAAGCACATGTGTAACTTTAAGTACATGAGGGGGCCACTGAAACCAGAGTGAATGCCACAGTGAAGTGAACTGAAATCCATGGGGCTGCTCACATGCTTTTACTAACACACATGATTAACTGTTGTGCTGGATCAGTGCTTCATTTCAGATTTACCTGCATAACTTACTTCAGAATTCTATGGGTGAAATCCTGGTCCCAACCAATGGGAAAACTCCCATTAACTTCTACAGGGCCAGGATTTTGCCCACAGACTTCTCTCTTCTCCATCACAGACATATATAATATATATATATATATATATATCCAAATAAGACGCCATAGGAAAACATCAGCTATATTGGCCTGACCAATTCGCACTGCACCTGCTGCACTTCCCAAAATGTATATGTTTGGAACATATCTATGTATGTTCATTTTTTCTCTTTGGATCAGTTTTCCATGAAGATGCAGGAAGTCAAGGATTCCATGACTGAGTCTTTAACAAAGGAACTTGAACAATCCGTGTATTAAGCCAATTTTTTAAATTTTAGTCCTTGCAGAAATTTTTTTAAATGCTGCTAATGGATATTTTATATTGTTGCTTTTTTAATTAGAATAAAACAATAAAAAACAAGTGTTTAGTCTGTATTAATCTAGTTGAATATAGTTACATCCTTTACACACATTGCCTGTATGTTGTTAAATATCAGCCTACTCTCTGTGCTGGGAGTTGTGCTGTAATTTCATCAATGTAACTCCTCATTCTCTTACCATTTTTGAGCTGAGATTACAACATGTATCTTGTTGGGAGTAAGGGATCCAAAAGCAAACCAGACAATCCTCACTTAGAGATTTTTGGTTTTATTGATTCAGTCCCCCAGTGCCTGTAACATGACAAATATGTCGAAACTTGAAAATGGTATCTTGTTTGCACTGCTATGCAGCTGCCAAAACAGCTGCCATTTCAATTTTTGAAAAGGAAACAAGGGCCTCTTATCTAACATGGAAGAAAAATAGACCTCTCCTTACATTCATTTTTAATGTGTCTCAAATGTGTTCAATGACAAAGATGCAGCAATTTTTTAACTAAAACAGATATCATCCCATGTGTTCAGGAGATGAAGTGGAACAACTTTTTAAATGGCTAATTTATTTTCCTGTGTTCTAACATTTTTGTATATCAAGATGCTGAGGAATGTAGGACTATATAGGACTGGAGTCCTTCCAAAAATGAATAAAAAAAAGTCCTTCCATGAATAAAAAAAGAACTGCATCCTTCCTGTTCTGCAGATGTCATAAACAGGTGGGAAGAAATTAAGATGTTCCAATCCTGTTGAATGCTGTGAACATTTGTTGCAAGGGGCTGAGTAGAGCTGGTCAAAACATGGAATTTCTGTTCTGCGGAACATTTTGTCCCACAAAATGAAATTTCTGAAAAACTTTGTTGCCGAAATTTCAGAATGACTCTACTAAAATGAAACTATTCCGTAAGGCTGAAGTGCTTCATTTTGACTAATATAAAATATATTTTATAGTCAAAATGCTAGTCAAAACAAAATATTTTAACCTTATCAAAACTAAATGTTTTGATAATTTTTCATCAAAAATTGACAAAATCAATAGATTCCTGTGAGACATTTTGATTTAGTTGAATCAGTATTTTCAGGTGGAAAAACTTTCCGTCAGAGAATTTATGACTAGCTGTAGTGCAGTTAGTGCAGTTTTCAGCTGACAGTGGTAGTTCAGGGGAATACTTGTCCAAAGAATGCAGGATAAGACCTTTAGGATAAACCCATACCCTCTGCTGCTTCGGTGTGCTTGGAAGGGAAGAACACATAAGGAGCCTTTTCGCTACAGTACACCTGTGCAGCCGGAGAGCAGGATGGTGACCTAATCCTCAGCCTCGTGTTAGGCTTGGGGCGAGTTACTACTGCCGCCAGTGCTGCCAATTCCAAGGGAATATGGTCGCTGGTTTGAGGGCTTTACCAGGCCACCAGCATGTATGGTGTAGATGGGGGCCACATGCTGTTCATTCTCTGGAGGAGCAGTAAACAGTGCCCTAGCACATGTTTCCCCCATTGCTTGTGTTGAGCCATCCTGCTTTGCACCAGCAGGATAGCTCTGAAAAAACCTATTCCATTCCCCGCAGCCTTTGCATTTCTTCAGAAAGTAAGGGCAGGATTTCGGCCTTGCTAGTCAGTCCACAAAGGAAACTGGTATGGTAGAGTAGAGGTTATGTATGGAACTTTTCTTCATTGGGAGCTCTCTGAAATATGCTAATTCTCCTTGACACATGCGAAGTTAGCATTTATAGACTCTGATTGTGATCTCATTCTGATTTTAAACTTACACTGGTGAGAGCAGCTGTTGGAACAATTATTAAATAAAATGTCCTCTTTGTAAATAGTTAAAGTAACCAAATTAATTGTAATCAAAATGAAATAATAAAATAATAAATAATAGTATTGTAAACCAAAGCCATCCATTTTAAATCCAAAACTGCAGAGCTGTACCTTTACTTAGATCGGTGGTTTCCAAACTTGTTCCGCCGCTTGTGCAGGGAAAGCCCCTGGTGGGCCAGGCTGGTTTGTTTACCTGCCGCGTCCGCAGGTTCGGCCGATCCCAGTTCCCAGTGGCCACGGTTCGCTGCTCCAGGCCAATGGAAGCTGCTGGAAGCGGCGGCCAGTACGTCCCTCGGCCCACGCCACTTCCGGCAGCCCCCATTGGCCTGGAGCGGCGAACTGCGGCCACTGAGAGCCGCGATCGGCCGAACCTGCAGACGTGGCAGGTAAACAAACCGGCCCGGCCCACCAGGGGCTTTCCCTGCACAAGCAGCGGAACAAGTTTGGGAACCACTGGTTTAGATGATAATCTCTTGGGGCAGAAACCATCTTTTTATTATGTGTGTATACAGCACCTTGCAAAATGCTGCTTCAGTCCCTGCTTGAGGCCTCTAGCTGCTACCACCATACAAATGATAAATAAGACCACAACCAGCTGGACAACAGGCATAGCATGTTGTCAGTTAAGTTTCAGTATGCTTCATATCCTGGAACAAAATGTCCGCAATGTACATCATGTTGTAGGCCACAGGGGAATTTAATAGGGAATAGTATCCAATCCCTCCCTAACCCCATTTTCAAAAGAGAGAGATACCTTTTACATTTCCATGAAAGCAAAAAGCATCTTCAATATGGGAATCTATTGTCTGTGCTTTTTTCAGAACTATGACCTAATCTGGTGTCCTGTCATTGTTCTGGCAGTTGACTGGCAGAACAAGAAACAACAAATATGTTAAATTTGAGTGGTTTCCTGCAATGTTATTCTATCAAACTGGCAATTTCCGAAAGGATTTGGAATGGAGCTTGCAATTCCTTAGACACCAGGGAGGTCCAACAATGGCTGCCAAGATGGTCTGCAGCTCAAGCTGGTCCTAATATCTGAGCACATAAAAACATTCCATTTACTCCGATTTATTTTTAGGCCTAATCTTAAGCAGATTTTAGAGACCTTCTGAGTAGCTGCACTGCTCGGCAGCGAGCACGTTAGAACAGAAAGGATTTTCTGGTATTTTAACATGCTGTGTTGCATGGGAAATCTACAGATTCTTTTCTCAAAATCTTAATTCTTGCCAATGAAATTTTAATTGGAAAGGTAAAACCACACCAACAGGAGGAACAAGTTGAAACCAAAGCAGGCATGCCACAAATGAAGACAGGATGCCAAGTAGGATTCTATATATGTATAATAATGTACTTTATCCCTACAGCATGTATTTCACTTGTCTTTCATTATCTCCAACAAATCATGATGATTCCAAGATGGTGGTAGCTTGGGAAGAATCTGTGATTTGATTGTGGTTTGGCATCAATCACATTGCACATTCTCAGTAAGATCAAATTGGCAATCTAATGCCACAGGTGATAATATTGTGTTCCAGGCCTTAGAGCCAGGGCAGCATGCAGTGCAGTACTGACTTGAAGCTGAGTATCTATGAATCCTGAGGATTTATGAAACTAAGCTCAATGGGTTAGCATAGCCTGTCATGTGCTATTTCAGAGCTCTGTGAGCTGACATCTACCTACCTGTGTGCTATTTCTTTTATATGAACCTATTGAGCGCTATTTCTATTCCTTTGCTTATGTGCTACTTGTGTTTTCAATGGGATCTCTGCATATATTTTAATCCTTGCTGTTTTAACTGTGTTCATTTGCTCTTCCCCCTCCGTGTCCTCCTTTCTTTCCTTTTAGTGTAATGTTTAGAATTTGCAATAATTACATTCGAATACACATGATCATGAAGACTCACTCAAATGATTATACGAGACCTACACTATATTTGGAGAGAAGCTGACACAGGGTACCTTGAAAAAAAATGAGTAGCATGCTTTTCCTGTCTATCTGCCTTTGCTGATTTATTTATATTATTAAAATGATTTTGTAGGGTTACACTTGGAAATAATTGTCCCTATAACGCAGAAGGCAGAGTTGGGGTGGTGATTCTCCTCACATACGTCTCATGGCTCTCTTCAGATATCTGAACTTGGCCTTCCTCCATTTCTTGTACACTTCTAACCTAAGCTAACCCCCTTCCCCAAATCCTCACTGCATAGATTCCTGAGCTTCAAACCCTCTCTGCACTTCACACTGCCTCCCCACTGAGTTCTGATCTTCTTCCTCCACCTGCCTTCTGCTGGCTCCTGCCTGGCTCTCCCTACACAAAGGCCTCCCTCCATTAAAAGTACTTCTCTCCTAGCTGAGGTATGGCTTCCATTCAGTCACTGTGGGTATGTCTACCCTTCAATTACAAACCCGCAGATGGCTTGTGCCAGTTGACTTGGGCTAAGGGCCTCTTTAATTGCAGAGTAGACATTTGGGCTCAGGCTGGAGCCCAGGCTACAGGACCCTGTGAGGTGGGAGGATCCAAGAGCATGGGCTGCAGCCTGAGCCCAAAGATTTACACCACAATTAAACCACTCCTTTGCCCAAGCCCCCCAGGCCCAAGTCAGCTGGAACAGGCCAGCCGCAGGTGTCTAATTGCAGGGTAGACATACCCTCTAACACACAGACATCCTAGCCCTCTTCATTCATCACACTTGCCTGCACTTAAGTCTTTCACATTTTTATTTTGTTTTCACATTTACCAATGAAACCACCAAACAAAATGATTCCCAGGATAGCACCATCTGTAGTCAGATTTGGCAAAATATTTTTTTCTTTGATGAGCTCTACAAACTGCTGAAAAAAGGGCTACATAAGGGAACCGCCATCTCACCATATATGTAGTGGAGCCGCTGCTCCTTTGATGACTTGGCATTTCATAGAGTTTAAGGCCCAAAGGGACCATTAGAGCATCTAGTCTGACCTCCTGTGTATCACAGCCCATTACATTTCACCTAAATCCCTCTATGTCAGCGGTTCTCAACCCGTGGGCCGCATGCGACCCAATTAGCACACAGCTGCAGCCCAGCTCAGCTGTGTGCTAAAGGCCGCGGGCTCCTGGCTGCCCTGCTGCGTGGCAGGCTCCGGGCTGCCAGCTCCCAGCTGGGCTACCCTGCTGCTCTGGGGGCTCTGGGCTGCCCTGCCCAGGCAGGCGGGCTCTGGGCTGCCAGCCCTGCACGGCAGGGCTCGGGGTCCAGGCAGTCAGCTTCCACATATACAGCCCACAACGATAAATAGGTTGAGAACCACTGCTCTATGTTGAGCCCAATGATTTAGTTCAGAGGTGGGTAAACTATGGCCCGCGGGACCGTCCTGCCTGGCCCTTGAGCTCCTGGCCAGGGAGGCTCATCCCCGGCCCCTCCCCTGCTGTTTCCCGTGCCCCGCAGCCCACCCCGATTTAGTTAGACCAAAGCCCCTAAGTCCTCACAAGGCTAAACTGTTGTGCCACTGACAGAGAATGGGAGAGAATTGATTAGGTGGGATGTGCCCAAATGATCCTAACAGGTGATCCACACTCCATGCTGCAGACATAGGTGAAAACCCACCAAGGTCTTTGGCCTGAGGGAAAATTCCTTCCTGACCTCAGGTCTGGCAATCAGTTTAACCCTGAGGATGTGAGGGAGACATAATAGCCAGGCAAGTGCAGCAACTGGGAAGGGGCATGGGAGGGTGTTGGGGGATACCCAGATTTCTCCCTTGTATTTGGCCCTGCTTCCTCCCTGCCAACGAACGATTGGAGGTGGGGGAGCAGGTAAGTGGTGACACCAAGTGCTCTGTGCATCCAGGTCAGTTTCCCCACATGGGCTGTGTAAGGGGAGGGCAGGAGAGAAGCTCCTGACCCTCACAGCAGGGCTCCAGCTTGGGGCCATTTTGATTTTACTAGCCTATAAAATAAAATACTTGCCCCAGAAACACAGTGATCTAGACATAGGGGCCAGATTCTAATCAGCACTGGTAACATTCTAGCAAGTGAACATATGATCTGAGCTGCTTCCCAAGCAGCTGTGCGGTGTATAGCATTGACTTTGTCAAGCCCAGGTAAGTGAAAAAGTGACTAGGAAAAAGAAAGGGAGTAGAATCATAGAATCATAGAATCATAGAATATCAGGGTTGGAAGGGACCTCAGGAGGTCATCTAGTCCAACCCCCTGCTCAAAGCAGGACCAATCCCCAATTAAATCATCCCAGCCAAGGCTTTGTCAAGCCTGACCTTAAAAACTTCTAAGGAAGGAGATTCTACCACCTCCCTAGGTAACGCATTCCAGTGTTTCACCACCCTCCTAGTGAAAAAGTTTTTCCTAATATCCAACCTAAACCTCCCCCACTGCAACTTGAGACCATTACTCCTTGTCCTGTCCTCTTCTACCACTGAGAATAGTCCAGAACCATCCTCTCTGGAACCACCTCTCAGGTAGTTGAAAGCAGCTATCAAATCCCCCCTCATTCTTCTCTTCTGCAGACTAAACAATCCCAGTTCCCTCAGCCTCTCCTCATAAGTCATGTGTTCCAGACCCCTAATCATTTTTGTTGCCCTTCGCTGGACTCTCTCCAATTTATCCACATCCTTCTTGTAGTGTGGGGCCCAAAACTGGACACAGTACTCCAGATGATGTCGAATAGAGGGGGACGATCACATCCCTTGATCTGCTTGCTATGCCCCTACTTATACATCCCAAAATGCCATTGGCCTTCTTGGCAACAAGGGCACACTGCTGACTCATATCCAGCTTCTCGTCCACTGTCACCCCTAGGTCCTTTTCCACAGAACTGCTGCCTAGCCATTCGGTCCCTAGTCTGTAGCTGTGCATTGGGTTCTTCTGTCCTAAGTGCAAGACCGTGCACTTATCCTTATTGAACCTCATCAGATTTCTTTTGGCCCAATCCTCCGATTTGTCTAGGTCCCTCTGTATCCTATCCCTGACCTCCAGCGTATCTACCACTCTTCCCAGTTTAGTATCATCCGCAAATTTGCTGAGAGTGCAATCCACACCATCCTCCAGATCATTTATGAAGATATTGAACAAAGTAACACAAGTACTTGTGGCACCTTAGAGACTAACCAATTCAGTGAATAGGGAAGGTTAAATGTGAGTGGAATGTGTTTAGGCTGATGGGCAAAGGGGACAGGCTTTAGCAATGGATTTGTTTGATGTGTGCATTGCATGTTTATGTGTCTCTAAAACCAGGAAGACATAATTCATAGTTACATGAAAGTTCTCAGTTCTGTTTATTCAAGAATTTGTTTTTATGCTAATGTTGATTTTTATGTGGTAGCTGGTAAACACGGGAAATACTTAAATTAAAACAAAATGAAGGTTTATAAAATAATGAACATAAACAGTATTTGTGATTTCAAGTACACTGTAATGTAAGTAACTACTAACAATCGGTAAATCCAGAAGTTAGACTTGTACCTATTATTAATAGTATTAAGCCCCTTGCCCTCCCTCACCCCAAATATAGAAGTCAAACTATGCCTATTTGCCAGAAGCTGGGAATAGGTGACAGAGATGGATTACTTGATGATTACCTGTTCTGTTCATTCCATCAGAAGCACCTGGCATTGGCCACTGTCAGAAGACAGTATACTGGGCTAGATGGACCTTCAGTCTGACCTAGTGTGTCCATTCTTATGTGAGGCTTCTTTGTACCACCTCAGAGCACCTCAGAGAATGGTCCACCCCATTCAGTGTCCTGTCTCTAGCTGTAGCCAGTCTCTAGAGCTTCACTGGTTATAATGCTCTTTTACTTCCCAAGAGTGAACTGAAATTTCCTATTCCCAGTCAAAGCAAATCTAAAGCCCCAGCTCCAGTGTAAATCACAAATATATATAAAATAAAATAAAAAATAGCAATCCTTGAGGATTCCCTGGTATCTTACTAGACATCATCATAGTAAAACTGCATTATACTTTCCAATACTGGCCCCACAGAAAAGAAACTCATAGAAACTGATGAAACCTCAGGAAACATAAAGAAAGTATGATACTATAGCAGTATCAAAGCAATTTGCAAGGGAAACAATCCTAAAGAATCCATTTTATGGGTATTTTCAGAAAATTATTTAGGGGTTTTGGTCAAGACCCACTAAGAGAAGTTTGTGAAACAATTTCCCTTCTAAGCTGCTCTTTTGCAGTACAGCATCTGTTTGAAACTTTCCCCCCCTTTTAGTTAAAATGTTTCAAGGTTGGTCTCTACCTAAATGTCAGAAATGCTGAACAAAACTGGTTAAACTAACTGGGAGTATGAAGAGAGTGAAAAAAATACACTCCCTATTATATTTAAAAAATTACAGTTAGTTTGAACAGCTGTACATTAAAAATGGCCGAGGGTAGAAAGTTGAAATTTGGCACAAAGAACATTCTAGAGGATATTGGTTTTGATATAATCAAGTGGTGAGCCTGTGAAAGCCATGCTTTGCACATGCTCAGTGCATTTTGCATGAGTGTTTTTGCTATGCTTGTGAAATGCACAACTAAGGTCACACTGCATACCCACACACACATGGCTTGGTTAACATGCAATACTGCTGTGTTATTCTCGTCAGGTTAAAGGAGCCATTTCCAAATGTTTCAGGAAAATGAAGGGCCTGGAAAAAAGATCTTCCTGCAACAAGTTGTATCAGAATGTTTGCTTATTCTAGAGGGATGTGCACAGGGCTGGGAACCAAGAGGTCCTGAGTTGTGTTTCTAACTCTTGTACTGTCTTAGTCTTCCTGAAGCTCCATCCTTTACAATCCGTACTTGACAAAGCCTCACAGCATTCTAGGAAGGGGGCAAATATAATTACTCCAATTTTACAGATAGGGTGACGAAGGCACACAGAATGTGCTGAGGCTCAAAGTACCATGAGAAATTGTGGCAGCTCTAGTAACAAAACCCAGGTCCCTGTTATGAAAAAGCCCAAACTTATCCACTAGACAACACTGCATCTCAGAAAAAAAAGTACTTCAAGCCAGAGGCTCAGGTGTGCCTGAGTTCTGCTCAGTGTTCCTGGGGAAGAGGCTTTTTTCACCCTGTGCCTCCCCTAGTGGTTCAGTCTCAACCCACATCAGAGCAGCCCCTATCCCTAACACCTCCTTGGAACACCCACTATGCCAGGGGCAGAAGCGAGCGATGTTTACTCAGCTATGCCAGCTTTATGTTACCTGGAATTCCCCTTTTCGAGGAGGTGAAGAAGAGTATGCTGTTTAATCAGGGATGTATGTACAGTGAGTAGCAGTATCCACAGTAAGTATGGCTAGTCGGCATTAGTATTTACTATTATTATGTGCCCATGGAGGAGCACCGAGAACCATATAGGGGAGAAACAACATGTTATATGTCTGCTGCCTTCCACAGTATACAAACAGAACAGAAGCAAAAAGGTTGAGAATATTTGGCATAAATAGATTTTGTAATGAGAGAATAAAAGGGAATTTAGAAACAAAAAGAGATGGAAGGTACCCATATTATTAATTGGGCTTTCAACTGCTGCTGGAGGACACAGATTAGTGGTCCAAGCAACATGTGTGAAATATTTTTTCTCTCTCTAGAATTAGAGGGTAAAACCATTATTATTATTATTATTAGATATTTGTAGTAGTGGAGTAGCTTCACTAAAAATGAAAGGGTACATTTTCCTCAGGACCCAGAAGTTCTGAGTCAAGGGAAGTTGGGTTCTGATGGCCTCTGTGAAGGATGGCAGGATCCCAGTGGTGTGTAGGCAATTAGTTTCAGATTATGGAATTTTACACACAGGGTGTTTTTTAGCCGGAAGACTGGACTCTTCACTCTCTCCCCTTCCTCCAATTTTTCTTTTTAAAATAATCTAGGAAATTCCATGTAAAAAGTGGCCCTAAGAAAACATAAAGGTTAAGTACATAGACAATCAAGAAATGCCAAAGTTAAGGTTGTAAATAGTTAAATAATAATAAAACAATAATAAATAATATTTGATTACTAAAAATGTAAAACAAAATGTTTTAAAATATTTTCCTCCTTTACTTTTTGCCAGTCCTGTACTTCCTATTGCTTTATATGCTTGATCTAGCAAGTTTTACAAGAAAAAACAAAGACCCATGTGTTCATTTATGGGCAAACAATAATATATTTGTAATTTCGAATATTACCTCTTCTGCTAGGGCTTGATCCTGCAAGCTGCTAAACATCCTCAACTCCCAGTGGAGTCAGCAAAAGTTGATGGTCCTCAGCATCTTGCAGGATTGTATCATTGCTGATTTTACACCTCATAATCAGTTTTTCTTAAATGTATTTACACAAATCCTTCAGCTTATTTTTAAAGTTCAGGGAGAGAGAGGGAGAAGAGAGGAAGAAATGATGAGGAGAGGGGGAGTAAGAAGAAATATATGTTTAATCTTAGATATTAAAAACTGTGAATGAGGAAATTGCAACATGTTTGTGCCTACCAGGAGCAAAGACTGAGAGCCATACTGCACCAGCAAATGATGCAAGTTCGGTGACCCTACCATTAATAGAGGTCTTCTAAGTGTCAACAATGTCGTCAATTGGACTATAGGATTCTGTCCAACGGATGTAGACCATCAAGCTTTATTAATTTCCTAGGATTAAAGGAATAATTACTGTGTGGCTGTGTGCTGAAAACAGAGTTGTACTACTACTTACAGTGCAGCATTCTGTTAGCACTTAGCTCAGCTCACAACAATATTCAGGTTTCAGAGGAACAGCCGTGCTAGTCTGTCTTCGCAAAAAGAAAAGGAGGACTTGTGGCACCTTAGAGACCAACCAATTTATTTGAGCATGAGCTTTCGTGAGCTACAGCTCACTTCATCAGATGTGATGCTGTAGCTCCATGTCAAGGTTCCTCCCCCCACTCTGAACGCTAGGGTACAGATGTGGGGACCTGCATGAAAAACCTCCTAAGCTTATCTTTACCAGCTTAGGTCAAAACTTCCCCAAGGTACAAAATATTCCACCCGTTGTCCTTGGATTGGCCGCTACCACCACCAAACTAATACTGGTTACTGGGGAAGAGCTGTTTGGACGCGTCCTTCCCCCCAAAATACTTCCCAAAACCTTGCACCCCACTTCCTGGACAAGGTTTGGTAAAAAGCCTCACCAATTTGCCTAGGTGACTACAGACCCAGACCCTTGGATCTGAAGAACAATGAACAATCCTCCCAACACTTGCACCCCCCCTTTCCTGGGAAATGTTGGATAAAAAGCCTCACCAATTTGCATAGGTGACCACAGACCCAAACCCTTGGATCTGAGAACAATGAAAAAGCATTCAGTTTTTTACAAGAAGACTTTTAATAAAAAATAGAAGTAAATAGAAATAAAGAAATCCCCCCTGTAAAATCAGGATGGTAGATAGCTTACAGGGTAATTAGATTCAAAAACATAGAGAACCCCTCTAGGCAAACCCTTAAGTTACAATATTCAAGTTACTCCCGGTCCCAAAGGTCCAGTCACTTACCCCAGGTCAATTGTACGCAGATCTCAAACCAAAGACAACACTTGTAGTCAATCCTGTAATAAACCAACTAAGGATTTATTCACTAGGGAAAAGAAATGAGAGTTATTTACAAGGTTAAACCAGGAAACATACACACACAACTGAGTTAGAGTCTTAGATTGAAAAAAGTAATATAAGCTTCTATAATAAGCAGCTCCTTTAAGGCTGACCCATGCCAAGCAGCATGTGGATCTCTTGCTAATGTTTTGGAATCTTTGCCCATCAGAGTCCAGAGAGCATAAAAGAGCCAGTCAAGGATTTTTATCTCCACTCTCTCACCCCAGATTCCAAGACGATGGGACGAGTCCCTGCGTAGGCTTCCTCTTCCTGGAGGGAAGTGAGGAAGGCAATCAACAAGATCTCTGTCCTTTGATGCTACACAATGCCTCATTTGCCTTCAACGGGTCATCTTGTGTGCAGGACAAGCACTTCACTTTAATTAATGCTTCTTTTCCTGTCTGATGAGTTACACAGTGACAGAGCTTACAGTGCAAACACTCAATATAACTTTATACCATGGGATGCAGATATTATAAGTAGGATTAATACATACAGCATTCTACGAGCATTCCATAAAGTCTAAACACTAAATGTATTCTTATAAACGCACAGTAAACCTGTGGAACTCATTGGAAGAAGACTTTGTGATGGCCAAGACTATAACAGGGTTCAAAAAAGAACTAGATAAATTCATGGAGGATAGGTCCATCAATGGCTATTAGCCAGCATGAGCAGGGATGGTGTCCCTAGCCTCTGTTTGCCAGCTGGGAATGGGCGATAGGGGATGGATCACTTGATGATTACCGGTTCTGTTAATTCCCTCTGAAGCACCTGGCATTGACCGCTGTCAGAAGACCGGATACTGAGATAGCTGGACCTTTGGTCTGACCGAGTATGGCCATTCTTATGTTCTTATGAACACTAATATCTATTTTAACTATATCACAGATGAGCCAGACTGGTTTCCAGCTATGCATTTGTCAGTGTTCATTGAGGCCCTGGGCTTTTGGCATAAACTGGCACCTGGTCTGCCAGCAGAGTGACCAAACCAGATATAGTAGAAGGAAATTATGTATAGTAAAATGTCCAGGGCTTCTGGTGACAAAACAGTAATCATAACATTTAACAGATTGTATTTGATACAGTAGATCACACAGTATTTTACAGGGAAATCTTTTATATTAAATGTATATACATTCTCTCCTCTGTTTGTTATAGTTTTGCTGCTGCAGAAAAAAAGAAATGGTGGTTGTTTATTAGGACATATTTTTAAGGGAGTGGGCATTCCCTGGAGATTAATGAATAGCTGTCAAGAGGTGAGGCCTGAGACATATCAGTACTTTAGGCATTGGTTTCCCAGCTACATATAGAATAATTATTCATGCATTGATTTTGTTTTTATGAATTTAGCATTGCGGGAATGTGATATACTCACAACTCTATAGACTAGATTCCTTGCTTTATTCATAGAAGACATACAGCAAAGGCAGCCAGCTTCCCACACTACACAACATCCACTCCCTGTTTGCACTGTGGAGACCCAACTCTAGAGTCAAGAAGATAGGTCAGGCCTGATCTACACTTAAAAGTTTTGCCAGCATAGCTATGTCAGTTAGGGGTATTAAAAAATCATACCCCTAACTAACATAGCTATGGTCCCAAAAGCCCTAGTGTAGAAACAGTTGTACCAACCAAAAGGTTTTTTGGCTCATATAACTTATTTCATTCAGGGAACTGGATTAAACTATTCCAGCAAAAGGACTCTTGTTTTTGTAAACTGTGTCTCGCCGCTATACAGCTATACTGGCAAAACCTTCCTCGTGGAGACAGGCCATAGTCTCCATGCCCATAAAGTCTTCCATCTGAAGCTGCTGACAAGAGTGCCTTTGTGATGTGCATGTGTGTCCACTGCTAGAGACGGAACTGAGACTATCAACTGATTTCACACAGGCCACTGAAGAACCACCAGATGGTGCCAATTTCTGTCCATTACTCTGCCACCTTGGGACTCAATCCTGGCAGGTGATGAGTATCTCTCAGGATTAGTACCTGTTACTCAGGTAAATTTCCTCTTTGATTTTAATAGGAGTTCTGCCTCTGTTAGAAATGCAGGGCCAGATTTAGCCCCAAAAATGAAAGGTTGAGTACTATGGGCCAAATCCTGCTCAGTTTATTCATGCAAAACTCCCATTCTCCCAAGGGAAGGCAGATGTAATTTCCACCCATAGCTCTGTTGGAGCTCCAGCAGCAGAGGTTCATGACAAAAATGAATTAACACATGCTATCTGCCTCACCCTGGCCCCAACAGCCCTTGCCACATTCCTTGCCAGGCTTGTACTGCTGTCTTTTGTTTTCTGGAAACTGATCACAGGATCCTGGCCCCCAAAGGAGGGGAGATTGCAGGTACCTTGAGAACAGGATGACTGACTCCTTAAGAACCTATCTATAATATGAAGGGAATAAGCTACAGTGTCATGTGGGGTTTCAATCAGAATAATATATGGAGAAGGTGTCATGTTGCCAATACTAAAATGTCATCAGAATTTCTAAAAATTATAGATGGGAATTTCCTAACTAAAAAAGTGTTCCATTCAACACAGGGGAATTCTATATTAACCCTTGTCCTGACATATAAAAAGGAATTGATCACAGACCTAGGACTTGTAGAAAATTGATACGGGAAGCAAAAATGAGAAAATTAATGGTAGCGTAGGTACATTACATTTGTTTTGTGCAAATCAGTAATATATACATTTGGTGCTTTAAAAGTGCCCACTTCACAAAGCTGAAAGCAATTATGAGCCTGATCAATTGGGAGAAAGAATTTAAACAGAAAAGTGTGAATGATAATTGGAAATTGTTTTACTAGGTCTCAAAAGCCACTATCCCACAATTGAGAAAAAAGGCTACAATAGTTAAAAGGGGGGAAGTGAAAGGAACTTTAAAACATTTTTAAAAAAATATGTATAACAAATGGAAAAAAAGGAAAACTGATAGCAATAAATATAAATCATAAGGAAGGGATTGTAGAAAATTGACAAGAGGAGCAAAAGGACACAAGAAGAAATCGGGCTAACAGAGATAGGGACACTAAGAAGGATTTTTAAAATATATTTGGAACAAAAGAAATCCTAACAATGATATTGATCCATTACTAAATGGAAATAGTAGAATTGTCACTAATAATGTAGAAAAGCCAGAAGAATTCAATAAATATTTCTGTTCTATATTTGGAGAAAAACCTAATGATGTTTCATCTGATGATAATGAAATACTTTCCATTCCAATAGTAACTAAGGAATATTTTAAACAGAAGCTATTAAAGCTAGACATTTAAAAATCAGCAGGTCCTGATAACTTTCACCCAAGATTTTTAAAAGAGCAGGCTGAGGAGTTCTCTGAAACATTAATGATGAATTACAATAAGTCTAAAAGCACAGGGGAAGTTCCAGAGGATTGGAAGAAAGCTAATGTTGTGCCACTATTTATAAAGGGTAAATAGGATCACCTGTATAATTATAGTCTGTCAGTCTGATATCAGTCTGGGTAAAATAATGGAATGGCTGATACAGGACTTGATTAATAAGAAATTAAGGAAGGATAATATAATTAAAGTCAATCAACACAGATTTATGAAAAACATCTTGTCGAACTAACTTGCTATCTTTTTTTGTTGAGATTACGAGTTTGATAAAGATAATAGTGTTGATGAAATAGACTTCTGTAAGGCATTTTACTTGGTATCACACAACATTTTGATTAAGAACAATATAAAATCAACATGGCACACATTGAATGGATTAGAAACTGGTTAACTGACAGAGCTGAAAATAGCAGATGTGTTTCTAGTAGGGTTCTTAGCCTAATATTATTTACGAGTAATCTAGAAGAAACCATAAAATCAACACTGATAAAGTTTGCAGATGACAGAGATTGGGGAACTGGTGAATAATTAAGAGAACAGGTCACTAATACAGAATGGTCCGGATCACTTGATAAGATGGACCTAAGCAAACAATATGCCCTTTAATCTGACCAAATGTAAAGTAATGCACCTAGGAACAAAGAATTTAGGCCATACTTACAGGATGGGGGACTGCATCATGGGAAGCAGAGACTCTAAAAAGGACTTTTGGGGTCATGGTGGATAATCAGCTAAACATGATCTCCTATTGTGATGCTGTGACTAAAAGGGATAATGTGATCCTTAGTTGTATAAACAGTGGAATGTTGAGTAGGAGTAGGGAGGTTATATTACCTCTTTATTTGGTAACGGTGCGACTTTCTACTGCAATACTGTGTCCAGTTCTGGTGTCCACGATTCAAGAAGGACGTTGATAAATTGGAGAAGATTCAGAAAGATCCATGAGAATGATTAAATGACTGGAAAACATACCTTATAGTGAAAGATTCAAGAAGCTCAACCTGTTTAATTTTATAAAGAGAAGATTTCATCAGAACCTATAAGTACCTAGATTGGGAAAAGAAAATTTGTTAATAGAGGGCTCTTCAATCTAGCAGACAATGAAATAAGATGATCCAGTGGCTAGAAGTCGAAGAGGGATAAAACCAGACTAGAAATAAGGCACAAATTTGTAATAGGGTAATTAATCATTGGAACAATTGAACAAGGGCTGTGGTGTATTGTCTATCACTGGCAATTTTTAAATCAAGATTGGATGTTTTTCTAAAAGTTCTGCTCTAGTTCAAACAGGAATTAATTCAGGCAAGTCCTCTGGCCTGTGTTGTATGGGAGATCAGACTAAATGATCATAATGGTTTCTTCTGGCTTCATAATATATAAATCTATTAATAAATGATGCCCAGACTTTCTGTCATTGGTTGCCCTGGTGAAAATTTTTCTTTCTATAGCCACGTGTATCTTTTCTGCCTTTCCACCTTTTACAGCATCTATTTCCCTTCAGTCTAATTTCTCTTTGCCCCTCCCTCTTTCTTCTTCCTCCCATTATTTCCCAACTGGGTTCTCTCATCTTTGCCCTGCATGTCCTCCCATAAGAACCCTTCTTTTCTGATCAGCATCACTCTTCAAGAATGCTTCCTATACCTGCTGCCTCTTAACTCTATCCCTGGTGGCAGGACCAATGAATATAAAAACAGAGAGCTCCCCAGCTCCCTGAAGTTTATACCTGGTTTGAATTCAAAACAAAAGGAACTAATCCTGATTTGATTCCCAAAGTCTGAACAACCCCATCATTTGTGCATGTCAGTTTTGGGGAATCGCCACTTTAACAGGTCATGCCTACTAAACTAATCTTTTGCTAACTTAGTTTGTTACATAGTTCTCAGTGAGTTTAGCAAGGCAAATCAGAGGTCTGAATATACTGTACAATCCCTTACTATATTCCTTATTCCTACTTATTCCTTTGTGTCCATGAGGCTTCTACAGAGACTCTCCCTTCAGCTTTACAATAGCCCAGCCTACCTACATTTATTTGAAAAGCTTCTTAGTCAAGTTTTCAGTCCAGACTTCAAAGGGCCTCCATTTTTGCTGGGGGCCAGAGCAGTTAGGGAGCTCCAAGACCCCTTATACGGATGGGCTTTGCCTTGCATAGATTCTGGGTAATATGTCAGGTGTCAGGGCAGGACCTGTAGTTTTTTTCCATGGTGGGGGCAAGCGCCTTCTCTTCCACACAATACGATGATGTATGTGTGGATGTGGGTGTGGGGAGAATCTTTACAAGATGATCCTTTGCAAGGATTTCCTACACCAGCAGCTCCTTCCATAGACTGTCCTCCTGGAGGGATGATCTGGGTCCCAATAGCAACATGTGTATATGTATATCTACATATATGTAAATATGAAGAATTTCATCCCTAAAGGAATATGTCTGAGAAAATTATGGGCCACTTAAAAAAGATGGATTACAGTTGCATCTCCTTCTTAACTCCAACTTTAGAGTAATAGCTACTGCTTTAATGCAGTTTTCTCCTTCAGTGAAATCAGGATTCCTATATCAAATGGATAGGATTTATTTACCTCTCAATCTGATTTACAGCCTTGAAAACCAGGTCTATTTTAAAAAGGCCTTCCTTGTCAGAACAGGACTCTAGCTCTGAGCTTTAGATGGGCAGGAAATTGATCTCTCCAGTCTGTCACACAAGTATGAAGCCCTGCAAAGTTTAGTATAATGTTACAAGGTGCAGGTGCATTGCTGAGAGGACTTGCTGATGGTAACTTAGGTGACGAAGGCCTATTCTTTTTCACAGTTGAAGAAAGAAATTTGTCAGTGACAAGAAGGATGGCTTGCGTGCCTCACATTCCAAGTCAGCGCTGAAAATAATGACGGGAGGGGGAAGGAGGAAAAATCAAATTTCACCTAAGGATGTCAGCAATGAACTTACTGCAGGTGCAATATTTCTTCAGACAAAGAGTGTTTTGTTTTGCCTTCATTTTATTCCATGAAAATGAACCAACCTCCTCTCTTTATCAATGCAAGGTAGATTAAAATGTTGATACCCTTCCTCGGCAAAGATATTTTTACAGTTCTTAGTCAAATTGTTGGAACAGGATTAACTTCCTACAGAACTTAAAATAGCTTTTCTAGGAGTTCCATATAGGTTTATTAGCCTGCCCAGCTCTCTGTGTGTGTGTGTGTATTATTGAATTGCTTTCTGTGTCTGCTGCTGCGCAGCCTTAACCTTTTGTACTCTGGTACCTAAAATAAAAAGCCATATATTTCATAGAAGGCAGCATATCTTTCTAATCACTGAAATACACAATAACAAATACTGTATACTCTCCCTTCAGACCAAATCAAGATTGTATTTCACCCTATGGTGCTTGAGACATTTTGGTCCAGCTAACAGTTCTCAGCAATTCGGCATCTGATATTGTTGGAAAAATCCCAACTCCTAGTATCAATGGTTACCTGGACTACAGTATTGGTTCTAGGATGTGGCTTTATCACAGAACACAGGCTAAAGAAATATATTCAGCAGTGAGACGGAAACCTCAAAAAACAGGGACGGGGAGTTGTTATTTAAGTTAAACACCAATGTTCACACAAGAACAAATGGATATAAACTGGCCATCAATAAGCCTAGGCTTGAAAATAGATGAAGGTTTCTAACCATCAGAGGAATGAAGTTCTGGAGCAGCCATTCAAGGGGAATACTGGGAGCAAAAAACCTAAGTTGTTTTAAGACTGAGCTTGATAAGTTTATGGAGGGGATGGTATGATGAGACTGCCTACAACAGCATGTAGCTGATCCGTAACTGCTAGTAGCAAATACCAATTACAGGAGTGGATGGGTGAGGTCCTGTGGCTGATGATGTGCAGCAGATCAAATGATCATAATGGTCCCTTGGGGCCTAAAAGTCTATGAGTAAGGTTAACAAACTTGTTAATAAGTTATTCTAGTCTACTTTTTTTACAATATGTGTGGCACATAGTTTTGTACTATGATAGATATTAAATAGAAAAAAAAACAGCATAATTTAAGACCATAAACTCATAAATTGCTGCAAGGGCTCCTCAGGAACAACTTTCTTTGGTTCTCAGCCAGTCCACACACAGATCTGCCCTAGTCCTGTTCCATTCCACTCTACTTGAAATTGCCTCATTTGGTTCCAAAAAAGCTATGGGTAAAATTTTCAAAACACCTAAGTGACTTAGGAGCCAAAATTCCATTTTCAAAAGTATTTTAGGTACTTAGGAGCCAAAGTCCCATTGACTTCCAATGACACTGAGGTTCCTAAGTGTTTGAGTCACTTTTGAAAATGGAATATTAGCTCCTAAGTCACTTAGGTGTTTTGAAAATTTACCCTCTGTGCCTATTCCTCTTCTGAAGACTAAGTTCAATGAAATTCTTAGCTCTTCTTACCAGCATCATCTCCGTTATCCTTGGGCCCAGTTTTAGGCAGTGGCTTTTTCATCCAGTTGCTGATTTTGGCTAGGCATTTAGAAAGCTGCGAGATGGTGTGATAGGATGGAATGAAACAGCAGCAGACCATTATATTTTGACAAGTGTTCTACTCTGCAGTGGAGATCTTCAGAAAAAATCTTGCACTTCACCTTACCTTCTCCATTCTGCCTGTTGCCCAATAATCAGTGTAATTTATTGGGATTTTAAATAAAGCATTTGCTGGTGCTCTCTTGAATCTTGAAAAATTAACTCAAATTGATTTGGATAGGAACACAAGCATAAGGATAAAAAACCATCTGGAGGACAACAACGAGGAGTTATAAGTAACAATGTGTTATAGTATATTTGGGGCAGAGATGCATAGTGGGACCCAGAGGTGTCTGTGTTTGGTCGAGATTCATTTAACTTCTCCATTGATTATCATGCAGAGGAAGCAAACAGTTTTTAAATGAAATTCGGAGATGATATTGAAGTGGGAAGGTCTGTAACTAGTGAAGTCAGAGAGCTAAAAAACATGGGCAGAGATGAAAGAACACTTGAGTTGAAGAAATGCAAGGTAATACACTTGAGAAAATTGTTCTGAAATATAGACGCTCAGTGGGAGGAATAAACTGGAAAAACAATAATGGTGAAAGAGATCCAAGGGGCAACGGTGGACAAAACATTAGTAATGTTTTCAGCATGTTGTGGCAGAAAAAAGGCCAGTGAAGCTTTAATTTGCATTCACAAAGGCATCATGTAACAGAACAGGGAGATAAGAGACCCTCCTTATTTGTCCTGGGTATTCCCACACCTGGAATATTGCATTCATTTCTGGTCACCAGATTACCAGAAAAATATTACCAAATTGAAGGGAGTTCAGAGAAGATAATTTTTAAATATTAGAGAAATTGACACATGAGGAATGATTAAAAGGGCTAAATATGCATACTTTAGTTTACAGATGAATAAGGGGAGGGGCACAGAAATAGTCTACAAATATTGGGAGAGTGTAAACACTAAGGATGGAAAAGAAGTATTTAAGGTAGCACACAGGGTATAATTAGGAGGAAAAGAATGACATTAAGAAAAATAAAATTTAAGCTGACTACAAGGAAATTCTTCCTGGCTGTTAGATATGTGGTATTAGGTTGTGGAAAAGTGTCTCGGGAAATTGTGGAAGCCCCATTGATTTGGACATTTAAAATGAGGGTTAGTTTATCTATTTATTGGATAATTTGTCTAGATTTTTTTCCTGTGCATTAATTATTTGCAAATATGTGGATTTTTATAAACGTACCCATTATTTGCAATTGTTTGATCAGCACCTTGAATAGGTATTTCAGTCTATGGGTTGTTCACAGTTTATTTGCCTTGATTATTCACTATATAGTTTTCCAGGACTGTAATTAATCAATTAAATCATGTGGGTTCTGTGTCTGCTCCCTGATTGGATGAATGAAACCACAGAAATCAGACAAGTACTTCCAGCATGAATAGTGAATCTTTATTTTTACACAAATATATTTGTTCACATGCACTTTGTGTGAAGGACAGACTATCTCCCCAAACATTCCTGTTGACAAAAGTCTGTTCCCATGAATGTTCACAGACAAGAAAACAGAAAAAATGTGAGAATCAGAATTAGTAAAGATGTTCACAAATTATTTTTCTCACTATTCTGCCAACTCAATTGAAATTAGACTAGAAAAAACACTAGAAAATGTACAACTGGAAACTTTATTGGGGTCAGAATTTCACTTTCTGTTTATCCACCTTTTTCCTTATAAAGTTATGCACATTCCAAAAGAGAACCACTTGAAACATCTGCCCATGAATGTTCTGAATGTGCTCAACCAATGTTATATATGTAATTAGGGTAGGGCTAGTTTCTGCCCCCCCTCCCACAGGTCAAATGGGTATCTTCCCCTGCAAGCAAGGTACTATTCATGTGACAGAGGCAGAATCTGGCTCATAATGTGGCATATAGTGGATCACAAATTGAATCTGAGTCAACAATGTGAGGCAGTTGCAAAAAAGGCTAATATGATTAATAGAAGTGTCGTTTGTAAGATACAAAAGGTAATTGTCCCACTCTGTTGAGGCCTCAGTTGGAGTATTGTGTCCAGTTCTGGGCACCATACTTTAAGAAAAATGTGGACAAATTGGAGAGAGTCCAGAGGAGAGCAACAAAATGATAAAAGGTTTAGAAAACTTGATCTACGAAGACAAGTTAAAAAACTGGTCAAGTTTAGCCTTAAGTAAAGAAGACTGAAGGGGGACCTGATAACAGTCTTCAAATGCATTAAGGGCTGTTGTGAAGTGGATGATGATCAGTTGTTCTGCATGTCCACTGAAGGTAGGACAAGAAGAAATGGGCTTAATCTGCAGCAAGGAAGATTTAGGTTAGATATTAGGAAAATTTTTCTAACTATAAGGATAGTTAAATACTGGACTAGGCTTCAAGGGAGGTTGTGGTATCCCCATCATTGGAGGTTTTTTAAGAACAGGTTGGACAAATATCTGTCAGTGATTGTCTAATTTACTTGATTCTGCCTCAGCACAGGGGGCTGAATGAGATGACCTCTCGAGGTCCCTTCCAGTCCTATATTTCTATGATTCTGTGATAATCATTATATTATGGATGAAATTCTGTCCCATTTATACCCTATGCAACCTAATGATGTAAATGGGTTTGTACAAGGTATAAGTCAGGGCAAAAGTCTACACGTTTATTAAATAGCAGTCTCTTATTAAAAGTATTACTCAAGATACAGTTATGCAGATAATGCATATGCACATAAAATGCATATATGCTAAAGAAATATGCATTAAATACTATAGTTTAATCTATTTAATAGAAGATACCATATTTTCTGCAACTGGAGCCATTCATTTGTGCAGGTGCAACTGCTTCTAATTTACATACCTTATGCTGCCTGGTGTCCGAGCTGCACATTAACTTGCTGCAGAAAACATTCAAAACAAGCATGTAACAGTGCACATGCTGATGCAGGCGGACTTGACTACTGGACATCAGGCTAACAAGAATGCTTACTAAATCCTAATTAAGGTTTATTTGAGACATCTCAATTATTACAGTGCAATTACTTCATATAATGAAAGTATCCAGTCCTGAAACCTGTGTATATGAGATTGTAAATAAGAGAGACCGTTGTGGAAAAAGTGAAAAGATGTTTTTGACTTGGCTGCTTATATCTATTACTGGATTTAAGCCAAAATGCTTGGAATGATTAAGAGCTTGGGTGTTGTAATTAACAGCTTGTAAGAAAATACTGCATCTAAAAGCTTGAATGCGCCGCTACGAGGGAACATTTGTGGGCAAAAGTATATTAAAAATCCTCTACTGCTTCTCGCTTCAGTTCAAGGGAAAATAACATCATGCACCACTGATTTGAAGACCTTGGGACAAATTCTCCTCTCATTTCTGGTAGCACATTTGCAGTGAAGTCAATATACCTGACAGCAGAATTTGGCCTGTTACTAGTTATAGCAGGTGCATACTTGCACTTGAACCAGAAAAGTAGTAATAGATTAAATTTGCACAATACAGCTGAAACACGATGTCCAAAGAATTAGCTCTCTTCTTGTGCTAAGATATATTATTTCAAGGGTAAACTGTCAGTGTGCCACCTTAGGCCATATTCTGCTCTCAGTTGCTCCAGTATGAATTTGGAGTCATCTCATTAAAATCAGTGGAGTTCCTCCACATTTGCACCAATGTGACAGAGAACAGAATCTGTCCACTTCACATTTGTTTATTTTGAAAGTAAGATGTACATTCATGGCACTCTAGAAAGAACAATTATTGTTAACTGAAGCTTTAACTATTGGAGAAGCAAGTCTAATATTCTGCCTTGAAAATGTACCAGTAAGAATATACTGAGGTTGAAACCATAGCCTGTAAACCAAATCACAACAGCTGCACTCCACGTCCCTTACAGTTCCACAGAAGGGAGGAAAATTAGTTTTAATTGTATTTTGTTCAGTGGTTTGGTTAATCAGCTGGCAGTGTACAGACATTGGTATAATTTTGTTTCTTGGCTCTGGTCCACTTAGCCTTGACATTCAAATAAAGGAATGCAGCCATAATACTAGAAACACCATGGAAAAGGTTTTTGTTCTGTCCAGAGGAAAAGAGGATTCTGTATGTCTGAGGTTAGCCAGAAACTCAATTGGCAGCATACGGAAGTCCAGAAGTATAAGTCAGAAAAGAATGGTGCGATTAAACTTCAAGGAAAATCCTTCTTCCTTATAGCTATGCATAGCTGAGACAGCAAAGTATTCTGCACATAATAGTGTGTGCTTGTTGTTTAAAAAAAAAAAGTGGGAGGGAATGTTAAACCACTAGGATATAATGACCTTATTTCAGACAGTCATAGCGTATGTAGATGTGTAAGGTAATTGTGAATTTTTATATGTTTTACTCAGCAGATTAATGTAAATATTTGCAGACTAAACTTTGTTACTGTACTATGGACAAAACATTAATCCAAGGCCCAGTCCTGTAGCTCAATAATGTTTTGTCAATATATTTAAAAGGTCAAGTCTAACTGATTTTTTTAAATAAAAATTCAATACCAGTGCAATGTTCCTTGTTATGTTTCCAAATCATTCCATATGTTAAAGGTTAGGAAATAAACAATGAATGTTGTTGTAGAGGGGCCTCCTCAGATTTCTCCACCCCCTCTCGCTGTAGAAAGTCTGGAGGGTTTATCTGTGGCTATTTTTTTCCATCTTTAGCTGTGACTCTAACACAGTGGGTTTTTTTATAATGAACAACTGCACTGAGGAAATACACCATATGCCAGTGACTCAGACAGAAACACTGCAATTCTCAGTTATTTTCTTGATGATAAACTTGCCTCCAGAACCAAAAGCTGCATTTTGGAGGATAGTTTGTCTCCATAGTTATGTATGACAAACAGTACAGACTCTCCACAGTTTTAATTTGATGCCTGCCTTCCTTTATATGGCTGATTATGATCTGCAGGAACTTTGCCAACACTAACCAAATCCATCTGAAATGTCACAGGTGTGAACCTATGCCAGAGTAGAATTTTTCTGGGCAGCTGGAGGCAAATCAGAAAAAGCATTTTTGGAGATGTGAGGGTTCAAAACTTGAGGTGTTCTCATGTGAACATTTTTCTATTTCCTCTCTCTGTTTTGGCTTGACGTAGCTCAAAATGTCTTAGCCTAGAGTAGACACTTCAAATTATTTTTATTCTGTGGGTGTTGGGCGTATGGGTGCCCTTGACTGGTATTGGGTCATTTGTGGAGAGTTTACTTAGTCATTACAAGCAGATACCATGGGTATTTGAATCCCCATTCATTTCCTAACTCTGTGTTGCCCCAATACAGACTTTAAAAAGTCTGTATGGCTCTGAATCGTACAGCTGCAATGTGGCAAATGGTAGGCACAGAACCACAATCGGGTCTATGAGTGTGTCTAGCATCAGAGAGAGAGAGAGAGAGAACCACAGTCTAGGGCCGGTCTGGAGTAGAGTAGGAAGACAAGAGCTACATGGGACATCTGGAGGGAGTCTGGCAATGAGTACCCTGGGAAGCAGAGAATAACCAGAGCACAGTGCCCATTCAGCTGAGTCCACTCCCTCCGCTGGCTCTTCCTTAACATGATATCTCTGCAGGGGGCTGGTGCAGAGCTCTTACGACAGCTGTGTGCTGGCCAGGAAAACTCTCTGCACAAAGGTATGAAGGCAACTCAACACCCCTTAAGGCTCATTTGCACCATCAAAGTGGTGTAAAGGGGCAATAGTGTAACTGAGAATCAGGGGCATATGCACAAAACCAAAGGCACTGTACTTCAGGCTTCCTTGACTCCACAGGAGAAAATATACAAATAAAGTACCTTAGGCCGAAACTCCTTCACGTCCTTATCAAACGCTCATTCATCAAAACATCTCCATCTTCAGTGCAACATTTAATGTATGCCAAAGGTGAAAGATCAGTAAGAGTCGGGACAGGGTTAAGATCATCTGGGTGAACTTAATGGTACATTTCTGTAATTTATAATATTTGTTGTTACTGGTTTTAAGTTAAAATGTGAACTTCTGGATAACTATTTGTGAGTTTTGAGAAAACTACTAATATATTATTGGCGTTGCTTTAGCATCTGCCACAGCAGCCGTGATAGTAAGTGAAGAAAACAGGACATTAGAACTGCATGGAAGATGTCCATAATGGTTTTACTCTTTGCCCTTCCTAGGTTTTAGGAAGTTCAGTTTTTGGGGTACAGGGAGGATTATATTAATATTTAGTTAATCTTAGACTTTGGCTATGGCAGGAAAATCTGAGCAAATAGATGGAGCTTGCAGTGTGGTCCAAAACCAGTCAGGCTTTGGTTCAGTCTAACCTCTTCCAATAGTTCAGTCTTCATCTGAGCAACCAAGGATGCTTTATCTCAGATTCTCATGAGCTTCACTCCAGGCTTTGTAATCCAGTCGCTACACAGGCCAGTAAAGGATATATCCCTTCATTTGCAGAATTGCATATAAGCCCTCTGAAGGATCCGTTGTTGGCTAATGCTCGAGGCAGGATACCAGTCTGATGGCTTTACAGTCTAACCTGATACAGGAAGTTGTATATTTTCATTATGACTCTTTTTTGTTTACAGTGATAGGCACTCTATAAAACAGATGAAAATACGAGGTTTTTACCCTAAAGATCTTGCAAATTAGTGTAATTATAGAGGACCCATGCAGATATCTATTCCACAAGCTATTCACTATTCTCTAGATAGTCTACACGTTCCATGAAGGATCAAACATTTATTTTAATCGAACAAATCTCTCTTCCTCCATTAAGCAGTGTTATGTATCTGTGCTGAAATTGGGATTAAGAGATCATAAGCAACATGAGACAATTCACAATTGTTCTGCTTTAAAAAGAAGAGTGTCCCACAGAAAAAATCTATAGCAATGCTCTAGTTAGGATGTCGAGATCTGATACAGATAAGATGCCCTCTTTTTACCCTATACCAGTGTTAAGCTATCCAATGCAAATATTATTTTCCAGTAACTGAAGTCATTAATTTACCTACACGTCTATAACTCTATGCATGCAAATCCCTTTCAGTTAGTGAGGTCACTTTCACAGGTTTATTTTCATTATATACTAATGGTTCTGTGTTGTGGTTATTTTTGGTTTGTTTGGTTTTTTTGTTTCTACAACAAAACTTTTCCTTTCAAGATCTCTGTCTGTAACTCTAAACCTTAGGACAGATAGCACTTTCCCATATCACTGCTAAGGTTTACATTACTCTTTATTTGCAGTCCTTTTCAATATAAATGCACATTTACTCATATAATAATTGTTCTGTTCTCTTATTCTTTGCCTGCTATATTTCATGTAATTAATTTTACTGTGGACTTTGCATTAAACGTAATGAGAGGTGTATTATGCTTCCCCCTCCACCCCATTTGGATAATTAGCAAAGGCTTAAAGTATTAAAGCAAACAGTAGCAGTTCTCATGTAAGAAAGAGAAACCTGTGAACAAGAACTACTTCACAAACAGAAAGCAAACAAACTATCCTTAAACTCACTCCTATTGATCATAAAGAGCAGCCTTAAATTGATTGAAGGTACTCAGCCAAAATAGGAAGTTCTTGTGGTGAGACGGCTGATATGGTCAGGCTGGAAAACCTCTCAACTGCTTCCTGTGGTCACCTGAATTCCTTGGGCTTGCAAAACCGGAGGACGTTCTGAATAAAGGATTTCTTAGAATTTGCTATGCACTAGTCAGGGGCTCTGCAAATGACATGTGACTCAGTACTGGATGATTTCAGTTCCTTGAGCAAACTCAGATAAAGTAGAAAAATGTTTCCCTGCTTACACTGGATAGATTCCCATGAATATGAGGGACTGCAGTCAAGTGAAGTTTCCAGATTAGAGTTAGTAAAGCCTGACATTTTGTTAGTGTGCAACAGTCCCCAGCTTCAAGTAATTGCTGTATATAGGAAACAAAATCTCCAGTGACACCTGTTACAGTATATAGGATATAGATATAATATGCAACACGGAGGTATTTAAAGCTACTGTATGCATTAGACATGAGGGCGTTATGATGAAATCATGGTACTTACCAAGGTTGGTAACATTCCATTAGTTAATGTTGGCATTAGAACTTCCACTCTGAGAAAAACTGTTAATAGGATTTCTAGCAACTAAACTTTTAGCCTGGAAAGCTGTCAGAGGCCATCTTTGGTAAGAACAGATCATTAAGGGCTCATATCTGTGAGGTGTTGAGCAACTCCTGCAAGTGCTGAGTGCCCTCAACTCTCATTGAAGTAAATGAGAGTCATGAGTGAGCCCCACCTCAAGGAGTTGTTCATTACCTTGCAGAATCAGACCTCAAAGGCGGAAATTCCTATGGCTGTTTTGCAAGCATTTCACTGAAAAAAACTAACTTGTGCACTCTTTATGATTGGTTATTTGTATTACAGTAGCTCCAACAGGCCCCAGTCGTGTACATGCCCCTAGTTAAATCAATCCTTACTGTGAAGATCTTACCATCTGAAGAGACAAGAAAAACAAAGGGAGCATTATTATCTCCATTTTACAGATGAGATGGTGCAGAGAGATTCAGTGACTTCTCCAGGCTCACACAGGAAGTTTGTGACACAGATGGGAATTGAATCTAGATATCCTGAATCTCAATGCACCAATAAATAAATAAATAATCACAAAACCATCCTTGTTCCTATTAGTGGATTAGGGTCCCAGTGATTTCCTTGACAAATTTTTTTATTTTTTTCTTGATCTAGAATTATGCCAATGGTTATAGAGTCCCTGGGCTGGAAGGGACTGGGCTCTCTCTCAATCACCAGAGGCAGTGGGCTGAAGCCCTGTAGAAGGGGATAGAAATGACTGGGAGAAGGATGTGAGGACCACGGTGTCCAGAGTTGGAGCCAAAGACTTGATACACGGTCTTGGACGTTGGTTTGGTGGACTTTCTTTTACCCCAGAAGAGGTAGACTACTTCAACTGTGACCCAACCAAAGGACCAAGTCACAGGAAGAGGCAGACCACAAGAGGATCAAATCAGCTGTCAGTTGAGGGCACCAGATGGGAAGAGAGCCGCTGTGCCACATTCAGCCATGAGGACTGGATCCAGCGGTGACTCCCTGCCTTTTACATACACTCTGTAGCTTTGCGAGTCCCACCACGCAGTAGGTGCAGAGGCTCTCTCGCCATGTTACTGCAAATGACAAGAGCTTTTATTTTCTCCCTGGGAGTAACTTCTAAAAGGTACATATTAGGCAGCTTGCCTTGGGGGAAAAGAGTGGTCATGCTTGCTCAACCTTTTCTTCCTGTAGTCATTTTAAACGAGGGGGTGCTTTGCAGAGAGGCTGAATCGAGGCTGATGAAGCAAGTAAATGAATGGGAAACATCCACTCTAACTACAAATTGGACCATTTACCCTCTCTCAATGTGCCTACGTATACAAGTGATTCACACTGAGCTGCGAGCTTAGCCCAGTCGTTCTGAGGGAATACCAAGATCTTACTTCCAAATTATTACTCAGAATTGAGTAGGAGGGAATCCCTGTTTAGGAGCATGATGGATAATGGAATTCCATCCCAGGATGTCTTGGCAGGGGGAAATATTTTCTCTTGGCCCTCATTTAAATCTGAAATGTTTAATGAGTTGAGTCATATCATGTTCAGAAGTAAATAAGGATGAGAAACAGATCATTTGGGTGGGGGCCAAAACTAAGCATGCTTAAATCTGGGCTTCCCCATCATCGCACAAAGTGTGGTAGAATTTCCCCTCAACAAAGCCAATGTTTTTTTAAGTAACATTTTAAAAGCCAAACTTTTAACATGGGTAATTAGTAAGCATCAGTTGAAGTATATTTTTGCTGTTCCTCCCACACACAATATAGTTTTTTGAATGGCAAACAAAACCCAATTATATATAATGTTGATCAGACCAAATAGGAGATTTGAGCAGACATCAGTAATGTATTTCTGCTTGACTGGACAGTCAAAACCAAGTCTTTTTTATCTCTAGAAAAGGAACTGTATAACAAGAAAATATTCACCTTTTGCTAAGGTGCTTATCTGGCAGTAGAGGGGGTATCCAAAAGCACCTAATTTCCTTAGGAGCACAAGTTTTCAACAAGGTGCTTTCGAAAATCCCACCCAATATCTTCTGAAAAGTGCCCCCTCTCATAAATTATTCATAGAACTTTAAAAGCATCATGTTGGGGGGAGAGTTAGAATCGGGCACTGAGAATCAGGACTCCTGGGTTCTATTCTTGTTCCTGATGTACTGTATGACCTCAGCCAAGTCATGTAGCTGCTCTGTACTTTCCTTTAGCCCTCTATAGAACAAGTAAAATACTTAATGTGAAAGGGGTATTATGAGCTGTAGGCATTCATCCCATGACACCAACTTGAAAAGTGTATAGATGCAATTATGAACCCAGCTGCATGTCTGCACCAAGGAGTAAGAAGGTGTAAGGAGCTACTCACAATACCAGACCCCACATGGTGGGGAGAGGTGGGCAGGGAGGGGACATGTAGGAACAGGAGAAGGGCTAGTGTGGCTTGCTGTCCCCAAGGAGCAAGGGGTAACGTTTCAAAGTAACAGTTTACTCCCTGCTCTGCTCCAGGGTAGAAGGGGTTGAAAAAATGAAAAATAATTTTTGCAAAAAAATATTTGAAGCTGTTTTTCCCTAAAGTGTTTGAAATGGATGAGGGCCAGATTAAGGTAAAGGTGCTACAGGTTCACACCTAGGTCTCCATCTCCTGGAGTCACATGACTGTGAGAATCTCAGTTATCGTTTACAAAACAAAAGTCAGGTTCTAGCCCTCATTGCTGAGAAAAAAAACTTGATACTAAGAGCTGACTGCAACTGATGCAGTGACATCTAAGTCTTCATTCAACCTGAAATAATAGCTCTGATATGTGAACTGCCTCATGCATCTCCTACTGTAGCCAAGGATAAAAGATAGCAGGTATATTTAGGAGATAGAGGTGAAATATAAGTATTAATTAATGTTGTAATACAGGGTCTACAGGCCTCAGGTTTCTAAAATATCTAGCTTAGCCAAATTAGACCTTAGAATAAGTTAGCTATATTATAAAGCTAAGTTAGCATAAGTAAGTTAATAATAAACTTGCTGAGCTTGTTTCTATGTTTGTGATATGCTGATGTTTTGAAAATAACTGCTGAGTTTGGATAATAATTTCTCTGAGAGATCGGTAGACACCGTAAGATAACCATTGGTAGCCAGGGTGAAATGTTAGAGACTTCCTTAAGGCAACTGCTTGTTACTATGGTGATAAGGTAACATAAATGTTAATGAGTATATGGGGAGCTTATAAGTTGTCCTATGTAAAATGGGGCCCCCAAAAGCAGTGGGGTGTGGAAGTTCAAACAAGGAAAAGGAGTTAAAACATTCGTAAATATTTATGAACCCCAGTGGGCATTAGCGTAACACATTATAAAAGCTGTATCCCGGCCTGCATGCCTAGAGGGGAGGCGTCAGGATGACAACCACTGGTGGTGGTGGTGATAAGGATAATGGCTAACACTTTTGGATTTTTCCATGTCAAGGGGTGAGTAATGCAAATACTAAGTCTCCCCTATTTGTTTCTCTCTCCTTCACCAGATACAATACACCTTTCTCCAACACAGTGTGTGTATTTTTGTTTGTTTGCAAATAAAAATAATTATAAAAAGAGCACTGTGGTGTCCCTGGTGTGCACCATGGAGTCCGCCTTCTATTGATAACCTCTCTATTGTAGTCAGTCGTGGGGCTGAACTCTCACAGATTAATTTAGGTGTAAACGCTCACTCTGGGGCGGGTAATTGGTTAAAGTAACCCATAAATATAGATAAGGCCCCACCACAGAGTACGTGTGTCTCTCTGTTCTGAGATCTTGCAAACACTGTCAAACCAGAGGACTGTGTGATGTAAACAAACGAACAACAAATGATTAACTAACTTCCAGTTCCACAAAACACCTGTAGGCCAGAGGTTACTAGCAGTTAGCCTAGTTGGAGTCTCATCTTTCAAACAGATACATAGTCCCTAAGAAAATGTGGTTTCCTCAACAGGTTACTGGACCTTAACAGCACTACTTCTCCCCCTCTTCCACCTGTTTCCAAATCTGGCAACCTGTCTCTCTCTTTTGAGTCTCTTCCATCTCTGCAGGGCTGGCCACTGGGAGCTGTGGGCGGCCATACCTGCTGATGGTCAGTGTAAACAAACTGTCTCTCTGCCCGCCAGCGGATTACCCTGATGGGCCGTAGGTTGCCCACCGCTGGAGTACAGTGTTCAAAATGTCAAACTTTGCAAAGTGCACCTTTCATTTGTGAATCACTTACTGACTCTCATATCATTCATGGTATCTACTTCTCAGAAGCTGGAATATCTACTGTTGCGAGTATACTGTTTTTTCCTTGGAAGTAAATATATCTACTCCAATCATTTCCCCGGCCAGAAGGAACCTTGTGTGGTGTTAGAAACTCCTTCCTCTGTTGGTTATCACAAGTCTGGCAGATCTCGTACCTTTCCATAAAGGAAGGCAGTTGTGCACTCATTCCTGGCTTGTAAACACATTCTCAAGATTGCTGCAGACAATCATTAAAACCAGGTCTGAGGCATATACTTTTCTAGTGAATTCAACTTATTTTTCTATAACTCTTTTGCATAGAGAGGCAGGAATTACAAGTATCTGACCTTAATTTCTGAGTCTATTACAGGGATTGGCAACCTTTGGCATGTGGCCCGCCAGGGTAAGCCCCTGGTGGGCCAGGCCAGTTTGTTCACCTGCCGAGTCCGCAGGTTCAGCCGATCACAGCTCTCACTGGCCACAGTTCGCCGCTCCAGGCCAATGGGGGCTGCGGGAAGCGGTATGGACTGAGAGATGTGCTGGCCGCGCCCCCCACTTGATCTTTAGTGATTAATTGATTTTGGGTAGGAGGTAGTGGCATCTTTTTAGCGACCGATTCAATGACTTTTGATCTACTCAGATCCATAATTTAATCTATGGATTCTTTAGAACCACCATGCTGCGTATCCAGGCAGTGTTGGAATCTTTCACTACAAAGATTCCCCTCCCTTACTGATTCTCAAAATCCCTGTTGACTGGATCATCCAGCACTGCTGGGATTTTCCTCTGTGTTAAATACAACAGCTGAACTAGTGGATCTGCTTCTGACCAGAGCTCACCTTCCAGACAGCGGACACCCTTGAAAACATTTCCAGGCTTTTTTAAGATTGTCTCTATAGTTCCTGGGACAAATTCTTTGCCTTCCTGTACTGTGCTGATGAAATTCTGGTTCTGTACCCTGATCAGATCCATTGCCTCAATAACTGTATTCCCCTAAACGAGTTGCTGGCAGTTTCCATCCACTACCAGAAATTTTATTTGGTATTTTGGTTTGTTTGTTTTTCTGAGTTTGTTAATATGAGATTCCATTTTCTTACTGACTTGATTGTGCTCTCATTGTACATTACCAGAGAGCAGCTGACATGTCTAATGGTCTCTCTGAATCCGGTTCATCGGGACTGTCTTGCTGAAATCCAACAAAGAAGTTTCCTACTGAGATTGCTGCATACATTAAAGTTAAAATAGTTCTTCATTGCTCTCCTGCCCCAAGTGTCTGAACCCGGTATGTGCATGGACTTGGTTAGAGTTATGATACATTTTCAAGCTTTCTCCACAACCATGAGGACTAGTTTTGTTTGTTTTAATGAAAGCTGAGATTGTCACATAATCACATATGGGTGCCAGGGCTTTAAGAAACCATCAAATATCACCAGACTTGCAATAAAATTGTGAGCATTGGCAACACCGCAGATCTCCAAAATTACATCTGGCCACCAAAGTCCATAATCCTGGCATAAAGGGGTCTGTCCTGTCCACAACAGGTTGGTTCTTTGTGAAAAACTTGTATCACGCCACAGTTTCCTTAGGCTTAGGCCTAGAGTTCCCCACATACCCACTAATGCTGAGGCAGAGGGAAGCATCAGATTAGCAGGCTTCTCTGCACTGCTCCTCAATAAGATAAAAGCTTTACTTTCCTGCTTCCCCTCTGCTTGACAAGATCCTCGTACAGCTCAGACTCCTGCTTCCATCAAGTCGATGCTTGGGCTAGATTCCTTTCTGCAAACTCTAATGGTTCCTGAGGGCATCAGGCCATGTGCCACACAGTTCATGCTTCTACTTGCTGCACTCTGGAACTTCTTAGAGAAAAATCACTGCCACCGTGTTTCATTAGCAATAAATGATGCAGCAAGTAGACAGAATTTCACAAAAAAGATTACTGAGCATGCTGAGATGCCAGTGTTACATGCCAAGAGGCCTGTGTTTGGTAACTGCCTGATCCTAGTTTGAATTCCTGAATCACTGGAGTTACACCACTCTAGGTCCCCCCTGAAATTGACCCTCTTCTCCTGTTCAGACCATACCACCTGGTTGCCAAATTCTAATACTACTACAATAGTCATTTGCAAGAATATTTATGTAAATGATCCCCTACACAAATAAAGGTTTGTATTGGCTACCCCCAAACTTGTACATTTAGGAAACAGGCCTAAAAGGAGATATTTATTGGAAACACTGCGTACTTTTCTTCTCTAATATTCTGCAGTGACCTTAACTATTCGTTTTTCACACAATGAAAAGTAGGTTCTAGCTGTTACAAATATTTTTACATTAAAAATACTGTGGTAAAATTGAGGTTAGTTTTTAACAGATCAGATCCAAATAATCATGGCACCTAAGTACCGTGGTGACCTATGCATTAGAAATACCACAGACAGACAAGAGATAGATTTCATCCATAAACAAAACATTCCATTTGCTGTTGCTGACATTTCCTTTAACTGCTTTTTATATTTATATCCAGGCAAGCATAGCATCTGAGAGAAGTGTCTGAAGCTTAACATTACAGAGCTCATATACATAAAGAAATAAATTTGTGTCAAATTTCTGTGTGTGTGTGAGCTATAAAGTTATTATCGAAATGATGTCATTATCATTTTCTAAATGAGGTGAAGGATGATGCAGTAGTTAAGTCACTAACCAAAGACTTAGGTTTAATTCCCACCTCTGCCGCAAGCTTCCTGTGCAATCTTGAGCAAGTCACATTGGGTGTGTCTACACTGCAATGTAAGCCCAGCATTAGTAGAATTCAAATTAATAGACCCTGGGTTTATTAACATAAGGCTTGAGTGTCTACACTCTTTTGCAACCCCAGGTTAGGAATTATTGAACCCTGGGTCCCAGCCTGAGGCTCCAGACTTCCTAGCACCTTCCCAAAATGTGGCTGCTCTAGCCCCTTGTTTGTGGTGCACTGTGGGAAAACTTGACTATCTACCAAACTTGCCTGTACAGAGGACAAAAAAAGTCAGTCTGTGAAATTGTGGGATAACTTTGGCAGACTCCAAGAGCATGAATCCAGTGGAGTTATAGCTACACTGCAAAGCAATAGGGCTTGAACCCTGGATCCCATGCTCTCATCCGCCATGGCATCCTGGGACAGTGCAATTTGTGTGTAGACGGAAGGGGGTTAGGTTTCAGCCTGGGCTCAAGCCCTGGGCTTACACTGTGGTGTAGGTGAAGCCTTAGCCTCTATGTGTCTTAGTTCACTGACTGTAAAATGGGCAGAACAACACTTTTCTACCTCATCGGGGTGTTGTAAGGATAAATATTAGAAAGACTGTGGGGCACTCTGAGATCCACTGATGAAAAGTGCTATGGAAAAGCCGGGTATTAAATCGTTTCAATAATATTTTTACAAAATTCAGCAAGCCAAATGTCCATTTTAGTCCTCAAAAAAAAAAATGTTATAGGAGAATGAAATTCACGATATATTTTAGACAAGTCCAAACTCTGAGTGCTGAATTTCACTAAGGTCTTTTCCCCTCCTCTAAAGAGGGGTGAGAATAGAGTAACAAGTAGTCTTCTTTTTTACGGGAGGGTTGAGAGGGAAGAAAGGAGTGAAAAGAGGAGGATTATGCCACAAGCTCTTCCAGAGGTCTCAGTTTAAATATCTTTTCTAAAAAACATTAATTAATGATCTAAAGTGGATGAGGAATGGGACAACGTGCCTGTGCTATGCGACTTCCTTATTTAGATCTTTTTGGACTGAAATTTGCAATAAATGTGTCTCATTTTTTGTTTGCTTTTGTTTTTGTTAGAGTAAATGTTCAGCATTGTGTGTCATGATGAGAATTTTAATGAATGTGAAAGAAAAGCATTCGTGCGGGGTAATGTCCAGTATGTGAATCAGGTAGGTACATGTATTCATTAGCACTGATTACTAACAGTCTTTCATGCTATTGTACGCCATAATGTGGGTCAATCAGAGGCACCACAAAAAGACTTACAAAAGAGCGACTGACACCTTTTTCGTGTTCACTTCCAACTCTGGATTGATCACAAGAGTGCTGGCACTGTCTTAGGCAGAACACCAGAGTCTCCCCACTCTCTCTGGTTTTTCACAAGTGCAGACCTCTTGAGGGGTTTAGAAATGTAAGTGCCCAGAAGGAATGGGTCCTGAAAAGAGTCTGTTCTCAACAGCAACCTTTACACATGTCACTAGAGATGGAATGTTTGTGTCTAGCCATGAGGAATTAACTACTTCCCGTTGCAGCCTGGCAAGTTCATAGATAAAGTAGCAGCTAATTTCTTTTTTTTTCTTTTTTTTTCTTTCAGGACACTCATGTCCACAACACGTACCCAGTGTTTATGAATGCAGCTTATTTTATATCAGATCCAGGAAATTAGAGAAATTCCTGGAACTGCAGAAAAATTATATTTAAGTCAAAGCAGTTATTAGCAGCAGCAGAAACACAATTTAAGAGATGGAGAGCATTGTAATTTACGCAAGGGGCCAAACTTCTCCCTGATGTAACTCCACTGATTTCAGTGGGTTTATGCCAGTGATAAATTTGGTACTAGACCTTTTCTAAAGAAAAACTGAATGTGCCTTTCCATGAGGCCTGTTTTGTTTGTGCCCAGTGTTTCTGTGACATTTGTAAAATGTAATGGTTACTTTGTTCTTTAAATTTCTTAGTTTAAATTGCCCTAGAAGGATAAACCAGTAATGTATTTTAATGTTAAAAACAGAAGTTTAAATAAATAAATGGACACACAGCTATAGTCAATGAAAAGGACCTATGAATATACTTAATTAATTACACCTTTACCTCTGGAAATTAGTTTTTAAACAATGTGGCTTGACTTTACTCAAACTGGGGGGCGTAGGTTGCGATACCATACTCAGGAATGCTAGTTTTATGCTCAATATTGGAGGCCATACCATCTTTCTTTCTCTTACATTTTTAATACTCTCTTGATCACAGCTGCCTATCACAAAAAAAACTCCAAAAAACAAAAGAACACACACACAACCAACCCTGCAGCAAAAAGTTATAAAGTTCAATATGTTCCAAGTACATTTGGAATCAGTAATCACATGCAGCTCTTGCTACCTTGAACAGACCTGTCTACTTGTATGTACACAGAGTGAAAATTCTCCGTTTTCCTTTCATATAACCCTTAGCATTTAGAATATAGCATGCTGGATCAGACAATGTTCCACCATCCTGTTTTCATCAGTGGCCAGTACCTGAAGAATCAAGAGATTGACCATACCTACAAAGTAGGTATCAGTTATGCAATTTAGTATGTTAGGAAAGGCAATTCCTTCCCGACTTCCACAGGAGGCCATTTTATAATTTGACACATGAGATAGGATTATTCATTAATCCTAGCTCTCGTTGCTAAAAATGTTCCACCAAGTCTTGTAGTATTTATCAGTTTTCATGTAGTCCTCACTCAGGAAAACTCCCAATTAATTTCAATGGGAGTTTTCCTAACTAAACCCAAGTGAAAATAAAATAAGGACTTTAGGATTTGGGCCTTTTTTATAAGTGGTTGTTAAATTACGCAGTCCTGTTTAGAATCTAGCTACGGTATTTGACTTGACTTTCGGCAGCAGTGAATTCCATAGGTCAACTATGTACTCTTCTTTCTAGCTGAATAATCCTATGCTCATATCCTGAAATCTTTTGAGGTAAAAATCCCAACAACAGGTGTTTTGCTGTATTATTAGTACTGAAGGATTAATCCTCTAGTCTTTCCAAAATCTTATCCCATGTAATATTGCCACACAGTTCCTCTATCTTCTTTGCAACTTTTTTTTCTATTTCAGTCTTTATTGTACCTTTAAGGTGAAATTACCAATATTAACTGAAGTTCTCCAGATGAGAGAGTACTATTTTCCATATATCATTATAATAATTTTTGAATTATTTTCTATCCCTTTGTAATGCACTTAGTCATCCTATTTCCTTTGTTGCCTGATCAGTGGGTAGCAGCAATTTACTTAATTAAGTATCCAAATAGCTCCTAAGTGTTATTCCTCAGTTGATTCTGCAAGGCCAGGGCCTTTCAGCATGTAGGAGAAGATCAGACTAGATAATTTGAATCAGTTGTTTGATACCTGAAAACAAAATTAGTGTAGCAAGCGGTGGAAAGAGAAAGAAAGTATCTTATTATTTTGTAGGGATGAATGAACCAGTTCAAGTAAAATGACCAAATGGACCAGATTCTCAAATCAAACTGTTTTCTCGAAGATTCTACACTGATTTCTAGAAATCAGAAGAGAGATTTGGATGAGATTCAGAGAAGCATTCAAACTTCTGATTCCATATACAAAATGAACCACAGCTCAGAACCTTCTGAAATTTACCTTTCACTGCCACTTAGGCTTTGGATCAGGCCCTAGATGAATAGCTTGAGACTCCACATGAGTGCAAAGGAAGATAAGTAGCCAAATTCATTCATTCATTCATTCATGCCATACTCCTGCAGTTTTTAGAGATGGAGTATTCAGGTTTTTCATCAGGAGGGAACAGTATGGCCCCACATTCTATTATTTTGAAATTAATTCAGCAGAAAGCACACCCTATATGTACAGAAGTCCCTTGAAAAATGTCACTTGCCCTTTAGTTCAAGACAAAGTGGTTGGTTTTCTTGGGAGGTGTGTGCGCATGTTTTGCTTTTGATGATGAGCAGTAAAATATTGATCCTGACGGGTGGCACTTTACATCCTCTTTGCCTTCACCATGCCCTGTGTAATTGACTATACACACTGCTAGAGAGAATATGGCCCAATATGCTATTCCCTTCCTCTAGCCTCATTCTACCTGTCTGTCTGGCATCAGACTGAACTCCGCGGAGCAGAGACTATCTCTTCTGGAGTGTCTAGAAAGCACTCCACACATTATAGATGCTACCTTAAACAGCAGCATTTCTTTCATGCTAATCATCATCATCTGTCCTCTGGTGTCCATGCTTTGTTGTGGTGGGACAGCTTGCGTGCTCTAACGATCCCCAGAGTCTGTGTCAGTGGGGGCTTTTCGCTCCTGGTAGGTTCAATCATGCTGGAATGGTCTGTGGGGGAGGGGCCAGACAAAACAGATGCCCTGGTCCTCCAGGTTGCGGGGGTCAGGCACAGGGCTAACAACTCTGTCCCGTAAAAACCAAAATATTACGGAAACAGTGATGGAGAAATAGACCATTACTGTGTGTGATGGCCTTCAGGAGTCAATGACCCGTATGACTGCCAGTGGTGAAAGTCGAAAGAAAGCCACTGGCATGAAGACTGAAGTGCTCAACACCAAGACAAAAACCAAACTTGGTTTTTGGAACATACGGACATGTATGAAACAGGGAAGCTAGCTCAGATCATAGCAGAGATGAGATGCTACAGCTTACACATCCTGGGTGTCAGCAAGAGCAGATGGCTGGGTTCAGGAAGATTAACAACAGCCTTGGGAGAAACTTTGCTGTATTTTGTATTCTTTTGAAGGAGGGAGTGGAGCATTCCCTGTTTGAATGGAAGTCTATTAGCAGCAGACTTATGAGAGCCAGACTGAAAGGGAAACACAATAATATCACACTGATCCAGTGCTATGCTCCGACAAATGATAGTGATGAAGTAGTAAAGGACAAATTCTACCTTATATTTCAGGTGGAGTTAGAGAGAGTACCATGCCACGACCTAACTATTGTCATAGGAGACCTGAATGCCAAGGTCGGTAAATACAACACAAGCAATGACAGAGCAATGGGAAGACATGAGTGTGGCACCAGGAATGAAAATGGAGAGAGGCTTGTTGATTTCTGTAATATGAATGACCTAGTCATCGGCGGAACCCTATTTCAACCTCGTGAAATTCGCAAGCTTACGTGTTCTCCAAATGGCAGAGATAAGAACCAGATTGACCATATGATGATCAATGGCAAATGGTGATGCTCACTGACGGGGGGCAGATGTTGGCAGTGACCACCACCTTGTAACAGCCTCCATCCAGCTAAAACTGAGAAGTGTGGGTTCACCAAACAAGGGACATAGATGTTATGACATTGACAAGCTAAAATCCCCTGAAATACAGAAAGCCTTTGTTCTGCAGTTAAAGAACAGGGTTTAGGCACCTGCAGACCTTGATGAAGAGGAGGGAAATGCAGATGAGGAGATCAACAAGAAGTGGGACAAAGTAACAACAATTTATAAACAGAGCAGTGAAGCCTGTCTAGGCTACAGGCAGAAGAGAAGGAAGGAGTGAATTACACCCAGCACATGGAACGCCATAGAAACCAGATGAGCCCTGAAGAAAAAATGTTTTAGACACAAAATCCCAGAAGCTAAAGGACAAACACCATGAGCAGTATAGCAATGAACTCTGGGAGAGCAAACGCCTTGAGAGCGGACAAATGACATTATATTGATTATCTGGCAACATGAGGAGAGCATGCAGCTGCTCGTGGTGAACAAGGAACTGTCTACAAAATGACACAGCTTATCAGTGGTAAATGGCAGACACCAACAAACACAAGGACAAACAAGGCCACCTACTAACAACAGGAAAAGAACAAGAAATGCCCTGGACAAAGCATTTCAAAGAATTGCTAAACAGAGAGCCACCTAAAGAGGAAGCAAACATCCAGGAGGCAGAAGAAGATCTTGATATTAACATGGACCCGCCCCCCACCCCGCCCTCCTCTGCCCCCAACAACTAAGGAAGAGAGCATTCAAGCCATCAAATCCTTAAAAAATGGGAAAGATCCTGGAAAGGATAACTTGAATGCAGAATTGTTCAAGGTAAATCCTAAGTTAGCAGCATATACCCTGGCCCCTCTATTTACATCAGTATGGGAAAAGGAAAAGTGCCAGATGAGAGGATCAATGGGGTTATAGTGAAGAAACCAAAGAAAGGAACTCCATGATTGTAATAACTGGCCTGGTATCGAACTTTTATCTGTGCCAAGCAAAGTATTGTATAAGATCATAGTCCAGCATATATCAGAGGCAGTAGATAGCATTCTCAGAAAAGAGCAAGCCAATTTTTGGAAAGGGCGTGGATGCACAGACCAGATCTTCACTCTATGAAACATAATAGAACAATGCTTACAATGGCAATGGCAACTCTACATAAACTTCATAGACTTTGAGAAGGCTTTTGACAGCATTCACAGGACCAGCCTATGGCGCACTCTGTGGGCATATGGAATCCCTCTCCGTATAATCAACATCATCAAAAGCTTTTATGTCAACTTTACATGCAGTGTTGATCACAGTGAGCTCAGTTTTGAATCAAAACAGGAGTACATCAGGGGTGTGTCATGTCTGCAATCCTTTTCAACATTGCCATCGACTGGGTAATGCAGCATATAATAGAAGACATGCCAAGAGACATTAAATGGACACTTCTCTCCCTTGAAGACCTGTACTTTGCAGGTGATCTCGCTCTCCTATCACATACCCAACACCATATACAAGAAAAAATAACTCAACTCAATGCATTCAGCCAGCAAACTGTACTGAAAATTAACTGCAATAAGACAGATGTCATGACTGTTAATATTGCCTCACCATCATCAGTACGGATAGAGGATTATGTTCTCACCAACATAGAAACATTCATATACTTGGGCAGCATCATCAGCCAGGATGGTGGAACAAGCCAGGACAACTGGATCAGAATCAACAAAGCCAGGAACACCTTCAGGAGCTTAAATACAGTCTGATAATCATCAAAACACAACACCAAAACCAAACTCAAGATTTATCAGAGCTGCGTACTTTCAACATTACTTTATAGTGCAGAATGGTGGGGAATGAGAAAGTATGACATGTCCAAACCATCTTCATTCCATACAACCTGCCTCAGAAAAATCCTCTATCTTTTGGCCTAGAACAATCCCAAACCAAGATCTATTGACACAGTGCAGACAAGAGGATATGAGCACCATCATTGCCAGCAGGAGTGCAGATGGATTGGCCATGTGCTTCGGATGGAAACTGAGTCTATCACCAGAGTAGCAATAAGATGGACACCTGAAGGCAAGTGAAAACAAGGCCGCCCAAAAACAACATGGTGAAGAGCTGTGGAAACTGAGCTGAAAAACCTGGGGCATAGCTGGGGAACATTGAAAGACTTGCCAGAAACAGACAGGAGTGGAGAAGCTTCTTCACTGCTCTAAACACCACAGGCGTAATGGAACATGATGATGATGATGAATCATCACAACAAAGGGAGATTTAAGGAGAGATTATGTGCTTGGGCTCCTAAATGTTCATGACAGTTTTCCAAGCCAGAAACGTCTAGTGATTTTCAATTTCTGGGAAGTTTGCTATCTGGTCAGCTATTAAATATTAATAGAATATATGTTACTGTTACAGGAATCGGAACAAAAAACCAGAAAGAAGTGTAAGCTGACATACATATGGTTCTCTTTTGAAACCATGAGAATGTGTACTTGACCCAAATTCCTTGACTAAATAGGAAGACAATTTTGATTATAGGAAGTAATTTCTTTGTAAAACGCTGGAGTCTTTCCTAGAGGGTAATATTTTTTCCAGAAGAGGAAATGTCAAGAATAGAACACTATTTGCTTATTTAAATGATGCAGCCTGCATAAATTATAATTAGAGTTCATTGCTCACAAAAAATGTCTTTTCTCTGTGCAGCAGTTAAAAATTCAGTCACATAAACTAGAAAATTAGAGGTTCCCTTTTGCTTAGGTACAGATGACCACAATTGCAGACCATGTAAACAGTTCCAGTGTGTAACTTTCCTGTGCGAACCAAACTTCTGTTATTTTCAGCTTTCCCAAGGGATGCCTGTAAGATAGTGTAAAAAAAATGAGGATGTCATGACAACTTTAACATATTTGTAAAGGATGGAAAGTAGTAATAGTAAAGTGGAGTGATATCCTTTAGATTCGTTGCTAAACAGAGGGATGGATGGAGTGGTGATTTTAAAAAAGGAGGCTATGAATATATTAAATATGTGTATTCCATAGGTGTCACTGAACTGTGCTTTGTATGGCCTCAGTTCAGGAAAGCATCTCTCTTCAGGACAGCATTTAAGCACTTGCTTAACTTACAGTGCATGCTTAAGTCCCATGGAAGTCAATGGGACTTAAGCACATGCTTAAGTTAAACATGTGGTTAAGTGCTGTCCTGCATAGGGACAGACTTAAATACACTCTAAGTGTTTTCCTGAATCAGGGCCTGTGTGAGGTTAAAATGAGTCATGAGGCCTAATCCTGAATTCTTTGTGCACCCAAAGCTTCTACTTAATGTGTTACCTATTAAGATGATACTCTGCAGATGCCAGCCTGTTATTTTTCTGTAATCATTCACATTTCAAATGCTATCCAGGTGTTCTTCAGATGGCCCAGAAAGAAAGCATTATGTGATTGTTTTGTTATACTCCATTAAGCTTTCTTTCTGAGCCAATCAGAAGTGATGTGTGTGGGCTTCATATCTGGTGTTCTTAAATCCCACCAATTAATATGCAGACTCAGACTTTCTATTTAGAATATTTTATACAAAGAACAAAAGAATGCCACTACACAAAAAGCATAAGAACCTGTTTCTACTGTATGCTATTCCATCCTCTCTTATCTAGCCACTTTATCCACATGGATTTCTTCCAGAAGATAAATCTTTCAATCAGGATTTCTTTATGAGCTGCAGACCTTGTCCTGTCAGGTCTACATCAAAATTTCAGGTGAATTTTCTTCTCTTGATTTTGTTAAGCTGTAAAAGGGCTTAAATAGCAAGAAACCTTATATGTCCTATTCATTCTAGTTAAACATTTTAAATGTATTTTTTTTCTCTACTCAGCACAAGTTAGCTAGTCTGATACTAAAGGTTTTATCCTAAAAATACAGTGAACCCCAGATTTTAGCTCTGTTTGACTGATATAAAACAGAGGCTAGGTTGGACTTTGTTAAGTGTATCCTGCTAATTTACTTATTTATCACACTAATGTAAGATGTAGCACAAACGTAGGTTTCTCAAGTGAGCTGTGCAAAATGATCATAGTGAACTTTGAACCCTCTTGAACTGAGCTTGTGTTAGAGGCTCATTATGTTTTGTGAGCACAGGAAGAGGAAGTTTCCACAGTAGGGAAACTTCCTCTCCTCAGTCAGTCAGACTCCTTCCCTCTCTCAGCTAGCTCTACTCTGATGCCTCCAACAATTCCCCTCCCCTACTGCCAAACAAGTAGTATTTCATAGGGCTGAGAAAAAAATTGGAATTTCCATCCCATGGGAAATTCTGATATGTTAAAATTTGGGTTTGTCCTGAATTGGGGTGAAAACTCAAATATTAAAGTTTTTCCATGCAATGAAACATTTCAAAAAATTTCAGTTCAGAAATGGAGAAACAGTCTGTTTTGACATTTGTGGCTCAACATGTTTCATTCGGAGTCAGTCCAATATTAAACCGCATGGCCCAGGTCCACAAAGGTATTAACGCATCTAAGCCCCAGGTGGCTAAATCCCAGTTTTGGTTCCACTGCGGTCCACAGAGTTCCCCACGAACCCTGTAAGTGCCTAAACTCACTGGGCACCTACATTTTCAAAGAAAACGTTCCCTCGGCATCTATGTTTCTGCCTCTCAGAATGCACACTACTACCTCCCTCTAGGCATCTGGACACCTATTGCTCACCTAAACCCTAGAGCAGTGGTTCTCAAACTGTGGGTCAGGACCCCAAAGTGGGTTGCAACCCCATTTTAATGGGGTCACCAGGGCTGGCTTAGACTTGCTGGACCAGGGGCTGAAGCCAAAGCCCGAGCCCCACTGTCTGGGGCCGAAACCTGAGGGCTTCAGCCTTGCGCAGTGGGGCTGAGATTACAGGTCCCCTGCCTGGTGCTGAAGCCCTTGGGCTTTGGTTTTGCCCCCCCTCCAGGTCAGTGGGGCTTTGGCCCTCCCACCAATGGTGGCAGGGATCTGGTGGACTCAGGCTTCGGTTCCCCCTCCTGCGGTTGTGTAGTAATTGTTTGTGTCAGAAGGGCATCACGGTGCAATAAAGTTTGAGAACCCCTGCCCTAGAGGGATACAAGAACCAGTGGAAGATAGGTGTTTGGCTGCCTCAATTGTGGGCAGGGCCTACTGGTAGGCATGCTCGGAGGCCACCTGTGGGATCATGTCCCCTTCAAAATCTGGCCAGAGGAAAAATATGTGATGCCACCTTAAAACTATGTGATGGTGTCAAGAGATCAGAGCACTCAACGTGGATGTGGGAGACCAGGTTCAATTCCCCCCTCTCTGTCAGAGAGGGAGAAAAGATCTGGGCAGAGGTCTCTCACCTTTCAGGAGAGCCTCCTCTAACCACTGAGTTATAGGATAGCCTGAGGTGGATCTTCCTCACTCTCTTCTGTTGAAACTGTTCCAACGTGGATAAATAATGAAAAAGCAGTCACATCCAGGGGACTGGCACCTGCCTGCAGCTTGGAGTTAGGTGTCTATTTCTGAGAGAAAGGTAGGATTTAGTACACCCCATTGGCATCTTTGGTTTGGCAGCTCCTGTCTAGTGTGCCGACTTTAGTGGACTGCATTCTTAGGTTCCTATCTCTCCCCATTCATTGTATATGGAGCCTAGGTGCCGGACTCAGGCTCTGTGGTTCATAGAGTTGTTTCTGTGATTTTCTAGGTGCCTAAAAGTAAGGTGGTGTGATGATCAGTTTTGCTACATTTAAATTCCTTTGTGGATCACACCCCATCTGCCAAAGGTGGCTGCCATGCCTCATGGCATTGTATTTATGCTGCTGCATGCCCTCATTGTTCCCTATTGGCTAGGCTCCCTGGCTGGACTACATCTCCTGCGTGACACCCATAGTCATGCGACTCCCATGGTGTACTCTGTGAGAGGGTCTCTGTTCAAGCTACATGCTGCACCATGGGAGGGGTGGTTTGGCCAAGGAGTTGCCTTGGATGTCTGAATTTCCCCGGATAGTCCCTTGCAGGTCTGAGTTTGTTAAACTGTAACCTTTAACTGTAACACAAAAATGAAAGATTTGGTTTATGGCCAACCCCTATGAACCAAACTATGGATTAAGTTTGTAAGTACCCTGTGTGGCTCACACATCTCTGCTTCCTGGTGCTCTGATTTCATGGTTGGGGCAGGTGGTGTGGAGTTCACAACAGTCCTACAACTAGAAAAAAGGTAATGGGAAGAAAATTTTGATGTACTAATTAAGGAGTTATAAAAAGGTAACAGTCATTTGGTTTGATATACTTGATAATTTTGATTCAGAAACATTTTGTAACAGGGAGGAAATATTTGAAATGAAGCTGTATCCTACTTTATTATCAGAGCACAACTGAAAATGAGGAAGTTTACATATAAATACGTCTGTTTGTTACAGCTAAAAACTGCAGTTTCATAAGTTCCATAGAATTTGGGACTTTGACCTAAGTTAATTCCTGTGCCACACGCAACTATGGGCATGTTTTGAGTGCAAATATACATCATGGATATCTGAGCCTTTTGCTTCACACAAAAATGTCAGGAATAAGAGTATATTCAAATGGTGTATCTGTTGATAATATAAGCATATTTTCCACAATTGAATTACTTAATTATGAAATGTTCATGTTATTAAAAATGGCATGCTTGATATAGTACTTACATTAAGCCACAGCAGAAGGATATTGAATCTTTGAAACATCTTACCAAATTATGTAAACATCACTTTATTTGCAGTGTACAGTCAAATATTTCCTATTAATGAAAGATTCCTTTACCAAATTCCCATAGTAAAGTAGTTTATAGTATTTTCTAAATGAACTGAGCAACATCAGACTTCAATGCAACAGTGTTACCTTGAACCCTTAGGAGATTTTTCATATTCCACCTGGGAGTTCATGTAAGAACTGCCCTTTTAACAATTATGTCTTTCTTAATATTTTAACAAGTTTACAGACCTCCTGGGGTGCTCAGTTACACTGAAGCTACTTCAAGCAAATGCACATGTAAAGTCTTAGCACTATTCAGAACACTTTGTTAATCCTTGCTGGGGAGAAATGAGGTCAGATGATACCACAAATCATCTCTTTGCTGGTTAACACAAACTGTATCTGTATAAACCAACAACTTCATTTCCCCTGACCCCTCATGTGTACATTTTCATATCCATCTCGTCTTTTGAAAATAGAATTTGGAGCCCAATCCTGTTCCCACTGAAGTCAATGTCAAAATTCTCAGCACCTTCACTGAAAGCAGGATCATTTTGTATTCATAGCTGATGTATGAAGGGACTCAAAACTACTGACACTAATTTTGACAAGACAAATATTCCATCAAAATGTGAACACTGTTCAAATAGATGAATGCATATTGTTTCTTACTTATCCTTTTGTTTGCCATACTTCACAAGGAAGATTTTTTAGCTTTAAAAATTAACAAAAATCTGATGGTCCTGACGTAGTATAGCTTCTAATACTAACAAATAGATAGGATGTATTTTTACTGAAGTTTTTTCACCTTAAAAAAATATTTTTTACATCCCCATATGCGCCCATACATGTGCCACCACCAAATTCTGTTCCAGTTAATCATTTTTTTTAGAGCTCCTTTAATCTCTCTTGCTCTCTGGCATCAGCATGTTTTCCAAGACTGCAGCTTGTGACTTATATAAATGAAGGAGCTTACATCTGCAGGAGTTTCATAGCCTTTTCATGGTCTTAATATGTTAGGCAAAGAGCTGCCAATCCCAAGATCACAGAAATCACAAGGTGGACTTCATATTTTAAAAGACTGAGGGGGAGTGATTTCAAAGTGATGAGGAAAGAAATAAAGACTTTCAGCCTCTATCTTAAAGAAAAAATAACTTAGGTCCTAGGAATCACATAGATGAGGCCTGATTCTCTGCTCCCTTACACCTTCTGTAGTACATCTGTGCAAAGTAAATGTAAAATACATGTAAAACACTGTCACTTTGATTTTGCAGACAGTTTTACACATACTTTACACTCCCTTGGTACTGGTGTATATGACCACCAGGAGGAAGAGATGGAGAATCAGGCTGAGGTTGTTTGAAATGTGTGTAAGTGTGGCAAATCACACACAGTATGTGAAAATTATTTGTTTAGATTGCTATGACATGTTAAAAGTATCTATCCAAAGCTTGGTCTACACTAGTAACTTATGTCAGTATGACTACATTGCTCAGGGGTATGAAAAACATGCCCCCCCCCCCAAGCGACGCAGTTATACTGACCTAACCCCTGGTGTAGACAGTGCTACGTTGACAGGAGGGCTTCTCCCATCGGAGCCAAATATGCCTGAAGAGGAAATAAAAGTTATCCCTCGCATCCAAGAAAATAAAATTGAAACTACCCCACTGCATTGACAAACATCACCTCTCAGTATGCCCCTCCCAATACAAAATCCTGGAAACAGAAATGGGCTTTGGAGTACCTCTAAATCACGTAGGCCTTGCAGTGCTCAGCAGAGCAATACCTAAATACTTTTAAAATCTGGGCCTTGGTTCTTCCTCACTGGCCTTCAGATTCCAGGAATATATGTGCGAGGCATTTGATTAGAGAGAAATTGATGTCAAAATACCTATTACCCAAAATGTATTCAATCCAACAGAAAATTAGAGACAGATTCTGCCCTGTGATGTGTATCCTTGCTGTCCATTGGTCCTTTTCATCAGCAGCGTGTTGCATATTTGGTAACCAGACTATTTTACCTCCAAAAATGATGGCCTGGAGTTGGACGATGACTCGTGCCTCTAAGTTTATAGAAAGTATTCAGTTAAACCACAGATCCACCATACATCATTCCAATGGTTTACACAGATGTACTGAAAGAGCAATATAGGAAAAATGAAAGTCTTCCTTTCCACTGTATTGCATTAGTTACTGAATAGCATATCAAATTGCTCACTGTTGTATGGCCAGGTAGCGTTAGATTCTGCCCAGCATTTAGACAGCCAGGCAGTGGGGGGCAGGGAGAAGCCCACTGTCCCCTTGCCCAGTATATGTAAGGGCTGGGCAGAATTACAGCCACTTCACTTGGCAGCATGAAGGGTTGCTACTGAGATGCTGCCTGGAGTAGGTTGGGGAAGGGAGGGTGCATAATGCCTTGGGTGGGGAGTGGGGGGGGGGCAGGGAGGAGACAGTGCCATGGCTCTGCTTTCTTCCCCACAAACCAGTCAGCTTTGCTAGTCGGCTGGCGGTGCGGGAGCAGGGGTGAGGTAAAGGGTGATAAGAGGAATATGCTGCTCCTTTTCAGTGGGTGCAGCAGCTAGTGTGCTGGGGGAGTTCTGGGGGTGCTCTGCACTTCCACAGAGGCACAAAATAGCCCATAATGAAAGGATCTATAATAACACACATATGGGAATAGAGTGACTGTTCCCAGGAAACCCAAAATTTCCTGACTGGTGTCAAAATCTCTCCATTATTATTGCAGTGATGGAGCGTTTTTCATTTCATACATTTTGTGGGGGAGGGGGTTGGAGAAATGTTGGTCATTTTTAATATTCCTTTATCAAATTCCTATAGTAAAGACATCTATCCATTCCAGTAAATGGGTAGGAGTGAAGCAATTTATCTTCCTTCCTAATTAGAGATTGTTTGGTCTTGTACTAAATGGGAACAGATAGTACTATGAGATACACTGAGTTGAGTACATCCGGTCTTCCCTTGCCAGATATTACGCTGTATTATGTCCAATTATGGAATGTCCTCAGGTCCTCTGTTGCACTCCCAGACCAGGGACAATTTTTAAAATGGAGTTTTGTTAAACTTAGTACAAAGACCCCCCACAAAACAAATAGAGTCTGCCCAAGTCCCATTCTGCTCAGTCCTTTCTGAGCACACACAACTGTGCTGTTGCAAACAGAGCTACCCCATGTGACCTGTCAGCAGACCTCCAATCGTTAAAAGTGCAGGTCACAGGCAAATCTAACCCTGACATTTCTTTCTGAGTGCTCATTAATGTAATGTTGTCCCAACATTTTTATTATCAAAATATAATATACAGCCCATCCATTAGGCTTGTTAGCAGTTGTCCATGAGTAAAATTCATAACTGTCATTCTCAACTGAGTCTTTGATAAATGGTATAACCATGTTACTCCAAGTCACTGGGCATATGGCAAGCTGTCTAGAAAATTGCTAAATTAACATAATAAACTAACCAGAACTATAAAACACTTCATTTAGAGCAATGTCCATACCATAAGTCACTACCACTTCATTTACCAATATTACATATGTTGTGGATAGACTGCAGGATAAGATACAGGAATAGGCTCTTGGTATGGCATGTGGCAAACATTAAGATAAACCCCAGGTGCATTCACTAGTCCAACAGTTGGATTTAGACACTGATAAGTAGGTGTCCCCAATATGTCAGCGTCCGTGGGGCTCTTCTCTCTCTAGTCGGATGCCTGTCAGTGGATTTTTCTGGTGATCTCTTGTGCTGATTTTGTCATTCATTTGTTCCTACGGCTGGTATGAATGCCATATCAGTCTGATCAGCAAGTTTCCAAGTTTACAGGATCAACAACGTTTTCAATTCTCCTGACATGGATGAAATGTTTCTTCTTATGGATTCAGGAGGAATACTTTATGGGAAAAGCAAGTTGCAAAATCAACTGGTATTACCTGAAAAATACAAAAGAAAAGTATATCAAGAGCTCCATGAATAGATGGGACATTTAGGAGCATAGTGAGTAATCAGTCTTGCAAGAGATTGGTTTTATTGGCAACAGATGAAGAGGGATATTGAAAATTATGTCGCTATAGTATGTTCTTGCATCAAGCAAAAAAACCCCTCACCAGCCTACCAGAACTTTACTAACTAACATGGTTACAACAGAACTATTTAAGTTTGTATCAGTATAATTCTTGTATCTAGACAGCAGTAGAGGAGGATATGAATTCATTTTAGTGATACTGGGTCGCTTCACTAGATTTGTCCAAGCCTACCTTACCACCAAAAAGTCAGGCAAAATTGTGGCAGACAAGATCTTCAGTGACTTTGTTTTCAAATTTGGTTTCCCCAAAAGGATCTGTCATTACAAAGGGGCAGAGTTTGAAAATAATTTAGTCAGAAGGCTACAACGCTACTTTAACATTGAAACAAATACAGCTTGCACAAGCTCCTTCACTGCTCAGAGCTTAGAGCACGCACACAAATCTGCAGCTGCAAGCAAAACTTTCCCCTTTGACCCCTCAGCAGACCTTCAATCCTTTGAGGGGACAGGTAAATCTAACCCTCACATTCCCTTATGAGTGCTACAACTTCCCTTGGGGTGAAAGACCTGTATATGCTGCAAGGAGGACCATAGTAATAAGACATGCTTGTTTTGTTTGTGCAGACACTAGCTGGGGACCAAAAGAAATACTAATGTGCTTTGTGAAACTGGAAATCATGCCCAGTACACTTGAGATACATCTGACTAGTAAGAGATTACTTTCTTTCTGCAACAATATTTTTGAATAGCTCATTCACTGGATGGAGAGATGCCTATTTATGTTGCTTAACAGTGCCACCAGTTTTCTCAGTCAGGATTCAGCATTAATCCCATGTTATTCTTGAGGGAGTGTGCCTATGGCTGCACAGTTGTCCAGTGATCATGGCTGTAATCGTAGTATAGGAACTACAAATACCATCATTACAGCTGGCCAAAAATGGCAATTATTCATGGGACGTTTTTAACAAATGGAATGTGTTCATTTTGTATTTTCAATAAAAACAGAAAAAAATGGTGGGAATTATTTTTTTCTCTCTTTTTTAATTGAAAAATAAAAACCCTAAAATGGTACACATTCACTTTCTGTTTTTTAATCAGAGTAACAGAAAAATTCATCCAAATTTTGGTTGAAAAGTCATTTTTTATATATAAAAAAAGTTTTGACAACAAAAACCAACCAGTTCTAACCATCAGCCTCATCTATAAAAATAAATAAAGGATATTTGAAGCTGTTCATTCATATAAAATAAAAACAGAACCTAATCTTCCTTTTCAAATCAGTATGACTCGGAACTTTAAAAAAAAGTTAGTTAATTTTGTTTCACCTCTGTTTTTAATTTCTGTTCACCACTGCCTTTCTTGGTTCCAGCCCAGATCAGAAGCTAAAATACTGCAAAATATCACTTCTATATTACTGGGGAAAAAAGAGAAATTCTGCCAGAAAAAACACACCACATAAAGGAAGCTACTTTTGTATTTTACATGCCAATGTTTAAAACAAAGCGTGTCCAAAGATGATTTTTCTTATTTTCTTTGAATGAATGTGAGTTTAGGAGCAGGTTATGGGACTCTGCTCTCGTTACGTTTTGTGCTTGTGACAGGGTGTATAAATCCTGCACTGACAGGAAAGGGGCTAGGGAGGCTGTGTGTGCTAAGGTAGCCCTCCCCACCCAGCCTTGCCAATCAGCCATGACTTTAAAAGGAGGAAGCTACACTCAGCAAGGGGGAAACTCTGAGAAAGAAGTGGCTCCCTGGAGTAGTCAAGGAACCCCAGGCCAGAGACATGCCCATGACCTCCCAGCCCAGGTCTGTGGACTTAGGGACAAGCCCAGTAGGGAGAGTTTGACTTAGCGACCTGGTCATAAGAATGCCAGTAAAGCTGTTACCCAGGCACTCCTGAAGTTAGGTGGTGCAACTGATCTTTCTTTCTTTCTTTCTTTCTTTCTTTCTTTCTTTCTTTCTTTCTTTCTTTCTTTCTTTCTTTCTTTCTTGTTGGCCCTGGGAGGGGCTTGCTCTCTGTGTCTGAACTTTTTGCTTCCCCCCTCACCTGCAATACAAAGTAAACGGGTCTGCAAGGGCGGGGGCCACTGCAAGGACTAAGAGGGTGGGCCTTGACTGGGCAGCCCAGTTGGTGGTAACCGGGTGTGGCCAGGGGTTCCACTCCAGCTAGGGAAGTGCCCCAGAGACACTCTCTTTACAGTAGTCCTATAGAACTAACATCGGTATGCAGAAAAGGCAACGTGACTAGAATATACAGGTAATGCTGGGTGCTCTACTAGATATTGACTGTGGTTGCCTCTGTAGATGTAGTGACCACCAAAAAAGCCATTTCAATTTCCCCCCAAAGTTATTCAAAAGCCCCAAAATAAAATATCAGCTACAATCATTTGTATTAGCCTGAATGTAGCACCAAGTTCTCTGCCTCTTTGGCACCAATGCATCCAATTAATGTCCTTGGCATATTTGCCCCGGAACTATGCAGATGAACACCTGAGAGTTGTGCTTGCTTCCTCATAGCATGTTAAAAAAATACAAAGTTTTAAAACTGAGGGGGGGAAAATACTCAGTAAAACACAAGAGTGTAGACAGGCAGTGTTGTGCTGTCACTGATGCACCCGGACTAAATCATGTTTTCTATATCCATTCTAATGTACTTCTAAATCATGGACTTACTGCAATATTTTCCTGAATTTCCGGAAAATACTTTAAAAGTTGATTTTAGGCCGAGAAACATAACATATAGGCATGCTTTGTATCTGTTTGTACTCTCTTCCTTCGTTAAATGTCCTTCCCACAGATCACTGCTCGAGGCTGCTGGTCAGTTAAAAAGAAGCTCAATCAAAACTCAGACATCATAAAGGGATAATTGCAAAGTAGAAAGCTAATGGGTAGATTAAAAGTTTGAATATGGTTTCTCTTAGAAGTGCTGCAGGCTCTGGTGCATCCACCAAATTTAAATTGATTAGCTATGATGTCTCCATGTTCAATTAAACATAACCTGGACCAGAACCTCTCTGGGCCATACTCATCAATTGAGCGAGGACAGTGTTTCTTAACCTGGGTCCATGGACCCCTGGGGGGACTGCACCTCCATTTAAAAATGTTTAGGGGTCTGCAAATGAAAAAAAGTTGAAAACCACTGAGCTATGGCAATATACAACAGCTGAGGACCTAGCCCACTCTCTCTGCTTGAATCCCTCCTGCAATCATTTTCTTCAATGTAGAGCCTACAGGTTAACCCCCGCAAGGAAACATTTTCTGGTGCCAGGATTTTACACAGAACAGAAGATCACAATGTTGGGTTGGAACCACTTTAATGTGATATTTAATGAAATCTTATTTAAAATAGTTCACTTTTAGTACCTATTTTGCAAGCCTTCAGTAACCATATAGTTCTTTGTATCTGAAAAAGCTCTTCATATTGAAACCTATAGGTGTAGGTATTTGCTAGGTCAGAGCTTCTCAAACTTCATTGCACTGTGACCCCCTTCTGACAATAAAAACTACTACACGACTCAGGAGGCGGAAGCAAAGCCTGAGCCCACCCGGGTCCTGCCACCCCAGCTTGGAGGAGGAGGGCAAAGCCCAATGGCTTCAGTCCTAGAGGGGGAGCCTGTAACCTGAACCTGCTGCCCAGGGCTGAAGCCAAAGCCTGAGCCCTGCCACCTTGGGCAGTGGGACTCAGGGTTCAGCGTCAGCCCCCAGTGGTGGGGCTTGGGCTTCAGCTCCGGACAGTGGGGCTCAGGCTTCAGCTTTGGCCCAGGGCCCCAGCAAGTCTATCGCCAGACCTGGCAACCCCATTAAAACAGGGTCACAACCCACTTCAGGGTCCCGAACCACAGTTTGTGAACTGCTGTGCTAGATAAAATATAGGTATAAGGCAGTAATGCAATAAGCCTACAAGTCTCAAGGCCTGTAAGACAATAATTTAGCAAAACTAATGAAGGCATAAGGCCTTAGCATAAGCAGTTAACCAGGAGTAACCCTCGATCATAAGATATCACAAGATAGATGGCTGTAATAAAAAAGTATGACTAAATTGCTAACAGTTAACCACAAGATACCAGTTGATGTCAACTTTAGATATTTTTAAATAAGGAACATCAGGAGATGTCCAACCACAATAATGCCATGGTAACTAACTGACGTATATGTTGATAAGTTTGAGGTAAAAGACCTAGTAACCTAGGAGAGAAGGGCACCCTAATATTAGTAGGGTGAGGAAATACTGGTAAGTAAAGGGGGCTGGAACCCCTACTGAATATGCATTAGGTATAGTGGTTATCAGCAAAACATATCACAAAACCTGTATCCAGGCCAGTGTGCCTTGGAATATGCCAGGATGATGGCCACTGGTGATGATGATGGTGGGGACGATGTTGATGAGGATGATGACTAACACTTTGGGTCTTTTTGCAAAGGATGGTGTGATTATATGGATGCTCAGATGCTCGGTTGGAGTGTTTGCGATTTTGCTAATGGTGTTAATAAAACCATTGCATATGCGAAAGGGTTTCCCTAACTGTGATTGTTGCTCCTGTGCACATTGGGGTTCCCAAACTAATAATAACTCTAATGATTCTGGAGTTGTTAGTGGGATGAGTCCCTGTCAAACTACGGAGTGTTAACTGGGATTTCTAACTGACCAATACAGTTAATGCACAATCAACAGATCAAGCAACAATGTCCTGTCCCAACAGATGAGACTAGCTGGCATGTTCTAGTTCTCAGTTCTTGGATGTATCCTTTAAGGGATTGGGGGCAGTGTGCTCTCAAGGCAGGGAACTCAGTTATGGAACTTGCTTGGTTTGAGGGCCCTCAGGTTGTTGTTTTGTTGTTTTTTAAAACTTTCGGGTCAGGCCACAAGACCTATCTATTTACATAGTTCCCTTTACCAGGAGAAGCCTGGAGTGCGAAGTTATAATCTGAATGGGAAGATCTGTAGGTGGCAAGTGTGTTAGAATTGGCAACAGGCCAACTGGATTCCTTGTAGTGTTTCATGTAAATATAAATTGTTAGCTCATCTACATTATGGACAGGTGTAATTGCATCAATTAAAGAGAAATCTACATAATAATATACATCCAAATAGCACTTTTTATCCACTGTACTTTACAAAGCTGGGTACAAATCATCATCTCCATTTTAGAGACGGAAATACTAGGTCACAAAGAGATTAAATGAATTGCCCAAGGTCAAAGACAAGGGCAAAATCAGGACAAGAATCCAGGTCTCCTAATGACCAAGCTCCAGACTAATGTACTAGGCTGCAACTGTCCCAAGATATGGATTATAGATACAGTGGCTAGAGTCCCAAGTGAGAGTGTATTCAGCCTAGAGATTTCCCATCACCCACAAATCTTTACTTAAAATATTTCCCTTGTGCTTCTTTTAAAAGGCAATATGCAATCTGAAGAGAGAAAAAAGAAGTTGTGTGTTTGTGTTCTGTTTTTTTCTGCTTGGCTTTAAGAAGATCAGTTTTGGGTATTTTTTAAAAGCTTTACGTGACACTATACTGTGCATTTTCAAACTAGGAAAAACCTAAAAAAGATCTTCTGATCAAGAGTCAAAATGTTCACTTTTTCAATTGTATAATACATATCTAATTATATAGCTGAATCTAATGGCATGTGATTTTAAAACTCTTTATATACATCCACATATGTTTTACTGCAATGAAATCTCCATCAACTTACTTAGTTATATGTAAAATTATATGTCCACATAAAACCATCCACTGCCCTAAGCCATCTATAGTGTAATTGATCACTAGATAGTTACTTTCCATTCCACACATACTATGAGCACCAGAGAGCTAACCCTGATCAGTCTCAGTGATTATCACAGTGCACCACAATTACATTTCCTACATGGGATTTCTATATGAAAGGCTTGAACGCTACCCATCCCCCCTTCTTCTATTGGATTGTAAATGATACACATATTAAATATTTTTCTGAGGAGGACTAAATGAGCTAGCTATATTTCCAAAGGATGTTTAGGATTTCGGCAGTGGAAAGGGTGGCATGCTTTACTTTATTAAAACAGAAATTGCTGTTGAGGAGCCCGGGCATGACTACTCAGAAATTTGGGCTGTACTTGGCAACTGAGGGGAATGAAACGTAGTGCAGTATAATTATTCCTGTGAGAGCAAGGAAAGCTCTTGTTTGAATTAGAAATATCCTTAAGAAAGTCCCACTTGAGCTCTGCTTTGATGTCTCCTTTTTCTGAACTGAAGTCCCAGTGAGGCGTTATGGAGCCTGCTATTTGCTGAATGGTCTTTAGTTATGCAACTGATTTTCTTTAATATTGGCATAGCCCTGAACCTTGATGATGCACAAATGGACCTGATTCTCCTCCCACTACAACCAGTTGCACACTAGTGTATTTCTTTGGCTTCAGTGGAGCTACTGCTAACTTATACCAGTGGAGGTGAGAGGAGAATCAGGCCCTTGGTATGTAGGTTGCTCTGTTTTCCATTGGCTAATTTGATTCCATTGCAATACATTGATTATAGTCATTTATAAAGTGTCCCAGATTATCACCACCTCAGCATCCCCTTAAAATTCTTTGCATTCTAAGCTTTCATAGCACATATTTCTTGTCCTTATGTTCTTTTTCAGACCTTTCCTTGATATCCAGAAACATACAGCACACTTAGGGTTAACACTAATCCCATTTGTTTTATAGCTAGCTCTCAAAATTATAGGGCTAGATTCTGATCTCCATTGCACCATTGTACATTCAGGGTGAAATCCTGACCCTACTGAAATCAATGGCAAAACTCCCATTGACCTTAACGGAGTCAGGATAGTGCCCTCTGAGAGCATGTCTACGCTGCAATAAAAAACCCGCAGCTGGACCATGCCAGCTGACTTGGGCTCATGGGGCTCAGGCTGTGGAACTGTTTCATTGCAGTGTAGACTTCTGGACTCAGGCTCAAGCAAGCCCAGCCGCTAGGCCCCTGCAAAGTGGGAGGGCCCTAGAGCTCAGGTTGCAGCCTGAGCCCGGAAGTCTCCACTGTAATGAAAAAGCCCCACAGCCCGAGCCCCGCGAGCCTGAGTCAGTTGGCATGGGCCAACTTCAGCTTTTTAATTGCAGTGTAGACACACCCAGAGTCGCTCTTCTGAAATCAGCAGTTACACCGATCAGAATGAAGCCCAGAGTTTGTTTTTAACTTAACCAAAGCCTGCAAAAGCCCAGGTTTCGTGTTTCTTTGAATAAAACACTTGCAGGCCTGATTCTCCACTTCTTTGCAACTTGTACAGTCATTTACACTTGTGCAAAGTGGGTATAAAATGCTACTACCAATAGAAGGGTTCAGTCCTACTCTCACTGCAGGCAATTTTGCTATTGACTTCAGTAGAGGAAGGACTGAATAAATGAGAGGGGAATACTGGTTTGGTAGCATCTTACAGTGCTGTACACTGTAATCCTAAAGCAGCATCCATGCAGCGATGGTCACTTAAAAAACAGGGATAGTATATGGGTAGCTACAAACCGTGATTTCTATACCTTTTCCTTTTTCTAATCTTTGAGCCATAATTTTAGCAGTGGTTCTCAACTGGTGAGGCATGTCAGCTTGTCTATGGGGGCTTAGCCACTCATTCAGATTTGGCCTGACTGACCCCTGTCATGAAAGCAGGGCAGCCAGGCCAGATTTTAGGGTGTTGGTGTGTATGGTGGCTCCAAGTTGGAAAAAAAATGACAAGGTGGGGCATGATTTAAAAAGGCTGAGAACCACGGTTTTAGAGTGATTTATGGCCCCTCAAATCACTCCAACACTTAAAAAGTCTTGTGATGTTTTCAGAAAACATTAGACAAAAAATTGTCAGTAAATAATACACTCTAAAGAATGCAGCAAGCTGGTCCTAAAAGTATTCTAGTAGTTATATGTTCTGAACCATTTTCCCTTTAGATCACCTCAAGCTACCTGGTCCACAGGACCACAGTCAGATTCTGGTAAGCCTCTGGTGCAAGATGAGTAAGATCATAGAATCATAGAATCATAGAATATCAAGGTTGGAAGGGACCCCAGAAGGTCATCTAGTCCAACCCCCTGCTCGAAGCAGGACCAATTCCCAGTTAAATCATCCCAGCCAGGGCTTTGTCAAGCCTGACCTTAAAAACCTCTAAGGAAGGAGATTCTACCACCTCCCTAGGTAACGCATTCCAGTGTTTCACCACCCTCTTAGTGAAAAAGTTTTTCCTAATATCCAATCTAAACCTCCCCCACTGCAACTTGAGACCACTACTCCTCGTTCTGTCATCTGCTACCATTGAGAACAGTCTAGAGCCATCCTCTTTGGAACCCCCTTTCAGGTAGTTGAAAGCAGCTATCAAATCCCCCCTCATTCTTCTCTTCTGCAGGCTAAACAATCCCAGCTCCCTCAGCCTCTCCTCATAAGTCATGTGTTCCAGACCCCTAATCATTTTTGTTGCCCTTCGCTGGACTCTCTCCAATTTATCCACATCCTTCTTGAAGTGTGGGGCCCAAAACTGGACACAGTACTCCAGATGAGGCCTCACCAATGTCGAATAGAGGGGAACGATCACGTCCCTCGATCTGCTCGCTATGCCCCTACTTATACATCCCAAAATGCCATTGGCCTTCTTGGCAACAAGGGCACACTGCTGACTCATATCCAGCTTCTCGTCCACTGTCACCCCTAGGTCCTTTTCCGCAGAACTGCTGCCTAGCCATTCGGTCCCTAGTCTGTAGCTGTGCATTGGGTTCTTCCGTCCTAAGTGCAGGACCCTGCACTTATCCTTATTGAACCTCATCAGATTTCTTTTGGCCCAATCCTCCAATTTGTCTAGGTCCTTCTGTATCCTATCCCTCCCCTCCAGCGTATCTACCACTCCTCCCAGTTTAGTATCATCCGCAAATTTGCTGACAGTGCAATCCACACCATCCTCCAGATCATTTATGAAGATATTGAACAAAACCGGCCCAAGGACCGACCCTTGGGGCACTCCACTTGATACCGGCTGCCAACTAGACATGGAGCCATTGATAACTACCCGTTGAGCCCGACAATCTAGCCAGCTTTCTACCCACCTTATAGTGCATTCATCCAGCCCATACTTCCTTAACTTGCTGACAAGAATACTGTGGGAGACCGTGTCAAAAGCTTTTTTAAAGTCAAGTAACAATACATCCACTGCTTTCCCTTCATCCACAGAACCAGTAATCTCATCATAAAAGGCGATTAGATTAGTCAGGCATGACCTTCCCTTGGTGAATCCATGCTGGCTGTTCCTGATCACTTTCCTCTCATGCAAGTGCTTCAGGATTGATTCTTTGAGGACCTGCTCCATGATTTTTCCAGGGACTGAGGTGAGGCTGACTGGCCTGTAGTTCCCAGGATCCTCCTTCTTCCCTTTTTTAAAAATTGGCACTACATTAGCCTTTTTCCAGTCATCCGGGACTTCCCCCGTTCGCCACGAGTTTTCAAAGATAATGGCCAATGGCTCTGCAATCACAGCCGCCAATTCCTTCAGCACTCTCGGATGCAACTCGTCCGGCCCCATGGACTTGTGCACGTCCAGCTTTTCTAAATAGTCCCTAACCACCTCTATCTCCACAGAGGGCTGGCCATCTCTTCCCCATTTTGCGATGCCCAGCGCAGCAGTCTGGGAGCTGACCTTGTTAGTGAAAACAGAGGCAAAAAAAGCATTGAGTACATTAGCTTTTTCCACATCCTCTGTCACTAGGTTGCCTCCCTCATTCGGTAAGGGGCCCACACTTTCCTTGGCTTTCTTCTTGTTGCCAACATACCTGAAGAAACCCTTCTTGTTACTCTTGACATCTCTGGCTAGCTGCAGCTCCAGGTGCGATTTGGCCCTCCTGATATCATTCCTACATGCCCGAGCAATATTTTTATACTCTTCCCTGGTCATATGTCCAACCTTCCACTTCTTGTAAGCTTCTTTTTTATGTTTATGATCCGCTACGATTTCACCATTAAGCCAAGCTGGTCGCCTGCCATATTTACTATTCTTTCGACTCATCGGGATGGTTTGTCCCTGTAACCTCAACAGGGATTCCTTGAAATACAGCCAGCTCTCCTGGACTCCTTTCCCCTTCAAGTTAGTCCCCCAGGGGATCCTGGCCATCCGTTCCCTGAGGGAGTCGAAGTCTGCTTTCCTGAAGTCCAGGGTCCGTATCCTGCTGCTTACCTTTCTTCCCTGCGTCAGGATCCTGAACTCAACCAACTCATGGTCACTGCCTCCCAGATTCCCATCCACTTTTGCTTCCCCCACTAATTCTACCCGGTGAAGATGTTTGACTACAGGAAGAGTACCAGAAATTACAATGTGTACCAAGAAACATTTTGGATAAGCTGGCAGTGTTGGGGATTCAACAGACCGGTGGCCAGTGCAGAGAGCAGATCAAGTGGCTTCAGACTGACATCTGGAAAGCCAGAGAAGAGAACCACACCTCTGGAAACTCTCCGTCATCCTGTCACATTTACGAGGACTTTTAATCAGACGCTGGGAACTGTGCCAAGCACTGAGCCCATAGCCATTTATGACTGTCTGATCAGCAGGGAGTGTAACCGTCTAACCTCCGAATCTAAGGTAGCACCAGAGGGGAGCCAACAGTCACCGGATAAGGCTCACAAAGTGACTGTGGTGCTCATGCCCGGTCCTTGAGGAGGCTTTGCTGCCAGAGCAACTACAGTACATCCTGGATCAATACTTGGAGGAGTTGTTTGGTGACCGCTGCGGGGAGCAGCCCACCATGGAACTGGCAGCAGAAACAGAAGAAGCAGAAGTAGCGCTGGAGCCTGCTAAGTTTTTGCATCGGTGTTTGTTGTTATTAGTGTACAAATGGGGAGGGATTTCTGGCATATGATCCAATGAAACTTTTATTACAAGTTGCAGATTGCAAACCAGTGCTTTGGTGTCTCTTTCCCCGACCCCAATTATCCCCAATGTGACATTCAAAATCGGTACTGGTAAGCGCGAATAACAGTTAAACAAGCAGTTGTGATGAACTTTTTATTATATACTGTCACGCAGTTACACAGATGCATTGGGGTGTTCAAAATAAGAGTCTTCCATTGGCTGCAATGACAGTACACTGCACCGTACAAAACAGCCATGCCAGAGTATACTGAGCCACCCATAAATGGTACTGTGGTGCGTTGGGGGAATGTAGTTCCCAGGTGATGAATTAACTGTCCAAAATACACCAGAGAGTTGTATGAAGTCCAGAAATGTGCTGGGGATGGGTGGTGGAGTGGGCGGGGCAGACGTGCTTTGCAGTTGTTTGTTACAGATGCATGCTTGTGGGGTGGGAGTAAAGAGAATGCTGGTGATGCATTCCCTGTTGTGAGTTCAGGTAGTCCCTGTGGTACATATATAGTCCATGTATTCCATCTTAAGGTTCCATATTGTCGGGGGTCTTTGCAGTTAGTCCATAGATAGTCCTAATCCATGCAGACTGTGGCATAAGCCATAGTTGCAGCAGGGTAACTGCATGAATGCAGAGAGCTTTCAGCAGCTTACAGGGAGGCAGTAATCCATGTGGAAGCCAACACAACATCCTGTGATTTCCCCATGAATTTTCAACCAGGCCTGGGGTCTGATAGCTGTAACCATTTCCCATAGTAGGAACTCCAGGTGGGAGTTCCTCCTCCCCACAAGGGCTAAAATGATTTGGAATTTTAAAAGATATATCATTAAATGAATTTTGTAAATTTTACCTTACCATTATGTGTGAAGACTTTACGCTGGGCTGAATTCTCAGTGGTGTCCAAGGAGCTAATATGTCGACCTCAGAATACACTGAAGCACAGTTATACAAAAGATCTTTTTGGGGGCTTGGACAAAAGACATGTTTGCTGAAGATGTAGTGAAACTTTTCTGAAATAGTGAGACAATAATGGACTGTTTCATTCCTGAGGTCAGGCCCTGCTACCTCCACAGGCCAGTCAGAGTCCAGCAGGAACCTGGAGGTGGGGTCGCACTGTCCCAATGCAGTCCAAGAATTGTGTCTCCAACAACCTTATTGTTGACATCCTGGACAGGGCTAGCCAACAACCTAAAGTCCCAGAGGTAGAAGGATGGATGTCAAGGTGAAAGGCAGAGAGAGGCTGCAGAGTGCAAGGGAAGCTGGGCAGCACAGTTCTTTGAGCAGGAACATTGCTTGAGGAAGGAAGATAGAATGAGGCAGAAGCACTTGTTTGAGAGGCTGCTTACACTCATGGCCACGAAAGTTCCTGTTCCACTTGCACCTCCTGCTCCAGCCCCAGGTCCTGAGTCCCCTCCATGCTACCCTGTCCTGCAGACCAGGAACTCGTTGGACAATTCTATGGTTGAGTGGTCCAGGCAACAAGGAATGAATACTAGCAAGTGTACCCTGTGCAGTCCTCCCCTCCGGTGCAGGAGTGCCAGGTGTGTTCAAAACGCACTAGTAGGGCAAAGGAGAACAGGGAGCAGGGGACACTTAGAGGTAGGGGAGTTTTATACGCATTGTTATTTGTTTTGGACTGGTTTCACTGTTCACTGTTTGTGTTATTCACTTTATTTTATCTCTGTTTTGGAATTTCATGGCAGCTGGCCCATCAGTCCATGTGGGTGCACAAAGCATCCCTGATTTCTGGTGCAACTATGCATCATGCTCCATTTTTGACAGGGACACTTTCCGGCTGTGTGTGCTGGTGTGTGATACAAAATTACTAAAGATAGTTAAGACCCAGGCAGACTGCAAAGAGCTACAAAAGGATCTCTCAAAACTGGGTGATCACTTGATGATTACCTGTTCTGTTCATTCCCTGTGGTGCACCTTGCACTGGCCACTGTCGGAAGACAGGATACTGGGCTAGATGGACTTTTGGTCTGACCCAGTAGGGCCATTCTTATGTTCTTATGTCCAGCAATCCATTACTGTCATGAGTCCACACTGTACAATGGCTCTCCTTTGGCTTCACAAACATTGTGAAGAGCACAGCAAGTGACAATAAAGAGGACAGCACTGATAACGCTGGAATCCAAATGTTTCTGTAAACAAGGCTAGTGGGATTTCAATCTGCCAAACACACACTCAGCCATGATTCTACACCTACTGAGATTGTAAATTAAACCTTCTTTTGTCAGAGCCTCTGAGTTTGAGGTATGGTTTCATAAGTCATAAGTTTCATAAGTCAAGGCAAAAAGAGGTACATGGGTTCCCCTAGAATAACAGTGGAGACAGTTACTCCATTCATAACAATGTCATTTGGTGGGAATAGTGTCCCAGCCTATCCATGAATTGACCTATGATTGACAGAAAACCCTGGCATCATGCACTTTTCCAGGACAGCATATATTGGCATCTGTGAATCAGGCTCTGTGGTCAACAAGGGCCTGCTTAATAATGGAGTAGTACCCTTTGCAGTTTATTTGCTCATGTGCTCCTTGAGGAGGGCAAACTATGAGCACATGAGTCCCTTCAATGGCTTCAGCACACTTTGGAAACCCCATTCTCTGAAAACTAGCAGTTATTTTAGGGAAAATGTTTATGGCCATCACCTTTGGGTAAATTGTACACCTGATTGCTTCAGAAATCTCTGCTTCCACAGGCCCCACAATTGACTTGCCAACACCAAACTGGTTAGCAACAGACCTGTAGCAGACAGGAGTAGCCACTTTCCAGATGGTTATAGCAACCCACTTCTGGACCGGCCTGGCCTCCATCATGTGTGTATCCTGATGCTGGAGAGTGGGTGCAAGCTGTTCACAAAGTTCCAGACATGTTGCTCCCTTTGTGTGAAAGTTCTGGAGCCCCTGCTGGTCATCTCAGGTCTGCATATCGATGTGATCCCACCTGTCTGTGCTTGTGGCCCTGCTCCAGAAGTGCTGATCTACAAAACGGGCATCAGTAGTTATACTGAGAATTGTGAGCAGCAGCACTCAGCTTGAGTCTCCTCCTCCTTGAGGTATCTGCGGTAGGTTAAAAACTACCCGCCACTAAAATATCCACAGGATGCTCTGCCTGTTTCCTCAAACAGGAGTGAAAGTGCAAGCAGGATGGGTTCTTCAAACAGTGCTGCATCCATGTTGCTGGCTCCGGCAGCTGGGGAAGTGGAAACCCAAAAGATGGCTGGGTGGATGTGTTGGCAAGCTGGGATAACTTCTGAGAAAGTGCTGTGGGATGGATAATCAAATTTTCCTATGGTGCACCATGAATCTAGAGCTAGAGCATCTAGAGCTGGGGAGGGTGCTAGGAGACCTGGGACAGGCTGGTTTGACTTGGGGCTGCATAGTGCAGTGTGGACACATAAGTATGGATGTGAGACTTGAGTCCAGAAATTGTAAACCCAGGGTCACTAATCAGTGTGGATCCTCAAGTGTGGGTTTAGAAACACGGTCTGTGGACTTGAGACCCAGAGACCCTGCGCTTACACTGCAGTGGAGACATACTCTGAGTCCTCTCCCACTAATAGCTCCTTTTGACTCTCATTCTACTGGTAGATCCTGGCTGCACCCTGATCGGCAGCTCTGCTTTGCGGGGGTGGCTTTCATTGGCACCCGGTGGTGGCTCAGATCTCTAAAGACAACTCCTGTTTCTTTTCTTTCTCTCATAGCTGTAACTTCAATAGTGGCTGTTAGCCTCTCTCTGTCTCTCTATTTTTCCCCTCCTAGCAGCTTCCACAGGTGGTCAGGGTCTTTGAGAAAGGGCCAACACCACAGGATTCACCAGCACTTCATAGATCACCAGGAAGTACTCAATAAAGCAGAGAAAACACTGCATTATCTATATGTAACTATGCAGGAGGGAAAAGTTTAATTTATGTATATACAATAGTAGTTATGTCAAAAAAAAACCCCCAAGGAACAGAATATTAAGTCTTTATATAACAAAATAGGAAATTTGTATAGGAAAGATAGAAAACCAATAGTACAGTCCAGGAGGAAATGTACCCAATGGTCAGAGTGATATACTGACACTCATGTCTCCTAGATTCTATTCCTGGTTCTGCCACTGATTTTTTATGTGGCCTTGAACCAGTTCACCTCCCTATGTCTCATTTTACCCAGCTGAACAATGTCTATGATAATACTGTCTTTCCTTACAATGCTGTTGGCGGGCTTAATTAATTACTGTTGTTAAAGTGCTTTGAGATTTAAAATAAAAAGCACTATATGAATGGAGAGTGGGTTATATTATTATCATGAATGCAAATTTTCCCCAAATGCTACTTAAATATCTTCAGGAGAGAATAAATTTCCTTCTTTCTCCATTTACAAAGAGTAGAATGTCTGTGTGACTTAAGTACCCTGGTCTTCCTTCTATTACCTACCCTCTAGACCTTCCTTCCTCCAGGTTGCCTCTTGATTGAGGGTTAGTTCTGTCACTTTGCAGGTTTTAGAGATTCACAAATCTTCCCTCTCTGGGAGCAGTAGGCCCAGAACTCTATGTATACCAGATATTTCTCAACTCTGACAGCTAGCTTCCACTTTGCCTTCCTTTTAGACCTAAACTCAAACAGGTGAATGATATTAGCATCCACTAAGTCATCTCTTAGACTGTCCCTGGGCTACAGTTTCTAATTTCACCTAATTTTAAAATAAAAGAATGCAGATGAGTGTTTAAAAAGTAAGCCGGGGCCGGGGGGAGGAGGAGGTGTTCAAATTTTGCCATCCGACAGGTGTGTGCAGTTTGGTCAACAACCTTTTCCCCCATCATGTCTTATATATTTGTTTAGGGTTGCCTTTGATCTGTATCAGTTTGAAGTCTGCGGAGGATCAAAGGCAGTCTATGGCGCACAGTTGGGAGGGTATTGAAATTAGTCAGTCAAAATGAAGAGGTATGCTATATTCTCTTCTTGAAAACTGGGGTTTAATAGGCCACATGACTCCTATTAACATCAGTGGGCCCTATGAGAAATCAAACTAAGCCCTTTCCTGTTAAAGAGAAAACAAAACCACAAGGAATGTGCTTAGTTGTTTTAAAAAACTTTAACCAAGCCTGAAATTATTAACAAAACTGTGGAAGCAGCAGACCAGGTGAACATTTTAAACTAGGTTTTGTGGAACCACTGTGGATTATGTTCCAGACCAAACATAATAAGATTGCATTTTATTACTGAGAAAACAGGGGTTAAAATATTAAATAACATTGGGTTTACAAAATTTTTCATAATTCTATTTGCGATCACTTTTTGATATCTTGTGGCACCATGCAGATGTGGCTCAGTTTCACTACTCCCTGGGGAAAAAAGTCTTACACAGTCATAGAAACTTAATTCTGGAGGATGCTCAAGCCACAAAAGATCACATTTCCTAGCCACTTCACACCCAAACTGTCCCGATACTCAGTCCTTTAACTATTCAGTTATTTCCGTCAAACCACAAGGGATTCCAGTTTTGATAGCAACAATTTAATGTGCATGAAAGGCAGTAGGAAAAAGCATCTGAGTACCAGTGCATAGAAGATCTGTAATCCGAACAGTATCGTATACTGTTTGTTTAACTTCACAACAATGTAATAAGTTTTGATTGTTATAATAATAGTAATAACAACAAACAATAGCAAATATCACTAATAAAACACTCAACCTATTTGAAAAAGATAGATACGTTAATTAATTTTGAACCTTATTCCCCTGTTCTATTATTTCCATGAGCTTGCCTCCTCCAATGCATTCAAGAGCCAAGAAAACATGGCATTAGCTCTCTTAAGTGAATGTTCGGTAGGTGAGACACAGGGCAAATTAAAAAGTGGAAACTCATGCCTTACTTCCTGCTGTGGTGCAGCTGTTCTGATATGATTAAATATGTAATAAAATGAGCTTAGTTTATTAGAGCATAAGCTTTCGTGGGCTTACAGCCCACTTCATCAGATGCATAGAATGGAACATATAGTAAGAAGATATAAATATATAAATATATATATATACACAATATATATATAAAATTATATATTTTATATGACACTATGACAGGGTCGGGCCAGATGGCTACAGGAGAGTAATCTTATTGGGATCCAGGAATACAGGAGAATAATAGAAGGCAGATATATTAGCCCCAGGTTAAGTAGGTCCCTTTTCCCTGGGTAAGGTAACTGGGAAGGTTCCAGAACAATCAGGAACATTCTGGAGACAATTAAGATAGACAGGCTGATTAGAACACCTGCAGCCAATCAAGAAGCTGCTAGAATCAATAAAGGCAAGCTAATCAGGGCACCTGAGTTTAAAAAGGAGCTCACTTCAGTTTGTGGCATGTGTGAGGAGCTGGGAGCAAGAGGCACTAGGAGCTGAGAGGTTTCAGAGTAACAGCCGTGTTAGTCTGTATTCGCAAAAAGAAAAGGAGTACTTGTGGCACCTTAGAGACTAACCAATTTATTTGAGCATGAGCTTTCGTGAGCTACAGCTCACTTCATCGGATGCATACCGTGGAAACTGCAGCAGACTTTATATACACACAGAGAATATGAAACAATACCTCCTCCCACCACACTGTCCTGCTGGTAATAGCTTATCTAAAGTGATCATCAAGTTGGGCCATTTCCAGCACAAATCCAGGTTTTCTCATCCTCCACCCCCCCACACAAATTCACTCTCCTGCTGGTGATAGCCCATCCAAAGTGACAACTCTCTACACAATGTGCATGATAATCAAGTTGGGCCATTTCCTGCACAAATCCAGGTTCTCTCACCCCCTCACCCCCCTCCCAAAAACCACACACACAAACTCACTATCCTGCTGGTAATAGCTCATCCAAAGTGACCACTCTCCCTACAATGTGCATGATAATCAAGGTGGGCCATTTCCAGCACAAATCCAGGTTTTCTCACCCCCATACACACACAAACTCACTCTCCTGCTGGTAATAGCTCATCCAAACTGACCACTCTCAAAGTTTAAATCCAAGTTAAACCAGAACATCTGGGGGGGGGAGGTAGGAAAAAACAAGGGGAAATAGGCTACCTTGCATAATGACTTAGCCACTCCCAGTCTCTATTTAAGCCTAAATTAATAGTGTCCAATTTGCAAATGAATTCCAATTCAGCAGTTTCTCGCTGGAGTCTGGATTTGAAGTTTTTTTTGTTTTAAGATAGCGACCTTCATATCTGTGATTGCGTGACCAGAGAGATTGAAGTGTTCTCCGACTGGTTTATGAATGTTATATTGATGATCACTTTAGATAAGCTATTACCAGCAGGACAGTGGGGTGGGAGGAGGTATTGTTTCATATTCTCTGTGTGTATATAAAGTCTGCTGCAGTTTCCACGGTATGCATCCGATGAAGTGAGCTGTAGCTCACGAAAGCTCATGCTCAAATAAATTGGTTAGTCTCTAAGGTGACACAAGTACTCCTTTTCTTTTTAGGAGCTGAGAGTGAGAACGCGGACTGTTGGAGTACAAGCATTATCAGACACCAAGAGGAAGGTCCTATGGTGAGAATAAAGAAGGTGTTGGGAGGAGGCCATGGAGAAGTAGGCCAGGGAGTTGTAGCTGTCGCACAGCTGTTCCAGGAGGCACTCTAGACATCTGCATTCCACAGGGCCCTGGGCTGAAACCCAGAGTAGAGGGTGAGCCCGGGTTCCCCCCAAACCTCCCAACTCCTGGTCAGACACAGGAGGGGTTGACCTGGACTGTGGGTTCAGAAAAACGGCCAAGCTAAGGGCTGCCGTGAAGCTCCAAGGTGAGCAAATCCGCCAATAAGCACAAGACCCACCAAGGTAGAGGAGGAACTTTGTCACAATACATACAGAGGAGATCGTCCCTTCTATATCAAGAATATATTCACTTGTCCTGAGGTCCAGGAGGAATAGAATCATAGAATCATAGAATCTCAGGGTTGGAAGGGACCCCTGAAGGTCATCTAGTCCAACCCCCTGCTCGAAGCAGGACCAATTCCCAGTTAAATCATCCCAGCCAGGGCTTTGTCAAGCCTGACCTTAAAAACCTCTAAGGAAGGAGATTCTACCACCTCCCTAGGTAACGCATTCCAGTGTTTCACCACCCTCTTAGTGAAAAAGTTTTTCCTAATATCCAATCTAAACCTCCCCCACTGCAACTTGAGAAGTGAAAGGCAGGCCAGCTGAAAGTCTCTGGGTGAAAATAGAAAGGTGAAAAGAACAGGAGCAATGTCATGGTAGGGATAGGAGTCTACTACCTATCCTACCCTAGGAGGGTAGGGAGGAGCTGGATGAGGCATTTCAAGAACAAACAACAGAACTATCCAAAAACTTCTGGGTAGGCAGATGTATGGCACAAAGTGCATAAGAGTCCACCGTGTGATGCTGTTAAAGAAAAGGCAAATATCATTCTGGATGTATTAACAGGGATGTTGTATGTAAGCCAGGGTGCTGGAACAATTTGTATACTGTGGGTTCTGAGAACCATTGAACCAAGCTGTAAACCCTGTGTATAATGGAAACAAACCACTTCAAGCCAGGAGGTATGGCAGTACCCCCACGCCCTGGTTCCAGCACCTATGTACGTAAGACACAAGGGGTAATCATTCCACTCTACTTGGCACTGGTGAGGCCTCAGCTACAGTTTTGGGCACCACACTTTAAGGAAGATGTGGACATATTGGAGAAAGTCCAGAGGAGACTTAATGAAATAATAATAATGAAAGGTTTAGAAAAACCTGACCTGGAAGAAAGTTTGAAAGAACTGGGCATGGTTAACTTAGAAAAAAAGACTGATGGGAACATAACAGACTTCAGATATATAAAAGGTTGTTATAAAAAGGATGGTAAGTAATCGTTCTCCATGTCCACTGAGGATGGACAAGAAGTAATCAGCTTCATTTGTAGCAATGGAGATTTAGGTTAGATATTAGAAAATAAAACTTTCTAACTATAAGGATAATTAAGCACTGGAAAAGGTTACTAAGGGAGATGGTTTTAAAGAACAAGTTAGACAAACACCTGTCAGGGATGATCTAGGTATACTTGGTCCTGCCTCAGCACTGTTGCGGGGGAGAGGAAGGATGATCTAGACAGCCTCTCAAGATCCCTTCCAGCTCTACATTTCTATGATTCTATGTCTGTATATTATTGTGTTTGGGTAGAAGCAGACCTCTGTTCCACTCTGGCTTCATCTTTTTGTCTCATGCCCCCAGTTTTGACCCTTTTTCTTAATGTGTGTATGACAGATAAAGTTTGGTTGAATAAAGATTGTGCAGTGAGTTTGGATACACAATGAAAATCATGAGCAATTGGTTGCGCAAACTAATTTTAACTGAATTCCATATAACAAACAATTAAAACTATTTAACACAGGTGTCTCCAAACAGAAGCATGTTAAAAATTTCATTCAATTAGGCATTGTTTTCAATGCCTACCTGTGAAAGTTCATAGTTGCATTCAGACCATCCCTTTCTTCTCCCATCTCCCTTGTAGTTGTGCTAGCAACACTTTGTGACGGGATCCCTGGAACGGTGGGATGGCTGTGTCCCCTTAACTCTCCAGGCTAGGGTGTCTCACACAATGCTATGCAAGTGACAAGCAGTGAAACCCCATCCAGGTTTTATGATCATGCAGCCATCAGCATGTGGAGCCCCACAAGCAACCAAATTGCATGAATGCTCCTTGAGCCACTCATGAATCATACAGAGAGAGGCACCAACCAAACACCCCTCAGCGCCGTGTTTTGCATCCCAGAAATATACCATCTTACACTGCTCAAGACTCCCTTGGACAGTGCTAGCTCATTAATTAATCACTTCAACAAAGGAAAGTGGACATGTACCAGCCTTTGTAATCTGAGCTGAGAGTCCCCAAGCACTTCAATAGAAACCACACTGTTTTAGGTAAAATATAAAGCAGATTTATTAACTACAGGAAGATAGATTTTAAGTGATTATAAGTAGCAGTCATAGAGATCAAAGTTAGTTACTTCAGAAATAAAAATAAATTTGCAGTCTAAATTCTGCAGACTAAGCAAAATTTGAAACAAGCAGTCTCTCACTCTAATAGATGTTAAGGCAGCTCACAGTTCTCAATACACAGGCTGGATTCCCCTCCCAACCTGGGACCAATCTCTCCAGTTCAAAGTCTTTGTCTTCCAGATGATCTTCCAGGTGTTGAGATGGGAGAGGAGAGGGGCCAGGTGGTGATGTCTTCGACCCTTACTTATACTTTTTCTCCAGCTGCTGGAGAGATCTTTGCTGTGATGTGGGTCTTAGGCAGCCCCCATCGCAAACGTGCCCTCTCTGAGAAGCCTCTGGGAGAGTGGATTCTTCTTGATGGTCCATCAATGCCTGTCTGGTGAGTGACAGTTGCTCCTTTGTCACTACTGAAAGGCCAGTTGTGGGCATCTCCCAACCTCACAACATATTTCAGTAACACATATAGCAATACTTCATACTTCACATACAATGATAGCACATACAATTCAACAGGACTTTAAGGTTCAACTGATCAAGACTTTTAAAACGATACCTCACAAGGCATTCATTATACAAAACATACCATAGACATATGACAGTGGTGAATATGGGAACTCCAGGGTGCTACTTTGGGGTACAGAGTGTCACACACATTACATTCCCTTTTTTTACAGAAAGGGCCCTTTACACATGCAGGAAAATTTCAGTTTCTCAAACAGAAAAGAAGACATTCCATCAGGAAAATGAAAATGATGGTGCTCCATCTGTCCACCTGGAGGGTTCTTTCTGCAGGAAAAAGTGAAATTGTCAAGAACCTTCCAGGTACACAGCTGACAAGCCGCAAAATTTGTTTTCACTCTCCTAAAATTGATTTTTTTTAAAAAATTGTCCCACAAAAAATGTCAAGGGTTTTACTTTCCATCCGCAATCAAGATGATCACTTTTTCTGAAATCTCAAAATGTTCTGAGGAACAGAAGTTCTATTTTCTGGTCAGCTCTATTTTTAATACTGGTAGCAGAGCAGTCTTCACCCATCACAGCAATGTGAGGTTGAAGTAAGACACTATTGTTTGTTTTCAAAGCCCATTCTCTTTGGAAAAGCTCTCCTTTGTTTTCAGAAAGGCTGTGGGGAATGCACCCTGTAGGAGCATAATCAGAAACATATTTAATATCATTGAGCTTCAAAAGACATCTTCATTTGCCTTTCAATTTTCCAAAGGCACATTTGACCATCATTTGATTCTTGCAAGGCAAAAGTTAAAGCAATAATTGTCTATGCCACTACTGTGATGGGACGGTTTTAATAACCAAGAGAGCAAGTGCCTCTCAGTTCTCGATCCCTGCAATCTTACTCCCTCAAATCCATTCGAAAGGCAACTACTAAAATTATTTTTTGACTTGATACTCAGACTATATTGCCGCACTCTTTAAATCCCTCCACTGGCTCCCCATCTTCCAATATAGAGAGCATAGACTTCTTGTTCTCACTCTCAAAGCCCTCCACAATTTAGCCACAACCTACAATCCAGACCTGTTATTTTATTGCAAAGTCAACCCTTGCCTTCGCTCCAGTGATGCCAACCTTGGTCACCCAATTCTTTGCTTCTCTGAGAAGTACTTGCATGCTTTGCTTCCATGCTGCTCCAATGAATGGGAAAAGCTCCCAGTCAAAATCCTTAAAGTCACCACTCCCTCCTCTATCAAATCTCTCCCCAAAACTCACCTCTTCCTTCATGCATACAGTGAAGTACAATCTGGCAATGGCTAAGCAGGTGGACAGCTGTGCTTACTACTATTAACTGGCTAGAATTGAGCACCCACAAATGTTTATTTCATTATAACTTGTCTCCCTACCCCACCTTGGTGCACTTGTAGATCGCATGGACTTGTAGCATCTTGCTTCTTTAGATTACAAGTTCTTTGGAGAAGGGACTGTCATTTATTATATGTTAATAGAGCACCTTGCACAGTGACTCATCCTGGTTGTGGCCTTTAGGTTCTTGTTTTTCTGTTAAATAAATAATAATAACCCCCCCCAAGGCCTAGAAATATTGGCACCCAGCAGGGTATAGCTTGCCAACCCAACCCAATGCAGCGATTCCAGGCAAATCAATAATTATTATGAACATTGTAAAGGAGGGGAGGAAATGTAAGAGAAATTTTAAAAATACACCATAGAGAAATACACAGGGATAGCAAAGAAAGAAATAGATGAGATCCTGAGAGGAATGAAAAATTGGAAAGGACCCGGACCAGATTGTGCATGGGTTCTGACTAAAATGTGTAACTGTGATGAAGTGGGAATGTTCTTAATGTTTTCTCTGAATACAGTATGTGCCTCAGTTTCCCCTATGTATTACTCAACTATCTAGTTGGTGGGCTAAGGGTGTGTGATTGTTACAGAGACCCTAGTGGGCAGGTGTGGCTGCCTCTAGCTGACTGCACATAGACAGTGGCCAAAACACTCTATAACCTGGCAAGTAATGGCCAGGGGGGCCTCATCCCAGGAGCCATCTGGCTACGACAAGTTGGAGAAAGGAGAGGGGTGGTGACCAGGTGATCCTTTTTCCCGGGAACAAGACAAAGGATGGAAGGCAATGGGCGTGACTGAGGCCAGGCAGTCGGAAGTGAGTCAGTCTCCTGGCTTGGGACTCATAGGGGAGGGCCAGGGCCCTCGGGTTCTGGGTCCCCCCCCAAGATGGACTTTACTGAATGTTCCTGATTTGTGAGCTAAAAAGATTTGTTCTATGCTGTATTCCCGATGACTAATAATCCCTTCCATTTTACACTGCTGGCTGAGAGTCACTTCTGACTTTGAAGTTGGGGTGCATGGCCCCTTTGTGGACATGTAAGGCTTCCCATCCAGATGTCCTATCCAGGTGGACTCGCTGAGGGAAGCTCACTGGATGAACAGGGTGCTGATTCTGGGGTTGGACCCAGGAAGCGCCAAAGCTGAACAGTCTTCTTGCGCTGGTGAAGGCATGCCCTGAGGTGAAACATGTTGCACCAGAGTCCTGGCTGAGCTTTATTCAGAGCAGTTCCAGAGCACCAAGACTGTGACTCCATGATATTCATGATTGTTTACTTGGACAGCTTAAAAAATGTCTGAAGAACAGGTGTCCAAGATGGATGGTGACAGAGAGACTCGCCCTCATACAAAAAAAAAAAAGAAGGCTGGAGTGATACTAGAAATTATGACAGGTTTCAGAGTCACAGCCGTGTTAGTCAGTATTCGCAAAAAGAAAAGGAGTACTTGTGGCACCTTAGAGACTAACCAATTTATTTGAGCATAAGCTTTCGTGAGCTACAGCTCACTTCATCGGATGCATACTGTGGAAACTGCAGAAGACATTATATACACACAGAGACCATGAAACAATACCTCCTCCCACCCCACTGTCCTGCTGGTAATAGCTTATCTAAAGTGATCACTCTCCTTACAATGTGTATGATAATCAAGTTAGGCCATTTCCAGCACAAATCCAGGTTTTCTCACCCTCCGCTCCCCCCACACACAAACTCACTCTCCTAGAAATTATAGATCAATCATCCCAACTATGTGGAAACTTCTAATAGCAATTCCGGCAAAGAAGATCTGGAGAGTGCTAGCTTACAATGCAATGCTGCCTTCTGAGCAAAAAAGGCTGCCCAGTAAACACGAAAGGAACATGAGACTACCACAGGCTGAACAGGATGACCACAGAAGATGCAAAAAGAAGAATGTAGAGATGGTGCGAATAGACGACCAAAAAGCATATGACAGCTTCCCACATTTGGGGATGAACAAGACACCGAAAATGCACAAGATTCATCCAAAGATCATTTCCTTCCTGCAGCAATCTATAGTTAACTGGAATACTCAGCTCTACTGGGAAAAGACTTTTATTGATGAGGTCCAAATGAAAAGAGGAATGTTTCAAGAGGATTCCTTATCACCAGGTCTCTTCATGGTAGCAATACTACTGCTGACATGAATGTTCCATGAGATAAACTGTGGTTATATCGGGAGAGAGGAACAACCAGTTAGCTATATGCTATACATGGACGATCTGAAACTATATGGACTGCCACAAAAGGAGAGATATAGAGCTTGATGACGTGTAGAAAAGTTTGGTGAAGATATAAACCTAGTGGTCTGGTTGGCTAAATGTGCATCAGCATCTGTAAAAAGGGGTAAACTGGTGCAATCAGATGTCATACAAGTTAACTGAGATACTATCCAATATATCTCTCAGCATGGCCCCTTTAAATACCTTGGAATCAGGGAACTGTCAGAGTTACAACATAAAGAAGTCAATGAAGAAGGGAAGAAAGAATATTACAGAAGAATAAGAACTACTCCAAGGACAAACCTTAACTCTAAGAATTTGATCTGAGCCATTAACATGTTGCTGATATCAGTAGTACAGTACACAACCAAGAGTGATCAAATGGAATCAAGAGTAAAAAAAAAATGGACCTCTGCCATCAGATGTTCGGCTTTGTGTGTGTTCTCCCTGTGTGCCGTCCCAACTCTGTGCAGAAAATTGGCACAGCAGACCTCAAGTGAACTGCCCAATGACCACAAGATTTGTTAAGGTGTGAAGGTGCCCAGCCAGATTTATTGTCAATGAAGCACAATAATAGCACCTGGCAGACTCTACAAGGATACTAAGACATGTATGCCCGTGACAATGGACGCAGCTCAGTGAATGGCGAGACTTTCCATTTCCCCCTCGGCTGGACAAAGATACTCGCTCTGAGATACATCTTTATACCCTGATACAAACAAGTTAGTATTGCCTCTGACATAGTTAGTTACCGCCCCCTGACATGACTAGTTATTATCCATCACCTTGTACATCTTGGTAAGATTAAAACATTTTTATTATGTACTGTCATCCTGACCTTATCTTTTAGGAGGAGTCAGTGTGTTCCTGTTATCCTTGGGGAATGTTTTTTACCATCCTTGATATCGGGATGTTCTGGTACCACTTGATATTGGAATGTGTTTGAGTGAGTACTTTGTGATTAGCACTTCTTAGGAATATGTATTTTTGCAATATTAACCCTTTTTTACCAGATTTTGTGAGTATGTCCTGCCTTATATCAGGCCTCTGATACAAGGGCTTATGTCTCAGGCTCTCTTCCTACCACATTCCCTTGCTTTTTGTTTTTTTATGGAGAGGATTTTTACCCATGCCCCGGAAAAGCATAATTCATGGACTGAAGATGGCCCAGTGGGCTAAACACTGTTATGAGGCCACCTTGCTTTGCCATCCACATATTCACGCCCCATTTGTCCCTTAGTCTGCGCATTCTCTCATAGGACTGATGGAGAGATTTTATTTTTCAATTGTTTTTAGTCCCTTATAGTGGACCTGGGAATGTTAGGCATGGGACCATGACTGAGGCACGAGATGTAGAGTTGTGCTTTGATAACCTGTGGGTGACATGAGGATGCCTTTATACTTAGTTGGTGTTACAAGCTATATAAGTATAAACAATTACATTGAAAACATTGATAAGCATTTGATTATTTTTTATAATCAAGGCTGCAAGTTTGCCACAGAGGTCATGGAAGTCACAGATTATGTGACTTTCCGGGACCTCCGGGATTTATGCGTGGGTTTATGGGCTTATTTCTCAAGCTCTCTTCCTATTACAACATCCAAACAAGAAAGCTCCTGATGATTCATAGAGTAATGAATATCTGTCAAGACGTTGACAGGATGTACATCTGACAATGTGATGGAGGAAAAGGTTTGCTATCTGTGGAGGAAGCAATTGACAATGAAGAATAAAACATCAAAATACATGAGGAGACAGCCAGAGTAAAAGATCATCTGGTTGCGATAACAAGCAATGGCCGAGTGTGTAACCCAACCCAAAAAAGCATAAAAGAAAGGAGAAAACAAATAGCCAAAAAAGTCTCAAAAATTTACACAGAAATCAAAGTACAGACAATGGTGGAGAGAGGTGAATTCCGTTAGTGATTGGAGATTAACAGACTTCTGGCTTATAGAAGGATACCTCAAAAGCGATACAGAGAGCATCATCATGAGTGCATGAGACCGTCCCTAAGGCCTAATTACGTTTGAAACAAGCTGACCAACAGAAAGGCTCCCTGAACTGCAGAATGTGTTCCGAAAAGAAAGAAACAGTGGAGCATGTGTTGAGCTCCTGGAGGAGCCTGCATGGGAGAGAATATATGTGCTCACCAAGTGTCTGCACTGGACCCTTTGTGGCAAGGAGACATTTAAATGAACCATGAGGTATTACAATCACCAAATTGAAAGCACTCTGGCGAATGAATTAAATTAAATTAGATTTTATGGGCTCTGGCAATTGTCACAGACTGAACTGTACAGGCAAACAGGTTGGACACAGTTGTTGTAGGAAAGAAGACAAATCAGACTATGTTAATTGATGATGCCATACCAGCAGGCAGAAACATAAAAAAAAAGGGAAGAGAAGATGGCTAAGTATGAAGAACATTGCCAAAAAGTGGAATGATTATGGAAAACTAGAACAAAGACAATCTCAGTAATCACTGGAGCACTTGGAGAGATCCTTAAGGGAATGAATGAGCAGCTCTACAACATGCTAGCAGCGCAAGAAATCACAGTCAGTGACCTCCGGGGAGTCAGCACTCTTAGACACGGAGAGAATTGTACAGAAAGTCAAAGGAGAACAAGTGCATTTAAGCACCTAAAATGCAGGAATTCTGAGGAGGGTTTAACAAAACTCCTGACTACCCAAACCTATGGAGTCAGTTCATGGTCAGGATTACTGGTGTCTCATCATGTAAATTTTAGACAGTAACTTTCCCCTTGTTATGCTTAAAGAGCTTTACATTGTAAAGGCTATCTGTTTTTTTATTTTGTTTTATCAACAACTCCATGATATAATACTGAGTGATAATTATTATTACTATTATTTTTATAATTGTTGTTGATTAAAGGGTAGCAATGTTGGATTCTGGGGACCAATCCTTAGCTGGAAAGATGGTGCCTACAATACAGGACCTCAAGGGGGAGGGAAGGAACTAAAACAGATAAAAATAGATGGTCCCCTTAGAATTCCCTCTGGGATGAAAAGTGTTCAGTAGCAGGGGACAGGTGAGAAGACCACAAGCATCTAACATCACTGAGTTTTCCTGCTTGTTTTGCCACCCACCAAACATGACACCAGTCAAAATGACTGATTTTTACATTTGCGGTCAAGAAAAAAAAGTGCAGAGATCTTATTATATGTCAAGTTTCTGCCAAGATCAAATGTTTATAGCAGAGTTGTAAAGCCCATTTCTGAGGGGGCTTATAACAGCAATGCTGACAGACCCTTAACCCTATAGGTATGTATAAGCAGGCCATGGCCCATGCAGATTAACAGGCAGCATTCAAAAGAATTGACGTTAACTCAAGTCTGTTCACATTTTGAAACTGCACAGGGTTTTCCATCCTGACGTAAAAGCATGTTGGTCATATGAAAAGAAGCGAGTGACATTTTTTCCTCAGGCCAAAATGAACTAAAGTGCAGGAGAAATTCTATCACGAGGATTATTTGCTGTCCCTTTAGAAAAAGAGTGACAAATAGGTTTTTAGCTGTTGTTCACCATCAGACAGTCACATATGTGGGAGATGTTGCTGGATTTAGTAGTTTGTCGGTTTACAAGTGGTTGGGTTCTTCTTTTTAAAAAATAAATAAAACCACAGCCCCGTTATAAATGAATGTCCTGCAAAGTAAAACAGTTTCTGTTTATTTATTGCTTAGTAGGCTGGGTCTAAAATAATCCTGCTTTTGTGTCATCAACACTATATCAGACAGCCGCAGATAGTAGCACAGTATTCAGTGGCACCGTTTGCATTGAGGATTACTGCTTTCTGCACCCTGGAACAATACACTGATTGAGCAGGACCTCCTCATACATTTTGCTTTTTGTCTGGGGGAGGTGAGTGTAGCCACTTGTGGCTGAAATTCTGAAAGAGCCGTACTTGCAAGAATTTAACTCGTCGCCTAAAGAAAAAAATGATATAATTTGGCCGAATTGAATCTCTTTGCAAAGAAATCACATTCTTCTTCACCTCCTGAAACATTGCTCTTTGATAGTGGCAGTCATTTTTGCACAGTGCATGGAAAAAAAGAGAGAAGAAAACACTTGTAAAGTTCTTTTTAGAAATACAGAATATGCATCAGTGAATAGGTCTTTATATCTGATATTTATGGGGAATTTGGTTTGTTTTGTGATTTTGTTTCAACTTTTAAGGCGTGCCGTTAATGTGATTAATTAGCAAGAATTTATTGACTAGAAAATCTGCACAGCCAAACATACATGATTTTTTAAATGTATTTTTTCAGGTGAAACTATAAACCAGGGTCCTAATTAAGCCCTGCTGTTTCCTGAGATTTTGTACGAGCTGCCCTGCGAAGGAAAGTTACTTGGAACTTTACTTGCTAGTGTAAGTGTAATCTGTAGAGTAAATTCAAGCATTCTATTCAGTTCTCAAATACAGTCTTCACTTGAGAGCCACAGTGAATTTATGTCCATGTTAAACATTAAAGCTCTGTTATGGGGCTGAGCAAGGGAAAAACTCAAATCAGCCCAAACATCATGAGTTTAGAACTTCAGAACTATTCTAGCAGACATTGCTAGTAATAACCAATTTATCCTGAGATACCATGATTGATCACTGGGTTTGTTATTTTGGCATTTTATTACATACATTCTCTTCCCATTCCTTTGCTAATTGGGGAAGGCTTAATTTTTGTATTACAAAACAAGGCAATTTGTAATAAACAGACTGTATAGAATGATAGAGGACTGAAGTTAAAAAAATTTACTTTCAGTTATCTTATGGGAAGCACAATCTAAAACTAAATATTGCCTAGTGGTGTAGAATAATGACTAATCTGATATTTGTTCATATCACAGAAATAAAAATGATATATATGCACATTTCTGGCAATCTCTAGGCATGTGTGTGTCTAGACATTGATACACATATAGCTAATGAGTGTCAAAAATCTACTAATTATTTAATATAGTTCCATGAATTATCCCCCCAAAAAATGCAGTATAGGGACTACAAACTTTGGAAGCCCGCGTTACTTGGAGTATATAAGGCGCTCTTGTTTAGTTAATTTAATTTAAGAAAACTACCAGGACCTCTGTTAGAGAATTTACATCAATAACAGAACCTGAATTTAATTCAAATCAATGAAATTGTAATACAGTTAGTCTAAACATTTGGGCTGGATTTTTTAATGCAAATTATGAAAAATTCTGAATTGCATATTATATTGTAAATCATTTGTCAGTAGTTTGCATTGTTATGGAGCAATACACAATCAGCATTTTGGATGAGGTTATGTACATGTGCACACATACACACATACTCAAGCTATAGCAAGGCTGAATCTTCTCTCTCTGAGCTGATTTTGGGTGGAAAGAGTGATCATCTCCCTTGCCAGAAGGAAGCCCCACCCCCATCTGATGTGTTTTGGGAAGCTATATAACTAACAAATATGAAATAATACATTTAATTATTAATAAATTAATAATAATTAACACTACACGATTACCACTGGTTTTTCTGCGACTTACCCCTCAGAGTGGAACTTCCCCAGGGTAGAAGTAGACTTGGCTAAGGACACAGATATTGGGCCTAGGGAGCGGAGAGTTTTACTTCACTTAGGCCCCTAGCCCATACTCCCTAATGCCATTATTCTCTCACAGCTGCCAGATCCTAACACTATCCTGACAGTTGTAACATCCACAGTTTTTCCCCTAAACAGACCTTGTAAAAAGGTGGCATTTTTGACCAAAAGGACAGCTGCAAGATACCCTCCAAAGACTCATAATTTCACCTCTTTATCAGCAAGAGTTTTGAGATGTCACATAGGCAGCTAGCCCATACTACCTAAGATTCTGACGGTTTCCTACACAATTCTTCCACCCGCCCTCTTTCATCTGGGAGAATGAGGGGCCAGATCCACAACATAACTGAAAGATCCCCTCAGTGGGGCACCACAAAGCAATCCTACTGTGTTTTTGGGCCAGAGAGCCAGCCAGTCACCCTCCCTCCATCAGTGCTTGTTGACAAGAAATCTAAGTTGGCCCCCTTCGGCATAGACAAACTTGCCTTGTCATGGTAGCAGTGTTGATGAAAGGCCCATCCAAATGAATAAAACATTAGGATGTATCTAGTCAGTCCAACTGCCCTAGGCAAGCTGCTGTTCCTACACATTGTACACGTAGCACACCCAGAAACATTAGAGGGACTTATTTTAATTAGATGTTCCAAATCTCTCCAACCCTTTTATTTCAGTAAACCTTAGAACAGAGAGCCTTTCTAATGAGAATGAAAGGTATGTACTGTAGAAAAGATCTTATAGCAACAAGATCTGAATTTTGAAACTTCTTTTTTTCCCCCATAAGAAAATACTGTACCTGTTACCTTGTCTTTGGAAAGCCTTAAACTACTGTGAGAGAAGTTTTTGCTCAGGTATTTTCTTTTTTTGGCAGGTTTTAGGCCTTGGGCTATTGGTACCCAACTAGTTAAAACTACATCAGCACGAATAGCTATGAGATCATCTTGTATAAGCACATTTTTAGTTGAACGCCACAATCTTGGAAAAAAATGTTAGTGTGCTTAAACAGCCTGGCTCAGAATAGCTCACAATATGACGCATACCACAGGAAATAAAGTGGTATGAGACACCTACAAAATATTTTTCAAACAAGTCATTGAAGCTGTAAGCCCCATGCCTCAGCTTTAGGAAGTCACTTATTAAGAATCAACACCAGCCGTGCCAAGCTAAGCTCTTGCTCTTGGTGATTTTCCAATTGAATATTCAGGGCCCTGTCTCAGTCTTGTTTTCAGGGAAGTACATGCCTGGAATGTTAGCAAGCTATTTGCTGGAAAAAATGCCCACAACAGGCCCAATGTTGATCACATTAATGCGTTTGAGTGGGTATAGAGTGCAAATGATTGAAAGTGCTTCCAGATCTTGGTTGCTGGGGACAAAGCAGGCTCTGTTCTCTGATCTGATGGCCATTTTTTTCAGCAGAGGATGTGGTGCAGGAAGAGGGAACAGTGCCAATCTCTGTCTAATGGTTCCAAACAGGGCCTGGGCCTAGCTCTTTGGATGCTGATGAGTGGGAAATGAAACACAGATGGGTCAGATGGGTAAGGAGAAGGGGGGATTACAGGTCAGGCCAAAGAGTTGGAATAAATTAAGTGCTTATGAGGTACAGAATGGCACATTGTTAAAGTGAATGGACAGGGAAAAAACATTTCAGCATTGTTAAACACAGTGAACAGACAAACCTCCTCTCTTCCCAGGCCACTGTAGCCCATCACATCCTCATTGGGATTACCACATGTTTGATGTATGAATTACTTTCTATAATGTGGGCACTTCAGGCGTGCAACATTTTCTGTAGTACCCAAGAGGAGCTAATTTTCCGGTAAACACTTCAGATGTAATTTATTGGGAGCAATACTTCGGTTCATGTTCCAGATCATAAGATAGCCAGCTTTCTGGCTCCCTAGAGACCTCTGAGGAGAAGGTGAGTAACCACAAATGAATACAGTGGGGAAATTAAGTGACAAAAGGAATATTTCATGCGCTGGTAAAAGAAGGAGCCTGTTTGCTGTTTTATCCCTTTCAAATGTTTGCATCCGCATCAAAGAGAAGGGCTCAATTAAAAAAAAAATCAGATGTATGCTGGATGATAAACAAAACTGTGGGATTTCCCAAGAAAAGGTACATCAGCATTTTTAACCTATATTTTGAAAAATAATCTGATATCAGAGATGTTTTTATAAAGTAACATGCACTTCAGGATCACTCTACTTCTGTTATTTTTTGGTGGCTGTATTCTATGATCAACGGTTTATGGGCCAAAGTCTCTTCTCACTTGCACAGCTGTAACACTAAGGACTTCAGCACCAATGTAAAAGTATAATTGAGAAGGGAATTTGGCCCTGTCAGTTCAAATTAAGTGTTTGAATGATTCCGCCGTCAGTGAACATGGTTACTTTAAACTCTATAACATGTCACCAACAAGTGTTTATGCCTAGAGCCCTGCACGGATACCAAATTTACATCCGTGGATATAAAACAGGTATCCGCGGTGCTGCAGAGCTCTACCAAGAACCGCAGCGGCGAAAGCAAAAGCATGTCAGACCGCCGCTCACAGGAGCCAGCGCCCAGCCACTGGGGAGGGCTATATGGCCTCCAGCCCCACCCACTGGGGCGGGCGCTAGGCTCACTGGCAGCTGTCCCTGGTCACGCTAGTGTGTGTAAGTCCCCTTCCCCGCCTGCGGACAGGAGACACACACCGCTGTGTGGAAGGGAAGTTCTGAATAGACAGAGGTTGCAGGGCAAATTTTAAAGTGTTTTTAAAATGTTCTCTCTGTGTCTGCCTGGGCTGGAGGAGAGCAGGGGAGGGTAGAAGACAGGCCTGATGGGCTGGCATTTATACTTTCAGAAGGGAAATGGGAGCTCAGTTTGGCAACTATGCATGACCTGTGCCCCCAACCTCCCTGTAGTGGAGTTGCTTTGGTTCTTCTGTGTTTCCCTTGGCCAATGGGAGGGATTTGCCATGTTAATTGCAGCTCTCAGCAGGAGGCAGGGCATTCAAGACGAAAATTGGACAAAAAGTCACAGGCTTTCAGGCTCCTCCTTTCCCCCAAAAGGATCTATGATAGGGGTGTCCACCCCAAACAGGAGTGGAAGGGGTTAATGGAGGCCCCATGGGGGAAATAACCTAGTAGACTGAACGCTGAGAGGAAAGCCCTGATTAGAGGAACAGGCTCACCTGTGCAGAACCGGGCAGGGCCTGTAGAAAACCAGGTAGCTGGTTGCAGATTGGGGCTGCTGTTGGGAAAGGCTGCTGGGAAGAAGGTTGCAGTCATTCCCTGAGTGGAGGGAGTTGGGAGCCTGGCAAACCCATAGAGGGGGAACCAAGATAAGGAGGAAGAAGCCCAGGAAAAAAGCAGCAAAGGATAGGATTGTATAGGGACCGTGGTTGCTTGTTATGGGGTTCCTGGGCTGGAACCCAGTATAGACGGTGGGCCTAGTTTCCCCTACCAGCCACCGGGAAGGAGTAAGGGCATTGGAGTTGTCAGCCAGACAGCGGGTCTGGAAAGTCTTTGAATTCCCCAGAAGAAGATAATCTTACTGACCTTGCCGGAGGGCCAAGCCATGAAGAGGAGACTTCAGTCCCTGGAGTGAGAGGGGCTGCAGGGTGAAACACATGGGAGAAAACACTGCAGGAGGGGGAGCACAACACCTGGCAGAGCTAATTCCCAGGACAGCCAGCAGGAGGTGCCGATAATGGTGAGTGAACCCCATGACAGGGCCAAATAAAAAAATTAAAAATATTCTCAGTAAAGGCCAAGATCGGCCGTTTGCTCACCCTCAGTCTCGAGATGTGTCTACACTGCAGTCAGAGGTGTGCGTGCAGCTCCTGTCAGTGTACCCACCCTACCTTTATTCTAGCTAGCCCGGCTAAGAAAAGCAATCAGGATATGGTGACATGGACCCTGGCATTGGCTAGCAGTGTGAGGATTATCCAGGATTCCGAGTGGGCTTCTAGCTTGTGCTGAAGTCCATGCTGCTGCATCTTAAGAACATAAGGACGGCCATACTGGGTCAGATCAATGGTCCATCTAGTTTAGTCTCCTGTCTTCTGATAGGTTTCAGAGTGGTAGCCGTGTTAGTCTGAATCAGCAAAAACAACAAGGAGTCCTTGTGGCACCTTAGAGGCTAACAAATGTATTTGGGCATAAGCTTTCATGGGCTAGAACCCACTTCATCAGATGCATGGAGTGGAAAATACAGGAGCAGGTATAAATATGTGAAAAGATGTGAGTTGCCTTCTTTCTTGTCAACTCTCTGAAATGGGCCACTCTCATTACCATTTCAAAAGTTATTTTTCCTCTGATGGTATCCTGCTGTCAATTGAATTGTCTCATTAGACTGACCTCACACTTGGTAAGGCAACTCAAATCTTTTCATGTATTTATACCTGCTCCTGTGTTTTCCACTCCATTCGTCTGATGAAGTAGGTTCTAGCCCATGAAAGCTTATGCCCAAATACATTTTTTAGTCTCTAAGGTGCCACAAGGTCTCCTTGTTGTTTTTGTCTTCTGACAGTGGTCAATGCCAGGTGCTTCAGAGGGAATGAACAGAACAGGTGATCATCAAGTGATCCATCCCTTGTCGCCCATTCCCAGCTTTCTTCACTGCTATTGTTATCCGTGCCAAGTAGACTAATGCTAGCACTGGTAGGCATACCTGTGCTACAATCACACCTTCGATAGCAGTGTAAGTATAGGCTAGCCTCAGTTTTAAAAAGAGGTGACATCAGTGGTTCCAGCCTCTGTTTAGTGTGAGCGGATAAGTATGATCCCAAGAAAATAAACAGGGACAAGACTACAACAGATATACAGAAAATAAATATTTATGGACAGACTCTGGCTGCCATGGCAAGCCCAGGCTGCTTCTCCTCTTATGCTCCTGCACAGGGGCTGGCTAGAATTCCTTTGGGGAGAACAGCACCTGCTCCCTCACTGCTGGGCAGTAGCTGTCTGAAAGGGAGAGCAGGAGAGTGGGGCCCTCACTCTTCTCCCCCCCCCCCCCAATGGCCAACCACGCTTGCAGAGCTGAGAACAGGCAGCACATGCTGCACCCTCTTTGATGGTGGTGGACCTGCCACTCCAGCATGCACTCCCTGAGGGTCCCTAGGAGGAACTGTGACTGAATTCCTCCTGGGGACTCCAGACACAACAAAGCCACACCACGCCCACAGGCAGAATCTTGCCCTTAAAAACTCTGGTATCTTTGAACTGGGGAGGAAATCCAGCGCAAAATTAGACAAGTTTCTCCGTTCATTATCAGCAGGAGGTTTTAAAATAGTATTAATATTTTGTTCATGTTATTAAAAGCAAAGCGTTTAACTGGAAAGTCATTGTTTATTCCAGTCCCTGTTTTTGTAAAAACCGTTTAACTTTGAAACATTCTACCGTGATCTAGGACTCACAACTTGTAATGCTTTCCCTGCCTCCATAACACATGCTTGACAATTATAGCATCACATTTATTAATCAAACAATGATAGTACTAAGTAGCCAGTCACTGGGTTTGTTGTTCTGAATAGCCTGCTTAAATAACGTGAGATGTTGGTTAAATAACGGGAGACGGTGCTCAGATAACCCAGTAAGGGGAGTAGGGTGACCAGACAGCAAGTGTGAAAAATCGGGACCGGGGTGGGTGGTAATAGGAGCCTATATAAGAAAAAGTCCCAAATATCAGGACTGTCCCTATAAAATCGGGACATCTGGTCACCCTAAATGGGAGCCATATAAGGACCGAGAGAGATAGAAAGATAGATCAGGTTTTCAAAACTAGCAATGAGGAGGATTGGGGGAAGAATGTTTTCCTGAAGAATCATAGGCCAGTATGTAAGAAATGGCAATGGAATGAGAATCTGATCCAATTTATGCAAAAAACCTCACTCCTCAATATTTGCTAGTTCTCCACCCTGCCTTTCTGGCCTTCGCGTCTAGAACAAGGCTCCTTTAACTCCTGCTGATGCAATAACTGAAAGGAGGGGTCAGCTTTCAATGCCTGGTATTAAGCTGGTACTATGCTGCTAATGTACTCCATTGTATAGTGCTTGAACAGAAGAGCCCTCATACAGTAAGTTCCCTTATATGAAATGATTCCATTATCAGATACATGTCATAGAGGATTTCCTCCTGTGTAAAACATTGATCTGAATTGCTGAGCTATAAGATTTATCAATTTTATGAACCTCATTTTTCACTGGATTTCACCTTTTTGCACACAAACATTACTTTAGAACTCTATTACTGTACAAAAAAGATTTGTAAAAAAAGAAAAATCAGCACTTATTCTGTCAAGAAATGTTTTTCCTTCAGTGAGAATTTGTTGAAGCAGAGTTGGCTGATAATGGTATGTCATGCCCTTTGGAACAAAATGAGAGGCTGGGGAACAATACCAGATTTTTGCAGGATACTGTTGTCACTTTTCAGTTTTCACTTCAACCACTGGCCAAATGCCACAACCACAGCCTTGTTCTAACAGTGTAAGTCACACCTCAGCCATCCCAATGCCATGTACTGTACTCAATGTACCAACCACTACCTATTCTGTGATAAAGCACAGCCTGTCAACTCTTACTGCACTTATCTTGTAGGCTAATAGTTGAGGTGTTATTTCACAGCCTGTACAGCTCATAAAGATATATGCCATATGGTTCAACTTTCACACCCCATGCTATGTTCTTTCTACTCCCAAATTCCTCTCTACACTTCTCAATAAAAAGAAAAGGAGTACTTGTGCCACAAGTACTAACACAGCTGCTACTCTGAAACACTTCTCAGTGTGGTTGTGCTGGACAAATTGTCCAATGTAGAGAGACTAAGAATAAAGAAAAAGAAATGCCACACTTTTAAGCACCAATTGTGTTCAGCCTTAATGAATGAGTAACTGGAAACATACAAGAATATGAAGCCAAAGTCAGAGGGGTTTGAATCCAATATATATTAGTACCACATGCATTTCAAAACTCATAACAAGCCTCTTATTTCAAAATGATACAGACTATACTCCATGTCTCATACCCAGCTTCTAGTTTCCTGTGTTTCCATTTCCCACTCTTCCTAGTACCCCCCTAGACTAACAAAAGCAAGGAAATTCCAAGTTACTGTAGGCCAAATCCTGAAGGCTTTACTCAGCCTTTACTCAGAACTGACTCAGGTTAACGTCCCTTAAATTCATGGGACCTGGCCTGAATAAAAGCTGAGTAAGGACCACAGAATTTTGCCAGTACAATATTCACTCCACCCTAACATCCCTCACTGTGCTGCATCACTTATGAAACATAAGATCACACCCTGTGAGACACCTACTTGTGTCCCCCCGTGTGAGATAAAGTCATATCCTTTACTCCAAGTTTCCTTGCTTGTATTCTTTTATAATAGACCCATCAGATTGTTTTAATATAATCTAAAAGCTTTTTTGTAATTAAGGCCTTGACGGCCGTCATGTGTTCCAGATACTTCAAGGCAGGATGCACTAGTTCTGCTATAGCATGAATCAAGGACTCTCTTCTGAGTCTCACAGCACTCTGGGAGAGTAAAGAGACCTTAAAGCAGATGTAAATGTTACTTACTCCCACTTTAAGGCCAACATATCCTGCCAGATTGAGGTAAAGGAGCCTTAGCATAAATTTACTTCAGTGGAATCTTAATTGAATTATTTGTTCTTTTTTAACTGAGATAAGAGTAAGATTTGGTAAATATTTGGCTTAAACATGTGTTTTCAGTGCACCACCCTTGGTAGAGGGCAATGGATGTTTGCCACCACAGCTTGGTGGAGCAAAGGATCATAGTAATCAGAGACCCACACAGCCTGTTAAAACGGGAAGTCCATCCCTCTGCCAGTATAGGACATAGTCTTCCAAAAGAAGACAATTCAGACAATATATTTATACTGCTACATTTGAATTGTCATTGCTTTGAATTTTAATAAGACAAAAATTAATAACAGCCCAGTTCTGAAAGGTTTGTTACCAGCACTGAATTGTTTTGTGAAGGTAATCTATTTTTATAGATGTTCCATATACTTGGATCCTCTTCCCATTGTTATGTCCTGCAAAGAATATGGGATGATCAGTCCCCAGGTAATTTTAGAACAAGATCACTCGGTATGATCCATTATACATCTAGGAAGCTAATCTAGATTAATTTATCTGGATTGTAAATTCCTTGGGCCACGGGTGTTAGCAGTGATTCTCTGCTCACTTCTGTATACTAGAGTAGTCCCTCCGAACCAGGTGGGGCTTTAACCTCCTCCCTTTCGTCCCCCTGGTCCAGTATTTGGAGAGACTTCTCCCCTCTTGTCCCATGGCTCAGTGTCACAAATCTCTCCTTGGCAGAGCACTCCCTTTAGGAACTACATGAGGAGCACAAACATGTGGGTCCAATTACCCTCCTCCCAGCAGGCAGTGTGTCCCTCTAGCAGGTTGGTGCACAGCCCTCCAGCCAAGGCCTCCCGGCCATTTCTTCCCCTCTCAGGTAAAGCACAAGAAACAGTCCACAATCAGCAAATAAAGTCAAATAAAAGTCTGAGGGAAAAGAGAGGCTATTGGCCTCTCTCATTGAAGAGGGCCTTGGAAATATCACAGTCCCCTTCAGAGTTCAGTGGCTCTCCAGCACAAGCCTCAGTCTCATTCCCCTCCTTAGCTCAGGGGATCCATGTACTCCTATGAGAGCAGGGGCTGTGTTGGCTGACTGGCTAGCTGCAAGAGCAGTTTTACTTGGACTATTCTGAGTTGCACAGGAACATCACCTGGTAGCATCAATTCAATCCCATCCAGAAGACTTGGTTCTGTTCTACAATCTGGGCCAGGCTGCAGCTCTTGGTCTCTGATTCATAAACCAACCCAACAAGTCTGCCTAAAATTCAACCAGGTCAACACCTGCCCACTGGGCAAAACAAATACTGAAGGTGAGATTCTTAGCCCCGACCAAGGTGCACACAGCACAGGACCTGGGGGGTTTATGCTGCCTTTGAAGATCCCTGATTCTGGAGCCAGCCTGGTTGATTTAGCCCTCCCCCAAAACATGATTTATTATGGTCAGCTTCAGGGCTGTTCTTTCTTAAGATGAGCTGGCTGCAACTCCAATGAGCCAATGCAGTAGCCAGGAAGAGCCAGAACGAAGAAGTATTAGGACGACCCCCTCTTTTCCTAGCCACCCCCTCTACAATTGGGAGGGGCTAGGAGGGCTGGTATAGAAATGCTATGGTAGATGTATACCACTCAGGGAATTCCTTAGGAAGATGGAATACTCAGCTGGCCAGTTCCACAAGAGTTGTGTCCCCTTAGCACTCACAGAGTAGTGGAAATGGGATCTAGTGGAATGGACATTCAAGCCCTGAAGCTATAATATATAAGCAATATTTTTAACAGAGTTGGTTTAAAATTTTCATATTTTGGTAAAAATGGGCCATTTTTCCATGTAAATTTTCATGAAAAATTCATGTTGTTTCTCTACCAGGTAGAGTTTTCAAGTTTAAGTTTTCAACAAGAAAGGACACATTTATCATGCAAATTTTCTCAAAACATTTTTGTATTTTTCTTAATTAGATCCAATAGACTTTTTTTTTCTTTTTTTAGATTTTTAATGTTATGTCAATGAGCTGTTAAGATGCAAACTGGAATTACAATGAAAACTGAGTGCCAGTACTAAGAATGAATCATTTCAAAGTGGATTAAAACTATATCTAAATATGAGTCCATATCTGTGGGCCCCAATCAAGAAGCCTAATGGAGTTGAGAATTCTCACAACCACCCAGTATGAGACCCATATTTATGAACGTTTGATAAAAGGATGCATTTTTATTTCAACGTCTTGACATAATGTAATGTTCATTCAGAAAGTGTGAGTGACGATCCCCTGGAGGGAGTAGCGTACGCTGCTCTAAAGAGTTTACTAGCTGGTTTCCTTTTCAAAAAATTAAATCATCAACATTCTGCAGATAGTGAACATTGTAAATTAATGTTAATTCATTTATAATTAAAATAAACAAATGACCCAGTAAAGACTCAGCAGCCAGCGAAGAAAGTCTGGAAAATGTGAAAGTGCATTCTGTATTCAGCACTTTCTATAGGTGCTATTTTCATTTGATTTGATAATCTCATGGGGACATCAAATGAGTTGGAGTGACTGAACTACTAAACTGCTTATTTAATAGCCTCTCTCTTACTAGCAGAAAAACTTTTCAGTCTGATTAGTCTGAAACAATCTAGGTGGAAAAATCTGTTCCCTCACACTCTGTTGGCCCGGATTATAAAACTTTCTGCCTCATCTGTTTCCTTTTGATCTGATTTAGTAAGGTTGCCATTAGAGCACAGGACATGGCAACTGCAATGGCCCGGCCATTGATGCAGTACAAACATGAGATTTTCCTAGCATATTCTGTGATTTTTAATCACATAGGCAAGTTTAAAGGAAAATTGCAGCATTTTAATAATATCGGAGGCAAGATAAATATTTACTAAATTAGACATGAAACCCTATTGTTATTGAAACACGCAAAGATGATCAATCAAACAAAGTGGGTTTTAGCCCACGAAAGCTTATGCTCAAATACATTTGTTAGTCTCTAAGGTGCCACAAGTACTCCTCATTCTTTTTGCTAATACAGACTAACACGGCTACCACTCTGAAAATTAACTAAGGCCTGGTCTATACCTAAAAGTTAGGTTGACATAGCTTAGTTGCTCAGGGGTGTGAAAAATTCAGTTAAACTGTAAATTCACAATAATCAAACCAACTTAAGCCACAGTATAGACACCACTATGTTGACAGAAGACTTCTTCCATCAACCTAGCTACCACCTCTTGAGGGAGTGGATTAACAACAGTGATGGAAACCCCCCATTTCTGTAGCAAGTTTCTCCACTACTAAGGCCCTACAGAAGCATAGTTGCAGCCCTGTAGCTGTGCCACTGTAAAGTCTGTAGTGTAGACAAGTCCTCAGGCAATTTCTGCACCCTATACTTGTTATGGCATAAAACATGGAATTCAGTCATAGCAAGTACTAAGAACTTAAATATTCCACAGCTGAGAGGAAAACTGAACTAGATAGCTCTATGTGCCACACAGCCAAGTTAAAGTTTTTTTAAAAAATTTCTTGCTCCAATTTAGCAGTGCTTTGCATCATTTAGATCTGTGCAAAGAGTGCAAATCAAGTGTAAAATACTATAAAAAGGATAACAATTTACAGCCACTTTGCAGAGGTGCAAATGAAAATACACGATGCAATGGAGGGCAAGTGTCAGATTCTTTGTCATCCTGAACCTTGTGCATACGTTTAGCCCTGTGCAAATTGAGTGTAAAACACGACCAAATCAGAATGCCAGTGTTGGCATCCATTTTGCATGGGTGAAAATGAGTGCGCAAGGCACAGGGCGATGGAGAATGAGAGCCAACCCTTAAAAAAAAACAACACAAGCTAAACATTTCCTCTTTTTAACTGAACTGAATACCTTGTGTTTGTTTTAGACCCAAGCTACCTGAATTGAGGAGATACTGGTTCAGTCATTCTCCCCTCTCCATACACACGCACTCACTTTCTCTTGCTGCCACTGTACAAACCTGCTGTTCTTCTGGAAAGTATTAACATGGCTTCCAGTACAGATGCCCTCTCATCACAGCTGCATGATAGACTCATTTGATGTGTAGTCTGATGCCAGGACAGTCCCCGAACTCTGGCCAACTGCTCCTTTGGCAGGCAGGGTAAGAGATGCATGCACATTCTCTGCTGACTAAGAGAGGAGTGTTTCGTGGCATGCTTACCATGTCAACAAAATCTCCTGGACTGTGCATTTTTCTCTCATCTTTCCCACCATTGCATAAGTGCCGTGGGAGAACTAGCATAGAACAGGCTGCTGGTTCTGCAGCCACTGTGCTGGCTGGAGCTGCCTAGAACAGGTCTGGATGACCCGGTGTACAACACAAGTAGCTAACAGTGTCCCATCTACACTAATGCTGCACTGGTGCTAGTGCAATGATGAGAAACTTGGGGAAATGCTTGTGCAGATGAGACCTTGAAGTGCCATAGCTGGTGTACTCTGACTTACATTAGAGCTGGGGGGGGATCACAAAGTGCCTTGCTCTTCCCATCTTGATAGAAGACATGAGGGTCCCAGCTGGATGGGCTGGGGAGTGGGGAAAAGGTTGGAAAAGTTTGAGAGCCATTGTATTAAAGCATTGTTAAATGGAAGGTTGTGAGCATACTCCATTCCCTTTTTTACTACTTTATACAGTGTTGAATTAGCAACAGCAGCAGGAGTAGCCAGATGTGAGCGACAAACCCCTGATAGCTGGGAATGGGCGACAGGGGATGGATCACTTGATGGTTATGTATTCTGTTCATTCCCTCTGGGGCACCCGGCGCTGGCCACTGTCAGAAGGCAGGATACTGGGCTAGATGGACCTTTGGTCTGACCCAATATGGCCGTTCTTATGTTCTTATGTAACTAAGTAGGATCATTTTCAGAGATGCTAAGCAGACTGAGCCAAAGAAAGTTGTGGGTGTCCAGGACCTCTGAAAATCAGGCTCCTCATTCAGGGGGTTAATAAGAATTATGCTGGCCAGTTTTAGGCACCTAAGTCTGAACACTTTGGCCAAGCCTGTCAGTTTAACAGCTGTTTTAAGCTTAAGTGCTGCTGTGAAAAACCTTAGAGAAAAATGCTACTGCCTGAGTGTGAAACTGATGGCTTTAAATGCTTGTAACTTTGAAACTACTGATTCAGCCCTCAAGTGTCTAGCATCAGAAATGTGGTCATCTGATCAGTACCTATTTGAAAGTGTGTGTATACACACACATACAGCACTATATAGATAGTGCTTGAATAACTTAAAAGTGGTTGAAACAACTTTGTTAAAATTTTCCAGAGGTGCTCGTCTATGGGCTGAGATCAAGCATGGACAATTTCATCTTGAAAGGAATTTGTTTGAGGTAAACTAAGAGCAATTTCAAAAGTGGGGGGAGAGGAGAGGTAAATATTAAAGAAAAAAAAGCCCATGTCTCGGCTGGCATACCTACACTGACTTCAGTGGAGTTAGGTTAGCAGAGAATTTGGCCCTGAGTGTTTTTAGAAATAACTGCCTGAGTGGCAGTAGCCAATCAGAAAACAGGACTAGCCCTTCCAAGCTGCATGGATAATACAGGAATACCCAAAGAGGAGCTGCCATGGGATGGATTGCCCTGCTCTCTGCTGGCTGGGTTTGGTACAGTGGGCCCTCCTCCCTGCTGCTTGCCGGAGAGAAGAGAGTGGGGAGAGTTATTAGTGGAATAACACCTGGCCAGTGGGAACCTGGGGAGGTTCTGTTGTGCTGGAGACTTCCCATGTGTGAACACGTGACACAGGGTGAAGTTGAAGTCTCTGGCCGTGTTGAAGCCTGTAGAACTAAGATTACCCGCTTGCTGTATTTCCAAGTGACCCAGTCTGGCCCTGCACCATTAAAGTCAATGAGAGCTTTGCTATTGACTTCAGTAGGTGCAGGATCAAGCCCTAAGTGCACTTTCAGTTGGATCATCTGCATTTAGTGTGTAGCCTGCAACTCATTCCAATCCCAGAGAATTTGTCCGGCTGGTACAGGGGATCCCAAATGTGACTGCTACACGTCCACTAAGGACGAACACAGATTTTACAGGGTGTTCACTGAGACTGAGTGCTTCAGCTGAAAATCAAACATGCCCAAACACTTCCTGTGCATCTATTAATACACCTGGTTGCCCATTCTGAAAAAAAAACAGCTGCTTTACTGCACTTTGAGGTACAGCGCTGTCCCCCTGCTAAACATGCACTGCTTTCTGTGCTTCGCCACACAATTTTTCAGTACTGTGGAAATGATCATGAACAGGAGCAGCAAATGGGAGTTTTGCAAGGGAGAACTCAAGGTGAAGGAGAAGCAACTACATGACCTTGGGTGAGTGTGTTGTCTATTGGTTTGTTGTGCGCTAGCTTGCTTTCCAGAGCCTGCTTGACTGAAGTTTACAATGCAGCCTGTTTTGGGGGCTGGGCTCAGCCTGCTAGGCTAGGCTGAGAGCTTATTCACGAGGCCTTACCTGCCATCCTTTGATCCCTAAACTCTTTAGGATCCCTTGTGAAGGGGGTTGGCCTAACTCAGGGAGACCAGAGGTTTAAAAAACCAACTAGGAACTCACAAACAAGAGCAGACGACAGGAGAGTTTTGCGGAGGAAGGTGAGAGCCAGATACACCTGATTAACATTCTCAAAACTTAGGCCAATAACCCACCCCATAAAACAAAACAAACAAACAAACAAAAACCCCTGCAAGATTAAAAATAATGTAGGCAGAAGTCCAGCAGCAGATTGGAGACTATCCAGTTTATTGCACTAATTTGAGCTTCGTAGGCAGTGAACGTGTACATGCAGTGCAAGTAGCTCATGGCTCTCAGACACCAAGTACGGGCTCTTGAGACCAGAAAATCTGAACTGGAGTTGCTAAGGGATACCAAAAAGTACACAGCCAAGACTTTCAGGGACACAGTAGAGCAGTCCCACCCCAGTCTGACAGCCTCTGTGCTGCTGAGAATGAAAGTCTCAGGGATTGAGAACATCAAGATGGAGCAGATATAAATAATCCTACTTTTGGACCTCCTTCCAGATGATGTCATGGTGTATTCTTGTACTGAGGATATCTCTCTGGTGGAGGGGACCCCAGTTATTAGAAGAGAAGGGTAATAGCAATGGGGCATTTGATTATTTGAAATAGAGATAATTGGGTTTGTGATGACTGGGAGAACCACATGGTAAACTGCCTGCCAGATATGAGACCTCTTGAGATATCTAACTAGACATATGTGCAGTGCTGGGAAGGAGCTGGTGGTCGTGGTACATGTAAGTACCAGTGACATAGGAAAAGGTAGGAGAGAGGTCTTTGAGGCCAAATTTAGGCTGGTAGATGAAAGATTAAAGTCCATGACCTCCATGGTAGCATTCTCTGAAATGCTTCCAGTTTCATGCATAGGGCCAGTTAGACAGACAGAACTGCAGGATCACAATATGTGGATGAGACAATGGTGTTGAGCAGAAGGATTTAAGTTTATTAGGAACTGGGGAATATTTTGGGAAAGGAGGAGCCTATATAGGAACGATGGGCTCCACCTAAACCAAAACAGAACTAGATTGCTGGCATGTTAAACTGAAAAGGTCAAAGAGGCATTTTTAAACTAAGGGCTAGGGGGGAAGCCAACAGGTGTGGTGGAGCACATGGTTCAGACAGAAAGATCCCTTAGTGGAGGATTTATTAAAGGGGATACTCTATATCCTAGTAAAGAGGAGAGGATAGAAGTTGATAAAGTACAGGCAGGACCTGAAGAGAAACAGTCAAACTAAAAAGAATTTCATTCAATCACATCACGTGAAGACAGACAACTAAATATGGACAAATTTTATAAATGCTTGTATACAAATGCAAGAAGTCTAAATACTAAGATGGGTGAACTTGTGTGCCTGGAATTAAATGAGGATATTGGTATAATAGGCATCACAGAAACTTGATGGAATGATGATAGTAAATGGGACACCGTAATACCAGTCTCAATGTGTCGAAAGAATAGTAAATATGGCAGGCGACCAGCTTGGCTTAACGGTGAAATCCTTGCGGATCTTAAACATAAAAAAGAAGCTTACAAGAAGTGGAAGATAGGACAACTGACCAGGGAAGAGTATAATATTATTGCTCGGGCATGTAGGAATGAAATCAGGAAGGCCAAATCACACCTGGAATTGCAGCTAGCAAGAGATATTAAGAGTAACAAGAAGGGTTTCTTCAGGTATGTTGGCAACAAGAAGAAAGCCAAGGAAAGTGTGGGCCCCTTACTGAATGAGGGAGGCAACCTAGTGACAGAGGATGTGGAAAAAGCTAATGTACTCAATGCTTTTTTTGCCTCTGTCTTCACGAACAAGGTCAGCTCCCAGACTGCTGCGCTGGGCATCACAGCATGGGGAGTAGGTGGCCAGCCCTCTGTGGAGAAAGAGGTGGTTAGGGACTATTTAGAAAAGCTGGACGTGCACAAGTCCATGGGGCCGGACGCGTTGCATCCGAGAGTGCTAAAGGAATTGGCGGCTGTGATTGCAGAGCCATTGGCCATTATCTTTGAAAACTTGTGGCGAATGGGGGAAGACCCAGATGACTGGAAAAAGGCTAATGTAGTGCCAATCTTTAAAAAGGGAAGAAGGAGGATCCTGGGAACTACAGGCCAGTCAGCCTCACCTCAGTCCCCAGAAAAATCATGGAGCAGGTCCTCAAGGAATCAATCCTGAAGCACTTACACGAGAGGAAAGTGATCAGGAACAGTCAGCATGGATTCACCAAGGGAAAGTCATGCCTGACTAATCTAATCGCCTTCTGTGATGAGATTACTGGTTCTGTGGATGAAGGGAAAGCAGTGGATGTATTGTTTCTTGACTTTAGCAAAGCTTTTGACACGGTCTCCCACAGTATTCTTGTCAGCAAGTTAAGGAAGTATGGGCTGGATGAATGCACTATAAGGTGGGTAGAAAGCTGGCTAGATTGTCGGGCTCAACGGGTAGTGATCAATGGCTCCATGTCTAGTTGACAGCCGGTATCAAGTGGAGTGCCCCAAGGGTCGGTCCTGGGGCCGGTTTTGTTTAATATCTTCATAAATGATCTGGAGGATGGTGTGGATTGCACTCTCAGCAAATTTGCCGATGATACTAAACTAGGAGGAGTGGTAGATACGCTGGAGGGGAGGGATAGGATACAGAAGGACCTAGACAAATTGGAGGATTGGGCCAAAAGAAATCTGATGAGGTTCAATAAGGATAAGTGCAGGGTCCTGCACTTAGGACGGAAGAACCCAATGCACAGCTACAGACTAGGGACCAAATGGCTAGGCAGCAGTTCTGCGGAAAAGGACCTAGGGGTGACAGTGGACAAGAAGCTGGATATGAGTCAGCAGTGTGCCCTTGTTGCCAAGAAAGCCAATGGCATTTTGGGTTGTACAAGCAGGGGCACAGCCAGCAGATCGAGGGATGTGATCGTTCCCCTCTATTCGACATTGGTGAGGCCTCATCTGGAGTACTGTGTCCAGTTTTGGGCCCTACACTACAAGAAGGATGTGGATAAATTGGAGAGAGTCCAGCGAAGGGCAACAAAAATGATTAGGGGTCTGGAACACATGACTTATGAGGAGAGGCTGAGGGAACTGGGATTGTTTAATCTGCAGAAGAGAAGAATGAGGGGGGATTTGATAGCTGCTTTCAAGCACCTGAGAGGTGGTTCCAAAGAGGATGGTTCTAGACTATTCTCCGTGGTAGAAGAGGACAGGACAAGGAGTAATGGTCTCAAGTTGCAGTGGGGGAGGTTTAGGTTGGATATTAGGAAAAACTTTTTCACTAGGAGGGTGGTGAAACACTGGAATGCGTTTCCTAGGGAGGTGGTAGAATCTCCTTCCTTAGAAGTTTTTAAGGTCAGGCTTGACAAAGCCCTGGCTGGGATGATTTAATTGGGGATTGGTCCTGCTTTGAGCAGGGGGTTGGACTAGATGACCTCCTGAGGTCCCTTCCAACCCTGATATTCTATTCTATGATTCCATGCTTGGGGTAATTTCAGCTTAAGGGTATCTGTGGTAAGGTTTGCAAAACATCATCTTACATAAACTGTACAAATGTCATGAAAGTGACCTTCAAAGGAACTTTTATTGAAAGGGCAGGATACTGGATCTTTAGCAAAGTTATCTGGAGTATTTATATGGTATTGGTGTTAAATATGTATTAACAAATAAACGAAAAACACAGTGCTTTAAACCGTGAATAAATATGTCAATTACCATGTCATAACCAATGTCACTTGCTTGATATCTGTGATGTCATAATATCTCTATCCATTTAACCATTTATTCATTCAGGAAAAAGAGGGTAGAGAGCACCTGAATTCCTAATTTTAAAAGAATTTAAAACAAAAAACAAACACGAATCCCTCAGACTTTCTTTACAGTAAAAAAAGAGCAAAGAAATAGAGATATATCAATTTTTTCCCATTCACCTTTAAATTACGGTATTCAGTTTATGGAAACATTTGCATGAAACAGATCTTAAATAATCCTTTAGAAACTTCTCAGTAGGGTTAACAAATTCTAGCAGTGAAAAATACCTATAAACTTGGCCTTGTTTCTACCCAGCTGCCCTGCTGTGAACTTTTGCCCCATTCTGTGGGGTATAGGACAACTTCCATAGACACAGAATCCAACGGAGATAACAATGGTTACACCTTTCATACAGCTACTTAGGTATATTTTGTAAGGGGTAGCAAAGTTCCCAGCTGCCTGCTCAAGTTCCTTTCTGGAGAACAGCTGGAAATGTATTCTCCAGAGATTGCATCTGGCTTGATTTGCCAGCACTCAAATCCCATTGATCTGGTTCCGTTCTAGTCCTCTGTACTCACAGTTCAAAGAACATTGAGGCCTGTAAAGAAATTACTGCCATATTGTTCAGTCGGCCACAGTGAGCAATATATAGGATTATAATTAGGAACACATTAAGGGAAACAGCTCAGTGGAGATAAGCTGTTTGACTGCATACGCTTTTTGATGAGGGCTTAGTGCCAATCCCAGAATAAAAAAGATTAAATGTTTGTTACCAATCCTTTTGAACTTCTGGCTGAACATGTGGTAAAGCATTTTTGATTCAAATTAAAAGCATCCTAAAATAAAAATAACCCTGGTCTCCGAGACCTTTCCAAGTGAAACTATTTGTAGGCTGATTTATTGTCTTTTCCTTAACCTCTTTCCAATAGTATGATCAACATATGCATTTCTGAATCACATGTAAGCCTGGACAGGTATTTGTCTTGTTACACATCTGTGTAACAAATGGCAATACAAATTGTATACAGAACAGATGTAGATTTTCAAAGGCCAGGCAAATTGAATTTGACCAAGCATATAAATAAATGTTTTATTGAGGTTTAAGGTACATTTTTGTTTGTTTCAGGTAGGGGATTACTATAATGGGACCACCAATCTGCAGGTGACAATGATGACATGGAACTTCCTTGTCTATTTCAGATAAATGTACATAGACAAATTTATGGTAACAGAAGAATCCTCATGACAGAACACAAGTGAAGAAGACAACAAATCTCCACTAGTATCCTTGTGAAATGACTGTACCTAGACACAAAATTGTAAAGATGAGGCCATGGTGTCTAATTTGGATATTTAGGAGATCTGATTTTTAATGGTCTGAGGAGATTTTGAACCCTACCCAAACTTACCAGAGATATGGGGATATGACTGAAATTATCTGATTCTTATTCATGCTAATTCCATGGTCTCTGACACACTGCAACAGTTTTATGAATTTTTTAATGTTGCTGCATATTCCTGCAAATTACCCTGCCCCAGAGAAAGAGTCACACCCTTAATGATATTCCCACTACACATGAAAATATTGGAAGTCCATCATGTCTTACATCTAAATGTCTGAACTTGAGTTAGTAGTTACTGTATCTGCCAGGGACTATATGCGGTTGTACTAACTGAAATATTTGCAACAGACTGCACAGCTCCAACATGGGAAAGGGTTTTTTTGAAAATCAGGAAATGTGTAACACAAAGAAGGATTTAAAGGGATAAAAAATAAAGGGATATTGTTTTCAGAGTAGTCTTTCTTCTTCTGGGAAATCCAGCCTAATAATACTATATGCTTCTAAGTACTTCTCTTTTTATGACATGTGGAACTTCATATAATTGCATCTATTTCCATTCTAGCTGGGATTTAGAACATTTTTAGCTGCCTAACATTACAGTGACACGTTTGTATGAAGTTAATGCAATCCAGTAGAATATTTGATTTAGATTAGCACAGTATAAGTAAATAATATAATTAAACCATTCCTCAAATCAGCTAATCAAGAATTAGAGGCAACTTTTGTCTATAAAAACTGTAGATTAATTTTACCTCCTTTACACAATCTCTAAAAACCAAGTTCAAGAAGCAACCTCTCTTTATCAAATTGAAAGCAATGGTTTGAGGGCATTGTTACGTGAAGTATAACCACCAATTATTTACACATTCATAGTTGTTAGGACTAAAAGAGACCATCATGATCATCTAGTCTGAAATCCTGCATAACACATGCCATTAGAGAGAATTTCTGAAGCAATATTGCCTGCAGTTTGAGTAGAGATCACGGTTGTAATGCTTCTTCATTATACTAGTTGTGTAACTATCAGATGCCAGAGAGAGGTAGAAAACTGGATTAATATCACATAAGACACAGTATATTTCAGCTTCTATTCCTGGTTTTCAAACTGCCTTGGATTTGGTGGATGGCTACCAAGCAAAATGTAAGTGCTACAGGAAGTGGCATTGGTGATACAGTTTGTAGGAGTCTTCCTTCTGAATCAGAAATGAGTCATTTCCCAATATGGCCTGAGGGGGCACCAGACAGTTGGAGGTGCTTTCTTTTAGATTACATGTTAACTAAAATGCCGACCACCTGTGGTCATTGAAAATCTCAAGCCACATCTGCAAGTGTATTGTTCTACTAAATTCAAATCAAGCAATGTATTTTGCCTGCATAAAACTCCCCCAGAATTTGAGACAAACATCATAGACTTCATTTTGACTCATTTGTTGCATGGCATGTCTGTAAGCTGCTTAAAGGCTTCTGCCATCTATCCAAAAGATGGCTCAATTCAGTGCTGGGTTCTCTGATCCTCAATCTACAGAGCTATATAGAAAGTAGTTATTCAGTCCTTACTATGGTAAATTCCCATTGCATCCCAGTGGAGATATGCCTGAATAAGGACTGTAGGATATTCACATAGTTTGCAAAGTTTGTCAACTGCTGTAGGATCTTTGGATGAAAGACTCAACATTTGAAGAGCTGTAACTAATTATTATTTCATTATATAAAGTAAAATAGATGGCGGTTGGCCTGAAAATAGAATAAAATCATGTTAACATAATACGTAAAGTGATGTATTTTCATGGTTGCTACATTCAAGCTTTAGGTCAAAATGCTAGTTAGTTTCCAGTAGAGATGAGCCATAACTCTGGATTTCAATACTTCTGTATTTCAGGGATATTTGAATCAGGAATTCTAGGTCAGGATCAGTCTTGAATCCATGTCATACAAAAGACCAATTTCAACTTGAGAATTTTGGGCCTGAGACCTCCTCACTGAACCTCAAGGCTATGACTCCCCTTTGCTGTCATCTAGGAGCAGACCTACAGGTCTCCACCTCCTGCCACCTTCTTCATGGAAGCACCAGCTTGCCACCCCAAAACACTCCCTTTTTGGAGGTGCTGACAGTACAGGCTGCCACCGTATCCAAAATTATATGTGTTGCTTTGTCAAGCCCTTTACCAGCAGCCCCCCGGCATGGATGGAAGGGAGAGATGAGCCTGTGGACAACAATAGTGAGTGGAGGTCACAAGTGAAGGGCAAGGTCAGGCAGTGTATGGTAGGCGTCAGGAGGCAGAGGTAGGTGATCTCTCAAGAACAGCTTTTTCAAGGTTTATCTGCACACGGGTCTCATGTGAAAAAAGCAGTTGTATGGTGAGGGGTAAGATTCCTGGCTTTCTCTAGGCAAATTTCTTTTTAAAGTGTCCATCTATAAACAGACAATAGTTTATAGCTTTCCTTGAGGATAAGCACAGGGTGTGAAGGTTCCAACTGAGTCAGTACTAAGCCCCTTACATCAGCACTAAAATGTAGTGTTAACTTGCATAATCAATGTAGCGCCCCCTCTCCAGCTGGTTACCTTCTTTAATGACAATCTGCTTACAGGTTTTGATAGACAGGCCTGGGTTCTTCTGGATCCCGCCCCACTCAGCAGGGTGTATCTTCTTTATTTTTCCCTATGAATTTATTTGGCAGTGCCTCCACCGCCCTTGCTCCTTCCTGGCAGGGTCACCAGGGCAGCTTGGGAGGAAAATTCTAACCACAGGGTAACCCCCACTTACTTGCCGGATAGTTGGAGACTCCCAAGAAATAACACAGATACATACAATGTATTCAACACAGTAATTATATTAAACAGGGAACAAATATAACATAACAGGGTAAAACACTATTCTTAGGGTCACCAGCGCCCATGCTGATAATACCCGTGACTTTCCGCAGTCACAGGACCTGATGTAGCAAATGTAAGGTCAGTGTCCAGTTGGTACGTATACTTTGTTGGGGCCCTTGATGATCTATGATCTAGGTAATCTCCTTGGGGGTTACATCAAATTCATGAATGACTTGTGGACTTGCTTGATGTACAAATATAGTGGAGTGCATCAAATCTCAGAGGGCGGTAATATTAGTCTGCAGGAAGGACTGTGCTAACCAAATGGCACCATACGCAGCAGTGCCCGGAACCACACTGGAGAGAAAGCTGCTAACCTGCTTTCCCAATTGTAGGTAAAATGTTGCAATGATGAAGTAGTGTGGTGGACTGCAAGAAAAAGGCAACAGGTTAATAAATGGAAAAATGTCAACATTTTGAAATAAAAATTTAGATTATAAAAGGTGTTGTTGCTTGTTGAAAATGCAAACATTTTGGATAAAAGCTTCTGTAAAAATGTTCATTTTGGAGAGGGATGAAGAGAGAAGGAGGGAGATGTTGGTCAAAACCAAATTTTCATTTCAAAATGTTGTCAAAAACTCAAAATTCGTGAAATGACAACCAGCTGCAATGCTAAAACAGCCCTAATCTAAATGAATGTTCTTCTTCTATTCCCATGTAGATTACAGAAAGATATCTACTTAGCTTAATCAGAAACAGATTTTTTTCTTCCATTTTCTCTTTTCTACTGACTATTCTTCCAAAACAAATTGTACCCTCTCATCCATTTAAGATGACTGACCAAAACTAACAAACAAACAAAAAGCCCAAGACAAAAACAATGTTGTCTGTCTCATCTTTCATTTTATAGGGCTTGGTGCCACACACATGTTTTTGATAACCAGCTAGAGCAGGGATCAGCAACCTCTGGCACACAGCCCATCAGAGAAATCCACTGGTGGGCCAGGGAGGTTTGTTTACCCGCAGCATCTGCAGGTTTGGCCGATCACAGCTCGCACTGGCTGCGATTCACCATTCCAGGCCAGTGGGGCTGCGGGAAGCAGCAGCCAGCACATCCCTCTGCCCGCGCCGCTTGCCGCAGCCCCCATTGACCTGGAGCGGTGAACCGTGGCCAGTGGGAGCTGCGATCGGCCAAACCTGCGGACGCTGCGGGTAAACAAACCGGCCTGACCCGCCAGCAGCTTTCCCTGATGGTCCACATGCCAAAGGTTGCCGATCCCTGAGCTAGAAAGATGGATAAAGCAAGCAAAGATTGTCTGAGTCTGACAAAATTCATTCTCTTGACATCTGAAATAGAACGTACTATACAGATGAGGAGCCCGATTTCTCCACACCCTTGCACCATGCGTAGTCATTTACATTTGTGCCAAAGAATTGTGAAGTAGTTGTAAAATTCCACCAGAGCAGAATGGTAGCTTTTTACAGTCAATTTGCAATTGCTTTGCACACCTGCAAATGTCACAATGTAGAGCTGTGATGAAAAGGCCCACAATCCACTTCCACAGCTGAACCTAATGACTGCATGATTGAACCTAATCCTGACCGCAAACTATTGAGCAGGCTAGCCTATTAGGAAGGATGAAACTGAAGCTCCCTAAAGTATTGCTTTCCAAGCTCCCTTTTGAATTACCACATGCTCTATTACCTGTAGAAATATCACCTGCTACTCTGCTATATCATTAGTAGGTAAGGCTTGAGAAACCTGCTTTTCACTCCCAAAATAAATAGCTTTAAAACAAGTACCTCTCATCTCATATCCTACTGCCCATATATTCTGTCAATTAAGGCTGAACTGCATTTAGACAGCTTTTTTTGATCGGCTTGATTAAATATAACTGACATTTCTGGTGTTTAAAATAGATTGGGCAGGCTCTGTGTCTCCCTGTATGTACTGCACTGCTCCACACGCACTAATGTCACTCAACAAATGCTACCTGTGAACAAATAATAAAGTACAAAGTATTTGGAAGCAACACACGTAACATATTGAAAACAGAATTACAAAGGGGCATTGTTTGACTAGAAAGCCTCAATGTGATTTGTAATCATTCTTTTTTCACTTGCTACGAGATGGACCGTGGTTCTTCTCAGCAAGTATTATTAGTTATTGCATGTAACACAGACTGAATCTCAGTTTCAGTCATTGTGATCTGTACATAGGCCCCAGTTTAACAAGGTATTGAAGTACGTACCTCACTTTAAAATGGTGCACAGTCCCATTGATTACAACTGGACTACACCCAGTCTTAAAGTTAGGCATGTGTTTAAGTACCTTGCTGAATTGGGACCATGATCCAATTGTCACCCAGGGGCCTAGTAACTAGGAAAAACCATAATAGCTTCAGAAATATTTATTTTATAGACATTATCCACTCTAGACACTTAGGAGCTAATGAGAAATACTGTGAGCTAATTTAATATTGAATTTTGGGAGGCTCGTGGAATCTGGGAAAGACTATGGTCTCTGCTCTTTTTTCATTTCTGCATAAACTATGCGTTCTCCACAAGTTTTCACTACCCTAAGGAAGCATGAGAGCCAACTGTGGAGTTGATCAGGCCCTTAAAATAGATACAGCTGGAGAAAGGAGTTTAATCTAAGAAAACAGTGAACATTCCTATGCCAAGTTGGAATTAAAGTTGCTGTTGCTTTTGTTGCATGGTGAATGTGTGTTTAGAATAAAAAAGACTTTCTGAAAAACATAACTGTGGGAGGAAATATTTACAGCCAATGAGGATTTAAAGTATTTGTATATAAATACACATCTCTAACTGTATATTTACCGAGGAATGATCTTTATGTACTTATCTTCACAAATAAACCATATATACATAACATACAGAGCAACATTTTCAGAGCTGTACATGTACAAATACACTCACAGAAATCAAACGCATGTTTATGTATGCAAATTGGCCAATTTTGCATGCAGTTTTGAAAAGCTTGCCCATAATAGGTGTTCTGTAAGAGCTAGATTTTAGCTTTAGACATTCTCCTGAGCAAGGGGTGGTGCATAAGTGGCACCAACTCAGGAATAACCGTAGGAAGCACAGTCACTCAGGGATAATTCTCTGAGGCACACTTTCCTCTCTGTTTCCCCCTTGCTCCCAAGTGCTAGTAATTTACTGCTGGCCTATATTGGGATCAAATTACTCCCAGCTCTGTGCTGGTTCAGCTACTCTGGTCAGTGTACAACAGAGTGGAGCCATGGCTCTACACATTCTCATCCATGCTCACTTACTCTGAGGAGGGCGTAAACAGGCGAGTAGCTTCACTTAGTCCTGTGCAGCTGGACCCATGATCCAACTAGCTCGCATTGGTGCTTAAGGGGAGATCTTATTGTGCCTGACTCCCTTATATGTACATGTACTGGCAGACCAAGCCACAATCTGTCCCTAAATATATAAGACACTATGCAAAAGTTTCCTGTCATCTCATGCAGCTTGTGGGAAATCAGTGTGATATAGATTATAATATGTTGTCTAACTGCAGCACTTGGCTGCAACATAGAGTTGTGATAAAAGAAAAAAGAATAGTTCCGAAACGTCCTTAACCGACAGCGCACAGATTTAATTATTCAAGCTTTCCCAGAAGCAACCCCAAGACTGCAGTCTGAAGAGAAGATAGCCGGGTATGATAAATCTCTTTTTCAAGCTGCGTTGAAGGAAAAAGTGGAACCCATATGCAGGAAATGGTTCATATAACTTGGAGAAGCCTCAGCTTCACTGAGAAGCAGTCTTGGCAGGCCTATGAAGTTTTTCATATTGTTATTGGCAGGCACTTGCATACAACTATGGTACCTTCAATTGCTGAAGTACCACATTTCACAAAGTTTTGTTATGGATAATTAAGCAACAAGCAGAGCAACCCTTGTTTACTCTTTATGTTACAGGAGCATTAATTGAGAAATAAGCAAGTGGGTAGAAATAACCAATTGGCTCAGCAGTTTCTCATGATCTCAGAAAATTGCAAACAGTCTGTTCCCATTTCTCATCTACTTTTTTTAAAAAAAAATCAGGGAATGTAGTATCTATTCCATATAAGGAATTTAATATATCTAAAAGGAATAATTTATTTACTTGCTGTATGTTTCACATTAGAGTATACGATTTGCAGATGTCACTATCAATGAATAATTCACCCCAGAATTTGGCCCAACTCTCAGACCTTCCTTCTGTTTCTCAAAAGGCACTCAGAATTATATTCATACTGATGATAATATTATACACATAAAATCAAGAATAGGGAGGAAACCTGTGTCATTATTCCATATTGGTATTTGTGCAGGGTCTATGCATATGTATAACTTCCAAGAAGGTAATTCAGTATCATATATGAAACCTATGGCTATATTAAAAGTACCTGTTTTCAGTCTAAAGCGTTGTTTAGTTATGATGGAAATAATAAATTGTCATTAAATCTCACAGAGACAGACATCTTTGCAGAGGAAAATAATTTTATTATAATAGCCATTTAATTAAAAGCATACACTAAGAGGCCCATGCACGTATGTATATTATAAAATTTAGACAAGAAAAGGAAACATACTGTATATACCAAATTGACTGTGCCAAAAAATGAGATTTGTTGTTCTTATCATTTTTCCTCACCACAGACGCCCTCAGGCTCAAGCTTTATTTGGGTGAACGGCTAGAATAGCCACAGATATTCGGACAGGCTATCAGCACTCTTTTTCCATATTTTTATATTCCTCTCTTTATCCCATTATTCAGCAAAATGGCTTATAGATTAGTACACTGTAGGGAGATGATGAGACCCTTGATTCATATTCCATTTATATGCAAATCCGTCATTAAAGAAGGTTACTAGGATCTCTCAGACAGCATGCTAATCAGAATAAAGATACTGGATAACAATGTGATTGCCAGATGACATGTTGAGTCCAGTATCAAGTCACATATTTGGACATTCAGCATCCCAAACAACCAACATGGCAAATTTCCCCACCCTGATTGGTTAGGGTAGCAATATGGAGCAAACCATAGCAGGAGAGTTTTTCTCAGTGTGTGTCACTAAACTAGCAAAAGCTGCCTGGAAGTTATGCAAAGCCACACTCTGGAGCTTGGGTTCTGAAGCCTACCCCGGCCTCAGAGCTCAACCTCCAGTCCAAGCCACAACTCCACAGCACTATCTACACAGCTATTTTTAGAGTACTAGTGTGACCCCTGTGAGCCCAAGTTATCAAACTGGGCTCGGAGGCTTGCTCCTGGCTCCAGAAAGCTGTGTAAGAATATTCATAGGCTTCCGATACAATGAATGGGGAGAGACAATTCACAAAAAGTGCAATTCACAAAAATCAGCCTGCTGTGAAGGGAGCTGCCTAAGCTAGCCAATGGGGATACCTGCTGAGCCCCTCTCCTCTCTCCTGCAGATAGGCACCTATCTCTGCTAGTAATTCTCAGTGTGAACCATTTTTCTGGAATTAGGTGCCCATGAAATTTTAGCAAGAAGCAGGGGGACCGGAGTTTCAGCTCTAACCACCAGACTTGTATGCTCTCTCACTGGCCCAAATGACTCTTTAATTATTTATCTGGAGTGCAACAGCTTTAACAGTACAGATTGAGGAGCTCCCCATCAGTATATCCATAAGAACATAAACATAAGAACGTCTATACTGGGTCGGACCCATGGTCTATTTAGCCCAGAGTGGCCAATGCCAAGTGCTTCAGAGGGAATGAATGGAACAGGATCCATCCCTTGTTGTCCACTCCTAGTTACTGGCAACAGAGGCTAGGGACACCCAGAGCATGGGGTGCCCTGAATATCCTGGCTAATTGCCATTCATGGACCTGTCCTCCATAAACTTATCTAGGCCTTTTTTGAACCCTGTTATAGTTTTGGCCTTCACGACATCTCCTGGCAACAATTTCCACAGGTTGATTGTGTGTTGTGTGAAGTAGTACTTCCTTTTGTTTCTTTTAAACCTACTGCCTACTAATTTCATTGGGTGATCCCTGGTTCTTGTATTATGTGAAGGAGTAAATAACATATTCTTATTCACTTCTCAGTCAAGATTTTATAGACCCCTTAGCCAAGCTGAAAAGTCCCAGTCTTTTTAATCTCTCCTCATACAGAAGCTGTTCCATACCCCTAATCATTTTTGTTGCCCTTCTCTGTACCTTTTCCAGTTCAAATACATCTTTCTTGAAATGGGGTGAACAGATCTGCATGCCATATACAAGGTATGGGCATACCATGCATTGATAGAGTGGCATTGTGATATTTTCTGTCTTATTATCTATCCCTTTCCTAATGGTTCATAATATTCTGTTAACTTTTTTGACTGCCACTGCACATTGAGCAGATGTTTTAAGAGAACTATCCACAATGACTCCAAGATCTCTTTCTTGAGTGATAAACAGCTAATATAGACCCCATCATTTTGTATGCATAGTTGGTATTACATTTTTCAATGTGCATTATTTTGCATTTATCAACACTGAATTTCATCTGCCATTTTGTTACCCAGTCACCCAGTTTTGTGAGATATCTTTGTAACTCTTCATAGTCTTCTTTGGACTTAATCCAGAGCACAATGGTTAGAGCACTAGGTGGTAGATCCCTCAGGTGGTGGGAGAACTTGAACTGGGGTCTCGCACATCCCAGGCGAGTTTCCTAACCACTGGGCTAAATGTTATGAGGGAGGGCCTCATCCTCCTTTCCCAACCCCAGCTATTTTGTGTGAACTCACCTGAGAAGTCCAATCTGGTAGGGATGCTCAGAGGGCACCTACCAGCTCGGGCCCTGCAAGTGATGTCCAGCCACCCTTTTTGAAAATCCTCAGTAAAGCTTATGACAACTTTTGAGGTTTTTACATTTGTTTTTGTTTTTCTTTGGGAAAAAAAAACCTTTTAAAATATTGTTGTAAAACAGAATTAGTGGAAACATCCAATTTTTAGATAAAAAAGTTCAGGTTTTTGATCTGGGGTTTCTCTCTGGAAATGACCAGAGAGTCTACCCTGGACCTCAGGAATCTTCTATCAAAAACTTTGTTGAAATCAATACATCCTTAAAATGTTTGGCTTTGGTGAAACATTAAATATTTAAACAAATAAATATTTAATCAAAAATGTTCCAATCAGGTCTAATCCCCAATTTATACATCTTCCGCTTGCACTGCCTCCCAAAATGTGTACTACACAAGAAATTGTACTCAGGCAAGCTTTTGAAAATTTGACTTGTTTTGCAGGCACATACATTGGACTAGACATGGACCTAACAGACAGATTTGCTCCTGTAGCAGCTTTTCCAAAGTAAAAGGTGTGGACTGTTGATGGAAAGTGGTGATTTGATTTGCATGGTCATCCTAATTGTTCAGATATTTTTTCTCAAATTTTCTCAAATAATCAGACTTTCATTGGCTTTCTTGTTTTTCATACAGCTAGCACTTAGATTTCTTTAGTTCACTGGTCACACTGCTGAGCTCTTACTTGTCAATTTCATCCCAGCAGTTTCTGGTCCTTGTTTCAACTGAAAAAGAGTGGATGCCCCCACTAAGCAGATTTCTAGTTAAAAGTAACATGCAAACTGGGTTGATCTGAGCCTCTTGAATCTGTAAAATTGGGCTGGAAACAAATGGGAAGAGATACTTCCTTATGAGCTTTATGGTACTTCCAGTTTCCAGTAAGAAACACCACAAGGAAAAGTTTTCCCTTGGCATTTAGCATTTCTGTTTATAGGCCAGGCTGGAACCAGGAAATATAAAGATGGGTGCAAAATGAAATGTAATTAGAAATAGGGTATCCCAGCTTTTCTGAACCTCAGATCTGATTTGGTTTGGACACACTTTACATTTTGGATAAAGGTTTAAGTCAGTTCTTATTACGTGCAAACTGGTTTGCCCATTCCAAGTCTGACAAAGAATTTCTCAGTAGTGCCATCAGGGAAAGTGGTCTCTGGCAGGTTCAGCTTTTGGTGGTAAGGTTAGTGGTCAGACTTAGCTGACAAAATCAGGCACTCGCCAACCCACACTGACCAAATGTGGTGAGTTTCCAGCAAAACCCTTCAACACGATGAATCCATGCTGAGGAGGTTTTTGCTCTGCAGAGGCTGGAGAAAAGCTATTATTGATATGGATTCTGGGGACAGTCTAGGCAAAGTCTGTGATTACAGAATTATGTATGAAAATTCACAACCTCACAATTTCAGCCACAAAAACAAAACCAGGTCTTCATTTACTTAATTACTTAACATCTTTTTGGGTTAAGTAAGTCTCTAAAGCCATGATTATATTTGTTTTAAGCTTCACTCCTACTCCCACTATACAGATGAAAATATTTTGCAAGACTCAGGTCATTATAGTGTTACATTGCTCCATTCTATTACTGTAGCATTTGACTCCTAGAACTGAAATTCATTGTTAATTTGGGGCCACATTTTTACAATTAACCACCTAACTTGCTCCCACAGATTGGAGAATGCACCCACTGCATGTGCACAAATTCCCACTTGGACATGCAAAAATGATATTTGTTCATGGAAAATGGACAGTTATATTTGCAAAATGGTCTTTTTACTAGTACAATGATCTCTCTTAAAACCTTTCTTCTGATTTGAATGACTCTTGTTAAAACCTTTATTATGGTACCTCTGTATTTGCAATGAAATATTAACTATTTTACCATCACAATGTCTGTTTGTGTATATAAATAGAAGCTGCTGAAAATTTGGTCCTATATAATAAATATTATATTATACTATGAAGAGGGAAACTGTTTTTCATGGATATTCACTTCATACATTTTTGTAATCAGTGTGATAGTTTTGAAGAAGCATAGCAACAAAAATTCCCTTCTAGCCTGTAAACGTGTTCTGTCAATTATTTCCCGACAGATTCTTGGTGTTTATCCAATTTATAGTTAGATCAAATTTTTTTCTGACAGGTATGTTGTTTTACTGACAGGTACTTTATATCCCATCTTTCAATTAAATGACCACTACAGCTATGTTCTACCAGAATGTTCTTGCTATCAGTCTCCAGAGTTGAGCACCTAGAGGTAGGTGGCAGGGTGTTCTTAATGGACAACTGTCTGGCCGCAACTCAGCAAAGCACTTGAGTACATGCTTGGCTTTCATCACATGCTTAAATTCTACTGAAGTCAAATGGAACTACTCATGTGCTTAAAGTTAAGCACATGCTTAAGTGCTGTGGTGAGTTAGGGCCTTGGTTCTGGAAATTTCTCTCACTTAGAGCCCTCCAGACCTCAGTTTGGACAATTATTATGGTGGTGCCGAAAAGATATTTGCTCATTCTGGTCTTTTCTTAATTTGCCCCTGTAGGCAGCAGCTGTTTCACTCATCAGTAGGTGGGAGTGATAGCTATTCGGGTGGGAGTGATAGCTATTGGGGTGAAACTGATTTCACCAATTGTTGGCACGAGTATTTTTTCTGCATTATACACCCAAGTGTCTGCATCATGTACTCAAGTGTTAGAATGATATGGGCAGAATAAATAATAAATAAGATTCTTCACACTACTCTATTTAACTACTTCTAGCATCCCCTCTAACATCTAACACACCTGCTGTTCTAATAAAAGCCTCTTGAGCAGGAAAAGAACTTAAATTGTTATTGATAGGAAATATACAAAGTATACTTCTTCCTTTTAAGCACTAAAAGCCTATTGTTATGGAGGCACCTAATAATAAACCCATAGTTAGGACTGTGTTCTAAAATAGACTTATACTGGAACATGAACTCTTGTTTTTTTTTCCCTAAAAGTGCTAGCTGTTATGCCCTTTCAATTGCTATATTGTTTGGTTTCTCCTTATAAAATTTGGTAAAGAGGTATATCATGAGGGGATTTGGTGCAACATGTAACTTTAAAAAAATAAGCTTAAGGTAATTTTTAGCCATTGTTAATAATTTCTGAAAGCTTCTGTGCCAATAACAAAGAGTTTTATGTACAGCTGCTGGCACATAAGAATTTAGCTGCACCTGCGTATAACTGAGAAGGGTTCATATGCAGCTGTGGATGGATACAATCTTTTCCCTCAGGAGCTGTGCTTCTACCCTCCACAGGTCTATCCTCCTTTGCTTAAAATGGGGTGCACATGTTGGCATTTAAAAACCTTGGAAATTAATACACGAAAACTTTTATGTAACATTTCGAGTTGCTATACATATAACATATCTGAGAGGAACCTACAAAAGCAAGAAGATAATAGAATCATAAAATCATAGAAGACTAGGATTGGGAGAGACCTCAGGAGGAGATGAGCAGTTAAGCCTCTTTAACGATAGAGACTCAATCTTCCACCCAAAGGTACACACCTTATCATTACCACATCTACCATATACCACACATCCCGCATTCGCAACTTAAGGATGGCAGTCTTACATTATCTTTTTTTATCAAGCTGCCCTCACCTTCACTATATACTACTACATCAAACATATCTAGCTGAGAATATTGGGAATGGGTAGTTTGGTAAAGGGGTGTGTCAAGGTGGGAGGAGTTAAGATTGTAGTGCATAGTATGTGGTGTACTGTAGTTGTGGTAATGGTAAGGAGTGTACCTGTGAGTGGAGGAGAATCTACTGTAAAGTGGCTTCATTTCTGTGCTTTTGTGGGTTTGTGTCAGCTATATGCATAGCGACCCTAATATCTTCACAACTAAGTTTTTGTGTATTCGTCCAGCATTAGATTTTCAGTGTAACAGTGTCCAAAATGGTTAAAAATATGCAGAAATAGATTCTGCTTACTTCCCTAAATTATTTCTTGAGATCAGTTTAGTTCAGTTCAATTTGATGGACTGTATTTCTGAGCTTCACTTTAGACTTTGTATTGAGTACTGTGTGAAAATACATCTAGCAGCCAAAGCTGCAAATAAGCTGAAGTCATAAAGAAAATATCAAACATAGCAGTTGTAAGACACAGGAGCACTACACATAAAATGAATGTGCAGTGCTCCAGCTCTGCAGGACTGGTGGTAGGGCATTCTCAGTGGAGGGCCCGTGCCTCTGAAACCTGCTTCCTTTGGCAAGCTGCCAGAGCCCGACTTTGGCGAATTTCAGAGCGCAATGTAAGGCCTGTCTGTTCAGTGAAGCAGTTAAATGACCGTTAGATTATTCTTAGCAATAGGATATGGTGGGGTGTGTACGTGTGTGTGTACATGTGTGTGTTTGTTTATAAAGTCCTTGATTATAAAATGTCTTATATTTTATCTAATGTTTTGGATTGTTTTCAATAAATGTAGCAACACAGATGCCACAAACGGATGGGGGGGGGGGTTAATTAATTAAATAATTAGCTAACTAGATTTACTTCATTTTAAATCAACAAACATTACACGGTTTAATGAGAGTCCAATCTAATAATGTCATAGATTCAGGATAACTATTTTTCTTCTTAGCAGACAGCACAGTTTTCAATTTCAATCTGAATACAGAACCTCCCCCCATATATTCCAAGTGTCCTTTATTAAGTTCATTATTCAGTTTTCGAACCTGAAGTTCTCTGCTACAGCTACAGATAGTTTAGTTTAAAAAAAAAATCCTTGAGAGAGAGAAATGAGGCCTTGACTTTTTGGTTCTCGGCCCCCACGATGGCAATAAAATTGACATATCTGGCCTTCTGAGGAGTCCTCTCATGGAAGGGGCATTCCCAGGTGGTGTAAAGTTCTTATAGCAGTTCCCAGTGGTATACAGTTCACACAACGGCTCTGTGCCACTCCCTGGCAGTTCTTAATACTGGGAGAAAGCAGGTATGACTGGGGAGTCCCTACTCTCCAGAGACCCCTGGTTGCCACAACACCTCCTTGAGGTTGTGAGCAGCAGAGCCTAAGTTAAGGTGAGCTGCCCTAATTTACAACAGGGTTTGGAAAAGCCCCTGGATCAGGGGAACATATAGGTGGCTTTAAAGCATTGCTTTTGCTGCATCAGAGTAATGATTACTCAGGGAACTATCTGTTTTCCACTGTATATCTGTCCAAAGTCTAAATTATATATATATACATTCAGTAGATTTTCATATGTACCATTGTCAACATCATTAAAATTATAGTGAGGTGTATATGTAAATGTGCATGTACACATGTGTATAAACATATACTCTAGAGCCGGTCAGAATTTTTTTCCCTGAAGAAAATTTCAACTTTTTAATCAAAAAATGAAAAAGAAAAATTGGAGGAAAACCAAAAAAATTTTAGCCAAAACCCAGAAGTTTTTGTTCTTTAGCCAAAAATTTTTTTGATGAAAACTTGAAATCAGCAGTGAGAGCAGAGACACAAAAAATGTCATTTATTCATAACATTTAAATAAAAAAATAAATAGTTTCAATGCAAAATTTGCAACTAGGCCCTACAAACACAGCAGAGTTGTGCATATGTGATGATATAACTATAGATGTAGTTAAGGTTGGGTTGAGTGTTGCACTTAAAGAAGAATACAGCATATCCTCCCTAGAATTACTACATTTATTCTGTATATCTAGAATAAATTTTCTGAGCATTTACAAGTTAATCAGTTAGTTTGAGTTAAAAAGAATTTTAAAATAGGTCGTTAAAGAAATGTAGCATTCTCTGTCAGACCATATTTTTGTCCCAATTGATCTCAGTCATGATCTTACACTTGGCTTCACTTTCACTGAAAACAATGGAAGATGGTGGCCATTTTGAAAAGGGCAAGTCTGCTTAGATTCACAGATTTTAAGGTCAGAGGAACTGTTACGATTATCTACTCTGAACGCCTGAATAACACAAGCCATAAAATTTCACCAAGTGATTACTGCATCAAATCCATAATTTCTGGTAGACAGTATATCATTTAGAAAGACATCCAATCTTGATTTAAAGACTTCAAATGACAGAGAATCCATAACCTCCCTAGGTAAATTGTATCCATGGTGAACTACCCTCACTGGTAACAATTTGTTGCCTTATTTCGATCCTAAAATTTTCTAGCTTCAACTAGATTAGAGAGTTCTCAACTATCAGAAATTGTCTTCCCATGTAGATACATATAGATTGTAATCAACTCACCTCTGAGCCTATTCTTTGATTAAATTAAATAGATTGATCTTCTTTAGTCTCACTGTAATGCAGATTTTCCAGATGTCAAATCATTCTTGTAGCTCTTTTCTGAACCATTTCAATTTGCCAATATCATTTTAGAAGTATAGACACTAACAGTGGACACATCGTTCCAGTGATGGTCTCAATATACAGTGATAATAACACATCCATACTTCTGCACAATATTCCCTTGCTTATGCACCCAAGGATTGCATTTGCTCTCTCTTAGACATTGCATCATACTGGGAGCTCATGTTCAGTTTATCCACTATGATCCCTAAATCCTTTTCTGAGTCACTGTTTCCAAAGTGCAGTCCTGTATACTACCAGTGTGATCTACATTCCTGGTTGCTAGATGTATGACCTTGCAATTGACCTCTCCCTACCATTATTTCCCACTCCACTACTTTTTCTGTCATCTGCAAATTCTATGATTTTGTCTGAAGGAGAAGATTCACCAGACTCTGAACAGAAACTGTCAGTTATGAAAAATGACAAAAAATGGCCCTTACTCCTAAACACTTAAATTTCAAAACTTATCCATTGCACCAGCGATGGCAAGAGAGAGTGGCAAACTGTGTGTCTGTGGGCACGTGCGCACACGCAAGTGCAGAGCCATATAGGCTGTGCAGGACGAAAGGGAAAACTGGAACATGTGTGCACCAGGGAATGTAGCAAGTGCAGGAGGGAGGAAGGGAATATTTGGGATAGCGCAGGGGAAGACAGGGAAGTGCAAGAGGCCTGGGAACCTAGGGGACAGAAAGGAGGGGAATAGGTGGATCACACTCTTCTGGTGAAGCAGAGTATTTGTAAGCCATCTTAACTGGCCACTCTGCTCTGGATGCTTTGCTCTGCTCACCGTAGCTCGGCCATGTAGTGACACTGTCGAGGAGGGAAGAAAAAAATCTAATCTGTTTTTAAAAATAATTTTAAACTAATCTGGGATTGAAACCATTGAAGTGCCTTCATCATAATTATATGGTGTAACTATAGGGCAGAGTTCAAGTTGCTTGTGTGTCCTGACTGCATTTCCATACCTTAAATGTTTGGATTTCTTGTATGTTTAACCTTAACTCTAAATTTTCTGAATTTAACACCCTAATTTTTGGTTCCTGCTGGTCCTGCCCAGCTCTACTTCTGAGATAGTTATACCATCAGCTGTCATGATTTTACCTTAAATTACTAATATCAACTCACAACATTAACTCCATTTTAGTGTAGTGTTTGATACTCTATGTGGCTATAGACATCACTAAAGACAGCTGGACTGAGAAAGAGAGAGAAGAGGAGGTAACATTTGTGCATGCATTAGTAACCATTTAGAAAATATCCTGCTTTTTGTCATGCAGAAAACTGAAGCTTTATCGTAAATCTAAGGCAATACCTAATAAGGATTATTTGTATTATTTTAATGTAACTATTCATTCTACATACAAAAATTAATGCAGCAGGCTCACTTTTATGGAAAACTGTGTAACCTCTGAGGCAAAAAAAGTAGTTGTCTTCTTTTTCCCCTTGCTGAATATGGGGAAAAAGGGCAAGTTAAATGTTACTTTCAAGAAGTCATGCACACCTGTAGAGCTGCTTATGGACTAGGGATATACTTTGTACAAGGACACACAGTGCTTACAAAATATTAAATTTTGTTTATCAGTTTGGCAATATAGCCATTGAACTCTGAGCTCCCTCTGGTGACCAGCACCTGAACATTATTCTGATTTTATGACCACAGACTATATGTGAGAGAACACAAGGTTGATTTAGGTGCAGGATACCAGCCTGCCGGAGATTACATATATATCTTCATTTAAAAACAGATTCTTTTTTATTTTGAAGATAATTCTCTTAGTTTGAGGGGAATATAGACTCTGTCTATTTCTTCCTTTGACTATTCACCTTGTGTTCAGCTTGCCTTTTAGGAAGCCATCAGGTGAAGGCACTTCTCAGATCTCCTTTCCAGAGTCGTTTGACCCCACCTTTGTAAATACCACTTTATCTTCTCGGTGATTGATGATCAACCAGATGCAATATCAAAAGGCAAAGATGTCTGTAAAACAATTATTTTTTAATATCCCCAGCTGGGAGAATATAGTTAAACACATGTTAAGAATAGATGACACTTATCATACGCATAGGTTACATATAATTCCTAAAATTTGACAAGAAAGATACTTCTCTTCCTTTCACTTACAATACAAAGCTGTATTTTGCATTGTTGTACTGGTACAGGCCCTGGAAAAAGACTAAATATGAAAAACTTAAGTCCAAAGGACCCAAAAGGAGAGAGCTGAAGGTTACTAGAAGTATAAGTATTCTTATCTTACTTAGTCTCCTGCCCAGGGGCTGAGTTGTTGTGAGACAGCTTTTCCCTGTAAGTGAGAAAGAAAGGCAGAAGCTCACACTTCCTTAGTCAAAGTGAGAGGATGTGCTCAAGTGTGGGAAAGAAACAAATAAGTATACACAACATACTCTGTCTCTCTAGCTTTCCATACCCCTATGTTTTAAGTGAGAGGAGAGAAAATAGTGTGTTTTTCCCCTCAAATAAAAATTACATAGCAAAAGGGAAAACCAAAAGGAATCTGCTTTATACAGTTTGATATAAAGCCCCTTTACTTTTCCCTCTTCCAGGTGCTATCACCTTCTAGTAGGTGAAACTTGTAAGCTGCTATGTTGCAATTGTCCATACCTGAGAGAATCAAAGTGTTATTTAATGAAGGGCCAATGGACTACAGATAGCACTGTGGATATGTCATAATTCCTGGAACTGCAGCAAAAGCAGATGTCCCACTGGGTGGCCCCCAAATTTAGCAGTGTCTACACCTGCATTTTTCATGTAGGGTTTATCCCAAGACCAAATTTTATTACATCTAACAAGTATTCAGGGATCTGCTGCCCTAACAAAGATTTATTATTTTTTTGCCAAACTTCCCATCTACAGACCTGCCAATATATTTTTCCAGGTAGACAGGAACACAGATTCTGAGTCTGGCCGAGTCTTACAGTCCTTGCTCAGGCAAAAATTTCCATTGACGTGGGCGAGATCCTTGAATATTGCAGAGTTACGGTCTAATGTATGTTAGTTCTCCCAAATAGGAGAAATTCACATCATTTCAGACTCTCAGCTTCATTTCCTTCCCAGGCTCATTAATTTTTAGAAGAGCCAGTTTTCTTATCTCGACTTCTTGGTAAGTGGTGTTGGATTAGCATAAATGTAACAACATTTATATTTCCAGTTGGGGAAGAAGAGAGAAGGCTGACAAAGCACAATTGCTTAACCAAAGAGGTTTGGATAAGTATTCAAAACAAAAGAAAAAAAAATCAATGGTCACGTACGACTTCATGGAGGTCATACGCTGCATAATTGGCCATTTGGTGCTTCTGTTACTCTGCAGCATACCATAGACACTTGGAACTTCACAGGGGTCTAGTGTTCTGTCGAGACCGAGATTCTAATACCATCCCCATAACCATGTCATCTGAGTGCATAGATAGGGAGTGAACGTCCCCTCCTTCTCCAAAACCACAGGCTTATCCCACTTGAGCTAAAAAAGAATTCTTTTAACTGATAACAGTATAGACCATAAGGCAAACAGTTTATGGATTCTGAATCTATCCAACAGAGGCCAGTAGAGCTATATGGATAACTGATTTTTGGTTTGGGATCCTGAAACAGAAAATGGGGGGGGGGGGGAGAGGGAAATCAGTTTAGATGGAACTGGAACCTATTTTTTCATGTTCTCATTGAGATGAGAAACCAGAAAAATAATTCATTTCAGAAACACCATGGAGGAAGCAAACAAAAATTTGCTCTCTCAAGACTGGCAGCAACAGAGTGAAATTTACATTCCTGTCAATTTCACTCAGCGGCTGCCAGAGGTCCCAGGGCATTCTGCTCCAGCAGGCAGCCTCACTCCTAATGAGTCTGCCCCTAAACCATGGACCTTAAAAGCACTGTGGTTGGCAGCAGCCAAACAGGAATCCAGGAAGGGTCCAGTGGCAGCCCAGCCTTGGATCTGACAAAAGTTTATCAAACCCAGATGTTTTGGGCAAAACATTTAGGGCTTGATGAATTGGCATTTGCCAACAAAACTTTGCCAGAAAATTTCCAACTCACTCTAGAGTCCAGTAGTATACATACATATTAGTCACTTCATTACATTATAAACCTTTACAGATTCACCCATCATTGGGAAGAATCAGTTGGGAACAATTCCAATCATTCTTCTTCCCGTTTGCATGAGCATAGAGTTTTCAAACACAATGCACCAAATTGTATCCTGTCAGTGACATCAGCAGGATTACATAGTATAATTTATGCCAGAATTTGGCTCAGAGAATGAGCTAATTGTGTTGAGATTGTTGGGTATATTTATTTTCTACCAAGTTATATCAAAGGGTTTGTACCACTAATGTGAGCTTTTGCATCCATAACAATAGTTGTAAATAGTGTTTGCTTCTGCAAGGTATTTTCAAAGGACATTACACATAGGGCACAGGTGACAAACACGTGAAGAAATTTCCAAATGGCATGAAAATCCTGGAGGCAACAGGGTCAAGAAAGTGCATCAGGTACCTCTCAAGAATAGCATTGGGTACCAGTTCTTCATCTACATATTGATACCCATTGTCTCATTGTCATTCACATCTCCTTCAGGCCAATAAAAAACATAACCGTTCACTACATTGTTGTCAGCCTCAGTTTCAGTGGCTTTTCTATTTTCTGAATCTTTATGTTGAGACAACTAGCACATAATATTTTTCTCCCCTTTCCTCTCTACCAGGAATTGATTGATTGATTCCTTTTCCTCACTTCCTTCTTCTGAGAACTATAGGGTTTAAGGCCAGAGGGACCACTAGATCTAGTTTGACCTTCTGTTTATCACAGGCCACCAACTCCACCCAAGCACGAAACCCAACAACCAAAATTAGATCAAATGCTGTTGTTCTACATACCCAAATTTTCCTATGTTCTTCAAGTTATCCTAGCAGCAAAACCTGGGCTTCTTAGGCCAGGCAAGGAAACCATACACTATGATCTGCAACACATCTCAGCGGCTGCTGACTAAGGATGCTCAGAGTGATTTTTCAGTCACTTAACTTTTTCCTCCTGAAGTGTAGCAAAGGGCCCATTTCTCATAAAGGATTATCTACCAGCACATGCAAAGTTTGGAGGGCTTGTTCCAGTTGGTTTTGTATTACTGGGTTTAAGAAAAAAAGTCTTAACTTATTGGAAAGATATTTTGTTTTGTTTTTCCATCCTCTAATAGCACAAATATGTACCCTCAGGAGCACAGATAGAGAATTGCACCTGCAGCTGTGGCCAGCCCTTATGTGGGACATACACGGTGGAAGGAGTGAAGATCTTTGCATCTTCCCACCCCCTGAAGTGCAATTGCACAAGGAACAATCTTGTGTTAAGTGTGGGCACCTTACACTTGAGAATATTATGCACAAAACAACCCAACTGACTTAGGAGCACAAGTCCCATTGACACTTGTTTTTTCCCCTTTCTTGGTCCCATTGGGACTTGAGCTACTAAGTTACTTAGGTGCTTTTGAAAATCCCACCTAGAAAACATTCAGTTGTCATGGAAAACTTTATGCACCAGACGCATCCAGTTTTCAATTGTGCAAGCCAATGTAAGGGTTCAATCAGTGCACTACCCTTGAGTCTGTTTTTCAATGAGTAGGTGAATTAACCATGCATACATGCACAGCACAACTTCCTTCCACATGTTCAGCTGTCACTAAAACTACTGTTATTTAAAAACTGCTAAACATGTGCGATGTGCAGTTTGCAAGGGTTCATAACTCAACCAAATCAAAACCAGTTTTCATTAGAACACTCCAAAGCCCATCTCTACGATGGAAAATATTTGCTTGCTAAATGTCATTGTCTCTACCTCCAGCATTTCATCACTATAGGTGTTTAAAAAAAAGAAAGTCACACCAATTAGTATAAGAAGGATTAGATGTTCATATGGATAAATGAGATCATCAGTGGTTACATCAGAACAGTGATCACGGTTGTCCACTGCACTGTTTTTAATTCTATCTTGGGGGTTTTTCCATTTGTTTAAAAATGTTGCAGGAGACAAATGTGGACAACAGTGTACACAAAAGGCGAGGGCAAGTCAGACACGGATTAAATTAAAGTCACCTAAGTACATTGATTACAGAGATTAAAAGCATCATCACCTTTCATCTATACTACCCTGTAGTAGTTGTTTACCTCCCAAGTATTCGCTGGCTTTTGTGTGGTATTTTGGTTTCCATGGCCACAGAAGGCTCTTTTCCTATAATCAAAAACGACCTCCTGTTATAAAAGACTCAGAGCCTTTGCTCAGCAGGCCATTTCCCCCTTTTATTAGTCTTTTCTCTTGCCTTCAGGGAAAGCTTTGTGTGAGCAGGACAGAGCACTTGGTTGGTTGGCAGTTGACCTCAGTTGCACACAATGAGTTCTGAGTGCTACCTGAAATGTGTGACAAAGAGGAAGGGGTCACTGGCTTAGAGCATTAAAAGGGCTTGGGTAGGCAACTGTGATGACACATGGCAAATGTCAGTGTTCAGCTAATTCAGGAGGATCCCATATGATTGGCAGTTCCTAGTTTTTCCTGTATTTTGAAAATTAAAATGTGAGTTCATTAATTAACAACATTGGTAGGCTTGGGAGATGTAAAAACAAAAACCAAAGAAAAATGTACAATGTATATTATTAATTATTATTATTATATTATTATTTTTAGAGTGGGCCTCCCTGGTTTAAAGCCACTTTAACTGCCTTCAGGCAAAATTTGTCCTGGTATGCAGCCGAGTGCTAGGTTTGCTTAAAATACTTCTGACAATGTGAGGAAAGCCTTTAAGTACTTGATGAAGGTAGGCTGGTTAGCAGGATTTGGGAACCAGTTAGCAGGTTCCAAGATAATTCCTGGGGATCCAGTGAAACTTTTGAATGTTACATTCACTCTAATATCTGATGTCTTTAGTTAAGGGGATATTTTCCCCAAAGCAGTTATTTTAAATGCAGACCCATGTGAATTTTTAAACTGTTTTCTGTCTTTGTCCTGTGATTACTGATGTGTGTTATCCTAAAAAAAACAAAAAAAAAACCAATTGCTTCATGCCCATTTCTTCCTTCTGGATATACCAGCTGAAGTCAGTGGGAGATTTACAGGTATAGTTCATGGCAGAGTTGGGGCAGCATTTATTTTTGACCCAAGAGTTCTTTGTGTGAGTGCTGCTCATGCTCTAAAAAATAGGTAGACATTCTAAAGGCTTTAAAAATATGCAACTATATAGTGTATTTATAGAATTCTAGTCAATATAGTACCAATATTCTGAACATAATAAGATGAGAGACGATTACAAATCCTTGTTCTTATGTGTTTGCAACACAGAGATCCATATAGTCAGAGTTACCAAATTTTCAATGTATCCTTTTAAGGGATGAATCCCTTAGTGTTATTCTCGGGTGCTCTAACTGATATATAGATAGGTTACATTTATTCAAGTCAGGAGGGCCTGATGAAATTCACCATAGAGTCATAGAATGGGAGGACAGATGGGGCCACCAGATCAATCAGTCTGACCTTCTGTATATCACAAGCCACTAACACCACCCAGCACCCACACACAAAACCCAACAACTGAAATTAAACCAAGGTATTGCAGCCCACAGGAGACTAGGCTATTATGTGCCACAGGCAGAGAAGGAACAGTTACTTACTGTAACTGTGGTTCTTCGAGATGTAATGCAAATGTGTATGCCACTTAGGTGTGAGATCTTCATTTTGTGATTGGGCAACAAAATGGCAAATGAAATTTAATATGGTTAAATGCAAAGTAATACACATTGGAAAAAATAACCCCAACTGTACATACAATAAGATGGGGGCTAATTTAGCTACAGCTGATTAGGAAAGAGATCTTGGAATCATGGATAGTTCTCTGAAGACGTCCCCACAGTGTGTAGCGGCAGTCAAAAAAAGCAAAGAGGATGTTAGGAATCATTACAAAAATGGATAGAGAATAAGATGGAGAATAACTTATTGATCTTATATAAATCCATGGTACACCCACATCTTGAATATTGCGTACAGATGTGGTTGCCTCATCTCAAAAAAGATATACTGGCATTAGAAAAGGTTCAGAGAAGGGCAACTAAAATGATTAGGGGTTTGCAATGGGTCCCATATGAGGGGAGATTAAAGAGGCTAGAACTTTTCAGCTTGGAAAAGAGGAAACTAAGGAGGGATATGATAGAGGTATATAAAATCATGAGTGGTGTGGAGAAAGTGAATAAGGAAAAATTATAATATAATAACTAGGAGCCACCCAATGAAATTAATGGGCAGCAGGTTTAAAAAACAAATAAAAGGAAGTTCTTCTTCACTCAGCGCACAGTCAACCTGTGGAACGCCTTGCCTGAGGAGGTTGTGAAGGCTAGGACTATAACAGGGTTTAAAAGAGAACTAGATAAATTCATGGAGGTTAAGTCCTTTAATGGCTATTAGCCAGGATGGGTAAAGAATGGTGCCTCTAGCCTCTGTTTGTCAGAGGGTGGAAATGGATGGCAGGAGAGAGAGAGATCACTTGATCATTACCTGTTAGGTTCACTCCCTCTGGGACACCTGGCATTGGCCACTGTCAGCAGACAGGATACTGGCCTAGATGGACCTTTGGTCTGACCCAGTATGGCCATTCTTATGTTCTTAGTTGCTCCACACTGCAAAGATGATGATCAGGACACTGGGCTACAGTAACCACTTGTGGTTCAGGGAAAAATTCCTGCTAAGATGGTCCGTGAGATGATTCTGGACCCTGGACAAGTGCTTGGCTATCTAAGTGATACTCTCATCGATACAGAACTGTCACAAGCGTCTTGACTCTTGGCAGAGCACCATGGAGTGAGCTCCCCCTTCCCTGTTCACATAATGCATCACAGTGGTATTGTCAGTAAGTATGTGAACTACTGAACCCTTGGTGCAGTCTAGGAAAGTGTGACAGGCATTGTAGATGGCTCAAAGCTCCTGGACATTGATATGCAGTGGAGCTTCCTGCTCTGAACCAAGGCCATGAACCTTCAGCTACCCCAAATGCGCTCCCCAGCCTCTGAGGGAGGTGTGGTTGACAACAGTCCTTGTTGATAAGGGGCTGGGCAAGGGAATGCATTGATATGCATTCCTTGCTGTGGTGGAAGGTTCAGGCGAATCCAGGATCAACGGAGGGAGGTGGACTAACCTGTCCAGGGGGTGAAGACTTGGAGCCACATTTGAAGAGGGTGAAGGCGCAACCTTGCTAATTGAACCACCAGTGTGCATGGGGACATGTGGCCTAAGAGTCTCAGATACATGTGAACTGTTGTGGAAGATTGAGACTGAAAACTGAGGCAAAGGCGGTGAATTGTCTGGGAATGGTTGGTAGGCAGAAAGGCTCTCAAACTCAGAGTCTATTAGGGCCCCAATGAACTCTATTTTCTGTATGGAGACACATGTTGACTTTCTGGTGTTTAGGAGCAGACTGTTGGGTAACTGCAGTGTAATGCAAATGTGAGAAATAGTTTAAAACCTGCTCTTCCAGGCTTGATTTACTGTAATTACAAATAGGGAATTTGGCACCAAATGGGAGTAAAAGCCCTCAAATCCCTGCACCAGGATGAAATAACATTTCTCCATGTGCTTTGGAATAGGTGGTACCAAAGCCAGCATGCTCCAGAGAACCTTTGCTAGCTCTATGAGCACTTCATTGATAGGGAGGGAGACTCTCCTAGACACAGGTGGCTGCAGGATATCCACTAACTTATGGATGTTCTCCTGCAGGAACTCTGCCTGAATGCCCAGGGAAACGGCCATGTGCTGAAAAAGGTCCTGATAGGACTTGAAATTGTTCAGTATTGGAAGAGAGGAAGAGCCAGGCACTGCTGAATCATCAAGGGATGAAGAGAAGGCAGTTAACTGCCCCAAAGCTGGCTCCCATTCCTGGGCTGATAGTGCTGGAAGGGGCAGTTCCTTGGGCTCCACACAGGGAATGCTCCCTGGTGCCTGAACATGTGGTGAGTTGACAGTTCGAGCCACTGAAGCCCAGTGACCTCCTGTTAAAGCGAACTGAGGAGTGCAACCACCAAGGAGCATCCCAGAGATTCCATGGTGGACACTGATGAGGATAGGCCATTAGGCTCCAGGCCACAGACCCCGATACCAACCACAAGACAAGTGCCAATCTTGATGTCTGCAGTGCTCCATAAATGGTCCCCACTGTGGTTCAGGAGATGGAGAACAGGAGGAGGAAGATCCCAACCTCGATGCTGAGGAGCATAGGGCTTTTGGGAATAAAGGCAGAGCCAGTCCTGAGGGAGTGAGTAACTTGTTTGATTCATCTGTTACCCAGAACAAGGCAGGGACTGGCCCTGATGATGGAAGCAATACCACCAGCGTTGAGTATACTCATGCCAGAAGTGGTGTCGACTCTGAAGTCAACAGCGACACCGAAGCAGCTGATGGGGCCGAAGTGGAAGGCATTGAGAGCTGCCATGGTAACATTGGCGGTGCCAAAGGCAATGGTGCTGAGGAGTTTTCTGGTTCCAAGGAGGTCTCTTGCTTCCACAGACTAGGAAAGGGGAACATCAGGGTTTGGTGCCAACAAACTTAAGGGTTCAGTGGCCTGTCCAGCCAACGGGGCTATCAATGGCACAGCCCTGGACCAAGGGCGAGGTTGGGACAGAAAGGCAAATTAGTTTTGTAGCCACCTAGTACGCTGCCAGAGTGGAAACAGTCCGTGCTGGCACCTCCCTCATCAGCACTGGACGGAACAGACACCCCAGAGCCAGAACCGGAATTGATGGTACAGGGTCTCTAACCTCGATGGGAAATGGCTCCTCCACCTCTTCGGAAAGACACCTACTCCAGAGTGCAAAGTGGCAGCGCTCTCAGAACCCAAAGGACCTCCAATCCGATGAGGGCCTGGGTGCCAAAGCAGGCCACAGGGCCTGTTCAAGCAGATGCTGCGTTAGGCAAAGGTCCCAAGGCACCTGAGTCCACTTCGTGAACAAACACCACTCCTTGACATGGGCCTCACCAAAGCAGAGCAAGCACTACAAGTGGGGATCGCTCCCCCCACCCCCTGCTGACACTGGTGAGGGCATCACAGGGGAATACTTAGCTAAATATAACTAACACTACGGGGACTACTAACTATATAAAATTAGAGAAAAAGACACTAAAATAGTGAGAAGTTATGAGGTTAAGACCACACAGAGCTCTGACTCCAAACACAGGTGGTAAGAAGGAGCGGATCGGGGTTGGGACAGCGCTGCCTCATGTAGCCAGGGGAGGGGCTATGGCCACAAGGCACAAGCCCTGCCCCCCTCCAAGTACTGCTAGGCAAAATTCTGTGGCTCTGGTGTGCTGAGCATGCACACACCTAAGTGGAACACACATCTGCATCTACTCAAAGAACAGGAGGGACCAAGGCGCACCAATGTCCAAGACCCCTGCAATGGCAGAGAAATGACTAAGTGAGATATACCCAGATGGTTCTGGCAAGCAACCTGCATATCACATTGCAAAGGAAGGTGAAACCTCCCTAAAGTCACTGCCTATCTGATCCTGGGGAAAATTTCTTCCACATAAGGCGATCAGTTCGGTCCTGAGCATGTGAGCCAGACCCAGCCAGCCAAGCACCTGAGAGTGAGATTGCTCAGTACTACCTCAGAGCACCAGCCCACCCTTCCTGAGGTCCTATCTCCAGCCATGGCCATTCCTGATGCTTCTGAGCAAGAGAGGGGCAGGGGAGAAAAGCAGCTACCACAAACCATCCAGAATTCACTGGGGAGTGTAACAGATCTCTGACTTACTGGTGCAGCACCTCCTGCTGGTCATCTGGGAATTAGCTCAACTCCAGAGTGCCCTCTGCTAGCCAGTGTCCCTCCTAGACCCCAGTGGCCACCCATCATTGGCAAGGGGATTGGACCAGCTGCCTCTACCTAACCCTGGGCTACACCTCTGCAGTCCCCATACCCCTTTAGGCCTTAACCCAGGCCTCAGCCTGGTTAAGCTCCTCCTGCCCTTTTCCCCAGCTCAGCTCAGCTCAAGGTACCTCGCAGGCAGCTAACCCTTCCCACTCCAGGGCTAGAGTGAGACTTCTCTGTCTCCTGGCGTTACAGCCCTTTTATCCAGGCCAGCTGTGGCCTGATTAAGCCAGCCACACCTGGGGCCAATTACCTCGCCAGCCTCCCTCAGCTGCTCTTAATCCATTTTACCTTGGAGTGGGGCAGCTGCCCCACTACAGGGAGTAAAAAACATCCCTTCCTGACTCCTGCTGGTGACCAACTATGTAATTAAGGAACTAGCCAAAGCAACCTCTGAACCATTAGCAATTATCTTTGAGAACTCATGGAGGATGGGTGAGGTCTCAATGGACTGGAGAAGGCAATGATAGTATCTAGCTTTAAAAGAAAAAGGTGGGGGGGGGGAGGAATTGTAGATCAGTCAGCCTAACTTCAATATCCAGAAAAATACCAGAACAAATTATTAAACAATCAGTCTGCAAATACCAAGAGGATAATAAGGTGATAAGAAATAGCAAAAGTGGATTTGTCAAGACTAAATCATGCCAAACCGACCTAATTTTCTTCTTTGATAGGGTAACTGTGACCTAGTGGATGGGGAGAAGAGGTAGATGTGATATAGCTTGACTTTAGCAAGGCTTTTGACACAGTGTCACATAAGATTCTCATTAGCAAACTGGAGAAATATGGTCTAGATGAAATTACTATGAGGTGGGTGCACAATTGTTTTCAAAACCATACTCAAAGAGTAGTTACCAATGACTGTCTGTCAAATTGGGAGGATGTATCTAGTGGGGTCCTGAAGGGGTCTGTCCTGGGTGTGGTACTATTTAATATTTTCATTAATGACTTAATTGACAGAGCAGAGTACACTTATAAAATTTGCAGACACCAAGGTAGGAGGGTTTGCAAGCACTTTGGAGGACAAGGTTGGAATTCAAAATGTTCTTGGTAAACTGGATAATTGGTCTGAAATCAACAAGATGAAACTGAATAAAGACAAATGCAAAATATTTCACTTAGGCAGGAAAAAATCAAATGCACAATATAAAATGGGAAATAACAGATTACTCATTAGTACTGCTAAAAATGGATCTAGAAGTTACAGTGGATCTCAGACTGAATATGAGTCAACATTATAATGCTGTTGCGAAAAAGGAAAATGTCCTTCAGGGATGCATTAGTAGGAGTGGTGTATGTAAGATACGGGAGATAATTGTTCCACTCTACTTAGCATTGGTGAGGCTTCAGCTGTAGTTCTGTGTTCAGTTTTGGTCACCACGCTTTAAGAAAGATTTGGAAAAACTGGAGGGAATCCAGAGCAGAGCAACAAAAATGATAAGAGGGTTAGAAAACAGGACGGATGAGGAAAGGTTGAAAGAATTGGGCATGTTTAGTCTAGAAAAGAGAAGACTGAGGGGGATCATAACAGTCTTCAAATATGTTCAGAGCTGTTATAAAGAGGGTGGTGAGCAATTGTTTTCCATAACCATTAACTATAAGGATAGTTAAGCACTGAAACAGGTTACTTACAAAGATTGTGGAAACTCCATCACTGAAGGATTTTAAGATCAGACAAACATCTGTCAGGGTTGGTTGAGGTATACTTAATTCTGCCTCAGCATGTGGGACTGGACTAGATGACTCTTAAGGTCCTTTCCATCTTTACATTTCTATGATTCTCTGATATACAGAACTTTAAAATATTTGAGCAAACACTGTTTTATGTGTAAATATCAGAGGGTAAAGTCAGCATGCCTTTCATTCTTAAAAGGATTTTACCAATGTTAAGACTGATATGTTAATCATAGTAGTAGATTTTCAGATGAAAGAAACATGAGCATTACTTATTTCTCAGAGCAAAGATTTTAAAAGAAATGGAAAAATTTCTCAGAAAAAGGTCTTGGAATGATGAAGTATGTCAGAAATAATAAAACAAAAATTATGTTACACAGTTTAATGTAAAAAGGACTTTTTACCTGTTCTGAACTTTCCAACAGAGGTGTTTAAATACTGTCTGTCAAGGAGCATTTAGAGTGGAAAACTATAGCTCATTAACATGCAAGCAAAGTGTGCAAGACAAATACAAATACCTGACCACGCCAAATTCTCCACTCATTTGCACCAGCACAAGTGCAGTGATGTATTTTGGTTTATTTTGGGAAACATTTAGGCACTTCAGCGCTCCCTACTCTGCTGTGAAGAGCATATATTGGCTTCATACCTAAAAACAATCCCTTTGATGGAGCATCTGGAGAATAAAAATGTCTGCCAGGCACTAGATGGTGCAGTAAATCTGTCCTGAATCTTTAGAAAGCTAGATTCAAGTCCTGTTTAGGCCATAATTAACAGTGAATTTGTCTATAACATAAAATCAGGGCATAACTGGGAAGAAATAGCTATCTCTGTTCAAGAGAGGCACTAGCCTGCACTAGCAGGGGTGATTCATGTCAGGAATGAATGGCAATTTAAAGAGTTGTGCGTGAGGAAGCTCACATTCTGAAAATGGGCCAATATATTTGAGTCTACCATACCCATACTTCTCCTCGCTTACAGCTGAACAAAGAGAAATGGAGGTGAAAGCAGGAGCAAAGAAATACCCAGCACGAAGATTATTTGTTTCACACCGAGATTTCCAGCTAAAATAAATAAGAGTTCATGGTTCACAAGCAATGCAGAAGCCATCAGACTGAAATGGGGGAGACGGGGAAGAGGTGCATGACTTTTAATAGGCAATGCACTTCCTTTGGAGAATTAAAGCCTGGCACATTAGTGGATCACATTGCTTGAATCATCCTTTTACATCCCATTTACTTAGGGCTTGTCTACACTGGCAAGTTTCTGCTCAGTAAAGCAGCTTTTTGCTCTCAAACTGCAGTCGCATACACACTGCCAAGCCGCTTTGTGAGCAGAAACTCCTCAGTTGCAGCACTGCAAAAAAAACACCTCGCCGAGAGTCGTAAGGCTATTTGCGCAGAGGCTCCAGCGCTCTATTGCCAGTGTAGACACTTGATTGCTTTCTGCACTGTAATTGGCCTCCAGAGCTGTCCCATAATGCCTCAAGTGACCCCTCTGCTCATTGTTTTCAACTCAGCTGCCCTGAAGACATATTCCCCTCCCCTTTCAAAGCTCCGTTTCTGACAGCCGTTGGGTGCTGTGCTGATCTGCTCCGGGAAAAGCAAACCATTAATGTGGAATGCTTGTGCTGTTGAACACAGAGGCAGGTGCCTCTGTATATGTGTATGTGTGTGTGAGAGAGAGATTGCTGTGCAGAGAGCCCAGGAAGGGATGCAGGGGCTGATGTCGGGGTTTCCCTCTCCCCTGCCTCAGGACTGGTTGCTTCCTGCCACTGTGTGAACTGACAAGACAGCATGCTGACATACTCTCTGTCCCCCAAACACACTGTCTCTCTCCCCCAATCCATACACACACGCACTCCCTGTCATACACTCCCCCCCACACACCCACTTCAGTTGAAAAGCAGCTGGCAATGTAGTAGGATGCCCATGGAACAATGGGTTTGGGAAACCTGCATCATGTGACACTGTGCCTGCCCCATGAGGCACGGCAATCCCTTCCCAAAGCACCCTGCAGCCAGTTGCACAGTGGGACAGCTACCACAATGCATTGCTGTCTTTGCCGTTGCAAGAGCTGCTAACATGGATGTGCTCCAGCATCACAAGGAGCAGCGTGGATGCGCAACAGCGGTTTAGTTCCAGCGTTTTAATAAAAGTGGTATAACTTGTGGCACAGAAACTTGCCAGTGTAAACATACCCTTAGAATTATTAAGAATGCTGAAGCGACCTAGCCAGCATGATGTTCACTAAAGGCCCAATCCGAATGCCCATTGAAATCAAAGAAAAGACTACCATTGATTTCACCGGACATAGGATCAGGCCACAAAGTACCAATAATTTAGGAAGTATTCTATTAAGCAGACAACTCCCCTGGATTCCCCTACAATAACATTTTAGAGTATTACACTAAGATGTGATACTTGATATCTTTCATGATAATAAAAAACACACCCACAGATTCTTAGTGCTTAATTCTTACTTTGAGATACACACTCATTTTCAAGTGAATTTAAAATGTGTTAGCCTGAAGTATCTGTGTGCAAAACACAGACTTTAAAGTATAATTTTCTAGGGATTTGGGTGAGATTAACACTATACCACATTGATTTGGTCTCTGAAGAAATGTTTTTCCCCTCTCCACTACTATCTTTATCATCACACCTTGGAGCTTGCTCCTCTGTGAAACCCTCTGGCAATATTGTTCTTTCATTTCCATGACAACAGCTCCATGTCAACTTCTGAGGAAACCTGCATGTATTGTAAACAACCCTCTCTTGGCAATGGCCTGCTTTCTTATTTTATCTCTTGTTCCATCAGCTCAAAGGCTTCTCTTCAAAGGGAATTAGGTTGCAGGTGTGTACGCTTTATTTTTTTTCACCCCTCTCCTTCACTGCTGACAAAGGTCAAGCCCCGAGATTAAAAAAATCTCTCAGCTACTGAGTGAACACATCAGTCTCCTATAGCAAGGACCAAGTACTAAGCAAGGACTACCTGCATCTTCATTTCTGTGCATATGTTCATTTGTGGAACCACACGCTACATTTGTATATCGGATTGCAGTTAGCAGTGTGGATATGGGTTTTCTTGTTTACTTCAATGGGAGCAGGATTGGGCACAAATCACAATCAGGTCACTGTCTTGATGGGCTTTTAGATGCTACTATACAAATATAAAAAAATATGATAACTGTCAAGGTTCCTCCCCCACTCTGAACTCTAGGGTACAGATGTGGGGACCTGCATGAAAAACCTCCTAAGCTTATCTTTACCAGCTTAGGTCAAAACTTCCCCAAGGTACAAAATATTCCACCCGTTGTCCTTGGACTGGCCGCTACCACCACCAAACTAATACTGGTTACTGGGGAAGAGCTGTTTGGACGCGTCCTTCCCCCCAAAATACTTCCCAAAACCTTGCACCCCACTTCCTGGACAAGGTTTGGTAAAAAGCCTCACCAATTTGCCTAGGTGACTACAGACCCAGACCCTTGGATCTTAAGAACAATGAACAATCCTCCCAACACTTGCACCCCCCCTTTCCCGGGAAATGTTGGATAAAAAGCCTCACCAATTTGCATAGGTGACCACAGACCCAAACCCTTGGATCTGAGAACAATGAAAAAGCATTCAGTTTCTTACAAGAAGACTTTTAATAAAAATAGAAGTAAATAGAAATGAAGAAATCCCCCCTGTAAAATCAGGATGGTAGATATCTTACAGGGTAATTAGATTCAAAAACATAGAGAACCCCTCTAGGCAAAACCTTAAGTTACAAAAAAGATACACAGACAGAAATAGTTATTCTATTCAGCACAATTCTTTTCTCAGCCATTTAAAGAAATCATAATCTAACACATACCTAGCTAGATTACTTACTAAAAGTTCTAAGACTCCATTCCTGGTCTATCCCCGACAAAGACCAGCATATAGACAGCCAGACAGACCCTTTGTTTCTCTCCCTCCTCCCAGCTTTTGAAAGTATCTTGTCTCCTCATTGGTCATTTTGGTCAGGTGCCAGCGAGGTTACCTTTAACTTCTTAACCCTTTACAGGTGAGAGGAGCTTTCCCCTGGCCAGGAGGGATTTCAAAGGGGTTTACCCTTCCCTTTATATTTATGACAATAACTCATAAAACATTTTGTATTTTCAAAGCAGATAATTTCATCTCATTCCTTAAAAAAATGTCAAACTCATTTCTTTGGCTTAGCTTTCCTACAGTCCTTTTCATTGTTTGAAACAAAAAGTTGCAACCAAACCAATGAATTACTTTTAACAAAGAGGAGAAAGGAGGAACACAGAAAGATATTGATATTTTATTTGTCCTAATAGGCACTTAATTCTACAGAGATGAGCAAAGTATAAAAACTCAGCTAGACAAGCAAATAGATCTTTACAAATATTAAATAAATAATTAATCAGAGTCCAAAGTCAAAGGCACAACGCTAGGATACAAACAATCATTTCCAGCACCAGGGTTTCCATCAACTTTTATTTTAAAATTTACCTGCCGGCAAAATCTGACCATTTTACTCTTTCATGTAACCCCATTGAAATCAATGGGACTACTTGTGTTAACAAATTGACTAGGATGTGGTTCTAATTTTTTCCTCATTAGGCCTCTGCTGTTTTGAAAACCAATAGAGACATTTAAAAATTATTATTAACGCATTGGAGAAACATAGTTTTGTAGTGAAAACTATGAGAAGGTTTTGAATAATTACAGATAAACTCTACTCATACAAATGTATCAGGAGACATCCAAAACCTTCCAGTAACTGGAGCTTCAGCTAAATTAATTTCAGTGCTTATATGATTTTGGATTTGGAGGCAGGAAATTAATTTTAGCTAGACTAACATTTGGATAATTGGGGCTCAGATAAGAGGACGTCACCTGTATAATCATGTTTGATCTCACACAAGTTATGTTTGGGACTCACTGTAATTTTCCCAAAGTATAGAGTCCTCAAAATGTCTCATCTTTAGCTGTGTATAGAAATCTAGTGATTGTACCTCAATTGTAATATAGGTATGTTGGAATGTCTGTCTGATCTGTGCTTCTTACTGATTGATGCAATTATATTTCTTCACCCTTAAAAAGAGACAAAGTAGGTGTTACAGCAGACTCTTTGAGAAGTTTGGGCCTCAGCTGCCCCTGTGCCACAGCCAGCCCATCTCTACAGGTGCATCTTCACTTGCGAACGGTTTCATGTTCATTGTGCCATAGCCCCCCTATTGTTCACATATGAAGCCCTAAAGCTCATTCCTAAAGGACAGCCTAGTGCACAAAAGCTAGCACTCATGAGGGGTGTGGGTATGTTCACACCTCTGCTATGGCACGGCTCTGTTCCTGTTCTACAGTGCGGTTTGGATGGGGGCAAGGGGTGTGTACCAGGTCACAGGTATAGATAGTCCTCCAGGGCCAGTCCTACAAAGCATTAACCCCTTTGCTGTCTGACCTTCACCCAAAGGTATAAAGGTCCCTGACTTCTGTCCCCCCACCTTGCCAGCAGTAATAGCCACCTGTACTGAGCACTTCAGTACAGTTTTCTGCTGAAATCTATTGCTCGGTACAGGTGATAATGGTCCAAGAGCAGCCACCCAGCCACCTGGTTGCTGGAGCTCACCCAGGGCTGAGCAATGCGTGGTCAGCGTACACTGTCTTCCATGGCTTTGCCTGGAGCAGGAACATTCACCTCTTCTGGGAGGTTTCACGGCAGCTGGAGAAAGATGGCATTTACCGGACTCTGTCCCAAAGCCGAGAGCACACCCCAGCAATACTCCCTCTTGCTCCGATGGTTCATGCATCAGCCCACCCCCCACACATATATCACACCCTTGCTGTACCCCAACATGGTTCTAGAGTAACACATGGCTGTAACTCAGTGATTTTATTGAAATCCCATGAACTCAAGTTGCAGTGGGGGAGGTTTAGATTGGATATTAGGAAAAACTTTTTCACTAAGAGGGTGGTGAAACACTGGAATGCGTTACCTAGGGAGGTGGTAGAATCTCCTTCCTTAGAGGTTTTTAAGGTCAGGCTTGACAAAGCCCTGGCTGGGATGATTTAACTGGGAATTGGTCCTGCTTTGAGCGGGGGTTGGACTAGATGACCTTCTGGGGTCCCTTCCAACCCTGATATTCTATGATTCTATGATTCTAACTGCTGTAAAGCTAAATAGCAGAAGCTGCAGCAGGTTATTAACAAGTAGTCACTGTGCCCCTGGGTCTGTGAATTTCTTAGTCAGCACTGACAGTGATAGTCCCTAGGCCATGCAAACTGGGAGGGAAAGGGATGGAGGGAAGGAAGCCGGGGTTTAAAAGGATCCAGGTGGGGAAAGAACAGTTTCATGACACTCATGGTTTTGCAAAACCCCAACACCACTCCTCTTCCACCCTGTTATCTCCCCTTTTTCCTTCCCCTTAGGAAAGGGAGTCCACAGCAGTGTCTCTTCCCCTAAGGAATGGGAGTCACTACGAAGGAAGGTGGGGGTGGCTGGTGGCTTGTTTGCAGGCCTCCCTAGGTCCAGGAAGGGAAAGGGATCATTTGGCTCTCCAAAGAAAATCAGAGCAGTCCATTCTCCCTGTGACCATTTCAAATGTTGTGTCATTCCCAGTCCATGGTGTCTGTCCTCTCCCTGAGCTGAGCTGCTTTGCAGAAGCCAGGAGAAGCAGGGTGGGTGAAGCATCTGCCCTGACAATTACACAGACACTGTGCCATGTCTCTTAGCAGTGGAGAAGTGACTGGCTCACAGTGTTAATCTATAAAAGCGGCAAAGAGCCCTGTGGCACCTTATAGACTAACAGACTTATTGGAGCATAAGCTTTCGTGGGGGAATACCCACTTCATCAGATGCATGTAGTGGAAATTTCCAGAGGCAAGTATAAATATGCAAGCAAGAATCAGGCTAGAGATAACAAGGTTAGTTCTAAACGAGTGTCAATCAAAAAGTCAAGGGGAGAATATACGCTTCTGGAGTCACCCTCTGTTTCCCTGTCCCTGTCAAAGCTGTTCAGTGGACACAGGGACTGGACTTTCTAGCAATGGGGGTTTAGAGGGGTGGTTGATGTTTTATATGGTTTTCTGTTCCTCTTCTATGGGAGCTCTGTCTGCTAGCTTAACAGGGTTAGGGCAGGGGCATTGTAAAATGGGACACTAGTCCATGCTAAGTTATCTTGGGGGGACAAGAAGCAACTCATCTCTCACTGCCCCCAGTGTTACCCAGAGGAACAGACTGAGCCTGAAAACTGGAGACTATGGTGAGGGAGCTTCCAAATCACCTCACCCTCTCATCACAGTATCTTCTGCCCACTTGGTCCTCTTCCCTGAGTCAGATCTGAATGTGAGGTGGAGTGCTTCCATTCAGTTACTAGATTGATTCCCAATAAGTAACATACCCCTAATTGACATATTAGCTTTATCTTGAACTCACCTGTTAAAAACAACACACTCAAAGCACCAAATCAAATAAAACAGATTTATAATTTCTCAGGACAGCCTAAAAATGGGAGAAAACTTGTTACACTAAGAAAACACAAATATACTAAGCAGTGGAAAGTTTTTAAAACATACTAAAGCAATCCTTACACTACTTCCTACATTCAGAAGAAGAGACATACTAAACTAATTACTCTCTATGGATACATACCAAAAAAATCCACCCTACTTTAAACAGTAACAGTCTCTTCTGCGGGGTAGTGAAACTTGGCTCTTTGCTTTGATAGTTCCAGAAAGGGTGTGTAATGAGGATAATCCATCAGGTCATAGCTTCACTTCGAGTTGCACACAAATCGCCACGGCAGTGCCCAGACCCCTCCTTTTTTTTCGTTTTTGTGCAAGCCCATTATCTTCCCCTAGATCCGTGGTTCTCAAACTTTTTTGTTCACGGACCACTTGAAAATTGCTAAGGTCTCGGCAGACCACTTAATGATCTTTCCAAAGGTTGGGGGAGGGATAGCTCAGTGGTTTGAGCATTGGCCTGCTAAACTCAGGGTTGTGAGTTCAATCCTTGAGGGGGCCATTTAGGGATCTAAGGCAAATCTTGGGGATTGGTCCTGCTTTGAGCAGGGGGTTGGACTAAATGACTTCCTGAGGTCCCTTCCAACCCTGATATCCTATGATTCTATGAAATGTTGTTTGTACCATTAGCTAACTATCATAAAGCGCTTTGGATAAAAAGACTATATAAAAAAACCTTAATAATAATTAACTTTTTTGTTCTACAAATAAAAGCCCACAACTCATATTATAATATCAGTAGTCTTACCTTTCTAATACTATGGATGTGTCCTCTCTCCCCCACCACAGCAGCCACAGAGCTGGGGCTGAAGGAGGGCTGTGTCTCCCCGGCAGCTGCAGCCCTGGAGCTGGGGAAAGTCATCTCTTTCTCTGGCCACCACAGTCCTTCACATCCCAAATTCCCCCCACCCCCTCTTCTCACACCACTGCACCCTCCGACCTACTCCCTATGCCCCCCAAGACCACCACCTCACCTTACACGTGTGTCTTCTCCAGGGTCCAGGTACCTAATTAGTGCAGCCGCACCTGCATGGATCCACTAATTAGGTGGGTGGCCCTTCATTCTCTCATGTGCGGCCGCCCAGGCATGCACCTTAGAGGGAACTATCCACAGACCACCTGAATAGAGCTTGCGGACCATTGGTGGTCCAGGGATCACAGTTTGAGAACCTCTGCCCCAGATAATGGTCACTAGATGTTGTTCTCTGTGATGTTTGGGGACCACCAACACCAATAACGGGTTCTGTCACCACCTGCCTTGTAAGTTTGGCAGTCTTAATGCTATGCTGCAAGGGTTCAGTGCTCTGACACCAGTAGCCACCCTACAAGCATAAGGTCCAACCCTGGCTTCCACCAGCCTAGTTGCTTCTTGCAGGTGACTTCAACAATCCTTTCTGGCCATGAGTGCCCACAAATCCATTTCCCCAAGTTCTTAACTACCGGACACTCTTCTGGTTTATCACCCTTCATGGTGTGAAACCTGCCCCTAATTATCAGTTCACCTTGGCACACACTCTCCATATAGTTTGCATAACAGAGACCTGCTTGGGGAAAATATAAATAAAAAAGTTATTTAGTAGAAAAGTCATTGATTCAAAGTTGAAATGGTAAGGAAAAGCAAATCCATACAAGTCACACAGAGAATAAATGTAAAGGCACAATCTCAGGCTTTACACATCCGTATTGGCTAAATTCCCTTGACTATTGCAAGTTACCTATCGCCTCTAAACAGTTTCCCAGCATGCCCTCTGTCTGTGCTAGAGTGGATCCAATGCTTCACAGACAGCACGCTGCTTAGATGCAGGCCCTCAGTTTCTGGAAAGCCTTCATTTCAAATCCTTCTCATTTTAATAGAGTTTGCAGGGCTTTTTACTGTCTCTCAGACTATGGTAATTCATGGTTACACAAAGCAAGGGAAACTCCCTCCTTTCCAAGACTGTTTTGTTTTTTTTTCCGTTTCAATGTCTTTCCATTAACTATAATGGTCCATCATTGTGTCTTCCTGGGTGGAAGATGGATGGGTACTTGAAGTTGGTTTTGTGTAAACAATGAGGCGGGGCAGCGATTCACCCGCTGTTGTGAAGTGATGCTGTAGTTGCACCACAATTACACTTGTCCACATATATGCACACACATACATTCGTAACTGTCACCTGTATACATATCTCCAAATGAAACATCAAGTTCAGAACATTACAAGCTTTCATAAAAGACCTTACTTGGCATTTGTTTATCCATAATAACATTGTATATGACCAGTTGATTCAATTGCTTAGTCTCTGGGGTTCAGACCCCCTGTTCTCCCTGGGGTGGGGTGTCTGGATCATGGTTGCCACCGTTACCCAGTAGGCTTAGTGAATGAAGACAACTCACTTTCCAAGCTGGTGAATGCTCTGGCCTAGTACTCACCATAGGGGGAGTAGTCCCCTCCCCCTGTAGTCAAGGGATGACTGAAAAGGAGCAAAAAAGGGACAAAGAAACACCCACCCTCCTCTGAGCTGCGAGCTCTCCCACCTGCTGCAAGATGGGTCTTCCGTTGACCAGGCTGTGCATGCAGTGTTGCCAACTTTCATGATTTTGTCATGAGTCTCATTTATTTATTGTTTTTCTTAAAGCCCCAGCTCCTGGAGTCAAGTGAATATGTGATGATTTCAGCCTTCATTCTGAAAAAGGAAAAGTAAGTTTCTAGCCCACATGGCTGTGGCGAAAGCTTCAAAATGTGACCCCAGTGCACCCTAAAGGCTCAAGCAACAGAAGGCAAATAAAAAGAACACCACATCTATTATTTTTACATAATCTCATGATTTTAAAGCCAGTCTCATGATATTTGGAGCCTGACCTGTGATTTTTGAACATTTAGGCTTGGCAATACTGTGAACAATTCACGCTGGTCGCAGCCTCAGGACTGGACCAGAAAAGCCTCTATAGACCCGGCTGCAGTTATCCCTCAGGACTTGCTGCCTTCTCCCTAGCCCAGGGGATTCTGGGAACTCCACCAGGCTGATGCTAATCACAGCTCCCCACACAGCTGGTCTCAGGGCAATACAGTGGGGGGGGGCGCGGGTCACTGAGTGGTCATCCCCTGTTCGGTCCCGTCCCGGCCTTTATGATTATGATTTGATGTCAGAGTTGTTCCTGAGGCTGTGGATAGCATTGTGTTCTGCATGGCTGAGGTTATGGGGCAAGTGATGCTGCTTTTCCACAATTCAGCCCAGGCACATTGGCGGAAGCACTCTATGTAGAAGTCCAGTCTGTTGTAAGTGAGCTGTAGCTCATGAAAGCTTATGCTCTAATAAATTTGTTAGTCTCTAAGGTGCCACAAATACTCCTTTTCTTTTTACAGATACAGACTAACACGGCTGCTACTCTGTAACAAGTTAACTGAATTGTCTTTATGGCTTTGTTAACAATGCAAGTGATAATACAGACAAAGGAAACAAAACTAAGTGAATACTGATGATGTCTGACACTGAGCAGTCTTTAATGACGCTCTCTTTCAACCCCACCAGACACTCATCACTTGAAACCATGGAAGTGTTCATGTTGTGGGAGTAATCATGCATAGCAGTTGACAGGTGCTGTGAGTACCAGTGTCAGCCCTTGGTGGGCTATCTGACTAACCAGACTACTGATGAGTATTTCACAAATAGTAAAACTCACTGCTAGGATGACAATTGCACTGGGCTATCCTTTTTAAGTGATGGCCCCTCAGCAAGCATCACTTTTGCAAATAGCGTTTCTGGAAATAACATCACCACAATGATTAGTCAGCATTGTTTGCAACGGCTACATAATTCCTTCTGTAGTGATGTGCTCAAAATGTGAGGAGGATGAGTGTGAAAGGTAAATATCAGGATGTGCAATGAGCACTAAAGCTTCCAAACACCCATTTGTTGCTACCATTAGTTGATGCATTTAAACCCTGTAGACTCCTGCTCTAATTATAAGAACACAAAAAAGCCTTGTAAAAACCCATTGATTATTATCCACATTTGGTGACATCCATTCTGCTTTAGTGAATTTCTTATATTCAAACATGTTTTTCTCTCATACAGCACCTTTCATCCAAGGATCTCAAACCACTTTGCAAATGTTAATTAACCAATTAAACCTTTCATCACCCCTGTGTGGTAGGTAAATATTGTCATACCGGTTTCACAGAAGTGTAAACTAAGGTTGACTTATCCAAAGCCACGGAAAACTCAATAGCATAGTTGGGCATAGAATTCAGATTTTGTGATTCCCAGGCCTTTCTTATAATAAGTAGAATACACTGTACAAAAGTATGTTGTCTGGTCTTCCTTTTTTTTTTTTTAAGTTGTATTTCACAAGCTTGAGGGTCTTTCTTTGAAAAAATCAACTATATGGTGCTTCATCATGTAAATTTCAGTGTGAACATCCTGAAAATTGAGTTTTATGAACAGATGGATCTATTTCTTATGTAAAATATAATGTTGATGAATCCTCTAAATCTGTGAGTTATGTCTTTGGTTATCTTTCAGTTACAAATGTACTAAATTATGAAGCCAAGATTTAAGTTCAGGAACATTACTTTCTCTAATCCCAGCAGTCTCTCTGTATATACAGCATACACCCAGTATTCCATTTCTAAATAGGTATTTATCCAGATCATAGAATATCAGGGTTGGAAGGGACCTCAGGAGGTCATCTAGTCCAACCCCCTGCTCAAAGCAGGACTAATCCCCAATTTTTGCCCCAAATCCCTAAATGCCCCCCTCAAGGATTGAACTCACAATCCTGGGTTTAGCAGGCCAATGCTCAAATCACTGAGCTATCCCTCCCCACATTGGCTTATACTCACAAAGTTTCCTAAATTATGGTCTCAGCGATTGAAGTCCTCTGTTTAAACACAAATACTCATAAATATAGTATTTGCTGAGATCCTTTAGATGGAAATCAAAGGCCAAATTTTCTAAAAAGAAGGGGAAAGTCTATGAGTGAAAAATCACGTGCATACTTGAGGAGCTGAATTTATGCCTACAATTGTGATTTCATTTGCAAATCACAAAAATTAATGTCCAAATAAGTTGGAAATGTAATTACTTGTTAGCATGTATAGTTCAAATATGTATCTGTTATGACAATAACAGTATGTAAAAAATCATATTTTGTGCTTGGGCACCTCCAGTTTCTTTTCAGGAAAATGTGGTCCCAACTCATCGAAGGCCTGACCAAAGTCCTTGTGAAGTCAAAATAAGTTTTTCCACTTACTTTAATGGCCTCAAGTACCTTGCTTCTGTGGTAGTTTCCTGTTCCATTATGTAAAATGCCTACCTTGGGCTTCAACTGAGAAGTTATGTATTTTTGCCACCTTTGCAACACTAGCTGGCATGACACTTGGCTACAAGTAACTCTTTATAAACCTGCAACAGCAGCCGCCATTCTGTGAGCTGAGAACTTGAGGCGAAGACGTGTAAAGATGTACCCAAAACACTGACAACTGCTAGAAAGTGGGGAAGATAATTTATTTACTGCAAGTTTTAAAATTGTGTTAATATCAATTTAAATCTCGAACAGTGTAACATGAAAGGAGGTGTCAATTGCAGCATCCATCTTTGTCCTGGGAACAAGCAGACAGTGAGTCTGGAATAGTGATACAGTGTCAGCCATAATCAGTGTCATTGAACTATATTCTTCATGACTTTGCTCTGCATGGGATTGTGAAAGCCATTTTCTAAGGAACACAAATTGTATGCAGAAGCTGAGGCGTATTAAAGTCCTATGACATCAGATGGATTACTTTTCTGTCTCTACATTTTTAGTGAAAGTTTCCTAAATTATGGTCTCAGTGATTGAAGTCCTCTGTTTAATCACAAAACAGTTATAGAAATGGCAGCAGCAGAGCAAGCTTCTCCCTACCAAACTGCCAACTTGCTTCAATCCTCGCCTTTGTCTAAAGCCTGTTTTCCACTAGGGCCCAATAATGAACAGTCTCTGCTGGGAAAATTTCCCCTCAGATTTCTAAATGTTTTTTAAAACTAGTTCAGCTAAACCAATTTTAAAACCAGTTGGAGCAATAATGTAGACCAGGCTCCAGGTGGTCTGAACCATTTTTATTGAGTTGTTTTTAAAACCACCATTATTATGATGATTTATTTGAACTGTAGGAGTACCTAAAGGCCAGGTCCCCGTAGTACCAGACACTGTACTGATATGTAGCAAAAAGACAGTCCCCGGCCCATAGAGTTTACCATTGGTATGTTTTGAAAATAGTTCAATAAAAATGGGCCCAACCAGGTGGGGTCTGGTCTACACTAAGCGCCAGCCAATTTTTAGACTTGGCCAAAGGAAAGAAGACAGTTAATTTTCTATGTCCATTCAGTATTGGGCCTCTCTGATGAGCCTGCCAACCAGGGTTGCAGTTAGTGCCCTTCTGGATGGTGGTTTTGTGCTATGGACAGCTGACTGCTAGAAATTAGACTATCATAGAATCATGGGACTGGAAGAGATCTCAAGAGGTCATCTAGTTCAGTCTCCTGCACTCATGGCAGGACTAAATATTATCTAGACCATCCCTGATAGGTGTTTGTCTAACCTGCTCTTAAAAATCTCAGTGATGGAGATTCCACAACCTCCCTAGGCAATTTATTCCAGTGATTAACCACCCTGACAGTTAGGAAATTTTCCTAATATCATTAATTCATTTCATGTAGGCCACTGAACAGCCAACACAATGCAAAAACATTTGGTCACTGTCCATTATCTGCTGAGGATGGTTTATTTTTTAATACATTCCATGTGAATTTGAATTGAAAGTTACCATCTTTAAGCAACAGCATTCCGCAATTGCTAACATCACATTGATTTTGGATTTAGTGCCTGTACGTTCTCCAGCCTCTTCTTTCTTCTGCAGTGTCTTCCTGCCTTCCTTTTTCACTCTCTAATCTTCTTTCCTATTGCTTTACTAACATTGCTTTTGTACACCTGTTGGCTTGCATTAATAGGCCCCTGCAAACATTGTCTGTAGAATATCCTGCCAGTACCTGCTGAGCCTTTGAAAGGATTCATTTGCTTGCTACCCAGCTGTTCTCCAGTGTGTGCTTTAGTTTGCTAATTTTATGTATACTTTATGCCACAAATGGCTTACTCTTTGTTCAGAGCCTGAAAAAAGCCGGTATAAAGAAAGTGACATAAAGTTCTACAGGTTAAGTGAATTTGATCTGATGCTATTTTAAAAGATTAAAATCATAGTCTACAATCTGAGATACAACCACAGTTTTGACAATAAAGTATGTGGTTTCTTCTAGTCTTAAAGCATGGGTAAGGGACTTAAGTGCTCATGAAAGTAAAGAATTAAATAATACTATTTAGAAAAAGATATTTTCCACACACAGCCTAGTGACACATTCCCAAGTTCTGTCCACATCCAAGCCCTGCCCACTTCAGATGCTAAAACAGGTAGTCGCTCATACCTGATTTTGCAGATTTCCATATTAGGAATACATCTGTTTCACTTCTTTACTGCATGTTCTATATGCACTGTCAACAGCTGCTCCTTGTCTCCTTTCTTCCATGCTTTGTTAAACAGTGAAATAGTTAACAATGTCAACATTTTAATTGTTATCACTAGACTTCAGAGCTAACACCCCATCAAGATGACTGAAGCAGTTCACACTTCTCTGAGCTGTCTGCACAGCCAGGAAGACATCACTGCGTTGTTTTATTCTTGACAGAGAATTTGAAGATTACCTTCACAAATCATAGGGCTGGAGGCTTTGTGTATTTAAATTTAAGCTTAGATTTTTCTAGCAAAAGGTGGAAGTCTCCAAGTGTACTGGCAAGCTGGCCCAATTCAACCCCGACATTCTCACCCCCTCCATCCATGGTATTCTAGCCCTGGGTTTCCTTAAATAGAGACTAAAAATATTCTACATTGTGTGGAGGTGTTGCAATGTGCTTGAGAAGAAGAGTAGGCAATACAATGAGTTAGTGCATGCATCAGCAGAAATCTGACTTTTAAAAAAGTTGAAGAATACAAGTAGAAGTATGTTTGTGGTCTAAAGTTAGTTTCCATTTCTCTACATAACAAATCTTGTCGTTTTAGAAGTACTCTGCTGAAGAGGTGCTCTGGACTGAAATAGAAGCAATGTTACAATTTAAGGCTGAGGTGGACTTAGACTTAAAAGGACCACATTTTTAAAGATATTTAGGATCCTAAAAATGCAAATAGGCGCCTACTGAGATTTTCAAAAGCACCTAAGCACCTAACATCCATTAATTTCAGTATCTGAGTCATTTTTGAAAATGTGACTTATCCTTCTCAGTCACTTAGGCACTTTTGAAAATTTTACCCTTAATTCCTTTGATAAATAGTAAAATGCAATTAAAACATTTTTAAAACATTTTGAAGAATGGTTTGTGCCATTTAGGCGTTCAAAACACAGTTCTTAAAAAGGGTGGACATGCATAGTAAAGGCAAACTCCTCTGATGCAATATAAAAGCAAAATAAAAACATGACCCCTCACATTGGCAAATTATGCATCAAGCAAATTATGCATCAAGTTACCACTTGCATCCTCACTGATGCAATCTTCTGATAATGATGATGATGACGTATTTTGCTTGAGTAAAATAGCAAACCAAATATGGGCCAAATTCATCCCTGTTGATAGCTAATTGATATCAGCCAAGTTACATTATGAATGAATGTGATCCATTGTTTGTGCAGCTGGCAGAGAGAGGGAGTGTGTACAGAGGGATGGGGAAGGATGGGGGAAGGGGATTTTCTAACCAGAGTGTGCAGAAGGAGTTTAAACACATACTGCAACTAAAACAACAACACTAGCTTTGTCTATGGATGCTTCTAAATAAATGAAATCCAAAAGAAACATAATGAGGGAATGTTTCTCCTGGCTACTTCTCTAGTTTCTGTCAGCATTACTGCACTATAGGGCATGATCATGTGACTGTGTTTTTGAGGTACAGAACATGGGAATAACCCTTTCTAGTGACATGTTTCCAGACCATAAATTCTAGCCAAGCCAGGGGTCCAGTTTCTAGCCAGAAGTTGCCTGGCACTAATTGAAGCAAAGCAAAAAAAAAAAACGTCCACATGACCATTTCAGATATCTTTGGTGGTTGGTTCCCAGGGAGTAGATTAAGTGTCATACTGTTTATCCGGTTTTCTATGGTACACAAAAAGTTTTACTTACCTCCTAAAGAACAATTATCTGTAAAAGGATCTTGAGAGCAATACAGGAAGCTAAGGCACAAGCATTATCTTCATGTTCTGGCCCTTGGTAAAGCAGCTCAGTTGGAGCTACACTGACAGAGACTGAACACAGCTACCCCCAAGACCTCTTGGTGTGGGGGCCCCCTCACATGGGAGGTCAAAGCAAACTGCCCCTCCCTTCCCCCTGACTACTCAGCCCTGATTGCAGTACAACGTAAGGAAGTTTGTGGCTCATCCAGGAAATGAACACATATTACTTGTGCCCCAGTTTAGTGCCTTATGCACTAGCCCATCCTTCCCACCCCAGCTGCCTCTCTGCCCACTCCTCCCCCAGCCAGCCCACTGAATATCCACTGCTTTGTAAAGCTCCCACAGCACACAAAGAGCCCACATGGTGCCTGGGATAGGGGACTCTGCTATGAAGGTGGCTTTACCCCAACTACACAGCAGGGGCAGACCTGCACAAGGATGGTCTCTTCATGCACAGATATGTAGACCACAATGGAGACCAGCATTCTGAAGAATTTTATTTTTAAAAATACTACAGCATTCGACAGTATTGATCACAAAAACTCTAGTCCACTGGGTAAAGCTGTTGTGATTTTGGACCATCTGTGGTAAACTATATTTATTTATTTGTTTGCTTGCTTTTTAGAGGGATGGCCTCAAGAACAAGATTCTGATGCCCTTGTCCTTGGAAAAGATGAAGGGGAAGTAAAACCAGGTACATTTCCAGGGAACCTCCGAACACATCGGAGCATCTTGAAACATGCTGGGTTGTATCTGAAAGCGCTCATCTTATTTCTCTGAGTTTGGAAAATAAAAATGCAGTGGATCATTATTCACAGAGTGTATACACCTTCTCCACCTATTCTGTCTGTCTCCACACACACACCTCCTACAGTTCAAAAAAGGTAAAAAAACAAAACCCCACCAAACTTAGGAAATAGCACACAATAAGTTTGTTTATGGCCTCAATTTTATTAATAGTGGCAATCAGGGAGCTTTTATGGATATACTTTGTTCACTCCAGCCCATGCTTTGTCTGCTAAGTTGGTGGGAACACCCGCAGGACACTCATAAATGGACAAATTTACAATCTGGCCTGTGTAAAGTGCCCACAGCAGCATCTACATCCAACTTGTCTTTGTGCTTATGCACCACCTGTGATGCTGGAGGGCATGGGGTCAGAGCAGAGGGCTTCCTCTGGCTTTCTACAGCTCAGAATCAACCAATCTTCATTTATCTACAGTTGAAGACTTGTTTTGGTTTCTGAGATCAAGACTCCACAGAATTGTTCAGATATTTTTAATTGAAAGGCAAAGTACTTCCTCCTTAGAACTTGGCCCCTGAAAGGAAAACAACAAACTAATCATTCAAAATAATTAATTCTGTCAGCAAAATCTCTGCAGTTCTTACTAATGCTAAATGAATTGATTTTGTAATCCTAATGGAAAGAAAAAAACCTGTTGCTGTGAACAGTTTCAACTGATCCATTTTCTTTAGTGTTTGGGGGGGGAGGGAGGGGTTATGTCCAAAGCCAAAATCTATGAAAATACAGGATGTTTATGACATCTTTAGATACCGTGAAATCAGAAACCTTAATCCTGAACTCTTGACTCAGGCAAAAGTTCCATTGAGAATTGCTTATAGAATTGGTACTTCTGGAAAGGACCTATACTAGGTCACCCATGTTCCTCCATATATAAGCAGAAAGATGCTCAGATCATCTCCAGATTTAGTCTCAAACCACCCGTGGAGTAGGGAAACTTTGTCATTACCATTTTACAGATGGGGCACTAAGGCATAAAGAAGTCTATGGCAGAGTGAAGAGCTGAATCCAAAACTTTTGAATTTTACTCCAGAGACCTAAAAGTCATCCATCCGCCTAACAGCTGGAGTTGTACAATAATTCTTATGAGAATGTGCAGGAAATAAAATTGCAGTTATCAAATTTTATAAACTCTTCACTACCAATCGCAACAATGAAATATCAGCGTCAGTACTTCCAAGAAGGAAATAGTGCGACAGGCAGCAAAGGATACACGAACCACTTCCTGTAGGCTCAGGGAGCTCATGAGCATAGGCATTCAAATTATTTCAGACATGGCAAACCAAACTCAGATCTGGCAGACACAGTCACACCTCTCACTGCAGAAAACTGAATGGAATGGGAAATCTGTAGTGCAATATGCAGTCCTTCCCTTCTAGGCCACTAATTTGAATCGATCCCAGATCAATAGTTACTGAAAGTCATTCATATCTGGCAGCTGTTCTGTGACTTGTGCAAAGTGAGGCAATGAACTCAGTTCATTCCCACGAGACGGCTGTCTACATCATAACCATAACTGGCTGAGAGTTGTTGCAGAGAAGCCATGGATTGATTGCACATGGTGAATGAGCTACCATTCTCTCTCATTTGCAGATATCTGAAAAGTTATTAACGTGCTTTTATCATATTTATCAGAATGGTATTTTTAGGTTTTTTTGCATTGTCCCAAATTCAACACTGAGTGCTCTTCTAGCATTAGATAGCACTCTGTGCCTTTTGCAATGCCTCACTGCTTGCCTATAAATGGATTTTGTCTCATGCAAAACATTGACATCAGATATGAGCCCATCAGTCATGTTCAAAAGCCCATTCTTTGCACTCCCAAAGCTGTCCTTGATCTCAAAGGGAGTTTGGGGGATGCAGCAAACATAAGATCATAGTCCCCAGATCTTCAACATTCTGAACAGCCTACGCTGAATCAGCTGCATAAGGGAAGCTAAATTTGGTTAATTTGTAAAGACTGAAGCGTACCAATCTTTTAGCAGATGTTATTGTATTGCTAAGCGGGGAGTTGGGGGGAGGTTAGATTATAGTAATTTCCCCATTACCTGATCCCTGAAGAGTAAGTGAAGATGATGAAATGTAGTGTCTCTTTGTGATCCTCCCATGGGGCATGGCCTGATACAATGCTGATGTACGGTGCACAATATGCAATATTCCCACTTCTAAAATTATCTCTGCTGCACTGCTTTGAAAAGAGCCTTCAACAAGCTACTTACCATCTCTGGCAATTTACTGAAGCCTAATCATTAACCCACCCACAAAAACTTCTAGCCTTTGTTACCATCTTCTCTTCCCTTTTTCAGGGTACACATTAACACCTGCTGAACAGAGACAATGCTAATAAATTAATAAATAAATAATAAATAATAATAATAATAATAATATGTATTTAATGTCACTGGTTCCCCATCAGTCACAGAACAGGTTGCTGGGGCTTTCTTCTGCCATTTTGGTAACAATACAGGTTAGCCCAGTTGCCTAAATGTATTAAAACAGTAGTCAGAAGTGTTTATATCTTGACTGTAAAAATTTACTGAAGAGCTGAAACTTGGCACACAGGGTCTTAAACGAGGAGAAAATTTACTTTATAAACTATAAAATTCATCTCCCTCTCAAACTATTTTCATAATCAGATCATTTTAAAAACAGCATTCATTGCTTTCAAAGAGAAATTGTGTGTAGGCCATTAGCCTACAATATATCTAAATATGTTTGGGGATGGGAGGGAAGAGAATGAATCTCAAAATGACAAGAATTTCATGCAGATAAAAGAGTGCATTTTTAAACAGTTACATATAATCATTTTAATAATACAGTTTCAGGCAGACTTGTAGTTCACAGGCTGAGGGCATTTTCCTAATACCCATGTGTTTTTCTTAAAGCTCCAGATCCTGGAATCCTGTGATAAAGTGAGAATATCAGGGTTGTTGTTGTTTTTTTAAGTAAGTTACTGGTCTTCATGGTGTGCAGAAGAGTTTGAAATGAGATTTGAAAAGTGCACTCTAAAAGCTCAGAAACCAAAAGCCACATGAAAAGAAAACATGTATTTACTTTTTATAAATCTCAATTTTAAAGTCTATCTTATGATTTTGCAGGCCTGACTCACAATTTTTGAACGCTGGGGGTTGGTGAAAGATACAACCTGACCTCAGGTCTGTGCAGGAAGGACCGCTATTGCTTAAATGGTTTTAAAAGTTTTAGGAATCACTGGGCCAAAATCTGCTCTTGGTTGTATCTGTTCAACCCCATTGACATTCGTGGATGACAGAGAGCAGAATTTGGCCTGAATTCAGAGACAGTTTTTTAAATACAGGTTTACATGGCAAGCTGATTCAATGATTAATTTTAAAAGCATTTCCAAGATGTAAAATACTATATAAATGAAACATAATGCTATAATTACTGTGATGGTTCCTTCCATTGGGAAATAATATATGATTTGAAAAGTCTAGGGATATCCATTTACATGACAATCTGCACTCTAAAAGTCTATAAATATATGATATGATTAAGCCTGGAAGGATTAAATTTTTATTGGTAAGTGTCAGTAAATGTCGATTTCACTATACACACACAGATGAAAGAATATTTCCCTTGATAAAAATAGAAATGTACAGACTGGCAAAGTAAGAAAAATGCTACTTAGGAACTTATAAGAGTTTGATTTAAGGATATTTGCTTTATATATTTTGACATGTGATTTGACAATTTGTGTTTTAAAGTTATAAAGCCTTAGCTCTTTGAATCTCAACTTCTACTGTCATTAAATAATTATCAGACCTCCACTATTGTCTGTGCCCCCATAATCTGGCTCAACTGAGAATTTAAATTGATAAAAAAAATTTAAAAAGCTAAAACTCATAGTTTTGAGCAACTGAAAATGCACATTGATTAAAAATAAAAAATATGCTTAAACATAAACCGTGATATTATCTATCAAAATTATAAAGAATAAAAATTGAATTCTGCAAAGTCTAGATGTGATGAAGAATTGTTTAAAATGTTCCTCAAATATTTATTTCTATAACACTTTAAATGTGTGAGTTTCCATGAGAAATTAATGCAGAAAACAATGCACTACAATAATGTTAAAGAAAAATTCTGCTTTCCTTTACACCAGCATAAATTTGGGGTACTTCCATTGAAGTCAGTGGAATTGCTCTGGATTTATCTTGGTGTAACTGAGAGAATCATTATTATTTATTTGTATTACTGTAGCTCCTAGTAGCCCACATCCTGGGCCAGGAACCCACTGTGCAAGGCAGTATACAAATACAGAACAAAAAGATGGTCCCTGCCCCAAAGAATTTACAATCTAAATATAGTACAAGTGACAACAGATGGATAGAGACAGACGCATGGGGCAGTACAAGTAGACAATGAGACAATACTGGGCACCGCAACAGTCAGCAGTGTCTGAATGGCAGTTGCCTACGTGTGGTCAGTTGTTTGTAGGCATCATGAAAAAGGAGAGTTTTAAGACACATTTTGAAGGAAGATAATGAGGTAGCTGTGTGAATGCTTGTGAACAGCTCCTCCCAAGTGTGAAAGGCAGCCCAGGAAAAAACAAGAGATTGGCATCGTGAGGCAATCAGAGGTGGGAGCTGACATCTTGATAGTGAATGAGAGACAACAGTTCGGACAGGGATAGGTCCCGGGAAGTGAAGTAGAACATGAAGACAAGTAATTTAAGTTTGATAAGACAGAGAAGGGAGAGCCAGTGAAGGGATGTAAAGAAAGGGGTTCCCTGGTCAATGTGATGGGCTAGGAGAACGATCTTTGCAGCAACATTCTGAATGGCTCTGAGCGGGGCAAAATTTGTAAAGGTTAAAAAAAAAAAAAAAAGGTGTTTTCGTAATCGAGACATAAGATGATGACAGCCTAGACGAGAAAGATTGTATCAGAGAGATGTTACACAGAAAGAATTGGCCAGATATAGACATAACCTGGGTGCAAAGACCTAGAGAGAGAGGTCCAAGTAAAAGATGATGACCAGGTTATGAGCCTGACTGACAGGCAGGGTGGTGGTATTGTCCATAGTGATCGAGAAAAAAGGGAGCGGGAAGGGACTGGGGGAGAAGATTGGGAGCTCTCTTTTAGCGATGTTGAGCTGGATCTAAAAGCTAGCCATCCATGAGGGGAAGTCAGCGAGATAGGCTGAGATTTTAGTTTGGACAGTAGGAGACAGATCTGGAGAACAGAATTAGATCTGTGAGTCATCCACATGGAGATGATAGTTGAATTCACATTTGTGGATATGATGGCCCAGCATAAGGTGCAGAGGGAGAGGAGAAGGGGACCAAGGATAGAACCCTGTGGAACCCATACAGAAAGATAGTACCTTACTCCTCAGGCAGTACCATTTATTTCAGTGGGACTATACATTGAGTAAGGTAGTGCTCAGCATCAGTAAGAGTGGCAGAATCTACCCCTTACTGCCACGAAAGCCAAATCATGTAACCTTAAAGAGGGTAAAACTCTATCTTTCATTTTTCTTTTATCTAAATGGTGCTGATAACTTCCAGGTACTTTAATGAATGATGGAATTTCTGGGCCAGATTCTGATCTCACTCCAGATTTACACTAAGGTAGCTCCACTGACTTCTGTTTACTCGTGTAAAATCAGAGCATCAGCCATTACAACACTACAGACCAAATTCAGAACTGGGGTGAGCATTTGCCGTTCCACTGACATTTAAAGGACTGGCACCTCCCTTCAGTATATCTGATTTGGGCCCATTACATCTTTACTTTGATTTTTGTTTAAACATATTAAATATAGCAAATGTGTAACAATTTAAGGTTAGATTTAGCTAAACTCAGTGGAAGTCTCCGGTTTCAACCAAGGGTCTACCATGCAGGATTTTTCTTCCTCATATCCTTCCAGAGAGGCTTGTTTCTCCTTTAGAAGTGAATGCATTTTGCAATTGCATGTACATAAATAAAGGACTACAGTTTTGAGCATTAGAACTTCTTTCTCAAACTTCTCTGCAATAACAGGACTTTTCAGCCAGATGCACATTTATATATATAGTTTTTTCTACCCTAAATAGGAAGAATATATTTTTGAGAATGCCTCATTGGTGCCCCTAATGACTTCCCCTAATGAAAGAGAGCTCCTTCTCAGCCTCTTATATATCACAAAGTGCTTCTATTGATTAAAGTTACATTTTTTTTATCCTTTGACTTTTATCCTTAGTTTTTCCCTTTAGTGAAATCCCCACTGCCTTTCTCTGCATGTAATAAATCAAGTTACTTTTTCAGTGTGGACTCCATTATGGGATCACAGTGGCTATACAAACCTCACAGAGTTAAGCAAACAAAGGAATTTTTCATCTTCTCTTTCATTCAATAAAGTGCCATTTTCTGTCACCCTGCAACCTTTTGACCTGTATCCTAATGGCACTGGTCACTCAAGGGCAAAAGTTCAGCGGTAGGTTAAGTCTCTATGTGTTTGTGTTGGGGAGGGAGACAGTCTGTTCCTACTTCCTGTTGTCTCTTTCTGAACAATGTAATTGCTCTCAAAAATTCAGAGTTCACTCCTGCTGAGAGAACTCCCTCCCCTGCAATGTACGCTGTGTTATCTTCTTCCCGTTTCCCAAACCAAAGCCTTTTGTTTTTGTGGCAGCTGGACAACATTAAGCACAGTTCTGTTTTGTTGTTGTGGAGTAGTAGAAAGAAGGGATAGAGAGATACCTAGTAAGAGCACTTGAATTTGTCATTTAACACTAACTTCCTGCTTTGGGTCATTGAGGATATGTTGGGGCATTTTTGTTTGTTAAAGTTTCCTTTCTGATATCCTGTATGTCTTCTATGAGCGATTTTCTCAGGGAGAGGAACCTCTTGCTCATACTGGTGAGCACTTAGACATCCTGTCCCATTGAAGTTAACGGAATTATGTGTGTGAGTACTGGCTCACTCATGTGAGTAAGGATTTCATAATCCGGCCCTCTGCTGTTATATTTTGCAGAGAAGTGGGCCCTAATCCTGCAAGCACATATGTAAATGATTAATTTTAAGCATATGAGTAATCCCATTGATTTCTATAAGACTAATCATATGCTTAAACTCATGCATGAAAGTGCTTGCAGAATCAAGGCCTTAATGTTGGGAGAAAATGCTTGCTGCACAGATAAATAGGGTGGTCCAGCATTTTCTAGCCAACTTATAGTTAGTTAATAGTACTAAGGAAAAAAAATACTCTTTTGTGTGCTTTAAAAATGTTGTGTGCATAAGAACTGTTATTACTAAGGCTTCAAACTGCTCAATTCATACAAAACTATTGGCTCTTGAAATGTTTGAAAGGAGAGGGAACATTAATTAAGAAGCAGAATACAAAGTAAATAAGAGGACATCTAGTATTGTGTTGTTTTTAAGTGTTGTTTCAGAAATGAGGCTTATAAAAGGGACTATTGATATGTAAAGAAATGTGGAAGAGGGAACGAAATACTTTTGTTATATTCTCTGTACTGCTAAGCCCAAGCATTCAAAAATCATCAGTACCCTCAAAAATCAACCAACCATCTCCAGAAGCTGATCAAACAATATTTATTTAATAATTTATTGACACCCAAGGCAAATAATTTTTTGAAAGTCATTTTACATTACTAAAGCGGGTGAAATTCAGTAATACAAATTCCAGCCCATCAAAAACTGTTAAAATAACTAGTTATTTGTTTACAGGTGCTTATTCTTCCTTGAATCTTTTAGCAGGAAGGCTCTTTTGTATTATACATCACCTTTGTATTTGTATTTAAGGAAGGAATATTTTTTCAAATCATATTTCTAAAAATAATTTTTAGGATTCTTTAAAAAAGAATCTGTGTCCAGGAATGCTCTTATAGGCTATACACTATGAGTTGGGGTGTGATTCCCAGCTCATTTACACATATTTGGCGAGCTTGATTTATTTAGTGTTAGCCTATTTGCTGAGCCAAGCAATCGCGTTCTCAGTAGCCAAGTGGAGCTCTCTGAGCCCACCACTGCGTTTGGTTAGTGGGCACTCCTCAACAATGCGTATCATTGTTTGAGCTCATTGTTTGACGCTAATGATCCTCCTAGCAAACCAAACTCCGCAAGTTTAGACTTGAAGAATCCCGGTATCGCCACTTTCAGTAACCCTAAGAATGTGGAATCCCGTGGCTTCACGACCGTCAGGCCTGCACTCCGAATTTTACAACTCAGCGTTGAGGGTTTATCAGCACTAAGGCGACACTTAATCAGCACGCTTGCCATCAGCATGCTAGCTTGGTGAGAACTAGTGGAAGTATGATTAGCAGTGTAACTTCAGTAGCGCAGGCAGTAGAGTTCAGTTGTGCCAGGTATTGCCCAGCAGTTTCAGGTGGGTTTGTACTCAGCATGGCTAAGCCATGCTACTAGGGTGAGCAGATGTCCCCATTTTATAGGGACAATCCTGATTTTTGGGTCTTTCTTAAATAGGTCCCTATTACCCCCCCAACCCCCTGTCCTGATTTTTCACACTTGCTGTCTGGTCACCCTACATGCTAGTGCAGCTACACTACTATTTGTAGCCATGCTAGCTTGATGAGAACTACTGTGAGTATATTAGCATGAGCTGGGAATCACACACCCAGCTCACAGTGTAGGCTGTAGTCATAGCTTCTTTGCTGAATTATCTTTTATAATCAAGCACCTTTGGTTTTACGGGTATTTTGGAAAAGGTGAATTTCCATCTCAGCAAACCTAGAAGGGACACAGCTCAGAGGGCAACTGGGAAGAGTTTACACTGGGTTTTAAGCTGTAGTTATGAATAATCAGTTGCACAAATGTCACTTTCAGGCCTTGGGAAACCCATATCTCACATGCTGCAAATACTGCACTGAGGTTCTCTTCGTCTTGTGGAGAAGAAAAGCACTTGAAACACTCTTTTAATACTGTTGGTAATGACACTAATTTTCTTACTCACAGAGAATGAAATTCTCTACCCTGGACAAAGTGCAAGTGCAAAGCCTATGCTCTGCCTAAGTCTCATTGAAGCCCTATGCTGAGGGCATAAATGAGATGAGACTGATGTGCTGGCTTTGGACAGACTATCTGCACAAGAGTTCATTTCTGAACTGAGTGTCTCTGGATTAAGTTTAGAAGTGTGTGCAACAAGAGTGATGTAGTGGTGGGAGTCTGCTATAGACTGCCGGACCAGGGGGATGAGGTAGATGAGGCTTTCTTCCGGCAGCTCACGGAAGCTACTAGATCGCATGCCCTGATTCTCATGGGTGACTTTAATTTTCCTGATATCTGCTGGGAGAGCAATACAGCGGTGCATAGACAATCCAGGAAGTTTTTGGAAAGCGTAGGGGACAATTTCCTGGCGCAAGTGCTAGAGGAGCCAACTAGGGGGGGGCGCTTTTCTTGACCTGCTGCTCACAAACCGGGTAGAATTAGTGGGGGAAGCAAAAGTGGATGGGAATCTGGGAGGCAGTGACCATGAGTTGGTTGAGTTCAGGATCCTGACACAGGGAAGAAAGGTAAGCAGCAGGATACGAACCCTGGACTTCAGGAAAGCAGACTTCGACTCCCTCAGGGAACGGATGGCCAGGATCCCCTGGGGGACGAACTTGAAGGGGAAAGGAGTCCAGGAGAACTGGCTGTATTTCAAGGAATCCCTGTTGAGGTTACAGGGACAAACCATCCCGATGAGTCGAAAGAATAGTAAATATGGCAGGCGACCAGCTTGGCTTAATGGTGAAATCCTAGCGGATCTTAAACATAAAAAAGAGGCTTACAAGAAGTGGAAGATTGGACATATGACCAGGGAAGAGTATAAAAATATTGCTCGGGCATGTAGGAATGATATCAGGAGGGCCAAATCGCACCTGGAGCTGCAGCTAGCCAGAGATGTCAAGAGTAACAAGAAGGGTTTCTTCAGGTATGTTGGCAACAAGAAGAAAGCCAAGGAAAGTGTGGGCCCCTTACCGAATGAGGGAGGCAACCTAGTGACAGAGGATGTGGAAAAAGCTAATGTACTCAATGCTTTTTTTGCCTCTGTTTTCAATAACAAGGTCAGCTCCCAGACTGCTGCGCTGGGCATTGCAAAATGGGGAAGAGATGGCCAGCCCTCTGTGGAGATAGAGGTGGTTAGGGACTATTTAGAAAAGCTGGAAGTGCACAAGTCCATGGGGCCGGACGAGTTGCATCCGAGAGTGCTGAAGGAATTGGCGGCTGTGATTGCAGAGCCATTGGCCATTATCTTTGAAAACTCGTGGCAAACGGGGGAAGTCCCGGATGACTGGAAAAAGGCTAATGTAGTGCCAATCTTTAAAAAAGGGAAGAAGGAGGATCCTGGGAACTACAGGCCAGTCAGCCTCACCTCAGTCCCTGGAAAAATCATGGAGCAGGTCCTCAAAGAATCAATCCTGAAGCACTTGCATGAGAGGAAAGTGATCAGAAACAGCCAGCATGGATTCACCAAGGGAAGGTCATGCCTGACTAATCTAATCGCCTTTTATGATGAGATTACTGGTTCTGTGGATGAAGGGAAAGCAGTGGATGTATTGTTTCTTGACTTTAGCAAAGCTTTTGACACGGTCTCCCACAGTATTCTTGTCAGCAAGTTAAGGAAGTATGGGCTGGAAGAGTGCACTATAAGGTGGGTAGAAAGCTGGCTAGATTGTCGGGCTCAACGGGTAGTTATCAATGGTTCCATGTCTAGTTGGCAGCCGGTATCAAGTGGAGTGCCCCAAGGGTCGGTCCTGGGGCCGGTTTTGTTCAATATCTTCATAAATGATCTGGAGGATGGTGTGGATTGCACTCTCAGCAAATTTGCGGATGATACTAAACTGGGAGGAGTGGTAGATACGCTGGAGGGGAGGGATAGGATACAGAAGGACCTAGACAAATTGGAGGATTGGGCCAAAAGAAATCTGATGAGGTTCAATAAGGATAAGTGCAGGGTCCTACACTTAGGATGGAAGAACCCAATGCACAGCTACAGACTAGGGACCGAATGGCTAGGCAGCAGTTCTGCGGAAAAGGACCTAGGGGTGACAGTGGACGAGAAGCTGGATATGAGTCAGCAGTGTGCCCTTGTTGCCAAGAAGGCCAATGGCATTTTGGGATGTATAAGTAGGGGCATAGCGAGCAGATCGAGGGACGAGATCGTTCCCCTCTATTCGACATTGGTGAGGCCTCATCTGGAGTACTGTGTCCAGTTTTGGGCCCCACACTTCAAGAAGGATGTGGATAAATTGGAGAGAGTCCAGCGAAGGGCAACAAAAATGATTAGGGGTCTGGAACACATGAGTTATGAGGAGAGGCTGAGGGAGCTGGGATTGTTTAGCCTGCAGAAGAGAAGAATGAGGGGGGATTTGATAGCTGCTTTCAACTACCTGAAAGGGGGTTCCAAAGAGGATGGCTCTAGACTGTTCTCAATGGTAGCAGATGACAGAACGAGGAGTAATGGTCTCAAGTTGCAGTGGGGGAGGTTTAGATTGGATATTAGGAAAAACTTTTTCTCTAAGAGGGTGGTGAAACACTGGAATGCGTTACGTAGGGAGGTGGTAGAATCTCCTTCCTTAGAGGTTTTTAAGGTCAGGCTTGACAAAGCCCTGGCTGGGATGATTTAACTGTGATTTGGTCTTGCTTCGAGCAGGGGGTTGGACTAGATGACCTTCTGGGGTCCCTTCCAACCCTTATATTCTATGATTCTATGATTCATTCGGGGGCAGAACCTGCACAGTATTTCAAAATGTTCCAAATCTTTTTCTGCTTAATAGATGATCCTAATCAATAGACTGTTAAGCCTCATGGCTGAGTTAATATTCAGAACTTGTGAACTCATGTCATGGAGCAAGTACACTACGTCACGCTTTGGGGCGGGGCAAGGGTGTCGTGGCCCCATGGTTAAGTCCACCTACCAGCCTTTAGCTTCTGGGCGGTATGGTCTAATAGCCAGAGTCAATACCATTGCCTTGGACGTCAGGGCAGTATGGCCTAACAGCCGGAGTCAGTATAATTGCCCTCTCATTTTGGCTGTATGGCCTTGTGGCCACAGTCAGTATGTTTGACTTCCTCAGCACCAATATATGGTCTAATGACCAGAGTCAATACAATCGCCTCACTCAGGCAGTGTGGCCTAGTGGCCACAGTCAATATACCTGACCTCAGCATGGTTGTGCATCCTAGTGGCCAGAGTCAATACGGTTGCTGTCAAGGCTGATTCCCCACTCTGGCACTTCGAGTGCAGAAGTGAGGGCCCGCAAGGATTCTAAAAATTAATACTGGCCATTCCAGGCTTGAATTAAACTCCCAAGGTTACAGCTTTTCTTTGACCTTGGATTGGTAGATGCTGCCACCACCCAAGTGCAGAACCCCTTTGAGGGACCAGGAAGGCTCACTTGGGAATTCCTTCCTGTGGAGTATCCTCAAGCCCTTTCACACACTCCCTCCGGGGAAGAGCTGAGAAAAGAGAGAAAAAAAGAAATCAGCTGTTGCCACCAGCTAGTTAAACAACATGTGCACAAACCTCTTAAGACACAAAAATACAATTTTGTTCTTAAAAAAGGTAAAATTTATTAATTAAAAAAAGAAAGAAAATACATCTGGGAAATTAGGCATTTGCCAGTTTAAAAAAAAAAAACACTACAAGGATTAAGCATCAAGAATAACTTTCTTGAGGTCCAGCTTAAAGGTTACAAGCAAAACAAAAAGCACCTGGGCTTAGCACAGTGGAATCCACAAGCCATAATGAAATAAAAGGAATAAACCTAATTGCATCTTCCTAGACATTTTCTGATCTACTTAGATATCTGGGGTTTTTAAATGTGTAGTTTCTAGGTATTATACTGACGGTTTTTTCATACCAGGCTCAAGCTCTTACAGCCTAGCTCTGTCCTGTCAGCCTCTCCCTGAAGAACAACCACAGACAGAGAAAAGGGGAGTCTTGTTTCAATTTTTAAAAGTTCTAGCCTTCCCACTGGCTCTCTTGGCCAGGTGCCCACTCACTTCCTTTTACCTATGCACGGCAGTGAGACTTTTTAACCCTTTACGGGTAGAGCAATTAGAGAATAGCTACTAAGAGGGATTTTATAGCTACTGTCTGGCTGGGTGTCCATAAAAGGGAGCTATCCCCTCCCTTTCATTTATCACAGTTGCCCTCCTTAGCAAGGCTATGCAGCCTAATGGTCGGAGTTGGGGAAGTGGGCCACCACCTGGGTCCCAGCCCAGGGCCCTGAAAGTGGAAAGTGAGGGATCCAGCCAAAACATGCTGACTCAAGTCCCGGTTCAATAAGCAAGTTCCCCTGGGTTACTTCCTACCATTTTCTCCAATGCTGCAATTTGGACATCTTCAGGGCCTCTGGCTTCCTCAACCTGCACTGCTTCTGGTGGCTCCAGCCTCTCTTGGACTTCCACAGGTATCTGTGTCTCAGCATTTCTGGCTCCTGAGGTCTCGGGTTCCAGCTGCTCCCAGGCTGGAGCTTGTTAGGTGTGCCCTTCCTCTCCGGCAGTCCATCTAGAATGACCTGAGCTGCTCCCTTTTATACTGTAGCAACTGTTGGAGCATGCCCAGCAGGGGCGAGGGAAAGTGGCTTCCTTTGCCCAGAGTGTGGGGTTAACTCCTTCCTTTTCAGGGCAAGGCAAATACACCCAGCCACATCCCAATACACATACACTTTGAAAGAAAAGAAAACTGCAAATTCTTGGCCTTGTCCTGAACCATTTGAAGTGAAGGAGAGTTTTACCATTGACTTCAATGGGAGCAAGAGAGGGCCTTAAATCAATAAAACTTCAAGGCAGGGAGACCAAACATTGAAGCCAGCAAGTTCAGTTCTACTCCAACCTTTGTGATGATGTTTGTGTGTCTCATTCTCAGTAAATAAAACAGGGAACTAGGATCCTCTTATACTGATGCCTATTCCTGTAGACCTCATGCCTCTCAGCCAAGTGAAACAGGGGCTAGTCTGAAGATGCTACCAGGTGTAGTGCTTACCCCTGGCATTAGCTCTATGACAGTGGTGGGCAACCTGCAGCCCATCAGGGTAATCCCCTGGCAGGCCGCAAGACAGTTTGTTTACATTGACCATCTGCAGGCATGGCCGCTTGCAGCTCCCAGTGACCACGGTTTGCTGTTCAAACTGTTTCGTGGCCTGCCAGCGGATTACCCTGACAGGCCGTGTGCAGCCTGCGGGATGCAGGTTGCCCACCACTGCTCTATGGGCTTCATCTATAACGGTGGGTTATGCATTTGTAGGATAGAGACCATCACCTCTGTATCTCAATTTCCCTTGCTGTAAAACAGGACAATGATCTTTTTCAGTTGTGTTATCTGAAAATATACTGGATTAAAGTCATCCACAGGCAAAGGTAAGTGAGTGTTAGTATCCTCCTTTAACAGACTGAGAAACCAGGGCTCAGAAAAAGTAATCAACGTATTTGAGAGGGACAGTGATCTAGAAGCCTGGAAAGTGACTTGAAGTGCAGGAGACCTAGCCTTGATTCCTAAGGAAAATGCACCTTCACCTGATGGAAAATTTTGCCAGCAACCCGTTAGACACCAGCTTTTTGGAGGACACATCTCTGACCCTACTCTTCCCTCTCTTTCCTATCCCTTCCCAGCTGAAGGGAGATATCTCTATGTAGGACAAGGAAATCCGTATCAAGGGGACTCCTCTGAGCTGCTAAGACCGGGGAAACATCTGGACTTTGGTTCTCTATTGTGAAAGTAGAATGAATTATACTGAAATTGTAATTCATTAAAGAAATGCTACTTGAAGGGTTTGTTGAAATATAGTTGTCAGGAAGAGAAACATTAAGAAGTGTGAGACAATGGGTCCTCAAACTAATTAACTTAGAGCTCCTGCTGAGCAAGGAGATTGGCAAATCCCTGGATCTGACATCAGGAATCTGGTCAGGTAATTATTTCTGTGTTTTGTCCAGACTGAGGACTGTCTTGTCTCTGTGTCTATCCATCCTCCTGTGGTATGTTTGAGTCTGGGCGCCGTCTCCATCCAGGGATCGGCTCACCAAAGGGTTCCTGTCCCCATGGTCTGAGTGAGTGAAATCTGCACAATCGCAGTCGCGCCTTGGGTAAAACCCTTGGTGTGAAAGCAAGGATGATTGAGGCAGTAGCCTGTGGGCTCCTTTTGTGTGTTGCACCGGGCATCGCTCTGACGAACCCGACTTTCCTTCTTGTGTGATTGGTGTGTAAAGTCCTTCTGTATGGGTAACCAGACGTCTAAGTCGGGACAGTTCCCTAAAGGAACACTGGCTCATTTTATGTATTTTAGGAAGGGTCCGGACTCCTGTAAATTTCTGGAAAAATGGTCTAGGCTAACTCAGGAGAATCCCAAAATTCAGTGGCCACTGTTAGGATCTTGGGACAAAGACCGAGTAGACATCTTAAAAGACAAACTCGGCCAACCTAAAACTAAATTGGCAAAGGAGAGGTTGATTGTTTCATGAAGTGGTGGGAAGAGGCAAATCATAGGTGGACAGAATCAAAACTTGTCTCTCTCAAAGATTCTGGCTTCTATCCCACCAGATGCAACTCATTTTACTGTTGTTGATTTGTGCTCTGCTTTCTTTTCTGTCCCGGTTCACCCTGACTCCCAGTTCCTGTTTGCCTTTTCTTACAAGGGGCAACAGTATACATGGACCACACTGCCCCAGAGGTACACTGAAAGCCCATCATATTTTTCCCAAGTATTAGCCCGAGACCTTGCTGACCTTGTTTTCCTGTCCAGGTCCACACTAGTCCAATATGACAGGTTTCAGAGTAACAGCCGTGTTAGTCTGTATTCACAAAAAGAAAAGGAGTACTTGTGGCACTTTAGAGACTAACCAATTTATTTGAGCATAAGCTTTAGTGAGCTACAGCTCACTTCATCGGATATCCAATATGTAGATGATCTACTCCTCTGTTCCCCTTCATTGTCTGCCCCTCCATTGTCTGCCTCTGAAACTGACTCTTTAGTGCTTCTTACTGCCCTAGCAAATAAGGGTCACAAAGCTTCTCTCTCTAAACTACAACTCTGTCAAGCTTCTGTCATATACCTTGGTTTTCTCCTCTCCCAGGGTTCCCGTACACTTTCTCCCACCCACGTCCAAGCTATCCTTAGCTTTCCCCGACCCCGCTCCCCACGCCAGGTCCGGAAGTTTTTAGGCATGGCTGGATTTTGCAGACAATGGATTCCCCAATATGCCTCCCTTGCAAAACCTCTCTAGGAACTCACTCAATTCTCTGTGCCTGACCCCATGCCGTGGCCCCCTGTGGCCAATTCTGTCTTTGTTTCCCTCAAACAGGGTTTGGCTTCTGCTCCTGCCTTAGGGCTGCCTGACTATTCTAAGCCTTTTACCCATTTCTGCCACGAACAATCTAGGTGTGCACTTGGAGTTCTCACTCAGATGCACAGAGAAAAGAACCACCTAGTGAATTATTTCTCTGCCACTTTAGACCCTGTTGCCCAAGGCTTACCCCCCTGCCTGCGTGCTGTGGCTGCTGCGGCACGCCTAGTCGAAATGTCTGATTCCCTTGCTCTCCGCTCTCCTCTTACCCTCCTGGTCCCGCACTGACCTCACCCTGCCCCAGAAACCGAGAAAGAATCCTGGGTTGCCCGAGGTTGCTCTCTACATCCCGATTCTTTTTGGCGCTCACCTACTGGCGCCTTTGTAGCCCCCTTTTCACTCTACCCGTCTCTGGCTGCCCTGCTACACGGTGTTTCGCATGTTGGAAAGGGGGGATGGTCTCTGCTGTAACTAAGACAGGATGGTGGGCCCCCCATTTCAGCTCTTTTGCAGCCCGCCACTGTGCAGCCTGTACCATTTGCCAAAGCCATAATATTGGTAAACCTGTAAAAGTGGCCCAGGGGTTCTGGGGTCTGCCTCAAGCACCGTTCTTGCATTGGCAACTTGATTTTGTACAAATGCCTAAGTGTCAATAATACGAATTTATATTGTTATAGTATGTTTATTCTCTGGTTGGATTGAAGCCTTTCCTTGTCGCAAGGCTGACTCACTGTCTGTTGCCAAATGTTTGTTAAATCATATTATGCCTGCCAAGGAAATTCCTGCTACTCTGTCCAGTGATCGGGGTAACATTTTACTGGACAACTTGTTCAACACCTGGACCATATATTGCATATCAAACACCTGTTGCACTGTCCCTACCACCCACAGAGTGCAGGTGCAGTTGAAAGACGAAATGGTTTATTTAAGAATAAGCTTGCTAAAATTTGTGACTCTACAGGATTAAGCTGGCCAGTAGCCTTACCATTAGCCCTTATGGACATGAGATCCACTCCATCCCAAAGGCATCAATTAAGTATCTTTGAAATTGTTATGGGACGCCCTATGTGAGCTATGACTACCATTACTCCCGTTCCAGATTTGAACTTGACTCACAATGCGCTCCTTCAGTATTGCAAGGGACTAATGCAAGCTGTAAGTCACTTCCATTCACAGGTTCGAGCCGCCTGGCCTATGGAACCCACCTCCGACACTTGCCACAACCTCGAGCCAGGTGATTGGGTCTACGTCTGCAATACCTTACAATCTATGCTCTCGTAAGGGTTGCCAGAAGCAGACAACAACAACAACAACAAAAAGCAGTAGCGACTGCCTGGTGGGCATAAAACCGTGACTGCGGTTCCATCAATTGAGGTTGTCAGAACCAGAAGAGCCTTGCCTCCAACATGCGCCTCTGCCTATTCCTCGGCTGCTGGTATCTTACGGTCTGGGGAGACCACGATGACAATTCTTTTATCCAGCAGCAGGTGTGGATAGCTCAGACCCTTAATATTTCTAATTGCTGGGTCTGCAGCCACATCCCAGCCCACTCTCAAACTGGTGTTCCTCTCCTGGCTATCCCACTCAAGTCCCCAGACCTCACTGGAGGGCTTCGTCTGTTTAACAAAATATGGAACAGCAATGACACTTGGGAAGTGGTGAGAATAAATGCATCTAAATGGATAAGTGTGGTGGAGGGAAAAGGTCATTGGTGTTGGGTGTGTAATGGGACAGGGCTGGATCTGGGGAAAAGCCGTTGCATTCAGCTTATGGTGGCCAATGGTGTATGGGATTATTCAAACAAAACTAAAAAGTGGCAGGCCGGGTATGGAGATATGAATTTTTTCTCAACCTGGGATCAAACAAAGAAAACAATCTCATGTTCCCCCTACAGTAACCTTAGTGAAAACAATACAATCTTTCAATGTCATGCAAATAACACCACTCTTCATAAGGAGAATTACCCTGTACCCTTTGGGGGATACTACTCCTTCTTTGCAAACACCTATATGACAAATGGGTGCAACCGACCCATCCTGGCGTTAATAGGCCATCACTGGGTGTGTGGGACCAGAGCTTATACCGCACTACCAGCTAATTGGTCAGGAATCTGTTATCCCGCCCGACTCTTCCCACAATTCCGAGTCCTAGGAACCTTTCCTCGAGAACGCCTCCGCAATTTCTGGCAAAAAAGAAGGGACTTAACAGATGCCCAATGGTATGTAAATAACATAAGCCCCTTAACCTGGGAAGAGGCCATTGGCGGTTCCTTAATACCATTAGGGGGAGTAATACACCATGCAAAAAGGCTCCTAAGGTTACAAGCAGTAGTTGAAATAATGGCAAATGAAACCGGAGAAAGTTTAAGAGCCCTGGCCAAAGAAACAGGGGCAATCCGACAGATGGCCCTCCAAAACCATCAGGCATTGGACATAGTGCTGGCAGCAAAAGGAGGGTCTTGTGCTCTCATTGGAAAAGACTGCTGTGTGTATATACCAGACAACACCAATGAGGTAATAGATCGTGCTAGCCACTTAGAACAAATCACATATCTTCCCCATGAAGAGCCAAGTTCTTTATGGAAGTGGCTAAGTAACCTTTTCAATTTCTCTGGCATAGGAAACTGGTTGTTTCAGGGAGCCCTAACTCTCCTGTTTGGAATCCTAATAATTTTTGTATGTTTTCAGTTACTTTCCTGTTGTATCCAAAATTGTGTCAGGCATGCTACACAGATAGCTGCCCCAAACCAGAGTGCTCATTTGATGATTTTAAATATCACTGATGAACAAAGAGATAAAGAACGATTGATATGTGGAACCCAGTCATTGTTGGTCATTGCGTAGTTTGACCAAAAGGAAGGATTGTGAAAGTTTAGAATGAATTATATTGAAATTATAATTCATTAAAGAAATGCTACTTGAAGGGTTTGTTGAAATATAGTTGTCAGGAAGAGAAACATTAAGGAGTGTGAGACAATGGGTCCTCAAACTAATTAACTTAGAGCTCCTACTGAGCTAGGAGATTGGTAAACGTTAGTATGCAAATAAGATATGTATGTATATTTGTCAGTTTCTGCTTCCTTTTGTCTCTTATGTTAAATTGGCTTTGGCTTATCTGTATAAATAAGTTAGCTTGAGCCTCAGAGAGGGGCTCACATATCTGGGTACATTGGCAAAGCGCTTTGCTAATAAACAGAGTGGTCTGACAAATTATGTGAGTCCTGAATCTGACTTTGACACTATCTACTGACTAAAAGAAGAATATAAGGAACTTGAAGAAAGCTAAGAACTGCTAAACAGAGGATGATGCCATGGTGAGAACATTTATTCCTGTTCTTATTCTGATCTTCCTATTTTATTTTATTTTTATCTGATCTTCCTATTTTATTTATTTTCCTACTCCCATAACTGCTCATTGATTCACTATTTTTCAACAAGTTTGTGAATTTTCAAGTAGTTTTTCAATGGTTTCACTATTTTCACTACCGAACCACCATTTGCTTCTAAGAACTATTGGCAACATGACACACATGTGGTTAACATATGGATATCTGTGAACTGGTTTCTTTAACAAAAAGACCCACAGGAAATCTCTTAGAACTGCCTGTCTACATTCTGTCTCATTTGGGGGTGAAGGGGAGGATGGAGGGGGAAGTAGTCTGAAGAGGGTCAGTTGTAAATTGAATTACTAAAGCGTATGATTCAAATTGATTGTCATCAGCTATCCCTTCCATTACTGCTGATCCAGGCCAGGACTTATGCAGACCCTGTGTGGTGACAATCTGTAACATAGGTTGTGTATAGTTACAGCAGTTACTGCGGCAGCTAAAGAGTTGAGGAAAACTATAGGGTCCATCTCTGTCCCACAGACTCGATAAAGAATGCTATTTATATTTTTACATCTGTGGCCTGCCACATCTGAGCCATGAGAGATACTACAGCGACCACTATAAAAAGATCCTGATCATGGAACATAAAAAAGTGAAAATGTCCAGACCTGAAGAAGAGCTCTGTGGAGCTTGAAAACTTGTCTCTTTCACCAGCCAAAGTTAGTCCAATAAAAGACATTACGTCCTCCACCCTGTCTCTCTCATTTTCATTATTGGCAATTTGAAAGAGCAATAACTTAACTTTCATCTTTTTCTTCATCCCAAGCACCCATAAGCCAGAACTAAGTCAGTTCAGGCCTGTATAATCCTTATTTTAGAGGAGAAAGGCATAACAAGAACCAACAGTTGGAAGTTAAAGCTAGATACTTTCACGTTAGAAACAGAGCACACATTTTTACCAGTGATGGCAATTAACTATTGGGACAAACTAAAAAGGGAAAGGTTTCAGAGTAACAGCCGTGTTAGTCTGTATTCGCAAAAAGAAAAGGAGTACTTGTGGCACCTTAGAGACTAACCAATTTATTTGAGCATAAGCTTTCATGAGCTACAGCTCACTTCATCGGATGCATACTGTGGAAAATACAGAAGATGTTTTTATATCCACAGATCATGAAAAAATGGGTGTTTATCACTACAAAAGGTTTTCTCTCCCCCCACCCCACTCTCCTGCTGGTAATAGCTTATCTAATGTGATCACTCTCCTTACAATGTGTATGATAATCAAGGTGGGCCATTTCCAGCACAAATCCAGGTTTTCTGGAAACCTGGTGGGGAGAGAGAAAACCTTTTGTAGTGATAAACACCCATTTTTTCATGGTCTGTGTGTATAAAAACATCTTTTGTATTTTCCACAGTATGCATCCAATGAAGTGAGCTGTAGCTCACAAAAGCTTATGCTCAAATAAATTGGTTAGTCTCTAAGGTGCCACAAGTACTCCTTTTTTTAAAAAAAGGGAAATGTATTCTCCGTCACTTGAAATCTTCAAATCAAGCCTGGATGCTTTTCTGGAAGTTACACTTTAGCCAAACACAAATGTTATTAGGCTCAATACAGGAATTAACTGGGTGAAAGTCCATGGTGAGAATATATGATCTAACAGTCCCTTCTGGCCTTAAAGTTTATGTAGCTATGTAAAACAAACTCTTTATGCAGTTTCCTCTCAGGAGCCCTTCCATTACCTTTCTGTCCTTACTGCTACAGCCCTTCCACTGGTTGATATTAGCGTCTGCACATTAAATCCTAGCATCTGACGTATGGAGTCATAAGGCAGCCCATAGAAAAGAGAGTACCAGTAACATGGTAGTCAGTTTCTTTCAATTTAAGCTATAATGAAATTCTAAAATAAGTCAGGTCTTGATAAGTTTAAGTATGTAGCAAAGCAAACACTGGGGCAAAATTTTGTCTTCACTTCTATCCTTGCAAACCCACAGATTTCAAATAGAGGTAGAATTTATGCACAGAATCTATGCTTAGAATTATATATTTTGGTGGTGGAGATCTGTAGTCAGAACATCGCTCGCATAAATTTAATTCTAAAATTAGCCTTTTATTCTTATTTAGGCAAACAATGCTTCAAAAGCTAACAATTATCAAAATCTACCTGAAACAACTCACTTGAGTGGTAGCAAACAGATGTCTTCTCAGGGTCAGGCAGCGTTTCCCATGCAATTTCCTTGCTAACAAACCAGAATCACTTAAAGCACCAATCCAGAAAAGTCACTAAAGCACATGCATGCCGTTGCCTTGTTAATAAATTTACAGAGCCCAGCCAAGTAATCTTTCAGTAGTACCAATTTGCCTGGGCTCTAAATGATATGGTAATGTATATTCTGCATCCAAACTGTCAGAGCAGAAATGGAGCAATCACTTGCATCCTTCCCATGCAGACAGCTGTAAACAAAGATATGTATCTATTCTCTGTTGAGTGGGACCTAGATGATGGTAATCCTGCTGTAACATAAAACCAAAACTGAATGCACTCATTGACCACACTAGACTAACTACAACAATAATGTGAATATATCTGTCCTCCACTAGTTTTCTCTCTGTTGCTCAGGGTTTAATTGTGGCCCTATTTCTGGGACATATGAATGTATTATTAAAATGAGACGTGTGGCAATGGCCCTAAATATCTCAATGGAAGGAATTTACTGTGTATTACTTGTAACAGTAACCCTGTTGTTCACTTCTACAGGAGTAGAAAGGATCATGTCTGACGCACCAATATTACAGAGTATTCACCGGAGTGGTGGAAATGCACATGCCCACAAACAAATCCAGGCATTACAGTACTTTAACATCTTTAGTGAATCTGATCAAGCTGAAGAAAGTCATTTTATAGTTTCAGAGTAACAGCCGTGTTAGTCTGTATTCGCAAAAAGAAAAGGAGTACTTGTGGCACCTTAGAGACTAACCAACTTATTTGAGCCTAAGCTTTCGTGAGCTACAGCTCACTTCATCGGATGCTGTAGCTCACGAAAGCTTATGCTCAAATAAATTGGTTAGTCTCTAAGGTGCCACAAGTACTCCTTTTCATTTTATAGTGTCTTTTTCATTTCAGATGAACCAGAATCATTTAAAGAACCGATCCAGAAAATCACTCAAGCACATGCATGGCTCCATTGACTTCAGTAGCAGGTTACGTGAGCTTAAAGTTGAGCACATGTTCATGTGTTTTGCTGGACTGGGTCATACTTGTTTTGTTTTTTAGAAAAAAATCTGAGATTAGTGAAATACCCCAACCCATGCAGTCAATTTACTACTTCAAGATTTGCTTCTTTCACAAGATATTTGCGACAGGAGGATTTCATTAAAGGGATGCCCAAGAGTGTCCCTGTAATTAAAGACACTCCTATTTCTATCACAGCTCCACTTCTTCCAGGCCTTATGATTCAGCCAGACAAAGTTGCTCTGGATTGAAGCTTGACATTAAAGGTCTCAGCTCAGAAATTATTATCGGTTGGGTTTTTGTTTTTCTTCTTCCCGCCCCCTCCTCTCGGTCCCCTTTCACCAATGTTCTTAAATGTCTGGCAATGTTTAAGTGATAGAATTTCAAAAGTAAAAATAGAAGCTGATGAGTTTTAGTTTCTCTTTGTACTCTCATAAATAGAAAAACTGTTCCATTTGGAAAAAATAAGAGTGGGATTCTCATAATGTCCACTTTTGTATCTTAAAAATTATAACATGACAGCTACTTTTTAACAGGCCCTGACAATAATATATCATACAGAATCATTACTAATTCTTGCAGCACATTGCATATTAATATGATATGTTTTTGCTGAGTATGGTATGTTATAGGTCTCTTTCAAGAATCGTAGATTAGCAAGATATGTCCAGTATAACAACTCTTGCGGAATGAATGCTATCTGACTGTTAACAGGTTACAAATTAAAATCACTTTTAAAAAAGGTATGTACACAGAGATTCACACTGTATATTCCAGTGGCTCTGTTTCAAATCCAGTAATAGTTTGTGGCAAACAAATTCAGTAAATATTGGCATTGTTTTCTGAATTTCCTAGGAATGTCTTCAACTTGCATTTGATTGCCTACATGTGTACAAATTGCAAATAATGTAGTTGGGTCAATGAGCCCTAAGAACATCTTTGTCTGCCTGGACTGATATACAGGTTGATCTTCCTCTCTAGAAGACCCTGAGATTCCATCACCAATTCTGAAAAGCAAAAGAATGCAGCTGGCTCATACATCATGGTGTTGACTCAGAAAACTACGTTCTTGATTTCTGTAAAGATCCTTTACTTGGAAATCATTCTTCTCTTTTGGTGTTAATGAATAATCACTATGATTCCAGTAAATACATTGTTTTCTTATTGCAACACACCAGGGAACAATATTACAATCCCCAGCTCTTTAATTGCCTTTTCAACATACTTTTTATGCATTCACTTTCTGAGTGCCACACTTGGTAGTGATAATGACTTACAGTTCTACAGAGCTTTATGTACTGAAGGAACCCTAAACACTCTAGAAATGGATTTACAAACTGAGGGCAGAATTATGCAGTCTTTCCTCAGGTAATTGAAGTAAATTAGAGTTTTGCCCAAGTACAGACCGAGAGTCAAATCATGCCAAAACATACAAGTATCCATTAATATCATCATCGTCCATTGCCCATCCAGGGATTCAGCCAAATGGGCTACTTGTCTAGCATTCCCTTCAGCTACAATTCCAGTGGCTGTGGTTTGAGCCATCCCAGAACAAGGAGGCTTGACACAAAAGGGAAATTCCACCTCCTTTTCATACATAATTTTTACTCATGTGGACATACAATCCCTGTCATGCCATGCTGTTCCTCATGGCAAGCTGCATGGCAAGCTGCATCATAGTGTTGATGACTATGTTTGAAGGTACCAACTTTCTTTCATGGATCCCCTATTTGTGGTTCTCTGATTTGCACTTTATTCCCCACATTCTGCTGACATGTGTTAAGTATGGAACCTAAATACTCTCTCTCCCAAAATCACACCAGCTGCAGATGACTATTAACTGACTTTAACTGTCATTAGGGCACATAGGGAAAAGGCAGTCTTCTAGGTAGCAAGACTTTATATTTGGCTATGGCTTTATATTTCAGAACCAACACCTAGAATTGTACCAGGAAGCCAATAGGGAATCAGTATAGTCTTTAGAGAATTGATGTGATATGCTCCTTGCCATTCATACGAGTAAGAAATTGGAAAACCACATTCCGCATTAGCTGAAGCTTCCCAGGGCTCTTCGAGGTTAGCCACATGGCAGTAACACAGTCTTGAGGTCACAACAGCAAGGTTAAGCATAGCAAAGTCCACATCTGAAAGAAAAGGTCACAATGGTAATTAACCATTGAAATAATTGATCAAGGGTTGTGGTGGATTCTCCATCACTGGCAATTTTTAAATCAAGATTGGGTTTTTTTCCTCTCAAAGCTATGCTCTAGGAATTATTTTAGGGAAGTGCAATGGCCTGTGTTGTATAGGAGGTCAGACTAGATGATCACAGTGGTCCTTTCTGGCCTCATAATCTATGAATCACTTTATTAAGTGCAGGGTCTTTTGCCCACTGAGAGCACCTGAGAATCCAGGAGTTACCAGGATTCCAAAAGCAGCCTAAATTACACCTTTAGGATCAAGAGAGAGTGACCCCACTGCATAATGGGGGCAGACATCATTCGTGCTATGCCCTCTACACACACAAAACTCAGAAAACCAGCAACACCTCCCATCTTTTCTGAACATAGAGAAATCACTTCAACCACCAGGAAGTCCAGCCACTTCTGGTGTGGAATGCAGCAACTGTCTAATTGTGCACACTAACATTACAAAACAGTTTAGGGACAAGAAGCAAAGGCTGAGGTAGAATGTAACTTGAAACCTGGACAGGCCACAAGGCTTAGTATTTCTATCCTTGCCAAAAATGTAATGACCACAGGCGATTAAGACATTGATCTTATATCTGATTTGAAAGATGGCACATTTAACAGTGCCACATACCAGTATGCTGGGACACTGGTTCAATATTGACAGAGAGAAGCATGCCGTCTACTGAATCATGACCTGAGTCACTCACTAACTGAACCACACATTAGAAAGTTGGAACCATATGCAGCTGTGCTGGAAACCATGTATGACTATGTTAAGCTAAGTTCCGAGGAAGGGAAACTTCACAAGTTGCAGTATTTTTGTTTTGTGGTTCCCCAGAACAGGAAACACAAAGTGTACACAACTGACTATATAATCCATTTTTAGTAGAAACCACTGAGCTTGACATGCATGGTGTTATAAAATATTTTCCATTATCTGTAATGACGACAGTGTATACAACTTACACCTGTAAATGTAAAATACAAACTTGAATTAGCTAAACATGCACCTGCAAAACTCTCACAGCTGTGAAACTCTTCTGAGGATCTTTGAGAAAAAAAACCCGACAGTGTTTGATGCTGAAACTTAATGAGGCAGCCTTACCAAATATAGACATTACATTAACATTACATTACAAAAACTCTAAGGTCTACCTTGACCCCCCCCCCCCCCATTTGCCCCCCAAAATTTTTTAAAATGATGACTATTAAGCCTCAGTAAGCACTCTTAACTCTACTCAGCTGTTGTTTTTTGGCACACAGACTCTGCTGTTATCATTTATAGAATTGTTGCCACTACCTCTGCAAAAATAGTATCTCATGTTTTCAATTAACCTGCCCAAATTCTGCTTCCAGTAACACCAGTTCAAATCAAGACCCACTCAGTTTTACATTGGTGTCACCTACAACAGCTGGGCCAAACTCTGCAGAGATGTGAATGGTGGTAGAAAGTATATGCTGAGTGCAAGTTGGTTAGGAAATTATATTATAAGCTGGCTCAAGCAGGAAAGTGTTTCAAGTGACTAATGTCCTGCAGGTGGTTAAATAGCATAACTCACAACCATTCAACATCCAGTGTGCGTGTGTGTGTGTGTGTGTGCACACGCGTGCCTGTGAGCATGCAAAATAAAGGTAACGTACATGTTGCAAGGACAGAAGTGCTGCGTTAAGGAAAACATTTAGCAGGAGTCTGTAAGATACTGTGAGAGGCATACTTTATTTTTACACCCTCCCCCCTTGAATTTCTATACACAACTTATGCACTGAAGGGACAGAAGTTACAATAATTTTGCCTAGCCACTAAGGCCCAAGTCCTCACAGGTATTTAGGCACCTGACGCCCATTGATTTCAGTGGGAGTTAAGTGCTTAAATAGCTTTGAGGATCTGGGCCAAAGCACCAGCTTCGTGCAAGTCACCACTGAATTTTCAACTTATCTGTGAGGTGTAACATCCACTATTGTTTACATCACCACCGAATTTGGCCTAGAGATTTCCATAAGATTTGCAGGTGCTCACATCCTGGGCCTGACTCTCTGTTGCTCTGCACCTTGTATAGTGAGCATAAAATGCTATCTAATCAGAATGGCAGCATTTTACCCAAGCTTTGCCCAGGTGTAGGTGACTAAATAAGGTACAAGGCAGTGGAGAATCAGGCCTCTGATCTAAATTTGCCCAGAGTAATAAGTAATAACATTTTCCTCCCATTCATTCAAAGTCCAGTTCTAGAAGTGGGATTATTTGCATGAGTAAAAGGGCTCTTCAAAGTGAGACAGGGTCGCAGAATTAGACCCTTTCATTTTTGGAACTACAAGTATATGAAAACAGAACCAGGGCAGTGGATATTATTTTAAGACCAAACAAACATGAGATATTATTTGACTCATAAAAGGGATAAATGTGAAACAGTTGAAATCAGATGCAATTCCACAAGGCTAGATTCTGACCATATTGACATAGGTTTAAAGTTGTGTAACTCTCTGGACTTAACTGGAGTTATTCCTGATTTACACCAATGTAACTAGGAGCAGAATCAGGCCCACACTGTTAAAGGAGATCAAAATTGGGCTCTGAGAGTATGATTTTTCACAGTACCTATTTTTACCTCTTACCTGTTAAACTTTTTGAGGAGAAATCCATTTTTCACACTTCACACTGTGTGGTAAACTAACTCAGGGCCAGATTCTGATACCCCTACTCATACTGAATAGCACTTTATTGCACCAGTAGTTCCACTGACCGAACTAGGGCTACTCATGGAGTAAGGTACTCCTCATTGAGGCAGATTCCGGTCACAGCCAAAGGGAATGAGGACCAAAAGTGACTTTAAACCACCTTTGCACCACCCAGATTCTGGGCTGCTGTGGAAGCTGAAACGGCCTTCATCAACAGCTCAGTCTCTTAAGGTAGTCTCCCCATGACTGCCGATGTCTCCACCACAGCCCAGCATCTAACCCTACAAGTGTACCCCTTCCCACCCACAGCCCAGCCCTACTCCTAGCCTTGACAAACTAGGGCCTGTGAGGAAGAGGAGATAGGATGACCTCTTCCTCCACAGTCTAGCCCCTTTAGAGGTACTCTGTTCCACTACCACACTGTGCAGGGGCCAAGGTCAGAACTGGCCATAATGTGAGTAAAGATGGTAACATCTGACCCTCTACTTGCAAAGACTATTGTCTTTGGTCAGTTTAGTTGTTTCTCCGGTAGATGTGTTCTCCTAGCAATAAAGAGGTGCTTTTGTGTATGGTGGACCACATTTTCAGCTGGTATCTAACTAGTTTCCATCAATGTTTCAAAGATAGTTTGTAAACTCATCAGGACAGAGATGGTGTGTCTTTATGTGTGTTTATACAGAGCCTAGCACAATGGGTCTCCAATCTGAATTGAAAAGGAGTACTTGTGGCACCTTAGAGACTAACAAATTTATTTGAGCATAAGCTTTCGTGAGCTACAGCTCACTTCATCGGATGCAATCTGAACTGGGGTCTTTGGCCAGTCCTGTAATATAAATATGAAATAATAAGCTTATATTTGGACACAGGATTATTTGAAAATATAGCTATAGAGGATATTAAACAAGACTTTATCATGATGAATCTTCAACCCATCGAGAGAAATGACTTGCTACAAGAAAGGAACATTGATAGTGGGACTCCGTGGAGAATGGAACCAGACTGCAGTAACTTTAGACCGGAGATCATTTAGAGTCTGACTTATTGATAGGCCCCAGGGCTAGCTTTTGTGAATCTGCTAGACAGGCAGATTTTTATTTGCATGAAAACAGACTTTAGGAAACCACTAAAATGTAACAGAAGAGCATGTCCATGTTTTAGTAAGTGTATATTGAGTTTATATTTGCCACCTTATTCCAACAATCCTTTTTTTGTTTAACTGCACTGCAGTCCATACTGAAAAATAAAATATAGCATGGAAACACCTAACTTTCTCTGTCCCCTCTTTGTTTTTGGCTTTTGCAGCTGCTGTTTTCTCAGTGTTGTCTTCGGACAGTTTCCTGTTGCCACAGTCGATGGCCTGCCAGCGCCTGCCTGGGCCTTTCAAGTGTCAACACTCCGAAGTTTGCTGCGATGGCCAAATGCTTGTTAATGAGATATAGCAGCTGGGTAGGGGTGAACCACTGAGATGTATAAAGGCATGCCGCTGGTGCAGGAAGCGATGCCTTTTGAATCTTTTCAGCACTCTGAAAGCATTCAAATCAAAGAGGGCATGTTGTATTCATTAATAAACCGAAGTTCCCATGCAACTATGTTAAAGCCAGTAGTTTAACTTTGTAATAGACAGGTGAATTTTTCACCAGTGTTTTAGACTGGAAGACAAAGAACAAGAAAACAAGAGTTTATGTACTGCCAAAAGCATTACTTCCAAATCTAGCAGCCATACAGAATTGTTAAACTGGGCTAGGTATTTGCCCTTTCCCATGAATAAAAGCTTGCAAGATTCCATTTTCTTGTATTTTTTATGCTTCAAAACTCACAGCCACCTGCCTGAGCTCTCCTTTCCCTCCTGCTCCCCTGTTTCTTAATTAAAAATAAAAAACAGGATTAAAATCTAGAATGAAAAAAACCTTGTGAAAAAAAAAGTCTGAAGACTCTACAGACAGGATTAATGACCAAAGCTGCTTGCATTCAGCCTGAGTGCAGCCCATGTGATCCTCCGTCTGCATCTGTTTTGCTATGACAGTAGCAATATAGGAGGCCCCAACAGCTGGGCCAAAAACAAGCAGAAAGCAAAAATAAAAGAAACTAACATACAGTGCAAAGTTTCAAGGGCAATGCAAGCCAAAGAGGATCTTAAAGACTTTTCCAGTTTTTTTTTTTTTTAAGAGTGAGGCAGCTGGTGAAAGATTGAATGCTAGAAAAACAGGTTTAAAACAGAAACAGTCACAGGTTTCAGAGTGGCAGCCGTGCTAGTCTGTATCCGTAAAAAGAAAAGGAGCACTAGTGTTAGAGGCTAACAAATTTATTAGACCATAAGCTTTGGTGAGCTACAGCTCACTTCATCAGATGCATACAGTGGAAAATATAGTGGGGAGATTTTATATACACAGAGAACATGACACAATGGGTGTTACCATACACACTGTAACAAGAGTGATCATGAAAGGTGAGCTATTATCAGCAGGAGAGCGGGGGGGGGGGCAGGGGGGAAGGACCTTTTGTAGTGATAATCAAGGTGGGCCATTTCCAGCAGTTGACAAGAACAGTAGGAGGGGAAATAAACAAGGGGAAATAGTTTTACATTGTGTAATGACACACCCACTCCCAGTCTTTATTCAAGCCTAAGTTAATTGTATCCAGTTTCCAAATTAATTCCAATTCAGCAGTCTCTCGTTGGAGTCTGTTTTTGAAGTTTGTTTGTTGAAGAATTGCCACTTTTAGGTCTGTAATCGAGTGACCAAAGAGATTGAAGTGTTCTCCGACTGGTTTTTGAATGTTATAATTCTTGACGTCTGATTTGTGTCCATTTATTCTTTTACGTAGAGACTGTCCAGTTTGGCCAATGTACATGGCAGGGGGGCATTGCTGGCACATGATGGCATATATCACATTGGTAGATGCGCAGATGAACGAGCCTCTGATAGTGTGGCTGATGTGATTAGGCCCTATGATGGTGTCCCCTGAATAGATATGTGGACACAGTTGGCAACGGGCTCCTACTGTTCTTGTAAATTGCTGGAAATGGCCCACCTTGATTATCACTACAAAAGGTCCCCCCCTCCCCCCCCCCTGCACGCTTTCCTGCTGGTAATAGCTCACCTTTCCTGATCACTCTTGTTACAGTCTGTATGGTAACACCCATTGTTTCATGTTCTCTGGGTATATAAAATCTCCCCACTATATTTTCCACTGTATGCATCCGATGAAGTGAGCTGCAGCTCACGAAAGCTTATACTCTAATAAAATTTGTTAGTCTCTAAGGTGTGCCACAAGTCCTCCTTTTCTATTCGCCATAATAACAGTGACAAAATTGCTTTGGAGACCTTATAACAAAAGAAGTGTTAGAAGCAGGAAGAAGCCACATGCCAGCCATGATTTGGTTTATCTTAATGACTTCCCTGCTTTTCCACCAAAGAATACAAGTGTCTCATAACCGTTTATACTCGCTTTCATTTGCCTTTTCTAGTAACTCGTTCCAAGGTAATTTAAGCCAAGGAACACTTTTAAGTGATATTTAGTTCTTTTCAAACAGGCTGCTGGCCTAGAATACAGGGGTCTATCTGTATTCACTACCCTGCTGCAGATACTGTATCTGTTTTCAGAATTTAGGCATAGAATCATAGAATATCAGGGTTGGAAGGGACCCCAGAAGGTCATCTAGTCCAACCCCAACCCGTCATTAATTCCATGTGGCCCTCATAGGGGTAAACTAATGTAACAGTCACAAAGACTACGATCAAAAGCCCACTCAAGGCGATCTGTCATTCTGTTGACTTCACTGGGTTTTGGATTAGAGCTGGTTGAACATTTTCTGACAGAACTGTTTTCCCAAGTAAAATGCTTGTATCACAAAATTAAATCATTTCACAGGATTATATCAAATTCAACAAAACACTTGATGAAAAAATTATCGAAGGGTTTTGTTTTGACTTTGTTGTTTTGACTTTTATATGTCGTATAATAGTTGAAACAAAGTGTTTTGACCCTGTTGAAATTTGAAGCACTTCAGTAAGGTGGTTTTGATATTTCTGAAATGAATTTTTTTGTCATTTTCATTTTGTGGGAAATGTTGACTCTTTAAAGGGAATTTCTAAATGTGAAATGGAAATTCTGAGTTTTGAGCAGCTCTAGTTTGAATAAGGCCTGGGAATGTGCAGTTAGTTGTTGCTTACCTGGTTTCAGTTGATATTGCTCATTTCATAATGCTGGCCACCTCAGCTGCCAGCGTTTCTCTCATGACATCTATGGCATGCCCAAAAGAAGGCTGAAGAAAGGCGCACTCAGATAACCTTGGGATGAGCCTGGTATAAGAATGAAATTATAGAGAGAAGGAGGAAAAAAACATTTCCTACTAACAAAATATAAATTAAGTGAATCGAAGGCAGTCTCACAGGTATTAAAATAAACATACCATCACAAGCTTCGCCCGACTTGTCAGAACACAGCCTGGTATCATAGACAGAAGTAAGAGAAGTGTTACAAGAGCCTTGTGGTACCCATTGTGAGCTGTGTCAAAGGTCACAGAGGCCACCTGAGCCAATTGTTGTGGAGATCTTCAGTGGTTCTCTCAACCAGGCTCTCTCTACCAGTTATTTTAAAACATGATATGCTCTAGTAGTGTCTCCTCAGAAAATTCTTGTTCACTTCAAGGTACTTGGGAACTACTGCCCTGAATGTTTTATAATTAAGTGGGTAAATCAAAGAGTTACTAGTAAACCAACTCCAGGAATAGCTGCCTTCTTCTGGCATTCTAGATCCCTCCCAGTATGGCTCTGGGCAACAATCTAGAGCTGGTCGCATTGATGGAAATGCAACATTTTCTGGGAGACAAAAATATGCTAAGTCAAGTGGAATAGTGAACAATTTTTCAAAAAGTTTGCAAAAGAAGTTTTCTACAGTTTTCCTCACCCCACTTAAAAACAGTGGGCCAAATCCTGCCATTGATTTCCATGATGTTACGCAGGGCATAAGCCATAGAAGGGTTTAGCTCAGTGGCTTTGTAGCAACACTAACTAGCAAACAGTAGGCCTGATGTATGTCCATATTACAAGCCAACCATGCACAGAACTCCCTTTCCAGTACGAGCTGTGTAAGTAGGATCAAAGTATTGCCAAGGCATCCAGTCTCCTACTGACAGTGCAATGGTACAGTCATATCACTTTACATCAGTGGTGGACAACCTGTGGCAGATGGGCCACATGCGGCCTGTCAGGGTAATCTGCTGGCAGGCCGCCAGACAGTTTGTTTTTCCCTGCATGGCTGCCTGCAGTTCCCAATGGCTGTGGTTCGCCGTTCCCAGCCAATGGGAGCTGCGGGAAGTGGCGGCCAGCATGTTCCTGCGGCCTGTGCCGCTTCCTGCAGCTCCCATTGGCCAGGAATGGTGAACCACAGCCACAGCCACAGCCACTAGGAACTGCAGGCAGCCATGCAAATGTAAACAAACTGTCTGGTAGCCCCACCAACAGATACAGCCCACAGGTTGCCCACCACTGCTTTACATTGTCAAAATACGTCCAAACGTTAACTAATTAATGCTCACAATACCCCTGTGAAACAGGAAAGTAATTAATGTTCATTGTTAGCGACCATGACATAAACAGCCATGTTAGCTATTATAGAGCTAGAAACACAACAAATTAAGTATGTGCCAAATTGAGGACAACTGAGTTGGGAAGGGAAGAAAAAACCTTCTATTTTCAGGTTTCTAAAAACAAAAGGTAGGTAGTGTCCTTTGGAATGAGTTATATTTGCTATGCAATTTAATCTATTGCATCTACGTAATTACCAAGAAAGTGATATTTTATAGAGCCTGATACAAACTGACACTACATGAGGAGATATGATTTGATAAATACCAATCCAACAAGCCAAATGCCTGTCAAAATCCCAAATTAAAATAAACGGTTGCATGACTCTAGCCTTGTAATGGCACACAAGTGCTCTGATCTGTCTCATTCTGTTTGCATTTCTTTCAGTGTCTTTAATTATATTGATTCTTATAGATTCATATAAAAATTCAAACACATATAAAATCATAACATTTTCCATAATAAAAGCAACCAGGATCTGTTCCTGTGATCACATATGGATTATGTTATTGTTCTGGCAATTGCTTATTACTCTAAATACATTGTCTTTTTCTCGTTTTTCTTTTTTTGGGGGAGAGGGAGAGGTGGTGTAGTTCAGTGAAAATATTCTAAGTGACAAAGCAAATGCCCTGTGTGAGGTTTACTTAACTTTCTGACATCAGATGTGGCTTTTCCTCAGTTTCCCCTTTCTGCTTGGGCAGGTTAGCACCCCCCCCCCAGTCTAAAAGGTGATTTTCTTCTGGGGTAACCAAAAGTTCAAACTCTTTGGTCAAAGCTATATCTCTAAGGTCTGTGTTTCCTTCTTACCTTGGTTGCAGGGGTTTACCAAGTCCTCCTTCTTGGACACAGGAGTATAACCACACTGCCTCTAGATGATACTTCAGTGCCTCAGGGGAACACAATTCACTCTTTCTACCACAGGCTCCATCCCGACATCTTGACACTGAAGCAGACTTCCACTCCACACTCAACCACCAGTGCTTCACTTTTCCACCCAGCCCCACTTTCTGTATTTGCTTGCCTCTTAGGGCTTGTCTACACTACCCACCAGATTGGCGGGCAGCTATCGATCCAGCAGGGGTTGATTTATCACATCTAGTATTGCACTGAGCACTCTCCCATCGTCTCTAGTACTCCACCAGAACAAGAAGCACAAGCGGAGTCGATGGGAGAGTGTCAACTGTTGACTTACCACAGTGGAGACACCGCAGTAAGTAGATCTAAGTACATCGATTTCAGCTATGCTATTTACGTAGCTGAAGTTGCGTATCTTAGATCAATCCCGCACTGTAGTGTAGACAAGCCCTTAGGTTTCTTCCCTGGCCCTTTTTCCAGATTTTTACAGAACAGTGATTCCAAGGGTCCTTTCCATCACGTCCACCGCTGGAGAGACTCCCAACTACTGTCTCCAAGTCTCTGAGGAGAAGGAAATGCTTTCATATTGCCACTGCTTTGTTACCAGCCTACAGTTCCCATCTTCCTTTCAGGAACAATGCAAACCCCTTAATTCCTATTCTTAAAGGCTGTGACAGTAGCCAAAATGCTCGTCAAGAGCCTGTTCTTAAAGGGCTGGCTCAACCTGCTCCAAGTCGCCTTCTCGGATAAAACTTTCACTAAAATGTCTGGCTTACAAAAACGAATGCTGGAGGGGATGACAAACTTTATGTTAGATCAGACAGCCTGAAAAAGAAAATAGAAACCACTGAAGTCTCCTATCACCTAACACTGACCTGTAGCTAATCTGCATGATAATATATTGTTTGATTGTAGTACCTACTGCAATATCCTGAAGGAACAGGAAACTTGGGAACTGTTTACGGCCACCCCTACAAGGATGAAAGCTGTCATTACCTTCTGCACTGCTTTTGTGAAAAGTGTGTGGCATGGCAAAGTCTGAGAGTTTAGCTTTACAGGGAAGGTCTGTTTCGGTAACGGAATAAATTTGGGGTGCGGGAGGGGGGAGAGATTAGGCTTGGTGGATTGCTGTCATGATTACATTACACAGGTTGAAAGACAGTTTCGGCAATCGCTTATCATGCACGGGAAGACAGAATTGTTTGCCATCAGTGTAGGCTTCAGTTAAGTTTACTATTCCTTATCTCTTGTTTAATGTAGTACTTCAAAGGAGTGCTCACTGCTTGTCCTGTGACTAAAGTGTGTAGAGCAATGTGATGCCATATGGTAGACTCAGGTTTGAGAGCACTCAGGGCACTCCTACCCCTCAGGCCAGCAATCACACATTTTTACTGTGACTTTTGGTGGCATTTTAAAGCAGATTTGTTTTTAATCAGTGTACTCAAGTAAATCAGATTAATTAGTTAATCTGTGTATGTTAGTTTGAAAGAGTAAAGTTCTATGTAAGTACTAACTACTAATGATCAACCAAAGAAGAAGCATCAGGTAGATGTATTTTGGACAAATTTTATAGCCAACCAGGGCTTTTAAGGTTAGTGTTGGTGGCATCCCAAAGAGTGGAAAACAGAGAAAAGACATTTTACAATGGAAAATCTATGAGTTCCTGAGTCTTCAGTTTAATATCAAACAAAGATGATTAATTATTGGTGGCCGGGATTTTCAAAAACAGGAACCTAAAGTTGAGGTAAATGGAAGCCAATGAATGCTCAAAAGTTTTGAAAACCAGGCAGGTGCCCAAGTATGGACTTAGGAACCTAACTTCAGATTCCTATTTTTGAAAATTTTGAGCTATTTATTTAACTTATGTCTTAGACAAGATATCAGTAGGACACAAAATTTAATAACCAGGAAGCAGTCTATGGACCTTCCAAATGTGGATGGACAATACCACCACCAAATCTGAAAACCAGACCGTCCTTTACCATAGGTAGCATTGACTGCTCAGTGATGTGATTCTCGTGTTCATGCTCCCATCAGACTAGTAGCAGGGTCTGTGATTGGAGCAGATTTTTTTCAGCAGGACCCAGGAAAGATGGTAGAAATCAGAACATCCAACTTGGGGCTATCAATGGGGTTATCACTGCTTATAACCTTGTTCCACTTGGCATGCAGTTTGACCTTAATGATACTGTTGCATCCACCGGGACTGGCTCTTGAAGAAAAATCAAGCCACACAAGGCAAGGAGATTTCAGATAATTTGCTATACTGCTGAAAATTAATACTAGAATAATGAATATCCTGAGTCATTACCTCATTGTGGGCAAAGCTTCATTTACAGGTAGCCAAGTCAGATTAGAAAAGCTATTCTCGAATACCTTTTGGATTCTGTCACTTCATTTAGTATATATTATATTTAGTATAACAGAAACCTGTTGAATAGGTAACCTAGTAGCCGGTCTGTTTATTTAGGGCCAAGTTGTGATATATCCTTACTCAATTAAAAGCAATGGGACCACCTATGGAGTAATGTACTATTCACTGTGAGAAAAGTGGCCCTAAATTCTGGCCCTAAATAGGTAACTGTTTAAAAGTGCAAGAGAGCTCTTCTATTTCATTCAACATTTCTTTAGTATGTCTGAGACCATGCTCTAGTGGTTTCATTCCTTGCTTGAAGACAAGTGAATGTCTCCCCTGTCCTTGAAAACCCACTGGCATCCAGTCACTTCAGTTAAAGTATGCAAATATGAGACCTCTGTTCAATTAACTCATGTTTTTCTGGTTAAAAAGAGAGAGAGAATTTCAAAAGGTTAGTGTGCATGTTTAAATCACTCAGGCCTGGCATAGTTCAAGGTTACACTTTTTATTGAAAAAGCATTTCACTTTCAAGTATACTAGAGTATTTCAACTATTTCAAGAGCGCTTCTTTCCACTACAGTCTAACAACTAGACATTGCTGCTACACCACCGGGGCTATTATTTAGATGAGGAAGAGCAGGACTATGAACTGGAGACTTTCTGACCTCAAAAATCATGCTTCTGCTATGACAGGCAAATAAGCAGGTCTGTTCTAACTAATGGAGCTTTCCATCTTCAATTATTAGCACAATTGATTGATGATGAGCACTACCTAAATGTTAGGCTAAATTCTTCATGGACTTACACCTGAAGCCCCACTGAAAAGAATAGGGTACACGGGGTGAAAGTCAGTGAAGATTCTTCCGCTTTTAAAATTATTATTATTAATAATTATCAATATTTATATAACTCTGTAAACATGTGAACATAAAAGAAGACATGTTCTCTATCCCAAAAATTTATAATTTAAGTGAAACAAAGACTAGACAAGTAATTGGACATTTTCAGTTAACTGACAGTATGTGCGTTATTGATAAGGAGAACAAGGTCGGAGGGATTGCTTGAAAAAATGGGATTTAAGAAGAGATATGAAAATATGAAAAAGAGCTCTAGCCAGATGTGGACAGAGAACATGTATGAAGGGGGAGAAACAAATTAGAAAGCACAAAGGGAGAAACGGATGAAGGCATAGGCGCCGGGAGCACCCATGGAAAAAAAATGTTGGGTGCTTCGCACCCACTGGTAGCCATCTCCTCCTCCCCTCCCAGCTCCTCCCACCTGCCAGTGGCCCTGCCGATCAACTCCTCACCCCCAACCCACAGTGATCAGCTGTTTCGCGGAGTGCAGGAGGTGCTGGAGGGAGGTGGGGAGCAGGGACGGAGCACGCTCGGTGGAGGGGGTAGAAGTGGGTGGGAAGAGACAGGGCGGAGGCAGAGCAGAGGTGGAAAGAAGAGGGGCGGGGTGGAGCAGGGATGGGAAGAGTCAGGATGGGAGTGGGACCTTGAGGGCAGGGGTGGAGTGCAGATGGGATTTGTGCCTAAGTGGGGGTTGAGCACCCCCAGGGAAAGGAGGAAGCCGGTGCCTGTGGATGAAGGGGGCAGTCAGAAAAAAATACTGAAAGAATGCTAAAGAGAGGGAAGTAGAGTACAAATATATGAGAGCAGAGAACAAGGAGTCAAAATATGATGTAGTAAGAGACAGGAGGACTATGCAAGGATTCAGTGAGGAGTGTGATGAGGCTACAGCAAAGAGAAAGGAAGGTGATTTGGGGCAGATGGAGTTCAGAGGAGAGGTAGACAGAAGACACAGGAGAAAGTTACAATATATTTTGGTTCTATTTATACACTATATAGGTTCTTATACAACCCTCACCGCTGTAGTATCTGAATGCCTTCCAGTAGTGAATTAAGCAATGTGACTACACATCTGTCACATTTGGTTTGTTCTCTCATTGTTGCTCATATTAGCATGTATCCCAAATATCTGATAAATCATATGCAATAGTCCCAGATGCTAAAAGTTTCCGTTCAGGTAAACTCCCGCATTTGGACACCATATAAATCTGTTATATATAGATTTAGGAAGCAGGTTAAGCTAAATTCATATTAGATAATAAAGCTGGTCAAAACTTTCACATCAAAGATCTATTTTGATGGAACATATAGTTTCTGCACAATTGAAATTTTGTAAGAAAAATTCAGTTTTTCCAAAAAATGTCTACAAGGAGAATCAAAACAAAATATTTAATTGCCATATCTGTCATATTGTGTATTAACTAAGGCCAACAAGTAACTCCAGGGCACATGTCCCTCCTGTCAGGTTAGTAATGGGATCAGGGGTTTTCACAATAAAAACTACTGAATACCCTAAACATAAGCCATGACTTTAAATAATTGAATGAACTCTGCTGTGCCCAAAGAGAAAAAGTAAATGTACTTATAAAAATAGAGAGCACAGAAATGCAGAGCACCAATGAAGTGGCTACGATTGGCAGTGCCCTTCTGTGCCATCACGTGTTTAACATGTGCAGCTCTGGGAAGAGTAGCATCAGCACTAGCCAATGGAAACTTCAACTCAGAGACTCCCTTCTTACCCCTATTTGCCAGAATTGCCAACCTCTGCAGCTTCCTGAATCAGTTTCTCCCTTAGCAGCTCCCTCCCATAGGGTAAGAAGACCCCTGCTGCCTTATTGCTCTTGGTTCTACCTATCCTGGGCCAATAGGGAGGGAGAATGAATATTTCACTCTGCATGGCTCTCTGGCTATCCACCATGGCCAATAAGGAATTAAGATGTCTTCTTATGTTCACTCCACCAGATCAGAGGGAGCACTGAAGGGGGAATGTTGGAGGTAAGGAGAGTGGCTAGCCAGATGTGAACAGTCTGTTGGTAGAGGGTGGTCAGGACAAGAGTTCAATTGGGATGTTTGGAGAGGCAATAATGAGCTGGTATGCAAAAGGGAGTGGGGAGAGGATATAGGGGCAGGAGTGGCTGTGCTGGGAGAAAGGGGTGATTAGGCCATGGAAGCTCACATATAGGGAGTAATTGCCTTGCTCCAACCACGTCTTGCATGTCCCATAGAAATGTATGGGGGAAACTCCTGAAAACAATGTTAAATGATTGCATAACTGTTTTTCCTTTCTTTCTCTCCTTTAATGAATAGAATCAACATTGTTTTCCCAACATACAGTAGAATCTCAGAGTTACTAATACCTCGGGAATGGAGGCTGTTTGTAACTCTGAAATGTTCATAACTCTGAACAAAACGTTATGGTTGCTCTTTCAAAGTTTACAACTGACCATTGACTTAATTCAGCTGTGAAACTTCACTATGCAGAAAAAAAAGCTGATTTTAACCTTCTTAATTTAAATGAAACAAGCACAGAAACAGTTTCCTTACCTGGTCAAATCTTTTTGTTTAAACTTTCCTTTTATTTTTCTAGTAGTTTACGCTTAATACTGTACTGTATTTGCGATTCTTTTTTTACCTCCAGTTCCAAATGAGGTGTGTGGTTGCTGGTCAGTTTGTAACTCTGGTGTTCCTAACTTTGAGGTTCTACTGCATTACTGACAGAAAAACTGTGAGAACAGTAAAATGCAGTCTAATCACATTGATCAGCTTTTGAATGAATCATTGACTTTGGTCTAGACCACTATACATCATAAGAAGCTGCACAATTTAATTAGAGGAGAGGTTATAGTTTAAGGCTATACATAGTGCTATAGTATACAGTAGAACCTCAGAGTTATGAACACCAGATTTATGAACTGACCAGTTAACCACACACCTCATTTGGAATCGGATGTTCACAATCAGGCAGCAGCAGAGACAACAACAACAACACAGCAAGTACAGTACAGTACTGTGTTAAACATAAACTACTAAAAAAATAAAGAGAACATCTAAAAAAAAAGATTCATCAAGGAAAGGAAACTGTTTCTGTGCTCGTTTCATTTAAATTAAGATGGTTAAAGGCAGCATTTTTCTTCTGCATGGTAGAGCTTCAAAGCTGTATTAAGTCAATGTTCAGTAGTAAACTTTTAGAAAGAACAACCATAATGTTTTGTTCAGAGTTACCAACATTTCAGAGTTACAAATAACCTCCATTCCCGAGGTGTTCATAACTCTGAGGTTCTACTGTATTTGATTGACCTGTCTCTGTTCTGCAATATGGATTATCTTTGGCTGATACCATCAGTTTGGCATAAAATAACTCACAGATTGGAGTGTTCCTATTCTGTGCTATCGAATTCCCTCTTTTTTGTTTTGTTTTGTTTTGTTAGTATTAGTGTCCATTATCAAGTTCCTCAGATATTTGACACTTAGCAAAGTGAAGTTGCAAATAAGTGTTCCTTTGGGTGGAAAATGTAGAGAAAGTTTTTTATTACTCAGCTATATTTATTATATCACCATCCCTCTTGCTGTCTTCTGTCTGCTTTAGGTGCCAAACTGTCTGATATTTCATCTATTTTCCATTCTTCACTTTTAAAAAAGATCTCAGCTGTTCAAAGTTACTTTGTACACTCCTCAGTTCCAACACAACTGGGAAAAAATGTTCTTAGAACATTTTTAACCCAGACCCAGGATCAGTTCAGCAATCCCAGTATTCTAGACTACATTATCCTGGTGACCTTGAACTCCCTGAATCCTCTATTGATAGAGATAGCAGCATTTTACATTAATGAATGGAAACATAAGTAGCTCTAGGGAAAGTCAATGTTCAGTTCACAAGAATAACTCTTTAACTCTCAATGAAACAAACAGAAAATGTAGATTGTTATTTATTGTTTAATCTCTCTATCACAGTGCCTCATGTGGCCCCCCATTAACATAATACCTGAGCACCTCACAGCAGCCCTGTAAGGTAGGGAAATCCTGTTTTATTAACCCCCGTATTTTACAGATGAGGAACTCAGGCTCAGATCTTCAATGGTATTTAGGTTCTTAACTCCCATTGAAATCACTGACAGACCGATACCTAAATACCTCTGAGGATCTGGAGCAGAGAGACTAAGGACCAGATTTTCAAAGGTATTTAGATACTTACTGGGATTTTCAAAAGCCCCTTAGTGCCTAGCTCCAAGTTGCACACTTCAGCACTTTAGAAAGGTCCCACTCAATGCGTATCTGTATCTTAAGGTACCTAAAGACCTTTAAAAATCTGGCCAAGTGATTTGCCCAAGGTCATACAGGAAGCTTGTGATGGAGCAGGGACTTGAAGCCAGGTCTGCTAAATCCTATGTTCACACCCTAACCACGGGACCACCTTTCTCATTCTCTGAGGATGAAATTTAGCATGAGGCCCACTTAAGCACAAAGGAGGAGCTCAACAGAGAGAGGAGAACAGTGAGTGTAGTGGAAGGGTTTCATGCAAGGGTTCCTGTGAACCCCCTATATGCCTCAAAAAGGGTAGCCACACCAGCCCTGCTTAGGCTGGTGTGGAAGATGCTAGGGAAGAGGCCATCACAAGAGGCCATCACTGTATTTGCTTGACTCTCGTGGCCTAAAGACCCAGTGAAACTCGCATAGATGAGCTGCTTTAGTACATGTATTGTATATTCTTCTAAACCAGAAGTTAGTTCTCTACTTTTCCATATCATGACTCTATGTTATAACAGAACAAATGTTTCAGGATCTATTCCCATCTAGCAACAAAGAAAGGGCAGATAATCACAACCCCTGAATTGAAAAGCCATGTGCTAACTCATGTTTTGTTGAGCTTCCAGTTTCTTCCACTCAGTTCTTGTAGTCCCAAACTGCATGATGAATTACTCTTTAAACATTAATGAATGGTTCAGTTATTAGTTCCTCGTGCATTATCTATCCTCTTCTGTGCTCCTGAAAAATCAAGCCATTTGATGAAGAATACAAAAAATTCTGTTTTGTGTCAGACATCAACATTTACAACTCCCTGTTATTTTCAGGGATTTTCTAACAACCGTTAAATCTGGCTTAGATGAAGAAAATACATTGTTGAGAACAAATTTGAATTTTCAGGAGGATGAACTAGATAATATAAGATGTCTTTTCCAGGATGATCTGATTATGTTATGAGACAATCATAGTAACTGTATTCCTCTGTGCTGTGTAACTGAACTAAAAAGCATCTTATGAATTTAGCAGATATTTCTGATTTAAGACTACAGAGGAATCTTATGTTCTGTTTGATGGTCTTTCCCAGGAGTCAGTGTAATGGTAGTCTAATCAAGACAGCATCTCAGTTCTGTCCTGTACATCAGAAGAAAATTGCTCAACCATCCATTAGTATCAGGACTTGGAATCCAGTCTCGGAAGTCTAGCAGACTAATGAAATATTTAAGTTGCTAAAATATTTAATCCTATGAACTCCAACCTTTTTGTTTGTTTGTTGTTTTGTTAAACGCTGGCTGCTGAAGGTCATGGTGTTGCTATACTTAGTGGTACTACATTGATTTATGCTAGCTGAAGATCTGTCCTTCATTGTTCTCAGTCAAACATATGACTCATTTAGGTTTTGGCTTAAGAAAGAGATTATTATGATTATTATTTTCCAAGTCAATTTAAGGAAATACATCAAGGAAGGTTAATTCTCATAGTGAAGCTTTAAACTATCAAAAAATTACTGGAAAAAAAGGTCAAAATGGATTTTTTTTTGTTTTTTCTATGACATCTTTTAGACATGTAATTTAAACAAGAGAACGGTGTTTACTCCAATTTTTCATTTAAATTGCATCAAAGTGTAATACACGTGAGACATAAATTCAGGCAGTTTAAGATCCTAAGTCTAGTTAATGGTAGCCTTATGCTAGCAAGCCTATTGTTCCTTGGACAAGCATACATCCCAGTTTTACTGTCGGACAATAAAATGCAGCTGCAATGGACTCAAATCTGTGAAGTCTGAATTATTTTTTTGGAATGCTGTCAAATGAAATAAAATGATAAATCTATTAAACCATTTTAAGGTACTTCATCAATCTAACAGGTAAAGCCAGAAGCAATTTATGAGAATTTTTTTCCTGTTTCACAACTCTGAAAAAATACATTTATATTCTATAGCACCTGTACAAATGCAAGATAATTTTTTTTTATGTTCTGTGACTAACTTCTGTTTGTCTTGCTTATATGAGTAATCCCTTTGAAGCCAATGGGGGTGTTTTTATGGGTAAGGCAAGTGAGATTCGGTTCACAATCTTAATTTCAGAACAGGGTTAATGAAATAGTAATCAGAGCAGCAGCCATGTTAGTCTGTATCCGCAAAAAGAAAAGGAGGACTTGTGGCACCGTAGAGACTAACAATTTTATTTGAGCATAAGCTTTTGCAAGCTACAGCTCACTTCATCGGATGCATGCAGTGGAAAATACAGTGGGGAGATTTTATATACACAGAGAACATGAAACAATGGGTGTTACCATACACACTGTAAGGAGAGTGATCAGGTAAGGTGAGCTATTACCAGCAGCAGAGTGGGGGGAGGGGCGGGGGGAAACCTTACCTGATCACTCTTGTTACAGTGTGTATGGTAACACCCATTGTTTCATGTTCTCTGTGTATATAAAATCTCCCCATTGTATTTTCCACTGCATGCATCCGATGAAGTGAGCTGTAGCTCATGAAAGCTTATGCTCAAATAAATTTGTTAATCTCTACGGTGCCACAAGTACTCCTTTTCTTTTTGCAATAGTAATAAATCTATTAGCAAACTTTGAGCAGAATAGCATTTGGATTTCCTATACCAAGATACATGAATCCTAATCCACATAAGAAATTGACTACAAATTCCAAAATTGCAGAATACCTGCTAGTCAGTAAGCCTTAGTTCCTCTTTCTCCAGCTCAAACATCTATTAAAATGTTATGTAACAGAAGAATGGAATACTGTATACCGCTTTTTTGGCAAACTATATTGAAAACAGCAATTTGTCTCAACAGGGTGGGGTGAGCTGAGCCCATGAGAAAAAGTGAGTTATTATGGAGTGTAGTTTCATTAACTAGTTTAAAGATAGTCTCAAAATTATCATCATTTTTATAAAGAAAGACATCTGACTATGGCCATGAAACACTTCTAACCAAGTCTGGAAAGCAAAGCTCAAGCAATGAATGATCTCAATGTCATAAATCAATTCTTTGGCTGTGTACACGGGTGAGTGAAGAAAAAACATTGAATAAGCACAAGTTTTAATATTCTGACAATTATAAACAGTTCTTTGTTTTTCTTTCCTCTTAAGTGCATATGGGCGTGGGTTATGGAAGCAGAATATCCATAAAACATCTGGTGTTCAGCTTGATGCTATAATCAATGCTCTGTCTTCTTTTTTGTTATGTTGTGAAAAAATGTGTTCAAACCATTTAACTAAGGAGCAAATTTCCCACTGACTTCAATGGGAGCGGGAGCAGGCCTAAGCAACGGTATTCACATTATAGAAGAAGAGTACACATCTTCTTTTTTGTCTGATTGTTTATTTGTTAATATGCTACTGGGCTGCTGCTGAGCCACAAAGCATGTATTGGTTTGAGAAAGTGCAAACTCATCCACACTGTCCCCTTTTTGCGAATACAGACTAACATGGCTGCTACTCTGAAACTGTCCCCTAATGTTAACCAATCCTGACCAGGATGGACCATATCCCATGGTGAGATAACAGTCCAGGCCCAGATTCTGAAAGGTATTAGGCACCTAAAATCCAGGGCTTAAATTCAGCCAGAGCTGTCCAGAGCACAGCTCCAGGTATATATTTTCAACCCCGCTGGAGTTTTCATACTATGTTGGGGAAGGTAAGGGGGGATCCAGGAAATGCTCTATAAGAATTTAAGCCCTGCCTAAAGCCCATTGATTCATTGACATTCAGGCATCTGAATACCTTTGTGGATCTGGGCCTTAGTTTCTATGCCCATTCGGTCTCTAGCATCTTTGCTGATAACATTAACAAGGGGCCAGATTTCCAAAGGAGCTCAGCACACAACAGCTCCCCTATTTTCCAATGGGGTAGGAAAACTGGGAGGGATAGTTTGCCAAATGAACAATAACCCATCATGTTAGTAAGAAACTGACTTTGCACCTTAAAATACCTCACTTGCTCTCACTGTACTTTTGAGAAATAAGAGCCAGATTTTCAGAAATTGCGCCCAGCAATTCCCCTCAAGAACAACAAAGCTGTTTGGCACTGAATACTTTTGAAAATCTGCCTCTATATGTGGGTGCTGAACATTTCTGAAAATCTGGCCCAATGGTGCTGATTCTTATTACCGGGATACCTGTCCACTGGGAAGTGGATTGAGACCAGAATCTTCATCTACTTTAGAAGACAGAACTTTCTAAGCACAGTTAAAAAGCAAGTAACACCAAAGCTTTCACTTCACTCTCATTGATAGTAACAAATATAGTGATACCTGTGACATTCCTGATGCCAAATGAAATGTTCTTTTAATCAAATGCCTTGTATGCAGAATCCATTTAGACAACTTATATTTAGGTTGCAGAATGGGTTAATAATACAAAAAAGTCCAAGAATATTCAACTTAATTTTCAAATCACTTCACTTTGTCCCTGTTCATTCCCCTTTAGTATTCATTCTTTGTTCAAAAGATTGAGCTTCCCTTCCCTATTAACAGAAATTGCATTTCAAAGTCACGTGTGTAAATATTAATAGAAACCAACTTGTTAATTTGTAAATGCAAGTATCCACCACAGTGGAGAAGTTCTCACATACTCAACTAGCCAGGGACTGGGAGCAGAAACAATTCTATGACTATTCTGTCCAATCATAACTAAGCAACACAGCTCAAGCTTCAAATATTCACCATCAATGCATAAAGTTAAAAAACAAAAAGACACCAATCAGATAAATGCCAATAAATAAATTGGGGGAAATCACCATCTGCTCATGGACATTCCATGAGCACAAAAGAGGCACAATTAGTTGCATTAATTACTCACTGCAAATTATACTCTCAGCTTTAAGCGACAGTAGTCAATGTTTCTATTCTGGGTCAGTTTTAGCTCATTCATTATTGAAGTCAATGGGATTTTGTCTCAGTAACAACTGAATGAGGACGGAAGGATTTAGCCTAAGTGTACCTTTGCCTTGGTACAAAAAGGGCTGGCTTGAGACTGCATAGTTCCATTTGAAACAAATTCCCTTCACTCTTTAGGGACAAATTACCATATAAGGAACTGGGGTTTCTTCTTTTTTTCCGTCATTCCTATTTTGTTTTTCGTACTTACCGTAGTTTAAATGTATTTCTTTAATTTATTTATTCTGTTCTTGCTTTGGCAATTTGTAGGTAAATTACTAGTTTCCTTCCATCTTTCTTCATGGGAGCCAGAGCCAGGAATGCTCCAGGTTAAGTCCAACAGGAGAATATCACTTCAGGCCCCTCAACGTGCCCTCTCTACCATCTACTGCACTATGGCAGGGAATGTATTACTCCTCATTTGGGATGGGGGGATGAGTAGATACTGGCGCACCTATGGATTGTCAGTACACTGAGGTAAGAGGTTTTGCTGTGTAACCTTTAACTAATGGCACTCTTCACTTTTCTCATTTTCAGATCTCAAGGAGTTTGGGAAGTGCTGAAGAAGTAGTGAATGAACTGACATTAAGTGAATTGGGGGAGAGGAGTGGCCCCCGTGCACAAGCACATGCGTGTGTGTATATACCATTGGTTTTGCTCTTTGTGTTGAGCAGGTAAATCCCTATGGGACACAAAATATGTTTATATATTTTGGAAATGTTATTGAAGTTGTGTTTTTCATTCTCTCGGCACTGCAGGTAACCAGCATGCAAGTGGCTGGACAGATGACAAACATGAGGGGTGCATGAACTGCCTGTTGAGGGAAGATATCCCCTGGCCTCTCCCCTTCTGCCCGAGGTCCCAGCCCTCCCACCCCTCCCCCTCCAGAGCCCAGAGGCCCCCAAATGCGGCTGCTAGCCCTCCAGCCCTGGGCCGCCCCAGTGCCCCAGGTCCCGGCTGCAGACTGGAGCACACACCAGCTCCAGCCACCTGAATCCTGGCCACAGGCTAGCCCACCCCAGCAGAAGAGCGGGAACTGGAAGCAGGCAGAAGGGAGCCTGGGGGTGGAGCATAGGCGGGGCCACAGCAAGCTGTTTGGGGAGTCTCAGCCTGTGATAACCGCCGCCCATGGTGACAAAGGCAATCTCCTGATCTCCCAGCGTTGTCACAGAATAATGAACAATAGCATGGTGAGATTGCACAGAAGGACAGAAGCAAAGATTGCATACTGGCAATGTACAGCGTGACACCATGGCCTGTAACAAAGCATAGCCATGATCAGAGCAAGTGCAGTCAGAACAGTGTGTGACCATGTTGTGTGGATATGAGCGGCTTGATGCTCCACTATCTTCTATCTTGCATAGTCATTCCCATGTGTGCAAAATGTATGTAAAACACATGGGGTGGGGGAGTTGAAATTCTGGCAAAACTTTTATTGACTTTGGTGGACCCAGGTTTGAATCCTGAGTGATTTGGTACTGTTTAGCTCTGGTAGATATAGAAATGATTAGGCAACATGGAAGGCTGGGTAGACTCAGCCCTGGGGTATGTTAACAGGTGTTTGCCACTCTAAACTGCACTCATGTAAACAAATGAAGCCCTTTTAATTCAGTCAATCTGAAAACTGGATAACAAGAACCCTACAGATTTTCTCACATTAGATTAGACTTTTATTTAAAAGAAGAACTCTGTGACCACTTTTCTCTCTGTTAGCAGCATTCTGAAAAGGTTTGTTTACTTATAAACACACTCCAACAACCACAGTCACTTGTACAAGATCATGTACTGATTAAATTAAAAGCCAGGCAAGTGTCTTCACATTGAAGGAAACCTTGTCGTAGCTTTGCCTCGCCTACATATTAATGAAAAAATCCTGTGTTTTGTAAATAAGCTCTCCAAAGTCTGGTGGAAAAGTGCTTTCTTCCTCATTTCATCAATAAGGTACTATGTGACTTTAAAAAAATTCCACTGCTCTAGGAAAACTTCTGTTTCCTTTTAATGTCCAGATTTAGCAAGTTTTTCAAAGCCCTTCTTATTAAGAAAAGTTGCGGCTGGGAACATGGATAAGTAGCTACAGCTATTCCAGAACATTATAAATATTCAGGCAAAGATATTTCAGAAATTATCCTCTAAGGTGGGCTTTATTGTCTCCTGGGGCCCACCTACAGTTAGGTAAGAGCCTCCTAAAGTGACATGGATGGCCCCAAATGATCATGGGTGGTTTTTAAAAAATAAATACAAAATTAGTTTCACACCTACTTAGACAGTTTAGAATTTTAATGTGCAAAGTCTGCCAGCTCTTTGCAGTGAAATAAGGCCATACATTCAAACTCCTTAAAGCCAGTCAGAAAGCAGGGCAGAGTACTACCCATTTTGCAATAGGAAGCACTCCTCAGTTCTAGACTTTATTATTAATGAACAAGGTATTACTTGGTATCATTTAGCATTCATATGAACAGGGATTGATTTAAACTAAAAAAACTCCAAGAAATTCAGAGGTAAGAAGAGTCTCTTAATTTTACTGTGCTGAGAAGCTGCAGCACATATGGGACCAGATCCTTTGGTCTGGGTGATCTGTGCTTCCCTGTAGGGTAGGATGCCCAAAGGTAGGTTTTCTGTACACCACCTTTGCAGTTCCCCAATACGGAGGCTAGTTTTGCCCTCCAGTGCAACTTAGGGTATGTCTACACTACGGAATAAGGTCGAATTTATAGAAGTCGTTTTTTTAGAAATCGGTTTTATATATTCGAGTGTGTGTGTCCCCACAGAAAATGCTCTAAGTGCATTAAGTGCATTAACTCGGCGGAGTGCTTCCACAGTACTTCCGGAGCGTTGCACTGTGGGTAGCTATCCCACAGTTCCCGCAGTCTCCGCTGCCCATTGGAATTCTGGGTTGAGATCCCAATGCCTGATGGGGCTAAAACATTGTCGCGGGTGGTTCTGGGTACATATCGTCAGGTCCCCGTTCCCTCCCTCCCTCCGTGAAAGCAAGGGCAGACAATTGTTTCGCGCCTTTTTTCCTGAGTTACCTGTGCAGACGCCATACCACGGCAAGCATGGAGCCCGCTCAGGTAACCGTCACCCTATGTCTCCTGGGTGCTGGCAGACGCGGTACGGCTTTGCTGCACAGTAGCAGCAACCCATTGCCTTCTGGCAGCAGACGGTGCAATACGACTGGTAGTCGTCCTCATCGTGTCCGAGGTGCTCCTGGCCACGTCGGCTGGGAGCGCCTGGGCAGACATGGGCGCAGGGACTAAATTTGGAGTGACTTGACCAGGTCATTCTCTTTAGTCCTGCAGTCAGTCCTATTGAACCATCTTATGGTGAGCGGGCAGGCGATACGGACTGCTAGCAGTCGTACTGTACCATCTTCTGCCAGGCAGGCAAGAGATGAGGATTGCTAGTAGTCGTATTGTACCATCTTCTGCCAGGCAGGCAAGAGATGAGGATGGCTAGCAGTCGTACTGTACCATCTTCTGCCGAGCAGCCATGAGATGTGGATGGCATGCAGTCCTTCTGCACCGTCTGCTGCCAGCCAAAGATGTAAAAGATAGATGGAGTGGGTCAAAACAAGAAATAGACCAGATTTGTTTTGTACTCATTTGCCTCCTCCCCTGTCTAGGGGACTCATTCCTCTAGGTCACACTGCAGTCACTCACAGAGAAGGTGCAGCGAGGTAAATCTAGCCATGTATCAATCAGAGGCCAGGCTAACCTCCTTGTTCCAATAAGAATGATAACTTAGGTGCACCATTTCTTATTGGAACCCTCCGTGAAGTCCTGCCTGAAATACTCCTTGATGTAAAGACACCCCCTTTGTTGATTTTAGCTCCCTGAAGCCAACCCTGTAAGCCGTGTCGTCAGTCGCCCCTCCCTCCGTCAGAGCAACGGCAGACAATCGTTCCGCGCCTTTTTTCTGTGCGGACGCCATACCAAGGCAAGCATGGAGGCCGCTCAGCTCACTTTGGCAATTAGGAGCACATTAAACACCACACTCATTATCCAGCAGTATATGCAGCACCAGAACCTGGCAAAGCGATACCGGGCGAGGAGGCGACGTCAGCGCGGTCACGTGAGTGATCAGGACATGGACACAGATTTCTCTGAAAGCATGGGCCCTGCCAATGCATGCATCATGGTGCTAATGGGGCAGGTTCATGCTGTGGAACGCCGATTCTGGGCTCGGGAAACAAGCACAGACTGGTGGGACCGCATAGTGTTGCAGGTCTGGGACGATTCCCAGTGGCTGCGAAACTTTCGCATGCGTAAGGGCACTTTCATGGAACTTTGTGACTTGCTTTCCCCTGCCCTGAGGCGCATGAATACCAAGATGAGAGCAGCCCTCACAGTTGAGAAGCGAGTGGCGATAGCCCTGTGGAAGCTTGCAACGCCAGACAGCTACCGGTCAGTTGGGAATCAATTTGGAGTGGGCAAATCTACTGTGGGGGCTGCTGTGATGCAAGTAGCCCATGCAATCAAAGATCTGCTGATATCAAGGGTAGTGACCCTGGGAAATGTGCAGGTCATAGTGGATGGCTTTGCTGCAATGGGATTCCCTAACTGTGGTGGGGCTATTGACGGAACCCATATCCCTATCTTGGCACCGGAGCACCAAGCCGCCGAGTACATAAACCGCAAGGGGTACTTTTCGACAGTGCTGCAAGCTCTGGTGGATCACAAGGGATGTTTCACCAACATCAACGTGGGATGGCCGGGAAAGGTGCATGATGCTCGCATCTTCAGGAACTCTGGTCTGTTTCAAAAGCTGCAGGAAGGGACTTTATTCCCAGACCAGAAAATAACTGTTGGGGATGTTGAAATGCCTATATGTATCCTTGGGGACCCAGCCTACCCCTTAATGCCATGGCTCATGAAGCCGTACACAGGCAGCCTGGACAGTAGCCAGGAGCTGTTCAACTACAGGCTGAGCAAATGCAGAATGGTGATAGAATGTGCATTTGGACGTTTAAAGGCGCGCTGGCGCAGTTTACTGACTCGCTTAGACCTCAGCGAAACCAATATTCCCACTGTTATTACTGCTTGCTGTGTGCTCCACAATATCTGTGAGAGTAAGGGGGAGACGTTTATGGCGGGGTGGAAGGTTGAGACAAATCGCCTGGCTGCTGGTTACACGCAGCCAGACACCAGGGCAGTTAGAAGAGCAGAGGAGGGCGCGGTACGCATCAGAGAAGCTTTGAAAACCAGTTTCATGACTGGCCAGGCTACGGTGTGAAAGTTCTGTTTGTTTCTCCTTGATGAAACCCCCCACTCCTTGGTTCACTCTACTTCCCTGTAAGCTAACCACCCGCCCCTCCTCCCTTCAATCACCGCTTGCAGAGGCAATAAAGTCATTGTTGCTTCACATTCATGCATTCTTTATTCATTCATCACACAAATAGGGGGATGACTACCAAGGTAGCCCAGGAGGGGTGGTGGAGGAGGGAAGGAAAATGCCACACAGCACTTTAAGCACAGCACTTTAAAAGTTTACAACTTTAAAATTTATTGAATGACAGCCTTCTTTTTTTGGGGCAATCCTCTGTGGTGGAGTGGCTGGTTGGCCAGTGGCCCCCCCACCGCGTTCTTGGGCGTCTGGGTGTGGAGGCTATGGAACTTGGGGAGGAGGGCGGTTGGTTACAGAGGGGCTGCAGTGGCAGTCTGTGCTCCAGCTGCCTTTGCTGCAGCTCAACCATACACTGGAGCATACTGGTTTGGTCCTGCAGCAGCCTCAGCATTGAATCCTGCCTCCTCTCATCACGCTGCCGCCACATTTGAGCTTCAGCCCTGTCTTCAGCCCGCCACTTACTCTCTTCAGCCCGCCACTTACTCTTTTCAGCCCGCCACCTCTCCTCCCAGTCATTTTGTGCTTTCCTGCACTCTGACATTATTTGCCTCCACGCATTCGTCTGTGCTCTGTCAGTGTGGGAGGACAGCATGAGCTCGGAGAACATTTCATCGCGAGTGCGTTTTTTTTTCTTTCTAAGCTTCACTAGCCTCTGGGAAGGAGAAGATCCTGTGATCATTGAAACACATGCAGCTGCTGGAGGAAAAAAAAGGGACAGCGGTATTTAAAAAGACACATTTTATAAAACAGTGGCTACACTCTTTCAGGGTAAACCTTGCTGTTAACATTACATACATAGCACATGTGCTTTCGTTCCAAAGTCGCATTTTGCCTCCTCCCACCGCGTGACTACCCCCTCAACCTTCCCCCCTCCCTGTGGCTAACAGCGGGGAACATTTCTGTTTAGCCACAGGCAAACAGCCCAGCAGGAATGGGCTCCTCTGAGTGTCCCCTGAAGAAAAACACTCTATTTCAACTAGGTGACCATGAATTATATCTCACTCTCCTGAGGATAACACAGAGAGATAAAGAACGGATGTTGTTTGAATGCCAGCAAACATACACTGCAATGCTTTGTTCTACAATGATTCCCGAGTACGTGTTACTGGCCTGGAGTGGTAAAGTGTCCTACCATGAAGGACGCAATAAGGCTGCCCTCCCCAGAAACCTTTTGCAAAGGCTTTAGGACTACATCTAGGAGAACCGCAAATGCCAGGGCAAAGTAATCCTTTCACATGCTTGCTTTTAAACCATGTATAGTATTTTAAAAGGTACACTCACCAGAGGTCCCTTCTCCGCCTGCTGGGTCCAGGAGGCAGCCTTGGGTGGGTTCGGGGGGTACTGGCTCCAGGTCTAGGGTGAGAAACAGTTCCTGGCTGTCGGGAAAAGCGGTTTCTCCGCTTGCTTGCTGTGAGCTATCTACAACCTCCTCCTCATCATCATCTTCTTCGTCCCCAAAACCTGCTTCCGTATTGCCTCCATCTCCATTGAAGGAATCAAACAACACGGCTGGGGTAGTGGTGGCTGAACCCCCTAAAATGGCATGCAGCTCATCATAGAAGCGGCATGTTTGGGGCTCTGACCCAGAGCGGCTGTTCGCCTCTCTGGTTTTCTGGTAGGCTTGCCTCAGCTCCTTCAGTTTCACGCGGCACTGCTTCGGGTCCCTGTTATGGCCTCTGTCCTTCATGCCCTGGGAAATTTTGACAAAGGTTTTGGCATTTCGAAAACTGGAACGGAGTTCTGATAGCACGGATTCCTCTCCCCAAACAGCGATCAGATCCCGTACCTCCTGTTCAGTCCATGCTGGAGCTCTTTTGCGATTCTGGGACTCCATCATGGTCACCTGTGCTGATGAGCTCTGCATGGTCACCTGCAGCTTGCCACGCTGGCCAAACAGGAAATGAGATTCAAAAGTTCGCGGTTCTTTTCCTGTCTACCTGGCCAGTGCATCTGAGTTGAGAGTGCTGTCCAGAGCGGTCACAATGGAGCACTCTGGGATAGCTCCCGGAGGCCAATACCATCGAATTGTGTCCACAGTACCCCAAATTCGAGCCGGCAACGTCGATTTAAGCGCTAATCCACTTGTCAGGGATGGAGTAAGGAAATCGATTTTAAGAGCCCTTTAAGTCGAAATAAAGGGCTTCATTGTGTGGACGGGTGCAGGTTTACATCGATTTAACGCTGCTAAATTCGACCTAAAGTCCTAGTGTAGACCAGGGCTTAGTGTAAACGATGCTGGCTTGGTGTGGCACTCCATCCCCCTGAAGTGACAGCTAAGCCAACTAGATATTGATAAGCCTGCTACAGCCTTGGCTAACAGAACCAGGCAATTTAGCTCAGGCAATAGAGGCTCATACATAAAGATCCAGAAACCCTGGATTTGATACCTGCTGCTGACAACCCATCCAGGGGTGTCGCTGTTACAATGGTGTGAGGGCTGCTTTAAATTACTCTAGGCTGTTTATGGCCTCAAGGGGCAATTGTGGCAGCCAGGGACTGTTGGAGCTTAGGGACACTCTAGCAAAAAAAAAACCCTTTACTTAACCATCATTTTCCAGGAAGAGGATACAAGGCTCTGGGCCAACTGAGGATCCCCACTATGCTACCTAGGAAAAACTTTAGGAGGCCAATTAAGCTGATGATATGATTTCCTTGCACCACCAGAGAAGTATAAATGGGCTGTAGCAAGGCTGAAGATCTGGACCATAGTAATAAAACCCTGCAGTCTTATCACATTCTTTGCAGTCACAAATAACAAATGTCATAAGTCTAACTTTTTAGCAAGGGCTACATCTGAGTTTCTTGGGATTTGTAGGGCTAAGTCATCTAGATTTGTACAGTGTTTTAACAGACTATAACAATTATTTTATTGGCTTGTCACCTGGTCCTTAATACTCAAGGAATTAACTCCAGCTTTGGTCTCCTCTCCCTTTGCATTAGTAGTCAGGGTATATAATAGGAGTGGCCAAACTGTGGCTCGCGAGCCATATGTGGCTCTTTTACCATTAAAGTGACGCTCCTGGAGCCCCGCACGATCCTCCCCCCGTTCTCCACCTACCAGTCTGGGAGGAAAGCTCGAGACCTCTGCCTTGCAGCAGATTGTTGGGGAAGGGGCTTCTGCCCAGCACGGAGGGGGGTCTCTGGGCTTCAGCTGGAGTGCTGAAAGCCCCAGCCCCGGCATGCGTGCACCGGCTCTCGAACTTCCAAAGATTGTTGTATACGTCTCGGAGGGTCAGTAAGTTTGGCCACCCCGAGTATATAGTTTTGAAGGACTGTATGTGGAGATGGAAAGCGGAGAATGCCTGAGGGGAGGCAGGGCTCTGCACCGAGGTGTTGAAGTAAAGGGACACCTTCCAGGGTCAGATGGTTTTGCTTATCATTACTTTTTATTAATAATTAATATTATTTGTAGCACAGTAGCACTGCTGTAAACCCCAGTCAGGGTTCAAGGCCCCATTGTGCCAGGCATTGTTTTGATTTATATGGATAAAGATTTGTTCCCCCTGAAAAAGCTTTACTGATTCAACTGCTTTATTTCTGTTGAGTCACCCCTTCAGCTTACACTGACCTATAAACCCCAAACTTTCTGAGTTTATGAAAGCAAAGTTTTCCATAATTCTTTCATTGTCCCACATGTATTTATTTTATATTTCTAAGATTCACTCGTGTGAAGCTGTAGCCTTTGCCTTTCTGCGCCACTCGCTATAATGCTCTGCGTCTAATCTCCTTGCAATGAAGATCCTTAGTATAAAAAGGCTCCTCTGAGCATAGAGTTTGAAACATTTAAACATCCATTAAATACTCATTTAAATTATCAATATTTTTTAAAAATAGTTTATTCCGGAAGTTTTAGCAACTTTACCAATCCTTGCCATGTAAATATCAGAGACAAAACAATAATCATTACACAGTGTGCTTTTGTTTAGAGAAACATACAGTAATATATTTTGGCATGCAGTCATGCAAGTACTCTTGCTACTGTTGTTGACAAGGCTTATAATGGAATAATTGATGTTTAATAAGAGGCCAGTTCATGCCAGTAAATTCAAAAGTACAGTAGGGTCATTTACATTATTCTTCATGTGTAGCAGTTACCTGATCCTCTGAAAATTAACCAAAAGTTTAGACAAGCTTGCTTATTTTTCAATTTAGATTTGAAAGAGGATATTCAAATTTGTGAATGGTGCCCATATCGTATTGGCTTACCCAGTATAATACGACACAGTGTGACACAGCGCATTGCAATGTGATGCAACATGTTTCCCCTCACCCCCATACAGCAGATCCAGCAGAAATGTGGTAGATAGCAATGGAGTAAATACAAAAAAGACTTGACAAATTATTTCCAGTTCCTCCACTGCATCTTTAAATCAACTGAATTTAGGGTGACCAGATAGCAAGTGTAAAAAATCGGGATGGGAGAGTGGGGGGTAATAGGTGCCTATATAAGAAAAAGACCACAAAATCGGGACTGTCCCTATAAAATCGGGACATCTGGTCACTCTAACTGAATTTAAAACCAACCAACCAAGGCAATCTTGATAACATCCAAATGTAACTTCAAAGCTCCCTTCAGACTTGAGATTCAAGATGCCTAGAATTGTAGAGGCAGATTTCATTCTGGAGTTGTCATGTTTGAGCTCCAAAGAGAGTAAGCCCAGACTGGCAGTTACACAGGACTCTACACCAGCTTTGGGAGAGCTTCTCTGCTTGCAAGAGTTAGCACCTTGACTTCTTTGAGATTTGCAACCACTTTAGCACCCGTAGCCCAAACAATGTTTAAATCTGCTTTTCACTAACAAAGTGGTATTGGGGTTTCTCTGGCCAATGTTAAAAACAATTTACTACATAAGATAGAATGCATATATGTGAACTGATTTTCAGCATGGAGTAAGTCCTGTGTACACTGGCTAGGAGCTACACAGTTCCTGCTAGATAGGAACTAACACATTTCAGGTTTGAAATCTGTCTTTGTCTGTACAAACTTTTTCCAGAAATATTTCTCACCATTGCTAATGCAGCTCCACCAGAGTTAGCAACACTGAGAGACCTGGTGTAGATAGGACCACCAGATAGTTTTACCACTAGATCATTTAGACCTACACTGAACAGGCTTAAATGACACGGTGATTAAAATGCCAGCAGCCATTTGCAGCTCTGTCTGCACTAGAATCCCACCTCTGCTATTTTTAAAGGAGCTGCGGCAGTGTTAGCAATGGTGTGAAATTTGAAGGCTAGTTTGGAAACCATGGCCTGGATGCACAAAAGGAAGAAGACATTATAATGCTGAGCATCAAAGCACCTAACTTTTAGGTGCCTAGAAAGTCATTGCACCTCACATAGCCTTAGTTAGGCACCTTGGCTCCTACACAATGAATGGGGAGAGAGAGTTGCCATCCACAAAAACCAGCATACGAGGCAGGAAGTTGCTTAAGATAGCTGATGAAAATTGCCAACCAGAGGGGTATGTCCTATGCCCGCCCCCTCATGGAGATAGAAGCCTAAGTCCAGGCTGCAGGGAGGTGCCTACCTGTGCTAACGACTCTCAGTGTGAACCCTCTCCTTGAGTTGGGCACCTACCCTGTTTTAGCAAAAAGTTGAGGAGGAACTCCCTTATCACTTTTAGCCCAAGGGTTAGGGTACTTACCTGGGATGTGGGAGACTCCCCTGTTCAAGTCCCCTCTCCACTTGAAAGAAAAGAGGGATCTGAACAGGGATTTATCACCTCTGAGGTGAGTGCTTTAACCACTGGATTATGGGATAGCCTGAAAGGGGTGCTCTCAATCTCTCCTGTTGAAGCTGTTGCACTCTGGATAAATAGTTAAAGCGTCATTGGGCCAGAGCAAGAAAGAGCGAACACAAGAGAAAGTGAAAACATATGAGAGTAAGTCTGTAGCCTGGTGGTTCATGCACTCACCTAGGGTGTGGGAAACCCTGAATCCAGTCCTCTTGCTCCAATCTATAGTGTTGGGCCTGGTCCAGAATGCGCAGTACATACTATACTGGTTGTGGAGATCTACAAGTTCTCTTTGCTACATAGTGCAGCAAAATTAGATTTACATATGTGAGAAAGCATGTTTCTTTAAAGCATAGCAAGTCACTTTGTTCTAGAACAGTACGGCAGTGGTACACAGGAATAGGAAGGGAGGTTATTATTTTTGTCTTTGATAAGGACAGGTACGTACCTTTAAAGCGCTGGATCGCATGATATTAAGCTTCACTTTTGAAAGGGAAGGTGAAGTTAATTGACAACTCTTAACCAGCATGGGTTATAAAAGAGCTATGGAACAAATCCTTTGAAGGACTTTGGGATCTGTGGAAAGTTAGGGTGCAGTGAGGTAAGCCGAAAGTTTGAACTGTTGTTTTGTTTTTCTGTTTGTAAAAATGTGGGAGCGGGGTATTTATTTCTGATGATAATGCTGAATGGCTAAAAGGGAAATCTGGCTACATGAATGCAGCTGCCTGAGTTAAACATAGAGTTTCAGTCTCTGGAGAATTTCTTAAATGCTGACACATGGGGAGCCCTTCACAATCCAACTAACCTAGCAGCAGGAAACAAATGCATAAGGATGCAGAAAGACTATATTGTGTCTGATTCCACAATTGTTACTTGCCTTCTACACTTTGGACCTTATTTTCATTTAAACCCCTTGACATTACTCCAGCAAGGTAACTACAGGGCCCAGAAAGTTGTTATAAAGGTAATTTGCACACTTTCACACTGCCAGAGTGATGTAAGGCATATGCTGCGGAGCTGAGGGAACATCCATGCTATTGCCCAACCATGTTTAAGCAAGTGCATGGAAAATAGGGTTGCCACCTGGATAGTTTTTGACCAGCCTGGCCAGTTTTTCTACACTCTTGACAGTTGCCAGTCATAAGAACATAAGAATGGCCATACTAGGTCAGACCAAAGGTCCATCCAGCCCAGTATCCTGTCTACCGACAGTGGCCAATGCCAGGTGCCCCAGAAGGAGTGAACCTAACAAGTAATGATCAAGTGATCTCTCTCCTGCCATCTATCTCCACCCTCTGACAAACAGAGGCTAGGGACACCATTCCTTACCCATCCTGGCTTATAGCCATTAATGGACTTAACCTCCATGAATTGATCTAGTTCTCTTTTAAACCCTGTTATAGTCCTAGCCTTCACAACCTCCTCAGGCAAGGAGTTCCACAGGTTGACTGTGCGCTGAGTGAAGAAGAACTTCCTTTTATTTGTTTTAAACCTGCTACCCATTAATTTCATTTGGTGGCCCCTAGTTCTTATATTATGGGAGCAAGTAAATAACTTTTCCTTATTCACTTTCTCCACACCACTCATGATTTTATATACCTCTATCATATCCCCTCATCCTCTTTTCCAAGCTGAAAAGTCCTAGCCTCTTTAATCTTTCCTCATATGGGACCCGTTCCAAACCCTAATCATTTTAGTTGCCCTTTTCTGAACCTTTTCTAATGCCAGTATATCTTTTTTGAGATGAGGGGAACACATCTGTACGCAGTATTCAAGTTATGGGCATACCATTTATTCCTACCTTTTGTTCCCTGTCTTTTAACCAGTTCTCAATCCATGAAAGGATCTTCCTCTTATCCCATGACAACTTAATTTAAGTAAGGCTTTGTCAAAGGCTTCCTGGAAATCTAAGTACACTATGTCCACTGGATTCCCCTTGTCCACATGTTTGTTGACCCCCCTCAAAGAACTCTAATAGATTAGTAAGACATGATCTTCCTTTACAGAAACCATGCTTATGTAAGCAGAGTCAGGATGAGCTCCACCCTGACATCTGGTGGTGAGGTGTGGCAAGTTGTGGAAAAGAACTTCAGGGGCCAATCTCATTTGCATAGGCACACCCACCCTGCCTAGAATGAGGCCATAACTGCCCAAATGGTCACTTTGGCTGTTCTGGGATCCCCAGTGTCTCTGTTATTGGGGCTGGAAGAATAAATTGTTATTACCCTGATTATGGGAACTGTGCTTGGAACTGTACTTGGCCTTTTGTTATGATGGAGGGACTCACCATCAACTAAGTAGCACTCGGTAGGCAAGGGACATGGGTTCCAAAACTCTGTGAACTGACAGAGGTTTGAGATAGGTATTAGTATTTGGTGGTATGGGCCCCTTTATGAGGGCCTGAAACACCAATCGTATCTCTGTCTCTCTCCACTGTAGAATATCAGAGCTAATTGTGGGTCTATTAAGAGTCTTGCTACGGGTACTGTGCTGAATTCATTTTGGCATTATGGTGCACCAGCACTAAGGCTCCCTCTACTATGAGCTGAAATCACTGAGCACTGTGTCAAGTAATGGGGAGCTGGAAGATCTAGAGTGCAGTGGTGCTGTTCGTGGATAGGCTGGCGGGGCGTTTGTGTGACGGTGAGGCGAGCTGTACAGAGCGGAGCTGTTTGTGAGATGGCGGAGCGGAGCGTTCGTGAGACGGCAAGCTGTGGCATTTGTGGCGGAGCGGAGCAGAGCCCTGTGGGGCAGTCAGCTTCAGGACACGTAAGGTGCCCCTTACCCCTTTCCCCCACACACAGGCACATTTTAGCCAGACTGGGGAGTAACACTCTGCAGATGAACTTTTGAACTCTGGGACTGGACTTTGGGTGATTTGTGGATTGCTGGACTCAAGAGACGTTTGGGTTCTGGGATTCAAGAACCCGAGGGAAAGGATGTAGCCCAGTTTGCTGGGGTGGGTCTTTGCTCATGGTTTGGTTAATGAACACTAGTTGTGGTGTTTCCCCAATTTAATGCTGATGTCGTTTACCTCATGTTATTAAAGATTCTCTGCTAAACCGAGACTCTGTGCTTGTGAGAGGGGAAGTATTGCCTCTTTGAGGCGCCCAGGGGGTGTGTAAGATTTTCCCAGGTCACTGGGTGGGGGCTCGAGACAGTTTTGCGTTTGCTTTGATGAGAGGGAACCCCTGTGTACTGAACCTGGCCCTTGCTGCTATCAACTTGGCCTGGCAGAAGGGTTAGACTTACTTTTGAGCAACAATTTATGTTCTTCTATGTCAAGAGATGTTTCAGAGGAACAGCCGTGTTAGTCTGTATTCGCAAAAAGAAAAGGAGTACTTGTGGCACCTTAGAGACTAACCAATTTATTTGAGCATGAGCTTTCGTGAGCTACAGCTCACTTCATCAGATGTACATCTGATGAAGTGAGCTGTAGCTCACGAAAGCTCATGCTCAAATAAATTGGTTAGTCTCTAAGGTGCCACAAGTACTCCTTTTCTTTATGTCAAGAGATGTAATTTGCCAGGCTTTTTGCTGCATGTATGTGCGGCTGCATGCACAGTGATCCTGTAACTAGCAGCCACGCACATCATGGCTAGGAGTGCACTGCGGCCAGCAGCTGGATCCTGCTCTGCGTGCTGCATTCCAGGCCCTCACCTGCCAGCTGCCAAAACTGCTATGGCTCCTTTTGGTGTCAGGGTCTGGCTGGGAAGCAGGACAGACGCATCACGGAAGGGTGAGGCTTGCCAGCCGGGAGAGATAAATGGAAGGAGCAGGGTGGGGTAGGCAGGGGCTTCTGGGAAGGGACAGTAAGGGGGATCTCTTGAGGACTGAAGCTTCCCATATAAGGGAAAACTGGGACTTTTCAGCTTGAAAAAGAGAAGACTAATGGGAGACCTAATAGTCTGTAAAATCATGACTGGTGTGGAGAAAGTAAATAAGGAAGTGTTATTTACTTTTTCTCATAACACAAGAACTAGGAATCACCAAATGAAATCAATAAGCAGCAGGTTTAAAACAGACAAAAGGAAGTATTTCTTCATACAATTCACAGTCAACCTGTGGCACTCCTTGCCAGAGGACGTTGTGAAGGACAAGACTATAACAAGGTTAAAAAAAACTAGAAAAATTCATGGAGGATAGGTCTGTCGGTGGCCAGGATGGGCAGGGATGGTGTCCCTAGCATCTCTTTGCCACAAACAGGGAATGGGCAACAGGGGATGGATCACTTGATGATTGCCTGTTCTGTTCATTCCCTCTGGGGCACTTGGCATTGGCCACTGCCAGAAAACAGGATTCTGGGCTTGATGGACCTTTGGTCTGACCCAGTGTGGCTGTTCTTATGTTCTGGGAGGGGGTAGATGTAGTGGGTCATGGACTGGGGTGTCAGATTCTGGTAGGAGCAGTGGTACCTGAGAGGGGAAGAGCAGAGTCAGCTGGGGGGGCAGGGTAGAGGCCCTAAATAGTGCTCCACAGACCCTGATGCAAGGGGCCTTAGTATAAATGGGATTGGGGCTCTTTATCTTTGGAGGTCAACCTGCCAGTTTCACAGTTCCTACAGCACTGGGTGCTCCGGGGCCTCGCTCTGTGGCACTAATGTAATATATACCACATCTATCCATGATGTGAAAAAAGTGTTACGGCTGCAAAGCCAAGCCCTCAAAAGTTTGGGTTTAAAAAAAAAAAAAGCTAAGATGAAGATTGTCCATGACATATATAAAGATTTCACAATGGTAGTCCTAGGCAATTACATTTGAATAGCCCTGAGCTTGAAGGCATAATTAGGATGAGATACAAGCTTTAAAAAAAAAAAAAAAAGATTCAGTACAGTTCTGTGAGGGGACAGGGGTCTGCCCAGGCAGAATCAGCTGCAAAGTTGGGGGCTTGGAGTCTGAACTGTCAGTTTTTAACATACAGTGGGAATTATTGTTAATTTGCCTACGCTGACAAGCAATACAAAACCCATGCAATGTGTATTTGTGCTTTTTACCTTGCTGTAACTCAGAAAGGGGCGTTGCAATTTCTTCGAAAGAACCCTTGAAATAGCAGCGTTGCTCCTAACGAAGCATACAGAAGGCAGTTAATCATTAATTTGTCATGGTTCATAGTTGCTGTCTGGTTTGCTGTAGATAGTTTGATATAGTGCCTTCCAGTAGACTTAATGCTGTCATTAAGAGTCACAAGCTGGATCTTTATCTAAACTATTATCACAGTCCAGACGTAGCGTTACAGCCTCTTTTTTTATAAGCCCAAGTTATGGAGTTCAGAAAGGCTTAAAACTTAATAAATACCATGGTTTTTATGGTAATGGAACAGCTGCAGTGGCAGACTCAGTCACACACACGCCCTGACTGAGAAGGCCTCAATGCTGTAAACAGGTGCACCTAAAGGCTGAAGCTGGGGGTTGTTTTTTTTTTATCTAGGACACTAATTTCATTGTCAGAGTCTAGCTTTACAATTAAGTATGTGTTAGGATAACGTTAAGGAATTCAGACACATCTGGTGAGCTGACATTCCAAGCTCATTTTTTGTTAGGCTGAATTTTTGAACTTAAATTGCAGTTATCATTGTGGAGTTCATATAGTAGACTACTTGTGGAAAAAAATACCTTTCTTATTTCTGGTAATAATATTCCATAGGATCTGGGGAGACTGCCATCAGAATAATAATACATTATTGAAGAATGGTGTGAGCTGGGGTGCATGGCAATAAAATAAGTAATAAACCTGTATTTTTAAATCTCAGACATAGCCTGGGGTCAGATTTATATCTGCTTTGGAGGGGTAGAGTTTAGCTACATGACAGTGCATGTGCGGTGGGGAAGGCACATTTGAAAACTTTGGCCTCAGTGTCTTGTCCAATATCATACAGCAAGTCAATGTAAGAACCAATATTAGAAGCAAGTTTTCTCGATCCTTGGTTTATGCCTAATCCATTAAAACATAGTAGATGCATTTCCCGCCTCCCTCCTGCCACTACCACCTGCCTACCTTTCTCTTGGAACTTATATTTAAGTTAAATATCAACAGTAACTAACTGCATTGCATATTCCTATCAGTTTCCCTCCTTGTGAAGCTGATGCAGTGGATTTAGTTTACGTTCGATGAGTCACACAAACCTTTTCATCTCTCCGGTCTCTTTATACCACCCCAAAGTAGGTATCAACAGGGCCAGCTTTAAATGTGCTTTTCCACTGTCACATAGCCAAGTAGGAACAGGACATATAGCTATAATGCAGATGCTAATAACTACATAGATTCCGTCTACACTACATGCTACTGGCTGCGGCATGTAGTGTATGTATAGTCGTGACGTTGCACTCTATATGATTTTATGTAAATATGCTAATGAGTATGAATATAATGTAACTGGAATATACTGCATGCAAAAGGTATCGTGTAAGGTATCATTACAAAGCTTATAATCTACTGAGTGTGGTCATCCTATTTGTATGTATGTATCATTATTTTATCTGAAACTATAAATATGAAATATAACTCTGAGGGCCTATTGTAATTATGCAAAGTGTGGACCAGTAATGGTGGTTTGGAATCTTGATGGCTCCCATCAGCCAGGACAATTGACTGTGGATGGCTCTGTTTGCTTGCAGGCCTTCCTGTGAGTCAGGCTGGGAGGAATGAAGGCTTGGGGTCATACAGTGACATGTGACCATGTCACCTGGTACTGAAATCCATCTTAAACCTGGTGCTTTTCCATTTAGAGGGGGAGAGGGGGGACCCAGAGAGACAAAAGATTCCCGCCTTGTGCCAAAGCCATATAAGGGGACTGCACTCATGAGAAATCCCCTAGCTAGCACCTGAGCTGGAACAAGAGCTGTACCAGGGAAAAGGATTGTGCCCAGACTAGGAAGGCATCCAGTCTGTGAAAGAAACTTATTGAAACATCTGTGAGGGTGAGATTTTATCTGTATTCAGTTTTCTTACTGTATTAGGCTTAGACTTGCATGTTTTATTTTATTTTACTTGGTAATTCACTTTGTTCTGTCTGCTATTACTTGGAACCACTTAGATCCTACTTTCTGTATTTAATAAAATCACTTTTTACTTATTAATTAACCAAGAGTATTAATCCCAGGGGGGAAGGGGGCAAACAGCTGTGCATGTCTCTCTACCAGCGTTATAGAGGGCGAACAATTTATGAGTTTACCCTGCATAAGCTTTATACAGGGTAAAACGGGGATTTATTTGGGGAGATGGGCATCTGAGTGTTAGAGAGAGGAACACTTCTTAAACTGCTTTCAGTTAAGCCTGCAGCTGTTAGGGGACGTGGTTGAGACCTGGGTCTGGGTTTGCAGCAGGCCAGTGGGTCTGGCTCAAGCCAAGCAGGGCACTGAAGTCCCAAGCTGCCAGGGCAAGAAAGCAGGGGCAGAAGTAGTCTCAACTCATCAATTGGCAGTTCCCAAGGGGGTTTCTGTGACCCAACCAGTCACAATAGCTTCACCCCGCAGTGAAAAGCAGGCTGCATCCACACTGTACTGTGTAGTGACACGTGTCAGTGAAAGGATCTGGCAGAGGGGAGGCAGAGGGGAAAGGCTTCAGCAGCTCCACACTGCCGGTGTCTTTCACAGCATGTGGAGCAGGAAATGGGGAAATGTTTCCTTGCTTCCAGAGTCTTTCCCTGCTGTGGGAAAGGGCTTCAGTAACAAAGGCTTGCCCAAGCCTTTCTATGCTGCCTCCCCCTGACAGAGCCTCTGCCCACTGCTGGAGCCTTTCTCTGTGGTGGGGAAAGGCTCCAGCTGTGGGACACTACACTGCTAAAAATAACAGTGTGGACGGGGAGGCATTGCTTGGTGAGTAGAGAGAGTGTAGGGTAGGTATTCATATACCTACCCACACCCTTCAGATGTGTCTTTACTTTCCTAAGCCATGCCTCACCAGCTATTTAGCCCTCTGGCAAGAGGCAGGGGGAAGCTATGTGGGTATATACTGTACATGCCACCAAAGAAACATGCAGTGTAGCCATACCCATAGAGTGCTGCACCAGCCAGACTCTTCCTTATAGAACAGTGGCACTGAGGTGTATTACACATTGCCTCAGTAACCCTGGATAGCCTCAGTCTGGCCCCTTTCTGCCCTTAACCCTGTCGGTTCTGGTTTTCACAGCAATCAGATAAGGGTTGCTATGCTGTTTGATGGGGATGAGGTGCTCTGGGCCACTGCTCAGTATGGATTACACACTGCACGTTTTCTGAGGTTAATGAGGGCAGGGTAGTTTTTTGTGCCTCTCTCACAAAATTAGATCTGTTCAAATTCATGTGCATTTTATGCTTCTTCACACTTTGGAATAAAATAAAATAAAATAAAATAAGAAAATGTATTTATTGCATGTTCTGTACTTGCTGCTGCAACTCTGTCCATATTAGTGCATTGTATTATACTGCCCACTCCCAAATCCCTAGCCTGACGGCTGCGTGCTATCACGCACTTGGAAAGGAACACACAAAGGTTCCATTTATTAGTCGTGTTACTGAACACTATTCCTGCTTCATATTTTTTTCCATTTAACCTTTCACAACATTAAATTTCTAACTAAACTTTTCAGCTTAGACCTCTCTTTCTTGACATCATCATAGATCTGTATGTATCAAAACAAAGTTCATTTTCGTCAGCGAGACTTTTTGTTACTTAACAGTAGCTCCTAGGAGCCCTGTCAAAGATCATGACTCCATTATGCAAACAGGTAAAAGACAATAAAGGAACCATAGAATGCACTGAACTGTTAAATGTATCTAGTGCTTTTGAAGAAGCTGAGGGCCAGATTCTCAGCTGGTGTAAATGTGTATACCTTTATTGATGTAAACAGAGTTACACCCATTTGCATCAGCTGAGAATCTGCCCTGAGCCTTTCACTCCTCTTTCCTTCAAAATTAGTTATAGCAATGGGATAATCCCAATGAGGTGAAGCATGATCTTCAAATGGGGAGTCTCCAGTTATCTGTCTTCCTTCATATCTATCAGTAATTAAGGGCCTTCCTTGCCCTTATGGAAATGTCCTGTAGTAAGTAATAGGGATGAAATCAATAGCATTGTACAATAGGGATCTATAGAATTTAACAAATAATGAGCTCCTTTCTATAAATCTGTAAACCAACCAATAATATTTAATACAGGATTGCATCCCTGCTTTAGAATTCTATAGGTTAATATACAAATTCTATAGAAGGGTTAATATTCTCTCAGCTTCTGTAGGACTTTCCCGTAAGGGTTGGATTCCTTTGTAGGAAGTAGAGTTCAAAAGAATCATGTTGTTTTGGGCTTTGTGAATATTTCAACAAGTAATGAGCTCTCACTTTCCAAAGAGGACTTTATCACCCTTCCCGTCCTTTACAATGTATTTCTTGGCTTCAACATTGGTAATTGTGACCTGACTGCTTATGGAGATGTCACACTCCATCTTGCTCTGCTTGATTTCTGGAAAAGCCATCTTTACTTGCCTCTGAAAGATTAAATCCTCCAGACATTTTCCCATAGCAGGCTAAGGCATGGCCCTGGAATGTCTCAAAACTGATTTAGAGATTGTTTTAATAGAATTCCATTTACGATCTTCAATGTAAGTTGTTTTGCATAAAGCATACAGCCGTTACATTGGACTGTGGGCAATAGGGTGTGATCTTCCATGTGTTTAAATCCCTAAAGTTCCACACATATTTCAAAAACTAGACCATTGAACAGTGGTCTACTGTCAGTTTTGATAAAAGTTGCAATACCACATGTGCACAATATATGATTCCAAACAGGAAGCACAGCATCCGATGGAGCGGATGAAAAAATGCCAAGAACGGATATCTGGAATATGCATCCATCGTAATGAAAAAATATTTTGCCATTGGGCAATGGTTCATAGAAATCTACTTCATTTGTCTCCTTTCAGACTGATGCTCTGTAATTCAGATATCTGAATTGCTTTAGGAGTTATTTTCCCTAAAATCAAAGAAAAATTGACAGTGATTAACCTGTTCTTCTGCCAGTATATTAATGAATGAAAACCATATTTCCCTCTTAACACTTGTTTGATTTTCATGAGAGATTCCTGAACTTAAAAAGGGTTGGAACTTAGGTTCACTTCAGACAAGTATCCAAAACACTCATGCTTATCTCATCTTTAAGGGTCCTGTCCCTAACCATACAACCCTCTCTCCCATACATAACTCCCCTCCTCAACAAGCCCATGCCCTCCTTCAACCTAGGCTGAAATCTAGAATGGGCAAGGCCCAGTATCCTTCTACTCTTCTCTTTCATCCAAACCACATTTCCCTAGTTTGCTGATGAGAATGTCATGTGGGACTGTGACAAAAGCCCTACTAAAATCAAGTGATATCACATCTATTGCTTCCCCTTACCCACAAGGTCACTAAACCTGTCCAAGAAAGAAATAAGGTTGGTTTGGCATTGTTTGTTCTTGATAATTCTAAGTTTATTCTCTCTCGCTCTCTTTCTCCTTTCCTCCCTGCATTCCACTTACTGTCTCCCTTACTCCCACCTGTATTCCACTTCCTCTTCAATCTTCCCTCATCTAGTATTCTCTTTGTCCATCCATTCATCCATAATACCACTAAATCCTTTACACATTAATTGAACCAGTGGCCACAGCACTCATGCAAGATAGGTAAAAAAGTCCCAAAAATAAGATGGGAAAGGAAAGAGATGCCCAGCTTCAGGATTTGTAGCTTAGAAAGGCCAGCTCTGGTGGCTCTCCAAAGACTGTATTCATCCACTCCTGGGCTGGCCAGAAAGCATAGCTTTGTAGTGCTAATGGATACCTGTGTCCTGAGAAGAAGTGGTTAGGGCATGAACTGTGGCCAATCTCAGTTCCTTCCTTTATGCTATCTACTCCAGTGCATTGATGTTCCTCCACTTTACTCTTCTTTTAGCCCAATATTGCACTTCCATTGGGATGGACCAGTTGCTGACTTTGTCTGTCATTTCTGTTGATCATTGTAATTCATTCATTTTGTCACCGTGTTTCTTTATAAACTTTTCCTGAAACTTTTATATGCAAGTAGACTAGTTATATAGACACAGATGGCACTACTATCATAAGAACACGTTCATTACATAACTATATTTTCCACTAGTAACACCAATTTGACTGTTCAGTTACATGGACAATACAGTTCTGATGGTGCCACCTTAAGTAGAATATTACTAACTTTTCTGTTAATGAAGGCCTACTAGGATGATCCGAGGAATGGAAAACCTGTCTTATAAAAGGAGACTCAAGGAGCTTGGCTTGTTTAGCCTAACCAAAAGAAGGCTGAGGGGAGATATGATTGCTCTCTATAAATATATCAGAGGGATAAATACCAAAGACGGAGAGGAATTATTTAAGCTCAGTACCAATGTGGACACAAGAACAAATAGATATAAACTGGCCAGCAGGAAGTTTAGAGTTGAAATTAGATGAAGGTTTCTAACCATCAGAGGAGTGAAGTTCTGGAACAGCCTTCCAAGGGAAGCAGTGGGGGCAAAAGACCTATCTGGCTTCAAGATTAAACTCAATAAGTTTATGGAGGAGAAGGTATGATGGGATAACATGATTTTGGCAATTAATTGGTCTTTAATTATTGATGGTAAATAGGCCCAATGGCCTGTGATGGAATGTTAGATGGGGTGGGATCTGAGTTACTACAGAGAATTCTTTCCTGGGTATCTGGCTGGTGAATCTTGCCCACATGCTCGGGGTTCAGCTGATCACCATATTTGGGGTCAGGAAGGAATTTTCCTCCAGGGCAGATTGGAAGAGGCCCTGGGGGGTTTTCGCCTTCCTCTGCAGCATGGGGCACAGGTCACTTGCTGGAGGATTCTCTGCACCTTGGAATCTTTAAACCATAATTTGAGGACTTCAGTAGCTCAGAAATAGGTGAGAAGTTTATTGCAGGAGTGGGTGGGTGAGATTCTGTGGCCTGCATTGTGCAGGAGGTCAGACTAGATGATCATAATGGTCCCTTCTGACCTTAATATCTATGAATCTATGAAGCCAGCATAAACCAGATCTAAATTAGAACCACTAGACATGCTAGTGAAATTGCCAAAACTCTCCTACCATGATAATGAGGAGGGTGAGTGCAGATGACCCAGCTCCCCTAAAGATCAAGGCATGAGTCACAAGTTCTGGAGTCACTGAAATGGCAGCATCATGGTGTGACCAAGAAAAAATATGAGGAAGAAAATAGCAAAATCCTCACCCGAAAGAAGATTATATTGCAGATTAATTTTACAGACAGTCATTTGAAAAAAATCCTCCAGCTTTTGTGGGAAGACTGTCTGGCTGCCAGATGAAGAGAAAAATAAGAAAGTTGAAAGTAATTAACAAGAACTACCAAAACTTACACAAAAGTTCCCGTCAATCCATGATCTCTGGTTTTTCACCCTAATTTATGAAGTCAAGCAGACTTTGCTCAGAGATTAAGCTAACAGCTCTAAATGAATACACTAGAAATGGGGAGCATTTGAAAAACTGAAAAGCTGTCTGTATCATCTAGACAACAACAAAAATTGCATTTCACCAAAGAAACACAAAAGAAACACCAAAGAATGAAGTAGTTTCTAGGGCTATGACAGGAGGCTATTGGGAGCATTTCCTTTTGCAGTCAGTTGGATTCCTCAGAGCTTTCAATACACTTGCTCCAAGAAGTTTCTGGGACTGATGGGTTAAAGGTGGATTCCCTTTTGAAAAGCAAGCAACATGGTGAATGATGGGCTGAGGGTGAGGCTCAAAGTTAATATATGCAAAAGGCCAAGAGGAGGGGGCAGATTTTTTTTTTAAATATAAGAGCAATTTCAGCCAAATATTACAGACATGTGACCTGCCAGCACTGGTCTTGCAAATTTTCTGCACTCTCTTCTCATTGTGTAATTTCATTTTTGTGACTAACCTCTGTTTTACTCTTATAGAGGAGGAATGGTAACCAACTCAAAAAGAGATTTTCCCTCTAACATTCAGATACACGGAGTCTGTATTCCCATATGCATTAACTCATATGGGTCATGTCATAATGATGCTTAGGTTAGTGAAAACACTTGTTCACTGTGACCTAAAATAATGCCATACAGCATTTAGTTTTGCTACATAATATGGATGCATTATATGATTTTAATTAAAATGCAGCCTCATGTACTTAATGTAGCAGGTCAAAATGTGTGTTTCACCTATGCTCTAGGCATAGCTTTCTATCTGCTTCTGAGGGTAATTCACAGTATTGGTTTCAATCTATACAGCTCTATATAATTTGGAACAAGGCTATTTGAGAGATCACCATTCTCTTTGTGCTCCATCACAGCACCTGAGATCAGGGGAGTTACTTTTACTGACAATCCCTGGACTTTCGTGACTGGGGACTAGAAGGACGTCTTTCTTAATGGAGGGATACTAACGGGTGACCATTTTCCCTGTTGACTAGCTCCTAATTTCTCTGTTGCTCAGTTTTCCCATCTGAAAAATAGGCATAAAATACTTTAAGTGATTTCAGACTCTCCCTCAAATGGAAATTCTTGTCAAAGTGGTCTAGTGATAGAAGAAAAAATAATAATGAATTTACAGTAAAAATGCCAAAAGTCATCAGGTGAAGGGACACATCATTTTAATTAAAATAACTTGGGTTTTTTTTCAGTAAAAACTCTTTCAACTAATTTAATAATATTTCATTAAGAGTTTAAAATCATTTTAAAATAGCTACAGTGCTAACACACTGCCTGCTGCCAGATGCGCCCCACAGCTACACTAGTGAAGGAAGGAGGACAGCACAATTATTTATGGGTTTCTGCTCTCTTAGCCTTCCAAAGTTTTATCTGGCCGATCTCAAGGATCTCTATAAAACTGGTTCATCTGTTGCCATCACATCCACCTAACTACTGCACACAAAAATCCCTGAGACTTGGGTTGAAATCTTAGATGCCCTTACAACGACCGATCAAGGTTTAGGCCCTGATCCTGCAAGCTCCTCCAGGTGGGCAGGCCACAGCAGCTGTAGATCCAGCAGTTGCTGCCCCAGTTTCAAACTCTAGTTGAGTTCTTAACTCCATAGAGAACAGGATCAGAACCTCAGCCATATGTTCCCAGTGACTTTAATGAGGAGACTTCATCTATCATTGATGACAGTAGGATTAGGGCACGAGTTTGGTCTTTTTCTCCCTTTGCCTCTCTTTCTTCATCTCTCCATCACTTGTCCTGATAAATTTACTTCCAAAGCAATGCAGATCTGGTTAGGTAATTAAAAGGTACTTCCTAAAGTAACTTACCCTGCTCTACAGTATATTCATAGAATCATAGAATATCAGGGTTGGAAGGGACCTCAGGAGGTCATCTAGTCCAACCCCCTGCTCAAAGCAGGACCAATCCCCAATTAAATCATCCCAGCCAGGGCTTTGTCAAGCCTGACCTTAAAAACTTCTAAGGAAGGAGATTCTACCACCTCCCTAGGTAACGCATTCCAGTGTTTCACCACCCTCCTAGTGAAAAAGTTTTTCCTAATATCCAACCTAAACCTCCCCCACTGCAACTTGAGACCATTACTCCTTGTCCTGTCCTCTTCTACCACTGAGAATAGTCTAGAACCATCCTCTCTGGAACCACCTCTCAGGTAGTTGAAAGCAGCTATCAAATCCCCCCTCATTCTTCTCTTCCGCAGACTAAACAATCCCTGTTCCCTCAGCCTCTCCTCATAAGTCATGTGTTCCAGACCCCTAATCATTTTTGTTGCCCTTCGCTGGACTCTTTCCAATTTTTCCACATCCTTCTTGAAGTGTGGGGCCCAAAACTGGACACAGTACTCCAGATGAGGCCTCACCAATGTCGAATAGAGGGGGACGATCACGTCCCTCGATCTGCTCGCTATGCCCCTACTTATACATTCCAAAATGCCATTGGCCTTCTTGGCAACAAGGGCACACTGCTGACTCATATCCAGCTTCTCGTCCACTGTCACCCCTAGGTCCTTTTCCGCAGAACTGCTGCCTAGCCATTCGGTCCCTAGTCTGTAGCTGTGCATTGGGTTCTTCCATCCTAAGTGCAGGACCCTGCACTTATCCTTATTGAACCTCATCAGATTTCTTTTGGCCCAATCCTCCAATTTGTCTAGGTCCCTCTGTATCCTATCCCTCCCCTCCAGCATATCTACCACTCCTCCCAGTTTAGTATCATCCGCAAATTTGCTGAGAGTGCAATCCACACCATCCTCCAGATCATCTATGAAGATATTGAACAAAACCGGCCCCAGGACCGACCCCTGGGGCACTCCACTTGACACCGGCTGCCAATTAGACATGGAGCCATTGATCACTACCCGTTGAGCCCGACAATCTAGCCAACTCTCTACCCACCTTATAGTGCATTCATCCAGCCCATACTTCTTTAACTTGCTGACAAGAATACTGTGGGAGACCGTGTCAAAAGCTTTGCTAAAGTCAAGAAACAATACATCCACTGCTTTCCCTTCATCCACAGAACCAGTAATCTCATCATAGAAGGCGATTAGATTAGTCAGGCATGACCTTCCCTTGGTGAATCCATGCTGACTGTTCCTGATCACTTTCCTCTCATGTAAGTGCTTCAGGATTGATTCTTTGAGGACCTGCTCCATGATTTTTCCAGGGACTGAGGTGAGGCTGACTGGCCTGTAGTTCCCAGGATCCTCCTTCTTCCCTTTTTTAAAGATTGGCACTACATTAGCCTTTTTCCAGTCATCCGGGACTTCCCCCGTTCGCCACGAGTTTTCAAAGATAATGGCCAATGGCTCTGCAATCACAGCCACCAATTCCTTTAGCACTCTCGGATGCAACTCGTCCGGCCCCATGGACTTATGCACGTCCAGCTTTTCTAAATAGTCCCTAACCACCTCTTTCTCCACAGAGGGCTGGCCATCTATTACCCATGTTGTGATGCCCAGGGCAGGAGTCTGGGAGCTGACCTTGTTCGTGAAGACAGAGGCAAAAAAAACATTGAGTACATTAGCTTTTTCCACATCCTCTGTCACTAGGTTGCCTCCCTCATTCATTAAGGGGCCCACACTTTCCTTGGCTTTCTTCTTGTTGCCAACATACCTGAAGAAACCCTTCTTGTTACTCTTAACATCTCTCGCTAGCTGCACTTCCAGGTGTGATTTGGCCCTCCTGATTTCATTCCTACATGCCCGAGCAATATTTTTATACTCTTCCCTGGTCATATGTCCAACCTTCCACTTCTTGTAAGCTTCTTTTTTATGTTTAAGATCTGCTAGGATTTCACCCTTAAGCCAAGCTGGTCGCCTGCCATATTTACTATTCTTTCGACACATCGGGATGGTTTGTCCCTGTAACCTCAAAAGGAATTCCTTGAAATACAGCCAGCTCTCCTGGACTCCTTTCCCCTTCATGTTAGTCCCCCAGGGGATCCTACCCATCTGTTCCCTGAGGGAGTCGAAGTCTGCTTTCCTGAAGTCCAGGGTCCGTATCCTGCTGCTTACCTTTCTTCCCTGTATCAGGATCCTGAACTCAACCAACTCATGGTCACTGCCTCCCAGATTCCCATCCACTTTTGCTTCCCCTACTAATTCTTCCCGGTTTGTGAGCAGCAGGTCAAGATATTAGAACAGCTGATCAATAGACTTAACTGCTAATTGACAGACTGAACCTATAAAATAGATCTTTTCTCTCCTAAGAACTTGTTCCAAGACTGCAGGACCCAGCGTAGAAAAGAACATCTGCAACCGTTAGTGGAAACCCTAAGAATTCTTGTGAACAAACAGATTGGAAACTAAGTTGGAAATTTAAAAAAATGAAATCCAGTTGAGCTACCCAGTTTCCCTGGGAGAATTCAAGTCTAGCCAACTCAAGTATAAATACATGTGGTAGTGATCAATGTATGCTGTTTCCAGTTTACCATCAAAAACAATCATAGCTAAATTACTGTCAATGAAGTTTAGCTTTTAATGAAGAAATGTTACAATTTTCAACATGAGTTGAAACATCTTCTTTACAATTAAAACATTAGGAAAAAGAGGGAACAAACCTTTTTTTAAAGAACTTTATATACATATTTTGTCTACCTTTGCCAAATGTAACCAGAATCCTAGATAAACATTAATAAATTAAAGGTACCATTAATAGTTGTTGTTGAACAGACATCTTTTAAGTTCTGGGTGAGCCAAGTATTGTACCAGTTTGCTTTTATACAGGTTAGTAGAGGTAACCGATAGCAAATCAGACTCAATTAAAAAAATATTTTCAAAAGCCTAAGGTCTCTTATTCTATTGATTTTCACTTCTGCCCACACTGTTTTCTTGAATGTGCCTTCTTCATTTTAGTGGTATAATTGCTCTCTCAGCTTTTAAGTTAGCATAACCCTTTAGAGACTGTTTTCAGTTTTCTCTGATGGTTCCTACTGAATGACAAAACAAACATTTGGGTTATATGGCTTGTAAGTTAACAGTTAGAAGTTTGCAGCTTCGTGGGAAATACTTCACTCATATAAAAAGGCCAATATTATTTGGCTTGATTTAACATAGCTTTGGTACGTAGTATAAATCAGTTACAGCTGACTTACCCCTGCACATACTCCATGGGGGAGGAACACATGCATGTTATCAATTCATTATTTGTGCTGCAGTTTGTTACCACTCATGTGCAGGACAGCGACATCACTGTCTACCCTCAATCTGGGGGTATAACATTAATGCCAATAGATATCAAGCTGTTGGGAAGAAAGCAAAAGCTAGACTGTGGTTGGATTACATTTGATTGCCTAAACAGAACAGCTTTGAAAGCATGGGAAAATAAAATAAAAAAAATAGCAAAACAAAAAAACCCATAAAGCCGGCCAAGCTTCCAAACTCAAGGGGGTGGGGGGAAGCTAGTGAAGAACTTTAATTAAAGTAAATGGAGAAATCTCCCCTCCTCTTTCCAAAAGGGACTTAAATATGCTATTTTAGCTCTCAGCAAATAGTTGGGAGGGTTGGGGGGATTCAGAATAATTTAAAAAAATGAAATCTTCAGAAGTGTTTTCAATCCACACTTCCCTTCCTTCCCTACTAAGCTCAAGTGAGGGGAAAGCACTTTAAAGCAGAGACTGGCCCAAAAGGTTCAGCAAGATCTGGTGTTTTTCATAGATAAACAGATGCACCAGGCGTTTATACAGTTCAATCAATCTTTGAAGAAATGTAATGATTGTGTGTCTGAGTTCCCCCCTCCTCCTTGCTGGCTGGAATTAGACCTATTCAAGTGACTGTGCTAATGCTGCCCTCCATTGGTTGGTGAGAAAAGAGGATATAAGTCTAAATATTGGAGCTACAGAGAATCTTCCTTCACTAGCTTGGGTGACGAAGGCTTGCTTTCTTTTGGAGCAGAAAGTTGTGAGGTTTCTTTTTCATTTTACATTTTGTGGGAGTTTCTGCTAGTGGTGATGTAAATGTGTAATCATTTGTGGCTATGGATTATTCAAGTACCGACATCTTGAATATTACTATTCCCAAAGTAGCACAGCATAGGAAACTTCTGACAGATGTTACTATGGTAGCTACTATTGGTTTATTTGCAGGCACCAAGGCATATGAGCTACATTAGGCTGCATTCATCTCTACTCTGAAGTGTCCTTTAAGGGCACAATCCAAACTCCTACTCTTCCTTTCTACATCACTCTGTCCCTCTGAAGCAGTGGTGGGCAACCTGTGGCCCGTGGGCCGCACATGGCCCGTCAGGGTAATCTGCTGGGGGGCTGCGAGACCGTTTGTTTACATTGACTGTCCACAGGCACAGCTGCCCGCAGCTCCCAGTAGTTGGGAACGGCGAACTGCAGCCATGGGCGACTATGCCTGCGGACAGTCAATGTAAACAAACGGTCTCGCAGCCCGCCAGTGGATTACCCTGACGAGTCGCATGCAGCCCATGGACTGCAGGTTGCCCACCACTGCTCTGAAGCCTTGGCTTCCACAGAGACAACAAAATATGAACCAAGTTAAAATTCAATGCGCTCATGAAGCATTGATCTTGTTCTCAACATTAGTTTATCTTTACAGTACCTTCAGCAGGCTGAAATATTCCACTGCAACTTCATTATAAGATCTAGTTTAAATTTTCATCCTTAATCACTATAAATCATTCTTCTCTCTCTGTCATTTTCTCAAAAGTCCCTCTTTAGTCTTCTGTTCCTTAAACTGTACATTTTACATTCCCTCAATCTTTCTTTAGAGCCCATGACATCTAATCCACTTAGTAGATTGTCATAAATATAAAGGGAAGGGTAAACCCCTTTGAAATCCCTCCTGGCCAGGGGAAAGCTCCTCTCACCTGTAAAGGGTTAAGAAGCTAAAGGTAACCTCGCTGGCACCTGACCAAAATGACCAATGAGGAGACAAGATACTTTCAAAAGCTGGGAGGAGGGAGAGAAACAAAGGGTCTGGGTCTGTCTGTTGCTGGGTCTTGGCCTGGGATAGACCAGGAATGGAGTCTTAGAACTTTTAGTAAGTAATCTAGCTAGGTATGTGTTAGATTATGATTTCTTTAAATGGCTGAGAAAAGCATTGTGCTGAATAGAATAACTATTTCTGTCTGTGTATCTTTTTTGTAACTTAAGGTTTTGCCTAGAGGGGTTCTCTATGTTTTTGAATCTAATTACCCTGTAAGATATCTACCATCCTGATTTTACAGGGGGGATTTCTTTATTTCTATTTACTTCTATTTTTTATTAAAAGTCTTCTTGTAAAAAACTGAATGCTTTTTCATTGTTCTCAGATCCAAGGGTTTGGGTCTGTGGTCACCTATGCAAATTGGTGAGGCTTTTTATCCAACATTTCCCAGGAAAGGGGGGGTGCAAGTGTTGGGAGGATTGTTCATTGTTCTTAAGATCCAAGGGTCTGGGTCTGTAGTCACCTAGGCAAATTGGTGAGGCTTTTTACCAAACCTTGTCCAGGAAGTGGGGTGCAGGGTTTTGGGAAGTATTTTGGGGGGAAGGACGCGTCCAAACAGCTCTTCCCCAGTAACCAGTATTAGTTTGGTGGTGGTAGCGGCCAGTCCAAGGACAACGGGGGGAATATTTTGTACCTTGGGGAAGTTTTGACCTAAGCTGGTAAAGATAAGCTTAGGAGGTTTTTTCATGCAGGTCCCCACATCTGTACCCTAGAGTTCAGAGTGGGGAAGGAACCTTGACATAGATGGACAGAATATATTGATTTTTTTTACATTTGGAGGTGTCAAGAACTGTGTACCATGTCCCAAGACCTCCCAGAGACGTACAAAAAGAACAAGATTGGATTCTTTTAGCCATAAGTGTCAACTGGGGCTGCAGCTGTGCCCACATGTCTTTGCTGCTGCCACCCAAGGACAGAAAGGGTAGGATTGGCCCAACTATCCCTCAGTTCCTGCATGAATACAGAATCCCAGAGGAGTAGGACACAGTAGTAGCAGAGAACAAGGGCTGGCCATGGAATCCATGTGGACAATATATCTCAAAGAGCCTCAGTTACTTAGGACAAGTAACCATTCTTTCTTCTTCAAATGACTGTCCACATGGATTCGGCTTTTGGCAACTAACAAGCAGTTTTCTGTCCTCTTGGAGGTGGGATCTTGGATTCCTGCTTAATGTCATAATGACTGCAGGCAGTCCTACCAAAATGAGCTAAAGAACAGTGTCTTGGAAACATGGGGCCAGAACTCCACACTGCTGCCCTACAAATTTCAGGTACAGGGACATTCTCCCAACTGGACATTCTCAGGTACAGGCTGCCTGAGCACTAGTGGAATATGGCTAGGTGGGTTAAACCTGGCTAGCTCATTCCATGTTCTTATGCACATGAAGACACATTTTGATAATCTATGTGAGAGTATTGCCTCACCTTAACTCTATCAGCAAAGGCCACAAACAGTTTAGGTGTGTCCCTGAATAATTTTGTCCTGTTCAAGTAATGAGACAATACTCTCACTAAATCAAGTGTGTGAAGTTTAGCTTCTCCACAGGTTGACTGAGGTGTGGGGAAGAAAACTGGGAGATTAATAAATTGGTCCATACAGAACTCAAACAACTTAGGCCAGCAACTTGGGGTGAGGCCTGAGGGAAATCCTGTCCTATGAAACACTGCATAAGGGGGACCTATTATGAGGGCCTGAATCTGCTCTATCCTTCAGGCTGATGTAATGGCTATTAAAAAGGCAGTCTATACTGATAGATGGTATAGGGGACAGGTTACTAAGAGCTCAAATGGGGAACCCATCAATTCTGTTAATACTGTACTGAGGTCCCCAAAAGGGAGGGGGCTCCCAAACTGGGGCATAAAAATGTGTTGGGCCCTTAAGGAACTTGCTACTGTAGGCTCTGAAAGTACAGTGTGGCCCTGGTTAGGAGAGTGATGTACACATATTGCTCCTAGATGGACCTTTATGGAACTTAACGAAAGTCAAGGTTGTTTCAGAGCCAGTAATAGTCCAATATGGCTGAAACAGGTGATGTCAAGGGAGACAGCTGATGCTGAGATGCTCAAAATAAAAAACCTTTTCCATGCAGTTTTATAAGTCAGTCTAGTTGAGACTTTCCTGTTTCAGAACAGAACGTTCTGAACTTCAGCTGAACAGCTTCTTTTGGTGGACATCATCCAGTCAGCATCCAAGTTTTAGATGTAAGGATGCTTGATTTGTGATTGTAATGTGAGACTCTGTCAGGCAGATCAAGCGAAGTGATCTGGGGCTGCATTGAGAAGTTCACTGGATCCAAATACCTGAACTCCCTGGTTCATGCCGGGGCTGTCATAATCATCAATGTAGCATCTTGCCTCCGTTTACTGAGGACCCTCAGTATCTTGGGGAACAGAGGGGATGGCATACCTCAGTCCTGGTGACTAAGGCATGAGAAAGGCATCTGACAGGGAGCCTGCACCACCAAGCACTCTCTGGAGCAAAACACTTGGCATTTCTTGTTCTTAACTCTAAAGGCACCACCTCCTCCACTGCTCCAGGTTGTAGAAGTTATCATGAGTCACCATCCTGATTTTGAGATGATGGATGAATTTACTGAGGTATCAAAGGTCCAGAAAGGGATGTCTACTCCCTTTTTTCTATGCAATGAAACAATAGTTGGAATAAAAATCCACTGCCACTGAACTTTAAGGGCAGTTCCTCCATTGCTCCAAAATTGTAAAAGGGAGTTCACTTCTTGTTTCAACAATATCTCATGAAAGGGGTCCCTGAAAAAGCAATGGGGAAGGTGGGAAGGGATTGCAATAGGGTAGAATATCCCTTTTCGACATTTCCCAGAATGCACTGATCAGAGGTGATTCAAGTCCAGGCTTCCCAGAATTAAAAGAGGTTGTTGCCAGAGGATTGGTGGTAGAAAGGAAGGATGTCACAAGAGGTTCTGTCAGGCTCTTGACACTGTCATCAAACCTCCTGCCTGGTGGAAGACAGAGATCATGCAATAGCAGAAGATGTGGAGGGTCACCATTGCTTCTCTCTTGGCAGCTCCGAGGTTATTTGCGGCTCATAATAGTACTGGCCAGCTGCCTGGAGGAATGTTGTGGTCTCACGTGCATACTTCTTGTGGCTGAGAAACAGATCCAAAGAATGCGGAGTTGCCCTGGCATCCTTTAACAAATGGAGAGCCTCATCCATCTCAGAATTTAAAAGTTCGTTGCCTTCAAAGCAAAGGACCTCATTTGTAGTTAAGACCTCCCTGGAATCCCTGAGAACGGGAGCCAGGAAGATCTTCCCATCACCACAGATGTGACTGTAGTACCCTTCCACTATATCGGACTCATCCAGCTCAGCTTGTAGGGAAGTGAGAGCTATCAGTTATCTCTTGGTCTTGCTTCTAAGATCCACAACTCCAGGGCAGCCTGTTAAGTGGACAGCACCTGAGCTCAGGACCCCAGGGCTTTCAGGGGCCACAGCTCTGGGGCAGTCAACCAGAAGCACTGCCTGAGCCAGGATTCCATTCCCTTTCATAGAGAATTATGAAATTCGGAAGTGGGGGTGTTCCAATCCAAACCAGAGCACAACCAAATTTTAAAATATCAAAATCCTCCATGAAGAGGAGGACAGCTCTACAAATAAGAACCTCAGTAAGAAGACACCTTTGTGTCCTCTCATCCTTCTTGAAAATAAGGAAGCTCAAAAGATGCACAAACATTAGTAAGTAACTAAGCAATAGCTTTATTTTCTTCCTGCAGCAGATCAGCTATTGTAAGTGTATATATTTTTCTCAACACATAAGAGCACATTTATGATCTTCCAGATTATACAGAATGTGTTACACATGTATTGTAAGCCCTAATCCCACAAAAAGAGTTAAACACTTGCATAACTCAATGGGACTCATTATGCACATAAAGTTACAGATATGCTTAAACCTAAGCTCCATAGTTCTGATGTATTACTAATATTTTTCTTTGTCTCCCCAAAAGTACTGAAAAAGCCCTCATTTTCAAATAGCCTTTTCACTATTCACCTGTTTTATCAAAAATTTATTCGACTTATTCATAGATTCATAGATACTAAGGTCAGAAGGGACCATTATGATCATCTAGTCCGACCTTCTGCACAACGCAGGCCACAGAATCTCACCCACCCACTCCTGCGAAAAACCTCTCACCTATGACTGAGCTATTGAAGTCCTCAAATCGTGGTTTAAAGACTTCAAGGAGCAGAGGTTACATTCATATGTATTTTGGAGATGAAGTTTTTCTATTTTAAAGCATCTGAACTTCAGTGCATTCTCCCAGGATGTCACTGTGGAAAGACACCATGAGATAACTTCTTGAACTGCCATAATAGCTGAGAGTGCTTCAGAAATGTTGTTTCTCTTTTTCTGGCAGATAATAGTTTTTATAACATTGCACCACAAAAATCTGTGTTATCATTTATTTTTTTGTATGCTGTGAAAATATCCTGCCTAAACTTAACTTGTAATTCCAGAGGATTCCTTGGTTGCTAACCACAGCATATGTTACATTTTATCTATTGATTGGGAGCATTCGTCATGCAAATTACAAATCACAACTCCTCCTCCCTTTCTTTTTCTGAGTTAGTACAAAAACACATCAGCAAAATAACTGCAGTTAAATACAATGTGATATTTAATTGAATTGGACAAGGTTTTTCTCTGAAAAATGGAAATACGGTCTTCTGGCTAAGGCAATAGAATGGGAGGGGTGGGGGGCTGGGCTCTATTCCTGACTCTCAAACAGACTCCCTGTGTGACCATGGACAACTCATAAAATGACAGATTTTGCTCCTCCCCTAGTCCAGGCCCTTATACACCACTGGTCACGTGCCACGGGAAGACCACAGGAGAACTCCTCTGGCACAGGGTCGGGCCATTTATGGTGGTGTGGAGGGAATGCTGGGCTGTGGCTGAGGGCTAGGAGTAGGAAAGCCAGTGGAGCATGATCTATGAGATTTCTGGGCAGCAGTGTAGCCCATATACAGCTTGATGTGTCTGTCAGATATTACAGCAGCCCTTATCTGCTCCATCTTAACATGGTGGCCATTTTGACCTCATGGAGCAGCAATCTGGAGGATGCAGTGGTAGCTACCTTCACCTCCCCTATGCCTGAGCTGTACCATCTGTGTTGCCCTTCTTGGAGGCACTGTACAGGATCAGACCCAGAATCTCTCTGTGTCCCTGGATAACACTTTAATGTACCCTAGAAAGATGATGGGAGGGTAAATCTTTTTGAGATGCTCAGACAACAGATTGGCGCCAGCCACGGAAACATCTCTAAATAAATAAAACAAATCTTTTCAAAGGTAACATTTTATAAGGGGAAAAAAATCATTCTTTTATCTCTGAAAGGGATATGAAGAGCTGTAGCAGGCCTAGTTCTCTAAGAACTAACTTCCACCCTCCACTGGGTCTTCACCTCCCTGCACTCAGCATCCCACTCCTCTCGTGCTCTCTCTTGTACCACCACAAGCACCCTTGTGCTGATGAGAATGGTCAGTCAGTGCTCCCATGTGGCACACCATCTGGTTTTGCTACCCAATAACTCAACTGCGGCCCCTTTTTCACTGGTGCATTCACCTGCTAGTGCTGTGTCCAGAAGCCATTTTTAAATGAGAGACTGTGACTTAAGATTTCAAGTGCAGAGTCAAGAACACCTCTGTGGGAACTCTGAGGTGAATCCACATTCCCATTGTCCCCATGCGTCCCCCAAGACCATGATTATCTCCTTTAAACAACATTTAGGGACTGTTCCTGCACAATGCAGGTATGGAGTGTTGGATGTATACAAGTCAAATAGGGCCAGGTAGGAAGAGAAAAAGAATTCTATCCTGATGTGGTAGAAAACGAATAATGGGTGTGAGGAGGCAAAGTAGAGATTGGCACGAGATACAAATATAATTGAGTAATTTAGAAATGAGAACAGGAGGAAGACGGAGACTGGGAAGATGCAGAAGGCAAAGCCTGATGGAAATGGTTAGGATGCAAAGAGGAAGCAGCAAAGACTGAAGAGAAGGAGGGGTTCTCGTGAAAGACCATGGGGAAGAGTGAGAACACAAATGAGGGAAGAAAGAAAAACTAAGGTAGAAAGAAAGGAAAAGAGAAAAGGAAATGAAAGAAATTAATTTAAAATGGTGTTTGGTAAAGTGGAATGTTAGTTGAAGGTGTGCCAGCAAATGAAAGCACACAGAAATGTCTGCTTTTATGTACAGATTCACCGCCCTATCTTTGAATATTCACAAAATTAGATGAAATCACCAGGTGAGTAATCCTCCCCCCTCCATACATTTTAAAGAACAATATGCATAACAGTAAATTTGTGGTATTTTGAGCAGCTCACAACCCTTGACTTTAATTCCCCTCAGTTTAATCACTATCTGTGTATAATATGTACACAGATGACTCTGAGATGTGGGTGAGTCTTCAGTTTGACCTTGATCCAAACTGTGGCGATAGAAAGGATGCCCCATGTAGACCCAACCATTATTTCCCCCTCCACCTTCATTTCCAGTTCACTTGCTCACTGGCCTTTATTCTTATATCTACCCCTCCTTGCCCCTGAGTTTTCACCTGCACCTGCAACACCTGCAACAAATACAAATGGTAATCTTAGCAATTCCAAAGAACCTGTTAATTCCATGCCCTTTGGCTAGTTTGACAATGATGGGGGTTGGTTTACACTGTGGTCTTATATGGTATGGAGATTTGTAGCTCTGAGCCCAGGCTTTGCATGTTAATTTATTCCTCCTAGATGTGGGGGAAGAATTATTAAAAGGGAGAAAAAAGACTTTTATTTAACCTGATATCATAAGGGAGTAGAAGAAACATTACAATTCCCTATGTCTCTAAAACACTGATCAGAAGAGAAAGTCATGACTTGTTGACCAATATGACTGAAGCTTTTCAAAACCAAAACACAGCTGCCCAAATCCACCTCTAACAATTACCCTTTTTTTTTACCTGCCCGAGAACTTGCTAGTAGTCATTCTTGGAGACAACACTTGTCATATGAAACATCTTACTTTTTGTGACTCAGTTTCTCAAAAGATGCAAGTCTCATCTATAGCAGTAAAATGAAATAAGCCGAAGAAGTTACATTTTAGTTACTATTTTTTCTTAAAAGTTCTTTCTTGACTGTCAGAGACTTTTGTCAGATTTGTGTCCTGAATGCCACTGCAACATTCAGAGACTTGGTTTCAGCCCTGAATGTAGTAATCTGTGTGACATCTGCTGTTTGTATCTGCTTATACCACTATCACTTAACACAGCAGAAAAAAAATCTAATGCACAATCTCGTGTGTTAACAAATGGATTCTTCCAAGGCGCCCCACTGGGTTAATCCACTTGTTGTGGTTTGGCGTAAATTAAAAGATTTATTCTAACAGCTCTATAGTGACTTGGAATAGTTCCTCCCTGTCTGCGTCCGAGGGAGGCCACTATGCCTCACTATGCCACCTAACAGCTGAGAGCCGATCAACAGGGGATTGGCACTGTAAGTCAGTAGAGTCCATAGCCAGCCTTCTGGCTGTGGTGGGCCACAAACACCATCAGGCTCAGCCCTCTGGGTGGGGCCAAGCAATACCCACCAGTCAGGCTCAAGCCCTCTGGCTGGGACAGAGCAGAGGCAGTCTTTGGCTCAGCTCCCTGGCTGGGGCCAACAGCAAACAGTCTTTGGCCCAGCTCCCTGGCTAGGAATGAGCAAAGCAGTTGGTGGCCCAACTCCCTCGTGGGGGCAGACACCAAAGAAATGCAGGCTGTCTGTCCTAAGGTGGGTAGGCTGCAATCCCAGGAGTGGGGTTGACAGGAGGAGGTAAGGGCACCCGAGCCCACCCTACTCCACCATGTCCCAGCCTAGGCCCTAACAGTGGTGGGGAATCCTGCCACCGGGTCAGCAGGGATCCTGCCAAAACACGCTGACCATGACTTCAGCAAACACAACCGGACTAATGTCTGGTTTCCCTGGGCTACTTCCTACCCCTACCTGGTCGTAGGGTTTTGCCACTCATGGGCTCTCAGGTTCTTCAGGGTACTCTGCAGTCAACAGTTCCAGCAGCTCCTCAGGGTATTCACAGGGTAGCAGCTCCTCAGAATATTCGCCAAGTGGCAGCTTCTGTATATTCCGCCAGAGGCAGGGGTTGATACAGCTCAGTCCATGTTTCAGGGGCCATAAGAACATAAGATTGTCCATACTGGGTCAGACCAAAGGTCCATCTAGCCCAATATCCTGTTTTCCAACAGTGGCCAATGCCAGGTGCCCCAGAGGGAATGAACAGAGCAGGTAATCATTAAGTCATCCATCCTCTGTCGCCCATTCCCAGTTTCTGGTAAACAAAGGCTCTCTAGTCCCTGCTCTTGGTTGTTAAATTCTGTTGGCTTGTCTCTGTAAGATCTCCATATTTCATACTTCCCATCCCTACCACCAAATTCTGGTCCATCCGCTTGGTCATTTCTCACCTTGATTACCACCAACGTCCCTTCTCTGGTCACATTGATTCCTGCACTGTACCTCACAAGTCTATCTTCCCCATCGGCTTCTCCTACCATGTCAGCACCTTCCCCACAATTTGGACCCCTGCATTGGATTCCAGACTCTCCTCTTGTTATTACAACAGTGAGTTATGCTCCATTGCTGGGGTAACTATTTCAGAATTAGGTCAAAGAAAAGAGAGTGATATAGAAACTGATTATCTTAGAAGTGTAAATGAGAGCAAAAACAGGCATACAGTTTTTAAAGACTTTGTGATGGTAGGTACTATAAGGCTGTAATTTACACCATATGTGTTGCTTTTTTAAAAAAAAATTATAAATGCAGGGAAGAAATTACTCCTTTGTCCAATATTTTCATCTGAATTTTTGAATACTGAAGTATAGGACTTCTGGTGGTCAGGAATTACTTGGCTGAATAGGTATATTTGCCCTGATTTTGTCCTTTTTAACTCTAGACGTAAGAAGTGTTTAATGAAAGTCGTCAAAAAATCCATTCTAGGGTTAATTCTTGAGAAAGTAGCACAAATGCATTAAAAGCAAGTGAGACAAACATAAATCTAAGTTTACATAACCCTACAACGCATCATAATGAAGTTTTTATTTCCATACCTCAGAGTCTACTTTAGCAAATATCTATTAAGGAAACAGGGCTATCCAAAGAACAAGTGTTCTGTACAACAAATCTGCCAAATCATACATAGCTACATTATGTTGTTACCCTATCTTAAATGATTACCTATTTGTAAGCTAGGGGGAATAGTCCCGCTATTCTGGGGAACTTTCCTGGCTTCTGCACTACCTCGGTGAAGTGGGCTAGCAAAAGGATCTGAGTCCTTGCTCCCACCTCCTTTACCCAGAGTCCTCCCTGCCCATGAGGACTCCCCTTCCACTCTCCTGTCTGGCAGAGTCCTCATAACCCTGACAAGGCTGGGCCCAGGATTCCTGGGGGGCTTGACCCCCAACCCTGCTGTGGTCACCTAGGACAGGGGCTAGGGTGTCCCCACTCCGAGTTACTCTCTCTGCACTGGGCACTTCTCTGACCCACTGACCATTACATACAAGTTAAAGCAAATGCAAGTTATTTAATCAACAATTAATTTTAAAAAGAATAAGGAAAAATGGGAAAGGTTAAAGGAAACACATCACCCCGCTCTGTGGCAGGGAACATCACAAACAGTGTCTCTGGAATGTCAGAGCAGTTCACAGTCTGTTCCTTGTAAGTCCCAGGCCTTCTTCTCAGGCCCTGGCTGTGCTGCAGGGATGCTGTGGGTTGGACACTTGCTCTGGTGGTGGCCACACGCTCTCAGGCTCTAAGTGGTAGGACACATCTTCCCAGTGTCGCCCCCGCCCTGTCGGGGTTAGGATCCAAGCCTGGCCTGCAGAGCCCCTTGGTTGAGGTGTCTCCCTGTGCTGGGCCCGCTGCCCAGGGTCCCCCTCGCTCTGCCCAGCTGCTCACCGCACCCAGCTCCGGACTGCTCCAGCCCCAGCTCCACCACTCTGTCGCAGCGCTGCTGCTGCTCTGCCTCCAGCTCCCTGGGCTGCTTCTTTGGCCCCTCTGCCTCTGGTTGCTGCAGCTCTGCTCCCAGGACAGGTCTGCTCTGCAGGCTGCTTCTGTGACTCTGCTCCCAGCACTGTCCTGCTTCGTGGGCTGCTTTTCTGGCCCCTCTGGCTCTGGTTGCTGCAGCTCTGCTCCCAGGGCAAGTCTGCTCTCTCTGGGCTGTGCCTCTGGCTTTGGGGCTGCAGCTCTGCTCCTAGGACAGGGTCTGCTCTCTCTGGATCTGGCACAGCTCTGCTCCCCAGCTCAGCTCAGCTCAGGCCCCTGCTTTCTCCTTAGCTCGGCCCCACTCTGTCTGACCCAGGCAAGTCCAGCTCCCATGGAGGACGGGACCTCCCTGGCCTCCTGACTCCCTGATTAGCCTGCCCACCCTGTCATTCAGGCTGACCTGGAGCATTGGCCTCTCCCCATTGTTCCTGGGGGCTGTCAGTCTCAGGGTCCTGATTCCCCATCGACCCTTCCCCCTTTTCGTTCTGGGAGCTAGCCAACCAAAACACCCCCACTGAATGTTAGTAAGCAGGCAACAGTCCCCTTACATAGTAAAGGAATAAAGTCCTCAACCACTGCACACCTCTTTCCCTGCTAAGGAGATCGCAATAATAATTAGCTGAGTTGATAAGAGAAAGGAGTTTGTAGTGAGGCTGAAGGGCTTCTCTCTGACACAAACAGGGAGGAATCTTGCCCCTGGTGGATAGAGCCAGGCCGGGCCTGCCCCTTGCACTGGAAGCAGAGGGGAGAACAGGAAATATAAAAGGCGGAGTCTCCAGTTTAATTGAGGGAGAGCCTGGGGAGGGGTCGGATGCTGCTGCCTTGCTGCTGGCGATATGCTATAGCTAAGGTCTCAGTGGCAGTTGGAAGTAAATATCTGCATGTCAGTGGAATTCTCCCTGGTTGATCATTTCAAAGGATGGTTGATATTCTACCAGGTGTGTGTGGGCTCTATGGCACAGAACATTTTTTGATTATTGACAGTTTTACTTACAACCTGTATGCAGCTGGGGTAGATATAAGATAAAAATACCAACTTTTTATCTATATTGCCCTCAACACTGTATTAACTGAGCCTCAGTCTTCTCTGCAAAAGTTCCACATGTATATCATGAAGCAAGCAATCCCACTTGCTCAGACACTGAGGGAGGCCAAGGCCTGACCCTGCAATTGAATCCACATGGACAGATCCTTGCACTTGCATGAAGCCCAGTTGGCTCTGCATGGGCTAAGCACACCCACAAATATCCAGTTATAAGATCCAGGCTTTAGAGAGCTTTTCTATTCAGTAAAAACATGCTTTAGGATAAATAGTAAATAGACTGGTTGTTTCCATCAATTGTCAAATTATTCAAATAATTTCTCTCCCATTGTTTGTCCTGCAGCAGCACTGAGCAAACAATATTAATCAAATTATTCCCAAATGTTTCTCTGTACATCTGCAAATAGTTAATTCGTGAATGAGTCTTTCCATTATTTTAGTACTTAACGTGAGCTAAACTATTCCTTCCTTACTGGGATCTTCAGTACAGTCCTACCTGAAATCTATACACTAGTCCAGGGTATAGTAGACATCGGTGGACTTGAACTTTCATCATTCTTTCTCTGTATTTACAAATATTATGTCACACTATTTACATGTGTATCTGAACAGCAACTCGAAGAGGTATGTGGTGGTGTAAGTAGGCTGGTTTAGTTCCCACTGCTTCTGCAAAACATAGCAGTTGTTTTGACTATCTCCACGGCCTATCAGTAGAAGAGAAAGAAAGCATTGATTAAAGAAATTATAAATGGGTATTTCATCTCTGTCAAACATGACATACGCTACACCTTTACTCAGTTGATATATCAGTTGAGCTGGTATAATATGCCAGTGAAAAGGGGCGGGAGGTGGAGGAGGGTGAAGCTCATTCCAGTTCCTGACATCTGGAGACACCTCATTGAAGACTAAAGATAAGAAACAAGAGACATTATTGTGAGCTTTCTTTATCCTGTATAGTCAGAAGGATGTTTACTTCCACTTACCTGGTGGCTACATATCAGGAGTTCCTCAATATCTGACTTGAAGCAAACAGACCTTTTTATGATGTTTTTGTCACCTCATTTCAGCTTTACATGCAGTCTCCATGGCGTCTGAGAAGCAGGCGGATGTGAATGGTTTTGACCAACAGGTGAGCTAAAATGACCAGGGCAGGAAGATAGCATTCCTCCTTGTATAAACATACTTTTACTGAATAACCGTAGTGGCAGAGAGAGAAGAAACGAAGACTGTGATGGAGAGGAACAACTGGTTGAAGCTGAAGTGGCTTTAACAAAGGGCATGGGAGAGACTGAGAATGAGAAGAATGCATAAAGAACTATATCATAGAGATTAAACAGCCAAGATTACTCTTGTTTTATATGACTGGGCAGACAAACAAGGGCTCTTTAAGCCGAAGGAACGTTAAGAAGCAATTTAAAATTTAATAAAAAAGGTAGAACAAACAGTAACAGCATTTATTTTAGCAGATCTCCTTCAATCTCACTACAGTCTGGTTCAAAAATTCCTGACCTTCTACTGAACCAATGGAAGCAGGGTGTGCTGCCTCTGTAGAACTATCTGCGATAGGCCAAGTTAAACAGAATGTACTTGGTGTGGAGACGTTGCCTCCCTGTTGTTAATTCTGATCTCTTCTTCTTCTACACCCAGCAGCAAAATCCTGGAATATATATTTCACTTTTTCCTTGCCGCTTAGAAGCTGGAGGTACTCTCCTTTAGCCCCAGATAGTCTGAAGGCCAACATTTTCTAAGCTGGATGCCTGAAGTTAGGCACCTAAACCCATATTTAGGCATCTAAATACATGGTCTGATATTTCCCCCCTTCCCCCACAGATGAGCTGATCACCAGCTGCTCTTAAGCACCTTAAGCTCAGCACCTCTGAACATCAGTTCACGTACTCAAATGCCTAATTGGCTTTAGATGCCCATCTTCAGGCACCTAAGTTTGAAAATTTGGGCCTAAAGCATTTAACTGTAATTTAGTCTGGCATTGCCCATTGTAGTTGGGAGAGTTTTATTGTTTTTTCACATAATCATTAGCCAATGATAATTTCAAAGTCATACATTTTAACCATGATGTAATTCCCTGTTAATATCTCAAAACTAGACAGCTTCATTCAGCTTATTTGACACATTTTAGTGCTGCTGCAATACTTGATAAGGAGAGGGTGGGGAGGAAGAGGTGTGAGGGAATGAGCTGTGAGTGTTTGCACAATCCTTTTTTTTTTTTTTTCAGCTCAAGTATGTAAAAAGTGAGATAAATGGTCAAACTGCAGACATACTGTACTCAGCAGGAGCCAAAAGCTGCTCTCTGGATTGGCAGCTCCAAAAGCCATCAGCACTGGATCCTTTCAGTAATTTCCAGCTCGGAAATGTCCTTCCATTGCTTGTGACAGACATAAACCAGCTGTGCTTCAAGAAAGGGAGAACAGAGAGAAGAAGAGACAGACGGGTTGGACACAAACAGTAACAAACACTGGAACCAGCTGCAGCCTGCAGGTCACACTTCCACGTCAACAAAAAATGTTATTTAGTATTTGCCAAACACTGAAGTAATTCATCACAAGATATAAGTGGATCTATAATATCTGAAATTGCCTGTGGAAGATTAACTGAACGTATCACATTTCCAATTTGATGACTTAAATGGGAATTGAAATGGTATGCGCTTTGTAGGAAAGGCACTTATTCAATCTGTGCAGTAGCAAAATTCTCATGCTGGTCAATCTCAGCAATGTAATTTAGAAAATTCTAATGTTAGAATATTTGTATTCATAAAGAAGAGGGGGCTGTAAAATTCAATGCCAGCCTGACAGAATTCAGCTGAGTCTGATCAAATATATGCAGCTGCTACTGACTAATCTAAAGCATGTATAAGACAAAACTACCGTGGAACCGCAGGGTGAAAGAGGAAGATGTTGATTATTTTAAACATGGTGGTGAATTGGTTCTGAACCACTCATTGCTGGCAGTTGCCTCTAAAAATATCTGCTTTGCTCAGGGGCATTCCTCAAATGAACATCATGGTCCAGTCCAGGGCCAATCGGGGGGGGAAGGGCATTTGGCCTGGGCCTCAAGCTCAAAGGGGGTCTCAAATTTAGACACTTCGTTAACTTTTTGGCATTTGATAAGTTTCGCAACTTATTTTTATGTGCATCCCTATCGGACCAAAATGTGACACACTCTCAGCTTAGAGCGGCAATTTTAAGCAAATAAGAGATGTGATCTGTAAAAGACATAATTTTTTTGTTAACGGATATAGATTGTCATATTAAAGAGTAAAATATGTTCATAAATATTAATAAAAATACGTCGGTTCTGATGGCACAAGATTAGACCATGTGTCGTCATTTTTTATTTGTATTATGGCTAGGGGCTTCAAAAGATAGAAGTGGCCCGGGCCTCTCTGGACCTCTAAGAGGGCCTGGTCCAGTCTATGCAAGATGGCACTTCTAAAGATAATATTGGAGCACATTACTGTAATGCCCGGGTGTTCTTTCATCATCACTGAGCCCTACTGCAACAGCATGGAAGAAATTAAAAAACAACACAGGACCACAAGAAAGAGAGGGGAACATACAAGAGATTTAATAAGAGAAAAAAAATTAAAGCATATCTCTTAGCTGAGCTGAAAAGGAGGAGAGAGATGGGCTTGAGACTCTTTGTTGGTTATATGTATTTATTATTTCTGTTTCCCAAGAGAGAAAAAGCATTAATTCTGTCCCAAAGAGTTCATAAATTAAGGGTCAGATTCTGCCTCCTTTTGAGTAGTATCTTACTTTGTATATAATCAATGGGACTAATGGCAGAATGAGGTACTATTCCACCCACATAAAGGTAGAAGAATCTGACGATAAATTAGACATGATATAACAAGGGGGAAACAAGACAACAAGGAGGAGACGGTGGAAGAAAGACTGAGGAGATGGGAGAATTTCAACAAAACACAATTTTTAGCCAAAATCACCTGCTTGCATAGAAAATTTTGATTTTTTCATTGAAAATCTTCAGTTCAGAAATGCTGCCACAATGCATCATAGGGGCTGTAATTTCGGTGCTTCATACCCCCATTATCCTCTATGGACTGGGTTCCCCAGCTGGACTACATCTGCCATCATCCATCAGAGCCAGGGACTCCTATGATGCATGCAGTGGCTCAGCAAGAGGGGAGATTATGCTTCATCATGGGATATACAATCTGGCAGAGGAGCCCAGCCTGCAGAGAAGGACATGAAATTCCCAAACTATAATTCCCACAAGGCAACACAGTATTTCCAAATCAAAATTTTTCTCTTTTAAACCAACAGTTTTCAACCAACCCTTTTTAATTTTTCATTGAAACTTTGAATTTTTCTATGAGGGAAAAAACATTTTCTGACTTTCTCCACTGTTGGCTAGTTTTATGTAGATGTTGTGGCAGAAGTGGAATATAATGAGGAACTTAAATGTGGAGGGGGAAGGAACCTTGCAAAACAGTTCAGGAAGGGTGTTCCAGCCATAAGGGGCATATGACTGGGCAGTCTGTCACTGAAGACAAGGAAAAGGTCTTGGGAGAAGAAGCCAGCGTTTGTTAACAAACTTGTTTTGTTTTTCTGTTATTTGTTAGATCCCCAGCAGCTAGTTGCAGAGAGGTGGTTTCCAGTTTTAGACAGCTAGACCTGAGAGCTGGGTTCCAATATAAATTTACCCTCAGACCAGTAAGTGGGATCTTAGGGCTTGTGGAGCAGAGTAGGCTGGCTCTTCAGGACAGTGGATGAGAAGTTTAGCCATGTAGGGTATGCCTGAGCTACTCCAGTAGTGGGGAAGGGAGAAAGGCCTGCTGTCTTTCAGATTATTATAAACCACTGAGCAATCTGACTTCAACAAGAGATAAAGTTGTTAGGCATCATACATGGTCACAAGAAGGACTGAGAGCTTTATTATACAGTTAATACTCCTACATTACTAAATTAACATTAAAATACTACAGAAATATTTTCATAGCATCCAAAACAATAGGTCTCTGATATCGACTGGGACCTGCAGATGCTACCATAATATAATTAATAATTGGTTGCTATTATGGTTGCAAAACTGGATAAATGGAGCAGTACCATTTTTGGGCTGTGTTGCTATACAATTCCTTTATTAATTCCACAGAACTACAGTTTCCTATTTTAAACATGGTGGTGAACTGGTTTTGAACGAGTTGAACTATCATTGCTGACGGTTGCCTCTAAAAGTATCTGCTTTCCCCAGGGACATTCCTCAAAAGAACATCATGGTCCACTAATTATGAAAAGTATCAAAGTTATGAAGGAACAGTAAGCTAGCAAATATATACAATAGTCGTTATACTATAACTAACCCATATAATGGTTCTCTAATATAGTATTTCACAGGATTTTCTCAATAATCGCTGAAGAGCCAACATAGGAGTGTTGTGTAAAACCATAACTATTCCTCTAGAGAACTGGATGATTAAAAAAGGTTTTAAATAGCACAATTAAGGATTTAAAACAATGAAACATGTCAAGGTCACACGATGAAGAAAATTTACAGCATGCAGTGTTTTTTCATATGCCTCTCAATTTTTACTGGAATTGAATTGTATTAATTATGTAGGCTTCACAAAGGAATGTTCTACACATCCTAAAGAGCGAAAGAAAAGTTCAACCTCTCGTTTCTGGGAAGGGTCTTAAAGCATATGCCCATTGCTGTAGTTCCTATGCCTGACTCAGGCTAAGGGCTCACCTCCGGCCTTCGTACAGTGCATTTAGTAAAACATTGCAAGGTCTGTTCCTCATCCAAGGTAAAGTATTCCTTTACCTCCTCTATGGCTTTATGTATACCTTTCCTCCCCTGCTGTTCTCTGCCCCATCCTCCTATATGACCCTTCCATTAAAAAAAAAAACAAACATGTATATAGGATGTTACTCTGTCTCTCATCTCCAAAAAGAGGTGGCAAAGGTTGCTTACATCCCAGTTTTACTTGCCACTTCTGCAGCTCATAGCCCATTTCACAAGCCCATTTTGCCTAAAAGTGACTTTTTAACTTGAACAATAGCCACTGCCCTGAAATATCACAAAACACGCAGAATGCCAGGAGGCATGAAACCTCCTGTTTAGGAAGAGAGACATTTTTCACTAAAAGTACCCGTCCTTTCGCACAGTTCTAATTTAAGTACAACAAACGCAAGCCATCCCATTTTACAAACAGAGCTAATGTAATGTAAAAGGGCCCCATCCTCCACCCCTCACTCAATCCTTCCTCTGGCAATTCTCCCATTCCCCAAGACCAAGAGCACTTTTACTTGAAGAAGTGAGTAATGACCTCAAGTCTGGCCTGTTTGAAAATTTGGATGATATCTTTAATTCCTTTAACTTTGTACTAGACGGCTTTCCTTCTTTCAGATAGAAAGAGATCCAATACGATAAAATACTTAAGTGTAGAAGTAAGTGCCCCTTTATGACATTAAGATCATACATTTCGACTGATCTGTGCACAGAATCCTGCTGATAGAAATGGCATGCACAGAACAAGACTAGTACAAGACCCTTAGTTTCTCCCTGGACCACTGGATCTGATTCACTGCAGGAAGAGCTGATAGCCACTAAAAATGCTTTTCACAGATAAATGCAACAGAGTACATAGCTAATAGCTCAAAGGGAGGTTTCATAGGACCATTAAGGACCACGTTCAGATCCCATATCGGAGTAGCTCACTCATTTGTGGGGGGAAAAAGTTACCCAAACCCTTTGTTAGGGGGCTTATTCTTTCACCCACTCACTTCCCTGGTCCTTCTCGCATGAACAGAGAGCAACGATACCCAAAGTCCAAAGGTGCAAACAATTCGATGTTTACTGGGGTAAACTTCCAGCAAGCATGATTCCAGTTTCCTTCCTTAGTATCCTCCTTCCCAGCTCTGACACCACAGAGCCTTACACCTGTGTCCCTGTTCCCATTCCTGCCCTTAGCCAAACATGATTCCAATTTCCTTACCCCCATTCCCTGTTTCCGTTTCCTCCACCCCCCTACTTCCTTGATTATCTGCAGACTATATAGTAAAACTTGAGTTCTGCTTTGCTATACCTTAACCAATCATGTTCCTGAAATTTAACTAGCCAATCCTAACATATTGTAACATGATTATGTACCCAATTATATCCCACCACCTTAATTAGTTTACACCCAGCAAAATTAATTATACAGCAGACAGAAACAATCACAGAACCAGACAGAGATTATACAGACAAACAATAGCAAAGTGGGAACTATAATGACAAAACAATACAGAAGTGAGGATTTCACATCCCAGCTATTGATAAGTGAGTTCTTGCCAGACAGGATGCTATCAAACTAAGTTTCCTTTTACATTTTCTAGGCACTTCCCTTTCTCTGGAGGTGATCGGCACTATCAGGACAGGATTGTATTCCTAACAGCCCAATAGCACCTTCTTTCAATGTGACTACTTTGGAATGTGAGGATGTGACCATTCGCTTCCCAGCTTATGGCTGCCTCTGTTGCTTAGCCAAAGGCCTTAGCCTAAGAACAGGGCCTCAGTCTGTCACAGTAAGAGAAGGCCCTTACACCGGCAGACAGTGATTTTGATTCTCTTTTGTACCTCTATAACTAGCCAAGTGATAAGAATACACCTAAATTCTTAGAGTATAGGCCTTTACAGACAGGCCTGAATATCTATATCCTAACACCCTTGATGAATCTTGCTGTTGTGGGATGAGAACAAACTGAAAATACCTGTATAGAGGAATGAAAGGCTGTAATAGCCACCAAGTGAACTCTGATTTAACTCACAGAAAGACCTGATTACCAACTGGTAATCAAGAACAGCTGAGAGGGGAAAATGAACAGGTGAAAACTGATGCTGAGAACAGCAATGGTGAAATCCCTTCCATTTCTGAAGGTAAATATTTTAATAGAGATCTTTCTGCTGTTTAATAAGGTTTGTTTTACTTCTGATGAACAGGAATCCTCTATTCCCAAGAACCATCAAGGAGCCATGCTCAGAGTCAGAGGATGGCCATGTCAGTGTGGAGAGACAAACTGGAATCCTGGGACAGCAGATGGGGAATGGGCAGGAGCTGCTTTGCTGGACAAGCAACAAGGTGAATCAGGTAAGGGTACCAGACCTGCCTCAGCCAAGTTGGTACCACTAGAATGAGCTTGGCTCTGAATTATTTGATCTTGTTCAAAACAAAATCAGTGGTGTCAGAGGATATGCATACAGAAGGCTCCTGGTCCAAGGGATGAGAAAGGCTTCTCCCAAGGACTGAGGACCCAGACCTCCTCTCAAACAGAACCCTTTGCTTTTCCTGTTGATGGCAGTCATGAAAAGGTCCATTTATGGAACCCCCCGCATCAGGAATATCTGTCTGAGGATTTAAAGGTTCAGTCCCACTTGTCCAGAGAGCTGTCCAGAGAATGTCTGCTCAGATCATAGGCCATGATATTCCGTATGCCTGGAAGTGAAGAGGCTGAAATGAGAATGTGATTGACTACACACCAGTTCCACAGCTTTACTGCTTTGGCACATAGGGAGGAGAATTTTGGCCCTCTCTTTTTAATAGATTCATAGATACTAAGGTCAGAAGGGACCATTATGATCATCTAGTCTGACCTCCTGCACAACGCAGGCCACAGAATCTCACCTACCCACACAGAACCTCACCTATGTCTGAGCTATTGAAGTCAGAGTGTGTGGAAGGGGTGTGGAGAGGGGTAATGGGGAGTGTGAGGTAAAAAGTTTTGGGACAACTTCAGTAGGCCATGCTGCTTTTCTGTGCATTCTATGGCATAGTCCAGTAGCTAAAGTAGCAACTGACACTTAACTCCAGAGGACAGTTTGTCTTATTCACTTTTATTCACAATTAAAAAAACCTCAAAAACCTTTAACTACATCCATATTTAATAGAGGGAAAAAGACAAGGTGTTCAGGCCTGTGGGAGGCCTTTCTTTCCCTGCTATGCAGGTTCAGCTAAGGGCAGGTAGGCTTCCTTGTCCCACTATATTTGTCATCTCTTAATTATTTTTTAAAAAATCCACAATTAAAACCACTGATTTCTCTCTTTAATCTAGACCACTCTTCCAATAAGCATGGAGCCTAAGCCCCGGTCAAAGCAACTGGTTTCAAAATTAGCTTAGTCATTGAATTCAATGTTTAACCCTAAATGCAGCTCTTTCCTAATTTCAAAATACTTTGCTAGTGCAATAAATATTGGTTCATCAGAATGGTCTCTATAGGGAATAATTCAGACAGATTTAATCAATAGCAGAATGGACTTTATTTAGGTCCCAATAGTCTGTTTCAAGGTTGCATACATAGTAGCCATCATTAAATAACAGTACTTCTGTAGCAGCCCCTACTCACAGCCCATATGGTTACAGTTGTCATTGATCTATTTCTGATTACTTTCCGAACAATGACACAAAACACTTCCAGAGTCCCCCAAAACACTAAAAGCTTTGCTACAGCAATACACCTTAGCTTAGCCTGTTGAGAGTTCTACTACTTCGGTGTAATTTCAGCTGTTTGGTTTAGCGTGTGGGTTGGTTGCGGGGTGTTGGCCTGTGATATGCAGGTCAGACAGGATGATCTGCTGGCCCCCTTATGGCCTTAAATTCTGTTCTTCATTTTTAAGGACAGTCATTAATGACATGCAAGGTGAGTCCCAGGAGCCCTTTCTCAGAGTTAAGTTTGCGTATTAGCTCATTCAGGGCTCAGTCACAAAAGAATCACCTATTGGTGAGTTCACCACAGTACTAACAGAACCCCAGATTTAGAAATAAAGCACATTTAAAATAAAAATTTAGTTAATGTCTTCAACCTCTATGTCTGTAATAGAGAAGGAGGATGGTCCAGTGGTTAGGTAGTGGCCAAGGCCTGGGGGCCTGATCTGACACAAATTTCCTGTGTGAATTTGGGCAAGTCACTTCGCCCCTCTGTGTTTCAGCACCCCAGCTGTAAAACGTGGAGGACAGTATGTCCTTGCCTCACAGGAGGGGTGTGAGGTTAGATACATTAAAGATGTGGGACTCTCAGAGACCATGGCACTGCTCTCCAAGCACCTAAGATGGAACCTTGCTACTGGGCAGCAGTTAGGAAACGAGTACTATTTTTCAATGTGTCTGAGTATCGTGTTTTAAAAATTCAGCCTCTGCTTCATATATCATCTGAGAAAGCAGTGCCAAATATTTTCTTAAAACAACCTCTCCAACCCCTCCCCCCTTTTGTGTAAGTGTCCACATGCTTTTTGTTCCATGTTCTACGTTGCGGAGGGAGATCGTTGACTGTATTGTCCCTTAAAGGGACAGATCTTCCATTATTTCAAGGTTTTGAAAATTTCCCCAAAACACAAGCTGTTCTCCACCCTATGACCTGCACACTTATACCCATGTAAGCGGGGGAATAGTCCCGCTATTGTGGGGAACTTTCCTGGCTTCTGCACTACCCCGGTGAAGTGGACTAGCAAAAGGATCTGAGTCCTTGCTCCCACCTCCTTTACCCAGAGTCCTTCCTGCCCTTGAGGACTCCCCTTCCACTCTCCTGTCTGGCAGAGTCCTCGTAACCCTGACAAGGCTGGGCCCAGGATTCCTGGGGGGCTCGACCCCCAACCCTGCTGCGGTCACCTAGGACAGGGGCTAGGGTGTCCCCACTCCAGGGTACTCTCTCTGCACTGGGAACTTCTCTGACCCACTGACCATTACATACAAGTTAAAGCAAATGCAAGTTATTTAATCAACAATTAATTTTAAAAAGAATAAGGAAAAATGGGAAAGGTTAAAGGAAACACATCAACCTGCTCTGTGGCAGGGAACATCACAAACAGTGTCTCTGGAATGTCAGAGCAGTTCACAGTCTGTTCCTTGTAAGTCCCAGGCCTTCTTCTCAGGCCCTGGCTGTGCTGCAGGGATGCTGTGGGTTGGACACTTGCTCCGGTGGTGGCCACACGCTCTCAGGCTCTAAGTGGTAGGACACATCTTCCCAGTGTCGCCCCCGCCCTGTCGGGGTTAGGATCCAAGCCTGGCCTGCAGAGCCTCTTGGCTGAGGCATCTCCCTGTGCTGGGCCCGCTGCCCAGGGTCCCTCTCACTCACCGCACCCAGCTCCACCACTCTGTCTCTGCACTGCTGCTGCTGCTCTGCCTCCAGCTCCCTGGGCTGCTCCTTTGGCCCCTCTGCCTCTGGTTGCTGCAGCTCTGCTCCCAGGGCAAGTCTGCTCTCTCTGGGCTGTGCCTCTGGCTTTGGGGCTGCAGCTCTGCTCCCAGGACAGGGTCTGCTCTCTCTGGATCTGGCACAGCTCTGCTCCCCAGCTTAGCTTGGGCCCCTGCTTTCTCCTTAGCTTGGCCCCACCCTGTCTGACCCGGGCAAATCCAGCTCACCTCTCTGGCCTCCTGGCTCCCTGATTAGTCTGCCCGCCCTGTCATTCAGGCTGACCTGGAGCATTGGCCTCTCCCCATTGTTCCTGGGGGCTGTCAGTCTCAGGGTCCTGATTCCCCATCGACCCTTCCCCCTTTTTAGTACTGGGAGCTAGCAACTAAAACACCCCCACAGAATGTTAGTAAGGGGGCAACAGTCCCCTTACACCCAAAATGTCCTGCATGCGCCTAAGGAAAGTTCTGTGTTACGATTACCATAGTAACTGCTGTCCAAGAGCTGCCTTGGTATTTGGTCTCCTGCTGCTTTTAAAATGCTTTTTCTTTTTTGCCAAAGAAAGCTTCTCTCAGTGACCTTATTTTTTAGAATATATTTTTCACTCCCCTAAAAAAAAAAAGAATCAAAAGTAGAGACCGCTGTGGTAATCAGCAATGTATTTGTTAGTTGTTTTTATGCTTCATTTCAGCCTTATGCATTTTAAAGCTTTTCTGGGGCAGTAGGTTGTTTGGCAATCATGTCCTTTTCGTAGACTGAGTGCCACGCTCTGCTGCATACAGCTACCATGACGTGCTAAGGGTCAAATTTAGCCACCAGGCACAGTGGCAGCCCTTCCACCTCCACATGGGGCGTGACAGCAGCAGCCACCGGGAGGTGCCTTCACAGCCATCTGGAATCTTCATTCACTCAGATCTGGATGCAGTGCTCTCATTTACTTTATTGCCCTTGACTGTTGTTCACCGTCCATCCTGCCTCTCACCTATCACAGCAATGGCTCTGCCTCATTCTTCCTGCCCAATACGCTTCTGTCCTTTCTACCTCCGCCCCTTCAGTTTCCTTCCCTCTTTGGCCACTATCTTATTTCAGCCATGACTTTGCTGAGCAGCCCAAGGTGAGCAGAGGGTAGAGTGATGAGTTTGCTAAGTAGTGAATCTGTGGCTCTTCTCTCTCCTGCACTATCTAGTTGGACTGCAAACTCTTCAGGGCAGGAAGAAACTTGCTTTTAAGGAGCCCATCAGACTGTTGGTACTGTACAAATAACAAACAATGATAAAAGCCACTTTCCGGATGGACAGCTGGTTTTGAAGCACGGAACTACTGAGGCACACTTACCATTTGTAATTACAGTCAAAGCCTCTTAAACAAGACACACTTATGTAGGTGTTAGGTTAAATGAAAGACATGGCCAAGAATCCACACCCTGAAATTTATTTAATAGGAAGTAATTTCCACTTTATTGGGATACTTCCAAAATCTCAAACTGGATAACAGAAATGGCTGGAGAAGGATTAGCCGTTTATCACCACATAGTGTAACCTGGGGTTTAGAGCAGAGCTCAGATTCAGCTAATCAGCATTGATAAAATTTCTATCCTGAGCATTTCTGCTGGTGCCTCCAAGCAGAATGAACTTTCACTCCTTAGTTTAGTCATAACATAAGTGAAAAATGTTCAATATCTTGAAAAGTCAAGTGGATTGAATCAGCCCTAATAATGACAAAACCATAGCATCCTCTGCATCTGACTCTAACCAAAGTAAATGTGTGAGAGGAGCAAGCATGAGGTGAAAGATGCCCTCCCCATCTGTCACCTGCATGAAGGATCAGGCTGTTTGGACTTACATTGAGACACAATATCAATGAACTTGGTAGGCAGCTACAGCAAGGCACAAGTAGTTTCAAACTGACAGGTAGCTGGTTATCATGTGCATAGGCAATCAAGGCTGGAACTGGAATCAATCGGGTATCACAAGCGTAACAGCAGAACTGGGCTAATGTGTTTTCACATAACATGTACAAAGACTAGCCTGATATCCATGAAAATCAAAAAGTCCATAACTGTGATGTGATCACTAGCATCAAATCCACAGCCACAGAAATCATAGAAAACACTAGGCCCTAGGAAAAAAATGCTTGCCATCTGCAGGCTTATGTGAAATAAATTGAGAATTTATGTACAGATCCTACTGAATAGGGCATTACTTATTACTTAGGTCACATTACAAACACATATTTAAACATTGTACCTGCCCCAAAGAGCTTGCTATTTAAATTGAACAGGAATAAAATGAAAGTTTGAAAGAAAATGCATGGAAGTGGCAGCAGGTCCATGGAAGGCTTGATTCCACAAGGGTCTGATTCTGATCTGATTTACACCAGCCTAAATCAGGAGTGGATCTGCTGGGATCACTGGAGTTACAATGGTGAAAAACTTATGTGTGAGCAGAATCAGCTCACAGGTGTTCCCGTCAGTAAACTACTACTGTCACGTTGGATACTGATTAGCATCTTTGCTGGTATTTTCAGCAGAGGACTCAAGAACTGAATGAATATGGAGACTGAAATACCCCCTTTCCCACACAGATTGTCCTTTCTGAAGAAGGTTGATATGCAATAGCAGAGCAGAATGATGAATTGTTTATTGACCTTACCAATGCTGTACCTGTTCTGTAAATAAATAGAAGAATTCAGTCATCATGGCCATCAAGCTAGTTTCTTTCCAGAGCATTACATTCACTAATTAGGCCTACATTTTATAAGGTGACTAATGATTTGGGGCACTGCCATTTTAGGGCATCTAACTGTGACACTTTAAAGGGGCAGATTTTCAGAAGGCAGGTGTTCAGCGCTTTCTACAAATCAGGAAATTGTAAGGTGTCTCAAGTCTGGGACCCAAAACTTGAGGCACCCAAAATCATTAAACCCTTTTGAAAATACAGGCTTAAAATGTAAGAAGTATCCATGTCGGGCCCCATCCTGCTCTCTTTGTAATCCACTCGAGTTTTGCCATTGACATTAATGGAAGCAGGCTTGACTCCACAGGCACAGATACAATGGTAGAAATCTCCCCTAATAAATTAAATCTTCCTGATTCTTTGTCCTTCTCTAAAATGTTTGGAGCATGTAGAAGATTTTCAGTCCGGTCTCTGATGGCCAAAACAATTGGCAGGAAAAGCCTGAAAGCCATTACTGCAGCACTTGAACATTAGCCCTGACTCCAGTCTCTCAGATGTTCTTGCTTTTATTGTATTTCTGGCTGTGGTAACTTTTTATCCTACATCATCAAAGTGTGGCTTAAACAACATTCACTTTGCCAGTGCCAGATATCTCACTTGCCTCTGTTCAGATTAACTTCTTTGAGAAATCCAAAACATTCTGGCACAAATGTTTAGTGCTGCTTGCAAAAATGCATTTCAGCCTCTTTCTACACATTCATTCGACCTACGTTTGTGTGCTTGTCACATGACAAAAAATGGGAATCACTTTTTATTGCAATATAAATTATATTAATTGGATTTCTCTCATAATAGCCATGCTATGCAACCTAATATTAATTCAAATACTAGGCTAGATTCTCAGCTGAAACCATTCAATGCTTGGCATAGTTGAAGTGGGGAGATGGTTACAGCTACCTGATTCTGGGGGCCACTTCTATGCCAGCCCTGGCCATGGTGTAAACTAGAGCAGCCTAAGATTGGCTGTAAAGTACCACAGTTAGCTAGTGAAGGAGCAGCTGAACTATGGTAGCACTGCATTCATACCCTAACACATTTCTTGCACCAAGGGACTGCACGAGGAGATGGCACAGACAACTAGCAGCCAGATCGGGACTCCCCATCACCCAGGGAAATCCAATGGCCTTCCATCTCCTTTCCCGTGCTTAAACGGCACAAAGAACATCAGGATATTTTTCTTTTTTTTCCCCTGACAGCCAACCACCCTTGATTATGTCCAATTCTTTGGCACTCCCCATCTTGGAATAGACCACTGCTAGCAATAGGCTACATGCCAAGAAAATCAAAATTCCCACAAAACACAGGTTAACGTATGCTTCTGGATTATAGAGGCTGTTGATTTTTAAAAGATGCTACTAATATACACTAATTGACTGTGTGCACAGCCAAAAATGGGCCACAGGAAATCCACCTGAAAGCCAAGTGATGCAGAATTGTTAATGTGGCTCTGCAAGAGGGATGTGCATTGTAGGGAACAAACACAGTTAATGATCATTTTCTAGGAACAGACATCTATTAATAGTGCACACACAAAAATAGTTTTTCCACTTTGTTTAAAGAACCACTGTGGTTTCAAGTCCCTTTTTTGTCAACAGAAATAAGGGCTGTATAATGCAAAGAAACCAGCTATACAGAAAATGCTAACTGGAGATAAGAAAGGGCTTTGTTATGTACAGCTGTATTTTTAAATCTTATGCACTTATGCTTTGTGTCTATTATAGTTTTAAAATTAACAATTTAGCACCATGCATACTCTTCTGTCTTGCAGTCATCACTATATTCAAAGGCAATCATGTATAAATAGTATCAAGGGTTTATTTTGGGGGTTAAAGATTCCATTAATCTGATTTCCCAGTGTCTGTACAAATGTGTAAAGATAGGAAGACTAAATAAATGTTTGTTGTTATTTTTTAAAAAAGATTGAACTATTGTATATAAATTTGCTTTCATACCACAGATGGCTGCAGTATTGGGCCTGACTCTCCTCCCAGTTAGACTGGTGTAAATCAAGAGTAGCTTTATTGAATTCAGTGGAGTTTTACCAGTGTGAAACCAATGTGAGTGAAAAGAGAATAAGGCTCTTTGTGCTTTTGATTTTGTTTAATGTAAACTAGAGGGGAGAAAATTGTTTTTAGCCTTGATCCTTTTTTCTCATACATGTCATTGGTTGAGTTTCATCCCTTAGAGAATTGGTGAATGTGGGAATACAGACTAATACAAAACACTTGGCCTGTTTTCAGTTCCTAACACATACTCCAGAGTTCATGTTATGGTTATCAGAAATAATCTATGAAAAATGAAGCTGCACACAACTGCAGATCATCAGCATGGCTTAACCTTGTCAAGTGGGGATGAAACAGGAAGTGCTTTGTGACACTGACTGGCAGAAATACAAACTGATGAAGAAAACACACTGCAGGAAAGAGGATCTCAGACAGTGAGTTAAAGCACAGGATGTTAACTAGAGCAATATTCTACCATGGCCAAGATCAGAGAAAGTTGACATACTTGTTAGATATTTCAGCAAAAGAATCAGTTCCAGCAACTTTTTTTTAACCTTTCTTACAACACAATTTACCAAAAGGTGGCAGAGGGCAACAGGGGTTGCCCTGAGTGATAACATTTTTAATTGTACAAATGCCATTCTTGATGTCATAATCCAAAGGTCAATGCAGCTGCAGGCCCTGAACAGATGTGCTCTACATCTGCTAAATAATATGGAGAAGTGGCTGTAGGATCCAAGTAAGGTTAAAAACATTGGTAGATCAATGGTGCCACTCATGTGGGTATTTGCCTCCTTCCTTTCCAACGTCTTCCATGTATTTCTATACTTCATTAAGAAACCATAGCAAAACAAACAAAAAAGCCCACATGCACAACTTATTGCTGAACAAGGGCCAATGTCCAGATGAAGTCATTGTGTGAAGAAAAATATTCCATGTCTTAAAACTAAGGGCAAAATCTTGCCCTTCTTTGCAGTGGCTGTGAAAGTGACTGGGAGCAGAATGGGCACCAATCACACAAATGGTGCCTGAGCCTGAGCTCCAAAACACCTTTTAATTCAAACAGTTGTACTACGTCATTGTATTGTTAAAAAATGGTGAGATGTCCTGTTAACATTTAAATCCAATTACTAGATCTGTTTGCATAGGTCATATTTCCACATGCAAACATGAAGAAGAATTTGTTGTAGGCTGGTTGGTCAAGTGGTTTTCAGTTTTTCTTGCGTTAATTGCATTCTTTTTTTGAGTAAGAAGAAAAACATTTTCTTAAGAAATTTCACAACAATAGGTGCAAAGAGAAAAGTCATCTTCACCTTTAAATAGAATACTGTTTTATTCTATGTGCTAAACCACTGTTGATACAGAGTGTCCAAAATGAGCGTTAGCGTATACTTACTCTTTTCCTGTTTGTCTGATAACTATGCTGTGAGATTTAACACAATGATAAAAGTATACTAAAATGCTGACCACAAAAATATTAGCCCCATGGTTATAGTTTGTATTGAAGAATGTTTTCAGGTATTTCTTGTTTCCTAAATTGACATCACACTGATATTTGAAACAATGGCTTCAGCTAGAAAGGAGTCTGTGGTCATGATACACATTGGTGCCAGTGACATAGGGAGGCGTAAAAGAGAGGTCATGGAAGCTACACTTAGATTATTAGGAGAAAGGCTTAAGTCCAGGATCTCTGGAGCCATTTTTTCTTCGATCCTTCAAGATCCCCATGCAGGATCAGCTGGACGGCGGGAACTTCAGGGTCTTGGGCCTCATCTACATTAGAAAGGGTTTGCTGATATCACTGTACTGACAAACCCTTCTTGTGGAGACACAGCTTACACTGGCAATTTTGTTCGTTTGCTGGTATAGCTTATTTCAGTTCCCTGAATGAAACAAGTTATACTGTCAAAAGGCTTTTTTTTTTGCTAGTATAACTGTGTCGACTCTGGGGCTCTTGGCAGTGCAGAAAGGCCGCCAAAAATAATCCCCCACAACCAACATTGTTATACCAACAAAAACCTCTAATGTAGACCTGGCACTAGTGTGTGGATAGGAAGACATTGTAAAGAGAAGGGTGGTTCTAAACATAGTGGAGCCAGGCTGCTGGTCCAGAACACTGACAACTTTTAGGGGGAATACTAAGACTAGGACCTGGGGAAAAGCTGACAGGTGCTGAGGAGCACACAGGTCAGACAAAGACATCTGCTAGAGATGTTGATAATATAAAGCTATCTGGTAGTAAAGGGTATGATAGAAATGACAACTGAACAGAAGGAGGGAAAGACTGAGATTACAGTGGTGCATTCCAGAAAAGCAGCAGGAAGCAAAGCACAAATAGGCAAATGAGCAAAAATAAAAACTATGCATGTCTGTAACATACTGTGAGAAGCATAAAGCAAAACACCAGGGTACTAGAATGCCCAGCAATGGAAGAGAATGGTGCCATAATCAACACTTCTGAAACACAGTGGAATGGTTAAAATGAAAGTAATAGTGTACTGCATTGAAAAAGTGTCAGTCAAGCCTGGATGTTTTGCTAAAAGATGTGCTCTAGCTCATTTAGAGACCATGGGCCTGGTGCAAGAACAAATTGGTGATGTTCTATGGTCTGTGTTACACAGCCAGTCAGCGGGAAGGATCATAATCACCTGAAAAATCTATGAATAACCCAGGTATAAATTATCCTGAAAGGACAGATTTGCTCATACAGATGAGGAAGTAGCCGTTTACCTAAAAGATTCCACAGAATCTAATGCTTTCCCAAATTTGCCTGTCAGTTTATTCAACTTTATTATAACATATTGCAACACCACCTAGTGTTAAATTTACTTATATGAGCAACTCAGAAATATTAGAATAAGTAAAAAAAAACACCACTGGAGTCTTTGTGCAATATATTTATGCTCTAATACAAGATGTACAGAACCCTTCCAGTTAATTGCATGTTTGATCATCAATTTCCTGTCTTTCGCAAGTAAATACTCCCACACAGGAAACACAAATATAGTACTTTTGAGTATAGAAGATTTCAACCACTTTTAGTTTATTTTGTGGTCATTCTACATTCTAGTGTTAGTCTCTCTTCTCATAACAGGCCCTTAAACCAATCATGTTAATGAGCTTTAATGAAAGGCAATAAACAGTGCTAACAATATAAATTGAAAGTAAACACATAATACGAGATTTATAATACTGTTCACCACTCTATCAAGAGCAACAATTGATTAGATTTCTGTTTACAAATTATCAATTCCTACAGTACATGTGAGTGCATAGTACATTACCAAATTTCCAGATTTCTACAGAAGTGGCTGAGGCCTATTTCATAGTGTTCTGCAAAGCATGCTATTGAGCGAGGGTCTGATCCAACTCCAATACAATTCAATAGCAAAACTCCCATTGACTTCCGTGGTGAAGGATTGAGCTCCTGAAGCTCCTGAAGATGAGTTAGATACTTAACAAAGGCTCCCTGCCTCCTCAAAAGTGTTAGAAATTTCCTGCTTAAGCAGTTTTGTCAGAACCCATCTTAATTGGATTCAATAAAAAATGGACAATAACTTGGACACAACAGAACCTCAGATATCTAGATCTTAAGCAGGAAAATTCTATAATCTATATATATGATTCGATGTTTAATTTCAGGGATTTTTGCTCACAGTAATACGGTAGAATAAAACAACACCTGGGGCAGTAAGAAATTTCCCCGCTTGTCACAGGTCATATTGGGAGGGATTTTGGCTTCACCGAGATCACTATGACCAGGTAGGTATAAATCAGATAATTACTATGACTGCAGAGACTAGGCACCAGGGAAGCTCAAATCTACCCATGTACTGTACGTTCCAAATCAATGTTACTTAAGACTCTTCAGTCACAAACAATGAATATTGGCAATCTCAAGAGCCTGTGCAATTTGGAGCCAAGCACTGACAACATTTGAAATCAAGGACAAAAATACAGCCAGTGTCCAGATTCCAAACAAAGCATGCCACAATCACAGATGGTTGTATAGGGCTCAGTTGCAGGGCTACAGGAACGTATACACATACACACACACACACACACACACACACACACTGTTGTAGTAGCCAGGCTAACAAACTTCAACAGGACTTTATTTTTTAAAGTGGAAACCTCTTTTCCAAGCTGCTGCTGCACCCTCAGTACCTCTCCCTCAGCCTCTTCAACTCCTCCCCCCTCCTTCCTGTTTCCTGTCCTTTCAGACTCCCAACAGCCCGTGCTCCCAGTTCTAATAATAACAAGCAACATCTAAACACCACAACAATGAATACAATCCTTTGGTTTCATGGAAATAGCAACTGATCCACTTCAACTCATTTCCTCAAATTTCTTATAAAAATATTTTACATTCTTTCTAAATGATTTATATTATAGAGCTGGCACCAAGGAATACTACAGTTTGCACCTCAAAGGGCCTGGCTCACCAATACATTACTCCAGTTTTATGCCATGTAACTCCACTGAATAATAAGTAACACAGTGGTGATTCAGACTTCCATTATAACCCCCATTTTCACTCACTCAGTTTTGTGAAGAATTCTCTTTTGGGGCTTAGTCTGTGACCTCTGCCCACAAGTGAATTTTTGTTTACTGCGCGTGACTTGTCCATGACTTTTACTAAAAAAACCCATGACTTAAACATAGCCCTACCCATAAGTGCATGCAGGAGTTACTGACACCCATGAAAGCCCTTCTTTGAATTAGGAGATGGGAAGGTCTGAATGGAAAGTCCAACTGAACAACCAGTTGGAAAGGGCACCTCTTGAGATACCCAGACGGTTGATAGATGGCTGTGGACCTGACCCTCAAAAGACAACAAAGGTGAGGATGAGGGAACAAGGGATAAAGAGGGTGCTGAGGGAAAGCAGAAATAAGGGAGATCTCATCAGAAAAATGTGTTCTCATAAATTTTTCACCGTTTTGGTTCACATGCTAGACCTGCATTTGAAACTGGCCCACTGTCAGGATTCAGATAAAAATTAACCCTACTGAATTCTTATTTTAGTAGCACCTGGTTCCAGACATCAGCCTATCTCTGCTCTTTCAATTGAACAAAAAGGATGGAGTTTTCAAGAATGCTTAGAATTGACCTGCCTTTGCTCCTCTTGAAGTCAATGGGAGCTAAACCATTCACTTCTAAAGGACCAGAATTAGGCCAAAGCCAAGTGCTTTTGAAAACCCTGCCCAAAGACGTCTATAGTATTCGCTTCTGATACACATCTTGCAGATACACATATTGTCACACCCAGTTATGTTTATTCTTGCTTTCTGAAATAATATTGCTGAATATATTATAAACAATCCATTCTAAGTACCCTGGAGCAAATTTTGGGAAAATACTTACATCAGTACTCCTAGACTAGAATCCCCTGTCAGTTCTTAACATTTACCAATACTATAAACCATCTTTTCTTTTGGAAACAGAGAATGCCAAGCAATGACCAACCAACTGAATTACACAACCGTTGCTGTTCGGAAAAGCAATGTCCTGGAAAGAGGATCGTAAACTAGATTGTCCTTGCTGGGATGGAATGTGCATGTGCATTTTCCCCTCAATTTTCTTTGTTTAAAACTATTCAAGAAAGATGAATATGTTGGTTGTTTTACAATATATTGGCGTGAAGGGGTTCACCAATGGTGGTGATATATAGATCTTTAAGTTTATTTTAGTGTGCTGTGTTCAGTTTTGGAAGGAATCCTGTGGTGTTGATAGTTTTGATGATGAAGAATCTTCTGGGGAGCTGTTGCAAGCCAGCAAGATAGTCTGCTCTCTGCCTTTCTCTCTGTAACAAGACTCAGTTCTTCCTGGGAACCAGGCATGGTATCTGGCTCTGAGTTATGAAAGGGAGGATTTGCCTGCATTCCCTTTTGGGGCCACCTGTGTTCCAGGACTGTTGTACATTTGTAAATAAAACAACTTATGCTAAGCAAAGACCCAGACTCTGTATCCCTGATTGCTCCTTGAATGGGAAGCCAACTTGCAGGGCCTTGCTACCATTCAGCAGATGGGTGACAATATTAATAAGTTCTCTTAATGCTCTCTTTTTTCCTATTTGTGTTCTTAACTTGGGCAAAACTAGAGCTGTTTGACTCAGCCTCATATCAATGGCCACACATTTTATGTACCTACCTTTCAGAGACTTTTGAGGCTTAATTACTGCTTTTGCACTGCTTTGAAAATGTAAGATGCTATGTCACTGCTAAGTATTATAATTAGGCTCTGAATTCAGTCTAACTGCAAGAGAACGAACAGTTTTGCAGGAATTCTTCACACTGAGCCACTGGTTCAACCAAGACATACAGGGTTTAAAGGGCCTGATCCCAAACCCACTGATCAGGCCTAAAGTGAATTGAGTTTTGGTGGATCACAGACTTAGGAAACATTTGTCCAATCTGAGGCAAGGCTCAAAGGGCAGCGCATGCCGCACTCGGGAGAGGAGGGGGAGGGTAGCAGAACTCCCTAAGAGCCCCAGAAGGATGGTGGTTGAGTCAATCAGCACACTTCTTGGGGCCCCTTCTGGCGAGTAGTTCCCTCTGCACTCCCTTAACTTAACTTACTGAAGAACTGCACCTTAAAGAAATAGTCCAGCCCTGGGGAAGGATTTGAGAGTCTGGCTCTGTGGAAATATGAGAAAGTTTAAAAAAATGCAGTCAAAATAAGGAGCAGACACAAATGTGTGATAAAAAAATATAAATAAATGTAAAATGAACAAAGAACAGATCTTCTAAGAAACTTGAAGCACAAAGAAATGAAGTCAGCAGAGTCTTTCACAGGGGAAGTCCTTCACTTCCCCAATCAGTTGGAACATGCAGAGAAAGCAAAACAATTCCACAAGACCTACGTATATGGGTTTCTAATCCAGTGAAAGTAATACATGCTCTGTTTTCAAATCCAGAGTCAACAGTGTTTTCCCTTAACAGACACAGCACAGTTAAACTATTTGTCTAACACTGATAAGGTTATCACCCAGGAATTTTTTTCAGAAAGGGTCATGTTTCCTTTGCAGAATTAAAATGCATGTTTAAAAAAAAACTATGTTGAATTGGGTTCTCTCTCTTTCAACTTAATTTACAGGATACAGTGTAGATGACACTTAACGTTAATATGCTCGCAGCCCTGAGGGACAACAAATATGATGACCCTAAATTATATCAAAAATCCTATCTGCTTTGGAATCATTGGTCACTGTAAATTACCGGAAGACAACAAGGCACATTTGCAAAACTTCCTTTATTCACTGCAGTGAAATACTAGCAGGATCTGTATTAATTGCTAGGAACAGTTCTTGTTTTTCAGCCAATCTCTTACAAAACAAGATATACAGGATCAGACTTTCTGGATTGTCATAATTCTTCTAACAGCTCCAACCTCTTAGAAAGTATGTGGGAAATAAAAATTAATGAGCCATTGATCGTAAGCCAGAGGGCCCAGAGAAATAAATAAATAAAGCAGAAAGCTGATCTTCCCATTTGTTATAACTTCAGGTCAAGAATGAAATGATACATGCCTAGAGCCAATTTTACATTTTTTGGATGCAGGAGTATACCTGTTTTTGACAGCTGCAAATGCAGGCATATGCTGAGGAGAAGAGAAAGGAGACAGGAACTACAATTCCTAATTGAACCAAAGCTGATTTTACAGCAATTGCTTTAGATGAGGGGTGTAAAGCTCATTCAGTGGAAGGAGTGGCGTTCCATTTTTAATTATGGTCAGTGGCCAGTACGCATGCAGGATTGCATAGTATCTTCAATGCAAAGCTGAGCCCCCACTGGCAACAGGGAGGTTTACACAAATATCAAGTGTTAAATCTGGCCTTTAACTAAATGTTCAATTTTTATTGTTTACACTGTACTTCATTGTCATATGATACCTTGCTGAGAAGATATGCTGACCTTTAGGACCAGCACTACTTCTGCCCTTTGTTCTGTTCCTTCCCCATCCTTCTTTGTCTGTTTCTGTCCAATTCTATGCAACTCAACAGGGTCCTCTCTCAGTCCCCATTCAGCAGCTCCTGCCAACTGCAGTGGTCAGTGATTACTCAGTGCTTGCAAGAGATCTGCTTTACTCTGTTTCTGGTTTCAAGTTGCTGGCTGGGCATAACAAGTGCTTCACAGCGTCCTGCCCAAACTGTCAATCTGGGAAGCTCTGTCCTTAAAGGCACACTCCCGAATACCAGGCCCAGTACTCGGTTTGTCTGTCTACCTATTTCTAGTAACAGCAATTGCACTGGAATCTCAGAACTGTTATGCTATCTAGGTCTGCTATCTATCTCCCTCTGAGCATTCAAGAAGAAAGCCACTGATCCCATCTGGCCTTCTTTCTCCTTTCTGCCCCCCAGCCCTCCCCAAATGACTCCTGAGGCCCTGCTGGAATCCTCCAGAGCCTGGACCTTTTCCTGGTGCAGCAGCAGTGGAGAGACCCTGTGAGGGTCCCCAAATTATTATCTCATGCGCCAGATTGGAGTGAGAGCTGCTTCACATTCTATGTGCAGGGTAGAGAGTTTCGCCTGTGGTGGACATGAGGATAGCATAGTGGAATGGGAGAGGGTGAAAGCTGAATGAGTGTGGAGAATAATTCAATTCTCAGTGTAGGTGGAAAACACCACACACAAACATACCAGAGTTTTGTAACTTGCCCCAGGAGCCACATGAGAAATGATACGTATGGCATTCTCTCCCACCCCACACACATACACCTCACTGTACATTTTACCACCTGACATAATATACAGTCCGAAAAACTACCGGAAGGAAACTCAACAAGTATTCTTTTCTTCAGAAAGGATGTGCACATTTCTTTAAGTGGAAAAAGAAAAAGGGATCTAAGTCTCTTTTCACAGTTAGCTTCTGAAGGGTTAACATCAATGCTTTTTTTAAAAAAAACTAAACTAAAAGCTCTCAGCTCCCGAGATATTATCAGTCTGCTAAACATAGGTAAGACTATGAGAGAGAAAGAGAAAGGAACAGATATATATGTAAGGAAAATTAAAACTCAGCATGTTGGGTGTGGGGGGAATGTGCTTTGAAGTACAAAAGATCTATTGTTAATGTGGGACAAAACCTCCCCAGTATGGGACAGAGATAAAAAGGAGGGAGTTTCTAGCAGATCAAGGTCAACCAAGATATGTGAATAACATAAATGCTATTAATCTCGTGCAGCATGAATCAGAGAATTGCAACAGGGTAGAGTTGTGTGGTGGGGTTCATGGCATGAGTGTTCTATGCCACTTTGTATTAGATAATGAATGTATTCATCACAGACTCCTACATACCATCCAAACTGGCAGAGAAGTAGCTTTAAGGAGCTTGAGAGAACAAATCAAAGAGCTGGCTCGAAAGCTCAGAAAGGTAATAGGGATGTTCAAAAACACTGCCCTATGTTTAGATATTTGCGGCTATCCATACAATCTCACTCTGCAGGAAATCGCGTGAGAAAGGAGTTCTGAGTTGGACAGCTTGAAGCTTATTATGCCTGATGCCGCCTCTGTCATTATAGCTATTTTAACAGTTAGAAAAGATGCAGAGTAATGCATGAAAAGACTGTACACTGGAAAATGTCACTTTTTTCTTCTCATGACTAATTCAAAGTACAAAACGAACCATTGCAGAGGGCTACATCTAAACATTGCAGAGCAGCAAGAGACTGAGTCAAAACGTTCATAACCAAATGTAATACTGAAATCCCAGATACAACTAATTCCCTCCCTCTAAAGTTTCCAAGGGTTTCTCAAAGTGAACCTAGATTTGTATTCAAATCTGTATTTCAGTGCTGTGCAATTAGTGGAATAGGGCACCCTCCACAATGGGCTGAACTCCCCAGCTAGGAGTACATCCACATTTTTAAAATTAGGGTTTTTCAATCTCTAGATCTTGCAGCCTGGGCTCATCTCTAAATTATTCTTTATTATTTGTATTACAGTAGCACCTAGAGGTTATGACAGATGTGGAGCTGCTCTGAAAGTGAATACCTCATATTGACCTGGTTATAGGGCTGTTTTACTGTATGAATATATTGATTTAGTTTAAGGTGGGAGGGTGGTCAAGAAAAACAAGCAAGAAAGAAATAATAGCTCAAAATAAGCCACCCTCAGCAAACACTTGAGGGATGTTAAGGGACAATACCAGGACTATTAACTTTGGAGATTTTGCCTCCTGTGCAGCTAACCTACAAAACTGGTTTGAACCAGGACATGAAGAGGGCCACACTCACAGGAAATTTTAAAAAACCATGGCAGGTTTAAAAAGGAACACTCACTCCAGGGGTGGGGGGAGGGGGAGTGTTTGGGGAAAACTAGACAGACGCAGAGACCTGACATGGGTGACGGCAGAAGTTGGGATTGCCAAGGTTATATCGCCAACTTCAAGATAAAAAATCATGAGTTGAACGCCCCAAAATCATGAGATTAATAAAAACATGATTTTTTTTTGCCAAAGACTGTATTTTTATAAGTATTTTTGAACTCCTCCGTGTGCGTGCGGGGGGGGAGGAGGAGAGAGACTTATGCCCACTCTCCCAAATGTATTGGGTAGGGTTATTTTGGTCCCCTGCTGAAGGAGTTCTCAACCCTGCACATCTACCCATCCCCTGCTCAGCAATTAATTCTGCCTCCATCCAACCTCTGCCTTCTCCATGTAGCCCCTCATCAATTTAATCCTCCAGCAGCCCCAATTTGACCCCAACCCAGCACCCATCAGTTCAGCCCCCAAGCTTCCCCCTCTGCTCTTGCTGAGGTTCTTCAGCCTCCTTTAAGCCTGGAGTGGCTACAGCAGAATCCTTTCTTCTCCTCCCCAGGCTGGAGGAGGCACCTCCAAGGGCTCTTTGCACCTGGCTCTGCCCCTTCCCCAGACTGGATGCTGCAGGGAGTGGGGGAAGAGCAGAATCATCTTGTCCCCATTACTCCCATGAAGGGAAGGGAAGGAGGGAGTGGAAACACCTTGAGCTGCTCGGTGTCTTTAACTCTCTCCTCCCCTCCTGTGAGAATGACTGCAGGTCGCTTGCTGAGAGGTGGGAAGTGGGGAAGGAGAGCCTGGTCTCTAAGCAGCTCTGATTGGTTGCTCAGCCTAGGAGGCTGCTTAATGGGACAGACAGCCATTCACTGGAGGGCTGGAGCTTCTTGGGTCATTCTAAGACTGGGCTCAGCCAAAATTATGTCATTTGTGAAAACAATATTGTAGCTGTCAACACTCAGGTTATCAGCAGGGAAGGACAAGCCATTAGTTAAGACAGATGTGTTTACTGTTGTTTTAAAATCCTTTTTCTCGAAATGCTTTGTTCCTACTGTTAAACAAACAAATACTTTGGTTTGAGAAGGCTGTCTGATCACTATACACACCACTGGCCACACTCCACAAAAGGGAAGAGATGCAGGTGCCTGCACTCAGTCCAATCTGCTGGGTAAGCAAGATTGATATACTTGAAGGATACTGTAGTCCAGGGATCGGTCTAGGAGTGAGAGAATTCCACATCAAGAGAGGTAAAGGCACGAGGCCTGACACCTGAGAGGATCCATTCAAAGAGACCACAAAGAAAACTTAGGCACAGCTGCCTTGTAACTGTGACAGAGGGCCCAACCAAGATCTGGGTACCATTGTTCTACAGAAGCCTAGCAAAAGGCACACCTTGTCTCCAATTACTCACAATCTAAATAGACAGGACAGAAAAAGAAAAAGATGAAGTGACTTGCCCATAATCAGACAGCAGGTTAGTGGTAGACCCAGGAATAAAACCCAGGTATTCTACTCCCAGGTGTCTTATCCACTGGTCCACACAGCCTCTCCCCAGATGAAAAGTAAAATATTGATAATATCCTAAATATAGAAAGTCAGGTTCCACAACCATTTGAGGGCTGCAGAACGAATTATTTGTGTTCATATTTTCCTGTGGCTTATGTGCAGCTTATTTCTAAATTACTCTCAATGTTTCCATACCTGTACCATAAGATGGGCCCCCAAATCAAACCTAGAGATGGTGATGCCACTATAGAAGATCTGAAAAAAAAAAATCTAATGGAGGTGTGGCCTAAGGGAAAGAGGAAGGCATGATGGGAAAACACAAGTACTATGCAATATTTGATACCCTCTATGAAACCAACCATAATATACTATACTACAAGTTCACAAATTAAGATCACCTTAAGCACTAGCTTGCCATAGGCTACCAATGTAAGCCAAGGGTGGCCCCAATAACAGTACTACCTCCCCACAGAGAAGTTAAGAATAGAAAAGACTGTTTCTTACCTCTCTGTGCTGCAAAGAACCAGTTCAACCTATTGCTATGGGCCTTTTCTGAGTTACTTCTTAGGCATAGAGTATTGGGTTAATAGGTACCTCCAAGAATGCTTCACTTAATGGTATGGAATCCTGGGGACAACGTAGGCAGAGGCTCCACAGAGTAGGCTGAAGTTCTCCTCTGTATGTTTTGACCTCAGTTTATCTTCTTTCTGACTCATTCTGGGAAAACCTGTTTTCAGATGCAATGGAGAAAGAATATGCTTCTGAACAAAGTGGAGAAAGCACTGTAGAAAACAAGTGTGAGCAGGGAGATCTTACAGCCCTTGACACCAAACTATTAGTTGTGTCCTTGTGCCTGTCATGTGGTGAGGGAAAACTATATGGTCAAATAGCTCTCAGTAAAACAGAAAAGAAAAGAACTCAGAAGCTCTTCAGGAGCAGGTGAAAAGAAAATATCTGTACTATCCATCTCACTAATAACTTCACATAGTTAGATTACTATTTACTGCTGGATTCCCAACATTTATTACTCATTAAAGAAAAATGGAAAGAGTGGCCTACAGAGAGAAATACTCATCCCTGCTCTGACCCCTTTACATGAAGTAGAAGTGCCATGTTTTAATTCAAAGAGAACAGCTTTCCAGCAGAGAACAGCAGACAGCAGCTTCCGGTGATTAAGACACTGCTTTAGTAAGACTTGGGATAAAATTTTCAAAGGCACCTTCAAAAGTGTTACTCTCACATCTCAGTTACTATAACATCCTTTTTTCTGGGCTTGACAAATGCAGTCTTGACCCACTTATATCCATTCAAAATACTGCTGCAAAGATCATCTTCCAAGCCCATCACTTTGACCACATCATCCCTCTCTTTGCATCCCTCCACTAGCTCCCTCTTCTCTAATGTATCAAACATAAGCTACTTTTCTTCACTTTCAAGCACATAAGAACAGCCATACCGGGTCAGACCAAAGCTCCATCTAGCCCAGTATCCTGTCTTCCGACAGTGGCCAATGCCAGGTGCCCCACAGGGAATGAACAGAACAGGTAATCACCAAGTGATCCATCCCCTGTTCCCCATTCCCAGCTTCTGGCAAACAGAAGTTTCATGACCTAACCCCACCTTACCTATCATCTACCATTCAGTATTGAAAGGTCAGCTCCTGCCTCCAATCAGCCCATGATATCAGATTATATTGTCCACTTGATACATTTTCAAATAAACACCTTCCTGCTTTCTTCTATGCTGCCCCTCACACCTGGGACAAGCTTCCCACAAAACTAACTCATTATCGTCCTTCTAAACCCTGTTTTGCCATGAAACCTACAAAAACACTGACAATGGCTAATCTGCTGGTATGCTGAGACCACATCCTACCATGCTGACCACATTTTCCATTTTTCCCCCTTGTACTACCCTGTTTGTCTATATCCATATGTTGTCTCTTATCTTATACTTAGGTTGGAAGCTCTTTGGGGCAAGGACAGCACCCAGCACAATGGAGTCCTAGTCCACAACTAAGGTCTTATATGCTATGCAAATAATAATAAAAAAAATAGTAATATCCATTTGTAGTTCAATGTAACCAAACTATATACAGTCAGATGAGCTTCTTCACTGCTGCAAAGTCACTGCAGCTCTGGGTCAGCCATAGGACTGCTCCTACCCTGAATAATTCCATTCAGAGCTGTGCAGAGAATGGAAGTTCTCTTTTGAGAAGGATTCTGAGATTGAGATTTCAAAATTTGGGTTCATTCTGAACTGGATCAAACCCCTAACATTTCTAAGTTCTCTGTGAAAAAACATTTCAAACAAATTTTCATTTTGACTTTTTTATTTTGTGTTTTAATACAAACTTTAAAAAACTCAAAACACAGTCATTTAAAAAGAAACAATTAAAACATTCCCATTAAAAAAAATGTCAAAGTGAGACAATGTCAGAGGTTCCCCTACCCAGTTTTTTTCTGAAATGAAATTCCAGCAAAATCGTTCTGATTTAATGTAGTGTTTTGATTTTAACGGACTCAGGCATTCCAATGGAATGTGGATCCATTGAAGTTTCTCCAGTAAGCGCCACTTACAATAAAACTCTCCTTTCCCCACTGTAAGAAACCACAAAGACCAAACACAGTTGTGCAACAATGCAATCTCCCTCAGTCCTCTATGGAACACTCACTGCATTGGACTTGTAACTTAAGCAGCCTTTATTCAGATAGAAAAGAATTCATAAGTGAAGGCAAACTGCAGCCTATTTGTATCACTGGCGGTGGTTAGGTAACCAGCATACGGGGAGCTATAATGATGAATTCCTATAGATCTTGGTGGGCAACCTGTGGCCCATCAGGGTAATCTGCTGGTGGGCCGCCAGACAGTTTGTTTACATTTGCACGGCCGGCCAGAGCTCCCAGTGGCTGTAGTTCGCTGTTCCCAGCCAATGGGAGCTGTGGGAAGCGGCCCACGGGTTGCCCAGCACTGCTATAGATCAGTGTTTTTCAAACCATGGGTTGCAACCCACTACTGGGTCGTGGCTTGTAAGGCGCTGGGTCACCTTGCTCTGGTCAGCACTACTGACTGGGATGTTGAAAGTCCCGTCAGCAGTGCTGCCCAGCTAAGGCAGGCTAGTGCCTCCCTTTTCCGACACTGCACTGCATCCTGGAAGTGGATAGCAGGAGGTCCAGCTTTTAGGCAGGTGGGTCATGGGGCTCCACGTGCTGCCCTCGCCCCGAGCACCGGCTCCCCACTCCCATTGGCTGGCTGGCTGATGGCTGACAGGAACTGGCAGGGTGGTGCTTGTGTGCCTCTGCCAAGAAGCCAAACCCACTGCTGGCCACTTCAGGGGTGCAGCGTGGTCTGCGGTGCACCCCGGCTGCGCCACGGACCAGGAGCCGCTGTAAGTCCACACCCCCTCCCATACCCCAACCCCTTGCCCCAGCCCAGCACCCCTCCCACACCCTGAACCCCTCACCCCAACCCTCTGCCCAAGCCCTGAGCCCCTCCCACACCTGAAACCCCTCATCCCCAGCTCCGTTGGGTTGAGGGCATCAACAATTTTCTTCAACTGGGTCCCCAGAAAAAAAGTTTGAAAATTACCACTATAGATAGCCTATCCCCAGACAAAATATGCAGCATGTATGATTACCTACCTTATGGGTGGGTGGCATGTGTGTGCATTCATTGCAAGGAGCTGCTGGCCCTCAGACTGCATACGGGCTTTGGAGACCAGAGTGGCTGAACTGGAGGATCTAAGGGTGACAGAGATACACATAGATAAGACTTTCCGGGACACAGCAGAACGGTCCCACCCTCCACCCGCATCTGACAGCTTCTGTGCTGTTGAGGAGAATGAAAGTCTCAGGGAAGAACAACATCAAACTGGAGCAGAGGGAAATGATCCCCTAACTGGGACCCTCCTTCCAGATGATGTCATGGTATCCTCTCACTCTAAGGATACATCTCTGGGGGAGGAAATTCCAGTTTTAGGAAGACAGGTGATAGTAATGGTAATAGTAATGGTGGATTTGATCATTAGAAACATAGATAGCTGGGTTTGCAATGACCAGGAAAACCACATGATGACTTGCCTGCTGGGTGCGAAGGTTGCGGATATCTTGAGACATCTAGACAGACTTATGTGTAGTGCTGGGGAGGAGCCAGTGTTGTGGTACATGTAGGTTTATTAGGAACTGGGAAACCTTTTGGGAAAGGGGGAGCCTATATAGGAAGGATGGGATCCACTTACACCAACTGGATTGCTGGCACATAAAATTAAAACAGTCATAGAGCAGTTTTTAAATGAAGGGTTGGGGGAAAGCTGACAGGAGCAGAAGAGCACATGGTTCCGACAGAAACATCCCTTAGGGGAGAATCTATTAATGGAGTTTCTCTATATCCTAGTAAGGAGGAAAAGATGGAAGATGATAAAATACAGGTAGGATCTGTTGAGAAACAGTCAAATGAAAGAGTCCCATTCAGTTACATCACATAATGTCAAACAACTAAAAAATGACATTTTTAAGTGCAAAAATACAAATGGTTGAAGTCTAAATACTAAGATGGGTGAACTAGAGTGCCTCGTATTAAATGAGGATATTTATATGTAAGCAGAGTCAGAATGAGCTCTACCCTGACATCTGGTGGTGAGCTGTGGAAAAGGACTTCAAGGGCTGATCTTGTTTGCATGAGCACACCCACCCCGCCTAGCATGATGGGATTGCTTGCCAAAATGGTCACTTTGGCTGCTGTGGGATCCTCAGTCTCTTTGTTATTGGGGCAGGAGTAATAAAGTGTCATCCTGGTTATGTGAATCAAGGACAGTAGAACTGGATCTGGCATTTTATGACAGGGGGACTTGCCCTCAACGAAGTAGCACTTGCTAGGCAAGGGACATGGGTTCTAGAACCCAGTGAGTTGAGAGAAGTTGGGGACAGGTATGTGTATCTGGGGGTGTTTAGGGCCCTAAACACCAATTTCACCCTCTCCACTGTGTAATATCAGAGCTAATTTTGATTCCATTAGGAGTCTGGTTACAGGCTGCTGAGCTGAATTCACTTTGGGCCAATATTGCACCAGTACTGAGACTCCCCTACTATAAGCTGAAGTCACTGAGTGCTGTTAAGTAGTGGAGGGGGCTGAAGATATATTGGTGAGCAGCTACCGAGATGTCTGCTGGAGATGAGCGGCTCTTGGGATGGCTGCCGGAGCGGCTCGCGATGAAGGCTGCAGCAGACCCCTGTGGAAAGGCTGGGCATTCAGCCGTCAACACAAGCAGTGGAGCACGTAAGGTACCCCCATACCTCCCCCCTTTTCCACCCAGGCTGGGAGGTAAACTCTGCAGATGAACTTTTGAACTCTGGGGCTGCACTGGACTTTTGGGACTTTATGTGACTTTTGGGTTGCTGGACTCAAGAACCAAAGGGAAAGGATACAGCCCAATCTGTTTGGGGGTGGGTCTTCTGGTTCATGGTTTGTGTTTATGAACCCTAGTTGTGGTGTTTCCCTAACATAATGCCGCATTGTTTCCCTCCTTTATTAAAAGGGGTTTTTTACTACACTCAGACTCTGTGCTTGCGAAAGGGGAAGTATTGCCTCTTAGAGGCGCCCAGGGGGGTGGTATGTAATTGTCCCAGGTCACTGGGTGGGGGCTCGAGCCTGTTTTGCGTTGTGTTATTGAAACAGAACCCCTAGATACTGAACCTGGCTGCTAACTCTGACGGGCAGAAGGGTTACACATATAATAAGCATCACAGAAACTTGATGGAAAGAAGATAATCAATGGGACACAGGAATACCAGGTACAAAATATATTGGAAGGACAGAATGGGATGTACTGGTGGGGGTGTGGCACTATATGTGAAAGAAAGCGTACTCAACTGAAGTAAAAATCTTAAATAAACCAAGCTGCACCATAGAATATCTATGTGTAGTAATTCCATGCTTGAATAATAAGAATATAGCAGTAGGGATATACTACCACCCACCTGCCCAGGATGGTGATAGTGACTGTGAAATGCTCAGGGAGATTAGAGAGGCTATAAAAATAAATAAAAATAATAATAATGGGGGATTTTAACTCTCCACATACTGACTGGGTATGTCACCCCAGGACAGGATGCAGAGACAAAGTTTCTTGACACCTTAAATGACAGCTAGTCCTGGAACCACAAGAGGAGATGCAATTCTTGATTTAGTCCCAAGTGGAGCGTACGATCTGGTCCAAGAGGTGAATACCACTTGGTAATAGCGATCATAACATAATAAAATTTAACATCCCTGCGGGGGACGGGACACCAAAGCAGCCCACCATGGTAACATTTAATTTCAGAAAGGGGAACTATACAAAAATGAGGGAGTTAGTTAAACAGAAATTAAAAGGTGCAGTGCCAAAAAGTGAAATCCCTACAAGCTACATGGAAACTTTTTAAAGGCACCACAGCAGAGACTCAATTTAAATGTATACACCAAATTAAAAAAACATAGTAAGAGAACCAAAAAAGTGCCATCACGGCTAAACAACAAAGTAAAAGAAGCAGTTACAGGCAAAAAGGCATCCTTTAAAAAGTGGAAGTTAAATCCTAGTGAGGAAAATAGAAAGGAGCATAAACTCTAGCAAGTGAAGTGTAAACATATAATTTTGAAGGTCAAAAAAGAATTTGAAGAACTACTCAAAGACTTAAAAAGTAACAGATTATTTTTAAAAGTACATCAGAACCAGGAAGCCTGCTACACAACCAGTGCAATGGACGACTGAGATGCTAAAGGAGCCCTCAAGGACAATACGGCCATTATGGAGAAACTAAATGAATTCTTTGCATCAGTCTTCATGCCTGAACATGTGAGGGAGATTTCCAAACCTGAGCCACCCTTTTTAGGTGACAAATCTGAGGAACTGTCCCAGATTGAGGTGTCATTAGAGGAAGTTTTGGAACAAACTGATAAATTAAAGAGTAATAAGTCACCAGGACCAGATGGTATTTACCCTAGAATTCTAAAGGAACTCAAATGTGAATTTGCAGAACTAATAATTGTGGTATCATTTAAATCAGCTTCTGTACCAGCTGACTGGAGGATAGCTAATGTAATGCCAATTTTTAAAAAAGGCTCTGGAAGTGATCCTGGCAATTACAGGCTGGTAAACCTAACTTAAGTACCAGTCAAATTGGTTGAAACTATAATAAAGAACAGAATTATCAGACACGTATAGATTAACATGATTGTTGGGGAAGAGTCAACATGGTTTTTGTAAAGGGAAATCATGCCTCACCAAACTACTAGAATTCTTTGAGGAGGTCAACAAGCATGTGGACAAGGGGGATCTAGTGGATATAGTGTACTTAGATTTTCAGAAAGCTTTTGACAAGGTCCCTCACCAAAGGCTCTTAAGCAAAGTTAGCTGTCATGGGATAAGAGGGAAGGTCCTCCCATGGATCAATAACTGGTTAAAAGATAGGAAACAAAGGGTAGGAATTAATGGTCAGTTTTCAAAATGGAGAGAGGTAAATAGTGATGTCCCCCAGGAATCTGTACTGGGACCAGTACGGTTCAGCGTATTCATAAATGATCTGGAAAAAGGGGTAAAACAGTGAGATAGTGAAATTTTCAGTAGTAAAAAAATACTCAATAGTTAAGTCCAAAGCAGACTGTGAAGAGTTACAAAGGGATCTCACAAAACAGGGTAAGTGGGCAACAAAATGGCAAATGAATTCAGTGTTGATAAATGCAAAGTAATGCACACTGGAAAACATAATCCCAATTATACATATAAAATGATGGGGTCTAAATTAGTGGTTACCACTCAAGAAAGATATTGGAGTCACTGTGGATAGCTCTCTGAAAACATCCACTCAATGTGCTATGAATCCTTGCCCAAATATATCTGTATGTCAATCTAAATAGACAAGATGGACACAAAGGGTGTGGGAAGGGGTCAAACGTACAAGCAGAGTGTTCAATGTGATGGCAGCAAACATATTTGTTCCACAATTTCTACGTTGGGGTGGGGAGGCTAGTTAGGAAGGGATATGCTAAATGAAAAGAATAGAGAGGGGAAGGGGCTGAGCAGGGCAGGGCAGCGCAGAAAAGGGCAAAGGGGCAGGTGTGGAGTAAAGCTGAGAAGACATTGTGGCACAGAAGGGGGGCTAGAGCAAAACAGTCAATCAGCAAAAGGCAGAGAGGGTCCAGTCAAAACTGTAGAAAGTGCTCAGACTGTCAGAGGTCTCTTCTTTGGCTGCATCTGGTCCTACTGGCTGGGTCATTGCTGAAGTTTTACTCCAAGACCACATGGCTGAGGGAGGGGAGGCACCACCTGAGTCCTACTTTCCTCAGATCATGGAAGATCATCATGTCTGCATGGTAAATTTTGATCTCCATCTTTAGACAAATATTATGCTTCATCCATGCTCGTTTCTTTTGTCTGATGAAAGAAAGACTTTTTAGCAAAAACAACCAACTTCCTGGCCCGTTGTTACATGACTGGATAATTTGTTCCTGAGAAGTTCAGATACTACACTGTGGAGAGCCAAGTAAAATTGTAGATTAGACAGATACACACTGGAATCATGAGTAAGTTTGTTTATAGTAATTATTAAGTCCACTGGTGCTGGTTGGTGCAACATTTCAGTCTTCTTCTCTAAGTCCGCATCATTTTGTTGAGACTTCAAAGTGGTGTATGCTTACTTAACTTGTGGCAGATGTAGACCAAATGAGAGCCCAGTTGTTGGCAAACAGGAGTTATACTCAAGGCTTCGTGCATTCCATGAGTCCCCAGAATTCACCCTTTGCTGCAGAACTATGCTCCAGAACCTCAGATTACATTGAAACAACATTATTTTTCTAGCCTTTCTGGTGCCAGAGATAAGCTTGAAAACATGAACTTGGTGCAAAAGTGCTGCAGTGATGTCTGCCCGTGTCTGCAGACAGCCTAAAACAATAGCTCTTAGACATATGAACTGTTCCACTCAGCTCCTTCAGGGTCACATTGTGTCTGTGATTCTACAACCACGACACTTGGCATTTTTCCAAGACCTCAAGGAATTCACCAATTTGCTGCAGCCCAGTTCACAATATTTAATTTTCAATCTCCCTTTCTCATGGAGAAATGCCTGAAGCTGCCTCTTACTCTCCAGCTTCCCCACAAGGGATTACACTGTGTGCTCACTGCATTGTTCCATGGAGCCAGGCAGTAGGGGTCTGGGGAACCAAAGCTACTCTAGTCTCCAGTTCGTAACCAGTGCGTGGAGGAAGCCAGAAGTGTAGGCTGGCCTGCTGAGTTCCAGGATGCTGGGAAGATGAGCTGCTGAAGCCAATTACAAGCTCCCTGACATGAAGGGAAAAGAGCATCTGAGCTGTTCTGTCTGGACTACATTACTGCTCCCTCCTGGGGAGTCAGAGCCACTGGAGAATGGGGGGCAGTTGGGGGGGGGGGCGTGGCGGGGAACCATCCACAATAGAAAGCATTGTTGCAAAAAGTCATCAAGGAATTTTATGTTCCATGAGTGTTTTCAGCTATAAGCCATATCTGTGAATGCTTCTGTGGGAGGGAGGATGGTTACAAAAAATAGGTCAAGGTGATGAACTAATGTTGTTGTATAATTTAGGAGTTCCTGCAGCGGAACGTGGTCCCATCATGTCATACAGTGCACAGGCCCCTGATCATGGTAAGTTTTGCTCTGACTTTTTGAGCCTGGAAAGTTGCCATCAGTTCTCACTTGACAAAAAGCCTCATTTTACCTTTTCCATTTATTATAAGCTGTTTTCAAGTTACATTGGCTCAAAATACGGACAGGGAGCAACAGTTAATTTCTCCAGCCAGCTAATGCTAACAACATATGGAAGAAGGGTCTGCCGGGCCAGCTCTATAAACCTAGCTCTGTCCCCTCAATTTTCTCACTGAACCTCCGTTCTATTACCTCATGTTCCTGCAGAGAACTTCACAAAGGCTTTTGACAGCAAAGCTCCAGAAGACCTTACCGGAGTCCAAATACATGCACACAGCAGGACAGAAAGGGACGGAAAAGGCTGAGTCTCTCCCCCTCTAATCCCCAGATGATTGATAAACCGCATCTTGCTTTGCAGTTTCATATAAACATTTATAAAGTTGTTGAGGTTTTCTTTATTTTGTTTTTTGGTTTTTATTTGTGGGTGCAGAATTTCTTGTTCATGGAAGTAAGGGACTATTGGTACTGGCTAGAGCCAGAAACGCTGTGGGGAGGTATTGTGCAAGCTTCCTCACAGCTCTGCCAATTGACCTCGATTCTTGACCTGCAAAATCTCAGCTATTCATGACCGGTGCCAAATTATGCAGTGGTTTTGAGAGGCACACAACTAAACCAGCAAACTCTTTCTGACATGTGACCGAACTACTATTTCAACTCAAGTTTCAAGGTGACAGCTACGCAAACCCCAGCATTACATAGTGACCAAAACGTTGGCGTTTTGGGGCCAAACTTCAAAAACAATCTAATTTCGTCTCTGAAGTCAACTGCTGAAGGAATATTCAGACACAATCAACTGAGCGTGCAAATCATCATTTCATACGCCCAGAGTAAATATTTTTATATCGTATTTACTGAACTGCTGATGTACACACAGGGCTGCTGACTGAAGGAAACTAGATACTAAGACAGTGTCTCAGTGGATAGTTAAAGCAGGCACTTTACTCTCAATTGTGTAAGTAGAACCTCAAGGCAAGTCTGGATGTCTTCTTCCCTATTTCCCGCCCAGGGTATCAAAGCACTTAATTGCAAGTACTTGTGCAGTGATGCTCTTCTTGCAATATTTGCTGGAGTGCCATAGTATATGTTGGCTGTTCCATAAGAAACTACTTCTACCATGTTTTCCTGTATAGCCTGCAGCCAGGGCAACTCAACTATTTTTTAAAAGTCACTTTTTATCCATTAGTCTAATCTTTTTTTTTTTTTTTTAATTTATGGTCCACAATACCCATTTAAGCAATTAATATAGTACACCTGAAGAATGTAAGTGTACAGTAAACAGTACCACAGGTAAAGAGCCTTTTGTTTGTTCGGACAAAGTAAAAAAAGTTTCCTATGTTTGCAGCAAGAAAAAGAAAGACGCTGTTTTTAAACATTGTTATCCCTATCAAGATGAACACTAGTGCTTTCCTTTTAAAGAACACATTCCAGCTCCAAATCCATTGCTCTTTTAGTTCCAGGAGTCATTCCACCTTTTTTTAAAAAAAGGAATAGAGCACTGAAAGAAAACACTGTACTCTATGAATGCTGCTTTATCGTTATATCAACAATTGCACAGGGCCTAGCATTTAGCAAGAGCAATTTACGTTTAGCCTAAAAACTTCCACATAGACCGAAGCAGACAGCACACACAACATCAGGATCAATACAATGTGCCTAATTTGCTGCACAGTGAGAGCAAAGTGCAGAAATGCTGTAGACAGCTGTTGTCAGCACTATATTTCATTGCTGTTAAGTTTACTTTATGCTATTCCTGCCTTGGTCATGTTCCAGCCAGAAGGGAAAGAGAGGAAAGGGAGGTTACAAAACAAAAGGCATTAGAAGTTCCATATCAACTCTTATTTGCCAATCCGGAAAAGAGTTTCGCAAATAGGTCACTCATTAAAAGTTTATATAGCTGAATTCAGGAAGGCCACCTCTAAGCTGAACAACCGTAAAGAAAAAAGGGTTTTATTGAGCCTTCTGGGTGGGCACAACCATCAGGCAGAATCCAAAGCTTACATAAAACATTACCTTTCAGATACTTATCTAGCCACTCAGTAAGCATTCAGTTATTATTTACCCTTATGCAAACAACTCAGTAATCATTTTTGTTCCTCTTTAGGGAAACCTTAAGTAGTAAAACTTGGCTACAATATTAAACAAGTCACCTTCATGCTGCTTCTTACCAATAAGGTAATGTTATCAAGCAACCTGAAAAACAAAGGAATGACCCTAACAAATTAGGCCCCAATCCTACAATTGCTTACCCTTGTGCTTAACTCTGTGCACACACTGACATCAGTAGAACTACTTGCACGGATAAAGCTAAGCATGCGTGTAAGTGTTTGCAGGATGGGGGCCTTAGAATTTGTGAAACTAGCTATATAGTCTCACAGTGGAATTTGAAAACAATCAAAACAAGTTATTCTCCAAACTCCCCAAAACAAAGGCCCAAGTAATAGTGTTGCCCCATTGACTTCAATGGGACTATGACAAATTTACACCACCTAAAGTTCTACACCAAGAATACGGGTTAGAAATTGAGGCTACAGAAAAAGATTTGGGGCCTGATGGTAAATTAAACGAGAATGCCTGTCAATCTAGACTGCACAATGTGCATCTCCTGCTATCTGACTTGCATTTTGCAACCTTAATGGTTTCGAAGGTTTTAAAATATTCTATAATCCTGGATCCGATACCATACTGACCTTTGTGGAGTACTGCTTGACATATCTCCATACTTTATTACAGTACTAGTAATTTCGGTCTTCATTCTCCTTAAACTTGTTCTCATTTCACGTAAAGGATTAAAATGTTCAGATTTAGTCATTAAAATACACAAAAGAATCTGAAGAAATACCTTAAAAAGAAATCTCTCTTTTATTAGTGCAGGTTGTATTCAACTTGACACTGAATTGGCTCCCAGTAGCTCAGAGAGACAGGTTTAAGAGTTTTATTGTTACCTATTTAATGCATGTATGGCCTTGCTCCAGGATTACCTGCCTGAACTTGCAATAGAGTAAATTCACAGAATAAATTTACAATAAGTAGACAAGGGTCTAAAAAACGTCCCCCAGAACACATGCAAAAACTAGTTTCACTCGTAACAAACAGAACATCTCATACCTTCCTAAACCTTGTCCATACACTGTTTGCTAATATTTCCAGAGCAATCCTTTTTCACTGGGATTCAGCAATCCCTATATGACAAGCTGAACATTAGGACTCATCACTGGCAGAGCCCTTGCCCTTTTTTGCAGTGAGATTAATTCAGGAATCTAAGGGACCTGCAGCATCTCAAGGACTTGAATCATTTTAGATCTTAAATTTATCCAGCAAGTGATCAACTGGTAAATTAATATATTACAAATAGGGCTGTCAAGTAATCACAGTTAACTCATGTGATTAATTCAAAAAAATTAACTGTGATTAAAAAAATTAATTGTGATTAATCGCACTATTAAACAACAGAACACCCATTGAAATTTATTAAATATTTTTGGATGTTTTTCTACATTTTCAAATATATTGATTTCTATTCCAACACAGAGTACAAAGTGTACAGTGCTCGCTTTATATTATTTTTATTACAAATATTTGCACTGTAAAAATGATAAACAAAAGAAATAGTATTATTCAATTCACCTCATACAAGTACTGTAGTGCAATCTCTTTATCGTGAAAGTGTAACTTAAAAATGTAATTTTTTTTGTTACATAACTGCACTCAAAAACAAAACAATGTAAAACTTTATAGCCTGCAAGTCCACTCAGTCCTGCTTCTTGTTCAGCCAATTGCTAAGAGAAGCAAGTTTGTTTACATTTACTGGAGATACTGCTGCCTGCTTCTTATTTACATCACCTGAAAGTGAAAACAGGAGATCACATGACACTTTTGCAGCCAGCGTTGCAAGGTATTTATGTGCCAGATATGCTAAATATTCGTATACCCCTTCATGCTTCAACTACCATTCCAGAGGACATGCTTCCATGCTGATGATGCACGTTAATTAAAGCTGTGACTGAACTCCTTGGGGGAGAACTATGTCTTCTGTTCTGTTTTACCTACACTCTGCCATATATTTCATGTTATAGAAGTCTCAGATGATGACCCAGTGTTCCTTTTAAGAACACTTTCACAGCAGATTTGACAAAAACGTAAAGAAAGTACCAATGTGAGATTTCTAAAAATAGCCACAGCACTAGACCAAAGGTTTAAGAATCTGAAGTGCCGTCCAAAATCTGAGAGGGATGAGGTGTGGAGCATGCTTTCAGAAATCTTAAAAGAGCAACATTCAGATGCGGAAACTACAAAACCTGAACCACCAAAAAAGAAAATCAACCTTCTGCTGGTGGCATCTGACTCAGATGATGAAAATGAACATGCGTCAGTCTGCAGTCCTTTGGATTGTTATCAAGCGGAACCAGTTATCAGCATCGACTCATGTCCTCTGGAATGGTTGTTGAAGCATGAAGGGACATATGAGTCTTTAGCGCATCTGGCACGTAAATACCTTCCATTGCCAGCTACAACAGTGCCATGCGAACACCTGTTCTCACTTTCAGGTGACATTGTAAACAAGAAGCAGGCACCATTATCTCCTGCAAATTGTACCCAAACTTGTTTGTCTAAGCGATTAGCTGAAGTGGGACTGAGTGGATTTGCAGGCTCTAAAGTTTTACATTGTTTTATTTTTGAATGCAGTTATTTTTTGTACATAATTCTAAATTTGTAAGTTCAACTTTCATGATAACGAGATTGCACTACAGTATTTGTATTAGGTGAATTGAAATATACTATTTCTTTTGTTTTTTAGAGTGCAAATATTTGTAATAAATATAAATATAAAGTGAGCACTCTACACTTTGTATTCTGTGTTATAATTGAAATCAATATATTTGAAAATGTAGAAAACATCCACAAATATTTAAATAAATGGTATTCTATTATTGTTAAATAGTGTGATTAATCGCACGATTAATTTTTTAAACTGCTTGACAGCCCTAATTACAAATACCGTCCAAAAATTGGGTAGGAGTCTTATGAGATGGCAAATTCTTAGTGGAATCTGAGCATCAGAGTAGTTATCAGTGGTTCACAGTCAAGTTAGTAAATGCTAGTAAATAAACACAACTATGACATAGTTGGCATCATGGAGACTTGGTGGGATAATACACATAACTGGAATACTGGTATAGAAGGGTACAGCTTGCTCAGGAAGGACAGGCAAGGGGAAAAAAGGGAGGTGGTGTTGCCTTATATATTAAAAACATCTACACTTGGACTGAGGTTGAGACCCTGCTCCTAAGCCAGCAGCAGCACACAGGACCCGCTGTTCCCCAACCCCAGCTTAGAGTCAGCGATGATCAGGAACATGGGCAGGAGGAGGGGTCAGCCTCCGCCGCCCACACACCCAGAGGAGGCAGGATCCCAGTCTGGAGCAGCTTGACTAGGGGGTGGGGGGCAGGGGAGGAGGAGGTGGAGCCCAGCAACCTGGCATGCAATTAATGCTCATTAAAAAAAATGCTTTAATTTGTTTTGAGTTAATCGCCTGTGTTAACGGTGATTGGCAACCCTAATAAAAACTGAAAAATGAAGGCTCTTAGCTACAATTCTGTTTCACTGAAATTATATTGCAACCGTCAAAGTTTATGATACCAAGAGTAACATACCTAAATACTGATTTAAAATACAGTATAGGTTTACGAGGTGACCTACTGTGTAAGCGAGAGCGCTTTGGCACCTCTACCCCAATATAGAGAGAAATTATACATTTTTATAGTTTCTCTAGTTCATAGAATACTTGATTTTTCTGTTGATATCATTTCCAAACAACAAACACATTAATTTTGAGTTCTTCGATTCTATTCTGCAGTTACTATCTCCTTCTGAGCCAAAATTTTCTATGCTTTGGGACAGAAAGTGGGCTTCTTTTAGTGCAATCCCCAGATCTTCACATTGAAATCAGGAAACATTTTGTGGTTGGGGTGCCCTGGAATTCAGATTCATATTTTCCAAGGCCAGAAGGGACCACTGTGATAATCTACTCTGACTTTTGTAGAACATAGGTCACAGAACTTCCCCAAAATAATTCCTAGAGCAGATCTTGTAGAAAAACCATCTAATCTTGATTTGAAAATAGCAAATGATGGAGAATCCACCATGACTAGAGCCCTACCAAATTCACGGTCCATCTTGGTCAATTTCATGGTCATAGGATTTTTAAAAACTGTAAATTTCATGATTTCAGATATTTAAACCTGAAATTTCATGGTGTTGTAACTGTAGGGGTCTTGACCCAAAAGACGGTTCGGAGGAGGGGGGGGGGTCGCAAGATGATTGTGGCGGGGTTGAGGTATTGTCACCTTTACTTGTGCACTCCCTTCAGAACTAGGCCCTTGGCCAGCAGCCGCCGCTCTCTGGCCACCCAGCTCTGAAGGCAGTGCAGAAGTAATGGTGGCAATACTGTAACGTCCCTACCCCTTGCAACTCCCGTTTGGGTTAGGACCCCCACTTTGAGAAACACTGGTCTCCCTCATTAAATCTGTATAGTTTAGGTTAAAAGTACACAGAAGACCCGATTTCACAGTCCATGCCATGAATTTGGCAGGGCCCTAATCATGACCCTTGGTAAGTTTTTCCAATTGTTAATTACTTTATTAAAAATGAACACCTTATTTCCAGTCTGAATTTGTCTAGATTCAGCTTCCACCCACTGGATCCTGTTATACCTTTCTCTACTAGATGGAATAGCACATTATTATTTGTTCCCCATATAGGTATTTTACTGATTAATCAAGTCAACCCCTTATCCTTGTCTCTGTTCGGCTCATGAAGCTATTTAGCTTATCAAGATGAGGCAGGTTTTCTAAAGTCTAGAATGGTAGATATGCACTGAGTCACTTTAACTGGAGTTTAATCTTAACTGCTTAAGACCTTGGAGTGTGCTTGTATTTAGAGAAGTGACTATGTAAAAGACACCTTCCTGCTCAAGAGATCAGTTCTTTATGTGTATTCAGAGTTATATTAGGGTCTTTGTGACAAAAGTTTGTCTTTTGTGTTGCATTCTTTTTTTAAAACAGCACCTTTTTACTCTATGGTGCAGTCAGCACAGCTAAAGGTGAGATTCTATTTCTTCTTCCACATTGTCTAAAGAATTAGGGATGCTAGATAGCATCTCGTAAGACACTCTCAGATTTGGCAGACCTGTCACACATGCCTATATTTTTAGGGATTCCACCCACTCAACCTGTCCCCTAACAAAAGCTCTCTCGAGGAAAAAAAGTAATTAAAAGAGTTTCTCAACAATTGAGAATGATGCAGAATTGTTAGTTCCTATTGCAGGGCAGAATTCTTCCCTCAGTTACAAAATTATCAGTATAGTTCTTTGGACTATAACAGGTTGTACAGGTGTTAACTGTGGGAAGAATTTGAACACAACTGAGCTGTACAAGTGTAACTGGGAGCATACATTGGCCAGCAGAACCTTTATTACTAATGATGACGTGCAAGATAAGAACTCAAGTTGCAGAACTAATGGCCTGTGATGGGATGTTAGATGGGGTGGGATCTGAGTTACCCAGGAAAGAATTTTCTGTAGTATCTGGCTGGTGAATCTTGCCCATATGCTCAGGGTTTAGCTGATCGCCATATTTGGGGTCGGGTAGGAATTTTCCTCCAGAGCAGATTGGAAGAGGGCCTGCAAGTTTTTTGCCTTCCTCTGTAGCATGGGGCATGGGTCACTTACTGGAGGATTCTCTGCTCCTTGAGGTCTTTAAACCACGATTCGAGGACTTCAATAGCTCAGACATAGGTGAGAGGTTTTTCGCAGGAGTGGGTGGGTGAAATTCTGTGGCCTGCGCTGTGCAGGAGGTCAGACTAGATGATCATAATGGTCCCTTCTGACCTTAATATCTATGAATCTATGAAACTCAGGTGGGTTTTGCAGGGCTGGCAACTCTAGAAAAAAAGCTCTTTTTTAATGCATCATTGAGCAAATATGATTTTTAAAAATCACTGAGACTCATAATATGGACACCCCTCCCCCCTCCCCGCCATCTTTACATTCACATTTCAAAGAACTGCCACATATTAAAACATTTAAGTGACATCACTTCAGGAGTAAAGGTGTAAATTCACCCTTCAGTATTTCTTCCCTGAAAAACCTCAGGGAAATTAAATGCAAAAAAATTAAGTTAATGCAGAGTAGACAAGCACTCAAACGTCAGGAAATTCATAAAATTGACGTATCTGCTGCAACATTATCTCAACCAAATCACACATTAGTTGAATTCCCATAGAGCCCGGAGCCCCAGTCATGGACCAGGACCCTGTTATGCTAGGCCAGGAGTGGCCAACCTATGACTCCAGAGCCACATGCAGCTCCTTATATTGGCACAGACTCCGGGGCTGGAGCTACAGGCGCTAACCTTCCATGTGCCGGGGGGTGCTCACTGCTCAACCCCTGGCTCTGCCACAGGTCCTGCCCCCACTTCACCCCTTCCTGCCCCCTCCCCTGAGCCTGCCAGGCCCTCGCTCCTCCCCCTCCCCGGAGCCTCCTGCATGCCACAAAACAGCTGATTGGGAGGTGTGGGGAGGCGCTGATGGGCAGGGCTGCCGGTGGGTGGGAGGTGCTTGGAGCAGGGGTGGAGCTAATGGGAGGGCTGCTGACGTATTACTGTGGCTCTTTGGCAACATACGTTGGTAAATTCTAGCTCAGGTTGGCCACCTCTGTGCTAGGCACTGTACAAACACAGAACAAATAAATGGTTCCTGCTCCAAATGTTCAAAATAAAAACAAAAAGTCTAGTCAGGTCCCCCCGAATCCTAAAATTTTTAAAAGTAAAATAAAAAAAATTGGGGAGGGAGGAGGAAAAGTGGGGCATTCATCTTCTGCTTTTTAAGCCTCTAGACTTCATGTTTCCATGCTTCTCTTGACAACTATGACTGGACCAGAAACATAAAAATAAAAATAAACAAACAAACCTGAGATTCTCATGTAACCACCAGACTCTGGAAATTGAGAAGAAAATCACCAGGTTGTGATATTTGTGACAGTCATAAGAAATGGCAACACTATTTAATGTAAACCTAATATTGCAAAAGTTGAAAAGGAGGACTATGGTATAATTTGCAGATTTTCTAGTTGAACATAGCACTGCAAATTACATTGCAACTGGCGGGGCTGGGAGAGGCCTGAGGCAGTGGTACAGCAACATAGTTCCCACTGGTCAAGCTAACAACTCACTGAGGCCTGGCCTACATCTAAAACTTTTGCCATCGTAGCTATGTTGGTTGGGGGGAAGAAAAAGAATTACACCCTACCCAACACCTATGTGAACAAAAGCTCTGGGTTAGAGAGATTATACTGACAGAGTCCTTTTGCTACTATTTCGTTCAGGAACCAGCGCAACCTATACCAGCAAAACAGTGCTTTTGGCACTACAAGCTGGGTTTTCACTAGGAAAGTTTGCTAATATAGTTATACTTGTGTATCTATACTAGCAGAGGCAATGTGTAGGGGAACATGCGGGTTCACGTGTGCCCCAGATTTGCTGCTTGGTTTGTACTGAGCATGCTCAGTAACACTGCTGAAGCCAGCTGCCTTCACTCTGCTGCCCCACTATCCGCAGGCCTGGGTTGTCTCTGTAACCAGCAAACGCTTTCTAGTGTATACAAAGCCTCAGAGTATTACTGGGCAACAAATGGGAGGCCTCCCTCAGCGTCCAGAATGCAGGGAAGGTTGTTTCATAGCTGCTGGGCTCCGGCAAGTCAAAATTGCTAGTTATTTATTTTGCACACTTCTCTGGTACAAAATAGTGGAAAATAAACTAAACAGCAACTAATCAGGTTTGCAATACCCTACACAGTGGTCTCCAACCTTTCTGTAGGAATAGCATATTCCTATTCCCAGAAGACTGTAGCAGTTGCCAGACACCCCGCCGCTGAAATACCGGTGAGAAGCGGCAGCGGCAAGAAACATCGCCGCCGAAATCCCGCCGACAAATGGCAACACTTCTCGGCGGCATTTCAGCAGGTGGTTCACCGGCGGTCGCACTCGGCAGCGGCCTTTCCGCGGCGCGGTGTCCTGCAGGCGCACACAACTCTCCGGCAGGAGCCACTGCGCCCACAGGTACCATGTTGGGGACCCCGCCATAACATATCTAGGATGTGTAATGTGGCAAACTTAACACTACATGAGAAACAATGTGCCAAATTCAGACCCGATGTAATTCCACCAGGTCTGAATTTGGTCCCTTAAGTGAGTTTCCTGAACACCTATACTTGGATTCCTCAACCATGGCATTACATTAGCGTTACAAAAGTATGTATTAAATGAAAAAGTAAGTCTAAATGTTATGGACTTCGTTAAACAATGTTACAGTGCTGAGCACCAGCTTTAGAAACATGGATAGATACTTTGAATGGATGCTCTAATCAGCAAATTTGAACACTTGACTCTCCAGCATGTTAACGGCATGAGTGACACCACTTCAAAAATGTAGGGAAATAGAAAGTTACCTAGCTAGTAAAAGACAGTTACCTTTTCCTTAACTGGTGTTCTTCGAGATGTGTTGCTCATGTCTATTCCACAATAGGTGTGCGTGTTTGCCACGTGCACCAGTGCAGGAAGTTTTTCTCCTAGCAGTACCCGTGGGAGGGCGGGGGGGGGGGTGAAGTGCCCGCCACGACCCCCGGAGCGGCTCCTGCCTGGCATGGTATAAGGGGAACTACGCGCTCCCCCGACCCTCAGTTCCTTCTTGCCAGACAACTCCGACAGAGGGGAAGGAGGGTGGTAATTCCAAGCTATATCTGTTGGAGGTGGGTAGGAGTTCACAAGTTCCCAGGACAGAGGGCATCCCTGCTGAACCCAGCATCATCCCTGGTTTTGGAGACGATTGCATAGTGCAAAGTGAACATGTGAACCAAAGACCACACGGCAGCCCTACAAATGTCCTGGATCGGGACGTGGGCCACGGAGGCAGCCAACGAGGCCTGCGGCCGAGTCGAGTGTGTCCTCACAATGGGTGGCAGGGGGACACCCGCCAGCTCATAACAGGAACGGATACATGAAATGATCCGATTGGAAAGCAACTGAGTGGAAATCGGCTGGGCCCAGCGCGCTCAGCTGAGGCGAAGAACAGTTGCGAGGACTTTCTGAACGGCTTGGTCCGCTCAAGGTAGAAAGCCAGAGCCCGCTGCACATCGAGCATGTGGAGACGGCACTCCTCACTGGACGCATGAGGCTTGGGGCAGAGGACTGGTAGAAAAATGTCCTGAGCCATGTGGTAGGCGGAGATCACCTTCAGGAGGAAAGTGGGGCATGGGTGGAGCTGGATCTTGTCTTTATGAAAGACCGTGTAAGGCAGCTCAGAGCCCTGAAACTCGCCTGGCCAACATGATTGCAACCAGGAAGGGCACCTTCTATGAGAGGAGAGACCAGGAGCACGTGGCCAGTGGTACAAACGGGGGCCCCATGAGAAGAACCAACACCAGGTTTAGGTCCCACTGCAGGACTAGCATACGGAAAAAGACAGTCCAAACCCTTAAGGAACCAGCCAGTCATAGCATGGGAAAATACTGCATGCCTTTGCACCGGCGGATGGAAGGCTGATATGGCTGCCAGGTGCACCTTGACTGATGAGGGCACCAGGCCCTGGGCCCTTAGGTGGAAGAGGTAATCAAGGATAAGCTGGATCGGGGCGGTCACCGGAGAGACACCCTGGTCTGCCACCCACTTAGAAAACCGGGACCACTTCACCAAATAAGCACGGAGAGTGGAGGGCCATCTACTTGTGAGGAGGGCATGCTGAACCTGCTCTGAGCACGTCCTTTCCTCTCCACCTAACCACTGAGCAGCCACACCGCGACGTGAAGAGCCGCCAGGTTGGGGTGGAAGAGGTGGCCCTGGTCCTGAGAGGGAAGGGGAGCAACGGCCACGACGGAGCTACCCCGAGGCCCGTGAGGGTCCTGTACCAATGCTACCTGGGCCACGCCGGGGCAATGAGGAGGACCCGGGCCTTGTCCGTCTTTAACTTCTCCAGGACCCTGCTGATTAGAGGGAACAGGGGACAGGCATAGAGAAGCTGGCCAGACCAGGACAAGAAAAAGGCATCGGTGATAGCACCCCTCCTGAGCCCCTCTCCCCGGAGCAGAACTGGGCCATTGCCGGTTCGGTAGAGTCACGAACAGGTCCACCTGGGGAGTTCCCCACCTTCAGAAGAGCTGGTGGGCCACTTCCAGGTGGAAGGACCACTCGTGTTGCGAGGAAAAGTCCCTGCTCAAGCGATCCGCCCTCTCGTTCTGGGCGCCCAGTAGTTGGAAGGCTATACAGAAGTTCCACAGCCTGAGGGCTTCGCGGCAGAGGACCAGGCCCCACCTTGCCTGTTGATATAGAACATTGAGGCAGTGTTGTCTGTGAGGACCCTGACTACCTTGCCCTCCAGCTGCAAGCAGAAGGCCATTTACACATCAGCTGCACCGCCCTGAGCTCCTTGACGTTTATATGTAAGGTCAGGTCTTGAGCCGACCACAGGCCTTGGGTCTGAAAGTTCCTCACATAGGCCCCCCAACCCACGTATGACGCATCAGACACCAGCTCAAACAACAGGGCCCTGTCCCTGAATGGGACCCCTTGGAGCAGGTTGTTTGGGGCGGACCACCACCGTAAGGAGGTGATCACAGAGTCCAGCATGGTGAGGACCTTGTCCATCCTGTCTGTAGCCTGGGAGAACTTTGAGGCCAACTAGAGCTGGAGGGGCTTCATGGTGTAGTGGACCATGTACGTGCACGCCGACATGTGACCTAAGAGTTGTAGGCAAACCCTGGGTGTTGTCACTGGGAACCTTGTGACCGAGTCAATGAGACCTTTCAGGGTCTCAAATCTGTCTGGCGGGAGAGAGGCCCTGGTTGACACTGCGTCCAGGAGCGCCCTGATAAACTCTATGCATTGGACGGGGACTAACATGGACTTGGTGTTGTTTACCAACAGGCCCAAGGCGGTGCAAGTGGACAGAAGGAGCGCCATGTGATCCCTCACCTGCAATCAGCAGGTGTCCTTGACAAGCCAATTGTCCAGATAGGGAAATATCTGGATCCCCCGGCTGCCGTCTGAGGTAGGCCACTACCACCAACCTGCATTTTATAAACACCCTGGGGGCAGTGGACAGACCAAATGGGAGGATCGTGAATTGGTAATGATTCTGTCCCACCATGAAATTGAGGACGTGCCTGTGCCCCTCGAATATGTGTATGTGGAAGTACGCATCCTGTAGATAGAGGGCAGTATACCAGTCCCTGAGATCCAGGGAGGGGATGATGGAAGCCAGGGAGACCATGTGGAGCTTGAGATTCACCATGTACTGGTTCAGATCTCGGAGGTCTAGGATGGGCCTGAGCCCCCCTTTAGCCTTTGGGATAAGGAAATAACAGGAGTAATACCCCTTGCCCATAAACTCCTCGGGCACCACCTCTATCGCTCCTAGACCTAGGAGCCACCCCATCTCCTGCTTGAGCAGAGCTTCATGCGCAGGGTCCCCCAAGGGGGATGGGGGCAGGGGGTGGTTGGGCGTTGAGGAAGTAAACTGGCGGGTGCAACTCTGGGAGATAGTGTTGAGGACCCATTGGTTGGAGGTTAGCCGCGACCATTCCGGGAGGAAAGCACACCGCCAGTTGGAGAAGAGAAGCTTTATTGGGGGGTGGATCCCTGATGAGGACTGGTGGGGTGCCCCCGAGCGTCCCCGCCTGCTTGTCCTTGGAGGACCCAAGCTGGAAGGCAGGCTGAGATTGCCTTGGAGGGCATCTCTTATAGTCCCACTGCTTCTTATGGGCGACCTTGTACTTCAGAAGGGCAGCTGGGGAGGGAGTCTGCTGCGGCTTGAACTTAGGGTTTGCCGGAGCCAGGACATAGAGGCCCAGAGTCTAGAGGGTCGTGCAGGAGTCTTTCACGCCATGCAGCCTTGTATCTGTTTCTTCCGCAAACAGAGCTTTCCTGTCAAATGGTAGATCCTGCATGGAAGACTGTGCCTTGTTGGACAGCCTAGAGAGCAGGAGCCATGACGCCCGTCTCATGGACACCACAGAGGCCATGGATCATGTGGCTGTGTCTGCAGCATCTGAGGTTGCACGCAGGGGCGCCCTTGCAGCCGCTGCCCCTTTCTCCACTAGCACCTTGAACTCCCTCCTATTGCGCTCCTGAAGGGAGTCCTCTAACTCGGGCAGGGACTGAATTCATACCGGCCCAGGAGGGCCTGATGGTTTGCCATTCGTAACTGGAAGCTTGAAGATGAATAAACTTTCCTTCCGAAAGAGTCCAGTCTCCGAGAGTCTTTGTTCTTTGGGGTCAGGGCTGGCTGATCCTGCCGTTCCCTGTAGTTGACCAACTCGACCACCAGGGAGTTGGGCGCTGGGTGGGTATACAAGTACTCATGCCCCTTAGCGGGCACAAAGTACATGCGTTCTGCCTTTTTAGAGATGGGGACCAATGAGGCCGGTGTTTGCCACAGGGTATTTGAAATCTTAGCCACCACTTCATGGAAAGACAAGGCCACCCTACCCGGTGCCGATGGGGACAACACATTAAACAGGGAGTCTGAGGGCTCCTCCATCTCCCCTGCCTGGAAATGGAGGCTTGCTATCACCCTCTTTAAGAGTTCTTGGTGGGCCCTGAAGTCCTCCTGCGGCCCCGCCCCCCCTCCGTCCCGCAATCGCCTCCTCTGGGCGGGGTGAAGAGGCCAGTGCGGTGCTCTGGGTGTCGGCCAGCACTAGAGAGGCCACCTCCTGGTCGGACTCTGGGCACAGTGCTGAGGACACACGTCCCACCACTTCCTTTCTCGGGGGTCTGGAGAGGGAGGCCGAGACTGCCTCCAAAACTTTGGCCACAGAGCGAGCTCCCACCGGGGCTGTGCCGCAGGCTACGGTGCCCACTGGTACCATTGGGCTGGCCACGACACTCGGTACCACTGCACCTGCTGTGGCACCGGCGGGGCCAGCTGTTCAGGTTGACTATGAATGGAGACCAGGCTGGAGCAAGATCTGCTGCTGTCTCTGGACTGGGAGGAGCGGCGGTGCTGGCATCTAATGACGGCCAAGAGACAGCGATCTCGACATGGAGAACTGGTACCGGCAGTAACAGCTGCTCCGTGAATGGCCTCGATGGGCAGACCCGCAACGGCGAAACGCTGGCAATTGACCCCAGGGCTGCGATGTCTTGGAGGAGACTTGGAGCGGGAGTCCGAGCGGGAACTGCATCGACGACCATGCCGTGATTGACTGTGGTACCCTCTCCGACACTAGGACCAATGGCGACGCCCACCACAGTCCTGCCAATATTCACTCCTTTAGGACAAGCGGTGCCGTGAGTCCCGGCCAGACAGAACCCAGCCAGTCTGGTCGGCGTTGAGGGTGATCCACCTGGACTCTGCCCCGAGCAATCCATCCTCACAGTGGCCAGAAATCAGGCAATGGGAGCTGCGGGGATGGTGGTTGTGGGCACGGGTCGCACACAGAGACCCGCTGCCCCCCTCCTCCTAAGGAGTGCGCAGAGACATGCCAGCAGCAGCTGGCCGCAGCCACTCCCCCAACCATGGGGCCACGGCATGCAGGGAGCCTGCCTGAGCCCCTGCTGCACCAACAGCCGGGAGCCACCTGTGGTGAGCACCTCCTGGCCAGAGCCTGCACCTCACACCCCCTCCTGCACCCCAATCACCTGTCCCAGGTCAAACCCCCTCCTGCACCCAAAATTCCCTCCCAGACCCTGCATCCCCTCCGTTAATATGGTAGAAATGTGTGGCCCGTAACGACTTGCCAAATTTCCCCCCTGCAAAAATTATTGCCCATCCCGGATGTCGATTATAAAATAAATCTGCACATTAAGCTTCTAAAAAAATTGCAGGAGACATTCTCAAATGCAGAGGTAAATAATTTAAAGAAAAAAAACTTGGAAGACAAACTAGCTGCAGACTGATCCCACAGACATTGCCATCAGTAGTCTTACAATAGTTAAGCAGTGACTTCTTCCAATAGATGCCCCAGAAAGGCCTGCCAACTTAACTCTGCAACACCCAGACACCACTGATAGAAAAATGTAATACACCCTTCCGAATGTGGATTGTGAAGCTGCCAAGAACACTACAGTGGCTGCAGCAGCAGCTGACTGATACTACAGCAGACAGAAGGAAGAAGGAGAGCACATTTAACAAAGTGAGCAACTGGGAGATGCCAAATGAGTATTGCAGATGAATGTGTACATGTGCCAATTTGCTTTATAGCTGTGTTATTTTTAAACAGAACAAATTATGCCAGCAGCAGTCTGTATTTATGAGACTACATCTGGACATTTGCAAATCACAGTACAATACCAATCTACAAAACTACAAGCAAAAGGGACATCCGTCTGTAGTCATGTATAATGAGGAACCAAAGAGTAACTGCTCATTTGTTTAAGAGTCCCACCCAAGAAAGAGTTTTTTAGACCACAGAAAAAGAAAAAACGAACAACAAAGACAGGCAGATAGAAGAAGAGGTATAAGGTTGGGATAATCGTATCCCATTACATTATATTTGCTATATCCAACCAAAAATACTTTAAAATGTGTTCTTTAATCAGGTGTCCATTCTCATTTTAAATAAGAGATGGATATTAACTGGAGCTGTCAAGCCATTAAAAAATTATTCACAATTAATTACACTATTAAACAATACAAATACCATTTATTTATTTAAGTACTTTTGGAGGTTTTCTACATTTTCAAATATATTGATTTCAATTACAAAGTGTACAGTGCTCACTTAATATTTATTTTTGATTACTAGTATTTGCACTGTAAAATATAAAATAGTATTTCAATTCAACTAATACAAGTACTGTAGTGCAATCTCTATCATGAAGGTTGCACTAATGTAGAATTATGTACAAAAAACAGCACTCAAAAATAAAACTATATAAAATTTTAGAGCCTCCAAGTCCACTCAGTCCTACTTCTTGTTCAGCGAATCATTCAAACAAACATGTTTGCTTACATTTGCCGCTTGTTTACACACCAAAAGTGAGAACAGGCATTCTCATGGCACTGTTGTAGCCGGCGTTGCAAGATACTTACATGCCAGATGCACTAAAGATTCATATGTCCCTTGATGCTTCAACCACCATTCCAGAGGATGAGTCCATGCTGATGACGGGTTCTGCTTGATAACAATCCAAAGCAGTATGGACTGACACATGTTCATTTTCATTACCCGAGTCAGATGCCACCAGCAGAAGGTTGATTTTCTTTTTCGGTGGTTTGGATTTTATAGTTTCTGTATTGGAGTGCTGCTCTTTTAAGACCTCTGAAAGCATGCTCCACACCTCATCCCTCTCAGATTTTGGGAGGCACTTCAGATTCTTAAACCTTGGGTCCAATACTGTAGTTATCTTTAGAAATCTCCACTGGTACGCTCCTTGCGTTTTGTCAAATCTGTAGTGAAAGCGTTCTTAAAATGAAGATGTGCTGGCTCATCATCCAAGACTGCTATAACATGAAATATATGGCAAAATATATATAGTGTCATCAGCATGACATGTCCCCTGGAATGGTGACCGAAGCACAAAGGGGCATACGAATCTTTAGTGCATCTGGCACATAAATATCTTGCAACGCCAGCTACAACAGTGCCATGCAAATGCCTGGTCTCACTTTCTAGTGATGTAAATAAGAAGAGGATAGCATTATGTCCTGTAAATGTAAACAAACTTGTTTGTCTTAGCGATTGGCTGAACAAGAAGTAGAACTGAGTAGACTTGTAGGCTCTGAAGTTTTACATTGTTTTGTTTTTGAGTGCAGTTGTGTAACAAAATTCTACATTTGTAAGTTGCACTTTCATGGCAAAGAGTTTGCACTACAGTACTTGTATGCGGTGAATTGAAAAATACTATTTCTTTTGTTTACCATTTTTACAGTGCAAATATTTGTAATCAAAAATATACACTTTGATTTCAATTACAACACAGAATACAATGTATGAAAATATAGAAAAACATCCAAACTATTTAATAAATTTCAATTGGTATTCTATTGTTTAACTGTGTGATTAAAACTGTGATTCATTTTTTTGTGATTTTCTTTTGAGTTAATCGCGTAAGTTACCTGTGATTAATCACCAGCCCTAATATTAACTAACCACTGCTGCACAGCCTTTGCTATTTGTAAAAGTTTAAAATCTCACTGGTAACTAGTTTGCTAGTCTAGAAAGAGGTTACAGAGCACAAGATACAGAAAAGGAGTAGAACATTGTCACTGTTTAATTGTTCTTCCTTGTGTGATATCAGAAGGCATGAGGTTGACCATGCAGTGGAAGCAAAGAAAAACCCACCCAAACCATAATTCTCAAGCCAGTAGTGACTTACATCTGTGAGTGACCACACAACACTGCATCAATTCTAGGAGGTGGAGAATGGCAACCACATGGTGGCTATATGTAAAATTTCCACTAATTCAAAAAAGTCACTGGTTTGAGAGAGCTCCCTTTATAAATAAGGATCTACACATAAAGAATAAGCAATAGCAATAATGTTAGTAAAAACTATCAAACTGGTGGAAAAATGTTTAACTTCAACCACTATACTACTCCTACCCGTGTACCATCACATAAATTATGTTTGAAAATCTCTACATAGATACAAGCCTGACATTGCTAGCTGACAACTGCTTTCTGTTGGTATTATAGAACTCAGATCCATTAGACTAGCTGTCAAGCCAGGAATAGATATATTAGTGTTTGACTAATATATTTAAAAGGGTTTAACTTTCTATAGTGAAAAATACAAAAACATGCAACAAGAACTTCCTAGATTACGTTGTGGAGTAATATAGTCTGTTACACTTCAGGTCAAAAGAAACATACAATAAATAATAATAAAAAAAACACACAACAGGTTGTGGACCAGAGTTCATTTGTGTGAAGGGTTACCCCCTTAAAAGCTCAGGCAAGATTTTCAGGAGTAGAATTAAGTTAAAATTAAGCTCCCAATACATATGTAGCCCCCTAAGTAAGTAGTCTGCTTTTCAACTGTACGAGACTAACTTTAACTACCCATATTTAGTATTAGCTTAAATATGTATTAAAACCAAATCAGCTAGAAATTGATAGAAAACAAAAAAACACCAATCCAGCCATTTACAAATATCAAAACAATGCAGCAAAATGGTTGACAGTCAGTAGGGTATTTCTGCAGTTACATTATCAGAACACCTTAAGTATTATCCAAGATAGATATGCCATATGGCTAAAATGTTCCCCACTCCAAACTTCAGGGGTGGGGAAACTGTCTGAGTCAGTAGGGAAAGAAAACACTGGTGCACCTTTAAGGATTGCTCCCTTCCCCTTCCACTCCTTGTGGGAGCTCAGCTTCGTTATGGGCATCTGGGGGTTCCTAATGAACTGGCTGCATGGAAGGGAACATCAGAAGCCGACTGACTCCTATACATCCAGGAGGGTGGGTTTTTTTGTTTGTTTTTATAAGCCCTTTCCCCTGCTTGGGGACCATTCTGCAGTCAGGAGCAATAGCTACCATCCTTCCCTCTTTGAGATTAGCTGTTTCGGGTCCTTACAATGGGCATCACACTAGTTGCTTTTGGCCTGGAAAGAATACTTCCCTCACTGCCTGATTGGCCTGCAGCAACCCAGGATCCAGTGGCTAGGGTCAGTCGTAAAGTTCATGTTCTTGCAAACTGGTAGATGTCCAGAACAAGTCTGGTTCCTCGATAAACCAGAACTGGATTAGAGGACGGCATGTCCAAAAGAATGTGGAGAATGGGGCTGGGGCTCCTAATGACTGGTACAACGAGGGTTCAACCCCTCTTCCCCCACTTCATTAACTTGTATACATGGGAAGGGCAGTACAGGGTCCCAGCAACAGTGGTGGGACCAGCTTAAATGGGTTGAGAAGGATGGGTGAAGGGAGCCCTCACCAGGTGGTACAAATTACAAAAGGATGACCTGCATCAGGCAAGTTATTGCCAGATTGTTTCCCAGATGCATTAATAAACTGTGGCCTAGCTGAACCACATTCCTGGTGTCTTGGACAAAGGAAACAGGCAAGAAGAAAGCTATAAATAGGGTTTGTGCAAGTTACTTAAAAATTTAATGTTTTTTCCTCAAACTTCAAAGCTCTATTCTGCATTCAAACAAAAACTGTTTACAGTCAACCTCGTATTAGTTTGTTTTCTAACTTTAAGGCAAAAAGCAAAGCTGGCCAAATTTCTCCAAACCATGGAGGCAGCTGCTCCTATCCAAGTTCACAGGAAATAGCAAGAAAAGTACACAGCATTTGACACATCTGGAAGAGATTGCATAGTCTTTGAAAATACTGTCCTAATTCCTTTCCTCCTGCTGATGATATTTCAGGCTACTAAAGTGCTACATCAACTACAGAGGATTAGATAACATGTAGGCTTTAGCTCTACCCATTCTTTTTGTCAGAACAAAGGAGAAATTTTTCAAGCTAGCCCGGAAAAAACAAACATCCTGATTCAGAAGAAAGAATATTGTGAAATGTACTGGCGTAAACAGAGAAATGAACTGGAAGGTTGATATTTAACTTGGGAAAATTGGTATTTACTGTACTTGGTGACCAAGGTAAATTTAAAAAGGAAATCAGCATTACATGCTTTTCATGTTTGTACTAAGTAGTGAAAAGAAATGTCAATATAGTAAGTTTTAAGTAATAAAGCATGGAATGAAGGGAAGAAGTAGTACAGGAGTCTGGGATTTGTACTCATTTAGCCAGAAATTTACATGTAATTACATGCTAACTGACATGCGTGAATACTGCAAATGGGTAATTCTCTAATGTAAGGTGCAAAATCCAAAAGCAATCACAATTAGCAAAACAAAATGTAATGTTTTATTTTCTCTCTCTCTCATAAGGACAATGAATGAAAAAAAAACAGATGAACTTCAAAGGGAAATGCAAATCAACTATTAAACAATGAATTTTATTTTATTTTTTCAAGAAAGGCTGGAAAGAGGAGTTTTCCCCTGAAGTGTTAGTCTATGATCATTTACCTTTCTGGTAGTTTTGAAAAAGATTAAGAATAATGAACAATGTGACCAGTTTACATATGCATTTTTTTAAAACATTCAGTATAGATACAAAATATAGCACTAAGTTAAGACAACAAATCTCATTCTTTTAATGTTAGTATTAAAGCAAAGCTCCAATAAAAAACAGAAAGAAAATAAATGTGTTTCAAAGATGCAAAATATATCGATTACTGGTTGCAACTGAGATTCCAGTTGTAGTAAAGAATTAAGAGGTCTATTCTCCCATTGTGTCAGAATCGTAAGTCTCAGACATTAGTGGGAGTTACGTATGTTTATGAACAGGAGAATGCACCTTCTAGAGATGATATATTTTGAAGAGTAATACTGCTACTTTTAAGTAAATACAATCAAGAACCCATTTCCTATTTTTGCTAGTAGAGCCTTAAAAAAATAAAACACCCATGAAGAAAAAAATGTTATTTCCAAAGTGACAATAAAAATGTACTCATCAGATTCATTCTTATGTAACACTGAAGTATTTATTCTAAACAAGCGTGGTAAGACAGCTACAAAAGCCCTTTTGAGAAATTTAAATAAAACAGATTGTGTTTATATAAACACAAACCTTCTTAATTAAGATGATCAGTGTTACAAACCAAGGAACTGATCTGCAATTGCACCTATGCAGAAGCCCAGGCCCAACTACCTGGATCCAATTGCAGAATCAGGGCTCAATGGCCTAGTGCTTGCTTGTGAGAGTAGCGCCATCCCTTTTAATGGGACTTTCCATATGCGTATGGGTTTCCAGGATCAAGCCCAAATTAGTTATTCAAATCATACTGCAAAGAAACTAAATTGTTCCGATGGACATTTAAAAGCTTTTGCTCTCTTTTAGAATTATATCTAAAATAAAATTATACTTTAACATCCAAATTAGCCAAAAAAATAGTGTGTATATATATACTGTCCATATGAAGATTAAACATAATTTACAGTGAATGAGAAAATACTGTGGTTACAAATATATTTTGACATAATTCCTAAGAAGCAATCTAAACAGTAATCTATGCATAGTTATTTACACAGGAGCTAGCTGGAAGGGATATTTCATTTTTAAATCAATACATATTTTGGTCAGAGAGTTTGATAAAAGCTGATCAATACAGGTTTATAATAATCAGGATCTGCAGGTTTTAGTAAAAACTTTATAACAAAAATGTTGTATGTTGCGCAATCATTCGATGAACCTAAACGACATAAAAAACTAACTATAACCTGACCTGGTTAATCTGAATCATTTAGTATAGCCCATTTTTACTCTCAATTTAACTTCAGATCAACAAGACAGTGGTACATACATGCTGAGACAAACCACCATTTAAATCTTTCACAAACAACAAGCACAGATTAACCAATCTGACTGTACTTAATCTCTATCATCAGACTGTATGTATGGTTTGTTCTCAGTTCAATCCTATCCTCTAGTTAGCACATATGCAAATGTGCAAAAACAAAAAGGCAATACTTAATATAAATATTTACTAGAATGAACAGAACTGGCACTTAAGCAAAAACCACCCTGTCATTCGTTTTAGAAGCTGTATCTTTTCTTCACAAATTTGTCTTCTGTTTTTAGTAGTCTTCTATCCTATTTACTTGGAGGGTTACCGATCATCTGGAAATTTCACATTGGTAAAGGAAAGGAATGTCTGGTTGATGCAGTCTGGAGATAAAGAAAGAATCATACTTCAGTTCTTCAGACTGATTACCTGTAAGCAATACTGATAACGGAGTTAAGATTTACAGCTGGGGGGAAGAAGGGGGGAAAAAAAAAAAAAAAGTAGCTACTCCCCAAATCAGGATAACAGGATAACAGAAAGTGACAGGATTAAAAAAACAACCCTTAACTTTCAAAAATATTCTATAGTTTTTCTCTTGAACGATTTGTATGTTTCATGATATTTTAGAGCTGCTAACATTGACAAGTAAGTAACTTTCTGTCCAGTGCAATTATTCCTTGTATTAAATGAATAAAATTCATTCATTTATGCTTGTTGGCATTTGCTTTGACTGTATTATTTCAATTTAATACTTAAAACCTTTGGAACAAATATTAAGTCTCTTCAAGAGCTGGAGAGCTTTTTTTCCCCATAGCCCTCACTGTCAGAAGTCTGGGGACCTACCCAGCACCCACCGAAGTCAATGAGTTGACTTTAGTGGGTGCTGCATAAATCCCGAATCTTTGATCCTATACCAGATTTCTATCTCAGATGAAAGACTCACCGACCAAACCATCACAGATTCTCTTAGGTTTTCCTTAAAGCCACTGTGTTCAGATACAATGTATGCAGTTAATTTTTAGTACCCTGAATTTTAAAAGTTTTATGCCTGCACATGTATTTTATTCATCACCATAAATTATTTAGCAAAATAGATACTAGATGTTTTCATGCAGTGTTTACTATACTTTTCCTTACTATGTAGAGGCCACTGTACTGCTCAGAAAATGAAAGATGTTATTCCTATGAAAAGAATAAAATACTGCAGTGTGGAGACCACTAACTTAGTAATATATGGCATTTAAAAATCAGCCTAAAAGTTTACCTTACTGCACAGTTTTGACAAAATGGCACAAAGTAAACACACAGTACATTGCAATTTCGCTCACTTAGATTTATTTCTTGATCAAGATCTGTAAAGCATAGCATAAGTAATTATTTTCCATATTTTAAATGAGTAGGTGTCTAAGTGGATGTCACCATCTTAAATAAGAGACCCATCATTTCTAGACTAAGTGTCTCTGTTTTTTTCCCCCCAGACTTCCAATACTGTGTTGCTGGTTACTTCATACTGATCCTGAGGCCAATCTTGAAGAAAAAAAAAAAGTTAAGAAAATCATCTTTATGAAGTTAAATATAGCTTCTAAACGAAATCAGATTAAGAACCAATACCAAACATTTCAAGTTGCTCATGAAATAAGGAAAATGCTACAACAGTTACTTGTGGACATGAAGATAGTGGTTAGTAACACTAAAAGCAACCGAGTCTCCTTGTATTAAGTTATGTAGCAAAAACCAAAAGATCTACCTAATGGATAAAAAGTCTATAGAAGCAAAAAAGTGGACATGTGCCAAACAGATTAGTCAGATAGCTTAAGGTTATACAGAGCACACTGTTAGATACATCATAAAAATCGTGGCTCACAACTGGCTTAAAAGAGTCATGTACAGAGTCAATATATGTCTGGTTTCAGAGTAGCAGCTGTGTTAGTCTGTCTTTCTTATCTCTTCAGAGCAATATCAATCAGACTTAATATTCAGATCGCCAGTGAGGAAGCACTGATCTGACTGATCAGTTCACATTTGCTAATGACTATCCTGATTGGCTGCAGATTGATTATACAAGATGAACAATTTTCACCTTAATTTCTAAGTTGGTTTTAGATTTAGAATGCTAGTTTCAAAAGAACACAATATTTTTACTTTCAGAATGTAGCGTTATAAAAAGCATCATACTTCTAAAGTACCTTCAGAATGCATGGCACAACACAATTCTTTTTTTGGTGGCCAAGATCTAAAGTTCCTTAAAATAAATCTTGATTTCAGCTCCTCTGTGCTCAGCATTTACCTCTAGAACAGTGGTTCTCAACCTATTTACCATTATGGTCCACATGCAATACTACTGTACAGCTGTGTGCTGACTAGGCTGCAGGTTGAGAACCACTGCTCTAGAGACTTAAGTTTTAATATTAAATATTTACAAAATTGCTTACCTCTAATACAAGAAGAAAAATCTTGTTCTATGAGCAGCTGCCATGCTTTCAGACATGTTTCGGACTTTAAGGTAATTGACAAATCCTCGGAAGAACAGGAGGAGACCTGAAAATATTTAAAATAGATATCATGAGAAGTGCTAAGGTAGCCAGTCATATTAATAGGTTAGATTATTAGCTGTATTAAAATAATGGAAAAAGTCAGTATTATTTGTATAACCCTGATCTTCCACAAACCAACCATGAGTTGTGAGCCTTTAGTGTCTTGTCCCATTCATATCTATATAAATTTATGTATCTAGATATATAGTTCCAACATCAGGAAAGATTTTACAATGAACTTCAGGGTTTTAGGTTACTAAACAAACATACAAAACAATTTTTTTTGAAGTACACAAAGAATGTTTGCTATACAGTTTTACAACATTGCTCCGTTTCTTCCTTTTTTAAAAAAAAATATAGCTTCTAACTCAGAACAATAAAACTGCTGTTGTGTCAGAAGACCATCTGAATTCTAAAACATAACCAGAAATATATAGATGTAGGAGAATAAAGGTACTTCCAGACAAATAAATAAAATAAAAATAAAAGCGCTAGCAGGAAGATGATAAATGGCAGTAGATGACTGCTTGATGTTTGGACTGGTGAAGTTTTTTGGCTGGCTAAAAGAAGAGGCAGAGTATTGACTGATTAACACAAGATTTGTTGAGCATTAGTTGTAAATACATGCTTTTTTTGGTGTAAGTCACTTAGAAAGTAACACCACACTTTCTCTAAATTATTAGAGCTGAAAGATGAGGGAGTTACTTATAACAATAGGTACAAAAACTGGTCAAATGGAAGTTATTTTTCAAGTTTCAATGTATAATTAAATGAACTCACTTTCATATGATGTTGATGACAATTTAGCAATTCAATGACAGACTGGACTTTTTTTTTTAACAAAAAGACTATCAATGAGTATAAGGCTAGTAATATGGCCTAGGGCAGAAAGTATAATGGGACTCAGGAAACCTTAGTTCTATTCCCAGCTCTGCTATTCCCCTGCTGGGTGACCTTGGGCAAGTCACTTTACCTCCCTGTGCTTCAATTTCCCCATCTGTAAGATGTGGATAACGATATAAAGGAGGTAAGTAAAACATTTTGAAATCTACTGATGAAAAGGGCTATTTAAGAGCTAGGTCGTATTAATTATTAATTATTATTATTATAGTAAATAGGGAAAAAAGTAGTTGTAGAAGAATCGCACTTCACGATTTATGGTTTTATAATCTCTAATTTTTAGGCATTAAGAGGACACTAATACTCCATCTGCCTATTGTGAGGTATTTTGCACTTTCTTCCATGCTGCTGGCCATTGTCAGAGACAGTATAACGGACTAGATGGATTCTCGGTCTGATCGAGCACAGCAACTCCTATGTTTGAGATGATGGTGCCCCTTTAGGATTAGCAAGCTTCTTTTAGAATACTGAAAAATTAATTTCACCAGCCCATGTATGTGTTTCTCACTACTATAGCTAAGCTTACATAGGGCAAGTCTACACTATAAAATTAAGTCAACCTAAGTTACATCAACGTACTGCCACCGCAGTAATTCCATCGCTTTTACACATCCACACTATGCCTTGTGTTAGTGGTGCACATCCCCACCAGGAACGTTTGCACCAATTTAACTGCAAGCGTAGGGCATTACGGGAGTGTTTCTGAAAGGGAGCAGTTGATGTAAGCAACACAGTGATTACAATGACATTGAGTCGACACAAACTACATCAATTTAAGCGCTATGTCTCTCGCAGAGGTGGAGTTATTAAGTTGGTGTCGTGGGAGAGTTACATCAGTCGGAGCTACGTTTTAGTGTAGATGCTTACAGAGTTAGGTAGAGGTAAGCTGCCTTACATCAACCTAACTCTGAAGTGTAGACCAGGTCATAATTAGAGCTGTATGCTCATCTGAGAACTGAATATTTTACAGTTGTCTTGAAGTTTATACTAGTGGATCCCAAACTTTCTTGTGTGTTAGTCAAAACCACTTCTTGCTATGGGAATGGCACACTTTCTCCCCTCCCCTGTATCCCAACAGGCTATGTCCCAATACAGTTACTATAATTGCCCTGCTTTTGTTCATCCCCGCCCCCACACTATGCTGGCCAAGGACTTTTGTTTTCTTTTCACTGTGATTTCTTTCCTGTGTGTTTTTTCCCCTATTGAACTCTTTTTTGCTTTTTGTTGTGTAGAAATCACCCTGCTAAAAAACTAAACTCATTCACCCAGCCACCAATAAATGGTGCCAGAGGCTAGGGAAAGTTTTGCAGATTGTTGACTTTGAGAGTAGAGTTATGTGAATAACTCGTTGTTTGGTTCATTGGCAGTTCCAAAAACTTGTGGAAAAAAATTAATGTCAGATCAACCCAAAGCAAAATTTTCCTGAGTTTTCAGCAAATGGGGGAGTTTAGGGTCAAATTAAACATTTGTTTGACCTGAAATTAAACGTTTCATTTCTGGGCATTTTTAACCTTTTAAAACAAAAACAAAGGAAATTTGAAACAAAGGGCTAGATTCACAAGGGAACTTTGGTGCCATTCACAAGACTGAGTAGACAGAGATGCTCTCCACAGGCCTAATAAACCAGTGGTCAGGGCACTCACCTAAGATGTGGGAGATCCAGATTCAAATTCCCATTCTAGAGCAGGGACTTGAAACCAGGTCTCCCATCTCCCAGGTGAGTGGTGGGTTTCTCTCCCCCATTGCAGCTGTTCTGCTTTGTATAAATTAAATATTCATTTGAGCAGGGACTGGAACATTGGTGTCTCCCCACCAATCCCTAAAGTGTGTGCTTTGTTAACTGGACTAAAAAAAAAAAAATAAATCACTCTCACTTACTCTTTCTGGTCCAATGAACATTTAATTTTTTCAAGTGAAACAATTCACCAAAATCAACATGAATTCATGAAATATTTCAGTTGACCTGGTTCGGCATTTTTTGATGAAAAAAGTTTTAGCCAAACCATTTCACCCAGTTCTACCTAAGAGCAAGTCATAGGTTTTTGTGACTAAGCTGAAAGCTGTGGGAATAGAGAAGTTTAGACTGCATTCTACTGCATGAACCTGCAACCATGCACACAAACTGCTTCCATGTCCAGGTGGCTTTCAAGGACCCACAAATGAAAGCTCTTTTTTGCATAGCATGTATATTGAGCAGCAGATCCAAGGTCAATCAACTTTCTGCATTTCTCCCAGATGGGAAACTTAGCCAGCAGTGCATTTTTTTATTTAAGAAACAAAGCACCTTTTTTTAAAATTAGTATTTTCTCCCCCCCCAGTGTGTTTACTTTGTGCATTTGACAGTACTTCATGAGCAGCCAGTCTGACTCTTTTGTGGGTAGTGCACCCCTCTCTTCAGGCTCTAAAAAAGGGAAGTAAGTATGCAGTAGGCATTTAACAATGAAAAAAAGAAAAGGGAGATGATGGGTGAGCCTGAACATGTTTGATGGTGCCACTCAAAGTATTGTCCAAAAGATCCTTCTGAACATAAGCAAGACAGCAGAAAAACTTTTAGTTGTTTTTCCTTTTTTAAAAGGATTTTTTTTTAAAAAAGGACAGATCATGCCCTTTAAATGGTGTTCCAACCAGAAAGTTGTGGTTTTTTTAAAGTAGTAAAAAAAATAATAATTCTGTCCCTTCAAGCTCAGAGTATTTTTTTCCACGTTCTGTTAAGTCTCTACTTAGTTAAATTCTGACACTGTGATTTTTGTCACTGAAATACATAGCCCAAGATGTTAAAGACTGTAATTTTAAAATATTCACACATAAACAAACGTTTGGACTGACAAAGCGATCTTTAGAAAGTGAGAATGATAATTATTCAATACATCTAAATGCCAGGTAGTACCTTTCATCCCAAAAGGATTCCAAAAAATATTATAAAGTTTACAAATTAAGGTCAACATTTTCAAACTTGTGAGACTGAAGTTAAGCTTCTTAATTTGTATCTGGCATCTAAACAAAAGTGGCCCAATTTTTTTTTTATTTTTATTTTTTAAATAACACCACAAGATGTTACTGAAATTAATGGGAGCTGCACGTGCACAGAACCTCTGAAAAGCACCCTCCTTTTATATAGGTGGGCAAAGAGGAGTTAAGAATCCTTACTTTAGGCATCCAAGTTTGAACATTTTGATTTAAAATTATTTTATATCTATGCAGGGAATCATTTCATCCACTCCTGAAATACAGTCACCCCTGGGATGAAACATGAAAGCTATTTAAAGGCCTGGTGCTACGAGGTTTTCAGCAATTGTGATTCCCATTGATTTCTGGCCCCAACAGTACACCGCAACAGAACAAAAGCAAGTTGAGGATAAAAAGTGAAGAATACCCCTCATATCTGACTGAAAACAAAAGGGGAAATGTTAGTGTGTTCCAAGGATCTTTAATGATCATAAACAGTCAATAACTGGGTTCTACATCTCGCCCAACAGCGTAAGGCCCCTAACATACTGTTGCCAGGTCCCTTACATCTCAGAGGAAAGACTGCCATCTACTGATCCAGCAACATCACATTTTAGTGCATTTCTCGAGTTAGAAAATGGCAGGAATTAAAATAAATTAATGGTATAGGCTGAACTCTCACATAAGGAAAAAGCTACAATGGTAGTATGTTTATACATCATAATTATTTAACTAAAGCAGAGACAAGCGGAGCAAAAATTAGAAATCTATGAAAACTTCTCAAAAGTTTAGCTTCATGCTCAAAGAAAAAAACAGATTGAAAGGAAGTACTGTGATCAAAAAGCATGACGCCTTTCCCCTTGACTGAGTGAGTAATGATTAATGTAATATGCATTTCAAAGGCAAAAAAGGATACTTTCATGACTCAAATAAAGACTGATTTTGAATAGTAGTATCTGTCATATCCATTAAAATCTTCTGAGAACTTTAATGACTGAATACGTACAAGTTACACATGTAGATATTGAAAATTAACACCTACAGCTAACATGTGTTTTTTAATTTTATAGCTTTAATTGTATAACGCTACACTCAAGTCATTTTTGTTTATTTTTGTTTTAAAACACAAGTTACAAATCACAGACATCTGCATAATTATAATATTTCCAGCACACAACTCTGAACTGAAGATTAATAGAGTAATCAGAAATTCACACAGGAATAGGATGGCAACCAAGACTTTGGAAATAAAGTACAAAAGATTTTTGATAGAGAAAAAACATACAGCTTTCAAGTATTTACTGCAATGTTTTGATTTTTTTAAACATATACCCAACTCATCTTTAAGAAATTCTCCATCAAAATAAGATGCGTTTTGAATTATAACTCACCAAGTACAAGAAATATCCACCAAAGCCAGTACTGTCCATTGAAATATCCAGTAAAGTAGTCTGAGAACTAGAACAGACAAGGAATAACCAAAGTCACACACAATATAAATTACATTTAATATTTTAAATACATCTAGAACAAAAGAAAAAAACAGTGAAACTAGCACATTTAAATATAAAATGTACTGGAGTAGATAAGCAAATACGTCTTTCGAGAAGCTGTAAAATATACAAATAGCTTCAGTGTTGTGTTTTTTAAACAAAGAATTTCCAAGCTCTCTTGTGAAAAAATATATTACTCATTTGAATCATCTGACATTTTCTATTATAATGAATTACTGTCAGCTCTTTTTCAATGTCTGCCATCCAAAACACACTGCAGCAGCCTGCTGCTTTAGATATTAAGACTAAAAGCCACATTAGTTTAATCTTATCAGACGGGGATGTTCTGCTGACCCTTCAAAAGAAGAGCTTTTGACCTTCTGTACACCCCCAACTGTTAATCGCTGCCAAGAATACCAGTCCCATGAAGACCCCCAACTCATTAAAAAGTCTTTTCATTTTCAAACTCGATGCTCCAGCATTCAGTTCCCAGCAGTGAACCGAACACAGCTAAATGAACCTTGAAGTGGCATTTCATCTGTTCCTGTTAGTGACCATGGTAGACAGACAGTCTTGTCCTCTCTGTGATGTGGGAATATGAACAGGCAGCTGGAGGGTAGGGTGCGATGGTATTGGAGACCGGAATCTTTTCCTTTACCAGACTGCATGCTTCACTGATAAAAAAGGCTAATCAAATGCCTCCAGAGCTCACTTCAGATCTCTTGCTACTCCAACACTTTCAACTCTTTTCTAATGATTATTAGAACGAACAAAAATAGTGTGTTGTAGCAGTTCTATAATTTTCTGTACATTTCCTGTCCTACCGCTACTCAGCATGCTTGATGCATACTGTCACAGAGTTTGCCTATATCGTCATTTCCAGCACATTTTGTAAAGTAGCTAATTAATGTTTAAGTTCAGACATCACTTATATTAAAATGAAGATATGTGCTCAGATCCTCACTTGATGTAAATCAACAGAGGTCTATAAATTTAGACCAGTGATGATTTGATTTATGATCCTCATTAATTTTTTTTCCCAGAGTGAAAATTTTCATTCTTTATTTAAAGTTAATTACAAAAGGTTTCTGTTTCTAACAGCATTCACTCACTCCAAGCAACTTCTTTAAAAAAAATAAAAAATCAAGTATTCATGTACGGAAGAGTCAGTGTTGGAATTGGGAGTGGAGACATTTTTATAATTGTTTCAGTTATCAAATCGATCTTTCATGGATTCCTAGATCGTTAGCATCAGTTGCTTCAGACACACAGAATCACAGAAATGCAGACAGGAAAGGACCTTAAGAGGTCACAAATCCAGCCCCCTGCACTGAGGCAGGACCAAGTAAACAGACCATTGCATGCAAGAAACCCCATAGTAGGCTTATTTTGTATAATCTCAGGAGAGCCTCTTCCTAATTTCTAACAAGGGTGAGATTCTGACCCCCCCCACCACACCCCCACCCTCTGGCTTTGGTCCTTTTTACCTAGTGTACAAAAGTAGCACAAAGGGACTCAAAGTCCCAAATCAGCCAAGAGAAAGTTCCCCTGGCACAGAAACTGAGGAAACAGCTATAGGTGGTCTTTCTAAGAAGCTGCTCACAAGTACTGGAGAGGAGGCATGGCTGGGAGGGGTGGGACATATTAGGGAGAGGCCACAGCACATAGTGCTACAGAGATTCAAGGCAGCCAAATGAGGTCACAAATTAGACAATCCTCCAGGGCTGAATTACACCAATAGCTGCTGTAGCCCCTGGAACAGCCCAGAATTGGGAGGGCACAAAAGATAGCTTAATACCTTAGCCTCCAGCTTCCTTGGATTGGGCTGAAAGTTCTGTGCTGTGCCTCTGAAGAGGTGCTGCAGTTTCACAGATTCATAGAGTTTAAGCCCAGAATTGACTGTTAGGTCATCTAGTCTGCCCTGTAGATCACCAGATATTAAATTGCTCCCAGTTAACCCTGTATCGAGCCTGGTAACTTGTGGCATGATAAAGCATCTCCCCTAGAACGGCATCCAGAGAAGACATCAAGAGAAGGAGAATCTATCATTTCCTTTGGTAGTTTGTTCCAGTGGTGAATAATCCTCACTGTTAAAAACGTGCCTTTTTTCTAATTTAAATTATTTGTAGGGGGCTTCAGCTTCCAGATTCTTGTTATGCCTTTTCCCATTACATTAAAAAGACCTTTCATGTGTGTTATTTTCTCCCCATGAAGATATTTATACACTAATCAAGTTACCTCTCATCTTCTTTTTGATAAACTAAACAGAGTAAGCTCTTTAAGTCTCTCACTGTAAGGCATTTTCTCCAGTCCATGAATCATTTTTTGAAGCTCTTTTTTGCACACACTTGAATTTTTCAAAATCCTTTTTAAAATGTTGACAACAGAACTGGATACTGTATTCCAGAATCACTCTAGATATTCTTGTTATCCATATATATGTCCAAATCCTTTTCAAATCTTGACAAATTCTGGGCTTCAACAGCAGACTGTGGTAATGAGTTCCATAGTTTGTTTTTTTTTTCAAGAAGTGTTTCTCTTTTTAGTTTTAAATTTTCCACTTTTAAGTTTCATTTAACGCCTTCTTGTTCTTATATTATCTCCTCTTTATTATTCATTATTTTCTATAGTTCACCATATTGTCTCCTCTTAGTCTATTTTCTTCTAATATAAATAATCCCTGGGGGAAATCTAAAAAGACAGACGTATAAGCAAGCATCCTACTGGGAAAACAAAGGTCTGCTGGTGGAGTCACTGTGTTGATAGATTTGGGGAATGTCACAGAAATGGAGCTATTCAGAAAAGGGACAGAGCCTTAAGATGCCTTCACCTCCCAAAAGGTCAAAGGAGGCCCTGAACCATTTTTAAAAGTCCTCTATTATATTCTACATAGGCTCTTGTACTGATAGATTTGATGGCAGATAAGAACCTAAGTTTATTATGCACCTTTACACACACACACCCAAAAATCAAATATTACAGCAGATAAAAAGTAACTAGAACATTCAAGAATCTACATATTAGAAGACAGTAAAAGCTGTTAAAGGAATAAAAACAAGCAAGTTCACTGATAAAACATTGCAATTTCCACTTTAGTAAATATTTCATTAACTTAAAATATTAGAACATCTAATAAAAGTCAATACACCAGTTTAAAAAGTATTTTAAAGAAACTAGACACCATGAATCATTTTTCTAGTTTCATTCCACAGAGACACAGGAACAATATGTGCATCAAGAACCTTACCCGTACAATGAGAATCCATTTGATCAGCGATAGGCCAAATCCACAGATTGCACCATACCTTCCTGCTATGGTGTTAGTTATACAGAAGGATAAACAAAATCCAATCCAGTTGAAAATAAATGCCACTAAGACCAAGAGAAACAGTAGTTGTGTCAGTGACAGACTCTTGTTTAGCCATATAAAATAAATATAACTAATTTACTTTAATGAACTAATAAGCAAGTATATTCACAAGATTAGAGATCCCTATTGGTATTTCAGATAAAAATAGTATCCTTCAGAAATGTAGGTATTCCTAATGGTATATAAACCTTAGAAAGTACAGTAGCTAACATCCATCAGCCAGCTATTTTAAACAGAGAAGAAAACCAAATAAAAGTAGATTCCCTCTTTTAAAAAAAAAGTGTTATAACCGCCACAGAATTCTGACTGGAAGCTACAGAACCACAGGAATGAACATCAAATAAGCACTATGAATTGGATAAATACATGAAGTGATACATTTGTCTTAGAACTACGAAAAGCGTAGCAAGATTAACCATAAGGAAAATGCAATAACAAACACTTGACTGATTCTATGCAGAGATTTGCCTAGTCTGGATAAAAAAAAATATATTTATTTTGCTAATCTATTGGGAGGCTGACATATTACAAGAACAGGACTCTGATGACCATGATTTGGTGTCAATGAAATCTGATACCAGGACCTGGTGGTATAATACAATCTGCAATATATTATTCAGGTAAATGGGATACATTTTCAAAATATCTCTTTTTTTCATGGGAAGTCAACCAAAGTTTTCATACTGCTCTCACTAACAGACCAACCTCATTCTTCATAGAAGTTCTCAATGATTGGCCTTTAACATTTTTAGCAGCAGTCAGCAAGTGAGAATGATAATGTCTGTTCTGACATCAGCTTGTACATGATGGACAAAGTGCGAGAATTCTCAAACTGGTCTTCAAGCAGGGGAATAACTGGAAGCGTTGTGCCTTTTTCTTTTTGTAGAGGGACCAGAACAGTTTGGAGAGAGAAGTAGGAGAAGAAAGCTTGAAGAGTTCTGGAGTGGACGAGACAGTGGGAAACTGAAGAGATCAAAAGATACTGGCTACACTGCAGCTGGGAGCATAATTTCCTAGCCTGGGTAGACAGATACATGCAACCTCTGCTCGAGTTTGTGTGTGAAAAAGAACAGTGCGGATGGTGCAGCATAAGCTATTTGCCCAAATACAAACCTGCCTACCCCCTTGGGCATGTACCTGGGTGGACAGTCTGTGCCCCTTTCCCTCTCTAGTCCCCCCTTAATATTTGCTCCTCCTCCTCTCAAACAGATTCAGCGGCAACACTGGCTCTTGTCCTGCAAGGGTTAAATCAACCTCCTGCATAGGGACAACAGGAAAGGAGGATTCTGCCCTGAACAGGGCATGGTCACAAGGCAAAGCTGAGTCGCAGGTGCTATCTTTGTTAAAGACAATCCTTTCAAGTATTTGCTGACACAGATGTAAGTTACAACTGCAGTAACTTTATTGGCAGGATAGTGTAAAAGCACATCAGGGTGACTCTTCCCCACAGAACCCCCCCAGGGCAATAAAGGGATACAGCTAGAAGAGCAGGTCTGGGCCATGTGCTGGACAATGAGAAATACGGCTGCCCCATTATGCTGTGCAATGGGAGTGCCTGTTGTGGGTATTGACCAGACATATGCCAGGCCCCACTGTCAAGGGACCAGCTCTCCCCACCAGCACAACAGGCCCTATTGACACCTCCTTGCCTGCCAGTTGCACTGCTCTCTTTGGCACATCAAAGTACAGTAGTGGGTCCATGACAGTATCGAGACAGACAGGCAAAAGTTGATAGAGCAGCTGCTGTATGCTCCTTCTCACAAGGCCTTGGGCTTCAGGAACATTGCCCATGTGTTCCTGCGCTGGGTGCTCTCATTGAAAAATCAAGTAACTCTACAATACAGACCACGCCCTGTTTCAGTTAATCCAGCTACTCTCTAACTAATGCACTTATATCCTGCTTTCTTTATAGGCTGGTGCCATTCATTTTAGCACTATATCACTTCTGCAGTCAGTCAATCTCATTAGTTTGCTGCAATTTGTACTCAGAATTGTGAAACATGAAAGGTGCTTTACAAAGTAAAATAAATACTTTTGACACCCACTCTTACAACTACATTGATCAAAGCCCTTTTACTTTATTACTCATTCTTGAAAATAATAGGTTTTTCAATGGGAGGAATTATTCAGACAGCAAATTATTTGATATTAAGTGCAGACTCTTTCACTCAATAGTTAACAATAAATAATAAATAGCACTTCTATAGTATGGTACAATAGAGCTAGATATCAGTACATCCTGGAATTCTTAAAAGCATTTTTTTTTAAATGGTCTAAAGAAGTGTATTTTTCCTGTAGAGATTTTTATAGTTTGACAAAAAAAAAAACACTAAGTTGTGGATGTTTTACTTCAAAATATAGAGCTTACTTTCAAGCTATTACAAACTTCTCTGCACTCACTTGGGAAAATTCAAGTGAAAATTAAGTATGACAAAATTTCTCTTCGCGATATAGAACCGCCTAAATATCTGAGGGGAAAATGACAGAAATCCAAAGTTATTTTATCAAACATGCATCAAGGTTAAAGAATCTCCCAAGCATACCAATGAGGGGGGGACCTTAATTTTATTATATAAAGCACTCTTGCTATCTACTATAGTGGAACCTGTATCTATCATTACATTTTGTTTACTTTATATGTGAAGCGCACACATGAAATGAAATTGAATTCAAGCCAGAAATTTGTCCTGAAAGCCCTCAAGTCTTTACCAAGCTTATAACAAGGCTGTGGAAACAGTTTTCAATGTACATGATTACCCTTTAAAAACTTGTAAGTTAAAAAAAAAAAAAACCCACCAAACCTATTTCTGCACCCAAAGCCCTCTCCTGATTAGAGACAGTGTTCAGCATACATTTACTGACTAAGTGCAATTTTCTTTTTACCTTTGTAGTTTTTACTTCTTGCCAGCTTTCATTTCTAAATGACATTCCTCCCAGACCCCAGCTAATATGAAATTTTAAAGAAAGATATAAGATGGATTTCTGAAATTCAGCAACATCTGTTGCCTTTCTTCCAATAATTCTGTAGTTTGATTTTAAAAAAAGAGTAAGTTTGTCCGGCATTACTAGTGCTATATAAAGCCCATGCTGTTTCTCACTTACAGTTTAGTTACCCTCTAGGGTTGTACTTCCCAACTGTCTTGCACAAAAAGGATTTGTGCACAGAATTAAGTTGACGGGAGGATGGAATTACTCTACCCTCTGCCAACCTGGAGACAGGCTGCAATGCAGCCCCTCTTTGGTCCTTTGTATACAATACACCATCTTGTGGGGCTAGCAGGCACCACTGTGTAAGGGACAAAAAGGAGTTCTAGATTCTTCGCTTTCAGTAGAAGGATTGTTCCAAAATACAATTGAAGCCTATTCCAGAGCAGCTGTCACTGCTGCTGCTCATACTGTACTGTACCGTACCATGGAGAGATTTCAGTCTCCAGGACTGTCCATCTAGGATCTGCCAAAAACATTACCACTTCACTCAGTATTGAAACAGCTGAATATACCTTAAGAACTCAGAGTCAGCAACATAAGTTGCCACGTTTAAAAAAACCCTTACAAGTCACATCTCTCTGGCACTCAAGAAAAATTATGAAGACACTTTTTTGCCACCTCCTATTATGATCCTATTTGGATCAAACATGGCCTTCTGTGTCGTAAGCCTTAAGAGCGGGGGAAACAGGATAACTTCGCTCTGAAGAACTGCATGCAACAGAGGATGCAGAAGGTTAAAAAAAAATCCTAAGTCTCAAAGAAAGTCTACGCAGTTAAAATACCATTAATATTTTCAGTGCCAAAGGCGCTCTACCCTTTCCATTCTGTCCGGCACAGGTCGTTATACTGCCCCCACCACCACCTGCGTCTCTCTCAGCAGTACACTAAATGACCAGATTAACATCTGATACATATTTATTCTCTCTCTCATATCCTCTTCCCAGGGGGAGAATTGTGGGTTTAGTGTTTTGATTGGTAGGGTTGTGGTTTTGGGGTTTTGTTTGTTTTAAAAACTGCACACGCTCAAATCTCGTCATCATCAAAATTGACAGAAGAGAGAGGTGAGATGGATTCTGGTGGCGAAGCTGTCATTAGACTCAATGGCCCAGAAGAAGCTGGAACTTATATTTATCAATACTAACAATAAAACTCGGCTTTTGCTCTTTAAAAAAGTTTGGCTGTTGCTCTGAGAAACTGAGGCTCAGAAGCTCCTAAAAATTCATAACAAATGTAATCACATAATGTAGTCGCTCTCTCTAATATAGATTTTGAGAGAATCAAGCAGGAGTAAGATTTGCAAGCATTAGTGGTATGATTATCCCTCACATCTTTAGAACAGCTTTGACACAACTTAACTTTTGTCTACGTTTAGGGTCACATTTTGAAGACAAATCTAATATATCAAAGAAAACTAAAAATTAAAAAACAATTCAATGATTTGAACTGCAAAAACATTAACTACTTAAAGAACCAAGAGTAATATCAAGCACTTAAATGTTAAGCTTTAAAAGAATATACACAAGCACAATCTAAATGGCAATAACACTTCTAGAGTACAACACAAGAAGTGAGAATAAGTGATATACAACTGCAGAACACTTATAAATATTTATACCTTTAGTGCATATTCAGGAGCTTGTATCGAAGGCCCAAAGTCTACTTCGAAAATGATTTCTGGATTCATATTCAGATGAGTATACATAATCCAAAAGTCATGATTTATAAAGAAATGCATACTGGCTTTATGAATATTGGATGGACAAATTTTACAGTAATACAGAAATGGTAGGGATACTATGACAGTTGAAATAAGGAGACAGATCAGCCACTGAAAATGAAAGGGAGAAAAAGGTTGAAGAAAAAAAAAAAGTAGTACATAAAAACTTAGTAGAAAACAAGGAAGGCCACAGACCGGGATTCCCCCTGCCCCTCTTACTCAGATGAAGAAGTTACTCACGTTGTGCAGTAACGATGGTTCTTTGATGCGTGTCCCTATGGGTACTCCACTGTAGGTGCATTTGCGTCCCTATGCTACTGATTGGAGAACTTCAGTAGCAGTGTCTGTTGGGCCCGCGCATGCGCTGTCTTTGTGCTGCGCTACAAGGCTAGCAAGCATGCCTGGGCTAACCCCCAACAGTTCCTTCTCTACCAGAGAGTGACAAATGAGAACCCCCAAATAGAGGGGAGGAGGGCAAATTGTGGAGCACCCATAGGGATACACAACTTGAAGAATTATTGTTACAATCTGAAATTTGTACCCCAAGTTGGGGGAAAAAAACTTGTAGGGAAAGTCTCCAGACCCAACTGGATGAATAATCACCTCAAAAAGGTTATTAGGAGTCAGCAGAAAGCCTTTAGGGAATGGAAAAAAAGGGACCAATCAGCCAAGAAAGCTACATCATGGAGCTTAGAAAATGTATGAATGAAGTAAGAACTGTCAAAAGTCAAGTTGACTTAGCTCGTCAAAGAAATTAAAATGAAGTAACAAAAGTAAGATTGTTATATAAATAAAAAGGAAGGATGGATATGGCTGGGCTGCTGTGCACTGTGGACAGGGAAGAGTTTAAAAATAATCTCTGCAGCCCAAAAACTAAATGAATACATTGCCTCTGTTTTCAATAATTATAAAATGGAACATGGATATGAAGGCAAGACGGCTGATTGCAACGTGTGTATAGAAATGGAAATTACCACATTTGAGGTAGAAGAAAAACTCAAACAGTTTAATGCACTCAAATCCGGGTTTGGGAGTGGAGATGGGACGGGATGGAACAGGAGACACCTAATATTTTTCAACCCAGAATACTGAAAAAACTGGCACGAGATTGCTAGTTCATTAGCAAGGATTTTAAATAAATTCTATCTACTTGGGGTTAGTTATTCTCCAGTCATACTGAACTAACCTTGTATCTATATTTAAGAAAGGCAGAAAAAGTCATCCAGAGAGTTACAGACCTGTTAGTCTGACCTCAGTAGTATGCAAAGCTTTAAACAAATGATGAAAAGAAAAAACTTCATGGAGGCAAATGGAAGAGCAGATGTAATGCAACATTAGTTTCCTGAAAGTAGAGAGTACCTCTGAGAAGGTAAAACTGATTTTTTTTTTTTAAATTTTGAGAGAGAAATATAGCAGATTCAAAATACTTGGACTTCAGTGAAGAATTTGACAGTACCGTATGGGAAATTATTAATTAAATTAGAAAAATGGGGTTTAGTAAAAGAACAGTAAAGCTGGGTAAGTTACTGCTTAAAGAGAAGGCAAAGGTTGTGCTAAAAGGTAAACCATCCGACTGGAGGGAAGTTACTAGCAGAGTTCCTCAAGGACCAATGTGATTTAATATTTTTATTATTGTCACAAAGTTGGAATGTCCTAATGAAATTTGCTGATGGTACAAAGTTGGGAAGCATTGTCGATACGGAGCAGTATCGAAATATTAGACAGAAAGTGGATGACCATGAAGATGGGAGTAACAGAAATGGATTGAAATTCAATAGCATAAAGTGCAAGATTATGCACTTAGTGCCTAATAATTTCTGCTACGAGTGGGGGCTCATCATTTGGAAATAATGGAGAAGAGACTGGGGGTATTGGTCGATCATAGGATGTTGAGCCACCAATGGGATGCAGCTGCAAAAGAGGCAAATGTGATTTGGAACAGCCTTCCACTAGAAGCTGTGGGGACAAACAACGTAATTACTTTTAAGAGAGATGAACAAATTTATGAGCAAGGTCATATCACTGGGTTGCTTGTGAGGACGTGGCACAGGGTTCAGCGGTGCCAAAATCTTGTGCTTCAGGGCTTCAGCCAGTCAGCTGCAGGGTAAGGAAGGGATTCCTATCCCCACTGCCAGTGTATTCTGTTTTGGTCTCCTTGCTCTGAGGGATCAGAGCTTGCAACAGGTGGAGACAGGACACTCTACAGAATGGATGAGTGCTCTGAAGTGATGCCAGTTCTTTTCCCCCACCCTCACACTGCTTAGGCTTAGCTGACTGGTTCTTGCCCACATGTTCAGGGTCTAGCTGATCACCATATGCGGGACTGGCAGTGACCTTGGAGGGTTTTCACCTTCTTCTTGCAGCATGGAATTTGGATTGTTTATTCCGATCATCTGGGTATATCTCAATTAATTCCTGCCATCGCAGGGAGCTCAGGCACTGGTGCACCGCGGTCCCTCCTAGTCTCTTCATTGGGCATACAATATTTTAGTCTCTTTTGAGCTGTAACACTTTGGTCTAGTTTTGTTTGTTGGGTTTAGTGAGAGGGTTCAGGATGGTTTTGGTGGCCTGTGATATACAGGAAGTCAGATTAGATGATCTGGGTTCTCTCCAGGCCTTAAAACTATTACTTTAGCTAAGGTCTCTGCAGCAGTTTTAAAGCCATTTTCCCCAAAAATAGTTTTTAGTTATTTATAAAACACACAAAAAAAAAAAACCATTAAAGGTCTAATTGTCTACTAAACTTGCACTATAAAAAAAGGTTCAAAGAAAAAAATTTGTATTAATGTTTAAAACTTGTCTGTAAGTAGGGTAAGAACACCATTAGACTTCAGAGTAATTTGCTGAATTACCCAAATAGCAAGTGGCAAGGCAGCACTCAGCTAACTTCAAGACATAGCTGCATGTTAATATCCTCTGAACTTGCAGATATCTATCCCTCACTCCTGCAGACACCCCTCTGTAACATTAAAGTTAAGTACAGATTGCTGGTCATATTTGATCAATTTCTTAGCTTTCATTAAAGTCACACTCTCAGAATTAAACATTTTTGAATTTACTTGCAATGACAACACTGGAATCCAGTTTGTTCTTGAAACCTTAACCAAGAGCAGAAGCCTTCAAGAAGTATGATGCATCACTACCATGTACCTGTGCTTCATTCAACACTGAAGAGCTGAAGCAAATCTAAAGCTGCTTTCCTGCATATCTGACATTTAAGGTTTTCATTTAGCCAATTCACATGCTGGCATGCCCACTGTTAATACATACAAATATATTATTCCAGTATTTACATCCAGGAGTTGATACTTGGCAGGTGTATACATTAACTTTTGATATTGTTTAAATTTTTGAATGGTAGATCTTTTTATCTTTAGAACAAATAGATAAGTAACAACTAGAACTTCCACTAAAAGCTCCTACAAAATTAACATTTACCAAAGTCTTTGGATTTCAGAATGAAAACTAAAAGATACTCCACTCTACTGCCTATTGAACATCTGATATAGTCACGCTTAGTTACAAACCCAGGCTTATGAAATTGTAGTAGATAATACTGAACCATCCTAAGAAGATTCTCACAAAAAAAGTAAAAGATTTATATGTAAAAATATCCCAACACAGGGCAATGGGTTAAGATTGCCGTTTGTATCTGCATCTTTCTTTGAAATATTACATTAGTATACATTTACATAGGAGGTGGGCCATATGTTTAGATTAAATAGTGATGCATTAACCTATGAGCCAAGGCCCAGGCTAAAAATATCAAGGGATCACATCTGGCAGTCAAAAGAGAAAAGGGATATCAGAAATTTTTCATGAAGTTGTTTCATTTTACTCTTCTGTGTATACTTCAGTATCCTATACAAAAATCGTTGCTGTATGAAGAGACTTTACAGAATTGCTCAAGGAGAAATAATCACATGACAATACACCATTATTCTGATTCCCAACCACTCCTTCTCATTACTACTAAACAATGTAGGGGCCCAAATTAGGACAACAATCTTCCTAAGCAACTTCAGCAGGGTTGGAGAAATGGTAAAGAAACAGATCAGACAGGTTTCCCTTGAAAAAAAACAAAAGAGTTACTTACCCTCCCACAACAGTTGTTCTTCGAGATGTGTTACACATGTCCATTCCACTGCAAGTGTGTGCACAATTCAATTCACAGTTCTCAGGAAGTTTTTCCTTTAGCGATACCAGTTAGGGTGGCTCGAGCACTCTCTTATGCCTGAGCTCGGTGCACAAGCCACCAAGGGTGCAGCCATCTCCAACGCCCCCCGCCCCAGTTCCTTTCTAGTGGAAGACTCTGATAGAAAGGGGAAGGAGGGCAGGTTGTAGAATGGACATATGCAACACATCTCAAAAAACAGTTTCAGAAAGGTTACTAACAGTTTCTTCTTTGAGTGACTGAACATGTCCATTCCACTATAAGGAGCTGCTCACAAGCAATCCCAACAGGAAATGGGCTGAGAGTCTATTTTAAACAGGGACTGGAGAACCATCTGTCCAAATTTAACATCATTTCTAGGTCGTTGAGAGATAGTGTAGTGAAAGCCAAAACATGACATGACGACCACATTGCCGCTTCGCTGGCCAGAAAAGCCACAGAGGTTGCTTGGGACCTAGCTGATTGACCCAATGCTAGCTGGCAGATTCAGGTTAGCCTACCGGTAACACAGACAAGTTCAACTGGATATCAAAGAAGAAATCCATTGAGTGGAAAAAGGTCTGGCCTGCATTCTGTCTGCAAATGCAATGAACAATTGAGTTGAAGACATGAAAGACAAAGAAGAATAACTCTGAGACAAAGTAATGAGGACTGGACATCCCACCATCTGTTTACATAAAATATGACCATGGTATTGTCAGTCAGCATCAACATGTCCCTTCCACTGAAGCACAGAAGGAATGCCATGCAAACTAATCAGAGAGAGTTGAGAGACAGAAGTCTGGGAGAGACCAGAAACCTTGCATCTGCAGGGATCCCAAGTGAGCTACCCATCCCAGGTCGGAGCCATCTGTGACTAAGGTAAAAGATATCTGAGACAGGACAAAGGGAAATTCCTCGTAGACATGGGCCAGATCCATTCTCCAATGTAAGGCGGATAGAATCCAATTTGGTATGTGCACTAACATGTCTCTGTGGTGCCTCACTGATGAATGCACCTCAGCCAACCAGCCTTGCAGAGGTCTGAAATGCAGTCCAGTGTATTGGACTACCTAAGTGCACACCGACAGGTTACTGAGTACCCTTGAACAGTTTCTCACTGTGGTGAGCGGATGAGCCTTTAAGTCTAGAATGAAGCTTTGTATTGTAGGAAAGCTCTGGCTGTTGTTGAGTCCAGAACTGTGCCAAAAAATCCCATTATCTGTACTAGAGAGGAATTGGTGAAAGCATCTTACTGGCTTGAGCTCCAGAGAGAGTTGAGATGTAGGGAAGACTCCTTGGTGGACCACGTGCCCTGGACAGTGTGGTCCTGTAGATGAGCTCCCTATCCTAGGAGTGATGCATCCAAAACTATTGTGAAAGCAGGAGGGCGATGGATGAAGGGAACTTCTGAGCATACCTTGTTCGGATTCTTCCACTAGTTGAGAGAAATTAGCACGTGGCTGGGAATAGAGAGCAACTTGTTCAGAGTGTCTCTGTTAAGGATATAAACTATCCTGAAAGCAGAGTAAATGTAAACAGGTATGTACTGTGACAAAGACTCATGCTGCCGTACACCTGAGGAGCTGCAGGCATGAATTGGCAGTGACCCATGGGCTGATTTGGACTCATGCAATAAAGTGCATCAAAGAACCCTCCCCTCCACTCCCCTTGAAAGATGTCCCTCAGTGTCTAGACAGACCACTCGTGGTGAGAGGAGAAACAACCAGCTAGCAGACTGCGTCAGCAGGCTGAGTCCTGGGAAAGTAAGATACCCCTAGATTGATAGAGTGACTGGTACAGAGCTCCCACAGGCTTATTGCTTCCTGGTTGGGAGTGGGGGGGAAAGAACGCACGCGATGCTCTGCCTGTTTTTGTAGAACATAGCAGTCATATTGTCCGTGAGGATCGAAACAGATGTGTGTGACAGGTGGGGTAGAAATGCCTGGCAGGCCCTGAACTCCCTGACATTGATGTGCAGGAAGAGCTCTTCTTGGAGTCCAAAGACCTAGAGATCTGATGAACCTCATGTGGGCTCTCCAGCCGAAGGCTGATGGGTCACATACCAGCAACAAGGATGGCTGGGGTTTTGAGAAGGGTACACCAGCACATACCATGTGGCTGTACAGCCACCATGTCAGCAACTCGAGGACCTGTACCAGAACCATGAGCACAGAGTCCAGGTGATGGCGAGAGGGGAAACAGACTGTGGCTTGTAGAGGTCTGAGTCTTGCATGTTGCACTATGTATGTGCATGACTCCATGTAACCTATGGGACTCGGGCACTTCTGCACAGTCATCATCCAATGACCCTGGAGAGATCTTATCAGGGACACAATCAAGAGGAACTATTTGTCCAGAAGTAGAGCCCTTGCTTGCACCGAGTCAAGTACTGCCCTCCCCCGTGAACTCTATGCTTTGAATAGGGATCAGGGAGGACTACTGAACACGTTTTTTCTGGGGCACTGGGAAAGATGATCAATGCCAGGAGACACAGGATTATGGAGGAGCGCTCTGCACCGAGGTCAAGGCACTTGGTGCCAACTCCAAGCACAGCTCCGAGGCCAGTCTTAAGGCTGCCTCCAAGAGGAGGACCTTCAAAATTGAGCAACTCAGTCCTTCTGGGTCCAGGGCTTGAACTCCTTGCAAATGTGGCAGTGACCTTTCCTATGAGCTTCCTCTAAGCACTTGAGGCAGGTCAAGTGCAGGTCGCTCAAAAGCATAGACTTATCACATGACGCGCAAAGCTTGAACCCCAGTGACCGAGGCAAGCCTCGGCACCGGGACAGCAGACAACTCCACCATCTAAGAGCGGAGGAGCCCAAAAAGCCCAAAACTATATAGAACTCCTAAAACTACACTAATTACTAAAAACTACAATAACTATTTACACTAAAATTGACAGAAAAATCCACTAAGAGAAGAATTGCCTAAGCAGTGAGGGTGCCAGCAACCATTATGGGCAGTAAGAAGGAACTGAAGGAGTGGGCTCAGCAGGGCTCTTTATACAGACACTGAGTGTGCGACACCAGGGGGTGCTAGAGCAGACCCAAAAGGATACCACTCAGGGAAAAATTTCCAGCAACTATGCTAGGGACACACACCCCCCTACACTGGAATAGACACATGCAAGCACTCAAAGAAGAATATTACTCCCCACTGGCAAAGCTGTGTGGGGACAGTTGAGAATACAAGAGAGGAGCCTATACTGATAGTGGTCCTGAAAAATGGATGTTATAACCTCCAAAATCAATTTGCTGGAGGTAATTTGATTATCCCCAAAAGTGAGAGGATTGAGGGGGCAGGGATGTACAGCATCAGATCTGGGTAACGGAGATGTTTGTGGTCAGAATGAAAACTTTGTAGATGAAGGCTGTTACATCAATTCAGGTGCAATGATTGAGAACTTTCACCTCTACATTCTAGATTTCTTTTTAGGTGGCTCCAGCACCCTATGGTAGAGATGGGAAACTGAGCTGTCTGAAACCAAACTAAATCTCCTTGCTTACAGGCTTATATATGCCCATCAATCAAAGGGTGGCCCTACAGTCCTTCAACAAATGCAGGGAATCACTGTGGACTCGAGTAAGTTATGACCACCACAAGGGAGGTCCTCTACAGTGTTTTAGACTTCATGTGGAAATCTTGAAGACTGCAGCCACAACACTGGACACAGAACTACAGCTGTGAAGTCAGAGTAGGCTGCTGTGTCGCAGAATCAAGAGAAGCTCACAAAGATGTCCTTGCAAGAAGCTGTCCCACTGTGATGAGAGCCTGAAGATGTTCCCTCTGCTCTTGCAGGTGGTGTTCAATAAAGGAATTAAATTTTGAAAAGTTAATGTGGTTATGTTTTGTCAAAATCGCCTGGCAATTAGCAATTTTGTATTGCACGGTGGCAGACAACTAACTTTTGCAACCGAAGTCTTTGCACTTTTGATCTTTATCATTTGGGACAGCTTGCGAATGGTGTTGCCTGTTGTAGTCATTTGCTGAATCCACAGCTAAGGAATTTGGGACAGAATGGGAAGATATGGCTAGTGGTTCAGACTAATGTAGTACTGTGTCTGTTCTCTCAGCTGTTCAGGGAGTCAGTATTGGGGGGGAGGGAGGGGCTGTCTACCAAATTGTCTTGGCAGTATCTAACAAAACTTGGTTTACTAGAAGGGCTACTTGTGCTGAAGATGGCGTGTGAAAAACACCCAGCAATTTGTGCTGAGTCTCCTGTGATCCTTCGAATGGGATATGAAGAGAATCTGCTACTCTTGATATCAACTCCTAAAATTATTATAACCAGTCTACATTAAGATGTGATCCTAAAAAGGGCTCAGCTAGAGATGCATACAATTTTGCTATATATTTTGGATGAAGAAAAAAAAAGTTATGTTCAATATTTTTTACTTTTAATCATTTAAAATATGTCCAGATTTTCTGTTCAGCTATAACACTTCTGAAACAAATATTTTACAGCATTAAAATAAGATGCTACTGAATGCCCATGTCTCATTTTTTACATGAAGCAAAGGCAGCTAATGTCAGCAGCTTCTATGAAAGATGTATTTACTTTTCATTCTGCTGTAATTTTTATGAATCACTGTATTACTCCTACAATGTATCATTTCCAGCGCATGCTGTATTGATATTTCTACGAGGAAACATGTTTGCTCATATAGAACTCTAGATAAAATGACTTTTTTTTGGTACTAGCACTGAGGTTCCCCCCCCCCCGCCCCATTTGTAAAATACAGACATGGCCACTAGATGGCTTGAAAACATGACTTTCAATGCAATTTAGAATTTTACCACTAGATGGTAGCTACAGATCATAAACTGATTCTGAACACTAGCTTGACAGTAAAAGCTTATGTTTGGTTCTCGCTCAGTTGGGCTAAAACAAGCGTAGATAATGAATGATCCCTTTGCTGTTTTACACAACTAAAACTAAAAGCAGAAAGTCTGGTTTTAGGGGATCTTTGGTTTCAAAAATCACAACTTAATGCTGGAAACTACAGTCAGTCATAAGGTCTGTCTACACCGCACACTCCTTTCAGCAGCGTGAAGAGCACATGCACTACACAAACCCTACCAATAGCAGGGCAGGTAAGGACACATCTGAACCCTACTTGCTCAAGCAGCGTCTCCACATCAACACTATTTTTAGCAGTGTAGTTTCCCCTCTGCTCAAACAGCTCCCCACTGCCAAGCCTTTCCTTGCTACCACCCCTTGCCAGGGCCTTTCACAGAAGCATGTAGCTCCACAGTGCAGTGTGGACACTACCTACTTTTCACTGTGGTGTGTACCAAAACATACCCTATATACCACTGCCAGCGATGTGCAGTGTAGACATAGCAACAGAAAATGAATTATGTCCCTGTTAGGGCAAGCCACAAGAAAATGTACTGTAGGGAATAAGTCAATTATCTAGTTTTACATACAGTAACTCCTCACTTAACATAGTTATGTTCCTGAAAAATGCGACTTTATGCGAAATCATGTTCAGTGAATCCAATTTCCCCATAAGAATTAATTTAAATAGGGGGGTTAGTTCCAGGGAAATTTTTTTCACCAGACAAAAAGACATTATATACATATACAGTATACGTTTTAAACGAACAGTTTAATACTGTACACAGCAATGAATGATTGTAATGCTTAGTTGAGGTGGTGAAGTAAGAATGTGGACTATTTCCCAGGGAATGCTTTACTGCTAAATGATGAACTAGCACTCGGCTGAGCCCTCAAGGGTTAATATGCTGCTGTTAATGTAGCCTCACAGTCTACAAGGCAGCATGGACTGAGGCAGGAAGGAGGAAACACAACAGATGCAGGGCAGTAGCTGCAAACACTTCCCTGCAAAAACTGAACATGATGATAAGCCCATGCTATCCACTCCCTCCTTCTGACAGCACCTGCAAGTCTGCACAGGTGCTGACTTTCCAAAGTGCTGGGGGGCGCATGCATATGAGAGAGAGAAAGAAAGATGTGCATTGCTCCTTTAAGTATGCTGACACCACTTCAAGTAAGTTGCTCTTTTAAGCAGATCAGCCAGTTCAGACAGGCAGCAACAGCTTCTAGCAAGCTCCCTCCTTTCTGTCCCTGAGCTCTGCCCCCCTCCTCTGGTTTGTGGAGAGGGGGTATGGAGTGGGGGGGCAGGAGCAGGGGGGACATCCTGATATCAGCACCCCTCCCCCAGCAAGCAGGAAGCTCCCGGAAACAGCTCCAAGGCAGAGGGCAGGGCAGGAGCAGCACAGCGGAAAGAGGGACAGCTGAACTGCTGCTGGGCAGCTGCCGAGCCACATACCTTACAGGGAATTTAGGGGAGCAGATGGGGGGAGGGGCTGCTGGCCCCCTCTGGATCTAATCCCCACCAGGAGGGGCTGCTCTTCCAGAGAATTCTGCAAGCAGTGGACAAAGCAGGCAGCATTGTGCAACTTTAAATGAGCTTGTTCCCTAATAGATCACCAATGTAACAACAAAACGACATTAACCAGGACAATGTTAAGTGAGGAGTTACTGTACCCCAAGGAATGGGGACAATCCTCCAAGCTCCTACAGATCTCACCTTCTGGAAAGTGTTTGGTTTTTATTTCCATGCTGAAGTACCCCTTTCGTTATTTCACCCCATTCCTCTTTAACATAACCACTTGCAGAACTTTAAATCATTTCCTTCTTCGGGTTGGTGTTTAAACCCAAGCGCTGGCTCCGCAGCTCCCATTGGCTGGGAACCACAGCCAGTGGGAGTTTGGGGGTGGTGCCTGCAGGCAGAAGCAGTCACAGAGCCGCCTAGCCATGCCTCTGACCTAGGAGCAGCAGGGACAGGTTGCTGCTTACGGGGAGCTGCCCAAGGTAAGCACCACCCGGATCCAACACCCTGCACCCGCTCCCGTTCCCCCTCCCACATCCAACCTCCCTCCCTCCTAGTTAACTGGAATTTTTCCACTTACCAGTACCCCCATTCCCATAACATGCCAGATAAAGCTTTTACTGTATATCTGATAGAAAAGAAATGGTGCACAGCACACAGTTTCAGTGAATGTAAGTGCTAAGGCAGTGTTGGTGGCAATCCAAAGATTATCTGGAGGCAGAGTGCTTTACGTTATTAAACTGATTTATTGTAATTTAAAAAGTTATATTTTACATACCTAAGTTAGTTCAACCTGAAAAAAATTAATACTATGTAGGTCTGAACAAATCCCTCCATAGCTATTTAATCCAGTAGGTCGCCCATATAAGTGTATTAGAGGTAGATTTTCAGATAGAATCATAGAATATCAGGGTTTGAAGGGACCTCAGGAGGTCATCTAGTCCAACCCCCTGCTCAAAGCAGGGCCAATCCCCAACTAAATCATCCCAGCCAGGGCTTTGTCAAGCCTGACCTTAAAAACTTCTAAGAAAGGAGATTCCACCACCTCCCTAGGTAACGCATTCCATTGTTTCACCACCCTCCTAGTGAAAAAGTTTTTCCTAATATCCAACCTAAACCTCCCCCACTGCAACTTGAGACCATCACTCCTCTTTCTGTCATCTGCTACCACTGACAACAGTCTCGATCCATCCTCTTTGGAACCCCGTCAGGTAGTTGAAAGCAGCTATCAAATCCCCCCTCATTCTCCTCTTCCGCAGACTAAACAATCCCAGTTCCCTCAGCCTCTCCTCATAAATCATGTGTTCCAGTCCCCTAATCATTTTTGTTGCCCTCCACTGGATGTTTTCCAATTTTTCTGCATCCTTCTTGTAGTGTGGGGCCCAAAATTGGACACAGTACTCCAGATGAGGCCTCACCAATGTCGAATAGAGGGGAACAATCACGTCCCTTGATCTGCTGGCAATGCCCCTACTTATACATCCCAAAATCCCATTGGCCTTTTTGGCAACAAGGGAACGCCGTTGACTCATATCCAGCTTCTCGTCCACTGTAACCCCTAGGTCCTTCTCTGCAGAACTGCTGCCAAGCCATTCGGTCCCTAGTCTATAGCGGTGCATGGGATTCTTCCGTCCTAAGCGCAGGACTCTGCACTTCTCCTTGTTGAATCTCATCAGATTTCTTTTGGCCCAATCCTCTAATTTGTCTCGGGCCCTCTGTATCCTATCCCTGCCCTCCAGCATATCTACCTCTCCTCCCAGTTTAGTGTCATCTGCAAACTTGCTGAGGGTGCAATCCACGCCATCCTCCAGACCTTTTAAGAAGAGTAATTAATCACATTTCTGCCATCCAGATTTTTTAATTCAAGTTAGCAGTTCTGCAGCTGTTAGAACTTTATGATGCGGTCCACCATATAATCTTGATATTCCTGAGGTTATCAACTGAGGATTTGTTCAGACCTATCTGTGATAGGTGTAAGTTAGTTTTAACACCATTCTCAGAAGTGACTGAAAAAAACACAACATACTTGCTTTTTCTGAGTAACAGGTACTGTTTTACATCTGTATATAAGTAAAAAGATTCCATTTGTTACAGAGTGTTCATGCAGTTTACTGAGGCTATCTTTCATAGTCTGCTGTTCCAATGGAAATCTAAATTATACATCTCAAAGATCTGGGATGTAAAAATAACTCACTGAAAAATGCCAACATGAAGATGCCATCATTGCCAACTCTAAGTTGATCTGCATCACTGAAGTCATCCCGAGGTGGATATTCTTCTTCCTGGATTTATAGGTTGGAGAAGTTTTAGTGAAGGAAAGTTAACTTTAGGCTTATGCATTGTCTTGTAGATTTAAACTGTTAATTGTGTTTTTAAAAACGTCAGACTGCCATTTGTTGACAGATCTACATAAATGAACCTCAAAAGAACAAAATACTATTAAATCTATTAAGCTACAGAAAAATGAAGTTTATTGCTTTACTATGATAAAGCCCAGTTATCAGTGAAACTCAAATGAACTTTGGAGAAAGAAACTGGAACATGTACATAGGAATTAATAATATTCAATTGAAATTGAGCTACAGACCATTATTTGAGACAAAAAATTATGTTCAACACCGAGCAGAAAAAAAATCCATCCTCAATGTAATTCCACTGTCTTCAGTAGTTAAGTTATACTATGGATGAATTTAGCCCAATGTATTTTAACATACCCTATTCATGTACTCACTGTAAACAGAAGAAAATAATTTCAGTGTACTTGCCAACCAAATATGTAGACATAATAGCTAATATCCATTTTCACTGTTGTGCCATTTATCCTCATATATCACGTAATTATTTTCTTCCAACTTGAGAGGATATCACTAAGTTGCCACGGAATTCACATTCTGTATGTTGACTAATATTTACCATATTAGAAATCCTTGACTTACTAAAGTTCAAGGGATCACCACATTTTCAGAACCACAAAATTCACTGAGGTTTCTGGTTTTGTTTGTTGGTGTTGTTTTTTGTTTAAGTAAAATGTCATCTTTCATCACAACATACTTTATAAACCATACACAAGGATGTCTACTGTAGAGACATTTTTAAATAATTCCCATAGCTGTGACCACCATTTTAGCTCCTTATTTCCAAACAGTTTTTATGTAACGACAGTTCAATCACATTTAAATACCGCAGAAGACTGGATTTTAAGGGTCTATTGGAAGCCTCAGATCCCAGCACTAGCAATAAGTTTGTATTTGTACAGGTTGTGTGACTTACAAAAATCTAAGACATAATACGTATTAAGATATTTATTTATATACAAGAAGCAAGAAACTATTTTAATTCATCTTTTTAAAGTGAAATCTTCATATAGTTTTCAGTTGTTGGGATAGAAGGGGGACAACTGACATAAGAACATTTTACACTACCAAAGTAGACTAAACTAAGGTAAGTTCCATCTTTTAAGCTTCTAAATTTAAAGTACCTGGAAAAAGAAAAATCAGTTTAATATAGCACACAGTGAAGTACCTAGTTTCTTAAGAAGCTAAACTTTCTTTTTGCGGATATAGACTAACACAGCTGCTACTCTGAAACCTGTCAGTTTATTTTCTAACTTCTTTAAGAAGTCAAGTCACATACAAGGAAACACCTACAAGATAATGATCCACAAAATTCATGTTAAAACACTGAAATCCCTAATCCTTGCTTTGTTTTAATGATTTAAATGTCTCTTCTCAATCTTTGATTTTGATAAGAGATAAAACGTATACACAGTTTGGCATTTGTCTTGCCTACATGAAGAACTGTAGGTGTAATGATACAGTAAGAAAAAAATATTCATTTAATTTGATAATTATTAATTTACATGGCAAAACTGCAAAGTTGTAACTGAATAAAAGAACAGTACACAACAGTCCTCTTTAAAGTACAGAAAATATACATATTTTAAAGTCACTTCATGTAACTTTGGGCACCCAAACACTGACCCTTTCACTGTTATTTGATCTTATTCCAGGTCCAATCTCAAATGCTAAACTAGAAACAGCAACTTTCACACAATAAAATTCTTGTCCATACACGTGAAATCTGTATTATCTGGTTAGAGGAATTTTAATAGAAGGTTTGAAAATGAGTATTTAAGATTTGTACTTAAGGCTAAGTGAATAAAAAGTGATGCAAAGCTAAAAATAATGATGCAGTTGTTTAACAGTGGCAAGACAAGCTTCCTCTAGCTGAAAATAGCATAATGGTCAGGAGAGAAAATATAAATTCCTGTAGCTTCTTAAAGAGTCTCTCCCCCCACCCATCAGCCCTAATATTATTTTAGTTCATCTACATTAAGGGGAAAACAGACATATAATACCAAACTAGCAAAATTAATTTGCTTATTTACTGTTCTTATCTACAGCAAAATATAAACTTATCAATTTTACAAATGAAGTAATATTTCAGAGGGTATGATCTCCTTCCTTTGAAGTTTTTAAGATCAGGCTTGACAAAGCCCCGGCTGGGATAATTTAGTTGGGAATTGGTGCTGCTTTGAGCAGGGGATTAGACTAGATGACCTCTTGAGGTCCCTTCCAACCCTGATATTCTGTGATCAAAAATACTTCCCGGATGCTGTTCTAACCTTTGCTTTGTATCTTCCATGATATCTAAAACACACTTTTTTTTTTTTTAAAGTGTTTTAAATTAACACTATGTGATCTATAGATGAGACATCTGACTAATGCATCTCCTGTTAACAGAGGGTTGGGTGCACTCATTTTTACCCGGTAAGTTTTATTACAAAAAGGAAGGACAGACAACTGGGACACATTTGCAAAAGATGGTAGTCTTCAACGTGCACAATGGCCACTAAAAAGAAAAGGAGTACTTGTGGCACCTTAGAGACTAACCAATTTATTTGAGTATGAGCTTTCGTGAGCTACAGCTCACTTCAATGGCCTCCTAATGGCCACTAAGTGCCCAAAGCCATTTTTTAAAATTCATGGTAAAAAAACCCCTCAGCGCAGAAAAATCACTCTGCTTTGAAAACATAGCTTGGAAAATTAGGCACCCTAGAGAACTTAGGCAGAATGTAGCATCTCTGTAAATGCCAAATAGGCTCACCATTTAGGCACAAGCCCTAGGGGCCTGTGTGCATCTTTCGGCACCTAAATAGCGTTGAACGTTTAGCCCAACTGCTGATATAGCTTTAAAAAAAAAAAAAAAAGGTCATGTTATTGAAGTTACATTACATAAAAGTTTTCATACAATGTGCACATTTCTCAAATTCATGTGCCAAAGTTTACTTTCTCAGTCTTTGATGGCACAAAATAGAATTCTTCTTTATTTCAATCAAAAATGTTACCCAAATCAGACGTCAAGAATTATAAAACCAGTTGGAGAACGTTTCAATCTCTCTGGTCACTTGATTACAGAACTAAACATGGCAATTCTTCAACAAAAAAACTTCATAAAACAGACTCCAACAAGAGACTGCTGAATTGGAATTAATTTGCAAACTGGACACCATTAAATTAGGCTTGAATAAAGACTGGGAGTGGATGTGTCATTACACAAAGCAAAACTATTTCCCTGTGTTTATTCCCCCGACCCCGCACTATTCCTCACATGTTCTTGTCAACTGCTGGAAATGGCCAACCTTGATCATCACTACAAAAAGTTTTTTTCCCTCTCCTGCTGGTAATAGCTCACCTTACCTGATCACTCTCCTTATAGTGTGCATGGCAACACCCATTGTTTCATGTTGTCTGTGTATATAAAATCTCCCCACTGTATTTTCCACTGCATGCATCCGATGAAGTGAGCTGTAGTTCACGAAAGCTTATGCTCAAATAAATTGGTTAGTCTCTAAGGTGCCACAGGTATTCCTTTTCTTTTAATGTTGCTTTAGTTATTTATTTTTTGAAAAGGTGGAAAGAGAATCACATTCTTCACTATTTAACCATAGTGCACCATGGTGTATCTACATAGATGTTGCGATGCTGCACCCCATAACGCTTTATGGGAATATTCTTATGAATTTATATACGACATAACTGGAATGTGTTTTATGCTACACAACATCTCTGTAAAGGTTATGAACTACTGAATATATTCATCCTATTTGTATGCATGCATTATTTTTGTACTTGAAGTTATGAATACTGGCTACGTACTTGTTTAATTTTAAGTAGCCTCAGTGAAGCAGTTGGTCAGTTTCCTGAGAAAAGACTATTCTCAGTAAGTGCCCAATCAAGAAACACTTAAGCTAAGAATGAACTTGGAGACGCCAATCCACATCTAAACTTTCCCAGGAATGTGGCCTGGCTAGTGAGGAACTCAGTCATGCATAGACATGTGACTTGCCCAGGTGACTCCAAAACTCCATCTTGGAGCTGAATTCTGGATAGGAGAGAGGAAGGGGTCTCCATCCACAAGAGAAAGTCTATTTAAGCCCCTGGGAGACCCCTCCATTTTGTCTTCAGCCGGCTCAGTAGATCTTTTGGGGGTGGAGAGGCTACCTGGAAGAAACTGGAACAAAGGACAGTAACCACAGGGATGTGAGTGATTGCTGGACCCAGACTAGAAGGAGGCTAGTCAGTAAAAGAAACTTATTGGAAATCTCACCCTCAGAGATGTTCATCTGTAGTCATTTTCTACTGTACTAAGTTTAGATTTGTGGGTTTTATTTTATTTTGCTTGGTAATTCACTTTGTTCTGTCTGTTATTACTTGGAACCACTTAAATCCTACTTTTTGTATTTAATAAAAATCACATTTTACTTATTAATTAACCTAGAGTATGTATTAAATACCTGAGGGGGGCGGGGAGGGGGAGAGCACGGACACCAACAGCTGTGCATCTCTCTCTATATCACTGTTATACAGGGCAAACAATTTATGAGTTTACCCTGTATAAACTTTATACAGGGTAAAAAACTGATTTATTGGGGGTTTGGACACTTTGGGAGCTGGGTACGCGAGTGTTGGAGACAGGAACACTTCTTAAGCTGTTTTCAGTTTAGCCTGCAACTTGTGGGAGACCTGGGTCTCTGTTTGTAGCAGGCTAGCGTGTCTGGGTTGAACCAGGCAGGGTTCTCAAGTCCCAAGCTGCTAGGGAAAACGGGCTCAGAGGCAGTCCCAGCACATCAGATAGCAATTCTCAAGGGGGTTTCTGTGATCCAACCCGTCACAGATGGATTACAACTTTTTGAACAGCAAAAAGCATTTGCTAATATTTTTATATACAAACATAAGAACAGCCATACCGGGTCAGACCAAAGATCCATCTAGCCCAGTATCCTGTCTTCCAACAATGGCCAATGTCAGATGCCCCAGAGGGAATGAACGGAACAGGTAATCAGAGGTGATCTATTCCTTGTCGCTGATTCCCAGCTTCTGGCAAACAGGCTAGGAACACCATCCCTGACCATCCTGGCTAATAGCCATTGATGGACCTATCATTCATAAAGTTATCTAGTTCTTTTTTGAACCCTGTTATAGTTTTGGCCTTCACAACATCCTTTGGCAAAAAGTTTTACAGGTTGACTGTGCATTGTGTGAAGAAATACTTCCTTTTATTTGTTTTAAACCTGCTGCCTATTAATTTCATTTGGTGACCCCTAGTTCTTGTGTTATGAGAAGGAGTAAGTAACATTTCATTCTTTACTTTCTTCACACCAGTCATGATTTTGTAGACCTCCATCATATCCCCCTTAGCCATCTCTTTTCCAAGCTGAAAAGTCCCAGTTTCATTACTCTCTCCTCATACGCAAGCCAATCCATACCCCTAATCATTTTGGTTGCTCTTTTCTGAAACTTTTCCAATTACAATATATCTTTGAGATCAGGCAACCACATCTGCATGCAGTAGTCAAGATGTGGATGTACCATGGATTTATATAAAGGCAATATGATATTTTCTATCTTAATATCTATCCCTTTCTTAATGATGCCCAACATTCCGTTAGCTTTGACTGCCCTGCACACTGAGTGGATGTTTTCAGAGAACTATTCACAATGACTCCAAGATATCTTTCTTGAGTGATAACAGCTAATTTAGACCCACCATTTTATATGTATAGTTGGGATTCTGTTTTCCAATGTGAATTACTTTTCATTTATAAACAATGAGTTTTATCTGCCATTTTGTTTCCCAGTCACCTAGTTTTGAGAGATCCTTTTGTAGCTCTTCGCAGTCTGCCGGGGACTTCATTATTTTGAGTAGTTTTGCATTATCTGCAAATTTTGCCACTTCACTGTTTACCCCTTTTTCCAGGTCATTTATGATTCTGTTGAATAGGACTGGTCCCAGTACAGACCCCTGTGGGACACTACTATTTGACTCTCTCCATTCTGAAAACTGACCATTTATTCCTACCCTTTGTTTCCTGTCTTTTAACCAGTTACCAATCCATGAGAGGACCTTCCCTCTTATCCCAATAAAATTAAAATGATAAAGTTCTGTGTAGATCCATGAAAGCATTATAAACTCAGATTTCTGCTATCTTTACATGTCTAGGTCCCACATATGAATGAAAAGCTACACACTGAAATCAAGATCTTTCCTGGGGAATCCGAGTGCAGAAATTGACATAATTCTAATAATTTTCATCTATTTTGTAAAATTTGAGGGCTCTTATTGTATGAATAGTGCAATTCAAGAGCAGGCTGTACTAACAGTGTCATAACATTTTCATATTAAATTCTGATAACCTTGAAAATAATGCAATTGGGCACTTTTATACTAATCTTAGAGCAAGATGTTACAGCTGCATGTAAAATTTAAGTAACCCCAGATTATACAAGCCATCTGGCAGCATAAGGTTTTATAATCATAGAAATGACAGATTGAAGACACCTTTCAGGCCAGTAGTCATGCCTCCACTAATACAGGTTTGCCCTGGACAGAAAATCTTGGTTTGTATAGTTTTGTTTTAGATGTTTCAGTCTTTCTGCAAAAGTAAATACCCCCAGCCTCTTACTGGTGTTTTTAATGGGGTCTCTGAATTTAATTTTTTGGTCATGTGGTGACCTGAACTGAATCCCAATTATTGCTTAATATCTTTTCATAAATTTTTTTTTTAAAATACGTGGAAACTGCTATGAACGCATAATGTTGATTCAACAACATTCTATAAAAATTAAAGACATGTCTCTGCTTCCCAACTGTAAACTCCTGATGTCTTTTGCGCTCTAAACAAAAGCTTTAATTCACTTAACCCCTTTTATTGTACAGTTCATATAGTGGATTATGCAGCCCGAAAGATTCACACACATTTTTTGTAACTGTTACAGATCTTATGATATACTTGTGCCTATACAACTGATTTGGTTTCTAAGACCAGAACTAAAGGATTGCAACATTTAAGGAGGTAAAAATACATTAACTATCTGGATAAGTATCACAAATACAATAGCATATCCTCTACACAGAAAGGCACTAACTTTCCAGCATCTTCAATTTTAGTGGCACCTCTTATTGCCACTATGAATAAGGTTCTACCATCAGCTCCATTATGAATGTTTTTCAGGGGTTTATAACTTTCTTGTAACTGAAACCTGGAATGTAGGGCCTACCCTAAGAAAAATTGGTTAGTCAATTAAGAAAGCTGATTCTTAAGGAACCCGTTTGACAGTTAGCTGGTGCAGTTCTATGCAAACGCAAATGGTTTTCAGAATAATTTTTTTTTTAATTGGATTTATAATCCCCTGAAAAAAGGGTTGACGTACATATTAGCAGAATTCAAATATAGATTCTAAAATGGCACATATTTAACGGATGCAACAATTCTGAGATTTCAATAAGATAATTCTGAAGTGGGTAAGGGAACCCATCATTATTTACCAGCAGGAAAATTCACAGCAATGTCTCAACTAAATAGAACTGTACCATACCTCTGGTGGACTGAGGAATATTTCATCAAACAGACTCCTAGACTCCCTAAACTGGCCGTGCTAAGCATGTAAAACAAACATAAGACAAAAGAACTAAAGAACAGTGTTAAGAGAACGTTATTACAGACAAACAAACCATTTAATTATTTTAAATATTCTGTTTTCACTTAAATGACTTTTAAAATGTCACTTAGATTCTAACTGCACTTTCCCGGTTTTCATTATACATTTAAACTCTACACTTTCAAAAGGAATGAATTAGCGAGGGAAACTTGGGGGTGGAGAGGGCGGAATACCACACATATACCAATATTACACACAAAAAACGCAACATGAAAAAACAGTAAGGTTGAAAAGTCAAGCACTCAAAAGTTAGGAAATACCATAATTAAGGTTGCCAGGACAACATTATTACCCTTAACACTCTAAAAAGATCAAAAATATTTGTTTCAATTTATCTATTTTTTGTCAGCAATAAAAAGCAACATACTTCTCTGACTTAAGTTACCTCTTTGCTACTAACAGAAATCATTCATAATATCACAGCACTATCCCAGGAATTGGAATTGTTAACTCAGTGAATCTGCATCCTCCCCTCCCTCCAGATATGTACTAGCTATAGAGTCAAAATCTAACCAAGAATGTGGCTTTTTAAAGTGTTTAGCAAACAGCTGTACTTCAAAGAAATGCTCTACAGTTCTATAGCACTTCACATCTTCAGAATGTCTTGCAAATATCTAACTAAATTTTAAAAGCTATTTAGCATCCAAAAGACATCACTTGATAACAATGATTATTAAAAAAAGGTTGAAGTGTGGGCCTAAATGCTTTTTAAACACTACTTTAGAGTACTGTACATTATCAAAATCAACTTCGTTTACAGATTCCCCAAAAGATTTTTACAGAGATATTTCACTTACTCTTTGGGCAGCTTCTGCTGCAGCAGCTGCCATTGCTGCAGCTTTGGCTTTCTCTGCTTCATCATAAGTAGGAAGAGAGGTAGCTACACTATATGGAGGTGGTACAGGGTAAAATTCATTAGGTGTTTCTGTTAAAAACAAAAAATGAGATTCATGCTTTGTATCCCAGAAAAATATCAACAAGAACAATAGACTACAGCAATCTTAAAAAACGCACACTAAAGTAACAGCAAGCCTGGTGACATTTAAACTGTCCAGTCATAAATTTCAGTCTCTTTGTTCTACAGCAACTTGACCTATAAGTGCTTACAGACATTGTGAGAAGTTTTTTCGTTTATTTTATTTTTTAATGAACAGGAAAGAGTGAATCACAATTTAAAGATGCCTACTGCTGCAACTCAAAACTAGTTAATTTAAAGTTTGACCTAGATACTGCAAAAGGGCGAAGAGTTTTGGAACTAAGATTACATTCTGCTGAAAAGCAAATGCAAGCATTCATCAGATACAATAATTTGCATATGAGTGGGTGAGAGAAGGGTGCAAAGAAACATCCTAAAAGAAGAGTTTCAGGTTCTTAGTGTTTAAAAAAAAAAATGAACTGAGGCCTATCCTGGTCATGTCACATCTCATCAACTGCAGAGCGCTGTTGCAAACTGCAGCTGGTCTACTGAGGCAAGACAATTGCTTGTTCTTGGAATTTTTTCTTTTGGAATTTTGCCAATTTAGTATGTAAAGTATTGCTTTTGAAAAAGTAACGTGAACAACAAATTTTGTTTTATGACATTTATATACCAAATGCACAAATTATTAATACATTGCAAAACCAAGCAATATTAACAAGTGTCTAGTACTTGGCTTCCCATCAGCATATAACAGGATTCTGCAGCTGATTAAATGATGCCAGCAGAGGTGCTTCTCTTGCAAATACTTCATATGCGTGAACATTTATTCATGGTAGTCACATGGGAAATGTATGCACTGTGGCCCTGATCCTACACACCTGCGGACTATTCTGAATAAGAGCCAAAGAAGGACTGTGGAATTAAAGTACACAGAACTTTAAAAAAAAAAAAAAAAAAAAAAAAAAGGACTATCTTGAGCTAATAATTTGCTACTTGCAGAGTCTGGTAATTTGGGCAGTCAGCACAATTCTAAAAAGTTGCCTGGGTTTTGGTTAAAACTCACACAAAAAAGAGAAACATACATCTGTGGGTCACCTTAATCAAATAACAGTAAGAGGGGGGGAGGGAGAGGGAGTTTGCATCATACGCCCCCAAATCAGTAGCTGACTCATGATCTTTGTACTTCTCCAACAGTAATACTACCTAGAGCTGTTATATAATAAAGGGAAAATACCTGAGGCTGCAGCTGCTTCTACAGCAATACTACAATAAGGTGGAGGAGAAACATCTGCTTCAGATAAAGCTGCTGGTTGAGAATTTTGTGCAGTCTCTGTCGAAGTGGATGGCTCTTCAACAGTTGACTCTGGAGGATCATCTTCATTGTGAAGCTTAAAAAAAACCCACCAACACAAAAATTTCAAAACGCATTCAGGGAATTCTTTATGTACAAGTACAAGTTATTGACATTAACCTCTTCAGATGTTACCAAAGAATAGAAATTTAGCACTATTTTTAGGTTAGTGGAATAATTTAAAACTTCTGCTAATAAATTCAGGGACTAAGCTAATATACCCAACAGTTAAGATTTAATAGACACAAGAGACTTTATCCAAGTACTTCTAACAGCAACCTTTCTTAAGCAATCACTTCAAAAGTACATCAAAGTGTTCAGTACAATTCCATTCTATTTTAAAACCTCCTCTGCTATCAAACTGATTCCTGATGCTTAAAATGGGCTTCACTAAAGTGCAAAGTGTTTTCTTAAAAGAGCATTGAAGATTCTAAACCAGAAGTGGGCAAACTATGGCCCGTGGGCCACATCCAGCCCATGGGACCGTCCTGCCCGGCCCTCGAGCTCCCGGCTTGGGAGGCTAGCCCCCTGCCCCTCCCCCACAGCCTCAGCTTGCCATGCCAGCAGTACTGTGGGCGGTGGGGCTGTGAGCTCCTGCTACGCAGCACCAGCACAGTTGCAAGAGCCACCAGGGTGTAGTGTATTAAATTGCTCCCCATAGGAATGTGCTACTTACTAAGCACCAGGACTGGCAGCAGTAAGTAGTACACAGTAAGCATCACATTCTTATGGGGAGCAATTTAATACACCACACCTCCCCAAACACCCTGGCCCTCCACCCCCATCCGCCCCTCCCACTTCCTGCCCCCTGACTGCTCCCCTCAGAACCCCCAACCCATCCAACCCCCCCACCCCGCTCCCTGTCCTCTGACTGCCTCCTCCCAGGACCCCCCACCCCAACCTGGACCCCACCCCCTATCCAACCCTCCCTACTCCCTGTCCCCAGACTGCCCCGACCCCTATCTACACCCCATCCCCGACAGGTCCCCCAGGATTCCCACACCTATCCAACTGCCCCTGTTCCCTGTCCCGACTGCCCCCCAGAACCCTCTGCCCCTTATCCAACCCTCCCGCTCCCCACCCCCTTACCGTGCCGCTCAGAGCACCAGGACCTGCAGCTGTAAACCGCTGCCCTATTCGGTTTATCTCATTATTTGAACCCATCCGTATTCTGTTTTATGGTCTTCTCAACTCAAATTCTGAGACAGCCTATATTAAAGCCCCTGCCTCTACCAATAATCTCTTTCCCACATACATTTACAGTAATCAGTTATGGTATTGCAGGGTTTATTTTTTAAACTTTGTGTTTTAGAGCTATTTTACAGTGAAGTATACAAGTAAACATGATCTATAGGAGAAGAATTTGGGTAGGCAAGTATACGGATTTAAAAGGAAAAACAAAACAAAACCTTATTTGGCCATGATGCTGGACTAACACCCTTAAGTAGAGAAAATCCTTGCGGTTATTTGAGCCAAAAACAAATATCCTTCAGAAAACGAAAATCCAATCTAACAAATTCAACAGAAAAGAGCACAAAACTATGGCAAGGAGGAAGTACTGGTATTAGGAGGGCTAAAAGATTTGAAGAGCAAAAAGCTAAAAAGATAAAACATAGGAAATTAAGCATAAGACGACTAGTGGTTTCTTTGGATTAACTGAATTAAGGAAGATAAAGATATTAGAGAAAAGATAAATTATTTCTTTACATCAACCTTCACTGTAAGAGATATTGGTGAGATACCTATCTCAATCTTACGAAAGATAAAGTGCTATTGGAGACTGGTATGCCAAAGAGGAGATTGTTGAATAAATTTGGTAAGGGATAACAAAGTCCGCAAACAGACAGCAAACATGTGGAGGAACTTTAAAAATAAAACAGATCACCTAATATGCCAGAGAGGACTGGAAAGTTGTAAATATTGTTCCAGTGCCTATCTTTTTTTCAAAAGGTACTTGGAGATATTGTGGGAATTACAGACCAATAAAACTTAGTTCCATTGCAGATACGTTGTTTGAAAAGACAGTTACCAAGTAATTATAAAACACCTTGAGAAAAACGATTTTTAGGACAAGATAGCATGGTTTCTGTAAAGAAAAAGCGTTTCCCTATGATCCATTAGAAATCTTTAAATGTTTCACAAAATAGCAGATCAAATATAGTTTATTTGGACTTTCAAAAAAGTCTTGGTTAAGAATCCCGCACAAGATGTTACTCAAGGAACCATGTATGCATCAGATGAGAAGTAAAAATATCATGAATTAGGAAGTGGGTAAAACAGAAAATCAGTAGGAATAAGTGATCAACTTTCATTATGACAAAGGGTTAACACTGGGGTACCACAAGGATATATTCCGGGACCAGTAGTATCTTATTACTGATCCAGACAAGTGGATGAATGAACATTAATGTGAAAAATACACAGATGACACAAAATTATTTAGCTTAGTGAAGACTAGAGAAAACTCTGCAGAACTTCAGGATGACCCAACAATTTAGGCATAAAAGTCAATCAGGACTATCAAGGCAAAGTGGAACAAAAAAACAGACTGCACTAATGCAAACGGCGGGGTTCTGAATTAACTATAACTCTTCAGAAGAAACATTTGGGTGTTTTATTGGAGACAGCTCAAGTGTTGGGATGCATGAGGAATAGGGATGGGGAATACAGGAAATATGTTTTATAGAAGCTGATTGTACACCTTCATTTGGAATACTCTCTGCAGTTCTGTCTACCCTATCTCAAAAAGGAACAAAAACAGAAGAGATCCAAAGAAAGGTGGCAAAGGAGACAAGGAAAAACTCCCATATGAAGAGACTGAAAAAAGACTGCAGCCGTTCAGTGTAGTGAGGAAGCATAATAGGAGGTACACAAAATAATTCTTGTCTCATTCAACACATTTAACTTCTCTTGTATTACAAAAACAAGGGGTCATTCTAGGAAATTGAAAAACAAGTTATATAAGGCAACACTTAAATAAGCAATGCCAATGGAACTCATTGCCACAAGATATGATGGAGGCCAGAGCTTAGTATGATTAAAAAGATCAGCCAGTTATACTAGACAGAAAAATCAGAAGGGATATAACTACACCCGCCCCCATGTTCCAAGACATGAACCAATCATTAACTGATGAGGATTAGGAAGAAGTCTACTGGTTTTTCCATGATCCTTGACCAAAGGATTTGTTGGGCCTTCTCTGAAGCACCTGATGCTATCATTGGCAGACACAGAATCCTCCTGGACTAAATGATCTGACATGGTATATCAATTGCTCTGTCAGCTAAGTCACTACATTCTGAGAAGTTGACATTTAATAGTAACATTTTCAAAAAAAATACATTGGAATACTGCTTTAAAACAGTAATCTGATTTATGCCATTCCATTAAGAGGAAACAGATTTTGTTTATTTTTGCCATCATAACGAGTGAATTGCTGCCAAGCAGTTATGAAGACTTTCTGTGCTAACCATTGTGTGTCAAGGAGTCTCCTAAGACTAACTGACCAACTTGAAGAACACTCTCAGTTACCAGTGCATTTTAAGTACAAGCTTCGAACAGTGGTATATTCCTTTTTTCATGTCTACAATCTTCTGTTAGTTAAAGGCAGCAGATAATAGAATATCTTTTTGTTTTCCTAACCTTAATTCAGTTTGCCGTCTCCAGTACAAAACAATCTGCTTGACAGCAGTTAACTGACATTCTATGGCAGGTCACACACTTATCAAGATAGCGTGCCGACTGTACAAAGATTTACTGTTAAAGCAGAGCATGCCTCTATTAGTGGGTTTAGATTCCCCTTGAATTGTTTATGCATGACTATATGCTGCCTGATTTCCCATCTCCCTATCAAAGCTGCCACACGCTGCATGCTCAGGAGGCATCAATGGTCATGTTACATGAACTAAATACTTTGGATTTCTAAATTGATCTTGAGTTAGGTATAAATGATTCTTCTGAAATCAAAGGTTCAGAGACATATGGAGATCACTGGAGAACAAAACAGTCCAAATCATTCATTTCTATCACACAATGTTTACATATAGAATAGTTTCTTTTTTCTGAAAAATTATAAGTTACGTTATAAAGAATTTGTACTTCAGACAACTTAAAATTATCAGCCATACTCAATTCCAGGACAGGCTGTTTTCAGTGGCAGAATCTGCAATTCATTCTGTTCTTTTCGATCTTTTAGGATGAAAGGCACTATATACAAAATTCATGATAGAACCATTACCTGCGATTCTCACACTTCACTTCTGATTACCATAACCATGTGCCTTCAAAAAGACAACACCACATCTCCTTCTATCGTTTATTCCCTAACTGAAGTACTCATTTTCTACTTGTGACACATCATTTCCACAGCAACCAGATGTGATGTCAAATGCTTTATGACTTCAAATATAACATTGAACACACAATATGGCATCTGCTTACTCCTGCAAAAGTCTTCAGAGTGCGGGGGGGTGAAGGAAGAAAAGGAAATGGCTGCAGGTGGCCTGCTTCCCCCCCCCCCCCCATTATATTTCTAAATCTAAATTCAAACCAAAAATCTATATCGTATACTGTCTGTAACTTTCATTTTACCTTCAGAAGGTTTTGTGTGTTTTGCATAAATCTCATTACTTGCGTAAGCTGAGTCTGCCTCTCCTCTGTTGTAATGCTGACTGATTGCTGAAAGAACAACAACGCAGTTGAATAAGGATCTCATTCAAATATGTCGAATTCTCAACTTGTTGAGATAGGGGTGATATTTTGCAGATCTCTTTAAGCACAGTTACATCCCATGACAGCCAAAAATGCAAAGTAACTACACAAAAGAATTGGACATATCCTGTGACACATACGGCCCAGTTCATCCCTGTTGTTACTTCACTAGAGCTGGTAGTTACTACAGAGATGAATTTCCATCATTGACATTTATTGGTTTCCAGTCAGTTAACATACTTCGGCTATCTTCATAACAAATCATGCAGCCATACAGGATGTGGTTGTCACTTGTCAACCCTTTCCTCAAACTATCTGCTGCTTATGCGATTTCAAACATTTTGCTGTAGTCATAATGTAATGTTGTATTTTACCACCTTTGCTAATCTCATGGAGTAGTGGCTTAAAATTGGATTGGCCATCTGTTGGTGCATTTGGGCCATAATGAGCTACTAAATACAAACAATTACAAATAAAATATCCTATTACACTAGATAAATTTTATCCTAAGGGATACTGTGCCATATACCAGTACCAATGACCTTCACATAGGAAACGTTTTATAAGAAATAATTCTCTTTCAAGACAGTCACCACAAAACAGTCTTTCCGAGAGTCTTTCTGGGCTCTCTGGTCTAGCAGACAAAGGTTTAATAAGATCTAATAGCTGGAAGTTGAAGCTACATAAATTGAGACTAGAAATAAGGTGTACATTTTTAACAGTGAGGACAGTTAACCACAAACAATTTACCGATTCTCTGTCACTGGCCACTTTTAAGTCAAGAATTGATTTGTTTTCTAGAGACATATTTTAGTTCAAATCGGAAGTAATTCAGGCAGTTCTATGGCCTGTGTTATACAGGAGGTTAGAGCAGATGATCATAATTCTCCCTTCTGGCCTTGAAATCCATGAAGCTCCACAGCAACAGCTGCCAACATCATAGAATCATAGAATATAAGGGTTGGAAGGGACCCCAGAAGGTCATCTATTCCAACCCCCTGCTCAAAGCAGGACCAATTCCCAGTTAAATCATCCCAGCCAGGGCTTTGTCAAGCCTGACCTTAAAAACCTCTAAGGAAGGAGATTCTACCACCTCCCTAGGTAACGCATTCCAGTGTTTCACCACCCTCATAGTGAAAAAGTTTTTCCTAATATCCAATCTAAACCTCCCCCACTGCAGCTTGAGACCATTACTCCTCGTTCTGTCATCTGATACCATTGAGAACAGTCTAGAGCCATCCTCTTTGGAACCCCCTTTCAGGTAGTTGAAAACAGCTATCAAATCCCCCCTCATTCTTCTCTTCTGCAGGCTAAACAATCCCAGCTCCCTCAGCCTCTCCTCATAACTCATGTGTTCCAGACCCCTAATCATTTTTGTTGCCCTTCGCTGGACTCTCTCCAATTTATCCACATCCTTCTTGAAGTGTGGGGCCCAAAACTGGACACTGTACTCCAGATGAGGCCTCACCAATGTTGAATAGAGGGGAACGATCACGTCCCTCGATCTGCTCGCTATGCCCCTACTTATACATCCCAAAATGCCATTGGCCTTCTTGGCAACAAGGGCACACTGCTGACTCATATCCAGCTTCTCGTCCACTGTCACCCCTAGGTCCTTTTCCGCAGAACTGCTGCCTAGCCATTCGGTCCCTAGTCTGTAGCTGTGCATTGGGTTCTTCCGTCCTAAGTGCAGGACCCTGCACTTATCCTTATTGAACCTCATCAGATTTCTTTTGGCCCAATCCTCCAATTTGTCTAGGTCCTTCTGTATCCTATCCCTCCCCTCCAGCGTATCTACCACTCCTCCCAGTTTAGTATCATCCGCAAATTTGCTGAGAGTGCAATCCACACCATCCTCCAGATCATTTATGAAGATATTGAACAAAACCGGCCCCAGGACCGACCCTTGGGGCACTCCACTTGATACCGGCTGCCAACTAGACATGGAGCCATTGATCACTACCCGTTGAGCCCGACAATCTAGCCAGCTTTCTACCCACCTTGTAGTGCATTCATCCAGCCCATACTTCCTTAACTTGCTGACAAGAATACTGTGGGAGACCGTGTCAAAAGCTTTGCTAAAGTCAAGGAACAATACATCCACAATACATCAACCAGACGAGCAACTACAGAACTGGGTTCATCTGTCCTGCCGTCTTCCTTGTGGACTCCCATGAGAACTTGACAGGGACTTAGATTCTTACCTCCCATCAAGCACTGCCTCCTTTTACTATGGTATCACCCAACACAGACAAATCCTTCAGCTTCATGGTTTCAAGCACTATGGGTACATCTACACAAAAACTGGGACTGACTTCCCAGCATGAGCAGACAGACACACTCAAGCTAGTGCGCTAAAAATAGCAGCGTGGTCACAGCAGCATCAGCTAACTATTTAAGTACATACCCATAACATTGGGGGAGTTTGTACCCAGATGGCTCACCTGAGCCGCCGCTTGTATCACTATGGCCACAATGCTGTACTCAGCATACTAGTTGGAGCAGAGCTAGCATGTCTGTCTACCCATGCTGGGAAACACCCTTCCAGCTGTAGTGTACACAATCCCTGATGGACAGGAGTTAGGAAGAACCCTCCCCCCTTGACAGTTTATTTCATAACTGTCCAATGCACTTCCTTCTGAAACATCTAGTACTGTCTACTGTTAGACACCCCCAGTCTACTATGGCAAATCCTATATTCTCATAGTTGTTCTTTTACCAAACAGAACCATTCACTATCCAGGGATGTTGGTCTTGGACCTTTCCAAAGCATTAATTCCCTACTAATACACTGATCAAAGAGATATTCTATAGCTAAAGCATTTCAAAAAGTACAGAAAAAAACCCTCACAAAAGCACATCGGCACCTGCCAATGTGGTGCATTCACTGCTTTGTGCATATGTATCCTGCAACAAAATGATTACTAAATAAAAAGTTGCAAAGCGTATCAAAATGCATAAAACTGATACACAATCTTAGTTCTGGGAGCAGAATTACTAGCTTCAAATGGTTGATGCAAGTTTCCTCCGATCCCCTCCCCCATCATTCTACAAGTATTTGCCATAACGTGTATCTGGATTTGGTATGCCTGCACTGATAGTTCGTTTTTTTTGTTTTTTAGATACCCTCCATCAGAGAAGTATCAGTAGTAGCCAGTACCATTATAGGTTCAATGTCTACACAAGCAAGGAAACAGAACAGAAAGCCAGTGCTGGTATTCCACAGCTGTGTGTCAGCTAAGTAAGTATTAGGTACCATGGAAACCTATCTGTTCTATAGACTCCAAAGGGATATTTGATTGAATATGGTTGAAAGTATGTTGCAACAAAAGCTTTCCTGCTGAAATTAGACTTCCATTAAGTAAATTGCACACAAACAGGTGTCACATTGTGATGCACTGTCCATAAAATCCACAGGATGTATTAGCATTTAGATAGGGACAGAGACCATTAAAATAAATTTCAAACATAGCCAAATAAGGAGACCCCAATGTCTGTGCGTCTAACAACTAAATTTATATCAGGCTTTATCCATCCATAGAAGTGGGGAGGAGGGGAGAAGAGAAAAAGTCAATATTTAGAAGTAAAGGTCATGTACACATTCCTTTCCTATCCTTAAGGTTACTTATCCCTCCCCACAAATACTTCTGCATATCAACATTCAAAATGGCTTTTCAGAAAACAATATTTCTAGTCTGAATGACAAGGGCAAATATCTTTAGTTACCATTATTTTTTCCTCTTTTCTAACTGTTCCCTTTTTTCTCCTTCACTTTACTCAGAATGTCTCTTCCCTAAGCATTATAGTTAGCCAATGTTCTCTGGATTGCACCAAAAGTCCAATTTTCAAGTATCAATCACCAATATGTTGCTAGATATCCAGCAGGAAATTATAAAATATAATTGTCAGACCAAAACTATTCCTTATTGCAAATTCATTCCAATGACCATATAATCAATAAATCTGTCAGAGTCAAACAGTAAACCACTCTTTTTAATCATTTATATTAAAAAAGGTTGTTTGTGCTAAAGCTTCTCATATTTTAATCTGTCTGAAGAAATATTTCTGGTAAGTTTGTGCAAGATCAAGTAGAGTTACGCTGCAAATAAATGTTTGCAGTTAAAAACAAGCTCACTTTAAAAAAAAAGCATTTTATGTTTGCCAGTTAACACAAAATTCATCACCTAGTCGGAACTCAATGAGAGCATATGCCTTTGACAGGTAGAAAATCTGGATAAAATTAAGAAAAATGATTCTTAATACCAACTCATTTTAGATGCAGGAGTTCCACATTAAGAATTAAATATGTTTGCCAATAAGCATCTCTATTGTGCTGGGGTTCAAAGTTTTTCTTAGGCTATTACAACAAAACTTTTGTAAAATCAAACATCTTGGTGGGGGGGGGGGAGGGACAAAACTTTTGTATAATCAGGGGGATATGGTAGCTTAAGACTGGGGAACATAGATACTTTGGACTAAAAACAATTTTGAAAGAATTAATTTGGGCTGAAAGTTTCCAGTGTCTGATCTCAGCCAAAAAGTGAAATATTTATCCAGTTCCAGCAAAACATTTTAAATAATTTGAGTTACAGAAGCCAGAGATGGTGGGAAAAATACACAGGAGACTTTTTTCCACATCTTCTAGGTGACCTTTTGCTTAAGACAATGAGGGATGATGTCGATGTCAAATTTGATTTCATATTCCTCATAGGATGGAGGAAGAATCCAAGTTTGATTAAAGTTGGTTCATTATTTTAAAATTTCATGAACATTTTAAAATGTGTAAGTCTGTACATGTACATTACAGCCTCTTCCATGCATTTGGAGCAGGGACCTGAAATTGAGTCCTCCACTTCCCAAATGACAGCTTTAAGCACAGGCTACTGGCTATTCTAGAGTGGCTCAAGCTCTCAAAAATTTCATCAGAATGGAAACAAATGTAAAAATTTCAAAGTTTTTCACAAAAACAGAATGTGTGTGTTTCTAGCCAGCCCAATTTAGAACCTATTAAGGATTTCCCATCATTTGTATGCATTACCAAGGTCTGGAAATTTACCTGACTCTCCTAGTTGGCCCAAGAACTGTGCCTACTGGCCAGGATGCAAAATATCTAAGCAGTCAAGACCCTTGTAATTTAAAGGAATAAAATTGTGCACCATTTCTTCAGGGGTTCTCAAACTGGGGGTTGGGACCCCTCAGGGGGTCACAAGGTTGTTACATAGGATGGTTGTGAGATGTCAGTCTACACCCCAAATCCCGCTTTGCTTCCAGCATTTACAATGGTGTTACAAATTAAAAACACTTTTTTATATAAGAAAGGGGGGTTGCACTCAGAGGCTTGCTATGTGAAAGGGGTCACCAGTACAAAAATTTGAGAATCACTGTTGTATACTGTATTTAATGCTGTCAAACTTTTTATTTATTAACTTAAAAGTGTAACTTATTTCTCATCTTTGTTATCCTCCCTTTTCCATCCTGGCTTCACTCCTCTATTCCCTTCTTTCCTGAAACAGATCTTGGAATCTCTCCCCCTCTCTTCTCCTTAGAATCTCTTTCTTCTTTTCTTTCTCTGTCTTGCCCCTCCCACCCCCCACCACCCCCATCTTCCTGTATTGTCTACTTTGGAGCTATTTTTTCCCTCCACTTTTCACTCTCAAATCTCTCAACACTTCACTTTTTAACTTGTTATAGACTCTCTCTATTCCACATGTCCCCTCACATGCCTTCACATTCATCTACTCAAACATATGTATTGAATGTTTTACCACACTCCAAACAAACCAGAAGATTAGACCTGTTAGTCCCAGAGAAATACAAAATATTGGGATCTGTAGTCTCCAGCATCGGTCTCCACGTAAGAAGCCAACTCCCCTCTTCTCCCCAGTTCCCTCTAAGCTGCACAGCCATATAGCAGTCTATCAAAGACTGCTCAGATGCGCCTCTCCCCCAGCCCCGAGCTGCTGCAATGAGAGGGGGCTAGGTGGAGTCCTCTCTCCCCACTGCAGCCCCTGGGCAGCCTGCACCCCAGAGCCCACACCCCCAGCCAGAGCCCTCATCTTCCCCCCGCTGCACACACAAACCTCAACCCTGTGGTCCCAGGACCCCTGCCCCACCCCAAAGCCCACACCCCCAGCCAGAGCCCTCACGCCCCACACTCCAACCCCCAGCTCTAGCACTGAGCCCCCTCCCACACACCCGAACTGCTGCTGCTGGCCCAGAGCCTGCCCAGCTCAGGCGGCCCCTGAGCCAGCACCAGCCCCTGCAGAAGTCATGGAATCTGTTACTTCTGTGACCTTCATGACAGACACACAGCCTTAGACATTTGTAAACAAATCCTCCTTATGCTCTTCAATGGATCATCTTTGCTGTCTGAAGGTTGGGTTCCCTGAGCAGAACTGCTACTCCCAACTCCAGCTTACTGCGGTCATGTGTGTTCATATATAATAGTGGTTCTCAACCTATTTACCATTGTGGGCTGCATATGCAGCTCTCTCTGTGTTACATGAGCAGCATCCACACAATATATATAAACACTACTTGTATGTCCAAGAGGTCACATGGACTGCAGCTGTGTGCTGATTGGGCTGCAAGTGGCCCGCGGGCCACAGGTTGAGAACCAATGATATATAGGAACACTTCATACATGCATGCACACAGCTCAACTTTTTGCTAATCTTTGCATACCCAAACTAACGGGGAGGAGGCACTATTTTTATAGTTTCAGTATACAGAGTAATAAGGTAGACATTAGATGTAAATTACATATGCGATAAAAATGTACTTTTATTACTTTTAAATTTGATGTGCATATATATTAGCTTAAATCACATGCAAATTTGTAACATTTAAATCTTAAATTCTATTATTTAACATGCTAACTTAGAAATGAAAACTACTTATAGAAAAGGTACCTTCCTGAAGCTGCTTTGTGTATGCTTGCTGATGTACACAGAAATAACTGTATAAAGCTATTGCTTAAAGGAAAAAAGGCAAACTGAATTAGCTTCCACCATTCAATTACCTGTGTTTCTTGGCTCAATCCTTATCAGTAATAGGTAGTTGACTGCAGTTACATTGCATGTAGCTTTGAGAGTCTGGTGTGACCTGTACAAAGTACAGCCCTTTCCTAGATCAGAATAATTATATGTAACAGTGAGTCAAAGATGAGACTCCTCCTCAAAATAAATCTGAAATGAAGTGTGATGACATGGAGATGCTTTTAAATAGTCTAAAATCAGATCTGTAACTTAGTTACTGAAATAGACTAACTTATTCTACTGCCCCAATATGTTTATTATTCACCTATAATGCTTGAATGCAATGGGGACTGTTTAGGGAGGCAAATCAATTGCTCCTCAGACAAGAATAATGAGGAGTCCTTGTGGCACCGTGGAGACTAACATTTATTTGGGCATAAGCTTTCGTGGGTTAGAACCTATTCTTTCATGTATTTTCACTCCATGCATCTGATGAAGTGGATTCTAACCCACAAAAGCTTAGAGACTAACAAATTTATTTGTGCATAAGGTGCCACAAGGACTCCTCATTATTTTTGCTGATACAGACTAACACGGCTACCACTCTGAAACCTGTAAGATAAGACTATTGCAGCACACACTTGGAAGACAACAGGTGAAACTACCAACTTCCACAATCCTATATTTTATCTCCAGCAAATAAACAAGTCTTAATATTTCCAGGCTGGGAGCCTGGAGATCAAGAGGATACTGAACAGCTAAAAGCCCTCTGACAAGAGGCGGGGTGATTGCCAGGAGCTGGCTAGGAAGTTGTCAGTGACCTCAGACAGCCACATGTCCTGCAGAAGTGTAAACAAGCCTGAGCCTTCCCCAGTTCCAGGGAATGGTAAGCCTTAGAAAGAAGCAAGCATGCACGTAGAATGTTTATTGTATTAAAATGTTTTCACAGAGATAGTTTTGTTCTAAGTAAATAATATTTTACTTTAGGAAGGCTGTTTGGTCACTAGTTACCACTGTCATTGCTGTCAGAGGCAACAGATTTTAGGTGCTGGGCCAACATCAGACCAGTCAAGGTAATCACAACTGATACCCAGAGGGCTACACCCAGAACCCAGTACAAGAGTGGGAGAAATTTCATGATTCTATCCTGAGAAATCTCATGATTCTATCCAGCCTGAGGAGGTGCACTCAAGGAGACCAAAAGCAGTCAGAGGTGCAGTTAGCCTGGGAACTGTGATAATCAGTAATGCTAGGAGTACACAGACTAATGGAGATAACTTTTGTAATGCCTATGCAATAAATGTTTGCGATGTTAACTTTAAAAGCCACATCTCACTCGACCATTCTATAAGTTCAAAAAAAGGCTTTGTTTAAAAATATTAAATTATATTCAAGAACTGATTCCACATTCCATAACGTTAGTTTAGAAAAAAAGTGTTGAGACACTAAAGAGCATATTAGAGACCTTTGAAATACTCACCAATTTCTTAATTTTATACTAAGAACTACAGGATTAGAGTACGCAAAGCTGCAGTGAGCCCACCATTCAAGACATTTGGAGAAAAATACATTAGAGAGATTGCATCTGCAAGAGTCACCAGATGTAACAACTCTTTACCAGAAAACTGAAAAAGCACTACTTTTTCCATATTAAATGCAAATGGATCAGATATGGTCTCTTCTGTCGTTTGTGAAGATTTTTGTCAGGAAACAATGTTTTCTTTATTAAAACTTGAGAGAGAAAACACTGCTTTACAACTACTACAAGATCAAGAAACTTTAAAGGCCTTCTCTTCATCAAAAATGTGCAACTGTCATGTCTTCAATGTTGCAGAAAGTGAAATTGTGTAACTATACAGCACTAACTCAACTTGGAATGACACCCAACTATAGGAAGTCAGTTGAATGTTTTAGAGCTTGACGTGGATCCAAAAAAGGACAGCTTTCAATAAATGTAACAGGCTGGGAAAAAAAGATCAACTTGGTCAATTAAGCTCAGGAATTTTCAGAAGAGTATTATTGCTCCAAAAAAATTTCTTAAACTGTCAAAACTAGGGCTGTCAAGCGATTAAAAAAATTAATTGCACTTAAGCACGCTGTTAAACAACAACAACAGAATACTATTTATTTATATATTTTGGAATGTTTTCTACATTTTCAAATATATTGATTTCATTTACAACAGAATACAAAGTGTACAGTGCTCTTTATATTTTTTATTACAAATACTTGCACTGTAAAAAACAATAGTATTTTTCAGTTCACTTAATACAAGTAATGTAATGCGATCTCTATCATGAAAGTTGAACTTACGAATGTACAATTATGTACAAAAAAATAACGGTATTCAAAAACAAAACAACGTAAAACTTGTGAGCCTACAAGTCCACTCAGTCTTACTTCTTGTTTAAGATCAGTACAGATTTAGGGGTAGGTTGTGAAACTCCTAATTATCTTGTCAGAAAATCATTGGAACTTGCACACCTAAACGACTTAGGCATTTCTAAAAATCTCACTTAAGGGCCTAACTTTAGACCTTTATTTTTTTAAATTCTTATCCTCAATCCCTGGTTTTCCCCCCACCAAATCTGGAAAATACAGAGTTAATGTCAGTTTGCATTTACATTGTGTTTTTTCAATTGAGGATTTAAGTGCCTTACAACAGAGAGCACAAAGTAGCCGCCACATCTTTCAGATATCAAGGCCATGCATAGAGATGCAATTTTTTTTTTGTTTGCTATATGGGGGCATAATGGAGCAGACTTGGAACTACCACATCAGAAACCCCAGGTCTAATCTCAATTCTCACAAAAACTTCCTTTAACCTTGGGCCACCTCTATCCTCAGTTATTCATCTGCAAAGTGTAGATCAGATAATATTTGTTTTAGAGGTGTGAGGCCTTGCTAAATATGGGCTGTGAGCATTCAGGCCTTATTAAACCTAGTTACCTTTGTAACTCATGATCTAGGCTCTGAGCCAGGAGAACACCTTTCCTTATACTGCTGCAATTGCAGTTTCTTACCTCCATGCCATTTTAGTGGGGAAAGCAGCTGAGCAGAATCATTTTCCCTAGATTTGTTCTCTCAATGCTCTCTTTATGTAAGGCATAAATGCAAGTCTCAATACTAGTGGTGCCTCTTTCACTCAGCACAGAGAAATGCACAGGTCTGCCCATGAACTTCCTATGGTGGGCTCTGCACATGCACACATGTCCCAAGAACCTTATTGCCAACTGGCAAAGGGGTTACAGCAATCTTCTGATTTTGGTATGTACATTCAGGTTCACCAAACAATGTCATGTGAAGTCTCAAATGAAATCCAGTGTGTCACTGGTTATTCATATTATTGTGAAATGTATGTACAGATACTATGTAAGGAATTATCTATATATACACTGAAAATATGATCTTAAAGTCTGTTTCAAGGTATTAGCCACCAAAGGTGCCAAACAGGTTCTATCAGACAAGAAATGTACATACAAACTGAGTATTGACTCATTCACAACAGGTCTCGCATTACAAACCTGAACTGAACGCAAAAGAAGAATTGTGGAGACTTCAAAAGAATCAAAAAGGAAGGGAAAAAAATAGAATGGAGAGAAAATCCTATCTGGTGGGTGCACTCCAAAAGTTTGCTTGAGTTTCTGGAGGCAAGACAACATGCTGGAACCCTTCACTTGGCGGGACAGGGTGGGCGGGGGGGTAGTACTTTTGCTTCATGAAAAAGGGATCTGAACCAGGCTTGGTTGAAAACAAGGAAGAGAACTATGTGATATTAAGTTATTCTCGTGTCAAAAGGTGTTAAATTTAGTCTCTAGAAATCAAGTTATGATTTTATTTTTATATATAATCATTTATTTTCAATATTCTTACTTACTATTGTTTGACTCTCTCGGATAACAAAACTTATTCTTGTTTTCCCTACAAATATACCTAAGTGCTGTTGTGGTAAGCAAAGTGCTGGTCATGGGGAGAATCTTACAAGCTGGTGTATATTGTTACTTTGAAAATAGCAGGCCTGGTAATTCTGTGAGTGTTCAGGGGACAAGGGACTAGACACTGTATAGAATATTGCGACAACGCGGGGGTTGGTGCGTGCCTATCGCTACCAGTACAGAAAGAGTGAGCCTGAAAAGTAGAACTTTGTGCTGCCAGAGGCTGGTGGTTTCAGCGAGCTGATCCACAGCAGACAGAGAAAAGACTGCTTCACACTAAGTGCAGGTTGTGGTGAGGTCTTAGATTATTCAAAAGATTCTGCTACAACCTAAGAACTGTCTCCTCGCCAAATTTCAAATCTATCACCTAAAGCTGGTATAAAAATATTGTTGATTTTTTAAACTGGGAAAATAATTTTTCACCATCAAAAACATCTGATTTTGCATAAATAAAACAACCCCCCCCCCAGGAATAAGAACATATCTGCTAAATTTTAGCCCCAAGGGTAGAATAGTGACAAAGTTTAAGCAGCTAAAAGTCATCCATTAAAATAGAAAAGCGTGTGCAACCTTAACTGGAGGTGTCATTCGTGCTCTGTATATAAGATTCTTTGCTTTGACACACAATCCATGAATACTTCTAATGTAAATTTCTATTAAAGGAGTTAAAAATAAAAGGATAATAAAATGAGCCAATAATAAAAATGTTAGAGTACCTTAATTAACCATCTTACTTGTAAGATGATAAAAGAAATGAAATTTGTTTCAAGCACTGAAGATTGCAAACTTCATCGGATGAAGTGAGCTGTAGCTCACGAAAGCTCATGCTCAAATAAATTGGTTAGTCTCTAAGGTGCCACAAGCACTCCTTTTCTTTTTGCGAATACAGACTAACACGGCTGTTACTCTGAAATAAGATCATTAAAGCTCAAAGATATCTCATCATGGAATTGGGAAAGTCACACCAGTGAACTGGTGGAAGTCACTTCAGAACTTGGATTCAGAGACTGTTGAAGTGATAATCTCACTTTTAACAGCAGTAGCTTCTTCTGCTGGTGTAGAAAGAATATTTTCTTTCTTTGGACTAATTCATTCCAAATGGAGAAATCATTTGGGAACCGAAAAAGCAGGAAAGCTTGTTTTTCTTTTCCAGAACAGGAAAATGAAGGTGAAGACAACTGAGTTAGCTACAGAACCCAATATTTTAAGTTTCTCATGTTGACCTGGCTGACATAGTCTATTTAATTTTTTTTTTTTAATATTTCAATTAACTATTTTAGTTAATTTTAAAATCAGGTTTTTGTTAAAAAAACTTGAATGTTTAACTAAATTCAAATGCTTGTTTTGTTAAACTATATATTTGCTGTTGAAGAAAAAATCCAGAATACATAACATTGTTGTTTCAATTAAATAGAACAATTTAAATGTCTGTCTGGTGATGTTCTCCTAATACAACATGACAAGAAAATCCTCCAAATATTAATGATTAACCTGTTGAATTGGAGATAGATATTTATGAAGTAACTGGAAGGTGAACTGTGTCAATTACCTTTGGTAAATGAAATAACTAATCATTCATTTTCTGATATAGCTGTAAAACTAATCTGAAAAGTTTTCAAAATAAATCACTTTAAAAATGCATAGTGTGTACCTTCTGAAAACGAAACCTACATCTGAGTTGTGAAGAGTGTGTGTTAAGGTTATAACAACCAACAAGAATGCACTTTTATGTAGAAATCTATGATTAAATTAAGTCTTCCTGACTAGTGATTTAAATCAAATCCATCCTGCATAGAACCATCACCTTTGAAAAGATACTAACAATTGAGAAAATATATGGTATGTCACAATGTTACACTTTATCATTTTTAGCCAACGGGTTTGCCAGTCAGTATTAAGAATACTTAATCACCAGAAAATAATTTGGAAGAAGAAGAATTCAAGCCTTTCACAATTATCGCTGGTGTTATTCTTTTAGGTGCATTCATACCTGATTGTGACATATTAGATTGTAAGCTCTTTGGGACAGGAACTGTCTTTTTGTTCTGCATTTGTACATCCAGCACAAGGGATCCCGGTCTATGACTGGGACTTCTAGGCACTACGATAATACCAAAAATAAGGTATGATGCAATCATTAGAAAGTAGTGGACCTTATCTTTCACAATGACCCAAGGCATACATTGGCTCGTTATTGAACAGATTGGTGATTCAAAAAGGAACTGGAGGTCAATGAGCACTTGCATTTCATAATAAAAATTTTGGGGGAACATGAAGGTGAGAAACCCAGAACAGTGGAGGAACTCAGAATTATTTTGCTTCTTGGTTTATATTGCTCAATTTACTGGATTAGTCAAAGTAGAAGTGTACCACTCCATTTGCCTGATCTGTCAGGTGTACATGGTCAAGCTAAGACATGCATTACGTCAAGAATATAAACTAATAAGTTTACCATGCATATAAAAACGTACTTTAAATTTTAGCTTACAGATGAAATTATCCAAAAGTTAAACAGCAGGTCAAACAGAATCTGCTGTTTATATTTTAAAAAAGATTTAAAACAGCACCCTCTGCCCCATCTGAGGTTATATCAAGAGGAAATTTGATAGCTATCTTCCTCCATGCACTAATGAGAGGGTCTTTTTCAATTGTGGGGTAAAAAAATGATTAAAGTTTCTCAAAACAAAAAATGTACCTACTCAGGCCATTAAACAAAAAAGACGCTTTTACTTGCAGCTGAAAGTATTGTCCATTCATGGTTACACCAACTAATTTTCTCATTTTTAAAAAGGTACTCTAGGTATTTCAGTTTTTAGTACAGTACTAAATTCCAGACTGAGCTAGTATGAAAGAGGCCTGTTCTTTGAGGGTACAACTCATCTCACTGCATTAGTTCTTCAGTGCTATACAACATGAAGCTTAAGGGGGACAACAGTCTTGCACAAGTCCACTGCACTGAAGAAAATTTCACCTTCAATGGACAGTGGATTTATACTCATTAAAAATGTCAGTATGACTGACTATCTTAGGCATTACAATGAAGACAGTAAAGGTTGTCACTGGGATGTGACAATGTTTCATTGTTTTTAAACAGGCGTTTAAAAGCAAACCACTATCTTCAATTTACGGTACAGCAGACACTCAAGAGTAGCAACATATCAGTGTCCTTTCACTATGTTGCTCTTAAGTGGCTGTTGCTCCTAGGGAGGAGAGGGGATGTCAAGAACTCACAAAGAAACAGTAGGGAAAAGCTTTCCAGGAGAAATGTTGCTTGTAAGCAGTGGTTGCTCTGGCTTGTTTGCAGCAACACCTTGTATCTACTGTATCACAATTGCGTCAATGGAAAAAAAAAAACAGTGGAATATCATTATATAATTAGTTTGATCTATTCAGTTATACCAGCCATCAGAAGGGTCTCCAAGACTGACAGGATCAAAATTGCTAATGTAAAAACAACCTCAGTGTGTCTGTCTGTCTCTCTAAAATAAAGCAATAAAAATGGAAAGCCAATATCTTTCTCTGGCACTCAAATTTTAGGCTCAGTGCCATGAGGTGCTGGGGTGAGGGAGGGAAAGAAGAGGAGACTTGACTAAGCCTTCTCCCGAGTTTCTTGAGTAGGTTCACTTTCATTTCAGTGCCTGCACGCTGACAACTGAAGAAGCTGAACTAACGATGTATTTTATTATTTCTAACATGTGGTATTTTAATTAGTTGCAAATATAGCCAGAGTTTGCACTGGAAGCATGTTTTAGAAACCAAAAACCCTACAAGCACTTAACATACTGTAATGATACAGAAAGATGCACAATTTCACGGAATGGAAAAGATGACCGAGAAAATTTAGCATGTGAAGAAGTTGGAAAGAAAGTTTGTTTAGATCGATATCAACTGCATGCAAAGCGAAAGAATGACATTTTTTATCTTTTAATGCACTATGGACGGTGTTAGGTTTTCTAAATCACACCTCTCTCTACTGTAACATCAAGAGGTTCAGATGCATGTACCTTGCAGAACAGTGATCTTACATTTATACAATGACTTTCATCAATATAGATAAGTTATTTAGAAAATGTAGAGTAATGAATGTGTCTACCACTAGTGTAAAACACAGCCATCATCAGTAGCCTACACCCTGCATAGCATCCCGTACTTAGAGCCTGACATCCCACACACATGACCTAGCAGGCAGAGCATCATCCCTAATTCCCACACGTGGTTTTATGTGACTCCGAGATGGCAGATTGCAACAGGTTTTATAAGCTAAATGGAACTTTCCTAATAGAGGGTTCTGCTTTGGTTAAATCTCCTGGCTTCCCACTCTGTGTTGCAAGTGGGAAGGCATGCTCATCAGGGACCACTGAACCTCATAATAACTAAGGGGTGCTCATGGGCAGGTAGGGGGGTGTAACTGTACATGAACATGGTCAATTTACTTATAGCTGAAGAGGAAGACAGAATGAACCACGTTACTTTGCCTTGGGTCCCACAATAACCTTGTTCTGGATCTGATGGCAACTCTTCAGTAGTGAAAAAACATTGCTTGCCCAAAGATAATCAAAGACCTTACTTAGTCAAGTACTATGGGTAAAATTTTTAAAGATTCCTCAAGAGACTTAAGCACTTATGTCCCACTGAGTGGACTTGCAGAGTCTAATGTTTCACATTGTTTTATTTTTGAAGGCGGTTTTTTTATATAATTCTACATTTGTAAGTTCAACTTTCATGATAAAGAGATTGCACTACAATACTTGTATTATGTGAATTGAAAAAATACTATTTCTTTAGATTTTTTACAGTGCAAATACTTGCAATCAAAAATATAAAAAGTGAGCCCTGTACACTTCGTATTCTGTGTTGTAACTGAAATCAATATATTTGAAAAATGTAGAAAACATCCAGAAATATTTAAATTATATTCTATTATGGTTTAATCATGCCATTAATTTTTTAAATCGTGTAATTAATTTTTTTAACTGCTTGGCAGCTCTAGTTTCTATATATTTGCAGATAACTACTCTATTTCTACTGTTCTTCTGCAATAGGAACCAAAAGGTCATTAAAAAAATAAAAACAAAAACAAAAAACATTTTTCTGCAGACATACTTGAATAAAAAAACTTCAAACAATGAGACACCTGGATAATAGTATCCAAATTAAAGAAGGAAACGATCATACAAATGAGAAGTTGGGGGAAAACTGAAGAAATGTCTCTCTGCTGTTACAATTCCACTAGGTTTCAGAGTAGCAGCCGTGTTAGTCTGTATTCGCAAAAAGAAAAGGAGTACTTGTGGCACCTTAGAGACTAACCTATTTATTTGAGCATAAGCTTTCGTGAGCTACAGCTCACTTCATCGGATGCATACTGTGGAAAATACAGAAGATGTTCTTATACACACAGACCATGAAAAAATGGTTCTCTCCCCCCACCCCACTCTCCTGCTGGTAATAGCTTATCTAAAGTGATCACTCTCCTTACAATGTGTATGATAATCAAAGTGGGCCATTTCCAGCACAAATCCAGGTTTTCTTCCCCCCCACCAAAAACCCACTCTCCTGTTGGTATGTAGATTCCCTCCTCAGGCCCTGCGCTACCAGCACTCCCAGCTACCTTCGAGACACCACTGACTTCCTGAGGAAACTACAATCCATCGGTTATCTTCCTGATAACACCATCCTGGCCACTACGGATGTAGAAGCCCTCTACGCCAACATTCCACACAAAGATGGACTACAAGCCGTCAAGAACACTATCCCCGATAATGTCACGGCGAACCTGGTCGCTGAACTTTGTGACTTTGTCCTTACCCATAACTATTTTACATTTGAGGACAATGTATACCTTCAGATCGGCGGCACTGCTATGGGTACCCGCATGGCCCCACAGTATGCCAACATTTTTATGGCTGACTTAGAACAACGCTTCCTCAGCTCTCGTCCCCTAACACCCCTACTCTACTTGCGCTATATTGATGACATCATCATCTGGACCCATGGAAAAGAAGCCCTTGAGGAATTCCACCATGATTTCAACAATTTCCATCCCACCATCAACCTCAGCCTGGACCAGTCCACACAAGAGATCCACTTCCTGAACACTACAGTGCTAATAAACGATGGTCATATAAACAACACCCTATACCGGAAACCTACTGACCGCTATGCCTACCTACGTGCCTCCAGCTTTCACCCTGACCACATCACACGATCCATTGTCTACAGCCAAGCTCTGTGATACAACCACATTTGCTCCAACTCCTCAGACAGAGACAAACACCTACAAGATCTATCAAGCATTCTTACAACTACAATACCCACCTGCGGAAGCGAAGAAACAGATTGATAGAGCCAGAAGACTTCCCAGAAGTCACCTACTACAGGACAGGCCTAACAAAGAAAATAACAGAACGCCACTAGCCGTCACCTTCAGCCCCCAACTTAAACCCCTCCAACGCATTATCAAGGATCTACAACCTATCCTGAAGGACGACCCATCACTCTCACAAATCTTGGGAGACAGGCCAGTCCTTGCCTACAGACAGCCCCCTAACCTGAAGCGAATACTCACCAGCAACCACACACCACACAACAGAACCACTAACCCAGGAACCTATCCTTGCAACAAAGCCCGTTGCCAACTGTGCCCACATATCATTCAGGGGACACCATCACAGGGCCTAATAACATCAGCCACACTATCAGAGGCTCCAGAGTAACAGCCGTGTTAGTCTGTATTCGCAAAAAGAAAAGGAGTACTTGTGGCACCTTAGAGACTAACCAATTTATTTGAGCATGAGCTTTCATGAGCTACAGCTCACTTCATCGGATGCACACCGTGGAAACTGCAGCAGACTTTATATACCCACAGAGAATATGAAACAATACCTCCTCCCACCCCACTGTCCTGCTGGTAATAGCTTATCTAAAGTGATCATCAAGTTGGGCCATTTCCAGCACAAATCCAGGTTTTCTCGCCCTCCACCCCCCCACACAAATTCACTCTCCTGCTGGTGATAGGCTCGTTCACCTGCACATCTACCAATGTGATATATGCCATCATGTGCCAGAAATGCCTCTCTGCCATGTACATTGGGCAAACTGGACAGTCTCTACATAAAAGAATAAATGGACACAAATCAGATGTCAAGAATTATAACATTCATAAACCAGTTGGAGAACACTTCAATCTCTCTGGTCACTCGATTTCTGATCTTAAAGTAACTACCCTTCAAAAAAAAAAAAAACTTCGAAAACAGACTCCAACGAGAGACTGCTGAATTGGAATTAATTTGCAAATTGGATACAATTAACTTAGGTCTGAATAGAGACTGGGAATGGTTGATTCATTATAAAAAGTAACCTATTTCCCCTTGCTTATTCCTTTCCCCCCCACTGTTCCTCAGACATTCTTATTAAACCCTGGATTTGTGCTGGAAATGGCCCACCTTGATTATCATACACATTGTAAGAAGAGTGATCACTTTAGATAAGCTATTACCAGCAAGAGAGTGGGGTGGGGGAAGAGAACCATTTTTTCATGGTCTGTGTGTATAAAAACATCTTCTGTATTTTCCACAGTTTGCATCCGATGAAGTGAGCTGTAGCTCACAAAAGCTTATGCTCAAATAAATTGGTTAGTCTCTAAGGTGCCACAAATACTCCTTTTCTTTTTGTGGCACCTTGGAGACTTACAAACTTATTAGAGCATAAGCTTTTGTGGGCTACAGCCCACTTCATCGGATGCATAGAATGGAACATATAGTAAGAACACACACACAGATAAATTGGAAGTTTCCATACAAACTGTGAGAGGCTAGTTAGTTAAGAAAAGGAGTACTTGTGGCACCTTAGAGACTAACCAATTTATTTGAGCATGAGCTTTCGTGAGCTACAGCTCAGAAGTGAGCTGTAGCTCACGAAAGCTCATGCTCAAATAAATTGGTTAGTCTCTAAGGTGCCACAAGTACTCCTTTTCTTTTTGCGAATACAGACTAACAGGGCTGTTCCTCTGAAACTAGTTAGTTAAGATGAGCTATTATCAGCAGGAGAAAAAAAACTTTTGTAGCGATTATCAAGATGGCCCATTTAGACAGTTGACAAGAAGGTGTGAGGATACTTAACTTATAGAAATAGATTCAATGTGTGTAATGACCCAGCCACTCACAGTCTCTATTCAAACCCAAGTTAACGGTATCTAGTTTGCATATTAATTCAAGCTCAGCAGTTTCTCCTTGGAGTCTGTTTTTGAAGCTTTTCTGTTGCAAAATTGCCACCCTTAAATCTTTTACTGAGTGGCCAGAGAGGTTGAAGTGTTCTCCGACCGGTTTTAGAATGTTATGATTCCTGATGTCAGATTTGTGTCCATTTATTCTTTTGCGTAGAGTCTGTCTAGTTTGGCCAATGTACATGGCAGAGGGGCATTGCTGGCACATGACGGCATATATCACATTGGTAGATGTGCGGGTGAACGAGCCCCTGATGGCGTGGCTAATGTGATTAGGTCCTATGATGGTGTCACTTGAATAAATATGTGGACAGAGTTGGCATCGGGCTTTGTTGCAAGGACAGATTCCTGGGTTAGTGTTTTTGTTCTGTGGTTGCTGGAGAGTATTTGCTTCAGGTTGGGGATCTGAATAGAGACTTGGAGTGGCTGGGTCATTACACATACTGAATCTATTTCCCTAAGTTAAGTATCCTCACACCTTCTTGTGAACTGTCTAAATGGGCCATCTTGATTATCACTACAAAAGTTTCTTTCTCCTGCTGATAATAGCTCATCTTAACTAATTAGCCTCTCACAGTTTGTATGGCAACTTATCTGTGTGTGTGTGTGTATATTATATATAATTACACCCACACCCACACCCACACATATATCTTCTTACTATATTTTCCATTCTATGCATCCAACGAAGTGGGCTGTAGTCCACGAAAGCTTATGGTCTAATAAATGTGTAGTCTCTAAGATGTCACAAGTACCCCTGTTCTTTTTGCGGATACAGACTAACACGACTGCTACTCCCAAACATAGGAGAGAAAGTTACATAACACTCTGATCTACTTATGGGACTTGGTTTGCAACTCTCACCCTCCCGATACATTTGTAAATACAACCATTAAAAAGCTGCATTTTTTAACATTTTTAAATATATTTGTATTTTTATCCAAAAACGGTGGAGAAAGTTTTGTTCTTTTAATATTTTGAATCTTCAATCAATTCTTCTGTCAAAGAAATAAAGCAAGGAAATGGTTGGAGTCAAAGTTCTTACACAGAACAGTGTGTGTTGACTTAAAAATTTAATGTAATGTTCATTAGACTGAACAAAAATGATCTTTTTGAAAAACTTTTTACAGGGAGTTGATGATCTACGTCCTCGAAAGCCACATAAGTATTAATTATTCAATCAACAATAGTAGCAGAATTAATTCATCATCCCAATGTATTTATCAGAAAAGATATCCTGGAGTCACAGCAAGAGGAAAGGTGGGGGAGAAAACAGCTCAGAGTTAGAGAGGGAGAAAAGAAAAGAAATCCATGTTTACTATTCACATACCAGGAAAAAAAAATACACACAAAGGCAGTTATGGTACTGGTTGGATTTAATGAGCTTACCAATAGCAGTGGGAGGCTCACAAAACCAAGTATTAGAAAAGCCTATTACCATCTTAAAAATAAGATAATGTGCTTTCATGGCAAGGTGCTAATATTGTACAGTGAATCTAAAACAGTTTTGGTTCTTCCACCCTTTGGAGCCATTACAGTATATACACAATTGTATGAGAATCCAGTTGATAGTGTCAGGTCTGCGTGGTGATGAACAGGATAAAATATGACTGAAACAGTCATGGTTCTTCCTAGGACACTACAATAGCACTATCAACATAATCTCGTTAGTATATACTACAAATTAAGCATGCTATTCTCACTGTGACCTAATCCAAGTTCAGTGCACACTCTTTTAATGTAAAAAAGTTTAATGAAGTTAATAGCAAATATTGCTATAATTACAAAATTCATTTACTTAACCTTTATGTAGTCATTTTCAGATAATTTATGCGGTGAGCTATTGGAAATAAAGGCAAGACATAGTTCAATTTCACTCATAGAAACTCCACCCAAAAGGAGACTCATCCAAAAATCGGGGCACCTTATTCATACGCAGATCTATCAAATGAATAATAACTTCAAACTCCTACCACACGAATTACACTTTCAACAACTTCCGCCCTCTGCCAATTCTGTTCAGATTACAGTATGCTGAGAAGATTAAGCCTATTTCAGACCCTGGAGCAATGGGGCATTTCAAAAGGAAGGGGCCCATATGAAGAATGCTCTACCAGCAACCCTCTCTCCTTTTCATAAACGAGGTTGATCAAAATGCAAGGCCTCTGTTGAAATTCCCCCGTCCCTCTTCATTTCCCTTCCATGTTTTCAACGCCAGGCAGATGTAAAAATAAATCACTAATCTGACATTCACTCCCCCTTTGGATAAACTTTTGTCGAGCAACGGTTGGAGACATCGGCCTGCAGTTTAACTTTCAGAAGCACTGGAGCCACCCTCCCCCAAGTCTCCAAAATCGAGGCCGTTCAGGAGCCAGGGGGAGGGTGGCCCAGCTCAGTTGGGCGAGGACGACCTACGTGCCAAGCACTCGGCCGCCGGGGCACGAGAGGGGATCAAGGTTAAGCGCTGCGGAGCCGCTCCGCTGAGGTCTCCGAGCGGCCCCACCCTCGCGGAAGCTGTGGATTACCCACCCCCGGAGCCCCATACAGCGCCCCCAACAAGCCGGGCTCCCCGGCGCCCCTCGCCGCGTCCCGCGGCAGCGCCCCGGCCGCCAGACAGCACATCAACGACACTGACCCAGGCCGGCTCCGCCGCGACAGGCACCCCCACGGGGCGGGCTCCCCCCCCGCCCGGCCGGCTCCCCCCGCCCCCCAGCATGGGGCGGGAGCTCCACGTCCCTCCACACCCGGGGCAGAGAGAGGCTCGGGCAGGGGCCGAGTTCCCCGGCTCCGGCCACAGGCCCCGCAGCCGGGGAAGTGGCCGCTGTGAGCTCCCCCCGCCCCCCGCGCCGGCCCCGCAGAGCCGCCTGGGCCGCGGCGGAAGGAGCCGGGCCGGTCACTCACCACTTGGTAGCGGCTGGCGGGCTGGTGGTGATCCATCCCGGCCGCCCGCGGGGACAGAGCGGCGGCGCGGCGCGGCCCAACCCGGCTCCTCCTCGCCCGCTCTCCCCTCGCGGCTACCGCCCTGGTTCCCTGCCGCCGCGGCCGGGCCCTGCCTTCCCCCTCCGGATGCGGCTGCCTCTCAAGCGGAGCCGGCCCCCTCGCTCCGTCACCACCGCCCCACCCGCCTTCCGGGGGCGGGGCGCGACAGCCACTTCCCTGCGGAGGAGCACGGAGGTGAGAGCGCCGCCACCCCCCTCCGTGACGCACATAATAAAGGGGGGCGGGGAAGGACGCACGTCGGCCCCGGCCTCCTGTGTTACACACCACCTACTCTGAAACCAACACACCTCTGCCCCTCACACCCACCCTGTGTCCCTCCCCGTCCCCTACACACCCCTGTTCCCCCCTATCACACACACACACTGCTGGGCCTTAGGCCAGCTCCCTACACACGCCTGTTCAAGCACACACAGCCCTCTGCCCCTTGCAGAGGCCAGCCCCCTCCACACAGATACATACATCAGTGCCCCTCCCAGCCCAGCCCTTTACACACACACCTGTGTCACAGGCACACAGACCAGCTCCTTACTGTGCTTCTCAGCCCAGCTCCCTACATGTACACATCTGTACCCTTCACATACAGGGGGACCAGACAGCAAGTGTGAAAAATCAGGACAGCAGGGGGTAATAGGAGCCTATATAAGAAGCTCCCAAAATGGGACTGTCCCTATAAAATCAGGACATCTGGTCACCCTATTCACATACATCAGTGGCCTATATACACACAAACCTGTGCCCTTCAGAGTCCAGCCCTCTGTCACACACACACTTGCTTTGTGGTTTCTGAGCCTTTGGTTTATACTGGGATTGCTTGAATTTTTATTTCCTGCAATCATGAGGGCATACCTTTTTTAGAAAAATGAAAGCTGAGATGTTCACCTACAGGTGCTGGGGCTTTAAGAAAGACACCAGTTATTGTGACGGTCATGGCTAGAGTTGGCAAGGTTGCAAATACGTGTGCTGCACTGCGAGTCATGCGGCATGGCATGCCGAGACTCATCCTATAGCCCAGCCATCCCCAGTCCTTTTCATAACGGTCACTCCCACGTGGCACCCTCTTCTTAACTAGAGTTGCTACCTTTTCCAAGGCTTTGGGGAGGAGGGGGAAGAGATGTCCTGTAAAATCTGTAAAGGTACTCAGTACATACTGCCAGCTGTCCAGTTTTATGGGCTCAGGAGCAGCATGGATGTCCTATTTTTTGGAACCTCAGAGGTGGCAACCCTACTTTTCACGGGTGCTGACTTTCTAAAGTGCTGAGGAGCACTTGACCCACAGCTCTGCCCCAGGTCCTGCCCCTCACTCCCCCCCCCCCCAAGACCACACCCCTCTTCCCACCCCCGCCCAGCCTCTTCACTCGCAGTTCCACCCCCTCTCCCAAGCACGGCTGCATCCTCGCTCCTCCCCCCTAGAGCCTCCTGCATGCCACAAAACAGCTGATCGTGCAGGTAGGAGGCATTGGGAGGGAGTCGGGGAAAGCTAATAGGGGGGCTGCCAGTGGGTGCTCAGCACTCACCATTTTTTCACACCCCTATATCTCATGCAGATGGGGTCCTGGATCTTGTGTAGTCATTCACACCTGTACAACACCATCCTAACAGAATTTTCCATTCACAAATGCTACCTACCACATTCAAACACCTTTTCCCACGGGGTAAATGACTACACAAAGTGTGAAACAATGGAAAATTAAGCCTTTTCCCTCTTGTAGAGAAAAAATTTCTCTTGCACATACCCGCATGCATTCACCTTGACCATGTCAACCGAGAACCATTTCTAATATCAGTTGTGGAGAAAACATGTTGGACTGACCTGGGCAAATATGATTAATTTTTATGGTGTAGGCCCAGTTGCATAAAATCACTGTTTTTAATTACAGCCACTTGCTGACCTTAATCATTAAACTTGAATTATGGAAAGCTAAATTCGTAACTACCAAATTGGAAAGCTAGATATTGGGACATTAGTAGAGAAAAATAGGGACTTCCCTTTTAATTCTAGTATTATGCACTGGTCTAAAGACTCTATAGAGGGACAGTGTTGAAAAATAATAGGGACTGTCTCTCATGAATACTTGGTGCCCATGTTAATATTTTAAGTGGGAGATTTTCAAAGGCTATGTCTACACTAGAGATCTTACAGCAGCACAGCTGTATCAATGCAGCTGCACCGCTGTAAGATCTCTCATGTAGCCATTCTATGCTGACGAGCTCTCCTGTCAACATAATAAACCACCCTGCAATGAGCGGCGATAGCTATGCCAGCAGGAGAAGCTCTCCTGCTGATATAGCACTGTGCACACTACCACTTATGCCGACGAAACTTCTGTTGCTCAGGGGGGGTGGTTTTTTTCCCAAACACCCCCTGCCCACCCGAGCAACAAATTTTGCCAACGTAAGTGGTAGTGTAGACATGGGCAAAGACACAAAGGACAGATGCCCAACTCCCATTGAGTCTTCATCAAGGCCATATCTGCCCTTCATGCCTTTAAAAAAAAAACTATCTCACCATAAAGCAGTAGTTTTCAACTTTTTCCATACTATGACGACTGCACGTTAGAACAGAAGATATTTTGAAACAATTTTCCCATCCAGCCATAATGAAAATGGAGGGTGATCGTGATCTCCAGGCCAAGAACCTGTGCATAAATAAATTCCTCTTACATTGTCACATCAAGTTATTACCACCTATTCTATTGTTTGTGGTAGTCCTCATTCAGGAACTTTGTCATTCATCAGGGGCCTTAACAGCATGAAAATGAAGTTGAGACTAGAGTATAGTTTAGAAATTGGCTAATGAGCTTATTTTCCTATCAGGATGTTCTTCTCCTTCCTCTTCACTTCCATGCGTAACGAGGATTTCTGTGTTTAACTACTCTAGCCTAAGAGAAAGATTTAGTACTAAAGGTCATGTTATTGACTTTATGAATAGTGTATACAGACTAGTGTTTTGAGTTTAGTGATTTGACTGTCAAATCACTGAACTACACTACCAGATGTCACAGGGAAGGGCTATTCAGTTTAGGTTTAAGGTTCAATATCTCCTGCCTCTGTGCCATTAGAAGCACGCTTTATGGAAAGGAGTTTTACGTGTTCTAATGGGAAATTTAACATGGTTGGAATTATTAATGTTTGAAATTATTAATACAAGAAATCAAACACCAATTTAACCATAAATTTATTTATTAAATCCAAATGGTATTTTATGCAATTGCTGTAAACATGCCTTAACTAATAAGCAATTTACTACATCCAAACAGTAACAAAAAATATTTATAAACATTTGATCAAGATACTTACAAACGGCTAAACGCAGTGGTACTTAGCCCCATATTGGTCAGCTCCAACATACTCAAGCAGGTATTAACAATGAGCTCTTTAAGAGTTTAGTTTTTATACTCTTTAAAAAAAAAAAAAGAGATATAATTGCCATTACTGTCTTCAGCTAAAAACCAATTTGAGACAGTTCACCCTTATTTCTAGTCTTAATCCAGATAAGATTTACAACCTCCTTTCTTCCCAATGCCTTTCCTCCTTATTTCTTCCCCTCCCTGTTTCTGACCAACATCTTTTTTATTGCACCTGGCTTCATATAGGAGATAACACTGGTCTGTGGGGTGGGAAGATCCAGGTTGGTTCCTTTTAAGAAAGATAAAAATTTGTCTTATTGAAAATCATCTGCAGTCACCCCTATTAGTCAAAGGCCTTTTTTTTTTTTTTTTTTTTTTTTTAGAAACTTCCCCTTATTTCATTAGTTATTCTTTGAACCAGACATCATCCCCAATTCATTTCTTCTGGCCTCATCACTTATTTTCAAGGCCTTCTTTCTACTTGCTAATCAGGGCCTTTCTTTACAACACATTTTTTCAACCAAACTTAAACTAACTTTAATTCTTATCTGGGCTGGAAGATATCAGACTAACTTGGTGGGTATTTATATTTAAAAATATTGTGGTTAATTTTATATGTAGTTTAAATTTATTATGGAATGTCAATAGCCACTCCATGGAGAAGATCAGAGCGAGCTTCCCATTATAGGGTTGATTTGTTTCCCTTAACTTCTCTAAAAGAAAGCACTGTTCCAGACATTTATAACTTTTACATCTTACCCCAGCATAGGATTCTTCTGGGATGTCTGATTTTAAAAATAAAAAACAGAAGAGGAGTTTTAAACTGATGTTTTGAAAATTGCATCTGAACTTTGCTTTTGACATTTTTTCTAACTCTTTTGTAAGCCCGTCAAGTGATTAAAAAAATCATGATTAATCGCACTGTTAATAATAGAATACCATTTATTTAAAATATTTGTGGACGTTTTCTACATTTTCAAATATAATTATTTCAATTACAACACAGAATACAAAGTGTACAGTGCTCACTTTATATTTATTTTTGATTATAAGTATTAGCACTGTAAAAAAAAGTTTTTTGCAATTCACCCAATACAAGTACTGAGTACAATCTCAGTATCATGAAAGTTGAACTTACAAATGTAGACTTATGTACCAAAAAACTGCATTCAAAAATAAAACAATGTAAAATTTTAGAGCCTACACTCAGTCCTACTTCTTGTTCAGCCAATTGCTCAGACAACCAAATTTTGTTGTGCATTTGGTTGTCATGGTAATAGAATCTTGTTGTTGCTCTGGCAACTGAGTTCGATTATTAGGGGATAGCCCAGCCAGTTTTGGCTGGTTTGATCAGTTCAATGTGTGGCAATAAATGGCTGCTTTTAAGGTTCATAGCTCTGTCTCAAGTGATTTCTTTCTAAAACTGCTGCCCCCAAGGATACAACAAAGTGGCGACAAGGGTGGGATTCCTGTGCTGCCCCAGCAACAGAAGGAAGTAGAAGTCAAGGTACAAAAAACCAAACTTTTTGCTGTTGAAAGGGGGTGAGAACTGGCTTGTTTGCATTGACTCCTGACACAGCTATGCCATAGGGTCCGAGTGTTGTTTGGAGCATGGATTTTTCAAAAAATTGCCAGAGGAGAGGGACTGAATTATGGGATGGAACCAGAAGGACCCGTGGAACCAGTGACGCTGTAATGCTGATGTTTCCTAGCACCACTGAGAAGTCATCACATATTGCAATGGTTCAGCCCAACTTGTTTTTAAAAGAACTTCAGCCAGATCCTCACCTAATGTAAACCAGGGTAGCGCCACTCAAGTTAATGTCACTACAATCATCTATACCATCTGAGGATCTGGTCCATAGGCCCAGGTACTGCTGCCAACCAGCACAATTAACTGTTATCAAAACCTCTCCAGAGCTGATGTGGATGGATGCAAAGTGTTGCAAACATCTGTAACGCCTTTGAATAGATAGGTGTTCTGAACCTAATCCTAGTGAAATTAATTGCCACGTCTAAAAACAGCTAATTCATCCTTTTGTCCATTAAGAAGAACAATGTATTTATGTGATTGATCCTTAATCAATGCACTGTGCTTTTAAAGACTTCCAAACTGTTAGGCCTGGTCTACACTGGACAATTATATCTGTTTAAACAACGTGTCAGGGGGTTGAAAAATCCCCGGCCCTCAGTGGTACAATTAAGAGGACTACATCCCCATTTAGACAGCACTAAATCAACGGAAGAATTCATCCATTGAGCTAGCCACTACCGCTCAGGAAGGTGGATTACAGGAGAACCCTTCTTGTCAGCATAGGTGAAGCACAGCACAGCTGTGCCACTGCAGCATTTTAATCACAGACAGGTTCTTAAAAAACAAAAAGCAAAACTTCTTTTTCAGCCCTTGGTCCTTCTGACATACTGAGCTCTTCCATTTTAAGGCTGTACAGCTGGCTAGCCCTTTTAGTGCACTGATATCCTAAAGGGTAAAAGGAAGTGTCATGTGATTCTGCCAAGTTAGTTTTTATTTTCAAAATATTTTTGTGTCTATACATATCAGCACCACTGTCTGGTTTATATGTCCCTTTGGTTTTGCTTTTTACCCTTCCATACATTTTTACAGCATGTAATGGGCTAGTCCCCTGCTAAGTCTTGTCACGCCTTAACTGCAGACCACACCACTTCAGGTCTCCTTCACCACCACCATGTTTTATGTTGTTATTGCAGCAGGCCTCCACCTGCAGTGCTATTTACAAGGCCCTACCACATCCCCCAATTATGGCGTGGAGGAGTGAGCCCATCCCCCTACCCCCTCCATTCTGACTCTTGGCTTCCCCCCCAATTAACCTCCCAGTTGTAGCTCCACTTGTGAATAGGTCTTCCAATAGGTCCAAATTAACCTCTATTAGTAGGGATTTGACTGACAGTGTAGAGTCCCACAGTAATGTTAGTACTAGAGCTGGTTGGAAAGTACTGATCTTAAGCGCATTGGGGGTAAGTATAATTGGTAAGCACTAATGATAATGTATAATTAGTTGAGTAGATGCTGAAGGTGAGAGGACTATCATGCTTCATTTCTTAAACAAATGAAATAATTGTTAGTGGTTTGTTTTTCTCTCTCCTAGAATAATTTATCATGTTTGTTCAATTTTTTTAAAGTCACTTTGTTTTCAAGGCTTAACTATTTCTGTGGGACTTAATATGCCAGGTGCCTAGGGCAAAAGAGATTCCTTTTTCCCCCACCATGTTAATCCACATACCTGTTGCATCTCAGTCAAACAATTGCAGCGGACATCAGAGTAATAGTTACTTGCATTGATTTTCCAATCTTCTGACACAATTTGATGTTGCAATTGGAAATTTTTTACTGTATTAAACAGACAAATCATTGCTAAATGTAGGTGTAGATGAGGTGGCACATTTCGATCGGTTGCTATTATGGTTAGGGACATTGAGGAATTATTGTTTTCTACATGATGATCTCTGTGATTCCACACCAGCTGATGGTCACAAACTCCTGAATCAGGGTCCTACACTACCAGCATGAGTTACCATTGTCTTTTTGATCATATTAGTGTTTACTTTAAGCAGACATCTGTTTGTGTTCAGCATAAAATTAAAACAAAGTGTCAACAATATATTTTAATGAGTCATATTAGTTTTCAAGTACATAAAAGGTTGTTACAAGGAGGGGGGAGAAAAAAAATGGTCTCCTTAACCTCTTAGGATAGGAGAAGAAGCAATGGACTTAAATTGCAGCAAGGGTAGTTTAGGTTGGACATTAGGAAAAACTTCTTAACTGTCAGGGTAATTAAGCACTGGAATAATTTGTGTAGGGAGGCTGTGGAATCTCCATCACTGGAGATTTTTAAGAGCAGGTTAGACAAACACCCACCAGGGATTGTCTAGATAATACTTAGTCCTGCCGTAAGTGCAGGGGACTGGACTACATAACCTTTTGAGGTCCCTTCCAGTCCTATGATTGTTTTAGGACAGAATAAGGAGATTTTACTTTGCTTTTTGCTGGCAAGATTATTACTTTTGAACTTAGAAAAACATGCCAACCAATGAGTAAGAGCTGACTATTGGTAGAAATAGTTATTGCAAATTCAGTATTACTGTTAAGAGGGGTGTGTGTTCTAAATGCAGTTGACTTATGGACACCATTCTGGTGCCTTGCATATTGCTGTAGCAACAGAAATATATAGTGGAAAGTTTTATAAGTGATGTCATTGATTCTGCAGAGAAACTGGATTGTAACAGGAAGTCACCTCTAAAGAGAATTGTTGTTTGCAGATTGGAAGTGCACTGAAACAATCTGGGGCTTTCATTCTATTTCACTATTACTTTAAAAAAAAAACCTCACCTACATTAAAAGAAAGTTATAGTACCCAACTGACTCACTCAAAAGTTAGGAAATTCCAGTATTAAGGTTGCCTGTGCAACCTTAATTCCTCCCCCTTCTGCAAATGCAGTATGATACAGTCTTTAATTCCATTATCCACATACTTTTCTTTCCCAACAGCAAACATGTCTTTGGTCTCTACTGCTATGTCAATGGTGAGTAAAGAAAGACATGCTAACCTTAAAATCATAGAAGATCAGGGTTGGAAGAGACTTCAGGAGGTCATCTAGTCCAACCCCCTGCTCAAAGTCTTAGGTCTACACTTCCTTGTCGGTGTAAATTTAATTCAGATCTTTAATGCTGTTTTATCACAGCTCTTCTGAAATGGCTGGAGAGCAGAACTAAATCAGTTCTCTTCCAATAAAGAAAGAATACTATACTTTTTTACCATCTCAATATAAGTACCTAGAGAGAGCAAAAAGCAACACACATTTCTTCTTCCATCCCCAAACACTGAACGATCACAAAAATAAAGGTGAAAAAAACATTCCCTTCTTCATAGCTTCATTTTGCATCCTAAGTATGTTGATATTCAGACTTATTATTGAAATATGTAATACAACTGAGAAATAAATAATTTGCTAGATCTATTTAACTAATTTACCCATGAAATGTTTTAAAGCAGGTCATGATTTCTCTGAAAGTACTTATTTGAATGTATTTGTAAAAATATTTTAACTTGAAATTTGAGCTGTGGTAACTACTTGCCATTGGTTATGTAAGTCTTGTATTGGTTCTGGTATCTGATTTGAACATCACAACTACTGTTATCAGGAAGGGGACTTGAAGAAGCAACTGCGGCTTTGAATTTCTCAGGAAGAGATTAAACAAATAAAGACTAGACTGTTTTAGAAAGTTTTATATTTATTTCCCCCCTAGGCCATACAGACCTTGCCAGAGCCATCATTGCTACGAAGCTGGGCTACTGTAAGATTTACTAGCAGGGTTTCAATTTAATTTCTCACCATATTTATGAAAAGAGAGAGACCCTAGCCATATACCATCAGCACACAGTTTAAAGAAATCATCATAGAAGAACAGGAAGGAGAAATGTGTCTGCCAACAGATATGGCTGGGTTTCAGGAAAATGCAAGGAGCTAGTCCTCACATTAGCACCAGTTACATTACTGTCTGGCATTTCTGCAAGAAACAGCACAGCAAGGTCCCATGGGGAATTCAATGTTTTGACAATTTCAGGGACTAGGCACCATTTTTGAATCCACAGGACATAGTCCAGTTTGTCTAATTAAAGTCTGAGGCAGATAATGTCAGTCTGGAGAACAGGGTTGATCTGAGGATGGCGTATTTCAGGGTTATTATACATGAGAAGGAAGAGCAAGTTGCTGTTGATGCAGAGTATCACAGAATGTTCTAGAAGTGGACAAGAAAAAGGGCTTAACAGTAGTACAGTGCCTAGCATCTTGCTTCGACAGTGCAAAAAAAATGCAGTATGCATTCCATTGTAGAGATGGGAGAAGTTAGTACTGAATTAATTGCTACTGCAGATATGTATAAATACATGGATGGGCAAGTTTTAAATTTGCTATCTTTAAGACTAACATCTGGGTTTAAAACTTTTCTGCAAGCATTCATGTCAGTAAAACATGATTGCTCAGATGTTTGTGTCAAGCAAATACGAAAGGCGCACAAGCATGGACAAAGCAAATGTATTTTTAAATTTGAATAAATACACATGGAATATTTTTGAAGTGTTTTCCCAGATGTAGAATAGGGGGGTGTAGCAGGGCAGTGACTTACCCTGCAGCACCTCCTGCTGGTCATCCAAGGAATTAGCTTTTCCAGCCTTGGGGCACCCTCTGTAGGCTGGTGTCCGCTCACTGCTGGCCCCCCATGTCCCTCCCAGACCCCGGTGCCCCTTTACCTAGGGGGCTGCCCCCTGGCAATACCCCCACAGTCTCTGGGTCTCCTCTCTACAGGGAACCCCCACCCACTATCCCTACCTCACCTCAGTCTTTGGCTACTGCTAGTCACCATTGAGCCCTGGCACACTAGGGCAGACTGCAGTATATAAGCCACTCATCACAGACAAGGGGGGCTTTGGACCTGCTGCCTCTGCCTACCTTTGGGCAGCCCCCTGCAACTCCAGTACCTATCCAGCCTTACACTAGGCCTGCAGCCTTGGGGGTTTCCAGGCCGGAGCTTCCCAGCTCCTCTAGCCTTCCCCCAGCCCTGCTCCACCTCAGGTACTCTGGTGCACTCCCCAGCAGCCAGGCCTGTCTCCCTCCAAAGCTAGAGGAGACTCTCTACCCCTGGCCCACTGCCCTCTTATAAGGGCCAGCTGAGCCCTGATTGGGGCATGGCCACAGCTGAGCCTGCTTCCCTCCCAGTCAGCCTGGGAACTGCTTGCTCCCAGCCATAGCCCTCTCCTGGGCTGTTTTAAGCCCTTTAAGGCCCGAGCGGGTGACCACCCCGCTACATGGCAGAAAAACCTCACCTGTATCAAAACGTAACCCGTCCACTTCTCCCGCATGTAGCATCGTAGGAATAACATTAATATACACGAGATTACTGTAGATCCCTGCACATACACTTCAGTTTAGCTGACTACCTTTCTGCAATGAAATGTACAAGTCAGGCAGACAGTCAGATACAAACAAACAACCCCTGTCCCCCAGTGAAAACGGTTACTAACCTGTTCTGTAACTGTTGTTTGAGATTTGTTGCGCACGTCCAATTTCATTCTTGGCGTTGGTGTGCCCACTGCATGGCCATTGGAAACTTTTCCCCTCAGTGGTACCCGTTGGGCAGCTAGAGTTCCCTCGGCTATTGCTTGCTACTGTGCATGGGTCTAAAGGGCAGAGCAGAGCTGCCTCTATCCCCCATTCAGTTCCTTCTTGCTGTAACTCTGATAGAGAGGGGAAGGAGGATGAGTTGTTGAATGGACATGTGCAACACACCTCAAAAAACAACCATTATGGAACAGGCTCGTAACAGGTTTTTTCTTCAAGTGTTTGCACATGTGCATTCCACTCTTGGTGATTCACAAGCCACAAGACGGGAGGCAGGATTGGAGTCCATTTCAATAAAGATTGGAAAACAACTCATCCCACTCTGGCATCATCTCTGCAATCTTGAGCCACAACATAATGGGAGGCAAATGTGTGGATAGAGGACCAGGCTGCCACTCAACAAATGTCTGCAATTGGAACTTGTGCCAGAAAGGCTGGAAGGCCGATTGTGACCTAGTTGAATGAGCTGTGACTCAGCTGGATGGAGTGACATTAACCAAGTCATAGCACATATACATGCAGGAATGAGATCCAAGAAGACATTCTCTGGGTGGAGACTCATTGACCTCTGTCTATCACTGCTACCAACTGCTGGGAGGACTTACAAAAGTGACTGATTCTGTCCATGTAAAACATGAAGGCTATTCTGGTGTCCAAGGTATGCAAACGTTCTTCCTTCCTGGTTGTATGTGGGTTTGTCTAGAATACAGGAAAATAAGGTGGCTGATTGATGTGGAAAGAGGAAACCATGAGAATGGCCATACTGGGTCAGACCAAAGGTCCATCTAGCCCAGTATCCTGTCTTCCGACAATGGCCAATGCCAGGTACCCCACAGGGAATGAACAGAACAGGAAATCATCAAGTGATCCATTCCCTGTTGCCCATTCCCATCTTCTGGCAAACAGAGGCTAGGGACACCATCCCTGCCCATCCTGGCTCATAGCCATTGATGGACCTATCCTCCATGAACTTAGCTAGTTGTTTTTTTGAATCCTGTTATAGTCTTGGCCTTCACAACATCCCCTGGCAAAGTGTTCCACAGGTTGACTGTGCATTGTGTGAAAAAAATACTTCCTTTTGTTTGTTTTAAACCTGCTGCCTATTAATTTCATTTGGTGACCCCTAGTTCTTATGTTATGAGAAGAAGTAAATAACACTTCTTTATTTACTTTCTCCAAAACAGTCATGATTTTATAGACCGCTATCATATTCCCCCTTAGTCGTTTCTTTTCCAAGCTGAAAAGTCCCAGTCTTATTAATCTCTCCCTGTTCGGAAGCCGTCCCACACCCCTAATAATTTTTGTTGCCCTTTTCTGAACCTTTTCCAATTTCAATATATCTTTTTTGAGATGGGGCGACCACATCTGCAGGCAGTATTCAAGATATGGGCATACCATGGATTTATATAGAGGCAATGTGATATTTTCTGTCTTATTATCTATCCCTGTCTTAATGATACCCAACATTCTGTTCGCTTTTTTGACTGCTGCTGCACACTGAGTGGATGTTTTCAGAGAACTATCCACAATGACTCCTAAGATGTCTTTTTTGAGTGGTAACAGCTAATTTAGACCCCATCATTTTATATGTATAGTTGGGATTGTGTTTTCCAAAGTGCATTACCTTTCATTTATCAACATTGAATTTCATCTGCCATTTTGTTCCCCAGTCACCCAGTTTTGTGAGAAACTTTGGGATGAACTACAGATGGGGACACAGGTAAACCTTGTACTTAAAGAAGATTGCACATGGAGGTCCCAACCTTAATGCCCACATTAATGCTCCGTGACTTTTCTGGCTGAGGTAATGGATGCTGAAAATGTCACTTTCACTGATAGATGCACAAGCAGGTAGCCAACGGTTCAAATAGGGGACCCATAAGTCTTGGCAATACTAAGTTTAGATCCATGGGGGTCTTGCACTTGAAGGTATAATTTGACTGAGCCCTTTAAAAACCTTGTGGACATGTCACTGGAGAAAACAGTGATTGTCCAATTTAGGATGGAACACTGAAATAGCAGCCAGATGTACTTTGATGGAACTAACTGTAAAGTGTTTCAGGTTTAATAAGTTGTGCAAAATATGAAGAACTGGTTGGTGATACTCCATATTGGCAAGATGACCAGATGAAGAAACACCTCCATTTAGTAATGTAAGTAGCTTTCATAGAAGGCTTTCTACAGTTTAGCTGGACTTCTTGAATGTCTTTCAAGCAAAGCTGCTCTCTAGTTTCTAGCCATGGAATATCCATGTAGTTAAGTGAAGGGTAGAATAGGTGACTATGATTGTAGGAGATTAGGGCTAAATCCAGTGAAAGTTAAATTGGAGGTTTCACCATCATTGATAGGAGAGTGGAGATCCAGTGCTGATGGGCCCTTGCTTGGGCTATAAGTATGACTCTGGCTTGGTCCTGTCTCATCTTTTGCAATACCTTGTAAATAAATGGGATTGGTGAAAAAGCAGAGGAGCCTGCCTGATCACATCAGTAAAAATGTATGTTATGGAATCTGGGCTGTCACCCTGTAGGGAGCAGAACTGCTGATACTTTATTGGACTTTATTGCAAGTGGGTCCACTTGAGAAACACCACCACCACCTTGGAAGACCCCATATATGGTGATTTGGAAATTATCTGCTCACATGGTCTACTGGTCATTCCATACACCTGGCAGCTAAGATACTTCTAGATCTATTGAGTTAGCAATACAGAGTTTCCAGAACAGAGTCGCTTCTTGAAAAAGTGAAGAAAGAGCAGGCTTCCCCCTGCTTGGTGAGGTAAAACACTGCCATCATGTTGTCTGTGAGGACTAGCTGGCTGTTTCTTCTCATCGCAGTAGAAATACTTGGCACACCAGTCTAACTGCTTTCAGTTCTCTGACATTGATATGAAACACCTCTGAGGACCACAGACCTGCATTTGTAGAGAACCCAGGTGGGCTCCCCATCCCAGAGCTGAAGCATCTGTCACTAGCATGAGAGTCAGTGGTGGGTGGGCAAACAAGAATGCTTACACATACCTGGCTGGAGCTGTCCACCATTTAGGGAGGTGAAGACATGGGAGGGCACTCTTACTACTGGGAGTAACTGATGCCAGTTAGCCCTGCAGAGTTCTGAGGTGCAGTCTGGGGGTTTTAATCACATAGGTGCAAGAGGCCATGTGACCCATAAACCTCAAACTGTTGTGTTCCGTTGTGATTGGGTGAGCCTTCCAATCTATAATAATTAATTGAATTGCCCAAGTCAAGCTGTCCTACAGTGGCTCAAAAGCATGAGTACCAACCTCAGGGCAGACTTAATAAGCAAGGCACAGACCCTGAATTGGCTGAGAGTTCTATAGTTAGATTTCACCAACCAACCAAGTATCAACTGTAAATTCCTCAAGCACTGTAACAACCTATACATGGAGTCACAGCCACTCTCCTTGGATACTCTGATCTATCTTGCCACCTTGCCTTTATGATACATGGCCCCTTACACCAAAAATCACAACTATATTCAGGTTACTCCCAGTCCCAAAGAACCAGTCACTTACTCCAGGTCAGTTGCTCCATAGATCTCACACCAAAGACAATGCTTGAAGCCAATCCTATAATAATAAATCTTTAGATAGTTTAACTAGGAAAAGGAAATGAGAGTTATTATTTACAAGGTTAAAGCAAGTAAGCGTATGTACACACATAACTCAGTTCCAGTCTTAAGTCTGAAAAGGTAATCCAAGCTTCTATAAACAAACTCTATATATCCTTTAGGGCTAACCCAGGCCAAACCCTTGCAATCTTTTCCTTATGCTTAGTAATCCTTGCCCCTCAGAGTCCATGCAGCATAAAAGATTGTTTCTCCTTGTTAAGGCCTTTTATTTCTTCCCCTCTTCTGCTTCATGTTGCAAGTTCAGCTGTTGAGATGTCCAACTGAATTCCTCCCCTCTTCATGGGGGAGTGGAAGGGGAAAACAAAGTCTCTTGTCCTCTGATGGCTTGTCTGGTGTTGATGGGCCTTCTTTTGTTGGGCAGGAGATAACACTATCTGTGTCAAACCATATTTCACACTTGGTAATTCTTCTCTCCTGACTGATGATTTACAGTTACAGAGCAAACAATGAACTATTACCTTATAACATGGAATACAGATATTATAAATCTTCTTCTTTCTTATGTCTTGGGTAGGAAGCAACGACGGCACATTTATATCTAGATTTGATAGCCAGTACATTGCTACAGCAGTGAGCTGGTGAATGTCCTTCAGACCCCCGGTTAAAGAATGAAGGAGACAATCAGATAGCTGATGAATCAGATGATCCATTGTTTGTGCCTGGTGACTACAGTTGCATACAGGTGTTTGCCTCATTTTCCATTTAAAGAGGGTTTGTCCACATCTCCCATGAGATGTCCGAATGTGATTCAATCTGCACCAGTCTTTCTGATGTGAATCAAAATGCAGTGGTTCCTTGATAGGGTCAATGAAGGGCTGTTTGTTTCGGGTGGTCAAAACACTCCATTGAGCCTTTGTCATAAACATACTGCTAAGGGTAGCATAAAATCCCTCCTTTACTAGTAAAGGGTTAAGAAGCTCAGATAACCTGGTTGACACCTGAGCAAAAGGACCAGTAAGGGGAGAAGATACTTTCAAATCTGTGGGGAAGGGTTTTTGTTTTGTGCTTTTGTTGTTCTTTCCAGAGACAAAGACAGAGACCGAGCAAGTAATCCAGCTCCTACTGAATGATACATCTACAATTACAGAAAAATAGTAAGTAATAGCAAGGAAATGTTTAGAGTATCTTTTGTTTTAGCTTGTGAATTTTCCCTATGCTAAGAGGAAGGTTTATTCCTGTTTTTTTGTAACTTTAAAGTTTTGTCCAGAGGGTAATCCTCTGTGTTTTAAATCTTATTACCCTGTAAAATTATCTTCCATCCTGATTTTACAGAGGTGTTTCTTTTACTTTTTTTTCTTTATAATAAAAGTTCTGTTTTTAAAAATCTGATTGGGGTTTTTAGTGTCCTAAAAACCCAAGGGTCTGGTCTGTGCTCACCTTGTTTACTCTCAAGCCTCCCCAGGAAAGGGGGTGAAGAGGTTTGGGGGGATATTTGGGGGAAACAGGAACTCCAAGTGGTCATTTTCCTAAATATTGGTCTAACTCACTTGGTGGTGGCAGCGACACCGTTCCAAGGACAAGGAAGAATTTGCTCCTTGGGGAAGCTTTTAACCTAAGCTGGTAGAAATAAGCTTACAGGGTCTTTCATGCGGGTCCCCACATCTGTACCCTAGAGTTCAGAGTGGGGAGGGAACCCTGACAGCCTCAATGTCAAAGTTGGGTGTAAGGGTCTTCATATGGTTCCATAGAGGGTTGCGAGATTTTAATCTTGTGTTTGGTGGGTTCTGCAGGTCATCGTGCACTCGAATCCTTGCATTTGCATTGACATGGTTAAGAAAGCGAGATATCTGGTTGCTCTTCTAATTGTGAAGGCTGAATGTGCGATAGGACCAGGAGCCAGTTGACTGGAGTCGGTTTAAGCATTCCTGACAATATGCACATAACGTTACTGAGTTGAGTGTCAAGGAATTTAGTGTGACTGCTGTGAGACCACACTGGCGCACAATATTCAGCTGCAGAATATACCAAGCCAATTGTTGCAGTTTGTAAGGTCTGTGGACTGGAGCCCCATGATGTTGCAGCCTGTTTTCCAATAAGCGGGACAGGAGACCTGACCTTATCATGGGTGTTCTCAAGGTATTGTCGAAAAGTCAAACTCCAGTTCAGTGTGACGAAGATACTTTGGGTTAGCCTTGTGGCTGACGCTCTCGCCACAGAACTGCACATCAAGTATGGTATTAGCTATTTTATGGTTACCATGGTTTTTTTCCCGGTTAGGCTTAAGTTTCCAACTTTGGAACTAATCAGCCATTGTGCTAAGATCTCGGGTTAGGGTGCAGCTGATGGTATGAAGGCTTGTATGCTGAACAGCTAAGGCAATATCATCTGCATACATGAATTTCCTTGACTCCGTCGCTGGTATAATCGTGGTATATAGATTAAAAAGTATCGGGGCCAGGACAGGAGGTCTGTAGGATGCCTGAATTAAGAGATCTTGTTGACTGATTTGGCTGTTAAGGTGTACCTTAAAGCAGCAGTCCCCGGTAATTGCTGCCAAGAGGCGGATTGTTCACTGGCAGTGAATGACACGGGAGACCTTGAGGAGGAGGCCCTGTCTCCAGACAGTGTCGTATGCCGAGGACAGGTAAACAAAGGCAATCGTTGTCTTTCACTTACGTTGGAATCCTGCCTCAGTGTGGCCGGAAAGTGAAGCTACATGGTCACAGCATGAAATCCTGTCTGTTCTGCTGTGAGAATGTCTTTGATAATATCAGACAGATGATGGAGCAGCATCCATTCCATGACCTTGCTGGTGGTTGAGAGGAGAGAGATGGGGCAGTAGCTGGCAGCATCCTCTGGGGATTCCCCAGGCTTCAGTAGCACATCCACTGTTGCCTGTTGCCAGCTTGTTGGCACTTCTCCATTTAAAAAAAATATTATACGTGAGATTAATGCATGCAGCAAATTTACAAGCAATCCATTAAGTCAAGACACTAAACACATTTTAACAGTATTAACGCACATAAGAGCCAGACTGGCTCCAGCTGTGCATTTGTCAGTGTTAAGCTGAGGTCTATGGACCTTGGCATGAGCCTGGTATGCCAGCATCACAATGTGGAACCTGGAGTGTGGAAGAAGGGCCCTGTCTTGAGATGAATCCAGTACAGCCCCTATAAACTCTAGCCTCTTGATTGGGGAGAGGAGAGGTTTTTCTGTATTGATTAACAGTCCCAGAGCATTGAAGGTTGACTGGATCAGGGCAGCATTGCTCTACACTAGCCATTTGGCCGGGCCTTTGAGAAGTCAGTTGTCTAGGTAGGGGTAAACGTGCACTTCTCATCTTCAGACGAATGCAGCTACTACTGCCATGACCTTTGTAAAGACCATGGGAGCTGATGACAGCCTGAAAAATAGTACCATGAACTAGTGATGATTTTGATGTACCAGAAATTGAAGATATTTCACGTGAGCTTGATTGCCATATCAAAGTAGGCCTTTTTAAAGTCAAGGGCAGCATATCAGTCACCAGGATACAGGGAAAGGATAATAAAAGGTAGGGTGATCATGCAAAACTTTATCCTTTTTAAGAATTTTGTTGAAATGGCACAGGTCTAAAATTGATCTGAGGTCTCCCTTTGCTTTTGGAATTAGGAAGTATCACGGATAAAACACTTTCCTTCTGAGTCTACATGGAACCTCCTCTATGGCTCCTGAGTGAAGGAGCAATTGAGCTTCCTGGATAAGGAATTTCTCATGAGAATGGTCTCTGGAGAGGCTGGGGATGGAGGAGTAGAAGCAAACAGGATACTATCCGATTTCCACAGTGCTCAAGACCCACTGGTCCAAAGCAATCCCAAACGAAGCACTGCAAAAGTGGAACAGATGACTTGTGAGGGTGAAGGGGTTCGAGTCTGGACACTGGTATGTCGACCCTCAGTTGGCCCGTCAAAATCCCTATTTTGTGGTTCCTTGGTGTCTTGAAGGGCCCAGACCCAGAGACAAAGCAACAGGAGGACTATGCCTATAATCCTTGGAACCTCTTTTTTTGCTAGGTCCTTCTGAGGAGAAGAGGGATATCTGCATGTCTGCTGTGGCCAATAGTGCTTCCAGACTGGAGCAGGTGTATGCAGAAATTCAATGTTGATAAATACAAAGTAATGCACATTAGAAAACAATCCCAACTATACATACAAAATGATGGGGTCTAATGTAGGATTCATACAGGGTTCATGCGCTTGGCAACATTCAGGGCACACCCGGAGTGTTGTGCAGGAGCTGTGCACACACAGCTCTTCTCAAGGGCATGAACCTTGGAATCTCGCCCAGATGACATGAACCGTGGGAAGCCTCCCAGGACTGGGCTCAAGGCCCAAGAGCAAGGAATGCGGTAGATAGAAATTGGTAAATAAGAATGCTAAACAAAGCCAGTGTATTCCTTTTATCTGTTGGAGAATGTAATGCGCGGGGGGAGAGAAAAGGATAAAGGAGAGGGTGGAAAGCTGACAGGCAGAAGCCTGTTAGCAGACCAGCTTGCTTGCTTGCTTAAAGCTCTGTGCTGTCTTGTCATTGAACCGCAACAGTCTAAGTTAACTGTTATCAAGAAAGATATCCGAGTTAGTATGGATAATTCTCTGAAACAACTGCTCAATGTGAAGCAGCAGTCAAAAAAAGCTAACAGAATGGTAGAAATCATTGGGAAAGAGATAGATAATAAAACAGAAAATATCATAATGCCACTACATAAATCCAAGGTACCCCCATCCATTGCAGACCTTATGGAATACTGTGTATGGAAAGCCTGCCATGAGTACTTGTAATTTAATGGATAAGTAATGAGCAGTCTGCTATTGGGCTCAAATGGGGGTCCCATTAAACCTAGTAGGACCACATTAGGTCCCAAGAAGGAGGTGGCTCCCTGACTGGGGGCAAAAAAGTGTAAGACACTTTAGAAACCTAGCCACAGTCAGGTGGTGGTTGAGGAACTGTAGCCTCAGATGGGGCGAGGGGGGAGGGTGATGTTCTGAGTTGGCTGACAAGTGAACTTGAACTGAGCTAATGGACAGTCCTGAGCATTTTCACGTCAGCAGATAAATAGAATAGGTGGAATTTGGGAGTCAGTGTTGCTCAGCCCAACTAAGAAATCTCTTACACTTGGCAGCATGTGCTAGTCTGATGGAATCCTTTCTGTTTTGTTCTGGATGTGCAGAGAGCAGGATCTTTCTATGTCTGTCATCCAGCCAGTGCCCATGCTGTCAGATGTAAGGAAACTGGATCTGGATATTTTCATTGTCCTGAGATATTAAGAGGTAAGGGTTCTAGAGTGCAACCTGACAAGACCATCAAATCTGGATACCAAGCTGTCTTGGCCACGCAGGTGTTATCATGATGATAGTCACCAAATCCTGTCTTATATCTCTTAAGACAGATGAGAGTGATAGGAGAGTAAACGTACATCATCCCTGAAGACTGTGGAGTGAGGAATGCATCTGACAGGAATCCTGGGCTTAACCTCCCCTCAGGCAGAACTGGAGGTATTTCTTGTTAGTGTCTCTTGCAAACAAGCCTATTGATGGTTGATTTCACTCCTGAAAGATGTTTTGGATAACGGAATCTTTGATTGCCCACCTGTAGTCCATAAAGAATTGCCTGCCTAAATCAGGGGTTCTCAAACTGGGGGTCAGGACCCCTCGGGGGTCACAAGGTTATTATTTGGGGGGTCGCGAGCTGTCAACCTCCACCCCAAATCCCACTTTGCCTCCAGCATTTATAATGGTGTTAAATATATAAAAAAGTGTTTTTAATTTATAAGGGGGGTCGCACTCAGAGGCTTGCTTTGTGAAAGGGGTCACCAGTACAAAAGTTTGAGAGCCACTGGCCTAAATGATCTGCTAGGACATTTTGCAGCCCTGAGAGTATAGTACTATGGGGGAGACTCACTGGCTGATGCACCAATTCCAGAATCGAACTGCCTCCTGGCATGGGAGGTGGGGGAGGTAGGAGACTGGGCTCCTCCCTGTCTGTTTATATAAAACATGGTCATTATGTTGTCAGTCATGATTTGTCTGGCAGAAATGCAATGTAGGCTCAGTGTATTGCTGTGAGATTTAATACACTTATGTGCTGTCAATTCTCGATGCAGATCCATAGACCTTGCACCTGGGGGCATCATAAGCATGTGCCCCCCATCATAAGAAGGGTGCATCCGTCACTAACATCTTGCTGGGAAAAGGTTAGGAGAATGATACACCCCTGCACTCTTGATTGGGATCCTTCCACCATTTCAATGACAAGAGAACCTCAGAGGGAACTTGCACTGACATGCCGACATGGTATTTGTTTAGCAGGTACACAGACTTCAGCTAGCTCTGCATATAGTGATGGTGACATCTGGCTTTTTATGTGACACATATGCTGCAGCAGACTCAGGCATGTTCTTATCATGGTGCATGGTTGTTTCTGTAAGGGTCTGTCTTGGGGCAGGTAGGTCCTGGCTGTGATGGAGTCCAAAATGGCTCCCATGAATTCTGTTCTCTGTGTGAGTGTTAAGGAGGATTTCTTTCTGAGTTTTAGGCTGAAGTCAAAGAGTTGGAGAAATCAATGGATGGTATCCTGAACCTGATCTGGTGACTTCCCTCAAACCAACCAGTGCATAGATAAATTATTCTTTGTTTTCAAGGGTAAGCTGTTACTATGCCACAATTAATAGAAGGTACAAAATAAAAAAAAACAACCAAGGAGATGAATGAACTTTTCCTAACGCCCCATTTCCTTCCTGTGAATTTCTGCAGAACAGAAGCAGATTTCCTGCAAAGCCCCCATCAACTTCAGTGGGAATAAAAAGAGTGTCCTTAATTACAGAGAAAAATGATAAAAAACAATAATAATACTTTACAGCTCCCTTAAGGGGTGGCCTATTTTCCCTGGCTCCTGCACCACAGCTACCACACTGTGTAGCGGTTTCCTGATCAGTGTCCTTGTCTACCTAGAGACCGGACTAGACAGATTCCATTTAATCAAAAAGAGGCACAATTTCTAAGGACATAGTAGTATTTGATTTTTCTTTTTTAAAAAATACCCTTCTGTCTGAAGTTTGGAAACGAACAGAAATGTACATTTTCCTGTTTCCTGGTACAAAAACACATTGACTTTCACTCTTAATTCATTCCCCAAGTCATGCTATTACTTCTATCTGTTTCAGAAAGGTGTTTGATGTACAGTAGAATAATAGCATCATTTGTAGAGATAGGTTTCAGAGTAACAGCCTTGTTAGTCTGTATTCGCAAAAAGAAAAGGAGTACTTGTGGCACCTTAGAGACTAACCAATTTATTTGAGCATGAGCTTTTGTGAGCTACAGCTCACTTCATCGGATGCATACCGTGGAAACTGCAGCAGACTTTATATACACACAGAGAAAGAGCTGTAGCTCACGAAAGCTCATGCTCAAATAAATTGGTTAGTCTCTAAGGTGCCACAAGTACTCCTTTTCTTTTTGTAGAGATAGTTACTTTCACAACAGCTGGATTTCCTACAGTTAATATATGTATTTGATCTTCAAGTATCAGATCATCAAACCTGCTCCAATTGCTTTGAGATGCATTAGTGGCACAAAATCATAAAGCCAGTGGCCACGGTCCCATGAGGATTTCCCCTATTTAGGGAAGTCCTTGAGTGGCATAGAGTTACCATAGCACCAAATCCTCTCCCAGGACACAGGGCATTTCCAGGATAAAGTGGGCATGGCTATCCGTATGTCCTGGCTGCCTGAATGGCTCCTCTCCATCACTGGCATCCAGGAGTAAATTAATCAGAAAGCTGTGCTATTTTATGCTGGGATCCAGCCTTGCCTCGGACTTATGGGAGAGTAAAGACGGCATAATGTGATTCTCCCCTTCTTCTCGCCCCTGTCATCTCAGTAATTGCACTGCACACAGCTCAGCCAAATCACAGGACCAGGGGCCAAGCAAAAGTCAGTCATAACAGTTGTTCTCCCCCCAATCTCCATATTCCAGACCACATGCATTTTCTATTTAACTGTCTGTAATCCATGTAACACCTTTCTGGTGATATAAATGAAAAGTTCATATTAGCAACTACCTTATTTGTGTACTGATAAATATAATCGTTCACAGATTAGTAGACAATTTTAAAAGTACAGATCTCAGAAACTGAAGAGGTTGGTTATAACTGTCACTGAAAACAAGTAAATCAAAGATGAAATGTAGGTACCATGACACCCATCACTCAGGGCATAAATAAAGAACTAAATGGTGCCATGATTGCTTCTTGCATTGAATAATCTGCCATTGCAAGAGTGCTTTAGCAAATCAGTTATGTGTATAGCATCTTTTTAAGTAGGTTTCAACCCCACTTTACTAAAGGGTAGGCACAGACCAGATGCAACATAATAACAAGCACAGGCACGGCTACTGCTCCAGAATGCTCTCTGCCCCCACCAGTTCTGTCCCCAATACAAAAGCCTCTTGCTCAGACATTGTGGGGGGACCAAGATTTGGGCTTAAGGCCTATGATATGCTCCCAGCAATACCGTGTACTGTATTCCAATGGGGTCCAAACAAGTCTTAATACAAACTAATAATTCATATGGAAAATAATTACACATGCATGGCAATACAAGCTCCCCATTTTAAGAGCCATCTCGAATAATTTATAGCCATCTTATGGGGTCATTTCATCCACTTAGGCATTGGCAGGATGACCCGTATGTACGTTAAACATTTCAAGAAGATTATATACCAGCTGCGTCCAGTTAATTTTTGTCTGTCAAAATACAAATATTATCTGCCAGATTTAGAAACTGTTAAGGCTTTTTCCCCTTTAAATCTTATAATGAAGTGTGTGGTTTTCTTCATGGTGGATAACACTGCCTTGATTGCTGAAATAGTTTTTCCTTAGCAGACCACCAATTCAGAACCAGTAGCAGTATCCAGTATCCAGAGTAACATACTGACATGGAAGATTACATGAGCTTTGGGATGTCAGGGGATAAGAGGGAAGGTTCTCTCATGGATTGGTAACTGGTTAAAAGATAGGAAACAAAGGATAGGAATAAATGGCCATTTTTCAGAATGGAGAGAGGTAAATAGTGATGTCCTTCAGGGTATGTACTGGTACCAGTCCTATTCAATATATTCATAAATGATCTGAGAAAAAAGGATAAACAGTGAGGTGGCAAAATTTGCTGATGACACAACTACTCAAGATAGTTAAGTCCCAGGCAGACTGCGAAGAGCTACAAAAGAATCTCTCAAAACTAGGTGACTGGGCAACAAAATGGCAGATGAAATTCAGTGTTGATAAATGAAAGGTAATGCACATTGGAAAACATAATCCCAACTATACATATAAAATGGTGGGTCTAAATTAGCTGTTACCACTCAAGAAAGACATCTTGGGAGTCATTGTGGATAGTTCTCTGAAAACATCCACTCAGTGTGCAGCAGCAGTCAAAAAAGTGAACAGAATGTTGGGAATCATTAAGAAAGGAATAGATAATAAGACAGAAAATATCACATTGCCTCTGTATAAATCCATGGTATGCCCATATCTTGAATACTGCCTGCAGATGTGGTCGCCCCATCTCAAAAAAGATATACTGGAATTGGAAAAGGTTCAGAAAAGGGCAACAAAAATGATTAGGGGTATGGAACAGCTTCCGAACAGGGAGAGATTAATAAGACTGGGACTTTTCAGGTTGGAAAAGAAACGACTAACGGGGGTATGATAGAGGACTATAAAATCATGACTGTTTTGGAGAAAGTAAATAAAGAAGTGTTATTTACTCCTTTTCATAACACAAGAAGTAGGGGTCACCAAATGAAATTAATAGGCAGCAGGTTTAAAACAAACAAAAGGAAGTACGCTCACAATGCACAGTCAACCTGTGGAACTCTTTGCCAGGGGATGTTGTGAAGGCCAAGACTATAATAGGGTTAAAAAAGAACTAGATAAATTCATGGAGGATAGGTCCATCAATGGCTATTAGCCAGGATGGGCAGGGATGGTGTTCCTAGCCTGTTTGCCAGAAGCTGGGAATGGATCACTTGATGATTACCCGTTCTGTTCTGTTCTCTCAGGCACCTGACATTGGCCACTGTCAGAAGACAGGATACTGGGCTAGGTGGAATTTTGGACTGACCCAGTATGGCTGTTCTTATGTTCTTATCCAACTGATACAATAAGTGCATGACTTTTTTATATTAAAGTATTCTGGAGATTTAAGACTGCGTCAGATCAGCACGTAGGCCCAAATTCTACCCACAGAAAACCTATTCAAATCAATAGACATTGTATCTAAGTATCAAAAGGCAAAATATGGTCCATGCTGTTTACCAGTTGCAAATATTTAAAATGGAAGAAAAAAAGTAAGCAATTGTAGGCTGAAAGCTGATATTTCATCAAACATAGTTACACATATAAACTCTGAAAAAATACAGTACTGTACACTGGGGCTGACAACCATAAGCAGAATGTTACTGTATTTATCAAAATGCACTAATTATGTAATAATGACCAATAGGAAGAGCATTTCTTGGAATTTAGTGATCAGCTGAAGGCCCAAGGTGATGCCAAGAGCTCTTAACCCCAAAGATCTTAAACTGCCTTTGAAGAGGAGCAGCATACACCATCAGCTAGAATGTGCTACAGTTAGTTACAAGCATATTAACTGGATGAGGACTGGCCACATTCCCTATCTTTCTCAAATGCAGCCACTATAGTTGCATGCGGCCACCAGAGGCTTTTTGTGCGGCCACAGCCTCCTTGGCAGTGCCTGCAGATTCCTTTTTCAAGTTGCAGTGGGGGAGGTTTAGATTGGATATTAGGAAAAACTTTTTCACTAAGAGGGTGGTGAAACACTGGAATGCGTTACCTAGGGAGGTGGTAGAATCTCCTTCCTTAGAAGTTTTTAAGGTCAGGCTTGACAAAACCCTGGCTGGGATGATTTAACTGGGAATTGGTCCTGCTTCGAGCAGGGGGTTGGACTAGATGACCTTCAGGGGTCCCTTCCAACCCTGATATTCTATGATTCTATGGTGGGGGCAAAGCTGCGGCCCCTCCTCTGGAGCCACAAACACCAGAGAAGCAGGCAGCTGGTATAAGTTCCCCACCTTCCTGGGGATAGTGGGGCTCAGGCTTCCAGCTTCACCCCTGGGGTGGTGGGCAGTAGCCTCTGTCCCTTGGCCGTGGAGATTTGGGCTTTGTGAATAATGTAGCTGAAGTCAATGTACTTAGATCTACTTATCGCAGTATCTTCATTGCAGTGTGTGAACGGGAAATGCTCTCCTGTCGATTCCCATTGCACTTCTTGTTGAGATGGGGTACCAGAGTTGATGCTAGAGCGATCAGGGGTCGATTTATCCTGTCTATACTAGACACGATAAATCGACCCCCGCTAGATTGATCGCTGCCCATCGATCTGGCCGGTAGTATTGACAAGCCGTAAGTCTGTTGTGAAAAGTGATATTTGTATGTTTGTTAATATCACTTTTCGTTGCCTCCCAGCTAGCTAGCAAGTCTGCTGCTATGAAAAGTGATATTAACAAACATACAAATATCACTTTTCAGAGAAGCACACTTACTAGCTAGCAAGTCTGAAAAAAAAAGCAACCAAAAAAGCAAAAGAAACAACAACAACAAAAGACAAGAACATGCAGTGTTGGATCATATTAAAGAAGTTCTGTATTAAAATCACAAATGAGTTTGATTCCCCATAGTTTAAATTCCAGGGTATTACTAATTAAGAGGTCTCTTGGTTTTTGGTACTGTTTCTCTTCCTCTATGTGTGAAACTTGCAAGCTGCTAATTGTGTTAGTACATTCTAAGACAGAGTCTGTTCTCAAAGCAATTCTTTGTAACAACAACTACTCACACAGAGAGAGACTCAAAGCAATAGTCTGTAACAATAGAAACAGCACCCAGAGACTCCCCGCCCTTTTGTTGTATTCATCTCGTTTTGTTAACAATTGTGATTAAAATAGAGGATGTATGTGGATGGATGCTTGGTGTGGATAACAACTGAATGATCAGGGAAGTGCCAGCCTAAGAATCCAGTGTCCATCGGCTGAAGAAGGCGTCAAGTGGAAATAACCAGAGGACCCCGGAGGGCAGACTGGAATCCACCCAACAGCCTCAAGAATGGGAGAACCAAAGAACAAGATAACATCTAGCAGCACGGAGCCGTCAGGAATGTGCCATCTGCTGACTGATTCAGCAACAGCATGATGAAGCAATTTCCATAGACTGGCGTAGGAAGAAATTCCTATAAAAATGGACTCTAGAAAGTGAGAACTTTGGGGTCTGATTCTGCAAACCAACTTCCAGGAGCATCAGATGTGCATCTGACAAGGCCCTGCTACCTCCTCATGTCCAGGCCACCTGGCCAGTGGCTTGGCATGAGCAACTCTAAGGCTGGTAACTATGATAACAACCTTGCAGAACCTCTGTGTGTGTTTGTGTGTGTATGAATGAATGTGTGATTAAATATGAGATTGAATGGAATGTTATAGCTATAACTAACTGCTTACTATGATTCTTTCTGTATTCACAATAAATGTGGTATTTTGCCTTTTCCCCTTTCATAAGATTCTGCTGGTTTTTATTTTATTGGTATAACAAAAGCACCTTCTTTGTTTCTATTCTATTCAGGTCCAGTAAAGAATAGAGACAGCCATACATTATTTTTATTATTGAGTCTGCAAAAATAACCCTACATAAATAAATTACAATGATTTGGACATGTATATATGCATATTTATTTGTTTTTTCTAAAGTTAATTATGTATTTTAGGAAAAATTGTCAGAGCAGCCACCGGCAAGAGTTGGTAGCCACACTCTGAGGCCACCAAAAATTTTCTTGTGAGACCCCCAGCGAGCAGATCCCCCTCTGCATCCTAGGGTGGTAATAGATCTCCCTGCCTAGTACTTTCCAAATATTTAGGCCCAGGTTTTCAAAAGTAAGAACCTAAAGTTAGGCACTGAATCTATATTTTGTCTCCTAAGTGGCCAGATTTTTAGAAGAGCTGAACACCCAGAAATTTCCATTTACCTTATCACAGGACAAGGCTTCTCCCGGGCTTTCAAGCACACACTGTCACACCCACTCTATGTTTACTGTGCAAACATAGGCGAATAAAAACAAACAGAAACAGTCCCTCAGTTCACCCTTTGTCCTTGGGTTTCATGACCTCCCCATCCACGGGCAAGTGATCCTGCTTTTTGCAGTATGTCTACACTACAAAATTAGGTCGAATTTATAGAAGTTGGTTTTGTAGAAAGCGTTTTTATGCAGTTGATTGTGTGTGTCCCCACACAAATGCTCTAAGTGAATGTAGTCGGCGGAGTGTGTCCACAATACCGAGGCAACCGTCGACTTCCGGAGCATTGCACTGTGGGTGGCTATCTCACAGTTCCCGTAGTCTCCGCCGCGCATTTGCATTTTGGGTAGAAATCCCAGTGCCTGGTGGGGCTAAAACATTGTCGTGGGTGGTTCTGGGTACATATCGTCAGGCCCCCGTTCCCTCCCTCCCTCCGTGAAAGCAAGGGCAGACAATCATTTTGCGCCTTTTTTCTTGAGTTACCTGTGCAGATGCCATACCACGGCAAGCATGGAGCCCGCTCAGCTAACCATCACCGTATGTCTCCTGGGTGCTGGCAGACGTGGTACTGCATTGCCACACAGCAGCAGTTTATTGCCTTTTGGCGGCAGACAGTGCAATATGACTGGTAGCCGTCATCGACGTAGTCCTGGGTGCTCTTTTAACCGGGCGCATGGGCAAACATGGGAGTAACTCAGCCAGGTCATTTCCCTTGTTTCGTCTCGTGGCAATTCAGTCCCGCACTGTCTATTAATCTGCAGCTAGCAGAAGATGATGGCCAATAGTCATACTGCACCGTCTTCTGCCGAGCACCCAGGTGTTAACGATGGCTAGCAGTCGTACTGCACAGTCTGCTGCCAGCAAGATGTATAAAGATAGATGAAGTGGCTCAAAACAAGAAATAGACCAGATTTGTTTTGTATTCATTTTCTCCTCCTTCCCTCCCTCCCTCTGTGAAATCAGCGGCTTGCTAAACCCAGTTTTGAGCTCTATCCTTTAGGTTTTGAGTTCTATCCTTGAGGGGGCCATTCAGTTTCTCGCAAAGCCACCCCCTTTGTTGATTTTAATTCCCTGTAAGCCAACCCTGTAAGCCATGTTCGTCAGTCGCCCCTCCCTCCATCAGGGCAACGGCAGACAACCGTTCTGCACCTTTTTTCTGTGTAGACGCCATAGCATGGCAAGCGTGGAGCCCACTCAGATCACTTTGGCAATTAGGAGCACATTAAACACCACACGCATTATCCAGCAGTATATGCAGCACCAGAACCTGGCAAAGCGAAACCAGGCAAGCAGGCGATGTCAGCGCGGTGACGAGAGTGATGAGGACATGGACACAGACTTCTCTCAAAGCACGGGCCCTGGCAATGTGGGCATCACGGTGCTAATGGGGCAGGTTCATGCAGTGGAACGCCGATTCTGGGCTCGGGAAACAAGCACAGACTGGTGAGACTGCACAGTGTTGAAGGTCTGGGATGATTCCCAGTGGTTGCAAAACTTTCAAATGCGTAAGGGCACTTTCATGGAACTTTGTGACTTGCTTTTCCTTGCCCTGAGGCGCAAGAATACCAAGATGAGAGCAGCCCTTACAGTTCACAAATGAGTGGCAATAGCCCTGTGGAAGCTTGCAATGCCAGACAGCTACCGGTCAGTCGGGAATCAATTTGGAGTGGGCAAATCTACTGTGGGGGCTGCTGTGATGCAAGTAGCCAAAGCAATCAAAGATCTGCTGATATCAAGGGTAGTGACCCTGGGAAATGTGCAGATCATAGTGGATGGCTTTGCTGCAATGGGATTCCCTAACTGTGGTGGGGCCATAGACGGAACCCATATCCCTATCTTGGCACCGGAGCACCAAGCCGGCGAGTCCATAAACCGCAAGGGGTACTTTTCAATAGTGCTGCAAGTACTGGTGGATCACAAGGGATGTTTCACCAACATCAACGTGGGATGGCCGGGAAAGATACATGACGCTCGCATCTTCAGGAACTCTGGTCTGTTTCAAAAGCTGCAGGAAGGGCCTTTATTCCCAGACCAGAAAATAATCTTTGGGGATGTTGAAATGCCTATAGTTATCCTTGGGTATCCAGCCTACCCCTTAATGCCATGGCCCATGAAGCCATACACAGGCAGCCTGGACAGTAGTCAGGAGCTGTTCAACTACAGGCTGAGCAAGTGCAGAATGGTGGTAGAATGTGCATTTGGACATTTAAAAGCGCGCTGGTGCAGTTTACTGACTTGGTTAGACCTCAGCAAAACCAATATTCCCACTGTTATTACTGCTTGCTGTGCGCTCCACAATATCTGTGTGAGTAAGGGGGAGACGTTTATGGCGGGGTGGGAGGTTGAGGCAAATCGCCTGGCCGCTGGTTACGCACAGCCAGACACCAGGGCAGTTAGAAGAGCACAGGAGGGCGCGGTGCGCATCAGAGAAGCTTTGAAAACCAGTTTCATGACTGGCCAGGCTACGGTGTGAAAGTTCTGTTTGTTTCTCCTTGATGAAACCCCCTGCCCCTTGGTTCACTCTACTTCCCTGTAATCTAACCACCCTCCCCACCTCCCTTTGATCACCACTTGCAGAGGCAATAAAGTCATTGTTGCTTCACATTCATGCATTCTTTATTCATTCATCACACAAATAGGGGGATAACTACCAAGGTAGCCCGGGAGGGGTGGTGGAGGAGAGAAGCACCGGGAGGGGTGGTGGAGGAGGGAAGGACAAGGCCACACAGCAGTTGAAAAGTGTAAAACTTTAAAACGTATTGAAGGCCAGCCTTCTGTTGCTTGGGCAATCCTCTGGGGTGGAGTGGCTGGGTGGCCGGAGGCCCCCCCACCGCGTTCTTGGGCGTCTGGGTGAGGAGGCTATGGAACTTGGGGAGGAGGGCGGTCGGTTACACAGGGGCTGTAGCGGCGGTCTGTGCTCCTGCTGCCTTTCCTGCAGCTCAACCATACGCTGGAGCATATTGGTTTGATCCTCCAGCAGCCTCAGCACTGAATCCTGCCTCCTCTCATCATGCTGCCACCACCTTTCAGCTTCAGCCCTCTCTTCTTCAGCCCACCACTTACTCTCTTCAGCCTGCCACCTCTCCTCCCAGTCATTTTGTGCTTTCCTGCACTCTGACATTGTCTGCCTCCACGCATTCGTCTGTGCTCTGTCAGTGTGGGAGGACAGCATGAGCTCAGAGAACATTTCATCACGAGTGCTTTTTTTTCACCTTCTAATCCTTGCTAGCCTCTGGGAAGGAGAAGATCCTGTGATCCTTGAAACACGTGCAGCTGGTGGAGAAAAAAAAGGGACAGTGGTATTTAAAAAGACACATTTTATAGAACAATGGGTACACTCTTTCACGGTAAACCTTGCTGTTAACATTACATACATAGCACATGTGCTTTCATTACAAGGTCGCATTTTGCCTCCCCCCTCTCCCCTCCCCATGGCTAACAGCGGGGGATATTTCTGTTCAGCCACAGGCAAACAGCCCATCAGGAACGGGCACCTCTGAGTGTAAACTTAAGAAAAGCACCCTATTTCAACCAGGTGACCATGAATGATATCACTGTCCTGAGGATAACACAGAGAGATAAAGAACAGATGTTGTTTGAACGCCAGCAAACATACACTGCAATGCTTTGTTCTACAATGATTCCCGAGTACGTGCTACTGGCTGGAGTGTCCTACCATGGTGGATGGAATAAGGCTGCCCTCCCCAGAAACTTTTGCAAAGGCTTTCGGAGTATATCCAGAAGAGCCACGAATGCCAGGGCAAATCAATCATTAAACATGGTTGCTTTCAAACCGTGTATAGTATTTTAAAAAGGTACACTCACCAGAGTGTACTCCACCTGGCGGGTCCGGGAGGCAGCCTTGGGTGGGTTCAGGGGGTACTGGCTCCAGGTCTAGGGTGAGAAACAGTTCCTGGCTGCCAGGAAAAATGGTTTCTCCACTTGCTTGCTGCGAGCTATCTACAACCTCATCATCATCATCTTCCTCATCCCCGAAACCTGCTTTCATGTTGCCTCCATCTCCATTGAAGGAGTCAAACAACACGGCTGGGGTAGTGGTGGCTGAACCCCCTAAAATGGCATGCAGCTCATCATAGAAGCGGCATGTTTGGGGCTCGGACCCGGAGCGGCCATTCGCCTCTCTGGTTTTCTGGTAGGCTTGCCTCAGCTCCTTAAGTTTCAAGCGGCACTGCTTCAGGTCCCTGTTATGGCCTCTGTCCTTCATGCCCTGGGAGATTTTGACAAATGTTTTGGCATTTCGAAAACTGGAATGGAGTTCTGATAGCATGGATTCCTCTCCCCATACAGCGATCAGATCCCGTACCTCCCGATTGGTCCATGCTGGAGTTCTTTTGCCATTCTGGGACTCCATCATGGTCACCTCTGCTGATGAGCTCTCCATGGTCACCTGCAGCTTGCCATGCTGGCCAAACAGGAAATTGAAATTCAAAAGTTCGCAGGCCTTTTCCTGTCTACCTGGCCAGTGCATCTGAGTTGAGAGTCCTGTCCAGAGCGGTCACAGTGGAGCACTCTGGAGTAGCTCCTGGAGGCCAATACCATCTAATTGCGTCCACAGTACCCCAAATTCGACCCAGCAAGGCTGATTTCAGCGCTAATCCCCTTGTCAGGGGTGGAGTAAGGAAATCGATTTTAGGATCCCTTTAAGTCGAAAAAAAGGGCTTTGTCATGTGGACGGGTGCAGGGTTAAATCAATTTAATGCTGCTAAATTTGACCTCAGCTCCTAGTGTAGACTAGGGCTTAGTCCCATCCAGTTCAACTCCCTTTCTGGAGCAACAGCCCCAGGGCTATCTTCCTGGAAACCTGGCCCTTTCCTCCAAGGACTTACTCACCACAGGAGTTAGATGAACTCTACTCCTCTGTAGTTCCACTACCCAGGCACAGCCTGTCCCAGTAACTCCTGCCCTCTGACAGGTCTTCACAGCCCCAGGGATAGCCCGGTCCCCTTTAATTAGCTCAGTTGGGCCCACCTTCGTGAGATGTCACCAGCAGAAGTTTGATTTTTTTTTTTTTAGGGGTTCAAGTTCTGTAGTTTCCGCATTGGAGTGTTGCTCTTTTAAGACTTCTGAAAGCATGCTCCACACCTTGTCCCTCTCAGATTTTGGAAGGCACTTCAGATTCTTAAACCTTGGGTCGAGTGCTGTAGCTATCTTTAGAAATCTCACATTGCTGCCTTCTTCGCATTTTGTCAAATCTGCAGTGAAAGTGAAATGAACAACATATGCTGGCTCATCATCCAAGATGGCTATAACATGAAATATATGGCAGAATTCAGGTAAAACAGAGCCAGAGACATACAATTCTCCCCCAAGGAGTTCAGTCTCAAATTTAATTAACGCATTTTTTTTTAACAAACATCATCAGTATGGAAGCATGTCCTCTAGAATGGTAGCCAAAGCATGAAGGGGCATATGAATGTTTAGCATATCTGGCACATAAATACCTTGCAATGCCAGCTAAAAAAGTGCCATGTGAACGCCTGTTCTCACTTTCAGGTGACATTGTAAATAAGAAGTAGGCAGCAGTATCTCCCGTAAATGTAAACAAACTTGTTTCTCTTAGCGATTGGCTGAACAAGAAGTAGGACTGAGTGGACTGAGGCGCTAAAGTTTTACATTGGTTTGTTTTTGAGTGCAATTATGTAACAAAAAAAATCTACATTTTTAAGTTACACTTTCACGATAGAGATTGCGCTACAGTACTTGTATGAGGTGAATTGAAAAATACTATTTCTTTTGTTTATAATTTTTTCAATGCAAATATTTGTAATAAAAATAATATAAAGTGAGCACTGTATATTTTGTATTCTGTATTGTAATAGAAATCAATATATTTGAAAATGTAGAAAAACATCCAAAATATTTCATAAATTTCAATTGATATTCTATTGTTTAACAGTGCGATTAATTGCGATTAATATTTTTAATCACAGTTAATTTTTTTAAGTTAATCATGTGAGTTAACTGCAATTAATCGACAGCCCTAGTGATACTCATGATGGAAGGTAGTAGTACCTGATCTTTTCCATACTGTGACCCTATGTTTCAACATAAATAATTTTGGGACTGCCCCTCTTCTCTCCCCGTCTAGCTGTAATGAAAGAATGAGTGGCCACAACCTGAGAACTAACCGTGGAAGGTGTTATTCAGTGTGAGTAGGGTATCACCATCTGGCCCAAAGTAGTTAAACACCAATACAACTAATATGGATGTTTGACTATCGTCTCAATGTTCCACTGTGAGTGTATAGACACACACACACACACACACAGAGTGCATTATGGGAAAAATTCAACCCTGATGTAAAAAAATGGAATTCCTTTAATTTCAATGGCCTGCTTATGCCAGAGATGAATTTGGTCCTGTGACTTTTTTAATGCTTTGTATTTGCATTGAAAGACTGCAGGAAAGTAGGGGTTGTGCTTTTAAACTCACTTTGCTTTTCTGTGTTTTTTCACTCATGTATGCCAGCCCAGTCACAGGTATGCCACAACATTTTATAACAGCAGAGAGGCAGAGTCTTACAGAAACGTTTTATGATGAGGGACTCTATCCCGAATTCACTGAGTTTTTTGTTTGTTTGTCTATCAGCTGAACATTTGAAGCTTTTCACCACACATGACAACCTAATAAATCAATAAAAAGAGAAAAAAACAGATCAAAAGATTGGCTAGTAGATTAAAAAATAAAGACATTTATGGTAAGATGAGAAGCAGCTCTCAAAAAGGAAAAGTATCAATCAAGTATTGACATCTTGGTCATGAATATTCAGCTATCTGATCAAGAAAAAAGTTTGTGAGTGTGTGCAGGTGTTTGTGTTTTTGAGGACAGAATTTCTGTAGCGCTTCAAAAATAAACACTGCGAGTTGCTTTAATTCACATAAAGATCTGATTTATCAGTAACTCCTCAAATTGCTCACGGCAAGAGAAAATATGCTTGAGAATTTAAAAAATGTTATCTTTATTATATTTATTTTATTTATGTTTTAATTTTCCTTAAAGATTCTAGTTACATAAATGGCCACTGACAAGGAGAAAGTCGTGTGATATGGAGTCCTTTAAAAACTGTGACACTTATTATTAATGTTTCTAATTCAGATTTGGATTGTTTGACCATTCTATGGTGAAAAATCTTTCATTAAATTATAGAAGGAAAGAGGGCAGGGCAGCCTGGTATAGCGCTGTTAGCTCTGATGTCATTTAAGGGCAGAAGGTCCATTTAGAGGAGCACTCCCAGCAGTAACACCAGGATTATATGAAAGAGCAACTCAGTCAATTGAATGCTCCAAGCTTTATTTACTTTAAATAACAATGGACAGTTGGCTAGGAGTCTGATTACTTATTCAAATGTGTCTTTTAACGATATGTAGTCTGTTTTTAAAATAATAAGAAAAGCAAGTTCATTCAGACTTCAAATTAGATTGTGTCTGTACAAAGGAGTAATATTAAGACCATCTGAGAAGAGAGCAGTAATTTATCTGTATCTGAGTCTGCAGTTGTGTAGTCCTCTGAAAAGGCAGGAGAAGATCTGGACAAATCTAATTCTTTTAAACCTGAAGATTTAAACCTAAATTATTCTAAACCTGAACCATTTAAATAAAAAACAAGTTTCTGAACTGTCTGTTTGGATGCAGGCCAGTAAGATTTATAAAAGGAGACCTCATTCCTTCTGACTCTCAGCAATGAGTATATTTTTTAATTTAGCTTCTCCCTAAGATGATATTGCTTAGAGGCTGGGACTAGCCATATAAGACCTTGAACATTGAATGCCCCGGCTTTATAATATTCCAAAAAAGAGAGCACTTAAATGGGCAACAATGTCTAAGGCTTATGCACCAATTTCCTCCATAAGTGAGAAGACATGGTTCCCTGTTGAGAGCATAGCACGGGTCAGGAATCCTGCTGACAAAAAAATTGACATAGTTTTAAGGAGAAGCTTTCAAACATCTGGCACAATTATTAGAGTTGTTACCTGTAGTGCTTACATCTCACTAGCCCTAATTGCTTGATTGCATCAACTGTGCAAAATGGCTTAAATAAGAAGTCAGGAACATTTTATGTATTTTTCATTCTCCACTTCGCAATAGTTAATCTAATGCTTGACACGACACATAGGGCTAAATTCCTCCCATGTATTACTTTGTCAAAATAAATAGAGTTGTACCAGAAATTAAATTTGCCCATGGTATAATAATGTTTATATTGAGGTAGTGCCCAGAGGCCCCATGCAAGTCAATGAGACTGCTCACATGAGTAAGGAGTTCTTATGAGAGTTAGAATTGGTGAAAACTGGCTCCTATTTGCGTACCCCCACAAAGCACAGAAGGTTTCACTAAATGTAAAATGTTAAACACATTAATTCTGAAATCCTATTTCAAATAAGAATGTCTGAGATCAATAATAATAATAATAATAATAATACAGTCAACAACATTTGGTGCAAGTGGGAACCATCACAAATAGATCCACAGAATTATCACTTACATGTATCCATTTGTTCTTTTTATGAGAAATATCCAAGGCTTGTAATCTCCAGCATGCATTTTTAATACCAGTTTTTACCATTTGGGTGAGCCATTACTGCAAGTATATCCACAAAAGCAATGATATAATTTAGAGAACAGAGAAGCCACAGAATTCCATATTTAGAGATAATGGGCCAGATTCATCCCTGGAGTAACTCCAATGACTTCCACTCCAGCATTGTGTTGGCAAATTGATCTCTGTGGTCTTGCAGTATGGTGACAATGTTGTTTTTGTCATGCATGATAACAATCACAATTGAAGTGGGATACGCATTACCTAAAACTGGTCAAATAATTCATCATGGTGAAGAATATGTGTTGTAAATTTTGCCAAATTTTCCATTGAACATTTATTTTGAATAAATTCTTCAATTATTTAATAGCTCTAATGGAAAGAACTATTTAAATGGTGAAGTTTGTTCAATCCTACATCTATACTAATAATGCAAGCCTCAAAGGATGGGAGCACACAGGATATTAAGAACCATTCAAGGTCATTGATCACTGACAGAGAGCACTACAGAGTAATATTCTAGACAGAACAGTGCGCCTAACATTAATGCACTTTTGCTGATGGATTAATAAAATTCCTGCAAAGAAAATACGTGGTAGCCAAGTGACTGTCTCCTATAGCAAGCAACAGGCAGATATTTAAAGCATGTCTGTTCAGAATGAGTACTTGTCTGAACAGAAGAAATTACATAAAATTCTAGAGATGCAGAAGGTATAAGAGAAAATGTTATCAGATTATAAAACATTAGTAAAATTCGCAGATAACTTTGAATAGCATTTGCTTTGTTAAGCAGGTAAACTGAGTAATACAATATATTTTTGGCATATGATAAAGCCTGTGTACTGATAACAATGTTGCAGGGGGAAAAAATTCTCTCTCCCTCTCCCATTTATTCAAATAGGAATGGGCCCAAACCAAAAACCCAGATTCAAACACTCTCTAACTTTGGAAATATACATCTCTAGATCCAAGCAATAATCTTGATTCTTTAAGATGCTGAGCACCTCCAGAAAAGTCCTGAGTGCTCTCAATTCACATTGACTTTAATGGGACTACTTATGTGCTTAAAGTTATGTATATACTTACATACCTTCCTAAATCAGAAGCTTACTTAATGACTCTACTTACATATTCAAAATGAAACAAGTTCTTTAGGGCCTCACTATATGCAAACATATGTTATTTTAGTGGATAATAAGTTGTTCTTCTGGTTTTGTTATTTATGAGGTGGTTTTCGTATGACAGACTAGCAAAACTGATGCATAACCCTGACCAGATTGTAAACTAAAGTGGTCAGGCACAGTCTAGAACAGACTTTATCTGTCAACATGTAATGAGTCTATAGTGTACAATAAACATGGAAACAGTTTGTACATGTCTGTGGACTAGATGCAGAAAAATAAATAGTAATCGGTCCTTGTTTCAGTGCTCAGAAATCTTAACTTTGCACCCTGTAGTGAATTAGAAATGCAAACAAACTTCAAAAGAAAATATACATTCCTGGAGCTAAGGCATATGTCTGCCTGGGGGCAATAATGTTTGAAGACAGAATACACCATGAAGTAGCAGAAAGTGTGTCAGAAACACCTACACCTTTGAAGGCAATATCAGATTTCTGCATTTAGTTGTTAATACAAACAGTGTTGTTGCTTGGAATATAAAAGAGAAGGGTAACAACATTTAAAATAATTTAGAGAGACAGACAATGAGCAACATCAGATAAGGTGACTGCAGTTCCATACAATGGAGGGGTATATACATGAACAAGGAATGTATACTCAGTCATAAATTACAAGATATTGATAAGGAACTGAAGTAGTTGTGGATATAATTAAAGTTTTCTTCATAGTGCATTCATTTATCCTGCTAGCAAAACAGATGCAAAACCTTGCGCAGATTATAAACTAGACTTTTCCAGGCACAATCTAAAATTATTATTCCCTTAAGAAGTACTCAAGAAGAACAAAAAGGTACTGTCCTTAATACCAATTATTGCATTAAATAATGTTATTGTATGTTTCTAACAAACATAAACAAACAATCATGAAGGTATTTCTATAGATATAGAGTAGAAGTAGATGATGATGATATAGATATAAAATGAGAGAGAAGGTGGGTAAGGTAAGACCTGAAGAAGATCTCTGTGTAAGCTTGAAAGGTTGAAGTTGCTCCAATAAAAGATATTATCTCACCCGCCTTGTCTCTCTAATATCCTGGGACCAACATGGCTAAAACAACAACACCATGTACATAGAACATCAAATAGTTATTGTTACATGAAAGGTATAAGAAACATCATTACTATTTCAATAGAAATAACAAATATAGCCTCATAAATACTTATAAAGGATACAAAGAGCAAATTTAATAATTTAAAACTCAAACCCACCACATTTACTTTGGCTACCAATGGAAAGTGACCTAACAGGAATACCTACATTGAGTTTTTTTCGTTTTTCTGGTACTCAGGCAAAGCAGTAACAGGCATATAAGTAGATCATTGAAAGAGACAGAATTACCTACAGATCTTATTTAAGGAGAATTTTAAAGTGTCTTTGAAGGAGGAAAGTTACATCCTTGAAATTCTGATGTTAGGTCAAAAGCATAGCCCCCTTGACAGTGCTGGGTTTTAATTTTTATATAAGATTGGGACTATTGTGATGAGTCTTCTTGCAGTGGCAATGTGCTTCTGCCTATCAGAGAAGATCAGTGCTTCTGGGAAGTTTTCGGTGTCACAGCTAGTAGTGGCAAAAGCGGAGTCCATTTTGATATAATTTTTTATGCTGATCTTAACACAGTATTTGAATTCTATTCAGCACTGGATTGGGGATCCAATAATGTATAAACAATTTCCTGGATAAAATCAGTTATTTTAATTAAGAATCCATTTAAATATGGCATCACTTAGACATTAATATAGGTCATCATTTAGTTTGTACAGCATACTTTTTACAAGAACATTTCTTCAAGGTAAATCACGTTAGAACAAGCTTTTACATGCTTGACTGAACAGTTTTGATTACTCAAAATTGGCAAGACTTGATGTTTAGCTAACAGCATAAGAAAAATAGGATCATATGTACTGCAGTGAACTGTAGGATGGGTGCTACATTCTTAGAGTCTGATTTGTACAAGTGAGTTCTCACTGGCATCAGTTGGAGTGGTGGAAGCTCAGCACCTCTGAAAATCAGGATTTGAGTGTCCATCCACACTAAGAAAATGATCCTCTGCTAACAGTGGTTGCCTGCAATAGGTCCTTCCTGACCCATCTCCCCAAACTGTTGTTGAAAACCAACTGCTACAAAACTATGTTCAGCATCATTATGGAAAGCATGAATGAGACTTAGGCCTCATCTACCTAAAAAGTTATATTGACCCATACCCCTGAGCAATGTTAGTTAAGCCAACCTAACCCTTGGTGTAGACAGGGCTAGATGAACGGAAGAATTCTTCTGTCAACCTAGCTACAACCTCCCAGGCAGATGGATTACTTACAGGGACAGGAGAGCCCCTCCTGTCAGTGTAAGTAGTGTCCACACTGTAGCATTTCAAGTGTAGACAAGCCCTTAGGGGTACATTCTCTCAAACACATTTTCTCTAACTGTGCTGAAAATAGTTTGGTTCATTTACACTAGCAGTTAAACAGCTTTCAAGGCCACTTGAGGGGAAGTAGAAGTGGATCCTTTCCTTAGCGTAGATGGGGGCCTACGAGTGCAGTCGTTTAGATGAGGGATGTCACTGAAGTTTTCTACTTGAGCTGGTGAAAATTAAAGATCGTATGGGACTTTTCAAAGAGAGTATGGGAAAAACCCCAGTGCCTTGGCCAGTGTTCCCTGTCCCAATAAAAAGAGGTCCATATCTAAGGCTCCAATTCAACAAGCATTCCTTTTCAGGATTGCACTTAAGCACGTTCTTTCGTGCTTACCTGAATATAGGCCTAAGGATTTGTTGAATGTATGGGCACTCCATTTGCCCAGTTACTGCACTGAGAGCATGTAATTCATTCAGCATCTTGGGATATTTAGATTCTAGAATATGAGACAATATGTAAAACTATTGTACAAATTTCTCCTGTTAAAATAATATTACTCAGTTTTTTAAAAAAATGTTTCCCCTTTCCGCTCATGTTTCCGAGACATTTAGAGTAGACTTTCACTGTCTCACATGTGTATACAGGCTGTTTAGCTGCATGACAGTTCTGCACCAGCTAAGTATCCATCTGCCAGACTTGCCTTTATTTTAAATCATATTTTTCCAACTCACTTTTCAATGTATCACTTTACCTAGGGTGCTTGGAGATGCTTTCTCAAAAGGATTACATTAGTAATTTTTGCTACAGGCTGTTGACTGGGCAGCGGGTACAGCATATGCATAAGCATGGCAGAATTCAATTTTTTAAAATAATTTTGATGGGTAATAGTCTTAATTTTTAAGCATTTTATCCAAGAACATTTCCAAAATTGTGCAAAATTATGGGTTTTAAGCATTTTAGATTATTATCTATTTTAATGTTCAGTCACAGGAATTATGGGGAGGGTCGGACAATTATTTAATGACAATAGACGTTGAGATTCAAAAAGTTAAAGCTTTATAAACCATCAAAACACAAATTGTCAGCATCACATGTCAAAATATACAAAGTAAATATCCTTAAATCAACATATCTCTAATGTTTTAATATTCATTCACTAATCCATATGTGTCAAGGTTCCTTCCCCACTCTGAACTCTAGGGTACAGATGTGGGGACCTGCATGAAAAACCCCGTTAGCTTATTTTTACCAGCTTAGGTTAAAACTTCCCCAAGGTACAAACTATTTTACTTTTTGTCCCTGGACTTTATTGCTACCACCACCAAGCGTCTAACAAATATAACCGGGAAAGAGCCCACTTGGAAACATCTTTCCCCCCAAAATCCCCCCAAGCCCTATACCCCCTTTCCTGGGGAAGGCTTGATAAAAATCCTCACCAATCTGCATAGGTGAACACAGACCCAAACCCTTGGATCTTAAGAACAAGGAAAAAGCAATCAGGTTCTTAAAAGAAGAATTTTAATTAAAGAAAAAGTAAAAGAATCACCTCTGTAAAATCAGGATGGTAAATACCTTACAGGGTAATCAGATTCAAAACATAGAGAATCCCTTGAGGCTAAACCTTAAGTTACAAAAAGACACAAAAACAGGAATATACATTCCATTCAGCACAACTTATTTTATCAGCCATTTAAACAAAACAGAATCTAACACATATCTAACTAGATTGCTTATTAACCCTTTCCAGGAGTTCTGACCTGCACTCCTGCTCTGGTCCCAGCAACAGCAACACACAGACAGAGAGAGCCCCTTGTTCCCCCCCCCCCCCCCAGCTTTGAAAGTATCTTGTCTCCTCATTGGTCATTTTGGTCAGGTGCTAGCGAGGTTACCTTTAGCTTCTTAACCCGCTGCAGGTGAAAGGGTTTTTCCTCAGGCCAGGAGGGATTTAAAGGTAGTTAGCCTTCCCTTTATATTTATGACAATATGTAACAAGCCTAGTTCAAAGTTGACTAACTCTAATAAGTTCTCAAGCAGCACTTCTTTCTTTGCTTACCTTTAAATTTTGATTATCAACGGAAATATTGTTTTGCTGGTTTGTGTGTGTCTGGTGAAATTGATATTTACTGATAAAAATCTAATCCTTCCAATCTTATATATACACTGTACACAGAGGAAGTCAGCCTTTCATAGGAATTAATTGCATTACCTTTTTGATTAACTTAGCCTTTTCTGGCAAAACCCTAGTATTTTGAATGTGTTCTAATAATGTGAGGGCTTACATCTATTTTAAGCTAGTATAGGACTGCCAATTTAAGTAATTTACTAATCATTTGTGTCCTACAAACACACAAGTAAAGCTAGGTACATGTTGGAGTTCGGCTTCAGTGGGTCTACTTATGAGGGTTATGTTAAACATGTGCAGAAGTGTTTGCAGAATTAGGGGCCTTGTTTTACATAGAATGCAGATGACTAATGGGGTAGCAATTGTGAGGATGCTCAAAAATGCATCTAGCAACCAAATTTCTTGTAAGCTATTTTTACTTAATCTGTTAATCTTGCACAATCAAAGTTTATATTTTTTAATGACTGGATTTTTTCATGATAATTCAAACAATTGGAGACAACAACCCAAAAGGAGGAAATTCACTAAAAAGACGTAATGAGACTACTGTAAATAGCTGAAATCTCTTATCAATTGGTAAATAAAAAGGAGTGTAACTTTGTGGTCTTAACGGCTGGAGAATTATTTGTTCTGTGAATCTGTGACTTCCAGAGACTTCTGAGACAGTCTCTGCTTCAGCCCCTGGGGCTGTGGTACTTTGGAGCTGGCAGCCAGCAGGGCCCTGGCATGCTTCCAGTGACAGGGAGCTCCCTGCAAGGTTCCAGAGACAGTTGACAGACTCCGGTTCCAGCGACGGGTGACAGCCTCACATGTGGGGTGGGAGTTGGGACACATGCCTCAGACGAGCAGCAGGGGGTGTCCTGTTTTCTCTTTGGGAAATATGGTCACTCTTCAGCTCCCAGCCGCTGTGGGCAGAGGGGGAACCCCACAGCCTCCGGCCACCATAGTGGCGGGGGAAACCATGGAGCCGCAGGAGCAAAAGTCATAGACTGGTCACGGCTTCCCTGACTTTTTGTTTATTGCCTGTGACCTGTCTGTGACTTTTACTAAAAATAACCATGACAAAATCTTAGTCTTATTTATGATATTCACGAACATTTACAAAATATTAGGTTTACATTTTAGCAAACACAGTCTATTTGAAAATCTTATAACTTATAAACCATTACAAATTTATCTTAGTTTTAATTTCCACATTGTAACATTAGAACACAAAACAACCCCCCATAGGATAGGAGATATTTTCTCTCATGCCAGTCAGACTGATAACATGTTAGCATGCATTCTCATTCCTGAGATTTTAGTACATTAAAATAGGATGAAATACAAGTCAGCTATTTACCACTAGGAGAGACTGATTAAACAGACTTAATCAAGAACAAAACTACTTAAGTCAACAGGCTGATTTGCATTTAACTGAGATTCCATCATACATTCTTAAACTACGACCAAACTGCACAGTAATGCTGCCGTTCATCTTCCATTACCAGACTATCCAATATCCATTTCATCCATTTGGATTCACTTGGCAAGCTGCTTTACTCTCAGGATTGCATAATGATGTTTTCAGCCTTCTCCTGGATCAAATGACAACAAAAAGCCTTGTAAAGTTTCAGAGGAATATAAAGAAACAGACCAAGCAGAAATAGTGACCTAAATTCTCTGTATTGCCCTGTTTCCCCTGTGTGCAGAGAGGGTGTGTGCGGGAGGAGGGGAAGTGGTATCTTGTGGAATCACTTGGATTCCCTGGTCGATTCTGTGCTGACCATTGCCATGGCAGAGTTTAGAGCTATCTGGGGCTGCACTCAGCTGTCAGCTGGTAAAGAGCTTGAGATCATAACTAGAGTTCACAATGCACTTTGTCCATTCTCCCTACAATAGGACTGTTGAGGGGGTGGCCCAGAAGCCAGGCTGTCGGGCAGAGTTCCCTATATATGTTTATTCATGCTTACTTACGCTTGTTTCACTGTTCACATTTGAATGTATTGTATTTGTATTAAAATAATTAGTTATAAGGCATTTTGGACAATGGAATCCATCTATTAAAAGGGAGTCCAGTTTTGATGGTTTACAACTCACTTTCGCACCTTTTTGTTTGGCGGGAGACAGGGTTTGCCGCAGAAAGTGCCTCTGAGGAGACTGGATCAAACCAGTCTGGACTTGAACTTTTGTGACACAGCAGGCATAAAAGGGCTGCACACCCTGTCAGCGGGGCTGTCCATCTGAGAAGCAGCCAGTGACTGTCATGCTGGCGCAGGCATCGAGGACTTCCTTCACCATCTTACCTGATCTATCGATACCGATCCACGTATCTTCCACCTGAATCCACTTACCTTGTTCCTGGTTCCAGTGATTGCCAACACCAGCGGTCTCCTGGTTCCAATGCAGTGAAGGTCCTTAGCTCCTCCTGTCCCTGGTAACCACTGGGTGCACAGTTGCAGGCCCAGGTCCCTATGAACCCAAGTAATGGAGAAACTGTGACTTAACACCCGCAGCTGATCCCACTCGAGATCCATCCTTTGAGATACAGTACAGTTCTAGGGTACCTTGGTTTAGTTAGAAATGTAAATTGCCAAGGGTTGTATTGGGGACCAGGCTTAAGGCCCATCTTTGGGTAACCGCATTGCTGTTTTATGGTTTTAATCTGTTTTATTCTCCCCCCCCCCCAACTTCTCTCTGACATTGTTAATAACCCTTTTAATAAATGTCCTGTTTGTTTTCAAAGAATTTCCCTCTCTAGTCTTCTGTTACCTACCTGGTGGGCAGTGGGAAGATTTTAGTTAATTTACTCCCCAGGTGATCAGGTACTGGTATTGCTAGTCAAAGAACCTGGCCCTGTTACCTAAGACCATGTAACAAGGCATGACAGCTTTCTATCCACTGAAGATATTTCTACAGCAAGGGAATGCCCAGCTGGGAATATGTGACTAATTTCCACTGCCCAAGTGCTGGCCAGAGAATCTGGCTCAGTATTCAAACCACGTAAGGAAAGAAGGATGATTTTGTGGGTAAAGCACTAGGCTGGGATTTAGGATTTCAGTTGAATAGCCACTTCTGTCAAAGACTTCCTGTGTGAATTGGATCATATCATTTAATCTCTTAGTTTCTATTAAATCTACGATTAAAATGGGTTTAACAGTACTTCCTTTGCTTAGATTGTGAGGTCTTCAGGGTCAGGATTGTCTCTTACAATGTGTCTGTGCAGTGACTAGGACAATAGCGCCTTGGACACTGTTGGGGTCTCTAAGCACTAATGGAATAGAAACTATTTAAAAAAAGAATGATGGTAATGTATAACAGGTCCAACAACAACACTAATCTAACAGAATATTAGATGAAAATATTATTAGTGACAAATAAGTCTGAATAGGTCAATATTGCCACCATGAAAGACCGGAAGAACTCTTTTTGGCCACATTTTCTCGAACAAGAGAGTGACAGAGAAATGAATATTTGTAAAGCAGGCATCAGGTACAATTGCATTATCAGTTTTATGTATGTTTCCATTACAAATCCTGCTGCCTGTTATTTTGGATCTGCCTCCCACTTGCTACACACCCAATGATCTCCCTCTCTCCATTGAAATTTCCTCTTAAAATACATTTCTTCTCTTAAAACCTTTCAGGGATGACCTCTTTCTTTAACACCTCATGCGCATACTATCACTCAGAGTATCAGCTGTGTCTAAACAGTCTGGTCTGTGCTTAAACTAAACTGTACATTCTTTGGGAAAGGGCCACATTTCCTTATATCTGTATAGACCAAGCACAGAGTTAGGGCTCAATAAATAATAATAGTCTGAGCACTGACTTGCACGGAACACCAAATTCACAGTGACAAAGGCCTGGTATTGAGGATAATTTAGAGGATAGATTTGTTTGGCTCAGTGATTTTTTACTGCCCTGCTATTGCTTATTCCTTTTATTTCTTTTTTCAGCTCACTGACTTTTGGTGAAGTATCTCTCTCAAAATAATCTGACATGACTAGGCCATATCTTTGAAAATAGCCGCAAAAGATGCTTGTACATTAGTCTAATGGATGCTATTTCTTTAAGATATTTCTCAAAGTGGTGGATTTGGAAAAAAGAAATAGACACAGTATAATGTTGGTTTATCATAATTTAGTTAGCTGTAACTCCTGATAAAGTCAAGTTAGATTATGTTTCCCAAAGCTGTACCGTACTCTTGGATGAGAATGCCAGCTGGCTCTGAATACTGACTGGCTTTTTAATGGGTCACACTTTAACTAGCACAGCCCATTTGAAGCTGGCCAGGCTTCAAAGCCCCCTGGTGTTCTCACTGCACTCCAAAGTTGAGAACCTTGAGTGCAATCATTTTAGGCCTTCCCACCGGGTCCCTCATCATCTGAAACTTGATTATCCAAAGGTTTTGGGCATCTACTAAAACTTTTGGGTAAATAAGGCTGTACAGTAGTTCAGATCCAAAAGACATGATGGCAGTTGCGGTAGGAGTCAAATTTTGGTGCTTAAATAGTTGACTGTTTCTTTATACATTTTTTGCTCACCTAAAAAAAAAAAGTATCTGATATAATCATAGAATATCCGGGTTGGAAGGGAACTCAGGAGGTCATCTAGTCCAACCCCCTGCTCAAAGCAGGACCAATCCGCAACTAAATCATCCCAGCCAGGGCTTACTCTGCCCTTAAAAAACTCTAAGGAAGGAGATTCCACCACCTCCCTAGGTAACCCATTCCAGTGCTTCACCACCCTCCTAGTGAAAAAGTTTTTCCTAATATCCAACCTAAACCTCCCCCACTGCAACTTGAGACCATTACTCCTTGTTCTGTCATCTGGTACCACGGAGAACAGTCTAGATCCATCCTCTTTGGAACCCCCTTTCAGGTAGTTGAAAGCAGCTATCAAATCCCACCTCATTCTTCTCTTCTGCAGACTAAATAATCCCAGTTCCCTCAGCCTCTCCTCATAAATCATGTGCTCCAGCCCCCTAATCATTTTTGTTGCCCTCCGCTGGATGTTTTCCAATTTTTCCACAGTCTTCTTGTAATGTGAGTCCCAAAACTGGATACAGTATTCCAGATGACGCCTCACCAATGCCAAATAGAGGGGAATGACCACATTTCTCAATCTGCTGGCAATGCTCCTAGTTATACAGCCCAAAATACCATTAGCTTTCTTGGCAACAAGGGCACACTGTTGACTCATAATGACCCCTCTTGTACATTGGTACTTCTTAAACAAGTCCCAAGATTTTCTCTCTACATCTGCTTCTCTGTAATGTGTGCTTGCAAATTATAGGTAAATAATTCATTGGCTATATGTTTAAAACTTCTGACATATTCATTTTTCACACGTTAACTTTTCAGATTGTTCAGGTTCAGAAAATGCTTATGTCACGGTGCGAGACTAGCTCCTGTGGCGCCTCCTGCTGGTCTCTCAGGGAATTAGCTCTTCCAGCCTCTGGAGCGCCCTCTACAGGTTGGTGTCCCGCTTGCTGCTGGCCCCCTGTATCTCTCCCGGACTCCAGTGCCCCTTTTACCCAGGGTGATGCCCCCTGGCAGTAGCCCCACAGTCTCTGGGTCTCCCCTCCCCAGGAAACCCCCACCTCGCTTCAGTCTTTGGCTACTGCAAGTCACCATTGAGCCCCCACACACTGGGGCGGACTGCAGTGTATAAGCCAATCATCACAGGCAAGTGGGGTTTGGACCTCCTGCCTCTGCCTACCTTTGGGCAGTCCCCTGTAACCTCAGTACCTATCTGGCCTTACACTAGGCCTGCAGCCTGGGGGGTTTCCAGGCCAGAGATTCCCAGCTCCCTTGGCCTTCCCCCAGGCCTGCTCCACCTCAGGTACTCTGGTATGCTCCCCAGCAGCCAGACCATCCCCCTCTACAGCTAGAGGAGTCTCTCTGTTCCTGGCCCACTGCCCTCTTATAAGGGCCAGCTGAGCCCTGATTGGGGTGTGGCCACAGCTGATCCTGCTTCCCCAACCAGCCTGGGACCTGCTTGCTCCCAGCCACAGCCCTCTCCTGGGCTGTTTTAAGCCCTTTAAGGCCAGAACAGGTGACCCCCCTGCTACAGCTTGTTTTCTACATTTTGATTGTTTCACACCTAGCTACTATACCCACATCAAAACATTTCTGTTTACCATCTCGCCCCCCCATATATTTTTCTAGAGTCATGAAGAAAGTTGGACAAATACAACAAAAATTCTATATGACTATTCTCTCCATGTAAAGCTCTTTGTCCTAATAATGATAGTTTTGTTAAATGTTCTGCTCATTGTATTGATTTATCTATTTGTTTGAGGGCTTTTCTGCAAAAATCAATAAAGAATTTAAAAAAAAACAAAAACCAAAAAATATTTGTGATGCCATTTACTCACTTATCATATATATTTTTACAAGCATGTTTTTGTATGCAAGAATGTTTGCAGAAGTGGCAGTGTCATGAGTATGAGTGCAACTATTCATGGGAATGTATATTGGCATGGATATTCACACTGAAAATGTTTGCTTGGCCTTCTTGAAATGTCTTTGTTGGTTTACGGGTTGGAAGGTCGTGCAGTTAGGGAACAGAACAATACAAAGTAACTTAAATGACGAAGTAAGTGACTGGCAAATATTGAATTCTCATAGTGTGTAGACCACGAGCAATCAACAGGCTGAAATTTCTTCACACAGAAGATTTGCCAAAATGTTGCAAATAGCAAACGCATTTATAAAAATCATTTTCTGATTGCAGAAACTTTGGAAACCTGAAAAGGGAAAATAATATTCATTGTAAATTGTTCACACAACTCCTAACTACAGCTATTATAGCCTGCATCTTCAAAAGTGAGGCACTAAGAGTGAGATCCTGACCTGTTAAGGTCAATGGTAAAACTGCCATTGACTTCAATGGGGCCAGGATTTCACCAACTCTTTAATGAATACATTTTACACAACTGTTATAGGAGACTTACAAAATATATCTCTTTCTCAAATGTAATATCTTAACTGGCACACTAGCTTTCTTGTGACATTTCAACACACTCCATTGCCTCACATTCAGAGCTCTGTTCTTTGGACTGTATATCTTCTTCACAAGATTAAACTAAGCCACATGTATCTTAGTATATTAATAGGAAATATCTTCCCTCATGGAAACCCTTCACTGAGGTAGGTAATTTCTATTTTTAGTTGAACTATCTACTGAGCTCTAGTACAAGTGTTTAGTTTCAGATTTGTAACATAGTAGACCAGTGGTTCTCCAACTTTTGTACTGGTGACCCTTTTCACACAGCAAGTCTCTGAGTGCAACCGTCCTTATAAATTAAAAACACTTTTTTATGTATTTAACACCATTATAAATGCAGGAGGCAAAGCGGGGCTTGGGATGGAGGCTGAGAGCTCATGATCCCCCATGTAACAACCTCGTGACCCCCGATGGGTCCCGACCCCCAGTTTGAGAACCCCTGTAGTAGACTTTAAACAACCACCAACTTTCTGAGTATGTCACTGAGTGACAACAAAATAGCATTTAGTTCAGCATATATTTGATTCAATTTTAGGTTTCTAAAATGCTGCCAATTTCATATGTTTTTGTTTTATCCTAAACAAACACAACAAAAGAAGAATCCACATTCTGCAGAAAGAAAATAATATCAGTCCAATGATCCCAACCTTCATGCCTCAGGCAAAAGCCTGGGAAAAGAGATTCTGTTCAGTTTCTTTTACTATTCCCATTACCCTGGTATCTGAGTGCCTTCCAGAAGTGCATTAACTGATGTGACTAGGATCTGTCACATGTTCTTCTTTCTTTTCCCTTCCTCTCCCTACGAGGAAAATTACGAGAGTTTTTAAGTTAATTTTTATTTTATGTCTAATGTGTTACATGTTTTATTGTTGAAGACAAAGTCACGGAAATGCACCTTGCAGTATAAACAGAATGCAACAAGATGTTTGCCGGTTCTTAGTTCCTATAGGAGCTCCTGTGGGAGTTTACTCTTGGATCAGCACTGACTAAACTCTGTCTCTGGCATACATGATCTTTTCCCTTGAGTAAGCTCCACTGTGCTTGAGAAGTGGAGCTGTTGATCATGGTCATTGTCCTTAATCTTTAGACAATCTTTTAGGTAACCTGGGTTTGGGCCATTGACAGCCTTGAAGATAAAGACTGAGGCCTTAAATTTGACTTGATATTCTCTGGGAAGTGAATGTAGTGAATGGAGGGCAGGTTTGATGTGCTCATGGTAACCCATGCTGCATAATTATGTGTTGGTGTTTTCTAAGGGCTGATGGCTTCACTACCAGGTGGTTAGTATTCCTGCAGTCCAGTTGGAAGGTGATGAAAACATGTATAACTTAGGCCAGGTAGAATAGTTACTGTGTGAGAGCTCAGCATCAACAGAGCATCCAGTAGTACTCCTAAACTACTGACTCAACTGACCAGTTGTGGATGTGTATTCTCAACCAAAAGACACTACACTCTAGTTGCAGACTCCTCAAAATGTCTTCTTTTGTCCACCAACACAAACTACATCATGCTTGGGTTCAGATTTGACCAGTGGTTCTTCATCTACATGTTGGTCTTAGCCAAGCACTCGGTGAGCTTGAAGACAGTGGATCTAATCATGACAATAACACTTGATAAGCATGTACTATGTCCCCCTTTTATTGTGTTTTTAATTTTTTTTCATGGGTGCAGAGTGAGACAGGGCCAAGTTCATTCCTGGTGTAATTTCATTGCAGTAGAACTACAGCAGGGATGAATAGACTCAAGAACAAATTCATCCTTGATGTAACTCCACTGACTTTAGTGGAATTGCACTAGGGATGAATTTGGCCCAGTGAAATTAACAAAGGTAAGAAAACAGTTTGTGAATATGTCTATTCTGCAATCTCACAGGAGTATGACTGTCAACACCATAGTTCATTAAATACTGTACACAGAATACAATAAAAGGAAAAAGTCCTTGAGGAACATCCTTTCTAACACTCCTTGAGATGTCAACCAAAAGTCCTCTTTCAAACTGTTATTATTTATAGAGAGTACCTATGCCATTACCTTGAGGAGCTTACACTCTAGACCAGGGGTTCCCAAACTTGGTTTGCGGCTTGTTCAGGGTAAGCCCCTGGCAGACTGTGAAACACTTTGTTTACCTGAGCGTCCGCAGGTACAACCGCTCGCAGCTCCCAGTGGCCGCGGTTCACTATTCCCTGCCAATGGGAGCTCCGGGAAGCGGTGGCCCGCTTCCCTCAGAGGAGCAGCCATTACCCATATTCTGGCTAAAACGTCCATAGGAAGGCTAACCGGGCGTGGACGAGCTTCTTCTATGGCCCACTGTGTTCTTCAATAGGCCATCAGCTTGAATGGTTCATTCACAGTGTGGTGGCTAGACTGAATGTAAACTACCTTGTGGGTGTTACTCCAAGAGGAAACACATTTGAAATACTGGTACATAGTCAATATTCATAACTTTAGATACAAAGAAGATACATGCATACAAACAGGATAATCATATTTGATAGACTGCAACTTTTCCATTGATACCGTATATGACATACTTTGTACAAGATTTGTTGCAACTGTTTACCAGTGGCAATATTAATGATATAAATGGTCATATTTCAATCAGACAGCATCACAATTGCTGTTTATTGTTCTGTCCTTTTTTTTGTATAATGCACAGAACTGAACCACTGTACAGTTTTGTAGCTTAGGAGAAGATTCTGCCATCTTAATTACATAAAATAGTTTTTTACTCCATGAGTAGTTTCATTAAAGTTGATGGGGCTAGTCACAGAATAAAATATTATTCAGTCAGTGTAAGGTAGGTAGAATCTGGCGATTAGTGAGCAACCTGTCTACTACATAGAATGCACAGAATGGATTACACTTCAGAAGTGCAAGAGCTGATCTGATGGTTCAGCTGTATGATAAATCTTATTAAAGAAAAAACAGGCTTGCCATAATCAAAGGCACACAGTGAATCTCTTTTCAACAGTGCAAAGGAGTCACATAGATTATGTTTTTAATTTTGCTTAGGGAAGTCTTTATAAAGAAGTTTCACAGTTGTTTCACTGTTGTTAAAGTTTATAATCTGTTATATGAAAATAATTGATTGGCAAAGAGTACAGAGAAGATTACTGGCTCTACATGGAGTGTAGAAAAGGATATATGAACATTGTTATAACCCTGATTTCAGGCCCCTAATTTCTGTCCTGGACTCAGTGGACTTAGTAGAGATGGCCAGTCACAGGATTTTAATTGGTCACAAACCCCAGCAGATGACTTTCACTAGAAGCATACCTCTGGCAGTATAAGAAGTTACAAAAACAATCATTCAACAGTTGGAGGATTTTGATATACCGGTATTTTCCTTTATGTATTTAAAACAAAACAAAAATCACAATGGTTGTCAATATGCATATCTTGAGTTAATTAAGAATCTGTAGTTTAAATTCAAGGTACAATAGCCCAGAATTGAAAGGGTTAATAACACATAGTAAAAGGCACCTTATTGTAATAGTTTAAGGTCAATAATACACACTTGTAGAGTAGTATTCTCCAGTCCTTACACCATCACCTCCTTATAACAAAACTGCAAGCATTCGAAAATAAAACTATCACATGATAAAAGTGAGAACGCTGTATTTGTACTAATATCATCATGCTAGCTGTTCATTAAAAACACCATCAGATTTTATACTTTATGAGGATACTTTCAGTTCTGCAATTTTGTCTCATCCAACCACCAGTTTTGCCTAAAATATACTTTGTTATAATATGATGGGGGATGACTTTCAGATTTTTTCGTAATACCTCCTCACCACCTTGCCTTTGCAGAACAAGTAAATAAACCCAGCAAGCATTACTGCATCACCAACATTAAACAATGTTTGAGCTCCCTCTGCTGGCTCTGGAGCAGAGGTTCACTAAGCAAACACTTCCCAGAGATTTACTGATATTGTGAATGGGGCCTGAGCATAAATCAGAAAATAAACTTTAAGAGCCATGTTCATTTCAACTCCATTATAAATAAAGGGAAAAGATAAAAGCAATATCAAATGAAAAGTGATAAAAGGGCTTAACAATTACAAACTTTGTTGAAGGTTTTTCCAACACCTGAGAGTAAAAAATATAACAAAGTGGAGGATAAATGACATTTTAAATATTTTTGTATTAAATCCAATGTAACGATTCTCAACAATTTTGAATAAATGAACATAGTTATAAAAATAATGATTTGTGTGGACAATTTGTAAACAAAATAGAGAACTAAAATTGCCAAATTGCTCATGAAGAATATTTTAACCAGAACTATAAAATAATGTCTTCAATTCTCAGTTTGGTTAGTCTACAAACCCAGTAACTCCCACAAAACAAACAGCTAACCTAAATAAAAAATAGCAAGTATCAGCCCACTTCTCAGCAGTAATTTATTCATAAGGTGCCATAGGAAAGTCTCAAAGACTTCACTGATTTATAATTATGTACACTTAATGGATTAGTATGAAATACAATGAAGACTAACCTCTAACAGAGTTCATACTTACCAGGCAACTTGAAAAAGAAAAAAACCCAACCCCTTTCAAAGTATCCCTACATGTATTGAGTATAGTTCTCCTCCATCTATAGTAGAAGGACATCTCTGTTGCATCCGCTAATAAGTGATTTATGTTGCTCTTCTGAGTGGTCACTTAAAGTTGCTGATTTCTCTGTATTACATTTCAACTAAACAATTACTTACAAAATCAATACTCAAAAGTAAAATAGTAGTTTTAAAATAAATGAACAGCGTACAGTTTGTGATAGCTCCTGGTTTGTTTGTTTTTTAATGGGGCTAGATTATGGCTTTATATAGTTGTGATGTCCCAGGAGCAGACCAGGGACCATACTGTGACACGGAGTATCCCTCTTGCTCCAGGGGGGACGTAATCTGCACCAACCATACCTTGTAAAGATTATTTCTCCCTCTGCACCAACCCAGATGGTCTGACAGCATTTTGGGTAGGAGGGAGGGAAGGCAGAATCCAGGCCTTGCCCACTCCCCAGCCTGGCCCATTCACCTTGGGGTGTAACAGCCTTGTAGAGAGTGCTCTCCTTCAATTGCTGTCACTTGTGTCACAGGTAGACAGCACAGGGGAGTTTGGGCAGTGGAGCTGGAACATTTTTAATAGTGGGGGTGCTGGAAGCCAGCCCCCTTACCCCTGTCCACCCCCTCCTCCTGCCCCAGCTGAGGCCGGGAGCAAAGCCCCGGGCGCGGGGTGGCAGCAGACCCCGGGAGCAGGGTTGCAGCTCAGACCCTGGGCACAGGGCGGCAGCCGGGAGCCCAGGGGTGCTGCAGCACCCCCCCCCCCCACATTCCTAGTTCCTGCACCTCTGAGTATGGGAGCACTTTAGGCCTCTGCTCCCAGGCACAAGCATATACCACATGTCACAATCATATCCTATGTTTGTTTGCTTGCCCCGAGGACCAGACTGTGAAATTAAGACATGAGTCCATGCTGAAGGTGGTATAAATGTGCATTGCCCCAGGGAAGTTCTAGAAGGGCGTGTGCTACCTTCAGGAGAGTGGAGCTCTGCTGGTTGGTGTGGGATAGGGGCAGGGTCATGTTCACCTCCTTCCCAGCCAACTCTGCCCCATTTGCGGGGGCTAGCTCAGGGAACACATATGTGCTTGGATCCCAGGGAGGGGCAGGAGGAGAAAGCCCCCTTTCAGTACACCTCACAGGAGCTGAAATGCAGCCTAAGATCAGTCTGGCATAAAGAAATTCTGACCACACCCTCATTTCTCCAGCTGTGCCACCTTTCTCCTTTTACTCAAGCAGCAGAGACGGTGAATGGCACAGAATCCCCCGTGTCCATTATACACTACTGGGGAATCAAATCATCCTTACTGGAGTTATCCTCCCTTAACTGCACCACAATTAAGGATTCATAGATTCATAGATTTTAAGATCAGAAGGAAATATTAGGACCAGAAGGGATCACCTAGTCTGACCTCCTGCATAATAGAGACCACAGATTTCACCCAGTGAGTGATAGCTGCATCTAGCCCAACAACTTGAGCTAGGTGGATCTGGCCAAGTGACTTACCACATAGGTGCCAATATGTACAGCCAGAGAAAGAGAAGCACTGGGGAATGTACATACATGCACAGCTAGATATGACTTTGAGGCAGTCAAGTAAGGGGTAATGTGTAGGTGCACTGCATTAGGGTATCACTGGGAGGCATTCAGGTCCTGGGAGTCAGAATGCCTCCTCAAGCTTTAAAACATCCAGGGGTAGTGAGAATTCTGCTACTTATGAGGAGTGCTCCTCTAACTTTGCTCACATTCTGCCCTCAATTTGCTGTGTAAGAAGGGTCAGTGACATGACCCTGCCTCCTCCACAACCTACTTCACACCATATGGGGCCCTCTGTGCTTCCAAGGGAGCAGGGACAGAGCAGTCCCTGAACTCTCCAGAGTGCAGAGACATAATTCTGCCTATCTTTTACCCAAGGAGGGAGAAGTCTCTGTGTTCTCTGCCCTCCCTCCCTCCCCCCCCCCCACTGTATACCTACAGAAAGACAAAGCAGAATGGGACCCATGGTCAGCATCTTCAGTCCTTGGTTCTGATGTACTCCTACACTTCACCATCAGCCACCAGCCTGGAGTCAAAACCAAAAATCACGCACTTAAAAAAATAAAATCAAAACAAAACGAAATTCTTTCATTCCAAACTACCATCCTTGCCACCAAGTTCCACACACTCTCTAATAACAAGCAGTTGCCACTCTAGCAATGCTCTCTGTTGGTAGCAGCGCTGATACTTTAAAGCAATGGTTCTCAAAGCCAGTCCACCACTTGTTCAGGGAAAGCCCCTGGTGGGCCAGACAGGTTTGTTTACCTGCCGCATCCGCAGGTTCAGCCGATTGTGGCTCCCACTGGCCGCAGTTCACCGCTCCAGGCCCATGGGGGCTGCGGGAAGGGCGTCCAGCATGTCCCTTGGCCCACGCCACTTCCCGCAGCCCCCATTGGCCTGGAGCGGCAAAACGCGGCCAGTGGGAGCCGTGATCGGCTGAACCTGCGGATGCAGAAGATAAACAAACTGGTCCGGCCCGCCAGGGGCTTTCTCTGAACAAGTGGCGGACCGGCTTTGAGAACCACTGCTTTAAAGGACATGGAGGCTTTGCTCTCTAGATTGTCAGTCCAGATCCATCCCAAGTCTGGAGCATTTAAATATTTTCATTAGGGGTTTATGCAAAATGAGTTAGAGGCCTCAGTCTGTTCCAAGTAGATATATGTCCACATCATAAAACTAACACTACATTTAGCACTAATAGACAACCTTGGCTGTAGTATGAGTAGGATTAAATCAACCTGGAGATTGAAATGCCCTATGCTATTTAACATTTTTATTAATGACCTACAAGAAAACATAAAATCATCCCGAATACAGTTTGCAGATGACACAAAAACCGGGGAAGTGGTAAATAATGAAGGGGACAGGTCACTGATTCAGTGAAATCTGGATCACATCAGCTAAATGTAAATGTATAAATCTAGGAACAAATAATGTAGGCCATAGTTACAAAAAGAGGGACTCTATCCTGGGAAGCAGTGATTCTGAAAAATATTTGGGGTTCTTGGTGGATAATTAGCTGAACATGAGCTCCCAGTGTGATAATGTGCCCAAAAGAGCTACTGCAATCCTTGGATGCTGTGACCAGGGTCCCAGTGGGGGCCTGCTGAGGTCATGCAATTAGGATGAACTGCAAAGAATGTGGCAGATAATCCCCCAAAATGGTGGATATTTTCAATACTTAGATTTACCAAGCCAGCACAAAACAGCTTCTTTATAACCTCACTGGTTGTCCAGAAGCCAACAACACAGTTCCCTTGAAGTAACCCAACCTCAGGCCTCCATCCAGGTACCCAAGTCAAATATGATGAAGAGTTCTGAAAATCTTATTTCATCATATAAAAGAAAAGATTCTACCAATCCCTTCCAGATTAATGAATGTTCCAGATCTTACCCAGATACACACATACAGCCAAGTCTTATTAACTAAACTAAACTTTATTAAAAAACAAAAGAGAGAGTATGGTTAAAAGATCAATATACATACAGACATGAGTTCAATTCCTGAGGTTCAGATTCATAGCAGAGATGGTGAGCTTTGTAGTTGCAAAGAGTTATTTCAAAAATAGTATGTAGGTTATAGTCCAATGTTTATATTTCAGGGCGGTCCAGTCAGAACTGGGATCTCAGTCCTTGTGGCTTAGGCTTCCCCTGCATGAAACCTCAAGCAGATCTGCTATAAAAAGGATTAGGACCCAAGAATCTTTTGTACAATTTCAGGTCTTCTTTGACAAGTTGGAGCCCCTCGGGGAACAATAGGTAGCTTTAAAGTGGGTCCATCACAGGTATTTAGCTATACGAATTAAAATAAGACAATCGCCTGTTCCTCCACCATTCACCGATGATTTATTATACATTTCAAAGAGAGATGAATACAGAGATATCCCATGTTTACACTTCATTTAAATGCTAGGATGTTCTTTTGATCTCTGAATGATCAGCATACAACATAGACAGGGACTGTCGATCACATTGTTGACCACTACCCATACATAAGTAAATACACGAAAACACAAACATTATCTTCCCACATGTCTTTAAGGGTTGAATTTGAGTCATTTATTTTGCAGGATGTTTAACCCTTTCTGGCCATGTGTCACAGATGCATAAACAGGGGAATCTTGAGTCGGAGTAGAGAAGTTATTTTACCTCTATATTAGGCACTAGTGCTACTGCTGCTGGAGTACTCTGTTCCATTCTGGTGCCCAAAAATCAAGAAGGATGTTGATAAATTGGAGAGGGTTCAAAGAAGAGCCACGAGAATGATTAAAGAATTAGAAAACATGCCACACACGGATAGACTCAAAGAGTTCAATCTATTTTGCTGAACAAAGAGAAGGTTATGGGGTGACTTGATTACAGTCTATAAGTATCTACACAGGGAACAAATACTTAATAATGGACTCTTCGGTCTAACAGAGAAAGGAATAAACAAGATCCAGTGGCTGGAAGTTGAAACTAGACAAATTCAGACTGGAAATAAAGTGTAAATTTTTAATGGTGAGAATAATTAACCATTGGAACAATTTACTAACTCATGATAGATTCTCCATCACTGACAATTTTTAAATCAAGACTGGATGTTTTTCTAAAAGATATGTTCTATGAATTATTTTGGGGAAGTTCTATGGCTTGTGTTATACAGGAGATCAGACTAGATGATTATAATGGTTTCCTAACACGGTCCCTCCAAATCAAGGGTGAGGCATTAGCAGGGCAACATGGGGAATCTTGTACTAACATTGTACTTATAAAAATGTTAAAAATAATCAATGAATATGACATAAACACCCACTGACTTCACTGGGGCCAGGATTTCATTCCTGGATTCCGCAAGGTGGTAGATCTCTGTATTATCCATTGTATGTATTCATTATACAAACGCAAGAAATGAACTCATAGCATAAAGCTAAGCAAGTGCATATGTAATTGCATCTTTTCATGACACAGTGTACTTAACCAAACTGCCTCTCATCCAAGTTATAGAATCCCTCTAAGTGATAGTTACCCTGGCTGAAAAAAGGGGCTAGTGCAGGCGTGGGCAAACTACGGCCTGTGGGCCAGATCCAGCCTATCAGGGCTTTGGATCCGGCCCACGGGATTGCCACCTGCGTAGCGCCACAGGGCTAAGGCAGGCTCCCTGCCTGCCCTGGCCCCATGCCGCTTCCGGAAGCGGTCAGCACCATATCCCTGTGGCCCCTGGGGGAGGGGAGGCAGAGGGCTCCATATGCTGCCCTCACCTGCGGGCACCACCCCCTGCAGCTCCCATTGGCCAGGAACAGGGAACCATAGCCAATGGGAGCTTTGGGGGAGGTACCTGCAGGTGAGGGCAGCGCACAGAGCCCTCTGCCTCCCCTCCCCCAGGGGCCGCAGAGACGTGGTGCTGGCAGCTACTGGGAGCAGCATGGGGCCAGGGCAGGCAGGCAGGGAGCCTGCCTTAGCCCCACTGCACGCTGCCACCACCCCAGAGCCACTCAAGGTAAGAGGCACCGGGCCAGAGCCCACTCCCTGAACCTCTCCTGCACCCCAACCCCCTCTTACTCCCCAACCCCCTGCCCTGAACCCGCAACCCTGAGCCCCCTGCCCCACCCCGCACCCTTCCTGCACCCCAACCCCCTCTGCCCCCAACCCCCTGCCCTGAGCCCCCTTATACACTCCGCACCCCTCCTGTACCCCAACCCATTGCCCTGAGCCCCTTCCTGCACATCACACCCCCACCCACACCCCACACTCTCTCCCACACACCAATCCCTTGACCCAGCACTACATTCATGGCCCTGCATGCAATTTCCCCACCCAGATGTGGCCCTCAGGCCAAAAAGTTTGCCCACCCCTGAACTAGTGGTTTACATTTACACAGTACTTTTTCATCCATGGATCTCAAAGCAGTTTACTAAGATAGGTGAGCATTATTATCCCCATTTTACAGTGGACCTAAGTGCAGATATTTGAAACAATTTGCGTCACTTTAGTGCAGTGGATAAGATAGGGATCTACCACTTCAGAGACCAAGTCTTTTCCCCTACTTCTGGCATGCAGATATAACATTGCAACTTTTCGTAAATTGCTTCACTTTCCTGTACAGATTCTCCATTACATTAAGGTCCCTTTTATGATGTTCTATGAAATGAGCTATAACTCTGGGGCTTTTTTTAATCACTAAAATGGTGATTTCCCCCAATTTTTTTCCTATGATAAAACAAGCCTTATTTAGCGTACAGGCATATATAATCTCCTATTTTGTATTTTGGTATATATTTGTTAAATAAGAGTCTGTAAGTGGGTGTTTTGTGTCTCAGGGAGGAATCCAGTTTATCTTTCATATGCTGTTTCTTGTGAAGTATCATATTTTTTTTTCAGAGTAGCAGCCGTGTTAGTCTGTATTTGCAAAAAGAAAAGGAGGACTTGTGGCACCTTAGAGACTAACACATTTATTTGAGCATAAGCTTCCGTGAGCTACAGCTCACTTCATCAGATGCATTCAGTGGAAAATACAGTGGGGAGATTTATATACACAGAGAACATGAAACAATGGGTGTTACCATACACACTGGAAGGAGAGTGATCACTTAAGGTGAGATATTACCAGCAGGAGAGTGGGGAGGACGAGGGGGGGCATTTCCAGCAGTTGACAAGAATGTCTGAGGAAGAGCAGGGTGGGGATGTGTGAGGGGGAAAGATGGGGAAATAGTTTTACTTTGTGTAATGACCCATCCACTCCCAGTCTTTATTCAAGCCTAAGTTAATTGTATCCAGTTTGCAAATTAATTCCAATTCAGCAGTCTCTCATTTGAGTCTGTTTTTGAAGTTTTTTTTGTTGAAGAATTGCCACTTTTAGGTCTGTAATCGAGTGACCAGAGAGATTGAAGTGTTCTCCAACTGGTTTTTGAATGTTATAATTCTTGACATCTGATTTGTGTCCATTTATTCTTTTACGTAGAGACTGTCCAGTTTGGCCAATGTACATGGCAGAGGGGCATTGCTGGCACATGATGGCATATATCACATGGGTAGATGTGCAGGTGAACGAGCCTCTGATAGTGTGGCTGATGTGATTAGGCCCTATGACGGTGTTCCCTGAATAGATATGTGGACACAGTTGGCAACAGGCTTTGTTGTAAGGATAGGTTCCTGGGTTTGTGGTTCTGTTGTGTGGTGTGTGGTTGCTGGTGAGTATTTGCTTCAGGTTGGGGGGCTATCTGTAAGCAAGGACTGGCCTGTCTCCCAAGATCTGTGAGAGTGATGGGTCATCCTTCAGGATAGGTTGTAGATTGTTGATGATGCGTTGGAGAGGTTTTAGTTGGGGGCTGAAGGTGATGGCTAGTGGCGTTCTGTTATTTTCTTTGTTGGGCCTGTCCTGTAGTAGGTAACTTCTGGGTACTCTTCTGGCTCTGTCAATCTGTTTCTTCACTTCAGCAGGTGGGTACTGTAGTTGTAAGGACGCTTGATAGAGATCTTGTAGGTGTTTGTCTCTGTCTGAGCGATTGGAGCAAATGCGGTTGTATCGTAGAGCTTGGCTGTAGACAATGGATCGTGTGGTGTGGTCTGGATGAAAGCTGGAGGCATGTAGGTAGGCATAGCGGTCAGTAGGTTTCCAGTATACGGTGGTGTTTATGTCACTGTCATAAATATAAAGGGAAGGGTAAACCCCTTTAAAATCCCTCCTGGCCAGAGGAAAAATCCTCTCACCTGTAAAGGTTTAAGAAGCTAAAGGTAACCTCGCTGGCACCTGACCAAAATGACCAATGAGGAGACAAGATACTTTCAAAAGCTGGGAGGAGGGAGAGAAACAAAGGTCTCTGTCTGTCTTGATGCTGCCTTTGCCGGGGATAGACCAGGAATGGAGTCTTAGAACTTTTAGTAAGTAATCTAGCTAGGTACGTGTTAGATTATGATTTCTTTAAATGGCTGAGAAAAGAATTGTGCTGAATAGAATAACTATTTCTGTCTGTGTATCTTTTTTGTAACTTAAGTTTTTGCCTAGAGGGATTCTCTATGTTTTGAATCTAATTACCCTGTAAGGTATCTACTATCCTGATTTTACAGAGGGGATTTCTTTACTTCTATTTACTCCTATTTCTATTAAAAGTCTTCTTGTAAGAAAACTGAATGCTTTTTCATTGTTCTCAGATCCAAGGGTCTGGGTCTGTAGTCACCTAGGCAAATTGGTGAGGCTTTTTATCAAACCTTGTCCAGGAAGTGGGGTGCAAGGTTTTGGGAAGTATTTGGGGGAAAAGAAGTTTCCAAACAGCTCTTCCCCAGTAACCAGTATTTGTTTGGTGGTGGTAGCGGCCAATCCAAGGACAAAGGGTGGAATATTTTGTACCTTGGGGAACTTTTTGACCTAAGCTGGTAAAGATAAGCTTAGGAGATTTTCATGCAGGTCCCCACATCTGTACCCTAGCGTTCAGAGTGGGGGAGGAACCTTGACAGTGACCATCGCTTATTAGCACCGTAGTGTCCAGGAAGTGGATCTCTTGTGTGGACTGGTTCAGGCTGAGGTTGATGGTGGGATGGAAATTGTTGAAATCATGGTGGAATTCCTCAAAGGCTTCTTTTCCATGGGTCCTGTCAAGGTTCCTTCCCCACTCTGAACTCTAGGGTACAGATGTGGTGACCTGCATGAAAACCTCCTAAGCTTACTTTTACCAGCTTAGGTTAAAACTTCCCCAAGGTACAAAATATTCCACCCTTTGTCCTTGGATTGGCCGCTACCACCACCAAACTTTATCTGGGTTCCTGAGAAAACATAGTTTGGACACGTCTTTCCCCCCAAAATCCTCCCAACCCTTGCACCCCACTTCCTGGGGAAGGTTTGGTAAAAATCCTCACCAATTTGCATAGGTGACCACAGACCCAAACCCTTGGATCTTAGAACAATGAAAAAGCATTCAGTTTTCTTACAAGAAGACTTTTAATAGAAGTAAAAAGGAATCACCTCTGTAAAATCAGGATAGTAGATATCTTACAGGGTAATTGGATTCAAAACATAGAGAATCCCTCTAGGCAAAACCTTAAGTTACAAAAAAGACACACAGACAGGAATATTCATTCTATTCAGCACAGCTATTTTCTCAGCTATTTAAAGAAATCATAATCTAATACATATCTAGCTAGATTACTTACTAAGTTCTAAGACTCCATTCCTGTTCTGTCTCCGGCAAAAGCATCACACAGACAGACTCAGACCCTTTGTTTTTCTCCCTCCTCCCAGCTTTTGTCTCCTCATTGGTCATTTTGGTCAGGTGCCAGCGAGGTTACCTTTAGCTTCTTAAACCTTTACAGGTGAGAGGATTTTTCCTCTGGCCAGGAGGGATTTTAAAGGGGTTTACCCTTCCCTTTATATTTATGACAGGTCCAGATGATGAAGATGTCATCAATGTAGCGCAAGTAGAGTAGGGGCATTAGGGGATGAGAGCTGAGGAAGCGTTGTTCTAAGTCAGCCATAAAAATGTTGGCATACTGTGGGGCCATGTGGGTACCCATAGCACTGACGCTGGTTTGAAGGTATACATTGTCCCCAAATGTGAAATAGTTATGGGTGAGGACAAAGTCACAAAGTTCAGCCACCAGGTTTGCCATGACGTTATCGGGGATACTGTTCCTGACGGCTTGTAGTCCAACTTTTGTGGAATGTTGGTGTAGAGGGCTTCTACATCCATAGTGTCTAGGATGGTGTTTTCAGGAAGATCACGGATGGATTGTCGTTTCCTCAGGAAGTCAGTAGTGTCTCGAAGATAGCTGGGAGTGCTGGTAGCGTAGGGCCTGAGGAGGGAGTCTACATAGCCAGACAATCCTGCTGTCAGGATTGTTTAGTTTAGTAGTTATACTATACTACACAAGCTGAGCTGATAGAATGATAGAAGATAGAATGATAGGTAGATAAAAAGATAGTCTATAGAATATAGGAGAACAAAGAAAAGAAAGAGCTAAAGACTGAAAGACCACTAAAAGAAAGCTAAAAGAGAGCTCCAGACTTCTTCCATACAAGGTATTTTATAGGATCCTGACACTATGTAATTCAGGCCCAACCTACTATACCCAAATCTTATTTCCATACCCTAACAAATGTATGGGTACCCTTATCCTATAGGTTAGTGGATTATGATATAATATATAGTACTTACTCTCTATATATTAATAAGGGTTATCTCATTCCAAAAACTGCCTACCTAGGCTCTCTTGGTGACTTCCAGGTTGTGTTATACCCTGCAGTTACCAGCCGGTTGTAGATGCCTGATAAACATGTTCAGTGTTGTGTATAGTTCCTCTCTTTGTTCTCCAAAGTTCAGGGACCATTCTTCTCTGTGCCAAAGATTACCAGCTTTTATGCTGACTTACTCTTAACTGATTATACTTTTAGCTATAAAGTGGATCTTACTGGATACAGGCCAGTAGGCTTCTTGCATTTCAGTAAAACTTATTTTATGTATATTAGCAAACACATATCATATGCCTCCATACATCCTAAATTCATAGGAATTAATACTGATAAAATGTAAGAATAAAATAGATTAATTCAGAAAGAGAAACATATTTGATACGCTGGCTGGATTAGTAGGATATAATAGCTAGCAAAGTAATCCTAGGGGCTACACACTTAAGCTGTTGAGGTTTTGAAGGCTGGGAAAGCATTTCAGAAAAAGAGACAAAAAGTGATTGTAATCATGACCACAATCACAGGTGGGAAATGCTGGGAGGTAGGCGGAGGAGCGGGGATGCGCCGTGCTCAAAGAGGAGGTGGGGGGAGGGGAGCTTGGCTGCCTGTGGGTGCAGAGCACATACTAATTTTTCCCCATGGGTGCTCCAGCCCCGGAACACCCACGCAGTCAGCACCTATGCCAGCTCCAGGTTCTCCAGTTGGTAGAAATTTTGATAATACAATTTCATAAAATGGGTATTTGAACACCAGCATTTGATTAACTAAAGGACTGATTCGGGAGCACATGGTGTTTCACACATAACTGGTGTGATCAGTCCATCCTCCAAAATCCATCCATGCCTGATAGGGGAGGATAGTTTTGGATGTCCTTGATCATACCAGAGCAGTTTCATTGCTTGATAATTTGCCCTCTGGATAGCAGGCATAAATGCACCCATTGTCAGAGGCAATTTTCCTCCATTTTGTCTGCTTCTTGGAAAACATCCAACAACGTAGCTCTGCAAGTGTCATAATGCTGGTCTTGAAGTGGTAAACTCGGCATATGAAAACCTTCCATGCATTTATGACCCCATCAGTGATGGTCTCAGCCATTCTGAGCATTCTCAGAGTGAGGAGAGAGTCTGGAGGCTGAATCATAAGCTTTCCAGTAAGATAATTTGGTCTTTCCAGCCAATCTTCAAGTAGTGTCACATCCTAAAAGGGCATGGAAACTTAGCAGTGCAGTGACTTTTAATGGTTCAAATGACAGGAACACATCTCTGAGGGATATACAGTGATTCTGTTGCCCAGCAGCAAGCACCAAAATAGAATTTTTTGGAAGTCTTATGCAAGGTCTCCCAGAAAACAATAGAACATCTGTGTCTTGTGCAAAAATTTAGAGTTTATAGAACCTCCCTGTGTGGCATTGATGGCATTCAAAATCATTTTAGTGTCAGCGTCCTCATGGGAACTATGAGGAAAGACAATTGAACAGTGCGAGGCAGTAGCTTCATTATACCATGTGATGAGGAAATCCGAGCAATTTTTCACATACTGGAATGTTTTTCCTTCAAGATATGCAGTTAACTTGTCCTTTGTGCAAGTATCAGAGTAGCTTCTTCACTGTGAGACTGGACATGTTCATGGAGTCAAGGATTTGGTACTGGACAGGACAATACCATGGAATCTCTTCTTTCTGGTAGTATTTTTAATTGATTCCTCTGCATACATGTCAAACACTAGGTGGACTTCATCATAAGTCCAGTATTTTCTCTGTAGCCTCATAATGAAGTGTTCAGCCAAATGTTGGCAGGTATTAAGTTTATAATTTATAGCTTGTACCTCAGCCATGCCATCTATGATTGCTACTTTGGAAGGCTTCTGTTGGCGTAAAGTATTGATCACATTGGCAGTAGGTGCTGGCTTAGGAAGATCATACAAGATGTGCATTTGTTTGCTTTTTGCCTTCCACATATGTATTGTTTTGTCACATTCAAACATTGATCATGGTACCACGGATAACTCATACTTTCCCAAAGTATCACATAGATCAACATCACACTGAGATCTGGACATAACCAGGAGAAGAGCAAACAATGACCTGCCTGTGTGGTTAGTTCTGTAATAGTCCCTGCCACCTTCACTCTGACGTTTTTCTTGTCTTTGAGCACAGCTTTAGTCTGTTCTTCTTGATTGGAGCTTGTAGATTGACTGAGCTTTGGATAATTCTTTGGATTTTGAAGACTTCATACAAGTCATGATCCAAAGTATCCATTTGACAGACATCTTTAGCTATCTCATCACTGACAACTGCTTTCATCATATTAATGAGCTCCAGTTAGTCATTCGTGAATGGGTTGAAATTGTGAGTAAGCTCATCCTGTATTTTTTAAATTGCCCCTTTTTTTGCATTTAACAACACCGAATGAGTCTTGCTGGTACTTGGTTACTTCTGAAGAAGTCATCCCAGACAAGCTTAATGTTTTGTTTGAAATGTGATGGAGTTCTGGTATTGTCAGGAAAAACTGGGAAAGATCATTTGGAGGCTGTGTTATGCCCACCAAGCCCCCAATGACTTTCATTGTTCTGTATTCATGTTCTAGGTCTTTGTCTGAACCAAGTACAAAGAAGGCAACTTGCAACCTTTTGATAAACGAGTTTCCTTTTTGAAATTCTTCCCATGTCAGGGTCAGACTTTTCTACAACTTTTATTTCAGCAAGGTATCAGGCAATTGTACAGAATAATCTGTTAACTCTAAAGCAAAAAAGATTTCACAAAGTCTTCCAGTGCTATGAGGTGCAAATTCCAATTGACAGACCTGACAGATCGAATAATGGACAGCAAAGACTCAACTATCTTCATGCAACATCACACCACCCTGAAAATTGGCTCTCTCACCAATTCAACCTCCTCAAATTGCTTGATCTGGTCTGTGGTATTGCAGCAATCCATCATGCACAGTAGGTCTTTGACAGCACAATGTACACTGGATGTGTGGAACCCGTCTTGCAAGTCCTGTACCCTTTGGGAAATGCAAAGAAGACATCTAAGAAGCATTTTTGAAGGGCAACAAGTATTTGAGTGTGACTGAATGCTGACATCTTAACCAGTGCCTCATTACAACTCACTTGGCATCATAATCAAAGATGATAATCTACCACTGAATATCTTATTTTTTTGCCAATAATGGCCAATCAGCATGTACATTAATCTGTCACATTAAAAAAAATAGGTCTCATCATGGACGACTAGTGCCTCCTTATACCGGGAGGGCACAATGTAAAGGGGGAAACATGTGATTGGCCCACCTGTTGCCTCTGGGAGGAACTTCCAGCCCCATGTCTCTGGGCCAGGGAAGCCAATCCCGCTGGTTCTTGGGGTGGGGGTGGGGCACAGGAGCAGGGAGCATGTGCCTCTGGGATCAGCTGGGGCCAGCCAAAGCCCAGGAAGATGCACAGCACCAGTGTCTCCCCGGAGCTCGCGGACACCTCAGCAGGGCAGATGAGGGGCACAGGCAATGCCCCTACCTCCAGCTGAGCAGAGGCCAGGAAAACTGCTCCCAGTGCCTTCCCCAGAGACCCTCTGCCCTGCACCTAGCCCAGGGCCACTGTGCTCTCCTCATCCCCACCAGAGTTACCTGCGGGGTGTAGTTCTGTCCTTCTCTGACTGTGCCTTCCCCCAGCATGTTCGGCTGCTCTTCCTGGCAGCCTGGCCCGGGCGGGGAGTGGGATGGAGTTGCTTCTCATGCTGGCTGAAGCTGGCCGCTCCAGGTCTCTGATCCGCTCTTTCCGCCACCAGCAGGCCGAGCAGAAAGCTGAGGGGGCAGGGCACTTGCTCCTGCATGCTCCCCTACGTGTCGGCTATGGGTCTTATGCTCTGAGCAGTAACTGATAACACAGTACTACTGCCAGCCACAGTTAACCTTAGGGTGAGTTGCTCATTTCACATACCTGTGTCTTCAAGTGTAACTAATAAAAAAGGTGACGGTCACACATTTTCTCCAAAATATAGCTACAGGCATGTTCTAGGTTTGCTGCCATTGGTACCATCATGTTCCCGGGAAAAGGGCTTTCAAGAATTTCCCTACACCCCCAAATTTCCCCATCACTCCCCCAGTGCTCAACTAGTTACATGCAGTGTTGTCTATTTAGTGGTTGGTTGGAAATCTGAATGGAAATAGAAACATTAATACACACTTTAAAAGCATATACACTATATGATAAAATACTTGTATCTGAAAAAGCTAAGTTTGAGAAGTATGAACAAAGACTAGCTTCCTCACACAGCTGTTGGTTTCTATGACAATGTTGGTGCATTCATTTCAGCGATGTTGGTCAACCCAATAATTTCAAATTATGATTTGTAAGCAAGGACTGAATGAACTCTCCCTTGACAGCTAGAGATGAGCCACGGGGAGGGGAGGAAAAGGCTTCAGGACCAGACTGTATTTACATGAACACACCTACCCTGCCTAGGTATCCAACAAACAGAGCTGTGTTGCCCAAGGGATAAATTCTGGCTGGTGTTGGTTTACAAATCACTTTAGATCCATCTATTTAGAACACATCTATTTAGAATAATCTATTTAGAACACATCACTAGACATTGGCAGGAGAGATGAACTGGAGTGCCACTGAGAAGCAAAGTCAGGGAAGTAACTGAAATACTTCTCTGGTGGAGTCTATTTACTGAGGAACAACCTATCCTAAAGTCTCAATTACTGAGGGACAATCTACACTGCTACATTTGCTTTCTACAAGCTACTCTTACTATAAAATTTTATGAGTGATGTACCCGAGTATTTGGATGCTAATATTTTCAATCGTATTGTTAAATTGATTAACCTTAATTTGGGATATTGTTGTTTGTGTACTATATGTATTTTATGACCTTCAAACCAAATTTTGTACTTTTGGATAATTTAAGCATTATACTCAGATGTATAGGCACTCTTTCCTTAAACCTGTGTATTAGATAATTTAAACATTAGCTTTAATAAAAATGTTTAAATTTGAGTGTGGAGGTAATGGAATGTTGTCCTTACAATATGAGTAAAGGGCAGCAGAACTGTACTTAGGCTGTCCTGACTGAGGGGGGTCACCCTCAGTGCTTTTAATTTGTGCCAGCGCTTGCCAGAGCTGAGCCCCGGCACCTCTAGGCTTGGCAGTTCATAGTCCCAGGACCTCTGGGCTTACCATATGAGTTATGAAAGTAAAAAACTTGCTTGAGCCCTAGCACTTAATTGCTTGAGCCCCAGCACCTCTTCTATTACAAATTAAGCACTGGTTACCCTCAACTGAACTGTACTCGCTAAGCAGGGGTGTTGGATGCCTGATCTCAGTGAAGAAAGAGAGAGGGTGGACGACAGGTGTTTTGCTTGTGGTGTGGGCTCTGCCTAAGAGTCACAGGCACTATTTGACCTGCTTCCCTCTCCTGTTAAAAGATAGAGCTGATTAGGCTCCATAGAGAGTCTTTTGTTTTTTTTAAATGATCACAGGAGCTGAAATCACTGATAATCAGGTCTAAGTGCTTAGTAGATCTGCTGCGGTGTGATGGGTTCCCCCCTGGGGTACCACCTGGAACTGGGGTGCCATTGAGTCCCCTGACCCACCAGCCTCGGTTTTCACACTGTACTTCTGTGACAAGCTGCAAAGCCCTCCAGCCTACACTTTCACCAGCATTCACATAGGTAGGGACATATCCAGCTGCAGTTACATGCAGGCTCTCTGTCTAGCCCCTGCAATGAATCAACAATGGAAAGGCTACAGCTAAGGCAACTCCCAACTCCCCAAGCACGCACCCCCTCTGGAGAATAAACCCAAAATTATACCATCTTGCACTGCACAGGGAACTGTACAGAATAAGCTCATAAAGTTCACCCCCTCCCTCAACGTGGAGAGGAATATGCAACAGCCTTTACCCCTTAAGCTAAGATTCTCAAACACTTCATTCCAACTCCCTGATTTAGATAAAGCAAAAACAAGTTTATTAACTACAAAAGATAGATTTTAAGTTATTGTAAGGGACAGCAAACAGATCAAAGCAGATTATTTAGCAAATAAACAAAAAACACCAACAGCCTAATATACTTGATAGATTGGAAATGAATGAGCAGATTCTCACCCTAACAGATGATACAAGCAGGTTGCAGATTCTTAAGGGACAAGCTGCACTTGCTTTACAGCTTGGAATCCCCAGGTGTTTCATACAAAGGCTAGAAATCTCTTTAGCCTGGGTCCAGCACTTCACCCATTTCAGTCTTTGTTCCTCAGGTGTTTCCAGGAGTCTTCTTGTGTGTGGGAGTGAAAAACACCAGCTGATGTCATTCCCTCCCTTATATAACTTTTGCATATGGTGGGAACACTTTGTTCCAAAGCTTGATTCCCAGACCAGTCTGTGGAAAAATACTGATATCCCAAGATGGAGTCCAGAGACATGTGGTCTGGTCACATGTCCTTGTAGAGTCATAGCAGCCATTACTTGGAGGTTGTCTGGAGCGTTCACGGGAAGGCTCACCAAGTGGGAGATAAGCTTCTTCTAAGGCCTATTGTTTTTTTTCTAATGGCCCATTGCTCTGAATAGGCCCTTCCCCACCCATTATCTAGACTGAAAGCATCTTGTTCAGTGGGCATTACCCAGGTGTAACCACATTTGAAATACAGATACATCGTCGATATTCATAACTTCAGATACAAAAATGATACATGCATACAAATAGGATAATCATATTCAGCAAATCATAACTTTTCCAATGACATCTCTCATGACCTATCTTGCATAAAATACATCATAATCATAATAATATCACTGTGAATAATATGGGGTGCAGTGTCATAGGCAGGACAGTGTTTCTGTGGAAGAGACAGCCCAGCCTTCACTAGCAGCTAGGTTTCCCCACTGAGATCTGAAATCACTGAGAGCTGGATGGAACCTCAAGAGACTGACTTTCAGAGGTCACAGTGGCAGGTGGCTGCAGAAAGTGATGGTGCATGGCCATCGGCAACAGAGCAGCGGAATGAATGGTGGCATGTCAAATAACAGCAGCCAGAGCGAGCGAGCGGTCAGAGCGAGTGGTGAGTGGCTGGAGGAGCAAGCAAGGTGCCTTTTCCCCTCCACTCTCCAGGGTGGGAGGTGAATTCATGTGAAAGCACCTCTGAACTCTGGGTCTCAAGGACAACAACTATAAGTGGGATGTAGTGGAGGGAGAAGAGAGGGGGCATGTTAAAGGGACATTTGCTTCTTGGACTATGTTTTAGTGACTTAGCTCCAGAATGTTAGATTTGTGACTGGGAAACTGATATAAATATACATTTCCTATGAGGCCAAGATTTTTAAAATACATTATTTTCAAAGGTCATTATCTCACATTGTTGTTGTCTTGAGAGGTTGTTATCTTGGGGAGTTTCTGCACTAAACATTTTTATTATTATACTGTAATTAATTTTTACATAAGAACATAAGAACGGCCATACTGGGTCAGACCAATGGTCTATCTAGCCCAGTATCCTGTTGTCATAACCATACAGCTAAAGGTAGCCCAGAATTCCTCCTTACCTGTAAGGGGTTAAGAAGCCTGGTTGGCACCTGACCAAAAGGACCAATGGGGAAAGAAGATACTTTCAAATCTGATGGGTTAAGGCTTTATTTGTGCTCTTTGTCTGTGTGTTCTCTTGGGAAGCAGAGACGCACCAGGTCAGAAACCTCCTTCTCCTATAAACCATCCTAAAGTGAGTTTCAATATTGCAAAAAGAGTAAGTAAATAAGGCAGGGCGTGTTAGATTACCTTTTGTTTTCAACTTGTGAATTTTCCCTGTGCTAAGAGGGAGGTTTATCCCTGTTTTTTGTAACTTTAAAGTTTTGCCTAGAGGGGAATCCTCTGTGTTTTGAATCTGATGACCCTGTAAAGTTACCTTCCATCTTGATTTTACAGAGGTGCTTCTTTTACTTTTTTTTTTCTTTATAATAAAGTTCTGTTTTTTAAGAATCTAGTTTACCTCTTTGGTTGGTATATTATTCTCAAGCCTTCCCAGAAAGGGGGCGTGAGGCTGTGGGGGATATTTTGGGGGAATAGGAATTCCAAGTAGTCCTTTCCCTGATTCTTTGTCTAAATCACTTGGTGGTAGCAGTGTACCATCCAAGGACAAAGGATTTGTGCCTGGGGGAAGTTTTTAACCTAAGCTGGTAAAAATAAGCTTAGGGGGCTTTCATATGGGTCCCCACATCTGTATCCTAGAGTTCAGAGTGGGGAGGGAACCCTGACACCTGTCTTCCAAGAGTGGATAATACCAGATGCTTCAGAGGGAATGAACAGAATAGGGTAATTATCGAGTGTTCCATACCATATCATCCACTCCCAGCTTCTGGCAAACAGAGACTAGGGACACTCAGATCATGGTGTTGTATCCCTGCCCATCCTAGCTAGTAGCCATTGATGGACCTATCCTCCATGAACTTATCTAGTTCTTTTTGAACCCTGTAATAGTTTTAGCCTTCATAACATCCCCTGGCAAAAAATTGCACGGGTTGACTGTGCGTTGTGTGAAGAAGTACTTTCTTTTGTTTGTTTTAAACCTGCTGCCTATTAATTTCATTGGGTAACTCCTAATTCTTGTGTTATGTGAAGGAGTAAATAATATTTTCTTATTTACTTTCTCCACACCAGTCAAGATTTTATAGACCTCAATCATATTCCCTCGTCTTCTCGTTTTCAAGCTGAAAAGTCCCAGTCCTTTTAATATCTTCTCACCTGTTCCACACCCCTAATCATTTTAGATACACTGGAAATGGGAAAGGTACAGAGAAGGGCATCTCATTTCAGATGGGGTGACCAGAACTGCAGGCAGAAGTCAAGATGTGGCCATACCATAGATTTATATAGTAAAAGTGAAGGAACTTGGTTTGCCAGTGTCATAAATACAAAGGGAAGGGTAACCACCTTTCTGTATACAGAACTATAAAATCCCTCCTGGTCAGAGGCAAAATCCTTTCACCTGTAAAGGGTTAAGAAGCTAAGATAACCTTGCTGGCACCTGACCAAAATGACCAATGAGGAGATAAGATACTTTCAAAGCTGGAGGGGAGGTGAACAAAGGGTCTGTCTGTGTGATGCTTTTGCTGGGAACATGTCAGGAATGCTCTTCAGAACTTCTGTTAAGTTAGTAAGTAATCTAGCTAGAAATGCGTTAGATTTACTTTTGTTAAATGGCTGGTAAAATAGGTTGTGCTGAATGGAATGTATATTCCTGTTTTTGTGTCTTTTTGTAACTTAAGGTTTTGCCTAGAGGGATCCTCTATGTTTTGAATCTGATTACCCTGTAAGGTATTTACCATCCTGATTTTACAGAGGTGATTCTTTTACTTTAATTAAAATTCTTCTGTTAAGATCCTGATTGCTTTTTCATTATTCTTAAGAACCAAGGGTTTGGGTCTGTGTTCACCTATGCAAATTGGTGAGGATTTTTATCAAGCCTTCCCCAGGAAAGGGGGTGTAGGGCTTGGGGCGATATTTTGGGGGGAAGACGTCTCCAAGTGGGCTCTTTCCCTGTTCTTTGTTTAACATGTTTGGTGGTGGCAGCATAGGGTTCAAGGGCAAGGCAAAGTTTGTACCTTGAGGAAGTTTTTAACCTAAACTGGTAAGGATAAGCTTAGGGGGCTTTCATGCAGGTCCCCACATCTGTACCCTAGAGTTCAGAGTGGGGAAGGAATCTTGACAGCCAGACTAATCAGCAAAGCCAATGATGAGAGCCTACGTGAAAAGGCTGCAAAACACCAAGCCTCTGAACTGCATTGACATGCAGAAAGCCTTATAAGACAGTCACTGTCAAAGACAATTTTAGAAGTACTTAATAAGGCTATTAAGAATGCTGGAGACAGAACACAGTTTATGCAAACAAATGTCGCTGTTGCATCATACTTTCTATTTAAGCAAGAGATACCACATGCTACAAGCCAGAGGCCAATGTTAAGTCCATTGTCACTTGTTAATCCTGAAGTTCAATATTGGTTCCTAACAACACCAACAGATGCTCGCTATCTTTCTGCAAGAAACTTAGCTGACTGATTAGAAGCATGCAATACAACAATGAAGGACTCAGCAGTTGAAAAAGTTAAGAACTCTCTCTTCACATTCAAAAAATGTGCCCACGTGGGCTGATGAATGCACCGATAGAAATTGGCGTCAAGTATTACGTCATTGCATACATTATCTTGATGTCAGTGGCCGTCCAGAAGACGCATTTGTAGATGTTCAGGTATTAGAAGACATATCGGCTGCACCTGTGACAACTCGCATTATAGAAGAGTTAAATGCTTCTAAACTGGACTTCAAACAGATGGCTGCTTATGCATTTGATGAAGCTCCAGACTTCTCTGGAAGACATAGTGGAGTACAAGCTTTGCTCAGAGGAAAGTGTAACCCTAATGTCTCCTATATACACTGCAGAAGCCATCTACTCCAACTAGCACTAGCATGAGCTGCAGAATCTCCAAAAGACATTAAAAAAGCCATACATTTAACATCTTCATTATACTCTTTTTTTCAGCAAGAGTTCTGAGGGACTAAACGTCTTGGAAAAAATAGAAGATACACTGGGAATAAAGTACAAATTAGTCCAATTTGGCAAAACCTGCTGGCTTTTTCATGAGCGATCCATGACTGTTGTCTTAAAATTACTGCAACCATTACTACTGGCTTTGGAAAGCATCTATCAAGATGGGACGGATCTAAGTAGTGAGGCTGGTGGACTACTTTTGCTACTAAGTTCAGAGAAGACTATCGCCATTCTGTCTCTTATAACTCTACCGTTGAAACCACTTGGGTCATTAAACAACACATCTGCTACAGCAGTAGTAGATCTTTGTCCAGCAATAGAAACAACACTTGGCTCAATCAGAGAGAAATCCATTGAAAACATACTGGAAGAAGCAAAGGCTTGGTTCAGAAGTTGACTAATTAAGGCACTTATATTGACTCAAGGGAAGAGGAAAAGAAGTCTTCGTTAAGCCATCTGAAAAAGCACACATACTTCATTCTTACAAATCGACAACAGCGACTTCTGGATTTTACTCAACCTCTACATAAAGCTTTTACAGATGACTGTCATAAAACATGGCTATCCCTCTGAAACTTATAAAACACTGACAGTTGAGCAGAGTGAAGTGTTGCCAGCGACAGGGCTGCTGTGTGATCAGGACAGAATAGAGAATTTGAACACAGAGTGGAATATCATATGATGAACGAATGAAGATTTGACTTCAACAACTTCTTTATCATCACTAGTGGTTCAACCCATTCTTTGTGCTAGGTTTCCTAAAATGAAAGACGTAGGGATTAATCTCTTGCAACTCCCCATCACAAGTAGAGTGTTCTTCATCCTCATTGAATAGAATTCTGTATTCTGAAAAAATAGAATACATTCTGCCTGATCATGAGCATGTCATGAAGGACTGGAAATACCGGAGACACAAGAAGCCACCAAAGACGTAGGCACTGCATTTGAGATGTTCATGAACAGAGTTGTGCAAAATTACAAGACACCAAGAAGGATGCAGCTGTAGTGCTTCACAACAATAGGCTTGAGTAGCCAATTTTAATCTGTGTGATTTTAAAACACGAACTAAATCTAATTAAATGGCCGCAAAACGTACAAGGGAGCCACACAGCTCATCCTCCCCCTCACGGGCTCACCACGCCTTGGCCCTCACCCCTCTGTATATTCAACCCCCCCGCCATTTCAATTCCTGGGGGGAAACACTGGTGGAACGCTACCAACAAAACCCATTCCCCGCCAGAGCCTAAGAGCAACACCTTCCGCAGGGCCTGGGCCTGGGCAGTGAGCCCCATGAAACTCCACCGCCCCGCCCGTTCTCTCCCTGAGCGGCCCCGCGAGCGCCACAGGGCGGATCCCCGCTGCCCCGCGTCTCCCTCTCTCGCCCCGCCCCGGCTTTTCCTCGGCGCCCCGCCCCTCGGGCTCATTCCCAGCGCCCTCTCTTTCCTCGCGAGGCTTTTATATTCTCGCGACATTTCAGGGCCGCCATCTTACCTGTTCGTGTTGCGGCTAAGGGGGAGGGGCGGGGACCGCGCGTTTGGGAGCCACGATCCGGGCTCGGGTCCTTCGTTTGTCCGGGATCTTCCCCGTGCGGTCGGGATCTTTGGGGAGGCTGCGGCGAGAGCGGGGGCCCGCCGGGTTCCGAGCCCTCCGCGGCGTCGGGCCCTTGTCCCGTCTCCGGGGATCTAGACTGAGCTGGGCAGGCAGCTCGGCCGAGGGGCGCGGAGGAGCTGGGACCCGGCCTGCGGCCGGGGCGGAACCGCCGCTGCTGCTGCCAGGGAGGCGGGGGGCCCGGGCCGCTCTGGATGGTGGCGAAAATGATCATAGAAAACTTCGAGGCCCTGAAATCCTGGCTCAGCAAAACCTTGGAGCCCATGTGAGTAGCTGGGGTAAACCTCCCCCCACAGAGCCCGTGTGAGTAACCGGGGTTACCCCTCCCGGGACACCGCTCCCCCCTCCCGGGACGCCGTTCCCCCCACAGAGCCCGTGTGAGTAACTGGGGTAACCCCCTGGGATAATTCCCTCCCTTCCTCCTCAGAGCGTATGTGAGTAGCCAGGGTAACATCTTCTCTATAACAGCCCGTGTGAGTAACTGGGTAAACCTTGCAGCATTCTGCACCCCTCCCCTATAGAGCCTGTGGGAATTACTGGGATAAGTCTCCTAAAACACTGTCTTCTCCCCCGCTGAGCTGGTGCGCTTTTACAAATGGTCAGTGGGTTTTAAAAATTCTAAGTATAAGAGATGTGGGTTGAAAGCTCTTAGATGGAGGGTAGTTCTTAAGCAGAACATGTAGTTGTGTACCACAGGCAGCAACTTAAGTGTAGAAAAGAATTAGAAAAATGTATCACTGGAGTTAAGATTTGTTGTTTTATTTTTGAGTTCTGTTTTTCAAGAAGCTTAATTTTAATTTAGGAATGGTTAAAAGCTAAAGTTTTGAGTTATTTTGTGTGTGAACATTTCTAAAAAAGGGGCAAAAGTTTTTGCTGGAGAAATGATGCATAATTCTGTTATGAGACACTGTATGCACACAGAGGGAATTGCTGGAAGTCCTGTGAGGACTGGTAGCACTCAAGTGGGGCTATTCTATGTCCACAACGCAAATGTGGTCATGGTAGCAGCTGCTGAACTGTGTTACCTCAAGCTTTAGCCTATACTCCCTGACAAATCATCCAATCCGAACTGAAAATACCATTGCATGGTAATTAAGAGGTTATGTGTATGGAAAGGACTCAAGTTAGAGGCAATCAAGTTTTAATTCAAGTTAATTTTGCGATGAAGAGACACTCTTAGATAGACTTACAGGACTGTCGAGTTATGCCAAAACTGTCGAGCTGCCCAGAATTCAAATGGTGCAAAGGAGTTTGTCATCCTTGCGAAAAAAAACCCCATAGCCCGGAGCTGTGTTGTACGCAATATGAAGGTGGAACTCTTGGGACATGTCTACACTACAGACTTATGTCGGTATAATAACGCTGCTCAGGGGTGTGAAAAATCCACACTCACTTCTCCGGTTGACATAGCTACCACTTCTCATGATGGTGGGTCAACTAAGCTTACAGGAGAAGCTCTCAGTCAGCATAGCACATCTTCACTTAAACACTGCAGCTGCGCCGATGCGGCATTTCAAATATAACCCTGCCCATAGAAGTGACCTAATAAAAGAAATAAAAATGTTATTAAAGCTAATGTTAAAATCATATAATACACAGGTTGAGAAATGAGTGTTTGTGCATCTGGATATAGTGCTTGGATTATCCACAAATACAAAGGTCTTCCAGCAATTCCCTCTTTGTGCTCAGGAAAGACGGAAGTTCTCCCACAATTCACTGAGAAAGAGTTCCTAGAGCATCTCAGCTTATTGCAGTGCAAAGAATGTACCATGGAATGTCCTCCTAGAAGTCTTAGTGCCACACATGAATGAGTGCAGTGCCGGTGTGGACACAGCGGCTCCAGTATTTCCGGGTGTGGCTGCTCTCATTCAAACTGGACTAATAAAGGGATTAATTTGGGCATAGATATATTGAGCTAACTGTAGTGCAGACATATGCTGTGACAAATGCAGCTTGTCTCCACCTGCTTATGAAGTACAGCACTGCGTGGTCTCTGTAATGGAAATACTGTGTCCCTGGCATATCTTCTACACAGGGCTTGCAAAGGGGTCTTCAGAAAACAGCCTTAGGTTGGACATTTGCAGTTCCTGTGCCAGGAGAGTCTCCTCCCCAGGCCATATCTCTGGCTTTTAGAGTCCCTTTATGTCATTCCACCCTATTCATTTTTTGTAAAGGGGCTGAAGTGCAGGTGAGGATCTCATCATTTGTGTTTAACATTCACTAGAACCAAGTTCTGGTTTAGCAAAGGTCTAAGCAGTTTTTTATTTTTATTTTCATTTTCCTTGAGTTTGAGCCACCAGTCTGTAACAGGAAGTTTCTACAGTCTAGTCTCCTGGTTTTGAAAACACTGCTTTGTGGTAACATCAGTGACAGTGGTAGTACTTAGGTGAAACTGTGGTTCTTTAATTTTCACCTATTTATAGCATAAATGTCTTGTTTTTAATTACCTTCTTGTAAATCAAACTTAGTTAAACATCTTCTGTTGGCACATTGACTTTCCTCCATACATGGTTTAAGACTCCCAGGTACCGTATATACTTGATTATAAGCTGATTCGTTTATAAGCCTACTCTCCCCCAGCCCCCCCAAAAGATGGATAAGTAAAAATAGAAAATTTTTATTACCCATTCATAAGTCGACCCTATAATTCAGGGGTTGGCAAACTTTGGCTCCCGGGCCATCAGGATAAGCCGCTGGCGGGCCGAGATGGTTTATTTACCTCGAGCGTCCGCAGGCATAGAGGTAAACCGAAGTAAACAAAGTGTCCCGGCGCGCCAGCTGCTTACCCTGATGGGCTGGGCAGCAACTGGTGGGGAAATTTTTTGGGGGGAGAAGCTGGGGGTCAGGTGAGTAACCCCTGTGACCATCCCCCACGTGACCCTACCCGTAGCCTGGGACCCCCACACTCTCCCCATCCCATCCCTTCCCACCTTATCTGGCGAGGATGTCTCTGGCCTGGATGGAGCTGCTCTGGCAGTCTGGGCAGCACAGCCGCAGCCTGCTCCGGCAGGCCAGGCAGCATGGCCACAGCCTGCTTTGGGTGGTGGGGCCGAGCGGCACGGCTGCAGCCTGCCAGCCCCGGAGCTGCAGCTGGGGGGAGAGCAGCGTGGCCAGAAGCGGAGAGACTCTGGCTCCACCTCTTCCCCTCTGGCTCTGCTGCCTCTTCTTGCTCCCTCTGTTGGGGGGAGGGGCTGTGTCCCGCCTCTCCATCTCTATACCTGTTCATAAGCCGACCCCCTTCTCTAATGCTTCCCTTTTTTACTAAAAAAAATTAGGCTTATGAACGAGTATATACGGTATTTAGTTTTTTTTTTCTTTTGGTTTGGGATCTTTGTGCAGGCTTACTTGGTTTGCTAATTCAGATATATAGAAAAAGTTTACTGTTTAAAATGTGAATTAAAGAGTTTATATGCCATAAAGGCAAAGCCTCATTAAAATGGGAAGTGTTCCTTTCACTGTGCTATGGATTTTCATATTGTAACTACTTATTACAAAGAGAATAAAAAACAAATTGTTTAAACACCATTTCTAACTAATATATATAATACTTTCATTTACAATATTACATGGCAAAGAATCTGTCAAAGCACTCCAACCATTATTAGTTTCTAAACAGTCTTTCCTTCTTTCCATCATTTTACTCTTGTCCAATTCTATATTGCTAGCTTTCTCAATTAACTGTACTCAAATTCTTGCTCAGTCCCAACTCTTTTGTAAATTCGTAAATTAGGTGAGTGGTGTGGTCTGTCCCACTCTGTTGCTTAATAGAATGAGCAAGTCAACTGTTTAGTGACCGTTAAGGTTGTGGCTGGATACCACCCAAAACATTAAAAGATTGGACAGTCTTAAAATGAAAGACTTGTGCATCCTTTCTACCTTAGTGTTAATTAATAGCATAGTAGGTAATACAATCAACTAACTCTAGAATGCCACAAAGCTTTCTTTTCCATCTCTAATAGATACCGAAAAGCGATTATGTATCCCAACTTTGTCAAACTTACATTCTAATGTAAACAGTGCATTTATATCAATACTAGCAACAGATCAGCACATCTGATTGTCTCAAGGCTTGTCTTTACTTGCTTCTGTAGTGCTTCAGTGTAGGTAATCTACCTGCCCAAGAAGTGGTAGCCAGATCAGCAGAGAAATTTGTCTGTTGACCTAATGCTGGCTGTACACGGGGCCTTAGGTTGTCTTAACTACCTTGCTCAGGTGTGTTGATTTTCACACTGCTGAGTGACGTAGCAGGGTTGAGCTAACATTTTGCTGCAATCTTAACTGCCATTGAAGATAATTTTTGTTTGCTGATTTCCTGGTTTTGTGTACCTCAGTGGACAGCTCTCTAGAATCAGGAAAAAGGGACCTGTACCTACTTGGGAATCAGGAGAAACTGCTGCTGTTGCTGCTAGTTTGCCCTCCTGAAGAGTGAGAGTGGCTGTGAAGTGATTTAGTAATCTGGGTCTATGCTTGGTTATATACTACGTATGTATCTGGTGAACCTTGTAACTGACACTTGTAATCCCTCATAACTCAAGCCTGACCCCAGATGTACAGTACATTCCCTCTTAACTTGTGTAAATTTGATTTTAAATATTAGCTTTAATAAAAGTTTTAATTCTTTGTTTATAACACTTTATCCCCCTTTAAAAGTTTACTGAAAGTGAGCACAACAAGAACAGCCCTGCACTTGAGCATTGACAACATGACTTGTCAATTGGAGGGAACCTTTGTGAAGGAATCTGTCATTGCTCTTCTACCAAAACACTCTCATGGAGTCTCATCCTCTGGATTGGGCACAGAGTGGTATGCAAGCATACTCTGACAAGTGAGGCACTTTGTAGGCCAGCCACTGTGGGAAGATTGACACACATTCCCAGTGTGTTACACAAATATTTACCAGTTAGCAGTAGAACAGTGGTGATCAAGAACCCCAGATTCTATCACTGGCTCTGGGAAAGTGTAGGATTTACAGTGGTTAGAGGTAAGTTAACTGACACTGCTTTAGTGACTTTGAAAGAAAATCAGATGCACTGGGATAAGATTGGCTTTTTCATGTTAGAGACCTGGGTAACTTCTCTGATGGGTACGGATCAGCATTCATGTTGCACTCCCTGTCAGTTCCTGGCCTGAGCCGGGGAAACTAATGATCCATCCAGCGGACCAAATTCAGTGATGAATCCTGATCATGGGCCTCCTTGAGGCACGTTGCGCCTACACTAAGAAAACTAATTTTAAAAATAATGGGGACTGTACAGTACCTATTCCTTTTTTTCTGAGTTGAGGTTCTTGACCTTAGTCAATAATAATTATAGTGAATTGCATTGCAATTTAAAAAGTTAGCTCTAGAGTTCAGGGGTATGTGGTGAAGGAATCTGTCTGTCTCTTCTCCTACTTTCCTGAGTGAGTGACGGTGTTCATGGTGTGGCAGAGTTTTTGTCAAATGAAAATTAGATTCAGTTTGGCAGATGTTTTCTGTGATGGCTAAAAAGTTATAAAATATTTTGTAAACAAACATTACTTATGTATAACTTATTCTAGGAATCTAATTAAGAAGGAGCAACAGTGTGGCCAGATGGGCCTGTCCCAGAACATTAGGTTTCTTACAGAAGGGTACAAGAAAAGTGAGATAATCCAGTTCAAAATTGCCCCAAGAGGTGGCTTTCATTGTCCTATTATTCTCTCTGTATCACTTTGTTTTTTATAAAAACACCATTAAAAAATTTAAACAGTGTCCAAAGTTTATATTCTGGTTCTAGTTTTTGCCATTTCCATGAGATTTTAGCAAAATAAAGGTTGAGAGCTCCTGTTAAAAATGAACTTTGTACCAGCTACTGCTGCACTTTAATAGCAGGTTTCCCTAAGTGTTGCAAGAACAAAATCAGGTAGATGAAGTTAAGGGGAAAATGAGGCTGGAGGAATTTTGACCAACAGATGAAAACTATTGATGTTCATATTTTCAAATCTTGGGCAAATCTGAGATTACATTAGGAATGAATAATTGAATGAAGTGATGATCTATAGTACTCATAAGCTGTGGAATTCAGAGGTGTTGACAGTTGTGAGGATAAAGGCTGATGATGACCCATTCCCCCTCTCCTTTGCAGGTAGAAGCTGCAGTCTGAGCTGGAAACTGAGAAAACATTCTGTCCATCTAAATGTTTCAGGCCTTTCTTCGTGTAATGACTTAAATAGTAGTTTAAATGTTTCAGCTTGGTATGTACATGGTCAGTTTCTGTGTCCTTGCTTCCCTCCATGCTTTTCCAGGTTAGAAAAAATTTGCTTGAGAAATAGTTACAAAGGAATTAGAACAGTGCATTGTTCATTCAGTGTGTACTCCTGGGGGAATTCTGCACCACTGCGCAAGTACAGAATTAATTTCCCTCGCAGATTTTTTTTATTTTACTTCTGCAGAAAATAGATTCTGCTGGGGAGGTGATGCAATTACACCTTTCACCCAACAGGGCCTTCTGTGGCACCAGAAAAGAGGTAGCAGGCTCAAGGTTGTAGCAGGCAGCTATGAAAAGGGAGGGAGCAGATGCTGCTTTCCTCACAGCACCTTGTTCGCAGGGCCAGAGGACACACAGGATATATATATATATATATGTGTGTGTGTGTGCGTGAATGGACAGAGTGGGACACGTGGGGCTGCTGGGGGTGGAGGGGGGTCACATAGACTGGGGTTCAGAAGGGCTAGTGGGGAGGGGGACAGACGGACAGAGGAGCTAGTGGGGTGACAGCTTTGAGCCGGGGCTGAATGGGAATGGGGGGTGCAAAGACAAGTGGGGATGGAGAGAAGGAGGGGTGCAGGAACACAGAGGGATAGGAGCAGATGTGCCTGAGTGAATAGGAGAGGCTAGGGGTCAGCGAGGATCTGCATGGGGGAGGCTCCCTAACAGTCCGCTGCTCAAGCTCCCCCCCCCATCCCGTCCCCCAGAAAAACCCAATATCCTGTTCTATACTTCTCCCACCCACACCCAACCACCTTCGAGTTTCACTCCCAGGCTTCTTCCAAGCAATTTCTTCGCTCTCCCTCAGCTCCTCCTTTAGCCCTGACTCCACCAAGCCTTTGCACTGCTTCTGAGTGGTACAGTAAATACTTTTCTGTATTGTAGTTTAAATGAATTATTACTCAGTTGTTTATTAATATGCTTAAGGAATATTAATCTATTTGTCAAAAATCATTTCCGGAATCTTTTTTGTTGTCTGTATTGTTACAGACATACTTGCTGACAGGTATTTTGAAATAAATTATCAAAATAATTGAAACTGATGTGATTCTATTGTATTATTTTGACAAATAAAATATGCAGAATTTTAAAATATTGTGCACATAATTTTTAATTTTTTGCCACAAAATTCCCCCAGGAGTAGTTACTGTCTGTAACAATTTTAAGTACTTATCAACTGTATCCCCTTTTGTTGTAATGGTATAATGTAGACTTGGCATAACTGTTTTAATGGATGCGTGTTTCATAGCATTATAGAAATGTGGGGCTGGAAGGGACTCAAGAGGTCATTATTCCAGCCTCCTGTATTGAGTCAGGACCAAGTATGCCTAGACCATCCCTGGCAGGTGTCCAACCTGTTCTTAAGACTCCAATGATGGGATTCTACAGCCTCCTTTATAAGCCTATTCCAGTGCTTAACTATCTTTATGGTTAGAAAGTTTTTCCTAATATCTAACCTAAATCTCCCTTGCAGATTAAGGTGATTACTTCTTGTCCTGTCATCGGTGGACGTGGAGAACAATTGATCGCCGTCGTCTTTATAACCGTCCTTAGTATATTTGAAGACTGTTATTAGTCTCACCTCAGTTTTCTTTTTTCAAGACTAAATATGCCCATTTTTATTAAATGAATCTCTATAACAGAACCATTCTTGACCTTTCCTGCATCCTGGCCTGTCCTTTCTCAAATTCCCTGAATTGCTTCCCTCACACCTTGCCTTAAGAATGCATCAGAGGGGCTCAACACTCTGGTGGTCTTCCTATTGGGTCTTGGTGCCTACATATTCAAAGTTTGTATCTGTGGGGCTTAGATTCCTGAAAGTTTGCAGTTTGCTGTATCCAGTCCAACAGAGGCTGCCAGACATGCTGGTCCCTTTCTGATGTATTCATTTTAACATCAAGATTGGGTATCTTGATAAAAGTTATGCTCTAGTTCAGTATTTCTCAACCTTTTTAGGTTTGAGATAGGGATGTAAGAGTTTAACTGGTTAACCAATAAGCTTGAAGCTTTCTGGTAACTGTTAAACTCCGCCCAGGGTCCAAGCTGCCGACCCATGCCCAAGATCCCAGCTGCCGCCCCGCTTGCTTAGGGTCCCTCCCGGCTGCTGGCCACACACCTAGGGTCCATCCCAGCAGCCGGGACCCCGGGCACAGGGCTGGCAGCCGGGACCCCAGGGATGGCAGCGGAGCCTCACGTAAAACATTGGGGTGCTGCAGGTAAACGTTTAACCGTGTAACCGATAGAATTTTAATCGGTTACATGATTGCTGGTTTTGCACGTTATTTATACCCCTAGTTTGAGGCCCTTTATTCAAAGTAAAAATGTTCATTGCTACCTTATGTTTATTATAAAAGTAATATTTAAATATGTATCAATAACAATAAGCCTATATGATTTTGACAGAGAATACTTACCTTAAAGTGGAAGAGTATGCCGGAAGTCAGGACTTGAGATTTTCTTTGCGTTAGCTTGTAATACATCTTTCGATGTCTTCCACCTCCAGTTGCCAGTTATGACTCACCAATTGAGAAACCATAGTCTAGTTCAACCACAGATTATTGGATTCAGTGCAAGAATAATTGGGAAAATTTTTGCTGACCTGTTATACAAGAGGTCAGACTAGATGATCATAATGCTCCCTTCTTAACATCCTCTCACTTAACGTTGTTTCGATCGTACGTCCCTGCTCCATTACAGAACATGCTCGTTTAAAGTTGTGCAGTGCTCCGCTATAACATCGTTTGGCTGCCTGCTTTGTCCACAGCTGGCAGCCTCCTATCAGCTCCCCCCGCCCCCCAGCGCCTCCCACCCACCGGCAGACCCCACAGATCAGTGCCTTCCCTTGCTCCTCCTGCCCGTGGCAATCAGCTGGTTTGTGGCTTTCAGGGGGCAGGGAAGGGAGGGGGAGCCTGCGTGCCAAGTCCTCGCTTCTGCCTCCGGAAGACTGCAGACCAGCTGATTGCCACAGGCAGGAAGCAGGGGAGGAAGGGGGGAGGAGCAAGGACGCGGCATGCAGAATAAAGGGGGAGGAGGTGTGGGGGGAGAAGAGGCGGGTTAAGCGGGGGGCTTGGGGGAAGGGGTGGTGTGGGCAGGCTGAGGGTTGAGCCCCCCTCCCCTGGTGCTTCACAGTAGGGGAAGCAGCCACTGCTGCTGCGCAACGTGCTTCTCCTAGCCTACGGCACCTTCGGCCTCCTTACCTGCCTCATTGTCTGCAATACCAGTGAGCTGTGCCTGTGTGGAGTAAGGCAGGGGCACCTCCCATTGCTTCATAATCAGCAATGATGATCGTAATATTAAATTTTCTTTAAAATTGTTTAAAACTTATACCTGTATTAAATTGCTTGTTTAAAATGTATAGGATGCCTTTTGTCTGGCAAAAAAAAAAAATTTCTCTCAAACCTAAACCCCCCTATTTACATTAATTCTTATGGGGAAATTGGATTCGCTTAACATTGTTTTTTGCTTAAAGTTGTATTTTTCAGGAACATAACTACAACATTAAGTGAGGAGTTACTGTAATATGAAAATGAATAATGCAATCCAGTGTTCTGTATTTTGATAACTGAATTTATTTCACATTTTCCCAAAATTTTTAGTTTTGGTATGCTGCAGCAAGTTCTGTACTAGCAGTGTTTAACTGCAATGTGGGAACAGTCAGGGGAAACCTGGAGATTTTGTTAAATGAGTAGGAGACATATGAGGCTTTTGGTACCTGGAAAGGCAGAGGAGGCATTTTGGTATTGTGGTTAAACACATTATTTTGATACTTCTGAAATGATTAGCAGTAAAATAGTTAAGTGCTGACATTAAATTGTCCTTTTTTAGGTATCAGGGTTAACAGTCCAGTTAAACAATGGAACAGTTATATATCTTTTAGAGTTATTGCTCCATGCTGTCTGCGACTTGGGGAGAGATTACTGCATGTTTTATGCTTGATTCAAATTTTCAAAGCAACTTAGCTTTGTACCCATAAGGGCTAGAAATATAATTTTTAAAAAATTAAATTTTAGGCCTGGTCTACACTTGAAATTTTGCCAGTATACCAGTGTTGGTTAGGTGTGGTATTTTGGAGACATCTCTATACAGGTAAAAGCCCTTAGTGTAGATGCAGTAATGCTAACATAAAAGTGCTTTCACTGGTATAGTTTATTTCATTTGTTGAGCTGGTATGTGTTGTTCCGGCAAAAGAACTTTCTTGCTGGAATAAGCTTTCTCTCCACTAGGAAGGATTGCTGGTGGTCTGACAGGGTGGGCTGGCACCAGTAACGGATTACCTGCTGGCTATTTCATGTCTTGAACAGTATTGCCAAAACCAAGTATTCAAAAACAGTGGGGCAGGTCCGCAAAAATCATGACTACATTAAAAATTTAGTGGTTTTATTATTTTTTTTGCATTTTTGCTTTTGGGTTTTTTTGTTTTTTTTTTTAAAGTTGGGCTTATTTACCTTTGGTTTCTGAGTCTTTAGGGTACACTTGAGATACATTTTTCAGCTTTTCACTGCCACTGTGAGAGCTAGAAAGTTACTTTAAAAAAAAAAAATTGAAGCCGAGTTGCTCATATTATGTCTTTGCTCCAGGAGCTGGAGCTTTAAGAAAAAAATATCTCAAAACTTGGAATAAAATTGCAAGAATTGGCAACATGTAGCAAGTCAGAGGCAGCAAAGCTTTTAAGCCTCTTAGACTGAAGCACTGAGTTTCTAGTTTTGATTTCTTCCCTTTTAATCTTCTTCTTTTGGTGCATGTATAGTTTATTTAGTTAAATAAAACCAAGAAAATTTCATACACAAAACTGATAAAAAAAAAAGTTAGTTGTGTAGTGAAACACTTAAGTCAGCAATACAACAGTTAATTGGGAGTGTAGTCGTAACACTCCTCATGTATATACAATTTCTCATAGATTGTTTTGCATCCTAAAACATGTTCTTGTATTTTTTAAAAAAATCTAAGAATTGCCATACTGGGTCAGACCGGTAGCTCAATATCCTGTCTTCTGGCAGTGGCCAGTACCAGATGGTTCAGAGGGAATGAACAGAATGACAATTATTGAGTGAGCCACCCCTTGTCATCCAATCCCAGCTTCTGGCATTCAAGAGGGGACACCCAGACTATGCGGTTGCGTCCCTGACCATCTTGGATAATAGGCATTGATGGATCCATCTTCAAGGAACTTACCTAACTCTTTTTTGAACCAAGTTATATTTTTGGCCTTCACAACATTCCCTGGCAATTAGTTCCACAGGTTGACTGTGCGTTGTGTGAAGAAGTACTTCCCTATGTTTGTTTTAAACCTGCTGCCTATTAATTTCATTGGGGACCCCTTTTTTGTGTGTTTTGTGAAGAGGTAAATAGCACTTTCCTATTCACTTTCTTCACACCATGATTTTATAGATCTATATCATATCCCCCATTATTTGTCTTTTTTCCAAGCTGAACAGTCTGTCTTTTTAGTCTCTCCTTGTATGGAAGCTGTTCCATACACCTAATAATTTTTGTTGCTCTTCTCTGTTCTTTTTCCAATTCTAATGTATCTTTTTTGAGATGGGGTGACCACATCTGCATGCAGTATTCAAAATGTACCATGGATTTATACAGAGGCAATGTGATATTTTTTGTAGTATTAACTATCCCTTTCTTAATGATTCCCAACATTCTTTTAGCTTTTTTGACTGCCACTGCACATCGAGTGGATGTTTTCAGAGAAAACAGTGATTCCAAGATCTTTTTTGAGAGGTAACAGCTAATTTAGACCCCCCCCATCATTTTATATGTATAGTTGGGATTATGTTTTTCCAGTGCATTGCTTTGCATTTTGTTACCTACTTATGAGAGGGCCTTCCTTTTTATCCCATGACTGCTTAGTTTGCTTAAGAGCATTTTCTCTGATTCTATATAAAAATGTTGTAATTTTATTAAGACTAGTGAGGATAGGTACTAATAAAGATTAAAAAAAATATTCTGGTGTGTTTCTTATTATCCCCACACAGTTATTTCTCTTAAAAGTAACTGGTATACACCTTTTGAAGAGGGAGGGAAAAGAATCTTGCTTATATGTGAAGTGACATTATAATGAAAATTGCATTAAGGAACGTTAAAATATTAATCTTACCAAGTCAAGCACTCCAAAGGTAGGAAATACTAGAATTAAGATTGCTCAGGGAAACTGCATCTCCACCACTAGACTCCTCATTTGTGTAGGTCCACAAAGATCAATTCTTCCTTCGGCCCTATTCAACTTCTAGATGCAGCCACTCGTTGAACTGGTCAGGTGATGTGGACTCACGTGCCAGCTACGTGCAGATGAGATACCGCTCTGCTTGTCTCTCACCATTACTCCTGAGGGCATTCTGCGCCAAAACATTTACAATTCTGTACACAATAGTTTAAAATTTTGAAAATATTATTTGTCAAATAAATGTGGTAGCTTCAGCGTGGCACTGGGGAGACCAGGCTACTGGCTGCACAGAGGTGGGAGATGACGACTGTGTGGCCTAACACAGCACAAGTACTATGCCTGCCCCAGAAACACACCAGAGCCCTGCCCCTGCATGCCAGGTGTACCAGTTGTAGGCAGGCAGGCTCGGCAAGGCAGGATCCAAGTGTGGGGGGAATCCAGATGTGGGTGGAAGGGTTCTGTGTGGGCGGCTCAGTGGGGGATCTGGGTACAAGAGGGGGGGATCTGGATGCACAGGGGCTTGTTGGGGATGTTCTGGATGCAACAGTAATGGGACTCTGTAGGGGGGTCCATGTGAAGGTGGTTGGAGCTCAGCAGGGGGGTCCGAGTGTGGATGGGGATAGAGCTCAGTGGGGGGGTCCAAATGCTGGGGGAGTGGCGCCCAGTAGGGTTGGGATCCAGGTGCAGCTGGTTGGGGCTCGGTAGGGTGGGGATCTGGGTATGGGTGGCTCATCAGGGTGGTGCAGGGGGAATGGGGCTCGTTGGGGGGGGTTTCTGGGTGCTGGGCGGGGTGAGGCTGAGTGGTGGTATCTGGATGCACTGGGGTTGGACGGATGTGGGAGCAGCTCCCTGTACACGGATCCCTCCTGCTGCAGCTGAGGAGCAATGGGTGCAGGAAGCCTGTGGGGAGGGGAGTTTGCAGAGCTTCCTACAGCTGGGGGAGAAATCTGGAAATGGGTTTGACCTGGCCCTGGATGCCGTGCGTGGGAAGACACAAAAAAGAAGCTAACAAGAAATGGAAGATTGAACAAATGACCAGGTAGTAATATAAAAATATTGCTGAGGCGTGCAGGAGTGAAATCAGGAAGGCCAAATCATACTTGGAGTTGCAGCTAGCAAGAGATGTCAAGAGTAACGAGAAGGGTTTCTTCAGGTATGTTAGCAACAAGAAGGTAGTCAAGGAAAGTGTGGGCTCCTTACTGAATGAGGGAGGCAACTTAGTGACCGAGGATGTGGAAAAAGCTAATGTACTCAATGCTTTTTTTGCCTCTGTCTTCACAAACAAGGTCAGCTCCCAGACTACGGCACTGGGCAGCACAGCATGGGGAGGAGGCGACCAGCCTCGGTGGAGAAAGAAGTGGTTCGGGACTATTTAGAAAAGCTGGACGAGCACAAGGCCATGGGGCCAGATGCGCTGCATCCGAGAGTGCTAAAGGAGTTGGCGGATGTGATTGCAAAGCCATTGGCCATTATCTTTGAAAACTTATGGCGATCAGGGGAGGTCCTGGATCCCATCTTTAAAAAAGGGAAGGAGGAGGATCCTGGGAACTACAGGCCAGTCAGCCTCACTTCAGTCCCTGGAAAAATCATGGAGCAGGTCCTCAAGGAATCAATTCTGAAGCACTTACATGAGAGGAAAGTGATCAGGAACAGTCAGCATGGATTCACCAAGGGCAAGTCATGCCTGACTAACCTAATTGCCTTCTATGATGAGATAACTGGCTCTGTGGATGACGGGAAAGCAGTGGTCGTGTTATTCCTTGACTTTAGCAAAGCTTTTGATATGGTCTCCCACAGTATTCTTGCCAGCAAGTTAAAGTATGGGTTGGATGAATGGACAATAAGGTGGATAGAAAGCTAGCTAGATTGTCGGGCTCAGCGGGTAGTGATCAATGGCTTCATGTCTAGTTGGCAACCGGTATCAAGCGGAGTGCCCCAAGGGTCGGTCCTGGGGCCAGTTTTGTTCAATATCTTCATTAATGATCTGGAGGATGGTGTGGACTGCACCCTCAGCAAGTTTCCAGATGACACTAAACTGGGAGGAGAGGTAGATATGCTGGAGGGTAGGGATAGGATACAGAGAGACCTAGACAAATTAGAGGATTGGGCCAAAAGAAATCTGATGAGGGTCAACAAGGACAAATGCAGAGTCCTGCACTTAGGACAGAAGAATCCTATGCACCGCTACAGACTAGAGACTGAATGGCTAGACAGCAGTTCTGCAGAAAAGGACCTAGGGGTTAGAGTGGACGAGAAGCTGGATATGAGTCAACAGTGTGCCCTTGTTGCCAAGAAGGCTAACGGCATTTTGGGCTGTATAAGTAGGGGCATTGCCAGCAGATCGAGGGACGTGATCGTTCCCCTCTATTCAACATTGGTGAGGCCTCATCTGGAGTAGTGTATCCAGTTTTGGGCCCCATACTACAAGAAGGATGTGGAAAAATTGGAAAGCATTCAGCGGAGGGCAACAAAAATGATTAGGGGGCTGGAGAACATGACTTATGAGGAGAGGCTGAGGGAACTGGGATTGTTTAGTTTGCAGAAGAGAAGAATGAGGGGGGATTTGATAGCTGCTTTGAACTACCTGAAAGGGGATTCCAAAGATGATGGATCTAGACCAGTGGTTGCCAAAGTTGTTCTGCCGCTTGTTCAGGGAAAGCCCCTGACGGGCCGGGCCAGTTTGTTTATCTGCTGCGTCCTCAGGGCCCACCCGCCAGGGGCTTTCGCTGCAGAAGTGGCGGAACAAGTTTGGGAACCGCTGATCTAGACTGTTCTCAGTGGTACCAGATGACAGAAAAAGGAGTAATGGTCTCAAGTTGCACTGGGGAGGTTTAGGAAAAACTTTTTCACTGGGAGGGTGGTGAAGCACTGGAATGTGTTACCCAGTGAGGTCGTGGAATCTTCTTCCTTTGAGGTTTTTAAGGTCAGGCTTGACAAAGCTCTGGCTGGGATGATTAAGGTCAGGCTTGACAAAGCTCTGGCTGGGATGATTTAGTTCTTGGTCCTGCTTTGAGCAGGGGGCTGGACTAAATGACCTCCTGAAGTCCCTTCCAACCCTCATTTTCCATGATTCTGTGATAAGAGGAAGTCCCGTCCTCCCCAGTCCAGCCAGGCCTAGCAGCTGCGCCCAGCGCAGCGTAGGTGCCGCGTCTTCTCCAGTCCCGCCCCACAGTGATATACCTCTCTGCCGCTGCCCTGGGCACCCGAAACATACTGTGGGGGGGTCGCATGACCACTTTTGTGACTTCCCTTTGCTTCCCTGTCAGTCATTTTTCTGCGGGGGGACAAAGAAATCTGCTGGGAAATGAATTTTGCGCATGCGCAGTGCACCATGCTACTACAACCAAGCTGGCCCAATGTTTGGACCAAATCTGCTTATGAACGAAGAACAGCTAGTTGAAGCTGAATTGAAGCAAGATAGAAGTGATGCTGCTGCACAGAGCTGAAGTTTGCAGCCACTGTGCAGTCTCCTGTGGCTGAAGGTACATAGCCACAATTAGTCAATTCAGTCCGTAGTTTGGGAGTGCTCTGATTTCCCTCTGACATAAGTTATTAAATATTAATATGCTTCAGTAATACTTTCTACCATCCCTGGCTGGCCAGGAGACTTTTATCCTGGGAGACCATGACCTGGTTTCAGTTGTTCATGCCTTTGTTGCCCGTGGACTGGACTACAGCAATGCAATATACCTGAGCATGGAGCTTTCAGCACTTAGGAAGCTCCAACTCCATAGTACTTTCTGTAGGAAGCTCCATAGTACACTGGAGCATGTCTTCTGAGCAACACAGGTTACAGTGAACACATCAGACCTGGCCTCCACTCCCTGCACTGGCTTGCTATATAATACGGAGTCAGGTTCAAGCACTTGGTCCTTATTTTGAAGGCACTCAGTGTCCTGGGCCCAGCATATCTAAAAGTTTGCCTGATGCCTCATGGTGAAGACTGGAGTTGACACCTTCCTCTTCTGGCACAATGAAACGCTTTACGAGGAGAGTAAGCTCGTTCTGTGTGGGAGACAGAATTTTCTTGTGGGCAAGCCTGAAACTGTGAAACAAACTCCCTCAGTAACTAAGGACCACAACAAATCTCTCCATTGTCCACTCCAAGTGGAAGGCACATTTTTTTGACCTTGCCTTCTCAAATATGAGCAAAGAGAACCTTGTTTATATATTTAAAAAAAACCAAACCCCCAAATCCAGCAGCAACAAAATATAATGCTCTACTGCAGTGGTTTTCAACCTGTGGTCTGTGGACCCTGGGGTGGTCTGCACACTATGACTAAGGGATCTGTGAAATTTGGTCATTACTGTAGAACAGTGTTTTTCAATCTGTGGTCTATGGACCCATCAGGGTTCGCAGACTGTCTCTGATTTCCAAAAGGGTCTGCACCTCCGTTTGAAACTTTTTAGGTGTCCTCAAATAAAAAAAGGTTGAAAACCATAGCTGTACAGTATACATGTTTCCCCTTGGTGAGAGGATGAGAGAGAAAACAATAAATCACAGACGTTCGTCATCTCACTTAATATAATACTGGACGATGCTCATATCCTACAGTGATGTGTGGTATAAGAACCTACCTATCTTAGTCTTAATTCAGCCCCATTGTGTGTATGTATTATGATAGCCTTACCCAACATCATATAGAAAGTCTGTGGTCAAGCCTGGAAAACTATTAAACTCTCCTAAATGCCAAGCCAGATGTTTAAGAGCATCTCTTCTTAATCACAGTCTATCCATTGAATGAAGACACGTTCTGTAGGACAAGTAGTGTGTGATGATGTAAATAAAGACTGCATCATTATGCATAGTCATTGAGGGTATTGAATTAAGTTTGCAGGAGCACCTTTAATTTTTGCATTTCCCAGTTTTTGAGTGCTTGATCATGCAAACTCTAGCATCATTATTTTAGCTTAAGCTTTATGTATTTCCTTAGTTTTTTAAAAATTAAAAAAAAACCTCAAAGTACGGCTGCTACTCTGAGACCTGTCAAGATTTCATTATGTGGAACCATACTGACATCCCTTCCTCCAGAGGTCATCCCTCCTGTCAAATTTCAAGTTGCTGCTCTAAAACATGGGGGCACTAGAGCATCTCAGAGAAACAGTTGAAAGAAATGTTTAATACTGACAATTTATTTTTCTCTAATCTCCTTCTTGGAAACAGTTTAGTTGATTTTTTTGCTGAGCCTTTAAAATATGTATGTAAAATCCACCTGATGTAGAGATTTGGCTGGGCTGGACATTGTGTGCAGATATCATAAGCAAGGAGGATCAAGCCACCGACCGACCCCACTGGCACCACATCCTCCCATCAGGCAGTGGCCCGCTTTAAGAAGTGTCCTGCCCTCGAAGCTGAAAAAGAGAGAAGGAAGGAAAAAGAACTTTCTCCCAGCAGGCAGCTGGCCCACCAGGAAATGTCTGTAACTACAGTGGGTGGATTTGTGTTTTCCAGGATTGGACTCCTGAGTCATCTCAGGACCCATATATACATCTGTGGTAGAGATCATCCTCTAATTGAGGGATCGCTCCTGTGCTGATCTACAGTGGAGGTTAGGTCGGCTTACCAACATTGCTCAGAGTCTGGATCTTTCAACATAGCTGTGTCAATCTAACATATTTAGTATAGACCTGTCGTTCGAGTGCTTTACTTGAAGGCTGAGCTTTCATGCTTTGTAGCCTTTGCATTAGTGTTTTTGATTATTTTTGCCTTAGTGCTTCAATGCTCTTCCTTGAAACCTTTTTTTGTTTTCTTTTCCTGCTCTGGCATTTTGAGCTTTCACTAAAACTTGAACACCGCATTTCTCATGTGTTGGTGCACTTGCCTTTATGTAATAATCGTGTATGAACACTGTTTCCAAGGGTTTTGAAAACCGATTTTTAGCCAACTCAATCTGTTACCAAATACATGACAAAATAAGACTAGATAAAGTGCTAGAAAATATAGGGTAGGGGTTCTCAAATGTATTCAAAATGTAAATAATTTTAATAAAATATTGTGGTGCCCCATTCTACCCATTTGTGACTATGTAGATCCTCTCTCTTCCCATTCATTACTTGACTTTCCCTGTGGCAACTTCAGCAATTCTTATGTGAAAAAGTAGGGGAGTTTTTATTGTGTTTTTAGTTTCTTTTAAGGCCATTTAGCAGCTGGAAACAAAGATCTGGTACAATGTTGACTGACTAACTCTGCATGTTGCTACCAAGAGCTTTGTGGTCTACAGTTTGAGAACCTCTGCTCTAGGGAACAGTCCTCCTTTGGCAATATGATGGAACTAAAGGATCTTAGAATACCAAGAATCTCTCCTGCTTTACATTTGCTGTCCAAGACAACATTTCTGTCTCCCTTACATTTGAAGAGGAGTGAATAGAAATTTTTTCACCATGCCACGACTTAACTGACCCAAGGTCTCGGTTGCGTGGGAGGTGTTCTCTCTCTAGCATTTTCAGCCCTTTTGGTATAGGGATCAAGAATGAAATCCTGGCACTATTGAAGTCCATGGCAAAATTTCCTTTAACTTCAGTAGTATCCATATTTCAAAATTAACCTTTACTTGTCATTACAATTCATGTTGCCTTCGTAATTATGCACAAATTTTTCACTCTGGTAACACTTCAACACTGATATCTAGATGGCAGAAGGTCCAAAATAGTGTTTGTGGTCAGTGCTGATTCAAGTAAGGGGCAGTCCATGTTTTGGAGAGCAGGTAGAAATAGCAGCTATAGTTCATATCAGCATACCTCAGAAAAGTTTATACTAACCAGGTGTAAATTATTATCCCCTGCTGTAATCTTATATTTAGAGATGAACTGCAACATGATTATTAATATTTTTTGTCTACTTGCATCAGTAAAAGTGTAACGTAATATACATTCCCTTTATTTTTCTGTGAAGGAGGTTAAATGACATCTTCTTGTGTAATGTAGATAGATGAAGATTAATTGCTAATATCCAAAAGATTCGATATTTTAAGGTAACTTTGGTGGCGTTTTTTGTGGCCCAATCTTATCATTTCCTACTGAAATTGATTGGAAGTTTAATTGACTTTAATAGCAGCAGAATTGAGCCCTAGATGTGTGTATTGTGCCAGGTTCGGGCAGTCTTGTGTTTTTCATTACTGAATTCTATATTTTTATCAATTATTTACAGATGTGATGCAGATCCCTCAGCCCTAGCTAAATACGTTCTTGCCTTGGTAAAGAAGGATAAAAGTGAGAAAGAGCTGAAGGCATTATGTGTTGATCAGCTGGATGTATTTCTTCAAAAGGGTAAGAAGTCTTCACTGTGACTATAAAACTTCAGTGATTTGCTTTGCTTATTAATGTTCGTGTACTCAACTTAATTTAGGATTAACTGCTGTTTATCTTTTTTATGAGCCTTCGTTAAGTGCAGTTAATTGAGTTGCGTGAAAATAACTTATAAAATTTATATTTTATAAGATTTTTTTTATAAATTTTTTTATAAAATTTATATAAAAGAAAATAACTTATAAAATTTTAACAAAAAACAGCAGTATTGTATGATATCAGTATTATATATATCATGGGTACAGCTTAAATTTTCCACCAACTATGTAAATAAGGACACTAAAGTTTATCATAATAGATATACTGGAACCGAGTACGTATTTGGGAGTGTGAAATATATGTCCCTTTACTTTCCCCAAAAAATTTAAACTTGAGATAAGATTGAGAGCATACATCACTAATTTTAGGGTAAATTGAGGTAAGATTGTATTAATTAAAATGGTTTGGAAATACAAGCAAGTCATTAAGTTTAAATTTAAAAGAAACACAAACATTTTTGATTATGGCAGTGCCGTTATAAGACAGCTAAATAACCTTAATTCTGTTCTTTCTCAGGATATAACTACAGAGGGCAACTCTCAGACAATCTTATCCACCCATTTCAGTTTTTTTAATTTTTCCAAGTTTTCATCCTTTGTACTGCTCATGTGCCAACCTTTTAGCCTCTGTTAAAGTCTCTCCTTAAAACAGATTTCTGTTTACCCATTCTTTTGTCAGCATGCTGTATGAGTTATAAGGTAAGATCTTTGGGGCAGGGACTACATCTTCCCCTTCAGTATACAATATGAGGGCATATTGTACTTTATTGTACAGTTAACAATAAGCCTTCTATTATTGCTTCCAAGTAGGCTGGTTGATCACTAAAATTACATCATTTTGGGGATCATATTTCTATTGTGTGTTTGGCAGTGTAAGCACACTGCATATTCCCCCCTTATTACGAAAGAATACTTCAGATTTCAAAAAAAAATAGCAGAAATAAAAGGCTATTGTACAATCACAAGGCTAGCTGTGTTAGTTGACAAGTCGTCTTTAAAACTCCATTCCAAAATGTTTGCACCATGGGCCATCTTATATGGAGATGGACTTCAGTGATTGTATACTTGCTAGCATTTGGTAATATTTTCACCATCTTGACTCATAAAGTTCAATGTCATGATCACCTACTCTGACCTCCTTCATGTTGTACGCCACAGAATTTCTCACACTCCTGAAATGAACTCCTAACCTCTGGCTGAGTTACGTAAGTCCTCAAATCATGGTTTAAAGACTTCAAGTTACAGAGAATTCATCATTTACACTAGTTGAAACCTGCAAGTTTGACCTGTGCCCCGTGCTGGAGAGGAAGGCAAAAAACCACCAGGGTCTCTGCTAATCTGACCTTGGGGAAAATTCCTTCCTGACCCCAAATACGGCTATCAGTTAGACTCTGAGCATGTGGGCAAGACCCGCCAGACAGATACCTGGGAAAGAATTCTCTGTAGTAACTCAGAGCCCTCCCCATCTAGTGTTCCATTTCCAGCAGTTGAAGACTTTTGTTACTGACAGTTGGCAATGGGCCACATGCCACAGTAGGCAATCTCGTCATACCAACCCCTCCATAAACTTATCAAGCTCAGTCTTGAAGCCAGTTAAGTTTTTTTTCCCCCCACTGTTCCCCATGACAAGCTGTTCCAGAACTTCATTCCTCTGATGGTTAAGGTTCATTCCTCTGATGGCTTGTCTCATTTAAAGCCTGAACTTGTTGATGTCCAGTTTATAGAAGTTAGTTCTTGTATCCACATTAACTTTAACTTAAGTAACTCCTCTCCCTCCCTGGTATTTATCTCTTTGATGTATTTATAGAGAGCAGTCATATCTTCCCTCAGCCTTGTTTTGGTCAGGCTAAACAAGCCAAGCTCTTTGAGGCTCCTTTCGTAAGGTAGTTTTTCTGTTCCTTGGATTATCTTAGTAGCCCTTCTTTGCACCTGTTCCAGTTTAAATTAATCTTTCTTAAACATGGGAGATCATAGTTGCACACAGTATTCCAGATGAGGTCTCAGCAGTGCCTTGTATAATGGTACTAACACTTCCCTGACTCTACTGGAAATACCTCGCCTGATGCATCGTCGCATTAGCCTTTTTCATAGCCGCATCACTTTGATGGCTTATAGTCCTCCTGTGACTGACTAACTACACCTCCTCCTCACTTACTTCCAACTGATAAGTCCCTAGCTTATAACAAAAATTCTTGTTAGTCCCTAAATTCATGACCTTGCACTTTGTATTATTAAACTTCGTCCCATTTCTATTATGCCAGTTTACAAGATTATCCAGATCTTCATGTAAGATATTCCATTCCTCCTCCTTATTGGCTATACCTCCCAATTTTGTGTCCTCCACAGATATTAGCACGCTCACTTTTTGTGCCAAGGTGAATAATAAAAATGTTAAATAAGATTGATCCCAAGACTGATCCCTGAGGAATTTCACTAGTAACCTCCCTCCAGCCTGAAAGTTCATCTTTTCTGTATGACTTTTTGTAGTTGCCCCTTTAACCATTTCCTTATCCACTTTTCAGTTCTCATAGTTAGGACCCTACCAAATTCACGGTCCATTTTGGTTAATTTCACAGTCACTGGATTTTAAAAATCATAAATTTCATGATTTCAGCTATTTAAATCTGGAATTTCATGGTGGTGTGACTGTAGGGGTCCTGACCCAAAAAGGATTTGGGTGGGGGAGTTTGTGGTACTGCTATCCTTACTTCTGCGCTGTTGTTGCTGGCAGCCCTGTTTTCAGAGCAGGGCAGCTGGAGTGTGGTGGCTGCTGCTATCTGGGAGTTCAGCTCTGAAGGCAGAGCCGCTGCCAGCAGCAGCACAGAGGTAAGGATGGCATAGTATGGTATGGCCACCCTTACTTCTGCACTGCTGCCTGCAGAGCTGGGCCCTCAGTCAGCAGCTGCCACTCTCTTGCCACCCAGCTCTGAAGGCGGCAGCGCAGAAGTAAGGGTGCATGGTATGGTATTGTCACCGTTACTTCTGCGCTGCTGCTGGTGGGGTGCTGCCTTCAGAGCTGGGCACCTGGCCAACAGCCGCCGCTCTCCAGATCACCGCCCTTCCCCCCACCCCCCCAGCTCTGATGGCAGTGCAGAAGTAAGGGTGGCAATACCATGACCCCCCTTAAAATAACCTTGTGACCTCTTGCAACTCCCTGTTGGGTCAGGACCCCCAATTTGAGGAATGCTGGTCTGCCCTGTGAAACCTGTATAATATAGGGTAAAAGCACACACAATCAGATTTCACGGTCCATGATGCGTTTTTCACAGCCATGAATTTGATAGGGCCCTATTCATAGAAATCCCCATCTTCTCCAATTTAATAATTTTCCCATGTGGAACTGTATCAAATGCCTTACTGAAATCCAGGTAGATTAGATGTACTGCATTTCCTTTGTCTAAAAAATCAGTTATCTTCTCAAAGAAGGAGATCAGGTTGGTCTGGCACAATCTACCTTTTGTAAAAGTATGTTGTATTTTATCCCAGTTACTTTTCACCTCTGTGTGCTTAACTACTTTCTCTTTAAAAATTTGTTCCAAGATCTTGCATACAATTGAGGTCAAAGTAACAGGCCTGTAGTTTTGTGGATCACTTTTCTTCCCCTTTCTTAAAAATACGAACTGTATTAGTAATTCTCCAGTCATAAGGTCTGATCCCCAAGTTTACAGATTCATTAAGGATCTTTGCTATTGGGTTTGCAATTTCATGTGCCAGTTCCTTTAATATTCTAGAATGGAGATTATCCAGGCCCCCTGATTTAGTCCCATTAAACTGTGGTAATTTCTAACTCCATATCTTTGTTGCCATTAGCTACAATGCTACTAATCCTAAACCCTTCATTAGCCTCATCAAAAACTGAGGCAAAGTATTGGTTTAGGTGTTGGGCCATGCCGCGATAACATTTAATCTCCACCCCATCCTCAGTGCTTAATGGTGCCACTTCTTCTTTACTTGTTTTCTTCGTAGTTATATTGCTGTAGAACTTTTTCCTATTGGTTTTAATTCCCTTTGCAAGGTCCAACTCTTCTTGGCTTTTGGCAGTTCTCTATTTATCCCTACATTTTCTGACCTCCAAGAAGTAGCTTTCTTTGCTGATCCCTCCTACGTTCCAGTCCTTGTAGGCTTTCTGCTTTCACCTGTTTGAGATATTTGCTCACCCAGCTTGGTCTGAAACCCTTCTCTGTGAATTTTTTCCCCTTGCTTGGTGTATGGAGGCTTCAGATAGCTTCTGCATCTTTGATTTAAAGTAATGCTAAGTCTCCTCCACATTCAGATCCTTGAGTTCTTCAGTCCAGTCCACTTTCCTTAAAAAATTGAGGAAATTTTTAAGTTAGCTCTTTTGAAATCAAGGACCCTTGTTGCAGATCTGTTTTTGTTTATCCTTCCACTTAGTTTAAACTGAATTAACTCATGATCACTCAAACCAAGGTTATCCTCTACTCACCAATACCACATATAAAACGGCATCACCTCTTGTTGCTTTAGCAACTATTTGTTGAAGTCTCCTCTGAGTTCCTAGTTTAAAGCTCTTTTAATGAGTTGTGCCAACCTCCATCCCAGAAGTCAATCTCCCTCCCTACTTAGATGGAGTCAATCCCATGAGAACTGTCCTTTATCCATGAATACCTCCTGGTGGTCAAACATCCCAGAGCCCTCCTTAGAGCATGACTGCCTGAGCCATCTGTTGATCATCATAGTCTTGTCTCGCCTTTGTTTTCCTCCTCTAGGGGCAGGCAGAATCCCACTGAAGATCATGTGAGCCTCCATTTCCTTAAGTATCTTCCCCATCCTGGCATATTCACAAAAAAGGGTAATCAGTGGATTCTTTCCTGTTCCTGTTAGGATCCTCTTCAGCCTCAGGTCCACATCCCATGTCTTAGCTCCTGGTATATAGCACACCCTTCTGTTCTCTGCATCAGCTCTGGTGACAAGCCTGTCTGTTCTTAGCAGGGAGTCCGCAATCACATAGACCTACCTTTTACTAGTGATAGTATGATTTGCTGGCCTTCCTCCTGTTCTTTCTGGCTGCAAGTCCTCTTATCTTTTATTCTCCCTTACAATCTTCTCCAAGTCATCCTGTATCCTCCTGTGGCTCTGAACTCTGGGTATCTCCATTAGCTCTTCCCCTTTTCTTACAGGACTAGTTGTTTTACTCTTCTTCCTTTCCCTCCCTCCTTCAGTTGCAGCCTGTTGTGCTCCTTCATTATCCTGTTCAGAAAACCTGTTCCTGAGCTCTATTTCTCCTTCACTAACTGATCTTTTCCTCTGCCTGGTTCTTATAGTCACATCCTTCCACTAACCAATTTCCTCACCCAGTAGTCTCCCCTCTGAATTCTTCAGTCCAGTTTGCACGTGCTAGTCTTGACTTTTCCCTTCAGCTTTCTCTTGCCTTTGCTTCATCATTACTCAAAACCCCTTCGAAACTCACCCATACTTTCCACCTGCGTCTCCAAGCCTCGAGTCTTCTCTTCCATGAGCTTTATCAAGTGGCTCTTCATACAAACGAAGCTTTTTTCAGGTACCTGCTCTAGGATCATGTACATCCTGCAGCTTCCACATCCAGTCATATTCATTGTCTCTTCCATGTCTTCAGTCACTACCACTGTTGTCACTGCACCTGTCATAGCCTTCCTTCCTAAACTCCTGCCAAGGGGGAAAAATAAAAACAATCAAAAACCAAAACAAAACCAGAATGCCACCCCCCCCCCTTCCAAAACTCCCACTCAGACTCCCCTGTTTACAGATCTGTTCGCTTCTCCTGAGCCACTGGCTGGCTGACTGGTTACCTTTATAAGCCCCCTAATCATGGAAGCCCTGTCCCCTAATCAGGGCTCTGCTTCTCTCATAGCACAGTGCCCATTACCAGCCTCTACAAAATGAACAAGGAAGGGGGGGAAAAGGCCACTGGCACAAAGCAGAAAAAGACATACTACAACCACAAAAAACTCACTCACTGCCCTTAAGGACCGGAAGCTTGTTTCCTCCCTTCTCCAACAGAACTACCACTCAAACTCCCCTGTTTACAGCTCTGTTTGCTACACCTGTGCCGCTGCTCTTAAACCAGTTGTATTAAAGATCTACTTTTTAATGTCTTTAATCAGAGTAAGTGCCCTAGTACAAAAATCCATCTCTAAATGTTTTGCAGTGCCTTATTTAAAGTACCATGTGTATATATGGTCCTATTAAAACCATATTTATGATCTTGATTCTATTTTCTTTGTCCCTTGGTTGTCCAGGAATGGAAGATATCCAAAACTGATCTTTAAATACATTTGCACTGCCTAAATTGTTCAGTATGTTAGAGTAGTATGTTCTGTAGCAATTAAAAACAGTTTATGTAGCAGACTGCTTTTTTCCCTATCTTCAATTAAGTTAAATAACTTTCAACAATGCAGTTCATACTGTTATGAAACAGTTCCTGGTGAGCTATATATTTGGAAGATTAATTGGTATCCATTATTTTCATTGCCAGTAAAAGCATAATATTTCTGACTAGTATTCAGCGGTTTGTAAATGTAAGCAAAGGGAAGAGTTGCATTATATCTAAACAGACTGCAGAGGATTGAAATAGCCAGATGTTAGAGGAATTCGTTCATGGCTTCTTGGTATCTTTGTTTTTCCCTTAATCTTTAGAGACCCAGATATTTGTTGAAAAACTTTTTGATGCTGTGAATACGAAGAGCTATCTACCACCACCAGAGCAGCCCTCATCAGGAAGCCTAAAAGTTGAATTTTTTCAACACCAAGAAAAAGACATAAAAAAGGAAGAGGTAAAAATTTAAATCATACTTTGCAGTGCAGTTTGTATCCCTGAACCTGTAGCAGTTTTACAGGATACTTCCACTAAATCTAAATTTCATTTGGACATCCACGCTGCTTCTCTTTTATCAGTTTCTTAACAACTTCCCCATTTCAGTGCCAATTGGTGCTACAGGCAGAGGAGCCTGAGCAGTAGCATTGTGACATCAGAGGTAGGTCAGCCAGTCATCACTAGACTTATGCTAATAACTGTTTTTTTGGTTTGCTGTTAATTCCCTAATGAAACCAAAATTCATTTTGGGTTGACCTGAAAATAAATATTTTTAAAACTTGTAGCAAATGAAAAAGTAACAAAACAAAAAAATTGTTTTGACCTGGAGAAAACCTTAACCTTTAACACTCCTGCCTGCCTTGGTGTCTCTCCCGTTGACAGTGCTCATTTTGTAACAGTAAACGTAACTGCTACTCCTGAGTCAGACATAGTGTCGACACAAAGGGCAGATCTCCTAAACCTGTTCGATATAAGCATCTGATCTGAAGCAGTTCCTGCTATTCCAGTCCCAAACCCTGTGCCTCCCAACTCTGTCCAATCACCTCAGTCCTGACCTGCAATGTTATTTCCGGATTCATTTCAAGCAATGGGATTGAAGTATGCAGATAAACTGGAGGGAGTGTCACAATGTTCCACTAAATGGGCTTTGTGGGAGTTAGACTATTCTGGTGTTCCAGTTTACAACTGTCATCAAAATAATAGGGTTTTCTAATTGATGCTCAGAATATTTCCTGAAATTTTGGAATAGATCGGGCAGTCTCAAAAAGCATGTTATAGAGATGCCATCGAGTTGAGTGTTAGGCCTCGCTTCACTTAGCTACAACTGAATTTCAGATTTTTATTCTAGTTATGTCTGTTTAAAAAAGCCTTGTGTGTTGTGCTTGTCTTTGATTTCCTGTTTACACTTTAAAATCCAGATAATTAAAGAGGAAGAGCGAGAAAAAAAGTTTTCTAGAAGACTAAATCACAGCCCTCCTCAGTCAAGCTCTCGGTACCGAGAAACTAGGTAATTATAAACTTAGTTTGACTCTTGCATTATATCAAGAACCAATTATATTGGCTTAAATTTTGAAATTTTCATTTTGCGGTGTTGACATGTCCAGTGTTTCATTTTGCTGTAGTGATATGCTTCTAAATGTTAATAGAGTACTTGTGAAGCAAGCTCTTTTGTGGATTGCTTTTTTATATGCAATCTTGACATAAATACAGTTTACAAGTAAAAATGCAGACTATGTTCAGATTTTTATTAACTAAAAATCACCAGGACTCAATTTAAGAAATGTTTACAAAACAGATTTGAGTGTTAATGGTTGGTTATATTACAACCTATATCCCATCTAATTTTGAAATTTAATCTGAATACTTTGTTTAATACAGCACTGTCATTCTCTTCGTAACTCTCAGTTGTTATGCTGTTACTTTGGTGAAGATGCCGTACTGGGACAATAAGTCCTGGCACAAAATCAGTATTTTACCTACATTTTTCTGAAATGGTAGTAGGCTTTCATACAACAAAAAATTACACAATCAGACGATTGAACAAGTCCTTTTGTAAGAAAGGAGGACTAATAGTTAAAGATTTCATACTCTGTGAGAGGCATGCATTCAAAATCAATCAGAACTGCCCAAAAGTCCATAACAAATGTAACATCAGCTCCAGATGTGTATGTGCTCGTATTCTCTGGGAACTGGGCTTTTTAATACCTGCAGTTATTAAAAGTTTTACATTACAGTACAGAAAATTCCAATGTTTCATTTCCTGCTTTAAGCATTTCAGAATTTTTCCAGTGTTTGTTTCTTAGAGTATGGTTTTGATGAGATTTTAGTAGCTATTGTAAGGTTTGAGTTTACATTTTAAATTATCTTTTCAAAATGTTCTTATTTTTAAATAACAATTAATTCCCCAAATATTTAGAAGCCGTGAGGAAAGAAAAAAAGATGAACGTTCTCGCAAGAGAGATTATGACCGTAACCCCCCTAGACGGGATTCATATAGAGACAGGTACAACAGAAGAAGAGGGCGGAGTCGGAGCTACAGCAGGAGTCGAAGCAGAAGTTGGAGTAAGGAACGATTGCGGGACCGGGATAGGGACAGGAGCAGGAGCAGAAGTAGAAGCAGAACACGAAGCAGAGGTAGGTGTTTGTTAATCTTTAAAAATATGGGTTGATTAGTATGAAAAACAGTATTTGTCTTGAAGTACAACAGCTCTTTACTTAATACATGTATCTACAAGACTGTTGTTCAAAATGTTAAAACTTGGGTGCCTAAAGATAGAATCCTTATTTTAGGCACCAAGTATCCTGATTTTTTTTTTCAGAGTTCTGATGTGCGTCAACAAATGTAAGTGAATGAGAGCTTGAGGTGCTCAGCACCTTTGAAATTCAAGTTATTTTTATTTATGTGCCTAAATGGATTTAGGAACTTAATTTTTCGGTACTAGGTTTGGAAATTTTGGCCAGAGCATAGGTGCCCATTTTTCTGGGGTCCCCCAAATTGGCTAGGGCCCCTGCATTAATCAGGGGACTAGCAGCTAGGAGCCTCCAGCTGAGGTGCTGCCAGCAGCTTGGACCCATCTCCATCTCTCGGAACCTCCTCTAGCTTCAGGAAGCTTGGTGGCTGCTGCCTTCAGACCTGGGCTCTGAGGGCAGCACAGAAGTGAGAGTGGCAATCCTGTGTCCTGTTTCCCCCCCACCCCCAATAATTTTCACCCCCGCCCCATCCCGTTTTGGGTTGGGACCCCCACGGTTACAACACCCTGACATTTCAGATGAAATTGTGAAGTTGACTAATATAAAAACCGTGAAATTTACCAAAATGGTCTGTGAATTTGGTAAGGCCCAAATATAGCTCTATGTGAAGTTCTGCCTTACAGTATTCACCCACGAAACTCCCACTCCAACTGACAATTAAATTCTCCATTTAATGGTGTATATCCACATCACTGTATATAGTGATCTTAGATCTAAAACACCCTAGCCAAGGTGCTTTGATAACTTCATAATTTTTTCTGATTGATAATTCCTTAAAAGTTTGAAAGTACTATGTATTTACTTTCCATATTTATTTTCTCCTAGCATTGTATACAGGTTTGTTTTAGAGTTGCTCATGAGTGCTAGACTGTTGGTGATGCATTTATTCCCTATTTATTAAGGTGCCACCAGACTCCTTGCTGTTTTTTGTGGACTAACACGAACTACCCCAATACATTTATTTCTTGACTACAAACATGCGTTGAAATTGTTCCCTCCCTCTTTCTTCCTCTTCTCCCCATCAACCCAAGGGTGGGGAAGAAAGAAACAGTATATAAAGAATTGTATGCATTTTACAGACACATACAAATCCAACAGTTGGCCTAATTTTGGAGCTTACAATCTTCGACATATTGTTACTTTTAAACAAGTATATTATTTTCTTACAGAAAGAGATTTGGGAAAGCCAAAATATGATTTGGATAGAACAGATCCATTAGAAAACAATTATACTCCAGTTCCATCTGTAACAAACATTTCATCTGGCCATTACCCTGTCCCTACGCTGAGTAGCACTATTACAGTTATTGCTCCTACTCATCATGGTAATAACACTACTGAAAGTTGGTCAGAGTTCCACGAAGAACAGTTGGACCACAACTCATATGGAAGACCTCCACTGCCAAAGAAACGCTGCAGAGATTATGATGGTAAGTTCAGATACTTAAACATATGTGCAACAATAGTGGCCAGTCACTGATGTAATTTTGCCCTTCACATCTGCACTGCCCCCTTCTTTTAGCACTCCCACCCCAAAAGCAGTCTCCTTCTACATCCCATTTTCAATCTCTTTTTCTAGCAAAATTCTTAAAAGCTAAACTTACCTTTATAATCACTTATCCTTAAACAACCTCATTGGTTGTTTTCAGCATAGTTTCTGTCCCTTCCACATTACTGGCATTGTTCTTTTATTACATGAACTTATTGGTGGTGATCTCTTACTCGGTACCACTCTCAAACCTAGTTCGGTATTTAATAGTTTTGAGCATAATCACCACCTTATGGCATGATCCTGTTCACGGAACTCTTGGACATTTTGTGGTGTTGGTTTTTTTCTTACCTATCTGCTTATTTTTTTTCACTGTCAGTGACCACCTTAAACTTCACATTTTAGGCTCTTCTTCTCAGTACACCACTCTTTTTTTTTTTTTTTCCAACTTAAGTGCTGTGTTTATACAGGCAATACCTGAAATCTATATCTTCTACACTATTTAATCATTTTGCACACTTTCTGCCTCTATCAACTCATCTTTTTGGCACAATTGGCATTTGTCTTGGTGAGTCAGATTGATCCAAAGCAGATATCCTCTTAACCAATAAGAATTGCGTTTTTAGCCAGAGTTCCACCGGTCCCAGCTATTTTCTCATGTCAAATCTCACATTGGCAACAGCTGTTGAGGATGTAGGCCAGGTTTACACTTAAAACTTTTTCCGAAGTAGTAACGTCTGTTACAGGTGTGATTCTTTTTTGCAAGATTTTTATATTGGCAAAAGCCCTAGTGTAGATGCAGTTATCCTGGCAAAGAAGTGCTTTTGTAGCTCTAAGCTGCTTCTAAACTAGGAGCATTTGTCAGTGTAGGTATACCTGTATACCTTTCTATTGTGGACTAGGCCCTAGAAGTTTGATTTGATCCCCTACTCAACTTCCATATTTCTCAGGTGCATGAATTTATGTACTTCCACTTCTGAAGTATCATCTTCATCAGTTGCGATTGCTGAAACCTGATTCTTTCTCTTCTCATTTTCTATGGTCACCTAGATATCACTTTACAAAGTTCAGTCTTCTGAAAATATCAAAGATCGCCTAATCATTGTCTGAAAATTATTATCCTTTAAATCATCCTGTGTTTTGTCCATTTCAAAATCTGATACTAAGATCTCAGTCTTCAGAATCTTCCTTGGCGTTGTCTCCCTCTCTGTTCTGATGTTTGTTACCTACATTCCTCTCTCTTCCTTCAGTGGTTAGATTGTTATGTTATGCTGCCCTTACCACCTGGAGCAGCTTTTCTGCCTCTTTAAATCTAATTGACACCCTTATTATCTTTACCAGACACATTTCTTCTCCTTAGTCTAACTACTTTAGTAAAACAGTGAAATCCTACTAACTGAGTTTTCCAGTTTCTGTTCTATCATTCTTCCTGAAACTAGGCCGGGCCACTGTACCCTTTTCTACCCTTATCTGCTAATGGTAAGGATGGAGAAGAATTAAAGCTTGTATCTCTTATTTTACCTGTGGATATTATCTGTTTTAGCAGGTGTTCCTATAATGTTTATGGAGAATATTGCTAGACCCAGTAACATTGTAGCTACCAGTAAAAAGAGAAGAGAATTGCTTTAACTGCGTACTGTACTTATTAGAAAAACCAAAACAAAAAAACTGTTTTTGTTTACTCTCCTGCAAGTACATTGTAAAGTGCAACAAAGAATTTTGATGCTTTTGGATAAATATTGCAGGATAGTCAATGGTCCAAGTATAAAAATATTTCTAGTGTTGAATATTCAATAATTAGATACTAAATATTTTCAAAGGGAGATGTTTTGTCAATCCCAGTTTTTTCTGCACTTAGTTAACACTCCCTCCTACCCCCCAAGTTTGCACTGAACTTACTGATCATGGAAAAATCCATGATTATACTTCAAAAGTCTGGAACTTGCTCTTTTCGGATACTACTTCATAACATCCAAGTTCCCCTCTTTTGCCTCTTTGTTAGAAATTGGCTCTCTCTCTAACAAAGCCTGTTTGTAAATTGAGTAGGTAGAAATCATGCTAAATGACCAGATGTTCACTTCCTAATTTTTAAGTAATTTATATTGTTATGTAAAGGTCTCACATTTCTAAGTGCTACGTTATGTGCAGAATATTTAGTATCTGCTTAAAGATCAAACATCACCTGTTAAATGCTGGTTACATTTAATTGTGCTTTTCATTTCTCAGAAAAGGGTTTCTGTATGAGAGGAGACATGTGTCCCTTTGATCATGGAAGTGACCCAGTAGTTGTAGAAGATGTCAATCTTCCTGGCATCCTGCCTTTTCCAGCACAGCCCCCTGTTGTTGAAGGACCACCTCCACCTGGACTTCCTCCCCCGCCACCAATTTTAAGTCCTCCACCTGTTAATCTTAGACCGCCAGTGCCACCTCCAGGCCCTTTACCACCTAGTCTTCCACCTGTTACAGGTAAAAAATAAATAAAATTTCTTAAGATGCAAAATACCTTTGTTCTAATTGTATTTAGTATTGAATAGATTAAAATGGCCTTAAGTAGCTTTTTTTCTAAAGTGCTTTTAGGACTCTAATTTGCACATCTTAACCTGTGAGTCCTGCAGCATATGTGTGTTAATATTGGTAAAGTGGATTCATTTTATTGGCTCTAATGATACTATCCCTGAAACATTTGATCTCCAAAGCTCAAGTTGCCAGCTTCTGAGAAAACTTTAGAATCCACAACACATGGAGCACTTCATTTGAACTATCAAAATTAAAGGAACACAGGCAACTTCAAAAATTAAACTTTTGTCTGAAAAATGTTGAACCTGTTTTTACTAGGGATGCCCAACATTATAGAATGGGAAAAGAGGGGGAAAAAAGTGTGCATTTGGAAGTGCTTTGGCTGAGATTTTCAAAGCCTGTCTAAGATTTAGATGCCTGTTACTCTTTCATTTTAGTGGGAATTGGGTGTCCAAACCTTTTAGGCAGCTTTGAAATATTCAGCTTTGGCTTGTTGTTGGTTTTGTGACTTTCCCTCTGTTGATGAGTAAGAGGAAAAACAGAACAAAGTACAAATCACAATAATTTGGGAGAACTATTCAAGAACAATTAGTACCTGAAATTATTTTAAACTCTTGAAATGTCTCAATTTCAAATTGATGGTGTAATTTTTCATGATAAATCTTACTATTTCACTTTTTTCAAAGATAACTTTTCTGATGAGTGTCTTTTTGCCAGATCCAATTTTAATACTAAAAATGAATTGATGGGCCAATATCATATTACAACCATCCTCACTAGCACTCGAAATTGTTAGAATCCACCTTGCAGAGAAAAGCATGTGAATAGATTAATAAACTTTCAAATTTTGTCCCTCTGCAAGTGTTCATAAGGCCTGAATCTTCCTAACATTATGTTGCACAAAAGAGAGAAAAGACAAGTTAGATCTTACAAATTCAGTAAAATAAAGCTTCTGTAGTCTTTATGGAACATAACAATTTGACTAGTCAAAAATTTATTTCGACAGATAACGAGGTACTGATTGCAGTTTCGGTTACTATGTGCAATTCAATAGAATGTTTGAACTGTTCTTAACCCCTTCTTTCAAACATATTTCTTTGCAGAGGTAGCTGGGGCCTTGCGTAGCTGAGACCATTATCAAGCAAATAAAAATATTAATGTAGTATTTTTCTTTATTTCTGGTTTGACAGGACCACCTCCTCCACTTCCACCTTTACAACCTGCTGGCATGGATGCTCCTCCAAACTCAGCAACCAGTTCCGTTCCTACTGTTGTTACAACTGGTATTCATCACCAGCCACCTCCTGCTCCACCCTCTCTCTTTGCAACAGGTGTAGTACTGACACTTCGCTCTCAGTCAGAAATAACTTTCTAAATTCACTGCATTCTGTGTTTGCAAAATAGAATAACATTCATTAATAATATAATCGTATGGTGGTGCTTGATGTTATGCTTTTGTTTGGAAAGATAGGTTCGTACCTCTGAAGGTCACATTGTGTTATCAATTTGAAACCCCCTGCTTTTTGTTAACTCTGTCCTGAAACTTTGCATTCAGGTTGTCAGGGTGGGAAGAATTTTTAAAATCTATTTTAATCTATTTTACAAATTCTTTACTTGGCTATTTGCTAGAGTGCTATAATTATACAATTGACTCTTCAATTTCTCATATTAATCTGAGAAAGCGTTAAGCCATTGAGAACTTGGATTTTTAAATCTGCAGGTAATTTTAACTAAACAATTTCTTTATTACCAGAAACATATGACACAGATGCCTATAATCCTGAAGCTCCAAGTATAACGAACACTTCAAGGCCCATGTACAGGCACAGAGTGCATGCCCAAAGGCCTAATTTGATAGGACTTACATCAGGTGATATGGATCTGCCCCCCAGAGGTACTGCAAAAGATTTTTATACTATTCGTATTCATACTCTTCGTATTCTAGTGCTAATACAAATAGTGGTAACTAAACAGAGTTATAATGTTAGAAATCATAGCAATATTATAAAGCTCTTTCTGTTTTTCTACTAAAACCAGTTTATAAATAGGTAAACTGTGAATAATCTGGACTTCCGTGTTACTGATCCATTATTTTGAAGGTTCAGGAAAGCTAGTACTATGAAACCTATTGAGATAATGTAGAGGTTTCACATTTTTTAGCTGTTATAAGTGTCCGCTTAATACATCATGAGACAAATTCAGATAATTTTCCTCCATTTTATAGCAAATAAAACAAGTAAACCATTATGTACTTGTTCACACGTAGGAAGGCACAATCCTGGCTTAAAGGTCTTACTGTCCAATAAGACAAGGGAATACAAAGAATGGGAGGTGATGGATACAATCCAAATTTAGATCTGTACATTTTGGTGTGGGGTTGGGGTGGGGCTTCGCATTTTGGCTTCTCTTTCATCGTCACAAGTTCCACTCCCTTGCTAGTGCCTAGTTTTTTGGTTCTCAGTAGTGCCCCATTTACCATTAGCCCCTTCTCCAATTATCTGCTACCTCATGGTGTAATATAGGCTCCCACAAAAATAGTGGCAGGATCAGAGCAGTGCACAGAATGCTGTGAACAGGATGGGTCCAGTCTGTGGCAGATGCCTTCTGCCTCATTTAGCGTTCGTACAAAAATTTCTCAAATAGAGGCAATATAGATGAGATTAGGTTCTTTATGATACAGTGATAAACTGAGATTAGGAGGAAACTTTCTGTATGGGCAAGATGAAATCTTTCTTTAATTGTCAATATGGGAATTAAACAGAATGCTGGATTAGCTGAGATCACTATTTTGAGCAAGTAAAGGAGTTCTTATGATCTAAAAATCAAAAGGCATCTTGTAATCTCAGGGTGAAGTCAGTTAATAGTTATGAACAACAAAAGTCTTACGACAACAAAATGCACAGAAAATATAAATTAAAAATTTATGCAATCTCCCATTTACATATAGAAAAACCTCAGAATAAAAACAGTATGAGAATTGTGGTGGATTCTGAGTCCAGGAAAAGATCAATTGGTGCAGGAGATGGAGGAATTCCTACAAAGAAGGCTTGGTTTGACAAGTGAGTGCTCGTCATTAAAACTATGTTCAGTTTAATAATGCTATTGAACTTTAGGGGAGTTCTTGTTTCCTGCTCTGAAATGAACTGGTTGGAATGTTCTCGGGCCTCTGAGGTAACCGTACATTCTGTAGGCCCTCAAGCTTGTACAGCTGGCATAGAAGATCAAATATCTTAAAAATGAGGTGATTTAACATGACTCATGTTAGAGGGATGAGACACTAAGTGTGATAGCCCAGCATGAGTTTCCATTTTATTTCCCTTCCTTTTAATGGTGAGATAAAGTTGAGAGGTCTGAAAAGTTACCTTCCAAGTGGGATGCTCTTATTTACATATGTGATTTACATATCTAATTGATATTGTTTTGACTTAAATATTGACTTGAGTAGATAAACATTGAAAACTTATCACTCTGCTCTTTTTAGCCAACCTATCACCTTTTCCACACAAAAACTCTTCTTTAATGACAGGAGTGTAGTAGTGTCGGATTCTTCATACATCAGTCAGGATTTTGATTTTGCATACTTGGGAGTGAAAAAATTAGATTAGAATATTTTGCATCTGGCCAACGATTCAAATTTTTTTAAACCACTTGTTGCTTAAAAGTCTATAAAATGTCTTGAATTCTGATTGACTTGATTTTCAATTTTATTGCAGGCAAAACTTTAACAGAACAAACAATCCAGGTTTTCAGAAGAAGGTGCAGTTTGGAAATGAGAATACGAAGCTTGAATTGAGGAAAGTTCCTCCAGAACTTAACAATATCAGCAAACTTAATGAGCACTTCAGCAAATTTGGAAACTTAGTCAACTTACAGGTAAAAGCCACAAAATTCAGTGTTCTGTGATAATTTCTTATATTAAAGGGACTCACAAATGGGAATAAAATAAGCGTGGGCTCTTTTTTTTTGCTGCTTTATAATTAATGAAAGCCTGAAAGCTTTTGCATTTTTTCTGCCTTTTTTTTTTTTTTTACTTTCAAATTATTATTAATATAAAGTCTTCTCTTTTGTTTTTCATGGAAATCTCCTTGTAAGCTCAAAAACGAGAGCTTCCTCAGTCCTTAAACGAAGGTTCCAGGGGTTTATATTTTAACTAAGATCTTCCCCTCAGCTATTTTGTCTGGCACTTAAGATAAATAATTTAAAACTTTTAAAACCAGTCTGACCAAACAGTCCTTTCCCTCTTCAACTGTAATAATCAAGCTATTTTCCCAACCTTCCACAGTTTTTCAGGATAATCTGAGTATACAAGACCTGGATTTCTCAACTTCCATAATTAATTTATGGTTTCTTCTTGACATTGACACGTACACAGAAGACTGGTAGACTTTTTAACCAAGCATATTTAAAAATAGAAAATATGAACAATGGAGTGTAGATATGTGATGAATATTCAAGTACCGTCACATCAATTGCTGCTTAGAAATATACATATGAAATATCAATATTAACTTTTTGCTCTTGTACCCGGTCTCTCAGACTAGATCAGAGATGCTCACTGTTGCCCTCCATCATGTTTGACTGCACACTCAATGCATGGTACACAGACCATCCTCTAGTTAACCTGAGGTGCCAGATCTTTATATGTACAGACACTCCCTTGCCCCAACTTCACATTGTGAAGAGACCACAACATACTCTTATCTTTTTATATAGTGGTGCCATTTAGAAAAAATATTCTCCATCCACCTTTCTGCTACGAGGTAGACAGCCTAGTCTACCCTCTCCATTCTCCCTATACATACAGGAAACTCCACTATAACATGCAGCTGCCTTTATCCTAACTCTCTCTTCCTTAAAATCTTATATATCAGAGTACCGTAGTTTAAGCAAGTAGTATGATTCAGCAAGATGAATAACCCAAGTCTTTCTGGCTGCTCATGTTACTTCTAAAGGCTTTGGCTTTTATTCTTCAAGGTGTGCAAAATATATTAAAAATCGAACTGGTCTTATATAGCCAAACATCAAAACCTGGTAAAGAGATTGAGTTTCCACGTAATTCCTGTAATGACTATGTATAGAATCTTCCTTACTGTGAGGTAATCTCCCCTCAGCCTTCCCAGTGGCTACATTTGTTTTGTACATTTATTTAAAACTGTGTGAAATATTAGGGTATTTGACCATTTAGCAGCCTTCTTTGTTTTGTTCAGTTTTTTTTAAACCATCTTTGGTATGCGTACATTTACTTCAGCTTTCAGGTAAAGTTGCTTCTTGACATTAAGGATGTTTATCTGTTAATTTCCTTGTGGCTTTCAAAACATTGGGCCGAAGTAGAGTTCCGAACTTCTGCAATGTCCCCATCTCTTCGTGGCCTGCAGAATGTAGGAGCTCTGCATTGTTGCTGCGTCCCCACACTTCTCCTTAGAAACTCTTACGTACATGCTTTGCTGGCTTTGTCTGGTCTCTGGAAGCTTGTACAGCTCTTCAAGTTTTCTCAGGAGCCTGAATTCCTCCATCATTACAAGGATTCCACCTCTCCTTGCCCTGTATAGTATTTATAAAATATACCTAGGCCTAATGCACATCATTACGTTGGACAAGGCAGACTTTAAAACAATTCATTTTGTTAAAATTGGCCTATGCATTGCATTTTACTATGTTTAGTTATATAAAATGTTTCCAGATACGCTATTTTTGCTAGACAGCAAAAACTTCTAAAATTTCAAAATATAACTTTAAACTAACTGTAATATAAATTGTTTGATCTATTAATTGCTTTTTTATTTGAGTGACTTGGACGTAATCTCGTATGCCTAGTGGCACGTAAGGCAACCCAGTATTCCCACCCTTGTCCAGCGCAAGATGTTTGATTCCATCGCAAGTTGTCTCCATAATGGCAGCATTATTTCTGATTGTCCTTTGATTAGTCTGTCTTTTGTCCTGCATGCTCTTTTCCCTCTAGGTGGAATCCAGTGTAAGACTTATGTTGTACTTCTGCCACAGGATAGCCTGATGACATGGCCAAACCACCGTAGCTGTCTAATTATTGAGAAGGCAGTCTACTGACACATGCAGCACAACACTTCCACTTTGTTTTCACAGTCTCTCCGATAAATTCCCAAGATTCTTCTTAAATAAAGTTGGTGGAATATATTCAGCTTTCTGTTGTGTACTTTCACCATCTGCCATGTTTTTGAGGCATACTGTACTGTCAAAAGAACAGTAACTTTGTATAATATCATTTTAATGTGTAGCTGTGTCATCTTACTCCCCAGATGTTTGACATATGAGAAAATGATCCACTACTTTCTCAGTTCTTGCCTTCAGTTTTTTAGTGAGCTGGCCATTAGCAGATATTGTACTTCCAAGATAGACAGAAGTCATCAACTCTTGACAGTGCTCTCTCTTATCTCCGTGGTTTTGGTCTTCTGCATACTGAATGAATCCCACTTTAGCAGCTTCTGCTTTTATGCTCATTAACAATTCTTTTTATTCCATCCAAGTTTGTGTCCAATATGACTACAGTAACTCCTCGCTTAACATTGTAGTTATGTTCTTGAAAAATGCCAGTTTAAGCGAAACTGTGTTAAGCGAACCCAATTTCCCCATAAGAATGGAAATAGGGCAGGGTTAGGTTCCAGGGAAATTATGCCTTACTGCTAAATGATGAACTAGCACTCGGCTGAGCCCTCGAGGATTAACACATTGTTAATGTAGTCTCACACTCTACCAGGCAGCACTAATGGAGGGAGGAGACGCAGCATGGCAGAGAGAGACGTGTGTGTGTGAGAGAGAGAGACGCGCATTGCCCCTCTAAGTACGCTGACCCCACATTGCCTTTTTAAGTAGATCAGCAAGTTGAGACAGCAGCTGCTGCCAGCAAGCTCCCTCAGTCCTGAGCCCTGTTGTGTGTTCCCCCCTGCTCTGTGAAGATGCGGTACAGGGGGAGGGGGACACCCCGACATTAGTACCCCTATCTCTCTCTCCCTCCCTCCCTCACTTCCCCACCACAGCAAGCAGGAGGCTCCCGGGAGCAGCTCCAAGGCAGCGGGCAGGAGCAATTGGGGGAGGGACAGCTGAACTGCTCAGCAATTGATAGCCTGCTGGGTGGCTGCCGCACAGGGAACTTACGGGAGCTGGTGCGGGGGCTGCTGCTCCACCCTGATTCCAAGCCCCCGCCAGCTAGCTCCAACGGGCTGCCCTTTCTGCAAGCAGTGGACAAAGCAGGCAGCTGCCAAATAATGTTATAAGGGAGCATTGCCAAACTTTAAACAAGCATGTTCACTAATTGATCAGCGACGTAACGTTAACCAAGATGACATTAAATGAGGAGTTACTGTATATAGTTTGTAAAATCTAAGTCTCGCAGCTTATCTCTCATCCAAACAATACCTGTGTCTTTGGCAGCAGCAGTTGCTCTTCTCATCACAAAGTCTGTGACAGTGCACGGGAGTAACAGGGATAGTATGCAACCCTGCTGTACATCAGTAACAATTTTAAACTATTCTGTCTCCATTTGTCACACACAGTTTTTACCAAATTAACAATCATTGCTGGAATTTCATAGTGTCTGAGTATCCTCTAGAGGGCTTTTCTGTGGACGTTATCAAATGCTCTAGTAAAATCAAAAGTTTAAAATAATCTTCTGGTATTCTAAATCTTTCTCAGTAGCTCTTCTCAGTGTGAAAATCTGGTCTGAACACAACCTACCAGATTGAAATCTAGCCTGTCCCAAAGTACTTTTTCAAAAGCAGTTTTCATCCTATTCAAAATGGTAGTGCAAAACACTTCTTCGGATACCGATAGGAGTGGTACCTCTCTGCAGTTATCACAAATAAGCTAGTCCCCCTTTTTAAGGATTTCATAGATGACATATCTTCTCCAGTCTTCAGGACAGATCTCCTTTCCCCAAGCTATTCTATACAAGCTACCCATGTAATTCACCATAATTTCCTCTCCTGCTTTTAACATCATCTGTCTTATCATAACCTGATGTTTTACCACTCTTCAGCTGGTTTATGACCTCAGTTACTTCCTCAAAGGCAATTACTTCTAGTGATATAGGTAAGTCTGCTATTTCTTCACTTCTTTGAGTGTGTTAGTGGTTCTAGCTGGGTGAGCACAGTCTCGAAATATTCCATTCAATCTGTTCACAAACCTTCCTCTCCAATTAAATTGTACCATCTCGAGCTTTCATGATGCCACAACAGTTTGAGAATTGTGATGTCTGTTGTTTAGCTCTTTGAAAAAGATTTTTAGAATACCCTGCCTTGTACACCACCTCGGTTTCTTTTGCTTCATTTTCCATCCATTTTCTTATCTGTTCTGGCTGATCTTTTAACTTCCTTGTCTTTGTCTGCATGCTCTTATTGCAGGATAGCTCTTTTACTATGGTCTCATGCGTGCTGAATTCTCTTCTTTAGTTCTTTCATCTCTTCAACTAACCTCCATGTGTTTTGGTTGGGGCCATTCTGCTTTCTTATATCTTCTCACCTCCACTGTAGTCGTGGCTCCATCCACACTTGATTCTTCAAAAATTTGCCTGTATAGTTTTTCATACATAGTTTTCTGATTATAACCATCATTATGAAGCTGCTACTGAATAAGTTCTGTTATGCCAGAAGAGGGAATAATTAGTCATTTTTCTCAGCTGTTTGGAAGATACAGAAGATATAGGATTTTTTGCCAAGTGACTACTCACTGGTCTACATGTGTATGTATACTGTGACCAGTATATTGGTTTACTTTTATACTGCGATGTTGTGTATATATCTTGGCATCCGTAAGCTATATATACTGTAGAAACTTGAGATATTTCAATTGTGTGCTGGATATTTCAATTTAAAATACAAAAAAGCAATCTTGGAAGGCGTGATGGTGGTGAAGTTTTAATAATACATTGGGAAGATACTAATAAAATTTTTCTTAGGCTTGATTTGTTGCACATAGATTTGTAATTGACTGAAAAGAGAGCAGGCTTGTTATCCTTGGGTGTCCTCGCATACAATTATATATACAGAAACCACATTAAATCAGAGTGCAGATGTATATGAACCCCATAATATTGTGTCCCATAAGATTAGTTTGTACTTCTTTTTTTAATTGTTCAATAGCAAGAGGCACTAATTTTCAGTAAGGACTATTTGTATATGAAGGTATCTGGTTTAAAATTGGTGTGTTTTAATTTACAGGTATGTAAGTAACCTCATATCTTTTCTTTGACTCCCTGTCTTTAATAACAGCCAAACTGACTTCTGTAAACTAATACCAACAATAAATCTTTTAAGTTTAAAGTTAAGAACACCAAATACCTAACTGATACTGCATTTAAATTGGAAGCTTTTGAGTTCCTGAAAATAATGGTTTCATGGTAGTATTGACCGACATGTCAGTTTAAGTATGTTTTGTAGGAACTGCTGTGTAAGTTTGACTTTTCAGTATGAAATCTTAGGTTGCCTATCATGGTGATCCAGAAGGTGCCCTTATCCAGTTTGCCACCCATGAAGAAGCAAAGAAAGCTATATCAAGCACAGAAGCAGTATTAAATAATCGCTTTATTAAAGTCTATTGGCATCGAGAAGGCAGTGCTCCACAAATGTCAGCTACCATGCAAAAGGTAAAGGAGTTAAGTCTGTGTACTGGAATTTATCTAAATGTTGTTAAAATTGGTCATTGCAATTAAATTACTGGAATATAGACAAGACAGTTTAATAGTATAAATTTTAAAAGAACAGTAACTACTAACACTAGGAGTAACTGATTTTATTTAGGTTTCAGAGTAACAGCCGTGTTAGTCTGTATTCGCAAAAAGAAAAGGAGTACTTGTGGCACCTTAGAGACTAACCAATTTATTTGAGCATGAGCTTTCGTGAGCTACAGCTCACTTCCTCGGATGCATACTGTGGAAACTGCAGAAGACCTTATATACACAGAGACCATGAAACAATGCCTCCTCCCACCCCCCTCTCCTGCTGGTAATAGCTTATCTAAAGTGATCATCAAGTTGGGCCACACACACACAAAAACTCACTCTCCTGCTGCTCTCCTTATTACCAGCAGCTCAGGAAAGCTCATGCTCAAATAAATTGGTTAGTCTCTAAGGTGCCACAAGTACTCCTTTTGATTTTATTTAGAAGTTTTATAACAGAGCCTTGCTTTTCGGTCTCAGGTATAAGGTTCAAGAGCTGATTAGGAAAATATGAATTAAATCTTACATAATAGTCTTTCCTAAGTACTATTATACGACTTGTGGAATATTTCAATCCATGTAATTTCTGTTCTTCTGAGATAAAGCAAGGATCTAAACTAGTGTCTGCTCTGCTAAATGACATAATTGTTTTTACGTGACATAGCCTTTTTCTTGTAGCATAAATAGACCGCCTTTCTTGTACTTTGCATCTTGTTTTTATGAGAGAATATCTCTGTTCTGCTAAACACCCCCCAAGACCTTGTTTTCCCTGCCCTCTTTCCTGATGTACATGCTCACTCCTGTAGGAAAGTGTGGTGGAATGTACTTCTGTACAGAGGTGCTCCTGTAGGAATATAGGAGTGTACGCTTTCTGTAGGAAGGGAGTACATCAGACGTGTGCTTTTAGAGAACATGGGATTTGGAGGGAAGTGATGGGGGGGATACTTCGCTTTTTATGGACCCCCTGAGTTCCACACGTATGGGGAAAAAGAAAAGGAGGACTTGTGGCACCTTAGAGACTAACAAATTTATTTGAGCATAAGCTTTTGTGAGCTATAGCTCAATTCATCGAATGGGGAGAACTCAAAGTGAGATTTAGGGTTCTCCTTAGTGATAATTTACAAGCCTTGTTAGGTTGTTAATCACCAGGTGAGCCAATGTTTGGCTTGATTGGAGGTGTGATCAGCCTAATAAGGATTCTGCTAAGCTTTGCAGATTGGGGATGGAGTGTCTGCCAAGTAGACCCTCCCAGTGGTTATGGGGTCTCAGAAGCTCCCCTCCAACCTCAGATTTTTGTACTCTTTAATCTGGACCTCAGGACCATGAATATCTGTATCTTTTGTTTATTTGAATTAATATCTGGTCTCATATCTGCAATTTATATCAGAACAAATATTCCCTTTTACAAAATGCAGATTTTTATCTAGATTTCTGATGCCTCCAGATTCTGTGGTAATTTTTTCTGTATCTGTAACTGTGTGGTCCACAATTTTTTCCATATATGAAAAAGGCACTTTTGAATTAAAAGTAAGTGGTTTGTTTTTCAATGACCTGTTGTCTTGTAAATTGTCCTGGCAGCAGCTCCTGTCCCACTCAGCCTCCTGTGCCCACAGGGAGAAATGCTACTGATGATAATGATGGTTTTCATTCGGGCTCTGCTAAATAATTCTTATCAAATGCCTGTGAGCATGCTCAGAAACACTTTTCAGTCTTATACAACTTGAATTTTTTTTTTGGCCATACCAAGCAGAGAGAGTTTGGATAGTGATCATCATGTGTTTCAAAGACCAGTTCGTTGTGCTGCAGTCTAGTTCAAAAAAGTCCTAGTAGACTTGCTCTTGCAGGGGGAAGACTTTTTCCCCACCTTTTTATCCTTCTGTAATCTAAACAGCTGAGGGATAAAAATTGGTGTATAAATACCAAGGTCATTATCAAAACTGCAGAGATCTGTCATTGCAGGTGTTTTTTTCCCTGTCTTTTAGCAAATAAACAGTGGAAGTAGAAGAGGATAATCTAACTTCATGAGAGGCACAGAAGTATGGCTCTTACTATTTTTTCAATGTCACTTGCCAGTTTTAACAGATCAAAGTTAAGAAAATTGTATCCAAAATGATTAGTGGTGAATAGAAATGCAGCTATTAACAACAGAGAAATAAACCCTAAAAACAGCAGAAAGGACAGGACTCTATACTTCAGGCAGTGGGCAGGGACATCATCGTTCAGTGTGAATAGCTCTGAGATACATTGAAATAAACTACTCTTAAATATAGAATAAAAGGGCATACATTATCCCAAGCATGTATATTAAAAGAAAAATATCTTTATAAAATCAGCACACTTCATGGAGAACAGTTTGAAAAAAGTGCACAGGGACTCCTTGAAGGAGACACCCTACCCTAGTGACTTCTAGTAACAAATATCCCAAACTGCTGGGGATGAGGCACTGGATGGGGAGGGCTCTGAGTTGCTACACTGAACTCTCTTCCAGGTACGTGTCTGGTGGATCTTGCCCACATGCTCAAGATCTAACAATCTAACTGATTGCTGTATTTGCAGTTTGGAAACCATTTTTCCCCAGGTCAGATTGGCAGAGTCCTGGGGGGTTTTCACCTTCCTTTGCAGCATGGGGCCCCGGTCATTTGCTGGTTTAACCTAAAGTAAATGGTGAATTCTTGGTCTCTAAATCATGATTTGAGGACTTCAGTAGCTCAGCCAGAGGTTATTGATCTATAATAGGAGAGGGTGGGTGAGGTTCTGTGGCCTATGATGGGAAGGTTAAACTAGATGATCACGATAGTTCCTTCTGGGCATTAAAGTCTGAGTCTGAGGTATATAGGTATCCATGAATATGAATTTATGCACAAAAATCCCTTGAGTGATAAGTCCAATTACTGTAAATACTATGCAATTACTCAATGAAGGTGCTTCTTTTGGTAGCAAGGGTAAAATTTTATAATGGTAGAAAGGAAATACTGTAAATTTAAAAGGCAACAGTAGCAGCTTCATTGTACCTTTATTGGTCTACATAGGCAGCAATCCCCTGTTGTTAGTATGTTAGTGTGCTTTGATTTAAAAGATTTTTTTTTTTCTTCTTTTGAAGGTAATACAGCCTTTAGTTCAGCAACCCAGTTTACCAGTGAAGCAGTCGGTCAAAGAGCGATTAGGTCCTGTACCTGCAAGTAATATTGAGCCCGCAGAGGCTCAGAGTGCCAGTACAGAAATTGCTCAGGTATGTATAGCTTGCCTAGAGAAATGTCTGTGATACGTAATTAAAATAATATCTTTCCTCATGATATGTTTGTAATGTTTTCATAACTCAAAAATGTATGCATAGATATAATGTAGTTGTAGAGGACACCATATAAAAATGTGCATTTATCACATGAATGTATCTGTATTTTTGTATGAGTAACATTTCTGGAGAGTCTTTCTAAATCTAATGATATTTGGCTAGTTCTGTTTGGGTTTGCAGCACTGCAGAAGATTATCTCCTAGTTTTTCAATGAAATTTTCTAAAAACTTGAAAACATTTCTGTCCATGTTATATATTTAATAAAGAAACTACTTTTTTCAGCATTTTGAAATCAGCTTTTGTTTTTTGATAAAAACCTAGCTATCTCTCTTGCATCACCCTGAGTTGCAACATAGTGGTTGGTATGGCAGTGCCTCTGAACTCATTTTAAAGACCAATTTTTAGATGCTGAATACCTAATTTTTGTTTTATGTTGCTATGTTGGACAGAGTAAATCTTGTCACAGTTCTGGGGAATGGATTAAATTTGTTGAGCTATTTCTACCTTCCCATTGCTAAAGCATTCGGGCACATCATGAAAAATAATCTTTCACAGAATAATAAAACAGTAGTATAAAGATTTCACAACAGAATAATTTGCATATTATCAGGAAAAAAAAAACACCTCTATTAAAATAGGTTAACGAAAAGCTTGACCAAATAAAGCTTTCACCTTTAAATTTCTAATGTATTGGAGCAAACATAGGTCATACAATTGATATCCTTTTATTTTGTTGTATATAATCCTGTTCTGATTGTACAAGTATTTTCTTAATATTTGCATTAAATTGTGAAACAGCTAATACTTGCACAGTGTAGCATTTGTTAAGAATTGTCACTTTAAACGTTTTTTGTTTCAATATTCACTCATTTATTTTAGGTAGCAAAATATGTGGTAGAAATCAAGATAAATAGGAAACCAAATATACTTGTCCAATTCATCTCCTAAATGTCAGTCCACTGTAGTAAAAGCCGTGGAAACTATTGAGTCCACTTTCTTGGAATTCACTGTGCCTTCATAGAGCCCTGTTGACTTGCAGGGCTGGACCCAAACTGTCTGCATGAGCAAAATTTTAAACACATTAGTAAGGCCCCGTCTGCACTCCACAAGTTCTGCAGCAATGCCGATATAGTGTAGACACTTCATGCATCGATGGAAGGGGTTTTTCCATCAATGTAGTTAATTCACCTCTCTGAGACGGGGTAGCTTTGTTGACAGAGGAGTTCTTGTCGACCTAGCTGCGTCTAAAGTGTGGGTTAGGTTGACCGTACTGTGTTGCACAGGACATGAAATTTTTCACAGCCCTGAGCGACATAGTTAGCCTGATCTAATTTTCAAGTGTGGAGCAGGTCTAGGACAGCTGCTTTCTCATTAAATAAGAGAACATGTATTTTCTAGCATGTATTTTCATTTTGTACCAAATACATGGGAGAACTCATACCTGTGCAGGTTGGAAAAGGATGGGGCATCTAAATGTAAGATCTTTGTTCCGTAACTTGAGCGCTAATGCAGAATATCCTTAGAGGAGATAGAGCTTTCTGAATGAAGATGGGCTATTAGTGTTGCCAACTTCCTTCAGTAACCATTATCTTTGGGTTTTAACTGTCTCCTCCTTCTGAAGTCGCATACTTAGATTCTTGATGATGATGGTTGTCAGTAATTGCTCCTGTTGAACCTGCATTGAAAATGGTATGAGGTGCTATCCTGTGGTGGGTTTTGTCCTGTCTATCTTCACAGTTAGACTGCTTGGAGCACTGTTTTAGGGGACTAGTCATTAACAGGTGGCAGAGATAGGTCAGATTCTAGTTCATATGGTGCTTAACTTGTCTGCAGAAGCAGTTAGAATCTTCACCTGCCAAAAATCAACAGATCTAATCGATGTTTCAGGCTTTTGACAGTCAATATCTTTGCCAGCTCACCAGCAGCATTACGAACAGATGGTCAGCTTGTGGTTTGGAAATGTTTCCAAGAATTTTAAAGGAGGCAAAGCACCATAGTACACACTATGATTCCTGAAAGATTGCAAGATTAATCTCTACCTTTAAATACTCTTCAAGTATTGGATCATGTCTATAAGTAGACATTTTCAGCATCGGACAATTACTTTATCCGAAAACCTTAGTTTAGAATTCAGAAAATGCAGAAGTCCTGAAAGCAGCTCTTTGCAATTGATATCTGGAAACTGCAACTTATAATGTTCTAACTTGAGCAGGATTTCCTTTTAAATTGTGATTTATTTGTAAGTGCCTACAGAGATACTCCTTGGTCTGCTAGTGTGAAACATACTTTTTCCAAAATAAGGCCCCCTGATGCTACAGTTGGATGCGTTTGGGCAAATCCTTGTCATGGCAGTTCATTTTGGAATCAGTGCCTATCTTACCAGACAGCTCTTATATTCAAGGAATATACCATTATACCATTTTAACTGGATTGTCACACTTAAAATCTGATAATTTTTAGATCTTAAAAAAAATCCTCCAGACTTCGCAGAACCCTTTTTGTTATAGTCTGCATTCAGCATTGTACAGTTAAAACTTTAGCACTTAGTTATAATCTTATACAATTACACAGGGTTAGAAAAGAACTAATTATTTTTTCTTCTTGTTAGAATGTGACTAAATTATCTGTGAAAGATAGACTGGGTTTTGTGTCAAAACTGCCTGCTCCAGCAACAGAGAAGGTAAGAAAATGCATGTCTGATTATTCCTTCTACTCACATTTGTATATCAGCTGTATCCTTGATACAAAATTTAATTTTGTTTGAACTTTGTCCTTATCATAAATACCTAATTGAAACACAATTAACCAGGGCTTTGGAGCTGTGCTCCAGCTCCGCTCCAGTTCCAGGCAAAAACCTGCGGCTCCACTGCTCCGGAGCTGCTCCGCGGGCTCCGCTCCAAAGCCCTGCAATTAACTGCTAAAAGTAGTCTCAGAGAAAGTATACAGCAAGTATACTTTGCTTAATGAATGGTTAAATTGCAATGGGAATAAAATGCAATGGGGCATGTACTACTATTTCACATTTTGAACTTCAGATATTGGGTTGTATGCTTTCTACTACCAACGATTTGTCTGAACTCCTTCTAGAATATCTATTCTAGAGCCTAAATTGTTAGCATGTTACTTGGTTGAACTTAAATTGCAAATACATTTTTAAGTAATATTTAAGTAGTTTAGCTGGTCTCTCCTTTTTTGTTAAATGGCTTCTGATTAATCTTTGTTTCTGTGTGTCATGGCAGTAGTAGCCAAAACTTCAGGAGATAAGACTGGATTTAAGGCAAATATCAGCATTTTTTTCGTTCATTGGTTTCCTGCTGTTTGTGAAGCAGACTGTCCTGAAGGCATTTGTAGAAGTACAGTTTGGAGGAGTGGAATTTTTTGTAACTAGTTAAAGCAGCATTTCATCTCATCTCTGATTGGCCTACTAAGGCACTTCTTATGGGCTTTCACAATTGACATGGATAATAAAGCTTCGATTTTTTTCTACTCTCAACACATCCACTCTAGAAAATACTTTTCTAGTGGAAGGAGTAGAGGTAATAGTAGAAAAAAGTTGTAATGCCCTTTTTGTGATACATTTCAGTTGTAAATCCCTCTTTTATTTGTAGCTGACCTTCTAATTCATTTCTTTTTGCTGTTTCCTTCCTGTCACTGTTTTCTCTTGGTATCTTTTTTATGGAGTACATACATGGCTGACCAGTGGACTCACCAGCAATCTGTATGCAGCTTTTAATTTTAACTTTCTCCTAAGTTATATTGAAGCTATTTAAATGCCCTTTATATAGATGCAGTGGCCTCCTAATGAGGCAAGTAAGGTCATACCTGCATTTTTGTGGTATTTATTTAAACATGGGTATGACCATTCCAAAGTAGCCTAACTAGCTAAAGCAGATAGTTGATGTAATGCTGCATTTTTGTTTATCATTTAACTCCAATCTACTCCAGACATGTTTGTTACTTTAATTTTGATATGGTAATGAATTATAATCAAAGGAGGCAAAAGGTGTCTATATTGTGGAAAAGCCAATGCATTTTGAAGCACTCTTGTTTAAAAAAAAATCTAAAAATTGACATAATAAAATGATTTCCTCCTATAGGTATTGTCCACGTCTACTGGCTTGACTAAAACTGTATACAATCCTGCTGCTTTGAAGGCAGCACAGAAATCTTTGCCTGTTGTTTCCACTTCCATTCTAGACTCTAATGAAGCACAGAAGAAAAAACAGGTAAAGTAAATATGCTTCTTTATAAAATGGGTACAGTACATTGAGGAGTTCTGTATTTGATAGAGACAGTGTCAACATATTTCCTCAGAACAGCATAATGGAACAAGTTAATCAAATTACCTTCACTAATAATAGTGTAGTTGGTGTTGAAAGAACAAAAAAATGCTTTCAGCATTTGTTCCCATTGTTTACTTTTTTCAGTATATTTTCTAGCAGTATAAGTATACGGTAGACTTAAGATCCTATAGGAACTCAAAATCAGAAGCATCTTTCATGGAAATAGAATCTCCAGTTTGAGACATAAACTGGGAGATAAACTGTGAGAAGGAAGTACAGAACAACCCTAACTTTATCTTCCAAACCATTTAGAACTCACCTGCCTTTTTGCAACATTCTGGATTCTTAGTGACCAAGTATATTCTCAACTGAAAACTGTCCTGCTGTTCATTCTACAGTTTCTTAACTGCACTTCATTCATCCAGAATCTTTTTTATTTTTAAATCAAACTGAATTTTGGAGTCCTTATAATTCTACTTTGAGATTACAGAAAATAAAGCAAAAAAAGCATGCTAATCTCTGAATGGGTCAGACCGTCTCAGCTAAAGTTAGGCTTAAAAAAACGCTTTAGGTTCCTGTAGTTAACTTTTCTAATTTATGTCAACTAAATGTAGAATAAATGTTCTTCTTCAAGTGGTTGCTCATGTCCATCCAACTTAGGTGGAGGAGAGCATAACTGCGGCCAGGGCGACACTCCAGGCAGCGTTGGATGCGGCGGACACTGCCGCCTGAACCATGGTTTTGGCCGTTGCTATGCGCCGGACATCCTGGCTGCTCCTCTTCGGCTTATCCACGGAGGCTCAGCAGTCGATGCAAGACCTTCCCTTCGATGGGCAAGCCCAGTTTGCAGAACAGATGGACAATAAGCTCCATGGCCTCAAGGACTCCCACACAACTCTTAAAAGGGGCCTGTGTGTTCCTGACCCTGCCTGCATGCCGTTCAAGCCACAGCAGCATCAGGGCCAGGGAAGCCACCCTCGCCAGGAGCCTCCCCAAAAGAAATCCAGAGGCTACAAGCAGCTGCCTAGCCACTAGCCTTTGCAGGCTTCTCAGTCGAGCTCTACTTGCAATAAGCAGGCGGAGAAATGCCCATTTTGAGGGTACGCCCAAGGTGACTTACCGGACTGTTCCAGGATCCGTCCTCCCCTATTTTTGCCAGTTGCCTTTCTCCTTTCCTCCCTGTGTTGGCATCTATAACATCAGACCAATGGGTTCTCAGTACGGTGGTGCGGGGTTGCACCCTTCAGTTGCTTTCTACTCCTCCTTTCCACCCCCTCTCCCTGCCCCTCTTTAGGGACCCTTCTCATGAGAGTCTCCTCGTGCAGGAGGTAGAGGGGTTACTGCAGCTAGGTTCGGTGGAGGTCATTCCTCCAGAGTACAGGAACAAGGGGTTCTGTTCTTGCTATTTTTACAACCTATCCTGGACCTGCAAGACTTGAACCGCTTCCTAGTGAAGCTGAAGTTCAGCATGGTCTCCCTGGCCTCCGTGGATCCGGGAGACTGGTACGCTGAGCTGGATCTGAAAGATGCATACTCTCGCATTGCCCTCTTCAAGGGACACAGATGCTTCCTCTGGTTTGCTGTAGGTCCATATCACTATCAGTTTGCTGTCCTCCCGTTTGGCCTAGCGACAGCACTGCAGATATTTATTAAGTGCATGTCGGTGGTGGCTGCTTACCTCAGACGTTGTGGTGTCCAGAGCTACCCGAACCTCAACGACTGGCTAGTCATAGGCAGCTCCAGGTCCAAAGAGATGTTGCGATGCTGTTAGCCACTTGCAGTTGCTTCGACCTGTTGGTAAAGAAGAACAAAAATCCACATTAGTTCTGGTACAGAGGATAGAGTTCATCAGAGCAGCCCGTGCTGCTGGAGAGATTCAGGGCATTGATGGACCTTGTCGCGGAAGTCTCATGGTTTGCCTGAGCCTACTAGGTCACATGGCAGCGTGTACATGGGTGGTGCGCCACGCCAAGCTCCGGATGTTACCATCTCCGCAGCAGTACTTACCTCGTTGTGATGATGGACCAACCCCAGGAAAGTCCTGGAAGGAGTTCCCTTCGTCAGCACTTCTCACTCAGTCGAGTTGGTTTCGTACGCCTCGGACCTCGACTGGCAGGGGGGCACGTCTCAGCACTCTCCAGACCCAGGGTATGTGGTTCCCAGAGGAAATGACAATACACATAAACATCAGAGCTCAGGGCGGTGCACAGTCTTCCTATCTCACCTGTTTGGCAGAGTGGTCAGAGTCTTGACGGACAACAGAGTCTCAATGTTTTCCATCAGTGGTTCCCCAACTTGTTCTGCTGCTTGTGCAGGGAAAGCCCCTAGTGGGCCGGGCCAGTTTGTTTGCCTGCTATGTCCACAGGTTCAGCTGATCGTGGCTCCTAGTGGCTGCGGTTCGCTGCTCCAGGCCAGTGGGAGCCGCGATAGGCCGAGCCTGCGGACACGGCCGGTAAACAAACCGGCCGTCCCACCAGGGGCTTTCCCTGCACAAGCGGCGGAACAAGTTTTTGGGAACCGCTGTTCTACGTCAACAGACAAGGGGGAGCATGATCCACGGCCTTCTGCCAAGAGGCACTCCATCTCTGGGACTTGTGTATCTACCATGGAATCTACCTAGAAACGTGTCACCTTCTGGGTGCCAAGAACATGCTAGCAGATCACCTGAGCAGGGATTTCTCCTCTCACCACGAGTGGGTGCTCCACCCAGAGGTAGCCAGCACGATCTTCCAGAGGTAGGGAACTCCCCAGGTGGATTTGTTTGCCACTAGGCAGAACAGGAGTGCCGCAGGTTTTGCTCCAGACGGGGACTGGGCAAGGACTCCCTCTCTGATGCCTTCCTCCTGCTGAGGGCAGGAAGCTTGATATATGCGTTCCATCTAATTCCGCTCATCAGCAAGGTCCTAGCGAAAATCAAGAGAGACAAAGCTCAGGTTATCATGATCGCCCCTGCATGGCCTTGCCAGCACTGGTTCTGGATGCTGTCGAGCCTGGCAGCGATCCCGCCGTGGCCCCTGCCAAACCGACCGGACCTGCTGTCACAGGATCACGGTAGACTCTTGCACTCCAACCTTGTGTCCCTCCACCTCACGGCGTGAGTGTTGCGTGGCTGAACCCTGAGGAACGGGCCTGTTCAGAAGGCGTCCAGAAGGTCATCCTTGAGAGTAGGAAGCCCTCAATTAAATAGACTTACCTGGCAAAGTGGACGAGGTTCTCCCGCTGGACAGCCAAACGGGGCATCTCCCCTTTGCATTCTTCGATGCAGTCAATCTTAGACTACTTGCTTCATTTGAGGAACCAGGGCCTGACACACTCCTCTATCAAGGTGCATCTGGCAGCCATTTCTGCCTTTTATCTGCCAATCCAGGGTCAGACAGTGTTCTCCCATGACATGACAGTCCAATTCCTCAGAGGTCTTGAGAGACTTTTTCCACAAGTTTTGTCCCCAGTCCCGCAGTGGGATCTCACTTGGTTTTGTCCAGGCTCACAGGCCTGTCCTTTGAGCCTTTGGCCTTGTGCTCCCTCTCTCACCTATTGGCGAGGCGAGTCTCTGAGCTGCGAGCCTTGACCTTAGAGCTGCCGTACACGGTCTTCTATAAGAACAAGGTTCAGTTCTGGTCCCACGTGGCCTTCCTTCCCAAGGTGGTGTCTACTTTCCACGTGAGTCAGGACATCTTCCTTTTGGTCTTCTGCTCCAAGCCCCATGAGACTAGTGAAGAGAGGCACCTTCACGCTTTGGACGTTAGAAGAGCCCTGGCTTTCTACCTAGGTTAGACAAAGCCTTTCTGTAAGTTGACTCAGCTTTTCATCTCTGCAGCTGATAGGATGAAGGGCCTCCCAGTGTCCACACAGAGGATTTCTAATTGGATCACCTCTTGCATTTAGACTTGTTATGAGTGGGCGGGAGTCCCTATGCCGCCAATCGTCATAGCCCACTTGACAGAACGCAGGCATCCTCGGCGGCCTTCCTGGCACAGGACATCTGTCACACTGCAACGTGGTCTTTGGTGCACACATTCACAGCCCATTATGCCATCACTCAGCAGGCCAGAGACGACGCTGGGTTCGGCAGAGCTGTGTTACAATCTACACGTCTGTGAACTCCTACCTACCTCCACGGGGTACTGCTTGGGGATCACCTAAACTGAATGGACATGAGCAAGTATTCAAAGAAAAGACATTTACATTTTTCCATAACTGGTGTTCTTCGAGATTTGTTGCTCATGTCCATTCTACAACCCGCCCTCCTCCCCCACTGTCGGAATTTCCGGCAAGAAGGAACTGAGGGTGGGGGGAGCCGACGGTGCCCTACGTACCACAGCATGTGTGCGCCACTCCAGGGGGTGCCAGAGCTTGTCCCCTACGGTTACTGCTGAGGGAGAAAACTTCCAACACGGGTGCATGTGGTGTGTGCAGGTGCGCGCGCACACACACCTCAGTCGAATGGACATGAGCAACACATCTTGAAGAACATCAGTTACAGAAAAAGGTAACTGTCTTTTTTCAGTTCATAACAAATGAGCTGAATCCATCCAATTTAGGTTCCTAAAAAAGCATTGAGGATGACATAACTTCTGTATAGAGGGTTTAAGTTAATAGACACTAACTATAGAGATCTTCAAATTTAACACATATGCCTTTGTAACTGCGTCTCACCTGTAATATGGGGTCAGATTTTCAAGTTGCCTCTGATATGGGGTCTCCAACATTATACAGCTATAACCTGACTTTTTGGAAGATGTGAGCACCTGTAGCTTCCAGTGACTTCAGACTTATTGAATAAGTCTTAAAGATAAAGAGAAACAACAAATTTTGCCCTCTTGCTGGTTCACTTTTTCTGCTGCCCTTTTGCTGTCTGAAGAGATGGGTATTATTATAATACAATACCTGTGAGAAATTCATGGCTCGTTGGGACGGATGTCAAAGGTAGCTCCCCTTTCCTCCTCCTCCTCCTGTCTTCCTTTGTTTTCCCCATCTCCCTTTCCTTTCCTCATTCCCCTGTGTTTATAATCCCTCTATGGACTGCAGCCACTGGAGAACAGGATCACACACTATAGCAAATAAGACATTCTGAGCAAGCAGAAGTCAGGTTGGTGTTTGGGAGGAGAGAGACACAAACATAGCTTAGTATTAATATTAGTATTTTGTAGCTGTCGACACATTTGCATTCTGTATAAGGTAATTTACCTTGCAGTCTGAGTCTAGCTGTTGGCTGACATGGAAATGCTGACCCAGAAATGCAGGCAGATTCTTATATTCCTTCTTCCTCATCAACTATGTTTGTATAAAATTCCTTAGCTCTTCTTGAAAATGTGCTGAATCATGAGCTTCTGCTCCCATTCTGTGCCTGAGAGCAGGAAGTGATTGCTTTCTTTACAGCAGCTGCAGCAGAAGCTGAATAGAAGCTCTGGCATCTCTTCTGCTCCCTCCTCCAAGTACAGTATTTTAGAAATACAGTAATACAATTCTGAAATGGACAAATTTACATTTCATACTTCTGTATTCATAAATATGTGGCAAGATTCCACTTCAAAAATTGAAAGTTATGTTCCTTACAAGTTACACTAGCCAATCATAATGTTACTTTCCCGGTAGCAAGTTTTTGGTGATGTTATCAAAGTTTTTTAAGAACTTCCTGTGAACTTTTGATTTTTGTGGCCTGAGACTGTACTATGAAATATGTCTAATTTATTGTAGGACTCAACATACGGTTGCTTCTAGGATACTTCCCTTATATGTCCGAACTCCTGCAATAAAATCATGGTTGCACTATAAAGAATACCAAAATTCCTCTGGTAATGTGGTGGTAAAATATTCTGCTTTTCACACTGGAATAGTGATCTGTAAAATGGTTACCCGAGTCCTAGATAAGTGATAAAGATTGACGCTTTCCTGGCATCTATTTAACTAAGTCTGGTTTTCAGATTTATCACTAACCCTGATGTTTGATACGCTAAGGATAGCTTTGATAACCCTCTTTTTGTACGTCAGGTGAGCCTATTTCTATTACTAGAATTTATTTTTGTCAGAATTTCTTTTTGTAATCACTTACTACAGTAGGCAGACTAGTTTATTCAGTGACACAATATTCTCTTGATGAATTCTTGATTCCAAAAATCTTAGGAACTTTCTGTAATTTTATTTTATGCCCCTAGGAAGCACTAAGACTTCAACAAGATGTGAGAAAGAAAAAACAGGAGATCTTAGAAAAGCACATTGAAACACAAAAGGTAAAGTATTTAGATGCTCCCTGATTGGAGCTTTCTGCAGAGATAATAAAAGTAACAGTTGACAGCATGAGTTGTAAAATCATTATAATAGTTTGTCGTAATCATAAATTGCAATTAATGGTATGTAAATATATAATAATACCTAGCTTTTTGTGCTTTTCATCCATAAATCTCAGTGCAAAAGAGGTCACTATCACAAAGTGTTCTGACTGTTGGTTCTCATGCTTCCCTTATTAAACAGTGTGGGATTCTTTTATCTCTAAGATTTTTGTTAGTGGGGGCCAGTGTTTGAGCTTCCCGTGTTTTCCCTATCATGCACTGCTGATCCCTCAATCCCTAGAACCATCTAACCAGTTCTTTCTTGATTGTGGTCAGCGAAGGAGCCACATGTGGACTTCCACCTGTTGCTGCATCTGACCATCTTGCCAGCCTTGTTCTCTAGGTATCTTTTTCCTGGTGTCCTTCCTTGCAGTCAGCTCTGTAAAGAGAGAGGAAGAAGTGCTGTTGTGCTTTTATTGATGCTCTGGTTTGCTTGTTCTTGAAGTACCAAGTCTGTCTGCTCTTTTTTTTTTTTTTTTGTCTCCAGAATTGTTTGGCATTTTGTTCTAGTTGCTCAGTATATTGGAGTTCTGTATTCTGTATGCTAAGTTTTTTTTTTTTGTTGGCACTTCCATGTTTCTTAGTGCATTTTTGTGGTGCTGCTTTTTGATGATACTCAAGTGCTCTGGCACTGCTCCTCAGCACTTTGGCACATCTTTTTCTAATGATGTATTCTTTGTTCAAGAAGGATCATTTCTTCTGCTTCCTTTGTTCATCTTCGGAAATTTTAGGATAGTGGTTCCAAGATATGTGCTTGGGGCAAAAAATTGTAATACAGTTTAACCTGATTGCTACATCTTTTACCTCATAATTGATCATGACATGCGAGGTTGTCAAGTACGCCTGGAAACTTCACCCAGAGCAGTCTACTTTTGTACGGGATCCATCAAATACCCCAAATACTCATGGGAAACATAAATTCAGCCAGCACCTGGCTTGGAATGCTTTAAAATGAACGCCTGAGTATAGTCATTTTTGCTGAGCCCTGGAACTTGGTGTTGACACCTCCTGCATCATCACACTTCCCCATGTGGTCGTTTTCCATTGCTGTTGGGAAGGCTGAAAGGGAGTCTATTTGTAAACTGGGGGTATATCTTTAAAAAAAAAAAAAAAAAAAAAGCACTATATTTACTGCAGACTAGACACTAGTGATCAAAGTTAGGCTTGTTTTTATCTAAAATAGTATTTTCAAACACACAGAATCAGTAGATACAAACATGAGCTATTGAGGTTAAAATTGAAGGTGGTAGAAACTGGCATGTTGATTATAGATAGAACCTTGATCTACAGGAATACTGAGGTAATAGGATATAAAATCTAAACCTGACATTCACCAATGATGTGCATGGCACTACATAGAAACAAACTTAACTCGTGTCTTCAGTATGAAAGAAAGGTGTGTTCTTGAGTTAGCTAACTCAAGTTAAAATCCTGGTAAAAATCTAAGCAGTTTGTAATTTTTACATGAGTTAGCAGGTTGAGTTAAATTAGTCTTCCCCAAAGTCTTTAACTGGACCTACTATCTCATTTGCAAACTACAAACTGTCTTGTCTTCACTAGGATTTTAACTTGAGTTTGATAACTCAAGTTAAGAAAACACCTATTTTTGTACTAATGGCATGGCCAAAGACAGTTCCTGCCCCTAAAAGCTGGTGAGATGAGCTGTCAAGGCTGAATTCCCACTCTGTCACTCCGAGTGCAGAAGTGAGGGCCCGCAAGGATTCTAAAAATTAATACTGGCCACTCCAGGCTTGTATTACACTCCCAAGATTACAGCTTTTCTCTGACCGTAGCGTGGTAAACGCTGCCACCACCCAAATGCAAAAAAACCCCTTTGAACCCAGGAAGGAGCACTTGGAAATTCCTCCCTGTGGGGTACCCTCAAGCCCTTTCACCACCCCTTCCGGGGAAGAGCTGAGAAAGACAGTTAATTTCCTTTGTTTTCTACCAGCTAATCAAACAACATGAACAAACCTCTTAGAACACCAAAAATCCAATCCTGTTCTTAAAAAAGGTAATTTTTTATTAAAAACAAAAAGGAAAAGATTATGTCTGGAACTTAGGCTTTTTGCTAGATCTTAAAAGAAACAATTTACACAATTTAAGCACCCAAAACAGCTTTCTTGGGGGTTCAGTTTAAGGGTTACAAGCAAACAAAAGCATCAAGGTTAGCACAGAAGACCTCCACAAGCCTGAAAAAATACAGAAGTAAACCTGATCGCGTCTAGCTAAACATTATGATCTACTTACACATTTGGAGTTCCGATAAGTAGTTCTAGGTATGATCTGATGATTTATGATCATACCTGGCTTAAAGCTGCTTATAGCATGGCTCCCTCCAGCCCAGAGAGTACAGACAAAGGGAAAGTTTCTTTCCCTATTTTAAAAAGTTCTGGCCTTCCCATTTGCTCTTTTGGTCAAGTGCCCACTTTTCTTTCTCTTTACCTGGGGGACTTTTTAACCCTTTACAGGTAAAGCAAGTAGAGAACAGCTACCAAGAGGGATTTTACAGTTGGCTGGCTGGCTGGGTGCCCATCAAAGGGAGCTACCGCCCCACTTTATTTATCACATGAGCGCAACAAAAGATGCATAGAACAGTCGGGGTAGGAGGTGAAAGGCAAAGTCATAATTTAGGTTGGGTAGAATGCATGAAAAACTATCTATTGCAGAATTTGAATTCTCTCTTGAAAAGATCCTCATTAATCATTACAAAAAGTAATAGTTAAATATACCCATTTACCTGAATATAAACTATATGAACAACCATGTTGATCTTCCAGAGTAACAGCTGCGTTAGTCTGTATTCGCAAAAAGAAAAGGAGTACTTGTGGCACCTTAGAGACTAACCAATTTATTTGAGCATAAGCTTTCGTGAGCTACAGCTCACTTCATCGGATGCATACTGTGGAAAGTGTAGAAGATCTTTTTATACACACAAAGCATGAAAAAATACCTCCCCCCACCCCACTCTCCTGCTGGTAATAGCTTATCTAAAGTGACCACTCTCCTTACAATGTGTATCATAATCAAGGTGGGCCATTTCCAGCATAAATCCAGGGTTTAACAAGAACGTCTGAGGAGGGGGGTGATCTTCCTGATAACACCATCCTGGCCACTATGGATGTAGAAGCCCTCTACACCAACATTCCACACAAAGATGGACTACAAGCCGTCAAGAACACTATCCCCGATAATGTCACGGCTAACCTGGTGGCTGAACTTTGTGACTTTGTCCTTACTCATAACTATTTTACATTTGGGGACAATGTATACCTTCAGATCAGTGGCACTGCTGTGGGTACCCCGCATGGCCCCACAGTATGCCAACATTTTTATGGCTGACTTAGAACAACGCTTCCTCAGCTCTCGTCCCCTAACGCCCCTACTCTACTTGCGCTATATTGATGACATCTTCATCATCTGGACCCATGGAAAAGAAGCCCTTGAGGAATTCCACCATGATTTCAACTATTTCCATCCCACCATCAACCTCAGCCTGGACTAGTCCACACAAGAGATCCACTTCCTGAACACTACAGTGCTAATAAACGATGGTCACATAAACACCACCCTATATCGGAAACCTACTGACCGCTATTCCTACCTACATGCCTCCAGCCTTCACCCTGACCACACCACACGATCCATCGTCTACAGCCAAGCTCTGCGATACAACCGCATTTGCTCCAACCCTTCAGACAGAGACAAACACCTACAAGATCTCTGTCAAGCATTCTTACAACTACAATACCCACCTGCGGAAGTGAAGAAACAGATTGATAGAGCCAGAAGAGTTCCCAGAAGTCACTTACTAGAGGACAGGCCTAACAAAGAAAATAACAGAACGCCACTATCTGTCACCTTCAGCCCCCAACTGAAACCCCTCCAACGCATTATTAAGGATCTACAACCTATCCTGAAGGATGACCCAACACTCTCTCAAATCTTGGGACACAGGCCAGTCCTTGCCTACAGAGAGCCCCCCAGCCTGAAGCAAATACTCACCAGGAACCACTAACCCAGGAACCTATCCTTGCAACAAAGCCCGTTGCTAACTGTGCCCACATATCTATTTAGGGGACACCATCACAGGGCCTAATAGCATCAGCCACACTATCAGAGGCTCGTTCACCTGCACATCCACCAATGTGATATATGCCATCATGTGCCAGCAATGCCCCTCTGCCATTTACATTGGTCAAACTGGACAGTCTCTACGTAAAAGAACAAATGGACACAAATCAGATGTCAAGAATTATAACATTCATAAACCAGTTGGAGAACACTTCAATCTCTCTGGTCACGCGATTACAGACATGAAAGTTGCGATATTACAACAAAAAAACTTCAAATCCAGACTCCAGTGAGAAACTGTTGAATTGGAATTCATTTGCAAATTGGATACAATTAACTTAGGTTACCTTGCATAATGACTTAGCCACTCCCAGTCTCTATTCAAGCCTATTTCCCCTTGTTTTTTCCTACCCCCCGCCCCCCCCCGATGTTCTTGTTAAACCCTGGATTTGTGCTGGAAATGGCCCACCTTGATTATGATACACATTGTAAGGAGAGTGGTCACTTTAGATAAGCTATTACCAGCAGGAGAGTGGGGTGGGGGGAGGTATTTTTTCATGCTTTGTGTGTATAAAAAGATCTTCTACACTTTCCACAGTATGCATCCGATGAAGTGAGCTGTAGCTCACGAAAGCTTATGCTCAAATAAATTGGTTAGTCTCTAAGGTGCCATGTTGATCTTGAAAGCCAAGTGTATTTTCTCTGTTCTAACATTTTAATCAACATATCTAGGAAAACCCACAATTACGTCTAGAATACTAGATACATTAATCCTCCCAACTATAATAAAAATGTTTTAAATTGGACAGATGCTGATTTCAAAGTTGGAGAAGAATAAACCCATGATGAAGTCAGAAGACAAAGCAGAAATAATGAAAACACTGGAGACTTTGACTAATAGCATTACCAAGTTAAAGGATGAATTAAAAGGTGTCTCATCTGGAGGTGCTCCTCTGAAAAGCTTGAAAACTAAGGCTCAGGTACTCAATTTCTGTTTTTTTTTTAAATAAGTTATATAATTGCGTCATGTGCTGATGCCACTCAGCTAAAAAAAATCCCACCACTGTGAGTCTAAGTAAGTAAGATTATTCTATTAGTTTCCCTCACTATAAAGGGACGTTGTCAATTTAAAATACAGGTAGCTGTCTGAAATTGTTTTTTACCTCGTATTGTTACTTGTATACCTAAATTTAGTACATCATCTGAAATATATCAGAAGAAAAATATTTTTCACTTTTTTTTCTCTTACCTTTGACAGCACTTTGTTAGTTTCGCTGCTTCTCCTGAATAGTCAGTCAAGTTCTCCTTTTCATTGTGGGTCTTTCCAGCAGCAATGGGGGAGAGGAATATTTTTTTAAACAAAAGGAAGCTCTCACTGTAAGGGTTAGATTTAGAATAAGAAACAAATAACTACTTAAACTCACTAGAATTAAGTTGCTGTCCCGTCATGTTTTGATTGTATTATACAGTGCTATCAACTAAATAGTCATTTGGGTGGGCAATTATAGTACTGCATTAATCTCTCACTGTGAACTTGTCCCATATGCCATACTTTTTAGGTTGGAAACAATGTTAATGTATTTATTGTCAGTCTTTTGAATTCACTGGTCATAATGAGGTTTTAGTTGTGAGAGAAGTTTCTCTTCAGTGGTTTCTCTTTTTGATGCTACAGAAGGCTAATTACTCCCTTCGGTCGTTTCCAGAGTTAGACTTGGTCTGTAAACCTTTGCTTTCTGATCCAATTACATGACCTTTTTATGACCCTGATATTTTGTTATCTCTAGGGTGAGATCTTCAGCCCCAGATTAGAGTGAATGAACAATTTTAAAAGCCCTGGAAAAGTATCAATATTAAGGCATTAAAATGATCCTCTAAATAAGTCATTCTAAACAAATAAATCACACATTTTCTGTTCTACCCTACTGAGACACAAAAACATATAGGAAAAAAAAACAGGGAAGGGTTTTTAAAAAAAATAGTGTAGTGTAGAGTGTTTTACCAGATACTTCTTTGGAAGACCACAGCCAGTCTTCATCTGTTCCAGTTTGTTCAGAATGCCAATCCCTTAGTATGTTTATTTCTCCCTTCTAAAGTTTTAGTTTTGGAATGCTACTCCGAAGACTTCATGACTTCACCTTAGACTGGATTCTAGGAAGGATCATCAGCTTTAAATTTGCAATCATATTTGAGAAAATACAAGGCAGCCTTACTTAATAGGCAGATGATGATGAAAAATAGTAACTATAAAATAATAATTGGGACTGGCAGTTGGACTTACGCTTCTGTGTGACTACTTCTGAAACACATCTTAGTTCTCAACCTGAGTTCTTTCTATTAAACTCCTGAGACCGCTATATTAAGAAAAGGATTAATTTGGTGGCGCTAGTTCTTGGATAGAAATTGTAAAACAGGGTTTTCCTAATCTTTTAGGAGCTGATAACCCCTTTCAGATCAGGAAATGTTTTATGACCTCTCTTCCCCCAAAACCACCTACCCCAACCATAGGGTGAACTTTTTCATACTAGAAATAACAGGTTTTGGAATTTGATCTCTGTTATGGAGATAAATTACAAGAATATTTGTCAGATTGAACTGTATTGCTGATGAATGATGTTCAATGAAGTTGATTTGCAGAAATAGTTTTAAATAGTTTTTGTTAGGTGGTTGATACCAGCACTTTTGGGGATTTTTTTGTTACTGCAGCTGAAAAACAATCTGACTAAAACTTAAGAATAAACAGCCAAAATCTGCTCTATTCCCGGCTAGAAAACATCCTGTTATAGTATACTACATTATACTATACTATATTCCTGTAGTTCTATTACAGGAGAAATGTCAGTTTGTCTTGCACTGATTCAGTGAGTTCTGCAAGTAGTTAAGAAGCTCGTCCTACAAGTAAGTCTGAAATAAGATTGGATACTGAATGATCAGATTCTGATAGTGCTTGACTGGCTCCTCATTTTCCTTGAAGATTGAAACAAAATGAAGCACCTCAAGAAGACTTATTTCCAAGTGTTTTTGCTGAATGTTTTTACTGTTTTGCATGGACAGAACATTTGTATTTCTCACCTGAAGAGAGTAGTTCAGTTTGTTAGGTGTCCAAAGATGTCTGCAAGGTAGGTTAAGCTTTGTCACACAGACAATTATTGAAGATATTAGCATGGAGAGACTTCATCATGAGGGAAAACCTGCACTTCCACTCTTACCTCAAAGAGGAAAGTTAGCAGTCTGCCTTGTAAGAATGCTGTAATGCGAACAAGGTGGTGAAAGAAACCTGTGTCATCTGAGCGATTTGGAGAGGAGGCGGAGCGGGGAGCCAGCTTTCTTAGTGTAGCTTTGGTGAAGTTCACTGCTTTGACAGCTTCATGAAGGTCTTGGCCACAGGTTTTCAGGCATTTTCTGAACAGTTAAAGATTGGTCATGCATGAAGTCCTGAAAGCATAATGCATTGCATATATGTGACCAGGCCATTAGTTTTGCTTGTTCTTGCCTTGGTGCAATCTAAGTAGATTACAATACACTGCTCCTATTGAATGTGGAAATCTTTGTCTCCTGATATGTCAAGTAATCATTTTCTTCTTGAGGGACATTGCACAACGTTACAAAAGAATCTTCAATAGAAGCATCAGCAATATACCTAACAAACTTAAGAAGTTCTGAAGCACCAGAGTTTCTGACGAAGGAATTTGAATTGCTAAATAATCACTTTTCATGAGTTTTGAAAGCAGTCGTTTTCGGACATCCACAACCATATCGCTGATACACCTGCAAAACAATATTTATCAAAAGCACTGTTTTTCAATTTGGTAATCACTGCATGAACTGTAACTTCAGAAACTATTTGTTATTTGTGCATTTTATTTTTATTTTGAGGTATGATTTGGAACATCTGGACATGGTCCTCCTCACGAAACCAATCCATGTTTTAAAATCACCCCTTAATCGGAACCAAACTCCAGTGAAGACTGACATGATCATATGAAGCTCATTTGTGCGCTCAGACCTTAGAAGTTGCAGCCAACATGTGTGGATTTCAGTTCAGTGACACATTTTGTTATGATTTGTGTGCATGGGTACTTGCAATTGGTGTTTGTATATAACAGTTTTTTAATGGTTCATATACTGTGTTCCGGAAGGAAAAACAACATACACAAAGAGGCTGACTTTTATTAGCAGAGGTGCTAGTAGTAGTTGCTTATATTTGTGTCCTGCCTTAGTCTGCAGTGAGCTACCATTTGGCTTTCTCACATTATGAAAATATTGTGGTATTAAAAGAACTTGCCATTAGAGTGTGTATTGTGTATTCATTTGTCATTTAAAATGTACTGAATTATGTTTTGCAGAACTTTTTAGATTGTTGGGGATCTTCCCACCACCACACAAGTTGCAACCCATTAGTTGGGGTAACTCCTGGTTTAAAAGAAGAAACACCAAATTCCATCATCATGGTTGGCAGTTAAATCAGTACTGGAGGCAATGACAACATAAAGTTTTCGGAGACTTCCCTTTATTAAACACTGAGTTTCACCTTCCAGTCTTAACCTCCTAACCTCATGCAGTGTTCTTTGGATGCTGCTCACAATACCAGTATTAAGTACTACTAAGAAACAACAATAGTATAACTTAAGCCAAAAATGAAAAGCCCATCATCTAGATTCCCAACCATTTTCTTCTGTCTTGGCTCAGGTTTCTGAATTTCTATTTTCCAGGTACAGCGAGAAAGGGGAAACTTTCTGTTGCCTTAAGAGTAATCTAACTCACTTGGAGGCCCTGCTTATTTTTAAAATAGCCAGTCACGACTGCCCACTATTAGCAGTGTTATTCTAGGCTATCAAAACCTTTGTCATTATCAGTGGAGTATTTTCCCCATTCAGGAGTAAGGAATGTATAAACTAATAACTTCACCTTGACAATTTCTTAGATGCAGAAAGAATTACTGGATACTGAGCTTGATTTGTATAAGAAGATGCAGGCTGGGGAAGAAGTGGCTGAACTAAGAAGAAAGTACACAGAACTGCAGCTTGAAGTACGTTGGTTTTTATTTCTTCAGTTAACCATGTATTACAAAAACTTTCCTTTAGTATATTTTGCTTAACTTACATTGTAAAGTAACATGCAATCTGTTGTGCAATTAAAGTAGTTTTTAAAAAAATCTTCTTTTGGTAAGTAGTACACAACCCTTTTCTCTTAGAGTCAAGGTGGGTGAGGTAGTATCTTCCATTGGAATAGCTTCTGTTGTTGGACGAGACAAGCTTTTGAGCTGCACAGGGCTCTTCAAAACTACAAAAAGTAATCAATGTTGCAGATAAATCCAAGACGGGACAGATTGTTAAGCATAAGTCGTTAACAAGTTACAGGAGACCAGTTGAAGGACAGTGGGCAATTAACACCTGTGCAGTACTGGGGCCAGGGAGAATTAGTGGGTTACACATTGGTGTAATGAGTCCTAAAACCAGTGTCTCTAAGCCCCTGAATTTTGGTATCTAGCAAAGTTATGAATTTAACTTCCCAGGCTCATCTTTTGATGGTGTTGTGCAGGTTTTGTTTGAGGACGAAGACCGAGAGATCCAATGAAGAGTGATCACTTTGTGAAAAGTGTTTGCCCACAGATGATAGGGTGTTTTTGTCTTTTATAATTTTTCTGTGAAAGTTTAACTATAGACAGTTATATCCAAGAAACCCACAGATCCCATGCTTACTTCTCTGGATCCAGGAACCACTCCAGACACCAAAATATCTGTTATCTACAGCCAGACACTCAGTTACTGCAGCCTATGCTCTGAGGAGAAAGTCCAGGATAGACACCTTAAGACACTTAAATCTGCCTTCACCAAACAAGGACACTCCACCAGAGACGTAGATCATGTCATGGAACTGGCCACACAAATACCTCAATATACCTCAATAGAGCTGGTTTCGGTATGGAAAAAATGCAACCCACCAACCACCCCACAGCGGAACCCACATGGGAGATCATAAAAAATTGTTGATTGTCTGTTTCACTTTAACTGCTCTCTTGCAACATGTTAATGCTTATGTTTAACAATCTGTCCCATCTTGCATTTATCTCTGACACTCTGATTACTTTTTCCAGCCCTGAGGGCAAGCTCTTGGTCTCTCGAAAGCTTGTCTGTTCCACCAACAGAAGTTGGTCCAATAAAACATATTACCTCACCCACCTTGTGTATGTCATATCCTGGGAGCAATGTGGCTACAACACTGCAAATGTTTCCTCTTAGGGCAGTTAGCAGGGATAATTCACATCTTCAGTCTCCGGACAGTACTCAGAAGTATGCCATTCTGGCTGTCTTCCGTTTTGATCATTCAGCTGCTGATTCAGTGTAAAGATTTTTAAAGGATATTGTCAACTGATATTTTATAGATTTGCAGGAGGTAACTTTTGTTAGCATGCATTTTTAAAATTGTGTCTGAAGGTGGTGCTGTGGGTGTTTATACAGGCTAAAGCTGTCCTCGCTTATTCTTTTCTTTAAAGGAACGTCAGCATGTTAAAAATAGCCTAATATTAACAAGTGTTAAAAGTACTAGAGATAAACAGTGTTCTTCTCTAATAGTTGTTTTAAAAGGTTGTATATGAACTCCTGTCCTGAGATTAAAATTCTGTTACAAAAACAATATGTAAATAGAATTGGTTCAAGAAATGTCCCATGTACAAAAATATATGCCTGCATTTCTTTTAGAAAGGCTTGTTTGAAGGATAGTCATACCAGCTTTTAAAAGTCTTTGATTTTCATATTATTTACTTTTAAGCACTTATGTGCCATTCAGGATTACTAATTGATAAATATTAAAATGGTCTGGAATGTGCAATATCTATATATTGAATATATTTATTCTTTTCTTTACCATAAGTTTATGGGGCTTAATTGTCTGCAATTAAAAATTAACTGAAAGTTTTGCTGATAGTGTGTGTATCGAGATAGAATATAGCTTGCTCTTTAACTATAGTTGCTGGGCAATGCTAACCATTGATAACATGTCTTTCTGTAGTTACACTGAGCAGACCACATGGAAATGGCATACATTTTCAAAGAATATATTTTTAAGTGTTAAGGAAAATAAATGTACTTTCATAAATGTACTAGGAGTGTACATTAAAGCTGTGAAAGAAATTTCACATAATTCAACTGCTTACCAATATGCGAAATACTAGATTTTAACAAACTGAAGAAGTTATTGTGCTTTACTTGCATCTTGATTATTAGTTTCTTGCTGACTCTATGCTTTCCTATTGGTGCTCTCATTTGCACTGTGTAAACTATTTCTGACAATTCCCTTTTGTTAAAATAATTTCTATAACCAAAAAGAAAATTCACTTTTGTAAGCCTCTCTTTCACTTATGCTGAGACAATACTGTTAACTCCTTACATTTTTCGTTTCCAAATGGCCTTGTAATGCCTTGCTGCTAAGTTGTAAAACTTATACTTCTGAAGTACTTACTGCAGCAAAAATAGTCACTTTTATTTACATTTCATATGAGAGAGATGTGTGGATCATACACTGCAATATTTTGAGGCTTTTCTTATGAATTTCAACAGGGAGGTAGTTTTAGGGGGAAAAAATATTTGCAATCTATAAAAATAAACTTTCCCAAATAAGTTAGCTTGAGGGCAGACATGTGGCCTGGGAAATATCATCTTGACCATTTAAAAAGTGGAAAGTTAAAAGTTACTGTAAACACGTTCTTTTATAGGAAGTGTCAAGTCACCTTCACTGTGTGTGGTGCAACCAGCTGCACCTATAATATGCTTCTAAATTGCAGAGACAAATAAGATACACATTATGTCAAATATGTATGCTTAATTACGTGGCCACTTAACTGTTGATCTGCTTCAAATATTTGGATTCACAAGCATGATGATTGGAATTTATGGAAAAGGAAAACATGTTTTGGAATCTCAATCAATATGAGTGGTTCTGAAGTCTTTCCTTCAGGGAAAAGGAGGATTTGTGATGCAGTTGTTAACAATATTCCAATATTACAGGAGGAAACAAGGAATCACGTTGTCTTTGCTCAGCAGTGATATTTTAGGATTGTTATATTAGAGTTCAGATTTATCTAATAGTCCTCAAGATGTCAGGGAAAGGCATTCTTATAGGCCGAGTCACAAGCGGCATTGTGGTCCCTAAAAGACTTGGTAGTATAGTCTCTATTCAGAAAGTGGAGTGATTGGTAAATAGACTGATGTTTCAAGGACTACTAAATGTATATACTGTTCATGACTTAAGTGAAGAGGGATCCAGATTTCCTGAAGGATATCTTCCTGTTTGATTTGGATCAGGACTTTCTATAAAGTTTATCTTCCATTATCCCTATTTCCACAGAGACTTCAAGATGCTTGAAGCAATGGCTGTGTCTATTTCTGCGTTTGTATAGTGCCTAGTAAAATGGGGCTCCAGTGCTGGTAAGGGTCCTCTGGGCTCTACTGAAATATAAATATTAACAATGAGAGATACTTTACTGGATTCCCTGGGTGTATCAGTTCTGGTATTCAGATCTTCCGGGCCTGTCCTCAGTTTCTAATTCTTCCTGTACTTCTGCATCTTCTGTCTAAGAATAAGGACAAATTCTCTGTCATCATTGGGCTGCTTGGATCATGGTACCTTGTTAGAAATGAAGGTGTTCTGAGGAAGTGCACAACATATTTTTACACTCTCAAAAGCCATTTACAAGAAAATGTGTTCTAAACTGAATGAGATTTTCGCTATGGATCTTGCCTGTCAAATTGTCACCTTTCTTGGATTGCAAAAAAAAGGTAAGACAGTCTTGCTATTGTTAAGTGCACTTGGCAGCCATTTCTGCTTACCATCCATTAGTACAAAGCTTTTCTGCCTTCAGTCATTGTAGGATTACAAGATAGTTGAAAGCACTGATGTTGATTTAACTGGGAATTGGTCCTGCTTCGAGCAGGGGGTTGGACTAGATGACCTTCTGGGGTCCCTTCCAACCCTTATATTCTATGATTCTATGTGTATACACCAGCTTCAGAATCTCTTCCATCTTGGGACTTCAGTATGGTGCTTACAAGATTGATCTGTGCAAATTCTTACTCTGGCACCCATCATTGTGCTACGAGTACTTCACAAAATTATAAATTATACACAAATGTATTGTTAAATCTGTCAGTCTCTTCCTTCATGTCTCCAGAAATTGGACTCTGTTTTGCAGGTTCAAGAGAGGAGATTAGTGTTTAATACAGGAAGGCTAAATCAAAGAGTTGTGTTGCAGCCTAATCTAAAGACAATGGTGTTCATATGGTCGTGACTTCTGGCCCATAGAGTTGTACTTCCCATTTGTAATTTTTTACACACTAGTTTCACCCTTGACATAGATAACTCCGTTGTCTCAGTGGAACACAGCTGTTCTGGGAGGTCATGATCATAGAAGGCCAGAGCGTGGAGAGATTTGAAGATAAGGACTTGAACTTCGAGTTTGACCCTGTTTGAAGCCTCTGTGGAGAGTGGAGGACTTTTTTCTAGTGTCCTGTGTTTATCTGTATTTTTTTAGATTCAAGGTTTCATTCTTAGGTACAGGGACTTAGAGTAATCATGCCTAGAGGCCAGGGGTAAATGAATCATTGTGGCTAAATTTAAAATTGACTGGAGCTGGCATTTGTCTTGGTATCCATGAATAGACTAGGGCATTTTGTATGACTGTGGCTGTTTGGGTTTATAGAAATGAGGAATCGAGGTGAACACCAAAGCAGAAGAGTAGGGTGGAGGGTGATATTATAGCGGAGGCAAGTTTTTTGGAGTGCTTCCTTCATCCCATCATCATTACCTTAATTTAAGCTCTTCTGGATTCAGTTCTAGGCAGTTAAGTCAGTTGCTGATCGCAGACAGGCCCTTTCCTTGGAAAACTCGTGTGGAGGGATGTTGCTTGCATCTTATGTGCATGTGGAGTAGAACTGGATGTCTTCTGCATATTGCTCACATTTTAGTCCCTGCTATTTCATGATCTCCCTTTATGACTTTGGGACCCACAGGTGAGGGTTCTGGAGGCTGGGGAGCAGAATCCCCCCTTATTCTCAGGTTGAGTGGTGTAAAAGGAGCACATTGCGTAGTCAACTGTATCAAATACTGTAGGTGTCCAGCAAAGAGTAGTCGTCTGACCTATGCCCGTGACCAGGAGAACATTCTGTAGAGTCACCAGTGTGCTCTGTTCCATGTCTTGGCCTGACTCATGATTAACAGGGCTGTAGCATGTTGGCAGTATCTAAGACCATGTCTACACTACAAACTGTTTGACACAAGTTTCATCAGCGTACAGCTACCAAAGTTAGTATGTCACTTGTGTATGTGCGTATTTAGCTGCTTGCATCAGCCCTGCATGTACAAACTAGGAGTGCTTGTGTCGATGCAAAGAGCGGTGCACCATGGATAGGTAACCAACCCAGTGTGCAACATGCTGTCATCTGGATTCACAGTGTGGAATAGAAATGAGTCATGCAGGCATTCCTGAGAGCTAGTGATCAAGTTCTCAGCATGCAACTTTCTCCATCCCATAATGTCCTCCATATACCATAATTTTTGTCTTTTTTTTATATTCCACAAACCTGCATGGCACTTCAGTGTCCAGTATCTTTGACAAAGAGCATGGAACCTGAAGAGGTATAAATTCTCATGAGCGTTGCAAATGCAGGACTCATGCTTCTCCTGTATTTGCAGACCTGCAGAAAGTTCTCCAACAATGAGAGGACATGACAATTACAAATAATTCAAGGTTGTTGTGTTCATGGAGCAGTTGTGGTGATGGTGTGCCACGTCTGGGCCCAAGAAATGAGCATTGACTAGTGGGCTTACATTGTAATACAAGTTTGACGATGAGCAGTGGCTGCAGAACTTCTGGATGCGAAAGAGATTCATTGACAGGGGAGAAGCAAGTGGCCATCACGCTCTGGAACCTTGCAACGTTGGGTTACTACTAGTCCGTGGGAAATCATTTTGGAATTGGAAAATCCACAGTGGTGGTCATTTTCATGCAAGTGTGTAAGGCCATTAATAGTTTCCCTCAGCAATGTGCAGGACATAATTGATGGATTTTCAGCAACAAGGTTCCCAAACTATGGTAGGGTGATAGATGACATGTACCTCCCTACTTTGGCACCAGCCCACCTTGCCACAGAGTGCAGCAACAAACTCTTAAATTTCCTTCTTTCTTGCAGTTATCAAAGAATTATGGAGAGCTGTGAGGTTAGTAAAGAAGCAGTAGATGTTTCAGAGCCAGAATCTCTATGGGTTTCCTTGTGTGGTCAGTAACTCACTAGATTGACTTGCCATGGTCTCTTATTGAGGAGGATTCACTAGCATTTACTGGGTATTGAAATGGATTACTGTGTTTATGCTTCTTGTCTGGAGCCAGAGTAGATTCTAATCTTAGTTTCGATATGATAGTAGAAAACCCAAGATAGGAGGAATGCTTCATGTTTCCATTTCCAGCGTGTGATCAGCTGTGTGTGAGTAGTTCCTGAGATTGAGCAACCAAGAGTGCAAAGTGTAAAGCCATGGGTAAAGGCCATTGTACTAAAGATGTTGTCACAATAGTATCTGAGGTGTCCTAGGACAATAAGTCTTGGAAACTTTGTAACAACTTTGTGGATAAGTTCTTGGAGGATAGGACCATCAGTGGCTATTAGCCAGGGTAGGCAGGGATACAAAACTATGCTATGAAGTGTGAAGCTATTTGACAGAAGCTAGGAATGGGCAACATGGGATGGATCACCTGATGATTACCTGTTCTGTTCCTTCCCTCTGAAGCACCTCTCCTTGGCCACTGTCAGAAGACAGGATACTGGGCTAGATGGACCATTGGTCTGACCCAGTATGGCCGTTCTTATCTTCTTGTGTTTTTATGTTCAATGACATACTCTCTCAGCTTCTCTAGGAAACTGGATTAAAAGGCTGCAAACTACTTGTCTCTGGGTTCATGGAATAAATAGAAAATCTTATAGTTTGCCCCATTCATCAGCCTATACGCCATTGACCTATTTAGAGACAAAGGCCAGGGATGAAAGTCATATTAAACACTTACCAGTACGGGGGCCCGCGGAAGGGACAGGGCTTGGGCTCTGGCAGCAATGTAAAAGGACTCAGGGCCCAGGCCCTTTTAAATTGCTGGCCCCGGAGCAGCTGCCCCTCTTCTCCTCCTGTTGGGAGGAGGGGGGGGGGGTGGGAGGGGGCAAAAGGGGCAACGATGTTAAAGCACTGCCACACTTTTCTATTCCTAACACTGCTATTTGTTGTGGTTGTGTGAAGGTCATATTAGGGAAAGGAGTGACATCTGTCGTTCCTTTAAAAAGAGGACTCAAAAATTGAGGGAGTACATGATTGACTAGTGTCTGACTCTGAATATATCTGGGGCGATCCCCCCCCGTACCAGATCCAGAAAATCTTATTGGTCTACTTAATCTTTGGTGAGATGTCAAGATCATGTACCAAGTGGACTTATAGCTGTGTTTACTGCAAGAGTTGTTCTTGGGACTCATTTCACTGGCCACCTATGCTTTGCTCTGTGGCCCTATTGGGCACCCTGAGGAGTCCATCAAAAGTGCGCTACTTATCTCTCTCAGCACAGATCTTCTCCACCCCATCCTGCTCAAGGGGCTTCTATGGTTTCTCAGGCCTCTCAACAGCTAGACCTTCCTGAGTTTGTCCTGATCCAACCTGCAGACTAAAGTTCACATGGGAATCCATCTCATCAAGTAGAAGAGCTGTCCCCCATTTATACTTTCTCTTCTCCTGATCAGGTCCTTCTTTGAGTCCTTGTCACCAGCACCAGACAACTTTGATTTACCAAGATCTTATGAGAATGGGTGGAAGCAGCTGTAAGAGTGAAAGCCAAGCTTGTGCTGGAGTCTGTCCTCAAACTCTGTGATATTTTGCAGTCCTCAGGTCCAGGCGGAGTAGCCTGCCTATTAATGAGGTCCCTTTGAATGACTGTAAGATTTTGAAGGTCCCTTTGGATGACTCCAGCCACCCTTACCCTGACAACAAACAGATGCTATCAGGTAGCTGTTCAGGGTTATGAGCAATTGTGTTCACATCCAACCTTGGGCTCCCTGGTTCTCAGCTGCAAATGGATGATCGTGCCAAAGTCATCTTCATACTACACCATAAGAAAAAATGCTAATGAAACTAGATTTATTTGGCAGGAAATATAATTCTACTCAAATCTACAGTTGCACATTTCTAACCATGGGGCGCTTCTGTCTAAATATGATATTTATTGGGACTCCATGAGTAAATTCATGGGCAGATTTCTGGATGCTTTTAGGTCTCTGGTTCCTGAAGGCTGTCTCATTGCTAGATCTGCTCTTCAGGCTGCTCTGGACTCTCCAGATTCTGCAGCTGTGGTAATGGCTACCGTGATCACCATAAGAAGATTGTTGTGGCTTCAAAACTTGTGCATACCTGCAGAAGTGCAACAGATCATTGAGGACTTGCCCTTCGAGGGATATGTGGTCGTTTTTGTCAGATAAGAGAGGAGATGAGGCCGGACATAGCCTAGAGGACTCACTTGCCACACTGTTCACTAGGGATCTACATGATAGCTCCCTGAAAGAAGCAATACAGACCACAGCAACAACTATGACAACCTTTCTACCAGCCTAGATATTCTTACTCTGTCAAAAAGGGTCTCAAATCACAGTTCAAGTCTATACCCACCCTCGTTCCTCTTTTCTTTTCAAGGACAAGCTTGTACTTTTACAAGAAGTGCAAACTCTTCATTTGGGTGCTGCTCAGGAAGTTCATGCTGGGGAAAGGGCTTTACTGTGCGTTTTCTCATTTCTAAAAGAAGGCAGGGGGGCTGTGGAAGTTAAACAAATTAATCAGAAATATCAGGTTCCACATGCACTCCTAGCAGTCTCTGGCTCTCCAAGATGTTTACTCTGTGTGGCAAACCATCCAGGCCACAGAAAGTACCTGAGACATTTGATTGCGGACCAGCATTCCCCAGTGTACTGTCTTTCCTTCTGCCCCAGGGGTGTTTACCAAATGGATGGTAGCAGCCCACCTCAGGAGGCTGGACATCCAGATATTCACCTATCTGGACAATTGGTCTGCCGCAGTTCCAGGCAGCAAATGGAGATGAGCATCTCGCAGATTCAACCCTTATTTGCTCAGCAGGACCTGTTAATAAACAAAGTCAAGTCAACTTTTACTTCCATTCAGAGAACCTAGTTAATGGTGAGAGGATACAGATTCTATAACAGCAGTGGCATATCTGCCTCAGGACAGATTTCAGGTCATCCTGGACCTGTTCAACAGTCTACAGTCTTACCCCCAACACATCAATGAGATCTTGTTTGAGATTGTTGGAGGACATAACATGCTGCACTTATGTGACTTGGCATGCTAGACTTTGCCTCAGATGTTTGCAGGGATGGATGAAGCCTGTTTACCCCCCAATCAAACATCTTCTGGACACGACAGTTGGCATAACTGCCAGAGCACTTGCCTCACTGGACAGCTGGAAGAATCCCACTAGTGATTATAGAGTAGTGCTGCCCTACTCAACTCCTCTTCCATCCATGACTTTGGCTACTGATGCATCCTTCCTAGGGTAGGGAGCTAATTTAGAGATGCCTCAAACACAAACTATATGTCAAAGGAAGAATCATCACTCCACATCAGTGTGTTGGAGCTATGAGCCATACACAAAGCCTGTCAAGTCTTTCTACCTTAAATCAAAGACCAAACTATCCAAGTCCTCCAGGACAACATGACGCCCATGTTTTATGTCAACAGGCAAGGAAGTGCGATATCCATACTGTTATGTCACAAGACCATCCACCTATATAACTCTTGCATCAAGAATGAAATCACTGTCAGCATTTCACCTGGGAGCTCAGAATGTCCTATCAGACCACCTCAGCAGGACTTTTGGGAGAATCATGACTGGCCATTGAAGGCCAGTATACTCAGATTTATTTTTTTTTGCAAGTGCAGGATTATCGGTATGAACCAGTTTGCAACAAGACAGAACAGAACGTGCCATCAGTTCTGTTCCAGAGCAAGTCTGAGCCCAGGTACTCTTTCAGATGCTTTCCTCCTTCCCTGGAGGTCAACTCTGATGTATGAGTTTCCTCAAGTACCACTCATACACAAGGTCATACTCAATCTGAAATAGGATTGGTTAGAGATTATACTTTCTTGTCTCATATAACAAAGGTAACTGGTTTTTTTTTTTCAGAATCATAAAGGTATTCACAATGGTTCCTGAGGACAAGTGTGAGAGTTAGTTTACTTGAATTTTGAAGGCGAAATCTTAAAATGCTTAATTTTATTTGAAACAAAACCCACATCTGCTCCTCTTGCTAGGAAGAAGTCTCAAAATTTGACATTAAACAAAGATGGTGATTGGAACATGATTTTATTTTAATTCTGTGAAAATAATGTTTAGATCATATGTGTTGTGGACTGAAGTTATGTTTAAATTTTTTAGGCTGCCAAACGAGGGATTCTTTCTTCAGGTCGTGGTAGAGGAATTAATGCACGAGGTCGGGGTGCATCACGTAGCAGAGGCAGAGGAATACGAGGCCGGGGTCGTGGAAGAGGGGTTCCAGGTCATGCAGTAGTGGATCATCGACCGAGGGCACTGGAGATCTCTGCATTCACAGAAAGTGATAGAGAAGATCTTCTTCCTCATTTTGCGGTATGTAGTAACTTCAACATTTCTTTTCCTTGTATTTAGTAGTTTTGTGGAAGTGCAGGGAAAAACTTCCAAGGGGTGATTCCAATCAACTAGAATCCAGTATTTAATTAACCAAGGAGTCCTAAAGTAGGTTCTCTACCTTTAAAAAGAGCTTTCTGTTTCTAAACTATAGAAGGATTTCATACAAGGTAGGGAAAGGAAAAAAGTGAACTTTTACTTAACTCTAGTGGCATTCTTTAGAAACAGCTGTTTGACGGACAGAAAATGATACAGACCAAGGTACGCCAAGGCCTCTTAAATTGCAGGGAACTGATTAAGTGAGATGTATTAAGATGATCTTGCAAAGTGACTAACACTCCATGCTGTAGAAGGAGAAAAACCATCCAAAGTCATTGCCAAAGAAAAGGAGCATGGCAAAAGGGTGAAAGAACCATAAGTGATGCTAAATTGTTCCCTATGTGTTTACATGGATGTTGTGTACACCAGGGAGAGAATCTGCAGGTAAAATTTCCTATCGTCAGTTATTCAATATCCTAGCAAGCTACTGTTAAAGTGGTGGTAGTAGAAAGTCCTTGGGTAGAAATCATGCAGAACAACTGGTAATGGGCTTTTGCCAGAACTGGAGGAGTATAAGAACGAAAAGAAATCTTGGACCACTCTTCTAAACCACAGAATACCATATTGTTATCCTGTAACAAAACAGGATAATGTGTGAACAAACTGCCTTTTTGAAGATACGCTTGCTTCAACTTTCTTTATGCCTGACAGTCCTATCTCAATGAATTATACCCACTTTTTTGAGTTTGAGAGTAGAGGCCAGAACTGTACAACAACTGCAGGATCTTAATACCACTCCCAGAAGTCTGTGCGTCCCCAAAATGGCGCACACGCAAAGCCAGAATTCCCTTTAAACAGAATTCCCTTTTCCTAACTTCTTAATGTTAGGGCTGCAGTTCAAAATTTGGTACTGGGATTATATTTGTCAGCAGTCCGTAATATCAGCATATAATTTAGTTGGACTGAAAATCAAACGAAGGGAAAATTGTCTGATCTATGTGTTTTCTCTTGAAGCCTACAATGAAGGAGAAACCTATTGAATTTGTAGCGTGGATACTGGTGATGGTACAGAGCTCTCAAAGATATATTGAGGCAGTGTCACAAGTGAGATTGTGGAGCAGTCAGTCAGGTCTGCCTTCTGTTTGCCTTTGAACATTCACCACAACAGGTACAGCCTGTGTACCAGGAACAGGAACAAACTGTGGTCCAACAATTCTCAAGATGTGGTTGACTTAGAGGATAAGACATATCGTCTTATGTCAGTTTTTATTCTTCTATAGCAGTCACATTTCCAGCAGCAGAATATGGCTATAAAAATAGGTGTATTGAAATAACTTTTTATTATTATTGGGAAACTTGTCTAGTTATTATAAGGATATTGGTAAGACTCTTCAGCCAACATTACATTTAGATTTTCAGTTAAAACAATATTTTAAACTCCTGCTAGGCATTAAAATAAATGTAAATCAGAATTCATAATAATTATACCACTTTTAGTGTAAAGAGTTAAGTTTCTGGAAAGTTAGACCTCACATTTAATCTGTGCATATATGTCAAGGCTGAATATTTGCTGATATTACTGAAGTTGTAATTAAAGTGGACCTCTAAAGCTTTTTTGAGTTTACTTTTTCAACTAATTTATGATCCATGAAGAGCTGCTTTTGCTTTTGACAATCTCTGTTTTCATCATATTTAAAAAAACTAAATAGTGGCTCTGCCCCCTTCCTCTGAAGAAACCAGGGTGAGAAGAACTTGAGCTCCAACCTTTCTGATATCAGTGCTATTTGCATGGCAAGTGGATGCAAATAATAATCCCCTTTAATTTATATGATGCTAGATTATATTGTTAATACAGCTAAATAGCTGCCTCTTTGTACAGAGAGACTGAGAGGGGGTGAACTCAGACTGCAGTCAGTAATTAACATGTCTTTAAACCTGGGTTTGGCATGTCACTTTCACAGAAATTAATTACACAAACTGCAGAAGCAAAGGTGTGTGTTCAAAAACACCAACTTTTTTTTGTAAATATCTTTTAGGATTTAAAAACATAAGCTCACACTAGCACCATTAAAAACATTTCCAAAAAATTTTGCAAGGTCATCTTTAAGATTTTGCATTCTAGTATGAGGGAAGTTAATATATTGTGTTTATTGTCTCTTATCTGGAGACAGAAGGAAGTTCCTTGTGAAGAGGCAGAGTCTCCATCTGTCAGTGGAAACGTGCTGTGTGGGCATTGGTTTATGGTTATGACATCTTCCATAACTTGGCTATTCCCTGTTTCAAAGGGTTTAATTGAGGATAATGTTGCATTTAACTAATTTTATTTTCTTAATAAGTGTGGTTGGGGATGGGAAGGAATTTCTCCCCACATCAGATTGGCAGTGACTTTGGATGTTTTTTCTCCTTTCGCGGCATGGGGTGTGAGTAACTTGCCGAGATCGTCTTGATATATCTCACTTATCCAGTTCCCAGCCATTGCAGAGGTCTCTGGTATTGGTGCACCTTGGGCCCTACTATTCTCTGCCTGTCACACACAATAGGTTAGTCTCCTGTGGACTAGAATACTTTGGTCTAATTTTGGTTGCTGAGTTTAATGCGCAGGTGCTGGCTGGTGGGTGCTGGGTTGGTGGCCCATGATGACACATGATTGGAAGGATTCGATTATTATCTGTAAATGTTGGTAAATGCCGATTTCATCATATATGCGCCAACCAAAGGGGGGGGGGGAACTTCCCTCGATAGTAATAAAAATGTGCAAATAGGCAAAGTAAGAAAAATGCTGCTTGAGAATTTGTTTGATATAAGGATATTTACTTTGTATATTTTAACAAGCAATGTTGACAGTTTGTATTTTAAGGTTATAACATTTTAATTTTTTGAACCTCAACATCCACTGTCAATAAATAATTTTCTGACGACATCCCCATCTGTAGTTTCCTGCAACTGTGACAATTCAAATTGATAACAATTTGGGGGAAAAGATTAAAATATATACTTTTGTGCAACTGAATATGGATAAAAATAGAAAAAAAAACCAACCACACCTTGAACATAAACATCAATATTATGACACATCAAAAAATTGGTGCAGAGTCCTCTGGTACTTTGTCAGTAGCCTATGGATTTCTACATCAGTGTTTGTTTTTAGTAGCTTTGCTCTTACTGTGTTTGCAACTATATTTCAGACCAAAATACTTCCAGTTGAGGAAAAAAATGGTGAGATCAGATTTCTCTTGCACAGCAATTTGAAAAAAGTTTGTCTTGCAGTTTGTATTAATATGTATATTATCTGCTACAGTTTAAAATATTTTATGGTCCACTTCTGTAAAACCCTGAATTAGCTAGAGCTCATGAGCTCGAGCTAATTGTGAGCTCTGAGACCACATCTCTCGGCACTCTAACTACACAGATGTGATTGTCAGGGATGTTGTAGGTGATGTAGCCAAGTATGCTCCACAGGGACCAGAGCAGAGCTTTCTTGGTAGAGGACCTTCAGCTCTGGAACTTGCTGTCACTTGAACTTGCTGAGATAAGACTGAATTTGAGTCTTGGCACATTGCAAGATTAGTCTTTGTGCAGACATTTTCCTGGCAGACTGATGGAGTCAGTGGCTCTGAAGGAGAAGAGGAGAGCCATGATTCATCCTTATAGTATGCACTAGTAAATTTTTATAAGGGGAGTCCAAATACTATAGTGTTCAGTGTTTTAAAGTGCATATAAAAATTCTATAGTATTTCTCACAAAGACAAGTTAACCATTAAGGTCTCTTTAGCGTGCATCATTTCCAGTTCTATATAATTTTCAAGTCCGTGTGATTCTTTAGGGCTTGTCTACACTGGCAATTTACAGCGCTGCAACTTTCTTGCTTAGGGGTGTGAAAAAACACTCCCTGGAGCGCAGCAAGTTTCAGCGCTGTAAAGCGACAGTGTAGACAATGCACCAGCACTGGGAGCTACGCCCCTCTTGGAGGTTTTTTTTTCTTTCATAGCGCCTCAACCACACAAGCCACATTAAAGCGCTGCTGCGGCAGCTCTTTAGCGTTGCCTGTGTAGACTAGCCCTTAGTACAGCATTTGCATAGAAGAGGAATCTTTCAGTTTAGTTTACATTTTTCTCTTATTGAAAGCAATATGGTGAAATTGAAGATTGCCAGATAGACGACTCTTCTCTCCATGCAGTGATTACTTTTAAGACAAGAGCAGAAGCTGAAGCTGTAAGTATATTCTTCATATTAAAAGTACTTTAAGAGGATATCTCATTAGTCATATGTAATCTGAACTAAATTTAAATTTAAGAATTAAGTATAATTTCAGAACAGTTAAATCTTATGTTGACTGCTTTTGAGTTGATTATCAAAGAGGAATAGGTTTGATTTTAGATTAAATTAGGTTATTGAGTAACCTTTTCTTTTTCCCAAAAAATCTTTCAAACCAGCCTATTAACTGAAATCCTTAAAAGGGAGGAAATTCTGAGCTAGTTTAAAGTATATCTTGCATGAGTCAAAACAAGACATCCCCCCAGTGGTATTTCATGAATGGATGTCTGGCTTTGGCAGGACCCCCCTACCTGTTCATTGTTCCTTATTTTTGCCCATAAGAGTTACCTCAGTACCCCACGGCTTGATTGTTTTCCCTTTCGTTGTAGTTTACATCAGAAATGCAGAATCATGAAACAAGTTATTCAAAGGGTTTTCTTTATGTATTTTTCCATGTCCCTTATTTTTATAGACATTTGATTTCTTGGGAATTTGTAGGTTCTAGAAGTTTGTTTTGACTACGTATCTTTAATTTCTCAATTCACCAACATTTCTAACAGATGATACAGGTTGTGATTACTGAAATTTAATTTGGGAACTAATTCATTATTCTTTGTGTTTACTAGGCAGTTACATTTAATACATTCAGAGCATCAAGTTCACTTTGAAATGAAATTAGAGTGCTTGCTTAAGGTATAATGTATCAGTATGAAACTTTTCCCTAAATATTACTGCTTTCTAAACATTTAATGAAACTATTAAATGTTAATTTGTTAATTAAATGGGAGGAAGCATGCCAGTGCAGTGCTTTAATAAGTGGGACTCAGGGAAACTTGGGTTCAATTCCCTGCTTTGTCACAAACTTCCAGTTTGCCCTTGAACAAGTGGTCTGTGCCTCAGTTCCCCAATGTAAAATGAGAATGACACTTCCTTACCTAGGTTTCAGAGTAGCAGCCGTGTTAGTCTGTATCCACAAAAAGAAAAGGAGGACTTGTGGCCCCTTAGAGACTAACACATTTATTTGAGCATAAGCTTTTGTGAGCTACAGCTCACTTCATCCTTCCTAGCAAGCTGGCGGGGCCTGGGCTGTGCAAGTGGCACAGCGGGCATAAGGCGTGGGAAGCTGGGTGGGGAAGGCACGGCCATGGCTGGGGACGGGGCGGAGGAGGAAGATGAAAAGGGGGAAATGCCCCGCAGCCCAATGGGCTCCTCTCCTGGCGCAGGCTGCCCGGGCTGGCCATGTTCAGCCTCTACTCGCTGGTGAACGCCTTCCAGTGGATCCAGTACAGCATGCTGAGCAGGATGCTTACCTAACAGGTTTTGAAGATAAATACGTTAAAGATTGTGAGGCATTCAGATGCTATAATGGGGGTCATATAAATACATAGGACAGGTAAATATGTTAGAATGTATAGGAAACTCACGCTTACTCAGAGTAATGATCCGTGTAGTGTCAATATGGTTCCATGTGATGGGATTTAACTTTTTTCAAAAATTTAGGAAATTGCCTACAAAATAACTTTAAGCAAAGTCAGGCACTCAAAAATTAGGAAATGCCAGCATTAAGATTACCCTTGGATTTGGACCCTTTGGTATATGCAATTTGTGATGTTTTGGGGATCGGGGCACTCTTACCATCTGCTGTATAACTTTGTGTGCCTTAATGTTATGCTCTCAAGCCTCAGAACCTTGACACCAGTAGCCAGTTTACAAGCATAAAGGTCTCATCCTGGCTTCCGCCTGCCTAAATACTCATTGCAGGATGATTTCAACAGCCTTTCCAGTCTCAGGTCTCCCCAAATTCATCTACCCTGAGCTCTTAAGTACCAGACACTCTGACTTTTCCCTTTTGGTTTGTCACTCCCAAAGGAATGAAACCTGCACCCCAGTTATTACTTCATTTTGCGGGGGACAACACTGCACAACAGAGACCTGTTCGGGGTAAAAATAAATAAAAGGTTTGTTTGAGGGAAAAATCACAGATTCAAAGACGAATTAATAAGGAAAGCAAACACCATACAAGTTACGGAGAAAATAAACATAGATGCAACGTCAGGTTTTACACTTGCACATTTGAATCCCTTTTAAGACAAGTTACCTATTGCCTTTGCTCAGATTCCCGGTTTATCCCATAGCCCTGAGGAGGGATCTAGAGTTCATAGACAGTCCCCCACCTTTGAGACTGTCCCTCAGTTCTGGATATCTTTCACTTCAAATACCTTTTCTTTTAACAATGTTTGCAGGGGTGGGTGGTTGGTTGTTTGTTAAATTTCTCAGACTATGGTGATTCATAATGGGGGAAATTCCTTCCTTTCTTAGTTTTCAAGACTGGGGTTTTCTTTTCAGTTGCAAGTTGTTTCAGTGTTTTCCCATTAATGTAATGGCCCATCACTTGTTTTTAGCTTAGTTTAAAAGGTACTCTGTGCTTCCCTCCCCGTTGTGAGGTGGAACTGAATGTTGCAGCATAGATTATGAGCACAGCTTTATATATACACAATAAGATAAATTCATACCACAGTCTGTATACGTATCTCCTAATGACCACCAAGGTCAGAACATTACAAGCTTTCATAAAGGACCTTGATATATTTTTATGCACAATAACAGTGTGTACAACCACTTGATTCAAATAAAAGTAAATATTGAATGGTTATCCATGTATTGAGTGCCCTCCAAGCTGTCCACTGAACAAGTCATGTGTTCTGGGGGGGGGGGGCGACACATCATCTTGTAACTAAAGACTGTATCATAAAGCATACTCACAAGGGAGCCGAATTGTTTGCAGCCTTAATTTTGGCATTTCATAACTTTTGAGTGCTTGACTTTGCAATGTTCATGTTCTTTTAACACAACTTTTACATGTAAGCAATACGAAGTATATATAATGTTAACTGAAGAGAAACTCCACCTATACAGTAAATGTCATGAGGGCGCCTTTTTCACTCCACGCTCATATGGCAATATTTTTTCATAATGATGGAGAGAAGACATTTGGACTTAAGATGAAATAGGAATTTGCTATTACATGGTTTCCCTCACACATTCTAGTATGACTTGTAAAACTAAATGTAGAACTTTCAAAGAAATCAGATTCATTTTATAATTCAAAACATGTTGGATTACAAATTGTTTGGTGCTTGCTAGTAAATCAGATTTTAAGAATAGTAATTGGTAATGAAGATTAGTTGCAGAACTAGTTGAATCATGAAAGCTTTCTTTGGGGCTTATTCAGAAGAAAATGTAATATTTTACCTTTGGCTGAAAAAAGCTTAAGTTTTATGATGGTGGACATTTTAGTCTGGAAGGGAGAGGAGGATTCCCTAGCTATAAAATGTTGCACTTTTATGTAGCAGTAATTTCTTCAAAAGATTACAAGTTGTTTCTGAACCTAAATGTCATGTATAAGTACTTATAAAAATTCTAGTTGTGTGACATTGTGATGAGACCATGAACAAAAAACTCCTGAGCTGCATTTTAATAGGCATGGAATCTTTTAAATTTATCATAAATTTATATGTACAGATTTAAAATTTATACCTGGGGACTTTAATATCACACAATTCATGTTCAGATGTCATTGAACATGTAATTGTTTCTACATTTCACATTATGCTGTACTTTCAGATTGTACTATAAATCTTTTGTGACTGTGACAGTTATTTCGAAATGTTGCTAACGCTGATTTATGCTAGTTCATGTTACTTTAATTTGAACATACTATTTCCAAAGCAGCCACTTAATACATCTGGTACTTAGAAAGGCATGAATATCCCATAAGTTAAAATTTTTACATTTCAATTACAAAGGGTTTGCAGGAAGTGGAGCATTTTCCAGTAGAATAAGTTTTATAATCACAAAGTTTAATTTTTGTTACACTGAATCATTTGTATTTGGGGGATGCTTGGGTTTTTGTAGTAAGTAAATGTATTAAGTGTTGTTTCAATTTGTGTCAATCTTTCAAGGGTGTGAAACACTGATCAAAATTCAATAAGGTGTTCATGACCGTATGTTATCCATGTCATGAATTGATCCATGACTTGCTAAGCTTATTTTCTTTTCTTGCATTTTGATTAATACTGTATCTACTACTTTTTGTAAACTCTTACCTGAACAGCTAGGTAAATACATTTGATTATCAAGTCCTGAACTATTATATGCTGAAATGGTATATTCAGTAAATCTATTTAATTTTAAGCTATTCGTAATAACTCATAAATCTGTTTCACAAATGTGTAAAAATCACCTTTTTCCCCCCCAGTAAAAGCTTAGTATCGGTTTACTTTTGGTCTCTGATCAACTGTTGATTATTTTATTTCCCTTTCACAAAGAAATGTGAAACTAAGAACTTTCTAACTTGCTTCAGGCTGCTGTTCACGGATCTCGATTCAAAGGACAGGATTTGAAGTTGGCATGGAATAAGCCAGTTATTAATATGTCTGCTGTTGAAACAGAAGAAGCTGAACCAGATGAAGAGGAAGTAAGTTTGTTTCTTTTGATTTTCTGGCGAGATGAAAGAATATAGATTTTTTTTTTTCTAAAAGTAGGTAACATCTGTTGATTCCCACTTTGTTCCCGTACCATATACTTTCGGTGACTTGACATTGGGGCGTGAATTTGTAGTTTGATTACATAATGTGTACTTTCTTGTCTGTGCTACTACTAAGCTTGCTTTCTCCATTCTGCCACTGTGAACCTATTATTGGTTCAAATCTTCCATCACATCCTATCAGGAGCATTGTACCTCTTTCACAGCAAAAAACAAAACTTCGATGGTCCATTTAGTAATTTATCAAAACAGGAGTGTCTCATACTAAGGTGCGGGGGAAACCCAGGGGTCATGCCCAGGACAATCAATGGAGATTATTTTATAATTCAGTGGATTTACAATTAAGTAGTCTCTTGTAAATTCCTTGGCTTTCCAATGTTTTGGGTTTTTTTTTTTAAGCTGCAACACTTTTTTTCCCTTCAAATTGAATCAGTCTCAACATTTCCACAAACTCGGGTATTTTTGTCTTGGATATTTCCCATTTCTTTTCTTTAGTATTCTGATATTTTATAATTCAGTGGATTTACAATCACAACTAAAAATGACTATTTGAGACTTGACTAATTTCTTTCCTACCGAACTCATTTATTGTGCAGAGCTAGAATTTTACCTACCGTAAAGGTGTACTTTTTTTCCGTAAATGTTTTTTTACCTACATCGTGACCAATAGCTAGCTCATTCGTTAACATTAATGTGATCTTTCTCCACGTAAAGGACTTGTAACAGTCAGTAAACTGTTACCTAATCTCCTCTCTTCAGTCCAATCGACTGTCACATATCCATACTTCGTGACCCTTCCTCCTGCATTATGTACTTCCAGGTCTACACAATTGCTGTGCAGCGGTTTTCACTGTGGTTGTAACAGTTCTGTTTCCTTCTTAATTCCACTTAATTTCCTGGTTCAGTTTTAAATCTAATCCAACTAATCTAAAGGATAAAAAGCACCTTCTTGAGTCATGTGTTCTGTTTCATGGGTCATAGAACCATTGATAGCAATAAACTTGTTGAGCAGTAGGTATGCCCAAATGCACGTTGCTTCTGGGACCTAGAGGATAAAAGAAAGATCCTGCTCCCTAGATATCAGGTGGTTCCTTTTTCTATCAACCAGTACAATCACTGAATCAGCTTTTGGTTGTTTTCTAGGTTTAGATTTTTTTTCATAGGCCTAAGACCTTAATAAGAAATATTTCTCAAAGATTCCACAAGATCTGTGTTTCCAAGTAAATTGAACTTAAGCTAGGGCAGTCTGAGATCGAAGCTCTCATGGCTAGACCTTCTTATAAACTGTTTCATAGTTATGGCTGTACCCAGCATTTCTACTATTTTCATTTGATACTGTCAGGGTTCCCTCCCCACTCTGAACTCTGGGGGACCTGCAGGAAAGACCCCCTAAGCTTATTTCTACCAGCTCAGGTTAAAAACTTCCCCAAGGCTCAAATCCTACTTTGTCCTTGGATGGTACTGCTGCCACCACCAAGTGAGCTAGACAGAGATTCAGGAAAAGGACCACTTGGAGTTCCTGTTTCCCCAAAATATCCCGCCCCCCAAGTCCCTTCACCCCCTTTCCTGGGGAGGTTTGAGAATCCTATACCAACCAGATAGGTAAACAAGATGAGCACAGACCAGACCCTTGGGTTTTTAGGACACTAAAAACCAATCAGATTCTTAAAAACTGAACTTTATTATAAAGAAAAAGTAAAAGAAGGACCTCTGTAAAATCAGGATGGAAGGTAATTTTACAGGGTACTAAAATTTAAAACACAGAGGATTTCCCTCTTGGCAAAACTTTAAAGTTACAAAAAAACAGGAATAAACCTTCCTCTTAGCCTAGGGAAAATTCACAAGCTAAAACAAAAGATAAGCTAACGCATTTCCTTGCTATACTTACAATTTTTGTAATCTTGGATGTTTATTTCAGGTAGAATTTTAGGAGATGGTTTTTCCTACCCTGGTCCTTCTATGTTCAAGAGAGAACAAAGAGAGCACAAAACAAAACCTCACCCCACAGATTTGAAAGGATCTACTTCCCTTATTGGTCCTTTTGGTCAGGTGCCAACCAGGTTATTTGAGCTTCTTAACCCCTTATAGGTAAAGGAGGAATTTTATGATACTCTTAGCTGTATGTTTGACAGATACTAATTCATTTATCTCTCCATTTCCAGGAGAAGTCAGATTTACATATCATATTGGTGTCTCCCCATGTACTCATTACTTAAACAGATGAAATCTTTTGAGGTTTAGAAAAAGGGGTAGGCGAGACCACTTCAGTTCAGACTGTGTTTTCTTGGAGCCTCCAAAATTGAAATTTGCAAATAGCCACTTAGATTTCAATTTATATTTTAATGAAGCATTGTTTTCTTGATTCTTAAAGCCAGATCAGATGCTTGAATATGGAAAGCAAGGCTTCAGTCTTGGTTCTCTGTCTTTCTCCTGAAAGCAGTCAGTGCTTGCTAGTTTATTAGTGGGGATCTGCTGAGGAAATTTCTTGAAGGAGGAAAAGTGAAATCTGAAGTTGTCTGGATATATTACCCTGTAGATCAACAGTAATTTTAGTCGCTTCTGAGAAAAAGAATAAAGGCAAGTAAAGTAATCTACAGTTTACATAGTGAGGGGGTGTAATGAGGTTTTACAAACACTGGAGCAGAGGCAGGAAAATGATTAATTATCTGTCCTGTAGATGGGCTGCAGTCAGTTTCATTCTACAACTCCTGCTGAAACATCAAGCCTGGAAATCAGGGCCTTCACCTCTCGAGAGTGATGTGGGGTTGGGGGAAAACACAAGTTGGGAGCAAAGAAGAAGGTTTTTGGATGTGGTGAATGCCTTGGTAGAGGGGAAAACCCTTCATAGTCCTGGAAAGAACTAGGTACCAGAGAACCGCTGCCTGCCTGGAAAAGGGACCTCAGATGGGGCTTCCTTGAGGGGAAGAGAAGCTCTGTCTACAGACTTTTATCCACATAACGAGTGGGAATACTGGTCAGGTTTTCTTAATGTAAGGGGGAAAAAGTTTAGGGACCAGCTAGCTACATGTTGGCATTTTCCCTGTGAACATAATTCACAAACTGTGTGAAACCCTGGTGAATGGGTGAGACTCTCCCTGACTTTTCATAGTTGAAAGTGAAGAGGGTGTGATGCAGAATATTTGTTTCTCTGGAACTGAAACTGTAGCTTGGGAGTTAACTTTTTGTTAAGCTTTTTTTTTTCCCCCCAATAGCCCCTTCGGGTCTGACTTTTGTTTTTGAGTCCTGTTGTGGCCATCAGTACAATGGTGGTGCTTGTGGGAGGGAGGGTAGCAGCAGGTTTTGGATCAAATCTGTTCTTTCATAAGTTCTAGTGGATCATTGCTCTTGTATGCTTCCTAAAATCTTTATGCTATACATTGCTGAAATATTCTCTGAAATTTTACATTGTGTCTTCTGTTGTTCATAATTTTTCCAACTGGGTGGATCTTTTATAAATTTCCTAATTATCTTCTTACCAGGATGATTTTGGTATATGTATGTTCAAGCAATCTAACTTCTTATGCTATTTTTTCCTGTCATATTCTCAACCATATAGGCTTATCTTTTCCTTTTATCTTGTTTATTTAACCAGGTTGCATTAATTTACATTCTCTCTAATGATTACTGAACTAGTCCCCTCTTTCCTTCAATAAATTCCCATACATAATGAATTTCTAATCAAAGTTCCTTAAGAGCATTTTGCATTTCTTAAATGTCAGCTTTTCCTTGAAGAGAACTTCTGTATTACTTCTAGCCCATGCACTCCTGAGTATTTGAAACATATACGCTGATCTTAAGTAGACAAATTCTAGAATGGGGTTGGCAATCTTTGGCACGCAGCCCATCAGGGTAATCCGCTGTTGGGCCGCGAGACATTTTGTTTACGTTGATTGTCCGCAGGCACGGCCCCCCCATAGCTCCTAGTGGCCACAGTTCGCAGTTCACAGCCAATGGAAGTGGCGGGCCGCAGGGATGTGCTGGCCACCACTTCCTGCAGCGCCCATTGGCCAGGAATGGCGAACTGCAGCCACTTGGAGTTCCAGGGTTCGTGCCTGTGGACAGTCAACATGAACAAAATGTCTCGCGGCCCGCCAGCAGATTACCCTGTTGGGCTGTGTGCCGAAGGTTGCCGACCCCTGGTCTAGAGTAACATTTCAGAAAATGCAGTGGTCATCAAACTGCATGAAGTCCACAGCTTCTTCCTTTCAGTTTTGCTTTTATCCCAGCCAATATCAAAAATTTTTCATTGTTTCTGTAATAAATGGTTCTGACTTTCATGCTTGTTATCTCTTATAAACTGAAAATACCTGACTGCCTTAGTAGTGTCTATGGCCACTAAATTCACCTAAGTATTTGACTTTTTGTTTACAAGCTTCATTGTCCATAACAGATATGGAGAATCCCCCTTTTTTCCTCATGACTCACTTCAGCTCATCTAAGGAAGTCTAGGCTAAACAGGGTCAGGCAGGGTGTGTGTTTGGATGGGCACAAGTAATACCCTAAGAGACAAAGAGGGTGGGTAGATAATTCAGTAGATTACACTCTTTCCTCTGAGGCAGTACTGAACCAACACCCCACAATGGCAATAGGCTGTAGTTTCTAATAGTCCTAGTCTGTTGGCTGAGATTTAGATACAGATGAAGCAGATTGTGGAACTGATAAAGATAATTTCTTCCCCTGCCAAGTTCCTGCCAGTCAAAGTTAAGGGACTCTCAGGCAGAGGAAAATGGACATCAGCCACTACTATTATCCTCTTCTGATCTGATGGTGGCCCTGGGAACCGGAGCAGAGGATTGGCCCAGCTCCACAAACTTGGAAACTAACTGATCCGGGAAAACACTCCATCGCTCAGCACTGGGCTTGAAAGAGCCTGGAACAGACTTAAGCTTACTGTTGTAACTGGAGTAGCAATGGAGGGGTCTGATAAGTCTGACAAGTGGGATCTGGCACTGCTAACAGTGGCTGCCTTCTCCCACAACTGCTACTTCTGTTCTCATGTAGCTGGAACCAACATAGCTTTAGGTTCCGTGACTTTCCTGACAGGCTCTCTCCAGTGCCTTTTGAAGCATTGGTAGCTTTCTCCAAAGATCAGAACCCTGCACAGATAGCAATCTGCACTACTTTGAGGTTTCCTTACTTAAGGAAGCTACTGAAGCCAAATCAGTCCTCTTCATTTGCAGTCACGATGAACCTCCGGAACTTAGTTTAGCGGCCAGACCTTCTTTGAGCCAGAGTACTTGAAGCCTGGTCTGCCTATCCTTACACATTCAGGAAGCTAGTCTGGCAAACGGAACACCCAGAGGCAAATGTACCTCGCACAGACATTTCAAAAGTCTCTCATGCTTGTCTGACACCCAGAAAATCTCAAAGCTCAAGTTGTTTTTCTTCTGAGGTTCTGCCATAACACAAAAGAACCTACCTTAATAGTATTATATACGGATAGTTTATACACTTGCCTTATACTAACTGTACTAGGAATAAACTACTATAAATCTAACAAGGCACTTCAAATGCCCCATATCTAAAGGACCAGGGCAGCTTGCTTCTGTTTTCCATGGTGGTTGGAAGGAACTGAGTTGCTAGAGGGCACAGTGCTGCTCACATAGCCTCCCCCTCAGAACGTTCACAAACACCGAGAGGAGCGGTAGGATGGAGCACATGTGCACTCCAGCAGGCACTGTATGGAGAAATATCCATACATGGAAATGTGCAGAGCCACTTGAACAAAAGCTTTCCAATGTAATTTATTTAAAAAAAAAAAAGGGGGGGGGGGGAGGCGCAAATGAAGTTGAACTTTCTCTGTTGGGGCAACATAAAAATGGGAGACTCTCTGAGGACCAGATGATGTACATCTCGTGTTTTAATAGTTCTTATGATTCTTCAACATATTACATGTGTCCAGACTATAGTAACTCCTCACTTAATGTTGTAGTTATGTTCCTGAAAAATGCGACTTTAAGCAAAATGATGTTAAACGAATCCAATTTCCCCATAAGAATTAATGTAAATGGGGGCGGGGGGTTAGGTTCCAGGGAAACTTTTTTTTGCCAGACAAAAGACCAGACAGACGCACACTATAAGTTTTAAACAATTTAATACTGTACACAGTGGTGATGATGATTGTGAAGCTTGGTTGAGGTGGTGGAGTCAGAGGGTGGGATATTTCCCAGGGAATGCCTTACTGCTAAATGATGAACTAACAATTAGCTGAGCCCTCAAGGGTTGACTCGTTGTTAATGTAATCTCACACTCTATAAGGCAGCACGAATGGAGGGAGGGGAGACAGAGACACACCGTGTGTGTGTGTGTGTGTGTGTGTGAGAGAGAGAGATGTGCATTTCCCCTTTAAGTACACTGATACCACTCTTAAGTACACTACCTTGTTAGGTTAATCAGCAAGCTGAGACTAAGACCAGAGCAGCTGCTGCCAGGAAGGTCCCTCTGTCCTGAGCCCTGTCGTGTGTGCCCCCCGCTCTATGGAGATGGGTAAGTGGGGTGCAGGCGGGAGGGGCACACCCTGACATTAGCCCCCTCCGCCCCTCACCCCCCAGCAAGCAGGAGGCTCCTGGGAGCAGCTCCAAGGCAGAGGGCAGGAGCAGCACATGGCAGTGGCAGGAGGGACAGCTGAAGTGCGGGCAGTTGATAGCCTTCTGGGTGGCTGCTGCACAGGGAACTTAGGGGAGCGGGGAGCTGATGGGGGACTGCCAGGTCACCCGGTCCAGCCTGGCTAGCTGCAACGGGATGCTCTTCCTGCAAGCAGTGGACAAAGCAGGCGGCTGCCAAAAAGACGTTGTAAGGGAGCATTGCACAACTTTAAACGAGCATGTTCCCTAATTGATCAGCAGCGTCACAACGAAACAACGTTAAGCGGGACGACTTTAAGTGAGGAGTTACTGTATTATGCTGCCATGAGCTTTAAGACAGTATACTGAAAAATAATCTGTTAACTCATATGTTCATAGTCACTTTGCCTCTTTACAACAAAAGGTACTTAATCTATCCCATTTTATATTTTTCCTCCCTCAAATCAATGTGTCTAAAATGAGACTTTACACTTCAACAATTTACAATCAAGTTCAAAATTGAACTAGATAGGCATGGTGAATATGTCTATACCTAAAAATAATTACTAGGATGTCTAAAAAGCTTTTCCTTTAAGAATTATGTATTTTTTGCAGTTGAGACAAATGAATTCAACACTAGAGAAAAATTATGGGGAAGGAATGAACATATGTCCCAAACCACCTATTGTCTTTATGCTTACTGCAAGCTTACTTTCTTTCATTGTTTCTTCATTCTTCAACCCATTCTCTCTGTTTACAGTGTCTAATTATCCCAAATTCATTTTTACTTTCTGTAGCACAAGTCTAACTTGACAACCTATTTCAATTTCTGTACACTGTTCCAATTACCTTGCCAGAATGCACTTCATGTGTAATGTTTTTTGATACATTATCAATTTAAAGGGAATCTTCAGCTATTTTTTTTAAAATGCATTTGGTAACACCAAAAAAGGTGAGCATTAAGCATAATACACTTAGATGAAAAGGAAAGGTAATTTAAATCTCATGAAGTTTCTGTTCATGAACTATGCAGATGTCACATTAATGTTGCAGAATGGAGTTGCTGTACAGAGCAAGGTGCTGATTTTTATATTTTCACCATATTTTTAAAAGAAGATCTTTAGAGTACAAAATGAAGGATATTAAACAACTTTTAATAGTGTGTAACTTCTAAAGTTGCATTTATGTTCAGTGCTATAAGCTAACTGCTCTGAGGCAGAGCTTATGGTGGGTGAGGTATCTACGTTGGATCTGAAGAAGAACGTATAAGCTTGAAAGCTTCTCTCTCTCTCTAACAGAGGTTGTTCCAATAAAAGATATTACCTCACCCACCGTGTGTCTCCAGAGTTCTGAGACCAGCGTGGCTGCAACAGGACTTTTGTATTTTCAGTACTTGAGACAGATGACCTTTTGGAAAAATTGAAGGAGACTAGCTCTAGTGTTCGCACTCTGGGTCTGAGTCTCACGATCAGGAAGAGACCATCTACTCCATCATTTAGATACTAGAGACAGTATTACCCACAGTCGTCATTTTTATTTTGCATGTAGCCAGAGGTGTCAGCAGCAGCAATCCCAGTCTTTGTTTCAGACTGAGCATAAGAAGGTCTTTCAGATCTAGACCTAAGATGAGGCAACCAGATCTCTTTTCTTCATCTTCAGCTAACACCATGCCTCAGATTTTATGAGGATCAAGAGTTGTTGACTAGTCAGTGAGGATCATTCTCCTCTGTGGTTCAGACACTGACTAGCCCAACTTATCAACTGAGGGAGGCTGATTACCTTTATAGGTTCCGTACTGGATTCGGGGCTTGTCTACACTTAAAATGGTGCAATGGCACAGCAGTGGCTTAGGTAATCTGCCTTCCCGAGAGGCGGTGGCTGGATCAACGGGGGAATTCTCCCGTTGACCTAGAGCTGTCTATGACAAAGTTTTAGTTGGTTTAACTGTGTCATTCAGGGTTGTGGATTTTTCACACTCGAGTCTGACCCAATTTTCTAGTGTAGACAACATCTCAGTAGCAGGAAAAGCTTTTCTTCCAGAAGACAGGTTTTTAAAAATAGAGCAAGTGATTTCCTAAATTCAAGCCTGTCAGTACCAGAAGGTGATGGAGGAACAAGTCTTTTCAGAGGTGCTCTGTTCAGTCCTCCTTCGCTTTCATTGACAATAACAGATGCTTCCAACACTGGATGGGGGAGCCCATATACAGCTCAGTGTACAATCCAAGGGCACTCTGTGTTTTTCAAGAGAAAAGTTTGCACATCAGTGTGTTGGAATTAAGAGCCATTCATCTCTCAAGTCATTCCTTCTTCATATACAAGGGAAGGTAGTCTAGGTAGCAATGGACAATACAACCGCTTTGTCTTACATGACTGAACAAGAGGGAGCTCACTCACTTCAGTTATGTGCTGAAGCAGTTAGGTTATAGGATTGATGCATTTGTCACGAGCGCTATCCAGTAGCCCCACATTTAGCAGGGGAAGGCTGTGTGCTAGCAGATCATCTCAGCAGGGACAGCTGTCAGATTCACAACAGTCCCTGAAGGATCAGGTTGTCATGACATCTTTTCCCATTAGGATCAACCTGAAATAGACTTGTTTGTGACAGAAATCAACAAAAAGCCTTTCTTCTACGTTGGGGAAAGGGCCTTCTGTATACTTTTCTCTCCTTTCCATTGATTCAGAAAGTAGTGAAGATTAGACAAGAGAGGAAAAAAATTACATTGATTGTTCCAGCTTGGCCGAGACAATAGAATCATAGAATATCAGGGTTGGAAGGGACCTCAGGAGGTCATCTAGTCCAACCCCCTGCTCAAAGCAGGACCAATCCCCAACTAAATCATCCCAGCCAGGGCTTTGTCAAGCCTGACCTTAAAAACTTCTAAGGAAGGAGATTCCACCACCTCCCTAAGTAACGCATTCCAATGTTTCACCACCCTCCTAGTGAAAAAGTTTTTCCTAATATCCATCCTAAACCTCCCCCACTGCAAATTGAGACCATTACTCTTTGTTCATCTATGCCTGTGAGGTCATTCTTCGAACCATGACGAAGTGTTCTTTATTATGCTCATCTACTAACATGGTCTTCATCACTGATATCACAGCCAGAAGGCGAGTGAGTTGCATGCCCTGATAGCTGAGCTGCCATTTACAAATTTTCACAAAGATAGGGCAGTTCTTAAACTTGCTCCCAGATTTTTATGGAAGTGTCTGAGATCCATTTCAATGAGACAGTTTCTTTCTGAAACCTCATACTAATAAATGGGAGTCTGTTACATGCTTTATATGCTACATGGGCTCTTGCATACTATTTAGATAGACCTAAAAGTGTTAAGAGGCCATCTAGACCGTTTCTTATGCAAATTATCATATGGGCCATAGTGTGTCCACTCAGTTGGGTTTCCAGATGAGTTAAACAATGCATTGTGCAGTGTTATGAGTTACTTGAAATTCCTGATCCCTCTGTGCAGTCTCGTTCTGCTAGAGCTGTAGCAATGTCTTTTTGCTTCACTCAGACATCTTCTTATCAGGGAAATTTGTAAGGCTGCCACTTGGAAGTCAGTGCACACTTTCACTAAACATGCTGAATCTTTCTTCTGGAGCACATGCCAAATATGGCAGAGCAGTGTTGCAATCGTTGTTTAAGACTCCATTCCTATGTCTAGGATTTTTCAGCGTTACTTGTTAAACTTCTGCTAAGTAGTAATATGAAGAGCCATTCAAAAAAGAAATGAAGGTTGGTTACTTGTTACCAGACTTCTATGAGATGAGTCTGCTTATTCACAATTCTTGCCCACCTTTCCTCTTTTTCCGGGTATGTCTACACTGCAATGTAAACCCAAGGTTAGTAGAATTAGAGTTAGTAGACCCTGGATTTGTTGTTTTAGGGTTTGACTGTTTTATATTTGTTGGTAATCCCAAGTTAGGAAATGTTGAACTCTGGGTCCCCAAAACAGTGCAGAGGTGGGAGCCCCAGGTTGGGACCCTAGGTCAGCCACCCATATCCAAGACTTCCTAGTACCCTCCAAAAAGGTGGCTGTTCTAGCCTTTTGTTCATGGTTTAGTGTGAGAAGACTTGACTGTCCCCCAAACTTGACTGTCCAAAGGACAAATAAAGTTGGCCCGTGGGATTGTGGGATGTTTTTGGCAGACTGTCATAGCGCAAGTCCAGTGGGTCTTTGTCTACATGCAAAGCAGTAGGACTTGAACCCTGGGACCTGGCTTGAATGAGGCTTGACCCCTCCACCCTCATGGGGTCTTGTGACCTTGAGTCCAAGCCCTGGATTAGCACAATTTGTGTGTTGATGATAAAAGGGGTTAGGCTTGATCCTGAGTTTGAACTCTGGGCTTACATTGCAGTGTAGTCATATCCTCAGAGTCCTGTTACGGTTGTTTGGGTTGGTGGTGGAAGGAACTGCGGTAGTAGAGGGCTGAATGCACTTTATGTGGCCTCACTGTCTCAATGATCAGAGACACCAATGGGTGGGATAGAAGTGGGGGAGGGGTGCACGTGTGCTTCAGCAGGCACTGCTTAGAGAAGGCTCATAGAATATGAGGGTTGGAAGGGACCTCAGGAGGTCATCTAGTCCAACCCCCTGATCAAAGCAGGACCAATCCCCAACTAAATCATCCTAGCCAGAAGAAAAGGAGTACTTGTGGCACCTTAGAGACTAACCAATTTATTTGAGCATGAGCTTTCGTGAGCTACAGCTCACTTCATCGGATGCATACCGTGGAAACTGCAGCAGACATTATATACACACAGAGATCATGAAACAATACCTCCTCCCACCCCACTGTCCTGCTGGTAATAGCTTATCTAAAGTGATCATCAAGTTGGGCCATTTCCAGCACAAATCCGGTTTTCTCACCCTCCACCCCCCCACACACAAACTCACTCTCCTGCTGGTAATAGCCCATCCAAAGTGACAACTCTCTTCACAATGTGTATGATAATCAAGGTGGGCCATTTCCTGCACAAATCCAGGTTCTCTCACCCCCTCATCCCCCTCCAAAAACCACACACAAACTCACTCTGCTGCTGGTAATAGCTCATCCAAAGTGACCACTCTCCCTACAATGTGCATGGTAATCAAGGTGGGTCATGTCCAGCACAAATCCAGGCTTTCTCACCCCCCCCCCCCCTTTTTTTTTCCGGGACACACACACACACACACACACACACACACACACACACACACACTCTCCTGCTGGCAATAGCTCATCCAAACTGACCACTCTCCAAGTTTAACCAGAACGTCTGGGGGGGTGGGGGGAGGTAGGAAAAAACAAGGGGAAATAGGCTACCTTGCATAATGGCTTAGCCACTCCCAGTCTCTATTTAAGCCTAAATTAATAGTATCCAATTTGCAAATGAATTCCAATTCAGCAGTTTCTCGCTGGAGTCTGGATTTGAAGTTTTTTTGTTTTAAGATAGCGACCTTCATGTCGGTGATTGCGTGACCAGAGAGATTGAAGTGTTCTCCGACTGGTTTATGAATGTTATAATTCTTGACATCTGATTTGTGTCCATTTATTCTTTTACGTAGAGACTGTCCAGTTTGACCAATGTAAATGGCAGAGGGGCATTGCTGGCACACGATGGCATATATCACATTGGTGGATGTGCAGGTGAACGAGCCTCTGATAGTGTGGCTGATGTTATTAGGCCCTGTGATGGTGTCCCCTGAATAGATATGTGGGCACAGTTGGCAATGGGCTTTGTTGCAAGGATAAGTTCCTGGGTTAGTGGTTCTGTTGTGTGGTGTGTGGTTGTTGGTGAGTATTTGCTTCAGGTTGCGGGTCTGTCTGTAGGCAAGGACTGGCCTGTCTCCCAAGATTTGTGAGAGTGTTGGGTCATCCTTCAGGATAGGTTGTAGATCCTTAATAATGCGTTGGAGGGGTTTTAGTTGGGGCTGAAGGTGACGGCTAGTGGCGTTCTGTTATTTTCTTTGTTAGGCCTGTCCTGTAGTAGGTGACTTCTGGGAACTCTTCTGGCTCTATCAATCTGTTTCTTCACTTCCGCAGGTGGGTATTGTAGTTGTAAGAAAGCTTGACAGAGATCTTGTAGGTGTTTGTCTCTGTCTGAGGGGTTGGAGCAAATGCGGTTGTATCGCAGAGCTTGGCTGTAGACGATGGATCGTGTGGTGTGGTCAGGGTGAAAGCTGGAGGCATGTAGGTAGGAATAGCGGTCAGTAGGTTTCCGGTATAGAGTGGTGTTTATGTGACCATTGTTTGTTAGCACTGTAGTGTCCAGGAAGTGGATCTCTTGTGTGGACTGGACCAGGCTGAGGTTGATGGTGGGATGGAAGTTGTTGAAATCATGGTGGAATTCCTCAAGGGCTTCTTTTCCATGGGTCCAGATGATGATGTCATCAATATAGCGCAAGTAGAGTAGGGGCTTTAGGGGACGATAGCTGAGGAAGCGTTGTTCTAAATCAGCCATAAAAATGTTGGCATACTGTGGGGCCATGCGGGTACCCATAGCAGTGCCGCTGATCTGAAGGTATACATTGTCCCCAAATGTAAAATAGTTATGAGTAAGGACAAAGTCACAAAGTTCAGCCACCAGGTTAGCCGTGACATTATCGGGGATAGTGTTCTTGACGGCTTGTAGTCCATCTTTGTGTGGAATGTTGGTGTAGAGGGCTTCTACATCCATAGTGGCCAGGATGGTGTTATCAGGAAGATCACCGATGAATTGTAGTTTCCTCAGGAAGTCAGTGGTGTCTCGAAGGTAGCTGGGAGTGCTGGTAGCCTAGGGCCTGAGGAGGGAGTCTACATAGCCAGACAATCCTGCTGTCAGGGTGCCAATGCCTGAGATGATGGGGCGCCCAGGATTTCCAGGTTTATGGATCTTGGGTAGTAGATAGAATATCCCAGGTCGGGGTTCCAGGGGTGTGTCTGTGCGGATTTGATCTTGTGCTTTTTCAGGAAGTTTCTTGAGCAAATGCTGTAGTTGCTTTTGGTAACTCTCAGTGGGATGATAGGGTAATGGCTCGTAGAAAATGGTGTTGGAGAGCTGCCGAGCACCAACAACCACATACCACACAACAGAACCACTAACCCAGGAACCTATCCTTGCAACAAAGCCCGTTGCCAACTGTGCCCACATATCTATTCAGGGGACACCGTCACAGGGCCTAATAACATCAGCCACACTATCAGAGGCTCGTTCACCTGCACATCCACCAATGTGATATATGCCATCGTGTGCCAGCAATGCCCCTCTGCCATTTACATTGGTCAAACTGGACAGTCTCTACGTAAAAGAATAAATGGACACAAATCAGATGTCAAGAATTATAACATTCATAAACCAGTCGGAGAACACTTCAATCTCTCTGGTCACGCAATCACCGACATGAAGGTCGCTATCTTAAAACAAAAAAACTTCAAATCCAGACTCCAGCGAGAAACTGCTGAATTGGAATTCATTTGCAAATTGGATACTATTAATTTAGGCTTAAATAGAGACTGGGAGTGGCTAAGCCATTATGCAAGGTAGCCTATTTCCCCTTGTTTTTTCCTCCCCCCCCCCCCCCCCAGACGTTCTGGTTAAACTTGGATTTAAACTTGGAGAGTGGTCAGTTTGGATGAGCTATTGCCAGTAGGAGAGTGAGTTTGTGTGTGAACCTGGATTTGTGCAGGAAATGGCCCACCTTGATTATCATACACATTGTGAAGAGAGTTGTCACTTTGGATGGGCTATTACCAGGAGGAGAGTGAGTTTGTGTGTGTGTGGGGGGGGGGGGGGTGGAGGGTGAGAAAACCTGGATTTGTGCTGGAAATGGCCCAACTTGATGACCACTTTAGATAAGCTATTACCAGCAGGACAGTGGGGTGGGAGGAGGTATTGTTTCATGATCTCTGTGTGTATATAATGTCTGCTGCAGTTTCCACGGTATGCATCCAATGAAGTGAGCTGTAGCTCACGAAAGCTCATGCTCAAATAAATTGGTTAGTCTCTAAGGTGCCACAAGTACTCCTTTTCTTTTTGCGAATACAGACTAACACGGCTGTTACTCTGAAACCCATCCTAGCCAGGACTTTGTCAAGCCTAACCTTAAAAACCTCAAAGGAAGGAGATTCCACCACCTCCTTAGGTAACCCATTCCAGTGCTTCACCACCCTCCTAGTGAAAAACTTTTTCCTAATATCCAACCTAAACCTCCCCCACTGCAACTTGAGCCCATTACTCCTTGTTCTGTCTTCTGGTACCACTGAGAACAGTCTAGATCCATCCTCTTTGGAACCCCCTTTCAAGTAGTTGAAAGCAGCTATCAATTCCCCCTCATTCTTCTCTTCCGCAGACTAAACAATCCCAGTTCCCTCAGCCTCTCCTCATAAATCATGTGCTCCAGCCCCCTAATCATTTTTGTTGCCCTCTGCTGGACGTTTTCCAGTTTTTTCACATCCTTCTTGTAGTGTGGAGACCAAAATGGGACACAGTATTCCAGATGAGGCCTCACCAATGCCTAATAGAGGGGAATGATCACGTCCCTCGATCTGCTGGCAATGCCCCTACTTATACATCCCAAAATGCCATTGGCCTTCTTGGCAACAAGGGCAAGCTGTTGACTCACATCCAGCTTCTCGTCCACTGTAACCCTTAGGTCCTTTTCTGCAGAAGTGCTGCCTAGCCGCTCGGTCCCTAGTCTGTAGCGGTGCATGGGATTCTTCTGTCCTAAGTGCAGGACTCTGCACTTATCCTTGTTGAACCTCATCAGATTTCTTTTGGCCCAATCCTCTAATTTGTTTAGGTCCCTCTGTATCTTATTCCTACTCTCCAGTGTATCTACTACTCCTCCCAGTTTAGTGTCACCTGCAAACTTGCTGATGGTGCAATCCACGCCATCCTGCAGATCGTTAATGAAGATATTGAACAAAACCGGCCCAAGAACTGACTCTTGAGGCACTCCGCGTGATACCTGCTGCCAACTAGTCATAGAGCCATTGATCACTACCCGTTGAGCCCAATGATCTAGCCAGATTTCTATCCACCTTATAGTCCATTCATCCAGCCCATACTTCTTTAACTTGCTGGGAAGAATACTGTGGGATACTGTATCAAAAGGTTCTACCTTTTGGTGCCACCAAGTGGTACAGTACCATAAGTGTGAATATGAAGTCAATCTTGAAGAACTCAGATTAGAAGTAACTTTCATTTTCTGTTTCACGTATAAAAGGGAATGTCCACATATAATCTTTCTCCTCATTTAAGTCTGTGTAGCAGAAGTCTACTTTTTGTTTTGATCTTTTACATTCTCTGACTTTTCTGAAATGGAGCCTAACATTTTTCTTTTGAAGTTTCAGGAAGAATCCTTGGTGGATGATTCATTGCTTCAAGATGATGATGAAGAGGAAGAGGATAATGAATCTCGTTCATGGAGAAGATGATTCAACTGATCAGAGAAAGTGCTGGAACTGTACCTACATTGCATTAGTATTACCTAATGTACTTTTGCTTGTTTGTACTAAAAAGTTTTTTGGTAAATGTGATGAAGTTGGATTTCAGAAATAGACTAAAAAGCAGCTGATCAATCCTGTATTTTGCCAGATTCATGTTTGAGTTTCAGTAAATGATTGCTAAAGACATCTTATTAGGAACATATGCAATGTTTTTATTACATACTTCTCCTGAAAGTTAGAGAATTCTTTGGATTCTTTGTAATTTAATGAATTGGTCAAAAAAAAAAAAGACCAAGAGTTGTTATAACATAGATAATTTTTGTTCTATTCCAGATATGGAATGAAAATTTGCATTTAAAATCTTTGTGAATGTTTTCAGAAATGAATAGATAACAGTACTAAACTGAAGTCTCTAAAGTTATGTATTCATAATATTGCATAGTAGTATGCTTAGGCTTTACTATGTACTAGCCTTTTGTTGGATTTGTGTACGTATTTTACGTATGGGTTTTAATGATACAGTGTATGACTGCTTTGCATATAAGTCCTTATGACTTTAAGATGTTTAAAAAAATAAAGAAATGGAATGGTCTTAAAAAAAAAAAAGAAAAAAAAAAGAAAAAAAGCAATAACCAAAAAAGCTAAGACAATGGTCCTTGAAAATGGAAAAAAATAAAAAAGGAAAGAAAAAAGACCATTCCAAATGGTGACCCCCCCACCCCCATACTCACAAAAGGAGCTATAATCACTGTCTTTTTTTTTTTTTTTACATCAGTGTCATACTGAATATATAAAAAACTGATAACTTGAACTGTGAAGTCTCATTTTTAGGTGATATACAATTGTATTTTAGTGTATGGTTTTGCTGCATAAAAGCCTTGGAAACATATTTTAAATTTTAAAACTCATAACGTAATTTAAATCAAAACTGCTTCAAATAGAATAACATTTAATGAATAAGAAGAGCATTTGTATGCATATACTGTGGACCTATAGAAGAAAACGTGATCCCACGAAGATATATGCACTAAAGAAACGTAACAGAAGAATATATTAAGAAAAGTGAATGGTAGGTATTATAGTCTTAAGAACTTTGAGCCTATATATTAATATATCTCCTTTGTCCTTGCAAAGATTTTTTTTTTCCCATTTTAAAACTACATTTGGCAAAATGATCAGTCCATACTATGGTCTGTTCATTTAGTTCTTAACATGTATAAATGTGGGAAATGCTAATCGAACTGTGAGCTTGCAAAAATACTAAATATGCACTTTTTCACAGGAAACTATGTTCTGCATTGGTTTCCTAGGTTTGTGGTGGTTCTCTTCTTAGCAGGGAAAAAACCCTAAGACTTAGCCCTGTAGAAATATGGAAACTCCTATGCCCAAAAGAAAGTGTTTCATATCCCTTGAAGTAGCATTCTGTCTCCTCCTCAGGTCTTTGGTAGGCATATCAGCTGTTGGAGCCTGGTGTATCCCCTAACCCACAAATAAATGTAATATAAATCCAATACACCTCTCATCAGACAGGTGCAGAGGTGGTAGTTGGATCTCGTAATATTTTTCACTGTGCACTCTTCATTTATTTGGGAGCAAATTACCGCCACCCCTTAAGTCTTTGCTTGGAACATCATTACTCTGCTGGCAGGCTTTTTATTCGTAAGATAAGAGATGAAGGGAAATGGAAGTAGTATCATCCCTGAGGTTATAGTGTCCCTCAGCTTTCTAAATCTGTGGTATGAGGTTTTTCTCATGTTAGTTCTGTAGACCTGAATCCCAGTTCTTTTTCAGTTTATGTATGTGTGCTCTCTTTCTCTCTGTGTGTGCTCACACCTTGTTGCAAAAATGTGCTCTGTTTTTGTATAGAGCTTAGTTTTATATTGAAATTTCACAATTGTCTGCTTGTATGGTAACTTCTAATGTTTATCATAGGGACTTGAACTGTTTATTAGGGAAATTGACTTTTTTACACTGAATTTCAGGCAAAATAAATTAATTTTAGATCCTATTTCTCCAGTGTTCTAGATGAGCTATTCTGGTTCATTGAATAAATAAAAACTTTTCAACTTGTATTTTTTAATTATTTAGTACTTCTGAAGGGTGCCAGTTTGAAGGTTGCCAGACTGAAATGTTGGAGACTGAAGTTTTGTGTTTTTCCACATATCAGGTACTGCAGATGAGGACTGTGCATGCTCCCTAGACTGAGTAGTTTGTTCTGTGATGATATAATCTTCCTCTTCACTGACTTCCAGATTAAGTGAAAGTTAGTGACGCTTGTTAGGGTGTAGGTTTTTATATGGGTCCATGTCCAAAGAAGCTGAAACTAGGTCACTTCACCTAGATATCAAATGGTCGCAACTTTTGGTGGTTGCTCAGTTGGACTGACTTCAAACTAGTGACACAGCTGTGTGAGATTCCATTTCCTGTTCATCCCTGTGGTCATCCTATGAAAAATTTAGGATTATGTGCCTCCAAAATTAGGGTGAAAATGAAAAAATTGTTGCTGTAGTATATTTTGTACTCTGTCTGTTTGTCGTATCTCTTCCAGTTACTGAAGGATACCAGAATCACAATGCTTCAGCTCACTTTCTCACACATTAAAGAAAGAAGCACAGCCATTTCATCCTGCAACCAGTGTGCCACTGTTTGTGTTTAGTGCCCAGAGACCCCCCCCCCAGTTATAATAGTAATGATTGAGTTCTGTGCAGCATAAAAGAATATAGACCCTTTCACAATCTAAACTAGTTTCCCATTTATTTCTAAACCATTTTCAAGCTGCCCTTTTTGCTTTTTGACACCTTATGGTTTGCTCCAACCGACATGCTGTGTATGTCTGCCATCCTCCTGGTTCCTTCCTGTTGCCTAGCACCAGTGTCCTCTTTGTCCTTTCCTTTCACACCGTCTGAATACTGTTGAAAGAGTCATCACTTGAAGTCTCTCTCTGGTGGAGCATCCTTCTGTTTTTATCTAAGAAGCCATACATCTCACAACTTTCATTCCCCTATGAGTTGATCCTCCTGAATGTGATTCTGCTCATGTATGCACGTGTGCTTAGCTAAATTGCTCTGTTTTGTATCCAACAGTTCTGCAAATGAATTTTGCTAATCTGAAACACCGAGAAAGGTTACCTTGTTTTTTCCAGAAAGCTTTTCCCAACTTCTAAGGAAAAAGGTAAATTTTTCTTTCTTTAAGGTGCTCTTTTGTTAGATGTTCAATGACGAAGGACTTAAGACAGAAAAATACAAAGCTATAACTCATTGAAAACGTTGATTTAAAAGAAAATACCCCACAACTTCAATAGGTTTCCTAGCAGGAAGAGAAAATCCAAGAAATTGTAACTTGTCTTTGTCTCACAAGCCATGTACAAAAGACCTCCAGTGAGAGTTTCTTTTAAATAGCTCTTAAAGCCAGGGTTATAAAAATTGAGTCACAGAAGGGGAGTAAAATTAACAAGTGAAAACTTGGTTTAAAGCATCGGGGAGAAAACATAGTTGATGTTGAAGAATGACCTTTTGAAATCTTTTCAGTATTTAAACGTTTTAATGTTTAATGAACATATTTATCCTCTAAGATCTTGTATGTACAGCATGAGCAACATCAGAGGAAGCCTCTTTGTACAGATCTGCTAATATATCTTAACCTTGTTGTGAAGGACCCACTTCTAAAGGTGAAGTGGTAGCTTAATCTTCATAGATTGGCCTTTTGCATCTTTGCTCTGGTTGCAAACAATAATGCTCCTCTCGTCAGTTGTGGTGTTGGTTTTGTAACATGGATATTTGTCCACGAGGCAATGCACGTCAAAAAGCCATCAGATACAAAGAATTTTCATTCTCCACTGATATGGCCCTGATGTGAATCAATGACCTGGAAGTGAAATGTCACACAGTTTATTACCAGTTCCCTGACCCTTTTAATCCCACTAAGGATCTAATAAAAATTATTCCAAAACCTCTTATTAATTTGCTTTTGTTTTCTTTATAGTTAGCTCACTTGATATCATTGACTGGGATTTTCAGATTTTCTCCCGCTTCGGCCACAAAGTGATCGCAGGAACTGGCATAAGTTTCCATCAGTACACCTCATTTGATGTATTACTGAATTGTCCAGGTGCATTGATTTTTTTTTCCACCTTCCACCATCAGCTACTGGCCACTGGAGAAGGCAGCATATTAGATGTAACCCAGTACAGCAGATCCTAGGTTACTCTTGTTAACCAGTTAAATTACTGTGGTTAAAACAAATGGAATAAATAGCACAGGAATTTGAAGTTTCTTCAGAAAATACAGGAGTTAATTTAGAGATCATTACCCTAATTTTGGTTGATATTTAGCCTTCTGTTTCTTGAGTTGGAATGATGTTGATTTTTACAGCAAGTGTGCTGCTGCTGTAGCATCTCCATTATCATCTTCACATGCAGCTATTTTATTAAGACAAAGAAAAAAGATTTCTTTTTGTACTTCTTCAGAACAAATTTCAAGATCAATATGGTTTACTAGCTTTTCTTTGAAAAATCAAACTGATTATCTGATTCTTTGTGGAAATTAGCTCTTTAAGCATTGTGAACCCCTGGTATGGCTTATGCATGTATCTTCATAGGATTTTTAATATGCTCAGCAGGATTGCTGCCTGGATACTATGTTTATTGGTGCTATATAAGTATTATAGATCATTTTTCAGCTTTTATCCTTAATGTCTTTTTCTGCATCCTTCATTTTATTTTTAACCGCATTTTGAATTTGTATCCACCAAGTATCATGGATTTTGCATTTATAAATTTCACTTTAATCATTTAGACCTAATTGTCAAGCAAACATTTTGCAAGTCATTCATCTTTGTATATTTTTCCCAATAGATAATTGCTTTGAAATTCATGCTGTCTGAGCTTTTAGCATTTATTAGATAATCAGAAGTTATTTGAATGTTAATATTGAATTTTTTTCTTTTCTTTGTTCAGATGAGTCAGGATTTCATTTTTCCAGTGGTCTTGTACTGCTGAGAGCCTATTGATGTCTTTGGAACTGCATATTACCTGATCCTGTATTACTTTGTTACTGACGTGGTCACATGTTCCTGACTTCCACCGTACTCCAATAGAGTAATTCAGCTTTTTGCCTTTCTCTGACCAAGGTTGTGCAAGATTAGCTGCACAGGTGTATGAACAGTATATTACCCTTTCCTATCAGCAGATGGGGAGAGACAAAATTGAGGAAGTCATTCTTCAGACATGATTTCTCTTTTAAGAAGGAAGTATCTATTGCAGCAATTTCCCTCATTCTTCAGCCTTTTTTGGAACATATATTGAAAAAATGTTTCTCATGAAGTCACTAATAATACTTCATTTATTCAATCCATTTTACAAAGACTAATCCTCAGACCACCCCTCTGTTGTAGGTTGCTGACTCACATGTGAATTTTTGTTGGAAGCTTGTCAGCAATTAATTTTATTATAAAAAGTAGATCTGTTTATTTCACCAAATCTATTAAGAAAAAGGAGGACATTAAACTAGAGGTATTACCCCTCTTGATAAGCAATGGTAGGACTATCTTTAACAACTCACTTTGAAGTGGATTGCACATGTAATATTCAATCATTTGGATGCTGGTTCTTTTCAGGTCTTGGATGGGCATCAAAGCAGTTCCTCTGTTTTATCAGTAAATGGTGACTTATGCTTTTCATAGACTTCCATAGTGCCCTTCGAACTGTAAAGGAAGAAGGAAGTGCTGTGAGATTTCTCCAAAATGTTTTCCTAATCTTCAGCTAAGTGGAAGGTCTCTTTTCTCTGAGGCAAACTAAGACTTCTCTCTGTACAAAAATTTGCTCTCTACAATCTATGAAACTTGTCTTATCTCACTAAAGACCACAAATTATTCAGTTTATATAGAATTCTATTTAATAAAAAATATTTGAGCCAAATTCTGTTTTCTGTGTGTGGAAATAGAAGACATTTGACAAATATGTATCTTGATATGCAGTCCATTTGGATTGCATGTAAAAGTCCATAGTCTCGTGCCAAGAGAATGCATCATCTTAATTCACATTTGCTATAAGTGGGGTGTAGAAAAGTGCAGAAATGCCTTAAGGGCACAAGAATTCATCCTGCAGAGCTTCTAAACTCTGCAGGACAGTGCTGTATAAAAGCTGGGAAAGTATTTCCATTACAGCACCCTGTTTTTAACATGGGAAGAATGTCCTTTCAAAACATTTTCAAGTCTCCTTCCTCTGAGGTTGTGAAACTTTTTTTTTATTAAGGCTCGGATAAGGCACAGTGTTTTCTCATTTGAATGCTAGAGGGCACTATAGGTACACAAGTGAAACTGCCAAAAATTGGAAGTAATATGCTGTCATTTCAAGCTATTCCTGCTCATACTAATATTTGCAGTTCTTGCAGAAGATAGTGTCCGTTGCTACCAGGGAAACAGAAATTCTATTTTTGTGAATGGACACTGGTTACATCTGCTTCTATTTAAACACCAGTGATCAAATGTGGCCCCACATATTTAAATCTGGATAAGACTGAGAAATATTCCCATCTTGCAGGACACTTACCCTCTTCCTTTCTGTAAATGAATTTGTCTTTTTCTGAAGAGACCATGATGAAAACTGCAGTAAGATAATAGGCTAGGCAATTGCCTCCAGTTAGTCAAGGCTTTTTGTAAACTAATTATTTAATCAGCTGTAAGCCTGCCCTGGAGTAGATACATATGCAGTGAGTACAGAACTAAAAGTCACATCCCAACCAGAAGTACGATCTGTCTGTCTGTGCAGTTTTGTTGTAGCCCTGGTGGTCTCGGGATATTAAAGAATCAAAGTGGATGAGGTGATAACTTTCATTGGACCAACTTCTGTTGGTGAGAGAGACAAGCTTTTGAGTTTACACAGAGCTCTTCATCAGCTCTGGGGAATGTGCTCAGAACCACAGCTATATACAAGGTGGAACAGATTGTTCAGCTAAGTAATTAACACACATTTCAAGGGATCATTCCAGGTGAAGTGGCCAGTTAACATCTCTCCAGTCATAGGGGGGAGAGGAGAAAAAGGTTGCGGGGAAGGCTGGGAAAGGAGATTATAGATTGTAATAAACCATAAATCCAGCGTCTTTATTCAGTCCATGATTTTTGGTGGCTAGCAAAGTTATGAATTTAGGCTCCCTGGCTCATCTTTTGAAGGTGTGCAGGTTTCTTTTGAGGATGAGGACTGAGAGGTCACATATACAATGATTGCTTTGTGCAAAGTATTTATATAAACCACACGGAAGGAACAACGAGCCAGGCTACTGATATAAGGGAAATCTCCATCAATGTGGTCTCTGGTTCCGGCTCTGGGGTGTCCGTTCAGTCCCGTACCAATGAGGGCCATGCCAGCACTGGCTGTTTCTGTGCTAGCAGTGTATCAGGAAGCAATGGTACTCTGCTTTTATGTCCTGACCCCTCCCTGGGCCCAGGAGTTTTCCAGGGCGGTGTCATTTGTAGCGCCATTGTCTGGATGGACTGTTGAACCAGTGGGTCTGTCAGCACCGCACACCAGTGTTTCCCTTCCAGTCAGTGAAAGTGATGCCGATGCCAGGCCCAAAGGACCACCTTAGCACCAGGAACTTCCTCAGCACCCTGCTGTTCGTGCTGCTGATGTTACTGTGACAGCACTCACCACCTACCATTTTGACATCAAGTCACGTCAGTACCACTGCTGATTTCGGGGTCAACTGCTTCTGGCACCAGAAACAATGGTTGTGTACTTGGTGCCGGGAGTACCAGTTCCACCATCAGTGTCGGATCTCTCCATTCTAGGCTGTGGATGAGGCAGACCAGTTGCTCATACCCGCAGGGCTGGCTCCACTCTTTATCCTCTGAAGCATCGGATTCCTTGGTGTCCAGGTTGGGATCTTCCTCCTTCTGCTCTCCGTCACCTGACCCACATTGAGGGCTATTCATGGAGCTCTGTGAGTACCAGCATTGACAGTCGTCTAGCATTTGGGACAGGGGTCCCTGGCCCAGTGCCTAATGGCCACTACTAGTGATCCCCATGGCATCCAGGGGACACTCCTTGGTTGTGGAAGTCCCACTCCTCATCTTGCTCTAAGGCGAGATCTCCGAGCAGGTCTGTGTCTGTCAATTTGCTGCAGGCCCAGGCACTGCTGAACCTTCCCTCATCGAGTCTTCAGAGTCTTCCTGTCCAGATCTGTCAGTCCTGGACCAGGATCCAGCTCAGGCACAGTTAACAGCTTTGTCTTCATCCCTAGACAATTCTGCAATGGCTGGCTCTTCCTCTCCTTCCGTACAGGAGGATTTCAAGGCATATGAAGACCATTTGCAGCATGTGACTGCTTCCCTGAGTATTCAAGTGGAGTTCCTGCAGGACAATACCCGTACATTATTGGGTATCCTGCAGCCATCTGTCCTGGAAGAGTCGTCCTCCCTATTAACAATATGCTCCTAGAGCCTGCTAAGGTTCTGTGGAGCATGCTGGCTTCAATACCATCTACTGTGAAGCAGTTGGAGAAACACTACTTCGTTCTGGTGCACCCAACCCCAGATTCCCTGACTGTAATAATGGTGAACAATAGAGCCCAGCAATGAAAATTTAAGTCAACTTCTAAGAATAAAGCCTCTAAACAGATGGATCTGATAGGTAAGAAGATGTACACCACCTCTTCTTTTCAGATGCAGATTGTAAATAACCAGGCATTGCTATCCAAATACAGCTTTGTGAACTGGACAGCAGTGTCTAACTTTGCAGACCAGCTGTCCAAAACCTTGAGGGAGGAATATCGGATGGTTATCTCCAATTGCTGCTTGGTGGCTAACGTCATTGCAGTCTACGCTGGACATCGTGTATACTTTGGCCAGAATGATGGCCTCAGCAATGACCAAGAGAAGGGCATCCTGGCTGCAAAATTTGAGTATTGCTCCTGATGTGCAGCAAAATAGATAGTATTTGCCCTTTGATGTCTGAATGCTTTTTTGGACAAGATAGATAGGACTCTGCATTCCTTCAGGGATTCTAGGGCTACCCTACAGTCCTTAGATGTGTCCATGCCAGGAGTGCAGAGATGCCACTATAGTGGTCAGCAGCAGCATTATGGTATTTGGGCAGCATTTCCCTCCCTCAAGACAATGGGACTATCCCAGAAAGGTGCATAGGTCCCAGCTGAAGAGGCATTTGGGTACAGGGTTTGGCCAATTGACATGCTTTCCCCACCGGCACTCCCCAAGTGCCCATTTTGACTCCCTGATCCAGAGCAGTGGTCTAGTCGTGGTTCCTTTTTTCCCCATCCCCTCTGTTTGGGGACAGGCTGGCTTGCTTGCTTTCACAGTGCTTGGGTCTCAGTCTCCACGGACAGCTAGGTCCTAAACACCATCAGATTGGGCTATGCCATCCAGTTCCTTTCCTTCCCTCCCTGTCCCTCTTCAGGGACCCCGCTCATGAGATACTTCTCTTCAAGCAGGTCTGCTCTCTACTGGCTTTGGGAGCAGTGGAGGAGGTTCTGCTGGAACACCAGGGTCACAGCTTCTATTCCTGATATTTTCTGGTGTCCAAATCCAAGGGAAGTATAAGACCAACTTTTGACCTTCACGGCCTCAACAAATATATCAGATACATGAGATTCTGACTGTCCTCCCAACATTGCCTCAAAATGACTGTTTTGCTGTTCTGGGCCTTAAGGACACCTATTTTCGTCCAGCCCTTACCAACTAGGTCTGTTGTCACCAATGCCTCCTTGATGGGCTGGAGAGCACATCTGGGGTTGCTGAAAGTTCATGGTCAGAACAGGAGGCCTCACTGCATATCAACATGCTGGAGCTTCAGGGCATCCACAATGCCTGTCACATTTCTCTGGGCCATATTGGGCTCAGTGGTTCACATACTTACCATCAATATCACCATGATGTATTATGAACAGGCAAAGGAGAGCATACTACAGGGTGCTCTGCCAAGAGGCAATCAGGTTGTGACAGTTCTACATTGAGGAAAGTATCACTCTGGTAACTGATCACTTGCTTGGGGTACAGAATCATCTTATGGACCATCTCAGCAGGAACTTTCTCCTGTGTCATAAGTGGTCCCTGAAGCCAAGTGTCCTCTGGGTCATCTTGGGGCATTCCGATGATCGACTTGTTTGCTCCAAGGAACAGCGAGAAATGTCATCCATTCTGCTCTCAAGGGGGGCCTGAGTCTGGGTTTCCTGTCTGTCACTTTCCACCTTAGCTGGCAGTTGGCTGTCCTGTATGCTTTCCCCCCAAACCCTATCATCCCACAGGTTGTTGGTCAAGCTGAAGGTGGATCGGGTCGCGCTCATTATCATTGCCCTGGCATGGTTGAGGCAGTGCTTGTGATCTCTAGCCTTTTATCTGGACGGGATTAAACTGTTGCATGCTTTGCCTTGCCTTTTTTTTGTCATATGCAGATCACATGAAGGCACAAGTGGTCTCTTCTCAAATCTCTAAAATGGGTAACATTCTGTATCAAGACTGTATATGAAATCACTTGGCTACACCTCATCAGGTGTGAGCTCATTCTATGAGAATGCAAGCACTGTCAATAGCGTTCTTCAGTGGCGTCTCAATATTGAACATTTGCAGGGCTGCTACGTGGCCAGCCATCCATACATTACAAACCGCTATGCCATTACTATATCTGCCAGAGCGGATTCAAATTTTGGTAGGATGGTCCTGCAATCCTTGGTTAGTTAGACTCTAAGCCCTGCTTCCTGGGGTGGGTACTGCTTGTGCATCACCTATGTGGAATACATGGTTGCATCTACTCGAAAAAGAAACCACCACAGTTACTTACTATTACTATGATTCTTCTTCGAGTAGTGTCCCTATGGGTGCTCCACTCTAGGTGCGTTTGCATCCTGTGCTCCTCAGATTGGAGATTTTAGATAGCACTGTCCATTTGGCCCACACATGTGCTCTACCCATCTTGTGCCCTTCACCAGGGCTATATAACGCTGCATGGATGAACTACTGTTCGTTCTTTCTCAACTGCCCCAGCCTGAGACAGAGCTTGAGCAGCGCCCAAGTTGAGATTACATCAGCTATATTTTTTTCCTCTTGTTCATGATAGGGTTAGTTCCTAGAGTTTCCATTAGTTGGTGGTAGTAATCCTTTTGTTTCTTTAGTTTATGAACAAAAGTACGGCAAAATCTAAAATTTTTTTTTCTTATTAGGATACTAGCTGTTGCCCATTCATCTATTTTTTTTTTTTTAATTTATTCCCTTCAGGGGAATTGAAAGCGGATTTAAAGGTTGTCTTTCATGCCAAGAGGCTATCCCGGTCAGTGAGGGACATTCCCACTTTATAGTCTCTTGGGGAATCACATGTCCCTCAGAAGTCTAATTTCTGCCTTAAATGAAAGTCGAGAGCCAGAAAGAACCAAGAACTGAAACCGCTTCTACTTAAGATGGAGAGTTTGCTCTGACCAACTTCTGACCCAGAGACCTCCCTCGTGCACAACGGCCCCTTGCTAGGTTGACCATGTCAACTTCCTTGGCAAAACACTTCTCTATAGCTTCAAAGATGAAATCAATGGAATCCTCTCAAAAACACTCTAGGAAGCGGGCTTCAAATCCCTTGGGTAGAGAATTTACCACAGAGACAATCTCAGGCCAGATCTACCACCTCAGCACCCACTGCTCTCTGACTCAGTACCCACGAGGCTGAAGGCTTCTCAAGTACCTCTACCACCAGTAAGCCTGAGGACTCTGCATTCAGGCTCTGGAAGATCAGTTACCATCAGTTGAACAGAGGTGGTAGAGAGAGAACTACAGTTACGCTAAGTAACCATTTCTTAACTCTAGTGACGCTTCTGCGAATGTTGCACTATGCAGTAATATGACATAAATTCATTCAGATGTTGCTGTTCTATGTAACCTGGTTCTCCACTGATCTCTACCTTTTGGAGTTCCAAATATGTACCGTGCAACATGGACTCAGAACCTTTGAAAACATGACTAGATCTACAGCACAGAGAATCTCTTTAAAGGAGTCATGACTGATCTCACCTTTAAGTTCCTGTTCTCTTACCTTTTGCTGTTGGACTTGAAATTGTTGGTGTATTACCAGGATATTTCTCTTGATCCAAATAAATCAGGTATGTGGAGCTTGGTGTACACATTCATTGAGCATTAACAGTATTTTAGAAACATGGCCTCTGTGTTTCTCCATATGCCCCCCAGGCTTCACTCAGCTTCAGCAAACTTCTATAAAAGCAGTGCCCTTTCTGGCAGCCAACAGCAAAAAATGAATGTATAATACACCACCAGTGGAACTGCACCAGTGATAGCAGGGATAGAAGCTGTAATATAAAAAGGACTAAGGATTTTTTTCCCCACAGTTTAACTTTGCTCAGAGATTCCTTAAGGGACTAGTTAATGTCTTTAAACTAGTCAGACTACTGTGCTCAGTATTCCAGTTTATATTGTAAGGCACTTTCAGTATGTTTTATCTGTTTTTTTTCCCTTTCTTTTACAGCATCCAGCACAGTGTTTGGGTGTCTCAGTAGTATATTACTACTAATAAAATTTGTGCTGCAAAAAGTGATCTCAACTTCGGTAGCAAAGAGAGTAACGAGTGGAATGTAACTTGATAGAAAATAGGGGTATGAGTAGACCGATCAAAAGGGAGGCCATGTATGGAAAAAGCTATGGCCCACTTTTCTCTCTCTTCTGTGAGATGGCAACTTCCATGATGCAAGGCAAAAGCTACTCAACCATGTAAAATTTGAAACTTCAACAGATTTCTTAGCTATTTTTGTTTCTGAACTTCTCTGATATCCTGTGTTCATATACACTCATGCATCCTTTGCTTTAATGTTTAATGTATAATCTCTGTCCTCTTGAGAATATAATAGATAAAAATGATGTAGCTCTTTGAAGGCAGAATAAGGAGCTTCCCTGGTAATTCTTATTTCTGCTTACAAAGCATTTCTGTTCGCTACACTGATATGTTTTTGAGTTTTTGACTTTGCCCTAGTTGCTCCCAAAGACCCACCACAGATAACAAAATTCGTCATGTGCAGTGCAGCTGGAATTCTCAGAGGTCAATTCATCAGTTGCCCACACTTCTTTTTTTTCATTTTTGTCATTTTATGGTCTTGCCATTTTAACACGTGTGTCTGCGATTCCTTATGGTAGTGTTTGTGTTCCTACTTAAGAGCCTCTTTCATGCAACGTAAATAACTTCCTGTATAATCTCCCATGAACAAAGGTTAGACTCTCCATGGTTCAGTAATTGCAGTGTTGCGTATCCTGGGAATAAATTGCTCATGCACATACAGTCGAGGAGAATGTTGGGTCATACTTTAAATCTTGCAGCCTTAATTTTTGCCAGTTCAGGATAAAATCAAGGTAACACAGTGCCCAAATTCTGTGCTCAACTGCAGTAAGACTGTCTACTGGCCTGATAACTTACTGTATGGATCTGATACCCAGGGCCATGGGTTCTCAACCTGGAGGCCATGAGAATAGGTCCATAGGGGTCATGACCATCTCCTCCCCCCCACCCCATGGCTAAATGGACAGAAGCCTTTTTCTTCTTTTGATGTAGGATTGCAATATGAAAAAAGTTGAGAATCACTGACCAAAGCAATATTATGTCATACTTTTACTGTGATCTTAAAAAACACAATTGAGATTCTTGTTGACACTGTCAGTAAACAGGCCAAGGATTCAATTAATATGGGTTCCGAGCCTAGTCTTTAGACCTACTGTTAGTCTTTCAAAATTAGTAAGGTATATTTATATGGAGTGGAGGAGGAGGCTAGTACTGCTGTCTCCAGAGATTCATTCATCTAGTTTCTGAAAAATTAAAATTTCCATTAAAATCTTGGTGAGTCTCTTTCTGCTGTAAAGAAACCTGCACACAGGGCTATGAACTACTGAACCTTGGCTGCTTTTCATCTCATAAAATTTCACTTTTGTCAATTGATAAAGCCTACCTGCATGGATTTTTGAATCGGATAACCTAGAAGTGGCACTTTTTTGCTTTGAAATTTGGATTTCCCATTTTTCAGAATCTGAGCCTCATATTATGTAGTTATGCTTGTTTTTTACTGATAGAAGAAATGAGTGCTACCAGATTCTCCTCCTTTTTCTAAAAATAAAGTGGCATGAAAGATAGAGATCAGAGCAGTAGGAGTGGTGTTGATTTCTGTCTTTTGTGATGGAGGTAGTGGGAAGCTGGCCACTTTGGCTGATTGCCAGACCTAGTAGTAGGAAGAGATTTGTTTCCTGCTCTGAATTACAGAAAAACAATTTTGGTGTAAGAAGCTATCCTCAACAGAATCTTTAAAACATGATAAAATGAGAGATAACATTTTTATAGTTCAATATTTTTAATCCCAAAATGTAATTTACATGAGAAATCACCATTGTATTTTGTTACTACAATATCATTTACTTATAAATTAGTATTTTCAACCTTGTATTAAAAACTTACTACAAAAATGCTTGTATTACTTTATTTTTATATTGGGATATTTGTTACTTTTTTATATTAAAGAAATATTTAAAAGCTATGTAACTATTTCTGCTGTATATTTTTGAAGTATAACTGTGTCCCCTATATAGTGTGTCCACATATGTCTTTGGTTTGTCACTACATCTTTCGGGACTTTTTTCATTACTAGTACAGAGTACCTTGCCTTCAGGAGATACTGATTGATTTGTCTTCCTTTTTTCTCCTCTTCTCTTCCTCTTCTCTCCTCCACCACCCCCAAAACCACTAAATTATATACTGAGTTTTACAAGGTTTGCTTTTTATCTTAGAGAAATAAAAGAACTTGGAGAGAGAAAGAACTTTGTTTTTTATATGTACAATTTTAAATAGTAAGGGCTTAAGCAAGTAACGTAGGAAAACAAAGTATGGAATATTTAAAAACTGACAGTGTATGGGATGTCAGTGGCAGATCTTTATAAGATTAAATACTTAAGTGCTAGGTGTAGATAAGCTTTTTAAAGTAATTCTAGTAGGTAATTACTGGTGTTACAGTAGTCCGAGCCAGGATTGATGGCAGTTTCATTGGCTGTAACGGTTACTAAAGTTCACATTTTATGACCTCCTTAAAAATATAAATGTACAAGCTTGTGAATTGCTCTCTGGAGTCATCCTGAATTAACAAATACTGGGTGGTTATAGCTCCTTAAAATTTTTCCAGTAGATTATTTCTATCCACCACCATCAAACTTAATAGTTTTTGAAAGAATTCATGTGTGGTTAGTGCAGACCCTTCCATAACAGCACACTGGTTTGTCTCAAATTATTCTCAGGAAGTTGTTAGCTGCCATTCTGAAAACACTACTGGGATCCCTGGTCTTTTTTTTTTTTTTTTTTTTTGAAAGGTTGGTTAGGCAAATTTCTCTCTCCATGCATGTCTCTCAAGAAGTATATTGTTGCCTTCAGTCCCAGTCTTTCTGCCTCGAACAGCAAAACTTGCAGCTCTTTGGATTTGTTCTTTTATTCTTCGTTTTTCTTCTCTACTGTGGCTTCCCTCCTTTCCCTCTGACCTACAAGATCCAGCTGCTTCAGAAACGGAGGTTTTGCCACCTCTTTCCTCTCTCTCAAATAAATGTGAAGTCTCTATTGAGTTGGGCATGGGACTTGCTAATTATTAAAGGGCTAATGTGTGGTAGTAGAAATGATTATGGGTTTAGTGATTTTGCAAAGGGACTTAGCCTAGTTGTAAGTAAAAAAAAGATGATTTTTGTGGAGTTTAAATACACAAAAAATAAAGTTAAAGGATTTGAATATAATAAAATGAACTTGAATTTTGGAAAAATCCTTTTTTCGTTTGCATGAAATTTCCTAATAAATGGTTTCTCTTAATCACCCAGTGACACCAAATGAACTTTGGTCAAATTAATTCTGCTCTTAGGACAGCCCTGACTCTTTCACAGAAGGAAAATAGAAAATTGGGAAATAGAAAATTGGAAATTCTGTCTGTAGACAGGAAAAATTAGAGAATGAGGGGGAAATGAGATTCATGTGAAAAGGTAACCAGAAGCTAAAACTTTACATCTGAGAAATCACTTAAGATTCAGTAGTTTTGGTGGTGGTGAACAGGTCTGATCCGGTCCCCCGGGTTTCTTTTTGGTCCATCTATGATTTGGACCTAATAGAGAGCTCAAAGTTCACTGATAATGTGTATAAAAGTTCCCAAAGCCCATGGGAAAATACTTCCAGATACTCAAATGCCAAAGTTGTCTCCATGACACTGGGTACTCTTCTTTATGCAGCGTTGGAGGCAGACTAGACCTGTCAATCAGCAGCAGAAGATGTGTGATTCCACCACCAAGGAACTGCCAGTTTTTGTCAGCCTCTCCAGCTGCAGAGCAAATGTAAGGGAAGAGGAAAAAACAAGTTTAATCTGCAGGCTGTGAGGGTCTGCCTTAATCAGCAGAGAGGGTTCCCTTTCACCTCATAGTCCTCAGGACTCGCTGTTCCCCCTGTTCATCAACGGGAATGCAGCATGGCAGAGAAGGCCGAGGGGGAAAACCAGACCCTGTCTCTTGCACCTCCCCTGCTGATTAAGTGTCTGCAAGGAGATCTAAGCCGATCTGTGGAGAACTAGGCCTCTCTCAACTGCTCAGGCAAAGCAGTGTTTCCTGCAGTCTCCCTGCCTGAGCAGGATAGCTCCCAGGAAGTATTGGCATCGCCTCAGCAGCAAATGTGGTATCAAAGGGCTGGGGAAGCTTCCTGCCCAGCCACTGGAGCATGCGCTCACAGCCATGATTGCTGACCACACAGTGGCTACTCAGCTTCTCCCCCACACCTGCTGTGACAGCCTGGAGCTACTGACAAGGCTCCAGAGGCAGAGCAAGGAGAGCCTGGTCAGGGGCTCTCAGGTCCAAACTTTCCCTCCACCCCCCTTCAAGCTCTGCAGAGGCTCAGGGCTACTCCTTGGCAGTAATGTCAACCCACTGCTGCCTCCCATTGCAGCAAGCGGGCACAGGACTCTTTGATCCTGCAGAGTTGAAGCCTGGTGCCCCTGGGGTGGAATCAGAGTATCTCCAGGCCGCATCCAGGAATCTCTTGAACAGGAATCCCTAGAAAGCCCCTTTCTGGAGCCCAGTCCAGCAGAAACTCCACTCTGAATACTCTCTTTCTCAGGGCAAGAAAGCTTCCCAAAAGAATAACCACAAGGTCTCTTTCCTCTCCCCCCACCCCCCGAATCTGCAGGAAGTCTTCAGTCTAAAACTTCTCTCTTCCCCATCTGAGGAAGAGGAGGATCAAGAAGAGACATAAGGAAAGGGGGGTCTCACAGATGTTCAGACCCCTCTAGTCACCCCAGTGTAAAACATTTAAAAAAAAAAAAAAGGTTTTGAAGAGTGTTATTCAGGGGATTCCTCTAGGAGATGCTCTAAGAGATGCAAAGTGAAATCTCTTTCCCTGCCTCCAGCTGCATAAATCTGCAGAGTGCAGCAGGGCAGATAATCCTCGGTGCCTGGTTTCCCTGCTCACTGCTGAATGCAGCACGAGATAATTATCAGTACTGGGTTGTCTTGCTCACTCTCATAGAGTGCAGCATGGGAAATCAATGCAGAAAAGATCAGGTCAGAGACATTTGCTGTTTCCTCTAGGTGTGCAAACACAATCTCACAACAGGAATTCTCCCTATGTAAGGGAGGAAGGCCAACACTCCACATCAGAGCTAGAGATGCAAATAGTAAAATATTAAAAATAAAACTCTCAGAGGATAGACTTTCAGGTAAGAGTGTATTGAGTATTCTGAGTATTGAAACTACAATTACTAGGTCTGCAGATGCCTTAGAAAAGCTGTAGCTAGATACCCCTCCTCACATACCCCGTGGGTTGTTGTCCTTATTGGACAATTGGACAACCTTATTGGGCTGTTGTCCTCAGCTGCCACTGTGGGTTGCCAAGTCCTAATTATTGGTCTGTCATTCACAGCTGCTGCTCTGGGTCACCAGACCTTGATGTCTTGGTTATTACTCTCAGCTTCTTTTGCAGGTTACCTTGTCTTGCTTCAACCTCTTTCCCCCATCTTGCCAACAAGAATGAATAAATAAAACAGAACTGCCATCTGAGATGCTTGGTAGATTTTCAGAAGCAGTGCTAGCATGGGTGGATGGTAGAGCAAGTGTGGTCCCTCTCAACCTATTAAAAAAATTGAATGACTCAATGAGCTTTCCCTGAGGAAGATGAGGTGTCAGGGTGTGCAGACACCTGCCATGACAACATTATCCAAGATCCATCTTAGATCTCCTATGAATAGGAGTAATAGAACTTGCCCCTCCTTTTCAGAGAAAACAAGGCCTTTCCTCATATTGTTCCCATTCTCCCCCACCCTTCCAAAAAGTCAGCAGGCTAAAGAGCAGTTCTTGACATCAAATATTTCAACAGATCTGTTAAATCAAAATTCAAGATGGAAACCTTAAAATCCATAGTAGCTGCCATCAGCAGAGGGAACTGGATAACATCAATAGATGTGAAGGATGTTATGACAGATGGGAATTTCCTGCAATATCTTGCACAAACCTTACTGAATTAAGTTATGCATCTTAGGAGCTCTTGCATTAAAAATGCAGATGTTTGTGTTTGTGGTATGTAATGTGGTATGACTAATGTAAATCATGTAAGTATAATGACCTTCAGAGGACTCTTAAACAATGGGCTTAAGACCAGAAAGAACGGTTAGTTGAGTGGGATTCCTAGGAAATGCTTGCGAGGAGTGGAATGCAAATGACCCACCTCCAGATTCATCCTCTTGAAGCTGTACCTTGAGTAGAAACCCATTGTCTGAAATCTATTTGCAGTCTCTTTGAAGACTCAAACTAGATAAAAACGAGTCCAGTGGCACCTTTAAAGACTAACAGATTTATTCAGGCGTAAGCTTGCATGGGTAAAAAACCCACTTCAGATGCATGGAGTGAAAATTACAGATACAGGCATAAATATATATTGGCACATGAAGAGAAGGGAGTTAGCTTACAAATGGAGAACCAATGTTGAAGGCCAATTCAGTCAGGGTGGATGTGGGCCACTTCCAATAATTGATGAGGAAGTGTCAATACCAACAGGGGGAAAACTGCTTTTGTAGTGAGCCAGCCACACCCAGTCCCTATTCAAGCCCAAATCAATGGTGTTAAGTTTGCAAATAAATTGTAGCTCTGCAGTTTCTCTTTGAAGTCTGTTTTTGAAGATTTTTGTTGAAGAGTGGCTACTTTTAAATCTGTCCAGGGAGATTGAAGTGTTCTCCTACTGGCTTTTGTATGTTAACCATTCCTGATGTGTCCATTTATCCTTTTATGTAGAGACTGTCCGGTTTGGCCAATGTACATAGCAGAGGGGTATTGCTGATACGTGATGGCATATATAACATTAGGAAAGGTGCAGGTGAATGAACCCCTGATGGTCTGGCTGGTGTAGTTGGGTCCTATAATGGTGTCACTAGAGTAGATATGGGGACAGAAAAGGCAACTGGGTCACGGGGATTAGTTCCTGGGTTAGTGTTTCTGTGGTGTGGTGTGTAGTTGCTGGTGAGTATTTGCTTCAGGTTATGGGGCTGTCTGTAAGCGAGGATTGGCCTGCCTCCCAAGGCCTGTGTGAGTGGGGGATCGTTTTCCAGGATAGGTTGTAAATCACTGATGATGCGCTGGAGAGGGTTTTAGCTGAGGGCTGTACGTAATGGCCAGTGGTGTTCTGTTGTTTTCCTTGTTGGGCCTGTCCTGTAGTAGGTGACTTCTGGATACCCGTCTTGCTCTGTCAATCTGTTTCCTCACTTCTCCAGGTGGGTATTGTAGTTTTAAGAATGCTTGTTAGAGATCTTGTAGGTGTTTGTCTCTGTCCGAGGGATTGGAGCAAATGTGGTTGTATCTTAGGGCTTGGCTGTAGACAATGGATCGTGTGATGTGTCCTGGATGGAAGCTGGAGGCATGTAGATAAGTATAGCAGTCAGTAGGTTTCTGGTATAGGGTGATGTTTGTGCTACTGCCAAGGTTCCTTCCCCACTCTGAACTCTAGGGTACAGATGTGGGGACCTGCATGAAAGAGCCCCTAAGCTTATTCTTACCAGCTTAGGTTAAAAACTTCCCCAAGGTACAAACTTTGCCTTGTCCTTGAACCATATGCTGCCACCACCAAGCGTTTTAAACTAAGAACAGGGAAAGAGCGCACTTGGAGACGTCTTTCCCCCCAAGCCCTACACCCCCTTTCCTGGGGAAGGCTTGATAAGAATCCTCACCAATTTGTACAGGTGAACACAGACCCAAACCCTTGGACCTTAAGAACAGTGAAAAATCAATCAGGTTCTTAAAAGAAGAATTTTAATTAAAGAAAAGGTAAAAGAATCACCTCTGTAAAATCAGGATGGTGTATACCTTACAGGGTAATCAGATTCAAAACATAGAGAAGCCCTCTAGGCAAAACCTTAAGTTATAAAAAGACACAAAACCAGGAATATACATTCCATCCAGCACAGCTTATTTTACCAGCCCCTAAACAAAAGGAAATCTAATGCATTTCTAGCTAGATTACTTACTAACTTTACAGGAGTTGTAAGACTGCATTCCTGATCTGTTCCCAGCAAAAGCATCACACAGACTGACCAACCCTTTGTTCCCCCTGCTTCCAGATTTGAAAGTATCTTGTCCTCTCATTGGTCATTTTGGTCAGGTGCCAGCTAGGTTACCTTAGCTTCTCAACCCTTTACAGGTTAAAGGGTTTTGCCTCTGGCCAGGAGGGATTTTATAGCACTGTATACAGAAAGGTGGTTACCCTTCCCTTTATATTTATGACAGTGACCATCACTAATTTGCACTGTAGTGTCCAGGAAGTGGATCTCTTGTGTGGACTGGTCCAGGCTGAGGTTGATGGGGGTGGAAATCGTTGAAATCCAGGTGGATTAGCATGTGTGTATGTGGTGAGGCCTCATCTGGAGTACTGTGTCCAGTTTTGGGCCCCACACTACAAGAAGGATGTGGATAAATTGGAGAGAGTCCAGCGAAGGGCAACAAAAATGATTAGGGGTCTAGAACACATGACTTATGAGGAGAGGCTGAGGGAGCTGGGATTGTTTAGCCTGCAGAAGAGAAGAATGAGGGGGGATTTGATAGCTGCTTTCAACTACCTGAAAGGGGGTTCCAAAGAGGATGGCTCTAGACTGTTCTCAATGGTAGCAGATGACAGAACGAGGAGTAATGGTCTCAAGTTGCAGTGGGGGAGGTTTAGATTGGATATTAGGAAAAACTTTTTCACTAAGAGGGTGGTGAAACACTGGAATGCGTTACCTAGGGAGGTGGTAGAATCTCCTTCCTTAGAGGTTTTTAAGGTCAGGCTTGACAAAGCCCTGGCTGGGATGATTTAACTGGGAATTGGTCCTGCTTCGAGCAGGGGGTTGGACTAGATGACCTTCTGGGGTCCCTTCCAACCCTGATATACTATGATTCTATGTTCTTTCATTGGTTTTAAAATGTTTTCTCTGTAGTACATAAGAATAAACGTGCTTGCCTAGAAAGAGCTGTGTGGTAGTTTAACTGTGGCAATTACAGTATGTACCACAAAGCAGGCCCCCTCAGGCAGTCTTTGCTGGGAAGTTCTCAGTGTATATAGGGAGCTGTGCAGCCCGGAAATACCCTGGTCAGGAGGGAGACAGACAAATGTCTGTGCCCAAGAGTCGTGACAGCTAGGGAGCCAGAAGCCTAAGGGTGGGTGCCCTTGGTGGACCATAGAGGGCAAATGCAGGTGGAGTTGCTCTGCACAGTGACAGATGGCTCTCTCCACACCCCAACTCAGCAGTCTTGCAGATGCTTCCTAAGCTTTGCTCTCAGAAGACAACACTATGGTACAAGTCCTTGCCCTTTGATTGAGCAGCAGCACTGCAAGTACTACAAAAGTGCTGGTAGTGTTAACAGCAGCTCTCCAACAGGAAGGGGTCTATGATTACCCCTTCCTTGCGAAATTCCGTATCCAAGCCTCATCAAGAGTTAGTCAGAGACACTCGGCCACTCCAGCAGTAAGCAACAGTTTTATGAGCCACAGTTTTATGAAAGTCAGTTAAGTGTCCGCATATTCCCATTCTTGGATTTAGAACCGTCACTGTCCTCTATAAAAGAAGGACAGGAGAAGCTGATTTCTGAATTCCAGGTAGCCAAGATATTGTATCTCAGACATGTGGAAGTAAAAAAAAAAAAAAAAAGTATAACTCCATCTTCCAATATCAGAGTTCAGTCCCACAGAGCTCTGGCAGCTTCGCGGTCAGAAAGATCAAACTCTCATAAGAGGGAAAACTGTAAAGCAGTTCCCTCGTTACCTGTTCATATCACTTCATATTCTACAAGGTGGCCATCCAATCCCAGTATCCCAGTACCTGAGGAGAGGGTTATCCCCTTTCATATATGCACATAACTGTATGTGTGTCCCTGTCTCTTGCTGCTCCCTTTCCCCTCCCCTCAAGTGGACACTGCTATGAAAATCCCAATGTCATGGATCTGTGGACCTCATTAGAAATAACAGGAAAAATTATCCATGCCTTACCTCAATATTACCTTTCTTGGAATAGTGAGGTTCACAAATCCAACCCACCCTGAATGGTCTGTTAATTGGTAAAGATAAGCAGGAGAATTGTTCTATTTAGCCTTAATGCATAATTTTCCTAAGTAATGTAGAGTGGTTAGTTTTTAGGCTCTGGAAGCGTCTCAACTGGTGGTTTCTAAGAGGTGGAGCCATCACGACTCCACCGCCGATTGACAGGTTTACTTTACTTAGAATCTCCTGCACCTAGTGGCACATGAGGCAACCAATTTTCTCACTGCTCTTTCTCGGGAGCAAGATTTTGACTCCATCGTAAGTTGTCTCAATGATAGCAGCATCATTTTCAATCATCCTCTGATAGGTCAGTCTTTGTTCTCCACATTTTCTCTTCTCTCCAGATGGAATCAAATCTAAGCCAGAGCTTGGGCTTCTGCTAAGGAGTATCCTGATCTCATTGCCAAACCACCATAGTTGTCTCTAATTTCTGAATCCTCAGTTTGCTGACCCATGTGGTGTAACACTTCCGCATTGGTTACATGATCTCTCTAATGAATCCCCAAAATTCTTCTTAATACTGGTGGAATGCATTCAGCTTCCTGTGGTGTACGTCCACCATCTACCACATTTGCAAGGCATACAGTAGTGTTGGGAGAACAATAGCATTGCAAAATCTTATTTTAGTGTGTAGATGTATCTTCTTACTCTTCCAGATGTTTGACAGACGGGAAAATGATCCACTGGCTTTACCAGTTCTTACCTTCACTTCTTTAGTGAGTTGGCATATTATACTTCCAAGATAGTCAATTGACACGTTTGGTCTGCCTTCTTGGCTGCATGATGGATCTGTGGACTTTGTTACTCCAAGGAAGGAAATTTACAGGTAAGACATGGATAAAGTTTCCTATTCCGTTTTCAAGGAGAATGCTCTACTACTCCCCAAAAGGGAGGAGTCAAAAATCATTTCCCCAGCAAATATCCTATCAAAATTGGATTTATACCTCCAGATACTAGTGTACCCTTCTATTTCAAGAAACTTATAGACTACCATAGCAACTACTAACATTTTTAATGTCTTGGTTGCCATCTTTGCTTGCCATCTCTGAATGGGACATTTTCAGTGGAAACCAGTTATCAGTGATTGTGATAATTTCTGACTCCATTCTGTGCTTGTTTTCACCAACATCTAGTCATAAGGGGTGAAATTTTCAAAAGTGCCTAAGTGATTTAGGCCTCAGCCCCATTATAAGTCAATGAGACTTAGGTGCTTCTGAATTTCACTCAGTGAATTTATAGGACAAAATGACCGCTGATAACTTACTCATTATATCTCCAAAATTAAAATATGTGCAGCTAAACTTTCAGTGTTCCAGCAGCCACGTTTCTGCTCCTGCCTGCCACTGCTTGCATATGGACTTTGCAAGGTGAGAGCAATTGTCTGCAGCTGCTTTTATATCTTGGTTTGACATGTCTAATTTGCTGCCTGACCACTGCAAACATTTTTCCAGTGTGTCCCTTCAGCTTCTTTCTGCAGAATTCTCTGGCCACATAGATTCTTCCAGTATCTCATGCCCAGACTGAATGTCTCTATTCAGCCAGTCAGTTGTGCTGCATCTTCAAAAGAGCCTCCTGTATGTCTTCCTGTCACTCTCTCTAGTGGCAAAGCTCAGGAGAGACAAAGGTTTATTCATCCAAATAGCCTTACTGGTCAAGTGTCTGCCCCCCTGTGTATTCTACATGTGTGTATGCTTGTTCTCTGTGCACCTGAGACTGGAGGTTTTTAGCAAGTAGTGTCCATTGGTCTGCACTTAAGCAGTTACTCTCTTAGTAAACAGTGTTCCTGTTTACACACCTAGCTTCCAATTTCCTGGTGGTGTAAGCAGCCCCTGAGAGGTTTAGGCTACAGCATTCCAAGACAACACCCACTGACAGGGATGATACCACCTTGAACTCCGGTATTTTCTTCTACCAGCCTTCAATTCGTAATTGCTAATGACCAGGCCTCATTAGCAAAGTGTGATTTCATCAATTACTCCAAATCCTTGGACTTCAAGGACAAGCTCCATCAGGAGGACAGGGCCCAATTTCAAGCCCTCATAATAAAAGCAGATTGGTAGCTTAAAATATCTCCTCAGGTTGCAATGAATGCTGCTGACACTGTTTTCAGAGGGATAGCCACCACAATTATGTGGCGCAAATCTTGGTTCCACTTCTCGGGATTCCCCAGGAACATACAAAGTACCATGGAGGATCTGCCCTTTGACAAGGCTAACTTCTTCAGTAGGCTTTTATACACTGGTTGCAAAGAGGAAACACACTACAAGCAGGTGTACAGACAAAGACAACCCTCTCAGCTGTTCTATCATCCATGCCCTTACAAGCCGCTGCACAAATGTCTTGAGGGTACAGAGACCCAGGTCCGCAGCTTTCTCCACACCTACTGCAGCAGCTCAACTCCATCTGTCGTCTAGAAGTTTGTTTTGACGGGACGTTCAAGAACTAGGTTTCCTCTATTATGCCATCCTAAACTGTGCTCCATAATTTTGGTGGCTGCCTTGCCTGCTTCACTCATAACTGGAGGGCAATAACAATGGATTAGGGGGCTCTAGAGAGAATTCATTCCATCTTATACAATCAAGTTTGTAACCTCCCCACCACAAACCCCCTTTCCGGTCCCTTCTCAGGGACCACTCTCAGGCGATCCTCCATCAGAAGAGGGGCTACAAAGCATGTGCCACCTCACTGTCAAGGGAAAGGGTTCTACTGCCCATGTTTCCTAGGTCCTAAGAAAAATAGAAGATGGAGACCAATTCTTGATTTATACCAACTGAATGTCATTATTCAAAAATCAGAATTCTGCGTGGTCACATGAGCATTGATAATCCCCACTCTGAAGGAGGGCACATGGTTCAGGGCTTTCAACATGAAAGATGCTTACTGTCATGTGGACAGTCATCCATCCCACAGAAAGTTCCTCAGATTCCTGGTAGGATAAGAGCCTTATCAATTCAGAATGCTCCCATTTGGACTAGCTACAGCACTCAGGGCCTTCACAAATGCCTTCTTAGTCGTGGCAACCAGGATGAGACAGAATGGCTACACCATCTTTCTGTATCTGGATAACTGGCTCCTGAAGGGCAGATCAGCAAGGAGATCCGGTTGGTGGCCCTATTCCTACTCCATCTATCTTCTTGGGAATCTGTCAACAAAGAAAAGCCCATTTTGTGTGTCTCAAAGACCCATAGACTTTATAAAAGACTGTAGAATTGACCATAGCAAGGATCTATTTCTGTTAGAATATAGATATGCAGGCCTGCCTGTAAAGGCCTGTTCTTTAAGAACTTAAGTGTATTTTTATCACTTAGCTAGTTATACAGGTATGAAACAAAGAATCAAAATCACAAGTCTTCCTGTGTATGGGCCTTCTCTCACTAGGATAGTCTGAGGCCTTGTTTTTAGGCTAAGGCCTTTGGCTGAGCAGAAGGGGCAGGCATAAGCTGAGAAGTGTATGGTCACATCCTCACATTCCAAACCAGTCACATTGAAATAAGGTGGTATTGGGCTGTTAGGAATATAATCCTGTCCTGATAGTGCCCTATTACCACCAGATAAAGAAAACAGATCTTAAGATGGTTAATGAAAACTTAGTTTGATAGCATCCTGTCTGGCAAGAAATCACTTATCAATGGTTGTGGTTGTGAAACCCTCATTTTTGTATGTTTTATCTTTATGGCCCCCACTTTTCTATTATTAATTTGTCTGGTTCTCTAATTGTTTCTGTCTGCTGCATAATTAATTTTGCTAGGTGTAAGTTAATTAGGGTAGTGTGATATAATTGGTTAGAGAATTATGTTACGATATGTTAGAACTGGTTAGATTTCAGTAAAATGATTGGTTAAGGTATAGCTGAGAATATTGCTATATAAATTGGGGTCAAACAGGAAGTGGGTGGGAAATTGGAATCATGCTTGCTGGAAATTAACCCCAACAAACATCGCATTATCTGCACTTCAGACTTCTGGTCTTTTGCTGCTTGCTGTCTGCGTGACAAGAATCAGGAAAGTGGGAGGGTGAAGGGAAAGCCCTCTAACAATTTCCCTATGTAAAAATTACACCCAGGAACAACTTAAGACAAGTCATCCTCAGACTTCGGGCCACAGTCAATATCTGTCTTTCCCGTCTAGTCAATGTGACCTTGTGTGCTTATAGAACACCGTTTGCCAGTCTCCACCTCCATTGCATATATGCCTGGCTTCAGTCTGTTTACTCACCAGACAGAGACAACAAGAATATTAGGGTAACAATTCCTGCCAAGTTCATGGCTTCTCTTGTTTGTTGGATGAACTCAGAACATGTGCATGTGGGAGTCCCTTTCCTTACACCCACACCTGAGGCAATCATTATCATGGACACATCCCTCATAGGATGGGGAGTCTACAAGGACATTCACACTGGACAAGGCGCTTGGACAACTCAGGGAGCCAGGATGCATATCAGCCTACTGGAGCTGAGAGTGGTCCATCTAGCCTGCAATGTATTCCTTATACTCATTTGGTCCTGTCATATCCAAAAATAAAGTTAGACAGCACACCTGTTTTCTGTATAAACAGGGTGGAGCAAAATCCCTTCCTCTCTGCATAGAAGTGGTCATCTTAGGGAACTGGTACACCAGGAACCACTTAACACTCTCAGCAGCATATTTATCAGGTATGCAGAACTCTCTAGTGGAGGTTCTCAGCAGACACTTCTCCACACCATCAATGGGAGATGCACAATTTTTTTGTGGAAGACCTCTTCACCTAGGGAAAATGCTGTCCTAGGACCTGTTCACTTCTGTGATGATGCCCCCATAAGGCTTTATGGAAATATACTTATGAATGTATATATGACATAACTAGAACGTGTTTTATGCTACATATGCCATGTAACATATCTCTGTAAATATGATCTACTGAATCTATTAATCCTATTTGTATGCATGTATTATTTTTGTATTCAAAGTTATGAATATTGGCTGCATACTTGTTTGATTCTGAATAGATTTTAGTGAAGCAGTTGGTCAGCTTCCTGAGAAAAGACTATTTTCAGTAAGTGCCCAATCAAGAAGCCCTTAAACCAGCAATGATTCCAGTCCACATCTGGGCTTTCCCAGGAATGTGGCTTGGCTGGTAAAGAACTCAGTCATTCATGGACATGTGACTTGCCCAGGTGACTCCAAAACTCCATTTTGAGCTGGACTTTGCATAGGAAAGAGGAGGGGGTCTCCACCCACAAGAGAAAGTCTATTTAAACCCCTGGGAGACCTCTCCATTTTGTCTTCAGCTGGCTAAAGAGAGAGCCTATCCACCCCCAAAGGTACCTGAAAGAAACTGGAACAAAGGACATAACTGCAGGGCATGTGAGTAATTGCTGGACCCAGACTAGAAGGAGACTAGTCTGTGAAAGAGAGCTTACTGGTGAGGTATTTGTCTGTTTTCAGTTTGATTAGACATAGATTTGCGTGTTTTATTTTATTTTGCTTGGTAATTTACTTTGTTATGGAACCACTTAAATCCTACTTTCTGTATTTAATAAAATCACTTTTTACTTATTTATTAACCCAGAGTATGTATTGATACCTGGGGGGGAGGGGGGGCGCAGACAGCTGTGCATATCTCTCTGTCAGTGTTATAGAGGGCGAACAATTTGAGTTTACTCTCTATAAGCTTTATACAGGGTAAAATGGATTTATTTAGGGTTTGGACCCCATTGGGAGTTGGGTATCTGAGTGTCAAAGACAGGAACACTTCTGTAAGCTGCTTTCAGTTAAGCCTACAGCTGTTAGGGGACATGGTTCAGACCTGGGTCTGGGTTTGCAGCAGGCTAGCGGGTCTGGCTCAAACCAGGCAGGGCACTGAAGTCCTAAGCTGATAGGGTAGGAAAGCAGGATCAGAAGTAGTCTTAGCACATCAGTTGGCAACCCCCAAGGGGTTTCTGTGATCCAACCCTTCACAACCTCCCAGACAAACAGGAAATTTCCTCTGTACTGCCCCAGAGCAGTTTTTGGCTGGGGTCCAGGGGCAATGCCCTTCTGTTACTTTGGACAGACCACCTCAGGTATTCCTTTTCTCTCATCCTGCTGATACCACTAGTTCTATGAAAGATTCTCATTGACAAAGCTTCGATCATTCTCATTGCACCCAACAGGACCAGGCAGTTTTGGTTTTCAGACCCTTCTGCAAATGTCAACCCAAGCTACCATCAGAATCCAGCCCTTCCTGGATTTACTGACTCAAGAGAACAGTGAGGCCAGACATCCCAGTCCTGGCCCTCTTCATCTCACAGCCTGGTATTTGGAAAGGCATCAGACCTAAACCATTTATGTTTGGAATTCATTCAGTCAATTCTCAAGAAAGCACAAAGGATTCCACCAGAAAATGCTGTCTGGCCAAATGGAGACATTTCTCCACTGCGACACACAAGAGCCAAATATCCCCAGAATTTACTGGAATTCCGGCTGTTTTAGACTCCTTACTCCATCTCAGAATGTCAGGCTTTCCATTAGCTTGCTTTGAGTGCACCTTGCAACAATCCATGCCTTCCATTCTCCAGTTGATGGCGATACTATTTTTACTTATCCAATGGCAATCAGATTCCTGAAGAGTCTCATTAGAACTTTCCCACTGGTAATTAAAACCAGCAACACAAGGGTATCTTAATCTTGTTGTTTTGGTACTTACCTGACCTTCCTTTGAACCTCTAGCCACTTGCTGCATGTCCTGTCTCTCCATGAAGGTTGCCTTCCTACTTGCCATCACATCAGCCAGAAGGGTGAGTGAACTGGGAGCACTTATGGCAGATCACATTTCATAAAGAGAAGGTTTCTCTTTGCCTCCACCCTAAATTAATTTCTGAGTTGCATATGAATCAATCTATTCACTTATTGGTATTCTTCCCAAAATTTCATGCTTCTGATGAGAGAAGATTTCATTCTCTTGATGTCTGATGGGTCTAGGCATTCTATCTGCAGAAGTGTTTAAAATGTAATCGGAATTTTGCTTTGGATACAAGATGTGCATAAGTATAACAGTTTTCTCTATATCACAAAGTATGAGTGAAATAATTTTGAGAGTTAGGAATGTCACCCCTAACAGATCCAATCCATGATGCAGTCCATATATTATGCTCATCTCTATGGAACAATCACTGTAATTTTCATGTCATCAGTAACCACTTAACATCTGTTGATTGTCCCTACTAGTTCATTAGAAATATTTTCTTTTCGTGCACCTAAGCGCAGCCTATTTGTTGGGATTTTTGAATGCACCTGATCATTCAAATGCCTTTCTGTACAAATGTCTATATTTGGCACTGCATCTCTCATGCTATCATAAATGTTAAATTAATCTAGCTTTACTACATTGTCACTTTTGCCATTCAGATTTAATACAGTTCTTCCAGCTAGATCAGGAGTGCCAAATATATGGCCCATGGGACAGAACCAGCCTGCATGATGGTAAGGTAGCCCATATTCAGATTCTCCAAAATGTAAGCTTTAGGTGCCTTAAAAAAATAGAATTATATTTCTTGTCCTCCTGGCTGCAGAGAGAACCTTCCACATGGGAATGGAGTGTATCTAATGCAGTGCTGTCTGCCTGAGTTGTTAGAGAACCTGCAACTATTTCATACAGGTTTAAACTCCCCTGCCCTTTATTAATCCCATTGGATATCAACTTTAAAGACCACTGATGACACTTGTGTGCTAGCATTAACTCTTAATCATTATTAATAATTATGGGAGAGAAGAACATTTTGGAATTGGGCCTGGTTGCAGGGAAGGACGTGCATGTAGAGAAAAGAAGATACACAAACAGAAGGGAGGATTGGGGAAGGAAGAGAAACAAATGATAGAAATAATAGTGGGCCTGAATGGAAGCAGATTTTTAATGGCAAAACTGACAATAAGGCACTAAACAAATAACTAAACATTTGGTTCCTACATAAAGGCTGTATATTCCCCTTGATCTCTATGCAAAATTTCTCCTGACATAAATGGTTATTCCACTGTGCATTGGGGGAATATATAGTCCTCAATATATACCCCAACCCAGGGGCAATTAAGAAACAGAATTAATCTCTGTTCTACATTTTAGTTTGACCTGCCTGATTTATCTGATAGGGAATTCAACTTTGTTTAAAGTATACTGAATGTCATGCTTGCATCAGTTTAATTCCATTGACTTCAGTGGAATTATTCCTAATTTATACGACTGTAGGTGAGGGCAGAATCAAATTACTCCGCATTTAAAAAAAAAATTGAATTTTCATTTTGTGATTCACTCTATTCTGATAATGTCTAATTTTGAAACTGGAAATATTCAGAACTACAGTAAAATTTAATGGACATGGATGAGATTTTTTTTAATGTGCAAAGAACAATTAGCCATGCAAATTGCACAGAAAAGAGAATTATAACAATGATTGCACTTAATCAGAAATGTAAAGTAGGTTATGAACGCCTTGGAATTAGAATGGAAGAAGACTTGTTAAAGGAATTGTATGCAAGACTTAAATTTGAAGTGAAAACAAACCATTATATTTAAATTTTCCCATCATTACTTATGTTCTTAACATAGATCTTTGGGGGCGTCTCAGGTAGAGTTAAATGGGAAACAGTTTTCCAATTGCATGATAATTTTTAAGATTTCAGATATTTTTTCATCAGGATCAGCCCGATATCTTATTGAAGTTTTTCATTAAAAGATGAGACAGACCCCTGCTCTCCCAGAAATTCCACCCTGGACCCAAGAAACCTTTTTTAGATAAAACTTCAATTTAAACTGGTGTGTTCCCATGAAAAGTTTGTTTCAACGAATCATTTTACAACAAAAAAAGTTGGGAAATAATCTCTGCTGTTAGGCTATACTAGTAATCCACCCACTTGGATGGTATAACTGAGAAATGTCATGGGCTGTCTTCAAAATTCACTCAGCATGAAGAGAGCAGTAGTGCACTCACAAGATTTCCTGTGAAATTTTTCTTTCAAAATTATTCACTGCTGTGCAATTTCCAATTAGCCAACAAGAGGGAGCTATACAGAGAGAATTCCTTCCTTTGACTCTTTATCCCTTCATGTACAAGTATTCTTTCTGGTATTATGAGTCATTAATTATTGTATCCTCTGGAACACTGTAGAATTCACTGACCAACCATTTCTTTTGCTAAACCACTTTCACCTACATGGTGCAAATGTATTCTATGCTCATGCATGTGTTTCACCGGACACAACCCAGTAAATCAGAGTAGCACAAGTGGTTTAATTGCTTAATTTGCTTTCTGGGTCCTCTATGCATGTGAGAAAATTCCACAGTGAACAATATACTCTTAGAGAGATGCATAAACAATTATTACAGGCAGTTTTCATAACTTTTTTTGTTTCCTAATGGGCAATAAGCATGTTGGGTTTAGCTAAATTATAAATGCTGGTATTTGTTGGTAGCAGTTTATGGGATTTTTTTCTGTATTTTTTCAGCGTAGGGTACAGTATATAAAGTATAATTTATGTTCTGGGCATCCTCCCTTAGAAGTGTTAAATCAGTTCATGAGGCTTTCAGCACTGCTCCTGTCATTTATCCATCAGTACTCAGTCCATTTAATCCAGGCCTCTCAGCTGTACAGACCTAGCCCCTGTTGTGAGTGATCGGCCTGCATGAGTGCTCCCAGCTTCTCCTGTCACATCACATTTGCATAAAAGAGGACAGATAACCAAATTTGAGCACACAAATGAAAATGCTAAGCTTTGAACCTGTCACAGTTGTTGTTCAACTAATTGTGAAAAATTTGATTTGCTGGCTTTTCACTGTTTATCATGTGGGACCCCCTTCTCAAATTTGCCTTGGCTTCGGCTTCTGTACATGTAGCTTTTAAACTCTCTGCACAAACAGCCCACCCTGGGGATTACTTACCTCTCCTACCGGCTTTTAATGTTGGCTCATCTACTTGACTAAATTAGGCCACCATGGCAAACAAACACATAATTAAAAACCTGGGGAAGACAACTGTAGTTGCACTCCTCAAATTGATTTTGCAGTCTTCTACTGGCATATACCGTTGTATTTTGCCATTTTATCTTTCTTCCCATAACCCCTGAAAATGTGTGTGATTTTCATTCCATACAATTGCAACATACTTTGTAACAAAATGGAAAATGCTTCTCAGACTTTCTGTTTATAATTGCACAGTATCTTAAAAATACATTCTTATTCTTGGATAATTTATTGCAGGCTATTGCACAAGTGCTGTATTCATCTTAAATACAGTTTCTCAAATGAATGATTCCTTTTTAAGTGATATGAAAGACCTTGGATGAAGTAGTTATATGTATTATCTAGTTTTTTTTAAATAATTCATATTAGTTATTTGACTTCTGTCTTTCCAAACATGCTTATAACTGCTATTGTCTGTCTTTCCATTTTAATTCACTATATTGTAATTTACCTATGCAATTTACATTTTGCTTCTCATAATTGTATGTTGCTGTGTCACCAATGAAAACAATTTCTTGTGGTGCAGTTAATTTTTAAAAAATTGAAATGTATAACAAACATTTGTAAAATATTGTAAGCTGAAATTTACTATGTGAAAGTGCCATTAAGCAAGGAAATTCTCTATAAAGGTTGTCTTTTGAATTTGAAGATCATTGTCTTAAGTTAGGATTGCTACAATCTGTGTGTATTTGGCAAAATAAGGATTTTTATTTTTCTGATTTGCCTTTGGAGTGTTGTACGTTTCTACCTTTTCCTTGTTTTGTTCTGCATTTTTAGCCTTCAACTCTTTTCTATTTTGTCCATTTTTAACTGTTTACATATGTACTTAAAGTTAAAGGTGCTGCTGGATAAATACTTTGTGTTTTATTACTTTTGTAGGTTTACATCTCCCTGACATTTTAACATGTTTGTTTTGTCTCTTCATCTATGGGTTAGCTCAGCATAAGTTCTTCTGTTATGTTTTCAGTAGAGCTGCTTATACATTCTGACCTTATAATTATGTGGGCATATAATGTAAAAACAAATTCCCTACAAATGCGTAGTAATAGTTTGGTTGGACAGAAAATAGAACAGAAGCTTTTTTATGATGTTATGTATTATTTTCTTCAATTCAAAGCAAGGCTCAGAGGGTCTAGTCCTGGGCCAAAGCTCCCAAGTAGGAGTTGTGTCTGAGGAAGAATTTCAGGATTGGGCCCATGTTGCAGAAGGAGCAGAAGAAAGCAAATCCAGGTAGCAATGATATTGCTTTGCAAAGGTGGGGAACCTGTGCCCAGACGCCTTTTTAACCCCCCACAATTCAACTGTCTGAACTGGGACAGTGGTCTCTAATTGTGTCCTCTTTAGATCTGCTGCAACAGGCTAGTGGCATATAGCACTTCTTTGTTCCCTTTAGTCAGATGGTCCTTCAAGTGCCACGTTGGTACCCCACATTGCCTTCTCGTACAAATGTCTGTCTCTCTCTTTTGTGATGTGCCATCCCCTGTGCCCAGAACGTTTTCCTTGCCTATGGTGAGTCATACAATATCAATTGTCTCCTTCAAATCCCTCCTCAAAACTTACCACTTCTGAGTAGCTTTCCGTTGCTGGCCTCCACACCTGTTCTCTTTCTTGGCTCTACCACCTTGTTATATTAAATACACAAGTGATTTTTGAAAATAATTCCTGGTCTGTGGCTATTTTATTCTATTTCGGTGTTTAAAAGGAACCAAACACCATTGCATGTCAATGCCATAACAGGAAATTGAAGGGCATTAAAGAATTTGAGACAAGAACTACAGAATGGAGGAGCTCTGCACTCTGCTTGGTGATCAGTCTGATGTTTGTTTGGTAAGATGTTCCCTAGTCTAGCCTCTTTACAGAGACCACCCTGCTTCCCAGGTCTTCATAGCTTCAACTTGGCTCTTGATAGTTGCAATTTCCTGAACAAACAGTTCTCTTTGTGGGTCATGGATGAAGAGGTGGTATCTGAGCTAATGGATTCCCAGTCTGAAAAGACTTTTAGAACAATACTAGGCCCATTTAATTGGATCAAGAAAAAGAATGGGGATCCAATGAAGTGTCTGCAGCTGATCTGTCCTGCAAAGCCCAAGCCCCACATCCTGCCTGGGGGGAGAGGGGAGGAGAAGGCTGACAACTGGAGCGCTATCAACTGCCCAGGATCAGGAGTCTTACAGCCTGAGCCCCGCTGCCCGGGGCTGACAGCTGAAGTCATGAAAAATCACGGAATCCATGATTTCTGTGATAGACTCGTTGCCTTACAAATGAGTGTGGTTGTAGCGGTGTTGGTCCCAGGATATTAGAGAGACAAGGTGGGGCCAGGTTCAGGCCCCAGGACTGCCATAGATAAGAATTTTTCTTTGTTGATGAGTTTAGGGATAGTGACTGCATTGTGGTGATGATGAGGGAGAGTGAATGTTCAGAGGTGGAGTAAGGTTATTCTCCTAGTAACAGATTTTTTTTTTCCCCTCACATTCCCACAAGGAAACTGCCATTTACACGTTCCCCTGCTGTGTTGCCAGCTCAGCCATAGCGAGGGCGGAAATTCCATGGTTAGTGCTCAACTGTGTCTACCTAAAAACTAATCCCAATTGCTTGTTTCATTTCCTGCACCTCTCTCCTTAGGCCAGGCCACCCAGGGCTTCTTACGGTATGTCTACATTGCAATTAGACATGCCAACTGACTTGGGCTGGCGGGGATTGGGGTGCTGGGCTGTTTAATTGTGGAGTAGACTTTTGGGTTTGGGCGACAGTCTGAACTCTGAGACCCTCCTACCTTACAAGGTCCTAAAGCCCGGGCTCCAGCCCAGTTCTGAATGTCTACACCACAGTTAAACAGCCCTTAGCCTGAGACCCATGTCTTGAGTAAGCTGGCAAAGATCAACCAGGGGTTTTCAATTGCAGTGTAGACATACCCAGTGTAGACCATACTGGATCATTACCGGAAGGGAGCAACTCAACAGTGGTATGTTCCCTGCAAGATTAAATCTGGAGGGGAGTTTGTGGCCACATCTTTATGCCAGGGGATCCTGAGGCAAATATCCAATTTGGAAGAGAAAATGGGAAGTTGGAATTGGGGGACAAATCTGTGAGCAATCATGAGTGAGTCAGGTGGGGGACAAAAGAAATTCAGAGCCTGAGCTCCTTTCTGTTTGTTCTCTGGGTGGATGAGCATAGTACTTAGAATCAGGCTTTCAGAAAATAGTCTACATTTTTTTTGAACTATTTCCTTAAACATTCCTGCCTATAATCTTGCTAGACTATTTCCAGAAAAACCAATACAAAGATTTAAAACAAAGCCTAAAATAATTTAACATTTTGAACAGGTATTTGTGGAAGATATTTTGCAGTTTTCCCTTAGCGCCAATAAAATGTACAATTTTCATTTATCCTGCTACTAGATAGCTATTGATGTTTGGTTAGCAACAATTCTTTCTCCTGCTTCTATTAGTACCTTTGTGTATCACAGGGTCTTTCTCATTTTCCCAGGTCCACCTGGACAAATAACCATTGTCCCTTAACTCAGTCTCTTTGGCTGGCTAGCAGAATAAACAAACTTCCATTAACTGCTCTTTTGTTTTACTAAGGATGGCAAGTAACTCCTTCTGTGGAAATTAATGGGTATGTAAAAGAACAACAATTCCCCGCCTTCTCCCACATACGCACTGGTATAAGGCCCCCCCCCTTGTGTATTTCTTGGTTATAGCTTAATCCAGAATGCAAAGGGAAAAAAATCATACATTCAAATATTCAGAAAAGATTATTACAGTATAGATAGGTCATGTCTGTCATCACTGGATTTGTGTTATGCAAAGAGACAGATCTGATTGTCTTCACTTTATGAAATTTAAGAAATGATTGAACAAATGTACCCTCTGGATAAAATGTTTGTCAACAGATTTGTCTTGCACTGTGAGCATGAATCTGTTTACTTTTTTTCCCTCTCTGCTAAGTAATAAGGCTGAGGGTATACTAAACCATACCTATAGGTCTCTGAAATTCATAGAATATAAGGCAGATGGGACTGTTATGCTTATCTAGCCTGATCTCCTGCATAACATAAACCACAGAATTTCACCATCACAATATTTGTGATTTCATAAAAATTAGAGTGCAACTTAGACTATATTATTGTATTTCATGACGGAATGTACATGTTAACAATGGCTCAGTGCTCTGCATAATTGTTCACTATAAATATCATGGTGTCATGTGAAATGTTCTAGACTGCTATGTCCAAATATTTAAAAAGAAGTAATGTTCAAACACAGAATAGCAAATAATTTTGCTAAAATTGTGACTGTATTTAGTAAATCAGATTGAGGACAATGGCTTTGAAACCAAGTTCCTACTGTAAACATAGTCGACAAAATAATCAAAGTAATTTATAGAGTGCCAATTTGTGTAGAGTCTAAGCACGGAGAATGCCAAGAAAAGTAGAATGACTTACTATCCCTGTAGGAGTGACAGAACTATTTGAGGAAGATAGACCAAGTGGGGCAATCTAATTAAAACAAAACAAAAATTGGTATAACTTTATAGGCCTGATCCTGCCCTGTGCTAAGTCCCCTTTTCTCTTACAGATTGGCTGGGATGCTTCCTTAAATGGGCAGCTGGGGGATTCTCCTGTTGTGCGAAAATACCAGAGTGGTATGAACCTGGCATAGCTGGGTCTACGAGCCTCCCCTCTTGCAGAGGGCATGTTGGGGGTGTGGTCAGACCCATTCTCCATTTGACCCTGCCAGCATTCTCATAAGGGGCCATTATAAACTGATATAATTGATAGCATCTTTATATGGGGATCTGGACCAGCTCTTAGCATCCTAAGGATCAGGCAAGTGCCAAGGTGGCATAGACCCCTCTCCTTAGGTGTGTGAAGCACCTCGGGATCCAGGGTGTCTAAGCATGTGTATCTGGGTTTTCCAAACCAATACTGTCTCAGCTCAGCTGTTTCCTTGTTTGTAAAACTAACACTCTCGCTTTCCTGCTTATGTAAGCAAGTACGTGTAATATTAACAATTCTGGGTATACAAAACTAAAATATATGACTCTTAAGGCTGCATTTTCTAGCTCTCTCATGTATGGAAATGCTTCTCTTTATTTTCAGTGGGATACCAGAATAGACTATAGAGCACACCCTTTGGAATATTCCTGTGCTTGTAAAAGTCCTGGTTGATCTGAGCCTGCTGTCTCCCACTGTTCACATCTTGGCATCATTTCATATTCTTGATATTTAAAGATGGGAATCTAGATCTCACCCATGTTTTTATTTGCTGCTGGGAAGGGAGCAATAAAATGGCAATTAGCATTTCTCCTGATCATTGGTTAAAATGATTTAACCTGCCTCTTAACGAAGCAATAAAGGATCCTAAAGTAATTAAATCTTTTGCTAAACATTAAGAATAATGAGATTAAACAGCAGAAATATCTTTGGTCAAGGCTGTTTAGAAACATGTAGCTGAAAGATTGTTAAGCAAGACTTTGTAGTGAAGTGTACACAACTCAGGTTTGTTCTTTTGGTGGTTCTAAAAACAAACACACACAAAAAGACATTTTGACGAATGCCTCCTGCTCCTTCTAAAAGCAGATGAAGGCTGGATTTTTCATTTAGCAAAAACGTTTAGGAACCAGTTATAATAATGGCATTTTTGTGTGTGAAATGTGGAACATTGTATTTAAAGTCCTCTATCAAACAGAAGTTTTGATAACCTTTGGTGATGAACGCAGAAAGACAGACCGTGTCTATGAAGTAAGAGGAGTGTATTTTCCCTGGGTTATCCATTCACTAGTAAATTCTGCTACCGCCTGGATTATTACAGCATTTCGTTCAAAAAGGCTAGTTTTAAAGCAATTCTTAAAGATATTTCAATGAAGGAGAACTGAATAGGGATGAAGAGACCAATTAACCAATTTTTCTTGGCCTTTCCTTCACACACAGACACATTCTGTACAAACCCCAGTTTTGATGTATTATTTTAATTAATCCCAGCCTTTTGATTTCTGCAAAAAGAAGGTTAACAAATGTAACAATGCTCGAGAGTTTCTTTATCGTAAAAGACACATAATTTCAAGCATTTAATAAGGTAGATTTATTCTGGGTAGTTTAGTTTGCACATTCACTCAAACAGCCCTCCCCAAAGACAACATTAAAAATGTGATTAGTTAGCTGCCATCAATAACACAAAATAGGAAAACACTCTCTGAAGGGACAGCTTTGTGGAGGGCACTGCACAGTGTGTAGTAAAAATATATGGCCTAATAAGTTTACATTTGCAGGCTCATTTGTTAAAACTCTTGAATTTCTAATTTGTGTCGGAAAGATAAATGGATGGGGCCTCAGTAAAGTGTGAGATTAATACTGATGGATGGGGATTCAGTTTTTTGCTAGCCTCTTACTTCCATACAATCCAGTAGGCAGTTTATGGGAAAAACCAAATGTAAATAAAAAGGAGCACCTTATTTACTTTGGTCAAGGCCAATTACCAGCTATATTGTTCTTTTCAACTTTATTGTCTAGATGTAAATTATCCTTATCTCATTGTTTAATGCATTTTGGTAATCAAGCCCTTACAAAGTGTAATTAGATGCAAAAAAGGATAGGCAGCCATAGGTACTCTGAAATGGTTGCGGTAGAGACAGAGGCCTTTGGAAACCTATAATGTAGGGCATACTGGATATTTGGTTACATTGCTTAAACTCTACATTCTTGTTTTGGTGGAGTATTAGAGCTTTAAGGAGTTTTGTTTTACAGATAGACATCCTGATATTCCATGGAAATTTGGTTGCCATGTATCTCTGAAAATGACCTTATTTGCGCATGGAGCAATGGCTGACAGATGCTCATTAATGAAGGGGAGAAAATGAACACTTTTTAGTGGAAAGGAACCCAAAATGTTCACACAGGGAACACTTCCATGTGATGAAGTAACTGCAGAGCCTGAGGGAAATATGGACCCCGCAGGAGACCACAGCTTGTTCAAAATTATTTATTTTTATTGAAAATTCTGTACAAAGTGCAAGATCTTGTCAAATACAAAAAATAAAGAATCTTGAAACCCCAAGTATTCAGTGGATTATTCAGTAGTTCAGTGAAGTATTCAGTGGATCAAGGATTTATAAAAAGAGCAAGTGTCCTGCTGCACAAGACAGGGATGGAATTCAGGGTATCCATTCCAGCAACTGCACTTTGAAGTGTGGTTATGGTCAGAAAAGTGATCTATGTAAAGATGAAGCATTCTTACTCCATAGATTTGTAATGGATGTCTTTCTGTCCATATCAGGTTACCCTAGGGCCAAATAAGGTTGTATTAGCTTTAATATAGCTGTTACAAAATGAATTTAGCAATGGGAGTTTATTCTAGATTCTTCTCCGGCTCATGGATCATGAATAGAATTGCCAAATAAATTCTTATTGCAGGGTCTTTACCCTGAGCACATTTGCCCTAAAATACACCATAGCTGATTCATCATGGATACGAGTGCTTCATGAGCTGAAAAAATACAGTTTAACTATCAAATCCCAGATCCAGCAGTTAGGGGGGAAAAGTACTTGTTAATGAAGCAAATTTGAAATGGAAATCCATTGAAACAATAAATATAAAAGCCAATAATGTTGTTTTCAGTCACTTTTTTGTCTCCAGCTGTGGCCAATCCCTGGTAGTTCAGAGGAAGGCGAAAAATAAATTAAAAAAAAAATCTTAGAATACACCTGGCAAATTGACACCTTTTTAAAGTTCCAAATATACATATTGTTGGCTAGTGCCATATTCTGTTTGCACAAAGTAAATGTAACCAGTTCATGATCACTGGCACTTAAGCAATCACAAATGTTTAGGTCAACGATTAATTCTTCTTCTTCTGTCAAAATGAAGTGTAATACTGGATTACACCAGGCTGTGTAGAGGACTTTCTGTGTTAAGAAATTATCTATTATTTTTAGAAACTCTAAGGAAGTTTTGTTAACTGGCCTCATGAGATGTATAGCAAATGTCTCCCCCCACCCCCAGGTTGAAGTCATCTATGATAAGTTTTTCTTCCTACACATTACAGACAGAAGCTTAAAGAGCAGTTCATCCTGATCTCTAGTGAGATTTGGTGGACTGTAACAGATGCCCACCATTACCCTATATTTACTAATTAGAACTTTAATCCATAAGCATTTGTGGTACCATGATTCTGAATCATCTCTGACTCTGTAAGAGGTAATGGTGTAAGTGTAATCTCCACCCTTCCTTTCTCCTCATTCTGTCCTTTCAACACAAGCTGTAATCCTAGATTTTAATGTTCCAGTCATATGACCCATCCCACCAAGTTTCAGGAATACCAATATATAATATTTCCTCTTATACATCGGCAACTCCTATTGTTTATTACCTAGGCTCCTAACATTAGTATATAGGCAGTTAAAAATGTGTTCCTTACATACCCCATTGTGCTTGGATTTGTCATGTATGTGTTGCCTTAGGGCTGGTTTACATATTTGAGTGTTTGTACAATGATTGCCGTGATAACACCCTCTGCCTTTATGGTTAGTTAAAAGCACTGGTTCTCAAACTTTTGTACTGGTGACCCCTTTCACATAGCAAGCCTTTGAATGTGACCCCGCCCCCCCCTTATAAATTAAAACCACTTTTTAAATATATTTAACACCATTATAAATGCTGGAGGTAAAGCGGGGTTTGGGGTGGAGACTGACAGCTCGTGACCCCCTGAGGAGTCCCATCCCCCAGTTTGAGAACCCCTGGTTTAAAGCCTCCCGAATACCCGAGCTAGTCTATCAACCAGGATATTGGTACCTACTACAGAGATGGAGATCATCAGAACCATACAACCTTCTCTTTCAATGTCCCATAAAACCCCTACCTTCCCCTTACACAACTTACCTAACCAACTGTTCATCTCCAGTGTCTTCTGCTGTCTATCTTCTCTTGCTCAGCAAGGAAGGATTCCCAAGAAAATCATCTGGCTATTCCTCTCCTTTAGCGCCCTTCTCAGATCCCTGAAATCTTTCAGGATCCATGGAATGGTGCCTGATATGGTGTCTGTGACAAAGCGGGACTGTTCTTAATGTTTCCTCTGAATAGTGTGGGGGTGCCTCAGTTTCCCCTATGCAGTTCTTAAGTATCTAGGTGGTGGGATGAGGGTGTATGATTATTGCAGAGCCGTAGAGGGCAGGTGTGTGCAGGGGTCTGGACACACAGAATGGCCAACACCCTGTTTCCTGGCAACTGATGGCCTGGCCCTTCCCCCCTTCAAGGTGAGAGCTAAAGGGTTGGAGAACAAAGGAATCAGGTGACCTCCTGGCCCGGGAAAGGGACAAAGCCCAGAGAAGGAGGGGCTGGAGAGAGTTTCAGTTTGGGACTGGCTGGGGACGTGGAGTGAAGTGCAGACGTGGTTGTCTGGCTCACTGCCCCCCAAAATGGACCCAGCTGAGAGGTCCTGTTCTCTCCATCTACAAGCTCTGTTTTAGACCATGTTCCTGTCATCTAATTAACCTCTGTTTTACTGGCTGGCGGAGAGTCACATCTGACTGCGGAGTTGGGGTGCAGGACCCTCTGGCTTCCCCAGGACCCCGCCTGGTGGACTTGCTGTGGGAAGTGCACGGAGAGGCAGAGGATGCTGAATGCTCCGAGGTCAGACCTAGGAAGGTGGAAGCCATGTGAGCTGTGTGTCCTGAAGACAGGCTGGTCACAGAAAGGAGACTTCCCCTGAGTCCTGCCTGGCTTCATGGGGAGCAGGTCCAGAGCATCGCCCGGGGACTCCGTGACAGTGTCACGGGTGCCAATGTAGATCACTGCCCAAGGAGTGTCTCCTGCTTTGACGTCAGAATCTTGTTTATTCTTGTGCTGACGTCCTTCATCTTCATTCTTGGAAGGCAGTGAACTATACTGCTACCCTTCTGTCCCTTTTGAAGAATATCCTGTCCACTCTTCTTAGTCTGGAGTGCCCAAAGAGGATTGTGTGGTTTTAGGATTTTTGTTTTGGTTTTTTGGCCAGTTGTGGATGTTCTCATGGGTTTATCAGTGGTTTGTCTGGTTTCAGCAGAGAAGCAGTTCTCTCCATTCTTTCCTCTCTGTCTGTAGATCCTTTCATCTGGTTGATTCTTGCAGGTTGTTCTCTTCAGATGTCTTACTCGACACCTGATATTTTCAGCTGTGAAGATATTCTTTGGGTTCTCCTATTTCTGGTGGTGGTAATTTTCTAATCATCATCTTCATTTCCTGGTCTCCCCTAGTCACTAGTCTCCATTGCTTTCCCTGTGGAATCTGCTGTGATATTGAACAGATCTGTGTATTCAGGAAACTCTCCATATCCCTGAGGTTTAGCAAGGTGATCAGCTGTTCTTCAAGATCATGCAGATGAAGTCTCCTCTCTCTTCAGGCTTAAAGCAAAATATGGCACATCCAGTTGATGTCATAATAGCTTATGACTTTCTGCCTGTCCTTGTTGTTAATGTGAAACAGTACCTATAAACCAAAGCCCTCAAGCTCCCCCCTACAAACTCCCATGGCAATTCTGCTGTTAGCTGCTCGCTGTATGCTGCAACCAGCCATTTTATTGTGAATCAAGTTATTTCTATCCTAGTTTTAAGTGACTGCTATCCTGCCTTCTGACTACATAAATCAATCCATAGGTATTATGCAGCATAGTGTATGTCTCAAAATTTGAGTTTTATCACTAATCATAAGCGCAATTATAGTATCAGACCTGTCTCTTCACTTAATCCCTCATTTTGTAATTTAATTTTAAAAATGGGAAAGTCACCTGAGAGTCCCTCTGGAAGGAGCAGTTGAGGGGTGGTCACAGAATTAACCTTCCTTAATCGGAATAAGCTGCTTCTCTCCCACTTCAGTTTTTGTTGTTGGCAGAAAAAGAAGTTGAGAGTCCTGGATCCCATTGAAATGTTGGAGCTAGGGAGAAAATGGAAAAGAGGAGGCAGAATTCCATGGAGAAAGATTCAGAACTGAAGTGTTGGGGGTAGTAAAGTTGTTAGTTTCATGTCTGTGTTGATATTTTGAACAGGAGAAGTAGGTCTGGTTCAGAGATGAATATAGGAAGGAAGGGCTGCTGAGAAGGGAGAGCTAAGGAGCTGAGGAACCAGGAATCTGCAGTATTTGCTTCAGGGTTGTATGGTGCATAAGACAAGACATGAGTTATTCATGACCTGGGCTGTGCAAAGTTTTAAATATAAGGCTGATAAGAGGGATGAAATAAGCATGCCAGGGAAATTCAAAGTTAAAGCAAACAGTTAAAGTTAAGATGCTGTAAAATAAATGATAAATTGTTAAATAAAAGTTTCCTGTATATTTTCCCTACTGTTTCTCTTAAACTTTCACTCTTTTCTATGTTGGGAAGAAAAGTTAGGGGGGAAAGTTTCAAGAGTTGTAAACAATGAAAAACCCAAGAATTTTATTCTAATAGTATTTAAACTTTACAAGGGATGTTCTCGTAACACATTACTACATACTGCAGGTGCAGCTTCAGACCTCCTGATGTGTTAGCAGATGATAGACACCCCCGTCTTCATAAAACATGCTTTATTTACATAACTTAAGTGTCTTCGTTACATATTCAGTATTTTTAAAAATGTACTGAAGATGCTAGCGTTTGGATTTAATGTAAGTAACCTAAATATTTATGTAAATTGAAGAATTGGCAGTAGTTCTCTCCTAATGGCTTAAATGGATGATAGCCTGATTCAGTTCTCTTGAGTTAATGTAGAAGGGGAGTTTATTTCAAAAGAAAGACTGCAAGTTACTCTAGTGCTTGAATACTTTGTCACATATCCGGACATGAAGTTTATTTAATGCCATTGGCTTTTCTGAAGCTACTCAATTTAACTCAATCTGTGTTGAAATTCTCTCTGCCATAAAACAGAAGTCAACATATTTACTATATAAGGACAGAAAATAATGATATGTCAACTATTCTGAAGGCAAGGCTGACTTCTTAAATAAGATCCTAACTAACTCATTCATTGCTTTAATCTCCACCAGTTGGTTTTGTTTAGTGGATATTATTTGTCCTTTGTTTTGAACACAAAAGGCACTTCATAAAGAGCACTGGGAAAAAAGCAAATGTTGTGACAATATGTTAAAAAATATAAACAAGACAAACCTGGTTCACTATAGACCAGTTAGCTTGGTCTGAATCCTAGGCAAACTCATAGAAATGCTGATATGATGGGAACACAAACAGCAAAGAATTAAAGAATGGTAGCATAATTAAGGGCAATCAATATGGTGTGATGGGAATTGGAGCTGCACTGTAATTTATTAATACTGTGTGTTGACTTGGTAATTGAGATGTTTACTATATGAATATATTGGTTTAGTCAATAGTAGGCTGTGTAGAAATAAACAGGAAGGAAATAATGGCTCAAGGTAAGCCACCTCATGATAAATACTTGAGACTTGTTGCAGGACCTGGGAGAGCCATTGGCTCTGAGGAGTATGACATGACCACCTGCTGAGCTTACCAGACTGGTTTGATCCAGAAGGATAAAAGCCCTGTAAGTGACAAGAACAAAGGAACTCTGGCTGGGTTTAAAAACCAATACCCTCTTTTCAGAGAAGGGGCAATTGTTGTGGAACTGTTCAGGGAAAGCGGACTGACACCCAGGACCCCTTGCAGTCTCTGAAGAAGTTAGGCCTGCCTAGGCTACCATTAGGGAATAGTAAGCTGCTAGGTAACCTAGACGTACATGTTGACTGTTTTAAATTCATTTTTCTTTAAATGCGTTGCTCTTGCTATTATAATTAAACAATAAGTGGGTTTTGAGAAAGCTGTCACTGTACTCACCACTAGTCACAAGCCTGACCCATAAAGAAGTGTAGTGACTAAGGTGCAGATAACCCGGGTCAACGGAAATTCTGCTGTTAGCTGCTTGCTAACATCAGGAATAACAGGCTTGACACCCATGATTTTAGGGAAAGCAAGTCTTGTCAAATAAGATTGATATGGTTTGTAATTAGACTAAAAGTTTAGTTGATAAAGAGTGAACTGTGCTGACAGTTGGACTTCTCTAAGGCACTTGGCATAGTACCGTGTGCCACTCTGATTTAAAAAATTAGCCCTATACAACATTAATGTAGCACATATTAAATGTGTTAAAAATAAGCTCAAAAAGTAATGGCAAAAATAAAGGAAGTGGTAAATTTAATAATGACAGGTCAGTTATATAGACTGATCTGGATTGCTTGGTACACTGAGCTCATTTGTACAACATGCATTTTAATGCAGCCAAATACGAGGTCAGAAATCTCGGGGAAAAAAGAATGTAGGTCACACTTAGAACATGGGGGAATGTACCTAGGGTGACCAGATGACCCAATTTTATAGGGATGGTCCTGATTTTTGGGTCTTTTTCTTATATAGGCTCCTATTACCCCCCACCCCATCCTGATTTTTCACATTTGCTGTCTGGTCACCATACATGTGCCCTGGAAAGCCGTGACTCTGGAAAAGACGTATGAGTCAAGGTGGGTAACCAGCTGAACGTGAGTTCCCAGTTGTCCAAGGAAGCTAATGTAATCCTGGCATGTTTAAGCAAAGAAGATGAAGTTGAAGTACGAAGGTGTTACCGCTGTATACAGTGTGACTCTCTATTACTGGAATGCTATTTCCAGTTTTGGTGTCCATGCTTCAAAGAGGATGTTGAAAAATTAGAAAGGATTCAGAAAAGGTACCTGAATGTATGTGTGTGCACGCACATGTTATATCGGCTCCATCTTTGCTAAAAACCAGACATCTAAGTTATGAAAGGGAAATATAATCTATATAATATCAAGAGTAGCCAGAACATGTAGATGTGAATATTTAGGGTCAGAAAAGAGCAGAATAGAATTAGATTAGAAACAGAGGAAAGTGCAGCATGTCATGACTGAACAAAATAACTTAATTCTCATTTAAAATTGTAAATTTAGAGAACACAGACAGAGACGATGTATTCCTTTGTTTGATCTAAAGTCTAGTACTAATTAATCTTTTATTCTGGACAATTGAGATACTGGTTACTTAGTATAGTTTTATTTTGAGATATTTCCAAAAATATTTCACTTTAGAGTCTCTTGAGAGAATTGATTCTGGTAAACTTTTATTGCTGGTAGCACATAGGGACCAAAACCACACATCCACTAGTTCAGTTCCTTTCCAATGTAGATTTAACTGAAGTTAATATTTAGGCCCTCATTCATCATAGCACCCAATGCATGCTTCTTGTTAAGCATGTAGTTAAGTCTCTCTGACTTCAATGGGATTTAAGCACATACTAAAGTGCTTATTTATATTGGGGCCTTACTACCAAAATACACCTGTGTCTGTATAGAAATAAAAAGTCCACAATTTGCACATCTTTAACATGTTAAATTAATTTTATTTAACAACCAGTTTTCATGGTGATTGTTGCATGCTTTCAGATCTAATGAGGGAGAATCCTGTGCTTTGGTTCATTGCTATACATCCTTCTACTCTTGTTTATATCATTTTCAGAAATAATTGGTGAAAATGACGTGTTTGCCTACTTCCTGTGTGGTGCTTTAATCAAAATTCTAGTTCTTGAGCGTAAGCAGGGTCTGAATGAACTTTCCCCTGACAGCTAGCTGGGAGGGGGAAGAGATTTCAGGAACAAACTTTATTTACATGAACACACCTACTCGGCTTAAATATCCAGCAGATAGAGTGGTATTTGGCTGGTGTTGGGTTACAAATCACTTTAGTACTGAATGTAGGGATAGTGAAATGCTGTTATCAATGTTGTCTTTATTGTATGGATAAAGGGAAGCAGAACTGTGCTTAACCTGTCCCGAATGAGGGGGTCACCCTCAGCTGGAAGGGCCTCATTAAGTCAGGGCCTTGAATGGCAGACCCCTGTGCAAGCAAGAGGGGTGGAGACAGGTGTCCCAGCCAGGAGTTGTGGACTTTCCCTAAGAGTCCCCAGTCTGGTTTAACCTGTTCCTCCTGTGGCAAATCGCCAGCACTACTATGATGGGTCTCACACTTTTTCTTCTTGGGAGGAGGGGGGATTAAGGGCCCCTGAACTGGGGTATTAACTGCCCCATTAGTGTCCTAGAGGAGGGGAGTGGAGATGGAGGGACCGGGGCCCATCCTCTACTCTGGGTCCCAGCCCAGTGGCCCTAGAGATAGCAGTAAACCACTAGAACTAGCGGTCCCTTCCCCTGGGCTACTTCCCTCTCCTGCACTTCAGCTTGTGGGGCTTCCTGCCCTCCCTCTGCACAAACCAGGTGTCCCTTTACCTAGGGTCTTGGTCGTCTTAGCCCACTGCAGCACTTTTCCAAACTCTCCTCTGCTTCCCTCCAAACTACTCTTTGCTCCAATGCCAATCCATTCTGCTTCAGCTCCTCGAAACTGCTCTCTGCTCCAACACCAATCCACTCTGCTTCAACTCCTCCTCTTGCCTGATTGAAGCAGGGGGTTTTATCATGTGACTGGCTTCAGGTGCTTTAATTGGCTTCAGGTGCTTTAATTAATTTATAGCAAACTTTCTTCCCTCTACAGGGAATAAGGCTCCCTTCTAACATTCTCCTGATGCCCTCTGGCCATGCTGTATCACACTCCTCACTGTTCAAAGATAGAGCTAAATAGGCTTCATTAGGAGCCTTTTGTTAAGTATTCAATGAGAGCTGAAATCACTTGAGATGGCGCAGCATTTCTGCCCAGTCTAATGAGAGCTAAAAATCACTGAGACTGATCTACAGAAGTCACAGCAGAGAAGCAGGTGGCAGCAGGAGGTGACTGACAGGTGGCTGGTGAAAGTGGGGAGCAGTTGGCTGGCAGGGCGGCCAGGCAGAGCATGTGGTCAGATGGCAGGGCAAGCAAGGTGCCTTCTTCCCTGGGTGGGAGGTGAACTCACACAGATGCGTCCTGAACCCTGGGTCCTCCTGACCAAGGACAACCACTGTGAGTGGGGTATGGTGAGGGAGCAGAAAGGGGCACAGAAAAGGAACTTTTGGTTGTAGAACTCAAGAACATGAGGCAGAAGGCAGTGCCCCACACACTCTGGGGTGGGTGTCCTGCTCACAGTTTTGTGATTATGAATCCGGCTTGTGACATTTTCCCTAATTAATGTCGGGTGACTTCCCTCCTTTCATTAAAAGTTTCTTTTCTACACTCAGACTCTGTGCTTGTGAGTTGGGAAGTATTGCTTCCCAGAGGTGCCCAGGGGTAGTGTGTAATTTTCCCAGGTTACTGGGTGGGGGCTCGAGCCGGTTCCCTGTTGTATTGTTGTACAATATTGTTGTATTGTATTCCCTTTGATACTGATCCCCGCCCTGGTTGCTGCTGACTCCACCCGGCAGAAGGTTACATGAGATTATTTTGCAAAAACAAATGACATCATCTAGGATTCTCTAAACAATCTGACACTATGATCAGTTTAAACAGGATACTGAGTGTACAGAAGCCCTGGTTTTCATATATGTAATTTATAAATATGTCTGGCTGAAACCTGTCACCTGTTTTATGGCTTGTAAATAAGAAGTGATGTAGATAAGTATTACTTTATTCAGTAATATCATAGTGTTCACTAGGAATTAAACTCAGGGAAAAATTTCAACCCAACCTCTCACCCAGCAGTTTTGCACATCTAAAGCTTTTTTCATCTCCATGAACTTGAACACATATATTAAGAGCAAATCTAGAAGCTTTTTGTCAAAATGTGGTTGTATGTGTAAGGCCCTTTGTATTTTGTAAGCTCTCTGGCAAGGTCGAATTCAAGCTTGGTACATCCCTGATTTCTGCAGCACTGTCAAGCTGAATTCTGCTGTGATGTAAAGCCAATTTTTAAAATGGAAGTTTCATTAAATTACGCATGAATAGATATTTGTGCATTGTACATTTTATTTTCGTCTTTAAAATCCGTTCATTATATGGTGGCTCCCTGTATTCAGTTTCCAGTGTCCCACAGAATATTTTTTTAATTGACAATGGATAACTGAATTGCTGGGGAAAGCTGGAGGTTTTGACCACTGTGAAGGCTTTTGGTACCAGCAAAGGTATGGGAGGAGAGCTCGGAAGCTTGGGTATGAAGGAAACAAGGCTTTTGGCACTGGAAGTGTATGCGACTCCTCTTCCCCTACCTCATGCATGCAGAGACGGAAGTGACTAGAAATTTTTTTGGATTTCTTGAAATCCCAATTTCATGCTGCCTTTTGTGTTTAGGAAGACTATTGCCTTGGTTCACATTCAGTTTATAGCTGGAGGATTCTGTTTCCTAGGAATAGAATTGTTAGAGACTTACTGTAAAATAAATAAAAACTTGGGTCAAGATTTTAAAAAATGAAGAGTGGATGTAAATTGTCATAGCTCCATTGACTTCAAAGTGAGGCTCTGCCCTGGAATGTCTGAAGCTAGCTTTGTAGATTCATATTTGGGCACCTAAAAGGGCTAAGTGTCCAGCAGCACCTAACAGAGTCAGTGGAAGCTACTGCGTGCTGTTAAGAGCTTCATTTCCAGTGCATAATAAGTAGCAGTTTTGTGTTCTTACAAAACACATCTTCCTTAGTGCTATCTACTGGTATCTTAATCTATCAATTAACTATTTACACATATGTGAATGTCTCTCATTTTTAGAGCACTCCCATAGGTTGTGATACAGCATGGCTAGAGGGCAGCAGAAGAGTGTTAGAAGGGAGCCTTATTCCCTGTAGAGGGAAGAAAGTTTGCTATAGATTAATTAAAGCACCTGAAGCCAGTTACATGATAAAACCCCCCTGCTTCAATCAGGCAAGAGGAGGAGTTGAAGCAGAGTGGATTGGCACTGGAGCAAAGAGCAGTTTGGAGGAGTTGAAGCAGAGTGGGTTGGCACTGGAGCAGAGAGCAGTTTGGAGGGAAGCATAGGAGAGTTTGGAGAAGTGCTGCGGTGGGCTAAGAAGACCAAGACCCTAGGTTAAGGGACACCTGGTTTGTGCAGAGGGAGGGCAGGAGAAGGAAGTAGTCAAGTGGTTTACCACTATCCCTAGGACCCCTGGGCTGGGACCTGGAGTAGAGGACGGGCCCTGGTCCCTCCCTCTGCACTCCCCTGCTCTAGGACACTAGTGGGGCAGTTAATATCCCAGTTCAGGGGCAAGATACGGTGCCCTGAACCCCCTCCAAGAAGACAAAGCATGAGACCCATCATGGTAGTGCCGGCAATTGCCACAAGGTGCCCAGGGCCTTTGAAAATAAGGCCACTTTATTTCGGTGCCTGAATATGCATTTAGGAGCTTAACTTTAGGCTTTTATTTATGAAAAACTTTGCCTCAGTTACTGCAGCACAAATCTGTGCGGGGTTGGATTCAGCATGGTTCATGACTGAAGAACAGACGTGAGTACAAGGGCCCTGGCTCTGTTCTGTGCTTGAAGAGAAGAGTCCGTTACAAGATAGAGGTTCTTTCCAAAATTTAAACCAATAGTGGCTGGTTGGTTATACTGTCTTCATGACTTTTATGCAATGTAGCGATAAGTTCTGTAATGGATCCTTGTAAGGTTGCTTTCAACTCTTATCCTTGTTGATGACACTCTTGCATATGTTCAGCCACATTTGTAGCTCAGACAGATCCTTGCATTTGACATTTCAAAGACTAAAAATTGATCTAAAAAAGTAAACCTGGCTATGATAATTTTGAAGGCTGATCAGCCGTTTAATATGTCTGTTGACTGTTAGTTTGTAAATTAGGCAGCAATTTGATTCTTTATCAATTTTCAGTGGTGTTTAACATTACCTAACCCACAAAGAAGAAGGAGGTATCGGTAGCCTGAAATGTAATGAAGCTTTTATCTACTTGAGAAACAATGACAACTCTTTTAAAAATTTTTTGGATGATTTTAGTCCTCATGAAAGAGCTGCTGATGGTATTAGCAACACAGACACAGCACAGATTCCATGTGTGAGATTCCATGCACAGCTCTGACAAGTCCCTTCCATTCTGACAGGCAGCATTTCTGCTGTTTTGGTAATGGGCATCTGCTGACTTAATCAGAATAATGTGCCCAGTTCTGCCACCCTCATTCCCGTGCTATTATTTATGGATGTATCTGTATTGTGGCAGTTCCCAAAGGCTCCAGTGAGAACTGTACCCAATTTCTTAGGGACTGTGCAAACACATAGACAAGGGTCCCTGCCCCAAAGAACTTACAATCTAAAAAGTAAAAAACACCAAAACAAACACAGGGTGCATTTTATATTGTGCCTCTAGCCAAACATGGACAGCGTTACAACGGTGGTTTGTGTGCACAGAGGTCACCGTTAGCTGTCAGCTAACTGGTGACACCTAAGCATGCCCCATCCTTACTCGCTGTGTAGACTGCACATGGTTTAGTTCCTATAACTAATTACACCCCATTATTATTTTGTTGTGGGGGTGGCAGCTCTAACCATACCACTAACTGGTAAGACTAGTTCTCCCTCTTCCAATTGCTGTCCAGCTAGAGGCCTCACTGTGTGCTTTTCCCCAAGAAGAGTCTGCCACGCCATGTTTGTGGTCTCTGCAGATTCTATTCCCCCCTGTAAAAGGTATCCCAAGGAATTTCCCCTTCTATATCACCGGCAAGCTGCAGGCCAGTTTAAACTTTTGCTTGATATGGTGTTCACAGCGTTGGTCACTGCATTGCTGTGGGGAAGTTGGCACAATGTACATGGTCTGAAGGGGAGAGCAAGATCTTTCTTCATCTCTGAAGTGGGGAGACCATCCAAGCCAATTAGAATTTGGCAAAATGCTATCAGAAGTATCAGTGTATCTCAGATTGCCTTGTGGAGAGCAGTTCCAGTAGGCTGTGCAGAACCAGGGCTTAAAAATGGGTTAGGAAGGTTAAATACAGTCAAGTGAAGGACTCTAACATGATCCTTGGGAACTGGCAGCAGCAACCTGTTCTTATTTAAAGGAGGTTGGATGTTTGCAGCCAGATCAACTAAAGAACCAGCGAATCTTGTGAATAGTGGAGACCCCTACCAAAAAGAGAGCTGTTGATAGAACATTCCCTTGGGTTTGGAACTTGTTCCCTTCCTTAGGTCCAGGATAGCCAAACTTGGGCTTCAGGACACACTGAACGGCTAAATATTTTAAAGGGGCTTTTGTTGAGTGGGTTTTCCTTAAGGCTTTTTATTGAAGAACAAATATATTATTTTTATTAGGCTGGATCAACTACTGATGTATGCGGTGGGAACTGCTGCATGCCTCTGTCTGGTTTTCTGTGGTTTTAAATAATTATATTTTTTTAGTTTTATGAATCCAAATACATAACTAAATAAGCAGTGTAAGGAGATTTGTTGGAATTAGCTCACTTTTGTCCAGGAAAAGGACTCTATGGAGACTAGACAGTGGTTGGAACATTAATGAAGAAGTAACATAACATTAGTTTGACTATAATACATTTGAGAGGTTTGAAGAATGCTCTTGCTGAAAGAGGTATTTATTGGATCATTCAGGAGTGCGCTAAGGCTTTCTCTGCTGACTTTTAGGTCTACTTTGCAGGTGACGACTCTAACTTCACTCAGTGCTTTTAGCAGATCTGTCAACAAGCTCCATCAGGGAGGCTGGTGCAAATGCATTTTTCTTTTCCAATTTTGTTTCTGTGGAGGTAGACAGCCTTCCCTGGATTCACTTTCCCCAGTAATGGAGGAGTTATCCTTGCAGCAGGAGGTAGTCGGGTTTGTAGTAGAGTATAAACAATTTTAGTTGGCTGAACTGATTCCATTTTAAAACAAAAAGGGTGGTTTGAAATTTTGAGAATGTACATACAAAAAGAATATGTATGTAATTAGATCACAGTGTACAGTCAAAGTCCACTGACTATAAGTTATGGACAGTACTAGAGTTGATCTGCAGGAAGACAGTGAATGAGGGTCATTGAGTTAACAACTATTAACATGAAATATAGGGTTAGTAAGCCCACTTTTTCATTAAAAGTGGTTTACAGTATTCTAAGTTCCGAGGCTCCTGTGCTCATGTGATTAGGCACTCACCTCTTTAGCAAAGAACCATAGAAGTGTAGGACTGGAAGGGACCTCAAAAGGTCATCTAGTCCAGTCACCTGCACTCAAGGCAGGACTAAATAATTAGACCATTCCCGACAGGTGTTTGCCTAACCTGCTCTTAAAAATCTCCAATGACAGAGATTCCACAGCCCCCCTAGACAATTTCTTGCAGTGCTTAACTACCCTGACAGTCAGGAAGTTTTACCTAATGTTCAACCCTAAACCTCCTTTTCTACAGTTTAAGCCCATTGTTTCTTGTCCTATCGTCCGAGGTTAATGAGAACAGTTTTTCACTTTCTTCCTTGCAACAACCTTTTATGTACTTGAAAACTGTTATCATGTCTCCCCTCAGTCTCGTCTCTTCTCTTCTCCAGATTAAACAAACCCAATTTTTTCAATCTTTCCTCATAGGTCATGTTTTCTAGACCTTTAGTCATTTTTGTTGCTCTCCTCTTGACTTTTTCCAGTTTGCCCACATCTCTCCTGAAATGTGGCACCCAGAACTGGACACAATACTCCAGCTGAGGCCTTATCAGCATGGAGTAGAGTGAAAAAAGTACTTCTCATTCTTGCTTACAATACTCCGACTAATTCATCACAGAATGACATGATGTTATTTGCTTGTTTGTTTTTTCCAACAGTGTTACACTCTTGACTCATATTTGGCTTGTAATCCATTATAACCCGAGATCCCTTTCCACGGTACTCCTTCCTAGGCAGTCATTTCCCATTTTGAATGTGTACAATTGATTGTTCCTTCCTAAGTGGAGTACTTTGCATTTCTCCTTATTGAATTTCATCATCTTTACCTCAGACCACTTGTCTAGTTTGTCCAGATTCATTTTGAATTTTAACCCTATCCTCAAAAGCACTTGCAAGCCTTCCCGCTTGGTGTGGTGGGCAAACTTTATAAATGTGCTCTCCATACCATCATCTAAATCATTTATGAAGATATTGAACAGAACCAGACCCAGAACTGGTCCCTCTGGGACCCCATTCAATATGCCCTTCCAGCTTTACTGTGATGATAACTACTCTCTGGCAATGGTTTTCCAACCAGTTATGCACCCACCTTATAGTAGCTCTGTCTAGGCTATATTTCCCTTCTTGTCTACCTTTGAAGATTGCTGTGGATGTTGTTTATGATATGTCGACCTTTTGGAAGAAAATTTATATTAAAAAAAAATCCCACAGTACACCTTGTGAAAACAAAAGTTTGCTCCGATGCCATTGGCCAAAAGGGCACCTCTGCCTCTTCTGTACTGTTCAGTTTGCTGCATGCCAGCAGTGGCTATCCTTCAATGCTGATGTATGTACATGGTTTGTGAAATGTTTGGAGATATTTCAGGACGTAAGGAGCTATGTATGTGTCATATATGTTAATTACATAAACGACTACAGACTTCCATTTCAGACTTAATTTTTGTTTTAAAGTAATGAGAAATATTCTTTTAGGATTGCATTAGTTGTCAGACTATGCCAAGTAATGTAATAACTGCTTCATATTTTATCAGCAGCACTTACAGCAACTTACTCATGGATACAGTAGGTATGTCATATACATCATAGGGTGCAGTTTTGATTTCCAGGGACCAGTCTTGCTTTGCTCTTATAAGGCCTTTTAGTAGCAAACAGCTTGATTACTAGATCCATCTGCTCCCAACCCATGCTGTTAGTAATTCTACTGAGACAGATTCTAATCTGTTATACCAATGTAAATCCAGAGTGAGATCTGGTAGGAATGAATGAAGTAACTCCCTGAAGGTCAAAGAAGTTACTCTGGATTTATACTGGTGTAACTGAGACAAGGATATGCCCTATTATGTGTAGTGATACATCTACTTAGAAAGATAATGAATATACTGTGCCTGGGGCAAAGGACTGGCTATTGTGGGTACAATTTTAAAATTGCTAGCGAACACCTGAATGCACCTTCTCTTAAAATGGTGAATAATTACCGGCAGGTAGTGAATATTAGGTGCTATATGAGCAGCAAATAATTTACTACGGGCATTATCTAATAATTATCTCTAGCTGAAAATGTAAGACTGCAGTGTTTTTAGAGCCCATCTGGGGCCCTTAAAATATGGGTTAAAACCTCACTTTCCACCACACTCTTTTGTAATTATTACAGTACATGGTGGGAAAGTGCAGAGCAATCACCAGGAGAGGAAATCTCTTGGCTACTGAAAAGAACTAACATTTCTAAAACTAATCAAAGGAAGAGAACAACTTGCCCAAAAGCTTGATACCCAACTCTCTTTATTCTCCAGTGTGCTAAGGTAAATGTAACTCACATCACTAGAAGCAGTTTCTACTTCCAAATGAATCTCATTTTGACTAAACGACAGGAAAATTATTCTTTTCATAATACAGGAGACAGCAGGATTTACTATTTTGAGTCTGTTTTCTGAGAAGCCAGTCTCCATTGTCAGAGATTATCATGTTTCTTGTGACTCTGCACTGAGCAGCACAGTATGGGGAGGAGGTGACCAGCCCACTGTGGAGAAAGAAGTGGTTCGGGACTATTTAGAAAAGCTGGACAAGCACAAGGCCATGGGACCGGATATATTGCATCCGAGGGTGCTAAAGGAGTTGGCAGATGTGATTGCAGAGCCATTGGCCATTATATCTGAAAACTCATGGAAATCAAGGGAGGTTCCAGATGACTGGAAAAAGGCTAATATAGTGACCATCTTTAAAAAAGGGAAGGAGGAGGATCCAGGGAACTACAGGCCAGTCAGCCTCACCTCAGTCCCTGGAAAAATCATAGAGCAGGTCCTCAAGGAATCAATTCTGAAGCACTTAGAGGAGAGGAAAGTGATCAGGAACGGTCAGCATGGATTCACCAAGGGCAAGTCATGCCTGACTGACCTAATTGCCTTCTATGATGAGATAACTGGCCCTGTGGATGAGGGGAAAGCAGTGGACATGTTATTCCTTGACTTTAGCAAAGCTTTTGATACCGTCTCCCACAGTATTCTTGCTAGCAAGTTAAAGAGGTATGGGCTGGATGAATGGACTATAAGGTGGATAGAAAGCTGGCTAGATTGTTGGGCCCAGGGGGTAGTGATCAATGGCTCCATGTCTAGTTGGTAGCCAGTATCAAGCGGAGTGCCCAAAGAGTCAGTCCTGGGGCCAGTTTCGTTCAATATCTTCATTAACGATCTAGAAGATGGCATGGATTGCACCCTCAGCAAGTTTGTAGATGACACTAAACTAGGAGTGGTGGTAGATATGCTGGAGGGTAGGGATCAGATACAGAGGGACCTAGACAAATGGGAGGATTGGGCTAAAAGAAATCTGATAAGGTTCAACAAGGAGAAATGCAGAGTCCTACACTTAGGTCAGAAGAATCCCATGCACCGCTACAGACTAGGGACTGAGCGGCTAGGCAGCAGTTCTTCAGAAAAGGACCTAGGGCTTAGAGTGGACGAGAAGCTGGATATGAGTCAACAGTGTGCCCTTGTTGCCAAAAAGGCTAATGGCATTTTGGGCTGTATAAGTAGGGGCATTGCCAGCAGATCGAGGGATGTGATCGTTCCCCTCTATTCGGCATTGGTGAGGCCTCATCTGGAGTACTGTGTCCAGTTTTGGGCCCCGCACTACAAGAAGGATGTGGAAAAATTAGAGTCCAGCAGAGGGCAACAAAAATGATTCAAGGGGCTGGAGCACATGACTTATGAGGAGAGGCTGAGGGGACTGGGATTATTTAGTCTGCAGAAGAGAAGAATGAGGGGGGATTTGATAGCTGCTTTCAACTACCTAAAAGGGGGTTCCAGAGAGGATGGATCTGGACTGCTCGCAATGGTACCAGATGGCAGAAGACGGAGCAATAGTCTCAAGTTGCAGCAGGGGAGGTTTAGGTTGGATGTTAGGAAAAACTTTTTCAGTAGGAGGTTGGTGAAGAACTGGAATGCGTTACCTGGGGAGGTGGTGGAATCTCCTTCCTTAGAGGTTTTTAAGGTTAGGCTTGACAAAGTCCTGGCTAGGATGATTTAGTTGGGGATTGGTCCTGCTTTGAGCAGGGGGTTGGACTAGATGACCTCCTGAGGTCCCTTCCAACCCTGATATTATATGATTCTATGACTTGGGACTAAATTGGTCTAAGTGGCTTGTTCATTTTGTTATGGCACTGAAATGAGACTCAGGATGTAGCTTTGCTACAAACTTCCTGTGTACACTTGGCACGTCACTAAATCTCTCTGGTGCAGATCCACAAAGATACTTAGGCACCTAACTCTGGGCTTGAGGCACCTAAGTCCCAGTTTCAGGTGGACCACTGTGATCCACACCCCCACTCAACTGCCAATGAACCATAGAGGTGCCTAAACTTACTCAGTGCTTACATTTTTCACTGTAAAAGTTTTGTAGGTGCTTAAGTTTCTGCCTCTGAGCATGTGCACAATGTCTCACTTGAGGTGTTGGAAACCTATCTGGTGCCTAAATCCCTGTGCGATCTCTGAACTGGAGGAAGGTAGACAGAATAATGCTTATCCCACCCATGGGGCCAGTGCTTAATTTGTGCCAGGGCTTGCCAAGGCTGAGCCTCAGCATCTCTAGTCTTGGCAGTTCATAGGCCTGCACCTCTGGGCTTGCTGAGTCAGTTATGAAAGTAAAAAAATTGCTTGAGTCCCGGCACCTCTTTCATTCCAAATTAAGCACCGCCTAGGGGCCAATCTGGAGGCTGCTGGCCTGATCAGGTCCCATTTGGAATTCAGATGGAGGAGAAGGTGGGTGGAGATGGTGCTACCCCCACCCAGTTTTTAATTTTAAGCTCAGTGGTTAGAGCACTCATCTGGGATGCAGGGGAGACCTGTTCCATTCCCACTTCTGTCTCAGGGAGAGAGACCATTTGAATAGGGGGTCTCCCACACACTTCAGTGCAGTGTTCTAATCACTGAGCTTTGGGATAGTCTGATGTGGAACTGCCTCAGTGTCTCCAGTTGAAGCTGTTCCACTTTGGATGAAATAATTAGTCACAGAGAGAATGTGAGCATGATTATTTAGCCTAGCGGTTAGGGCACCCACCTGGGTGGTAGGAGACCCAAACTCCAGTCCCCTTGTTCCAATGACTCTTTCATTATTTATCCAGAGTGGAACAGAATCAACAGGACTGAGGGAGCCCCACATCAGACTCTCCCATAGCTTAGCGGTTAGAGCACTCTCCGGAGTGGGGGAGCCCCTTGCTTAAATTCTTTACCTCCCTCCCCCCAGGTGGAGAGGTGAGCTGAATCTGGGTTTCCTTCATCTCAGGTGAGTGATCTAACCGCTGAGCTAAAAGTTACAAGATGGGCACTACTTGCCATTTTTTGTGGTATGAGGCAGGTGCCTAACTCATTCTCACAAGAACAACTTAAGCACCTAAGCTGTTTGACTCCAAGTGAGGGGTTCTTGCTTGTGTATCTAGCAGAGAGAAGTGCCTCCCTGTAGCTCACACTTAGGCCCCTATCTCTGTGGGAAGGAAGGTGCTTAGGACATACTCGTCTTGTGTGCATCTTCCATTGGCTAGCCGAGGCGGCTGCCCCTCCTCACCCCCAGTGTGCTGGCTTTTGTGGATCCCATGAGAAGTGCCTGTCTCTCCCTATTCATTGTATAGGGAGGCTATGATCACAGTGTTGTTCCTGTGATTTTCTACACACCTAGAGGTGAGGCATTGCAACACTCAGAGTTGCAGCACCATTTGTGGATCTGAACCTCTGTGCCTCCATTCCCCATCTTTATAATACAGGTAGTATTACTGCTTCTGTACAGCCACCCATGGGCACCACGGTGGGCTCTATGCCACCACCTCTTCAGTGTACCTATTAGGACCCTTGGCCAGCATATTGCCAGCAGACTCTCTGGCTTCAAATCTTGCCCAAGAACCCTGATGGCACACTCCCTGGGCCAAAGCATCCAGAGCTTTGGAGCATCCACAAGACACCATATAGGAGAAGGGTGATGTCATGGAAGAAGCAACACCAAGGACTATATCCTCCTCCTCCTGGGATGAAGCCATCATGCTTTCCCCACCATCTGTGGCAGAAGACTTTTGTTTCTTTCAGGAGTTGGCAAAGAGAGTTGCAGAGGCTCTCCAAATACCACTGGAAGGTAAGTCAAGGACACTCTCCATTGACTCCTTGATGTCCTCCACTCTTCCTCCTCCTCCTCAAAGATCATCTTCCTTATTAATGAAGCCATCTTAGACCTGGCAACAACTGTATGGCAAACCCCAGCATCAGTAGTACCTACCTGCAAGCAGACAGACAAAAAATACTATGTCCCTGCTAAGGAATCTGAATTTCTCCCACCCAGAACCCAAATCCATCATGGTGGACACTGTCAACTCCTGAAGCTGACAACACCAGTCTAGGACCACTTCATATGATAAGAACTGGAAGCACTTGGACCTCTTTGGAAGGAAGGCTTACTCCTTGGCCACACTTTAATTCCACATTGCCAACTATCAGGCCCTCATGGCAAAATCTGACTATAAACTATTCAAAATGGAATGACTTTATTGAACGGATGCCGGAGTCACATCATGACCAATTTAAGGCCATTGGCCAGGAGGGTCAGTTAGTGGCAAAGATATTGCTACAATCTGCCCTCAATGCAGCTGACACAGTGGCTATGTCCATCTCCACGATGGTGGTTATGCGACGGGCATCTTGGCTCCATCTGTTGGGCTTCCTGAAGGAGGTACATTCTACAGTTGAAGACCTCCCTTTTGAGGGCATGAAACTCTTTGCAGAGAAGACTGATGACTCCCTTCACACCCTGAAGGTCTCTTGGGCCACTTTCTGGTTGCTGGGTATCTACATGGAAGGACAAAAAATATCAGTTCCCAATCCCAGCATAGACCCCACACGTCTCAGTATCTGGCTTAACACCACTATAAATAGGAAAGACAGAAGGGAAAAATTCTCAAGCGCAAACCATCTGCCCATAATCTTCTTTGTCGCAGCCCTCTATGTCCAAACACCAGTTCTGATGGCTGGGTTGGGGTGTCGTTAGACCACTCCTCTCAAATGATGCAGCCGACCACTACACCCATTTGGCCACAGATTGGCAGTGTTCTGCAGAGCCTGGCAACGCATAACATCAGACCGATGGGTCCTAGAGATCGTTCGAACTAGGTACTCCATGCATTTTACCTCCCTACCACCTCCACAACGTCCTTCCCCATCTGTATTCAGGGACCCTTCTCACGAGAGTTTACTATGACAAGAGGTAGAGCATCTCCTCCAGTTAGGACCCATAGAACCAGTACATCAAAATCTAGGTTACAAAATGTTCTACTTCTGTTATTTCCTAATATCCAAAAGGAAAGGAAGTTGGAGACCCATACTGGACCTCAGAGCTCTCAACAAGAGCTCTCATCAAGGCTCAAAAGTTCAAGATGGTCACCTTGTCAGCGATCGTTCCAGCATTGGAACAGGGAGACTGGTTTTTGGCCCTTGACCTTCAGGATACCTTTTTTCATATCTCAGTCCTGCTGACTCTCAGACGATTTCTTAGATTCACTCTGGGACAAGACCACTATCAATACAGAGTGCTTCCCTTCAGCCTATCGTTAGCCGCATGAGTATTTTCCAAAGTTCTCTCAGTGGAGGCTGCTCACTTATTCTCCCAAAGGATCATGATTTACCTGTACCTGGATGATTGCCTCCTCAGAGCCCAAAGCTACAGTGCACTTGTTTACAGAACTGGGCCTACAGATTAATATCCAGAAGTCAACCCTTTTCCCAGTGCAACATGGGAATTCATAGGGGCTGACCTCAACTCATTACAGGTCAGAGCTCTTTGCCTCAACACAAGTTCCTCTCCTTGGTAATGCTCTTAGAGACTGTTCAGAGCAGCCTGCAAATATCCACCAGACTCAGCCTCCAACTCTTGGGGCATATGGCAGCAGGCACAGTGGTGATGCCACATGCCAGGCTTCATATACAATGCCTTCAGATGGGGTTCATCTCAGTTTACAGACCAAACAAGGACAGACTGGACAAATCCATCACCATCCATCAGAATCAAAAACTCCTTAGATGGGTGGAAGGACCCTGCCAATATCTGAAAAGGGATCCTCTTCTCATAAACCCCACAATCCTCTCTCCTCACTACCAACACATCATGTATAGGGTGTGGTGTGCATCTAAACAGTCTCATGACACAAGGCAAATGGTCACCTACAGAATTAGCCCCTTGGGTTTCTATGTTCTCTATGGTGTTGTAAGAGGAGTAAGAGAACAGGTCAAATGAGAAGCAGCAGAGAGATCAAGGGTGCTTCAAACATATCTGGGTCCCCTTATGAAGTTGTTTGCTTGGGTCCATATCTGCAGCAAGAAAGATTCAATATGTGCTGACCTGCTTGCACCCACTCCTACAGACTGTACCATAAACTGGGGATTGTGCACCCATGGGGATTTTCTGGGGTTTTCAAAGGAGACTAAAGGAGTTGGGGATGCACTCCTATGGAAAGTCGGAACAAGGGCCTTCTGCTGCAGCAGAAGTAACAATGGTGTTCCCTGTGTAGCAATCCTTCCCAGACAGAAAGGCACCCGGTACTTTTAGCTCTGTAGGAAGTTAAGTGTAGGAAATTAAGCTCAAGATGGCTATCCCCTGGCGCCACCTAGAAAGTCAGTATCCATTATCAACATGAAGAGGTGCTGTCACTGCCCAGTACAATGTAATGGGCAGGTTTGGTGACGGAGAGCTGGCTTAGGGTACTGGATGCCAGTTCCTTCTCTTTTGAGGGCATGTTATGTAGCTGGAGCGCAGGAGGTGGAAGGCAAAAAGAGGGATCTCTAGGTAGGCCAGAGCCAATGGTGATGCATGAGCAGCCATTGGCAGACCCATCAGCTGCTGCAGGAGAAAGCTGTATTTAATTTTGGGAGAGGTGGGTCATGCAACTTCCTCTTTTGTTTGCTTCTGAGGCAGCTTCTGTTGTGACGGCTGTATCTTACAGCCACTGGAAACAGTCAGCTCCTTCCCAGCAAAATGGGAGAATTGTTCGGTTGGTAAGACTTCCAGTTTTTGTTCGTGTGTGTGTGTGTGAGGGGTGGAAGTGGGACAACATTGTTTGAATTCTTTTTGTGTTATAATTCTTTTGCTAAAATTATTGCAAATCAAATAGTCTGGGAACAGAGCTGATTTTAGGTAATGGAAACCAATTTTGATTTAATCCAGAATTTATAGCAGACAGAGCAGAGTGAGCATAGCTCTCTGCTACATTTTAGACGAGTGTGGGTATTTTTATTAAAACATTTGGAGAATCTTGTTTTATAGTCAAAAAGCAAAAGGAAAACTGATGTCTGCAGCTTTTCTTATTTCTCCAGCCAATATCCTGACAAGACCTCGTGACCTTTTTTTTTATGGCACTGTAAAGCAGAACCTCAATGCAGATGGGAGGGAGGAAGCTCCACACTCCAAACACACTCTTAATTTCTTCCCCTCTTGAAGTGATGAGCGCTGGCTTCCTGACTAGAATCCCTGGCCACTGCAGTACTGTCAACCCCAAAGCTGTCTCTCAAATCATCGCATGACTCCAGAACGGGGGCTTGAAGCAAAACATCAAATATTGCAAGACTCAGAATAAAATCGTGAGAGCTGGCAACTCTGTGCACTACTTGTGTGTGTACTGGAAAGTAAAGGTCAGTCACCCCTGGGCTATGCACAGAGGCAGTGCTGGGGTAGGATTACACGAGGCACTCATGTTGCAACACCGTGTTTTTAATAATGGTGTTCATAATTTTTTTAAAAAGGAATGATTCATATGTGATTAAAATCCATAGAAACAGTGTAGTATGTTGTGGGAGAGGGAGTAAGGGGGAACCCTTATCCTTACTGTCACTCACAAATGCCGTGAAAATAGGACTTCACTGGCCATGCTGCTATTTTCTGGAAGTGATTGTGTGTCGGTTGTTGGTTTGAATATCATTTGCCAGCAGCAATTTGCCAGTGGCTTGTAACTTTTCCTTTTGCTACTCATAGTTTCATCAGGAGCTGTAAAAACTCCCATTTAAGCTTTCTGAATAAAATATAAACATTTAAGAGCAGTTCTACTCAAGCACTGCTGAAACAGTGCATGCAGGCGAAACCTGCTGCTGCCTGTGGGTCAGCTGAGAGTGCCTGCTTGGCTCTGTGTGCACGCGTTTGTGGGGAGGGAAGTGGGCAAAGGGAGGATTTAGCAGGATAGTAAGAACTTCTCCAGCCACCCTTGTCAACTGCCACGTCCTTCACTGCCTCTTTCCTTCTTCACTCCTTTACTTGACCGATATGTCCTCCTCCTCTTAGTCTTTCACAGGGATGGCTCAGTGGTTTGAGGGCCCCCTACATACCTGTTTTCGTGGGCTAGCTACAGGGCCCAAACCTTTCCATCTCCCCAAATTCCTATTTTTGGCCAGGTGGGGAAGGGTTGGAGGGGCAGGGAAGAGGAGTAGAGTAGGTGATGTGTTCGGAACTGGTGGCTATGTATTTGTCCACTTTGGGAGGATGTTAGACTGGTACATACAAGGAGTGGGAAGCTTGCAACGTGCAACCAGACAGAAACACAATAAAATGAAGGCACCCTGATTGCCCAGAGACTCGGTTGTAACAGAGTTCTTGTGCTTTACATGGAAGGGAGGAACAAGCATGCCTGAGGGAGCTGAACAGAACTTTATTGCACTAAGACAATACACTCTTTACTGGGGCATCTCCTGATGCCTCCTCGTTTTTCCTGGGCAGGGCTCTCTTTTCCACATAGAGCTGTTCTAAACGTTGATTTGCCCTGAACCCTCTTTGGATTGAGCTTCTCTGACTGTCTAATAGTTTACCCACTAACACAGAAAAGTCTCCTGGGTGTGATGAAAGCCCCATTCATTTCACACTTTGACCTGACTCTCATTCCTTTTTAATTCCTGGACCAGTTTTTTTTTTTTTTTTTTTTTTTTTTTGCTCCATCTGGTCTTGCTTCCCGGAGTGGTACTGGTGGCCTGCTGCCTGGGAGCCCCAGTGAAAAGCAACCACACCCTCCTCCCCAAAGTCCTCTTTGGCACTCTGTCCTTCTGCTTTCCCTTGGAATGAAATATCCCATTTACCATTGTTTTAAACATGCTTTATGATCGAAATATCACTGCACTCTACATCTACATCAACACAAGGACCAAAAGGATAGAGTCACTTTTCCATAGACCGACCCTCTCAGCACAAAGAAACTGATGCTTAACACCATGGCAGTCTCGAATGGAAGCACTAAACCTCACAATAGCGTATTTACCTGTTTAGTGGGGGAGGGGTGCGAGAAGAGCCTCTGACCCAAAAATTCTGGCTGCAGGTGTTATCTTATTGTCTTAACTGTCCCTGCTCCTTTCCCTAGCAAAAGCCACATTTCCTGTCCCCTTATTCCTGCCTTCACTAGTCCCTTCACTTTATATTCTGTTCCTGCCTATTGCCTTACCTTCCTCTCACATTCCTCTCTCCAAACAAATCTCTCTTCCACTTCCCCCAACTGTGCTGCCTATCTGCCCCTACTCTGGAGCACAGTCAGGTGCTAATCGGAAAGAAGTCTGTTCAGCATTCTTCAGATACAAAGCTGGCTCGCTGTGCTATGTGGAGCTGGCAGAGACGTGTTCCCTCCCTTCCCTCTTCACTTTATGTACCCATTAAAAGTATCCATGACCAAATCAAAAATTGTGCAGCTGTTTCAATAGCTGCAAAACTGCTTAGAACCGGGAGCCCGAGTGCAGCAAAAGAGACCTTTGTGAATTGAACGCTCTCTGAACTAAGTTGTTCGTGCAAACCCATGTATAATTAAAGCCTCTCTTGTTAGTGAATGGAGCCATAGTCATTTGCTCACAATGTATATCTTTGCTTCCAGCTCAAAACTTTTTGGGGACATTGCCCATGATGTGCATTATCTGGTGCCAGCTATTTTAGTGCATCACCATCATCATTCAAACTGTGGAGCGCTCTGCTGCATTGTGGGGAATGTTTCCTCGAAAATGTTTCTTTATAGAATGCAGTGTAGCCAATCCAGACTTGATCTCACTAACAAATGGATGTCATGCTTCCTCTAAAGGCAAGGTCCTCTATCCCCTTGCAAGTGGAATGCCATGTAATTCAGATACACACCCTTACTCATAACCTGCCAAGATACAAAATAAACAGTAACTTTCATTCCAAACTCTTCCCTTTCCCCATCCAAAAAGTCAAGTCCCAAAGAAAATGCTTACCCACAATATTTCCCTGAACAATCTGAATAATATTTTAATGGACCATTTACTTAGTTAATATCTAATTAAATTTTGCATCATGAATAACATATTCAAATTGCTGTAGCATTATGAATAAGGATTCAATAAAAATATACAGGATAGAAGAAATCTGCAAAATAACCGCCATTAAACTAATTAGTAAAAATTCAGCAGCTATAGGAAAATCCACCAGAGAACAAACAAACTGCAGACAACCATATTACCAAACAATATTAGTCAGTTTTCAGCCTGCTTCCTCATGTCTCTTACACAGAAAGGGAAAAACAAGAAATACTCGGAGGAAAATATTTTGAGGAAAGCAAGGCCAAACAGACATTCATAGAGAGATCCAGTAAACACTAGCAGCTGTGTGGCTAATGGTATCAAATAATATCAAATCGTTTAATTAAAAATGAATTAATTGTTCCAAGATTCTTTCTCTTGACAGAGAACATTTGTAGTTGTGCAGATTGTAGCTCTTAACACAGTTAGAATCAGAAGGCTATGCTGAAAATGTAAATTTAAAAAAAAAATAATCACCTGACTTTAGTTTAAATTGTTCTTGTCAAGCTTCACCTGGATCATATAAATACTTGACTAAAGGCTGCTGGTTCTTTATAAGCCTCTCTGACCCACATCCAGCAATGCACAGGCATAACTTTAAGCTTATGTTGCTCCATTGAAATCAATGTCTACTCATGTGTAAGGGTTTTGCTACATAAGGGCCTAGATGGCTGTAAGAACATTGCTCTATCACACAATATAGAGTACTGCCCGCCTGCATAATATAGCACTGTAAATATAATCTGTTCTATATATAAAATATCCCTGTTGGAGCAGCCCACCTAAGGGATATTCATGAAACTTTTGCACATTATTTACTGAAGAATTTAAACATAAATGCAGTCAAATAAAAAAGCACTTTTTATTACTTGCCACCTCCTGCTCTTATGTGACTATTTGGTATTGGCTTAACTCGTAGGTAAAATAAGTAAACTTGTATGATCTCACAAAGATGAACCAGTTCCCAACTTGAAACCCATGAGTAGGCTTATTGACTTCATTGGTACTACTGGGGCTTAAAGTTAAACAAGCAAGTGCAGGATCTTTTCAGGAACAGGACCTTCTACTGTATCTTGTATTTCTAATTCCATTAGGCTACCCAGCCTACTTCTACATGACCTGTATTAGAGTGAAATATAGAGAGACCTGTGGTATTCAAGACTTCTCTAACTAATGCTTTTTGATCCAAATGAAGTTGTTTTAATAGAATTCCACTTACTTTCACTGACATGTGTTCGCTGCTTTTTATGGTTTCATTTTTAAACAGGATGTAAGAGATGGGGGCATAGGTGGTTACTTCTCGGCTGGTGTTGCCAAGTCAAAGATTCGCCACGAGACGTTGGTTGGTGAGCGGGGTCATAATAGTTGTAAGAGCTGAAATCAGTAAGTAAGAGAGTCACGGTCAGAGCAGGGCTGGATTACCCAATAGGGCAGACTAAGCACGTGCTTAGGGCACCAGCAAAGCAGGAGGCACCAAAAAAAAAAGATTTTTTTTTTTAAATTTGATATTTGATATTTCAAAAAAAGCAGTTCTTAAAACATATTTGGGCAATGATCGTGTGTTGAAATATCTGTCTAATACTCGCTGGGAGGCACATGCAGTGGCAACAAGTGCAATTCTGGAGTCTTACTCAAAGATTGTGGATGCATTAGAAAGTATAGCTGAGGACCAATCACAAAAGGGAGAAACTATACGAGAGGCAGAAAACATTGTGAACAAGATGCAAGAACTAGAGTTTGTATTCATGTTGACCATGTGGAATGAAATTTTACAAAACATTTACCACACTAGTCAAGCTCTCCAAGAAAAAGAATTGGATTTGAAAACATGTGCAGACCTCTGTCAATCATTAGCAGACCACTTACACACTTTGAGGAATGATTTTGAAAGAACTGAAGACCTATCAAAACATATCTTCTTGATACTAACTACAAAGAAGCCCAGTCCCGCAAGTGAATCAGGAAAAAACAAGCAAATGATAGCAGTGCAACAGAAACAGCACTGAATCCTAGAGACAAATGTCACGTATCTACTTACTGTGCTATAATCGATACACTTGAAGGTCATATGAAGGGGAGAGGTGAAATGTACAAAAGTATCATGTAGATTTTCTTTTCTTTACGATATGGACTTATAAGACGAACAATATTCACAAGGTTCCCAAAAGCTAGTTGACTCATACCCTGTTGACTTGAACTTGAATCTCTGTGGAGAAGTACGGCAGTTCCACTGTTATGTGCTCAAAGTTTAATGAAACAGGAAAAATGAAATTCAGTCACACTGATCTTCATGACACAATATTGAAAAACGGAATACAATGTGTATTTCCAAACGTAGAGATCGTACTACGTATTTTTCTAATATTGATGATTACTAACTGCTCTGCAGAACGCTCTTTTCCTCAGCTGAAAAGAATAAAAAACCTTCAGAGAACAACAATGTGTCAGGACAGACTTGATTCACCTTCCCTATTGTGTATGGAAGCGAATATGCTTTGTCGAGTCAGCTTCGATGAACTTATCCAGAATTTTGCAATCAAAAAATCTAGAAAGAAGCTATTTTAATTTCAGCATACATGTAAGTTTTGTGTCATTTCGAAAAATAAAATTTTATTTTACGGTATAGTATTATTTTTATTTTGAATTACATATGAGGGGCACCATAATCTTTTCAGTTCTTAGGGCCTCTAAAGGTCTTAAACCGGCCCCTGGGTCAGAGTCAGGCTGGGTTTGGAGACCATGGGTTAGAAGTAGTTACTAGGCTGGAGTCAGGAGGCAAGAGTCATGGTTGGAGTAAGGCTGGGGTCAGAGACTGAAGATCGGATAGCAAGCAAGGTTGGGAGCCACCAGAAGTCTGCTTAGTTGTACACACAACTTCCTGGGGCACCTTCAAGGGTTAAATAGTGAGCATGCGCCAATCAGAAGTCATCACAGTTCTGTTGCTCTGGCCCCTTTGGGCAGTGCTTCCTGTAGCCTAATTTCCACAGTGCTACTGGGATGTGGCTCTGTACAGCCTCATGGTTGTGATGTGGGAATGTCAGTTGCCCCAGAGTCTGCCGACCCAAGTTCTGGTCCTGCAGATCTTTATACAGGGTTCTGAAGATCCATGGGTTGGTGGCATGAATTGATGGACTTATACTGTGTTGTGAATGTTGTGTTGCTGAAGATAAGGGCCACTAGCAGTGGATTAATTCTACAATTAAAATGTATATTTTGTACATTTTTTGTTTTTTGCATACGTAATGTTGAGAAATGTTCACCAAAGTGTATTGAAAGGTCATTGTGTGGTAGCTTTTTGCTAGCATTCAGGATCCATTTAAAAAAGTCAGTTTAGTACAAGTTAATATCTAGTGACAACCTTTCTTTAGTACAGCATATGGACAGCACGATTACTGTATGGTGGATTGGCTTTCCAGTTAGTAGTTTTAGATATTTGTGAAAAATATGATATCATAAAGAAAGAGACCTTATTTTAAGGCATATGCACAAGAAGGTGGAGTTAAAATTGAGTGGTCATTTGCAATTTGGGTTCTTGGTTTCTATTTTAATGTTGCATTAGCACTAGTTATTTTGTCTGGAATTTCTTTGTTTTTAAGTGGTGGTGGTGGTGCAGGGGGAGGGAGAGAGAGCTATTCAGCTAATAAATTCCTTGAGCAGAGGCTTTTTGACTTGACATATCCTGTATGCAGTCATCTCTAACAAAAAGCTTACCTTGAATTACTGATTGTTAACTTTTGCTATGCCTATGCACATCTGAGGAAAGAACCTGTCACAACTAAATAGCTTTGGACAAGCCAGTGCCTAAACTTAGACACTACCAGTGTTTTAAGCTGTTGTACTTTAATGGTTTCTGCAAATGTAGGGTCTGTGCTTCAACCCTTCTTCTCATGAGTAGCTGCATTGTTGTCAGTTGTAGCCCTTTAGTTCATTTTGTTGTCCATTTATCATTGTATTATGTGATGTTATGGTCAATTCATATGCTATTTCATATACAATCAGTGTATGCTAAACCGATTTAAATTGTAGGATTATAGAATGTATAGGATTGACAAGTATTTACGCATTATGAGTGTGTACAAAGTATTCAAGTAAAGCATGGCTGGAATGCAAGGTCTGCAGGCTGAGACTTGTAAGATGTTAGCTTAGCCATATTAGGCTAAGAACGCTTGACGTGAGTAGTGACCCAGGAATAATCCTATGCCAGCAAGGTCGCAAAGTTACTGCATAAAATGTGTCAATAGGTGATGTTATGGAAAAATGGACTGCAATAGACTGCAAATTATTGTTCAAGACCACAAGCCACCTGATGGTAATGTCTTTGAATGTCTGTCTTGACCACAGCCTACATGTTGTGTATAGATGCTAATGAGAATAAGAGTAACTATGAACAGCCTATGAAAAATGGGAGTATTCATAGGGTGTGGAGGTACAGATAAGGAAAAGAGAGTTGACACTTTCATGCGTATGCATAAGGTGTTAAATGTAGTCAGAATTACAACATAAAGCAGGGTTCCCTGGTTTGGTAAGAGTGGGAAGATGCACACAGGAAAGCCCGGCAGGAACCATCCCTCTAGCAATGATGATCTATTGAGAGGTCCCCATGGTATGTCGTCTTTGGCTCCTCCGTGTTCCAAGCAGCACAGCTGGAGGAAAAGAGGTAGGAGAAGAAGAGGAGACAAAGAAGATAGACTGAGAAATTGCAGGATGTATATCATCCTTGAGTGGGTATTTGAAGGAAGCTCCTTATATGTGAAATGTAGTCTAATAGAGCTCATGGCAGAGAAGATTCAAGAATTAAAGATTGTGAAGCTGAGATAAGGCCAATGCCAGATGGTAAGAAGGGGTTCCCTGGTATATAACAGTAAAACTTAGCTGGCCAGACCAGTTTAATACACATCACACACTGTTGTCATGATATTTATATGAAAGGTGTCTTGTAAGATATCTTTTGAAAACTAATAACATACTGGTCATTAATATCACTGTAAAATGTATGTAACAATGCTGTATCTGAGATTATGGATACTCACTGATATCACATTTTGGAATCTGTGAAGAGACAAAGGATGCAAAACAGGTTTTTTCCAGACAAAGGAGAAAGGAAAATATGTCTTCTGTTCAATTGCAAATCAAATAAGGGAACAGGGACAATGAGCTCTTCATTTGCTTACAGGATTGCAGGAAGATCATTTGCAGTGTAAAATCACAGAAGAACTGCAAAAATAACACAGAAAGCTGAGTCCCCAGGAGGGCTTTGAAGACAAAGATAAACTTTGGAGAAATCAAGAATGGCTAAAAGATTTTGGGGTATCCTTCACCTGAGGGAACAAAGAAGCCAGCACTTTGTATCGATGAATGACGGTTCCTCTTGCTAAACAGGCTGGAGAGAATGCTGACAACTTGGTGTGAGTGAGGGCTTGTTTACACCTGAAATGCTACAGCAGCGCCGCTGTAGTGCTTCAGCATAGACATTACTTATATCAATGGGAGGGGTTCTCCGATAGGCATAGGTAATCCACCTCCCCGAGAGGCAGTAGTTAGGTTGACAGAAGAATTCTTCCACTGACCTAGTGCTATCTACACTGGAGGCAGGTTGGCTTAACTATGTCACTCATGGGTATGGATTTTTCGCACCCCCAAGCGATGGAGTTGGGTTAACTTAACTTTTCTGAGTATAGCTCTGGCCTAAGAAACTACATTAGGCAAAGCTATATTGCTAGAAATAAGTTTTAGACATTAGAAAGCATATTATTTTTGTTTTGTTTTCATCTCTCTCACTCTTGCTTGAAAACACTTAAAACTATGTTCTTTGTTAATAAACTTAGTTTTATTACAAACCGTCTCAGTTTGGTGTATTAAGGTGGAGTATAAAGAAAAGAAGGACTTGTGGCACCTTAGAGATTAACCAATTTATTTGAGCATAAGCTTTCGTGAGCTACAGCTCACTTCATCGGATGCATACTGTGGAAAATACAGAAGATGTTTTTATACACACAGACCATGAAAAAATGGGTGTGTATCACTACAAAAGGTTTTCTCTCCCCTCACCCCACTCTCCTGCTGGTAATAGCTTATCTAAAGTGATCACTCTCCTTACAATGTGTATGATAATCAAGGTGGGCCATTTCCAGTATACCCCAGCTGAGTTTACAAGCTGTTGAGTGTACTGGCTGTTTGGAGGCAGTGAACTTGGTAATGACTTCTGTGAGTGTCTAGTGAGAGGGACTGGACACTGCAGAGAGATGTCTCTGGGGAACTCAAGAATTGAGGTCACCTGCAAGGCAGGGTTTGGACTGGCAGAGTCTTAAAGAGTTTGGTAGCAAGGAAGATGAGCTAGTGTGTCAGGGAGCTAACATAGCTTAGCAGCAGTGAAGCTCTCAGCTCTTTAGGGTAAGAGGAGTAATACAGTGGCTCACAGTTCTGGGTAACCCAGGCAGCACGTATATCCTCCTTGAGTGGATATCTAACGAAAGCTACTTATTAATGAAATGTCACATGATAGAGCTCATGGCAGAGAAGATTCAAGGGTTAGAGCTGCCACTGGAGACTATGGAATTCAGGAGGGATTTGAAGGTATAATGCAGGAGTGGAGAGTGTAGGTGGTGCAGAAAACCCAAGGTTTGAGGACAGATGGTGAATGAAAGGACCTGTAGGGCAGACTGCCAGAACAAGTGGTGATCTGTGGAAGAATGTGACCATGAGGGCAAGGCAGAGGAAGAGACCAGCTAGTGGTGGTGAAGTCAAGTTGAGTAACAGGTTTGCTGAGGAGGAGAAACAGGTGGAAGATGAGGTAGTGAGGAAGAAAATGGAAGCCAGACTGTGCAAGAGAGAGGAAGAGATTATGGAGATGGCCAGGGATCGGAGCCTAAGGAAAAATAAGGATGAGGTACAGGGGACTGCAAGAGAAAACAGATCAGTGTTTGCCCCAGGAATTGAAATTAGGGGTGCGGGGGTTTGAATATACAGAGTGGGGGGTGAGGGCCAATGAGGGGTGGGGGTAGGCTGTATGGTGCCATAGTAAAAACTGAAAAGTGTTTCACAACCATTTTATTAGATCTAACTTATGTTTTAAAATAATCATAGAAATTAGAGTTGGCAATTGCCTTATGTGAATTCATGTAGCTAAGTACTGGTGATGGATCTACTTCAAAGTCAGCCTGTTGCCTATTGTTTATCCAAGAATGTATGGTCAAGGAGATGCTAGAACATTGTATATAAAAGACTGTTGGGTCCTGATCCTGTTTATATCAGATCTGCTTAAACTTCATCAGGGGAAGTTTGCATTGCAAGATTGAGATCCCAGTTAAGCTGGAACACCCTGAATATGATATTGGACATTGGACTATAATCTGTGGACTAAATTCTAAAAACTCTTTGCAACTACAAAGCTCACCATCTCTGCTATGAATCTGAACCTCAATAATTGAACTCATGTCTGTATGTATATTGATCTTTTAACCATATTCTCTCTCCCTTTTCTTTTTTAATACATTTTTAGTTTAGTTAATAAGAATTGGCTGTAAGCGTGCATTTGAGTAAGATCTGGAATATTCTTTAACCTGGGAGGTAATGTGTCTGATCCTTTGGGACTGGTAGAACTTTTTATATGATGAAAAAGATTTTCATTAATCGTCATCATATTTGACTTAGGTAACTAGGTGGAGACCTGAGGCTGGGTTACTTTAAGGGAACTACGCTGTTGACTTCTGAGTAACCAGTGTGGTCTAACAGAAGCTGTTTTGTGCTATCTTGGTAAATCTAAGTATTAGATCTAAGTATATCCACCAGCTTTGGAGATTGCCTGCCCCATTATTTGCAGTTCACTCTAATTGAATGACCTCAGCTGGCTCCCCTGGGACCGCGGTCAAAATAATAAAAAAGTTTAGTACATAAACACGCCAAGATAACGACCTCTTGAGATAGCAACAATGTGAGATAGACCTTGAAAAAAATGCATTTTTAAAATGTTGGACTACTAGAACATGTATATTTATATAAATTTCCCAGTCACAAATCTAGCATTCTGGAGAAAAGTCACTAAAAAAAGTCCAACAAACAAATGTTATTTTAATGTGTCCCTCCCTTCTCCCTTCACTGCACTCCACTTGTAGTAGTTGTCTTTGGTCAGTGGAAACCCATAGTACAAAGGTGCTTTCACATGAGTTCACCTCCCACTCTGGGGGCTGGGGGAGGAGAGAAGTCACCTAGCTCATTCCTCCAGCTGCTCACCACTCGCTCTGGCCGCTCACTCTGACCGCTGTTTTGCTGTGCCACCGTGCAGGCCACCACTCCATCCCCAATGGCCCTGCACAGTCACTTTCTGCTGCCACCTGCCACTGTGACCTCTGCATGTCGGTCTCTTGAGGGTCCACAGAAACACTGTCCCGCAGCAGGTCTAAGCACTTAGACCTGATTATCAGTGATTTCAGCTGTAGTGGTCACTTAAATAAAAACAAAAGACACTCTATGGAGTCTAATAAGCTCTATCTCTAAACAGGTGAGAGGGGCGTGTCAAATAGAGCCTGTGACTCTTAGACAGAGTCCACACCACCAAGCAAAACACTTGTGCCTCACTCTCTCTCTCTCTCCAATAGGATATGGCATCCAAACCTCCTGCTTAGAAAGTGCAGCTCTGTTGAGGGTGACTAGTACTTAATTTGTAATGAAAGAGGTGCCGGGGCTCAGGCAAGTTTGTTACTTTCATAACTGATGTGGCAAGTCCAGAGGTGCCAGGGCTATGAACTGCCAAGCCTAGAGTTTCCTGGGCTCAGCCCTGGCAAACCCTAGCACAAATTAAGCACTGAGTGAGACCTCCTCATTCAGGCAGGCTAAGCACAGTTCTGCTGCCCTTTACTCATACAATAAGGATAACATTTCATGACATCCCACATTCAATACTAAAATGATCTGGAACCCAATATCAGCCAAAATTGATCACTTGAGTAGCACAGCTCTGTCTGCTGGATACCTAGGCAGAGTAGGTGTATTCATATAAATACAGTCTGCTCTTGAAGCCTTTCCACCCACCTCCGGGCTCATCACTAGCTGTTGGGAGAGCTCATTCAGACCTTGCTTACAAATCATAATTTGAAATGATTAGGTTGACCAATATAGCCAAAACAAATGTGCCAACATTGTCATAAACAACAGCTGTGTGAGGAAGCTAGTCTTTGTTCATACTTTTCAAACCCATTATGCTTTCTGAGGTACATATTGTATATGCTTTTAAAATGTGTATTAATGTTTCAATTCAAATTTCCAACCAATGACTAAATTGGCAACACTGCATGTCACTGGTTGACCGCTGGGGGCGGAGGGAGGGAGGGGAAGAGTTGGGGAAATTCAGGGGTGTGTAAGGAAATCCTTGAAATAGATATATCCCAACACCCGGAAGGCCTATGTGATTGGGGACTCCATAGTCTGGGCTGGTCTACTTTACCACGGCAAGTCGACCTGTTACGCTACTTCAGTTACATGAATGATGTAACTGAAGTCAGTGTATCTTAGGTTGACTTACCATGGTTTCTATAATGTGCTGGATCAATGGGAGACGCTCTCCCGCCGACTTCCTTTACTCTTCTCGGGGAGGTGGAGTACTGGAGTTGACTGGAGAGCGCTCTGTGATCGATTTAGCAGGTTTTCACCAGACCCGCTTAATCGACACTGCTGCATTGATTGTAGCAATGTCGATCTACTGATAAGTGTAGACATGGCCTCAGAAGAATTGACAGGCCTGTCACCAGGCCATATCCATATAACAGGAGAGTGTGCAGTCTGATAAGAGCAAGGATATGAGGTGTGGATGAGAGGCTGAAGAGGATCCTGATGGGAGTGGGCAAAAATCCACTGATTGTGGTACACATTGGGACAAATGACACCACTAGATTCCAACTGGAATGGATCAAGGGCGACTACACTTAGTTGAGTAAGACACTTAAAGAAGTGAAAGTTAAGGTGATTTTCAGCAGAGTACTTCAGGTCCCTAGGGAAGGAGGGACAAGATAAAGATCATCAGATGGCTCAAGGCTTGGTGCTATGAGGAAGGTTTTGGGATGATCAACCATTGCGGGAGGCATTCACAGAAAATATATTTTTCTCAACTGATGGACTCCATTTGATTACCTGGGGTATTAACCTTGTGGGATCAAGGCTGATAAGGGCTTTAAACTAGGAGATGAGGGGAGAAGGTTGGGAGATACTCATGAAATCTCACATCAGACTTCAGTATAGGAGGAGGAAAACAGCTAAATGAAAATATAGTAAGGGATAATGGAGCACCACAAGATAAGAATATGGGAAGAAAGAGAAAGAAAATACAAATATTGATTGGTGTGTAGTCAGATTGGTGTTGCAGTTAGTGAAAGGACTATATCTAGTTCAGGTAGAATACTGGGTGAGGTCCGAGGAAAACAACTAAAATGCTTCTACACAAATGCAAGGAGTCTGGGCAATAAAGAGGAGGAACTGGAGCTGCTGGTGCAGGAGGTCAAACCAGATATTATAGGGATTTCAGAAACATGTTAAAATAGCACTCATGACTGGAGTGCAAGTCTTGAAGGTGTAGTATTTAGGAGAGAGAGGAATAAAAATAAAGGTGATGGGGTAGTGTTGTACATTAAAGAAACACTAAACTAAAGATATTTGAAGTGATATAGTAAGTTCAAAACAGAATCTGTTTGGGTCAAAATCACTTTGGGGAAGAATTGTGAAAGAGGTTCTATTGTTACTGTACCAGAGGATTTCTGTATGATTTTTAATTGTATATAGTTTAAAGATCCCAAAGTAATGTTAATTAGAAGGCCTTTCCTTTCCCTGTGAGCGTTTTGAAAGGCCAAACTGCTCAGCACATCCTGGGACAGAGAGTCTGCTCTCAGAAGAGATAAGACTTTGCAAAAACAACTGTTCCTCGGAACAGCACACAGAGACTCCCACCCTTTTTGCATTCTTTATCTTGCTTGTTATGTATGTTATATGGTAAAGGGGTTAAGCAGTTTCATTACACCCTCAGAGTTGTTAAAGTCAGAAGAGAGATATGTTGAAATAAAGCTCAAAAATGCATGTGAATGGATGTTGTGTGTAAATAGAAGATGAATGGTTAGGAGTGCCAGCCTAAGAGTTGTTTCAGAGTAGCAGCTGTGTTAGTCTGTAAAGAAAAGGAGGACTTGTGGCACCTTAGAGACTAACACATTTATTTGAGCATAAGCTTTCGTGAGCTACAGCTCACTTCATCGGAAGAGTTACCACTTCAGTATCGATTGGCCGAAGAATGCGCTAAGTGGAGGTAACTGGATGACCCCCGGAGGGCAGACTGGAATCCACCCAACAACCTCAAGGGTGGGAGAACCGAAGAACAAGATAACGTCTGGCAGCACGGAGCCGTCAGGGATATGTCATCTGCTGATTGATTCAGCAACAGAATGATGAAGCCACCTCCATAGACTGGCATAGGAATAAACTCCCATAAAAACAGACCCTAAAGACTAAGAACTTTGAATCTGGTTCTATAACCACCCTCCAGGAGCATCGGATGCGCATCTGACAAAGACTCAGCTCCACCCTTATGCCCAGGTTACCTGGCCAGTAACTTGGCATGAGCAACCTCTAGGCTGCTAACTATAACAACTTTGCAGAACTTGTGTGTGTGTATGTGTGTAGGAGTGAATGGGATGTAGTAAATATGACTGTTAACTTGCTTTACCTCTTTTGGTATTTTGTGTGAGTACATGGGATAGAATGTTTATGATTACTTGTTTACTGTGCCTCTTTTCGTATTCACAATAAACACAGCATTTTGTCTTATTCCCTTTTAAAAGATCCTGTTGGGTTTTATTTTATTGGGATTGTGTTAAGAGTCTAGGGGGTCTCAGACTGAGGTATGGATAGAGAGCTCTTTAATATTATTAGAGAGAGAAATACTTTTGGGAGTTGTCATTCTGGGAGACTTTAACTTCCCGGATATGGATTGGAGAATAAATGCTAATACTGGTAGGTGTTAGGGACCCAGGTCTCAAATCCTGGTCCACAGGACTCTTAGGAGCCAGTCAGTTCCAACCTGCCCTTCAGTGACCTGTAAAGAGTCACCAGAACTAGAAGCTGAACTCCAACAGAGTACCCCAGTTTAGGAATCTGATTGACAGAACTCTGAGGGTCCTGGCTGGTTCCCTGCTTGTATTTAAACCAAGTTCAGGAGCTGGAAGTTATCCATGCAGCTGGGTTTCCCACTGCTCCTACTGCCTGAATCTGATTTCTTGGTAACCTTGACCCTTCTTGCCTCCTGATACCTGACTATCCAATTCTGATCTCCTGGTATTTGACCTGGCCTGGCTTCCAGCTCCCATTCCTACCACTAAGTCAGTCCATCCACATCCTGGTCATGACAGTAGAGCCACTTATTCTTGGATGGGTTTCAGAGTAACAGCCGTGTTAGTCTGTATTCGCAAAAAGAAAAGGAGTACTTGTGGCACCTTAGAGACTAACCAATTTATTTGAGCATGAGCTTTCGTGAGCTACAGCTGTACAAAAATTTCAGCTGTACAAAAACTAGCTGAAATTTGCATCCCAAGCAAAATGAGAAAAATGTATTGGGAAAGGCTCCAGATCCAGCTGGATGAATAACCACCTCCAAAATATTATTAGAAGGAAGCAGAGAGCCTACATGAAATTGAAAAAGGGGTTGATTAGCAAAGAAGGCTACATTGTGGAGGTTAGAAAATGTCGGAATAAAGTGAGTATTGCTAAAGTCAAGCTGAATTAGCTCTTGCGAAGGGAATTAAAATAATGAATTTTTTTTTTACTTCTATAAATACAAAGAGAATAAGGAAGAATGAGCTTGGGCTGCTATGCAGTGGGGATGGGAAGGAGCAAAGGGAGAACTATTAAAGCACAGTGATATTGAGACTCGGTTCTCTGTCCCCTTCACATAGTGCCAGTTTCACTAACACTGCCCTTTAATGTCTACACAGCAATGTAAGGCTAGGGTTAGTGGGATTCAAGTCAGCTGACCTGTGGGCTTGATAATCTACAATGCATTTTAACCCTAGGTGAAGGAATTTCTGACCCATGCTTGAACCTAGGGCTCTGGTGACCACACTAGTGCACAGACCCAAGTCAAAGTAACCCTGTTCCAGAGTGCTTAATGTCCCCAGTACACCTTGGCTACTTTGCACTATTTTGGAGATGCAAAACAACTGTAAACTCCCTTTAAATGTCAGTGCATTCTGGATGCTTTGTGCTGCTCCTTTGTACCAGTGAGCTTGCCTTTTAAAATTTAATGCCATGTGGAGGAGAAAAAAGCAAACACAAACAACCTCCCGTGCTTAAAAATCAGTTGAGTTTAATCAGGGCCACCAAACTCCAAGATGTCTTCATCACAGCTATCAGATTATTGCATGGAATCAGTGTAGGGCAAAATTAAAGTTGCTTGGGTGCTTTAGCTGTATATTTCTACACCTTAATGTGCATGGATTTTTTTTGTTTTGAAGTGTAATCTTACCTCTGAATTTCCTGGATTTATAATATATCATTTGGGGATAATTACTACATCCCTGTAATTTCTTTACCCTTTTATTACTCATATGTACACTCTACCTTAACATTTGTTTTTTGCCTTGCACTTTCTTTAATACAAAAGTAAACTGATAACACCATGCACCATTCAGTAGACTCAAAGGTCTGCTCGGACTAATAACACAAAAACTAGCCTCCATAATAACAATACTCATCAACAAACCCTGACATCAATCAAATGCCTGATTAAAAATGTGGACTTTGCAGTTTGCCCAACAGACTAACAGATCTGGGGCTCTGGTAACTGAAGAAGTTTTAGGGGAACAAACTTTTATCTTGGCTTTTGCTTTTTCTGTAACTCAAAAATAATCAAATTGATCCCAAAATTGTATTAAAAATATCTTGTGGGTGTTTATATACAACCACCCACTGGCATCAGCATAGATCAAATTTGGGAGCTTCAGCACCTGTGTGACTTGAGCTGATGCAAAACTTATTTATGGAGAGTAACCAGCTATGTGATTGCTGGGTCTGGCCAGTAGAGGGAGATATGGTCAATCACACTAGGTAGTTTGTTGCACAGGTATTGTGTAACCAAGGGTACATTTTTATGATAGAATTGCCATGCCCCCGCAAAATGTGGGGTTTGAGGAATGTCTCTCTATTTTTGTTGGGTGCATGATGCCAAACGGAAAGACGCAGTGTTTGTTTTCTTTGAGGTTCTTTTATATATTATTTTTTTTTGTTTTGGAAGATGACTAAATGTAGACATCCAAGTTCAAAGTATTTGCCCTTTTTGACATGATACAGGCCACCTTAGAAGGTCACTGTCAGGAGCTAGGATTGATCCTTTACTTAATCCCTATATCAGGGACGGGCAACTGGCGGCCCAGAGTGTATATCTGGCCCACCAGATAACTTGAGTTGGCCTGCTACAGTTTAGGATAGGTAATCTGGCAGCACCAAGACCAGGAAGTGGGAGGGGCAGAGCAGGGGTGTGGTGGGCAGAGGACCACACCTGCATGCACATGCTGACGTGACGTGGTGAAAGCACATGGGCTGGAGCAAGAAACCAGGCCCAGCTCTGTGGGAAGAATCTGCTGCTGCAGGGTGAATGTGGGGTGGGCTCACGCTCCAACTACCCCACCCACTGGGACCTCCTATCCCCACCATCCCAGAGGGCAAGACCACACAGTCCTCCTTGCCACGCACAGCACACCCCCTTTGAGCAGGACAAGACACCTCCCCATATCGCACCCACCAGCCCTCCAAAAGTTTTAGTGGATTTTGTGGCCCTCTAGTACCTTAAAATTGCCAAAACCATGCCTGAGGCCATTCTGTGCGTCATATTGAGGGGGGCCCCTTCTTGTGACCAGATGATTGATACTCCACAGAGACATTAGATCCAGTTCTGTCAGTCAGCTGGTAGAGAGTGTGTAGAAGTTCTGATACCATCAGCTATAGCCTGGGCAGCACTGGTTCCTATAATAGATTTGGGCGTCTTCCTGAAAACCAAGAGGCCTATGTTTGTTTGTTTTTTTCTCAACCTAAAGGCTAGTACTGTGGCTTGGGGAGGAATGGCAAATAACCTGTGATCATTAAGACAAATCTGAGACCAGCTTTCAACCCTTTTATATTTTTGAAAGGAAAGGAAAGGAAAAGAAGGTATACTGTTTATTTAGAAACTGAAAGCTGAGATTCTCCTTTACATTTGTAGGTCTCTGAAATTAAGGGGTAGGGAGGCTGGCTGTAAGCTTTGCAGACCTGCGAAAGCTGGCTCTGTACTGAAGGCCCTTGCAGAGAAGACAATGGTACCTGAGGAGAGAGAACCTAAACATCTGTCTCTCCCCTCCCGTTGCTGCTGCAGCCAAGCATGCACTGATAAATTCAAATTACAGTAGACAATCAGCAGTGAGCCACTAATGGGATAACTTACATCTCCCTTCATTCACCTTATGCAGCTGGGGTTGAAGCAAGTGATGAGACAATGCAGCCCAAAACAAAACAAACCTCCCACCACCCAAAGCAAACCCCTGAAACCACACACCCAGGAAAAGCAGGGTAGAAAGGGCTAAATTTAAATAAAGGTTTAATCAAGGCTGAGAAACAGACGTAACGCCTCTACTGCACATACCAAAATCTCCTGTATATTGTCTGGACTTTTGAAAGCACTAGAATGGCATGTTGACTTTAATGCAACATTGTTTCGATGCTGTTCGTTTTCATAGTTAGTCGCATCACAGAAAGCTAAGGGGGTGTCAATCACACGTGGTGCATCTGCCTGGGAAAGAGCTCCCTTCACAGTTACATCTGTCAGCATGCACTCCTTATTTATTATATTTTTAGTAAGGCATGCTATCTTGTTCATGTGTGAGAAACTGTAATGCATCTTTCACATTTAAAGTGCCCTCTAAAGCTTTCTGCTTCACAACCTCCTACCTACTTTCACTGTTACCACTAAATTTTTTATACGTCTTGAGCATCTCTGAAAGAATTGCAAATTCCAGATAGAACATGATTAATTTAACACTGTCGTCTCCTACAATATAGTGTACAGCCGCCCATCCTTCTGCAGCGGTGCTACATCTTATCTCGGCTCTTAGTGAAAAAGTAAATTAAGGCAAAGGCTCAAGTCGGTCATGTGTGCTCCTTTTAAAATTAATTTTTACTGACAGTCACAGAGTCAAAAGCATGTAGTTGCTTATGAAAGGCAGAACAGAGATTAAAATGTGTATTTTTGTTATTCCAGGAAAGAGACTCTGTTGTTGCTCCTTCTACATTAGTCAGTTTCCCCAAGGATTCTACATTCTTCATTATTTGGGCGAGTAAAAGTCAAAACACAGGTCTCTTTTTCCACTTGCTAAAGAATTCTGCTTTTTACTTTGTTTAGCTCTTTACACATCTCCCCTGTGTTTTCAGTAGCAATGTTTTCTCATATCGGGGGGAGGAAGAGGAGGAAGGGAAGTGGTACATTTTCCATATCATGGGCCTGATTCACCAATATATTACATCTTTTTTGCCAGTGCAACTTGGTCAGAAAGCTGGTGCAAAGCAGGGCAGACTCAGTTTCTGTTTACCACTCTACAAAGCAGAAATGTCTATGTTGGCCATATTCTAGACTGGCCAGTTTCAGCTAAGGCTGTTGAAATAGGCCAACAATCCTGAATTCAGAGACTGATTCAGAAGCAGTTTGTTCATCTATGGTGTGGGATGTTTTGTATGGTGCATTATGGTTTTCTGTAACAAAGACCAGCGGTAGATCGTAGTCTGACCTTTTTTCATGGTGACAAGAATAAGGGTAACCCTTTACGGTATATTTGGAGAGTAAGTATCCTGTCTCTTTCAGGATGCCACATTAAAAGCAAGTTCCCTTCAGTATATTTTTGAATGTTGAGTGTGATGTGTGATCAAGCAAATTCCTAATGATACAAACATCAAAACAAGTGGTTGGAGAAATGAGCAGACAGGCAATTTTGTTATGGATCTGTCACCGTTTCAGGGTAACTGTACCTTTGAGACTCTCCACAATGAGCTCTAAGAATGCCCACTGAGGTCTTAGGCCTCTAGTCTTCACCTCTCTGTGGGCAACGACCCATGTCCCTTCTCTCTTAAGACTGGGGTTTTAGACTGCTGTCCCCTGCAGTTCAATGTGATATCCTCAGCAAGCCAGTCTGCTCAAAGGCCAGCACCTACACTTTGCTTTCTCTTTCAGGACAATGACAAATGATTTACCAGTGACCACCCAGCTTTTTCTCAGCAGACTACAGATGCTCCCCGGGTTATGTAGGACCCGAAGTACGCAAATCCGCACTTACGGAAAAAGTTCTGTAAACTAGAAATAGGTGGTGGTTGGGTTTTTTTTGCGAAATGGTGGGGTATACATTTCCAACTTGTGCAAAATTTGAGTTACGCAAGGCGTTCCGGAACGGAATGATTGCATAAGTCGGGGAGCGTCTGTACCATCTATTCAGGATAAAAAGCATACAGCAAAAACACATAAAAAGATCTACACTTTTACTTAACATACCCATCAGCCTTATGGGATCCTGGCAAGCCAACATACTTCCAGCCCTTCAGCGAGGGTTGCCCTTACCCCCTTAAACCAAAGGTTATGTCATTTTGCTGGATCAGAAAGAGGGCCCTGAATCTGTTTTAAACTCAGCATTTTATGCCCAAAAATTCTTTTTGTCTTGACTCTCCTCTGGGCTGCCATAACTCATAATATGCGAACCGCCATCTCTCTGGTGCTGTTAACAATCCCAGAAACTGTAGTAGTCACCCCCAGAGTGCCATACGAATGCCCGTTCTCACTTTCAGATGACGTAAACAAGAATCAGGAAGCATTATCTCCTGTAAATCTAAACAAACTTGTTTGCCTTAGTGATTGGCTGAACAAGAAATAGGACTGAGTGGACTTTCTAGGCTCTAAAGTTTTATATTGTTTTATTTTTGAATGCAGATTTTTTTATACATAATTCTACATTTGTAAGTTCAACTTTCATGATAAAGAGATTGCACTAAAGTACTTGTATTAGGTGAATTGAAAAATACTATTTCTTTTGTTTTTTACAATGCAAATATTTGTAATAAAAATAAATATAAAGTGAGCACTGTACACTTTGTATTCTGTGTTGTAATTGAAATAAAAATATTTGAAAATTTAGAAAACATCCAAATATATTTAAATAAATGGTTTTCTATTATTGTTAAACAGCACAATTAATTTTTAATGGTGCGATTAATCACAATTAATTTTTAATTGCTTGACCACCTGAATTGCAAGGATTCCAAGAAGACTGGTCTTGAAGAAGTTTCTTGAGGAAAGGAGGCTTGGAAGGTTCTTGGTGCACATAGTGGCCAGGAGACTATTTCAGGCATCTTAGGCAGCTAAATAAGGCACAAAGGTGAGACTAGGAGAAGGAAAGTGCAGTAATAAATGTCAATTTTGGAGAGGATGCTCTGTATAAAGAGGTTGCTTAGTTAGAAGTGGCCACTAAGAAAATAGAATCCAGACCTTTATCTCTGTACCTTCTGTTGGCTTGAGTGGGAACACCACACACAGGGTATGTCTACACTATGAAATTAGGTCGAATTTATAGAAGTCATTTTTTTAGAAATCATTTCTATATAGTCGAGTGTGTGTGTCCTCACACAAAATGCTCTAAGTGCATTAAGTGCATTAACTCAGCGGAGTGCTTCCACAGTATCAAGGCTAGCGTTGACTTCCAGTGTTGCACTGTGGGTAGCTATGCCACAGTTCCCGCAGTCTCCGCTGCCCATTGGAATTCTGGGTTGAGATCCCAATGCCTAATGGGGCAAAAAACATTGTCGCGGCTGGTTCTGGGTACATGTTGTCAGGCCCTCCCTCCCTCTGTGAAAGCAATGGCAGACAATCGTTTCACGCCTTTTTTCCTGAGTTACCTGTGCAGACGCCATACCACGTCAAGCATGGAGCCCACTCAGCTCGCTCACCATATGTCTCCTGGGTGCTGGCAGACATGGTACTGCATTGCTACACAGCAGCAGCAACCCATTGCCTTGCAGCAGCAGACAGTGCAATAGGCCTGAAAACCATCGTCATCATGTCCGAGGTGCTCTTGGCCACCTCGGTAAGGTCGGTCAGGAGCGCCTGGGCAGACATGGACGCAGGGACTAATAAATTAGGAGTGACTCGACCAGGTCATTCTCTTTAGTCCTGCAGGCAGTCCTATTGCACCATCTTCTGCCGGGCAGGCAGGAGATGAGGATGCTTAGCAGTCCTATTGCACCATCTTCTGCCGAGCAGCCAGGAGATGTGGATGGCTTGCAGTCCTACTGCACCGTCTGCTGCCAGCCAAAGATGTAAAAGATAGATGGAGTGGATCAAAACAAGAAATATACCAGATTTGTTTTGTATTCATTTGCTCCCCCCTCCCTCCATGAAATCAACAGCCGACAATCATTTTGGTAAGGTCTGTCAGGGGCACTTTGAAAACTTTAATGGAGATTCAGTCCTGCCTGAAATACCAGAAAGAGGGATAGCTTAGTGCGTTGAGCATTGACCTGCTAAACCCAGGGTTTTGAGTTCAATCCTTGAAGGGGCCATTCTGTATGACAGTTGCTTTTGTTTCTCCTTGATGTAAAGCCACCCCCTTTGTTGATTTTAATTCCCTGTAAGCCATGTCATCAGTCGCCCCTCCCTCCGTCAGAGCAACAGCAGACAATCGTTCCGCGCCTTTTTTCTGTGCAGACACCATACCATGGCAAGCATGGAGCCCGCTCAGATCACTTTGGCAATTAGGAGCACATTAAACACCATGTGCATTATCCAGAAGTATATGCAGCACCAGAACCTGGCAAAGTGAAACCGGGCGAGTAGGCGATGTCAGCGCGGTGATGAGAGTGATGAGGACATGGACACAGACTTCTCTCAAAGCTCTGGCAATGTGTGTATCATGGTGCTAATGGGGCAGGTTCATGCGGTGGAACGCCGATTCTGGGCCCGGGAAACAAGCACAGACTAGTGGGACCGCATAGTGTTGTAGGTCTGGGACAATTCCCAGTGGTTGCGAAACTTTCACATGCATAAGGGCACTTTCATGGAACTTTGTGACTTGCTTTCCCCTGCTCTGAAGCACAAGAATACCAAGATGAGAGCAGCCCTGTCATAAATATAAAGGGAAGGGTAAACCCCTTTGAAATCCTTCCTGGCCAGGGGAAAGCTCCTCTCACCTGTAAAGGGTTAAGAAGCTAAAGGTAACCTCGCTGGCACCTGACCAAAATGACCAATGAGAAGACAAGATACTTTCAAAAGCTGGGAGGAGGGAGAGAAACAAAGGGTCTGTGTGTCTGTCTATATTCTGTCTTTGCCGGGGATAGACAGGAATGGAGTCTTAGAACTTTTAGTAAGTAATCTAGCTAGGTATGTGTTAGATTATGATTTCTTTAAATGGCTGAGAAAAGAATTGTGCTGAATAGAATAACTATTTCTGTCTGTGTATCTTTTTTGTAACTTAAGGTTTTGCCTAGAGGGGTTCTCTATGTTTTTGAATCTAATTACCCTTTAAGATATCTACCATCCTGATTTTACAGGGGGGATTTCTTCATTTCTATTTACTTCTATTTTTATTAAAAGTCTTCTTGTAAGAAACTGAATGCTTTTTCATTGGTCTCAGATCCAAGGGTTTGGGTCTGTGGTCACCTATGCAAATTGGTGAGGCTTTTTATCCAACATTTCCCAGGAAAGGGGGGGTGCAAGTGTTGGGAGGATTGTTCATTGTTCTTAAGATCCAAGGGTCTGGGTCTGTAGTCACCTAGGCAAATTGGTGAGGCTTTTTACCAAACCTTGTCCAGGAAGTGGGGTGCAAGGTTTTGGGAAGTATTTTGGGGGGAAGAACGCGTCCAAACAGCTCTTCCCCAGTAACCAGTATTAGTTCGGTGGTGGTAGTGGCCAGTCCAAGGACAACGGGTGTAATATTTTGTACCTTGGGGAAGTTTTGACCTAAGCTGGTAAAGATAAGCTTAGGAGGTTTTTCATGCAGGTCCCCACATCTGTACCCTAGAGTCCAGAGTGGGGGAGGAACCTTGACAAGCCCCCACAGTTGAGAAGCGAGTGGCAATAGCCCTGTGGAAGCTTCCCGATGCCAGACAGCTACCGGTCAGTCGGGAATCAATTTGGAGTGGGCAAATCTACTGTGGGGGCTGCTGTGATGCAAGTAGCCAACGCAATCAAAGATCTGCTGATATCAAGGGTAGTGACCCTGGGAAATGTGCAGGTCATAGTGGATGGCTTTGCTGCAATGGGATTCCCTAACTGAGGTGGGGCCATAGACGGAACCCAGATCCCTTGTCTTGGCACTGGAGCACCAAGTCAGTGAGTACATAAACCGCAAGGGGTACTTTTCAATAGTGCTACAAGCACTGGTGGATCACAAGGGACGTTTCAGCAACATCAATGTGGGATGGCTGTGATCAATGGCTCCATGTCTAGTTGGCAGCCGGTGTCAAGTGGAGTGCCCCAGGGGTCGGTCCTGGGGCCGGTTTTGTTCAATATCTTCATAAATGATCTGGAGGATGGTGTGGATTGCACTCTCAGCAAATTTGCGGATGATACTAAACTGGGAGGAGTGGTTGATACGCTGGAGGGAAGGGATAGGATACAGAGGGACCTAGACAAATTGGAGGATTGGGCCAAAAGAAATCTGATGAGGTTCAATAAGGATAAGTGCAGGATCCTGCACTTAGGACGGAAGAACCCAATGCACAGCTACAGACTAGGGACTGAATAGCTAGGCAGCAGTTCTGCGGAAAAGGACCTAGGGGTGACAGTGGACGAGAAGCTGGATATGAGTCAGCAGTGTGCCCTTGTTGCCAAGAAGGCCAATGGCATTTTGGGATGTATAAGTAGGGGCATAGCGAGCAGACCGAGGGACGTGATCGTTCCCCTCTATTTGACATTCGTGAGGCCTCATCTGGAGTACTGTGTCCAGTTTTGGGCCCCGCACTACAAGAAGGATGTGGATAAATTGGAGAGAGTCCAGCGAAGGGCAACAAAAATGATTAGGGGACTGGAACACATGACTTATGAGGAGAGGCTGAGGGAACTGGGATTGTTTAGTCTGCAGAAGAGAAGAATGAGGGGGGATTTGATAGCTGCTTTCAACTACCTGAGAGGTGGTTCCAGAGAGGATGGTTCGAGACTATTCTCAGTGGTAGAAGAGGACAGGACAAGGAGTAATGACTCCAAGTTGCAGTGGGGGAGGTTTAGGTTGGATATTAGGAAAAACTTCTTCACTAGGAGGGTGGTGAAACACTGGAATGCATTATCTAGGGAGGTGGTGGAATCTCCTTCCTTAGAAGTTTTTAAGGTCAGGCTTGACAAAGCCCTGTCTGGGATGATTTAATTGGGGATTGGTCCTGCTTTGAGTAAGGGGTTGGACTAGATGACCTCCTGAGGTCCCTTCCAACCCTGATATTCTATGATTCTATGGCCAGGAAAGGTACATGACTCTCGCATCTTCAGGAACTCTGGTCTGTTTCAAAAGCTGCAGGAAGGGCCTTTATTCCCAGATGAGAAAATAACCGTTGGGGATGTTGAAATGCCTATATGTATCCTTGGGGACCCAGCCTACCCCTTAATGCCATGGCTCATGAAGCTGTACACAGGCAGCCTGGACAGTAGTCAAGAGCTGTTCAACTACAGGCTGAGCAAGTGCAGAATGGTGGTAGAATGTGCATTTGGACGTTTAAAGGCGCGATGGCGCAGTTTACTGACTCGCTTAGACCTCAGCGAAACCAATATTCCCACTGTTATTACTGCTTGCTGTGCGCTCCACAATATCTGTGAGAGTAAGGGGGAGACGTTTATGGCGGGGTGGGAGGTTGAGGCAAATCGTCTGGCTGCTGGTTACGCGCAGCCAGACACCAGGGCGGTTAGAAGAGCACAGGAGGGCGCGGTACGCATCAGAGAAGCTTTGAAAACCAGTTTCATGACTGGCCAGGCTACAGTGTGAAAGTTCTGTTTGTTTCTCCTTGATGAAACCCCCCGCCCCTTGGTTCACTCTACTTCCCTGTAAGCTAACCACCCTCCCCTCTTCCCTTCGATCACCGCTTGCAGAGGCAATAAAGTCATTGTTGCTTCACATTCATGCATTCTTTATTAATTCATCACAGAAAGAGGGTGATTACTGCCAAGGTAGCCCGGGAGGGGTGGTGGAGGAGGGAAGGACAAGGCCACACAGCACTTGAAAAGTTTAAAACTTTAAAACTTATTGAATGCCAGCCTTCTGTTGCTTGGGCAATCCTCTGGGGTGGAGTGGCTGGGTGGCCGGAGGCCCCCCCACCATGTTCTTGGGCGTCTGGGGGAGGAGGCTATGGAACTTGGGGAGGAGGGCGGTTGGTTACACAGGGGCTGTAGTGGCGGTCTGTGCTCCTGCTGCCTTTCCTGCAGCTCAGCCATACGCTGGAGCACATTGGTTTGATCCTCCAGCAGCCTCAGCATTGAATCCTGCCTCCTCTCATCATGCTGCCGCCACCTTTCAGGTTCAGCCCTCTCTTCAGCCCACCACCTCTCCTCCCGGTCATTTTGTGCTTTCCTGCACTCTGACATTATTTGCCTCCACGCATTCATCTGTTCTCTGTCAGTGTGGGAGGACAGCATGAGCTCAGGGAACATTTCATCATGAGTGCGTTTTTTTCGCTTTCTGATCTTCACTAGCCTCGGGGAAGGAGAAGATCCTGTGATCCTTGAAACACATGCAGCTGGTGGAGAAAAAAAAGGGACAGTGGTATTTAAAAAGACACATTTTATAGAACAATGGGTACACTCTTTCACGGTAAACCTTGCTGTTAACATTACATACATAGCACCTGTGCTTTCGTTCCAAGGTCGCATTTTGCCTCCCCCCACCACGTGGTTAGCCCCTCCCCCTTCCCCATGGCTAACAGCAGAGAACATTTCTGTTCAGCCACAGGCAAACAGCCCAGCAGGAATGGGCACCTCTGAATGTCCCCTTAAGAAAAGCACCCTATTTCAACCAGGTGACCATGAATGATATCACTCTCCTGAGGATAACACAGAGAGATAAAGAATGGATGTTGTTTGAACGCCAGCAAACATACACTACAGTGCTTTGTTTTAAATGATTCCCAAATACGTGCTACTGGCCTGGAGTGGTAAAGTGTCCTCCCATGGTGGATGGAATAAGGCTGCCCTCCCCAGAAACCTTTTGCAAAGGCTTTGGGAGTACATCCAGGAGAGCCGCGAATGCCAGGGCAAATTAATCATTAAACATGGTTGCTTTTAAACCATGTATACTATTTGAAAAGGTACACTCACCAGAGGTCCCTTCTCCACCTGGCGGGTCTGGGAGGCAGCTTTGGGTGGGTTCGGGAGGGACTGGCTCCAGGTCCAGGGTGAGAAACAGTTCCTGGCTGTCGGGAAAACCGGTTTCTCCGCTTGCATGCTGTGAGCTATCTACAACTTCATCATCATCTTCCTCATCCCCAAAACCTGCTTTTGTGTTGCCTCCATCTCCATTGAAGGAGTCAAACAACATGGCTCAGGTAGTGGTGGCTGAATCCCCTAAAATGGCATGCAGGTCATCACAGAAGCGGCATGTTTTGGGCTCTGACCAAGAGCGTCCGTTCGCCTCTCTGGTTTTCTGGTAGGCTTGCCTAAGTTCCTTAAGTTTCATGCAGCACTGCTTCAGGTCCCTGTTATGGCCTCTATCCTTCATGCCCTGGGAGATTTTGACAAATGTTTTGGCATTTTGAAAACTGGAACTGAGTTCTGATAGCACGGATTCCTCTCCCCATACAGCGATCAGATCCCGTACGTCCCGTTCGGTCCATGCTGGAGCTCTTTTGTGATTCTGGGACTCCATCATGGTCATCTCTGCTGATGAGCTCTGCACTCACCTGCAGTTTGCCACGCTGGCCAAACAAGAAATTGAAACTCAAAAGTTTGTGGGCCTTTTCCTGTCTACCTGGCCAGGGCATCTGAGTTGAGAGTGCTGTCCAGAGCGGTCACAATGGAACACTCTGGCATAGCTCCTGGAGGCCAATACCATCTAATTGCATCCATAGTACCCCAAATTCGACCCAGCAAGGCCGATTTCAGCGCTAATCCCCTTGTCGGGGGTGGAGTAAGGAAATTGATTTTAAGAACCCTTTAAGTCGAAAAAAAGGGCTTCATTGTGTGGACGGGTGCAGGGTTAAATCAAATTAACGCTGCTAAATTCAACCTCAACTCCTAGTGTAGACCAAGGCACAGAAGCCTTGCAGGATTGGGCCTCAAAAGAAGAAATAACTTGTGTCCAGTAAAAATATATTGCAAAGATTTCAATGTGTAGATATGTGTGTTGCCAAACTCAAATGGGGATTCATACACCATTAGAAAGTGGCGTGTTGCTCCTGGGGTGTAGAAAATGAAAAACACTGAGGCTAAGACCCATGAACTCTGCAAAAGAAATGCAACACTTTAACCACTGATCCTTGGGAATTCTCTAAATGACAATTCCTTGTCAAGGGGTAAGGTCTTGCGGCACAAATGACTGCTTTGGTTGCAAAGATAACTGAATGACAGATCTAGAATGTTAATAACTTCAGGCCACAATTTTTGATACAAAAGCATGAAATTAGATTTGACTGGAAAATGTTGGTTGTTTTTCATGAGGAATTTTGATGTTTTTTTCTTTTATTCAAAATTTGCTGCAAAAGCACTTTGTTTTTTTCTATGAAAAACCAAATCTGAAAACTGAAAAGAAAAAAACATTCAGAGGCCAAAGTGGCATCATTTTCTTATTATCTAGTTCAGAAGTATTTGAGACACGAGCTTTTAAAGTACAATGATAATATGTATTATAATCTGCCATGTTGTACTAGGCATGATATTATTTAGTGCTTTGAAAACATTAGGCCATATTCTAGCTCCATGGAATTTCATGGAGCAACTTTGATTTACATCCATTAAGAGTTTAGACACTGATCGTTATCACCCCTGTGAGGTAAGCGATATTATTCTCATTTTAAAGATGAGGAAACTGAGGGTGAGAGGTTAAGTGACTTGGCCAAAGCCAGAGTGTTGGTATTACAGCTGGAATTTAGGACAGCTGGCTTTCAGTCTTCTGGTTTGATCACTAGACACAAGGGTAAGATTTTCCAAAGCACCTAAGTCTCATAGCACACATAGCAACCTAAAGGCTTGTGTACATGGGAGGAAATTGACATACAAAACTATGTTGGAATAATTATTCTGGTATAGCTATGCCAGTATAACACCTCATGTGGGCACTATTCCAGAATAAAAGTGACATTATTCTGGTACTAATTACAGTGGAATAATGTCACTTTTATTCTGGACAAGTATGTCCACATCAGGAGTTACACTAGCCTTGTTATAGTGTTATAATTACTGTACTACAGTTTTGCACATCAGTTTCCCCATGTAAAGAAGTCCTGAATCTCACTGAAAGTCAATGAGTTTTAGAATCCTAAGTCCTTTAGGCCCTTGTAAAAATTTTACCCCATATCTCTTAAACTCAGTATAGAGAGTTATTTGCACCAAGCCATATATAAAAAAGTGGTAATTCTATCAGAATTTGTGATAAAGAAAATGGGAGAAAAAGCAAAACTCCACTGGGGTTTAAATATCTCACAGCTGAGTTTTCAAAAGAATGAAATATATACATTAAAATAAACTGCTGCCACAAGCAAGCATGATATAAACTTCTGTGAGGGTACCAAATCCATCTTTAGATGGCTTTCTACAACCCCCCTGCCTCTATCCTTTTTCTTCTCTCATGGTAAACAACTATATCAGAGGAAATATTGCTGGTTTACCCACTGATTTTTGTTTCTATGTCCCATAAAGAAAATGCTATAAATTACAAATTGTCTAGAGTGAATTGAAAGTCGTATTTGCACATTTTTCTGCTTGATGGGGTTCATATTGTTTCTTTGGGAATAAGCTATCAGTTTTTAACACTCCCTTTAACTTATTCCCAAGCACTGGATCACTTGCCTTTCACATTTTCTCCTGTTTTATCTTTGTAAGAGAGAGGGGTAAATTAATTTTGCTGCAGGGATAGAGATGTGTTGGAAGCAACATTTCCAAACTTCTTGTTAGTGGCTGGGGAAACTAAGGGATCTTCTTTGTCCCAGGATTAAAGGACTAAACAATGTCTGCAGGTTTCTAGCTTACTATATCTTGTACCTAAAGTCTATCATTGAAAATATTGGCACCAAATATATTCCTTTTAAGACCTTGAGACACTGGAACATTTCCTCCGCCAGCCCCAGCCCCCCACCCCCCAAATCCACATGCAGATGTCCTACTGTCCAGGTGGAAGGGAAGTGTATCTCAAGTGCAAATGATATCTACATTTATTTTGGGGAAGTTCTATGGCCTCTGTTATACCGAAGGCCAGACCAGATGATCTGTGGATGAGGGGAAAGCAGTGGATGTGTTGTTTCTTGACTTTAGCAAAGCTCTTGACACGGTTTTCCACAGTATTCTTGCCAACAAATTAAAGTAGTATGGGCTGGATGAATGGACTATAAGGTGGATAGAAAGCTGGCTAGATTGTCGGACTCAACAGGTAGTGATCAATGGCTCCATGTCTAGTTGGAAGCCGGTATCAAGTGGAGTGCCCCAAGGGTCGGTCCTGGGGCCGGTTTTGTTCAATATCTTCATGAATGATCTGGAGGATGGTGTGGATTGCACCCTCAGCAAGTTTGCAGATGACACTAAACTGGGAGGAGAGGTAGATATGCTGGAGGGTAGGGATAGGATACAGAGGGACCTAGACAAATTAGAGGATTGGGCCAAAAGAAATCTGATGAGGTTCAACAAGGACAAGTGCAGAGTCCTGCACTTAGGACGGAAGAATCCCATGCACCGCTACAGACTAGGGACCGAATGGCTAGGCAGCAGTTCTGCAGAAAAGGACCTATGGGTTACAGTGGACGAGAAGCTGGATGTGAGTCAACAGTGTGCCCTTGTTGCCAAGAAGGCCAATGGCATTTTGGGATGTATAAGTAGGGGCATAGCGAGCAGATCGAGGGACGTGATCGTTCCCCTCTATTCAACATTGGTGAGGCCTCATCTGGAGTACTGTGTCCAGTTTTGGGCCCCACGCTACAACAAGGATGTGGAAAAATTGGAAAACGTCCAGCGGAGGGCAACAAAAATGATTAGGGGACTGGAACACATGATTTATGAGGAGAGGCTGAGGGAACTGGGATTGTTTAGTCTGCAGAAGAGAAGAATGAGGGGGCATTTGATAGCTGCTTTCAACTACCTGAAAGGGGGTTCCAAAGAGGATGGATCTAGACTGTTCTCAGTGGTACCAGATGACAGAACAAGGAGTAATGGTCTCAAGTTGCAGCAGGGGAGGTTTAGGTTGGATAGTAGGAAAAACTTTTTCACTAGGAGGGTGGTGAAACACTGGAATGTGTTACCTAGGGAGGTGGTGGAATCTCCTTCCTTAGACGTTTTTAAGGTCAGGCTTGACAAAGCCCTGTCTGGGATGATTTAATTGGGGATTGATCCTGCTTTGAGCAGGGGGTTGGACTAGATGACCTTCTGAGGTCCCTTCCAACCCTGATAGTCTATGATTCTATGATCACAATGGTCTCTTCTAGCCTTGGAGTCCATGAATCTAAATTACCTCTTTGGTACCATTTACCCTACTCCTTGGAGAGGGCCATTCTGACACATTCCATGTAGGTAGGCACAAAGGTGACGGGGAGACAGTGGAGAGCCAGAGGGACTCTCCATAGATTTTCCTCGTGTCCATCAGCTCCCCTGAGCCCTGTGGGCTAATCCCCTTCCTCTTCCCACCACCTAAGAGAACAATATGGTGGGAATTTTGCAAGAGCAACTTTGGGAGTTTCCCGTTCCCTGGTTGGGCTTCTCCATGTTGGGGACCAATCTGGTTCATTTCTTCCCCCCCAGTATTCACTTTTGCTGGGTTATGTTGTGCCACTGAGACATAGATATGCATTGTGGGTGCATTGAAGAATTGCTTGAGATGGATTCTGCCCTAAGCATAATATCACCTAACATGCAGGGGAATATGCATGGTGCACCACGCATTAGAAAAGTATGCAGCATGCACCTTCCTCTGTGGCTGACTTCACCTGGATAGTGCAGGAAGGGCAGTGGGGCTATGGCATCACCACCTCCTCCCTTTCCCCGCAATTTCTTTACGTTGGCTAGTATCTGGGGAGGGGTTGTAAGATGGAGAAGTCCTTACCCGTTGTGTCCTGTTCTGCCCATCCCTGGGTGCACCTTCACAAGGACCAGGCATATCCTGGTCCAAAATGTCAAGCATAGGTATTAAGGATAAGTAATCAAGATACCCACAGCTTATCTGGAATGGCAGAGGGGGACTTGTTTGGTTGCATTCATATCACTGAGACTGTGACACTCACATGATTCCTCTCAATCTGTCTAAAGTATTCAAAAAATTAATATGGAGATGATATTGCTTGTTTCATATTTTAAAAATGAATCTGTAGGTAACAGTTTTCAGCTGGCCACTGAGGGAATGCAAGAGTCCTGAATGGATAAGAGAGGAAACTCAAACCATAAAAGTAGGAACTGTGCCATGAGATGATGCCCTCTCTGGAAATGAATCCATTATTGCCAAAGCGGCCGCTGATAGCCCTCATCTCATTACAACTAACAAAATGCTAAGTAAAGTATCAGCCAATTACAATGATTGTAATGACATTTTCAGTCTGCCCCGTGGTTGAGTGTGTGCCTTAGGCACCATCATTAGAAAGTGGCAATAGGTGTCAAGCTGCAGCCAGAGACCCCAGGACAAATGGGGGCTGACACCACCAGAGTTCCTCCTGGGCACCATGGGCTAGCATGGCAGCTATGCCACTTTTCGTAAGGGTGCAAAGAGCTCCCTGCTGCATGAGCTCAGCTGGTGGATAATTACTGTTGGTAGTGTTACAGGGGTGTCTAGAGGTCTCATTGTGCTAGGCTATATATGGGTGTCATGAAAATCAGTCCCTGTCTTGAAGAGCTTACTATCTCTAGGCTAATAAGGAAGCAACTGGTGGGTGAACCAAATGGGTAGATGTGGGAGAGGATGAGGAACAGTGTTTTCACATAAACTAGCTGCACAATGTAGCTTGCCATCTGCCTAGCTGTGATAAACTGGCATTGTTCCATAGGCATCACAGCGGGCTGAGTCTTACCAAGGGAGTTGAAGAATGATAACGTGGTGGCTTTGCAAACTTTGATGGTGAGTTTTCCATTTGTAAGGGTGGTGGTGGGAGAATTGGATTAAAGGCAATTCAGTGGCATCACTGGTGGAGTGAAGGTAGTGGTCTATGAAGTGAAACGGTGGTAGATGGATAGGCTGAAAGACTTTAAAGCCCGGAAGTTTAAGGGAAACTTGAAAAAGATACTGCAGTCAATTAAAATTCAGATCGGCGGGGAGGGGGGTCAGGTACTTTCTGCAAGGGTAGAATATGATGTGTTCTGTAATACACTGGCTAATATTGTGTGGTAACATGTCCCATTTGTGGTTGACCCACAGAAAGTATAAAGAGCCTACCTCTGCTACCAGCTGAGGGAGGCACTCCTTTAACTCCAGTGGTAGAATCAATGCCTTTGGTACTGAAGTTCCTGCATTTAAACCTGCTGGTGATCCATGAAGGGGGCCGTTGCCATTGTATTTAATAACTGTACTTGGTTTGTGCTACTGAAAGTGTTATTTAACGTCTCAAAGGTCATTACATTTTGTCGTGATTGCTCCATAAAAATAATGAAAAAATCCAGGGCAGGGATTGTCTCTTTTCTGTGTTGATATGGTACCCAGCACGATGGGGGTCCCAAGCCCTACTGGGGCCTTTGAGTGCTACCATAATACACATTTTTCCTACTAATAATAATATAGATGAGGACGTAACTGGATATTACTACAGTATATTCATCTTCCTTTTCCTTTAGAAAGAAGGAAGACTGAAACAGAGGGGTCTATGAGCAGTAAGCCCTGTGCTTGCGGATTCAGTTCTGCCCCTCCTTCTGAAGGGTCTGCAAAGCCAGAGATTCCTTTTGGCCATTGATCACTAAAGAAGTTGCCTGGTGCTGTTTTAGCAGGTGAGTTCCTAGAGCCAAACTCACTGCTGGTGTAAATGGGTTCAACTCCATTGACTTCAGTGGAATTGTATTCACTTATGCCAGTAGTAAATTAGGCCTCTTGTGTCCTATCTGAGGAGTCTTCCAGCAGGTAATGATCACCTGGTAATTGCTTGTTAGTAAATGCATTTCTTCATAGGATCTCAAAATATGGAAATGGGATAACATTTCTGTGGTAACAGTGCAATTTGATATCTAAATCCCTACATTTTAAAATCATTAATGAAAGATTATATATTGTAGATTTTTTTTAAACCTTAGAGATTGAATTGGTAGCTCTTCAGATGGCTATAGATTTTCAGGATGGGACAGGTTTAGCTGTTTAAACATAAAATACCAAGTATCCTTCCACAAGGAAATGTTCTGCATTTGAAAAAGAACTCTGTGCCCTGTACTGTTTGCTTTAGTTCTTCCTTTGGGAAGATTGACTTTGAAAACTCCCCTTGGTGTCGGTCATGTCTAGTGTTTGAGGGGAGCAGTACTGTGTGTACAAGATCCTTTTCTGTGGTGGTAGGCCTCAGGCTGCATTAATATAATAGTTTAGGAGCTGAATCTTCCAGGAATTGTTACAAATTAATTTGTATTGCTCAGAGCAAGAAGAGCTGGGAGAGGCAGGTACATACTTAATACCTATCTGGGTGAGAGCTGATCCAGTTCTGACAGAAGTTAGAAAAGAACTACTGTATTAGACTGACCTCATCATTAATGCACAAGGCTAGATTCACAAAGAGATTTAGGTGCCTATCTGCCTCCTTAGATACTTAAGTCCAAAATCTAGATCTTCAAAACTCCCCCACTCAGCTGCTGCTTAATCCTGCGATTCCTAAAGGTCCTAAAGGTCCTAGGTGCTTGAATTTCTGTCAGTGGGCATATGCATAAATCCTGATCCCTGACACCTAACTCTCACTGCAGCGGGATCTTCAAGTTAGGTGTCCTGTGGGCCCCAATCTGGTAAGCACGCTCAGAGCACAACTACAGGATCAAGCCTCACATAAAATACAACCAGAGGTGGTGTTGCTGCATCCCTGATAACCTTTTTGCCCTGTGGTTAGAACGCTCACTCAGGATGTGTGTGTGACGCTGGCAGGCCAGATACCAGCTCATGCCTAGGCCCGTGAGCGTCACTGAATACTGACAAATGCGTGGCTGGAAAGCAGTGTGGCTCACCTGTCGGCTAGAATTTTTAATATAGGTATTAGATTTTAATCTATGTATTATATTTTAGGTTGTTATTTGTAACATAGGTGTTAGATTTTAATCCATTTGTCCATTCAGCACATTTCTTCATAATCCCCATGTGAATGCCCTAAAACATAAAGATTTCTATAACCATAAGAACATAATTGCTATATTGGGTCACACCAGTGGTCCATCTAGCATAGTATCCTGTCTCTGACAGTCGCCAGTAGCAGAGCTTCAGAGGCAGTGAACAGAACAGGGAAGTTTGAGTGATTTACCCGTGTCTTCCCCTCTCAGCTGCTGGTAGTCAGAGGTTTAGGGTCATCCTGAACATGGAGTTGTATCCCTCGCTATCTTGGCTAATAGCCATTGATGGAGAAATCCTTCATGAATTTATCTAATTCTTATTTTTTAAACTCAATTATATATTTGTCCATCACAACATCCCATGTCAATAAGTTCTACAAGTTAGTTGTGCAGTATGTGAAAAAAGTACCTGTTGCTGGGTGACCAGTGGTTTTGTGGGACCAGTGGGAAAGGTTAAATAACACTTCTCTACTTACTTTTTCCACATCACTCATGACTTTGTAGACCTCTAGCATATCCCCCCTTAATCATCTCTTTGCTAAGCTGAACAGCCCAAATCTTTTTTAGTCCCTCCATGTATGGAAGATGTTCCTGTTCCGTACCCTTAATCACCTTTGCTGCTTTTCTCGGAACCTTTTCCAGTTCCCCCTATATCCTTTTTGAGATTGGATGACCAGAATTGGATACAGTAGTCAAAGTGTGAGTGCAACATAAATTTACAAGGTGACATAATAATATTTTATGTTTTATTGTTTGTCCCTTTTCTGATAGTCCCTAAGTTTCTGTTAGCTTTTTTTTTTGACCCCTGCTGTGCATTGAGCTGAAGTTTTCAGAGAACTATCCAAGATCTACAAGATCCAAGATCAACAGCTAATTTAGAACCCATCATTTTATATGTTAGTTGGGATTTCAAACGTAATTGTGGATGTTTTTGTCCATATACCCATCTAATCCTTTTTTGGATTAATAAAATCCTGGCCTCATTGATATCTAGTGGCAGTGAGTTCCACATTTTACTTGTAGTAGGTTTTAAAAAAATGTTTCTGTTTATCTGTCTTAAATTTGTTCCCTTTCATGTGGCAATCTGGTTTAGTGGATCTTCTTGACAGAAGAGAGAAAGGAAGGGATTATCATTAAAGGTTGCAAATATTGCAGTGCTCCAGTCACTTTCATATTGGTTGATTGAATCGTAGGTAGGAGCTCCATGACTAAAGATGCCTGGGGTGCCACAGAAAGTCAGCAGACATAGACTCTAAATTAGAGTAACACTCCATTCTTAACTGTGTATCTATTCAAATATATAAGGTACAGTCACTGGTTTTACTTTGAAAGTACGCTATTTTTCTATGTGCAGTAATTCACACTGATCAGTAATGTTTCCAGGCCTCTAAAGACAATCCAATTTGACTTGTCTCCTTAACACCCACTCCCATAAATGTATAATCACTTCAGGTGCTAACAGGGGTTGTCTCTGGATGGTGTTCAGTACCACAGTGTCCTGAAAAATTACTTACTTCTCTAAGATTACTTCTGGATCAGTGATTTCTTGCTAAAATAAGTCGTCTGAAATGTAGGAGGGGCGGGGGGGAAATGCCATACAGTTACTTCACATTAAAAGTAACCAAAAAACCATGGTGACTAAGTAGTCAGCCAGGAAGCGTTGTTTTCTGAAGAGTGTAAAACACTGTTTCATGATGAGTTTTCCCCATGGCTCAGGTGGTCAAAGTACAAACAAAAATAGTCATGAGATTGGTAATTTCTAGGCTGTAACGAACATGATAATATATAACCTTTTGCACTTAGCTCCTCAGATGAAAGTTACTATATATAGTAGGTATGTATATAGCCTCCATTACCATATTACCCGAACTCCTCACAATCTGTAACGTATTTACATTCCCAATCCCCCCTGTTAGGTAGGTAGGCGCTCTTATCCCCTATTTTACAGATTAGGAATTTAGGCACAAACAGCTGAAGGTGACTTGCCCAAGTCACATAGGAAGTCTATGGTGGGCGCAGAGGGCCGAGAATTGAATCAAGGCTTCTCATGTCCCAGGCTACCAGCCTAACCCAAACCCATTCTTCCTCCGCCCACTTTTCAAACAACTCAAATTACTTTGAAAACACTAAGCATTACAATATGCTTACAAGGCAGGTAAATATTGTAATACCCATTGTCCAAATGGGTAAACTGTGGCGCAGCAAAATGAAGTCATTTGTGTAAGGCAGGGGTTCTCAAACTTCTCTGCACTGCAACCCCCCTCTGACAACAAAAATTACTACGAGACCCCAGGAAGGGGGACCAAAGCCTGAGCACACCCAAGCCCCACTGCCCGGAGGGGAGGGGGCAAATCCAAAGCCCAAGGACTTCAGCCCCAAACAGGAGAGCCTATAACCTGAGCCCTGCTATCCGGGGCTGAAGCCCTTGGGTTTGGGCTTTGGCCCCAGGCAGAGGGACAGGGGTTCAGCCCTGGGCCCCAGCAAGTCTAACTCCAGCCCTGTCGACCCTATTAAAACGGAGCCGCGACCCACTTTGGGGTCCAGACCCACAGAACCACTGGTCTAAGGTGTCTCAGTGAAGCAGTGGTAGAGGTATGAATAGAATCCGTGCTGATTCCCATTCCCATGCTCTAAACACTCTACCACTTGAATGAAGTGATAGTCTATTTTCAGCACTGAATGTTATGTGAGCAGCTAAATTCTTCCCTCCTTGGTGAAGGGTTTAATAGGTGTATCTCCATTAACTTTAATGGGAGTTATGTGCATAAATCCATGTTCACAGAGGGGAGAACATAGCCCTCAAAGTGTGTGTTGCAAGTATATTAAATTACTGAATATTTTAAAATGTGCTTGCTGATTTCATGCAGAGTAGGATTATTAAGCATGTCTTTAATTGCTTAAACTCCTCAGCTGTGATTTAAATACATTAGCAATTATTTGTATGAGCGATATGTTTGCAGTATGTGTGGTTGATGCGTCTACCCATCAACATCTGGCAGAGCCCACAATTGATGGGGGAGAGGGAGAGGCTTTGGGTTTAGACTGAAACAACGGATGAGTATGTGAGCATACAGGACTAGGGGAAGTTTAATAACAAAATACTCAAGAGAGAAAAATGAAACATACAAACAGCCCCAGAAACGAAATTACATTTCCATGCACAGCATTTATTAATTTAGAGATAAGTTTGCTAGACTGAATATCTCACCACCACAAACTGTGGAAAAACAAGGAAGTAGAAGCAGTTCCTTTTCTCAGTCTCAGGTTTGGTCTACACTTAAGTTCTGTCAGCATAGTTAATCAATCAGAGGTGTGAAAAAACACACTCCTTGACTGACATAGTTATGCCAAAAACCCCCGCAGTGTACACACAGCTATTTTGATGAAAGAGGGCTTCTGTCCCTGTAGCTACCATTGTTTGGGAAGATGGTGTTTCAGAGAGTATTTCCATAGGACCCAATCTGGTCGACATAAGTTATGTTGGCTTAAGCTGCTGACTTTTGTATGTTGCTAAGGCGTGTGCACACATGGCTTCTTGCATTGGCACTAAATGCATGCTCCCCAAGTGATTGTGTCGCTAGAAAATGTGGTACATCACCCTGCACAGCTCAGCACAGGTTCCGTGCCCGTTGCTCATACGGGGGCATGACGACTTCTGTAGCTGCGGAACTTCCCTCCGTACCACCCCTGCAGCCTGTGGCCTGGTGAGAAAGAGGAGAGGCTTGAGGATGATGAATGGATGGTGGACACAGTGAATAAAAATGCTCGTTGCTGGCATTTACAGAGCAATTCCACAAGGTGAGTAGGTGTTTCTGGGCCTGAGAAACAAGCATCGAGTGGTGGGATCACATTGTAATGCAGGCTTGAGACGTTGAGCACTGAAAAATGAGAAAATGCTGAGTTTTCCCCAGTCCTGCAGTGCAGGGGCACCAGAATGAGAGCTGCATTGACAGTGGAAAAGCTAGTCGTGATCACACTTTGGATCTTGCAACACTTGATTGCTGTCGGTCAGTTCAGATTTGGTAAGCCCACAGTGGGACACACTTGAATTACAATGGCCAAGGCAATTAAGCATATCCTGCTGCACAGGACCATGATTCTCGGCAATGTGCAGGAAATAGTGGCTGGATTTGCAGAAATGAGTTTGCCGTGCTGCGGTGAGGCAATAGATGCATATCCCTAGTCTGGCACCATCCCTGTAAGAACCTGTGGGACTATAACCTGGGACCATGGGGGTTTTGGGCCACTGATGTTTCCACATAGCTATTGGAAGCTTAGGCTGGATTTCTGCTGGAGGACTCTGTGAAGCTAGACAGTGCTGGGAGTACCACCTAGTAGGGCCTGAGTGGAAGTCCCCCACAGCTCACTGATTGGCTCATGCTAATATATAAACCAGAAAGCCATCATGAGGAGCTGCCTGAGCAATGATGCAAATGTCCGGCTGGCTTTTGCTCCAGATTTTGCCTTGCTGTGGACCCTAGACTCTGGCTTCTGACCCTGGTTTGTCCCTGCCTCTGCTAAGTGCCAGCTCTCTGTAACCTGCTGCCTGACTCCAACTCCCTGGCATTCTGACCCTGTTTGACCCAACTCAGCTACCTGCATCCTGTCTGCAACTTGGTGCCTGACCCTGACTCCCTGGCATCCTGACCAAGCTTGACCCTGACACTGCTACTCATCTCCTGACCGCAACTTGGTAACTGATCAGTGCACACAGGCTGCCCTTGGCTCGGCTCTAGCAGTTTGCCCAGACCACCTTCAGACCGCCCCCATCTCTCCCACAGATGATGGAAAGGGTGTGTTGCCCTCTGACCAGCAGCTCCGAACGGGTCAGGGACTTGCAGAACCAGGTCACCCATCTGCAGGCAGAGAACCTCATGCTACAGGCTCAAGTGATGCAGCTCACTGCTGAAAGTGAAAACTCTATTTGAGCAGCTAACACACTCACAGAGAGAAGCAGCTACACTACAGGCCTGGACAGACCATCCATCATCCAGACTGACTCCTTCTGCCGGAACGGTTTGTCGGGAATTGTTGGAAATTTTGGCAGTTCCTGAATCAATACAGGCTGCTCTTCCTGTTCCTCCCCCAAACATACCCCACAGACCAGACAAAGGTGGGGCTAGTAATCAGCCTTCTTACCAGCAAAGTGCTTGATTGGGCTTCCCCCCTCTTGAAGCAGAAAAGCGCAGTGTGATCTGACTGGGATACCTTTCTGCATGCCTTCTCAGCCATCTTTGATGACTCATATCACTTCCTTTTCACAGAAGCTGCCCTCTAAAAGCTGCCCTCAGGGCCAAGGTCCAGCTACCTCCTATGCTGCTCACATCTGATGATTTGTGACTGAAGTTGAATGGAATAAGGCAGCCCAATTATATCTGTTCCAGTGGGGACTCAGTGAGGATGTAAAAGGTGAGCTAGCCCATGTGGAAAACCTTACCCATCTAGAGGCCTTTATTGATCTAGCCCTGTGCATTGACTCTCAGCTTTGTGAGTGGAAGGAGAGGTGGCCCGAGGCCCCCATGCCCACCCACTATGCAAAAGCTTTCAGAACCAACTCCTGAACTCAACCTAGGTTACCAACACCTGACCCCACAGGAGAAAGAATGCCAAGAACAGCTGAACATTTGTTTTTAATGTGGTGTGCCTGATTGTGACATTCCCCTGGACTGGTGATCTGCTAGGATATCTGGACTGGTGATCTGCTAGGTCATTCCAATCCATGACTCTGGGAGCACGCCTTACTCTACTCTGCTGTGAGAACCCCCACACCTGGGCTGTTCACGCACAGCCTCTGGCATGTAAGCTGCTCCTTGGATTGTGCAACCAAACGACATGAGCCCAATATCTCCGGTCCCAGACACAACCCTCGGAACCTCCGTCTTGGAATGTCCAGTATTGCCACAGGACGCTGCAAGCTTATATGAGTTAATCAATTTAACAAAGAAATTGATATGTACCAGGCTTGTTATCGCAAGGAGAGTCTCTGGCATGCTTCAAACCAAACACACTGCTTCAGGTAGAATAAACAAACACATTTATTAACTACAAAAGATAGATTTTAAGTGATTATAAGTCAAAGCACAAGAAGCCAGATTTGGTTAATGAAATAAAAGCAAAACGCATTCTAAGCTGATTGTAAGGGCACTGAAAATGTTAAAAACTTAGATGTTTTAAATATTAAAAACTTAGCCTTCAGCCAGGCTTTCCCCTTTGATCAGCGCTTTAGTCACTTAGTGGTGGTGTCTGTAGATGAAGGTGGAAGGGAGAGCACATGGCAAATGTCTCCCTTTTATCATATACTTTCTTCCCTATTGGCTTTGCCCTCCCCACTTCAGAGTCAGGTGAGCATTACCTCATCGTAGTCCCAAATTAATCAGGGAATGGGGATGACTCACTCTAGAGTCCAACAGATCCTTTGTTGCTGCCTAGGCCAGTGTCCTTTGTTCCTTTGAGGCTGGGCTGGATTTGTCCCATACATGCCCTGATGAGGTGTGAACTTCCCCTCTGCTCCTGGAGGGTTTTGCCTGGGCTTGTTTTAAGCCATGAGGACACATTTTTAGCCTCATAACTATATACATGAAATTACAACCTATAACATAACATTACTATAACAACAATGCTCAATGCATCATGCGCCTTCCGAAGACAGCCGGCGTGACAAACTTTTCATTGGACACCACACAGTCATAATACATGGGGGTTCAGGGGGTTCCCCTGAAATACAGTGTCACACCAACCTGCTAAGATACCCTCCCATTAGAGGCCGTAGTGGAAGTGCACCAAGAAATAATATGCTTTGATATGATCTGCTCTCCATTCTTCCTGATAATTCTTGGCATTCCTTGGTTGGAAAGGCATGGTCTGTGTATCTCCTGGTGGTGGAGGAGTATTAGTGTCTACAATGAATATTGCCAGAAAGCTTTCCTTCAACAAACTGTCCAACCCCCAGGTGACTAGCACCCAAGGCCCCAGGATTGGATAAGATCCTCTGAAGTGAGACTCTAATTGGCAGGGGCCAACCAAAAAGAAGCAGCTCTCAGCCAGAACCTTGACCTCCCTGACAAGTTCCCAGACTACCGGGATGTGTTTGAAAAGAAATATACAGATTCACTAATCCTCCTCACCCCCAGGGATTATGACTATCCAATACACCAACAACCTGACCCCATTTTGCTACTTGCCTGCTATGTTACCTGGTGCCTGACCCTGATTCCCCACTATCTGCCCTTAGCCCAGCCCTGACAACCCCACCTTACCATTGAATACATAATTTGAAAAGAATACTTTTGCATGTGTGATGGGTTGAACCCCTGTCCGGGATGCAACCTGATGTTCTGGTGTTCCACTGAACCTGCCTGTTCCACCAGCCTGGGTTTCCTCACCCTGTTCTTGCTGTGCTAGGCTCCCAAGCCTTCTTTAGCACACACACAAACAGGTAGGGCCAAACCCAGCTGTAGATGCAGACTGAAATTGGTTGTGTGTGGGAGGATTCAGCTCGGGGATTTACCCTGAATTCACATGCACACCTGCTTTGTGAAGTAAACCCAAAATAATATTGTCTTGTGCTGTATAGAAAGATCTGCACAGCACAAGCTCATAGAAATCGCCCTCTCCCTCAGTGTGGAGAGAGATATGCACAGCTTCTTGCTCCCTCCGATATGAATTGTACAAACTGAGTTATGTTATAAACAAGAAATAAGTTTATTAACTACAAAAGGTAAATGTTAAGTGATTATAAGGGATAGAAAACAGAACAAAGCAGATTACTGAGCAAATAAAACAGAACATGCAAACTAATCTTAATACACTAAAGAAACAGGTTACACATAGTAATTTCTCACCCTAAATGTTGTTTTAGGCAGGTTGTAGAGTTTCTGTAGCTCAGAGTTTCAGTTAGGTCTCTTTACAGGATAGACCCCTGTTCTCAGCCTGGACTCAACCCTTGCCTTTCCCTCAGTTTAAGTACTTTGTCTGTTCAGGTATCTTTCTTCTTGGACAAGAAGGAAATGTAGAAGAGTTCTGATTGCCTTGCTTCCCAGCCTTAAATAGAATTGGCATAAGGTGGGAAACCTTTGTTTCCAGTGGAAGAGTACTAGCAGTGTCCAAGGTGGTATTTTGTACCAGGTGACATTATCACATGACCTTGCAGGGTCAGGGCAATCATGAGACAAGGTTTATTTGCAAGGTCCACAGGAAGGAACTCCTGGGAAGATGGAAGATCCACATCTTTAAAGACTCATTGTCTTTTCCTTATGGCCCATTAAGGCTGATTGCTTACAGTCTGGTGGGCATTTCCTAACACGCAGTTGTAATTGTTACATAGACAATATTCCTAACTTCAGATACAGAAATGATACATGCATACAAATTGGATAAACACATTCAGTAAATCATAAGCTTTCTAAAGATACTTCACGTGACCCATCTTGCATAAAGCATATCTTAGTTATGCCATATTCATATCATAACAATATTTCTATGAAAAATATGGGTGTAACATCATAGCATGGTTACGCAAGCACTAGTGGATCACCAGGGACATTTCACTGATATCACTGTGGGAAGGTACCTAATGTTCGTATCTTTTAGAACACAGGACTTTTCCAAAAGCTGAAAGCAGTAACACTGACTGCACCAGCCAGTGAACACACTGGGGATGTTGAAATGCTATTAGTAAGTCTGGGAGACCCAGCCTGCTCCTTGCTTCCCTGGCTCATGAAACTACCTCGACTGAACAAAGGAAGGATTCAGTTACCAGCTGAGGAGGTGCAGGATGACTGTTGTTGGCTCAAAGCTCACTGGCAAAGTTTAATGACTAGATTGGATCTCAGTAAGGCAACCTTTTCTATTGTTGTTGCTGCATGTGGTATATTACATAATAATTGTGAGGCAAAAGAGAAAAGGCTACCAGCAGGGGAAGGGCTGAGATGGACCAGCTGTTTTCCAAATTTGAACAGCCAGACACAAGGGCTTCTAGAATAGCCAGTCATGAAGCTATATGGTTGAGGGAGGCCTGAAAAGAACATTTTTACAGTCAGCCATAGTAGTGTTGTGTGATGCTTTTTGGAATTTGTGTGCATGAAGCTTAAATATGGATTATGAATTTTCTAATGTGGCATGTTTGCATGGTGCAAACTAATAAACATACTTTAAGTTTCAAAACATAAAACTTTATTGTGTGAAAAACATTTTAGATGGAATGGAAAAGGATGGGCCATATTTATAAAATCCAAGTAAAACTATAAAAAACATGTTTACAAACTAGAAGATATTAAGTTTTATTCATGGTGCAAAAAAAGAAAAAAAAAAGTAAGTAGTGTATTGTGCTTGCTGGCGGATCCTGTAGTTATCACAAATCAATCTAGCAGTAGTCATGGTTCTCCTTCAGCATGCAGCGGTAGAGTAAGGATTCATGCCGTGCTACCACCTGTTATGCTGGACAGTATAGAGAGCAGCAACCAGGGATCTTCCATGGAAAAAAAAGCCTGCTGTGTGTGGGGTCTTTGTGCATATAGCTCAGTAATGTTCTGCACCATATACGTTTGTTGTCTGAGTAAAATCGTAATGTCCTATAGCACTTCTCGATGCACCTCTCAGTCCCTTTGCCTCTCCTCTAGTGTCCCATCTCCACATTCGTGGTCCCCCTCCTTGCTCTCAGCCATTTGTCCCCTCCAATCCCTGTGTTCAGAGTCAGTAGCTGGAGAAGACTGGAGGATCTCACAGCACATATCCTCCTTGGTCTGATTGTTTCTTCATCTGATGCAAATCATGCATTCAGCAGGTATGGAGGGGGCACCTCTCAAAGCCACCATGGCAGAGGCTGCTGTTTAAAACAGACCAATACCTTTCTTTTCCATTACGACTGTCAATCTAACAACGCAAGTCTCAAAACTCCCTTATATCATTCCCATAAGGACCTTGAATAAAAATGCTAATTATTACTTTAACTTTGGAGCATCTCATTACCAGCATTGCTCTGCTGCTCACCCCATGATAAGCCTGGACTAACATAGGGGGAACTATTGCATGGGAGGTTTAGATGCTGGGTATCCCTGGGTCTGAGAATAGGGAAAGTGCTATGAATATTGCCAGTGTTTTCCCAGGTGGTGGTGACTTTGGCTGATCTCTCACTCCTGAGGACGACAAAGGTCCAGAGAACACAGCACTACTGGTGTCCCAAAGCCATCCTCATGTCCTGGCCCATATGCTGCTGGCCTGTGGTTTAATGCAATGGTGCTAGGGGAACTCATCGCAGAGTAGTGTAGGAATGACTTACCATGGGGGAAGAAACAAGGCCACCTTCCCTACCAATATTTGGGAGAGGATTGCAGAATATTTGGATGAAAGCTTCATTGAGATTATTCAAGGGGCATCACTGTTCAGATAAAGTACTATGTATGCAGAGAATATTCACCTCTTCCCCCAACCCAGTCCCACAAGCCAAAGGAAGGAAAAGCAGATGCTGCCTGTATCTCTATCTTCTACCCCTCTCTGAGCACAGGACAGTAATCAGTTGCTGACTGTGTGTTTGAACTGCTGTGCTAATCTTTTTGCACTCATTTCCTAACATAGTATTTGATTGCATATATAGTTGCTACTTCATTCCGTAACATTGATATCAATTGTATTCCCAGTGTTGGTTTTAAAGGTAAAGTGAGGAATCAAACGTCAATGCCATTGTTCTCTAAAAGCATGGATGGGATGGGTGCCACTTTTAAATTGGAAGAAGAGTGCAGGTGAGAGAGGGGAGGGTTTTGGGCACCAAAAAGGGAAACAAACATATTTACAAAGGATAATGCATCCATGCTCTTACTTGAACTTCCTTCCCCTTCATCACAAGGCTCAACTATGCTCGCCTGGCTGTACTGGCTTGACTCTAGTGAAGCTTCAAACAGCTTATGGCTTGTGTCCCCCTCCTTTTCCTCCTCTTGTGCACTGCCGGGGTTTCCACACCTGGCTCTGCAAAGTTTCCACAGTCACATTCAGGATTCTGGTTGGGTCCCCACCAAGTATAGGAGACAGTTCACTGTAGAAGTGGCAGGTTTGCGTGGTGGCCCCAGATTTGTTGTTGTCCTCCCTAACCTTCCGATATGCCTACCAAAGTTACTAGGTTTTCATCTAGTATTGATGTTCATCCCTGTGCAATCTGCATATAGATGTCTACATTCCTTCAGCTGCTCTATAGCTGGGATTGCACAGCATAGTCTCCCCAGAGGCTGAGGTGATCAAAATTTGGCCTTGCTCCAAGCAGGAACATGTCTAAGTGTAGCTCTGTCTGTACTTAGCTGGCATGATCGGATGCTTGCAAATGTGGGCAACTAGGGAACAGCATTTCAAAAACACACTGGGATTTTTAAAAAGGGCATGGGAGCGGGCTTCCAGTATCTGTGATCCTGGGCAGTGGAGTTCAAAATTGTGAGCAGAATGACCATGATTGTGGGGATGGGCATTGTGAGACCACTGCTGGAGGACTGCTTGGTTTGACATAGGTAATGCAGCGTCTACACTAGTACTATGTAGACAGTAGTAGGTCAACTTTGGTTCTGTGTTATTCAAAGAGGTGGTGGTATTATGTTGATGAAAGGGGTGTTTACATCAACAGGAGACAAATTTATGTGTGGACACATGCAACTCTATGTCGAAACAAGTCTGCTTAGATCAACCTAACTTTGTAGTGTGGACCAGGCCAGAAAAACTCCATGTCTGGATCCACCCTAGAGGCATATACTGGCAGAGGCACTGCAGTGTAGGCGTACCCTCATCTACCTCTCTTCCACCTCCTACAGCCCATATATCTCCACTGTCATTTTGAACAACCACTGTGCAACCTTAACTGAGACCATGTTCATTGTTTTTCTAGTTATAGGGTTGGTGTGGCTTTCATATGTTACACTGTGCATGATTTTGTGTGTGACTGTGTAATTATGTGATATGTAAGCTCTGGTGACAGATTACAAATGCTGACTTTCTCTGGAATGGGTGATCTGTATTAGATATTAAGGTCAGAAGGGACCATTATGATCATCTAGTCTGACCTCCTGCACAATGCAGGCCACAGAATCTCACCCACTCACTCCTGCGATAAACCTCTCACCTATGTCTGAGCTATTGAAGTCCTCAAATCATGGTTTAAAGACTTCAAGGAGCAGAGAATCCTCCAGCAAGTGACCCATGCCCCATGCTGCAGAGGAAGGCGAAAAACCTCCAGGGCCTCTTCTAATCTGCCCTGGAGGAAAATTCCTTCCCGACTCCAAATATGGTGAGCAGCTGTACCTTGAGCATATGGGCAAGATTCACCAGCCAGATACCCAGGAAAGAATTCTCTGTAGTAACTCAGATCCCATCCCATCACAGGCCATTGGGCCTATTTACCATGAATATTTCAAGATCAATTAATTGCCAAAATCATATTATCCCATCATACCATCTCCTTCATAAACTTATCAAATTTAATCTTAAAGCCAGATAGGTCTTTTGCCCCCACTGCTTCCTTTGGAAGGCTATTCCAAAACTTCACTCCTCTGATGGTTAGAAACCTTCATCTAATTTCAAGTCTAAACTTCCCGATGACCAGTTTAAATCCATTTGTTCTTGTGTCCACATTGGTACTGAGCTTAAATAGTTCCTCCCCTCTCTGGTATTTATCCCTCTGATATATTTATAGAGCACAATCATATCTCCCCTCAGCCTTCTTTTGGTTAGGCTAAACAAGCCAAGCTCCTTGAGTCTCCTTTCATAAGACAGGTTTTCCACTCCTCAGATCATCCTAGCAGCCCTTCTCTGTACCTGTTCCAGTTTGAATTAATCTTTCTTAAACATGGGAGACCAGAACTGCACACAGTATTCCAGGTGAGATCTCACCAGTGCCTTGTATAATGGTACTAAAACCTCCTTATCTCTACTGGAAATACCTTGCCTGATGCATCCCAAGACCACATTAGCTTTTTTCACGGCCATATCACATTGGCGGCTCCTAGTCATCCTATGATCAACCAATACTCCAAGGTCCTTCTTCTCCTCCGTTAGTTCTAATTGATGCATCCCCAGCTTATAACTAAAATTCTTGTTATTAATCCCTAAATGCATGACCTTACACTTCTCACTATTAAATTTCATCCTATTACTATTACTCCAGTTTACAAGGTCATCCAGATCTTCCTGTATGATATCCCGGTCTCTCTCTAAATTGGCAATACCTCCCAGCTTTGTATCACCCGCAAACTTTATTAGCACACTCCCACTTTTTGTGCCGAGGTCAGTAATAAAAAGATTAAATAAGATTGGTCCCAAAACCGATCCCTGAGGAACTCCACTGGTAACCTCCCTCCAGCCTGAGAGTTCACCTTTCAGCATGACCCGCTGTAGTCTCCCTGTTAACCAATTCCTTATCCACCTTTCAATTTTCATACTCATCCACATCTTTTCCAATTTAACTAATAATTCCCCCTGTGGCATGGTATCAGACACCTTACTGAAATCTAGGTAAATTAGATCCACTGCGTATCCTTTGTCTAAAAAATCTGTTACTTTCTCAAAGAAGGAGATCAGGTTGGTTTGGTATGATCTACCTTTTGTAAAACCATGTTGTATTTTGTCCCATTTACCATTGACCTCAATGTCCTTAACTACTTTTTTCCTTCAAAATTTTTCCACGATCTTGCATACTACAGACGTCAAACTAACAGGCCTGTAGTTACCCAGATCACTTTTTTTTCCTTTCTTAAAAATAGGCACTATGTTAGCAATTCTCCAATCATATGGTACAACCCCGAGTTTACAGATTCATTAAAAATTCTTGCTAATGGGCTTGCAATTTCGTGTGCCAATTCCTTTAATATTCTTGGATGAAGATTATCTGGGTCCTCCGATTTAGTCCCATTAAGCTGATCGAGTTTCGCTTCTACCTCAGATATGGTAATATCTACCTCCATATCCTCATTCCCATTTGTCATGCTACCATTATCCCTAAGATCCTCGTTAGCCTTATTAAAGACTGAGGCAAAGTATTTGTTAGATATTGGGCCATGCCTAGATTATACTTAACCTCAACTCCAGCCCCAGTGTTTAGCGGTCCCACTTCTTTCTTTGTTTTCTTCTTATTTATATGGCTATAGAACCTTTTACTATAGTCAATAGAATCTCCCCAGTCTGCAGGATGTTAAGGCCTAATGTCTACAGTCAATGGATTTGCTTCTGTTAGCAGGGCAGTGAGGCCTAGTGGCCAAAGTCAATATGTTTGCCCCGTCCATGGGGCAGTAAGGCCAAGTGGCCTCAGTCAGAGAAGGGGGCCGCCATGCACAAAAAGGTGGGGGCAGGGGGTGGCAACCCAGCTAGGGGGGCTCATGCCCTCACACTCTACCAGGCCCCAGTCCAGGGCTCTGGTAGTGGCAAGAGCACATGCCACTGAGTCAGCAGGAATGGGTGCGGTGGAGGTCCAACCAAAACAGGCTGACTCAAAGTTCCGGTTCACTAACCAGGCTATTATCTAATTTCCCAGGGCTGCTTCCTACTGTGGTTCCCACTGTCTCTGGGTTCCCTGGTCTGCATTGTCCCTGGCGACTCTGGACTCTGCAGGGCCTCTGTGAGTACCCTGGCATTTGGCTGGGTTGCAGATCTCTGGCTTCCACGGCCTCGGGCTTCGGCTGATCCTCAGCTGGAGAATCTGGCATGTATCATTCCTCTCCAGCAGTCTGCCCTAACAGCGCTGAGCTGCTCCATTTTATACTAATGCATTTGGAGCATGTCCAGTAGAGTTGAGGGTGTGTGGCTTCCTCAGCCCACAATATAGGGTTAACCCCTCCCAGTCCAGTGTGGGGCAAGTGTACCCTGTCACAGGCAGTCCAGTGTGGGGCAAGTGTAAGAAAAAAAAATGTCTAACATAGTAAATGGACGAATAGCAGGTATGACACTGGGTCAAGTTCTGTTCTGAGATAGGTGGGTGGAATACTTTTGGGCCACTTTATCATTAGGGGCTGGGTCTGTAACTACCAGCCAGATCTGACATGTGGAAAATATAATCGTGTTGCCAACTCTCACAACTTTTTGCCATTTTTGATGTTTTTCTTAAAGTTGCAGCTGTTGGAATCAAGAGATTACATGAGAATATGAACTTTCGTTTTAAAAAAATGATTTATTTTTAAAGTTGCTAGCCCTCAGATTTGTAGAGAAAAGTTTGAAAACCTGAGGTGAGTGCCCACTGAGGGCTCAGAAACCAGAAAATAAATAAAAAGAATGCCAGACTTAATATGTTTTAAAATGTCACAATTTTTAAGCCAGTCTCATGATATTTTAGGCCTGACTCATTAATTTGGAACACATAAGGATGTTAATGCTGTGTTAACCTATGCTGAGTGCAAAGTATTTGTCGTATTTCTGCACTAGTGGCGAAAGTATATATCATACCAGTGTTTAGAAACAAAGGTGCTAAGAGCTTTTGTCAATTGCTCCTGAGAGCTAATGGGGCTTCAGCTCCCTCTAGGAGGTTCACAGCACCTTTCAGGTTTAGGTCCCGACAGAGGAACTTCTGGGGAAACATTCTAGGCAAATTGTGCCCACAGTTCCATCTGTACAACCCTGTTGATTTCCCTGGGGCTGCCTGAGTCAGAGTTTTGCCCTTCGTGTCTGGAGATCCTTTTACAGTGGTCCAGAAGGACATAAATCCTCAATCTGCAGTACCAAGGCCAACAAAGGACATGTAAATGAGTATGGATTTTATATTGCAGTATCTATTTAATAAAAATAATATCGGACACATGGGTGAACAGAATTAGGCCATTGTGATTTCTTCAGAAGAAGAAGCCTTGGTAATCTCTTTTCCCTGATCTTTCTTGGCTTTAGTACTTTTCAAGTTTTCAGTAGAATTAAGCATAAATATATTCCCCCTGTTTGTTCACTAGCTGGATATTATACTGAAAAAAGCAAACATATTGTCTTGGCATATCATGTCCTTTTAAAGCAAGTAAGGTAGTGTAATCTGGGTATGTGTCATTACTGTGGCTCTGGGACTTCATTCTGTCTTACTGATCTAGTAGCTCTTTATCACTGCGCCCCAGTGGGTCACAGCTGAGGATACCAGATTCAGGATAAACTGCTTAGAAATAGGGTAGGATCACTCCAAACTGGCGGTTATTCTATTATTAGATATACCATGCCAGAAAAAAAAGTAAATTTCTGTCTCACCACACTGGTTACCAAGAAGTCCAAACTGCAGTCTCCTTAGGTATCCCAGTCCTTGTTTCACCACCCAGGCACTGGACTTTGTGATGAGTGGTTATTTAAAACCAATTTTATCAAACAAAGGGTCCTTCTAATCCCGAGAGGTCAGCCACCTAGCCAGGTCAATATATAACTCAGATCTTACCCAATAATCATGTTGTTGCCAATCCTTTAGTCTCTAATATCCAAAGGTCTATTTATAAGAGAAAAGAAGGAAGAGACAGTTAAAAAAGAAATCATATACATACAGTCATTGAAAATTCTTGGATCGGGTTTGTAGCAGTGATGGAATAAACTGCTGGCTTGTAAAATCTCTGATAACCTCCAAAAGACTGGAAGGTCCTGAGTTCATTGGTTGGAATGTTTTTTTTTTAGTGTAAGTCCATAGTCCAGAGATCAGAGCAGGAAAGACACAAAATGGAGACAATTCCAGGGTCTTTTAATATATTTTCCCATATGGAGGGGATGCTCTCAGTCTTAAGTTGTGGACAATTACAGACACAAGATGGAGTCCAGGGTCACTTGAGCTAGTCACATGCCCTTGCATACTTTGATGATGCATAGGAGCAGCCATTACTCATATTCTGGTTAAGGTGTCCACAGGCAGGCTCACCAGGTAGAGACAAGCTTCTTCTGTGGCCTGCTGTGAGAGCTAAGTGTTCTTTGATGGGCCATCAACTTTAATGGTTCATTCACAATGTGCTGGCCAGACTGGATGTAAATTACCTTCTGAGTGTGTATATAATGTCTTCTGCAGTTTCCACGGTATGCATCCGATGAAGTGAGCTGTAGCTCACGAAAGCTCATGCTCAAATAAATTGGTTAGTCTCTAAGGTGCCACAAGTACTCCTTTTCTTTTTACCTTCTGAGTGTTGCCCCAGGAGCAAACACATTTGAAATACAGGTATATAGTCAATATTTATAACTTTAGATATGAAGATGATACATGCATACAAACAGATGAGCATATTTGATAAATTGTAACTTTTCCATTGACACCTTCCATGACATACTTTGTATAAGATTTGTTGTAATTGTCTAAAAGCGGCAATATTAATGGTCATGTTTCAATCATACGTCATCACACTTTTAGAAGAGTTTTTACAGGGAAATAAATTGCAAGTTCCTAGGACTGTTTTCAGGAATGAAGAAGCAGCAGCCTTTTCCAAAGGTAGCTCACTTTTTGTTCCTGGATATAATCTTTCATAAAGCCTCCAACAGGCCTAATGTTGTAAATCAGAAATCAGATTTACAAAAAATATAATTAAACCTCCAAATTTCACATTTTCTGGGATCCTAGCAATGTGGATTAATTCTTCTTGTGTTTTCATAGCATCCATTTTAGAAGAAAATACTTAGTTCTCTTTAAATGGCTTCATCATGACCTTGCAATCTGTTTGAGTTCAGTTGTCTTTTACTCTGCTTGGCTCATGAATACCTGCCATGAATGACTCCTGGAGTACTTTGTCTTACTTGTCCTGTTCTGTCGTTCAAGATTTTAAATCTTGCCCACTTCCGAAGCGGAGGCCAGCAGCATGAAGGGAACAGAAAATCCCATTCCACCATCTTTCTCTACCTCATGATATCTTTGAATCCGGACTGGATATTTTTCCAAAAGAGATGGTATAGCTCAAATGGAAGTCATGGCCTTGACGCGGAGATTAATGGATGAGGTTCTTCGGCTTGTGTTAAGGAGGAGGTCAGACTAGATGGTCATAATGATCCCTTCTAGCCTTAAAATCTCTGAATATGAATCTTAATTCCTGCTAGCATATCCTGTTCATCTTTCATCTCATGTTGCTCTTATGTCCCATAAGTACTTTCTTTAGTTTTCCCCACACCCTGGGTTAGCTCAATAAAACTCCAGCAGGAGATTCTGTATGTGTGCCAGTGGATCTGGTTTGTTTCAAAGTAATAATTTGGTATATTCCCTCCCAACCCATATTTCCAGTCTGAATTATTTGTTTAGAATAATGCTTGTGGAGAATTTGTCCATTATTCAACCAGTTCTAAATACAAGTATCCTACTGCACAAAATGATAGTCACAGATAGATAGCTATTGTTAATTATCCAAAGACACAAGCATTGTCACTGAAAAAGTCATAATGTACAAGACTCAGACTGGAGTCCCATCTTGATGGCTAATAAGAGCTTAGTGGATAAGAGAGCATTTACCTGCAGGTTATCTAACCTTGCAGGCTTTTTAATCACGTGAGACCAACCTCATCCAGCAAACAGGTGTTTAATTGAATAGGTTTTCCCATCCATCCAATTTATGTTAAAATATCCCATGCTAATTAGTTCATACTTACTTCCAAGTTGTTTTACAAGCAATTGAAACTTATGAAGAATGTCACTGACATGTTTAGATGAGCACTACACAATAACTAATCTGTGTCTTTGGATGTTGAAAGTAACTGTATTTTCTGCATACATAGTTCTAGAAATCTGTAGACTGGCTTTGAAATTGCTAGTTTTATAATGAATTTTAAAAGCTTAGAGTAATCAGAATAAACAGCTTCATCAGACTTTAAAATAAGATTCTTTTGCATAGATTTGTCAGTCTTACCAGATGAAATTTGCAAGGGGGAAAAATGAATTTGACATTGGAAGAACAGGGATCCAGTGAAGTGATTTTAGGAGGAGGGATGAACATAACCATAGTCTTGGCTGAGTAGATGATTCTTGCAGCAATTTGGACAGACTGGAGGGGACTGGGGGATATCAGGAGGACCAGAGAGGAGAAGATTGTAGTAGTCAACGTACAAAGCGTGAAATCTTGCTTCCATTTAAGTTAATGGGAGTTTTGCCATTGACTTCAAAGTGGCTGGGGTTTCAATTAAGGTGATTAAGGTCTAGACAAGGGTTTTGCCATGAAAAGGAATGTGGGTGCATTTCAGAAAGATCCCAAAGTGTTAATCAGTAATAGATGAGAAAGACAGAAAGAAGCTATTGGTGTTTTAGGTGATAAGTGGACAGAGGATCTAGCCATAATGAGTAAAGAAGTACAATTAGAATTAATAAATAACAAACATATACTGATAATTAATTTCCTCTGAGTATTATCTTTATTTCCAACTTGAATATTAAAATGGAAAAAGGGAGATGTTCTGGAACTGCAGATGAATAAGAATTGATAAACTGTATTTGCTGCAAATGTCTACACTTAACTGTAACCCTTCAGAGTTGGCAGCAAGGGCCGGGTTCAATATCTAGGGGATCCATTCCAATAACACAATGCAAACCGGCTCGAGCCCCCACCCAGTGACCTGGGACAAATATATACCACCCCCGCTGGGCGCCTCCAAGAGGCAATACTTCCCCTCTCGCAAGCACATAGTCTGAGTGTAGCAAAAAGCCTTTTAATAACAGAGAGAAACCATGTGGCATTTTGCTGGGGAAACACCACCAACAGGATTCATAACACAACCCATGAGCAAAAAAAACCCCCACCCCAAGCAAATTGGGGCATGCCCTTTTCCCTTTGGTTCTTGAGTCCAGCAACCCCAAATCACCCAAAGTCCCAAAAGTCCAATGACCCAAAAGTCTCTGTCCCTGGTCAGGGCAGCCCCAGAGTTCAAAAGTTTATCTGCGGAGCTTTACCTCCCAACCTGGGTGGAGATGGGATGGGGGTAAGAAGCACCTTACATGATCTGACGCTGACCGCCCCATAGCTCCATAGCTTCGCTCCGCCAGCTGCCCCACGAACTCCTTCGCTCAGCTGTGCTCCACTCCGCCAGCCACCCCACGAACTCCTTCGCTCAGCTCCGCGGCCCACAAGCAGCTCCTGCCATCCACAAACTGCTCCGCATCAAACTGCTTCACCAGCCAGTCCACAAGGCACTCCAGCCATCCCGCAAACTGCTCCACAATATATCTTCAGGCTCCCCCACTACTTAACACAACACTCAGTGATTTCAGCTCTTAGGTGAATTCAGCTTGTAGTAGGGGAGCCCCAGTACTGGTGCACTGTCAGCCCAAAGTGAACTCAGCAGCCTATAACTAGACTTCTAATGAAGTCAAAATTAGCTCTGATATTCCACAGTGGAGAGAGGAGGAAGTTCAATTAGCATGTAAGGCCCTCACCAAGGGGCCCATGCCACCAAGTATTAATACTTGTCCCCAGCCTCTCTCCATTCACACAGTTTTGGAACCCATGACCCTTGCCTAGCGAGTGCTACTTAGTTGATGGTGAATCCCTCCATCATAACAAAAGGCCACGTACAGTTCCAAGCACAGTTCCCATAATCAGGGTAATAACAATTTATTCTTCCTGCCCCAATAACAGAGACACTGGGGATCCCACAGCAGCCAAAGTGACCATTTGGGCAGCTATGGTCTCATTCTAGGCGTGGTGGGTGTGCCTATGCAAATGAGATCGGCCCCTGAAGTTCTTTTCCACAACTTGCCACACCTCACCACCAGATGTCAGGGTGGAGCTCATCCTGACACTGCTTACATAACTAAAAGCAATATGAGAAATAATCAAATGAACTAAAAGTGCTAACAAAGGAGATTGAAAACTAGAGTTTATCAACTCTGAGATGGTTCTTACAATTGCAATGTTTACGTTATTTGGTACAATGGCCTTGCACTCCATGCACCATTATTTCATGATCCTGGAGCTGCACTGAGGGGCATATGCTACCCAAAAGAGGTTTGGTTTTGCGAGGTAAGTGCAAGAGGAGAGTGTGTGTGATTTTGCTGGTCTGCACAAATAGGCGGATGATTTAGACCCTAAACTTGCTGTATCTGCACTATTTCCTGACCCCCCCCTTTCTATTCCTTCTTCCTTAGAAATCTCCCAGTGACCTCAAATCCCACCCTTATGGATTATCATACCATGATGCACAAGGAGTCTGCATTATCTTTATCTGGGAAAGCTCTATGGGTGTTCAGAGGTGAGGGGTGCTTTTCCCCATTTCCTTGCTTTCACACCATTTTTTCTTTCTCCTGTGTATCAAGGTATATCTTTTCTTGTCTTTTACAAGAAATAAGCAAACTACTGATGGCTTGATTGAATGCCACTGCCTCCTGTTTTTCTGGAGCAGTACCCTGTCTTTAGACCAGTGCCACTTGTCTTCTGCTGCACAAATGAGTTGAAACCTCATGATATCTTTCTCTAAATTAGTTTTGGTCATGCCGACAGAGTAGTAGGAGTTGGGTGGGGGTAGTGGGGGATAACCATTAGACTGTAAGGTAATCTGCAATGGCAGGGAATGGGCCCACCAGTAGGAGTTTTATGACTCTCAGTCTAGAGTTTCTGGAAGTTAAATCTTGTTGGGTGTCTAAGATGTCAGGAAGTGCATGATTTGAACATAACAGAAAAATCTCAGGTTGGAATAGTAATCAATTTAATAATTGTTGGAATGATGCTGGAATCTCAGAGTAGGACACGTTCACAATTTAACAATATAGAGGATCAATTTGTAAAAATGCTGAGTTGGAAGCTTTAATGAGGGGGAAGGGAGAGAGTCAGAATTTTTAACAGTAAAACACTCAAACAAGAGAAAATGAGTAGCTCCCAACTTTATTTTTATTTATTAAAATAAATAAACAGCACCAACAGTTATATAGGAGACAGCTGCTTGAGGAGGAAAATTAGTGGAGGAGAGGAAGGTTGCTGGGAAGGAAAATTTTCAATATGCCTGCTTGACATTGAGCTGTCTGGAGCCCTGATCCTCTAGTATCCAGGAATGAGCCTCCCTGGTAAGGGCTGCTAAAGTGTAAAACTGAATATTAGTCTGAGAAACCAGAAATACCTAGGTTAGCACAGATTTTTGGTGCTGCTTTTTCAGATCTGTACATTAAGGGGTGGTCAATGCCAGGGTAGCAACCTTCTTTTCGAAGGAGCAGATGGCTGAAACATCGAAGGCATCCTACGTCTATCTTCTTCTGTGCAAATCCATGTATTTTAAAATGTTGAACCTGCTTTGAAGTTTATTTAAATAATTGATGTGAGTGGTGTACACTTGGAGTCTAGGAATTCCCATCACTTCTGGGCAACATCCACAGAGAAATCTTGGAACAGAAGAATACTGTGCCCTTCAAACTGTCACAAATTTTTCATGCAGAATGCATTCATTTGTGCTACCAGTGTATTTGTGGAGATGCCAGAAAACAAGGAGACCACTTTTAAAAAAAATTGTATAGCAGTGAACTCTTTTTTTTTTATTTTGAAACCTGAGAATCCCCCTCAAGTCTAGATTGGGCTTTTCTCCTCACCCAGGCTTTCTTCTTCTAAGTAAATAACTATGTTTTAAAATGTTGCTAACCCCAATGGAGCTGAACTAATGTTAGCAGCAGTGAGGGATTCTTAGAAAATGCCCCTATTGTAGATGGGACAAATGGGAAGAAACTGAGGACTGCAACAGTTCAGCCAGATCCAAGCCAAATTCAGGCCTGGAATAAATGAGTGCAGCTCTCATTGGCTTCAGTGGAATAATATGCACCCACTTGAAGTAATGCTGAATTTAACTCACTGTCCTAAATTAGTGTTGTATGTGCAAGCTTTTCCCCGCAACTTTTTGTCTAGCATAGACAGAATCTCAGTGACTATCTTCCAAGGAAGCCTTCAGAGTGAGAGCTGGATTTTCTACTGCCTTGCATGATGTGTAGTCATGTACACCTGTGAAGAATGGGTGTAAAATGCAGCCGTTCTGATTTGCTGATTTATTATGGCAGGTGTGCCCTATTAGCTCCAATCCCAGAGTATGAAATGGGTATGAGTATCTCTTGAAGGCATAGAAAACTAGGGACAGAGACAGAATGAGAGAGAAAATCCATAATAACAGATGGGTTCAAGGAAAAGCTGAGGCTGTATGTTATCTTTGAGGTTTATGTTGTGGTGGCATTTAACAATAAAGGGAAACCCCAGGTAGGGAATAACTTTGGAACAGAGCCAGGGTGAGAGTTTACTGGGGTAGAAACAGCATGGAAACACCAGCTGCTTATACACTTCTCTTCCCCAAATGTTTATATTTCAGTAAGTTTTCCCATTTCCCCTCTGTAGGTCTTTGCTTTTCTATGACTTCCTCATAAGCCAAAATACCAGTTCCTGCTGCCATGGCTGCCTCATCTTTCCTTGCAGCAGAGCACAAACTAGCTCAAATACAGTTGTGTTTAGTGAGACGGGACGACACAATGTACTGAAACCGATACTTGGGATCTTAAAACAAGATAAAAAGGGGACTAAATTGCTTAGAGGACTGGCAAAAGAATTCAGAACATTTTGCTTCTAGGTCACTGGTGGTGGAAGATGTTGCCATCCAAATGGCTATTCAGTGGTCCATGTGAAATAAGTTGGTGGTCTCTGCAATTAACAGTGGATGGGCACAACATTTATAGAGTTGTGGTAGACTGTAAGCTCTATGGGGAAGAGGTCATTCCCTCTAATGTACTATACACTACAATGTCACTGTATATAGGTGAAATAATAATTAGAGCAGGCAGGAAAATGGCAGGGTGGGGGGAGATCTATTTTCAATTGCTCATTAACATTTTAAACTTTTGGCTCTTCTACTATTAGTAAATTTATCAAAGAGGCCAGTGACTGAATAGACAGAAACCTTGAACAAACCTCCAGATGGGAGTCTCTCCAGGTCATGGTTATGGGACTCTGACACTTTCTCACATGGCTTGTAAATCTAGCCCCCTTCACAAGCCATAATCTACTCTATCAATATCTGCTTTAAAAATAACAACCCAGATTATGGCAAAACCCTGATCAACTGTAGTAAGAGAAGAATAACATAGCCTGATCCAAAGCTCACTGTAGTCAATGAGAATCTTTTTGTTGAATTCAATAGGCTTTGCACCAAGCATATAAGCCGACGTAAAGAAAAGACTGACTACGGAGCTTAAATATAGCATTTTATTCTCTAAGAGGCAAATCCTGTAAATTCCCCCCTTCACTGCTGCAGAGGGTTCTATGAGGAAAACTGATATGGTTTGCAAATTACCAGTAACAGTTATGGTCATTTGCTGGTATAAATTATTTTGGAAATACATTATTTTAACCAAATTTCTGCATGGTGCTCTGCATCAAGGTACTAGGGAGTGCTCATAATTGTTTAAACAAGAGGCAATATTTTATGACATGAGAGAAATGCGAGCAAAATATTTTACAATTTTCCTTTTGCCATTTATTGTTTAGATTTGTGTCAAAGGTGAAGCAGTCGTTTCTGGTTGTTGTAATATGCTTTCTAGCGCGTTCTCTCTGCAGTTTGAACAGATACACAGAAGTTTATGTATGTGAATAATCTGTGTTGATGTTGCAATAGATTTTCTTTAGTTCTCCATTACATATACAGCACAAATCCTAATAAAACTAGACAGGAATGTATTACAAATTCATTTGGTTGGAATTCAGTTACTCAGTGAGTAAATAAATAAATATATGTATTTTAAATTAAGAATTTAAGCTCCATTACTTACACATAAACTCTTTTTACTTACTTACAGTATATCTCTATGGTTGCACTTAACATGCTTTACTAACAGTTTGACATCTGAGAAGTGATGTTAGGTACATTGCAGCCGTATTAGCAGAAAAGTAGTAGAACATAGTCAAAAATTAATAAATCCAACCAAACCTTTAACTCTAAAACAAAACTAGCAACATGTTTTATACCTACGTTTTCACAATTTCTTTATCACAGAATATTAACCCTGATCTGTGGGAGCTAGTAGGGACAAATAAGGGCCAGTTCTAGCAACATCTTACTCATGCTGGTTCTCCCATTGGATATGCCTACATTGCAACGTAAGCCTGGGCTCAGACTGAGGCTCAACTCCACCTTCACCCCTCCCGCTTCAGTCACAAGCAAATTGTGCTAATTCCGGGCTTGGACCCAGGGTCCCAGGACCCTGTGGCGCTGCAGAGTCTGAGCCCAGCTTGAGCGTTGACCCAGGGTATGAGCCCCAGTGCTTTGCAGTGTAGATGCAGCCCTGCTAGTTTCAGATCCTGGGAGTCCTCCAAAAAGTATCCTACAATCCCATGGGCCAACTTCCTTTGTCCTCTGTATCCCAAGAATCTTGAATCTATTCTATTGAAAACAGAAGCAACCACCCTTGGGATACTGCAGCAGCTCAGTGAGTCTGCGTTAACCCTTCTCACCACTGAGCTGCAAACAGCCTCCTGTGCTTGCAATGGAGACTGAACAGAACAAGCCTTTTACAAAGCTCACTGCTTCATGGTCACAGGAGGACAGCCTGATATTGGTAAATCTCTGTTCCAAGGCCAGCAAAACTGTCGACTTTAGTCAGAGTACCCAGAATGATCACATGTGATAGCAAACAGTGCAAATTTACTGGACTGGTGATCCGTGCAGGGATTGGATTAAGCAGCTCAAGAGTGAGCACCGGAAAACCAGGGACCAGAACTGCACCTTGGGCAACTTGCCAAAATTCTGCCTGTTTTATGAGGCGTTTAACCGCATGCTGGGCTCTCTGCCCAGCATGGAGCCAACAGTGGTGCATGATGATCTGGTCAGCTGGGATGGTGCCCTGCTGGCCCCAGAATCCAGTGTGGGGACTGATGGGAGACAGCAGCAGGCCCTGAGTGTGGACGGTGAAGTCTCTCTGTTGCTGGAGCTGGTTCCAGAGTAGGTTTTGGAGCAGGAGTAGTGGCCGCACATTCTGGATCCATACTCGGAGGAGCTGATACACCCCCACAAGGAACGGCCTGCTATGGAACCTGCAGCAGACACAGACGGGACAGAAGCCACCCCTGAACCTGGTAAGTTTCTGGCTCCATTTTAATATTTATTAAACCAGTAATAAGAGGGATTTACGTTCTGTGAACCAGTGCAAAAGTTATGAGAAGCCCCAGCTAGCAGTGTTTATCTGCTAATGGCAGATTGTTTGCCAGTGGTGTGTTTCCTTCCCACCCCTCTATCTGGAGTTCCAAAAGGTGACCGGGGCATGCAAACTGTAAAGAACACCTTTAAAGTGTATCTTTACTGGAAAAGGCAGATTTTTGCCAGGGCCATTCCAGTTTCTTAAAAATAACCTTACATTGCCATGCCTGTAAGTACTCTACTCTGTAACCAGTCTACAGTCTGTTGAGCTGCCTGGAAACAGTGAACTCTGTTTGTATATGTCTGAGGAAATGTGTTCCATTCACAAAGCCATTCGCAAGTCCATTTCAGTTAGAGTAGTCTATGCAGTCCGTAGGTGACAAAATCATTTGTCCTTGATATGATTCCGGTTTGAAATTTTGTCCAGAAATGTGCTGGGGGTGGGGAGGAAGAAGGCTATGGAGTTTTGTGTGTCTGCATGCAGCCATGACAGGCTAAGCCATATGGAAGCTTAATGCAGCATCCTGTTGATCTCCTCATTAATTCTGACCCAATCCTGTGTACTGATAGCTGCAAACTTTTCAGGAACTTTTCAGGAAGCAGGAACTTCAGATAGATATTATGTTTTGGAGAAGAGCATATTTCCAGGGCCACCTCAGTAGGAGATGAGCCCACACCAATCATAGATGTGTTGTTCAGTCCCTATACATTTGAATACTTCTGTTGCATAAACTGCAGGTTGCCCACCAGCTCAGTGTCACCAGATGGGACAGAAATGCCACACCCAGAAGGTGTGTGGGTTACACTTGCTCCATGCAGCCCTCCATACTGACCACTTCCCCTGTGGATGTCTCCACCTCCCTCCCACAGCGCCATGTGTGTGAGACAAATGGGGAAATAAGGGAAAGTGTTGGATCATATTAAAGAAGTTCTGTATTAAAATCACAAATGAGTTTGATTCGCCAAAGTTTAAATTCCAGGGTATTACTAATTAAGAGGTCTCTTGGTTTTTGGTACTGTTTCTCTCCCTCTATGTGTGAAACTTGCAAGCTGCTAATTGTGTTAGTACATTCTAAGACAGAGTCTGTTCTCAAAGCAATTCACAGAGAGAGAGAGACTCAAAGCAATATTCTAACAACAAAAACAGCACCCAGAGACTCCCTGCCCTTTTGTTGTATTAACAATTGTGATTAAAATAGAGATAGAGGATGTATGTGGATGGATGCTTGGTGTGGATAATAACTGAATGATCAGGGAGGTGCCAGCCTAAGAATCCAGTGTCCATCGGCTGAAGAAGGCGTCAAGTGGAAATAACCAGAGGACCCCCGGAGGGCAGACTGGAATCCACCCAACAGCCTCAAGAATGGGAGAACCAAAGAACAAGATGACATCCTGGAGCCGTCAGGAATGTGCTATCTGCTGATTGATTCAGCAACAGCATGATGAAGCAATTCCCATAGACTGCCATAGGAAGAAATTCCTACAAAAATAGACTCTAAAAAGTGAGAACTTTGGGGTCTGATTCTGCAAACCAACTTCCAGGAGCATCAGATGAGCATCTGACAAGGCCCTGCTCCCTTCTCATGTCCAGGCCACCTGGCCAGTGGCTTGGCATGAGCAACTCTAAGGCTGGGGGGAAGGATAGCTCAGTGGTTTGAGCATTGGCCTGCTAAACCCAGCGTTGTGAGTTCAATCCTTGAGGGGGCCATTTAGGGATCTGGGGCAAAAATTGAGGATTGGTCCTGCTTTGAGCAGGGGTTGGACAAGATGATCTCCTGAGGTCCCTTCCAACTCTGATATTCTATGATTCTATGGTAACTATGATAACAACTGTGCAGAACCTCTGTGTGTGTATGTGTTTGTATGAATGAATGTGTGAATAAATATGAGATTGAATGGAATGTTATAACTGTAACTAACTGCTTACTATGATTCTTTCTGTATTCACAATAAATGTGGTATTTTGCCTTTTCCCCTTTAATAAGATCCTGCTGGTTTTTATTTTATTGGTATAACAAAAGGAGACCAGGTGGCTAGAGGACATAGCTTTTTTTCATTCTAAAGTTCTGGACTCAACTGCTGGCCATCCCAGGCCTGCATGACAATGCGATCCCACCAGTCTGTTCTTGTGGGCCTACTCCAGAAGTGTTGGTCCACACAGGGGGTATCAGCAGCTGCACCACTTGTACTGAGAAGCATCAGCCAGTTCAAGCCTGCCATGCCTGGGTACACTTCCTCCTCCTCCTGCTTCAGCCAAAGCTCTGCCAGGTGCCTTCGGTGGGTCAGAGAATGCTGCCAAAATGTCCACCAGCACCTCATTGAAGCTCTGCCTTTTTCCTGACTTGGATGAAAGCACAAGCAAGAGAAGTTCTTCAAAAAGGGCCTCCTCCATGTTGCTGGCTCGGGTAGCTGGGCATGCACTGCCCGAAATGATGCCTTGGCAGGCTGTACAACCTTCCTGTTATGTGCAGGGTGGACTGTCTAGTTTTCCCACAGTAGACCATGGTCATGGGGCTAGAGTGGCCACATTTCGGATGGGCGCTAGGGAGTTTGGGATATGGTTGGTTTGACTCCAGTCTGCATGCAGTAATGTGGATGCCAGAACCCCAAGTCTGAACCTGGGTTAGAAAATTCTTAACCTAGGGTTAACTGCAGTGTAGATGCTCAAGCTCTGGGTTCTCTAACCCAGGTTCAGATGACTTGAATCCCACTAATCTGGGGCTTGCATTGCAGTGTAGACACACCCACTGAATTCACTTTTCCAAAAAAACCCCACCCCACCTTTTTTCTTTCATTTTTTTGCTTCTCATAAAAAAATGACTTTTTGATAAAAAATGATTTAAAAAAAGTTATGTGGAAAAACCTGTAGTTTTTTAATCAGCTCTGTGGTTAAGTATGCTCAGTCACCCACTAATAGCTTCTTATTCCCATGCTTAGTAGGAATAGATTATCCAGGTTGAGAAGGATGGTGTGTGAGGCTTTTGTGATGTACATATTATGTTTCCATTTTGTGCGGGGAGGGGAAAGTAATATACCAGTTTCCAGGCAACTTATGTGTTCATGTGTTAGGTCCCTTCCAGTGCAGTTTATTTTTGATGTTTGAAGGGTTTTCTGTAGATTGAAAAATTTAGATTTTTCCATTTAGAACATTGCACCAATGTTCTTGAAAAGGGATTTGATGATGGTCTGTTTTGCACAGACTATTAATACACGTTTTCAAATGAGGACGTAGCTATTTTGATGTGATATTCAATTTGCTTAATACAGCCCACTCACTATTGAAGTGTGTTTCAGTAGTTAATATTGTAATTTTGATGGGTGATATAGTGTGAGGACTCCAGGCAGAGTCCCCCAAAATAAAGCCAGCTGAAAATACTGTTTAAGGTACAGCAGGGGAACAAATTTATTCTATTTCTAAGCATGATAAAGTTTGGATCAAGGTGCACTGAGCTCCTGAATGTGGTTATACAATAAATGGAATCTATTGTCGCATTAACTATTTCCCTGAATTGTGTAATACAGTCTACAGAACAACAAGAAACCCCCAATTGCTTTTAGTAGATTCTTATAACCTCCACAGCCTTGTAGACATTTGAACTGAAGGGCACCATGTAAAGGGATAGTGTGAGATGACTCTAAGGTAACATTGATCAGTACAGGCAGAATTTTATTACAAGTGTCAATTAGATTGAAAAGTGTTATAAAAAAGATCATTTGCATAGCTTTAGGGGACAAGGAGAAACATTATTCTGAAATCTCCTTTGCTGATTGTTTAATGGTTCTCTACGGGTGTCAGGGAGGCAATATTCCCTTCTTCAAGAACATGGGAGAAGGTAGCCACTTTCTGACTGGTTTTGATTTAAAGCTCATGAATGAGGTGTGTGCAGCTAGTTAATAGAAGGATGAGCTTTGTTATGCACCAAAGTGTTCACTGGAGCATCAAATTTACTATAGCAGATCAGACTATTGAAGTTCTGTATCCTGCTGTCTGCAGTGGCCCCATCCCGATGCCTCAGAGGAAGTTAAAAAACAAGCAGCGAGAGCTGGTTGAAATGTTCTTTGCCACACTTTTTTCTTAGAAAAACAGTTTTGACAAAAACCTTTTTTTTCGATGGAAACCTTCATTGTCATTGAACTGTCAAATGAAAATCTTTATTCAAAATGGTGAAGGGGGTGGAGGAAATCCCATTCTCTCTCTCTCTCTTTTAACTTTCCCCCTCCTTTCTTGCAGAATGGGGGAAAATCTCAAATTCTAAACCATGTTTTTGGATACAAATTTTCACTAAGAGAAATTTAATTTAGAATTTTGCCTTTAGAAAAAGTGTAAAAACCCCCACCTCACAGGGTTTTTTGGATTTTTTTTTTGGGGGGGACACTCAACCAAATGTATACGTCCAATTTTCTACCCTCCAAATAAAAGAAACTCTGAAACCCCATGACACACACACACCTGTTTTTAGGTGGGTGCATGAAGGCTTTCTTGGCCACTGCAGTCATTTGTTTATGGCCATAAGCATTCTTTGATTACTTTGGTTTTGAATTTCCTTCTGGAAGAATCATACGGAATTGAACAGGGATGAAACCAGTAGGCTTTATCTCAAAGACCTATGTAATATAATAGAGAAAGTTACATCTCTTATAGAAAAGGAGTACTTGTGGCACCTTAGAGACTAACCAATTTATTTGAGCATAAGCTCACAGTTCACGAAAGCTTATGCTCAAATAAATTGGTTAGTCTCTAAGGTGCCACAAGTACTCCTTTTCTTTTTGCGAATACAGACTAACAGGGCTGTTACTCTGAAACCTGACATCTCTTATAGGTAGATTTTAACCATTCTATATAATTTAGTATAGCATGACTGGAGGGTGGTAGGAAAATCCCTGCAGACATTGTGTAATTGTAGACATTTTCTAGAAGGATTGACAACTACAAATGAGAGAGAAGTATGATGTGTGACATAGCAGAATGGAAACAGGTGGAAAAACAGAGTTATAGGAACAGTTCTTAATAAAGTCACCGTTCTCCATTTTGGACCAATTTTGGATCCTTTTCTACATATGTTCTGCAGTGGCCCTGAGTGGGCCATCAGCTGTGGGGATGGAACCTGCGTAAGTGTGAAAGGAGGTCAACTTATAAATTTGCCAGGATGCCAGTTAGATTTTACACCTGACATATTGACAGTCCTAGTTTGTTACATATAATAGAATCCATTAGGATAACCCCTTTTCATTGAGTCTAGGGACATTAGCTTACTAGTTTAATGCTGGGTTCTTTTCAGGTCAACTTTTAACTTGAACAGTATTTCTCACATCGGGACACTTGCTTATTCTTCACCAGCCAACAGTTTATTAATTTGCACAGAACCACATGAATATAAAGTCAGCATTTCACCACTCAGATGTAGACACAACTAATAGTGTGTACTACACACACAGTACAATCCTGCACGCAATTATCACACAGACTAGAGTTGAGGCTCAGTAATTGTATCAAAGAACAATGCAAATTACTAACATTTCTTACTACATTTACTTATGATCAGTGATTCTCATGCTTTAGTACCTAGCACATATATCACACTTTCAAGGGTGTACTTGTCTTTAAGGCATTCTGAAGAATGTGGTTACTTCTCTTTCACTATATTAGCCCCAAAGTGACAAGTTTGGAATGTTAACGCAATTGCCTAAAACAATTCTATCCAATCTCTTAGGACAGTGTTTCCCAAACTAGGGCCGCCGCTTGTGCAGGGAAAGCCCCTGGCGGGCCGGGCTGGTTTGTTTACCTGACGCGTCCACAAGTTCGGCCGCTCGCAGCTCCCACTGGCTGCGGTTCACTGCTGCAGGCCAATGGGGGCTGCGGGAAGTGGCGGCCAGTACGTCCCTTGGCCTGCGCCGCTTCCTGCAGCCCACATTGGCCTGCAGCTGCAAACCACAGCCAGTGGGAGCCGCGATCGGCTGAACCTGCGGACGCGGCAGGTAAACAAACCGGCCTGGCCTGCCAGGGGCTTTCCCTGCACAAGCGGCGGCCCTAGTTTGGGAAACACTGTCTTAGGACAATTTGATTGGATTCATAAAGGAGTTAAAATCTAAACTATGGTTACCTGAGGTATCACCAGAGAATGTATACTTAGGAAGATAACCTACTGCTATTTATATTAATGAATAGAAAGAGAGATGCAATCTCTGAAATGAAATCTCACCACTCCTTCTGATCCTCTTAACCCTGGGATGGGGGAAGAGTCCTTTCCACACTGCTGGTCCAGGTGTCAGTTGCACTTAGAGTTCTGCAGCTTCTAGTGTTTGGTTCAGGCATCTCTGCTGAGCACACAGTGACCTCAGTTTTTATATGCTCTAATTTCAGAGCTCATTGGAGGGGGACACCCTCTGATTCCTACTGGACAGTGCCAGGCAAATGCTCAGATTTCAGCTTAGTTTCTCTGATGCTTCCATTAGTATCCAGTAGATGGCATTGGTGTATAACAAATTTCTTTAATCCTTCACTTATCGGCGGCTTTTTAAATTTGATTAATTTCAAGGACTATATTTCATTATCAGCCCCAGCTATCAGTTAGGATCCCCCCTTTTAAGCAATTTCTATTAATATCTTTTAACAGTTCTCCTTCCTTGTGCCAGATAATTCCTATTACTTGAGAGTGCAACAATTGTTTACAAGAAAATCAACAAAACCCTTCTATTTGTCTAAATTTGGAGGACATACTCCTTACATGCTTTGATTATACATAAGCATTTCACATTATGTAGGCCTTACAATAGAACAAAACACATTTTCCACATACAGAAGGATATAGATTTGACTCACAAGGCAAACAAATGTGCAGATTCTAATTTGGGATGAAAGACAGATTGGCATATTTGATTGACAAGGAAACAATGTATAGTTTATAATGTGGGGTGAAAATAAATGGGTTGGATTTCTTGGAGTTCTGTTTAGCCAGGTTGGGAGGGAGAAAAAACTTTATACACCAGCAAATCATAGGCACCGACTCCAAGGGTGCTCCAGAGCTGGAGTACCCACAGAAAAAAATTAATGGGTGCTTAGCACCCACTGGCAGTCAGCCCCCCTCTCCCCCCCAGCGCCTCCCACCTGTCATGATCAGCTGTTCGGTGATGTGCAGGGGGTGCTGGGAGGGAGGGGGAGGAGTGGGGATGGGCTGCGCTCCAGGGAGGGAGCGGGGTGGGAAGAGGCAGGGGGTGGAGGTTTGGGGGAAGGGGTGGTGTGGGGGCGGGGCGGAGCCTGGGGCAGAACAGGGGTTGAGGACCACGGGGACAAGGAAGAAGCTGGCACCTGTGGAGCAAATTATGAGAGATTCTTCCTTAGGTGATTAAGAAGACCCTGAAGAAGAGCTCTGTTTAAGCTTAAAAGCTTGTATCTCTTACCAACAAAAACTGGTCCCAAAATATATATTGCCTCACCCACCTTGTCTCTCTCGAATACCCTCATTTAGCTTCTATAAATGGGGAGGGGAATGCCTGAGCTCTGCTTATCAGTGGGCCATTGGACAAAGTGTTTTACATGTTGTGAACCATTTTCTTATTGTCTTCATAGGTGGAGCCTATTGTGGGATGAACAGAGGTAGATAGCTTTTCTCATCTTTTGAGGGCCAGAAGGAAACATTAGTTATTAATCTTTCAAGGAATATCTGTCCCTAAGATCCCTGGGACCTCTAGATCTTAAGGCATGGCCTGAGCTAAGGCAGTAGCAGGTTTATCAGGCTCTCTATTTGGTCAAGCCACCAATAGATGGGACAGAACAGCACACTGAGTGGGTATGGGTTACATATATAGCTGTTCTTTCATTCTTTCCCCCTCCTCCTCCTCTTCCAAATTTTCATTGTCATTATGAGTGATGGTGGGAGTCAAGGACACAAAAGGGAAATCCTTCAGAAAAATCACATGGGATATGCCTGGAGTGGAAATGCTGCTGAAGAGGAGCAGTGTGAACTCAGAAGCTAGTTTTTTTTGACAGGATGTTGTTGTGATAATTGGGCCTGAAAATGTACCCTAATTGTAAGCTCAACTGTAAAACGTGAGTGAAAGTTCATAAATTGTTACAATGACCTGTTATATGACATTGTTTAAGAAAAGATGTAAGAAGGAGACCGAATTAATTTAAACAGAAAGGGTTTTATTGATACCATTTAAGGACTGTATTAAGATTATGACTGGTAAACAAGAGGAGAAAAGGACCAGAAATCAGGGAACCAAAACTGGGTGTTGGAAATTTGGCCTATTGGTGGACAAAATAACGAGAGGAGGGACTGGCCAACACTCCACTCTGAGGTTCTTAGAAAAGACTTTTGGGAAAAATTAGAAGCAGCAGCTGTCTGCTAACAAATGCTGCAGCAAGCTTTATCGTCATGGCTGCCACCCCCACCATCTCCTGGAACTTTGGACTCTCTTTGTCCTAAACCTGAGAGATGTCCTGATCAGACTGAGCCAGAGAGGGACTGAGATGACATCGCCACCTCCACCTACTCCAGCTAAATCCCAACCACCACCAAGGATGTGAGACCTTGTTAGTTCCCCTCCCCGGAATTGTCCTTTTCCGCCTCTACCTTATTTCTTTTCATTTCATCTCTCTCCTTTTACCTTCTGATTAATAAGACTCTGGCTGAGTTAGCTAAGTCTGTGTCTTTTATAACACTGCTATAAGCAGTGACCAGAGAGGCAGCTAAATACAATGTCCTAAACAGCCCAATGCTGGTAGAAGTTTGCCAGGTCTCGGAGTGGCTGACAAGACCATGTGCTGGGAATGTATTTTTCCAGCAGTGAGGTTGCAAGTGAAAGTCAGCACAGGATACAGAAGCAGATTTTCTTTCTTTGTTTGTCTTCTTAGGAAATGGGATTGGACTTTAACAACAGGAGCAATGACAACTGCTCCAGCCCATCTCAACTAACTTCTTCTCTTTTCCCCAGAAAGGGTGTTTAAGAGCTTGTCTAAACTGCCCATCAGTTCAGACTATGGTGTGTGAATAGCAGTGCACACCAAAGTTCTGTGCTGTAACTTCCCCATGTGGATGCTGCAGGCATGAACTTAAAGGTGTCTAGTAAGACTATATTAGTGCACACTGGGGACCTTCAAGTTCCTAGCCATAGGATCTACATGGGGAACTTACTGCAGAGTACTTGGGTTCGCTCTCTTATTCACAGCCCTGTAATCCAAACTTTGGGGTAGGTTAGACATGCCCTTAGAGACTGTCAAACAAGGTTTTTTTTTTTCACTTTTAAAAGCTCTCTACAGCTAAAGAGAAAGTTAACAAAGGTTGTTATTAAAATAATACTTTATTATTACATAATGCTTATAATACTTATTTAATACTATAAATTTTAATTGCTTTGACTGTTTCCCTTCTTTTCTGTACCTTTAATAAAAGATTAAAAGGATTTTTAGTGGCGTGTTTGCCATGATATTAAGCAGGCGGAGGTCTCTGTATACCAAACTCTGAGCCTCGTTTAAAGCTGTTTTATGTTGGACAGTGACTGAGTTACGTTAACACGGTAGACTCTTTGGGCTCTTGTATTCCATGTAAATTAATACAACAATGTTGATATTTTGTATTTCCTGCACTGGAGTAAGTAAATGTAAATATCTTTTCACAGCTAGGTAGTCTTATTTTACTGACTCTGTCCCATAAATCAGTTGAGTACTAGTCAAGGACACATGACTACTGCCTGTAGGGAAAAGAAGAGGTTAAAGGAAGAGTTGGGATCCGTATCAGAACTTTCTCAAAGCACAGGATGTTCTGATATAGGGTTTTTGTTCAGGTCCATCCCCATAGCTATAAGTATAAGCAGGGTCTGAATGAGCTCTCTCCTGACATCTAGTGATGAGCTGGGGGAGAGGATTTCAGGAGCAGACCTTCTTTGCATGGGCACACCCACCCAGCCTACGTGCCCAGCATAATGGGACTGCTTTGCCAAAATGATCACTTTTGGTTGGTGCTGGAACACAAGTCTCTTTGTTACTGGGATAGGAGTAATACAAGGTTGTTATCCTTGTTGTGTGAATAAAGGGCTGAAAAGCTGTGGTTGTCATACCCTGACTGAGAGACTCACCCTCAACTAAACTTCACTCCCTAGGCAGGGAACACCGGTGCCAAAGCCCAGTGGAGTTGAGAGAGGGTGGGGACAGGTACTTATACCTGGTGATGTGGGCTGTAGCTAAGGATCCTAGACACCATTTGACCCTTCCTCTCTCTTCTGTGTATAATAGAGCTGATTAAGACTCAATTGAGAGTCTTGTTGCACACCAGTACAGCTGAAATCACTGATAACAAGGCCTGAGCATTAGGCCTGCTTTGGGACAGTGTCTCTGATGCAAGAGGCTGCCCAACTGCACGAGTAGTGAGGCTCCCCCACTAACAGCTCAAATCTCTGAAAGCCGTGTTAAGTGGTGGGACCTCAAGACATCCCAGAAGGTACAGAACAGAGGAACCAGCAGAGTGGTGAGCGGCTGGCAGGGCAGCCGGCAGAGTGGAGGGGAGAGCGGCCAGTGGAGCAGAGCGCAACTGATGCCAGAGCAAGTGCCTGGACAGCAGAGCAAGGTGCTTGCACAGATACACCTCTGAACTCTGGGTCTTCACTGACCAAGGACAACGACTGTGAGTGGGGTGCACTGGAAGGAGAAGGGAGGGGCACGTTAAAGGAACTTTTGGTTGCTGGACTTAAGAACCTGAAGCAAAAAGACCCTGCCTAACACACTCTGGGGTGGCTCTTTAGCTCATGGTTTCATGTTTATGAATTCTGCTAGTGGCATTTTCCCAAATTAATGCCAGGTTCCTTCCTTCCTTTTCCTAATTTTTTTTTCTACACTCAGACTCTGTAGTTCCGAGAGGGGCAGTATTGCCCCTTAGAGGCACCTGGGGGTGGGTAGGAGGGGATATGTAATTGCCCCAGGTTACTGGGTGGGGGCTTGAGCCAATTTTGTGTTATATTGTTGAAAAGAAACCCCCTAGATATTGAACCTGTCCCTTGTTGCTGCCAACTCCAACTAACAGAAGGGTTACAACTAGCATTAATTATCTGGTGAATTTCTCCTTTTTACTTTTTTCATGAATTGTAAGTGAACAGATCACAAATTTCTTCAGTTAATAATTTAGTCTATAGAGATTGTTTGCTGACAGTTCATTGTGATAATTTGCAATTCCAAAATTGCGCTCTAGTCTTATTAGCTAAGTCCCATGCTACTGTCTCTGTTCTCTGATTGGATGATTTAGGGAGCTAGCCAACACAGCAGGAACTGCAAATGTTACAACTGAATATATAGTTCAAAATTCATACTGTGTTCTTAGTTACAGTAGTGATTAGGTATTGTTTCTGGTCACTGATTGGATGATCATGTATGGAACCAATATAGTGTATATTGTGTAACCTTATATTCATGTGGAAATTTGCTTTTGTTGAATATTCGTGTATTTGGGAATATGTATTTCATGAATCTTTGCTTGAATGTTTTAATGTTCAAGGAAATCAAATATAAATGGGTCATGAGTAAGGTTGATTTGAAATTATCATTTGCATTTGAATGAATATTCGTACCACTTTTTTCCATTATAATATAAGGACTGATGATTGAGAAGTCTGACTGCCATAACTGCTAGATATGAGTTGTATTTGCCATGTAAATTTGTAATGTTTTATGTTGTATCTATATAAATATAATGCTGATTGACAAATCTGCCAAGAGACAGACATCTCAGAGGAAGTCATTAACATGTGAAATAGCAATCCTAAAGGGAGGATGTTTGTTTAGACACCACAATGGAAGGTGGTACTCTGAAGTGTACCAAGGTGTGAACAGTAAACGTAAAGGATGTCTTTATTTTTATGAACAAGTTTCAAGGAGTTCTTTGAAATGAAACAAATACTTGATACGCAAACTAAGAAATTTTTTTAAAGGGTTAAGGAATAATTACTTTGATGAAATATGTTGAAACGCAAAAATAGAATTGTAAATTGCATATTGACATTTACATTAAAGAAATGAGGAAATGTACAACAATACTTCAAATAAGACTTTTAGCACAAGGTCTCCTAAAGCCACAGAGGACTATGAACAGAAATACACTGTGTATGGATGTATTGTACTTGGTGTATCTATTAGTGTCACATTTCTAGAAAGAAGTGCTGTAAGTCAAATAGTATGCTACTGTTAAGTGGGACAAAGAACTCTCTACAATATAAGGCTTTTATCTAGTCTAACCAACAGTTTATAATAACAAAGAGGACAGGCTTAGCTAGCTACATTTATTGCACTGTCTTGCTTCCTGTGATGAGGAAGTCGTTAAAAAGCAATCCTACAGGAGGATGTTCATTCGAATGCCACAAGGAAAGAAGATACACTTTGCAATGTACTGAGGTGTGAGCAGTGAATATTATGGACTTTGTTTTTATGGAAAAGGTTTGCTGACCCTTCCAGTCTCTCCGTGCACCCTCTGTCTGCTCCTGTATTCCCTCAGTCTGCCCCTTGCTTATATCCTTATATACCAGTCCTCTCCCTCCTGCCTCCTCATTCTCTTGCACCTCTTCACCATCAATCCTCCCCACATTTCCCTGCTTCCACATGGTTTTTGTGTCCAAGCCCCTACCCTAAAGTGACAGCAGCCATATTCTGTGAAGGCAGCCTGCCTTCAGTCTTCTTGAAAACAATGGGAGTTGGCTGTCGTCTTTTCTAGGGATAATCTCAGTTCCACATGCCAAAGCTGTAGAAAAATGGTCACCATCTTGACTAAGGAGCAGCTTGGCTTCATCCCCTCTAGAAATAATGGCTGATGGCAGCCACTCAGAATATGGGAAAAATCACAAGTTTGTTGCTAACAGTTGTAAGATCATGGAAAACCGAACACAACCCCTCAAATACTGAGTCTCATAATTAAATAATGAAAATTGGCAAATTCTCTGGTTTTGAGGATGTGCTTGGTTGCTGGCACAGTGGTTGTGACACATCTAAATCTGAAGGAGTGCTTCAGGGGCCCAGTCTTGCAAGGTTCTGAGTGTCCTCAACTCTTGTTAACGTTGGGAGTTGAGGGTGCTCTGAACCTTTAGGAGTTGTTCAGAGGGATTGAGCTCTGTGAGAAGTTGGGAGCGTATTGACATAGTTACAGCAGTGCAAACCCGCAATGTAGACATGCTGTATTAATGTATGCAGTGTAGTTATAGCCATGGATATTAGAGAGACAAGATGGGTGTTTCCCAGATCTGCAGAAGTGTTCTGTGTAGTTCAAAAGCTTGTCTCTCTCATCAACAGAAGTTGGTCCAATGAAAGATATTACCTCACCCACCTTGTCTCCGTTATACTGTATTAATTTAGAGCAGAGCCATTGAATGTGAGTTAACGCAGTGAATTACCAGAGCAAGAAATGTTGGTATAAACCCTGCATTCAGTGGTGCAACATGTCTACAGATTAGGTGTTTGCATGAGCGTAATTACATTTAGGTAGCTAAACTGGTGCAAATTTCTCTAAAGCTGACTGAGCCTAAGCTCAAAAGTTCTCTTAAAGGCAGAGATTTTTACACATTATATATCCTACCATATAGGACTCTAACATCTGTATGTAAAGTGTGATTTTTTTCTCTGGAGTTCTGTACTTTTCTGTCTTCCATTCACAACCCCAAATTGCTCAAACTGACTGCTAGGTTATTTCTCTCTCTGTCTTGAAATTTCACATTTTCAAAATTTTGCATGGTAGTACATCTCAAAATTTAAACTTTGAAAAAAATTTGTATTGGCAAAATTTCCTGAAAAGCAAAAGTGTGCGGAATGAAGAACTACAAGAAATTGTTACTTTGTTTAAAGCCAACTAATGAACAAACACCATTGTACAGTTTTGTGAGAAAAGGTCACCTGCATTTTCTTCTGAACCAATGCAGTTCCATTGCCAGGCAATGACAGAGGCACAGAGATGTCAGATATCTTGCATTTCCCATGACACTCATGTTTGCCAGCCATGTCACACATTCCCAGAATATTGCAGAATTAGAGGGTGTTCAGCGACTGGCTACAAACATAAAAAAGAGATTGAAGAGACTGTTTACTTTAGACAGGAGGCAAATAAGAGGTGACCTGACAAAATATATAAAATAATGAAAGGCCTAGAGAAGGCTGAATGGAAGCTTCTCTTCTTCCTGTCTCATAACTCAAGAACAAGCGGATTCTCAAAACTGATAAAAAAAATACTTTTTCACACAACAGGTAACTAAATTGGAACTCATTGCAACAGGATGTTGTTGAGGTAGAAAACTTAGCAAGATTTAAAAGGGATTGATTGGACGTTTATATGGCTAGCAAGACTATCCAGAGTCGTTATAATTATTGCTAACAAGTATTTTGGAACCAGGGTTTAAGCCAATCTCTGACTATTCAGGATTAGGAGGAGACCTAATGTGTGTGTGGGGGTGATTATTAGACATTCCTAAATGTGAAGTTTTTTATACCTTCATCTAAAGCATCTGGTGATGGTTACTGTCCCATACAGTTTATTGGACGAGATGAACCTCAGGGCTGATCCACTATGGCAATTCATATATTTCTGCAGTCTAAGCCCAGGTGGAACCTCACACATCCAGAAAGGTTGTGGGGAAGAGATAGAGTAGCTCCTATTACTCATACTGGTACTGCTCTGAAGGCCTGTTTCTCCTTCCTGTGCTCCTTCTTCTGGCACCTGGGGAGAGCACTAGGGAGAAGGAGGCAGTGGCAGGTGGCAGAAGTAGCGGTTAGTAGAAGGGGGGGGTAAAGTTAGGCATCAAGGAGGGATTGGAGTAGTGGAATATGAAGGGGGCAGGGTCTGAAAAGAGGGAGAACTAGGGAGAGGTAGATGGAGAGTAGGGAAAGAAGCAGGGACACTCCCACTACCTTGTTTCCCCCAGTGGGAATTGTCTGCCCCCACCCTGATCAGATCTGAGGCATGCTGGCAAGGCAGTGTGCATGGGAAGCTTGTCCTGCTGCCGCTCTGTAGATAAAGAGAGGATTTCGTTCCCGTGGGGCTGTCTGACACACTACTGCCAGCCCCGGGCATTAGGAATCATGAGTCAGGCTGCCAAAGTGCCTCCTGAGATTGTAAAAAACAATCTTTATTTTGGGACCAAAAAGGATTCTACTGTGTTGTTTTTTTGGTCTGTCCTTTAATTTTTTGAACTCACCCTGCCCACTCCTCTCTACATAGCTGCAGCTAATTGAGTTGAAAAAAAATAAATCCCCTAATATGTCATCTTGGCTTAGTAAAATACAGAATTATGAAAAAGTTAAAAGGTGAAAAAGTGGGGAAGACGGTTAGTATTGTTAAATAAGTTATCCATTTATTATTTGTAGAGAGAAGCTTCCTCAGAAGCTGTGTTTATTCAGTATGCTTTCTTGTTCACACTGTAGATTGAATACCCTAGGAGTAGAAGTTAAGTATAGATATTAGTCTTTAAATAGCAACAGAATACCTGTTGTTGAACTGTGAATTCACTATACCTCCATTACAATTTCAGTTACTTATATAACAAAACCCATGAGATTTGTAGTTGTAAAAAGTTGAGGTATTGTGCTCGTCTCCCTAATAGGAAAGTTAGGGTTATTATTGTAGGAAACTAGAAAATCTCATTCTTAAACTATGGCATTGACTTTTGGAGAAAAAATGCAGTCCTCACCTTACCTAAGTTAACGCTCAGAGAATGCTACCTATTGTGGACACAACATGCATTTATTTGCGTTATGGGGCATCACAAATTTAGGAGGGTGTAAGGTATATAACAAAGTGTGTAAATGTGTTTTTCCTTTTTTGGGGGGCGGGGGGGGGAAGCAGGATGATTTTCTATTTTTGCTTCCTGCATTGTGATATTTATTTTTATTGTGCTGATTTTTAGAAGACTTTTCTTAATAAGGTCTACTCAGTAAATGATAACATTTATGGAAATCATAGATTTAAAATTTTGTAATTAAGTATTTGATTTGAGCGGACTTACAAAAGCTAGAGGTGATGATTCTTTGAAGTTTATCGTTCATGGTAATCCTTTCGTACTACAAAAAGGCAAGTAACAGTGACCAAACAAAATTAGAACCATAAATCAGATTAGCGCTCTGCTTACTTTTTTCACCAACCAACCAGTTCAATAAATCACTCTGCATAGCCTATACATTATGCTTAATGCTTTTCTAGTATCTACATCAGCACAACAGTATGCTGTAACATGTTATTTGGTATATGCAAAGTGAATCAACGGAAATTAAAGAAAAAATTTTTATTACTTTAAATGCAACGCTGTTTACAGAGTGTTTACCTTCATGTCTGTAAATGCCCCTCTGCCATGTACATTGGTCAAACTGGACAGTCTCTACGTAAAAGAATAAATGGACACAAATCAGATGTCAAGAATTATAACATTCATAAACCAGTCGGAGAACACTTCAAACTCTCTGGTCACGCAATTACAGACATGAAGGTCGCTATCTTACAACAAAAAAACTTCAAATCCAGACTCCAGCGAGAAACTGCTGAATTGGAATTCATTTGCAAATTGGATACTATTAATTTAGGCTTAAATAGAGATTGGGAGTGGCTAAGTCATTATGCAAGGTAGCCTATTTCCCCTTGTTTTTTCCTAACCCCTCCCCCCCCAGACGTTCTGGTTAAACTTGGATTTATGCTGGAAATGGCCCACCTTGATTATCATACACATTGTAAAGAGAGTGGTCACTTTGGATGGGCTATTACCAGCAGGAGAGTGAGTTTGTATGTGGGGGGGCAGAGGGTGAGAAAACCTGGATTTGTGCTGGAAATGGCCCAACTTGATTATCATACACATTCTAAGGAGAGTGATCACTTTAGATAAGCTATTACCAGCAGGAGCGTGGGGTGGGAGGAGGTATTGTTTCATGGTCTCTGTGTATATAATGTCTTCTGCAGTTTCCACAGTATGCATCCGATGAAGTGAGCTGTAGCTCACGAAAGCTTATGCTCAAATAAATTGGTTAGTCTCTAAGGTACCACAAGTACTCCTTTTCTTTTTCGAATACAGACTAACACGGCTGTTACTCTAATTCCTCATTCTGCCACTCACAGTGGGACCATGAGCAAATAAATTAAGCTCTGTGCCTCTGTTTTCCAGTTTGTAAAGAAGATGATTCTGCATTGCCTTATGCACTGTGCTAGGGGTGCGCAGAATCTTTGCATGTAAGCTGGGACATGCAGACCCTAAAATATAGGTGCATAGAATAGTGCTCCAAATCCTAGCATATGGCTAATCCAAAGTTTGCAGCTTAGCATGGAAAGAGTTCCTTCCACACCTTCCCTTCCTTTTGTTCCCATACAGCCTTACACAACCTGCCCACAGCGTCACAATGCATCAGTGGCAGAGTTGGATCTCTAGTCTTCTGACTCCCATTCTTGTGCTTAATCACTAGACCTACGGCCTACTTGAGTCTGTTTCCTATGTGTAACTTTTGGGAACCATATTTGGCAGAATATAAACAAAAATGTCAAGCGGAAAGACAGTATGCAGCCCTGCTAAATGTCATACTTCTCATGTAACACTTCTGCATTTGGTAGCCCTGTCATGCCGGCCTATCGCAGAGGTAGGTGGGGTTTCTGTGTCCATCCAACCAACCTTTCCCTGTGAAATGCCCTTTGGCCTAGCAAAAGGTGTGCTAGACTAGGAGTCAGAAGATCACAGGTTCTAATTCCCCCATTTTACAGAGTGCTATTAATATTTTTGTGAAACAATAGTCCAGTGCATCCCAAAACAAGAATACCAAATTCATATTATTTTAAAAAATATGTACATGAGGATGATAAGTCTGGGGAGAAAAAAGTGAGGGAATCTTTTCAATACTTTGATATTATCTAGAATCTAAGATATTTGACTTTTTATCTCTAGTTAGGCCAACATCAGCCTAAATACGGCCTAAAGGTTTAGATGGTCCAATAGTTACTCCAGAACAATCTAATCTGTGACCTCTATCCCTATGTTTTTTATAATGTCCTTATGAAAACGTAGTACATTTAAGTATGCTTAAAGTGCCACTGGCTATAATTAAAGTTCTGTCAGCCTTTCCATTATAAATCTTTCTTTTCAAGGTTTAATATCTCAGCAGTTTCAAATCCCATTGGGCTAAACTTGATTCAAAAGGAGTCAGCACAAATGCAAATCCCCCCTATCTTTCCTTCCCCAAAAATATTTTCAGTTCATAAAGTTATCAAGTTATATAGTTCGTACAAAATATCCTTGATTGGCTAAAAACCCTAACTCTCTTGCACTATCCCACACCTATCTCTTTTTAAAGACAAACATGACTTAAATTTTAAATGCAGAAGCACACCTATGGAGCCTGTCTTTTCCTTTTCCAGACTACAGATGAGCCGCACCTTCTTCAAGGACTAAAACAACTAACTCTATGTTTTATTGTCAGAAAATGGCTGCATCTGGAACACAACTGAGAGCGGGAGTTAACCAGCATTGCGAAAAGCTAGTGTGTTCCTCAGGCTTGTCTACACACAAAAGTTGTACCGCTTTAACTATACCAGCAAAGTTAAAGCAATATAACACACTCGCAAGCACATATTCATCTAGTATGGATGCAGTAATACCAGTATAAAGGTGCCTTATAGCTTACTCCCTTTCAGGAAGGGGAATAAACTATTCCAGTATAATGCACCACTATGTCAGTAGGACTGCATCCCCACTAAAGTTGGTACCAGTATAACTAATAAAATTACAGCCCTAACCAAAATAGATACACCAGTATGTAAAGTACTATGCCTTAAACTGGAATGATTAATGATTGCAAGAAGGTGGCACTGTGAGGAGCTAGTAGGCACCACAAACTTGTGCTCTTTCAAGGGCATTTGTATTCCAGAAATCAAGACACAGTCTTGGGATTGTAGGTGGACCTTATCTAGGGATTTATACTGTTGCCCATCACCACAGTATCAGAGCACCTGCTAGTCAAATGGTGTCAGCAACAAGAAGTGCCTTCTTTCATCTCCAGATAGGAAGAAGATTGTCCTTCCTCTTGGACAGTAACCTGTCCCCAGTGGTTCATGCATTTGTTGCCTTCAGGCTGAAGTATTGTAATTGATTCTAGTTGGATCTGGATGAGAAGGTCACAAGAACTGAAGTTGGATTGTCCTGGGGCTGGCTACCTCATAAGTGGGATGAAACAAAGGCAAAATGTTGCTATTGTGCTTACCAACCTGCAATTTAATGGCCTCTTAATATTAGCGGTCTCTTTATCGTTCCAAGTTGATACAGATTCTGGCAAAGGGAAATGTCAGTAGCTTCTCTTCTTTGCAAAGAAGTGTGTGACCAATGTTGTATTATCTGTTTTCAGGCCGCTGAATTACCTCATGATGTACTTGAAAAGGCATATAGAGGTACATCCTGAAAGATGCTCAGCCACTTGCAGTTCCCATTGCTGCCATTTATGAAGGAAGCAATAATGCAGCTTTCTTGTTGTGACTTTGAGTCCATGTTTACGATCGCATGATTTTATGTGTTAGGGGTGTGTGAAGAAATTAATCAAATACGACAGGTTTTCATGAGAAATTTCTGCAATCTAGTAAATGTGAACAGGATCGGCTTGAGGCATTTTCCTTATTGTGCAATTCTAAATGTGAATCAAAATCAATGTGAAGTAGAAAAGTAATGAAAATGAGACCTCAACTCCCATTTGTGCAGTTGAACATGGAGACACCTGGGTATTTTTACAGTCAAATTTCTTATGTGAATTGATTTGCTGCGAAGTCTTAAAAATCACCAATTGATTTTAATCTGTATAACCTGGTTAGTTTTATGAATATGTATGGCTGCAAGGAGAGAAAATTCCAATGGAAAGTAGTGCCATCAATGGTAATTTAGTTTTTCATTTGTTACAGCAAAGGAGATGAAAGCAGAGAATTTTCTCAGTATCACTGAGAAATATTCAGTGACACAAACTACATCTTTTTACACATAGAAGACCTCAAAATGTTGGCTACACTATCAAAAAAAACCCCAAGTGAAAGAAGACAGAAGAACTACACTCAGTGCTCACACTAAACCTTCGAGTACATAAGGCAACCCTGGCAAAACTTTCAATATAATCACTATATCTTTTGTTGACTAGAAGCCATTTTAATGTAAAAAATAACAGTGTTCTGATATTTTGCTAGTACCTACGCAACCTAAATCCCTACACTCAGGGTGTCTATTCCAGGAATGAGGGATTTTTCAGAAGCTCACATTGCTGGTGAATTGCTAGTGTTAGTGAATCATTCCAATTTGAGTCAGCTTAACTTGAAGAGTGTTTAGTCCCTCACTCTGTGATTTCATACATGTTTTGGGTAGTGCAAGCTATCATTCTGGAGTGTGGTGATGTATGACTGGAAGGCTTATTTGGGAGTGGGAACTGATTTAGGTAAGCAGAACTGAAATTAGAACGGGGAGTAATGGTGGGGTGAGGAGAGAGATGTGGAGTGGTGTGGAATAGAGAGATGAGAATTTGGTTCTCTTGGTCAGATCCCCAGAAGCCAGTCAGAACTAATATTACAATTGCAATCTCAAATCGAAAATGCAGGCAGAGACTATGTAAACATAATGCCCCCGTATTTGAAAGAAAAGTGGAAGTGCAAAGTGCTGTTTTTATTTCAGCTGAAAGCTATCACTACAGCACCAGGATTCATAGACACTTTGCCTATTGAGCAGTGAACTGCTGTGGTCCTGTTCAGTTCAGAATTCTTTTATCGTTCAGGTGTGTTGCCTTCCTGAACTAAATCTCCAAGTGTTTGGAAGTTACAGAAAATAGGCAACATAAGGCAGCCTAACTCATTCTTACTGTTTGTGACTTGAAGTGGGTTTGTCACATAATGGAATAAAATTTTTATCACAGAAATGTGTTAAAGCAACCATTTCTGAAATATATGAAAAGACAGGGTTTTTATTGCTGTTTTTGGCTGAAGTGAAGGAAGCACTTCAATTTTAGTTTTTAAATATATCATTTTAAAAAGTGATAAAAATGCAGAGGCCGTGTAAATCCAGTTCAAATCATATAAACGAGTAACACCATGTACCAGTTTATTTGCTGTCCTCATTAATTTTCTGAACTGGCAATAATTTAATAAAGCTGATGATGTGTGTGAGAAATATACTGTACTGAACACTGGAATTTTGTAAATCTTTTTAATATTGGCAAGATCTAACAAAGATGCATGCTGCTATTACAGGATTTACACAATGCTAAATATTTTTAGATTGATTTCAGCAGAAGAGCTTGGAGACTACTCTTGCAAGAGTCTCAAGAGGACTATGCTTTAGCATTAGTTTTATAAAAATAAAAAAATGCAACAAATGTAATATAATTTGAACATTTAATCTTGTTACCTTTTAACCTCCCTGAAATATAAGACCTTGAATTTCCATCTTAATAAATGAAGTGCAGGAATTCTTATATAATCTAGATCTAAATTTTTTCCCCTCACAGTTGATTCTGCTTTATTCACTGTGAATCTTTCTCAAATAAATGGGTAAAAAGGAGGATTAACCTAAAAAGAGGGGTCTCATATGGATGATTGTTGCAATTGTTTTTTAGTATGTGAAAATTACGCTGAAAATAATAATCCATCTGGAAATTATATACAGCCAAGTTCTAGCCTTCTCTTTGATTCATAGAATTATGCATTTAACTCCCATTAGGGGTGATGTGTATGAAGATGAGAACATAACACCTAATGTGAGCATTGGTGAGAGAATGGTGGCAGATTATTTGTGGCTGTGGTATGACATGAATTGCTCTCCACTAAGTGCAACCTTTCTACTCCCTCATCCTCTTCCTCATATCATAATTTTATACTAGTATATTTGTATTTAATGGACAAGAATACACTCCAGGGTTATTTCTGGTGGACAAATAATGAAATCAAATGGTGGAGCCCACATTTTAACAAAATGGAATAAAGGATAACATTTCAAACACTGCTAAGTGAATGAGTCCCATTTTCAAAAATGACTTTGGTTCTGAGGAGCCAAGTCTCTTTGAAAGTCAATGGGACTTAGCTAAATGCTTGTTAATTTTAAAATTTTACCTACAGTGTCTCCTGATTGAGACTGACATTCATCAAAGTACTGAAACACGTGCTTAATGACATGTACAGCCACTGAACCTGATGGGATGTATGTATGTATGGGGTTTGAGTTCATGATTCTTTTTTTTCTGAACTTGAAATTATCCATGTAGAGCAATACAGGGAGTGATGCCTGTGTTAGTAGCTGACACAGGGGAAACAGGAAATCTTGGACTTGGATCTTGGCAGATAGGAGAACAGGATTTTCAGATATTTTGTTCTAAAATGTAAATGGATTTGGAAATGTATAAATATGAATATATTCTCTCTTAGGGTAAAACTGGAGCTTATGAGGGCCTTATGTGGTATATTAGGCTCTGGTTTCAATTCCTGGCTCTACACAAACTTCCTGTGAGAATTACTTAATCTATCTGTGCCTCAGTTTCCCCTTTGTAAAATGCAGGTCAACAGTACTTTTTCTACAATGCTTTGCCTCTGTTGTCAGGAATATACTGTCTTGCATTGCTTAAGATGAACAGTGCAAATTTATTAATTGGTTCACCACTTCATCAATGGAAAGTGGATATACAACAGCCTTTGCAAACCTGAGCAAGCACCCTTATCAAACACTTCAGGCAAACTCACTGGTTTGTAAACAAAGTTTATTGACTACAAAAGATAGATTTTAAGTGATTATTAGTGATAGGCAAAAAGAGTGATTACTAAAAGAAAAGCAAATATAAGCACACAGTCTAAACTCTCAACCCTATTAGACTGGGCAACAATCTAGATTAAGCAGTCTATCTCACCCCACTGGATATTGCAGTCCTTAATATACAGGTTTGTCCCTTAAACCTGGGCCAGTCTCCTCGGTTGAAGTCTTCAATCTTCTCAGTGTCTTTGTTAATTGCATAGGTGGGGGTGGGAGAGAGGCCCAGCATGGGTCCCCTGTGTTCTCTTTTATACCCTTAGTCCCATATACTTGAAGAACACAAGTCCAGGCATGTCTAGTGGGCATTACTGAGTTCCCAGGCAAGGCTGAGGAATTCCCCTGGTTTGTCCTTATGCAGGTGAGTTACTAAATTGTAACTCCCTTGCTGGACAATGGCTGTTAATGGTTGTTTGACACCTGTCTGGGCATTGGTTACTTTCTGTTAGAAGAAAAAGCAGGTTGACCCAGGGGCGGATATGAGTAAGGGCTTCTTTATTGCAATACTTGTTCCCCTGGACCCAATTGTCCAGTAAGCACTGGATTAGGTACACCACATTCTTTTTGTTCATTAGTATGTACACGCCTACATTCATTACAACATCTCCAAAACCCTTATTAAGTAATACAAAACACTATTTTGTTAATAAACCCACCCTATCTATTTTGCGCAGCATTACACATATTTCACAGACATTTTACCTTGAAAATACATTTCTTTGCAACAATCTGTTACCACAAATCTCCCTGGTCAGGAATTCTCAGGGTAGGGAGGAAGGGGCCATGAGCAATTCTCAGGGAAGGTAGGAAGGGGCCATAAGCCAGTGCTTGTTTATGTAGCTGGGAAAGGAAGTGGGGGGGGGAGGGGAGGGAGATAACATTTATTTTACCTTCTTTCACACAAAGGGCATTACTCAACAATTAAATTTTTCATGCAGCTGCATTCCTATTAATTCTTACAAGCAACAGGGACGGGCAAAATATGGCAACTTATTTATTAAACAAAGAACTACAGCCTTCTTATGCCTTTGTCCCCTAATGCCATGTCAGCACATTAGCAGCTTCCTAGGTCTCTACCTAACCCATACATATCCCCAACACTTTCCTTAGCATTGTCTCTGGAGAGATCTGGGTGCTTCCCAACCCACAGCATGTTTTAATGACAACCATACAACATAATCTCATAACTTCATATGCATTAATGATATACATATTTAGATAGAACAGTGACTTTCAGCAGATTATAACCTTTCCCCTGATATCTCACATGGCATGATTTATATGCAATATCACAATTATATGTAAATGAGGAATATGGGGGTTACAGGGTGCTCCTGCAAGGCATAGAATGTCACAACTATGTTCAGCTATACTTCTAGGAGGCAGTTTGTATTTTTAAATCAGGTTTGGGGTACACAGAAAATATATAAAGGAACTGACATTTTTAAAAAAGAATAGGGTTAGAAATTGGAAACATTTCTTGTTGTTCTGACTCTGAGGCGTAAAAGAATCGTGTGACTTCTTTGGTGTGCTCCAGATAGTGGCAAAGTGGTGTAAAGCACAAAGAAGAAAAAAAGGCAATTAAATAGCAACTGGATTGGTTTTTCCAGTAGGTTTGGAAATTTAAATGTAGTCTGTTCACATGACCAACTTTAGATTTACCCTCCCATTGGTGTCTGTAAATACATTAACAATCTTCTTAGATGAAGCTATTTATATCTGTTTTTCGTATGATTCTAGGCCAGATTTTAACTTCATAGATATGGTTACATTTTTATTAGTGGTTGAGCAACCTACAGCTGCCTTTGTAGTTGTTTACTCTATTGATGCAATTGTTCTTTTCTTAAAGGGTAAGAAGAAGCTGGGATTTTCCAAGATTTAGAGAGGAGTGAGGGACATGGAAATTGAAAGCTCTCAAGGCTTAATGGACGAGAGCTCTGGATTTAAAAAACAAGAAGAAGAAAAAACAAGCAGGGGTTAATAAAACAGAGGAGAAGCAAAGGCAAAGATTAAAAAGCAAAACCAAAAAATAGACAAGGTTTAAATAGTTAGCCAAAAAAGAGAGAATATACCAGGATTACCTCCACTATCTTGCTGGATGATCCTGAAGTACAAGCTGCTCTGAGGTAACTGCCCAGTCTTAACACTTGTTCCAGAGTGGATTATCTCACAGATAATGTTTTTTTTCTGAAGAGACATCTCACAAAGAGGCAGAATGCGATAGAACATTCTGTGCTGAACGCATCCTGCTAGGATTTCCTGTTATCATGTGGTTAGATTGCAGAAGGCAGTAGGGATAACAGGAATTTTATGGAACGTTGCATACATGTCGTTCAAGTGAGTGACATGTTGTAAACTTGCTTTTCTGCAGGAACAATACCACTGCTACCTTCTGACACGACTCAACAAAGCTAGGACTACAATGTTTGTTATGCTTTCCTGGTGTGATGTAACGTGTCTCGTAATGCTGTAACTACTCTCACACTTAGGGTAAATAGTTACCATTCTGTTGTGTTCCCTTGAACATGAAATTTTAAAATATATTAAGTTCCTTATCTACTGCTGAGTGTATTCATATTGGGCCCAGTCCACCCAGGCAGTGCAGGGCCAGCACAAGTTCTTCTGCATCACTGAAGATGCTCACAGGCATTGCCATGGGGTGGGCTAAATAGCCATACAGAAGAACCTGCACATCCCTTCTGTGCTATGAAACTGGTTTCCTTACTAACCCATATGGGTCTTACACAGATTATCAAGCTGGTGGCAGGCTGGGGGAGAGGCCATGGAGCTGCAGTTGTATGGATCCGTTGCCCACAGTGGCCTGCACAACTGACACAAAGGGGTTTCAGATGCTACTATAGGAGACTGCACAGAAGCCCTATATTTTTGCCCTGAGTGGGGTGGAACATCCCCAACTGCTCCAGAGTCAGCTGCAAGGAGACCAAATGCTTCACCTTTATGTGGCTTGAGTGAATTTCCCCCACTGAATCATGCTTTTGAAATGTCACTGTGCTGGCCTGAGGAGAATAGGCACTTTCTATTAAGATAGCATGGAAGAAATTCTGAGTTATGGTGCAATCTTCACCCATTCACTCAAAATGAATTAATTAAACTGAAGAGATGAGGAAGACTTTTGGTGAAAACATAAAGTAGTAAAGTAAATCCAATTTACTTAACTAATTTTGAATGAATTGGTCAAGGGTGCACTGTAATTTAAAATTTCTTCCCTTTGAAATGTAGCAGTTTTGTAAGATTGCTGTAGCCTATAGGATCACCCTAATGATTCAAGTGAGCTATTTTTGTGTGCCATTTTTTTTTTAGTATTTTCAATATTTGCATCACATAAACAGCAGGAAAATGATAAAAATGGATTATAAATAATTTGTCTGAAGCTGTCAATGTTGAGGTGCCAGGGTTTTATTTCTATGTATATTTTGAGAAGATAACACTGAAAAAAGGGCATAGAATATGGCATTGCCATCTTTCATGATTTTATCAGGAGTTGCACAATACGTTGTGTTTTTTTTTTAAAGTCACTGGAGCCATGTTGTTGTGTGAGAGTCTCAGCTTTTTTTTTTTTTTAGTATGTGTCTAGCCCTCCTGGTTGCATACATAAACCGTATGGGCTCAAAATCCAGAAGGCAAATAAAAAGAATCTAATTTTTTAAAATAATAAATGTTAATTATTTTTAAGCCAATCTTTGATTTTGGGCTCCTCTCTCACGATTTTTGAAGGCTGGAGCTTGACAATACCGACAATATTAACTTATATCAATGAGAAAGACGTGATCCAGAGTTCGGATGGAATATTTAGTTCCCACAAAGTATGAATAGCACATAACATTACATCATTCTATGCAGTGGTAGAAAAATGTGCTAAGCTAGTCTCACTAAAATGACATATTAGTGTCACCTGTCTGCCCACCATCATAGGAGGAAGGAATACACCTTTGTTAACCATAACCTCAGTCATTTGATAGATGCCTTAGAAATACCTGAAACAGAGAGCTATTTGTTGGTTAAGATACGATTTGTCTGGAGTTACAACTGTATTTTTTATTTAATATTTGTATTCTGATCTCCTTACTGGTAGGTTTGGTGGAGAAGCCAAGGATTGAATTGGAAATGGAGCATGAATTGCTGTCTTACCAATAGAGATAGTCCTTCCAACGGTCATTCCAGAATATATTAATGGGGCAGTCTTGGCATGTTGGTTCTAGGGCAGTCACTTTGTCATCTTTCAAATGTAGTAAGGCCTGGTCTACACTACCAACTTTTGTGGGCACAGCTGTGTCAGTTTGGAGTGTGATCAGGTTGATACATGACCAACACAACTGTGCCATCAAAGCTCCTATGTAGTGTAGACAGTCATATCAGAAAAACTGCACTTTTGCCAGAATCACTCATGTCACTTGGGTGGGCTGGAATAAATCATGCCAGAAAAAGATCAGTTTTGCCTATATAAGTTGTGTCCACACTAGAAATGCTCTGTTGATAGAGCCACAGTGACAAAGTGCTCTTAGAGTAGACCTCGACTTAGTGTTCCAAAAATGAATACTTCCATTAAGTTGCATTTCTGAAATTCAGGACACAGGTCTAATGGAAGTCATTGGCTCTTAATTTGGCTCAGTATACTAAAAAAAGTATCTTAATAAGTGTGTGTGTGTGTGTGTGTGTGTATTTTTTTACTAGTCTATTTTGAGGTGTCAGGTAAGGCCATGTGTACTTATTATTCATAACTGCCTCCTCCCAGAATAAAAAAGAGAAAGAAATGGCCTAAGGAAGAGCAAAGTGAGATGTAAGGGGGGAAAATCACTTCTCAATTTTATAGATGGAGATTTCAAAAATATTACTTGCTTTATAATGTACCCATAACATGAACCATCAATTACGATAGTCAGGAAAGTGGTATCGCAGCTTAATGACTCAGTACATTATTATCTGACCTGAAGAGCTATGAGACATGACCTCTATCAAACCTTCTCTTATTATCACTTTGTACTTCCTGATAATGTAGGATGGATTCTCTGTCTCCTTGTACAACTCACAAGGATTATTTAGTAATTTGCCAGTATAATTTGCTGCAAATCATCATTGGACTGATGAAAGAAAATAGAATAACAGCTTCATTAAACAGTAAATAAAACCAAGTAAAAAGTCATCATGTCTAGCATGAAGTGTCATCATTAGTTTCTTGGTAGAAAGAAAGATTTTGATGTGTTAGAAATGGTTGTGTAGTTGAAGGTTGTTTTGGTTTTTTGCCTTACTCTTTAATATATTTTCTCACACATACTGAGGGAGTTTGAAATTATAATTTAACATAGATCTCTGACTTTTTGGCCAATAGGTTGTAAATAATATTACAACTTGTTCTTGATTACAACATCTAACAAATTAGATTGTAAGTTGTTTTGAGAAAGGGATTGTGATTTCTTGTGTGTTTGTACAGCACCTAGTATAAAAGGGCCCTGATCCTGACTGAGGTCTTTGGGCCACACAATAAGCATAATCATCAGCAATATGATCACTGAGTGTATTTAATTCATTTCTCAGGCACGAAACTTAAGGACCCAGCCCTGAAGGGTACGTCTACACTGCACTTAGACACCTGTGGCTGCCTGAGTCCCAGTGTCTACACCTCAATTGAACAGCCTCTTAGCCTGAGCCTGAGTCAGCTGGCACGGGCCAGCCATGGGTTTTTAATTGCAGTGTGGCCCTACCGAAAGTCATTTCACATGCAAAGCTCCAACTGATTTCAGTGGGAGTTTACTCATGTAGCAAGACGGTAGGGTCAGTCCCCACATTTGTAGACCCTGTAGCACAATTCTAAATTCCAAGTGAGCATACTCAGGCTACTTCTTCATTGCAGAGTTAACTTGAATTAGCTTAGCTTGAGTAAGAGTGTCTGCACTGAAACAACACCGGGGCTGCACAATGTGATGGGGTTAGCAGCGTAGGGTTATTGTCTTAGCAGCAAGGTTGGGCTAACTTGATCTGTAGCCTGTTCCCCTGATGGACGAGCAATCTTGAGGTAAAAGCACCACCACTCTCGAGCGAAGGGTGTTTTTTGTGTGCATGTCATTTGAGTTTGGCACCAATACTTGAGTTAACTTTGCAGTGAAGACAATCTCTCAGAGCCCTATAGAACCCTAAATAGTCCTTTCTGGTTTATTAGCAGATCCACACTGGGGAGTATAGAAACAGGGGGAGTATTAGACCCTATTCCCTTGACTTTGGAACTGCTCTTCCATCAGAGAGTGCCCTGAAAATAAATCTGCACTTTGACGTTTTATCCTCCTTTTCCCTAGTGAGGGTTATGTAGGGTAACATGGTTCTGCCCTGCCCTCATTATTTTACTGAGTGTCTCTCCCCTGCTGCATGACTCCCCTCATAGAAGAGTTCAGGGCACAGCAGCCGATATGGGGCTGCTACAGAGCACTGTTCCAGAACACTGTGTGCTGTCATCAGGATGGGAAACAATATGGAGACACTTGTTCTCCAGTGGTGTCCAAAAATCTGTACATAACTGAGTTCCAAGGGGAAGAAGCAAATCTTCAGCCCATTTTCCTCTACCCTGCTGTCAGAAAAATTTGGAGGAAACACTGCAAGCTGGAAGCCATGGAGTTTCCTGTGTCTTATTGAGGTTTTTCCCGTGTAGCTGATGATCTAACCCAGGATGTTTATGGCCAATTGTCTTAGATTCATTATGCTGGTTAGAATTGTAAATACAAGAGTTTTCCTGATATAACTAAAAAATGCATTATATGGAGGTCTGGTTAGTGTTAGACACAACATTACGAGTTCCTGGTCAGTAAAAATGATTGGTTAAAATGTTTCATGACACTGCATCTGACCTTTAATTATTATTTTTTATTGTTACTGTTACTTACAGAATAATATTTTAGAAATGAGCTTTCAATAATATAGACTGTAGAAGTTTCCTGTAAACATTGACACTGTTAGATAATTTTCCATTTCTTTGGGACAAATTGAGCAACTCTTCACATAAAAAAAATCAAACCACTGCTCCTGGTGCTTACAAATAATGATTGCATATAGGAGTAAGAGGTGCAGGATCAGAGTCCTGATATATTTTTCATATGCCTGATTCCTTGGCCATTTTTAAAGCAATCTTTATTTTTTATCAAACTCTATCTGGAAAATAGGGCAAATAAATCCATTCTCTGAGGCACTTGTCTTTCTGCATTTCGTATCTTTGCAAGAATTTGAATGGTCTTTATGGATTCAGCTGTTAATCCTAGAAAGGGGAATGTGGCAGTTCTTTGGCAGTTAATTGACATTGGAATGTGTGATGGCACATGACTCTGCAAGTGTGGATGTGCGCATATGTGTAATCTATACATAGAACAAGTTAAACTGGATGACTCTGTGGAGTTTAATAGATCAATTGCCATCCTCATTTGGGACAATAGTTGAAATCCTAATGAGAATAACAACACTTGTAATTAGAAGTCTGCAAAATCTTCTAAAATAATCACTTAAAAAATCTAAATGTAAATGTGGCTGTAATTAATTAACCTATTTAGATTAAATCTGTCTAATTAACAAATGTAAATTAGGAATTTTTTTTTGTAAATTTCAGAAGGACAAAAAGTGTTTCTCATAGGAACTGAAAGGAGACACATTTCTGTGTGAAGGCATATTAAACCCTTGCAGCTGATACCTCAGTGCATGCCCATGACAATGACTAAGAGGACTCATTGAGCTAGTAGCATCAGCTACATCAGTAATATCCTGAAGGATTTCTCAGGATTTTCATATAAAACTTTGTTTTTAATAAGGGGATTTTTAAAGTGAGTTTTGAGTTCTTGAAAGGTGCTAGATTGACAGCCCCAGAAACTGAAATCCACAGAAGAGATACAACATGGACCCTAGAACAAAACCTCCTGAGCCCTGTTCAGGAAGAACCACTGCCAAGTCCACTAAGTCCTTAGCTTCCTCGCTGAAACTACAAACCAGTGCTAATTATGATGATGGTGGTATTTCGGTGAAGTGGACACAACCTTTAACAACTAGACTGAGTGTACCAACTCGTTTCATATAGACTACTAAATAGCTTTCAGGAGGCAGTGACTTCTATTTGCTATTGGCTAGGGTCAGATTAAAACAATGACAAAGGTATTTGGTTCCATCTCCCATTAATATTCCCTTGAGTTCTGGCATTCTATTCCACTTATAAGTGTACATCCTTTAAAGCCACATCTTCCCTAGTGGCCATGTGCTATATGACATAATAGTCATATAGATGTCAGGTGGACTCTGTGGAGATTTCAAAGAAGTTGAATGGAAGGATCTCTCACAGAATGGAATGCATTTAAGTAGTGCATGGGCCTTGTTTTGGCTCTCTGCATAGAGTGATGTAAGAATAACATGTTATGAAATTGTTTTATATATATTGTCAACCACTAGGTTCATAGAATCATAGAATAGAATCATAGAATATCAGGGTTGGAAGGGACCCCAGAAGGTCATCTAGTCCAACCCCCTGCTCAAAGCAGGACCAATTCCCAGTTAAATCATCATAACTTTAAGGTTATGATGGTTAACATAACTTTTTTTGAGGTTGACTTATTGCAGAATGGTCACTTTAAACAGTTGCAAATTAGTTTATAAAATAAAAGGTTTAAAATTATAAGCACATCTTCCAGTTATGATTTTCTAAAATATATCCTTTAGTTACATTATGCTAATAGCATTGCTTAATTGTGACTTAAGCACTTTAAGAAATTAAATTACTGGAAGATAGGAAAAGTAAAGCTGTTATATATGACTGCATACCTCTGAAGTTTCAGTGCAGTGAAACAAAGATTAATTGCACTGTATTTACAACTTTTATTGATAAACACCATAAAACTGTAGAAACTATTTGTTTTTATTTCCCACAATCCCTTTAGTTTGTAAGGGACATTCCTCAGTTAGTTGAGTTGTGTTTCCTCTTGCTTGCTAAGCACTTTTGGTCAAACGAGGACTGGCAAAGTTCCACAATTAGATCAAAAGATCAATCCTAATGTACCATTTTATCCTCACTCTCCTGCTTTAATAAAGTGGCCACCGTTCTCCAGGGGACAACTCAAAATCCTAGTACTGATATTTCTAAATTAGCTGACTCTGTGACCTTGCTGGTAATTGCGTTAGTTTATCAATGTTCAACACAATTTATTACTCTCCAATATGTACCAAAGTGTTTATCTCTCAACACTAACAATATTAAAAAATTTAATGACAAAGAACCATTCAATAAGGAAAATGCATAATAAAGTGGAAAATGCCACACAACGGGTAATAGCATGTTATAAGTCTGATGAGGCAAAACATGCATGTAGTATTATTTTTAGGATCCTTTTTAATCTCAAAAGCACAGATAACTTAAATAAAATCTTCATCTTTACATATAACATATCTAGGAATGAGCTACAGCTTTTATATATTGCTAAACTTATTACCCAAGTTCCAATGACAAAAATGAAGACTGATAAAGCCTTATCTAAGCATTTAAAAGTCATTTGGACACATTGATCAAAACTCTCTCTGAAATTAAACATATTAAATTTAGATGGGGAAAAAAGGCATTAAGATGATGGAACCCAATTTTTGTATGAAGCAAACAAATGGCATCAATTCACCAACCTTCTCATCTTGATCACATCGTTATGCATTATTTAAATTATGCACTTGATTTGGGTAGTTAATAAGCTGCCTGTAAACTTGGTGTAAATTTGATTATTGTAGGCAGTGCTCTGTCAGTTTCTGTAAAAGGATTATTGGTTTGTTTCTACCTTTGTGAGAACTGAGCGTGTGGCATGGCCGAACTTACCATGAAGCCATGTCATAGACTCCGCTCATGGTGAGATAAGAATTATCAAGAGATGTAGAGAACGGAATGTATGTGATATTTTGAATGAGCCAGTGAACATAAAGCTGTCTGAGAGTCAGCAATTTTTGTTCCCCGGGGGACCGTGCAGCTTTGATTTCAGTTTGTGTCAGGTTTACAGCCTCTGTGTGACTATGGTTTCAAATGAAGCCCAAAACAAAACAAGGGAAATCACCTGGTATTGTCTGAATCCAGCATAAAATTAGCCAAAACAACCCTGTCTGTTTGGTTTGTAGTATTGAAGCATGGACTGGATGGTGAAAATGTTGCAAACTTCAGTAGAGTCAGGATTTTGCACTTGGTCTCAGTTTTGGGTTTGTAATGAAACCTGATATTGGGTAAGTTTTGCCATCTTTTAGGTTTGACGATGAAACTCTTAAGGTCTATTTGGTCTAATTTTTCTCAAGAATCAATGTGGTAATAACCAGTATGGCTGGCTATCAGTATTTTTGAAAGTTTTTATTGTACAAAAGGCTTTGAAAAAAATACTGGTAGCCATCACATTGGTCCTTGAGAAAAAATTAGACCAAGTAGATTTTAAGACTTTTGCAGTCAAATCTAAATAAATCATTATAACATTGACACAAAAAATCTTTGAGGGGGTAAACAAGCATATGGACCAAGGGGATCTAGTGGGTATAATGTACTTAGATTTTCAGAAAGCCTTTGACAAGGTCCCTCACCAAAGACTCTTAAGCAAAGTAAGCTGCCACGGGATAAGAGGGAAGGTGCTCTCATGGATTGGTAACTGGTTAAAAGATAGGAAACAAAGGGTAGGCATAAATGGTCAGTTTTCAGAATGGAGAGAGGTAAATAGTTGTGTCCCCCAGGGGTCTGTTCTGGGACCAGTCCTCTTCAACATATTCATAAATGATCTGGAAAAAGGGGTAAACAGTGAGGTGGCAAAATTTGCAGATGCTACAAAATTACTAAAGATAGTTAAGACCTAGGCAGACTGCGAAGAGCTACAAAAGGACATCTCTCGAAACTGGGTGTCTGGGCAACAAAATGGCAGATGAAATTTAATGTTGATAAATGCAAAGTAATGCACATTGGAAAGCATAATCCCAACTATACATATAAAATGATGGGGTCTGAATTAGATGTTACCACTCAGGAAAGATCTTGGAGTCATTGTGGATAGTTGTCTGAAAACATCCACTGAATGTACAGCAGCAGTCAAAAAAGCGAACAGAATATTGGGCATTATTAAGAAAGGGATAGATAATGGGACAGAAAATATCATGTTGCCTCTATATAAATCCACGTACACCCACATCTTGAATACTGCATGCAGATGTGGTCACCCAATCTCAAAAAAGATATACTGGAATTGAAAAAGGTTCAGAAAAGGGCAACAAAATGATTAGGGCTATGGAACGGCTTCTGTTTAAGGAGAGATGAATAAGACTGGGACTTTTCAGCTTGGAAAAGAGATGGCTAAGGGGATATATGATTGAGGTCTATAAAATCATGACTAGCGTAGAGAAAGTAGATAAGTGTTGTTTACTACTTCTCATAACAGAAGAACTAGGGGTCACCAAATTAAATTATTAGGCAGCAGATTTAAAACAAATAAAAGGAAGTATTTCTTCACACAATGCACAGTCAACCTGTGGAACTCCTTGCCAGAGGACGTTGTGAAGGCCAAGACTGTAACAGGGTTAAAAAAAGAACTAGATACATTCATGGAGGATAGGTCCATCAATGGCTATTAGCCAGGATTGGCAGGAATGGTGTCCCTAGCCTCTGTTTGCCAGAAACTGGTAATGAGCGACAGGGGATAGATCACTTGAAGATTACCTGTTCTGTTCATTCCCTCTGGGGCACATGGCACTGGCCACTGTCGTAAGACAGGATACTGGGCTAGATGGACCTTTGGTCTGACCCAGTAGGGCTGTTCTTATGTTCAAGTTCACATGGTCATTTGCATTTCTTTTCTGCAGAATACCTCAGAGAGAACAGTGTGTTAAGGAGCCTTTATGGATGTAGTTCCTTTTATAGATTGCATGCAGCCAACTGTATGCATCCGATGAAGTGAGCTGTAGCTCACGAAAGCTTATGCTCAAATAAATTGGTTAGTCTCTAAGGTGCCACAAGTACTCCTTTTCTTTTAGCCAACTGTGAGCAACTTTAAACTCATCTCCAAACCTTTTTTCTTTAAAAATATTTTTAATTCAACAGGACTAGTTGTGTAAGTGATCACCTATGTAGGTTGCCACTTCCTAGCTCTAACCTATCAAATCTCCACATAATCTCTGGAATTTGCAAACATTATGAGGCTTACAAATGACATGGGAGGTGAACACACGACCATGTCTGTCATGTCCTACCTGGGAGAAAGTGGGGAAGCTTCACTACTTCAACAGTTATTTATGCCTTTAATTTCTTAATTCATGGATCTATGTGGATACTAGTTTAAATGTGTCCTAGGTTTCTCAGAATTGAAATTCGCTGGATGGATTCCATACCACTGGTGCCCTTTCAGCCATTTGCTCTGGGTTACTAAGTGAAAGCTACAGTTCATTCCCAAAATAAATAAAACTTTGCATACGTCTTTTTAAATTTTTGTTGGAAAGAGAGAATTGCAATGAACACTAGGCAACATAGCTCTTTGGTTAGGAACACCCATTTCAATGACAGTACAAAATGAAAAAGACTCTTCTTTGCAGCTAGACATTGATCATGTGGTACAGTCCATTGTTATGATGTACAGACATGAGGAGTTGTGCTTTCAAACATAGCAAGATGTGGTCTTTCCTTTGTTTCCAAAGTCCATTGAATAATTACTTTAATTAAAAGAAACAACAGACCATTCAATATTTGGTGTTTTGTACTCAATATATGACAAATTTATGTAACACATGTGTGACAGATTTTTGTTACCAATCTGCCTGAGGTGTCACTTGATCAGGCTGAGGCCACAGGATCGTTAAGGGAGGAGATGACGTAACACACCAAGTGTCTAAATTTTAAAGCTTTATTGATAAAATAATAAAATAACAGCGGAGAGTGCTGGAAATGCTTCCACATCACTTAAAGGAAGGAAGAAAGCATTAGTGCCCCAAGCCCTAACCCACTTTCATACTCACATACGCCCAACCCAAAGCTGGCCAAGCCTGGGTGTAACGTAGGAAGAAGTGTGTGTGTGTGGGGGAAGGGTGGACTGGAGTGCTGTCCTGGGCCCAGGTCATCTGAGGATCTGCTGTGATCTCCGAATTGCTCCAGCTCTCAGGGGGGATTTAAGTCCTGGGCTCTTTTGGGGGTGCTCCATTCCACGACCTCTGTTGCTGGTGCTCTTTGTGCCAGTCCAAACTGGCCTTCTGTGGTCTTCTCCACTTTCTGAAAACACAATAGCTCCAGGGACGTGAAGCTCTGCTCCCCCCCCCACTCATGTCACCGGTGTTTTCCATCTCTGCAGCCTTGGTTCAGCATACTTTTTCTTTTCTCATGGCTGGCTGTGACTGGGTGAGATAATTTTTCGTCTAGTGCCGTGATCTTGGACTTGGGCCAGCTCTTATCGTTGGACTGAGCTTGCTAGCTGCAGTGTTGAGTTAACCCATTCTCTGCTCTCTTTCTCTTTCCCCCTTTGGCCTTTCACAGCCTGCAAAAGAATCTTCCATTCCACACTCACTCACACCTTTGACCCTTCCCAAAATATCCTGCAATGCTTGCAACAGCGTTAGCAATATACAATGCTGATCTGCCTTCCCCAGGGGACCCCTTGAGGGAGGGGGCCATCGGGGTGTGACACATGCAAAATCACTGATTCCCATTCTCTTCCCCCCCTTTTTATAAAATATCCTTCTCTTTTTTCTATTTACAAAACAATAGCTATTATAAATGAAAACAGCATTTCATATCATTTTGTTTGATTGCATCTGGTAACTATTTTAATTTTTTAAATATGTTTGTTTCAATTTTTTAAAATTTGATTTATTATAAATGTCATGATACTTGTGAAAAGTGTTAAATTAGTCGATAACTATTTAGAAAGTTTTTGTGTTTTTCCCAAATCTTCATTTTAATATGGTTGAATTACAAGACACAAAAATGTCTTATGGAAAATCCTTATCTTACATGTCGCTTAAAACCATTACAATATGGGCTTCTCAGGGCTGTATTCTCAGTAGGTCGCAGTGGGCCAAATGCGTCCCATCCCAGAAGCAGAGGGAGTGCCATTCCTGGTGGAACTGATGTGGTTCCACTATGGGTGTGTGTGAAAGCAGTTTCAAGAAGCCTGCGGTATGTTTGCTCTCTTGCACTCTACATAGCCCACCTGTTTCCATGCTGATGGGGAGGTTGGAATAGGGTGGGGCCAACGGATCAGTGAATACCATATGAATCTACTAGGCCTTCCCGCCATCCGTACAGGGAGTGCTGCCATTGGGGAAGGCACTGCAAAGGAGGATTCTTCCCCTCCAGCCCTTGTAGCGTTCCTTTCTTTATGCTCCTGTGCTGTGATTTGGTACAAGGAACAGGATTTGTTCCACTGTCATCAGGAGGCAAAAGCCAGATCTCACAGAGCAGTGAGACACAATGGCTATACTCCCAGGTGACATCAAATTTGAAATGGCCATTGCTTAACTTTGGTTATTTTATGTCAAGGTAAGAGGATGCCAGGCTGAGCACCACAGCTTAGACTGGCCCTTTTCCTCAATGCTCTGAACCTGGGGCATGCAGAGTCACTCCAGCATCAGAAGTGGAACATGTTGACTCCATCAGACGTTACTTAACAGATGTTCCTGGAGAGAATAGGACTCAAGGCTACATCACGTCTCTGGAAAACAAAAATGAAGATAAGAAGAAATCTTTCTAGATACTATTTTTTGGAATTTATCTTCCTGTAACAGTAAAATCTGGTGAGCAGTGGAGCTGTTATCAAGATAAAAGCTTCATGCTCAGTTGTTGATATTTATTTGTATTAATGTAGTGCATAGGAGCTCCAGTTAAGGACCAGGACCCTGTTGTACTAGGTGATGTAAAAACAAACAACAGAGAGACTGTTCCTCCTATGAAGTGCTTACAAGCTAAGGAAAAGGTAAGTGATAGTTACCGTATTTGATATTACACAGGTATTTTGCAGACCAAGCTACTTAATATCTACCAGATTTAGTAAAACTTGCATCTGTGTTCTATACCACCGAACTGCAACCATGAAAGCCTTTGCCAAAGTGGACCAGACAAACCTAGAATCCCTTGTGAACATTCACCATCCTCCAAAACAAAAAGGAATCCACACTGTTTTAAGGTTTGAAATGGATAATATTAAACATCATCTCCAAATAGGCTTCTAGTCCTCCCCTTTGAAACTGTTCTTTCACCTCATCTTTTGGAGGGCTCAGCTGCTGGTCTGATGGGTTGCAAAGCAGTGAGGTTGCACAGATGCTGAGCCCTGCTTGCTTCTCCTCCTACCTAATCCCAGAGTATGCAACCTTTGACAAGCCCAGACTCATTCAAATCTCAGTAGCTAAAGGGCTTTACAAGTGAGCCAAGCATGCTGGGGTCAAGTAGCCCCAAAAGCATTGTGAGATTTAAATGTAGTGGAAACAGAGCCCAACAAAAAGCCTGTCAGGTCTCCTAAACTCTCTTGCTGCCATTTGCAGGGTGTGAAAATCACTGAGTATATTTCTCCTGAAGACCTGGGTCATTGTGTCACAGCAAGAGCCAGATAATCTGAAAGGTACCAAGCATTGCTACCAAGCACATCAAACCACAACTGAGGGAGAGAAGTGACTGTTCGGGGATGAAAGGAACTCTCAACAGTCAGGAAAAAAATTGCAAAATTATCCTAACTTTGAAATGCTTATCCGAAACCAAGCCACCTCTGATTTGTTGTTCACTAAAACAAGTCTAAAATGATCTATCTAAAACTTGGGCTGGGTTCTGTGGTGCATGAGATCAGATAAATGTTTTAAAATTATTTTGTATACACAGGAGACAAATGCATAGTAATAATAAAATGACTTGCATGTAAATATACATGCTACAAAGAGGGAAACAGATGAGCCTTGCAGAATGCTACAAAAGTCCTTAAATCTAGGCTCTGGTCCAGGAAGAGGGTGAGGGATAGTACGTTCTAGAAACAAGACTTCTCACATTAGTCTGATCTGGTCTGAGTTTCAGCCAACTCGCCCTCATCTGCTTCATAAATTATGATTGGCATTCAGTAAGTAGTTTCACTGAGTACTTACATGTAGGTTCTCATACTACACCCATTACTGGAGTATCAGAGCACCTTTCAGGTTAAAAATAAGCTCGGCTACGTGACATATGGCAATTATGTTTCCTTTTCTCTCCCTTCCTGGAGAAAAGGGGGGGGGGTCAGATGGGTTTTGTTTTTATTTATCATATTTAAGACTTATATGCAACACTTTAGTGGGAAGTCAAAGAGAAAAAAGTGAGTTTTGCATTTGGAACAGGAAGTGCTGAGGTTTGCAGTCCTTTTTATATCCTGCCAGGTTGAATGCCACAGCTTTGGGCACTGGAGAAAGTCGTGATTGCTACATACATGAGCTTCACCCTTAAGGGAGCCAGTTCTGTTCTTCTGAGGAGTGGAGCTGTCAAGGGTGGTCAAGCTGTCACATGAGGTAGTCATTTAGGTATCCTAAGCTTACACCATTTAGAGCCTTGAAACTGGGCACTGAGACATTAAACAAAGTTTAAATTTGAAATTCTAGGGGGAGTCAGTGGAGTATGAGGAGAGTGTGATCTCATTGCTGTGAGGTTGCTTGCTGCTGCATTTCGCACCAATTGTTATCTTTTTCAAGCCTGGTGCTTTCAGGGCCAAATAAATTGTATTACAATAAGCAAGCCAGGTGGTTTTGAAGGCCAGGTCATCATTAGGAAGCTTGGGATGCCAAGTTGGAATTTCTTTTGAATAAATGAGCCCAGTGTCAGTGAAAATATTAAAAGCAAACAAACTGCGGTCTCTTTTGATTTGTGAACATAAATCCTTGAACATTGGAGACCGCATCATAGCAGGAAGATATAAATAAAAACAAAACTTAGCTTTATATATATATTTCCATACCTATTTGCCAGTATACATTAAATATAATGTATTTCATACACAAAGTGTTCTAAGCAAGACAGACTGTAAGCCTAATGCTTAAATGGATTTTGGACAATTTGGAAGGTCAACAATAGTAGGGCCAGGTTCTAAAAATGCCTTCTCTAGCACCTTCCACCTCTCCTGCTCATTCTGTGAATGGAGAAGAAAAGAACATTTCCACATAAACATTTAGAGAATTCTAGAATTTAGAAAATGTACCTTATAGTGATCTGGAGATTTTAGAACCAGTTCTGGCCTGAAACTGAAATCGAGGCATTGGAAATAGGTTTCAAATGCACATGACTGGATACGGTCTGGCTATCCAGTCAAACCGTAGAAGAAAATCATCACGTTCTCTGTGTCCTTTATTAATGTTTCCGATGTCTGGATATCATACATTCTTAGTTTCTTGTATCTTCTATGCAGTAGATCCCATCTTCATAAGAGATGTTGCCTTTAGCTTCTTTTTGTTTCATTCATACCTCTTTTGCCAATGAGTTTTTATATATGTAACAGATGCTTAACCCATGTTTTCCCCTTGGACCAGAGCTACTGGATGTAACTCATCTGGCCCTGAATATATTTTAGACTTTGCAGGTAGAATTTTCAAAAGTGCTCAGTGTTGTCTTGACTACACCCATTAAAGTCACTGGGAGTTTCACAATTTACTTCAGGGGGAACAGAGTTCATGCCAAAGCTGAGCGCTTTTGAAAATCCCACCTTACATGTTTTAATTTCTTGATTGACTACTCTGACATTAATCTGATTTCCCTTGATATTACTTCTTTCTCCTCTGGGAAAAGAATATCTATCATCCATTAAGTAAACTTTAAGAGAAAAGGTGTTTAAAAAAATAATGACCATTCCTTTTTTTACCTCTGCTTCAGTCTATAAATTACTTTTGGTATCTCTTAAAAGCTGTATTGTCTCATAATTTTCTTTCACGCTGTTGTTCCATTTTGTTGGTCCCCTGAGTTTGTAAGAATATATATTGATATAATGAACTCCATGCTGTAGAGTGCTTACTAGTGATATATTTGGAAATGATAGATATTCAGCCATGATGAATCAAATATTTAAGAAACATTCTTTAAGCAAAGAAACAAATAGAGGAAAAAACTGACTGCTGACCTAAAGCATCCTTTGACTGAATCTAGCCATAGACGATTTAACTTCTGTTTCAATCCCGGATCCTGCTCTTAGGGTCATTGCCATGAGCAATGTTTGAAGCTTCTGGTAATATAAAGAGGGTGGATCAAAGATCACAAAACACAAAATATAATATTGGATAAAGTATTAGCAGTACTGCAACTATTCTCAGAATGCTACATGAGTGTAGAGTATCACGCTGTGTAAACCATGGGAACTACGTTAGCCACTTCCTTTTAATGAAAGAATTAAAAGTATAATTTAAAAATGTAAACAGAGTGCCAAATTCACCTCATGAGTGAACTTACACCAGAGCCGAATTTGGGCCATTGCCTTTAAGAGTTTTAGACCAATTCACTGTTTTATAAGTCAATGGATACCTTTTCCAACAATGTTTAAATATCCTACAAGACTGATTATATTCTGTCTACCCCACATAAATTACTGTTCCATAGTCTCTATTCTGCCCTCAGTCTGCATGCACAGATCTTGTGGATATCAACAGGAATCACGTGCATGTAAATATATAACACCCCTTGATAAATCATCCAGCAAGTCACCAACTGGAAAATGTATCCTTCTTGCCATTGGTGTGCCTTAGAGGGTTTGGAGTTGGTGAAAGGGGCTCCTTTTGCCTATAAAGCTCCTAAACACTGAAGTGGGAGGGAGAGACAGACTCTATCTGCATCCTCATGTGGAGCTACTAATCTTCCCAGAAGAGAGAGGCTTCTTTCTCTTGAGAAGAAGAGCTCCTGAGCTGCTTTCAAGGCCCACCTGCCAAACTGAAGAGTAGAGAAATAATTTTTAATTTGTCATAATTCAGACAGTCATTTCCCTGCTCCAGTGGAGAGCGTTACAAAGGCTGCCTATCCATGCAGCCTTCTGGCCTGCACCAATGTCACAGAGTCCATGGGGAGGTGGAAGGTTCACAGTTTAATCCACTCTGTCTTGTGAAGCTCTTCTGGAGATGAAGCAGATTTAGGTTCCTCATTTCTCTGTTTTCATTGACCCGTGTTTGTACCTTTCTAACACAATCACAGTATAGTAAAGAAGACAGGTGTTGCCATGAGCTGCATCCAGTTTCAAAACAGCATTGGTCCATGAATCTTTAGAACCATATCTCTCATATCTCTGATTCAGATATTTACAAATTTTAACTAGAGAGACAAAGTGGCTGAGGTAATATCTTTTATTGGACCAACTTTTGTTGGTCAGAAAGACAACCCTATGAATTTAACTTCATAACTTTGCTAGACACTAAAAATCATGGACTGAATAGAGACAATGGATTTATGGCTTATTACAACAATCTATAACCCACTAACCCACTTTCCCCCCAACTCCCACCTCCCTCCACATGACTGGAGAGATCCACTTTCACCTTGAATGGTCCGTTGAAATATTGTTAAATACTTATGCTAAACAATCTGTTCCACATAGTGTTTAGCTGTGACACACTCAGTACATTTCCCAGACCTGAAGAAGAGCTCTACGTAAGCTTGAAAGCTTGTCTCTCTCACCAACAGAAGATGGTCGAATAAAAGATATTACCTTACCCACCTTGTCTCTCTATTATCCTGAGACCAACATGGCTACAACAAAGCAATAAGTATACGGTTCTTGGTGGAGCTGGCTCTGAAATTGTGGGGGAAGTTTTGCTGTCAAGATGCTACATTGAAACAATGAAGGTGAATTTCCCTAAGGATCATCTGGCCAATTATTCAGGAAAATAGAAAAATCTCCATGTTAGGCATTTTCTGGAATGCCTAATCCACACATTATTCAGTCTCAATGTGTGCTCTGTTTTATCCACTGTTTTCTGGCTACTGCTTTTACACTGAGAGGCTCAGTTTTATTTTTAGAACTACAGACCTCTGTAATGGTGAATGTTGTTTGGCAGATGGCATTTTCAGAAGCTGAGCAAACAATAGCTCTGCCTGCCTTCTGTTGTCACTCACATTTGCTCCTGTTTCCATGAAAATGAGGGACCAGTGAAAACAAAGAAAATATGTTAAAATCTTGACTTTATCCAAACTTCATTTCTCATGTCACTTTTCAGTTATGCTCTTGAACGCTAAATTCTAATGGTGAAAAACTCTCATTGACTTCAATGGAGCTAGGATTTCACTTCAGATTACTAATTTCTAGAGCCTCACCCCTTGGGGTCAAAAAGCTCTTGAAGCCTGTGGTACTTTGATTTGAAAAAAAATATATTTTTCATTTATTTATTAAAACATTACAAAAATAGATACAAAGATCACACACAAATAAAACATTAACAAATACTGTACATATAAAGGTAAGTGAAATAGATACTGCAAATATAGTTATACTACAGTACAACTCCCAAACACACACACAAACTCTATTACAAGAACATTAATGCAGTCGTAAAGTTGAGCGCTCAAAAGTTAGGAAATGCCAGAATTAAGGTTCCCTGTGCAACCTTAATTTGGTCCTCTTGTGCATTTGTATTATGAGGCAGTCTTTAATTAATTAATTTTCAATAGAACTCCTGCCTGAATTTTTTAACACGGGTGAAATAAAAGTATTATTCCATATCCTTGTTCTTGGAAACAGCAGAACTATTTTGGCTGAAATTTTCCAGAAATATTCAGCTTAAGACACGCAACCTGTATAAAAAATTTCAGCACAAACAGCTGAAGTTTGGCAAAGTTATAAGCAACTCAAAACAGTTTGTTATAACAGGAGATGCCAGGCCCCGCCTCTAATATTTGCATCCATTGGAATCGTGGTGTAACTGCCATGTAAGTTCAAGCAAACCCAGAAGGAGTCTAAAGCAAAACATGGAGCTTTTCAGGAGCTTTCTCTCTGTTTGAATGAGAAAATGAATCTGCTGCCAACCACAATGCATGTGGTGTCAGATTTTAACCACAGCAACTTTCAAAGAATTTACACTCAAGATGTACTAAAAAGCAGAGCGATATAGCCCATTTTCTTCCGTACAAGCAAAATCAACCAAAGGAGGAGGAGCTATGCAGTTTGAAACATTTGCTCATCCATGCAGGATGCAATGACAATGCAGGATATCCCCCCAGCATTTATAATATTGCTCCAGGAATACAAAGCCCTACTTGCCCCCAAGATCTGATGGGAGTCTTGGGGATGCATGGAATGTAGGATCAAGGCCCAAAAGTTTTCATTCCATATATGTTGCCAAGAGAAGCTGACACAGTGTGTCCCTCAAATTTCACCATCTCCAACATATTGTTGCTTCACTGTAAGATGCTTCCATAGTGATGGAAGCAACTTCTTAGCAGTGATCAATGCTCTTAAAAATCAAAACAGCTTGGGTATTATGGCTATAGAGTAATCCAGTCACTGGTATCTTGTAGATATAAGTACAATTTTATTTAATAAAAAGGAACTACATCTATGTCTTCATAGTTTACTTAAAATAAAAAGTGCTTTTAAATATCCTTAATTTGAAAATGTTTACAAAATATTTTATGGAGGAAATAACTTAGTAGTGTGGGCATACCAGAACCCACAGTTATTGTGCGATTGAAATATACATTTTTTTGCATATTGTGTCATATAATATTGTTTACTAATACGTTTAGGAGATGATTTAGAAGAGTGTATCACATTTTGTAATGGGACCCTTTGTGACAATCACATTCCATGTAACATTTACAGTGGTATTGCCAATTATTTAAATCCCTGTCTATCTTCTTTAGTTTAAAGAAATGATACACTTTGTTGACTTCAGTGTGGTTGTAGAAGTGTAACAAAACGGAACTGGGATCCTCATACTTAACGGGTCTCCTAAAACAACTGCTTGGGTAAAATTCTGCTCTGCAGTGAGTGGTGGGTCACACCCTTATCACCAAGATCGGCAGGCAACTTTCTGCTTATATATTTATTTTAAAGTGGGCCTAAAATAAAAGTTTTAATCACTTGGGGTTATTAAAGATCCATTCCTATATTTTAATGAGTAGGTGTGTCCTGGCCCTGTAGGTCATTACATTTGCTGAACTAAAACTACTTAAATTGTGAGCTCTTTGGGCCAGGGACTGTCTTTTTGTTCTGTGTTTGTGCAATGCCTGGCACAATGGGATCCTGGTCCAAGACTGCCCCCTAGAAACTACTAAAAAAATAATAAATAACCAGTGATTTCAACAGCATGCAGTATCCTTCTCAATATCATGTTCTGTACTACTTCATAGTATTGTGGTGTATTGTTAAGCAGTAGCTGCACTCCACCCCAGAGAAGGCTGCATTTCACTGCTATGTAGTTATCGAAGAGTGGGTGTTGTAAAGCTTAATCACTTACTGTTTGCTTTTGTGGTTTGACATGGTTGGATGACAGGTGCTGTTAATGTGCCCAGTGTTACTGTGATTAAAAATAACTGAGCTGAATGGTTGATGAAGTATGGTGCAATGGATGAAGAAAAGATAAGCAAACTAAACATGTGGAGTTAGACTTTTAAAAATGGTCTTTATGCAAATGAGGAGAAAACTATGTTAGCAAATCAGCAGATTTTAGAACAGTTCAGCCCCTAAACAGTTTGCAGTGAAAGCATTTAATGCTCTGCTACTGTAGCATGATAATTCTTATCCTATGGTTTTATTGCTAATTTTTGTGATACGATTTTTATACATGTGTATACATACAGGAGAACCTTATGTAATGAGAGTAATGGAAGCAATAATAAATACTTGTTGAAGAGCATGTAATTGTGGCAGGAATTATGATTTTATACAGAAAAAGGATAGTGTCTATTAAACATATTCATTAGTTAGGAGTATTTTTGCTTTTGCAGTCTTTTTATTATTATTATTTCTGTCCTTACTAGACTTCATTCTTTTAGATAAAAACATGCATATCAGCGTTGCAGTTTGATTGCCTTATGGGCACAAAGCTTTGCATATTTACTGCCCATGAATCATACAAGTATGTGAAATCCAGTGAAGATTCAATTTTTCCTGCCAGATGCACCTCCAGCCGTTTAATTAAAATATGTATTATTAATAAAACTATATTTAAGTCATATTTTTTACAGATATGACTGAAACATTAAGGGCAAATTGTTTCATACTTTCATAGTAATTTGCTTTTAATGTTTTGTGCCTTAATCAAGGTAATACTATGGAGAGGTTTGTGGTGCTTCAGACTTCATGATATTTAAGTGGTGAAAACAGATATAGGGCTGCCCTAATGAAGAGTCACATTTACTTATGAGAAGAGATCCCAAGCTTTGCTGCACATGGAATCATCTTTGACAGCAAAAATGTAATAAGCTGTATGTTTAGAAAAGATCATTTAGTACATAGATTTTGATGTGTTGTGGCTGTCTGCACTGCATGCATGTCAGGTTATTGTTTTATTCCAACCAAGATTATGTTGAAATATGTCTGCCTTTAGATGTCACAGTTGTCCTTCTGTTCACCTAGCTCCTCTTCCACTTCTTGGTTACAAGTTCCTCCTACTTTCAAGGAATCTATTACGTTTAGTAATACTGATTAGATTTGGTATAAGTCACTTAGGTAGCTGTTGGTGGGGGATCAATAATATTCTTTGCTTCATAATATCCTGCCTACTATTTAATTCTGCCTGCTGTACAGCTTTGCGTATCTTACTGATTTTTTTGGGTGAAATAAGGCTACTAGTTACTTTAAAGGCATATTTCTATTTTTGGGCTTTTTTAAAAGTTATAACAACATTATAGATGTAATACAAATGGAAGGAGCCAATAGGGAGTCTGGGGGTCATTTTCCTTGCCAATTGTGTAAAGTGGCATTAGAATCTTACTAGTGGATTGTGGTTCATAATTGCAAGTACTCATGTCTTTAAATAGGGTGTATGTTGTGAGCTGGAATGGTGGTGTTGATAATTATAGTGAGATATGACTAAGGGCAGGAAATAATGAACTTTTTACATTTGACTAACTTTCTTTTGGCTTATGACTGTTTGTCTATCTGTGCACAGCCTGTATGATTCTGTGGGCATGAATTACATTACACAGCAGTAAGCTTCATAGGCACCCCAAATGGTGCACAATTGTATTGACAATGAAGGGGTTAAGACCAAGACTAATCCCATGCAAGGAAACCAAAAAATTCCAACCACAGAAGAGACTAATGAAAAATGTGGGACCAGGGATGAATGTTTTGGTTTCAGTTTAAGACATCTCGGCATCAACTCTTAGGGTATGTCTACACTGGCAGAGTTACATCACTGGCAGTTACAGCACCGCTCAGAGAGCGCTGAATGGAAACTGCTGTTGTGTGTTCACATTCTCAGCTGCCTGCATAGTAGCGTGTTCACACTTGCAGCGCTATTTGGAGCGCTGCACTCTGGGCAGCTATCATTCAGAGCATCATCTCCTCCTCTTCTGCCACTGAGACTTGTGGGAACGCGGAGGGGGTCACGGGGCATCCTGGATCCTGTCCCAATGCCCCGTGATGCATTGCTTCACATCCCAGCAATCTCTGTGCTTCCGTCCACATTTGGCGCCATCTTTCAACAGTTTGTGTACTGCGCGCTCTGCTCTGCCTCTTCGATCTGTGGGAATGGACCCTGCCCTGTTGACCAGTATGCTGCTCGCTCTCACCAATATGTCACAGTGGAGTTATTCCTTAAACTACAAAGGCAAGAGCAGTTTGACACTCATCTTGCCACGCATAGTAGCTATGACATGAAATTGCTTGTGGCATTGATGGAGGTGCTGACCACAATGAAATGCCGCTTTTGGGCTCGGGAAACAAGCACTGAGTGGTGGGATCACATCATCATGCATGTCTGGGATGATGAGCAGTGGCTACAGAATTTTCGTATGAGGAAAACCACATTCATGGGCCTGTGTGATGAGCTTGCCCCAGCCCTGCAGTGCAAGGACGAAAGAATGAGAGCTGCCCTGCCATTGGAGAAGCGCATGGTGATTGCATTGTGGAAGCTGTCTATTCCAGACTGCTACGGATTGGTCACTAAGCAGTTCAGAGTGGGAAAGTCGACCGTTGGACTCATATTGACAGAAATGTGCAGAGCCATTAATCATATCCTGCTCCAAAAGACTGTGACTTTAGGCAACGTGCGTGACGTTGTGGATGGCTTTGCACAAATGGGCTTCCCTAACTGCAGAGATGCGACAGATGGCATGCATATTTCAATTCTGACACCAGAACACCTAGCCACCGAGTACATTAATTGGAAGGGGTATTTCTCAATGGCTCTCCAGGCACTTGTGGATCACCATGGGCATTTCATAAACATTAACGCAGGCTGGTCTGGAAAGGTGCATGATGCACACATCTTTCGGAACTCTGGCCTGTTCAGGAAGCTGCAAGCAGGGACTTTCTTCCTGGACCAGAAGATCACCATAGGGGAAGTCAAAATGCCCATTGTGATCCAGGGAGACCCTGCCTACCCCTTAATGCCATGGCTTATGAAGCCATACATGGGGCACCTTGACAGCGGCAAGGAGTAGAGAAGAGGTCCTGGCTGCATGCATCTCTGACCTCTGAGTCATCCTCTGCCTCTGGGTCCCCCTCCCCCTCCTCATCCAAGATTTCCTCCTCCTGGCTCAGTCCACTCTCGACTGGCACACCAGCCACCAAAGTATCCACAGTGGCCTTCGCAGTGGCGGTGGGGTTGCCACCGAGTATTGTGTCCAGCTCTTCGTAGAACTGGCAGCTTGTGGGCGCAGCACTGGAGTGGAGGTTTGCCTCCTATGCCTAGTGATAGGCATTCCACAGCTCCTTCACTTTGACCCTGCACTGCAGTGTGTCCCGATCATGGCCCCTTTCTGTCATGCATCGTGGAATCTGTCCGTAGGTATCATAATTCCTATGGCTGGAGCGCAGCTAGGACTGGACAGCCGCCTCTCCCCAAATGCTGATGAGGTCCAGCAGGTTGGCATTGCCCCAAGCAGGGGATCGCCTGGTGCGTGGAGCAGGTATGGTTACCTGGAAAGATGCACTGAGATCACCGCATGCATCACCGAGCAAACAGGAAGGGGGCTTTCAAAATTCCCAAGGAATTTAAGGGGTGGGGTCACCTGAGGGCAGGGCAGTAGCGTTCAAACCGATGACCAGAGAGGCGAGAACAGGCATTGTGGGACACCTCCCGGAGGCCAATTGCAGCACTGTAATCAACAGGGTGTCTACACTGGCACCACGGCACTGTAGCCCCGGCACAGAAAGCTCTACGCCTCTCTTCAGGGTGGATTTTTTACAGCACTGCAACTGCACAGTTTCTGTGCACTAAGTGGCTTGGCAGTGTGTAGACCTTGGGAGTTACATCACAGAAAGCTGCTGTACTGTGCAGAAACTTGCCAGCGTAGACAAGGCCTTAATGTTGTCCACCTGAAGAAAAAAAAAGAGAGAGAAGCCTTGGTGATCAGATTATAGTGAGCATTAAGCAGCAGATCAAGCAGAGGGAAATCACTGGTGATATCTGAGGTATTTCAATGTACTATTCTTCCCAGATATCACTGCTTGGCAAATTTTGATAATTAGTCTCTTCACCTGTGACCATTTTGAGGGGAACTTAGCAATATAGAGTATGCTAAATGCTAATATCACTTGCTGATGGTGCTGACAACCTCAAGTATTCCAAAATCATGAATCAAGCCCCCAAAATCTTGAGATTCCTTTTAAAATTCGTGATATCTTAAGTACTTTTGGATTTCTTTTTATTTAATTTCTTTTTCTTTGCCTTCTGGCTTTTGAACCATTAGAGTTCATGTTCTCAAGTTTTTCTCTGCAACCATAAATGCTAAGAACTTATTTTTAAAAATGGAAGACAAGATTCTCATGTAATCACATGACTCCAGGAGCTGGGATTTTAAGACAACATCAGCTCTCATGAGACTCCCAATAAAATGGTTATAGTTGGCAACACTGGACTGATCCCAGAATACTGAAAGTTGAGTCATTTCCATAGACAAGGAGACATGTACTTTAGTTTAGAAGATACTGTAGATTTAGACAAAGATGAAATGTATCCATGAGTGAGAGAACACAGTTTTGACTCACTGTAATAGCAATGTAAAATGCAACGGACTGGGCTTATAGCGAGATTCACTGACAATCGATGGACCGCAACTGTCACCAAGTGGTACCCACGGGAACGGAAATGACCACTCGCCCAACCTCCAAAGAGATGGGAAGATTTTATCATGAAAAGACATGGCTGCACATGGAGAAGGAAGGCCAGGATACAAGAAGAATGGAAGATGTGTTGTGATCGGTGCAATCTATATGAGGGCTGAAGGACCAATCGGTCAAGGTGATCAAGGTAATAGCAGCCATCTTGAACTGAAACTACTCTCTGCTTTGGAGAACCTCACAGCAGGCAGGCAGGCAGGCCTCTTGGAAATTTAAAGCTGCAGCATAGATAAATCAGAGTCATAAAAGTTACATAATACACCATTGAAAGACCAAAAAATCATGGCAAATGGGGTATGTTTCCTTAACTGAATGGAACAAAAGTTATAAGAAAATAAGAAGATAAGAATGGCCATCCTGGATCCGACCAATGGTTCATCTAGTCCAGTATCCTGTCTTTCAACAGTGGCCAATGCCAGATGCTTCAGAAGGAATAAACAGAATAGGGCAATTATCAAGTGATCCCTCCCCTGTCATCCAGTCCCAGTATCCAGCTTTCAGAGACTTAAGAGGATATATGCCCTGGCCCAGAGATGCATGAAACCTGTAAAGAATATTTGGTGGATATTTGTTCCAAATTTTGAACAAATTTACACCAGTCATATATGCATCTCGTTTTGTGTTTATTATCCAGGTACATTTGTGTGATCAAGCTGAATTATCATGAGTGATCTCGGAAGTTGAAATTTAAACTCATATCTTTGAATCCTTTTGGAAAATGAATGTTAAATTCACTTTCCATGAGCATTCACATCAGAATTTTTTGGCAGCCAATCTTGCAAAGAGCTGCTTATTTCCTTAAATGCTGAACACACTCGACTCATTTTGATTTTCCATTGCCTGATCTCTTGCAGGTTGAGGCTCTTTAAAAATTACATTCATGCATACTGAGAACAGAAACATAGCCTGATACCTATTTCACCAACCCATCTAAACAACACATTCCATTGTGAATAGTAAGCCATATTGTTAAAAATAGAGCCTCAAATATTACTGAATAATTAACACATTCATGAACATTTGTGATAAGTTTGAGGGCATTACTTAAACAGAAGCAAAGGTTAAATTAATCTTTTAAATGATTTGTAATGAGTCATTCACTCATTCCTTATTTTTCACCATTATTTTTCATTGTTTGAACTCTACAAGTGGCATGGATGACTTTAGCCCTTTGTGAAACAGTAAAAATGTTGTTCTGCCAAATGCAGCCTTGAAATTGCAGAGAAGTAGGAAAGAATTCAATAATATCAAATAGAAATTATGTGATTGCAACTTTGCCTAGTACAATATGTTTTTCCTCCTTAGTACTGAAGTAGGAGGTGAGGCTGAACTCTTCACTCATTTGGAATAAGCATTTAAAGGCTTTTGTCCAGTTATACCAGAAGGAGGACAGGAGACACTTGATATGGATTTAATCAGGCCACAACTTTATTATTAGATGTCTGGGACTACCTGGAAGATAAAAGTGTATAGGGCAGGCAAATCTATGTTCATTCAAATAACTACCTGAGGCTTCTACCAGCCCCCCTTCATTTTCCATCCAGGTCCCACAGCCAACCCATGGGCTTGGACCTTACCCCACCAACATATTTTTGCCAGGCTGCAAGAGTTCGGGATGCTTGAAAACTTTCTCCAACTAGTCTGGGAACTTTATGAAGGCTGCACCACCACCATCCACCCCATGGAAGGAGAGATGCCTGAAATTCCTATCTGTAGGGGTGTGAAGCAGGCTGTCCCCTTAGCCTCATCATTTTCAACTTAGTCATGGAGTCAATCATCCGAGCGATCTCCAGAGGTCTAGGCAGTTTCGACCTCTATGGCAACAGGGTGAATATCCTGGCCTGCGCAGATGATCTGGTCCAGATTGCAGACAATCCTGAGAGTCTTCAACAAATGCTCGATGTCACAAGCCAAGTTGCCAACTGGATGGGACTCTGCTTCAATTCCAGGAAGTGCACATTTCTGCATATCGTTGGCAGTAGAAGGGACTTGGTCCAGGTGACGCCATTTCAGATCCAGGGTAAACCTATGATCTTCCTTGAGGATGGGCAAGCATACCAACATCTCAGCATGCCCACAGGTTTCTGCATCCAGCAGACACCTGTGGATACCATCATGGAGATCCTATGTGATGTGGCCAGGATTGACTCCTCCCTACTGGCACTGTGGCAGAAGATCAAAGTTTTGAAGATCTTTCTGACCCCGACATTTCATTGATCCATAGGGGATCTGCTGTGGCGAAGGTACCTCTTAACTAGGTGGACAACACCATCAGGCAGCTAGTGAAGAAGTGGGTTTCTTCCCCAGAGGGCCAGCAATGAACTGGTGTGCATTTCTCTCACACAGGGCAGCGTTAGCATCCCTTGAATGAGTGATCTGTGTGATGTGGTGATCTCCCACACCTGCCACCTTCTGATGTGCCTGGATGCCATGGTGAGGAACATCATGGAGAGTGCTCTGCAGGACATCACGAGGAAGCAAATCATCAGGACTGTCTCCAACCAAGATGTCGCCACCTACCTGAGCATCTCTCTGGAAGGCAAATTTGGAAGAGAGAGGGGAGACTTTGCTTTGCTCTGGACTCATGCCTGCAATGCTACGCGATGACTGGAGAAGCATATCGACTGCCATAAGACATGGTGAGAAGAATGTCAGGAGCTGTGAGTCCTGGTGCCACAGGTAAAGAATGCAGAGCACACAGTCATCACTCCGAGAGCCAAAACCATGCTAGAGAGAACCCTGAAGTATGCCATCCACTGCCAGTACGTGGAAAACCTGAAACGGGAGCTGGATCTTCGAGGTGACGTGTAAGTGGGATGCCAGGAACCACTTCTTCCCTGGGGGCAGCTTCACCTGATTTGCCAACTGGATCAGCTGAGTCCTGCTGAATGGAGCCATCCGCCACAGGAATCAGGACAAGCGATGCAGGAAGTGCAACTCTGCCAACCACATGCTACTCCATTCCAGATATTGGCAGCTGTGACACAATGCCATCCAAGATTGCCTAGTTAGGGGAAGGTGGCCGTGAACTTCATCATCTCTGGAATGGACAGCCAACTGCGACCGGATATTGTCATCAGCAATGAGGAACTGAAGAAGATCATCATGGTGGATGTCACAGTTTCCTTTGAAAATAGGACCCCGGCCTTTTGTGATGCCCGATCTTGAAAGCTGGAGAGATACGCTCCTCTGGCTGACGTATTGAGAGTTAGGGGCTACGAGGTTCAAACTCATGCTCTGATCATCGGAGCCCTGGGTGCATGGGACCCCAGTAACGAGTGACTGTTGAGAGAATGTGGAATAGGTCAATGCTATGCTCAGCTGATGTGGCAACTCATGGTGTCAGATGCCATCAGCTGGTCGAGGGACATCTACCTAGAACACATCACTGGACATTGGTGATACCAGGAGGGATGAGCTGGAATGCCAATGAGAAGTGAAGTTGGGAAAGTAACTCAAATACTTCCTTGATGGATTGTATTTTCTAACAGACAACCTACCCTAAATTCTCATTTCCTGAGGGACAATCTTCACTCATTGATATATTTGTTTTCCACAACCAACTCTCTGTATAACTTTTCATGAGTGATGTACTTGAATATTTGGATGCTAATATCTAAACTTCACCTAAATTTGGGTCTTCTTACAAGATGATGTATCTTATGACTTTTAAAACAAAATTTGTATATTTGTGGAAAATCTAAGCACTATACCCAACTGTACAGACCTTCTTTTCTTAACAGGTGTATTATATAATTTTTTAACATTAGCTTTAATAAAATTTTAAAATTTGAAAGTGGGGGTAATGAAATATTGTCATCCTTATTGTAAGAGTAAAGGACAGCAGACTCCCTGTGCTTAGCCTGCCATGGTTGAGGGGGTCACCCTCAACTGAACTGCACTCCCTGAGCAGGGGGTAGGGATGCCATATCCCAGTGAAAGGAGAGAGAGGGTGGGGATGAGTGTTTCTACCTGATGCTGTGGGCTCTGCCTAAGAGTCCTAGATGCCATTTGATCCTCCCCATCTACACTGTTTAATAATGGAGCTGGTTAAACTAGATTGAGAGTCTCTTGTTTTGTTAAGTGATCACTAGAGCTGAAATCACCGATAACTGGCATAAGGACTAAGCCTTAGACCTGCTCTGGGGCAGTGTTTCAGTGAAAGAGACTGTCCAGCCTGAACTAGCCGTGAGGTTCCCCTGCTATGTGCTGAAATCACTGAGAGCTAGGTTAAGTAGTGGGACCTCAAGATGTGGCACTGCAGAGGTTGCAGTAGAGAAAGTGATGGCACAGCGGTCAATGGCAGCAGAGTGAACAATGGCATAGCAGCAAATGGCAGAGTGAATGACAGTGCAGTGGTAGCAGAGGGCAGTTACGCAGGGTGAATGGTGGCAACTGCAAGCCAGTTACACTGGCAACGACTGCAGCAGATGAGATATCCATTCTCCCCACCTCCAGGGTGGGAGGTGAGCTCATGTAAATGCACCTCTGAACTCTGGGTCTTTGCTGATAAAGGATGGCAATTATGAGTGGGGTGCAGTGGAGGGAGAGGAGAGTGGTATGTTAAAGGAACATTTGTTTGTCAGACTTTCCCAGTACAAGGTGAGAAACTGAGGCAAAGGACACTGCCCAGCGTACTCTGGGGTGGGTGTTCTGCTTGTGATCACACATTTTTCAATATGGTAGTGGTATTTTCCCAAACTTATGCTTTATCTTTTATTAAAAGTTGTTGTTTGTTATACACAGAGTCGGTGCTTGTGAGTGGAGAAGCATTGGCCCTTAGAAGCACCCAGGGGTGGTGTAAATTTTTTCAGATTACTAGGTGGGGGCTTGAACTGATTCTGTTTTGTAGTGTTTAGAGGAACCCCTAGGTAGTGAACCTGGCCTTTGTTGCTGCTGAGTTCACTTGGCAGAAGGGTTACAATAACAATAACTAACCTTTAAAATATTAATAAGTCGTTTAAACCTATGAGTGCCTATAACAAAATTGCTTTGGGGCACCTTAACAAAAAAGCCCATATAATTTACAATACACAATTTATATGCCCTATTCCATATGTACTATTTTAAAGTGCACAATACAAACACCATAAAAATGAATGAGGAAACAAAAATGTCTTGAGCATAGCCATGAAGGAAACCAATAGTGTACTTGTGTGTGAGCTAGACTGCAGACAAGAGGATGGATGGTCTTGTGGTGTAAGCAGTGTGGATTCTATTCCCTGCTCTGCCAAAGGCTTTGTTTATGATCTTGGGAAAGTGACTTAACTCCTGGGGCTGGTCAAAACTGTTGTTTAATGGAAAACTGTGTTTTGATTACATGAAAATTTTCACCAAAAATGTCCATTTTCAGTGGAGAACTGAAATATTTTGATCTGGATTGCCACCCAGGTGCCTCATGGGAGTTATAATGTTGGGTCACCCTCCAAATTATGTAAGTATGATAGAATTATAATTATGTAGTAGTAGAAATAAAGATAGAAAAAAGAGTATATAGGTATTGTAAAAAGGTATGAACATCAGTTCCATGCTGTTGAATTTAACTCTGTAACAAATGCAAGGCCAAAGTGCTAATTATTTCAGGCCGGTACAGGACAAAGACTCGGTTGTGGAAAGTGATAAGAACTTTGAGGAAACAATGCTGTTCTTTAAAACAACACCCTGATGCTCTTCCCCCACGGGGGCCCCTTGTCATGCCTATGTAAATCTTCGTATCCAAAGAGGGAAAAATAGATAGTGGGATAAAACTGGTTAAATGAATCAAGAGTCATAGATTGTGTTGTTAAGTAAAAGAATAAATGATGAGTGCATGGAATTGAGAGCCTGAAGCAGAGAAATAATTGGTTAGTAAATGGTGCCAGCCCAATCCTAAGAATTTCAACCTTGATATCGATGGGCCGAAGAATATGCAAAGTGGAGATAACTGGATGACGCCCGGAGGGCAAACTGGAATCCACCCAAAACGCATCAAGGAAGAACAAGAAGTTAACACCTAGCCGTCATGGAGCCGTCATGGATATACCACCTGCTGATTGATGGTCATCTCAATTGTAAATTCAGCATGATGAAGCAACTCCCATAGACTTGTATTGAACCAGAGACCTATAAAAATTGGGTCCAGGGAAGGTGTTCTTTGAGTATAGTTCTACGACCACCCTCCAGGAGCATCGGATGTGCATCTGACAATGACTCGGCTCCACTCTCGTGTCCAGGCCACCTGGCCAGTGACTTGGCATGAGCAACATCTAGGCTGGTAACTATAACAACCTTTATGTAGAAGCTGTGTGTGAATGTCTGTGTGTGTGAATGGATCTATATAGAAATTGCATAGAGGAATATTTTGTTGTATTTACAATAAATGTGGCAATTTGCCTTGTTCCTCTTACAAGATCCTGTTGGTATCATTTTATTAGTATAAAAGTAGTTCAGGTGCATGCCTCATCCTCTCACCTCTTCCATGGGCTAGGCTCCCCAGCCAGACTTCGTAGGCCATTATGCACAGCCTACTCCCCACAAAGAGAGAAGATTATGGTGCATTATAGGAGATGTAGTCTGAGGGAGCCCAGCCTAGAGAGTAAGAGGCACCCACATTATAACACCTACGAATCACTGCAGAATTGAAATATTTCAGTTTTCAGTAGTTCTCCAAAACCTCAATTTTCTGCCAATTTTTTTACCAGCTCTGTTAGTCTCTCTCGACCTCACTTCTTCATCTCTAAAATCGGAATTATTATTAGACTTCCTTATTCTCACGCTGTGTCTATCTTGTTATTTAGATTGTAAGCTTTTCAGGGCAGGGACTCTCTCCTGCTATGTGTTTGTACAGTGCCTGACTCAATGAGGACCTGATCTTGGCTAGAACTTCTATGTGCTACTGTAATACAAATACAATGAATTTTGCTTATGAACAACCTTTTGGTTTCCAGAAAAATGTTGCTGTTACCTGAAGGTTGCCAATCAGCGAAAGACACGTTTGAGGGGCTGCAGCCAGGGAATGAAGCTCTGGGATATGCATGGTGCCTTTCCCTGCAGCCCTGCCTGCAGCTGGTGCTTAGCACATACCAATGCTTCCTTGCTTGGCTGCCCAGCGCCGCTTACCTTGAGCGGCACCAGGGTGGCAGTGGCATGCAGTGGGGCTAAGGCAGGTTCCCTGCCTGCCCTGGCCCCCCGCCGCTCCTGGAAGCAGTCAGCTCCATGTCTCTGTGACCCCTGGAGAGGGGGGCAGGTTCCCTGTTCCTGGCTAAAGGGAGCTTTGTGGGAGGTACCTGCACGCGAGGGCAGCACGTGGAGCCCTCTGCCCACCCCCAGGGGCTGAAGGGATGTGGTGCCGGCCGCTTCTGGGAGTGGCACGGGACCAGGGCAGGCAGGGCTCCAGCTTGCCTTAGCCCCATGACGTCACAGGGGTGGCAATCCCACGGGCCAGATCCAAAGCCCTGATGGGCCGAATCTGGCCAGCGGGCCATATTTTGCCCACTCCTGTTATAGTCAGTGGGACAGGACTGGTTCCAAGAAAATTTTTCCTATTGGTTAATTATTGCAGTTTGTCCTATTGTCCAATTGTCCTTTTGTTTTGTCAGAGGTAGGCAAGAGTTATCAGTTACAGAAGGTTTTTTGGGGGCAGGGGGTGTAAAGGAAAAAAATTTAAGACTGGCCTTTTTCTGTTGGAACTTCACTTTCCATTGAGTAAAGGAAGATTAGCCAGTTTCTCCCAAAATACAGGCGCAGGGAGTCCTCGGACTCACGATGCCTGACTTACGTTGGATGCCACTTACAGCACTTTTCAATTGATTGCCTGTTTCCCCTCTTTGACACTTGTTTTGCCCTTACAATGCTTGATTTGCATAAAGTTTGCTTGAAATCACTTCCTGGTTGCGTTATACTGGTATGGAGCTGGAAGGGGTTGCTTCTGATTGGCTTCAAGACAGCATGGTAGCTTGTTGCTGAGTTGGGTTGTCGCTTGGTTTTGATTGGCTCCCGGCCCCGGGATCAGCCAATCAGAAAGCTTGAACAGTGATTGGCTGAGGCTCAGCATGTGTGCTGTTCTCCCTGGCTTTCTGACCTGTGTTGCTGGCATTCTGAGCAGCATATGTGAGTTTATATGTTTATTTGAATGCTGTTTCCAGAATACAGTGTACAGTAAATACATTGATGTTGCAACATTAGTCATCTATAATTCATGTAGTACAAAAATCTGGGTTATTGTGGTGAAAATAGTGTATCAAGCCTTGGTTCAGGAACCAATTCCCCTTCATACCATTGATTCCTATGGGAAAAGCAGTTTTGACTTACAACATTTCGACTTACAAGGCAATTCTGAGGAATGAATTCTGTCGCAAGGCTGAGGACTCCCTGTATGGGGTTGGGAAAAATAATGGTTTTTCCTTGTGGCTTTTCTTTCTTATCAGGCTGTGATGAAATCCTCCACTATATATAAGGTCCTGATCCTTCTTATGAGGAAGCACTATATGTCTCTCTTCTTATCTTATCATTGATTGAAATAATCCCTGTAGTTAATGCCCTTATAAAGTAAGCAGTGTATATACTGTATACACTGCTTATATATAAGATTAAAGATTATAAGGCATTCAGATACTACAGTAATATGGGCCATATAAGTACCTTAACTAGACAGACCCTCATTTAAACCGCAAAGATAAATATCTTAGGGTTTAACCTGATTCTGCCTATATTTCTTTAGATATGAATTAAAATGTATGTAGAATATTTTCTGTAATTTAGTTGAAAGCTGGATCCAGTACACCTAACTGCTTTTATCCTTGTGTATGCTAGAGAACTGAATCATGGGTAATTGAACCAGTGGGCTAATGCACTAGCCAGGATGTTAGACAGATCCACACTAACACTGTACTATTGTGTTGCAGATGCACTCTGCTCTGAGTGGTCATTCCGTAGTTCGCTGTGCAGTTCCCTGAACCAATGACTTCTTGGAGCTTTCTAAAGGCTTTCTGGGAGCTGAGGGGAACTATAAGAAGAGGTCAAACTCCTATGAGTCTCCAGTCATCAGGGGAAATATCGTGTGTCCCGTAGTGCTGTCAATGTATATTAAACATTTATACTGCAGTAGCATTTGAGGCCAACCAGGCTGGACCCAAGTTGTGCTAGGCACTGTACAAACTTATTGTTACCCTTCTCCTGAGAAGGAGCAGATTTTGTGGACTTCAAAGTCTTAGTTCCATGTTGGATGAGAAATCAGTGTCATATAGTCAAAGTATTGTTGTAGCAAAACTTGTTTTGTTCACACACATACACCAGTCCTGGAACAGAATTGGTCAACCATCTTCTTTCATAACTCTCTGCCCAAATACCTATAGCTGATTCTCAGGGCAAGTTTTTTCTCCCTCAGCTTGACTGATTATTGTCTCAGACCTTACTGGATCTTCAGTCCCTTTCTCTTTTCATGCTTATCACTTCTGGTGTTGACTATCTCTGTCAAGAGCTCAGCCACCATATCTCCACTGAAGAAAGATGGTGTCTTCCCCATATAAAATATACCCTGTGCAGCAGTAAGGACCTTAATATAAATGGGCCTTAGCATTTGGCCCTATGTGATTTTAGTTTGGCATACGGATTCTCACTCAAAGTGTTTCTGGAAAGCTCAGGAGGAAGTATGGTCAGGGTGGTTGAGGTACAATTCTGCGAGTTAAAATAGAAAAACCATGAGCAAGTGGTAAACCTGGGCATAACTAGGAGTGATGGGATGAAGTTAAGAAATAGGAAATATAGGCTGAATATAAGGAAAGTCCTGATAATAATGAGACCATATCAGGCATGGAATAATTTTCCAAGTGAAGTGGTGGAAGCTCTATTGCTTGACACACTTTAATTTAAAACTGAACTGGATAAAGCCCTGGAAAATATACTGTGGGATATAATCCTGTGATCAAAATAAAGGAGCAACTGGGTGACTTTTGTGGCTGATGATAGAACTCATTACATTATTTGTATTTAATATTTTTGTCAAGTCAGGCCCTGGTCCTACACTGGGATCCACTCCCACAGAACCCCTCCTGATACAGAATCCCATTTAATAATAAATACTACTACTACTACTAATTAATAACAATAATACCTAACTCTTTTACTTTTCATCTGTAGATCTCAAAGTACTACAGAAAGGAGGTCAGGATCACTGTCCCTATTTAGGTCAATTGGATTTCACAGGTGTCTGTGCTAGCAGATCTGATGAGAGACCAAAGCCTTATTCAGTATCTTTTGATTTGTCTTATGCAAGATCTGATCCAGTCAAAGTCATTTTGTCCGGAGGAAGTAGCTTTCTAGGTGTTCTATTAATCTCTGCTTACAGCACCTATTGTTCTGCCACAGATCACATTAGATTTAGAATGCAGTTAAAAAGCTCACCCTTAAGACAAATTTTAATTCAGCTGAGGGTTACAAATCAAATGTAACTATAGTCTGAGCACTGACTTTCTGGAAATACAAATGAACATAAAATCGTTTTTCAAACTTGCAACAGACATCAGTCAATAGTGGCAGAATTGCTTAATGCAGTGTTTCCCAAACTTGGGACGCCGCTTGTTCAGGGAAAGCCCCTGGCGGGCTGGGCTGGTTTGTTTACCTGCCTCGGCCGAACCTGTGGACGCGGCAGGTAAACAAACCGGCCTGGCCCAGCAGGGGCTTTCCCTGAACAAGCGGCGTCCCAAGTTTGGAAAACACTGATTTAATGTTAGGAAGCACAGCAACCACAAGGAATAGGCATGCATTAATGGAGTTCCATGAGAAAAAATGCAAATTTCCCTTGAATTAACAAGGTATGACGAGATATTGGTGTATAATAGACTAGCAGTGAGAGGATCATTATCTTAACACTGGTCTGTTTCTATAAAGTAAAAAAAAATGTAATCCCAAGAGAATAAATTTGGAGCTCAGCCTTTAGGTCTTCTTCCATTCAACAATTGGCCATGTGTGTCCATGAATGGCTCACCAACATGCGAAGTCAGTGGACCAGATTATCTAGCTGGCTTTGGCCAATTTGGGCTACTCCAGCAGTGCAAAGGGGCCAAAAATTGGCTGGATCTTCCCTCTGAGGATTCCCTCCATGTAGGGGAGTCCCCAGCAAGCACAGAGTTCTCATAGCTTGTACATCCCACCCTCTCCCCGTAGCCCCTGCAGATGATGTGTATCAAGGGCAAGTTATGTCAGGGACAAGACCAGAGTGCTGCTGCACTTCAGCAGTCCCTTGCTGGCCGATGGCTCCTTGGAGGTCATTACCAGCTAGCACAGGTTAAAGCAGCCTGGGACTGGGTATGCCAGGTCCAGTAGAGTACTTACCCCAAGATCAGGGGGCTGTGACCACCCACCTTGTAGCCTCGCTCACCTCAGCTCCAACCCCTATAATCAGGATGAATTGCTGTGCATCCTAGGGGTAACTCACATTATTCACTTATCTGCAAGATGGTTTGACATTGCCCACATTAGAAATTGTTGAGAGTCTTAATTAACGTTAAGGATTAATACTGAGGGTTGATATTTGTAGAGCGCTCAAAGGTAGAGAGATTTAGGAGCCCCAATACCTTGGGGATCTGGTCATTTGAGATCCCCTAATTTAAACCAGGCCCAGATTGTCAAAGAGCTTGATTCTACAAGGTAAGATACAGTATGCCCTCCATTCCAATTGGAGTCAATATGAGTTCGCGGTCTCTGAACCTCACAGGCATGTTTTATGGACTTGAATCCTAAGTGCACAATAGTGTTATTGGGCTGTTGATCCACAAAAGCATCCAAGCTTCCAAAAAGATTAAACTGAATGTTGTACCCACAAGAAAACATGGATAATCCAATACTTTCTTTGCTTCCCCCATAGAGAAGGGGAAAGCAAAAAGAGGCAATAAATAACCTACATATTTTAAAAACAAAGATGCTAGAAACTCAGCCACTGGATTATATTGCTAGAGTTGAAATACACCAGGGTATTGCCACTTCTTAGGCACCTCACAGGAAAAGTTTGACAGATTTTTAAATAAACAAATAGAATGTTGTTAGAATAGTTTAACTATAAAACTGTTACTCTGTTATCAAAAGATTGCAAGTCCCACCAGTGAATGACAAGCTTTATATTTCTTCAATAGTTGCAGGTACTGAAAAACTTGAACTGGGTCAAACTGCTTTTAACCTGGCTGAAAAACCAAGGGGTGGCATGATTCAATTCTATCTATTCTGCATTTTCTATTAGCAGAAATCCTATTTTGGAGCTTCAATATAGGAAAGGTAAAAAGATCACAAAGCAGCATTGGCGCAAGTCAATATTGACAGATCCAAAGCACGCACCAGTATACTACTGAGAGTTCGAATAACTGCTGTTGCTACACAGGGACTGAGTCAAGGGAATCCTATGGACGGGAGCTGTCAGCTTAAACTTTTGCCTTTCCCCCATTTTGGTTGTATAAGTACCCTCCTTACATTACATTCCTTTATCCTTCTTAGCCTTTCTAAATGACAATTCAGTCCACCTAGCCTATCAATAGCATGTAATTTATTTGTTTCTTCAGCTGAGCCTGACCTTCATTGATTTTATTGGAGTAATTTGCCGGAAATGATTTTTTATGTTAGATTTATTACAGAGGCACTTCATTGTCAGATAAATGAAGTCAATTGTATTTTTTAAAGCTAACAAAATGAGAGAACTACTGCTAGTTGAATGAGTTTTTACAAGCATATTAGCTAAAGGATTCCTTATGTAAGGGCTAGTTTGCACATAAGAAGTTGTAGGAAGAGCCTGGAATCGTGTGCATGTGCATCTTCTAAATTCCTAAAAGCATAAGACCATATTATACAGTAACATGTAAAGAATAGGAGCGCTATAAACAGTGGTACTGCAGTATGCCAGATTTTGTCATATTTATTCATGATGAGTGTAGTACTCTACTCTGTGAATAGCCCTAGTGAATAGTCACTTCAGTGGGACTGTTAGCAGAAAAGGATGCTACTCTGTGTGAATGAAAATCAGACCCAAAAGATAGTGACATTCTTCCCCGGCTACTCACACTTTTCTCACTTTTTAAACTTCTTGATGCTGTTTTTAGCCAGCAGCAGAGAGAAATGGAGTTATGGCTTGCCCATCTTTTAGACCTCTCTTCCTCCTCTGGTTCAATTGCTCAGTATAAAGTCATAGCAGATTGTTCTGGAGAGCTGTAAATCACGAGTTATTAGTTTTACATTTCACATGTAGTTAAAAGTCAGCTTTCTAGTTCAGGATGATAGAGGGTCTTCCTCCATAAGTCTTCATTATGCTCTAGATTAAAACAACAAGGTTCACCATGCTCTGTGCTGTCAGCAATTCAAATACAATATTTTGTGTGTGGTGTTAAAATAATTTTTTTTTTTGCTAGAGCGGGCCCTGGAATGTGAGGAAAAACACAACTTTGTTTCTGGAACCTCAAACATATGAGAGCACTCTTCTATGTAGGAAAATGTCTATGATTTACTGAAATCAAGAGAGAGACATCTCTTCAAATCATTGGTAATGGCCAATGAGCAGGATTCTGAACACTTCTGCTGTGGTACTCGATAGAGAGGAAGATAGTTAAGCACTGGACTGAGATCAATAGATCTGCCTTCTGCTCCCCTCTCTGCCACAGACTTCCTATATGATCTTATGCAAGTCACTTAATCTCTCTGAGCCTCACATTTCTCATTTGTAAAGTGAATGCTACTTCCCCACATTGCAGGGAGGTTGTGAGGATAAATTCAGTCCTATTGGGGACTATTGTAATGAATATCATAGAAAAGCCTATCAAATAGCTGAAAGAGTAAGGAATTCTGCCTTGTGCCAAGCTTTTGTAGCCTTCCAGTCTTAGGATGCCACCTCCTGTAATGGGTTTTCAACTCCACGGGTGCCAGAAAATTACAGTAAACAACAGAATCAAGAGATTTCCATGCTGCATAAAAATAGTAAAAGTAAAAAATTAACAAAAACAGCAATCTTAAATGCATTAACTCCTCCCCCCCCCCCCACCAAACCAACCCTTAGCTGTTCAGTGGAAAGGAACAGGTGTAACTGAGGACAGAATTTGCCTTGATGTGTGTGTATCCAAAGAGCAGAGGGGCCGTCTTAGAATTATTGATTTTTTTTTCTTTATTCAAAAGGTAACTGCCATTTCAAAATACCTAGGGCACGTGGAGGATGGATGCGGGCCCTGCACAAGGGACTGCCACAGTTGCAGTCTGAGTGCTAAGACTGGTCTGCTCCTGCCATATATCAGGGTGGAGAAGGAGGGAGGAGTCGTTTATGGCCCTGCCTCCCTCATCAGCTCTGGTGTATACATTGTACTTGTCTGAGCCGAAGGGCCTTCATGAGCTCCCCATGAGGCACTGTGCCTCTGCATTACCCCAGTGTAGTGCTATGCATTCAAGACATGGTTGCCTCCCCGCCATAGCATATGGTGTTGATCAATGTTTACATATCTTGGCAATGGGTTTTCATGAACCCACTGTACCCCTTTTCACCCAAATCACACTTTTATTTTGAACCGAGGTCACAATTTTCAAACCTGATGCCTGAAGTTGATTTCCAAAAGCCATCTCAATAAAAGTAGTCAGATTGTCAAAGGTGCTGAGCAGCTGAAGCTCCCACTGATTTCTATGAAAGGTGAGGTGCTCAGTACATCTGAACACCAGGCCACTGTAAAGTACCTGAATCTGGCTTTAGGGGCCTGTGTGTTTAAATTGGCCTGTGTGTTTAAAGATGGTCAGTTAATACAAAAATGATGCAAAGAATACCCATGAAATATGCTGCTGCTTTGCTCTTTAAGCAATATTTGGAGCAATTTTCATGGAGTATACATAAATATGTCCCATTTGAATTTGGAGCTGTGTGTGCGCATTTGCACTTTTAAATGAATTGTGCTTTTGTACAGTACACAGCTTAAAAAAAAATATAAAACAGCAAGGATTTCAATCTGAAATTTAGAGCACTTTTCTTTTAAATTTCCTAGCTTGCTTCCTGTCTCTGTTCCTGTCACTGTTATTGATATAAGGAATCCATCAACATATTTTTATGGATGATTAAGAAGCGCTGACCTTTCCTTTGCAGGTACAAATAGGTAGTTCTTCAGAGGCTGTAAAGGAATGACAAGATAATTCTATCCATTTAATATTGAAGTGATGTTGATAGTATCATTCTTTTCATGTTTGAAACAGGAAAGTATAGAGGGCCTTTCTCCCTCGCTGTGTTCTGCTTTATGTGATGGATTTTCTCTCTGACTAATCGCTGTCACATTAACCTGCACTATTTCATCCTTCAGAGCTGTCAAGATAATGACGATAATCGAAGTGGCTCATTGTAAGTAAAGGAAATTATATGAGCAAAGTAATATCATAAAACAGTGTTTAAATATTTTAATTTCATTTGTCAAGGCTGCCCCAACACTTCATTACACATATAACCATCTCTCATCAGTGGAATTAGTGCATTATTCATTACTGTTAATTATTTTCACATAATGGCTGCCCTGATATATTTAACCTCCACATTATATCTCAGATAATGGGCCTGTAAAATTGAATTGTGTGAAGAGCGGAGTTCTAAAGCTCATTTGCAGAACATCAAAGAACAAAGAAGAGGAAAAGAATTCTAAATGGGACATTTTGCCCAGCTGGGGCCAAACATTTGTTTCTGTCTGATTTGCATACAGAAAATAGGTGGTTTAGAAGTGGTTTAATACTGTACATGCTGTCTGCTCACATTACACAACCAATTAGGAGTTGTTAATGTCCCATGTGTTTCAGACAACTTGTGAGTTACTGTATTGTGCAAGTTCAATAGACTTAAAAAGGTAACAGGGAAAAATAGATGTTTTATGACGGGATGACAAGGAAAGGAGTACGTAATGTAAAGTTGGCACCAACAATGAGTAAATTTTTTAAAAAAAATTACATAGTGTAAAACTAAGTTCGCAAAAACTTTCCTACTCAGGGTCTGGGGTTAGTATCCAAACCAATGTAAGTATAATTCATATTCTAGCTAATCTCTTGACTTTCTTTGGGCCAAATCCTTTTCCAACTGAAGCTGCAGATGTCTCCAACCCAGTAGTACCACAGAGCCCATGGAATTGAGCAGGGAGGAGAATATGGGATATCTGTGCAGGGAGGAGTACAACAGCTGCAGGAGCTGTTGCAGCCACAAGGTTGTGCTAGCATCCACAGATGCCTTGACCCAGCAGAGTGCTTCAACACATGCTTAACTATTAGCATTTTACTAGTCACAAGGATTGCTGGATAGGGACTGCAGTGACTCTGCTGCTGCTTCATGGGCAGGGGAAGGGGAGGATTCATCCTTCTTCTCCCAGATATCTCCAGTAAATAGCCCAGTCACCCAAATTGAGCATTGGTTCCAGGACTTTGGCCCTATATAATTTTTAAGGAGCAAGCTGAGTTGCCAGCACAAGTTTCAACTTTAAAGATCTCTAGTGGAACAGTAGGGATAGATCTCAGTAGCTGCATTACCTTCATTTAGGGCATGATCCAATGAAGTCAGTGGAAATTCTCCCATTGATTTGATGACAAACAGGATCCAAGCCCTTTAAGAAAAGACCACAGCACATTGGAAGAAGAGAGGTCAATAAAGGAAAAGCTCGACTTTTCAGATGAATGAAGGGAACTAGCTTTCAAACTTCTGTCTTAAAACGCACATGAAGCTTGCTGCAGTTTTTACATAGAAACATGCACGCTTTGTCAGATAGTATTGTTTATGTCCTGGTTAAGAAATATAGAAGCTGGAATGCTTTGTAATGGTGCTAAGATCTCAAGATGTACACGTAACTTTATATTTCATGGTTTACAGATCTTAGGTATTGCATAAGATTTCAAGAGACTAGCACTCATGAAATTCACATACAAGATATCCTTTTATCCTCCCACATACAATAGTAAATTTTGTAGATTTTTTTTAAACACCTAAAACGCTAATTTCCAGATTGTTGTGGAATAACTCATGGCTGGATGGTAGGACTAAAATATCAGAGGTGACTCAGCCAATCATAAGACAGAAAATGTTTAATGTATAACAATACAATCCACTCAAGGTCATTTACATATTACAGCCTTATTGGTTAAAAAGTCATATTTCACAAGAGTGATATATGTCTTTTTGCTAAGTGGCAGTGGGGTTTTGGCCATATCATTAAATATTTATACAATATATACATAAATCCTCTTTCACCTGGCATCATCTGGGATTCATTTGGAATAGAGCCATTTATTTCACTTTGTAATGTTGTAAGTTGTACAGATGTATGTTTCTGAGGTGAAGATCTAAACTGCATCTTCATCTTCTTCCCAAACTAGAGATAGAGTAGCTTAGAAATAAAAGAAAAATCATATTTGTAGGGACCTTGTCTGTTTTTTTATGTCCAAGAACAGTGTTGATTTATGATTTCACTTGTATTTTGTTTTGTTTTTTTATGTTGATAGTCACATTAGAACTAATTAGTTTGAAACTGCTATATTTATACAGCACTCACTGATGCATCACAGAAAACATTGGAAAATGTTTCATTTATAAACAAATCTGCTGATATTTTATCTTCCTTTACATGGGATATTTATGTGTAAAAAGGAAATGATGATAAAAAACAAAGATGGAAAACACCCCCTAGATGATGGGTTCATTCCTCCTGAAAATCCATGATACACACCCAGTAGAGGGCATATGGGATATATGTGCTTCTCAGAAAAGGTCATAGGAATGTTCCCAAATAGGTCTAGACTCTCATGGGTGGACCTGTTGTACATCAACATCACAGGACCTACAGGAATTTGTTTCCCTTGTAGACCAGCTGCCAATACCAATATGTATCATATTTGGCCTGATTTTGATGCTCAGAATAACCTTGTTCCATGTCCATCCTTGGCTGCAATAATGGAGCGGATGTGATCACTGGTACATGTGCCACAGTAGTGTTGGGGACACTGGGGCATGGCCACTAGGTAACTCGAGGGGATGGAAGACCACGAGTGTCGATGAAGCCCCCTCGCACTAAGCCCAAGTGTCCTTGGCCCCCGCTCCTGCCTGGAGGCACTCGCAGCAGCTCTGCGTACTAGGCCCCAGTGTCCTTGGCCCCCCGGCCTGGAGGCACTCACAGCAGTTATGCTGAGAATCTGCAACAATATGCTGCAGAGTCAGACTGCCTGAAACTAAGCAAGGCCAAACAGGGCAGCTATGGAAGAACAATGCTGAATAAAGCAGCTTTATGTATGGTTTAAGAAATGATACAGAGAACAAGGGCACTAGCTGGGAACTGGATTGGCTGGCTATATGGATACTTAGGGCAGCTTGCTATTGGATAAGTATGCTGGGAAAAAGGATGTATAAAAGCCTGTGTAACTTCCTGCTTTGTGTGTAGGATTTGAGATTTTATTCTCCCTGTGCCTTTTTGCAGCTGCAAATAAACTTTTCTGCTTCTCCACCCCGTTGTGATTATTGGGTGTAGCACACCGGGTAATGAACCAACCTCAGCTGTTGTTTAGCTTATCGGCACTGGGTGCCGGCAACAGTAGTTGTTTGAGAAGCACTCTGTAAAAGGGCAGTGAGTACCTGAATAGCTGAAGCTATTCAGTTTGTTACTTAGGAATAACCAGTACCAAGATCTGGATGAAGGGAATTGAAGGCTTCACCCGTAGGAGTCCCCCTGCTGATCTGTACTGCCCAAGGACACCAAGTCTTCTTTGGTATAACTGAGGCAAGGTGAGTGACTTCAGGTTGACAGTGAGAGACTACAAATGGCCTCATCTTTTGCCATTTTGTCTTTATATCCTAGACAACAGTGAGTCTGGTGTGCACATGCATGTTTCTGTGTGCTAGAGAGCCTCGGTGTGCTATAGAGCCAACCCAGTCACTAGAGGCTATTTCCTCACCTAAAAACAAACATGAAGTGGGGTTCTGCTACAGTTAGGAGGCCCGACTGTTTGCTGCTCAGCCTGAGTGCAGGCCTGAGCCCGAGACTCTCTCTACTGCCCTGCCCTGATTAAGGGCCTGGGCTAACTGATTGCTGCTCAGCCTGAGTACAGGCCTGAGGCAGAGACTCTTTGCTGTCCAGCCCCGACCAGGGGCTGGCGCCCTGTAACTGCATTTGTTGTCCAGCCCTGATCTCACAGGCCCGAGCTCATGTCTCCCGTCGCCCTGCTGATTCCCCACGTCAGGCGACCCCCAGAGATGTATTGGGGTGGATTGGCCACCCACAGACCCTGATGGGGAGGAGCCACTCCCCCCCCAAAGAACTACAGACCTGTTTTAAAAAAGGATGTGTTTGAGCTATGCTGAGATCTTGGATTGATAGATGCAGACTGTATATGTAGGATAGGGAATAACTATCATAACTTCTAGCAAATGCAGACCTTTTAATGGTGTCTCTCTACAATAAACTAGATATACTGTACACACAGAAGTACAATGTTTACATATTACTCCTCAGAAATGAAATTAATTTACATTCCACTTATGGAAAAACAAAAGTGATAGGAAAATGTGGGAATAGAAGTTTCTGAATCCTGCTTAGGTAATAATTCTTGCCAATTTTGGCTGTAATGAGATTGACTATTTTGTGAGTTATGCAGACACAAGAATTAGAAGCCCAGGTTAAAGGACATGAAAGATTCATCATTTACTGGAACATAGCTCCACACATATTACTTATCCTACCGTATGTATATTTAGGATTTATGTTCTTGTACAACTTTTGCTAACAGTAATCCAAACCTATCTTTCATATGTAACAGCTAGTTTTTTCCTAGAAGGACTTTCAGCTTGAAGTTAACTGTGCTTTGAAATACTAAAAATATGTGGGTCAGTAAAAGCAGGGATATCTGAATATGACCAGCACAATAAAATAGGTCCACTTGTATAGGCTTGTATTACCATTTTTATAAAGATACAGTAGATAAGTTATGCCTTTGAATATTTACAGAACATTTCCTAAAAGAGGTTTCTGAGAAGCAGACATTAGTGTACTTTTAAAAAGGAAAACTGAATTTAGTTGCGTGATGACGAGCAATGTTGTTTTATATAGTGAACATGGTTGAACAAGTATTAGTTAAAAAGTTGCATGTCTGAGATGGACACAATTCATAGATTTTTTTCACCAGAAATTCTATGCGCTCCTTCCTATCTCCATCTGTCTGTGTATCTATCTAATCCCCTTCTCATACATTACATGGTGTTCTTATAAATGCCTTGTAATTCATGATTGATTACTAGCTTATAAAAGGACACGTGTCGAATAATCTGATGCATGGATTTAATAATTGGGCTCACATATGTCAAAGTGCATATATAGTGTATATATAACTGTATATGTCAAAGCATTCTAATATATCAGACACTGCAAATCAGAAACAGAAATTCATTGGGAGAGCAGCTCATGCACTGTTGGACGAATTAGTAGCAGCAAAGGGCAAGAGACTTCAAGGGATAGAGGCAATGGACGTCTTGTAATGCAAAAATGCATGAGGAATGAGTGTGACAGTGGAGAATGGTAAGACTAAAAATAAAATATTAATTTGACGCTTGTAATCTAGGTAAGAGTGGTTTAGAACATCATCTAGCAGCAATGAACATGACAGTGAGATGTTGTACTTGGTGGAAATGAAAGACTCCACTTTGACTGTTTCCATCCATTATATGTTGTTTGCAGTGTTATTGTAGTCGTGTTGGTCCCAGGATATTAGAGAGACAAAGTGGGTGAGGTAATGTCTTGAAGTTGGTCCAATAAAAGATATTACCTCTCCCGCCTTGTCTTCATCTATTATACACATACATGTATGGGGAAATGGTAAATGGTGTTGATAGAGTGGGAAGTCCATCTCATGATTCTGATGATGTCACAGCTCACTCAAGCTTTGCTCTCATTATTTCTTGCATCACCAATTCCTTCACAGAGCCCAATTTTCAAACTTGAGTGCATAAATCATTATTTAGAGGCATAAAATGGGTATTTAGATGCTCAGGTTTGCTAATTATCTCCAAAATGGCACTTGTCTAGTCAGTGTATTATATATACAGTTTGATGTGTGTGCTATTTTCTTGACTTATTTTTAAGTATGGGAGGAAAAATAAGCAAAGTTTGGTTAACAGTGGGCCTGATTTTTATTAAACTAAGGCCAGTTTACACCACTCTAGCAATGTAAAGGAGAATTCAAGTGGCCATAAATGTAATTTACTCCCACTTTAAGTGATCTTAGTGTAAGTGAGAATGAGGATGGATGGAACAGACCTTCAAGGACCCTTTAAGAAGTAGAAGAAAATGGAGACCTATCAGACCCAGTATCTAGGATAGTAATCACTAGATGTGTCACAGAAGGCCTGGTAGGGGACTGATCTTCATTTCCTAGAGCTAGTCAGATAACATGGATCAAAGTTACACCATGTACAGGCAGGGATCAGTATCCACTGATTCGAGGTGCTGAAGTTACACTAGATAGAAAAATGGCTTTAAGATAACGTTGGGGCTGATTCTCTTCTCACTTACATAAGTGCAAATGGGGAGTAGCTCCACTGAAGTCAATGGAGTTACACTGGTGTGAAAGTGATGTAAAATGAAAGGATAATCGTGTCCTATGTCAGTGGTTCTCAACCAGGTGTACACGTACCCCTGGGGATGCACAGAGATCTTCCAGGGGGTACATCCACTCATCTAGATATTTGCCAAGTTTTACAAGCTACATAAAAAGCACACGCTACACACTAAAATTTCATACAGACAATGACTTGTTTATACTGCTCTACATACTATAGGCTGAAATATAAGTACAATATTTATATTCCAATTGATTTATTTTATAAGTATATGACAAAAATGAGAATGTCAGCAATTTTTCAGTAATAGTGTACTGTGACACTTTTGTATGTTTATGTCTGATTTTATAGGCAAGTACTTTTTAAGTGAGGTGAAACTTGGGGGTATGCAAGACAAATCAGACTCCTGAAAGGGGTAGAGCAATGGAAAGGCTGAGAGCCACTGTCCTATATAATTACAAACCATTTACTGAATTCCCAGGGAAAGGGATGGTGTTGGCCCATGCTACTAAAAGCAAAACCAAAATTTGTGAACGTCTGAGGAAAAGATTGAAAATGTGAATCCTTTCATGCAGGCTAGTGTGATGTTACACCATGAGAACTGAACTCTGCTCTCACCAGATGCTGCTTTAAAAAACAGAAGGGAAGGGAGTAAATATGTAGGAAAGTTACATGAATCTTCCCACTTTAATTTGAGTTTCAATAGCGCTAAGACCACTGTTTAGTATGTCTTTCAAAATCAAGTTCAAATAAATTTACCAACCCCATCTCTTCTAAACAAAGAGGTTACTTTGACTTTAGAAGAAGAAATATTAGAGAATTTTAGATCAGAGGCTTTGAAAACTATATAAGAAAAAAGGAATCTTCAGGGGATGGCTAAGTACTTTGCAATCTGAAAAGCCTCAGGAGGTTTACAGCCAGTGGTGAACTTGTAACCTCTAAATGTCGTCGTGAACACAAAATCTTTCAACTACCATCTAAAGGCCTGAGAGTAACAATTTAAAAATGATTTTGTTTGTTTGTTTTTTTGTCCAAAGAAACAGTCGTCTTAACCTCTTCACTCCTCTGTGTTTCAAATTTAAATAGGGAATTATTTATCCCAGGCAAAGAATGATAATTCATGTTGCCAGTTGTTCTCAGAGCATTTTCTTTAATCATAGGATCTATAGGATTAGGGATAAGGATGTACTGTACATGTAGAACATCCTAATAACTGCCCAGACAAAAGACATCCTAAGGCTACCTCTTCAGACAAGGAGGCATTTATTGACAGCCTTGGGCTGCTCTGTGACAAATTAAAATAGGCCAATTTTTTAGTCTTTAACTCAAATAAAGCTTCTAGCATTCACTTTTATCAATGACTCTGAACAAAATTCCCTTGCAAAAAAGGATGGGATTTTCTCTTTTTTGGCAGGAAAGAGTCTTATTTAGAGTCCAATTTTGCAGTCCCTATTTAGGCTCTCATCAATGGGAGTTTTTCTGGTTTGAGGACAGCAGGATCAAAACGCAAGTGTAAAGTTTTCAAGTAGAATTTATCAAGACCGTTGAGCTCCTGATGGCTTTCTTTTGTTGCTGCTGCCTTGTGGCATGGGTGTAATATGATAGCGAATGAACAAGTATGTGGCATGCCTATAATTGCAGTGACACACATGTGCAACAAAGTGTGTCAGCCTCTCATATCTGAATAAATAATTTCCATCCTTGTGTGTGTCTATATATATAAATAAAGCTGTGCCCATTTTGTCCACTCTAAAACTAGAGAACTTCAAAAGGTGACGACAAATGCATGTTCCCACATATTTGTAAAATTGTGTGTGTTCACACAGTGAAGTGTTTCTTATCTCTTCAAATTTCTGCTTGACCTCAGTTAAGTTGCCCTTTAGGGTTGTTTCAGAATATTGGGGAAAGGATTATATCTTGCCCTACTTGCCACAAATGTTTAGATTATTTTTATTATTTTATAGTACTCAAAATGTAATAGCTGCCTCACAATAGAGCAGATAAAATGATGTGATCCCTGCCCTGATGAGCTTACAAACTAAATGTGGACATAGCACAACTGGAGGTACAGGGAGAAGGAACAGGAATGAGATTGCATGGGGGTGGTGAAGGACAGAGTTGACATCAATAATATTACGCAGCTCTTTAGTGAAGGCTAGTAGAAAGTCCTGTGGAGCAAGGGTTCTTTTTCAGCTAGCTCAGAAAGGTGATTCCTTTAAGGGCAGCGTGGAAGAAAGTATAATGTCAGTTGTGGGAGAAATAGACAAATAAGGCATTGGTTGCTTTCATCATGGCAGAGTGGAGGGCAGTGTGAGAGAGACTAAATAATAGGGCAGATAAATATGGTGGGTTTTGGTGGGAAGGGAAAAAACCTTGAACCTTATATAATGGAGAAATGGGAGCCCTTGGAGGGATTCAAAGAAAGAGACAATGCTTTTCTTTCAACAGAAGGGAGAGTTGGGAGGCGCACAGAGGCACTCACTTGGGAAGTAGAACAGAATTTGATTATGCTTATGTGAAATAGTCACTTAAAGTAACTTCTTCAGGTGCATCCTTATCTTCACAGGGCAGGGCTCTACTTTCTATACAGAGGTCTTCTGAACAGTTATCCTTCTCTTCAACAGTTTACTGGACAATAGGAAATCTCCCATTTGTGTTGAGGGACTGAGTATTCTCCTGGCTAGCCCCAGTATCTGACTCCATAGCAAAATAAATCGGATTGGAAGGATTATGTAAATTAAATTCTGCTTGCTTATAACTATACTATGCATGTAAGTGTTTTTTTCCCATTTTCCTTCCTGTATAAGTGGCTTCTAGTTGCTTACAATATAAGTGGATATAAAGTATATATAGCCATTCATCCATACAGTGGCTTTGCCCCTGAGAAGGCTGCTAATGAGGGCTGGGTGAAAATTTTCTGTCAAAAGTCTTTTTCGCGGAATATTGGGTTTTCAGCTAAACATTTTTGCAAACAATGCCTTCCTTGAATTTTTTTTGTCAGTTTTTGACTGAAATTATTTGCTTCTGGATAGTTTTCTTTTATTTTTAATGAAAAGGGTAAATTTGCCTTGAGGGGGAAAAACCCATTTTCCAACCAGCTGAAAAGGAGGCCCTTTCAATAAGTATCAGGGCAGAAGAAACCAAATTTTTGCTCTGTTAAGCCTAAAAAATAAAACAGAAAACAACTCTTTGTAGCAAAAGTCACACCCCTTTTAGCAGCTTCTTCCCTCAGTGTGACTCTTATAGGCAGAAAGAATAAATCCCTCTTTGGAGTGAGGAAGTACTCAGGATCAATATTTCTGCATTGCAGCTGAGAAATGCCTTTGTTTCTTAAGTTGGTTTGAGAACTGGTCCTGTTGGAGTCAGGTGAAGGGTATTAGTCTTATTCATTTTTAAATTTTAAAGATAAAAATAATGAACTTGCGTTTGTATAACCTCTTATTTGAGGATCATAATGTGCTTTATAATAATAAAAAATTATTCTCACTACACCCCTGTGTGGTAGGTGTATTAAGACTTATACTAATTTTATACATGGGTAAATTGAGTTCCAAAGATATTAAGTGGTATACCCAAATTGGCACAAGAAGTCAGTGGCAGAACTAGGATTTTTATTTGCCAATGCCCTGCTCTAACCACTAGATAACACTGCCTTTTATCATAAATGGTATGGAATCAGAGAATTCCATATGTAACTGATCATTACCTCTGTGCTGGTCAGCAATAGTAGAATAAATAAATTGCATCTATATTGAGAATATCAGAGTCATTTGTGAAAGAACACCTTGTCTCATGGAATGTTAGGGATGCTCCATTTCCATTTGTTCCATGTTACTGTGTAACTTGATTTATTACTCTTAAAAGAAAAACGGTGATTATTGGTTAATTTGTGTGTCCAGGCAACGTCCTTTTCAGCTAGCCAAATAAAATTATATTTGATGATGGCAAAGTCTACAGTGAAAAGGGCAAGAGTTAATATTGGTAGCAAATTTCTTAAGAGATGGTTCAGTTTCTACTGCAGTGTGAGACTCCAGGAGGTATAAATATATATCGAGAACTGTGGCAATTGTAGCAACATATTGGTTAAGTTGGTGAAATTATATTGGATGTTGCTGGAGATCTTTGGATCAGGGTAAACATGATCTGTCAGCTTCCAGAACCAGGTGATGTACTAGGGAGAGCTATCCTCCATACTGCTTATATATTTAAAAAGAAATATACTTTTTTTTTGTATAATGGCACTATTAAAAACTCAATGTTCACTTCATCTGGTATTTGCAGTAACTGTGGTACCTTCCTATACTGCAGCACCACAGTCACTGTGGGGAGGCAAATGTTGAACTTTTACTGACATCTAACTTACTGCAGAACAGATTTTCTTGACAATATGACGTGACAGTTCAGTTTCATAAAACACTGAGAACTACCATTGCCTCACACCATGTGTATGACTGGAAATTTCATATTCTTCCTATTGAGGACAAAAGTACCAGGCAAGCTGATATTTGCTTATTACTATTTATAATAACAGCTGAGCTTAAGCTGTCATTCTTTGGGCACTGTGTACAAAAGGGAGCTTCTGGCAGAGCATTCTCCAAGAGAGTCTCAGCTTTGGAATTCACTCCTTGCGTGGTTTAAAACAGCATGAATTTGTTGACCTGACAGACACGCTATACAGGCCATTTGTCTGGGAAGGCATTTGGGGATAGGGTTAAGATTTGTGGAGCTGGGACTGACCTATGGATTTTTATATGGAGGTAGAAATTAGGGTTTTGCAGAAGCTGTGGTGGGGAAATTTTGGTTCCGTGGACCAGCTTCTTGTGCATAAAAAGGTTATTATGCTCCAGCTGTATTTTGCCTTTGTTTGTTTGTGTTTTTTATTTTCTGTCACAGGTGCCTAGATCTGGAGTGGGAATTCTTTTAATGTTTGTAGGTTGAAATTCAAATAAATATGATGCACAAACAGATCTACTCTTTAGGCACTAAGGAAAACAACGATGCTTTGCCAAAGGTATGCAGTGTGTGTGTGTGTGTGGTGGGGGAGAGGGTTAAAGGAGAGCATATTAGCTGGGGACTGGACATCCCTTTTGGTTCTTAAAATGGGATGATCTCCCCTAAAGTGTGTGATCCATACATCTGTGACCAAAAAGCAAATCTCTGTTCTTGAATTTTTATTCTTTCTCTATTTTTGGGTAAAAAAAAACTATGATCAAGTGCCAGCTGGATGGATAGAAGAGAGAAGGAGACATAAATAATATATTTTCTATGTATACTTCAAAATGTTTGGAGTCACTCTGATACCAGAGTAACGGGGACCATATCAAAACTGAGCTAAATAGATAAATTATAGATTCATATAAAATGATGGTCATTTGGTGTACATTTTACAGTAGTTTGGAGATCGCTGAACATTTTCAATGGAGTGGTTTATGTTTAGTCAGTTGAGCTCTCTGTCACTTGAATGGCAGCTTTTCTGGGTAAACATATAAACCACATTGGTAGTGCAAATATGAGCCAGAAGTGAAAATAAATGCCTGCAATAGGGAATACCATTTATTTCTATCAAATCAAAATATAACAGTATCCCACCAGTTGTTGTCCTGTTATGACCACAGAGAAAATGCAGGTATTAAAAATATCATACCTGTTGTGTAGATTTCCCAGTTGTTAATATAATTGGTCGTGATCACATGTATATGTTGTCTCAGATTTCTGTCCAAGATAAATGATGATATGACTATGATAAGCACACCCTCAAATTGTTCCATTCAAAACTTGCTGACCCTGTTTCTACTTGTAGAACACATGAATCTTTGAACGCATCTTGAAAACAATGCACGGATTTAAAGAATATGTTGTCCTGTGCAATCATTATTTCATTCGTTAATAATCACAGTTGGTTGACTATCTTGACTTCAGTAATAACACTAATATAATAATAATTAATAATCCTGTGTGCTTCTGTCCCAGGATCTCAAAACTTAACAAACATTAATGACTAGAACTGGCGGAACTAAAGTGTATTTGACAAATGTAGTCTTTTTCCTTTACTACTAATGGTTTTCAAACAGGTCATGAGTTTTGTTTATGTATTTACTATTTGTAATTGCTCACCAAAAGTCTATTGGCAGTATACAGACTATGTTCACTTTATGGTTTGCCCATTATTTAATTAGTTTATATTGCTTGGAGACTGGTCACCTTAATAACATGCTATTGTTTCCCTGATAGGATGAACGCTACCATAATAAAGAAAGGCAGGGTGAGATCATTAGTCACTAAGTCATGATTCTCTTAGAGAGAGTGTGGAATTGGAGGTAGGTTGGCAGGATTAGGGCATTTTTAAGAATTTAAAATGCTTTCCTTTCTTTGCATCAGTTCTTGAATCACTGCTGAAAAAATAGTCTAATATAATACCATGAGGTGAGATTTAAAATTAATTTTCTTTTGGTACATTCACACAGAATAATTGGGTGTAGTTATAAAAATTGTTAACTCCATTAAAACCAATGGTCATCTTCATCATGTATATCAAAGTTTGTCTGGTGAATTTAAGGAAACTTATGGAAAATGATCTAAAATCGGAGTACTGTGCAAATTTAACTGAGAGAGATGTGCATTTCTCTGTGTCAGAGTGATTGAATCGAAATACATACTGCATTTTGAGAAACTGGTAGCTAACATGCATCATCAAATAGTTTTGTAATATTTAAGTATCCATTGCCACAACAATTAATCCCTCTAAAATATTTCTTAATGTATTATATTGCAGAGTAGAACTCAGCTATATAAGTAGTGCAAAGTAGATTACTAGGGTAAAACAGCTGGAAACCCTGATTTACCAGTACACCTTTGATTAAATTTAACAAGTTTAGTGCCATAACCAATTCTATAGCATATGACCATTTTATGCAGTAATAAAAGGACTTAACATTCAACATTCATTGGGTTTTATTGCGGGTAAAGGAAAGATATGTATTTATTTCATAGCTACATATGATGTGTATTTGAAACATTTTTTAAAAATTTATGGTCCCCTGATTTTTCTTTCCTTTAAAATTTTAACATCTGTGTTTTGCAGCTTCTGTTTACAACAATGCTATTAAATTGATCACAGTTAACAAGAAAAGACTAATTAAATGTGTACATGGGACCCAGCCACAAAGTTTGGAGGCAGATAATAATATCACCTACTATTTTTCAGCTGTAAATCTCAAAGCACTTTACAAAGGAGGTAGGTATAATTGTCCACATTTTATAGAGTGGAAAATAAGGCACTGGTAAGTGAATTGACATTCCTAATGTCACCAAGTAGGCCAGTGGTATAGTAAGATCTAGATTCCAGATCTCTGCAGTTCCAGCCCTGCACTCTATCTACTTGGCAACATGCCCTTTAAGATAATCCCTCATTTTGGGAGGTACGTGGATGTGGGGCATTTGGTTCAGACCCTTATCAAATTAAATGTTGTTTTAAGGTGCAAATGAAAACAATCCACATCTGAAGAGAACTCCATGTCATGCTTCTCAGTTATCTGCCCCACCATGCTTCCCTTCCCTTAGACCTTAGTTCCTCCTATGCCGCTGACACATAAGGCAGTCCAGTTCCTCTGCTGATTACTGTCCTCTCTAGTTATAAGTTTCAGAGGGGTAGCCATGTTCGTATGAATCAGTAAAAACAATGAGGAGTACTTGTGACACCTTAGAGACTAACAAATTTATTTGAGCTAAGCTTTCATAGGATATAACCGACTTCATCAGATGCATGGAGTGGAAAATACAGTAAGGAGGTATAAATATACAGCACATGAAAAGATGGGAGTTGCCTTACCAGGTGGGGGGTCAGTGCTAACGAGGCCAATTCAATCAAAGTGGATGTGGCCCATTCCGAGCAGTTGACAAGAAGGTGTGAGTATGAACAGAGAGAAAATTATTTTTTTGTAGTGACGCAGCCACTCTCAATCTTTATTCAGGCCTAATTTGATGTTGTCAAGTTTGCAAATTACTTCCAAAGTTTTGCACTTTCTCTTTGAAGTCTGTTTTTGAAGTTTTTTTGTTGAAGAATGGTGACTTTTAAGTCTGTTATAGAGTGTCCAGGGAGATTGAAGTGCTCTCCTGCTGGTTTTTGAATATTAAAATTCTTGATGTCTGATTTGTGTCCATTTATTCTTTTGCGTAGAAACTGTTCAGTTTGGCCAATGTACATGGCAAAGGGGCACTACTGGCACATTATGGCATATATCACATTGATAGATGTGCAGGTGAATGAGCCCTTGATGGTGTGGCTGATGTGGTTGGGTCCTATGATGGTGTCTCTTGAATAGATATGCGGACAGAGTTGGCAACGGGGTTTGTTGCCAGGGTTGGTTCCTGGGTTAGTGTTTCTGTTGTGTGGTGTGTAGTTGCTGGTGAGTATTTGCTTCAGATTGGGGTTGCTGGTGAGTATTTGCTTCAGGTTGTAAGCGAGGACTGGCCTGTCTCCCAAGATCTGTGAGAGTGAGGGATTGTCCTTCAGGATAGGTTATAGATCCTTGATGATGCGCTGGAGAAGTTTTACTTGGGGGCTGTAGGTGATGGCTAGTGACATTCTGTTACTTTCTTTGTTGGTCCTGTCCTGCAGTAGGTGATTTCTGGGTACCCTTCTGGCTCTGTCAATCTGTTTCTTCACTTCCCCAGGTGAGTATTGTAGTTTTAAGAACACCTGTTAGAGATCCTGTATGTGTTTGTCTCTGTCTGAGGGATTAGAGAAAATGTGGTTGTATCTGAGGGCTTGGCTGTAGACAATGGATTGTGTGATCTGGTCTGGATGAAAGCTGGAGGCATATAGGTAAGTATAGCGGTCAGTAGGTTTCCGGTATAGGGTAGAGTTTATGTGACCGTCGCTTATTTGTACTGTAGTGTCCAGGAAGTGGATCTCTTATGTGGACTGGTCCAGGCTGAGGTTGATGGTGGGGTGGAAATTGTTGAAATCCAGGTGGAATTCCTCAAGACCCTCCTTCCCATGGGTCCAGATGATGACGTTGTTATCAATGTAGCACAAGTAGCGTAGGGGTGCTAGGGGACGAGAGCTGAGGAAGCGTTGTTCTAAGTCAGCCATAAAAATGTTGGCATACTATGGGGCCATGCGGGTACTCATAGCAGTGCCGTTGACTTGAAGGTATAAATTGTCCCCAAATCTGAAATAGTTGTGGGTGAGGACAAAGTCACAAAACTCAGCCACCAGGTTTGCTGTGACATTATCGGGGATACTGTTCCTGATGGCTTGTAGTCCATCTTTGTGTGGAATGTTGGTGTAGAGGGCTTCTACATCCATACTGGCTAGGATGGTGTTTTCTGGAAGATCACCAATGGACTTTTCCTCAGGAAGTCAGTGGTGTCTCGAAGATAGCTGGGAGTGCTGGTAGCATAGGGTCTGAGGAGAGAGTCTACATAGCCAGACAATCCTGATGTCAGGGTGCCAATGCCTGAGATGATGGGGAGTCCAGGATTCCTAGGTTTATGAATCTTGGGTAGCAGATAGAATACCCCTGGTCAGGGCTCTAGGGGTGTGTATGTGTAGATTTGTTCCTGTGCTTCTTCAGGGATTTTCTTGAGCAGATAGTGCAGTTTCTTTTAGTACCCCACCGTGGGATCAGAGGGTAATGGCCTGTAGAATGTGGTGTCAGAGAGTTGCCTAGCAGCCTCTCGTTCATACTCCGACCTATTCATGCTGACTGACACTCAATAACAAACTAAAAAGTGGCCATTCTTCAACAAAAAAAACTTCAAAAACAGACTTCAGTGAGAAACTGCAGAACTGGAATTAATTTGCAAACTTGATGCCATTAAATTAGGCCTGAATAAAGACTGGGAGTGGCTGGGTCACTACAAAAAATAATTTTCCCTCTGTTGATACTCACACCTTCTTGTGAACTGCTGGGAGTGGGCCACATCCACTTTGATTGAATTGGCCTCGTTAGCTCTACAAAAAGTAATTTTCCATCTGTTGATATTCACCCCTTTTGTCAACTGTTGGGAATGGGCCACTTCCACCCTAATTGAATTGGCCTCATTAGTACTGACCCCCCACCTGGTAAGGCAACTCCCATCTTTTCATGTGCTGTATATTTATACTTCCTTACTGTATTTTTCACTCCATGCATCTGACGAAGTGGGTTATATCCCATGAAAGCTTAGCCCAAATAAATTTGTTAATCTCTAAGGTGTCACAAGGACTCCTCATTGTTTTCTCTAGTTATGGTGTTCTTCCCAGGTGATGCCAGTGCATCCAATATCTTCTGTCACTGTCTTCTGCCGGTTCTTCCTTGGCCTTCTTCACTTTCTCTTTCCTCCCTTGGGTACCCATTTCAATGCTTGGTTGGTATCTCTCCCATCTCCCATACTGTGTACCTGTCCCAACCACCTGAGCCTTCTTTCACTGATATTTTCTAACGTGTCCAGCTCCTTCAGCTGCCTTACTCTTGCATTTGTTATTTTGTCTTTCCATTAAATGTGTAGTATCTCTTTCGGCCCTCTGTGATGGTCAGCTTCCAATCTCTTTTTGTTGGCCGCTATCATCGGCCAAGTCTCTGCTCCGCACAGTAGCGTACTCAGTACAGCCCCATGGGACCATCTGACCCAGGGACACGCTCCATACATTTGCGCCGTCAATCTCTGTGGATCCACCCTTGCTGCAGCCGCTGGCACTAGTGCCTCCCCCAAAGGCGCTAAGCCCCCACCTTCCATCCTGGTCTGCCCAGATACAGTGTCACTACCCATCCCTGAGGGGGGGTATGGGCTGCTTGAAGTGGGGCAAAGCTGGGTAGGCCTCTGTGTGGGAAGCTCTGGTACGAGAGCTCGCACCACAGCAGTAGTGAAGAGCAGCAGCGCTGGCTGTCCCACTGCCCACTCAGATTTGGCCCTGTGACCCTTTGTCATGATGGAGGAGCTGCAGGGCCAAAATTAAGCGACTTATGTTGTGACCCCGATGTACAGGGGTGGGCAGCACCCTTCAGGTTTGGTCCTGCAGCCCCTCCATCCTACCAGAGGGACTGCAGGGCTAAAACTGGGGGAGTGGTGTTGTAATTCCAGTGTACCGGGGGTCACCATGCTACTCAGGTAAGGAGCCATGGGGCCTACCTGAGCAGTGCTGAGACCCCCGTACATGGGGGGCAGGGTCGCAATGCTACATGCTCAGTTTTGGCCCTGATGACCCTCATCAAAACAGAGGGCTGGTGGGGCCAAACTTGAGTGGGCAGAGGGGCAGCCAGCACTGTTTCTTCTCAGTGCTGCTGGTAGTATGCACCATACGTAACGTGCATACAGTGCATACGTACACTGATCTGACTCTTAGTTTGGTGTGGAGACCGTTGTTTGACCTGATCTTGTTCAGCCTTCCAAAAGTGGTGTTTGCTTTTCCTAATCTCCTATGAATATCTTTGTTGAAGCCACCTTCAAATATCATCACACTTCCCAGATAGCAGAACTCTTCTACCTGTTCCATCCAGCTGTTCAGTTTACTAGCTTCATAATATTAATTTTCTTTGCATTTACTTTCAGTCCAATTTTTGCTGCTTCCGATTCTACCTCTGAATTAAAGTCAATCATTCCATTCCATGTCGTACTCAGTAAAGCAACATTGCTGGCAAAGTCAAGGTCAGATGGTATTTTTTCACTTCTCGCAGGGGCGTGCACAAGGTGGGGCAAGCAGGGGTACTCCCACCAATAATCATCAGGGGCACAGAATCATCAGGGGCACAGAACTCCTCCAGCCTGGGGGCCATGGTGGCCATGGTGGCATGGGTTTGTGTGTAGGAGACTGAGCTCCTCCTGGCCCTGGGGCTAGGGGGCAGGGGGAGGGAAGAGCCAGCTCCTGATGGAACTGGGGCAGCGGCCGCGGGGAGGTAAGGAGGGAGCTCCTGTCAGAGCTCGGTTGGGGAGAGGGAAGAAGGAGCTCCTTCCAGGGTCAAAGTTTAATTTCTGCGCATGCCCCTGACTTCTTGTGTAACTTTTGCCAGCTTTCCCATACTATTATAAAGTACATACATTCCACCTGCCTATACCTGTTACATATTTGGTCTTTGGGATTCAATGTCTGTTGAGATAACAGATTCTTTTCAGCTTTCACTGAGATCTGTCATACTTGGGTTTTGAGCTTCATCTTCACCTCCTCTTTTATTTGGGCCTCCACTTGCTCTAATTTTTAACAGAGAGCAGCTCACTTGGCTAGCCTTCCACCTTGTTTTCTCCAGTGTCTCCAGCAGATATACGAGAGCTCTAAGGAAAGGAATCATGAGAATCTTTAATTTGTTATTTATAACTTGACATTCCATATCATTAAAATTAAAATCTCTAGCTTGTTCCTGCCCCAGTTACTTTAACAACAGTCTCTTCAGAAATTTCACAGCTCCATGTGATAGGCAGAGCAAAAGGGTACACACACTCTAGGTGCTGAAATGAGTTTACTTTTGGTGGTGCCTTTCATTGTGTTTATTGACCAATTATAGTTGTGAGGAACTCACCAGCTTCAGTTTTTAGAAGTTTGAGGGGCATATTTTAAAAATACTGGTTCATATAATTTTGAAATGAATCAGAAAAAACTCAGAGAAATTAGCGCAGCCAAACTGTGGAGTTCAGCATGTTTACTATCTGCAGCCCTAAACCTCTATTCCCAAGAGTCCAAGTGGCAGTCCCCTGTTCCAGTCTTTCTATCCCCTATTCCTTTCCTACTTTCTACAGTAAGGTCTGCTTCAATAGCTTGCAACACTCTCCTCTTTCAACTTCTTTGTGGGACACCACCTGGCCTGTTTCCCAAATCATGGTCTTCAGGGATGGGAGCAAAGAAAGCCCAAATCCCACCTTTCTCAGGACATATAGTGACTTCTTCATCATCCATTAGAATCATTTTATAGATGGGCAAACTGAAGCACAGAGAAATTAGAACCCAAAATGGCCTCCAATTTGAGAGGGCTAAGGTGTCCATTTTCATGTCTGAAATATGGCTGTGATTGGCCTACCCAAGGTCACATAGGAAACCTGTACCACATCCAGGACCTGAACTCAGGTCCCCTGAACCCCAGCCTTATGTTTCAACCACAAAACCACCCTTCTTTCCCTCAGGGCTTGTCTACACAGCACAGTAACAATTTGACCATGGCTTGAAACAGTTCTATGTTAGTAAGCACTAGGGAACTTTTCATGCATGCCAGCAGGGTCTACACAAGCCATTTAGTGCACCAAATGTTGTTGTGAATTTGAATTCACATTCCACTGGTGCACATTATCACACCTTGTAGACAAGCCTTTAGTCTCTCAACAGCAGTTAAATCTAGCATGGCTTTTTACATATGAACAGGGAAGGAGTCGTCAGACAGCTTGCTTGTAGGTGTGCTAGAGAAACAGGAGTGGTGAGCAGGTTTTCTGTACTGCATTCACCATTTCAAGATGCACAACAGGGAGGCAAGGCCAGTTGGCTACCTTCAGAAACCATTAGAAAAAGGAGGAGCTGCAGGCAACAATAGCTCTCCCCTCCCACTAAGCCTATAATTTTCTAAAAGCTATGCTATAGATCTGTGATGGGGTGTCCTCCCCACACAAGGCTCGAGCAGGTTAAAAAGGGCCAGTTGACCTTATAGGCTGCAGTTGAAGGAGAGCCAGGGACTGATAAAGTCCAGTTAAAGATGAAGCCCAGCTGGGCTTCTATAAAGCCAGGAAGTTGCGAACAGGAGAGGGCTGCAGGGAGGAGTTCTGTAGTTACTCCCTAGAGTGAAAGGGAGTTGGCTAGAGTCAAGGAGGAGTTCTGGGGGAGAGTAAGTCCTTGGATACTGCCCTGGACTACAGAGTCTGGCAAGAAGCAGAGAGGGATGAAGTATCCATTGGAAGTGGAGGAAGATCGAGCTGGTAAACCCAGAGGTGGAACAGGAGTTAGAGAGGTACAAAGGAGCCCAGGGAAACAGCAATTGGGTCTGAGATTGAGTAGACTGTGGTTGATAGAATCCCTATACCTAGTGATAGGTTCCCTTGCCAGTCAGTGGGAAAGTGGCTCTGGACCTACACTTGGACTGGAAGACTCCCTGACATGCCATATGGACAGCTTGTCCAGTAGGACTTTGGCACCCTGGAAGAGGAGAACTAAACAGTGATGTGACTGGAGGGTTGAGTCACAAAGAGGTAGTACCCCAAGTCCCAGAGAGGCCAAGGTGCAAGCAGCCGCTGGGAAGGATGCCAGATTGGGTGAGAGCTAATCCCCATGCCTAGCCACAAGGAAGCACTGCAGCAGTAAGTGTATCTCATTACAAGATCAAACAGAAATTGTTGACTTGATACAGAGATTAATGGGTGAGGTTCTTTGGATTGTGTTATGAAGTTCAGAATATATGATCGTAATAGTCTCTTAAAATCTATGATTAAGAATTAAAAAGTAAAGGAGTGGGGAACCTGTAACTGTTGAAAAGCGAATGATCCTGAGGGGGGAGGGAGAAGGTAGAGTCAGAAGTTTTGTAGTTTATAGTTTCTGGTGTAAACTATATTAGAATACCCGACTATCAAACATTACTTACTGGTGATATGGACCTATCTCACCTGGGCTTCACTCATTAATGTTTATTAAGTGATTTTGAGATCTTTGTATGACAGGCACTGTCAAAGTATACTGCAAAGTATTTATAGCACACTGACCGAAAGCCTCAGCTCTGAATACCCCTAACTTTGGGGAAGAGTTCATGTTTGATATCTGGACACAGTTTGTCAATTTAAGCCCATCTCTAGTAAGATCCAAAACCAGAAGGGGCTTGGATAGGCCAAATTCTCATGAGAACATCTTGCAAGATTTTGGCACTGTTAAATCTGAGGATTATTTTTAAACCATGAATTATTTTCTCCTCCTACTTCAACAAACTATTTACTTACCATTAGTTTATCATAAACTGAGTAACATGGTTTATCCTTTCTTTGATCATTAAGGATCAAAGGTTGCTTTACAAGAATGATTTCCTTTAAGCTTTCATAAACGATCTCCATAGTGTCTAACATTTTTAAAAAAATCTCTGCATTCTACTGTATCAATGTATGTGGCTCCACATCTCTTCTTAAATCATGAGTGTCACCGTGTGCATTTTCAGAGTAAGTTACTGCCACCTAAAGACTCGGGAGATGGTGCTGTTGAATTGTCAAGAGACCTGAAAGTGTGTAGGTTATATCTTATAAAATGTGTTTAATATTTGTAAACTAATGTGTTGAAATTTTATGTGCATGTGCCTTATGTATACACAGATATCCATACACCACAGGTGGAGTCTGATTGCCCATCCAGAGAGAATAATTTAATACAGGAACAGTCTAGTCTCCTGTGGACTGTGATACTTTGGACTTATTTTGGTTGTTGGGTTTAGTATGTGGGTGCTGGGTAGTTTTGGGGGCCTGTGATATGCAGGAGGTCAGATTAGATGATCTGGTGACCCCTTCTGGCCTTAAACTCCATGACCAGACGACCTCTCTTCTTACTGGAATCTGCATGGACTGGTCAGGTGAAAGTGAAACAACTTCAAATAAGAATTATAATACTCCAGAGAGTGCATTTCTGGGCAATTATAACATGCCTAGATTGGTGTTGCAAGGCATAAGGGTGAAAGGCCAAATGACTTTGCCAACTTGAGAAATGCAATAATTCCCTGGAAATGCACTGCCTAGAGTATATTATTACTATTATGAAATGGAATTCATGAATAAAGAGAAGGAAAGCAGGGCAGGGGGTGGATCTATCCATGCATGTACTGGCTATTATTAAAATGGGTATACATCAGTCACAGCCAATCAGACAGGCTGAGTAATGTCCAAAGTGCTAAAGACATTTCATAATTAAGTAATGAGACGTGACAGGGCGTGAATTGTGTTGCATTAATTCACACCGAGTGTGTTGTTGTAAGGGAAGAGACTGAAGGCCGAGTGCCATCAGAGCAGCCAACTGAGAATTAATCCTACTCTATACTCACAATGGAGCCTCTTAATGTGGTTTTATGAATTGTTAATTTTTAAAATATTTATATTGTTAATTAAGTGATGCGCTTCTAAGCTCTGACTGCAATCAGCACAATTCACTTAAATAGTTTTGCACAATTCACTGTGCAGAACTATTTAAGTGAATTGTGCTGATCTCTAGTCACTGCTTGGAATGCTCAGCCAATCAAATCAGTTGTTTAGTGGTCCATTTTATAATGTATTCTAATATTCTGTTTCCTAATGCCTACTTTCACGTCTGAATTCATTTGCATATAACGAGCGTCTAAAACTCAGTGACGATTAGTACAGGTTCCACAGTGCTTTGACCATATACAGTGGTAGGTAGTGCTAAGTATTTTTGTATTTACTATTCAAAGAAAAAAACACAGGTATGTAAGACATTATGTTGTCAGCCAGGACTTTGTGCTTTATGCTTTGGCTGTATGTTTTACTATTAAAATTAGGGCTTCTTCTTTTCAACATTTATTTGCAAAATTGAGGCAATAATTTTTTGCTAATAAATATCATGCTGGTAAAACCCACATATTAGAAATATTTTGGCAGTTTTCCATACTACCTCTGGACATTTTCACTATTAGATGATCTAAAATTGCTGACTGGGGCACTTATGTCTTTATTCTACACATACAACTCTCCATGGGCTCATTCCTGTTTCCTTTGAAGTCTAATGGCAATTTTGCCATTGACTTCAATGGGAACAGAAACAGGCTCACTAGCTGGCCTGGAACTTGCATTTTTGGAGGAGCTGCAGAACAGGAACTTATTACTGTGAGCATAATGAAAAATACAGTGTACTTGCCTCCTGTGTAAAAACAAAGGGAAGCACCTTGATGCCCCTCCTGCATGTCACTCACACGATTTCCAGTGGGTTTAAACACAGAGCCATTGGGCTGTATGCTCCAACACACTGTGAAAGTGGTGGGGATACAATACGGGCATGGGACAATCGTTGCACTGGCTGGGGATCTGTGGAAATCCTGCCCTCAACCCGTCAGATCTTAGCCAGTAATATGGTGAATCTTGCTGTCTTTGATATATGGCTGCAGCAATGGCAGCAAGGGTGGCAGGAGGGCTGGGCTGCCTTTGTCTACCAGGCCTCTAGTTGTCCTAAGTGACTCCTCCAATGGGCCTCGCACAGCACACAGAGCTAGACAATGCTATTGCATCTAGTGCATGATGTTTTGACTAATAGGGCTACAGCTAGTGCTGATAGTGCTGCTCTCGTGAGGAGTCATTTTAGTTCACATACAGGTGGGGCTCATCCATGCACTGCCTAGTTACTCCCCTTTTCTCAGTGCAATCTGTCAGCCATGCAGAGATTTTTGCAGAGGGGGACACTGGAGGCTACTCAGTGGGGGTTGAGTCTCCATAGCCACCCTTCCCTTCTGTGTATCTCCTATGGCTTTTTCCATGGGTTTGTTCCACTATGCATTGTTCAGCCAGATAAAACATGGCTTTCTGGGATGTGTTTTGGATGAAGAGGAAGTGTAAATAAATATTTATTAATATATCCCTACACTGATTTTGGCAGGATTTTACTTGTAAATCCTGACTTTCAAACTAAAGTTTCCAGCTCTAAATATATTATAATAAACTAGCTACTAGGTATGTCTTTTCTACTAGATAGAATTAGAACTTCCCATTAGCAGGAATCTTAGAAATCCGTTTACCACAGAAAAACATGGAATTTGTGGTTTTTTGCAGAGAATCTTTAGTTTTTACATTTTGTGAAAAAATAAAAACACATACAGTGGAACCCTGATTATCCAATCTAATTGGGACCAGGGCCAGATTGGATAATCTAAAATTTGGATAATCAGAAGAATGGGCAGGGCTCGGGCTGTCAGCTTAAAAATTGTAAATATATCAATAAAACATTGTGTTTAACTGATAGCTATATATATTGTGGCTCGGGAAACTAAAGTTCAGGGTTTCACTTTAATCACAGAAAAACATAGATTTTTATTTTTATCATGGAAAATTAGGATCCCTGCTCATTAAGAGCGCTAATGGAGATTCTCCTTCAGATACAGGGGTGGGGGCCTGTGTAGTATGGAGCAGAAGGATGTGAGGTCTACATACCGCTTCAACGCCGTGAAGAGTAGAGAGAAACTGTGAAGTCCGAGGTGGCCATAGATTCTTCAGAGTGCTATTGTGAAACAAAACTGGAACCACACTTCTGGAAATAAGTGTTCCTAGATGTTTATTTTATAGATCAGTATAAATATAAATGAGATTAAATAATAGCACTAGAAAAAACATCTGCTCAATGTGTGGCACAGTCAAAAAAGCGAACAGTGTTAGGAGCCATTAGGAAAGAGATAGAAAAGAAGACAGAAAATATAATAATGACACAATACAAATCCATGGGATGTCCACAACAACTCGAATACTGTGTGCAGTTCTGGTCGCCCTATCTCAGAAAAGATGTATGGGAATTGGAAAAGCTGCAGAGAAGGGCAAGATAGTGATTAGGGGTATGGAACAGCTTCTATATGAGGACAGATTAAGAAGACCGTGAATGTTCAGTTTACAAAAGAGACAGCTAAGAGGGGGAGGGGGATATAATAGAAGTCTATAAAACCTCAAAACAAAAACACTAACCCAGGAACCTATCCTTGCAACAAAGCCCATTGCTCACTGTGTCCACATATCTATTCAGGGGAAACCATCATAGGGCCTAATCACATCAGCCACGCTATCAGAGGCTCGTTCACCTGCACATCCACCAATGTGATATATGCCATCATGTGCCAGCAATGCCCCTCTGCCATGTACGTTGGCCACACCGGACAGTCTCTACATAAAAGAATAAATGGACACAAATCAGATGTCAAGAATTATAACATTCATAAACCAGTCGGAGAACACTTCAATCTCTTTCGTCATTCAATTGCAGACCTAAAAGTCGCAATATTACAACAAAAAAACTTCAAAAACAGACTCCAACGAGAGACTGCTGAATTAGAATTAATTTGCAAACTGGACACCATTAAATTAGGCTTGAATAAAGACCGGAAGTGGATGTGTCATTACACAAAGTAAAACTATTTCCCCGTGTTTATTCCCTCCTCCCCCCACTGTTCCCCACAGGTTCTTGTCACCTGCTGGAAATGGCCCATCTTGATTATCACTAAAAAAGGGTTTTTTTTCCCCCTCTCCTGCTGGTAATAGCTCACCTTAACTGATCACTCTTGTTATAGTGTGTATGGTAACACCCATTGCTTCATGTTCTCTGTATATATAAAATCGTCCTACTGTATTTTCCACTGAATGCATCCGATGGAGTGGGCTGTAGCCCACGAAAGCTTATGCTCAAATAAATTTGTTAGTCTCTAAGGTGCCACAAGTACTCCTGTTCTTTTAACCCCTTCATGTAACACAAGAATCAGAGATCACATAATGAAATTAATAGGCAGCAGGTTTAAAATAAACATAGGGAAATATTTCTTCACACAATGCACAGTCCTGTGGAATCATTCCCAGGGAATGTTGTGAAGGCCAAAAATATAACAGTTAAAAAAAAGTATTAGATAAGCTCAGGGAGGACAGGTCCACCAGGGGCTATTAACAAAGAGGGTCAGGAATGCAACCCCATGCTCTGGGTTTCCCTAAACCTTTGACTGCCAGAGGCTAAGCCTGTACAACAGAAGATGGATCAATCGATAATTGCTCGGTTCTGTTCATTCCCTCTGAAACGTCTGTCCCTGGCCATTGTCAGAAGACAGGATACTCGGCTATATGGACCATTGGTCTGATCCAGTATGGCTATTCATATGTTATGTTGTTCTTATCGTCCTCATTGGCAAGTTGATTACCCAGATTTACTGAACTTTTCCAACTCTATTATTATCATTCTTTAATAAACAAAAAATCATAAGAATTCTGTGAAGAAAAGTAAATGAATATATACAGTACTTTAAAATACTAATAATAATTACTCACATTTGTCTAGTGTCTTTCAACTGAAACACTTTGTAAACTTAAACTCACCTCTGATATTTAATTTCTTTGGAGTGAAATGCAGCAGCTGTTTAACAATACGCAGTAACACATACATAACCCTTTGGGACATCAAATGAAGAAGAGTACTATATGCATTAGAAATTGCAGGTGGAATTTAGATACACAAAATGTAATTACCTAGATTGGAATGATTATTTATTGTTGTCATCATAGGAAGTCAGCCAGGCCACCAGCATTAAAAAACACCAGTATGCCTGCAAAAACTACCAGAGATCTTCAGTCAAAGAACAGTCACTTTCATGATATGTTTTAGTCATATATTTGAGACAGCTATTTATCTTTAGAATTTGTTTTTTTAATTCTATAATTACTTGTAGCTCAAAAGGAAAATGCTTGATGTTTCACCAAACTCTATGTTCAATTGCATTATAACTGGTCTGTAAATGCTGCAGAGTGATTGTTAAAATAATTTGCAAACAAATTACATTTAGAAGTCATGTACTGTGTGCTTTTTTCTATGTCCCTGATTCAGCAAAGCTCTTAAGTACATGATTAAGTGCTTTGCTTATTAGGGATGTGATCACTCACGTGCTTAAAGTTAAGCATATGCTCAAGTGCTTTGCTGAACTGGAGCCTTTATGCGTATGTCTACACAGCGGATAAACACCCGGGGCTGGCCCGTGCCGGCTGATGTGGGCTTGGGCTGCGAGCCTATTTCATTGCTGTGTAGACTTCTGTGGTTGGGCTGGAGCCTGAGCTCTGCAACTCTGCGAGGGGGATGGATCCCAGAGCCCAGGCTCCACCCTGAGCCCAGAAGACAATATAGTCACTGCTTAATTTGTGCCAGGGCTTACCAGGGCTGAGCCCCAGAACCTGTAGGCTTGGCATTTCATAGCCCTAGTACCTCTGGGCTTGTGGCCTCAATTATGAAAGTAAAAAAATTGCTTGTGCCTGGGAGCCTTTCATTACAAATTAAACACTTACACAGCAACGAAACAGCCCCTCAGCCCGAACCCTGCAGGTCCGAGTCAGCTGGTACTGGCCAGCCATGGGTTTTTCTTTGCTGTGTGGACATACACAATGTGCCTTATTCATTAAAAGTCTGATCATGGTAGGTACTGACCGCCACCTGTGAAACAATTAACACTCTTATCTCCCCTTGGCACCAGTGAGATTTGAGCTTGCTCAGTACTAGAGCTGGTTGAAAAATAAAAAAAAACTTTATAGGATTTTTTGTTGTTTACTGAAAACCAGGCTTTCATTAATAGAAAAATTTTAATAATGTTTTTGATCATTTCAATAAAAAAGTAATGAACATTTAGCCAAAAATAGGAGCAAGGGGGAAAGTCATCAGCTTTTTACAAGATGTTGCGTTTTCCAAATAAAAGGCAAAAAATGTGGTTTGAAAACTTTTGCCCGGCTCTGCTTAGTTCCTCAGCTCAGCACACTGCAGGATCGGGCCCTAAAATAGTCACCTAACTTTTCCACACCTTATAAGGCCACAAAAGACATTGTTTGAATGTAGGTTTGTCTGAAGTGGTTGCTCCCTTCGTGCAGACAGTGGATGGATTTTTCACCCAATAAAGCCCAAAGTGCTTGTTTGTAGTATTCAGATTGTTAGGGCCATCTTAGTGTCGGCACCATAGCTATGGCTCTCCCTATCTGAAGCTGTTCATTGACATCCCTTTATGACTGTGTTTAAGACTTCTGAGGGGTCATTCTATTCAAGACCATTTAACTTCCCCTTGTTTCCCTTTACTCTTTCTGTGTTGACAGAGACTGGCTGGTGCTTGGGAATCTGTAGCATTGGACATAATTTGTGTTTTAATTACTGAATTATTTAATTACCTTATGCACAGCACAGAGATGGCTCTTTTTTGTAATGGGCATGGAATAAATTATTTAAATAGATAAATTAAAATAAATAGAATTAAGATATTTGTAAATATGCATGAGCCAGACAGTAATTCCAGATGAATGTTATGTTTTTACTGTATATGCTATGATTTGCTCTGCCAATTTCTCAGGCTTTTATAGTTAATGATATTTTGTTTGAACAGGACTTTTTTTTTGTTCAAGGTTCTAAAGATAATTTTATTTGGCAATCACTTGATTTCTCACAGTAGGTTTGCTTTAAGGTGGCCAGTGATGCAAGGGTGCCACAGAAATGCCAGAATTCAATATCTTTGTTAAACTAACTATCATGCACCAAATAAAAATAGAAATAGAAATATTTGTTTTATTAACACTTTTGTTTATCAAAATCAAAGCAAAATAATCTATTTTTCTTTTTACTGACTTTTAGTTCTCAAAACTCTGTTTCAGTCTGACTCCTAATTTTCTCTATTCACCCCAAGCTTTCCTGGTATACACCATCAGAGATTGTTCCTGGTTTTTCCACATTTCTAAATGAACAGTAAGGATAGTCCATGACCATTCAGGACAGTTTGATAGCCCGTTGTCATGAATATTTACATCGCTATGGCTGCAGTACAATAAAATATTAAGTTTCATATTCTCATTTCTTAAACAATCAAAACATACTTGTAGATTAATTTTAATGCACCTATTTTTTTCCATTTGAATACACCATGATTAAAAGTTCGTGACCTTGATTATATTATGCAACTTGAGAAGTAGCCAACAATGTCCATAGTGATTAAATATTCCACTTTGTAATTATTTTGTAACTTTTGTTCTGCTCTTTGCTCACTCCAAAAATTATCATAAAATTTTGAAAGATGTCCTCAGTGCAGAATATGTCCATAAAATATTAAATATTCAATTTTCCTCTATCATGGCTTGAAAAATTCATAATTACATGATGATCCACATAATAACTCATTCTGAAAAGTCATATATGGCACTCCCCCTGTGACTGAGTTAATAATTTACTGCTGTGTGGGATTTTCACTCCGCACTGTTAGTCTTGGGAACATTTATTAAGCAAATGTTCATTTGCAAAGATCAGAATGTGAATGAAGAGGGTAAGAATTTAATGAGGAGTGACAGACAGGTGAACTGATTCCATATAGTTCTTTACTACACGAGAAAGCAGATAGCTTTATCTTTCATAGCCTTGATAGACACGTGAAATGAAATATAGAAGATAGGGGGCAAACCTTTGGACTTATACAGCGAAAGCATTCAGAATTTTTATTTTAAGTACTTTGCATATTTTTGAATAGTTTTATGCATTTTTTAAAACTGTTCCAATCCAGGAGCAGAGCACACAACAATCTCACAGAAGTACACCACTGGAACAACAGGATACAGGGTTCCCCCGCCGCTGCCCACGTACTTTTACTTTAAAAACCACTGGGGCTTGATTATGTGTTTGCGATTTTTTTAGATTTAAGGAAGGATTTCAAAAACAATGGGAAAAAAGGACCAGTATCCCAACAAATTCTAAACAATGTCTTAATAAATGATGAAAAGCCTTGTTATAGGATCTCCATAAAACTATACCTTTTTTGGACATGATTCTATCAGATGTAAATTAAATAGGGTTGGGTCTCCTCTTTATTTGGATGACAGAACAAGAAAAACCTAGATGCTGCAAGAAGTTAATTTGAGTAGTTGAAGGATGAATTCTGCAAGGTGTTGATCATTCTGGCCCTTATCCAACTAAATACTTAAATACGTGCTCAAGTCCCATGGATTACTCACGGGCTTCAAGGTAATCACATGCGTAAGTGCCGCTGGATCAGGGTCACAATGCTCAGCACCTTCAGATTGAGCCCTGAGTAAACTGAACTGTTCTCTTTGAGTTAGTATTAGATGTGTTTGTTACCATGATGCCGAGGCAGTGTGCTGTGCTGCTGTACTGTCTTTCAGCTGAGTGCTAAAATTATAAGGTTCTGACAACTCAGATTTCATAGCCTTTTTAAAAAAACAGTCCTAATACCCTGGCTCCATTCTGCCTACCAAAATTTCCCCATATCAAAACCTATATGTTTCCATGGACTTTTCTCTGGTCCAAGATGGAATTTCTAGTGTGTGTTTAGGGCACTCACCTGTGATGGGGAGATCCAGGTTCAAATCCCTGCTCCACCTGATTCAGATCAGGCACTTGAACCTGGGCCTTGGACATCCCATATGGGTGCCCTATCCTCCAGGCACTTTCATGCACCCTCTCTTCTCTTCTCTCACATAGTTAATGTCTCAGGTTCATCATGATGCAGAACGAGAGAAAAAAACTGAGAAATCTCAAACATTTTGCAGGATGGAAAACTGTTTCCTGCCCAGCTCTAGTTACAATAGTCTTCATTTCTTGCCTTTACTGGTGCTGTTAGCTGTTAATAGGTACCAAATTTCACCCCAGAAAGTGCGGCAGCACTTTAACATCAGCTGTGTATGGGCGGGTACTGGCAGCCACATCTTACTGGTACACCGTGCCAGCCCATTTTCACCTCTGACTACATCTCCTATGATGCACCACATCTTGAAGAGGGGAGAGGAAGCGTCATGGGAGTCCCTGGCCATGGTGCATGATGGGAGATGTATTCTGGCCTGGGAACTTGCGCATAGAGCAGAATTGGAGACATGAGGCACCCAAACTACAATGCCCAAAAGGCCCTGTGACAGCACACCCAAATCAAAATATGTTGGTATTCAGGCATCCTTTTAAAAAAAGAAAGTTTTTCTGAAAACCATTGCTTTTGTTGAAAACCCAGCTTTCCATTGAAAAACGATTTAGATGGAAAATTTTCAATCAGCTGTAGACACTACACTGTGTGGTGGTATGTTTAATGCTAAACGTTTGTATTATGTAGAAAGGTATAAAAACAGATGTCTTTAAGTAATAATGGCAGAATGGATTTATTTGAAATGGGAGAGATTTTCAAAAGGGCCTAAAGGATTTTGGTATACAACTTTCAGTGGCACTTGTGCTTCCAAATCCCTCAAGAATTTTTGAAAAAATCTCCCCTATTATGTATTTTTCTAAGGTCTTGTCTACATGAACAATTAAACCATGGCAAGCTGGGGTGTTAATCTACCCTGCGATAGCCTGTCCTGGTCTAAAGGTAGGTCTACGCGGCACACCACTGGCGGCACCACGTAGGGTATATGTAGCTACATGCTGCAGTGAAAAGCAGGCTACGTCCACACTGGTGTGTAGCTAGAGGTGGCAGTGAAAGGCTCTGGCACGGGGAAGTAGCATGTACCCTAGCTCTCTACATGTATCCTAAGGCTTCAGGGGACCTAGCTCCCACTGCCAGGCTCTGGTACCTCCCAGCTGTCTCCATCCCCCCTGCCAGAGCCTTTCCCTGCAGTAGAGAGAGACTCCAGCAGTGGGACACTACGCTGTTGAAAATAGCAGTGTAGAAAGGGGAAGCACTGCTTGAGCATGTAAAAAGCTGTGTAGGGGTTCAGGGTATGTAGCACTCTACATATACCCTAATGGTTCAGGCATGTCTTTACTCAGCAGTGCCTCAGCATCTACACTGTTGTTTACACCTGTGCTCGGGGGGCATACAGAGTGTGTACTGTACACACAACTGTGAGTGTGTAGTGTAGCCATGCCCTAGTTGTCCACATGCACCTGCTGATGTGTGTTAACAGTTTGTTAATGCACTTTGATCTAATCTCATTTCAAAGATTGAAGTGCTCTAACAAACTAACATGCATCAGCAGCTGCACCTGGACATTTAGACACAGAAGACTAGTAAAGGGTAAGTTCACACCCCAGCTTGCCACAGCCTAATTGTTTGTGTAACAAGCCCTTAGACTCATTGAACTATAGGAGGTCTATAGTGTGAGATTGGGATGAAGGGAAAACACCTGGAGGTGTAAACTCTAGTCTGAAAGTCTGAAACTGTGATGGGTAAACATTAAAAAGTTTGGAGTTAGGGTCTCAGATGCTTATACAAAGGCATTAACCTCACCTGTCTGAAGAAGCCTCCGCAGGCTGTGCAAGCCACTCTCTGAAGGCCTTGAACAGTCCCCTTGACTTCAGTGTATGGCAGCATCAGCAGGCAGGCATCTATGAAGAAGATGAAATCCAGCTGAATTTGGTAGTTTGCACTTTTAAAAGTAATTTTCTTACATATTTTAGGTTTATATAGGTTTTTAATAATACTAATAATAGGTTTTTAATAATATAATTAGTAAGAGGAAACATAGTCTAGTATTTAGAGCAGGGGTTCCCAAACTTGGTTCGCGGCTTGTTCAGGGTAAGCCCCTGGCTGCCTGCAAGACGCTTTGTTTATCTGAGCGTCTGCAGGTACGGCTGTTCGCAGCTCCCAGTGGCTACGGTTCACACTGGGAGCTGGGAGCATCCATACCTGCGGACGCTCAGGTAAACAAAGTGTCTTGCAGCCCACCAGGGTTGCCGTGAACCAAGTTTGGGAACCCCTGATTTAGAGGTTGGGAAGGAAGTAAAAAGGTTATTTTCTAGACTGTTGTCACAGACATCCTAAGTGAGATTGGACAAGCGTCTGCCTCTACCTTAGTCCCCCAGTCTATAAAACTGGAGTCATAATATTTACCTACTTCCTTCATGTGTTCTGAGGCTTAATAGTTCTTTGAGATTAATATTTTCCCAAAGAGCTATAAAAACAGATTTTCTTCTACCTATTGGTTCAGACCAGAGAGCCATCTAGTCCAGTATTCTGTCACCAGTACCAGATAGATCATAGGAAGATGAAAGAAACTCTTCCACAGGCACTAATGGGAAAACCTGCACCTGGGAGAATTTCTTCCGAACACTCTGAAATTAGAGGTTTTAGAGTAGCAGCCGTGTTAGTCTGTATCCGCAAAAAGAACAGGAGGACTTTTGGCACCTTAGAGACTAACCAATTTATTTGAGCATAAGCTTTCGTGAGCTACAGCTCACTTCATCGGATGTAAGTGAGCTGTAACTCACGAAAGCTTATGCTCAAATAAATTGGTTAGTCTCTAAGGTGCCTCAAGTCCTCCTTTTCTTTTTATGAAATTAGAGTTTGCCGTAAACCCTGAAGCATAAAGGCTTATATCCCTTCCAAAAATTTGTTTTTAATACTTAGTATTAAAATTGGACATTGCTATAATATCCCAATCTAGTACTAGATGAAATTTTTAAACCTATTGGCAAAAAAATGCAGACTTGGGTCATCCAGACCATTTTGTAAATGTGTGCCTATTTTCGCTAATCGATTGCTTACCAAAAAAAAGTTGAATTCTGGAAAAGTCAAAACATTTTATTTTGACATTTTTTAAACTAACCGTTCCAGCTTTTTTATTTGAAATTTTAATTTTTTAAATTAATAAAGGGAAAAAAATCTCAAAAGAATGAAACATCTTTTCCCTCCTGAAATTATTTTTTTTACTTTTCACGTAGCCAAAAACTTCATTTTCAGGTTGACCCAAAGTTATATTTTTCAATTTTTTTGGAATTGCCAGTGAACTGAAGAATCCATTATTTGCAAGGCTGTAGTCCAATCTTTTTCTTATCCTGGTAAACTCTTGTCCTCAATAATATCTTGTGGCAGTGAGTTCCACATGCTAGTTGTGTAATATGTGAAAAAGTATTTCCTTTTGTCAGTTTTAAATTTGCTGCCTTTTAAAAGGCGAGTAGATGTTCCGAATGTAAATTTTCTGTACATGCACTCAGACAGCACAAAGGGAGAATCTGGCCATATCTCCCAGTTGAAGACTACCCAGTGGGTATAGAACAGGGGTGGGCAAACTACGGCCTGGGGGATGCATCCAGCCCTCCAGAAGTTTTAATCTGGTCCATGAGCTCCCGCCAGGGAGCAGGGTGGGGGCTTGCTTCATTCCGCGCGGCTCCTGGAAGCAGTGGCATGTCCCCCCTCCAGCTCCTACGCGTCCTACCCCTGCTCCAAGCTCCAACCCCACAGCTCCCATTGGCCAGGAACCGTGGCCAATGGGAACTGTACGGGCAGCACCTGCAGACAGGGCAAACCCAGAGCTGCCTGACCGCGCCTCTCTGTAGGAACTGGAGTGGGGAGATTCTGCTGTTTCTGGGAGCTGCTTGAGGTAAGCACCGCCCGGAGCCTGCCCCCCTGCCCCCCTCCTACACCGCTGCCTCAGCCCTGAACCCTCTCCCAACCTCCGAACCCCTCGGTCCCAGCCCGGAGCACCCTTCTGCACCCCCAACCCCTCATCCCCAGTCCCACCCCAGAGCCTACACCCCCAGCCAGAGCCCTCACCCCCTCCTGCACCCCAACCCCCAATTTCGTGAGCATTCATGGCCCACCCTATAATTTCCATACCCAGATGTGGCCCTCGGACCAAAAAGTTTGCCCGCCCCGGTATAGAATCAGTGTAGCTGACTCTACACCACCTTCCATACTGCAGCCTTGCTGTAGTGGGTGCTGCCAGAGTGTAGTGCACTCTAGCATGTCTTCAACATGTCTTCCATGTCTAGTTGGCAGCCGGTATCAAGTGGAGTGCCCCAAGGGTCGGTCCTGGGGCCGGTTTTGTTCAATATCTTCATAAATGATCTGGAGGATGGTGTGGATTGCACTCTCAGCAAATTTGCGGATGATACTAAACTGGGAGGAGTGGTAGATACGCTGGAGGGGAGGGATAGGATACAGAAGGACCTAGACAAATTGGAGGATTGGGCCAAAAGAAATCTGATGAGGTTCAATAAGGATAAGTGCAGGGTCCTGCACTTAGGACGGAAGAACCCAATGCACAGCTACAGACTAGGGACCGAATGGCTAGGCAGCAGTTCTGTGGAAAAGGACCTAGGGGTGACAGTGGACGAGAAGCTGGATATGAGTCAGCAGTGTGCCCTTGTTGCCAAGAAGGCCAATGGCATTTTGGGATGTATAAGTAGGGGCATAGCGAGCAGATCGAGGGACGTGATCGTTCCCCTCTATTCAACATTGGTGAGGCCTCATCTGGAGTACTGTGTCCAGTTTTGGGCCCCACACTTCAAGAAGGATGTGGATAAATTGGAGAGAGTCCAGCGAAGGGCAACAAAAATGATTAGGGGTCTGGAACACATGAGTTATGAGGAGAGGCTGAGGGAGCTGGGATTGTTTAGCCTGCAGAAGAGAAGAATGAGGGGGGATTTGATAGCTGCTTTCAACTACCTGAAAGGGGGTTCCAAAGAGGATGGCTCTAGACTGTTCTCAATGGTAGCAGATGACAGAACGAGGAGTAATGGTCTCAAGTTGCAGTGGGGGAGGTTTAGATTGGATATTAGGAAAAACTTTTTCACGAAGAGGGTGGTGAAACACTGGAATGCGTTACCTAGGGAGGTGGTAGAATCTCCTTCCTTAGAGGTTTTTAAGGTCAGGCTTGACAAAGCCCTGGCTGGGATGATTTAACTGGGAATTGGTCCTGCTTCGAGCAGGGGGTTGGACTAGATGACCTTCTGGGGTCCCTTCCAACCCTGATATTCTATGATTCTATGATGGTTGGTCCCTTGAGTACTGCTATCAGCTGGCAGAATCCGCTGCTTCCCGCAGCTCCCAATGGCCAGGAACAGTGAAGTGCCTCCACGGGGAGCTGAGGGTAGCTGTGCAAATGTAAACAAACGGTCTGGTGGCTTGCCCAGAAGGGCTGCGTGCAGCCCATGGGCTGCAAGTTGCCCACCACTGGTTTAGATCATCATCTTTAGTATGCTCTAAACTCCACCAGAGTTAACACAGGCATAAGATAAGGGGACCACAGTCAGCTTTCTGATAGTCCCCATTCTCTATTGAGCCCAGAGTAATTCAGGAGTAGCAAAGAACATGGGCCTTACTAGTTAAAATTACAACCCCCTCCTCATGTTTCTGCCCCTCTTTTCCAAAAAGGGAGTGACATAAAGCCTCAATCTGTCCCTTAGCTTTTCAATATTACAAGTGTGATAAATAAAAGGTAGAAAGAGAGAGATCAGAGGGCATTTAGACCACTTGAGGCTGAGCAAATATTAATGAAAATGCTGCATGCTAATTTCACCCAGCAACTAACCAAACAAAAAACATCCAGGCCATTGTAAAAAAGTGTGGCTTGGTTCCAAAGTATAGTAAGAGAAATTCTTCAAATTAGTTTGCCCCAATGATGATCTTGGATAACCTAAAAGCTGTTTTCTTTTGATCTTCTGTTAATGCCACCACATATTTTGAAGGGACATGACACAAAACATAATGAGGATCCTCATCTGCCAAAATCAATAACACCCATTTTTTCCCTCAGAGACAGAAATACTAGCTAATAAGAGAAACATGCACACTACAGGCTGAAGGAAAACTTGTTTGTGCCTAGCTCAGTACACCAGAATAATTGTTCAGGAAAGATTCAGCCTTGTGAAACTGTTACATCCAACACTGCCGTGGTCATTTTCTACATCTGCCATGTATAGTAAGAGCTGATTATGCGAGACAGGCCTGCCTGAGGGCCTGTCTATCTTGCACATACAAATTTCCCAAACAATTCCATTTCTTTCTTTTATGAATCAGTATTTTTACCCATTTTGTTCACTTTCACCCTTCCCTCATTCATTATATCTTCTCCAGCTTGTAACATCTCTTTAACATGTACTGGCCCACATATATGGTTGCCAACTGTCTAATCACACAAACCCAAACAACCTTACCCGGCCATGCCCCGCCCCTTCCCAGAGGCCACTCCCCTGCCTGCCCCTTCTCCTAAGTCCCGCCCCACTCACTCCATGCCCCCTCCCTCCATTGCTCACTCTCCCCCACCCTCACTCACTTTCACCGGGCTGGGGCAAAGGGTTGAGGTGTGGGAGGGGGCTCCAGGCTGAACCTGGGGCAGGGGTTTGTGGTGCAGGAGCGGGTGTGGTGTGCAAGCTCTGGGAGGGAATTTGGGTGCAGGAGGGGGCTCTGGGCTGGGGTAGGGGCTTGGGGTGCATGAGGGAGTATAGGGTGCAGGCTCTGGGAGGGAGTTTGGGTTCTGGAGGGGGTTCAGGGCTGTGCTGACTGTTTCTGGGAGCAGTGTGGGGCCAGGGCATGCAGGGAGCCTGACTTAGCCACATTGTGCCACTGGTCTTTTAGCAGCCTAAAATCTCCCGGTTTGGCTTCAGTAGCCTCTGGGAGATAGAGCCCAGTTCCAGGAGACTCCCAGCGAAACCAGGAGGGTTGGCAACCCTACCCACGTATTTTAGTGCAAGATGAGGAATTAACTTCCTGTAACTCACTCCTCATATATTGTTTTCCAGTGTCTATGAAAACTGATTTTCTGTACAGTACATTGGGTAAGTCTCCTTGGGGTAGGAACCATGTACAGCATCTAGCACAATGGGGTCCTGGTCCATGAGTAGGGCTCCTAGTTACCGCCTCAATGGAAATATATAATAATTACACCCAAAAACTACCTGAAAGGGACATGAAGGTAGCAAAGTTAAGCATTCTAAAGTTAGGAACTACCAGAATTAAGGTTACTTGTGCATCCTTAATTCAACCCCCTTGTGTGTATGCTTGATGAGATAATCTTTCAGAATGTGATCACAAACTATTTTTTCCACGGGACCCCTGCCTCACTCAATGCTCCAGGATAGACAATGATCAGTTAATGAGAGCTATTCAATATTTGTATTATCCACATTGGCTTATTTACAGCAAACTATTCAAACCCTGCTGTAATTACAGAATTATTAATTAATTAATTAATTATTTTTCCACTGAATGCATCCAATGAAGTGAGCTGTAGCTCACAAAAGCTTATGCAAATAAATCCTGTTAGTCTCTAAGGTGCCACAAGTACTCCTTTTCTTTTTGCGAATACAGACTAAAACGGCTGCTACTCTGAAACCTAGAATTATTAATAGCCTCCTGGTCTTTTTATGGCACTAATCATTGTAGTATCCAAGTGCTTCACAAACATTAATGATTTTATCTTCACAACACCCTTATGAGGTGAGGGGGGTGGTATTATCTCTATTTTACAGATGGGGAGCGGATGCACAGAGAGTCAGGTCAAAAGTAGACACTAATTTTGGGTGTCGAATTTGAGAGAGCTAGAGCCTGATTTGTCAGAGTAGTTAGCATTATATAGCACTTTCTGTGTTCAAAGCACAGCTCCCATTGACTTCAGTTGCAGCTGTGAGTGCTCAGCCCTTCTGCAGATCAGACCCCAGGTTGTCAAGTCAGGCACCCAGAAAATGAAGAACACACAGTTAACAACCACCTGTGAAAAGTTTGGTTTCAGTGACTTGCCCAGCATTATAGAGGAATTCTGTGGCATTGGCAGGAATGGAATCCAGTTCTTCCGGGCAGCAGTCAACTGCCTTAACCGTGAGACCATTGTTTCTCTTCCCACAAGCCCTGACCTTCTTGAGTACACAGCTTCCATCTTCAGCAACAAATGAAGCCCGGGTCCTACAGAGAAATCTACTTCAGTACACAACCCTTATTCATCCCCAAAGCAGGTCCAGCCTATACACAGAATCAGGGGAGGCTCTACGAATTTTGCCACCCTGAGCAGTCGCCGCCGAATTGCCACCGCCGCAACAGCGGGGGAGCTGCTGCCGAATTGCCGCCGCCCCTAGAAGAACGGCAGAGCTGCCGCTGAATTGCCGCCGCCCCTAGAAGAACGGCAGAGCTGCCGCTGAATTGCCGCCGCCCCTAGAAGAACGGCAGAGCTGCCGCCGAATTGCTGCCGCCCCTAGAAGAACGGCAGAGCTGCCGCCGAATTGCCGCCGTGGGACATGGACTGCCACCCCATTCTGAATGCCGCCCTAAGCACCTGCTTGGAAAGCTGGTGCCTGGAGCCAGCCCTGCACAGAATAAGGCAGGGATCATGTGGATAAAATACTATGTGACTATGTAATTAAAGATTGTATTGTAATGTACAGGTAACCTTAATTCTGGCATTTCCTAACTTTGGAGTTTTATGGGCTTGCGGTGCCTGGGCTCCAGCAAAGTCAGGGCCCAGGGTGGGGCCCGGCTCCACCAACGTTCGGGGCTGAGTCTTTCCCCAGGCTCCGCCTGCTGCTCCCGTGAGCTCCCTCCCCCGAGCAACCCTGCTGGGTGGCTGCCCCCGCAGCTTCATGCTGCGCTCCCTTGCCGGCCACTGACAGCTATAAGGGAGCGGTGCCAGGGGCAGGCTGAGATGGCTGCTGCACCTGCGGAGGGAAGAGGCGCATGGCAGCCACCCCCTCCACCCACCCCAGCAGGCTACTCTGAATCAGCTCCGAAGGGAGGGGCTTATCCTGGCTGGGCCTCTTGAGCAGCAGCCTGGGGGTGCTTGGGTGAGTGTCATGCCAGGGTGTCTGCCCCCTCCCCCAGAGCTCGCTGCTGCCTGCTGGGAGAGGGCTGGGGGGAGTCCTCCTCTGTGGCCCCCAGCCCCGGGACAGCCTGCCTGCTGCACCCCAAACTCCTTATCCCCAGCCCAGTCCCACAACCTGCACCCCAACCTTCTGTCCCAGCCCAGAGCCTGCACCCAGCACCCAAACCCTCTCCTGCACCCAGCACCCCCAAACCCCTTCCCACATCCCTTCCTGCACCCCAACCCCCTGTTCCAGCCCAGAGCCCTCACCCAGCACCCAAACCCCCTCCCAGAGTCTGCACCCCCACCCCTTCCTGCACCCAAACTCTCTCCAAGAGCCTTAGGCAGGTGGGGGAGACTTGGACCCATTCTGGTCTTGCCGCCCCCGTTTGCAACCTTAATAATAATCTTTTTATGTAATTATTTTGTGTGTAATTTCCTAAGTTTTTAAAAAAGCAAACAAATTTCATTACGTGGTATCATCCTGATTCCCACTTGGGTTATCACCAGGGTTGGAACCTTCAGATCCATTGACCTCTTCCATTTGAGCTAAAGGAGTAACCGACAGCAGTAGTAGGTTGTCCTCGTCTATGTGCACCAGCACCAGACAGGGATGAGACACACACTTGGCCAGTGGGTTTCACAGCTATTTGTGGACAGAACAGGAATGGTGAAACTCCATTGCATTCCAGGCTAGGGACTGGAGTGTGCCCTAGTGGTTACCTAGTCCCCACAAGATCGATCCCTTCTGCCCCATCCATTCCAACATGTCCCAGTCATGTCTCTTCCCACCCACCCCAACACCTTGTCCCAGTCTCCTTGTCCAACTAGTACTAGTTCCCCCCTTCCAGCTTCTCATTGATCTGTTTCCTCCCCCCCCCACACACACACTTCTATCTATAAGATCCCAGCCTTTCCTCCCCAGGCTCCTCATCCATCTTAATTTTTCCCACCACTCCCTCCCTGGCTCCTTGTCCCAGTCCTTCCTTGGTACTCTGGCTCTGTGTCCCCTCCTTGCTGTTCCTGTCTCCTCCCATTAGGTCCTGTTCCAAGTCTCCTTGTCCTTCTAGGCCGAGTCTCCCTCCAGCTCCTCATCTGGCCTCTTCCCTCTTAAAGGGCCAGCATCAACCTGTGACAGGCTCTCAAATTTCCCTCAGCACACAAATGCCTTGAATGAGGCATTGCTGGTGGATCTGTAATTATGCATACCTTCAGACCAAGGTCTGCTGTGCAAAATAGGGATCAGTCAGAATACTGCAGCCCTGACGCTTCAGTAGTAGGCTCAGAGAGGCTTCTAGCACTCCTCAACATAGGAAAGGAGAAAGCAATAATGTCCTTGTTGTCTGCAGAACTCCCTTGAATCAACTCAGTTTACTCATGTTTGGCACTGAGACTAGGACTTGACCTGTAATGTAGAATAAACAGTGCTGTTAAATGATTCATGTTCTTCTTGAAGGATTTCCCATTCAAGAGTTATACTAAGTTAATCTTATATTTATATAATCGTATTATAGATAACAAAATACAGAACTGTCTAAATCTCTTCCACATAATCATATAAAACATTTACAGACAGAAGGACAGATCAGCCATAACATATGTATAACTGCTGTAAATGTATTGATTTTTTTCAAGCACTTAGACTGTGTATATTAGAGTCAATGTCTTCTTGCTTTTGAATAAGCCAACTATGGTATAATAGCATAATGGATGCTATTGTGAAGAAGTAGTTTTTAACTGTGAAGTTACTCTTGTGTTGTATTTTTCAGTTAAAGAAAGATTAAAAATCCCTTTGTTAGGCATGAAAACAAGTACCCATACACCACCACTTAAGATACAGTTTTGGGGCCTGATCCTGTCTTCCTACAACCTATTTTTTGCATTACATTGTGGAAAATCTTGCCTCTGAAGTTGATCTTGATTTACAGCAGTTTCAGCAGAATCAGAATCTTAATTGTTTTTTTAGAAAGATTGAGGTAAATCTGTTTAAAACTTCCAGTGAGTTAAGTGACTCTTTGAAATTTCAAGACAAATGTCTCATGTTTGATTGGATCCTTCTAACTTCTGGGTGTGTCTGTGTGTGTATACACAAAAATAAAACATTTGAAACTTCAGGTAGGGGTTCTGCTGAACAGAATTTTGTGCATGTTTTTAAAAATGTTTAAAACAATGTTAGTATTATGGAATATTACTGTTTCTATTAACATTATGGAAGTAATGGTTTAAAAAAATTATTCTTCAAATGCCAGTGTCTGAACACTTACATATCAAAATTCAGGCGTGTAACCTTTTAGACATCAGCTTTTCTGAGTGAGAAGAGAGAGGTGTCTGGACAGTGGAACTCAAGCCTCTGCAGAATCTGCACCTTCCCCAACAGTGCATGTTGTTCAGTGTGTGGATTGTAGGCTCTGTCTACAATAGAAATGCTACAGGGGCACATCTGCAGTGTTGCAGCTGAGCTGCGGTAGCATTGTAGTGTAGACATTTACTACGGCAGGAGTCGGCAACCTTCAGCATGCGGCCCATCAGGGTAATCCACTGGCGAGCCGTGAGACATTTTGTTTACGTAGATCGTCCGCAGGCACCCCCCCCCCCAGCAGCTCCCAGTAGCTGCAGTTCACCGTTCCCAACCAATGGGAGCTGCGGGAAGCGGCGGCCAGCATGTGCTTGTGGATGATCAACGTAAACAAAATGTCTCGTGGCCTGCCAGTGGATTACCCTGATGGGCTGCGTGCCGAAGGTTGCAGACCCCTGTACTACAGTGATGGAAGGGGTTCTTCTGTTGCTGTAGTAAATCTACTTCTCTAAGACGCAGTAGCTAGGTCAACCGAAGAATTCCATTGGCCTGGTGCTGTCTACACTGGGGCTGAGGTTGGTTTAACTATGTCTCTCAGGGGTCTGAATTTTTCACACCTGAGTGACATAACTGGGTCAACTTAACTTTCTAGTGTAGACTAACCCCAAGAGGTGTGCACAAGAGAATCACTCTCAAAGTGCATTACTTCAGACCATCCTTTTTCTGCCTGCAAACGTCCTCATTCTCTACCCTTCTTTTGAATTCTAGAGTGAATGAGGCAGGGTTCCTTCAGACAACAGCCTCACTCACTCACAGCACAACTTGGATGCATTCCCTGAGCACCAAATGAGGGAGAAGCCATGTGAAAAAAGAGTATGTAACCACTATAAATAAAATGTTGATTATCCAAATCTCCCTACCTAATTAACTGTCAGTGTGTCTTCCAGTCTGTTCACTCCCTAGCCACTGATTGCCAATTATGCAAACGAATTTAGTGTCAGCCAGGTTGTTTTTATCTAAACATGACTTATACAAATTTGCCAATCACCAATGTGCTAGATGTGGTTCAGGATACAAATACTAAAGATAGTACTACAAATGAAGACATGGCCAATGCATAGGTTATATAGCCGTGTGTATGTGTGAGTATATATATTTATGGACTTGTATATAAAATGACATATTGTATATGCATACACACACACAAATATCTCATTAAAAGTTTTATACAGTGTAACCCACACAAATATTTTGTGGCTCTAAAATGAAAATATTTTGTAAGGTATGTAAACTGCAGTCAAGGCTGTACTGAAATGCTCAAAAATTATTTGGTTAAAGGGTAAATACACCTTGTACATTATAATGAAAATCTTATAGGTAGGGGTGGAGATTAACACTGCAGGCTGTCTACAGAATATTAATAAAATTCAATATATTTTCTAAAAGGTATAATTTATATTTTGTGGAAATGAGACTCTTTTCTAATAAAATTCTTCTGTCCTTCATTCTGTTCATATAATTTTTCTATAAATCATCCTGTAGGAATTTTTTCTAAATATTCATCTCAGGAAGAATCTATTTAAATAAGCCCTCTTAGCAAGATTTTTCTGAATTAAAATTACACCACGAGCAATACTTTATCTAATATGCTTCCTTCTATAGAATTTCCTTGTGACTAAAACAATATTTTGTTGAATTATATTATGTTAAAATAGCTGATTTGGGGTGATGCTTCTAGTGTATAAATACTATGTAAAAAAGATCAACAAATTATCTGTAACCATTTTAATTTAACCAGTCCCTGAACCTGTGCAAATGTAGCTGATTTCTTCTCCACATCTACATATATAGTGGAAAAAATCCAAGGGCACTGTACTGAGCTTCACCACAAAGAGAGAATAAGGCGAAAAAGGCAGCTGGTTATACTTGTTTTGTCTTGGTTTCCAGTAAACTAGAACATTATGCTCTTTATAGTCATTTAGAAATAATTTTACTAATATTGTCTGATGTCCATGAGATTCTTGGTTTTGTTTCATATGAAAATGAGTAAATTGTATTCTTAGGGCAGGTCTACACTACTCCAGGGATTGACACTCTGAGGTCGATCCACTGGCGGTCAATTTAGCGGGTCTAGTAAAGACCCGCCAAATCAACTGCAGATCGCTCTCCAGTCGACCCCTGTACTCTATCCCCGATAAGAAGAGTAAGGTAAGTCGACGGGAGATTGTCTCCCATCAACCCCCCGGGGTTTAGACCCCGCGGTAACTTGACCTAAGATACATTGATTCCAGCTACGTTATTCACATAGCTGGATTTGTATAATGTAGGTCGACTTACCACGATAGTGTAGACATAGCCTTAGAGTGGGAAGTTAGATGCAAGATCAAAAAGATCTGCCTGATGAAATATAGTTCATATGCTTTGTCTGTTGAAACAGGGCCAAATCTTGAAGTGTGTTCTCAAGTCTTAGGCCCCATTCAAGACAGCAGGTAAGCACCTGCCCTGAACCTGGATGGATTTAAACCCATGCTTAAGTGCTTTCCTGCATCAGAATATACTGAGGAAAAATCTTCCAATCTTTTCAATAGGAGGAGAACTGGACCCTGAGAGTTCAGTCTCCAGGACTGGCTCTATAATTTTCTCTTTTGTGCTTCCATCTAAATATAGGAAATATACGAAAATGTTTTACTATGTGTGTTTCTTTTTGCAGTTTTATTTGGTGGAGGAAATTATAGCTGTCATCTGCCCTTTAGAAATCCCACTGGAGAAAAGATCTATATGACACAAGGACAAATTTCCAGGAGACCTTACAAAAATTGTGCATTAGTTAACACATACAAAAACCTCTGTGTACTCCTGTGTAAGCTGAGTGATTGTGCATGTCAACAGACAAGTGTTCAATTCCTCTGACTCTGCAATAGTCTGCTTGCATCAATAAATGTTATGCTTCTGCGTGTGCACACCAGCATTTGTGGATGCATTTCTAGAAGGTGAAAATTTGGTCCCAATAATGTCATATTAAGGACCAGGAATTTCTATTCTGGATCAGAACGTAGGTCCATCCTGTTTATAACTGTGGCCAGAACCAGAGGAAAGTGGGTGTATCCCCAGTTGGAAGCTGGGGATACCTCATTATGTCTCACCCTGGCCTCTATTAGTTAGAGATTGGCTTAAACCCTTACGTATGTGATTTAAATAGCCTTTCCAATCTTTTTGCTGTAATTAATAATGATAACTCTGGATATTTTTGCTCTCCATATAAATGTCCAATCCCTTTTTGAGTGTTGCTAATTTCTTGGGCTTAATTTCCCGTGACAATGAGTTCCATAATCCAATTACACATTGTGTAGAAAAAGTGTTTCCTTTTATCAGTTTTGAATTTGCCACTTTTCAATATCATCAAGTTCTTGTGTTATGAGACAGTGAAAACAGATGTTCCTGATCGATTTTTTTCTTTACCTTTCATTTTTTTATATACTTCTATCATGTCCCCTCTTATTTGTCTCCTTTCTGAGGTAAAAAATTCCCATCTTTTCAATCTCTCTTCATAGGAGACTTTTTCCATGCCCTTGTTCATTCTTGTTGCCCTTCTTTGAACCCCATCGAATTCAGCAATATCCTTCTTGAGATTGGCTGAAAAGTATTGCATGCAGAATTCCAGATGAGGCCACACCATTGATTATATAAAGGTTTGATAATATTTACATAAAGACATTACAAAAAATAGCATTACTGTCCATTCCATTTCTTCAGCATTCTGACATCTTGTTTGCTTTTATGGCCAAAGCTACATTTTGAGCAGAGGTCTAAATTAGACTGTTTACTGTGATGTGCAGGTCCCTTTCTTGAATTGAAATGGTTAATTTAAAACCCTGTGAGGCATATAACTAATTAAAAATTTACCCTCCAGTATGCATTGCTCTTTGAAGCACCTTGATGTTAACCTTTTGCCATGATGAAAATTGACTGTTTAATCTTACTCTTTTTGTGTCCTCTCTCTTAACCAGTTTTTGATCCATAACAATTTTTTACTTCTCACACCAGGACTACTGAGCTTTTTTAGTAGTCTCTTGTGCAGGACTTTGTCAAAGGCCTTTTGAAAATCTAAATAAATGATGTCAGCTGGCTCTCCTTTACTGACCCATTCAAATAATTATAAGAGATAAGTTAGACATGATTTGTCTTTGAAGAAAGTGTGCTATCACTTTCACTGGAAGATCATGAGATGATAGAAAGACCCTATCATCTCATGATCTTCCAGGTATTTAGTTATTTTTTTGTATCATTTCATTAACTAGCCAGGTACAGATGTAAGGCTTCGTGGACTATAATTCCCTGGGTCACCCAGAGAGCCCTTTTAAAATGTAGGTACAGCATTTGCTACCTGCTTTTCCTCTGAAGTTAACTCATAATACTTTCTAGAGAGAGTAGCCTAATGGATAGGGCACAAGACTGACACTCGAGACAGGGCAAGTCATTTCACCTCTTTGTGCCTCAGTTTCCCCATCTTCCAAATGGGATTATGATACAGACCTCTTTTCTAAAGTGCGGTGAGATCTAAAGATGAAAAGTGCCATGCTAAAACATAACATAAGAATGGCCCTACTGGCTCCAACCAATGGCCAATCTAGCCCAGTATCCTGTCTTCCGACAGTGGCCAGTGGCAGATGCTTCAAAGGGAATGAACAGGACAGTGCAATCTTCAATTGATCCATCCCCTGTCATCCAGTCAGAGGCTTAGGGATTCCCAGAGCATAGGGTTGCATCCCTGACCATCTTGACTAAAAGCCACTGATAGCCATTGACCTATCCTCCAAGAGCGAAGTATTATTATTGTTTTATTGGTGTCTGCCTGATATCACTCTAAATAAGGAAAAATGAGAAATTTATCAAAATACAATAAAAAGCACAATAGTTAACATCTTGTTTGTGTGAAACATTTTCTTGATGATAAGCATAGTCCATTGTACAATAGTAGTACTGTACTTAAAAGATTCTACTGGTTAGAGAGGGGTAGCCTATACTTGTAGAAGTCTCATAATGACATTGATGCCTCCAGGGCTGAATTTACTCCTTACGGGCCCCTGGGCACAGCACCTTCAGCCTCCCCACTCCCCCTCCATACAGCCGACCTTCATATTTTCGGTAAAAAAATGAGACTTTTAACCCACTTTTAACTTTAGGACCCCCTAGAACACCAACATTCCTAGGCATGTGCGTACTGTGCCTAATTGGAAAGCTGTCCCTGGATGCCTCAGCAATGTCCAGGAATTGTCTGTCTGGTGGTGGATATATCTAAGACAATTCTAGGGTCCCCATATTCTGTGAGGGGCAATTATGGATTAGACATGCCTGATGGCCTGTGAAGTGTGGTATCTTCAAGCATGCTATTTGTAGAAAAATTGTAAAATAGTCCATTATGATTCATGGCATCCCAGTAACACAACATTCATAGCAATCTTTGAATTCAGTTTTATCTTAAGACCTTGTGATGTTCATTTTCTCTGTTAGATGAATCAGGCTTTAATCCCTTTGCAGTCAGTGTCCCTCCTAGTTATATGGAACTAACAATTGAGCTTAAGTTAAAAGTTGTTACCATGTACGCAGTAAATCTGGTTTGAATTTTGAAATTTTATTGGAATTTCAAAATTGATGGAAAAAGCAAACAAACGTTTGTGAACATTTTTGCAAAAATGTCCTTGAGCTTTCTTTTTTACAAAGTCTAATTTACAGTTTCTAGTACTTACCACAATCATTCCTTGTATTTATGGTGTGGATGTTCCAGTTTGCTATAATATCCAGTAGATACTTTCATTTCTTTAAGGCCTTTTAGGATCATTGTGAAGTGAAACATTTCCAGAGCTGAATATCCTGTGTTCCAAAAGAGACAAAGTGGGTGAGGTAATATATTTTACTGGACCAACTTCTGTTGGTGAGAGAGACAAGCTTTCCAGCTTACACAGAGCTCTTGAAGAGGATATTACTTCACCCACCTTGTCCCTCTCTGCGGTGACATTTTCCCTAGGGACACAATAATCCTCAAACCTTTATATTGCTTTTGCAGTGCTTTTTTCTCTCTCGTCCTCCTCCTCCTCCTCCTCCTCCTCCTCCTCCTCATCTAATCTAGTCTGTATACATAGTTTCTTCACACCAACCACCATCAGGAAGAGATCAACTTTTCATTGTACAGCTCTCAGATATTGTTCAAATTGCCATTTGAAACTTTTCCATGTCTCTTCAATCCAATTTAAAATACATTAAGGGGAACAAGTATTATTGAAGTGTAAGAAAAAAGGGGGACAGGGCCATTTTGTCTCTCTTTGAAGTTAACATGGGATTTAAAATATTTGCTGAAGGTAGGGCTTCCTAGTGTTTAGGGTTTTATCTTCTGCATTGCTTGTCGTTCTCAGTGTTGCTGGGATTTACTTGTTGCTGACACATTGGCTCTTAGGTAACCATTGTTACTTTATTTGTCTCATTGCTGAAATCATTGTCATTATTAATAGACTTTAGATATGAATATACGTATTTGCCATACTGGATGAGACTTGTGAGCCATCTAGGCTCTGAGGCCAGTACCAGACGAATCAGTGGTTGGTGCATGAAACACTATTATTGAATAAACTGCCCAAAGGGTAACTTTCTTTCTACTTAGTGGTTGACTCGTGCTGACTGACCTACTCTAACACTTTTTTTAAAAATACCTTGATTGTGTCCCAGTGTGGTCTTTTTCTTTCTGGATCCACCAATAATCTGTTTCCTTCCACTCGTGGTATCATGTGCTATTTTCAGTGTGGAATGAGTGACTTCAAGATAACTCAGGAACTAAATTGTGACTAAGAGATAGTGCAAACAAGTGACTGCCTGGTATTCTAGCATCCAGCCTAGCGGAGCAATCAACCCAGGAACGCTCCTTTTGAGTTCCAGTTATTGAGATGAAGCGAGCAACAGGAAGTGGAACAACTGCATAGTGTCTTAACAGGAGATCTGTCAACTTTAACTTACTGATGAATTTAAGTCTTCATAATAACAAAGCCTAGGCCCGTGAGAGGAGGAAAGATGAAATTATTCATACAGTGCACAATTAGCCTATAGAACACATTGCCACAGAAGCCACTGAGACCAAGTGTTCAACAGAATTTAAAAAGAGATTACATATTTTTATGCATAAGAAATGTATCCAGTGTTGTAATAGTACATTTTAAAAATAAACACGAATTTTGGATGGGATTCAAACCCTTTTCTTTCAGGAATTAAACCAATCTCTCATTTTGGGGGTTTAGGAGGTACATTACCTGGGGCAGGTTATCTGATAGATGTCTATTGTATCTTACCTATTTCTCTAAAGTATCTGGTATTTACCACTCTTGGACACAAGATACTTGACTAGATGGGCCATTGGGTTAATCCAGTCAGACATATCCTAGATTCCAGTATTTTGTGACCAAAGCACTAAACTTTAATTCAAGAGATCTGAGTTTTGTTCCTAGATCTGCCACAGACTTCCTGTGTGGTCTTGATTAAGTCACTTAATGGTAATTGTTTTAAACAATTAATATGTGTGAGGTGCTAAGTACTTTCTTGGTCAGTGATAGGAGAGGCTAACTTAAAAGGGCAACAGAAGTAGTAGTCTAAAGCTAGATGAGGAAAAAAACAGTTTCCAAATTAGTAACAGAAAGGTATCTGTGTATACAAACTGAGTAGGACTTTTATATAGAACATTTGCTTTCCTCCATCTTACCTCCAGTAGAAAATCAAAACAAAACCAACCCCTTTATTATTAGAAGTATTTAGTGAGAACCACCAGGTGCTAGATTTTATTGAGCATATCTGCTCACATTTTTAAAAGAGTTCAGCACCCAACAGCTCTCATTTAGACATTAAAAGTGTAGCTCCCATTGTTCTCACATGAGCAGCTGGGCACTTTTGGAAATCTGGTCACTTCATTTAAGTGCATAATTGGAAACTGAACTCTTCTGAAAATCTGGCCCCAAGGAGACAATGTGAGTATTTGACAATCTGGCCCATAATATACAGGATCTAGCTTGTATGAGGTTTGCATATTAACTGTTTACTTATTCTTCTTATAATGTGGTTTTCCACTAAAATGGCCAAAGAGCTTCCCCTTTTTTAATCTGCCTTTTCGGTGTTTTAGAATCCCATCTGATGGTGTATATATATTTTTTTCAGTAACAATGAATACAGATATTTGGAGCAGATATAAGTACCCAATGAAAACAAGTTGATATTTACCATTTAGCATTTTATACATTCACTGTGATTGTTATGTCACTGATATATTAGTGACAAATGATTGAGTAGCTTCCGAGTTTTGTATTTTCTTGACATCATATGTCCACAGATACATTTGCATGGTTTCTTTTCTCTGATTTTACTCTGTGTCTTCATTTGCTGTCTTGACATATTTTCTCTGATTTTTTGCCTGTAAGACCTCACCCTCTTTTTCTCACTTTCATTAGCAAAGTACAAAACCCTGGAAGTGTAATTTTCCTATTTTATTTTAAATGTGAGTAACAATGTTATATTTCATACCAAACAAGAAATATACCATAACGCTACTCTATCTATCAAAGAACGCATTTGATTAGAATAGAATAAAAGCAATGCAGTGCTCCTTTATTGTCTATTTCATACGCATATATTTAATTAGGTTATGCTACTTCTAAAATTCAAAAAGCTTAATCTTTTTTCTGTCCTTAAATTAAACTCCCTGTACTCTACAATGACCAAAACAAATAATCTATGACCTACAAACAAGACACTTGCATTCCCTAAAGACTTACTTCCTTTTCTCCTCTAGGTTGTACATCTTTGAACCTCTCTTTTCTGTAACGACCTTCTGGTGCTCATTAGCATGCTGATTACCATTAACACAGCTATAATGCAGCAATTTTCTTGGTGTATGTTGAGAAGAAATGCTCATCTGAATGCAGTCAAGGGACAAAATTAACTGCATAAATCTACAGCACAAACTGGAGCTCATCCAACTTTACATGAGTCTTCTTCCCTCTGCTAGGTGTGACATCATCATCTAGCTTCCCACTGATGGCTTAATAAGTATCTCAGGGTTTCATACTATTTAATTTACCTCTTATCTGAATTTTACATTTCTATTCCCCATTTTAGTAATGTCTGACCCTGTTATTGCCTTCTGTCATAATGTATATTTACCTTTTTATTTTTCATCTGTGCCTCCTAATGACTCTACAAACTATATATATATTCAACATTTATAATTCTTTAAAAAATATATTGGATAATGGAGTAGGACATTTTACAACGTAGAATACATTTATAGAGCTAAGAATTAGGTTGAGATATGTGAGCCATGCTTACATCACTACTCTTTAAAATGTACTATTAAATATTACAGTTCAGTAACAGAAGATACTGGTAATAACCATCAGGCTTAACAGACTCTGTTCTGCAACTTTTAATCTTTCTCATGCTTCTTCCTTGCTGTAACACCATTTCGATAAATACCAAAACCACAGCAATCACATCAAATACATGCGTGAACTTGTCAATTGCACTGTCTACAACTGTTTCTTGAAAGAGGCATTGGTGAGGTGGCTGATATAAGTTTAAAAATGCTTAAAATATTAAGGGTGTAGTTTGGTAAAAGCTGAGCAAATTAAGAAGGTATAATAACTGTTACAGAGAATCCCTCTCTAGTACATCAATTAATTGGACCTAAGGCCATTCTCCTAAATACAGCTCCTCCAGATCTTCCATATCATCCAGAGGCTGATAATCACATAGTTGATCCCTATCTCAGTGAGCCTGGTAACAAACGTTGAGATATGCTAAAAGTCGTAGAAAATCCTTCATAAGCAAATTTGAGGAATTAGACCTCATAAGTAAATAATTTGCTATAAGCCCTAAAAGCAGAACAGTTTGAAGGAAATCGACAATACTTTCACTTTAATCCAGGTGTCCTCTTTTGCTGGGTGAAGGTCAAAATTGTGGCCCAAATAATCACAATTTTCAAGGCTGAAAACAGCATGGATTGTATTTTAAAGATGAACTAACAGGCTGAAGAAGAAAGACAACTTAAAAGTAAAATTGTGTTTGATATCAAACTTCTCCTCAGTGCTGTTGAAAAGTAGAAAATATGCAGCAGAGTATAACGAAGTACAGGAAGATAGTTAATGGGGAAAGCATAGTGAGTCTTTTGTCAATTCACGCTGGACAATGGAGCTGCAGACTAGGCTTAGGAGTAGGGGCTCAATCTGCAGAGGAGCTGAGCACCTTTCAATTCCAATCGATATTGGGCCTGTGGTCTGTAAATGCCTCAGAAATCTCCTGAGACATTTAAAAGGTGAATAAATGTTGGTGTCAAAGTTCTACACATCTAAGGACTGATAGACAATATTCTCCACTTTTCAAACCTTTGGCAAAGGAGACAGCCTACAGCAGCTTCATCACCTGACCTTGAGATTTCAAAAATCAAACAAAAAGTCAGAAAATAACTTTTATCATGGATTTCGTAGAGCAGTGGTGGTCTGCAGAGTAGAATACATTTAAGGCAGTGAAGGCTTTACATAATATAAGGAAAAGCACATTTATCATTTCAAATAAGCATTCTGAGTTTTTAATAAATGAAAAAGCCAACACTTTACATGGGCCTTATGTTAATCCCCTTATTTAAAAAGCTGGAATGGAAGAAAAAGGTACTGTTAAGAAACATACTGGGAGAAAATAAACAACCAGAAAGAGGACAGGGAAAGCGACTAGAGAATGAGAAGGGAGGAGAGAAGAGAAAGTGTAAGGGAGGAAATCAGGAAAGATTTTTATAAGGTTAAAATTGAGAGATTGAAAAAGGGCAAGAAGAAAAGGACAAGAAGAAAGAGGTGAGAAACACCTGGAGAAGTAATAAGGGAAAAGACAGAAAACCAGAAAGTTGTGTATGCAGAAGGGGTTGATTCAGACAGTGTTCATAGAAGGGGAGAAGGCAGTGAGGGGAGTGGGAAAGAGTATGTGTAGGAGGCAGGGTTGAAGCAGACAGCATGCATGGGAGAGGGGAGAAGGAGCAGAAAGTGGGGTATCAGAGTGAATAGTGGAAAGGAGGAGCAAATATTGAGGTATTTGTCTGATATAGCTGTAACACCTCAGGTATAAACATGCCCTAGAGAAGGCAAGCAACAGGGTTAGACAATGGGTTTAAATAAATGAAAGATATTCAATTTTTATATATGGCATGCATAGTCATCTGACTTTGGGTAGATGATATACCTGGAGTGTCAATTGTTAATAAATACACATTGCTCCTACACTTCCTGGGAGACTGGACTCATTAGTAATAATCTTTGTTGTTCAGTGAGACTTGATCAGGTAGGAAAAAATATCCAGACAAGTAAGATGAGGCATCCAAACAAGGCATTATTCAATGTTTATACAAGACTAGTATTCTTATCAGTGTCTTTATTAATTCATCCATGTGTTTTATTTGTGGTATGCTAAGAAGATGTCTTTACTGAGTTCTCTGTGGTGACGCCTAGATTTTTTTTCCAGATATAATTCCCCATAGTGTTTATTAAGAAGTAAATTTGACACAAATTTACGAGCTGACAAATTATGTCTGCTTTTTCATGTTTTGGTCATAAGAACTTGTTTGGCAAAGTGTTAAAGTTTTGTTACGAGGGAAGATTGTTAGCAGGCTCTCTTTCTGATTAGTGCAAAGGCTGATTATGAAAACCTCACCCCCTGCAGGAATGGTACACAATGGAGATCAGTTGTTTAGTTTCCAAGTTTTGTAATGAACAAAAACAAAGTTTTAATATATTGGAATATCTCTAATAGGCTGCAAATATCTTATTTTCTCATTTTGGTCATTAACAATATCCTTAGGAAAACACTAACAGATAAGAGATTATCCTTTTGTCACTTGTAACACTGGCAGAAAAATTTAGCAATCAGTTTAGTTCATGACATGGAAAATCAGACATCAATATCATAGAAATTCATCTGGAGCCCAGAAACTTTCAGGCTAGATTTTTAAAGTTATTTAGGTGCCTAAACACCTTTAAAATCTGGCCCTTTAAGCTTTGCCTAACACAGAATGCTGCAGCAGACAGATATTCTGACTTTTATGTGCTGTAAATTCTGCTATGGTGATAACCTGTACATCACACCATTCAATTAGGTGAAAAGATTACTGATGAGCATTTGAAACTGGGTAATATCTTTTAGTGTTCTTCCTCCATGTTTAAACCCACATGAAAATTTCACTAAAGAAATCAGTGCAGGACATCTAATGTTCAACTGAGTCATTCTCACAGTACAGATACTCCACTGTAAAACCTTCTGCTGATGTTGTCTCATAACTCTTGGACCAGTGAGTTTTTGGTATGTGCCCTGATAAATGGTTGCCTAACTTGACATGCAGTTGGTTCTCTGTTCTATGCTTTTCCCCTGATTTTAGATAGCTCAGATGGCATAGACTGACATTTAATAGTGGAGAATATCAAAAGGTCAGGGACAGGCTGAGCAGGAGGATGAAAAGAACGAATGGGAAAATACAGACTCACTTTACTTTTACAATAGCAAAAACAAACACAAATGCACATGTGGTAGTCGGGAGAAAGGGGCACTGCTAATGGCAATCAGCTTGTCCTATTGGTCCAATGAGTCCTAATTATTACATTTGAAAGGAGCTGTACAATACTCTGGAGGATCAGGTTACAGCTGGCTCAGCAGAAGCATCTACAGAGGAAATGCTGGCAGCTTGTCTTTCATAGCCAGTGTTAAATGGAAGTCATGATACAGTCTAAATACTAATGGGACCAAAATCACAAATGTGATAAAAGAAAAAAAGAATCACAGAATATAGAAAAGGGTTTAGAAGTTATCAAGGTTCATTTGTGCAGCGGGAACCACTGAAAACTTTTCATGTGCCTTATTGCTGGTAAGTGAGATATTACTCATTCTTTGTGTAAGGAATATCTGATAATTTGACAATACTGGTATTTTACCCAAAGTGAACAAAACCTTTTAAACTGTGACTTCATAATACACAGTAATCTGATACAGGAATACGACGGGAAGAGAAGAATCAAGGCTGGATGGAAAGTCAGTAGGAACCAGTACACTATTGTGAGAAGTAAGCTTACACTCTACTTATAAAAAAGAAGATTTTTTTTGACACCTGTGAACTGCCAACCATGCTATATGAAGTAGACACATGATACACAGAGCAGATGCTAAAAGCTAGACAGAGAAACATGGAAAGATGTGTGAGATAGAAGAATAAACACATGGACAGCATCAAGATAAGCAACAGCTTGAAGACTATTGCTGTGGAGAAACTATAGTGATAACTGGTTGTCTATGTCACAAGAGGAGCTACATTTACCAAAACAATAGAGGCTAATATATAGATTCAGCCAGTGCCATAAGTTAAGAACATGGCGAGATGAACTGGGAACCTCTATAGATCATTCTGCCAAATGCTTTTGATGACAGTGCTGATGGTGGTGATGTTCCAGTTATATGACCAATTATAGGTAAGATTCCACATTATTACATGACATATATTCCAACCTCACTCCAACAGAATTTTCCAAACACCATGCTGATTTCCTCACTCATTTTTTACTGCATCCATACACAAGCAAACTCCCTTTGAAGGCAATATAAAAATTCCCACAGAAGGTGTCCATATAACAAGTAGCCTGACTGGGAAACTGAGATTCTTCTTAATGCTGATACAGCCTTTATTTTCTAACCCGCTTGAATCGTTCAAATTTGAGATATTCCATTGCAATCCAAGATGGCAGAATTCTTCCCACTGTCCTATGATCCTTCAGGCTAATCACCACAGTTAGTATTCTGGGAACATCAGGCTAGCAACATCCTCCGTTCTCCACCTTATCAAACTGTAGGACTCTTGAAAACTCTCAGTTAGTTTAAATGGGCTTTTGATAGACCTAAATAAACTCCTATGGGACTCGTGAGTCTACTAAGATTACAGGGAAATCCCCTGTCCCCTCTTCACACCCTATGAGCCTGATATGTACTTCCAACTAGAACTGGTTGGAAATTTGTAATCGGAATGATTTTGTTGATGAAAAGTGCTCTTTTTGCAAAACTAAAATTTGCTGTGGGAAAATTTCTGTGTTGCTGGAGAAAATAATTTATTTTTTTTCCCATCAGAAAAATCAAAGTGACAGCCTCCCAACTGCCCATCTACCTGGCTCTTGTCAGTTTTACGTTTTGCCTTCCAGGATGGCTGCCGAGACTGAGCGCCCTGGCTCTGCCTCCCTGGCTCTCAGCCTTTCCTCAGCTGAAGATCTGTAGAGGCAGAGAGCTGGGGTGCTCAGCCTCCCTCACCTCCCCACAGCCAGAAAGGCTGAGCACCCGGGATCTCTGCCTGTTAGAAAGTGACATTCACAAAAGCCTTCCAGGCGGGTGGCTGGGAAGCTGAAAAATGCAGTTTCCAGTCTCATAAAAATGGATTTTTTTCTCGAAACATCTTTCTGCAAAAAATATTGCTGTTTTTAATGTTTTGTGCCAGTTCAGGACAAAAATGTTTCAAAAATGGAAAATTTTTCATCGGAAAGGATTTCAGCCAGCCCTACTTCCAACCTTATCTCCAGTTTAATAGAGCTTGTTCGTTTGTTTGATCTTAATCTAGGGACTCTCCTTTGTTTATGAAATCACAGTAAGTGGGGAATACTTGAACTGTGGTAAGGCAAAATGTTCTTTAAAATATTGGCGCTTAGATTGTCTTGTGACATTTTCCACATCAGACTATGTAAATCGTTTCAAATTGAAGCCACTCATACTGCAACTGCTTGTCATGGGGTCTTGGTTACCTTCATCCCATTTAAATCTCCCCAGTTAACGCCTACAACTCTCAAAGCATCTGACTGTTCAAAGTATGCCAAGTAAGAATTCCACCAACCAATCTTTGGTCCTGTGCACTAGATCTTGAATACGTCAATCCAGTAAAGTTATGTATCTCTGTGTTTTCCATTTTCATGCAACATAAGGGCAACAAAACTTCAAATTTTTTGGATTCTGATGAAGACATAAATGTCAGGTCTTATAACTTATTAACCTCATGTGAAATTTACTTCAAATCTGGCAGGAAATTCTACCTCAGAGGCAGACCTCATCTGCCAATTATGAGGCAGATATTCCATTTGTTGCTCGTAGAAGGGGGGCAGTGCAAAATCTGTTACATATTGCATTTTTATACAGCGAGACCAGCAGTGAAAGACAGGGTGGATCACTGGGCAGATGAAATTCAATGTTGATAAATGCAAAATAATGCATATTGGAAATCATAATCCCAATTATACATATAAAATGACAGGGTCTAAATTAGCTGTTACCACTCAAGAAAGATATCTTGGAGTCATTGTGGATAGTTCTCTGAAAACATGCACTCAATGTGCAGTGGCAGTCAAAAAAGTGAACAGAATGTTGGGAATCATTAGGAAAAGGGATAGATAAGACAGAAAATATCATAATGCCATTATATAAATCCATGGTATGCCCACACCTTGAATACGTCTTGCAGTTCTGGTCATTCCATCTTAGAAAAGATATATTAGAAATGAATAGGTGCAGAGAAGGGCAACAAAATGATTAAGGGTATGGAACAACTTCCATGTGAGGACAGATTAAAAAGAGTGGGGCTGTTCAGCTTGGAAAAGAGATGACCAAGGTGGGATATGATAGAGGTCTATAAAATCCTGAATGGCATGGAAAAAGTGAATAAGGAAGCATTATTTACCCCTTCACATAACACAAGAACTAGGAGTCACTCAAAGAAACCAATAGCCAGCAGGTTCAAACCAAACCAAAGGAAGTACTTCTTCATACAATGCACAGTCAACCTGTGGAACTCCTTGACATGGAATGTTGTGAAGACCGCAAGTAAAGCAGGGTTAAAAAAAGAATTAGATAAATTCATGAAGGATTGGTCCAACAATGGCTATTAGCCAAGATGGTCAGGGATGCAGTCCCAGGCTCTGGGTGTCCCTACATTGCTGACTGTCAGAAGCTGGGACTGAATGATGGAGGAGGGTCACTCAAAAATTGCTCTGTTCTGTTCATTCCCTCTGAAGCATCTGGCATTTGCCGTTGTTGGAAGACAGGATACTGGGCTAGATGGACCATTGGTCTGACCTGCTATGGCTGTTCTTATGTTCTCATGACTATGGTCTGACCCAGTATGATGGCTCTTGTGTTCTCATATTACCATTTTCTCCATAATTATGTGTTTATTTACTAGTATAAAAAGATTTGGTATTTGTGAGGAGATTCCTGGGCATCAGACTAGAAGTGGAAGGCAAAACATTCCAAATGATCAGATAATAAAATAGTAGAGAAGAGTCGCCATCTTGTCAAGATGCTTAATTACCTGAACTTGGAACAAACAAGCAAGATGGGTAACTGAAGACTAGTCAGTTCTGACAATACATCAAGAATATTTGTTCTGAATAATCACCACCATTAGTGGAATACGATTCTATCATCTCAGGCAAAGAGAGTAGCAGCTATCCATCTTATATGATTATATATGAAAAAACAAACACTTTTTCTAAATAAATTACAAGTGTGGTTCAATCTAAGGTTAAAAGGAGAAGGACAGATACCAAAGATGCTGAACTTCTCAGTTAACGTGCTTGCTGGGTCAACAGATTGGAGTTACTTTGATCTTGACTCCTGCAAGATATAGGGGAAAAAGAAGCCTCTTATTAAAATTTCATGGGTTATAATTAATGATCCCTTTCATAAAATTGCCTCTAATATCTGTGAATCTTAGACAGACTGAGTCTACCTGCAGGGAGAATTTTCTTTGCAGAGATACATGGAGGATCATAAATTTCCCTCTTTTAGTAATTTATTGGGTCTTTGAGGGTCTAAAACTCCCTTTTTCTAAAGAGCAGAATTCAAGAGAAATGTCTTGCTCTAATGATACTAAATGTGGAAACATTAAAGAAGTGCTATATAAGTGAATATTCTGCACACAATACATCTCAGAAGCTTCAGATATCTGGAAATTGTATACAAATTTCATTGTTCATGAGGCCATCCAAAAAAATCTTCAGGGTATTGTAATGCCCTGTTAAATTTCAAACCTACTATATAAATTGGATAATAAAAAACCTATCCAGATGATTTTTAGAAAGAAAAGTGTCTGTGGAAATAAATTTAATAGCTCTCTCAGCAATTCCACTAAAAAAACATTTTTGAAAGATTTTAGGAACTGGAACCCAATTGGAAGGAAGCTCTCTCAGTAAGTAGTTGTGCTATTCCCTTAAGCAGAAAAATCTGTGTAAGGAAAGCAGAGTGCACTTCCAAAGCTTGAGTAAACAGTAATGAATATGCTAGTAAGATGTCTACTTTATTGAAATTATTTCCTGCTATTAAAATATACTATGTCTCTTATTTCAACTCTAAGGTTTGTCAAAAATCCTCAGAAAGCTCTGCTTATTAGCAGGCTATATTACAGGAAAATAAAATATGTGGCTCAAAGTCCTGCATGGAGGATTTTACTTGTGGAAAGATGTGAAAAAATATAATTTTAATGGGGCTAAGATAGTCATAGCTCTAAGACTTTTGCAGCTTTTCAGATAGAGTAAGGAACCTTTTTTACTGTTAGATTCTTTGACCAAATAGTAAAAAACACTGGTGCTAGTTTGCATTTTTCAGTTATGTAAAACTTAAAGAACAAATTTATTTTTTTCTCCTTTTTCCAACTGTGTACATCCAAACAAACCAATATAGTAGAATTCAATGACACATTTCACTGTTACATCTCAAAGGCAATCAGAATTATTATTCCATCTACTTTTTCATATTTGTGTAGAATAAAGGGCTCATTAGAACATGGTCCTAAGCTCCTCTACAGATGGTAACTTGTGAAGAATTTACTCAGCACAGACAGAATTAGTCCATCCTGAAAAATTATTGTAATTACGTATACATTGTTTCACATTATTTATTGACATGTAGTGATTGTGAAAGCTGTGGTAATTAAAGTCGTCTATTTAGCTAGACATTAAACAAGCAGTGGCAGTGCAAGCTTCTGCATAGAGCCCCACCTGTGTGTGATGCAACTTGGTTCAGGAGAGACCCACCTGAAGGGACTTCAGAAAGGTTTGTTCTTCATGTTCACTCAGTTCTAGGGCTCCATGCTGACCCTATCAATAAGTGTGGCAATTATGGAGTTATTTTTTTGTCCACTAGGAGTGACACCGACCAATTCATTTTATGTAGTCCAGTGAACAGTCCTCAGATATCAATAGTGTCCAGTCACTTCTGAGGTGGCTGGTTTTGAATCACAGAGGCAAAAGGCCTGGTAGCCTATTATTGATCCCTTGAGCCAGGCAATCTCCATGAGTTAGTTGAAGCTCCACACTGACCTTTTCATTCAGTCTACTACTTTCTCAGAGCTATCTCAAAGCTGGTAGCTGAAGTGGCAAACTAATCACTTGCATGTTGTGCATAGTGCTGCAGGCGTTGGTGTGATAAATTGTCCAATTTTACTAAGCAAGGTTGCTTAGATAAAAGAGACTCACAATAAGGGTATCTACAGCTGCCTTTGTTAGGGACTAAACAATAACGTCATCTTACTGTCTTTTTATAGTTGTCATTACTACTCAAGTATGAAAGTGTGTACAGTGAGAACTAAAAAGTTGTAATTTGCATAAATGTTTTAGATAATTTTTGAAGCAACAGCTGTCATAAAGGGCTGTATTTCCATTTGTTTACCAAAATGAGAAATCATTGCCATTTTGATGCCCTAAGAACTGAAAAAAAACCATATATAAACACAGAGTAGCTTAACATGTGGAACCAATAGTGTTCACAGAGGCAGTGCTGCCCCGACTTAAATGTGAGTTGTACACATGCATCTTTGTGTTGGCCATATGTGTTAATCTGCTCTATAATTATTAAGTTTGTTCAAGAAAACAATGGGAGCTGTACATTCTAATGTAACCTATAACCAGCTTCCCCTTATACACACCTGTTTATAATATGTGGGTATTATAGTTTGTTATTCTTCTTTGGAAATTTGTTGGATGGGGAATCTGAGATCATTGCCATAGTATTGTTTGGTTTATGTATATGCAAAATATACTGGACATATTTTAATCTAGGAGCAATTAGATAGCAAAATTAAATCTGGACATGTACTGAAGCCCCAGACCACAAATTCCTATGCAATGCATCAACTGGGGCAAGAAATTACTATTATCCATTGGATGTCAGTGTTCCTACATAACAAAGCACTTTGGGATATTTTGCACATCCATGCAGACATTACCCCCATGTTAAAGCAACAGGCAAATTGAAAGTAGGCACAGTCTCTGTTTCAAATTTCTGTTGGATTCATGTTGTGCACCACTGCTTGCTATTCAAAAAGTCAGTGATAGAAAATTACAAAATCTCAATGAAATATGGAGCACAGGGTAGTATGCCCAATACTTAAGAAATCTTCACTAGCAATACTAGCAATCTCCCCAACTACCAGTCTGTAGCTATCTAATTCTTTTTCATGAGGAAGGTTATCAAGAAGGTGGTAAGTAGCCAACGCCAGTAGCACTTTGCCTTTTCTGAGATTGCAGACCCTTTGAATTCTTATTTCAGACTAAAACCTGGTACCGAGAAAATGCTGGTCACACCAATTGATTATTCCTTTTGGGCAGTGGAGAAAGAGTTGTTGTCCATGCAAATATTGTTAGTTCTATCAACAATGTTCATCACTGGGTGCTACTGACAGCCATGTGGGACCTTCAGAGTAGACAGAGTTTGGTGGCTTTCCTCCTTTTTCTTAGATAAACTACATTGGGTGGTGATGGGCAGTTTTTCCTCATTGTAATAAGGAAATAACGTGCAGGATTTCTGGTATGAGACTCCCCTTTCTTTCCTGGCCCCTGTCTCAACATGGATCAGGGTTACTACCAATGTCAGATTGCAGGAATCAGTATTTGCTAGCTCCATTGGCTACTGTTACTTGCCTTACCGAGTAGAGTACGTGTCCTCTGAGGCTACTAGGAGATATCAGGCAACATTATGGATAGGGGGATGGGTTCCTAACACCCTTGGGAGCTTTTGAAAATCTGCTGTATGTGTGTCAAGTGCCATCAGTATGTGGATGACACCCAGCTCTTCACCGCCTTCTCATCGAGTGCAAACAGAGCTGTTGCCTTGATGTCCCAGTGTCTGAGAGAAATAAGGATGAGGCTCTTTTAGGTGCAGTATCTGGGGCTACTCCTAATGGGGTGCAACTTCTATAGCACAGGTTAAGCCAAAGCAAATAAATACAAAACAGGACTCCTTGATCCTGCAACTTGGATTGCCTGGGGTGGACCCCTTTATTTCAGTAGGATTTCACATGGGCACAGGAGCCTCTCATGCAGAACAACTTTATCATTAAGCCATCTATGCCAATGACTAATAGTCAATAAAACATAACTGTGGAAACAACATCTTTTGAGTAATAGAAACTTATGAGCATTTAGAACTCCCCCCTCCCCAGTAGCAACTTTCCTAGTATGCATGCCATAGCCACCTACTCGTGACCATCCCAGGTCCAAAATACCTTTTTGTTTCACAATATTTGGTTTTCTTGCCAGGCACAGCCAGAAACCTTACAGTTGGAAGATTTTATACTCTCAAAATAACTATTTTTAAAAGTAAATCTTGTGTGCTGATAGTCATTAATGTAGTTTAAAAGTCTTTTTATTTTCATAGGCCCTAATCCTCCAGCTCAAGCACTGGTTCTGATGCACAGGCAAAGCATGATATGGAGAGGTCAGACAAGGGTCTACTGCAGCAGGCTTGCAATAGGAAAACTGGAGATAGTGGCATAGAGAGTAGGTACAAAGGTTCATAGAGGCACTGACCTAACCCAGCCCTAAGCTGGCCTAACCCAGACTTTTAACTGGAAGTTCCAGCTTTCTGATTCCATTAAAGTCTCTCCAACCACCCTGATAATGTCTCTGCCAGCTGCCAAGTGGGTAGTGTGACGGGGCAAGGCCAGATGGCTATAGAAAAGTAGTGGGAGATAGATATATTAGCTCCAGGCTAAACAAATCTCTGGTACCAGGATAAGTGAAATGGCAGCTGCTCCAGGTCAATTAAGACACCTGGGGCCAATTAAGAACTTTCCAGAAGGCAGGGAGAATGCTAGGTTGATTGGGACACCTGAAGCCAATCAGGGGCTGGCTGAAACTAGTTAAAAGCCTCCCAGTTAGTCAGGTGGGCGTGCATGTCAGGAGCTGTGGGAGGAAGTTGTGCTGTTGGAGAGACTGAGTAGTACACACCATATCAGGCACAAGGAAGGAGGCCCTGAGGTAAGGGTGAAGTGGAGCTTGAGAAGTGAGGGCTGCTATGGGGGAAGTAGCCCAGGGAATTGTACATGTCATGTTTCTAAAAGGTCAGCTACCACAGCTGATACTATTAGGGTCCCTGGACTGGAACCCAGAGTAGGGGGTGGGCCTGTGCTCCCCCCCTTTGCCCCCTGATTAATCACTGAGACTGGGAGACAACAGAGACTGTGCAAGGAAGGACAGCTTCTCCTCACCTCCATTACTGGCTTATGATGAAAATAGTTCAATAGACTGTGACCCTTGTCTCTAGAGAGAGAAGGGTTACGTAGAGGGTCACAGTGAGCCGCTGAGGCTAGCGAAATCCGCCAGGAAACGCGGGACCCACGGAGGCAAGGACAGAGCTTTGTCACAGTAAGAAAGAGAGAATTGATAGAAGGATGAATGGGGATTGAGGGGTAAGAGGAAATAGAGAATTGATGAGGCAGGATAGAAAAAAAACTGGAGAATTGATGGAGGAGCGGAATAATTGAAAGAGAGCAGGAGGGAACTGATGAGGCCAGGAAGGAGGATAGACGTCCTGTAGGGGAAGAGAATTGGGGGAGAATGATATACTGTGTGGAGAGAGGGAGAATTGATAGATTAAAGGGTGGAATTGATAGAATGTGATGGGGATGAATGGGTAATAGATGGACATGAGGTAAATTGACAGACTGGAGGGAGGAGATGTAGAGTGGGACACCAATTTTGGGAATACATGCAGAATGAAATTATATATAAATTTATATACAAATGTAGAATTTCTGCTGAACCCCTCAAATTAGGCCTGGCCTAACCTCACCTGTATGGAGGTACTTACCAGGCCACGGAATCTGCTGCAAAGAGCTGCATGAGTGTTCTGCACCCCACGCCAGGATGTAGAGGAAGATCTGGACTTTCTGAAACACACATAATGGAATTTCCTTGTGCAGAGCCCATATACTTGGACTGTGGGCTGGGACCAGGATTTGTCCCTTATCTTTTTCAGTGCTGAGGTGCCAAAGCAATGGGAGGGAGAGGAGGCTGGTATGCAAGCAATGTGAGATTGAGACAAAAGTTTTCTGCTTTATACACTAGAAGCTGACGGAATCTGTTTCTATATTGAAACCTTTTTACAAATAAGATTTTTGATGTAGGAAAGATTGTGTGGATTTTATTTGCAATTCCATCTTGTGTCCTTAGCTAATATTATTAGAGCTGGTCAGGAAAAAAAAATTGTGTTTCTGTGAACTTTTTAAAAAAACTTGAAAACATTTTATTTTATGTGGAAATTTTTCTTCAAAAGTCTTCAGATTTTTGTCAAAACAATACAACACAAAGCAAAATATCTTATGCCCCACAACTGAACAATTTTTGGCTGAATAACTGAAAAAATTTATTCAGATGCCTCATTTTAATGAATCCACCCCAAAATTAGTCAGAAATGGGCATTTTTCCATTGAAATTCCATTATGATGAAAAAGACACTTTTTGTCAAATATTTTGAACAAAAATGTTGATTAGCTGTAAGTATAATTTATCTGAATATTACTGAAAAATTCTCCCATGCTTATGTGAAACTGAATTTTTAAAACTTAAACTTCAATATAAATATTGCTTATGCAAATCAGCAGAGACTTAAGGCTAGCCCTTGTTCAAACTATCCAGTTTTGAAGCTTAGCCATAGCTTAGTTATCACACAAATTGTGTCAACATGCTTTTCCACTTTACATTATTTTAAAATGCCTGAATATTGGTGAAGTTTCAGAAAAAAAATCACCTTTGAGAAAAGGTATGGAAAAATTCAACCTAAAAGGACAATTTTACAAAACATTATAAAGTTATGAAAAAAGTGCATATAATGAAGGTCCTGATATAACTAATTGCAACAATCACTACTAAGTGACTGTTATAATGCATACTTAAAATATTTCCTTCTGCATTTTATTGACTTTGAATATGTTTTGGTTTTTCACATAGAGAAACCCTTTATAGAAGTTTTTTTTTAAAGGAAAGTTTATATTCAACTATAATTAAATCAGATGAATAACATAGGTAGTTAAGTAAGAAAGATATAGTACTATATAGCTTCTAATAATCAGGCACCATAAGACACCAGCTGAGTGACTTAATGGGCCAGTTCATTTTGCATAGATGTTTGGGGACCTCTGCCCTTTTTCTAGCTTTGTGTTGGTATCTCTACCTGACTCATACTTAGACTCTTCTCTGAATTTGGTCCCAAGTGAATCTATAAGAGTATAAATTGGTGTGATTTCAGATGTAAATTCCTTAGACTAAAGTCAGGTCTACACTAGAAACTTTTTGCTGGTATAGCAATGTTGGTTATGAGGCTGTTATTTTGGTGACATTTCTATACCGGCAAAATCTCTAGTGTAGACACAGTTATATCTGCATAAAAGTGCTTTTTCTGGTATAGCGTATTTCACTCAGGAAACCAATATAAGCTATAGCAGCAAAAATATGCTTTTTTTCCAGTACAACTGGGTCTACACTAGGAGGTTTGCCAGCATAGCTGTGCCAGCATAGCTACATCAGCAAACCTTTTATTAATGTAGACCTAGCCTGAGTCAGATTGTACACATCAGTAAGTGGGTCATGGAGTCTGGGATTAAGAGAATCTAAATTACATGCTGAGGAGGCCAGAAGAAAGCACAAATAAACTCTGAATTTGGTCTATACATATATACTGTGACAGGGTCAGGCCAGATGGCTACAAGAGAGTTGTTGAAGGTAGATACATTAGTTCCAGGTTAAGCAGGTCCCTTTTCCCTGGGTAAGATAACAGGGACAATTCAGAACACTCAGGAACTTTCTAGAACTAATTAAGGCAGGCAGGCTAATTAGGACACCTGTAGCCAATTGGGAAGCTGCTAGAATTAATTAAGGCTAATCAGGACACCTGGTTTAAAAAGGCTGTCACTCCAGTTAGTGAGGTGTGCGCGTCAGGAGCTGGAAGTGAGAGGACTGAGGAATACAAGTGTTAACAGACATCAGGAGGAAGGTCCTGAGGTGAGGACAAAGAAGGTGTTGGGAGGAGGCCAAGGGGAAGTAGCTCAGGGAATTGTAGCTGTCATGCAGCTGTTCCAGAAGGCACTCAAGACAGCTGCAGTCCACAGAGCCTTGGGCTGGAACCCGGGGTAGAGGGCGGGCCTGGGTTCCCCCCAAACCTCCCAACTCCTGACCCAACACAGGAGCTTCCACCAGAGGTGAAGGTCTCTGAGCTGGTCCCCGACCCACATGGTGAATCAACAGAAACTGCGGGGATTGTTCTTACTCTTTTTTCCCCATGCTGGCCAGTGATGCGGTTATCTGAGTGAACAGCAGATTTGAGCCATGAAAGCGGCCAAACTGAGGGCTGCCATAAATCTCTGAGGCGAGCAAAATCCGCCAGTAAGTGCAGGACCCACCAAGGTAGAGGAGGAACTTTGTCACAATATCGGTAGTATTAATACACAGGCATTCACTCACTATTAGAGGAAAAAGTCCCTCAGTCTACAATACTGTTACAATGGAAAGAAAGAGAGCAATTATCTTTGCTATAAATATGAGGCTTTGAAGCCATCATTTTATTGAAATGCGTTCCTAGTAACAAGAATGTAAGCACTGCTATTGGTTTCAATATTTTTTAATATAGAACAAATCTGTTATACACAGTATTTTAAAGTAATTTTATTTCAAAAGGTCAGGGCCAAATTCTGGTCACATTTACACTGGGGTAAATCCAGATCACCTTCAGTGAAGATCTGCATCAGTTCAACTGAGAGCAGAATTCGACCTCTAATGTTTTCTGCAATTACAAAGAACAGACATTTCAGTTGGAAATTATAGAGATGTATTTTTAAAAGAGATCTGATTTGATTTGTTGTAAAAATGTTGCTGTAGATTATAAAATATTAGAAAAGTAGCACCGAATGTGTGTAGCTTTAGTATAAATTAGAATACTACAAATGTTTCAATCTCTTGAGCCTCAAGACATTCCACTATGATAAAGGACTGGTAGAGTTGTTAATAAAAAAACTTCTTTGCACATTGTGTATAAACTGTACAACCTTTGCTGTATCAACTTTATGCTCCAGTAAACAAGACAATAATGACAAATTATCAAAGCAGGCCTCAGATGTGACCCTCAATTGGGAGAGCAGCAATTTAATGAAGACAAAAGCTAGGTGAAAGCTGCTAATATCATTTACTGATAAACAGATTTTCTCAAGAGGCTCCTAGCTCAATCCCCTGAGGACCCATAAACCTGCATAATTCCATTTAAAATATTGTGCAATTCACTAAATTAGTCTTTGAACATCCTTACTATCCAATTACGAAGCCCCAGCATGGACAGAATAATGAAATTTTTCAAACTGTGGAATGCATGTGGTCTTAACAAACTTATGACAAACACTGAAATTAGCTTTCAATTTTGAGGCCAATGTAGCCTCTTCCTAATGCTTCAAGTCAGAGTTATAACAATAAAACACTATTGCAATGGCTAGGCAGAATGTAAGAAAAATAAATCTTTGACTTATACAGAATTCTCCACACAGTCTACCTTCAGGAAAAAAAATCATAAGAACTTGAATGATGTTTTTGCATTTGCAAGCTATTTGGCCCGCTTAAAATCTAGTAAAAGCTTTACTGAATAAAGGGTACAAAATACCTCCTGGACAGTTTTATCTTCCAGGCAGGCAGAAAAAGGCGAGAGTTTCGGAAGTGAAATTTATTTCTGTTCATGCATTTGCAAGCTGCATTATTAAAGTCATTTGTCATGGTTTGAATATTTCTGCCTGATTCACCATTAAATTGGCCCTCTAATTACCAACTTTGTCATGAAAAGCGGCTGGGCTGCTTCATTCACCAGAAAACTTCAATTCCTTAATAATAGCTTGGTTCATACTGGGGGAAAAAACAGTTATGCTTAAAATTTAAAATGAATTGTATAGACAAGGACATTTTAAAAAATACATTAATGCTGAATTCAAAAGCAACCTTGAGAATATTTAGAATTTATTTTAATAATAAAAGATTTATTAATTTGGATGACAAATATTTTACTCTTTTAAAATGCAAATTCATTTATAGTGAATACATAGGAAATCAAAATGAATCCATATAACTTAGCCCAGCAAATATTCATTTAATCAAAAGCTTAAGGCCACAATTCTCAAAACTCAAAGGCTTCAGGGCCATGTGCAAAAATATTTGTGCAATAATATGTCTAATTTGTGCATGCAGTGACCATTATTTTGCATGCAGATTTGCTCACTGCATTGGCAAATGTTCAAATAGATTAACTGTGAATTCAGATATTTGATTTACTTGTGCAATTGTGGTAACTACATGAGAATATTAGGCACACATTTGTGAGTGGTTTTACCTATCTGTGATATTTATATAAGTCAGTCATTATAGTATTTAAGCAATTGGTCTCTGAGGTTTTGTTGAGTTTACAGCCTTCCCTCCAAACATACATGCATACAAATTTCTAAACAAAAAATGATTTTTATATAATATTTGATAAACAGAACATTATTCATTAAAATGTGTTAATATTTTGGGGAGTAGTTAAATATTTTAGATAATTTGGAATCCACTAAAAATGAATACACTATATATGCTTTTTTTTGGTTTGTTAAATTACACTTGGGCAAATCTCAGAAGTTTCAGGTTTGTTTGCACCCAGAAATTTGGAGATTGATCCATGTCCCTTTGGTCTGCAAAATGAGGCTGGAAGCTTTGCAAGAATAGGTTTATCTCAATATGTTTGATTTTGCCTGTTTCTCATTAGGTTGTTCTTTCTCTACCTCATAGAATAAGAACATAACATTTACCATGCAGGGATAGACTAGTAATCCTATCGACTCCGATAGTTCCCTTTCAATTGTGGTCAATATTTGATAAAGAAGGCCTGGGGGGAAAGGGGAAAAAGAAAGAAACAAACAAAAAAAGGTCTTCCTAATGCACCCAAGCCAAAATTTTAAAACTTTGATACCAAATGTGAGATATTTAAATCCACGTTTAGATATCTAAGTTACCTAATTTTCAACGGTGATACTATCTCTGCTTATATACCACACACTGTAGTGGGCGTTATGATTACTCAGCACCTTTACAATTTAAAAATCAGGGCACTTATTCAGTTGCCTAAATATTTACCACTGCATCCTTCTCAGACAGTCTCTCAAATACAGAAGGATATTTGAGTAACTCCAGCAGAACCATAAGAAGGTGCATCAGGATGTGACATGGGATGAGGAATCAAAGGACAAGCTCTATAATAGCCAATAGCCAAGAGAAAGCACTATAAGTGACTGGTGATGGTGGTGGCAATAAAAAGATGGGTCTTGGACCAAGTAATAGGAATCTGCAGACGAGAGTGAGGAGAAAGTGCAGAGTATCTGAAGTACAGAAAAAGTGGGGAGGTGGCATCCTGGAATAAAGAGAAAGAGACTGAAAGACTCAATAATCAATGATGCAATTCCATAAGCTGTGCATTATGGTCAATGTGACATACAAAGAACCATGTACTCCCTGCTCTGAGGAGCTTACAGGCTGAAACCATAAGTGAGTACATACAATGCATTAAATAAAAGCAAACAGATGCTCACAAAGGCGTGAGTAGCTAAAATCACTTCCTGAAATAGTTAAGGTTTTTAGAAACTTCTTAAATGAGGAGAGGGCTTGTCATACGTGAACTGGGATAGTGTTAAGGCAATTAGAGCAGCTTGGAAAAAGGTGCATAGAAGACAGTGGGAGACGAATATGCTGTCAGGAGAAGTCGTGAAGAAAGGAGCAAAAGGAGTGGGTCGGGAAGCCTCTAGCAAAGAGACAGGGACATGAACACAAAGAGGGGGAAGTGGTAGAGAGAGAAAATAAATCCAAATCTTTCAGGAATGCGAGAAAGGGAGGAGACTGCAACTTTCAGGATTGCTGTCTGTCCTTGTCTAGCATCGGCCCTATCTGTGGCTCTCGTCCTGTGTCCTGCTGTATCTCTTCATGAAACACAGAGCATCCTCTTTCCCGCACCCCACCACGACACATCTGCAGGACAAAGTATTAGACAAGAATGGAGCAGCTCCAGCGAAGCTTAACCTCTGTCTATTGGCTCATTAGAGCAGAGTAGCCAATCAGAACAATACAGTCAGGTGACATCCTGTTGTTTGGGCTACCGACATTAAGGGTCAGGGGAATGTCAGGAATTGGACTATTATGAAGGAAAAGTGCTCCAGTCCACTTCACTTTACAATGTGGCAAAAGTCAAACCAGCAGCTTGAGGCCTGAGTTTGGAGCAGAGTAGGAGGGTAGGGATGAGCGTTGGGGTGGGGAAGATTCAGAAGAAGAAGATAAGAATTAAATCTTTGGGACAAGGATTGGGCCTTTCTATATGTTTTGTGCAATGTCAAACAATGGGGGTCTGAACCTGATTGTTTTCTGGGTGCTACTGTAATATAAATAAGAATAATAATAGGCTGAAAGGAAGACATTTTCAAAAATAATGCCTATTGCTACCATTGTAAAAGATTAATATTTTTCGAATTAAATGATGAGCTTGCTTTTTAATATCAGCATTATAATAGACTGTACTATGAATCTCTTTATAATACCTAAAGCACTGTTAATTCATCTTTCATGAATATATTAGAACAGAGGATTTTCCCATAGGCAAACACATCATACATATTTGCAAATGTCTTACATAATGATGCAAACACTATGCATAAAGAGTAGCTGTGTTCTGGTAAAAGGGAGAAAACTGTTTAAAAAAACCCCAACTTTCATTCAATTTCATTAAATACTTAAAACACCAAAATAAAGTAAGTTCAATTTGCTGTATATAAATCTTTAAGGCAAGGAAAAGCTCTGTTTAAATTTATTCTTTAGTTTATATTCAACTATTCATAACAAGGAGACAACCACTGTAGATAGAACTGATGATTTGTTAACACAGATTGCCTAAAATAAAACAACTCTTCACTTTGGCATTATACCTACTGGTGAATTCTTAAATATTTTCCTGTTTGGGAAACAAGATGACCTCTGTATTCTCTTGTAGGAAATCTTATTGATAGACCATAGCGTGGAAATGAAACTGGGAATCACAGCCACAGACACAAAATAAATAGTAGTCATTTTATTTAGCTTGTTACCATCCAGTCTAGTCTAAGAATATTACCAGACTGAATTCATGAAAAGTTACATAAGGGCCTTGTTGTCAGACATAAAAATAACCCATTTAGTGCCTGCTTTGCATCTGCACAGGAAGTTTTTTTTCATTATCTACCAGCTCCTAGCAGCTTATTATAGCCATTGTTTAATTTGTGCTCTGTTTTACAAACGACACTTGTACAGGCCTCATGGGGCTGCTGATAGAAGTGTGGCTCTCCTCTTCCCTTGTGTCAATTCTTTTGTGAACCTTTATAATTAGCCACTTAACAAATTGAGGAAAATGAATCTCTGGTTGTAAGTGCTGACTGGAGTTAAGTCAACCATATGACAGTCCAAACAGATATATAAAAAGTCCTTGCAGTCAGCTGTCTAAAGGGTTAACAAAACCTTTAGCGCTAATACAGAAATGAGGTATGTGATCACCAAACTAAACTATCCAAATACATATTAGTGTGTTAGAAAATTCACAATGGTTTCAAAGTTTAATTGCCCCTGCTTTGTCATTCCACTGATTTCCTTAAGAGACGCTCTGTAGGAAACTGTAGAAAGCAGCAGGTCACTTCTGACTTTCCATATTAGGAGCCAAATCATGAGTTTTCCTGCTCTAGTGTATCTTAACAATACGGGTTCCGAGTAGCAGCCGTGTTAGTCTGTATTCACAAAAAGAAAAGGAGTACTTGTGGCACCTTAATTTGGTGGTCTCTAAGATGCCACAAGTACTCCTTTTCTTAACAATACAGTTTTACAGGGAGCAAGTCAGTGTAGAATCTGGCCCCAAATCTAAACAGAGAGGAAATGTTCAAGTCACACATGGAGTCAAATTCCCAACAAAATACAAGCTGGTGAATTTTATATCATCACTGTGAACAAACAATCAATAATATTTATATTGAAAATCCATAAATGGCAGGAAGGTAAACAATACCAACTCTACATATAAGTCTAGTATTATGTTTAACTTTCTTGTAGGGTGATGTCAACTCTGAACAAAAGCAATGGGTGAAATCTTGGCCCTGCCTGAAATCAATGTCAGAACTTCCATTATCTTCAATGGGGCCAAACTTGCCCAAATTTCTTTAAAGAAAAAAAGAAGGGGGCAGGAGGAAGCATAGAAGGATCTTTATCTCCCATTGGGGTTCCTAAGCGTAATAGAAATAATAACCATGTTCTATTTATTATTATTTTTTATCTATCCGTTGCCTGCATCCGATGAAGTGGGTATTCACCCACGAAAGCTTATGCTCCAATACGTCTGTTAGTCTATAAGGTGCCACAGGACTCTTTGTCACTCTTTATTATTGTTATCTTAATATCAATAAATCTTTCAGAAAATGTTACAAAACCATGGGTTTTTTTATTTACTGCCATAGATATTAATATAAAATATTGTTTTTTGTTAATTTCTTGTAACAACTCACATTGCTTCATGAAGGTTCTGGAAATCTAAGGCAATTACTGTCAAGTGGACTAGGTTCTGATCTAAATTATAGAAGTGTAATTAAGTACTTCCATTGAATTAACAGGGACACTTTGGACTGACACAAAATAACTGAAATCGGAAGCTGACTGAGTGTTTTTAACTGTGTATGTTACTTAACTGCAACCCTTTTCTCATATAAAGACCTAGTCAGGAAATTATGTGAACAGTAGAAAGTGGGGTCAAGTGCACACGCACTCTCCCCAGTAAGCAAAGGGCCTCAAGTTGTTAAACAGGGTCTTCTACCCCAACCGCCAGAAAATCCTGAGTTACAACCCAGTTTCTGGCAGCAAGACTTTGTGGGAAAGTGCCCTTCCATGCCCTTATCTTCTGAGTCATAAATTCCATTGTGGAGAATGAGGGAGATATCTGTAATATTTTGTATGAATATGATATGTACCTCAGTTTATCTGCTTGATATTATTCTGTCTAACTAAACTGAGCTAAATCAAAGGAGGCTGTTAGGGAAAACCAAGCAGGAAATGAAACAAGGAGAGCTAAGATATCTCTAGGGAAAATAGCATGGGTCTTAAGAGAAAAAAGGGGGATCTATAGATTGGGAAATACCCACCTGCCGCACTCTGGACAGGGTATCAGGTTTATTTTTCCCAGGTGCAAGCCTAGGATGAACAGAAAACGAAACCATTAAATCCTTCTGCCTAAAAAAGGGTAGTGGTCAGTGGGTATCAGTGACATGGGTGAAGACACTTCAAGAGAAACACAGAGAGAGGCATAAAATGCTGCAGAGGATGTCTGTCTCTCCCAGACCAGAACAGGGGTATTTGGGTTAAATGTAATTTACCAAAACTGGCAAGAAAAGTTTAGGTAAGACCTGGGTGTGTAGGCCTTTCTTGTTTTCATTTACTTCTCTGATGTTATGTACCTTTGAGTGAATAAAGAATACTTTGTTTTGATGAAGCTCTTTTGAGTCACTTTAAATCAACTGCAGGTCACAGGATTCCATAAGGAAAGGTCTTGCAGATGCCAAATACAGTTAAATCGTGCTGTGTAGTGGCTGGTTTGGGTGGGGCACCCTTTCCCCAGTCTATAAGAACATAAGAACGGCCATATTGGGTCAGACCAAAGGTCCATCTAGCCCAGTATCCTGTCTTCCGACAGTGGCCAATGCCAGGTGCCCCAGAGGGAATGAACAGAACAGGTAATCATCAAGTGATCCATCCCCTGTTGCCCATTTCCTATTCCCATTTGCCACAGATCATTTGGAGGCGGCACATGTGAGATGAAGAGTTAAGTAATGCAGATAATGAGCTCTGCACATCATCCAGGCATGTATATAAATAATTCCATGCTATGGAAGTAATCTGAGGAATTTACCTCTATCTTTACAAAGTGCTCTGGGATTCCTGAGGATGAAAGATGCTGTGTAATGTAAGATATAATTTTAATGAGCGATTATTGGGATCCGGACTGGTTCATTGGATTGGTAATGGGATTAGGAGCCTTTCACCTCTACTTCACCATTTGAAATCCATCTCTGATTATTAATAACCAAAAGCGACTATTACTTTAGAGCTATTTGGTAACCCACGTAAAATGTTCTCCATCCATAACCTAGCAGAAGTGTCTACATCACAGAAACCTCCTCCACACTTATCATGTTGGCAGTCTCAGTAATGAAGTCAAGAATTAAATGAATATGGAGCTAACATCTAATTCCTAAAGGTGGTCCCTCCAGACAAGAGGTGTGGCACTTCAGAAATGATATGATGAAGCTTCTACTGCTGCTATCTGTGTTGTACATTTTCTGTAGATGAAGATTTTGTCTCCTTGGTTGTCAGTCTGGCATCTTTCAGGAACACTAAATTCACTTTAAAAACATGCATGCGACAAAAATCTTAACTGTATAGTACTCTTCATTTAAATGCTGTATTGTGCAAAAGCTAGTTATATCTCTTCTAATCATACACTATACAAATAACTTAAAGTTACGGTGTATTGTTAATTCCCAGTGGCAAGCTGAAATTTTATACTGGCCTGAAATACATGATCATGATGAATTGAAACAAATTAGACATATTACTCCATGTAGCAGGCTGTATTGATCTATTCTAAAATGCATTATTGGACCAATTTTAACACAGAAGAATCAAAATAATTGATTAGCATCTGATGGAATGTGTCCTGCATCAATAGTTGAGTGTATTTTAAATGACTCTCAGTATGGCTGTTACAAGAACTGATGTGCAGTCTAATAAACGTACTAATGCTAGGAAAAACAACAAGGAATTTTAACAGGACAAGTTAAAGGCACAATAGTGAAAATTCAAATACTTTGAGCTGAACTCTGATGTTACACTGGTCTAAATCCTGGGATAACTCTGAGAGTGGGTTTTTCCTTTCATCAGAAAAGCTAAACATCTTCGGTATAATTCTTCCATCCCTAAATAATTTCAAGTCAATTGAGATACACTGGAATAAACCAGGTGCAACAGGAGATCTGGACCCTTATGTTTCTTTTCTCTATGTTCAGCTATATGTAGTCTGGTAATCTACACTATTCTTAGGACTAGTCTTAACTTGGAAGGAATGTAAAAAAACAACATTAAAATAACTACAGACCACAAAGTTTCTCAAGAAATAAATCCCATAATCAAAATCAATGCCTGAGAGAGAATTTTTCCTTTCTGAATATCAAGAATAAAAGCATTTAGAATATTCTTCAGTGAAATGGAACAACCTACTCTGATGCAGAGCTATTTCAGAGTGGGAACTGATTTAAATGATCCTTTTTTATGTATATACCATATACTACCTCATAGGTATATTTATTCATTGTTTCCTACTTTTGGCAATCAAAGACGCTACTGCTTTTTCTTATGATGTTGAAAATGAAAGCAAAATTTTAGGTAATTCAGACAGACCACCTGAAATCTGTCATCAGTGGAAGAAAGATCTTTAAACATACTTAAACACATGTGTCTATATATATATATAGAGAGAGAGATAAACATGTATTGTTTATATAGAGAGATAAACATGTATTACAGCTGTTTACCTAAAAACTCCAATATCTATCTATATTTTAAAAATGTATCCAGTAAAAGGAAATTTTGGCCTAAGATTGGTTGTATTTATCATTCAGCATAAAGTCACGTTTACAGAAGTAGCTGATTTCTGCAGAGGGCACCTTTTGAATGAATGAGAATTCCTTGTTGTATTATGTCAATTGGTAAGGGTTATACATCTTTGTTAGCCTAATTTGGGGTCCTACAGGGTAGGAAGAAGGAAAGCACCAAGCAACACATTTGCCATATTAGTCTTTTTGCCTTCTCTTTTAAGCTCAATGCATACTAATAAAAGTGATCCAAACTATTCTTCTCTCCACTCCTCACTTAACAAGCATAATAATAAATGAATATTTAAACTAGCTGCAAATATATTAAGTGGAAACAAATAGGTTTCATTTGTAACAAGTGCACACAGGTTAATTAACAAGAAGGAGCTTTTGTGTTGAAACAAGGCTCCCTGATGCTGTACATGCAGGTGCCGTTAAGGGCCAATTGAGCTCTATAGGATAATTATGAAGTACCATTGGGCTCTTCCGTTTGTTAACAAAGTGCTGCCTGCAATTTGCCTAAACCTATAAACCATCATCTGTGATCCTCAGCAGCAATTAAGTGACAAACATCTTCTCATCGGAGACTTGGGAAAACAAAAGAGACATGATGGCGTTTAAGGAGCCAGATGGATATTTTAGAATGACAACTTTGACAGCCCCTCTTTCAATAACAAAATATAAAACAGGAACATCTTTGGTGCCCTCTCAATTATTGAGGGTGGGTGGATGTTAATAACTGTTGGCATGTACATTTGAACACCTTTTACTAGTAAAAGCTTGGACAATAGAGCAACTGCGCGATAAAAACCTCTCGCCTCTTATTACAGCTCTACTGAATCACTTTTCCCCTAATGTTGTAGCTTCATACAGGATGAGTTTCTTTATGTGAATAGAAGTGTAATATTTCCTTTTTTCTAAGGAGAGAGTAAACCAACAGACAGAATTTTCTCCAGGGTATAAGTTACTAATTAGTTCTGCAAAAATAGCTTATATTAGAAAAATGATAGATCAGCACAAAGAGACACTTTAAAACAAGAGATCTACTTCTACAGGAAAGTAAAATAATTTATCTAGAAGTATCGAAGATATAGTCTTAAAAATGCTTCTGTAAGCTCAGCAATAATTTCAGAAGTTAATAACTTTATAAAGGCACAGCTGAATTAGTACAATTAATTGTCTGGTTGGGAGAACCTTCAGAAACTTGTGGAAGCTCTTGTTTTTATAGTTAAGGATCTTCTGGGCATTTTGTTGCCTACATTAAAAGATGTTGTCTAACTGAGCTGTGTAATTGGTAGAGCTGAAAGGCTATTCAGTAACATGAAAAAAACCAAACAATTATAAATGTATGAGTGTCACTATCTAGTCTTCATTTTTTCCCTTTGCCAAAATAACAGCATTTATAAATGTTTTCCATAACCATTTTGAAGCTACAGCTCAGTGTGTTTTAATATACTATCAGGTCAACAGCTGTCTTGAAAGAAAAAAATCAACCCAGGGCCAAACAGTCAGACAGGCCTAATTAAGTACTCCAGGAGTAAGAGAAGCACTCAGATCACTAGAACAGACTTGACCCTTTTCTTTGTACTTCACTGGGTTCCTGTATACCTTTGCCACTTTCCTCTGGATTTATGTTTTTTTATGAATTATTTAAAAACTGCAATTTCAGATCTACAATTAGTTTTCAAGGAAACAGAGACATGAGGAAATAATCACAACTTAAACAGCTTAAAACTGCTTGATCTTGGCAGACTGCAAAATGCCAGGTTTCTAGTCCCATAGAATTCATCTCTTGGTAAAGGTTTCATTAATCCTCGCTTTCTTTCTGGCCTTTGAGTGTTCTGTAATATATTGAATGTGAGCTGTAGGTTTAAACAATGACAAATCACAAAGATCAGAAAGGAGCATTCTGAGGTTAATTTTGCATTTTATGTGAAGGAATGTGAATGATCTCTCAGTCTTCACAAGAAAAATAAAGAGACCAAAAGATAATTGCTCTAGGCGTGTTTTATTGTTGTGCAATGCTGTGGTGAGAGGCATCATTTGCAATGGGAAATTGATATGGGAATGAAATGTTATGTTTTAAGATTGTATTCTTACATTTGTTTTCTGACTTTTTTTTTTTAATTATAATATGTGTAGGGCTGACTAAACCTGGATTCTTCTGTGACACCCATTGGCTTGTCCTTTGGCTCTTCACAATGATTCAGGGCTCAAGTTCTGATGCAATGCAAATTTCTTTGTATTGGCTCATCTGTTCTCTCTTGCCAGAATCTTCCCCTTCCCTCAAGAGTAGTATGGATCATTTCCTTGAAGCTTAAATCTGCAGTCACTGCTCAGTCAACTCAGTAAGGTCCTCAGCCAAAGCTCATTAAAGTTACTGGAAATATTTCTACTAATTTCAATGAGCTTTGGGTCAGGCCCTAATAATGATGCTGCTAGTTTTAGGTGTAACTTAGGAGCATTTTGACTTAAAATTGCAAAGGAAAAAGGAAGCAGACCCCGCGTCAGTATAAAGAGGTCAACAGCATCTATCATAAACACAATAATAGGGGCCATGCAATGCTTGGCACTGGGTAATTTAGATATTAAGGGTGAAATCCTGAAGCAGCTGAATTCAATGGGAATTTTGCCTTTGATTTCAGTAGGGCCAGGATTTCACCCCAGTATTTTTATGGTGTAATTTAAAATTGCGATGATAATAATACTTGTGGGCCAAAGTGTCTGATACTAAATCAACACCTGTTTGCTCACTTAGTCCCTTTGAAGTAAATGGTACTGTTCACATAAGTAAGCTGAGCAGGATTTAACTCATACTATTCCCATGTTTATTTGTGAAATTCAATGTCATTTTACATAAAACAGTTTCCAGATTAACTGTTTGGGTGCTTGGTGTTAAAAATTGTCATTAATATTCAAGGCTTCAGTCTGATCTTGCATACCTAGGTAGTCAGCACTGCAGCACTTATCAGGAGCCTGATCCTGCATTCCTTCTGCAACCAGAACTCCCACTGAAGTGGATTTGCTTTGAAGCTTTTACTTCCTGTATGGCCATCTGCCATAAATGGATTTGTGTTTGAAGATAAGCCTCCCCATTTGATAGGAATCTGGCTCTGGTGGTAAGCAAAATCCAAGATTGATCTTGAAATAACTTAGTGTTTTTGGTGTGCAAGGAACACAGGACTGAGCTCCAAATAAAAAAAAAATCAGACTTGTACTCACATGCACAATTTACAGGTAGCAATAAGCCCATACATATCTGAGGCCAGATTGCACCAAAGCCTTTTCGCTTATCTGGGACATGGTGTTTACTAAAAATATTATGTATCACTGAGTTAGCATTGTTTATATGTCCTAATATCTTTCTTATCAATCTATTTACAAATTAATATCTTATCACCTAGCTATTAAGTTCTACTGAGCAGGGAATGTGTTCTTTATTTGTTCTGTAAAGTGCCATTCATGTCTAAAGAATTATGTAAGTAGTAATAATTCATAGAAAAGAATACTGCCTAGCACAATAGCTGAAAACATCACTTAATGAAATATGGTTTAGTGAGAACAATTGAAATAACCTGGTAGAAGTGACAAACATGCTATCTAAATATCTTTTCAGAATTTAGTGTGCTATTCTATTCAAGTTATTTGTTAATTGCCAGTTACACAACTTCTATACTGTACTTAACAGATTTGTCTTTCTTGGAATGAAAGTTTAAAAAATACCAAACGTTACTATTTTATTTTCTACTGGCTAGCCTTTTATAAATGTTATATCCCATTAATTGATAAATACACTGAGTGTCACAGGCTATCCAAAATAACTTTCAAACATTGTGAAATAAAGTACTGCTTACAACTGGAGGCTTTTAACCTAATTAGCATAACTAAGCATAAAAAATAAATGATCAGAGACTATAATGTGAAAAATAATTGAAAATAATGTCTATGTTTCAGAACTACAGAAGTCAGACCATTGGTTTGTCTTATATTATTATGGTCTAAGAAAGCAGAACAATAAATAAATGGGAAATAAGAACTGTAGAGGTGTGTTTTGGGGAACTTATGTAGAGAGTATGCTGTCAAAATTACTCAAACAGAATTTCAATACTTGAGTTTTATTTAGAACTGTTTTCTGTACTGGATGGAAGACTTAAGACTGATGTCATTCACACATTTCCTCTGCCAAGGAGAGCAGTGGGCTAAATACAGTAGTTCCAGAAACAGGTAATGAAGGAAGGTCAAGATGTGGCAGCCTGAATATTGCCCAGTGGCAATTCTGATGTAGCATGAGGACTGAGGAGAAGCAATGGTAGAAGGAAGGAGGGAAGGGAAAGGGACTTTGGAAGAGGAAAAGTTGCACAGGAAGCAGAGAGGCACAGAAGGAAAAAGGAAGAGAGAAAGACGGACTTAGGGGGGAAAGGGCAGTAGAAAGGGGTGAGTGTAGGAGTGGGAAGGGGACAGAATGTCAGAATGACAAAGTGAAGAAAATGGGAAGAGAAAACTTGAAAAATGATTGATGGTGTGAGAAAGGTGGAGGGTCCAGGAAACAGATGGTCTGATCCAGTTCTCATTTAAATCAATGCCAATACTATTGACTTCAAGGATCAGAGACTTGGGATTTGACCAGGTTTCTATGTTTAACATTTTCCCATAGATTAGATTGTTGTGTTGAGATGTTACACGGAACCATTTCATGCAGTCCCACCTGCTTTAGCCACCTTGAAATTCCAGACAGATGAATTACATTAACTTGAGTTGTATTTTTCTGATAAGAAGCACGTAAGCCCACTGAGCATTCAGAGGTTCATGGAAATTAGCAATATGGCAAGAGAAGGTAAACAAACTTTTCCATCCTGTCTGCGTTTTCAGTAGATAAATCTGCCTCATAATATATGTTTCCCTCTTTGTCAGACACTAATATGAAACTTGCATTTTCAAGAAGTCACTACAGTATATTTGTGACATGTTCTCAAGGAAAATAATGCATTGCACAAGCAGCAGATCTGCTCTTTCCCTTCAAAATATGTTTTGCATAAACGGTGGATACATCTGTCTTCAAACAATACAAGTGTTGTCATCTACCTGACAACCAGAAGGTGGCATAATCCCTACATTGATTGAGGCCTGTCAGCCAAACCACTGAGTGTAAAAAGCAGGTTTATTTGTAAGTATAGATGTTATCTGTGTTCTCAGGGTACGGTTGATTATACTTGCTGTTTATGTCAGTTAAAATTCTGTCTATATCAGTGTTTCCCTTTCCACATCATTAAAATCTCTTTTCAGTTTTATGTAACTGTAATACTATATATTTTGGGTTACATTATTCATCCTTAAATAATTCTCTCTACTAACTGATCTGTATGTTTTTATTGAAGTACTCAGTAAAAACATACTACTCAGACTGCTGTTTACCTGCTGATTGGATCACATAAATTTCATATAAATTAGGGACCTGATCCTGCACCATTGAAATCAAGGGGAATTTTGCAGGATTGCGTTCTATGACTTCAGTCTCGGTCTTGGAGAAATCCAATCTCACTTTATTCCAGTGCACAAATACTCTTCACAAAGATACTTTTGGAGGTGGAATTAATTAGCTCCTAATAGATTCCACCCAACACATTTTACATATATTATAGTTAGGGCAGGTTTCTCTCCTACCTAAAGTGAGATGTAATGGACTATCACTCCTGTCATCTTCATTGGATTCTCTCACCTGTTTCCAAATCTACTTTAGAATTGATGGACTAATTAATGGACTAAAGCTCTCCATGGATTTGTTCTATCCTTCTTCTGCTCTGATAGCCACTTGTTGCCCTTACTAGCTTCTTGCATTCTTCCCTCCTCACTATAATTAGAATGCAAGAACACTTCTGTATCTCTTACTGTCGCTTTAGATACTTTGTATGAAAGATGCTATTTAAAAATAAATTTAGCTGAATGCTCAATGTCACAAGTCATTTCCTATATAAATATGGATCTGTTCATCTACTGGTAAAGTTTAATCACCAGCAATAGGACAGAAGTGAAATCAACATTTTGATTCTGTGTGGAAAACAGCTTGCTTGTTTCACATGGAAATTTGTTTTCTCTGATTCCACTAATCTCATCTGATGGGATATTCCTGTGTCCTCTAGGACCTATCCCTTGGCTGCCACACCTTTAAAAAAATAGGGATGATAGTGATAATGGAACTATGGATTCACAAAACAAACCTACAACAGGATTTGTGTGAGTTTGGTTTATGCCTCTTTGTTTTTGATATATTTGGTGGAGAAAAGCCACTTGGGCTATAGCATTTTTATTAATTAAAAAACAAACAAACAACCCATGCCACTAAAGAGTAAAGAAGAAGTATTTATAGTAATAATCATATATCATGATCCTTCCTTGTTGTCAACTGTTTCTGTCCACACCCTTTCTTTATTGTCATCCCTGTACTTAGGCACTGACTTATACTGTGCTGCTCTCATCTATGACATGCCAGGCTAGCGCTGCAAAGGGTTCTCCCAAACAGAGCTCAGCACAGAACCAACTCTTAGACTGCAAACTCTTTAAGTTAGGGTAAGAAACTATCACTGTCAACAAGTGACACACGTAATTATGACACTAGATAATAGTATAGATGAGTCACTTCACCACTCTGTGACTCAGTTTCCCCATCTGTAAAATGAGGATAATAATACTGACCTCCTTTTTAAAGCACTTTGAGAGCTACAGATGAAAAGGACTACGTGACAGCTAGGTGACATTTTTATTATTATACGGGCTTTGTCAAAATCTGTTCTGTTATTTCTGGATTCAACCTGGCAGAGAGGTACAGAAACTGATCACTAAAGGTGCTTTTAATTACATCTTTTGCATTCTTTTACTGCTAGCTGTGAGGAAACTATGGAAACAGAGGCCTAATCTTAAATAAATCTAATGAATGGAGATTGTCAAAAAATTCTAATTTCAATTTTTTTCCACACAATTTTTATCAAAACTTCAAATTAAAAAAAAGATGACAATTTTCCTAATCTTTTCAATTTTGTTGACCAGCTAAAGTCCTGCTTGGTTTATTTTTTATTTTTCATTTTTGACATGTTGATAAAACAGTGAACACTTTGGAAAAAAAAATTGTAATTTCTTAAACTGTCTTTTTAAGCAGCTCTGCTACCGGGAGACTACAATGAAAGAAATAAAAAATCTGTGCTTCCAGTCATGATGTTAGCTCAAGAATAAAAATAGGAAGAATAGTAAATATTACCTTGTACAAATTATCGAAGGAAACCAGATGACAATGCTGAAGATTGGTTCATCCTCCAAAATCAGATAAAAGCACCCAGAAACATCATTTGAATAAACAGAGATGCTGACCTGAAGACTTCAAAAATTGCCTCACTAAGTTATTCTACAGTGTTACGTTGCACACATACAGGATGCTGAGTCTATCAGAGATTTCATACAGCAAATGTTAATGAGCATGAGATTGTAAAAACCCAAAAGTGAGCCCTGAAATCTGCCCACAATAATAAGAGAATGTTGAGTAAAATTTACAAGAGCAATTAAGTCACTTAGAAACCTAAGTCCTATTTTCAGAAGTGGCTTAGACACTGACGGTATGTCTACACTGCAAAAAAACTCCTGGGCAGTGAGTCTCAGAGCATGGGTCAACTGTCTTAGGCTTGTGGGTCTCCCGCTACAGGGCTAAAATTAGCAGCATAGATGTTCAGGCTGGGGCTTGAGCCTGGGTTCTGAGACCTATTGAAGAGGGGAATAGCTCAGAGTCTGGGCTTAAGTCTGAGCCCAAACATCATCTACACTTCTATTTTTAGCCATTTAGTACAAGTCCTGTGAGCTCAAGGTTGCTGTTTTTCCCCCCTTTTCTGTGCAGATGTATCCATAGGGGCCTAAGTCCCACTGACTTTCAGTTAGGCTCCTAACTGCCATTTGTGCCTTTGAAAATCTCCCCCTTAGGTATCGAAGGGCCAGATTTTTTAAGGTATTTATGTTTCTAAGGATTCAGCTGTGACTAGGTGCCTAACTTTTCATTTTTATTTTGATTGAGTTCAATGGGATTCAGGTGCCTTATTGCTCTTGAAAACCTCACTAGCAGGGCTGGCTGGAAAACAGTAATTCCATTTAATGGAAAATGTTGAGGTGTTAAAATATGTTTGTATTCCAGTATCGAGTGAAAAGGGGAGCTTCCAAAAATGTTCATGAAAACACCACAGAGAGAGAGAGAGAGAGCAGAATAGCCAATTGTCTGTTTGTTAGGGAATTCACCTGGGATGTGGGAGACAGCAGGGGGAATGCCTTAGGCACCAGGCTGTTCTGATCTCTCGTTCTCGCTCATTTTGACTAAAAATTCCATCCTGGACCTGAGAAATCTTCCCCATGAAATTTTTGTGGAAACTAGTACATGTCCATGAAACATTTTGGGTTTGAGAAAAAGGTTTTGTTGAAAATGTTTTGACCAGCTGTATCCAGTGGGTGTCTATCTGTAACTTTAGGTGCCTAAATATCTTTAAAAATCTGCCCCCCATGGCTCCTAAGTCATTTAGGGCTAGATCCACAAGGGGGGGGGCTTAGAATTCACAACTCAAGTGAGGTGCCCAGATTCCCTATGCATTGTATGGAGAGAGTTGAGGGCCTCAGAAGGGGACTCACAGAAGTCAGCAAGCTGAATGGGAAGCCGTAGGTGCTGGAACTAGGCATTCTGGGGGTACTACTTCACCCCCTGGCTTGAAGTGCTTTCCATTATATACAGGGTTTACAGTTTGGTTCGATGTCTCTCAGCATCCCCACTATACAGATTGTTCCAGCACCCTTGCAGCCGCATAAACTAACCCATAGGAAATGCTGAGGAAAAGGGTGCCAAGGTATTCAGGTGCTTACCTGCACTCAGCATTCACAGCCATGATCTGCCCCCACAGCTGAAACAGGCAAGGGTATCCCTAGCCTGAAAATCCCATCAGGGTTTAGGTGCTCGGCCTCTGCACCAGCATTGGAAATTTAGGTACCTCCAGGATTAGGTGACAGTTGCGTGCGGGATCGAGAATCTCATTGTCACCTAAATGTAGGACTGAGATGCCTAAAATGGCAGCTAGGCATCCAAAGTCCCTTTCTGGATCTAGCCTTTAGGCACTTTAGAAAATGTTACCACTTTATGAACATGTCTATTGTTTCTTTCTTACAGAGGCAGCCTGAAATTCTTTACAAACTTTGCTAGCAGCAAGTAAATGTACAAAACACTTCACCTACTGACAAAGTTAAGTCTTGATGTGGAACGTAGCAGCCCAGTGCAACACAACACAACAATTTATGTCAGGAATAGAAGGGCACTAACTACAAAGATATGGTCCCTCACTCACTACATTTTGTCTAGTATAGAAGTACTTGTAGATAACATTTTGTTTTCATCACAGAACAAAACCCAAGAATTCTATATTAAATGGTAGCTCTCACTAATCTGTTAGAATGGAGAAAGGTAAGGATCACCTGATCAAAACTGACAGGCTTTTTTCCATCAGGAGTCAGACCAATAGTGTGTGGAACTCAAGATTTTTAGGTTGGATTTGGCATTGTCTAATATCTGGTACTAGAGAAGATAAACTGATGGATTGGGCCACAGAAATCTAAATCAGGTTCACAATCCACACTCATTTGAGGCATAAGGAAGCAATCACTGTCTTGCTTGCTATTTTTCACAAACTTTTGTCAATAGTTGTGTGGATAGGAAGGGTCGGCTAGTTTAAGAAAGTCAATAGGATTGACCAGTATTCCTGAATGTAAATAGATCTATTATGAAAAGGGTATATCATCTCCTCCCTTACTGACTGACAATTTTATGTTGTGTTTATAAAATATAGCATTCACTAAATTCTGTCTGCAGCTACAATAATTAACAACAATCGTTAAAATAGCAAAGTTGACAAAAATCAACTGAGAAAGGGACTTTCTCCTTGCAAAATACCCCTCAACCAAAGAAATTGCCCCGAAGATCAAAATTCTGGGCTCTGCTGAGCCAATGGGGAAAGTGAATGCCAGAGGTGAGAGCTCTCTCCCTGACAACACCATGGGTGAAATCCTGGCTCCAATGACCTTAATGGGGTCAGGATTTCAGCCCTCCCCCCGCCATCTCCATTTCCCCCATGTTCAAATCTGAGCATAGATATCTTAGCAAGAACACACTTAGCTTATTGTAACCGCTGGGTCAGAAGATATGGAGACAGGTGATGCCCAAAGTAGCTCAGACACTAAACATCTAATGATTCAAGATGCTCCTCTGTAGAACACCACTAAGCCCGCAAATCACCACATTCCACATTAGGTGATGTTTTTGAGCCGTTTCTAAGGTTGCCCCACATAGAGTGCATTGCAGCAGTCAAATCTGGAGATATCAAAAATACAGGTCCTCTGGGATATCTTATAAAGCTAGGCAAGTTCCTATTATCTGGCTGCTTGGGGCAACCAAAACCCCACATCATTATTGCCTTTCGTACTACATGGAGATCTGCATTTAAAAATCATGTGTGCACTGACTGAGCAGCACATAAAGCTGAAATGGAAAGCTGTCTTGCCTTGGAGTTTCCAAGTACATGCCTTTGAACAGCAGCAAAACAATAGAAAATTTGTGCCTGCTCCCTGTCATTTTACTAAATTCACCTTGTGATTCCAATCAGCTACTCACGCCTCATGCTCCACTTGAGAAAGAGTGCACACAGTTGGTTACATGTGGCTACACAAAACGTGGGCCTACTGTGTGTCCCTGTCTTACAACCAAATCTGAAATTGACTTTTTCCAAAGTCACATACATTTTCCTCACTCACTTATGGTAGCTCCCATATCAATAATACCTCTAGTACTGGATCTCATGAGAAAAAGAACATTCCTGTCACAGGGAGATCAGCTTTCTGCCTAGAGAATCCATCTAGATGTTGTTGTCATAGACATAACAATATTCAGGGATGCTAAGTTCCTTTCAGTTCACTGTGTCGACAACGGTATTTATTTGCAAAATGGTTTGATCTTGATTTCCACTTGTCCCTTAGTCATAATATCACAGGTGTGTTTTCTGATGAAAATGCTTGCTTATAAGGTAGTATCTGTATAAACTAGATAAAAGCCCTTCTAATAGCACTCCCCTGTAGTGCTTTTATTATGTACCTTAATTTTATGGCCATCTGCCCTGAATGGATGTGTGCGGTGCTACTTCCCAAGTCTGCCATTGGTGGTGAACAAAATTCAGGATGATGCTTAGAGAGAGCTCTCTGCCATGTCATTCCCTGCCTACCAAAACTGGGTAAAGTCATGCAAGTGGACCCAGAATAGAATGGCCTCAAGATCCTCATGAAAACCCTGGCTATGCTAGCACAGGTCCTTATGATTTACACTAGCCTGTTTACCTGACAAACCTTCAAAAAAATGAAGACATGTTTATTTGGAGTTAATCTCTAATCAGAGTCTGCATTGGAAACAAAGCACTGTTCCTCCCTTTTCACCTCCAAACCCACCCGTTGAAAGAGCTGTAGAATTCAGATGGCTCCTCTGCCAGCAGGGATGTATCTGATTAGCTGGTATGGAATGACACACATTCTCTTTTACCTGAGCTGCAGCTGTGAGCGCTAAGATTTTTCTATGGGCATATCAGGCTGCATGTAGTGAGGCCAATGGGCCATTCTCAGTTTTGAAACTGGACTGACACTATGTGGATTTGAAAAAAATTCTAGAGAAAAGGAAATAAACTGTGTACCTTTCGTACAGTGTGGCTACATTGTTCACCTCTTTCCATTAATTTACAGACTAATTCAATACAATAGTGGTTTAAATTATAATGGGTTTTGACTATGACTTTTTTTAAAAGACAGTGCTATTTGTATAAAATTGATTTTCACAATGGCATGTTTGACCTCTAACAGTTGGCTTTGGGAGGAAAGGCTTTGCCTAAGACAAAGTACTGAGAAATAGTAACTTGGCTGCTAATGTCAATTTTTTGGAGCAGGAGAAAAATATAAGAGATACAAATTGATCAAACATTTAAAGTACCAGGGGGCATTTCAAAAAATCGGATGAGCCATTGCAAACAAAGTTTGAGAAATTCAGAAAACGCCTTCCTCAATTTCAGTTAACAGAGTATAGATTTTCAAATGTGCCTAGTGATTTTTGGGTTACCAAATTGACTCGGTATACGAGGGATCTACATTTTCAAAAAGTGTTCAGCATCTAATTTCTGAAAATCAGGGCCTCTGGGCTACCAAAACCAGAGATACCCCAAATCACTAGGCACTTTTGAAAAGCTAAGCCCAGTTATCTACATTGTGCAAATAGCATGAAAGCTGAGAGATGTAAACTATTGAGCATCTCCACTATATCCACTAGGTCAGGGGTGGCCAACCTGTGGCTCCGGAGCCACATGCGGCTCTTCAGAAGTTAATATGCGACTCCTTGTATAGGCACCAACTCTGGGACTGGAGCTACAGGCACCAACTTTCCAGTGGGCCAGGAGGTGTTCACTGCTCAACCCCTGGCTCTGCCACAGGCCCTGCCCCCACTCCACCCCTTCCCTCAGCCTGCCATGCCCTCACTCCTCCCCCTCCGAGCCTCCTGCGTGCCACAAAACAGCTGATCAGGAGGGAGGGGAAGGTGCTGATTGGTGGGGCTGCTGGTGGGTGGGAGATGCAGGGGGTTGGGGGGAGCTGATGGAGGGGCTGCTGACATATTACTGTGGCTCTTTGGCAATGTACATAGGTAAATTCTGGCTCCTTCTCAGGCTCAGGTTGAGCATTCATGTACTAGGTATTCAGGGCCATTTACAATCCCAATTATATCGTTTCAGTCCTCTCCCCCCACATACTAACAATAATTATCCCTCTCTCTACAGATTTAAGATTGCTTCTCCATGTGTACCACAAAAAGGACAAACACAGTGGGGTTTTAATCAATCTCAGTTCACCCTCTCTCCTGCGTTTGCTTCTCTACAGCATGTGTCTGTTTTTTTATATTAAATGCTTCTCTATTTCACTAGTAGGAGGAAAAGGAACATGAAGGGCGAACTGATCAGTTTGTTCAATTCAGCACATCAGCATCTGCAGGTGTACACTTTGACCCCAGTCCAGCAAAGCACATGAGTTGATGCTTAACAGTAAGCACATGAGTAGTCACATTAACTTCACTGCAACTATTCCCAGATTTAAAGTTAAGCACATGCTCAAGTGCTTTTGCTGGATTAGGCCCTATTAGCAGCAGACGATTTTGGAGATATCACAGTCCCAGAATTGTTCAAACAGTGATGAACATATGATATTTTACCTACCTGTCACCACTCTCTTTAGTTTTAATCATTCAGAGAGCAGAAATAATGCCACCCACTTCTGATGTCAAAGTACTCACTTTTGAAAAAGAAGAAGAGATGTGGGAAAGGAAGTCACTAGTTGGGGGTTCCTCCTTGTGTGGCTGGGAATGGATGGCCAAATTAGTTTTTTTGGGGGAAATACTTATTACATCCTGGCAACAGAGGAGGAGGGAAAAAAGAAAAATACTAACAAATCCTTAAAAATATGCACACAATTGTATTTTATTGAGCTCTTTAGGACATCGGAGGTTTCAATGCTGGGAGGGGGCTGTGTTTGTGTGTGCCCTCTTTCTCCCTCATCTATAGTTTATACTGTCTCTGGGAGACTGGCAACAATGCTAGTTGCTGACAAAAGATACTAAAATTTAGAATTATTATTTTTGTTATTTTTATATAAAAGGCCTCGCTGAAGTTGGGCATGTTTCTGGAGCCATTAGGTCAAGGATGAATTGCTAGGAGCTCTTTGTTCAATTCATTGTGATGCACGTATAACAAAAGTTCTAATCACAGCAAGCTAGCCACAAAAATGTAATTATGACTACAGTACATACAAAGAATACACAATAGGCTGACAAAGGGCACATGATTTACTGTATTTCCTTGAGTTATTGATAACCCTTAACTCATCAATAATTAGTGGGGGAAATGATGTATTCAGAGAATGGCTGTATGTTCTGTTTATGAAACAGCGTTTGGTTGCGAATGAGTTGCAAGAAGGCATAGCTGGGCACTCAGCAACATGAAGAGTTCTGTGAAGGTCTTTGCGGTCACTTGAAGTGAGTAGTACCATTCTGTACCTATTCTGAAACTAATCTCTTTTGACGTTTCTTCTCTGGAGTTGGTGACAATTTTCATCTACCAGAAAGTTGCAGATGGGACTCTATGACATTTCTTCATGCTGCAGAAGCTAGTCAGGAACAGAGCTGTCTTTTTCTGTGTGAGTGTGTTTGGCCAAGGCAAGTTCTATTACTCTGGCTTGAGGGGCTCCTTTCTTGATTGGCCAACACCTACAATGTGATTAGTAGAGCTGGTGGAACATTTTCTCATGGAACGGTTATCATAGAATCATAGAATATCTGGGTTGGAAGGGACCTCAGGAGGTCACCTAGTCCAACCCCCTGCTCAAAGCAGGACCAATCCCCAACTAAATCATCCCAGCCAGAGCTTTGTCAAGCCTGACCTTAAAAACCTCTAAAGAAGGAGATTCCACCACCTCCCTATGTAACCCATTCCAGTGCTTCACCACCCTCCTAGTGAAAACATTTTTCCTAATATCCAACCTAAACCTTCCCCGCTGCAACTTGAGACCATTACTCCTTGTTCTGTCATCTGGTACCACTGAGAGCAGTCTAGATCCATCCTCTTTGGAACCCCCTTTCAGGTAGTTGAAAGCAGCTATCAAATCCCCCATCATTCTTCTCTTCTGCAGACTAAATAATCCCAGTTATACTTTGGAAAATATTAATTCAATGAAATTGAAACATATCATGGGACTGTATCTATTTTGTCAAAATTTTTGATGAAAAAATATTGAACTGCTTTGTTTTGACCAAGTCTAAGTGCTTCATTTTGACTATATTGTTTAATCTTTTATATAATTCACCACTTGGAAAAATCAACAGGAATGGAGCAATTTAAAAAGAGAGAGGAAGACTGTCAAGGTTCCTTCCCCACTCTGAACTCTAGGGTAAAGATGTGGGGACCTGCATGAAAGACCTCCTAAGCTTATTCTTACCAGCTTAGGTTAAAAATTCCCCAAGGTACAAACTTTTACCTTTTGTCCTTGGACCTTATGCTGCTACCACCAAGCGTGTTAAACAAAGAACAGGGAAAGAGCCCACTTGGAGACGTCTTCCCCCCAAAATATCCCCCCAAGCCCTACACCCCCTTTCCTGGGGAAGGCTTGATAAAAATCCTCACCGATTTGCATAGGTGAACACAGACCCAAACCCTTGGATCTTAAGAACAATGAAAAAGCCATCAGGTTCTTAAAAGAAGAATTTTAATTGAAGAAAAAGTAAAAGAATCACCTCTGTAATCAGGATGGTGAATACCTTACAGGGTAATTAGATTCAAAACATAGAGATTCCCTTCAGTCAAAACCTTAAGTTGCAAAAAGACACAAAAACAGGAATATACATCCCATTCAGCACAGCTATTTTACCAGCCATTTAAACAAAACAGAAATCTAATGCATATCTAACTAGATTACTTACTAAATTCTAAGACTCCATTCCTTTTCTGTTCCTGGCAAAAGCATCATACAGACAGAGAGACCCTTTGTCCCCCCCCTCCAGCTTTGAAAGTAACTTGTCTTCTCATTGGTCATTTTGGTCAGGTGCCAGCGAGGTTATCCTAGCTTCTTAACCCTTTACAGGTGAAAGGGTTTTGCCTCCGGCCATGAGGGATTTTATAGTTCTGTAGACAGAAAGGTGGTTACCCTTCCCTTTATATTTATGACAAGACAAAGAGTGGGAATTATGGAAATGCTTTCAAAGGGCAAATTCTCTTTGAAAATTAAAATCAGGCAGAACACCAGGCACGTTCCTTGCATGATGAACGTGCACTGTCTTAGCAGCCCACCCAAACACTAGCTCAAACCATGTTTAGACTTGTGATATGGCCAAGTCCTAATAAAAATTACAATATTCATTTATGCAGCATTCTCCATCTGCAGATCATGATATGTTTTAGAAACATGAATTAATTAAGCCTAAGAACATCTCTGTGACATAGGGGACTATTACTACCCATATTTGACAGATGCGGAACTCAACTCAACCCAACTCAAATTAAGGAAGCTAAGGGTCTGATTTTTGAAAGTGCTGATCACTTCCAATTTTCCTTGACTTGGAGGTGCTGAGAATTTTGTCCTAATGACTTGCCCATGGTCACACAATGAGAGTCTGTGGTAGGTCTGGGAACAGGCCTCTGAACTCATGACTGCTGATATTTACTATGGAAAAACCCTTTCTTCAAAAAACTCCTGAGAATGAAAGTCATGACATTCTAAGAGCTTGATGAAAGGGAATCTCACCTCTTTGCTGCAAAGGACAGTGCAAGTGTTCTCAAACAAAGAAAAACTAAGTGAGCTAAATTTCTTCCAACCTCCCTAAAGTTTTAATCTATGTTTGGTTTGAGTCTTGAGAAATGATGAGATCCTTCTTATTTTATCCCAGCCAATTCACAGACAATTAAAAATAAAAGAAAAGACCAAAATCAAGAACCCAACAATTAAAATGATTATAAATCACTAAAGGATTGTAATGATTTTCTCCTTTAGTGGCTTGCAGCCTAGAAACAGGAAATCCAGTAAGTGCTCTACTGTTAGCAAATGGAGATTCTCCTTTAGCTCAAGTGGGAGCGCTGTTGCTTTGGGATAGGAAGGTTGTGATGTCTTGCCTAAAGGGATATAAGTGTTGCAGTTCAGGTCCCAGATGAGAAAAATTCCTCACATTGGTGTCCAATTAGTGATCTTATTCCTGGTGTTAAGTCTAATGCAATTTAGAATGCACCTGCTGAATAGTATGCATGCAAAATATAAGCTGAACTGCTACAGCTCTTTATCTTTGTTCACAGATAGTTGAACATTTTGTTACAGGGTAGGGAGTAGAACTGGGTATTAATGACTAGTTGCAAATATTTGTGCGAATAAAACCTGCAGATTTCCGTCGACGCTTTCATTTGCTTTGCATGACAATCCATGAGAGCTAAATGTTCGCATGAATGTTAATGGAAGGAGAAACTATTGAGAATACATAATTACTAAATCTGCTATTTTAAACACTGACACAATATAAATTGGTGCTGTAAAGGATACAAAACTAGGCGATCCCTACCTCCAAAGAGTTTAGGGTTTAAAATACAGTTAAGACAGGACACCCACAGAAACCAAGAGGTCAGCATAACCATCTCATTTTTATATCTTTAGCTCACTTCTTGTGGAAAGAAATGAGAAGTTGGGGAAGGAGCTGAATAAGGACAGGGAACTTGCTTTTCAAACTTAGATGCTTATAATGAGTCACTATGTTTCTCTGAGGGTACGTACAATTGAATTATTTTTATTTATTTATTTAAATTTTAAAGAATTAAAAAGATGCCTATTTAAGACCCGAAGCTCCGTAATACATCATTAATAATGCAGCAAAATTCCAATGGCATTAAAGCAATAATTTCAACAGGAACTCAGCTAGCCTGCCAGCTACCTACCTACCTTCCCACTCTTTCATCATTGTAGGAAGCATGCCCTCAGCCTGCTCCCAAACCCCTCTCAAACAGGTGTCTTTTGTAGTGTTCCCAGAAAGTAATCCAATCTGAATTATCTTGGATATGGGGGTGGAGGGTAGAAGTTGCAGAGTCCCAGAGCTTTTACAAAGAATACCATGCCAGCATTCCCCTTCTTTCATAGTTAGGGAGATCCACCTTGGGCATCATTCTGAATGCAGTGGTGGCAGTATGGCACAGGAAGAGAGGTGATCCCTCAGGTAGGCTGATCCCAGGCCATATGGGACTTCATAGGTCATAACCAAAACCATAAACTCCACCCAGAGATCACTGGGCAGCCCCCAGAGCACTGGCATCATATACTCCCAGTGAAATGCCATGCTCCATAATGTAGCCACTGCAGTTTGCACTGGCTCCAAGGACTTTAAGATGTAGCCCCTTGTAGACCACATTGCAATAGTCTAATCTTGAGGTGACCAACCGTCTGGAAAATAATGGCCAGGAAAAGGAAAGGCCATAAGCTCCTAACCAGACATAGATGGTAAAAAAGCCCGTGACTGGGTTAGTGCTATAATATGACCATCAGACAGCAGCTGCAGATCTGAAATATATCCCTAACTTGTGAACCTCAATAACTAATGGTGGATGTGCTCCTTCAATCAAAGGGACTGATATTACCACTGCCATTCCTACATCTGATCCCTTCAAACCCACTATATATCACTTCTGTCTTGTCTGGGTTGAGTTTCAGCCAGCTCACTCTCACCCAAGCTGCAGTCTCAGACAGACACTGTCTGAGGTGCTGAACTGCATGGAAGGAGACAAGAAAGAGAATTAGATATCCTATTTACTTTTCAGATTATGGGATATAGCACTGTATCTGAATTGCTCATAAGACGCACTTTAATTCAAAATGATCCCATGAGCAGGGAAGGTCTAGAGCCCAGGCTCCAGCCCAAGCCCGAACATCTACACTGCAATGTTATAGCCCCACAGCCTGAGCCCTAGTCAGTTGACACAGGCTGGCCACAGGTGTTTTATTGAAGTATGGACATATCCTCACAGGACAATTCTGTACCCACTGAAACGAATGGATGTTTTGCCATTGTCTTCAGTGGAACCAGGATGTCCCCCTGGGTGGTTGAGTGGTAGGTAGAAACAAAAAAGTGTCTCTGTTCAAATCTTGTAAAAAGAATAAAGTCCATGAAAGCCATTTATGGGAGCTTTTGTCTTTTTACAATAAAATCCAATGGCTGGAATTGAAGTCAGCAAAGTTCTAACTGGAATAAGATGCATATTTTGAACAGTGAGTATAATTAATGATTGGAACAGATTACCAAGGGGTGTGCTAAATTCTCCAACAGCGGGTTGTTTCTGGAAGACATGTTCAACCACAGTTAATAGTCTAGATGAAGGAACTATTGGGTGAAATCTTATGGCCTGTGTTATGCAGGAGATCAGACAAGATAATCATTCTGGTCCCTTCTGCTCAAAATATATGAACATATGAACAATCCTATGAATCTATGATTCTAAGACTACATTTTTCTCTGATCCAACTGTACTCCCAGACAAACATACTAATTTAGGAAAGATCTAGCATTCAGTGATAAGCAGAGAGACAACAAGGGATAGTCACTATATCCTCCAAACACTTAATGTATAATGCTATTTGGCAATGTTGAATTGAGAACTTTTTCATCTCTTTCTGTGCCTCCATATGGCATGCCAACGAAATATGCAATTCCTCCTCTATCATACTATTAGGACCAATAGTTGTTTTTGTTTTCTCATGAATCTTTGTGTAAAACAAAAATGAGCATGTTAATTAGTTGCACAAACTACCACACATTAGCTTTGAGGAGAAGCATTGTCTTCCTTTTAATTTCTGGACATCTTTTGATCAGCCACTCAGTACTGACTCAGCGGTGCTGGACCTTCACTTGGGGCCCAGAACTCTGCAGCTGCTCTAGTTCTACATTTGCCTAGAGCAATGTGCCAGCTGTCTCTGCCTGTATTACACCACAGTAATGTGAACAACTGGAAGCAATAACGTGTCTTCCCATTTGCCTAACAATACCAACATGAACAATAATTCAGAAGACTGAAGATTTGTGCTGTAATTTAATAAACCCCATGCACATTTCTACAATTGAGTATCACATCTGTGCAATGGATCCTAGAAGTGTAATATTCTTTTATAAGGGACCATTAACCAATCTTAAGTTTATAGGTTTCCTTAAATCTTTTTCATCAGCTGTTAAACTACAGTAAAGAGAAAATTGCCTTTTATGAGACAAGGGATAGTAAAATACAAAGACTGTGATTAAACGTCAATCAATTAAGGATTATAATATAATAAAAATGCTGATTGATGATTAAAATGAGTACTTTCTGGGAGAAATTTATAAGCAATATTAAGAATTGTTTTAAAAAGTCAATAGAATAAACTCCACTTACATCTTATTATATATCAGGGACACTGTCTTAGATTGCACTACTTTATTTAGAGAAAAAAATGTTATTCTGACAAAAATACCTGTTGTTGATCTCTGTACTAAATAGAAAACATCTCTGTCTGTCCTTTATTATACCCCTGACTCCTAGACTTTAAACCCACTTCTGAATAAAGGAAACAATGGTATGTATTTTAGCTTCATCTGATGTACAGCTGCATGAATTTGCTGAATAACATTTCATGAACACAGATAACAGATCATCTTATCATTTTATGAGGAGAAGCTGAGGGAACTGGGATTGTTTAGTCTGCAGAAGAGAAGAATGACGCAGGATTTGTTAACTGCTTTCAACTACCTGAAAGGGGGTCCAAATAGGATGGATCTAGGCTGTTCTCAGTGGTATCAGATGACAAAATTAGGAGTAATGGTCTCAAGTTGCAGTGGGGGAGGTTTAGGTTGGATGTTAGGAAAAACTTTTTTATTAGGAGGGTGGTGAAGCACTGGAATGGGCTGTCTCGGGAGGTTTTTAAGGTTAGGCTTGACAAAGTCCTGGCTGGGATGATTTAGTTGGGGATTGGTCAGGCTTTGAGCAGGGGGTTGGACTAGATGACCTCCTGAGGTCCCTTCCAACCCTGATATTCTACGATTGTATAGTTAACCATACAAAGAAACATGAAACAAAAAATTAATTGACATAAGAGAAATAAGAAGATATCTAAACTATAGGGGAAACTGCAAGCCTTGTATTCACCTCTTTACTGCACCCATGTGTACTATCCATTATGTAAATTCCTTTGGAATTTATTATGGATTACACCAACTAGGTTCTATAGAAATGTAATCGGGATCTACAGAAAGCACAATAATAGAAAATGCTAAGCTTTTTATAGGTTATTTTAACCACCCAGCAAAATTCTACCATAGGGATATAGTTTTCTATTAAATTATATGGTGTGGTGCAAGGGACCAATACTTTTTTTTTTTTAATTTTTCTATGTATAGGATATTTTCATAAGAGAAACTCCATATAATATACATTTCCACTAGTTTTCACTTCCTTTGCTCCTGCTCCAATGCTGCTGAGTGCCTCTGGAGAAAATCATAAGACCAGGCAGACTGTTTTCCACAACAGAATTGTTCTTTTCTCCTTCAGTTTTGCCATCTTCCTGACCAACCAGTACCTACTTCTCCATCTTCATTGAACCTAGCCACGCAGATTTTCCAATAAAACCATCTCTGACTCCTAAAACCTTCCATTACTTTTCTCTCTGTTCAGGATATTGCCAACTTTTAAAGAGAAGGTCAATAAGCTCCAATATTATCTCCTTCTCTCGCCTTCCTTTTCCCCCTCTGTTACTCAATTTCTTCTTCCCATCACTGACATGGAGGTTTCTTGCTTGCTTGCCTCACCTAACTACTGCATCTATCCCAAAGATACCCTTGGTGCCTCATGACCTCATTTGCCCTCCTTCTCCCTCCTCTTTCTCTTTAACCTCTTATTTTCATTGGGTTCCCCTCACAAGACCAGTACTCTACGGTTTCCACTCTTTTTAAAAAGTACCTTTGGCTCCCATGTCCCTCACACCCATATTCCTCTCTTCCCATTCATTTCTAAACTAATTGAATGTGCTAGGTACAATCTATTATCTCACACTACTCTCCTCCACTTCATCCTTGATTCCCTCAAATCTGATTTCTGCCCTCCAGAAAAGCTGCTTTCACCAAGGCCTCCACTGGCATCTTGACTGGCTCTCAGAGCCTCTACTCCATTGTCATCCTCTTTGATCTCTTGACTGTCTATGACTGTGTTAATCATGCCTTTCTTGAAATCTTGTCCTCCCTTGACCTTCATTACTGCATTCTCTCCTGGATCTCCTTTTAACTATCTGATCATTCATCCCCTCCTCACTTCCTGTGGGTATTCCACAGAACATTTGCTCTGGTCCGCTCCTCTTTTTCCTCTACACCGTGTCTCTAGGTGACCTCATCTGCTCACATGGCTTCAGCTACCATCTCCATTTTGACAACTGATCAGTTAACATTTCTTGGCTTGTCTCCCTCCCTCAAATACAACATGTCATCTTTTCTCTCTGCATCTCCCCCTGGATATCTTGCCATCAATTAACTTCAAGACAACAAAAATGAGCCCTGCTGTCTTCCTTTGAAAGCCCTCTCCTCTCCCTCTTTTTCCTCCATCACTGTTGAAAACACCACCATCTTCCCTGTGAATCAGGCTACCTTTAACTCCACCTTCTCGCTCCAGACCCACCTGCTGTAATAAATAATAATAACTTCAATTGTCAAACTTTGTCCAGTCGGCTGAGTCAGGACATGTGACCAAAAATAATATCCTACTATTCTCCAGTTGGTGACACTATTGACCACCTGATAATTGGAAAATATTTTTAAAAGCACTGAAACTCAAGTTGTAATATACTGACTTACATGCATGCATACTATTGTATTCTACTCTATGAAAGCGTGTCAGCTCAAATGTATGCAATGACATTGCCCTCTAACGGCCACTCTACAAATAGGATATAAGTCTTAACACTAACTGTTAATGGAAATTTTCTTTACTACAAGAGTAAAAGCCTATTTTTGGAGCAGGGGGCTATAAATTTGACTAGGTGAACCTCAGTTTGATCCAGAATTGCAATTCCTAGGGTCTGGAGAGTTCTATTCCATGTGTGTGGTTTAGCCATGAATGACAGTGATGTGGTGCCAGTCTATATATGTGGCCATGTCCTGTTACAAAGGTTTAGTTTATTGTGAAAACTATTTTTCCCTGTGTTGAAAAGTGATGACTAGTTCAACTGATGCACTCTTTATTTCACAACTGAAGAGGAATAGTTTTTTCCTAGAAAAATTAAGTCTTCTCCATATACAGTTTTCAGAGTCTATACTATTGATTTCAATGGGAGTTCTGTGAACAGAGGTCTTGCAGGATCAGGCTTGGATATGTATAATTTATAAAGATTCCCACATTTGATCAAACTTTTGTATATGCCCAGTTACAAAGACAGTACACAGTGTCAAAAATGCAATTATATTGTAATAAGACTATATCACTACTTACCAACCCACTTTCTGTGGCAGGGTAAAAGCTGCTCTGGCTCTGCCATGAATAAAAGCTTCTCTAAATGACCTCAATATTTATCACATTCTTTGTATCCCCTGACAGTGATAAGCTGTGAGAATTAACTTCATCTGATGCTACTTCTTGAAAGTCCTGCCAGAATTCCCCGAGGAGATTTCTTCAGTTCCTTGCGGAATAATAGTAATAATAATGGTGTAATAAAGTAAAGGCAGAGAACTCCAGTCATCAATTTATGTGTTGTGTGCTTGTTTCTTGGTAGAAGTGAATTGGCTGAATGGCATTCTGAAAAACCAAAGAGCGCATTCCTGTATTCCTTTTGCACCCAAAACTACACATGATTTCAGTGGGAATTTGGGATGTGCATGGAAGGCAATCCTTACATTCAGAGCAGTGCATTGTAATTTTCTCTCAGACACATACTGTAACACACAGACTCATTCCCTACTCTCTCCACCAGCTGGTCCCCATTGTTGAAGCCCTAGCATTTGTTTGACATTGCCTGAGAAGGTCCCATTTATTCAAAATAAGCCGCAGAAGGAAGCATGTGTCAGTTATGTAGTATTAGGTCATATTCTTGATGGGTGAGAATGCGTGTATGTATGGGGTGGAAGGTGTTAAAAAACCCTTAATTTCATGGAGAAGAAAACTGAATTAGTTTCCCGACTGTTTCAATGTTATTATTCTTAACTATTCAAGTTATAATGAGGGTTTTACATAGAAAATAAATGATAAGAGCCCTTTTGTGAAATACAGTATTGGCATAACAGAGGAATTATGCTGTTAACATTTGGGCTATTTTCCACTGCATCTGATAAAAGTTTTGTCATCAAGTCACAATACTAAACTTGCATTGCTTCCTACATCTAGCAGATATATTATGTCCAAGTAATTCATTAATAATTTTATTCACTTTAAAATTAATACTTCGGACTGAGGTTAAAACTGCACTAAGGTTAAAATATGTTGGCAATTGCCCTCAGCCAGAAAAAGCCCTTAGAAAGTGGATTACACAATGAATCATTCTGTATATCCTTACTCTGTGGTCATTTTTGCTGACGCAAGCCATGCTTTATCCAGCTATCACAGACGTTTTCCTCTAAAGATTGATGACTGAACATGCTTCACCAGTAGTTATCCATCACAGATGCCTATGGATGACCATGGCCTCCTCACTGATCCAAGTCTTATAGCAATTAAGTTTGGATCTTTGCCAGCTACAGAGCCCTGTTATGCCACCCACAGAGAATCAAGGAATTTGATCTTTTTTCTTGCTTGTTCTAGAATACTGTACTCCTTCCAGCCCACATAGGCTGATACCTGAAACTGAATAAAAAGACTGAGATGCAGAAAGCAAATGAGAGACTGTAGAGTTAGTACTTTATAGTGCTGCACTGTTTTAATTAGAGCCAAGCGGTTCTATTAAGACTAGAGATCCAGAGGGTGCAGAGTCACCCCTGGAAAACTGCCTTCACAGAAACAAACTATGAACAAACATAAAAGTGTCTTTTTCTGGAACATTTCTTCTATAAAATCCCAACCACCATACACCCACAAATGACACTATCAGGACACATTTAGACTCAGAGTTCAAATATTCTTTACTATCAGACCAGATTTGTGAGTATTTGGAAATGGTACAGTTTAACAAGACACAGAAATTAAAGATACCTTGCTCTGGGTATTTGAGTTTTCTGTCTATTATAACATTCTTACTTGCAATGACATGTTATAGAATATTTCCTGACAGCCTAGCATAAAGAACAACAAACTAATTTTAATCTATGATCCAAACTCAGAAGAGATATGTAAGGTAGTTTAAAATTACTCTCTCTCTCTCTCTCTCTTGCTTACATTAACTTAGACTCCTTTAGACCTTCTCACACCAATTTACCAATATTTATATGAGTGATAAGAGAGTCTAAACAGGTGTACTGTAACTTACATACTGAGGGCTAGGAAGAAAGTGTAAATAGGTATAAGCTAAGTGGGTATAGCTAATGAAATCTTCATATTATTACACCCGGCTAGTAGTTGCTTTTCTTGCTACTTGCCTCTCTACTAGCCTTTTTGGGATGAGTTACACAAATTTAAGACCCCCTTATTTTCAGTTTGACTCATTGCACCAAAAGCAGAGGTGATGTGTAAAGGTGAGGCTATAAATTCTTGTCTAGCGCATATGTGGGGCTGTCAGGAGGACTTGTGTGGAAGCATTTGCTGCCGTTTTTTCAATACACTGACGACACTCAGCTCAATGGGCCCGATACTTATTAACATAAAGGACCTACTCCTCATACCACTTTGGCAGTAAAAAGGGGTCTTAGTGTAAATGAGAATTCAACTCTATGTCTTTGTTGCACCTGACCCAGCCAGCGCTGTTGAATGCCTGGCCCCATCTATGAGACAGATTGGGGCACAGCTGAGAGCCAGCTGGCTGAAACTCAATCCACATAAGATTGAGGTGATCCGGTAGGGTGAAGGAAGCAGCTGGAAGGTACAACAGGGATGACTTCTCTAGTTTTAATTTAGCCTGTGTGCCTGGCATTTGTGACTCATCTTTGCAAGCTGGGAGTAGCTGTTAGATAGATATGTAAAAGCAATGTCCAGGAATACTTTTTACCATCTACTTGGACAGGGGATTTCAACCATTTCTTTATAATGCAGACCTTGCTACTACCATCCATGTCTTTGTCACCTCAAGACTAGATCACTACAATGTATTCTACCTGATTCACAAGTTAAAAGAGTGACATTCCCCAAGCTTCCTCTTCGCCTCTTCTCTCCCTCTCCTCCAAGGCTCCCTCTATTATTTTTCTCCTCCTTACTCATTTAACATAACAGGTTCAGGAATCTAAAAATAAAATAAAATAAAATAAAATAAAAAGGTTTTCATTGATGACATCTTAGGTATTGGAAGTAGAATCACGGGTGTGACATCAGAAATGACCAGCCAGCCAGAATGAGGTTTTGGTAAATACTATCCCCAACCAGATTATAATAATTTAATATTCTGATATCTGAATAGTTCATCATATCTCAGAAAGTGCTTCAATTCTTTCTTTTCCTTTCAGGAAAGAAAGATCCTAGAGACATTTGTTATTGAAACATCACTATAGCTAAAGTGAATATTTAAGCTGTTGTTTTCTCTTTTTTCCTATGTGTAGCATTGGGGGCAAGAAACCTAACTGGATTCAAGACTGAGCTTGATAAATTTATGGAGGAGATGGTATGATAGGACTGCCTACAATGGCACATGGCCCATTGGTGACTACCAGTACCAAAAATCCCCAGTGGTTAGAGATGGGGCACTTGATGGGGCGGGCTATGAGTTACTACAGAGAATTCTTTCCCAGGTATCTGCCTGGTGGGTCTTGCCCATGTGCTCAGGATTGCTATATTTGAGGTTGAGAAGGAATTTTCCCTTGTGTCAGATTGGCAGGGACCCTGGGTTTTGGGGGGGTTTATTTTGCCTTCCTCTGCATGGGGCACAGGTCACTTGCAGGTTTAAACTGGTGTCAATGGTGAATTCTCTGTAGCTTGAAATCTTTAAACCATGATTTGAGGAATTCAGTAACTCAAACATAGGTTAGGGTCTATTACAGGTGTGAGTGTACTAGAATACTAGAATACTAGGCGATCATGATGGTGCTGTCTCACCTTAAAGTCTATGAGTCTATGAGCATATATTCTCATAATGGGAACATTTATTCAATATACATATGATCCCTGATTGCATATGAAAAATCAGATCAAAAGAATACCCTACAACTTTGCTATTGATTGATAATAAAGGTGGTATAATACAACACTCCTGCTTTCCCTTAAAATAATAAGTATGGAGAAGTCATTTAACTTTACAAACAAAAGTCCACATTGCATCTAGTCTAGTTTATTAGTTTATTATGAATTACAGATGAGATTCTTCTTGTTCACATTTTGCTGAGATGTATTACCACAGTGAAAATTAACAGTCTTTTGACTTGTGTTTCACAAAAAATTATACATTTCACCATTTCTCTTCAAGTGCTAACTCTCAACTTTGAGGAAAAACCCTCTGACACTCTTTCAGATTAAATCAAGCTATAATGAAATATTTTCTTGGTGACTCAAGCAAGTCTAAAAAGAAAGCACAATGAAGAAAATGCCAGGTACATCTTCTTAAAAAAAAAAGAGAACAAAAAAATTTGAAATCTTGCAGTAGATCCTTGGTGTCTCCAAATAACTGTATTTAACACTTGGCTGCAGCAGAATAAGACCCTTAAATAAAACATCACAAGTGTTTAAAACTGAAAGGTGAAGAGCGAGAGAGAGGGAAAAACAAGCCTATTAAGGATCAATAACATAAATGTTCTAACAGATTGATCATTGTTTTGCTTTTTTAAAACTTATTTAGAAAGACCTTCTCAGTGTTGTTTTGCAATGGTAGGGTTACATTGTTGTAAAACACACATGGATGGATGGCTTAAACTGTGGTCTGCATACACAAGGTGAAATGTATCTATTGACTTACAAGCTGGATGCGTGTCAAAATGCAATCCGGTATTTTTGTAATAATAGCTAGCAGTCATAGCTGTAAATTATTTATGGAGACTATTCAGTGCAAACAGGTTAGTGCACACATCCTCTTCAGCTTGACTGCCCTGGTTTTAGATCACTCAGACATTCAACTCCTTAGAGAGCTGCTCTTATCACTGCAAACCCTAAAATGGTACCAAAACTGCAGTCATTTCAGCAACTCAAAGCAGCTCAGCCATTTGCCAAAGTTCCACCTCAAGGGTCAGTGCATAAACACCAATTCTTCCCACCTCTTTCACACCCATCCTGGCCCTGGCAATGTAAGTTAATATCAGACATGAAGGGAGATCGATCTCCAGAGCTGAGCTTCCACTGTGCTTTACTATCTTTGTGCAGAAACATGGAAGAATGTACATAGCAAAGGCCACAGATGATCTTAACATAAACTGACATTTCACTAATGCTGTGTTTCTGAAGCTGGGGAAAAGACAGCCATCCAATGAATACCACTGTTTCTATTTAAATAAATATGGTATCCTATTGCAATGCGGCACGCTGATTTCCCCCATACACAGAACTATTGAATTACACCTTCCAATTAGCATTTTGTCCTCACTGATCAATTTAAGCAGCCACACCACCCTACAGATTCATATAGGGTACTAGAGGTTACCAACTTATAAACAAAAGGCAAGACAAAACCACTTCTGTCATGGAAAGAGGCCCAAGACCCTGTGTGCTGTGATAAGTACACAGTATATATAAACATTTCAATATATATTAGCTTTCTTCTAAGATGATCAAAACTAGCAAGGGCTTTGCAAGGGCTTTTTATGTGATGAGATATTATTCCTCTTATGTTAAAAATTAAAATAATGGTTGGCTCTAGCTATGTTTGGGCACCAGCTTACAAATAGAATAAAAGCTCTGCGTATATTTATGAATACTGAGACACATGTGAGCCCATGTAGATTTTCCTGCCTAAGACTTAGCCAACTCTGAGTTCCCTATGTGGAATTTTCTCCTCCTCTTCCCTTAAGAAGTGTAGATTTTGGCCCTCACCACCCTCAAAATGAGTATGAAACAACACCCTGGAAGCAGAAGGGTATCAGAATGCCCACAAGAGATGTGAGCAGCTGCACCGAGGCAGAGGGCCTCTGCACATCTCCCTGGACTCTACCACTTCACCCTGGCAGCATGGCTCCTATAAGAGTCATACTGCTCTGTAGTTCCTAGTGGCATCTGCTCCAGAGCCCTCCTGTGATGGAGAGGTGGGCCCTAGTGGTCAGAGCACAAGCTCACTATTTCCCTTGTGGTTCCAGTCTGTGGTTTGGCCATTGTGCCCAGTGGTTCAAGTCTGTGAGTGGGTGATTAGGGGAATCCAGACCCTCCTTCTCCTCCAGGTTCCAACCCAGGGTCCTTGGCTGACAGGCCAGGTGTGTCACCTGGGCAGTGGTATCACTCAGCCTGCTCCCTGAGTCACTTCCTGCCACATTCCCCCTGACTCTCAGGAGGCCCAATGGGAGTATGGCTGTTCTTTCCCTTCAGTCACAGGCTGGCACTCTGCTGTCTGTCTGGCAGTGGCCTGCAGCTCCATCTTGGGGTCTGCTCCAGGTGGTGTGGGACTCCTGCTGCATCCTTGCAGAAGCCCACCAGTGCTGATCTGCTTCCTTGCCCTGGCTGCCTTCACTGAGTTGTGCTGTGCCATTTTAAGCTCCCCCTCCATTGCTCAGCAGATGTGGCTGGGCAGAGCCTCCTGAGCCGAGAGCTGCTCTGTAACCCTCTATTCTCCAGTATGGGGTTTGCACACCCCATCACACACCATCCCTGTGAGACTTGGGTGTCGGAAACTGTTATCCATCTGCCATTCCTCTGCACTCTGAGAAAAGAAATCTGCATTCTGGTATGCCTTCCCCGGGTGATGGAGTACCTTGAATTCATAGGGTTTTATGGAAAGGTACTATCTCATGATCTAAACATTGGTGTCTTCATAGAGTTCAGCCAACAGAGAGGGGTATGGTCTGTGATGAGTAGGAACAGGCTTCTCAATAGATAGTAACACAGAGTAACTACAATCCACTTCATGACCAGGGCTTTCTTTTCAATGAATAGTTTTCCTCCTGAGGGAACAGTTGTCTACTCATGCAGAGGGTGGGATGTTCCTCGCCATCAGTTTTCTGGGATAACACTGCCCTGAGGCCCACTTCTGATGCATCTGTTTGTAGGATGAACTGTTTTGAGAAGTCTGGGTAGAAGAGGCCTGGTTCCTGGATAAGATAATCCTTTATGACTTTGAAGGCACCCTTGCAAACCTCCATCCATCTAATCTTTCTGGGGCTAGCTTTCTTCATCAAATTGGTAAAGGAGGCTGCTATCATAGCAAAGACAGGTACAAGCCACCTGTAATGGCTGGCCAAGCCCAGGAAGCATTGTATCTGCTTCTTGATTGACAGTACTGGGCAGTGGGTACTCTATCCCTTCCCCATGGTGTACCTGAGATAATCGCCTCCTTCTTTCCTAGTCAGCATGTTGCTGGGTTCACTGTAAGTCTCGCCTCCCCAAGGACCTGAATGACTGTGGTGACATGCTTCACGTGGTCCTCCCAGCTGCCACTACAGATGACTGTCATCAATATAGATGGATGAGTACTGGTCATGTGGTCATAGTACCTGGGTCATTAGCTGCTGAAAGGGGCAGTTGGCCCACGGAGGCCGAACAGCACTGTCACAAATTGGTATAGGCCAAAGGGGTCGGGCGGGGGATAGGAAAGGTTGTCTTTTTTTGTGACTCCTCTGCCAGTGTGATCTGCCAGTACCCTTTTTTCAGGTCCAGGGTTGGAGATGTATTCAGCAGTCCCCAACGTCTCCAGCAGTTCGTCCACCCGGTTCATTGGATATGTGTCACATTTGGATAGCGTGTTGACTTTCTGAGAATCTATACAAAATTGAGTCAAGTCAGTTGGTTTAGGCACCAGCACGATAGAGTTCCTGCACCCACTGTGGGACTCCTCAATGACTCCTAGGACTAGAATAGCCTGCAGTTCTTGGTGAACCATTCCCTACATCCTCCTTGTCAGGTGTCAGTGGCTCTCCCAGACTTTCTGCCCTGGTTCTGTTGCAGTGTGGTGGTAGGTCAAATGTGTCTGTCCTGGGTGGAGTGAGAACACTGAGGGGAATGTCGGGACCAGTCATAGCAATTGTGACCATTGCTCAGGTCATAGCTTTCCCCACATTTGTATTGGGTCTGGATCTAGAGACCTTGGGAACTTAGCTTGGGCTCAGGTGGATATGGTGTTATAAGTCAGTCCTCCTGATATTTCCAGGCCTTTATGAGGTTGGCATCATATATCTGTATCTCCTTTTGTTTTTGTGGTTGATGGATCTCATTGTTGACCAGCTTCATTCTCCTTATCACCTCAAATGGTCCTTGCCATCTGGCCAACAGTTTTGATTCAGAGCTTGGGAGTAACAACAGTACCCTATTGCTGGGTTCAAACTCGCATAACTGGGTTCCTTTATTGTAGACGCATTCATAGCATTGCTGGGCCTCCATGAAGTTTTCCTTTGCAAACCCACCTAGTGTTTTTTAATCTTTTCCACAGCTGGAGCACATGTTGCACTGAGCCTGTAGCCCTGGGTTTCTGTTCTTCCCAGCTTCCTGAAGGAGTTCCAGAAATCCCCTGCAGCTGCCTCCCATACAGCAATTCAAATGGCAAATATCTTGTGGAAGCCAGAGGGACCTCCTGTATGGTGAACAGTAAATGTGATAGCAGTTGGTCCCAGAGTTGGGGGTCTAAGGACACAAATTTCCTCAGTATCACCTTTAGAATTCTGTTGAACCACTCCACTAGTCTGTATGTCTGAGGATAGTAGACGGATGCCTTGAGGGATTTAATCTTTAACAATTCACATAACTCCTGCATCAGTCTAGATGAAAAATTGGACCCCTGGTCCTTCAGTATTTCTCTTGGTCTCCCGACCCTCACAAAGATCTTCATGAGTTCAGTCGTGAGAGTGGGTGCATTTCTTGTGTGCAGGGGAATAGCTTTGGGGTGCTGAGTTACATAATCCTCTATCTCTAATATGTGTTGATACTCTGACACTACACCCCATATTCATCATAGCGATATTATGATGATATGATTATGGCATAATTATAATGCATTTTGTACAAGCTATGTCTTGTCAGGTGTCATTGGAAAAGTTATGATTTGCTGAGTATGATTATCCTATTTGTATGCATGTATCATTTTTGTATCTGAAGTTATAAATATTGACTATGTATCTGTATTTCAAATGTGGTTACTGTGACATTCTATACCTTGGGGGAGCATCCTGTAATCCCCATATTCCTCATTTTTATATAATCGTGATCTTGCATATAAAGCATGCCTTCTAAGGTATCAGGGAAAAGGTTATGATCTGCTGAAAGTCATGTTTCTATCCATATATGAATATCATTAATGCATATGAAGCTATGAGAATTGTGTTGTGTGATTTTCACTAAAGCATACTGTAAGTTGGGAAATCAGAACAGATATTAGCTCCCCAGAGACAACAACAAGAAAAGTAACCAACACCCGGGCAGGGTGTTAAACAACTGATCAACAGCCATTGTCCAGCAAGGGAGCTACAATTCAATGACTTGCCTGTATGAGGCCACACCAGGGGAATTGCTCAACCTTGCTTGGACTTGTGCTCCCCAAGCACATCGGACTGAGGTTATAAAACAGACAGAGTGGCCACATGCTGGGCCTTTCTCCTTCACCCACCTATGCTGAAAGCAACAAGGATGCTCTGAAGACTCCAGCTGCGGGGACTGGCCCAGATTTCAAGGATGAAATCTGTGTACTGTGTACTATGAACCAGTGGGGTGAGAAAAACTTCTGAATCTATATGTTGCTCAGTCTAATAGGGTTGAGAGTTTAGACTGCGTGTTTATATTTTATTTCTTTTGGTAACTAACTCTGACTATTTGCCTATCACTTAATATCGCTTAAAATCTATCTTAGGTAGTCAATAAATCTGTTTTACTGTTTATCTTTACCAGTGAGTTTGTATGAAGTGTGTGGCAATTCTGCTCAGGTTTTGCAAAGGCTGGTGTATAACTGCTTTCCATTGATGAAGTGGTGAACAAATTAATAAATCTGCACTGCCCATCTTGAGCAGTGCAAGCCGGTATATTCCTAAGGTATGGTGCTGGGTGCTGGGGGGATTTGGCTCTGATGCCTTTCTCTGTGTGATTCATGAGTGGCTCTGGGAGCATTCATGCAATATAGCTGCATGCGGCACTCCACATGTGGTTGTGCTGAGTGATCCTCAGCTCCTGGAGGGGTTTGCTGCTGGTCACTAGTAAGGCATTGTGAGAGACAGCCCAGGCTGGAGAGAGATCAGGGAGCACAGTGGTCCCACAGTTTCAGGCTGCTCCCTGGGGATCCTGTCACAGTTACACCTGGGTGTCACCCACTAGGCAAGATGCTTCCAGTCTAGATAGCTGATTGGGAAGGGCCTACTCAAGGTAATGGGCCATCAGGGGAAACAATAGACCTTAGGAGAAGCTTATGACCCACCTGGCAAGCCTTCCTGAGAATGCTCTAGACAGCCTATGAGTAATGGCTGCTATGACTCAGCAGGGCATGCAAGGGCATGTGACCAGACCACATGACATTGAACTCTATTTTGGGTACCTGTATTTTTCCTCAAACTGAGTTAGGAACTGTTTTTGGAACAAAGGGTTCCCACCATGTGGTAAAGCTATATAAGGTGGGGTGTGACATCATCTAGGGGCCTCATTCCCCACACAAGGACACTCCTGGAGACATCTGAGAAACAAAGATTGAACTGTGGGGAAGTGCTGGTCTCAGGCTAAGAGGATTTCTAGCCTGTGTATTCTCAGTCAAGGTGAGAAATTGCTAATTCATATCTATCTTTCTAGTATTTTAGGCTTAGTTTGCGGTTCAGTTTATTTATTTACAGGCTGCAATGGAAATTGCAAGGATGGGGCTGTGAATCTTAGTGTTGGGGGAATCCAGGCAATGGAATGGACCTTATACGGGATATTCTATACCTCAAAGGCTGCAGATGCATCAGTATCTGAGCAAACTGTGCTCCTGAGGCAGAAGAGCTAGCACTGCACTAATTTCATTCTGGTGAAAACCCAGTCTTGATGACTATAGTGTAAATGAATTGGCCATCCCCATGCCTCATGGCTGAGGTACTTCTTCACTGCCCTGCTTTTTATTCTCCCTCTTCCAGATCCTCTTCGCACAGACTCCACACCACCCTTACTGGGGAGAGGGTTTGTGACACTAGACCCCATATTCTTCATAGTGATATTATTATGATATTGTTATAGCATAATTAGGATGCATTTTATGCAAGATAAGTCATGTGAGGTGTCACTGGAAAAGTTTTGATTTTCTGAATATGATTGTTCTATTTGTATGCATGTATCATTTTTGTATCTGAAGTTATGAATATTAACTATGTATCTATATTTCAAATGTAGTTACACCTGGGTAATGCCCACTAGACAAGATGCTTTCAGTCTAGATAGCTGGTGGGATAGGGCCTATTCAGGGGAATGGGCCATTAGAAAGAACAACAGGCCTTAAGGGAGGCTTATCTCCTACCTGGTGAGCCTTCCAGAGAACGTTACAGACAGCCTGTGAGTGATGGCTGCTGTGACTCTACAAGGACATGTGACCAGGCCACATGATGATAGACTCCATCTTGGAATATCAGTATTTTCCCACAGACTGGTCTGGAAACAAAGCTTTGGGAACAAAGGGTTCCCACCATAGGAAAAACGCTATATAAGGCAGGGAGTGACATCATTTATGGTTCTTCACTCTGCACACAAGAAGACTCCTGGAAACAGCTGAGAATCATAGAATATCAGGGTTTGAAGGGACCTCAGGAGGTCATCTAGTCCAACCCCCTGCTCAAAGCAGGACCAATCCCCAACTAAATCATCCCAGCCAGGACTTTGTCAAGCCTAACCTTAAAAACGTCTAAGGAAGGAGATTCCACCACCTCCCTAGGTAACCCATTCCAGTGCTTCACCACCCTCCTAGTGAAAACATTTTTCCTAATATCCAACCTAAACCTCCCCCACAACTTGAGACCATTACTCCTCGTTCTGTCATCTGCTACCACTGAGAGCAGTCTAGATCCATCCTCTTTGAAACCCCCTTTCAGGTAGTTGAAAGCAGCTATCAAATCCCCCCTCATTCTTCTCTTCCGCAGACTAAACGATCCCAGTTCCCTCAGCCTCTCCTCATAAGTCATGTGCTCCAGCCCCCTAATCATTTTTGTTGCCCTCCGCTGGACGTTTTCCAATTTTTTCACATCCTTCTTGTAGTGTAGGGCCCAAAACTGGACACAGTACTCCAGATGAGGCCTCACCAGTGTCGAATAGAGGGGAATGATCACGTCCCTCGATCTGCTGGCAATGCCCCTACTTATACATCCCAAAATGCCATTGGTCTTCTTGGCAACAAGGGCACACTGTTGACTCATATCCAGCTTCTTGTCCACTGTAACCCCTAGGTCCTTTTCTGCAGAACTGCTGCCTAGCCATTTGGTCCCTAGTCTGTAGCGGTGCATGGGATTCTTCCATCCTAAGTGCAGGACTCTGCACTTGTCTCATGTTGAACCTCATGAGATTTCTTTTGGCCCAATCCTCTTTGAGGAACAAAGCCTGAATTGGGGGAAATGCTGGACCCAGGCTAAAGGGATTTTTGGGGAAACATCTGGGGATTCCAAGCTGTAAAGCAAGTGCAGCTTGCCCCTTAAGAATCTGCAACCTGCTTGTATCATCTCTTAGGGTGAGAATCTACTAATCCATATCCAATCTATTTAGCATATTAAGTTTAGTTTGTGGTTTTGGGTTTATTTGCTAGATAATCTGCTTTGATCTGTTTGCTACCACTTATAATCACTTAAAATCTATCTTTTGTAGTTATTAAACTTGTTTTTGCTTTATCTAAACCAGTATGCCTTTGATTGAAGTATGTGGGGAAAATCTCAGCTTGGTTTAACACAGGTTTGTTGCATATTCCTCTCCACATTGAGGGAGAGGCGAACTGGGTAATAAATTCATACTGATTGGGGTTTCGATCAGGGCAAGATGGTACAGCTCTGGAGTCTTAGGCTGGGGAGCTGGGGATTATTTTGGCTATAGCCTCTCTGTTGTTGCTTCATGCAGTGGCTGGTCGCAGCCTGCATGCAACTGCAGCTGGGTGTGTCCCTGCCTGTGTGAATGCTGGTGTAAGTGTAGGACCAGAAGCAGTCTATAGCTTGTCACAACAGTACAGTGATGAGAGGGAGCTCAGGCTGGAAGTCAGAGGGCTCAGTGGAACCCAGTTCCAGGTAGCACCCCAGGGGAAACTCTGATGCACTTTTCTTGAGGGGCACTATTAAGTCCAGGCCTATTTGTTCAAAGGATACCACCACTATCTGGATGGGGACCAAGAGACCTTCACAGTTCTCTTGGGGCCTGTCAATTGGCACTTGGGACACAAGGTACAAAAATTTCACACCTCCTTATGCACCCCATTCCAGAAGAATATGAGGATCACCTTCTCCAGAGTCTTCTCCTTCTCTAAGTGCCTGGCACAGGGCACCAAGTGAAGTAGATGTAACACTTTCTGGTGGAATCTCTTGGGAACCAGGAGCTGAACCACTACCTCCTAGGTTTGGGGATTCCATGTCACCTGGTAAAGTTGTTCATTTTGGAGTTGGAAGTGGGGCAACTGTCTTAGTCATTGCAGCTCAACATCCTCCCCACTGACTGTAGCTATCTGTTCCCATGCCTGACTTAAGGTCTGGTTCTCCTGCTGTTTCCTCACAAAATCCACATCCTCTGTTAGCCATTTGATACTTACAGCCTTGGTTGCCCCTTGGTTAGTGGGTCGCTGGGATGGATTTTCTGGTTGCAAGCTAATACCTTCTCCAGAGTCTTCCATTTTGTCATTGCCTACAAGACCCATTGGCTCACTTGTTCCCATTGTTTCCAGGCTGAGGCTGGCTTTCTCTGACTGGTCTCTGCCCCACATCTTCAGGATCTCTTTCTAGTCCTGACCTAAGTCCCTGGGGTAGGCCAGGGTGGTGGACAATCCTACATTTCAAGTCTCCATGAGGTTCCCCTACCTTCAGCTGTAGTTACACCATGGGGTAGGGCTGTGTGTCCCCAGGGATATACTGCAAGTAGACAGGGTGCCCAATGTGTCCCAGGACTTCACTAAGTAACCTGTACTACTGTTTGACTACATCCTGAGTCTACTAGGCCTGTCACCTCACTTCCATTGACACATACCAGCACTATCATTTTGGCTGGGCATCATTTGCAAGCTCTGGAGTTGGCGATCCATACTTGACCACAGCTGCAATCCATGAAGGGATATTCACACCTAAAATGGCCTCTCCAACTACATTCAAAACAGCTGGAAGCCAGGGTTGCTGCTGGCTTCCCCTCCTTTATGGATTGTATGGCTCCCAGTGGGGTATGCCCCATCTCTCTGAAACCCCAGGCCTATCAAGCCTCCTCCTTGGAGGTTTGGCTCCCCCCTGGTGGGGACAGTCTCAAGAGGGGTGTTTGCATCGCCAAAAACTGTCCTTCCACCCTGGTCTGCCCTTCAGTAAGGATTGGTGGTTTGGGATCAGTTGTCCTGGCCTTTGATGTCAGAGAGGCTGGGCCTTCAGCTGACTTGTAGTTCTCCATCAGGATCACCTCCTTTGGCACTTCACTCAGTCTCGTCTCCTGGCTGGAAAAATCTGGATAAACTGCTCCAGCATGATGTCTTCTGCCACCTGAACTCCAGTCTGTATCTCTGGTTCAACCAGCTCCAACACTGCTCTTTTAGGTCTGTGCCCCTGGGGAAGATGGAACAGATCTGGGTTAACGTCCTATAATCCAAGATGGCTGCTTTCACCTTGATGTAGTCCAGTGCCTCTATGGGGTCTAGGCCCCTGAAGGCTGCTTGGGCAGGACCAGTCAAATATGGGGCTATGAGAGTGGCCCAGTGTTCTGGCGGCCAGTGGGCTGCAGCTGTCACCTGCTCAAAGATGACCCAGGAGGCCTCTGGATCATCCCTGGGGCCCATTTTTATAAGTCTGATGGGCACTCTTGGGCTGAGGACATTGCTGTGGGACCCTGGGGCCGAGACATTAGATGGCCTCCAGGGCTGCAGGAGTGTTGCTACATGCCGAGCACAAGTCGTTGCCGCTCCTGGCGCTGTGCTGCCAGTTCCCACAGAAGCTCTTCCTCCTATTGCTGTCATTGCAATGGTTGCTGTTGCTGCTGAGCAGCTATCTATTGCAGCAACTGGCCCTGTTGTTGTGGCTGCTGGGCTGCCCCTTGTTGTTAGCTCTTGATCATCCACTTGATCAGCTTCTCTGCATACATGTCTTGCCCTGGAGTGGGTTTATTTGTTTAATTGTTGGACCCTTGTCCTTCTAGCAGGACAGGGTCATTGCCTGTGTTCTCCACCAGTTGTGATGGAAGGGTGGCCCCTAGTGGTCGGTGCTCTAGTTCACTATCCCCATTGTGGCTCCAGTCTGTGGTTTGGCAGTAGTAGCTAGTGGTTCCAGTCTGTGGGAGGGCAGTAGGGGAACCTGGGTCCTCCCACTCCTCTGGGTTCCAACCCAGGGCCCCGGGCTGGCAGGTCAGGTGTGTCACCTGGGCAATGGTGTCATTGAGCCTGCTCCCTGGGTAAATTCCTACCACACCACACCTCTTGCCTCTCCAGAAGCCCAATGGGGGTCTGGCTGTTCTTCCCCTGCACTCATGGGCTGGCACTCTGCTGTCTCTCTGGTGGTGGCCTGCAGCTCTGTCGTAGGTCTGCTTCAGGTGGTGTGGGACTCCTGCTGCATCCTTGCAGGAGCCACCAGTGCAGGTCTGCTCCCTTGCCCTGGCTGCCTATACTGAGCTGTGCTGTGTCCTTTTAAGTTCCCCCTCCAGTGCAAGCATGCCCAGCAGACACGGCTGGGTGGAGCCTCCTGAGCCCAGAGCTGCTCTGTAACCCTCTATTCCCCAGTGTGGGGTTGGCACACTCCATCACACCTCCCCATTGGTTTAAGGCCATATATGAGCAGTTTCTTCTAAACTAACCAAGAGTAACTCTAAAGCAAATTTCCGATTATGCCATGGGGAGCAGCAACTCCATGTGCTCACCCATGCTACAAAGCCCTGTTGTCACAAGGCCAAGATTTCCCCGGGCTGGTGTCTGGGGAAGAATAAGTGGAGCTGATGCTCTCTCTCCTTCATGGGTTTGGCCCCATTTCTGTCATAATGTGCTATTCTGAAGACAGTGCTGTTAGTTAGTGAAAACTCTGCTTCCCAAATGAAAGTGTTAACAAGCAATGACAGAACAGAAGTGTGCCTAATTAAAAATGCATACCAAGGCATAAAAACAGTACACGGGTAAACAAATGGCAGAGAGAGCAGATTTGTTTGCAAGAAATGTGGAGGCAATCACAACATAATGTAATATGGGTGTCACACACAGGAGTGCTGGCAAAAATCTGATCTTTATGTCTTGGCCCCAGTCACATAATATGGATCAGGATTACAAAGGGTTCCCTCCATGACATGACAGAGTTCAGTATCTGCTCACCCCAAATGTAAAAAAATAACATTGACCGAAAAACATCACCATGCAGAAACACAGCCAGTTATTACACAAGTCAGGTGGCTAGGGCCAGAAAATAAAGATCTGTCACTTGTTCATTCCTGTGTGTCATACTTTTATTGCAGATGGGACAGAGAGATGGAATGAAGGGCAAAAACATACAGTGTTACTGGGTTTTTTTCTAAAAAAGAAAAAAGCCTATGTAAAAGCTGGGAAAAAATACTTTTCAGGAGTATGAGAGGGGCTTAACAATTTTCAGGCATTCCTGGAACAGGATTCAGCATAGTCAACCTTATATTTGTTGTTCACTGCTTTTAATCTGAAACTGGACAACAAAATCAGAAAAATACTCATTCTTCTCATGCATGCAGCGTTCTGGCTTTTATTACCATATCACACCGTGCACCCACACTGCATTTCTCGTGCACCCCAAAGCACCCACTGGCCTGAATGGGAGTTTCTGGCTCTGTGTTTCTGACTTAGAGCTCCCAGTATTCCAGACCAAATCAAAAAAAGAAAAGGAGTACTTGTGGCACTTTAGAGACTAACAAATTTATTTGAGCATAAGCTTTCGTGAGCTACAGATCACTTCATCGGAAGTGAGCTGTAGCTCACGAAAGCTTAGGCTCAAATAAATTGGTTAGTCTCTAAGGTGCCACAAGTACTCCTTTTCTTTTTGCGAATACGGACTAACACGGCTGCTAGTCCAAATCAGTTAGCTTTGTGTAAAATGGCTGTAAACAAGATCAGGATCAGACACAACATATTTTCATGGCATTGCATGTTTTGCCCCCAGTTGTGCCTTTTGAACATATACTGCTCAAGGCAGGGCCTGGTTTAAATAACTCATTGTACGGGATGGTGCAGCATACACACACACACACTGTGTTCCGTGCGAGTACAACCTAGCTAACGTCTTCAAATGAATACATCCAAATACTGTACATGCCTACATATTCAACATGACTAGCAATTTTGAGTGCCTCTATTTTTGGCTACCCAAGGTAAGACACCTTTAAGGGGCTTGATTTCAAGAAAGTCCTGTTCCAGTTCACCCTTTTCAGAACTGAATGTTTTGGTTTTCTGTTTTGAAACAACTTTTTGTTTAATATTTTAAAAAATGTATATATAAAATAAAGAAGTTGAAATCTGTTTTGATTTCACAGAAACAAAAACAAAACAAAACAAAAAAATACGGAATTTTGTTTAGCTGGAAATGAAAAAAATAACCATTCTATTTCAAAAGAGAAAACAGAAAACATTTCAAAATTATGGAGTATCTCATGAAATGGACAATCGAGTTCCCACTGAGCTCTATTCTTAAATTACATAGATTAAAAACTGAAATTTAAATCACCAGTAAATTGTGAAAATTTAGGCCAGTTTTATATACTGAAGTATTTTGGGCATTTTTGAGGACAAAAACTGATCATGTTTAAAATGGATGGGACATCAATGGCAAACCAAGAGGGGGGTGTCTGATATGGGAGTTAGAAGTTTGGACACTTTTTAAATTGTAGTAGTGTTAAAAATGATACACTGGTAGAGCTACCTAAAAGCAGTGGTGTAGTGGTAAAAAAAGAAGTGGGTAAAATAATCTAAACTAAACTTCATATTCCCCAAATGAAAAATGGGCAAATTGTTTAATCTTGACTAAACTAACGCCTAAAAGGTAGAGTGTAAGAAGGCACCATAAATTTCCACACATAGCTCTTGAACTACTGGAAAAGCCATTTTTAAGACCAAAAAAACAAACAAACAAACCCCACTCTTAAAATCTGAGACAACTGAAACCTGATCCCCAAAGACTGCATTCAGTTAATGCTTTCAGTAAAAGCAGGTCAACTGTTTCAACTGAATTGCATTGATGGGGATTTAATTTTTTAAAACCGATAATTAATGTCTTCACTTTTTATTTCATCATAGCAAGAACAATACACAGTATGCCCAGAAGAGACTCTGCAGCAAACAGTAACACAAAAGACTAAAAAGGTTAATAACTTCAGCATGGGCTATCATTTCATCAATAAGAGAACTATTCAGTGACCCTCTATTGGCATGAACTCAGCATAATCGATTAACTCTGTCACGTAAACAGATCTGTCCCTTTGGCTGCTGTGTAACTTGATAATTCTTCCTGTTCTTACCGACATGGTGAATAGAGAAATAATATACCCTGGATATACCAGCTCTGACTGAAGAAACAGCTATTTAAAGACAGTGCTTCACTGGAAATAGCTCTCATTCTTTATCACAGTTTTTTATTTTGTAACACAAAAGACATGGAAAGCTGCAGCTCGGCACAGTACCTCAGACTACTGACAACAAAAGCAAAAATTTCTGATCTTTGCAAAAGCATCTTTGATGCAAAGCTGCTGATAGCCAAAGTAAAATAACGTTGTCTCTTATGTCACCTGATATGATTGCAAATGAATAATTACATTCATGATAAATCATTGTTTATGTTGTTCTTTTTTGACATTTCTTATTTTTTTAAAAAAAATGTAATTACTGTAACAATAATGTGAATGTAATTACTGTCATGCACATTAGTGTGCTCACAGACACAATCTATGCTAGGTCATGAGATGGTGGTTTTAGATTGGCCTTGTGTAGTTTAAGTTACAGAAGAAAAAAAAGGAGCAAGGGGGTGAGAGAGAAAGCATTATTCTGCATAATTAGCACTCTTAATTAAAACACGGCCTAAGATATCAGCTGTAAGCCTGGCTCAACAAACCCCCTAGGGCTAGCTCATAGATTCTACTGCATTCTGATTAGAACTGTATGAATCCAGAAACAGCCACCTGAATTCACTCTGTCAGGCAAGATGTGCTCAGAGCTGGTGCCACGTTATTATATTTGGCTCAGTCAGCCCATTTTTTTATTATAAGACGTGTTCTGAAGTTTTAGCACACTACAAAGCACACTAGCCAGCTTGGTGAACAATTTACATTGAGCACCTCATCTCATTGACTCATAAATAAAATCACCCAGAGATGGACCAAAACCAGAAATATTTTTCCAAATCCCTCAAACTCAAGGAGTTTGGATAAATTAGTACACAAAGCAAAATTGCTATTGGTGTTGGTTTGGCCAAACAAAAACCTGACTGAGACTGCTTTGCCAGACAAAATCACCTCAGGTTTACCCATTTGTATTTCAAAGAAGGAAGAACCAAAATCAGAATATTTAGGTAAACCTCAGATTTTTTCAGTGTTCAAATAAAATGAGACCTGGATCTAAACCCTTCCTTGACTTTACAAAACTAAAAACACTCCCATTTTTGCTCATCCTAAGTAATCCCTTACATTAATATAATGCACTGAATGATGCATAGGAATCACTTCACCCCCACTGAAATGCAGCCACTTCTGTGGAATGCATCAGGGGCTAACAGTAGACAGCAACAGAGCCCAACATTTTAGAAAGTGAAGAATTTTCTGTCTTATTAAACCAGAGATTGAATTGTAGCCAGTTAGAACATAATTATATAAACTGGAATTTAGCCAGAACACTAGGGCTAACAACCCTGATTAAAAGGCCTGTGCTTCCTTGATGGGCATGTACAATACATCTAACAGCAATGAATTAGTTAAAAGGTACAGTTGGAGACACAAGGAAAAGGCAGACAATTAGCTTGCTTTTGTCAAGGCTTTTTTGTAGCTTACTTAGGTTCTTTAGGATTTATATTGCATTTAATAAAGTTAATGACTGCAAAGAGGGAATCAAAGAGGGTTTGCTCATTTAATAATGCACAGTTAAACAGACTTTGTGTTCTCTACATTAGATTATTGAAATCTGTGACAGAAGGAGGAGGATCCCTACAGTCAGATCTCTAGGGGCCAGACTGCGAAACCCTCACTCATATTCAATAGAACCGTTCTCCATTGCCTTTAATGGGACTACGGAGGGTGTAAGATTCTATTCAGAGTGATTTTTGATGACCTCTTTCCTCAATCACCTGCATCTTTATAACTTCTCTATTAAACTATTACAAATAGCTCTAGCCTGTGGTATCTGGGAAGCCTGCCCCGAGTCTCTGCCTTGTTCAGAACATATCTACCTGCATTCTGAATTGGGTGAACTAACAATAGTACCCTTATGCTTTCCTGCCCACTTTAGTTCAGAATTGACTGCCTGGGGAAACTCAAGGTACTTGGTCACAATATTCAAAATCCTGGACTAGTCCAAGTTACCTTAAGGATTTTGCCATCATTTCTGACTCGCCAGACATCCTGTGCTAATCTGGAATGCTGGGAACGTGGTGACACAAGGGTGATGCTTGTGAGTGCTGTAGGCAGGATATTCTCAGCAGCATGTCCACATATCTGGAATTTGCTCCCTTCAGACACACAGGGAAGTGCCATCCTGGTCATATTTCAATAGTGCTGTTAGCTGCTCCTCTTTATGTCCGCCTTTCCAGCTGATTAGACTGGTAAGTCCTGCATATCTGGAAAAGAAGCTCTCTGGTGCTATGCTGGGAACACATTTTCTAATTCAGGTTAACTAGATCATCTTAGGAATTGATGCAGTGGGAGGCAGGGGGAATTAAAGAGGACCTGTCCACGGAAAACAGACCTTCCAAAAGGTTCTATTCTGTGGAAAGTTCTGAATGGATTGAAATGTTCTGCAACGTATTCTTCCATATCAAGTAGTAATGCTGTAAATTAGAGGCAAGTAGGAAATGTTGGAGTTCCTCTATCCCTAAGTAAAGGGCACACAGGAAAAGTAGAAATCATCAAGAAAAATGACTGAAGGGTAAATCAATATGAGGTGAAAGGTCAACAAGCTGCCTGGTGTTAGTCTGCCAAAAAGTATTTAATAGGTTCGTTTGATATTATTCACATATAAAAAAATGATGTAAGAGATAGGCAGACAGTAATCTAACCTTTTTAGCTTGGGGAGATGAAATTCTTTTTTGAGAAGTATGCACTGATCTAAAGGCAGTATTTATCCCTAGAGGTTTGCCATCCCTGGAGGGTTAACCAGTATTGCAGATGCAATGACAGCCTTTCAATATAGATAAATTAGCTATTTTCTAGACAGCTAATTCAGTTCTCTGAGCGACATTAATCTATCAAATTTTAATGACTGTTTAAATTATACTAATTCAAATTAGAGATGGCAGTCATGCAAAATGTGTTATTCAATTATCTTTGCTAAGTTCAAGAATGCAGTATTTGTACTATTGGCACAGTACCTGAACTTCATCCCTTTGACTATATGGGTTGTTTCTACAGTGCTATTTCTTTCACAGGAATGGGGTGAACAAGACAGCCTACTCTTAGCTACCAGCATGAGGTAAAGGAAAATTCCAGTTAATTTACATAGAATCATAGAATCATAGAATATAAGGGTTGGAAGGGACCCCAGAAGGTCATCTAGTTCAACCCCCTGCTCGAAGCAGGACCAATTCCCAGTTAAATCATCCCAGCCAGGGCTTTGTCAAGCCTGACCTTAAAAACCTCTAAGGAAGGAGATTCTACCACCTCCCTAGGTAACGCATTCCAGTGTTTCACCACCCTCTTCGTGAAAAAGTTTTTCCTAATATCCAATCTAAACCTCCCCCACTGCAGCTTGAGACCATTACTCCTCGTTCTGTCATCTGCTACCATTGAGAACAGTCTAGAGCCATCCTCTTTGGAACCCCCTTTCAGGTAGTTGAAAGCAGCTATCAAATCCCCCCTCATTCTTCTCTTCTGCAGGCTAAACAATCCCAGCTCCCTCAGCCTCTCCTCATAACTCATGTGTTCCAGACCCCTAATCATTTTTGTTGCCCTTCGCTGGACTCTCTCCAATTTATCCACATCCTTCTTGAAGTGTGGGGCCCAAAACTGGACACAGTACTCCAGATGAGGCCTCACCAATGTCGAATAGAGGGGAACGATCATGTCCCTCGATCTGCTCGCTATGCCCCTACTTATACATCCCAAAATGCCATTGGCCTTCTTGGCAACAAGGGCACACTGCTGACTCATATCCAGCTTCTCGTCCACTGTCACCCCTAGGTCCTTTTCCGCAGAACTGCTGCCTAGCCATTCGGTCCCTAGTCTGTAGCTGTGCATTGGGTTCTTCCGTCCTAAGTGCAGGACCCTGCACTTATCCTTATTGAACCTCATCAGATTTCTTTTGGCCCAATCCTCCAATTTGTCTAGGTCCTTCTGTATCCTATCCCTCCCCTCCAGCGTATCTACCACTCCTCCCAGTTTAGTATCATCCGCAAATTTGCTGAGAGTGCAATCCACACCAGAACTGCTGCCTAGCCATTCGGTCCCTAGTCTGTAGCTGTGCATTGGGTTCTTCCGTCCTAAGTGCAGGACCCTGCACTTATCCTTATTGAACCTCATCAGATTTCTTTTGGCCCAATCCTCCAATTTGTCTAGGTCCTTCTGTATCCTATCCCTCCCCTCCAGCGTATCTACCACTCCTCCCAGTTTAATATCATCCGCAAATTTGCTGAGAGTGCAATCCACACCATCCTCCAGATCATTTATGAAGATATTGAACAAAACCGGCCCCAGGACCGACCCTTGGGGCACTCCACTTGATACCGGCTGCCAACTAGACATGGAGCCATTGATAACTACCCGTTGAGCCCGACAATCTAGCCAGCTTTCTACCCACCTTGTAGTGCATTCATCCAGCCCATACTTCCTTAACTTGCTGACAAGAATACTGTGGGAGACCGTGTCAAAAGCTTTGCTAAAGTCAAGAAACAATACATCCACTGCTTTCCCTTCATCCACAGAACCAGTAATCTCATCATAGAAGGCGATTAGATTAGTCAGGCATGACCTTCCCTTGGTGAATCCATGCTGGCTGTTCCTGATCACTTTCCTCTCATGCAAGTGCTTCAGGATTGATTCTTTGAGGACCTGCTCCATGATTTTTCCAGGGACTGAAGTGAGGCTGACTGGCCTGTAGTTCCCAGGATCCTCCTTCTTCCCTTTTTTAAAGATTGGCACTACATTAGCCTTTTTCCAGTCATCCGGGACTTCCCCGGTTCGCCACGAGTTTTCAAAGATAATGGCCAATGGCTCTGCAATCACAGCCGCCAGTTCCTTCAGCACTCTCGGATGCAACTCGTCCGGCCCCATGGACTTGTGCACGTCCAGCTTTTCTAAATAGTCCCTAACCACCTCTATCTCCACAGAGGGCTGTCCATCTCTTCCCCATTTTGCGATGCCCAGCGTAGCAGTCTGGGAGCTAACCTTGTTAGTGAAAACAGAGGCAAAAAAAGCATTGAGTACATTAGCTTTTTCCACATCCTCTGTCACTAGTTTGCCTCCCTCATTCAGTAAGGGGCCCACACATTCCTTGGCTTTCTTCTTGTTGCCAACATACCTGAAGAAACCCTTCTTGTTACTCTTGACATCTCTGGCTAGCTGCAGCTCCAGGTGCGATTTGGCCCTCCTGATAACATTCCTACATGCCCGAGCAATATTTTTATACTCTTCCCTGGTCATATGTCCAACCTTCCACTTCTTGTAAGCTTCTTTTTTATGTTTAAGATCCGCTAAGATTTCACCATTAAGCCAAGCTGGTCGCCTGCCATATTTACTATTCTTTCGACTCATCGGGATGGTTTGTCCCTGTAACCTCAACAGGGATTCCTTGAAATACAGCCAGCTCTCCTGGACTCCTTTCCCCTTCAAGTTAGTCCCCCAGGGGATCCTGGCCATCCGTTCCCTGAGGGAGTCGAAGTCTGCTTTCCTGAAGTCCAGGGTCCGTATCGTGCTGCTTACCTTTCTTATTTGCTTACATATTTAAGAGAAAAAAAATATGCTTACATATTTAAGAGAAAAAAAATTCTAAGGACCAATGTTCATCTCCTCCATATTTCAGATTGTTTCTCTATGTATTCTACCTGTTTCATTTTGCTCCTCAGACTTCACGATATTTCAGTGCAGTCCTTGTCTCTGTGATGGTGAATTTTGCTCTATGCTTTTCAATCAGATGTTTAAAATCTCAAATTGTTACAGATAGTTAGTTTCTCTGTTTTGTTAAAATACAATGCTAATTACATTGCACAAATATTCCTCGAAATGTTAACAACAACAACAACAACAGGAGAATAGCGAAACAGGAATATAATTAATTGGACTGGGGCAGGATTCTCAGACAGAAAGACAAGTGAAATGGAAGATAAAAAGAAGAAAAGTTTGGACACTGACCATAAACTGTCAGGAGGAATAATAGTTGATGCATATATATACTCAGTTGATGATCTATGTAACTAAGTTAAGGCCAACATGTTCAAACTTGGTTGATTCAAGGTAGGAACTTACATCCATACTTACGTACCTAAATTTAAGTGGCTAAGTAAATGGGGCTATAGATATTCAGTACATATGATGACCAGGCCATTTTTAGGTGTTTAAATATGGGTTCAGCACTGATGTTTGAAAAATGTTGGCCGAAATTTGCTATCTGTCAGGCCAAAATGTGTCCTCCATGTGCTTTCACAACTTTGCACACACCACAGGTTTCACAAATCTAAAAACAATTATGAGCAAAATCAGTTGGAAGACTTTAATCAGAAAAATGTGAATGGTATTTGGGAATAATTCGAGAACACCTTCCTAGATGCCAAAAAGCCATAACCTTACAACTGAGGAAGAAAGTTGTACTGGTTTAAAAAGTGATCTTGTTTAGACGGGAAGTGAAGGCACCGCTAAAAAATAAAAATAATAATATATAACCAATGGAATAAAGGGAAAGTTGAAAGCAATGCATATAAATCAGATGTTAGGAATTGTAGAAAAGTGATAAGGGAAGCAAAAGGACACAAGGGGACATCTGTGGACAGCAGACTTAAGGACAATAAGGAGTTTTAAAAAAAATATGTGAGGAAAAAAGCAGATGATATCGTCTCATCATATGGTGATGATAACACTCTTTCATTCCACTTGTAGCTCTGAAGGCTGTTAAACAGAAACTACTAAAGTTGGATATTTTAAAATCAGCAGGTCCAAATAACTTGCATCCAAAAGCTCTAAAAGTGCTGGCTGACGGGGCCTACTGGACCATTAATGTTGATTTTCAATAAGTCTTCGAGCACTGTAGACATTCCCGAAGACTGGAAGAAAGCAAATGTTGTGTCAATTGTTAAAAAGGGGTATACAGAATGACCTGGGTAATTATAGGCATGTCAGCATCAATCCTGGGCAAGAAAATAGAGCTGCTGATATAGAAGTTGATTAATGAAAAATTAAAGGAGGGCAATGTAACTAATGTAAATCACTTTATGGAAAAATAGATCCTGCCAAACTAACCTGATATCTTTTTTGAGGGGATTGCAAGTTTGGTTGATAAAGGTAATACTATTGAGGTAAATTACTTAGATTACTATAAGGCATTTGACTTCATACCAGATGACATTTTGATTAAAAAACTAATGACATAAAAATTAACATGGCACACATTAAATGGATTAAAAACTAGCTAAGTGATAAATCTCAAATGTAACTGCGAACAGGGAATTGTCATCAAGCAGGTGTGTTTCCAGTGGGGTCATGCAGGATTGGTTCTTGGCCTCATGTTACTTAATACTTTTATCAGTGATCTGGAAGAAAACATAAAATCATCACTGATAAAGTTTGCAGACGGGAGAGTGGAAAATAATGAAGAGGATAGGTCACTGATTCAGTGCGATCTGGATCACTTGATAACCTGGAAGCATGCAAACATAATGTGTGTTTCAGTGTGGCTGAATGTAAATGTATACATCTAGGAACAAAGAATGGAGGCCATACTTACAGGATGAGAGATTCTATCCTAGGAAGCAGCAACTCTGAAGAAGATTTGGGATTCATGGTAGATACATGGCTTAAGATGAGCTCTCAGTAAACACTGTGGCCAAAAGGGCTCGTGAGATCCTGGGCGCATGAACAGGAGACTCTTGAGTTGGAGTTGAAAGATTGTTTTACCTCTGTATCGGGCACTGGTGCTACCACTTCTGGAATAGTGCGTCCAGTTCTGGTACTCATAATTCAAGAAAGATGTTGATAAATTGGATTTAGAGAAGAATTACAAGAGTGATTAAAGGATTAGAAAACATGCCATATAGTGATTGACTCAAGCAGCTAAATCTACTTAGTTTAACACAGAGAAGGTTAAGGGGTGACTTGATTACAGTCCATAAGTATCTACACGTGGAACAAATACTTAATAATGGACTCTTCAATCTAGCAATGAAAGGTATAACACAATTCAATGACTGGAGGTTAAAGATGGACAAATTCAGAGTGGAAATAAAGCATAAATTTTTAACAGTGAGATAATTAATTATTAGAATAATAATTCTGAGGATCATGGTGGATTCTCCATAATGGACAATTTTTAAGTCAAGACTGGATGTTTTTCTAAAATCTTTGCTCTAGGAATTATTTTGGGGAAGTTCTATGGCCTGGTGTTATACAGGAGGTCAGACTAGATTATCACAATAGTCCCTTCTGGCCTTGGAATTTATGAATCATTTGTGCATTGTTTCCTTTCTGGTGTGGCCTACTTGGTACAGCAGTGGACTCAGGAAACCTGGGTTCTATTTCTGGCTCTGCCATTAGTCTCCTAGGTGACCTTGGGCAGGTCACTTCACCTCCCTATGTCTTAGTTTCCTCATCTGTAAAAGGGGCATAATGATGACTGTCCTTTGTAAACCACTTTCAGAGCTACTGATTTTAAAAAGTGCTATATCAGAACTAGTTATATTATTGTTATTTCTTCAGATATCCTATTTATAAGAGAAAGTCCTAGGTAGCTGTTCAGACTGTATGTATGTATAAAACAATTGCACACATTTGATTATCTCCCTCTCCTTTACCCTTTGTACGTTGCTTGTTATATTAGCCTGTAAGTTCTTTGGAGCAGTGGCCAAGTCTAGCTCTACATTTGTGTAGGGTCTTGCATGATGGAATCCCCGGTCCCAATCAGGATCTTTGGGCACTGCCGTCATATAAATGTCAAATAATGCTAACACACTGGAGATTCAAAGACAGGAGTGCCATGATCTGAACTGCAGGTGGGATGCATAAATTACCTGCTGTATTCTGGATAAACTGGAAGGGAGACAGATGGGAACATGTAAAGAGAGAGGAAACAGTTGAGATCTGTAGGAAGAAGCAGGAAAAGGAGATGGAAATGACACCAAGGCTGTGAATCTAGGAGATAGGCAGGTTAATGGTCGATTTGACAAAGGCTTAGCAGCAGATGCACTGGATAGTAAATCTGAATGGAACCTTCATTTAAGACATTAGATTCTACTATAAACAGGTTGTCCTGTGTTACAGCCAAAGCACCAACAGTTTTTCAATGAATTTTGGGCCAGATATTACGGGGATTAAACGAAGTTACGTTATCCAAATGGTATTCTACTTATTGATTTATTTAGATTTATACTAAATACATAAAGCTCAGGGGACCCTTTACAAACTCTTAAAAATATCATTCACACAGGCTCTGGCAATCACCAGCCGAGAGCACTTTTCCGGCAGCAACATGAATATAACAAACATTTAAGAAGCCCCACCAAAACAACCAGTACAGGACTGCCCCGCCTCAACCTTCTCCTAACTCCCTGCAGACCAGAGAGAAAAAATGGCCCCTATAGCATGCCTTGAATGTTAACAAACATGGATTCATACAAATCAGGGAATTCTAGTTACATAAAAGTGCATTTGGGTGACTTGCAGCCAAGAGCAAAGGAAACAAAATATTCATTTCTGAAGGATAGCAAAATGCACTAAGGATACAGAATTGATGCTGAAGGAATTTTGCTCAGTTCAAAGAAAGTTGCAGACACAGAGACCTCGCAAATACCAATATTTCTGGACTGTGAGCTTTCCTGGCATTAGGAAAGTGCTATGGAGTAACATAATTTTAAAGTAATAGACCACATTCATTCCTAGCACAGGGATAAATTAGGTTTATCACCCTTTATCCCTCACCCTAGTTTCATGATTCAGCATTTCTAAGGTAAATATTTTTACAATAATAAAAGTGATATAACCCTAAATCTGTGCAGATAGAAATAAATGTATATCTAGAACTGAGATCCATACCAAACAACGTATTTTTGGGATTGAAAATTTGTATTTCTCTCCAGAAAAGGTATTTCTGCTATTTGGGGAAAGAACAAAAAAACGGAGGTGGATTAACTACACCGACAGGAGAACCTCTCCCATTGGCATAGCCATGTCTTCACTACAGTGCTGCCACTGCAGCTTTTCAAGTGTAGACCTGCTCTATGGGTGAAAGACGGGTGTGTCAGAATTTATGTCTCTCCGCTGTGCCAGTTGACTTGAATACCTTTGATCTGCACAGAGTTATGATCTCAACTCTGTTTCATTCCTACTGCATATCAATAAAGAGCTAGGGCCAAATGATGAGTGCTTTTGAAAATCCCGCCCAAAATTAATGGAAGTAAAAATGTTAGCAATATAGCACAGCAAAACTAACTCAAATACAAAAATAGCCAAAGTAACAAGGGCAGGCCAAGAGTATACAGTTAATTCTAAACAAGGAGGACAAAGATATAAACAATGGCTATCAAAGAATTCAGTAAGTGTGAACACACAGAGAAGAAAGTGTGAACAGTCATAAAGTTACATTGGGGCTTTCCTTAGTGAGAAAAGTCAGCAGATCATAAACACTAAACAACACATCTACAGAACATGTGGTTTTCAAGATGAAGAGTTTGTTTGTGCCAGTTACGTTTTACACTAGAAGTTGAGGGGAAAATATAGAATATGTTTTATAAGAGGTATTTTTTGTGGCATTTAATGTGTTAGGGCCAAATTTTGCCTTGGGTATATACTTGTGGCTCCTGTTGAAGTCACTGGAAATCATGCATGTTCATGAAAGAACAGAATGTGGTTGAGAGATGTGGCTGCAGGAAGTAACAGTTGTTTTAGAATTATTACTAATTGTTTGTCTTTGTATTAGTTAAAATTTTCACAAGCACCAAATGATTTAGGCACTTTGGTCTGGATACATAAAAGGCGTTAGGTGCCTACGTCCGTGTTTTAATTGCCTACGTTTCAATTTTGGGACCAATGTGATGCACAAAACACCTCCTAAACCCTGTAGGCCCCTTAATTCAATCAGCACCTAAGTGTTTGCCGTAGAAAGTCCCCTAGGCATCTATGTTTCATATGCCCACTTCTGCCTCCCTCTGGATGCTGATCTCCTGCCAAAGCAAGAGGTTCACAAACCTGAGGAAGACAGTCACATAAGTTGCATATGGGGCTTGATCACGTAGGCCCCTCAGAAATTTTAGCCCTGGGGTTAGGGTATTCACCTGGCATGTGGAAGACACCCAGATCCAGTCTCCCCTCCACCTGAGGGGGAGAAAGAATTTGACTGGGATATGTCACTGATCAGGTGAGTGCTTTAATCAGTGGGCTATGGGATAGCCTGATGTGGGACTCCCTCAGTCTCTCCTGTTGAAGCTGTTGCAGTCTGAATAAATAATTAAAGAGGCATTAGAGCAGGGGGACTGGATCCTAGATCTTCCATATCCTGGGGGAGTGTGCTAACCACCAGTCTATAGAGTCAGTCTCTGCTTGTGTTCCTTTTGTGTGTCCAGGCCTTAGGTACTAAGTCTCATTGAAAGACAACTGGACTTAAGCGCCGAAGACTTTTATGAAAATGTCACTTAGGCTCCTAAGTCCCTTATATTTTAGTGCCGTTAGATGTTAGAGAACTTTATTTTTAAATAATAAATTTAGATTTAGTCATATACTATTCTTAGGCTTCTTTGTACTTTTGATTCAGGGCTGTTTTAGGAATGCATACAAATATTTCATTTCAAGTAGGTAACACATCTTTTTGGTAAAAAAATACTGAAAGCCTAAGAGATTTCAGAAAGTGGAAGAGAGAGGAATGTTTTAACATAACATATGGTGATTTCAGATATGACAGAGGGCTAAAGAATTATTAGTCAACACCATTTTTTTAAAATCATGTATTGCCCAAGTAAGAAATCAGTGCAAGTTTTCACACAGCCCATTACTGCACATTCCCTTTATCAACACAGAAACAACCGCCTCCGTGCATAGTGCGGAAGAAAATGAACATTTAATTTCATAGGATGAAGAATCCCCTCACCGTACCATAGCCAGCTTATTTTGATGCTCCTGATGCTGCTCCAGCTTCAGCATTCTCTGGCTCCGCCACATAGTATCAGGTTATCAGATGATGTGTCAAGGGGCACACGCCGAAGCTCCATATGCTATAATTAGGAAAATCTATTCCAGGCTCCAAAAGTCAGAGCCACTGCTGCAGAAGGTCACCAAGTAATAACAACAGCAAGTTTATGGCACTGGAGTTTATAAGGAAAAATCCTTCTCAAAAGTACATGGATATAAACCAGTAACTTCTGTCAACACCTGTAGATAATGTAAGGGGATGAAAGGAAATTATATTCACTGATGAGTGGGACTGTCTTTATGATAGCTACAGTATATTAATTTAAGAAAAGCATAACAGGAAAATGAGGGCAAACACACTAGGGCATTTGGGGGCAGTGGGGGAAGCTAACATAGGCATGCTGGCACTCCAGCAGTCAATGCTGGTTGAGGTTCTGCTGTCTGAACTTTGCCAGCACATCCCATGAGCGTGAATATACAGAGTCCATCTCAAAGAATTCTGGATACAAATAAGTAACCTTCATTAGTCCCTGGGGAATCATCATTGAATGGGGGCGCTTCTAGTGGGGGGTTGCAGGGATCGGTCCAATGCTTTTCAACATTTTCATTAATGATCTGGAAGTAAGTATAAAATAATTGATGATAACATTTGCACATGGCACAAAGATTTGTGGTGTGGTAAATAACGATGGGGACAAGTCAGTCATACAGAGCTATCTGGATCACTTCGTAACCTGGCCCCATGCCAACAAAATGCATTTTAATACAGCCAAATGAAAAATTATACATCTACAACAGCGAATGTAGGTCACCCCTACAACATGGAGGTCTGTATACTGGAAAGCAGTGACTCTGTAAAGGATTTAGGGGTCATAGTGGACAAGCAACTCAACATGAGCTTTCAGTGTGATGCACTGGCAAAAAGGGCTAATGTGATCCTGTGATATATAACAGAAGCAGTGAGTAGGAGCAGTGAAGTGATTTCATCTCTCAATATAGCATTGGTGAGACTGAAACTGGAATACCGTGTCCAGTTCTGGTAACCACATTTTAAAGAGGATGTTGAAAAATTGGAGAAGGTGCAGAAAAGAGCCACAAAAATTATTTGAGGGCTGGAGAAAATGCCTTACAGTGAAAGACATAAGGAACTCAATCTGTTCAGTTTATCAAAAAAAACCTAAGGGTGGACTTCACAGAGGAGAAACTAATGGCTACTTTAATCTAGTGGAAGAAGGCACAATAAGAACCAATGGCTAGAAGCTGAAGCCAGAAAAATTCAAATTAGAAACTAGGCACACATTTTTAACAGTGAGGTAATTAACCACTGGGACAAACTAGCAAGGGAAATGATGGAATCTTCCCCTATTGTCTTCATATCAAGACTGGATATCTTTCTGGAATATGTGCTAAAGCTAAGGCTATGTTTTAGTCACAGGTATTTTTAGTAAATGTCATGGACAGGTCACAGGCAGTAAACAAAAATTCACGGCCCACGACCTGTCCATGACTTATACTATATACCCCTGACTAAATGCTGGGGAAGGGAGTGGCCCGGGGGTGCCGTGGGTACTCAGAGGGGAGCTGGGAGGCAGGCAGCAGCACGCGGCCCAGGACCCACACTGGTGATGGGCGGGGGGAGGAGATGGTTGGCAGGGCTTGCAGACTCTCTACCCATCTCCATGTCTCCCCGGGAGTGGCGACGTCCCTCAGCTCCTAGGTGGAGGTGCGGTCATGCAATTTTGTGTGCTGCCTCCTCCCCGAGCACCTGCTCTGCAGCTCCCATTGGCTGGGAACCACAGTCAATAGAAGCTGTGGGGGTGGTGCCTGCAGGCGGAGGCAGCGTGCAGAGCTCTCTTGCCACGCCTCCCCCTAAGTGCCAAGGGATGTCGCTGCTTCTGGGAACCCCTCCCGAGGTAAGCTCCATCCAGAGCCCTCATCCTCTCCCATGCCCCACCCCCGCAGCCGAGAGCTCCCACCCAAATGCCTGCTGCTGCTGGGGGATTGGGAGGCTGTGGCCCAAGACTGCTCCAGCAGCGGCTGGTGCAGCTGGCCGCTGCAGAAGTCATGGAGGTCACAGAAAGTCATGGAATCCGTCACCTCTGTGACAAACTTGCAGTCTTAGCTATAGTCAAACACAAGTTATTGGTCTCAATACAGGAGTAACTGAGTGAAACGTAATGATCTGTGATACACAGGAGGTCAGACTAGATGATCTCATGGTCCCTTCTGGCCTTAAACTCTATGAATCTATGAATATTGAAGGAAATCATTTTGGAGACATAAAGTGAAAAATGGAGATCACAAACCGTACTCCTGTAGTGATGCTGAGCGTTTGGATTATCTGATACTAAGAACATTAAATTAAGTATTAATCTTTTCTCAATGAGGAATACAGAATTTGCCACACCAAATCAGCCCACTGGTACATTAAGTCCTATATCCTGTCTCCACTAATGGCCAATACTTACTGCTTTAGAGGAAGATGAAATCCCCCTAAAATGCATCTGGCCAATTTTGCAATGCCAGTTATGTAGGGAGGAAAATATCCTTCCTAACCCAGAGTGTGATCATTTATGCCTTGGCATGAGATTTGTCTTTTATCATATCAAAAATATTATTCTTTTTTGAACAGCATTTGTTCTAGTTATGCTAATATACTCCTCTTTTCAGATGTACAATAGCCACATACTACTCTCTTCTGTTTGGGTATGTGATGGGGTGTACCAGGCATTTACTGCCCTCTGGAAGAGGCCCCATCACCTTGGCATACCCAATACTAAGAAGGTGTCCTACTGGAAGGGAAGAGCAGCCAGTTCAGACCTCCACAGGTGGTCTAGAGAGGCCTCTGATCAAGAGCTGCAGGCAGAACCAGCAAGAGTTGGTCCTCCAGCACCTGGAAGGGATGGGAGCAGGCAGATGCTAATCAAGGCCAAAAAGGTCACATAAAAAATCTGGCTGCTTCTACTATGGACCCGTTCTGAGCGAAGTCTGGACAGGGAAGGAAGATCTTTCCCTGCCCTAAACCTAGTAACTTGGCCTGGTCAAGAGTCTTACCTTGACAATATTTACCATTGGACGTCTATAAAGGACAGGTGGCTATTTTGAGTTCAGATTCAATTTGTTTTTCTGTTAACCCCAGAAGGGAACTGGATTGAAAGCTGTCTTGGCTGGAGGGCTAGGCCACAGAAGTGGCAGGCCTTTACAGAACTATAACCCTTCAATCAAATATGGTCTTTTTTCATACGCACATATGACTGTTCAGCATGTGCAAGCAAAACATATCATATACTCATATTCTTTATATATATAGGTTTTCTCTAATAACCTGAGAATTAGAAGCTTAAATTACAATATGGCTCCATCATATACTCCTTATTGAGACAAAATTCCTATTGACTCCATTTATCAGAAACCAAAGATTGGACAGATCCTGAACTCTTTAATCTATCACCACCCAGGAAAAATAAATTTAACTGTACAAGACTCAGGAGTTTATACTATTAAACTAATACTATGCTTTGAAATACCTGAGTAGTCTCTTTTCCCATTCTATTTTTTAAAGTACTACTTATTACAGTATATTGGTCAAAACATATTACATGTAACACATGAATAATCTATCTCTCAATTATATAGATGTGAAAGTTTTTAAAAATACGATCTCAGTGGAACTTCTATGGTTACCAAAGAGTATGAAGTACTTGGGCGTATTGTTAAATAGAAAACAAGAAATAATGGTAAGAGTTGTTATCAGTCAGATAAGCAGACACTTCAAATTGTGTAGCAAATTAATGCTATCAACATGGTCAGACCCAAATGGTCAAAAATTAAAGCTTCTCTGCTGAGAAATTACTCAGGCCCCAAACTAGAGCCACCCAGAGCTGGCGACTCAGAGTTACGCCAATGTCAATGTGCACAAGCCTGGATCCAGCTGCAGGATCAGGACCACTTCAAATTCTACTCAGTTGTTTTAAAAGACTCCAGGATAAAAGCAAAACCTTTCTATGAGAAGGGAACAGACCGTGATATAAGAGAAGGTTCATACAAAATGTTTTAATTTGACAATTAACCGCTGAGATTTCCTGGTCAATAATTTCAAGTTATTTATATTCCTGCTGTCTTAGAACATCTGAGCCGTCTCCTATAGCTCTTTCAATATAAAACATGCACAACTCCAATCTCAAAATGTTATACAATGTTACTTGGACTATTTTATCCTAATTGTTCATTTCCATCTCTCAAAGATAGGAATTAGAGTGCTTTGATGAGAAATAATGATTGAATATATTGAACTATACTAAAGATCTGCTAGTGAGTCTAAAATGAAATTACAACCATTTAAAATCATATAAAGAATGTATTCATCACCCGCAAACTTATTCAAATGGAGAATGATGGGTGCTGGCAGTATGGGAATTAGGTTAATAGTTTGACGGATATTATTAGACAGTATTGCAATAGGAGATGTTATGTTATAGAAGTAGAAGGGAACAATAGGCTACCAACTGCATCAGAACTATGTTTGCTACATAATTTTTTCCCATCAATGGGACTGTAAAGTTATTTTAAAATGGACTCCAGTGGTGCTTGGTTGTGCAAGAGAGAATCATTAACAGGTTGAAAATCTCGTGCTCCTCTTTCAAAAGTTGGTTTGTTGATAGGGAAGAAAATGAACATCCTATTTATAAAATAAATGGCAAAACTGAAGCATTTAATGAGATAACGGAATAAATTCATATTTTATCAGACAGACAATAGAGGCTTACAAGTAAGAGCTATATGAGATCACTACATAGGTGTTGACAGTAAATAATATAGCAGTCCATGGGTTTATTTTTGTTAAGTGTTTCTTTATTGTTGTCCATAGTTTGTTATTCTTATCTATAGTTTTGTAACATTGTTTTTAAAATAATAAAAACAATTTAAATAAAAAAGTAGGCTTGATTTTGATGACCAAAATGGGTGGTATCAGATATTTTAAATATATCTAGTTGCATATTACTTTTGGTTTGTGATATGCAATCTGGTTACATCTGTAATATTTTCAAATTTCATGCACACATACATTTTCTTTCTCTCACATGTGTGTACACACATACACTTACACACAGATGTAAACATACACTTACACATATATACACATGATATACCCGTATACATATGTGCAATACATTTAATCAGACATATGATCAATTTACAGTATAGGGCAGATTGATGACGATGCTTTTTACATGACCACCAGAAACCCTCAATAGTACTTGATAATAATCAAAGGTTTAAATATAATAGCATGTAGGAACTGAATTGGCTCCAGAGAGGCTAATTCCTCAAGTCAATATTTAAAAATTAGAGTTGTTGTGTGAAAAGTGCTAAATTGGAGAACTGCCAGTTACTGAAAGCTCACATATAAGACTCTCCAGGGTGTCAGAATGAAGACAAGATTAACAGTGGAATGATCTGGGAGGAACCACTGAAAAGTGGATGGAGCTTGAGCCTGAGAATTGGGAATTCTGTGTTCTGTTTCCCACTATGCTCCTAACTTGCTCTGTGATATTGGGTGAATCACTTAACTTCTCTGTGTATCAGTTTATTCAGGTTTCTTACCCTTCATGTCAACTGCTTTGATGTCAATGGATAAAAATACGAGGGGCACATCCTCAGTTGTTGTAAATTGTCATAGCTCCATGATGGAGTTATGACAATTTACAACAGCTGATCTAGCCCTGGATAACTTCTAAAATGCCAGTCCTGCAAAGTTTTATACATGAGCTTAACTTTACACACTGTAATTAGTCCTGTTGAAGTCAATGAGACTATTCACAGTGCCCAAAGTTGAGCACACAACTAAGTTTTTGCAGGATTGGGGGGTCTAAATATTCATAATCAGCTGTCTTCTTTTTGGAGAGAATTTCATTTGTTTTCCTTTGCTGCTAAATTTAAACACAACTCTCAGCAACCTGAGCTCCACTGACAGGAAGCAGAGTAGCTCTCCCATGTCCTCCAAAGCAACTAAAGGAACAGAATTACCAGCAGCTTGTTCTCTAAATGGGTGCTCAGATTATTAAAAATAATGTAAAAATGTAGGTGAAAATATTGAAAATACTCAGACGTGCACATACACATGTGACATGTAGTGAGTGAAAGGCAAATGCCAACATATCCTATATACTTTTTTTGGGGCGGGGGGTCCTCTTTTGGCATTTTTGCAAACAGCAAGTATTAAGGCTGTTTTCTGTGTCTGCAGTTTAGGAAAAGTGAGACCTTAAAGGTGGTAGTATTTCAAAATGTTCCCATGTATTTTATTTTGATAGGGCATTAAGAGCAACAGAGATGTATTTGTAAATTATCAAAGTAATTCATTTTTAAAATAAACTTGGGAATTTGCAGCCTTACAGCCACTTCCTAGCAATGCCTGTACTAACTTCAGATCTGGTACACTCAATAATAGCAAAATCCTGCCCTCAGGCACATGATCACAGCTGTCATTGACCTCAACGGAGCCAGGCATATAAATCAAAAGGTAGATTTAAACCCTTGGGGCCTGATCCAAAGCCCATTGAGTCAATCAAATCTTTTCAGTTAACTTCAGTAGGTTTTGGATAAAGGCTTCAGAACTAGCTAAAACAGACACTTAAGAGGGTGTGGTTCATTTCTCTAAACCCAGCACTGGGAATGAGGAACTCTTGAGTAATGCTGGTTCTGATGCTAACGCCTCACCTCTGAACTTGAGTCTATAGTCACTTACAGGGACATGGTTAGCTTGAAAACTATTATTCGTCTTTTTTACGAAAAGGTTAAAAGTAATTTCAGGTGCTATCCCGAGGTCTGAGTCCCTCTGTCAATTTTTCTAACTCTGCACCTGAATATTCTTGTTTTATCAAACGTTTCACTCTCAACTTTTGTCGTGTCTAAGATACACACAAACAACAAAAAGAAAAGGAGTACTTGTGGCACCTTAGAGACTAACCAATTTATTTGAGCATGAGCTTTCGTGAGCTCACGAAAGCTCATGCTCAAATAAATTGGTTAGTCTCTAAGGTGCCACAAGTACTCCTTTTCTTTTTGCGAATACAGACTAACACGGCTGTTCCTCTGAAACCTGACAAACAACAAAGGAAACTCATTGCACAGGAAAACTATAACAATTACTATACCCAAAGGGCTGTCAAATGCACAAAGAGCACAGACCTGGGGGGGGGAACAGAAACAATATTTTTCTTCTTATTGCTTTCATCTGTTGCAATTTTAGATTATACTTGTAACACTAGCAGGTACATTTTCAGGCCAAACTTTGATTTTTAAATAGGTGGTGCCTTTAAATTTTCTGTCTCAGTTCCCCTATATTTAAAATGGGGATATAAACATGTCATAGGAAAGTTGTCAGGTTTAGTTAATATCTGTAAAGTGTTTTGGAAATCAAAAGTGCCATTAAAGGTATAAGGCATTTTTTTCACTCCCGTCCTTAGTTTCAGAGAACCACAGGATTAGAAGGGACTGCAAGGGTCATCTAGTCTAATGCCCTGGAAAGATGCAGGATTTGTTGTGGCTAAACCATCCAAGACAGATGGCTATCCAGCCTCCTTTTGAAAATTTCCAGTGAAGGAGCTTCCACAACCTCCCTACTCAGTCACTGCCCTACTGTTCTTACAGTTGGGAAGTTTTCCTGAGATTTAATCTAAATATGCCATACTCTATAGTTTGAACCCATTGCCTCTTGTGCTGTCCTCTGTGGAAAGAGAGAACAACTTTTCTCTGTCTTTTTTATGGCAGCCTCTAAAGTATTTGAAGACCATTATCATGTCCCTCCTTAATCTCCTCTTTTCCAAACTAAACATACCCAGTTCCTTTCGCCTTTGCTCATATGGCTTGTATTTCATCCCTTTGATCATCTTTGTTGCTCACTTCTGGATCCTTTACAGTTTCTCTACATCCTTTCTATACATTGATGACCAAAACTGGACACAGTACTCCAGCTGAGGCCTAACCATTGCTGAGTAGTGCAGTATTATCACCTCCCGTGACTTGCATGCTATGCCTCTGTTAATGCAACCTAAAATTTAATTTGTTTTTTTTTGCAACAGCATCACATTGCTGACTCATGTTGAGGTTGTGATCCACCACAACTCCCAGATCCTTCTTAGCATGCTGCTGCCAAGCCAGCTACCCCCCATTTTTAATCTTTCAGTTATCTCCTCCAAAATTCACTCCCTTTAGGTTAACCTTAAAGCCATGACCTCCACTTCCCCATTCATCCCTTGTGACTAAATTCTTCAAATTACAGCTTATTTCCAAAATAATAATAATAATAATAATAATAAAAAGATGAATTAGAAAGGTTGGAACAAAGCCCACACAATGATCTTTACCATAACCCTCATTCTTTCATACTGTGCCATCCAGTGCTGTGCTATGTCTAATTTAGGCCTTAATCTTACCAAGGGATCCACTCAGGTAGATACTTATGCCTATGTTGAAACCCATTGGTGCCAATAGGTCTCCATGTGGCTCCTCCCACTTGGATGCTTTTGCAGAATCAATTCAGGGGCATCATGACTGTAAGTGATATGGAGCAGGAAACTGTCTGTAATTGTTTGGTTTTTTGGGGGGAAGAGGTGTATGTTATTTGTCCTCAGCATTATGTACAACTATCAAACTATTGAAATAAATAATTTTAGAATGATTTCCTCAGTGTTGTTTACATTTTTGCTACTAATGGTAATTACCCACTGAAAACTGAACACTGCAAATGTTACTGCCTAATTATTGCTAAAACCTGCAACAACAGAAAGACAAATTGCTTCCTTGCAATACTGCAGACATTTAATTATTTTTTAAAATATAAAAAATAGTAAGAGTTGAATATTGAGGTTCTGTGGGGTTTTTCCTCTGATAGACAAGAACACAAGAACAGCTATACGGGGTCAGATCAAAGGACCACCTAGCCCAGTATCTTGTCTTCTGACAGTTGCCAATGCCAGGCGCCCCAGAGGGAATGAACAGAACAGGTAACCATCAAGTGATCCATCCCCTGTTGCCCATTCCGAGCAAGGTGGGTGTGGTAATTTATTTTATTGGACCAACTTCTGTTGGTGAGAGAGACAAGCTTTCGAGCCTCACAGAGTTTGTCTCCAGATCTGGGAACGGTATTGTGAGGTACTTCCCAGACCTTCAATTTTTACATCTAGTTTTTACTTAACTTATGTAAAATGTTTGTGTCAAATAATAACTTTGAAACTCTTTCATGTCAATTTTTCTCATTTACTACTATATTGTCATTTAATAGAGAGTTTTTGCTTCCACTGAAGATTAGCCATTCATTTCTCTGAAGCAAATTTGGCAGGCCTTGATTTTATCACCTCCTGGAAAGCACCGAACCAATTAGGCATATGAAGTCACATCCCAAAGTCCTTATTCAATCCTTACTCAGGCAATCCATTTTGTATTCAGGGAGAGTTTTGTCTAGCAAGGGAAAGGAAGGATTGGAGTGATGTATTTTTCAGTTCAAAACCCACCACCAAGTACATTAAGCTCTTGCCACCGTGACTGCTGTTACTGAGTAAAGATATTTCCTTTTTCTGTGCTACAGTTTACGTGTTTTGCAGTAATGTTCAGATACTATAATACTTTACAGTGAATAACTACTGCCTGAGAGCCTTATCCATGCAACATGTGATTAAAGTGCTCAAATATAACTAGCCTGTAAAATGTGTGGGAAAATTATGAAAAGACATCTCTTTAAAATGTTAAGGTGCTGTAAATAAAAAAGCCTGTACATTTGAAGTGCAGGGAACTAATTCAATTTATCTCTCAATGAGATTTTTTTTGCCAGATTCCAATCAGCAAATCAATAAATAAATCTATATGTAAATGAATAGAAAAGTAACCACTACATTTACCTTGTTAAACACTAGAGATGGGCCAAATTTCCTCCAGGGATGGAGGGGTTAGAGGTCATTGTGGCAGAAGCAGCAGTCACCTAAGTAGTGTAAGCTGGTCAGAAAATGGGTATAATTAATGGGTATACTTTGAAGTGGCAAAGTAGTGTCACTTGTAGTGATTTGGCCATTAATACCAATGTGGTGTGCAAACTGAGTGACACAGTGATTTAGTATTCGGTGTCGATCAAATTCAATCCCTGTCATAATTTGTTTAACTCATATTGAAGTCAACAAGAATGGCTTCTACTTACATCAGGGCAGAATTTTCCCCCAAGAAATATGGTGATAGGCACATGGCATAACAAAGTAGAGGATCTGCATTATCTTATATCCTCCCATTTGTTGCTTTTTCGATTACGCCTTTTCTTTAATCCCTACAGCATTTGTGTAGTGTGTGTGTGTTTGGCTCAGAATCTAAGAGGAAGGTAAACCATATGGCCCTGATTCAGGAAAGCACAGACACAGGTGCTTAACTTTAAGCACATGCTTAAATCCTCTTGAAGTTAAGCATATGCTTAAATGCTTTCATGAACAGGAATACTCTCCTGAATTGGTGCCCATATAGGTGATGACTGTAATTGGGGTACAAAGTTAATTTCACCCTCCCTCACATCATATATAAGGCTAGCTGTTCACCCGTTGATGAAAAATAATGTGCCTTAGCTCTCTGACATAAGCAGAGTTACCTGTTCTTAACATCAAAAGTAATCTCTTTTATTTACCTATAGTATTTTCATCAGTGGGGTCAAACTGCCCTGATTACTAGTCCAAATTTATTCTACAGGAGTTAGCTCAAGGAGGGGGGCACAGTCAGGGCTGGTCAGATCATGAAAATATATTTGTGTATTTATTTGAGCAGCAGAAAAATTGGTTAAACATATTTATTTGTGCTGGTTGAATAAAATAAAGGATCTGTAAATTATTCAAACAGAAAATGCCAAAGTTTGTCAGATACATAAGACTGGCCACACATGGTCAGACCAGTGGTCCATCTAGCCAGGTATCATATCTTCCGACAGTGGCCAATGGCAGATGCTTCAGAGGGAATGAACGGAAGAGGGCAATTATTGAGTGATCCATCCCCTTTCAACCAATCCCAGTTTCTGGCAGTCAGAGGCTTAGGGACACCCAGAGCACGGGGTTGCATCCCTGACCATCTTGGCTAATAGCCATTGATGGATCTGTCCTCCACAAAGGTGGCTATATTTGCAACAAATCATTTGACCAGCGCTAGTCACAGCAAAGCCTTTCCCGTATCCAGTCCAGCTGTTTTCTCTGTCCTATTCCCAGCACTTCCATGTTACTTAATCTGCCAATGTCCATCTGAGCCTATTCAGAGTGTCTGTGGAGCCACATGTAAAGAAACCAAACGTCTCCCCACCCTCACTCTTCTTCTTCAAACAAAAAACTCTCCACAAACTTTCTTTTTTTTCAATGGTGTGGTAAACCCAGGACAAACAGCTACAAAAGGGGGGTAGTAATTAATCCCAGGGGATTAAAAGGCCCCTCCCTATCCACTGAGGAGAGAGAACCAGGGGGCAATAAGGTTCAGCTGGAAAAGGGGTTGCTAGGCAACCAATTAGGTTCAGCTGACTCCAACTACTTGGGACCTTTTAAAACCCTCCCCTGGGTGGTAGGAGGAGGAGAGTGAGGGGAGCTGTGAAGCTGCCAGTAGGCTGTTTGCAGCAAGATACCAAACCTTCCCAATAGGGAGGCTGCACTCGCTCCCCAGAAGGGAAGGAAAACAAGCACAAGGGACTGACTGAGGAGAGGAGAGGAGTACAGGACCCTGTGCCACCTATAAGGATTCGTCTTGCCCGAAACCTGAGTCTCTAAGGCTAAAAAGGACTGAGCCTACTGAGGCGAACAAGGTATTTTGCCACAATGGGAAGTATTTAATATTCTTTTTTTCTAAGGTTACTGAAAGGATTTTTGGGATTGCTGTGTGTTTGGAAGTATGCTGTCTGTCCCAAAGGTGCTAGCACATTGCCCAGTTATTATTCAAGGGCTGGGGTAGGGCACATACAAATCCATTGCTTCATTTTCATGGGGTGCAATCCCCACGCTCACTCCAGCACCTGTATGCTGAGTGAAAGGGTCAGAGCAGCATAAAGGGCTGTCAAAGTTGTGCTGGGGACTGCAGAGCAGTTTGGAATTTTGAAGGCACAAAGGTGGCTTTTATCCCCATCTCCCCATGGGCTGGGAGCTCCATGCCAAGCATCTTACAGGTGCTGCACAGACTCTCCCCCATCGGTTTTAAGCCCAGAAGCCGCCATTATGATCCAGTCTGTCTCAGCTTCTTCATAATGTGGGCCATAGAATTTCATGCAGGAATTCCTTTGGTAGCAAGCATTATTCTCCCCTACTATGTAAGTGAGCACACTCAAGCCCAATAGCTTGTGAAATATGAGTTCAAGCTTACACAGCACCGTGGTAGAGCCAGGATTAGAACTCAGGTCTCCTAGCTTCCAGTCCCCTATTCTACTTGTACTCCCTCTCAATAACAGTTCCATGACTGGTGGCATTTTATAAAAGGGATTCTGGGAGTTAAATAAGGATACAGATACCACCTCAATGCTACTTTTCCTGGCAAGAAAGAGAGCTGGACCTAGAGTTTATTGAATGACCTCAATCGTAAATGTGCACAATACCCAAATAATCTTAAAACGGAAAAAAGAAGAATAAATATTCCTTATGTTGTTTTTGGAGTTCCATCAAAGCACCATAGGTACACACTGTATTGTACTACAACATCATAAGATTCATTGACACCAAAGCCAGATATCTATAACCTAAAGGCCTGATTCTGCCACCCTTCCTCGGTTAGAGCAGTACCTTACTCCATGAGGAGCCCCACTGAGATCAATAGGAAGGAATTTTAAGAGAACCACACAACACTAGGGTGAAAACCTGGCTCCATTGATGTCAATGGGAGTTTTGGCTTTGACTTCAATTCAGAGTTTGGCAGAGTGTTCTGAGAGAGAAATAGGTTTTTACCCCAGGAGTTTTGGAGGGAATATGAACCCTCATGCTTCAGGACATGAGTCAACCACCAACTAATAGGGGGCTGGAAGGATCTTTCCCTGGGGTGGGGGTAGGTTATTCTAACTGCCTTCTTCAGGGTTTCCTGTACCTTCCTCTGGCACTGGCGACCATGAAATACAACACTGGGCTCCAGTGGCTTTTCTTGGCTCAGACCACACTGGGGTCAGGCTCAGCCCTTCCTGAGTATGCTGCTCACACCCTGCAGACACTTGTACTGCCTTCACAGAGCATAAGATGAGGAGGGAAGGGAAGGGGTGGGAGAGAGGACAGAGGGAAAGGAATGAAGTTGGGAACAGGAGAGAGAAGCAAAGCAGAATAATGACAGAGACTAACCCTCAATCCAGCAAAAGCCCCCCAAAAGCAAAGAAAATGCTTAAAGTTAGCAGATGCTTAAAAGTTTTGCTGCACTGGGGTTAGCATACTCAGCACCCGGCAGGATTGTACCTAAAGTAGAAAAGAGTGCTGAGGGCACAACAAAAAAGAGGAAAAACAGGAGGAAAATAGAAGGGAGGTGGAAACCTATAGAGAAAACCTTGCTTGGAGAAGCAGTACCTTCTAGGTGATTTAAGAGGGCTGTTGCTTCAAAAACAGTTGATTCAGGGACCAGGACATGCAGCATCTTAATTCTGTGTTGCCCACTCTCACGAGTCTTGCAATAGTTAATGTTTTTCTTAAAGCTCCATCAGCTGGCATCAAGATCACCTGAAAATCTCAGCTTTCATTTTTTTATTAAAAAAGTAAATGTCTTGCCCTGTGGATGCAGAGAAAAGCTTGAAAATGCGAAGCAGCTGCACCCTATAGGTTCAGAAACTAGAAAATAAGACAGAAAACATAAAAACGGCCATACTAGATCAGACTAAAGGTCCATCTAGCCCAGGGTTCCCAGACTTGATTCACGGCTTGTTCAGGGTAAGCAGAAAATGGCGTGTGCCGGGGCTCACGTTGGCTGGGAATGGTGAACTGTGGCCACTGGGAGCTGTGAATGGCCATAGCTGCAGACGCTCAGATAAACAAAGCATCTCACAGCCCACCAGGAGCTTACCCTGAACAAACTGAAAACCAAGTTTGGGAACCCCTGCTCTAGCCCTTTATCCTGTCATCCAACAGTGACCAATGCCAGGCACTTCAGAGGGAATGAACAGAAGACAAATGCAAATAATGTAACATTTATTTTTTAAATCTCATGATTTTTTTGCACGTGCCTCGTGATTTTTGAATGTTTGGGGTTGGCAATACTGCACAATCACCTGACCTAAGGTCAGAGAACAGAAAGAAAAAGAGAGCAGAAGCAAAAGATTAGGTCAGAGCAGGGTGCCAATCCTGTGGCATTAATATGAGTCCAGCTATTATTCAAACATTGTTTGAGAGAGGAACCCTGGCCTATTCTCCCCACTCAGAAATGAGCACTCCAGTGATTGGGACCTAGTGTTGCAGCAGTTGCTCTTTGCTTACAGAGCTGTACCCCATCCCAGTTTAGGGTTTTCACCATTTGAACTTGCATATGGCCGTGAGGTTAAGGGGCCATTACAGTTGGTGAAGCAGCAATGGGAGGGGTTTACACCTTCTCCAGGAACTAACATTCTCGACTTTGTAACCAACCTACAAAACACCCTCCAAACCTCTTTAGCCCTTGCTAAAGAAAACCTACAGGATGCTCAAAAAGAGCAAAAAGCCTGGTATGATAAATATGCCAGAGAGCATTCCTTCAAAGTAGGGGACCAGATCATGGTCTTAAAGCTGCTCCAGGCCCATAAAATGGAAGCATCATGGGAAGGGCCATTCACAGTCCAAGAGCGCCTGGGAGCTGTTAATTATCTCATAGCATTCCCCACCTCCAACCGAAAGCGTAAGGTGTACCATATTAATTCTCTAAAGCCCTTTTATTCCAGAGAATTAAAGGTTTGTCAGTTTACAGCTCAGGGAGGGGATGACGCTGAGTGGCCTGAAGGTGTCTACTACGAAGGAAAAAGTGCTGGTGGTGTGGAAGAGGTGAACCTCTCCATGACCCTTGGGCGTATGCAGTGACAGCAGATCAAGGAGCTGTGCACTAGCTATGCACTGAAGTTCTCAGCCACCCCGGGACTGACAGAACGGGCATATCATTCCATTGACACAGGTAATGCTCACCCAATTAAAGCCCAACCTTACCGGGTGTCTCCTCAACCTAAAACTGCTATAGAATGAGAGAACCAGGGTATGCTACAAATGGGGGTAATCCGCCCCTCTGGCAGTGTATGGGCATCTCCAGTGGTTCTAGTTCCCAAATCAGATGGGGAGATATGTTTTTGCGTGGACTACCGTAGGCTAAATGCTGTAATTCGCCTAAACAACTATCCAATGCCACGCACAGATGAACTATTGGAGAAACTGGGACTGGCCTAGTTCATCTCTACCTTGGACTTAACCAAGGGGTACTGGCAGGTACCGCTAGATGAATCTGCCAAGGAAAGGTCGGCCTTCACCACACGTCGGGCTGTATGAATTTAATGTGCTCCCTTTAGGGCTGTGGAATACCTGCCACCTTCCAAAGACTTGTAGATGCTCTCCTAGTAGGATTAGGAGAATATGCAGTCGCCTACCTTGATGTGGTCATATTTTTGGATTCCTGGGCACAACACCTGGAACATCTACAAAAAGTCTTTGAGCGCATAAGGGAGGCAGGACTAACTGTTAAGGCTAAGAAATAGGCCTAAACAGAGTGACTTACCTTGGACACCAGGTGGGTCAAGGAACTATCAACCCCCTACAGGCCAAAGTAGATGCTATCCAAAAGTGGCCTGTCCCAAAGTCAAAGAAAGAGGTCCAGTCCTTCTTTGGCTTGGCCGGATATTACAGGCGATTTGTACCGCAACACAGCCAAATCACTGCCACACTGACAGACCTAACCAAAAAGACAGCCAAATGCTGTTCAGTGGACTGAAGAGTGTCAGAAAACCTTTAACCAGCTTAAAGTGACACTCATGTCTGACCCTCTGCTAAAGGCCCCAGACTTTGACAAACCGTTCCTAGTAACCACAGATGCATCTGAGTGTGGTGTGGGAGCAGTCTTAATGCAGGAAGGACCAAATCAAGAGTTCCATCCTATTGTGTTTCTGAGAGGGAAAACCACTGGTCAATCAGTGAAAAGGAATGTTACGCCATTGTCTACGCTCTGGAAAAGCTACGCCCGTACATTTGGGGATGGCGTTTCCACCTGCAAACCGACCATGTTGAGCTACAGTGGCTTCATACCACAACGGGAAAAAACAAAAAGCTTATGTGGTGGAGTTTAGCTCTCCAAGATTTTGATTTCAACATCCAACACATCTCAGGAGCTTCTAACAAAGCGGCTGATGCACTCTCCCATGAAAGTTTCCCAGAATCAACTGGTTAAAATCGTCCTTGAGATGTGGAAAATATTGTTAGTCTTTATACACTTGGTAGTATATTTAGAGGTACATGTGTCTTATTAACTCTGTTTTCCCCTAGAGCTCCAGGAAGAAATCACAGCCAGTGTTTCACCCTATCTGTGGTTTGGGGGCATGTCATAAAAATAAAGGGAATGGTAACCACCTTTCTGTCCACAGTGCTATAAAATCCCTCCTGGCCAGAGGCAAAACCCTTTCACTTGTAAAGGGTTAAGAAGCTAAGATAACCTCTCTGGCACCTGACCAAAATGACCAATGAGGAGACAAGATACTTTCAAAGCTGGATGGGGGGGAACAAAGGGTCTGTCTGTCTGTGTGAGGCTTTTGCCAGGAACAGATCAGGAATGCAGGTCAGAACTCCTGTAAAAAGTTAGTAAGTAATCTAGCTAGAAATGTGTTAGATTTCTTTTGTTTAATGGCTGGTAAAATAGCTGTGCTGAATGGAATGTATATTCCTGTTTTTGTGTCTTTTTTTTTTAACTTAAGGTTTTGCCTAGAGGGATTCTCTATGTTTTGAATCTAATTACCCTATAAGGTATTTACCATACTGATTTTTGCAGAGGTGATTCTTTTACTTTAATTAAAAGTCTTCTTTTAAGAACCTGATCACTTTTTCATTGTTCTTAAGATCCAAGGGTTTGCGTCTATGTTCACCTGTACAAATTGCTGAGGATTTTTATCAAGCGTTCCCCAGGAAAGGGGGTGTAGGGTTTGGGGGGATATTTTGGGGGGAAGACGTCTCCAAGTGGGCTCTTTCCCTGTTCTTTGTTTAACACGCTTGGTGGTGGCAGCATAGGGTTCAAGGACAAGGCAAAGTTTGTACCTTGAGGAAGCTTTTAACCTAAGCTGGTAAGAATAAGCTTAGGGGGTCTTTCACTGCAGGTCCCCACATCTGTACCCTAGAGTTCAGAGTGGGGAAGAAACCTTGACATGCCTTTATTTGGTGGTCTCTCAATTAGCCAAGCAAGCTTGGCCAATTCTTTAGTTCCAGCATATACATTTTCATTTGGATGCACATTGGAAACTAGGAGCACAAAGAAATTCCTATTAACATTCATGGGATATTTTGCAGCCAATGTTCCTGAAAATTCATCACTAAGTGTGTGGTTTTATATATTTATGACTCACCAGTGAATTATTCCATTTTTTTTTACTATAATTCCATTGGTATCAATAGAGTCAAACTGGCACAAAACTGGAGGAGTACAATGAGGAATCAGGCCCTTAATCTTGAGTTCACAGCTGCAAAATTTCTAAAAAAGATCAGTTTTTATTTCTTTAAAATATTTTATCAAAACAATTGCAGTTGCTGAAGATTAGGAGAGCTAACAAAGGACTTTTAGCCAGAGTAGCATCCATTTTTTTAGAGGAAAGTATTCAGTCTCCTACAAATGAAATGTCACGTTGTTTTTAGATGAGGCTTTTTGCCAACAGTATCTAGAACAAGTAGATCAACACACGCTCTGATTATATTTAGCATAACAACCTTATTTAAAAATGTAAATGGTTATAGTTCTTCTTTAATGTCACTTGCAATAAGTCTACAGTACGCCAATTCCCCAAGTAAAGGTGCATTATTTAGTTCATAAATTTAAAAAGCCTTTTAAAAATGTTTACTGTTTACAAATATTGGTAAGCACAAGTTCAGTGTATGCCTTAAAAAACATTAATTTTTTTTTGCCAGTTTGGGTAGAAAGGTGTATTTTTATTGAGACGTCTTAAAAACTTCTCAAATATTTCTTCTCTTTTATACATGTTGTTCTTCTCTTTAAACAACTCACCTCAGACACCTAAGATCAGCCATTGTCACATATTAGAATTTGTGCCTATGGCACACTACGAGTAGGTGACAGTCAATGAATTCAATGGAAAGACAATTTCATTACAAAGGGGAACATAATGTACTGATCCCTCAGTACTTAGTGGAGGGGAGGCACTTAGGAATATCCAAGATGGTGAGAAATCTCTCTGTGTTGCCTTATCTCCTTCCTTAAAACATTTGGAAGGTTCAGGAAGACTAGATCACTAGTCAATACAAATTACTCCTGAGGCTGAAAACTAGATTGTCTCATGTGACCTCTCTCTATTTTGTTGAGTTTTTCAGCTGAGGGGCATTGCTACAATGAGCAGCATTCAATACATTCATACATTTATGCACACATAGTCCTTGCATGCTAGGTCCTTGCAAACCTCTTAATTTCCCCGTGAGCAGCCAGGACTCCTCAATGAGGCCAAATAATTTTTGTAAAGTCACATTCCATCTCATCACCAATGCAGTCCAAATAAGCTTCCAAAATTGCTTTCTCCCTTTCAGGAATAGGGCTTCTTGGGCAGGAATAACATTACCAATGCTTGGGCTCAGTAGGGCAGAGCTAACACTACTCCAAGGCTCACAACCCTATGCTCAGATTGCAAACGCAACTCCCCTCCTTTCTCAGCTTTTCTCTCTGTGCCTCCTTACCCACAAAATTACAACAAGAGACATCAACAAGTATACAACTAAAGAGAGGCAAGTATCAATGGAAAACTGACCAGTAATCCAGATGGCCCATCAAGACTCATCAGTCCAAGCATGGACAAGCAAATAGGAGAGCAAGGGGCTGTCACAGGGCCAAGAAGGTTAGGGATTCAGATGGAGGCTGAATATACAGGCTTATATATACAATATACAGGCTTGACCACTCTCCTAATTCTATCGCCAATCTCTTGATTTTTAACGTATTTCTTAAAGCTCTATCTTCTAGAAAGGAGACTGCTTGAGAACCTCAGCTCTCCTTTTTATTAAAAGTAAGCTTCTTGTCCTCATGGCTGTGGAGAAAAACTTGAAAACATGAAGTGAATGCACCTTAAAGGCTCAGAAGGTAGAAGTCAAATAAACAGAACGCAAAGTCTATTTAAAAATATAACTTGATTTGGGGGGGGGCTGTCATAATTTCTGAATAGTATAAATTGGCAATGCTGAATATATGCAGACTCGTTAGGGTCCAGTTGGGATAAAGCATCATTCAAACCAGTCTATTGCAATCCATATCAGAAAATGGGCCAATTGAATGGGACAGTCCTTCAAATGATCCTGCCCGCTGCTCCCTGTCATCAAATCTGCCCTAGACTTCCCCATCCTCCCACTGAGAGAAGAAGCTACCTCACCAAAAATAAACATATTAGACAAAATATGAGTAAAATGAAACATCTTCCTTTCAGGGGTATCCTGGGCCAGAATGAGAGGAAGCAGTAATACAAACACCCCCACACCCCATTACAAAAATCACTCAACCAATACATATTAATGACACGAGTCAGTGGACAAACACAATATCATTCTCTCTTTTATTTTGATTTTTACACATTGAAGCCACATTTAAGTGGGGAATGGGCAAACACATTCCCTTAAAAGACACATTCTACCTGCAACTTGGCACTGAACCTGAATCAGACCCAAACCAAAGAGGGGTTTTTTTGGATTTATTTTTTAATTTGAAAAAATGTATTAGCTTTCCTACCTCCATTATTTTTGTGCATCTCTGCACTTCTGGATTCCAGCCAGACTATAGCAAGAAGCACTGGAAAGACCATGAGTATGCTGACTCTGGATATTTCAGGTAGCCCTGAACCTTTTGAGGTTTACCCATCACTTGTGCAGAGAAGATATTTTGGGTGTAACAGAGTTAAGCAAACTCATGAAATTCAGTTCAAATGCAAATAGCCAATAATTATAGTGATAAGCTAGCCTATTGGGGGCCCTAAGCAGAAATATTTTTGCCCACTCCAACACATACTAAAAAGGTGAATAGGGGACCCCTTGAGCTGCTCGGGACCCTAAGCAATTGCTTAGCCTGCTTATGCCTCGCGTGGGCTCTGGTTCTGAATGTTTGCATCTTTACAAGGCTAATGAATGCCTTCCATTTTAGAAGCCAATACACAAAAATTAGGGGTAAGAATGTGCCATTGAGTTTCCAGCACAACTCTTGATTGAAAACAAAGAGGAGTGCTACTTATACTCAGTGGCAGATACAGTTGGTGGAAGCTGCTTATTTTCACATTTCATAATAAGTAATGCTTTTATTTCATTCAGTTTCAAAAATTCAGAAGGACCTAGAGGGATTGGTTATCCCTTGGATGAATCTGTGCCAAGAAAAATTGGAGGGGAACATTCTGGACAAAATAAAAAGAAAAGCTAGACAAACCGTCTCATTTTCTTCCTGATGCCATTCTGCTTGTAGTATTATAAGGCCTTTGTGTTACTGGTTGGAACCGCTGTGAGGTAATTATATGTAGTTATATAAAACAGGCTAATGCTAGCCAAGCAAATTGCCTAAAACAGGGGGATGTGTTCCTTGTTAAATGTTTTGTCATGATGACCATGCCCTTTATTTATCTCTAACACAACATGCTTATTCTGCCCCATCTACTGTATTCACCCTGCAAATTTATGAGGCTCTATTAATCTTCTGCCCTGCTGACTCTCTCTGTTGCAAAGTGTCAGCAGACTTTTGTACCTTGCTAATGTACAAAGGGCTTCCTATGAGTAATATCAGCATTTTGCCTTTTAATTGCACATATAATTTTTAGGTCTTACAGCTAATAAGGGAATTGAGACCACAGTTCATCATTGTCTCGAATGGTACTCCAGGGGTGTGGGGACTGTAGAAGCTCAGAGAAGAATATCGCTGTCCTGGTTCCAAGCAATAGTTTCTCTCATTATAGCAGCCCCATTCACACCACTATAGTTAAAGATCTGTCAGTGTTTCCATTATAAACCCTGCTTTTTTTCCCAGGTTTTATAACTTAGTTGTAAAAATTTACTCCAGTATTAAAACTTAGTATACTTGGTCTCAGCCCAGGATATTTGTATTATTATTATCATTATGTTATTATTATTATTACACATTTCAATAGAAGTTAGTTTTATTATTTTAAGGCTTTACTGTTTATAGCAGAGCAAATGTTTTGCAATCAACTTGAAAACAGGCATTTCTCAAATTGGAATTTGTTGGTTTGTTTCCTCCTTAGAATCATAGAATATGAGGGTTGGAAGGGACCTCAGGAGGTCATCTAGTCCAGCCCCCTGCTCAAAGCAGGACCAATCAGTTTTTGCCCCAGATCCCTAAATGGTCCCCTCAAGGATTGAACTCACAACCCCGGGTTTAGGAGGCCAATACTCAAACCACTGATCTATCCCTCCCTCCTTCCCCTTCCAAAAAAATTAAATACTGTGTTATTTAAATTGGAACACTTGGCATTCTGACTTCACATTTGCTTTTCCCACAACCTTTTACTATACCTTAAAATGTGCATTTTTGATAAGTATCCTTATCAGCCAAAATCCATTAGAAAAGAAATATAAAAAGTTAGCAGCATTTTTTTCAGTACAATGTTGGTATGAGAGAACAACATGGGGCCCACACGCTGGAGGTTGGGAGACTAGGTACTGCATTTTGCAGTTAAATGTGTTATCCACAAAAAGGCAGTGAAAAATTTTAAACAGATTAGGCTATTGGAGCGTGGCATTGGTGGGTGTGGCTTATGGGAAGAAGGCTTAGTGCAGCCTTGTATATAGTGCCTTGTGTGCATTATTGTTATTCTGCACAAATCCACAGAAGGATCAGAGGTCTGATTCAGTTATCTGATCCATGTGAACATTGCCAGACCTTAGCATGGGATCAAATTGTTTTAATTACTTCTGCAATCTTCGGTGGGTTTTGCCCACATAAGGAGCAGGAAATGGAGTGTTGAGCTGAGGTTTGAAATATTTTCTCAAGGTGTTGGGATTTACCCCACCAGCCTGACTGGAACAGGGAATATTTTCTACCTCTAAAAGTACAGATCTCGGGATACGTGTGGAGGACAAGAGAATCAGTGCAGATGCTCAGCTTCCTTTGCTCTCCTTTTCATGATAGCACAGCTCCCTCAGGAGCCACACTGCCATGTGGTCATGAGAGTGTCTGTAATTAACCTCCTCTTGGAAGTGCTTTGTTGCCATGGAGGTGGAAGTTGCTGCTGGTTCAGAAACCTGCGTGGACCCAAGATGAGCATGTCACACAGATCAGCTGTTTGTCACCTTCCCCCAGTCCCTACCCCCTCTTTCTGTAGGTCTCCATCGTGCTGAAAAGCTTCCACGGTGTTCAGGAGAAATCATACTAGAGAGTACTCTGACCTCTGTCCCTTGGTTTTGTGCAAATTCCAATAGGGTGAATCCATTAGGGTTAACATGCTTGAAAGATACACACAGGCTATACACTTTTTAGGACTGACCCCCATCATACTCTTCCATTCAGCCGTTAAATGGTCTTTGATGATATTTCTCCATGACAGCAGTAGTGTGTGGGGTATCACTACAAAACAGTCTTATAACAGAAGTAAAAAAGAAAAAAATCTTTTAAAAGATCCATATATTATACAAAGTCAGACAAGCACACCTTGATTTATAGGGTTATAATTCCATCTCAGAGGTCTGATGACTATACAAACCACTCAGGCCTCACTCTTGTGGTTTCCATGTTTCCAGAACCACTTGTTGGAATTCCAGCCCTGTAATTCAAAGCTGTCTGTTATTTATTATATATGTCATTTATCATCAATCAGCGATAATACACATTTTGAACCTACAAAGTTAAATTTGGTAGCATCAGATCTTTGGTGGGGGAAAAAAAGATTAGTGCACCGTATGCTGCTTTTAAAAAGGTTTATAGCCAGTAAGAGACACATCATAAAGACATAACCAAATATTCATATAGAATGGGAAACTTAATTTTGAACGCTGATGGGAAATGCAAATATTTCCATTTACTTCTCTAGGAAGAGTGCCCAAATGCCCTTCTCTGTATTTCCCATTATTCAGTATGTCTTTGTCATATATCTTATTACTAGTATTTTTGAGATAAATAGTTCTAAATATTTTAATTGTGTCTTCTACAAAATGTTTTCCCCATGTTTTCACTGCCATATTCCTACTCACTGAAGAGGGTTATTCCAAATGCATTCATTAATGTCAGAGTACTTTGAGGTTCTGGAATAAAATGTAAAATAAATAACTCCTCTAATTAAAAATAAAAATGACTTCAAAACTTCTGGAGTTTATATTTCTTTAATCTCTGAATTGTTTATTAAAAACAATTATTTTCTGTGCACTGACGGGATGAACTATGCCTTCATTATTTCAGTCTTTCTGATTTCTCTTTTTACATGAGAAGTAAGTACTGCTCACAGTAGGATTATCAAATGCACTTAAAACAAAGCTAGATTATATTAATTAGTGTTGTATGTGCACTTGCAGCGGGTAATATAGTTCATCCTCTGGCACTCAGCTCATTAATTTCAAAATGTATGTTACTAAACCTCTCATCTTAGTTTTACTTAATTAAATTATTAAGATGAAACTTAATAAAAACAGAGGTTTTTAAATGTCATTCAAGGCATTGCTACAATTAAGCAATCAAATATTCATAGTTTGTGGAAACTCAACTTACCAAGATCCCTCATTGTGTATGATCACTTTTGTTCTGATTTTTTTCAAAACTGGACTTTCTCCATTTCAATAATATGGTTTGCAAAGATAGAAAAGGAAATCAACCCATACCCGTCTGAACTGAGAGATTAATTAAGGGTCAGTTTTTCAATCCTCACATACATAGTAGAAAAATTAAATAATGTAGGCTAACAATAGACTTTGAGCTAAACTGTTATTGAAGGATATTGCTGTCCTCCAAAAAGTCTGGCATAACTATGAGTGACCAGCTATGTATAGTTCTTCTGGAAAATGAATGAAGCTCAGTTTAACCAACAGAGAGAGGTATAGATTTCTCCAAACACCTTCCTGAGGCAAATAGTTTGCGTACTTGTGCCTAGGAGCACATTTCAAATGTATAAACAATGCACATTAGCTTCCTCATGTGTGGCCAATATAGAGCTGTCTCCCCCCATGGGATTTTACACATCTTGCACTTAACTCAGAGATCTAAATAAAATGCAGCACCCTGAAACGTTACACGGGCCCACCCTGGAGGACTCTGTGTCTCTAATGCAATGGATGGATTACACACCTACCTATGTTGTATTGAACAATTGTTATGGATGTAATAGGGATAATATATTTAATCTGATCGATAATTCAAGTACAGGACACTCTTAAAAAAGCATCTGTATATTTCAGACACCGTGTAAGAGAGGAAGCAGTGAAAATTATTTATGCAAATGTGAAAGGGGATTGTAGTATTGGGTATGTCTATACTGCAGTCGTGACTGTAATTGCAGCTCATGTAGACATACCTGAGCCGGCTTTAATCTAGATAACTTGGGTACCAGAAAAGTGATGCCATGGTAGCACAGGCTTCAGCGCGGGCTGCACAATCCCACCCCGAATCCCGGGTAATTACTGAGACAGCCAGCCTGCACTGATGCCCGCGCTGCTGCTTCACTGCTCTGGTATCCAAATTAGCTAAAGTATAGCTATCTTGGGTATGTTTATATGACCTGCAATCACACTCTGTAATTGCAGTGTAGACATACCAATTGTGTGGAACTGTATGTGGACTGCCTATCGGGGAAGTGGCACACTGGGGTCTTTGCACTGAGTTCTAAAATACGGTAAATGTTACACACAGAAAAACTACATTAAAAGAACATTATTAAGGTTGCAACCTCAAGCACTCAAAAATTAGGAAATGTGGGAATTAAGGTTGCGTCTGTAGCCTTAATTCAACCCTCTTGTGTGTATGAACTATGTTACAGTTTAATTATATGATTACATACTACTTTTTCCACCTCATTCCGTGCACAGAATGGACGGGGATTCATTCAGAGAGCAGCTAGTCAATAGTTTGTTTTATCTGCACTAGTCAATGGGGGGCCTTGGACCTTTTTTGCTGCACACAATTCAAACCTGGCTTGGAGGACAGAGGGTATGCCTACACTGCAGTTAGACACCTGCAGCTGGCCCGTGCCAGCTGACTCGGGCTCGCAGGACTAGGGTCTAAGGGGATGCTTAAACGTGGAATAGTCCTTCAGACATTTGCTGTAGCCAGAGCTCTGGGACCCTCCCACCTTGCAGTCCCTTAGCTCAAGCCCCTTAGCTCAAGTCAGCTGGCAGGGGCCAGCCGCAGGGTTTAGTGTAGATATACCCAGAATTATTAATTCTCTCAAGGGCTTTTCTATGGTGCTGATCACTATAGTAACTGAGTGTTTCACAAACATTATTTAACTTATCTTCACAACACCCCTATGAGCTAAAAGGTGGATGGGGAACTGAGGCACAGAGCATTTAGGGTCAAAAGTGTCCACTAATTTTGGGTTCCCAATTTGAGATGTGTGGGACTTGATTTTTCAGAGTACTGAGCGTTCTATAGGATTTTATATGTTAAAACACTGCTCCCATTGACTTCAGTTACAGCTTGGAGTGCTCAGCACTTCTGCAAATCAGATTGCATGCTGGGCACCTAGAAAACAAGGAATAGACAATTAGTGACCATCTGGGAGAAGTTTCTCCTACCTTTGTTATACAAGGCCAGAAAAACTATGAAACCACAATGGCCCTGCTGTGTTGAAGTGAGGACAGACTGTAGAGAGCCCATGTAGGGGAGACTCCACCTCATGGAGCAGTGCTCTGCAAATGCTCTCTCTACAGCAGCTCAGAGGGTTAACTGGGGTGGACTGACACCAGTGAATTGTTATATTATGAAGATCCACTGATCAAAACCTTAGGGGACCAGTAGTGTTAAATGGCCTTTACTAAGCCTAGCTGTTGCATTAGTGGCTGCAGAATACTTGCATGACATGTCTGTACCCTAGATCTGGGTTGGGAGAGAAGATTCCATTCCTCTCCCTCTTCCCGTTCCCCCAAATCCCCATATAAATCTCCTGCATATTCAAGCTTTGCTTAGTGGATAAAATTGGTCCATCAGTTATTATACAGTACTGAGATATTGTATGTTTTGTCTATAGGGATACAGAAGGTCTGGATTGGACAGCTAGGACAAAACACACAAGTAAAAAAATGCACACAGGCAGAAACCCTTTTACGGGGAAAAATGTGGATTAAGGTCCTGATTCCACAAGGTAGTTAACCACAGGCATAACTTTAAGTTCAACTGAAGTTCATGGGACTGTTCATCTGCTTAAAGTTAGACACATGTTTAATTACCTGGCTGAATCAGGGGTTGAATGTGGATACTCTTTACCAGCAGTGTAAAAATAGATACCCTGCCACAGCCAGATCCGAACATGCAGATTGGCTAGAGCAGAAATAGCTGTAAGTTGGGCTGTTCTTAGAGAAATAGCAGTCACTTAGTGGGGGGGGGGGGGGAGGGAAATGGGAGTTTGCTGTGAGTTCAGAAAACTGTGAAATGCTGCTTTTTAAATATCAAAGAATTCTGCCCTCCATGTATATTGTTACTTTCTGAGAATGCTTAGGTAAACTCCCATGAATGGCATTCATAAGAGTAGAATAGCTCTGCGTGGAGAGTTAGTATGCTATAACTGACTCATTGTCTATTCATTTTAGATTGTTCCTACAGAGGATTTATAGAAACAATACCAAGGTGGCACTGAGGTGGCTATCAATGCTGTTTACAGACAATTTAAAGGAATAAACTTGCAGTTATGCCTGTGTTTGCTTTCCCTTGTGGTCTCCCTGCAACATGTTCTAATCCTATTGTGGCTTGATTGTTTCACAGCAAAGTGGTCCGCAGAGGCCTGTAATTGGCACACAGGTTCAAATTAGATTGCTGTGTGTTTAGAAAAGCAGGGGTCATTTCACATCAGCCCCACTCATTAAGAAGCAGAGTGCTAAGTTTTCTATTATAGAAAATATGTGTGTGTGTGTGTGTGTGTGTGTGTGTGTGTGTGTGTGTGTGTGTAAGAGAGGTTTATATATAACCTAAAGGAGAACAACACTGTAATCAACAATATGCAAAATCAGTTTGATAAGACAATATGTTAAACAGACATGAACATGTGGTTTGAGTAATTCTGCATCTACCTGATTCTCACACACAAATTCCTTTTTCCATTTGTAAATTTAGATGCTGGCTTGACGGCAGCTGAAACATTGGCCTTCAGTGTCCTTGCTTTTGTGAATTTCAGTCACTCAACAGTATTTCCATATCTGGGGCATTTAAATTGTGAAATACTCCAGGCTCCATTCAGCACCCATGTGCTCATCAATCAGAGGGAAGGGAATCAAGCAGGGGCTCTGGAGTTCACAACTGAGGCAGTTGGCCCCCAAATTAGGGACAAAATGTGAGAGGTCACTAAAGAGTGCAGGTTAGAGGGCCAGGATTAAGGATGGGAGGGAAAGCTTGGAGGGGCCTGGGAACAGAAACAGTTGCCACTACTTGCCATGCCAAAGCCCATTCCATTTAGCAAACACTTCCACGCTGCATACAGAAGCCAAAGTCCTCTTGTATCTAAAGCTATTCTATACCTCAGTGTGTGGCCTTTAAACTACCATCCCATAGGTATCATAGGTGCTGGAGGAAGAGTTAAGGTTGAACATGCAGCATTAGCTGGGGCATTTCCTGATTTTGAACACTTAACTCTGCAACATGGACATTTATAGCGTATTCCCGCTATTTTAAAAGAAAAAAGATGAGCGGTGAGGAGGGGTAGGGGGAATAAGGAACTTCCTTCTTCTGAACTTCAGAGCTCTACTGTCTAGTAGTAGATTGGCAATGGTGTGTGTAAATTTCATAACCATGGTTAGATGTCCCTGGGATGCTCTATTCCATAACTTTGGGACATCTCCATCTGCTGCACAGATGGGGTTCCTTCCTTCTAGATTACTACAAAAGTCCATATTGCAGAACCCTTACTCCCACTGGTGCACAGCTATTCACGGGAATAGTCCCACCGAAGCCCTTGGAACAACTCACCATAGTAAGTGTGAAGCAGCCCTGCCTAACCCTTTCTGTACACAATTGGGCTTTTCAGTTTAATTAGTCACGCAGGCATGGATAGCAAAGCCATCTTTAGTTGTTCAGTTTGGCACTACTCCAGCAGAGCACTTAACTTTAAATACATAAGTAGTCCCACTGAAGTGAATGAGATTACTCACATGCTCAAAGTTAAACATGTAGTTAGGTGCTTTACAGAGATTGGGGCCTTTATGGGTATGTCTACACTGGACACTGAACCCAAGTTTTGACTCAGGTTTGAGCCCAAGCCCACATCAGTCCACACACACGTCAGTCTGACTTGGGTCAGCAAGCACTCAGAATCTGAGTCCTAGGACCCTGCTAGGGGGCTGGGTCAGTGCTTGAGTCCTGTGTAGACTTACCTTATGAGTTTACATATAATACATTATATGTATTAATAATACATAGTACATAATTGTATAAGTATACATAATACATATAATATACATATAATACAATAATATACAATATATATAATACAATATAATACAATAAACACCTAACATATACTTTACTTGCACATCATGGAAGTTTCAAAGAGTCAGAACACGATCAAATAGAAACCATATTTCACCAAAATACTCAAAAGCAATTCCTGTTGATGAGGTTGGTCCAAATTCTAGCTTTCTTACCCCAACCTGCTTTGGCTGTAGCAATGTTCAAATAAAAATGTTCATCTATTTTCTTCATCATCGTAAAAGTATATATTTTTCACTCTTGAACTGAAAAATGGAAAAATCTATTTTTCCCCCTCAAACTTTCAAAAAAACCCTATTCATCTTTGGGCAATGACAAAGCCTGGAAAATGTTATACTGAAAAGTGAAAGTCTCAAAAGGTTATGAGCAATTGAAAAAAGGTAAAGGGTAATAATGGAAACCATTATTCATCCTTAACGATAGCATGTGCTGCCACTCACCCTAAAATCCATTAGTATCTTTTTTCTAATGTGTTCTGTATATTCGCTTCTTACATGGTCTCCCCTCTTTTTAGTTTCATTTAGAAAGAAAGTGAAATGAAATTCCTGTTCAAAACCGGCTTATGTACACCTGTTTCACTGTTTAAAAAGATCTGTTATGTAACCAATAGGCCAAGCAGTCTAACTTATGATAAATGATGGGTCAAAGAAAGTTCATTCCTAATAATGCAAATCACAAATCAATGTCTAAAGAACAGCACATACGAAATGATGTCTGAAACATCAATAACAATGTTTTGCCCTTATAATTATTATTAGCTTGGTAATAGTCATTACCGACCTATCTTTTTTCTGCTGATTTAGTAAAGTGCACCTAATAACAAGTAGGGTCAAACATACAAACCAAATGACACTGCATTCCCAGTGTATATAATGCCATTTCTAGTGATGTAATAAACGACTTGCAGTGTTTTTCTCTCACCCTCCCAAATTAAGCCTATTAAAGAGTTCTTGCCTAGAATGTAATACAAATCTCTCTCTCTCTCTCTCTCTCTCTCTCTTTCTCTCTCTCTCTCTCTCACACACACACACACACACACACACACACATACAGTTAAAATGGGAAACCGTTCCTTGGACTAGAGGGGCTTAATGTGTAAAGCATGTTTTATTTCAGATGCCAATTAAAACTCAGTCTTTAAAGAAGTATCGTAGATAGATATATAGTGATACCACATTAAATCCTTCCTATTGCAAGGAATTCATTGTAATTTGAACAAAAATCTGTTTTTAAAGATAATTCAAGTTTTTAATAAGAATAAGGTATTCTAGCACTTTAGACACTATATACATGTTTGAATACAAAAGAGATGATCTTATACAAAAAAAAAGGGATGCTTGGTAGTTTAGCAAAAATCATGATGCTTATATCCATCTCTCTATTGATGGGATCCACAAAAAACAGCTCAGTACCTTCCTTAACCATGTTGGAGCCCACTCAAGTCATTGAGTTTCAAACTGCGGTATTATTATTCTTTGATGTCTACAGCTGAGCAGCACAAAGCTGGTCTCCAAGCACTTACTTTCTATAAAGAAACGCCAAATGTTTGGCCTTTGGGCTGTAAATATTGTGTCACCATTGATTTTTAACATATAAAGTGTATTTTCCTGAATGTCAAGTATTCTCAAAGTGCAGGGACTCCCATGAGTATGAAGTGTAAGGAATTAAAGACAGTTTAAAAGCAGGAGCTACAAGCAAGCAAAGAAGAAAGGAATAGTAAGAAACAAGGGAGGGAAGAAATGAAAGAAAAAGAATAGGAACTTAGCCAAATATTGTGTTATCATTCATCTCTTAGATGCAAATGTTATCTGGGGAGAAGACTATCATATTGTCAGTCAAGACGGGTGAATAGTGATATTATCAATAAACCATTTCATAAAACATAGGATATTTTGCTGTAAGGAGTTATATATTTCACTTGTTATAGGAAATCTTTGCCAACTAAATTGCAAAATTTGATTATAAGATCAGACATTCTGCCTATTTAAAAAAAAGAAAGGTGTCCACAAAATGGAGAAGCAGCCACAGCTTCATCAACTATTTGCTACTAATATTTTATTTTACCTTAGGATATTTTTTATTGCATTGGGATGTGTTAGGAAGCCAAATCGGGCAGATTGTAATCTGGCAAAACTCTCACTGAAGTCAGTGTTGGCAGAGTTTAGCTCATGGAAACTTTTCTAGTGGTAAATATTTTCAAATTCATATTCACTTTCACGGATTCCACACAGGGCGGCAAGGGGAAAGCAATGATACAGCCGCCCCACCTGTGGTCTTCCTTCTCCTGTCTCCAATTCATGCCCTCCTCAGTTGTGGATCCCCAACCCCACTGAGAGCTCTCTGTGGGGTCAGAATAAGGTGGGGAGGGGACAGTGTGGCATGCCCTATTATACATGATGAGATCTACATCTCTCCTGCACCAAGATCCAAGGGGCAAAATCCAGTCTGATGCCCTTTCATTGGGGGAATTCCAGTGATAACAAACTTTACTGTGGTGAAATTAAAACTGGTCATTGTGTCAAAAAGTCTATGCTTTTGACATTTTTCAGAATATATATATATATATTGCATAATCATCTCAAAGCCCTCAGTTACTCCAAACTCCTTCATTAACTCCATCTATGTTGGCCATGTTTGATCAGCTAGACACCCGTTATATGAGTGGAGTCAAATTTGTTTTGTGAAGAGGGCTGCATTACCTACTTAATTATGATCCATGGCCCAAGTCTACAAAGTTAGGACCATAAACTACACTCATTCCAGAGCATCTCCCCTGGAGAACAATGGGTCTCATCTCGTGAGATGCTACTGAGCACCTGCAACTCCAACTGGTTTTAAATGGTACCACTGTAAATAACTTTTTTTTTATAGGAGCAGGTCATATCTTGGGCTTAACAGAGGTCAAATTTCACAGTAACTTAATGAATACATAGGGTTAGCCTGGATTGTACAAGGTGCAAGCAAGTCCAGAATCTAGCATTCACTCTACTGCTGCTAATACCCCCCATTGTGCATCCCTTATTCACATTGGTAAGCACCTACACAGATAGTCCCATTGAAGCCAGTGGAAACACTGTGTCTTAGGCTTTAGAGAGGCTGCATTAACATAGTATCAGAGCATCTTGCCATCTTTAATGTATTTATTCTCACAACACTTCAGTGAAGTAGGGAGGAGCTGTTCCCCCAATTTTACAGATGGGGAACTGAGGCACAAAGAGACTTTTCCAAGGTCACACAGGAAGTTTATAGCAGAGCAGGGAATTGAACCTAGATCTTCCAAATCCCAAGCTAGTGCCCTTGTCACTGGAGCACCCTTTCCTCTCTAACAGTGTTCTCAGAATAAATTCTCACCACCATGGACAAGAGTTGCACAAATTGATCCAATATTAACATTTATATTCTGATCTATATGACAATACAGTTAAAACTAAAATCTAAACAGACCTAGACAGATGCTGTTTGCAGGAATAGATGACAACAGATAAAGATAAGGATTCAGATGGTCACCAGCTTAAAATTTTATATTCTCTACAAGGACCAACCTCACTCAACCTAAATTAGGCACCCAGCACTATACACAGAAGGCCAGATTTTCATTGGTCCTTGCATGGGGAGAGAGAAGACTCTCACTCATTTGCATGGCTCACCTATGAGCCAATCTCCATAGCAGTCCCGGCTCGCTCCCCTTTCTCCTGTCAAACAAATCACCTGAAAGGAAACAGGGAGGAGGCAGGACTGGTTCCCACCTTTCCTTCTGCAATGCTTCCTATTGGATGGTACCAAATGGACATCCTCCATGTGTCTGGGAAACTCTGGAGAGATTGGACCTGCTTGAGGCACATGCTCTCTTCCAGCACTCCATGGGATGGTGCACCTTGCCCTGCTCTCTGCATAGGTTGCACGTAAATCATCCAACAGATGCCATAATGAATAAAACAAATGGTCCTTCAGAGTCACACCTTTGAATAGCAAACTCAACCCAGAATGAAGGAGATAGGTGATTCCCTCAAATATTCTTTAGCAACAGCACAGTAGAAGTTGCTTTGACTTGCCATACTGTCTCTTTTGATCATATACTCCACTAGCCATGATTAATCATCAATTATAATTTGAAGGATACTACTTATTGGATGCACTGAACTGCATTCTCAACAATTGTGTTTGCTAGGCAGTGCGTTGGAACTTCAGAATAAGTATCTTGAACCCATTGCAATTCTGTTTAAGGATATAGTCAATTTGCAGATCAACATTTTCTCAAAATACACATTTACATGAATAATGACTTTTTAATACAAAACTTCCTTGTAATTCCCAGGCAGTGAAGCCAGTTCCCATGTCAAGTTTGAGGGACTATTGATCTGAGTTCTGAAACATCTAAGAGGCAGTTAAAGGTGTCGTTTTGATAAACAGTACTTCCTGAGAGATGAGTAGTACCTTCAATTCCTAACTTTAAAGGCATTCAGATCTTCTCAGGGGGGCACTAAGCACATTGCAGGATATAGACCTAAAAAAGGATTGCTAACAGCCTACTTATCATAACATTGAGAATCATACAGTTTTACTACAAAAGGCAAAGGTGTACTATTTGGATTTATTTCCTTATGGATCATCGGATCAGTATCTTTTGTAGACTTTCTCTACTTATGGGAATATTAGTTTACTTTATATTTTGAATTGACTGAACAATTTTTAAAAATAAAAATAATTTTACAACTTAGATTATACTTTATGTTTTTTTCCAATAATCAATGTTCATGTTTTCAAATATACTGTGAAATTTTTCACCTGTATTTGACCAAGAGATTTTGACCATTTCTTTGAGGGTAAGGATGTTGCTATCATAATCCAGGCCTTTCCCCCTGCAAAACTGTATTATTGCAATGTGTTCTATATGAAGCAGGTACATCTTAAATCTGAAGTGGCTTCTGATCTGTATTTGTAAAGAAGTTGGATGATGTATTCACTTCTTACAGTGATAATGCAATACTTTCTATTGCATCAGTAAACAGGGAGAATGTTAAAATGCAGCTACTAAATGCATTTTTCAAATTTTCTTGACCAGACAACTTGCTTCCAAGAGGTTTAAAAGAATTGACCAAGGATCTCTCTGAAACATTGATGTTGATGTTTAACAATGTTGGAATACTTAGGAAGTTCCAGAGGCCTGGAAACAAGCATATGCTGTCCTTGTATTTAAAAGGGTAAAAAGGATGACCTGGGTACCTATAGGCTTGTTAGTCTGACATCAATCCCAGAAAAAAATCACAGAAAAGCTGATGTAGGATGTAATCAGTAAAGATGTAAAGGATGGTAATAACTAATAGAAATCAACATGGTTTTATAGAAAATAAGTATTGTTAAACAAACTTGATATAATTTTTTGATGAGACTCCAAATTTAGTTGATAAAAGTAACTGTGTTGACATAATAAACTTGTACTTCTGTAAGGCACCTGACATAGTCCTCATGAGATCTGATACAAAAAATAACACTATACAAAATCAATGTAGCCCACATTAAATAGACTAAAAATGGGCTAAATGAGATTGGAAAAAAATAACGAATGGTGACTCACTCTTCAATGGGGGTATTTTTAAAGGGCTCCTGCTGGAATCTATACTCAGCCCAAGCTATTCAGATTTTTATCAGTTATCTGGAAGAAAATATAAAACCATTGCTGGCAAAGTTTACAGATGACACAATATTGGTAGAGAGGTAAATAATTATAAGGACATGTCAGCTTTCCAGTGCAATCTGGATCTCTTGGTAAGCTGGGCTCACTTGAAATATATGCATTTTGCTGTAACTAAATGCAAAGTAACACATCTAGGAACAAAGAATGTAGGTCACACTTACAGGTGGGAGGCTGCATTTTGGAAATTAGTGACCCTGAAAGGGAATTAGGAGTTGTGGTGGATGACCAATTAAACATGAGCTTGCAGTAAAATGTGCTGACTAAGACAGCTAATGCAGTTCTTGGATGTATAAACAGGAGAATATCAAGCAGAAGGGAGGTGTTATTACCACTGTAAATGGCATTAATGAACCATTACTGGAATATTGTGTCCAATTCTGCTGTCCATTCTTTAAAAAGCTGACAAATTGGAAAGGGGTTGAGAAAAGAGCTACAAGAATGAATTAAGGTCTGGAAAACATGCTTTAGAGTGAGAGAATAAAGAAGCTTTGTCTGTTTAGGTTAACAAAAAGAAGCTTAAGAGGTGACTTGACCACGGTCTATAAGCGCCTACATGGAAAAAAGGCTTCTGATATGGAGGGCTCTCTAAATCTAACAGACAAAGGCAGACCACAATCCAATTGCTGGGAGTTGAAGCTAGACAAATTCAAAAATACCATGAAAATAATTAGAAATAAAGTGCAAATTTTCAACAGTGAGGGTTTTTACCCATTGGAACTATTTGCCCAGAGATCACCTGAAGTCTTTAAATCAAGACTACATATCTTTCTAAAACACATGCTCTAGCTTAACTAGAAGTTATGGGCTTAATGCAGGAATTACTGAGGGAAATTCTATGGCCTGTGTTATGCTAGAAATCAGACTAGATGATCATACAGGTCCCTTCTGACCTTAAAATCTATGAAGCTATGAAAAGAAGAAGAATGTGGGCAACTGACTTATTAAACTGTGAATCTTGCCAGGTCACAGGACAGCAAATCTGCAGCCCTGGGTAGAAATTAAAGTATTGGTTTTGAGCTCTGAAGGTCTAAACGGCTTTGGACTTATTTGAGACACTGCCTATTATACTGTGAAGGAAAGTTTCCAAGCTGAATTCTCCTCAGTTTACAGAAGTTGCCAGTAGAGAGCGGGATGCTCAGCTTTGGACCCTACTTCCCCTGTTGGTGTGAAAAAACGGGACATGGTCGATTTCAGGGGACACTGCAAAGTCCATTCCTTTACCCAGGCTTTTGGGGAAGCAGGCACATAATAAAGGCTCAGATTTGTGGCAAGCGGGTATTGACTGTACTCTAACTTGCTCTCTAGGTTTGGGGTGAGAAATAGCTGCTGGTTTAATTTTCTTTATGTGATTGTATTTGTGATTTATGGTAAAGGTGGCTAGAGACTAGGATTGGTGCTTTTTAAATATGTACTGAAAATTAAAGCAAATCATACCAGTCATTCAAGCAGGAATTACTATTCATTCTCAGTAGCACCCAAACACCGATTAAAAATTAAGGTTTTGCAGTAGGAGAAAAACATATGAACCACAAAACCCTAATCAGGTAAAGAATTCAATGGTTTTATGTAATGCAGGTTTCAGATAAGTTATTTAACTTGGGATCAGAAGATCTCTTACCTTTATTTCTCTCCCCCATGGAAAAATTACAGATATTATATTGCACACAGAGAGGTATTAAATATAGTATAGTTGTAAAAATCTCAAATATAACTGTTAATAGTCTTGAAGGGTTTAATCTGCAAATAGACGCTGAACTTTAAGACTGGCGATATATGTAAGATTTTTCTATTCTTGAATAGCAATTTGTTTTTGGCTATGAATAATACATCTTGCTACAACAGTGCAGTCAGATACTAGTATAATTAGATACATTTCTGAGGTCTGCCTATGGTGTATGCATCAAACACTGATCCTTCAGGCAGCCTTGTATAGGTCTATAGGCTTGGGACGCTGGAGAAATGAACACAATCATGCTAACAGTGCCCTCACTCCAGTTACAGATGTAAGATGACAGTGACTGCTCCAAGGCACACTAATTACAAAGTATTTAGCAGTCAGTGTCTCACGTACACCTGCCAGAAGCAGGATTAGGGGAAATGTGACATCCCTATTTCATATTTTACACAGAACCTAGCTGAAAGGTAAGTTCTAAAGAGGCCAGTGACTGTACAAAACCATATGCTACCACAGTTCAATTATGTGCTCAGCTTTCTCCCTCTTAATGTATATATGGCATTATTAGTCAATGCTTCATCTTCAGAATAATCAGCCATGTATATTAACCAGTAGCATTATGGAGGACTATTACCAGGAGTTTGTATTACAGCAATCCAAACCTGCAGAAAACATGCACTGCATTTTAGGAAAAGGCAGGTGTTAGTCATGGGAGATTCGACCATTAGAAACCTAGGTAGCTGGGTTTGTGATGACTGGGAGAACCGTATGGTGACTTGCCTGCCTGGTGCGAAGGTTGCGGATCTCTCGAGGCATCTAGATAGACTTATGGGTAGCGCTGGGGAGGAGCTGGTGGTCGTGGTACATGTAGGTACCAATGACACAGGGAAGGATAAGAGAGACATCCTGGAGGCTAAATTTAGGATGAATTCTAAATTCCTACCTCTGTGGTGGCATTCTCAGAAATGCTTCCAGTTCCATGTGCAGGGCCAGGTAGGCAGGCAGAGCTTCAGAGTCTCACTGCGTGGATAAGACGATGGTGTAGGGAGGAGGGGTTTAGATTTATTAGGAACTGGGGAAACTTTTGGGTTAGGGGGAGCCTATGCAGGAAGGATGGGCTCCACCTAAACCAAAGTGGATCCAGTCTGCTGGCACTTAACATTAAAAAGGTTACAGAGCAGTTTTTAAACTAAGAGATGGGGGAAAGCCGATTGCTGCAGAGGTGCACGTGGATCGGACAGAGACTTCTCTTAGAGGAGAGTCTATTGATAGAGATTCTCTAGGTTTTAGTCAGGAGGAGACGATGCAAGAGGATAAAGTATGGGCCAGATCAGAAAAGAAACATTCACCTAAAAAAGAATCTGACACATCAGAAAAGGGCAGACAAATAAACACTGACAAGTTTTTAAAGTGCTTGTACACAAATGCTAGAAGTCTAAATAATAAGGTGGGTGAACTAGAGTGCCTTGTGTTCAAGGAGGATATTGATATAATAGGCATCACAGAAACCTGGTGGAATGAGGACAATCAATGGGACACAATCATTCCAGGGTACAAAATATATTGGAAGGACAGAACAGGTTGTGTGGGGCCGGGGGGGAGAGAGTGGCACTATATGTGAAAGAAAATGTAGAATCAAATGAAGTAAAAATCTTAAATGAATCCTCATGTTCCATAGAATCTTGATGGATAGTAATTCCACTCTCTAATAAGAATATATCAGTAAGGATCTATTATCGACCACCTGACCAGGACAGTGGTAGTGACGATGAAATGCTAAGGAAGAGTAGAGAGGCTATCAAAATAAAGAACTCAATAATACTGAGGGATTTCAATTATCCCCATATTGACTGGGTGTGATGGGTTGGATCACAGAAACCCCCTTGGGACTGCCACATGATGTGCCAAGACTATTTCTGCTCCTGCTTTCCTTCCCTGTCAGCTTAGGACTTCAGTGCCCTGCCTGGTTTGAGCCAGACCCACTAGTCTGCTGCAAACCCAGACCCAGGTCTGAATCACATCCCTAACATCTGTAGACTTAATTAAAAGCAATTTAGGAAGTTTTCCTGTCCTTCACACTCAGATGCCCAACTCCCAGTGGGGTCCAAACCCCAAATAAATCCGTTTTAACCTGTACAAAGCTTATGCAGGGTAAACTCATAAATTGTTCGTCCTCTATAACACTGATAGAGAGACATGCACAGCTGTTTGCCCCCCAAGGTATTAATACATACTCTGGGTTAATTAATAAATGAAAAGTGATTTTATTAAATACAGAAAGTAGGATTTAAGTGATTCCAAGTAGTAACAGACAAAACAAAGTTAATTACCAAGCAACACAAAATAAAACACACAAGTCTAAATCTAGTACAGTAATAAAACTGAATACAGATAAAATCTCACCCTCAGAGATGTTTCAATAAGTTTCTTTCACAGACTGGATGCCTTCCTAGTCTGGGCACAATCCTCTCCCCTGATACAGCCCTTGTTCCAGCGCAGGGGGTAGCTAGGGGATTTCTCATGATGGCCGCGCCATTTGTTCTGTTCCACCCACTTATATATCTTTTGCATAAGGCAGGAATCCTTTGTCCCTCTGGGCTCCCACCCCTCCTTCTCAATGGAAAAGCAACAGGTTAAAGATGGATTCCAGTTCAGATGACATGATCACATGTCACGTGTGACCTACATTCTAAGACTTCATTACCCACTTGCCAGCCCACAGCTATGCAGGAAGACTTACAAGTAAAACAGAGCCATCTACAGTCAATTGTCCTGGTTAATGGGAGCCATTAAGATTCCAAACCACCATTAATGGCCCACACTTTGCATAACTAAAATAGGCCCTCCGAGTTATATCTCACATTTCTGTATTCAGATACAAGAGTGATACATTTATACAAATAGGAATACCACACTCAGTAGATTATAAGCTTTTTAGTGATACCTTACAAGAGACCTTTTGCATGAAGCATATTCCAGTTACATTATATTCACACTCATTAGCATATTTTTATAAACTCATATAGAGTGCAATGTCACACTGGGTACATGTCACCTCAGGACGAAATGCAGAGACAAAATTTCCCGATACTTTAAATGACTGTTCTTGGAGCAGCTGGTACAGGAACCCACAAGGGGAGAGGCAACTCTCGATCTAGTCCTGAGTGCAGCACAGGATCTGGTCCAAGAGGTAACTATAACAGGACCGTTTGGAAATAGTGACCATAATATAATAACAGTTAACATTCCTGTGGTGGGAAGAACACCTCAACAGCCCAACACTGTGGCATTTAATTTCAGAAAGGGGAACTATGCAAAAATGAGGAGGTTAGTTAAACAGAAATTAAAAGGTACAGTGATTAGAGTGAAATCCCTGCAAGCTGCTTGGACACTTTTCAAAGACACCATAATAGAGGCTCATCTTAAATGCATACTCCAAATTAAAAAACACAGTAAAAGAACTTAAAAAGAGCCACCGTGGCTTAACAACCATGTTGTCAAGGTTCCTTCCCCACTCTGAACTCTAGGGTAAAGATGTGGGGACCTGCATGAAAGACCCCCTAAGCTTCTTCTTACCAGCTTAGGTTAAAAATTCCCCAAGGTACAAACTTTGCCTTGTCCTTGAACCATATGCTGCCACCACCAAGCATGTTAAACAAAGAACAGGGAAAAAGCCCACTTGAAGACGTCTTCCCCCAAAATATCCCCGCAAGCCCTAAAGCCCCTTTCCTGGGGAACGCTTGATAAGAATCCTCACCAAATTGTACAGGTGAACACAGACTCAAACCCTTGGATCTTAAGAACAATGAAAAAGCAATCAGGTTCTTAAAAGAAGAATTTTAATTAAAGAAAAGGTAAAAGAATCACCTCTGTAAGATCAGGATGGTAAATACCTTACAGAGTAATTAGATTCAAAACGTAGAGATTCCCTCCAGGCAAAACCTTAAGTTACAAAAAGACACAAAAACAGGAATATACATCCCATTCAACACAGCTATTTTACCAGCCATTAAACAAAAGGAAATCTAACGCATTTCTAGCTTGATTACTTACTAACTTAACAGGAGTTGTAAGACTGCATTCCTGACCTGTTCCCGGCAAAAGCCTCACACAGACAGACTAACCCTTTGTCCCCGCCACTCCAGATTTGAAAGTATCTTGTCCTCTCATTGGTCATTTTGGGTCAGGTGCCAGCTCGGTTACCTTAGCTTCTTAACCCTTTACAGGTGAAAGGGTTTTGCCTCTGGCCAGGAGGGATTTTATAGCACTGTATACAGAAAGGTGGTTACCCTTCCCTTTATATTTATGACACGCCCCCCAAATCACAGATAGGGTGAAACACTGGCTGTGATTTCTTCCTGGAGCTCTAGGAGAAAACAGAGTTAATAAGACACATGCGTCTCTAAATATACTACTAACTGTGTAAAGACTAACAATATTTTCCACATCTTAAGGACAATTTGGACCAGATGATTCTGGGAAACTTTCACAGGAGAGTGCATCAGCCATTTTGTTAGAAGCTCCTGAGATGTGTTGTATGTCGAAATCAAAAGCTTGGAGAGCTAAACTCCACCGAATAAGATTTTTGTTATTTCCCTTGGCAGTATAAAACCACTGTAGCTCAACATGGTCGGTTTGCAGGTGGAAACGCTGTCCCCAAACGTATGGGCGTAGCTTTTCCAGAGCGTAGACAATGGCGTAACATTCCTTTTCACTGATTGACCAGTGGTTTTCCCTCTCAGATAGCTTCTTCTGAGAAACACAACAGGATGGAACTCTTGATTCTGTCCTTCCTGCATTAAGACTGCTCCCACACCACGCTCAGATGCATCTGTGGTTACTAGGAACGGTTTGTCAAAGTCTGGGGCCTTTAGCAGAGGGTCAGACATGAGTGTCGCTTTAAGCTGGTTAAAGGCCTTCTGACACTCTTCAGTCCACTGAACGGCATTTGGCTGTTTCTTTTTGGTTAGATCTGTCTAGGATATTACAGGCGATTTGGCTGTGTTGCGGTACAAATCGCCTGTAATATCCGGCCAAGCCGAAGAAGAACTGGACCTCTTTCTTTGACTTTGGGACAGGCCACTTTTGGATAGCAACTACATTGGCCTGTAGGGGGTTGATAGTTCCTTGACCCACCTGGTGTCCAAGGTAAGTCACTGTGATTAGGCCAATTTGACACTTCTTAGCCTTAACAGTTAGTCCTGCCTCCCTTATGCGCTCAAAGACTTTTTGTAGATGTTCCAGGTGTTGTGCCCAGGAATCCGAAAATATGGCCACATCATCAAGGTAGGCGACTACATATTCTCCTAATCCCACTAGGAGACCATCTACGATTTTTTGGAAGGTGGCGGGTGCATTCCACAGCCCGAAAGGGAGCACATTAAATTCATACAGCCAGACATGTGTGATGAAGGCTGACCTTTCCTTGGCGGATTCATCTAGCGGTACCTGCCAGTACCCCTTGGTTAAGTCCAAGGTAGAGATGAACTGGGCCCGTCCCAGTTTCTCCAATAGTTCATCTTTGCGTGGCATTGGATAGTTGTTTGGGTGAGTTACAGCATTTAACTTATGGTAGTCCATGCAAAAATGTATCTCCCCATCTGGTTTGGGAACTAGAACCAATGGAGATGCCCAGGCACTGCCAGAGGGGCGGATTACACCCATCTGTAGCATATCCTGGATCTCCCATTCTATAGCAGTTTTAGCCTGAAGAGACACCGGTAAGGTTGGGCTCTAATTGGGTGAGCTCTAATTTAATGCTCACCTGTGTCAATGGAGTGGTATGCCCGTTCTGTCAGTCCTGGGGTGGCTGAGAACGTTGGCGCGTACCTAGTGCACAGCTCCTTGATCTGCTGTGGCTGCATACGTCCAAGGGTCATGGAGAGGTTCACCTCTTCCATGCCACCATCACTTTTCCCTTCGTAGTAGACACCTTCAGGCCGCTCAGCATCATCTCTTCCCTGGGCTATAAACTGACAAATCTTTAATTCTCTGGAATAAGAGGACTTTAGAGAATTAATATGGTACACCTTACGCTTTCGGTTTGAGGTGGGGAATGCTATGAGACAATCGAGATACAAAAGGAGCACTTAAAGACTATAAAGTCATTGCAGAGAAACTAAATTAAGTCTTTGCTTAATGTAGATACATGTAAAGTAATGCACATTGGAAAAATAACCCCAACTATACATACAATAAGATGGGGGCTAATTTAGATACAACTAATCAGGAAAAAGATCTTGGAGTTATCGTGGATAGTTCTCTGAAGACGTCCAAGCAGTGTGCAGTGGCAGTCAAAAAGCAAACAGGATGTTAGGAATCATTAAAAAAGGGATAGAGAATAAGACGGAGAATATCTTATTGCCCTCATATAAATCCATGGTATGCCCACATCTGGAATACTGTGTACAGATGTGGTCCCCTCATCTCAAAAAAGATATACTGGCATTAGAAAAGGTTCAGAAAAAGGGCAACTAAAATGATCAGGGGTTTGGAACGGGTCCCATATGAGGAAAGAATAAAAAGGCTAGGCCTTTTCAGATTGGAAAAGAGGAGACTACAGGGGTGGGGGAGAGGATATGATGGAGGTATATAAAATCATGAGTGGTGTGGAGAAAGTGCATAAGGAAAAGTTATTTACTTGTTCCCATAATATAAGAACTAGGAGCCACCAAATGAAATTAATGGGCAGCAGGTTGAAAACAAATAAAAGGAAGTTCTTCACACAGCACACAGTCAACCTGTGGAACTCCTTGCTTGAGGAAGTTGTGAAGGCTAGGACTATAACAGGGTTTAAAAGAGAACTGGATAAATTCATGGAGGTTAAGTCCATTAATGGCTATTAGCTAGGATGGGTAAAGGAATGGTGTCCCTAGCCTCTGTTTCTCAGAGGGTGGAGATGGATGACAGGAGATCATTTGATCAATACCTGTTAGGTTCACTCCCTCTGGGGCACCTGGCATTGGCCACTGTCGGTAGACAGGATACTGGGCTGGATGGACCTTTGGTCTGACACAGTATGGCCATTCTTATGTTCTTATGTTTGCTGCACACCTGTATTTCTGTATAGTGGTTCCAATTCCAAACCAGAGTCCCAATTACCCCAGAATTTTGTAGATAGAGTTCTTCTGAATCCAGAAACAAATCCTGTGGCTTCAGATTATTTCTGCAATGGACCAAATCCAAATTTTGGATCCAAATCCCTCCTATACAAATCAAAATCCTCCAAATCCAAATTTTGCCCTTTGAGTCTATTTCTGACTACAAGAAACAGTATTACATGATTTAGGAGAAACTAAGAAATAGATAGGCCCCATCAAACTTTTCCCTACACATCATAGCAGGGTTTTTTGTCAAGATCTAATGATAGAATAACAGGACGTTATTAAAAGGCCCCTGAACAAAACAAAATACAATATTTCTTTAAAAAAAAACAGCAAAAAAAACAAAGGAAAGAAAATGAATTGGCAAGATCAAGGGGGGAAAAGGCCCTGCTGACTTGTATTCAAGGTTCACTAATACCATACAAGGTGTGTAAAAATCAAGGAAACAAACAAATCAAAAATTCAAGTTGTGTCACTGAAAATGTTCATCCTGCCTGATTAGAGTGCCTATCAGAAAGTTGTTTTAAAGCATTGTTTTACTCAAATGTTTTACTACAAAGCGGTTGGGTGGTTTCATAATAAGAGCAGAAGCATGGGGAAATGGAAAGGCCCATAGATTTAGTTGTAATGCCACACGGAAGAAATAGCTTTTAGAAATCATATTAATGCTTTACCTTGATAGTGTAGTACTTTTTTCAAAACAAAACCAAAACAAAATAAAACAAAACAAAACACCATAGAGCTTAGTGCTCTTTACAGAGATAAGTAGGCATTTTCACCTCTGTTTTACAGATGGGTAACTGAGGTACACAGGGGTTAATTGACCTGCCCAAGGTCGCAAAAGGCAGTGGCAAACCCAGGTGGCCTGACTGTCCATTCCATGCTCAGTTCACTACTAGACCACAGTTGCCACATAAATGTAAACCTATGGGATTATGGGGCTGAAGGCAGAAGCCCCTCACCCACCTCAGCCGGATGTCTGAGAGGAAGGATTGGAGGCAGAGTGGCAGCAAGGCACAGAGGCATGTTTTCACAGGCCCAGGAGACCCCTTATCTCTCTTAGGCATTTTGATAGCTCTCCAGAGCAGTGAGCTAGAGGCAATAAAATAAAAAGGAGTGTGCATGCACACCACATCATTTCACCACATGGATTATTTAAATGTAAACTCCTTGGGACAGGCAACCCACCTTATATATCCAAAACACACTAAAACTAAATAAAAGAGGTGCTCAACAATGAGGATTGTTTTCAAGGGAAAATCGGGGGGAGAATTTTAAGTGAAAAACCAAAAATAGTTCAGTTTTTTTCTCCATTTCTTCCCTACACATCCTGCCACTTTTTCTTGGTTTTCATTTTTATGCTGATAAAGGGAGAAAGAAAACAAAAAGGAAAAATTGCGGGGGGGGGGATTGAAAAAAATCAGATTTCTGTCAAGAAACTTGAACATTTTGAGCAAAATGCAAACATTCACAGATAATTTTCATTTAAAATGCCTACCCTGCTCATTTCTCTTTCATTTGGGGGAAAAAAAAGCCCTTTAAATTGTAAAAGGATTTCAAACGAAAATTTTCAACCAGTTCTAATAAATAACAGTAATGCACTATTCACTATGTTCAGCTGCCAATTAAGTGCACAATTAACTAAGATACTATGTATCATGCTAGACTGAGATATGTTGTTTGTTGACTGTAATAGATGCTTATATTAATAAAGTTTATTACATGCTTTTTTATATCCAAACTGGCTGAAACCCCGCTGTCTGCATTGTCATTGAAGGGATATGCACTTCGCTCAGGTTAGACATTGTGTTTATAAATCAGTTTTACTCGTCACACACACACACACTTGCAGGAAACAACCTGGATGACACTTGGTCCAAACTGAAGTTTCCCTCAAGTCCTAGATCAGTCAAACTCCCAATGACTTGGGGTGGGAGTTTTGCCTGAGAAGGCACTGAAGAAAGACTTCAAGATTTGGCCCATTCTGAGCCCTTGCCCTTTTGGATGTTGCATAATTTGATGTTGTGGTCTTACCTGCCTAAGGCTCCCACACCATAGTGGGGAATACAGGACTCCCATTGAGGTGTAGGAAGTTTCACTCCCTGTATGTTTTGCTGTCATCCCTAACTGATGGAATAAAACTACCTGATCCTATGCAGCACATCTGCAACCTTCTCCCACGCAACTTGCAGTCAGTCATGAACAACGGAAGACACTTATTCAAAGGAATAGGTCCTCCTCCATAGAAGCTACAAAACTTAAAAAAAAAATGGTTTTATGTCAGGGAATTGCATCCCTGCCTGTGGAAGGAGAACTCACACAAATCACCCCCTCCCTTCGTACACTCTTCAACTTCCAACTCTGTTTGTTCATTGAAATCATAGCATCTGTTCTACAGCTTCCCTGCATGGCTCTGGTGACTACGGAGACCAAGGGGTGGAAAACCCCAGTTACAGGTGTCAAAACATTGTTTAAAACATCGTTACTCAGAGGGCGGGTCCTGAGCACTCCTGTCAACTGAGTTATTTTTTCCTCTGGGGCACTGTCACAGCTGCACTCAGCAGAGGCATTTGAGGTGGACCCACATCTACATAAAAGAGAAGGGCTTAACAGCAGGGTGGTCTCTGAGAGGACCCTTTCCCTTTACTCTCTTTTCCTCATCTATGGCCTGAAAGAGCCCAAATCTGTTAATATTTAGGACACACTGCAAGGCCCATCTTTTTAGCAAGGCTGCTGAAGAAGTCAATGTTGTTGGAAGTGACTTATAGAGGAAGTAGAGCATTTGATTTTTTGAGTGTGGGGGTGGGGAGGCTGCCTTGTTGTTTATTGGTGTTATAAGTTATGTGGATGCTTTTTGATTTATTGTACTTGTGAGTGTGTTTGAGGTGCCTAGAGTGCTCAGACAGGTGCCTCTTGTTCTATAATCTTTAAAAAAAATCTTGAAAGTCCAGTTAAAACCCACAAGGCTTGGATAGCTGTATTTTGGTGAATATTAGATATGAACAGACTGTACCATTTGATTACCACTGGATTTCAGAAAGCTAATAATGTTACTAAAAATTAGCTTGCCATATCCAGAAAGCCTAAGTAGCGTCATACTCTAAAAGCAGCCATTTATCACTTTCTAGGTAAAACAGTAGGCTGATGTCACTAGACTGACAAGTGTAGAGACGGATGTGAAGCTATGCACATATCCAGGCACAGAATCCTCCTCAAAGGTCTGAGTCATCACAGTCTGGCATTCATTTAAAGTGAGAGTTATGTAACTCTCCTGATGGTGCTGACATTGGGCATAATAGCTGGAAACAAAACGCTTAACTCCCACTGAAGTTGATGGGCACTTTGCCTGCATGCAGACTGCAGGATAGATATAGTAGAAAGACAACTATGTGTGCTCTATTATGAACTGAAGGTGCATTGTTCAGGGAAAGAAAACATCAAAATATCTTGATACCCCTCCATGCACTCCATTACCTGCTAATTTAAAAGGGATCTTTTAACTGCAATCTCTCCTTATGGAAGGATTTTCTGAAAGTCCTGAACTTGCCACAGTAATGCACCTGATCTTCCACAGAATCTTGCCTGAAGTTCTGGAGATGCTAAAAAGATACGTGAATGCAAAGTACAATATGTGCTCATAGTATTTCTTTGAATGAGTTCAGTACTGTGCACAAGACACACTAAATAACAAGTTCTAGCACAAAAGTACTGTCTGTCCGCTTGTGTTATTTTCCCAACTAAATACTTGATATGTAAAGTGCTTTTGTGGCCTAAAAGATATACTCTAGGAATTTGGGGGTGGGAGGTTATTCTATGGCCTGTGTTATACAGGAAGTCAGACTAGATCCGAAGCCACATGCGGTTCCTCAGAAGTTAATATGCGGCTCTTTGGATAGGCACCGACTCCAGGACTGGAGCTACAGGCACCAACCTTCCAATGTGCCTACGGGTGCTCACTGCTCAACCCCTGGCTCTGCCACAGGCCCTGCCCCCACTTCACCCCTTCCTGCCCCCTCCCCTCAGCCTGCCAGGCCCTCGCTCCCCCCACCCCGCCATGGAGCCTCCTGCATGCCAGAAAACAGCTGATCAGAAGGTGCGGAGAGGGAGGGGGAGGCGCCAGTGGGTGGGAAACACTGGGAGCAAGGGGGGTGAGAGCTGATGGGGGGCTGCTGACGTATTACTGTGGCTCTTTGACAATGTACATTGGTAAATTCTGGCTCCTTTTCAGCCTCAGAATGGCCACCCAGACTAGATGATCACGATGGCAATCTATGAATCTAAACACTGAAACTTTAAGTAAGAAACATTAGTCCATGATCACTCCTTAAAACTCCTGTTTGATTGGAGTTTTTAGGAATAGAAAGAGGAAAACAAAGAGCCAAAGATGAGTCAGATATCGAATATATACCATATATCCTACAAGTCAAGCTGTATTTTCAGCTTGGCTACAAAAGACAAAGTTCTGCAATCTATTTAGAATATCTAAAGGTTTCCAGTAATTTTAAAAAAAAAACATTCCACATGAAAAGATAATCGTGAGCCACAGGTAGTATCATTTCCAGGCAAAATACCTTGGCATAAACTAACATCTGCTACATATTCAATTGGATAGGGAAATGTATTTTATTAAAGTTTTTGCTGCTGGTACCATTAGAAGACTTCTATAAATAATAACAGCCTCCTATCTCAGGATGTTTATAAGTGAATAGATCCAAAGTACTAATGAAAGCAACACAACTGGAGAAAATGAGCTCTATAAATGATAAATAATGTTAATCTAACAATGGAAGTTTAGAAAAAGGAGAAGGAAGAAAAGATAAAGATTTCACTTTTACATGTGCTCAGCACTTCTTTTAAATATTAAAGGAACTATGGAGCCAACTGTTCTTGCATCCATGTAATTAAGATTATTTACATTTACATCATGCACTGACATGGTTCACATTTTACACAGAAAAGAAGATTGGGAACTTAAAGCACAGAGGCTCTGATATACTGCAGTAAAGTGCAAGCAAGACTTTATGGACAATATTTTTATAGCTTATTACTGGATATTTTCTCTGTTGCACATGCACAAAAATCTATTCAAGCACTTTGATCAGTTTTTGGCAATAACAATTTAAGACTTTCAAAAAGGTGCTAAAATTTATTTTGTTAATTGCTGGAATAATCAATAACTAATTTTCATTCTAAACTAGGGTCCTTCATGTGTCTTAAATAACACAAGAGAAGATCATTTGCATCTCAGTAACAATCCCTAACAATGTCATGTCATTAAAATCCAAACTAGATCTCAATAATGTAGGTTAGTGACCAGTAAGGGAGTTATTACCTGGGTCAAGTCCTCTGGGGCTGGAATGGACCAACTGGTGAAAGCTTTGCTTGTGTGGATACTTCACAAAATAAGCATGCCCTCCCTTGGGAATTACCCCTGCATTTGGTGAGTTGTCATTTTCTAAATGGATATACACTAGGACTATTCAAGAGCTTGTGGTAGGTTCATAAGATGAAGGTCAAACCAAACAAAACAAAAACAGAGTAACATGCAATAGAGAGTGTTAAAAAAAAGCTCTGAAAACTTACCTTATTACCTAGCTTTCCTTAAAAATGTTTCTGTATAAGACAGTAATTAGTAGAACTGGGAAGCAAAGGTATATTAGCCTTATGTACTAGCTAGAAATAGAGAGAGCCATAACTATCTTAAGATGCCTTTTTAACAATGCTTTTGTGATGCCAACACACTTGCTGATGATATTGAAATTTTTATGTTAATTAAACAACCCCTAACCACTCAGTACATTTCATATATATACACTTTGTAATTACCTCCATTATTGAAATAGCTAGTTTGATTTATCCTTGCCACAGTAACATTCTAGCTTCTGTTATTTTTGTCTTTAGAAAAACATAGGTCCCAGCGAGGGAATATAAAACTATTACTGTAAATTAAATATTAAAGCTAACTTATTTTTGCATAAGAACACCGTCAAATAATGGTGATAACTGTTCTTGAGATACAAACTTTTTTTGGCCTTTTTTTTTTTTTTTTTGAAGCTCAAATTAAAATCTAATTTTCAGGTCTTTTTGTAAATTTCATGTGGTTAGTGTGTATAGTTTTACTGATGGTAGCAGCTTAAGGGGAGCTATTATAGTCTTAGTTTAGTGATTAAGAAATACAACATTTGTTGAAGAGCTAGGCCTTTTAGTCTGGAATGGATTATCACTTGATCCTTCCTTAAGCATTTTTATACAGGAGTGCATTATCCTTGGAGCCACCCTGGGCTCCATGCCTCATTAACCTGGGTGTTAGATAAATCAAAGGCAGCCTCAGAGACAAAGATAAGCAAACTGCAGGCCAGCAAGACGATGATGTATGGATCCAGGAGGCTAATAGGAAAGTATTGACAGGAAAATGGTGTGCTTATCCTGCAATCACTGCATATTGCAATGAGAGCTCCCAAAAGCAGATGGGATACACTTCAGGGAATGCATGAGTATGAGATTGTTAGGCAGAAATGGATCCTTGCATCTTAAATTCTTACAAGAACTTTGTTTCTTTGCAGCAGCACTTCAAGCTCAGCAGAATGCTTAATACTCAGGCAACGGCAAACTCAAGTGAATTTGTTTTAGAGATAAATGTTATTATTTTAAGATCGTAATATAAAAAACAATGCTGAAATTTCCATATGTCAAAATATAAAACTAAATACACTTGGAAGAGAAAATACACAGAATAACATCTGTGTCTGCCTGAAAAAAGTATTTAGTATTAAGAATATGCCATGAAAGACTTTTGTGGAAATTAATGTGTCAGTTGTTAATACCCTGCTAACTGGGAAGACATGATTGGCAGCACCCTTTGGACAGTGGATACATTTTATGGCTTTTTCCTGTTGCTGCTGAGTGTTTGGGTTCACAAGGATAAAAAATTCAAAAGACTTGGGAGCGCAAGTCCCACTGACTATTGCTTAGAATCCTAAACTGCAAATTATCCCAAGTTTTGTTGGAGTGACTATACCCTATTTTTCAGGATTTCTGTAAGAACTGGTGCCACAAATTTATTTTGAGAGGGAAAATGTTGGTTCTCGGTAACGTCCTGATCGGAAGCCCATGAAGGCAATGGAAAGACTCCCATTGTCATAAGTGGGCTTTGGATCAGTTCCAGTATGAACACACAACTCCCAATGAAATAAACTGGAGTTGTGAATGTGTATCTGAGGACAGAAATTGGTTCTAGTGTGTGTTATTCTCTCACTTATACTGGTTTCCATCAATCACATCTATGAGACCTTTTTCTCTTAGATTTACATGCAACTCTTTTTATCAAAATGCCAGGTGTCCTTATAATTAACTATTTCTGTTCTATAAACTTATTTTAGTCTGCTTTTACTTTCTCTCTGGCATTTAAAAGCAAGAGTCTGATTATTGTCCTAATTAACTTGCAGTGTCACCGGGAGCAGGATCAAGCGCAAAATCTATCTGCTTAACAGGGAAGGCATGGCTTTTTCTAATGGTGTTATTTTGAAAACACACGTCCAGATTCCCTAGCACATTCTGAGTGCTTTACATCATTCTGATGATGGTAAGAAGCCATACACCCAGCTTAAGTGATCAGCTAAACCAGGTTTTGGGCTGCTTTGTATTGCTGCAGTGGTTCAATTAGCCAGCACATTCAGCTCACAAAGATGTATGATGCTCATGCTGTGTAGTGAATCAGGCTGTTGTCTGCAGGTCTCCTGCCTCACTGGTTGCAAAAGTTGGAGGAGTCTATTGAATGGGGCAGGGGATAGCAGGAGGAGAAAGGAAGGTCTCATGGTTAAGGAAGTTGAATGCCACATTAGAGAACTTAATTCTATCCCTGCCTTTGCCACAGAGTCCCTGTGTGTTGCTCGGCAAGTCATATAAACCAATATTTTTCACAGGTGTGGCCACACATTATTTGTTCCTTATTTTATGAGCACTCATCTTGAAACACCTGGGCTCTGATTTGCTAAAATGCTGCACACTTACAGTTAAGTCAATGGGAGATTCTGCCAGGAGCACTGGAAGCTCCCTAGAACTGGGTGGCCCACCAGTGCCCAATGGCCCCAGCCCCTGCCCTCATGCTGCCTCTTCCCCTGTGGCCCCACCCTCATGCCATTTCTTCCCTCAAGGCACCACACTCCGCTTGCTCCTCTCCTGGTCGCTCGCCCTTAAAGCAGGTAAAAAGTGATGGAGTCATGGCTCCCTGATTCCCCCTGTTCCGGAACTTCTGGCGTTTGCCTTATCCCCTCATGTCCCCTCCAGCCTGTCCTATTCTGCTTGTGTAACCCACACACCTCCTGGGTGTGGTGTTCTGTCCCATCTAGTGGCTTAGAGAGAGAATTAAACGAGTCCGCTCTGCAGCCTTAGCTAATAGGCAGCTGGCTTTTAGCTTATGCTGTAGAGGGTCATGCACTAAGCTCCAGAGATCCCCTGTTCAATCCTGCCTGCAGACAACCGGGGTCTGTCGGTGTCAAGGCTGATTCCCCACTCTGGCACTTTGAGTGCAGAAGGTGGAGGCCTGCACGGATTCTAAAAATACTGGCCACTCCAGGCTGGTATTAAACTCCCAAGGTTACAGCTTTTTTCTGATCTCAGATGGGTAGATGCTGCAACCACCCAAATGCAAATAAAACCTCTTTGAACCCAGGAAGGTGCACTTGGGAATTCCTCCCTGTGGGGTATCCTCAAACACTTTCACACACCCCCTCCGGGGAAGAGCTGAGAAAGAAAACAAAGGAAATCAGCTGTTGCCACCAGCTAATTAAACAATATATGCACAAACCTCGTAGGACAACAATCCAATCCTTTTCTTTAAAAAAAGGTAAATTTTATTGAAAACAAAAAGAAAGAAAATACATCTAAAAACTCAGACTATTGCCAGATTTTAAAAAGAACCACTTATAAGGATTAAGCATCAAAATAACTTTCTTGAGGTCCCGCTTAAAGGTTACAAGCAAAACAAAAGAACCTGGGGTTAGCACAGAGCAGTCCACAAGCCATAAAGAAATAAAAAGAGATAAACCTAATCATGTCTTCCTAGACATTTTCTGCATGCACCCGATGAAGAGAGCTGTAGCTCACAAAAGCTTATGCTCAAATAAATTTGTTAGTCTCTAAGATGCCACAAGTACTCCTTTTCTTTTTGCGGACACAGACTAACACGGCTGCTACTCTGAAACCTTATATACCTGGGGTTCAAATGAGTATTTTCTAGGTATGATCTGATGATTTTTCATACCTGGCTTAAAGCTTCTTACAGCATTGCTGCTCTGTGTCTCCTCTCCGGGAGAACAACCACAGACAGACAAAAGGGGAGTCTTGTTTCAATTTTTAAAAGTTCTAGCCTTCCCATTGGCTCTTTTGGCCAGGTGCCCACTCACTTCTTTTTATCTATGCATGGAGTCAGACTTTTTAACTCTTTACAGGGTAAAGCAAGTAGAGAACAGCTACCAAGAGGTTTCAGAGTAGCAGCTGTATAAGTCTGTATCCGCAAAAAGAACAGGAGTATTTGTGACACCTTAGAGACTAACAAATTTATTCGAAAATAAAGCTTTCGTGGCCCATGAAAGCTTAGACTCTAATAAATTTGTTAGTCTCTAAGGTGCCACAAGTACTCCTGTTCTTTTTGCAGCTACCAAGAGGGATTTTATAGCCAACTGGCTGGCTGACTGTCCATAAAAGGAAGCCACCCTTCATTTATCACAGTTAGCATTACACTTGCATCTCTCCCCCTGTATTCTGTCATCCCCCAGCCTGTCCCTGTTCACCCTTCTAATATCCCTCTGTGACATTGCACTCCATATGTTTATGGAAATATGCTTATGAGTGTAAATATAATGTACCTGGAATATGCTTTATGCAAAAGGTCTCTTGCAAGGTATCATTACAAAGCTTATAATCTACTGAGTGTGTTCGTCCTATTTGTATGAATGTATCATTCTTGTATCTGAAGCTAAAAATATGAAGTATTACTCTGAAATCCTATTGTAACTACACAAAGTGTGGGCCATCAGTGGTGGCTTGGAATCTTGATGGCTACCATTAACTAGGACAATTGGTTGTAAATGGCTCTGTTTACTTGTAAGCCTTCCTGTATATATGTGTGCCAGCCAGTGGGTAATGAAGTCTCACAGGACATGTGAACATGTCACATGATACCGGAATCCATCTTAAACCTGGTGTTTTTCCATTTAGAAGGAGAGACAAAGGATTCCTGCCTTGTGCCAAAGTTATAAAAGGGGGTGGAACAAAACAAAGGGGGCTTCCAGTCATGACAAATCCCCTAGTTACCACCTGAGCTGGAACTAACAAGAACTGTACCGGGGAAAGGATTGGGGCCAGACTAGGAAGGAGTTTAGTCTGTGAAAGAAGCTTGTTGGAATATCTCTGAGGGTGAGATTTTATCTGTAATCAGTTTCTTAATGTATTAGGCTTAGACTTGCATGTTTTGTTTTATTTTGCTGGGTGACTTAGTTTGTTCTGTATGTTATTACTTGAAACCATTTAAATCCTACTTTCTATACTTAATAAAATCACTTTTGTTTATTAATTAACCCAGAGTAAGTGATTAATACCTGGGGGAGCTAACAGCTGTGCATATCTCTCTATCAGTGTTATAGAGGGTGGACAATTTATGAGTTTACCCTGTATAAGCTTTGTACAGAGTAAAACGGATTTATTTTGGGTTTGGATCCCATTGGGAGCTGTGTGTCTGGGTGCTGAAGACAGGAGCACTTGCTAAGCTGTTTTCAGTTAAGTCTGCAGCTTTGGGGGTATTGTTCAGACCCTGGGTCTGTGTTGCAACGGGATAGCATGTGTGGTTCAACAAGACAGGGTTCTGGAGTCCCAAGCTGGCAAAGAAAACGGGCTCAGAAGTAGTCTCAGCACATCAGGTAACAGTCCCAAGGGGGTCTCTGTGACCAAACCCGTCACACCCTTCCCCACCTCAGCCTACACTCCACAATCTGTTCCTAATCCCCATCTGCTCCTCAGTCCTCATCCATACCAGGCTGCTTTCTCCTCTCAGCCATGCTCACTGGGCGCTTGCATGCAGCTGGGGAAATATTGAGAACACAGGAGAAAGAGTCTCCCTCCCTAAAATCTCTCAGTTTTAGTGCCTGGCACCATAGCAACTCCCAGCAGCCAAGAAGGACAAAAGTTAGAAAAAAGTCCTGCTTAACTCCAGACCAGAGCACAAGCTCAGTGAGCAATGTGAAGGCGGAGCTTGCTGTGTGCGACTGACACAGACTGTTGTGTTCCATTTAGTGTTCTGATGCAGGAGTCCAAAGCCTGTGTATGAGAAAGATGATTCTTTATCAAGTAAACAGCCAGCCTGTACCAGCATGTCCTGGGAGAGAGAACTGCTAAAAATCCAAAGTGAAACCAGAGAGAGAACTGAGCAGCAGACTAGCTCTCAAAGAGACATGACCGTCACATCTCCACTTTCCAATTAATGACACACAGCTTTAACATCAACCACTTTTATTGACTAATAACAGCACATATACAATGGGAAAAACCTCAGCAAACTCCAATTCATCTTTGCAGTGTCCTCTGACATCTTGCAGATCTACAAAGCATCACATTAGTGTCTGCATTATATTGTTCAATCTGTTTTTTTCTTTCTTCCATATCCATCTCTGGTTCAGACCTGTAGAGCTGGACATTGTCTCCTTGTCCTCCTTTCTTTCTGTGACAAGTTAAAAGTGCTTCCTATTCCATTTGTAAATCCAACCTTCATTAGTGACCATTTCATATGACCTAGGGGCTATCTCACAAGACACTACTGCTTCTTGCATCCACGGTTTACCATCACACAAGCGTGCCCTCTCATGTGATTGCAAAGGTCCTAGCTCCTGTGACTAGGGTTACTATACATCCAGATTTTCGCAGACATTGCCTCTTTTTTGATCCTCTGTCTTCTGTCTGGGTGGATTTTTACAAATAACAGGCAATAGCCAGGATTTTTGCAGAGCAATTGTTGCAGCTCAGAAAGAGTCCTGACTGTTCCACTTCTTGATTGGTCTGTCCCTGCATCTGCAGCTGATTGGTCCATTCCCCTGCTGCCACAGCTGCTCAATCTCATCCACCCTGGCACAGGCTCCCAGCCCTGGGGAGAGGGTCCCACAGGGAGGTACTGACTGGCTGCTACTACTGCATCCTGGGCTTGTGCCAGCTGCCCTGCCACCGGGACAGGGAGTGACACTGCCCCCCAACCTGCAGTGAGTATCCCCACCACAGGTATCTCCTCCAGTACCCCCGCACCCGGCATTAATCATCTGTGTCACTTTTTGTAAAAAGAAAAGGAGTACTTGTGGCACCTTAGAGACTAACCAATTTATTTGAGCATAAGCTTTCGTGAGCTACAGCTCACTTCATCAGATGTAAAGTTTCATCTTCTGTTGTGGCATCAGCTAGTACAGTCCACCTTTTATCTGAAACTGGTCACATTTTCTTTTAACAGGTTCACATGCACAGTGTCTCACTCTGGGCTCGATTCTATGACTGTTTCTATCATAATCTACCGTCATTAAATCTTTCCCAGGTTTATGTTCTAATTTTAGATCATAGAGCTGCAACTGAAAAAATAATTGCTAATCAAGAAGGAGTGTCAAATAACACTTTTTTTCTTATTCTCACCAGTGGCTTGGGATCTCTTGCCGCAAACATGGATCTGCCAGACAGGAAAATGTGGAACTTCTTGCACCCATGCAGCAGAGTCGCAGCCTCTTTCTCCGTTTTAGAACTGAGTTTTAATTAGAGCTCTGAAAGCATATGCTACTGGCCTTCAATGCCCACCCCACTTCTGAAGAAGTGCTGTCCCAAGACCTTCCTCAGAGTCACCTCTTGACAGCTTGGTCTGACGTTTGCTGTCATAAAATCTAAATAGTGTCGCCTCTTTCATTAACTGCTTTAGCTTCTCAAACTCCTTCTTGTGATGTGCCTCCCAAGTCCATTAATTTTTTTTGTGTAATTATGTTCGTAGGTTGCTGGTTTTATCTGCCAATTAAGTACAAATTTCCCCACAAAGTGTATCATGCCTGTGAAAAACCTAGTTTAACCGATCGCTTAAGTTGGGTGTATGGACTATTGGTAATTGCCTGTACCCTGCTGTGGTCTATGTGTACCCCTTGTTTTGTTAATTTGTCACCCAAATATATTATTTCTCTGACTCTACATTTACAGTTTTGTTGATTTAATTTTAACCTGGCTGAGTGCGCCCTTTCCAGAGCTCTTCATAGTCTCTAGTCATGTTCCTCCACTGTACAGTCCCCTATCAAAATATCATCAATATACACTTTGGTACCCTCATTTGGTACCAGATATTTACTGTACACTTCCATGAAACACTTGGGGTGCTGAGCATAATCGAAAAGGCAATCTGCAAAAGCAGAATATCCCATACAGTGTGTTAAATGTGTTCAAACATGTGCTAGTTTTCTCTGGTGGAAGCTGCCAAAACCCAACTGATGCATCTAATGTGAAGAAATGTTAAGCCTGTGCTATTGCTCCAAAAATGTCTTCCCTTATGGAAATGGGAAAATGTTCCCTTTTTATTTATTTATTGCGTTCCCTTGGCTCTAGGTGTACGCAAAGGGTTTCAACTTTTTTCTTTTTTGACACGATACCTAGAGAATGGGCCCACTCTGTGGGTTCCTCCGGTCTCTCAACTCATTTATCTAGCTCCTCCTCAAGTTTTTTTTTTTCCTGTAGTACCAGAGGAACATTCATCATGGGATTATTGGACTCTGAGAGCTCCATTGTATACTCTACGGCAGTGGTGGGCAACCTGCGGCCTGCGTGCTGCACTCAGACCATCAGGGTAATCTGCTGTGGGCCACGAGATAGTGTTTACATTGACCATCCGCAGGCATGGCCCCCCGCAGCTCCCAGTGGCCATGGTTCGCAGTTCCCAGCCAATGGGAGCAGAGGGAAGCAGCACGGGCTGGCCGTGGTTGCCCACCATTGCTCTACGGTCAGTTTCATAATCCCTTCAAAGACATCCTGAAATTTATCTTCAATTTTTATTTGCCCCTGTCCCTTTATAGCATATATTCTCTAAGAACATAAGAACGTCCATACTAGATCAGATCAAAGGTCCATCTAGCTCAATATCCTGTCTTCCAACTGTGGCCAAAGTTAAGTGCTTCAGAGGGAATGAACAAAATAAATAATTATCAAGTGAGCCATCCTCTGTTGCCCATTCCCAGTTCTGGCGAACAGAATAAGGTCTAATGCCTGACACATCTTTAACCTTAGTATAAGTATGCGCTTCCCTGGCACTATCACTTAATCACTAAACTTATCACTAAAATTAATCTTTTAATTGTTATTTTTTACCTTTACCTACAGCTCATTTTCACCAACAATAAGAATCAGCTCCCCACCACAAGCTCTAGGCTTTATCTGCTTGCTATGAATGCTTATGTTTTTTTTCCCCCAAGTCTTTTACAGTGGAGGCTGGTATACCATTGGCTTGTGCACCAGTGTATAGTTAAAAAGGTCACAGACGTTCCATTTGTTTCCAGTGTAATAGTCCAGTGATTTGATGCTGTTACTTCTTGCAAAATTCCTATGACAAGTTCTTCTTCACTGTTGCTTGCACTGGTTCTTTCTGGGCCTGTACTCCTCATTTGCAAACTCTTGAGTAACGATGTCACTTCTTGCACCTGTTGCAACATTGTCCAAAGGTGGGACACTGCCGCAGTCTCTGTTACCACGGCGTATTCAGCTCTTTATGCTGCTTTCTGCAGATTCTTTCTGATTGTATTTTTTAGACTTCTCCCTGGAACTTCTCTGTCTGACCTTTTCTCAGGGATTTGTTATTCTGTCCACTATTTCAGCACCTTGCTTTCCCTCCAAAAGTTCCAGCCTGGTCTGGATAGTCTCTGTTGCTTAGCAGAAGCTGATTGCTTTCTCTAGCTTGAGATCAAGATCCTTCAACAATCTTTTGAGCTGCATGCCTCTGATCCCCATCACTCTTGACTCAACACTCTGACATCCTTTACAAATTCCTCTACCAATTCTCCCTCTGCTGGTGACCTCATGTGAAATTGTTCTCTCTCAAAAGTCTCATTTTTTTCTTGGAGTGCAGAACTCCTCAAACCTTCAGGCTTCTCTGCTTGGCTCAACTGCAGACGATTTCAGATATCCATCCAGTGCCTCAGCCCCACTATATTTCAAAAGATAGCTACCTTTTGCTCACATGGCTTCTAAGTGGCTCCACTTGTCTGCATGTAGAGGCATGATTTCCTGCTTGAACCTCCTCCAGTGGTCTGCTGCATGACTGGAGACTTTCACCTCCACTGGAACCCTTAGATGCTCCATTTTCTTTTTCTCAGTGTTTGCTCTACGTGAGCCAGCCACTTATGTCCTACCACTGCTGATGCCATGTTGTATTCTTTCTAGTGTTCTGATGAAGGAGTCCAAAGCCAGTGTATAAGAAAGATGATTCTCTGTTGAAGTAAACAGCCAGCCTGAACTAGCATATCTAACTAGAAGGGAAAGCTGCTAAAAACCCAAAGTGAAACCAGAGAGAGAGCTAAGTAGCAGATTGGCTCTTAAAAAGACATGATGGCTACACAGATTCTGCTCTGCGGGGGAGAAGAGTGATCAGCAGTACAGACTAAGAGAATAATGAGACTAGTAGGATAATACTGCCAGGCTCTAACAAACCTCCACAGGGCATGTACAATTGGTGATTTTCATGTACTTATAATTTTGCCAAATTTGGATGGATTTCCAAATTTGGATGGATTGGATTTGGATTTTCAGCAAAAGGCACATGTCTGACCCCAGGTTTATCCTCTTTTCCAAATTTTCAGTCCTTGCTCCAAAGCTTGGAGACGCTAGAGGTTCTTAAAATGGTTGTCAGAATTTTAAATATTGGCAAAACAATACATTTTTCCTAAATTTGTTCTCAGAAGTAGCTGAACAGTTTTTGTTGAATTTTTGCAAAATAATTCAATCTCATGCCCAAGAACCAATATAGCAAATTTCAGCCCAACAGTTAAAGTTTGGCAAAGTTGCAATCAACTGAAAACAGAGAGTGGTAGCCAATGTACCTATAGGTGGTTCCTCTTCGGCTGCCTATAATTAACATAGTTGTCCCTTGAAGGAGCTATATGTCTTTCTAAAGGCTTCCCCCCCCCCCCCCGGCCACTGAGCTCCTTTGAATCAATAGCTAAAGCCAAACCTCTGAGTGGGAATCAGCTCCCAAATCCTAATGGAAAAAAGTGTATATTATAAAATCTTTTAACATTTTTCAGTTTTCAAAACTGAACTCTCTCCTGCCTCCAGTTTATGATTTTTCAGTTTATGGTTCCCTCCCCATCCCATTTTTTTACTCCCTCTATCAGTGGTAAAATGGGGAGAGAGAGAGAGAGAGAGAGAGAGAGGCATGTTGTTAAACTAGCATTCACTTTTTGGGAAATTTTTTTTTTACAAAGATGAAATTTTTCTTCCAAAATGTTTTTCTTTGTTTTTAAAGCCATTTTTCATTGTCAAAAGTTTCAAAAGTTTCAACCAGCTTTAACATGTGCTAATAAATACTCTGCACAGATGCCTCTAACAGATCTCAGAAGACCTGTAATTTCAGAGGTGTGGGGGACAAATCTCCCTATTGTTTTGCGCACTTTCCTCTCCCCGGTCCCATCCACAAATTAAGTCTGCTGGATGGATGATTGCAAACATTCTGTAACACTCTTTTGCAGTTTTGGTTTTGTAAACAAAGTATTTTCTGCACCATAATAACGGAACCTTCTTGTCTCACTGCAATATTGCAAGTATAAAGTCTTCCTATTGTATGCTACAGTATGCTGTACAATGCCTTGTTCCAAGCTCAAGCATTACCTGTCTGGATGCAAGAAGTCCTAAAGCGGTATAGAGTTAATTAAAGAAATTTTGTTTTGAGTTTTAGGGCCAGATTTTCAAAGGTGCTAAGCACCTAACAGATCCCATTGGTTCAACAGGAGCTGCTCGAGGCTAATCAATTTTGAAAACCTAAGTATATCATTTAGATGCTTAAATAAAACCTGAGTTCTTTTGAAAATCTGTCCCTAATTGTGGGTGCTGATTTAGCTCTTTTGAAAACTAGCCCTTAAAAACTTTGCAGTAATATTCCAGAGTTCTAGAGATATGACTTAAATAGGAGGGACAATACAATATGTAGAACTGGATTCTCTCACCTGCAATTAACTATAAGAGATTTGTTGGGTGGGTTTTGTTTGTTTTTTTACCACCAGGGAAAAACATGCATCATTTATTTAAGTTTGTATCAGTAATCCTTTCAGGAACTAAGCTGGCCTTCAAATATAATGGAGAAGTTAAACAGAAGTTAAACGGAGTCTCACTTTATCACATATACTTCATGTGTTAATACAGAATGTTTACATTTAGTAGGACCTTTATATTAGGAAGAGCAACACCAGCCAAAACACTTTCAAAAGGAAATGTTTAATAATAATAAGCTCAAACAGCTATGCACCATTTTATTTATTTACTCACCCAGACCAAGTAATTTTTTGACAGGCTCATAAAATACCATTAGGTTTTTCATTATCATCTATCATTATAGCAAAGGACTGGAAAGTGCATTTTGTGCCTAAGCTTCTAAGATTTCATGACATTTTTGCAAGGCTGAACAGAACCTCTTATCTATTTATAGCAATAATTACCCTACATTAACAGTGTTTATTTGTAATTTTGAATAGATCACCTTAAAAAATACCCTTAAACACTGCCAGAATGCAGACGGTGTCCTCTTTACAACAGCCTCCTTTGTTTTGATTTGTTTTACTGCTTTATCTGTACTCCTACATCAGCCCAGGGAGCAGTTTGATTAATGCACATTCTAACTGGTACAAGGAACATTTACAGTCACATAGCTATTCAGTAAAGCTGTAGGTACTCTATTCACTCACTGGTGGTCCTTGTACCTTTAACAGCTTTCTCTTTATCTGGCTGCCCCTGCGGCCCACAGCTGTGCCTCCTGATGGCCTGATGGACTGGCTCTTGTACCCTGGGACGCAGGCAGGGTGCATCCATTACTCATTTGTGACAATAACCAATCGAGTAAGATGTAGAACTCAATTCCACCAGAAAGACCTATAATGTTGGAGTCAGGAGGTTATCGCTGAGGGACTTGCACCTTGCTCCTTACCCCTCTTATCGAGAGCTTTACAGCTTCTGCTGGAGCAGCGTCTTGTAAAGCTGAGGGCTGCAGATTTGGGGCCCAGATTAGCATACATCTTCCTAAATGGTACCACATTTAATTAAAAAGTAAATGTTGAGTAAAATTTTTACTGGCTTGCAAGAAACCTTAAGTAGATAGTAGGCATAGAGTAAAGTCTTTTACAACGAGAAGAGAAGGGAAGCAATTTCCTTAAATCATGAGATTATAGCAGCTCAGTCCGCAGTCCCCTTTCTGTAGGCCAGTGGCATTTATAGAAGCATTTATATGGCAGGGCCATACACAAACACAGGTGTACTGCTGTAACTGTAGATCACCTATATATTCATACTGTGTAAGAATTTATCTGTATTACTGGTAACACATATTTTATTTAGGGACAAACCATTTAATATAGCCCAAACTTGCAGATTAATTCTATAGAAATAATGCCACCTTTTTCAAAGCATCCAGAAGAATTTCATTTTTTACACAGCTTAAACAGTTTGTCGCTGGAATAAATGTGGCGATCTTATCACAGACCAATTAGGTTTAAACTGACAATCTTTTTTTATGTATCTGTTTCTACTTTTTATCAGTTTTCATGTAAAAGGATACGCTAGGATATATGGATTTCATTTTAGTATATTTTAATTAAATATGCTTTCTTCCATATTTCTGTTTGGTTTTATTCGCATTTTTCAGCATATATGAATTTTAGCAATACTGCTGCAATTCATTGGCTTTAAAATTAGTCTGCCAGTATACTCATCAAATAAATTGTCTTCGCATATATGCCTCAGATCAATCAATGCCATTCCCATTGACATCAGCATGAATTCCATGGCAGATCTAAGCCATGAGTTCCACGCACACAGACTGTGATGTCGCCATGATGCTCATTGCAGGATCAGGGCCCTAAAGCTGTGTGTACTCTCTTGCTTCCTAACTTTGGGATTTTCCATTCAGGAACTTAAATTAGGTGGAAACTATTGCCTTGTAATGTGCTTCAGTGCCAAAAAGCAAGGGAGTATTTTCAGCTGGGTAAAGCAAAGGGCTGGAGGCTTACTCCAGACTGTAACTGAATCACTGTGACACCTAACTTCCTTATGCCTCAATTTACACATCACATAGTGTTAAAGGTAGTAGAAAGGGCAGAAAGAATGAGAATGGAGATATGGCCAAGAAGAGCTCTTGAGTAGTTTCAGCGGAGCAGAAGGGGCAGAAGTAGATTATAAAGAATCAAGGAAAGAATAAAGAAATATTTAAAGCAGTAGGTGTAGACTGCCTGTTTGCGAAGTTTACAGGCAAAGGGAAGGAGGGAAAGAACATGGTCGTTGAAGGTAGACAGGGCCAAGAGAGATTTTGAAGGTATGGGAATCCCTGTCGTGTTTAAATGCCAAGGATAAAGTGCTAGGGAGAGATTAAAGATGAGAGAGGAGGATGGGTCAAGGGAAGTCTAGATCAAGAAAATAGCTGAGTACTTTGTGTCATAGAGTTTAAGGCCAAAAGATCATCCAGTCTGACCTCCTGTATCTTACAGGCCACCCACACCACCTAGCACGTGCACATTAAACCCAACAACTGAAGATAGACAAAAATATTACAGCCCACAGGAGAGTAGACTATTATGTGACACAGGTAAACAATAGGAGGACCCAATGTGCACCAGTGCCCATGGCCCCCGCAATAGCAGGGAAATTATTAAATGAGAGATACCCAGATAATCCTGGCAAGTGACCCATACCCACACACTGCAGAAGAATGTGAAACCCCTGCAAGGTTACTGCCAATGGTGCAGCTAGTGATTAAATTAAGGGGAGGAAATGGGGGAGTGTTGCCTCATTCTGTTCTTGAAGAAATTCACCTTCCCCTTCTTGGCTGAGGAAGCAAGGACTTATCAGGGCATCTAGAATGGGAGTAGCAAGAGGAGGTAGAGCCTAGCTGAGAAGTTTACAGCCTGCCTTCAGCAGCTGATGTGAAAAGAGGTTTCCCAACTCAAAAGTCCCTCCCCTCTCAAAGGCTCCCCTCCAAAGTGAAAGACAAATAATGCAAAATGCCTAAATCTTGCATAACCCATCTTTTGAAATGTTTTAAAATCTTCTAAAATTCAGTAAATTACATTAGGTATTAAAAAATGTTCTATGAAAAAACCCTACTCCCTGCCACCCCTGGTCACCTTTCCCACGAACACCTAATCTAATCTAAATGCTAGCTTATTTTTTTAGAAATGGTGGTGGCAATGGTACACAGCTGTGCACATGAATACATATACTTTGGCTTGGCTAGCTATGGGCTTGCTGCCTGGAGACCTTGACTCGTGTTGGATGCACTTGTCATGTTTTGCAGGGTGCTCAAACACCACACTGATGGATATGTGTGGTTAAACACCTAAAGAGACGAAGAGTTCCCGGTCTCTTCCCTATGCTGTTTCCTATCATCACAAGGTGATGCAAAACCACATTCCCCACATAACACTAAGTCCTTTACTGTCAACCACAAGATGAGTGAGTTCCCATTTGCTATTTTGATCTATTATAACAACTGTTCATGTCCAAAAATTATTTGTGACACATCATAGTCAGAGACCAGGTTGGAGGAGAATAGTGGGGTGGGGGTGGGTGGAAAGAATGTGAAATAATTTACACAAGCTGGGTGTAATCCCCAAGCCAGTGGAATTGAAAAGTGTAACTGAGAGCAAAATTTGGTCACCCATCTTAAAAAGCTTGGTAAATGTGACAATTTGGGTAATCTGTACAATTTATGTATTCTCTGTGAGATTATGAACTCTCTGTATTCATCTTTATTAAACTGCAAACTCTGTTTTGAAATATGAGGGTTAGTTGCCTTCAGCTGTTGATTTTCATTAGGTAAGCATATGAATATCAATTTAGTGATGAGACAAACAAATTCAGACCCATGTGGTTAGAGCCAGTCATGTTGCTCCATTTTTCTAATGCAATTTATAATGAGTAATTTGAACTAGTACACAAATAATTTTATAGCACTTGTTTTTCATCATGTTTGCAATCAATCACTAACTTCAATCTGAAGATGCAAGTTATTTTAAAATGATGAGCCTGATTCTTCTCTCATTTACGGTGGTCTAAAACAGAAGTCTTTCCATTCAATTTAGTGATGTCACACCAGCATAAAATTGGAGTAACTGAGATCATAATCAGGCCCTTTATAACTAATTGGCTTATAATGGAAAACTAGCTTCACCCCTAACTATAGACAAGCAATTTCATCATAATATTGTTAATCATATAAATAATAGCATCAATAACAATATCTGGCAGTTATATAGTGCATTTTTTTCATTTTAGGATTGTAAAGCACCTTATGATAGTTGACATTATCATCCCCATTTCGAGAGATAGGGGAAACTGAGTCACATTAGGGTGAAGTGACTTTCCTAATGACTCACAGCAAGTTAAGCAACAAAACTCCTGAATCCCAGTCCTGTACTTTAATCTCTAGACAAAAAGCCTAATATTTTATTGAATATCATGTCCTTGGAAATTGTGTACTCTCACTGAAAGAAATACCCATATATAGAAAGGAGGGGTTATTTATAGATATACATACATGATACAATTTTTTCCTTACTGGGCTAAACATTAACTTTACACTTCCTGAAAACATCATCCTGGCCACTATGGAAGTAGAAGCCCGCTACACCAACATTCCACACAAAGATGGGCTACAAGCCATCAGGAACCGTATCCCTGATAATGTCATGGCAAACCTGGTGGCTGAACTTTGTGACTTTGTCCTCACCCATAACTATTTCACATTTGGGGACAATGTATACCTTCAAATCAGCGGCACTGCTATGGATACCCGCATGGCCTCACAGTATGCCAACATTTTTATGGCTGACTTAGAACAACTCTTCCTCAGCTCTCATCCCCCAATGCCCGTACTCTACTTGTGCTACATTGATGACATCTTCATCATCTGGACCCATGGAAAAGAAGCCCTTGAGGAATTCCACCATGATTTCAACAATTTCCATCCCAACATAAACCTCCTGGACCAGTCCACACAAGAGATCCACTTCCTGGACACTAGGGTGCTAATAAGCGATGGTCACATAAACACCACCCTATACCGGAAACCTACTGACCGCTATTCCTACCTACATGCCTCCAGCTTTCATCAAGACCACACCACACGATCCATTGTCTACAGCCAAGCTCTACGATACAATCGCATTTGCTCCAAACCCTCAGACAGAGATAAACACCTACAAGATCTCTATCAAGCATTCTTACAACTACAATACCCACCTGCTGAAGTGAAGAAACAGATTGACAGAGCCAGAAGAGTACCCAGAAGTTACCTACTACAGGACAGGCCCAACAAGGAAAATAACAGAACGCCACTAGCCATCACCTTCAGCCCCCAACTAAAACCTCTGCAACACATCATCAAGAATCTACAACCTATCCTGAAGGACGACGCATCACTCTCACAGATCTTGGGAGACAGGCTAGTCCTTTCTTACAGACAGCCCCCCAACCTGAGGCAAATACTCACCAACAACCACACACCACACAACAGAACCACTAACCCAGGAACCTATCCTTGCAACAAAGCCCATTGCCAACTGTGTCAACATATGTATTCAGGGGACACCATCATAGGGCCTAATCACATCAGCCACACTATCAGAGGCTCGTTCACTTGCACACCTACTAATGTGATATATGCCATTATGTGCCAGCAATGCCCCACTGCCATGTACATTGGTCAAACTGGACAGTCTCTACGTAAAAGAATAAATAGACACAAATCGGATGTCAAGAATTATAATATTCAAAAACCCGTCAGAGAACACTTCAATCTCTCTGGTCACTCGATTACAGACCTAAAAGTGGCAATTCTTCAACAAAAAAACTTCAAAAACAGATTCCAACAAGAGACTGCTGAATTGGAATTAATTTGCAAACTGGATACAATTAACTTAGGCTTGAATAAAGACTGGGAGTGGATGGGTCATTACACAAAGTAAAACTATTTCCCCATGTTTATTCCCCCCCACACACTGTTCCTCAGACGTTCTTGTCAACTCCTGGAAATGGCCCACTTTGATTATCACTACAAAATGCCCCCCCCACTCTCCTGCTGGTAATAGCTCACCTTCAGTGATCACTCTCGTTACAGTGTATATGGTAACACCCATTGTTTCATGTTCTCTATGTATATAAATCTCCTCACTGTATTTTCCACTGAATGCATCCAATGAAGTGAGCTGTAGCTCATGAAAGCTTATGCTCAAATAAATTTGTTAGTCTCTGAGGTGCCACAAGTACTCCTTTTCTTTTTGCGAATACAGACTAACACGGCTGCTACTCTGAAACTTTGCTGTGAGTGATGGACAGCATATAGCTATCCTGCCCCAGAGCAGAAGAGAGAATGAATTGTGATTCAGAATCACAATTCTTCCTCTTTTCCTCCTTTGCTGCTGGGGGCATTAAGTCACTCTATTCCTTTCATAGAACAGCTTACTTTCCATTGTGCACCTGGACAGCTATTCTGGACAGTGAGTAAAGAAGGCCAAATCAGGGTTTTTCCCAGTGCCTGGTAAAATTCCCATTGACTTCAGTGAGAGCAGAGTTTAACCAATGCTGAGCACTTTTGAAAATCCCACCCTAAAATGTTAAGTTTAAAAATGTTCAGGTCTGTATTAACTACTAATGGAGTAGGTGTCCAATTAAGACCTACAATATAGAAACAATCTTGTCTTCCTTATGTTTTTGGTTTAGGAGTAAGCTTTTCTGAGGTCACTCTCTTCTTGAAAATAAAGAAAAAAGTGAATGCTTATTTTCACCTTCTTAGTAACAAGAGTCAAGTGCACGCAATAAATGGGAGTCTGACACTGAGCAGGAACAAAATTCCAAGTACACAATCAGGCCTCATGAATTGCTAAAAGGCTGCATGCAACAAAAGATTTATCAAAAGACTCTTTGAATGGGGTCCTGGTCCATGACGGGAGCTTGTAGGTGCTATGGTAATACATAATATAATAATTATAATAATAATAGCCCAATGTTTTCCACATACACAAGATTGAAGTTGACCTGCTTTATAGCTGTATATTTTAAAGGACTCTTATCAAAAGACTTTTGCAAGTCACAAAGGAATAGACTTTTGAATCATATTTATCGGAGTAGGTGAAGATATGGGAGATCTCCATTCTTTTTCAGACAACTTGGTGGCAGGAAAGCCTTCAACAGTTCAGAGGTGGGCTACCTCCGCTTTTCCATATGGAGGCTCAAGCAAGAAGAACTAAAGTGGTAGATTGGGTGGCTCCTAAAGTAGGATGGCCTAGGAGAATGAAGTTGACTAAGTACATACATACAGGTTTAGATCATGATACTAGTGAAAAGGAGGAAACGAAGGGCAACTGAAGGATAATGTAGCTGTGCAGTGTCCTCCATCATGGATTGTGCAACTGAGAGGGGTGCTCAGGCACACATAAATCTTAGTCTCTACTGTATCCCACATTGGACTTCTCTTCAGTCAGTTGGGTTGACACCACATCATCGTCAAGAAGCAGAATTGCTAAAAATTTGGAATTTCTGTTCTGTGGGACATCCTAACATTTTGAAGAAAAAAATGTTTCAAATCAGAAGGAAAAGAAAAAAAATGAAATTTCCCGTAAAATGTAATTTTAAAAAAAATTGAGTCAATTTTAACATTTTTTTATTTTTACTTTGTTTAATTATATTATTTTTTATTTTGTAGTATTTTAAAATTATAACATAGATTAAAAACATTCAAAACAAAACTTTGTCACAATCCACATATTCCCACAGAATGTTTTGATCTTGACAAATTGGCATTTCTCTAGCACAGTTCATTATTTTCTCATATTTGATCTTTCAGTGGAATCAAAAGGCTGACTTTTTTATTTCAAAATGATTTCTAAGGCATGGACAATTATTTGCTAAATAATGAAGCCAAACCATGAGGTTTTTACTCTGACAGAACTTCAGCTGAAATCAATAGGTGCTCTGCCTGAATAAAGACTAAGGGCCTGATCCAAAGTCTATTGACTTTAATGGACTTTGGATCAGGCCATAAGTAAAACTAAGTAAGGACTTCATTGTTTGGCCCCTTGCTATTAAGATTTCATGATAGGATTAAGGAGGAAGATGTTTTGAAAGGAAGCTCATATTAAAAGTAAATATATTTAATAATTGGCAGTCATCGAATATTGAAAATTGCCAGCAAAGTAAATGACTTTTTATAAGCATGTACTCCTTTTTTCAGTTTTCCCCCAGGAAAATACTCCACCCACCCCTCTCTCCCCCATCTCCCAATTGTACATCATTATTTAGTATGCTGTGAACTATTAAACCCAGTTAAGCTGGTTTATATGGAAATTTACCAGGAGTTGGTTCACCAAAATTTGATTCTTTGGATAAACAAATGAATACCTAATTATATGAACCCTTCCTGAGTTCGACTCTCACTGTGCTGTCTCCCAGTGTGTGTATGCGTATCTCTCTCTTCTTTCCATCCATGTAATTTAGAGTTTAGATCATTTGTAATGGCAAGTGAAGCAGCCATGGCATTTAGTGAAATGGAAGGATAGTAGCAAGCCCACGGGAAAAATGCAGGATACTTGCCATCTACCACATAGAGCAAACAGGTAATTTTTCCAGGATTTTTCAGAACCAGTACAAACTTCAATCTATACTGAAACATTTGTTTAATGCATCTTCAACTCCATACAGTGGTTTAAATGAAGCAACATTAATTTGTATGTCATTCGCAAAGAAATGAAATTTCCCTCCCCCTTTTTGCTCTTTTCTGTCCAAATTTTATCATAGCATTTTCTTTATCAATTAAATTGCTGGATTGTTCCTTTTCATCAATATCCTGAACCGTAGCACCACTGTGTTTTCCAAACACAGTATCTCATCCAGAGAGATCTTCTTCATAGGACCTGAGCTTTTAGGTGTTCTCGGTGAAACCAGACACCACATTAAACGCACCTGGTTTCAGTTTCATTGTTTCAAACTCAAACCCTAGAGCACATTTATCAAAAGGGTCCACAGTGTTCATGGACCTTCTGATTTTACCCTGGATTTAAGTGCTCAATAAACTTAGATTGATTTTTGGATCAAAAATCACACTATTTATCACCAATTTAAATACAAGTGTGTTTGACCAAAGAAAATGCTTGTACAAATTTCTCTGAAGCAGAGCCTTGATCATTCACTCCTCTATCCGCTTGGTATGGGTACACTAACACCGTTTCACCTCTAAAATATACACCCATAAAGCAGGTATACTTCAATCCAGTGCATGTGGAAAAATTTGGACAATTATTATTATTACTATTTATTTGTATTACCATAGTACCTATGAGCTCCAGTCATGGTCCAGAACCCCAGTGTACGAACACAGAACCAAAAAGACATGGTCCTGGCCCCGTTTACTGATTGCATCAGACTCTCAGTGTTCTTTAAAAAAAAATAATAATTCTCATCCTCCTGGGTCTGAAGAACAGTTTGGGAAAAAAGCGAGTCTAACATAACTGACAGAGTTATGTCTGCCTGAGTCTGCAGGAAGCTGACATAACTCTAAGAGGTATAAAATGTCTCATGCATATCAGTGGGGTGTTAACTACCCACCACTCTGGAGAACCCTACCATCCTAACTCTGTGTGTGGCAGGAAAAGAAGAGTGCAAAAGTTCACACAGATACAACCCAGCTGCTGCCTGCGGCGCGTGTTTGGGTGGCCCCTGCTGCCACTCCTGCCTCTCTGGAAGGGAATAATTGGGGCCCACACCCCTACACAGGTCTCTTTGGGCAAAGATAAGGGAACCCCATGCCACTGCCACTCCAAGTGGGGGACATGGTCACAGGCCAGAGCCATGGAGGGGCCTTCATCTTATGGGGTGTCTATGGCCCCAGATTGCCTTAATCCAGCTCTGTGCATGTGTATAAAGATAAACATATATGTGAGATCATGGCTTGGATAAAAAAGTATAAATGTGGACATATGGAGTAAGCAACTACAGCCTCTGTAGAGAGTTAACTGCAGTTCAGGATTTAAAATTCCTTGTTTACAGTTAAACACCATAACATTTAAAATGTCAGTGCGGGGGTTGGGAAAGAGAGAGGTTTCCAAAAGCATATAACTGCCCATATAGCTTTCATCAGGCCAGCCACATCAGGCCATAGGCCAGCTTTCATCAGGCCAGAGGCAACTACAAAGGCACCATCAACACAACTGCCTGTGGAGTCTTCTCTGGTGCCAGATCCTGCAGCTTTTCCTATAAACAGTATCTTCATAGCTTTGCATCTAGAATCTCTGGCTGCCAACAAAACAGGAAGAGGAGGAAGAAAAGGAAGAACTGTCTAATGCACTTGAGTAAATGCATGATCACCACTAAGTGCTGTATTTTATACCTGTGTGGAGTAAGTGGTTATGCAAAAGGGCAAAATTAAAAAACTTTAAAACCTGCCGGCAGACAAAATGGAGTGGCGGCTCTGATGCTTAATTTTTCTGAATATAAATATTTTTCTGTAGTCTTCAGTATTCCCAGAAACCGTTAGGCTAATGGAGACAAGGCAATTGTTAATGAGTAGCTTTACTGCTAGGCAGACTTATGTATTTGCATCAATTTTGGAACTGCTGCTAACCAACCAAACAACAATATTCGTTGTTTGTAATGTGCAACCCTTTCCCTGATTGGCCCTAGACAGGTGTTCCCATTGAGAATAGTGTTTACATGTTGAAAATGGCCAGGAGAACCCATCATTTCAGGCTGCACACATTGTTCTTCCCTTAGCAGTGTCATAATTTTGCACCTGTGTTTGAAGTACTTAATTTCGTTTCTCTGTGAAAAAGGCAAGAATGATGCTCAAACTGGGAACATCTGCTTTTTGGGCTAACTTTGACATATTGGCTTCATGTGATGGGCCAAATTTTGAAAACGGGACTCAACCTAGCCTTTCTTTTTGTGTCTGTAATCAATTTGGGACATAATTAATTGTGAGTGCAAAGCATTTAGACCCCAATGTGCAAAAATACAAATGTTTAACTTTGCCCAGGTGAGTACACCATGAAGTACACCTCATCTACATAAAGTTAAATAAATGCATAAATGTTTGAAGGATCAGTGTTCTAGACGCAATTTTACTCCCACAATTGACAGCAACCTAAAAGTACAGGCAAAAAAAGAGAACAATTTTCCCCTTTAAGTTCAGACAAAATTTGTCTATAATACATTTTTGGAATTTTTAAAATAAAATAGAAGCTGTGAATACATTTTGCCCTGAAAATGCCACCACACAAACACAATATCTATAGGGGTATATATATAGTAAAATATAGGGTACTTTTAGGACTCACAAAGGTTTTCAGACTATGGCTGAGAATGGTGTTTGACTGCAATCTTATAATTCTATAACAGTTTAGTTGTAAGTTTTACTTTAAAATAGAGGTAATTCTGGGTTGTAGTTAGCTTTAGAAATTGTAGAAAAACATCTCTAATAAATTGGCAGCATTGAAGTTATCATCAAACACACACTGGAAAGACAAACTATTCAGGAACTGCATAGTTAAACAGCATGCTAACACCATTTTAAAAGTGGCTAATCGATACATTTAGAACATGGTCTATGCAAATTCTAAGGATAATCATATTATCACAATTATGCTGAAAATAAAAGTAAACATGCCATTCACTAAGAATGCATAGGTGTTATTTCAAATCTTTACTAATTCATGAAGTTGTTCCAAAGAATTAAATAAATATATTGTACTTTTTAGTATATGAAACAAACACATTTTATTGGTAAATGATGTTAATGAGCTGAAATCAAAGGCTTATAATTTAGATACAGTCTGATTCCAAGCTTACTTACACCAATTTTGCATCAGTGTAATACTACTGACTGAAATGGAATTGCCTTGAATTGACACTGATGTAAGTGAGATGAAACTCAGACCCAATATTTTCCCATAAAGGAACATGTTAATAAACTTATTGTAATGTACTAAATAGATATTGCATAGTTCAAAGCAAAGTGCAATGTAATACTAAAATATCACATGCAATTATTATTGGAGACTTGTTAATATGAAGAACATTAACTCTGCCTAAAAGGGATTATGCTACATGACATTTGTTTTATTTGTATCAATTAGCTTAGTCTTTGATTTGAAATTCTGCACCCTCCAGCATCAAGAAGATGCCTTTTCTTTTCTTTAAACAAAGGATTATTCTTTCTCAAAGGGGGTTTGTCTAGTTCTTTTATTGTTTTATGTCACACAGGGGAAAAATGCTTTTGAGGCATTACCTCTGAATTTAGCAGGGAGGAGAGTTTACTGCTATATAATCATTAGTCAATGCAGTAGCTGAAACCTTAAACAAAAGAAAACAAACTACAAACAGGCAAGCATCCCCTAAAGGCACATCAGAACACCAGAGAGGGGAAGCATGGATTTCAAACACGGCTGCCCAAGCATGTGCTAAATATTGCTGCTCCTGACTTTAAACAGCACACCACGGAATACAACATCACCTTCTATTCTTTGAAAAAATACTGGGAAGTGGGAGAAAAATATTGTAAAAGGTTTTAGCAACTGCACTTTACCTCTACTCTTGTTGTGACTTCATGAAAATGACATTTCTGCTCTAATAAAATCCTTCAGTATAAAGGAGTTCTATCATAAAGCTATTAGAAAGATATAATTAAACCTCAAGTGTCTTCTTTCATGATACATGCCTCACCATAGCAAGCAAGCCCCCTGATCCCTATGAACTGTCTCAAACAATTACAGCATTTATTGTGGTCTTGAGCCACACGAAAGCTTTAAAAAATATTTTTTGCATGGCACTCTGATTACAAACAAACTGATACACTTACACCAGGTTTGCTTTAATTTGCCTGCTCACCACTCTTAGGTAATTGTAGTTACTTGGAAGAAGCTAATTAGGACACTGTATTTCATATTGAAATGTGGCCACATATTGTACAAATAAATATAATGAAATGAATCTAATTTAGTCTATATATGAAAAGAGAATATAATTAATCTCACACAAATGAGGGACATTAAAATATATTCTTTATACAGATACAATTTTCTTAATAATTTTCCTAGTGAAACATTAGCAATGAATGCAGATTTTATTTGTTGGTGATAACCAACATGGCAACTGCTGTATTCATTTAAGCACTTGCCAACTGAGAATAAATTGCAGGTCAATGGTTTGAATACTACCCACATATTAATTACCCAAGACCTGATCCAAAGCCCATTGACATCTAATGGTTCTGGATCAGGCTCCAAAAGAGTGTCATGTGATGGCTGTTCAATGACCTATATATTTATAGGCTTAGGTCACTTCCCAGAGAATGGGTGTCTACATCACAAAAGCTACAGGCCAAAAATAATCCTCAAGGACTAACAAATTTGTAAGAAGTTGTTATATAGATAGAGGCCAAGAACAACTATCCTCTCACACTTAGAAGTGGTCCTTCCAATTCAAGGTTGAGAAACACTGGTGTGGAGGCCTAAGACACTTTGTATAGCCATTTGCTGTTTGTATCAGTTCTGTGAACAGAGGACTTCAGTCCCCAGGACTGTCAAATAAGGCAAAATGCACGAGAATGAAATTTGCTATTTTTTAAAATTACCGTTACAAGTGAAAAGAAAATCAAGAAAAGATATCTGAAAAGCAGAGTTTCGAGAAGATTGTGTCCTTAAAAGCCAGAATGCAAAAAGACAATTGGGCCTGCAAAAAGTGATGGAAAATAATGAAGAGTATAGATAATGTTGGTGGGAAATACAAAATGACTCAAAAAAGAGAGGACAGGAAATGTATAGTGACAGAAAGAACAGCTATAGTTTTATGACTTCAGTCAGTACTTATTTGTTTTGCTTCCAGCTTAACCCTAGAATTTTTTTCCTTCAGAGAATATGGTAGAACAGAATGAAGTCTCACTTGCCAGTTGGGTCAGCCTCTTCTGAGGTGAGATGGGAGAAAGGATAAAAAATCTGGAAGATTTTCTCCAGATCTTTCTCCAGATTCATTCCTACTTCTGCAGAATGATCAGGGGCTTCTGCCTACAAAAAGGTGTGGATCTCAAGGGAATCTGGTAGAGGCAAAGGAACATTCACATGGAGTCCCTACTGAGGTTCACTGGCTAACAGAGCACTTGTACAGTGCACCAGCGGTGTGACTTCCTGGGAACCACAGCACCAGGATCACACCTCCACCCACCAACCACTGCTACATTAACGTTTCTGAAGATTCTACAGTGAGACAGTAAGAGACTGTATCAATGCACAGTCTGCCCCTTTTGGACTTGCATAGTTTAGGACCAGCCAAGACCTCTTCATAGGTCTGAGAGGCATGGAGGGGACCAACAAAGCTGTAGAGATAGATGACCATCTTCCATGCAGAAAGGATGAGATTTAAATATAGAGGCTACCCTCCATGGTTGGATTTCAATGGGACAATCTGAGAACATGATTCTTTTAAGATGTTCTTTATATAAACTGAAAAAGTTTTGGTTCTCAAGAAGTGCCCTAAAGAGGATACAAACTGTACTCGATACTGTACCACTTGAAAAACGGGTCTTTTTATTGGCTAATGATATGGGATAAGAGATATTTCATCTTTCATACAGTTATTTGACAGTGATGAATTTAATTCATTCTATCACATTGAATGATACATTTATATTCAGTATGTAGTTTAAAATTTCATAAATGATTAAAGTCCCTGCCGTTTTAATTATACTATGAAGAGAGCAGCTAGAACTTATTTGCAAAGAATAATGTACAAGTCAATAAATTTGGTGAGTACTCATGACTCTCGTAAATAATGACTTCAGAAGTATAACTGCCTGTGGAGGGAAACTACATAACAAGGGTCCTTGTGTTAGTTTTCATGCACAGTAAAGTCTGAAGTTCTATTTTTCTCAAAATGGCAATATGGCCTCTTTTCTGTTTGCCAAAAAGGAATCAATGACCCTTCATGGGAACAGCAGCACTAATCATCTCATTTCAGCAAACTAACAGCAAATACTGCTCTGAATTTTGAGATGTGTTTGTTTGTTTCTCGGCACATTTATTGGTAGTGGAAAGAATTTCCAGCCCTGAAGATTGAAGCCAACTATTGTTGATCATGGGGCAAACCATACTCACCTCACGTAGGTAAAGACTCCCCAGGGCAAACAGTATTTGTCCTAGAAAGTGTATTACACAGATAATAACAGTGACAATTTTCCAATACTGCCTCCCCAGCACCCTGAATTATAGAGACCATCTCTAGGTACTTCATGTTCATTAAGGGCCTGATCCAAAGCCCACTGGAGTCAATCGAAAAATTTCCATTTGCTCAAATGAGCTTTGGGTTAGGTCCAAATTCATTGGCCACTATGCTGGAACTACCCAAAAGGTCTACTGTGAAGTGGATATCTGCTCACTGAGAATTGGACTGATACCCGTGAAAACCAATTCTCATTAAAATTTTCTCTATCTATCATTCAGACTACCAGAGCCCAGGCACTGCAAGGGTGTCAGAAGAACCTTGCATGATCTTTCCATATGTGAACATACGTGCGTAGTGTGGGTTAAGGTAGGAACTGAGGCATCAGCCTTCAGTCAGTTATCTTGCTGTTGTTGGTTTGAGCTATTTAACATAGTGTAACACAATTTACTTATATTTAATTTCTTTTGGGGCCTTACATAAAGGGCTTGCACAAACTGGCCTACAACAGGTCATTTTAGAACAAAGCTACTTTTAATTTTTTTCATAGCATAAAAAGACTAAGTAAAGGGCTCTTTTTTTGTCTCTCCCTAATTAAAAATAGACTATTCTGATCAAGGTGGGGATTTTTTTATTATTATTTTTTTATTTTTTTATTTTTTTTTTTTGGAAGAGAGGGAAAATAAACTCCTCCAGGCTGAGAACTCATATGCCAGGACATAGCCCAAAGCAAATTAAACCAGATGAACTGTAAAGCTCATGAAAAAGAGGGTGTATAATGGAAACAATGACAGACCTTTAACTATAGTGGTGCTGATGGGTGCCACCATAACGAACTGCAACCTACAATCTCCTAGGGTTAATAAGACACCTGTCTGGAAACTAGCAGTCATATTGGTTTTCTAAGCTTACCACGATACTTAAACTCTTGATGAAGTTCTTACTGTGCCAAAGGAACTTACTAACAAAGCCACTGAGTCAATTTAACCTAGTGAAACTGGACCCTGTAGACTGGGTTATCAGAGTTTTGTGTTGAGATAATTACAGCACTAAAGAGAGCATATGGGCTGTCAAGCCTGGCACATGGCCTGCACCAGCTGTTACCTGGGTGCTTTGGAAAACCTACTGAACAGCATTTTGGACACAGAACAGCTCTATGTAAGTTTTCCAAGATATCTAGTGGGAGTTCTTCATAATAAATTTATTTCCTGTATGGGGAGGATTACACCCAATAATATAACTAGAGTACATAACCTTAAATGTTGCCAGTCAAATATCACCCAATAAAAAACCTTAGTCAAAAAGAAGAAGGTAAACTGCAATCCAAAAAGAATAAATTATCTGAAGAGCTAGCTATTGTTAGTCCCAACTTTTAAAAATTAAATGGAAGTAGTTAAGATCTTTTTGGGAAGTAATTGCTATTCTCAAAATACCTGATATGCCCTGGGTTTCTGAGTCAATGGAAGCAGTCATGTTTATGTGATTCCTGGAAATGCTTCTTCAACATGGGGGGGTCTTCCAAAAGCAATGTCATAGCTATCAATAATCATTAATAATAAGAATTACTATTGATTAGCTGTGATGCTCTTAGAAAACCTTTCTTTCTGAGGTAATATTACCAATAATAATATCAATTTAGGATGGGTCCAATTACTGAGAGAAGGAGAGAGAGAGAGAGAGAGAGAGAGAGAGAGAAAACATACAGAAGAATCACTCCATCCATCACTAAAATGCACCCATCTCTGGTGCAGAGCAGGGCAACTGTGACAACATCCTCCCACACTATATATCATGTGAGGACCGGAAATGAAGAATAATGTATCCAGATGGAGCTTCATAAATCATGTTAATTATTTAGGCAAGTAAACTGAATCATCCAAACTGGACTTCTTCTGATATAACATAATTCCTAGCAAAGATAAAATATTTGAGGGAATAGCTTCTAGACATAACAAAACATGTCATTGAGCCAATCTTGCATTTCTTGCACACCAAAAGCTCTCTGACTGTATAAGAGTTTTGGGAGCAAAAAGAATTGAAGCAGCAGGCTCTGGGTCTAGTAGTTCTAATGGCAGCAATATTCCAAGACCTACCTACAAGACCCGAATACTCCACTTTCTCAAACCAAGTTCAGCTAACTTCAGAAAGCCAAAGTCACTGAAGCACTGGCCCTGAGCAGTCTCACATAAATCGATGGTGCTAAAAAACTGATTCATCCTTTGGCATCATTGCTTTTAAGAGCTAACACAAATATATCGATTGTTGTTTCATGTCATTCAATTTAAAATATGTACAAATCTATTGAAAAATTCAAATATGAGGAACAAAGTATTTATTACCTCCCCCTATGTCATTTTGATCATTTGAATTAGAGTTATTCAAAATTTGCTGTTTTCAATTTTTCTAATTAAAAAAAGTACCAACAGCATTATTTGTAAAACAGGGCTTTTAATGAATTTGTTTAATTAGCACTAATTTTCTGTATCCTTAAATTCTTACCTTTGTTGGTTTGTTTATAGATAAAGCCATTACTTATGCACAGAACAGTAAAAGTACTAACAATACTGGTAGAATAGTTTTTCGAAGGGAAATCTGCTTTGTTTAGCTCTATAAACCACATTTGACTGGAATGACAGTATTTTAGGGTTGAAAAATTCAGTTATTAGATTTAAATTTTTAAAATCAATGCCTTAAAAACATTTAGGAAATCCAATCGCATTACATCAAAGTAAGTGCATTACCACATTATATTTTGCAAGCTTTCGCAAATAAAAAATTCCCCCAGAAGAATCTTAATTCTTATCTATGGAAAACATTAAACTGCTAAGCGCTAACAACTGGAATTAGTCCTTAAATCTCTAATGAGAATAATAAAACATGAGTGCAGTTTGTGCTGTAACTTGATAAGGCCTGAATTTACTTGCTGTTAGTAAAAGTTCCTGATCCAGCAGTATGGCTTTTTACTCCCTGAGGTACAGGAAACAATATCTGTCCTTTAGGACCATCCTCTGTGGTAAGCACTTCTTATCTGGGCTATCAAAGGACTGAGATAGCATATAATATCTAGTAACAGCAGCTTTATGAGAAGATCCATTACTGATTTAAATCAGTCTAAAGCAGGTAGTTCTGTTTAACCCATTCAGAACAAAGCTGATCTTCCAGCAGTGTAATCTGCTCTATAAGTAACATGAACTATTTCTGCATTACTGGATGCAATACACATCTTTCCGAGCAGTAGCAAAAGTGAAGATTAAATATTTCAATGCTGCAAACCAATAATATTCCACTTTTTTATAAAGCTTTGCTATCCTGCAAGAGACAATACTTCATAATAGTGGAATATAATTTCCTTGAAAATACTGATTCAAGACAAACCATAACACAATATATGAAAAGCATTTACTAAGTCTATTTAAAATTAGCCTGATATCAATTTGAAAAAAATAACTGTTTTCAAAACATAAAACTATAATTACTGTTCATCTAGGTATTTTAAGAAAACACTTACTGTAACACAACCCTCAGATTTTATTTCAGTCATGGGCATTTTTATTCCCTGCAGTGCAAGAACTAAAACAGCAACATTACTGCAACCTCTAGAAGTAAAAATAACAACAGTAACTTTTCAGTGAGTACTTAGCAAGCCACAAATAATTAAACTCCCACCTACTTGGACTTTTAAAATATTAACGGGATTCCCCAAACTTAAATACAATAATATACCAAATACATTTTACTTAGGTTTGGTCACAGAAATGGGAAATCATACAATTTGGTTTCCGTTTATCTCACATTTAAATACACAGTATATATGATTTATTTGAACTGTGAATCACAAATAATTATTATACCAATAATTAGTCAAAGGATAAGAGTTTATAAGTATTATTTTCTGGTTAGTTTTTAGAAATACTATATAAATTATACAACATAAACTATTAAACTCTCAGATTGACAAAGCCCATATGATATGTGAAATGACAAAGTCAACTACCCTCCAGGAAAAAAAGCTATCAGATAAATAAGGCTCATATACACTATGTAGAGATTATATACATTGAAGATACTTGATTACTGCTAACTTTTACAGCAGCAGTTTTCATTGCCAAGGAAATCACATTGGTAGGTCACCTTCAGAAACTATTCCCGTAATGATTACGGGCTTGATTCTGTTCCCACATTGAAGTCAAAGTGAATTGAGCCGTTGATTTCAATAGGAGTAAAATCAGAAAGTGTACAGGATCAAACTGACATCTAATTAACGTACTATATTTGGATGATCTCCAATCTTTGTATTACCCCATGCCACATTTTGGTGAAATCTTTCTTTACTCCTTGAATGATTTTTTAATAACCCTCTTAACATACCAAATTATCATATCATATTCTTCTAAACAACAAGCATCTCTCACATCTCAAAATGAATATTTTCTGAATTCTATATTATATTTAGAGCCTGATCCTTGTACACCCGGGCCTCCCATTGACTGAAAGTTTGGGGTGTGCAAAGTCTCCCATCTTGGTCTAATGCCAATTTATTCCTTGACAAAAAACCATAAACCTGTAGGATATACAAAACACACTGAAAAAGATGGTGTTTCTGCTTACTTCTGAATACAAAGTCTATAGACCAAACAAGAACCCCTACACATTTCAAAGGGATTTTAATTAGTACAATTTGATGATATCTTTCAGATTTATAAGGTTACATACTTATCAATTAATTCATTTTACTATTTTTCTGTTTAAAAGCATAGTTTAGTTCCAGTAATAGTTGCCACAGTACTTTATACACAGTGAACTCTGACATAAACAAATCAGGCTGCATTTGATAAGAGAAACATATTGCAACATTAGCAAAGCACAGCAGTGTATATTCTTATTATATAATTAAAAGCAATTGTTTCATTTCCCAGCTTCATAGAACACAGATTAGAATCTCTCTCTTCACTCCTCCTAGTATTGGTAGCTACATATTTCTTGACAGAGTACACATATAACCCTCCAAATTATTTTACCCAAACATCAGAAAATCCCCACTTGCAGAAGTGAGGATGATCACCTAAAAGCTATAATAGATTTATTCCTCTTGAGGAAACTGCACAATAATTTGATACATTTCTTTCCTGTAGAGACAGCGTGTGGTATACAACTCTGTTTTTCCTTTTCATAACACAGGAAAGAAATATCAGAAGAAATGCACAGATTTTTCAGTTACGCAAAATGAGATGAATTGTAAAGACCTTTACTTTTGACACCTTCAAAAAAACTCCCACAAAAAAGAGGGGAAAAATGTATGTCTTATATAGAAAGAGAAGTTTTGCTTTTTACACCGTGTATGTTGGTAACACTTGTAAATTAAAATCGTCATCCTTCTGCAAGCGCAGATCTAGGATTAAACAATACTGTTTTTCGAGTATCTTGAGTTTTCTGCAAAAGCGATTTGTTCATGAAACTATGAGAAACCTGAAGCAGACAGCAACGAATTCTGCCAAGGGTAAAATATTTCATTTAGATGTAATTTTAAAGAAATGGTATCACTGAATCTTATGAAAATCTAAAAACGAGGTTTTCTAATTGCCTTGGGATGGGCATGCAAGTAGTTTAAATAGCTTTCACATTTCAGCTTTGACACACACATTCTTCTAAATGTATTTCTTTAAACTTATTGTCCTCTCCTCTGTCTACAAATGTATAGGGACAGTATTATTTGTGCACACTTTTTGCATCGTGCTGTATATGTAACTGCACGTTTCAAGGTTATTTCTAAGGTTACAAAAAGGGAGTAAGACATTACCATAATGTCTCCAGTCTGTTAGTCCTATTTAGGTAACGTAATAATCTAAACAAACTTATATTTTGTATCTGTTTAGCACTACACAGAAAGCAACCAGAATCAATCTGTCCAGTGTGTCACAGGCAGTACTTGTTTCATGATCTAAAATCTGTTCTTTACAATCCTTGATCCAGAAAGCCAAACAGCTAGCTCTGTAGAGGAGAGCACAGATTTCTTCCCCCTTTTTTTAAAAAGCCAAAACTAAATTAACACACAGTATAGTCACAATAAGTTTCCATTGATAGAGAGAACAAAAATGAACCATTTGACATGATTTATTAAGTCTTCTGGAACTTTGCTTCTCAGTCTAACTAACAACAGTTTATTTTTCTCAAAGAAAATCTTAACTGCCTGATTTCAGCCGGGTAATTGCCAGATTTTATTCATTATACCACATCCTTCAGATGTTCATTTTGGGCCAAACACGGCAATAACAAGTAATTCAGAAGGGCCTTGTAAAGAGGAAAAAGTATAAAGTGTTAAGTGAAACACCGTTTTAAAACTCTAAATAAGACAGTTGCAGTGCCACGCTTCTCAGTGCCACATTTGAGACCATTACACAGAAATGTGAAGGGAAAACCTAATCCAATTATCACTTCTGTACCACACATATGAATTTAAAACAGACACCTTGCATATATCTAATGCTGCTGCTTTGTATCTCTCGCTTATGAAAGTTTATTATCTAAAACATTTATCCATCACTCCCTGTTATTTAAAAAAAAAAAGTAACGTTAATCCTTCCACATAGTAAGGAAGATAAGTAACAATATAGTGCAGGCTCCAAGTTAAATCTGGTTCAGACAGCGTAACAATGATGTCATGGAGGCTCCTAGCTCAATGAGAATCAGACAGTACCATAGTACAGCTGCAGACATAAATCTGAAAGAACTTTTTTGGGTACATTCTCAGACTTACCTTGAAAGATATTTAGGAGCTCCAGCACAGTAAATTGAAAGAAATGCTCTCAAAGGGATGTTTGCCGACTGAAGACCCTATGTAGGCCCTATAGGCGCTCTCTTCTATGATACAGGAAGAAATATTTTGTTAAATGAAATAAACGAAGAGAAATAATTTCAGAAGAAGTGCAAACCAGAAAACAAATAAACCTTAATACTACCACAAATAAATGAGAGTAAGGCAATTGTGGGACTGCTCAAAGCCTTTTTGCCTTGCTGAATGAAAGCAATCCCTAAGACTGAATGGGTAATGAGATCCTGGCTCCTGAGATTTTAGCTTTCTTAATCATGTTCATAATTAATTCAAGAACATTGATAATTTCATTACATTCTTTTTGTCTTATCAATAAATGATGTGCCTGCACTTTTGGTCCTGTGTACAGGGAGAGAGGAGATGCTTTGGGTGATATTGTACCAGGAATATTGTATATATGGTATATATACATATATATTTATGCATGATCCAAAACTGTGAAATGGTAATTATTATCCTTGACCAGGCCTCTATTGTAAGAATATGATGACAAGCAGCTACAAATAATTAATAAGCTTTTTTGCAAAAATGCAAAACCATTTAAAGAAAAATAAGCTGCTAGTAGGATTCCTCATTGAAAGATGTGCACATAGAATAACACGTCTTCAGACAATTTGTGAACATGAAATGCAAATATTTGAAAACACTCAAGAGCTTGTTTAAAAATATCATTAAAAAATCTTTTGCTCTTTGTATTTCAAAAGAAAATGTGCCCTTTGGCTCGTCCTTCTGAAGGCATTTCCAGTATCACCTTACATCTGATGCCAAGCTACACACACCCACTCAGTAAAATCTGTCTTTTTTTAAAAAACTGACACTGAAAGCTCTGTCATCATCTGTCAGTCAATCATAAAAGGGGTAGTGCTCCTTTAGGGGTTTCTAGTCAGGCCTTCAGCATGCTCTAATTTACAGTGGAGTTGTGATTGGCCCCTGAACGAGGGGAACATAAAGAGCTTACAGATACATTTGCACTCACACTCCTTAGCTGTACCAAGAACTCTTCAGCCGCAGGTCAGGAGCCTATGCTTCTTGATATCTACCCTCCAAAGTAAGGTGAACAGGGAGAGGGCTCGCCCTGCTTCTGTGCAATTAAATGTGTCCAAGCACTCAGCCTGATCAGATCAATTGCTGTCATTCCTGATAGGGTTCACAACATTATCTGTTTGGCACAGTATGGTACTCCTATTATAACTGGTTTCAGAGTAGCAGCCATGTTAGTCTGTATCCGCAGAAAGAACAGGAGTACTTGTGGCACCTTAGAGATTAACACATTTATTTGAGCATAAGCTTTCATGAGCTACAGCTCACTTCATGCATCCGATGAAGGTGCCACAAGTACTCCTGTTCTTTTTGCTATTATAACTGGAAGTTAGTCTCTCCTGAGCTTAGTCAGGAGTTTTGCTACAAAAGCTATTGATTAGAAGGTAAGCATCTTTCCCCAATGTATGGAGATGTCCTTTATTAGGACAGCCTTAAACCTGGTGCTAACTACCAATGTGTCTGAAGTGGACTTTTAAGTTCTAAGTAAATACTATTAAAGAAGAGTTCTGTAAGCACAAAAACTGCACTCCCTCACCAGCAGGAGCTGATCCAATAAAAAAATATTACCTCACCCAGCTTGTATCTCTAATATCCTGGGACCAACACAACTACAACAAAACTGCATACAACAACAGCTGTAGCTCATGGTTCAAGGGAAGCATGAACAGATCTATTATTAGTGTCCCTCACTGATCCACTATTCACTCACCCATATGAGTCCAACACTCATCATCTTAGCCTATTTGTGATCATGTTTTGTTTTCCTGTTGAGACAATCTACAAACCAGATGATGGTCCCAAGGGAGTTCCTATACTAACCATGGTGAAGAGGAACTTACTTTGGAATATAAGGCGTATCTGTATGAGAGATGAAAAGCATCTGTCATGATTTATGGGTGCACAGCTTAATATATGGGAGTGTCCATCTTGACGTGGACTCCAAATCATGGACTCCAAAAACACTAAGAGAGAAACAGTGATCCAATGATTAGCGTAGTGCCCTGGGACTCAAGAGATCCAGGTTCAATTGCTTGCTCCACCACAGATTTCCTGTGTGACCTTGGCAAGTCACTGAGAGTACATCTACTCAGCAAAGAAAAACCCACAGCTGGCCCATGCCAGCCAACTCGGGCTCACAAGGCTGTGGCTGCGGGACAGTTTCATTGCTCTGTAGACTTCCAGGCTGAACTCTGAGACCCTCCCGCCCCATGGGATTCTAGATTCCGGGTCCTAACCCGAGCCCGAAAATCTATAAACAATGAAACAGCCCTGCACCCCGAGCGAGGCCGAGTTGGCTGGAATGGGAAGCAATGGGTTTTTCTTTGCTGTGCAGACATACCCTGAGACGCTCTGGGTCTCAGTTTCGCATCAGTAAAATGGGGATAATAGCACTTCCCTAGTGTTGTGAGGATAAACACATTAAAGATTATAAGTACTTATGGCACCTTAGAGACTAACAAATTTATTTGAGCATAAGCTTTCGTGGGCTACAGCCCACTTCACTGGATGCATAGAATGGAACATATAGTAAGAAGATATATATATATACATAGAGAGAACATGAAAAGATGGAGTAAGAGGCTAATTAATTAAGATGAGCTATTTTCTCCTGCTGATAATAGCTCATCTTAATTAATTAGCCTCTTACTCCACCTTTTCATGTTCTCTCTATGTGTATATATATATATATATATATATATATATATAATCTTCTTACTATATGTTCCATTCTATGCCATAAGTACCCATAATCTTCTTACTATATGTTCCATTCTACGCATCCGATGAAGTAAGCTTTAGCCCACGGAACCTTATGCTCAAACAAATTTGTTAGTCTCTAAGGTGCCACAAGTACTCCTGTTCTTTTTGCGGATACAAACTAACATGGCTGCTACTCTGAAACCTGTCATTAAAGATTATGAGGTGCTTAAATATTGGTAATGGTAATGTGGGCCACAGAAGAACCAAAGATGGATGGGATCCAGTAGTACTGGTATCTTTGGAGGTATAATTTCATCCAAAATCTTTGTGGAGTAAGCAATCCATAAATGCACAATGATCATAGTTATATTAAAGACACATTAACTTGTACAAAAGTATTTGGGTTTGGTAGCTTGGTCTGACTACAAGGCAAATAAGTCCGAAAGAGACACTGCAGAATCACTTAGCAAAGCAAGCTGTTGCCTCTGACACTGATGTATGGGACATGCATGATCTATATACTGGGTGGCTTTATTGGTAAATCATTGACTCTGTTTGCTTCCCTGAGGAGCTGGACCTATCCCTAGAAGAAAACTATTGTCAGATCCATGAGTGGGGGATTAATATTGACAAAACATTCAGTTTGGGTTTGTTTGCACAGAAGTTTCGTGAAATATAATTTAATAAGTAAAAGGACACAGAATTAGTTCTTCCACTATATATTAATGCCTTGAGAATGCAAGGATCTGGATTTTCTTCTTGTTTTCCTCATTTGTTATCTTACCAAAATCATTTCTTGCTGAACTTGACTGATCAGGTTGTGTTCACAAACTACATATTTCCCTGTGAGATGATGATTTTCAAGTAAGCTTTTAGGGGAAAAAAGATTCTATAACACATTTTTCCTCAGTAACTTAAAAATATATATCCAATAGCATGGATTAGCTGCATCATAATGAGGCAATTAGCCACTAAAGCTTGGAAGAGGAAAACAATTCTAAAGGGGACTGAAGGATGACAAAAAAATGGGATGAACCTGTGATCTATGTCACTGAAAAGAGATTAGGTCATTCTGTTTTTTTATGTATTGCATTTTTTAAGTGTAGAAGACTGGTTTCAGAGTAGCAGCCATGTTAGTCTGTATCCGCAAAAAGAAAAGGAATACTTGTGGCACCTTAGAGACTAACAAATTTATCTGAGCATAAGCTTTTGTGAGCTACAGCTCACTTCACTGGATACATGCAGTTGAAAATACAGTGGGGAGATTTTATATACACCGAGAACATGAAACAATGGGTGTTACCATACACACTGTAACGAGAGTGATCAGGTAAGGTGAGCTATTACCAGCAGGAAGAAAAGGAGTACTTGTGGCACCTTAGAGACTAACCAATTTATTTGAGCATGAGCTTTCGTGAGCTCAAATAAATTGGTTAGTCTCTAAGGTGCCACAAGTACTCCTTTTCTTTTTGCGAATACAGACTAACACGGCTGTTCCTCTGAAACCTGTTATTACCAGCAGGAGAAGTGTAGAAGAGTTTCTCTGCCTTCTGAAGGGGGTAATGTCAAGCAGCTGCCATTTTGAGTTTCACTTTAAACATAGAATGTTGCTGAGAGAGTTACTATGTTCCTTTTCTTATGGTAACTTTTTTGGTACTTTCTTTGTTGACTGGCTTTACCAAATCTGAAACAAAAGCCACACAGACTGAAAACCACATGCTTTGCTTTGCGTCTGATAAAACAGATCAACATATACAGTTCATGTTGAGCCATAATTTATTCAAAACTAAGAAATACTACTACTTCTTTCATGTGTGTTAGAAAAACTTCGAGACTAACTGATGTAAACTGTAGTTGTGCAGAAAATAGCCTAAGCTGACGTCCAGCAGACATGGATAGTATTATCAAAAATAGGTTTCCAATAGGATGAACACAATTTTGGAGAGGAATCCTATATAAATAGCATTTCATTCAATGTAAAATACATTTGTATATTTAATCAAAATTATATTAACATTTACTGTTGCCAATGTAAATAAAATGTCACTTGCCCCTTCTTGGAAAGTGTAACACTTATGAAGACAAAATCCATCCATCCCCCCACCCGAAGCACACTTGTTCTTTGGAATTGCACACAAGACTCTAGTGTCATAGAATGAATTGGTTTTAGCCTTAATGTACTCCTGCCAAGAAGCAGAAAGCTTTTGAATAGCTTTTGAAAATCCCACCCCAAGTCTTTACGTTTTGACCACCCTATGCCAAGCTTTTCAAAAGAGGAACCATAAGTTAGGTTGTTAAATCAACTTAAGCACATGCATATGATTGAATACACAGAAGTGATGAGCACCCAATAGTTCTCACTGACACTTCAGTGAGAGTTCTGCCTGAGGCTGAGAAAAAAACGAGTAGGAAAACTGCAGGGTTTGACCCAGAGCTTTTCATCCCCTTGCCTTGTGAGAATCATAGAATTATAGAAATGTTGGACAGCAAAGGACCTCTATAGGGCATCTTGTCCAGTCCCCTGCACTGAGGCAGGACTAAGTATTATCCTAACCATCCCTGACAAGTGTTTGTCTAACCTGTTCTTAGAAACCTCTAGTGATGGAGATTCCACAACCTCGTCTGGTAATTTGTTCCAGTACTTAACTAATTTTACAGTTATGAATTTTTTCCGAATGTCAAACATACATCTCCCTTGCTGCAATTTAAGCCCATTACTTCTTATGCTTAAGGAGAACAATTTATCTCCCTCCTCTTTATAAAAATCTTTTTATGTACTTGAATACTGTTATCATGTCCTGCCTCAGTCTTCTCTTTTCCAGACTAAACAAACACAATTTTTTCAATCTTTCCTTGAAGGTCATGTTTCCTAGACCTCTAATAATTTTTGTTGCTCTCCTCTTGATTTTCTCCAATTTGTCCACATCTTTCTCAAAGTGTGGTGCCCAGAACTGGACACAATACTCCAACTGAGGCCTTATCAGTGCTGAATAGAGTGTAAGAATTTATTTCTCATGTCTTGCTTATAACAGTCTTAATAATACATCCCAGAATGATGTCCACTTTTTTGCAACAATAGTACACTGTTGACTCATATTTCATTTGTGATACAGTATAACCCCCAGATCCTTTTCTGCAGTACTCGTTGGGCAGTTATTTCATATTTTGTATTTGTGGAACTGATTATTCGTTCCTAAGTGTAGTACTTTGATTTCTCCTTAGAGAATTTCATCCCATTTAATTCAGATCATTTATCCAGTTTGTCAAGATCATTTTGAATTGCAATCCTGTCCTCCAAAGTGCTTGCAACCCCTCTCAGCTTAGTATCATCCACAAACTTTATAAATGTACTGTCTATGCCATTATCCAAATCACTTATGAAGATATTGAATAGAACCTAACCCAGGATAAATCCCTGTGGGGAGGCCACTCAGTATGCCCTTCCAGCTTGATTGACAGACATTGATAACTACTTTCTGAGTATGGTTTTCCAGCCAGTTGTGCATCCACCTTATAGTAGCTTATTCTAGGCTATATTTCCCCAGTTTGTTTATGAGAGGGCCATGTGAGGCAGTATCAAAGGCCTACCAAAGTTGAGATATATGACACCTACTGACATATTTAAAGGGCCAGCCAGTAAGGCGTGTCAAAGGCATGTATGGAAAAAGTTCCTATGAAAGAAGACAACCCTACACTTAAGAGCGTTAATAAGGACCAGGCAAACACACAAAAATGTAAAGAAAAGGAGTACTTGTGGCACCTTAGAGACTAACCAATTTATTTGAGCATAAGCTTTCGTGAGCTACAGCTCACTCACGAAAGCTTATGCTCAAATAAATTGGTTAGTCTCTAAGGTGCCACAAGTACTCCTTTTCTTTTTGCGAATACAGACTAACACAGCTGTTACTCTGAAAAATGTAAAGGGTGTTTCTTGAAGAGAGAATCATGTGTAACACCATTATATAACATTCCTTGTTTTAAATCTGAATTTCCATGAAAACAGAATCTTTACCCCTGACCTCTCTATGGGAGCTTGCCAATTATGGAGTCCATACAGGCTCAGCTCTAGAGGCTTCTCTCCTGCTCTACTTCTTCTGTATCTCTCTGTGTCTTCACTTTCTACACCCACCTATTCCAAGCCCATCTCCATGGTAGACAGATGGTATAGAGGCCCCTGGTTGGTCACTCCACTACCTATTATGCAGAGGTTCAACAGCAGGGAGGAGCTTGCTGGTATTTTACAATTAAGCCCATAGACATATTAATCTGTGAAGTACTGAACACCTTCAATACCCATTGAAGTCAAGAGGAGTTGGTCATACTCATCAACTCACAGGAAGCAACCATCACTATGCTATACCACTGTGTTTCATTTACTGCTATGCTCTAGGTTTTATTGTCTAAACTCCATGCTATAGAAATGTAGCAGTTACCACTTACATATTTCAGTATAGTGAACCTAACTGTCAAATACAATTAGATGTAGATATATAACTGAAAGAAAGTATTGTGTTGTTATAGCAGTGTCAGTCCCAGGATATTAAAGAGACAAGGTGAGTGAGGTAATATCTTTTATTGGACCAACTTCTGTTGGTGAGAGAGACACGCTTTTCAGCTTATACAGGTAAGCTGGAAAGCTCGTCTCTCTCACCAACAGAAGTCGGTCCAATAAAAGATATTACCTCACCTACTTTGTCTCTAAAATATTGAAACATTCTTAATGTAAAACTTTAGCAAATCCCCAGAAACTGGACTTGCATTGACCAATGCAATTCCATGATTTAAACTTTAGAGCTGGAAAATCAGTGTCCCAAGACTTCATACAGAGAACAAATGTAAATCACATCAAAGCTTAAAAACATCTGTTAAATTTCCTCTGTGCTTAAATAGGCTCTGTTAATGAATACTAAACTTGTCATTATCACAACATAAAATATTAAATTGATACATATAGTAGTTTTGTTCTACTTGTTATGACCTACTCAACTGACATTTGCTTGAAGTATTTTTAACTCCAAAGACTATCAATCATTTTGAAGTGGCAGCAGCCAGAGACATCAAAGGCTTCTGAAAATGAAAACATTTTAAAAAAAATGCTCCATTAAAATGTAAACGTTCTTTTATAAAGGGTTAAATATTAGAAATCTGAAATCTAACAGCAACATTCTGTACTATAACCCTCACTGCAGAGCACAAGATTTTGTTCTCTTTATATCCCTCTGCTATCAGTGTCAATGGAAGTTCTGTGCAGGTGCTGTAGGAGAGGAAAGTACCAGCATCAGGATCCATCATGTGGATTGAGCACATGAAAGTCACAATTAAACTATATAAATATATGAGTCGATACAAATATAATAGGTGAGGAGTGTGTCTGTGTACTAAAACATTCATACACAGGCAACATTTAAATATACAATTGTGTATTTCATTGCAGTAACCTGCAGGAGCAGCTAGAGAGGTAGGAGAATAAATAGGAGAGGATAGTACTGAGAAAGCCACCAGGATGTGACTCAGAAGCAAATGATCATCAGTGCCAAAAGCAACAGAAGGAGCAAGAAGGATAAGAAGGGTATACAGGCCCCAAGACTTGTCCAGGAAGTGGTCATTAGAAATCTTGGTGAGAGTGATATCATTGGAGTGGAGATGTTGGAAGCCCGAGTGAAGGGAATCCAGGAAAGATGTCAGCAACTTTATACATATGTCATAATCACTAGAGATACTAAGCATTTAAATAAAAAAAGCTTATGCAGAAAAAGTAGTAGTTAAGCATAAATCCTTATATGTCAGGAAGCTAGATTTAGAATAATTTACGTTTTAAAAGAAAAATAACCATAAAAAGATCCTAGAAGAGTCAACAAAATTCCAAATGCAGTTTCATAACTTTGTTCAAAATAATAAACAGACAGTATGCTGCTTTTGATTTAATTTGAATTGACAGCAATAAATTCTCATTTACTGTTATTTGCTGCTTTATTGAGTGACTCTTGGTTTGTTACCAGCTTTCTCAATTGCTATATAATAATAATGGACAAGTGACACATGCTATGAACGCTGCATTTTGCTTAGAAACTATTTTCTTCATCTTGAAAACCCTTGGCAGTATTTACACTTGAAATTAAACCAAACACTGAACATTGATTTTAATATGTTTAGATGAAATCCAATTTTCCTAACTGAGTTAATGTTATGGAACATGTAATCCATGTACTTTATGTGCTGATTTCTGTGAAGCTACAGTAGATGCATAATGATGCTATCAAAGATACCTAGTATCTGATACCTAATACTCAAATATTGTTGCTGCTGAAGCTTTATGCATGAAAATGCCACCAAAGAAGCTATATATTTTTCTCATTAATTAGTGAATAATGTCTTTGCTTGAATCAAAATTCATTGGCTCATATTTACTGCTGCATTTGTTATTTCAGGGAGGTGACATAGAGGCCCATCTACAGCTCAGTACTCAGTGTCAGCAACTCTTGTCAGGCCTGACATACTTAGTATACGTCACACACTGCTGTCATGCTATTTATTTAAAAGATGACATGTAATATATCATTTGAAATCTAATAATACATTGGTCATTAGTGTTACTGTAAAATGTTTGTAACAACTCTGCTGGTGAAATTATGGCTCCTTTCTGATATTTTAGCCTGGAGACTGTAAACAGACAAAGATGACAAAGCCGGTTTCTTCTATATAAACGGGAAAGAAAATACTGTGGCAGATGCTCTGTCCACAAAAGAGGGCTCAGATCTGCTGCCTCCGGTTCAGCCAGTGACTAACCCTCCTGCAGCTTTGTAAGGTGGGATGAGTGGTATATCAGGTAATGAGTTTAAGCTGGCCTGACCAATTCAGTGTGCCCACTAGGTTACAATGTGTATCTAAAAAGGTGTCACGAAATATGTTTTTGGAAAACTAATAATTCACTAAAAACAACGAGGAGTACTTGTGGCACCTTAAAGACTAACAAATTTATTTGGGTATAAGCTTTCATGGGCTAAAACCCACTTCATCAGATACATGTAGTAGAAAATACAGTAGGAAGATATATATATACATAGTACATGAAAAGATGGGCGTTGCCTTACCAATTTTAACGAGACAATTCAATTAAAGTGGGCTATTATCAACAGGAGGAAAAATCACTTTTGTAGTGGTAATCAGGGTGGCCCATTTCAAACAGTTGACAAGAAGGTGTGAGTAACAGTAGGGGGAAAATTAGCGTGGGGAAATTAGTTTTTAGTTCTTGTAATGACCCATCCACTCCCAGGCCTGGTCTACACTACGAGTTTATGTCGAATTTAGCAGCGTTAAATCGAATTAACCCTGCACCTGTCCACACAACGAAGCCATTTTTGTCTACATAAAGGGCTCTTAAAATCGATTTCTGTACTCCTCCCCAACGAGGGGATTAGCGCTGAAATCAACATCGCCGTTTCGAATTAGGGTTAGTGTGGATGCAATTCAACGGTATTGGCCTCAGGGAGCTATCCCACAGTGCACCATTGTGACCGCTATCGACAGCACTCTGAACTGGGAATATTGGTTATGCTGAGGTCTAACCGAGTCAGTAAACTGCGCCAGTGACCCTTTAAACATCCAAATGCACACTGTACCACCATTCTGCACTTGCTCAGCCTATAGTTCAACAGCTCCTTATTACTGTCAAGGGTGCCTGTGTACGGCTTCATGAGCCAGGGCATTAAGGGGTAGGCTGGGTCCCCAAGGATAACTATAGGCATTTCAACATCCCCAATAGTTATTTTCTGGTCTGGAAAGTAAATCCCTTCCTGCAACTGTTTAAACAGACCAGAGTTCCTGAAGACACAAGCATCATGAACCTTTCCCGGCCATCCCACGTTGATGTTGGTGAAACATCCCTTGTGATCCACCAGTGCTTGCAGTACCATTGAAAAGTACCCCATGCAGTTTATGTACTGGCTGCCCTGGTGGTCTGTGCCCAAGATAGGGATATGCGTTCTGTCTATAGCCCCACCACAGTTAGGGAATCCCACTGCAGCAAAGCCATCTACTATGACCTGCACATTTCCCAGAGTCACTACCTTTGATAGCAGCAGCTCAATGAGTGCATTGGCTACTTGCATCACAGCAATCCCCACAGTAGATTTGCCCACTCCAAATTGATTCCCGACTGACTGGTAGCTGTCTGGCGTTGCAAGCTTCCACAGGGCTATTGCTTCTCAACTGTAAGGGCTGCTCTCATCTTGGTATTCGTGTGCTTCAGGGCAGGGGAAAGCAAGTCACAAAATTCCATGAAAGTGCCCTTACGCATGCAAAAGTTTCAGAATCATCCCAAACCTGCAACACTATGCGGTCCCATCCATCTGTGCTTGTTTCCCGGGCCCAGAATTGGTGTTCCACGGCATGAGCCTGCCCCATTAGCAACATGATCTCCAAATTGCCAGGGACCACGGTTTTAGAGAAATCTGTGTCCATGTCCTCATCACCGCGCTGCTGTCGCCTCCTCGCCTGGTTTTTCAGCTTCTGGTTCTGCATAAACTGCACAATAATACATGAGGTGTTTACAATGGTTATAACTGCTGTGGTGAGCTGAACGGGCTCCATGCTTGCCGTGCTATGGCGTCTGCTCGGGCAATCCAGGGAAAAGGGCGCGAAATGATTGTCTGCCTTTGCTTTCACGGAGAGAGGGTTGACTGATGACTTTTACCCATAACGACCCGCAACAAATTTTTGGCCCCATCAGGCCTTGGGAGCTCAGCCCAGAATTCCAATGGGCAGTGGGGACTGCGGGAACTGTGGGATAGCTACCCACAGTGCACCATTCGGAATGTCGACGCTTGTCACAGTACTGTGGACACACACCGCCAAATTAACGTGCTTAGTGTGGATCATGTACTCGACTTTATACAATCTGTTCCCAAAAATCGACTTCTGTAAAATCGGAGTAATTTCGTAGTGTAGACAAGGCCGTAGTCTTTATTCAGACCTAATTTGATGGTGTCCAGTTTGCAAATTAATTCCAGTTCTGCAGTTTCTCGTTGAAGTCTGTTTTTGAAGTTTTTTTGTTGAATTGCCACTTTTAAGTCTGTTGAAGTGTTTTCTGACTGGTTTTTGAATGTTGTAATTATTGATGTCTGATTTGTGTCCATTTATTCCTTTGCGTAGAGACTGTCCAGTTTGGCCAATATACATGGCAGAGGGACATTGCTGGCACATGATGGCATATATCACATTGGTAGATGTGCAGGTGAATGAGCCCCTGATGATGTGGCTGATGTGGTTAGGTCCTATGATGGTGTCCCTTGAATAGATATGTGGACAGAGTTGGCAACGAGGTTTTTTGCAGGGATAGGTTCCTGGGTTAGTGTTTTTGTTGTGTGGTGTGCAGTTGCTGGTGAGTATTTGCTTCAGGTTGGAGGGCTGTCTGTAAGCAAGGACTAGCCTGTCTCCCAAGGTCTGTGAGCGTGAGGGATCATCCTTCAGGACAGGTTGTAGATCCTTGGTGATGCTCTGAAAAGGTTTTAGTTGGGGGGCTGAAGGTGATGGCTCATAGTGTTCTGTTACTTTCTTTGTTGGGCCTGTCCTGTAGTAGGTGACTTCTGGGTACCCTTTTTGCATGATGTATGTACACAATGTCATGAAAATATGCTGGAATGATGACTAAAATGTGCTTATGCCAGGCATGTCAAGGGTAGTTGGTAAACAGGTCTGAGGTAGACACAGGAATGTGTATTTGCTTCTCTGACTGGCCCAGTCCTTAGGCAGAGACAATGAAGGTCCATTTACATATAGGTAAACAAAGCTATGGGGGGGGGGGAGGAGATAGCTTCCAGCAGAGAAGAGAAAATTTATCTAGGCTATAAAAACAGGGGACCTGTATCTCAAGTGATAATCAATTGAATCAACTGACTGTACACAGATTCTTGTACTTCTGTGGAAGGTCCAAAATAAGGGAAAGTCAGCCAGGGCTAAGATGAAGGAAAATTGGTGAAAGAAATCATCTTCAACAAAGCCTGTACCTTGCTAGCTTACGTTTTAGACTTTTAAATGTATGTTTTCACTTTTATTTGATTGTAACCATTTCTACTTTTAGTTTTTTTTATTTGGCATCACTTACCCTATGTCCTATTGTTAATGCACTTGTTTTCTTTTTACTATAAACCAACTCAATGCTGTGTGAAGGGAAGGGTGTATTTATCCCATTTAAGTTAATAATCTGCAATGTATTTTTGTCTATTGAAAGGAGCAATGAACCTTCTTATTTCTTTGTACTGTCCAGGACCAGGCTTGCCATTTCAGAGCACTCAGCTTTGGGGATTTTCAGGACTGGGGTCACTTTGCTTGTTGTAACCAAGGCTGGTAGAAACCAGAGTGGGGTTGAGGGACTGTAGACAGGCTGCTGGAGTCAGAGCTGCAGAATCAGGTCTGTCTAGCACACAGATATTCAGGGTGTGTCCTGAATGCTTGTCTGCTGGCTTCTGGAATCCAGGTTGTGAGCCACAGCAGCAGGGCATTTCAGGCACACAGAATTACAGGTCAGGCAGTGACACAAGCCCTCACTGCTCTGAATTTCACCCTGAACCCCGTGACACAGAGATCAACCTTTTAAGTGTTTTGCATATGGAGCTCCTGTTGACTTCAGTGGGAGCTCCTTGTGCTAAGCATTTCAGGGATTGGAATGAATTTGTAGTGCAGACCTGACCTGAGAAGCTATAGATGAATGGACATGGACATTGAACTACTCACTCACTCATAAAGTTTATCCCTCCTGAACAGGACTGTCCTACAAACATTCATTCAGTTCTTAATGTTGATAGGAGGACTGCTACCATTATGCATATTAGCGTGAATGTTGTAATTCTTTCTAGTGTCCTAGTCTCCTTCCAGCAGGAGGAATCATGCCTCTGATAACTTTCCCTCCAGGACAAGAAGAAAAAAGAAGCATGCTTCAAGTAGAATGAGAATGTGCACTGTTAAGCTGGTAATCTTATTATATCTGCACTACACCAAGATAAGCAGAACACAAAAAGAAGTCTCCAAACTATCTCCCCACCAACACAGACATGTTCTCTTTGGGCTTTGCCTAGCCAAGTTTAAATATCTCCATTGATAGTGATTCCAATACTTCCCGATGAAGTTACTTATTGTTAGAAAGTATTCTCCTACCCCAAAACTCAATTATCACAGCTGAATGTTATTCCACTGCTATTAGTTAAAAAAGCTAAGTAAATGTTAGTGCTTATTGAAATTGTTGGACTGACAGCCTAGTAGGATTACGGTCTCTGTTCATCCACAAAATTAGTACAGCACTACCAGTGAAGGTATATGAAACCAGTATATATCAGCTCTGAATTAGAGGAACCACCAGTAGATATAATGGCGCTTCCACTCTTATTCAGGACCTGCTCTAAAGCCCTTTGAAGTCAGTGGGAGTCTTGCTATTGACTTAAGACAGCTTTAGATCAGGTCTTCAATCCTTGACCTCCCCATTAAGGCCTTGTCTAAACCTAAGTTTTATTGGTATGATTGTTTTGGTTAGGAGTATGATTTTTACTGACACAGTTATGCCATTAAAATCTGTGCCTACATTATGGAGAGAATACTGACATAGCTAGTTAAGTGACAAAACTTTAAACTGTAGAGAAGGCCGAAGATTGCCAAAGGTCCTGATTAATACCAACTTTGGTGGAAAGTGAGATGGTACAGATAGCTGCTCACTAAAAATGGGGAGTGGGGAAACATTTTCAAAAGTACATAATTGACTTAGGATCTGAAGTCCCATTTTCAAAAGTAACTTTAGTGCTTAAGAGTTTAAGTCCAGTAGACATTCAATGAGATATAGGCTCTTAGGTGCATAAGTCACTTTAGAAAATGGGACTTAGGCACTTTTGAAACTTTTCTCCTAGGCTTATTATTTATTCATTATTAATTATTATTGTTGTTGTTATTAATTTGTATTGTGGTGACACCTAGGAGTCTCAGTCATGGACCAGGATCCCATTGTACTTGGCCTTGTTCAGACACGGAACAAAAGGGCAACCCTGACCAACAATTCATTTTCCAAATGCTCTCAACAGCTACAAAATGGAAGAGCTTGCACTATTACCTCTAGTAATTAATCCCTCAATCAATCAAAACAATTCTTCTTTTTCTTTTAATTTTTAATGCCAATTTCATTTAAGTTCATTCTGTTTTTTCTCTACTCTTAAGCAAAATAGCCAAACAAACCAATTCAGGAGACATATTAGTACATATCTTTTATCCATCATTGAGATTAATAAAATTTTTAAGGAACAAACTTCTTTCTAGTAAAAATGCTACTAAAATAAAAATATAAACAATTATTGGAAATATATGGTCATAGGAAACATTAAATTTGTTCCTTAAACAGGTTTATTGCTTTAAGGTACACTTGGATGAAGATTTGTCTTCTATAGCTTTGACATAAGATCAGATTTATTTAGTTTATAAAAACAATTATTTTTCAGTGTCAGCTATGCAGAATTGTATTTGTTTAGCAGGTGTACTTTATCAAACATTATTCTGACAAAAATAATTCGTTTAAGTTTAGATCTCCTTCTAAATATATACACTTCACTATTAATTATGATTTAATTCCTAAAGGCTTCTAATTTATCAAGCTACTGTATTGTACATAAGTGGACCCGTGTGCAAAAGAGAAACCGCACATGCCGAATGCTGCTGCTACTTGTGTGTTATTTACAGAAAATTGGTATTCTTCAACATTTTGGCATGATTGCTATCTTCAGTGCAGTGAAATACATAAGTAACATCAGGCATGTAAGGGTGTGGCAGTGACTGCATATGCTAGAATCTTTCAGAATGAAAGAAACTTTTCAAGTGTGGCCAATATAAATAGGAGGAAGGATAGTTCCATACAAGGCCGGCTCCGGGCACCAGCTTTCCAAGCAGGTGCTTGGGGCGGCATTTAGAATGGGGTGGCAGTCCGTGTCCTGTGGTGGCAATCCGCTGCTCTTCCCGCCACGGGGGCTTTTGGGTGGCAGCTCTGCCACTCTTCCGGGCGCGGCGGCAATTCGGCGGCGACTGCTTGGGGCGGCAAAACTGGTAGAGCCGCCTCTGGTTCCATATCCTGAGATCTGCCCTAATGTCTCTGATACACCCTTGCTTCTTAATTTCTGCAACCAAAACTTTGCCATTTTGTTTATAAGGTTTCCGTGTGGCAGGTAATGCCCATTAAGTTCCAGCACCCTTGAAACATGCACAGTTCACAAATGTGTGGTCATCATCATGTCTGCTACAGTCATAACCATTCAAAATCATATAGCCCAGGGGCTACAACTGTTTGTGAGTGAATCATATGAATGCCAAAACCCGTACATTTCTAATACCTAGCATGTGCAACATAAGGTACTCTTAATGGTGCCCTATTCCACCACTTGTGTAGCTGTCCCTGGAAAGAAGGCTTGCACAGTTGTTGCATTAGTGTATCTAAGGCTATGTCTACGCTGGCAACTGAACAACAAAACTTTTGTCTTTCAGAGGTGTTAAAAAAAACCACACACACACACCCCCTGAAAGACAAAAGTTTTGCCAACGACAAGCGCTGGTGTGAACAACTCTTTGTCGGCACGAGCGCTCTCCTGCCGACAGCACTAATGCCGCTTGTTGGGGATGGAAGTTTTTTGTTGGCAGGAGAGCCGACAAACAGTGGCTACACTGCGTGCCTTTTAGTGATACGGCTTTAGCGATACAGCCCTGTCTTTAAAAACTGCATAGTGTAGACATAGCCTAAGAGAGTTAAGTAGTCGACAAAGGGCCTTTAAAAATCAATGGGAAACTTTCCATTGACTTCAGTAGGCTTTGGGTCAGTGTCTCTCTGAAAACTCTTTTCACTTGCATGTGTGGTGGCAGAGACAGCAATGTGACTTTTTAATCTCTCTTGGTAGCTAAGGCATTTTCAAAATTCCAATGCTGAAATGGTAGAGTGAAGCCAAAGAGTTACCACAGTCACCAGCAAATCCAGCAGTGTCAGCCTTAGCTTCACATTTTTCAGTCTCAGTTATCCAGAGTTCAACTGATGTCAGAGTTCTTGGGTTAAGTAGCTGCTACACATGAGTAGGTCCCTTATCTACCATTGCTGGGATAGCTCGAGGGACGGAAAGATGCCTCTTTGGCAGCTGCTTCATTTTCTCTGCCAACATAAGTACCAAATGTTTAGCAGCATACCACAGAATAGAAAGTGGGACCACATCAATGATGCAATAGCTACATAATCCAAAATTAGTGGGAAATGTTACTTGTTTTATGTTCTTCTTTTATCAATCTTTATACCCCATACATTTATTCAAGTTCTAAGTTATAGGAAATCCCATTCCCTGTGGTAGCAACTGACTTTTGGCCTCTTCTCTCTCCTCCTTCCCACACCCAGTTTGTCTCTCAATAAATCCAGTCACTTCTTCGTCCTTAATATCACCAAATTCACCCTTTCATAACTGTCCCGGGTCCTAAAACCCTTGTTTGTGTATTGGTCATCTCTCATATTGATAACTGTAAACATCTCCTTCTGCTTCTCTCTTTTTCTCTCTACTGTGCTGCTAAAGTCATTTATCTCTCCTGTTGTTAACCCCATATCATTCAAAATCCTATTCCTGAAGTAATCTTGCCCTCTTCTCCATTTCTGCTAATATTTCCTCCTCTCATAATCTATACTGTTTCCAGGCTTTCTGCCATATTCTAACTTGTTTCTTCCCAATTTCAGGTTCATACTTTCTAGCATGCGGCCTCTCTACCTGTTCTGTCTAATTATTTAGACTAGTATCTGGTCAGATATGGTCACCCGGCAACCAAAATTCTAAATCCCTCTTTGAAATCCTCTTCTTCCAGAAATCCTTTATATGGGGCAATTGCAATTTCAAATGTCATATCAAATGTCATTTTCTGTGGATTCTTGGCCTACACACATATCTTGGACTATATCATGAGCTAGTACCAGTGCTGCAGTTTTATGATAATAGCAGGTCCACAAATACTATGAATTGGGTACAATAGTGTTCCCCTTTCATATATTTTTATGAAGAACAGGAACAAAAGAGCCTAAGTATTGTAGAAGCCTTCTTGGGAAGAAAATCAATTTTGTAGTGGAAAGCTTGTAAAGCACACAAATAGCTATAAATAATATTCTCTACACAGCAAACTAAAAAAATTGTGCCAGATATTTTAAGACATCTAGGTCCTGATCCTGCATCTTTAAAATCAATGAGAGCTTTGCGACAGACTTCAGTGAGCATTGGACAAAGCCCCAAAAGTTAATTCTGAGTGTTTTAAATTAGTGTTACAAAGTCCCCAGTTTAGGAAACAATCTTTATTCAGGACAGAACTTGAGCACATGAAAGATGCTTAAGCATAGGCCTATGAGTAGTCCTGAATCAGGCTCTAGTGCTCACAATATATACTAAAAGTATGTTTAGTCACTAATCTGGTGTCACATTATATAGTGTAGACCTCCTAACATTCAACGAAGGTATCTTCTTTTTCTATTCTCTTCTAAGTAATTGGTAAAATGTCGGTATATATGTCTCTACACATCCATTTCCTAGTTTCTTACTAAATCTCTTATAATGAGAGTGGATTAGTACAGTAAACAATATTTAAACCTTTTCTCAGTGTGCTGTCTTATGTTTCCCCCCTTCTGCTCTTCTATTTAACATAAGCCATGCTAGCACGCTGGTATGACTAAGACTAATCAGCTTTTAATTCTCATTCACAAAATGAGGCAAATATGTTATCATTTCTTACAATGCTGATAAAATAGAAAAAGAAATTATTACTTTGCATTTTGGAAGGTGGCTTATGTTATATATGAACCATTTAAAAATGTTCTCTACTTAAACATGTGTACTGCTGTGCATAAATAATAAATCCAGGGAAAAAAAAAGACATGTATCATGTTCATTTGGGCTCTGTTTTACCATACGGCTTTCCTTTGAAACTTGATGCCCATGCAGCAATACAGTTGTTACTACACGATGCACTGTGGCATAGTAAGAGCTAATTTTTATTAAATGGAATTCTAAGCAAGTGGTCAGAAGGCAATTTTGACTTATGTCTGAATAGGTAATGTGTGGATTGCTTAGGCTTGTCATTATTTTAATTAGCATAAATATATATAACTCCACCTGTTTTTAGCTTGTGTGTGCACTAAAGACACACACAGAGAGAAATACAAATACAAAAGAAGAGAGTTTTCATGAAAATCTTAAGGGAAAAAATGTGGAATTTATTTATACTGGATTTCACAGTTTGTCTAAATTGATCTGAAAGTTATCATATATCACTGATTTTATAAAATTGGGACAAATGTATCTTGCTGGAGAATAATAGGGTAACTGTTTCATATGCCAATTGCACTTCTAAATATGCATTTGGTTTCAATGTCCCTGCACTGAAACTGCATCCTGTACCAGAGATGTGATAAATCCCTGATTCTTAACTGATTTGTGTTACACAAATCTGGCAATTTTGCCCAATCCATTTTAGTACAAATCTGCTTATGAAATGTAAACCTAATCTGGAAACTTAAAATGGCTGCCACCCTATGACACATCATGTAACCATCTACAGTATGCCTGTAGGTTCCCTCTTGAAGCCTCTGGGTACTGTCACATCCTTTCCAACAAATTGCAGCTCCTATCCCCACTACAATCCCTGAACCCTGAGAGCACTTCCTTCCCAAGGTCACTGATGGGAAGCCCCAAGGAGTTGTAGGAGGCAAAGGAAGATAATCAGGAGAAAAGCTGCGGTAAATGAGAAAGTGAGAAGGGTTTTGGATGGCAGCAGGATGCTGCATTCTGTAGAAGGTTGTTGTCATGTGGTAGCAACCATTTTAAGTATCCAGATCAGGTTGTTTCTTAAAACTCTCCTTGTCTGTGAGTCCTACAAAAAATTGGCAATGTTTAAGCCATTGCCTATCATAGTGACTGACATGGAGTGGACTAGGTCTGGAGGCCCCCTGCCAGAGGCCTCATGGCCCTGCTTAACCCCACCCCAGAAAAGAGCAGGGGAGAAGCCCACCAGGTTCCCTAGAGTGGCTGCAGAGGAAGTGGAATGACCAATCAGGGATCAGAAGGCCTTATAAAAGGAAGCAGCAGAGGCAGAGTATTTAGTTGCTTCCTGGAGCTTAAAGCTGCCTGGAAGAGCAGCAGGACTGAGCCCAGGGAAGGCTGCTGAAGACCTGGTGCCTGGAAGAGCAGCAGGACCATAGACAAGTCAGTGCAGGCAGGCTAAACCCAGGGGACTGAGCCCAGAGCCTACCCAGACCAGGAGAGAGTACCGTGGTGGGCCCTGCTGATCTGGTTGAAGACTAAGCCCAGGGAGGGCTGCCGAAAGAACACCAACTGAGGGTACCAAGATGGGCCCCTGTTGGGCTGTTAAAGAAGGCAGTGTCTCCAGGAAGGAACCATTGGTGCTATGGCCCCATAGCAGGGCTGGGAGAAAGAACTAGAGACTGTATACTCCAGAAAGTGGAACCGTGTGTGTAACTCGGCTGGAGGACTGATTTCAGAGTAACAGCCGTGTTAGTCTGTATTCGCAAAAAGAAAAGGAGTACTTGTGGCACCTTAGAGACTAACCAATTTATTTGAGCATAAGCTTTCATGAGCTATAGCTCACTTCATCAGATGCATACCGTGGAAAGTGTAGAAGATCTTTTTATATACACACAAAGCACGAAAAAATACCTCCTCCCACCCCACTCTCCTGCTGGTAATAGCTTATCTAAAGTGACCAGTCTCCTTACAATGTGTATGATAATCAAGGTGGGCCATTTCCAGCACAAATCCAGGGTTTAACAAGAATGTCTGGGGGGGGTAGGAAAAAACAAGGGGAAATAGGTTACCTTGCATAATGACTTAGCCACTCCCAGTCTCTATTCAAGCCTAAGTTAATTGTATCCAATTTGCAAATAAATTCCAATTCAGCAGTTTCTCGCTGGAGTCTGGATTTGAAGTTTTTTTGTTGTAATATAGCAACTTTCATGTCTGTAATCGCGTGACCAGAGAGATTGAAGTGTTCTCCGACTGGTTTATGAATGTTATAATTCTTGACATCTGATTTGTGTCCGTTTATTCTTTTACATAGAAACTGTCCCGTTTGCCCAATGTACATGGCAGAGGGGCCATGTATCACATACCACACAACAGAACCACTAACCCAGGAACCTATCCTTGCAACAAAGCCCGTTGCCAACTGTGCCCACATATCTATTCAGGGGACACCATCACAGGGCCTAATAACATCAGCCACACTATCAGAGGCTCGTTCACCTGCACATCCACCAATGTGATATATGCCATCATGTGCCAGCAATGCCCCTCTGCCATGTACATTGGGCAAACTGGACAGTCTCTACGTAAAAGAATAAATGGACACAAATCAGATGTCAAGAATTATAACATTCATAAACCAGTCGGAGAACACTTCAATCTCTCTGGTCACGCGATTACAGACATGAAAGTTGCTATATTACAACAAAAAAACTTCAAATCCAGACTCCAGCGAGAAACTGTTGAATTGGAATTTCATTTGCAAATTGGATACAATTAACTTAGGCTTGAATAGAGACTGGGAGTGGCTAAGTCATTATGCAAGGTAACCTATTTCCCCTTGTTTTTTCCTAGCCCCCCCCCCCCCCCCCAGACGTTCTTGTTAAACCCTGGATTTGTGCTGGAAATGGCCCACCTTGATTATCATACACATTATAAGGAGACTGGTCACTTTAGATAAGCTATTACCAGCAGGAGAGTGGGTTTGGGTTTGTGTGTGTGTGTGCGGGGGGGGGGTGTGTGTGTGAGAAAACCTGGATTTATGCTGGAAATGGCCCAACTTGATTATCATACACATTGTAAGGAGAGTGATCCCTTTAGATAAGCTATTACCAGCAGGAGAGTGGGGTGGGAGGAGGTATTTTTTCATGCTTTGTGTGTATATAAAAAGAACTTCTACACTTTCCACAGTATGCATCCGATGAAGTGAGCTGTAGCTCATGAAAGCTTATGCTCAAATAAATTGGTTAGTCTCTAAGGTGCCACAAGTACTCCTTTTCTTTCTGGAGGACTGAGTCACTGAAGACCTGCCGAAATAACCTTTGCCCGGTGAGGGGGGGAACATTCAATAGAGGCAGGTGCCCTCCCTTTCCCGTTGTAAGAACTGAAAGAAAAGCAGGCTCACACTCAACCAGAAAGGGGGTGCCCACAAAAGATGTGCGATGCCTTGTTCAAAGCTGAAGGATTGCAGGCACATATTGGCCAGAGAAGGGGCGCTCATGAGAGACAGATGGCAATCCCATTAAACTGACCAATATTGTGTTATTATTTCCTTGCCCTCCCCTGACTGTCTTTATCCATCTGTTGTCTCTTGTCTCATACATAGATTGTCTCTTGGGACAGGGATCATCTTTTTGTTCAGTGCCTAGCACAATGGGACCACGATCCATGACTAGAGCTCCTAGGTGCAACAATTATACAAATAATAAAAATAGTTAGATTTAATGTGGTAAAAGTGCTGTGAAAAAGTTGGGGTCAGCGAAAAGAGAGAAGATGCCTGTACATAAAGATGACGGTCTCATTTACTACATAAGGACTACTGATATTAATCAGTCACACAGAAGTTTTGTCTCTTCCCTAGCCTCATCCGATACCATGGTGGTGGGCACAATATAAGAACCTAAATAAACTAGAATCACTGCCACCCATTGTGGTGCCCTTTCTAACCTGCTTTCCCTCCCTAGGCAAATAGCACCAAGGTAGCACTTGTTACACTCAGTTTGTGGGGAAGAATAGCTGGGAGGGAGGAAGTTGATTCTGGGTCTGTATTTGGTATGCAGTGTGTATACACAAAGGATGTCCAGAATCCAACCAAGCCCTCAAAAGTGAGTTCATTACATCCCTGTTCTTGACCCCAAAATCAACATTTTTATGATTCTGGATCTGTCAATTTTCTTTCATTTTCATTCCTTTCTCAGTCATAAGCTATATAGAAAGATTCTAAGAAATAATTATGCAGGTAGTTTGGTAATCAGGAATTACTCCTAGCAAAAGTTAGTATGTATGTAGTTAACATGTAACATTCTAGTTTTGTGAGAAGGTAAAATTCCTGTCTACATTTAAAAAAAGAGAAACTTTAAAAAACTAGCTTGAAAGGATTGCCAGTCAGCTGTCGTATTCAGATATTTGAAGATTCTAGATAAATAAAACCCCTGGTAATAACTGAGTAAACCAGCAGAAGCTATCACTGAATTCTTCTAAGTGGTTATTTCTAGGAGAGTATTACTGAAAGGATAAACAAGGGCCAAATCTTGCTCTCTATATTTTCCCAAATGAGAATACAAACTCTCAAAACAATGCATGGAAAATTACTGAAGTGGGGACATATGAAAAAATGGCTTTGGCAAAACAAAACAACCCGTCCCCCTTCCTCCACCATAACACACACAAACCACTGAATTGTGAAATACCATAAAATGTCACTGTACAAATATCTTGTCAAAAATCAACAGCTTGACCCAACTGTGTCACAGAATTTTTAAAGTTCAAGATGGCCGGGGGGAGACCTAGTAGATCATCCAACTCTTATCTCTCATTTCACTTAGAAAATTTATAATTCCTTTTTGCTACAATAATTTGTTCGATTCTTTGCAGACCAGTGTATCCAAAACTGACTCTCTCAAATATCTAAATTTTGGAGGCAACATGATCTAGTGGATAGGCGACCAGACCGCAACTTAAGAGACCTGGCTTGTGGTTCTGCTACTGATGTGCTGTGTGACCTGGGACAAGTTGTTTCCCCTTGTACTCTTTCTCTTTCTTGTCTATTTAGACTGTAAACTCTTCAGAATAGAGAGTATCTTTTACTGTGTCTTTGGATGGTGCTCGGCACAATGGGGCCCAGTCTTGATTAGGGCCTCTAGATACTACTGCAGTGGTGTTGCTGTTGGTCCTGCTTTGAGCAAGGGATTTGACTAGATGACCTCCTGAGGTCTCTTCCAACCCTAAATATTCTATGATTCTATGAATACAAACAGTTAATATTTCAAACAAATTTATTCTATTGGATTAGCACTTAGATAACACTTGAAGTGAAAATTCTGTTTCAAAGCATTTTATAATATTATCACTTCTGTCCTAGAGTACAATGTTACTGTTAGCAATTACAACATACTATTTTTTATTGCTAATAGTATCTGATACTGTAGCACTCTTACTATTAATATTTTTTCACTCTTTTCTTTACACCCATATCCACAATTCTGTTCTACCACACTTTTGTTTCAAAAAAGAGACACCCTTCCAAATGAAGGAAGAGAAGTTACATTACCTTAAGCACTGAATTATCTCTTATTTATATGTTTTCACTATTACTTCAGACGGTATTTTGAATCATTAATCATCATGGCATTATTCTATCTCATTTGAAGGTATTATGGTGGTCTGTGTTCAAAGGACGAAACTGATGTCAGGATTATCTGTGGAACTCCAGCCTTCTCCTGTGATGTCCGGCCCTTCTTTCCATTACATTCCAGTCTTCCCTTCTTTCCATTCTGATATGTTCCCTAGAGATGCGTGTTAGGTTTTCTTTTGTTTTTAATTTCCTTGTACATGTTGTCCTCAGCCACGTTAATACTAGTTTTAAGATTTCCATACTATCCCTCTGCACAGAACATGCATACTATGTTAGTAATTGACTTTCTATTGCCAATCCCTGCTTCCTAGGATATTTCATGTATAACTATTGGATATTTCATGCATAAGTATTGGATGGTTGATCATTCCTTCTGTCTTTGCACTGTGAAAATATACCGATTAATGTCTTTGACTCCCCCTCATCCCACGGAACCACCTGCCAATGAAGACATTCTACTGCTTGAATAATTAATGCCATGATCTTAATTCCTAGTCTGCTACCAAGAAGCACAGCCTTTTCACAGATTCCATTCTGTTTGTCAGTGGGAACATCCATCATGAAATGCTATATTAAGGGAACATTAAGGTTCCAAATTTAAACACAGAAAAGTAAGGAAATGAAAAAGTTACAGTGCTCAGGGCAACATTAGTGTACCAGCATTGCGTATATCTACTATTTCTGGTAGCTAGTTAGATTATGAAAGGTGCAACTATAAATACTACCATGCTAAGGATCTGTGACTTGCCCACTGGGGCTGGGAGATGCACTGGGAAAGAGTGCTTCTCATCTGTCTTCTAAGGAGCAGGTCTACCAGGCCTCAGGAACAGGAAAAAGTGTTAGTTCACTTCCCACCCCAAGGCAGTATAAGTAGATAAGAGCAGAGTTCCATGGCCTAGTGGACTGACTGGGAGCAAGAGATGCTATTTGTGCAAGCTGCATTAACTCTGGTCAAACTTTCACACTGCTAGGCTGCTGTATAAGGACACAGCAGAGTCTTGAACCTACCCTGATTTTGAGCGGGCTCCAGTTTCTATGCAAACTTTCACACAACCCTCACTGACAGCCACATTAGTGAAGTCATGGTGCTGTTATGGCACAGTGCTGTGATAATTATGCCAAACTTGTTTAGGTCAGAGTCACTCTGTCACATTCTGGGGTGCTATCCAGACCTGTAAGAAGTTGTGTTGCCACCTGCACTGCAACTTTGGGTGCCTCACAATGCTTTGCTGTTGTAGCTCCCAACCTGGGCCACTCAGAAACAGCCAAACAGCATGCAGGTCACACCCTAAGTGTCAATTACAGCAGTCCTGGTCGAGCACCTCTGAGCCCAGCAGCCTCACAACAACACAGCAGCCACACTCCAGCTTCCAGCAGTCTGGGTTACTACCTGCAGGGTGACCCCAACATACTCCCAGTCCCAAATTTTCCCCCAAACGTGTGTTCTGCACTGGGCAGTTCCGATATTAGAAGTCTGCTACCAATGTAAGGGGTCAATATCCAGCAGCCTGCTATTTTATCTGGAGTTACCCACACCATTCAGTTTAAACACAACATAAGAATGGCCATACTGGGTCAGACCAAAGATCCATCCAGACCAGTATCTTGTCTACTGACAGTGACCAATGCCAGGTACCCCAGAGGGAGCGAACCTAACAGGTAATGATCAAGTGATCTCTTGCCTGCCATTCGTCTCCACCATCTGACAAACAGAGGCTAGGGACACCATTCCTTACCCATCCTGGCTAATAGCCATTAATGGACTTAACCTCCATGAATTTATCCAGTTCTCTTTTAAACCCTGTTATAGTCCTAGCTTTCACAACCTTCTCAGACAAGGAGTTCTACAGGTTGACTGTGCGCTGTGTGAAGAAGAACTTCCTTTTATTTGTTTTCAACCTGCTGCCCATTAATTTCATTTGGTGGCCCCTAGTTCTTATATGATGGGAACAAGTAAATAACTTCGTTATTCACTTTCTCCACACCACTCATGATTTTATATACCTCTATCATATCCCCCTTTAGTCTCCTCTTTTCCAAGCTGAAAAGTCCTAGCCCCTTTACTCTCTCCTCATATGGGACCCGTTCCAAACCCCTAATCATTTTAGTTGCCTTTTTCTGAACCTTTTCTAATGCCAGTATACCTTCTTGGAGATGAGGGGACCGCATCTGTACGCAGTATTCAAGACGAGGGCATACCATGGATTTATATAAGGGTAATAAGATATTCTCCGTCTTATTCTCTATCCCTTTTTTAATGATTCCTAACATCCTGTTTGCTTTTTTGACTGCCACTGCACACTGTGTGGATGTCTTCAAAGAACTATCCATGATGAATCCAAGATCTTTCTCCTGATTAGTTGTAGCTAAATTAGCCCCCATCACATTGTATGTATAGTTGGGGTTATTTTTTCCAATATGCATTACTTTACATTTATCCACATGAAATTTCATTTGCCATTTTGTTGCCCAATCACTTAGTTTTGTGAGATCTTTCAGAAGTTCTTTACAGTCTGCTTTGGTCTTAACTATCTTGAGCAGTTTAGTATCATCTGCAAACTTTGCCACCTCACTGTTTACCCCTTTCTCCAGATCATTTATGAATAAATTGAATAGGATTGGTCCTAGGACTGACCCTTGGGGAACACTACCAGTTACCCCTCTCCATTCTGAAAATTTACATTTATTCCTACCCTTTGTTCCCTGTCTTTTAACCAGTTCTCAATCCATGAAAGGATCTTCCCTTTTATCCCATGACAACTTAATTTACGTAAGAGCCTTTGGTGAGGGGCCTTGTCAAAGGCTTTCTGGAAATCTAAGTACACTATAAAAAGAAAAGGAGGACTTGTGGCACCTTAGAGACTAACAAATTTATTTGAGCATAAGCTTTTGTGAGCTACAGATCACTTCATCGGATGCATTCGGTGTCCATTGGATCCCCCTTGTTCACATGTTTGTTGACTCCTTCAAAGAACTCTAATAGATTAGTAAGACATGGTTTCCCTTTACAGAAACCATGTTGACTTTTGCCCAACAATTTATGTTCTTCTATGTGTCTGACAATTTTATTCTTTACTATTGTTTCAACTAATTTGCCCTGTACTGATGTTAGACTTACCAGTCTGTAATTGCCGGGATCACCTCTAGGGCCCTTTTTAAATATTGGCATTACATTAGCTATCTTCCGGTCATTGGGTACAGTAGCTGATTTAAAGGACAGGTTACAAACCATAGTTAATAGTTCCACAATTTCACATTTGAATTCTTTCAGAGCTCTTGGATGAATGCCATCTGGTCCTGGTGACTTGTTACTGTTAAGTTTCTCAATTAATTCCAAAACCTCCTCTAGTGACACTTCAATCTGTGACAATTCCTCAGATTTGTCACCTACAAAAGATGGCTCAGGTTTGGGAATCTCCCTAACATCCTCAGCCATGAAGACTTAAGCAAAGAATCCATTTAGTTTCTCTACAATTACTTTATCATCTTTAAGTGCTCCTTTACACTGGATTAGTTTTGATTACAAAATAAAACAAGGGGTTTTTTTTACTACAAAGAGGTATGTTTTAAGTAAGTACACATAGGAGGTGTTAAAGTCAGAAATGGTTACAAGAGAAATCAAGATAAAACCTTTCTAGTGGCTAAAACGTAACAAACTAGACTTGGTTCCAGGTAAAATCCTTACCCCATGTTCCCAGCAACATTGCTAACCAAATTTTCATGTCAGGATTCTTCCCAAACTCAGAAGGATGGTTCCTTTGTCTTCTTAGTTGACAGAGAGAGAGAGATAGGGAAGGAAGATCACCTGGGATGTTTTTGACCCTCACTTTTATAGTTCTGTGACCCTTTAAAATGCATTATCCTGAGAGTTACCCCTAGATAAAGTTCCTTCCTGGTGTGAGTACAGAGACATGGAGTCTTGTAGTGAAAGGCGTTGCTTGCTAAAATGCAAATTGATCTCTTCCTGCTCCCTTTCATTGCTAAAAAATGGCCATTTGACCAGTGATTGCCATCTGGAGAAGCTATCAAACTGGCAAATTTTGCAGAAGGAATAGTGCCCTGGGAATGTGAAAAATGATCATGCAAGATAAGATTTTCCTGTCTGAAACACATTGATCTGCACCCATGTGCTAATCTCTCAGTGATGGATGTGCACAGGTGAGAGCCCTTAATGATTTCCCAAGGTCTTAATTTGCCACAGGGGATAAACCTCAGGGTATAAGTCAATCACTAAACTGTTGGGAGCTAGGCAGAAACTCTCTCATCAGTGAGTTATGCCATTATTGTCCAATATAGGGTTTCTTGCATCTTCTTCTGAAGCATCTGGTGCAGACAGGTTCCTGGACTAGATGGACCATTTTCCTGATCTGGTATGCTGGTACTTCCTATGAGATAAGTACACATATAAAAATATGAAACAACTGAAAATTATGAGCCTCCCTCCCAACCTCCTTCCCCCACCCCCAGCAATGATCGTTTTATCAGTTGATCCTGTTACCAATTCATTGGCACATTACACTTTTGGCTAATTTATAGGTATTTCTTTAGAAAATCTAATATACTTTCTGGTGTATGCTGGTGCAGACAGTGTTGGATGCAACAGTAATAGTGGCCAGATTTTGCAGAGCTTTTGTGCGGAATACAAAAGAAAAAGAAAGCACATGATATTTTTTTAAACCACTATGGATAGAACTTGCTCTAGGTATGAAGCTGTCCTTTTAATCAAGAACCTGATCCAAAACCGATTGAAATTGTTGGAAGACTTTCTATTGACTTCAAAGAGCATTGGATTGGGAGCCAGTAGTTTTTTTTTCTCTCAGTTTATACGGGGTTTGTTGGGGTTCTTCCGAAAGAGTACTCGTTGTCATTCCAACATGTGGGAAGGCTTTTGGTTAACTCACATTATGTGTGCAGAACTGAAAATGCTAATCAGAAAACTCCTGATGTACATGGGCTGCTATGCCCTGTTGATCAGCTGATGAATACAGTGCATAAAGATTCGTAGAAGTTATAGACAACGGCTCCTCAACTGTTGCTGATGTTTATACCTTGACCTCTGTTGCTGATGGCTTTGTGCATGTTAGCCTCTCCAGCGCCTCACATGCTAATAAGACGTAGCTCAAATTTTAGTTCACGAGAGATGAAAGTTGAAACTGCTGATGTAAAATGACACTGGCACAGAGCTGTTCTAAGGCACTGGAGCCTTCAAAGGAGAAAATGACACAGTAATGAAATATATGTTGCACTCCATCAATGCCCTGGAGTATATAGTGCAAATGGAACAGGCAGAAACTGAAACTGAAGAATGTTGTTTTCTTAAAGGTACACAACAAAAAAGTCCGCCTGAGGAGTGGGAAGGGTAAACCAGCTTTCCCTCATATGCAAGGAATGCATGTTTGAACTTAAGCATGGAAAAAAACCAGAGACTGGCTGTGTGATTGTGATGGAGAAAACAACATGTGTGGCATATCTGTCACTCATTTCTGGAGCTGAGCTACGGAGTTACAAAGACTGTATCTGAGCAATCCCTCGTAACAGCCTCCTTATGCATCTCTTCTCTGCACAAACAGGCTACGCTGGGTAACAGTGACCCTTCTTCATGCTATACGAGGCTGTACAGGGCCTGCTGACCTCTAAAGGCAGTATGTTGAAGGTGGATTATGGGTGTGACAAATACCAAGGCCACTTACTTTGCATGTTGGTCATGTTAGACAAAGCCTTCTAACCCCTTTATTACTTGTTCTAGGTCTGAAGCCAGGGAGTGGTATAAAAACACTGCATGCCGAGTGGGAGGCACATCTTTTACTACCTGGGAACTATTCCATACCTCTCCTTGACCTTTCTCTCAGATCCAGGGTGAAATTCTGCCACTGGCTTCAATAGGGCCAAAGATCCCATTGATGTCAATGGAATCAGCATTTCACCCATGAAATCTATTATGGGGAGGTAGGTCAAGGCTTTGTTATCATGCCTAGGGTTTTCTTTGTGTATGTTTGTAAGCCTCAATATTTTCACACAGTGAAGAGTTGCACCCTAAATATTTACTGAATATGTTTAAATCCGGGGGATTGGTCTAACTTTCAATGGGTTGATCAGAAAGATTGTTTCCTTCCTTTCTATAAGTGCTTTTGTAACCCACACACCTTCTGGGTGTGGTGTTCTGTCCCATCTACTGGCATCGAGACCACTTAGGGAGAGATATTAATGAGTCTGCTCTACTGCCTTAGCTAACAGCCACAGGGCTTTTAGCTCATGCAGTAGAGGCTCATGCATTTAGCTCCAGAGGTCCCAGATTCGATCCCGCCCTCCAATGACCAGGGTCTGTTGGCATTACACTTTAGTCCCACTTTTTCCTAGGATAATATTCCCACTTCACCTTGTCTGTACAACCCCCTGACAATGCAGTAGAAAAGTCTCCTCTAATGTGTCAAATAACTGAGCTTTATAAATAACAGTTTGTATTATTTACAAAGAAGTGCTCTGAGGGTTGTTGTTTTTTCAATACATGTCATAAAGCAGGCATAACCAGCTCATGGTGAGGACTCTTACATTTTCATGGTGAGGACATTTAGATTTTTTTGCATGATGAACAGGAAACATACACATTGTGGCAGCTCTGCTTTTGGGAAACACCCCACCAAGACAAAAAAGGAGAAAAATAAAATCAAAGTAAAATCAGTTTCCTTTCATTTGCCCTTCACAGCTGTTGATTTGACAGAGAATAGCTCTTCCAGATGAAGGATACATGCAGATCACCTTGAAGAGTTTTTCTCAAAATAAATAAATAGTCATTCTTTGGTATTCTGTGGTGCTCACTGGTCACTTAGTGGTAGATCCTTTACCTTTACAGCTGATCTGAGCCAGGAGACCTGCTTCAGCTTTAAAGAAGAAGGCACAAACCTAGCAGAAGCACTGGTCTGCTGCTGCTTCCTCCAAAAGAGAAGGAAAGAGAAAAGCCTGAAGGAAGAGACACTAGTGCAAAAAGTTATAGGAGCTACTCAAAGTTGCCAACATAGATGGAACCAGGAGCAGTCTCATCTAGGAACTTCAGGGGCAGAACCGTGCACAGATTTACAGAAATGCTTTTGCCCTTTCTTCTGGCACCACTGGCACCCCCTCTGTCAAATAGTAGCAAATGTCTAGAGTCTTGCAAGTTGGTTTTTCCCCTGTGGAGGAGAGATCCGTGACGTGGAGTTTGGGTATATTCTAAGTGCAACTGGCTTTATTTGCACACATTCACCAATCTGACATAAGCTGGTCAAACAGCATGCAGGGAAATCTTTTCTTCCAGGAATCTCAGCTCAGCACCAATGCCCAGTTTCCAGGGAGAAACTCTGCCTTAAGAATTACTTTAAATCAGAGCCCAAGGTAGGAAACAAATTTCCCTGCTGTGTGTACAGCTCTTACTCTCACAAATCTGAATCTACACAAAAACACTGCACAACCCAAAACTAAAAAGAACAGAGTATATCTTCTGAAGAGTCAAAACTTGCTCACATGCTAAGAAAAAGAACCTGGTAGGTTATGTCTAATGGTGCCAGTAGATAACACCTGCCATAACAGTACTATAATTGCTATAGAGATGGTGTATGATTGCATGGAAGGTCTGGACCTCATAATCTTTCTCTTTTCTCTTCCACACTACAAAACAGTCTGAAAGCCATTGATGTAGACCGTATCACCTATATTTCACTTTCCACTACAGGCCCACAAAGCAGGAGCGAGTCATAAGTGAGCAGCATGACAACAAGGAGAACTGGAGCAATTTCAAATGTGCTTCTCAATGAGCATAGGGCAATTCAGGTTACAGAGATCCAGCCCATCTGCATTTCCAAGCTAGAACTGCCACTGTGTACATACAAATATTATTCCTCACCATGCAGACAACATAGGCGGATTAAATGTTTTTACTGCCTCCGTATTTTAAGAGCTTGTAAATGGAAAAAAATACATTTGAACTTACATCAACAAGAAGAAGAAATTTAAGAGATTTGTGCAATAAAAAATAAACTATTTTCCATGGTTCAGGCAAAATGTTCCTCCAGTCCTGATTCCACATGCAGACAGGGCCAGAGGAGCAGAAACCATGCCTGAAGAAGAAATGCAGAATTCCTCCATGTTCTCTTCTCTCTATACAGAACTCCCATCTGCATGGAAGACTGGAGCAAACCTGAGAGCCCAGCTATATGAGGGCAAGATGCCTACCCACATGTATCAATGGGAGGAAGACTTCAGGAAGTGCCAAATCTCCAGGGGCATTAGTGGTTCAGCTGCCAATCAATCATTGTATGATAGTTTGGCATCACCATGAGAAAGGAATTATTGAATGTGGATTAGTATTGGATTCATTGATTACAAGGCCAGAAGGGATCACTGTGATCTTCTAGTCCAGGGATCATTAATCTTTGGCATGCGGTCCATCAGAGAAATCTGCTGCAGAACGGGACAGTTTGTTTACCTGCAGCGTCCACAGGTTTGGTCGATCACAGCTCCCACTGGCCATGGTTCGCCCTTCCAGGCCAATGAGGGCTGCGGGAAGCTGTGGCCAGCACATCCCTTGGTCTGCACTGCTTCCCGCAGCCCTCATTGTCCTGGAACAGCAAACCGCGGCCAGTGGGAGCTGCGATCGGCTGAACCTGTGGACGCTGCAGATAAACAAACCATCCTGACCCACCAGTGGATTTCTCTGACAGGCCATGTGCCAAAGGTTGCCAATCCCTGTTCTAGTCTAATCTCTTGTGTAACACAGGCCATAAAACTTCCCCCAAAATAATTCCTGAGGAGATCTCTTAGAAAAACATCCAATTTTTTTTTTCATTTGTCAGTAATGGAGAATGTACCACAACTCTTGGTAAATTGTTCCAATGGATAATTACCCTCACTGTTCAAAAATGTACACCTCATCTCATCAGTCTGAATTTGTCGAGCTTCAATTTATAGACACTGGAGTGTGTTACATCTTTCTCTGCTAGACTGAAGAGTACATTATTAAATATTTGTTCCCCCGTTAGATACTTACAGACTATAATCAAGTTATCTCTTAACCTTCTTTTTGTTAAGCTAAATAGACTGAGCTCCTTGAGTCTGTCACTATAAGGCAGGTTTTCCAACCTTTTAAACATTCTCATGGCTGTTCTCTGAACCCTCTCAAATTTTTCAACATCCTTCTTGAATTATGGATACCAGAACTGGATACAATATTCCAGCAGCAGTCACACATTGTGCCAAATAAAGGTAAAATAACCTCTCTACTCCAACTAGAGATTCCCCCGTTTATACATGCAAAATACCACTGATCTTACCACTGGGAGCTCACCTTCAGCTGATTATCTACCATAACCCCCAAATGTTTTTCAACGTCGCTGCTTCCCAGGATAGAGTCCCCCATTGTGTAAGTATGGCCAACATTTTTTGTTCCTAGATGTACATATTTACATTTAGCCATATTAAAACACATCTTGTTTGCTTGCACACAGTTTACCAAGTGAACCAGTTTGCTCTGTATTAGTGACCTGTCCTTTTCATTATTTACCACTCCCCCATTTTCTGTGTCATCTGCAAATTTTATCAGTGATGTTTTTATATCATGCATAAAAATGTTAAATAGCATAGGGCCAAGAACAGATCCCTGCATGATTCGACTAAAAACACATCCACTTGATGATAATTCCCTTGTTACAACTGCATTTCAAGACCTACCACTTGGCCAGCTGTTATTCATGTGATGTGTGCATGTTGATTTTATATCATTCTCGTTTTTTAATCAAAATGTCATGTAGTACCAAGTCAAATACCTATCATATGTGTATTACATCAAAACTATTGCCTTTTTCAACCAAACTTGTAAATTCATAAAAAAATCAAGTTAGACAGGATCTATTTTCCATAGACCCACATTGATTGTCACTAACTACATGATTATCCTTTATTTATTAATGTAGTCCTCTATCAGCCAATCCATTATCTTACTCAGGATCAATGTCAGACTGACAGTCCTACAATTATCCAGGTCATCCTTACTTACCCTTTTTTTAGATATTGGCACAACATTCGCTTTTTTTCCAGTCTTCAGAAACTTCCCTGATGTTCCAAGACTTATTGAAAAATCAACATTAATGGTCCAGCTCTTTTAAAACTCTTGGATGCAAGTTATCTGTACCTGCTGATTTTAAAATGTCTATCTTAAGTAGCTAATGTTTAGTGAGATAGTAGTAGAATGGAAAGTGTTATCATATAATAAGATTACATCATATTTTCTCCCCAAATACAGAACAGAAATATTTATTGAACACTTTTGCCTTTTCTGCATTATCATTGAGAATTCTACCATTTTCAACTAGTAGTGGACCAATAGCATGGCAGAATACTTTTTGTTCCTAATATACTTTAAAAACTCCTTCTTATTGTCCTTAACTCTGCTGGCCATAGAGTTCTTCTTGTGTTCCTTTGCTACCCTTATCAATTTTCTACAATTCCTAGCATCTGATTTATATTCATTATTATCAGCTTCCCCTTTCTTCCATTTGTTATATATACATATATATATTTTTATAGCTGCCTTCACTCCTTCTCTAAACCAAGTCTTTTTTTAAACAATATGGGCTTTTTTCTTGATTGTGTGATTGTGGCTTTGGGGGCATCTAGTAACGTGTTCTTAAATAATTCCCAATTATCATTACAGCTGATTTGGCTCATAATTATTTTTAGCTCAAAATTATTTCTGAAATTTGGCCCTTAAAGCATCCAGTATATTTATTACTGGTCTGGACTTTATTCTGCTTGCACATTATAAATGTGATCAAGTCCTGATCACTTGTACCTAAGCTACCATTGCTTTTTAGTTCTGTGGTGATCAGGGGTGATTAGGTGAGCACTAAGGCAAAAGGTAGATATGGGGTGGGGACTGTGCTGGCAATAACAATGCTGAGAAGCCTAGAGGAGTTGGACCAATATTAGTTGATAATGGTGGCAGGTTGGAGTAGAAGGTGCCACATCTTGAAGTGAGTATCAGGCAAACTTGCAGTGGATAGTTGGTTATCACAGCTCAGGGAGATCTAACAGGAGGCATGATGGGTGGAAGGAGGAGCACTGGGAGGGATTTAGGTTGGGAGGGTGTTCAGGCTGACTGAGATTGTGGGATTCTTGACCTGCAGGAGAGTAGCTGATGCAAACAAGGAAATACATTACATAACTCCTTTCTGCCAGACAGGATCTGCAGCTGCAGCCCAGCAGCATATGGATAACATTCCTAATGTCCCCTTACCACCTAGCCCTGCCACCTGCCTGCACCTACTAACATGGAATGGAAGTCTTAATGCCACAGCAGGAGTCCCATATCTCTGGATTAAAGGAGACATGTGGAGCTCTCTCATTCTCATTTTCTGTGCCTTGCTATCTTTCAGCTCCATGAAGGTTGGTCGCCGTATTGTGGTTATAGACTGGAGGGAAATGCCAGACCCTTAGCTACATCAATCAGCTTTTGAGCTAGTTCTTTAGATGCTACAGAACAGCGAACTAGTAATGCAAACCAAACATACTTCAGATGGTCTTTAAGCTATCTTGGTATCACTGCACCTTAAACATCAACACAATACTCAATTGTAAAGATTCCTGTAGTTTTGCTATCTCCTTTTACAAACATTTTATTTACTGCAAAACTACCTTACTAATTAAGTGTCTGATAGAGGAACTGTGCAATTTTAAAAAAAAAGCTGTGGCCAACATGCTGAAATACATTAGCATGGCCCCAGCTAAATTAGGTGGCCAACAAATAAATCAGCATGGCACCAATATGATATATGATAAAATATTTTAAGGACTACAGGGCAAAGTAATAAAGTTATTAAAATAAATGTACTTTACTACAATGGTACATGCAAGGGGTCTCAACTGTATTAAAGCATATAAAAATAATGGAGAACAAAATTGAGTTTTGAGTACTGAGATTTTCTACGTTTTCTTATTTTTAATGTTGAATTCTGTGAGGAATCTAAGGCAATATACTATGGTTTTATGTATAAATGAAGTAGGAAGTTACAGTCACTTTAAATTCAACTAGATTGAAATTAAAGATTAGCTCCAAATAATTGAGTTGTGAAACATTCCTCTCAAAAATGGATAGAAATCTAAATTTGAAATGATTGTTGGCAAAAGAAACAGTACTCTTCTGATTGAAGCATGTGATCTGAAGCCTAGCCATTAAAAGCCCATGAGTCAACACTTTAAAGAGAGATAACTGCCCAGTGTAAGTCATCATTTTACGTTGTTAATTTGTAGTAATATTTATTTGATTTTTAGTTTTATATGTGGAATCCTTTAAAAGAAGTCACAATACAATTAGTGATCAGACTTGTATATTAATGTCTCTGATAAGGAAGACCAACATAAATGAAATATTTCTTTATCAACTAGAAAAGGTTTTATAAAAAGACTGAGTTTCACTAAGATAGCATTCACCACATATTTTGGCTATTGTATTAACATATACATCAAGAAGAAATGCTAAAAATCAGAAGTGACATTATTTTCCAGGATGCATTGCTAATGAAGTAACACAGATTTCCATCCTGTATGAAACAGCTGGACCATGACGAGATCACATTAACACTAATTAAAAAGATATTTTTTGTGCAGTTTTTGTTAATCCAGCTTCATTGGACTCAAAAGGATTTTTGAAATCTGTAATAAAAGCTATTATGTAATCTTATCCCGATTCTCTTGCATTAGGTTAGTGTGAAATTTCCCTATAACTAAACCATATTTTCTTAAAACACTCACTCAGTGAAACTGATATTAAGTTTTTACTATTATAGCTCTTTTTTCAATATATGATCTTCATTTAATTAAAAAAAATTAAAGCTTTAATTTATTTTTGTGTGATGAACAAGAAAAATATAATATTAAAGGCAACATTTTGCAATGTTTCTCTTTCTCCCTTACTTCACTGGGTCCCTGTTGTTCCCAGTGTATAATTTGCAAAACATATTGCTTCAATACTTACAATGAGAGAGGCGGCCCAGCTGTGGGAGGGAAAGGACAGCAGTCTCCAATATTACCATAATAATCTGCCTAAGGTCCCATGAGCCCTCTGGAGTATACAATTCTCCATACTGCAGGCCCCAGCTGGAGAATGTTCTCTTGACATGTATGCCAACCTTTGCCTGCAGGCAAAATAAAAAAAAAGACAGAAGTAATCATGAAAATAAAAAATCTTGTCAACTGTGGTAGGATGCAGTTTCCATGTTTTTTTGCTCACGGAGGCAGGCATTGTGCTAACAAAACGATAGGAGACTTAAAAAGACTGCAGCTGGTCTGTGTTTAGCTGGGGAGGAAAAACCCAACCATCATGTGCCATGTTAATTCTGCAATTCTAACACTGAGGAAAAAATGAGCAGTGATATTATATTACTGTCAATATGCATGACAGCTTTATTTACTTCCTCTTCCAAAGGCTGCTCATTACAAGATTTAAGCTGGAAGATGAAACCTTTACAGTGTTGTGGCTAATTGCAAAGGGCCCAATTGTAAAGCATTTACTTGCAGTGTTGAGCAGTTACTCCCACAAGTAGTGTTATTGAGTTCAATGGAACTAATGCGGGAAGTATCTGCACACCATTGTGAGGAGCATGCAATCGTGCCCAAATAAACATTTAAACAAAACAATGTAGCTCCAAGGTAGAGCATAAAGAGAAAAAACAGACACATCTAAAAAAAAAAAATCACATGTCCAAATACTATTTGCTCATCAGTTTCAAACTCAATTGCTGTCAGAAGTCATGGGCCTTAGTCTGACTACATATAAGCAGATATAAACCAGGCCTTTGCACCAGTATAAAGGAGATTGGACTCTAGTCCAATGTGTTCATATGTAAAGAAAGAATGAAGGTGATATTTTTTGCCGTAGGGGGGAGGGAAAAAAGTATAAGTAGTGGGTGTGGGGAGGAGTGCTGTATCTTTAAAAGCTGACTTGCCAATTTTTGTTTTTTTATTATTTATTATTATTATTATTATTATTTATTTGTCATTTTAAACCCATTTAATAGCCAAACAAGGTTTGAAATCTCTCTCTATATATTAATATGTATATAAAATCCTGATGTACATTGTGTTACCCCTACTCACAATAAGTACTGTTTTGCTCCACAAGTAACCCTGTGGATTTCAATGGGGCTGTTCATTGTGGAAGGTGGTGTTCAAGGTAAGAGGATCATAATCTGGCCCATAATAATTAGTCATTTGTTTTTAAGGACACCAAGTATTCTCTTTTTCCCAAAATAATGACAAATCTTTTCTCAAAACAAAAAAATCTGATATGAATTAGTTCAGGATATATTATCCACCAAAGGGACCCTGATATCATTTCATCCAAACAAGTTAACTTTCTTCTAGACTCTGAGGACCTCATTCTCCATTGCCTCGCCCCTTGTGTAGTCATTAACACCTGTGTAAATTGAAAGCAGATCAGAGAGGAGGCATTTACACTTACTTTGCAATGGTGTGAATGAGGCACACAGGCTGGGACAGCTCCTGCTGAAGTCAATGGAAATTTTTCCATTGGTTTCAATCTGACCCACTCTCCTGAGTTTCTGAGAAAAGTAATTCTTTAGGCAAATTAAAACACTTTGACTTCAAATCTGCTTTTCATCTGTGGGAAAACACTTTTTTAAAAAAATTTCTTCCCCATTATCATATTTGCCTTTTTCTTTGCCACCCTTCTTCAGCAAAGGAGCAACAACATATTTAGCTGGATAATTGCTTGTGAAGAATATGTACAGTAGCAAGTTAAACAGTAAAAAGAAAAGGAGTACTTGTGGCACCTTAGAGACTAACCAATTTATTTGAGCATGAGCTTTCGTGAGCTGTGAGCTGTAGCTCACGAAAGCTCATGCTCAAATAAATTGGTTAGTCTCTAAGGTGCCACAAGTACTCCTTTTCTTTTTGCGAATACAGACTAACACGGCTGTTCCTCTGAAACCTGTCAAGTTAAACAGTGTGATTTGTTGTTTAAAAGTAGAGTAATTACTTAAGATGGATGAACTTGGGAGAGACCCTGTTTGGCAGACAAACAAGCTCATTTTTATGTCTTCAAGGCTCATGGGCCAAGTGGAGCTTAATTGATGACACTAGAGGAGCGGTTCTCAAACTGTGGGTCGGGACCCCAAAGTGAGTAGCGACCCTGTTCTAATTTGCTAGGCCTCGAGTTAGACTTGCTAGGGCCTGGGGGTGAAGCCAATGCCCAAGCCCCACAGCCCGGGGCTGAAGCTGAAGCCCAAGGGCTTCAGCCCTGCGTGGTGGGGCTCAGGTTACAGGCCCCCCTGAGATCCTATTGTAATTATGCAAAGTGTGGGCCATTAATGGTGGTTTGGAATCTTGATGGCTCCCATCAACCACGACAATTGACTGTGGATGGCTCTGTTTGCTTGCAGGCCTTCCTGTGAGTCAGGCTGGAAGGAATGAGGGCTTAACGTCTTACAGTGACATGTGATCATGCCACCTGAACTGGAATCCATCTTTAACCTGGTGCTTTTCCATTTAGAAGGAGGGGTGGGAACCCAGAGAGGGACAAAGGATTCCCACCTCATGCAAAATATGTATCAGGGGGTGGAACAGAACAAAGGGGGCTGCAGTCGTGAGAAATCCCCTAGCTACTACCTGAGCTGGAACAAGGGCTGTACCAGGGGAAAGAATTGTGCCCAGATTAGGAAGGAAACCAGTCTGTGATGGAAGCTTATTGAAACATCTCTGAGGGTGAGATTTTATCTGTATTCAGTTTTCTTACTGTATTAGGCATAGACTTGTGTGTTTTGTTTTATTTTGCTTGGTAATTCACTTTGTACTGTCTGTTATTACTTAGAATCACTTAAATCCTACTTTTTGTATTTAATAACATCATGTTTTACTTATTAATTAACCCAGAGTATGTATTAATACCTGGGGGGAAGGAGCAAACAGCTGTGCATATCTCTCTATCAGTGTTATAGAGGGCGAACAATTTATGAGTTTATCCTGTATAAGCTTTATGCAGGGTAAAACGGCTTTATTTGCGGTTTGGACCCCATTGGGAACTGGGTGTTGGAGACAGGAACACTTCTTAAGCTGTTTTCAGTGAAGCCTGCAGCTTTTGTGGGACATTGTTCAGACCTGGGTCTGGGTTTGTAACAGGCAAGCATGTCTGGCTCAGACCAGGCAGGGTTCTGGAGTCCCAAGCTGGCAGGGGAAATGGGTTAGAAGTAGTCTCAACACATCAGTTGGCAGTTCCCAAGGATTTTCTGTGATCCAAACCATCACATACACACTTTCCGACACTGAATATTTACAAACTATTAGGCCATGTTCCGTGCCATTTTCAGCAGGTGCTCTTTCTCAGGGGCTGCAAAAATTGTCTGAGAAAGAAGGATACTGAAACAATCGCATTCCTGAAATGCTGAAAAGTATCTATATTGGAGCCTTCAGCATCAAAGTTGTGTTATGAGGGGCATTTCTTACCTGCTTTGAAAGGAAAGAAAAAAAATATAAAGCTGCTCTTGTGATTGACTTGGCAGGACCTTTGACTGAGGATGGTGAACCCATTCTAACTGGGAGCCAGGAGCAGCAGCCCAGGGAGAGTAGGGGCAGACAAAGAAGGACACTTGAGGACCTACCCATTGGCATCGGCAGAAAGAGCCAGGAGCAGTTTGACTTTGTGAGGAACAGGCTGTTGAACATAAGAACAGCCATACTAGGTCAGACCAAAGATCCATCTAGCCCCGTATCCTCTTGGCCAAAAGTGATCAATGCCAGGTGCTTCGGAGCGACTGAACTGAACAGGGCAATTATTGTGGGATCCATTCTCTGTCATCCAGCCCCAGCATTTGGCAGTCAGAGACTTAGGGACACCTAGAGCATGGAGTTGTGTCTCTGACCATCGTGGCTAATAGCCATTTATGGCTGTTGATTGAGAGGAATGTTTTTTCCAGAGGCAGGAGTCAGTATTGGTCTGGTTTCTGGGGCAGGATGCACAGTACAGGGAACAGGAACTTGCCCACAGAGACCAGGAGCATGTCCTGTTGCAGTGCTTCATACAAGTGGTGGTGAAAAGGACTTGGGTCCTGCCTGCCGCAATAGCCACTGCCAGTGCCCGGGAACTGGCACCTCCTGCTCCTGCTAGTCCTCCTCCTGCACCTGCAGAGTGCTGCTGAGAGAGAGGCCAACCCTCTCCCCACCTGCAACCCCCCGTCATGGTAGGGAGGCTGCAGGGCTCCAGGCACAACACCCTGTACTGGCACCTAAAACCTTGGCCAGGGGGAGCTCTGTGAATGCACAGGAGGGGAACGAGGAGCTTGAAACTGTGGGCATGGACCCAGGTTTAGGGCACCAGTCTCGATGTAGCCTTAGTTATTTAGGAGCAGTGATAATTGTTCTGTTACGTGTCTGTACAGCACACAAAATAGGGCCCTGATTCCTGACTGGAGCCTTCAGGCATTACTGGAATATCAATGAAATAAAATAGCAGTTAATAATAATTAATGTGTGTGTGACAGATGCACATACTCCACCCTGGAGATGAAGAGGAGGGGCGAAGGAGCAAAATGAGCTGCTCTGTCAGTTTAAGGTAGCGTCTCCCTTACGGTTGAACTCCACATGAGAGCTGAGCAATGGGAGAGGGACTGATCTGAGTAGCAGGGAGCTGAGCATCTGTGAGGATTTGCATCTGTGTTAACAGTTTGCCAAGGAAAACTGGCTCCCCCTGCATCAATCTGCATTATTATAGTCAGTTTCCCTTTTGTAACCAGTGCACCGCGTCATAATCTCATTTTTGAACACGAGGAGGTGAGCTGAGCCCAGCATGATGACAGAACCAGGGAGGCCAAGAGGAAGAGAAAATAAAATTGAGGGCTGTTAGGCAATTTGGAAAGAGAAAAGGCTCTCTGGCCTGGCATGACTTTCTTTTCATGCTTTTTATTAATCGCACCTTCCTGTTTTTCTTAACATTCCTCATTCTCCTCTTCCTCCAGAAACAAATCTGTGTGTCTTCTGGGTTTTTTTATACTCTGCATTTTAACTGCCTTCCTTAGTAACGTGTGTTTATTATCCCATTTGTGAAATGGTTCTGTCTGATATCCCTACTTACCTCTAATTTCCTGACTTTTAAAAGTAATATCCCTAATTTTGAGCCTATTAACTCATTAATAAAAGACCTATTGTATTATTTATTGATCTTCATCATATTTTTTAAAAATTCTTTCTAATCTAATCTATCTGTAGGCATTTGCCACGGTGGTATTGTGAGTGGAATCAAGTCCAGATACATTGTTCTTACACAAATATAAATTCCTCTCTTAGGGCTTGATTCAAAGCTCATTAAAATCAGTGGGAGTTTTTCTATTGACTTCAATGGGCTTTGGATCAGGCCCTTAACCTTTCTTATAAATTAGATTATTTGGATTTATTTCCCCTTCCCCTCCTGCCAGTTAGTCTGCATCCTCTACAAGGGGACCAGGTGACCACTTCTGCACACCGCATTTCAGATGGGGCTTAACAAGCATATTATAGTAGCATATCATCTCTTTTTCACTGATATTCTCCCATTCTGACATCACAACACAGTATGCCTTTTTCACTGTTTGTTTCAATGATTCTACCATGGTATCCCTCAAACCTTTTCCTAATCATTGTGCTGGATGATGGTGCCATTCAGCACATATTCCATTGATTGGTTTCTTGCTCCCTGTGTCTGGGATGAACATCAGAAGAGCGATTTACAGTGTTTTCAAAACCACCTAAGAGTTTGAGAGAAGGAAATATGGTGACAGTGTAGAAATTGAGGCCTAATCAGGTGCATTTGATTTTGTTATATTAAAGCTGCTAAAAAATGGAGGACTCTTTCCAGCCCAAATTTGCTTCCTAAACCCCCACACAGCCACAGAGGCTGCTTCCTCTTTCAAGGGGTTACTCTGCAGCTATTGAAGCTTGCTCTCTTTCCAGGGGCAGATCTAAAGACTCCATCCGTCTGGGATGTGGCAACTAGATTTGTTGGACTTCATTGGGTAGGGATAGCTCAGTGGTTTGAGCATTGGCCTGTTAAGTCCAGAGTTGTGAGTTCAATCCTTGAGGGATCTGGGGCAAAAATTGGGGATTGGTCCTGCTTTGAGCAGGGGGGTTGGACTAGATGAGGTCCCTTCCAACCCTGATATTCTATGGCTGACTTGCACTGGAGGAGCCCGCAGGGCAGCAGCTCCCCAAATCTTTTCCAGAGACTGGATGGGGGAGACATTCACTCCTCAGGTGGATACTTTTTTACTTTGTTTTATTTGGCCAGAAACATGGGTCTCTTTCTCTTCCTCAGGGGCAACACCCAGAGGTTTCTTTAGCACCCCCGCTTTTGTAACTCCTGTGGCCTGCATGACCCCAGCAGATATCCGAGAGGTAGCCGCACAGCAATGACTTTCGTTATCCCAGAGTTGCTGTGCAGCTCCTGTATGTTTGGGCTGATCCCTTCAGACTTCTCAGCCTATTTCAGCCACTTCAGTGCCTGGGGCTTTTGGGATAAGTTGTCCGCTGCCAAGAGCCATGAGAGAGTGCAGAGCTCAAAAACAACACTTCTTACTTTGCTGAAAACACAAAGGTGTTCGGAATTTCACAAAGATTTTGGGCCAGATTGTTACTGGGGGATTTAGGTTGTGAGGGGGCCCACTCACCCTTGCAGTGCCCCCTTGCATCCATGTGTAATGTCGTTGATATCCTCTGGCCAAGTCACGTAAGTTCAGACCCTTTCCGGGGTATCACAGACAAGTCCAGATGAAAGTCCAAGCAAAACTGAATAATTCTTCTGCCCTGTTGGGCTACTGAAATCTTCTGTTTCTGCTTGCAAACCTTACCTCAGGGCCCCCTCCCACGGGAGCCTCCTTTGGTCCCCATGGATTTCTCTCCACAGGAAAGTCCTGACTCTCCTCTGCTGTCTCTCTCCCTGAATCTTGCTCCTATTCCAGGGCCCATCACAGGGATCAATTCTGTCCCTGCAGCCTTCCTCAGCCTGCCTACCCCAGGCACTTCCCACAGAGAGGGAACTCCCTGCAACTGAGCTCCTACAGCTCCTTATAAGTCCTAACTCCGCCTCCTTTGGCCAAAAGTCAATGAGTTAATTCCTCCCCCCCCCCCCCACAGATGCAGAGAATGACTTTGGGATTCTTTCCCTTTCCTTTGATGTGATGGGGATGAAGCCCCATCACAAGGTTCCTATTGATGGAGGTAGATGACTAGTGGGATTTTCAAAGGCACCTTTATTTCAATGGGAGTTAGGCACCTAGGCATGTTTGAAAATCCCACTGCGTACCTATCTGCATCTTTAGGCACCTAAATACCTCTGAAAATCTATCCCATTACAACTCTACCACATGGAGTCCCACAGAGCCATCTAACTTTCAAGAAAATAGGCTCCATGGGAAAAAAATTACCTTTGCTCCTATAACCAAAAAAAAATCATGATATTGTATGGTTAGGAGACCATGACAGCTCAGGGAGGAATGTTTTATTCAATTCCTGATAAACATTATTTAATTCCTTGTAGAATCTGGCCCTAACAAAAGGGAAATTTAGCCCCTTATCCTACAAACATTTACTACTATCCCTAGTGCTTATTATCATGTGGAGGTGGATGGGACTACTTACAGTAGCAAGAACCATGCTTGGTAGTGTTTGCAGGATTGGATCATTAGTCGGTTTTGTCTTATATGAGGGATTTTTCACTGAGCTATAGTTGTTTCCTTGGCCCCAAAAGTTTCCAAGAAATTTTTCTCATATAAATCACATTATATTGGCTCAGAGCAATGAAGAATCTATGGTACAGGGCTTGTGGCCCTGTTAGTAAGAAAAAGAGAAAAGAAGCAACCATTTCTCATTCACCTACATTCGACCATGTGGGAACCTAGAGGAATGCAGGTGCCTAAGCAATATACTGAACTCAGCCAAAAATGACAGCAACCTTGGCTACCTGGTTATCACACTGCAAGAGCTGTACTTTATCCCCTCCCTTTGGCAGGAATATCATGCTGTAAGTGGCCAAACACAGATGTGGTTTTCATGTTTTACCAGCTGTTAAAGATGGCTAGATAGATCCTGCCCGTGATTCCTTCCTCTGTCCACACTCCTATAGAGTGTCTCCTGAGCTGTTTAATCCAGACCTAGTACTTTTAATATATACTTGATTTTGTTTTCATTTTCTCATCATTTTAAATTCTCTAATGCAGGGGTTCTCAAACTTCATAGCTCTGCGATTAATTGTTCATATTTCTAGTTTCAGATACAAGAGTGATACATTTATACAAATAGGATGACCATAGTCATTGAATTATAAGCTTTGTAATGATACCTTACAAGAGACCTTTTGCATGAAGCATATTCGAGTTACCTTATATTCACACTCATTAGCATATTTTCATAAAATCATATAGAGTGCAACGTCACACCCTCCTCCTGAACTTACTGCCAGAGACTTGGGCACTGTCCATGGCAGAGGCAGTATATCTAAAATTCCTTTTTGGGCTCCCCTCTGGAGAAGACACTCATGTGTCCCCCAAAGGGAAAGAGACCCTGATCCAGCTGTGGGCTCACAGCTACCAGCTGTCACAGACCCTTCAGTGGCCAGCAAAATCCCGCCACCCCTTTTACTCAGGTTGGGCTTGCTTCCAGCTACAGAGTCCTTGAGGTCTGTTCCCACCGCAGCCGTCACCAGGACCCCAACTTCCAGCTCCAGGATACATGTCTCTGTGCACCTCTTCCACTCCGTTACGGCCAGTTCATGCTTCTGGGTTTCAATTTGCTTTGTCTTTTAAGTCCAGGGTTTGCTGGTGGGCAGCCTTTTCTTTTTCCAGAGCAGCCATTTCCCAAGCAAATTCCACATCAATTTCCATTTGTCTTCCCTTCTGCTTCCACTCTGGCCAGCTCTAGTTTAGTAGCTGCCTCACTGGTAGTCATTTTCCTGCTTTCTTGTGCTGGCTCACACCCCTCTGCAATTCACTGAAACTGGGATGCACTCAGCGCAGGGGCTTCTTAGTTAACAGAGACTTTCCCAGTGCCCAGTGTTCAGCCTTTCTGGGCAATCTGCAACTTGTGCAGTTCTAGATTCTTCTGATCTTCACTCTTACTTATTTTGCTTACTTTTCTGTCCCTATTTCTCTTACTCAAAATAAGCAAACAGAAAATAACAAACCGCTAACCACTCTGTCTGTTCTCCAGCCACCACACCCAAAACTCACTTAAAATCACTACTAAGATTCCAAACCACCACTAATGGCCCACACTTTGCACAACTACAGTAGGACCTCAGGGTTATATTTCATATTTCTAGTTTCAGATACAAGAGTGATACATTTATACAAATAGGATGACCTCACTCAGTGGATTATAAGCTTTGTAATGATACCTTACAGGAGACCTTTTGCATGAAGCATACTCCAGTTACATTATATTCACACTCGTTAGCATATTTTCATAAAATCATATAGAGTGCAACGTCACAATGTGACTGGGTTGGGGGGGTGCATTTATTCCAGGGGCAATGTTAATGGTTCCCAGTGTCTTCTTTTAAGGCTGGCCATCAGTTGGAGAGCATGAATAGTTTTGAAAGTACCAGACTGGAAAAGGGGGGTGGCTTTCCAGTCCTGAGGTGGAGATCCATCCATCTATGTCAGAGAAATGTTTGTGCAAATTGTCACCCCTCTACATATCCCTGATGGAGGGCTTTGGTGAGCTAGGAAGATAGACCAAGCACATTTGCTCTGCTGTTGAATCTTAAGAACTAGCTGGAGTTTCTGCTGTACCAGAAATGTGTGGACACATGCTTAGAAGACTGAGAAGCAATCCAAATGGAAACATTCTATGTTCTTAGCTAGCACATGGAGCCCTCATGGAGGGGGAGAAGCAAACTGCTGCAAATGTCCACCTTTCCCCAAGTCAGTCCCTGTGACATCAGGAAATCCAGTGAAGAGCAGAGAAAGGAAAAGGAAAAGAAAAAGTCACAACAATTTTCATGTTCCATGAACTTTCTGATCAAGACCACAAGTCACTTGCCTCCCCACTGCAAAGGGACACCATATGTGTTTGTATAACCACCAGAGCAGATCCCTCGCCCACACCCTTTTCTCCTGGACAGTGAAGCCTGGATCCAAGCAGGGAGCCCCTGACACCAGGCACCCAAAATGCTTTAAAATATTTCTATTGTGACAGGAGACTGCTGTCATATTCCTCAGAGAAGCACACGTTAACTGGCCCTAATACTAAACCGACCCCCTGCCCTCCACGTGGTTCCCATTTGTGAGGGGGGCAGGTTATTTTAGTGAAAATGTGATCCTGAAAGGAGATGAAAATAGCTTTAACTTTGAAGAACCATTAATTTTGTACAAATGTCCTGTCCCCAAATCAGACCTTTCCACCCACTCCCTTGCCATCAGCCTGAGGTCTCACAAACTCACACACCCAGGGACAATAAGATAGTTTACTGATAATCTGTTCTATAACTTCTGCCAAAAGCTTTATAGTGGTTTGTGGTAATTCAATAAATGTTAAATTTCAGCTATGTCTTCATTGGGGACTACTGTGGGGAGAGGCAGGAAGAGGGGATTCCAGTCCTGCTTGCAGTCCTGGAATGTTGGCAGGCATGGGTGGGGGTTTAACTTACCAGGCTGAGATCCTGCTGAGACTCGTCCTCCTTTGCCTTTTTCAGAGGGGCTTGCTGAGCCACCTCCTCTGGGAAGAGGTGCAAGATAACTTGCTCCTCTTCCTCTGAATCTTCTAGGCCTCCTCCTCCATGGTTCCCGCTGCCTCCTCACCCTGGCCCTCATTGGCATCCAGTTGGATGGTGAGGTCAGTGGCATTGAGAACAGGGATGTGAGTCACTTCAGGCTCGATACTGGGAGCCCTGGAGAACTCCTGGCCAGCTCCTTGAAGAAGGGGCATGTTGGAGGACCCATCCTGGAGTAACTGCTGGAGTCTTTTGCCCTCTGATACTGGAGCCTGAGGTGCTTGATCTGCTCCTGGCACTGGGCAAGAGTCTGGTGAATGCCCACCTATGCCAGACTCTCCAAGACTTCCTGGTACAGATGGATGTTTCTGGTGCTGCTGGAGATGTCACAGAGGGCAGTGAATTCTGATGACACATTGATGAGAGTCTTGGGTGTGCTTAGCTGACCAAGTGGCTGCTCTTGAAGCATGTTCCATGCTCACATGATGACAACAGTCAGTGGAAAAAACTGTTCTGAATGGTCAGTGCAACTCACTATTGCTGCTGAGAAGCTGGAGACAGGGACCTTTATAGACCTGGGTAAGGGTCAGGCAGGAAAGGGGTTGATGCATTCTGGGGCTGGAGGACTACTGAACTTGGGACATGGTACACACACCTTATCCCCATCCACACTGAAAGCTGGCCTGGGTATGGGGCTCTATAGCCCAAAGCACATTCAGACCCACACTCCTCAGGAGAACTAGTGTTCTTGCCCCATTCATGCCTTGAAACCTGTGTTTCTGGGGTTTACATGTGGACAGTTGGGCTTTTTGGCACAAGCGAGTGGGGAATGTTCCCTCTTGCGCGTTTACAGTAGGTGCACAGGGTGTGGCTCTTTGTCTGGGACCGAGCAGAGGTCACCCCCTGCCCACCTACGGTTCCAGGATGTAAGCACAAATTGCAGCCCAGATTTCCCTGATCCACTGTGGTCTAGAACTGGTCTGAATGTTCATTGGATCAGGCTGTTTGTAAAGGCTTTGCAGGCCATTCTGTCCTGTGCCCACTCTGTCCTAAAGCACTCACCTTTAGTTTCACAAGTATTATGAAGGGCACAGAACACCACAACAATGTGGGCAGTGCTGACCACCCTGGCATCCAATCGAATGCGTAGGAATTGCCAACATGCCCTCAGCCATCCAAAGGCACTCTCCGCTACCATTCTGCAGCTGCTTAGTTGTAGCTGAACTCCAATTTTTTCCAGTCATTAATGTAGGAGTACAGTTTCATTAATCAGGGTAGAAACAGGTATGCAGGGTCCCTCAGAGTAACCATGGACTCAGAGACTCCATACAGAATCATGCTGTTTCTGGGTAATAGAGTCCCTTCCTCCCGCTCCAAGTACAATCCTAATCTCCTCAGTACCCTGAAGTCATAAACCTTTCCTATGTGTCTGACACTAGTGTTAATGAACCTGCCTTTGTAGTGCACTAAGCCTTGAAGAATGAGCGACTAATAACCTTTTTGATTGACATAAGCACTAGCTTCAGAAACCACATTCTCTGGAACCCAGCTCCAATTTCTGGAATTTTGGTGACATCAACCACCTATGGGTAGATACGTAAGAATATAAGAACCGCCATACTGGGTCAAACCAAAGGTCCAACTAGACCAATATCCTGTCTTCCAACAGTGGCCAATGCCAGGTGCCCCAGAGGGAATGAACAGGTAATCATCAAATGATCCATTCCCTGTTGCTCATTCCCAGCTTCATGGCAACATTCTCCATGCATTTATCTAGTTCTTTTTTGAACCCTGTTAGAGTCTTGGCCTTCACAACATCCTCTGGCAAAGAGTTCCACAGGTTGACTGTGCATTGTGGGGGGAAATACTTCCTTTTGTTTGTTTTAAACCTGTTCCTATTCATTTCATTTGGTGCCCCCTAGTTCTTGTGTTATGAGAAGGAATAAATAACACTTCCTTATTCACTTTCTCCACACCAGTCATGATTTTATAGACCTCTATCAGATCCCCCCTTAGTCGTCTCTTTTCCAAGCTGAAAAGTCCCAGTCTTATTAATCTCTCCTTATACAGAAGCTGTTCCATACCCCTAATAATTTTTGTTGCCGTTTTCTGAACCTTTTCGAATTCCAATATATCTTTTTTGAGATGGGGCAACCACATCTACACACAGTATTCAAGATGTGGGTGTATGTGGATTTATATAGAGGCAATATGATATTTTCTGTCTTATTATCTATCCCTTTCTTAATGATGCCCAATATTCTGTTCACTTTTTTGACTGCTGCTGCATATTGAGTGGATGTTTTCAGAGAACTATCCACAGTGACTCCAAGATCTCTTTCTTGAGTGGTAACGGCTAATTTAGACCCCATCATTTTATATGTATGGTGGGATTATGTTTTCCAATGTGCATGACTCAACGAATGTTGATAGCTTCACAAATCTGCACCACCACAACCCTCACAGTGAAATTCCCTATCACAAAGTGGTTTGCAGCTGACTAGTAAGTGTCTGACATTGCCAGCTTCCAGAGAGCAATAGCCACAGAGTTCTGCAGCAAGATGGGTCTCCAGAACAGACACCCAGTTCTGCACAAGGATGAGCTTTTAGAACCAAGTGCTCTGCCAGTGTAGAGTTGGAGCTAGATCCTTATAGCGCTCCATGAACATATGCTTCCTCATTCTGAGGTTCTCAGCCACTGGTCATCATTCCAGGTTTCCAAGACAATGTGGTCCCCCCACACTGTGCTGGTTCTCCTTGTCCAGAAGTTCTGGTCTACTCATGGATATACAGTCACTACACCAGCAGTCTCCTGTGTCTCTGTGTCATGGGATGACAGTAGATCAGTCACCATCCCGGTCTTATGAGAGAGGTCAGAGTCCATTCACCCAAGATTCTCACCAGACATGTACTGCAATCCAAACACATTTGTCCCACAAGAAGGAGCAGAAGCAGAAACACTTCTGTCGGTCACTTGCTCCATGTCTTTCAACAAGTTGGGCAAGAGAGAGGGGTGACCAGGAACTGTCAACAAATGCATGAAGGTGGTGAACAGTACCAACAACATGCTGCAAGGTGGTTCCCAAAGTGTCTCCTATGATGCACAGAACACTGGGATACTGCCCCTGAATGATAACGCCAAATGTGCATACCAAAAAGTGGCAGTGTGGACGTGGGTATACATGTGTAGACACATTGTGCCCATGCCCAGCATGGCATATTGGATGCTTGGCATGGATATGAGATACATGCACAAGCATATACATGGGTAAGTACCCATGTCCATTAGCTAGTGTAGCTGTAACCTTGCTGTGGAATCACAGGGGGGACAGATGAGAAAGGGAGAATGTTAGTGATAGAAATTTTGTCCATTAGATGGCCAAAAATTAATAATTGTACTCAGAAATAAAAGCAAAGGTTTGTATCTCAAAGTTCTGGGCAACTGTGCCTATATTCCCCCTCCATGGTCCAGCAAGGATACCTGCTCTAAACTCCCAGCCATCACCTCTCTTGGGTGGAGACACACATCTCACTCACTCCTAACCAAGGTTTTTCCAGGCTGCACACGTCCCTCCCTATACTGTGAGTTCCCCAGCAAGTCAGACTGTCTAAGCAGGCCTGCTTTGCCTTCTCCTTAGAGATTATAAACAGAGTAATTGCCCACAGCTGTATGGTACCACACAGCTTTTCTAAGCAAACACATTTATTCTTAAGGTGAAAGCATTAGAGAGAAAACTTATTAAAAAACAATATAAAAAATCCCACACACATGCTAATAAGCTTACCAGAACTCACTCCCAACTCCAACAAGGGCTCTGGAGTCCTTCAAACTCCACACTGGGATTTTTCTCTGGTTATAAGTTCATAAAGCCTTTTGCTCAGAACAAGAACCCTCATAAATTTGTAGGTTTCTCCTTTATGCCATTTGGTCCTTTAATCTGGGACCTTGGGTACAGGTAATCAACAGACAATGGGTTTCTCCTCAGGGTGTAGCTTGAAAAGGTTGGGTCTGGAAGTGAGAATTTGCATTCCCCTCTTCCCAAGTATTTCCTTGGAAATCCACTCAAATAAGTTTATCCCTTTTTGCACATTGTTTGAAAGTGTCCTTTGAAGCTCATAACACTTCCCAGGGTTAACACTGGACACGTCTCCCCACTAAAGATGTTACATACAAGCCGACAATAATAGATAAATATTTGTATGTTTAATACAACAAACTCCTAAGATACTTACATTTTATTTAAAAAGGTTTTTCAAGGATATTGCAATAATGTCACACAGTGTATGCAAGAAACAAAAATACAGTTTAGAAAGAACTCATTTTTGCTACAAAAAATATCTGGGACAACCCCATCATCTTGTTGAACAGCCATAGCTGAAATCTGGGGTGTCCCTGGACAAGTCATCATGTTTTGTCATATTTTCCTAGTACACAAAAGGCTGATCCACACACAGATTTGCACTAATATAACAAAAGGTGTGAATTAAAACCAGTATAGTTATTCTGGTGTACATCTGTGTGTGGACTAGGCAAAAGACCAATTAATCTCACTGGACAATTAACAGCGAACAGGAAGAAACTGGCTGCACTAGAGCAAATGTAGGCAAATAGTATGAAACATTGGGATTTGGGTGCCTAATCTCCCTTTGAAGAGCCCAGCCTTAGGCTCGAAGGCTTCAATCCTGCAATGACTACACTGTGGCCAGGCAGAATCCATTAACTTCATTTTCTCCTCCCTGCCATATCTCTGTGACTTCAGGGGGAACTATTCAGGTGCAGGGCTCCAGTTCTATGGAGCTACTTGCAGGATCAGGGTATGCCAATGGAACGAATAGTGAGGCTGGTGTAATATTGCTGAAGAGGCACTGTTGCTGTTGTAAGACTATAAATATTTGTCTTTTGCCTCTGCAGCCAGAATTCACAGCATGAAAGTAGTCCTAGTGATTAGATTTCCATCACTAAGAGAATTGGCTCATAATGTTAAGAGTTACACCTCTGAAACATTAGGAAATAACAGCCAGTGCAGAATTCAGCAGCCCACTTATTAAGCAGTGTTTCATGCAGACAGCACATGACACTTGTGCTCTGTGATCTTCACTGCACTACACTGGTCGCCAATTGATTTCCAGGTGAAATTTAAAATGTTAGTCTTGACCTCTACAATTTTAAATGGTCAGGGTCCTGGCTCTCTGACAGACTGCCTCTCACCCGGTGTCGCACAGTGACAGTGGTAATAATCTAAGATGCTCATGCTAACACTGTAGCCCCCTCCTTCCCACACTCCTGGCTAGACAGAAGGCTGCTTGGCCAGACGTTCTTAGTGAGGGGACCCAGGAACTTGATTCCTTCTTTGGTTCACCAGAGCTTGTTGAACTTCAAGCTGCCTACAGACCTCCAGGCCTTGCCGCAAGAGTCACCTACAGTTTTTTCCTGAGGAAGAGGGATGGTAGTGGTGGTGGTGAGGAGGCTATGCTGGGTAGGAATTTATATTCTTTTATAGCTGGGAAAGTTTCTTGTGTGTTATTCTTGCCATGTTGTAGGTATGTTTATATCCTGTAGTGAATAGCAGGCGTAGTGGGGTGGCTATTTTGTTTTAAGTCTGGGAAGTTACTTTGAGGGAGGTCCTTTTAACCATTTTTGTAATTTATTTTGGACTAATGCATGTGGTTTTGTAGCCCTCTGGAATTACTGATAGGTAAAGTTTCTCTAAATAGGTAAGACTGATGAGACTGATGCTGGCAGCTGTGATACAAGGGTGGCTGCACTGCAGTGATCAGATCTTACCTCAGCTGTACAGTGTAAAGTAGTTTGAGATCCCAGGATAAAAAAAAATAGCATGATTGGATGATTTATTCAATGTAACATATACCACATGAGGCATAAGCATCTAAAGAATACCTTACACTGAAACACAGAGTCATATAGAGAAGAGCTGGAAAAAGATTTATTAGGTCAGCTACTCTATCTCCCTGCCAAATGGTATTGGTCTCTAGTGGCTATGGCTAGCAGTCAGGCTTTCACCCTTGAGAGACTACTCCACAGCCTAATAGATCTCCCATCTTTTCCTGATGTTAATTCTGTACTTTTTATTCATTCCAACAAATTACTCTTGACTCTCAGTTTTATTGTCTCATGTCACCCTAATTATTTCCCCTCCCTCCTTGGTTTTTACATCCTTCAAATATTTGTAGACTTATGTTCCTTCTTTTGCTTCTGTTTCATCAAGCTATAGATATTGGTCTCCTTTCACCGTCTTGCAATACAATAATCCCTCCACCCCACTACTTATTTTTTTACCAAATCATCAAGGAATAAAGAGGTGTAGGAAGGGAAAGGGAATAAGAAAGGAGGTGAGAGAGAAGGCAGGTAAGAAATAGAAGCTGTACTTAAGAGAGGAAGGAGAAAGTAAGGGAGGCAGAAGAAAGTGGTGGGTGGGTAAAGCTTATTTTTCCAGAGAATCCTAAGAACATTTATTTTTTGTTTGTAGGTTAAAAAAAGGTTAGTAATTTTCTCTGCTCCTTTCATGGCTTTTATTGCCAAAAGTATACTTAAAATACTACAATTATGGGCCTGATCCTAAAAACCCATAGCCATATGTTGTCAATGAGATTACTTGTGTGATTTAGGATTACATACAAGTAAGGTTGTACAGGTCAGCATCAAAAATGTCCATTATGAAATCCTACATGTTGAACCTTCTCCATCTTGGGACTTCAGTTTAGAACTTACACAGTTAATTGACTCAGGAACCAGGGTTCCATTGGTTTTTGGTTTGAAATTACTTCTTGTTTTGAAATTTAGGTTAATTTCTTGGAAAAGAAAAGGGAGGAAAGGTCAAAATCAAAATGAAATATTTCAAAATGATTTAAACAAAACATTTCAATTGACTGAATTTGAATTTTTTTTTTTTTTTTTTGGTCAGCTTGTGAAAATCGAACCACTGAAGAAAAGTCTATTGACCATGCCCAACACTTTCAAAAGTGGTTGGTGATTTTGGGTGCCTCCTTTTTTGGTTGCCTAATTTGAGACACCTAGGCCCTGTTTTGGAGAGATGCTGTACACTATGACTCCAGGTGAAGTTTAGATTTGAGGTGCCCACAACTAAAAACCAAATTTGAAACATTAGTTCCATCTGTCTCTGAATATGGTCCTTTGGGTTGTTAGAACAACTAGGACAAGAGAAAGCAAGTTGCAGACTGTTGGTTGACCCTCTGTTCAATGTTTTCCTTTGAGATGAAGGATCTTTTGTCCTCACAAATTTGGTAGTTTCTAGAGAGGGTTTTATTTAGGAAAAATATTGGAGAAAAAAATGTATAAATTACTGGAATTTCTATCAGAATGATGAAGTAAAATGCCTTGACAGTGGGAGATAACTACAAACTTGAGTTCTGAAGACAAGATTCTGTTTGGTCATTTATTTCCTATCCTGATACTAAGAGCTATTCCAGAGTGCCATTGGATTTAGGCTTGAAAGTGGCTGCCAACCAATTTCTTCATGGATGGAAAAGATCCTTTGTAAGTCATACAAAAAACTGTCAATCACTATTTCCATTTTACATATGGATCCTCAGCCAGGGTAAAATTAGATGCATTAACAGCATTGCAGTCTCTCTGTATTGATTCATACTGGACCATAACCAGAATTGTCTGCTGGGAGACCCTCAGTAAAAAGACCACTCTCTTTCAAACACGTTTCCTTTGGCATTGCTTATAATTGAAGCTGGATCTGTTAAAATGCTTTGAAAGAGCCATTCACCATAATGTACTCAGCTGGGTATTTACACTCCTTTCCCCCAAAGCCAATATCCTTCTTTTGGGTATAAAAGAATAGGATTGATAAAAAATTGGAATCAGACTTTTTTTATTCTGTCATGATAAATAAAAAAATTATGTCTATTCTGAGGGGTATCCAGTACATAAAATAGAAACTTGGGCCACTTCTTTTCATCTGCTATGATGCTACCTAAAGGGACATCTGGAGAAGGGCCCTAGAATCCTTTCACTGTGTACAACTCCTGCTGTGCTTATTCCGTGAGGTACTTTTATGTATGATTTTCTTATTGAACGTTATCCATGAGAAATTATTGGGCTAGGTCCCAGCAAGAAATCTGTTTAAATTATTCCGGATACCTCTTTTCCTGGTCTTTAATAGGATACTGTATAATATGTCATACAGATATAATATGCCACATATGTGAAGGTGTTAAATGCTACTGCTATGTGATAAATGATTTCATTGTACCTTTAACTCTCTCATGCCCAATCCACCTCCCACAGGATTTAATCAAACATTCCAAACTCCTGAGCAGCTTTAAGCAGCTACTATTTATTTAAAATAAACTTGCCAAAAAAAGGTCTATTCTTTAGCCCCCAAATGTGGATTTTTTTCCCCACATGATACCTGTCTAAGGCACAGCATGGGTAAAATTCTGCCTTGTACCAGTGACCGGTTTTCTGTGCATAAAATGTCAGGATTTTGAAGTCTGAAAGTCTTTTATACATGTAAAGCTAAAACCAGAAGTTTTATACTATCAGAGATTCCCAACTTCCAAATGGGAAGCACAGTTCATGCTTCTAAGCTCAGGAATGGCATGATACAACGGACTTTAATATCAGGAAATTTTACACCTAGAAAAACAAATCTTATGTGACTTTACAGGTGCTGGAATTCTAAAAATACTGCAAATAATATTGTTTACAACTCTTAAAACATTTCTCAAATAGTTTCTCTGTGGCACATACAGAATACATGATTGGCTTGTGTGGTACAAATGTTTTGTCAACACTTATTTGGGATGACCTTCATAGCTTGCTTGGGGCCTCATCACTCATTAGTAATGTGCCCACTCTAAATGCATGCTGACAAACCTCTTTACCACGTCATCACGTATTCTGTATACATCCAAGCTGTCAGCAGTTTGGGCAGACATAGCTATCAGCCTCAGCACCTGTGGCATGTTCCGTCACCATCAGCAGTCTGACTTTTTGATGTTGTAACATTATATAGTTTCATGATTTTAATCAAAGAATTCCATGTTATCAAAGGGATGCTTTTATCTTAATCGTTGATCTCTTAGACATAAATATGCAAATGTTAAGGCTCCTAGTATTACAGCTTATGGTTTTTCAATGTATGGTAAAACCACAATGAAGCCATTGCAACAGACCTTAAACACTGTACAGCTGATAGGCAGGTTACATTAACATCACCAGAACATAGTATAGTTTCTGCTGGTTTAAATGCTATGGAAGAGCTATACTGACATTGTGTGGACTGAATTCACTTTCCTTCTCGTGATGCTTTTCAACTAACTTTAACATTTCCCTATTATCAAACACACCCTAGTGCAGGGATTGGCAACCTTTGGCATGCGGCTCATCAGGGAAATCCGCTGGCAGGCCGGGACAGTTTGTTTATCTGCAGCATCCACAGGTTCGGCCAATCGCAGCTCTCACTGGCCGTGGTTCACCATTCCAGGCCAATGGGGGCTGTGGGAAGCAGCAACCAGCACATCCCTCAGCCCACGCTGCTTCCCGCAGCCCCCATTGGACTGGAACGGTGAACCTTGGCCAGTGGGAGCTGTGATTGGCCAAACCTGCAGACACTGCAGGTAACAAACTGGCCCGGCCCGCCAGCGGATTTCCCTGACAGGCCACGTGCCAAAGGTTGCCGATCCCTGCTCTAGTGCAACATATAACTGCCTGTCAGAAAATCAGAGTGAAATCCAGATCCCATTGAAGTCAATGGCAAATCCATAGTTTCAAAGCTCAGTGGAAATCTTTATATTAAATTCAGTGGGTTTTGGATTAGTTCCCAAGGACCCATTGCAGGAAAACACTTGCTTTGCTGGATTAGGGCCAACGACAGCAGTGTGTAACACTAAAATTAATGTACTTTTTGTAATCACTTAATTAAAAACATGTTTTTGGACAGTTTCTTGGACATTCTCCAAACTGGACACTTCATCTCCCAATATAACCAACTAACGAAGAAAACATGTATAATTTTTGTAAATTGCTACTGTGGTGATGAGGGCCATATATTCACCTGGACAAACAGACAAATATGCATCTTTAAATCTATGAAATATATTGAAATAATATATGAATGGTTGTAAAACAATTTATGACATTTTGTGACCTCGGACGGAAAGGTCAAATGATCAAATCTGAGATTTTTTTCTGTACTTACTAGCCCATACTTAATGAGTATATGAAAATGTCAAGATTTTACTCCTTGGAAACAAACTAATTCTAACTATTAGTCAGTGTGTCTATAGTAGATGTTACACACACACCAACCACACTTATTTAAAAAAAAAAAAAGAAAACTAGAGGAATTGTATCATTTACAATATGTAGGTACTGTACATATGTTGGCATGTTTCAGAGTAACAGCCGTGTTAGTCTGTATTCGCAAAAAGAAAAGGAGTACTTGTGGCACCTTAGAGACTAACCAATTTATTTGAGCATAAGCTTTCATGAGTTACAGCTCACTTCATTGGATGCAGCTCACAAAAGCTTATGCTCAAATTAATTGGTTAGTCTCTAAGGTGCCACAAGTACTCCTTTTCTATATGTTGGCATGTTAGCAAAATACAGTATCCTTATCTATACTTATAAAGATAGATGTGGTCTCACAACCTACCTGTTAACATATGGTATCCTTGGCAGCAGTAGTGGTCATTTAATGCAACCCTTTGTCTTTGTAATTTCTGTATTAATTTTTGTAAACAGTACCTAGTTGCTATGGCTGGAGACTCCATATATATCATTAAATCATTAAATAAATATATTCAACAATTTATACGAAGTCAAAAAGCAGGAAATCCCCATTTCCCTATTTAAATCCGCTTGTGTGTACATCATTACCTTACTTTATTAACTTGCCTATATAGGCACAGTATCTGCATACTCTACGAACGACCATTCCCCTCTTTTTAATCATATATCTATTTAAGTCTGTGCCAAAACTTAGACAAATAAACACAAATTGCAACATGATGGTATAGATCCTTTCTTTAAGTAACAGTCAAAAGAGGCCTGTGATTAAACTCACAAAATTATTATTTTTTCTTTATATTACAGTGGTGGCTAAAGGACCCAGACAAATCATGGTCTCATTTTGCAAGGCTCTTTACTTACGCACTTCCTTAACACTGAGCTTGTGAGTAGTCCCATTGACCTTAATGGCATTACTCCTGTGCTTAAAGTGAAGCACGTGCATAAATCCTTGTAGAATTTGTAGCTAAAATAAAATAGATATACTTTTATGGAATGTATAAACTGCAGAATGCATCACTTACAAAAAGTGTGTTTATATGCTGGACTTTATTCATCTAAGCACTACAGAGTCCTAATAAAAAGCAAATAGAATAATAGTATAATATTATTCTTAACCCTTATTCTCAGTACCATCAGTCAATGAAAGGAAAAGGCTATAGCCTATCTATATTTAATTATAAGCAAGGTTTCGCCGATTAATTAAATCATGAAATATGCAGATACATTTCATTGTTAAATATTAGTTACCTTCTAGTATACTAAGGAGTAAAATATAAAGTATGGATTAAATATCAAGAAACATTTTATTTCTTGCACTGTACACAACCACTCATTTGTTTCCCAGGAAACAAAAAAGATTTGCAGATGTTCAGCATAGATCAGTGCATAGTCTGCAGAACAACTTCCAAAATTTTAATCTATATTTAACTTATTTAGGGATTGACCTATTATACTGTTTATTCCTGAATTTATAAAGGAATACATCAGATATCCCTGTGTTGAAAGATGGTGTTTCTATTAAAAAAAAACTCAATATTACTTTAGACAATGAGCCAAAAAAGGAAATTTTCACCAAAATAACTGCAAACTATTTTTATAATGGGAGAGTCAATTGATCACATTTTTTTTATGAAACTCCATCAGTTGAGAGGCGATGAACTGCACAAACAAATTGTGTGTCTATGTTCAAAATACAGTACTCTTCTTACAGTGAATTTCTATACTGCGAACTTTATTAAGAGAGAAAAGAAGAGGAAAATGAAGTCAGATGTCACTCAAGGAAATTACAGTTCTATGGAGGATAGTTTAGAGACGAGGCTTCGAGTTGCCATGCTGTGTTTTTCACAGCTGCCTACAGTTTTTGTCATTAATAATCAGTAAATAAGACCTGCAGGTGGGCATATAAGGCACCCTGAGCCAAGAAGCTGTAGCTAGGGCTTCTGTCTGTAAGATGGGTGGCCAGGCTAATTTGCAAAACGCTGCTTATGTTTCCATGCAAAAGTGCAACCGTGCTTAGCATAGCTTCAGGGAAGCTGCCACAACACAGAGAATGCTAATTACTGTAACCAACTGGCAATGATGCATCCAAAATTAAATGGTCTGTGACTGAACAGATGAACAATTTTTATAGCCCTAAGTTCAGGGAACATAGATATTTTGTCAAATTAACAGACAGTCTAGTGGGTCTCAATAGGTGAGTTGAAGTATTTTAAAGGACATGCTGTTTGGTTCTCAATGTAGGTATGGTTCCCCTGCAGTTTTATGAAGGGGTCAAGCTGCAAATTCAAAACTACAATGTTCATATTCAGTTATTATTAATTATTATTATTTGAATCTGCAACCTTGTCTCTGCCCTATTCAACTGTCCATATTCAGACAAAATTCTCATTGAAAACAGCAGAAATTTGAGTATGGAGGGCTGAATAAGTCCCATGGGGACTGATTCTGCAACCTGCACCTCCTGTGAGGTGCTGAGCACTCTCAATTCCAAGTGGAATTATTGGACTTCTCAGGAGAACCTGATAAGATCAAAAAGAAAAGGAGTACTTGTGGCACCTTAGAGACTAACCAATTTATTTGAGCATAAGCTTTCGTGAGCTACAGCGCTGCGAATACAGACTAACACGGCTGTTACTCTGAAACCTGATAAGATCAAGGCTCTTGGTTAGCTGAGTACAGATAGGTTTTGACAAGCTAATGCACGCAGAAGCCAAACATAATTGACAGAAGCCCCCGCTCTTTGCTGATCTCTAAACTGATCACATTTATAAAGATGAATCATCCACGCATTTGAGCATAGAAGTCTCCCTTATTTCAGCTTCCTGACACCCAATCTCATAACAATATGCACACAGAACAGCTGCTATTATTCTCCCTTTGCCTGCCATAGACTCTTTTCTTTTCAAAAAGTTGCATGAGAAAAAAAAGGGGAGGAATCATGGAATACAAACCACAACACATCTGAATTTTTAAAAATATGGCCTTTGGAAAACATTTAGTGCCTTTACATAGAGGAAAAACTCCAAAAAGCTGTTTTCCCATCTGATGTGTGTTTCTTTTAAAAAAATGCTATGTACTAGGTGATGCTAATGGGTGGGGTGGCAGAGCATCTTTTGCAGTGGGCCTCATTTCTGGATTTCAATCTCTGCAGAATTATAAATAAGCATGCGCCTGGCCACTTTTAGAAAGGGTTGCAACATGCACATCTCTGTCCTTCTCTTCCCAACTGATAAATGGCCTCATCCGAAGCCCATTGAAGTCCACGGAAAGACTCCCATTGACTACAATGGGCTTTAAATCAAATGCTATGTATATCATCACAATCACTTGGTCTGGTGCAGTGTTAGGTTCCAATCCTGCAAAATGAACTAGGCAAGGGAGGAAGGAGGTCTAGTGGACAGGACACTAGACTTGGACTAAAAAGACCAGAGTCCGATTCCAGGGTCACACACTTTATACAATATTAGGCAAGTCATTTAATCTACCTACTTTTCACCTGTAAAGTGAGGCTAATTCTTCCATATATCAAGGGGGAGTTGTAAGAATAAAATCCATTAACGTGTGTGAGGCACTCAGATATTAGGGGATCAAGGACCATATAAGTACTTAGATAAAGAGACAGAAGCAGACCCTGTGTCTATATGGAGCCCTAAATTCACCCATAGTTGTCTTTGCAGGCCAGAGATTTAGTATATACAGTGATACAAGTCCTGCACATACCTTATAGCTACGTTCATCCGGATTTACAATGAGCTAGCCAGGCTTACAAAAGTGCTCAGCATCCAGCAGCTCCCACTAAAAACAATTTCAGACAGAAAGCAAGTGGACAGCGTCTCTACCCACGTAGGCTTTTTCTTTGATGAACATGAGTGAGTAATGCACTTTGAGTCTCTGACCTCCAGTCATCACACACAAAGGCCATTTGCTTTGAAATTAGCACTTTTTCTGATCAAGTCCTCCATTAGCATTCCACAAGGCTTCTTTGGTGGGTTAGTTGCAGGGGTATACACAATGTAAATATTTGCTGCTGCATCATAACAGGATATAGATAAGAGAAAACAATGCAAGTAATGTCCCATTATGAAGTCTAAACACCAATACACTCTTCTACCTTCAACAGTCACTTTGATTTATACTAATACACAAACGAATTGGTCTGAATACACTCTGGCACAACCTGGTCTGCCAGCGTCACAGCCTGTGTCTTGTTAACTTAGGGATGGGAAAGATCCCTCTACATTTAACCATTGTAAGGGAAAATGCATACACAAACCTGAGGTTCCTTCCCTTTCATCATGCTTGTCTGTGCTCAGCTGACAGGACTGGCTAGACTGCAGTGGAGTCGTGAAAGGTCCTGGCTCATGGAATAGCTTGACCCTCGCACACATCTCTGCCTTCTTCCTCCTCCTCCTCCTCCCTGTCCATGGCAGAAATCTCTGTCTTGGGCTCCTCCAAGGTACCATGGTGGTCTGCAACGTGCTGGTGGGGTTTCCGCCGAGCATGGCAAGCAACTCATTGTAAAAGTGGCAGGTCTGTCGTTCAGAACTCGTTTGATTTTTGGCCTTATGGTATGCCTGATGCAGTTCCTTCACTTTCATGCAGTACTGTTGCTGATCCCTTTGTTCCCCTTTGCCTGCATCCCCCGTGCAATGTTTTCAGAGATGTTCACATTTCTACAGCTGGTCTGGTAGCTGTGCCTGCGCTCTGCATTCTCTGTGTTGTTCTCCCCGCAGGCCCAGGAGTTCCATCACCTCCAGTCTATTCCTGGCAGGCACCCCTCTAGTGGAGCTGGCATGGCTGGTTGGGGAGTAGCACACAGCAAGGGAGAGCCGCTAGGTGCGATCACCAAGGTGAGCAATCAGGAAGAGGCATTTCAAAAATACGCAGGGTGTTTTAAGTAGGCTTTGGCTTCCAGTCTCCATGAGCCCTGGGCAGTGGAGTTTACAACCATGACCAGAACCGTCACTGTTGCAGGGAATGGGGCATTGAGGGACAACCGCTGGAGTACTGGTAGGGTCAACATAGGTCACACAGCATCTACACTCGCACTGGGTTAACCTCCATAGGTCAATCATGGCTTAACGCAATTTAGGGATGTGGTTTTACTGTGTAACCATAATGGGGCACTTATGTTGGCTGGAGACAAATTTTTGTGTATACACACGCACAAGGTTACTTATGTCAACCTAACTTTATAGCATAGACCAAGTCATAGTATCTTCTACAGTTTTCATGCTGGACAGTCTCTCCCCTCTGCTGATTGGCTGTTTTTGCCAGCCTCTTGTCCTTTGTTTTCCCATCAAGCTCGTCCCCTTTCAGTATAACCCCACTAGAAAGATGTAAACAACAACAACAACAAAAACATGGAACTAACATGATGTTTGCAAGCCACTGCTCTGTATGTTTCTTATGTCTCGTCTGTTAGATCATAAGCTTTTGGGGACAGGGATTGTCTCTTATTCTATATTTGCAAAGCACCTAACACAATGGGGTCCTTATAATGATTAGCCCTTCGGTGCTACCATAGGAAACATGATTTAAAAAATAGTCTGTAATGGATGTTTTCATTTCAAATGTAGCACACCTCTTAAAGCCCACCTTCTTCAAATCTGTCATCACCATGACACAGGATACACAGCTAACTGGAACTGGAGAAATGAGAGAACTAGCTAGTACTAATGCACAATAAGCATTGAGTCTAACATTCCATATTAACTATTAAACTCCTTATAGGAGTGAGGGAAGGTTGTGTCTGTTTAATCCAGTATATTGACCATAGCAATTAAGAAGAAACATGACTGCAGTACAAAATCCTGTGCTAAACAGTACCACACAGGAGGGTGAGGAGAGTCTGAAGCAGCAGAGCTCAGGGTCACAACAGGCAGATGGGAACTGGAATTAATTTGGGTCCCTAGCTCCTTATATATCTTCAGGCCGAAGGCTTGGTTCTGCAACCCCAATGGTCACTGCTTACCAGAGGTTTCTGACTCTGAGCTGAGGGTGAGGATGTATTCGGACAAAACCCTTTTACATTTTTATTATGAAATCAACTGTAAAACCCTTCAGAAAGCTGCAGAAATTGATATTAAATCAGGCCAATACAATCCATGCGCAGGCATGGACACATTTGCTTCATGAATTACAAAAGTAGAAAATGAATACATTCTATGTAGTTAAAGGTTACTGCAGTAAAGTTTATAATATCGTATATAAAGGACAGTGAACTAAAATAAGTGTAACCCTTCAAATGTTTAATGTGTCGTCATATAACCTAAACTAACAGTTTAATATTCAACTAAAGGTTGAAGTCTCAGAGCTGCAGAAGGTCATCGGTCAGCTTCCACAAATGGCTGAGTTATCGACACAATACTTCAGTGTGAAAACTCCAGCTGGGCTGTTTTGCAGGTGCCTGTAACAGAAAGCCCAGGAGAACTGGAGGCATCGTTTGAATAAGTCTCTCCATTGCTGCACAGCTTGTCTGCTTAGTCTTTTGTCTGCCAGAAAATACATGTACACAGGCAAGGCTACTCATTTTAGAGCAAAAGTGAATATACCTCTGCTTTTTTTTTTTTTAATTAACGCCAATCGAAACCCAGGATGGACAGACAGCTGGTTCACTTTTCTCAGTCAGGCGCAATGAACTCAATAAACATACCAGATGTCCTTAGTATTCTTCTTAGTTGGAGGGGATTTTTCTCACCCTCAGATTAGATGGAACCAAGGCACAGAATCCAATTCTAAGTCTGCCTGGTAGGAGGAGGGATGCTTTCAGTTGATCTCTGATGCTTCCCCACCCCCGCCTCCCACCCACACACACTCCCAGATAGGCAATACTGATACTCTCTGAGTATACGGTCTCTGATGCTTCACACACTCTCTCTCACACACAGTGATACCCCTTGCACATACTGTCTCTAATACATCAGACCTAACCATTACAGGACTCCTTTCTTGAGACAGCACTGAGGGACTAGCACCGTTTGAGATTAAGCCGTACTCACGGTGGGTGTTTAGGAAAAAAACAAGTCTGAGCTCTGCTGTAGCAGTGCTCTTCCACTTTCTGTTTTAAAATATCAGGATTGCAGTTATGCTGAGATGAGGAAGTTCCCTAGAGACATTTGGGTAAAATGCACGGTATGTGAATCGGTTATATGGTTTGGGGATTAAGACTCTGAAAATTAATTTGGATCCAAGGACCTGGAACAGTATCTTTAAATCTTAGAAACACAAATATTAATCAGAAAATGATTCATTCTCTGTATTACACCCACCAGTCCCAGTGAAAGTATGAAATGCTGTTGTGGGTCTATATGACTCAACTTTACATTAAAGGTGTGAGGGGCTCAAGGACATATGGTTGCAGACAATTTGAAACTGTATCTTAGTTTTTCTGGACAGAGGTTTGTGTCAGAATAAATATGTCTTAATGTAAACAGGGGGTAACTAATCTTTATTTCAGGTAATGGAGGTAAGCCTAGGTATTTTTCAGAGATGCAGAAGATATAGTCACTGCACGCCCAAGTGTGAATTGACTGTTCAAGTCAGATTTCATGGAATCATGATTTGGCAGTATCACATGCTTTTAGATTCATATAGATTAATAGGAATGAAGGCCAGAAGGGACCACTGTGATGGTCCAGTCTGACCTTCTGTATAACACAGGCCATAGAACTTCCCTAAATTCCTAAAGCAGGTCTTTTAGAAAGACATCCAACTAGAGAGGAGGAGAGAGGAGCCAAACAAGCTGAATAAGGGATCTCACATCCTCCCCCCCATAAGTTTGGGGCTGGAACAGTAGCTGTATCCTCACCAGCCTGAAACAAAACATGTGCTCTGCCACAGAAGGGACAGATAAGAGTCCAGGCTGATGAGTGTAAACCTCCGATCAGTTCCGTGCTATGTCCTTCAGCTGGTTTCTGTCCAATCTCTTTTAAGGTTTATTAAATTAAATGAAAACCAAAAAAGAGGAGAAAGGGTTAATCAACAATGTGTGAGCTGATTTAAATACAATTGCTTGTGTTGCACTATCACTAAGAACCAGCAGGATGTGCTATCAGCTGGCTGTTTCACACTTTATGCTAAAATATCTCTTCTCCTTATTGAAGTATAATCAATGGATGAAATAACAAAATAGCTCAACTACCAGCTGTGAATTTAGGGCCTGACTCTTTACTTACGTGAGTATTCCTTACACATGCAAATATTGCATATACAAGCGGTGGGATTATTCACATGACTCAGGGTGGCAGGCTCGGACTCTAAAGGTGTTCTCTGATAACTTCTTTCACCTGAGAATTGTGAGGAGAGCAGCCTGCATTTCCCATGAAACAGGATCAGCCAGGTTATAGGCTTCGATTTCTGAACCTGATCAATCGGAGTGGTGGGCAAGCACCTCTCAGGATTGGGCAATAAATCTGCCAAAAGGTGGCACAGGGCAGTGTGTCTGCATCCCTGGCTAGCTACTCAAATTAATTTTAATAGAACTTTTAAAAATAATTCCCCCATAAACCACAATGTATGTGAGTGAGTGTAAATTGATAGAAAACTCTCTTTCAGGAATGAAAAATAAATGTAATCTGAGATCAATATTTATGAAGCTGTGATTAACTGACTGATGACCAAATGATTACAAACCTCTGTCTGAGACATCTACTCAAATGTATTAGCTTTGATGAAAAAAAAATAGAAAAAATACAAACTGGGTCAATGAAAGAGTGCATTCCTAATCAATTTTTAATAGCACTTAAGATTTTATGATTTTTTTAAAAATTTTCTTTTAATAATTAATCCAAAAAATGAATCTAATTTAAACAAGGTGGTAGAAGGTGTTCTGTATCTGTTTGATGGTGTTCTTAATGAAGAAATTCAATTAGGGTTGGCTTTTTATTATAAATCGGTTTGGTTAGATGGAGCATTCTGATTGGCTGATGGACATTTGAGACCTGCCGAATAAGTGAGGTGAATCACACAACGCGGTGCAACTGTCTCGTTAAGATTCTGTGCTGCTAACTTCACCTTTCTGTAGCTCAGAAAAATGCACATGTTCTTACTAACTTTTGCAGAAGTTTTTTTGAGTGTCATGGTGCTTTGTATGGTGCTCAGTAAATCCCAAGGGGCAGACCTTTAGCTGCTGAAAATTGTCAAAGCTTTATTGACTTCCGTGGAGCTCTGACACTTTACACCAATTAAGGATCTGTCCCTAAGAGCATGATTATTTCATGATAACCCTACATTCTCTGGGCTGGATTCTGATGCTCATACAGTGAACAGCACCTTACTCCACCAATAGTCCAGTAATGGTATTACTTGCAGAGTAAGGCCCCAAACCTACAATACATAAGCATGCGAGTAGTTTACTGAAGTGAAGTTAGTCTTTGTAGGATCAAGGCCTAAACCATTATTCTGCATGAATAATGGTATCAGAAGCTGGCCTTCTTCTGTGTTGTATTGCCTATTACACCAAGAAAAACTATAAGCAAGATGAATGAGGAGTACTTGTGGCACCTTAGAGACTAACAAATTTATTTGGGCATAAGCTTTCGTGGGCCAAAACCCACTTCATCAGATGAAAGCAGTGGAAAATACAGTAGGAAGATATATATATATATATATATATATATACACACACACACAGAGAACATGAAAAAATGGGTGTTGCCATACCAACTCTAATGAGACTAATCTATTAAGGTGGACTATTATCAGCAGCAGAAAAAAAACATTTGTAGTGATCATCAGGATGGCCCATTTCAAACAGCTGACAAGAAGGTGTGAGTAACAGTAGGGGGAAAAATTAGCATGGGGAAATAGTTTTCAGTTTGTGCAATGACCCATCCACTCCCAGTCTTTATTCAAGCCTAATTTAATGTTGTCCAGTTTTCAAATTAATTCCAGTTCTACAGTTTCTCGTTGGAGTCTATTTTTGAAGTTTTGTTTTGTTTTTTGAAGAATTGCGACTTTTAGGTCTGTAATCGAGTGACCAAAGAGATTGAAGTGTTCTCCGATGGCTTTTGAATGTTATAGTTCTTGACGTCTGATTTGTGTCCATTTATTCATGTTCTCTGTATAGATCTATATCTATATATATCTTCCTACTGTATTTTCCACTGCATGCATCTGATGAAAGCCCACGAAAGCTTATGCCCAAATAAATTTGTTAGTCTCTAAGGTGCCACAAGGACTCCTCAGTCTTTTTGCTGATACAGACTAACATGGCTACCACTCTGAAACCTATAAGTACTCTACCTGAAAAAGAAGAAAATAGGGGCAGATTTTGCCACCCTGACTCACACTGAGTATTACCTTATTCCAGGATAGGGTGACCAGATAGCAAGGGTCAAAAATCAGGATGGGAGGGGAGGGTAAGAGTCCTATAGAAGACAAAGCCCCTAATATCAGGACAGTCCTGATAAAATCGGAATGTCTGGTCACCCTATTCCATGAGTAGATCCATTTTCTTCAGTGGAACTATTTGTCTGTGAAATAATGGCAGAATTTGCCCCATCGCTTGTAATTATTTCTGGAATTTCCTTTCCCCCAAATAAATAAGGATCTTACATCCACTCCTTCTTTTAATGTAACATCTACTTCTAGGGCAGGCTTTGACACACGCACAAAACCAGATATGAATAAAGGGAACCAACTCCTTGCCCCTCCACTTGTAGGGCTAGATTGAGCTCTCACACCCACACATAGTCCCATTGATTTCACTCATAATCCTGTACCTTTTATTACTTTTAAGATTGAAATCTTATTTATAGCAAGAAAAATGAAAATACAACACAAGGATAGAATCAAAATATCTAAAGAAGGTCATAAAATGTAAGCCAATTTGCATTTGTTTCCCTACATTTTTTTTCTTGCAGCACCGGGTGAAACGCACCAATACTTACACTGTGTTGCCAACCCCAAGTATTATAAACTCATGAGTTAGGCCCCTCAAAATCATGACATGTTCTTATTGTGGTCAGATGTTTGCTGCGTATGTTCTTTCTGCATGCTGTACTGACTCTGGTCAGATAGCTTGTACAGTAGTCTGCGATCGAATGTCCAATAACCACAGACTCGGTTCGTAGCAAAAGACCTTAGTCAGGTTTATTGTCGACAAAGCATGGTATTGGTGCCTTATACTTGCTACAGGTACACTCAGTGCATGTATGCCTGTGACAATGGACACAGCTCAGTTAGTGGCAGGACTTTCCACTATCCCCTCAGGTGGCCAAAGACACACCTCTTTATATACTGATACAAACAAGTAACATATTGCCCCTCTGACGTATCTAGGTGCCACCCATTGCCTTGTGCCTGTTGGTTTAATGAAAACATCTCTATCCATCATGCTGTCATCCTGACCTTATCTTTAAGATGGGTCAGCATGTTCCTGATATCTTTGGGGAAATGTGCTAGTAACGAGGTGTTCTGGTACCACCTTTTTGGAACGTGTTTGCATATATATTCTTGTACCTCGCACTATTTAGGAATATGTGTTTCTGCAATATCAGCCCTGTTCTTTCCAGATTCTGTGAACAGGACCTGCCTCTTGCTCACAACTTAACTTTGCTTTGTAGCAGCAAAGCTTTGGCCCTTAATTTAGTCCAGGCCTCAGGCCTCATACCAGACCTTTGATACAAGGCCTTATGTCTCAGGCCCTCTTTCTACTATATTTATAAGATTTAAAATGTAATGCACTCATGGGTCTTTTTATTTGCCTGTTGGTAATCCAACATTTAGAGTTCATATTTTCAAACTTTTTTCCATAGCCATAAAGGCTAGAAATGTACTTTTGTTTTTAAAAGGAAGCTGATACTCACAGGTAATAATTTGATCACAGGAGCTAGGCCTCTAAGAAAAACAGCAAAGAGTGTAAAACCAATGACCAAATCACAAGAGTTGGCAACACTAGATGACATGTTTATGAAGACAAAGATAAATTCTGAAGTCCTGACTTTGGGCTTTCTGCTCACCTGTGTACCTGTGTCCATGGAAGAGGAAGTTCTGCCTTCACAGACATGGAAAAGGAGGGGACAGGAGGAATTGGGACTGGGGAGACAGCTGGACTCCTCCCAATTCCCCCTGCCAAACAAATTACCTGTGAAAGAGACTATCACAAATTACTAAATCGGATACATGCATTTCTGCAATGCAATGCAAATTCTGTCTATAGCCCCAGGCTTTATCCGTCTGTGCTGCTTCCCCCATCTAGGGTGACCAGACACCAAGTGTGAAAAATTGGGATGGGGTGAGGGGTAATAGGCACCTATATAAGACAAAGCCCCAAATATCGGGGCTGTCCCTAGAAAATCGGGACACCTGGTCACCCTACCCCATTGCTCTGCAGATCCCCCATTCATGGGCAGCTAGGAGGCTAACACAGCTGAGCAGAGGCAAAAGCATTGCACAAATGCCCCTTATCTCTTATCAGAGGGGTAGCCATGTTAGTCTGTATCCACAAGAACAATGAGGAGTCCAGAGGCACCTTAAAGACTAACAGATTTATTTGGGCATAAGCTTTCATGGGTAAATAATCCACTTCTTCAGAGTCTTGGAGTGAAAATTACAGGTACAGGCATAAATATATATTGGCACATGAAGAGAAGGGGATTATCTTACAAGTGGAGAACCAATGCTGAAGGCCAATTCAGTCAGGGTGGATGTGGTCCACTCCCAATAATTGATGAGGAGGTGTCAATACCAAGACAGGGAAAATTGCTTTTGTAGTGAGCTAGCCAGTTCCTATTCAAGCCCAAATTGATGGTGTTAAGTTTGCAAATGAATTCTAGCTCTGCAGCTTCTCTTTGAAGTCTGTTTTTGAAGTTTTTTTGTTGAAGAGTGGCTACTTTTAAATCTGTTCTTGAGAGTCCAGGGAGATTGAAATGTTCTCCTACTGCCTTTTGTATGTTACCACGGCACACCTGGTGGCTGAGCTTTGTGACTTTGTCCTCACCCACAACCATTTCAGATTTGGGGACAACCTTCGAGTCAGTACCACTGCTATGGGTACCCGCATGGCCCCACAGCATACCAACATTTTTACGGCTGACTTAGAACAACGCTTCCTCAGCTCTCATCCCCTAGCATTCCCCCCCCCCCCACTTACGCTACACTGATGACACCCACAGGAAGGAGTCCCTTGAAGAATTCCACCTGGATTTCAACAGTTTCCACCCCACCATCAACCTCAGCCTGGACCAGTCCACACAAGAGATCCACTTCCTGGACACTACGGTGCAAATAGGTGATGGTCACATAAACGCCACCTGTCAAGGTTCCTCCCCCACTCTGAACTCTAGGGTACAGATGTGGGGACCTGCATGAAAAACCTCCTAAGCTTATCTTTACCAGCTTAGGTCAAAACTTCCCCAAGGTACAAAATATTACACCCGTTATCCTTGGAATGGCCGCTACCACCACCAAACTAATACTGGTTACTGGGGAAGAGCTGTTTGGACGCGTCTTTCCCCCCAAAATACTTCCCAAAACCTTGCACCCCACTTCCTGGACAAGGTTTGGTAAAAAGCCTCACCAATTTGCCTAGGTGACTACAGACCCAGACCCTTGGATCTTAAGAACAATGAACAATCCTCCCAACACTTGCACCCCCCCTTTCCTGGGAAATGTTGGATAAAAAGCCTCACCAATTTGCATAGGTGACCACAGACCCAAACCCTTGGATCTGAGAACAATGAAAAAGCATTCAGTTTTCTTACAAGAAGACTTTTAATAAAAATAGAAGTAAATAGAAATAAAGAAATCCCCCCTGTAAAATCAGGATGTAGATATCTTACAGGGTAATTAGATTCAAAAACAGAGAACCCCTCTAGGCAAAACCTTAAGTTACAAAAAAGATACACAGACAGAAATAGTTATTCTATTCAGCACAATTCTTTTCTCAGCCATTTAAAGAAATCATAATCTAACACATACCTAGCTAGATTACTTACTAAAAGTTCTAAGACTCCATTCCTGTTCTGTCCCTGGCAAGAGCAGCACACAGACAGACCCAGACCCTTTGTTCCTCTCCCTCCTCCCAGCTTTTGAAAGTATCTTGTCTCCTCATTGGTCATTTTGGTCAGGTGCCAGCGAGGTTACCTTTAGCTTCTTAACCCTTTACAGGTGAGAGGAGCTTTCCCCTGGCCAGGAGGGATTTCAAAGGGGTTTACCCTTCCCTTTATATTTATGACACGCCCCCCAAATCTCAGCTAGGGTGAAACACTGGCTAGGATTTCTTCCTGGAGCTCTAGGAAAAACAGAATTAATAAGACACATGCATCTCTAAATATACTACCAAGTACATAAAGACTAACAATATTTTCCACATCTCAAGGACGATTTTAACCAGTTGATTCTGGGAAACTTTCACGGGAGAGTGCATCAGCCACTTTGTTAGAAGCTCCTGAGATGTGTTGGACGTCGAAATCAAAATCTTGGAGAGCTAAACTCCACCGAAGAAGTTTTTTGTTAGTTTCCTTGACGGTGTGAAGCCACTTCAGTGCAGCATGGTCGGTTTGCAGGTGGAAACGCCGTCCCCAAACATATGGGCGTAGCTTTTCCAGAGCATAGACAATGGCATAACATTCTTTTTCAGTGACTGACCAGTTGCTTTCCCTCTCAGACAGTTTTTTGCTGAGAAACACTACAGGGTGGAATTCTTGATCAGGTCCTTTCTGCATTAAAACTGCTCCCACACCACGCTCGGATGCATCTGTGGTTACTAGGAACGGTTTGTCAAAGTCTGGGGCCCTTAGTACAGGGTCAGACATGAGTGTCGCTTTAAGCTTGTTAAAGGCCTTCTGACACTTTCCGGTCCACTGAACAGCATTTGGCTGTTTCTTTTTGGTTAGGTCTGTCAGTGGGGCAGCGATTTGGCTGTAGTGCGGTACAAATCGTCTGTAATAACCGGCCAAGCCTAAGAAGGATTGAACCTGTTTCTTTGACTTTGGGACAGGCCACTTTTGGATAGCATCCACTTTGGCCTGTAGGGGGCTGATAGTTCCTTGACCCACCTGGTGTCCAAGGTAAGTCACTCTGTTTAGGCCTATTTGACACTTCTTAGCCTTAACAGTTAGTCCTGCCTCCCTTATGCGCTCAAGGACTTTTTGTAGATGTTCCAGGTGGTCTGCCCAGGAATCCGAAAATATGGCCACGTCGTCAAGGTAGGCGACTGCATATTCTCCTAATCCCGCTAGGAGACCATCTACAAGTCTTTGGAAAGTGGCGGGTGCATTTCGCAGCCCGAAAGGGAGTACATTAAATTCATACAGCCCGAGATGTGTGATGAAGGCTGACCTTTCCTTGGCAGATTCATCTAGCGGTACCTGCCAGTACCCCTTGGTTAAGTCCAAGGTAGAGATGAACTGGGCCCGTCCCAGTTTCTCTAATAGTTCATCTGTGCGTGGCATTGGATAGTTGTCTGGGCGAGTTACAGCATTTAGCTTACGGTAGTCCACGCAAAAACGTATTTCCCCATCTGGTTTGGGAACTAGAACCACTGGAGATGCCCATGCACTTTCAGAGGGGCGGATTACACCCATCTGTAACATATCCTGGATCTCCCGTTCTATAGCAGTTTTAGCTTGAGGAGACACCCGGTAAGGTTGGACTCTAATTGGGTGAGCATTACCTGTGTCAATGGAGTGGTATGCCCGTTCAGTCAGTCCTGGGGTGGCTGAGAACGTTGGCGCGTAGCTAGTGCACAGCTCCTGGATCTGCTGTCGCTGCATACGCCCAAGGGTCATGGAGAGGTTCACCTCTTCCACACCACCAGCACATTTCCCTTCGTAGTAAACACCTTCAGGCCACTCAGCGTCGTCTCCTCCCTGGGCTGTAAACTGACAAACCTTTAATTCTCTGGAATAAAAGGGCTTTAGAGAATTAATATGGTACACCTTAGGCTTTCGGTTGGAGGTGGGGAATGCTATGAGATAATTAACAGCTCCCAGGCGCTCCTGGACCGTGAATGGCCCTTCCCACGATGCTTCCATTTTATGGGCCTGGAGCGCCTTTAAGACCATGACCTGGTCTCCTACTTTGAAGGAACGCTCTCTGGCATGTTTATCATACCAGGCTTTTTGCTCTTTTTGAGCATCCTGTAAGTTTTCTCTAGCAAGGGCTAAAGAGGTTCGGAGGGTGTTTTGTAGGTTGGTTACAAAGTCCAGAATGTTAGTTCCTGGAGAAGGTGTAAATCCCTCCCATTGCTGCTTCACCAACTGCAATGGCCCCTTAACCTCACGGCCATATACAAGTTCAAATGGGGAAAACCCTAAACTGGGATGTGGTACAGCTCTGTAGGCAAAGAGCAACTGCTGCAATACTAGGTCCCAATGATTGGAGTGCTCATTTACGAATTTACGTATCATGGCCCCCAAAGTTCCATTAAACTTCTCCACCATGCCATTTGTTTGATGGTGGTAAGGAGTGGCAACCAAGTGATTTACCCCATGAGCTTCCCAAAGGTTTTTCATAGTTCCTGCCAGGAAATTAGTCCCTGCATCTGTGAGGATGTCGGAGGGCCAACCTACCCTGGCAAAAATGTCTGCTAGTGCCTGACACACACTTTTAGCCCTGGTGTTGCTTAGAGCTACTGCTTCCGGCCATCGGGTGGCAAAATCCATGAAAGTAAGTATGTACTGCTTTCCTCTGGGTGTCTTTTTCGGAAAAGGACCCAGAATATCCACAGCTACTCGCTGAAATGGAACTTCAATGATGGGGAGTGGCTGGAGAGGGGCTTTGACCTGGTCTTGGGGTTTTCCCACTCTTTGGCACACCTCACAAGACTGGACATAGGTAGAAACATCCTTGCCCATTCCCTCCCAGTGGAATGATCCCCCCAAACGGTCTTTGGTCCTGTTCACCCCAGCATGGCCACTAGGGTGATCGTGGGCTAAGCTCAAGAGCTTGGCCCGGTATTTAGTTGGAACTACCAACTGTTTCTGAGGATGCCAGTCTTCCTGGTGTCCACCAGAAAGAGTTTCCTTGTATAAAAGTCCTCTTTCTATAACAAACCTGGATCGATTAGAAGAGCTGAGAGGCGGTGGGTTGCTCCGTGCCGCCGTCCAAGCTCTCTGGAGGCTTTCATCTGTTTCCTGTTCGGTCTGGAACTGTTCCCTTGATGCTGGGGACATCAGTTCCTCATGGGATTGTGGACCTAGGCTTGGTCCCTCTGGAAGCGATATAGGGGATGGAGCTGTTTCTGTTGACTGTGAACCGCTCTCCGCTGGTGCACTATGTTGGGATTCAGGCTCCGGCTGAGCCTCTTGTGTAGGGTTATCGGCTGCTGCCAGTTCAGGTTCGGTGGGGCCTTCTGGTGTTGAGGTTGCAAGTACTGGATTCAGTGCTGACACGGGGTCTGGTGTTGGTTGTTCGGCTGGTTCCGGTTCTAGGACTGGTTCCATCTGGGTCTCTGGGACTGGATCCACTACTGCTGTTGCAGACATTGGCCTGGGGTCCGGGTCCATCACCTCTGACTGGGTCCTGATAGAAGTTTCCGGAACAGAGCTAGGCCTCACGGCTTGTTTAGCCTGGCTGCGGGTGACCATTCCCACCCTCTTGGCCTGCTTCACATGATTGGCCAAGTCCTCCCCCAACAGCATGGGGATGGGATAATCATCATAGACTGCAAAAGTCCACATTCCTGACCAGCCCTTGTACTGGACAGGTAACTTGGCTGTAGGCAAATTGAAAGAGTTGGACTTGAAGGGTTGAATCGTCACTTGGATCTCTGGGTTGATTAAATTGGGGTCCACTAAGGAAGCATGGATAGCTGACACTTGTGCTCCGGTGTCCCTCCACGCGGTGACCTTCTTCCCGCCCACACTCACAGTTTCCCTCCGCTCCAAGGGTATCTGGGAGGTATCTGGGCCTGTGGACCTCTGGTGTGATTCCGGTGCAATGAACTGTAATCTGTTGGGGTTCTTGGGGCAGTTGGCCTTTACATGCCCCAGCTCATTACACTTAAAACATCGTCCAGCTGACGGGTCACTGGGGCGAGGAGGGTTGCTGGAGAACGGGGTGGTGGGACGATAAGGGGTCTGGAGGGTTCTTTGGGAGGTAGGTGGGGCTTTGGGCGGCCCCCGGTAATAAGGTGTGGTCTGGGGTGGTCCCTTCTGGTCTCCGCTCCAACTGCGACCAGTTTTCTTCTTCTCTGCCACCTCCACCCATCTGGCTCCAATCTCTCCTGCCTCAATTACAGTTTTGGGTTTCCCATCTAGGATGTATCTTTCTATTTCCTCAGGACCCCCCTCTAAGAATTGTTCCATTTGCATTAGGAAGGGCAAATTTACTGGAGATTCACCACTTGCTCCTGATATCCAGGCATCCCAATGTTTCCCAATGTGGTAGGCATGTCGGGTAAATGACATGTCTGGTTTCCACCTTAGGGCTCTGAACCTCCGACGAGACTGCTCAGGTGTTATCCCCATTCTGACTCTCGCCTTGGATTTAAACAGTTCATACTTGTTCATGTGTTCTTTAGGCATTTCAGCTGCCACCTCAGCTAAGGGTCCGCTGAGCTGCGGCCTCAGCTCTACCATGTATTGGTCAGTAGAGATGTTGTACCCAAGGCAGGCCCTTTCGAAGTTTTCTAAGAAGGCCTCCGTATCATCGCCTGCCTTGTAGGTGGGGAACTTTCTGGGATGGGAAGTGGTACTTGGAGAAGGATTACTAGGGTTTGTTGGGATATTCTGCTGAGCCTTTATCTTCTCCATCTCCTCCACATACTTCCTCTCTTTTTCCTTCTCCTCCAGTTCTTTGTCCCTTGCTTCCATAGCTCTCCTGTGAGCAGCCGCTTGGTGTTGTTCTGCTTCTCTCGCTGTCTCCCTTTCTTGTTCCTTCTTCAGCCGCATGAGTTCTATCTGTCTTTCATGTTCCCTTTGTTTTTCCTCAGCCTGAAATTTGGCTAATTCCAGCTGTAGTCGAGCTGAGGATTTGGTCATTCTAACCTCTCTGTTTTTAACTAACTTTACACCCGAGGTTTAGAAATAAACAAACAAAACTTGGCTGTAAAATTTTGCTGTGCTGGAATAGAATACCTATTCTCTGATAGTGATTGTCAGCCTACAGAAAAAGACAATTCCCTTGTCTCTGCTCTGGGCCCAATTTAAAGCAAAAAACCTCCAACTACTTGGAAACCTGCTTACCCAGCCCAAAGAAAAAGCAAATGGGTGGAACACACACCCCCTATTTACTTTTAGGAAGAAAAGAAAAAAAAAACCTCTGGATTGGAAGATTTCCCTGCAGGAGTTAAGTACCCTGCCTCCAGGCAAAGAAAACCTGCAATTCACAAGATAATCCCCTTTTGTCTCTGCTTGGCCACAAAGCAGAGAGAAACCAAGCTGCTTTCAGTTTCAAAGCTGCTTTCTGGACTTTCTTTCCAAAGAAAAAAAATTTCCTTTTTAAAATCTGTATTTCTAGTTCAAAAAATCTCAACTGGATCTCAAATGATTTCAGGTTAATCCCACCACTGTGCCACCATGTCAAGGTTCCTCCCCCACTCTGAACTCTAGGGTACAGATGTGGGGACCTGCATGAAAAACCTCCTAAGCTTATCTTTACCAGCTTAGGTCAAAACTTCCCCAAGGTACAAAATATTACACCCGTTATCCTTGGAATGGCCGCTACCACCACCAAACTAATACTGGTTACTGGGGAAGAGCTGTTTGGACGCGTCTTTCCCCCCAAAATACTTCCCAAAACCTTGCACCCCACTTCCTGGACAAGGTTTGGTAAAAAGCCTCACCAATTTGCCTAGGTGACTACAGACCCAGACCCTTGGATCTTAAGAACAATGAACAATCCTCCCAACACTTGCACCCCCCCTTTCCTGGGAAATGTTGGATAAAAAGCCTCACCAATTTGCATAGGTGACCACAGACCCAAACCCTTGGATCTGAGAACAATGAAAAAGCATTCAGTTTTCTTACAAGAAGACTTTTAATAAAAATAGAAGTAAATAGAAATAAAGAAATCCCCCCTGTAAAATCAGGATGTAGATATCTTACAGGGTAATTAGATTCAAAAACATAGAGAACCCCTCTAGGCAAAACCTTAAGTTACAAAAAAGATACACAGACAGAAATAGTTATTCTATTCAGCACAATTCTTTTCTCAGCCATTTAAAGAAATCATAATCTAACACATACCTAGCTAGATTACTTACTAAAAGTTCTAAGACTCCATTCCTGTTCTGTCCCTGGCAAGAGCAGCACACAGACAGACCCAGACCCTTTGTTCCTCTCCCTCCTCCCAGCTTTTGAAAGTATCTTGTCTCCTCATTGGTCATTTTGGTCAGGTGCCAGCGAGGTTACCTTTAGCTTCTTAACCCTTTACAGGTGAGAGGAGCTTTCCCCTGGCCAGGAGGGATTTCAAAGGGGTTTACCCTTCCCTTTATATTTATGACACCACCCTATACCGGAAACCTACTGACCGCTATACTTACCTACATGCCTCCAGTTTCCATCCAGGACATATCACATAATCCATTGTCTACAGCCAAGCCCTAAGATACAACCGCATTTGCTCCAACCCCTCAGACAGAGACCAACGCCTACAAGATCTCTATCAAGCATTCTTAAAACTACAATACCCACCTGGGAAAGTGAGGAAACAGATTGACAGAGAGAGACGGGTACCCAGAAGTCACCTACTACAGCACAGGCCCAACGAGGAAAATAACAGAACACCACTGGCCATCACGTACAGCCCCCAGCTAAAACCTCTCCAGTGCATCATCAACAATCTACAATCTATCCTGGAAAACGATGCCCCACTCACACAGGCCTTGGGAGGCAGGCCAATCTTTGCTTACAGACAGCCCCACAACCTGAAGCAAATACTCACCAGCAACTATACACCACACCACAGAAACCCTAACCCAAGAACCAATCCCTGGAACAAATCCTGTTGCCTTCTCTGTCCCCATATCTACTCTAGCAACACCATCATAGGACCCAACCACACCATCTGACACTCATTCACCTGAAAATCTACTAATGTGATATATTCCATCATGTGCCAGCAATGCCCCTCTGTCATGTACATTGGCCAAACCAGACAGTCTCTATGTAAAAGGATAAATGGACACAAATCAGACATCAGGAGGGTAACATACAAAAGGCAGTAGGAGCACACTTTAATCTCCCTGGACACTAAATAACAGATTTAAAAGTAGCCATTCTTCAACCAAAAAACTTCAAAAACAGACTTCAAAGAGAAGCTGCAGAGCTAGAATTCATTTGCAAACTTAACACCATCAATTTGGGCTTGAATAGGGACTGGCTGGTTCACTACAAAAGCAATTTTCCCTGTCTTGGTATTGACACCTACTCATCAATTATTGGGAGTGGACCACATCCACCCTGACTGAATTGGCCTTCAGCATTGGTCCTCCTCTTGTAAGGTAACTCCCTTCTCTTCATGTGCCAATATATATTTATGCCTGTACCTGTAATTTTCACTCCAAGCATCTGAAGAAGTGAGTTTTTTACCCACAAAAACGTATGCCCTTATCGCTTATGAATCCACTTGAGATCTGCAGAGATCTCAGGGGATTTTTAGGTTAACTGGAATTTCCTACTTCTTCTGTGGGGGATAGGGTGGAGAACACGGGCCCTCCCAATACCACCACCCATGGAAGAATTCCTGTGACTCCTCTGCACAAGAACAAAGAGAATGGGACCCTACTTAATCAAGTCAAATTCCGTCTGAGGGCAACATTTGTTTGGTTTTAGTGAAGAGTAAAAATGGAATATTATTTGCCCTATGGTTTCCTTGTAGTTCTCCCTCCCCTCCCCTAAATCTATGTTCCTATTCCTCCTTCTGCATCTCAAACCACCCTAATCTCTGCTAAAGATTAGCATGTTTGCATTATCACTTAGTATTAATGACTCGTAGTATGAATATTTATCATGATAATTATTCTTATGTTATATACAAGCATGTCATTATTATTTCACTAATTTCTTATTGCATCTACCACAGTGGGTCAGGCACTTTCATTACAATAAATAAACAAAAATAAATTAAAACACAAACTAGGACCAAATAAAAACATTTAATCAAATGCTAGCTGAAATAGAGACACCTGCCATCCTTCCCTGAAGAGACAATGTTATCAACTCACTTTTATCTGTTTAAAAGGTTGATTTTTATTGGAAAGGTATTCCTATGTGCAATGGAACACTGATAATTCTTAAATATCTAGTTTTGTGTAATGCAAAGCTTTTAAACAAAAATGTGGGACTTACTACTCAGAAGAAGCATGCATGTGGAAAGCACAGCAGTGTATGAGCCAGAAATTGCTGAGGTCTAATCCTTGCCCTATCAGTGACTCGCTCTGGCCTTGAGCAAGTCACAGTACCTCTGTGTGTCTCAATTTTCCCATCCGTAAAACGGGGTCAATAATCCCTCCCCACTTTACAGAGCTGTATTGAGGATAAATTATTTAATGATTCAGGTACCAACGGTTACATTTTTAGTCAAGCTGGTTGAAACTTTATGCATGAAAAGTTTTTGGGGGTCTAGGTGTGGAAAAAATGGACTTTTCTCAACATTTAAAGTTTTTGTGAAAAATTGCAGACTTTTGGAATGTTTTGGTTTTTGCAAAGAGCTCAACAACATTTTTAATTGATGGTTTTATCAAAAAAATTATCAAAATCATTTTGAAAAATTTCATTTTCCAAAAACCTGGCTTTCAGTTAAAAGACATTGAGAAGTCCTTGTGGCACCTTAGAGACTAACAAATTTATTTGGGCATAAGCTTTCGCGGATTTTCCACTCCATGCATCTGATGAAGTGGATTTTAGCCCATGAAAGCTTATGCCCAAATAAATTTGTTAGTCTTGAAGGTGCCAGAAGGACTCCTCATTGTGTTTTGCTGATACAGACTAACACGGCTACCACTCTGAAACCAGTTAAAAGACATGGTTTTTAGTAAATGAAAACTTTTGACAGAGATTTTGATAACTTCGTTGAAAATTTCCATAACAATCTTAATAAAAGGTGTTTTGAAAAATCCACAAGAAACAAACAGATAATGCGTTCATTCTGAACCTGGTGAAATGGAAACAACTTCAAAAATTTACATCATTTCATGAAATCACTTTTGACCAGCTATACATTTTAGACTCTATCCTGACAGACAGCTATACATTTTAGACTCTATCCTGCCTTATTTTTAGAATGCCCCCTGACAATGTTGAACAATACAGATGATGCTACAGAGGTTGTGTACAGCTCCTGTTGTCATTTTGTATCAACATATTTTTCCTTCTATTCTCACATAAAGGGTTCAATCCTACATACCTTGCATACTCAAAACTCCCATTGACTTCAGTGGGAGGTTTAGGTACACAAGCTAGGCAGGATCTGGCCCAAACTACCGTTGCTTTCTCTGATGTATTCTGCACTTAGATGGGTCCCCCACTCTACCCAGTCAAGGCATATAAATTTATCTGGGAGGCACTTGTTAGAAGCCTAGGACCCAATCTTGTTCCTATTGATGTTAATGGAAAAGCTCGCATTAACTATAGTGTTGCAGAACTCAATTTTATTTCTGAATACATCGGGCCTGATTCTTCACTCCCTGGCAGCGAATGTAGTCTCAGAGTGAAGCTGGATCACAAGCTAGTCTTCTATGACGATCTGAAGAAGGTAGCTGACAAGACAAAGACAAGGATCAACCTGGTCCAGAAACCGGCAAGCACAAGCTGGGGAGCATCAGCATCAGTGTTATGGACATCAGCGATGGCCCTCATGTACTCCGTAGCTGAGTACTGTGCACCGGTATGGACCAGAAGTTGTCATATGTGACTTGCTGATGTCCAACTGAACAGTGCAATTAGGTGCATCACTGGAACCCTAAAGTCAACCCAACACCTTGGCTTCTGGTGCTGTTGCACATCGCTTCCCCATTCATTTGCTGTGATGCTGCAACCCTTTGGGAATTTCAGAGGATTGTGGAAAACGAACATCTTCCCATCCACCAGGACCTTAACAGTGTCCCTCACCACTGCTTGAAGTCACATAAACCCTTTTGGACCCACAGGTTTAACCTTCAACAATGCAACTTCAACCCTGATGAAAGCCAAATGGAGTTTACAAGAAGTTACAAATAAATATCTCGTAAAAGACCCGACACAGAGATCCCTGGCTTCAATCTCCCACGGAGCTCCTGGGCAACCCTAAACCACATCCGTACAAACCATGGCAGATGCGGATACTCACTGCACAAATGGAAAATTAAAGACTCTCCAGTGTATGACTGTGGTCACCCAGAACAGATCATGGAACATATAACAACTCAATGCCTGATTCACAAATACAAAGAAGCATCACAGTGATACACCCTGCTACTCCAGATGCAATTAATTGGCTTAACCGTCTGAATGTAAAACTATAGTTGTTGCTCTACATTTACATCAGCCATATGAAGAAGAGAATGTAGTCATTTCTACCCGTGCACCGTAACAAATCAGCATCTTGCACCTACTTTGCACAGGTGGTGGGTAGCGGATAATCAGGCCCTCTGTGTCTGTAAGCAGGGTTTTCTCATTCCAGGAGCTCTATCTTTGGAATTCACTCCCTTTGGGGGTCCCTCAGATCATGACCCTAAGAAGCTCTTAGGGCACAAGACAAGGTACATCTGTTTTGCTTAGTATTTGAATAATTGCTTCTGTTTTAATTTTCTGAAATATAAGTGCCTGGCTGCTACAGCAAGAAGCAGTCCAGAAAGAAGTATTTTTAAAAAATCCTTGAAGAAAGGTGTGACTGTTTAAGAGCTACAAATTCTACCAACAGAACTCGTCTATATTCCTTGCCCCTCTCAATTACCTAAATGTGAAAAGATTTAGTTGTCTCCACCTGAATGGCTGATCAGCACTTCTTGTGCTGGTTTTTCTTAGAGCTTTCAAAAAAACCTTGGAATCATGTCACAAATAATACTTTTTGTGGCGGTTCAATACAAGACAGGACACGGCTTTAGGCAAGCAAGCAGGCTGGTCTGCTGATGGGATTACCCCTGTCAGCTTTTCCACCTCTTTTATTTCTCTCCCCCCTGCGCATCACATACCCCAACCGACCGCAAAAGGCATCAACAAAGGAAATAATATGACTTTAATTAATATTCCTATTTACTAGCCTCTATCTACTACAATCTTTATTCTCAGGCCTTGAGCTTCGGCCGAGGAAGCTTCCCACGGCTGATGTCCTTATTTTGACTTCCCAGATGGTCCATGTTTTCATGGTCCATGTCCTTGGATAGAACAGAGCAATGTGTGCATTGCTCCTACACAACAGTCAGGGTGTGCCCTGACTGTTTCCAGGTGCATGAACGCTACATGAACCCTTCAACTTTTGATATTTTTGGGGTAATGTGCCAAAAAGGCTTCAGGGACTCCAACTGCATTTTATAAACTAAGTGATAAAGTTAACAAGTAAGACCCCAATCCTTGCTTTTTTTGATACCCCTCTTTCTCCATTTTTTAGCTGTGGGTATATTAATGCCACTCTCCAGATCAGATGAACTTTCACAGTTCACCACCTCGAGTTCTCATGCTGGAGTAGTTCAACAGCCATTCCAACCATTCCTAGAACTTTTCTTTTCTTTCCCACCAACCCTGTGCTCATTGACAAATCATTGACCCAACTCCCATTGACCCATGTGAACCAACTTTTCTGGGCCTGGACCCTTTCAATTCTTGTTACCTCCTGCAACATTTCTCATCTCCCCTTAGCACAGGCAGATTGCTAACCCTCTAACTTCCTTCTTCTTTTCACTCTCTCACACTACAGAATTAAATATTTTCCATGCCCCAGAAGAGTTGGTAACATCATTCCATACATTTCAACTAAACCTCAGGTATTATTAAATCACAAATAATTTTTGAAGTATTTGTTCACTATCTAAGCTTCCAACTACAGCAGAAATCTGCTAACCAAATAAGTTTAACCTCTGCATAGAAAATGTATTCCTTTTAGCAGGTATTCAGAAAGAATAGCTTGCTTGTTTTAGGAGCTACTTTTGCTTTAAAGACATGATATTCATCTTCAGACTAATGTGTTCCTTTAACAGATCAGTTTCCTCTTACATATACTTCTTGAAAGTGGAGGAATTTTATTCCTTTGAAAGATTTACTGCATTATCAGGTATTTGTTTAAAAAGGTCTCACATGTCAGTTCTAAGACACATTTCTTTATATTTGATTTCACATGTGTTTTGGCCTTTTTGTTCTTTGTGTCATCTGTTAACGCTGTTTCAATAAAAAAACAATATAAAAATAAAAATAAGAAAGATAAATAAAAGGGTTTCCCTGCCAGTCTGCGATTTTGTTTGGTGCATGGTAAATTCAGTAATTTAACAGATCTCTTATTTCGGCTGTTATATTTGAAGCTGGTTTAACTGTAATAATAACCTTTAGGTTTATATAGTCTGTGCTGTGATGATTATCAGAGTCTTTTCCTATTTTCTTCCAGGTCTTAGGTATACAGGCCAGGGATAGCAGCAGTGTATTCTCCTAGAAGATGGCAATCCGCCTCTATTAGTTTTAATTAGAGGCAGGCCTAATCTAGAAAAATCACACTTCCCAAAATCTGGGGAAAGTTTACATCTAGATCTTGATTTTATGGCTTGGGCCTATCCCTCTAGTAATGGGCACAAACCAGAACCCAAATCCAACCAACCCTACTTCTGGGGAAAGTTGAGATTTTGATCTGAGTGTTGTGATGTAGGCTGTTTTCTCTCTCTTTTGCAGAGTTGCTCCTACAGTTTTTTCTGGTAGGGAATCTGTATTTTGGAGATTGTGGGCCACATCCTTGAGTCCAGCTGTGCTGCACTTGGAGTAGAAACTGGTGGGGGAGGAACGTGGCTCTAAACCACCCTTCTCCTCCCCTGATCCAGAGGCTGACTGGGGGATTATCTCATCTTAATTTAGAGCACCCTGAAGTATGCTGGCATTAACAGTCCCATACATACCTTCAGATGCCGTGGAGCACCAGAGCACAAGCAGCTCTAGCCAGATTGCCAGTCTCTCCTTAATGCACCCCTCTTATATTAGAGTGGGGACCACAAACAGATAGTTTAGAACCACCTGTGTTGACTTTGTGACACCTGGGGATTCCCTTTGGCCAGGAAAATTCCCAGTTAAAAAAGGTTTCTAGGAGATTTACACCGAGCATTGCAAATCAACCACAAGTGGGAGTGGTTAAGGATCTGGCCCTGTTCACTTCTCTTAGGTCTAATCCTGCAGACACTTACTATTAGGCATAACTGTTTATTATTCTAAAGCCTGCTCTACATGCAGTTTTTGTATCAGTATAACTATTTGAATTAGGGGTCAGGGGATGATCTTTTTTTTTTCAAAATAGCTATATGAGTACAAATTATAGTGTGGATGAAATTATAAAGGTGCCCTATACCAGTAAAATGTATTCCCCTTTCCCATATGGGAACAGCTATACCAGTATAAAGCACCTTCACTTTACTAGCTATACCGGTGTAAAGCACCTGTATACTAACATAACTGTGTATGCATTACGGGTGTGGGGGAAGAGGAACTGTACTGCTTTAACTAAACTAAACTTTTGTATGTACACAAGCCCTAAATTATCCCACTGATTATTCTTGGTGATGTTTGTCAGATCAGATCCTTAGACTGTAAACCCTTCAGGACAGGGATCATGTCTTCTTCTGTACCTTGAGCTGAGCACCCTCTGGGCAACTAATATTAATAACTAAAATAAAATAAAGAAAATAATAATAGTTGTTTATAATACTACTGTACTAATAATAGTAATAACAATAATTCATTAAATAATTATAGGGTGAAACGGGTCCTACACTACATTGCTATACCATTTTAAACCCCATTAATTGACTATGATTTTCATTCTCCTTGATCTTAGTTGTTCCATCTTCTGAGAGTTATGGAAAGGTGGGGTAACTAACTTTTTCCAAAGGTTCCTTCTTCAACTCCCCTCAAAGAGCAGGTTAAAACCAGACATTTTAGAGAGAAATCCCATACCACCACAGCAGAGTCCTGAGAGTTGGCCAGGAATGCGCTTTATACTTGGGAGGGTGGAAGCCTCTCCACCTTACTGCTGCCCTTCTGTGGGATTGGAAAGAGACTGCTGTCTCGCTGAACAGGTCTAATGCTCTGGCTTTCTATATACGCCTGGGCCGGGGGCGCAAGATGCTGAGAGACCCCACAAGGAACAACAGAGGGAGGAGAAATGAATCCTCCCTAGGAGACAGGGAGAAGAGGCCACTGCTCAGTGAATGCTGGTACATTAACAGGAGGGGACAGCCTGCAGTTTCCTAGCCCAATAAACCAGCCCTTGTTTAAAGGTGGGGGGGGGGGGGGACAGGTTAACCCTCGGGACAGCAGCAGCATCCAGCTGTGAACGCGCTGCACTCAGAAGGCCCAAGCCCCCAGTTCCGCCTCCCTTCTCCTCCAGGGGAACATTTCAAAAGCGCGATTTCGGTTTCCTTTGTTGCGTTGCGGGTTGGACTCGCTGGCTTGCCGTACTCGGAGCTAGCGAGTGGGGGACTGCCTCTCTTGCTGCTGTTGCCGCCGCCGCCTGTGGAACTACCGCGCTCGCGGGATTCGAAACGCCACAATGGCTCAGAACGTTCAGAATGTGACATTGTCGCTGACGCTGCCCATCACCTGCCACATTTGCCTGGGAAAGGTAATGGAGCTGCCGCCGCTGGGCAAAGCGAGCGGGGGTAGGGGGGGCCGGCTTGCACCGCCTCCCCCAAATGTGCTCGGAGGCTGGGGTGGGGGACTGCTGCTCTAAGGAGCCTGGCAACAAGTGCAGCCGCGATCAGGGATTGGGCGTCTGCCTGGATTTAGCGTTGTCCCTTTAAACAGGCTGCAGCTCCTGAAGTGGCACCGGAGAGAGACCCAGGGAAAAAAGTTGGGGATGGGTGGTCGTGCCAGGGCGGGGAGGGAGGACCCACGCGGGGTGGTGTATGCCGAGCCGGGATCGTGACTGGTGGCATTTTACTGCTAGCAAGTTTTATTGCCACCTTTCGGATTATGGGAAACATGCGCTGCGCTCGTTAAAATAAATAATTTCCAGCGCTGCGCGTTAACAGAGAGAGTGAAAGGGGAAATGGCCCTTCGGCTGAGTGGCTCCTAGACGCGGTTTATCCCTCCCCCTGAATGTGGATAAAAAAGCTTTATTTTTCGTGTCTTTTGAGCTATTAGGATGAGTGGTGAGTAATGTGTTCTTTGAAGCAGGGAACTACATGTTAAAGAATGACTGGAAGAAACATTTCAGGTGCTGGATGTGGAACAGAGTAGATCAAACAATGTGGAACCAAATTCTACTCCATGCAGCTGAAAAATGTTCTGTTTTCCTAATTTAAGTTCTCTTGGGCCAGAATCTCTTCCCTTGGCCCTCGAGATTGGGGAGGGCTACTACTGAAAGTTGGTATAGTTCTTCAAGAACTCATTTTCATGACTGGTTGCTTTCCAAATTCACTTTCTTTTCTATTTCCTCTTCTCCACCCCAAAATAAATAAAAGACTTTGTGAAGAGAGACTACCACTAGGAAATAGTTTTTGTGCTCTGGACTTGTTGGTTAGTGGGGGGGGGGTCCCCTTTGCTAAGTGACAAAATGATTTTTTTTTTTGCAAGGTGTTAGGAGGGGGAGATGCCTGACACACAAAGTAGGTACAGCATAGGGCAGGCGTGGTCCTGAGCCGCATACAGCTCTTTTACAGTTAAAGTGTGGCTCATGGAGATCCCCACACACACCTCCCCATTCTATGCCTACCAGACTGGGGAGCAGGCAGGCGGGAGAGAGGGGAGCTTGGGACTTCTGCCCTGTGACGAGATGGTGGGTCTAGGTGTTTCTGTCCTGCAGGGAAGGGAGTCTAAAGAGCCTTAGCCCCGTGGGGGGGAGGGGGGACACCTTGGGGCAGGTGCCCTGGCAGGCACCGCCCCGAGGGGCAGGTTGTGTGTGTCTTGTGGCTCTTGAATGTCTGAAGATTATTGTCTACAGCTTGGAGAGTCAGTAAGTTTGGACAGTCCTGGCATAGCGGATGCCCATTCTCCAACTGCTCACACTTGTTAAGTGTCTCAATTCTGATCTGGAGGGAGAAGAGAGTAGTTCATTCAGTGTCCTTGGCCTGGTCAACACTGGGGGTGAGGATCGATCTAAGATACGCAACTTCAGCTACGAGAATAGCGTAGCTGACGTCGACGTATCTTAGATCAACTTAGAATCACTTACTTCGCGTCCTCGCGGTGTGGGGTCGACGATAGAGCGATCGGGGATCGATTTATCGCATTTACACTAGACAAGATAAATCGATCACTACCCGCCAATCCGGCGGATAGTATAGATGTGGCCCATGTTGACTATTCATTTCTTGGCTTTTCCGCTGAGACTCAACAAAGTTTTGTTGGTTTACGGTCTTGCTTCTGATTCTGTGGATGCCTGCTTGCAATTAACTGAAGGAGACCGTCAACAATTTTGAAGGCCATGGTACAGAATGGCTGTTCTTCAAAATCTGTGCTTTGTTCTTAAAAATTGCTGAGGGTCTTGGTGGACCATTTAATGATATTTCCAAATGTTGTTTGTACCATTAGCTAACTATTGTAAAGCACTTTGGATAAGTGCTATATTAAAAAAAACCCTTAATTAATGTGTTATACAAATAAAAGAACACAACTCTGATTTTAATATCCGTAGTTTTACCTTTCGAATTCAATGGATGTGCCCTCTCTCCCCCGCCGTGGCAGCCTCCAAGTTGGGGCTGGGAAGGATGGGGGGGTCTTTCCCTCTCTCCCCCTCCACAGCAGCCCCCGAGCAGGGGATGGGAAGGAGGGCTGTCTCTCCCCAGCAGCTGCCGCCCTGGAAAAGTCGCCTCTTTCCCTGGCTGCCACAGCCCTGCACATTCCAAATTCAGCCCCCCACACCCTCTTCTCACCCCACTGGCCCCGCCCACCAACCCTCTATTCCCCCCAGGGCCACCACCTCACATGTGTGTCTTCTCCAGGGTCCAGGCATCTAATTATTGGAGCCCTTCATTCTCTTGTTTGTGGCCACCCAGGCGCTCACCTTAGAGGGAACTATCTGCGGACTACCTGAATGGAGCTCGCAGATCACTGGTGGGCCATGGACCACAGTTTGAGGACCTCTGCTTTTAGAAGGTTTCCACGATACTTTAAGTTCAGTACATATTACATCAAGATAAATGTGTTGACATTATAAATGGACCCGGTAGTAACTCTTGCGGTTGAGGATATTCAGTTGTTTGTAACTTTACCAAACTTTAGCCATTCTCGGTGAAACTTTCCATACTAAGTGTTTGCTCTTAGCTGAAATTTTTTGGAAAACTTTTCAACAAAAACAGTTCGGAACCAAAAGCAGGATTAAGGCGGAAATATGTTCTCTTGCTAATGTAGTACAAATTCTTGTAGTACAGCTGTTTTTTGTTGAAAAGTTCTTGTGTCTGCATGCTTTTGAGCATGTGCTTGAAATTTGGCAGGGGAGTCACCCTGGAGTCAGAGAGGTGCCTTTTGCTGTCCCATGAAAATTGTGCAGGGTTTGGATGGTATGTGATAAATAAGACATGGAGCCACACATTCAGTGGTGAAGGTAAAAAGAAATATTGAATGAATAGCTACTCATTAACTGAAGGCCATCCGTTCTGTGCACTGAGTGAGGCAGAAGTCCTGTGGCGAATAAATAGTGTGTGATCAAGCAATTAAAGATTGAATCATAATATATATGCACAGGGGGTGGGGTAGGAAATGAATTTAAATTGTGCAGGTGACTTTAATTCTGGAATTTCATAAGTTTTGAATACCTGACATTGCAACCTTAATATTGTTTTAACCTGAATGTTATAGTATATTTAAGTTTTATTTTAACTGTGAGCTCTGTGGGTCATGGGCTGTCTTTTTGTTCTGTGTTTGTACAGTGCCTAGCACAATGCGGTCTTCAGACTAGGGCTCTGAGGTGCAGCAGTTATACTGTATATTGATGGTTCTTGAATGTATTGCCAGCTGCACGACTTTAGCTCTTGAAGACTTTTTCTTGACCACCCTTCTTAAAGAATACCGAGCATCATTACTTGAGTTTTATGGGCAAGGCATCCAGAACATTGTTTCCATTTTTATTATCTGAAGGGTTGACAGCTTGCTCAATCCTGCACTCATTGAAGTCTATAATAAGTCTTCTATAGACTTCTGAAGATATGACCAATGGCCTCCGTACATTTGCTACTCAGCTAATTTTTTGTTTAAAAAAATGTTCAAACACATTGTTGCTGTAAGAAAGCAGAGTGTTAAACAAACCTTAATTAAGCAACTGCTTAACTGATTACCCATACGTGTTTCTTAGGGTTCTTTTTAATTCTGATTCTTTAATTAAAGAAAAGAACTCAGGAGTTGCATTTAGCTTTGTAGAGTTTTTTGTTAAATATCCTTAACAGCAAGTAATAGTGTAGGATATAAGAAAACAAAAAATTGTATTGGGCTGTGACTTAATCAACAAAAGCTAGAAAATTGGTGGATATAACCATTCACATTTTCAAGATCAACTCACAATAAAAAATAATACTTGTACTCAACCACAAGCTTGAGAAGATTACTTTGTTTAGATTTTTGATTGTTTCTCAGATTGGAGCCTCACTTGTGCCAATTGGTTATCAACTCAGGTGTGGCTAACACAAGAGAGGAATGCTGGAGGGACAATCCAAAGCTAAAGCAGAAGGCAGTTTGGTCAATCACTTTCATGCCATTTCACCAAGATCTCCTTCCTGATGGATCTATGGTGGTCAACCATTCATAGAATATCAGGGTTGGAAGGGACCTAAGGAGGTCATCTAGTCCAACCGCCTGCTCAAAGCAGGACCAATCCCCAACTAAGTCATCCTAGCCACGGCTTTGTCAAGCCTGACCTTAAAAATATCTAAGGAAGGAGATTCCACCACCTCCCTAGGTAATGTATTCCAGTGTTTCACCACCCTCCTAGTGAAAAAGTTTTCCCTGATATCCAATCTAAACCTCCCCCACTGCAATTTGAGGCCGTTACTTCTTGTTCTGTCATCAGCTACCACAGAGACCAGTCTAGATCCATCCTCTTTGGAACCCCCTTTCAGGTAGTTGAAAGCAACTATCCGATCCCCCCTCATTCTTCTCTTCTGCAGACTAAACAATCCCAGTTCCTCAGCTTCTCCTCATAAGTCATGTGTTCCAGTCCCCTAATCATTTTTGTTGCCCTCCGCTGGACTCTTTCCAATTTTTCCACATCTTTCTTGTAGTGTGGGGCCCAAAACTAGACACAGTACTCCAGATGAGACCTCACGAATGTCGAATAGAGGGGAACGATCATGTCCCTTGATCTGCTGGCAATGCCCCTACGTATACATCCCAAAATGCCATTAGCCTTCTTGGCTAATGAAGGGCACACTGTTGACTCATATCCAGCTTCTCGTCCACTGTAACCCCTAGGTCCTTTTCGGCAGAACTGCTGCCACGCCATTTGGTCCCTAGTCTGTAGCGGTGCATGAGATTCTTCCGTCCTAAGTGCAGGACTCTGCACTTGTCTTTGTTGAACCTCATCAGATTTCTTTTGGCCCAATCCTCTAATTTGTCTAGGTTCCTCTGTATCCTATCCCTAACCTCCAGCGTATCCACCTCCCCTCCCAGTTTAGTGTCATCTGCAAACTTGCTGAGGGTGCAATCCACACCATCCTCCAGATCATTTATGAAGATATTGAACAAAACCGGCCTGAGGACTGACCGTTGGGGCACTCCACTTGATACCGGCTGCCAACTGGACATGGAGCCAAATCTAGCCAACTTTCTATCCACCTTATAGTCCATTCATCCAGCCCATACTTCTTTAACTTGCTGGCAAGAATACTGTGGGAGACCGTGTCAAAAGCTTTGCTAAAGTCAAGGAACAACACGTCCACCGCTTTCCCCTCATCCACAGAGCCAGTTATCTCATCATAGAAGGCAATTAGATTAGTCAGGCATGACTTGCCCTTGGTGAATCCATGCTGACTGTTCCTGATCACTTTCTTCTCCTCTAAGTGCTTCAGAATTGATTCCTTGAGGACCTGCTCCATGATTTTTCCAGGGACTGAAGTGAGGCTGACTGGCCTGTAGTTCCCAGGATCCTCCTTCTTCCCTTTTTTAAAGATGGGCACTACATTCGCCTTTTTCCAGTCATCCGGGACTTCCCTGGATCGCCATGAGCTTTCAAAGATAAGGGCCAATGGCTCTGCAATCACATCCGCCAACTCCTTTAGCAGTCTCGGATGCAGCGCATCCGGCCCCATGGACTTGTGCTTGTCCAGCTTTTCTAAATAGTCCCGAACCACTTCTTTCTCCACAGAGGGCTGGTCACCTCCTCCCCATGCTGTGCTGCCCAGTGCAGTAGTCTGGGAGCTGACCTTGTTCGTGAAGACAGAGGCAAAAAAAGCATTGAGTACATTAGCTTTTTCCACATTCTCTGTCACTAGGTTGCCTCCCTCATTCAGTAAGGGGCCCACACTTTCCTTGACTTTCTTCTTGTTGCTAACATACCTGAAGAAACTTTCTTGTTACTCTTAACATCTCTTGCTAGCTGCAACTCCAGGTGTGATTTGGCCTTCCTGATTTCATTCCTGCATGCCTGAGCAATATTTTTATACTCTTCCCTGGTCATTTGTCCAATCTTCCTCTTCTTGTAAGCTTCTTTTTTGTGTTCAAGATCAGCAAGGATTTCACTGTTAAGCCAAGCTGGTCGCCTGCCATATTTACTATTATTTCTACACATCAGGATGGTTTGTCCCTGTAACCTCAATAAAGATTCTTTAAAATATAGCCAGCTCTAACCTACTTTCCCACAAATTATATTAGCCCCAGAACCTGACTAATCTTCCTAACTGTCTAGCACATATTCTTACATTTATGACAGACTGTATAGACTGAGTGCAGTTCAAAAGGCTTGTACACTTGATCTGTATTCATGTCTGTATGAAACTGTTAACTAGGGTAGACACTTGTACTGTAATGTTCTGCAATCTCAGTTTAAAAAGTTGTTCGGTTTCAAAGCTACTCGTGGACAATCTTGATTGGAACCTTTTGCAAAACAAGGACACGAACCGTAACTCTGTGACAACCTTTAAAGTACATACACAAACATACAAGTACACTTCCTACTAATTAGCTATCCAGTTTCAGGAAAGGGTATATTGATTTGGGTCGTAATCCAAGGGAAAAATCTGTGGGCTGCTTATCACCAGATCTTTGCTCCAACATTAGCAGCTTTCAGCTCAGTTATTGTTCGCCGCGGAAGTTAACGCTGCAAATGCAGATGAAGCAAAGGACAGACTCAACTATAGTTTTTTCCCCGCCTAGTAGCGGGCAACCCAAACTTCTGGAAAATAGAAAGAGACAGTTAAAGATACCGATCCAACATAGTTACTTGATGTCACCAGAGGACTCCCAGGTGGCCAGCCCAGGATCTCAGTTGACTCCCTTCCAGGTGTCTTCAGCTTTCGGAAAGCAGTGTGATGCAGGAGATGGCCATTTTCTCCCATTTCTGCTGGGTGTTTCAGCTTGGTTCCTTTTCTTGGAGATGCTGGTGTGGACCAATCAGATGTTGATCCAGGCCTCTGGACATTTTGAATCTTCAGCAACCAAAATGAGAGGTGTCCTCTCTCCCTGTATAGTCATCACCTTTAGAGTTCTTGCAGCTAGGACTGGAATTTTCCAGTCTCTCTGTGCAGCACATCTTCTCACACCAGCTTGTGTAAGACAAGTTAGGCCATAGCTGTTGCTATAACCATCTTGGGACATACTGTGAACACCAGCTAAATTGCTCCAGTCAGCAACTTACCTCTGCAAATCGCTTTCCATGGGTCCCGCTGCCTGCTGTGCATCCTTTGGCCACCTTTGCAGTTATGCTTGCTCAAGTTGCAGTTTCTACATCCGTGCTCTGCTAGCTGCTAAAATATCCAGTTTAAAGTTCATATAGTTATACAAAGAGCCTCTATATTCTTTGATGCTCTTTTAATTTGTTTTAGCAGTCTATTGCGTAATGGAAAATCACTTCAAGAACTGTTGTTTTCCAGCAGGGCAGAACAGCTGTATAACTTTTCCATTTCTGTTCTTGTTTTAACAACAGCGATGGGGCCACTTTTATATGAATGAGTTGATGCCATGCATTATTAACCAAACAGTTACATTTCTGATTATTCCATTCTGTGATCAAGTGTGCTTACAAACACAATTTTTGGTTTCAGTTCCTTTTATTTGCCCCTCTTTCAGGACAGGTATATTTCACTAACTTGATAGTTTAAGCATGCTTGAGTGCAGATATTCGCCCTACTTGTTTCACTTCGTCACTAAGCTTAGGAATCAGTATGATTGCAACCCCTTTTTCTCCCTAATAGGATTGCTCATGAGATAAACCCTGTCATTAAAGATTACAATATTTTGCCCAAACCTGTATCACTTATAGCCGACTTCCCTTTATGTGTATAACTTTTAATCAGAATATTAGAGTCCATCAAGTTCCCTGTTTTTCAATACTGTATCTGGCAACATCATATATCTTAATGTTTCGTATTCATTTTTTGTTCATTCAAAGATGGTGAAACTCCCCCCTCCCCCCCCCCCCCCCCCCCAGTTGCCTCACCAGTATGTTCTTGTGAAAAGCTGCAGCAACTCCAAGTTTCCTCAGGCTATCTGAAGAAATCATGCCTGTTAGACCTGGAGCTTTTTCTCTGATTCCTCTGTCCTGTCTATTCTAAACAGCCTTGTTGCCTGGAAAATTCATAATAGTGACTCAGACTTCGGGGCCTTCATTGCTACATTGGTTTCAAAGTGACATGAATGTGCACAGGATTAGACCCTTCCAGTTAGCTGTGCAAAAAGCCTGTCTAACAAGGTAATCAACAGACATTTTGCATGAAAGAATGGTAGGATCACCTATCTCTCTTAATCTTATCTATCTTAAACCCAGATAGGTATATTAAAAAATAATATTAATAATTGAACAGATTGAGGCACTGGACCTCTGCCCAACGAGGTTTAAGCTACAAGTTGTATTTGAATTATACATTTTAACAATGCCAAATAGTGTTATACAAAAAATGTTTTTGGATAACAGATCTTGATATTGTAATAGAGCTTTTATTGTTGCGCATATCACTTCGTTTAGATACCAAAGTACTTCTTAAAAAACCTTGAAATGAAAGTAGTGTTAATCAGGAGCACGATACCCTAGATCAGTGTTTCCCAAACTTGGGACTCCGCTTGTTCAGGGAAAGCCCCTGGCAGGCCGGGCCGGTTTGTTTACCTGCCGTGTCCGCAGGTTCGGCCGATCGTGGCTCCCACTGGCCATGGTTTGCTGCTCCAGGACAATGGGGGCTGCGGGAAGGGCGGCCAGCACATCTCTTGGCCCGCGCCGCTTCCTGCAGCCCCCATTGGTCAAGAACGGGGCACTGCGGCCAGTGGGAGCCGCGATTGGCCGAACCTGCGGACACGGCAGGTAAACAAACCGGCCCGGCCCACCAGGAGCTTTCCCTGAACAAGCGGTGTCTCGAGTTTGGAAACACTGCCCTAGACGGTAATAAAATGTAATTTGATGTTTTGCTCAAGGTATTGTGATGTGAATGTTGACTCTTTATAAGTGTGCTCCCACTTCAGGTTTTTGGTATCTTGAGGTCTTGAAATGAATCTTGCCATTGAGGGGTGGGGGTGTGTGTGTGGGTGCGTACTGTGCTCTGTTGTTTTTAGTTTTCAGTCCTTGGTAGCTGTGCAACCATTCTAAGGCTGCTTCTGAGTGAGCAGGAATAGGGGTGTATTAACAGGAGTATTGTATCTAAGACACAGGAGGCTGTGGTGGATTAATGATTTTGCCGCCCCTAGGCCCAGAAATAATTGCAGCCCCGCCCCCCCACCCCTCCGCCAAGCTCACCTCCGCTCCGACTCCACCTCCTCCCCTGAGCACGCCTCCAGGTCCTGCTTCTCCCCACTCCCTGCCAGTGCTTCACAGCTTCACGAAGGAGGGGGGAAGGGAGGGAGGGGGGACGTGGCGCGCTCAGGAGAGGAGGCAGGACTGGGGCTGGGATTTAGGGAAGGGGACCAATGGGGCAGGGAAGGGGCGGGGCCGGGAGCGGAGGCCTCGAACCGGCACCAGGGGAAGCAGCCTCTGGCTGCTATTATAAATTTGCCTCCCCTGCAAATTTGCCACCCTAAGCCTAGGCCTTGGTGGCCTAGGCGATAATACGCTGCTGACAGGAGGTAATTGTCCCACTCTACTTGGCACTGGTGAGGCCTCAGCTGGAGTACTGTGTCCAGTTCTGGGCATCACACTTTAGGAGAGATGTGGATAAATTAGAAAGAGTCCAGAGGAGAGCAACAAAAAAAGGTTCAGATTAGAACATCTGACCTCTGAGGAAAGTTTAAAAAAAAAAACAAAAAACCAACTGGGCATATTTAGTCTTGAAAAAAGAAGATTGAGGGGGGATCTGTTTAAATCTTCAAATATGTTAAGAGCTGTTATAAAGAAGACTGATTAATTGTTCTCCTTGACCACTGGAGATAGGACAAGAAGAAATGGGCTTAATATGAAGGAAAGAAAATTTTAGGTTAGATATTAGGAAAATCTTTCTAACTGTAAGGGTAGTTAAGATCTGGAATAGGCTTCCAGGTTGTGGAATCCCCATTATAGGAGGTGTTTAAGAACAGGTTGGACAAACACCTGTCAGGGTTGGTCTAGGCTTCTTTGGTCCTGCCTCAGTGCAGGGCGCTGGAGATAATGTCCTCTCGCAGTCCTTGCCAGTCCTATGGTTCTATGAAAGCAAAAAAAAAAAGCTACTCTTCTGACTGATGTGTGGGAAAATAAGGCAAGACTGTTTGTAAAGAGATGTACTAAGCAACCAGAGTACTTTAAGATTAAGATTCATAATTTTAGAACTTCTGTTGTAACCAGGGAGTCATAGGGCTGGTTTAAATACAATCTGGAACCAAAATAACTAAATTAGTTTGAAGACACAAGGTTGGTTAGTCAATATATTTTATTGGACCAACTTCTTTTGGTGAAACAGGCAGGCTCTCAAGCTACACGGAGCTCTTCTTCAGGCCTGGGCTAACAAATTGGTCCAGTGAAAAATATTACCTCACCCATTTTTGTCTTGCTAATATCCTGGGACCAACAACACTGCAAACAGTGGAATAAATCAGTGTAACACTTCTTTGGTGCAAGTTTGTGTATGGACACTTCAATCAAATAATACAATTTGAAATAACTTAATTGAATAATGAGAATAAATTAGGTTAAATGGCAAAAGACCCTCTTAATCTGAAATCCGTGTCTACATTTTAAAGGTGTGAATTAAAATAATTTGATTATTTGGATTCCACTTTGTTCATAGGTAGGTTATTAGGTTTTCAGAAGTGTCACTTCGGAAATTCTTAAAACAATATTAAACCTGTAATACAATAGGGACATGAGAGGTGAATTGGTGGATGGACTGACGGTAGTGGGGGCTTGATTCTATTCCATCTGTGTCCGTTGTTTTCAATTTGTATAGGATTGAGTTTATAGGTATGATTACTACAAAACACATCCATTCTGGCTTTCAAATAAATTACTGGCTATCCTATTTATTTTTTTTTCTTTTTCATTCTCCCCTCTCTCCCATTTCCATCTGTGTTATGACTTCCTTCTTAATGCAGCAAAGGAAAAATCTTGAAAATGAACAGTTTTATTTAAAAAGGTACCATGTTTCTTAAGTTCTTGTTTTGTTTGAACTTTGGTTTTAATTATTTCCTAACTGAGGCATTTTAGTACCTAAAGTTATATCTAGTGTTATTTGTCTGTTTCCAAAGTAGATATTTTGGATGGAGATGGAGGGTGGTTTTGTTTTGTTGCGTTTCTACTGTTACATGTGTTGAAAGTCTTCTTAGAAGCATAGGAATCAGAGCTGCTGTTTAAGAGATTTGAGAGCATGAATTAATTTTCTGAAATATAGCCCTACTTTCTGTAACCGGTAAATATCGTAGTGAAGTGCAGAATCTTCCTTGCATAGTTGGTTTTGAGTCCTGATGCCTGTTTGTTTCCAAACAGAATTTAAAATTAGTCAGAGAGAGAGAGTGAAATGTTTTTCTAAACACTTATTTCTGTAAACCTGGCACTTCGTTGCTTTGGAAGGGAAAACATAAACATCTTGTTGAACTCAATGCATTTGTGATCCAAGAATTTAAGTGAAAGTTTTTACATAAATGTTGCATAAGCTTTCAGTTAGCCACCCTGTGCTATTTTGCAGTATATTGCACACCGGTATCACACCTTTAGAAAGAGAAATGGGTTAGTGATCCATGGACTCACTAGTTGAAATCCTAGCTGGGTAGATTTAGCTCCCCATCCTTCCAAAGTCTATTTCCAGGCAGTGCAGGTGAGACCTTAACCCTAGATACTCCAGTGGCAGTTCTTGCAAGAACATGTTTTTGACTTGTGCCAAAACCCTTTCCTATTCCCTCCATGTGTGAATCAGTTATTGCCTGTCTCTAGGTGATCCTTGACCTAGACGTGGCCGCATTTCAGCGGGCCTATCTGTTTGTTAGTTTATGAAGTTCTTTGGGATCCATCCAAAATATCTCCTGAATGACGGTAGTTACATATAATAGACTAAAACCAAATAAACTTAAAATAGCTTTAAAATATTTTACAATCTCTTTTTTGAAAAAGGTCCGCCATCCGGTCATCTGTGTCAACAACCATGTATTCTGCTCCATTTGTATCGATATGTGGCTGAAGAACAATAGTCAGTGTCCAGCTTGCAGGATCCCTATCACCCCTGACAATCCCTGCAAGGAGATTATAGGTAAGGGCCTGTTAGCCACTGAAATAATGTTCCAATATTTGCTCATAGATGAGACTCTTCCTTGGTGAAAACATGCCCTAATGTTTTCCATACCATTTCTTAGGCACGTTTGGAATAATTATTTATAGATATGGGGCAACACGTTTTAAAACACAGTGTCTAAACAGGTGGTCTGACTTTTCAATGAGCTTCCGTGGGCTTCAATAACTGTCTTTGAAAGTCTTGGCAAGAGAGTGTAATTGTTGGAAATAGGTAGGATGTACAATGGTTCTGTCCATGTATTGCAACCCCCTAACCCAAGGAGAGAACACCTAGCAGGAATGCCAACTAGTTCCATACAGAGGCTGACTAGACACTGTTTTTCCGGAAAACTCTCCTGAAGTTGAGTCTGAGTTGCAAAATTTGAATGAGGGACCTGCACCTCCCAGAATTTAAGTTCTCATCTGGGTTTTTTGTTGAGACTCATCTCTACATGTTTCAATATTTAACAAGCGTACTTAATAAATAAAGTAGGCTTGATTACTAATCCTCTCTCAAAATAAGTAATCTTTCTAGGTAATTGTAGGTTTGATTTCCCCATCCCCAGTGGATTCTAGTGGTACAGTTTTCTTTAAAACAAAAATAGGAATCTAAAGTCACATGGAGAAAAATGATGTATTTTATTGACTTTGGATTTGGACTGAAAAACAAACCCATTAATAACGCTGTTTATCTTGCATTGCTGTAGGAGGAACAAGTGAAAGTGAGCCCATATTTAATCCTACAGTCAGAAAACATCTTCGTAAAACCAGACTTGAACTGCTCCACAAAGAATATGAGGTAACAGCAAAGATGAACAGCTTGTTATGTACAACTCTTCTCCTTAATTTCTACACTTTCTTTTTAAGAAAAGTTTCATTTTGAATACACACTAAAACTCGAATTTATCTCTTAATATTTTTTTTAGTGTGGATTTTAGTGTGGAAATCAGTGTGGATTTAAGATTAGGACATAATTTGAATTTCAGTGTGGATTCATTTCCTAATCTAGACTTCAAGGTGGGAGTTCAGAAGAACTTGGCATTGAGGCTTACCCTGCTCCCACTGAAGTCAATAGGAGTTTTATTAATAACTTCAGTGAGAGCAGGATTTAGGCCAAGCACTTAAAAAATCCTTCCCATAGACTTTAGTCCCTTCTCCGCACGCACGCACCTTCATGTGACTTACAGTATTTTTAATGCATTATTCTTAACTTGTCTCTTCCTGCTGCTGCACCCAAACAAGCGTGTCTGTGCCTCGAGGCGCAAGAAAGTGGGCTTCTTCTAAAGAAATCCCTCTTGGCTATGAAAGAAAAACATTTCTTGGAGAAACACTGTCAACTTGCATTTTTGACATGGACGAATTTTTTTGAAAAAATGTACAGAGTTCTTCTAAAATGACAAAACACTCAGCAGATCTCTCTGCTCCCCTGCTGCGTGAAAGACCTCCTGTGAACAGGGGAGAGTCGGCAGGTCTGAAAGCAACACCAGGTATGCCTGGGCCTATGCTTTCTCTGCCCGACTCTGTTCACATGGTTGCCTACTACCTCCTCTTCAGATTTTGTGAACCTGGTAGGAGGGGTGCAGAGATAAATGCTCCAAGTTCTAAACTCTTCCCTGAGACCTGTGGTTTTGTCCTCATGAGGGAATAAGAGGAGGCAGAAACAGGTGTGCTTCATCAGCTCCCAAGGTCTTTGGAAGAGCCCTGCTCCCAGTGGAGCCCTGCAACTTGTTGGCACTCGACTACAAGCATTGGGTCTGTGTCAGGTGGGAAATCAGCTGGACCTTTTTGGGTCAGGTCAGCTCTCCTTTTCCTGCCCCTGGGGTCAGCGCAGGGGTTGCTGCATGCTGAGGAGCCTCTCACTCTGCAGCCCACACAGCGCAGCAGGGGCTGGCAGCCAGCAGGAGCAGGGTATGGAGCTGTTCCTGCGCTGACCCCAGGTAGGAAGCAGTGGCAGTTACTCAGGTTTGGGGGGGAAGGGTCGAAGGCAAGTTTGGTCAGAAGATGACGTAACCTTCTTGGGTCGGGTGGGCTTGGGCCTGGATCGGACCTGAAAGTTAAGTCCGAGCAGACCTCTAGCCAGGAGATCCCTAATATGCCTGTCGGATCACCCCCAAATGTCATTACACTTGAGAACTGAAGGGAATAAATCTCCAAAACTCAATGAATAGTTTATCTGTCTAAAACGCGGAGGATTCAATGCAGAAGATCAAGTTACATTTTTTTTTTCATTTATGAATCCCTGTAAGACCTAGGTTTTTATAAGTGTGTATCCTCCTGTAGCCTTACTTTCTACAGCAGTTAGGCCATGCAAGCATGTGTGTGGTCAGCAGTATAGAGAGCACATGAACAGTTATTGCCAAGGTATCAGGCACAAATAGGCTTTCCCATAACCCTCTTCCTTCCCCCACCCCTCCAAGTGTTTGTTTTTGGCAGCTTATGGAAGTTGAGATTTTTCCCCCACACACACACATTCTTGTCTCCAAACATGCAGCTCAAGACCTTTTTCTATACCTTGGTCTCTCATAAGATCTCTTCCACATTTCTCATTCTTTAACAACAGCAAATGAGGCAGCAACAGTCCATGTGAGCGCACTGTGTAAAGGCCGGGCCTCCCAAAATGTGCACTACAATAACGCTTTGCTATGTAAAGTGTCCAGTTCACATATAGTCTTATGCGTTTGCTATATATAGTCAGAGGGAATTCCTCTGCCCATAGCTGAAATCCAAAGCTACACTCCAGAATGCAGCCTTCCAAAACCTGCCCGGGCGTCAATCCAACGGTGCACTTTGAAAAACTCTGTAATGAATTCCTTGCAGGCAGGGCACCCATGCTGGTGCCCAGAGGATCTGTATACATAAAGCACTTAGAGAATTAAGTCCCGAGGTAATAGCAGTTAATTTTTTATCTTTTTCTGGTTTGTTGCATTCTTGTGCTTCCTGGGTTTGTAACACTTTCAGGATGAAATAGAATCCTTGCAGAAAGAAGTGGAAGAACTAAGAGGTAAAAACCTTGGCTTGGAAGCGCAGCTGAAAACGGTTCTGGATCCTGGGGCCTTGGCTCTGTGTAACACAGATGAAGAAAGTCATCAGCCTACAGATGAGGCGAGCCGAGCTGGCCCAGAAACTGTAGAAGAATGGACCAAGAAACTTAAAGCTGCTAATGATCTATATGAGAAAGTGAAAGATGATGTGGAAAAGTTAAAGGAGGTACCAAATGTCTGCTTCTCTACTCACATAGCCGTGTAATTGTTTCATGTTATTCAAATAGGGGCCTGGGGCAGTCTAACCTTTTGAGTACTTCATAGCTCCAAAAGGAAGAGAGAGAAAAGTTGAATTCTTGTGACTATTGGCGTATCATAGTATTTCTGCATAGCAAGTGCCTGATGCTTTTGCTTGTTGTAGTCCATCTCACATGTGACTTTTTCAACTTGTCTGTCATCCCATGGCTCACTAATTGGATTATACTAGCACTTGTTTTCGGTATTGAGGACCAGAGTCTTCCGGCTTGCAACAATTTATAGAATATATCTATTTTGCCAAAAACAGCCCAGTTGCCTTAAACCGATTTTGCACTGTTGCCCTCCTTGCTAGCTCATGTTTTCGATGCAGTTTGCTGAGACAGAGTAACTTGACCCTTTGATATAAAGACCTGAAGAAGAGCTCTCTGTAGTTCAAATGCTCGTCTCATTCACCGACAGAAGTTGGTCCAATAAAAGATATGACTTCACCCACATTGGCCCTTGGAGCTAAAATAGACCAGCCTTAGCATGTTTAGGACCAAAAGATCCTGTACTGGAAACTTTTTTAAACTTACTCTGCACTCCCTGCAGTATTTGGGACTTATTTTGTTGATGCTTTTTAGGTTTCTTGACTACAGCGTAAAACAAAACTTGTGATTTGGAGGGGAAGAGAGACTAAAAATCAGGTGAAAACAAACTTAAATATTGAAATCTTCTAAAACACACTCTCAAGGGCAAGGAAATTTGCCTAAAGCAGTTTGAATAAGAATGAAATTTCAAAGTTAACTTGAAGGACAAATTGAGGAAACTTAACTTGCATTTATTAAAGATGCTACCTTTAATTTCTTCTGTTTTTAATCTTGCATTGCCTCCTGGAAATTGAAGCTTTAGCATATTTAGGACATATTATCATTTTTTATGATATTATTACGAAGGATTTATACCTTCTAAATGCTACAAAGATTCCCAGGGCCAAATTCTGCTGTTATATCAGTATAAATCCAGGACAGTTCCATCGCCGTTGATGGAGTTGTTCTGGATTTGCATCAGTGTAATAGAAAGCATATTTAATCAGAGCCAAATTCTGCTTTCAGTTCCGCTGATGCAAATCCAGAACAACTCCATTAATGGCAATGGAACTGCCTTAGAGTCAAACTGGTGTAACAGCAGAATTTGGCGTTTGGAGTCTTTGCAGTATTTAGAAGGCATCAATGCTTAGTACTAATATTGAAAGAAAACAAACAAAAAAGTAGCAGATTGTTCAGAGTCTGGTGCATAACACAAGGAACGGAGGAAGAAGGGCTTTGATCACAAACTTTATTTATTTCAGTCACGATTTTAGCATTATTTAAACTGTGTAAATACCTCCATTTAAGGCAAAAGTTCCCAAACTTGATTCGCGGCTTGTTCAGGGTAAGCCCCTGGCGGCCCACAAGAAGCTTTGTTTACCTGAGCGTCCGCAGGTACGGCCACTCACAGCTCCCAGTGGCCAGGGTCTGCGAACTGTGGCCACTGGGAGCTGTGAGCAGCTGTACCTGCGGACGCTCAGGTAAACAAAGCTTCTTGTGGGCCGCCAGGGGCTTACCCTGAAGAAGCTGCGAACCAAGTTTTGGGAACCCTTGATTTAAGGTTGTGAATCATAGTCTGCTGGGTTCTCAGCGTTCTTTCCAATTTATCAAGATTGAGCAGTTTTCAAAGTGCAAGGAGTTTCTTCTCCATGTTTTTAGGCCTTAGCCTTAGTTTGGAGACTTGGGGGTTGGGAGGGGATGTAGTTGGTCTAAAAACATTGCAGCAGGAAAACTTCTCTTGACATGAAGTATCTTGTTAACAAGACTGTCCACTGAACTGAGAAGAAGACATTGACCTCAATTCAAAGAGTGAGCGAGGCAATAAATCAAGAGTCTTAAACTTAACATCATGGCAGCTATGCAGAAGGAAGACGGCAAGTAGTTTGTCATAAAGGATTTACATCCATAGGATAACTAAGCTTTTTTTTTTTTTTTTTAGAATCAGAGCAATCTTACTCTAGTTTGGAGGGGAGAAAAGCTGTTCAGCATTAGTTTTGCTGATACCTGCACATTGTAATGTTAATGTACTTAAAGTATTTAGTCATGTGAAAAAAAAACATGGAATTGCCATTAGTACATCCGCTTAATGACTCTCTCTACTAACGAACATAGCTCTGTTTATTTCCCTAGATAGGAGCCTTGCAGTGTATTTTGGGGATATAAATAAAAAATGTCTGTTCTCTATTCAGTTTTGTGAACCATTTCCCAGGGTAATTTTTAAGTGGTGTCCCTGTCTGAAGGCTATTTCCTAGCTGCAGTTTTCTAATGCTGTCTCTTTAAAAAGCGGAAACAGCTTGTCATATAAATATTATAAGCCAGTTCTGTTTTACTCTATACTTAATTATTTTTTACCTTTTTTTTTGTTTGTTTTTTGTTTTTTTGGTTTTTTTTAAAGGCAAATAAGAAACTGAGTCTGGAAAATGGTGGCCTTGTGAGAGAGAATTTGCGACTGAAGGCTGAAGTTGATAGTAGATCACCTCAAAAGTATGTAAACGTTTTAAAAGCTACAATATTTTATTCATAGACCATCTTTAACTGTTGTACAGCCTTAGCTTAAAATTAAAGTAATGTATTTAGTGTTGTGTATATGGCTTGAATATGAATTTGGAGTTTCCCTGTCCACAGACCTGGGTGTCCACTTCAATCTTAGCAAATACATGCAATGTACGATCTCTGTAGTATCACCATTGTGTTACCTGGGCGGTACTGTAGGACTCAATGTCAAGCTTCTCTTTCAAGCTGGCATCAGACTCTTTCGCAGAGGGGGCGGGATTATTACCAAGTGCCTTGCAGCACCAGGTAGTTTCTCTTGGTTTCTATAGCGTGTGCCTGAGTTTTTTGTTCAGTCAAAACTCTGCAAGTCAATGAAAGTTTTCCACGTGAGTAAACTGCGCAGGATTAGGCCTCTTAAGTAGCAACTTGTCGCTGACTTCCACTGTAAATTTACCATTTTAAACCATTAAAAGTTTGAGGACAATGACATCAAAAGGCAGAGATTGTCAGGCAGACTGCGCTTCTCTGCTGAGGTGTCTATCCCGTGCTCATCACGGAGGCACTACAGGAAGCGTTTCTTCCGGTTCTGATCTCTTTGATTCTTTAAGTCCGATTCTGACAAGTTTGACACCAGTGTAACTCCATTGACCACAGTGAAGCTATTCCTGATTTCATGTTCAGGATAACTAAGACTCAGGCCAAAGACACTTTCAGTACTGTGTTTTGGTTTGTTTTTTCTTCCCCTTTCCTGGCTTTGTGGTGGTACAGGATAGGTGAGTGAGCTGGTTTCCATTGTGGCTCACACATCAACTAAATTATTCACCAGGATGAAATCCTCCTCTAGGTAGAGAGCCTGCACAAAGCCTATATGTCACTAAAGCCTGAGAATGGACTTCTGCATGCACGAAGGTGAATTTTGGCCAAAAGTCTGATAATGTGTGGGACACAGAACACAGTTCGTGAGATGGGCTTTTATTTTTAGGGAGGGGGTCCCTCTTTCTGCCGCTCCTCTCCCTATCCCCGAAGGTCTCAAGATGAGTTTTCAGGGCTGGTAGTCAGCTGCAACTAAAAATATGGTTTTCTGAGCAAATCCTGGAGAAATAATTGAGATTTGAAACACTGGACCCCACAGTGCCACTTTAGGGGTTCTTTTCTTTGTTTTTGTATCCCGTACAGTGATTTATCTGAGCAATTACTTTCAGTGTGTACATAGATTTTTTTTTTCTTTTTTTTTTTTTGTATGCTGAATCCTCAGAAAACAGTAAGAAATGTGGGAAGCCAGCTATTGTTGCCTGCAATGGTGTCTCATTCCAATCTTAACTAAATATCTGCTTGAATCTGTTCCTTATCTTGCAGTATTACTGTTGTTTCTCCTTTTAAATCACACTGACGGAAGCAGAGCATGGAATGTAAATGATTAGTTTATGCAGTTAATACCTTTATAGTTAATTTGCCCACAAAAAGATTTGCATTATCCCGAAGTAGAGGTCACCTTGTGAAACTCTCACTAGTGACAGGTTTCAGAGTAGCAGCCGTGTTAGTCTGTATTCGCAAAAAGAAAAGGAGTACTTGTGGCACCTTAGAGACTAACACATTTATTTGAGCATAAGCTTTCGTGAGCTACAGCTCACTTCATATCCGATGAAGTGAGCTGTAACTCATGAAAGCTTATGCTCAAATAAATTTGTTGGTCTCGAAGGTGCCACAAGTATTCCTTTTCCTCTCACTAGTGAGTGTTTTATCTAAATATTGCACCCCAAGTCATCTCAACTTGCTTAAGTTTTCAGCAAAGGAACCATTGATGGCAGCTGCATTGGAGATCTTTTTTTGGAAAGATCCATTTGCAATGTTGACTTTGTGCCTGTAACTTTATGGGAAAACACAACCTGCCTCTTCATTGGTTAATATAAAGCATTTCTTGTAGTGATGATATTAACGTCCTTTTTTGCAACTCACAAGTCCTGCTGAGGAATCTTACTAATGGCCTTAAAAAGAGTAAACTGGTAAACTCCACTGGCTAAGCTCCAAGGATCTAAAAGTAGTCTTGGGAGAAATTCATCTTGACCGTATTTATTTTCTACCCAAAGCGAGAGATGGAGCTGGCTATCCAGAGTATTCTGTATTTTATGATTAGTTAGATTCAAATTTGTTTTGACCAGCTCTATGTCAGCTTATTAGGTATCCTAGGTACTGAATATTTAATTCCTTCTCCTGCCAGTTAAAATTCCAGTCTGAGAAGCTTTCGGTAGCATCCAGAAGATAGTGGCATTAACACTGATTTCCCGCCCTTCCCCCTCCCCCCCCCGGCCATTTTTATCTTGTGGTTAATCTTGCCATTTATTTTTAAAATTTGGACATTGTAACCTCTGAACTTTGGGTAAAAAATATTATTGTTTTAACTCTAAAACAATTTTTTTCACTGTTTTCTTCCTATCTATCTATCTATAACAAAACTTGGAAATATTTTAGTTATTATAAACAAAACCAAAACTGCTCTGAGTCTTTCTAAGGTCAGTTGGATTGGTTTCCCACAGAGCAATCATGAAATTACATCTGTAATGTGTCAGGAAGAGTCTTGATATGTCCTGTAGAAAAATCAAAATTGTTCATTGTTGTTTGAAGTAGCATTCCAACTTCTCTAAACAAATTTCACTGAGAACTTCAAAATGTTCTTTGTTTTGGCTAACTTGATTAAAGATAGAAACTCATGTCAGCAGTGGACTTTTTTTTTTTCCAAAATTGGTAGGAATTTGTCTTCAAATACGGCAAGATTGTTCCTTATTCCTGTAGATTCTCTACCCCTGCAGCATCCTCTTCCCCCTCCCTGCCCCCAAAGAAGTTGGAAAAGGAAATATTGTTTTCCTAGTTCAGTTGCTGGAGAACCAAGTGGCCTTGTGAATGAATGGAAGACTCCTAGTAACAGGAAGTATGACAGGTTGCAGTATGCACAGTATACAGTGGAGAATACATGCCCTTTCTATAGTTTCAAAACTGGACTCCCATCTCTCAGACTTTTACAGCAAGAGTGTTCTTGGAAGAGTACTCCGAGACCAACTGCTGTCTGCTTCCAGGAAAGACACCCTTCTTCAACAGCCCTGAGACCAGAGGTCTCCAGTATAATTATCTCCTGAGCTTCTGTGTGGTGGGACAAAGTTCTGAGGAAAATGTCAGTACTCTAGGTGCAAAGGTTTTAATCTCCAGCAGCTGAGTCAGGACTTGCAAACCTTATGGTCAGTTTTATGGGATGCCTCAGAAGACCTCATTCTTCTTGCCTTGTGATACTCTCCATCCTTGGATGCAAACTGACTTTGTCACTTAATTTTTTGGAGAGGCTTTGCACACACAGTTGTTTTGGCCTCTCCAACCCTCTTAGGCCGAAAAGGAGGGTTCTTTTCAGATGACGTCCAGGTGGTTCTTGGAATCCAGCTAGCAGCCTTTTTTGCTTCTTTCTGGATTCTGTTCAAATCCTACTTCTATAGCTCAGAGAAAAACAACTCCACTTCATGCAACAAATAAGGCTCAGCCATCCTTCGTGGCCTAAGGGAGACCGACACTCCTCTTGATCATGTGGGGAAGAGGCGTGTGTATGTTATGTGGTTGACTGCAGTAAATGAAAGGGGCTACTTTCCAATATTATGGCAATATATTGATTTTTGCACAAGTTCACTGTGTAAAATCTATAAGCGTGTATTTCTCTTCCAGGATAGATGGACTAGAGGTTGAACACTGCTCTTCCAGACTTTCTGCTGTGAACCGTCAGTGTCTGTTAATGGAAAGCAATGAATGATAGGCTCTACCCCAAATGTTCCTCACTGGGGCAAGGTTTCAACATCTGTGCAACTACTCTTGCTTCAGATTTCATAAAGCCACATGCTTGAGGGCTATTGTTTCTTGGCCTGTCCTTGATCCTAGTGGTCTTCTCCAGGCTGAGCAACCCATAGGAGGAGGGGATCCACTTGGGAATCACTTCCTGCATGATCTCATCAGGGCTCTGTCCTTCCAGGAGACTGTCTGGGGAAACTTGCAGGATGTTGCTGATGTTTCAGCATCACAGTTGCTTGTTGAAGCTGGACAAAATTTCACTGGTTCGCACACTATATTTGCCTCACTTCAGAGCTGTTTTCCTAATCCACCAGCCTAGACATACTGGAGGAGAGGTACCGTGTTTAATTTCCCCTGTTTAATCTCCAGACCAACAGTTTCCATCTCTCAATTCTTCAGATTATTCAGGCACAGTTATTGGGTTTACCTAAACTCCAGTCCTCTGGAGAACTGCTCCTCCATGTTTGAGAACCATTAAGAAGAGTCCAGGTAGCTGCTCACCCGCTCTTCTGGCAGCTTCATCCATTCCTTGTTGTGGTGGCTGTTGGAAATATAATCTCCTAGATCAGGGGTCGGCAACCTATGGCACGTGTGCCAAAGACGGCACGCGAGCCGATTTTTTTTTTTTTTTTTTTTTGGCATGCTGCTGCCTGCCGGGTCTCAGCCTGTTGCCGAACCCAGGCCGGGATCCCGGCAGGCAGCAGCGTGCCATTAAAAATCCTGCCTGCCCCGGCCCACTCTTCTCTGCCCCCCGTGGGGGCAGGATGAAGAAGCTTGGTCCTGCCAGCTGCTGCTGCAGGGCAGGCAAGCTCCCCCCTCCCCCACCTCTTTCCCCCAGGGCGCTGGGTTCCTGACCCGCCTCCTCCTCTCCCTCCCTGCTGCAGATCAGCTGATGGCCCTTGCAAGGGAGGGGGAGAAGCAGAGCCGCAGCACGCTCCGGGGAGGAGGCGGAGAAGAGGTGGGGATGGGATCTTGGGGAAGGGGGGTGGAATCAGGGCTGTGAGCCACTCTGGGCAGGGGGCTAGGAGCACCCCCAGGACCCTAGCCCACACTCCCAGCCCTCTTCCCTGACCCCTGCACCTCCCCACACACACCCCCCAGCCTCCTGCCCTGACTCCAGCCCCTCCATGCCCTGACCCTTGCACCCCCCACATTCCCACCCCCACCCTGAGCACCAAATGGGAGCTCCTGCACCCCCCCCCATTCACACTTGCACCCCTTGCACCAAATGGGAGCTGCCCTTGTAAGCACTTCACACCCAAACCTCCTGCCCCAACCCTGAGTCCCCTCCCTCATTCTAGCTCCTGGCCAGACCCTACACCCCAACCCCAAGCCTGCTCCTTCACCCCCCAGCCCTATGCTCAGTGCACTCCCACCCTCAGCTTAGTGCAGAGAGAGAGAAAGAGAATGGGCTAGAACCAGGGAGAGGGTAGGTACCCACTCTGTGTGGGCAGGGCTGGGATCCCAGACCAGCGCAGGCTGAGCAGGGCCAGCAGCCAGAACCCTGGCTGGCAGGAGCTGGTGGACGGAACCCCAGACCGACAGCGGGCTGAGCCGCTCAGCCCACTGCCAGTCTGGGGTCCCGGCCATCGGCCCCGCTCAGCCCACTGCCGGTCTGGGGTTCTGGCTTCCTGCCCCTTGCCAGCCAGGGTCCCGGCCGCAGGCCCCGCTCAGCCCGCTGCCGGCCTAGGTGAAGGTGAACGGAACCCCAGGCCGTCAGCGGGCTGAGCGGGCTGGCGGCGTAAGATCAGCATTTTAATTTAATTTTAAATGAAGCTTCCTAAACATTTTGAAAACCTTGTTTACTTTACATACGACAATAGTTATATAATATGTAGACTTATAGAGAGAGAGCTTCTAAAAAACGTTAAAATGTATAACTGGCATGCGAAACCTTAAATTAAAGTGAATAAATGAAGACTCGGCACACCACGTCTGAAAGGTTGCCGACCCCTGGCCTAGATGGTGAAATTCCTTTTCGGAACCCCCTGTGATGAGGGTAGCAAAAGTATATATTCCTTATACACTTTTACTATGTTTCCTTCTCATCAGTTAGTCATTCATACCCAAGCAACGTATGTCACTTTTAAAACCTTTCCTTGTAAATCAGTTCCTCTGGCCTCCAGTATTTTGTTATAGCTCTTACCAGAGCTCCCTCCAATTTCTCAACATCTTACTGTGTTCCAAAAACAGTTGTATCTATGTCCTATAGAGACCGTTAACTCCCTAACGATGTGGCCTACACGTGTATGCAGCCCAGCCTACCAATGGATGCACTGGCTTTTTTTTGTTTTTGTTTCCTTATTGCACTGCATGCATTTCTTATTTACTGTGCACTATTATTAAAAAGCCAGTGCAAGTGTTATTTGGTGTCATTGCTTTCCAGGTGCCTCCTGTCCACTGAATATCTTCGTTCGAGGTGCATGGGTTTTTTCCCCAGACCAAAAAAAAAAAAAAAATTCAAAGATAATCCTGTTTTCTGCATGTTTTAACATGAGTCCTTTAGTATTTCTCTTACAGCTGGTGTTGTGTTGCTACGTACAACATGATACCTGCTGGAACATTCGTACCTACATACAGGGTCAGAATGGCAATCTCAGAAGTTGTAATAAATTTCTCCTGGACATCATAGGGATCGCTTTATAATATCTATATCAACACAGTGGGCAGAGAGATTACTCCCAAGTATGGTCCTTGCTTCAGCCATTCACAGTGTGGATGGATTGCTGCTTTTGGTCACTGGGACCGATACACTGCGGTTGCTTATTATCTTATCTTTCCCAAGTTCTAATTTTTTCTCCTTCTTGCTTGCAGATTCCCAGTAGTCATCCACAGTGATGGAATATCAGTGCATGAAAATGAGACTACTCCCTTTCCTATCTGCCAACTCTCATTTTGCTAATACACTTCTAATATGCTCAACCCCTACACTGAAGATCCTCCCTAAAAAGTGAACATTCTTGTTCAGCTTCAAACCTTGGACCCTCCTCTGGGAAAGGGAAATTCCTCTGTTCCCATTCCCCAGTCCTCTTATAGTAAAGCGTTCCAGTGCCCAAAAGCATTCAGCCAGAGCTGGTGTAGCTTAATCATATAAGGATGAGACTCGCCCTGTAACGATCAAGAGTGGTTTCAGGAGTTAGTAATTAGACCAATTTACCTTTGAAGAAGAACATTTGGCCCATTTTTCACATTTATGTGTTAAAATGTCAATTCCCAGCTATTAAGGACTGGTCAGTGCAGAGCACTAACCTTGCTTTCACTAGCCTCCATGCAACTTGGTCCTGTGATGCTCTAAGGAGTCTTATTCTTATCAAACGTAGCATCCCCTTTCCTCTTATTCTGTATCTTTCATGTTCATCCCACTTTCCATTGCCTGCCCCACTCGCTCACTTCTGGTTACACCCTGTCTTCTGTTGGTCTTGTGTTGTTTAGCCCCTTCTGTCACCCATATTCTATTTTTTTCCCCCTGCATTCCAGTGTCTCCCTACTTACTTCCCTCTCCGTTTCCTTCTCTTCCTCTCTGCCAGGGACAGAAGAGGAGCTGCTGCTGTCTAGAGCTGTGGCAATGTAGCCTTCCGTCTTGGGGGAGGAGGTGCTGCTGCTGAGATGAGGGGGATAGTGTTACATCTCTTTGTGCTCTGCTCCCCCCCCCCCCCCCACCCATGGCTGCTTTCTGCCACAGAGCAGCTCTTCTCCTCTCTCCTGCCCCTCACCCTCTGTGACTAGAGGACAGTTGAGCAGAGGAGCTGCCTCACCTGCCTTCAGAGAGTTCACAGCAGCCCAATTAAGCCTCTTCTCCTCTCATCCCCCCCATGAATCAGTTCATGGACCCCCTCAAAATCTAGGAGCCCACATGCTTCAGAGGCCCTGATAGCTAGCCACTGAACAGCTGCCATGATATTAATAATTCCAGTGTGGTTTAAGTCTATTGTCATGGGCTCTGCGGGGTTTTGTAGCATATGCACCACATCCCCTCCCTCACTCCACACCCTGTGAGAGATCCCTGTGTTTCATGGGTGTATATACTAGAGGGCTGTGGGACTAGTTGCTATTTTGATCTTGAATTCCTGGCTTGTCGCCTTGAAATCAAAACCTCCATGTTATTTTAGGTTTCAGAGTAGCAGCCTGTCAAGGTTCCTCCCCCACTCTGAACTCTAGGGTACAGATGTGGGGACCTGCATGAAAAACCTCCTAAGCTTATCTTTACCAGCTTAGGTCAAAACTTCCCCAAGGTACAAAATATTACACCCGTTATCCTTGGACTGGCCGCTACCACCACCAAACTAATACTGGTTACTGGGGAAGAGCTGTTTGGACGCGTCTTTCCCCCCAAAATACTTCCCAAAACCTTGCACCCCACTTCCTGGACAAGGTTTGGTAAAAAGCCTCACCAATTTGCCTAGGTGACTACAGACTCAGACCCTTGGATCTGAAGAACAATGAACAATCCTCCCAACACTTGCACCCCCCCTTTCCTGGGAAATGTTGGATAAAAAGCCTCACCAATTTGCATAGGTGACCACAGACCCAAACCCTTGGATCTGAGAACAATGAAAAAGCATTCAGTTTTTTACAAGAAGACTTTTAATAAAAAATAGAAGTAAATAGAAATAAAGAAATCCCCCCTGTAAAATCAGGATGGTAGATATCTTACAGGGTAATTAGATTAAAAAACATAGAGAACCCCTCTAGGCAAAACCTTAAGTTACAAAAAAGATACACAGACAGAAATAGTTATTCTATTCAGCACAATGCTTTTCTCAGCCATTTAAAGAAATCATAATCTAACACATACCTAGCTAGATTACTTACTAAAAGTTCTAAGACTCCATTCCTGTTCTGTCCCTGGCAAGAGCAGCATACAGACAGACACAGACCCTTTGTTCCTCTCCCTCCTCCCAGCTTTTGAAAGTATCTTGTCTCCTCATTGGTCATTTTGGTCAGGTGCCAGCGAGGTTACCTTTAGCTTCTTAACCCTTTACAGGTGAGAGGAGCTTTCCCGTGGCCAGGAGGGATTTCAAAGGGGTTTACCCTTCCCTTTATATTTATGACACAGCCGTGTTAGTCTGTATTCACAAAAAGAAAATGAGTACTTTGTGGCACCTTAGAGACTAACCAATTTATTTGAGCATAAGCTTTCGTGAGCTACAGCTCACTTCATCGGATACATCCGATGAAGTGAGCTGTAGCTCACGAAAGCTTATGCTCAAATAAATTGGTTAGTCTCTAAGGTGCCACAAGTACTCCATGTTATTTTAGTGCTTTGTATATGGTTAAAATACAAACGGCTTGTTTGTATACTTACTCTGTACAAGTTTAAACTATGCACGTACAGAGCTAAGGGCATAATTTGGTTTGCAGAACAATTATTACTGAGGTGATTTGGGAAAGAAAGAATTTAAGATGAGTTTGCTGGACTGGTAGTTAGAAAAGAATAAATTTTATTGACTTGAAACAAAACAGACTTGATCTGGAGTTAGTGATAGGCAGTAAACGTGAGTCCGAATTGCCTTTTAATTGTCACTTTTCGGAGTGAGAACACACGTTTGAATCTCACTTTGATTTAAATATGACAGGGCTACTGAAGTATAAGTTGCAGTAATATCTGCAAAGGAATGTCAGTTCTTGTTACTCAACAGAAATACTTACAGCTGGTAGCTTTTTGCAGAGGTAGGTGAGGAACTGGCTGTTTAACTTCTCATTGCCAACTTTGACTTGAAATATTTTTGGGGGATAAAACTTGACTGAAGAGAGAACTTGAGAGAGGGAGTGACTTTCTATATTTCTGTTGTGTGGGACCATGTGCATGGACCTCGTTAGGCTGTCAGCCTTCTACGTCTGCAGGGGGTCAAAGGATGAATTTGAGACATAGGAATAGTGTAGATACAGGATTCCTTTATATTATTACTGTTGGTTTTTTTAACATTGAAAATATTGGAGACAGAGTCTCTCAACAAGCATTATCAAGTACTTGCCCCCAAAACATTCACATTGCATATCTGCAGTTCTGTTGATGAGTTTCTCATGATATCCACAAGCTGGAAAGTGATTCTCCTGAAAGCGTTCAAACCTATCTATATACTTGGCACACTGCCTTACAGCTCGGATGTCAGACTTGTTGTTTTTTTTTTTTTAATCTTCAGATCAGAACTTTTTTATTAAGAAAAGTTTTATTTTATTGATTGTGTGGACAGTCACTAGAACCATGTAGAACTTTTCCTGGCCATGGAGTAATTTACTTAAATATTTGAACTAATATGGCTGGCTGGGGGAGGAAAAAATAGTATGGAAGCCTCGAAAATTTGGATTTTAAATGCACACCAGTCTCAAAGTAGAGATGGAAAGTTGCTCTATTACTTTGATGTTTCATTGCGGATGTCACTATTTGTAGGTGGTCTGTATGATGCTCCTTTTTCTAAAAAAAAAAAAAAAAAAAATTCCCAGTCACATCTCCCTACAACAATTAACATATTAGCAATGCTGCTTGCTTTTGAATGACAAACTTCATTTTTTCCTGAGGACACGTGTTTTAAAACTTGCACTTGAGAATACAGTGCTTTCTCTTGGTAAGCAAATCTGAGGTTGTCGCTAATGCCATTTGCATTAAATAAACATATTACACCGTTCTTCCATTAAAAAAATTGCCAGGTATGCATATAAATGTAAAACATGTTTAATTTCTATGTTAAAGTGTCTGTTGCAACAATCTCTGGAAAATTTTGCTCACTCTGCATAAGCAATTTTTATTTCTCTCTGGTGATTACACTTTAGAGTGTGTGTGTGTGTGTGTGTGTTGCCATATCAGATGAGACACTGCATCTACTGTGCTACCTTATACAGTGGCCTCTACCAAAGTCTTCAGAGGAAGTAAAAATAAATACAGCACAGGCCCCCTGGCCTGGGAAGCAGGGAAAAATCTTTCATGATCCTTGCAGTGCTCCGATAACTCACTATGGCATATCTGATTATCTCTATTTGAGTTTTGAAATTAAGGGATAAAACAAGCCAAGATATGTTGACATATTGTATTTAATGGAACATAGTGAACTTTAAATCTAGTCTGTTTAAAAAACAATGAGTGAAAAGTGGCATTGGGTATTCTACGTATCTGCGTCACCTGCCAACATATGTGGATTTACAATCTGTGTTAATATTTCTTTTTTAAAACATTTTTCCCTCCCATGCTACTACATATGAAAGACCCACACCATGGGGAGAAACTGATTAACTATACCGGGAAAATGGTAAAACTGACTGTACACAAAGTAAACAAAATTCAGATAGTGTTATTCTAGGTTGACTGTCTCCCTTTAAACACATGTAATAGTAAAGTTATTCCTTATTTACAAAGCAATGCATGGCTAAATATGGAAAGCTTGTCTTGTACTGGTTTGCCACTTTGACCTGAAAATGAGATTTGTAGCCAATTCCGTAGGTGGGTGTAAACCACTGTTTCCTCCCTCTCGTAGCACCAATATGGTAGTTGCTGTATCCAACTTCTTCAGGGGTTCTGAGCACCCCAGGCTTCCATTGGCTTTGGTGGTAATTGTTAGCATACGCCACCTCTGGAAAAACAGTCAGCTGGTGTTCAGGGATCAGAATTCAAGAATCAAAATCTGACTCAGTCCTTTGTTGGCAACACACATATTGCTCTGTAGCAATGCCTCTTGCTGTTTCAGAGATGATATTCGCAGGCTGGGGACCATGCATTCAATGGCCTGAGGGTTGTGATATGTAGGGCTAGGAAACAAAAGTTCGGGGATGGGAAAGAGGTTTCTTGTGGTGCCAAAGAGGCCTTATATGCACAGTCTCTGTGCCTGGTAATAGTCTGCTGTAAGAGTGAATGTAAATCAGTGCTTGTGCATAGGGGGGAAGGTAAGTATCCCAGTATAAATAGATGTGGTTTTAAAGTGGCTGCAGGTTTTTCCCTCCTCATAATATCCAAACTTAATTTGTTTTCTTTCTGTAAATTGAAAGTCTGAGATGGAGCAGGAGATTCCCTCATGCCTACCTGTCAGAAGTAGGTTAGAATTGGGTAGGGTATATAGATGACCTTTCCCAGAGGGCAGGTGAAGCTTTCAAGTGTGGGTGGGTGGGAAGGTGGGTATCTACACTTTCTTCTGTAACTTTGCAAATGAAAATATGCTCTAGCTAGAAATTGTGTGAACACATTATATGCAACTCTTGCAATCACAAATGCCAATTTTATATATTGGAATCCAGGAAGTGTAATTAGGTTGACATTACAATAGTGAAGCCTATAAAACCAGGTAGCACTGAACTAAGTTAAAGTACATGTGAAGCCCAAGGAGAGGCTAAGATGAATGTAATTGAAATGGTCCAAATAAGTATTTAAAACCACCTCTAAGGATTGTTGCAATTTCTGAATTTCATATGGGCATTTTATATTTGACAAGGTGACATTGTGTAAGAAATGTATTGTAAAACTCTGCTATACTGTAGGAAAATGATTGAATGTAAATATTTCAAGATGTGGACCACTGTTCAAATGTTCCCATAAATCTTTGCCATTGTTTTAGGGGATAATTCTTCATGCATATTTGAGTTGAATTGATAGATCCAGCCCCTGGAAGGGTAATCTTCTGTTTGTTATTGCTTCACTATAACTTTGAGTGGTAGATGTGTTTCATGTATTCACCTCCACCTATACAATATGATTTTTTTTCATTACTAGCCAGTAACTACAATCCTGAATGGGACTATATTTTTACTTTCAAATTAACATGGTGTGTGTTGACAGTACTGTGTCTTCTTGAAACTAGATTAGGAAATTTATTTGTCAAGATTTGAAAAAACATAGCACATCAATTCTTTCAACATAATATTTTCTCTCTCCACATTTCTTGCAGGTTTGGTAGGTTTACGGCAGCTGCGCTGCAGTCCAAAGTAGAGCAGTGTGAACGTGAAACGAACCGTCTGAAAAAAGCACTGGAAAGAAGTGACAAGTACATAGAAGAACTGGAGGGTCAGCTTACACAGCTGAAAGGATCAAGTGGAGAAACCCAAAATGTGAGTACTGTTAGTGAGAGAGCACTTTTCACAGATAATAAAGGAAATGAAAGCAGTGAAGAAGACATTGCATCATTGAAAAGCCAAGTAGAAAGACTAGAGAGAAAGACTTTAACTACCAGCCAAAGTCCTGACCATCTTGAGCAATTGACAGGTAATGGACTCTTGGATAGCGATGGCACTTGCTCAAACTCTGCTAGTCAAGACAGTTCAAATGGGCCAGACACACACAGTCGTCCAACAAACAAAGAACTATTTTCAGGGTGTCAGGAAGTTCTCCTGGATATAGCTGCTACAAATATGGATGCCTGCTTAGAACGACAGTGGGATAAAGGTGAGGATTGTGCACCATATAAAGATGAAGAACTTTATGAGCTTCCAGCACCATGTACACCTTCTTTGTCTCTCAGTTGTCTCCAGTTGAACACCCCTGATATCAAAGAGAGTCCTGTAGTAAAACAAGAGAGTACAGGGAAGCCATCTGCCTTCCTAAGGAAACTGGAGTTTGATGGGTTTTGTGACACTTCAGATGATTGCAACAAAGGTTCTCCAGAATATAGTGCAAGCCCCTGCAACAGCCAGAAGAAGGTGACTTCTTGTTTTACTTCAGCAAAGCCAGTGTTTTGGAATAGCTGCTCAACAAACTATGCTGAGAACTTAGATTTTGAAGGTTCAGAGCAAAACGCAATCACTAGTCATTCGGGAGACCCATCAGCAAAGTCCAGCGATAAGCATGAACTTCTTTTATCTAAAAGATTACATACTATCCGCTCTTCAGAAATGAACCGCACGAGAACATCCAGTGAAGCATCCATGGATGCTGCTTACCTTGATAAAATTTCTGAGCTGGACTCCATGATGTCCGAATCTGACAATAGTAAGAGTCCCTACTACAACTTTAAGTCCTCTGAGCTTGAGAATCCTTCAAAGTCAACACAGTGTTCTGAACTCCTGAATGAATCAGATAAGAAGCTGGAAGAAAGGAACAAACAAAACAGTGTAAAATGCCCTGAGTCAAGTGACCAATTGGTAGATTGGAAACCTACTACATTTTCAATCCTCTCTCCAGCTGGACTAGATATGAGTGAACACTTCCCATTGTTTTCAGGCCGAAATTCGGAAACTAGGGAAAACAAATCTCAGAACTGTTTATTTCAAAGAGAGTTTTCCCAAAGTTTTCTTTTCAGTAACTCGCAAAGGCTATTTGAAGAACAAAAGTTTGGTTCCTCTATTTTTAAGATGTCATCTGAGATTCATAATCTTCACAACCAACTTCAGTCTCCTTGGGCTTCTTCCTTTATTCCTGAAAAGAAACCTAAGAGTGTCAATCAGTCAACCAAAAGAAAAATTCAAAGCAGCCTTTCTAGTGCCAGTCCCTCAAAAACTACTAAAAACTAACTCTCTTGTTAAATTGAAGTTAGTAGTCTTAGTGCCAACATGAGAACATTTAAAAATGCCCAAATGAACTTGATTTCTGGTGAGTTCCATGTGACCTGATTCTGTCCCTTTTGACCAAGTGAAAGCTGAATGTTCTGTCAGCACCCCAAATTGTTTCACTTAAAGAACCATTCAGAGCTTTCTTCTTTGATAGAAGATTTTGTTTTGTAAATTCTTTTTTTTTTTTAATGGTCAGGTTATGTGAAGTTCTCTTTGAGCAGCAGTTATGTCCTCCTTGAATATGACCAATTTTAAATGTTCTTGTTTAAACCAATCCTTTATGTGGGAAAGAACTTGCTTTTAAAAGTTTAATTTCCTATGCTACATGGTAATGGTAATTCTTGTAATGCTGCTACTGGTATTAATTGTTCACTTGCCATAAAACACTGTAAAATCTTGTTGTAAAACTTTGCTTCCAGAGGAAACTGCTACTGCTGCTTAGACCTATTTGCATGGCACTGTTCTATACTGAAACTGTAGTTAAAGTGTGTATATAACGCAGCAGCCTCTCTCATTTCAGTGTTTCAGCATTTCAGTTAGAAAACCTCTCTTCCTTAAGACTGAAAACAAGGCGCTTTTTTTTTTGACGTTAAGCACAATTTTTAATTTAGTTTCCACAAAGCATTGTTATTCAGAACATGTTCAGTACGCCTGTGTAGACCATAAAAATGGGTTTGTATGCTAATGACTTGTTTACCTAATGTGCACTGAACATTTTACATTAATACTGTACTGTTTTACATTAATACTGCATGCTTTTCTATGTGAATTGAATAAAAGATGTCATAAGCACCATAATCTTTGATGTTGCCTCAGATATTGGACTAGCACAGGAAGAATTGGGAAAGTTTTTTTCCTTTTTTTTTTTTTTTTGTAATTTTGAAAACTGTGTAAAACTTTTATAAGACTTAAGTTACAATTTTTGAATAAATTCACATTATCTTCCCCCTCCCTGTTGGATGCATTGCCATTCTGGTGTCAGCGTCAATGCAGTTGATGGAAATGGGTTTCAGCCTTTCTGGAGGTGACTTTTCCACTAAGTACTGAATAGGTCAACATAATCTGATGATCTGTTACAGACAGGAGACCCAATTAAGCAGCAAAGCAAGATTGGTCTCTGTGCATTACAATGTACTTTATTGTGTTTAAAATTAAATATGCTTTTTATCTTAGACATGGAATTGTCATTCTAAACGGACCCCATGATGGCATTTCTTACAAATGGGCAGATCATGTCTATCGATGGATCAAGGACAAGAAATCCATAAACTGTCTTTAGCCCACCTGATTAGAGGGATATGCAGCTGGAAACTCTTTGGACTAACACTTTAATAAAAAGATTGTGGTTCTGTCAACAGTTGGACCTAGAATATATTTTGCATTTTCTGTGTACATGTTCAGCAACAAGTGTGGCTTTACTTTTGTACAAATATCTGTTCCAAAATGTTCACCAATGCCACAAACACAGTATCCCAGCCACAGCTACAAGCCCCAGTACTAGACACCAACCTATTCCGTAGCACTTCTTACTGTAGCTGATGCTGGGTCAATCCCCCAAGAACAGGTATGTTTGTCAATGTACAATTTTAATTTATACTGTTCAAAAATTAAGGGGCCATCCTGTTCTGGACACTAATTCTGAGTGTCCCTAGTTAATTATGTAAATCAGAGGATTACTTTGTGTTAGCACTTTTTCAGAGACCATATTTACCTTCTGTTTAAAATACCATTGCACTGATAGTAAATCGTGCAAGCACACATGCAATTGCCAAATGCTGGGGTTAATTTTTATTTTGATTCTTTGTAGTTGTATGGCCAAGCTCTTGGGCCTTTGAAATGTAAATTGTGCATATTTTATACTTCATAATCATTCAGTTTATTTTACACCATGTCATTTTAACTTTCGTTGATAGGATTAAGTAACACCACGAATCGTTGCTGGTGTCTTATCTAAATCAAGTCAGAATATATGAAAATATATATTGTGTAGGTAATCCTGGTGATTTTATCTTTAAGCAGCATTTTTGATAGACATTGTTTAATTTTAGTCATGCAAATGGAAAAAACATTAAGAACTAAAAAGAAGTGGTAAACGGGCAAAGGTTTAAACTTGTATCCCTGTCTGTCTCATCCACCTCAGCCTCTTATACTCTGCAAACTGAAGTACCTGCTTAACTTTTATGCACTTAGTAGTCATAGGGTATGTCTGCACTGCAATTAAACTCCTGCTGCTGGCCCCTGTTTAACTGTGATGTAGACATTTGGGCTCAGGCAGGAGCCTGGACTCAGCTTGTCTCTCTCACCAACAGAGTTTGGTCCAACAAAAGATATTACTTCACCCACCTTGTCTCTGTAAAACACCTAACACACTAAAGGGTACTATATCAATAAATAGTAATGTGTAAGGTTTCAGAGTAGTAGCAGTGCTAGTCTGTATCCACAAAACGAACAGGAGTACTTGTGGCACCTTAGAGATTAACACATTTAGAGACTACAGCCCACTTCATCGGATGCTCCAGCAACCACACAACAAAAACACTAACCCAGGAACCTACCTTTGCAACAAAGCCCGATGCCAGCTCTGTCCACATATTTATTCAAGTGACACCACCACAGGACCTAATCACATTAGCCACGCCATCAGGGGCTCGTTCACCTGCATATCTACCAATTTGATATATGCCATCATGTGTCAGCAATGCCCCTCTGCCATGTACATTGGCCAAACTGGACAGTCTCTACACAAAAGAATAAATGGACACAAATCGGACATCAGGAATCATAACGTTCAACAACTGGTAGGAGAACACTTCAACCTGTTGGCCACTCAGTAAAACATTTAAGGATGGCAATTTTGCAACAGAAAAGTTTCAAAAACAGACTCCAAGGAGAAACTGCTGAGCTTGAATTAATATGCAAACTAGATCCCATTAACTTGGGTTTGAATAGAGACTGGGAGTGGCTGGGTCATTACACATATTGAATCTATTTCCTTAAGTATCCTCACACCTTCTTGTCAACTGTCTAAACGGGCCATCTTGATTATCACTACAAAAGTTTTTTTTTCTCCTGCTGTTAATAGCTCATCTTAACTAATTAGCCTCTCACGGTTTGTATGGTAACTTCCAATTTATCTCTGTGTGTGTGTATGTATGTGTATGTGTGTGTATATATATATATGTGTATATATATGTGTATATATATATATATTATAATCCTCTTACTATATGTTCCATTCTATGCATCCCATGAAGTCGGCTGTAGCCCACGAAAGCTTATGCTCCAATAAATTTGTTAGTCTCTAAGGTGCCACAAGTACTCCTGTTCTTTTTGAGTAATATGTAAGCCACTCCTTTTGATTTAAAGTTTACAGAAAGGATTGGTGAAATGTACAGCCTATACAGTGAATCAACTTTTCCAATAGTAAAAAACCCCATAAAATGTGTTTATAGGTTTTGTATTCTTCAGGCTTTTTATTGGTGCTCTCTTCTAATCTTTGGCTGTATTTAATGTTTCACAAATAAATGTATTTAAATACAAGTTAATCTTTGTTAAACTGTTCTTACATATAGTTATGTAGAACTTGTAGGCTCTATCTCTTTCACAAGATATAATACAAATTAAACTGTTGCAGGCTTTGATCTAATAACAAGAAAATAGGCAGCCTGAAGCTTACTAGGAAAATATTGTCTTTCTCAAGTTCTACAAAGTTTTTTCCAAAGTCAGGCTAGGTCCTGCTGAAACAAGCTCCATTAAAATCTTTAATTCTACTGTGTGTAATAGCAGTCAGTAAATAGGCAGTTACAAGTAAATTTACTATGTGGTTTGGCTTATTGCACAAGACATGTAACTTTCAAATTTTCAATGGCAGTGATGGAGATATCCCTGTTCCCTTTTCCTCTTCTGGTGTATAGACCATACATGGCAATATGGTCTTCAGAGAAGAGAAGGCCAGAGAGCATCATTAGCACCAATCCTTTCCCTAATCAATATAAGAAGAAACCTATTTCCTCCCTCTTCTTTTCAAAAGTGAATGTCCCCTGTACCTAAGGGAACCTGCTTTTACTGCTACTTATCACTAAATCAAAGCTGCACATTGACTCCTGTAGTTAACTGCTTACACTATGTCCTGCTACTGGGGGAAGCGCTCTCCAAGGTTTTTTTTTAAATTTTTTTTGGTTTGTTTAATTTTGCAAGTGTTTCGCTTATAAAATAAGATTCTTTAAAATAATTTGTACCAGTCAGAGTAGTAGATTAAAAGATGGTGTTGGCTGGGGATGAGAGTTGCCCAACCGGTTTCTTAACATTAGGGTCAAAAGTGCAGCCTTCAAATATCTGCTATATGCCCAGAAGCACTTTAGAACACCTGCACAGATAATCTTGGTGAAGGGCAGGGTGTGTTAGAAACTTGGTGACCTAAACTCCTCGTGTAGGGCTGTGACTTCAGTGTAAAAAAAAAACCAAAACCAAAGAACTTCACGGGCAAGGTCCCAACTGTTCTCTTGGCCTACATACTGTTATAGGCCTGCGCAAAAGAGTGAGTACACTAATATACAGTACAAGTGATGTAATTCAAACAGTTTAATAAATTATAGATTTCCCTCCGCTGTTGTGGTGGTTGTATCAAGCCCTTCACTTGAATACATTTTTACAGACAGCTCTTCAGATAAAGGGTTTTAGTGATGGAAGGGAGGGGAGAAAGATAGCTGGGCAAGACCTGTGTGTGAGATAGGGTTGGGTATGGTGGAAAAGGGAGTGGGGTGGGGAGAGAGGTGCAGGGAGAGAGCAACCCCAGAGAAGCAAATGAAGTTTATTAGAATTATTTTCAGGATTCTGGTACCTCCTACTTTAGCAGGTTGCTTTCAGGTGGCTGTGTCCTGCTGCCTAGCAAATACCAGAATGCTTAGGGAGAGCAGCAAATTATAGGACAATCAAATGTCAATTGTAATAACTTCCTATTAGCTTAAACTGAGGGCAGTGTTTCCCTTTTTTTTTGTTTTTTTGTTGGTTTTTTTTGTTTTGTTTTGTTTAACACCTGGGCTAGAATGAAGAGAGAGGACTAGGGTTCACTTTTATTTCTAGTCAGTTTTATTTTTACACACATTTTAGTGCCTTAATCTGGGTTACAGCTCCTCAAGAAATTTGTTGGGGTATTTTAATTCCCTTAGAACTGCAAAGCCAAAAGCTTTGGTAATATTTTCCAATGAGCTTAAATTGTGTAAAAACACAATTTTAAATAAGCCCTTTTAAATGTGCCCCCCAAAATTACAGGGGTGTTTCTTTTGAAAGAACTAACAGGGATCAAGGGTGAATGCCGGTAGGGCCATAGCTCTCTGTCTTTTAAATATAATTTCCCCTTTCCTTGAGTACTGTTCCTGGTATTTAGTTTCTCCCTTCAAAACAGGACATCAAAGCTGGTCTAGCTGTAGCCTTGGACTAGTCTGGAGTAGATTCTTTCATCAGCACTCAGGCAAATAGGAAGGAGTTCCTTTATTCTCCGTCCCCATCCCCAAATCAATAATGTCACTAAAGCCAGCCCAGCTGTCTACACCTTATAGTCCCGCCATGTCTAGGTTTGGGCTGAAAGTTACACTCTTCACCCCTTGTATTTGCAGTAAACTTCCCTCTGTAGGATGCTTTCACTGACTCAATGAGACCTCGGTTCTTTCGCCTCTGGTCCCCATCCCTCCCCAGCCTCAGGAGCAGCACAGAAACCGTTTTTGTTTTTTTTTTTAACTGCTAACAAAACCTGGTGATTAAGACACGAAACTAACAAAGAGTTTTTCTTCCACCTTAACCTTGCACACAAACCTTTAACAAATTAATTAATCCTAATGAATTAACACTTCATTTATTTAAACGCGCTCCAGTTCATGAATTAAATTTTCATGCAGTGATTAAAGGCTGTTAAAATATGCATGATTTCGTTAAAATTTTATAATAAATCAGGGCAATGTGTTACATGACAAGGCAACTATTTCCCAGCCCTTCGGAACGTGCTTTGATTTGTGCAGAGACTGGGAGGCGAGCGCATCGCTCTGTATTTTGGCAATTGAACAGATCTCAGAGCGCCTTTAGATTTAACTTCCGATCGACCTTCTCCTCCGGTACAAGCCCCTCTCTGGGTCGTTTCTTATGTAAGGGTAGCTAGGGACAGACACAGTAGGTATGCTGTCAGGGAGCGCAATCAAAGGGAGATGGAGCAGACAGTGTTCCATTGTCTGTATGTATTATATATGTGTATGTAATATATATATTAAAAAATTAGCAATACATTTACCGACGGTGCTTAAATGATGCTGAGGTGTAATGTGATCTGGAGACTTTTATGCTGCAGGCCCTTCCCGGTGTGCTTTTGAATTAGCGTATATCACTTAAGAACAGGAACCAGAAACTTTACCAGAGTCAGCTAGAACGGCAGTATTTGCTGCTGGACCCCGAGCTAGCTGCTCCAGCCCCGTTGTTCTCCCGAAAGGGGACGTTCTGAATTACCTTGGGACCTAACTCACAATCAAGAGTTTCCATTTTTAATATGACAACATTCTACACTTTGGCTGCAAAAGCAATTACGGCAGCTTGTACATCAGTAATTAGCAGGTCTTTGCTGATGTAAGAAAAATCCTCATTAGGACATGGAAATACTTTTTGTGCATTCACCCATAGGGCTTTTTTTAAAAGAAAGGTAGGTTAGTTTAATCGTCTAAAGGGAGAATAGCTTTTCTACTAAATGGGATATTGACTTTCAGTAAACTTTACCCAAAAACAGGTGCCCGGGGCTTTCTTTTAGTGCTACCACCAACACGCAGGGAAATTTTAGGGCGGACCAAATAAAAAGTCAGTCTAATTCTTGAAGTAAAACTACACCAGAGATTAATACAGGCTGCTCTATAAACCCCTAAATGACTTTTTTAAAAAGTCAGAATATACAGCAAAGTATGATGCGACGTTAGAGTTTAATATCCCAAGCTTTAGTATATTCATCTTTTGGGAATCCTAAAAAGGGAAATCAAACACAATGGGTTACAGTAATTAATTTATCAATCGTTTTACTGTGGGAATAAGGGGTTTACTTTATTAGCTCTCGGGATAGGCAGTGGAGTCAATTAAAGAAATCTGCCTATTTCTTACTTTTGAAACAGGAGAAAACTACCGGAGACAAGTCAATGCATTCTATAGCTATAGATAGATATATGTGCGTCCCTTTAGCGAGTATGTTTGTCCATAAAAGTGGAGCTACAACAGGGTCATATCGCCAGTGAACTCATGCTCGGAGCTTGCAAGTTTATTACCATCAGTATTCATGAGACTGGAAGTACCCACTAGGAATAGGAATAACAGCGAATATTACAATAAAATAAAATATATTGCCAGGCCCCTGAGATGTCCATACCTCTGCGACCGGAGAGAGACTGACTGACTGACTTTGTGTGTGGTTAGGTATGTGTATTTGCAGGTGTAGCCTGGGGCTGTATTGGTGACTGTCAGAGAAACTGGAAAACGAAGAAGAGAAAGAGGTGCACTGAGGACTGAACAACAACTCAGCCTAGACGTATTTGCTCACAAAGCCAGCAGAGAGAGGAGTGAAATCTGAAGTGCAAAACACCACAGTCGGCTGGATCCTGCGCCCACTGAAAAAAATGGTAGTTTTGCCATTTATCTCAGTGGAAGCAGGATCGGGCTCATTACAGGCTTTCTCTTTTAAAAAGTATCTGAAGGACCGAAAGAGGATTGTGCTTTAAAACCATCCCTTTGAAACGTTTTCTCTTCCTCCCCGCCCTCCACCCCCGCCCCGCTCTTCACAAACGTGTCCAAAGTACTGCGAACGAGGTTTGGTTTATCTTTTGAGTCAGCCATTTGTTTTTTGATTATACCCGAGGAGCCCCGGAGACTCAAATAATTGCTGAGACTAAAACAAGTGTGAAAGTCCTCGCCTCTCTCTACCTTCCACTCCCGTTCTTGGCCTCTGTTAGAGAGAGATCAGAGAAGAAAGAGTTGATTGAGTCTTAAACTTTGAAACTATGTTCAATGCCTGAGGACTCCAACAGAATAAAAAGAAGGGCAGGACAAAAAACTGGCCACAGAACATTATCCAAACCCGAGTTACCGAATGTACATTAGCAGGCAGGGCCGGGGTATCAGTCCTAAATTCAATTGTCTTTTACAGATTCGGGAACGACAAACTTGAGTGAATGGGGCATGAGGCAGCATGGGGCCCCGTATCAATGGGGAACTGTCCAGCACAAAAAAGCTCCTGAAAAACATGATGTCGAGTACCTGCGAGATATTTGCTCTTAACACACTCCCCACCTACTGCATGGGATTTTTGCACAATAAATATGCCCAAGACTATTTGTAACAAAAGAGTGCACTATAACTAGCCTGCAATGCATGTGGATACATCTACAGCCAGGTAGAAGTTGTACTTCCATTGGTGTTTGCCAATCTGAGTAAACCAACAGGTGTTATACTGACATACTGCCCAGACATACTGTCCATTTCCCCTGCTCCTGCGCTAGGTTGTTACCGCTCCAGGAAGACCTGTTACAGGGAGAACACAAACCATTGGCTTCGAACAGACGCTACAGGTGGCGATGGCAGCGGTGGGGGAGGGATAGCTCAGTGGTTTGAGCATTGGCCTGCTAAACCCAGGGTTGTGAGTTCAATCCTTGAGGGGGCCATTTAGGGATCTGGGGCAAAATTTGGGGATTGGCCCTGGTTTGAGCAGGGTATAGGACTAGATGACCTCCTGAGGTCCCTTCCAACCCTGATATTCTATGAGTCTATGAAAACCAATCCTAACATTAAAACCCTTAATAATATTCCTCTGGGGCTAAAAAGAGTGAGATGATGAAGTTGCAGGAATACAAAGTCAAGGCTGAGCTTTCCGAAGTAAAGGGAAATAAATGAACCAAAAGGAACTTGAATTGCTGGTCTACCTGGTAAACTTTAAAGCAAAGGCTGCCCTAAATCAACGTCTTCTATATACTTTTTCACCCAGGGCAGATATACCCAAGGCTACATTCTCTACTTATAACTGTGAATAAACGTATTGGTTTGTGGCAACCCAAGTTGGCCTGCTACAATGCAGGCGCCATCTAGAAGTGGTGCAATCGCTACCACGTGTCAGTCTTTCCCAACCAGCTAAAACCGAAGGGTGATATTATTGACTCTACGGGCCTTCTGACTAAAGGTCGAAAGCTCACGGAAGGCTGCTGTAGAGGTAAGAAGTTAAGGGTTTACAAAGAGGAGCCCGGAATCCGCGGTGTGATGAGCAGCCTCAGAATTTGTAGCCAGAGAGAGAAGAGTCCGTGGCTCTGGCTCATGTACAGATTTCATCATTTCTAGTGGACTCTCGCCTAGTGTGCCAATTCCTAACCGCCACCACCACCTTCCTCTAGGCACAGGTTCTCTCCTTTCTCCTGCACGCCCTTAAAAAAAGCCACTGTAACTGATGAGTATAAGAAATAGAACCACTAAACACGTGTGGGCCAAGCATATCTACCTGTTTGTCACTATATCCATTTGTGTATGCGGTTGGATCTGGAGAACATACTACATGATATCTTGGTTTGCGAGAAGGGGAAAAAGTAAGCCCATGGAATAATCCATAGACAAAACATGCCATTTTCTCCTTCTTTTATCATCACTTTAACAATCTTCATTAACACTGAGCGTTCCCTCTACCAATGTACACTGGTGAGTTTACTTGGCCAGCGTTCTGGCTAACCAGATACATTTGTCCAGCTCTGAGTGTCTCCATCTTCAGCGTCAGGTCAGAAGCCCATTGTCTTTGTATGGCTGATTGGTTTACCGTTATATCTATTCTATTGGCAAAGGAATGTGGGTTGTTTTGCATCAGGCTCCAGCACGCATTTTCACCTCAAAACAATGTATCAAATGCACCATTTCCCCGGGTGCTGATCCTCAATTTATAAAACATGGCAGCTCAAAAAGCTACGGTAATTCATGAATCGTTAATAAAAGCATGTTAGTTATCATTTTGTTCCTCTTAAACAATGATTTCGATACAGGTTTCCCCCCTTAAAACCAGAATGTGTCAGTTTCTAGTTCATCCCCCTCCTAGATAAAGTTGCATTCAGCAATCCCTGGGGAGACAATAATGGATAGAGACCGGCTCCCTCTCGCATCCTTTTCTTTCTTTCTTTCTTTCTTTCTTTCTTTCTTTCTTTCTTTCTTTCTTTCTTTCTTTCTTTCTTTCTTTCTTTCTTTCTTTCTTTCTTCCTTCCTTCCTGGCTGGATGAGAAACTGGAGAAAGCCATATGATGACAAATGTGGACTTTACTTGGGATTTTAATAAGTACTTTGTATATGTGTGTGTTTGAGAGGGGTATATGTATATATGCATAGTATACGAATATGTATATATGTACATAGACGAAGCTCAATGAATGAGAGATACAGCTATTCGGACACTCTTTAAGGGTGGCACATGGCAGATCGGTTATCAGATCACTGCCTCAAACAAACACCCGGCTGCTTTTTCCTGGTGCCTGTCTTTAGCACTCCTGGAGCAGACGTGATAACATCTGGGCTATCACCCAGGGTTATCATTAGAGTGCCCCAGTGGACTGGCTTCACCTGTGTTGTTCCCTTCGGATTCAAATTAATCCCAGTTGTTGATCATAAACGTGAGAGACACATTTACAGGTTGATTAATTAAGGGGTTTGGCTGCCACCGGTTTTAACTACATACAGTTAATTTGAGAATTCCACTCTAAAAAAGATCGGGCCATAACCCAAAATATTAGTCATCAATATATTTGTGAATCTTTATTCTTTCTTCCTAACCGTTTCATCTAAATGCAACACTAAAACTGGGAAGAAACACAGACAAAAAATAATTGCAACAATGTTATTTTCCAGCCTCTTCCTCCTTTTCCTTTCTGCAGTCATGTCTATAAAGGCGATTCAGACTAGCTTCCCTGTGTTCTCTCTTCATAAAAGAAACCAAACTACCCGTAGTTTTAAAAATAAAAAGGCTTTGTGATTATTTTATGCTTCAAGTCATGCCGGAGTGAGACGTGGGTTTTCACACGATTAAAGAAGAGAGATTTTACAGGCTGCAAAAAAGGAAACGCACAATTTCATTTCAACAGTGTTTCCCATGTAGAAAGCACATGCTCCTTGTGGGCTAAGTGGCTGTCACTAGCGGTGCCTGACACAATAATATTTGCAACAAAACTAGATGGGGAGGGGGGAATGAAATTATATGGAAATCAATAGACCCTGACTGCTTCAAACCAATGTCTGTCACAATGATTACTCTCAAGGAGCCTATTTAGAATTCTTAAAAGTAACAGGCTTAGGCTGGAAAACTGTCACTTTCTGTGTTGAGAGTCCTCAGCACAGGGACACACACGTCTCTCTGAAGGACTACACAGGAGCACAGGAAATTAACACCTCTTTCGCTACAATCCAGTTATTATTTTAAATAATGATAACTATATGTAATTAGACACCATGTATAAGCCAAGTACGAAATCAGATATGGACATTACAAGTACCAGCACCTAAGCATGCACAAACCCAGAGAGAGCTATATAGTCATGCACACTGCATTGTATTGCGTGTGAGATCTGGGCATGGCTACATGTACGTGTATTAGACGCAGATGCACGTGCAGGCACAGAGTACACAGATGCGCGCGTTGGTGTCCCTGTGTCCGATTAGAAAGGCGAGCAATGCGCATGTGTTGCAGCTACAGGTGTAGCACCTGCACTGTCCTTCCATCCTGGTGGTCATTATAAGAGCAGCTCTCAAACTCCGGCACCGCCTAGCCGTGCAGACGCGCAAGGAGATGCAACAAGGCGCAGGGAGGGAGAGAGCGGGAGGGCGGGAGGAGGAGGAGGAGGAGGAGGAGGCAGGGGGAGACAGCTGATGTCTATCAAAGCCGGAGCGCCCAGCTCTCGCGAGAGGGTCCGTAGCCACGAGATGTGGGGCTCAGGTGTAAGCGGAGCGCATCTCAGCCCAGCGCTAGGATAGAGCAGACAGATAAGTGAGACCGAGAGGGCTGGAGGGAGTCTCACTGTGCGGTCCTAGGGAGCTCCAAGAAACAGCGGTACCAGCAGTGGGATCTGCCGCTGCACCCTCATCCCCCGCAGGAGGAGAGCGCCCGGAGAGCACTTTTCCCCTTACTTCAGGAGTGTTTGTGGATTTACATGCCAAGCCTTCAAGATGATGTCCATGAACAGCAAACAGCCGCATTTTGCCATGCATCCCACCCTCCCCGAACACAAGTACCCCTCGCTGCACTCCAGCTCGGAAGCAATAAGAAGAGCCTGTCTACCAACTCCGCCGGTAAGGGGCAAGCCGCTGCATCTCTCTCTCTCTCTGTCTCTTTCTCTCTCTCTCCCCCTGTATACTGCATGTATGTGCACTAATAAAAAAACCGCTGCGAGGCACATTTTGACAAGCGGCGCTTAATGTTTTTTTCATGTCCTCCTCTGCAATCATCTGAGCGCCTGTGATCTTTTTTGAAAGCGGTGTTCACACGAGTCTCCGACTTCCTCCACTTTCGGTATTAATTTTTATGACTCGGCCTCTGAAAGGAATGTTCTGTATGCGCGCTGGTGTTTGACACAATTCCCCAGCTGAGAGTTACATATCCATTTCTTCTTCTCCCTTCTTTTCTTTTTCTTTGCCCCCTCCCCCCGCTTTCTGGTTCCCTCCTCTCTCTGCTCCCTTCTTTGCTGCTCTCCTCCACTCCTTGCCCGGCTTCCTCCTCTCTTTTTTCCCACCTTCCTCCTCTCTTTATTTTCTCTTCTACTCCCACTCCCGGGTCTGCTCCCTTTTATTCGCCCCTCTCTCGGCTCCCCCATTTCCTCACTCCCCCTCTCCTTGGGCTCCCCTGTGGGCTCCCCTCTCTTCTCCCTCCCTCCCTGGCTTGCTCCCCCCTTTCCGTTCCCTCCTGCCCGGTCTTCCCCCACTATATCCCCCCATCTGCCCCTGCTTTCCCCACCCTCCACTTTCCTCTCTTCTCTCTGCCCCACTTCGCCTCCCCTCTCTCCTCGGCGTTTACCCCCTCCCGCGTCTCTCTCCCATCCCACTCCCCTCCTCTCTGCCCCCCTTTCTGCCCCCCTATGCCCCCCCTTTTCTGTCGATTGCAGTTGCAGAGCAATATCTTCGCCAGCCTGGATGAGACCCTGCTGGCCCGGGCCGAGGCTCTGGCGGCCGTCGACATCGCCGTGTCCCAGGGCAAGAGCCACCCCTTCAAGCCGGACGCCACCTACCACACCATGAACAGCGTGCCGTGCACTTCCACCTCCACCGTGCCGCTGGCGCACCACCACCACCACCACCACCATCACCACCAGGCGCTGGAGCCCGGGGACCTGCTGGACCACATCACCTCCCCGTCGCTGGCGCTCATGGCCGGCGGCGGGGGGCACGAAGGGGCCGGCGGGGGCGGAGGCGGTGGCGGCGGCGGAGGAGGTGGAGGGGGAGGAGGCGGCGGCGGCGGGGGGGGGTTGATCTCCACCTCGGCCCACCCCCACTCGCACATGCACGGCCTGGGCCACCTGTCGCACCCGGCCGCCATGAACATGCCCTCGGGCCTGCCCCACCCGGGGCTGGTGGCCGCTCACCACGGCGCGGCGGGGCAGGTGGCCTCGGCGGTGGTGGGGGCGGCCGGCCTGGCCTCCATCTGCGACTCGGACACGGACCCCCGCGAGCTGGAGGCCTTCGCCGAGCGCTTCAAGCAGCGGCGGATCAAGCTGGGCGTGACCCAGGCCGACGTGGGCTCGGCCCTGGCCAACCTGAAGATCCCCGGCGTGGGCTCGCTGAGCCAGAGCACCATCTGCCGCTTCGAGTCGCTCACCCTGTCCCACAACAACATGATCGCGCTCAAGCCCATCCTGCAGGCCTGGCTGGAGGAGGCCGAGGGCGCCCAGCGCGAGAAAATGAACAAGCCCGAGCTCTTCAACGGGGGCGAGAAGAAGCGCAAGCGGACTTCCATCGCCGCCCCGGAGAAGCGCTCCCTGGAGGCGTACTTCGCCGTGCAGCCCCGGCCCTCCTCCGAGAAGATCGCCGCCATCGCCGAGAAATTGGACCTGAAAAAGAACGTGGTGCGGGTTTGGTTTTGCAACCAGAGACAGAAGCAAAAAAGGATGAAATTTTCCGCCACCTACTAAGCAAACCAACAAAACCAACGCGCCAAGTTTCCATCCCCTGGAGTGTGGGCCAAGGGAGGGGACCGAGGGGGGGACTGTTGGGGGGCTGGGAGTGAAGGGAGGGAGATTGCGGGGCGGGGGGGGGGGGTGCGAGTGGGAGGGGAGATTGTGGAAAGGACGAGCGGGCTGGAGAAACCAGTGGACTTCTTGTTTGACCAGAGACACTCTCAAAATCTCCTGGGGACCAAGGAACAATGTTGGGGAGAGAAAACAACAACAACAAAAACAACAAACTTCTAAAGGAAAAGAAACGAGAACAACAAGAAGAAGAGCAAAAGTAAATGCTCTAGAAATCCATGGGGGGCACTTCTGCAGGCTGATCGCCCCCTTTACAGGAAGAGAGCGCGAGAACAACCCAAGCGTAAACACACAGAGACACACACAAAACTTACAAATAAATACATTTAAAAAAAAAAAACCCTAAGTCACCAATTTTAAAAGGAAAAAAACCAAACCACAACCCAGAAGGTGAAACTATTGGTGATGATGCTCATTGTTTTTGTTTGGGTCTCTTTTTGTTCTTTTGTTTTTAACTATGTTTTTTATGAGGCTTCGTGATGGTTCTTATCTGTGTGACTGCGGGTTTGGAGAGGGGTGTTTTTGCAGTTCCCAAGTCGGTTCGGTGCCTGGGGGGATGTGGTAGGGGGAAAGAGAAAGAGATTCTGGCCCTTGTTTCACAAACACTAGCTAGCTAAGAGTGAATGCTCAATCACTGGCTTTATACTCCGGGAAATTTGCCCCTTCTTCTGCCCTCACTCTGCTAGGGAAGCCAACCATTTTTATAACGAGCTATATAAAAAGTTACTTGCTCCTTTGTTCCTTTTCCTCCCTGTATGTGCTTTGTGTTTATGTCTAGAGAGAGATCCATATCTCTATAGAGATACATCTAGCTAGAGATACAATGCATACGTTAGCTGTTATACTGCACTGGCTGCCCTGTTAACGTTAGAAGAAATCATGCGCTGAGTCATTAAGTCTCGGGGTTAAATGTGTCCTTCCCCTCTGGCATCTCTTCCAAATCTGTTGGAGAGGTTTAGCGGATTGCGGTGGTAGAAGGTTTCCTGTTAGTAACAGGGTTTATTTTACTAAGTAGGCAAGCGAAATCACCAATATAAAGATTTGAAACGACATTTATTTCTGCGGGGTCTGCATGTTGAGGGGGGAAACATTTGGGTTTAAAAATCGTTTATTGTAAATAATAAACGTTAGGTAGAGGAATTGTTTTGTATGGTTACATTTGCACTATTCACGGTCTCCCAAATTGGAAAGCAAAACAATTATTCCGTATTATTAAAGATAAAGGTGCATTATATCTCGGAGATTGGGGGGCGAGGGGGGAAAGAGAGATGGCCAGAGCTCGTTGGATAAAATACCAGCTGTGTGCAAAAGACATTCACTGGGTCTGGTGTTATTGGAAAGGCTTTAAAAACAAGGCATTTCTGAAAAGAAAACACCCTGCTGTTTAAAACAAACAAACAAAGACTGAAACCATGCATGACCTAAAAAAGGCACAGAAAGATCCCTGATAAGGTCTCGCTATTATTTATTTATTTATTTATTTATTTGATTATTTAATTATTTTGTGTATCATTGTTTGCAGCGCAAACATTCTATGCATTTTGAAACTGAGCACTAAAAATAGAGTAGCTTCTGGTAGAACCTTTTGTGGATGGTGTAATTTCACAGTTTACTGCCTGTTTTCACCGAAAACACAAACATTCTTGTCACCGTTCTTGTATTTAGATTTTTTTTAAAAGGAAGAAGATTGTAAATATTTTCGTTAATGCAACACACACACACACAAAAAATGGTTACAAACTGCAACCACGTGTGGATCCTGAAATGTCTCACTGAATTATCTACCTGTCCATGTATGTTTGCTGAGCTTTCTCCTTGGTTGTGTCTTTACTATATTACTTTTATTTCTTTCAGAAATATTTCTGTAACACAAAATACAACAGGGAGATAAGTCCCAGCACACTTACAAATAAAACAAACATGAAAACAGAATAGTTTATTATTCGGTGCATCTTTTTATGTTTATTTCTGAGTCACGGCTGATAAATTCAAGGGATAGCCGTTAGACAAATACTAATTCTACCAAAAAATAAAAATAGTGAGAGATGTATTTTTCTGCTAAATTCAGAAATCATTACTTTGAGATAGCTCTTATGTGAAAATCGGTGCTCTGAATAAAATTAACTATATATTAGCTGCGTGTGTTTCTTGAAGTTTATTCTATAACTGCAGAAAATATAAATCAAAGTAAAATTAAAAAGGACTTCTGAAGTATTTCTTTTCAGTTTGCTGGAAAGGATTATGCACCTACAAAATATGTGTAAAGAAAAAAAAAGCTTGGTGCTTTCAGGTTTATATGTTGTTCTGACTGGCCTAATTGCACTTAATTATGTAACAAAATATTTTATTTTTATTTTGTGTTAATAAATATGAAAATCATAAACTGATCTCTCCTGACGTTGTAAATGCAATTGTTCATTAGGAACGTATAGGATGCCACCTACTGCTTCAAGTGATCAAAGAACCTCTTTCTTTTCTGATGACCTATGTGACTAGATCAGATGCCAAATGTAAAAAGTTACTTAATAGCTGGGATTATTTCTTCTGTAGATTTATTTTAGCCAAATCTTTTTAATTTTGCCGGTAAATCTGTGAATCAAGACACTTAACGTGATGTTCAGAAAAGAATAAAACGTTCAAAAAGCTGTGATTTTAAGCAACTGTTGATGTTAAAAACAAAAGCACTAAAGGTATTTTTTAAAAAAATAGAGCTCGTCCACCGGAAATTGACTTGTTTCTGTTGTTATGAACTTGAAATGTCATCAGAATTTTTAATAAATGCATTTGTAAAAAATATTATTTTATAGAAAAGTATTACCGGATATCATTTTTGGAGAGTCAGGAATGAACAAATAAAATAAATTACAAACTTTTTTTTAATCTTCCCCCAAACTGAAATGTTAGCGGACAACACGTTTGTATTATACAACCATGACAATGTATGTATTGAAAAGTAAAGAAGTTTCTTTTGTATTAAGTACAATCCTTATCGAGTACAAAGAAAATACTATGTTAATAAAACAGATAATGAAAAAAAAAATAACAGCTTTGCAGAGTTTCCTATTTTTTTATGGTAGGAAACTGTGCAAAACCAGAATGCTCTGCTTTCTGTTGAATAGATCTGAAAACTTCACGACAGAATCCCAAGAACAATAAGGCCTTTTTAACCAACTCACTGAAAATAGCTCGGGGGGGGGGGGAGGAAAGTGTGCAAGGACAGGTCACAAGGACTGGTTAAACTTTTGCTTCTTAAAAAGGCTGAAAAGGGAGAAAATCCATCCCAAACTAGTGTCAAGAAATATGTAATCGCCTGAGCGGGGAATTCAAGTTGGTTCTAAAAGTTAGAATTATTCTCCATGCTGGAAAATGTTGCGGATCTATTCTAGAATATACAACCTAATATCTTCGGAACTTCTATCCAGTTCAGAACCTGTGACCCCTGCCGTGGAAGAGTGAGGAAACGTTGGTACCGTAGTCTCTTTCGTTTCATATTTTTCACATTTGCTATATCTTGTCGATTTCCTGGTCTGATTTCCCAGCCAACTCCTTAAGACCTAGACTGACTTCTGGAATTTCTGTTTAACACTTGTTCTCCAATTGCTTTCAACTTAGATGAGACCATCATAAATGAATAATAGACATCCACTGCCATGGTAGTATTGATTTTTACTCTCCTGTGATATTAAGACTAATTCGGTCCTGGTTCAACAAGTAACAGGCTCCCCAGAAGGAGCATGAAGTGTCCTACAGCACAGTTTTTATGGTCAATATCCCCACCGACCCCCACCCATTCCGTCTTCCCTCCACACAGAGACAGATTTGTCAAAAGATAATTATTTTAACTCTGACGGACTTTTGATCGCATAAAGCGGATACTGCTGCGTCTGCCCTCTCTGTTATTCCGGCTTTTCCCAAACGATTTAAAATCCCTCCAGTTATTTAGGTCTTGCTTTGCAGCCGATGTCTTTTTTAAGCTTTTATTATATTTACCTGCTGATTCAAAAAGAGGAGAAAAGCTTATTTGACTTTAAATTATCAGCAGCGGAATTCCAAATCGCATGGGAACCTATTTCCACCTGCGAGACAAACATATTATTATCAGTAATTATGTTATTTAATAGTTGATAAAATATTAGAGCTCACTGCTGTCTAGGCCCCTTCTCGGTATAAATGGGCCCTATGCCAGAAGAGCGATGGGTCTGCAGAGCAGCTTTCGATCACGTGCACTACAAAAGGATAGCTGCAAATACAATTACAGAGCCGCCTTTAATAATTCATGGACTGAGAGTTAGAAAATTAATAAAATGAATTATAACAAGAGGCTAATTAAAAACTTTAGTAATTGTTGTCAAGACAGCTTGATGGGAGGCGTTCTGCACAACCCCCCCCCTGCTTTTGGAAAACATTTTTTCTTTGAAAACCTAGAATGTGAAACAGACTTGGTTCGTACTGAGAGCCGTTTTGATTTTTTTTTATATGGTTGTAGGTCATTTCTACTGGAATCTGATTGGAGTGAAAAATAGCAATCAGGTAGGTATCTGTAACATGGCAAATCAAAAAGTTCCACGGGGTAAAGTTAACCTAAAAGAGGAGCTCACGGATTAATATTTGATTGAGCAAACAGACAACAACAACACAACGCAAGTGTTTCTACACGAGCAGAGAGTGTTGCTACTAGAGAACTGTTGGCTTTGCACCATTCGGATAAAGAACGGATTTTTTCAGTCCCTAACCAGGCAAGCCCCTGTCAGTTACGGTCCGTAATATTCCTGGTCTGAGAGTTTTAAGAGTTCATCTTGTACACATCCATTCCATCCCGCCAGACTTTGGTCTGAGTAAGGGCTGCAGGATAAACCGGGCGTAGTGTGAAGCATTTGATTTATACACCTCCAAAGTCAGTGAAAGTCAGTGCTAAGATTCCACCTCAACCTTAACTTGCCCTTTGTGATTAGGCACTGCAGGGGATCTAATGTTTCTCCACTGCTAACAATACCGAGGCAAACGGGGCCAGCTTTGATCTTGGTGTAACTCAGACGAATGCGATGGAATTACACCAGGAATTTATTTGGCCCAAGCAGACCACTAATGCTGTATACCTGTCTTTAACTGACATGACTTTGCTTTTGCTAGTTTAAACAGAACTTTAACCTTGGTTTAACACGGACCTGAGTTTTAATTTCCTTTGTTTTTGTTTACGGGTGGGAAGAAACTATAGAAGGGGCAGCTTACTTGAAGCGTACAAGAGGCACTCTTAAAGCTCTCCGATCATTAACACCGGAGTAACGGATCTGAAAGAACCCTTTCCAGTCTATTGAGGCAACGCAGACTTTTGGAGAATCTTAATCCAGGGATTACTGGCATGATGGACCTTAATGGTTCCTTGCAGTCTATTGTGTCAATGCGAATTTATTGACATTTAAACTGCAGCTCCCCGTCTGATAGTTTATTGACTGAACACGTGAACAAGAAATTTGCATATGCAAAAATATGCTATACAAATTATGCACTATATCTCCTGTCCAAAATCCTTATGGTAAATAGTTGCTGAGCATACTAGTCCCTCTTGCAACATTATGATGAGTCTTTAAACTTTCTTTATCTAAATACCCAAAGGCATCGCTGATTATGGGTAAAGGGAATTTCTTTTAAAATAAACCTGGTCTTTTTGTTTGTTTTGTACAAAATTCCTAAAATAACAATAAAAAAACTCGATGCCACAAAATGTCTATCGTTTACTATTTTTATAAATTCAAATAGCCAAAGGGATTTAAACCGAATCTGAGAAATAAAAAGAAACGCTATATTGACACGTTGCAGGTAGACCGTAGCTCAGAGCTGATTTTTTGCAATCAGGTAATAAAACTCTCAAAATAGCTTCTTACAGTGGAAATGCTGACGACCCCCTGACTACAAAGGCTCTGGCATAGAGCAGTTTCCGGTGCTGGATACGAAGCTAGAGTTATAAACCTCCTGAAAATAAGGCTTAATAATGGAAATGCTGACAAGCACTAAACTATAGATATGAGACATACTGCTGTAAATATCTACATATATAGATGAAGAGTGGGGTAGATGTATACACAGGTAGCTACCCTGGATGAAAGCAAGCAAGCTAAAAGGTGTAAACTAAAACTAAAATGTGCAAGATCAGTTTTTCATTTTTAAAAAGATGTTTCCCAAGGAAAGGATAGCATGTCAACATGAATACAGTTTTATGCAAGGCTGCTTAAAGAAGACAAGACACCTAGATGCATAATTTAGGCCTTGATTATGGTCATTATGGAAATGGAATTACTAACAAAAGTTTGTTTGGTAACTAATTATCCCATAATCTCTGCCTCTCTTCACTTCAGCATAATGTATACAAACTTTTGTACACATGGATCAGAATAAAACAAGGTGTTGACAGCATCCAGCAGTGGAAATTCACTTACACAAGACTTTTTCTCACTGAAGTGTTGACAATAAACATTTAATGAAGGCAGAGACTTGGATGTCTCCAGACAGTGTCAGAATACTTTAAACAGACCATTAGCATGGCTTCTTCTACTTCAAACAGAGCACACTATACCATAACATTATAAAAATACAAAGTATGAAACAAATAATCTGTTTATACAGATATTTTAAGCTGTTTTCACCAGTTCTGACATCCCCTGTATTTAGTAACAGAAACTTACTCAATTCAGATTACTCGCGCTTAAAAAATGTTAAATACAGTTAATGCAATATTAATCGCCCTTTGGTGATATAAAATGCAATATTTTCAGGCAGCTATCGAGCTTTTCTAGAGGAAGAGCTGATGAAAACAGTCACAGCTGAATAGTGGAGAGAAAAAAGCTCTGTATTTATTGCTTTTGTTTGGCTTTTGGCTACAGAGACAGGAACATTCTAATGGGGTAAGGACATTTATTTTATCTGCAATCTATTGCTGCTCGAGCAGGAGTGGCAGATGGGGTTTGGTGTTATATTCACAGAGTAATTTAGAGCAAATCCTAATAACTAATAATGATTTATGTTAATTTCAATCACTTATGTGACTTTATTAAAGCCGTGCTGTAAAAGAAAAGGGAAAGCTGGAGAGGCAATCTGTATCTAACTGAAACCGAACCGCGTGCTTTAAGAAAGAATTAGGTTGCTTTAATGGGTTACACTGAAAATTGTGACATGGTGAAGGCAGTGTCTATGACTATTATTCAGATACAGTACAGGGCATTCTTCTGAGATTGTGCACCTTCAGATCTAATTTCCTAAACAAAGTGCCCCATGTAGAAAGCCCAGCTATCTAAGAGAATAAAACATTCTCGTATTTATGATGCAAAATGTATTGATTGTGTTAAAGGAATCTGTTATTTTAATGTGGTGGGTTGCTATGCCGTCCATCTAAGGGTTTACCAAGCATAAATCCTGGCGGAATTAATGGTAACATCCCCAAAGTATTGGATGCAAAACTTGTATTACGGGCTACATAAATGTAGGGAGATCTCCGATTCTTTGCTTACATCCTTAAAGCCTAACCCCGGATTTATTCCTCACTGGAAATCTCCAGTTAGTTAGGATTTTGTATGCTCATAAATGAATGGCTGTTTCCAAGAATCATTTGCATTTCCCCCTACTATCTTCAGTCCAATTACAAACTGGTCATATTGGCACATACACACCTAGCATTAAGTGCATTGAAGTGAGCGATGTTTTCAAAGGAGAAGGAACCGACTAGTGCTTTTCTGCATAGGAACAGTTTGATGAACTGTACAGGAGAATGCATCCGATGAAGTGAGCTGTAGCTCAGGAAAGCTTATGCTCAGATAAATTTGTTAGTCTCTAAGGTGCCACAAATCCTCCTTTTCTTTTTGCGGATACAGACTAACAGGGCTGCTACTCTGAAACCTGTACAGGAGAGGAGTACTTACAATATTTTGAAAGGGAGGGTGTTCTTAGCTCCTGGCAATTTACTTTCTCAGCTACCTTTCTGCGTTTTTCCGCCTTGAGGCATACAGTCTGAAAGTAAAACAACATCAAAGCTCCTGATTAACACCATTTTCCTGCAATCAGAAGGCGAAGCTAGCTGGAACGTCTAATCTGGTGTTAGCGTTTATTTTCGAACAAAACAGTCAGAACAAAGTTCAAAAGAGACAGGGCAGTTATCTACGGGGGACTAAGGGAAAAGGGAAAGTGCAAGGAGTGATTTATGTTTCTGTCAAAACGCTGAAATGGATCAAATAAACCTTCTGTTTGCTACATTCTGTACTACTGCAGTGTGGATTGTAATTTCCGTCTCCAAACAACGGTTTGGGAATATGCAGCAATTAGCTCCTCTCACACCCCATTGCAAAGCATTCGGTTTTAAGAGAGTTTCCCCAACTTTTAGGTTCTTTGCAGGAGCCTGGGGTTTTTTTGTCTCCGAGCTGCTACTGCATTTTAAATGTGACCCTGTTCCATAAAAAGTCGTTTCTGTGTTGTCTGTAGTATCGGTTTTATTTATAGCAACAACTGTTTTTCTTGGTAAAAAAAATCCATATTTTAAGGGGTGGAACTGATTTTGATGTCTCTCAGAATGTCCACACCTGAAAGAAGTACAGCTATCTCAGTTAATACTGCTTGTATGAAAGGGCTGCAAACCCATGTATGTATCTGCTTTTTGAACTATGGGACAGTACACATGAACTAGATACTGCCAGTATTCAAGTGTGAGTGTGTACATAAGTGTGTAAATATCTATCTATCTATCTAAACACACACACAGATAATGTATATAGCTTTAAATGTATCTATGTATGTAACAACACACACACACACTCACGAATTTAACACGGCGGATTTCAGATAAGGAACGTGGTGGATCTTTGTTGCTAAAGTTCATTAGTGTTCTGCCCTAGTGCTTCAGCACCAGGAACAGCTCCCTTAAAATTGCAGAGTGATGCATTATTGAAAGACTGTATCAAACAGCTCTGGGGTGCAGCCTTTCTGTGCTGGGCTCTAGATGAAGTCTGACTGTCTGACTGCACAGAAGCCTCTAATATGTTAATGGCCGTAGGGGATGCCTAAGGTACCATCTCAAGCTGCTTCGCACACCATATGTCAGGCCGTTAGCCACATGGATCTATTAATCAAAGGGAGAGCAAAAGCGAGCTTTTAATACTCCACCCTATTTTACTATATTCTTCCTCCTTTAATTTTCTCCAATATAAAGCATAAAACTACCTAGAAGAGAAAGATGGAATTCTCTTTTTATCCAACCCTTTATAGACCCATTTATAGTTAGCGTTAAGGAGAGTAGGGTACCTTCACCCTGGCAAGGTTTAGTTTAAAACTCCTGCTCAACTTCTGTGATAAAGAAGATCTACATCCACCCACACAACAGAAGCGTCATATCCTAGAGAAGCCACCTCTGAAGGAAAGTATTTTAATAGCAACCTCGCTATAACCTCCTATTTCAAAGTAAACGGGCAGCTACAAATCTGAGCGGCCTTCCGCACTGTCCCTCAAACACCAAATATTCCATTGTAAAGCGTTATTTCTTTAGTTTGAGTCAGCTCTACGGTGAATACAATGGTTGAGCCCTAAGTGCTGTGTCCTCATGGGAAAAAGGGTATCAGTCTTCCCGGTTCAGTAAGTAGCGTGGTCCAAAGGAGAAGAAAAACAGCACCCTATACTTTTCAATATTGAAAATACTTTTAATATTGAAAACAACTTTCAAAATGTAGAGGAGAGAATTTCTGGTACATGTTGCTGCTTAATGTTACAAAACAGCGCTCCCCTAAGCACGTCCCTTATTCAGGGAGGGGAAGATAGCTGTGTATCCACGCCTGTAGCCTGAATGATTTGTACACGAGAGTATAGAGGAGCTCCTTTTCTGAGGAAAAGTAAGGCTCTTGCTCTGAACATCTGGTTTTAGAAAACGTTTGCAGGAGCGTGTATCCACACCCAAACTCGCACATGCTCCTCATAAATAATGTTACGCATATCGTAGACCTGACGTAGGTACACGGCACAACCAACAGTCATATAATAATTCCGCGACTCTTACACTTTTCCTTTTCTCTGATGATGAGTGAGAGGCCACATACCTTTTGCTCTTGCTTGTTCTAAATAAAGTGTTTTTTTAAAATCCAGTTTAGTCAAAATATGTTGTTGGAGAACACTGGATCCCAGGGACAGCAAGTTATTATGTGGAGGAAACGACGAAATCTCCTCCACATGCCATATAATGTAGTAGAATCGGAAAGGTTAGGTTTCCTCTTTAGGAATGTGTGTGCACAGACAACATATACAAAACATACACGTTGGGTATGTTCTTAAATACCCAGAGAGAAGTCGAGTGTATTTACCGATTAAGACACACGTGGGAATAGGGAAAACATCTAGAAACTACATTTATAATACGATTGTACAAAAACACACCATAATATATCTCATTAAAATACCATATATTAGTATCATATACTAGGGAGAGACAGCTTTGCGTGGGGAAGCATTTGGGACAATATCTGATGTATAAGCATAGTGCAGAGAGCATATTGGGTATAGGGTACAGTATGCTGAATAGATTATGTTGAAATCAAGCGTAAGAGACAAAACTAACTTCTGACATTTCTCCTCTTTGGTCTGAAAAATGGTTAGTGCATCTTGTGCTTAGACATAAAGTTACTGAGGTGACCGTCTTTAAGAACATGTTTCCTTTAATAAGATTTGATTTAACCTGTAATAGCCTGCAAAAATGTTAAAGCATTGCCAAGCAATATATTACATCAAGATGGAGATAAATAGATGGGTTGAGCTTCAATGATTCTGACTTTCAAACTACCTTGCTATGGAAAGGCACTTATTACCTTAAAAATTTGGTGCACACACCAACCATCATTTCCTTCCCCGAGAAGGTAACCCATCTATCTACCGCTTTAGGTTTCCAGCGCCTCGTAACTTAATTCCTTCAGGCTATTCATCAGCACAGTAATTAAACTAGCAAATGGATGTAAATAAAGTGAAATTGGTTTCATGACAGATGAGCCGAAGAGGCCTCTGACATGAAACAAGCCAGGACAATAATTATTTCTGCACCGGGCTCTATGAAGAACTCCATCTGGATTTATTAGGTGCTTCAAGTTATTTGCTGGGAGCAGGCAAGACAGGAGGATTCACGTTAATTTGACAGGATTTTTTGCATCCTAAATAGGTTACAGAAACATTAATCTAGAATTAACTTTATCGAAACTATAAGTAGGCCTAACTCTGTATCCAGAATAAAAACACCCTTCAATCAAAATAATTTATTAACCAGAAAGGGGCTAATTAAACTGTTTATTTTCCCAGTGCTCACTGAGTATCTAAGTTGTAATTCAGGTCTCCACAGATTCCAGACCAAAATAATAATCCAGATTGTTTTAGTGGCCAATATATGTAACACTTTTTGGAAAGAGTCTTACCTTTTAAAAACCAACACAGCAGCAGCAATAGAGTGAAAGCAGAGTTATGTGAGTTTTTAAGAGCTCCTCTTCCCAAAAGTCATCGGCAATTACAGGCTCAGCCAAACCAAATCTGGTAGGCATCTGCTCCCACCTTTCTATGAAAGCAAAGTTTATACCCACAGAAAATAGGGACGCACAAGGATTCCAGGAAATGGGGGTGTTTGGACTCAACAAAGCTCAAGTGTAATTGGAGCCATCAGGTCCAGCCTGGAGTGGAAGTAATATACAGAATAAATAAAAAAGGGCTCTCACAGCAGGTGGAGATTAGTTCTTTTTCCCCTGAAAAGATTAGAAACTGACTGCTTTACGCTTAAACGTACTCTCAATTATTTAAGTCCCCCTTCGTGATTAGCAAGTAAAAGTAATGCTCCAAAGCGCTGAAGAAATGAAGCAAGGATAACAGTGCTTTCCCACCACTCACGTAGGCTTTCCAGCACCGTGGCTAGCTCCCTGCCGGCTAACAAACACTCATACATGGGAACCCTCTCCGATACATACACCTGGAGGGGGTAAGGGGTGGGGAGGCGAATAAGGAGGGAGGCAATTTGAGCGTGAAAAAAATCCGCTCTCCCCCAGCCTGGGAGAATATCATTCTTGCAGAGGCGATTTGGACTTGTGAAAAGGATTCCCCTGTATGCTGAACCCTCAAATCCACCCCCCTGACAAAAGCTTTAACATGTTCTCAAAGGATGGGGGAGGGGGAGAGAAGGGGTGTGTGTCAAGATTCTGTGTCACCCACAGCAGTTGATTAGAGCTCAGATCTTTTGCAATGTTGTCCTAATAAAGCAACGCGCATTGTACATCCCCACTGTAAGGCGAGTGGGTAATTTTAAAGCCAGAGAGGGATTCTAAAGGAATTTATTTTCCTTTCTCTCTGGCTCTCTCCCTTTTAACCAGCACAGGAAGCTAATTATTTAAAAGTTCATGTAAAATTATAAGACAGAGCCCAGTCCTTTAATTAGAATACAGTATGAATAGGGGTAGCATATGGAGGAGAATGTCAAGAAGAGGGTGCCAGGGGCAGATCCTAGGAAATCTGTATTCATTTCTGCCTCCTATTTGTTCAGTAATCTCTGCCATCATAACTAAATCTTGGAGCACTGATGTAGTTCGAGTTGTTGTTGACTCAACGTCAAAATTCAATCACTGGGGGTTTTGCATCAGCCGGGCTACTTATTTGTCTAATAAATCCGTCATTTTGTAAGAAAAATATTTGAGCAGCCGCACTTGACCTCTTGGTATCCACAAGTCACATTTATTTCTACCAGTTTACAAATGCAAAATGGAGATGATCATCTAATGCCTCCAGGTACTGTGTTGATATCTGATTGGATTTTAGATGGAAATGTCTATTTTAAATACCCTGTGATTAAATTGTACATTTAATAGAATTCATGCCTTTCAAACGGAATCCTGATTTGCAACTTAAAATCCTGGGGGTTTAAAACATTATAGTTAACCATAAGTTTTTGTGCATGATTGATTATTTGTTAAACCCAAATGATAGGGTTTTATTAAAGCTGGATCTTTTTCACTGGAAAACTTATTCTGATCCTGGAATATTTCTGACTGAAGGGTGTCAGACCACACATCTGTATGAGATACCTGACTATTATGTGATAGTCTATATTGCGGGGTTACTGCGTTGATTTCAATGGGCAGTTATTAAAAAGGGGGCTATGCTGCCAAAGTTTGTTTAGAGTGTAAGGAAATAACTGTTACCATGGTACTTTCATTCATAGCCAAAACCAAGATCGCACTGTCCTAAAAGGGTGAGTCTCTTATCTGTGCCGGTGAATGAATGATTTCACCTCATAGGGCCAAATCCTGACGCCTACACTCCGATTCAGTGCTGATGACTTCGTAGGAACTCATCATATACAGTGCTCACTGTCCCATTTGGAGTTGGTTTCTCGAGGGCATAGCTTTTTAAAATGATAACGTGTTCATTTACCCCGTTAGGGTTAATGCAAGTGATGATCAAGCACAAAAAAGGCCGCGAACTCACTGGCTCGTTAATAGCCACTTTCACAACTAACCTTGATCCCGAAACGTCGCCCTCCGCTCTAAAGTTGGGTATCCCGTTCGTGACCAACTGCTGGGGCCTCAGTCAAACTGGCCTCCCTCAAAACACCAATCCGAATGAGAAGCGAGACAGAAGCCGGACTCCCAGCTGGTTTACATGGACTGAGCTCTGCAGAGGGGGGATACCCGAGCCCTGTCCAACGTGCCGGCTGGCTCAAACTCCAGCCTGGGGTGAGAGGTTTCCGCCTAGTGCTCAGGGTTGGTTTCATAGACTATCAGAGACTACCAGGGTTGGAAGGGACCTCAGGAGGTCATCTAGGCCAAGCCCCCGCTCAAAGCCCCTTGAGAAGATCGCCCTGAGAACCAGGCTGACAAGCTGCTTTAAAGTTGGCCCGTTGTCTTCTTTTTTACTACTCAAGGCAACCAACCTTTCCCTTGTCTGAGCTGAAAGGGGGCCGCACGGGTTTGGCGTAAGCCTCGCGGGCAAAGACAAAGCCTTGTCCAAGAAGAACAGGAAAGATCCCCCAACGTTAGGTTTCTGAGTCTTCCCCGTTGCAGTCTGCTCCTGGAGCACTGATCGCCCCCACGCAGGGTTGCCAGGGAAGGAACCGCACGGATCGGACAGGACTGAAAAGCCAGCTGACTAGCCGCCTGTCCCCCGGGTTCTTCGGGACCGTTCGGTGTTTTCAGAGACCGGGTCCAAGGCTTTCCCTCCCATCCCTCACCTAGGGGCAGCTGAGTGTCCCACCGATCCTAGTGGCTCAGTTTACTCCGTTCGTGCAAACTGGGGAGGGAGGGGGGGATGGGAGAGCGCAATGCCTTGGTAAGACTTTCCGAGCGCACGACCCCTGCTGCGTCTCGCCCTTTGGCGGGCTAGAGACGGCCACAGCCCAGAAACTCCTTCGCGGTGCACGGCTCGGCTCGGCGCGGATGCCGGCGAGAGCGCGCCTCGCGCAGCGCCTCCTGGCCCAGGCCGGGCTGTCTGGCGCCCGCCCCGTCGGCGCGGTGTGTAGGCCGAGGAGAGGTCTGGAAAACTAACGCTCCCTTAATGTCGTCCCTCCTCCCCCTTGCCGCGCTCCTCAGGGGGGAGCCAGGGAGCTGCCACCGCGGCCCATCTCGGCGGGCAGGGCCTGGCCGAAAGGGGCTGCCCGGGCAGGCAGGCCTTCCCCGGGAAAGTCTACGACCGAGCTGCTCTGCCGGCAGGGGCAGGCCCCCGCTGCAGGTTGCAATAGGCAACGCTGGTGCGGGAGAGCCAGCCGGCTCCAAGGGCGAACAAACTGGGAAGGATTGAAAACGTGCTTGCGCTTCTCAGCCCCGCTTTGCAAATCCCGGGAATCAAAGCGCTGCTGCTTCGCGCCACGCCGCTGCACCACAACCCGGGCCTCCGCTGCTTGTGTTGCAACCCCGTGGCCTCGAGCCTGTGCTACTCTTACTCGCACACGACTCGCCCTACCTCACCAGACTAGACCCACTGAAGGCAGCTGCATGGAGGGGTAAGGATTTTGGTCAGGTGTTTCTGCAGAACCTTGTCTATGCCCCACGGCGAGATCGGGGATGGGGGCGGGGGAGTGATAACCTACCAATACAAGGAAGTTCTTAGCAAGTGCAGTCCTATCTTTGTCCTGCGCTGGCATAGTATTGAACTGTACGCTCTTGAGGTGTAGGTACGAAAACCTAGCCCACTTGCTGGGAGCTGGAGCGCTCCTCAGGTACGAGGGATTGCCTTTACATTCGGGTCTATTAGCTCACTCCAGTTTTAAAATCGTTTTAGTCTTCCACTTGGAACTAATATTCGAAATCCGGAAGTAGCCAGGAATCCAGAGTCACTCGCCCAGAGGTGGCATGCTGGCCCCCTCGCAGATAGGTTTATCAAGTCAGGTAGTGGTAGTCAGGTAGTGATAACTCTAACTGAGAAGATGGAAAGTGAAGTAAACATATCATTCATTCCATTTAGCACCACTGACGGCAAAGTGTCTGAACAGATGTCCCATCTTCTTTAAAGGGGGGAAACTCAAAACTTGCACAGGCAGCCTCAGAATACAGGTTTTTGCTTTTTTTTATAATAGCTTCATATTGCCAACAAGCCATTCATTCCCAGTTGCTTTTCTTTTTAGAGTCTTTTTTGTGACTTTTTCCTGCGTTCTCCTCTTCAGCAACTTGTGAATGATCTGGAGGATCTATTGTTCCTAGGATAAATACAGACACAGTCTAACTTGTTTTCAGTAACAGAGCAGAAAGTATGTTAATATTAAAACAAATAATTGATTATCACCATGTCACTGAAGAGAGTCAGTAACATGTTACCTGGTGCCTTGTATCAATATAACAGCTAGAGTAGAAACCCTATTCTAGCTCAATCTGAATTTGGCATTCAGTTTCAAATGGCATGTATCAGTTCTGAACTCTTCAACCAGACCCCCAATTCAATGAAGGGGGGAAAGGTGAAATATTTCAGCATATTGAAAATATTGATGTTGGCCCATAGAAATGAATGTACTAAGCTGTAGTTATTAACAATGTATAGAGGCTTAAATCAATATAAATTAATTTAATTATGATTTCTAATTGCATTATGCATGATCAATTTGACACACTACATTAAAGATAATTAGAGAAGGACGCTAGTCACTAATCACTCCTCTAATAGCTTAATGAAAAGGAATGTCATATATTACCTGTGAGATAAATCTGTAAAAGAATATAAATGCTTATTTTTCAATAGAAAGTGTGGGGAAATAATTGTACCTTTTATTAGACATTTTAACAACTGTATTGTTAATGTATAATGGATTTCTATTTTTATTTTACATGGTCTTGGTTAAGTATTTATTAGTGTTGATTAAAGTGCGGGGGTGTTGTTATAGGACCATATATTGGGGACTTGAATGAAGCCTAACTTTTATGTAAAAATATCATGCTGTCCTCAGAAGCTTGTGCCAAGAGGTCAGAGTAGATGGAGGTCCTAACTTAGCATAATGGCTTTAACATTTCCATGACATCATCAGGGAATCTGAAAAGGAGTCTAAGGATAATCAGAGTGGTCATTCAGAAGACCAGTAAATATTTTATGAGGATATATAGAAGACAGGAAAGAAGGTGGTCAGAAAGGTGAATCTGTACTGCTTCGTGCTCTGTGAAGAAGGTTTTTCACTTGCTACCAATTTTGATTGAAACTCTGCACACGGTTAATAAAAGAGACTGAGCTTGACCCTTGGAAATCCAAACTCCAATTTGCTTTTAGTTGAGATCTAAATATATTTGTATTCATTGTAGCCTTTAGAGTGTAGTGATGATCTGTCTCCAAGCATTTATCTTACTTTTTAGCTTCACCTGTGCATGTACATGAGTCTACATTCACACTTCAGGTTGTGCTCTGTTACTCAGTGCTTTCCCATACTGGGCATAAAAGATGATTTACTGTTAAACTGACAACAACACAAATAAATGGATATATTTTTAGAATGGTAACAGGATTATGCCAGTGGATTAATTGAATATGCTCCTGCATTTGATTCCTTTTATTTACACACCTTTGACAAATAATGGAAACATTTCTTGCATCATACAGCATTTAACATCAAATCTTATCATAACCAAGTTTAAGAATGTTCTTTCTTTTAGGTCCCAATCAATGCTCACAAAGTGGTGAGCACTCTCAGCACTCCGATTACCTCCAGTGGCATTGATGCATGTATAAGAAGTGTGTAGAAAGTGCTGGACTGGGCCTTACAATTGTTGTGTATTGGCAAAGAAGTGTAACTTTTTCTAATGTAATGTTACCAGGAAAATTGTAATCATGGTTTTGAAATGCAAATACAGGAAGGCTGAGGCAGTGAATGATTGCAGAGATGTTGACTCTGGGGGATTTGTAACTTTTCTACTGTTAATAAACTCCCAGTAAAAAGTACACAACAGAACAGTTGTTCTTCAGATTCCATAGAGAGAAAGTATAAATAGAAATGGGCTCATGTTACAGCTCACTTCATAATCATTCCTAAATATTCCAAATGCAAGTAGGACAAATTGCAGCATCAGCTTGGTCAGAGTTAAGTTATTCACAGCTTTAGATGATGTGCCATAATTTCATACCCACAGCCCAAATTCAGGTTTCAGATCCGAAATCCATATAAAAAGTGATAGGGCCTGAACCTGCAGTCCTTGTTCAGCCCAAACTCCCATTAGGTTTAGTTCTGTACTCCTGAAAAGCTAGCGTAATCTGGATTTGCACAGGGAATGTCTTCTGGGTTTTGTAGTAATGCATTTGTCTCCAATCACCCAAACCAGGCTTAGGACACCAATGCAGCTTAGATACCAAGGTGACAGGCACCTTAAAATACCTGAGGCAGATAGATGGCAATGGCTACTATAGCACATAGTCAGTAGTATCAGCCACAGCTACCATGACTCTCCTACATGTCCATGAATCTGGCTAGTGGGTTCACTGCCATGCCCCCTCCTCTGCCCTAACCTAAACCACATCTACTGGAGCAAATATCCATGTGCCATTGCTCCACAGCATGTGGGGAGTGTGGAGATTTCCTGCATGGCTTTTCCATGGCCAAAGAACCCACAAAGGAGGGACATAGTCTCTTGAATTTACTTGATTTGCCTGAATAAGGGCAGGAGCACTGTATATAGACACATTTGCATATGGTTAATTTTATTTGTGGAAGGTGAATATCAGTGTCTGGCTGTTTTAGGACCTGGGCCTGCACTGAAGTTAATGGGAGTTTTGCCTGAGAAATGAGTGCATGCTTAATGTGCATTGTGGGTGAAATTCACCCCTGCACAGAAGGCACTTAAGCACCACCCAAACCTCATTTTGAGTCCTATTTTGAGTGGCTAACGTGGGACTAAAGTGGTGTTCTGCATGTTGGCTCTCTGCACAAGGTTGAATTTCATTCTGGGCTCAACTCTTAAACAAAGGCCAACATTTTCAAAAATATTAGCTTTAGTTAAAATCTAATCCCATTTCAATCTTCAACCGGAACTATTGAGCACTCAGCACTTTTGAAAATTTGGCGATCTATTTAGGAGCCGAATTATGGATTCAGGAGTTTGACTTTAAGAACACATTTGAAAATCTGGCCCGAGTGCTTTTTATGCCCAGCATAAAGTCACTTTTGTTTCTAATAAGTAAACAAACAAACAAATAAATAACTACAGCTTCTTGAAACAGTTTATCTTCCAAAATTTTTGTACTGTATTAGCTGCCTATCAAATTATGGCTCCCCCTTTCTTGTTTTATATTTGCACAGTTACTGAATATTGCCAGGTAATTATTTTTGGCTAGTGTGTTAGCAGAAACTTTAATAAAGTCTTTGTTTCTTAAAACATCAACATTAAAGTGGCAGTTTTGCTCCACAGTAGTAGGGCTAAGTACATTCTGATCGGTGGTACATTTTAGAAGTACTCAAAGAGGATAATTGTGTCTGACCGTCTTGTCATACCAATCCTGGCGGTGAACTGCAGTGCTCTGTATGTGAATATATTTGATTGCAACTCAACAATTTTTGAAAATTAAAACTATGCACAGACTGTACTGCATTATCAACTAATTGGACATCATGTCTCATGATTTAATATAAATGTACAGCACTATGTTAGAGAAATTTTTAAATAATATGAAGCAGTAAGAGTGAAGACCCTCTTTTTTCTGAGAAGGTCTCTTACGCAGCCAGGGGAGACTAAAGAAGATGACAATTTTAGCATCTAAATAAATATTAAGATTGGGGAAGGGTTGTGCTTATTTTTATTCTTTAAAACATTGTTAATAGATCTCAGTTTGGCATTGAAAATATTCGGCACATTGCCCTGGTCTCACCTATTTAACCCTGATTGCAATGTTTAAATAAATACTTCTTTTGTATTAGGGATTTGAGACAAAAAGTATCTATATGAAGGAGATGTAGGGTGTATGTGGTGAACTTAACCTGGTTCAAATCCACTACACTGAAATCCAGGTACAGAAATTGTAGCAACCAAATATTTGGTCGAATTGAACCCCTGAATTTGTCTGTTTTTGAATCGAGTATGATGCAGGACGCCAAACAAAGAAAGGGCAAGAACGCAGAGCTTATACATATCTACATGAAAATGTAGAAACATTAAAAAATAAATTGGATTAGGAAATAGATGAATATAATGACCTTCCTTACTCTCAATCATATGCTGCCAGCTAAGTGTTTGAGTCTGAAAAATTGCACTAATGAAGCTATTTGAAGGCTTTTGTGGACAACTGCTTCCTCTTTGAAGATTAAATGAATGATGTTGATGTGATTAATCTTAGTACAGGGAGTGATGCAGCAGCCAGAAAATACCTTGGTGATTTTCATAATTAAACTGAATCAACATTTCAAAGAAATGCCAGTGTTATCACTTGTATATTAGAATTACATTCATTAGACAGAAGAAACAAATAATTTGAGCAAACAAGATTTTCCTTTTGGTGTACTGAGACTTCTGTCATGTCTCAGAGTCTCTTACTATAAATCATCATTACTGTTTAATTTTAGCCTTGCTTTTCAGTTACTTGTTTTCTATTTATTTTTTCCTTAACAGTCCTAATGATTCATAGTTACTTGCTTCCTGCTTAGTTATTTTCAGTACCAAATAGCTTCTCTCAGTCTTCAGCTTAAAGTTGGCTGTATGGTTACTTTAGCATCATGTTTCAGTCACTGTCCTTTAAAAATGATGTAAATACTCACTGGTTTATATTGCTAATGGAATGAGCCATCCCAGCAAGAGCTCTGGTTTGATAAGGGTTCATCTATAAAGAATGGAACAAGCCCCACAATGTACAAGAAACAGACGTGACAACAGGCTTCATGCAAGACTGAAAACACAAACAATATATCACCGCAATCCATGGAGATAACACTGTGAGCCAGATTCTGCTACCCTTACTCATGCTGAGATACTTCAAGAACAGTCCCACTGATTTAATGCACCTGCTTGGGGGGAAAGGTACTATTCAGTGTAAATAAGAGAAGCAGAACCTGACCCTTTATGATTAGTTTAAATGTTTTATCAATAACATTTCATGGTCTTTTATTATATAAAGTTAAAAGATTGCAAGAACATAACCATTTTTAGAGTATTTGGCAATGTAAGAAACATAAAGTATAAAACATCCTTCCCAACACATACACACACATGCACGTACACGCACACGCACACACACTTTGCAAAGCTGTCAGATTGTTTTGGTAGGACAACAACAAAAATACAGCCTCCCTTTCTTAATACAAGTGAAAGTGAAGGTCTGGGGTTAATGATTGCTGCATCAATACAAATTCAGTGTATTACTCCTTCTATCACCACTTTAAATTATTTTAAAGGTTTCTCTGTGACTTTTGGTAACCCTGATATTTACAGTGTACTTCTAGTCATTGCACAATCTTTCCCTTCACAGTTGTTTAATAGAAAAAAAGAAATGACTTCTTTAGCTTAGTGGATAAAGAACTAGCCTTTCACCTTCGGGACCCCAATTTTAGTCCACCCTGCAATCTTAAGTGAAATGAGTTTGGTGGTCTCCACACAATCTGTAGTGCACAATAATCATCAACGCAGAACTATAGTTTTACCCTGAATTTAGTTTAAAAGCAGCTCAGACCTGACAAGGCATGTAATGGCTAGATACACCCAAAGTTTTTCTGTGACAGGGTCTAAATGTGTTATAGAGAACCATTCTTCTCACCTGCTCTGTCCACTACCCCTTCACCTTCCCTTGTCTTTCTAATTATCTTATCCCTGCCTAACTCAACCTACACCCCCACCCCCAACTGCAAAACTAATATGGTGTTTGTTGTCATCATGTCGATTGCTCTGCTTGTGCGTTATAGCGCTTTCACCCTATCCTATGTCTATTGGGGGCATGCCTATGCTGCAGCTGGGAGTGTGCTTCCCAGTGCAGGTAGATAGACGTGTTAGGTCTGCTCAGGCTACTGTGCTAAAAATAAAGGTGTGGTTAACAGCCACAGGTGGTGGCTCAGGCTAGCCACCTAAGTACATACCCAGTGGCTTGGACAGGTTTATATTTGGGTGACTAGCCCAAGCTACCACCTGTGCTGCCATGGCCACGCTGCTATTTTTAGCATCTGAGCTCAAGCAGAGCTAGCGTGCACCTGTCTACTGTGCTGGCAAACACACTCCCAGCTGCAGAGTAGACAAACCCTTTGATTGTAAATTCTTTGAGTCAAGGACTCTACTACCTGGTGTTTGTACAGTGCCTAGCACAATGGGGCCCTGGTCTCAATTACTCCCTAGGCACTTGATGATTACCTGTTCTGTTCATTCCCTCTGAAGCACCTGGTATTGGCCGCTGTCAGAAGACAGGATATTAGGCTGGATGGACCTTTGGTCTGACTCAGTATATCCATTCTTATAGTAGTAAGAACATAATAAACATGATTAATAATAATAAGACATCTGTATGGTTACTGCTCCAAGTATGTGCTGTAATGTAATGTCCAAACTGAAATCTGATGGAATTCTTGAGGCAACTGACTTCATATTCATATCTATTACGCCAGCATGTTGGGAGCCCAGAGGGGCATGGTGGCAGTAGTAAGTGCCGTGCAATCCTATACATAGCCTTTGCCTGTGAAATTATGATGATAAGAATGAGCAATAAGGCCTGAAGTGGGTGGTTCCCATGTTCAGGATAGTGGATTGCCCACTTGAAAAAAGCCTTATATTAAAATGAACCAACTGTGTTCAGTTACAAGTGTATTTAATAATTATAATTTGCAATTGTAATTTAATACAATTACAAATTATTTGGGAAGACTTGACATGCATTTAGTTGCCTCTCAACCCTCATCGGTTATGATAGTGGAACTACAGTAGAGGGAAGAAGGATGGTTATCTGTAACGGTAAAGCAGCAGTGAGGGAAATAGTTTATTGGCTGTTAATAGAAGAAGTGGCATTTTTGACGTAAATATAGGCACAAATAAAACAGTGGGTCTCAACCCCCCACACTTTTGAAATGGGGAGAGTTTAAGATCAAAACATGGATCCAAATCAAGTTGGTATCTCTACAATGGACTAAACCAACCTCCTGAATCTGACCAGCCCATAACTGTGGGAAATCCTGATTCAGATCCACATTTTGATATTCCGACCCATCTCTGGCTTTGAGCTATGTTTTGAAAAGAGCGTGGGAATCATTGAGGCAGAGGAATGGTAGGCACTCTTCAACACACAGATGGTGCAAAAAAAGCAGCAATGGATGGATTTTGAGTTGGAGGACTTGTATGCACTAGAAAGCTCTACTGTTTTAACTACCAGTATAGTTAACTCCGCTAGTGTGGATGCAGTTATACTGATATAAAGGTGCTTTATACCAGTATAGCTGTTGCTGTAGAGGAAGGGGAATAAGCTATACTGATATAAGGCACTTTTATACTGGTATATCTGCATCTACATATGGGCTTTATAGTTATACTGGTATAGTTTTAGTTATACTGGTAAAAATTTCAAGTGTATACCTGGCAAGAGACTGGGTAAATGATCCATCTTGTAAAGCATTAATTAAGTCCTGAGCATAGTAAAACGTGAAAGAATGAAAGGATAGTGCAGAAGGTGACACCTCTAAGCGAGGCTGGACAGGAAATTCACAGCATTGTGCTGAACATACTGGGACTGCAGGGAACATGTCTAATAGTAGTGATCTGCAGGTTATATGAAAACATTGTACAGTATTTTTAGGTGATTTTGTTTATTTTGTTCTATAGAGCAGGAGGTAGAACAGGCTAAACAAATACAAATGATCTGCTTAAAAATGTCAGTGTTATTTCCTCCCTTTCCTTCATTTAACCTAATACTGCAGCCAACTGTTCTCTTTGGGTCAGATTTCCTTAAGTGACCTGGTGGTCTACCACAGAGTCCTTGTGTCAAATTCCACCTTTACTTGCCCTTGTGCAACCCCACTGACTTCACTGTAACCCACCTCCCACCCTAAAAACAGACAGAGAACTTAGAAGAGGGGCTTGAGCAGACAGCTTCCAGGTTTAACTGAGAGGGTCTATATCCAGGGAATTTTCAGTGAAGAGTCTTTGAACTTGAAATCTGTTTCTCCCATTGGTCCAACACAGCTAAGTCTATGGACCTTCTGGGCAACTTCAAGGTCTATTTGTTTCTCCAGGCTTTTGAGAAATTGAGGGGATAGGAAGGATAAGAACATAAGAATGGCTGTGCTGGGTCAGACCAATGGTCCGTCTGGCCCAGTATATGGTCTTTTGTAACAGTGGCTTGTGCCTGATACTTCAGAGGGAATGAACAGAACAGGGCAATTATTGAGTGATCCATCCCCATTGTCCCATCTCATCTTCTGGCAGTCAGACGCTTAGGGACACCCTGAGAATGGGGTTGTGTCCCTGACCATCTTGGCTAACAGCCGTTGATGGACCTATCCTTCATGAGCTTATCTCATTCTTTCTTAAACCCTATTATACTTTTGGCCTTCAAAAGGTCCCCTGGAAACAAATTCCACAGGTTGACTGTGCATTGTGTGAAGACATACTTCCTTAGGTTTGTTTAAAATCTACTATTAATTTCATTGGGACAGCTGTTACTTATATACTATTCCAAATATACTCTTGAGGTGAAGACAAATCACAGTCTGTTATTGGTTCAATTATAAGATTTGTTATAAACTTTAATGTATGTGTACTGGACTGCATTTTTAAAAATCCAAATTTAACAACTACAATGATTATAATTAATGGTAATAATTCCAAAACCAAAAACTCTTTAAAAAAACAGTTAAGGTTGCTGAGTAAGAAAACACAGACTTCTAACACATGAGCTAAGGGAAGATTTCTGTTGGCTGTTATCTTTAGAAACACTTTTATGTTATTTTTGAATTGCAACTAACCACAAGAGCTTAGTGATCTTAGAAACATATCTAGGGCCTGATCCAAAGCCTACTGAAGTCAAACAAGGGACTTAGAATGAAACACTCTGGCAACATTAACTATAGCTCCTTAGAGACTAACCCAAGTACTCCTTTTCTTTTTGCGAATACCGACTAACACGGCTGTTACTCTGAAACCTGTCATTAACTATAGCTGTTGCTGGTGTGTGTTTTCCACATTTCAGAGAGGCAGCATGATTGACTAAGGGATAGAAACATTCTGAAGTTCTCCCTTCGGTCTTATTCACATCTCGGCTGCTAACACTGACCTGCCGCAGCTCTGGCCTAGCTGCAGCTTTCAGCATTGATACAACACTGAGAAAAACTGTATAGCAGAAGCTTAGTAATTCCTAATTTAGTTATCTTTAAAAAAGAAAGGGAGAAATGAGAAATCAGCAATCAAGCCAGGTCACAGGAGTAGGTTGGAAGTGCTGGAGAGTACAGGAGCAGTGTATCTCTGAAGACTCTGTTGGCATTTTTTCTTTAGTGTTTCAGCCTTGCCATGACATCTCAGATTTATTTTTAATTACCCCTCTCCCCTACAAATTGGGAGATGTGCAATGTTTCTGATATGTAGCTTTTAATTAAAAGTGAAACTAGGGTACTGTCCAGTCTGCAAAGACCAGCTCTGAAACTCAGAGATGAGTGGCAGAGAGCAAAAAAGCAAGGGAATTTATATGGGAATGATGTTAACTAGGAACCTGAGTGGCTGAGAAGGGTGTAATAGACTGAAAAAGGAGGACACTACCCCACATCCTGAGGCTAGAGTGCAAAAGCAGCCACAGTCCCTCTGTACCACTCTCAGGTGGTAGGATCATTGGATGATGATGATTATTCCAGTGTTCAAAGACATAACATGCAATGGAGAGTTTCTAATTCAATTTTAGACAAGGTGAATCAATTGAGTGTAACAACTGGGAGCAGGCAATGAGGGAAGGTGGCCAGGGGTAACATACTAAACTCCCATGGTAGGCTTGTGAAATGTAGAACTTGATGGTTCCATTATGTTTAAATTATTTTTTCCCACCTACTGTGATTTTAAAAAAAATTCTGTGGAATCCCTTCATGTAGCCCATCCTTGGCTCACTGCCATCTTCTGTATTGGTCTATGTGGGGTCAGTGTGAACATCCCCTGGATAGCATATAGGGATGGCAGAGGTCATCTTGTGCTGTGACTCCGCCTTCAACTCCACCCGCACAGTGTCACTCCAGCACTCATGTGGTGCAAAGGGCTTTGAACAGCCCCCTCTCAGCACCTGGAGAATTTTATTCATGAAGAGGAGAGTGAAAAGAGAATAGAACCATATTTTTAAAGAGGGTCTTCTGCATTCCTGGTCAAGCTTTGATGGTCTTCCATTTTTCTTCAGCCAACCCTTGAGGTCCTATGTTGCATCCACTAGAAAGGACTGAATGGGACTCCCTTTTGGACCCATTCTTTAGTATGCTTCTTGTGTTGCTCTTTAATCATCTGGCAGGGTTGTTTTTGTAAGGGTCTTCCTCCTTTGCCTGAGTCTGAACAAGCTGCCTTCACAGCATTTTCAGGCCAGAGAAGATCATGGATCTTATAATGAACCACTGAAGTGAATGGGAGTTTTATTATTATTTATTACCTGTATGATGGTAGCACTTAAGAGATTCAGTCTTAGATCAGGGCCCTAATGCACTATCAAAGAGACAGTTCCTGATCCAAAGAGCTTATAATAAGAGTTTCACCACTGACTGCAGTGGAAGCTGGACTGGTCCCCAAATCAAGAAATCAAAGCCAGGCTTGCTATATGGCAGTGTAAAGCGCTACCACTAAGTCACCAGCCCAACAATGTATTTTCTGTTCATCTTTAAATTAGTATATAATAATTTAAAACATATAAATATATCAGAATACACATGACCAAAACCCTGAAGCCCTTACTCCACTTCAGATCAATCCTTGCAAAGAAACATGTCCCGTTGATTTCAGTGAGAGCCTTGCCTAAGTAAGGACAAAAAGATGTCATTCAAAAAATGGAAACCAGCCCACTTGATGACAAAATAAATAAAAGGTATGGCAGGTAAGCTGTAAGGTGGAATTTAGGAGGGCTAAGATGGACTTTGAAAAACAATACCGAAAGACATCAAAAAGAAGTAAGATCTAACTGTAAGTATATCAGAAGTAGAAAGTCTACCAGTGTCGGTGGATTCACAGGACTATTAGCAAGTAAAGTGAGCAATCAAGCCAGGGGAGGATGTTGCAGAGTCACTAAACAACTTCTTTGCAACAATCTTCTCCCCAGAGAATGATGGAGAGATTCGTATACCTGAGATACTCTTTGTAGGTATTAAAGATGAGGCACCATCAGAGACTGGAGTATCAAAAGACTCCCATTGACTTTAGTGGGCTTTGCATCAGGCACCGGACTCAGATGTTATTCATCAAAATGTCTGAGAAGGTTAAGAATTAGGTGGCTGATTTTCTAAAACACATATGTACTCTGACATTAAAATCTGTTATTATTTTATAGGACTGGAATGTAGCCAACGTTGTACCTAGCTTTTAAAATTGCAGACCAGTGAACTTTATTTCTCTATGCAGTGACAGATGAGCCACTGGGCCCATGGGGCCCAGGCCCAGGGGCTCCAGCCAACTGCGGGCCCCCTGGCTTCCACCGCCCATAGTTTGGGGAGGGGAAAGCCCCCACATCCCCCAACTCTGTCCCCGGCAGAAGCTGTGGGATGGGGGAAGCCCCCCCGGCGGCATCCCCCTGACCCCATCCCTGGCAGAAGCCACAGGATGGGGCAGCTGTGGGACAGGGGTAGCCCCCTCGCAGTGCCCCCCTCCCCAGCCCCCCACCTGGCAGAAGCCATGGGACGGGGAATCCCATCACCCAGTGGCCCCCAACCTCAGCAGAAGTCGCAGGATGGGGGAAGCCCTCCAATAACCCTCCAACCACCTTCCTGGTAGAAGCCCCTGGGTGTGGGAAACTCCCCAGTGGCCCCTGACCCTGCTCTCCAGAAGAAGTGCCAGGTGGGGTGGGAGAAGCCCCAGAGGCCTGACCCTGGTACCCTGCAGAAGTGCCTGTGGCCCTGGGACTGGAGGAGCTCTCACTTCCCGCTATGGCCCCGGGGCCATGGTGCAGGGACAGAGCTTCACCAGTCTTGGGGCTGCAGTGGGGGCGGGGCGGGGGGAGAGAAAGGAGCAAACAGTTTGTGGGGCGGGAGGAATGGGGGGAGGGCCTTGGGTGGAACAGGAGCGGTGTCCCAGGGAAGGGGCAGAAAGGGGTGGGGCTGTGGGCAGGGCTGCAGGCGAATGGGGTGGAACAGGGGTGGGACTGCAGGTAGAAGGGGTGGGGCGACCCCCCTCCACTTGCTCTGAACCAGGGCCCCAGGAAACTTTAATCCACCACTGTGTCTATGAGAAAAATTGGCTGAAACTATAATTAAAACCAGTATTATAAAACACCTAAGTCTGCTAAGAAATTTCAGTGTGGCTTCCCTGAAAGAATATAATCTATCTCTAGTCTATGAGATGTCTTTGAGTGAGTTTACAAAATAGGGAACAAAGAAGCAGTAATAGACAAAGGACCTGATTCTCATTACATTTGCGTCCATTTTAAAGCTCCCTTTCATTGCTAGAGTGGCTTTAAGTGGCCTTAAAACAAACAACTCATGACAGATGTGTAGTCACATTGCTTAATGCACTGCTGGAAGGCGTTCAGATACTATGATGATGATGAATACTGTGTAAGAATGTATATAGATTAGAATAAAATATTGTAAATGATCCATATTTTATTTGAAATTAAAAAGAAAACCTAATTGTTCATAGGTTAGAGGCAAAATTCTCTTATGGATTGGAAAATGGTTAAGAGGTAGAAAACACAAAGAAGGATCAATGGAAGATGGTTAGTAGGGGGAGAGTTAAGGCTCTGTCCTAGGACCAGCCTTGTTTAATATATTTATAAACAAATCAAAACAAAGGCTGAACAAGGAGATGGCAAAATTTGCAGATGACACAAGGTTATTTTAAGTTAGTTTAAACTGAGAAGATTATGAAGGCCTTCAAAAAAAGCCTAGCAAAGCTAGGCAACTGGGCAGCTGAATGACAGATAAAATTCAGTGTGGCAAAGTCTTGATTATAGTCTTACACAAATTTTATATTAGTATAACTCCAGAGACGTCAATGAACTCACTTTTGATTTACTCTGATAATAATTAGAGCATGATTAGGCAAATATAGGTTGATTCTCCTTTCATTTACACTGGCATAAATCAGGAACATCCACTGAAGTCCATGGGCTACACTAACCTCAAAGTGGTGTAGCTGAGAGGAGAATCAGGTCCATATGGTTTATTTGGTATGTGATACTTGATTTTCTTCTTGTTTATTTTGTCTGAAATACAACTGTAGCCCACAGAGCTCACTTAGCCTTTTATTTTACTTAGCAGTAAACACAAGGAACCTTGCATTACACAAGCTTTGAAATTATCAGGTGGCTAATTCTGAGTTGCTAGTTCTGGCAGTTTTATCATGAGGTTTGCAGTGGAGGTATTCTTTCAGACTGCTTGTAGTTATGTGAGCAGCTGCTGACCACTTACAAAGTTTAGGTTGATCTGATCTTTTGCTGCTGCTAGTCATGAAAGGCTCCTGATATGTTTGCCAGTCGAGAGGTACTGCTGTGGTGTCCTTTGAATTTCCTTCAATCCCTGCTTTGTGTTTCTGCAGGGCAGAAAGCAGTCTACCATAGACAGAGAAAGCAATTGAGAAGCAGCTGATTGGTACCAGTGGACTCCCACCAGTATAAATTCCACCCTCCATTTAATGCTGCATTCAAAGAAAAAAATGTGGGATGGGGGACACTTTCCCCTAATAGTTCAGTCATCAGAAGACAATAATAAAATGCAATTCATCTTTTTTTTTCCTGAGCTTCCCCTCTACCCCCCCTTTTTTTGACTACCACAACACTTTTGAATTCTTAGGCTTGGCAGCACTGGAAGATTAAACTGCAAAACTGACTGAATTCAAGATTCCTATAGCAAGGAGTCTCATTAACCCATCTGTGTGGGGCATTAGGTGTGAGACTTTTGATGCCTCTGATGTCACAGATTGATGGTGATGAGTGTTGTGTAGATAAATTAGATGAGTTTAGATTAGACAAATAGAATTATGCCTTCTGGGGCATCTTTAGTGAACTAGGAAGAGCCAAAGAATTAACAAAGAGGGGGGCATATATTTCCTTACAGTTGGTCAAAACTTATTTCTGTATTGTTGAATGTCTCAAACAAGCTGGTTAGTGGGACTAAGCCATATAGTAGAAATATGGAATTAACTCCTTTTTTATTTTAGTTTTGCTATTCATCTTTAAAGCCTTTGGCATTTTTTACCATGGTGTTTAGCGGCTATTTAAAATCCAGCTGCTCTGATTTTGCTGGCAAACTAGTTGAAATGGATGTGGTCTAGGGAGAAGTTGGACTTTACAAAAAATGCTGTCATCAAAAACAGCTGTAGCTATGCCAGATTGTTTTTTCTAGTGAGAGCACAAATATGCAGGGATGAGTGCCAGGTCATACAATAATTGGAGTCTTAGTAAGAACCTGCAGGGTCCTAAGTCCAGTAGGGTTGATGGAAAGCAGCAACTGTGAAAGAGTGATCAGCAATACTTCTCAACAGTTCAGGTCAGTACATGAAGTATCCAATCGAAAACACAGGAGACTTTTCAGTACAGAGGATGTAACTAATCAAGTTGGAATTTGGCCTATGCCATTTGAAAAAATAGAGACATTGAATATTTTTTCTATGTATATTAGATATTTAGAAGGTGACTGTCACACTGTCTAATCACCTTTTAAGTAAGTAAAAATAATATAACCCAATTGCTGCTGTAACAAGACAATAGTAGGGCTTAAGAAGTGTTTTCTTTCTGGGCTGTCTGAATTCTCTATTTCCTCACTACAATGTTCAATATCAGTTTTAGGGTGGTGGCATTAGCATCCATAGCAAAATGAAAAGTCCCGATATTTTGGAGGCAGTCCTCAGAGACTGCGAAATCCCCCAAAGTCTGAGTCTCAGGCTAAAGCAGTTAGGCAGATATCGCTAGGGCAAGAGGTGCTGATATCTCTACTCTCACAAAAAGCAATGAGATTTTTAATATTCACAAGTTCTGAGGACCTAAGTTCTATGGCTCTTCCCAAACACAGAGCCTCTGAACACTGTGTTTGGGAATTGGTGCCACCTACTGAACCACTGCTATCACTATCTGCAGTAATCCAAGACTTTCTTGGAATTTGCCTATCCAAGTATTAACCAGGGCTAATACACAACAGCAATAATAATGCTTAGTTTATGAGATAGTGCAGCTTTTACTGATGTTAAATTAAAGACTTGTCCCATAATTCATAAGTGCTGGGGAAGAAGAATCCACGAAGAGACTATGAATAAGCAACAAATGGGATTAAAAATGTGCTATGTGTTCTGGTACACATGTATGGTATTATATCAGACCATTATGTTTTTGATGGGGGAGAAATGAGGAAGTTTTCACAGATTTCGGAAAATGTGAAAGTATTGGTCCAGATCTTCAGCTGTTGTAAGTTGATGTAGCTCCACTGACGTCAAAAGAGCTGTGACAATTTACACCAGGTGAGGGTCTGTTCCAATAGTTCATCTTTTCTCCCGACACCTTCACTGACTTCCTCTTACTTTCATCATTCAATCTAAGCTTCCTGTCTGCTCTTTCGGTGCTCTGTTCAGTTTGGTTCCTGCACTTATCTCTGCTCTAGTCCCTCACCCCCTGCACACCATCCAAGCCGCTCAGCTACCAGGCCCCTTTATTTCCTTCTCCCTTTCTTGTTTTTGTGCTTTCTTCCATTGAGCCTGCTGTACCGGAAGCTTCCCGCTGATCTGGTTCATCAGCCTCCTCCTCCTTCTCTTGTGAAGACTGTACAACATACTTCATTCTACCATGCAGGTTTAAGCGAGTGTATATGGTGGATTCTCTATAACTTGAAGTCTTTAAATCATGAGTTGACGACTTCAGTAACTCAGCCAGAGGTTAGGGGTCTATTACAGGAGTGGGCGGGTGAGGTTCTGTGGCCTGCAATGTGCAGGAGGTTAGACTAGATGATCATAATGGTTTCTTCTGACCTTAAAGTCGATGAGTCATTAAAAATGAATAAGTAAGTAAATAAGTAAATAAATAATTATAAAAAATTACTCTGTCCTGTCCTACCCAGTCCCATGAGCTTTCTATCCTTAATCATCCAGCACACTATCTCCTGTTTTGTTTGTGTAGGTAAGGATATCCTCAGCTGATGTTAATCATCATAACTCCATTCAGGTTAATGGAGCTATGACAAGTTACACTAGTTGAGAAGTATAGGCTGTTTGGGGATATGTGATTTCTTTCTTCTTTCAGTATTGGCACTCAACAAATAATAAAAATAGCAATCATTGAATGAGAACTTACAGAATGATAGATTTTGTTTTTAACTTAACACCACAGTTAACTCTAGAGGTCTCATATTATTTTAACTTTACTTCAGAACCTAAGTTTATTTCCTTCTAGAAAATATATTTACTCAGTGTAGCTTTCTACAGAGGTCACACAGCAAATTTTATTTCCTATCTCTGTTCCCCTGCTACTGAAATGCATAACCTCCTTTTCTGACCTAAATGCATTTGTGCTGGACTTCAAGATTCAGAACATCTGTCTACAGCCTTCTGAGTAGGACCTCTGGAGGCCCATTTTTGCTTCTTATCATATATTACAAACCACAACGGAAGCCATGTGCAAATTCAGTTCCCTTATAGATTGTCTTACTGTCAATGACAGCTTTTTGCACTTTCATTACTACCATCCTTCGAGCACATTCAGATACTATATTCTCACCCTTGGAGTTAATGACAAGGAAATTGCCGTCCTGACATATTCAACTGGATCAGTATGTTAACTTTGTTTAACACATCTTTATAAATGTGTTAATCTGTGTTTTATATTTAAGCTTCTCAGCGCAAGGGACACTAGCATATCATCCCATTCTGGATTGCGCTTTGTTACTCACTGTGTATTTAGTAATACACAGAGACACATATATACTGTATATATGTACACAATGTGTACATGTGATTAAATAATGTACAAGGTAAATCATTCCATTATAGATCACATAATTTTTGAACAGGAATGAAGAGAGTCCAAGACTATGTAAGATTTACATTTTTTACTTACTTAATGTATTTCCTCTAATTCCGGAAAGCATCTCTATTCAAAAAGGCACTTAAGCACGTACTTAACTTTAAGCATATGCTTTCCTGAATTGGATCCTACTATAGCTAACCTGATACATTGAACTGTGCTTTAGCTGAGTTCTCAGTACACTGTGGTATTTGAGAAAAATATAAACATGAAAAACAGATCCAGAAATTATTTTTGATGATGAGGAACTAGAGTTGGGGAATAGCTGGGATGGATGTTTGTGCTTGTGAAAATGAAAGACCTGGTGTGATGCTGTCTAACAGGTTATTAGCTCTCTGATGCTGGCAGACTAGCTCAAATTAGAGCAACAGGGCAATTCATTGGGGTGTGTATATCAAAGAAATGCTAAATGGGCATAGTGTGTTCAAGCCAATTCACTTGTTAGAATAGAATAAAGGGGGATGTTATCACATTACCTGTACTTGGCATGTGCCCAGTAATTACATTTGCTTTAAATACTTGAAAGCTAGTGACATGATAATGTTATTGTCTTCACCTATGTTTCCTGTGACTGCTGTCCTGCACTTAATTAGCTTTAAATTGAAATGTGTGTTAGTGTTTAGATGTGAATTTACTTGATCTGTAAAACTGCCTGAAAACTAATGAAGAATTGTTTCTGGCTATCGCATTGTGTTTACATTATGTTTACCCATTGGAGATCAGAGCCTTGGAAATATAAAGGAAGAAGGTTGCTGACTTCATAGCAAGGGCCATTGTGTTATTCAGTGGGGTTCACAGTCCCAGTCTGCAGTTCCTAATCTTCTTCACCACAGGAAGCACCCACGTGGGTCAAGACGCTTGTCAGGTTGCCTTGAGTGAGCAGGATCTATAAATACTGATTCAAGGGAATGATTCTGCATCCCTGATCTATTTGGATGCTATCAGGGGGCATTCCAGTCACAAGACAGAGGCTCCCAAGGCCATTTTGGGAAACCGTGAGAGACTTAAGGAGAACTAAGCTGATACATCATCTCTGCTAACATTTTGGACTTACAAGCTTTGACTCACCTGTTACATATTTTACTTGCTTTAACCTCTCAATAGCTCTCATTTCTTTTTCTTAGCTAATAAATCTTTAGTTTAGTTTACTAAAGAAATTGGCACCAGCATTGTCTGTGGTGAGACCTGAAGTATACCTTGACCTGGGGTAAGTGACTGGCCCTTTGGGGCTGGGAGTAACCAAATGTGTTATAGTTTTTGGTTTAAATAACCTTTCATCATAAAGTCCAGTTTGTCTGGTTGGTAAAAATGGGGCTGGAGAGCTTAAGGGGATTGTCTATGGCTCCGTGGTTGGACTAATGCAGTAGTCCAGGAGTGCCCATTTATTACTGGTTTGGTGAAAGCTAATTACAGAACATACCACTCAATTTGGAGTGTCCGCCCTGTTTTCTGACAGTCTGACGAGAGATTGGCTCTCTCAGTTGCAGCCCCATACTGGGAACTGTGACACATACTCAGAGGTAGATACTAGGTAGATGGGGGCTGGGCAGCCTCCACACACACAGCCCTGCCAGTGCATCACAATCCTGACGTACAGCACTTTTACTTACCTTTTATATAGCAAACACTATCAACTGTGCCATGTTACATGGCAGGTTTGGGATATAGTTGAACATACAAAATGAGGCAAACTGAAATCACTGAACTAATTTTTCATGTGATCCAAGGCTCCAGAGATGAAAAGCTCATCGATTACCTCACAGGCCCCCACCAATTCATTTGATAAATATGCTGGAACCTAAAACAAAAATAAGAAACAAAACAAAGAAAAAAAGCCTCCTAAACCCCTAATTTTTGCTTATATATAAATGGAGGACAACAAATCCAAGGAAACTATGTAAGGATTGTTCATATGGACACAGTTGTATTTGATGAGTATTTAAATAGATGCAATAAAACCTGTTTTATGAAGAGAGTGATTTGTAGGGATAACATCTTGAGAAGAATCACTTAAAATAAGAAATTAATAAGAACATGTTCCTTTATATTTTAGAGTGTTATTTCCTATGGGTTTTATTTCTTTCACTTTCGTGCTTGTACAGCTAATAGTGAGGCAACTGGAAACTAGTCATTTATGACATGGCAGAGGTCAAAGTGGAAATGGACTAGATCAATTCAATGTTTCCTCAAGGCACATCATTATATTACATTTAGCAACCTCACAATGACAACATGTATTCACATTTTTTGGATTACAAGTTCCACATAGCTTAACTGGCCTATTTTTGATTGTTCATTGGATTCCCTTCCTTTGATTTTGCCTCTGTTAGCCTTTTGTTTTCCATTATTTCTGTGATTAGTTGGAAATTTTGTGAGTGGGATGTGTGTTTCGATGGAATTTGGCTATGTGTCAGATCTGACTGGATTTTTTACTTTAGATTATTGATGTTTTGTCTTCATTGTGCAGTGCTTTTATGATTATTGATAGACATCTTATAAATTGATTACATAAATAAATAAAACCAAAGTATTTATGATAAGAAAGAATACATATATATTTCTTGTATATTTGTAAACCTCTCCTTCCCTCTCTCTTGTTGCCTTGTTCTCTATCTTTATCTCCCTAAAGTACTTGATTCAATGAAGTTGATTTTCCTTGTCTCAAATTTTTGAAGTACATTTAAACACAAAAGTGTACAATAAGTGGAAATCTTAATAACTGTGTCTCACCTGAGAGAAGTAACTATGTTTACCACTTTGAAGGAAAAAGAAAATTAATTCCCCTCTTCCCCCCCCCCCCAGTCTGCACCGTGTATCAAATATCACAGATGTCTACATCCATTGTTTTTCTTGTAACATATAATTCAATTGAGTATTTTCTTGTGGCACTCTACAAAGATTTTTAATAACATATTATTCAAAGGAAAATGACTGAAGAAATCTGAGAAGAACACAGAAAAAATGCTTTTTCCTTTTTCCCTGACGAACAATTTTCTCTTGTCAAATGCAGAGGAATCATGTCTTACTATGCTCTGATTATTTCGAAAAGTTCCAATTCATCTGATTGGACAGAAAGACTGGAGTGGGGATACAGATGGTTGCTGAAAGGGAGCATTGCTCTGACTCACTCCCTTGCCAGCATGGACAATCCTCAAGATGACATACCTCCTATAATATGGTGCAAGGAAGGTGGGATTGCAGTAGCAGCCACAGTGGGAAAGGAGTTGGTAGTCTGAACCTTCTGTGCTGAGAGGAATGCCTTTTGGGGGCTAGTTAAACTGCCCCATCTGAACAAAGCTCTTTTGCAAGCTGTTAGTTTGATTAATGTCAATCAAATCCAGGGTGGTTGAATAGCTTGGGTGCCCTGATAGGCAACGGTCTGTACCAGTTCCCCGCATCTAGACAGAGAAGAAAGCAGGGCTGAATCTAGTGGAACAGCAGAAGAGGACAAAGGAGTGCAGCACGGATGAAGTAAAAGTTGGCAGCAGGTCTTTGGCTGACTGTCGGTCTAGTGAAGGGTAAGTCATGGAGCAACCACACACCAAAAGTTGGGGAGTGGAGGTTACTGTGGTTGAGAATGCTTTAGTGCCATATCCACCTTGAGGGGCACTGAAACAAGAGAGTAAAAATTTTGGGAACAGGAAAATATGTCCTGGTCCTCTGCATGTCCATCATTGTTGTCATTTCAGGCCAGTCTGGGGCCTTCTGGGGAACTCTCTCCTGGGTCTCCCTGGCTTTGTTTGAAAGGCGGAAAGAGCTGCAGGTGAGCACAGCACTGGATCCTTCTTTTCTTTCCAGCCACAAAACTCTGCAGCAAACTCCATCTACTCTTTACCCTGCTTTTTCCACTTGCAGTTTTCTGTCAACGCCCACCAATCTCCTGGCTTGCACCGCCAGGTGACGCTCCCCAACGCAGGTCTCTTCCCCCACACACACTTTAAAAACATCCGCTTCAGCACCACCCAACCATGCAAACTTCAACATGAGGCAAAACAGTAGATGAGCGGGGGTTGGAGGGGGGGGGGAGGTTAGGAAAGAGGTCACTTCAGTTTGCAAACAGACAAATATATTTGATGAGAAAATCACATTTAATCAGTATTTGGACGTAGGCACTGGAAAAGCCCAGTTGCAGTGATAGCACTTCTCCCCTTGGAACACAGCACTCCCTGAAGTCTTTAATAGCATGCAGGAAATCAGCTGCCAAGCCTGTGTACATGCCAAGCACATGAGGAAGGAAATGCTTCTGGATACAACGGCATGCAGCAACAGCTGCAATTAAAACATCTATTTCATGTTTCAGGAGCAGCATTGTGCAGCACTCACAGTCTAGCAGAGCTAACAATGTAAATCACCATTCTCGAACGGAAAGGCAGGGCCCTTTGATACAAGAGCATTCAGCGATTTGAATAAACGCCACACATACGTTTTTCGTTTACAGCAAGCAGTTGCACAGGCTCTGAAGCAAGTACATTCGGAGGGGTATGGCTTGCAGCTGTAGAAGCCTGTTGATTTTGATATGGACTTTCCTTGTGTCTGCTGGCCTTATTTCAGAGAAATTTTGGATCAAGTAATACTTTATTTTTGCCTACGGGGCATTGCAGATGTGTCCTCCACACCCTGATAGGATAACTTTAATGTCACTTTTTGGGGTGCAGGATCATCCTGGAAGACAGTTTTTAGTACATCTCCTTGGATGGCCTCTAGTCTTCTGAAAGAGAACCCTCCTCTGCCACTTGAGGAGCTTCCTGTGGGATACATATGCTCCAAGGACATAATGGTCTGAAATACAGCAACTGGATTTACTACATTCGGCCCTTCAATACATTATACCTCTCCCAACTTTTTCCCATGTGCACAACTTCAGCTAAATGATGAACTTGCCAGGGACTTAGGAAATTACTCACTATCCTGAAGCCAGGGACTAGCTGCTAATTTAAAACAGTTTTGTTGTTTTGGTATGAGAGAAACACTAAGACTGCAGCTCTGTCCCATTGCTGTTGGGGCGAGGGCCGGGGTGGGAGGTTTGGCTGTAGTGGCAGAGAACAGACACCCATCCGGTTCCTGGCCAGTTTGGGGTGAAATGTGGGGAAGCACTCTACCCTGCCCTATCATCCTCATGAGTGGGTAGTGCTTGGGCAGTCTTACTATATCTCTCCCCTGATCTGATTGTCATCTTGAAGGCTGTGGGGCCTCCTATTGGCCAATCTACTCCCCAGTCCCTGGCCATGGAAAGGGGTGCAGGTTTAAAACATTCTTCCTGGGTGCAGGGACACTCTTTTCCCTCCCCAGCTCCCCCACCAGCTATTCTGTGTGATAGGCAGGCAGGTCCCTAAGCTGTTTCTTGCAAGAAAGGGCTCAGAGGCCTACACAGCCTGACTCCAGGAGACAGATTTCCTGCTGTGGATTGCTAGCAGAGATTGGCACCTCCTTGCAGTCCAGATTTAGGTGCCTTACTCCAGGAGATGGACAGGGATTAGGAAACATCCCTATTCTCATTGTCTCATCTGGCTGGTTTAGGCAGCTTCCTGACTAGTATGATGGCTTTTGTGGGTCCCATTCTCAGGTGCCTGTCTCTCCCCTTTCATTGTAGAGCAAATTAGGGGTGCCTAACTCATGGTTTGTGGATCCCAGTGGTTTTCAAAGTGCCGCCTCAAGTGTAGGCATGGCAATGTTCAACGTCACAATGCCTAAGTCCCTGTGGAACCAGGCCACCGTATCAAAAGCACAAGGCTAACAAAGTATCCCATCTTAGACAGCATTTCACTTCCATGCACATTCATAGGCCCAAGCCATCTGTAAACAGCAAAACAAATGATGGACTGTTTTCAAAATAATATTTTGAGATCCACCCTAACAGCCCTGCTTTTAGCAGAATTACAGTTCTCCTTTCTGGCTGCTCATAATTGGCTGGCAGCCTCTCTGCCTCAAGTCCCCCCCCTTCTGAAATTGCATCTCTGTTTGTCTCACAGTATACCACAGATGTGCAGTATACCACAAGCAAACCTAATGTGAGCCAGACATTTCTTGGCACAAACAGGTCATGTCATAAGACCCCTCCACCTACCCTTAGGTCTGCCAAAGGCACAGTCCCCCTGCAGTTACTTGGGTAACAGGTCCTTATGGTTAAACTGTCCAGATTGCCATTGCGTGGCTTCATGAAGCAAAAGGGGTAGGCTGGATCACCCAGGGTACAAATTTAGACAGCAAGATTTGAGAGCAAAGTTCCCTGTCACAGCTTTTAGAGCAGTCCAGAAATTATGAATATTCTGGCATTATAACTCTTCTGGACCATCCAACATTAATCTCTATAAATCTGCCCTGGTGATCCCCCAAGGCCCGCAGATCCACTGAAAAGAAGCCCTTTTGGTTGATGTTTTGAGAGGCTAGATGAATAGGGCCCAAAATTGTTACATGGATCTCATCTATAATATTTCCTCACAATTAGTGAACCCCAACGTCTCAAATCAATTAATTAGTTCCTACACATTGCAAAGGGTCATATTTCTGTGCAACAGCACATGTTGAATTGCCTTGCAGATCTCCATCACAATCACCCTGACTGTGGATTTCCCTATGCCAAATTGATTCGCTACTGACCAGTAGCAATCTGGGATGGCAAGCTTCAATATTGAAATTGCCACTCTCTTCTCCACAGTGAGGAGTTCTCATTATGATGTTCTGGTGCTGCAGGGTCTGAGTTATCTCATCACACCACACGAAGAATGTGGCCTTCCACTTCCGAAGTTCTGGAGCCACTGCTGATCATCTCAGCTCTCCAAAATGAACTGGACCCACGATTCAGGGCTTGTTGTCTGGGATCCAAAACTTGGCTCCACTAAGTGAAATTCCTCCAAGAATAAATCAGACAGGAATTCCTGAGCAGCATCAAAGCATGTATTCTCCTTTGGTTACTCCCTCTGCCTGTGGATTCATCTAGCTTGCACCTTGGATCAGAGCATGGCCCTGTCCTGTATAACAGGATCTACCATTTTGTCATAACAATGGATATGAGCTCTGCATTCCTCTGTGCTTCATCCATGCTGGTGATGAGGCATTTGGAAACGGGTGTCCAGTTGAGTTCTAGACTACAGCAGAAGGGATGATGGATATTTCACCCCTGTTTCCACAGTTCCCTTGGATGCCAGCAGATATGTCCCACAATAGGCTTCAAAACTTTCCCAGAAGGCAGTAAACTTGGTGACAGTGCAGAGGACCCTGGAATACTTAATCACACTGTCCCATACTTACATCAGTGCCATTGTGTGAATACAAGTAACGGTGCTTGCAGTGCTGCACGTGCAACAGTGCAAAGACACTCAATCAAACCTGTTGTATCAATGTAACTAAATCAACACAACATATACTGACAAAACTTCTGCATGCAGACAAGCCCAAAGAGACTACCAAGAGCAGGACTGTCCCTTTGAAAAGACTCTCTACAAGGGGAAAACAAAGAGGAGATAAAATGAATTTTAATTTTCTTTAAAATTCAAATGCTTTAACTCTTTTTTTATGATGGTTTCCCAGCAGCAGAGGGTGGCAAGTTGCACAGTGGGATAGCTACTTATGATGCAGCACTCTCTCTGTTGATGTAAGAGCACTGACTGTGGATGCACATGACATGCACAACCGATTTAATTAAAGCGGTTTATGATTGTCGAAGTCACTTAATTCTGGAGTGTAGACATGGCTGAAACCATTACCCTATCTTTTCTCCCTCCATGAGTGGAGAGGTGTTAACAGGCCCAGTTCACCTTTAATGTCCCTTGAAAGATGCATTAACTGTTTATGCTAAACAACCTGGGCCACTTTGTATTTAGCTGTGACACTCCGAGTACATTTCCCAGACCTGAAGAAAAGCTCTGTATCAACTCAAAAGCTTGTTTCTCTCACCAACAGAAACTGGACCAATAAAATATATTGCCTCATCCAGCTTGTCTCTTTTTATTCTCTCAGTGTTCAGACAAATTCCACTACAATAATTCATTTATTATGAATGATGTGTTTATTTTTTGAATAGAGACGTTCGATTTTATTTTTGATTTTATTATTGGGTACAAATATTAGGCAGGTCTATGCAAGAACCTGATTCTTCTTCTGGGAAAGGGGCATTTGGAGTTTTGTGGCATAGGCACTGAAGATGCTGGGAATCTTTGTACTATCAGCACCCATACAAGAAATGAAGTGGCCCTGGCCATAAAGCAGTATTTTTATCTCTGTCTATGAATAACTGTAGTATATAATGTACATAAATATTTGATGATTAACTTTGGATAAGAGCTGTGCTATCTCAGTCCATGTAATAAATTCAAGCTCTGAAGAAATAGCTTGGACAAAACACTACGGACTCAACTGTGCCTTGAAGGCATGGCGCCACGTTGGGGGTAGTGCAGAGATGCATTTCCTCAGCATGAGTTCCAGGAGGGATTGTCTACAATCCCTCTTGGAGCTCCTGGGGAATGTAGCTAATGTATTACGATTGATAGAGGGTGCATCATACGCTCCCCTTCATGAAGAGCCAGTGGAGCCAACGGCCCTCCCTCCTCCTGCCTCCTCTCCTGTAAGAGGGCTAGCACCACCAGGCGCACTAGGCAGATTCAGGCCTAGCACTAAGGAGAGTGCAAGGACTATAGGAGTGCCTGCTTCTTGACAGGAGAAAGTCTGAGGGGACAGGATCCTCCTGAACACCTGTAAACCTGTTCACAGTCGTGTCTTAAATCCAGATTCTTAGCAGAAATATCCTTCAGTGTTTATGTTAAGAATTTAATGCAGCTGTAACCTGAGCAAACAACCTAATTTTTTTCTTAATGACTGAAAGGTTGGCATGCAGGAGTAATTTCAATACATTGGGTAGCACTGTAGAGTAATATTACATGTGAAATCAAACACATTTTACTAATACTGTTTTATTTATTGTTTGCTTAGCGCTCAAAAATGTGCTAAAAAGAGCCTCAGACACCCTGGGTCTCACATATTCACCTGCTGCTCCCTTCCATCCCTTGCCCATCATTTGATTTTAATCCTTTCCTAATACTTTTTTAAATGGAAAGGAATGCACATTGGAAAACATAATCCCCACTATACGTATAAAATGATGGGGTCGAAATTAGCTGATGTCACTCAAGAGATCTTGGAGTCATTGTGGATAGTTCTCAGAAGACATCCACTCAATGTGTAGCAACAGTCAAAAAAGCTAACAGAATGTTGGGAATCATTAGGAAAGGGATCGATAATAAGACAGAAAATATCATATTGCCTCTATATAAATCCATGGGACGCCCACATCTTTAATACTGCATGCAGATCTGTTAGCCCCATCACAAAAAAGATATACTGGAATTGGAAAAGGTACAGAAAAGGACAACAAAAATGATTAGGGGTATGGAACAGCTTCCGTATGAGGAGAGATTAATAAAACTGGGACTTTTCAGCTTGGAAAAGAGACGACTAAGGGGAGATATGATAGAGGCCTATAAAATCATAACTGGTGTGGAGCAAGTAAATAAAGAGTATTATTCACTCCTTCTCATAACACAAGAACTAGGGGTCACCAAATGAAATTAATAGGCAGCAGGTTTAAAACAAACAAAAGAAAGTATTTCTTCACACAACGCACAGTCAGTCTGTGGAACTCTTTGCCAGAGGATGTTGTGAAGGCCAAGTCTATAACAGGATTCAAGTTCATGGAGGATAGGTCTATCAATGGCTATTAGCCAGGATGGGCAGGGATGGTGTCCCTTGCCTCTGTTTGCCAGAAGCTGGGAATTGGTGACAGGGATTGATCACTTGATGATTATTTGTTCTGTTAATTTCTTCTGAAGCAGTTAGCATTGGCCGCTGTTTGAAGACAGTGTACTGGGCTAGATGGACCTCTGGTTTGACCCAGTATATCTGTTCTTATGTTCCTATGTTCAGTTTTCTGCCTGCTACCCTACCTTGTTTCCTAGTTCAATCAGCCTCTTCCTGCTCGCCCTCCCACCCAGCTTCTTCCTGGTCTTGTACTCCAGGTCTCAGCCCCACCCCTTCCTGCCAAAAGACACTCCCTACCTCTACACAAAGAAACACCACACTGAGGCTGGTACCACTGGTTTCTGGGCAGTGAAGGTGTATCCCAGTTACTGCTGTTGGGAGTCCTTCCTCCCAGGGGAGCTGGGGCCTGTGTAGTTTTTCTCCAAGGGTTGGTGGTTGGGCTTCTGCCCTACATGGTACTTGAGGTGGGATACCCTTACATTAGGGACCTGGTGGCGCCATTGTTTTGATCCACAAAGCGGTAGTGGAGGGCAGCTGGTATAATAATCTCTCTTCCAAGTTCTTTTAATCAGGAAGAAGCTTGTCATACTTATTAATGGGATTTTCTGGAAGTTGGTTGTTTGGCAGTCAAATTTAGTAGGCCAACTTCTTTTGGGGGCCCCGTTTAGCAATAATCTCACCCACGCTGGTTGGTTTGGGGGTTATTGAGTTTCTTGGGCATTATGTGCTACAGTACAGAAAGCATGACAGCTGCTTTTTGAGTATTTATTTCTCTTTACTTCTTTCATCTTGGCACAGATTTAAGAATTGCTATTTTTAAGTGAAGTATTATTTGCAGTTATATTTCAGAGGATAAGGTGACTGAGCCAATACTCAGGATTGTCTTTAATCTCTGGCCATCATTCCTAGAGTATTGCGAAGGTCAGAGACTTTTGTGTTATTTGTATGATGATGCTGGCAAGGAGTGTAGTCTAATTTGGGGCAAAATTTTCCTTGGTTTGGGGGAACATATAAATGACAGGACAGAAGTCACCTTTTTTGCATAGTCATTTGCCAGTCATTACATTACATTGTCCATAGAAAGTCTGAGACTGATGACCTGTGTTAGAATTTTGGGATATTAGATAGAGCCTGGGAGATTGGAATGCTCTTCCCTTCCTTCTCAATATTCACTAGAATATATTGGTGTCCTCTTTCAGGACAGTTTGTTTTAGTTTGTGTTGTTTAACATGGGTCTGTTTACGTATTGTGTGTTGAGGATGCTGGACGTTTGCTCCCATTCCCAGATTTATTTGGAGACAATGTCTAATTTTTCACAGATTTTAAGGCCAGAAGAGACCATTTAAATCATCTCGTCTGGCCTCCTCAGTGCTGGCTAGTGAATGTTACCCATTTTAAAATTACTGCATGCTTCTAAATAATGTTTTAAAGGCCTGTAGAGGCCATAACATATGGGCTTCTTAAATAAAGTATGATTGTTCATATTGCAGGCACACTTAAAATGTGCACAGACACAGTCCTTGCCCCAGAAAGCTTCCATTCTAATGGTAGACATAGAGCAACTAGTGAGAGCTACAACTGTAGATGAGGCAAACAGAAGAATGTGTGGCTGGGGAAGCTACAAAAATTGCATCGTTATGATGTAATTTATTGATTGATTTACTTGCACCAGCATCCACTAGGTACTAGATGCTTTCCCAACACTTAAGGAAATTCCTTGCTCTGAGGAGCTCACAAACTAAGGACTGAGGTAAGAGGAAAAAGAATAACAATCGGTAATTTCTATGCGATTTATATATGTGCCAATTTGATTTATATGGGCAGGCTGGCAGAAGTTTGGTCTTGTTTGAACGGCTGAAACATGGACAGAGTAGGGGCCTTGTGGATGAGACTGGGCTGTGCACAGAGGGGGCTGCATGGAAGAAGTCATGGACTTGATTGTATTGGCAGAGCAGTGAGATTGTGGGGGAGCACCCATGGCAAAGCTTGACAAAGGGAGATAAGTAGGGAGGAAGAGAGTTATGACGGCTCATATTTGATGCAGTCTGAGATGGGAACACAGTGGAGGGATTCAAAAGAGGACGGATCAAACTGAAAGGCAGAGAAAATAAAGTGAGCAGCAGCCTTTTGTATGCACTGAAGGAGGAAAACATATATGAAGTTTTGTGTATCCCCTGAGACTTTTATGAAATCAAGGTTTACCTGCACTGTCGTTAATCTTGCCCTCTAATGAAGCTTCTGTTTATAACTAGATTTATATGTAATTTATCATTCTCATGTGTGTGTGTGTGTGTGTGTGTGAATAAATGTTATAGTTTTAAACAGCAATATAAAAATAAACTAAAACATTATAGTCCTAATTCTATAAAGGTAGATGATAGATTTTTATATCTGCCTTCAGATGGAATAAACCTCTTTATATAGAACTTGATTGTCAAATTTATGCTAATAGAAATTATAGTAACACTTTATTCATAAAGGTCATTTTAAAATGATTTATGAAGGGGCCTAAATGTCTTTCTTATTTGGTATTAATAAGCTGGTATTTCCCCACCAGATAAGTGTGATATGTCACATAGTAAAAACAGAAGGTGGCTAATGTAGAAAGCATGCTATAAATTTTTTTACAGGACCATGTTAACTATAATTAAGTATTTCTATATAGCCTATTTAAGGATTTAATCAGTATTCAACTTTAAATGGAAACCACCAAACCCTACAAGTATCCTATTATCAATTAAATGTATCAATCCTAATAGTCAAATAACTAAATTATAACTTCAGTTAATATCCCTAGTGCAGTCTTACTGCTGGTAATGTACTTCAAAACCACTAGTAGGTTTTTATAAAATATTTGTTTTTCTCACAATATTTATGACTAATAAAATTCTTTATTTCATAGGTCATTTCATAGGTAGACCATAGAAATCACATTAACATTACATCTATAAACAAATGGATTACCTACAGCTAATAGTCCCTTTGGTTTGCCCTTTCTGGCAAGTGGACAATGCCAAGGCGGCATCATATTCCCCTTCCCTCTGAAATAAAGAAACATAGCTGTCTGAACAGTAAATAGTGTAGCAGTATTGTATCTTCTCCAGATTTTAGAGTTGATAAAATTAAGTTTTAAACATGAGTTTATTTCAGATTCACAAAAATCTGTCCAGGCATCTAGATTCTTATAGTGGTGCCTGTTACGATATTATCTATGCACTTAATATATTCACGGACCAATTATCAAAAAATCAGTGGACTTTACAAGCAGTATATTTTTTTCATAAAAATCCACTGGACCCAACTTTCATTTTATTAAAAAAACTAAGAACTTGAATGTGCTACAGTGCAGAAGATCTGATATCGATTGGAACTTGGACCTTAGCTTTCGGGTTCATGCGGCGGGGAGCATTGTGGTGGTAAAGCTTTCCACTACTATGAGGAATTTCTACCATTGCTTCAAGCAGCATCTCCTACTACTTGTATAGGAGGAGAAAAAGGTCTGTCTCTTGGAGTTGTGGCATAGGGGCTGTGAATAGCACAGGTTAGGTCTTCAGAACATGTTGCAGATGTAGAACAGCATCATGTTTGGGTAGGAAGAGTCCTGGGAGAATTTGGGAAGTAAGGGGGTGGTATAAAAATGAGATAAACATGAAAGCTTTAAAAAGTCCTGAGGTTACAGTCCTGCTCTGCCACAGTATCGCATGTGCTCAGATACAACATTGATTAGTGTGATATAAGAACCTAACCAGAAAAGAAGAGTCAAATATGCTGTCCCTAGGGACTGGCTTGCTTCTAGGAAGATCAATATGTAGAGGGACAAGTCCACAGGGAAACTGGCAAAATAGAAGCAAATCAGGCATTTTCCCCCTCTCCCACCCATCTCAGAGTTGACAGCATGAAAATAAGAGAAGAATGTTGGACAATCACAGTCCAGAAAAATCCAACCTGTCTTGGCAAACAACATTGAAACCCTCAATAACTCTCCATATCCCCCCTCCTATTACTCCCTTTTCTCACACTCCACTCTCTAAACTCACATTACATACTTATCTTCACTGAGTCCAGTGGAACTTAACTCTTCCCCTGCTCAGTGAAGGCCAGATTCGGAGAAGGGTTGAATTTCCTTCACTCCCATTAATTTTAATAGGAGTGAAGGGCTTTCCAGATTCTTCTATGACTGCACTCTTAGCTACACACTTAAGTCAACCGCTCTGACAAGCCCACTGCAAAGGCAGCCTGCCACTTTCAAGCCTACACAAAAGAATAACAGGTTTTTTAAGTTCCTTGTGTTTCATATTTAGCTCATTGAATAACAGTAAAAACCTCTATTGCAATAAGTGGCTTTGCAATTGATTTAGTGGCTCAGCTTCACATCAGTCTTTAATCAATTGCAGCAGATATTTATTGCTTGGTATGGTACAGCAGTAGAGAATATCATTTACACTGTAACAACTTCATCCCAACTCTGTGTGCCATCTTGGTGCTAGACAGTAACTCTTTTCCTAACTATGTCATGTCCAAGACTGTGGAACAAGCATCGTATCATGTTTTGTGATCCCAGGAATAAGGAAAATAGGAGTAAAATGCACGGTGACCTATTTTTGTGGAAATAAAATAGAGCATATCACATATGTTTGCAACATAAAAAGAATATTAATATTTATGAGAAAACCTTTACTTTTAACATACATTTTATAAATATTTTGGGTTCTTTGGTGCATCACCTTCCTAATTTAAAATTAAGTTACTTAAATTCTAATTAAGCTAATTCTAATGAAAACAAATAGCCTCAGTTATTGGTATGCTTAACTGAGGATAATAGTCTCATGTTATTTCTACCAGACTATATTGATGAAAAAATGAACAATAAACAATCCTGACACTAGCAAAAATTATATTTTCCCATAATTTCTGACTTTAATGTCTTCAAAACCTTTAAAATAGTGATGAATTGAGTTCCATAGTCAAAACATCTCTTTTGTAAAGAAACATGAATCAGAATATAATTTTTAAGCTTAGCTATGTTTATATGCATGAGTGATTATTGCATAAGTAGATTAATAATAAATCACAGGGAGATTTATAAATAAGTTATCCATGGGAAACTCAGCTAGTGCTGCCAATTTACTCTTTTACTTTGTACACATTGAATTATCATTAAACTGTTTAGTTATAAGCTATTTAGCAATTAATTCCATATGTTGCTATTTTATGGATCTAAGATGTAGCAAGCCACATACCTACAGTACCCATTTACACATGTGAATAACTTTACTCACATAAGTATTTGCAGGACTGGATCCAGTTCCCAAGGAAGTCAATAAGATTCTTACCATTGGCTTGAGTAGTAGCCGCATCAAACCTTAAGTCAGTAGCAGCTTGCTGCTTTGTATTGTTGTCTTTAGTTATCATTAGTGGCTTCATTACACTTGTGCATTTTAAAAAAATCAGTTTTCATGTTTCGCTTAACACAAGGTGCCCTGATTATGTGGAGGTGATAAGAAATGGTATGTGAACTTATATGATCTTGGAATAGAGAAAGTATGCATATGATTGTATCCAAGTCAAAGTACTGTAATGTCATTTTCAAAAATAGTAACAATGGGCAATTACTAAAGGGACATAATGTATATTTTTATATGATATAACAGTCTAGGAATTTTTTCAAATAACATAAATGAAATCTAGCATACTGTGTTTAGGGAATGTACAGGTTCAATAATGTAACACAAATTGTTTTCATGGTTATAACAGGTTGAGAAAAACACAGAGAAAATGGGAAGGCTTTTTAAACATAGATCTACACAGAACAGCTGGTATACCATATGATGAAACGGCAAATGTGAGAACTATTAGCAGGCTTTATGGACCCTAGGTATGGATCTGGACTCCCATCATAAAACTAGTGTTGATACATCTACTGATTGCAGTGCTTGACTGTTATGTCATATTATCCCCTGCCTTTTCTACTCCCTCACTTCAGGGGATAACAACACTAGTAATCGTCAGGCAAGGCTCAATTGATTATCTTCAAAATTTTCTCCTGCTATTGACCGTAATGGAAAAAAATTGTGCCTCTGAATTATTCAGAATGAAAACATACACAGTAGAAATCAATAAGGCACATCTGATATTAAAGACAAATTAAAGCAGGCACTATAAGGTGGCTTGAGGCACCTGCTACATACAAAGAAGAAAGCATTTTAGAGATAAGGAAAAATGTTTTCTTTCTTTCTTTCTTTCTTTCTTTCTTTCTTTCTTTCTTTCTTTCTTTCTTTCTTTCTTTCTATATTACAGCTGTCAAAATTCTTCAAAATAAATATCTCTATGAATTAAGGCATTAAGGGTTTCTTTTCAACCAGTTCTTTGTAAACACTGGAATTTAACTTCAGACTCTTGCACAATAATTTCTTCTTTGTATCCCCACAGTCTTTTTAACTTAACTGTAACATGCCATGCTGGAGGGATAAAATTATAGAAAAATGTTCAGGTCAGAAAAATCACATTAACAAATATCTAGAGCTAGGCACTAAGCCTCTAAAGAATTTTAAAGTGTTAGAGATTAAACTAGTGAAGAAAAATGTGTCTTTCTCTTTCAGAAAGATCTAATAGTTTAACCATGGGAGAATGCGTTTCTAACTTGAATCATAAACATGTTCATCTTTTAAAAATCTGGAAGCTGGGCGCCTGCTTTCTTGTGTCTGTGTGTGTTGGGGAGGAGGGTTGGGGATGGGTCATATATCTTTTTTACTTCTGAAATTCTGATTTGAACCAAACCTTGTGGGGATAGCTCTCTAGAGGAAGTGAACTCCACATCACCACACCATCCTTTGCTGAGCATGGATTCATGCTACTAGTATTTGATATGATTAGTATTTTCTCTTTCGGTGAGTCATATTATGCACAAGATGAACTTCTTAGGGGCTATATAAAGTGGTGTCAAAAAGTTGAGCTTTAAATGATTGACAGAGTATATGACAATATTCGGACTACAGCTGACAATGTCATTCCTGAGCTAAATGTTGCCGATACTAACGGACAATGGATCTAATTCTACACTGCCTTACATAGTTTTGTGCCGGTGTAATTCCATTGTCTTCTTTGGAGCTACTCCTGATTTACCCCAGTGTGACTGAGAAAAGAATCTGGTCCAATAACTACAAAATAAAAGCAAAGTTAAACAAATGCCTTCAAAAGAATCAGGCCCTTTACAAAATATGAAAATGCAGAGACCCACAATTGTGATAATTTCACTCAGTAGAGAATAGATCTTCCTCACCTGGCGTCCTTTTGATTTCAAAGAAAGAGTGCTTTCATCTTTGGGACCTGTTCCCATTCTTGGTCCAAAATAGCCCAGGTCTGTTGACCTTCATGACACTCAATAAAACATATCTTTTTTCTCAGGCTTTTGGGAACAGAATGGCTTGTAAAAGGGGCTGAGGTTTGGCTGGGAAGAGAACAATTTGCAGGATTTCTGTTGTGGGTCAGTTTCTCTTGGAGGATGTGGGTAGATTTAGCTGCTGGGTCAGCTGATTTGTTTGTTGTAATTTACCCCAAGGGAAAGCAGATTTTACAAGGTAGTGAGGGTCTAAAGCTGCAGATAGGAACCTAGTAGGATTATCAAAAGCATCTAAGCAAGTTAGGTACCTAACTCCTATTGATTTCAGTGGGAATTGGGCACGTGCTTAGGCCCTTTTGAATATCCCATTGGATGCCTATCTACATCATTAGGCACCTAAATACCTTTGAAAATCTGGCCCCTCAGTGCTTAGAAAGCTAGATAGGAGCCTTCGATTTGTATGCTTTTATACACTGAAATAATAATAAATAATAATAATAATTTCCAGTTGCCAATATGTGATTTTATTTCCTTAACAGACAGAAATATCCCTAACAGGGATGGGGATAGGCTGCAGATGTTAATTCCAGAGTTTGAAAACCCCAAAGATTTGGGGTGTTTGAATTCAGAGTTTTGGCTCAGGCCCATCTCTAATCACAGTTTATCCAGAGTTCAAGAGAGTTTGGACAGCAGCTGTCAAAAAGGGCATTCCATACTGGTAATGTGTGGCTTTCAGTTTCCTCTTTGTGTCATTGCTTGAGGCTGCCTTTGTTGCTTATTTATTTGTCAGAAATGTAATCAAGTGTCATGCTACACTATGGCATCTCTGTGATAAATTGTTTCCAAAATTTATGCTACTGTGTTTAACATACACTCAAAAATAGGTCTTTGTTTACCACTCTACCAGTCATTCCCACTGTTCCTTTTAAATTGTGACTAAACTGTATGTTCATGCAACTTAAGGAGAAATATCACATAGACCCAATGATAAGGAATTACATAGAACTCTTGTTGATGTAAATGAGAACTCTGTCTGCTGAACCAGGGTAAAATATGACACGTTTTCTAGAACTTTATAAACTTGGTGAAAATTGTTATGCAAAATGTCATGTGATAATGTTTTATACAATTTCATATCATGGAAATTATTTTTTCCTTGAAAGAGACAAAGAGATGAGATAATGGTGAAATTTTCGTGTTTTCTATGTAAATCCACTTTTGCTCATTAAGGGAGGGTCTGTTTGAATCCAAGATTCTATATAAGCATCACAATATTATTGCCATACTATTTTACAGCTCCCTGATTGTGGTCATAGTTCTGGTCTGCTTTTGCATCAAAGCACTAGTGTTTATATATTAATGCCTGCATCTCCTATATTACAGACTGATATTCCACATTTATATAGCCTGGGCACAGTCCCCTTTTCCCAATATTTCATCTTTGTCAGGGAACTGTGTTCCTTTGTAAAGCAGTAAGATAAATAAGAATGAATAATGATACAGTGATATTTATTTAGAATTTCGAACACTGGAAAAAATAAATTCAATGTGAAAGAATATAAAATGCCAGTAGCATAGGTAAGTGCAGGCCACTATAAAAAGATGGCCCCAGATCCTTTGTCCCTTGTAATTCACCTTTGCACTAGTCCATTGGCACAAAGGACTTAAAAATGCTTCTGGCTATATGGCATGAGGGGCATGAAGACAAGAAAAGGGCACGGCAGGGCAGGATCTGCTCCAGCGATCCTGGCTAGTGCAGTGGCCCTCTAAGCATTCCTTCTTTAGGAGAATCCCTGAGTGGTGTCAGCAAGCGTAGCCAGCTCTTTGCCATCAGCTCCTGGCCCTCTGACATAGGGGTGTTACAAGGGCAAGCCAGCCATAGGAGGCGAGAGTATGGCTGGAGCATTCTGTGTTTCAGCGATCCTAGCCTGGTATCTGAAGCTGTTGTACCTGGTTTTCAGCTGCTCACAGGACCAGGGAAGAATGGCAGAAGAATGGCATGTCCCTCTTTTGGCACTCCAAGCAAAACTCAGGCCTACCTGGGGAGCTAGCACTAAAAGCCTATTAATGTGAATTTCAGAAATCTCAGAAACTAAAAGTTGATCATTTCCTAGCTTTAGTAGTAATACCTCAGAGAATTCCAGAAATTGGCACTACTGGTTCTGGCCTAGAGGAGTATAGTATCCTAGGCCTCTCTCTGCCAGGCCAGGAATACACAGACACGGACACTAGGGGTATAGCTACACTGAAAACGGTACAGCAGCATAGCTGGAGCTGAGCCCCTCTAGGGCTTCAATGTAGACACTACCTATGTCAACGGTGGGGTTCTCCCCTCAGCACAGGTAATCCACCTCCCCGAGAGGTGGTAGCTAGGTCAACAGAAGAATTCTGCTGGCAATCTGGCATGGTGTACACCAGGAGTTAGGCTGACATACTTACGTCTCTCAGTGGTATGGATTTTTCACTTCCTTGAGAGACGTAGCTACGGCGATATAAGTTCCCAGTGTGTGATGCTAGTAGAACAAAAACTCTGATCTTTCTAAAAGGAGAGGCTGGGAATCCACTGGGAAACAAAATCTAGTAACATGCGGCTCAGACACACAGACTGTAAAAACAAATCAGTAGCTTGGAGAAGTCTAGAAAATAGGACTACTATCCTAAGTAAATGTAGACCCTGTGCTAAAACTCCTGCCAGATTTCAGTGTGAGAAGTAACTAACAATGAACAACAACACTCTCCTGCAAACTGGTTGAACGATAAGAACATAAAGCTGGTGTATTAGTAGTCTAACAGACACAAGAATGGCGGGGTAGGGGGGAAAGAGGGGAGTTAGCACAATAAAGTAGCCTCTCCCTCTGTATTCAAAATGTCTTCTCTGACCTTTCTCAGCACATGAGGTTGGCTTGGCCATTCAGTGACAGTGAGAGAGACTATGTCATGTGACTAATCCAAGCTCAAAACTCGACATGTGAAATGCTCTGTGGTCAACTCTGTCAAAATCCTGGCTGCCATCTAGATGGTGCAAACATCTGTAGCTTGTTATCAGAGGTGCTGGATAGGGAAACCAGGCCATTTCTGTACAATTTTTATAAAAGTTTTGGAGATACAACAAAAATAGCTTTTAATAAAACACTGCAACTTAAATGAAAAAAGGTCTGATTTGGAGTGCTGTTCACTTTCAAATCAAATATTTTGTAACGCTCTAGCCGTCACAATACAGATAGATTTGCCTACGTGATTAATCCTGTTCTACATATTCCCTACTATTATGTACCTGGGAATGAGGCTGCCAACTACCCAGTAGCTTTCTAAATTCATAAACTGGAAACAGGATTTTAACAAATGGGTGTTAACCCAACAAATCACATCAAATACATTTTCAATTCTGACCTATAATGCAATTTGAACTCAGATGTCTAGAAATGAATGAACCAGGTAGAGAAAAAGCATACGGTTTTCATTAGATGCAGCAGCATTTATGATCACAGAAAATCTAAGTAGCAGGTTTGTTGAATCATATATGACAAAAATATTGTGTGATTAGTAGGTTATTGTTTACCATTTAACAGTGTGGAAGAGTACTAAACTGTGAGGTAAAATATTAGCATATTTAAAATTATGTTCACCCCCGTATGCTAAAAAGTTAATGGCAGACATATGGAGTGTGGGGGGGAAGAGCTAAACTGAATAAACATAAATCAAAGCTTTGCTTTTATCACCAACATGCACAGTGTTTCAGAATACTTTTCAATACATAATGTCCAGAAAAGAAAGAACAGCTAAATAGAGCTATTGGTAGAATGTCAAAAACAGATGGGAAGTAAAAATTGATCTTGGCCAGAAACCAAAAGATGGGATCAGCAGTTTAGTTGTTCTGATTTACAGCATTAAGTAGAACTGGCAATAAGAAATATACAAGTGCAGAGGCAGTTGCAATTTAAAAAAATCCCTCTGAAGAAGATTATAGCTTAACTTCATATGTTATGAGTTTTGATGACTTAACTGAACTCAGAACAGATACAGTAATTCTTCTGAACATGCTTTATCTTAGTATGTTCCTAAGAGCCACATATTTCTTGTTCTGAAGTTAGTACCCCTTAGATGATATAGTTTTCTTTTAATCCTGAGCCATAGGGTAGGATTACTGAGCCAGTAGGGTAACTTTACTAATTCAGAGAATAAATGGAGGAGATCAGTTCATGGTGAGAATTAGCTTTAAATGAATATTATGCTTGTGTGACTTTTCATGACTTCCATCAAAGCTGCATACAAAAGTTTATATCATAAACTAACAACTCTCTGTCCTGTGATTAAAGGGCACTTGATGACCTCGTGAACCACTCTTTAGACTTCCAGTGCTTCTGGCTTTAATATTCTGTGCTAGATTCACGGAGCTCTTCTACAGATGCTAAGCATTCAATCCTGAAGGCTCCACTTCATCATCAGGTAATTAGTATTTTCATTAACTTGCTTATTGTCAAGGAAAATGAGCCTTGATCATCTAATTTTTCCTCAATGAGTTGAATATTGTAATATATCTATAATTAATGTGTTTTATGCCACAAACGTGTAATGGAGTGGAAATCTGAGCCTGTTCCCAGCAGTCACTGTCAGTAAATGTTTGATGAATAAACAGAGACTTTCTAATGGGAAATGGTGGCAACTTTTATAAGCAGACACAATAAAGACTTTATTAACATACTTAAGAAGCATTCTGGGAAATAGAATTGAATGCATTATTACTGTAGGCTCCTTTTGTGAAAAGTAAATTTTACTGTCCCCATAACAAATGTTTGCTTGTTTGATGTAAGTTGTAGTGTCATTCTTTTATGAGCATCTTACAGTGCAATTTTGTGAAGTATTTTAAATTAGCTACATATTCCCTATAGAACTGTGATTTAAAAAAATAACAAACAAAAACTAAATAAAAAACCCTCTGAAATTTGAATAAACAAATCATTTGCCCACCTGGTTGCGATAGAAGGAGAGGGAGAGAAATAAGTGCAGGATTTCTACGGGAAAACCCAGTGCAGGTGCTCAGAGGATGAACAACGTTCGAGATGAAAAGGAAGATCATTTGCAATGCATCTAGTTAAACAGAGTAAATACTCCCTAAACTGTATGAATTAACAGCTTCAGCTGCAATTTGAGCATATTATGAACCAGATGTACTGGAGTCATGAATACCTCCAAATGGATCAGGCACCGAGTTAGCCACTTGACCAGCTCCAGAGATTGTATATATTTAAAATGAAACATTTATGGTCTGATTTGCAGAGGGGAGGAGCACACACAACTCCTATCAAAGTCAATACCAGCTGCAGGTGCTCAATACCTTTAAAAATCAAGCCCTTAAACTCTGCAATATGAAGAGTGGCTATTTTAAGCACTTTTTAAATTTTAGTAAGCACAGTTTATTCCCACTGCAGACCATATCTGGGGATTTGAAAATTATGTATACAAGAAAGGTCCAAGTTCTCCATTCAGATTTGTATGTAACTAAGCAGGCTTCTGAAGGACTGATTTAAGGGTGGTGGGAGGAACAAAAAAGGGGGAGGATAAAAGGGAGGACAGGACAGAGATCACTTGGCAATAGGGAAAATTTGCCCAAGGAGAAAATTAGAGAGTTTAAAATGGTGAGTGTAAGCAAGGCTGGCTTGAGGTCATATGGGACCCACCCTGCAAACCCTGCAATAACTTCCACAAGATGGGGGAAATGGCATCCATTTTTAAGGTTTGTGCTCATTAAGAACTACTCAGGTCTGGCTATGTGAGAGCATAGTTACCTTCTACCCAGCCACAAGGTGTCACAAGCACTACCATTCTGATATGCACACCACAAAGACCCACAAAGGAATTCCTTCTTGGCCTCCAGCCTTAGCACAGACCCTATTCAACCTCCTCCAGACCACGGAGAATAATCTTGCCCTGGAATGGGCAAGAATACCAGCCAAAGAATACTTTATAATGTTTATTGTACAATCAAGAACAAACCACCAACCTTCTTCTTAATTTTTTAAAATTAAATTACTGAGCTTACTTCAGAAAGGACATCAGGGGATTACAGATGAGATCTAAAAGTGGCCAGTGGGTAACTTTCAAGACTTCAAATACTACTTTTTTATCTTAAAACTTACAACCTTTGATTTGGAACGGAATTTTTAAAAATAGGTAAGATAAGGGTTTTCCCGGTGATCAGTTTCTTTTTCACAATGTCGATTGTGTACCTTAAATAGGAAGCATAGAGTAAAAAACGTACTGAGATCTGTTCCCTGATCAGGTGAGGAGGAGAAAAATCATGATTTTCTCCAGGTGTGTATTTGAATTCTATAGTTAAATATCTCCTGAATTAAATGCCTCCTACAGGGAGTTACGAAGAGTCCGAACTCAGTTCCTCAAGACCCTCAGACCTACAGTGGGGCATACAGAGCTGCAGTATATCCTCTGAGCGGGGTTGGCAAAACTTGAGAAATCAGAGTTAAAGGGCATGGAGATGAGGAATTCAATTGCATGAACTCCCTATTGTCAACTCAGTTCCCTGATTCACTTCTACAAATCTCTTTGGACTTACTTTTTTTTTTTTTTTTTTGGCTTCCACAGCAGACTGCTTTTAATTCAAAAGTGTTTTGGCCTGTATCACTGGCCCTCCAGAGGTTTGTATACCCAGCAGAGAATTCTGTGCTCTATCAGCCAGGCCACACACTGGAATCCTTAAAAGATCTATACAATATTGGACTCAAGATAGCCAGGATTGGTGAGAAGAAGGGAAGGAAGGGGCCTAAACAAAGTAATAGGCGCTGAATGGAGCTATGTCATACTGGGCTGTTTTGGTTTACTGTGAGTCTTCTAAGCAGGTTCAGCTTGCATGGTTTTATGATGCCCTAGTAGAACTGGTTGGCAGTTTTTTGTCTTAAAACAACAAACAACTTTTAGGTGAAAAAACTAAATCAAATTTTTTTTGGCCAAATGCTTTCAGCTGAAAACGAAACATTTTGATTTGAAATGCTGCTACCATGCCTTACGGAAATTGAAGTTCAGTTGGCACATGTGCCCAATCTGCCCTATAAGCCAGACTCCCTGGCTAGACTACACCTACCATGGTGCATCATGGTCTTTCCTCTTGCTGAGCCACCGTGGTGCACCCTGAGAATCCCTAATAACTCCTGAGTATACCTGTGTCCTCCATGCAGGACTGGACCCTGCACACCAGTTAGATGGAGGATTGCCTATTTTCCCTCAGTTTGTGAATGGCTAGTGGAGATATATGCTTCCTTCCAGCCCAGATTTAAGTGCCAAAATCCACAAGAGAGACTTATCTCTAACCATGTCTCCATACATGTATGTGTCTAGAAACTGGAAAGGAAAGAAAAAGACCACTATCATAATAGTTGTGATCAATGCTTTCTTTTAGTAAACACCCCTCTTCTCAGCATCTTCCATTGGCTAGTTTCGGTGGCTCCCCACATAATGTGCTGGCTTTTGTGGATCCCATTCTAAGGCGCCTATCTCTACCCATTCATTGTATAGGGAGCCCAGGCTCCTAACTCAGGTTTTGTGGAGCATTGTGTTATCACAGTGATTTTCTAGGCATCTAAAAGTTAGGCACTGTGAGTCTGAGCATCACAAGCCCTAAACATCTTTGTGGATATGGGCCTATGTGTTTACTGTATTTACGTAAATTTGTTTTAAAAAAGATATATCATCCAACACATAGAAAACCTGGGAGTAAACCCCAAAATAAATGTATGTTTGCTATCTAGGGGAGTTGGGAATATGGAAAATAGAACTGTTTGCAGATGTGGATGAGCTCTAAGCATGCCCCCATATAGGTATGTGTCTGTAAACTGAAATGGAAAGAAAAGACCACTGTTTGTCATGGTAAAGGCAATGTTGTGAAGATACTCCCGCCATGAGTGGGGTTCCTTACTGCAGATGGAAGAAACAACAGAACGGTATCTAAGAAACATTAAATGCTCTCACGTGCCATCCAGCTACAAAGAAGCTTTTAATGCCCATATAGCCCAGGTAAAAAGAAGTGACGTAATCATGTTGCTGTTGGGAAGAAATAGTCCTGGATCGGATGGGTTCACTTGGTTTACTTTTGAAGGCATAACTGTAAAAATAAGTGACACATCTAAGTTTCCCACTGATATTTTTGGAGGGTGGGATTGGCATTTCCTCAGTTTGCTGTCTCTATAGTATGGAGGGATGCTTTGTCAGTTGGCATCATTTGTGCTAATATTGTGCTATTTAGCAGTACTATGATAACAGATACATAGCCTGACCCTATTGTCACTGAAATCAATGGGAGCTTTACTGTTAATTTCATTGTAATCAAGGGCACTCTTACTTAGGTACAGTGGTGAAAAAAATCGAACTTGGGTACCAAAATTTAGACCCATGTTTAGACACCTAAATAACTGGCCCAAATTTCAGAGTACACTCAGCTCTCATTGAAGCTGATAGGTGTTGCTTAAGAAAATCTAATAGAAAAAAAAAGCTGTAAAAAAGCCTTTTGTTTCCCCATGTTGGGTGAAATTCTTGCCCCATTGAAATCAGTGGGAGTTTTATAATTGAGTGCAGAGCAGTGAGGATTTTCCCAGTTTTCTCCATGTCTGATGTACTGTTCATTCTTTTCTCTGAGTAGATGTACATCAGAACTCTTTAATGGATCTTTGGCAGCATATCTGAAAGAATGATTTAGGAAATATTTATTAATTTATTTTTCCTTATACTTCAGAACCAGCTCAACTAGCAGGGTTTTTGATTATTATTTTATGTGTAAGGCATAAACAGTGAAGAAAAATCATGAATGTATTTTACAGGCCAGAGTTAGGTCTTTATCACAATAAGATAATGATATTTAAGTATATTTCTCTTCTCACTAATAAAATAGCAGACAACAGATCATATTAAGGTTATCAACAGAGACTAGGGGAACAATTCATTTCTCTATTACACTGCTGTAAAACTGGGGTAACTCCACTTAAGTCATTTGAGTTTCTCTAATTTTACACATCATTACGGAGACCAAAATTGGTCTGGTATTCTTAATAGATCTAACAAATTCTGCTGTGGCCTCTATGTATCTTATTCATTTTTCCAAAATCAGGTGTGTGCTGTAAGACTCCTGAACTTTTGTGTAAGATTTCTTTCCATAAAAAACTGATGTTGGCCCATATTTCCAACGTATCTTTTTAAAAATGTTAAATTGGTTAAGTGACACAAACATTGAAAATACTGCCTCAAGATTATTTTGATAACTTATAAGGAAATCCTTTTAGAGACAACCCCACCCCAAAACAATCAAAAAATAAAGGTATTGGAAACATGACGTTTTATATTTCACTGGATAAAGATAGAAGAGAGAGACAGAGGTTGACAAAATAATGCATATAAAGGCCAGATATCTGTGTCCTGAGGCCATCAGACACTTCCCTAATGGACTACAGCACACATAAAAATAATTAATCATGCAGAGAAGGTACTGTTGGGGTTAGAACTGAGGTCTTCAGCTTTTAATGGAAATGCTCTCTGATTGAGTTAGAAGAAAAACTTCCTTACTTCAAGCAGTGGGGTGTTTGTCATACTTAACTCATAATAGTTTAGGAGTACAATAAAATATCAGACACGGTTCCACACTTTTATTTCTTGGGGTATTAAAACGATATATAATACAAGAAAAGCAGAAGTATAAAATGAACTCCTTTGCATGGTAGTATTCTCAAATTTCAGTAGGAGGAACACTTAAGAGGCTAAACTCAGTCTCTCTGGGGTCATATTTGTTCCCCCACTAAAGATACATCTCTCTGAATAATCTCTCTGTTACATGCATTTCAAAAATATGGTGTGTCTGCTATCGGGTTGTTTGATAGTTTGCTGAATTACAGTAGAATCTGATCACTTCTTTGCTTATTTTCTGTTAAGGTGCACATCTACAGTACAAAGATTTTAAAATATAACTTTAAAGAGTAGGTTAAGATCCCCTGTCAGTAACATAAAGAAAAGGAGTACTTGTGGCACCTTAGAGACTAACAAATTTATTTGAGCGTAAGCTTTCGTGAGCTACAGCTCACTTCATCGGATGCATACAGTGGAAAATACAGTGGGGAGATTTATATACATAGAGAACATGAAACAATTGGTGTTACCATACACACTTTAAGGAGAGTGATCAGGTAAGGTGAGCTATTACCAGCAGGAGAGCTGGGGGTTGGGGAGACCTTTTGTAGTGATAATCAAGGTGGGCCACTTCCAGCAGTTGACAAGAACGTCTGAGGAACAGTGGGGGGGGGGGGGGCGGTAAACATGGGGAAATAGTTTTACTTTGTGTAATGACCCATCCACTCGCAGTCTCTATTCAAGCCTAAGTTAATTGTATCCAGTTTGCAAATTAATTCCAATTCAGCAGTCTCTCGATGGAGTCTGTTTTTGAAGTTTTTTTGTTGAAGTATTGCCACTTTTAGGTCTGTAATCAAGTGATCTACAACCTATCCTGAAGGATGACCCATCACTCTCACAGATCTTGGGAGACAGGCCAGTCCTTGCTTACAGACAGCCCCCCAACCTGAAGCAAATACTCACCAGCAACCACACACCACACAGCAGAACCACTAACCCAGGAACCTATCCTAGCAACAAAGCCCGTTGCCAACTGTGTCCACATATCTATTCAGGGGACACCATCATAGGGCCTAATCACATCAGCCACACTATCAGAGGCTAGTTCACCTGCACATCTATCAATGTGATATATGCCATCATGTGCCAGCAATGCCCCTCTGCCATGTACATTGGTCAAACTGGACAGTCTCTACGTAAAAGAATAAATGGACACAAATCAGACGTCAAGAATTATAACATTCAAAAACCAGTTGGAGAACAGTTCAATCTCTCTGGTCACTCGATTACTGACCTAAAAGTGGTAATACTTCAACAAAAAAACTTCAAAAACAGACTCCAATGAGAGACTGCTGAATTGGAATTAATTTGCAAACTGGATACAATTAACTTAGGCTTGAATAGAGACTGGGAGTGGATGGGTCATTACACAAAGTAAAATTATTTCCCCATGTTTATTCCCCCCCCCCCCGCACTGTTCCTCAGACGTTCTTGTCAACTGCTGGAAATGGCCCACCTTGATTATCACTGCAAAAGGTTCCCCCCCCGCTCTCCTGCTGGTAATAGCTCACCTTACCTGATCACTCTCCTTAAAGTGTGTATGGTAACACCCATTGTTTCATGTTCTCTATGTATATAAATCTCCCCCCTGTATTTTCCACTGAATGCATCTGATGAAGTGAGCTGTAGCTCACGAAAGCTTACGCTCAAATATATTTGTTCGTCTCTAAGGTGCCACAAGTACTCCTTTTCTTTTTGCGAATACAGACTAACACGGCTGCTACTCTGAAACCTGTCATAAAGATATATATAATATAAAGATAAAGACTATAACAGGGTTAAAAAAATAACTAGATAAATTCATGGAGGATAGGTCCATCAATGGCTATTAGCCAAGATGGGCTGGGATGGTGTCCCTAGCCGCTGTTTGCCATAAGCTGGGAATGGGCGATAGGGGATGGATCACTCCATGATTACCTGTTTTGTTCATTCCGTCTGGGGCACCTGGCATTGGCCACTGTCGGAAGACAGGATACTGGGCTAGATGGACCTTTGGTCTGACCCAGTATGGCCGTTCTTATCTTCTTATATTACACACAAAGCCTAAGACTACACTGCATACTACTGGTAGTGGTGTATAGGGTATGTCTAGCTACATGTCACAGTGAAAGGCTACATTCACAGTGGCATGTAGCTACACATGTCAAGAAAGGCCTGCAGTCTTTTCCCACTACCTACTCTCTGCCGGAGCCCTTCTCTGTGGTGGGGGAAGGCTTTAGCCACTCCCTGAGGTGAAACCTTTTCCAATTGCTAAAAAATAGCAGTGTAAATGGGGGAGGCACTGCTTGGACATGTAGAAAGCTGTGTAGGGTACATACCTCTGGGCTCAGGCGTGTCTTTACCCACCTAAGCAGTGCCTCACCATCTACACTTATATTTATACCCAGGCTAGGGGGTACGTATGTATGTGTATGTGGGTGTATGTTCTTTACAAGCTGGCATAAAGAGTGTGCAGTGCAGACATACTGAAAGTAAGCAGTGCTGAACTAACATTTTTAAGGTCGCAAAGTCAAGCACTCACAATTTTGGCAATGTTAATATTCAGGTTTCTTGTGCAATGCATTATGATACAATCTTTAATTACATGATCACATATTATTTTCCCACAGGATCCCTGCCCCCCCTCTCTCACACTGAGTGCTGTGTTTTGGGAAATAGCAGTGGTGTCCAAAGTGACCAACATTTTCACATTAATTTCAGGGACATTGGAGGTGGTACTTAATTTGCAACTAAAGCCTATCTGAATAGATGCAGTATAAGCTCCCTTATATTACTTTGCTACGTAAAACATAGAAACAAGTATTTACCTTATTAATGGTCTTGCTTAAGTACAGTGAATGTAGCACTCTTGCCCCTTGACAAGTTTGCCCCCCAAATTTGAGAGAGTGGCATTGTGACCTGGTGCACGGGGGTCATAGCACTGCTCAGATTTGGCCTGGACAAAAAGTGGTTAGGCCATGGCTCAGCTTCCCCCACCTACCACCCCACTTCCTGCTCCATGGCCTATGCTGATGCCCACATGTGGCTGACACTTATGATTCTGAATAATGGAGCTGAATTGTTGAATTTGGCATAAATGGATTTTTTTTTTGCAGGAGACAACATTATTAAATCAGGTGTCAGGTGAGTTTGAGTTGTAAACAGGAGTCTTCCTGACATACCGGGAAACTTGGCCAGTATGGTGGAGCCTAAATGTTAGACTTAGGTGCCTCAGTATCTCTGTGGATCTGGACCATGGACCCTGCATGAAACTGATCAGCCCTCCTTTTGGGATGGGAGTGAGAGTCTGAAGGTGCCGAGGAGGAGTGCACATGAATAAGGCTTTAGAAAGGCTTTTGGTACTGTCTCGCATGACCTACACATAAACAAACTAGGGAAATACAACCCAGATGGAACTACTGTAAGGTGGGTGCAGAACTCATTGGAAAACTGTTCCCAGGGAGTAGTTATCAGTGGTTCACTGGAAGGGCATATCAAGTGGGTCCCACAGGGCTCGGTTCTGGGTCCCGTTCTATTCAATATCTTCATCAATTATTTAGATTATGGCATAGAGAGTACACTTATAAAGTTTGCAGATGATACTAAATTGAAAGGGGTTGCAAATGCTTTGGAGGACAGGATTAAAATTCAAAATGATCTGGTCAAACTGGAGAAATGGTCTGAAGTAAATAGGATGAATTTCAAAAAGGACAAATGCAAAGTACTCCACTTAGGAAGGAACAATCAGTGGCACACATACAAAATGGGAAATGACTCCTAGGAAGGAGTACTGCAGAAGCAGATCTGGGGATCATAGTGGATCACAAGCTAAATACGAGTCAACAGTGTAACACTTTTGCAAAAAAATAAAACATAATTCTTGGATGTATTAGCAGGAGTGTTGTAAGCAACACACGAGAAGTAATTCTTCCGCTCTACTCTGTGCTGATTAGGCCTCAGCTGAAGTATTATATCCAGTTCTGGGTGCCACATTTCAGGAAAGATGTGGACAAATTGGAGAAAGTCCAGAGAAGAGCAACAAAAATGATTAAAGGTCTGGAAAAGATGACTAATGAGGGAAGTTTGAAAAAAATTGGGTTTGTTTAGTCTGGAAAAGAGAAAACTGAGAGGGGACATAAGAACAGTTTTCAAGTACATGAAAGGTTGTTACAAGGGGGAGGGAGAAAAATTGTTGTTCTTAACCACTGAGGATAGGACAAGAAGGAATGAGCTTAAATAGCAAGGGAGGTTTAGGTTGGACATTAGGAAAAACTTCTAAACTGTCACAGTGGGTAAGCACTGGAATAAATTGCCATGGGGCGTTGTGGAATCTCCCTCACTGGAGATTTTTAAGAGCAGGTTAGACAAACACCTGCCAGGGATGGTCTAGATAATACTTAGTCCTGCCATGAGGGCAGGGGACTGGACCAGATGACCTCTCGAGGTCCCTTCCAGTCCCATGATTTTATGATTCTATGAGCTGATGTTCACATATATCTATCTCTAAGTATTTTCTATAGAATTTATAATAATAGTAGGCAAGGATATCCAAGGTAAATTAGATTTGCTGTGTGAACTTGCTCTTAGACATCATGGATTTTGTTGCTTTTCTCTATTCCCTGATTAAAGGAGATTTTGCTTGAGGAATAACCCTCCCTCCCCCACCATCACCATGCTAGTTCTCATGGAATAGTTCTGTCAAAGAGGAGGTCTTGCTGCATGTCCTGAAGGTGCTTCGACTCTGGATTAGTCCAGTATCCCCTAGATCCAGTTCCATAGCTGAGTGCCCTCAACCAAAAGTGCTTTATCTTTGGCTCTTGCACTTCATCCTGAGCTTTGTAAGCTAAATTGTCCTAGGAGGGTGCAGTTGTCTAAGCCAGGCATGCATGTAAGTGTGGTCACTGATGTAACTAGGTTCAGATCCACTGATTGAGCTGAAGTTTAGAACTAAGTTTTAGAACTAGCAATGTAAGGATAAACAGAAGGGATTTAGCAGAAGAATTAGAGCACAACAGCGATGTGCTCATGGCAGCTCATTCTGTTGAGAAGTTGGGTAGGCACATTCTGCACAAGCTGAAGATTCCTCATGGCTTTCACCTTCAGCTGAAGATTCTGTGAATTGCAGCCATTCAGTGTGGAGATGATGAATTCCTGGTGGAAAGATGTTTTTCTGGAAAGAGGGGTGCAGTGCTAAATCATGCTAAAAGTGGAAGAATTTTTTCTTTGAATTTTGCCATTGATGCTATCTGATCATCTGGACTTAGTGATGAGTCAAATGGGACACCAGGGCATCACATGTCTTTGACTAACAGGGGGTTGGATTCTTTCAGTGGAAGGGGAGGACAATGTGTAGGCTAACTCTTCAACGTGTTTCCCCTTCTGACCAGTATCACCTTGGTCTTGCCCAGGGTCCGATTGAGACAGCTGTTTTTCATCTAGGAGTAAACCTTTTGATGCAGTCTACTTTAATGTAGGAAAATCCCAGCAGTTTCATGGTGCTTCCACAATCCCCAAATCCCATGGAATTCCAAACATGCACAATTCATGTGATTGGGATTCTTTCAGGTTAGAGGGAAGGGAGACAATGCTGTGTTCTAACCCAACCACCCCATCTTCTGACAGATTTTAGCCTAAAGGAGGGATCGTCCTTGGGGCACAAGCAGGCTGTGGGGTTTCAGGACTGTGAGATTCCATTCAGGAGACATCAGCATTGCAATTAAACACTTATGGTAGGCCAGCATCAACAAATTTGGGCTTGTGGGGCTGTAAAATTGCAGTGTAGACATTTGGGCTTGGGCTGGGCCTGGAGCCAGGGCTCTCGGACCCTCCCCGCTTTCAGCCCCACGAGCTCAAGTCAGCTGACACTGGCCTACCACAGGTGTTTAATTGTAGTGTAGACATACCCAAAGGGATCTGTGCCCTCCAGCCAATTTTTAATTAATTTAATTTTCTCTAAATTCACCCTTCTTCTTTGCTTCTATGCTTCTTTTACCTTGACAGCGTGGTTCTTAAATGTCCTTTTCCTTGGCTTTGTCCTTACAGGTTTTCATCAGTCATCAGATGATGATGATGATGATGCACAGATGGTCCGCATCAGAAGAAATGAGAAGATGGCTAGAGCACTAGTGGCAGCAGCTTCATTCCAAATTGGACCAGCTAGAGCATAAAGAATTTTTGAAGTCTGATTCTACTTGTAAGCTGCTGGGGCAGGGATGTTCTACCTAGTGGGTGGAGTGGGACCTTGCCTGGTGGTTGTGGTGGCAGTTCAGATAAAGACAAGTGAAGATCCAGGGATCAGGCATTGCTCCAAGGGTGACTCCAGAGTCAGGGTTGATGGGCCAAGCTGAAGTCAAAACCGGAGTCAGAAGCCTAAGCCGCAGGGTAAGCCAGAGGGGTAGTCGGAGATATAACCAGGGGGTCAGAGCCAGGAGTCAGAAACCAGAACAGACAGGGAGGTTGGGGCTGGAGCAAGGCAAGAGCAGAAAGTGGAAGTGAGAGCAGGGTAAGCATAGCTGTGGGCTAAACATTGATCAGCTGCTGTGCTGTTGCAGGGCTCAAGTAGCAGACCACTGGCTCCCTTATCGAATCAGGAAGCACCACCATTTCTGAGGGGGGGGCGGGGTCATTGGGCCTAGCTGGGCTTGTTGGATTGCCTAGCAACCAGGCTGGGAGCCAGCTGTGCCCCTACACTACTGCTGTGCAAGAGGGAAAGGGTCCTTCACCTCTCTCAGAGGTGCCATAAAGTCCTGAGCAGTGGACCTGTTCCAGTTAGCAAAGGGATGCACACATATTTGGAGCTTCTAATGAAGCTGCTGATATTCTTTCTTGTTTCAGGTTGGTTGCACTGATGCTGAAGAAATGTCTTGTGCAACCTATGATTTTTTAGGACATTGTCTCTTGAAGGTGCAGGGACGACTGAAGAAGCTGAATGACCCTTGAACTTGGTAGGATTTTTATGTTATCAGTATTTTTCTGATTATACTTATTTTGGGAGGACCATAGAGGGTCTAAATAGAGTATAATTGATCCCAACAAAGTATATTCTTTTGTCTCTTGCTATCCTTTAAAAAAAAGAAAAACAAAACGAAAGCTTGTCTCCAAAGTTGTTTATGGGTAATATTTGTTTTTACAAAAAATGGATGGTTCCCTAGACCTGTTCAGAGTTTAAAAAAGGAATTGGTGTTTATGCTAGGCAAATGAAGGAAGTTATGGAAACCCATCATTCACCATGTTAAGGGCATTTTAGCAGCTCTGGGTCATATACATAAAAGTGATTTTGAGTTAGCATTGCTTAAAGGACATTTTTATAGTTTTAATTTTGTTTTCTACTTGCCTTTGGTCCAGACTATACTGTTCTTTCTCACAGAGCAGTACCTTACTCTGTGTTGAGTTCTACTGATAAACTGATGGGCCTACTCACAGAGTGAACTACTACTTGAGATTAATGAAGGCAGAATTGGGGGCTATATTTGTAGTGCTGTCTTAAAAGCTTTAAAATAACTTTGCTTTCCCTAGTGTGTTTTTCCTTTCCTTTTAGCAAATCCTGTTGTTTTATTCCATGGTTCTTCTGGGATCAACACAGGAATGGGGTTTCTTCTTTGTTTTTCAAACATCATCATTAGTAATAAAATAAATAATACTTAGGACTTTTATACTGCTTTGCTGCATAAGAGATAATTATTATCATTGTTGATCAGATTCTGCTGAGCCTTTCTCATGTGAGCAAATCTTTCTTATTTCATAGATTCATAAATTCATAGATTCCAAGGTCAGAAGGGACCACTGTGATCATCTAGTCTGGCCTCCTGCGTAACACAGGCCATAGAACTTCTTTGCAATAATTCCTAGAGTATATTTTTTAGAACAAACATCCAGTCTTGATTTAAAAATTGATGGACAATTCACCACGACCCTTGGCAAATTGTTCCAAATTGTTTGATTAACTCTCTTACCTTCAGTGGGACTATTTACAAGAGTAAGGAATGCCCACATAAGGCTTTTCATGAACTGCCCCGTTGCTTAAACCACTGGATAATCTATTGTTATCTGAGTATCAACGTGCGGTTGGCCCTGTACAATATATCAAAGAAGACATATCTCCTTAGCTGTCAGTCTAAATCCATCATTCACGATATCAGTGCAGTACCATGAATAAGATTTATTAGCTAACTGGTAATTCTGCTTATTAAGAGAGATTATTCCTTAGGCCATGACTATACGTACAGCGCTGCAGCGGTACAGCTGTACCGATGCAGATGCGCTGCTGCAGTGCATCTGGTGAAGACGCTCTATGCCCATGAGAGAGCGCTCTCTGGTTGGCATAAAAAACCCTGCCTCCGCGAGTGGCATAAGCACACGATCACTTATGGGGGCGTAATTTATGTCGCTCAGGGGGGTGGAATATTCACATCCCCGAACGACGTAGGTTTTGCCAGCACAGTCTGTAGTGTGGACGTAGCTTTAATATAAGTAGAATTAACTTTTCCTGGGTCATGCCCACAACCATAAACAAGTTTGAATCTCTTTTGGGGTTTGAGGAATCTGGATGATTTTTGTTAACTTTTAACTTGCTTTCTGGTTTTGTGCGGGGCCAGAATTGCAATACGCTGAGCAAAGCTGTTCTTAGTGACATGTTCTTGTATCCAGACCAGCAGCAGAAGTATTTAAAGAGAGCATGAACTTGTGAGGTTTCCAGTTCAAAGAAATTTGGGCAAGCATCTAATCCAAAACAAAGCCAATCTTCAAACATTTTGAGGGGGTTCGTGCATGAGTTGTGAGGTCCCATGCAGAAAAAAGAGAGCTTGAAATTAATGAGTTAGAAAGAAAAGAAATTAGCGGAAGAAAAGAGAAGTAGGTCAGCATAACTTGGTACCTGCATGTAAAACTGAAAAACAAGCACTCCCTGGAAGTTAAAAATAGAATCTCATTATAGAATGTCAAGCTTCTTTAATTAGATAAAAGGGACATGAGATGGGACTGGCAGCAGCAGGGGCAAGTAAAGTTAGGTCTTTTAGTTTTCCCATGGAAGCAGACAAAAGAAGCACCAGACCCACCCCACCTCAACACGGGACAGGAACCCCAGCCCACCTCCTTGGGGCAACGCATACAAAGGCCCAAGGAAAGGTTTTGTCAGCTATGGCAGGAGAAGTTACAGGAGTGTAACTTCACAGTATTGGAGGCCTCACAAATGTCAGTAATACTGCCTCAGCGCTCCCTTGTGTACATGGCATTGACTGCTGAAAGGGAGATGTGGGGAGAAGACTAGGAATTGCACTGTGTGGGAAGGAGGAAGGGGAAGCATGGGGAATAATTGGGTTTGAGGTGATTGCACTATGATAGGAAGCAATGAGGGCTTGGTTTAATGCCCATATAAATCAATCAGAGTTTCGGTGGATGCAGGATAAGTCCCTGAGTGAATTAACTAGGGCTGGGAAGAGGGGGAGGAAGAAAAAGGGGGATCAATGGGACAAGTCATATGCATAAAGCTAAGCTTGTGCCTAAGTGTTTGCATTATCAGGGCCTTAGACTGTAAGCACTTTGGAGTCCTTATTTTATGATTGAAAAGAACCTAGTCCACATTTACATCCTATAAACATGAATAATATATGCTCCTAATTTACTGAGGGTATAACTGGGATTTCATTGTAGGTAAAATTGTAGTTATTTATGTTCATTACTAGATATTTTGGATTTATAAAGCAGATGCAAAAGGTCTAATCAAGCAGTGAAATTCCATTGTGGTCAATGGTGTAAATCAGCATGAGAGAGAATGAGGTGTAATGTCTGCACATCATAGCTGAAGCACTGTGATGGACTGGTTGGAGCAGCAGTGACTAGAAGAAGGAACACACCAGGGTGGTTAGTGTCAAGGTGGCACAATTTACTGAAAATCAGATCACAAACGAGAAAAAATCTCCCATGAGGAAATCCTACATATCAATACTATGGATTGATTTATATAGGACCTTTCTTTAGCAAAGCGTGTTATAGAATTACAAACTATTAAAGCTGAGTGAATAATTCACAATGAGTAACTTATTCAATGAATTTAACCTCTCTGCTCAGCCACAAAGAGATCACTATTGCCTTAAATATTTAATGAATTTTTTAGTGAACTTTTTAATGCTATGGATTGATCACAAACAGTGCTCTGTGAATATTTGCTAGACAGCTTCTCTGGGGTCCTGATTTAACAAGGTGCTTAAGCATGTTACTTAACTTAAGCACGTGAGCAGTGCCACTGAAATCAGTGACTACTCAAATACATAAAGTTAGTCCTGTATTTAAGTACCTTTCTGAACTGTAACCTTAGTTAGTTGTAATTCATCATAAGTCATTTGGTATTTTCTTCCTGGATTGGATGATTATGCAAGCTCATGAGTATTCAGGCATACTATGCAAAGTTCTTTTCCCATGATTACTCATGAATCTAGCTTGCCAATGGGACTGTGTATACTGGCATAACTTAATTCCTTAAATGGTGGTGGGAAATGGACACAAAAGATGCAAGACACATTTCTTGAGCAAATTCACTGCAAAACATGATTGATCATCTAGAGAAGTTTGGCACAATGTACCCAGATCTCCAAACCTTATCGCTATAGGGATCATTTCACTTCATTGCCACTGCATTTCAGTCACCTCTGAGGGTGAAAGGAAATGGGCATTATAATACCAGTAATACTCCACAAAAGATTAGGGAAGGTATTCTTCTCCTAATTAAAATGAAAGGGGAATGTAGGTTTCACTAATTTGGGGAATGGAATGAAGTCTGCAAGGGCAGGTCACATTGACCTTCTCTCTCTCTCTCTCTCTCTCTCTCTCTCTCTCTCTCTCACTCTGTGTGCGTGTGTGTATATATATACACGGCAGCTGTAGGATATTCTGTTTGTTTAACTATATTTAAACTCCCATTATCATCAGTCCTTGGCCTATTCCCATTTTTTAACTTTTTAAATCTTTTTAACTACCTTAGAGATGCTTAATATACCAGATATATGGAGAAAAATACACTTCCATTGCAGCTCCATTTACTAGGGAGTGGGTTATTCCTTTGGAAGTACTGTACCAACTTTCCAATGAACCCTCATAACTGCATGCTACTACAGCAGCAAACAGAAGTGAAGAGTTAATGCATTCTGGATCTGCTCCTGAGAGTGTGTGTTAGAGCTGCCCAGCGTTAATACCCTGAGCGTTGCAGCGGATTAATAATTTACCTGTAAAAGCACAAGGCAGTCTTCAAACATAGCCATTTAAAAGACGATAACAATATCTATAGATTTTTAAAGGAGAACTTAATTTAATATAAATTATAAGTCAAAAATTCTACTTGCAGATCTGTACTATCTGTACAGACCAGAATATTGGAATCTAGATTTGCATGTGGCTCCAGGAGAGTAACAACTGTTCTTAGCTGTAAAGAAAAGAGCTCAAACTCAGTAAACTAAATTAAAATGGCTTACATGCAATATGAAGACCCACCTGGCAAAAGGGTTGTATTAATGTAGATATAAAGTTGATTTTACTTTATGAAGAAGTTTAAACTGTTCAAATCAAATCATAATGACCATTTAAGGAAGCAGTAGTTATAGTAATGTGTCATTCTTGCTCTATTGGGTACGACAATCTTCCTTCATAATATTTAAATAGAGAATTAGAGCATACTGAATACCTGATCACTGTGCACTTCAGATGACTAACAAATGTCATGAGTATACGTGTGCATCTCAGATGTATATTATACTGTTGTGCACAGAGTAATGTGTCTTCAGGGTCCTATTGCAAAAAAGCTGTCAATCTTCACTGAATTATTCTGTAAATATATCTTCCCATAAATAAATTTAAAAACCTTTCCTAATAAGTTTGATTGGAAGATACTGGGGTTGGGGAGGGACGGGGAGGTGGGAATAAAAAAACTAGTGATATGCAAACTAGTTCTCAAAAAGTAAGCACTTGTGAATGTGGAAAATGTACAGCTTTGGAATACTTTCCTTTGCTATCTGCTTTATACTTATGGAAAATTCAGAGTCCAGACATGCCCAGTCACTGTTTGGCATTCATCTAATAGACAAATGTTTCTGGCCATACAGCATCACAGCAATGTTTGTTATGTGGAAGAACTCCACCAAAGTATTTTCCCCAAAGAAGCAGCCTGACACAGGTAGTACGAAATGAACCAGCTTTCACTGTATGTAATATAACTTTGTTCTCATACAGACCTCAATTCAGGAAAGCACGTAAGCTCATGATCAACTGTAAGCATATGCTTAAACCCATTCCTATTCAGCAAAACACTTTAGCATGAGCCCCTGTCCCACTCAACTCAATAGATGTGCTTAAAGTTAAGCAAATACATAAATGCTTTTCTCAATCAGTGCCATAGATGCATCCATCTATCTCCAAGCTCTCTTACCAACACTGATTAATAATGCCTCACACCCATTTTACAGGTAGGTAAACTGAGGCACAGAGAGGTTAAAGCTACAAATGTCAAACTTGGAATCTTACAATTAGGAACTTAAATCCATATTTAGACCTCTCCATTGGGGTCTGATTTTCAAAGGTGCTGAGTGCACAGTTCCACTGGCTTCAAAGGGCTCTCTTGAGTCCCAGTTTACCTCCAAATTAACAATAGGCATAAGGAGACGTGAATAATTATAAGTATTATAATTGAAATCCATTAAGAAGCATCTCCTTAACTTATTGTTTATTTGGCTCAATAGATTTACAAGAGTGTAACTAAGAGTACAATTTGGCTTTATATTCCACACATTCCTTATTGTTTATCTTCCTTCCTTTCATTATTTCTGCCTCTTCACTCTCCAGTTTCTGTGCTTCCCCTTTTATTTCATAGTTATAGTCTATTAGCTTCTAAAGAACCTGATAGGTGCTGTACAAACACTTAAAAAGACAAAAAGAATCAATGGAATTACACTGGTGTAACTGAAGACAAAATGTGGTCCATTTAAAATGTTCACTGTTTCAGAGAATTTATCTCTGCTTATCTACTTTCTGAGACTTTCTGGATCATGGAATAAAATTAGTGGGTGCTTAGCACCCACTGGCAACCACCTCCTCAGAGCCTCTTGCCTGCTGCAATCAACTGTTTTGCGGCATGCAGAAGGCTCTGGGAAGAAGGCGGAGGAGCGGGGCTGTGGCATGCTCAGCGGAGGGGGCAGAACTGGGTGGGAAGACATGGGGAAGAGGTGGGGTGGGGGTGGGGACTTGGAAGAAGTGGTAGGGATGGGGGCAGGGGCAGGGGCAGGGCCTGGGGCGAGGGCGAAGGCAGGAAAAAGCGGGGCAGAGTGGGGGAAGGGGGCGGGTAGGGGCAGGACCCGGGGTGGAGCAGGGGTGTTGAGCACGCCCCTGGCCTGGAGGAAGCCAGTGCCTATGGGTAAGATAGTATCTTTTATTGGACCATATTCTGTTGGTGGAAAGTACTCAAAAGCTTGTTCCTTCCACCAACAGAAGTTGGCGCAATAAAAGATATTACGTCACCGACCTTGTCTCTCTCATATCCTGGGACCAACGTGGCTGCAAAAACACTGCAGATATCTTCTTTCTGTTTACTGCCAACCTGGCTGATATAATCAAAGTTATACACAGAGAGCCCATTAATGTGATTAGCTTGTAGTCCTTCCACTGGCTAGATGGTCAGCAGTAGAGCAAAAATAGTATTGAGTCATACAAAAACAGCGACTTAAAAAAAAATGCCCTCTAAAAGCAGAGGATTTAAAACACTATATGGACAATAGAGATTATTCCTCACCAAATTATAGCAATATTAAGATACAGTAAAGATTATTTATTTTGGATCCTTTTCTGAACATGTTTCTCTGCTGATATGGGTGTTTGTTTCTTCTGTGTCAGCTCCTATGATTTGCTTTCTGTTTTCTTATAGATGTTGTGTGTTTTATTATGACATTTATGCCAACATTTTAAATAAAATCATTTAAAAGCTGGATAGACAGTACCACAATATTTATCATAAGTACAGAATAAAAACATGTTTCTGACTTCCTAACTCAGTAAAATGATGCACTACAGCAAACTTAAAGATACGAGTTTGCTTCCATTAGAAACTCCTGGTTTCAACTGTTCATATTCTCAGCAAATAAAATGGTCTCTTTTTGATCTCAAACCAAATGCTGAGGTTTTTTGGAAGGTTTGAGGGAAACCTGTTGTTTTTCTAAGTTATTGTGGAGAGGGATAGTGAGACAGAGACCACTTTTTTTGCTGATTTCCTCAGTAGCAATTTTAAAAATGGATGAATAATAGAAACTCACCAACGTTGCTAGTCTTCAGTGAGGACAAGCTAGTGGAAGTTTGAAAGGAATAATTATGAATTTGTAAAGTTTTACCATTTGCTTCCTGGCACACTGTATTTAGGCACTAAAGAATTTGTACTGTTGTATTGCTCTTGTAACCCAAAGCCTAACTCAGATATAGAACTCCTCCTTCTCATACCCAGGGCCTGATTCTCCATTGCCCTGCACTTTGCGTACTCATTTTTGCCAGTGCAAAATGGGTGTAAAATGTTACCCTTCTGATTTGGTAGGATTTACACCCACATTGCTCTGAATTCGCATTAATGGAAATGACTACACAAAGATGAAAGGCGAACAGAGTCAGACCCATATCCTATACTACCTGCAAACACTATACTTATGCAATAGAAATTACTATTATTTTCCCTACAATTAAGTTATGCAATGCTGTGCAGCACTATGGCGTGAAAAGATCTTTGCTCGTAGTGGCCTAATACTTAGGAGGAGGGACCTCAAGAAGAAACTCTTCCCTATAATGCGAGGACCCACACATCTGATTTCAGAAGATGCACTGAAAAACCTAGAACTAGACTTGCCACCATTCTCCTTCTGGCCCTCTGGAAGGTTCTTAAAGTCAATATTAATTATTATTATTATTATTTATTTTACTTAATACATGTTTCAGAGTAACAGCCGTGTTAGTCTGTATTCGCAAAAAGAAAAGGAGTACTTGTGGCACCTTAGAGACTAACCAATTTATTTGAGCATAAGCTTTCGTGAGCTACAGCTCATCCAATGAAGTGATGTGGTCAGAGGACTAGACTTCAGAGATGTGCAATTTGTTTTGAATTATGATGTACCAAAGACTATGGGAAAGTTTATTCACCACACAACTGACATAGGACTTTAAGGAACATGACTTCTAGTATCATTGTACTTCACTGATGAGAATAGAAAAATGGTAAAGGGCTTGCAGACTTCCTTAAGTCAGTCAAGCAAGAAGTGCTCCCCTGACTGGAAGAAATGATTATGAGAGGTAAATAGGCTTGCAGTTCTAGAGAAGGTGATGAATAGGGCCACTCAGGTTGAATCCATATAGTCACGGGCAGACACGGAATCTTGGCCTGGGAAGGGCAAGGTCATGGAAAAATAGGTGTGGGGGAACATGTCACAGGGTAGCTGGCCCTCTTAGGAGGTCAGGCACCCAGACTAACTGTGACAGGCTCCACTTAGGAGAATGAGCCAACATATACCCACCTGTAATTACTTAATTGCCTAGGTGGCAGGGAGGCAGTTAATTAGTTAAGGAACATGAGGAACAGAGGAAGCTCCTGAGGAGACAGACTCCTCAGGAGAGCTGGTTAGAAGCTACTCCCCAGAAGAAGGTACTTCTGGAGAGAAGAGGCTTGCAGAGAAAGGAGCAGTCCCAGAGAGAAAGTGCTCCTAGGGAAGTGATAGAAACAGGTCAGGAGAATGAACTGAGTGTGGGACATCCTGGGGAGCCACTAGGGATTTATTCAGCAAAGAACAATTAACTGTCAGGGGGAAAAGTGCCAGCAGAACATTTTGCAGAAGTGGAGAGGGTTCCGGCAGAATAGGTGACTGAAGGTTTCACTTATGTTTTGTGTTGCTCTTGTCTATTAAATAAATGAGACCTTCCAATAGGGTACTCTTAAGTACTGGAAAGGCCTGCTTGGACTTATTTATACTTTGGATGAGAGGAAATTGAGGCAGGGCTCACTTGTGGCATCATGCCTGACCGCAACAGGGTGCAGTGGGGTGACTTGCACGCTGTAACACCATGGTAAGTGCCTAGCTTGACACTGCACTCAGTTTGACATGAGACGTGAAAGGAATTTGGTCAGGCAGTGGCTCTCTGCATTCATGCTCTGGGGCATTATTTGACCTCTTTTTTTCTAATTCTTGAAGATGGGCACACATGAGGTGGTCCACTTGTATGATTGTAGATTCTAAACGCTTCAGGAGACTATCTCTTAGTTATATGTTTGTATAGTGCCTACCACAATGGACCACTGGCCTCTAGGTGCTACAGCAATACAAATTATATATAATAATAATACTGCAGGCTGTTTGGTTCATCCAGTGTCCCTGCTCTGCCCTGTTCTTTCCTACTTAATTTAACTATTCTTTCTATCTCTAATATTTATAGGATATTCATCAACACAGTATATCATTCCCATTCAGCTTTGGTTCCATTAAACAATGTTCATGTTCTTGAATCCTACAAGACACCCTTTACTAGGTATCAATATCAAGTGAGGTTTGCTGGTTTCAGCAGTGTTTACTGGAGGTTTTGCAGCTATTGCGTCAATATATAATTGCCCTTATATCCCATCCCCTTCCTTGCTAGACATGTGTCTGTAGCTGTCCCGTTCTGGGGGAGTTTGATTGCTTCTATTGAGCAAATGTTTTCCCTGCCATCTCTTCTGGTAAAGGACCTGTGTATTAAGGGCAAACATTTAACAGCCTAGCTAGATGTTGACAATGCTATAAATCTGCAACATGAGCAAATGCATATTGCAATGAGAAACTTAGCTTTTACAGTTCCTAGTTTGGGGGAATATTTTTATGTTGAAATTTGCAACCTTTAAATGGCATTTATACATAATATTTTTCCATTTAATAGCTTTATTGCTCATTTTCCTTTGCAGTCTCTTTATCTGTCTGGTCTTCTTTCCTCTCCCCCTGCTTATAGCCAATAAAGACCATTAGGCCCAAAATGGAAGCTTCAGGATAACTTCACTGGCTCCATAGGTGAGACCTCCCAGAAAAGCCTAGGAATAGTCGAACAAGCAAAATTGGAGCTAGAGAAGAAATTCTCCAGACTGTTATAGAAGGAGTCCTATTAAACGTCATTGAAACCTTACAAAAATATTAACAATAAAAATGTATCATAATTGGAAGCAGAAATAGTAAATCACTGTGGTCATATGTAAGTGCATTCTCAGAGCTATAAAAACCAGAGTGAAATTTATCACACAGTGCATATTGGATCTGTCATGGTGGTCCTCAAATGATCATGTTACTATCTTGGAGACATTTTGTTAGATATGAAGCAAAGATTATCGAGAGAGAGAGAGTGGCTCATTAATAAGTATAGGATGAAAGCCACATAAAGGAATTAGCATTTATATTATTTATTGCTCTGTTTTCATCCTCCCATCCCCCCCTCCCTTTTTGATTTTCTTCCCCTCTCTTGGATTTTTCTAACCTTGCATTGAAAGGATCCTTGCACATTAAACTTAGATCTGCTTCAAAGTGGATTAAAGACAATTCTGCTAACATTATATTCAGTGAATGACAAATGCTACAGCTTCACACAATACTATTTGTGCTAAAAGCTATTATGTAAATACATTGGCTTATATAAGCTTAAATAATATGACACAGGAATGCAAAGATAGGACATACATACAGATCTATTGAAATGATGCTCTGTGAACACAGTCCTTAATAGAAAATTGCATATCCACACTCAAAGGCAGAAAAGATATCATATGTCTATTTTAGTGGTTATGTCCTGAAATGATGCACTTATTCCTTTTATAATATTTTCAAATAAATGCATATGGGACCAGTCAGATGTCAACAGTGGCACAGAAAAGAGTATGAATTAGTCACACTGGCACACAGGGCTCTGGAACAATGAACAGTGCTCTGGAAGACCCTTGAATGCAAGCCTATTTGCCTCTTAATCCAAATGAATAATTAATGATAATTATCATGCTGCAGTTATTATCTGTGATAATAATATATCCGTAAGGTGAATAAATTCAATCTGCTACTATGCAGAAATGGCAACTCATAATATTCTTAAGAAATACAGATATAATTATCAGTATTAACGGTCAAGAAAAAAAGATTTTTATATAAAGAATTACAGCAAAAGGTCTAATGTAAAGTGGAAATGAATTCTATTGCATGATGTTTATTCTTTAGCTGTGATTCCTGTGACACCAGTTTGCAATCCTTTTACTGCTTATATTCCTAGAATCCATTTAGTGAAATCTGAAACATGCATGTGTTCATTACAATCTGGCCATATCATCTCCATCAGTCCACCACTAAAAGATAAGGAGTACTTGTGGCACCTTAGAGACTAACCAATTTATTTGAGCATAAGTTTTCGTGAGCTAAAGCTCACTTCAAAAGCTTATGCTCAAATAAATTGGTTAGTCTCTAAGGTGCCACAAGTACTCCTTTTCTTTTTCCGAATACAGACTAACACGGCTGTTCCTCTGAAACCTGTCACTAAAAGATAGTTACGTTGGGCTTAAGACCCTGCAAATGGTTATGTGAAAGCTTGTGAGTGGGGGACTGGAGTGGGTCATTCACTACACCAACAGTTTCCTCAGTTATGTAACTTCCAACTGTTAAAACAAAAATCAGTAAAACCAAATATAACATCAAAGAGGTCTTGTATGTTTTTGAGCTTCTTGTGCATACACAGTCATGATGCTTGTTTTTGAAAGCACAATAGGTGTGCTGTCAAGTAAGCAGAATTGTAGGCAATCAAATTTAATCAGAGCTCCCCCATCAGCCTTGTTATAACAGTGGGAAATGGTGGGGGATGAAGGCAGGGGGAAGCAGCGGAACAACTGCCCTCCTACTATTTGAAAAACTGTATCTGTCTTTTTATTGTGACCAGTGGGTTTCTCAATGATACTATTACCTACTTTGCAAGTTATTTACATATAATTATGTTAGCGATGCATTGAAGACAAAAGCTTGAACATTTGAAGTTAACACTGACCCTTTAACTCACAACCGCTGAGGTTTGGCATTTTCCTCCACTTTTTATAATATGAGTCAGGGGCTGGATTGCTCAGGGGATTGGTAATGAGATGTAGAGTTTTTCACCTCTGGGTCACTGCTTCAAATCTGGCCCAGGTTGGTAGTAACCAAAATTCATTATCATCTGCTGACTGTTCAGTGGCCTATGTGAAATGGGTTGACAGTCTCTCTGTCTAGTTTCTAGTGGACGAATGTCCACATAACAATCTACATTAATTAGCACAGCAATGAAGCTGGAATTTGCAGCCCACTGAGATTCCAAAGATGACATCCAAGGGTTGTTGTGGTAACTCCCTTGATATAATTCTGTAATCTTTTGGGACTCAGTTCTAGAGTAGGGACTGGTATGTGACAGGAATAATAAAATGTAAGAAAGTCAGGAGGAGGTTGAATTATTAATCACTTTAAGTTGCATGTAGGTTGTCAGCTCTGTGGGTGAGCTCTATAGAAGGAAGAGTAGAAATTATTGTTACCATAGCACCTAGAAAGTCATGGACCAGGACCCCATGGTGCTAGGTGCTGTACAAACACAGACCAAAAAGACAGCCCCTGCCTCAGAGAGCTAAGTATAAGACAAGAGATGGAAATAGGAGACAGGCTTGTTGAAAGTCTCTGGGTAAGGATAAAAGGGGCAAAAAACAAGGGTGATGTCATAGTAGGGATCTACTACAGAGCACCTAACCAGGAAGAAGAGGTGGATGAGGCTTTTTTTAAACAGCTAACAAAATCATCCAAAGCACAGGACTCAGTGGTGATGGGGCACTTCAACTACCTAAATATCTGTTGGGAAAATAACACAGTAGGGCACAGACTATCCAACAAGTTCTTCGAATGTATTGGAGACCATTTTTTATTTCAGAAGGTGGAAACAGCTACTAGGGGAGAGGCTGTTCTAGATTTGATTTTGACAAATATGGAGGACAGGGTAGGCCCATTACTCAGTGAAGGGGGAAAAATAATAACAGAAAATGTGGAAATGGCAGAGGTGCTTAATGACTTCTTTGTTTTGGTTTTCACCAAGAAGGTTGGTGGTGATTGGACGTCTAACATAGTGAATGCCAGTGAAAATGAGGTAGGATCAGAAGAGGCTAAAATAGGGAAGGAACAAGTTAAAAATTACTTGGACAAATTAGATGTCTTCAAGTCAGAGGGCCTGATGAAATGCATCCTAGAATACTCAAAGAGCTGACTGAGGAGATATCTGAGCCATTAGCTATTATCTTTGAAAAGTCATGGAATATGGGAGAGATTCCGGAAGACTGGAAAAGGGCAAATATAGTGCCAATGTATAAAAAGGGAAATAAGGACAACCCAGGGAATTACAGATTAGTCAGCTTAACTTTTGTACCCGGAAAGATAATGGAGTAAATAATTAAGCAACCAATGTGCAAACATCTAGAAGATAATAAAGTGATAAGTAACAGTCAGCATGGATTTGTCAAAAACAAATCATGTCAGACCAACCTGATAGCTTTCTTTGACAGAGTAACAAGACTTGTGATTGGGGGGAAAGTGGTAGATGTGGTATATCTTGACTATAGTAAAGCTTTTGATACTGTCTCGCATTACCTTCTCATAAACAAACAAGGAAATGCAACCTAGATGGAGCTACTATGAGGTGGGTGTAAAACTGGTTGGAAAGCCATTCCCAGAGAGTAGTTATCAGTGGTTCACAGTCATGCTGGAAGGGCATAATGAGTGGGGTCCTGGAGGGACCAGTTCTGGGTCCAGGTCTGTTCAATATCTTCTTCAATGATTTAGATAATGGCATAGAGAGTACACTTATAAAGTTTGCGGATGATACCAAGCTGGGAGGAGTTGCAAGTACTTTGGAGGATAGGATTAAAATTCAAAATGATCTGGACAAACTGGAGAAATGGTCTGAAGTAAATAGGACGAAATTCAATAAGGACAAATGCAAAGTACTCCACTTAGGAAGAAACAATCAGTGCACACATACAAAATGGGAAATTACTGCTGAGGAAGGAGTAGTGCAGAAAGGGATCTAGTGTCCCTAGTGGACCACAAGATCAATATGAGTCAACAGTGTAACGTTGCTGCAAAAAAAGCGAACACCATTCTGGGATGTATTAGCAGGAGTGTTGTAAGCAAGACATGAGAAGTAATTCTCTGCTCTACTCCACTCTGATTAGGCCTCAACTGGAGCATTATGTCCAGTTCTGGGTGCCACATTTCAGAAAGGATGTGGACAAATTGGAGAGAGTCTAGAGAAGAGCAACAAAAATTATTAAAGGTCTAGAAAACATGACTTATGAGGTAATAGTATAAAATGGGCTTAAATTGCAGCAAAGGAGGTTTAGGTTGGACATTAGGAAAAACTTCCTAACTGTCAGGGTGGTTAAGCACTGGAATAAATTTCCAAGGGAGGTTGTGGAGTCTCCATAATTTGAGATTTTTAAGAGCAGCTTAGACAAACACCTGTCACGAATGGTCTAAATAATACTTAGTCCTGTCATGAGTGCAGGGGACTGGACTAGATGACCTCTCGAGGTCCCTTCCAGTTCTATGATTCTAAGAGACAGCAAATTGATAAAAATGGATAGAGAAGTACAAGGAAATAATGAGACAATATTGGTTAGCACAATAGACAGTAGACTCAGCCCACCAGGGACTATAAAAGCATACTTATGGTGCCATAGCTATGCCAGCATAAGCCCATAAAGTAGACACAGTCTACAGTGACAGAAGAGGATTTTCCATTACTGTAGGAACACCACCTCTCCAAGTAATGGTAGCTATGTAAATGGAAGCATTCTTCCATCAACCTAGTTACGTCTACACTGGGGGTTAGGGTAGCATAGCTATGGCACTCAGGAGTGTGGATTTTTCACATCCCTGAGCGCCATAGCTATGTTGACCTATGTGTTAAGTGTAGACCAGGACATCACCTGGATATGAGGTCCAAGAGAGAGGTCTGAGATGAAGTGCAGGTTACAGACCTTAGTGATAGGCAGGTTGATGATGTAGTTCACAGTGATCGGAAAGGAAGTAGTGGGAAGGGCTTGAAGGGAAGACTAAGAGCTCTGTTTTAATCATGTTGAGCTTGAGTTGATGGCTAGACATCCAAAAGGGGCTGTCAGAGAGAGAAGCTGAGATTTTAGTTTGGTCAGAAGGAATCATATCTGTAGTAGAGAGGAAAATCTCTGAGTCATTATCATAGAGGTGGCAGTTGAATTTGTTTTCAGATGAGATTATCCAGAGGTAAGGTGTAGAAGGAGAAGAGAAGGGGACCAAGGACAGAGCCCTGTGGAATCCTCACAGAAAGTTGGAGAGGGAATGAGGAGGATCTTGAGAAGGACATGCTGAAGGAACATTTAGAAAGGAAGGAGAAGACCCAGGAGAGGACAGAATCATAGACACCAAAGGAGGACAAGTTTTCAAGAAAAAGAGCATGGTCAACAGTGTCAAAGGTGGCTGACAGGTCAAGGAAGATGAGGATTATATATTGGTTCTGACTTTTAGCTAAGAAGAGGTCATTAGAGACTTTGACCAGAGCTGTTTGAGTGGAGTGCAAGGAGCAGAAGTTGGAATGGAGAGGATCTAGGATGGAACTAGAGGCGAGGAACTCCAGATAGTAATTGTCAACAGTACATTCAATGAGCTTAGAGATAAAAGGGAGAAGGGAGATGGGGCAATAACTGAAGAGGAAAATGGGGTCATGGGTGAGTTTTTAAGATGAGACCCTAAAGCATGCTTGTATTGTGAAGGTAAAGAGACAGAGGAGAGTGAGAGGTTAAAGATCAGGAGAAAGGGAGGAGATGAGAGTGGGAGTGAGACAGATCAGGAGATCAGGAGCTGGATGCAGTGGGGCCACTGGGGCAAATTGAGGGGCTAGAGGAGGAGACCATACAAGAAACTTCTGCATCTGTCACCAGGAAGAAGGAGGGAAAGGAAAGTAACAGTCATGTTATACTTCATCAAATTTCTCTTGAAAGAAATTGTTGAGATCTTATGTGGAGAAAAGTGGAGGCAGGAAGAGAAGAGGGTTTGAGGAGAGAGTCAAAGGTGGTGAAAAGTCAGCTGGGATTGCAGGCTTGGTATTCAGTTGAGTTGGAGAAATAGACTTGTTTTACTAGGGAGAGGAAAGAACAAATCTGAAGTGGAGGAAGTCAGCATGGTCATGGGATTTCCACCACAGATGTTCTGCAGTGCAAGAGCAGGCCTGGAGGAAGCAGATTTTGGGAGTGAGTCAGGGCTGGGGATTGGCAAGAGGGACTTTGTGATGGGAGAGAAGGGCAAAAGAGTCAAGGGTGGAGTACAGTGAGGAATGGAGAGAATCAATAAATATATCAGTGGAATTAAGGGAAGAGAGGAAAGGACTGAGAGCGGATGGGAAGTCATCAACACTGATGGACTGGAAGTCACAGAAAGACTGAGTGATTTGGGGTGAAGGTGGGGATGAAGGGCAATGTTGAAAGAGACCAGGAGATGGCTGAACTAAGCAACAGAAAGATCAGGAGAGAGAGAGCAGTGCTTGATGAAGACCAATTCAAGTAAATGTCCCTTTTGATGACTGGGAGAGTTGAACATGGGCTGTAGGCCACATGAATGGGTGAGGATGTGGAAACATGCAGCTAAGAAGTCAGTTGGGTCATCAGAATGGAGGTTGAACTCATCAAGGATGAACGTGGGAGACTGTGAGGAGAGGAAGAGAAAGAGCCAGGAGTCCAAATTGGAGAGGAAGGCTGATGGGAAGGAGTTGTGTGAATGGTAGATGACAGCCACATGGAGGGGAAGAAGAGACAATAGACAGATTCAGTGCTATTCAGAAGAGGAGAAAGAGTGTGAAGGAGGAAGATGGAGGAGGAAGGCGGAAGGTGTGTGGAAGCCATAGATATAGGAGAGGAAAAGCTCAAGACCCCAATGCCAAGAGTTTTAAAAGAGCTATCTGAGGAACTTCTTGGACCATTAATATTGATTTTCAATAAATCTTGGAACACTGGGAACATTCCAGAAGACTGGAAGAAAACTAATATTGTGCCAATATGAAAAAAGGCTAAACAAAATGACGGGTAATTATAGGACTGTGAGACTGATATTGGTCCTAAAGAAAAACATGGAATGTGAGTTGGATAACGGCTAGAAGGACCTGGTTAAGTGCGATCTACACAGCTCTGTGTGAAGCCTTGTCTACAAACAGATTTGCATCAGTTTAATTAAAATGATTAAACTGGTGTAAACGTCAGGGTAGACACTCTTATTTTACTCAGAGAAGCTTATTTCATTTTAGTTTAGACCGGTTCCTAATGAATTTAAACTAAACTGAAATAAGCCTGGTTTAAACTAGTGCAACTCCATGCACAGACAAGTCCTAAGTCTGGAAGCTTAGGGGAAAAGAGTTTAAGCTGTCCTACATTTACTTAAGGCCAAATTTTGTCCTCAGTTATGCACCAAAATCCCTATTGACTTCCATAAGGGTTGCACACATGCAGCTAGGGACAGAATCTGAGCTCTTGGTTAGAGTAAAGGATGCATTTTGGTTTATCTGGTACAGGTTGTTCCTGTTCTTTTGATGCCACTGTTACTGTGTGTAAATAAATTCATCCTTTGTTATGCTGTTGGACTGTTGCTTATTGGTGAAGGGTACAGAAGGAGATAAGTGGCCTAAATTAGTCTGCTCTTGAGAGACACTACATAAAACCTAAGAAGTAAGAGGGAGTTCCTCTCTGCATTGAAAAGCTATAAACAAATTGAGTGAAAATGGTGGTGTTATACTCATCAAAGAAGCCCTCTCAAGCATTTCTGTGTGCACATGGATTCAGTACTTGTAGGAGATATATGTGATAGGCATTTTCTTTAGCCACAGAAGCATAAAGGACACAATGTGAATATACAGAGAGAGCTTCCCTTTCACCCTGCTAGTCTTTCCTTCAAGGCAGAATAGTGGCACATTAGCAGAGCAACAGAGGGAATTGTGCTTTGCTGCTGCCTATATGGTATGTGTTCTCTGAAGAAACAGATTTCAGTGTCCTGCACTTTCAGTCAAGCACCTTTCACAAACATTACATTCCCATAAGAAGTTATATAAACTAATTACATACTGTAAACCTTTTGGGGCAGGGATTGTGATTTACTATATGTTTGCTCAGCACCTAGCACAATGGAGCCATGATATGGCCTCTAGGCATCACTGCAATATAAATGATAAATAATAATAGATCCTATTTTGTCCCTTGGGGAGCACCAGATAAGTGGGGGGAAGGGGGCAGAAACACAGAAAACAGCAGTGGATGGAGGAAAAGCTGCATGACTCAGGATCTGTCTTGTCTCCTATCATAAACATGTTCCTGAAACTGCAGGCAGCTCCTGGAAATCCATCCTCTTTCCTTCCCCACATCAGTGGTGGACCCAAACACAGTAACGTTTGATCAGCTCATGTGTATAAGACACTAAGGGAAAAAAAAGAGACAATAATACCAGGACAGAGAGAAACGCTCCTCAGGTGGCTTCTGTGTGGGGAATGTGGCCTGAGGTGACATGGAGGAAAGGATGTTTATTGGACAATCCATCATGAGCAGGGACACTAGCAAAAGAAAGGATAGGAACCACTGACAGAAGGTTCAGTTTATCTGTCATGAAATTTACCCATGCAAAGTCTTCAGCACCACTTCAGCCCCGTATTTGTCTTCTGAAGGAGAGGGAAGACATGGACTGAATGGGGAGTGCATAGGGGTGTCCTCATCCCCTGCACATGTGTCAAATCAAACTGATACAGGAGGAAGAGTTGTAGATGAGTTAGGGTCAAGGCAACTGGATCCATGATTACTCAGACCCAGTGACTCAAAATCTCCTGCTCATGGAATGCAGAGGGCCAGGCCTGTGGCAGCTATTCCACCCCATAAACTGGAGTAGCAGCCACAGAGGGACTTGGCTGCAGATCCCCAGCCTTGTCCTGGGTTGGGGAGCTGGTGGATTTTGACACCAACCTTCAAAACCCAAATGCCCCAACCTGGGACAAGCACAGATGAACAAACTTGATTGCTGTCAATCTTTTCAGGTGACATGGGTTCACCTACTGCTGCAAATATATTGCATTTTCATAATTTATTGCAGAAAAAAATGATCATGTTCCACCAGCACTAGACAAGTTTTTATTAGAGCCAAGTGAATCATTTGCAAAAACAATTTATTTAACAAATTTTGTCTTCTCCTGTCTGCCCACTGTAGGAATTATAAAACAACTGTTTCTGTAGTATGTATTATGACATGTAAAACAAAAGCAAACCCTTAGTTACACTGATGAGATGTTGAGTGGAGACTTTGCTCTGCTGCCATACTTTGCTTTTTCTACTTCATGCTCTGACATTTCCTCTGCCTCAGTTCAGAAAAACACTTAAGCAGGCTTAACTTCAAGAGTATGGGTAATTCAGCAAAGCATAAAGCAAGTGGGCCTCAAGCCCATGTTTAAAGTTAAGTATTTGCATAAATACTTTCTGAATAGGGTTTACACACTTGAAGTTAAGCATATGCTTAAGTGCTTTGCTGAATCAGGGCCTATATGACAAACAAGAAGAGTGCCTCTTTCCACCATTCAGAGCCAACAGAAATAAGAGCTAACTAGAGATGTTGGGATGAGGAAGCGAATTGTCTAGTGATCACTCTAAAGAAGGTGGTGATTATTTAATGGAAACCATTAAAGGAAGAACAGAAGAATTTCTAACTGATTACAAATCATTTTTATGCTGGAAAAACACAAACAATCCAGTGGCTGTTAGCATGTTACATTCCTTACAATTTTGCTTTTTAAGTGAAGATAAAGATCAAATGCCATATTGATATAATGAATGGTTTCTCCAAAACCTATTTTTTAAAACAAAAATATTCCAGAGACAACTAAAATTTGGGGCCCAGATTCTGATGGGAGCCAGTGAGCGCTACTACAATACAAATAATACATAATACTAATTGATAACATTTTTGCTTAATACTTAGAATGTTTACAACATGTTTTTTCTTCTTTTAATGCGTCTTGTCTATGGCTATCACTTATTTTAACATGCACTGTTTTCCTAGTGTATTTTGTCAGTGGGGCTCCAGGGACAGAATTTTGGCACTTTAAGAGGACACTGGCAGAGTTAGTAGGACGGCCAATTACTATTTTATTTTTAATGTCCTGGTAACTCTTTGCAACTCCTTTGTTACTTCTCAGTAATAGTTTCATAAAATGCTTCTGCAACACAGCAGTGGTACGTAACAGACTGTGGAGTACCTTCCCTTATGACTAACTAATCCACACTAACCCTTCCCAAGACAGGGATGCCCTGTTATCAGAACGTTTTTCTCAGCATGTGGCATTACCAAAGAACTCCAGCCCTAAGTGCCCATTTTGAAACTGGCTCCCGCTTGCTGTATCTTCCTGGCTTCCAGCTGGTAAGTACTCTTAACTTCTCCTATGTGTTTTTTTTTTTAACCTTTTTTGGCAAAAGTTGTTAGCAAAACAATCCTGTAGTGACACACACAATGGAGGGGCAAACATTTTTCATAAGGACATTGTTTTCCATATAAAAATTCATAAAGAGATGTACACAATGAGTGTTCTTTCCTATTAAAAGATAAACCTTTGCAATGCCACTTTAAAAACGAATCTTTCTCTGATCCCTTTATCATTCCAAGAAGCAGCAACTCTTAAACAATCAAATATCTGGATTTATTTGGAGAAATATATTATAATACCTGTGTCTAGCCCCAAATAGTCATACAATATTGGGATAGTCAGAAATCTATTATCCTCTTTCTTTTCTAAGAATTTTTTTTAAAAGTACCTTTTTTGAAGACATCAGTGCTGTGCAGTGGGATTTCTCCCTCTTTTGCTCCTGGAGAACTGGTCCTCTGTAGATGTGGGGCTGGGGAGATGGAATGATATGGCCTGTATACCCCATCTCCTCCTCCTTTTCTGCATTCTCCTCTCCTTCACAAGAAATAATATGTTAGAAGTAATAGAAAAATGTTTACTCCTAATGTAAGGTCCCTTTAAACCTTTCTCTAATATTGATGTAAGCCAATTCTGTAGTTTAGTTTCCAGTTCCCATGATGTGAGCATATTACTGCTGGAAAAACAGGCTGTTATGTTTCTCTTACAGCTTGTATCTTTGTGACTTTAAAGTGCTTGTGAAAGGAGCTGGTGTGATAGCAATGGAGACTGAAATCCCATGTTTATCCACAGAATTGATAACGACGTGGGCAATGAAAGCTACCCCACCAAAGTGTCTCAAACACAACCTAAAGGGGCTGTCTCTAAAGGTGAGGGGGGTTTATGTCCTGTCAGTCCTTGGTCTGTGTGGTGCTGCTTTTTTGGGATGTGGAGATCTGTTTGCTGAAAACTAGACCGGGACCATTTTGTATCTTCACCAATACCATGGCAGTGGTTTATTAATTTACATTTTTGCATATTATATTCTCATTTTTTACATATTGCATTGTTTTTACTCTGAACAATGATCAATAACTATAACTGCAATTTGACAACGCTTTAAAAACAGCTATTTTAGATCTTAGACCAGTAGTGCAGACAAATGGCTTCAGAAATTTGTAATCAGATACTGAACCATTAGCTGCTAGTCACCAATTCAAAATTTAGCCAGTGATATTTAGGTTTGCTTATGCATCTAGGAGTTTGACATGCATATCTCTTTAGAATGGAAATCATGTCTTAGCATCAATGGCCAGCACCTTGTTCCCTTTCTTAGTGAGTCTGGCACAGCTCTTAGGCAAAGGGTGGGCAAATGTGGCTTTAAGCCACTTTTATTCTTCCCTGATTCTGGGGCTAATTTGTGTCAAGTTGCCCCCCTGACTTTGCAATGACCGGAATGTGGATGGTCAGGCCTAGTGGTCAGAGCCAAGGGTCAAAACCAAAGACAGCATCTGTTATCAAGCTGAAGGTCAGAGCTAGAGACGGTGTCAGGTGCCAGAGTCAGAGTCAGGAGTAAGACGGAAAAGCAGGGACCTAGAGTAGGGTAGGAGAGCAGGATCTGGGAGTAGACAGAAGTCTGGGATAGGAGGACAGGAATGCAGGGCTCAGGAGTCAGGTAAGCAGGAGGGATTCATAGTAGCAGCCAGCCACGGATTCCTCTAGTTGCTGAGACAACTTCCTGTTGTTACTCCTTGGTCTATATAGAATCCTTCAGCCAATCCTGGGTCTGGATGTTTCCCCCAGTTGGGAGCTTTGGGGGCAGTGGCCTCTGCTAGCTAACTCTTCCTTGGTGACTCGGTGAGCTGCTGGTGGTGGTCATGACCTGGGCACGGCCTGGGTTCAAGGCCCCTGATCCCTCACATCACCTGCTCTTCTAGTGTCCCATCACACGCCAGATTTTTCAGAGTGGTTTTTGTGAAAGGCGTTTACCAGACCTGGGTCATGGACATTCTCCAGCAGTTCCTAGGACCGCTCTTCATGAGCATAGCCTTCCCCATTCACAAAATACTGGAGTTTACCCCATCTTTTTGGCATCAAGGATCTCATGGATGATGTACTCATTGTGGTCTTGAGCACGTACCCGTGGGAAAGTGGTTGGGAGTGGTGAGGAAACAGGTCTGGAAGGTAGAGTTTCAGGAGTGATACATGAGATTAATTCTCCGGTGAATTCAGTAGGGGCCACGGAACTGATAGTCTAATTTATGAGATGGCCTGTTAAAGTGTAGGATTTTCATTGACAGCTACACATTCTGTCCTACCAACAGGGCGGGCCCCTCCTGTCGTCAGTGGTCTGCCAATTGTTTGTAACTCTTCTTGACTCCCGTCAGGTGAACTTTTAGGTCATCTTGGGTTTGGTGCATGTATTCAGTCCAGGGCTGCTGGATTGAGGGAAGTCGCTGGTAGCTCTGGGTAGAACTGGAAGTGGAACCCTGTGACGGTCCTCACTCAGGGGTGGGTTGGTCAGGTTGTGTCATCTAGTGGTCAGGGCTAAGGCCCATAACCTGCAGGGGGGTTGTTGGTAGGGGAGCCCAGGCCCTCCCACTCCACTGGGCTCTGACAGTCAAGGCTGCTTAAGGCTGCCCTCCCTGCGCCACTTCCTATCTCCCCCCACTACTGTTGTCCCAAAGTCACCATTCAGGTTAAGGCGCTGTGAAGGGTGCCCACTCACCACAAGGTACTTTCTGCTGGTGGTGTGTGGTGTGGTAGCTCTTTTTCTGGTGGCAACCACCTCCTCCTGTGGCATGGCCCAGCCTCCTGGGCCAGCTCAGTCCAAGGGCTTTCCCCTACTGAGGTAGTACAAACAAAAAAAATAAAGGGGATTACCAAAATCCAGTGTTCAGGCTGTCTCTGTGGCAGCTCCTCCCTTCCCTCTTGTCTTAGGGAGAGATTTCTGCCTTCCCTCCACTCTCCTCTGCGGGCGCTGCAGGTCACTGGTCTGCCCTCTTCCCTGCTCTGCCAGAAAATGAGCTGCTCCCCTGCCTTTTAATTCAACCTCCAGTTTGAGCATTTGGGGTGGGGCAGGGCTGGATAGGCCCAGAAAAGCTCCTCAATCTCTTTTTGCTCAGTGTAGGGTTGATACACCCCATCAAAAACCCATAATTTGAAAAAAGGGGCTTTGCTCCATAGATGTGTGTTCTGAGTTATTGTATGCAAACTATGTCTGGGGAAGCAGCAAGGACCAGTCATTCTGGTGGAAGTTGACATAACAGCAAAGGTACGTCTCCAGTATCTGGATGGGTCTCTCTGCTTGACTGTTAGTCTGAGGGTGATAGGTGGAGGACAGACAGGAGTGGATGCCCAAAATCCGGAGAGCTTCTCACCAGGATCGGGAGACAAATTGTGCTCCGTGGTCAGAGACGATGTGCTCTGGGAGACCATGGAGGCAGACAACTTCATCCACCTAGAGCTTCTCAGTTTCCTGAGAGGAGGATAGGCCAGTGCAGGAGATGAAGTATGGCATCTTTGTGAGTTGATCCATGATTGTCAGGATGGTCATGAACCCATCGGGCTTGGGTAGTTCTGCTACCAAGTCTAAGGCAATGACTATCCAGGGGCCAGGTGGAATCTCAAGGGGTTGCAGATTTATTGTACATCATGCAAGAGGCCACATATTCCTGCACCCTGGCCTGTATGTGAGGCCACCAGAAGACATGAGAGATGAGGATCTGAGTTTTAAAGTGATCAAAATGTCCTGCCAAGTGGGGAGTTATGGCCTACCTGTAGGGCAGTAGCTCTTGGAGGCCTGGGAGGAACATGCATATGCCCTTTAACGTAGGTTTCCCTTTCTCAGACCTTGTGGGGTTCCTTACTTATGGCTTCCTGCTCTTTTGGAGGGATCCCATGGGCCAAGGCTGATCTTATGAGGGTAAGCAGATCATGGCAGAGAGCTGTGCTCAGAAGTTTTGAGGCTTGAGGATGCAGGAGGTTTGCAGGTTCAGATCTTCAGGTCAATGTAATACTCACCCTTCTGAGACAAAGCATCAGCCTTGCTTTTTTTGGTTCCTGGGTGACAGGAGATTATAAAATTGCAGCACAAAAAAAAATATGGCCCACTGAAGTTGTTGGTTGTGGGCAATGGCCTTACTCAGATATTCAAGGTTCATGTGGTCAGTGTACACTGGGACAGAAACCAGGAGCCTTCTAGATAGTGATGCCACTCTTCAAACACAGTCTTAATTGCCAGGAGTTCTTTGTCTAAAATGTCGTAATTCTGCTCCGCGGGTATAAGTTTTCTGGAATAGAAGGAAAATGGATGTAGCAGTTGATGATGACTGTGACCTTCAGACAGCAGGGTTCTGATTGCTAAGTTGGAAGCACCTGTTTTGAGGATGATGGCTTAAATAGTGTAGGGGTGGACCAATATGGGAGGGCCTCGGGAGACCAGAGAAAAATAGTGTTTTTGCAGAGGAGAGCTGTGAGAGGAGCAGTCCATTCCTAGAATTTCAGTATGACCCTCCCATAGAAGTTCGTGAACCCCAGGAAGCACTGTATTTCACAAACATTCTGTGGCACTGCTCACTCGAGGTCTGCCTTTACCTTGCACAGGTCCATTTTGATACCAGAAGGACACAGGATGAATCCTAGGAATTCTATGGAGGACTGATTGAAAGCACATTTTCCTAATTTGATATAGAGGCCATATTGGCATAGGATGGAACAGATATGCATAGCGTGCTGTTCAGTGTTGCCCAAGGAAATAAGTATGTTGTCCAGGTATGCTACCACATGTTGGTCCAGAATCATTTAATAAAATGCTGGAACATCATGGGTCCATTGTCAATCCAAAAGGGCATTTCAAAATCCTCTAAAAGTGTCCACAACCTATTTGAAAGATGGTCTTCCATTCATCCCCAGCTCTAACGTGCACAGGATTGTAGGCCCCCAGGAGGTTTAACTGTGGACACCTGAGCAGTACTCACACAGTCCATTAGCTCAGGGATTACTGGCAACGTGTACCAGTTTCTAATGGTGATCTGATTTAGGATCCAACAGGCAACACATAGAGCTCCCATCCTTCTTTTTAACAAAGAGGACTCTGGTGCCCTGAAAGGCAACATGGATTTATGAATAAAGCCCTTGTTTAGGTTTTCCTGAAGGAAAGTGTGCAGCACAGTTAGTTCAGGCTTGACATATCATATATATATGCCTAAACAGATTGTTTACCCCTGCTTGTAGCTCAAATGGGCAGTTGTAGTCCCTGTGTGGGGGCACGGTGTCAGCATTCTTCTTTTTCAAATACAACTTTGTAGTCACTGTATTTGGATGGAAGTTGAAGGCCAGAGTTGGTAGGTGACTTTGCTGGCCCACTATCCTGGTGTGCGACCATTGGCGACCTACTGCACGCTGCCCAATTCCTGGGGGAAAGCAGTTCTGCTGGCAGAATTCTGAATGGAATTCAACTTTTAATTCACACCAGCAGAAAAGGGGGTTGTGGATGACCAGCCATGAGATACCCAGGATCAGAGGGAAGTGCAGGGAACAGATGGCACTAAATCATAGGGTGTCTTGATGCCCATGAATCATAACTTCAGGTGGAAGTTTCTGTAGTCACTGGTCCAGATAATAAGAGGGACCCATCGATTGTCTCTACCAGATCCAGAACAGGCTTGGACTGCAGGAAAATCTGTAGTGCCTGGGCCACCACTGCATCAATAAAATTGTCTGCCAAGCCCAAGTCAATGAGACCCTGCTGCTGAGGGAGTAGTTGGGAAAGCCCCAGGATTTGCAACTCAGTTAGGACTTGTAGGTGCATTGCTGGTCGATGGGAGCCAGCACATGTCCCTGACAGGACCTCAGTTGGAGTTTCAGGGGCATACTCTGTCAGAACGCCCAGGCTAGCCCACTTCACCAAGCCTGGGTTGACCTGTTTCTCAGATTCCTTCTGGACTGGGTTCCTTGTAGGGCAACTGGAAATAGTGGTGTCGCCAGCACGCTCTCTCTCTCTCTTTAGGGGTGAGTTACCCGTGGTTTAGGTCTGCATCAGTTTGACTGGTCAGGTGGAATATAATAGTGGGGGGCATAGTCACGCCCCCCCTCTTTTTTCTTCCCATCACTCACGTAGAAGATTGTTGATCCAGATGACAAGCTCTATGAAGGCATCCAGACCCACTGGGATCTCATCTTGGGCCAGTTTGTCTTTAGCCTTGTCCTGTAAGCCCCATCAAAGCTGATATAACTGGGTCGTCTCATTCCATTTTGTGTCTGATATGAAATGGTGGAAGTGAGCGACATAAGCATTGGCTAGGCCTGACCCCTGTTCGAGTTTCCTTAGGGTGGCCTCAGTGGAGCAGGTGTGGTTTGGGTCCTTGAAGATGTTCGATATCGCTCTCTTGAAGACATCTCAGTTAGATAAAATTGGACTGTTGGCTTCCTACAGGGAAGAGGCCCTGTCCAACGCTTCACCTGTCACCTACCAGGCCTACCTTGATATGTTTGGAAGCTTATACCTGTGGTCAAATTAAGAACAAAAGGCAGCATTGTTTCATGAAGCCTTGGAATTTGGAGCGGCTTCCACTGAAGGACTCAGGGAGAGGATCAGCATGTCCATGCTAGGGAACAGCACAGCACAAGCATGGAGTGCAGCATTTTCTGTGTGGAGTTGGTGGACTTGATCCCCCAATGCCTGATTCTCAGTGAGCCGGAGTTATGTTCTGCACCTGGAGAGCTCAGTTGTCTGACTGGAGGTGGTGCACTTGCTTGTGCAATACAGATGCTCCTTCTGGTACAGAGAGCTCTGCTGGGTCCATTCTCATCTGGGCCTACTCAGAGAGATTAATAGTGGTCTGAGCAAGCTGCAACGAGTAGGACATGGGCAGTCATCCTAGTGTTCAGAGCCAGTCTGGTACCAAACCAAAGTTCAGAGCCAGAGGCAAAGTCAGGTGCCAAGCCGAAAGTCAGAGCCAGAGGTAAGGGGAGGAGCAGGAACCTAGAGTAGGGCAGGACTGCAGGAACAGGAAGTAATCAGGAATCTGGGATAGGAGGACAAGAACCAGGAGCAGGTAGGGAAGCAGGAACCAGGAGCAGGCAGGAATGCAGGGCTCAGGTAGCAGGAGGGGTCTGTACTAGCAGCCAGCCAAGAATTGCTCTAGTTGCTCAGAGAACTTCCTGTTGTTACTTCCTGGTTTATATGGAGTCCCTCAGCCAACTGTGGGGGAGTGCTGGATGTTTTCCCCAGTTGGGAGCTTGGGGGCGGCCCTCTGCAAGCTAACCTTTCAGTGGACCCTTTCCTGGTTACTCAGGTGAGCTGTTGGGTGGTAGTTGTTGCCTGAGGCCCATGGGCCTGGGTTCGAGGCCCATGATTCTTCACAGACTTGAGCTGGAGCATTTTGTAGGCTCCTCTAACATTCACTGGTTCCCTGTGGTCCCAAAGGATGGTGCAGTCTTAGGGATCCTGAGGCAGGGCTCCCTTTTCTCCAGACACATCTCCTGTGTCTGCAGTCTGCAGAAGGGTTTTGTAGGCTCCCTGTATGTGATGGGTATCCTCAACTGACCAGTTCACTTGGCTATAGGGTTAATTTATGCCACCCAAGTAGCAGAAAGCAGCTGAAGTATACAAAAGAATTGGGCACAAAGGTAATAGGAACCTTGGACATATCTCAATACAAATTTGTGCCTGCAACAATGGGGCCCCAATTCTAGTTGTGCCTTTAGGGGTCTACTGTGAAATGAATAATAACAAAAAATAATGATTTCAGCAGAACCCTGGGAACACTGACTCAAGAGTATTTTAAGAAATAAATAAAAGAACTGAATTGTGTTTAAATTAAAATACATATTTGCCAATATAAATATTTGATATCTGGATCTTCAAAAACGCTCAGAGTTGGCTTACCCCTACTCCCATTGATGTCAAAGATAAAACTCTAACTGGCATTAATAGGAAAGTTATACCAACACGGAGCACTTTTGAAAATGCCACCCATTAGTTAATCATAGCACACAGCTCTTATATAGCACTTTTCATAAGTAGATCTCAAAGTGCCCAACAAAGGGAGGTCAATATCACTATCCCCTTTTGAGAGATGGGGAAAATGAGGCACACCAAGGTGAAGAGACTTGCTCAAAATCACCAGCTGGCCAGTAACAGAGCTGAAAATAGAACCCAGCTTTTCTGACTCCCAGTCTAATTCCCTAGACTCTAGACCACAGGGCCTATTGGCTCTCAGCTCTAACAAAGTTTTAAAAAATATTTTATATTGATATTCAACATTGTAATCTATGTACACCTTGGTGTGTGGCCACTCTTACATTCTGATTTTCCTAACCTGTTGTTTTTCTCTAAATACTCTGTGTCAAATGGGTGCAATAGTTGTCTTACTCTATGAATCCTCCGTAACTACCTATAACAGAGGGCATACATGAAATTATATCCAATTCCACATATTTATAACTACAGTTTAAAAATAATCATTTTACCTAGTGGTGAAGAGAGGCCCCATTCCATCATTCTTGTGATCTTCAAGGCACTGCCACTATGACCATATATGGATAGCTTCTCTTCTCTTGTGTTTCAGTGACATCTTTACTTCTGAGAGGAAATATGTGTAAAGAAGAAAAATGTACATCAAAAAAAGAAATGACATTTTCTGGCTCATCCCAAAGTGTGTTGAACACTAAAGAGCGCAAATTTCTTTTGTTACCTTCTAGATTCAAAATAAAGGAATATTTGTGATCCTTTTTGGAGATACAGTGTTTCATTTCTTTATTTGGCTAAATTCCACTTCTGTAGTCCCAACATTGCTGATGCTGAATATCTAGCAGAGAACATGAGTCAGAGATAGATCTGTGGGGAAGAGGCCATATACTCTTGTAAGTAAAACATTTAATAAATTCAATAATTGTGCGTTATTGTTTTACTTCTAATACAGAAGTTGCCTAAAAAAAATCATATTAAACTATTGAGAGTGGTAACAGCATAGTTTAAATAATTGTTTCACTGACATAAAAAAACTCTTTTCTTTTGGTAAATTGTAAGCATAATTCAAATCTAAGGAGCAGCCCATCTCCTTATATTCTAAACTAAGAGTTATCTCAGTCATTTGAGTAATTTACACATTAGACTTTAGGCAAATTATGCCCTAAAATACACCTACTCATAACAGCATCAGCAATCAGCAAGTGGCAGGGGCACACAGCAGCAGCGGAGATGTTGCTTGAAACCCCCGTCTCTTTCAGGGTTGGGAGGTGAACCCACGTGAACACACCTCTGAACTCTGGATCTTCGCTAAGGACAACAAACTGTGAGTGGGGTGCAGCAGAAGGAAGGGGGAGTAGGGTGTTAGAGGGACATTCATTTGTTGGATTTTCACACTACATGGTGGGAAACTGAGGCAAAGGATGCTGCCCAGTGTACTATGGGGTGGGTGTTTGCTTATGGTTACATGCTTTTGAAGCCTGGTTGTGGTGTTTTCACAAATTAATGCTGGGTTCCCTTTCCCTTTTCATATAACTTTTGTTATACACAGCCTGTGAGTGGGGAAGCATTGCCTCTTAGAGGCGCCCAGGGTGGTGTTGAGTTTTGCCAGATTACTGGATGAGGGCTTGAGCTGGTTCTGTTTTGTATTGTTAAGAGGAATTTCTAGATATTGAAATTGGCCCTTGTTGCTGCCGACACCACCTGCAGAAGGGTTACAGATGGTTAAAGAGGTGGCTTGATCACAGCCTATAAGTACCTACAAGGGGAACCGAAATTTGATAATAGTCACACACATTGAACTATGAACCTATGGGAGGTGGGACTGCTCTGGAGTGCCCCTTTCAGGTCCACTCATGGTACTGCAGGCACTCAAGTCTGCAAGGCTTGGCCTCCTGCTTGGGATAGGCTATGCTGTAAGCTAGGCATCAGTCTCTAAACAACCAATGAACAAAATAGCAGCTAAGGATTTGGCTGTCTGCACCTTAAACAAAGAGAAAAACCTTCAAATATAAGTACTTAGTTGCAGCACTTAGAGCAAGGGCAAGGCCCTGGCTTGGGCCTGGGTTTTGTTAACTATGAGAAGCTCTTCCTCTCTCTCACTGTCACTCAGCTCTGCCCATGAGCAAAAGCAGGCAAGCCTTCTTAACTGGCCAGATGGTTCTTGATTGGTCAGTATTTCCGCCTAGCCCTTCTAGGCCTGTGGAGGACTGTCTTATTGGTCACCCAGTGTGAATGGATTTTCCTCGGGTGGGAAGTGTCCAGGTGCTGATGACTCCAGCACAGGGCAGGAAGGCCCAACAGACACATATTGAATAATGAGGAGAAAACTGAATACTGAATAGCTGCTTATTGAGTGAGCACAGTTTGTTCTGTGCATAATGAGGCAGGGGTCTTGTGGAAAAAATAGATCATTCAAGACTGTATCATAATGCACGCTTGAAATTTGCTGTTAGAGTATTGTGATTGCTCACCTGAGTCACATGATATAGTTTTTGTTCCCTGATTGCGTGATCTTTATAAACTGGTTTATCTCTGTATCAAATACATTTTATTTTTTTATTTGGTTAATCATGCTTACGGGCCTGAAATTTGCTTTTTGTGAACGCTTACATGAACAAAGCTCTGGTCGTAAGTATTTTCACCAATACCATATAGCAATATCATAAAGAGGTCTGAATAAGGTGATCTGAAATAGCTTTGGTGATTCATTTTAGTGACAGATTTTTTAATTGTTTGATTAGCTTTCTTTAAAAGTGCCCAAAATGTATCTTGTTCTTGTCAGGATCACAGATATCTATTCTGTGTTTCTGCTGTGCAAAATACAGAAAAATAAACTATTCATGCTGACAAGAAGTGGATCACAATGAAGAACAAAGCTGCACATTTTGTTTCCTTTATTTTATCATGATGTTGTTTTACAATAATTCTAGAATACTAATACGTTGCTTCTACATTGTGCTTTTCAATAAAAGATTTCCAAGTGTTTTGCAAACAAGTTAATTAACACTCATGCAGTACCCTTTCACTATACTGTAAGGCCCACATTAAAGATGGAGAAAGAGTCACAGAAAAGTTAAGTGAGTTGCCGAGGGTGAGACGGTGCATCAGTGGTAGAACCAGGAGGAGAACCTGTATCTCACCTATAGTCTGTTCTAACCACTGGAGCAGATGTGCCTTGACTAGATCTGGCCCTGTTGCAGTTTATAAATGGCTTGCATAACATATTCAAATTGTACAGAATCTAAGGACTTGTATATAGACCGAAATTACACCAGTTTAACTAAACCAGTTTCTAGTTGAATTGGTGAAATCCCCTTGGGTGGACATTCTTAAATCAGTTTCTAAATGAATTTTGTAAAATACTTGTCTACACAAAGGAATTTCATCCATTTAACTACATGAATTTAGAAACGGATTTAGTTAAATCGGTGCAATTACTGTGTGTCAGTCCGGCCTAAGTTTCATTAAATAAATAATAAAAAAGAAATAAGTCTTCTAGACATCATGATGGCAGAGGAATTCTTCCAAATGCAGAGCGAGTGTAACTAATAAATGTTGGCTGTAGACAGCCTGAAACAATGGCACTGGATGATGTGAACTCTCGCAACCCATAATCTAATTTAGGGTGTTTAATTTAAAGCCCAATGATGATGCTTTACATGTAATTATGTAACTATTCCTTTGCTGATTATTTCATACAAAGGGATAGAGAATGGAATAAGAATAAAGTCCAAAGGGGGTGAAAAATCATTTGTTACTTCAGGGTGTGAAATTCAGAGGGAAGGAAAGAAGATACACAATTGTAGGTAAAAAAGAGAGAAACAGGAAAAGAAGGATGGAGAGAAACACAGGCTAGAACTAGTGTTGGTCCTAAAGGTCAGCATATCTTCTCACTGAGCGTGGCTGACTGTAACATTCATAAATAATGATGATGATGACTCAAAGTTTAGTTAATAGCTTCCCCTTTGTGGAAAACTCCCATCCACCATGAATGGAGGGCAACATGGGGTTCTACATTTCTGCCCAGGCCCACACATAATTAAAAATGGAATTCAACACTCTCCAAAAATGAGTACTAGAGGCACTCCCTTCCTCTTTTCTTAAAGGTAGGCTGCAGCTAGTTTGTTTTTTCCTGTAATATGTACATATTTCTTGTATGGAGTGAAAAGCTAACTGCTTGTGTCACATACTGAAGATTAATGTTATATAAAAGCACCTTAATTTTTATGGGTTTATTTTCGCCATGCCAGGTGTCATTCCCTGTGATGTCAATAGGAGTGATGTGCACATATGGTGAGGAAAGGCCTGTGAGAGGTTGGGTATGCTAATGCCTTGTGAACAGGCTTTCTCATAAGGTTTTGAGCACATTGTGATTTGGACTGTCAGAAATACTGTGAAAACAGCATTTGTGGCAATATTTTGACATTTCATGGATAAAACCAGTAAATGCAGGCATTAGAGAGCTGAATATTCTGAAGGATCAGAAAGGTTTGACTGGAGAAATGAGAAAAGGTTCTGTGAGGCTTTAAGTGGACTAATTTACTCATTCCTATTCCAGTCTCCTTGAACAGATTATTGTCACAGTTGTCTTCAGGGATTATAATGGTTTATTTTGTCAAAGGCATCTTGATTCTCCGTACTGGTACTCCAGATGGGCAAACCACTTTGGGAAAAATAAGAAACATGAATTTTCACTCATCCTACAGACGGAATGTGGATCTTTTTGGAGGTTTGAGAAACGTCCAGGTAGTCTTCCTATGACTTCACTGCCCTTTTTCCTTTATGGGCAGACTTTATGGCTTCTTCTCCAGTTGTGAATCCTCATTGGGTGAGTTGCAATGGAAGATCCTCTTTTGGGGAGGAGGTCAGGATGCCAACATACTGTAACAGCAGAAGCCTTTAACCTCTCTGTTGGACCCTGCAGTAATGGCTCTTCTCAGTTTAACCATCACTGTAGTCACCTTGTTCCTTCAGCTCCAGAGCTCAGTGAGAATTTCAGTAGTGGTGTAGCTTATTAAATTGTGTTCTCTCTGGGGTTCTAGAAGCAAATGTGTGCACTCTGGATTTCAAGCAGTGGAAATCTGGGACATCCTCTCATCCCTATAATGGACTTGTCAGTAAAGAATAGGATGTACCATTCAAGCAGCAGATCACTGAGTTAGGATTGTGTGAAGCAGGAGGTTGAATAATGTGAAATTCTGATAGTGTTCAGATAAATGTTTTAACATTTGGGGGGTTATATTAACCAAACTGCCAAATTTTTTGAGGTTCTCCCATCACAGATTAGTACCTGAAATTTGAAATAACTATCACCATCTTGGCTATTATGGCCTGTAATGTCAAAGTCTCCTTAGAGATTTCTTCAAAGCCATTATTAATCCAAATATGACTGTCACACATGCATACAAAGAGCTGAATTTTCTGATCCATGCTGCCTGTCTCTGCAAACTGGAATAAGTTGTGTTCAAGATGCTGTGAAAATAGCCTCCATGCCAAATATTTGATCAACTAGTATTTTGCTCTCTTGCTAAAAGTTCATATCCTCTGCATTTGTGATAACAAGATCTCCAAAGAAGGGTTTGGTTTGTCCAAATAAATAAATTATTCTAATGCTTGAAAAAGGCTGATTTAGGGGAAAATTATTAAACATAATTTATTCCATGTCCTTGCTAGAATAACTTGCGCTCCTGAGCCTCCTTAGATGTGTAGTCAATAGGGAGCTGTCTGGCTACATGGGTCTTTTATACATCTTTCAGCTAGATCAGAGATTCAAATGCAAAATCCAGCACTTGGGGAGATCATGTGAATTAGGGATGCTCCCAGGAGAACTAAAGGTCCATAAAGCAATGAATGGATTACAATGTGATATAAATATAGTATTTTCTTCTGTGTAAGAAGTAACCATGCTCCAATATTTTTCAAGTTCTTTATTGGAAAACTATATATCTTGCTCAGTATACATAAACTCTGGAATGCATTTTGGGAGAAAAAAGTTTTAATGCTAATTTTAATTAAAAGCTTAGTTTTCAAATACTTTTCAGAGTTTATTCATGCGGAGAAGTGTTTCTTCGATTTAAAACTGTCAGACTTCTATGCTGTGTTCTGGACACAGTATATTTTTTAATTAGTTGAATAATGGTAATTTTAGATCATCAGTTCTAGACCTACCTGAAATATTTTAAGTGGGAACCAAGGAAAAGGTGAAGGGTTTGACCCCAGTTGAGTTTATCAGGAGAGTATAGCAGGGAGTTGTTGTGATAATTGGGCCTACACATATATCCTAACTGTAAGCTCAACTGTTAAAAGTGACTGAAAGTCCATAAATTGTAATGACATATTATATAGAATAGTTTAAGAAAAGATATAAGAAGAAGACAGAAAGACTGAATAATTCAAACAGAAAGTGTTATACTGTTAACAATCAAGGACTGTGTTGAGATTATAACTGCTAAATCAGAGGAGCAGAGGTCCGGAAATCGATGAACCAAAATAGGTGTGTTGGAAATTAGGCCTATTGGTAGACGAAATAACGAGAGGATGGACTATTCTGCCTAACACTCACTTTTGGGGTCTGTCACAGGGTCACTCACCACACTGGCTGTTTCGGGAATTAGCTCAGTCCCAGCGGGTGCGCCCTCGGGTGTTGGCAGCTCTCCTGTCCTCACCTCTGCCAGCAGACCCATTACGACTTCTTTCTCTCAGCGTCTGCTTTGTGGCACAGCCCTCCTGTCATGTCACCATCTGGTTTCTCCCCCTTCCAGGGGACTCCTCCAACAAGAGTCCATCCACTTCTCGCAGCAGCTTGGGAATCCACAGCCAGGCTGCTCCTTCGGCAGCTAGTGGAGGGGGCGGGGGCAGATCTGCCCACTATTCTGGGCCCCAGCCCAGGGACCCTGCAAACAGGAGCTTCCTGTTGCCTCTTCTTTCCAGCCCACTGTCTCTATTCCCTGAGCCACTTCCCCGCAGCCTCAGTTCCTTCTGATCCTGCCTCTGGCTCCAGCTCCTTTGCCCTCTTCCCAGGGGCTCAAGCCTATAAATCCTGGCAGCCTGCCAGGAGCCCTCTAGGAAGCCAGTCTTCTCCCTAAGGCTCCGTGCAGCAGACTAACTCACTCTGGTCTACAGCTTCCTTTTATATGGGAAGCTGGGCCCTGATTGGATGGTCCAGCCACTGCCCTAATTGGCTGTTTCCCCAGAAGCCACTCCTTTGGCAGCCTGCCGCTCAGCCTCCCTAAACTGGTTTTAATCCTCTCAGGGCCAGTGTGGGGCAGGCACCCTGTCACAGGGTCCTTAAAAAGAGACTTTGAGGGGAAAAGCAGGTTATGGCGATGCTGGCTGACTGCCAAATCCATGGTCTCCTGAGACTCCGGACCGTCTTCATCCTAATCCTGCGATGTCCTGACCAAATGAGGCCAGAGAGAGTGAACCAGATGACATCGCTACCTTTATGGGCTGCAGATAAATCCTGAATGCCACCTAGGATGTAAAACTTTGTCTCCTCCCTCCCCCTTCAGCAATGTCCTTGTCCTTTTCTACCTTATTTCTTCTCTTTCCTATCTCCTTTTTTCTTCTGTGTAATAAGGGACTGGATTAACCAGCCAAGATGGCACATTTAGCAAATTGCTGTAAGCCAGTGACTGGAAAGACCACTAAATGGAATGCCCTAAACAGCCTGACACAGGTTCAAGTTTGCCAAGAGGCTGAAAAAATCATGTGCTGTATCTGAGTTTTTTTAGCAGTGAGGTTGCAAGTGAAGGTCCGCACTGGAGACAGAAGCTGCATTTTCTATCTTTGCTGTTCTTTTCTTTCCCCAGTTGTGTGTAGTTGTCTGCCTTGTCTTTTAGGAAATGAGACTGACTTTAACAAACAACGACAGCTCCAGTCCATCTCCACTAACTTCTTCTCTTTTCCCCTAAAGGACAGTTATTACCCTTTTTAACACCATATACGTAAAGCCCGGCACAGATCCAAAATTTGTATCTGCATCCGATCTGCAATCAGCAAATATGGTCCACAGCTATCTGCGGAGATAAAGTGGATATCTGCGAATTTGCAGGGCTCTATATATAAAATTTGGATCTGCATCCATCTGCAATCAGCAAACGTGGTCCATGGATATAAAGCAGATATTCACAGATTTGCAGGGCTCTACATATAAAAGTCTGTCAAATAGGGGATTGGAGTGTTCCTTTAAAGACTTTCTCCAGCTAAAGGGAAAAGCAGCAAGGGATGTTAAAATGAAAGCCTTATTTAATACCTTACATTTCAAATGTTTTAAATGTTTTTCCTTCTTTTTCTGAATCTTCAATAAAAGTTTTAAAGGATTTGTAATAGTATTTGTCATCGGACTAAGCAGGCTGAAGTCTCTGTATACCACCCCCAGATCTTGTTTAAAATTGTGTTATGTTGGAGAGTGACAGGACTATATTAACACCTTTGACTCACTGGGCCTATAAAGTCCATCTAATTTAATACAACAATGTTATACAGCTGTCAAGCATTTGCAGATGGTTCAAGAGTGAAGTTAAGTGAGAAAAGCTGATAAGAGAAGAAGCAGAATTGGATGAGAGTTCCAATCTAAAATGGAGTATGGTTGTCCTGCTCAGAAAATGTTTTTTTAAATGCAAGTAATTGGTATGTATCCTGTAAAATGGTGTTATCATCCCAACAAATCCCACAAGATAAACAGGATTGGGTTAAAGTAGGTCAGTATCTGGATGGGAGACATTCAAAACCAAAGTAAGCAGGGTTGGTGATTGTGTAGTTGACCTTTTCCCTCTTACTGAATCAGCACAATCGCTTCAGCTACCATATTTATGCTGATGACTAACAGATCTACCTTTCCATTTCTGACTTGCCTCCCTCCATCCAATCCCACTGTTCAGCTGGTTTCTCTGACATCTTCTCCTGAATATCTCACTGTCAAATTTCAAGGCCAGGTCATGGGCAGCCATATCTCGTTGTCAGAGCCAGAATCCGTATTCAGAAGTCAAAAGTCAGCTGGGTCAGGATATCAGGAGATTAGATGCAGGAGACAAACTGCAGATCTGAACCACACGGTGGTTTCTAGACTCAGGCTGGGTCAGAGGCAGAAGACAAACCAGAGACCAGAACCACAAATCAGAGGTCAGGAGCCCAGCCAGGTCAGGACACCAGGAAGTCAGGCTAGGGGAGCAGGAGCAGGCACAGTGTGGATTCCAGTTGTTTGGACAGCTTCCTGTTTCTGTTGCTGGCTTAAGTAGGGCCTGTGGGTCAATCAGCTGCTCTGGGACTTTGTCAATGGGATGTCAGGGAAGAGCCTCAAACTGAGTCTGGGCTTCATGAGTCCTGGGTAAGCAGTTGTCAGCAGGGTGCCAAGTGGAGGGTTGAAGCATGACTGCTTATGTGAACCCCATAGACCAACTTTCTAGGCCTATGGGTCATGACATCACGCCCTCCCTTAGGGGTGCCCTCTGGGTGACCTGGGTCCAGGTTTCGTGGGGTGACTTCTGTGGAAGGCCCGAACCAAGGTAGGCTCATGACCATTCTCTGCTGGCTCCCAAGGGCGTTCCTTTGGGCCATAGCCTTCCCAGTTAATCAGGTACTACAATTTACCTTGCCTGACCTTGGAATTGAGGACTTTGTGTGTGATATATCCCTTCTGACCTTGTACTTGTACTGGAAGGGGCAACAACCCAGGGATTAGGGTAGTGGGTAAGGGTTCCAAATTGTTACCTGATTTAGGGCTCAGTAATTGACACAAAGACAGAGGGTGCTATCTTTATATTTTATTAAAAGGACTAGGGCACCATCTGGTGAGGTTGACCGGTGGATGAACCACTGGGCGAGGATCTCTTGGAGATATTCTCACAAAGCTACCAGTTCAGACTCAGACATTGTGTAGATCCACCCAAATGGTATCTTTGCACCACAGAACTTCAGCCAGGTGTGATCATAGTTCCAATGTAGGGAAGGAAGGCTTTTTCCATTCTTCTTTTCAAAGATGTTGGTGTAGTCGCAGTACTTGGAAGACAGTTCCATAGTTCCCTCAGTAAGTGTTTTGATGCAGGCAACTAAACCTACTTGGACCTTCCTGGGCCTGGATGCAACACTTGTTGGTCCCTGGCCATGCTGATTGCAGAATTCTGATGGGAAAGTGACCTACCATTCTCACCACTGAATGAGGGGGTTGTGAAGAGTTAGTCAGAAGATACCAAGGATGAGGAAAAATGAGGGCAGTGGATCATTCCAAATAAAATTAGCTCTCTGTGTCCCTGAATAGTGACCTCTAGAGGGACAGTCTCCTCCACAACCAGACCTGAAGACTGTGGGGAGCCATCAAGAGTTTCAATCATGTTTGGTGTGGCCTTGTGTCGCAGGGGAATCTGTAGGGCCTGAGCTGTAGCTGCATCCATAAAATTATCTACTGCTCCCAAATCGATGAGGGCCTGTTGGAGGGGGATCTGCCAGAGGTCCCCCGGGATGCACAGCTGGATAGGCACCTGCAAATGGGAAGCCCCCTGATAGGGGTCAGGGTGCATCTCAGTAAGGACTAGGGTCCAGGGAAATTCTCTTCCCTCAAGGACCAGGCCAGTTCCCCCAGCATGTTTGAACTGGTTTGTTTCCACAAGCATCTCAGTGTTTGTACTGGACAGGTTGAGATTGCATGGCCAGGTTTGCTGCAGTAGAAGTGCAGGTAGTGCTGATGGCACCATTCTTTTTCTTCAGGGTGAGCAACTGATGACTCAGATTGGATTGCATGGGTTCGGCAGGCAATACAGAAGGTGAGGTCCCAGTACGCAGGAAGGGGGACTGGAGGGAAATTCTTTCCCCCATCTTTGTTCCCACAGCCAACCATGATCTCTTTCTGCAAGCCCTGCTGGAACTGATACGGCTGCACTGCTTCATTCCACTCAGTATGTGCTGTGAGGTGACAGGAGTGCCACATAGGAGGCAACTATGCCTGGCCCCTGCTGGAGTCTCCTCAAAGTGGCCTTGGCTACTTAAGCTTGGTGCAGGTCATCAGAGATGTTTGGTTTCAACTGGAGAAAGGCATCCCAGGTCGACAGCACTGGGCTCTGGCCTTCTAGCAGGCACGAGTCCCAGTCTAACGCATCTCCTGTCATCAGGCTGATTACCAAGGCCACCTTGGACCGGTCAGAGGCATGGATTCTGGGGTGCATCAGGAAACGAAGGTGGCATTGGTTTATGAATCCCTGGAACCAGTGGTAATTCCTGTCAAACCTTTCATGCAAGGGTATCACAGGCCTCTGTGTTCTGGGAAAGGCACTGAAGGCGGTGCTGTCAGCATGATGCTCTCAGTGCTGCCTGATCAGCTGTACGACTTGGGCCTGCAGGGCTTGATTTTCCACAAGGAGGCAGAGGGCCCAATCAGGTGAGTCCAATGCTTATAATGGGAAAGTCCATCCTTCTTATACTGGGCTCAGTCCCATAGGGTTATTGTGATCCAAACAAGCTGTCAAGGCTGGGTCGTGGGCAGCCAGACATAGTGGTCAAAGCCAGAGTCCACAGTCAGGACTCGAGTCAGCTGGGTTAGGATACTGGAAGATCAGAAGCAAGAGACAAACTGGAAATCAGAAGCACAAGTGAATAATCAGAGTCAGGCCAGGTCAAGATACCAGTGGGTCAGAGCCAGGAGCCAAGCCAGGTCAGGACATCAGGAAGTCAAGCAGAGGAACAGAAGCAAGAGGCACACAGTCCAGAGCAGAGTGGATCCCAGTTGTTCAGACAGCTTCCTATTCCTGTTGCTAGCTTAAGTAGGGCCAGTGGGCCGGTCAGATGCTCTGCAACTCTGCCAGTGGGATGTGGGATTGTTTAGCCTGCAGAAGAGAAGAATGAGGGGGGATTTGATAGCTGCTTTCAACTACCTGAAAGGGGGTTCCAAAGAGGATGGCTCTAGACTGTTCTCAATGGTAGCAGATGACAGAACGAGGAGTAATGGTCTCAAGTTGCAGTGGGGGAGGTTTAGATTGGATATTAGGAAAAACTTTTTCACTATGAGGGTGGTGAAACACTGGAATGCGTTACCTAGGGAGGTGGTAGAATCTCCTTCCTTAGAGGTTTTTAAGGTCAGGCTTGACAAAGCCCTGGCTGGGATGATTTAACTGGGAATTGGTCCTGCTTCGAGCAGGGGGTTGGACTAGATGACCTTCAGGGGTCCCTTCCAACCCTGATATTCTATGATTCTATGTCAGGGGCAGAGCCTCAAACTGGATCTGGGCTTCATGGGTCCTGGGTAAGCAGTTGTCAGCAGGTTGCAAGTAGAGTGTTGAAGCATGGCTGCCCCTGTGGACCTTAGTTCAAGTCCTGTGGATCATGACATTAAATTTAAGTTGGCCCAAATGGAACTCCCCACACCTTCTCCATTTTCTGTCATTAATGACCACACAACCATCCTCCCTGTCACTTAATCCCACAGTTGGAGGCCACTTTTGACTCCTCCCTCTCCCTTGCTCTGTATATCCAGGCTATGTCCTAGTCTTGCTACTATTTTCTTAGTTGCTTTTCTAATATTTATCCTTTTCCCTGTCCAGCTTCTTTCTATTTAATACTTGCTGGTTTTCCTCATAGAGGTTACTGGTTTTCAGTGAATTGATTTACTTCTGTTCCTCAATGGGAATTTTGCCTGCATAAGGACTGCAAGATTGGACTGATAGTTTGCCTATCAGCTTGTTTGGAAATCACTTTGGGATGCTTTGAGGCAAAGTGCCCCCCCCCTCTCTCTCTGACTATACATAGTATAATTTTGTTTTTTGAAAGATATTCATGATAAACATGTAAACTGGGGAATTATATCACATTACTGCCAATGTACACATGCACATTAACTTCAGTGAGAATAAAGGCTGGATTCGTCCTGCAGGAAATTTTGGATTTTGAATGCTCTTAAATGTTGATCCTATACACTGAGTAACAGTCACATGCTATCCACTCTGGAGACATGGCCCTATATTTGCCTGGCAGACATCCATGTAAAATTTTCCGTGATAAAGATTAGCATTCATTTACAGTAAAACACTTTTTGTAAATAAAATATTTAGTCTGAAATTCTGTTCCCAATGTTGTATATGTATAGATCTCTTTCAGTAGTTGTTTACATAAATTAATTTATTTTAATGAATATGCATGATCACGATGAAATGAACACCACAGCGCTCTTTTCTCCTCTAAAGGCCATAAAGAATTCAGATTCTGAAAGAAGGCTCTCTCACATTGCCCTATCAATGACCCAAACACTGATCTGAAATGACCTCTCTCTAAAGCTGAGTGGAAGTTCAGTCTCCATGTCTGCTTAGTCTTGGATATCTCCAGACCAGGCGCCAACTATCTCAGTATATGTACAGGTTTGGTGCCTGCTTTTATGGGGTGCTGGGAGTCTCCCAAGATATGATGAATGCCCTCAAATTCAACTGACCTGCCAGAGGCACTGGTGGTCTTGTATTTCATAGGTTTATGCTCCTAGTATGGATTTTGATCAGATAATCATATTGGGCTGCTACATGGAAGTCTGAAATCTCTGGCCATAGCATTTTACTTTTTTTTTTTTTAAACATACAAGTGAGCCTCTGTTTCCATATAAATGCTTGGGAAGCTATATCTAATACTTCTTCCTGCCACTTATGCAGATTAACATTTTCACGTTGAGTTCAAACACCTAACTCCTTACTCCACCAAGAGAAGATGTATTTTTAGTCAGAGAGATTCACTTTTATTATTATTGTAAAGCATTTTCAGAGACCTGCATACAGTAAGATTTCATAATAGGTTCTATAAAAGTTTAACTGGTTATCATTACAAAGTTCATAACTGACAAAATGTAAGTGATGTAAAGCTCAAGGGTGAAAAGATTTCTCTTTTGTGTTATACCACTGGTCACACTAAACTAAAGGCCAAATTCTTCTCTCAAATGCTCACAAGCAGCTCCTACTGATTTCAGTGTGTGCACACAGAAGAGAATTTAGCCTTCAGCTATTTCATTGTCTATGTTTTTTTTTTCTTTTTCTTTTACCATTGAAGGTATTGGGTCTGATTCTGATCTATGCTATACAGGGGCATTCATCCACTGAACTGCATAGTTATCCTTGGGTAAAGCCAGTGAGAGATCACCTGGAAAGAAGTTGCAGTTGATTTCCTGCAAGTTGCTAAGCATTCTCATTGGCATCAGTGGGAGTTAAGGGTGCTCAGCATCTTGCAGGATTGGGTCTCAAATCACTTTACTTTTATTCCTTTGCCCTTACACTTGTCTGTACTTTGTCCAATTTATATTGTAATCTCTTTGGGGAAAGGACCTTTCTTAGTTAATGTCAATAAACTGAGAATTATCTATTTCAGTGTTATAAGAACAGTACCTGTGGACTATGACTTGACTGTACTTTCCACATAGCATGTCCATTCTGCGTATAGATTGCACACAATGGCCCAGAGCCTAGTCTGTGCTGAGGCCACTGGGTGATGCACTACCAGAGTGGACAGACCATACAAGGGAGCCTCCAAATGGCATATTCAAATGTTTCTTCTCCCCATAGCGATCAGAGAGGCAAAGGGAGGAGAAGAAATTAAAAGTGGAAGGTTAATGGAGCAGGATAAAATATTCACAAAACAAACTTGATTTATTCTAGTTTTTTGAAGCCTCAAGTAACATATGTAAGTGGAGATGTAAGAGCTCAGAAGAACCTTTCTGCATTGCAAAGCAAAACAGTGTTAAAAAACAAACATCCATATTTCTTCAGCCTCTAGCTTAGCTCTCACTGTGGAAATCTTGCAGTGAAAAGAGTAATCACTGTTTTTTTTTAGTATCACTGCTGGTTGCTCCAGAATGGCAACTATCTATAATGCAGCAGATGCATTCCTTCTTTAATATGGCACCAAGCGTACTGTGAATGTGCCATAATGTGAATGTGCCAAAGTGGTTTCATGTTTGCCATGGCTCACCATTGACCATCAGATGCTGGAAGCAAGTCATTCAGCTCTCCAGACGCCTTGTGTTCTGGGAGAATAGAAAATAGCTTTTTCCTATTTTAATCCTAAGGAGGAAACAAGTAAAAGCTGTTTCTCACAAACTAAGCTAACTCCTGCGCTATCTTCTACAGCAGTAGCTCTCGAACTTTTTCACATTATGGAAACCCCTCCCATGTTAGAAATTTTCTCACGGGTACTTCCTCTCCCTATCCTTGAGCCTACTCTTCTCTGTGACAGCTATACTGCTTGGTTTCCTAATAAAGCATTATTAGGATAATATTAAAGAGACAAACTAGGGATAAACTTGCTTTAATGTGGTGGCTATTTCGTTACATCCTACATTTTGTTGTTTATATCCTCTCCCTTGGTGTAGGACTTCACATTTAGTAGCACTAAATCTTCCCCTCATAGAACCATGGAATACCAGGGTTGGAAGGGACCTCAGGAGATCATCTAGTCCAACCCCCTGCTCAAAGCAGGACCAATCCTCAATTTTTGCCCTGGATCCCAAATGGCCCCCTCAAGGATTGAACTCACAACACTGGGTTTAAGCAGGCCAATGCTCAAACCACTAAGCTATTCCTCCCTTGTTCCACTCTGCTAATCACTCCAGGTTACTTTCCGATTTATTATTTCCTCTGAATTTGCTATTCTTCACCATTGAGATGCTCTTTGGAGCCTATAGGTCAAGGACCACTATTCTAGAAGGTTCTTTTATCCAGGAAAATTGATTGGTTTTAAAAGTTAAAGGTTTTTTAATGATCTCATTCACATTAGCCTTCATCTACTTTCCATTCCTTGAAAAAGTACCTGAATGGGGGGACATACTGAGTACAAAATACAGACAATGTCTCACATTGTTTTGTGAGCATTTGCAGTTGTCACAGATATTGGAAAAAAAGGAAGAGAAAATTGTCTGAAGAAGATACTTACTACCAGAGATTTTGGGGGAGTAGGCAAACAGGAGTGGTAAGTCCAGTCAGAGGCCTTCCTCCACAACCACAACCACCACCATGTAAAGTGGGTAGCTGACTGCCTAATTCTGCCCCAGAGAAACTGCTACCACAATAAGAAACACTGGTTGTTGGGTAAGTGGTGGGAAGACTCTTAACCAAACTTTTTAAACCTTCCAAAAGGTGCAAGTTTAGAGTGTAGGATAGGTAAATTGATATCTCCATCTCTACATTTAAATGGAACAGTAAGGGGAGGAAGAGGTTAATTAAAATAGCAGTAGTCAACAGGTTTCTGTTGTTAGAGCCTGAATGTGAATATGATGGTGGAATTGTACACCACAGGAAAATGAGGGAGAGAGCAGAGGAGTGAAATAAAAATAGACATACTAGTAGCACGAGACCTGACTATGTGCTCTTTGAATTGCTACTCCTCTAAAAAGAAACGAGCTAACAAGACAGTGATTTGTCTCCTGGGTCAAAGGTTAAGAATGATATTGAGAGGGCTGACAAGTTAATCAAGAGAATTGGCAAAGAACCTGTTGTAGAAAAAATTGATAAGAGAAAGATAGGGTACTTAAAACAGGAGCTGAGACAGCTTGCTGAGGAACTGATACAAGAAGATACACAATTTTATTTCTGATGTTGTGGTGACATGTACAGCAAGTGGTTCAAAAGGCATGTGAGAGATGGGAGAGTAACAGCGAGAGTGGACTGACTTAATGTGTCCTTACCATCATTACCAGGAGTTATATCCAGGATATTCTTTCTAGCAGACACAATTTCTTGCAATAACACAAACACAATATAATACATTCAACAGTTCAGCAATGTTACCAGTTGCTGTTGAAAATGACAAGTTCACCAACAGATTTAATTTAGTGGTTAGCTAGTTTGTCCAGGTCTGAACATTTGGCATGGAAAGACAAATGGGGATTATTACTATTATTAAACCACATATATTTAGGGGACAGAAAGAGAAATGCAGAATGGTGCACCACGTCACTGGCTGCAACTCACCTGTATACTAACAAAGAAAATGGCTGCTAACATGAGGTGCAAATCAATATGATGACGAATGACCTCAAATGAAGTCAGTTAAAGTTGTTCAGTAAATTGTAGGGTTGGGCCCGGGAAAAATGTACTTGCCGGTCCTATAGATCAGTGTGTCCTACCTCTTTACAACCGAGAGAATGATGTGTGATGTAGTGACATTAGGATGAATGTGCTGATAGATTGATCAGCCAGGATTCTGTAGCCCTGAGGAACTGAGTGGCAGCAGGATGGCAGTTGAGAAAAGGAAAGGTTTCATTTAGGTCTGAGTTTTGTGTAGCCTGGTTTTGTTATGAGTGTAAGTTTTCAGTGTTGTGCTGAGAATGTGAGAGGCTTGTGAGTGTGAAACTACTGTGTGTATGTATGTAATGTTACAAGTCTTAACCTGTCTATCTGTCTGCAGACTTAACAATGGAATCATAGAAATATACTGCTGGAAGGGACCTTGACAGATCAAGTCAAGCCCCCTGTACTGAGGCAGGATCAAATAAACGTAGACCATCCCTGACACGTGTCTGTCCAACCTGTTTTTAAAGCCCTCCAATGATGGGGATTCCACAACCTCTCTTTGGGAGCCTATGCCAGAACTGATCTACTCTTATAGTTTTAGAGAGACAAGGTGGGTGAAGTAATGGCTTTTATTGGACCAGCTAATATGCTGGGACCAACACAGCTGCAACAACACTGCAAACAACTTACAGTTTTAGAAACTTTTTCCTAATGTCTAAAGTAAATCTCCCTTGCTGAAGATTAAGCCCATTCATTACCTCTCGTTCTACCTTCAATGGATATGGAGAACAACTGAGCACTGTCCACTTCTTAACAGCCCTTAATACATTTGGAGACTATTACTATGTCCCCTCCCAGGCTTCTTTTCTCAAGACTAAAACATATGCAGTTTTTTTTACCTTTCCTCATTGGTCAGATTTTCTAAACCTTTTTATCCTTTTTGTTGCTCTCCTCCGGACTCTGAAATTTATCCACATCTTTCCTAATGTGTGGTGCCCAGAACTGGACACAGTACTCCAGCTGAGGCCTGACCAGTGCTGAGTAGAGTGGGACAATTACCTCCCATGTCTTACATGTGATAGTCCTGTTAATACACCCCAGAATTATATTCGTCTGTTGTGCAACATGACATGGTAAGTAATTCTCATTATTGGATGTTTTTATTTCATTTGTATTCTATTTTACTCAGTCTAGTACAAGTTAGCACATGTGAGTTAGGCAAGCCTCACAACCTACCAAGGCCCAAATCTGGGACACAGTATGTGAAAAACATTGACAAATTATTCAGGAGCAAACTTAAAAGGCTCGGGGATTCAAACCTTTCTGTGTAATCTCACAGTCATAATTCTGAATTTCTGACGTAAATAGCTTTTAATAATGAAAGTAAGGAAACATCAACTTTTTTGGAATGGTAACTGGGATTCAGATGAGTGATGTCTCTTGAAATTCATAGATTCCAAGGCCAGAAGGGACCATTGTGATCATCTAGTCTGGCCTCCTATATAGCACAGGCCACAGAATGTCCCCAAAATAATTCCTGAGTATATCGCTTAGAAAACATCTGATCTTCATTTAAAAATGGTAAGTGATGGAGAATCCACCATGACACTTAGTAAATTGTTCCAGTGGTTAATTACCCTCACTGTTAAAAATGTGTGCCTTATTTCCAGTCTGACTTTGTGTAACTTCAGGATCCAGCCACTGGATCATGTTATACAGTACCTTTCTCTGATCGATTGAAGAGACCATTATCAAATATTTGTTCCCTGGGTACATATTTATAGACTGTAATCAAATCACACCTTAACCTTCTCTTTGTTAAGTTAAATAGATTGATCTCTTTGGGTTTATCACTATAAGGCATGTTTTCTAATCCTTTAATCATTATTGTGGCTATTCTCTGAACCCTCTCCAATTTATCAACATCCTTCTTGAAATAAGACACCAGAACTGGACACAGTATTCCAGCAGTGGTCGCACCAGTGCCAAATATAGAGGTAAAATAACCTCTGTGACTTGAGATTCCCCTGTTTATGCATCCCTGAATTGCATTAGCTCTTTTGGCCACAGCATTGCACTGAGAACTCATGTTCAGCTGATTATCCACCAGAACCCCCAATTGTTTTTCAGAGTCTCTATTTCCCAGGATAGAGTCCCCCATCATATAGGCACAGCCTACGTTCTTTGTTCCTAGATGTATACATTTACAGTTAGCCATATTAAAATGCATATTGTTTGCTTGTACCTGCCTTACCAATCAATCAAGATCGAACATGACTGAGAAGTATGTGGCTATGATGAGAATTTTCCATGTTGTGTTTAACAACTTTCTATGCTAGTGAAATCTCATGTATGAATTTCCTTTATAGCTTCTGCAAGTACAAACAGTGTATACTTGGTGATGTGACTGTTCAAATTTCTAACACTGGATTTTGTCATTCTAAGAGATGCTATCAAGCACAGGATTAATTTGACTATTGTAGAAACTATTGCACTGTGTTTCATATTTGAGAGACTTCTAAAATACTTTGCCCACCCTTAGTAAGAACACTTTGAATGGCAGGATAGCTGATGTCTAAAGTAAGTAATGTGAGATCTTTCTCTTCCTGTATATAGGTCAGAGAACGTGTTGTATCATTTTAATATTTCAATGCAGGGATTGGCAACCTTTGGCAGTGGCCCATCAGGGAAATCCGCTGGCGGGCTGGGTTGGTTTTTTACCTGCAGTGTCCACAGGTTCTTCCAATCGCAACTCCCACTGGCCGCAGTTCACCGTTCCAGGCCTATGGGGGCTGTGGGAAGCAGTGTGGGCTGAGGGATGTGCTGGCCGCCGCTTCCCTCAGCCTCCATTGGCCTCGAACGGTGAACCACGGCCAGTAGGAGCTGCAGTTGGCCGAACCTGTGGACGCTGTAGGTAAACAAACTGTCCCGGCCCACCAGCGGATTTCGCTGATGGGCAGCGTGCCAAAGGTTGCCGATCCCTGTTTTAATGTAATAAAGCGATAACTCAGACAAAATAATACTATGTTTATATGCATATTATTTTTTAATCTCATGTATGCAAATTAGTATTTTACAATCCTGATGCATGAATGCTTGGTTAAAAGAACTAAGGTTTCATACTTACAGAAAGTGATGTAATAAACAGTCTTGATTGTGTAGACATTTTAGCTTGTAAACTGTGTTTAAAGTAACTGTAACAAGCAACATGTTTACCGCTCAAAGATATTTATAAGAAAACAGAAACTTTGATCATGAAGGATTTTAATTTCTCAGCTACTTACTGGGATAACAAGTATGCAAAATCTGTAAGGTGGGGAACATGCTTCCAGAGGCAATGCATAATTGCTTACTTAAGTCAGTGTATTGACTGAACTTCGTGATCAGAGGCTTTTCTCCACCTACAGCTAGGAAATTAGCCCATCTTGATAAATAAAAATGAGTTGACCTAGGCATCACAAATTAGCAATATGACCATACACAAAAACAAGAAGGAAGCAATATAAATGGGTTTGCATCTGTGAAAGTTTTGTGGAAGTGCAAAATGCTGTAAGGAATTTTGAAGAAAGTCACATTACATATATTAGTGAGGCTTTGACTGGAAAATAAACACTCTGTCATTCTCATGTCACAATATGAATTGCTAACACCTTCAAATCCAGTGGAAACAGTAGCTTGTGGTAAAACAAACCACTGAGAGATCTTGATGGAAATGACGTGAGCTCTCATGACTGTGTGGGAAACTGAGTGCAGAAAAATGGGAATTATTTAAGAAACAGCTGGACATTCTGCAGTTACAATTCATTCAGGCTAAGTCTCAACAGGGGGAATGTAATAGAGACCAATGTGGTTAAATAAAATGACAATAACAACATTTTTTAAATGTCTGTTTTGGGAAGTGGGAAGATTTTTAAATATAATATTAAAAACCAGCAGAAGTTAACAAGATAATTAGAGGAACAAAAAAGAGAACTGGCTGTCAAATTACAGAAAATATTTCAAGTAAGAATAAAGAGTTTCCTCACATACAATATATTTGCAGTAGACAGAACGTAAAAGAAAACCGATCACTAAAACTGATAGTGGATATTAAAGACACAATTAGAAAATGAGAATTTAAAGTGAGAAAACCTGGAAGTAGTAGCTTCCCTTTACTGTTCTTTCTTCAGTCTTTTCAGAGGTGGAATATAATGGAAAATTATTTTAAGATTAAGTCTGACTCTGCACCAATTGAATGGGAGTTTTGCCAATGATATCAATGATTGATTGAGATTGACCCAATGTCCTGCTTGCCTTTACACATGCAAGTGGTCCCACTGATTTCAGTGGGACTGCTTGTGTGAGTAAGTCAGTCAGGGTTTGGCTCACAGTTAAGCAGTAGAAACCAACATGAGAAACCAACAACATGATACAATCCAGAGTAGTGTGGTGCAGATTTTCATTGCCCTTTGGGGAGTGCTGGGAGGCACAGTGCCTCTCAGAACTCCTGGGCACTGCAATGAGAACACCATTTAGCCTTCTGTGCCTCAGTTAAATTCTGTTTTGCAGTGTTTGTATTAGCAGTTTCAAACCAGACTCCTAACATAATTATTTGAAACTGCAGGTGAGGAATATAGCACACATAGGGCCCAATAATGCAATACCATTTCCCACTGAAATAGTTGCATTGTTCCCAGTGGCTTTACTTGGGTGAATAATAGTTTGCATGATCAAACCCATAGTTTGAATGAAGATTTCTTAACAGGGTTCTGCATAGGTATAAGAGACAACACCCACAAAAACACAGTATTAGGAGTGAAACCAGAAAATGCAGAAGTGACCTGACTGGAAATAACCAGAGAAGGAGTGTGACAGGAAACAGATTCTCACATGGCTGTGCATATGTGCCGCTTATATACTGCAAGTCAAATTTTCTAAAGGAAGTCCTCCTTTTGTACTTGCGTTGTTGAGTCCTACTCTGAATTATGAGCACAAACCTTGGATCTCCATTCTTGGATCTCTGACTAGTGCCTGATTGCAGATGCACATCAGCAAGTTAGAAGAACAAATCCCCTGGCTGGTGTTGGCAATTTATTTGGTGGGGAGGGTCAACAAATTTCAAGAGCACAAATTGCATCCAAGAGAGAAATTCTCCAGCCTCTTAAAGAAAATTCCCCAGAGTTTCTTGAGCTAGACAGATGTTACCTATGGCGTACATTGGGGGATGACTGAAGGAGAGGTTTTTTGTATATATATTAGAGAGAGAGAGGAATAAAAGGAGAATCTCAAAGGTAGGATATCTAGCTTTTGTTGACATTCCCAAACTAGAGATGAGGCCAGAAATAGTCAAGTGTGACGCAGATGTAAAGATAGCAAAGAAAATGTGATCCAGTCAATGAAAGAGAGAATGCAAGTGCAAGCTGAAAGAAGCAATATTATTATTGCACATGGCCCAGGTTAGATTTAATTCAGACTACTGAATTCAGTTTTGCACACATTTTCATATGAAGAATATTATAGCCTTGAGAAGCTGCAGGGTGGAGCAAGATATATTTGTTTTGGGTACAATGAAGATTTATTCTCTGCGTCACAACTACTAGAGCATTAGGAGGTAGTGCAACTCCAAGAATCTGGTGCTGCTTCTTTTGTTTCCTGATTCAGTACTCCACTTCCAAAGATTACCTTCTAAATGGATAGTTATTTTAGTTGCTACTTCTTATATAACACATTATAAATAGTTTCATAAGACTGAATCAATCGAAATATTGCATATGCAACTGGGCACCTAAATTCACAGGCATTTCTGGGTGAAATTGTACGCCCTGTGTTATGCAGGAGGTCAGAGTGGATGACCATAATAACTCATTAGAGCCTTAAACTCTTTGAATAAGGAACATGAACATTTATTTTTGAAGAGAACCTCTCATTGTGTTCACTTCCAGAATTGCACATCATCACTAGCCCTTTCTTATTAGCATACTGGATGCTTCATATTTTCTCTCTGTGTCAATAAAAAGAGGAGGGGGGAGAGATAGCTCAGTGGTTTGAGCATTTGCCTGCTAAACCCAGCGTTGTGAGTTCAATCCTGGAGGGGGCCATTTAGGATCTGGGGCAAAAATTGGGGATTGGTCCTGCTTTGAGCAGGGGGTTGGACTAGATGATCTCCTGAGGTCCCTTCCAACCCTGATATTCTATGATTCTATGAAAAACCAGTTCTACAACAGTGTGTTAGTGGGCACTGTGCTTAAGAAGGTGCAATCTTTCAGTTGAGACATAAAACCATGACTGCTTGTGGGCACAAGTTCCTATGGTGCTTGTCGGAAGACAAAGATGTTAACTAGAGCTGGGCAGAATTTTTTTCTGCATAATATTTAGTCAAAAATGGAAATTGTCTTCTCAGTGAAAAATTAATAACTGAAATATTTTGATTCACAATGGCAAAGGAATTGTAGTTTGCATTGCTCATGCTCCCATTCTCTGTAGGCCTCACCTCTTGGTCAGATTATATCTCCCATGAGGCACCACAGTCTTCCCTCTTGGTGAGGGGAAGATAATTACATCGTGGGGAAGATGGATGACATCACAGCGTGTCACGGGAGATGAAGTCTGGCTGGTGAGCCCAGCCTATAAAAAAGAATGGGGACATTAGACAACTGACCTACAACTCTCATGAGGCACTACGGTGGCATATCCAAATTAAAGATTTCTGGTTTTGGCAATGTTTTGGGTTTTGGTGGAAAAACTAAAACGCATCCATTTTTAGACATTTGGCTGTCTGATGAAAAACTGAAATTTTCTGCAGAAAGCTATCCGTTCATTTTCCTTTACATTTGCACAATTTAACCTCCGAAGGAAGAAACTATGATCCACTTTTTACAGTACTCACCCTGGTTATATCTAAGTGCTGTTGCTGTTATCAGTTTTTTTATTCAAAAGCAGTCATTTTATTGTGAAATCTGATGGTAGCTCTACCTTTTGGTTAAGAGCATAGCCACGAGTAGTCCAATAACAGCATAGAATTCTTATGGTCTTAATAAGTACCAAAAGAATGAATCATGAATAACATTTTGCCCCAATAGTATTTAAAGGAATAGAATAGTTATTAGCTACTTATTATAATGCAGTCTTCTCTTTTCTGAGGCATATTACAGACAATCCTTTGTTTCTAAGAATCATAGCAGATGTGCCCGCATGCCCTCCATTAAATTACTCTAATGATAATAAGACTTTGTAAAGGCTAAAATTATGTCCATCTTGTAGGCTTACCCTCCTGATGGGCCTATGTCGGTGTTCAGGGAGTTGTTAGTTTTCTAAAAAAGGAGAGCCCTGAAACCTGACAGAGGGAGCAAAACAAACACTTAAAAAAAATAAAGTAAATCTGACAATACAGCGGAGTCTAAAGAAGAGCGTCAGGCCAGGCTGACACAAAGATTTCCTTAAGTAGAAAATCATGTCCATTCCAATGCCTACTCCCTGCAATAAATGTAGCATTGGAAAACTTTTATTCAATAAGAAACATTCATAAATTCAGACCGTCTGCATTTTGCTTGAACTGCCACGTAAATGCATGTTGTTGAAACATAACTTTAAATAGCTTATGAAGACATCCCTATGAATTCAAAATTACTGTACTTGCAGAAAAAGGCAACAATATCCTTCTGTAAATCCTTTAATCATAAGCATTAAAGAATAGTTCTTCAGAGAATCAGAGACTGCTGACTAAAGTTTACATTTTCTTGAGTTGCTTTTTGTGCTGCTAGCTATTTTTCGCATACGCATGACGATGATGTGAAGTGACACTTGCACCTGTTGTCACCTTCTTATGGTAATTAGCATAGTGCCCTAAGTGGTAGCAGGGCCATCACATCCAAACATAAGCCATTAACATATTGCAGCTGTCATCAGTAGGGAAAGCTAATGGAGTTAGTGGATTTGCACACTACTGCATACCTTGGCTCAGCTAGCATAACTCCCCATATTGGGGTCATTGGGGATGGGAGAAAGAAATGTGGGATGTAGCCAGTCAGGAGTGAAAGAATACATTTTACTGCAGGTTTACTTTCATGTATTATGCATGTCCTTCAAGGTCACTGCATGATCATTTATAAGATTTTAATGAGATATCAAAGTGGAAAGAACTGAATGTAATTAATGTGATCTTATTGAAAAGATCCAGGTATAAAATAGCACAACTGTATGATGCAGTCAACAAAAAGCGGGACCAGTATAGAAAAGCAAAAGATCATTTGGGAAGATTTTGGTCTAATTCAGTCTTCTCAACTGTACTGTAGATGCTTAACATCCTGTCAATTCTCTCCAGCTGACAAACAAAATAATGGAAAGAATTAAAGAAAATGACGTTCCACGGTTTGTCTTTGAATTCTTGAATATATGCATTTTCATTCTGAAGGGATAAATGGACTGCCTTACAGTTGAAAGTCTGCTGTTCCTACTCTAATGTGACTTTACTAGACTATTTTTAAAAACCTTATATATCACTTAGTTTTCCGATGCTGACAGGGGTTGCCTTTGTGGTTGGTCTCTCAGAGCCTGTAACTGAAGGTCCATACTAATATGGGGAACCAAGAAATATAAATTAAAACCACTGCTTGTTTTTAAAAGTAAGTTTCCAGCCCTTTTCTGTGTGAAGATATCCTTGGACATGTAAACCAATATACAATCATCAATATGGTTGAAAATTTCACTGTATTTTCCTGAAGATTACAGATTATTGAGTCCCCTCGCAGCTACCTAAACTTTAGGTCCAGAAAAGACATGGCTATATAGAACTCTTCTAAGAAGAGCCCAGATCAAGTTCATGCTTTTAGGGAACAATGCTATCCAGACTACCATTGATGGCACTTGATTATTGTCCCTCCTAGATGTCTGCCTGTATCCGAGTAGCCAGCATAATCTCTGGCCAGAAGATGGGGCAGCTCAATAGCATGAAAGGGAGTACGGTCTAGCAAAGTAAGCAAGCCGCTAATATCACCCCTCAAACTGACTCTTCTTTGGCCTTTGTCAGGTCACACAGGCCAACATTTTCAAACGTGGGTAGCTAGAGATAGGCACCTAAATGCAGAGGTTAAATCAGACGCACTCACTTGAAAATGTTGGACTTAACAGTCATCACCATTAGAAAATTTAAATGTTATTGTGAAGAGTAGACTGTAGGAGACACCTAGACACCTGTGTTTTATTACACTTTTTCTTGACCATGCCCATTATTGCAGCTTCTGCAGAATATAGTTGTTTGAAACATAAACTGATCAAAACCTACGTGGGGCCTTAAGTGAATCAAGGAACACTCAAGATTTTTGATATCAGTAGAACATGAAGTGATCAAAACCTAAAGTACAACAGTTGAATTCATGCACAAAATTCAGAATGGTCTCTCTGAAACTTTGAACATTCTCAGTTTGAGTTGCTACAAATGTTCACAATTAGAGCTGGTTGGGAAAAAGGATCTGTCACAAACAAACAAACAAAACAACAAACAACCCACAACTTTGAAATTAGTACTTTTTTTTTTGTTTGGTTTGATTTTTTTTTAAGTTTTTCACTGAACATTTTTGTTTTTTTCTAAAAATGACATTTTCTTTTGGTGGTGAAAAAATATTCTCTTTCACTTTTTAACTTTTTATAGTTGTCTGGGCGAGTTACAGCATTTAGCTTACGGTAGTCCACGCAAAAACGTATTTCCCCATCTGGTTTGGGAACTAGAACCACTGGAGATGCCCATGCACTTTCAGAGGGGCAGATTACACCCATCTGTAACATATCCTGGATCTCCTGTTCTATAGCAGTTTTAGCTTGAGGAGACACCCGGTAAGGTTGGACTCTAATTGGGTGAGCATTACCTGTGTCAATGGAGTGGTATGCCCGTTCAGTCAGTCCTGGGGTGGCTGAGAACGTTGGCGCGTAGCTAGTGCACAGCTCCTGGATCTGCTGTCGCTGCATACGCCCAAGGGTCATGGAGAGGCTCACCTCTTCCACACCACCAGCACATTTCCCTTCGTAGTAGACACCTTCAGGCCACTCAGCGTCGTCTCCTCCCTGGGCTGTAAACTGACAAACCTTTAATTCTCTGGAATAAAAGGGCTTTAGAGAATTAATATGGTACACCTTAGGCTTTCGGTTGGAGGTGGGGAATGCTATGAGATAATTAACAGCTCCCAGGCGCTCCTGGACCGTGAATGGCCCTTCCCACGATGCGTGAGAGAAAGTAGAATTCTTCCTTTCCTAATTATTAAAAAATAATATTTTGTGCCAGAAAAGGGGGAATTTGGAAGTAATCAACAGGTTTCAGTGAAACATTTCAAAAACGTTTTTCAGCCTTTGTTTGTTTTTGATTGAAAGATTTTGACTGTTAAACAATAGTTTAACAGTTAGTGAAAGTGTAAGTTTTTAAAATTGTTTTATCTGCAGGACTATCAGGCTTTCAAGGTGAGAACCTGAAGGGCTTGTTCTGGGGCAGAATGGTTCCTGGGGTTGTGGACAGTGTTAGTGGGGGGTCAGGGAGTTGTGAACAGGAAAATTTGTCAGCTGGGAGAAAGGGGAAAAGAGAAAAGGCTGTTTATTCCTTCCTCATATAGTTTGAATGCTTTTTGTTTTCCTCTTCCTTTCCCTTTTTCTGTTTTATCCCTTCTCATCCCCCCTACTTTAGTCTTATCCCCTTTTCTCCTTTAATATCTCCTCCATAGTCCTCACTCTTTCTTTGCCTCGGTCTTACTTATTCATCATTTCTTTCACATCCACTTTGAGTGCTTTATCTGCCCCCTTGCTTTTCCTTTTCCAGTATATTGCTTCCTGTGATGGCGGGGAGGAGACCACCAGTTTGGACAGCTGCTTCCAGACTGGTTCTGTAGCTACTTGCATATGTGGCGATGCAAGAAAGCTGATTCTGGGATCACAACTTGTTGTAGTGCCCAATGGGAGGCTTCCAGAAGAACAGACCAACAACATGATTTCAGGACAGACTTGGGGGTGGTCCCTGAGTTGCACATGTCCCTACCCAGCCTGCTGTCAGTTTCAGCAGCTCACCTGACTAGCAACTCCCTCTGGTGGTCAGACTGCTAGAGTAAAAAAACCCAGGACAAATAGTTGTTTTCTGTCAAGCCAATAAGGATATGCCCTGAAAACAAGGACGTTACCAGTTTTGACGGGCACACGGTTACCCTGCTTATTTTTATAATCTGAGTTTGAGTTGTTCATTCACATTAATGCATTGCGGGGTGTCAGAATGATAGAGGCAAGGAACAGAAATTTTTGGAGTTGGCAGGTAGCAAAATATATTGTAGATGTGACAAAGATGTATGCCAGTCTTCCAATGTATACTGTAGCTGGGAAAGACCACCCCAGAGTTTTAAAATGCAGTCATTTGGAGGAAACCTAACCAATCCTGAGCATGAAAAATAAAACAATTTAAAATGCATGAAGGCACCACCTTCCCATTTATAAAAGGTTAAATTCCCCTAAGCCATGAAAGAAAAACACCCTCTGAAGACTCAGGAAAGGCAGTAAACAGTGGTGGCAAGTGACAGGAATTGATCCTTCTTTTCCGCACCTGTCATGCCTCTAAATTTTATTTCCACCATTTCTAGGATTCTATGAAAAAAGAGAGAGAGAGGGAGACAGCAGAGAGTGAGCTGAGGCAGGTCTATGGCCCGGGGGCAATGATACCTGAGTCTCTTGCTTTTCTTCAATTAGTAGGCCTCCCTGCCTGATTGTGAGATGTGCATCTAACAGGGGACTTGGATGGTTGCAAGGTATTGATTAGCCATAATGTGAAGTCAAATCTGAATAAAAAAGCATTGTGATCAAAAGGTTTTCATGGGAGACAGCCTGCCCTCTAAGTCAAGGGTCTGCAAATTCTGATGAGCTCTGTTTCCTTTTTGTCTGAGAGAGATTTCCTCTGTTTACTTGTAAAGGCTCTCTTGATAGGAAAGTCCAGTGGGCCCTCTGTCAAAAAGGCTGATGGCTCAGATTTGACAGGTGCTTGTTAGTTTTTTCATCCCAGATCACTCGACATGCACAGAAAACTAGAAAAGACGATTGTTAATAACACTATGATTCAAGTAGACTGCCTTGTCATTTTCACTGGGAACCTCACTGATTCAATCACCCACTTTGAAGGAAAACAAACTATAATCAGCCTTGAAATGTGTTGGTCTTCCAAACATTAGGACCTACACAGCTCAATATATTCCTTACATTGCATCATTTGAAAGCCTCCCTTTATTCAGATCACATATAAAGCAGAGCAGAAAACAAAATACCCCATGCAAATGGATTCCTTCCTAAAGAGAAGATACAGTAGATAAGCTTAGTCATACATATACTTTGGCTTTCAACAGCTTTCACTTGCTTTTTTAAAATTTTTAAATACAAATGAATTAAGGGACCAACCCTTCAAACCCTAATTCACAGAGGGTGACACTGAGAAATACATCATGCGGACAGTATGGAGTACTGCTCATTGTGAGAAAGAGTGGCAGAATTTGATCTGTAAGTATTCTCATTGTTCATCATTTGGGGACTAGTCAATGGGACTACTTAAGTAAGTCAGAGTTTGGAAGCATGGTTACTGAACATTATTTCCAAATGGAGGTGGCATATAATTAACACATCTTGTTTTCTGTATTACAGTTAATAACTCTAAGCCCCAATGCCGTGATATGCAACAACAGCCATAGCTCATAGGGACTGTAGTTTAAATTTATGCCTATCTCCTGGAGTCACTGTTACCTAGTAGACTGGGGAGATCATTGGAGAGAGCTCATAATTATTTGTTCAATAATATATCACTATTTCACTAGCCAAAACACATATATAAACATGCTGAACTGCCCATTTCTGGATACTTGTGGGTCAGATAGCGAGAGTTCTGTATTAGTAGACTGGGAATTTAAATTAGGGTTTTATAAATGTACTACAATTAAAAATACCCTCTACTTGCTTTTCCCTCAAAACATTATTTGCTTCTGAGAAGTTATTCATTCCATAAATAAGTCAGAAAATTGTATATCAGGTTTACAAACCATGAATTAATCACCCTTTCATGAATAGCTGGGGGGGGTGTTTTTTCTCATTGGCATTCAGTAGCACTGCCATTGCATGAAGGAGAATCCATAAACAAACACAGGAAGATGGGATGAAGAAGAGGGCGGGGGAGGAAATCAGTGAAAAAGCAATAATTTTCTTAATTTTGCTTCTCTAGAATGTTGACTCTTGTTGCACTCTGAGTAAAGAAATTAGTTTGCAGTTCACTCTGCAGATGAAGCAGCAATGACATCCATGTATATATTTAGCCATCAGGTGCTCATTTTTGCAGTTGCCAGGCACTCCCACAATTATTTTGTGTAATCCCTCACAGATATTTTATACACAGGCAAACACACACACACACTGAGATATTTTGAAGAAGCAGAGAGAGAAAAGAGAAGTCTTTTGGCTTCATCCAGACCTGAACAAAATGGCACTCGGAGCCCGTAAAACAAAACCTCCATAATTTTGCTTCCAATACTCTGGTATTCAGAAGTAAGGAGATAGGGGTTTGGATGAGGTGGCTTGTGGTGCCTACCAGCAATGCTTTCCACTCTAGTAGAGGCATGCCTGGATGGGCTTGAGGTTGTTCCTTTCCCTTCTACACTCCAATTAACGGATGGGGAGCTTCACTGTGTGTAAAACACTTCCTTCACCTTTCAAACAGGTACAGCAAGTTTGTGTGCTCCTCTCACTCCGCTGGTTACTCCTAATGGCCTTCAAACACCACTGCTCAGGTATTGCGTATCCTGCCCCTTCCCAGAATGGCTCAAGCATGTAAAACCATAATGGAACCCAAAATATTTTTTGCTGCAAAGTATTTGTCATGGTAAATGTCGGTCACATCACTAAGACTCCAAAGGCTGTGCATTAGGAGGCTATTAGTGCATGCTGAGAGTGCTCCAGTTGCCTTCTAATGCACATGCTGCAGGGCCTGTTACAGAATATGTGACTCATTATTTTTTACATCCATTTTACATTTATTTTACATTTTAAAAAACCCCTTTAAAGGCACTTTTTCACAGGTTTAAGAAATGTATCTTTCCACTATGAAAAGTAGTCCCTATAAAAATAGATAAGAAAAAATAGTAGACAAAGGTATTAAAAAACATATTTGATTCTTTTAATGTATTTGATGATAGCTAATTATTTCTTACCTTTTCTTTCTGTTCTTATGGTTCCCTAGACTGTATTAAACCCTTGCCCTCCTCTCCCTGTCCCCCAGAAATCCAGCTTCCCTTTCAGTAGCTGTTTATGGTCAGGCAGCCACATGATTTATGAGGAGAGGCTGAGGGAACTGGGATTGTTTAGTCTGCAGAAGAGAAGAATGAGGGGGGATTTGATAGCTGCTTTCAACTACCTGAAAGGGGGTTCCAAAGAGGATGGATCTAGACTGTTCTCAGTGGTACCAGACGACAGAACAAGGAGTAATGGTCTCAAGTTGCAGTGGGGGAGGTTTAGGTTGGATATTAGGAAAATCTTTTTCACTAGGAAGGTGGTGAAGCACTGGAACGGGTTACCTAGGGAGGTGGTGGAATCTCCTTCGTTAGAAGTTTTTAAGGTCAGGCTTGACAAAGCCCTGGCTGGGATGATTTAGTTGGGGATTGGTCCTTCTTTGAGCAGGGGGTTGGACTAGATGACTTCCTGAGATCCCTCCCAACCCTGATATTCTATTATTCTAACTTACATTTTTTGGAAAAAATAACATAGAACAGCTGCCAGTGTATCTTTCACACTAGCAAATGGACTAAGAGTGTCTGAAAAGGGTCATGAATTGATGCTGAAAAAGCAGTTTGGGTCTTTGGAGTGGGAAGCTATCACACCTTCTCAGTTAATCCCCAATTCCTGCTTCTTCCCCACTACTACCTCTCTTCACCTCCCAACCCTACTGGGTGTCTAACCTTTATTTATCCCTTCCCCATTATCTTTTCCCCTTCCATTGGACACAATGAGCGAAGGGGTGTGTGTGTGTGTTTAAGTGATGGAGTACCAGTTGTGTCCTGCTGAAAGTTGATCCAGGACTTGGATCACAATTATAAATATCCATACAGCCAAGAAAAATAAAGCTTTGGACAATCATTGTCCCCAGCCATACTTTCATGTTTAATGGTCTAAGTATCTACAGTACCAACATAGGTTCTTATAATGGCATCCATTGCCCATCATCGTCTAGATAATACTTAGTTCTGCCATGAGTACAGGGGACTGGACTAGATGATCTCTTGAGGTCCCTTCCAGTCCTATAATTCTATGATCATCATAATATTGGAATGCCAAAATAATGGTGTCCACTCTACAGCACTGAGTGTCATCCCATGAGGTACCCTATGAAAATGTGCTGGAGAAAGAATGTTTAAGGAATGGATAGGGAAAATATTGAAGCTTACAAGATTTGGCAGGGATCATGTGAAGATCATAATCTCCTCGCAAAATAATTGTGTGAGAGAGTACTATTTAAATACTTAAGCCATTTTATTGAAATATAGGGTAGTTTAAATATACCAGTATATGGAATCAGGCACTCCAATACTGAGTAAAACTGACAATGAAGGAATATTCAATGTTATGTTACAGGCTCTGAAAACATAGCAAATGTCAGAATTTTTTCTTTTAAAGAGTCCTCACTCTTGTTCAATAACTTCAGCTGTCAGAGCACAGAGCTGTATCAAAAAGAGTTTCACAGAATCAAAAGGCTTGTTTCTTAGCAACTCTGTCAACAAATTTAAATTGCTGCATATCATGGTTGTTCCATAATGATTTGCATGCAAGATTTGTAAACACGAGTTTTCATTGTGCAACCTGTTGTCATGGCTGGTGGGGAGGCAAAGGGGGGCAAATATTTCAGGGAAGGGGCAGTATAGGTTTCAGAGCAAAGGAAATGATCAAGAAAGTGTTTTTAAGTTGCTCACTTTACTAAAATCTAGTCTGCTTCACTCTGCTCATGAAATAACAGCGGCAGCAAAAACCAGCCCTTACAAATGTTGCAATACTCCATTAGATTAAACTACCATTTGCAACATATTTTGCAGTTTACATCAAAGATTTTGAATCTTAGCTTGACGGCAAAATTCAATGTGGGCCAGATTTTGTCTGCTTGCCTATTAGACCCATTCAACATTGAGTGGTCTCCAAAAGGAAGTGATGTATATTGCTTACTTAAATTTTTTATTTTATTTGTTGAGTGCCTAGTGTGCATGACACTGAAGTGACATACTTTATTTAATGTAATAAACTTTATATCTTAAAAGTTATAGAATTATTGTATTGTCTGTGTCTGATGGCTCAGATACAAAACCTCAGCTCACTCTGTATCAGTTATAGGTTTAATATTTTTATTTGTAAAGTAGTTCCAAGAGTCCTCAGTCACGACTGGGGCCCCGTTTGAAAAGACCTTGTGCCTTAAAGACCTTATATCTAAATAGACAAGACAAAGGATGGGAAGAGAAATAGGCAAAAACCAGTGAACTGGCTTGCCCAAGTCATACAATAGGTCTGTGGCAGAGTCAAGAATAGACAAAGGTCTCCTAACTCCCAGCCTTGTGCCCTAGCCCAGAGCCTCTGCTTTCTCACTGTTTCTAGTATTATGCACTGGAACTTCCCACACCTCACAACACAGCTGCTTTATTCTTCAGGACATAGGCACCAGCTGCCTGTAAAACAAACGTTTCAAATCTATCACCTCGCAGTAGCCCTGGGAAGGGATTGCCTGAGTGTGTACGTGGGCCAGGATTTCATCTGTGAATGAACACATTGGCTTACATTCCACATAGAGACTTCACTGGTGAGCACTGCACACACACACACAAAAGAAAAACCAGTAGATTTTACAGCACAGCACAAAGACGGTGTTTGCCTCATTCAGCCTATACCTGAAGCTGCTTATAATGGCAGGAAAACGCTTCAGCGTTCTGTGTAGTTTCATCACTCTGCACCATTAAGCGGGGGAGAACATAGCATGCATTGTGGACTCTGTTGGTCAAATAATGGGTGACGAGTACAAATGATGCATCCCCTGTTGAAGGTAAGGACAGGTGATGGATGGCAACCTCCATCACCTGACTTTGAGACGTCACAATAAAGGAGTGGCTGTAGGAAAAGCACAAAACTGAACACACTTGCCAAAGTAGAAAAAAAAAAGATATGATCATTCTAAACAGTTGCCTGTTAACCGGACGGTATCAGAAGGGAGTTAATGTTTAATGGAGCTAGTTGTCACAATAGGTCAATACAATCATTTCTCAACTCTGGAATCTAAATTTGGCTCGGGTCACAAGTGAAAATATTTTCTGGTGTATCCCTGCCTACTCTCCCGTGGCCTTTTCGCTGCATCATGCAGCAACTGTGCAGTGTGGAGCAAGTGAGCAACCAACATTCTGTGCTCAGAACTGGCCTAAGTGAAGGGTTCCTATCCTGCTCCTGAGAAGTGCTGAACATCATTGGCTCTCAGCATCTGGCAGAATCAACCCAGAAACAGCAAGTAGAGCACATTTTAATTGAGGAGTAAAGGCAGAGCTATATACAAGGAGGTTTGCACAGACATGGCCTTTGCTAGGGCAGTGTCCAGCTAACGGTATTAGACCCTCATCTTAATGAGCACTTAAATATCATCACTTTTTCCAAATCAGAAACACAGTGAATGTTTTAATGAATATTCACAGACAGATATTACCAGTTCAAAATGAAAGTGTATTAGCTACTGTGATTACTTCATTTTCAAATCTAAATTTTCCCATTGCAACCTTTTGAAAATCACTGTAAACTCCCCTTTGCTTGATGGCTCAAAAAGCCTAGAAGGAGAATTAAGAAGACAAGAATGCTGAGTGCTATCTTATTGTTTATAAATAAATAGGAGTATTTTACAATGGACTTAGGGAAACATGGATGGACATGACATTTTCTTTTTATTGCCCACAATAAATGTGCTACTGTAGTTAAGAAAGAAAACACAGATGAAACAGGAAGGCAGGCACTCCTAGAATTGAAGCACTCTGATATAAGAGTCATATTTAAGAATGGCTACCCTGCTTCTGAACATTATTTGCAGGGTTTTAAGAAGGGTGAAGCAGTCCCTCAACATCAGGCATATCTCTTGTTCCACAAGAGATAATAATGTTGATTGCTTGGCCAATGGTGCATATGAAACCCAACATAAAAGTAGAGCAGTACAAACATTTACTGACCCTCTGGGTATGACAAATGATGGTGCTTGTTCAGAAGTCTCTTTGAAATCAGATCCAAAGGATAAACCATCATGTGGACATTCAGATAGTACAGTGAAGAGAACTATAGCTGTAGGAAATGCTTGTAAATAAATCTGTCCAAGTGGCACCTGATCAAACTAACTGGGCTATACAGAGCAGTTATTCTCTTTAATACCCGCTCCTTTTATAACTTTATGCAAGCCATCACCTCACTGCTGAACCCAAGTTCCCATAGCCACCACCTACCTTCTGCAATGCGACTAAAATCTGCCATAAATTTCAAAGCCATCAACGATGAAAGAGTGAATTTTTCATCCTATTAGAGGAACACTCAGTAAGGGCAACATTGTATCTGTTTTCAATTAATTTGCCACTCTTGGCAGCCTTTTGCCTATACTGGTAATTGACATTTCTTCCTTTGGTTTGGTTGTGCTGCATGTTTAAAGCAACTGTGCTTAAGTATTTATGCTCACAATTGTTTCCTTGCCATCTGCAGTGCCCTTTTTTAATTTAATAAATTCATGGATTCATAGATTATCAGGAAAGAAAGGACTATTGTGAGCGTCTAGTCTGACTTCCTGCATAACCCAGTCCGTAGGACTTCCCTGAATTCATTCCCATTTTAACTAGAGCAGATCTTTTAGAAAAAACATCTTATCTTGATTTAAGTGTCCTACATTGTTAAAAATTTTCATCTTATTTCCAGTCTGAATTTGTCTAGCTTCAACTTCCAACCATTGGCTCTTGTTATACCTTTGTGTGATAGATTGAAGAGCCCTATCTTATACAATTACTGCGCCCCATGCAGGTATTTATACACCGTGATCAAGTCACCCCTTAACCTTCTCTTTGAGAAGCTAAATAGATTGAGCTTTTTGAGTCTAACACTATAGACATGTTTTCCAATCCTACAGATCTAGATTTAGAGTGCAGTGTAGACATACCCACAATCACCTCAGAACTCCCAACTCCTTGTCTTGCCTTTTCATTACAGTAGCAATTGTCCCATTTCTTTTCCAGTCTAATACTTCACACCCAGATAGCATTTTCCATTTTCAAACATAATAAATTAGTACATTAAATACATCAGATGAGCTAATACTAAATTAGACAGATTCTCCTATGGCTATCCGATTTGGTGAAGCTGACATAAACTCCTTATTGATTCTATTAATGATCCACCTCCAGTCACAAATTTGTATGCAAACTGTCATGGGAACTCTGGCATTAGCCACATTTTCCCACTACCTATGGCAGTTACTTCTACAACAGTCATCTACAGTACCTGAAGGAAAGAAAGAATCACTTGGTGAAAGCAGCTGCTGCCCCAGCCCCTCCAGCCATTGAACTGCGTGCTACTGCTGCCTGGTATGCAGTGCTGAATAACCCTTTACTCCCTCAAACTCAGTTGCAAACATAAATCAAACAAAAGAAACAAAATTGTGGAGACAAACATTTCAACAAAATGCCTTCATCAGGGATCTGAGGAAAGTATTTAACCCAAACAGTTCTGCAGGAGTTAACACTGAATCCTCCTGACATGGATTTGACTGCAGCAAAAGAAGGCAAGAACCACTGTGCCACTATTTATACAGTACACATTAGGAGCCTGTAATTTGCTAATTACTGCTTAGAATCATTTGGCTCTGCCAAGTCTGTCGGGCCTAACTGTCCACTGTCCGGGTCTCTGGTGGGAATGGCTTTTCTGTAGCTTAAAACCAGGTTACAGCTGCAGGAAAAGAAAAAACCCTTCAGAAGGTTTGTTATTAGTAACTTTGCTTCTGACAGAAGTTTACAACCCTGATGACTTCAAGCTACCAATTTTTCCCTTGCAATTTCTCTGGCACACAGTTAGTTCCAAGTTTGTTTTTTATTTTGTTTGGTTTTTCTTGTGAAGAAATTACCTGCACAATGATTTGAAGAAGCAAATATAATACATCTATACCTTTTGTTCCAGGCTTGCAGAATATTTGAAAATAAATAATATATGACATCCCTCTTAATGAGAAAAATATGCATAAAATGGATGAGGAATTTTTAGCTAATTGTCCATGGTTTTGTATCACTGATGAAGACAAGTGTGTCCTGTTGTTTAGCCAAAGTCACTGACGTTTTTTTATCTAATGATAAAACACGCAGAGGTGTATTTTGTAGGAGTATCGAGCAATTAATTCTGAATACTTGCAGAACTGCTGGCAGTATTTGATACTTGCAGAACTGCTGGCAGAACTTGCAAATACTGCTGGCAGTATTTGATAGCCACAGCAAAGAGGAGTACATGCAACAGGAAAACTTTTCCAAACAGGTGCTGTAAGCAGAAGCTTCAATAGGACTCAATCAGAATGTTTATAAATGAACTGCCCTCTTGGCAGCAATGACAAAAACACCATTCCTCATGGTTACCTCTAGTTCTCTTTTAAATTTATATACATTAAACATTGTGAGATTGTGTTTTTAAGCCATATGGTGATACTGAAGGGAAGAAACATGAGACTCTCATACTCAAGTGTCTGCAGTACGTTTTCTTAATGTGAAATGAATGTTTGAGCTTATTATACTAATATAGGCCTGCCATGTCTTTAAGTTTATTGCTCTAAATCAATGGAGTCATTGTGATTATTAGGCCAGTTGCTATTCAATACAAAAAAGCATTCATTAGCTACAAATGACAGAAATGGTACTGTGCTATAGATTTTTTTTATTGTTGTCCTGAATCTCTACATCCTTTGGAAGGAAATAATGAGATAAGAGTTAAATGAAAAGTCAATGAGGATTTTATTGCAATGTGGTGGCAATGACTGTGTTATAGCAGAGTTTGAGCTTCTTTTCCCTGTTTTGTGATATGTATAACAATTTAAAGGCAATGTGACAATTCATAGTTTTTGAAGGTAATTGGTGCATATGCTTTTAACATTGCCTAAAAATTTAAATTGGAAACAAGTTGATTTCATTGGAAACATTAGAATTAATTGTCTCTCTTTATGTTTTATTTTGCTTCTTTGCACTCAAATGACTCGTTTTAATTGGGACCCAATATCAGAGGGCCAGAGGAACCTCTAGTTGTGAGTTAATGTCCCTCACAGGATCGAGTCCATTCTTAACTTCAGCTCTTTACACTGTTTTTACAAGGCCAGATTTTCAAAAGAGCTGAAGCTGGAATTTTCAAAAGAGTTGAGTTAGATACTCCACTTCCATAGGAATTCTTGGCAGCTGGGTACCTGACTCTCTTAGGTTTCTTTAAAATTCCCAACCTCAATTCCCATTTAGACAGATAAATGAAGAAGCCAGACTTTCGAAAGCAGTCAGCACCCAGAAGCCGCTTTGTTTTCAATGAGAGCTTCTAGGTGATGACTCCTTTTGACAATCTGGTCACTTCATTTAGGCCCCTGCTGGAAGTTGAGTCCTGAAATTTTGGCCAACAATCATCACATAAAGGCACTATTCTAGGGAGACTGCTGCTTTGACAGTTAGTAGCAGCTAAAAAGAATTGGCTGATTTCAAGTCACATGTTACGTTAACCATATTCAAACCTGGCTCTCCATCATTTAAAAAAGTTGGTCTGTTTCTCCCCTGCGCTGCCTGCCTGGTCTACTTTTCTTTTCAGACTTGTATTAAAATAATGCAACACCCAGCTGTCCATTTATGCCAACAGCATATTAACATGATGACATGATAATCATAACAGCAAGTGCACCACAGCATTATATATTTCGTAAACACTCTCATTCTTTGAGAGGAGAAACTTCCTAAACTGCATTTTCAAAGAGAAAATGTATTGCCACCAAAACAATAGTTTATATTTTTAAATAAATCAAAGGGCTCTAAGCTTATTAGTGAAACATTAAGTTCTAAAGATCAGGGCAAGTTATAATTAAAGAAGGAAAACAGGAATGCACTGTTCTTTCTGAGTTTTAAAACTGACAATTCTATTAGCAAAATATTAAAGGGAAAAACATTAGAGAAAATATATCATATCCTTCATAGAATATCAGGGTTAGAAAGGACCGTAGGAGGTCATCTAGTCCAACCCCCTGCTCAAAGCAGGACCAATCCCCAATTTTTGCCCCAGATCTCTAAATGGCCCCCTCAAGGATTGAACTCACAATCCTGGGTTTAGTAGGCCAATGCTCAAATGGCTGAGCTATCCCTTCCCCCTGAAAAATGTTTTGTCCCAAATCCCTAAATGGCTCCCTCAAGGATTGAGCTCACCACCCTGGTTAGTAGGCCAATGCTCAAACCACTGAGCTATCCCTCCCCTCCTTGGTAGTTTTTTTTTTTTCCATTCTTTTCTTAACTAGTATGATACAAGTGCCTCTTTTAATAAAAGAGCACCACTGGGGTTTACAGTTAATAATTAAGGGTCCAATCCTGCAAATCTTTACAGTAGTCCTTTTAAATATGAAGAATTATACTAGCTATATTTTTTTCAGTATTTAGGACCTAATTCTCTACTCATATGAGTAATCCTTATTCAGGCGAGCAGTGCCTTTGACTTCAGTGAGTAAAGGTTAGCAGGATGGGGCCTTAAATCACAATACTAGAAAAATATAGCTATTTTTTTAAAATGCGAAAACATGAGCTGCTTTAACCCCACCCCCGAAACATTCTAGCTCCATAAAAGCAAAGAAACCCACAACTTTTTTCTACAGAAGCTGCTGCTGAAATAAGTAAAATAGATAGATTTTGTCTCGTAGATAAAATCCTCTCTAAAACCCTTTTTCCATGGAGAGTCCAAGTTGTGTTGAATCTTCCATTTCTGACTCTTAAGTCAATTTGCAGGAGGTGGTGTGTAAAAGCACTTTAGTAGGGAAAAGCAGCAATCTCAATGCATCAAAGTTAGGTGGTAGCGAGGTTATTGCTCCGTGAAAATCACATAAACATTCCACATATGAAATATTATTCATCAGGGCAAAACCCTCTAAGGATTTCAAAGATGACAATGGTGTCATGAAACCTTTTTTGAAAAGGGAAAAATATATTCCACCGCTAAGATTGATTCTGTAGCCATGTAGCAGGCAGTGCGGCGAGGTAAGGAATGAACATAATTGAGAAGAGAATTAGCAAACCTTAAATATCTGCAGCTGCAATATCATTACCCATAAACTTGCCCTTTTTCCACCCTCTTTTCCCCAAAGACTGACATCCCATAACTGCAGTGAAGAAGAATGCGTTCTTTCGAACAGCTAAATCAACAAGGTCTCACATGAGTAATGCTGAGTGGTGTGGTTGACTGATTTCATGAAAAACTAATCATGTATTCATCATTGAGATCAAACACTTCCCAAGTAATTATTATCAAAACCAATCTGATAAGACCTGAAGAAGTGGCGTTGCTGATCTAATCAGAGGTAGAACAGAAATAGTTCTCCCAGCTTTTGTAAAGCTCAGATAGGAAAGCACAAAACTGTAATTGTATTTTATGATTAAGAGAAAGTTGTCATACTATAATCAATTATTTCAAATCAATCATAAATTTTAACTTCACTGGTTATTTATAAGAACACACATTTACAGATGGACTATTTCAGATATGTATATTTTCATACCAGGAGAGGGTGATGACATAGAAACCAAAAAACCAAAAAAGAATAAATAAACAGCAAGCAAGTTTTCTAAATAAAAGCAAGAGCAGTGGGTGTATCTGATGTAAGACAGCAATATTAGCTATGTATTTCTCTAAATTCTTCATATCATGTTGACATCCTGTTATATCACAATCAAATCATGCAGTATTGTTTTTAAGACAATAGCATTGTAAAACTAGGAGTCTCAAAAATTGTCTAATTTTAATAGAATATTCTTAGAATTTTTTAAAATAACCTACATTTAGGACATTTTAAAAATAGAAAAATTGTCTGCTAATCTTTGTATACTAGAAATTCATTAACAGACCATCATATTTAATGTTAATCCTGGAATTCTTTATCCATTCCTATGCCTCTTATTTGGTTCTCATTTTGAGAGACATCACTCATTTTAGCCCAAGATACCCACATTCCCCACAAATTTGTAGCCCCTCACTTTTATTGTTGAAATTTTAAATCAGAAATAAAGGATCATGAAGCTGAAGTTATGGAAACAGTGATTAACATTAAAGGAATGAACACTTTAATTCATGTTTTCTCCCTGTATAATTTGTTGATTTCCCTTCTTATTGATTCTTGTAATAGTCTGTTCCCCACAATATAGCTATGGCAGGTCAACAGGCTTTTATTGAGTAGCTTTTATTCCTTTAAGTAGTCCCATTTTCTTGAGTAAGGGGTTGAAGGCCTGGGACCTACATAAGGATAATTGTGCTGGCATGTGAATTTTTGGTCCTCAGAAATGTGGTTACATTTGTAGTTATGATTTAAAATGCAGAAAGATTCATCTTTTAAAGTTGGCTGCCAACACTTAAAGAACAACAACAAAAAGAGTAGCTCTGCTTAATCTAGAAATCTTCCTTTCTATGGGCTCTAGTTTGCTATCCTTATTCATGCTGAATAATAGTTACTTCATGAATACTCCTATTGAAATGAATTGGACAACTCACAGAGTATCTATTCAGCATGAGTAAGAATGGCAGAATCTGGCCCGTACAGGAATTAGATTATTTTCCAGCTGGCTGTTGCATTGTTTTCACATAAATGTTAAAACAGAAAATGGAGGAGGTGGGGGGAGACCAGGCAGGCAGCTCAGTGGAAAAATGGAACATCTTTATTTATTTTTTTCAATTGATAAAAATGAAGTTTTAACTCTAAATATTACATGAATTCAGCATTTTCTATTTAGCTGCTACAAACTGTCACAGTACCTGGCTCTTTAGAACAGAACCTTTACGTCATGGTCATGGGCTAGTTTTTCAGAAGAATTCAGCTTCCAATTAGGTGCCTTAAATAACCTGGTGAGTTTTCAAGAGGATGCAGCACCCAGCTGTTTCCATTGTTCTGAGTAAATTCTCATTGTTCTCAATGGCAGCTATTGGGAAATGAACTCTTGAAAAACTGGCCCCAATTGTGGGTGCTGAACACTTTTGATAATCTGACCTTTTGCGTTATTTTAGATGGTAAATTGTGGGGGAGGTATATTTTGAACAAGCACTGAGAATTATGACATTCATAAAGATGAAGTTCTATATGACTCAGTAAAATGTTTAGGAAAGTTGTCTCTTCCGTGAAAATTTATGCCACTTTGGAGACACATAATTTCTGTTGGCTCCACTGATTGCAAGTGTCAATGAGATGGGAAATCACTCAGTCGAAGGATAAATCTCACCAACCACACTAGTGACATAAGAGGAAGAATATGCTTTCACTCAAAGAGCTTTCTGAAAAAAAGGTTGGAGCCCTCTTGATAAGTACAGTATGCACATCTCTCTCTCAGGGACGGATCCAATAAAAAATACAGCCAGGCTTCAGCACTATACAATACTGAAATATTACAGCTACCTCAAAACTACACAATGCATAAAAACTGACTTTATTATATCAGACCTATTTAAATACTTTGTATTTATGTTAATAGATAAGTCAAATTCATTGTTACACGGATTAGACCAGGAAGGCTTTGGCTTTGGTAAGAACATAACCTTTGGTCAGGCCAAAGGTCCATCTAGCCCAGTATCCCATCTTCTCACAGTGGCCAGTGCCAGGTGCCCCAGATGGAATGAACAGAACAGGTAATCATCAAGTGATCCATCCCTGTCGTTCATTCCCATCTTCTGCAAACAGAGGCTAAGGACACCATTCCTGCACATCCTGGCTAATAGACATGGATGGATCTATCCTCCATGAATTTATCTAGGTTTTTTTTTAACCCTGTTATGGTCTTCACAACATCCTCTGGCAAGGAGTTCCACAGGCTGACTATGTGTTGTGTGAAGAAATACTTCCTTTTATTTGTTTTAAACCTGCTGCCTATTAATTTCATTTGGTGATCCATTGTTCTTGTCTTATGAGAAGTAGTAAATAACACTTCCTTATCTATTTTCTCTACACCAGTCATGATTTTATAGACCTCAATCATATCTCCCCTTAGCTGTCTCTTTTCCAAGCTGAAAAATCCCAGTCTTATTAATCTCTCCTCATATGGAAGCCATTCCATACCCCTAATCATTTTTGTTGCTCTTTTCTGAAACTTTTCCAATTCAATATATCTTTTTCGAGATGGGGCGACCACATCTGCATGCAGTATTCAAGATGTCGGCGTACCATTGATTTATAGAGAGGCAACATGATATTTTCTGTCCTATTATCTATCTCTTTCTTAATTATTCCCAGCATTCTGTTCGCTTTTTTGACTGCCGCTGCACATTGAGTGGATGTTTTCAGAGAACTATCCACAATGACTCCAAGATCTCTTTCTTGAGTGGTAACAGCTAATTTAGACCCCATCATTGTATATGTATAGTTAGGATTATGCTTTCCAATGTGCATTACTTTGCATTTATCAACATTAAATTTCATCTGCCATTTTGTTGCCCAGTCACCCAGTTTTGTGAGATCCTTTTGTAGCTCTTTGCAGTCTACCTGGGACTTAACTATCTTGAGTCGTTTTGTATCATCTGCAAATTTTGCCACCTCACTGTTTACCCCTTTTTCCAGATCATTTATGAATATGTTGAATAGGACTGGTCCCAGAACAGACCCCTAGGGAACATCACTATTTACCTCTCTCCACTCTGAAAACTGACCATTTATACCTACCCTTTGTTTCCTATCTTTTAACCAGTTACCAATCCATGAGAGCACCTTCCCTCTTATCCTGTGGCAGCTTAATTTGCATAAGAGCCTTTGGTGAGGGACCTTGTCAAAGGCTTTCTGAAAATCTAAGTACACTATATCCACTGGATCCCCTTTGTCCGCATGCTTGTTTACCCCCTCAAAGAATTCTAGTAGATTGGTGAGGCATGATTTCCCTTTATTAAAACCATGTTGACTCTTCCTCTACAAACTATGCTTATCTATATGTCTGACAATATTGTTCTTTATTATAGTTTCAACCAGTTTGCCTGGTACTGAAGTCAGGCTTACAGGCCTGTAATTGTCAGGATCACCTCTGGAGCCCTTTTTAAAAATTGGCGTCACATTAGCTATCCTCCAATCATCTGGTACAGAAGCTGATTTAAATGATAGGTTACAGACTACAGTTAGTAGTTCTGCAATTTCATATTTGAGTTCCTTCAGAACCTTGGGTGAATACCATCTGGTTCTGGTGACTTATTGCTGTTCAATTTATCAATTTGTTTCAAAACCTCCTCTAATGATACCTCAATCTTGGACAATTCCTCAGATCTATCACCTAAAAAGAACGGCTCAGGTTTGGGAATCTCCCTCACATCCTCAACCATGAAGACCAATGCAAAGAATTCATTTAGTTTCTCCACAATGGCCTTATCATCCTTGAGTACTTCTTTAGCACCTTGGTCGTCCAATGGCCCCACTGGTTGTTTAGCAGGTTTCCTGCAAATTATGTACTTAAAAAAATTGCTATTACTTTTTGAGTCTTTGGCTAACTGTTCCTCAAATTCTTTTTTGGCCTTCCCAATTGTATTTTTACACTTCATTTGCCAGTGTTTATGCTCCTTTCTATTTTCCTCACTAGGATTTAACTTCCACTTTTTAAAGGATGCTTTTTTGCCTCTCACTGCATCTTTTACTTTGTTGTTTAGCCATGGTGGCTCTTTTTTGGTTCTCTGTGTTTTTTAATTTGGGGTATACATTTAAGTTGAGTACATTGTGTATAAATCATATTTCCATGATTAAGGGCCCTAATTGATTTTGAATATAAGAGACATTAAAGAACATTTCTATCCAAGAATGCATAGCCTGGTGTTTGTTTGCAAATATGAAATGCTATTTTCAGGAATAAAACATTTTCAAAAATGAAACCCAGGCAATGAACTAGATTCATCCAGTTTTTCACTCACATTGGATAGCTCCTTACTCGATGATCAGTTCCGGCAAAATCAAAGGAAATATTTTATAGAGTAAGGTTCTACTTAGTTCTGAGTAAGATTAGCAGAAACCAACCCAATACTAACCTATTAAAATGATTTATTTCATGCATAATCACACATCGAACATCTGCTGTGTTTAAGATTTTTGAAGTTAATATACTGAAGAGAACACACAATTCTGTTCATTTTATAGCCATTCTTTTTAAAATTTCGTATTTCCATTAGACTCTCCCTCTCTTCCCCTTGATTGTTTCCATCTCTTGCTGTGTTATGGCATGAAACATAATTTTTAGCTGTATGTAAGGGCCGTGTACATGTATAATGCTGGATATATAATAACATATGTATGGTGCTTTCCACTTCTGAGTTCATTGTAACCCTGTTTGATAAATATTTTAATACATTTCTATCTCAATAATCCCAATATAGCCTAGATTGACAGACCCTGGATAAGGCCCCAATCCCTCAAAGTTCTTCATAATGTAATTAACTTGGTTAAACATACAAGTATACATTGACTTCAAAGGCCCGATCCAAAGCCCTAATTGCACAAGTTGAAGGAGAGAGAGAAGAGCCATCGTTCCAGCCACTGATGCCAGCCTCCCCAAAGGTGCAGTGGTGAAGGCGGACAAATCAACACAGGTGACCCACAGCAAAGGTGGGGAGCAAACAGTGGTGGAACTGCTGCTGCAATGTATACAGCCCGAGAATCCAAATTGGAATTCTAACCAAGTCAGCCAGGATTCCTTCTGAGGCTCCTACTGCGGAATTGTTCCTCCACACTCACAATTCAGGGCTGTCCCCTTAAGGCACAATGCAGGGCTGTCCCCTATGTCTCCACCTATCAGGTTTTTTGGACATGATTAGAGTTCAGAATCAATTTGTATCCGATATGGTTGATATTGTTAAGAATAAGGATGTTGATGCTCCAGCAAACTAGTGCCATGTACACTGATTAGAACCCTGTCCACAGGCTTGGCAGAGAAGGCAAGGACTGAATGGTCATGAAGACTGAACTAGCCCTCTCATCCCTACAAGTAGTCCCTCTAAGTCAGTGTTCAGGCACCTTGTCAGGGCCACATGGGGCAAATTGCACAGCAACTGCTTGTGTTGTCTCTGTTCTGTATATTGAGGACTTCACTCTCCAAGGCTGCTAATCCAGCACCTCTCACAACTACTAATTTCACCCAAAACTTCTAACAAATTGCTTGGTTTCTCCTGTGCATATAATAGTGTTGTAATTTTTTAACTTAGGCATAACAGAACAAAGCACCTCTATGCTAAGCTCTAGTGAGTGGGCTTTGATGGGACAGAGGGGATGGTATCCTCTCCTCTCACACAACCAAGCAGCAGTACAGATGTTTTACAGTCACTGCAGTCCTCTAATGTGGGTTTTGCTCAGTGGAGCTTCACATTTGCAGATTCATGGACCACGCCCCTCGATTTACCCATACCCAAGTCATCCTACACCATGCAAAATCCTCTCACTTGGTCCATCTGTGGCCTGCGCACTCCCCTCTTGTCGGTGCATTTGGAGGCTTCTGTATCCAAGAAGGAGATCAGGTTACTATTTACCCTACTGTGAACAAAGGATTTCTTGAAGAGAATTCCAGGAACTCCAACCACAGTCCAGCATCGACCGAAAGCAACAACCAAAACTCTCATTGATTTCCACAGGAGCAGGACCAAACTTTACAAGTAGATACTATATCATGGTCCCCCAGGTTAAGGGTTGACCTTGAATATGCTCCACATACTATTGATTTCAACTATAACCATATGCCAGAAAGAGAAAGGATGGTCTTGTAGACATGGAATTGGTTTGGGACTCAGGAGATCTAGGTCCTTTTCCCTCTCTGCCAAAGACTGGCTGGGCATATCTCTGCAGCATTTTGAAGCCTCTAGCAGCAAACCTCCCAGTCTGGCTCAATTGATTTGAGCTAATGGGGTTCACGATAACATTCTAAATATAGCTGTGTGGATAGCACTTTGAAATTGCAATTTGGGCTGTGAAGCCGACATACATGTGTCCTTAGACAAGTCACTTACCCTTTCTGTGCCTTTGTGCCCTACCTGTAGAGAGGGGATACTGCTTCTTTTGTCCCATTTGTTTATTTAGATGTAACCTCTTTAGGGCAGGGACTGTCTTTAATATGTGTTTGTTATGTGCCTAGCACAATTGGGCCCTGTTCTGAGTTAGGATTTCTAGGTCCTGCTATAATACAAATAAATAATAAAAAATAACATTTCAAAGCATATATGCACAAAGATTTCTGGTCTATCTAAATCAGCAACACCTAGGAAACTTTTAGTTGTGAAATCCTGTTCATTAGAAAGGTTGGCACAAGGAGTTTGGAGGGATTTTGCACCTTTAGGAACCATAAAACTTCTAAGGGATAATATCAGAGATCTTAAGTTTTAAAATGTATCAGCCAACAGATCGTTGTTTTTGTCTGGCATGCATTTAATCTACTGCCACTGCACAATGTGAGCAATAGACGTACAGTAACTCTGCAAAGGGGATTGCAATGTCTGCTAGTGTAATTTTTCCTTTCGAATGGGATTTTTACAGCAGCAATTTTTTTTCAGAAACTTTTCAGCAAGTAAAATCGCTTCATGAGACTCTGCTAAGAGCCAGGATTAATGACTTGCTGGTTTAGTACAGTTCTTATCAACAAGTGAAGATGAAAAGGTTGTCAAAAATGTATCCTCCTTGCAGATTAAAAGAGTATTTCCTGATGTATATTCACAAAGAAAATCAATGTGAAAGTCACCGTACACTATGTGCAAGGTGTGGGCTTTAGGATGGAGTGAGATTCTAGCTATCTGTCTAGGTCTATCTATCAAGTATTTATAGAGCACTAATCAGGCACTGGTTTACAGAGAGACAGACAGCATGCATTCTCCCATCCCTCAACATGTGCATATAAAAATATGCCTCTTCTTTCAGCTTCTTGTGAATATCTTCCCTGTTAGTTCCACTACACAGTGGCATGAAGCTTCTACTTTCTATTGTTTCCCCGGTCTTTCACATTTAGCCTGCAATCATTTAATAGTCTAGTTCTGGTACAGTAGCTGCATTTTCTTAATGTGGCACTCCCAAGTGTTCCCTTTCATTACAGACAGGCTACATTACTGAGAACACATGAGAATGAGCTTGGTCTATGGGGAACAGCTACAAGTAAAAATAAGATAAACAATGCGAGAAAGATTTAAAACATGGAGATTGTCAGAAGTAAAGGAGGAGGTAGTTTAAGCTTTAGGGTGGGGTGAGAGCACTCAGGAAGAAAATTGATTGACAGGAAAAGGAGAACTAAGGGAACAGACAAATAATAACACACCCTAAAGGACACACACGAGAAAAGATTTGTAACAGAAGAAATGTAAAGAGAGGGGAAGGTGCAAAAAAGAAATGCTAAAAATATTTTGAAGTTTCAAAAACAGAGAGGAAGAGGAGGGAGAAGAAATACATTTGTATAAAACTTTGCTCCTAATTTGAATGTAAACAGTGGAGCTGGTTGAAAAAAATTTGCATGTAAAGTATTTTGTCAAAAAAACCCTTTTTTTAAAAAAAAGCCATCATTCTGGAATGATTTTTACTTGTTTTAAAAATTTGTGTTTGATATTTTAATCTATGTTTTAATTCAAATGTTACAGAAATTTGTATGAAAAATTGTTTTTGAAATCATTATTTAAATGTTTTGTTGACTAAAAACCCAATTCTCAGGTAAAAAAGGGCATCACTTTCAGTTGAATATATGGATAACTATTTTTTTTAATTGAGGCAATAATTTCAATAATAAGCCTTATGGAAAACAGATCTATTTTGAATTCAGTAAAATGGAAACAGGGAAATTTCAATTTGTTAGCAAAATTGTTTTCCCATTTGTTGAGCAGCTCTACCGATAAGACTCCACAAAGCAAAAGTAAAAGAACAGTCTGCAATTTCCCTATTAGTTGAGAGAAATGTGTCCCCTGAGTTGGCACTGTTCTTACATTCATTGGGATTTTCTGTTACACCAAAGAAATAATTGCTGTTGGGCTAAATTCTTAGGGCACAAAGAGAGAAAAATCTACCAACATCTACAGTTAAGAAAAACAAACAAAGAAAACATAAAACCAACAAATCACCCCTTACTGTCCCATCATTACTAGGTGAATTCGCAATGCAAAGTTGTCAGTACTAGATTAAGGCAACGGGGACCCTGGTCACACCATAACATGGGGCCCCTTGCAGCCCTACCCCTCCGCCTGGAGAGCCAGTGGGCCCCTCTCCTCCCAGAGAGGAAGTGGCAGTGGCATAGGATCCTTCTAACCCTCCTGCCCCCCGCAGGGATGGCATCAGGGGCCTCTGTCCCTTTGGGAGCAAAAGGGGAAACCGTTGTTCCCCCCAGAGAGAAAGCGGTGGCAGCATGGGGGGCCCATAATACTTACTGCAGCATTGGGGTATATCTCCTTGAGTGAGTGGGATGGGTTTGCTGCACTCTCATCTTCCTGACACACACAAAGTTTCTGTGAGGTGGTGTTGGCAGGACCATCCAGAGCAGTGGGTCTTGGAGGTAACACTCTATTGAGAGGCACAGGAAAGTTTACTCTTCTCAGGGTATGTCTACACTACGAAATTAGGTTGAATTTATAGAAGCTGGTTTTTTGGAAATCGTTTTTATATAGTTGATTGTGTGTGTCTCCACATAAAATGCTCTAAGTGCATTAACTCGGCGGAGTGCTTCCACAGTACCAAGGCTAGCGTCGTCTTCCGGAGTGTTGCACTATGGGTAGCTATCCCACAGTTCCCGCAGTCTCTACCACCCATTGGAATTCTGGATTGAGATCCCAATGCTTGATGGGGCAAAAAAACATTGTCGCGGGTGGTTCTGGGTACATGTTGTCAGGCCCTCCCTCCCTCCGTGAAAGCAATGGCAGACAATCGTTTTGTGCCTTTTTTTCCTGAGTTACCTATGCAGACGTCATACCACGGCAAGCATGGAGCTCGCTCAGATCACTGTCACCGTATGTCTCCTGGGTGCTGGCAGACACGGTACTGCATTGCTACACAGCAGCACCAACCCATTGCCTTGTGGCAGCAGATGATGCAATAGGCCTGAAAACCATCGTCATCGTGTCCGAGGTACTCCTGGCCGCCTCGGTAAGGTTGGTCAGGAGCGCCTGGGTAGACATGGGTGCAGGGACTAATAAATTAGGAGTGACTCAACCAGATCATTCTCTTTCATCCTGCAGGCAGTCTTATTGTACCATCTTATGGTGAGCAGGCAGGAGATGAGGATGAGGAGATGAGGATGGCTAGCAGTCCTATTGCACCGTCTGCTGCCAGCCAAAGATGTAAAAGATAGATGGAGTGGATCAAAACAAGAAATAGACCAGATTTGTTTTGTATTCATTTGCTCCTCCCTCCCTCCGTGAAATCAACAGCCGACAATCATTGGGGTGAGGTATGTCAAGGGGCACCTTGAAAACTTTAATGGAGATTCAGTCCTGCCTGAAATACCAGAGGGAGGGGTAGCTTAGCGGGTTGAGCATTGGCCTGTTAAACCCAGGGTTTTGAGTTCAATCCTTGAGAGGGCCATTCTGCGTGACAGTTGTTTTTGTTTCTCCTTGATGTAAAGCCACCCGCTTCATTGATTTTAATTCCCTGTAAGCCAACCCTGTAAGCCATGTCATCAGTCGCCCCTCCTTCCATCAGAGCAACAGCAGACTATCGTTCCGCGCCTTTTTTCTGTGCAGACACCATACCACGGCAAGCATGGAGCCCGCTCAGATCACTTTCGCAGTTAGGAGCACATTAAACACCATGTGCATTATCCAGTAGTATATGCAGCACCAGAACCTGGCAAAGTGAAACCAGGTGAGTAGGAGATTCTGCCCTCATCACCTGATTCCAGGATCTAGGGTTTATAGTGCTTATGCCTTAATCTGACCTGGCAACTACGTGGTGTGGTTTCAGTGAGCAACAGTCTGGAAATCTAGCTGCAGATTTCACATACTAATAGCAATCAGCTATGGGTTAAGAAATCCCTGTTGCTCTAGGCAGTAAAGCAGCAGATAACACCAACTCAGGATGCATATAGTCCAAATGTGGAAGGTTGGTATGTGTAAAACACTATGCCCTGCTCCTCATCACGAGGAAAAGATCAGCAAACACATATTAAATGTTTAGGAAAAAGTCATAATGTGGGATAGCAGTCAAAAATGTGTGGCAGAAGTACAGATTGTGACAGTACTCAATATGTGTGAGCTGCTTCATCAATATGAATCATTTGTCACCAACATTTCAGATCACTGTATGCATCCCCAATGTTCTTTTGTCGCCTAATGCTGTATTCCAAGGGATGGAACAGGCCACGAGATAGAATCATCTTGAAACTGGAATGTGAAAGGTGCTTTTGCACACTGTGCCATAGAACCAGGAGAAGATTCTGAATGTCAGTCATCACAGACTACAGCCAAGGAACAGATAAGGTATGTATTGGATGTAGTACAGATTAACGCGCCAAAGTTCTTAAGCACATGATTATTTTTAAAGATATCCTTAACTTTAATTGATGTCAATGGGACTTAAGCACATGCCTAAAGTTAAGTATATACTTAAGCACTTTTCTGAATTGAGGCCTCAGAAAAGCCCCTACAGCCAAGGTATGTTTACACAGCAACTAAATACCCACAGCTGAGCCTTGCTGGCCAACTTGGGTTCACAGGGCTCAGGCTGCAGGCTGTTTCACTGCTGGGTAGACATCTGGGCTCATGCTAGAGCCCAGGGTCTAGGACCCTGCAGGGTGGGAGGGTCCCCGCCTGAGCCCAGAAGTCTACACAGCAATGGAACAGCCCTGTAGCTGAGCTCCATGAGCCCGAGTCAGCTGGCATGGGCCAGCCGTGGGTTTTTCTTTGCTGTGTAGACACACTCTAAATGAACACTGGACAGCACATATTCAGATGCAAACAAGTTCAAATGCTGATGCCATTGTCAGTATGACGACAGTACGTAGTGAATGCCATGAACACAGGTATACAGCATCTCCCAAGGAGTAGTGATCCCACTGCTGTATTGCTAATGGCTGTGTCCTTGTGTATGGAGATGAAAATGAGCACTTGATCGCTGCCTTTATCAGCTTTAAAATGTTCGCTCTTGTATCTTGCTCTTTTCTTTCATTGGTCCCTTTTTGCTATGCACCATACATGTGAAGGGACAATATTGACTTTACAGTACAAACAAAAATTGTTTACATGAAAGAATCACTGCCAAAGACTTCTCTCCTACTTTTAATTTGGTTAATAATAATAATGCCCAGCTCTTATATAGCACTTTTTATGCACAGATCTCAGGGCACTTTACAATTTATCAGATATATTACAGCACATCTTCCTAACCACATTCATTTTATCTCAGGCCAAGCTTTTCTAATTGTAATCAAAGAAATATGTAATTTCAGTGAATATGGAAAACTCTGACATTGTTTTCACACAAATAATAGAAAGATCATGTATGTGTATTGTATATATGTGTGTGTATATATGACTATATCTGTTTATATTATATCTATATCACCATATTGGTCTGCTAATTTCTGTATATTTTTTAGCTTTTTAATGTTTTTTCCTAATGAAATGAAATTAAACTACAAAACTTATTTTACTTGTGCAACAAACCAAGTCTGAATCCAATTCTAGCACAAGTCTGACAAATTAACAATGTGCACAAGTATGCTTATTTCACTAATTTTTCAAAGCTGTCATTGACTGCTTTTCACACTGTGATCTTCAGTGTTGGCTCTCCTATCAATTAGAGCAGTGATTTCCAACCTTTCCAGACTACTGTACCCCTTTCAGGAGTCTGATTTGTCTTGCGTACCCCAAGTTTCACCTCACTTAAAAACTACTTGCTTACAAAATCCAGCATAAAAATAGAAAAGTGTCACAGCACATTGGTACTGACAATTGCTTACTTTCTCATTTTTACCATATAATTATAACATTAATCGATTGGAATATAAATATTGTACTTACATTTCAGTATGGTACTTGAGCCTGTTTTTCACTTGTGAGCCTTGTCTGAAGCCTGAGTTCCACTGACCAGGGCGTAAGCATGTGACTTAGCTTTGCTTGGCCCCCTGTGGCATGGGGCCCTGAACAGTTACCTTGCTTGCCAACCCTGCTCTTGTAACCCCCCTAAACCCACCCCACGACACCCCTAGGGGTTGCAATCCCTAGGTTGAGAAACACTGATTTAGATGAGTTGGGTACCCCCTGGAAGTCTTTTGCGTACCCCCAGGGGGACATGTACCCCTGGTTGAGAACCACTGAACTAGAGATTCTTTAGGGGGACAGAGCCATTTATGTACTTCTCTTTTATATACTGAATCACAGGTTCCACATGACAAAATGTGATAGAAGGCGGCCACACAGTTTAGAAGTCTACTGACTGTGTATATACAAATATGAAGATACAACTTGTAAGTTGGAACTGGTAAGGTTACATTATTCTGTGTATCTTCTTTGAAAAAAAATCAATAAAATCCACATACAGTATGCTCATTGTAAAACTACATGTGCTGTATTTAATACTCACTGACGTGACACTTAACAAACAGTCTTGAACTGAGCTCTATTTGCATTTGATTTCTGTCACAGCTTGACAAAAAAGTCTGTTGCTTTCATGTGCCTTTTCTTTTTTACACTCATAACCAAAGAAGCATAGGTGTACCTTGCAGGCAGAACAAAAAATCAAAATGCTCTTTAAAAGGTCTTGAACCCCTTTCCCTACATGTTTATAATGGACCCCAATGTTCAATCACTTCCCCTCCCCAATAGAGATAAGAAAGGAATTGGTTTTTTTTAAGCGCTATTGAATGTTTTGTGAATTTTCACAGTGCATAATGCACAAAGGTCCCAATCTTGAATAAATGAACAATCTCTGAGTAAAAGGCCTTTCCTTGCATGTGACTTCAAGGGAACTGACAGATAGAATCCTCAACCCAGAATAGAATTAAACCCAGGGCACCTATGCAGCCAGGTGATTTCTGGCTACTGCTGGTGTGGAGGGAAGTAGCACAACAGGCTGACTGCTCCCCTTCTTTGTTAGGTTCGGGAAACATGGATTCATGTTGGGTATGGACTCGCCAGCCAAAACCCCTCAGAGCATTCCCTTCCCCCATCCCCATGATGCCTGGCAAATATCTCCTGCAGAGGTCTCCTTCACAATAAAGATGGTGTGGAGTTGTACAGTCCCCCTGCACAGGTCTCTGCTACCTAGACTATACACACACACACAGAGCATTGGAAATCCACTGCTGATAGAACCTAACACACACCTGCATAACTCAGCTCAAGATGTAGCCCATAGTTTTTTAGGTGTGGCTATTTCAATAATCCTGAAGCATTCGATCAATCCAGAGTGCTCAGTGACTCTGAATTCCACTGTACAACCTCTGCGGCAAGATGAGCTAGTGTTAGTAAGTAGCACACCATATGATGACAGAAAACTAATCGTATGCAAAGGATGACAGCAAGAAGGGCTAGAGGTTTTCATTGTCTAGTGCTTTAGCTCTATGATTCTGTATTACATTTAGTATATTACATAAGGAGAGAAATATATGTCAAAGATACTTGTTACGTTATAATTTCTCAGGTTCCTATACCTAGTAGTAGCTTGCAGTCTGTTGTTCTTTTTACCTGAAGTCACTCTGACTCTGCTAATAGGATGCTAGATCATCAAGTTTAGCGTGAATATGATCTTAGCAGAAAAGCTGCTGTTTAAACTTAAAACAAATCAGAGTACTGAAGTCTTTAAAGCTCAGCTTTAATAACAAAAATGGCTTTTGGTAAAAGCTACTCTTTGAACCATGTCATTTTCAAGAGCCTTGGAGACAGAGTGACACAGACCAAGTGTCTTCAGTGAAGTGTCTGCTGTGAAACTCTTCTAGGCTTTAGGGGATACCCCTGGTTCTAAAGCCATTAATAATTTTTTTAAAATTTTGACAAGTTTTTTCCCCACCCCTTCTTTTTGTACTGTGGGACGGCTAGGACTGCTACACAAAGCAGGGACTAGGATTCGGTCAGGGGTTCACCCCCAGGATGGTTTTCTATTCATTGGCTTGTCAGGTGCTAAGCAAATTGAAAATGTTCTGAGATGTGTTTCAAGGATTAGCAGAGTTCCCTTTGCCTAGGATGAGGGCCTTGGGAGGGTCCTGAATGACTTAGGACATAGACTCAGGAGCAGGCTCTGCAAGATTTACCAAGAACAATTAGGATCAGGAAGCTCTTTGTAGCGCTGGAATTTGTTGCTGAGTCACATGGCATTTGCCTGTAAGGAAATGGCACTAGGCTGCCCTTCTGTTAGAGCCATGTATATCTGGGATGTCTTCCTGAACTCATTTGTTTAGAATAATAAACAACAAAATATAGGCCAAAAGGAAAGAGTAGGAAGAACATGGTGCTTATCAGGACTCATTTAATACAACACAACCCACACATTTTTTCTAGGCAAGATAAAGAAGTCCTCAGGCAAATAATCTGTCCACTTAATAATTCAGTTCCTGTACATATGGAGACCCACTTTCTGAGACAAAATTGAACACGTTTCTGTTAAATTGAATATTTTTTTCCATCACATGAAATTACCAGCCTGACTCTGCAGTTTTTGCACAGGCAAAATTTCCACTGACATTAATGGGAGTTTGGCCTACTTTGGCAGGACTGGGCCATGACTTAACCGGTTTTAATGCACCAAGGCCCAGATTTTTAAAGACATTTAGGCATTGTTTTACTCAGCATTGCATGATCTAAGGCCCAGATCCTCAAAGGTATTTAGGCACTTAACCCCCATTGATTTTAGTGGGAGTTAGGCACCTAAATATCTTTGAGGACCAGGGACTAAGTAATTTAGATGGCTAAGTCCCATTTTCAAATGTGACATAGGCATTTAGGAGACAAAGGCTGACACTTCTAAGTGCCTAAATTGATTTAAAAAATGGGATTTAGCTGTCTAATCACTTAAGTTTTGCAATGCTAAGCAGAGCAAAGCCTAAATACCTTTAAAAATGTGGGCTTAGATCCTCAGCTGGTGTAATTCAGGGTAACTCTATTGATTTCAACAGTAAGGATGTCAATGGAGCTACCCAATATACACTGAGTATCTGGCCCGTGGTCTGCAATTCAGTCAGGCCCTGATTCAGAAAGATGCATAAGCATGTGCATGACTTTTAAGCGTGTGATTAGTCAAAAAAATATGTACGTGCTTAAGTATATTGTTGAATTTGGCTCCTAGCTATTACATGAGTGTAGCATCTTAAATGGGCTTTCTAAATCCACATTTTCTAACCTCCCAGACATTCCTGTGTAAAATCACTTTTAGCAGCCAATCTTAATTTCAAATTCTGATTATTGAAAGCAAAAGAATGTCTTTGTAATTTATGCAATATTTATTTAAACCACTAAAGAGAAACTGCTAACAGTGAGACTTGTTTACAGATGTTACTACTCAAAGGTTTTGACAGAATTTTCTTCTTCACAATGGGACAATGTAAGACATACAGATTCTGTAATTTACTGAGTTCTAACTTTAAAATATGCTGCTTCTTTTATGTACAAATCTGGCAATTTTCAGGTCCTAGCTGATGTGTATTTTTTTGTTGTAAAGTTTCAGTGATAAAACATTTGGCTGCTTCTTAATTAGATATAAGATTTCTCTAATTCTATGAATTATCTTTGTAACAGGAATATACTTTCTATTCTGCATATTTTCTGGTGTTTCATATTTTATCCTGAACTTCCAAAGACATTTTAATTAATTTTAAAAAGTACCCAATTTTTCTCCTTAAAAAAAAAGAGGGTATATTTAAAGAGCACACTGAAAACTGGAAAGGGTTTTTGAGAAACTTTGTATTTGTACGCCTCAATATCTTGGTAAATCGTTAAGATTAGATTAAATTAGATGGATAGGTATAGATGTAAATTTAGAACCAATATTATATTTTCTTAAAGGATCTGAAACAATCAGCATGTATGGAAAGTAGTCCGTCTGCTGTGGAAGGCTTGAATGCCCATAGGTCATCTCTCGGGGATATACTGTATATAAACACCACCTGCAAGTTCACAGTTTATGCAAATATAAGCCCTGTTAGACAGAGGTAACATGAATAAACTCTGTCATTTTGTTATATCTATCTCTATAGTTTTTGTGGGTAGGATAGCTTATTATATAGCAATGTGTGTATATGGCTGTGTATATAAAATATATGATGAGCCTGAACTGTGAAGTTTGGATTCAAAACGAGACCTTAACTTCTCCATAGATTAGGATGTTTAGATCTAGTGTGTTGGTCTGAGCCAGTCTCTGAGATATTTCATATGCTATTCCCAGCCCATAGGACTTAAATTTAGTTCCCTGCGCAAAACCCAATTACTCAGGCTTTGTGCTATAAGGGGTGAATTTTACCTTATGTGTATTTTGCTATATTTAAAGGAATTTAAAGTTTGAATAACTCTATAAACAGAAGTTTTGGGGTGAAATCCTGGTTCCATTGAACTCAGTGGAAAAACTCCCATTGATTTCAGTGGGGCCAGAATTTCATCCTTGGTTTTTACAAAAAAAAGTATTAGTTATTTAGAACAATTATATATATTAGAATACACCTTCTGGTGCTCAGTCTTCCCTGACGCATGCAGCAAAGCAATGGTGACAGCAGATGAGGTGAAAGAAAATCAGCTAAGGAAAGAGGAGCACGTGAGTGAGCTCTGTTGCAATTTGGTCCCCTGCAGCATGGTTATGAGGGAAAGGAATATTGTCAAATTTATTATTATATTACTAAGAAAATACTTATTACAAGATAAGTTGCTCCAATTTAAAAGCTATGATGTTCTGCACTGTATGCAGGTGTCTAGTACTTTGATTCTTCAGGACAGATTTCAGTTTAAAAGCATTGTCTGGGACGCATTCAGACGCTAATCTAAGAAAGCAATTAGTAGAAGTACTATTAATTAGTTCATAACACTGTAATCCTTGGCTCGTATAAAAAAAGATCTGTGGACACACCTTTCACATCACAGTGTATATGTGTTTCATGTGAGTATTTACCTCATCCAACTTCCACTGAAATCAATGGAGATTTGCCCATTGACTTTAATGGCAGCTGGATTGGGCCCTATTTGAATATGTATGTATGGTTGAGTGTATGTGTTTGTATGCGTCATCCCCATACAAGCAGGTACCTTGTTTCACCTATAATAAAAAAACCTTTTAGTTTACTTTTATATTCTATTGACGTTTTATTTATGCAAGGTAGCCTATTTCCTCTTGTTTTTTCCTACCCTCCCCCCCAGATGTTCTGGTTAACTTGGATTTAAACATGGAGAGTGGTCAGTTTGGATGAGCTATTACCAGCAGGAGAGTGAGTTTGTGTGTGTATGGGGGTGGGGGGGATGTGAGAAAACCTGGATTTGTGCAGGAAATGGCCCAACTTGATTATCATGCACATTGTGTAAAGAGTTGTCACTTTGGATGGCCTATCACCAGCAGGAGAGTGAATTTGTGTGGGGGGGTGGATGGTGAGAAAACCTGGATTTGTGCTGGAAATGGCCCAACCTGATGATCACTTTAGATATGCTATTACCAGCAGGACAGTGGGGTGGGAGGAGGTATTGTTTCATATTCTCTGTGTATATATATAGTCTGCTGCAGTTTCCACGGTATGCATCCGATGAAGTGAGCTGTAGCTCACGAAAGCTCATGCTCAAATAAATTGGTTAGTCTCTAAGGTGCCACAAGTACTCCTTTTCTTTTTGCGAATACAGACTAACACGGCTGTTACTCTGAAACCTCTCTTTAGTATAAAAATAAATCCAAATAAATAAATTGTGCAAGTATATTTTACTGTATACCATAGGACTGTACATATCTACACATAGTACATCTACATATCCCACCCAATGAACCACATTTAGAGATTCACTGGTGAAAAAAAAAATTGGGGGGCAGTTCTTCATCTGTCTTATACAGCCTGCATTACCATAGCATCTGACCATCTCACTATATTTAGCCTTACAAAGGTTCTGTGAGGCAGAGAATTACTCTTAGCCCCATTTTACAGATGGGGACCAGAGAGACACATTGTTCCTTGAACTTGCACAGCACTCAGATCTCCCACATTCCAGGCTACCACACTAACCATTGCACAATCTTTTTGGTCCTATTTTAGGCACCTTTGGATGTAAACAAATTCCTTTGTTTTCTGTATTCCTTTGCTCCTTCTGTCTTATTTCCCATCTACAATTGAAATCCTGTGTTTGTGATATCAGAGGTGGTTGCTATGGAAATTATGATGATGCCACAAAGAGAGGATCATGACTGTAGGTGAGGGGCAGCTGAATGCTTAAGAAGCAAATAATATTTTCATGCAAATATAATATTTAATGTCCCTAACAGTAAAAATGCTAGAATATAAAAACAGAAGCTGCATGACACACAGACAATGTGTTTCTAACTAGAATATTTTTCAAAGTTTTCCAGAAGGCATCAGTTGCTTTTTAAGCAGGTTATTTAGCACAGGACTCCAATAGGAAGATTACAAAAATGCCCCTGTTTTGCCTACACTTAAACTAATCATGTAGCCAAGATCTTAAATTTGTGCAGTTTCTCATTCCTCAAGAATGTTCGTCCCTGTCAAATTGCTGCAAGAAAAAAGCTCCATGAAAGCAATTTACACATAAACACCTACACTCTAGCTGCCCCATAAATCGATGTTCCCTCTTTTTTTAAGTGTAATGTTTCACCTCCTTGGTTAAATATATAAATCTGTTTTTAAAAAATAAATAAAATGGGGCAAAAAGATCTTTAATATGAAATGATTCTTAGATTTGGATAACAATGTATCAGATTATTTGGAAACTCCCCTGATGCACAGTCAGGAGAGCTGGTTGTAGGCGATCCTGGCTAGTGGTCAGAGAGCACTAGTTGGCATCCAAATGACAGAGCCCAAGGTCAAGGCAGAGTCTGAGTCAGGGATCAGAGCTGAAGGTCAGAACCAAAGTCAGATTCCAAATGCCAGAGCCAAGGGTCGAGACAGTGTTGGAGCAAGGTACCAGAGTTGATTATCTGGAGTCAGGGAAGCCAAGGAGCAGGGCTGGTTCTAAGGCAGGAACAGGGCTGGCAGTGAGGCAAGCAAACGGAGGCAGAGAATCCACAGCTGTGTGCATTGAGCAACCACTGACCCTCTAAAGCTGCTGGGTTTAAGAGCAAGCCACCTGACTGCCTTAGCCAATCATGTGGTTCTGCTGTGGCCCAGCTGCACTCATTGGCTGAGTAGTGACTGGACAGGCAGAGCTGCAGGCCCTCTTTCCTGACTTGCTCTTGGTAACTGTTGTTTAAGGAAGTCCACTGAGGGGGGCAGTCACGCCCTGTCCTCCTATTCGCTCCGCCATTCCTGTAGACAGACCAAAATTAATTTAAAAGGGGAGAAATATCACCTACCATTAGACGTAATGACTCACTCTGAGCACTGAACTAACGGTGTGGTTTACTTTCTTCAAAGTTCATATTGTCATTACAAGCAGGACGGGTAATACGTGTCCTCATCATTGGTTATATATAGTTTTGGGCAAATTGGTACAGTAGCTTTGATTCAAGTTCCTTCCCCGATGCAGCTTTGTTGGCCAAATTACAATGCCACATTTTTAATTAATGCCTTTGTCACTGTTTCAGTTCTTTTATCTTTCAGAGCTTGTGACACTGTGTACTTTGAGAAGATACCATACACCACCAGCAGACGCCAAACTGCACATGGTTTTTCCAGTAAAGGTCTTTTCAAGTCAATCTTTATGAGCTCCAGGCTTTGCTGGGCTGAAGGGAGCTTTTCTCTTTCTTTCTGGTGCTATTTTCTTTTGACATATAAGAGATAAGTGCACATGTAATCAATGGTGCCTGCAGCTGTATGTACATTATGCCTGGTGCATGCCATTGGTAGGGGTGACCAAGGCTTGGGCTACTGGCAGTGGGATGAGGCTCCACAGGCCCTCAGTGGGGAGCCCTGATGCAGGAACTGGTCCCACACCAGCAGTAAGGAGAAGCAGCGCTGGCAACCCCACTACCCATTCAGGGTTTGGCCCCGCAAACCTCCATCATAACGGGGAAAGGAGAGGGACCAAAACTGAGTCAGTGGGCATTGTAACATGACGCATGGGGATTGCAGTGCCATCAGGGCTGGCTCTAGGTTTTTTGCCTCCCCAAGCAAAAAATTTGCCACCCCAAGCTCCGAGAGCACAACTGCCCAAGCAACAACAACAACACAAAAGGATGGCCGGAATGCCACCCCTGGAATTGTGCCACCCCAAGCATGTGCTTGCTGTGTTGGTGCCTAGAGCCGGTCCTGAGTGCCACTCAGGTTTAGGCTCCTGACAGAGAGGCTGTAGGGCCTTCGTGGGCAGGGTGGAGGCCAGTATTGTTTCTTTTTGCCACTGCTGTGGGGCAGACTCCTGTGTTAGGCCCCCCTCCAGGGGCTTGCACAGCTTCACCCCACTTCCAGCAGCCCATGTCCCTTCTGCTCTGCCCACAGGACTCACTCAGTGACGCCTTCAAGACCAGCAGCTGTGGTGTTTGCCTACACGGGGAAGCTGGCTGGGAAAGGGGTGCTGGGGAGCCTTGGTGGGTCACAGAAATGTGTGGGGAGGGGTTGGTTGTGCACACCATGCAAAAAATATCTGTGGGTGCCCCTGGTTTTTTAACGTAATTCTTAACTTCTTTGTCTCTATCCACACAGAAGGATCCGCTCAGATGATACTTCAATATATTAAAGGAAACTACTGAAGGAATCTAACTATATGAGGAAATCTTCAGTTCTCAAGACTTGGGTTAGATAATTACAGTTCCACCATGAAATATTATGAGTGATTATCAGTCCAAAAGGTGTTCTCTGTAACTGAAACAATCTACAGGGCATCACAAAGAAGGTTGTTGGATTTGGGTATAGCTGGAGTTTCTTTTGCTATATCAATCTGATGGTATCCAAATATCAAATTAAAGCTATTGTACTATTTAATACTTTTTATTTTATACAGTGTGCCAGGTATATTAGGAAGTGGGTGACTGTCATGAACTGTCTTACAGTTAAGTCTCCTGCAATCAACACATGACTCTGCATTAGATTCTGACAATTATGATTGGAAATGCCTAAAATATTTTAAGCGGAATACTGTTATCAGTATTTACTTTACTGTTATCAGCTATGGCAGCAGATTCAGATGTGACTACTGCACTACTGGGATAATCTCTGGTTTAAGAGTATGTGATGGATCTGCAAAGCAGGACAGCACAAGTCCTATCAGCCCACTGCCCTTGGCACTTCCCTTTCCCCTGAAGCAGGAAGTGGCTGGGCTCTGTTTGGGAGTGGGAGCTATATGGCAGCAGGGAGCTGGAGATACACCCGGGTGCAGGTCTGTGTGTGACCCATAGGGAAGTAGCAGCTGCTGGGCAGGGACCAGTGCAAAGGGGCTCCAATGAGAGAGACCAAGTGAGTCTATCTTGGAAACCTACAAGCTCCTATTTGTAGATCCCTGCAAAATCCATAGATATCCACTTTATATCCGTAGATACCTGCATCCATGGATGAGGCTATCCGTGGACCATTTTTGCAGATCGTGGATGGATGTGGATCCAAATTTTATATCTAAAGCCCTGCAAATCTGCAGATATCCGCTTTATATCCATGGATCGTTTTTGTGGCTCGCAGATCGGATGCAGATGCAAATGTTGTATCCGTGCAGGAATTTATCTATTTGCTTGAATGGAGACTTGACTCTCAATTGGACTGTCCCGGGGACCCAAACAAGAACCACTACTACCCAGGTTGAACTGTAACTGATTAAGCCTCTGTACCTAGGAGATCTGCAGCCTTTCCCTTTCCCTTTCCAGCCCTTTCACTTAGCCATGTGTCTCAGTAGTTTTTGGGCCCACATAAGGTCTAGCAGTTAAAGCACCTATGGTACTTGCCTGAGTTGTGGTGCACTTGCCACCCTCAGGTTTTGGTGTACTGGGCAGCCACCATAATTACAAACAATCTTACACTACATTTGATCATATCACAAGTCATATTCCTTGTCAACACTTTGGCATAGTGCAGACTCAGCTTTTCTAGTTGATGTCCTTGTCCTCTTTGACTGACTGTTCTATCAAGTCTATCTCTAAGCCCTTCACTTAAGAGACTTAATTAGAGCTTTTCGCTCCATAAGAAGCTGTGGGAAAGAATCTGTGTATAACAATTATCCCCACATCCTGATTGCTCACCGTCTTAGCATCCTTGTCAGTCATACTGATTATTCTCACCTGGAACACATTCCCTTTGGTCCTGATTGAAACAGTTCTCATGACTGTGTATTCATAGTTTCAAACTACAGCAGAGAGGGAAATGGTTTTCCAATCCACAAAACGTTTTGAGATTTCAAAATTTTCCCCCTTCTGCACTAGGATGGAACCGAGATCTTTTGAAAAGTGCATGTGAGAGTAGGAGTGTGAATGCAGAGGCATCCATCATAACCTGCTGATTAGGGCACTCACATGGCTGTGGGAGACCTAGCTTCAAGTCCCTGGTCTGCAATTCTCTGACCTCCCAGGTGAGTGCTCTGACTCTTGGGTTATTGGCTGTTCTGGGGTGGGTCTCTTTCAGTGTCTCCTGCTGAAGAAACTGAATAAATAATTAAATATTTATTGGAACAGGGACTTGGACCCGAGTCTCCCACATCCTGTGAGAATGCCCTAACCTCTCTCTCTCTCTCACTCTCACTCTCTCACCAGAAATTCCATCCTAGACCTGAGGAGAGCTTTGTTGAAACTGGTGTGTTCCCATGAAAAGTTTTGGTTTGGATGAATCAGCATTTTCCAATACAAATATTTTAAAACATGAGGGGGAAAAATCCCAATCAGATTTACTTCAAACACCCCACAAATCAACTGCTGCCATATTTTGTGTTTAGAGACAGTCGAGCATGATGACACAGCTTAATGTCCATTTTACTCCAAGCCACCAGAGAATGGAGATCTCTGTCCAGCTGGTGGCATGGTGGGACTGCCTCTCAGGGCTGAAGATTTTGCCTTTCTGCTTGATATTCACTTCCACCAAACAACATCTAGCAAACATGGTTTTAGAAAATTCCACAGGAAATCATGTAGTGCAATTTGATAAAGTCTACCCCTCACCTAAGAAATGTTTGACACCACAACAGGGTCTGTTTACTATGCAGAAATTCCATGTTTTGTGGAAGTTTTACATACTCCTCAGTTTGCAAGGGCTGATGATTAATAATTACTAATATAAATTCCTGTAAAATTGTTATTTTTCCTGTCAGCACTGGTCGATCTCCACATCAAATTTAAAGCAAACTCTGCTTCCATAGTCAAAACCATGGAGTATTTTGAGCTTTAGGTTTATTCAGTATATTATTTTCCTTCAGCAGAAGATCATTAACTTTGCACATTAAGCCATTTATGCACTTACTTTTTAATGGTATTCTTCTATTGCTTACTGTTGGACCTGGACACCTTTCTGCATGGATGAAGTGACATATTTGAAGTGGTGCAGGAAAAGGTGTGCCAGATAGTCTTTGTAAAGTATACAAATAAATGTTAGGAGCTCACCTTCCTGACAGAGGTACTTCACTGCCTTCTCATCTGATCAGTCATTCACAGAGGTTAAGTTTCAAGTCTGTTAAATCCTCCTGAATTTCATAATCATCTGCACAGATAGTAAATTGCTTCTCCATCAAGAGTGCTTTAGTCTATTTGAAGCCATGGCCTGCCACCAGTTGTGATATTTGCTGCTTCAGATAAACCATACGTACTGGTAACACTACAAGTCATAGGCAGGAACACACACAGGAATGCAGAACAGAAGCCCTCATCAAGAGCTTCTTACTAGGCCAACCACAATGCATGCAGGCAGGACTATGGTAAATATACCGAGCCACCTGTTATTGGAAGCACTATTTGCATTTATCAGTCAAATATTTTCTTACCAGCTCGTCCAGTCATTTGAAATATCTCAAGCGAAAGGAAGGGGGAAATACATGAGATCCCTTCCTCCCTTTATTCCCATGACAACCATAAATTCTCCAGAAAGCTTTTTAACCTTAAAAAGGACAAATCAGCTTGACCCAGAAGAGCTATTGCTATAACCTGATCTTCCAAAAAAGAGTAGATGGTACCTAACTGAATTAAAGAATGGTGGGCTTGCCCAGCTGTCCCCTCGAGACATAAGAGATAAGGGGCATTGGACTAGAGGGACGTGAGAGGCCTCTGAGTCTGTGCCAGAAGAGTTGCCACAACAGATAAAAAGTGGGAGAGAGAGAGAGTATACAGTCCCTGTTTGAACCTCCTCATCTCCATTTTGGATTTGTATATAAATTCCCTAAGCATACATTTCAGAGCCTCACAAAAGATTCAGCTGGGTTCAGATGAAAGTTCCTGAGGTGCTAGGAACAGGAAGTTCCAGAACCCTTTTTAATTGATGCTCCTATACCAGGTTATGTTCCACACTATACAACTTCCTGACTAAAAGGCGAAAGGTTGACACTTCATTCACTTGTTATGTTACAAGCTGCAGCTCATACCACTATATCTAAAACAGTTTACTCCAGTCCATGATGCAAACATACTATGGCCAGGAATGTTACACAAATGCCTGTGAATCTGTGGTTCTCAGGCTGTAAGGTGGCTTCTCCTCGTTTCCAGCTGCTAAGTTTATTTAAAAACATTAGTAACTTTTAGTTTTCCTTGTAACCTGTAGTTGCCTCAGGGAAGTTGTCTGGTCACAAATGAGAAGGGATTCTAGTAGCATATAGTCTGCACTTGGGCAAAAGTTTGAGAGCCCCTGCTATGTAAATAAACAGATAAAAATAATGCATATGGTTAGTTAAAATGGAGTGAAGAAACCATCTCTCTCTGACAAAAGCTTAGCATTCTTTATAATTCTACTCTTTGGTTTCTTCCTTTACTATTAGTGATAATAGGCCAAATTCATCCCTGATGTAACTCCACTGAAGACGATGAAGTTATTTCAGGGATGAATTTGGCCCATTTTGCTTTTCAGGAACCTAAAAAACCAGAAATGCCACATCTTTGTCACTATTTCAACTTGAACGCTATTCAGAGGAGGGATGCACAATACATCTTTGTCTTCTTCCTGCTAATAACACACATTGTAGGTCAGCTGCATCATTAACATTTGCAGCTGATGCATTTGCCTAGTCAGTATAAATTTCTTGGAACTGTACAGTCCTACCCATTGTTTTCAAAACCTTGATTTTTCTTAGCATTATCATCATCCAAATGTATTTAAAGATGAAACTATTAGAAACACAATTGGTGAATTAATGTCATGAGGACTGCTGCTGGCAGCTCATCAATTTTTGATATGCCACTCAGACAAATGAAACATAAGCCACCCAGAACAAGGGGACCTTTTGACACTTCAAAGGAAACCCCTATGGGTGGTTTCCTCTTGAAGCCGCACTAAACTGGCTCGATCTCCTCAGCTGGAAGCTGCCAATGTCTCATTAACCCCTAAACAGGCCCTGCATGAGCTTTTCTTTTCAGCTATAATTATGCCATGCACTCCTGTTATGCTGTACTGAATTGCAACACTGTCACCAGCACATTATAAACATCCACCCTAATTGAAAAGCAGATTAGACTCTCCTGTTAATTAGCCAAAAGCCCGCCCACTTGCATGCATTATGATTGCCTCTTAAATACTGAGGATGTTAAAATCCCTCAGAAAGACAAGGCAGACTTAATTGCAATAACCTGCAAATTAAGTTTAATTTACTTTAAATTTACCGGTTTAGCAGGCTCATTTGATGGTGTTAATGTTCTAGCAAATTAATTATCTGAATTAGTCATGCCTGGTGGAGTTTTGCAGCAGAATACATTGTATAGTGGCCTATTAATAACAGACAAACAGGACAGGATTAATGAGAAGATTATGCTAAAGTTCTTTTTTAAAAACAAGGATCTTGCATGAATTCAAATATAATCACCAAAGTGCAAATACAGACACAGAATATAAACAAACTGAAATTTATTATACTCTATGGCATGCCATCTAAGAGAAACAGTAAAACATTACCAGTGAAATATTTGATAGAAGGAGGCCTCTTCTATGCACTCAAGTAGATCACTTCTCACAGCAAAACATTTCCCATTAACTGTTGTGTCTGTACCAGACTTCAAATATGTAAGTGCTTTTGAGAGTACTTGTACTACACAGAGAGAGCTGATAAATAAATTAGAAATAACATCTCATACGTTAATTCCATAGTCCACTTTGTGGCTTATGAGGCAGTGAGATTGCTTTTTTGTATTCCATTGCTAACCACTGTCTCTGCTGTAGTGAAAAATAAAGAAAGAAAGAAATAGTTCTATACTGAGATATAGCTGCAAGTAAACAGGGAAAGGAACCCCTTGCTTTCCTCTGTTCCCTACAGAAATACAGCAGGAGGGGGGAAAACCCTCTAATTGCCTTTGGAATAGCTTTCAAAATAACAGGACTTGTAAACAATGTCAAAGTAGAATCACTCAGCTTGCAGAAAATGTTGAATGACACTGCTGAGGAAATGAAGACAGCAGTGACAAATATCCATTTATCTGGCCCTTCTTAGGAAAGTTCAGACTGGTTACTTGCTAAGTGTTGCCTCTTACATTAAGTCTCTGTGGTGGAAAGAAAATGCCTCAAGGGATCCAAAAAATAATCATTGGTCAGCTTGAACTGAATGCAATTGAATTTAAAATCTTAGATTATTGATTGGAATCTGGCTGTCAAAGCCATCATTTGCTGTGAATAGTCAATGCTTTTGCCAACATCCATTCAAGCTGCTTTCGTGCTATGGTGCACTGTGCCCAACAAAAGACCCCACACTTGCATCATTCCTACATGTCTTGTATCTTGTGTGAAATAAAAATGCCACCACTTGAAAGGAAAGACTGAACTGTGCATTTCTTAGGAACAAATTCTCTTGTTAAAGAAAGAAAGGTTTCGTGGGAGAAAAATATGCGTAATTGCTCTGTGGGACATACTTTAACTTTTGAGGGAAAAAAACCTAAAATGAAAAAAAGTTTCAATTTTTTAAAATTTGTGTTGATATATCATGCAGGTCCTTGCTCCTAGGCTTGTTTTTTCTCCATCTCTGTCTCAGAGAGATTACAATTTGCAGCACTAAATGAAATTGGCAGAAAAGAAGCATTATTAAAATTTGGCAGAAAAAGGACAATAACAGCATTCCACTTTAGTCATTCCACTTTAAAAAGCTGGTTCATGAAGGGCTGAAATGACTTGAGTAAAAACCTCTAGGGAATAGAAAATACACCATGAAGAAAATGGATTTCTGTGACACATAAACAAAAGGCAAATGACTAATATATTTACATATAACATGTGGTGTATTCATTGTACACCATGGTGACAGAGTTGTTTACTTCATTTATAATTTATACAGCAAAATCTTATTATATGTGTAACTAATTTGCCCAATGATAATATACAATGGGAGATGAGGCTGCCATTATATTCTGTCATTAAGAACAAAAGATTTTCATTTGTTAGTTAATTTTTCCCCCTGGCGTCCTTTCCCATAGTATACAACCTACACACTTATGTTTCTTTTAAATCATGGTGACATTGAGGTAAGAAGAAAGTACCAATGAACTTCTGAAAAAAAAACAAAAAACCCACACATATCTGCTTTAAATAGTCCTCACTTCTCGAGTTCCCTATGATATCAGCAATGACAATATACAAAGAACCTTTCACAGGTGATGTGTACATACCAAAAAAAAAAAAGGGAATGTCAAAATAAATATAGTCCCCAGAAGATCTTTTCTCTGAAAAAATTTCAAACATATACTAGAAGCAGCATTAGAATGTATGACTAGACAGTTCATCTCAGACTACAGGGAGCGGGTGGGAGGGCGGTGATGAGGGAATTATCTTGATATATTTTCCACTGTGGCACACAAGACAGTGTGAGCCTCTGAAAGGAATTGTTATCACCAACTCAGTCATTCCCTTCTATGGTGAGTGTATTACAGAGGGAGTAGAAGTCTGCAAAATATTCCAGAACAGAAGTATTTGCTTCCTATGCTACACACACATAATCTTGAATTAATTCAAATGTAATCATCTAAGTACAAATACTGAGATATAAACACATATATTTGTATTTATTTCAGCTATGTCCATCTTCCTTTGTTGCACCTTTGGAAAAGAAAAATCCACCTTTGCGAATTTGTAAAGACATAGCAATTTAATAACTGTCAAGTCCCTTCTGAATTTTCATTGCAAAAATCATTCCAGTCTAGGGAATGGGAAGGGAAGAGGGAAATGCTTTTAAACAATAAAATGTATTTTCCTGAAGCTTGGAGCTGTCAGACTTCATTGAATATAATAGACCCTGACAGTTCATGGCCACTCTTAAAAACTGGGTGAAGCATTTGCGGTTGCAAATGAGTGTGTTAATAACACAGAAGGACTTTATTTGGATAAAGTGGGAACTGCTGTTGAACCTGGGCATGTAGCACCAAAACCTTTTACTACCTAAATTAATGTACTGTGCAAATATCTCTATAGTGACACTCCAGCAGTCCATTTGATACAGTCAGAGCTGTATGCATCAAAGCCTTAGTGTGTTCAACCTAAATGCTGACAAGGCTGTAAGTTCAAAAAGCAGGTAAGAAAGTGAATCTCAGCATGCCAGCAGTGAGAATGTAATATACAGTGCACATGCATGGAAAGGTTTTAGAGCTATTTTGTCTGGATCGGGCTGAGGGAGAGAATCACATCCCTGATCCCGGTGTCACTTCACTGCATTAACTCCCATAGGCTCAGTTACAGGAGGAGCCCAGAGATGGGAACTGAGGTTTGACTATGAGAAAGTGCCACAGTAGATCAAAAGACAACAAAGGAAGAGTAAGTAATGCAAAGGAGAAGAGGGAATTGCAAAAATACCCATAAGAGTTAGGCATTTTTCCCTTCTGTGAAAGGTACAAAAATATTGCATTGCTAACTTTGCTTTTCTGTAGATTTTCAATATGTTCATTACTGGCCTAGAGAAAGGTGGCAAAGTTTGTTGCTGACATCCAAACTGAAAATATTTTGACCTAAGATCATCTTCAGGAAGATCTGGATGCATTAAGTGAGTGGTCTGCAAAATGGCTGATGCGATGGAGTTTTGACACAAGCAAATGGAGAGGCTGCTTTTGGGTTCTAAAATCGTGAAGTCTATTTATCTTTAGTCACCTTTTATCTGCTAGTCATCATTCTATGTAGGCACCTAGAAATGAACTGTTGCTGCCTACATAACTGAGTGTACCTAAGAATGAAAGGGACATAAGGCTAGATTTTTCAAAGAGCTCAGGTCTCATTTAGCTACATAAATAAGTAATAATAAATAAGTAATAAATAAATACTCAGATTTTCCAAAGAGCTCAGCACCCAACTGCAACCAAAGTGCTGGGCTGTTCGGAAAGTCTCACCACTTATTTTGGTGCCTAAATGGGTGCTGAACACTTCTAAAAATCTGGCACCTTGAAACACAAATAAACTGGTGCATGAAGATGAGACCACATTGATCAATCATGGCAAAGAAGTTCAATAGGATCCTTAGCTGAATTGAAATAATAAAAGGGGACATTTGTATATGTACTTAGATTGTAAGCCGTTTGGGCCTGGGACCACGTCATTTTGTGAGTTTGCAGTGTGCCTAGCACAAAAGGACCTCAGTCCTGATCAAGGCTTCTGGGTGCTTTAGGTTCTGTGTGGATCAAAAGCTTGTCCCTCTCACCAGAAGAAGTGGGTCCAATAAAAGATACTACCTCACCTGCCTTGTCTCTCTAATATCCTGGGACCAGCACGGCTACAACAACACTGCATACATTCTTAGTTGTGTGGCGTTTTTTTTTTAAATATAAACTGTCCCCAAAGCATCTGCAGACAATGGGCTTCCTTCCTGCACTCAAACCTCTCACCTGTGGGGTGCCTACTACATATGGCTACATATAGGGTAGCCAGCCGATGATTCTAGGTCTGAAGGTTGTTCTATTGTTGTCCAAGAGGCAGGGGTAAGTCCTTGCAGATGTCAGAAGGCAGAAAGTCCATTGAAGTCCACACTCCAATGCCAGTAGAGTGTGCCACAGGGCCCTTCCTATTACCTAACCCTCATACTCAGTTGCTCCTCTTTTCCTCTCATGTTCCCTCAGCCAACAGTGCATCTCAGAATCCCCAGGGTCCTGGCTCCAGGAGGGGTGGGGCCTTCCCTTTCTCAACCTTCAGACCTATCAGTGTGGGACATCAGCAATCAAAATATATGACAAATGACCAAAATGTGGCAATCTGCATTTTGTTTCATGCTTCATCATAACTGATGGATTCCAATTTTTTTAACTAAAACCCTGTTTTTAAGGATATTTTCTCACTGTGCACATTAAATAAAACATTTTTAAGATAGAAAATTGGAAATACAAATTCTATTATATGCTACCCTAAGGGCTTCCCACATGAATCATCAGCAAGCTTTCAAATCCCTAGCATTGATTACTATCACTTGAGCTAGAGAGAATAATTACTAGCCTTTATGTGGAACAGTTCACTACTGGGGGACTTGGCATAAACTTTGCCAACGGGTTACAAAGTATTTGTTAGACAGCAATAAAATATTGGGGATCAGGAAATTTGGGCTCTACCCCTGAGTTGTGAGTATAATGTGGTACAGAGTATAGAGATAGGCTAACCAAAGCACATAGGTTTGGTCTATTCAATCTGAGTAGCAGTGTTTCTGAATGACTAACCTGTAGGTCTTCCATATTACAGATCTGAGTTCCATCCTAACACTATCTGAAATGACATTGTACAACCTCTCTTAACGTATTTAGTGGGTAATGCTTGACTGCCTAGGTCACATGAGATCTCTGGGCAGGGAACATGGGGTCTAAGTGAGCTCCTACATCCTGGTGTTGCTGAGTCTCTCCTTCCTGAAATTTCACATAAGATTCTAGCCTGCCATGTACTGGGGGAACGGAGATGTTGCATGGAACAACATCAACAAGGGGGTTGTGGAGGGAAAATGAGGATGTCAGTTTTAGACAGTGGTGAGGGGATGCTGACATACCTAGAGGTGCAGTTGGTTGAGTAAAATGGGAGCAGCAGGAGATGGGGCCAAAAGGTAGGGAAAATAAGTTTTCACTTATCCTTTGTAACATGGAGCAAAGACCATCCATTAGGATCAGTAAAGGATATCCTGCACAATCAATTCTATGTGGAAACATTACTATGCCAATGTATGATGAAACTCTCAGGTACTGCAAACTGGATACTATTAACTTAGGCTTGAATAAAGACTGGGAGTGGATGTGTCATTACACAAAATAAAACTATTTCCCCATGTTTATTCCTCCCCCCGCTGTTCCTCAGACAGTCTTGTCAACTGCTGGAAAAGGGCCACCTTGATTATCACTACAAAAGTTTTCTGCCCCCCGCTTTCCTGCTGGTAATAGCTCACCTTACCTGATCACTCTCGTTACAGTGTGTATGGTAACACCCCTTGTTTCATGTTCTCTGGGTATATAAATCTCCCCACTATATTTTCCACTGAATGCATCCGATGAAGTGAGCTGTAGCTCATGAAAGCTTATGCTCAAATAAATTTGTTAGTCTCTAAGGTGCCACAAGTACTCCTTTTCTTTTCTCAGATACTGAGAGACTGATCCTTCCTTTTTATCTGTTTCCAGCTTCATCACTACATAACTAGGAATATCAGTCCTAGAGCTAATTCTCCAAAGTATACAATGATTCATACTGCATCTCCACATGGAAAGAATGAAGTCCATAAATATTAAGGGGTTGGTGGCAAGTAATTATGTCCCAAATATGACCTAACTGAAAGGTGTTAGAATCTCAGAGTTTTCCATCTCAATCTGTTTGGCTGACTGGTTTGATTTTTTTTTTTTGAGGTGATAGTACATTCCCACACCCCTGCTTCAGATTTTCCATACAGATTGATGGATGACAGGACTCTATATGCATTCTAGACTTTGAATATTAACTTTTTCTGCAACATGAGGAAAAAATATCATGGAGACAGTACTTCTGGCTTTCACACTTTTACTGTGAGTCTCATGATATTTGGTAGTGTTCTTAAAGCCAAAGGTTCTGGTTTCACATGATTATGGGAGAATCTCAACTTTCATTTAAAAAAAAGTAAGTTTGTCGCCATCATGATTGTGAAGAAAAACTTGAAAATGTGACCAGCCTGTACCCTAAAGATTAAAAAAACAGAAGATAGACAAGCCCTCTCAAATGTATTATTATTAGAAATACTGATGACCTTTAAGCCAGTCTCATAATTTTTGAGCTTTTGAGGTTGGCAATAATGTGAACTGGGAGGTTTTTCTCTTCTAGGAAATTTCAGAAATTTTAATAAAATCTGAGGGTAGTTGCCCAGTTATGCCACATGTATAAACTGTCATCAGCAATATCAATAGATGCTTGCTAAATCTAAACTCAATACAACAAACACTTTTTAAAGGTATTGCAGAGATGCCTACTGTTTGGGGAAGGAGAAGTTTGAGTGGATATGAAGGGACACGGTTTTAATACAAAAAGAACAGGAGTACTTGTGGCACCTTAGAGACTAACACATTTATTTGAGCATAAGCTTTCGTGAGCTACAGCTCACTTCATCAGATCTTGGTAAGTGGAAGTTTTTCTTTCCCCTTCCCTTCTAATTCACAGTGAGACATAGTCCATTTGAATTTAATTCTTCCCATCTAATTGATCTGTCGAGGATCAGATTATGTTGTCATAGGTGTGTGAAAATCCACAGGCACAGGATCATGGAAAACTCCATGAGTGTTTATAATTTGCTTTTTCCTGCAGATTAAACCTCTTTCTACGTAATTATTGGTGCCCATTTGGCAAATATATAAACAGGTAGCACAGAAACTAGTTTCCCTGGGCAGATGTAATGTAATGTAATTGAGAAAGCAATGACACGCTGCTCTTAAGTTTACATTTTACAGTGAGTCCATATGCCAACCTTCATCTATGGTGGAACTTCCAAGGGAGTAGCATTCACATCAAGGAGGATATGTGACCCTCAGTTGGGATACACAAGGCAAGTATAAGCTCTAAAGCGGCCACTACCATTGGTGGATGAAATCCACCATCACCCACTCTATGGGTGTAGAGGCTGACCATGCCTTTGTGCTCTGGATGGGCATCAAACCTGCAGAGACCTAAGTGAGGCGATCAATGGCTCTATAGTTTATAAAATGGATATCACCACCATATAAGTGATATGGACTGATACATACATTTATTAATATACCAGATTAAAGGCATCATTATCCTATACTAGAGGTAGTTTCTGTAAGATTGTGCCCTCACCATGTGAATATTTAGGAAAAAAACATACATTTTCTTTTTCTTATAAACAATGAAAAATGCAAAAGAAATTCACACATAAAACTCCATTTCAGCAATTTGACTTAGATGTATAAAGGGAACTAACAAATAACATTAAAAGTAAAAAAATAACTTAGATTTTATAGCCTGGGGCCACACTGTTAGCCTGTTTGGGGATTTCCTCCGTCAAGTCTAGGAAACTCTCCAATTTCCACATCGGGAGTTTCCTCTGAATCGTTCCATCAGGAGGTGTGATTTCTCCATTGTAATATGATGAGTGGAACTGGAGAAAGAGAATGAAGTTTCAGGAGGGACCTTGTTTGGTCTGACACCCTACACTCAGAAATGCAAGCCTAGCCAAATGAACACACAAACTCTGGAGCCTCAGCATGTAACACTGGTCTCTCAGCATGCTTAATAAAGATCTCTTTCCTACAGCTCTGCCTGCCCACTGCATCACTTACACTAATGAAACACCTTCTTCCTCAAAGAACTGCCTTCTACAACTGTGAGGGTACTGAAGCTTTTCCATGGAGACTCAGTGCCTCAGCTCAGTTCTCCATACTATTCTGTTTTGTATAGGTTCTTATACTGTGCTCATCACTGTTGTGTCTGAGCACCTCTCCTGCCTCTCTGGTTTCCCATGGCAGCACAGCTCCCATTAGAAACAAGCTGCTATGTTGGTATGATTCGCTTTTTGGCACATTTCTAATGTGACCAATAGCTGTTCCCTGTCTCTTACTTTCCCCCCATTCTCTTCCAAAATCAGAGCCCCTACTATGTTGAGAGACTCTTTGGCAGTTGAAATATAAGGGGGAATGCAATTGATCCACTGTTCTTTCCCACCATGGGTTTCTTGCCACAACTGGCATTCCCCTTTACAGCGGGTTACATATTGTCTTTGGTAAACAAGAGCACCAGAAAGTAACATTGGCATATGCAGGTGAACCCAGTATTCTGAGTTGCTGTACTGGAGACCCTTTATAAGCTGTGATACCTTAGTACAACAGGAAAAATACAGGAAGAGTAGCAGCTGTACACTAAAGTTCACAGCTTTCATTTGATTTATCTGATAAGCAGGAGTACAATATATTTCCTAAACAATGTATGAGGATTTTGCCATGTGGTGCCATCTGCCTTTAATGGGAAATGTGTAGCTAAATTCTTGTACACCACTTTTAAAATATATTTGGTACAACTTCATTCTACAACTGAAAGATGTGGGGGTAACACTGAAACCTTATTGGCCTCTCAGGATACTCAAATGGTTAGTATATTTTGCATGTAAAAACATACTTGAAGTAAATGGCTCCAAGCTGAACGCTGTGCAGACAACAAATACACAAGTAATGAAAACAGAGACAGATACATATTTGGGTTGCATTTTATATCGACAAAATGGAGCTGGATGTCATAGGAGACTGGAAATGAGACATGAAGCCTTTCTCCTCTAGCTCACTGGTGTCAGCCCAGTTTGTGTTATTAGCAACCAAAATGTGGCCTCTGTGAGTTGGTGATCTCTGTCCAGTTTCTATTGGCCAGGTGTTCAAATACTAAACTCAAAATCATAACTGGCCCTGCGTTCTAGTCTCATCAGAAAAGCCAAATGGGCTTCAAGACTTAGCTACTCAAATGCTATGAAGAGGTGATCTGTTCACAAAGAGGACTGAGACACATTGTGGGGACGCTCAGATGGTAGCTGGTTGTGTTATGCCTGTTTTGTGGATAAACAAAAATCTTTCTAGTGCTATCAGATTAACAGCAAGTTCTTTTAAAATGTGACTATATATATATATATATATATTTATATAAAAATATAAATATAAAAAGCCTGTGCTAACATAGGCCATGAGGAAGAATGTAGAGTCAGTTTATCATTTCTATGGCATAGGATTTATTGTTCCTAATAATTTAGAATGTGGTCATAAACCATCACCTAGCTTTTCTGAGTTTATTTTCCATGATGCTGCCTGAATATCTCAGTTTCCTTTCAGTGGATTAATCAGTCTTTTTTATTAGATGTGACTGTATTTTCACTATCCTGTTGGGCTAGAATAGATTCTCTATAGTTTGATAATAAAAAATATGTGCTATGGGTCTCATTGCTCTGAATTTCTCACATGAAGGGAGAGAGAGCGAGTGGGCATTATTTACCTGTAGGTAAAGTAAAAACTATAAAAGTAAAAGGCTTTTCCATGCAGTATACCATTCAAATGTAATAATCCCTGAGTTGCTTATTTTCGTAAATGAAACTGTCACACTGAGCGAAGGAAGGGAGCCATCTAGTACCTTCTGCAAATGTTAGGGATCCTATTTAGAGCCTTTATCTCTTAAGAAACAAAGTAATTTTTGCTGATATTTGTATGACACCAATAATGCTACCTCACTAAGTAGTGTATAGACATTAGAATCGCAGTTTGCCCAATTCTTTTTCACTGGTCATCAGGGAAATTTATCTAAAGCAACCCCAAAACATAGATATGTTTGCATCATATTAATAAGAGGAAAAGCAAGGTGGCTGCCAATTGGCAGCAGAGTGTATGTTGGTGGTTTGATAAGGATACTAAAGAGTTTATGATGTGACAGATGTTTCACTACACTATTGTGAAATGAATAGATTATGAGAAGTAATTAGATGTACATTGGAATCAATGCTGTTATCATCGAGGCCTTCGGGCGATGCAATAGATGAGAGTCATGGCAGCAGGTGGTCCAATGGCTCGGAGACAGGAAGACACACCGCAGGAGACTGAGTGACAGGTTTCACAGATCCAGGGGGTGAGAGATCTGAGCTATTGCCTGCATTTGTAATCTTTACTCATGTATAAATAATAACAACTACACTATTGACTTCATATGCTATGTCATAGCCTCTGTTCCCACTACATACAAACACTAGAACTGTTTTCCTCAGTTAAAGTTTCTCATATTTTAATGTTGTTATATGTGTATTCATCCCTTTGACATAATTGCCAACTTGATCCTTTTTTATTAAAATACTTTAATAAGTAAGAAATCGGATGACTGTTTTGAATACAGTATAGTGAATGCTGTCCTGCCCAATGCACATAAAGCTCTGTACTTTCCTTAGCAGTCTTATCAGAAACTGAACTGCAATATACATGCTTCTCATTATGTAGCTAGTCTTTAAGCTTTCCTCAGTCTGAGCTGTTTGACCACCATTTAAAGATATACCCCTTCTGATGTTTAAATTCCTTTTGCAGAGGAATTGGCAAGATGTGTCATCAAGCTAAAGGAAAACATATGAAGCCTGCTGCTTTTGAGGGGAAGATTTGATTCTTGGCACAGCTGTACTCAGATATTACCAGTGATCTGACCGGAACATTGCGTTTTAATCTCCTAAGCAAAGCAGACAGAGGGAATGAAGGATAATAACATTAGAGAACTTAAGTAACTGTTCCTTGCACACATCTTCTGCCTCTGCAAGTGGTTTATATTACAGTAGACTGCTGTGGGAAGCCCTTTGGTGCTGCTGCTTGTCAGTACACACCTGCAGGTGTTTGCGCCGAGTTCTTTTATTTTATTTTTGAGAGAAATGACAATGAGATAAAAGGGAATATTGAAACATTAAAATGTGTATTTCAGTGTAAACATAAATGCTTACGCTCCTTCCTAGAGCTATAGGAATATTTATATAAATAGGTATAGATCTATACATGCATATATATTTTAAACATATAATAAAAATACATGAGTATATTGTGTGATATGTCCACATTACACACAAGTAATGAAGCCATGCAGGTCATCTAAACTCATACAGATAAAACTTTTATACCACACAGTTATGTCCACTTCGCAAGCTGGAAATCTCTCCTTTCCATTGGTATGAAACCCACATTTCTAGCTCGGCCAGACTATCCATCATGACCACAGACCAATGTAATTTCGGAGGTAGGCAAAACATGAAAGAAAAGAAGAATTCCATTCATGGGAAAGATGAAAAGATTTAGCTGGCATATTGGTTTGATAGACTATTGAGGGGGTTGGAATAAATCTGTGTGGATAAGGATTATTGGGCAGAGTGCAGGTGAGGTATTCAAGATGTGTAATAAATTAAATGTGTGAAATAGCTCTGTAACTTAACGTGTAGTCTATCACATGGCTACCAATATTGTATGGGGGGCGTACTCAAATCACACCTGATATTTTGATTTTTTTTAATTCAATAAAATGATGCCTTGTTTAGTAATAGCAATATGATGTACACATAGGCTCTTGACATTTCCTAATGAAACCACACAAATAGCTCTGGCTCCATAGAGACATGTTTAGGGGTTCCATGGAACAGAGCAGGGAAATGTATTTTTGCAAATCTATTGTGCAGCTCCCTTTAGAGGGAGGGGTTTTTTTTTAGCAGCTCTGAGAACATTTTATCTTGAACCCTGTAGGAAGCTAAGCAAACAGAGGTAGGTCTGGGGAAAAATCAATTCCACAAACTCCTCCTCTCTGGCTCCGCCCAGCTGAAACAGGATGAAGAGAGAAGAGTCAAAGGGCAAGTCTGCCCAAAAAAAAGGTGGGGGATAAGAGCTTAGATAGGGTTCCCAGGCCCCGAGCCTCAAAGATATGTCAATGGAAGTTAGGCACCTTTGAGAATCTGGGCCTCAGATCTTCAGTGCCCACCCACTTACTTTCTGTTCTATTCTATATAAGGGTTTATTCTGTGTTCATCATAGTAGCATGAGTGACATACAGTAGTGCATTCAGAAATGTGACTAACATCTGTCATGTGTTTGTTGTCTCATCCTCTCCCCTGGGGGATAAGTGTGTGCAGTGTTTTGTTTTTAGTTTTTTTGTCACACACACACACACACACACACACACACACACACACACACACACACACACACACACACACACACACACTTCTGGGGGGAGGGATAGCTCGGTGGTTTGAGCATTGGCCTGCTAAACCCAGGGTTGTGAGCTCAATCCTTGAGGGGGCCATTTAGGGATCTGGGGCAAAAATTGGGGATTGGTCCTGCTTTGAGCTGGGGGTTGGACTAGATGGCCTCTTGAGATCTCTTCCAACCCTGATATTCTATAAGCTTATGTTAGGGAAGATAGGTCAAAGAAATTCACCTTAGACTTGTAGCAGATGGTGGTCATGTTTGTGATCCTCCCTATTTCCTGTGTGAGTTCATGCTTGTGCTGGGCTGGCCCCAGAGAAAGCCATGTCTCTTGCACAGAAAGTTCCATTTTGCTAGAGGAGTTTTCCACCCTGGTCTTCATCCTGGAGCTTTAGTCAATCTCCTGGAACACCGTTCAGACACGTACTTCCGCCAAGAAGGAAAGAGTAGATAAAGTTCCACAGCCAACTCCCTTCAGCGCACACCGCCTGCAGATCCAGAATTCCAGTCTATGAAAACTTTGTCTGACTTGCCAAAAGAGAGGACACCTGCTATTTGTGAGTATCCCAGTGGCTGCCCTTGGAATGGTAGTTACATTTAGTTCTCTTGGTTCAAAGAGAAGCCCTAGGATTGAGGCTTATTTTGTACAAATGCAAGTAAACATCATGAGTCCTGCAACACAGGCCCTCTTTGTGTGGTATTTATAGTAAACCCATCCCTTACGGTCACCCTGTTTTATGATGTGATTCTGTGTGCCTCTGTTTCTGGATGCCCAATTTTCTGACTCTTTAATTCGGCCTGATTTTCAGAAAGTGCTCTCAGCTTTAAGGGCTCTCAGTTTGAAACCCAAAAATCATAGTAACTCAGATCACACCTCCTTTGAAAATCTTGGCCATCAGCTGTGCATCCACTTGCCAGCCACCTACAGAGTCACATGAGACTCTCAGGGGAGCCCTGGATTGGGAAAGCCAATCTGAATGTGGCAGGTGAGGAAACCATTTTATTGCTTGACTGATAATCTTACAGATGGTCCATTTGCTTTGCTGATAATTTCCTTTGGAATTCTTCTGTTCCTCTTCTCTCCAAATTATCTTCACCCACAGGGATTCTGGAAAATGAGATCTTAGCAATATTCAGACTGAATTACGGTCAGCTTTCAGCACTGGTGTAGGCAGGAACAATTCCACTTAACACAATGGAGTCACTCCTGCTTAAGGACTGAATTTGGCCCATTGATTCTTACCACACTGCATATTGAAAACGTTCTCGGGGAAGGTTAGTAACCATGGTCAAATTCAGCCTGGGTGCAAGTGTATGTAACACAATGAAAAATAATGTATGCATTGCTTAAAGTATACAAATATATATGGCATCGAATGTATATGGTATCAGTCTCAATAAGAATTTAAATAACCTAGAGCTGTAGCTCACGAAAGCTTATGCTCAAATAAATTTGTTAGTCTCTTACGTGCCACAAATACTCCTTTTCTTTTTGCGAATAACCTAGTTGTAAGTCCTAGTGCTCTGAGACAGACAGACATATACCCTCACCTCTCTGATGATAATATCACCAGGCCTGCAGCATCTATTTTCCTGCTTCCAACCATGTCACTTGGAGCCAAATCCCACTAACTAGAACTTGGAGCAAACCCCTGGAAGGAAGAGGCTCACTCTCCAGTCAGGAACTGAATTGCCGGGGGACACTGCCTCAGCATCTGAGACTCTATGAGAAGAATGGGCTTGCCTTTACCCTGGAAGCCTCCACAGCCAGCTGGCCAGCAAGGAGCCACAAAGGAGTGAAGAGACTGACAGCCCCTCCTCAACTCCTTCCTCTTCCTCGTTCTCTTCCCCCTCCCTTTCCCCTTCCCTCTGCCAAGCAGGACACTGCAGCAGTAACATCACCAGGGTGCTGGACTTCAGTAGCTCCCGTTCCCTTCCCACACATGGATGTCAGTCACCCCCTTCTGTCTCTGCCAGTCACCCATTTCAGTCACCACCTTCTACTTCTGCCTGTCATCCATTACTCCTCCACCTTCTTCCCCACTGCCTCCCTTTTCTTCCTCCTCTGTCCTTCATCACTTCCCCTTTCCTCTTCTCTTCCTTCCTTTTTTGCTTACCCTCTACCCTCCAGGTCACTTCATCCTTCTACTCTTATCCCATCCACATGTGCCTATCCTAAATAATAGTATCTCAGAAAAACAAAATCCAGAATAGAATAGAATAATATAACTTAGAAGTGTGTATATGTAACTGAAATAACCACATAAGTAATCTTATTATTGTAACCTTCATTCTCCCATCATGCTACTCTCTGATTGTAAGTCTACTTATGTTTTGTCTGTACTTAAATTTTAAGCTATTTTGGAAAAGGACTGTGTCTCTTACACATTTTATAAAGTGCCTCACACACATTTTAGGAGCTGTATAAATAACAAATAGTAAACAGTAAAGAAAAACAGTCAGATTAGGTACTAGGATTATTATGCAGTCACAGTTAAAGGGACATAAATTCTTGGATTGTAAATTCTTTGGCGCAGAGAGTGTTTTCCTAAATATTCATGCAGTGTTTCACCCAGTCTCTCTTGAACTCTGGGCAACACCATATTAGAAATACTAACAATACAATAATGGTAGTTCTTCTGTGATTGAGGTTGCAAGACTCTTCTATTATAAGCCTGATTTTGACTTACCTAGCATCCCTGGACTTCCCGGACAAAGCTCCTGCCTAGAGGGAAATTTCATTTGCGCCAGACTTTGACATTAATTGCATAGGCCATTTCTGAGTTACTGAGTAATAATAATAATTAATAAATAGCTCCTCTAGCAGGCTTTGCAACACTGGTGGCTTTTTACTGTTTGAAAAATATTGTATAGCTTTTTGTCCAGTCCTAATTCACAATTGGCTTGTTCTTAAAAATGTGTCCTATACCCTAATTTTCAAAGAGAACTAGTGCATAGACTACCTTTTCCACAGAGCCAGTTTTTAGTTATAAAAAGTGATGTCCATGTGTGTTATTACTGCTGTGGGAGTTCTTGTAAATATTACGAACTCTGTTCTCCATGTTCTCGAGCCCTTTTCATTGTCTGTTTTGTCTGTTCATCACACACCCTACACTTCAAATTTTCCATTTCTCTACTCTTCATTAGTCAAAGGCTACATCTATTTTTATGGTAGTAGCAAGATAATAGAACTCAATGTTGGAAGCACATGGGAGGTAGACAGATGTTGGAGGTTCAGGTGAATTAGTACCAAGATGCTAGCACTGAACACTGACATCCTAACACTACTGTGATCACATTTACTTCCTGAGACGATTTTCTTTGTGCTTCTCTCTCTTTCTCTCTGAAATAAACCTAAGCAATGAAGAAAGAAATATTTGTCTCCATAAAACCCTAATACTATACATAAATATCAGACAAAGTTGTAATGGTAAGAGAGGTTATCCACCATGTAAGATACATGCTAAATGAAAATGTCCAGAGTGTCAAACACACGCAGAACCTGATTACTTGCGCATCTCTATGACTCACCATGTTTTATTATAGAATAAATAATATTATCTGTTCTAAACAACTGATGTAAATAGCTTGGGTTGGAGACATTTAAACTATGATGTTTTGATCTGCTCTGAAACGTAAACTGAAGAAAAACAACTTCCTGGTTGTGTCAAGGGTTTCAATGCAACAGTATGGAAATGCCTCTTGCATTCAGATTTTAACAAATCAGTTTTTCTTTTTCTTTCTTTTTTTTTTTGTAACTGATGTGCTGTATTCTCTTGTGAGCTTGAAAGCAAATAACTTCAACTAGCATTTTGCATTTTGTATTAATGTGCCTGGTTCTCAGTCCAGGGAAGTAGCAGAAGGACACTGATATCCCTAGAAGGTTTTCCACAGAATAATTCATCTTAGATCCCACATGCATGTGTTCTAATATTTATTGTACTACCATGGCAAGGAAAGCACCTGATTTACACCAATAAGGAGCTGGTCCAAAAGAAACAATGTGAGCAGCCACAAAGAGAGACATTTTCAGAAATGAATGAAGTTAGCAAAGAGATGCTGAATCTTCCATCATAAAGAACCAAAAGCACTGTGTTTACATTTCTTAGTTACTGAGACTTAACTGATTTGTTTGGCTTATTTTTATGGTTCTCTTGCTAGTGGAAGATTTGGAGATTTTTATTTCTTTTTTCTTTTTATGGACTGTAAATGAAGAGGTTTTTCTTTTTTTTATAGTAATCTGCATAACGGAAGGTGCTATGACATGGGATATACTGTCCTTAATTTGCTAAACTGTTCCCCCCACAATTCAAAACCGGTGATAACTTGTGAAGAATTGTTCTGTGAACTTAATAATGAAATTGTTGGAGTATAACTGTATTATACTATTAAATGACCCATAGGAATTTTAAAAGAATCTGAGCTATATTTGATGTAAGAGATAATGCTGCAATATGAGATGCATGAAAAGTGCTCTTCAATAGATGCTGCTATAATGACAAAAAGACCTATCGTAAAACTAGTACAGCCAATGACAAAACTTACCTTTGGGCAAAAGCTTTGCTCATACTTATACCTGAGATCAAATTAGGAGAAAAAAAAATCTCACTCGGATTGTTTGGGACTGAACTGAAAATATGTTTAAATATCTGCCTAATGATAGGCTGTACATCAGAGTCTATTCTCTTGTAAACCCTTGTAAATCCAGAGTAACTCCATTGATGTCAATGGAGTCATGTAAGAAACAGTAGCACAGGCTCAAGTATCTCAAGCAAAAGTTAATTTTTAATTCAAGAGTATGTACTGCATAGCAAATTGTAGGACAGGAATGTAAATCTCATTGTAAAGTCACTTCTTTTGTTTATTCTAAAAAAAAAGACATAGAATGTATTTAATTCCCAGCTATCAAGACTTAATAACAACCAACCTGTAACAATAAAAGTGTTCATTTTATCAGGATCATTTAAGTAAACATAGAAATTTCATATATAGGAACTGCTAATGCGATATTCAAAAGTATAAACAAACCTCGAAACATGCTAATCAAGGTAAGAGCCATATGTACAAAACAAATGGAGTCTTCCTCACCTTTGACTTGAGAAAACAAAAAAGAAAGGGATTTCAGCAGCATTGTCTTTAATCCAATTTATTTAGGATTTAATCTCCAAAACATGGCTAGCCTGCTAATTCCCAATTATAATGGCACATGTAATCAGAGTCCTCATTAACAAAGACTGACTATATTGTCTATTAGGAATGAAAATCTGAAATGCAAATTCAGCAAATCAAAACATTAAATGAGCTCTACCCAAGATGCTTAGAGTTCCTGCCAGGGCAGTGCATGCTGGCCCACACCTGCCCTGAATTCTCCCTCCAGCTGAATGTTTCATTCTGTTCCAGTCTTTGCCTCCTAATTGACCTGCTTATGATCTCTGCTACAATTAACATATGCTTATTAGTAATGGCTGGTTAAAGATTTCAAACTGCCGCAGTTTACAAAGTCTAATAGAGATGGCACACCACAGGAAATATGAGGCCACTGGTTCCCTCATCAGGAACATCTTAGTGGTTTGGTTTCATGTAATGGAAATTAGATAATTTTTCACATCATCCAATGACCGAAAATTCCTTCTAATTGAAACTGGAAAATCTGCACATAAAATGGCTTACGGCTTCTGATGCACTAACTGTGAATCTGATTTCTCTCCCCTTTAACCAAATGCTTAGTTGCCATAAATAAAGGGCTGAGCCCGATTAAAATGAGGAAAATGTACTCACAATATGTAACGACAAATTCCCTCAACAATACCTTAGCCATTAATAGAGGGTTTAGTTTGAATTTGGAAAACAGAATTATTTTTTCCTGCTATAACATTGTCAGAAATATCTCTGCTTGTGGCCTTGACGCAGGAAGGCATCTTTATTCAAGAGAACACTTAAGCACATGGCTGGGAATTAAGCATGTTCTTAAGTGCTTTCTTATATCTTATCTGAGGTCATGTCAAGCCCTCATTAAGGTTATGGAAATGTTACATTGGTGATATTTACTCATATAACAAATAATACATTCTATCCATGTGGTTTGACAGACCAGCCATTCTACTTAGTTAACTTTCTCTCTAGCTTTAATACCATTCACTATTGCAAATCTCCATCTGCAGGAGCTAGTGGCCAACAAATGCATCATCATTTCCACCCAGTTTAATTCCTGCTTCAATAGCAGTACACTTCTAAGGCAATCACTGCTTTCCCTCCTTGCAGTAATGCATTATTATTTTTATCATTTATATAAGGTTTCCAGCTCATTGTATTTATTCTTTCTGATTTTGCTGCTTGTCTTTAGCCAAAGCATAGCTCATATTTAAAAACAGAAATGGCTGTTTCATAGTTTTTTCCCCCTACCTTCAATTATATAAAATATTTATTCCCCTCTGAAGTCTCTTACTATCAGAATCCCAGTGAATAGGAGAGCATGTTAGAGCCTGCCTTTATGCTCCCTTCCCACTTCCCAAACAATTTTCAACACCACAACATTTATTACATTGCACTTACTATTTATGTAGGAGCCCAATCCTGCTCCCAAATTATGTCAACAACAAAACTCATCTTGATTTCCTTGGAACCAGAATTGCTTCTCTATATTGCTTTAAAGCTAACTTCAGATTCTGTGCCTTATTTAAAAACTTATTTTCAACTATGTGTGTCTTAAAACCAGAGATCTGATGGTGCTGTAGGTGCACTGGGCGTGGAGTTTTACAAACACACAAGCAAACACACTCAGTACCCTCAACAAATTTACAGTTTAACTCAGACTAGGAAGAAAAAGGTTAGGCATGAGGAAGAGATGGACAGCAGTGGAGAGCAGATGAATGTTTAAATCCTCAGTGGAAGTGGTGGGTTTTTAGGAGGGATCTGAAGGAGGAGGAGGTTGTAGCTTGTTATGTAGGAAAAGGGACACGAGTACAGGGCTAAAGGGCTGTGTTCAAAAGCTATAAGTTAGTGGTGGGTGGAAGAAAGAGATGAAGGGAGCCCTAATGTGATGCTCTCAGGTGTTCCCTCAGAGAAGAAGTCGGGCTTATACCACTTGATTTATGGATATGTTTTTTTCCCAAGGTGCTATCCCAGTAGGCTTACCACCTTCATTCTAAGGCTAATGAAGAACAGGTAGAGCTAACTTTTCTGTTGGCATAACTCTATTGACGTCGGCAGAGAATTTAGCCCAAGCACAAGTACAATAGTGCCGTACGACTCAGTTTCATGGTCTTTAGAATCAGTCTCACAGTCCATCCCGTGTAGGTAAATGAAAATCATCTATGGCTAAATACAGAATTTACAACATTCTCGTGTTTGGAAACTTTGGCTACATTTACTGTTAGCTGATCCTTTATATGCCAGGAGCCTTTTGACATGCCCTTCCACTTAGCAGCACAGGTTGAGAAACAGTACAGATTACACACTCACTTTTCAGAAACCAAGTGTATACATTTTACAATGGGCCTGCTCTCTGGCTTCGCCAGCCACGTGGACGGGATCCATAACATGTGAAAAAGAATTCAAAGTAGAGAGATGGAGTGTAGTGGCTTGAGGACAGGACTGGAAGCCAGGAGCTCCTGATTTTTAATCTCTGCTCTATGCTGATTTCCTTTGTAGTCTTGAGGTAATCATTTAATTTCTGTGCCTAGATTTCCCTATTTATAAATTGGTGTGATAATATCCACCTTACAGCATTTAAGTTTGCAAAGCACTTTGAAGATGGAAAATGCTACTTAAAATAAGAATCATGTATAATGATACACTCCAGTTTGATTCCACTCCTGTTTTGGTTGCTCAGACCTTCTATCTGATTGATTCTGTTTCTTCATACAGCATTTGCTTATATGTGCTATTGGTGCTATTGTTCTTGCATTTTTTTAACCTTTCCTGTACCATAGTTAATGTTCTTATTTACCGTTTCTCTCTGAAGTCTGTTAAAAAACATCAGCCTATCCAAAATGCCATGACTTGAGTACATTACCTGTCACGGAGAATATGACCACATCAGACACTTTTGCCAGTTTTCCTTGGCTTGAAGTGGTCTACTCTGATGTGAAAGTGCTTTATGGGTGATGTGAATAGCTGTGAGTCCAGAGTTCTGCATCATCTATTTCTGTCCAACTCCTAATCCCATATGTACCCCTCTGCTTTCTTTGATGTAGTTTACCTGCTCAGAAGCGCATTATAGCTGGCTGCCCTAGCGTTTATTCAGTACGAGCCTCCCAACTGGTCATCTTAGTAACCTGCAGGTCACTTTCAAGATTCAAGTTCTGGTTCTTGTACACGCTTGTTACAAGGCAAGAAGAAAGTAAAACTGAAAAGTGTATGCTCAACCTGTTTCAGTGCCTTGGGACTAAATCGGGGAGAGAACAATGTTATTGGCTTCATTGAAAAATATGTGGTTAAAAAAGCACTAGTAGTATACAAACCACTATTGATTTGTTTTGTTTTAAATAAGCTTGTGCTCAAAGAAGCATTCCCATTTCCCCATAACTTAACAAATGCATCTGGGTATTTTAAAACACCAAGTGCCAAACAATGCAATTGCTAATTGCTTGGTAGGCTTTGTTTTTAGCTGAGCCTTTCTCATGTGCAAGAGGTTGCGGTGTTGTTCACGAAAAGTGCAACGCTAGGGCTAAAACAAAAAGGTGCAGTATCTGCCGTACATGGCATACACCTGGGGGCCAACAGACACCAGCTTTTAAATTAAAAAGAATTGGTGCTTAATTGTGAATACAAATATTGCTAACAGAAACAAGGAAAACTTGCACCTCATCAATCACTGTAGACTGACATTTGAATTTAATTTTCATCTCAGCTTGTGCTCATTCAAAAGGACAGTTTCTTACAGATTTATTTTAAATGTTGTAAATTTAGATTTAAATTATAAACTGAACATGAAATAAAGTAGGTTTCATTTCATTTATAAAGAAAGCCCTTAAATTAAAAAAAAAAAACAAGCACGTATAGCTGTCTCTTAGATTAAAACATTTTAATGTTGATAATACAATATATTAAATTCATAAGGCCAAATTCTGCGCCTAGAGGCATAGGCACAACTCCCATTAAGGTCAATGCTACCTTCAAGTATGTTTCTCAGCACATAATTTGGCCCACATTACTTGTCTCAATAAATAAACAAAAATGTGATACATAAATGCCAATGAGTTCAATCCTTTAAGCAGCTGTATGATTAATATTTATAGAGGAACCATCTAATATTGAAATGGCTTTTTTTCTACCCAAACACTCCATTGTATGTGGAGTTTCACTATAAAGGAGAGGCCTTACCTGGAAAAAGAAACCCTCTCTTTCTCCTGGGTGTGGTGACAAAATGATCTAGTAGTTAAATCACTGGACTGGGATTAAGGGGATCTGGTTTCCATTTCAGGTTCTTCCCAAACTTCTTCTCTGACCTGGGGCAAGTTATATGTTAGAGACTAATTTGCAGAGATGTTGGAGTTTGTGGAAGCCAAAGATGTTCAGACTTTAAATCTCTCTGCCCCAGATCCACAATGGGAATCTGTGTGTAAATTCCAGATTTAGTTGCCACTGCGATTCACAAAATTCCCACTCTGCTGTCGTCTAATCCTGTTGGCACCTAAACTCATTCAGAGTCTAAATTTCTGCTGTAAAAGTTCCCTAGGTGCCTAAGTTTCTGCCTCTGGATGCATGCACAATGCCTCAGTCTACATGTGGGAAACTATCTCACACAAGCCCCAGTGGGATCTTCAAATCAAGTGCAGGTAGGCCCTACTTGCTGGTGAAGCCTGATCTGGTAGGCATGCTCCAAACATACCTACTGGATCAGGTCCCATTCAAAGTCTAGCAGGAGGAGGAGGAGATGGTGGTGCCCATCTTATAACTTTTAAACCAGTGGTTAGAACACTCAACTGTTCCCCAATTTGCCTCCTAGGGAAAAATGATTTGAGCAGGAGTCTCCTAAACTGAGTACCCTAACAACTGAGCTATGGCATATTATGATGTGAGGGCTCCCACAAACTCTCCAGAAGAAGCTGTTCTACTGTGGATAAATGCCTAAATAGTCATTGGCCCAGAGAGAGCATGTAACTGAAAATGGCTCTGTAGTCTAGTGGTTAGGGCAGCCACCGGGGAGAGCTAGGGGCTAGTCCTGCTGCTCCAATTCAATTCTTTAGTCCAAAGTGGAATAGCTTCAAAAGGATAGACTGAGGGCAGCCCACAACAGAATGTTGCATGGCCCACTGGTTGGAGCACTCTCCCAAGAGGTGGGAGACCCCCTGTTTCATTTTTTTTCCCCATCAGGCATAGCAGGCAATTGAATCAGGGTCATCCACATCCCATGAGAGTGCTCTAAAAGTTATAAAGGAAACAACACCATCACTGTCTCCACCAGCGTTTCTCATGAGAAATAGCTTAGGAGCCTAAGCTGCTTGACTCCAGGAGGAGGATTCCTGGCTGTGGATCACAAACAAAGATAAGAGCTTCCCTGCAGCCCAGATTTAAGTGCTTATCTCTGAGAGGGGGCAGGGCTTTGGACACACCCTCTCCTCAGCATGTCCCATTAGCTAGTTTAGGCAGTTCTCTGCATGCTGGCTTTAGTTTATCCCATTCTCTAGGTGCTCATTCATTATATTGAGAGCCTGGGCACCAAACATGGCGTTTGTGGATTCCAGTGATCTTCCTAGACCGGGGTGGGCAAACTTTTTGGCCTGAGGGCCACATCTGGGTATGGAAATTGTATGGCGGGCCATGAATGTTCACGAAATTGGTTGTAGGGTGCAGGAGGGGGTGAGGGCTCCAGCTGTGGGTGTGGGCTTTGGGGTGGGGCTGGGGATGAGGAGTTGGGGGTGCAGGAGGGTGCTCTGGGCTGGGACCGAGGGGTTCGGAGAGCAGGAGGGGGATCAGAGCTGGATTAGGGGGTTGGGGCGCAGGAGGGGGTCAGGGTGCAGGCGCCAGGTGGCGCTTACCTCAAGAAGCTCCCAGAAGCAGTGGCATGTCCCCCCCCCCCGTCTCCTACGCAGAGGTGTGGCCAAGCAGCTCTGCGCGCTGCCCCCTCCGCAGGCGCCGCCCCTGCAGCTCCCATTGGCCGCTGTTCCTTGCCCATGGGAGCTGCAGGGGCGGTGCTTGGGTCGGGGGCAGCATGCGGAGCCCCCTGGCTGCCCCAACGCATAGGAGCCAGAGGGGGAACATGCCACTGCTTCCAGGAGCCGCAAGAAGCAGGGCAAGCCCCTGACCCCACTTCCTGGCTGAAGCGCTGGAGCAGGGCAAGCTCTGGATCCTGCTCCCCAGCGGGAGCTCGAGGGCCGGATAAAAACTTCTGGAGGGCCGGATGTGGTCCCTGGGCCGTAGTTTACCCACCCCTGTTCTAGACACTTAAAAGCTATGTGCTGCAGCACCTAAGTCCATTTGTGGACATGGGGTCTTTTGCCTTAGTTCCCCATCTGTAAAAATGAGGATAATACATGTTTGTGTGGTGTTTAGATATTGCAGTGATGTTGGCCATATGAGTACCTAGCTATTCTCATGCTCTGCAGTTTCTGTGGAAACTGGCACCTGGACATGTGCTTGCCTGACTATAAAAGGCGAAGTTCTTGCTCCTCCTGTCTATACTACTTAATGGGAACAACTGCATCAGTGTGGATACGCTGTGATTCTTCCTTACTTCTCATGATACGAATAGTGGCAATTTCTCTTCATCTGCCCTGCCTCCTCTGCGTGGGTTGGAATGTCAGGTGGCTGACAATTACTATATTCCAAGGAGATTAGCACAATGTAACCTACTTACGGTGAAATGACGCTGCACTGTAAAAGGACTTTAACTCCATTTCAAATGGAAGCATTATGATCTATCATTTAAATACAAATTTGCAGCTTTTGTGAAATGCAGCTCATGTGCAGTAAATATGGCATTTACTTTGTAATGTTCATTAGGGCTATAAAAGGCCATCCCCTTTATATTCTAGTGGATACAAATTCCTCCTGGTGTGTGAATATTTCATACAATAGATACAGTGATTTAATTGGAGCCATTATAGTATATCCAGTCAATGTACGTGACATGTGCATAGGGAAAGCAATTATTACATTCTGGGAAAACTGAATCTTCTCCCTAGTCATTGTTTTATATAAATAAATAAAACTTCCAAAAATAATATGGGGGAAAAAACAACTTTTGTTTGCTTTTCTTAAAATTGATGCAGACCTTGTGTTGCAGAAGTTGGGGGGAGAAAGGGGAAAGCAGATGAAACTCCTATCTTCTATTTGTTTTCCCTTCAAGTAACCTAAAACTGTTCAGATGGATTTTATTTTTAGTGGTTTGGTTTAAAAATATATTTAAAAGAGTCACTCTTGGGATTTGACTTTGCATGCCAAGATCATGCCTGGAAATAGAATTTTAAAAATAGAAAGTCTTGTATCTATTGTTGAATAAATGGTGCTAGTTTAATAAGAACACTTGGAATGCAAATGAGTCCTGCAAACATTGTGATGAAATGCTACCAAAATGAAGGAACAAAAAAGTAATATAGAAATTGACGTATTTATTATTACTCTTGTTTCATAATTGTAATTATTTCTGTACCTAGGATGTCTTTTCCAACCTTTTAGTTTCATAGTACTGCTTCTGAAATTATGGGATGTAACTTGTGGGTATTAAATAAATATGTGATGTCACTTTTTTTTTCAAGAGTAGGGGAGTTAGCCCTAGAGTTTTGTTAAAAACCCATTCTGCCCTACCAAAATTTCTCAGTTGATAAAGTTCTCTTTATTAATGCAGTCAAGCACAACTCTATTCAATTTCACTGTCCCTTACACCGCTTCCCCATAAACAATGTTTGACCCCAACACCTTCACAACTGTTATTGTTATATATTTATATTGTGACACCATCTCTGGATGACAGGGAGAATCAGGGATCAGAGCCCCATTGTGCTAATCATTGTAAATGAACACAGTAAAACAGGTGGTCCCCTACCCCAAATGCTTAAGTATAGGTAATTTATTTAATTATATATAATTATATATAGGTAATAATTTATTATTATTTGTATTGTGGTAGTGCTTAGCTGTCCCACTCTCAGACCAGTATGCCACTGTGCAAACAAAACAAAAAAGATGACCCTAGCCCAAAGAGTGTATATACAACCATATTTTATCCAAGTTACCCTTTCTCTGACAAGTTTTAGAGAAAGTCATCTTGTCTTATGTAGGCACCCTTTACTAGAGGGGCCTCTGAACTTAATTGGAAGTATTCCAGTTGGGAAGATCCTGAGTGCTGCAATCCAGCCTTGAAGATTTCACCTCCCATGATGCCTAGGGTAAGAGACAGAGACACTTCCAGGAAATGCAGAGAGACCATGCTGTGGGCTTCATTTTTGGAGAGGAGCTGGGATACCTTTCTGGAGGTCTTTCTAAACCAGAAGCTGCTGCCAAAAGGCCAGAAGCTGCTGCTGAGAGTCTGCTGGGACTTTGGTCGAGCAGGGAGCCTCAGAGGCTGTTGGTGCCTTCCCTGGCCAGGACAGAGAGTGTTGCTGTGCCCAGAGCTGACTGAGATGGGCCTGCAGTGAAGACGGTGTGAGTAACCACCACCCTTGTTTGGGGAAGTGTTTGCAAGGGAAGGGGGACAGCAAAGAGAATTTAAGGGGTTGTCTGAATCTGAGAAGAGGTGGAGTAGTCTTGTTATCTAACCAGAACCCAGGGTTGCTGACATCTGGTTAAACAACTCCAGTCTTCAGAGGGAGTGTGCAGCTTGGAATGACCCCAAATTAGAATTGTTTTGCCCCTTGTTGCCTTGGCTGGACTGATTTACTGGAGCAACCGAGTGCTTTCCTCAGCTTCAAAATATCCAAATATCTCCCTGCAAGCAAGTATTTAGAACTGTGAAATTCAGAGGAGTGTACACTCGGGGTGGGGTAAATGATGGCCGTGTAAATGCAGGTTAGATAAGTTTCATTTCTTACTGTAAACTGTATTTGTTCATTGATTTATCAAACTGCCCCCTGCTGATTTAAATTAATTGTGACATTTAATCTCAGTTTGTTATACCGTGTTTTCTTAAATTGTTAACTAAAGGTGCGTTAATTCTAATCTGGGTGTATATTGTTTATAATGGTGTTTTTGAGTTAGACTCATTGCCTAGATTAGCTCAGGTTTATTCCTGGAGGCTCTGAAGACACACCAGTGAGTGTGTACAGGGCCAAGCCAGGTGGAGGCACCACCAATTTTAATTTCCTTCACAAGTAAAAGGATTGCAGCAGAGGAGTGGATAGAGGATTCCCCCTATCCAACATCACCACTGGGATATTCAGGATCTCTTTTACTGTCGACAACATCAGGCCACCCGGACACACAGGTGAGTGTTGCCAGCTCCCGAGTAACCCAGGGAGGAAAGGGGGTTACACTTATCTCTCCAACCACATTGTCAGTCCCAGCATCCTTGAACCATCCAATCTGACTTCCATGCCCCCTGAGTAGCATTGACCTCTCCCTCTCTGCTGGTCATGACTTCTGTAGTTACATGCTCCATGACCTTAGTGCAAGATATGACTCTGCTGATGCATCGTCTTGTTGGAATGCCTGAAGCATTACACCAGGAGTCCAGAATTAAACTGTATTTTATTATAAAGTTGTGTGAAGTAATTTTCTTTCTGTTTTGTACTGGTGGTACAGTGTTGCTGTCCACTGTTAAATGATCATGGCTGTGTTTCAGTGGTGCATGTAATGATCCCAATATGCTGAATATGTATATTCCTATGAATATTTTTGCAGGTGTTAGACTTTGGATTATTTTCTACCCACATGAATTTAGCACATCGGAATATTTCTCATGTGCCTAACCACATAGTTAGCAAACCTGCAGGGTTACTACTAACTTCAGATGCTTGGGCATGCATCCTGTTGTAAAGTATTAGAGAATAACACATAGTTGTCTTTCACTAAGTATGTGTGTTTTTTAGATTCACCAAGATGCATGCCAGCAGATCTCAGATAAGAAAAGAGCTCTGTATTATTACTGAGATCCAAGAACATACCAGTAGAGACTATTAGTCCATTAAACCTGATATCCTGCCTCCAGCAAAGATCAATACTTGATGCACCAGAGAAAGGTGAAAACCTCACATAATTCACCTGAACAAATGTGCAATGGGGGAAACAGTTCCTTCTTGGTTCTGTGACAACTGGCTTGTGTCTTGAATCATGAGATATGATTACCTCTGTTTTAGCATGTGTAACTAAAAAGTTATTATGCATTTTTAAAAGGTAACAATTGTATTTAACTCACTGATCTCCAGTAACAGTGAATACTACATGCCTATTGTGTTATGCAAATGGCAATATTTGCCTCTTGTATAGTGTTTAAGTCACCCAAAGAATCTCAAAGAACAATGAAGGTTATGTATCTTTATTCCTATTTTGGGGAGACAAGGCAATTGAGGCACGGAGAAGTGAAGTGACTTGTCCAGGGTCAAATGGCACATCAGTGTCAAAACCAGGAATAGAACTGACATCTCCTAATTACCAGTCTGATGTACTATTCACTAGCCACACTGCCTCCCAATAAATAAGTTATATGTTTGTTTGTTTTTACATTTACTTATCATACATTTTTTTGAGGGACATCTCTTTTCTTGTATTATGGGGCAGGGTAGAAAGAAGGGACTGCTCATTTTTAGCATGTGCTTCAGAAACGTACAGCCTTTAGTTAAGCCTTATATAAGTATGTAAATGGTTAGGTAGTAAAGGTCAGGCTTTGTTTATAATGTAGACTAGCGTTTGGTTTTGTTCCTTTTAAATAATGTTTCAGTTTTCTTCTAAATTCTTCATGCAGGGGCAAGAAATGGGCAACTAGAGTGCTCGGAATGCCTCCCTTTTTGCCACACGCAGCGTAGCTTTCTTTCTAGCTGGGCAACTCAGAAACGCAGCATGCAAACTGTATGTCAGATTTGCTCCCAGAGTTCAGTTTTGTAAGCGTGAAACTATGTATGGTTTAAATATGTGTCTCTACTGGTATTTTAAATGACATCCAATTGAACTCAGAAATGTCTTATGAGACCAAACAAACTCCACAGTCTTTACAAAAATTGTCACCACTCCCAACCCATCTTGTCCTGAGGCAGCTCTGGCATGATGCCATAAAGCATCCGTATTGATATTTTGTGACATTCAAATTGTTCAGTATCTACCCTAAGCAATAGGAACAGGAGTATTAATACAATCTGGCCGTGTCACTGCTAATTATTCCAATATAAACTAAATTTACAGCACACAACACATGTGATATGAATTGGCAACAAGCATCAAAACCTTTGCTTGACATTATCATGTAAACCTAGCGGGCATTTAGCTAGCATTTTGTATGAGATATTTTTACAGAGAGACATAAGAAATGCAGCAAAACTTCTGCACAATTTTATCATTCCCTATACAATTCACCAGTACTTGTTTATTGTCAATAGTGGATTTTATTGTGGCAAAAATTTATTTCCTGTAATGGTCTATAATTTTAAGTGGGTAAACTCATAAATGCATTGCAGGTGTCAGGGAACAACTAAACCAAGCACAAGTTAACAACAGTAATTCAGTTTAAAGCTGTGCCTGTGAATGCAAAGCAATTTCCTTCCAAATGTGGAAAACAAACCTTATTTGACAGAAGCCTCCATACTATACTTGTGCTTAAAAACTTATCTAGTGTCTGGGGAAATGTGTGCTTGAAATTCAGGCAGGATCCATGTGTCACTGAAGGCGAAGATCCAATGTGCTATGGAAATTTTTTGATGCATATTATGAGCTGCTGTTTGCTGTAGTGTCTGGATAATCCTGCTTCATTTATTGGAGGGTCATTTCAGCTGCACTGTCAACAGCATGGGATGATTGGGTCACCTCGCCCTCGAAAATTATGTAAAAGCTGTCAAATGGGCAGGATTATAGGCACATTAAAGGTGCTTTAAGATTTCCTGACTATAAATATTAGTGAAGAAGAAGATTTAAAGGGAAATTTGTCACTGGTACATGCACATATGTCTACAGCCTTGTGTTAAAGGTATTACAATGTTTTTAGCAACATTTTATCAGATAATTGTGAAGTGTTTTGTGGTAGCAGCTGTTGGTTGCTTTATCTAGTTAGTTTATGAACCAGAAATTAAGCAAAGTTTAAAACAGAAAAAATAGCTGCATCTCATTTATCATCCTTTCTAAGTGAGCATTCACCACCTTTTCCCCAGCAAAACAATGCAAGTAGATCACCACAAACGCTTTGTGTTTCGCAGGTCAGTTTATTAAAAGCCATTATATATTTAATAAAGACTTTTTTTCATTATGGTACCAATTATGTAAAGACTTGCTTGGGAGTAATAATGCGGCAGTTCATTTTGTGTAGTATTTCCTTTTAAGTTGTGAACATTTTATTATAACGTTTTGGAACGATTGCTTTTATTTATCGTATATTACGGAAGCTGTGGGCATCTCCAGCATAAATAGAAGATACTTGCAGCCCCTCAATATTTCCCAACTCCATGATATTTTTGAAAGGTGAGTGCAGCATTTTTAGGCATATTTTGTGTGTTGGGAGATTCCAAGCCAGCATTAATTTCCATTTGGCTAAGTGAGCTAAAGATCTCACAAGAAGAAGTAGATCCTCTCTCCTTTCTGGGAAAATAAAACCAAACTTCACTGAAGAATATCTGATAGCTTTCCTCAGAGTTTGTTAGTCTATGTCAAATATCCATTTGGTGTTTGATCCAAAATCCACTAAAGCCAATGGAAAGTCTCCCACTGATTTCAGTGAGTTTTGAATAAGGTCCTTGTTGATCCAGCTTGTATCTTTTTTTTTCTGTAGCTCAGAAGTCTGGGTCAGAGGGCAGCACTAGATGGAAGCCTGTATGTACACTATTTCTAGTATCTCAGCAGAGCGTGCCACATGTCAGTTTGCTATTATAAATGTGGGTTATGGAGAGAGAATGCATTAAATGTGCACAGCACAGTTAGGCAACAGTGTGTTTGTTTTCTCCAAGCTTCATTAAGCGTTGCCCCTTGTTTTTAATTCCCCATTGAGTTTAATGAATGGCTAATCTCTGATTAACTTCAATGGGAGCAAGATAAGAGCCAAGATCTGTTAGTGCAAACACAGCAAATGGCCTTGATTATACTTATCAATGTTTCACTGAACAGAACTTGAGTTTCAGGGTCCTACACAGCCAATTGCAAGTTGGTTTTCAGATATAACTGATACGAGGCACTTCTCATGATTTAGTCTTACATTGGACAGTTTATCAGTGACATGTGGAATCATTTGATTTTTTTCTCATTTCATACTATTTTGGATCTTGGGTTACTGATCTTTTTACTAAAGTCGTTAGCAAGCGTTGTTCACTTCTGTTCTCTTCCTGACTGATCTCAAGTATACTGGAATGAAGAAATATATGTTCATATTGCTTCTTTTCGCACTTATACTGGCTTTAAATTTGAGTTTTGTTTTTGGAGCTGCAGTCTTTAAAAGGTCTTTAAAAGGATATTTTTACAATGAAGCAAATTTAAAAACAGATATTTTTATATATATATATATATATATATATATATAATCCGCTTTATGGGATCTCCTGGAACAAGTTATTTAACCACAAGCCAAAGGACAATGATATGTATAAGTGTGTGTATGTATATATATTATATATATATAATCTCTGCTTTTAAGTTTGTTTCATTATGAAAATATCCAGATATAGCTATACACACACACATACACACATACTCATTTCCCTTTGGCTTGTGATTGGAGCATTTGTACACACAGACACACACACAGACACGCATATTTCTTTTGCTGTTATTTTAGTGTTCCCTTTTATTAAAGACATTTATGGTTCAATAATTGGCCTTTCCCATCACAAAAAACTTCTCAGTTCTAATTGTGCAGTTCAGTGTTACAGAGTTCCATAATTTATAAATATATTTCAGAGATCGTCTCACCTTGTTCAGTAGCTTTTTTATTTTTATTTTTGTCAGAGATGACACATATGCCCTGAATCTAATCATTCTCCTACTGACTGGTCAGTGGTGTTTTGTCAGTATGTCATAAAAGAGTCCTAGCAGCAGCCAGAGTAATATATCTCTCCATAGAGAAGCCAAATAGACACTGAACCAAGAAAATTTGAGGTTAACATAAAGTATGAATTTCCAGAGCATCCTTGATAAATTCTGCAACCTTGGTCCAGAATTAGTGAGCGCCATGAAAGTTCCATAACACATGCCAAGACTCAATTTCAGTATTACATTTTATATGAATATCATCACTGCTACTATTTATTTTGTGCATACTTTCTGGAGTCATCCATATTCTATGAATAACATTAAATGTAAGCATTTGGTGTTTTACATTAATGGAGATTGTTTTTGCTTGATTACATATCTCAATCCATTCTTCATCACAGAATTTTTGATCCAGATCCTTTTTGCACTTGATCTTAGCTTTCTTCTTCCCTGAATTTATTCAGCCTAAAATGATATCAACTGCAGATTCTTTTTGCGGTCTTTATTTATAATTAAAAGCTGATATTCTAAAGGATTGAACACAAGGGCACAAAAATTTCTCAAATTATTTATCTCCCATAGATAATGTCTTATTTGTAAATACCCAAACAAGTGTTGTTTTGGAGTATGGTATGCACCTCATTAATCTATCAAAGGATATACATATACGTTTATCATAAATATCCTTGAGAATCAAAATGCCAGATTCATCCAAAAATTAACAGAGGTTGCCCCCAAGGACCTCAGGGAATCAAGGGTTGTTAAATAAGTGGACAAAGAGGAGATACTCCCTTGACAGTTTTAAATTGCTTAAGGATGTTATGTGTTAGTGGCATAATCCTTGGTAAATTCCCTAAGAACATTTCTATTCAGTACTGAAAGAACACTTCTATCTTCATATGGTGGCAGCAAATTTTGTCCAATGACAGCTAGATGATCTTTTGATAGGTAAAGATGAGTTGCTATACTCCCGTGTCCCAGTCACTGAAACTAGGGTGCAGATCCTCAGCTGGTGTACAGCTCTACTGTCACAACTTCCACCAGGATCTATCTATCATGTGTAGCCCAGAATCATTCGGGTGGTATTGCTAAGCCTTTGCTCTCATACGGAAGGAAAGTAGTTTTGAGGCCAGGTAAATGGATGTATTGTTCTGTTTCGTGTTTGAGATAGACATGAGAGGGCAAAGGTTGAAAATCATCCCTTTTTGTATAATATTCATTTTACCAAAGTTAATTCAGGCTATAACTGATAAGAAAGCAAATTCTATCTTTCCTTTGTTTTCATTTCTTTAGTTAGTGCGGAAGTATCTAAAACCTGGACTACACACTGTTTTTGTACTGGTCTAACTATTTGAGTTAGGGGTATGAATTTTTACTGAAATAGTTATACTGGTACAACCCCTAGTGTGGAAGCAGTTATGCTAATATTAAGGTGTGTTAAACCAATACAATTTATTCCCTTTCCCCTATGGGAATAAGGATATCAATATGAGCACCTTTACACTGGGACAGATGCATCCACAGTTGTTGGGGGGGGGTGTTGTACTGCTTTGCCTATACCAGTATACTATACTGGTTAACTATTCTATGGGTATGATTAAAGAGGTACAACTTGTGTGTAGACAACCCCAAAAGGATTAGGTCAGGTATTCTACCAGAGAACCATATACCCAAGTGGTTAAATTTATCGGTGATATGTGATTTCTAACAATCATAATAGTGTTTTTTGTTATTCTTTTTTACTTTGACGGGACTCTAGAAAGCCACATGTATCTGCTTATCTAGAGCTTTTTTCCAGGATCTGGGCCTAAGGGGGAAAGTTATGGATGTTTTCTAGTTAAATCACAAGCCTCAAAATTGACGATATGTCTCTATGATATTTATTTACTGGAAGTTAGGTGAGCTCTAGACTCCAGGGATGAGACCCTCAGTTCGTGTGCATTGATGTAACTCTATCGAAGTCAATGGAGATTTGTCAGTTCATCCCAGCTGAAGATCTCACCCCTGGTATCTAGAGCTCAGTATGCTGTAGCTGCTCTGTGGTGTTGGAGCAGCCAGAGGGTACCTGTGAATCTGGCCCTTTGTTTCAAAAAGTTGCTAAGGTTATTAAGACACATCTAAAACAAACATTGTGTAAAGGAAGTAATGAACAAATACATTTTCAGCCCAGCAAAGCTACCTTAACTCTGAGCCACGTACTGCTGTGTTTTTTAATATATAATTTTTGGTATTTTGATTTCCATTTCTAAATATTTTAAGGGACTTTATTAAATGGGAAATATTATCAGTCAATACAATAAATCTTTTGTAAAGTACTTATACTTGATATTTCTTAAGAATAATGTTTTCTAGGTAGTGTAATGGGAAATTAATATATAACCAATTTGAGATAAAAATTTACATGTATGTGGTTTTGCATTTGAGGCTGATAAATATGTGTTATTAGTGTATATTTATATAACACCAGATTCACTAATATCGTCTTGCTGCTTTGCATCACCTTATTGAAGGAAAGCAGTTGTAAACCTGGTTTCATAAGAGGATCAAAATCAGCCTTGGAATGAGACTGTGGTTGTAACTTTAATTATGGAAAGGATGTCTTCTCCTGAGGATAATAATCTGGTTTGAAAAGCAAAAAGATTGTCTCCTTCCCTACAGGAATCTGGGAGCTATCTTCTCTCAAAAGCTTGGTGACATATGTGATTTCAGATTCAAATGTATTTAAAAATTCTATAGTGAATCCATTGGGGTCTTCAGTTTTTCCCGCTTTCTGACGCAAATACTGTTTCCTGAATTTCATTCTTTACCATGGGAATCCGCAACAGTTTTTTATGTTCTTGTGTCAGTCGTATGTGCTGATATTACAAATCTGATGAAGGAATTGGGTTTTAATGTTTGTTCAGAGGTTTGTAAATTGGCATAATAATGGTTGAATAACTCTGATTCAATTCTGTCCAGGGTGAGGACAAATTTGGCCTTTAAGAGTCCACATTTGCAGGGTTAGTCTGGATCACTGTTTTTTATTTATCAACGAAGCTAGCAAACAGCTTATTTATACACTGTTCAAAATATGGAAGTTCCCTTTCAAGTTTTTGCAAAAGACGAAGATTGAGCTCAGTCTTAAATCCTCAGATTTCTAATTTAACTCCTTGAGACTATGCATTGGCTAACTTGTCCTGAACACTCATTTAAAGACATGAGTAAATTTAGTACCTTTTCTTGTCTCTGCTTTAAAAAAAAATAAGATGAATAACCATTCCATGGGAATGCTTCAGGGAATCAAATCAAAACAGGTGTCTAGCCCCTGTATTAAACTGGTTCACCCACACAACCTGCCCTGAAGAGCTTTCTGTTGGCAAACCCCAAAATAAATACAAAATAAGAGGAAAGGGAGAGGGGAACCATACACATATGTGCACACACGTAATATTTCAGGTGTAAAAATATATCCTGATGCCACAAATACCCAGGCACTTTACACATTTGTGCGCATCCTCATTAATACAGTCTTCTTCAGCCAAAATACCTAATAGCTCTTTCTTTAACAGGGTAACAAGCCTTGTGGATAGGAGGAAAGTGGTAGATGTGGTATATCTTGACTTTAGTAAGGCTTTTGATACTGTCTCACATGACCTTCTCCTAAACAAAAAAGGGAAATACAACCTAGATGGAGCTACTATAAGCTGTATAACTGATTGGAAAACTGTTCCCAGAGAGTAGTTATCAGTGGTCCCCACTCAAGCTGGAAGGGTATATCAAGTGGGGTCAAGTTCTGTTCAATATCTTCATCAGTGATTTGGATAAGTGCATGAAGAGTACTCTTATAAAGTTTGTGGACGATACCAAGCTTGGAGAGTTGCAAGTGCTTTGAAGGATAGGATTAAAATTCATAATGATCTGGACAAACTGGAGAAATGGTCTGAAGTAAATAGGATGAAATTCAATTAGCACAAATGCAAAGTACTCCACTTAGGAAGGAACAATCAGTTGCATACATACAAAATGGGAAATGACTGCATAGGAAGGAGTATTGCAGAAAGGGATGTGGGGGTCATAGTCGATCACAAGGTAAATATGAATGAATAGTGTAACACCGTTCCAAAAAAAGCAAATGCCATTCTGGAATGTATTAGCAGGAGTGTTGTAAGCAAGACACAAGAAGTAATTCTTCTGCTCTACTCCATGCTGATACGGCCTCAACTGGAGTATTGTGTTCAGTTCTGGGCGCCACATTTCAGGAAAGATGTGCACAAATTGGAGAAAGTCCAGAGAAGAGCAACAAAAATGATTGGAGGTCTAGAAAACATGACCTATGGGGGAAGATTGAAAAAATTGGGTTTGTTTAGTGTGGAGAAGAGAAGACTATGGGGGGGGGGAAATAACGTGATAACAGTTTTCCAAAAGTTGTTATGAGGAGGAGGGAGAAAAATTGTTCTAGTTAACCTCTGAGGAGAGGGCAACAGGTAATGGTCTTAAATTGCAGCAAGGGTGATTTAGGCTGGACAATAGGAAAAAAATTCCTAACTGTCAGGGTGGTTAAGCACAGGAATAAATTGCCTAGGGAGGTTTTGGAATCTCCGTCATTGGAGATTTTAAAGAGCAGGTTAGATAAACACCTGTCAGGGATGGTCTAGATAATACTTAAGTGTGGGGGACTGGCCTAGAAGACCTCTTGCGGTCCCTTCCAGTCCTATAATTCTATGTTTCTATGAAAACTGTAAAATCCAAAATATCTCAACAGAACAGACCATTCATATACAAATTGTTTACAACTTATAAAAATGCCTTCATGCTAAGGACTAGAGATGATATTTATCCAAGACCTGTTCTCTTCTTTTCTTAGTAAGAGGAAAAAGCCCTGCAAAGCACTTGATCTTTGTACTCCAGAGATTATCATCAAAAGTCATCCACATAAAGGAAATCCCTCCAACAAAAAGAAATCAACAATTCTGAATAAAAGTAAACCAAGGACACGAAGACAAAGAGGGCCTCCTTGAATATTCAGATGTTAACTAAGTGTCTTTGTGAAATTCTCCATGAATTCACATGAGATTTTAAAGCCTATTATATTACATCCAGATTTGTTATTAATATGATTCCAGCCAAATAGATTACCTCTTCATTTCTGAAAATAACTTTTTTCTGGCAAAATCCAATTTCAATTTAGGAATATAAAATATAGCTTAGTCCAAGTTTCCCTCTTATTTAGATACTTAAATAAGTTATTTTGCCAAGAGCTCTGGCAGCCCTCACAGTCCTATTCTGGTATAGAACACAGTTGGAAATAACTGTCCTTATACTTTTTCCAGAAGTATTTTTTTGTAGCCTAGTGAGCTCTAACGTTTTCAGTGATGAACAAGTATAGAGCCTCAAACACATACTTGGAGGAAATCATCTGTGTTTCCTGATTTGGTACCCTCAGGTAAACTCCAATAGTCTCATATTATTGTAGTAAGACCTATAGTGTCCATCTTGTCTTTATACTATTTAATCTCCTTTCTTGCTCAAGCGTGGTTCTGTAGATTCACAGATTCATTTTAAAGGCTGCTTATGTGTGATCCCAAGAGTCGTCCAGTTTGTTTTGCATTATTTGTAATTTTGTTTATAATGACTACTTCCTCCCTTGAAACTTCAGCGCCAGCATGACTTGCTTTGGGAACAGTCTGCACCTAACTTTCCTCTTTGGAGTCTGATGCCAAACAGTCCAGAGAAGGTGTGAAAGGAAGCTGGTGGCCTGAGCCTCCGGAATAGGGTTCCTTTTAATTTTCGTTTTGGCTGCTCTAGTGGATTTAATTCCATTGAAGGCATCTAGAATCTTTCTTTGCTTCTGCCCTGCCATCCTGCAGGTATTAGCTTTTTGCTTCATCAGGGTAACTGCAGGATGAGGTGAAGGGGGGAACAGAACTGGTTTCCCTTCTTCTGCATGCATAGGACCAAATGGGCTCTATCCTTTTGTTTGGGATTTTTTTTAGGGGGGATGTTTTTTCTTTCTTCTCCTTCTCTTCCTTTCAACAACAAAATCCCAACCCTGTGAATCCTCTCACTCTCTCTCCCACTCCTGCTGCCACGTCTGCTGCTGCTGCTCATCCCTTAACTGTTTTGAACAGAATAGCTCCTCCAGCACATTGATTGAGCACAGGAAGCATTAGTGACCAGCAACTCAGACCATTGAGTTATTGACTCTGACAGACCAATTTGTTTCTCCAGTATTCATTATTCTGTGAAGTGGCACATCCAACAGGGCAATTCAAATTACAGTGTTGCCACCATACTTGTGTTCTGTCTTTATTATGTACAGCACAGAGTACAATTTCAAAATACTCTAACCCCTTGGATATAGGTGTTGTAAAAATGAAGCTAAGTAGAATTTCAGACTGGCCCAACTTGAACCAAAGATAATTAATGCTAAAAGTTCCAAATGAACACACACACAGGACAAGTAAATAAATTCCAAATTAGTGGGAAGTTTGCAGGTTTCTTTGAATATTAGTGTGTGGTCACAGTGACACTTTGTGTTCATTGCTAGGGAATGCACTCTAGCGATACACTGAAATATGTGTGCTTGAGTTGACATCTATTATCTAGTAAACATGTTAATTAAGAGTCACGTAATGTCTGCATCAAGAGAGATGCAGAACTAGTCTTTGTTAAGGCCATTATCAACAAATAAAGTAAGACTTAGAAATCGTAAAAAGAAACCAAAGGTTTAGTAGATCACACCATAAAATATGCAGGCCTGCGGACAGCAATTCCGAGCCCCAAGGCAGAACAATGAATGGGCCCCTTAGAAAGGGATGTGCTCGCCTGGCTGCCTTCGCTGCTGCCAGTACCACGCCATGCACGCCTAGGAGCCAGGGCCAGATTAACCTTTTTTGGGCTCAGTGCCAAACACATTTGTGGGCCCCCATGGGACAATGGAGCATGGTGTGGGGAAGTCAGTCCCGGGAGCGAGGGGCTGGCCAGAAGCAATGGGGCATGGCAAGGAGGGGACGGCCCCGCTCTGCCCAGCCTGGTACGAGAGCACTGTTTACAAACCAGCAGCTGCCAGACACACACTAGCCTGCCCAGCCAGATGCTGCCAGCGTGCCCCTTCCCTTCTGGGGCTGGCCCATGCTACGGCACACAGCCTCCTCACCCAACACCCTATGCCCAGCCTCCCCCAGACCCACCATGCTGAGCGCCCTCCCACCCACAACCTCACCACAACTGCCCAGCACCCTGCACACCACCATCCCTTCCCAGCATCCCCCGCCCCACAGCCTCACCACAACCCCACACAGAGCCCCCACTACCCAGCGCCCCAACACACACAGATCTCCCCATCCTGCACTACCCAATACCCTTCCCCACAGCCCCTCCACTACAACTACACAGCACTCCACACAGCCCCCCCCACTGCCCAACACCCCAACACACACAGGCCGCCCGCACTGCCCAGCACCCCTCAAAACTCCCCCACATTGTCTAGCACTCCAAAACACACAAACCTCCCCCACTACCCAGTGCCCCCCACCCCCTCATAGCCAGCACCCCCCCACAGGCCCCCCAGAGAGTCACTCCCCCATCTCCTGCCCCAAGCTGCACTCACCAGCCCTGCTGAGCCAGCACAGAGCAGGGATCCCTCCTCCCAGCAGAGTCCTAGGGGGCAGAACAGCTGAAGTGTGGGAGCACAGAGCAGTCCCATCCCCCAGGGCCCCACCCAGCCCTACTTGCCTGGCGCTGGTGCCCATGGCAGACAGGATGCCATTCCTTGCAGGGGCGGCACGGGGCAGCCACTGACTTCCCCAGCCCACCGCTTCTGCAGAGCGGGCCCTGCAGCCTGCTCTGATTTAAACGGGTCCAGGGCTTCCGGCCCTTTTAAATAGCCCGGGCCCCTGGGCAATTGCCCCCTCTCCCTTCCCCCCCCCCCCCACCCCTGTCAGCGGGCCTGTAAATATGGATCCACAGTTAACTTGAAAAGAAATGTAAATACACTGTAAACTGCTAGAACATTGAGCATGCATGGTACTAAAATGTAAATCCTCTGTTATGCAATGGCATGTGATTCCCCACACTCACCCCCTCTCTCTCTATTTCTGTCAACAGCTCTTACGTTTGTGATGCTGCTAACCTCTACTATGTTTCCATTCATGTAACATATAGTCACATCATTAGAAACAGAAATATTAAAGATGCTCAAGCAGTGTCTTCAAATGTTACCCTACAGTCAGAGTTAAATGTAATTCCACCAAAGTGCATTGCTGCTAATTCTGATTAAAACCTTTACTATTTTTCTCGTTCATTTTTTACTTTTGACCAGTAACATATCATGGCAGCAGATGATGTAGAAAGTTACAGGAATACATGTCTATGATCATATCTGCAACTGGACAAATACTATGTGGAAGTTTTACTTACATTCTTTCTTCACTTTACCCTCCCTAAAATACCACTTGGGTTCAGCACATGACAAAATAATTTCTCCTCCAACTACATCTTATAATTACTGGCTTCAGGCAAGGAATTAGGATTTTTACACACTGTTGAGTCTAATTCTCCACTGTCCTGCACATTTTATAGTCATTTACACCTGTCAGAGTGGGCCAGATGCATCAGTGCACTCTGGCTGCTTTGAGCTGCTCTGGTGGTGCAAAGCAGCTTGTGACTCTAAGAGCCCCTCAATGCCATCTGGCAAGAGGGCTACAAGAATATCCTGATCCTGGGACATACATTTGGTTCACCAAAGAATGCCATGTGAGTTCTCAAAGCCAGGGTCTTGCTGGTAATTAATACTATTGTGAAATGGGTGTACAGAAACTATGTAAGGAGTTAGGTATGTATTCTGAAAGTATGTTCCTAAAGTCTGTATCAAGGCAGAACTGACAAACAGGTTTTTCTGTTAGAGAAAAGCTGTGTAGTCACCTGTCTCTCTGGCAACATGTACATTAAGCATTGTAAGCCAACACAATGGAAGCCCCATTCAAAGTCAGTGGGGCGGGGGATGTGAAGTCATCAGGGAGGTAGCACACTGGAGAATACAGGGGGTTATTTTGACTCTGGGTACAAACAACATACCTTCAGGGATATAAGGAGAAGATTAGGAAGTTGCCTCCTTATCCTGCATCTAGGAAGTAATCAGGTAGTGTAATTACATTCAAGAAAACAAGATCACAGCCTGCCCTGGTTGAAACACTGCAAAGGACATTTGTATGAGATAAACTGTTTAAGACAGAAGGTTAACCTGTTATGTTAAGTTTAATCTCTAGAAAGCGTGTTATGAATTGGTTTTATATGTAACATTTAATTTCCATTATTCTTACTCATCTTTTGAACTTTGAATCTTTGAAAATAAAGTTATTGTTGTTTTCACTATAAATCTATCTCAGTGCTGTGGTGTTAGACAAGGAGCTGATCCTGAGTTGAATCATTCAAGCTGGTATGTACATTGTTCCCTTAGGGACAGCAGACCTGGTATTTCTCTGAGTGTTCAGTGGATAAGGGGCTGGATGCTAAAGGGGAATAGTTCAAAGGGGCTTGAATAAACCTATTGTTAACCAGCAAGGCAAAGTAAAGGCTGAGGTAGCTCACTGGAGATTGTTTTGGGTGGCGAAAAGTGGTGCTGACACCCAGTGGAGTTGGTGATGCTGACATCCAGTTAAGCATAAGCAAGTCTCCCTCTTGCTGGAGGTAGGGAAGTAATAAGTTGCTTTACAGTCCTGGGTATCCCGAGAACCGTCACACAACTGTACACCTGATGGGGAACCAACCCCAAAGAACCCAGTTCGGTCAAGTTGACAGCTGCTCTGCATCACCAAAGTGGTGCCAAGAACCAAAGTGCATGAGTGAATCTGGCTCTCAAGCTGCCTGTTGATTGTAAAACAGAAATTTGCACAATGAACATATTATTTGTAGTGGGTTTTCAATAAACTCCATTTTATTTCCATGAAGGCAAAGCCTCCCAAACAGATTTTCTTTTTTTTTTTCTTTCTTCTCCCCAGCCACGTAAAAACTGGCTCTCTGTTTGTGAATCTGGCAGTTATTCGTGGTGATGTCACAAACCTTTGGAGTGTCCTCCTGCACTTTACATAGAGAAATGTAAAAACATACCTCTCCTTAGTTTGGTCTGTTAAAATATAGTGGCAACAATTTACAATATATACCTGGGTACAGTATACTCACTGAGAGTGAAATCCTGGCAAAACCCCATTTTGTTCAGTGGGACCAGGATTTCACCCCTATACTCCCAGACCCTTAAAATTCTACCTCTCTTCCAGGGTCAATTATACTGGAAATGACTGACAGTGGGCATTTTGCCACTGGTAGCTGGGCCAGGATTTCACTCACAGTGATTCCTTTGAAGAAAGGTTCCCTTCTTGCAAGACAGGTAGAACTTGAAGCCTGCTGGACTACAGAAATACAGTGGAACACAGATGCCAATGGGGTTGCTCACGTGTAACTGGGAGGAGAACTTGACCCAATGCAGTTATCATGCCAGTACTTTTCAAACATCTTCTTCCTTGTACCATGTACCCAGGTGCTATTAATGTTCCCTGTATGAATGCAACATTTCTAGGTATCTGTCTGTAACAAGAACCTACAAACTACAGATGGGAAAATACATATAGACTGGGGTATGAAAGTTCTCTTAATAACACATTGAGGGGGCATCCTATACTTGATCCACATGCAGAATTTTCATTGATGACAATCGTGTTATTCTGTACATGAATCGAGGGCATTATGTAGCCTTTTGTAATGTATTATTTAAAATATTTTAGCTCTTATATGTCTACATATTTTGGGAGGTGGGTTAATGGAAAAAGCAGCCATAAAATATCTCTAGTTATTTGAAATGTACTCACTTTATTATTTATTATTATTATTATTACTATATTTTATTTTATTTTATTTAGCTTAAGGTGATATTATTTGAGCTGCCTCAGAGTAATCAGTCGTAAAATTCTTGCTGATAAGAACAGGATCTCTGTGAGATTGGTGTTGGCTTTTTAAAAACAAAACAATAAATGAAAACTTTTTTTTAAATGAACAAACTGTGTAGTGGTTGTTATGACCTTGCAACAACAAATCAGTGCTCCATTTTTATCAGCCTGTGTGCACATGTACAATAATGTTTCCCCCTGCTGTGCCTATCTGCTCCTTATTTGTAAGCAGACAGTGTACTTAAATTTACAAGACTCTTTCTGATCATTTTAGAGAGCTTTGGCCCTGTTTTCTCCTCACAGGATATGAGTAACTCCTATTGACTTCAATGAGAGTTATTCATCACTTACAGCAGGAGAATAGGGTCCCTGGATTCATTTAATACACTAGCTGCTCAAAAGAATTCAGGCCCAGATGCTGCAAGCTGCTCCTCACAGACAGCCCTCTGTGCCCATAAGAAGGGCTCTCGCAGGTCTGGGGCCAAAGTGTAAGGCGGAACAAGGAGAAATGTTATTTGCATGTGCGTGCTCAAGTAACAGATATGCAGACACTTTGGAAACTAGCAGTGAGCATGGCACAAGAGAAAATAAGATACAATCTTAGCCCATGGAGTATACAGTCTGAACAGACAAACAATACAATCAAGTCACATAATACACTAAGCAACCGGGAAGCTGATCTATCACAAAATGATGCATTTTAACATATCCATATACATCCAAGTACCAGCGATTCAAACCCCAGCTGGTATGTTAAGGTTGGCTGTGTGCCATTAAAATTCTTATCAATCAAAATCCATAAAAGACAAAAGGAGGTGTGGGGTGGAGGGGAAGGGTGATGGGGAGTGCAAAAGAGAGAAAGAAAACATGGGGAAAAGAGAGGGAAGGATATACAGAGAGAACAATGAGTCCTATGTTCTGTAAAAATGCATGCCGGCTAATATGATATCTGGAACCCTATGCAACTAGGTTACTTTACATGTTAATTCTTTTTATTTTTTCAAGCTTCATGGAGCCCAAAACACTATTTTCTGGTGCTTTACTTTGCTCGATGGACTTTATTTTTATATTTTATTAAAAGCAAGAAGATCAAGTGTCTTTTCCTTAAACTCCTCCAAATTGGTCAGGTTCTTAGGGAACATGTTACACTACAATATGTTTGGTCTTTTTGCCTTCATTTTTTAAAGAAAAAGAGAATGACTAGAACAACCAATGGAAAGGATGATAGATGCTATAAGTGCTGAGGGAAGGGAGAAATTCTGTGTTAGAACTGAGAGCAGGGTGACTGTCTCTTATGCTCTTGCTGCTCCCCTTATTGGAACCCAGGCAGTGTGGAGGGAAAAGAAGAGGCAACCTGACTCAAATGCAGGAGCATGACAAAGAGAAGTAAGAGATGTCGTGTGGAGGATAGGGGTAGGAGTTCAGGGGAAACTAGAATAGGAGTCTGGGGTGAAGAGGGTTAGAAGCAGAAGCCAGGAGGGAGGACAGCAGCAGGAGCAGAAGGAGGGTGGAGCATAGCAGTAAAGAAGATGGGAGGCAGAATGGGGCAGAAGCAGGGGAGAGGACATGGGCAGAATCTTGCAATTTAAAGACTGTGTCAATTTCACAAATGTCACAAACCTGAAAACAATTATGAGCCAAATCATCTGCGAGGAAGAGTTTAATCAGAAAATGTGAATGATGATTGATAATTGTTTTAGAAAACTTTATTAAATGCCCCCGCCCCAAAGTGACAATCCCACAGTTGATAAGGCTGTATTGACTGGAAAAAATGGCCTGGTTTAGAGAGAAGTGAAAGCAGCTATTAAAATTAAAACATAATATATAAAAAGTGGAAGAGGAAGTTGATAGTAATGAATATAAGTCAGAAGCTAGGAACAAGCAAAACAAGGACACTGGACTTCGGAAAGGCGAATTTCAACCGACTCAGAGAAATAGTAGGCAAGGTCCCATGGAAAGACCAATTAGCAAGAAAAGGAGCGGAAGGGGGCTGGCAGTTCTGAAAAGATGTAATACTAGAAGTTCAGCATCAAGCTATTCCGATGCAGAGGAAAGATAAGAAGAGCCACAAGAGGCCAATGTGGCTGCACAATGAGATTTTTAGCTATCTAGAAACCAAAAGAGATACAAATAGGAAATGGAAGGAGGGGTATGTCACCAAAGAAGTATACATGGGTAGCATGAGCGTGTAGGGACAAAATCAGGAAAGCCAAGGCAAAAAATGAGTTACAGCTGTCAAGAAATTTTAGAAACAACAGGAAGGGGTTCTTCAAATATGTCAGACAAAAAAGAAAGATCAAGGACGGTACGGGTCCGCTGCTCAATGGAGGTGAGCTGGTAATGGAAGAGGATAGGAAGACAGAGCTGCTCAATGCCTACTTTGCTTCAGTCTTTTCACACAAAAAAACATGTGACTGGATGACTAGTGAAGTTACTATAGACAATAAAGGGGAAGGGATGCAGATTGGGATAAGTATAGAACGTCAGATCTTCTGACCAATTTGAATGAATTCAAATCAATGGGGCCAGATGCTATTCACCTGAGAGTACTGAAGGAATTAGCTGAAAAAATCTCAGAGCCACTGTCAACAATGTTCACAAAGTCATGGATGACAGGAGAAGTCCCAGAAGACTGGCCAAGTACTAACATAGTGCCCATCTTTAAAGCGGGGGGAAAACAAGGAGCCAGGGAATTATAGACCAGTCATCCTGACTTAGATACCTGGGAAGCTACTATAGCAGTGTATAAAACATTCAATTTGCGAATACCTGGAGAATGAAGGGGTAATCACTAGCAGCCATCATGGATTTACCAAGAACAAATCATGCTAAAGAAGCTTGAATTCCTTAGAATCATAGAATCATAGAATATCAGGGTTGGAAGGGACCCCAGAAGGTCATCTAGTCCAACCCCCTGCTCAAAGCAGGACCAATTCCCAGTTAAATCATCCCAGCCAGGGCTTTGTCAAGCCTGACCTTAAAAACCTCTAAGGAAGGAGATTCTACCACCTCCCTAGGTAACGCATTCCAGTGTTTCACCACCCTCTTAGTGAAAAAGTTTTTCCTAATATCCAATCTAAACCTCCCCCACTGCAACTTGAGACCATTACTCCTCGTTCTGTCATCTGCTACCATTGAGAACAGTCTAGAGCCATCCTCTTTGGAACCCCCTTTCAGGTAGTTGAAAGCAGCTATCAAATCCCCCCTCATTCTTCTCTTCTGCAGGCTAAACAATCCCAGCTCCCTCAGCCTCTCCTCATAACTCATGTGTTCCAGTCCCCTAATCATTTTTGTTGCCCTTCGCTGGACTCTCTCCAATTTATCCTTCTTTGACAGAAAGAAAAGGAGTACTTGTGGCACCTTAGAGACTAACCAATTTATTTGAGCATAAGCTTTCGTGAGCTACAGCTCATTATTTGGTGGATTGGGGTATGCAGTAGACATAATGTACTTCAACTTCAGCAAAGCTTTTGACACAGCGCCATATGACATTCTGTTAAGTAACCTGGAGAAATGCAGGCTTGACACAACTACCATTAACTGGATACATCATTGGTTAAGAACTGCAAAAGAATAACTATTAATGGAATGATGTTGGATTGGAGGGAGGTCTCAAGTGGGGTTTCACAGGGATCTGTTCTAGGTCCAGTGTTGCTTAACATTTTTATTAATGACCTGGATGTCATACTGATCAAATTTGCAGATAACACAAAGCTCGGGGCAGTTAGTACCATCACTTTGGATGATAGAGCTTAAAATTCAGAGGGATCTTGATAAATTGGTATAGACAACAAAATGAAATTCAACCAAGAGAAATGTAAGGTGCTACACTTAGGGAAGAAAGACCAAATGCACAAATGCAGAATGGGGGAAAACAGGCTTAGCAGGATCCGGCAGTTGTGGTGGATCACAACTGCAACATGAGTCAGCAATGAGATGCTGTTGCAAACAAAGCAAATGCAATTTTAGGTTGCATTAACAGAGGCGTAGTGTGCAAATCACAGGAGATGGCTCTACTCAGCACTGATTGGGCCTCAGCTGGAGTACTGTGTCCAATTTTGGTCACCAATGTATAGAAAGGATGTAGACGTGACAAAGATGATCAAAGGGATGGAATACAAGTCATATGAGCAAAGGCTGAAGGAACTGGGTATGTTGAGTTTGGAAAAGAGAAGATTAAGGGGGGATATGAAAGCAGTCTTCAAATACTTGAAAGGCTGCCATAAAAAGATGCAGAAAAGTTATTTTCTTTTGCCACAGAGGGCAGGACAAAAGGCAATGGGTTCAAACTACAGGATTAGATTAAATCTCTGGAAAAATTTGGAGGAGTACTTGTGGCACCTATAGACTAACAAATTTATTTGGGCATAAGCTTTCGTGGGCTAAAACCCACTTCTTCAATGCATGGAGTGGAAAATACAGTGGGAAGATATAAATAGCAGTTCATGAAAAGATGGGAGTTGCCTTACCCAGTGGGGGGTCGAGACAAATCAATTAAAGTGAGCTGTTATCAACAGGATGAAAATTCACTTTTGTAGTGGTAATAAGGGTGGCTCATTTCAAACAGCTAACAAGAAGGTGTGAGTAACATTAGGGGCAAATTAGAATGGGGAAATTAGGGTTTTTTTTGTTCTTGTAGTGACTCATCCACTCCCAGTCTTTATTCAGGCCTAATTTGATGGTGTCCAGTTTGCAAATTAATTCCAGTTCTGCAGTTTCTTGTTGGAGTCCTTTTATGAAGTCTTTTTGTTAAAGAATTGCCACTTTTAAGTCTAACTGTAAGAACAGTAGGTCACTGAAACAGACTGCTTGGGGAGGCTGTGGAAGCTTCTTCACTGGAGATTTTCAAAAGGAGGCTGGATAGCCATCTGTCTTGGATTATTTAGACACAACAAATCCTGCATCCTGGCATGGGGTGAGACTAGATGACCATTGCAGTCCCTTCTAATCCTATGATTCTATGAACGGTAGAAAACTGATAAGGAAAGCAAAGGGACGCAAGGAGAAATATAGGGCCAACAGTGTTAAGAATAATAAGAAGGAATTTTAAATATATTAGGAACAAAAAGAAGCCTGACGATGGTATTGGTCCATTGCTAGATAGAAATGTTAGAATTATCAATAATAATGCAGAAAAGACAGAATTCTTCAATAAATATTTCAGTTCTGTATTTGGGAATAAACAGATAATGTAGTGTCCTCATATGATGCTGATAACACTCTTTCCATTCCACTTGTGTCTCAGGAGGATACTAAACAGCAGCTACTAAAGTTAGACATTTTAAAATCAGCAGTCCCAGATCATTTGCTTTCAAGTGTTTTAAAAGAGCTATCTGAGGAGCTCACTGGACCATTGATGTTGTCTTGGAACACTAGGGAAGTTCCAGAAGACTAGAAGAAAGCTAATGTGCCAGTATTAAAACGGTAAATAGGATGAGCTGGGTAATTATAGACCTGTCAGTCTGACTTGAACCCTTGGCAACATACTGGAGCAGCTGATATATGATTTGATGAGGATTATAAGGAGGATAATATAATTAATGCCAGTCAACATGAGTTTATGGAAATAGATCCTGTCAAACTAACTTGATATCTTTTTTTGACGAGATTACAAATTTTGGTGGAAAAGGTAATAGTGTTGATGTAATACACTTAGACTTCCGTAAGGCGTTTGACTTGGAACTGCCCAACATTTTGATTAAAAAACTAGAATGATATGAAATTAACATGCCACACATTAAATAGATTAAAAGCTGGCTAGTTGATAGGTCTCAAAGTGTAATTGTAAAAAGGGAATCATCATCAAGCAGGTGTGTTTCCAGTGGGGTCCTGCAGAGAGAGTTTCTTGGCCCTAAGCTATTTAACATTTTTATCAATGACCTGGAAGAAAACATAAAATCATTACTGCTAAAGTTTGAAGATGACACAGAAATAGGGGAAGTAGTAAATAATGAAGCAGACAGGTCAGTAATACAGAGTGACCTGGATCTCTTGGTCAACTGGGTGTGGGTTAAAAATGTGTGTTTTAAAACAGCTTAATGTAAAAGTATATATCTAGGAACAAAGAATGTAGGCCACACTTACACAGTGGGGGACCTTATCCTGGAAGCAGTGACTGTGATTTGGGAGTTATAGTGGATAATCAGCTGAACATGAGCTCCCAGTGTAATGCTCTGGCTGAAAGGGCAATATGCATAAACCAGAGAATCTGGTGTAGGAGTAGAAAGGTTATTTTATTTTTATATTTGGCACTGGTGCAACTGTTGCTAGCATGCTGAGTTCTGTTCTCATGTCCACAATTCAAGATGGATGTTGATAAAATGGAGAGGGTTCAGAGAAGAACCATAAGAATGATTAAAAGGACTAGAAAACCTGCCCTATAGTGATAGACGCAAGGAGCTCAATCAATTAACTTAACAAAGAGAAGGTTAAGGGTGACTTCATGACAGTCTATAAATACCTATATGGGGAACAAATATTTAATAATGATCTCTTCAACCCTAGCCGAGAAAGGTATCATATGTGCCAGTGGCTGGACGTTGAAACTAGACAGATTCAGACTTGAAATAAGGCAACCATTTTTAACAGTGAGAGTGGTTAACCATTGGAACCATTTATTGGGAGTTGTGGTGATTCTCCATCACTGGCAAGTTGTAAATTGAGATTGGATGTTTTTCTAAAAGATAGGGTCTAGGAATCATTTTGGGGAAGTTCTATGACCTGTGTTATAAAGGAGGTTGGACTAGATGATCATAATGGTCCCTTTCGGCCCTGGAATCTATGAATAATGTGTACACAAAAGAGGGCTAAATTAATTCTGGAATTTCCTAACTTTTAAGAGCTTGACTTTGCAACTTTAAAGTTCTTTTAGTATAGATTTTTTGATGTAGTTATACAGTGTGGAGTATGAAAACTCTATAAAAGATAGGAATTTTAGAAAGGATGAGTGGGAAAGGGAAAAGTCTGAAGGATAGTATACAAATACAGTGTATGAAGTTTGGGAGTAGTAAAACTACTGGAATAAGGGGAAAGTTTGGGGATAATTACGGGGAAGAGGAGAAGGAAGGAGGATAATAAAGTTTGATTGGCATAAGTATTATGGTAGCAAAGCCAACAGTGAATCAATGCAAGTGCCGGTGGAACGCTTATGCCATGGCATGCCATCAGAAACTCTGTATCTCAGAAAATGATGTTAGCAATGTTTTAGGGAGTTTTAAAAACACTATGTTTCATAGCCCTCCGCCTGAAGTTGGACTTCATTTGGTTCCGTGGCTTCACTGGGAGCACACAAAACGACTCAGAAGGGGTGGTACAAAAATGGCCTCAGCTGTCTCTAGGTCCTAAGCTAGCTGTATACAGGGCTGCTCACAGTTATGTAGGTTACCAGTGTCCCCAAGGGACTGATAGGGAGAGGGATCACTGCGGCACAGGAAAGCTCCAGCCAATGCCCCCTTTATTTGAGTCATGCCCTCTTTGCAGGCAGCAGGGCAGGGCTTGGCATGGGAATGCTCTTCTGGCTGTGCGCTTCCTGAGAAGGATCTTCTGCTTCACCAGGGTGATCTTCCTAGGGCTGGCTGTGTTGGTTTTAGGGAAGAATTCATCAGCAGTGCAGCACAGCACTCCTGCTGCTGGGTTCTTGTATTTAGCTAAGAGAGAGAATTATAACTGTTCAGTTTTAGAAACCACCAAAAATGACCAAAATAGCTTTTCCATGTATAGTAATAGGCCTGTTATCTTGACACCTTCCAGTACTTCCAACAAGTGGTCCAGGTCCCATTTGAAAGCTAGGCATTTCCCTTTTCCAATAGTACACAGGTTCCATGTCCAGCCTGGAGGGGGTCACTAATTTGAGGGGGGGAGAGCTTCTTGATATGAGGAGGAAAGAATGAAACATTTTGGCAGCAGGTGTTTTTTTTTTTTTAATGGCAGCTGTTTGTTGCCGCTCAGAGGTTGAGAATGTTAGACCAAGCAGAGGTGGTCTGAGAAAAGAGTGCAGGGGAGGCAGCTAAAGACATGTGACAAATATAACTTATTACATTGCTTTTGGTATTATCACCACCGAGGGAACATCTATCTATCCACATGCAAACACTCTGCTTTGTGAACCTGTGCTCCGTCCATTAATCCACACTGACTGGGATTTATTCTAAGTAATATTGCTAACTTCTGAGTGGCTTCAAACAGCCACCAGTTTTTTTGTTTTTTGTTTTAAATAAGCTAAACAAATGTTTCTTTCTCCTCTGCCCACTTCCAAAACATGAAAATACGCCTCCTGCCCCTGTTACCTCAAATGACCACAGGCCTGAAGACCAGCCCAGGCAATATTCAGCCCCCAGACAGTTACTAGTTTAAGGCCTCATATCTTGCAAACCATCAGGACTAGGTTAGGGAATGTGAAAGTATTAGAGAGCCAGGGAATTCCTGCTTTCAAATAGTCTAGCTTTTGTGGGAGTTTTCTGTGGTGAATGTACCTATCTCAATGTGAAAATATATGTGTGAGAGAGAAACACATGGCTGGAGTGTTGTGATGTAAAGATTTTTTCCAGTCCTACCACTCCCACCCATGCAGTCTGGATAGGAGCAGGAAATGATCCAGTCCCTTCTTTGCCATTGCCACGTGGATCACAGAGAGGGGAGGGATGTATTTTTCACCTTCTCTCCACAGCATATTACAAGACAGCATACGAATGTCCCATGGATCTTCTCTCATCCACCCCCATATGCTGGCCATAAGTTCCAAACATTCCAGAAGCAACATCTTGAAATGTGTGGTGGGGAAGGGATCAGCACTGAATTGCTGCCATCATTCCCCATTGTGTTAGGTAGGCCGTCAGTTCAGTCCTGATTCCATCACAAGTTCTCTGTGCCCGTGACTAGCATTCTTTGCCCACTGTGTTGTGGGCCAGACACATGTAAAAGTTGTTAACTGTGGTAGCCGGTTGGAGACAGAAAGGCACTAAAACAAAAACATTAATGATCATAGTCCCATTAGTACGGGAAATGGTGAGGGTAATGGTGGACTGCTAATACCACTCAATGCCTCTCCCCACCTTAGCTCTGAATCTATCTGGGGATAATACAACTGCTGGGAAAGAGGAGGAGGAGCAGGAGCTGGGGATAGTATCACTGTTGTGGAAGGGAAATGCCTTGGGTTTGGCTGCTTGAGGGGAGGGAAGGAAATAAATAAAGGAGTACAAAACCATATCCATTTATGACTCTTTACCTGTAGAGTAGTTGCCTTAATCTTTGAACCATAATTTAGAAACCACAGTCTATTCCTAGTCTTCTCCTCTATTTTTCCTCATTGTCAGCCAAGCCACCCTTTTAAATCTACAATTATGCAGAGTCCATTAATGCAGGTGTAAGTTCACTCCATTGTCAATTGTCTGCATCAGAAATTCTAAGTCGTGAGAGAAAATGTTATAGAAATATTAAATTTCATCATTTTGAACCACAGCATTTTAAATTTAAACCACTTTGTCTTGAGCTTGCTGCTCCAGTGGGTTTCACTATGCCTCTCATTTTGACTTTAATTGAGAAATACTTTGCTCTGTGCTTATTACTGTATTTAAAATTAACCTTGTGTGCTGAAAATGTGGTCCAAAAAGATTATCTGTAGGAGACAGCATAGTATTGTTGTTTTTCCCTATGTATTTCTATTTCTCAAATCACTAGAATAAAGAAAATCAAATTAAGCTTTAAACTAAATGATAAAGTAAATGTGTCACTATCACTTGGCAATAAAATATAAAAAGCAATTGTAGTGGAATTCTGCAGAGGAAGCTAATCCCTCTGCTAAACAACAATTAGTAAATATGTTTAAACAGGTTTATAGATTGTAAGATCTTTGAGGCAGGAACTGTCTTTTTGTTCTGTATTTGTACAGAGCCTAGCACAATGGGATCCTGGTCCATGACTGGAGCACCTAGGTATGACCATAATACAAATAATTAATTAATAATTAATAGTAAGTAAAGTTCCTGAATGTTATAGTTGGGATGGGACTTTACCTCTGCATGCTGAATTGAGGGCACCTTTTGAAATACGAGAGTCAAGTTTTAGCCAAACTGTCCACAGTGACATTTTTCTATAGTGGAAAGTGAGAGAACCACTGAACTGCATCTGTGACCTGGTGCAAACTGTCGGACACATCAGGGACAATTGTCCAATCCATGCTTATCCTGGAAGTGTTGCAGCCATACATATGGCTACCCCCTCTGCTTTGGACTGGATAAGAGACCTTAAGATCCAACAGTAGTCATGCCATTGCTTTCATTTTTCCACTATCGCCATATGAAAGAAGAAGACTGCTCTCCCTTACTCCAGGAATTAGGAGCAGAATTTGGCCCACCATGTTTAATTTTTGCTTGCTGTTTACCACGACTTTACTTTTTGGTAAAGTATAAATTAGGTTCTATTATGGAGTTCTGGGTGTACATCGTTGACTGACACATTGAATGACTGGGTCTTTGAAAGGTTGCTGTTATTTCCTGAGCACTGAGAAGTGTATACGACTGAGGTGGGGGGTAAGAGGTTTAGTTTGTTCTCATGCCTGGTGTACATCAGGAGCGTGGCCCTGAAAGGGATAGAACTTCCCTTGTTGGGGGAAAGCTGTCTAGGGTATTAACCAGATATAGGGAAGAGTTCACTCTTCCTGCCCTCTAATCATCTCCAATTATGATTATTACTACCATGCTTTACATAGACATGGCAAGTCTTTTTCTGTTGTGGTTATTCTTTGCAATCTTGGCCACTCAATTTCTTTGAACCTTAGTTTCTCCATCTGTATAATGGGGCTAATGGTACTTATCCTCCTTTGTAAAGTGCTTTGACATCTATGAATGGAAAATCTTAATATAAATGCCAAGCATTAGGTATGGCTCTTATCTAAATTAGACATGGTACAGACACAGACAGGAGGGAGGGAACTGGGGTGAACAAAAAAATTATGTGAATTGATCTGAGGGCTTGTCTACACAGGGACACTCAGGAACATTGATCTGAATTAACTAAAGGTATGAATTTAAAGTGGATTAGGTAAACTGCATTAAGCCCTCTGCAGATATTTTGATTCAGATTTAAAGTGACTTTAATTCAGTTTACTGTAATTTACCTCCAAGTAGTGCTGTTTCAAATAGTTCTATATTAAAGCATACTAGGGAACTTTTAGTACACTCCAGCAGGGTCTACACAGACCAATTAATGCGCAACATGTTAGTGCACTTTAAAATCCCTCCCACATAATGCATATACCACCTGCAAGGCATTGAAGTCAATGTAAGGATGTAGTAAGAGGATTCTCTGCCCAGTGTAGGATCAGACACTAGTAAAACTTCTCTTAGACTATTGCTGTTTATTTATTATTATAGCATATCCTATAGCAATGTTTCACTTATTTTAAAACACTTGGGTTAATGAGCAATGATACTCCTTCATTATAAATTGGTGCCAAACTTCATGGCTTGGCATGTGAATTTTAGAGCTTCAATCTTAATATCTATGGAGGATCACAGGATTACAATGTTGGGATTGCAATGAGGATATCTTAAATTTTCACCATTTCGTGTTCTTTGTACAATCTTTGAACCTGATCCCGACCTCTTTACTCTGGCAAAACTCTCACTGAAGTCAGTTCTGAGCAAGAATTGCAAGATCAAACCCTTTGTCACAAGCAGGACGACGTATCATCAGAATTTAAATTTTTCGTGCAAACCATGAAAGCAATTACCAAGCTATGTTGCTTCAAAACGTTCTCTAATTCTGTTTATTTTCCATTCACCTTCTCCCCACTCATTATGGCCTGAGCAACCTGTGATGAAGAAGTAGAAGGATCACTCAATCAAAAAATGGAGGGTATTGGAGGAAAAGCTAGGCTGGAGTAGCCCTAGTTTTTGGAGATTAAACTGGCTATTCAAATTCCAATGTCTTCTTGCACAAAGATGGAAAGGAAAACAGTAAATGATATAGTGCAGATCCTTTCTTATGGCAACAATGAAAATAGGAAATACAGCAGTAAAACTTAACCCATTCACAGTACAATTGTTGTATTATACTCTGGTGGCCTGTATCTTATACCATGCTTTGGCTTTCACAAAGTAATGTGATTATAATCAATTTGGACTTGGGTTGCCGTCACGCATTCCCTAGCGAGGCTCCAGCGTCTGGACCACAAATTTCAGAATAACTCCACAAAGTGATGATAAAAAGTAGATTTTTCTACCAGAACTAATGGGTGTTCACGGATGAGCCTTTCCATTTTGTTGCACGGCATATGCTGTTCATAAATAATGTCAGAATTGGGCTAATTCTTCTTAAGAAAGGTGGTCATTTAATGTAAGTAAATCCATATTAAATATTGACGATCTGAAAGGAAAAAAAAGCTGCCTTTTCAAAGAGGTCACTTTTAAGTGAAGGAAACAACAATGCATGTGTGGCTGGCCAGCCTTGCACTGGATGACACAGAGTTAATGGCTCATAGAGAGCATATACATGTTTTTAAAGATGTTTTATTGCTTACAAAAGGAAGTAGTCTAGAGAGACTGGATAAATAAACTGGCTCCAGCCAGCTGTGGCTGTCAGACTAGGAAGGATCCTGTTCAATTAGTGTTGTAAAATAAAATACTTTGTAAAGGAAATAAACACTATGAGAGCTAAGATTCATGCTTTCAAATATACACAAGGTTTGAATTTTTAATTAGGGCTGCTAATTACAGTCATCAGAAAGCAGAACAGAATAGATTTTACCTTACATTTAGCAGACAAGCCTTCAACCCCAGTGTATTTTTCAATTTCATTAATATTTTATGAAAATGGCCCTTGCAGCTTCAGCCTATTCCGTGCCTTGTACAAAAACTGGCCCACATTATGGATGCCAATGCCTTCAAGCCATGTGCATTAGTGAGATGACAAAATGCAAAACAGCATCTTGTCAACCATTGCATCAATTGATTCTATTAGATAGTGTAAAAACAGTTGGGTGTGAATTATAATCTAGCTGACACTAATGATGAAACAAGACACTGGCTTGGAGCAGCCATTAGCTATGAGCCAGAAATTAATGCTTCTAATATTTTTGAACAAATTAACCTTAATGAACTGGTCATGCATATCCTGTAGTATATACTGATAAGTCAATTAGTAGGAGAATAGGGGTTATGTATATATAGATATGTAGAAAAAGATGTATGGACATGGAGCTCTGCATACACAGAACGCTGTAATAAATAGTGATACAGTAAATTAGTAATCTTTGTGAAACATTATAACTCTAATTTGCAAGAGTCTGGATTTCAATGAATTTCAGTGAAATCCTGCATGTAAGAATGTCAGTAAGCAAATGCCATGAAATTCAGTGTGTTGCAAGGCCATAGACCCAACAGAGCAGTGGAGTGTTCATATAATCATCTTGGGTCAGCTCATACCTAAGTATTTGTGGGGGAGGTTATTTAGGTTTCTGAAGGCTACATTTACTGATCAATAAACTACAGTGTTTTTTTCCCTCTATTTATCATTGTCTGTAAGCATTTGGCTCAGAATCCTACTTGCTTCAAACCCAGCAATTCTGTAAAGGACACCTACTGTTTTTAAAATGACATAGTACAAAGTGCTTAAACTGAAGTCCTAAATTCTAGAAACCCATTTACAAGCAACCTAAAAAACCCAAATGGCCAATTTTATAAAAGAGCAGAAAACAAAGGTAAGGTACTTGCCAACAATAGTTTGTTGGTTTAACTTTGACTTGCTTTCCTGGGAAAGAAGAAAACAGAATTTTCAATGTGAACTGTCAGCCCTACTTATGACAGAGCCTCACTAGTTAGAAATCCAGAGTTCTTCCTCCATTGGCAGAATGATGTAAAGAAAACCACCAAACAGAATTCTTTCAAGTTTCAACTACAACTCTACTTAAATAATTTACTTTTTAGTTTTACTCAGACTATTCTTTTTAAACTTGGTTGACATTTTCCTTGACAAGCACACTTTACTGCACAAGATCAGTGGGGAAATTGGCAGGGAAGAAAAAAATTCTGCCTCTGCTGAAAGAGAGAACGCCTGTCTTGCCTTTGGGAATATAGGTCTGGCGCTGACCCCTTCTGAAGCCAATAACGACTGGTAAATCAGTCAATATAAGTAAAATATTTGGTTGCTTACAGTGTTGCCTTTTTATATAAGAAGTTAACAAGGGGCTGTTTAGCTAATGTATTTAAATCAGCCTGGCAATAAAAATGTTGGGTGTGAACATAAAGCCTTTAAATCCATCCATTAGCAGCTAACAAATAAAATTATTAAATCGGTGAAAACTTAAACATTAAAACATCCCCTTAAGAACTGCTGGCAGCCACAGTTAAAACTAGAGGAGGGCGAAAAAAATGATGTGGAAATAACATGTTAAGTGTAGCTTCTGGTCTTCAAGATCCCTGGCTTTCATAATCCAATATTTATGATGCTACTTAGTTACCAAAATAGAAGGCAGAAAGACAATAGAGCTGTTTAGCAAAGACATATCTATTTGGATTATAAACTGAACGACTGACCCATGCTCCCTGAGTATCTTTAGGATGAGACAAACTAAAAGAGTTGACAGTACCATATCAACAGACGTCTCTTTTCAGGAAATAAATTAAATAATATTGCTATCTGAGCATTAGTGGTGACTTCCAATACCAACATGCAGTCGTTCTGATACTTTGGGGGCAACATATTTTAAAGCATTTATAGCACAGTTAAATAACAAACATGCTAAGGCCAGTTGCATCCCTGGTGAGCCATAACTTACTTGAAGGCAATGCAGTTACCTCTAGCGTTGATTTTCTTGGGCTCAGAGTTCATAGAAGTAATTTTAGAATGCAGTGTGTCCTAGTGGAGGGGGCACTGGACTGGGAGTCAAAGGCCCTGGGTTTTATTTCTGGCTCTGCCACTGACTTTAGCAAGTCACTTCACTGTCCTGTGCCTCTATTTCCCCTCGTACCCCATTTGTTTGCCTTTCCTATTTCAATTGTAAGCTCTTTTGGACAAGAACTTTCTCACAGTATGGCTGAAGTCCTGGCCCCATTGAAGTCAATGGAAATTTGGTGCTGTATGTTTGCAGAACACATAGCAAAAGGGGGAATAATAATAAAGATGATCTTTCGTACCACGAAAGATCAGTTGTGAATATGAAGAAAATAATTCAAACAAACTTTATTTCCTACCCACACTGCAGATTTCTTTGGCCAGATATTGTCTCTCTGAATAACGGTCTCCGAAACAAGCACACACATACCCAGATAAAGCAGCGTTATTATATGCCCATGTTCTGAATGTCAACAGCCTGTCCCTACATTGGTCATTCCTATTAGTTGTGTGTTGTTCTGTACATGACTGGTGAGTAGTTCCTGTTGTGCGGTCAGTGGGTGCAAATGTGTGAACTACTTTCTGAACCCTAGAATCCACTCTAGAATACAGTGCTACTCCGTGACTTCTGTTGTGGAAGTCACTGGAAGAATAGTTTCTCCATGGGTTTTGAGTTGGTATCCAGAATCAGGGAGGAAACTTCCATCCTGCAGGTTTGTTGGTATATGTCTGTGCATACTTGGCCACCAAAGTTTGGCCCTTTATCCACACTGCAATTCATCCTATGCACAGGACTCCCACTATCACTGAGAATGCACAACTGCATAATAGGCTGTGCAGGTCAGAGAGCAAAATGTTGCCAGCAACATTGCACTTAGTTCTCCTGGTGGGGCAGCAGGAAGAAAGAACCAGAAGCTCTTTGGGCCTGATGGGCTCAACAGCCTTTCCAAGGTGCCTGTGGCTTAACCTTCAGTTTTCTATGCTCCAAATCCTATAGTCCTTACTTAGCGCTTACTCACACCTTACTGAGGAAAATCTCACTCTGAAGTCAAAAGGAGGCTTGTCTGAGTGAAAAAATTAAGTAGGGACTTCAAGATTTGGCCCAATATTTTAACATATTTTGTTCGGTATAATTTGTCTCGTAAGCACCCAGTTTCAGTTTGAGCATTGTGTGTTTTAAATGGTCTGCTATGAAAATTCAATTTTTTAAAAAGATGTCCATGAGAGTAACATTTACTGTACATACTAGTCACTGCTTCTGTGTTCTCTAATCTGAGTGTTTGTTTTTTTTTAAAAAAAATCCCGTCATTTATACCACTGCAAATCCAGCAAAGCTTATCTGGAAAAGGTAACACACTACCTGAGGGCTGTCTGACCTGTTCCACTGAGACGCTCTGAAGTATGGAACCACCATGGGAGCCATGCTGTCTAGGAATGGGATGAGAAGATTGAGACAAAGGGCCTCAGCATGGGATTTCTTGGGGGTTTTCCTTGTAGTGGGTCTCTTATGTTCCCCCATCCTGTTAGCAGATGTAAAAACCCTGTAGGAAGCTGCAGAAGTTCCACAGACTCATTGAGGTACGTGGAGATTGTCAATTCCCCTGGGGGTGGGAGTGGCTCCCTGGGAAGAGGAAATTAGGGAGCAAGGGGCAACCAACCTCACGGAGGAAGGTCAGGCTGAGGTTTTTGCAGCATGCTGTGTTATTTTTTTTGAGTTACAAATCAAGCCAAACCCCAGAAAGGGGTGAGTTTAGGCACTAATTTAGAGTCTTTGCATGCTCTTGAGGGGAGGATTAGGAGCATAGCTCATTCATTCCCAGAATCCACACAGATAGCTCATATGCTCCAGCTTTGTGGACTGAACCCTCAGCACATTATGCAGGGAGGGAAGAGGCCTCTGTCCCTGGATGGAACAATTAGGGAGAAATTTTCCTTATGGAATTTCCCTCCTCTTACCATCCTTCAACAGGTTTTACCACAAGAAGGGTCAGTCTGGACTACATTCATTTCCTTCTGTTACTCTGGGGAAAATGTGGTCTTTCAGCTAAGATTCAACCCTGCAGTCTTTTTAGACTTTAATCAGGCCAGACTCCTTTAGTAGTCAATGGTAGTTGAGGGAGCTCACCAGGCCTTTGTGGGATTGGGCCTTTAGTGTTCAGAAAGAGCAATAAAATAATAGTAATTCCATATCCCATTATTCTAAGTAGACATGGGTTCAAGCTACAAAATTCAGATCTGGATCTACATCTGGATTTCAAACACTCCAAAAATCAGGATTCTTCATATCTGAAATGCTGATCTGGACCCATCTCCAGTTCTAAGAGGTCTCCTTACATTATTCAGTATCTCAAGCTTCAATCTTTGACAGTGCTGAGTGCCCACAATACCTGCTACCTTCAACAGGAGTTGGAGCCATTCAGCTTATCATTGGATCAATTCCTTTGTGAGGATATTTGGCTAACTGCATGTTAAAATAACAACTATGTACTTTGTCTCACTCTTAGGCCTTGTCTACACTACTGCAGTAAGTCGACCTAAGTTATGAATAACATAACTGGAGTCGACGTAGCTAAGGTTGACTTACCGCAGTGTCTAAACCATGGTGCGTCGATGGAAGACACTCTCCCATCGACTTACCGTACTCTTTTTGAAGAGGTGGAGTACCAGAGTTGACCAGAGAGCTTTCTGCCTTTGATTTTGCGGGTCTTCACTAGACCTGCTAAATCAACACCCGCTGCATCCATTGCAGCAGTGCTGATCTACTGGTAAGTGTAGACATAGGGTTGCCAACTCTGATTGAAGCTATTCTGGGAGTTTTTCTTCCAACATGACATAATGTCATTAATTGTACTGTACCTATTAAAATCTCCCGGATTGCTTTCAATAGTCACTGGGAGATTGATGCCAATTCCAGTAGACTTCCGGCCAAAATGGGAGGGTTAGCACCCTATATAGACATGGCCTTAGACCCCTACAAAGAATAACAAATTTTCATCTGTTCATCTTTAACTCGCTTCTTTATAATTTATTATGCCATTCCTTAAATCCATGTTTCCTAGGGGAATATTGTGTGATATAAGTTCATAGGTACCTTTTAAGTATATATAAGTAATGGCTTATTATGCTATGGAGTCATTTATTTATACTATAACTTATATCACTGTGTGGACCAAATCCTAAAGTCCATACTTACAGACTCACTAGATTATATCTATTATATCCGGTCCTGAGAAAGGTAGTGTGGAGCCTCACAATTCAATTCAATGAGACTTTATTGGCATGACAAGCTACAGAATTGTTACTAACATACAACGAAAAGTCAGACCTCTCAGGTATCAGTCAGAAATAGATACAATCCATACAGGACAGGGTTATACACTGTGTTTGAGGTTTGATCCCTTGTGTTCATTTGCCATTACTCTCAATTCTGGATCTACATAGAGCACAGACAGTTCATGAAGAGCTTGTTCTTCATCAAGACCAGCCCATCTCCCGTTTCCCCAATGCACAGAAGGAATGCATTTTGGCCAGTTTACATGCATCCCAGACCCCCGATGACCCCTCCCCCATTTAATTAGGCTACCTCAGTGCATTCATTTAATTCCATACATACACACAAGAGATAGAAAGTAGAGAGGTCAGATGATACAGCCACAGGTGTGGGGAAAGTTAAGGGGGCAGGTCCTGAGATTTCAACCCTAGAAAACCCTGGGATGCCCTGGGGATACACCCAAACGTGGGACTAGTGACCAAACAATAAGGTAAAATAGGAGAGAGACCTTCCCACTCAGATCTCACTTTATCTCCTTACTCCTAGTCTCCAAAAAGTTTGGACTGGCTAGCTAGTCCTGGAACTCCCACAGGTGTCAGCAGTGTCTGCAAAAGGCAATGCATAAGGCAGCTTGCTCACTTGCTCTTTAATGGTTTGGAGGAGGAGGAGGGAGGAATAAACATGCACATAATCCTCCTTACAGTACGGAGCTTCCTCTCACAAATGATTTGCAGTATGTTATTGCTATTTTTGTTTTTAGGTATTTGGGAGCTGCTCAGATTCTTCATAAATATTCCATGATTATATTCCATATGAATATGAAGAGAGAGTGAGGGAGGCCAGAACAAACCCTAAGATGTACAATGTAATAGAATAACGCAACCTATTCCCAGTGGTGCACCAGGCCTGCTCTGAAGAACTGGGGTGGGGACTGGATTATGGCTCCACTTACTCCTTCCCCTTTAGAGTAATATGAGACCCAAAGAGGTTGTGAAAGGGCTAGAAAAGGAGGGAGTGTGCATGTCCTGGAACCTTGAGCAGGGTGCACATTAGAGGGTTGCAATTCTTGTGTTCTTCACCTTGGCACACTCCATGCCAGAGGCAGGAATGTCAGGGAGCTCAGTTGTTATTCAGGCAAACTATCAAAAATCAGTAGGAGTTTTCCTGAATAAGGACTTCTGGATTTGGGCCTATGTGAGCCACGTATGTTGAAAAAGGTGGTCCTAATCCTCTGTGCCCCACTCTGGCAAAACTCCCATTAACTGGAGTTTTGCCCATATAAGGAGGTAAGACGCTCAAGGCCAAGACCAGTGTCAATAAAACCTTCTGTAATTCAAGGACTCTACATCTCATTTACTAATGAAATATCCATCCCTAGCATACTCATCAAAACATTATTGCCCATCTGAAAGAGATATTTGAACGAAGAGAAGGAATATGATATTACAACACAGCCCCACTGGGTAGCCAAAAGTGCCAGCTACAAATGAAGAACCGAAAACTGAGGTCCTTTCTCAGGCCAACTCCCATTGACATCAGCGGGAGTTTTGCCGCTGTGTGATCTGAATAGAAACTGAGTAAGAACTGCAGAATTTAGCTTAAAATGCATGAGGACTGTTGCTTTTATGCAAACATGGCTGCAAATATTAGAGACCATATTGTGTTATATCATTTGAAAAAATTGTCCTTTAATGCTGTCTAGAAAACTTCATTTGTAATCAATATCCTGATCAAAGAATAGAAAAAAATGTAGGAGCAAGTAATGCACTTTAAAAACAACAAAGAAGGCTGAATTTTTCATATAATCAGTGGAAGAATCATTTTATAGTGTTTCCCATGTAATTAATGCCAGTCCTGTTTAGCCAATGTAAAATACTCATTAGCAATTACTTAACTATACATATATTAAAGCTTAATTAGTAAATAAATTAAGCATAAAATTAATTGCTTTAATCAGTGGGCTTTTAATATTGTAATTATCACTTGATACGTTAGGGCATGTTAAGAATACTTTTTGCCAAAAAATACATTGTTAATTAATCATTAAAACTTATCTTACTACATGCTCATTAATGATTTATTACAGATGCTGGGCCAAATTCTTCTCTCAGTTACAGCAAAGCTAGCTCCATTGAAGTCAATAGAGCTTCATTGGTATAAATGAGAGGAGAGTTTGGTCCTGTTAATTTAAATTTAAAGTGTTACTCAGAGCTCACTGCCATAGATAGAATTCCTTAGCTTCTTGCTTGGTTTAATATGACACTAGCCTGTTTCTTTATGGCCATGTGCTATTGTATATAAGGCAGAAGAATGGGACTCAGAAGACTGGTGTTTTATTTCCAGCCCTGACACTGATCAGCTGTTTGAACTTGAGTAAGTTGCTTCACCTCTCTGTATCTCTGTTTTCCATCTTACCCTTTGTCTGTTTAGATCACAAGCTCTTCAGGTAGACACTATGTCTTAATATGTGTATGTATAGCACTTAAGACAATGGGCCTCCAATCTTGAATGAGGCCTCTAGGCAGTACTGAAGTACAAAAATAAATTATAATAATGGACAAAGAATGTAGTAGAAATGGTACCGTTCTGCTGTGGGTTGGGTGTCAAATGACAGGCATCCTGCACAAGGGATCTCTCCCTACAGTGCAACTTGGAACACAATTCTGTGGCTGAAATAGTGTCTGTGGAATGGTTGTCTCAGCATTCCACAGACTTATGCCTTCCCCTCCAACCCAGAGGGAACTCTTCTATGCACAACCTATTTCCCCAAGCACAGATTCTTCTCTCAGATTCATTGATGTAAAACTGGAGCAAATACACTCAAATCAATGGTATTGCTCCAGATTTACACTGGTGTAACCGAAATCAGAATCTGACCTTCAGGTTGTGCACTGAGTCCATGATTTGGTCTAATCTAAAATATGAGGCTTGCAGCTGTTTAGTTTTGGAATATGATGTCCAGTTTTCATAATTGTGAACTGCAGAATACGGAGTTAGCACACTTGATGGCAACATTCCTTCTATTGGTAAAATTTTATGAAACTTACACTTCATTTTGTTGTGATGGAAGTAATAACTGTTACTTCTAGATGGAAGTTGAGGTCACTTATCAGATCCTAGTTGTTACACAACACCTTACGGGATCTGACCTGAAGTCTCTAAATGAAAAGTAGTTATATCTTTAGTTCTATGTTTTTTGGCATACTCTGGGTTGAGCTTTGTAAGAGTTCATTCAAGTCTCGGTGTCCATGCTAAGAAAACAAATACCTCCCAAAACACACGCATACACTTTTTCTTTCTTGCTTTCTTGGCTGAGAAAGAAAGAAAGAAAGAAAGAAAGAAAGAAAGAAAGAAAGAAAGAAAGAAAGAAAGTGGGTCGGTGCTTTAAAGAGAATACAGTTTGATTCTCAGCACCACTAAATAAATAAAGGAAAAAATAATTACAGCAGTGGAATCATCTGTGAGTTCTGGAGTTTCGATCTGTTCACTAGATAAAGGGGCCCTTCCTTCAGACTGTTTTCCATTGAGGGAAAGAAAGAGGGCATGGGAACTATGAAAAAGCTGTTTGATCATGTTAACCACCTTCTGGAGTACCTGCAACACTAAAACAAGCTAATCTATAATACACATAGTTTCTGTTGATTTCCACACTCGGCATATACTTTTTCATGGTGTATTATAATAAGCATTTTCTAGAGTGTAGGGTCTCTGGGCCCCATGATACCCTCTGCTTCCACAAGTGGGGGGAAGCCAAAAATAGATGAACTGGCTAGGGGAGTTATATAATGGGGAGGGCGCATTATACCAGCTCTGATGGATTCTCTTTCCCTCAAATTTGTGGGCCAAACCCAAACAATATACTAAACAAGCTTGGCCCTCTGTCCCATGGAACCACCCTCCAGGGCAAGCTCTAGGGCAGCTGCAGGTCAAGGGAGCTCCTGACAGCACAGCTCTTGCAAAACCTGTGCTGCCCAAGTGCAGTAAGGTGTTTGGGGCAGGGAGGGGCCCACAGGGGAAATAGTAATCTGAGAGTGCCCAGGGCGTTTGGAGAGTGAAATCCATGAGTGAATGTGGCAAACCCTCTTCCCACCTCTGCATGATGCAGGAATACAAAGGGAAGCTCCTGAGTTGAATCTTGTGGAATTGCAACTGCCCTGTATGGATGTGTAGAAAAGAAAGTGGCCTTATGGAAATTTTTTTGCAACCAACTCTGATGCAGTTCTCATTTGCAGTTACAATTAATAGTTTTTGTGTCTTTGTAGTGCAGTATATAGCTCTGTGGCTTGTGCTTCTGATTGGGGGATTTTTGTGACCTAACTCTTGCTATATGAAAGTGCAATATAATAATACTTTATCCTCTCCCAAAGGCACCATATGCCACCTACAGGTACCATGTGCATAGATGCTGTCAGAAAATGGCAGCTTCACAGTACACAAAGCTGAAGGTAACATTTCATAGCATCTCTAAATGCATTTTAAAAAAAGATAGTGTAAAAAGCAGGCATAATAAGGAATGATTTTAAAATATAGAATGTTTAGTACAACATAAATGACAATATGGCTACAAAGCTTCTGGTCTTTTAAGCCACATCCTTCTCACCTTACTCACACAAGAAATCCCTTTTAAGCCAATGGGACAATTCACATGAGTAGAGGGAGCAGGGTTTCACACTCTGTAGCATGTGTCAATATAGATTATCATTCTACATGCAGACAGATCAATGTAATTTTTTTTTTTAAAAAAACAAAGCTAAAAAATATGAGTTATTTGTTTGATGAAAAATTGGTGGCATCCTCACTTTTCGTTTTACACAAAATTAGCCTTAGTTCCACCAGTTATATTGGGGAAACTATTTTAATCTTACAGTTCAAGTCCTCTTAATAAATGTAGGCCTTAGCTTCCCCATCTGTAAAATGAGGATAGTAATACTTGCCTCTTTTGTACAGCACTTTGAGAACTTTTGATGCAAAGTTCCAGATAAGAGCTAGGTCTTATTATTATATGATAGAAAATTAAATCAATCCAGCTAAACTGGTGCAAATCCTTAATGTAGATGCACTTAAACTAGTTTAAATCATGTTTTATTTGGGTTATCTTAATTTGGTAATTTACCAACAAGCTAAACCAAATTAAGTGAGAGTTAAATCAGTTTAAGTGTATCTACATTAGGAATTTGCACCAGTTTAGCAAGATTGATTTAAAATCAATTTAGTTAAACCAGTGCAACTTTTCTCCTAGAGACAAGGCTTAAGAGATGCAGAAGTTTTCAAATTTTATTCTGAGTTATTAAAACAACAACTTTTTTATTTTTATTTTAAACTTTTACTACAATTTAAATATGACAAATAGCTGCTGTATAAGCTGTGTACAACTAGGGTGACTTTAATTAATTTGATTTGCTGCAGCACCCAAGGCATAACCAATGAATTACAGTGGAGGATTAAACTCCCTTTTCCATGGCTACCATCGCAAAGCAACTCTTCAGCAGCTTAGTGGTATGTAGCTATGAAACCTATGTCTACTGTAACATTTCAAAAAGCAATCTGTCTACAGGGCTCAGCAGCCATTTTGTTCTCAGAAGTTGGTGCACTCTTTAACTGAGAAAACATACACACACTCTGCTCTCTCTCTCTCATGAAGACTTTATTTTTGTTTTTCACTGTACTTCCCCCTTAATCTAAAAAAAAATCTCAGAGTGATTTACATCTTTTTCTCTGTTGTTTATGAAAGATAAACAGTATGTACTGTTAAAACAAGCATCCCAACTGGACTTTACCTTGCCTCTTGAAATGTGCAGCTGTCACTGCTCTTGGAGTGTGGTGGTCAAAAATGTCAGTGTCCTGGTGAGGTCATAGTTTGAAGTAAAATAGTTTTATTAATAATCATTGCACCCATATAACCACGGATGTCATCAGGTGAGCCAGTAAGGAAAACAACTATAAACTTAAGACGAGAACCATTTTATTCCTGCCCTTGTCACTACATGCACTGGAAAGGAACCATATAGGCCCTTTTTTAGCTAGTAATGTGTAATGTAGTAAGACAGGAATAAGCAGAGTAGAAAGCACCTGTCAGCTCTATTTCCCACTCTCCTTGATTAGCATGAAACATTAATAGGGCTCTCAGAAATTCTGGTCTGAAATGGGCTTTGCCTGAAATCATGTCTGTCTTTACTGCACAAAAGCCGCTGTCATTAAAAAAGGGCAGATAACTAAAGTAGACTCTTTCTTGAAATTTATACCATTTTTTTCATACAATGACAAATTATTTTAATAATAGGAATTGCACACGCTGCCATTTGTATAATGTTTCCCATAAAATTCCCCCATTAAATTTGCTCCTCTACTTGACTCATCTCTTTTTTTAAAAAAAAAATGACAAACACAAAATGATACATCATGCTTTCTTACAAAGAATTGAAAATGAACATACTGTAATGGGTTAACATACGTTTTAATAAAATTTTCATTGTTGCACATTTCACTTTTTGGTACTGAGAGCCATGGCTGTATCAGTAACCCCAGGCGATGCCTAAGGATAAAACAAATCATATGGTAGTGAACTATTTTCACCTATTTATCCTTCTACTGAAAATATATTCATAAATACAAAATGAAGCTAAGATATGTAGCCAGTAAAACTGTACATAACAAAGATATTTCCTCGTGTTGGTATTCTATTGTTTTTTTATAATATACTTTCTATGTTTCTAAAATCCTTGAGCTTATGTTTTTATTTGTTATGTAAGTAGTATGTAACTGAGCCATTTTAATTTTGTTTTCCAATAATTGACGGTAACAAATATTGAATCCATATGGGTAAACAAAATCTTAGTATACAACATGTTTTGAGGTTTAATACATGAGCCAAAAAATATGTACACATCTGTTTATCTAGAGGCTGGAGTTTTCAGATGCAGAAACTTTTTATTCGGGTTATATATAGATATTTCTGTGTAGACAATCTATTAGTTTGAAAGGATATATGCCATTGAACTTGTCCCTCTATGCATTGGCTAGCACATTAAAATGTTTGTTGGATAGGATTATCTCAGAGCATACACACTGAAAGAAATGCCTGGATACAAAATGTACTATACTGTAGTGTTTTTAAAATAATACGTCTACCAGAAAATTATGGAAATTATTAACATTTCACTATAATATACTGTAAATAATACAAAGCTGTAAAATTAAGCTACTTGCAGATACATTTAATCAAGTATGTTTCTAAGTTAACTATAATTTATTGCCTATCTGCAGAGTTTTGAAGGTGAAATCATACACTAAGAAGAAATGAACAGATGCACTTACTGTATATTGGTTAGGAAAATATCAGGCTTTTCAAGAACATTTGAAATCTAAAAATACTGAGCTCTGTCTCTTTCTCTTTCCACTGAAATGCTGTTTCACCTCAATAGCCTATTAGGACAGTACTAAAAAAGTATATTGAAAACAACAGAAAACAGGGAGTGAAATGTAAGTACATTATTTCTTCAACCTGCCACAAGGAAGCAAAATGGCTAAACTAACAAAGTAAATAAGTTTCCAGCAAATTAGTAAGTTGGAGACGATTTGGTATTACTAGTAAGAAACCTTTCTAAGTATATAGGATTATAGGGGAATATGTGATTAATAAAACTTGGAACTTTTATTTTTTACTGATTAATATTTTTTCTTTATGAATGACAATGTCTGTTTCACACTTAACTGTTGTTAGCTGCTGTTATTTTCAGAATGTATAACCTTCTACAAGAGCAGAATCACAGTTTTCATTAGTGAGAGTTTTAACTATCTGCTTCCATAGATGCAATGCTGATGAGAAACTACTGCACTTATAAGCCTGCTCCAAGTGATTGGATAACGTTACTTGGCACTTTAATTGTTGGGTAAACAAGTTCTGATATTTTTAATGTCTGGTAGTTAGTCCAAACCCGAACCAGATGTAAGGAGATAAATAGAATCCTCAAACATGGAATAGTCAATGAGAACACATTATGAAAAATGACTGGGGATGGTTTTTGGTGTGATGTGTGGGTTTTTTTTTTTTTTTTTTTTTTACACAATATGGAATTTAGCCTTCCTAGCCAAATGCCAATCAATAAGTCTATATGGAACAAAAAGCTCAATTCTAAAACTGTTAATATATAGCAATTGTATAAAAGGTATAATGCATATTTGCTATCCATGGTACATTTTCTAGTAAAAATGCTTTGCAGTCTGCTAGCTTGTCAATCTTTAATAGAAACTCATCAATTATTTGTGGGCAGGAGATTGAAGCAACTAATAACTCAAATATAATCCTCCATTTCAGTGCATCAGTAGCTCTAAATTAATGCCTGATTTTTTCCCTTAAAATAAGTTGAAATAAATAAATAAATGGAGATATAAAAATATATATGCATCATTTGGATAAGCAGGTAAGCATCTCAATATTAGGCATTACCTCTGACAAAGAAATAAGAGCTACCAAGTTTTTACTGATGGATATTTTCCTTAAAATGAAGAACAAATATGATTTGTCCTACATTCTTACTTGGCTACTTTAAAATATTTCTGCAACATCAAAATTAATTGCAATTTTGCCAGATAGATCCAAACACTAACATTGCTTTAAAAATGCTAACTTCAACTTTTCACTTGAGTGACCTCATTCCCTGATAATCTGAACTATGGATATTATATATATATAACTTGTAGGTGGGACATGCAGCATTCCTCATAAAACAAAGTCTACTCATTTCACCTAATTACAAATGAAACTTCTCTGACATTAATAGGCAGTAAAGCAAATTTATAGGCAGACATAGAACATTTCAGTCAAAAAAGTTAGCCTCCAACTTGATAGAAGGCAGGTTTTGCCAATCACATGCCATGAATCTACCCCCCTCTGACCCCAGCCATCTCTCAGATAGCAGATACTGGCATTCTTTGCACATCAGAAATGCGCCAGCAGAGACCATTCATGAGGGAAATAGGAAAGCAAGTCACATTTGAGCAGACAACAAATGCTCCGAAACCTTGACCCACTGCATGCAACAGTGAGTGAGCCACAAACCCAGCACCCAGCCATATTAGGATGAACAGCAATTGCAGGTTTTCTGACCTAGGATCCAGTCCTGCTGTAGTATACGCTATTCCCTGTATACAGCTGTTTTAAAAAAAAAATAAAAGGAGTTTTGCATTATCATTTTAAGCTAGTACCCGTAGAACAGCACAGAATAGATGACACACTTACTGTAATGTCCCATGAAGCAAAGTTCCCATCTAGAGAGAGAGGCACTCTTTGCATTATTCCACTCCCTGCAAAAGGGTTAACCATTATGAAGAAACATTATGCCAGACATTAGCAGACAGCCTACTTAGATATTACATTTTTCCACACATGATAAATCCTGGGTAAACCTGTTTTTCTTTTTAAACACCTTGCAGAGTGATGCCTGGCACTGCATCTAGTTGCCAAAGCACAATCAATATGGAAGGAGCGGTATTTTATGATTGGAGAAGTTGTTGTGTTTTTGGTGGTGAAATTCATTATTTAGTATCTGAACCCTCAGCATTTCAGTATCATTTATTCATAAAGTCCCTTTTTGCCAGGAGGAAATGGATACAGCTGTAGAGAGAGAGAGTGCGAGAGAGAGAGAGAGAGAGAGGGAGAGAGAGGGAGACGGATTGATGATATTGATCAGGTACCATCTTGAAACAAAGGCTAGGTGCTCTATTTTAGTTGACAACTGTGACACATAAAAAACAAGCAAGAGAGGGGGAAGGCTAGGGCCTTGAACATCACAGGCTTTAGAAAGCGTTTGAAGAAACCATTATGACAAGCAGGTCTAGGCAAGCTGCTGCAAAAATGTATTCAGAAGAGTCATTAAAAAATGATGCTTTGTTTGCCTTGTGAATATGAGGTTTGTAGCTAGCTGCAATACACTCTCCTACAGAAGAAATGATGAGGTTTTCACACTGCACAGTCGCCTCTCCTTTTCTTTTTTGAAAAGCAGGAAAAAAAACTTTTATACCTTTATAGTCCAGATTTAAAACAGAACATTTTAGATTCTCAGTCAATCAATTACTGTAACGGTTGGCTATAGCCAGAATGGACAGTTTACTATTAAAAATGTTGGGATAAAAATAAAATGACTGATTTCCAAATCTTTCCAAGAGTTCACATTGTTACCGTCTCTCTTTTTGTGGTTTTACGGGGGTAACTAGTACTTCTGCTAGACTGCTGTATGGCAGAAATGCATTTTAGTGCAGGGAAGTGCTCTTGGCATCCAATCATGGACCCTCTTTTGTTCATCCTGCCCAGAACAAGGGAATATGCATTGCGGCCTCTGACTGCCATAAGGTTAATTATGTGCTCAGTTTGAAAGGGAAAGAACGGGTAAGGTTTCAACTGTCCATGCACCTTCTGGAGACCTGTTTTCCTCCTCTCTGTAGCCGTACTTGTGGAATTCTCCCCAGTGATGTGCTCTTTGGGTAGGTCTAGATAACACAACTTGAAAAAATGAGTCACTACACTTGTGTGGGGTAGCGTGGACCAATGGACTGAGAGGAGACCTGCATTTTATTTCAGGCTCTAATACTGAGTGGCTGGGTGACCTTGGGCAAGTCACGTAACGGTTCTGTGCCTCAGTTTCCCCATTAGCAAATGGTGACACTAATGTTTAAACAACTTTTATAAAGCACATTGAGATTTATGGACAAAAAGTGATGCCTGTCTTAAGTATTATTAACTGTGTTCCCAGCTGAAACTGGCTAAAAATTCCAGAAGGGGCTCTGAACTAGGAAAACTAGGATATTTTAAATTTTGGATATTTTGTAATCTGCTAGTAATTCAGGAAGTTTGGAGGCAATTATTCAAACTGAAAAGACAAGACATAGGAGGAGTGGAATGCTTTCAACGTAAATGAAGGCAAACTATTCCCTTGCTTCAGAAGACACTCCCTTTGGTATGGCTCTGTTCTAAATACTGCCATTTCTTGTTACAGTCAGGTCTGAGGAAAAAAAGTGAATTGGTTTTGAAAGCAAAGGAGACACCGCAGTAACACTAGCTGAAGTTTCTAAGCCACCTGCAGACTCCAGAACTGGTTAAACATTTGAAAGGGTAGAATACAATATAGTTGAAAAACTTTGCTTGATACACATTTCAAGGACCTGATCTACAGCTCACTAAAGTAAATGGAAAGGTTCCAACAGATTTCAACAGCCTTTGATTCAAGCCGTAGGGGAAGAATTGAACATCTACTTATCACCTTGCTATGCTATGCTAAAAAAGAGCACCTCTGATGTGACTATTTCCATGTCAAAAGGTCTGTGAGGTTAGTCAGGGAAATCTCTTTTCTATGTTGTGAAGGGGAAATTCTGCTCTTGTGAGATCTAGCACAAGGTTGTGATCTCTGGCATTGTTGTCCATCTTTCAACATGTACTTAGATATTAATTGCTGTGATAGCATTGTGACATAATGAAAAACCTCCCATATTTCAGAGTTTAGAGCCTTCTCATAATGTAAAAAACGGAGCCCAGTTTCTTGGGAGGTCAGAGGGGAGATATAGATGTATGTTTAAGCCATTCCTCCATGTCTATCAGTTGGGAGCAAAAGTGTGTCTGTGTGTATGTGTTTGTGTATGTGTGTGTGTGTGTGAGAGAGAGAGACAACCCTTACTCCTGACAACCTCTCTACTGCTGTCTTGCTAGCAGATACCAAAGGAAATGCCTCTGAGAAAAAAAAGTACAGATCCACATATCTCACTAGTGATGCACATGCCTATTAACTTGCTTAGTTGGGAGGAGGATCAATGACATACTTATTTAAGATTTACCACAGGGTGGCTTTCCCTCCAAAGTGTATTCTGCACTGAGTTTGGAGTGAAAATAACAGGGGAACCCAAGCATGCTGACAAATTTGCTATGAGCAGTGTAGTGGATCCAAAAGATGACAGACGCTGGACCCCATCTTAAAAATATAGTGAGGAAAGAACTCACAGTGGAGTTTAGGGACTGAAGCAGGGATATCAGTGCAAGGGAAATCAGTTGCTGAATCAAGTCTGAGAGTCACTTGAGGGAAAAGGAAGGATGGTCATCAGTGATGCGGTTCAGGACTGGCTGTGAGCGAATTTAAGCAGATCAAATATTTTTTTAAGTTGGTTCAGATCAGAGACTGAATGACTGTTTGGGCAGTTCTTATTTTGTCCAAATTGGTCAGCCATCCTTGATTTCTTATTCAATTTATCAGCCATTATAGGTATTGTTTTGTTATTTAATTGTTATGCTGCTCAATCACAGAGAAGTGGTTTGGTGGGGAAGTGAGAGGGAAAAGGAGCACCCTCTTCCGCCATATCATCCTTTCAGAATGAAAAACTCTTCCCCCTTCACTGTTCTTTCCCAGGTCCCACCTCTTTCTCTCCAATCTGTCTCCTACCTTCCTATTTCCCCCTACATTAGTGAAAAAACCCTGTACAGCCCAGGCCACAAACTGAAAGGTTGTTGGATATACCACTTTCCCAACTGGACCTCATTTTGGCATTCCCCAATGCTTAATCTCTTTACCGTCTTTAATAACGAGAAGGAAGCGACATTTGGCTTCTCCATTTCCCCAAACAGCTTCAAATGCATTTTTTCCTTAATACAGCCCTTTTTGATCTCTTGCATAAAGACAGCATGGCATTGCATTCTGGGAAACTGGGAGCATGTGTGATTTTATTAGAGCTGCTATCCAGAGCCCATTAAACAGAATTCCAGCCATGAGACTCTTTTTGCATATATTGCAGAAACTCATAAGTTCCTCATAGCTCCAGTGCTTTTGCTGAGCTCTTCAGAAGTGTGATTACACACTCTGAGCCCAGTTCAGCATTCCTTGTGCAACACAACCTTCCAAGACAAGTCAGTGGGAGTTTAGGGTGCACCAGGAATGTAAGGTTTGCCCCATAAAATCCTAACTGCTAAACTTTTCTCACCTCCGTTTAATGACTGCAGAGTAGTTAGGGTATTATCCTACATCTTAGCAGACTTGGGTTCAAATTGTTGTTCCATCACAGACTTCTTATGTGAACTTGGACAAGTCATTAACCTCTGTGTGCTTCGTATTCCCATCTGTACAATGGAGACATTAACACTTCCCTACCTCAGAGGGGTGCTGTGAGGCTAAATATATTAAAGCGTGTGAGCTGCTTAAATATTACAAAAAGAAAAGGAGTACTTGTGGCACCTTAGAGACTAACAAATTTATTTGAGCATAAGCTTTCGTGAGCTACAGCTCACTTCATCGGATGCATTCAGTGGAAAATACAGTGGGGAGATTTATATACACAGAGAACATGAAACAATGGTGGAGGGTGGATACAATTAACTCAGGCTAAGTAAAACTATTTCCCCATATTTATTTTCCCCTACCCCCACCCCCACTGTTCCTCAGACATTCTTGTCAACTGCTGGAAATGGCCCACCTTGATTATCACTACAAAAGGTTCCCCCCTCCCCGTGCTCTCCTGCTGGTAATAGCTCACCTTACCAGTGTGTATGGTAACACCCATTGTTTCATGTTCTCTATGTATATAAATCTCCCCACTGTATTTTCCACTGAATGAATCCAATGAAGTGAGCTGTAGCTCACAAAAGCTTATGCTCAAATAAATTTGTTAGTCTCTAAGGTGCCACAAGTACTCCTTTTCTTTTTGCGAATACAGACTAATACGGCTGCTACTCTGAAACCTTAAATATTACAGTGATGGAACCCATACAGATACACAGAAGTAGGTGTGCCTGCATTCATCTACTCATCAGTAGCTGGGAGGCTAGGGGAAGACAAGCAGAAACCACAAGCAAATAGTATAAGCACCATCTCCCTGCTTGCTAAAGAGAGTAGGTGGGTGAAGTAATATCTTTCATTGAACCAACTTCTGTTGGTGAGACAAGTTTTCAACCTCACATAGAGCTCTTCTTCAGGTCTGGGAAATGTACTCAAAGTGTCACAGCTAAATACAAGGTGGAGCAGATTATTTAGCATCAGTAGTGAGTACATGGCAAGGGACCATTCAATGTGAAGTGGCCCATTAACACCCCCCCAGTCATGGGGAGAAGGAAAAAAAGCTGGGAGGCAGTTTAAGTGGATTGTAGATTGTCATAGTAAGCCATAAATCCAGTATCTATTCAGTCCATGACTTTTAATATCTAGCAGAGTTATGAAACTAAGCTCCCAGACTCATCTTTTGACAGTGTCATGCAGGTTTCTTTTGAGGGTGAGGACTGATATAGAGTGATCACTTTGTGAAAAGTGTTCACTCACAGCTGATAGGGTGTTTTTGTCTTTTATCATTTTTCTGTGAGTTCATCTGAGAGCATAGTAATTGTCTCTTTTCACTTACATAGTTATTATTGTAGCATTTAGTGCACTGGATGAGATACACCACAGCTTTTGATATGTGTATGTAGGATCCATAGATCTTGAAAGGTTGTGGGGGGTGTTGATCACTGTAGCAGCGGAGATAAACCTACAGGTTTTGCATCTGTTGTTCTAGCAGGGTCTGGTGCTGCTTTGAGTTGGTGTGTTGTGGTCTGTGGGAAACTTGCTTCTGATGATGAGCTTGGAGAGGTTTGAAGGCCAGAAGAGGGCTTCAGGAATGATTTCTTTCAGGATGTGGTCCCCATCGAGTATGGGTTGTAATTGTTTGATGATATACTATATGGGTTTCAGTGTTGGGTGGTAGGTGACAAGTCAGAGGTGTGCAGTCAGAGGGATTTTATTTCTGTATTGAAGCAGGTTCTCTCAGGGTGTTTGTGTGGCCTGCTCTATGATGTGATCTACTTCTCTGGTGGAGTGTCCTTGTTTGGTGAAGGCAGTTTTAAGTGTGTTAAGGTATGTATCCTGAACTTTGTCCTTGGAGCATATTCTGTGGTATCTAAGTGCCTGGTTGTAGATATCAGATTTCTTGATGTGTTTGAGGTGGTTACTGGATCCGTGAGGTCAGGTGAGATGATCCATAGGTTTCTTGTATATAGTTGTCTGTAGGGTTCAATTTTTGAAGCTGATTGTGGTGTCCAGGAGGTTGATGCTGGTGCAGGAGCAGGAGAGTTTGTTGGATGGGTGGTGGAAATCTATCAGGGAGTTTACATTGTCTGCCCAGAGGATGAAAATATCATCAATGCATCTCAGGTGTATCGTTTTTGTTTTTTGATGCATCTGTCCAGAAATTCTTCTTCAAGGTGGCCCATGAAAATGTTGGCGTATTGGGGAGCCATCTTAGTACCCATGGCAGTTTCCATGGTTTGGGCAAAGTGTTTGTTGTTCGATGTAAAATTGTTATGGGTGAGGATGAAATGAATAAGTTTAGGGATTTTTTGGGTTGGATCTCTGAGGGTTATCCATTATCTTATAAATATTTGAGTGAGGCAGCGATGTAATCATTATGAGGAAGGTGACATCCATAGTGACAAGGATGGTGTTCTTATGGGAGGTTGTTAATGTTGCAGAATTTCTGGAGGAAGTCAGATATGTCCTGGAAGAAGCTGACCCTTTGTGTGGTGAGTGGTTTGAGGATGGTTACTATGAGTCCTGATAGTCCTTCATTAAGAGTGCTGTGACCAGATATGTTTCCTTGTTTGTGTATCCTGGAGAACATGTAGAAGATCCCTGAGGTGAGTTCATGGGGAATGAGGACGTAGAGTTTGTCTTGGAGTTTTCTGGAGAAAGATTTGATGATATCCTTAAATTCCTGAATAAATTATAGGGTGAGGTATTCTTTGAGTTCTTTACAGTAGGTGGTCTCAGAGAGAGTTGGTTGGTTAAACACACACTCTCACTCTGAGCTTGTGACTTTCTGTGGGACATGCTGGCCTGCACAGTGGGTCAGTAAAGGTGATGTAGATGAGGTGGGGCACCTGTAAAAGTGAGGGATAGTTTAGGGAAAACATTTTAAAAAAAAGAAATGAAATGCTATTATTATTTTTCTTCAGTCTTGCCTGTTTGGTATATCAACTCTTCAGGACATGTCCTCCTCCATGATTGTTCATGTGCTAGCACAATGGGACCATGATTCTGGTTGGAGCCTCTAGGTCTGACTATAAGAATAAACAATAATAAATAGTAGAAGCAGTAGAAAAAGAAAAAGAAAAAAGCAACAGAGAAAAAACAACTCTTGCTTGAGGTATTAGGTTTCTATAATTCTGTCAAGTCAATGGTATAAAACTTCTCATCTGCTACTTTTAAATCCAAGCAGAATGTTCCATTCCTTCTGGTGGCATGGAAAAAGAGATTCAGTTTAATGGTAACTCTTTAATTAATGTATTCTATTATAACAGCCACATTCAGAAGTGATGTTAACAAATATATTGGCGGGACTAGGCACTCCAATTGCACTGTAAACACAAATACTAAAATAAATAGCGACCAGGTGCCATTGATCCAAAAAGCAATTGTCAGTTCCAAAACTTAAGCCCCTCCCCCATCATAACTCCCGTCTGTTGCACACTCTTATCTCACTCAAGAAATGAACTCGGAACCAACTTAACATATAAAAAAGTGCTTAATTTATTATAAGTGCCCACGGCCATGTCAACTGACCTTCTCGGTTTGTCAGTAGCAGTGGTTTGTGTGTCTCACAAGCATTTAAACATTGGCTCATTCCCCACTGTCTGCACTGAGTGGTGAACTTCGTTACATTAAGAATACATATTTCAAAGAAAAGTGGTGGGGGAGATGTAAACAGACTGTCCAGCTACATTTTTATTACATAATCACTCTGAACTAAATTATTCACTGAATTACAGCCCATGCAGCTGCATAGTCTTAAATGATTTGCACAGGCATAGCTCAGAGCAGAATCTAGCCCTTAATCCTATCCATAAAGGAAATAAATTATGCCTATCTTTACTAAGTGATAGATGACTGATGAGTTTATAGGCCTCATCATTCAATAGCATAAGTGTGTAATTTCCAATAAAAACCAATGGTTATATATTAATATAAGAACATAAGAACGGCCATACTGGGTCAGACCAAAGATCCATCAAGCCCAGTATCCTGTCTTCTGACAGTGGCCCATGGCAGGTGCCCCCAAGGGAATGAACAGACAGGTTATCATCAAGTGATCCATGCCCTATCACCCAATCCCAGCTTCTGGCAAACAGAGACTAGGGACACCAGTCCTGACCATCCTGGCTAATAGCCATTGATGGACCTATCTTCCAAGAATCTATCTATCTCCCTTTTGAACCCTGTTATAGTATTGGCCTTCACAACACCCTCAGGCAAGGAGTTTCAGAGGTTGACAGTACGTTGCATGAAAAAATACTTTCTTGTGTTTGTTTTAAACCTGCAGCCTATTAATTTCATTTGATGGTCCCTTGTTCTTGTATTATGAGAGGGAGTAAATAACACTTCCTTATTTACTTTCTCTATACCACTCATGATTTTATAGACCTCTACCATATCCCCCCTTAGTCGCCTCTTTTCTAAGCTAAAAAGTCTCAGTCTTATTAATCTCTCCTCATACGGAAGCCGTTCTATACCCCTAATAATTTTTGTTGCCCTTTTCTGAACCTTTTCCAATTCCAATATATCTTTTTTGAGATGGGGCGACCATATCTGCATGCAGTATTCAAGGTGTGGGTGTACCATGGATTTATAGAGAGGCAATATGATATTTTCTGTCTTATTATCTATCCCTTTCTTGGTGATTTCCAACATTCTGTTCGCTTTCTTGACTGCCGCTGCACATTGAGTGGATGATTTCAGAGAACTATCTACAATGACTCCAAGATCTCTTTCTTGAGTGGTAACAGCTAATTTAGACCCCATCATTGTATATGTATAGTTAGGATTATGTTTTCCAATGTGCACTACTTTGCATTTATCAACATTAAATTTCATCTGCCATTTTGTTCCTCAGTCACCCAGTTTTGTGAGATCCTTTTGTAGCTCTTTGCAGTCTGCCTGGGACTTTACTATCTTGAGTCATTTTGTATCATCTGCAAATTTTGCCACCTCACTGTTTATGCCTTTTTCCAGATCATTTATGAATATGTTAAATAGGACTGGGCCCAGAACAGATCCCTGTGGGGCACCACTATTTACCTCTCTCCATTCTGAAAACTGACCATTTATTCCTACCCTTTGTTTCCTATCTTTTAATCAGTTACCAATCCATGAGAGAACCTTCCCTCTTATCCCATGACTGCTTATTTTGCTTAAGTGTCTTTGGTGAGGGACCTTGTCAAAGGCTTTCTGAAAATCTAAATACACTATATTCACTGGATCTCCTTTGTCTGCATGCTTTTGACCCCCTCAAAGAATTCTAGTAGATTGGTGAGGCATGATTTCCCTTTACAAAAACCGTGTTGACTGTTTCCCAACAAATTATGTTCATCTATGTGTCTGACAATTTTGTTCTTTTACAATAGTTTCAACCAATTTGCCCGGTACTGAAGTGAGGCTTACTGGCCTGTAGTTGCCAGGGTCACCTCTGGAGCCCTTTTACTATTCGGATGCTTGAGCATATTAACAAGCAATCTTTGATTGTGGCATCAACAACTTCTGCTAACTGGTGCCAAGCATTCAAACAATCAGTACCAGCTGTTACCAATCCTCTAGTTCCTAGAAAACAACTCTTGTCCTTCAAGGTCAAAGGGTTTCAATAATGTAGACAGTGGCTTTTGCAGTCATAGCTGTGCTGTGCATGCATTCAGGGTTTCACTTGCCAACAGGCTGATGTAAACAGAATGCTTTTGGGACCTGAAGAGCTGGAAACAAGCACCATCCCATTGTTGGCCTCCAAACATTAGCGGGTGGAAAAGACTAGAGTTTTGGCCATACCCCATCCTACCCAACTGTGGAGTGATTTAGGGCATGCTAGTCCTCCCTCCTCCTTATGCTCAGAGAGTGCAAGCACTAATACGTGCCTACCTCTCATGTGTGCACCCATGTAAGTGCATCCACAGCATGGACCAATATTTACACAAGATTGAATATCATTCTTGCCATGGGCCCATAAAGTGCCCGTGACTACCATATTGTACCATAAGTATGTATCCTGTGCCCACAAATTTAAAGTCAGATTTTGAATAGTGCCTGTCATTGAAATGTTTTGCTGGTGGAGATGCACTGTGACTCACAGCTGAACTTTCATAGTCAGAAATCCTGATTTTTACCTCATATAAGCTATACCCCAAGACCATTTCAATAAACATGTAACCGTCACTAAGGTGGATTATTCTCTATCTTTGTTGAAATCTCCAGCCCTGGAGTGGAAGACTGAATTTTGTCTAAACATCATACTATAAACTGCCTGTGGTTAGGAGAAGGCCAGAAAAACCCCAACCCCACTTCAGAGCCGGACTGTTTAGACAATGAGTTCTATTGACGTATTTAGTATCATTAGTATGTACCAAGAGATCTTTGAAATTTGTATCACTTTTTAAAGCTACCATTGGCCTTTTGGCAATTTTGATTTGGTGTTTAGGTTCAAAAATATGCCACAATATTTTCAGCATCTTGTTAACAGATGGTAATAAAGTGAAAATGTCTAGTATAAAACAATCGATGGGTTCTGTTAGCAGCTTTCTGTGACTTGGACAATCTTTTGTCTCAGTCATAGAAAAGTGTGACAGATTCACCCCCATAATGGCCCATGGATGTGAACACTGGATCTTCCTTACCAGCCTGGTCAATTTTTCCCCAGGGAGAGAATTCTGCTATTGTCCCGCTGAGTATCATGGTACCTAACTTTTAGTGGCCTAGAAAATTACAGAGGCAACACTGCAATTTACAAAGTTTGCGTTAGGTGCCTAGGCTTTCCTATACAATGGATGGGAAGAGAGAGGCGCCTTAGACTGTGATCCAGAAAACCAGCATGCTAGGTGGGGAGCTGCATAAGCTAACCAAAGGCAGATGTCAACCAAGAGGATGGCAGAGTGCTAAATTCAGCCTCTCTCACAGAGATAAGCTCCTAAGTCTAGTCTGCAGGGAGGCACCTAGATGACCTTCAGTATAATGGAAGGTTGTGAGATGAAGGCTGGGTTCCACCACAGATCAGCAATTAGTCTATTACTATTCATAATTGTGGTGGACTTCATAAGTAAGCAAATCCAAATGGAAGGCAGTATGAAGTTGATCTGTGCAGACAATATTGCTCTACTGGTTGATACTGAGGAAGATTTGGTCCAGGTTGATGTCTGGAACAGGAAACTAAAACTGTGGCCTTCTAATGAGTAAAGAGAAGTTTTAAGTCATGTGGTTGACTCATACAGAATGGAGACAAATGAAAATCAGCATCGAGGGTGCCTAAATCAGATTTCTTCATTTAAGTACTGTGACAAAGTTCCTGCTCTGCCTTGGTGGATTTGCTCTCCTTGGAGCTTCATGGCAGCCCTCAGCTTGGCCGTTTTTCTGAACCCACAATCCAGGTCGACTCCTCCTGTGTCTGATCAGGAGTTGGGAGGATTTGGGGGGAACCCGGGCCCGCCCTCTACTCCGGGTTCCAGCCCAGGGCCCTGTGGAATGCAGCTGTCTAGAGTGCCTCCTGGAACAGCTCTGCGACAGCTACAACTCCCTGGGCTTTTCCCCATGGCCTCGTCCCAACACCTTCTTTATCCTCACCATAGGACCTTCCTCCTGGTGTCTGATAATGCTTGTACACCTCAGTCCTCCAACAGTCTGCGTTCTCACTCTCAGCTCCTAGTGCCTCTTGCTCCCAGCTCCTCACATGCACACCACAAACTGAAGTGAGCTCCTTTTTAAAACCCAGTGCCCTGATTAGCCTGCCTTAATTGATTCTAGCAGCTTCTTGATTGGCTGCAGATGTTCTAATCAGCCTGTCTTAATTGTCTCCAGAAGGTTCCTGATTGTTCTGGAACCTTCCCTGTTACCTTACCCAGGGAAAAGGGACCTACTTAGCCTGGGGCTAATATATCTGCCTTCTATTACTCCCTATAGCCATCTGGCCCGACCCTGTCACAGTACCTTGGGGTCTGATTAGCAGCAAATGAAGAAATTGACAGAGAACTGTATGCTAGAATGCTAAGCACAAGAGAAGTTTGACACAAGATAAGTGGAGTGATTTATGGTAAATGAATGCCCACGCTAGTTAAGGGACAACTATACAGCTCTTCTGTACAGACAGAGACATGCTCAATGAAAGACAGGCACTTGAGAAGACAATGCCATAGCAATGAGATGTTCAATGGTACTGAGAAGGATGACATTGCTGGACCACATGTGGAATGATCTCATCAGAAGTGAGACCACAGTCTGCAGAACCAGAGAGAAGCTATAAGCGAGGAGGCTGAGATGGTATAGGCATGTATGAAGGATGGATGAAAGGAGTCCTGTTAGGGAGGCATTTGAGGTTAGAATCCATAGGGAAAGAACAAGAGGATGGCCAAGAAAATGGTGTATGGGAAGATGGAGTGGATGTAGAACAAGTGTTGGACTGGCAAGGCTGGAAAAGACTGATCCAGTGACCCTACCCCAGCTAAAAGGGGAAGAAGAAGTAGTAGTAGTAGTAAGTTGTTGTGGTGGTGGTGGTGGTGGTTTTTCTTCATTAGACACAATAGCTAGATAGACCATAGGAGAAGTCCCAACTCAATAAAAAAAATAACATTGAAATACCAACATTCCCATATGAACCAGATCAGAACATTTAAGTCAGCAGAAGCACATTTTGCTTGAAGGAGGACTGCATGGTGGCACCCTGGATATGAGATCAGCTGTATTTCCTGTAGCAATGCTATAGTGCCAACAATTTGATGTTTCTCATGTGTAATGTCATTCTAGGAATTTCCACACATGGAGACAGTGGGCCTGATATTGCCACCCCTATGGAAGGAATATTCCTATTGACTTCAGTAACAGTGTTTTCAGCATTAGGAATATCTGTCTGTCTATCAGTCTAGGTTTTTATACGTGCTGATCATTATGGTATTTCAGACATAAAGGATCAGGATCATATTACTTTGCAAACTATGGCAGGAGGATATAAATAGCCGTATATTGGGAAATAATTGTGGTTTCATAATGTTGCCTATAATCCATACCTTCCTCTTCTTTTTATGACAGCCCCATCATCTTTCATCACATTTTGGTGTATGCAAAATTTAATATTACACTTTCTCCCATAATAACTATAAGTGAATTAATCTAAATATTGTGTTGTGTGCACAAGCACTCACATGCTTTTCTGTTCTAAGAAATGTAAGCAGCCTTTATATACTTTTTTTTTTCAATTAAGCATTGTGTCCCATTTTTCAATACCAGTTTTACCTTCCAGCATCAAGAAATACATCTCTTTGTAGCTAGGAAAATACCCAAGGTAATTCAAGTCATTCATACTGTTGTGATTCTTTTCCCTGTGATAGAAAATGTACTGACTTTGCAAGTATTCCGCAATGCCGATAAAAGGTAAAGAGCTTCCCTTTACAATATTTCTAATATTTATGAAGACACATCTTAGGTTTATTCAAGTCTTTTTTTCTAATCTAACAAAGAGTCCATCGTGAATTTGGATGAGAGGTGTCAATTTAACACCTGCAGTTACTTGTGAATTTATGTACGGGTCATCTTAGTGAGAGGCAGGAAAATGTCTTGGTAGCTGGATGTCCATGGAGCACCAATCAGTTGCAAGTGAACTTAGTACCAATAGATAGTGCACAGAATGTAGTGTCTACCCAATTCTCATTATTTTGGGGATGGGGAATAAAAATGAAAAGTGGAGAAACCTGGTTCTCCAGGCACACTGGATGAAACTTGGAAGGTTCATTGGTTTGGTTTGGTTTAGATTAAACAAAAAAATGTTCTATACCTTCTCTGTAGTAGCTACATGCCACAGTGAAAAGCAGACTGTGTCCACATTGTGTTGCGTAACTACAGGTGGCAGTGAAAGGCTCTGGCAGAGGGGAGGCAGGGGCAAAAGGCTCCAAAGGAAGCTGCTGGAGCCTGACCCTGCTGCCGCCCCCTGCCGGTGCTGTCCCCCATTGCTGCAGCCTTTCCCTGTTGAGGGAAAATGCTCCAGCAGTGTGGAGGCAGCGGGAGTCTACATTGCAAAAAAGAGCTGTGTAGACATGGGAAGCACTGCTTGGGCATGTCATCAGCTATGCAGGGTATGTACCCGAAGGTTCTGGTGTGTCTTTACTCTACTCAACTAAGCAATGCCTCATGGTCTACGTGGCTGTTTATACCTGCACTGCGGAGCATGCCGTGTATATAACCACTGTACGTGTGTAATCTTGTCACATTTTCAGGCACCACTATGATCCACAATACTCCCCCTGATTTCCTCCTAACCCTGTAGATGCCCAAATTTTGCTTCTGGGCATGCTTTGCTCTAAGAGTCAGGATACCTAGTTCCCACGTAAGCTCCAGAGTGATTCACAAACCACTGAAGATAGGCGTTCAGCTGCCTAAGCTGTCTAAGGCAGTTGGATTGAGCCAGATAGGTGCCACATAACTTCAATGCCTTGCAAAGTGCAAACTTCTGCTGAAGACATGACAGGAGAGTCATGCATGAAATTTTGTCATTTTTATAATGAAAATGGCAAAACATTCCCTGTTTGGAAATGTGAACATCTTGAAATATTTCCAAAATACGTTGCAGGTATGAGGCGGTAAAAGAAAAAATTCTGCCTAGTTTGCAGCAAGCTGGTGATTCCTTACACAATTTTTTATCCCCTAAACGAACTTGTAAGTTGTAATGATAACATCAGCAAATATTTGTGTACCAAAAAAAAAAAAGGAAATCTCTAGCAAGAAGCAAGCTCCATTTAGCTGTGATATTGTCAGACGAGTATTTGCAAGTGTGGGCTAGTTTCTTGCTCTGGGGGAGATAGGGGAATCTTTTACTAGCTGACTGACAGCACCATGGTCTTTGAGTGTTTTAAGTATAATTAATAAAATGTTGTAAAGCTCTAGAAGGCAGAGTTTGCAATCACTTCCTGAAGGTCCTTCTTTCCCAAGATTACAGCACAAATTGCCAACCATGCTCATTTATGTGTATACAGTGGAGGTAACTTTATTGGGTAACTGCTTGGGAGGCAATGTGGCCTAGTAGTTAGAGCACTGGAGTAGGAATGAGGCATTCTGGGTTCTATTCATAGATCTAACACCAGCCTGCTAGGTAACTGTGGGCAGATTGTGTCGCCGCTCTGTGCCTCAGTTTCCCCATCTGTAAAATGGGGATAATGTTGCGTACCTCCTTTGTAAAACACTCTGAGGTGCTAGATAACAGCTTTAAGTATTATTATATACAGATCGGAAGAAGTGTTGCCCACAAGTAAGCACGCTACTGGGAAAATACCACTTCAGCAATATTGCTGTCTTCATGCTTTGGAAGGGCTAGATGAGACAGGGAACCTCACCACACATGAGCTGGTGAGGGTGTGACAATTTAAGCTGAGACTCCCACTTACCTTGCCATCAAGGGTAAACCTTCCAAAGGTGGTTATTAGTAATAGTATGACTCAAAGATTCCATTTCAAATTTGTTGCTAATGTGAAGTAGTTTGTCTTACTTCTGCATTGGGAATTTGTGATTATATTAAATAAACAATATTTGATCACATTTCTTTGCATGTTTACATACACTGAAGCAATGTGTGACTTGTTAACATAGAAAGCATACTTCTCTGTACAATGCATTGTAATTATTATTTGTATAGTGCTGTAGATATACATGGTGCTGCACAGTAGCTAGACTGTCTCAAACAAGTAAGAATCCTTGCCTCAAAATGTTATTTTCTGCTGTCATGAGACTATATAACACAGTCCAAAGTGTGGGGGAGAGGAACCCACAGAGTGAGGTATGGTCTTTAGAGGTGGAATGTTTATAGAATAGCTGCATCTTCAAATGTTTGGGGATTTTTTTTAAGGAGAAGCAGGGTGCTTGGCAAACATTAACTGGAAGGCTTCCAACTGGATCTGACCTTTGTACCTTGGGGAGATTTTTAATGTTTGATCAGTTCTTCATAGGAGTGAAGACAGTGGTATTATTGACAAGGCCTTTGCCTTGTGATGAACCAATTTAATGTGTAAACCTACAGAACATTGAAAGAGTTGTGATCGCAAATAGAAACAATATCAGTTTTTATTGTAAATCAGTAGTAGATACAGTAAATTATCAGTTCGTTTGGTGAGATGCTCACTGGTGATTTCACCTGGGAAAAAATTATAAAGTAAATGGTGCATTTAGTGGTGCAGTTGTTCATGATTTCAAAAATACTATGGATAATTGGGATGTGAATTAGTATTGATTCAATCCAAAATACATGTAGTCCAAATCTGAGTTTAAGTTCACATGTGCAACTCTCAATGATGTACCTGAAACTAGAATCTAACCCATTTAAATTTGATTAGCAGTAATATTTGTGACTCAATCTGGGGGCTACAGTTTCACTTTGCATGTCAAATATGGCAGAAAACTGGAGTAATTTAAATGAATTCTGACTGCACACATTGCTATGCAGATCATAGATCTCTTTCAGTGCTGGTACTAACATCTCTAATTATGCCAAATTGTGAACTGCAATAATTTGACTATTGTCTGAGACAGAATCAAAAGGCCAGATTCTGTCACTTTTACTCACATTGATTAGTGCCTTGTTCTGTGAATAGTCTTAATGAAATCAAAGGAACTATTCATGATGTAAGATACTACTCAATGTGAATAAGGGTGATAGAATCTGGCCCAGAGAAGTTAGAGATGAAAATGGTTCATTATTGCTATCCCCTTTACAGATTGGATACTGCTAAAACTGAATTTCTCTTATCTTTCAATTTAAAGGGAAGAGCCCTGGCCCCATTGAAGTCAATAGCAAAACTCCCATTGAGTTCAGTGGTTCTAGGATTTTGCCCAAAGTCTTTTATTGGCAAAAGGACAGATTATAAAGGTACTTAGCCCTGGTCTACACTAGGACGTTAGGTCGAATTTAGCAGCGTTAAATCGATGTAAACCTGCACCTGTCCACACGATGAAGCCCTTTATTTCGACTTAAAGGGCTCTTAAAATCGATTTCCTTACTCCACCCCTGACAAGTGGATTAGAGCTTAAATCGGCCTTGCCGGGTCGAATTTGGGGTACTGTGGACAGAATTCAACGGTATTGGCCTCCGGGAGCTGTCTTAGAGTGCTCCATTGTGACTGCTCTCGACAGCACTCTCAACTCAGATGCATGATTGTTTGCCGTTGTTCTGACGCAGAGAGGGGCGACTGATGACACGGCTTACAGGGTTGGCTTACAAGGAGCTAAAATCAACAAAGGGGGTGGCTTTACATCAAGGAGTATTTCAGGCAGGACTTCACGGAGGGTTCCAATAAGAAATGGTGCACATAAGTTATTGTTCTTATTGGAACAAGGAGGTTAGTCTGGCCTCTGATTGATACATGGCTAGATTTACCTCGCTGCACCTTCTCTGTGAGTGACTGCAGTGTGACCTAGAGGAATGAGTCCCCTAGATGGGGGGCGGGGGGGGGGGGAGTTTGCAAATGAGTACAAAACAAATCTGGTCTATTTCTTGTTTTGATACACTCCATCTATCTTTTACATCTTTGGCTGGCAGCAGACGGTGCAGAAGGACTGCATGCCATCCACATCTCATGGCTGCTTGGCAGAAGATGGTACAGTACGACTGCTAGCCATCCTCATCTCTTGCCTGCCCGGCAGAAGATGGTACAAGAGGACTGCTAGCAATCTGTATCACCTGCCTGATCACCATAAGATGGTTCAATAGGCCTGACTGCAGGACTAAAGAGAATGACTTGATCAAGTCACTCCAAATTTAGTCCCTGCACTCGTCTGCCCAGGCGCTCCTGATCAACCTCACACAGGCAACCAGGAGCACCTCGGACAGGACGATGATGGCTACCAGTCCTATTGTACCGTCTGCTGCCACAAGGCAATGGGTTGCTGCTGCTGTGTAGCAATGCAGTACCGCGTCTGCCAGCACCCAGGAGACATACGGTGACGGTTACCTAAGCGGGCTCCATGCTTGCCGTGGTATGGCGTCTGCACAGCTAACTCAGGAAAAAAGGCGCGAAACGATTTTCTGCCCTTGCTTTCACGAAGGGGGGGGGGAACGGGGGCCTGACGATATGTACCCAGAACCACACGCGACAATGTTTTAGCCCCATCAGGCATTGGGATCTCAACCCAGAATTCCAATGGGCAGCGGAGACTGCGGGAACTGTGGGATAGCTACCCACAGTGCAACGCTCCGGAAGTCGACTCTAGCCTCGGTACTGTGGAAGCACTCCGCCGAGTTAATGCACTTAATGCACTTAGAGCATTTTCTGTGGGGACACACACACTCGAATATATAAAACCGATGTCTAAAAAACCGACTTCTATAAATTCAACCTAATTTCGTAGTGTAGACATACCCTTAGGTACTTAAAGGCTCAGTTAGGCATCAGGTGGAATTTACAACAGTGCCCAAGCACCTTACTCCCAATGGATGATTTGAAAATCCTACTAGGTGCCTATTTGCATCTTCAGGTGCCTAAATACCTTGAAAAATCTGACCCAAAAGGCCCCAGTCTAGATCAAAGTCAGTGGATCAAATTCTGCCCTCTGTGAACCATATGTAACTACACTGACTTTAAAAATGTGCATAGCTCAGGACAGAATTTAACCATTATGTTCTAAGTATTAATTTTTTGGAAGGGACAGTGAAAAGAGAATTAGCCAGAACAATTGACTAGATGAGTTAACAGATCTCTAAGAAACACAGCCTCTTCTAAAAACCCTTCCCCTACTTTCCCACCCGCACAAACACACTCACTGTCTTCTTATGAAATACTGATTAGCAACAATTACACAATTTCCTAGCCTGGCTGAAACCTTCTATGCCACATAAAAGCCATGGGGACATTTTCATCTCTGAATTTACATGAATTTATAGTGAAAACCCTAGACCCCGATTCAACCTTAAATATAATATCATTAAGTCCTTATAAGTCAGACACATTTATTTAAAAAGGGCAAACATCACCCTCAAGTTACTGGAAATGTTTGTATGTTCTTGCTTGACTATAATGTTAGATGTTAACATTATTTATTAATGGAGGATAGATTTTTCTTTTGATTAAATGCTATTGTTACTTTAACAAATAGTTACTGTATCCCTAAGCTCTCAAGGTTGTCGGGGACTTTGTCCACGCAAGCCATGCCAATGGATTGTCATTAATGGAAAGTGATGGAATTGAGAAAAAAGGGTGTTTTTTTCTGAAATTCCCTTACTTTCATGATATTCCACCAGCTTGTAATGCTGATCTCAAAGGCCTGCACCTTGCTATAATTGCTAACATTTGTTAATGTTTCTCCTTCCCAAAGCCATTGAGAATAGAGCCCAGTGTTTTTAATGTAAGGAAAAACAATATATTTAAACGTTGAATTCAGCAATAGAGGAATTCAGCTTGGAATAAATAATCTAATAACGTTGTAGTATATTTTCTGCTCTCCCAATGGACAAGCCTATTGCAGGACATCAACCAGTGCAGAGAAATTGTTCTAAGATTACAGGTGTGGGAAAGCAAACAGACAAAGGAAACCTCAAGAGAACCCTATCAGTTCTATTTTATTGACTTCCATATTGACACAACAGTATCTTATTCTCTTATTTCTAAGCCAGATACTGGTGTGTGAATCTGCTTTTAATTACCACATTGCAGCCATGGCCTTGCTAATGTCCTTTGTAACCCTTACAAACGCCTACCATATTTTAGGCTTGGGACTTGAAGTCCCACTGAATGAGTAGGGTATATAGTATGTTCCTAGCAACGTAACTTCAGGAGCATCAGACTTTTTTTTCATAAATATACAGTTTTTCTGGATTTCAAAAGGGACCTGCTATTATGTTTATCACTGGATATTTTAACTCTAATCTTTAAAACTCTGTTCAGCTGTCATGCAGCCATTCACGAAAGCATGAAAGGTGGTGATGCTCTGTTGTGTGGCAGGCTAACCTACTCTGCAGAGATGTTAGCTGGCCTCTGGAAGCCATTTCCTTTCTTGTACATGGGTCTAGCATTTACTTCTCCAGCAAAGTGATTAGAGATCCTATTAATTGACATGGAGAGAAACTGAGTTGCTCTTTTTTTGGTACACATCTCAAAATTGTGGCTCACGAGGTGGAGACAAATGGGGGCTTCAAATTAAACCAGTACTTACTGGTAAATCAAAGAAGATTTTACGACTAATAATATTACTTTTAGACCAATTCCTAAAAAGCTGTAGTTAGACTATATTGCCAGGAAAAGAAAATATGGATGGAATAAAATACTGCATTCATATGCCCATTGGAGATGCTGGGTATGTGGTGGTTCACTGTTGTATACATATTATGGAATTACCTGGTAGGAGGAAGTTCCGGGAGATTCTATCTGCTAGAATATGCTGTATATGAAAACAAATAACAATTAATTCATTTAAGATTTCAGTTGTTTATCAATGTCTTCTGCAGTTTTAATTCTGGTGAAACTATAGTCCATGTGTGATGATGCAGTGAAGAAACACAGAATACAATTATTGAGATAATGCCAGTGTCATACATTGCTGCTTCCTCTAGAGAGAGCACTCCATGTGTGTGCAAAACTCCAGAGAGGACATTTCAACACTTTAGCCAGTATCCTTAGAGGTGAATAGATTCTGATTTGGACAACTTTTCCATGCAAAGGTGTAAGGGGAAGTAACAATCCCTTTTAAACACCTGCCTAGTCTACCTGAACCTTGGGGCCAAACATAGGAGTAAAGGGGTTCTTTCTAAAGTAGGTAAACAGGTAGTGAACGTGGAGGGGTGGGGATGGACTGGGACTTGATTCCATCCATTTGCTGTTGGTAGAGGCTAACAGTAAATTACCCCTGAGCAAAGAGAAGAACCAGTGACTCAGACGGATTAACAGAAGCAGGGTGTGTTTCTAAATCACAGTGCCTCTCAGAGCTGCTTTAATAATAAGTGCAGCTGAACCAGGCTCAAACTAGTGCTGACATTCATTGTTAGCAAGAAATATTTTTTCTAGTGTAGACAAGGGAACCGAGTACAATCTGTCATTTAAGCACATGTACTAGTGATGTTATTTAGTGACTATCTACAGCAAGACATGTAAATTCACTCCTCTTTCTTAATTAGGTACCTATTCTCTATAGGTAATAGAGAAACTGAGTCATAATCCAAAAGAAAAAGCCTGTGATGCCTATTGCCAAATATTTGTTTCATTGTGAACTTTCAGATTCAGCGGCAGTTTCTCAGTTCCCATTTGTATTGGTACAAGTATAAAGGAAGTGAACTTCATTGTTCCCATATAACCAGGAGGATTCCTTGTGGACTGAAAGAGACAGTCAGTAGTGCTTATCTGTGATAAAATTTTCGATGTTATCAGCATACAGATTCTTTAGAAGGCCAGCCTTCAAAGCCTTTCTTCCCAATCATCCAATCAGCTGTTTTTGGCTTGAGGGAGCAAATTGTTGAAGCAACTGTAGGTAGGTTTTTAATCCAGTTTTAGGGGGAAGGACTCCCTACTATGTTTCTTTCCAAGATGTGATGTGTGATGAATCCAAGAAGGATCCAGGCTTATGATATTACTTTCCATAAATTCAGTCAGGGGAGATGTCATTTGCATGACACCTAAAACATATCTAACTTTTTCATATCACACTTACATTTCTGGAAATCTGCAGAGTCCCTTTATTAGTTTTACCTTTCTCTGTGTTTTCAGATCACCGCAAGTTATTCCATTCTGGAGAATATACCAGCATGAAATACCTATAATCCCACTTTGATCTTCATACCAGAAATTCCAGGATTCACTGGTCTCCATCTTGATTTAGAAGAGGTGAAGTTATTGTTAGCTTTTCCCTACTAGTGTTTGCTTGTTTGTATTTGAACTGCAGAAGGCTTTGGCATCCACCACAAAAGTCTTCAGAGTAACAGCCGTGTTAGTCTGTCTTCGCAAAAAGAAAAGGAGTACTTGTGGCACCTTAGAGACTAACCAATTTATTTGAGCATGAGCTTTCGTGAGCTACAGCTCACTTCATCGGATGCATACCGTGGAAACTGCAGAAGACATTATATACACACAGAGACCATGAAACAATACCTCCTCCCACCCCACTGTCCTGCTGGTAATAGCTTATCTAAAGTGATCATCAAGTTGGGCCATTTCCAGCACAAATCCAGGTTCTCACCCTCCGCCCCCCCCCACAGAAACTCACTCTCCTGCTGGTAATAGCCCATCCAAAGTGACCACTCTCTTCACAATGTGTATGATAATCAAGGTGGGCCATTTCCTGCACAAATCCAGGTTCTCTCACTCCCTCACCCCCCTCCAAAAACCACACACACAGACTCACTCTCCTGCTGGTAATAGCTTATCCAAAGTGACCACTCTCCCTACAATGTGCATGATAATCAAGGTGGGCCATTTCCAGCACAAATCCAGGCTCTCACACCCCCCACCCCCCCGCCCCGGGAACACACACACACACACACACACACAAACTCATTCTCCTGCTGGCAATAGCTCATCCAAACTGACCATTCTCCAAGTTTAAATCCAAATTTAACCAGAACGTCTGGGGGAGGGGGGGTAGGAAAAAACAAGGGGAAATAGGCTACCTTGCATAATGACTTAGCCACTCCCAGTCTCTATTTAAGCCTAAATTAATAGTCTCCAATTTGCAAATGAATTCCAATTCAGCAGTTTCTCGCTGGAGTCTGGATTTGAAGTTTTTTTGTTGTAAGATAGCGACCTTCATGTCTGTGATTGCGTGACCAGAGAGATTGAAGTGTTCTCCGACTGGTTTATGAATGTTATAATTCTTGACATCTGATTTGTGTCCATTTATTCTTTTACGTAGAGACTGTCCAGTTTGACCAATGTACATGGCAGAGGGGCATTGCTGGCACATGATGGCATATATCACATTGGTGGATGTGCAGGTAAACGAGCCTCTGATAGTGTGGCTGATGTTATTAGGCCCTGTGATGGTGTCCCCTGAATAGATATGTGGGCACAGTTGGCAACGGGCTTTGTTGCAAGGATAGGTTCCTGGGTTAGTGGTTCTGTTGTGTGGTATGTGCTTGTTGGTGAGTATTTGCTTCAGGTTGGGGGGCTGTCTGTAGGCAAGGACTGGCCTGTCTCCCAAGATTTGTGAGAGTGTTGGGTCATCCTTCAGGATAGGTTGTAGATCCTTAATAATGCGTTGGAGGGGTTTTAGTTGGGGGCTGAAGGCGACGGCGAGTGGCGTTCTGTTCTTTTCTTTGTTAGGCCTGTCCTGTAGTAGGTGACTTCTGGGAACTCTTCTGGCTCTATCAATCTGTTTCTTCACTTCCGCAGGTGGGTATTGTAGTTGTAAGAATGCTTGACAGAGATCTTGTAGGTGTTTGTCTCTGTCTGAGGGGTTGGAGTAAATGCGGTTGTATCGCAGAGCTTGGCTGTAGACGATGGATCGTGTGGTGTGGTCAGGGTGAAAGCTGGAGGCATGTAGGTAGGCATAGCGGTCAGTAGGTTTCCGGTATAGGGTGGTGTTTATGTGACCATTGTTTATTAGCACGGTAGTGTCCAGGAAGTGGATCTCTTGTGTGGACTGGACCAGGCTGAGGTTGATGGTGGGATGGAAATTGTTGAAATCATGGTGGAATTCCTCAAGGGCTTCTTTTCCATTGGTCCAGATGATGAAGATGTCATCAATATAGCGCAAGTAGAGTAGGGGCGTTAGGGGACGAGAGCTGAGGAAGCATTGTTCTAAATCAGCCATAAAAATGTTGGCATACTGTGGGGCCATGCGGGTACCCATAGCAGTGCCGCTGATCTGAAGGTATACATTGTCCCCAAATGTAAAATAGTTATGGGTAAGGACAAAGTCACAAAGTTTAGCCACCAGGTTAGCCGTGACATTATCGGGGATAGTGTTCTTGACGGCTTGTAGTCCATCTTTGTGTGGAATGTTGGTGTAGAGGGCTTCTACATCCATAGTGGCCAGGATGGTGTTATCAGGAAGATCACCGATGGATTGAAGTTTCCTCAGGAAGTCAGTGGTGTCTTGAAGGTAGCTGGGAGTGCTGGTAGCGTAGGGCCTGAGGAGGGAGTCTACATAGCCAGACAATCCTGCTGTCAGGGTGCCAGTGCCTGAGATGATGGGGCGCTCAGGATTTCCAGGTTTATGGATCTTGGGTAGTAGATAGAATATCCCAGGTCGGGGTTCCAGGGGTGTGTCTGTGCGGATTTGATCTTGTGCTTTTTCAGGAAGTTTCTTGAGCAAATGCTGTAGTTGCTTTTGGTAACTCTCAGTGGGATCATAGGGTAATGGCTTGTAGAAAGTGATTTTGGAGAGCTGCCGAGCAGCCTCTTGTTCATATTCTGACCTATTCATGATGACAACAGCACCTCCTTTGTCAGCCTTTTTGATTATGATGTCAGAGTTGTTTCTGAGGTTGTGGATTGCATTGTGTTCCGCACGGCTGAGGTTATGGGGCAAGTGATGCTGCTTTTCCACAATTTCAGCCCGTGCACGTCGGCGGAAGCACTCTGTGTAGAAGTCCAGTCTGCTGTTTCAACCTTCAGGAATTGCTGAATTGGAATTCATTTGCAAATTGGATACTATTAATTTAGGCTTAAATAGAGACTGGGAGTGGCTAAGTCATTATGCAAGGTAGCCTATTTCCCCTTGTTTTTTCCTACCCCCCTCCCCCCCCCCCCCCAGACGTTCTGGTTAAACTTGGATTTAAACTTGGAGAGTGGTCAGTTTGGATGAGCTATTGCCAGCAGGAGAGTGAGTTTGTGTGTGTGTGTTCCCGGGGGGGGGGGGGGGTGGGGGGTGGGGAGAGAGAGCCTGGATTTGTGCTGGAAATGGCCCACCTTGATTACCATGCACATTGTAGGGAGAGTGGTCACTTTGGATGAGCTATTACCAGCAGGAGAGTGAGTTTGTGTGTGTATGGGGGTGGGGGGGTGAGAAAACCTGGATTTGTGCAGGAAATGGCCCACCTTGATTACCATGCACATTGTAGGGAGAGTGGTCACTTTGGATAAGCTATTACCAGCAGGAGAGTGAGTTTGTGTGTGTGGTTTTTGGAGGGGGGTGAGGGAATGAGAGAACCTGGATTTGTGCAGGAAATGGCCCACCTTGATTATCATACACATTGTGAAGAGAGTGGTCACTTTGGATGGGCTATTACCAGCAGGAGAGTGAGTTTCTGTGGGGGGGGCGGAGGGTGAGAACCTGGATTTGTGCTGGAAATGGCCCAACTTGATGATCACTTTAGATAAGCTATTACCAGCAGGACGGTGGGGTGGGAGGAGGTATTGTTTCATGGTCTCTGTGTGTATATAATGTCTTCTGCAGTTTCCACGGTATGCATCCGATGAAGTGAGCTGTAGCTCACGAAAGCTCATGCTCAAATAAATTGGTTAGTCTCTAAGGTGCCACAAGTACTCCTTTTCTTTTCACAAAAGTCTTGTTTCAATAGCAACTCTTTTATCAGGTACTCTCTCTCTCTCTCTCTGTCTGTCTTTCTGCTTTTAGACACTTTGTTCTGGAAAAGACTAAATTAAATTATATAGATTTAACATTTCTTGTAACTAGTATAATATCTGTTTTTTTTATTTATTAACTTGTAAATGTGTAACATTGCTTCAGATAACCATCTCAAATGGTTATCCTAACACCACCATTCTCCTCTAACCGGTCTGGGCTTGGTACTGTTCTTCTTTTAAGACATAATGGATAGAGCTGGTCAGGAAAAGGAGGAGGTGGTTTGTGGCAAATTTCAACTCAAAAAAACCTGAAAAGTTTTGGGGTTCGGTATGTTTAGTTTTCCAGTGAAAAAAATCAAAACTTTCCAAGGAAACTGTCTGCAAAAATTTCTGAGTCAAAACCCATTTTCCATTAGAAAAAAATATTGATGAAAAAAATTCAACCAGACTTAACAATGGGCCTGATACAAAACCCATTGAAGGCATTGGGAGTCTTACTATTTCCTTCAATGGGCTTTGATTCAGGCCCCAAATCACTCTCCCCTGGGTTCAGATGATCAATATTCCTATTTTGGGTGCTGTGTCTTTGACCATTCTGTGAGGGAGCAGAATTCCTGTGGAAAGCTAATAGTGGCAGAGATTGTTATGGTAAGCAAAATAATATATTATAAATTTAAACATGTGCAGTGTAGACAGGCAGACCTTGGGAAATTCATATTTGCCTTTCCACATCACCACTGAAGCACCAGTAAGAGGCGTGATTCACCACTGCATGAGTTACAGTGGCATATAGCTGGAGAAACACAATAGTGAGTAGGAGTACTTGTGGCACCTTCAAGTGAGCTGTAGCTCATGAAAGCTTATGCTCAAATAAATTGGTTAGTCTCTAAGGTGCCACAAGTACTCCTTTTCTTTTTGTGAATACAGACTAACATGGCTGCTACTCTGAAACCTGACCATAGTGAATCAGGACCATAATCGACTGGCTACCTACATGCATGCACATTCATTTGAGTGACTTGGACCCAGCCACCGGGTAGTCAGATAACTTCACGAAAGTAGATGTGACGTTATTGACTTGAACTGGGACCGTATAGAACATTGTTCCAACCAAGGTCCTGTAGTGGCACCAAATCTTGTATAAAGGGGGTCAACTAAGGTGTCTAAGACGAGGTTATGGTTTGCTGGTTAGGATTATGCTATCTGTTTGCATGTATCATTTTTGTATTTAAAGATATAAGTATTGGCTCTATATTGTCTGTATTCCAAACTTATGCTATGCTTCTGGGTGACACCCCAGACAAGTTGGTGTCAGCTCTGCCTAGCCAGCTTGATGGCCCATTAAGGATCTATACAAGTGACCCATTGAGAGAAGGCAGACACGCCTTGTGACTCAGCAAGGTATGCAGGGACCTGCCTATGGACAGAACTCTGAGGTTTTTCCAGGCCATGTGATGGACAGCTTGTTTTTGGAACAAAGAAAGAAAGGCCACATGGCAAGAGAATATAAAAAGCTGCTGCAGCTCCTCCATCTTGTCTTCAGTCCTGCTTCTTATCTCTGGAGGAACTTTGCTACACTGAAGCTTTGAAGAAAGGACTGATGACTCATCCCAATTGTGGATGTTCTCCAGAGACTTGATTTGAACCTGCAGTTTATTCTATCACTGCTGCAAGCCTAAACCAAGAACTTTGCCATTACTGTATGTAATTGATTCCATTTAACCAATTCTAGTTCTCCTCTATATTTTTTTCCTTTTATGAATAAACCTTTAGATTTTAGATTCTAAAGGATTGGCAACAGCATGATTTGTGGGTAAGATCTGATTTGTATATTGACCTGACTCTGGGGCTTGGTCCTTTGGGATCGAGAGGACCTTTTTTCTTTTACTGGGGTATTGGTTTTCATAACCATTTGTCCCCATAACGAGGTGCACTTGTGGTGATACTGGGAAACTGAAATGTCTAAGGGAATTGCTTGTGTGACTTGTGGTTAGCCAGTGGGGTAAAACCAAAGTCTTCTCTGTTTGGCTGGTTTGGTTTGCCTTGGTGTGCATAAAAACCCCAGCCTTGGGCTGTAACTGCCCTGCTTTAAGCAATTTGTCCTGAATTGGCACTCTCAGTTGGGTCCCGCCAGAACAAGCCTCGTTACAGTAGGTGTACAAAATTACAATGGATTCATATGACCTGACTCTATTGTTTTGGTGGGACATAGTTTCTTCTTCTCTGGTGGCATTGGCATCACATGTCTTCCTGTATCTGATCACACTTGTTGATATTATTGTCAAACACACATGAACACATAAGAACTGGAAGTGAGAGTTATTTCAGGGGGTTTCTGATTATTGCTAAAACACTCTGGAATTCAGCAGGTAGCTAGGGAATTAAAGTGAATTCAGTGAAACCTGTACAAATAGATCTCCCTTATTAAGCAACGTCTAAACCTAAGACTGTCCCAATGTACCCACAAACATAATGATAGCACAATTCTCCTCCACCTTTCTCAGTAGACCTTCTCCCTTGAGCAACTGGTTTTTGTCAGTCCGTGAGTGGTTACTTGTGATTATTTCACTGTATAAAATAAATATACAACTGTCAGCACTGTGTGTAAAGGAACTTATATATGTGACATATGGCACCAGGCAACACACATACACTTGTCTAAGAACTGAATAACTGGTAAAAATCTTATAAATCCAACAGAACAACAGAGTTCATGCCCTTCAATATAAAAGTCTGGGGTATGTGAGCAGCAATATAAGGGAGGATTCTAATATCACCGTAAAGCAAATCCTGAACCTTGATTTTCTGTCACTGTTAACTGAATCTTCTTCTTGTATATACATTTTCAGTAATGTTCTATTTTGACACTGAAACTAAGTATATTCTTAAGGCAACTTGTTTTATTTACACCTATACATCAGTCCTAGAACAGAGAAGGACAAAGAGCATTCAAGCAATTCCTGGTTTCAGGAATCTTAGCCAAAACACTAACGCCTGATTCCCAGGGAGCAACTCTGCCTCAGGAATTTACTCTAGTTAGCGAAGTTAAGTCAGCATATGGTCTCCCTTGCTACTGCTCCGGCAAAGAAACCACATCAGAAAACCAACAACACAGAATTTTCATCCAGACTGAAAACTTGTTCTTACTCTAATTAAAATAACTTTTAAGACTTATGCGTAACAGTGCCATCTTGGGACTCACCTCTCGAGTGCCTGCAAGCCCCTAGATGCAGCACTACAGTCCTTTTCTCACCCTCTTGCAGGCTGTCAGCTGACCTTGGCTGGTCTTCAGTGGCTTAGCGCTCTGGCCAAATCATGAAGTTTGGATGAACCCTGTCTAGGATATTAAAGAGTCCATCAAATAGTCTATTTGCCTTTACTAAGGTCTTCAGCCCTGACTCTGGGCCCGTTAAATTCAGCCCATTGCTCAGGCTCTCAAATAAGCCCTGATCTCCTCTTGGGTTTATACCAGTAGAGGAATCTAGGCCACCCACTACTCCAGGTTCCAACCCAGGGACCCTACACAAGGCAGCTATGTACTACTTACTCCAATCCATCACTGCTATTACCCTGGGCTTCTTCCTACTGGGCTCTTTCATCCCCAGCTCTATCTCAGGGCCAGTGTGCTCAGGTCCTTATATAAGTTGAGTCAGCCATAAACTCTGTCCAACTATCAGGCTTCTTTGGCCAGAGAAGATCACCCTTCTCCAGTCCTAGCCAGGAACTGACTTGCTAAGGCCAGGCAGCTCCTTTTATCTATGCTGGCTGGGCCCTGATTGGTTGTTGCTAGTCCCTGTTGCCCTTAGAGGATTGGGTCTCTGTGGTGTCCAAAATGGTTGCTCTGGAGAGTCCTCTCTAAACAAAACTAGAGGACCCACCTTTATTGCTCCACTCCTCCCACATCACTGCTTCCTGGAGTGGGATGTAGTAGGACCACAGGGCCTCCTGTAGGCAGCCTCAAAAGCCAAGTACACCCCATCATACCACTGCCATAACAATATTCTTGATTATTCTGTCAGTTTGAAGAGGGATATGGGAAACTAGAGTTATTCACTTGGAAAGTATGATCAGTATGTTATACTTTGAGGTGATCATATTGTGACTGTGTGAGTGAATGAGTGGCATATGCTGTAGTTAATATACTGTTGGGATTATGGATCATGTTGGAAGAAATAAAGCCATTTTTGTTTTCTTTAGGGGTATCTATTTGAGAAAGTTGCCTATTTTCCTATATCATGTTGTGTGTTACAGTGGCAAATGCATAATTAGAGGAGAAATAAATTATACAGGATTCTTTGTGCATTCATCATACAGTATAAGCTCAAAACAAGTCTAAATTATATATGAAAAGATAGTGAAATACACACTGACTGAAACTCCTTCTACAGGACAAGCTTGTCTGAGGTACAATATCTGTAATTATGAAAGAGCAGACTCGCATACAGAGTACACAAACATACACACCCTCAAGCTGAGTATGAGCAAGGCTGACAACTCAGAGAGAAGTTGTGTGTAAATGAGCAAAACAAAACCTCATTCCACAGTACAGTGGAATATATCACTGATACATTGCAAAGGCTCCCTGAGCATCTCAAGCATTCTAACAGCTTTACAGACTTCCAGCAGAGACCGTGAGAAAATTCCCAACAGCTTAGTTGATGGATATTTTATCCAAATTGCTGCCTTCTCTTGCAGACTGAAAAGAAGAGCAATTTCCTTTCCCTTCTGTATTATATAACTGCTGTTCAAGGCCTATTGAGCAAATTTAGATCTTCATTGGAAAGTTTGTACAACAGATGGAGTTCCTTCAACTTGCTGTTATAAAAATATGAACAAGGGTACAGACTTTACTGGTTAATATTGGTTAATGTTGATTTGGCAAATGTGAAAAAGAATGCGATAAAACAGTGGGGCATTTTTTGTAAGTGATTATAGTTTTGTAGAATTTGGATTTAGTCAGCTTGGAAAAGGAATTTTGAAAGCCAAGATGTATAATAGTGCCCAAGTAGTAATGTAGGCTTCGGCTTTGTCTTGGTCTGACAGAAATCTCTCTAACTGTTAATAAAATGGAGAATAACATGAAGGCCATTTACTAGCATATGTTTACCACTGTCCTCTGGCGGGTGGAATCAGAACTATTACAGAACCTACAGTTCTGATCAATAATGGAGTATTTCCTTTAGCTCCAACAGGAATGAATGGTAGCAGAGCTAAAGGACCTCATTTCTATTCCCACTATCACCAAGAAGTTCCAAGTGACTGTGGTGTGTAGAATCGTGACAAATATAAAATTCCTAAATGGCCAGTGATTTCTTTTCTCCTTACCATGTTACAGAAGATTCTTGGTGGCATGAATGCTGTCCCAGAATGAACACCGAAAGCTTTAAAATAAATTGATGGTGGAGGTGTATCCGACCTTACAATAATTGTTTATATTCAGCCAGTGCTTTATGACCTTCACTGGCTGTCTGTGGGGTTTGGGATGAAAGTCCAAGGTGTGGATATTTGTTTCATGTACCGCATGCTGCATAATAATATGAAAGGATCCCATGCCTCTTTATTAAGACAGCTACTTACAGCGATGCTGCAACTGCAGTTAGCATTCCAGCCAAGTGCACACAGACTGACTTCCAGTGCTGCCTTCAAACTCTTCCCTCCTGCAACCTGAGCTCCAGGTTCCATGCAGGTTGGTACAGTATTGACCTATAAAGTTCTAAAGGCTTAGGATCAACCTTCCTGAGAGATCACCTCTCTCACTGTACCATAATGCTGCAGTTCACATCTGCAGAGGAGCTTGAGCTAGATCTCTCCTAGTAAGATTTTTTTGTGTTTTAGTACCAGGACTTTTTCTTAAACACACAAATTACTCTCTGGTTTCACATGAAATCCCCATGCACTCAGCTCAGATTCCACCATCAGGGAAAAAACAAACAAAACAGTAGCCTGGCCAGTAAACTTGTCAAAAGGTCTAAAAGGCAGGTAAAGCAGTAGATTTCATCGGTCTTTGTGAAGAGTGCATCATTTGGCACTGAGCCTAGAGGAAAACCCAATACTACTCCAAATCTTTCTGTCCTTAAAAATGTCTCTAATGAGAGAGAGAGATTTTACTGGTACTGCACAAGATTGCCCAATAATGCTCAGGATACTCTCTGAAAACTGTGTGCCTCATCCACTAGAATAACATTATATTTACTGATATGCTTGATGTCATATTTGCACACATTGGGGTTAGTGTGTCTGGTTAGAGACTCTGGTGTATAATGGACAGAGACTAAAATAGCTTAGATTGCTCTTGGGCATTTTTGAAGAATTCATTGTAAGGCTGTGGAGCATGAAATAGTTGCTAACATGGATGATATACTGTTGTTCATTTTTCAGCTACACGTTTTAATACTTAGCCAACTATAGTTGATATCTCAATTAAGGGCAATATCAGGTAGGGGCAGGATTCATGAAGGTACTTAGGTGCCTATACCCAGAGTTAGGCCCCCAAATCTCAAGTTTAGGCACTTAAGTCCCAGTTTAGGTTCCACTGCAATCCACAAAACTCCTGCTGACCCCTGGAGGTGCCTAAACTTACTCAGCGCCTAAGTTTTTTGGAGTAAAATTCACCAGACACCTATCTTCCTGCCTCTGAGCATGTGCACTGTTGCATCCCTCTAAGCATCCAGATGCCTATCTCCCACCTAAGCCCCAGAGTGATTCACAAACCAGAGAAGACACGTGTTTGGCTGCCTTAATCATTTTCAGGGCCTTATCCAGTAGAAGTGCTTAGAGGTCCTTGCCTACAGACAGCCCCCCACCTGAAGCAAATACTCACCAGCAACCACATATCACACAACAGAACCACTAACCCAGGAACCTATCCTTGCAACAAAGCCCGTTGCCAACTGTGCCCACATATCTATTCAGGGGACATCATCACAGGGCCTAATAACATCAACCACACTATCAGAGGCTCGTTCACCTGCACATCCACCAATGTGATATATGCCATCATGTTTAAGCAATGCCCCTCTGCCATGTATATTGGTCAAACTGGATAGTCTCTGTGTAAAAGAATAAATGGACACAAATCAGATGTCAAGAATTATAACATTCATAAACCAGTCGGAGAACACTTCAATCTCTCTGGTCACGCGATTACAGACATGAAAGTTGCGATATTACAACAAAAAAACTTCAAATCCAGACTCCAGCGAGAAACTGTCGAATTGGAATTCATTTGCAAATTGGATACAATTAACTTAGGCTTGCATAGAGACTGGGAGTGGCTAAGTCATTATGCAAGGTAACCTATTTCCCCTTGTTTTTTCCTACCGCCCCCCTCAGACATTCTTGTTAAACCCTGGATTTGTGCTGGAAATGGCCCAACTTGATTATCATACACATTGTAAGGAGAGTGGTCACTTTAGATAGGCTATTACCAGCAGGAGAGTGGGGTGGGGGGAGGTATTTTTTCATGCTTTGTGTGTATAAAAAGATCTTCTACACTTTCCACAGTATGCATCCGATGAAGTGAGCTGTAGCTCACGAAAGCTTATGCTCAAATAAATTGGTTAGTCTCTAAGGTGCCACAAGTACTCCTTTTCTTTTTGCGAATACAGACTAACACGGCTGTTACTCTGTCACCTTTTTAAGAGTCTGTTAACTCATATGTGTTGTGTATGATTGCATAACCAGTACTCTGTCCACTAGTGAAATGTGACCAATTCATTTTCTTACTTGATATTTTCTCTTGGATCTATTGTAAGGGTGGGTTTTATTTGTGACCACAGTAAAAGTAAATAAACAATGATGCAGACCTGACTAAGAAGGTGTAGCTGGAAGCCTGAAATTTGTACACACCTTACTTGTTCCACCGCTCTCCTTTCCAGGTTTGCTGTACATAAGTAATCTCTTCAGGTATGTTTCTCCTTGCACACAATATGAACAGTAATATCACAGGTGTACTTAAGCTATAGAGATCTAATCGTGTGTTAAGGAAAGATCTGATGAAGAACTTAACCAGCCTGCCAGTTGCCCTAATAAATATTTGCTACAAAAAATTAAAACATATGCAATGGTGTAGTGACCAGGGCTGGCTCTAGGCACCAGCAAAACAAGCAGATGCTTGGGGCGGCACAGTTCTAGGGGTGGCATTCTGGCGCCGGCTATGCCGCCCCTAGAGATGTGTCCCTGCCGTCCCAGCTCGCCTCCGCCTGCTCCCCCTAGCGCCGCCGCCACTCGGCTTCTCCCCCTTCCCTCCCAGGCTTGCTGTGCGTGAAATGGCTGTTTGGCGCAGCAAGCCTGGGAGGGAGGGAGGAGAAGCCGAGCAGCGGCACGCTCGGGGGAGGTGGCAGTGGTGGAGCGGAGGCAAGCTGGGGCAGAGAGCGGTTCCTCGACACCCCCCTTACTTCCTGCGCTCCCCCAACCCTCGCTCACCTCTGCTCCGCCTGCTCCTCCGAACGCGCTGCCTCTCCCTCGCCTGAGAGGGAGGGGGGAGAAGCGGAGCGGCGGCGTGTTCAGGGGAGCAGGCGGAGCAGAGGTGAGCTAGGGTGGGGGGTTGTGGCGGAGGGGGGAGCCGCAGGAAGCAATGGGGGGGGAGGGGAATGCGGCACGCCCGGGTGAGGAGGCGGGGCCGGGGATTTGGGAAAGGAGTTGGTTGGGAAGGGACGGGGGGGGCACGAAAAAAAAGCGGGGGGCGGCCAAAATTTTTTTTGCTTGGGGCGGCAAAAATCCTAGAGCCGGCCCTGGTAGTGACATATGCCTGCTCATTTTCATAGAGCCTCATCCAAAGTCCATTGAAGTCAGTATTCAGAGTCAATTTTCTGCCTAAATTCAACAGGCTATGGATTAGTCTCAAATACTGACAAAACAAAAAATCTAGATTCACTGGTATGCCTCCTATTTTGCACTGATCCTGCGATGCAGGGAGCTGTAATTTTGATTTACCCAGACAGTCAGAACTGGGATATTGTTACTTGCTGGCAGTGGAGTGGTACAAAGCAGATGGAGAGTAATGGTGAATTTGTCCAACGATATGTGAAGACCACGGGGCAGATCCTCAGCTTGTGTAAACTATCGTAGCTCCGCTGATGCCAATAGAGCTATGATAATTTACCCAACTGAAGTTAACAGAACCATGACAATTTACACCAGTTGAGAATGTATCCCTAAAGATTCACAAATGCCTTAAAATGTTTTTTGTGCTTCACCTATTTCCCCTTTTCTCATTCTTTTCTTCCTTCTTGCACTATAAATAGGCCCTTTTCAAACATATTGGTGTACTGTGTGTAAGACTAAATGAGTTCTATATGTAACATCATTGAAAGTTATCAACAAAAGTATTTAAACAAAAGCCGGTGTGGAAAAATATCTCGTTAATGTACTGCAGAAGCAAGAAAAAAACAAGAGTCATAAGTCAAACTAAAAAGGAGCATATGAACAGAAAAAATAGGATTTATTTTTGCTGTCTTCTGTGTTAGGAATAAATATGTTCTGATATGCTCGGAGACAGCTTAGGTAGTCGACATAAGCAGCTGGTGTTCGTGCTACCCAGAGAGCATTTCTTCTTGCTGAAAAATCACGGGAAGTAATTTTTAAATGTATATGTCACATCAGATTGCATGAAGTTAGTCGGAGGTGAACTTCTCATCCTGTGACCTCATATAACTTCCCATGCAATGCAGTTCACAAAAGTCTAATAGCAAAAAATACATTTCTTTTCACGGTACAAGTGGAAACAGATCAAAAAGCTGGGAGGAAAGAGGTGTAAATAACAAACTCTGACTAACAAACTCTGTACTCTGACTGTTTGGTGATTGCTTTTTAGTGATTTTTATATCAATGCTTAAATTCCTCAGAGAAAACACTGATATGGGCATATCTAATTCACTGCCTCTTATCAAGATCCTCTCCAATTTTGGAAAGTGGGTTGAGGAGCTTAAACAAGACCAACAATTGATAAGTGAATCCCTTATGCCTAACAATCTGTTCCAACTTGTATTTATCTTCGACACTCTGCTTACCTTCTCCAGTCCAAAGGAAGAGCTCTGTGAAGCTCCAAAGCTTGTCTCTTCCACCAACAGAAGTTGGGCCAATAAAAGATATTGCCTCACCTATCTTGTCTCTCTCAATTCCTCACCTTTTCTCATTATATTGTTTTTCAATTCTCAGCGAATGAGGCTGATTGTATAAAATGCAGAGAATTTGAAAACATGGTTTCATTTAATGAAGACAACACTTGTAAGCACTTTGTGGTTCAGATGAAATTGCACTTACCTTTAGCTTGAGGACATTGGTTTAAGTCCAAGCTGACATTTTCAGTCATTAAGTCAATAGTGAACAGCCATCCACCACACAGAACCATTGCACATAATCCTGTAAACTTGGCAATCATTGAATTAGAAAGGCCTAAAACTGATACTGACATAGAATAAATTACCCAGAACAAAGTGGAGGGTCAGGGTTGTGAGAGGAGGAATTGAGAGCTGCTGTGAATGGGAATCCTATTTGGTCACCAATTGTTACCATGCCCTTAAATCCACTTTCATCTTTAATCTTCCGATTTACATTTTTAAATATGAAAAAAATAAGAGAAAAGTTGCTTCCCCTTTTAATTTGTAGTGGCAACCTATTACTGGGTGCTGAAGGGGTTAGAATTAAGAGAAAAGTGGAAGAGAGGAATATAATTCAAAGAGAACTTTTTAGGTTAAACTTTTGCCCAATTGGGGTGAGCAATTTGCTGTAGAATTCTCATCCTTTTTATGTTTACAAGCTGTTATCAAGGGGAGAAAACACAGGGAAAAATAAATCTTTTATTAAAAACTAAACTAAAATAAAAAGACAAATTTATTCCAATTGACCGAGTGTGGTGGAGTGACCCCACAGAAAGCCTAAATTAGGTGAAATACAGTTTATCATCTTTATTAGATACACAACCTCATTAAAATACTGTATTATTACTTCAGCATATTGAAAAAAAGCACATTCTAGGATGAAGGGAGAGACCTAGAACAGCATAAAGAAAAGGAGTACTTGTGGCACCTTAGAGACGAACCAATTTATTTGAGCATAAGCTTTCGTGAGTTACAGCTCACTTCATCGGAGGCATACTGTGGAGTTTGAAGTGATGAAGTGAGCTGTAGCTCACGAAAGCTTATGCTCAAATAAATTAGTATGCATCCGATGAAGTGAGCTATAGCACACGAAAGCTTATGCTCAAATAAATTAGTATGCATCCGATGAAGTGAGCTATAGCACACGAAAGCTTATGCTCAAATAAATTGGTTAGTCTCTAAGGTGCCACAAGTACTCCTTTTCTTTTTGCGAATACAGACTAACACAGCTGTTACTCTGAAACCTAGAACAGCATGTAAATAAAGGGTTTAAGTTTCATTTTAACTGTTATTCATATATCTCAAATTATTGTTGATCATCTGTCCTTATTAATAAAGAGAACAAAAAATAAATAAATGATAGCTGATACCACAGGTAGAGGGAATTTCAAATTAACCTAAATATTTTGCAAACAAATTTCATCTGAGATGATTTTATTTCTAAAATACGATGCAGCAGCCTTCCAAACTTGGGACCTCAGAGTGCAAGCCTGCACTCTTGTTTGTAATCCTCACTTCAGTCAGCTACTTAATGTGAGTAAGGTGAGAAGGGGTTTATAGGACTGGACCCTTAAGAATCCTAAGGGACTAGGCTTTGCCTTTTCATCTGAAAACTGACTTGGCGGGAAGAATGGTCAGCGGAATCCCCTCAGGGTTGGCTGTATTCCACATTCTGCCTAGCCAGTGAAGTGGAACTTTAGAGGCACCTGCTGTGTGCATGCTATGGCACCAAAATCTATAGCTGACACTTACAGATAAGAATAATTTTTAGATGGTAGTAGCATATTAATCAAAAAAACCCTCAGAAGCTGTAAGAATGTTTTAAACCAGAAGTGAGGCAATTTCTAAGCAAGAAATTAATCTTCATCACTGGCAGGACAGTGAGGGAGACACCCATCAAAATAACCAGGAGCATGAATATTTCTAGCTTTAAATCTCCTCCAGGAAAGAACTTGAATACCTAATCCAACCAACCATATTGAGGAGTGGTAGATACGCTGGAGGGCAGGGATAGGATACAGAAGGACCTAGACAAATTGGAGGATTGGGCCAAAAGAAATCTGATGAGGTCCAATAAGGATAAGTGCAGGGTCCTGCACTTAGGACAGAAGAACCCAATGCACAGCTACAGACTAGGGACCGAATGGCTAGGCAGCAGTTGTGCGGAAAAGGACCTAGGGGTGACAGTGGACGAGAAGCTGGATATGAGTCAGCAGTATGCCCTTGTTGCCAAGAAGGCAAATGACATTTTGGGCTGTATAAGTAGGGGCATAGCGAGCAGATCGAGGGACGTGATCGTTCCCCTCTATTCAACATCGGTGAGGCCTCATCTGGAGTACTGTGTCCAGTTTTGGGCCCCACACTACAAGAAGGATGTGGATAAATTGGAGAGAGTCCAGTGAAGGGCAACAAAAATGATTAGGGGTCTGGAACACATTACTTATGAGGAGAGGCTGAGGGAACTGGAATTGTTTAGTCTGCAGAAGAGAAGAATGAGGGGGGATTTGATAACTGCTTTCAACTACCTGAGAGGTGGTTCCAGAGAGGATGGTTCTAGACTATTCTCAGTCTAGAGGACAGGACAAGGAGTAATGGTCTCAAGTTGCAGTGGGGGAGGTTTAGGTTGGATATTAGGAAAAACTTCTTCACTAGGAGGGTGGTGAAACACTGGAATGCATTACCTAGGGAGGTGGTAGAATCTCCTTCCTTAGAAGTTTTTAAGGTCAGGCTTGACTAAGCCCTGGCTGGGATGGTTTAGTTGGGGATTGGTCCTGCTTTGAGCAGGGGGTTGGACTAGATGACCTCCTGAGGTCCCTTCCAACCCTGATATTCTATGATTCTATGATTAAGGAAAGAGGAAGAGAGTAGGGAGAAGAGGTAACAAATGCAATTATCCATACATTTAAAATCCATCCTTCTGTGCATTATCTTCTTCATAATGTGTTCAAATTGTCTTAGACTTTCCTTGATCTCAAGAAATGCCTTTCAGTGTCCCCATAACAAGGGAATCAATTAAGAAGAATGGAAAGGGAAGGCTTAGAGGCTTTGTAATTCCCTTCTGAGGTCATAGTCAGATTTATGCAATGTGAAAAGTGATCTGAAAGGAGATCCCTTAGATGGTGAATTTATAACCAATATACTCAAATGACGTAAGACAGATATCTCCAGATGTACTAGAAAGCTCACAGTCTGAATGAAATGAACAGTTGCTTCCCCCTGCTGAACTATCATCTCATTTACATTTTCAAAGGGGATTACAATCCTCTTAAAGGACAAGCGTCTTTTGAGCTAATTAATTTTCTGAGACCGGCTTGCAATGTGCAGTAAGCGCTTAATTAAATATTAATATGGGGTGCAGGGTCACACATTTTTGCAGCCCTCTAAACCTTGTTAGTATATTGTGAGCTAGTTCTAAACATACGTGTGTGAGTGTCATGGGGGACGAGAGGGGATGAAGAAGACAAAAAGATATTTACAATTGGCCACGCAAACTGGTAAATATAACAAAGTTAGTTTTCAGTGAACAGAATACCATGGTTTTAATCTCTATTTATTGTTTGATGTGTGTTTTTAAAATCTGAGGATTTTTAATACATATTGATAGAAATGAAATATCCTGATATTTAAACTGAGTCTTTCACATATACATTCAAGAAAAGATCAGGCTGTAGAGTACAATCTCCAAGATCAAGGATAAGCCCCACACTACCCCCTAGTGATCAAAGTTTGGTGACCTCCAAATAACAGAAAACACAATAAGTGGACTTAAGATCACAAGAACAAAAAAATGCCCAGAAGCAACACAAGTCACTGCTGGTGTTCTTTGCTTAGGATCCTTTTTATGATAGAAGAATAAAGCTATGTCTGTCAAAAGGCTGCAACTTCCAATTCCTGGGTCTGAAGCCTCCATCTTAGTAACCAAACAAATATAAAAATGTATATATTCAGGAGAAAAAAAACATAAAACCTCAGGCGGAAAATCTCCAGTTATAAGATTTATAAAAAATAGAATAAAACAGCAGGTTAGTAATCGTCAGACAGAGCTTTTCAGCAATGTAAGCTACTTGCATTGTTCAGAGGTAGTGATAGGTGAGATTTTTAAGAGTACACACCGTTCTGACTCATATTAGGGCTTGAAATTACAAGGAAAAAATTCTGTCCTCAAATATATGTGCACAGCTCCAGTTGAGAAGTGCAGGAATTGTGCATGTGTATCGGAGAGCAGAATCTGAACCTTAAGGTAGGAAAGAATCATCGCTAATAGTTTAAGCCATGTCTGATTCAGCAAGGTAACTAAGCATGGGCCTGTCCTTAAGCATGTGGGTAGACCCAATGAGAAGATATGCTCATAGTTAAATATCTTGCTGAATCAGGGCCCTAATTCCTGAGATACACAGGCTTATTCATATGAAAACAAAATAAGCACAGACCTTATACTTGTCATATCCATTTTCCTTACATGATAAAATGGACTGGTGTTTTGGATTCCTTACAAATGAACTTGCAAGGAATTGACTTACCTATTCAAAAAGGTATTCCAGTGTATGAGACTAAATCTGATCTCACATTGGTTTTACACTGGCTGCAGGGCTCTGGCTGCTAGCTGTATAATCTTTTACATATGACCTAAAATCAAGGTCCTAAACACTTGTGATCATAAAGATCCTGTCATGCCATTTACAGCAGAAGTCTTAAGTGTCCTGGTCAAATTCCAGTTTAGATAATTACATTCTATCTAACCTAATCTAAGTTTTCATGCTGCACTTATTAGTGTAGTATCTGAGAGCCTCACAAATCAATATTTACATAGAATGGAGTCCCTTCTATAGTCTAGATTCCTTTTCCCCCTCCTGCTGCTCCAAGGACTTCTCGTAAAATGGGAGGAGGGGGTAACCAGTTTTATTTCATGTGCTTTCCTTGTCTTCCATTGTTGTGGGACAGCGAGGCTGAAGGAGCAAGTTTAACCCTAGCAATTGACAGCTTCATAGTACCTGTGAAATGTAAGAACGTAAGAATGGTCATGCTGGGTCACACAAAGGTCCATTTGGCCCAGTATCCTGTCTCCTGTCCTCGGCCAGTGACAGATCCTTCACAGGGAGTGAACAGAATAGGACACTTTATTATGTGGTCCACATCCAGCTTCTAGTAGGTTCAGGGACTTCAGATGTTTATGGACACCCAGAGCATGGGATTGTGTCCCTGACCATCTTGACTAACAGTCACTGATCAACCTATCCTCCGTGAACTCATCCAATTCTTTTTTTAATCCAATTATACTTTTTGAAAGATGTGGTGTTGAAAGAGGCTTTTGGTAGTCGATGCCATGGAGCACCTTAAAGATGAGAAAAACTGTCTTGAATTTGACCAGATATTCTGTGAGGAGACTGTGTCATGAGCAGAGAACTAGGGTGATGTATGCAAGGGCTGCAGCACTGTGCATTATGTTAGATGAAATCCACAGCAAAATTAAAATAGGAGAGGGAAAACACTGTGTCACAAACTCTAATGCTTTGGATTATTTAGGTTAGACACCTTGTCAATTCAAGGCTATCTACAGTGTTTTGTATTGCCCAGTGTTAAGAGAAGAGCAGGCAACGAGCCAGTGGAAGGAGGAGAGTGGGGATCACAGCAACAGGAGGCTGGAAGACTTCTGGAAAATGTGTTAGAGTGATACATAGACAAAGAGATGTTTCAGTACATGTATTTTTTATTGGAACCAAGATTGTGTGGTCACCAGTTATAAAACCACACATTTCCACTCCAAATATAATACATATGATTTAAAAATAAAATTCAGTACCATTAGGCCAACATAATGGTAGGAAAAACTTACAGCTCTATGAAATTACAGGTTTCATCCTTTAAGGATCTTTCCAAAAGTGTCAGGGACAGAGTCACATATTTATTTTTAAGCTTCATCTCTTATTGTTAATTGATATAAGCCAAAACTTAAATTCTGGCCCTGATCCAGCAATTGGATCTGCACAGGTGGGTCTTTGTGCTCTCATGGAACTGCATGAACTCCACATGGCTCCAGGATCTGATTATATGGATCTGATTGCATTATCAGGGCCTAGATTCGCTAAATAATGTTGTCCAATATAAAGCATCTGGAAAAAAATCAAAAAAATATAGCCCATGGTACATCATTATATTTTTTAAAACTATATAAAATGAGGACTCCAGGGAAGTTTTTTCATAATGAACAAAAATTGTCCACTGATAATCAAGTGCTCTTCAAACTGTTCTCCAAGGTTTCTGGTTTCTTTTCAGTCCCCCATGGAAATCTCACACAGCTTGGTAAAGTCTGAGGAACGCTTACTTGTCACGCACACAGGTGGAACCCTAAGAATAAACAAGTAGTATATGCATTTTAATTATATTTATTTTCCCCCAGAGACTGAATGGTATCTGTTAACATCTCCTTATATCTATATTTATTTTGTTTCTTATCATGATTAAATTTAATTTGATTTTGTCCTTAGGCCTGTTGTTGATAATTAAGCCCACATATTTTATTCCCTCCAGCATGCATTGCTCTCTCTTTAAAACTGAGTGTAAAACATTTCCTTGATCTTGGTATAATTTCATCGTTTTGTAAGTGGACATGGGGCCAGATCCTCAACTGGTGTAAATACACATTGCTGCATTCAAGTCAATGAACCTATGCTGATTAACACCAGCTGAGGATCTAGCCCATGTTTCAAATCTGTTAGTGAAGATGGGAAGTTTGCTTTAGTTTTACAACTACTAGAGTGTCATTTGCATATACAGTCATAGTTCTTTTTATTTAATTTATTTATTTATTACTCTCCCAGTCAGATACCAAATATCTATGGATTGTGTTTTCTTGAAGCAGTCAGTGTTGAAAAAAAAGGAAGGGAAAATGAGGGTCATATTTGGGTGTGAAGTCAGTGGAATTAAACTAAATAATTTTCCCCATTGTGCCTATCTACTAAAGTATCCTAAATGGTTTACAATGGAACAAATACAGATTATGGACTATATACTCACTTTTGTTCTAGGTCCTAAATTCCTGTTGATGGTAATAGGAATCAGGCACAGAGATCAAGAGAACAACAAAACCCTACTGTTACTCATGTAAAGTGAAGGAGTACTTGTGGCACCTTAGAGACTAACAAATTTATTTGAGCATAAGCTTTCGTGAGCTACAGCTCACTTCATCAGATACAGCTCACGAAAGCTTATGCTCAAATAAATTTGTTAGACTTTAAGGTGCCACAAGTACTCCTTTTCTTTTTACAAATACAGACTAACACGGCTGCTACTCTGAAATCTGTCATGTAAAGTAGTCCCATTGAAGTGACGGGACAACTTAAATGAGGGAAGTTACATGTTTATGTGTTTACAGTGTCAGGGCCTTAATGACTTAGTATAGTTTTCCATCCTGAACTTTCTGTATGCGTAGACAACTGGGGGGAACAATCTAAAGGGGAGGACACATGACCACCCCATGTATCTCCCCTGCTCAGTGACTGCCCCGTGCCCAGCCCAGGGCTGCCACGCTCTCCTTGTCCCACATTATCTGTAGGGGGGAAGGGTTCTAGCCTTCTCTTCCTGCGTTTCCCTTCCCCCGCGCATATTCGGCCGCTCTCCTTGGCAGCTGGGTGAAGAATGGGACAGAGTCGCTTCTGCCTGTTCGGCCTGAGAGAGCCTGTCTGGGAGGCAGTGGTGGCCCACTCCCTGCAGCAGGGCCTGGGTGTGGGGGTGGCCCGCTGCTGCTTCAGCTGCCGGGGACAGGGCCTGAGTGGGCTGGAGCCCCTTCTCTCTCCCCCCTCCCCAGCATGTTTCTATTTTGCTCGGCCCCTGTCCCTCCCCGCCCACAGCAGGCCAATCTGGGGGGGGGCACTTGCCCCCCACTTCACCTCTGTCTGTATGGATCACAGTATTTAGAGTTCAAACTATTTTCTTGTAGTCAAGGAATGCTTCCAGTCAGTATCTTCCTGGAGCTTATTTGAAGGAAGTGTATCAGTGCAAATGTGCCTCCAGGGGTATGTAGATCAGAGGTGGGCAAACTACAGCCCACGGGCCAGATCTGACCCGCAGGACCCTCCTGCCCAGTCCTTGAGCTCCTGGCCCAGGAGGCTAGCCCCCGCCCCCTCCAATGCTGTCCCCCCGCCCCTGCAGCCTCAGCTCACTGTGCCACTGGCACAATGCTCTGGGCGGTGGGGCTACGAGCTCTTGCCGGGCAGCGCAGCTGCAAAGCCGCGGCCTGACCCGGTGCTCTGTGCTGCGCGGTGGCGTGGTGGGCGGCACGGCTGCCTGTCCTGGTGCTCTGGGCGGCGCAGCTGTAGCGCTGCCAGCCACCGGTGCTCCAGGCAGCGCGGTCAGGGGGCAGGGAGCAGGGGGGGTTGGATAGAGGACAGGGGAGTTCGGGGTGGTGGTCAGGGTGCGGGGGTGTGGATAGGGTTCGGGGCGGTCAGAGGGTGGGCAACAGGGGGGTTGAATGGGGGCATGGGTCCCAGGGGGGCAGTCAGGAAGGAGAGGAGGGGTTGGATGGGACGGCGGGGGGCAGTCGGGGCAGGAGGTCCAGGGGCAGTCAGAGGACAGGGAGGGGTGGATGGGGCAGGGGTCCTGGGGGGTCATCAGGGGACGGGGAACAGGGGGATTGGATGGGGCAGGAGTCCTAGGGGGGCTGTCAGGGGGCGAGAAGCAGGGCGGGTCAGATAGGGGGCAGGGGGCTGGGCCACGCCTGGCTGTTTGTGGAGGCACAGCCACCCCTAACTGGCCCTTCATACAATTTCAGAAACCCGATGTGGCCCTCAGGCCAACAGGTTTTCCCCACCTCTGATCTAGATAGTATAGTTTGGGGGTGGATGGATGGATGAATGGATGACATTCAAGGCCTATTTGATTGTGGAAGTCAAAACATGGTCAGATTCTCTCACCACAGCAAGTTTCTTACCTATGTGCAAAGGGGCAAACCCCCATCATATCACAATGCTCCAACTTCAGATATGCACCTTATACTGTGAATATGCATATTTAGCATCCACATACAAATGCTCAATCTGAATTTTTTTCTGTGCTGTCAGACATTGCTTAGGGCACAAAAAGGTTCCACCATCTCCGTCTTTCCTGGGCCTCTGTTTGCATGATCTCTCTGTGGGTCAGTTTTCCCATAAGTTTTCCTTCAACGGGTTTGTCTACACAGCCCTGCAGTGCAAACTAGACAGGTGTGAACTGCAGAGTGCTCTAAAATGTTTCACACTAATTGCCCCATGTAGACTCTGCTGGCACTAATTAAAAGGTACCTAACATACATTAACACAGCCCAGATACAAGCCCTAAGTACTGTTTGATGGAGGGATTCTTTGGTCAACCCTTTTTATATGTTTCTCCACCTCTGTACTAGATAAAATCTGGACAAAATCCCTGAGAAAATTCCCCTTTAGATAACCAGATACTGTATAGTAGAGAAACTGTTTGTGGATGGGACTCTCAAATCCAGCATGCATCTAAAGACCTAGTAATATCAGGTCTCTGTTCCCAGCAACTTCCTTAAAGTTCCCTATTATTGCAATTATTTGTTTTTGTATGTGTGTAATTTTATTGTTTGATTGTTCAAAATATTATTGCACACTGACACCCTAATAAAAATTGTAGTATTGTATTTCTGTGTGGGGGCTGGTTTCTGCACAACTCCTCTTGAAATTAATGGGAGTTGCCCATAAACAAACAAAAGCAAATTTGTCACTATGAAAAATCCCCATCAACCCAGGAGGTCAATTGCTGTACTACAGTATATTGAAAATATCCAGTAAATACTAGATCAGCTCCTCAGCTGGTGTAAATCAGCACAACTCTATTGATATAAAGGAAAGTATGTTGATTTACACCACTGGAGGATTTGGCCTTTTATTTAAATGACTGAAATCATACAAATTTTGAAGCAACAATTAAAGTAAAAAACAAGTTGCTGTGGCAAAGGCTTTCTGGTATTTAAATTGACTTTTAAAAGTGACTAATGCTATGGTCCTGTCCTCCCATCAACAGGGAGGGCTTTCCATGTCCTGAGGGGAGCAGAGTCAAAAATACAGTCCTGTCCCGAAAGCTCCAAACTTCAACAATCCTGAACTTATAGATCTCACAGGGCTTAAGGGATATAAAGAGTCAGAATCTCGGAAACATACGTTAACAGTGCCATTAGTGATTGGGCAAGCATCTGCCTTTTTATGTAGAAACTTTACTTAGTTACTAAGCTTATTACCCACACCAAATTTTTTGAAGTGTAAATGTCTCTTCTAGATACGTCAACCCCATGTCAATTCAGCCCTTGCGTTTATGATGAAGCCTGAGCCCTCAATGTATGTCCAAGGTGACAGCACATCAGCTTTAAATTCCTTGACTTGGCTTGAATTTAAAACAAGAGGACCCCTTAGGCCAGGGGTGGCCAACCTGTGGCTCCGGAGCCACATGTGGCTCTTCAGAAGTTAATATGCGGCTCCTTGTATTGACACCAACTCCGGGGCTGGAGCTACAGGCACCAACTTTCTAATGTGTCGGGGGTGCTCTCTGCTCAACCCCTGGCTCTGCCGCAGGCTCTGCCCGCATTCCACCCTTCCCAACCTCTCCCCTGAGCCTGCTGTGTCCTCACTCCTCCCCATTCCCCCAGAGCCTTCTACACGCCATGAAACAGCTGATCAGGAGGTGCGGGGAGGGAGAGGGACGTGCTAATCAGCAGGGCTGCTGGTGGGTGAGAGGCACTGGGAGCAGGGGCGGGAGCTGATAGGGGGCCGCTGACGTATTGCTGTGGCTCTTTGGCAATGCACATTGGTAAATTCTGGCTTCTTCTCAGGCTCAGGTTGGCTTCCCCTGCCTTAGGCACTGAGGTGGCTTCAAATACTCCTGTTTGTCCCAGGTAATGTGGACTAACAGATCCACCCATAAAGGACATGTGTTGACAATATGGTTCTGAGAGCTGTGCCAAGAGGTAACTCCCTTGAAACAGTACACTGGGCTGCAGCATACAGACAAAAATACCAAGGTAAATATAAAAAAGTGTGGAGAGGGAAGGAATATTATATAAAGAGTTATTGTAGGTAGCATGTTAAGAGTTTTAAGGTTGCACAGCAATTCAGATACCTTATTGTAATTTCACACTCTTCCTGACTGAAAAAGCTTTAAAAGAATACTTACCATGAAGATTTGTTGATTCCAAGGCCAGAAGGGACCATTGTGATCATCTAGTCTGACCTCCTGTATAACACAGGCCACAGAACTTCCCCAAAATAATTCTTAAGGCACAGCTTTAGATAAACATCCAATCTTGATTTTAAAATTGCCAGTGATGAAGAATCCACCACAACCTCTGGTAAAGTGTTAATTACCATCACTGTTAAAAATGTACTGCTTATTTCAGTCTGAATTTCTCTAGCTTCAACATCCAGCCATTGCAATCTTCTCTTTGATTAGCTTAAGTCAGTGGTGGGCAGCATGTCCCTGCGACCCACCACTTCCATTGGCTGGGAATGGTGAACCGCAGCCACTGGGAGCTGCGGGGGGCTGTGCCTGCAGACAGTCAATGTCAGCAAAATGTCTCGCGGCCTGCAATCTGATTACCCCGATGGGCCGCATGCGGCCCATGGGCTGCAGGTTGCCCACCACTGGCTTAAGTAGATTGAGATCCTTGGGTCTGTTACTATAAGGCATGTTTTCTAATCCTTTAATCATTCTCATGACCCTTCTCTGAACCCTCTCCAGGTTATCAACTGTCACAATCAGGGTCCAGACACTCCTAGGGAAGGACAGGAGGTCTGAATCCCAAAGAAAAGCAATTAAATTAGCTCATTGTATGCAATATGTTGATGAAAGTCTTTTATGAAAGCTTGCAATGTTCTGAAATTGATGGTCATTATGTGATATGTATATAGACTGTGGTTATGAATTTATACATGTATGTGCATAGAGAACTAGGTTCATAAAGCTTTCTCCTCCTCACAGCAGGTCTGTGGGCTGCCAAGCAGGGAGGGGCTGCCTCCCCAACCAGACAAGACTAGCTCCAAGAACATAGTATTGTGTAACCTAGGAAAAGACAAATGATGGACCATTAGGGTTAACGGGAAAATATTGAGACATCCCAGTTAGAATTTCCTCACCCTAAATAACCAAGAGTCACCATGCTGGAGACACACAAAAAAAGGAAAAGAGCCCTTTTTAAAAGGAGGCTTGAAACTGATGTCTTCATCCTGAGCTGAGGGCCAATCTTAAAGGCGGGGGCTGTCTGTAAACACTGGATCCTTCCTTAGGGGTGGGGGGCATAATGGGAAATTGTTCAAAGGCAATAGGTATCGTGGATTAGAAAAGAGAAATTATCTAATATGGAAGTGTAAAGCCTGAAGTTGTGTCTTTGTTTATTTTTGGTGTAACTTGCGTGTGCTTGCTTTTCCTTACTATTTCCATCTTTGGTCAGAGATCAGTCCTGAGTCCAGTATTAATCAATATTTTCATTAATGACTTTGATAAAACAAACACAAGGAAGTATTTTTTCATGCAACACACTGTCAACCTCTGGAACTCCTTGCCAGAGGATGTTGTGAAGGCCAATACTATAATGGGGTTCAAAAGGGAGCTAGATGGATTCTTGGAAGATAGGTCCATCAATGGGTATTAGCCAGGATGGCTAGGAATGGTGTCTCTAGCCTCTGTTTGCTAGAAGCTGGGATTGGGTGACAGGGCATGGATCACTTGATGATAACATGTCTGTTAATTTCCTTTGGGGCACCTGCCATTGGCCGCTGTCAGAGGACAAGATACTGGGCTTGATGGACCTTTGGTCTGACCCAGTATGTCCGTTCTTATGTTTTTATGTTCTTATGATAATGTAGTGGAGAATATGCTTATAAAATTTGAATATGACACCAACCTGGGAGAGGTTACAAGCACTTGGGAGCATGGGATTAAAATTCAAAATGACCATGACAGACTGGAAAATTGGCCAGAATTCAACAAGATGAAATTCAATAAAGATAAGTGCAAAGTACTTAACTTAGGAAGGAAAAAATCTAATGCACGGCTATAAAATGGTGGATAATTGGCTAAGGGGGTAGTACTGTTGAAAAGGGTCTGGGGGTTATAGTGGATCACAAATTGAATACTGTATCAGACAACAATGTGATACAGTTGCAAAACAGGCTAATATCCTTCTGGGGTGTATTGATAGGAGTGTCATATGTAAGACACAAGAGGTAATTGTCCCTCTCTACTCAGCACTGGTGAGGCCTCAGCTGGAATACTATGTCCAACTTTGGGCACCACCTGTGTTCCCTGTAAGCTTCGCATGTGGGCAGCCGCGCAGGAGAGATTCGAGTGCTGCCCAGCTAATTAGCAGAGCGCATACAGCCATCAGCATGTGTTCAGGTGCCCCTCCTCCTACGTTGCTCCATCCTGCAGCTGCTCCCAGGACCCTCCTGTTGGCTGTGCAGAGCGGCAGGGGAGGAGGGTGCTAATGTAAGGGTGTCCCCCTTCCCCCAGCCTCTACCCCATCTCTGCAGAGCTGGGCAGAGGGGACACAGCCTGGCCCAGGAGGACTTCGAGCTGCTGAGGTCTGAGTGGTGAGTGACTAAGTGCCTGTCTTAAAGAGACAGTGCACTGTTTGAGATTTCCCCAGCAGCCAGCTCACACCGTCTCTGTCTGTCTGTCTGTCTGTCTGTCTCTCTCTCTCTCTCTCACACACACACACACACACACACACACACACACACTCTCTCTCTCTCTCTCTCTCTCCCTCTCCCTCCCTGCCCATGTACCCCATCTCCGCAGAGCCGGGTGGGGGAGACAACAGGGCTCAGGACAGAGCCGGAAAGCTTTCAGTCAGCAGCCAGCACACATGCTGTTTCTGTGTCACACACACACACTGTGTCACACACACACACACACACACACACTGTCACACACACATACCATCTCTGTGTCACACACAATCTCTGTGTCTCTCTCACACCCAGAGTCTCTGCGGCACACACACACAGCCTCTGTCACACACACACACACAGCCTCTGTGTCACACACATACACACACACACACCTCTCTTTCACAGTCACCTCCCAATACATACTTGTATTATTGGAGTTGTTACTTCTTCATACTTCCTGCAATGCACATATATTCTCTATAATTTTATTCTTTCAAAGTGTATTATTTTAGTGTTTTGACTGCTCTATGCATTTCATAATTTTTATTTCTCTTACACTTAAATTTAATTATTTGAGTAGTGAGTTCTAAAATGCCTAACCTGTCCTGGCTGGAATAATTATCTCTATGATAACTTTTTAAAAATATATGTTATATCTAGGTTTTTTGTTTCTACTGGTGGCGCACATCTGCACATACCTTAGTGCATGGATGGAAAAAATTAGAGGGAACATTGGGCACCACACGTTAGGAAAGATGTGGAGAGGGTCCAGAGGAAAGCAACAAAAATGATACAATGTTTAGAAAACCTGACCTGTGAAGAAAGGTTAAAAAACCTGGGCATGTTTAGTTTTGAGAAAAGAAGACTGAGGAGGGACCAGATACCAGTCTTCCAATATGTTAAGGACTGTTAGTAAGAGGACTGTGATCAATTATTCTCCATGCCCAGTGAGGTTAGGACAAAAAGTAATGAGCTTATTCTGCCACAGGGCGATGTTAGATGTTAGGTTAGATGTTAGAAAAAACTTTCTAACCATAGGGATAGTTAAGCTTTGGAATAAGCTTCCAAAGGAGGTTGTGGAAACTCCATCACTGGAAGATTTTAAGAACAGGTTGGACAAACACCTGTCAGGGATGATCCAGGTTTCATTGGTCCTGCCTCAGCACTGGGTGTTGGACTTGATGATTCTTCTTCGAGTGCGTGTTCACGTCTATTCCACATTAGGTGTACGCATGCCGTGTGCAAGAGCATCGGAAACTTTTTCCCTTAGCGGCTCCTGGCAGGCCCCCCGAGTGGCGCCACTGAGCCCCACATATATACCCCAGCTGGCCCGACCCCCTCCAGTTCCTTCTTACCGTCCGTGGTGGTGTTGGAACAACCTCTCTCTCTCTCGTAGAAGAGCAGTTCCTTAGCCTTTAGAGTAGCTGTTATCAGTTCATTTACATATAGATTGTGAACACTTACGTAATTAGGTGCTTGGAGGCCTCCAGCACTGGCCCCGGGGCATGCCGCAGGCCCATGGCTTCAAGGCTTGTGCCACGTGCCGCAAACCTATGCCAGTTAGTGACCCCCACGACTCATGTCTACGTTGCCTGGGGGATGGACATCAAACTGAAAGGTGTAGGATTTGCAAGGCGTTCAAGCCAAGGACAAGGAAGGGAAGAGACTTTCGCCTAAAGCAACTGTTGATGGAGGCTGCATTGCAGCCGCCGGGCCCGGAGCACCCGACGCTGGCTCAGGCTCTCTCGGTGCGTAGTGCCCTGGAGCCGTCGGGAGACCTGGCACCGGCGAAGCACCGTACACTGTCGGCCCTGGAGCTCCAGGCTAGGCCCCGGCACTGATCATCCTCCCCAGTGCGGCCCCTGGTGCAGCCTAAAGGAAGGCGTGGTTGTTCCCCGCACAGGAGGCCGGTGCCTCCCAAGGCCCCGAGCGCCAATAAGAGCGGGAAGGCCGCGGTACCTGCGTTGACACAGGTATTCCCGGTGGCACAAGCCCCACTGAGCCCAGACCTAAGTGAGCTCAGTGCGGACGATGGGCTCGAGGGCATAACGGATCAGCCCTCTATGCCTGGCACCTTTGAGGCTGCAAAGGACCTCATCGAGCTGTCGGCGACAAGCCCCCTCCCATATGGGGAGAACCCTCCGGCACCCATGCCTTGGGTGCCCTCGAGGGGTAAGCCGGCAATGGTGTGCCGCTCAAAGACACCGTCCTGGCACCACTCCTGGAGTTGGTCCCGGTCGAGCTATGACTCCTCAGACTCGCACTTGCCAGCAGCCCAGAAGGAGGTTGCGGCACCGGCAGCGCGTCGATGCGAAGAAGCACCAGAAAGGGCACACCGCTCTCCGGCACCACCCAGAGACCAGCACCAGGAGGAGTTGAGATGGCCCTCACCAGAGGTCTCCCGCAGACGGTCCCGGTCCAGGGAACGCTGGCACCGGTCCCAGTCCCAGGCCAGATTCCGGTCCCGGTTCCAGGGGTACCAGTACCGCTTCCGATCCCGCTCAGCCAGGAGCCGCTCGTTCTCCCACCGGCGCAGATCGTTGGCACCACCATGGCCATCATGATCTGCGTCGCCGCAGTCCAGCGCCGGCTCCTGCCGCTATAGCTACCCGCACCGGGGCCCAGACAGCAGGGACCCTCAGGGGAGCTGGCAACCTCAATGGGGGCTGCCAGGCCATTGGCCCTTCTGGACCCCCTGGGCCTATCAGGAGTTCCAAGGGGCCCCGTCCAGGGCAAGTTACTCGTGCAACGGTCCCAGTTCCCGCACCGACGCCAGACAGTGTGAGAGGCAACAGTATCCAGGCCTCCAGCATCCCCCCAGCATAGACCGGAGAGTCCAGCACCGAGCCTGGTGCCGTCCCATAGACTCCCGCCCCAGCCTGAGCTGGGGACCCCTACCACAGGAGATGGGGAGCAGGAGGACCAACCAGAGGGGGTCGAGCAGCAGCTAACCTCCTCGTCTTTCCGCGATAAGGTGGTGGTGGGTACAGAGGTATCAGGCCCTCCGCCAATAGACCATAGAGCCCACTAGGAACTGCTGCACAGAGTTGCCAAAATTTGGGGTTGCAGGCTGAAGAGACGGTTGAGCAGGAGAACCCCATGATGGACATTTTGAGCCTCGAAGGCCCATCCAGAATAGCGCTCCCACTCATTAAGACCATTCAGTCCAACTAAAGACTATATGGCAGACCCCGGCCTCCAGCGCTCCAACAGCTAAAGGAGTGGAGCGTAAATACTTTGCCCCATCTAAGGGCTATGAGTTCCTATTCTGCCACCTGAGTCCATGCTCCCTAGTGGTTTCGGCGGTGAACGAAAGGGAGCGCCATGGGCTGCAGGCCCCAGCCCCTAAGGTCAAGGAAGCGAAATGTCTGAACCTTTTTGGTAGAAAGGTGTACTCATCTGGGGGCCTTCAGTTGAGGATTGCTAACCAGCAGGCCATCCTCAACAGGCACAATTTCAACTCCTGGGTGGGGGTGGGGAAGTTTAAGGACAACCTCCCGCAAGGTTCCCAACAGGAGTTCATGGCCCTGGTGGACGAGGGCAAGGCAGTAGCCAAGACCTCTCTCCAGGCCTCCCTGGATTCGACAGACGCGGCGGCTAGAACAATCGCGTCAGGGGTGGTCATGAGGCACTTGGCGTGGCTCAGGAGTCAGGCCTGCCCCCCAAGGTCCAGAATACGCTCCAGGACCTCCCCTTCGAAGGGTACGGGCTCTTCTCGGACCAGACAGACGCAAGGCTACATAGCCTCAAGGACTCGCGTGCTACGCTCAAGTCGCTGGGTATGCACACCCCGGCGACCCAGAGGAAGCCCTTTAAGCTGCAGCCTCCCCCTCATCGCCAGTACCAGCCTCGCCATAGGCATGAGCCTTACCATAGGCAAGGCAGGGATAACAGGCAACGGCGCAACAACAATAATAACAATAATGTGCCGGGCCAGAACCAAGGCCAGCACAAACCCCAGCCAGGCACTAAGCCAGGCTTTTGAAGGTGCGCTCAAGGACAGCATACCAGACCAGCCACTGGATCCGTCCCTTTGTTTCCTGAACCACCTGTCCTGTTTCTCCCGTGTGTGGTCCACCATTACGTCGGACCGTTGGGTCTTATGCACGGTGCGGAACAGGTACTCGCTGCAGTTCGCCTCCCTCCCCCGCTCCAACCCCCCTTTCCCATCCCTCTTCAGGGACCCCTCTCATGAGCATCTCCTAGAGGAGGAAGTCCACACGCTGCTATGGGCGGGGCGGTACAGGCAGTGCCTCACAGCCTAAAGGGAAAAAGGTTCTACTCCCGGTTCTTCCTCATCCCCAAGGCCAAAGGGGGCCTTCGCCCAATCCTAGACCTGCACAGGCTCAACAAATTCCTGGTCAAGACCCGGTTCCGCATGGTCTCTCTGGGCACCATCATCCCTTCCCTGGATCCGGGGGACTGGTATGCCGCCCTCGACATGAAGGACGCATACTTCCATATCGCCATTTTCCCAGCACATCGGCGGTTCCTATGCTTCACCGTGGGCCAAGAACATTATCAGTTTGCGGTTCTCCTGTTCGGTCTTGCCGCGGCCCCAAGGGGGTTCTCGAAGTGCATGGCGGTGGTGGCAGCCTTCTTACGGAGGCAGAGAATCCAGGTCTACCCATACCTCGATGACTGGCTCCTGGTGGGCCAATCCGAGGCGGAGGTGCAGGGCCATGTGGAGGTGGCCCTGAGATTGTTCCGCGAGCTGGGGCTCCTGGTCAATGTCCCCAAGTCCATACTCGTACCCACGCAGAGAGTGGAATTCATAGGGGCAGTCCTGGATGCGGTGCCGGCCAGGGCAAGCCTTCCGGTATCCCGATTCCAGGCTATCCAACAAGCAGTGGCCTCCCTGCGCCAGTTTCCAACAACAATGGCCAGGTGCTGCCTGTGGCTGCTGGGCCACACGGCAGTATGCACGCACGTGGTCAGGCATGCCAGACTGAGATTCAGGACTCTGCAGGCGTGGCTCGCTCGGGTGTACCGCCCAGGCAGGGGCCCCCTGGACTTGGTAGTGACAGCCCCAAGCAATGTGCTGGACTCCCTGCTGTGGTGGCAGTCCCAGCCTGTGATTTGAGAAGGCATCCCCTTTGCTGCCCCACTTCCGGACCTGATGCTGGTGACGGACGCATCAGACCACGGATGGGGGGCTTACCTGGGGAACCTCATGACGCAGGGGTTGTGGTCTGGAGCAGAGTGGTCACTCCATATCAATGTGAAGGAGCTCAGGGCAGTTCGTCTCGCTTGCCAGACCTTTCACGCCACTCTGAGTGGTCACAGCATGACAGTTCTGACAGACAACACTACTGCCATGTTTTATATAAACACTACTGCCATGTTTTATATAAACAAGCAGGGCGGGGCTCATTCCTCGCCACTCTGTCGCAAGGCTCTCCTCCTCTGGGACCTTTGCATAGCCCATGCGATTCATCTCGAGGCACCCTATCTCCCTTAGCAGGTCGTACCGCATGCACGAGTGGATGCTCAGGGCAGACGTCATGCTTTCACTCTTCCGCAGGTGGGGGTTTCCCCGGGTAGATCTGTTTGCCACCAGGGCCAATACCCAGTGCCCGTGGTTCTGCTCGTTCCAGGGCCGCAGCCCAGGCTCACTCGCAGATGCGTTTGCGATCCCGTGGAGAGGGGGCTTGATGTATGCCTTCCTCCCGCTCCCCTTGGTGCACAAGGTCCTGGTCAAGGTGCGCAGGGATAGGGCGGCGGTGATCTTCATCGCCCCAGCCTTGGCCCGCCAACAATAGTACACATCACTCCTAGAGCTGTCGATGGAGGCCCCAGTAGTACTGCCCCTACACCGGGACCTCATTACACAGGATGGCAGGCGGCTTCTCCACCCTGATCTACAGTCACTGCACCTGACGGCGTGGAGGCTCTGTGGCTAAATGCCCTGGAGAGCCAGTGCTCCCTTCCTGTGCAGCAGATTCTGCTTGGCAGTAGAAAGCCCTCTACCAAGGCAGCCTATCTGGCCAAGTGGAAAAGGTTCTCGTGTTGGTGTGAACCCCGACACGTGCGGCTGGGCCAGGCCCTGGTGCAGGCCATTCTGGAGTACCTCCTGCACCTCAAGCAGCAAGGGCTCACTCAGAGTGCACCTGGCGGCCATCTCCGCCTTCCATCTGGGGTTCTCGGTGGGCTCAGTGTTTTCCCAGCCAATGGTGGGGCGGTTCCTTAAAGGGTTGGAGAGGGTGTTCCTGTACTCCCGCCCCCCAGTCCCTCCATGGAACTTTAACCAGGTCCTTTCTAAACTCTTTGGACCCCCTTTCGAGCCCCTCGCTACCTGTTCTCTCCTCCACCTTTCCTGGAAGGTGTGGTTTCTGATTGCCATTACCTCGTCCAGAAGGGTGTCCGAACTGAGGGCCCTCAGCTCTGAGCCGCCATACACAGTATTTCACAAGGACAAGTTGCAGCTCCGGCCACACCCCAAGTTCCTCCCTAAGGTGGTGTCCCAATTCCATCTGGGCCAGGACATTTGTCTGCCAGTGTTCTTCCCGAAACCCCATATGGACCCGAGTCACCGCAGCTTGCGCACCTTGGATGTGCATTGAGCGCTGGCATTCTATTTGGAGCGCACCAAGCCCTTTCGCAAATCTGTGCAGCTGTTTGTGGCTGTGGCCGAGAGGTTAAAAGGCCTCCCAGTGTCGGTGCAGCGGATTTCGTCTTGGATTACAAGATGCACCCAGGCGCGCTATGAGCTCGCAGGTGTTCCGGCCCCGGCGGTCACGGCCCACTCAACCAGGGTGCAGGCGACTTCCATGGCGTTCCTGGCCCAGGTCCCGATCCAGGAGATCTGCAGAGCAGCCACCTGGTCCTCGGTGCACACCTTCACAACCCACTATGCAGTCAACCAGCAGGCCAGAGAGGATGTGGCAGTTGGCAGAGCAGTCCTCTGAACAGTTGTTCTGTGACTCCTACCCTCCTCCAGAGATAAACTTGTGATTCACCTAATGTGGAATGGACGTGAACAAGCACTCGAAGAAGAAAAAACGGTTACTTACTTTCTCGTAACTGTTGTTCTTCGAGATGTGTTGTTCACGTCCATTCCACCACCCACCCTCCTACCCCTCTGTCGGAGTCGCCGGCAAGAAGGAACTGGAGGGGGTCGGGCTGGCGGGGGTATATATGTGGGGTGCAGTGGCACCACTCGGGGGGCCCGCTGGCCCCACGGGAGCCGCTAAGGGAAAAAGTTTCCGACACTCGTGCATGCGGCGCGCGCACACCTAATGTAGAATGGACGTGAACACACATCTCGAAGAACAACAGTTACGAGAAAGTAAGTAACTGTTTTTTTCTCAATGTCCCTTCCAGCCCTACATTTCTATGATTCTATGAACTGTGTTAGTACACATTTACATTTATCCACATTAAAAGGCATATTGTGTGCTTGTTCCCGGTTTACCATGCAATCTAAATCTTTCTGAATCAGTGACCTGCTCTCTTCATTATTTATTACTCTCCCAATTTTTGTGACATCTGCAAACTTTATCAGTGATGATTTTATGTTTTCCTCCAGGTATCAATAAAAATGTTAAATAGTGTAATCACAAGAATCAATCCCTCAGAGACCCTACTAGAAACACATCTGTTTCATGATGATTGTCCATTTACAATTACATTTTGAGACCTATCAGTTAGACAGTTTTTAATCCATTTAATATGTGCCATGTTAATTTTATATCTTTCTAGTTTTTAATCAAAACCTCGTGCTACAAAGTCAAATACCTTACAGAAGTAAGTGTATGACAGCAACATTATTATTTGTATCAGCCAAACTTGTCTCATGAAAGAAAGATAACAAGTTAGTTTGATGGGATCTATTTTCCATATACCCATGTTTATTGGCAATAATTATATACCCTCTTTTAATTCTATATTAATCAAGTCTTGTATCAGCTGCTCCAATATATTGCACATGATTAAAGTCAGACTGACAGGTCTATAATTACCCAGGTCATCCTGGTTTACCCTTTGTAAATATTAGTACATTAGCTTTGTTCTCGTCTTCTGGAACTTCCCCAGTGTTCAACATTAATAGTCCAACGAGCTCTTTTAAAACTCTTGTATGCAAGTTATATGGACTAGCTCATTTAAAAATGACTAACCATAGTAGCTGCTGTTTTAACATCCTTCTGGGATACAAGTGGAGTGGAAATTTTATTTAAAACAAATATCAACAAAGGGCCAAATTCTGCTCTGACTTACACCAAATGTAACCAATTGATATCAGGGCAATAACAAGTGATTTCAAAGATCTCAGCATCAGGACAATGTATTGCTTGATATCCAAAGGCGGAAGCTCACTAGTACAATACTTGCAATTTACCTGCAATGACTATTGTATTCTTCAGATTATTTGAGAGGGCAAGAAAATTGATAATGGCACACCTCTATCTGCTTGACTCTGAAAATCCAGAAACTAGGAAGGGCAGGTTTCCAAAAGTCAGTGAATGCTCTGATTTTTAATTTCACAGCATCATAAAAGATTGTATCCCTGACAATTTCCCAAATTAAAAGTTTAATTAACTAGAAAAGTTAATTGATGCTTGTTTCTGATCACAGTTCTTTATACCAAACTCTGAAAATCATGGAAATGAACCGGTAAGAGTGCACAAAAATGAAAGGAACACAGAAAATTAATCATCAATTATTGTTCTAAGAATGTTGTTCCAGAATCTTGATGATTGCAATTTGGTATGAAAGGCAGCTACAGTCCATTCAGTACACCATTTCACTGGAAAAAATAAATCAGTAAGATGTCTAAATTACATCACTTTATTACTAACTTTAGTGAGACTAATTTCTGCTTCTTCTTTTAGTCTTTGTTAAAAAAGAAAAAAAATAATGCTAGTATTCTCATTATATGGCTAACAGTTACATAAAATATCTTTGTTTAGAGGCCTAATAAAATTGGTCATATAAAGAGGAAATGAGATTTTTAATGTAAAACGAAGCTGACAGTGCTCTTCTATTACTAGGGTCTTATTAGGGAAAAATGCTCTGACATCTGTTTATCCCCTGCAGCCAACCTTGTATTCAGAATACAGTAATTGATTCACAGCATCCACTAGGGATCTAACTGGCTCATTTTTCCACACCGCACTACACAGGTATCTCTGCAGCTAATTCTGAATGTACATCTACATCGTTATCTCCTGGTGAACTGTGACCCTAAACACTTTGGAGGCCCAGATGAAAGTGCTTCCTCAACCCTCCAGTGCTGGGGGTATAGGGGATTCTGCAGCATGGCAATTCACACAGGACATCCAATCAGAATCATCCCCTTTGAAGCCCTTCTCAGCTGGGAGACCATGAATGATTCATAGCTTCTCTACACAGACTAAAGGGGGAAGAGCAAAGCTAGTGTGTATTATTCAGGACTGCATCCTCAATAAGCCTCCATGTTCAGCAAATTGCTAAAACATTTTCTGCTTAGTCCTCACCTGTATACAACATCTCATTTTGTGCACAACTTCCTTGTTGTAACAAAGATAGGCTGATTGTTTCAAAGTAAGCGTTAATTTGTGTTAAGACACAAGGACATTACTGTAACATAGTAACTGCATAAAGACTGTGAGTGAGAGATAAATAAGGCATCTAAGGAAGACCAGAAGATCATAGTTTTGAGATGGTTGGAATAATGAATTAGGTGTGTAACTGTTTCCATTTTGTTTACAATAATCACCATGAAAATAGATTTTCCATTTTAGCTATCCTATTTTAGCTTTGGTTTTATTACTTATAAATGCACTACCGGTCTATGAAAGATAATTTTACTATAATGCAATACTATAACCATTTCAGTATTCTGGCAGCTGATAAATACTAGTAACCAATGAGTATCTGTAAAACATCCTCCCCATATACAAGTATTCCAGATAATATAGCTGGACACCAGCCCTAGGACTAATTCTTCTGGAAAATGGTACTTCAGGAAATTTAGGTAACAGAAGGGTTTCTCTTACGAAAACTAATATTGGCTCAAGTAACAAACTACCTTATTTCTTTAATGGCCTCTGTACCTACCTGGGCTTGGAGGTGTCCTGAGTTTATTCATATGAACTGATCATTCCAGAGCTTTCTCACAGAGTGTCTAGAGGGTCATGGGAAGATAACATGAAATCCTGGCTAGTTAAGATAATTCCAGAATGCTGGGAAAGTAAAAAGAACTGTTGATTATTATCTTCTGCATAACATATAATATGAAGCACTGTAATTCTCATGTCTTCATTGTTGCTATGGCAAATCGTATGACTGAAAATCATTCATGTGACAATGACAATGGCAATTAACAAAAAGAGGAAATGGACATAAAATAAATTATTCTTATTCTTGTAATTGTAACTTTGCAAACCCTCCTTGACAAGACTGTCCCAACAAACAACCATAGCTACTTACCTCCAATTTCTCCTACATTCAAGGAAAATGGGAGTTGGATAATATTTGGTCTCCCTGGTAATATGTTAAAAGACAATCTCTAAAAATCTCTGGTATCACAGCATTAATGTAAAGTTACATCAGACCTGTTAGGGTTTAAAAATGCATTATTGTAGAGCCATAGATTAAATTACACCAAACATTTAAATTCTCAAATTATGTGCTTATTACAGATTCCTTGATATTTGGTTCTTGCTAAAAATTGTACGAAGGCTTTCCAGTATTGTGGCTAAACCTGAGCAAGCAGAAGAATTAGTTATTTTATTTCTATTTGAAAGAACTCAAGCCATTTCAAGATGACCTCTCTGTCTCATTAATAGAGATAAATTATGTTATTGTAGTTCTTGTTTAAACTAAGTATACTGTGTACATTAAGTACACAAATAGCAAGGGTCTTTGCTTACTGCAAGCTTATAGAAAAGACAGTAGCATCCACAAATACTGAGGCATCAAAATGAGGGCAACTCAGAAAGGAATATAGATTCAGATGATTTGATTAGATGTATTTTGGTGTTTGATGACAAACAATATCTGCATGTAACGAAGTAATTATAAAGACAAAGACCTAGACTTTTTAAGGTATTTAGGCATTACTGCACTCAATGTTGAAATGCCTAAATAAATTAAAATTTAGGAGCCTAAATCTCATTTTCATAAGGAATTTAGGCACTTAGAAACCCAACTCTCATCAACTGTCAGCACTCACTTATATAATAAAAAAAAAAGGAATACTTGTGGCACCTTAGAGACTAACCAATTTATTTGAGCATGAGCTTTCGTGAGCTACAGCTCACTTCATCGGATGCATGCAGTGGAAAATGCAGTGAGAATGTTTTATACATACAGACCATGAAAAAATGGGTGTTTATCACTACAAAAGGTTTTCTCTCCCCCCCACCCCACTCTCCTGCTGGTAATAGCTTATCTAAAGTGATCACTCTCCTTACAATGTGTATGATAATCAAGGTGGGCCATTTCCAGCACAAATCCAGGGTTTAACAAGAACGTCTGAGGAACAGTGGGGCGGGGGGGGGGAACAAGGGGAAATAGATTACCTTGCATAATGACTTAGCCACTCCCAGTCTCTATTCAAGCCTAAGTTAATTGTATCCAATTTGCAAATGAATTCCAATTCAGCTGTCTCTCGCTGGAGTCTGGTTTTGAAGTTTTTCTGTTGTAATATCGCAACTTTCATGTCTGTAATCGCGTGACCAGAGAGATTGAAGTGTTCTCCGACTGGTTTATGAATGTTATAATTCTTGACATCTGATTTGTGTCCATTTGTTCTTTTACGTAGAGACTGTCCAGTTTGACCAATGTACATGGCAGAGTGGCATTGCTTAAACATGATGGCATATATCACATTGGTGGATGTGCAGGTGAACGAGCCTCTGATAGTGTGGCTGATGTTATTAGACCCTGTGATGGTGTCCCCTGAATAGATATGTGGGCACAGTTGGCAACGGGCTTTGTTGCAAGGATAGGTTCCTGGGTTAGTGGTTCTGTTGTGTGGTATTTAGTTGCTGGTGCATATTTGCTTCAGGTTGGGGGGCTGTCTGTAGGCAAGGACTGGCCTGTCTCCCAAGATTTGTGAGAGTGATGGGTCGTCCTTCAGGATAGGTTGTAGATCCTTGATAATGCGTTGGAGAGGTTTTAGTTGGGGGCTGAAGGTGACGGCTAGTGGCGTTCTGTTATTTTCTTTGTTAGGCCTGTCCTGTAGTAGGTGACTTCTGGGTACTCTTCTGGCTCTGTCAATCTAGACAAGCCATTTACAACACACACTTTGCTTCTAAACAAAAGAAAAAGGACACTAAACTTTCTAAACTACTGCATGCCACAAGGGGCCACAGCAATGGTTCCCTCAACCCACCCAGCAATATTGTTAATCTATCCAACTATACTCTTAGCCCAGCAGAAGAAGCTGTCCTATCTCAGGGCCTCTCCTTCTGCCCCTCCAACCCCATGAACATGATACAGTTCTGTGGTGACCTAGAATCCTATTTTCAATGTCTCCGACTCAAGGAATATTTCCAACACTCCTCTGAACAACATACTAATCCACAGATACCTCCCTACCAACACTACCAAAAGAGGGATTCTAGGTGGACTCCTCCTGAAGGCCGAGACAGCAGACTGGACTTCTACATAGAGTGCTTCCGCCGACGTGGCTGAAATTGTGGAAAAGCAGCATCACTTGCCCCACAACCTCAGCCATGCAGAACACAATGCCATCCACAGCCTCAGAAACAACTCTGACATCATAATCAAAAAGGCTGACAAAGGAGGTGCTGTTGTCATCATGAATAGGTCAGAATATGAACAAGAGGCTGCTAGGCAGCTCTCCAACACCACTTTCTACAAGCCATTACCCTCTGATCCCACTGAGGGTTACCAAAAGAAACTACAGAATTTGCTCAAGAAACTCCCTGAAAAAGAACTCCTCAGACGTTCTTGTTAAACCCTGGATTTGTGCTGGAAATGGCCCGCCTTGATTATCATACACATTGTAAGGAGAGTGATCACTTTAGATAAGCTATTACCAGCAGGAGAGTGGGGTGGGGGGAGAGAAAACCTTTTTAAGTGATAAACACCCATTTTTTCATGGTCTGTGTGTATAAAACATCCTCACTGCATTTTCCACTTTATGCATCTGATGGAGTGAGCTGTAGCTCACAAAAGCTGATGCTCAGATAAATTGGTTAGTCTCTAAGGTGCCACAAGTACTCCTTTTCTTTTTGTGAATACAGACTAACACGGCTGCTACTCTGAAACCTGTCACTTGTATAGTATAACTCTACTGACTTTTGGTGGAGTTACTTATGATCTATGCTGATATAGATGAGAAGAAAACCAGGACAGGCCTCATTATTCATACCCAATACATCCATCCGTTTCTGTGGGCATATCTGTTAAAATAGAAACCTCTTTATAATATGAAAGTTAACTTACTCTCTATGTAAAATAAGAGAGCTGCTCTTAGTTACATTGGTGTGAAGCTGAAGTAACAAAACTGGCATTGTGAAAATACTTGATTTTTATCCACTTCTCAGTGTGATAGTAAAGACACAGATATTTGCAAGATAACCTATCATTTTGAATAAGAACAACTTAAAATAATTCAGGGACATAGCAAGAATGAAGTGAGGTAGTGTAAACACCTCTGCCCATTAGCACCTGGCATTGTAGTACTAGTCACACATCAGAGTATAATTTCAAAGTGTGCATTGGAACTAGTTGCATCTACAGGTACTGTTAGTATGTCATGCCCTGTTAGGAAAAATCTACCAAAATTGCCTACTTTACTGCAACTAACTTGATGAGGAAATCATGATCTCTAAGGTCTTTTAATGGCATTTATTTTTACCAGTTTTATATTTGATTTTTATCTCATACAGGAGTAACTTAGTTGAATTTAGTGGAATTATACACTGATTTTATATCAGCTTAAGTGAGATCAGAATCAGGCTTGAAATGATCAAAAAAGTAAAATAAAATAAAGAGACAATAAAATAACCCTAAAATAATCCTAGGAAGTTTTAATTTAATGGGAATAAAAAATATAGAACAATGATGATTTGGAAAAATAAAGGAGGCAATAAAAGCGGAATGGCAGAAATGGTGCAAAGATAATGAATACACATGAAAAACCTGCTAAAGGAAAACAAAGAACACATGTACTTTAAAAACTGTCTGTCTGATTGAGACAAGCAATCACATCAGGTTCTTGACCTTGGAACAAGCCTTAAACTTTCACATAATTATAGTCTCACCTTTCCAACTTGTCAGTCCAGTCTTTCCCCAAGGAACAAGCTTTCTCAAATTCCAAGCAGCTTACAGAGATCACTATCCAAAGATTTTTGCAAGACAAAACTCTGATCAGCTGCACACACTACTGATAGATATCTAGAAAAAGTAAGTCCTGTGTCCTTTCCATTGTAAATGTCAATTGTTTGACAATTCTTGGGAGATTTTAAAGCACATATTACTAAAACTTGGCACTACTATTTTTCAATAACGTATGCAAAACATTAACAATGCAAGCTCAAAAATTATTGATCTATTTACTTTCTCATAATATATAGGAAGAGAATCTTCAGTCATCGTTGCAATTATCTTATTTACTGTAGGTTGTTCGTTCTCCTCCCTGGGATGACAATGTTTGGTTTTCATTCATCTGTTTATATAGCTCCTTTCTGTTTAGCTGGTCTTGGAAAACTTAGAACAGATCTCCAGATGTTAGACCACTGCAATTCCAAAATGATTTCCAAACTTATCTTCATTTATTCTAATCTGGATTCACTATAATTGCTATAACATTATCTGCTTAGTCCTAATTTCTATGATTCCTTTTAGGTATAGGTAGCTTCTAGGGTTTTGCTTCTGCCTGAGTATGGATTGATGCAGGACTTAATACGTGGCATTACATTATTATCACATATGAACTTGGCTAGGACAAAGATTGTCCTGCAATTCAGTTGAAAGAAAATTGAAAAAATATTCCATTTTCATAGAGTCACACAATTTAGCCATTCAAAAACTTAGGGCCAATTGAACAATTACAATATTAATTTAGTTCATATGGAATGGTGGAGGCTGGCTTTAAATCAGTGAGTGCATCTATATATCATATTCCTCACCATGGTATCTGAGGCCCTTAATCCAAACCCCAACTGAAGTCAATGTAAGTTTTTCTGTTAACTTCAGTGGGCTTTGGATCAGGTCCTAAGTGCCTGCATCCTCCCTGCTAAACCAAAGTGTTAATAAGGGTAATTGAAATCATTTAAATAAGGTCCCCTTATTTAAGGTTACATTAAATAATGTAACTGTGTATACCGCAAGAAAGAAAGGAAGATTAAATCAGTGAGAACTGATAACCATCATTATCAAGGTATGATAAACAGAAAAAATGACTAAATCCTTTGGTGACATAAATGATGGTGTAAGTTACACCTCAGATGTACACTGCTCAAAGAGACATTGTAAGTGACAATTTACTAAAGTTTTGAAATTTGGAGATAGTGCAATTTGAGGCATGATATTGGTGACCAAGAGATAGAAGGTAGCGTTATAATAGAAAAAAAAAAGCGATGCAGCCAGCCAACAAGAGAATATACTAAGTGTGTGTCAAGGAAGAAGTCCTGCTAATAATCCACCCCTGATGTCAATGGCAAAACTCCCAACTTCTGTGGGAGCAAGATTTAATCCTGAATCAATTCTGTGATGGTGTAAGCCATGCAAAAGCAACTGAGAGGAACACTCAATAGATCGCTCTGCTTCTGGGGTTCTCTGGGAAAATGGATAGAAAATTTCTACTCTGTATTATACAAAATTCCCAAGTTTTCATAGTCACAGTTTTAAAGTTAAGGAACTAATTCTCTTTAGTTTTCACTTGAGACTTAGGCCTTGTCCACACTACCGCTTAAGTTGACGTAAGTTATGTTGCTCAGGGGTGTAAAAAACCCACTCCCCCAAGCAACGTAACTTACATCAACTTAATGAGGTGTCTACACTGCACTATGTTGGCAGGAGACACTCTCCCGTTGACATAGCTTCCACCTCTCATTGAGGTGGATTAATTAAATCGAAGGGAGAGAGCTCTCTCATCATTTAAGTTATTTCAAAGTTATGAACATTTAAATACAATCAATGGTGATCAAGGATTTAACTGTAGTGTCCATAACTGAATATGGGATGGACTGAGTTTGGGACACCATGGACTTCAGATAGCCCAGATTTGGGATGCCCTGAGAATTTGGTGATCAAGGTTTGGAAGGACCAGGATTTGGAACACTCTGAGTTTGTGAAATCAAAGGTGTGGGGCAGTTTCAGACACTAATCTAAGCATTTTAACTTAAGGGGACAACTCAGGATTCTAGCTTAAAGGTGCTGCTAGACTGACCATATCAGTTTAAAAGCATAAGGATTTTACAGTTTAAGGATTTTATGGTAAAGGCATGGCTAATTAATCATTCAATTTTCTAAGGGTGTCTCTAACCTAGATTTTTAAATTAGCAACACCTCTAAGATCTGATTTCAAATTAACCATGCCCCTAGTCTCAGCTTTCATCTTAAAGGTAACTCTGAACTAAGCTTTTAGCTTAATGGCACCACTAGGTTAAGAAAGTAGGTTAAGTGAATCCTTCAGATATATGTTTAGAAGCTAGATAGCATCCCTGAAATAAGATTTTAGCTTAATGACACTATTAGATTAAATTTATTTCTAAATGATGCAACTACCCCCACGCTAGTTTAAAAGTGCTTATAAACTAAGCTTTTAGCTCAAAGGAACCACTAAGCTAAAGGTGTTACAGGTGCAGCCTGCATTCTACTTTAGCATTGCTGCAAAATATTTACATGTGCTTGAGCTTAATATGAAAGATGAGGACAATCCAATGATAGGATTGTGAAAAGGGAAAGGTCAGAGTAGCATGAGAGGAAGGTGATTTTAGCAGCTGCATTTTGGATGTACTAGAGGCAGAAATTCTGGAGAGGAGGAGGTTACAGGAGTAAAAGAAGATGACACAGCCTATTCAGTCCTCAGAGCAGAGAGCTCATGGAGGGCTACCAATGGGATGAGGCGGTTATGCAGTCCCCCTAATTAGGGTACATCTTAGCCTTTAGAAAGTATTTACAGTAGTACAGTATAGTGGAACCATCTCTAATAAATGAAAGGGGACAGTTGTCACTACATTTATAACTAATGGGGATACAAATATTTTTCACTGCATTTCTTATTTGCCCTTATTGTTTCACTTCCTTCTCTACGAGTTTTCACACCATTTGGCCTGGAAAAGACAGGATGTTGATTTTCAGGAATTTGGGCAGAGCAACCAGAGTACAGAAATGTTCACTTCTCAGTCAGGAAGGCACAATAGGGAATGCTGAGCAAACTACCAGGCTTTGTGAAGCCTCTTCTTACAAACCATGCTGAAGAGATATGTGGAGGGCATCAATGAAAACACTTAGCATGGTGATGGAGGGAGAAGTGCACTATCTATAGAAGGTGAGAGGCAGGTAGAAGATACCTTAGAAGATGCCTCATTTTTTTTTTTGCTCTTCTCACATCCACACAGTTCTGAAAACCTGCAGCACAATTTGTGTAACACATAGGACATCAATAAGCAAGGTACTTGATGAAAGACATTTTACACAGTGGTATTTCTATAGACCGCAGCATATAGATCAAATATTTATGTGGGTGTGTGTTGTCTATAAATATAATAGTATTCATACCATTCAATGTACATGAACAAAGCATGTAAACCTTAGCTTTAGGCTCTTCTGGGTCCTTATGTCACCCTAAAATCTGCTGGCAAGTACAATCTCAATATGTACAGTATTTAAAATAAGAGTTCATGTCACACTGCAAATTATCATGATCATCTCTATGCACCTTTAAGTACATCTTCTGCCATCTCTACTGACGGGAACACCAAAGATATGAGAAACGTAGCTACACAAAGAAAGGCTATGGTTGCCTTAGTTATTCTACCCACAGTACTGTTTAAACACTGGAACACTTTGCAGGGTGTGCAGATAATGACATAAAGTCACTTATATAAATGGTAAATAGTATATAAATGAGTTAGCAAAGTGACTATTCATGGGATGAAACTCTTTTTGGTAGGATGAAGGATAAAATGAAACAAACTCATTTGGAACATGGCACATTTTACTTCATTTATTGTGTTATTGTTTATAATTTGCTGAAGACAATATTTATCAAATAAACAATTAAATTGATAAACTTGCTATTGTATGCATTTGTCTCAGTCCGCACAAAACTCTGTTAAAAATGAGAGCAATAAACTTGAAATAATTAAGAGTGGGATAAACAGAAGCAGTAGGTACTTCAACAAGTATGTGATAGACAACTAGATTAATCTCAGAGCTCATAATGTATCTGAAATGCTGGCTCTGCAGTTTAGCGAGGAACCCAAATCAAATTCCAACCTCATTCTGATCTCTCCAGACCAACAGGGTTTGGAAACACTACTGTATGTAGGTGACCTTCCCTCAAGTCAACCCTGCTTTGCCAGGAGCACTGTTTATAAGCTCTTATTAAATCTAAATCCACTTTTCCATGGGTAGAGAGATTGTTACCTCAATGCTCAAGGAGACGAAGTGACACGGGAAATTAAAGTAACTGATACAGTCCTTCTCCTGACTTCTTCCTCAAAGACAAACAAACAAAACCACTGCAATTGACAAAACTTGACTTTCTTCCATTTTTTCTAGTATACAAAGTACTGGTTTCCTTATGTGTGCCTACCATAGTTTAGATACCCACGCCTTACAAGTATGAATGGGAAATAAAACAGAAGTGAGACTTTGGCAAAATCTCAAACAAAATCCTATCCTTTTTATTATTAATTATTATTAATTTCTGTGTGCACTCACTCATTTCAGCTGGATATAGGATAATTTTAGACAGTGTTAGATGAAAATTCACCTTTGGGGCAAATATTTGAACAAAACCCCATATCATCTTGGAATTTACCCATTACTGCTTTTAAATCTAAAGCAAGGCACTTAAGCTGAAAAAGGGAAAAGACTCCATTGATTCCTCTTCTGACATTTCTGATGACCACCTTCCTCTATGCTCTCCTATCTAGTGATGTGTCTATGCTGGCAAAATTCAGACTATAAAGTACACCAGTGCAGCTCAGTCTCCGTTTGTTGAATCTTTTGGAAACATCTATTTGATATACTGTGCATGCTCAGATGCTTATCTTACCCAGTGCCATATCACATGCAAACATCATAACATCTCATTAGAATAGTCATTCCCATGTTAATAATTGACTTGAAATCATAGAATCATAGAATATTAGGGTTGGAAGAGACCTCAGGAGATCATCTAGTCCCACCCTCTGCTCAAAACAGGACCAACACCAACTAAATCATCCCAACCAGGGCTTTGTCAAGCCTGACCTTAAAGGATGGAGATTCCATCAACTCTCTAGGTAACCCATTCCAGTGCTTCACCACCCTCCTAGTGAAAACATTTTTCCTAATATCCAACCTAGACCTCCCCCACTGCAACTTGAGACCATTGCTTCTTGTTCTGTCATCTGCCACCACTGAGAACAGCCTAGCTCCATCCTCTTTGGAACCCCCCTTCAGGTAGTTGAAGGCTGCTATCAAATCCCCCCTCACTCTTCTCTTCTGCAGACTAAATAAGCCCAGTTTCCTCAGCTTCTCCTTGTAATTCATGTGCCCCAGCCTCCTAATCATTTTCGTTGCCCTCCACTGGACTCTCTCCAATTTTTCCACATCCCTTCTGTAGTGGGAGGACCAAACCTGGACACAATACTCCAGGTGTGGCCTCACCAGTGCTGAATAGAGGGGAATAATCACTTCCCTCGATCTGCTGGCAATGCTCCTACTAACGCAGCCCAATATGCCATAGGCCTTCTTGGCAACAAGGGCACACTGCTGACTCATATCCAGCTTCTCATCCACTGTACTCCCCAGGTCCTTTTCTGCAGAACGGCTGCTTAGCCAGTCGGTTCCCAGCCTGGAGTGGTGCATGGGATTCTTCCTTCCTAAGTGCAGGACTCTGCACTTGTCTTTGTTGAACCTCATCAGATTTCTTTTGGCCCAATCCTCCAATTTGTCAAGGTCACTCTGGACCCTATCCCAAGCCTCCAGCATATCTACCTCTCCCCGCAACGTAGTGTCATCTGTAAATTTGCTGAGGGTGCAATTCATCCCATCATCCAGATCAATAAAGATGTTGAACAAAACCGGCCCCAAGACCAATCCTTGGGGTACTCCACTTGATACCGGCTGCCAACTAGACATCGAGCCATTGATCACTACTCATTGAGCCTGACAATCTAGCCAGCTTTCTATCCACCTTATAGTCCATTCATCCAATCCATATTTCTCTCACTCATTCCCTGTGCCTTGAAATTTCTTTATCAGGGATTCTTTAGGGGTACACAATGATCACTTGCATGCACCTTTAGTGATAGCTGCAACAATAGGAAGTAGATTCCATGTGCTGTTGCAGAAGGAGCTCAGTGACATCAGAGGCAGGAGGTGGTGCTTCTTTCTAGCACGCACAAAAAGAAGAGGAAGTTGGTAAATTGTGAAATAAACAACCACCCCCCCACACACACACACAATTTTTAAACTGCAATTGGGAGTCTGTCCTATTTCAGTTGGCCTGTGAGCAAAGCAGCAGGGGAATCATAATAGTGCATTTGTAACATCAGGGACAATGGGGATGATTGTGGTATCACACACAGAGAGTCATGGCTTCACTATGTGATCAAAAGAGAACCGAGAATGGGTTGGGAGGGAAAGAAGCTTTGGTTTAAATACAGATAGCTTTGATAATTAGCAAACATGGCAAGAAAAAGTATGAGATATATGTGAAATTCAATTAATTAAAATTTATATTTAAAAGTTTTCTACTGTCTGAAAGTCTCTCTTTAAGACAGCTGCACTTAATTTTAGTAATTTACGGAAGAAAGAAAACAGGCACATGAATAACACTGACATCTTTATAAAATATTTAACAAAGGTATCTGCCAAGGTTTTCTTATTTTTTCACACTCTAAGCTTCCATTTACTACTTGACATAGAAGAGAGGAGGATCTGAGCCAACTGGAAAGAGCATATCAGATCTCCAGAAATCATATCACTGGAGAACACAATCGTTATCTGACTTTCAAGCTTGTGAGATAAGAAGAGAATATTGTTAGCTTCTCAACTGATAAAGCTTTTAAGGACTCTTATGTCTCCTTTTTTTTTCTTCCAGGTTTAAGCCTTATCTCTGAAAACAAACAGGTCGCCTCTAAAAATTCATTAGCATTAAGAAGGAACTAGATTCTGCTTATGAAAAGTAAGTCACCACTGTTACAGATGGATTGGTTCTGGTGGGGAGAAGTTGGAGATGCTGAGCTGAATTTTACTCTCCTCTCCTGATACACACTAATAATTTAACAAGTGGCTAGATGGACATGGAATGAATAAAGGCATATGTATCTGAATACTACTCAAGTTTAATTTAAGGTTCAAAATATGTGAACCAGGTTAATCAGTCAGTCTTTTCAATCATCAGAAAAACAAAAAGATAGATCTAGGAGATTTTAGTTTTAGACTTCACCAGTTTTAATTTCCCACTCTAATTCCATCATATACAGGTTTCAGAGTAGCAGCCGTGTTAGTCTGTATTCGCAAAAAGAAAAGGAGTACTTGTGGCACCTTAGAGACTAACCAATTTATTTGAGCATAAGCTTTCGTGAGCTACAGCACACTAAAACTTACGCTCAAATAAATTGGTTAGTCTCTAAGGTGCCACTAGTACTCCTTTTCTTTTTATCATATACAGGGTTTACAGTTTGGTTCAATGGGTCTTAGCACCCCCACTCTACAAATTGTTCCAGCATCCCCCCTATCTGGCGCTCTCTCTCTCTCTCTATATATATATATATATATACGTGTGTGTGTGTGTGTGTGTGTGTGTGTATGAATGATTGTGTATAATTAGATATATAGACACAGTGCAAGCAGTCCAATTTATCAGTGAGTACATGATGAAATGTTTGAAACCTTTTAATTACATAACAAAATATCTTTTAAATCACAAAATATGAATAAAGTTGTAACTACTGAAAATGATCTGTATGTACTTGACCTCAGGATTATGCACTTTAATTTTATGACAGGTTTCAGAGTAACAGCCGTGTTAAGCTGTATTCGCAAAAAGAAAAGGAGTACTTGTGGCACCTTAGAGACTAACCAATTTATTTGAGCATAAGCTTTTGTGAGCTACAGCTCACTTCATCGGATGCATGCAGTGGAAAATGCAGTGAGAATGTTTTATACATACAGACCATGAAAAAATGGGTGTTTATCACTACAAAAGGTTTTTTCTCTCCCCCCACCCACTCTCCTGCTGGTAACAGCTTATCTAAAGTGATCACTCTCCTTACAATGTGTATGATAATCAAGGTGGGCCATTTCCAGCACAAATCCAGGGTTTAACAAGAAAGTCTGAGGAATGGGGGGGGAGGGGGGTAGGTAGTTGTAAGAATTCTTGATAAAGATCTTGTAGGTTCAACCACAGCCTGGTCCAGTCCACACAAGAGATCCACTTCCTGGACACTACAGTGCTAATAAACAATGGTCACATAAACACCACCCTATACCGGAAACCTACTGACCGCTATTCCTACCTACATGCCTCCAGCTTTCACCCTGACCACACCACATGATCCATTGTCTACAGCCAAGCTCTGCGATACAACCGCATTTGCTCCAACCCCTCAGACAGAGACAAACACCTACAAGATCTCTATCAAGCATTCTTACAACTACAATACCCACCTGCGGAAGTGAAGAAACAGATTGACAGAGCCAGAAGAGTACCCAGAAGTCACCTACTACAGGACAGGCCTAACAAAGAAAAGAACAGAACGCCAGTAGCCGTTACCTTCAGCCCCCAACTAAAACCTCTCCAACACATTATCGAGGATCTACAACCTATCCTGAAGGACGACCCATCACTCTCACAAATCTTGGGAGACAGGCCAGTCCTTGCCTACAGACAGCCCCCCAACCTGAAGCGAATACTCACCAGCAACCACATACCACACAACAGAACCACTAACCCAGGAACCTATCCTTGCAACAAAGCCCGTTGCCAACTGTGCCCACATATCTATTCAGGGGACACCATCACAGGGCCTAATAACATCAGCCACACTATCAGAGGCTCGTTCACCTGCACATCAACCAATGTGATATATGCCATCATGTTTAAGCAATGCTCCTCTGCCATATACATTGGCCAAACTGGACAGTCTCTACGTAAAAGAACAAATGGACACAAATCAGATGTCAAGAATTATAACATTCATAAACCAGTCGGAGAACACTTCAATCTCTCTGGTCACGCGATTACAGACATGAAAGTTGCGATATTACAACAGAAAAACTTCAAAACCAGACTCCAGCGAGAGACAGCTGAATTGGAATTCATTTGCAAATTGGATACAATTAACTTAGGCTTGAATAGAGACTGGGAGTGGCTAAGTCATTATGCAAGGTAACCTATTTCCCCTTGCTTTCCCCCCCCTCCCCCCCCCCCCCCCGTTCCTCAGACATTCTTGTTAAACCCTGGATTTGTGCTGGAAATGGCCCACCTTGATTATCATACACATTTTAAGGCAAGTGGTCACTTTAGATAAGCTATTACTAACAGGAAAGTGGATTTGTTGGGGAGGGTGGGGAGAAAACATGGATTTGTGCTGGAAATGGCCCACCTTGATTATCATACACATTGTAAGGCCAGTGATCACTTTAGATAAGCTATTACCAGCAGGAGAGTGAGGTGGGGAGAGAGAAAACCTTTTGTAGTGATAAACACCCATTTTTTCATGGTTTGTGTGTATAAAAACATCGTCTGTATTTTCCACAGTATGCATCCGATGAAGTGAGCTGTAGCTCACGAAAGCTTATGCTCAAATAAATTGGTTAGTCTCTAAGGTGCCACAAGTACTCCTTTTCTTTTTAATTTTATGAGTATTTAGAGAAGGCACCATGCAAAATTTGAGGAGCATTAGCAGAGAATAAGTTCGTGGGTTATCATGATTTGGCACATCACTGGGAGGATACTTAAATCTATCTCGCCATACTATAAGAGTTTCGTCCTGGTTTAGCAAAGTGTGACATAATCCAACAATTTACACAGCCAAAGGTAATCATACATAGAGAGCTCACCAATAAAACAGGTACACTGACTCCCTCTGAAGTTACATGCATTTATGTAAGAGCAGAACTTGACCCTTCAATTTTAATAGTTTAATCAAATATGTTACAGCAGTGGCTGTAAGTTGACCTAATATAAGTTGACTTAGGTTTGTAGTGTAGACTTACCCTCAGAGACAGAATACAAATAAAAAGAACCCCTGTGATGGGTTGGACTCCCTTTCTAGGATGCCACCTGATGTACTGGGATTTCACTGAGCCTCTCCTGCTCAACCAGCCTCTCCCTGCTTTGCTGAATTAGGTTCTCCGGCCTCTTGCAGCACACACACACACAGGTAGGGTCACACCCAGCTGCAGACATAGACTGAAGTCAGCTCTGTGTGAGAGGACTTCCCCAGCACTCATGTGTACACCGCTTTTGGGAGATAAACCCAAAATAATACTGTTTTGCACTGTATAGAAAAATCTGCACAGCGCAAGTTCATAAAAATCCGCCCTCTTCCTCAATATGAAGAGAGATGTGCACGACTTTTTGCCCCACGCCCCAGTTAGAAATTACATGAACTGGGTTTAATATTAAATAAAATAAGTTTATTAACTACGAAAGGTAGATTTTAAGTGGTTAAAGGGATAGCAAACAGAACAAAATAGATTACCTCAGTAAATAAACAAAAGCCACAAACTGAGCTTAACACACTAGATAGGTAGGATACAAATCAGCAGATTCTCACCCTGAGTGATAAACAGGCTGGCAGATTCTTAAGGCACAAGTTGCCTTGGCTTTTCCAGGTTTTCTTACACAGGCTAAAAACCCTTCCAGCCTGGGACCATCACTTCCCACAGTTCAGTCAGGTGATTTCAGGTGTGCTGTTGTAGGGAGAGTGAGGTTCCCTCATGCTGTCATTGTCCCACTTTTATATCCCCTTCACCCCCCCCCCCCTGCTGGAAAGCTTTTTTGCTGTGACCTGGGTCAAACAGTTCCCACTCTATAGAGCTATCTGACCTGGGTCAAACAATTCCCATTGTGAAGAGTTATCTCTGAGAGGTTTCTATTGCACACAGTTCCTGGGGTAATCCTTATGCTTGTGTGCATTTCTTCAATAAGCCACTAACATTGTTTGGCCTCCTCCAACGTAGCAAATTTGAAATACAGAGACATGGTCAATATTCCCAGCTTCAGATACAAAAATGATACATGCATACAAATTGGATAAACACATTCAGTAAATCATAACCTTTCCAATGACATGAGTCGTCCTGCATAAAGTACATCTCAGTTATGTCATATCCATATTATAAGCATATCTCCATGAAGAATATGGAGCGTAATGTCACAATCCCCAATTGATACTTTTCAAAATCTCATGATTTTTGAATGCTTGGGGTTGGCCATGCTAAAAATAGTATAAACTGAGTTTATGATTCAGAGCTTGTCTACACAGTGATTTAGTGCACAGCAAGCCAGGGTATGGATCTACAGTACACCAGTTTGCCGCACACTAACTGGTTTTTTAGACATCCCTGATGCTGCCCAACAGTCAAACATTCACATTCTACACTAGCTGTAGCTTCTGAGTGTTCCTCAAGGGCAGCCCCATGAAAAGCACATTGCAATAATACTGTCTGGAGAGAAATGTGGGCCCAGTCCAATTTGAGGGTTACTAGGGTTGTTTTGCCATTGGCCTCAGTAGAAGCAGATTAAAACCCATACAGATGGATAACTGTGGGGAGGTCCACCCTAGAGAGAAATAGCTCTTGGAGGAGGCAGGGGGAATGAGCTCATTAAAACTGAGAAGTACAAATCCTTATGTATAGTTAACAATATTATGTAAAACTCTTAGTGTACGTTCTTGCCTTGAAGCATTGTTGGTTGTGAAAAACACTATAAAATTGGGGTCTTGATCCATCAAGATGCTGAGACTCTTATATGTGCTCCTGGGCACTCTCAACTCCTATGCAACTCAATGGTTGCTGAGTACTTTTAGCTCACATATAATTCAGTACAAATTAAGGGCACTCAGCCCTTCTTAGAAGGTGCTCAGGACCTTGCAGGCATGTCCTCTGTAGCTATTGTTCTTTCCTGTATAACTATCCCACACTCCTCACATAGGCAAAGTTCCCATTGAAGCCAGTCAAGTTTGGCAGTGGCAGGAGCATAGGATTAGGCACTCTAAAAGGTTTTTTTTTTAACTTTCATGAATTTGGAAATACTAAGCATATTAGATTGTTTTAATTTGTTCCCACTATTTATGCCAAGCTGGAGGAATTTGCTGCATTACAGAATGATTCCTACTACATTTTGCAGTGCCTCATAACCCAGATTACTGAAACATATGAATCTTTTTCTAAAACATTGTTAATAAAATATTAAATTGCATATTACAATTTTCAAAATGACTTTTTCATATCTGAGTTTATTTATGATGGAAATAAAAGAAAACTTTCCAAACACACAGTGAATTAACCCTTCATTATATGTATATATAACATTTTGAAGACAAACACATTTATGCTTAAGAAGCTCATATTTTCATTGTCTATATATCTTTACATAATTTAGAAACATGAATCATACCAGTTTTCCAGGCAATAAAAGTAACAGTTGTGAACCTCTTTTATGTTTATCTTATCCACTTGTGTCTTTACCTTGGTTTTATATAGAAACACCCTTTGATGAGTTTTGTCATTTCTAATACCTATTTTCTTCTGTCATTGTCTGCTACACTTGTGCTCTTTTTGCTTTTATACAAATCTACAGCATGAAGTCATATTTCTAAAATAAAAAGTCATTTATGTTTTTCCTTTGGGAAAGCTTAATCCACACGATATTAAATATGAACTGCTACCCAGGTATTGTTAGTTTTGCCTTATCAAAATACACAATAGCTAGTTACAACACAATTAATCTCCATATGTTCACTACACACTACACTGTAACTTTATAGCAAACTATGTTTAAGCCTATTTTTAGAAAAATAAAGTGTTTCATATGTGAAAAAATGACTTTTACCAGAAAGAACAAATGTTTTTAAATGGTGGTGAGTCAAACATGCAAGCCTGAGATGCAAGTAGTTGGATTCTCTCCAGTATCTTTTAACACTGCATTTAAAATAAATGGGTTTATTGTGATCTCAGTTACTCCAGATCTACATTGGTGTTGCTTCATTGACACTGGTGTGGCTGCATCTCCTGCATGTTCATTTGATTGTCCGTCACCATTTTAAAACATTTATGCTTTCTGGTAAAAGTGAGAAAAATTTGGGTTTTGACTCTCAGTGGAGTTGCTCTGTATTAAAACCAATTTAAACAAACTAGAATCTGATCCAATAAATTATATTAATCCTCACTATAGAATTTAATATCCATTTTTTCTACTTATGTGCATGATATAAATCAGTGAAAATAAATATTTATCTTCCTTATTTTGCTACCTATATGTGTAATGCTGCACTACAGCATTGTAATAAAATGTCATATTAAAAGTATTTATGATGCATAACATTCTGACATAGGCTTTGCTTTTTAAACACACATATTGCATAAAGATTACGAAAATACTGTGGTCTGAAAAAAAAATATTGACATAAATGGGAGTTTGAGGTAAGTAAAGAAAGCAGGATCAGACCCATTGCTTTGCCTTTATGATGAGGTCAGAATTTTAGGTGTTAGCGAATAACTTCCATATCACCGTAATAGTTCTAATCTTCTTCCTCATTTTCAGTTTCTATTATACATCATTCTGTCTCTTTCTTGGGGTGAACTATGTTTTGATATCACCAACTCTGTTTTTTGGTTTCTCTGTCTCCTTCCTTACATTTCTCTCCCTTTTTAAATATAAGAAAATATGTTGTATGTCCATTTTTCATGGTTTATTTTTCCTTGGAGAATTCCCAAGACTCTACACTGACAGATCTTGGTATCCAAGGGGGAGTCTACTAGCAGGATTAAAGGCGAGAACCTCAATTAGACTATCTCTGATTTCTTCAGATGTTTTTTCTAATCTTTTAATATGGGATTAAAGTCAGCTAGAACCTAGACTTGTTCTTTTCTTAGCGAAGACCTTCTTTGTTTCAATTCAAGATCATTATTTTTTTTTAAGTGAGTCTTTTTTCTTAACTTGGAGTAATTCTAGTCTAGATGTGGGTAATGAACTTTTGTCAGCTCTTATGTGATACTGCGTACAAAATAGCTTGATAAGCAATGTGAAGCATATACACACTTCTCAATGATCTGCAGGAAAACTCCCTCAGAGACTGATTAGTCTATGCTTATCACAAATAGGGGAGATAATTATGGGGGCTTAACAATCTATATGGTGGATCTTTTGAGAGAAGAAGGGTAGATCTAAGACTGTCTCATGGATCAACCCTACTTTTTAATATTGCACATAACGTGTGTGGTTTTTTTAGTGTATCCCCAGAGCCGGGGTAGTGACTCTTCCCATAGAGTGACATCATATTACTTTTTCTAGAAGATAAAAATTGTTCAAATTAGATTATCTCTAATTAGTATAATCGTATGAACCATTCTGAAAAGTTTATTGCACCCATGCTGGCAGTCTCTGATTCCACATTGAGAGCTTCTTATTACAATACATGTGCTAATTCTTAACCATGGAAATGAATATATGGTACTTAAAAGTAATATTGTTGTATTTCTTTATTTAATAAACACCACATTCCATTTTAATTCCAGAGCTAATAGCTATTTTTATGGATCTCTGTATATTAGAAAACAATAATTTACAGGATTTTTTTTACTAGTTTTAAGTAAAGAATATGTTGTTCCCACAAGTACTTTATATTCATTACACAAATGGCTTTGTTAAGCAATACTAGTGATATTTTGAAGTGCTTTTAGCAAATGCTAAGAAAATAATTGCTCAGTTTAACATTATTTATGAACACAGGGGGCCTGATGCTGCAAGCACTTACCCTTGCACATATGCTTATCCCCATGCATGGGGGATACAAGGGAACCCAATTCTTGCCATGTGCAGAGTGATCTCAGCTCTTCTTGACTTCAGTGGGAGCTGTGGGAGCTCAGCTCAATTCAGGATCTGAAGTAGTTCTTAAGGGGACTTGTCCCCCCCCCCCCCCAAATCTCACATCCTGTTCTCCCTGCAGATAAACTGCATATTCCACGTGTACTAATTTTTGCCATAAAGATAGAGGGCAGCGCAGGTTATTCCCGTCACACTGACTTTTTTCAGTTCCTGGGCAGCTTTACTCAGAAGTGACTTGAGCTGTCTTAAAGTGCAGCCTTCATCACAGTGATATCCTGCTCCTCTTTTCTGCCTCCTTTTCTTCTCACTGACCGTCACTAGCTCTTCCTGCCCTTTGTCCTCCTTACTTTCTTTTGGGTGAAACCCGATAACTGTCTCATTACCGTATTTAACAGAGTCATCCTGGTGTGCACAGATCCCTGCCTACAGCTAAGCAAGTGCTTATGCCTTGTTGAGTGTGAATACAACTTGGGGGAATCATAGGGTATAGGACTCTGATCGCTGCTCTTGCCCTTTGCTGAGACCATGTCCCCTAGGAGCAAACTCCTTCCTCCACACCCCAATTTCCTGTTATAACAGCATAGTCGCCTAACACCAAAAGAGGGTTTGCAGCTGAGAATCCCAAGCAGAGGGAGACACCTCCGTACAGCCCATGGGCACCTATCTCCAACAAGATGGGAGGGGAGGGGAGCTTAGCACACACCCCTCAGCTTGCACTTTGTGAAGCCAGCCCTTTGTTTTCAAAGCTTTGAAGGATGTTCTCATTTATGCTCATTTCTGGGTTCTAACTGTGTAACTGAATAAGGCCAGTATAGTGCACTCTCTGTAGTGTACCTGTGGATCAGTCAGATTTAGTGAGATGTATTTCATTGATTTTTAGCAATGAGTTGCAATTAATCCTGATGCTGTTAGCAAACCTCATGAAGCTGGCTAGTGCCACTCTTCCTTTTAAACAGCTGTCAAGAAACTGAGATAAAAGCTGGCACTTCACCTTGGTTCAGATAACAGTTTTTTGGAAATTAGACAAGTCATTCCTAGGATATAGAAAAGTACAATCTGTGTGGTTGCTGTGGAGCATATTTCAGGGCTATTCATTAGGAAAAGAGAAGATTTAGAGTGCAAAATGTAACTAACAAAATCATTAATTTCACTCTCTTCACATATACTTCTGACACTAAAATAAAATACAAATAGTTACACAGAGTTGGTGAGTGTACTTAGTTTGTGTAAGACATGCCTACTCGGTATGGCACTCTGTCCTGAGCTAGTGGTGGCTAGGCCAGCTAGAGATTGATAAGCCTGCTATAAGCTTTGGCTAACAGAGCTGGGTTATTTATCTCAGGCAGTAGCGGCTCAAGTATTAAAAGCTATAGAAGTTTCAAGTTGGATCCCCACTGCTGACAACCCACCCAAAAGGTGTTGGCGTTACAGGTGGAAGCATAGAAGATAGCAGTTCTTCCACATTCAGCAGTTCTCCCACATTCAACAGTTTTACTTAAGTCCACTGATTGTCTATGTTTGAAGAGGTTGAGAGCTATTTTGTCACTGAAGGGAGTTGCAGACAATCACAAAACAATCACAGGACAACGTTCTGACACTGGGTCACAACATTTGCAGCATAACATTGCGTCATGATGACAACCTACTACCTTTACAGAGGCAAGCAACTTCATGATGAAAACATTGCAAAGTGATTTCAAGACTGTAGGTAGGCAAATACTGCAAAAAAAAAAAAAAAGAAGAAGAAGAAGAAGAAGAAGAAAAAAAAAGCATATTTTTTTCAAATAAAACCCACAACTTTGTGCTCATGGTATTCACAGTTGTTTTTGTTTATTTCCTAGGAACATTTCTACACACCATTTTTGTCTTATAGAAAAGTGTGTAAAAAGTGAATATGTCACATGGTGGTTAGTGTTGGAAATATTTATGTGGCCATCTTGAAATCTCTTTGATTTCCTTCTATCTGTAAAAGTTTTCAACTTCTTATCAAAAGAGCAGAAACAATACCATGAGAATTTGATGACCAAATTCATACCGGGAAAACCAACTACTGACTAATTAGAAATATAGTTGAAGTATTTTTATGCACAATCCATAATATAAAATAAGTTTGCGTAGTCAAATGATTTCATATAACAAGCAGACTCTGTGTGTGGATTATTGATAAACAAAAAGGGGGTTAATTTATCAAATAAGTTATTTGTGGGAATATTTCATCCAACTCTAGTCAGAAAGTCACATGGAATATTTTGTGTCTCTTTATGATTCCAGTCAGCAGAATATCTCCTCCTTCTTCTCATTGCTGGATACTAGGAGGGAGTGAGGCCTTACTGATTGCTTTATAAGGGTAGGGAGGGATCCCAGCAGAGGAGATCCATTTGCTCAGCCCTTGCATTGAATCCTCATTATTTACAAAGTGTAATGGTAAATTCTCATCACTGACAATTTTGAAATCAAGATACTGTGATGGGCTGGATCACAGAAATCCCTTGGGAACTTCCAACTGATGTGCTGAGATTACCTCTGAGCCCATTTTCTCTGGCAGCTTGAGACTTCAGTACCCTGCCTGATTGTGCCAGACACCTTAGCCTGCTACAAACACAGACCCAGGTCTGAACTATGTCCCACAAACTGCAGGCTTAACTGAAAACAGCTTAAGAAGTGCTCCTGTCTCCAACACTCAGGTACCCAGCTCCCAATAGGGTCCAAACCCCAAATAAATCCATTTTACCCTGTATAAAGCTTATACAGGGTAAACTCATAAATTGTTTGCCTTCTATAACGCTGATAGAGAGATATGCACAGCTGTTTGCCCCTCCAGGTATTAATACATACTCTGGGTTAATTAATAACTAAAAAGTGATTTTATTAAATACAAAAAGTAGGATTTAAGTAGTTCCAAGTAATAACAGACAGAATAAAGTGAATTATCAAACAAAATAAAACAAAACACGCAAGTCTATACTTAATACAGTAAGAAAACTGAATACAGATAAAATCTCACCCTCAGAGATATTTTAATAAGCTTCTTTTACAGACTAGGCTCCTTCTAGTATGGGTCCAGCAATCACTCACACCCCTGCAGTTACTGTCCTTTGTTCCAGTTTCTTTCAGGTATCCTTTGGGGTGGAGAGGCTATCTCTTAAGCCAGCTGAAGACAAAATGGAGGGGTCTCCTAGGGGCTTAAATAGACTTTCTCTTGTGCGTGGAGACCTCCTCCTCTCTCCTATCCATAATCCAGCTCCAAGATGGAGTTTTGGAGTCACATGGGCAAGTCACATGTCCATGCATTACTCAGTTCTTTACCAGCCAGGCCACATTCCCAGGAAAGCTCAGATGTAGATTGGCGTCTCCAAGTTCATTGTTAGCTTAAGTGTTGCTTGATTGGGCACTTACTGAGAATAGTCTTTTCTCAGGAAGCTGATCAACTGCTTCACTGAGGCTACTTAAAATTAAACAAGTACATTGCCAATATTCATAACTTCGAATACAAAAATGATACATGCATACAAATAGGATGACTATATCCAGAAGAGTATGAGTATATCCTTTGCAGAGATATGTTACATGGCATATGTAGCATAAAACATATTCCAGTTATGTCATATTTACTTTCATAAGCATATTTCCATAAAGTATTATGGGGTGCAAAGTCACAGATACATTTTTTAAAGATCTGCTCTTGTTCAAAAGGAATTATTTTGGGGAGTTCTAGGTCCTCTGTACAGGAGGTCAGGTTAGATAGTAACTATGGCCCCTACTATATATATCAGGCAGGTTGAGGAGTGTTCTTCTGAGTGGCATTCGGCTTGAGCTTCCTATGTCACCCCACATGACAGGCACTAGGATTAGACACAGGTATGTCAAGTATCACTGATCAAGATACTCCCCTTAAAAGGTGAAAAAGGAAATGTTTGAATTAATTGAACAATAGGTAGATAAGAATTCTGATCAGTTTGGTGCAAAGCTCTGGGCTAAATTCTGCTCTCAGTGATATGCTGTAAATATAGTTTTCAGAGTAGCAGCTGTGTTAGTCTGTATTGGCAAAAAAGAAAAGGAATACTTGTGGCACCTTAGAGACTAACCAATTTATTTGAGCATAAGCTTTCGTGAGCTACAGCTCACTTCATTGGATGATATAGTGTAACTCCATTGACTAGAATGGTATTACACTTGTGTAGCTGTGATCAGAATCTCACCCACTTTAGCCCCGACATGTGCCTTCATTGGAAGATATTTCTGTAAGTCTTTATCAGTCAATCAAATCAGTGCTTTCATTAAGAGCTTTGAGATTCCCAGGGAGACGCGTGTTGTAACAGCCACTGCAGTCAGTGCATACTAACCTTTGTCATATGACTGAAGTATGAACATTTTGTAATCCAAACCCATATAATAAAATTCAGTCTTTTACCAGCATTCCTGTGAGTCGCACCTTGATTTCCAGAGCCCTAGAAATATGTACACTCTTACTGACCCAATAACACATAGTATTTGCCTTAAATTATTTGGCAGCAAGGGGATGCTCCTTCTAAAAACAGAAGTCATGGGGCAAATTCATCCCTAGTGCAACTTGACTGAAAACAATTCAGTTGCACCAGGAATAAATTTGACCTCATGTGATTAAAAGAAATAATTATCAGTACATACTTGAAATTACAAAATAAGGATGACATAACAATTATGGTTACTTGTGTCAAAAATTCCAAGCAGTCTGCTTTACTTTGCTGATATGACAATAAATACCTACTTTTGTTGGTAAATATGCAGTAGTACCTAATGGAATTTGGGTTGTTCAGCATCCATGTTAAAAATCATCCAAGTTAGTCACCAGTAAAATTCCTGAAAGAATTTAAGTGCATAATATAGCAGTGAGATGCTACAGATGTCTGTCTTTAGACTGACAGCACCTGTAGGTGAAGTGTTCAAACTAAATATGACTTAAATTAAGATGTGCCTGCCCTGGATTCTGGAAGCACCGATTTAATCCTTTAGTGCTCAATGTTATGTTGATTCTTGCATGCTTAACTGGGGTAGAGATGCAAACGAGGATACTAAGATCAAACCTAGGAGATACTTCTCTTTCAGTGAGACTTTTTTTTCCCCACAAGTGGGAAAGCATAACATGAGCTTACAAAGGATGACTACTGGGAATCTAGCTTTGGCTGGAGACTTACTAGGTTATTCATTTCTGGTATGTCTCTATTGACTGCCGGGGAATTGCAGCGTGGATGTGTTTGGGCCATTTTTTTTTTAATTTTTATTTTTTTTGTATTGGCTGTTAAATACAATTTTGGACTATTAAGGCTGTTCTATCTTTAGTTAATTACTCATTCACTGAAGATCTAGGACTGCATGACTTGAAAGGAAAATTGCTTTGACTAGTTTGTTTCACCATTAAGTTTTCTTTGAGCAATCAAAGCACCAAATGTAAATTGTCCATGGTACAACTGCTTAGGTCACTGCTTAGGGTCATTTCCAGAGGCCCTATTCCATGATTCAGAAATCATCACTGATTTAATACATAGTTTCTTTAGCAAACTGTCTCAGTCAGAGGCCCCCATTCACCGCTAAGTTGGCAGTTGTAAATCCTAGCAGAGTATGTCAGTGGCAGCCAATGACAAGGAGTTTGCAGTGATGGGAAGTGGCAACTATGTCTGCTAGAGAAGACCACATGGGGACCATTAAGGCCCCCAGACTATGTGGCATTGGCTGGGAATGGGGGGCTTGCCCTGACTATCAATGATACCCTGATTTAATGCATTCCCTATGCTATCTGAATTGGCAAATCACAACACTAGATGCCCTCCTTCCCCTGGGCTGCCTGGGGTCAAAATGGGTTGGGGTGGTGTATTCTATGCTTTCCCATTCCAACTTTGGTAAATCTAGTTCAGATTCACTGGAGTTACTCCAGATATACACTGTAATTGGGAACAGGATTTGGCCCTACCTACATGCTGATGACTGAGTTGCTTACCATCATTTCTATAAACCAGCAAACATGGCTACTGAACTAGTACACAATATCTCAGGGATGTGAACCCCCAGTAACTTCTAGGCACAAGGGGAAAATTGTAGTTGACAACTTTGACTCTATACTCCTTTGCTTTTGCTTGCTTTAATGTTACTATATAGTTTTATTGCACTTCATTCTCTTTTTGAGTATTTTTACTTATTGAAAAGTCCTATCAAATTATTAGGAATGAAATTAAGTCAGATTGTAATAAAAATTACTCTAAAATCTATAGGATTGGATAGAAAATATCTTTTCCATAGGTATTTTTAATCATCCTATAGACTTGTATAGCAGGAATATAATCCTCCTGTAAATTCTGAAGGTGGAGTTGCAAATAAACCTGTAGAAAGGCGATCAGTTTCTATTACATTCTATAGGACTTTTGCATAAGAGACAAGGTGACTTTTTTAACATTAGAAATGGGTAAACTGACTCATTATCTGCTTTGGGCTTAGAAATGTCCATTTACATTCGTACTCTGGCACTTAGAGAATGCTTTGTGGTATCTCCAGTCATGAGCTAGTCAAGCACTTCTGGTGGCAGCATTGCAACTTCTACCTGTAGTCTCAGAATATAAGCACATTTGGTTTTGAAAGCCCTCACTTGTGTTGTAATTATTATTTATTATTTTTATTAAGGTAGTGCCTAAAGGGGGAAGGGTCTCACTGTGCTAGACACCGAACAAAAGATAACAGCCAGTCCTTACCTCAAAGAGTTTACACTCTAAGTTTAAAATGCGAGACAGTGGGTGGCACCAATCAGATGGTAGGGAGCACAAGGAAACAATGAGACAGTTATGAACAGTTGACAAACAGTAGTGATGGCAAACCAGCTATCTGACCATTATGGAAGTGCTAATTAGACTATTTCAGAATCTAGTAAATTGCCTTGTGGAGGTATCCTTAACAGGAAATTGTGCGTATGTGTGTTTGGAGAATGGAAAAATAAAGCATGGTGGATTGTTAACACCAGTCTCAAGGTCTGTGTCTTCCCTTGCCAAAAATAAACACACCAACCTCATATGTGTTCGATATAGCATTCACTTCCCTGTGGCTTGCTTTGAAATACAGGTCGTTCAGCTGCTAATACATAGATCTCTAACATGATATAATGTGTCATTTCAATATGGCTATAGAGCTATTAAGATAGATCATGTCAAAAATCCTAGTGCTAACGGCTCCAAACTGTGCATTGACGTGATCCATCTTAATGGCTCCCCTCCTTCAGAACTGTTACGATGTGTTATGTCAAGGCATAATATTGAGCCTTTCATTTGACACGATACATCTTATCAACCCTTCTTTTGGAGTTATTCAAATGTAGAATGTCAGTGCATAATACAGCGTTAATATGTGGCTCTTTGACATGCTGTACCATGTCAATGCATAGTCATGACTGTTATGATAACAAGCAGTGCTTAGTAAAATGTTTTCAAATAGTTACTACATATGCACAGTAGGTGAAATTCTAATGATCTGGTTTTTTAAAACACTGTATTGTGGGGAAGAATTAAAGCCCCTATTTTTGAAGGACCTACACGTTAACATTGCACGTGGGGAGTCTAGTACTTGGAGTGGCGTGGACGGGAGCTTGAGCTCCATATACACGGCTCACGGAAGCCACTGTAGCACCTATCTAATTGAAAACACAGTTCTTAGTGAAACATGTTCCCTGGCCAGCGCAGGCAGGATCTATACGTATCATTTTTCAGATATGGTGCTGAATGTGCTTTTCTGTCTGTCCATCTCAGGTGGCTGATAGTCCAAGTGGTGGGAAAAGATCCTTGTCACTTTTCAAAATGAGTTAAGAAGTCTTGGCAAACATTCTGTCTCTCATCAGAGCAGAAACTCGAAGCTTTGTGAGACATATGACATGTGAGTAGCAATCAGAGTCCAGACACCCCAAGGGAGAAACAGGAGGTCTGAACCCCAAAGAATAAGCACTTGAATCAACTCATTGCATACAATGTTATTGTGTATAAAATATGCTAAGTAAGATTTTTTATGAAAGCTTGTAATATTCTGAACTTGGTCATTATGAGATACGTATACAGACTGTGGTTATGAATCTATGTATTTCTGTATATAGAATAGTACGCACATGACTGGTACCACAATTTCAAGTACACCTCACAGCATGGAGGGGATCCTCTCAAGCCAGTTGTTCATAAACAAGTAACTTCAAGTGCCCAGCTATTGTCCAGGCAGGAAAAGACCATGGTGGACCCTTATAGTTAGTGGTTAAACACTGAAGCAACTTGAAACTGAAAAGAAAAACCCAGTCTTGGAAAGCTAAGAGAGGAGAGAATTTTCCCCACCATGAATCACCATGAGAAAAAGCAAAAAAAAAACCAAGAACCTGTAAACCTTTAAAAGAAAATGGGTTTGAGGTGAAGCTCATTCACAAACTGAGGGTGAGCATATAGGCACTGTTCCGTCCATGAAATGCTGGATCTCCTCTTTGATGGGGGTACACTAGGAAACTGTTCAGAGGCAATAGGTAGCTTATATTAGAAAAAGGAATTTAGCTAATATAGACATGTAAAGCCTGAAGTTGCATCTTCATGTTTATTTTTGGTGTAACTTGCACGTGCTTGCTTTTCCTTACTATTTCCATCTTTGAATCTGTGATTTTTCTATTAGATAAACATTTTGTTTATTTTTATCCAAAGCAGGTCTCCAGTGTGCAGACTTTGAGGAGTGCATGTGCCAAAGTGAATTGATAACTGGGACCAGATTTCACTCCTTTGGGGGGTGATGAACCACAGGGGAAAAGTCCAAAGTGTCTGATAGCTAAGAAGTTGGGGTAGATGGACTTGGGAACACTGTGGACATGAAGGGCTGTTGACATCACCCTGAAGGGAGTAACTAGCCTGATGGAAGCCAGGAGGAGAGTTCGCTCTGAACCATAGCACCGTAGAATTAAGGCACCCAAAGTTACAAAGTAGGCAGTGGCAAAACCCCTCACTGCTCTGGGTGATCCCCAAAACATCACAGCTAGTCAGTGTGTCTATACAGCCACTACAGAAACAATATTTAATAAAGTAAGTCAAGGTAACTTGAGTGTAAGACATGCTATGTGAAGCAAACCCTAACCTATTCTAGTCTCAGGTAATGGGCATATTCTTAATAACTGAGAAATCTACTCCCCACCCCCACCCCAGAAGCATCGTAAACTCTAGCCAATGCTTACAAAAGCATTACTTAGTGTAACTGATCTCTCCACTCAGTATCTAACCTCTTATTTTTAAACAAACAAACTGAGAAACTAACCAAGGTCACCTGTAACTTCATTTATATACTGCCAGTATCCTGGAGTCCTTCTGATCAGACTTCAGGTCCGGAAGTGGAAACAATACATTACTGGATTCCTCTACAGCACTTGATGTGGTCACTCATGGAATGCTGCTGTCTTGTCTTTAAGATGTAGCAGGGGTTAGAGGACTTAAACTGAGATGACTGAAAGTGTTCCTCTTCTTCTCAGGCTGCACTCAAAGAATCATGATAAACAGGTACCCATCCTGGATCCATACGCTCTGGTATTTTACTCAATATCCATCTGAAGCCCCTATGGAAAATTGTGAGATAAAATGGACTAAAATGTCAAGAACATGCTGATGCTACCCAGTTCTACATCTCTTTCACATCAGAGGCAATAGCACTGTCCCCTAGATCTCCAAGAGGATGGATAAGATCAGCAACTGGATGAAGGGATGAAGCTGAGTCCAGGAAATACCGAAGTGATTTTAGTGGGGAAAAAGCAGCACTTTGAAGAACTCAGTGCTTCCATAGCATCACCTTCCTTTGAAGAAATTTGCCCTCAGGTCTTTAAGATTGTTGACAGCCAAATTTTCTCCTGGATTGTTCATTGCTTTTAGGTACTGAAATCACCACCACTGTTAGGGCCCGGGTTGGGGCCTGGTGGAGTAGGATGAGCCCAGGTCCCCCTACTGCTTGCTGCTAACACCAACCATGGAGTTGACAGCTCACTCACCCGTGGCCAGAAGGCCATGCTATGGACTGTTTCTGTGCTCTGCCCCACCAGGGGGCCAAAGCCCAAACTGCTATTGATTGCTCCAGCCATGAGGCTGTGAGCTATAGATTATTTTTCCTGCTCTGCCCGCACCCAGGGGGGTGGAGCCCAGACCTATGGCCATTTACCTCATCAGGAGGGGGCAGCCCTAATCCTGAGAGGGGAGACAGCTGCAGATCATAATCATGATCTGCCATGTCAGATACACTCATCTGGAACGATCTCAAATGTGAGATTCATATATGAACAGGACTCAGAGCTTTCTCAGTAAGTGGACAACCAATCTAACACGCACCTCCACAAGAGATCAGAATGGCCATGAACTTTAGTGCCTTCAGAACAAAATGCAAAACTCACTCAGTCTTCCCTGAAGAAAGAAAGAAAGAAAGAAAGAAAGAAAGAAAGAAAGAAAGAAAGAATAGATTTGTCAAATCCTTGCAGGCTGGAGGAAGGAGAGCTAAATACCATCATTTCTAAAAGTCTAAAAGGTGCTCAGATACCATGTGTTAGGGTTCAGGGGTGAGTTCTGCCTTTGATCCCTCTGTCATTCTCTGCAGGGGTACCCTTTCTACTGTGATTCGCTTCCACTCTTTTACTGGATCACCCCATTCACCAATTGCATTGTCTCAGCAAAGCCAGCTAAGTTTAGACCCTGCTACATGCTTTTCTGGGAACATGTAACTAGTATGAAAATGCAGTGATGGAGAAGAGGCTACTTCAAAACAAGAATATTTATTTGTCCATAGGAATTAAAAAGCAGACAGAAAAAGACTAAAACAACAAAAGACTTTATACATATTGTCTTACCTCTGTCACATTCTGGGATGCAATTTAGATCAGTGAGGGCTTTGCTGTTGTAGCTCCCAACCTGGGTCACTCACAAACAGCCTACCTGCATGCAGGTCCCACCCTGATTGTCTGTGTATTGCTGCAGCCCTGGTGCAGCAGCTCTGACCCCACTAGCCTTCCAGCAACACACCAGCCACACTCTGGCTTCCACCAGCCTTTTTATTTCTTACAGGATGATCCCAACGCATTCCCAGTCCTGAATTTTCCAAAAAAGATGTGTTCTGCATTGTCCAGCCCTTTCCCGGACAGTTCAGATATTAAAGGTTTGTTACTCCTGTAAAGAGTCAATTTTCAACAATTTGTTACTTTATCTGGAGTTACCAAACAGTTCAGTTTAAACATAGCACCGGATTGGTTTAGATCAAAAAATAAAACAAGTTTATTAACAAAAGAAGTTAGGATTTTAAGTGAATTCCAGTATAAGAGATAAAGCTAGAAATTGTTACAAACAAATAAAAGTGAAAACATACACCTAAGTCTAAAATTTAATCTAGCAAGTTTTGGTATTAGGCGTTTGTTCAAGATGGGCTTTCTCACCCACAGTCTTCCAGCAAAATGGTGAAAGATAGTGACTGACCCTTTCCTTGGTCAGGGTCTCTCCCAAGGGCGCTGGTGCCTTTGTCTCCTTCGGTGAAAGAGAGTGAGTGAGTGAGTGAGAGTGTGTGTGTGTGTGTGTGAGTGTGTGAGAGAGAGAGAGAGAGAGAGAGAGAGAGAGCGAGCAAGTGAGCTTGGGGTTCTCTGCCCCTTTCTTTTATAGTCCAGTGAACCATTGAAGTAAATTCTTCTGAAGATTATCCCTCAAAGCAAAGTTTATTTAAACAGGAAAGGTTGCAACATGGAGTCTGGTAGTGAAGGAGACTCCAGGCAATTCTTCCCACCTGTGTTTGCTAAAATGCAAATTTGCTTTATCTCCTGCCATTTCCTCCCCCTATGGTCTTGAGGACCCTGTTTAGTACTTTTATGTAAATTGAAGTAAACACACATTCCTGATGAAGTGAGCTGTAGCTCACGAAAGCTCATGCTCAAATAAATTGGTTAGTCTCTAAGGTGCCACAAGTACTCCTTTTCTTTTTGCGAATACAGACTAACACGGCTGTTCCTCTGAAACACATTCCTCTGTTTATGATAGAACTGATTAACAACTTTTGCTTAGGTGGGGCTGTGTGATTTTGAATATTTTCTACTAACATCATACAGGGAGATTTCATAACTTTACATATAATGTTGCTACATACATTTCAACATGATAATATTAACCAGTGAGTTATTAGTTTTCAAATGATACCTCACAAGGCGTATTTTGTACAAAGATTATTACAATAGCGTGTAGGGTGTGAATACAGGAATTATTTCGGTCACAACCTATGCTTAGCATTTGTTTAATTTATCCTGGGTGCCCCAGCATCTGGGACTGTGATACAGTCTGTTTCTCTGCAGGTTCTTTCTCTCCCTGTCTTCATCAGTCGGATTTTTTAAATAGTTTCCAAGTCCTTTGTTTAAGATTTCCTGCCTGGGCTTTCACCCTACCCCACTGGACTTACCAGCCCACCAGCAGACCAGAACATGGTGGGGGGTGAACCTTCAGAGGAATTTGTCACCTGTATTATGTGTCAGGTATTGTTGACTGTGGTTAACTACACCCACTAACTAACTTTCTGTAGTCCTACAGAGCCCCCAGTGCTGAGTTAACCTGTAATGTTCCATATAGACATCTCCCACTTATAAAACAAATACAGGTTCACCCAATATTAAAAAATAATAAAGATAGCTTCCACATTCTTCACATCTTGGTGATAGTCATGATATAAAAACCTAGATTGTTAGAACAGCACCAGAAATGGAAAACTATAATAGTATTTGGAACTTCCTTTTAACTGACTATGTAGTGGTTTCACAAGAGAGATGACTAGTCATGATTAATTCAATATTAAATAGCTGTCAGACAATCATAGAAATATAGGGCTGAAAGGCACTTTCAGAAGTCATCAAGTCCAGCCTCCTACATTGGGGCAGGACCACGTAACCTAGACCATCCCTGACAGGTGTTGGTTCAACCTGTTTTTAAAAGCCTCCAATGATATGGATTTCACACCCTCCCTCAGAAGCCTATTTCGGTGCTTAACTACCTTTTAGTTAGAAAGCTCTTCTTCATATCTAATCTAAATTTCCCTTGCAGCAGGTTAAACCCATTACTTCTTGCCCTACCTTCAGTGGATATGGAAAACTATTGATCACCATCCTAAAACTTATCAGATTCCCCCTCAATCTTCTTTTCTCAAAGCTAAACATGCACAGCTTTAACCTTACCTCGTTGGTTATTCCTCATTTCTAAACATTTTATCATTTTTGTTCCTCTCCTTTGGACTCTCTCCAATTTGTTCACATCTTTCCTAAAGTGTGACACCCAGAACTGGACACAATACTCCAGCTAAAGCCTCACCAGTATGTAGGAACAATTACCTCTTGTGTTTTATATACAACACTACTGTTAACACATCCCAACAAAGCCTTGCAACAAAGCCCATTGCCAACTCTGTCCACATATCTATTCAAGGGACACCATCATAGGACCTAATCACATCAGCCACACCATCAGAGGCTCATTCACCTGGACATCTATCTATCTATGCCATCATGTGCCAGCAATGCCCCTCTGCCATGTACATTGGTCAAACTGGATAGTCTCTACGTAAAAGAATAAATGGACACAAATCAGACGTCAAGAATTATAACATTCAAAAACCAGTCGGAGAACACTTCAGTCTCTCTGGTCACTCGATTACAGACCTAAAAGTCACAATATTACAACAAAAAAACTTCAAAAACAGACTCCAGTGAGAGACTGCTGAATTGGAATTAATTTGCAAACTGGACACCATTAAATTAGGCTTGAATAAAGACTGGGAGTGGATGGGTTATTACACAAAGTAAAAACTATTTCACCATGCTAATTTTTCCCCTACTGTTACTCACACCTTCTTGTCAACTGTTTGAAATGGGCCATCCTGATTATCCCTACAATTTTTTTTTCTCCTGCTGATAATAGCCCACCTTAATTGATGAGTCTGCTTACAGTTGGTATTGCAACACCCATTTTTTCATGTTCTCTGTGTATATATATCTTCCTACTGCATTTTCCACTGCATGCCTCCGAGGAAGTGGGTTTTAGCCCACGAAAGCTTATGCCCAAATAAATTTGTTAGTCTCTAAGGTGCCACAAGGACTCCTCCTTTTTTTTTACATCCCAAAATGATATTAACCATTTCTGAAGCTGCATCACATTGTTGACTCATATTCAATTTGTGATCCACTATAACCCCAAGATCCTTTTTAGCAGTAGCTCACCAGTTATTCTTCATTTTGTAGTTGTATATTTGATTTTTCTTGCCTAAGTGAAGTACTTTGCACTTGTCTTTATTGAATTTATCTTGTTGATTTCAAACAAATTCTCCAATTTGTCAAGGTCATTTTGAATTCTAATTCTGCCCTCCAGAGTGCTTGCAATCCATCCCATCTTGGTGTCATATTCAAATTTTATAAACATACTCTCCACTTCACTATCTTAGTCATTCATAAAGATAGTGACTAGTACTGGACCTAGGACTGACCCCTGTATGATCCTACTAGATATGTCATCTCAGTTTGACAGTGAATCACTGATAACTACTCTTTCACTATGGTCTTTCAACCAGTTGCACAGCCACCTTATAGTAATGTCATCTCAACCACGTTTCCATAGTTTGCTTATGAGGATGTCATGAGGGACAGTGTCAAAATCCTGACTAAAATCAAGATACATCACAGCTACTTCTTCTCCCTATCGAATAAGCCAGTAACCCTGTCAAAGAAGGAAATTTGGTTGGTTTGCCATGATTTGTTCTTGACAATATACAAGATGAATATTGTCTCTAAAATCCCGTCCTCCTGTTGATGTCAGTTGGAATTCCACTCAGCTAGAAAGAGCAAAATGCTAGTCAAAAAGAGAATAGTGCACAAATCAGTTCAGCATATCTAAAGTTAGAATTGTGCCCTCACCTGGTGAATAGTCTTGCATTGACATTGTTTGGGAACTAATTAATTGGGCCATTTATTGCTCCATCAGAAATGACCAAATATAGATTAAATCTGTCCTAAAAGTAGGATCGTTACTGAGAGAATTTTTTCAGCATTTTAAAGTGGTCAGGAACATGTTTATAAAATACTCCTACAAACCTACATGAAATATTCATTTCTTGTTATGTAGTTTTTAACATTACAATGAAAAGCACCTTTTATAAGATGTTCAGAAGCCACATGCTACAGTGGCTGAAGAAGAAATAACATATACCAATGTAGCTGAAATTGAAGCACTCTGTCCATTGAACATTTGCATACAAGATCAGGGTAAAGCAGTAAAGAATGTACTGGATGACCCCTTGCCCATTTAAGGCAATGGTGCAACTCCCTTTGACCTCAGCGGTGCACGAGCACATACATTCAATCTGAGTTTCTAGACATCAGCGATTCAATCAAGAAGAAGAAAAAAAATAGAGTAATTCCATCTGATATTATTGTTTTCATGGTTATATAGATTTATAGCTATAACTTAGCATAGCAGGTAAATAATAATCGCCTATGTTTCTATATTGTATATTTTTAATTATGACAATATTTAATAGAGAATCAGGCAATATTCTTGGATAGTATTTAAAATATGGATTCAAAGGGCATTAATTCTATTCAAAAAGTCCATCTGTTGCTGGCAAACTCTCACAAGAGGTTGCATAGCAACCTTTATTGCTGAATGCATGTGGTCAGCCTCCCTGGGTTGCTTTTGTCTGGCTTCTGAGTGCGCTGCCCTTGATAGAGAAACAGTAGGCATTCTTTTTTGGCTAGAGCTTTGCCTGGTGCGTGAAGTACTCACTACAATGTACTTAGGTACGTATCCTTGTGCAGTGATTTCTTATATATACACATTTGAATGTACTTTTCTATGGACGTCCCAAATTCCTGGGCTTTTGATGGGTATGGCTTCCTTCCTTTATGGATCTTTATATGAAGAGAGTAATTTACCTGGAGCAAGTGGAAGAAAATTCCCAGTTTATAAAGTACTACAAAAAATTACATTTTGTAACAACCTACACTGTAACTTGTATTTAAAAGCTTTAATTATATAGTTTATGACTATATAGTTTCACCATTACTTATGAAAATGTCTAAATATTTGTATGAAAAGTAAAGTATTTTTAAAAAGGAAACAAGCATTCAGACACGATAAATAGTTTGTTTCTGAATGTCTACAGAATAACTTTAAGGCCTTAATTCAGCAAAAAGTCCATCTTTAGTCAGCAATGCACTCAGGTAATTTTAGGCAATGGAATTTAAGCATGTGCTTACGTGCTATGCTGAAAAAGGATAAACTGCTGAACTGGGGCCTAGGAGAAGTATGTTCCAGTGGTCTGAGCACAAAACTGGCTCTTAGAGAGTTCTGAGTTCTAATCCCATCTCTGATTGTAACTCTTTGGTAACTGCAGTCTTTGTCAAATCAACCTTTCTACCATAGTCTGAGAAACTTGGATTAAAATGTATTGCCTATAGTATTTTATTATTAGTTTATAATAGAATTTACAAATAAGTTAAGCAAACTATTAAGCTTCATATATTTCATGAGCATTATTGATACGACTATGAAATAAATGCTAGCCAGCTAAGAAGATTCCCGTATATCCAGGTTGCTAACATTATTAAATAATTAGGGATATCCATGTTTTCAGGTCCTATCTTACTGTCCTTCTCATTTTAGTTCCCCACTCTCTGAAAAAAAATGGCTTTTAATTCTCATTTTGCAGTCCGGCCACTCGAAGGAGCTATTGGTCAGCTGAGCTTGTGAAACTGACAGATGGCTGACTGGATGTCTATGCTCCGTTTTACATAGCACCCAAAAGACACCACTCAGAACAGATAAAAATAAATGCCCGAAAAAGCATATAAACTAATCATACAAAATGTAATGAAGGAGTAATAAGATTATTGGGAGAGGACTGGAGGAGGGAGGATTGGGGTAACATCAGCCAGGTAATACTGTAACTCTGTGAGGGCTGAATAAAATTAAGACATTTAAAAAAAATTAATAAAATCAATAAATGTCTTAGGCCCTGTTCTTTCAAAGAGAACCATGTAGGCAAATCCCTGTGCCTTCACAGAATTCTGCTGTTTTCAGCAGGGTTCCACATGAGCACATGAATCTACCTGCTTGGTTCTTTTTGTAGGATCAGGTCTTTGTCCACTTGTTTACCTTTAAATCACATACTCAGCAAAATACATTACAAAAAAGTACATCGAAATAGAGTTCAGTTTTCTGACCCACTTGACAACAGTTCACTTTCTGCCTTAACTCCATATTCCTAATGCTAGGAAATATTTCTTTATAGTGTTGGATGAAGGAAGGGAAGGTATAGGAGAGATTACCTCAAAATGATGGGTTTTTGTATTTTATGAAAGAAAAGAGTAAATTCTGTTTATGCCTTTAATTTAAAAAAGCAGAAATTACACAAGAAATCATATCCATTTGCCACTCAATTCCTATCTTTGTAGTTTTCATTCGTATTCTTATTGACCTGGAAAAATAACACAGATGTCTCACAGACATTCACTCTGCTTAATTGAAGTCATTAATGCTTTCGTTATCCTGTAGGACAAGCAGAAGCACTTCTTGAGAGTATATTAGAGCAGGTAACAGAGACACCAGCACTTCAATGAGAAATTCCTGCAGATGTCACAGTTAGCTTCATCTGTTTTTTGCCAATACATAATACTTTAAAAGGCATAACTTCATGAGTATAGCCAGTAGTGAGCTTTATGGCTACATCCCTTTTTACACAATTTTTAGGCCCCATCTTTGCTGAGCCTCTAGCCATGGAACAGTTTAAAAATTTGATTTAATGTCATTGTTTATGCTAATTCAGGTTAAACAGTTTGTCTCTGTCCACCCTGGTCAGGAAAACAGTGCTTAAAATGAGTGAACCAGAGGAATAATAAATGTTTTGAATACTTTCCAGGTTGTCAAACTTCTAGTCTAAACAGAACCTCTGCTGTAGCCAAGATCTACATACAAATCTAGCACTCAAGAGTTAGCACCAAAATCCTCCCTCAGATACAAAGTCAAAGGAGGTTGTTCAAATTTAGTTTGACAAGATCAGTGTTTACAGATTTTACATATGTAATTGTTGTCATTTCTTGTTTAAATTATGTTGGTTCAAAATATTGGGGGAAGGTTTTATAAAAGAAGAGTCAAATGAAAGAGATGCTTATGGACCAGCTTCTGTGAAAGTATCACCGTTGACTTTAAGGGTTTTCTTTGGGAATCAGAAGTTGTATATCAAAGTCTGTGGGAATCTTATTTAATTATAATTTCTGGTAGTACATCAGCTTTAATGAGAGATGAAATGAAGCTGATATTAATTTCTTACTTCCCATTTTTGACCTATCTGATTTGCAGATCCATGAAACTAAATATCTCTGGACTAATCTTATCCTTATTAGCCATGTTAAATTCACAATTGAGTGCCCAAAAGACTTCTCTATTTGAAAAAGGAAAATAATAACATTATTAAAAAATTGAAATAAATGTCCATTAAAACATATATCATAATTTTTCCCCACTTTTCACTGAAATTTCAAACTTTTTCCCACTATCTCTGCTTAAAAATAATCCAGGAAGTTTTGTGACCTTTCTTTTTACATTTTTACTAAGCATGCCAATATTGCCAATGTTTAATCAAGGGGCTCCTACAAACCTTTTCCTGTGATAAACCAGTATGTACAATATAAGGGGTGCTTGTATTAGCATACAGATTGGTGCAGGAAAAGGGCAATTTATATTCATTTGTATTCCCATTTAAATACAAATATTTTACCATGTCTTCGAAAAGAGAGAGAGGAAACAACAATTAACAAACAAGCTTACTAGTAATGCTTGTATTTTGTTCCTTACAACTTTGGCCCTGATTTTACAAGGTACTTAAGCATATGCCTCACTTTAAGCCTGTGAGTAACTCGATTTACTTACAATTCCTTGCTAAACTGGAGCCAAGCTGAACATACTGCTAATATACCACAGTGTTCATCCGGCACAATTCAAAGTAGGGCAGAGTAAGATGAAGTCTTTCTAAGAAAATCTGAATGTAAATTGTTTTGAAAACATATGACAGTGCAATTCAAAGGAAAAAAAATTGCTCTTTAGAGGTTTTTTTAGGAACCCCAAGGATAAAAATAATCTGTCGTAGAGATAATTTAGCAGTATTGGAGGAAGTAGAGGGTGACTCCTTTGCAGGGAGGGAAATCATCCCAATATTCTATTTAGTATGATGGCAGAATTTTAACAGGGGGTTCCCATGGACCTGCTCCACCACATCACTGGCATGTTATATTTAGAACCAAGAAACTATAAGAAAATATTGATACTAAGTAAAAACAAACTAATATCTCATTCACAATTCATTGCTATTACTAGTTGACTGATTTCAAGCTAGATCTTAAAGCCTGTTATGCCAAATTTAACTGCTCTATTGGAGATTTCCCCTAATTATAAGGTTCCAGCAATGACCATGACAGCTTAAAGTCAATCCAACAAAAAAACAACACTCTATTATAGTGTTTTTAATCACCATGTGCTCTACTTTTGGTCTCCATCTATGTTTTCCACTTCATATAGCTTTGTGGAAATTCCAGGAGAATGATGAACCGCGACTATTCGGAGCTGTGGGGGCCATGCCTGCGGACAGTCAACATCAGCAAAATGTCTTGTGTCCCGCAATCAGATTACCCTACCCACCACTGATTTGAAAGGTATGGCTCTAGACATTAACTCTCTTTTCATAACATGCCCCTGTACAGAGCTTTAATCGGGAGGGTATGTAGATATACATTGTATTTCATGCAAAATAAAAAAACCTAACCTGCTTTCTTAGGTCTAGTAATCTTGGCCCTTTAAAAAGGCTAACAGCTTGACTTGAAAAGATTTTACAACATTGATGACTTGCATGATAGACATCCAAACCTCTTTGTTCCTTAAAATATGCTGCAGATAGCTATCATATCCTGGAACTGAATTTGTATAGCCCAGGAAATGGTAAAGCTTTAACTGAGTGCAAGTAAACAATATGTATTTTAGCTATATTTAAATATATACATCTAGGAACAAAGAATGTTGGCTGTACTTACAGGATGGGGGACTTTATCTAGGGAAGCAGTCACTCTGAAAAGGATTTAGGGGTTGTGGTGAATAAGCAGCTGTACATGAACTCCCAATGTGCTCATGTGACACTGTGGCCAAAAGAGCTAATGTGATCCCGGGATGAATAAACAGGGGAACTTTGAGTAGGAAACAAGAGGTTATTTTACCTCTGTATTTGGAACTGATGCGACTGCTGCAGGAGTACTGTGTCCAGTTCTGGTGCCCACAAGATGTTGATATATTGGAGCGGGTTTAGTGAAGAGCCACAAGAATAATTAAAGGATTGGAAAACAAACCCTATAGTGACAGACTCAAAGAGCTCAATCTATTTATCTTAATAAAGAAAATATTAAGGGGTCACTTGATTACAGTCTATAGGAATCTACATGGAGAACAAATATTGAACAATGGGCTTTTCAGTCTAGAAAAGAAAAGTATAAAACTATCCAAAGGCTGGAAGCTGAGCCTAGACAAATTCAGACTGGAAATAAGGTGTATATTTTTGATAGTGAGGTTAATTAATCATTGGAACAATTTAACAAGGGTAGTGGTGATTCTCCATCACTGACAATTTTTAAATCAAGATTGGATGTTTTCTAAAAGACATTCTCTAGTCATTATTTTGGGAAGGTTCTATGGGCTGTGTTATGCAGGAAGTCAGACTAGATGATCACAGTGGTCCCTTCTGGCCTTGTAATCTATGAAGCTATGAAGTAAAGGGTTACATCTTGCTTGATAGATTGGCAAACATAATTTACACTTTCTTATATACATACTATACAGCACCTCTTGCAATATTCTGACCACTCTTTTATAGGAACTGCGGACCGTATTTATATCTTGCAATAATTGCATATTCTGTTCAGTTCTTATTTCTTCTTGCACATCTGCCACTAAATTTATGTGTTTGTTTTTTCCCCAGCATTTGCTGTTTTCTTGTACATCCAAAAGAAACAGTCTATTTTGTATTATGGTTATTTTTTCCTGTGGAGAAATGTGCCTGCAAATGAGTTTATTGACTGCTTCACTTGAAAGCAAGTTATCATATAAAAAATTATGTGTGAGAACTGGTGCATTCATTATAGCTGACCTGCTGGGATATCAGCAATGCAATAATCCAAGTTTGCTGCTTAGATTATGTTCTGTATAAAGCTTGCAACATATTTTCTTTATATCATTGATAATAACCACGATTTTGCTTGCTCTGTTCCAAGGGAAACACATGGACATATGTTTGTTTTATTTCTCAGAACATATGCCTCAGTTTTTCTATACTCTTGGTTTACTGCCGTTTAAGCAACCCATTATGTCATATACATATAGAATTTGGGAATCTGAAAATATTATATTAAACATAAAATTTTAAAAACCTTCTCCATTAATTACTGCTTATCCTTATTGTATTCTAAATGCCTGTGCTGAGGCTCAAGTGCTTTGGTGAGATGGGAAAGGCCATTTTATAAGTAAAACTAATGTCTTAAATGTAGAGACATTGAAGGCCTGGTCTACACTACACAGTTAGGCCAATGCAAGACATCTTATGTTGACCTAGCTGTGGATGTGTCTACACTTAAATTTCACTCTTGCCAACATAACTGCCCTGCTATGCCAAGTTAATAACACCGCCTCCCCTAGTGGTGTAGAGTCAAGGTCAATGTAGTTAGGTTGACACAGAGTCAGTGTAGACATTGTGTTACTTACATTGACTGTTACTGGCCTCCAGGAGCTGTCCCGCAATATCCCACAGTGACTGCTCTGGTCACTGTTGTAAACTCTGCTACACAGCCCAAGGGCCAGGTAGACAGGAAGCCACCCCTCCCCTTTAAAGCCCTGCACATTTTTTAAATTCCTTTTCCTTGGTCACCATGCCTAGCAGCTCTCCTTGGTTTTGTGCAACTGCCCAGTTGACCATGCTGGCTACACGCTGCAGACACCTGGAGTTCACAGGAGGTGGTGGATCTGCTGGGTCTGTGGGGAGAAGAGGCTGTGCAGACACAGCTCTGATCCAGCGGTAGAAACATCAACATCTATGAACAGATTGCTCAGGGCATGTAGGAGAAGGGCTACAACAAGGACCAGCAGCAGTGCCACTCGAAAGCCAAGGACCTGCAGTGGGTGTACCAGAAGGCAGTGGACACTACAATCAATTTGGTGAGCAGCCAGAGACCTGTCACCTCTACAAATAGCTGTATGCCATCCTTGGTGGAGAGGATGGCAATCAATTCCCACCCCCCCAAGAGCCCTGTGGATACTTCAGAGGAGCCTGAGTCATAGGCCCCCCTGTGAACATCAAGGAGGAGGAGGTGGGCAAGGGAGAGGAGGAGGAATATGGGGGACAGATGACCGGGGGATCCAGCTGTGCAGCAAGCCAGGACATGTTTTTGACTCCAGTGCAGTCCAGCCAGTCCCGACAGATGGGCATGACAATGTGATCCCACCTGTCAGTGCTTGTTTCTCGGGCCCAGAACTGGTGCTCCACCATCTGAAGCTGCTCCGTGAATGCCGCCAAAAGCCTTGAATTGTTTCTTCCTATGTCCCACAGCAATCTAGTCTCCAAGGAATTGTCATGTTCCCAACAACTCCTCTTGCAGCTCTACAAATACTGCTGGATTGGGTGCCCTGTGTTTGCAATGCTCATGACAACAGTGCAGAGATGGAAGATTGCAAGGAGAGAGATGCAAGTTTGAGGGAATTTTGAAAAGAGGAGAGACATATTATGGGATGCAAATGAAATTATGGAATGGAGAACACTGCATTATGGGAAGTTGAACCCATACTCCCAGACATCCTTATGCCACTTGGTTTGGCCCCATGAGGCATGGCAAAAACTTCCCAAAACACCCTGTGCTGCACAGTGGTGAGTTGCACTGTGGGATAGCTACCCATTGGGGATACACTGCATTCTGCATCAGTACAAGCGCTCCTAGTGAGGACGTGCACGGCTAGCACCAAGCGTGTAGTGTGCACACATACAAGCGGTGTAATAACTGCAGCGTCTGTATGCCAATGTAATTTAGGTTGACATTATTTTGTAGCGTAGACATTGCCTAATAATAAATAAGAGCAGATTAGGTACAATATTTGGACAAGAAATGAAACAATCTTGTAAGACATTATTCTGTGTAGACAATAGCTGGACAAGCCCAGACCCATGGGGGTTCATGTACCACACAGTATATCAGTGACTGAAGCACCTAAATTCCATTAGTGTTAATCCTGGAGGTGATGTGTACTCAGCTCCCCTCTCATAGTTCTGAACATGAACCCCACAGTTTAATGGAATTGGATGATAGTACATTCACGTAATTATATACTTGTTAAGGTGGCTAAGGTTATTTTGTCCAGATAACATGACAATAATTTGTTTCATCTGTAAGGTTTGAGGTTAAACAATATTAATGGTTAGTTAATGGCCCAATGGGTCAGCTACAAGCCACTTAGGCATGCAGTGAACCTTAGCTTTTCAATGACTTCTCTAATGAAAGATCTATACGAGTCCCTGCCTACTGTCACAATAGAGATAGTAGGAGAGTCACCTAATCGAGTGTGATGATAAATCAATTGATCTGTAACCCTATTTTCTTACATTGAAAAAGATATGGAAAGAACATTTTACCATCACCTTATTTCCAGTTGAATACCTATAAATAAAAAAGACAGTTTCCTATTTGAAAATGTTCCCTTTTTACTGTGATTCAAAAGCAGTGAGAATCTGATTGATGTCCTATTTTATAGATATGTCAGTTACTTTTGTCATTTCCATGAGATTTAAAGTTCTTAGAAATTAAATATATGATGCAGAACATCAGAGATGCTTGCTCTTCACTGTCATGTGTAAGGTTAAGGATTAAGATAAAGTTGATGTGTGCACTTCTTGTTTCTCCTTATGAATGGCATCCAAAAATGCACTGGGATGATTTAGAGAGAAATCTGGAATGATTTAGTTTACAAAAATATAAGGCCCTTTGAAGATTTTTTAAACAGAAATTGGATTAAAGAAGACATTAAAGACAGCGGACTCAGTATTGTCGTTGTTTGATATCAAGGTTTCATGCTATTCTGTGGGCTTCATTAAATGTTTTTCCTTTCTCCATAATGTCTTTAAAACATTTTTGATCCTGAGAGATTCTATATCCTCTCTAAATACTGACTGTGTTCATCCTTGCTGCAGTTACAAACCATCATGAGGGTTTGACTATAACAGCTGTCACATTTATACCTATGAGTGGATTCTTTTTTACCACTCATTGAGCTCTCTGGCCTATTTTTTTAAAACTGACTAGTGGGTTTTGGGTGCCTGAGTTTTGAGATACTCAGCCTAAGACACCTTAAAGAGGCCTCATTTTCAGAAAATGCTGACAACTCACCCTCTGAAAATCAGGGCCCTTTAAATTGTCAAGTTGGGTATGCAAAATTTGAGGTCCCCCAAATCACTAGTCACTTTTTTTAAAATTGCGGTCTCTAACATTCTTAGACAATGTAGTCCTAATAACTCTGGTATGCTGGTCGCCGTTAAGCACTCTGCATCTACTGGCATTTACTACACAGCCATATCAGAGATATTGCCTCTAGTTCCTATTCCAGTTCTACAGTATGGTAGACTCTAAAGTGTGGTAACTGATGGTAAATTAAATTATACTTCTTTAATGCAAACTGCTGATAGGTAACCAAATGCACGCTGCTTTTCATGGATGCCCGGTAATCCTTTGTTAAATAATCTAATAAGGAGCTGACATGTGTACCCATCTAGGGAGGGGCACACCAGAAAGTACATTTGCTGAATATGCCAAATATTGGCCATAGCTGATCATCCAAATATAGCCAAATAAGAACCCAATTGCCTAAAATTAGGCATCTAAATCCAAAGTTAGCCCCCTAAATACCATTTTTATTTATTTATTCCTTTTATAGTTTGAGAGCCATATAGTTTCTCTTACAAAAATTGTAAACACACACTGCCAAAGGATAAAAATACAAACTACTAGTAGCTCCCAAATCATCCCATCCCAGCCTACAAACTATCACCCTGATCTGACCATGACATCATGCAACCCGCTGCAGTGCCCTGAAAATCAACCGATTTGAGATGCGACAGAACTGGGATTGCAATGATTGCCAAGATTAAAGACCCCTCATCGAAAATGCCATGGTATCAGCCTTCTCTCTTGTTTAATCCAGGAGACTCTGTGCTTCAGAACCTCCAGTAATCGTAACTGTGGCAGTATCCTCCCTTAAATGCCTAAAAGGTATTTAGGTATCAAAATACAAATTGAGGTCTGTAGCTGTAGGCAGGTAGGCTTGAAAATCAGGCCCAATATGAGCTGATATTTGGTATTCTCAATAGTTAGCCACCCATCAGCTGACATGAGCAAGGATCAGCACTTTACTAGCTTGACCTAGTCCAGATTTATGTACTCCCAGCTGCGTGTGGCTCACTGGTGTTCTTCCACCAGTTTGGCATTTCAGGCACTGCCATAGGCTATGCATTCACTTTTCACCGGGTGTCACCGTGCCTCAGTGGGTCACAACTGAGAATACCAAATTCAGGACAAACTGCTAAGAAATAGGGCTGACACACCCCAGCACTGAGCGTTATTTTTCCACGAGCTAGACCTAACCAAAAAAAAAAAAAGTAAACTTTTGTCTCACCACACTGGCTAACAAGAAGAAATGCAGCCTTCTTAGGTACTCCAGTTCTGGATTCAACACCCAGACACTAGGCTTAATGATGAGTGGTTATTTAAAACCAATTTCAGGGTTCTTCTGATCCCAAAGGACCAGCCGCATACCCAGGTCACTATATAACTCAATATATAATTCAGAGAATATGTGGCAAAACACATGCAGAGAAGGAGAAAAATTCCCTAGCCCTCCCTGGGCCTGCATAGACAAAGAACAGAAGATTGGTGAACCAACTCCCTCAACTGGCCTTCAGAATGTCAGCAAAGATGAGGCAGTGGTGAGTCCCCTTTCCTTGGTCTCATAGGAAGTGGGAAGAAAACAGGTAGCCTGACCCATCCCTCGATGGTAGGTTTCTTCAGTCCTGCCCCTTAGGATGCGAGCATAAGTCTGGGGGAAACTACAAGCCCCATCCTGCAGCAGAGAGGAAGGGATTTGGGAGAACTACAGTACGTCTGCTCAATCCCTTCTTCCCCTAGGGTATCAGGGTGGATTTTGGGAGAGTATATTGCTTCACCATCTTCCCCACCAGGCAGTTGAAGGAGGCCCTTCTGCTCTGTTTGTGGTGAAATATTTGGGGGGGGGGTCTCTTTCATTCCCCTTTCAACTGAGAGGAGGGGCTGTGAGACCAAGACCACTATGTTCTGGTCTGTGAGCATAAGCCTCAGGACTAGGACTATTAGCCCTGCCTATGAGACTGGAAAGATTAACAAATCTTAATCAATTGCTGTCTGCTTATCAAGACCAGACAATGACTGTTTGCCCTGAATTTCAGGATCTGGCCCTTAGCTTTCTAATGTTGTTGGCTTTTTCATTCATCCATATACTTTCCCTTGCCTATACCTTTCCGTGATCATCAAAAAGTGGACCAATCTTGTGCTTAACATGTTCCCGTTGTCCAGCATCAATAGCTAATTGAGATTCAATGGCATTTAGAAGTATAGACATCCCTGTGAAAAGAATAAATATCATGCAGAGTTAGTCTGAAGTACATAAAAACACTTATCTCAAAAGTTCTCTATATCTCTGTCTCTATGGGATTATGATTTCGTGTTCTTTCCTTCTCACATTGTAGATGCTACTATTAAAAAGTTAAAAGGTATAGAGCTGGCTAGATATTAGTGATGTCAGCTGTGAACTTCCTCACTTTTGTTCGGCACAATCCATTGAATCACCATGTCTAACTTCCGCCTGAAGTCTCGTGTTTCTACTCTTTTCTACTCATCCCTGAACAAAATCACCATCTGCTGCAACCAGAGAATAACATTGCAGCAATTTGATAACTTGCTATGGGATTAGCCAATTTCAATTCATGTGATTCAGCTTGAGACACCAACAGCTGAACCTAGGTCTCAGTTCTGTAATATAAAGTATTTCAGTTCACTGAGCTAACACACAGGGAGCTGGTTGAAGTATTTCTGCTGATGCAGTCACCACTACACAACACATGAAAATATGTACCGTCACATTTCAAATGTTTGTACTTCTATACTGTGTTGATATAGAGCTGGTCAAGAAAGGAGTAGCATCAGAGGAATAAAAGCATTGGAAAACAGCCTTAATCTTTCGCTTTTAAAACCTCTGTTAGTGGTTTTAATCATATTTTTTTCAGTCCATTTCTGAGTAACATCAAGTCCTCAAATTCCCTCAAGTAAATAAATAAATAATTGACTCCCTCCCCCTGCCCCCAAACATTTAAAATCTACATTAGCCATTAAACATTTGGCTGTCCACCACACCTGCTGAATTCAACGGAATGTTAAGCTATCTCCAGGGCATTCAGCAGCATGGCAAGTACTTTCCGCATGGATGAACCTGAGCATTTGTTATTTAGGATAACAGGGACACAGAGTCTGAGTCAAAGCCCATTGAATTCAAAAGCTGTCATGGTTTCTATATAAACTCTGCTTCTGTTCTAAAATTATTCAGAGTCCTCCTATCTAGAACCAAAGTTCCTAAATGCTATTTCATGCACCCTCCTTCCCTCCCAGGCACACACATACACTCTGGTAAGATCTCCTATTATAAATCAAAAGGTGGGCTATGTTTTCTTATCCCATGTCTACCCATGTAGCAAAATCTCACTTTCTTCTGAAGACCTTCACCTGCTTGTTACATAGTTGTGTCTCCTTACTGTGGGGAAAGCAAATGATTCTGATTATCTTGTCCTTTAAAGAGAGTGTTCCACACCCATGAGCTCCTACTGAGAATCAAAGAATTTAAGAAGGAAGGAGAACATTGTACGGTGCTGAGTGCTGAGCACTTTTTCAAATCTGGCCCCTAAGGGCTGGTCTACATACACAGTCTTTGTACTAATGTTACTATCTCAATTCAGAAACCAAAGCAGATAAATTGCTGCAGCATCCTAATGTGGATGCACTTATAGTGGTATAAAGTGGCCAATTGGAGTAGATTATGTTGATAAATTTATCAAAAGGAAGCTGTTCTAGTCCTAAAGTTTTGGAAATCTGTGCCCTATTCTCAGTCCAGGTGACTTATTTAAAATGAAAGAAAACAGAGAAGAGAGAACAAATCTAAAATCTAATACTGAATTAGTAGTAGTCATCATCATCTCCCTGGGAGAGAGGGACCATAGGAATTCACTTTATAACATCCTGAGTTTGAACTGATTCACAAAATGGCAGCTTTCTCACAGCTGCCCCTGCACAACACAGGAAAACTCCAAAACTGTTGAAGGCGCAGTCCACAGAAGACGTAGTGACAAAGCTCCTTTCATTTATATAACTATATACACCGCATCCTCAACACCTATTTCAATAGGCTCTAAGTTTCCAAGATCCTTAAATATAAACCTGTCCGAAAAGAAGTGGATGTTGGGGAATTTTTGTTTAACACCTATTCTACTTCACAAATTTATAGTTAAGTAGATCTGAGTGTTTAAATGATTTGCTTTAGGGCTGTTGGAAAATCAAGCCACAGAACTAGCTAGGTCAAATGCTTCATGCATATTTATTCCATTGTCAAAACTAAAATGGATTGTCTGTTTCCCCCAGCAAACATAGTTTTAGAACTGGTGTCATAATTGCTATTGAAAGTCTGAATAACTCAAACACCTGAATGAAATTCACTCTTTGTGGGCACAAAAAATTATATCTCCTACTCTGATGACTGTCAGAACTCAGATGTGTTCAATATCACTATCAGAGATGATGGTTTTAGTTCATGTTAACCTAAGTAGAAAGGGGATAATTCATTTATTCATCTAAATAGCAGTCCAATTCAATCTTGCCCCCAAATTATTAGGTTTACCTTATAGTTAACATTCATGTTTTAGAAATCTTTTATATATACCATAGTCAGATAAAATGCACCAACACATATCAGCATACTCATCTAAAAACACAAAACCAAACTCGTCTAATTCACCACATGTTGTAGCTCTAGTGTAGTCTAAAAACTTTTCCAATTATCTCCTCTCTCAGACAGTCCACTTCTCCTTCTTGCGTTTTGGGGGAAAGGGAAATCACAAGTAAGCAGAAATAGTAGCTCATCTGTTATTGATGAAGAAGCGGTACGTAAAGATACCCTGTGATCTCCCAGAAGACTATGCTTCAGTCAGACCGCACACTCTGATTTGTATTCTCATCATGCAATTCTCCTCAAGGAGTCAAGACTTCATAGCATTCAGCCAAGTTCTTTACATTTATTATGTTTTCTTCAGGTTGTTGCAAAGTCTCCTCTTGCAGAGTCTCATTGTTGTCTAGCAACCTAGACATCCAGTTTTAGGGCAAAATTTGTCCTTACTCTTTCAAAGGCGAATTTTGCCCTAAGTAACTATAGCTAATAAATTAAAAGAGCAGACCCATCATTTCAGTCTCTCTTGTTATATTAGTATGGCTGTCATCAGATTCTAAGTTACCCATTTATTATTTCATCTGTTCTCCAGGTTAGACATTACAAGTAAATCCCCTTCTGACTATATGCATCCAATGAGTGAGCTGTAGCTCATGAAAGCTTATGCTCAAATAAATTGGTTAGTCTCTAAGGTGCCACAAGTACTCCTTTTCTTTTTGCAAATCCAGACTAACACGGCTGTTACTCTGAATTCTGACTATATACTTACTCAGGTTAAAGATCTTCTTTTCGAAAAGAATAAGAGATAATCCTGGTATCCTATCTAGCTATCCCACTTTCATTAAAAAGGGGGGGGGGGCTTCTGATTTTTATATTTAAAACTGTGGTGAGCTGTGGGTGAGTTTGTGTACACAATTAGGCCCACATTTTGTATCTTGGGTGCCTAAAGTTAAGCATCTACATCCACATATAACCTTCTGAGTAAGAGGCCTGGTTTTCAAATGTTCAAGACCTGTGGTTAGCCACAACCTCTGAAAATCAGGCCATTTTTAAGTATCTACATATTGATGCAGGTTTGAAAATTTGGGGTTAGTACATGTATATATTTTTATTCATGAGTTCATAGTTCAAAAAAAATTGTTGTTGTTGTTGCCCTACCTGTAGCCTTCTGACAGCAGCTCTTAAAACTTTGAGAATTCATAAATGTGGCTAGTTAAGCGGTTCTCCAACAAATAAGTTAATTGGATGCACAAGCGCAACATTTATGTGCTCAAATCACAATTCAAAGATAAGTACCTTTTTGTGCATGCAATCATTCTGTGTACATGACTAATAGATATCTGCAGTTTTTGCCAGTGTTACTGAGGTACCTATTTTGAAACTTGACCATGACACTGAAAGCGCCTGTGAAGATACTGAATTCTTTTCTAACGCTATCCAGTGGCAATATTCATTACACTTAGTAAAGCTGCCATATTTCATCTCTTTTTTCCTCTCTGTTTTAGTTTATGAAACAAGTATCTGTTTAACAGATTCAGGAAATCTTGTATCTCACCATTATCTCTGTTACAGTGTGCTGGTCAGGACCTACTTTTTTATAGTTTTTTTAGAATACTTAAGATGAAAGCAGCTGTTACTTGGCAAATTGGCTGTAACATTCTTCCAGAAATACATCCAAGGTCAAGAGGAATATTCACAATATGTAGAAGGGGACTGTGTTATCCAGGTCTTGTGAATAACGTAGCTGGAGTCAACGTAGCTTAGGTCGACTTACAACCGTGTCTTCACTGCTCTGCGTCAATGGGAGACACTCTCCAGTCGACTTACCTTACTCTTCTCAGGGAGCTGGAGGACCGGAGTTGACTGGAGAGCGCTCTGCTGTTGATTTTGTGGGTCTTCATTAGACCCACAATCTCTCAGTAGTGAAGATAAGTCCTTACTCTTTCTTTCTTCCCTTTACACACTTTGCAGCTGTTTTCTGCTTGACAGTCCTACTATCAAAAAAGGATGGCAACTTTCAGTACCAAATGTCAGTGCATGGAGGGGATTTGAGCATCTCACTGTGACTTTAGGTGCCTTAGCTCCTCAAAATCCCTGCTCAGCTGCTTGCTAATCCTATAGATGTGTACATTTCACACAATGGGCATGCTCAAAGCAGACTCAGTCCTGACCTCCTCGCTCATACCTGAGTCCTAGCAGGATTCTTAAATTAGCCTTTCCACCACCCTACCTCACCTGTGGAACCAGATAAAGTACATATCCTTAGAGATGTCAATCAGGTCCCAAACAAAAGACAGGAGGAGGAATCTTTTCTTCCATCTCCCCCATTTACCTAATAGCCCAGTGGTTAGCACACTTATCCACAACATGCAAGACCCAGGTTCAAATCCCACTCTACCTAACGAGTCAGGTCTCCCACTGCAATGCGCCAATGATCTTTTATCATAAACATATAATGATATGCTTGTAAAGCAGTTATATTGTTAGAATATATAAATACACGAGTCTACTGATGTATTTTATTCTCTAGTATCAGGGTCTTTTATTTTTCTCTCCTCTGTCCTACATGTTTTTTGTCCTTTTATTGTTATTATACAAATATCCATATAGCTACTGGACTCTATGGGCTTATTCTTCTTATCATTCATTATTTGCTAATGGAAACACCCATAATATGCTAGTCACTTTCCAGACATTCAAGAAGAGCTGGTTCATGTCATAGAATCATAGAATCGTAGAATATCAGGGTTGGAAGGGACCCCTGAAGGTCATCTAGTCCAACCCCCTGCTCGAAGCAGGACCAATTCCCAGTTAAATCATCCCAGCCAGGGCTTTGTCAAGCCTGACCTTAAAAACCTCTAAGGAAGGAGATTCTACCACCTCCCTAGGTAACGCATTCCAGTGTTTCACCACCCTCTTAGTGAAAAAGTTTTTCCTAATATCCAATCTAAACCTCCCCCACTGCAACTTGAGACCATTACTCCTCATTCTATCATCTGCTACCATTGAGAACAGTCTAGAGCCATCCTCTTTGGAACCCCCTTTCAGGTAGTTGAAAGCAGCTATCAAATCCCCCCTCATTCTTCTCTTCTGCAGGCTAAACAATCCCAGCTCCCTCAGCCTCTCCTCATAAGTCATGTGTTCTAGACCCCTAATCATTTTTGTTGCCCTTCGCTGGACTCTCTCCAATTTATCCACATCCTTCTTGTAGTGTGGGGCCCAAAACTGGACACAGTACTCCAGATGAGGCCTCACCAATGTCGAATAGAGGGGAACGATCACGTCCCTCGATCTGCTCGCTATGCCCCTACTTATACATCCCAAAATGCCATTGGCCTTCTTGGCAACAAGGGCACACTGCTGACTCATATCCAGCTTCTCGTCCACTGTCACCCCTAGGTCCTCATAGTCTTGCTTGAAATAAAAAAGAGAACACAGAAAAGAAAGTGTTCAAAACGTATTCCAAACATGGAAGTGTAAACTGACCCCATATGAGACCAAAAATTCCACACAGATTTGCAATGTGAGCAGCAATCAGTGCATGAGTGTTGGTGAAAGTATCAATGTTTGTGGAAATGCTGTAAAAATCCCTCATTTAGGCTTTGATAATCCATTACTCAGCAAGTTGCGTGTAACTATAGCAATTGGCTCAGGTGTAAGAGATCTCAATGATCAGCAGTGATAGCAGCAGCTGATGGTATTAGCAGAACTTGGCTGGAAATGCAGAGCATGGATACACAGTAAAATAAATTGGACTCATATCTGTAATAAACATTTGATCCCTTTAGAGATGACTCATCCTGGACAAAGTGTTTCAAAACCCAGTGATCCACCTGAATATCAAACAAAGCATTCATGATCCAATATATGCATATTACCATTGTGACATGAGTAGAACATCCATATCAGAAACGGCTCAGATTTGGCAGTGGTCCATCTTGCAGGTATCCAGAGTCCTCCAGGGAGGAATCATGCCATAGTGGCGCTAATATATGCTGTAGTGAAAGATGCATAGTCCACAAAGTGGAGATTCAAGCTGAAAGTAGCTCTCTTTTTGTTGTCTCTGTTGGTGGTTTGTTTTTCTTTTTTTGGAAGGGAACAGGTTAGGTAAGGGATTGGACCTTGACCACACCTCTTTCATGGAAGTCCACACCTACTTTCCCTGCACATAGCCGGAAATGTGAACAAATGCTTTATAAATCTCACATCCCTCTTGCTTATGATAATGGAAGCATTGAGAAGGATCTTCTTTTGTGTAACTTTGTAAATTAATTTGAGAGGATTGAATATAACTTGCACCCTTTGTGCATGGGCATAGTTTGGGGGGCAAGCATGAAACTGCAAGTCTCAGGCAGGCACAGAATTTGCCCTTCCTTCAAGCGCAGCCCGATCGGCCTGACTGGAGCTGACTCCCCAAATATAGAAGGCAAACTATGTCTATGCCTTTGTGGAAAATAAACTCCATTCAGTAAGTTGTGGCAACTGGGATCCTGTAACTGATTTCAAGGTGTTTAAGCTCAGAAACCCCCGTGATTGTGAGATACTAAGTGCAATGAATTCTTTGGGTAATTCTCACATTCAATTTCCACCTGCATGGTTTGGTAGTTTAGTGTCTCTAGACTGAGATGTACTATAATACTCACGGGAATACTAAACATCTCAAGATTAGCTAGAAGTTTTTTCTTACAGTCTGTGCATTTTTATCTGAATGTATTTCTTGTTGAAGGTCAAAACACCTCTCTTTCTCATTCTCTGCCTCTTTTTCCTATCCCCTCCATGCAGTTGTTTGCCATAGTTAGATTCAGATATACAAAGCATGTCAAAAATACTTGGTTAATACTTACAAGAAAAATTCAATTTAAAGAGTAAAACCCTTTTAATGGTAAGGTAACCAGAAAACAGACACAGCGTCTGAATGGGAGGGGAGAACACTACAGTTATATGTAAACATGGGTTCACATTTTTAATACATTTGCTTCACCTGACCCTTTTATGTTAGTTGTCAGGGATATTCATTGAAACAGGGAATTTTCAGGAAGTATTGCAAAATACTCTCTGAAAGGAGATTTTGAATTTGTAATCTTGAGTATTCACCCCAAAGCTGATTCTCAGAGTTGAGTTTATCGGCTCAAAAAAGGAACATTCATGTGGGTCCAATCAAAACAGCTGAGATTTCAAACTTCACATTTGAAGCAATGCTGTCATTAACTGTTCTTCATCAATCCTTAGGCTTAAGACATTTGTCAAATTATTGGAACAACAAATTACTGACACTGAGAACTTGCTTTGGAGAATTTGCAAACAGAAACAGAAGGTAAATTCAACTATTGGGGATTTGCTGAGAATAGTTCAATCAGTTCTAGATATGTAATAAAAATCACTTGAATTCTTCAAGAACACCTACTGAAGATGGTATAGAAATATTGAAATTCTGCCAAAAGCAAGCACAACAATTTAGACACTTATGGGGGCCCATTGCTGCAGTGTGGGCTAGTTGACTTTCTGTGTGTCCCCTCCAGACCTAACATTTCCACTATTCTTTGACAATAACTGGACAATAAACAGGTATCTTCAGATTCAGAGAAATCTGAACCAATTGGAGGCATCATTGTAGTATGCTTACCAAGCAGTCACATTGTCTACTATTTTTATTCACAGTGTAGTAAGAAAGAAGTATTTAATAGACTGTTACTTGTCTTTATCTTGAAGGTTTCACTTTCTGATTATTTCACATCTGAAATGATTTGAGATTTAGATGGTGATTTATATTTAGGGTTTGTTAGCTCATTAATAGAAAGTGATATAAGATGATTTCCACTACAACCACACTCCAGTTCTGTTTTAGTGCGCAAACTTCTTTCATTCAAGGTTATCATTACCTTAACTTGCTTTAGATTTATCTATAGAGAAAGAGATCACAGAAGGCTTAAATTCTTACAGAGTATTTGCCAGAACCCACCATACCCTTCCCACTCCCCAACGTGCTATAAAAACTCCAGGGAGTTGAAAATATTTACAGGAGCTCTGCTCCAGACAGCTCTGGCTAAATTTAAGTTCTGGATCACACAATAAGAAGAAATTGCAAAGAAACTTTTCAAAAGCAAGCCATTAGTATGAGCTCTCATTAGCATGTACACTGTGTAAATCTTAAAAGACTGCTTATATATCTATATTGAATGTACATTATTAAAAACAGGCCTTCAATTCCTTTTAGAACACAGGCTGTGGTTCACTGCCTTAGATTTAGAATAAAAAAACACTACCCTGAGTTACCCCTTTGGAAACTGATTGTAAGACACCTGCATACTGTAATTTTTTCTATTTACTAAACAAGCTAACAATTATTTCATATGACAAGCAAGGCACCTCATGAGCACATGTAGCTACCAGCTGGTGATCGATAACTCTAGACAACTAGCAGAAATATAATTAAAGAGAGAAAAACTGGGCTTCATAGACCAAAGAAGTGTTGACAGTTTCGATTGTGTCATTGGAAGTCCTCCTGGTGAATCAGGTACTAGCTCACTGTGTACACCAACAAATAACAGAAAGAAACAGTGTCAAAGTAAGCTGTAAAAAAATCAATTTGTATCTTCTTTCTAGTAAAGTACTGCTTTGAGACTTTCCAAACCAGAAAGGATAAAAAGGTCTCTTTCCAAGTTTTTACAGCACCATGGGGGAGAAGAGATGCTGGGAAAGAGCTGAAGGAGCTAATACGATTTGAAGTATCCCTGGTCTGTGCTAGTAAGGCTGTTGAGACTGTCACTCCTACGGTTAACAGATATTAAAGTAGTCCACATCAAAGCAAACAGTAGGCTAAAGATAGAAAGGAGGAATGGTGTCTAAAAATATTAAATAAGACTAATCAAAATGAAGCATCAAAGTTATTCAGCCCCCCATTCTTCAGGGGGAATGTTGTTCAGAAAAATGGAATCACCAGAAATATACATTGAAAATAATCATGTAATTGTAATCATTGTAATGATTCCGTATATTTTCAGTGGTTACAAAATAATGAAAATGCTGATGATGCATTTTTCTGTTGAAAGTATGTTTCTCATATGCTGCTTTTGTTAGCCAACATAATTTTCAGTTACTGTTTGTTTACATAAACATACATTAGTTCTTTCTGATCAGTACATCTACACAAAATACAGCTGTTTTAGTCATCTTAAAAATAAATAAATCACCTCTTGATTGTCTTAGGGTGGGATCCAAGAAGGGACTTAAGGCATCACAACACTGAGTGTTGTAGCACCTACCTTTTAGGCACCTAGAAAATCAAAGCCTGAGTTAGGTGCCTAGGCTCCCTATACAATGAATGGGCAGAGGTAAGTGCATCCACAAAAGCCAGAATGCTAGGCAAGGAACCACCTAAGCTAGCCAATGGGAGAAGCCAATGAGAAGGGTATGTGCGAAGCCCCATCCCTGTCACAGAGATAGGCCCCTAAATTCAGGCTGCAGGGAGGACCTTATCTCTGCTCAGCAATCCATGGACAGGAACCAGTCACGTGGCTTAAGCACCTCAGGTGTTTTTTGCAGGAATGAGTGAGGTGCCTGCTTCACTCCACACAAAGCAGCTGGAGGAAGTGGAGGAGATGGTGCCCACCTTATAACTTTTAGCCCAGTAGTTAAAACAATCTCCTGAGAGGTGGGAAACCCCCATCCAAATCCTTTCTCCCCCTCTGGCAGAGAGAGAAGAATTGAACCTAGCACATCCCAGGCAAGTGTTCTCACCACTGGGCTAAAAGTTGTGAGGTGGACACAACCACCACCAGCACCTCCACCTCTTGTGGCCAGATTTTGAATGGGACCTGCTCCAGGAGGCATGCTCAGAGGCCACTTGCCAGATAGGGCTCTGTATGCATCTTAGGCAGCTGAATGACCATCTTCTCTCAGTGCATGAATCACTCTGGGGCTTAGATGCAAGCGAGGCATCTGGACGCCTAGAGTGGGGCAGCCCTGCTCATGCTCAGAGACAGAAACTTAGGCACTGAGGTAACTTTTAACCTGAAAACTTAGGTGCTTTGTGAGTCTAGGCACCTACAGCGTTCAGTGGGGACCAAACTGTGATTTAGGCACCTGAGACATAGGCACCTAAGTACCTTTGTGGATCTGGACCTCGGAATCCTGTTGCAGTAGACTTGGATTCTTATCACAGTCCAGCCATAGGCACTGACTTCCTCTCTACCTAGGGGGTGCTCTATCCCCCCTCCTCCCCACTCCACACCTTCCCCCAAACCCCCACCCCCACCCTACCTCTTCCCACCCTCACTCTGGCCCTGGCCCCACCCCCACATCTCTTCCCACCCCACCTCTTTCCACCCCCTCCCCCAAGCGTGCCCCATCCCCGCCCCTCCCCTTCCCTCCCTACACCTCCTGCACACCATGGAACAGCTGATCTGCGGCAGCCGGGAGGCACTAGGAGGGAGGGGGAGAAGTTGATCAGCAGGGCTGCCGGTGTTGGGGAGGCTGTGGGGGTAGGGGGGAGCTTGGCTGCTGGTGGCTGCTAAGCACCCACTAATTTTTTTTGATGGGTGCTCCAGCCCTGGAGCACCCAAGGAGTCGGCACCTATGCGTCCAGCTGAAATCAAGTCAAGTCAATTGTACAACATTGGTCAGATTTTCACTAGTCTCTGTGTGCACTTCTATATGCAAAAGTTTACACATATTTACACATCTGGGCTGAGGTTTTGAAAGTCATCTAGGCCAGGGATTTGGATGTGCAACTGGATAATGAGAACTGGGCATCCAAATTCCTTAGGCAGTCTTGAGAATCTATTGTGCACATGCATTTACTACACGTGTAAGTGCATGTGTAAAACAGTTAGCTATGTAACTTTTAGTGTGATTTATGCACACAAAAGCAGTAAAACTATATGCAGACTGAGCACAGATTAGAGTACTGGAGATCTGACTGGGAAGAGGAAGATGAGCATTAAAATATTACTACGGTAAGAAGTTATGTTGAACCGAAACAGCTATTGCTACAAAAGGCTGAATAGTCAATGAACCATGTTAGTATGAGATTGCACTTCCAGTAGTATTTGTTGTCCACATTGGAAGATTGTTGCCTCAGGATACTGAGGTTAGCTGAGATGGTAGATAAAAGAGATCTCCTTTGCCTATTAAATGCTAAACTGCTAGTGACCTGGTATTTACTGTAACTGGTGGATAATTTGAAAAACCACAGCCCATAAGAGATATTCTGATGTCCTAAGAAACTGATCATGAAAGCAGAATCTCTGCAAATAAAGATGGGCTGGACGGGTTCACTTCAGAACAGATATCTCTCAACACAGTGGTGTTTGGGAAAAAACACTAATAGAATATATCTAATCTATCTTCAAAACTTATATTCAGGTAGCAGCACAATGGTCAGCATTTCCAGAAGTACAATCCTTCAAAGCCACATTTCTAGAAAACATCGAACAATACTCATTAACTAATGCTCTGGGCTCAGTCCCTGAAAGGCTGCTTCTGGAAATGATATACCAACACAGTGGCCTCTGTTAGTTCAAAGTGCTGCAGGTAGGCCAAGTACCGTATTTGGGGCATATCAGCAAGCACCAGCTGCTCCTTGATATCTGTCCTTTAAACCATCTGGTTTTGTGCATACGCTTTCCGGTACTAAAAGAACTTTATTGCTTAATCAATTCTGCCATCTAGTGATTAATTTCATACAGAGCCTTTGCTTGCTTTTAAATTATGGGCCTTACTAATACACAGCCTTCACTAGGTTGCAGAGATTTCTACTCTGTGCCAGTTTTGAGGTAGGGGACCACAGACCTCCCATAAGAGAGCTATCCAAAAAACTGAAGTATAGTTCCTGAGGTTTCTCTCCTCCAGAAATCTAGACAAGTATGCTCCATGCAGTGCTAACCAGCTTCAGCTCAGTGGAGATACTAATGTGAATTAAGACCACCTGTTAAGTAAAAAATCCAAAAATCCTCCAATGCCAAAATCCTGTGAAGAGACTCAAACTAGACTGAACACATCTTTGAAGGCAGACCCTTGCTAACTGTGCTCCCTTCTCCATTGGAAAGGTGAAGCAGCACCCCACTGTGCCTCGGGTTGATTAAAAAGGAGTATTTGTACTCGCCCAGAGACTGTATGATGTGTTTCATGCCAAAAGTATATTATGTGTATTTATTTTAAGTGCATCAATCTCGGATGTTAATGAGTTACTTGCAGTCAGAACATTATGTGGCCATGGAACAGCAGTAATAAAACACTGTGCCACCGCTGAGACTCCCGCTCCCCTTTCCATAAATAGCTGTTCAAAACTGCACAGTGTTGATGCGGAGGGAGTCCTTGGACAAGCTGGTGGACAGAGGAAATTATTTCATTCCTCGGGTTTCCTGATAATGAGATTAGGTGACGGTTGTTCTACTATGGAAATAACATTCCGTTCCATGTGAAACTGCCGTTGGGTTTATGCTGATGCTTTCTCAAAAACTATAAACATGTTTTTGGAGATTTTTATATTTCTGTGCCATTGACCAAGGTAAGTTTTGTAGACTGCTTATGACACCAACAATCAAGGTGTCAGATTTTTTAGGAATAATGCAATGGGATATAACATTACTTGCCATCTTGCTTTAGACATGCTCACTGAAAAGTATTGTTTTTCCCATTAAAGAACTGGAAGTAATTATGTAAAGATTGTGGAGGAGCAAACTAACAGTTAAGGGCCTAATTCTGCTACCCTTACTCATCTTGAGTAATCCCTAACTACACAAGCAATAAGGCACTACTTAGGGTAGCAGAAACTGACCCTTAGGAAATACAGCATATCACAGAATCAGCAAGGGTAATGTACTGAGATACTAGCTAAGTAATATAACACCTGTTACCTCTGGATACTAAAGGTCAAATCTCACTGTAGGTGTGAAAGGCCCAAAAATCTAACAGAAACCTTTGTTTCCATTGCATAGGAAGTTATTCAGACCATGGAGAGGCCACTCAGAGGGTCTCTAAACCGCAGTGTTTCATCTATGGTGGCCCCTTCCACAGGAGCCTAATGAGAGGGGTAAAAAGAGGGGAGTGTGGCATGGACACAGATAAGTAGATGAAGGTATGGCCAGTGGTCCACAAGCTGGGTGAGCTGACTTGATCACAACCCCATATCTGGGTTCTGTGGCCAAGCTGTGAAGATGCAACATGAACTACATCCATGCTGTTGGTGTGTGTGTGCGGGGAGTGTCAGGATTTCATTTTCCAACACACACATAGTGCCCCCAGCTGAAGAAAGCCTCTTTCCTATACTTTATTTACTTTTGTGCTGTAACTGAGTCAGAATTTGACCCAGCAAGTTAGATCTATCCTTGCTGTAATAAGATCATTGACTTCCATGGGCTGCCATTGTATTGTCTCTCTCTAGAAAGCACTTGGACCATAGAGCTATAAAGTAGAAATTCTTGATGGAGACAGAAAAATTCACTGCCTGTATCTGTGAAGAGGTGACTACTGGGGAGCTAGCATAATATTACCACCAATATAACCAGCCTCAAGTTAAAAAACAACAACAGTGAAATACTCTGAATTAGTTCACACATTAGAATACCTGCCAGATGCATTATTAATATGTTCATTGGATCAGTTTTATGTGATTTTCATTAACTCCCTAATACAGCATGTTGAAACTACTGACAAAGCTGTATATGTCTGCAAGGCTGATTCCAAGTTATTATCATAGCTTGAAGGACTGTGTTTAAAGAGAGAACTGCTAAAGCAGAGGTACACAGTTATTGGTCCAAATCCTCAACTAGTATAAACTGGCATATTTCCATTGATCTGAGTGAAACTACATCAATTTCCACAATTTAGGAGCTGGCTAATTAACTTATGCCCTGAAACCAGTCCTCCACAAAAGCCTGCCTAACAGGGTCAGGTAAAAAGGAAAGGAGTACTTGTGGCACCTTAGAGACTAACGAATTTATTTGAGTATAAGCTTTTGTGAAGTGAGCTATAGCTCACGGAAGCTTATGCTCAAATAAATTTGTTAGTCTCTAAGGTGGGTGCCACAAGTACTCCTTTTCTTTTTGCGGATACAGACTAACATGGCTGTTACTCTGAAAAGGGTCAGGTAAACTGATTCGGGGCGATGAAGGCCTACTCCCAACCCAGAGAAAGGTCATGGAAAGATATCCTGTTCACAACCCCCTTTCTCCCTCCCATTGATGTTGTGATCCAATGTTCATGGGTCCTCAGTTTGCAGATCCACTGGCCATACCCCTCCCGGACATTTGACAACCCCTGTACGGATGCTTAGGCTACTACAGACTGCAAGTTATGCTGTTCCCCAGCAGACGTCTAGGGTTGTGGATAGTTTTTGTCACTGCCTATCCAGCTAACACATGCTTTCTCTGTTGCTCCCCTGCATTTCTGTTTCTTCTCATGCCTTTATGATACTCTTTGATATTCCCTCAGTTCTTTGTGGGCCTCTCTAATACTCCCCTGAGGGCTGCTAACATTCTGAGATTCATCTTTGGGCCTTATTATTTTTGATGGTCCTTTGGCCCATTTTAATGACCCTCTGACTATTGCCACCTCACGTGCTCACTCATTTTCTCTCTCTCCCCCACTCTTCTTCATCTCCCCCCCCCCCCACTAAAAAACAAGAAGATACTAAACTGATTTCAAATTTGCATATTTGAAGGAGATTTTCATGTGAACATCTGGATCCAGATTGTGGTTTTAAACCATAACTTGCACTGTCTGTGTGCACACAGAAAAGGAGAGGGCCATGCAGAAGTGAGAGTCCCTGGAAGAATGCTAGCTGAGTGGGCCAGCATTCTTCCCAGGGCTCTGGTGTGAGCACATGCTGGAGTGGGAGGCTTTGAAATGGTACAGCCAGTTCTCCCCCACCTCATCAGACCAGCTCCCCTATAGCCAATGTAGAGGGAAATAAGGTAGAACTGGCTGAAAATATGCCCATTATTTTGTGAAGAAAATATTTTGTTAAATATTTGAAATTTCTCACAAAAAACTTTCAGTATTTCATAGAAAAACTGAAAATGAACATTCAAAACATTTCCATTTTCAAAAAAACATTTTCAGAAAAATTGTATTGTTTCAGTAGAAAATAAAACATTTTAACTAAAACTTGAGCATCCACCCAGCCACACTGATAATCTGGCCCTTGCTGTTCCACTCACCTATGTAGTAACTACTTTCCTCTCCAGTATTTTAGTTTATGCATAGAACAGGTGCAGGTCACCAAAAAGTGGAATAAATGGAAAGTGATAACCCCATATTTTGAATTAATTGAACTTCTGAATAAGATGTAGAGTAGATTAACTCAAATTTACATGGGGGATATAATTGGTATGTGCCACTGAAGAAACTGGGATGCACAGGGATCATCTGTACCTAATAAAGTCATATCATGATGCGTTAACATAAGAACATAAGAACGGCCTTACTGGGTCAGACCAAAGGTCCATCTAGCCCAGTATCCTATCTTCCGACAGTGGCCAATACCAGGTGTCCCAGAGGGAATGAACGGAACGGGTAATCGTCAAGTGATCCATCTCCTGTCACCCATTCCCAGCTTCTGGCAAACAGAGGGTAGGGACACCGTCCCTGCCCATCCTGGCTAATAGCCATTGATGGACCTATCCTCCATGAACTTATCTAGTTCTTTTTTGAACCCTGTTATAGTCTTGACCTTCACAACATCCTCTGGCAAGGAGTTCCACAGGTTGTCTATCTGTTATGTGAAAAAATACTTCCTTTTGTTTGTTTTAAATCTGCTGCCATTCCTCCAACCTGAAGAAATGTGAAATATCTCCTGATTAATTTCTTTCTCATCAGATTTATGATTACAGCCCTTTAGCAATGCATGCTACATGTAAATAAAACAATTTACATTTAAACCTACTGCAATCTTGGCATATATGTATGTTTGGGGTTCTTTAAGAAACAAAATTGTGATTTAACCCAATATTGCCATCTAGTGCTAAAAATGTCTATGGACAATCATCTCAATAAAGAACAGCACTGTACTATTATTTACATACTAATAGTGAAAATACAGGGCTCTATTTGCCTGGATGAGTTGAAAGAAACGTGTTGACCAAAACACTGCACTGCACAACGAACAAAGAAGTCACAGATATATAGATATAAGCAAGGTCTTGAATAAAACAAAACAAAGATCACAGAAGATCATGTTCTCAGGCATTCTCATTAGGTTTAAACAGAGCTGACAGGCAGAATCACTTGGTTCAGAGACACCAATAGACCTAGAGCCATAAACAACAGAGAATGAGACAAGAAAGTAAACATGAAAATGCCCTTCAAAAATCTTTGGAAGTATTACTGAAAGGAGTTCTGGATATAAAATAAGGAAATTGCATATGGTCAAAGAGAGAGCTAGAATTTTTTCTCATCCCCCCAAAAATATTTTATTTGGCTAGACGGACAGACCAATGGATGGATGACAAATGGTAGAAGCTACATCAAATATATTTAATAACATGGGGAAAGCTTAAGGCCAAAATTGTCCTGTGTACATTCCTAAACAAAACACCTAGATAAAGAGTCTGCTTTTACAAGTGCTGAGCACCTGAGACTTTTGTGCTACATGCATCATGGCTCTTGATTCTCTCATTGATTGCTACTTGTACCACAAGGGTAACGGTGGAACTAAAAAGACCAGATGCATGCTTTTAATACAAGGGTGGGCACAGACTAAAAAGGAAACCTGGAGGAAAGTGGTATTAATAACGATTAGGTGAAAGTGATGAATTAATTTATTTACCTGTAGGTTGGGATCAGAGCTTATAGGATGTGCTGTTAATGCTATGGAGCTAAGAGCTGATCCTTGTGGAGGGTGTGAAAACAAATCTGGCTGTCTTTCATACGCTGTGTGGACAGAGGATGTTCAGTATTAGCTAGGAAGACAGAATAACTCATACAATGCAGTAATAAAGCACCTTATCATGAAAAGGAAGTGAGCATGGTATGTACGCTACATAACAAAATATGAGTTCTATATGTCCAGACAGGATGGCTTCTGATTGAGAAAAGGTTACACAACCCAAACTTTGATGGAGAGACCTTGTAGGGTGTGCACAATATGAAATATTGTAACCTTTAGTTACTAGGGAAACTGAGTGACAGATGCTCAGTTCGGCAGCTCGCGGAAGCTACTAGATCGCATGCCCTGGTTCTCATGGGTGACTTTAATTTTCCTGATATCTGCTGGGAGAGCAATACAGCAGTGCATAGACAATCCAGGAAGTTTTTGGCAAGCATAGGGGACAATTTCCTGGTGCAAGTGCTAGAGGAGCCAACTAGGGGGGAGCTTTTCTTGACCTGCTGCTCACAAACCGGGAAGAATTAGTAGGGGAAGCAAAAGTGGATGGGAATCTGGGAGGCAGTGACCATGAGTTGGTTGAGTTCAGGATCCTGACACAGGGAAGAAAGGTAAGCAGCAGGATACGGACCCTGGACTTCAGGAAAGCAGACTTCGACTCCCTCAGGGAACGGATGGGTAGGATCCCGTGGGGGACTAACATGAAGGGGAAAGGAGTCCAGGAGAGCTGGCTGTATTTCAAGGAATCCCTGTTGAGGTTACAGGGACAAACCATCCCGATGTGTCGAAAGAATAGTAAATATGGCAGGCGACCAGCTTGGCTTAACGGTGAAATCCTAGCGGATCTTAAGCATAAAAAAGAAGCTTACAAGAAGTGGAAGGTTGGACATATGACCAGGGAAGAGTATAAAAATATTGCTCGGGCATGTAGGAATGAAATTAGGAGGGCCAAATCGCACCTGGAGCTGCAGCTAGCGAGAGATGTTAAGAGTAACAAGAAGGGTTTCTTCAGGTATGTTGGCAACAAGAAGAAAGCCAAGGAAAGTGTGGGCCCTTAATGAATGAGGGAGGCAACCTAGTGACAGAGGATGTGGAAAAAGCTAATGTACTCAATGCTTTTTTTGCCTCTGTCTTCACGAACAAGGTCAGCTCCCAGACTGCTGCACTGGGCATCACAACCTGGGGAATAGATGGCCAGCCCTCTGTGGAGAAAGAGGTGGTTAGGGACTATTTAGAAAAGCTGGACGTGCACAAGTCCATGGGGCCGGACGAGTTGCATCCGAGAGTGCTAAAGGAACTGGTGGCTGTGATTGCAGAGCCATTGGCCATTATCTTTGAAAACTCGTGGCGAACGGGGGAAGTCCCGGATGACTGGAAAAAGGCTAATGTAGTGCCAATCTTTAAAAAAGGGAAGAAGGAGGATCCTGGGAACTACAGGCCAGTCAGCCTCACTTCAGTCCCCGGAAAAATCATGGAGCAGGTCCTCAAAGAATCAATCCTGAAGCACTTACATGAGAGGAAAGTGATCAGGAACAGTCAGCATGGATTCACCAAGGGAAGGTTATGCCTGACTAATCTAATCGCCTTCTATGATGAGATTACTGGTTCTGTGGATGAAGGGAAAGCAGTGGATGTATTGTATCTTGACTTTAGCAAAGCTTTTGACACGGTCTCCCACAGTTAAAGAAGTATGGGCTGGATGATTGCACTATAAGGTGGGTAGAAAGTTGGCTAGATTGTCAGGCTCAACGGGTAGTGATCAATGGCTCCAAGTCTAGTTGGCAGCTGGTGTCAAGTGGAGTGCCCCAGGAGTCGGTCCTGGGGCCGGTTTTGTTCAATATCTTCATAAATGATCTGGAGGATGGTGTGGATTGCACTCTCAGCAAATTTGCGGATGATACTAAACTGGGAGGAGGAGTAGATACGCTGGAGGGCAGGGATAGGATACAGAGGGACCTAGACAAATTGGAGGATTGGGCCAAAAGAAATCTGATGAGGTTCAATAAGGATAAGTGCAGGGTCCTGCACTTAGGACGGAAGAACCCAATGCACAGCTACAGACTAGAGACTGAATGGCTAGGCAGCAGTTCTGCGGAAAAGGACCTAGGGGTGACAGTGGACGAGAAGCTGGATATGAGTCAGCAGTGTGCCCTTGTTGCCAAGAAGGCCAATGGCATTTTGGGATGTATAAGTAGGGGCATAGCGAGCAGATCGAGGGACGTGATCGTCCCCCTCTATTCAACATTGGTGAGGCCTCATCTGGAGTACTGTGTCCAGTTTTGGGCCCCACACTACAAGAAGGATGTGGAGAAACTGGAGAGAGTCCAGCGAAGGGCAACAAAAATGATTAGGGGTCTGGAACACATGACTTATGAGGAGAGGCTGAGGGAACTGGGATTGTTTAGTCTGCGGAAGAGAAGAATGAGGGGGGATTTGATAGCTGCTTTCAACTACCTGAGAGGTGGTTCCAGAGAGGATGGTTCTAGACTATTCTCAGTGGTGGAAGAGGACAGGACAAGGAGTAATGGTCTCAAGTTGCAGTGGGGGAGGTTTAGGTTGGATATTAGGAAAAACTTTTTCACTAGGAGGGTGGTGAAACACTGAAATGCGTTGCCTAGGGAGGTGGTGGAATCTCCTTCCTTAGAAGTTTTTAAGGTCAGGCTTGACAAAGCCCTGGCTGGGATGATTTAATTGGGGATGGGTCCTGCTTTTGAGCAGGGGGTTGGACTAGATGACCTACTGAGGTCCCTTCCAACCCTAATATTCTATGATTCTATGATTCTATGATGCGACACACAGGGAACTTAAACAATGTAAGAACAGCAGTCAATGATCTGAAACAATTGTAGGGGAGGAGGAAGAAGTGAAGAAAGAAGGGTTGGAACCCAGCTAAGAAAGCAGTAAGGAGGGAAAGGAAAATAAAACACCAATTACACCCACGGTTTAGATCTGGGGCTCATTAAAATGATAGGGAGAATCTTTGATGGTGTTCAGATCCAAGCTGTGAACCCTTCTCTTATATATAAATATGAATGATATTTAATAAGTGTTTATTGATCATTGATAATTAGCAGTACTTTGTACTTCTATAGTGCTTTCCATCTGAAGATCTCAACTTATTTACAGACAACAATGACTAAGGGCTGGATCCTGCAAGATTCTGAACAACTCCTGGAGGAACTGTGACTACTCACAACAGAACAATGAAGGAACATTAAGCCATTGAATAATTTCCCTATTAAAATTTAAAAAATATCAAATACCAATCACTTCTTTGTGATGATCACCCCAACTGAGTATTACATTAGTGTGGTGCTAATTGGTATCTAATAGTCTCTACAAATTGTCAGCATTCTAGGAAGCAAGGACTTTCCTATGAAATAACCATATTTGACCTAGCACTTTCTGACCACAACAATGGATCTGAAACAATGAAATAGTACAAGGCTCAGATACTTTTATTTCTGACTAAAGAGGAGATTATTAAAATTTACCTGAGAAAGAAAATTTTGCCAAACAAGTACCAGAGACATTAAAAAAATATTCTGCCCAAACAACTGCACACAGCCCCAGGAGCATCACTTGAAAGAATTAACAATGTAAACAGAAAAATCTTTGCAGTATATGTATACACCATTCACCATTCTTATTCAATGATCAACACTACTGCTGTCTATCTTCTTTATTTATAAACACTTTGTTTTGCTATTGTCATAACAGTCAAGTGTAAATCACCTATGCTTCACATATTGGACTGAATTCTGCTCTCATGTAGACTTCTGAAATCCCTATCTGTAGTTTAAACCTGAGCCTTCCTAGATCAAATGATCACATCCCAAAAGAACTGAGCTGGATGTGGATTAGAAGTCAATAAGTTTAGTATAGAATGAACTGGGTAGAACTGCACAGAATATATACAACTAAACATCTTTAAACAACCTACAATTGATACATATTACACTGAGGACAATGGTCATGATTAAAAGTTAAGTCAAACTATGTCTTGGCTTTATTTGGTTTTATCCGATTCAGCTGTTTAAACAAGTATTTGGCTTAATGTTTCTATTAATACTTTAAAACTACTTTTTCCTTTTGGTTGATAAATTATAGAAAGGTTTTGCTCTTTGCCATGAGCTTGTGCCCTCAAAGCTAAGTAAAAGCTACTGTTTTGACAGAATCAGGTATCACACACATAAACTGCACTTCCCATTTGCTACCAGCAAAGGGAGCTATACACCCCTTAAACAGCACTGTACAGATGCATTCTAATATCTGAAAAGAAGCATGAACTCAAAATTGAGTTTTATAACTATACTAGACCTGGGTCTCCAGTGCCTTGCCTCTTTTGTGCATTTATTTGCACCTGTGCAAAGCAAGTGTAAAACAGCACCAATCTTCTGTGTGTGTGTCTGTGTGTGTGCAGGGTTTCCTAAATGGTGACTTGTGCTGTAACTCTTCTGCTGCCATATGAAGGTTGCACGGTAATACTGGAGCCATGGAACTTTTGTATAGCCTGGTGATAGCAATTATCTAAATTTCTCTCCTACACTGGTAATAACTGCAGAAAATGGATCTTTTGAATGGCTAGTGATAGCATATTGTCCTCTGATGTTTGCTATTCTGTCTCTGTCCTGTTGTGATATGCTTGAGATGAGGATTATTGGAAAAACCATAGGGCCAGCCGTAGGGAAAATTGCACCCTGGGCAAACTTGTATTTTGGCGCCCCTGACCCCAGCTGTCTTTCCAGGCTCCCCACCCCATCCCAGTGGCCCCTCCCCCCGCTGCCTTTCTCCCCTCCTCCCATTGCCCCAAGGAGCAGGGAAGTGGTGTTCCTGCCATACTGGGCTGCACTGCGCAGGCACTGAGGGGAAGCCCGAGCCCCTGGCCTCTGTACCAGGGCAAGGGTACATATTACACTGACCTAAGGCCAGCTCTGAAGAATCACTCTCTCTCTCTTTGTGTTAGTACTAATGTTTGTATCTCACTAAGCTAAGGTGACCTCATTGATTAAATAGCTTCATTTTCAAACCCCAGTTATTAGGGACCTGCTGTAAGATATTAGATGCAAGAAGACTAAGGCTGATAAATTACTGGGTGCTCTTTTTATCCTTCAGCAATCTGTTATGCATTTAAACATAGTAAAGAGCAGAAGAGGCCATTCTAAGTTAACAAGGCTGAAACTATAAGAATGGAAAAGAGTAGCTAGAAAGTGGAAAGGAAGGGCAGTGTTGCTCTTCTCTGTTCACTCATTTTTATTATGCACTAAAACACTATGAACTTTACACTCACTGAGGGTCTGGCCCTTCAGTTCTGCATCTCCCATTTCCTTTTGGCACCTGCTTTTCACTTTACTTCCTTGCGTGTATCTATGCACTCCCAAAGAGGATGACAAATGATGTCTATGTATTCAATGGATCTGAAAATGTCTGTATCATTGAGGCCCACGTTTATGCATAGCACAGAGCTCATAAAATTCAACACCAGCCCCTGCACAGCACTGTGAGCAAAAATCAGGAATGACGAGGCAGTTAAATATCTGAACGACTAAAATAACTGCCCAGGTTCCTTCTGTGCCCACCATCTTTAATGTATGTGGAAATGCCTTAGCAGGTAGATAATGTTAACATCCCAGAGGTATTTGGGTTACCCCTTAGCTGGTCACAAAGACTGACTGGACTAATCATAAGGGATGGATGACAAGTGGCAATGCTGGCCTCAGGCGGTTGATTTTATTTAAGGCCATTTTACAAGGCCAAAGCCCTGAAACCGGCTGAGGGAAGCAGAATGGCTAAGGCAGAACAGTTTGCCAAATGCCAAGGTACCAGGGTTCAGTGATTCTAAAACAGGGATGGGCAAACTTTTTGGCCCGAGGGCCACATCGGGTTTGCGAAACTGTATGGAGGGTCAGGTAGGGAAGGCTGTGCCTCCCCAAACAGCCTGGCCTCCGCCCCCTCCCACTTCCCGCCTCCTGACTGCCCCCCTCAGAACCCCCAACCCATCCAACCCCCCTGCTCCTTGTTCTCTGACCACCCCCTCCTGGGACCCCCGCCGTTAATCACCCCTCGGGGACCCCACCCCCTATCCAACCCCCCTGCTCCTTGTCCCCTGACTGCCCTGACTCCTATCCACACCCCCGCCCTCTGACAGGCCCCCTGGGACTCCCACGCCCATCCAACCCCCCTTTCCCCATCCCCTGACCACCCCCGCCCCAGAGCCTCTGCCCCATCCAACCGCCCCCTGTCCTCTGACTGCCCCTGGGACTCCCTGCCCCTTATCCAACCACCCCCCCCCTTACCACGCCGGCTGCCGCTCAGAGCAGCAGGAGCTCGCAGCCCCGCCACCCAGCCAGAACCAGCCACGCTGCCGTGCTGCCCGGCTGGAGCAGCGGGCCAGAGCACTGGTTGCACGGTGAACTGAGGCTGCGGGGAACAGCAAGGGAGGGATGGGGGCTAGCCTCCCCTGCCGGGAGCTCAGGGGCCGGGCAGGACGGTACCACAGGCCGGATGTGGCCCGCGCGCCATAGTTTGCCCACCTCTGTTCTAAAACTAGCATATAAAGCATGAAACAGATCAAATCTCATCAAATTTGCTTCCAATAGTGACATGCAGGGACCTCTTTGAACTGGTAGCATGTCTCCCATTTAATAGAATGAAAAAATACCATAGCCAGATAAATGTAGAGTCAGACAGATTGCTGACAGTTCCAGTTAAGCTATTAGGGAACCTAACCACTTTATTAGCCATCTCTTCCCGTTCCTGCTTTTGGCAGCAGCAAATTCTGCTTCGTACACTTGTACAATACGAGTGGTACTTTTAAATGCACCTTTCTCCTCTTTTTCTAACTGTCCCCTGTTCCCTTCCGTGTTTTGACATGCATAAATATGTACACACATGTATATGAATGCACACACATCTTGATGTAGATATAGATTTTGTTGTGCCTTTAGAACACATGCCGTTCCCGTCTAACTTCCTATCTCAGCAACCAATAACATAAAGAGAGATGTACGGTGACACCAGAGCTGGCCTGTGAGAGTTTCCTTTTGAATTGCTATGAGAAGTACTATTCTTTCATTATTTGTACTATACATGTCTCAAGCAAAGTTCTTTTCTCACGCTATCACTATTAGAAATGCCACACAACTGCTATTTCTCACAATATTTCATCAGAAAACAAAGGCCCCGGGTGACTTTGGGGCACCATAATCTAAGAAAACAGGAACCTGGACAACGTGAAACCAGAACAGCAGAAGTTGGCCTCACAATTTTCCGAACACAAATATCCCTTCAATCATGAGACGATCTAGGGGAGCAGCAGCCCCTGGTGATATGAAAAACTTTCAAAGGAAGAAACAGCACTTTTGGAGGGATAGAAGGCTTTAAGGAAGGCCCTCCACCCTAAGTAAGCAGATATGTGGGTTGGATCTGTGTCTTATCAGCTTCTCAAAAAATCTGTTTATTTATAAAAGAGGGAAGTAAGAGAACTATTTTCAGAAATGAGAGAGCTAGTGAACTCCAGCGTAGCAGCAATAAAGAGGAAAAGAGGCCATAAACATCAGTTCTGAGCTGGAAGTTTGGAAAGAGATTTGTCATCTCTCATTTAGATGTAAGTTTAGAGGGCAAGAGTAATACCCTGACCCCAGTGAAGTCAAATGGAATTTTGACATTGACTTCAATGGAACTAGGATTTCACCCTTTGGTCAAAGGAGCTTTTCTTATGCTGTCCTCCCCTCTCATGCATGTAGAAAATGAGCTCAGCAAGGGATGTTCACATCAACTACATGTGTTTAGGCTGGTCCCTTGGGAAAAGTGCCAGGTTGACAATAGCACCAGTGGTGCCATGGAGCCAGGTCCATGCTCAGAAGGGGCCCCAGCCTGCTCTGCTTGCACTGTGCCCTGAGACCCTGCCAGCTTGCTGGCTCCCTCAACCCCACCACTTGCTCCTCTAGGCCTGCCCACCAACCATCCGGGGGCTCCTCTCCACCCTCTGGCCCCACCCACTGGCTTCTCTCTGCCTCCTGGCTAGACCCCAGTGCATCTCCAGCTCCGGGCACTCTCTGCTTCCCACCACCTGTGAAGCCCCGCCTGTCTCCCTGGAGCTGAGCTACCTGGGACAGGTGCAGAAGCCTGGCCAATCTCAGCCAGTTGTGGGGCTTGGCTGGGCCCCTCCAGGCAAGTGGGTCCTGAGGGAACCCAGCTGGGGCAAGCCCTGGCCTGGCTGATTACGCCACTTCCGAGGGACTGGAGCGATTCCCCACCTGGGACCAGTCCAGGCTGCACTGGCAGCTCAGCCCGGCAGGCACAGTCGCCTCCCAGCTGGGTCGGTGAGTGGGGCCAGGAGGCGAGTGGGTCTCTGGAGGGCCTGGGAGTGGGTGCTGGGCTGTGAGGGAGCGGGGAAGATCCTTGTGCGTTGGGGCACTAGGGAGTGGGATTTCTGTATGGGGTGCTGGGCAGTTGTGGTGGGTGTGTGGGAAGGGGGGCTCTGGGGAAGTGTGGTGGTGTGCGGGGGGCTGTGCATTTGTGGCAGGGTCTGGGGGGGGCACTGGCCATAAGGAATTCGGGGGGGATTGAATGGGGGGGATGTGTGGCATGGCAGGGACCACCTACAAGGAGAAGGGGCACGCTGGTAGCACAGGGCCGGGCAGGCCATTGTGCATCTGGCAACTGCCAGTTTGTAAATAGTGCCCATTCACTGGCCTGGGTGGAGCGGGACCACCCCTGTCATGCCATGCCCCTGGCTGGCCCCCTCGCTCTGGGGACCAATCTCCCCGTGCCAGGCTCCAATGTCCCCAGGGGGGCCCACAAATATGTTTGGCACCAGGACCACAAAAGGTTAATCCAGCCCTTCTTGAGAATAGGATGAAACTGAGAAAAGAATCAATTTAGGCCGAATATCATAACTGTGGGCCAGATTCTCTCAACCTACTTATGCTGAGCACAGTTGGCAACTTTCACGTGGTAAATAAGCATCCCGACTTTCACAATAAGCCAAAAATCAAGCTAATCCCATTTCAAAACAATGCCAAAATGAGCCAGTCCCTAAGAACCCCAACACTCTATGTGACTAGATCCCCACAGTGTGCAGTCTGGGACTGTGATGGACCTGCTGTGCACCCCTGACTCTCTCTCCCCTTGCCCCTGCTTGCCCCCCCTTGCCCCTGCTTGCCAGGAGCCAATCAAAAAAAAAGAAGCAACAAGCTACAACAAGCAAGAAGCTACAAGCCAAACAAGCTACAAGCCAAAAATTAGCCAACAATTGGCTCAGAAGCCAATTAAGCCAAAACAAGCCCAATTTCTGCGTTTTTTCTGCGGATTTGGCATGTCTGATGCTGAGTAGTACCCTACTCCACATGCAGTATAATTGAAAACAACATTCCTACTCACAGAGTAAGGTATTATTCATCATGAATAAGGATTTCTGAATCTGATCCCCTACTGAGATCTTTTAGCCTACACAAGCCTGCCAACTGAAGTGATGGAATTTGAGGGCAATTAGAACTATACTGGAAAGTGTTCAGGACCATACAATATTGTAAGGAACAATCCTGAACCTATAAGTAGATAAATTACAGGTCACTTATACTACTTCTTTTCCATCTCTAAGTCTATCACTCAAGATTAATATTTGTTGTGCTTGCTCAGCAACCACAAAGGACTTTGCCTCATCTTAGCCGTCTCAGACTTTGCCCTATGTCCCTTGGTCAATTATGCATTGTTAAGTATCTTTTCACCCCACAACAAATGACATTCCCAAATAATAATTGTTTTCTGGTTCTTATCTAAGTTGACTCATTTCATCTCCATCTTTCACCACAATTGCTCTTTATTTGATAAGTTAGACATAAGGAATAAGAAACCTAAAGACAAAGAGAGAAGAAAGCAGCAGATGCCTGCTCTCTTCTCTACTGTATTGTTAACCATTTTAAATGGGTTAATTTTCCATTTTCCAGCCAACATAGCTAAATCCAAGCTAAGCAGCACACTGCTTCTGCTACTTTGACTTCTCTATTTGACATTACTGTATCCAATGTTACTAATGCCCTATGGCAAAATTTCTTCAGAATAGTCAGCTGCTAATGCAGCTGCTAAAAATGTACTTCTTGTAAAAGCACTTATAGTACCAAAGACCTACCATCCCAAAACCTGGCAATGAATAATGGCATGTCATCATAGCAGTAGTGTATATAACTGAACGTAAATAGTTCTCTGTCATATCTGCATCATCTACTCCAGTGGTTCCCAAACTTGGGATGCCGCTTGTTCAGGGAAAGCCCCTGGTGGGCCCGGCCAGTTTGTTTTACCTGCCGCGTTTGCAGGTTCGGCCAATTGCGGCTCCCACTGGCCGCAGTTCACTGTGCCTGGCCAATGGGGGCTGCGGGAAGTGGCGCAGGCCAAGGGAAGTACTGGCTGCCGCTTCCCACAGCCCCCATTGGCCAGGCACAATGAACTGCGGCCAGTGGGAGCCGCGATCGACTGAACCTGTGGACGCGGCAGGTAAACAAACCGGCCGGGCCTTCCAGGGGCTTTCCCTGCACAAGCGGCATCCCAAGTTTGGGAAACACTGATCTACTCCATCAAAATGTGATTTGGGATTCAGGAATTCAGTACAATTCAAATGGTACAACTAGAAGAACTAGGTTGGAGGATGTGCTATTTCCCTGAAACAACAACAGGTTTGGTTAATGACATGGGTGCTTGTCCTGTGGGAAACATGGCACATGAAGCAAATAGTCTATCCTCATGACCTAGGCTACTTCCCATGGAAATGACTTCCTGGTAAGAGAGAACAGTGTTCTTCTCCTCTATATTCCTGGGATAACACAGCCCCGAGTCCAATATTGGTGGCATCTATTTGCAGAATAAAGGGTTTTGTGAAGTCTGCATGGAATAGCACTGGTTCCCAGGAGAGTCTGTCTTGAGGTACCCAGAATGCCCTGTCACATCCTTTGGTCCACCGGATCTTCTTGGGTGCAATGCCTTTCACCAGGTCCATCAAAGGAACAGCAATGTTTGAGAAATTCATGATAAATCATCGATAGTACCCCACTAACACCAAAAACTGCCAAACTTGCCTCTTTGTGGAGGGGACAGGGCAGCCTGCTAGGGCTCAGACCTTGTCCACCAAAGGTTGTAGACGGGCGCCCCCCAATGGCATACCCCAGGCAAGTAACTTCTTGAGCAGCCAGTTGACACTTGGGTTAGCCTTTAAGCCTGCCTCTGCAAGGGACCATAATACAGCCACCATGTGCTTCCTGTGTTCCGTTCAGCTGTTGCTGTAGATTAGAATATCATCAATGTAGGTGGCCGCATATAGCTCGTTGGCTGTAACACTTGGTCCATGTTTCTCAAAGGAGGTCTACGATCCCCCTTGGTTGTCTCCCATATAATAATTTGAAGGGGGGAGAACCCCGTGGATGCCTGGTGTACCTCACTGTTGGCAAACAAGAGTGATGGGGATCAGGTGGTCCCAGTGCTAGTATTCAGTGGTCACAAACTTTTTTAGCATATTCTTCAGTGTTTTGTTAAACCGCTCAAACAGCCCATTGGTTTGGGAGTGGTACATCGATGTCCTTAAGGTTTTGACTTTCAGTAGGTCGCATAAATCCCTCATCAATTGCAAGGTGAAATTTGTCCCTTGGTCAATCAATATTTCTTTTGGGATCCCCACTCCAGCAAATACCTTTATAAGTTCACTAGCAACAGTGGAAGTTGTTGCGGACTGAATGGGAATGGCTTCAGGGTATCTGATGGCATAGTCCAAGATCACCAGTATGTATTTGTACCCATCTAACAGACCTACCTAGTCTACACCAAGTCTTTTATACTCCCACAATGGGTAGTGGTACCCATGGGGCTTCAGGACCTTCTTCTGATCTGTCCATTGGCATTGTGGGCATGAAGCACAATAGACTCACACCCCTGGGTGGAAGCCCAGCCAGTAGAACCTCAGGGTCACTCTGTCAAGCAACTTCTCCCTCCCCAAGTGACCCCCTGCATGGGACCATATGGGCCAACTGTAGTACCCCCCTCCAGTACTTTTTCAGTATGAGGAGCTCCATCCTTACCTCCTCTGTCTTAGAATCTTTAATCACCCAGTATGCCCTCCGGGGCCACAGTTTCAACTGCTGGGGGGAGGGGGCAATAACTTCCCATCTGCCCGGACAAGCCACTCAAACTTTTCTCAGTGTGGGGTCATCTCTTTATTCTTCCACAAAGTCCCTCCTGGGTTGATGGGCAGCAGGGAGACCCTATGGCCCTAATTGGGTCCTGTGGATGAGCTCTTCCCACACGTGAATGGTCCTTCTCTTGGGTCTTCATCTTCCTTTCTGCCATCTTCTTCCCATGCCTCCTATGCGGCCACTGCAGCCATCTCCTGTCTTCCCAGGTCCCCTGGTCAGGTTCCTCTCCTGCCACAGGGATGTCCTGCCACCCTTTAACCATGTCCTCAAAGAGCCTCCAGTCAAGCCCTAATATGACCGGGTAGGCCAGGTCTTTTGGCACTCCAGCCTGGACTGTTTCCATGTGTTCTTGAATGGTCAGTTGTACCTCTGTTGATGGGTAGCGTCTTATGTCCCCATGGATACACTAGAGGTAGATTAGATCTCCAGCTTCACCTCTAGTCCCCACCAGCCTCACACACACTAAGGTCTGGCTACAGATAGACTCTATCAGTCCCTGGAGGGCTATCCCATTCACTCGTACCAGGACCAACATCTTCCCAGGGCTCCTCTTTCATGCCCTACTATTGGCTATCCAGGCATGCCCATAATTACAATCCATGAATAGAAAAGGAGTACTTGTGGCACCTTAGAGACTAACAAATTTATCTGAGCAATAAATACATTTGTCTCTAAGGTGTCACAAGCACTCCTTTTCTTTTTGCGGATACAGATTAACACGGCTGCTACTCTGAAACAATCCATGAATAGACAGTCCTTGCAGAAATGTCCTTGCTGGTCACACGTAAAACAGCTCCCAGTGGCTCCTGGGCTTGTAGGAGTGGTGCCACCTGTTGGATGAGTCGCTGTTGTTGCTCCTGCTGTTGGGCTGCCATCTCCATAATCAGTGGCTGTGGCTGCTGCTGCGGTGGTGGCGGCTGCTCTGCCTATTGCTGATGCTGGGTGGCAAGCTGCTGGAGTAGCTGGCTTTGCCTTTGCTGGGTGGCAGGATGATGTTGGTTGTCAAGAACCTACTTTAGCAACTTCTCGGTATCCATCTGTGGGGTGGATTTTTTGTTTTGTTTTTTTGTTGCCTGCTACCAAGCCTGGCACCCTAGAGTGCCTTCATTCTCCACTAATGTAGTAGGGGCCTCGGTGGGCTGAATGGCCTAGTGGTTAGTGTCCTCCGGGGGGTGGGGGGAGGTAGTGGTAGGAGAGCCTGGGCCCACCAACTCCACCAGGCTGTGACCTAGGGACGTAGGAGGGTCAGCAGTGTTGACTCCTGGGGAGGGTTGTAGACCCTCTGCATCACTCTCCTTGGGTAACTTCCTACCACTGCTCCCTTCACTTCCACTCCCAGATAAGAAGAAAAATAAAAGGGAAACCAAACCATCAGCCCCAACGGGACTCAACATAAAGTCATTGGGTCTCAGGGAGGCATCTCTAACTCCTTTTGCAGGAGCCTTCAGGGTAGGTCTGCACTCCTCCCCAGCCTTCCCCTTCTGAACTGGTTTGCTCCCTTTTCAACCCTGTCTCCAGTTGGAGCATGCTCTACAGGGTTTGAGATGCAGGGTTAGTTGGTCGCAGTATAGTCTTTTAGTCTGTCAGGCCCAGTGTTGGGTTTGTATACTTCATCACAGGCAACCATTCATAGAAGAGAATTGTTACCATTTATCCTGCCACCAGCTGTCTTATAAGACACAGAAATGGTAGTTCAAGCTAAAACAGAATGGTCTGATGTTTGAGTATTTTTCTACCTTTTCTCTGTCAACCAGCCTAGATTCTTTTTATTTGTTGTTTCTTTTCATAAGTGCAATAGTGGGACTGTGTTGTATTTCCATTTATTATTCATTCTGCCCTCCATCCCAAACATGCATGTTTCCCTTTAAGAAGATAATAGCTTAATTTTGGCCACAGTTCCTAGGAAAACACCAAAGTATCCAGTGGAGGAAATGATTACTACAAAAACAACAACCAAACACCAAATACCCTGAAACTAAGCCACCTGTCTTTCACCTTAGGCATTTACAGTATATGCATAGTCTAAACCAATAGGCCTGTCTGTGTTCATAAAAGTTAACATTAGAATAAATATCACTGTTGCTAAACACACTGAATAGCTGCAGTTGGTTTATAAGGGCGTTTGAAGTGGATTTATTTTAATGCTCTTCAGAGGAAAGTACATAAACTATTCTTATTCTTAAGAAATGCCTTTATATTTAGGATTTCCAGAATTCTCACAATTCTTGACTAAAATTCCCCTTTGATATATTCAAAAGACCTCCCACTGTTTAATTGGAAAGCAGTAAGAGACCAATAAGAGAGCATTTCTACTGTCAATTATTTCTATCAGAAATCTAATAGACAAGTCTTATATGGAAATCCTTATGTTCACAATAATTTGCTTAGAGAATGCTGTATGTATAAGCAGAGAATTATAATTTTGATTCACTGTTTTCAGTGAGAAGAAAGATACCTGTTTACTTTAATTCCAAGCCTACTACTTTATTGGATTCAGTATGGTTTACCCTCCCACAATATCCCTTCCCCATAACTTCAGACCAAGGAATAACGAAAGAAAAAGGAAAGAGTTTTAGAAATATGCTGCCTTCTGAAGCACTGAAAAGAAAAGAAAATGTATTCTTTCACAAGATATTCAAAAAGCAGAGAAAATGATTGGAAGGCTCCACTGTTTTATTCCAATTTTATGTCAGTGCAATTCCACTGGAATCAATGGAGCTGCACCAACATAAATCTGGAGTAATACAATAGAGAATCAGGCTCCAGCTATTTAATACTAACATAACTGGACGGTGAGAGATGAGAATTTACTGTAAGGAAGAGGAGTGACGTATGGACACCTTCAAGTAATACTCAAAATAGTACAAATCTCCACAATACCTTTCCATCCTAAATCAATAAGACAACATTACAAAGCAGAATTTGCAAATAAACACGCATATGAAATGTCGATTGGCAACATTGAGACAATATTATTTATGAAAAGAAAAGGAAACTAAGACATGGAGGTGAGATAGCTGTCTTTTTTAACTGTCATTTCAGATTTTTTTAAAACACAGCAGCGAGAGGCCCTTGTGTTAGTTCAATTTCTTTCTCTCAAAATATAGTGGAAAACTCATACACTCTAGAAAACAACTGAGCAAATAATCTAATTTAATCCAGAAAAAAGGGTGGGTCTGCTTTGGAGTGACATCTTACTGATTAATATTTGTCTGTTACAGTTTACACATCTATATAGGTTCTTATTAGAGCTGGTCAAAAATAGGGGGAAATAACACCCAAAAAATTGAAATTTTTCTTTCTATTTTTTCACTGAGAAATTCCATCAGTAGAAATTGCATGACCAGCACATACATAGTTCTTACATAGCTATCGAATCCAACTTCCTAACTTTGATTTGTTACCGTAAGAAATCAGATAGCCTTTGACCTTGGCTCACAACATGTGTCAGGTGTTCAAGCCAGGAAACTCCAACAAAGGAAGGGTGAATAACATGGCAGGGATTTAAAACACAGACTGTGTGTAAAATTCACTTATGCTACAATGAATGACTCAGCCTTCGGAAAAGGGTGCTACCCTAAAGTACCCTCCCTCTGAGAAGCTGCTGCAGAGATAAGGACAGTAATGGACTGGAGGGCATTGTTTAGAGTAATCACACAAGCAGTTTACGGGAACAGTCTTCCTTACATATATAGCAGCTGGATGTTTCATGTCCTTTTCCAATCAAAGTCTTACATGCTGTATATTAGTGTTAATTCTTAATAAATACATCACCATCTAAATAACTTTTAGTTTATTGGCATTGTGATATTGACAATTAGCTCTAGTAAATTTCAGCAAAATTGGAGATATATGTCAATGCATTCATCGAATATATCAGTGAGAACAGGTATCTGGAAAGAGAGGTGTTTTTGTTATCCACTTGTGTAATCAGATTTCAAATGTAATGTGCTAATATGAGACAAAGGGTGATATTGTGGTTAAGGGCCTCAGAAAAATTGAGTTCAATTCCTGGCCCTGCTGCAGACATTTTGTGGGACCCTGGACAAGTCACCTGAATGCTCTGTGCCTCAGTTCCTCGTTGGTAAAATGGGGATAATAATTCTCGACTTCACGGGGTTGTTGTAAGATTAAATGCACTGTTATTTGTAAAATGTTCACACTATGATGTAAGTACCCACACAGATATCTGACCCTAGTTAAAACAAGAGGAAAAACCAGTCCTGGGCTAAGTTCCCTGTAAGCTGTGCAGCCATGTGGCCATGCAGCAGCCTTCTTAGCTCCACGCAGGCGCTCAGGGAACCCGCCTGGGGACACCCCTCCCCCAGGCCCAACCTAGCCTCGCCCCCAACCTACCAGCACAGCCCGAACCTACCACAGCTGGAGTGCCCCGGCCCCAACTCTGCTGCAGCACCCGGACTGACTGGTGCACCCCTACCCCAGCCCAAACCCAGCCGTGGCTGGCATGGCCTGGCCTGAACCCAGACATGGTCGGCATGGCCTGGACCGGACTCAGCTGGGGCTGGGGCTGGGGCGGCGCAGCCTGGCTAGAACCCAGACGCGACTGGGGCAGCCTGGCCAGACCCAAACCCAGCCATCTGGCCCGGCCCAAGCTGCAGCCAATGTGACACTCTCCCGGCCCAAACCCAGCCCAGGCCCAGAACTGCCGTAGTGCCCCTCCCCGGCCTGAACCCAGAGCCCACACTCCCAGCCAGAGCCCTCACCCTCTACCCAACCCTCTGCCCAGCTCTGAGCCCCAGCCCAAACTCCGAACCCCCTCGTCCTCAGCCCCACCACATGAATTTTGTTATGTGCACCAACATGAAGGTGATGTGTCACACATAACAAAATTCATTCTGCACATGGATGGGAAAAATTAGTGGGAACACTGGTCCTGGGAAGTGAGTGACTGCTCTGGTTAGGTGGCTTGTTAGAAAGCAAATCTATTTTACAGTATCGTCATTGTCCCAGTCACCATGGTATATCCCAAGATGACCAGAATAATGATAACTCAATGGCTATATTGTGTACCAGGTAGACCAGAAATACATATTTTAAAATGTTAAAAAAATATACAGTATACAGGTTAAGAGAAGTCTGGACATCTGGGGATAGTGCTTAGATTATCCACAAATACAAAGTTTGTTTTTAAAGTCATAAGATACATATAGTGCATAATCAGCAATAATCCAAACTTAGGTGAGTAAATTTAAGAATACAGTTTGGATATTAGCATCCAAGTATTTGGGTACATCACTCATGAAAAGATATACAGAGAGTTGGTTGTGAAAAGCAAATATAGCAATGAGTGAAGATTCTCCCTTAGTAATTGAGCATTTAGGGTAGGTTGTCCATTTAGAAAATACGATCTATGAGGAAAGTATTTCAGTTACTTTCCCCACTGCACTTCTCATCGGCACTCCAGCTCATCCCTCCTAGTACGGCTGATACTACACGCTTTACTTCCCTAGAGGGTAAGCAAAAGGGGAACTGTAATTTAACAGGATCCTCATGGAGAATTAGTGCCCAGCAAGTTAGTGCACTGTAGATTCATACCCTGGCTTCCTGGGCACTAACTCACCCTGTAGACAAGCCGTTAAAGACATTTCTTTGAGGGTACGTCTACACTGAAATAAAAGACTCATGACACAGCACGGCTGAACCAGCTCAGCTGATTCATGCCCATGGGTTTGGGGATAAAAATTGTTATGTAGATCTTCAGGCTTGGGCTACGGGGTCCCATGGCTCGGGCTCCAGCCTGTGCCCAAATGACTATACTGCAATTTGACAGCCCTACAGCCCGAGCCATGTGAGCCCGAGTCAGCTGACACAGGCCAGCCGTGTTTAATTGCTGTGTAGACATCCCCTAAGGCACAATGTCTTCAAAGGCTATTTCTGGGATAGAGCAGCTTATGAACACGCACACAAACACACACACACCCTCAGGGCCTTGTCTGAAAGCACTATCTAGTCTTGTGTTCTCAGGAAAGGCTAACGGGAGCATTAGTTTCCAGTTCAAGTGTCACACAAATTCTGACCCCTTTTCACATGCACATTTATTGCTTGCATGGCCATATTTCATTGAAAGTTCAAGGGCCTAAAATTGGATTTATGAAACATGGGTAATTTAGAGGTTGTTGGCTTTTGGGTTTGTTTGTTTGTTTAGTTTTTAATTTGTTTTCTTTGTATTTTAACATCATGAAAGTTTGAAAACAAAACTTTCCCACAGCACTAGAGGAACAAGAAGAGTGGATGTAGCTATAATTAGCACTTTTCCACCATAGATCTCCTATAGGGTCTCTGAGTCTGACAGGACGTTTTCACAGCCAGCATCAGCCCAAGTCTGTTAACGTGGGCTCAGAGGCTAGCTGCAGTGGACCGTGTAGACATAACATGAGGCACAGAGAGGAGAAGTGACTTTCCCAAGATCACATCCCAGGTCACCAGTAGAACCAGGAATAGACTTCACATCTTTTGATTTCAAGTCCAGTGCTCTGGACCATGCTACCTCTCCCTGTTAATTAAATAGAGTGGACTCAGTTTTGGTGATAAATTAATTCCAACCAGGGCAACTCATGAATATGTGTTGTGGGCTAAATAGCACTAAATGTTTAATTTTACCATTTATTTTCTTTTGGACCTGACACAACTGTACCACAAAAATCCCAGTGGGGCGGCTTGTAGCCTCTCTTTGGTTCTGTGGAATTCCAGTAGTAGTTGTGGAATATCCTGAAGGGAGGGCCACACAAACAGTGGAAGTTTAGCTGCAAAACAGCTGTGCTTCATCTTCAGATACCAAAACATTAGGGCATTGACAGGGAAATTAGCAGTGGTGGCCAACACTGACATAAGTGCCTGTTGATTTACTAATCTGCCCATCCATCTTCACAGAGTGCCTTCAATGCAGCAAGGTCAATAATCAGTGACTATTGAACTTCTACAGGGGACACTGAGAGGCTCGTGTTAATAAAAATGAACTCCTGCTACCAATGGGCCATGCACTGAAGAAAAATTGGGCAGTACTTGCAAGACAATTGAGTCCAGAGTATTATGTAATTAATGTGAAATGTATATGCAATTTAGAACACAGTTGGCATATGTGGCATACAAATTATCATTTTGATGCATAACTGACCATATTTGACCATGCATAACTGATCAACTGCAGGCAGGAGACTGTCTAATGGCCACCTGTTGCAGTTGGCAGTGCTCTACCCTCCACCCCCACCCAGGTCCCTCATCCTTTGTGGTCAAGAACCAGTATGCTGTACTGGCAACAGGAAGCGAGGAGTAGTCCCTAATGGCTGAGAAAGAGGAGCCATTTACCCCAAAGCTGGGAAGTTCACAGCTATCACATCCAAAGAGGAGAGGAATCTGAAGGTTGAAAGCAATTAGGGTGATTCATGATTCTTAGGAACGGAAGAAGTGAGAGCAGCAGAATAAGGGCAATGAACTTCAAGAAAGCAGCCTGTAACAAACTCAGAGAACTGATAGGTAAGGGCCCATGGGAAGAAAATCTAAGGAAAAAAGGAGTTCAGGAGAGATGGCAGTTCCTAAGAGACAGTATTAAAGACACAACCACAAACTACCCCAATGTGAAGGTAAGATAGGAAGAACAGCAAGGGCCAATATGGCTCCATCAGGAGCATTTTCATGACCTGAAAATCAAAAAAGGAATCCTATAAAAAGTGGAAACATGGACAAATTACTTAAGGGTAAGTATAGAAGAATAGCACAAGCACGTAGGAACATAATCAGAAAAGTTAAGGCACAAAATTTGTTACACTTAGCAAGGAACATAAAATGTAATAAGAACAGGTATTGCAAATATATTAGGAGCAAAAGAAAGATAAAATAAAATGTAGGACCTCTTCTTAGCAGGGAAGCAGGCTAATAACAGATGCCATCAAGAAGGCTGAGGTGTTTAATGCCTATTTTGCTTCAGTCCTCCCTAAAAAGGTGACCATATACTTAATACAAATAATATAGACAACAAGGGGAAAGGAACACAAACCAGAATAGGAAAAGAACAGATTAAAGAATATTTTGATAAAAGTAGATATATTCAAGCTGACAGGGCCGGATTAAATTAATTTTAGGGTACTTAAACTAGTTGAAGCAATCTCAGAACCATTAGAAATTATCTTTGAGAACTCATGGAAGATGGGTGAGGTCCCAGATGCTGGAGAAGGGCAAAGCTAATACCTATCTTTCAAAAGTAAAATAAAGAGAACCTGGGGAATTATAGACTGTCATAAATATAAAGGGAAGGATAAACCCCTTTGAAATCCCTCCTGGCCAGGGGAAAGCTCCTCTCACCTGTAAAGGGTTAAGAAGCTAAAGGTAACCTCGCTGGCACCTGACCAAAATGACCAATGAGGAGACAAGATACTTTCAAAAGCTGGGAGGAGGGAGAGAAACAAAGGGTCTGTGTCTGTCTGTATGCTGCGTTTGCCAGGGACAGAACAGGAATGGAGTCTTAGAACTTTTAGTAAGTAATCTAGCTAGGTATGTGTTAGATTATGATTTCTTTAAATGGCTGAGAAAAGAATTGTGCTGAATAGAATAACTATTTCTGTCTGTGTATCTTTTTTGTAACTTAAGGTTTTGCCTAGAGGGGTTCTCTATGTTTTTGAATCTAATTACCCTGTAAGATATCTACCATCCTGATTTTACAGGGGGGATTTCTTTATTTCTATTTACTTCTATTTTTTATTAAAAGTCTTCTTGTAAAAAACTGAATGCTTTTTCATTGTTCTCAGATCCAAGGGTTTGGGTCTGTGGTCACCTATGCAAATTGGTGCGGCTTTTTATCCAACATTTCCCAGGAAAGGGGGGGTGCAAGTGTTGGGAGGATTGTTCATTGTTCTTAAGATCCAAGGGTCTGGGTCTGTAGTCACCTAGGCAAATTGGTGAGGCTTTTTACCAAACCTTGTCCACGAAGTGGGGTGCAGGGTTTTGGGAAGTATTTTGGGGGGAAAGTCGCGTCCAAACAGCTCTTCCCCAGTAACCAGTATTAGTTTGGTGGTGGTAGCAGCCAGTCTAAGGACAACGGGGGGAATATTTTGTACCTTGGGGAAGTTTTGACCTAAGCTGGTAAAGATAAGCTTAGGAGATTTTTTTCATGCAGGTCCCCACATCTGTACCCTAGAGTTCAGAGTGGGGGAGGAACCTTGACATAGACCAAACAACCTAATTTCAATACCTGAAAAGCTACTGAAGCAAATTATTAAACAATCAATTTGTAAGCAACTAGAGGCAAATAGGATAATAAGTAATAACTAACATGGCTTTATCAAGAATAAATCATGCCAAACCAACCTAATTTCCTTCTTTGATAGGGTTACTGGCCTAGTGGATAGGAGGGAGGGAGTAGACATGATATATCTTGACTTTAGTGAGGCTTTTGACAAGGTCTCGCATGACATTCTCATAAGTAAACTAGGGAAATGTGGTCTTAATGAAAATACTATAAGGTGGGTGCACAACTGGTTAAAAAATGTATTCTAATAATACTTATCATTTGTTCAATCTCAAACTGGGAAGATGTAGCTAGTGGGATCCTGCAGGGGTCTGTCCTGGGTCTGGTACTATTCAAAATTTTCATGAATGACTTGGATAATGGAGTGGAGAGTATGCTTATAAAATTTGAAGATGACACCAAGCAGGATTAGAATTGAAAATGACCTGAACAAATTGGGGAATTAGTCTGAAATCAACAAGATGAAACTGATTAAAGATGAAGTGCAAAGTACTACACTTAGGAAGGAAAAGTCATATGCAAAACTAGAAAATGGGAACTAACTGGCTACGCAGTTGTTTTGAGAAAAGGATCTGGGGGGTATAGTGGATCACATACTGACCAAGAGACAAAAATGTGATGCAGTTGCAAAAAGGACTAATATCATTCTGGGGTGTATTAAAAGGAGTGTCATATGTGAGACCCGGGAGGGAATTGTCCCACTCTACTCGGTATTGGCCTCAGCTGGAGTACTCTGCCCCGGTCTGGGCACCACACTCTGAGAAATATAGGGACAAATTGGAAAGAGTCCAGGGGAGAGCTACAAAAACGGAAATGGTTTCGAAAACCTGACCTAGGAGGAAAGATTTAAAAAACTGGGCGTGTTTAGTCTTGAGAAAAGAAAATTGAAGAGCAACCTGACAACAGTCTTCAAGTATGTTAAGGGCTCTTATAGAAAAAGACTGATCAGTTGTCCTCCATGTCCACTGAAGGTAAGACAAGAAGTAATGGGCTTAATCTGCAAGGGAGATTTAGGTTAGATGTTATGAAAAACTTTCTAACTATAAGGCCAGATAAGCTCTGGAATAGGCATCCAAGGGATGTTGTGGAATCCCAGTCATTGGAGGTTTTAAGGAGGTTGGTTAGGCAACGAGCTGTCAGGGATGGTCCCTGGTTTACTTGGTCCTGCCTCAGCTCAGGGGAATGAACTAAATGACTTCTTGAGGTCCCTTCCTGCCCTACATTTCTATGATTTTATGTCCAATGACATGAAATATGCATGTACATTTCTCAAAAGCTGGTCCTTAATGCCAGTTAAAAGGAACAGAAGAAGGTGGAGGATTAGGTGCAAATCTATTCATGCTCATATGACCCTATTCCACCATGAACACCATAGTACGTACAATCTGCTGCTGGTTTTATAGTGCCTGAAGATTTCTTTGTTTGTTATTCAACATCTTCTCCCCGGACTTTTGTGACATTGTCCTACTCCTACTTCTCTTCCAACCTTTCTTCAAGTCCAGATCCAATACCCCCATCCTTTTCACCCATTTGCAGTACTCAGGTGGTGCAAAGTGGTCAGAATATGACCCTAAGCTCTAAGATGACACGAAGCCAATGTAAGTGGCTCCTAAGAAAGCCACCTCCCACCCCTGTAAGGCATGGAGCAGTAGAATCAAGAGACATCAAGAGGGCGGAGGTGAGGGAAAGTCCCTTGGGGGGCATAAACAGCTAGTGTTAATTAGAGCAGCCTCATGATAACCTCAAGTGCAGTAGAACAATCAGCAAGAGATGATAAGCTCTTCTTAAAATAATCCTTTTTTTGCTTGCAAATGTCCTTAGTGATAAAAAAGGAAGAGATACAGACACATATTATCTGCAAATACTGCTTTTCAAAGTATTTTGAGATGTATCAGATTCTCTTTAACATCTGGATGATGATGATGATGACTGCTGTAGTGCCTAAAAGCCCCCATTATGGATCAGGGACCCATTGTGCTAGGTACTACACAAACACATAACAAAGAGATTATTCCCGCCCCAGAGACTTTACGATCTAAGTAAAATATGGAAAATAAGGAAACTAGGTCATTCATTTTTCCCCATAAAAAGTGTTAGTCTTAAAACTAAATTTGTTTTGCTATCCTTTCTCCCTGACCCGATCCATAAAGCTGATGGCCTAGTCAAGCATTGTAACTCTAAACTTATCCAAAGACTATTCAGGACACAAAGCAGTATATGATAAACTGTGTCATTTCAGCATATTCAGGCTCCAAAAAATCTTAATTTAAAACGTTGTTATTTTAGTAACCTTGATATTTTTAAAGCAATGAGAATTAAAATCCATTTTTGTTCTTCCAAAAAATGTATCCATGACTGCTGCTCTTTGCTGCAATAATTAGCAATGATTTTCAGTACTACATAGATTTGATAAAGGGAGAGTTCTGTTTCTGTGTGCTCATACACCACAAGTTCTTCTGAAAGAACATATGGCACGTGTAATATGTGCTGTTCCCTCACAAAGTAATCAGCAATAAGTTTCTGTTTTGGGCAACTCAGTAATCAGATATTAGCCACAGGCCAGCAAAGTTAAATTTAACCTAATAAAAGATACATATTTAGAACATTCCTTTCTCGGATCCTTTCAGAGGGTCTATAATTAAAACTCAGTAACAGGGTTTTTCTACCTAGTGCTAAATAAGATATATACTTAAATGGTAGCAGTTTAAAAGTTTACTCAAAAGTGGTTTGTTTTCACCTACACAGAAAGTTTTAGCTACTCTGCAGGTACCAATGTAGTAAATAAAGCAGGATAAGGAATAATATAAAATGATCAGCCCTGATACAATAGTCATTAATCATGGAAGTAAGGACTGAAGGATAAGAACAAAAATTTAGAACATGGAGCCTTCTTTATTTTTTGAAAGACAATTATTAAAGGATGATTTAGTGGCTGTATGACAGCCAGGCCAGAAACGCCCCCACACCCTACCTACAAACAGGCACAGTTAGCCATGCAAGCCGGTTATGTGGCTCTGACAAATTTGATTTGAAAGAAGCTTATGAAAGTGGAGGTGCCCTTTCTTTTTTCCTTTTGACCTTATCCAGTGCTCTTTGACCTGGGGAAATCCTATAGCAAGTGTTCAGTCAAAGATCAGTTCAGGGAGGGCTTTAGGAACATACTTTATGAGCTGAAGCACCTCACCTGTGAAAAATAAATGCTAGTCTCACTACCGTAGCTTAGGTTACAGGCTGAAAACATATAACTGTCAAACCCAGCAGACCTGCCTGAGTATGAGCAGGGTCTGGCTCTAAATTTTTGCAAATTAACATGTGTTTCATACAAATCAATTTTTGAAATTTTCACTGTTTAAGGAGAATTTTTTTAAAGGGGGGTTAGTTGGTGCCATTGAGGCTTACTCCCTTATTAACTCTACTTATTAACTTGGGGTTAATACTGAGGTGCATTGATATACTAGAATTTGGGGTGATTATTATAAAATACTGTAATCGGGATAAAGGAAATTCACTATGCAATGCATGCAAAAGCAGAGATCATGCACATCGGTATTCTATTGCCAGCAATACCTCCACCACACACAAACAGCAGAAGCAGATTCTCTATATACCATAAACAAAGAAACTGTATAAGAGATAGATGCATAGAGACTTTACTATATCTGAGGATGGATATGTACATTAATTGTGCACGTGCATTTAAACATGTAAAATATGCAGAATATGTCCCTTGACCCAAGAAATATCTCTCTATTGCTCCAGTGTCAGAGGTTTTAGGAGGTTCCAGGACAGTGGTGGACAAATTCTGCTACTCACTCTGACTTTTCCAGCTGCTGACTAGACTCCCATTGACTTCAGTAGGCTTTGGATCAAACTCTATGCTCACTGGAAGTTGCACCAATATTAATATTTTATAGCCCCCAAAGTAAAGAAATCACATTTTAAAATAAAGCAAATCCATGCAATTATATACAAAGCTGGTAGCACCGCCTATTATTAAGTTTGCCTAACACTTCCCATTATAAGTCCCTGTTTTCAGTTCCTTATAACTTTGCCAAACTTTAACCATTAGGGCTTACTTTGCAGATCCATCACCCTACCATTCTGATTTGGCAGTGTTTTTAACCCATTTCACAGATGTAAATGACTACAAAGCTTGTTGAAATCATTTATTTGGACTGTGCCCAGCATTTGTTTGATTAATGCATTCACTAACATGCCACCGTTTAAAGTGATGGCTATAGCCATCTTCTTTGGGAAGCTCACAGGGCTGAAAAATTGAAATATTTTGTTTCACACAGTTTCACTTGTAAGTATTTGTTTTTCATTTCTCACAGTTTTATATATCTTTTTCCACTTCATATTAAATATTTACAAAAATGTCCATCTGCCACTGAAAACATGAAAAACACAAATTACTGCATATCTCAAAATAATTGCATTTTCATTAGAATTATTAATATGCCATAGGGACATTTTTTCATAGACTTCTGGAGTTTCTAATGTAATACAAACCACAGTTTTCTGGTAGTTTCACTTTGCCATACAAATTTGAACACCTCTAGAAGTATACTCTACTTTTTATTCTGCAGAATGAAATCACTTTAGTATTAGCCTTCACTGACTCTCTAATATTGTCAAGGGGCTAGCTGTCTGTAATAACACTGGTTGGGCCAAACCATGCAGTCTTTATAGTACACAGAAAAACTTAAATTAAAGGTCAATGGGAAATTTTCCTGAATAAAGATTTAATAACCACTGCTGACTTCAACCCACTGAAATGTGTGTACATACCACACCAATCTGGTAAAATTAAATCAACTCACATTTCACAAAAAATTTTGACATTTCAACCTGGTATTCATTTAAACGGGTTCAAAAGTACTTTTTTAAAATAAAATGGTTCTAGAATTTTTTTCACTTCCCCAAAATCCAGTCAATAAACATTCTGATAATAATTTTTAAAAAAAATGAAAATGGCATGACATTTTTCCCAACAATTTCAACACAGCAAGACTTTTTCACAAAAAGTCTACTTAAATTTTTTTTTTAATTTACAAAAAATTGTTCAGAAAACTTCAGCAGTTCTCATCATGGCACTGGAATGTAGAGTATTGGCCATGTCCTATAGCTTCCTTCTGTCTGGCAGTCTGCCCTGGCTCAGCAAGTAAGCTGAAGAATTTTATCTTCCTGTAGCCCACAGAGTAGCCTGGAGTCTCAAATAACTTTCCTTAGCTGAACCTTTACATTCAGCATAAAGTTTCACCTTATCATGATACGTGCTATGTTAATGTAAACACATCAGCAGTTTCTGGTTGACATTTAACTACTTTTTTTAAAACAAATCCCTGCAGACAAAAATGTTAAGAATAAAATGAGAATTGAAAAGAAAAGAAAACAGGAAGCCAAAAAATAATGACACAAATCAGAAAGTGACTTTTTTACTAGTATTTTAGGAGTACGTGAAATGTGGGGAATGGATTTTCAAGTGATGAGAATAGGGAGCAAACTTCAGCTATCTTGGGAAGTAATTGTAAAAAATGTAAGTAGGCCACACCCATCGCTCAATTTTCTTATTAGCTGTACCTTAATATATGTGGAAGCAAGTAGAATTAAGTATGCCATTTGGCTCACCTAGAGGAGATGAGGTCTGTGGCCTGCCAGATTGCACAAAATGCACATACACAGGGGGAGTCCAGCTACCTAATAAGAAACTTACATGGTTGTCTCATCTAGTGCTCAGCAAATAAACTGAATTTGTGTCTTCTGTGCAAGGCTTTCCTTAAGTTTGTTATATTTCTCATGCTTTTATGATGCCTGATCTGAAAAATCTCTGCTGAAGGATTTATCAGTGTAGCAGAATCATCTTCCATAATTAAACATGGATTTTTAACAATCATTATTCCAATATTTAACCAGTGTAACCAAGGAGGATGTTAATCACATTTCCAGAACTGACTTTTACTACCTATGATGACATTGCAGAAAAATCATTAGCTTTCTACAGCATGCCTCCATCAGGGCAATTCTTTTCATTTTATGCTACAATGTGTGCCATGGTACATAGTTTTCCTCTTTCATCATCCTGTTTTCAAAAGGTTACTTCAACTTCTAGTTTCTTCTGAATCCTGAGACTGATGCTTTGGAGACTCTTGCTATTTCAGACATGAAAATCTACCTCGTTTGAGAAGATCTAGGCATTTTGGAATGGCTGATGAAGTGGTGAGAAGATAAGCATCCATGTCAGTTCCACTTCAAATGAGACAACCTTTGGATTTGCTCTGTATGGATTTAGTCATTAAGAACCATAGTTTCAAACACAGGTGGTTAAGTTATGTCTGAAAGCTATGTGCACTGGCATGCACAAACAAGTAATTATTCATTCCCACTGCACAAACACTTATTTTGTTGTGTCGTTACCTGCTAATGCATATGTAAGGATATTTTGCAGATACAACGTAGACACTTAGGCCCAGTCACATAAGAAGTTACATGCAGGTAGACCTTTATACCTGTGTGGAGTCTCATGGATACAAGGGTTTCCCACACAGAGTTCCTTACAAGACTGGGGTCTAGGTTTGAAAATGTAGCCCAAACTATAGATGTGTTTATTTGCTGCTTGTGACATTATTCACGGTACAATCTGGACTGATGAACAGCTGTGTCCCCTCAGTTCTCCAACCTGGGGTGCCTTTTACACTGCTTTGCCATGAGAGCCACTGCTCCTGGTCTGCTCACACACACAGCCTCCAGCACGTAAATTACTCCAAGCTATATTGTATGAGTGCTATAGCCAGCCACTCTTGAATTACACTGCAGAGCAATACAAGCAAATTCCCAGTCCTGGACTTCCCCCTGAAATATATGTCTTGTACTGTCCAGCTCCCTCCTGGATAATACACGCTCATATAAAGTCCACCATTTTATTAATAGAAAATGATATGCACCAATCCTGTTATCCCAAATTGAGTTTCCCAAACACTTCAGTCCAAACACACGGGTTTAGATAAAACAATAAAACAAGTCTGTTAACTACAGAAAGATAGATTTTAAGTGACTCCAAGTAATGAGGCATAAAAGTCAGAATTGGTCACAAGAAAATAAAAGTAAAATGCAGCTAATTCCTAACTTAAGAAGCTAAGTGAATTCAAAGTAAAGTCTCTAAGTCTTTAAGTCTCTCTCACCATGTTTCAGCAGTCTTACCAGCTGAATCTCTCTCAGTCAGGATCCCTCCCCCAGCCTAATACTGTTTCCTTTGTTCTTCAAGTGTTGTGGATGCCGTGGGTAGAGAGAAAGGGAGGAATGACTTGGGACATCTGTTCTCCCTTCTTATAGCTCTTTCTCTTTTTGGAGAATCATCTCCAGCTGAGGTTCAGGAGACAGAAAATCTGTGTGGATGGGAACCCCCAGCTGTTTGTCTGTCAACAGGTACATTTTCTACATCCTCTTTCCTGCCAAAGAATGGTCACTTAACAGGTAATGGTCAATTTGATTTTGTTGACACCTGGCTGAGGTGTTGGCTAGCCTTTTGTCTCTCAGGAACTGGTTTGTGGCTCCTCCCCCAGACATGGAACATGTCTTAGTAATACCATACAGAGGATTCTTATAACTTTACATACAATATTGCCATACATATTTTAATAGGACAATAATGATCAGCAAATTATGAGTTTTTAACTGACACCTCACAAGGCATACTTTGTACAAAAATTATCATAGTCTTGAAAAAGGGGTGAACATAAGGGTACAGACTGTCACAGATGCTTTAAAAGCTATTCTTCGTTCAAGTTGTTACTATTGTTTTTCTTTTTCTTTCCATATTTTCACTGAATTCTGTAGCTCAGACTAAGGAGGAAAATTTGAAAACTTTAGTTGACATCTGGTTAGCAGTGCTCTTTGAAAACGTATATAGCTTTAAAAATAATCAAGATAATTGTAGAGGGCTTTTGTTTAAACTATATTTATTTATTTTGAATCAAGATGCTACAGTACATTTGTTCACCAGAGAGCATGTCTTTGGGGAAACAAAAGGGTAGTTTAAGGAATGTATCAAATAAAAAACAGTTGTCTTACTTTTTTTCCAAGAACTTACTGGCATACTATGTATTCCCTTTAAAAATAAAGTATTTCATGTAAAATAAATATCTAATCCCATAGCTGCCTTATTTAGATTTTTGCAGTCCTATTCTGAACACTGATTAATATCAGGAATAAGTAAATGTATATGCCAAATAAAGTTTATCTAAACTATACTGTCATCATTGAACAGAAAGTCATAAAAGCTGCTTTTGACGCAATTTTTACAGTTTAAACTAGTGTGGCTGAATACTAGATTTACCAATTAACCATTTCAAGACAAATCTAATTGTACATTAGCAGTAGAACCCAAATATACACCAAACTGAAATCACTTCCTAAATTCTAGATGGAGACACAGTGGAAGTGCATAGACAACTTAGATGTGTAGGTGGGAAATTAGAGTTATAGAGTTTAAGGCTAGAAGGGTCCACCAGATCCTCTAGTCAGACCTCCTGTAGATCACAGGCCACTATCACCCCCAACGCCCACACACTAAGGGCTTGTCTACACTTACAGTGCTGCAGCAGTGCAGCTGTGCCTCTGGAGAGTTTCTCCTGTCACTGTAGTTGCTCCACCTACCCTAGAGGTGGTAGTTATATCAATGGGAGAACCCCTCCCGTCAACATAGTGCTGGCTATACTGAGGGTTAGGTTGGCATAACTACTTCGCTCAGGGGTGTAGATTTTCCACACCCCTGAGCGACGTAGTTATACCGATATAAATTCATAGTATAAACCACGCCTAACCCCAATCATTAAAATGTGATCAAAGTATTACAACCCAAAGGAGACTAGGATAGACTAGCCCCACAGGCAGAGAACAGGAGCATTTTATGGACTCTGATTCAAGCCCAAAATCTTAAAACAACTACAAATTAAAAGCACACACAAAACGGTATGAAAGGTCTGCCCATAAATGTAACCATCCCAAATTTCAGCCTCAATATCCTTAGAAAAAAGATAGGCTTTTTAGCACATGTGTGAGGTTAACAAATCTGGGCTGCAGCGGACCCAGGGCATGTCTACACTACAATCCAAGGTGCGATTGCAGCTCAGACAGACAGACCCACCTGAGCTTTACCCCATGCTAGTGTGGCTAAAAATTGCAGTGTGTGCTAGCAACCTGAGTAGGTCCCCAGGGTTTTTGGCGTGCTTGTACAGCTTGCACTGAAGTCTGCACCGCCATATGGGTGAAGCTACTGCAGGCATGTTTCCTATACTCACACATTGGATTGCAGGATAGATGTACCCCTGGAGGAGAATGAAACCCTCCGTTAAGGAATGCTCAGAGATCATTGTTCCAGCATCCCCTTCCTGTGCTGATCTCCACTGTGACTGTGCAGCACAGGTGGAAGCTCAGGGTAACCTGTTCCCAAAGCCTTAGTGCAACGCCACTGAAGAGCACCGTTCTACACTAGCTTCAGCATCTGCATGGTCACAAAATGTATCCCCATGTAGAGTGCCAACTAATCTTTAGGTCATAAAAGCAAGGATACTTGTGGTAAAACTCACACTGAAGAGAAAAGGTTGCCCTCTTCTTGTCAGGTATAGATGTCCATTTTGTCACTGACGAGGAGGAGGAGGAGAAGGAAAAAAAGGGAGCTAGCCCAGGTACATCTATCCAAGATGGGAATTTTCCCTGAAAGCTGCTATGTAGACATACCCTTAGAGGGCTACCTCCTAAGAATGGTGCAGTGGGAGAATTATCTATAAGCGTACATCCCTAAGAGTTGGGAGGGACCAGAAAGTTGTGAAGGAAGGTGTTTCTGGAGGAAAAGGGCAGGCTGTGTATCACTACTACATCACAGTCAGCAATATTAGGCCATGTCTACACTCCCACTCATGTCAGCAAAACGTATGTTGCTCAGGTGTGTGAAAACCCCCCCCCCCCCCCCGAGGGGCATAAATTTTGCCGGCGTTAAGTGGTAGTGTGCACAGTGCTATGTTGGTGGGAGAGCTTCTCCCGCTGACATAGTTACCGCCGCTTGGGGAGGTAGGTTTATTATGTCGGCAGGAGAGCTCTCTCCCATCGGCATAGGGCAGCTACACAAGCAACCTTACAGTGGTGCAGCTGCGTTGGTACAGGTGTGCTGCTAAGCTTGCTAGTGTAGACATGGCCTAAGGAAATGCAGAGTACATTCTATTGACTTCCCATGCAGGCTTGTTCAAACATTGGTTCAGGTCATGGGTTTGTGGGTTTTGGGTCACTTATTTCCTCACATCTGGAGGCCTCATTGTAACTGGTGTTTGTGTGGATATGCAGAGAGAGAGCCACAAGCCTCCACTACCCTTTCTTCACCCTCCACTGGTGACTGTGGCTGTGGCCAGTCACAATCACAGTCTCTCCCTCTGAATCCCCTAGGATTCACCTTGCCCAAAAGGTTGCAGGGAGGGACGGGGTCTTTCTTGCTCTTCCTCTGCTCATGCTCCAGATTAGCCCATGAATGACCCAGGATAAGAGCAGGCTGCAGTTTATGTAGTCCCCTGTACACCTACCGACAGAATGTGATGAGTAGAATGTATATTTTAAGTGTTGGGACATGTGAAAAGATGCCTGCTTGTCTGGCAGGGAGGGAGAACAGCCAGGTGAAAAGCTGAGCCAGCAACCTGATCAGGTGAACAACTGGGTCAGCAGTTCAATCAGGTGAACAGCTTGGTCAGCAACCTGATCAGGTAAACAACTGGGTCAGCAGTTCAATCGGGTGAACAGCTTGGTCATCAACCTGATCAGGTAAACAACTTGGTCAGCAAACCAATCAGGTAAACACCTGGATTAGCAAACTAATCTTAATGTTAGGCAGAAAAGTGTTTATACAATATATAATGAATAACTTTGTAACCATGTATTTAAGGTGAGCACTGCGCTTGTATTTAACCCTATGTTGTGCCCTGTTTCGGTGGACTGGTCACTCACTGAAGCAGGAAATAAACAATGTACATCTTCAGCTCAAGAGTGTGTCTGTGAACCTGTGTGTTCTGAGTAGCGGGGAAAAGAACCAGTCAACGTTTTCATTCAACTCCTTTTGATTGGTATAGAGGGGCTCAGCAATAGCCATCACTCCAACTTGATTTAGATGTATGATGTAAAATTCCAGTTGTTCTCGGCCATTTGAGACACATTGCCCTTGTGTAAGCTGTTCCACTACTGGTATTTTTATGAATTACAGAAATATCTGGTGGGGGGACAGGACTGTTTCATTTGTAGTCAAAAGCTTTCCCAAATAGCAAGAAGCATTTTAATTGGCTATGCATTGGTTCTGCATTGCATCATATAATGTAGGAATTAAACTTTGCTCTCCCTGCAGATATCATCTCCTCTGAAGTTTCCACATTAGCTTATGAAAAATACAAGATAAGCAGAGAGGATCTTTCCCTGAAATAAAGCATACCCTAATAGATGTTGAACTGTATCTTTCTTTCAATATTTTTTCAAAGTACACTATGTTTCAAACAGAGGGTCACAGCTCTGAAGTAGAGCTCAAATTCTGTGGGCTTGTTTGTGCTTTATGATTGATGATTTAATACAAAACATTTTTGCCAAGAGGTTGTTTTGAAGCAGCTGGGTATCAGAAACTTGACCTTCAACCAAGATCATTAGGCTTGGCTTGTCTGATCAAACAATTATTTTTTTATTTCCCTAATGATTTACAATGCTTTCAGTAACTTGCATAGCATTCAGTTTGACATAGGCCATTAAAGCAGTTCATAGAATTTCTTATGGATTTAGAGTGTGTAAAGGGAGAATGCAATCATAATTTTATCCAAAAATGATTAATTATTGTATTAACACACAACCAGGAACAGTTAATAAATTGAAGCTTTCATCAACCACGAAGAGAGGTAGATTGATAAGAAAAAGATTAATACAAATCTGAACACTTTTTAATTATCTTGGAGTTGTTCATTATCTTTGAACTGAAACTGAAATTTTGGTTCAAAAGGGGGCCATGTGTATCTTTCTTCTGAACTTGTTTACCTGATTTGCACCCCACAAATTTTGCTTTAAGATTAATCAAAAAACTCAAAGTGAAACTCAGCCAGAATTGCCAAGCTTTGCTTGGCTTGGGGGCAGAACACAGGTTTTAATGGTTTCCTAAAACCATAAATTAGCCTAAATTCACTTGAAACTTGGCTCCCAGACTTGCTTGAATTTTGCCAAAAGGTTCGGAAGGCTTGGTCTAAAACCCTGTTCCCTAAAATGGTTATAGAATGGATTCTTCCATCCACTTTCGCAAGAAAAGATATATTATGAGATAGAGCATTTCCTATGTCTGTCCTCAGTTACATGGATATTCACCGATAATAATAAAATAGTTTACTGTGCCATTCATAGAAACAACTTTGCGGGCACATAATTAAAAAGTGTTGAACATTCCGTTTTGGAATACATCGTTTTGAATATAAATAGGAAGCTGATGGACTAATGGTTATTTTAAATCATTCTTATTCTCTTTTAAGAACTGTATTATGTTGATAAAAAGTATTCTCTTTTCGCTGGTTTCAGAGTAGTAGCCCTGTTAATCTGTATCTGCAAAAAGAAAAGGAGGACTTGTGGCACCTTAGAGACTAACAAATTTATTTGAGCATAAGCTTTCGTGATCTACAACCCATCAGCCAGATCTATATACATTTGCAAGAGATATCTTCACTCTCATTCATTCTTCACTGCCTCCAGCTATAGCTCCTTTAGCCTTCCCCAACTCCAGCACACCCCCCCCCCCCAACCCCGGCACCATATAATCTGCATGTGATTGCCTTGTCTCCTTCCTTTGTAGGTGTCTGATGTTCCCTTCAGCCTCTGAATGGTCTGCTCCTCTAGGATCATTCCATGGAGAGAATGTATTCACTTCAGATTTTGGGGCATTGTTTTCCTGGTTCCCATGAGCTGTCGCATTCTAGACTGGAAGACTCCCTGGCTCCAAGCTTCCCATGCCATTAACCGCTGTTTATTTCCTTACCTCTTCTTCTTGCTATCGCAGTGGACTCTTCAGTGAAGAGAGACCTATTAAACTAATGACCCTTACCCAATCTGGCTGTGAATGAACACAAACAGTTGCAAAGCTTTCCACTGAGGCTATTCTGCATAACAACGCCCTACATCTCTGCTAAATTACAAATGTGTACATCTAGCATGAAGAGCTTTGATTATCCAAAGCTAGATGATAAATGGGCCCGCTAAGATCTGACACTGCAAAACAATAGTTCTTTATTTTGTATAGCGTTCTCAGTGAAAGCTGCATATCAAATACGTTACGGATATACCAGAGGGGGAGGAATATGAAGGGCTTGTCTTCTCTTCTCACTTAAGGAGAGCTGGTTGAAACATTTTCAGCTGAAGAGATTGCCCTTGGAAAATGCAGTTTCATTTAAATCATATTTTGGCAGGAACATGTAAATGTTGATGAAACCTTACAGAAGCATCAGCTAACTGGGGCGGGGGGGAGGGGGAGGGAGCTGGAGTTAGAAAGGGGAGAGGGTACTCTACGTTCAAGCTACAATCAATTCACAGGAAATAAGGTACATTAGGGCAAATACTAACTCTGTCTTTGGGCCTGTGAATGGGGCTGTGTTAGTAAACATTTGCCAAATCAGTATGACCTAAACCTGAGACAGCTCTTATTAGTTACAGTGGATGAGCTTTTCTTCACTACTGATGGATGACTGTTCCATAAATGAATAATATTAGCCTTTTGTTTCTATGTATTTTATCATTACTTATGAATACACGGAGCCAGGGTGCTTCCTGCTGTTTTAAAAAATTCAAAGGCATATAAACAGAAGCTCTGGCAATTAGCAAGGCAATAGACTGGCTAATTGCTACAGTTTTAACAGGTTTCAGAGTAGCAGCCCTTAGTCTATGCAAAAAGAAAAGGAGTACTTGTGGCACCTTAGAGACTAACCAATTTATTTGAGCATGAGCTTTCGTGAGCTACAGCTCACTTCATCGGATGCATACCGTGAGATACAGCTCAGTTTCCACGGTATGCATCCGATGAAGTGAGCTGTAGCTCACGAAAGCTCATGCTCAAATAAATTGGTTAGTCTCTAAGGTGCCACAAGTACTCCTTTTCTTTTTGCAAAGACAGACTAACACGGCTATTACTCTGAAACCAGCCCTTAGTCTGTATCCGCAAAAAGAACAGGAGTACTCGTGGCACCTTAGAGACTAACAAATTTATTAGAGCATAAGCTTTCGTGAGCTACAGCTCACTTCATCGGATGCAGCAAATTATAAACGAGGATGATTTGGTCACAACATACATACCAAAACCTTTTTTTTTTAATGTACAGATTCTTTAAAATGACAAAAGGATGTTATTTTAATGAGACCCTAACATTTGAACATGAAAGGTTATAGTTTAATTCTGCCATAACTTGTATTATCTTTTACAGGATGTCTTGCATTGGATCATCTCAATCTGTCAGATCTCAAAGCCTCCAGATTCCTGAATTCCAGAAGTGAGTTTACTGACCTAAATATTTGCAATTGGAATTTTTTTAAAAAAAAGTTTCTCCCAAAAAAGGAATAAATCTATCATAGGAGACACAGAAATGAAAATGAGCAATGGAATGAGCATGATTAGATTCATGTGAAGTGGATCAGCCTTTACATGTAAAGTTACAGCATCAAGACATATTTTACTGTAAATTAGCTGCAAGTGAATTCACAGCATCACAAACTGCTACTGAATATTTTCAACTTCTTGCCACATAGCATTCCCCAGAATTACAAATCAAGAATTTTAAATATCATATGAGCCATACAAAGCGATATTTACATGGGACAGATAGATCAAATTATATATAATCCCATACAGAAAGTACCCATGCTGCTGGGAGAGCTGCCGTATTATCAGCACTTGGAACATGTTGCCAGCATAGTGCAAGATATCAAAGTAAGAACCAGCACAGCATACAGTGGAGCTCTTCTTAGGCTTTATCTACATCTACACTACAAAGTTTTGCCACCCCCCACCCTAGTCAGCAAAGTGCCTAGTGTAGACACAATTATACTGACAGAAGAGTGCTTCTAGCAATACTGTATAGCTAATGTCATTTGGGGAGCTAATGTAGCTATACAGAAGAATTCCCTCTGATGACATATACTGCTTCTCCACTAAGGGGCTTTACTGACATAGCTATACCGGCATAGCTATACCAGTAGATGCTCTGTAGTATAGACAAGCCCGAGAAAAGTGTAAATCCGCCTTAACTAATGCCACTAACAGTTGCTGCTCACTGCAGCATATCAACTAGCTAACTGCGAAGTTGGAAATAGCCCCACATACACAGACTGGAGATTTGGCTGGATCTACCATCTAGCACGCTCTGTTTCTTGCATGGAGGGAACCAGCTATCTATACTGTCTTTCCCTTCTTGCACGTCAGGACTGAGCCCATAGAATATGAACAACAATAACTGTTTTAGTACTAACTGGTGGTTGGACATTGAATTGCAAAGAGTTTACCATGGCCATGTAAATTGCAGTTAAATGCTTTGCAAATGGTGGTGAAACATGTTAAAAGTTCATAGAAAAAAAATAAGAGAGGTTCACTTTGAGCATACAAACCTCCCCTGCTGCACAGTGAGGATATCATGGCTATATATCACATGAACAAGTGTATACTGATTCTATAATATGTTCATCCCACACACAAGTTTGATGACTGATTGTATTTCCTCTATATACTAACCTCCCTTGTTCTCTTATTATGTATTGTCGTAAATTAATGCATTATTTTTTTAATGAGCATCATCAGCATGGAAGCATGTCCTCTGGAATGGTGGCCAAAGCATGAAGGGGCATACGAATGTTTAGCATATTTGGCATGTAAATACCTTGCAATGCTGGCTACAAAAATGCCATGCGAATGCCTGTTCTCACTTCTTTGTCTTAGCAATTCGCTGAGCTAGAAGTAGGACTGAGTGGATTTATATGCTGTCAAGTTTTACATAGGGTTTTTTTTGTACATAATTCTATATTTGTAAGTTGAACTTTCATGATAAAGAGATTGCGCTACTGTACTTGTATTAGGTGAATTGAAAAATACTAGTTCTTTTGTTTCTTTTTTACAGTGCAAATATTTGTAATCAAAAATAAATGTAAAGCGAGCACTGTACACTTTGTATTCTGTGTTGTAATTGAAATCAATATATTTGAAAATGTGGAAACCCCCCCCCAAATTTAAATAAATGGTATTCTATTATTGTTTAACAGAGCGATTAATCACACGATTAACTTTTTTAATTGCTTGACAGCCCTAAAAAATAGCAATTAAAGACGCAAAAACCAGATGTTTGCATCCATTGCTCAGCAGTGTAACAAAAGCAACACACAATCTTGCTAAACAATAATCATTTTAATTTAATTTCTTCTAACAGTTTCTCACATCTTTGTACTTTGTTAATTTTATGGATAAAATGTTACCCAAACCAGACATTTACAAGGTTGTTTTATACTGCAGTAATCCCCAAATCATTCTCTTCTTATTTTTAATATTTTCCCCCGTTTAAGGTCTATGTAGCCATTCAAAGTGGCACATAGTTCACATATAAACCATAAAAAAAGCAATTATGAATTAAGAGGCTATAACCCGATTAAGGTGTTTCTGGTCACATCATAAATCATGCGATCAAAGCTTGAGTGGTTTGTGTAATCCTCTGAGATGGAAAGGCCCAGATACATTGGTATGCTCCAGGAATAGCCATAAACCTGCCATAACCAGCGGCTTTAGATGGTTTACATCTGCTTTGCATCTCTGGATCAGTGTGAAAGAGCTGGAGTGTGCCCGTGAATCTGGCCCCAATTATTCCCAATGTGTCTTTTATTTATTTTGTTACACTGTTCCAAGTACAACCTGCACAAATTCCCACCCCTTCCGATGCACAGTAGTGCTGCTCTCTGATTCAGAATCTCCATTGCTACGACCACCTTTTTCCCATTCCCCTATTTCTATCCCTTTCCTTGGTCTTTGCTGCTGCTCATCTTTCCCCCCTTCCCCTTCTGTGACCGTTTCCTCCTGCCCTCCCCTATTTCTGCTTCCCTCCTCCACGTGGTTCCTGCCAAAACACCCATTTTACTTTGCTCACTGGCAGCCTGGCTTTCCTTCAGCTCTAGTTGTGCCTCTTCAACAACGTTCTGATCCACATACAATAAGTGAGGGCTCAATCCTGCCCCATTTAAATCAATGACAGTTTTGCCATAGACTTCAATGGGATCTGGATTAGACCCTGAGAGCCTTTCCATTGACTTCAGCAGGTTTGCCTCAGGCCCAAGCAGAGCAGCTCTGTGAGGAGCCCCAACCAACCAAGGAAAGGTGCTGTGGTGACAGCAGCCTTGCAGAAATAATTTAGCAGAGTAGGACTAAGAATAGATAAGGAAAAATGTATTTGAAGAACTACCTTTAAAAATCCTCTCTTGTGCTACTGTTCCAACGGTTAAATGATCCCCTCCCTCCCCCCCGCCCTTTGCATTGACTCTTCAGACAAATCTGAAATAGAACATCAGTTCTCTTCCTCTCTGCCTCCCCATTCCAGGGCCCAAATTCATTAATTTTCTTCCCAACTCAATTATTTCAGCAAGGCTGCTGTCACCACAGCACATTTTCCTAGGTTGGTTGGGGGGCCTCACAAACTATGATATGGGCTGTTCTGTTGGGGTGTGAGGCAAACCCAATGAAGACAATGGAAAGGCTCTCAGGGTCTAATCCAGCTCTCACTGAAGTCTATGTGAAAACTGTAGACTCCAGTTCTAGAACAAGATCACTGAGCACAATAAAAATCATGGCCTAAATTTTCAAATGTGACCATTGATTCTGAGTGCTCAACCTAAGGCACCTTAAAGGGGCCTGATTTTCAGAGGGTAAGTGCTTCATGCTTTCTGAATAACAGACCCCTTTTGGACATTGCGAGTAGGGCACCCAAAAAATGGAGGCACTCAACATCACTAGTCACTTTTGGAAACTTGGACCCACATATTTAAGTACAGAAACCAAAAATGTGCCCAAAGGAAAAAACATTTTGTTCTGTAAACCACACAAGACACTTCTTGCGCCTTTCATTCTTTTTTTGCAGGAATTATAGTATGTTGCATCTTATTTGTGGTATCTTGAAGGATTCTCCAAGGTGTCTTGGAGATGGCTGATTTTAATGCGTCTGCTCAGCCATTTTACTCACTGGATTTCTTACTCCCCCCCAAAAAAATTGGTTTCCTAAATCAGTGGCTCTCAACCTTTCTAGACTACTGCACCCCTTCCAAGAGTCTGATTTGTCTTGCATACCCCCAAGTTTCACCTCACTTAAAAACTACTTGCTTACAAAATCAGATATAAAAATACAAGTGTTACAGCACACTATTATTGACAAATTGCTGACTTTCTCATTTTTACCATATAATTATAAAATAAATCAATTAGAATATAAATATAGTACTGTCATTTCAGTGTAGAGTATTTAGAGCAGTATAAACAAGTTATTGTCTGTGTGAAAAGTTTAGTGTATATGGACATTGGGAGTGCTTTTTATGTAGTCTGTTGCAAGATTAAGCAAATATCTAAATGAGATGATGTACCCCCTGGAAGACCTCTGCGTACCCCCAGGGGTATGCAAACCCCTGGCTGAGAATCACTGTTCTAAAGTACTGTTGCATTGGAGTTGTGCCAGTATAAGAGGGAAAAAAAGAAAACACATCACTAACCAAAACAATTATACAGTTACAAAATTAGTGTGTAGAAGAGGCCTAAGCTGGTTTTATTTACCTGTGAAAAACTGGTATAAAGTGTAATTTAAATATATACTTTAATTTATCCATTCTTACACCCTATTATTTGCTTTCCTTGTTAACTGCTCTGTTTCGGTCCCTCAGCACGTGAGCTAGGCCATCTGAGAGTCTCTAAGACTCAACGGGCCTGTAGACGACTTGACTCACCACAAGCATGCCCACTTGTAGCTGGGTGTGGCAGAGCAACTCTTTCCTCTATAGCACCCCCGCTGATGGTCAGTCTGGTCCCAGGGTAGCCTGCCTCTTCTCATGACTCAGCCCTGTAGCCAGGTCAGATTTTAGTTCCATCCCTTCTTGAGTAACAAAAAGCCCATCAAATAATAGTACCAATCCTTTCATCCAGTCTTTGAACCAAGGGGTCCGAGGATCGTGGGAGCCAGAGCTGGAGCCAGAGTTTTCAGTCATCCTTATCTCCTCTTCGGGGATCTCATGCCACCTTCCCCAGGGGCTGGCAGGGGAACCCAGACCCTCCACACCAATCGGTTCCAGCCCGTAGGTGCTATACCCAACAACCAGGTCTGCTCTTCAGACTCCTTGCAGCTGCCTCCCTGGACTTCTTCCTACCATAGCCTGCCAGCTTGCCTCTCCCACAGTGTCTCTAGGTTCCCCTTCTTTCAGGGCCAGGACTCACAGAATCTGGCAATAAATTCCCAAACTTAAGACAACCTCTGCCCTCCTTGGGCTTGACCTTTCATCTTTCTTACGTTTCCCTTATTCTGTTCCTCCACTGAATACCTCCCAGGATTCCCTCTCTGGAAGTCCAGATCCTGCCTTATTATCAGGGCTCACAACCAGAGCCTGCTACATGTCTCTCCTAGCCTCCTATCAAACTTTTATAATCAAGAGAGGATCCCAAGACCAACGCTCCCTCTGGGTTACCTCCTTTACTCTGCCATTTTCTCCACTCTCTCGTGCCAAGAGGAGGCCTGCGGAGCTCTTCCCTCTCTCCCGGTAAAGCCCTTTTGCTCTAGACTTCCTCTCATTTTAGGAACCACACAGCTTCTCCCACAATTGGGCATGGTCCACCACCCAAGCGCAAGTAGTGCATTAATTGGTATGTCCTGCTCCAGCTAACTCTTTCAGAACTGGGATGGTGTATACATCCCATCAAAGGCTGATATTTAGAGATCATCATGTAAAGAGGGAGGCAGTATGAACTACATGTTAGTAAACTGATGTAAGTCTAAGGCCTTGATACTGCAATTGGATCCACCTAGATACATCTCCACTGAAGTCAGTGGATCTCTGCACTGATCCGATTGTAGGATCAGGGCCTAATTAAATCTAGGGTGACTCAAAGTCAGTTTAACATAACATATGGGTGCATAAAGTGAAAGGAAGTATGTGTAAGTTACAGCAACTTAAACTCCATCCATCCAAGGAAAGTGTGGGCCCCTTACTGAATGAGGGAGGCAACCTAGTGACAGAGGATGTGGAAAAAGCTAATGTACTCAATGGTTTTTTTGCCTCTGTCTTCACTAACAAGATCAGCTCCCAGACTGCTGCGCTGGGCATCACAAAATGGGGAAGAGATGGCCAGCCCTCTGTGGAGATAGAGGTGGTTAGGGACTATTTAGAAAAGCTGGACGTGCACAAGTCCATGGGGCCGGACGAGTTGCATCCGAGAGTGCTGAAGGAATTGGCAGCTGTGATTGCAGAGCCATTGGCCATTATCTTTGAAAACTCGTGGCGAACGGGGGAAGTCCCGGATGACTGGAAAAAGGCTAATGTAGTGCCAATCTTTAAAAAAGGGAAGAAGGAGGATCCAGGGAACTGCAGGCCAGGCAGCCTCACCTCAGTCCCTGGAAAAATCATGGAGCAGGTCCTCAAAGAATCAATCCTGAAGCACTTGCATGAGAGGAAAGTGATCAGGAACAGCCAGCATGGATTCACCAAGGGAAGGTCATGCCTGACTAATCTAATCGCCTTTTATGATGAGATTACTGGTTCGGTGGATGAAGGGAAAGCAGTGGATGTATTGTTTCTTGACTTTAGCAAAGCTTTTGACACGGTCTCCCACAGTATTCTTGTCAGCAAGTTAAGGAAGTATGGGCTGGATGAATGCACTATAAGATGGGTAGAAAGCTGGCTAGATTGTCGGGCTCAACGGGTAGTGATCAATGGCTCCATGTCTAGTTGGCAGCCGGTGTCAAGTGGAGTGCCCCAGGGGTCGGTCCTGGGGCCGGTTTTGTTCAATATCTTCATAAATGATCTGGAGGATGGTGTAGATTGCACTCTCAGCAAATTTGCGGATGATACTAAACTGGGAGGAGTGGTAGATACGCTGGAGGGGAGGGATAGGATACAGAAGGACCTAGACAAATTGGAGGATTGGGCCAAAAGAAATCTGATGAGGTTCAATAAGGATAAGTGCAGGGTCCTGCACTTAGGACGGAAGAATCCAATGCACTGCTACAGACTAGGGGCCGAATGGCTAGGCAGCAGTTCTGCGGAAAAGGACCTAGGGGTGACAGTGGATGAGAAGCTGGATATGAGTCAGCAGTGTGCCCTTGTTGCCAAGAAGGCCAATGGCATTTTGGGATGTATAAGTAGGGGCATAGCGAGCAGATTGAGGGACGTGATCGTTCCCCTCTATTCAACATTGGTGAGGCCTCATCTGGAGTACTGTGTCCAGTTTTGGGCCCCACACTACAAGAAGGATGTGGATAAATTGGAGAGAGTCCAGCGAAGGGCAACAAAAATGATTAGGGGTCTAGAACACATAACTTATGAGGAGAGGCTGAGGGAGCTGGGATTGTTTAGTCTGCAGAAGAGAAGAATGAGGGGGGATTTGATAGCTGCTTTCAACTACCTGAAAGGGGGTTCCAAAGAGGATGGCTCTAGACTGTTCTCAATGGTAGCAGATGACAGAACGAGGAGTAATGGTCTCAAGTTGCAGTGGGGGAGGTTTAGATTGGATATTAGGAAAAACTTTTTCACTAAGAGGGTGGTGAAACATTGGAATGCGTTACCTAGGGAGGTGGTAGAATCTCCTTCCTTAGAGGTTTTTAAGGTCAGGCTTGACAAAGCCCTGGCTGGGATGATTTAACTGGGAATTGGTCCTGCTTCGAGCAGAGGGTTGGACTAGATGACCTTCTGGGGTCCCTTCCAACCCTGATATTCTATGATTCTATGATTCATACTCGCCTCTGAATTTGATCCTATAAAACTAAATAAGTAATTTACATCAATATAGACCTCTACACTCCTGTTGTGCTTGGCATGGGGGGACAGATTTAACTACGCATGAGCTCATTTGGACTCTTTCCATTGACTGGGCTGTTTTCTCCTGGAGGTCAACAAACAAAGCACTTTTCATTTCTTTTGCTTTTGTTAGTAATTTATTTTTACTATTTTAACATCATTAGATTGTGAGTTACCTGGACTTGATGTAATTTATTTGAAATCATATGCTATGACAAAACTTTTAAATTCTTGACTATAAAATTGAGGTCCATTACTAGTCATTACCATGTTGAAAATGCTGTGCTTGAAAAAACTGATTTAATTTCATTAATGACTGGTTTGGCACATGTGTTTTCTAGTATAGATGTTTCAGGAAAATGCAAAAAATAATCAAGAACTATAACATATGCATGTCCTTTATATTAAAATATATCTAAAAACCTATGTTAGACCAAGGTCTTAAATTTTCTTGAATAAATACCATAAGTTGTTTAATCTGAGCATTTCTATATTTTTGACATATGTCACATTATTTTATATAATCAGCTATGTTTTGGTTCATTTGTGGCCAACACAGAAACTCTCTTACTCTACATTTACATGTATGTGTTTCAACATCTCTGCTGTTAATCCTAAAGAAATTACTACTCTATTATCTTTAAACAGAATTCCTTCAATTACTGATAAATCTTGAATAAATTGAAGCTATGGCTTTGGTATCATTTTTTATTATATCCTTTTTCAATAATAGGCATCCTTTTAATAAAAAAGTGGCATCCTTTCAAAATTGAAAGTTAAATCCTTCTGAGGAAAATAGAAAGGAGCATAAACTCTGGCAAGTCAAGCGTAAAAGTATAATTAGGCAGGCCAAAAAAGAATTTGAAGAGCAACTAGCCAAAAAATCAAAAACTAACAGAAAAAAATAAAAGTTAAGTACATCAGAAGCAGGAAGCCTAACAAACAATTAGTGGGGCCACTGGATCATCAAGGTACTAAAGGAGCACTCAGAGAAGACCATTGTGGAGAAGCTAAATGAATTATTTGCATCTGTCTTCACTGCAGAGGATGTGAGATTCCCACACCTGAGCCATTCTTTTTGGGTGACAAATATGAGGAACTGTCCCAGATTGAGATGTCAGTAGAGGAGGTTTCAAAACAAATTGATAAATTAAAGAGTAATAAGTCACCAGGACCAGATGTCATTCACCCAATATTGAACGCAGTTCTGTTCACCCCATCTCAAAAAGATATATTGGAATTGGAAACAGTACAGAGAAGGACAACAAAAATGATTAAGGGTATAGAACAGCTTCCATCTGAGGAGAGATTAAAAAGTCTGGGACATTTCAGCTTGGAAAAGAGATGACTAAGGAGGGATATTGTAGAGGGCTATAAAATGGTGACTGGTTTGGAGAAAGTAAATAAGGAAGTGTTATTTACTCCATCACATAACAAAAGAACCAGGGGTCACCCAATGATATCAATAGGCAGTAGATTTAAAGCAAACAAAAGGAAGTCCTTCTTCACACAATGCATGGTCAACCTGTGGAACTCATTGTCAGGGGATGTTGTGAAGGCCAAAAGTATAACAGGGTTATAAAAACCCAAAATATGTTCACGGAGGATAGGTCCATCAATGGCTATTAGCCAAGGTGGTCAGGGATGCAACCCCATGCTCTGGGTGTCCTTAGCCTCTGATTCCCAGAAGCTGGAAGCAGACAACAGGGAATGGATCACTCAATGATTGCCTATTCTGTTCATTTCTTGTGACGTAGCTGGCACTGGCCACTGTCAGAAGGCAGGTTTCAGAGTAACAGCCGTGTTAGTCTGTATTCGCAAAAAGAAAAGGAGTACTTGTGGCACCTTAGAGACTAACCAATTTATTTGAGCATGAGCTTTCGTGAGCAAAAGCTCATGCTCAAATAAATTGGTTAGTCTCTAAGGTGCCACAAGTACTCCTTTTCTTTTTGTCAGAAGGCAGTATACTGGGCTAGGCGGACTACTGACCCAGTATGGCTGTTCTTATGATTTAATACACTTTAAAATGTATTGCCTTCAAGCCAAACGTGATTAGTCAGAGCAAATCGTAATAGTCTCTGTTGCGTAGTACTGTGCAAAATGAAGTGAAAGCTTCTCTGAGAAGTTAACATATTAAATGAGACAATATGTTTGTCAATTAGAGCATTCTGAGCAGTGACATTAATATTTGCTGATCTTCTGCTTAGACACTGCTAGACACCTCTGTGGTGTTACTAAGGTCTTTACTCCTTCCTATAGTTTAGTTATTTAACTTATCCTGTGGTAGTGAGTGCCAGAGGTTACTACTGAGGTATATATAGGCTAGTACTTTTGCAAAAAGACAAGTTTCTTCTGCAGATAAGAAAAGCATCATGAGCTACATTTGATAATATAGGTTTCAGAGTAGCAGATATAAAAATTATAAAAAGCTAGTAATCCTCATTGCTTAGGGCCTAATATTATTATCTCTGTTGAGAAAGGATTTCCAAACTCCCTGTGCCCTCCATGGGAGAGCACTGGGAAATTAAGTGCATTATCGGGATTTTACACCTCTGAGGCATCCAATAATAGACCACTGTAAGTGATAGACTACCAGACTAGATGGATTGTTGCTGTGCTCTGGTACAGCCATTTACGATGACTATTATTCTTCTGTCCCTAAGTATTTGTTTGGAATGACTGACTGAATTTTAAATACAGGAAATAACTTCGCATCACCAATTACTTTGCTCTCCACAAGATTAACTGAGGCAAAAATCTGTGTGTGTCTTCGCTGGTCTCACAAGCCTGATCTTGCTGAAGGCTCAATCATCAAGCTGCTCAGCATAACAATTCAGACAAAAGGGTAGAAGGGAAAAGGAATTACAGGAAAAGTAGCCTGTGACTCTCAGGCTTTGGTACACTATGCAGCTTTTAGGGACACATCCGTGTCACTACAAGGCGCGCATTGTAGCTGCTGTTTGTTGGCAGGAAAAAGTTCTCCTGCCGACCAAAAGCTTCCACCCCCCACGAGCGGCAGTGGCTTTGTCGGCAGGAGAGCGCCCCTGCTCACAAAGCGTTGTTCACATGGCACTTTTCATCGGTAAAACTTTTGTCGTTCAGGGAGGTGTTTTTTTAACACCCCTGAATGACAAAAGTTTTGCCGATGAAGTTCCAGTGTAGACGAAGTCTCAGAGAAAGTAGTGGCCTATGTCTCAGTGTTATAGGCTTCCAGTAACTGCTTTCATGTAGTGTTCAAACAGACAGACTCTGAGCTGGCATTCATCCTCCATCCGTATTCATTCACTTTATTTCATTCACAGCTTTGCTCTGTTCATAATGCTTGTTCAATTTATTGTGATTCCTTTCCACATTGTGGCAACCTCAAGTTACTCTTAGGGGGCCTGATCCAATTCTCATTGATGTACTGACATGGGGAACAAATATTTGATACGGGGCTCTTCAATCTAGCAGAGAAAGTTACAAAATGATCCAATGGCTGGAAGTTTAGCTGGAAAGATTCAGACTGGAAATAAAGTGTACACTTCTCGCTGTGAGAGTGATTAACCTTTGGAACAATTTACCCAGGGTTGGAGTGGATGCTCCATCACTGGCAATTTTTAAATCAAGATTGGATGTTTCTCTAAAAGCTCTGCTGTAGGAATTATTTCGGATGAAATTCTACAGCCTGTGTCATACAGGAGGTCAAACTAGGTGATCACAATGGTCCCTTTTGGTGTTAGAATCTGTCAGTTGGAAGATTCCCATTTACTTCATTGAGATTTGGATTGGACTCAGGGAGCATGCTGGACAGGTAGAACGTGAATGCCCTTACTAGGTGCTGCAGTCTACCCTTCCTCACAAACCACTTTAAATTGAAAAATATTATTTTTTAAAATGGCAGAGCAATTTGCTTTTTCATGCCTGTACCACAGTCGGACAGAGGTGTCCAGCAGTTTCTAAGCAGAAGATCATGATATATTAACGTCACTGCTCAGTATACTCTGATTACCAAACATATTGTTTCATTTAAAGTTAACTTCTAAAAGTAGGTTTCACTTCGTTTTGCAGAACACAATGCAACAGAGACTATTAAGACTTGCTCCGACTAATCATAATGTTTGTTTTGAAGGCAGTACCCTCTTTGCTCACTCTGAATCATCATGAGAATTAAGTGTATTTAATCCTCTTATTGTCATGGGAATAATGTCTATGGCTAAATAGTTTTTAAACAGAGCATTTCTGAACCTAGAAAGTGAGCAAGAGGGAGAGAAAAATATATTGTATGAGTCAAGAGAAACCAACAGGCTGGTTATAGCTATGCCACAAGTGATACTGAAGAGGCCAGCAGGACATATGAGCTTCAATTCAAGGGTCACTGAATCTGAGACCACATGAAAATAGTCTGTTCACTCACTTTCTTTCCCGCTCCCTCACTTTCTCTCACACATACTTGTATACACAGGAATGTTCAGAATATGAATATTGTATTCATCTTGCATTTGGCCTGGTATATAAAATGGCAGTATAAATTTTGAAACTGAAATTATATGAGACCTCACACACCTAGACTCAAAATAATCTTCCATGAAGGTAGCAGGTATCCAGTTACTGATACATTTGTGCTTCCTTCCATTGATATTAAAGTTTCAGCATATTAAATATGCTGGTGAAGAATTTGTAGACTTGGGTATCTATACTGGACTCTAACCACATGAATAACTTCAGCTCATGTCATTGGGAGTTCAATGGGAGATCTGTTTGTGGCCTGGATTTCCTAATATCCCATAGTGTATATGACAAGAGGTATGAAATATATATGGATGAAGTGTTCAACTTTGTGCCTCCAGAACTGAAGCTGTGCCAATTATCTCACAGCATACGCACATCCTGGAGTGCAAAATTATGCATGCAGACACATGGATGTGCAAAATTCTGAGCACAATGTTAGAAGACAGTTTAAAGTCTCTGAAAATTTTATTCCCATTCCACATACTTCACTGCAGCCAACAGGGGTATTTGAAAAGTCAACAGCTATTGAGTGCTAAAGAGCTGTTCGGGTGTGTGTGTGTGTATATATATACACACACACCCCCCCCAAAGCAAGTATCAAATTTGAATTTGATGTCTATGAGATTATTTTGTTGTCCACAATTTTTTGAGCATGCATGCCTGCAACTATTTCTTTCTTAACATCACTTCTTTCTCAATGGTGCTGCATGGGTTAGTTATACCTTCCTTATACACTCCTGCAATGAGGTAGCTTCATTATAGATGGTTGGCCCAGTTCCAGATATGACAACAAGGCAGGTTTAATAACTACATTATACAATAGTTTGTGAAGGACACACGCATTTTAGACAATAGTTATATTTCAAGGAATCTCATTTTTGGATAGCATTATTTTAATTACAGAAGTGCTTAGAGGCTCCAAATGAGGTCAGGGTTCACTGAACAGACACCAAGTAAGAGACCAGTCAAGATTTTACAATCTAACTTTCCTTTAATTTTCAAGTCACTTTAGGAGTATTCTGCTAATCCCCACTCTGGAGCCAGAAAAGGCTTTGCCCTGAAATAAAGGAATAATAGTAATTTGAAAAATTAGGGAGATTAACTCCCCCATATTGTGTATCCTTAATAAGATTAGAAAGTCCTGTGTGTGAGGGTTAGCTTGTCATGAAAAGGCGTATTAAGCTCCTTCAGGACACGTGTCAGTATTGTGCTGTGAATATAGTTGATTTATAAGGTAATAGCCTTTATAATTGCTTCTAGCCTAGTCTCATCATATCACATTTAAAGGGGACCACTGCTCTCCTGGCTGTCTCTCAAGGTGAGCCTATCTTCCTAATGTCCTTCATTCCAAGGGATGGCCACTATTTGTGTCCCAAATGTAAGTATGTTCCCCTCATCTTTACTGTTGAAAATTATTCATATCAGAAGTAAAAAAAAATCATGACACTAAGTGTATGTCTACACTGCAATAAAAGGCCTGCAGCATGGCCACGGCTGGCCTGGGTCAGTTGACATGGGCTTGCCGGGTTTGGGTTGTAGGGCTATACAACTGCTGTGTAGAAGTTCAGGCTCCGAGACCCTGTGATGGGGGAGAGTCTCAAAACCCAGGCTCCAGGCTGAACCCAAACATCTACACTGCAATTTTTAGCCCCACAGCCTGAGCCCCATGAATCTAAATCAGCTGACCCTGGCTCTGAGACTCAGTGCTGCGGGTTTGTATTTTTTAAAACCACAGGGTAGATTTAGTGTGAGGTTATAGAAAGAATTATTTACACTAAATGAATGAATCCACTGCATTTTAACTTTCCTGACTGAATAATATGTTGTGTCCTTCATTTTGTCCCTTTGTCACATGCTGCATTCTACATTTGGGACATCTAGGAAACTAAAGTTAAATGCAAAGAGGGTGTTTAGTTATAAATGGCTATACAATTATTGTTTACACTATCCTGCTTCTGTAGCACTATTCAGATATCCATTATAGCATCCACTGCCATCAAATTTGGTTCCATTTTTTTTGGTAAAATGTAGCAGCTCTTAAGAAGTACAGTCAAAGTCCCATATGCAATTGCATTTTAAATTGTTTATATTTGATAGTTTATGTCAGTGGTTCCCAAACTTGTTCCGCCGCTTGTGCAGGGAAAGCCCCTGGTGGGCCAGGCCGGTTTGTTTACCTGCCGCGTCTGCAGGTTCGGCCGATTGCGGCTCCCAGTGGCCGGGGTTCACTGCTCCAGGCCAATGGGAGCTGCTGGAAGTGGCGCGGGCCGAGGGATGTACTGGCCGCCGATTCCAGCAGCTCCCATTGGCCTGGAGCAGAAAACTGCGGCCACTGGGAACTGTGATTGGCCAAACCTGCAGCCGCAGCAGGTAAACAAACCGGCCCGGCCCGCCAGGGGCTTTCCCTGCACAAGCGGCAGAACAAGTCTGGGAACCACTGGTCTACGTTATCTCTAAACTAGGTGAGTTAATCTAAGTTCATGATTCTGCTCCTTGTATCTGATTGCTAGTATGTCTAATCTGCTGCATGCAGTAATTTATATCAAGGATTTTTGAACCCTATTAGTCAGTATTAAGCTCTAATAAGTTCCTGAAATATTCCTCCACTCAAAGTGCTGTTGATTTTCTACCTTTTTGCTTACATAGATTTGGATATATGTGAAAGTATTAGAATTGAAGTATATGTGAAATGTGCTAATTCACCTGCACCCCACTACGAGGTATTCCAGACCTGCCCAAAGAGGGGAAAAAAAAATAAAAAACAAACATTGAGCTGGGTACACTTTAAGCACTATTTTACCAAAACTGCTGCTCCCAAATTATGATAGATCCTCCCCCACTCTCCCATTTTTTCAGACCACTTTAAGCACTGTCCCCAAGCCGCTTTCCAATACAATATAACTTGTTTCTTCTATTCAATAAATACGTTGCAAGATGTACAGACAGAATTGCCAATTCTGAGATGCAGAAAACCCAGCCTAAGGCCACCCCACCATCCAGCAACAAAAAAGAAGCCACTGGCCAGCACCTACCACCAACAAAAAAGGTCTTAGTGCCAACGATAGCAACCAATTACTAAAATGTGTTAGAGAACCATTTTACATACAAAAACTATGCAATTTGTGATTTTATCGTTTTTCATACCTGCTCCTAAAATGCCACTGCAATCCAGACTCCCTGGTTGTGAACTGTAGATGGTCTGACATGTCCCAAGCTGCTCACTGAAAGGAACATCCACCTTCCACTGCAGAACCTGTAGGTCTTTACAGGCAGACCAGACACCACCCAATCAGAATAGACTAAAATATTACAACTGTAACATAAGTGAGGCTCAAACTTCATGTCTAATTGTATAGTCACCTTACAGCCATCACTTATGGCGGGATGCTAACACTTCCATCTGCAAATATATGGCAGCGAACAAACCTGAGCAGGCTGTGGTTTCACCACTGTGAAACTGGTGCTCAGGGCTTGTATCACTGTGCCCTGAAGAGCAAGTGCCATAGGCACCATAATATTAGTGCTATTAGAATTTGGATCATGGTGCTGCCGTGATCAGAGTTACGTTCTAATTGCAATTATATTGAAAAGGTTCCAGTGGGCTTTGCTTCACAGTTGCAATACACTAGGTAGGCACTCTGCAATTTAGCATGCTTTGAATGTTTCATTCTATTTTCAGATTTAGTAAGAGACTTGTTTTAGAGGAAATGAAGAAACACAGATATCTGTTGAATATTTAACCTTAGTTCCTTTTGGCACATCTCATTCTAAACTTCCTTGGGAAAAGATAATATCCTTACAGACAATTTCTTTGTTCACAAAAAGTATTATAATCAATTACATGACCTGATGCCCTCATGGCTTATGTGGGATAAACAGTAGACTTAGAGATAGCTTTTTATGGAAAACCAGTTTAATAAAAGTAAATAGGTCAAAATGTATAGATAACCTGTTACATAGAGCCAAACATTCTTAAACAGAACTAAGTATTCAACAGGGTTTCTGCATGGGAAGTTAAGGTGCCCATTCCTGCTGCCACTGATGTCAATGGAAGTTTAGTCATTGACAGCATTGAGGGAAGGACTGGGCTCACTGGGCCTGATTCTTCTCTTTCTTTGCCTTCATTTTGTCCCATTAGTCAGGGTCATTGGCTCTTGTCATTTGTCTCCAAGTGTTCCTTTCAAGCTGACACCAACCTGCTTCATGTCCTCCTTCAGCATTTCAAACCACCTTTTTCTGGGTCTTTGTTGTGGTCTTTGTCCCACGATTATTATATCTAGTACTCTGACCAACATATCCCACATGTCATCATTTCACATGACCCAACCATCTCAGTAGATACTACCTCAGTTTTCCCTTGGGGGTGTCACTCTGAACTCCAGGGTACAGATGTGGGGACCAGCATGAAAGACCCCCTAAGCTTATTCTTACCAGCTTAGGTTAAAAAACTTCCCCAAAGTACAAACTTTGCCTTGGCCTTGAACAGTATGCTGCCACCACCAAGTGTTTTAAACAAAGAACAGGGAAAGAGACCACTTGGAGACGTCTTTCCCCAAAATATCCCCCCAAGCCCTCCACCCCCTTTCCTGGGGAAGGCTTGATAACAATCCTCTCCAATTTGTACAGGTGAACACAGACCCAAACCCTTGGATCTTAAGAACAATGAAAAAATCAATCAGGTTCTTAAAAGAAGAATTTTAATTAAAGAAAAGGTAAAAGAATCACCTCTGTAAAATCAGGATGGAAAATACTTTATAGGGTATTCAGATCCAAAACACAGAGGATCCCCCTCTGGGCAAAACCTTAAAGTTACAGAAAACAGGAATAAACCTCGCTCTTAACACAGGGAAAATTCACATAAAACAAAAGATAAACTAATCCGCCTTGCCTGGCTTACCTATACTGGTTGCAATATTGGAGACTTGGATTAGGATGGGTTGGAGAAGATGGATTTCTGTCTGGCCTCTCTCAGTCCCAAGAAAGAACACACACATAAACAAAGAGCACAAACAAAAGCCTTTCCCCCCACCCCCACCCCAAGATTTGAAAGTATCTTATCCCCTTATTGGTCCTTTGGGTCAGGTGCCAGCCAAGTTAGCGGAGCTTCTTAACCCTTTATAGGTAACAGAATGTTGCCTCTGGTCAGGAGGGATTTTATAGCACTGTATACAGAAAGGTGATTACCCTTCCCTTTATATTTATGACAGGGGGCTACTTGTGTCATGGTTTGTGCCATTTCATTGCATAGTCTATCAGCTCTCATCTTCACAGCATCCACCTGAGCATTCATATTTTGGCAGTAGTTATTCTTCTCTTCCTCACTGGCAAGCATTCCAACCCTCTACATCTAATCATGCTTTTTTTTTTTTTTTTAAACTTTGCTCTTTGGTTTACTTGGCATAGTCTTATTGCAGACAATTCCCATCCTGTGAATCCTAACATTGGGGGAGCATGGATCAGCATTCACGTCGCACTCCCCGTCAGTACCTGGGCTGGGCCAGGGAAGCAAATGACCCAACCAGTGCACCAAATTAGGTGATGAATCCTGGTCATGTGCCACCTGAAGCACTTTGCACATATGCTAAGAAAAAGACTCCTAAGATCCATATCCACATTCCAATCATAGCTCAGCACTGAACCAAGGCATTTGAATTGTTGCAGAGACTTTTATTCTTTACCCTCTGGTAGTATTGGCTTCTTTCTGTCCCTCTCAATGCCACATTGCATGATTTCCATCTTTTGTTCGCTGAGTCGTAAACCATTTTCTTCTAATGCAGCCCTCCGTCGTTCTAGGTTCCTTTCTGGTTCATATTTAACTTTGCAATACAATATAACATCACCAGTGCAAAGTATGCTCCATGGTCCCCTCTCCCATAATGTCCTGCACCAAGGTGTTCATTACATCACAAATAGGAATGGGCTTAACAATGATCCTCTTTGTCAACCTATCCTCACAGTGAATGGCTCACTGCAGCTGTAGCTGCTCTCACTACTGTTGTGGTACTCTTGTCACACCCATGATAGTCTGTACATATTTCTCTGGCAGACTGTGAGCCCACCGGCACCGCCATATCAGTTCTCTAGGGAGTCCGTCATAAGCCTTCTCTAAGGCTACGTCCACACTACGGAGCTTACAGCAGCACAGCTGTGCCACTAGAGCTGTGCTGCTGTAAGGTCTCCAGTGTAGCTGCTCTTTGCCATCAGGAGAGAGCTCTCCTGCCGGCATCATTAAAACACCCCTAACAAGCGGCATTAGCTCTGTCAGCAGGAGAGCCTCTCCTTCCGACATAGTGCTGTCCCCACCAGCACTTTTGTTGGTGAAACCTATGTTCATCAGGGGTGTGGTTTTCTTGACACCCCGATTGACAAAAGTGGTAGTGTAGACAAAGCCTAAATCTGCATTAAATTCCTTGCACGTCTCCCTGTACTTCTTTTGCAATATTTGGGCTGCAAACACTGTGCTCTTCTTCCACACATCTGGCATTTTTCCAGTTTAGAGAATTAAGTGGAAGAAGCTCATCATCACCACCACTCCCTCTTCTAAACATTCATTTTACACCAGTGTAACTGCACTGACTTCTGTATTAACACCAGGGGAAGTGAGAACTGAATCAAGCCCAGTATGTTAACTTTTACTAAAATTGCCATGTTTCCATCCTATTCAGTTATAATGAAACTTACCATGCCCATTGCATAAAACCTAACGGGCTTTGTGCAGAATGAACTAAATGGAGGCGGTGCTGGGCACATAATCTACTACTATCCCAGTGCTAGCCCTACAGCCTCTCCAACTACTACTCCCCAGCCCATGAAATATTGGCCAGGTCCCCTATGCACTCCCTCCCTCTTATTATATTTAGGGTGCCTAACACTTTCTATTATAAAGGACTCTTGCAACCTTTTCTTTCAGAATTATAGAGGGAGCTGGTATGAATTTGATTCAGCCTCTTGTGCATATGCACTATGATCTTTAAATATATGATCACAGCTGTTTTTTCCCCACAAGACCCCTGCCTTTTTCAGTATAGAAGATGGGCATGCAAAAGGGCTGAATTAAGGTTGTACAAGAAATCACAAATCTGACATTTCCTAACTTTTGTGTGCTTGATTTTGCAAACTAAATCACACTCTTAATGTAGGTTTTTGTATGTAATGTAATGTTTATATGGAATGGCAAACAATGACTCCAAACAGAATCAGGAGCAAATTGTGCTAGATGCTGTACGAACACAGGAGGACATAGTCGCTATTCCAAAGGCCTAACAGTTTAGAAAACCAGAAACAGAGAAAGGTCAGGGACAACATACAGGCAAAGTGTCTAGGGTGATAATGGCTCATATGTTGGGGTAGGAGGGCAGGGATAAATAGAAAATGGTGTGGAAAGCAGGGAGCAGAAAAGGGACATGGGGGAGGGGGTGTATCTGGGAAAGTTGGACGATAAAGGCAGGATGAGGAAAGGGGCGTAGCAGGAAGATTGTGTGTGATTGCAGAAGTGTCCAAGTGTAGGTACTCCAATATGTTCTCAGAAGATGGAGGGTCTGAAGACTGCTCCTATTGCTGCTGTTGGGACTGGCATCCCAAGACTGCATCCTTTTATAGGATGCTACAGAAGCTACCTGATCTGGTGCTGGCTATGTGGGTGGGTGGGAAGGAGAGAAAGGTTGGGTGCTGCTGGTGCCTCCCAAAGGCTGCTGCTTGTGAATCTAATGCAATGTTCAAAGTCACCCTGGGAGAGATTTTTCACACTGGACCTTGGTTCAAGGATGGTCTTAACATTTTTAAGTGAGTCTGAAACACTATTTTTGCCCTACTCTGAAAGAAATAGGCTCCTGTGTACTGTGCCCATTCTGCACAGTAGTAGCCCAAGGATTTGCTTGTCAACATTTAAAAGTGTTACAAGTAAGCGAGGTTGGAGGGGGGGGGGGGGAAGAAAGGGGTCTGTCAGGCCTTAACCAGACGTGATTTTGTGTGCTTCCAGTGAACATTAGCACTTATTTAACACTTTACAAACAGTAACTGATTACTTGTCACAATGAGAATGCTGGAAGGGAAAAATTATAGATAGGAAAAATCAAGGCACAGAGAGGTTGCATGACGTGACTAAGGATTCAGTGATAGCCAGTCTTAGAGCCAGGATTAGAACACATGAGTTCTTTACTTGCCACCTAGTGCTTGGTGAGTACAGCAGGGTGGCTCTCACACTATTTAACTAGGAGTACTTGTGGCACCTTAGAGACTAACCAATTTATTTGAGCATGAGCTTTCGTGAGCTACAGCTCACTAGTTTCATGTTGTGGCCAGAAGGCACACTGGTGCTCAACAGCCAGCTAGGAGGAGCTAAAAGTGGCTGTAGCATCATTAACATCAGTCGTGGGGACACCCTTCCTTTTCTTGGCTACAAATTGGTCTAGACTCTAGGATCTAGACCCTAGAGTCAGAGGACTTGTACCTCTAGGTTTCATGTAGCCCAGAGATCAGCTCTGGGCAGCCATAGGATGGTCTATGAATTACCCATGATCTTGGGGATATCAGTGACAAACTTTCAACCCTAGTGGTAGCCTTTAAAAGGTAAAGCAAGCTCCTTATCTATAAAGAAAATTAAGATTATCTATCAGTCTCTAAAATATGTGCAACTCCACAAAACTGGGGCTTCCTGTCAGAGTCACCACTGTACCAAAGGAGCAAAATGATCATTTCAAAGCAAGCTGCTAAAGGATAAGCAGCTAATGCAAAATTTATTTTCTGACACAAAATAGCTAATGTTCAACTTCTTTTGTGAGACAATTTAATGAACAGAGCTCATGAACTGTGGGTATTGGACAAAATGATTATCACAAAGAGTTTTAAAATGCATTTTGATGTCAAAAAGGACAAATTATATAGAAATAAAAATTAGAATATTATTGTGATTTATGCAGTTAATTTTGGCAGCTGAAGTGTGGGAACTGTACTTCAGGCAGATGTTCAGCAGAGATTTCTAGCAGCTAGCAGGAATGATGTCAGAACATTGCATAATTTGCCTTGTTTGTAATTGGTTGGAATAAACAGTCACTTCTTTAGGTCATTTATTAGTATACAAATTCCACCCAAAGCTGCTGTGTTAGGAGCTGAGCAGTGCTGTATATATTATAGCTCATCTCTGTGACCTTATAAGCATGCAGATTTGGGACATCTGATTTATTTGCATAGACAGTGAAGTGTCTTCACAGTATGTAGGAGACATATGCAGGTAGCAAAGTAATCCATTATCCATATCTGTCTGTGAGGTACCGAAGATTACCCACCTACACCCTGACCCTGCAGTCCTTACCGAGGCAGAAGCCCAAACTGCAGCATCAGGCCCAAAGATTTAGTTTCCGACAAAGCTGCACTATTTAGTACCTTGCTATATAGGAGCTATTTTCTAGAGCTTACTGGCTGCCCTGTTTAATGATGGTACATTCTCACATAACTACTCATTTCTAAATGACAATAGCACTTAAAAGCCAATGAAAAATTAGAAGGTTTCTATAAAGTCAAACCCCATGTGCTTTTAACAGGGCCCTTAATCCCTCCCCTCCACCTAACACCTCTATCTCCAGCCTCAATGCACTCCATTCCACCTTTGTTGCACAAACCCACAGAGAGAGCCATGGGTAGTGGTGAAGTAGAAAGGTGGTGTTATCCCTTCTACAAAACATCTGTGTGGCCTAGCAGACCCCAGGGCAAAGGGAGCCTCTAGAGAGAGGAGCTAGTGAACACACACATTATACAGCATAATCCCCTTATTAAAATGGTGTATGTTATACAGTAAAAAGTTGTGGAAAGCTGAAGTTAACACTCAGACAGCAGCTGTGGGATAGCCAGTAAATGACATCTAGCATGACGATGTTATGTTGCCATGAGCCCATGGAATGAAGTAGAGAAGGAGGGGGAGAGAACCAGTCAGATGAGAGCTCATTGGTCACAGCTAGAATTTGCATACTGTAAAAAGGACCACACAACTCCCTGCTGATTGTGAAGTTACTGAGTGTGCATATGCAATCAGAACACTTAGCTCTCTTAAGAAACACAAAAAGAAAAGGAGTACTTGTGGCACCTCAGAGACTAACCAATTTATTTGAGCATGAGCTTTCGTGAGCTACAGCTCACTTCATCGGATGCATACCGTGGAAACTGCAGCAGACATTATATACACACAGGGATCATGAAACAATACCTCCTCCCACCCCACTGTCCTGCTGGTAATAGCTTATCTAAAGTGATCATCAAGTTGGGCCATTTCCAGCACAAATCCAGGTTTTCTCACCCTCCACCCCCCCCCCCACACACACAAACTCACTCTCCTGTGGGTAATAGCCCATCCAAAGTGACAACTTTCTTCACAATGTGCATGATAATCAAGGTGGGCCATTTCCTGCACAAATCCAGGTTCTCTCACCCCCTCACGTCCCTCCAAAAACCACACACACAAACTCACTATCCTGCTGGTAATAGCTCATCCAAAGTGACCACTCTCCCTACAATGTGCATGATAATCAAGGTGGGCCATTTCCAGCACAAATCTAGGTTTTCTCACCCCCCCACCCCCATACACACACAAACTCACTCTCCTGCTGGTAATAGCTCATCCAAAGTGACCACTCTCCCTACAATGTGCATGTCACTTTGGATGAGCTATTACCAGCAGGAGAGTGAGTTTGTGTGTGGGGGAGTGGAGGGTGAGAAAACCTGGATTTGTGCTGGAAATGGCCCAACTTGATGATCACTTTAGATAAGCTATTACCAGCAGGACAGTGGGGTGGGAGGAGATATTGTTTCATGATCTCTGTGTGTATATAATGTCTGCTGGAGTTTCCACGGTATGCATCCGATGAAGTGAGCTGTAGCTCACGAAAGCTCATGCTCAAATAAATTGGTTAGTCTCTAAGGTGCCACAAGTACTCCTTTTCTTTTTGCGAATACAGACTAACACGGCTGTTACTCTGAAACCTATCATTAAGAAACACAAAGAACTTTTTTTGTTTAATATCACACCCTCATCTTGTTATACCAATAAAATAAAAGCCCGCAGAATCTTATTAAAGGGGAAAAGGCAAAATGCCACATTTATTGTGACTATAGAAAGAATCATAGTAAGCAGTTAGTTGTAGCTATAACATTCCATTCAATTTCATATTTATTCACACATTCATTCATACAACACACACACACACACACACACACACACACACACACAGGTTCTGCAAGGTTGTTATCATATTTACCAGCCTTAGAGTTGCTCATGCCAAGCCACTGGCCAGGTGGCCTGGACATGAGGAGGGAGCAGGGCCTTGTCAGATGCTCATCTGATGCTCCTGGAAGTCTGGTTCGTACTTTCTAGAGTCCATTTTTATAGGAATTTCTTCCTATGCCAGTCTATGGGAATTGCTTCATCATGCTGTTGCTGAATCAATCAGCAGATGGCACATTCCTGACGGCTCCGTGCTGCCAGATGTTATCTTGTTCTTTGGTTCTCTCATTCTTGAGGCTGTTGGGTGGATTCCAGTCTGCCCTCTGGGGGTCCTCTGGTTATTTCCACTTGATGCCTTCTTCAGCTGATGGACACTGGATTCTTAGGCTGGCACCTCCCTGATCATTCATTTATTATCCACACCAAGCATCCGTCCACATACATCCTCTATCTCTATTTTAATCACAATTGTTAATAAAGCGAGATGAATACAACAAAAGGGCGGGGAGTTTCTGGGTGCTGTTTCTGTTGTTACAGAGTATTGCTTTGAGTCTCTCTCTGTGTGAGTAGTAGTTGTTACAAAGAATTGCTTTGAGAACAAACTCTGTCTTAGAATGTACTAACACAATTAGCAGCTTGCAAGTTTCACACATAGAGGGAGAGAAACAGTACCAAAAACCAAGAGTCCTCTTAATTAGTAATACCCTGGAATTTAAACTGTGGGGAATCAAACTCATTTGTGATTTTAATACAGAACTTCTTTAATATGCTCCAACAATCTTCCCACACAGAAACATGCTGGACAAAGTGGGATTGCTAGGCAAAGACCTGGGGGGCTGTCTCCAGTCATGTGCTCAATAGGTTGTAAATAAATCATTCTTGTTTCAGTTCTTAAGAAAACCTACTATTTATTTTAATAACCATCTTCGTATAATGCACATCTCTACTGTCTTGTCAGCTAATATGCAGAATATGGGCTTGAAGAAACTAAATATGAAATGTGTTGTAGTGACAATGTCCACTCCAAAATTATGCTTGAGGAACACTTTTGTTAGGCCGTTTTTGGATTCCAATACTTTCCCCTTTGCTCTTTGGGCTGAAATTCCTCCTACTTGTTTTCAGCTCAAATTATTCAAGGAGGGTGAAATTCATTCCGGTGCAGAGGTCCAGCACAAGCACTTGGCACCATTTAAGGCCTATTCTGAAGGCTTGAGTGGGATTTAAGTGATGCATGGGCCGCGTGCTGAACATCTGCACAGAGAATGATTTCACCCAGCAGGGCTGTGACGTCTACTACAGTCTGGAGATGCAGTAACAGCTACAAAGTGGCTCTGCAGCCTGGGGAAGGGGAAGATGCTCACCTCCTGTACAGTTATCCAGTAACTGGACTGCATTCTAGACAGGGATTGCATATGCAAAGCATGCATTGCATGCCCCAGGACCAGCTATGCCATGGGATCATTCCACCTGGCCCCCAAACATGCATGGGGGATGCCATTTTCTAGAACAAAATGGTGTCCTCTGCACAGTGCAACCTCGCACCCAGCATATGTGCAAGGTCACACCTCCTAGAACAAAACAGCACCCACATGTTAGGGTGGCCATTCACACATTCCTGGAATACTGGATATTCTGGTACTTGTGGGCCCATGCCCACCAGCATGACCCAGCTTCCCTCGGCATGAGGTGCATGTGAAGTCACGCTGCATGGAGGTCTGGCACCATTTTGAGGTGCACACTGCCCTGCCCAGTCAGCATGACCTCACACACACAGTGTGTACAAGGTCACGCCAGCAGGGGCAAAGCAGTCTGCTTTTCAATATGGCATCCACCATCCGATACCTGACAAAACCACATCCAGTTTTGTCTTAGTACCAGATGGGGAACAAGCCACCCAAAAAGAGGATTCTCCACTTTATAACAAGATGAATGGCCTCGCTATGCAGTGTACATGCAAGGTTATGCTACATGGAAGACACCATTTTGCATGCAAGTATGGAATTGCATGCCTGACTAAATATGCTATGGCATGCCATTGATGCTAGAAAGAAGGATTTGGGCCTGCATGTTAGATATGTCTCATTATGTGGGCCTCTTTGTGTGTGAGCTACATACATTAAAAATACATGCATATAAATATGTATTCGGTCTCATCAGTCAGAGTGAAACACACACGTCAGCATGCCTGACCACTCTTGCATGGTTTTATCCTTCCTTGAGGTTTTTGTTATTGGTGTTGGTTTGTTTGTTTTTAAATATTGCATTTTGGGTGTTTATTTCAGTGCACGATCGTTTCAGTCTCAACACCTAGGCATACATCACTTTTGCAGATTAGCAGGTGTTTCGGTTTTGTTTTTTTAATTTAATTGCTTTATTCTTTCGTGCTGCCCAAGTTGTAATTTTATGTAAGTTATATAATTCAGCACCTTAAGGGCCTGATCAGAGGCAATTGACATCAATGGAAAGATGTCCATTTACTTCAGTGAGCCTTGGATAAGGCCTTTCAACAGGCTGTATCAAAGAAACAAATATTAAGTAATGGACAATGTTACTTATGCTCAAGAGTCCAGAGTTACAGTATCTTCTATTTCCTGACTTTGGGGATTTGCTTCTTCAGAATTGCTGAGCATGAGCATTGGCCTTTGGCATCAGTTGGAGCTGCAAGGTGCTCAGCACTTCTGAAAATCCTGACCCTGGGTATAATAGATCAACCAAAACATTACACTCAGACACAGTTTTGCCTGTAGTAATGCTTGCTTGGATGGATCAAATTTTTATCAGTAAATGTCAATTTCACCATACACATGCCAACCAGCAGTTATTTCCATTGACAACCATTGAAATTTGCAGATAGGCAAAGAAAGAAAAATGCTGCTTGATAACTTAGAATTTGATTTAAGGCTATTTGGTTTATATATTCTGACATCTGATGTAGACAAATTGTCCTTTTAACAGTTATAAAGTTTCAACTTTTTGAATACCAACAACTACTGCCATTAAATAAATTATCTGACCCCCATAATTTTACACAACTGTGAAAATTTTGATCACTCAAAATAAAAAAAATGCTAAAAAATAAAGGCTATTGTCTGCTGAAATCAAATAAATAAATTCTGCCAAGCCTATTAGTGTGCAAGCATAGAAATCCTTGTATTTTTGTGAATTTATTAGTATTGGTCCAGATCTCTCCTTCCTGCAGCAAAACCTGTGGCCAAAGGAAGAAGAAATGCCACAGGTTCACTATTCTGCAGTTTTCCCTACATCATTCTACTGGGGAGACAAATTTCCCCCATCATTCTGTCATGGGACAGCATCCCTCCTTCATCTACATGACAAGCCTACAACAAGCCACAGTTCTGACCCTAAACACTGCAAATCCCCAAGAATTAGCAGGAAGCCAAGACTATTATGCTGGAAAACCAGTATATCTGTGCTGGCTCTAAAGTCCCAGCTCCAACTCCACTGACTGTGGCTTGCTCAAAAGATCCCCTGCATGGAAGAGGCCCTTGGAAAAGAAAATGTTTGCAAGGTCAGTGAGAGAGGGACAGTGTGCATATCTGTGATCCACCCTCAACCACCACTGACCCACCTGTAATGGGGTGCAACTTTGCTAGCGCCTCTTGCAAAACAGCTCCACAGGTCGGTATGCCACCGTCACTTCTGTTCCTGGACCCATGTCGCTCCAAGGACCATGGCATCCTCTTCATGACATAGCCCTCTGGCTGGGCCGCTCTCTGTGCTCGCCCCTTCCAGGGGACAGTACCTCAGTCCAATGGTCTAGCCGCTTCCTCAGTAGCAAGTGGGGGTGAAGGGAGACCTGGGCCCACCCACTACTCCAGGTCCCAACCCAGGGATCCTTGCAGCCCCTCTTCTATTGCCTGCTTTCTGCACAGCTTTCCCAGGGCTCCATTAACTCCTTACCAGCCACTGTGGGGCAGATGCCCCATCACACCAGCCATTGCCAGCCACAGGTCTACTAAGCCTCTGTCCTCTCCTACACAGATCATGACCCTATGGAAAGCTCTTCACAGGGTCACAGAGCAGGGGAGATTGAGGTGGATTCCTTCCCTCCCACCCCCCAGTCTCTGCAGAAGAGATGTAATCCACAGGGGACCGAAGGGGGCACAATTTGGCCCATTACTTTTAGTTATTACTGTTACAAGCCCCAAACCTGTGCTAGGACCTCTATTGGACAAATATAATGACATAGGCACCTCTTAATAACTAGCTTGGGCAGGTGCCAACAGAGTGTCAAGGAGCCAACTGCAGCAGGGTCAGCTCCTAGCAACACACTGGACACAACCGATCCTGACAGAGGCAGCCTGCTTAACTGCACTTCCTGACTGGTGGCAGGACCAAGGTAGCTACTATTTCACCCAGCAGTAGCCAAAGCATGTTGGCTGCTCAGTGTGTTCCACACCCACAGCTGTGCTTGATCCTGCTACTGCTCACCTTGCTGTTGTGCCTACTTCACTTCCTGCCCTTCTCCATCCCTGACACCCCTGTCTGAGACCCCTAGTCTCCAGCTCAGCCACTGGTTCTGGCATTTGGCTTCTTATCCCTGGCTCTGACCCTCACCTCTGCTCTCAGCTGCTGGCCTGTGATCCTTATTCTTCACTTTAGCTCAGCTCCATTCTAACCTTCAGGCCTGGCCACCCCCATGGCTTTGACCATTAGGCCCCACCACCCATGTCCTAGTCATAGTCCTGACACAGAGAAACAAAAAGCAGGGAAGGGATGGGATAAGGACGGTAAAGACAACAGCAACAAGACCATCCGGTTACACAGTGACTGTTCCTGGGGACAGCATGCAGTGATTGCATCACCTGAGAGATGAGAGGCTAGGGTATTATTGTTTTTAATCACTTATGCCACTAAATACGTCAATATTTTACCTAGCAATTAGTTCTTGGTTAATCAATGTTCCAAACAAAGTTTAAAAGTTCATTTATTATATAATACCATTTACAAACAGAACACTTGACATATTGTTCGAACATAAGATCTTGATTTGTGTGAGCCCTTTTTTTGTATAATTCATAATCCCAAGAGCTCCTTAGCCCTCCCACCCTAACAGTAATTCTGAAAGTCATTAGTTCCTGTGATATTTTTATCTGTGGTCTGTCCATGAACTGACTTTTCTTGCAACAAACAGAAAATGGTTTAAGTGATAACCTTTGAACATTCTTCCTGGTTATGACAGTGGGGCAGAGACTTCTTCTGAGCCTTGTAGTCACCAGATTAGTTTGCTAAAATCAATCATTCTCTGAAGACAATAAGAGAGCTTTCCCTGAGGAAGAAACCACAAACCTCAAGCAAGGTCCATGGGTAGATCATGGGAAACAGGTAGTAAAGTTATATTTAACCATAACTACACTTCATCTATAATTCCTCTGTTGACAAGTTTAAAACCTGTACAATATACATTGATAAGCTTCAGGTCAAGTGTTAGATTTTAAAGGAAAACTGGAAAACAAAAAGGCTACTAATATCCTTTTATTATAAACACATAACATTTTGGGACAAGCTATTTTGGTGCTTGAAAAGAAATGTCAGGAAAGTGATGTCTTGAGGGGGAAATTTAATTTTAAACTAAAAGTTCACAGTATGTATAGCCATCTTGCTGAACCACTGAAATATCCATCTTCGGCTGCTGCTCTCGTACTTTCAAAAGCATTATCTAATTTATAGTTCAGATATGCCAGATGCTGGGACTGGCCAATAGCGGATGGATCACTTGAAAATTGCCCTGTTCTGTTCATTCCCTTTGAAGCATCTGGCATTGGCCACTGTCGGAAGACAGGAGACTGGGCTAGATGGACGATTAGTCTGATCCAGTATAGCCATTCTTATGTTCTTATAGTTGCCACTATAAAATGACCTAAAACTCATGTAATCTGTTTTATAGAGAAGACAATAAAATAAATAATTCCCCCCCATCAGAAACAATTAGAACATTTTCATTATTAGATATACCACTCAGAAGAGCATTACTAAGGTTTTAGTCTTTTTTTTACTTGAGGTAAATATCTATCCCAGTGTCTAAAATCGTCTGTATATCAATACACTGGTGAAGCTGTGGTTTAAGGCCTGTGTCTGCCCCTATTCAAGTCAATAACAACAGTTGCAATGAGTTAAGTGGTGCAGGACCAGGATCTTATTAAGGAATAGCAAGGAATTGGATACTAGAGTCAGCAAGTTGTTTGAAGATGTGGGTTCTGTGGTTGTGTGTTTTTGTGTCAAATTTTCTGCTGGTGTAAACAAGTGTGCAGCTCCATTGTGAAGGTCTCTGCAGGCCTGGAGTGCAGGGCTGGTCACCCAGGCCAGTATAAGTCAGAGAAAGCTGAAAAATGGGGCAGATATGGCAGTCAGGAATTGGTGAAGGAAAGCCCTGGCCACATTCCCTATCATAGAACCTTCTAACTCCATCTCTGTGCCACTAGTGGATCGCACCACACTTGTTATGCCAGTAGTGTGGTGCAAAATGACCGTATCTCTCATGGGACACTAGCCATATAACTCTTTGCCGCTCCTTATATTTCCCCTTTTTTAAATGGCTGCTGTACAATCTCATATTAAATCCCAGGCATGCTACAATAGACAGACTTCCCCCCTTCTTTTAAATGTGCTTACTATAAATACATGAAATAGATGGTTCAACAATTTCTAGTATAAATATTTGGTCTGCAATTTGTAGACGTACAAGCATAACATTAACTAGCATACTTTTTGTGGGTGAATGTATTTACATTAGACACGAGATAATGCCCTTTTTCCATCTCAGTTCCATCGATAGACACATACAAATGGGAAATGACTGCCTAGGAAGGAGTACTGTGGAACGGCATCTGGGGGTCATAGTGGACCACAAGCAAAATATGAGTCAACAGTGTAACACTGTTGCAAAAAAAACAAATGTCGTTCTGGGATTTATTAGCAGGAGTGTTGTAAGCAAGACATGAGAAGTAATTCTTCCGCTCTACTCCACAATGATTAGGCCTCAACTGGAGTATTCTGTCCAGTTCTGAGCACCACATTTCAGGAAAGAGGTGAAGAAATTGGAGAAAGTCCAGAGAAGAGCAACAAAAATGATTAAAGGTCTAAAAAACATGACCTATGACTGAAGATTGAAAAAATTGGGTTTGTTTAGACTGGAAACGAGAAGACTGAGAGGGGACATGATAACAGTTTTCAAATACGTAACAGATTGTTACAAGGAGGCGGGAGAAGAATTGTCCTTGTTAACCTCTGAAGATAGGACAAGAAGCAATGGACTTAAATTGCAGCAAGGAAGATTTAGGTTGGACATTAGGAAAAACTTCTTAACTGTCAGGGTGATTAAGCACTGGAATAAATTGCCTAGGGAGGTTGTGGAATCTCCATCACTGGAGATTTTTAAGAGCAGGTGAGACCACCACCGATCAGGGATGGTCTAGATAATACTTAGGACTACCATGAATGCAGGGGACTGGACTAGATGACCTCTCGAGGTCCCTTCCAGTCCTATGATTCTATGGTAGAGGAGGTTTGGTGAATGTCAAACTAGAATAAATTAAAAGGGACATACATTCCAAACTTCCTCTGAATAAATGCATTGAATATTCCTCAACTGGCCAAAGAGCGGTGTTTAAATCATTCTATGTAGCTAATGTATCATAATTATGAGATCACAGACCATATCAAAGAAAACTCAGGTGACCAGCCGCTCATCTAGCACTATCTATTTATCGTGCTCCAATCACCTTGATATCTAGGTGTCAGTACCTTGGGAGGTTAAGGGTAAGCAGTTAAGGTGCTAGTCTGGGAGTCAGAAGACCTTTGTTTAATTTCCTGTTCCATCATAGACTTTGTTTATTTGCTTGGGCAAATCACATAGGGCTCGATCCACATAGGTGCTTAGGCACCCTGCCACTTAGTGGCATTCTCAACCCCAAGATACGCCCAGGGTCCCCAGTATGGGGCAAGTTAGGCACATAAGGAAGGGATCTTCAGAGGCCAGCAAGCTAAGCAGAGAGCTGACTAAGGTAGCAAGGAGTGAAATGCATAAGAAAGGAGGATATTTAAGTCCAGGTCATCAAAGATATTTAGCTGCCTAACTCCCATTGATCTGGGCCTTGGATGTCTGACTGAGGGGCCAGAGATAGGCTCCTCCCTCCACACAGGATTCACAGCTGTGAATCCTTCCCAGGAGTTAGGCACTTAAGCCAGGTCAACCACTTAAGTAGCCCATGCCCTAGCAGCCAAAACCTTTCTTGCAAAATAACCCCCAAACAACCAGCCCTCCTCTTCTCCCCCTTCCCCCCCCAAAAAAAACAAACAAACAGAGAGAGAGACACCTCCAGGCAAGAGTAGTTAGTAGCCCACCACTTAGGTCATTCACCTAGGATGCAAGAAATTTGACTTCAACCCACATTCCAGGCTAATGATCTAACCACCAGGAGACACATACACACAGAAAAATTCCCCAATCTGCTTGCCCCTAGCTGTCTTTTGCAACAGATGTCAGGTCTGAGGCATACTCAGAGTACACCTACAGGGTCAGGTTCCACTAGAAAGATACACAGGTAATGCTCACTTGGAGAATCACACTTCAGGGAACCGGAGGCTACAGCTTGGGCAGCTAGTTAGATGTGGGGGAGTGTCTGCACTTAGGCAGCTTTGCGAATGCCGTCTAATGGAAACTTAAGCCTCAGGTGACTTAGGCATCTGTGAGGCTAGGTGACAGCTGAGCAGCAGTTCTGAGACTGTCAGTGGCAGCTAAAAAGTGAATTTAGTTGCCCAAAGAGGCAGTTGGATATCTAAATATTTTGGGGATCTGTCTCTTAGCCTCTCTCTGCATAGTTCCCCATCTGTAAAATGGGGCTAATAGCATTTCCCTAGCTTGAGGGTGGGGGGGTTGTGTTGTGAGGATAAATACACTAAAGAATGTGAGGGGTTTTGGCAATGAGAGCCATAGGAGTATATACCACAGCTAACCACCACATCCTATAAAATGTTGATGTCCTGGCTCTATCCCTTTTGCACTGCTCAGGTAGTATAAAGAGCCGGAAAGCCGCCTTAACAGGTAACTGCTAACAGGAAAACTGTCCTATCAGCTATTCTGCATAAGGAAAGCACTAAGCAGCATAAAGCTGGCATAGTGGGCAGGGCAGGGGTAGGAAAGCATTGTGCTCAAGAAATACTGAATCAAACCAGACCCAGCTGACCCCCTCAGTTAGAGGAAGGGGAAAGTGTGACACAGCAACCCCTTGGCAAAGGATCCACTGTTCTTTGCAAACAACGTTCATCTCAGCCCTGACAAACTCACTACACCAAATATATGTCTTGCAGGATATTTTCCATAAATGACAACATGTAAGGTATCTACAGAAAACTGATCATTTTTCAAGATTCATAATCATTGTGAGATGTATGCATGTGTAATGTCTAAGGAATAATGCAGTTATATTGAAAGCATGCTTTACACATTTAGAGTAAAAATAAATCACAAGGGAATACAATGTCTCAGTGATGGCCCATTCAAGCAGGAGGGAGTTGTCACCTCACCCTGGTTAGCTGCTGATGAAGTGCAAGGCTCAATTGTCTAGCCTTGCTCCAAACCAAGACTTTCAGTGGTGACCCATAAGCGATAACTACAAACAATCAAAACCACTTCGAGGTAAAAAAAAGAACATTATAACAGATAGCGATGGCCCTGTCCATGAATAGGGACACATGACTGTTTCAGTAGAACAGAGTTGGGGAAAGGAACTTTGGATCTTTTCACTGAGCAGACATCTTGGGGAACAGGGGTGTTCTCGTGAAAAATTGGATTCTAGTTCCTGCGAAGCCATACTGCGCTATACTCTGACCTAATCTGCTTTATTGGATAGGAATGATAACTGTTAAGTTTTGACCCAGGTTCACATTTTATGATTTTGTTTTGTATTGTAGCCACTTGTTTCCATCACTCTCCGTTGTTTCTAGTAGAATCTCTACCCTTTCTTAAATAAACTTTCTTTTGTTTTGTTAAAGTGCTGTGAGTTTCACTTGAGCATGAATTTACAGTAAAACTGGTAAACTGGGGTGTGCATCTCCTTGGGGGGACAGAGGAACTGAAATTTCTGTGAGTAGCCAGTGTCGGGGCTAGCACAGGGGTGGGCAAACTATGGCCCGCGGAGTGGATCTGGCCCCTAGGGCTTTGGATCCGGCCCGCGGGATTGCCAACCCCGTGGCGCCGCGGGCCCTGCACCACTCAGGGAAGCGGCCGGCACCACGTCCCTGCAGCTTTTGGGGCACGGGGCTCAGCACGCTGCTCTTGCCTGCGGGTACCTCCTCCGAAGCTCCCATTGGCTTCTCAGTCATTTATGATCTTTTGAATATATTCCCCTTCATCTATAAAATGTGGCAAATTTAATTTTCAAAAAAGTTAAATTGCACGGGAAATACTAGATCATTGGGGTTTTAATGATTTTTCTACATCAACTGTGTTCTGATAGGTGAAGTGGTTTTAAAATATGTGATTTTTTTTAATCCATTAGGAAACTCTGGGTGCAAGCAGCCTAGTGACATCAGGATAAACACCTCAGGACAAAAAGTTTATGAAAGTATCTACCCATATTCCACCTCTGATAACCCTTTACTAAAGCAGACACAGCAGTATCAATTTTTCCACTGATTAAGGGCTGATGAAGTTTGCAGATCATGCAGAATACCTCAGAATAGCAAAAACTAATGAATGTGAGAGATGCGAGGATGCATTGGAAAGCACAAGGGCAAATGAAATAGAAGTTGGATGCGTGTAAAGTATTACGCGTTGGCAACATAATTTGAATTTCTTACCCGCGCTGCTGAGCTCGAACTTGCAGGTTCCTCTTATGAAAACAAATATAGGGATTAATTTAGGGCAGCTCAGTGCACACAGCAAAAACTAATGCAGATGGAATGCTTAAAACAGAAAATCTTACAACAATGTTCTGGAAATAATGATACATCCTAACTCTGGAACTGCATGTCCAAATTTGGTCATCTCATCTCAAGACAGATATATTGCATAAAAAAAATTGAAAAGTTCCAGAGAAGACAGTTGAAAATGTGTAACTACTGGTTGGATTTATTATAATGAGCAATGGCAAAAATGGTATTATTTAGCCTGGAAAAGGAGAGGCTTAAAGGAGATTTGACTGAGGTATTCAATGTTCATAAAGGCATAGTTACTACTGTTTCATCTCTCCTTTTTTTCTTGTCACAGTATGAGACCGATGAGATACTTTATTAAATTCGAGTCGGATCCAACTTCCATTGAAATCAACTGAAAGGAGTTGGATCAGAACCGTAAAGATCTAGCACATTAAGAATCAATACAAAGAAATACTTACCCAGGCAGCCCACAGGCCACCTATGAAATTCATTGCCATCAGTATTCATCTGAATACCGTGGATGGATTTTAGAAGTATAAGATCATTTCAGAAGTTTATTATTGCAAGAAAGGATAGTATACAAAGAAAATCTAATCCAGTTAACACAGAGAAACTTTTCAAAAGTATTAAAGTCCACAAGACCTCTTCGAGAAGAATAGTCACAATTTAAACACCTCCTTAAAACCTCTTCCCGCCCCCCAAAAGAAAAGCTATCCGAAACAGAGTTCTGACCCCATAAAGGGAAGAGAGCCAGAAACTCAATGAAGTTCACTAGGGATTCCGCTATTGCTGTTGATTTTACTTGGGAGGCACCAGATTCGATGGTGATGGGCAACCATATAAAACTCTAAGATAGACAGATAACTGGAAACAAGACAATACAAAAATATCAATTATATAAAGTGATTTTTTTCACAAGAAATCAAAGTATATAGCACTCTCAAGTATGATTGTATATAGTTAGAAAAAGTTAGCTGCCTTACCCTTATCAATAGAAGTAGTCAAACAAATGCTGAAAATGAATTACTTAGATTTCAGACAAAGATTCCTTAGTGTTTTTTAGAGAAGTCACGAATGCTTTTGCATTGTCATAATCAAAATATATACCAGTTCCAGTCTTTAACAAAATAAGTTTCATGGGAGTACAAAAACAGGATAGCTTATAGCAACAAACTCAGATTTAGGAAGTAAACATTTATTCTTATAAGACTGAGTGGGTTTTGGCAGATCAGAAAAAATATATGCTGTAGTGTAGGGTGCTGAGAAGGTATCTTTCCTGAGGTTTCCCCAGAGATTTTTCACATAATAATTGCTCCAACAATTGATGAAGCAAATACAGCAGTTAAAAAAAGAAGGAAGAACCATCAGAATATATTTCACAAGGACAGTATTGGTAATCTAAATATTGTGGATATCTAGAGTAAAAGGCTCAAGGGCCATGTACAGAGGTGAATTCTACCCATGACAAATTTCAAAACAGACATTCATTTACAATTTTTTCCAGGCCTCCACAACACCGGTGTTATCTTTACAGGGGCGGCGAGTTATATGGGCCTGTGGTGCCCAGGCTCCAGCAATATTCAGGGCCCACGGGCCCAGCTCCACCAATGTTTGGGACTGGGTCTCTCCCTGGCCCTGCCTGCCACCTCCACACACCTCCTCCAAGTGGCTCCTGGCCCCCGCTTGCTGCCCCTGTGCGCCTCCCCCGGGTCCAGGAGCATCCCTGCCTCTCCCGTGCAGTTCCATGCTGCCTCTGCTCTGCTGGCTCCCGGCATCAACTGCCACCAGAGGGTCCTAGCACCACCCAATCACTAGTGCTGCTGGTGGGGGTGAGGGCTGGGGAGACAGGGAGTCCTCTCTGGCCTGGCTGCACCCAAAACTCCTCATCCCCAGCCCCACCCCACCCCAGAGCCTGCACCCACAGTAAAAGCCCTCACCCCTCTCACCCCAACCCTCTGCCCTAGTCCTGAGCGCCTCCCACACCCCAAACCCCTCATTCCCAGCCCCACCCAGAGTCCTAATCCCCTCGCACCCTAACCCTCTGCCTCAGCCCTGAGCCCTCTCCTGCATCGTGAGCCCCTCATTCCTGGCCCCATACCACAGCCCTCACCCCACACCCCAACCCTCTGCCCTAGCCCTGAGTCCCCTCCCACACCCCAAACCCCTCATCACCAGCCCCACCCCAGAGCCCTCACATTTTTACATTATTTTAAAAAATATATATTGGCTTAGAAGGCAGCAGGAGGGGGAGGCAGGACTTGGACCTGTTCTGGACACCACCAAAAATTATACAAACCTGCCACCCCTGCTTTTGTATAGTTTTCAGCCATCTTTTTTGTTTGATGAAGAAAGATATTGACTTTAATAATGATATATATTTGTAGTAGCAGTTTTAGGAGAGCTATTGTCTTGTCCACAATAACAATTTTCCAAAATTCTCCTCCCATTGCTAGCACCAGCAGAAACACTAGGGTTGACTGGCTGCTGCAGTTTTTAATCACTGTCATCTAGTGCTGGGTTAGACAACACAATGGTGGCCCAGGTTTGGGTGCAGATAGATAATACCTTTAAAAACTTTGAAACAATGGAATAGGGATGTTATTTTTATTCTATTTAAATTGGACTATCATGTGTGTTATGGATTTTTTCTTTGTGATATTAGATGCTGGAGTGCTTGACCTGTCCATGTATCTAATTATGTTAAATAGCACATTATATTTTGATTTCTAATAAAGCCATGACCTTGAAATGCAGCTGGGTGTTTCTACTTAGCTGTAAACTTGGAACAATATTGCAGACTACGAAACTACAGAAGTGTGGTTGTTCAAGGATCAAACAGGTGTTTCCTGTTGGTAGTCCAAGTTCCCATGTGAGACTCCAAAGCCCATCTGAGAACAAAACTCATCATATCTTATTTACTTATAACCAGGGTGCTACAAAAAATTCACATCCCTTCCCTCTTCAAAAAAAAGTTTAAATAAAGCTCAGGTTGTGATATAAACCAGAAAAAAGCGAGGAAATTCAAAGATCAAGCTGATCTCTATTCTTGAATTGCCTTATTGTATCCAAGCATTGCTAGGGTCAGAGAGGAGTAAGAGATTGTTGAGTGCCATGTAAGATAAAAAAACATATGAGCTAATAACTGAAGTTTCAATTTATACGAATAAAAGTGTGTATGAGCTGCTATAATATTTGAGAATTGCCATCATAACCACAACAGGATGGCCTTTAGGGATGCTAGGGGTGTCACTGAGCTGGAATAGTCTGGAGTGGAGATTGGGTCCTGTTTTCTGGTAGATGGATTAGGGACAGAGGGAGAAACCCCTCCACAGTTTCAGTACTGGACTGATACCAATTCATTCTTCCCCCTACTGCTTCTGTCTTCATATACTTCCCATAACACCTGTTCTGAATTTAGTGCTCTAAATACAGTACCAAGATGAGGGTTCTCAAGAAAGAGGACCTCCAGATAACAGGAACAGTATGGGCAGGGGCCTTACACATTATCCCACATTTCCTCACCAACGAGGCCAAATCTTGAAATGGAAAAACAAATGGAGTTAGAGGGTAGTTAAATCTTCAGTTTAACCCATATCTTCTCTGCTGAGACTGCCATTAAGGATTCTGTATCATGACTGAGGGCTAGTCTACTCTAGAAGTGCAAGAGCGGTGCAGCTGAACCGATGCAGCTGTGCCACTGTAGCGTGTCTGGTGAAGACGCTGTATGCCAACAGGAGAGAGCTCTCTCATTAGCATAATAAAACCACCTCCGCAAGAGGCAGTAGCTATGTCAGCAGAAGAAGCTTTCCCACAGACATAGCACTGGCCACACTAGCGCTTAGGTTGATGTAACTTATCATAGAATCATAGAATATCAGGGTTGGAAGGGACCCCTGAAGGTCATCTAGTCCAACCCCCTGCTCGAAGCAGGACCAATTCCCAGTTAAATCATCCCAGCCAGGGCTTTGTCAAGCCTGACCTTAAAAACCTCTAAGGAAGGAGATTCTACCACCTCCCTAGGTAACGCATTCCAGTGTTTCACCACCCTCTTAGTGAAAAAGTTTTTCCTAATATCCAATCTAAACCTCCCCCACTGCAACTTGAGACCATTACTCCTCATTCTGTCATCTGCTACCATTGAGAACAGTCTAGAGCCATCCTCTTTGGAACCCCCTTTCAGGTAGTTGAAAGCAGCTATCAAATCCCCCCTCATTCTTCTCTTCTGCAGGCTAAACAATCCCAGCTCCCTCAGCCTCTCCTCATAAGTCATGTGTTCTAGACCCCTAATCATTTTTGTTGCCCTTCGCTGGACTCTCTCCAATTTATCCACATCCTTCTTGTAGTGTGGGGCCCAAAACTGGACACAGTACTCCAGATGAGGCCTCACCAATGTCGAATAGAGGGGAACGATCACGTCCCTCGATCTGCTCGCTATGCCCCTACTTATACATCCCAAAATGCCATTGGCCTTCTTGGCAACAAGGGCACACTGCTGACTCATATCCAGCTTCTCGTCCACTGTCACCCCAGGTCCTTTTCCGCAGAACTGCTGCCTAGCCATTCGGTCCCTAGTCTGTAGCGGTGCATTGGATTCTTCCATCCTAAGTGCAGGACCCTGCACTTATCCTTATTGAACCTCATCAGATTTCTTTTGGCCCAATCCTCCAATTTGTCTAGGTCCTTCTGTATCCTATCCCTCCCCTCCAGCGTATCTACCACTCCTCCCAGTTTAGTATCATCCGCAAATTTGCTGAGAGTGCAATCCACACCATCCTCCAGATCATTTATGAAGATATTGAACAAAACCGGCCCCAGGACTGACCCTTGGGGCACTCCACTTGATACCGGCTGCCAACTAGACATGGAGCCATTGATCACTACCCGTTGAGCCCGACGATCTAGCCAGCTTTCTACCCACCTTATAGTGCATTCATCCAGCCCATACTTCCTTAACTTGCTGACAAGAATACTGTGGGAGACCGTGTCAAAAGCTTTGCTAAAGTCAAGAAACAATACATCCACTGCTTTCCCTTCATCCACAGAACCAGTAATCTCATCATAAAAGGCAATTAGATTAGTCAGGCATGACCTTCCCTTGGTGAATCCATGCTGGCTGTTCCTGATCACTTTCCTCTCATGCAAGTGCTTCAGGATTGATTCTTTGAGGACCTGCTCCATGATTTTTCCAGGGACTGAGGTGAGGCTGACTGGCCTGTAGTTCCCTGGATCCTCCTTCTTCCCTTTTTTAAAGATTGGCACTACATTAGCCTTTTTCCAGTCATCCGGGACTTCCCCCGTTCGCCACGAGTTTTCAAAGATAATGGCCAATGGCTCTGCAATCACAGCCGCCAATTCCTTCAGCACTCTCGGATGCAACTCATCCGGCCCCATGGACTTGTGCACGTCCAGCTTTTCTAAATAGTCCCTAACCACCTCTATCTCCACAGAGGGCTGGCCATCTCTTCCCCATTTTGTGATGCCCAGCGCAGCAGTCTGGGAGCTGACCTTGTTAGTGAAAACAGAGGCAAAAAAAGCATTGAGTACATTAGCTTTTTCCACATCCTCTGTCACTAGGTTGCCTCCCTCATTCAGTAAGGGGCCCACACTTTCCTTGGCTTTCTTCTTGTTGCCAACATACCTGAAGAAACCCTTCTTGTTACTCTTGACATCTCTTGCTAGCTGCAGCTCCAGGTGTGATTTGGCCCTCCTGATATCATTCCTACATGCCCGAGCAATATTTTTATACTCTTCCCTGGTCATATGTCCAACCTTCCACTTCTTGTAAGCTTCTTTTTTATGTTAAAGATCCGCTAGGATTTCACCATTAAGCCAAGCTGGTCACCTGCCATATTTACTATTCTTTCGACTCATCGGGATGGTTTGTCCCTGTAACCTCAACAGGGATTCCTTGAAATACAGCCAGCTCTCCTGGACTCCTTTCCCCTTCAAGTTAGTCCCCCAGGGGATCCTGGCCATCCGTTCCCTGAGGGAGTCGAAGTCTGCTTTCTTGAAGTCCAGGGTCCGTATCCTGCTGCTTACCTTTCTTCCCTGCGTCAGGATCCTGAACTCAACCAACTCATGGTCACTGCCTCCCAGATTCCCATCCACTTTTGCTTCCCCCACTAATTCTACCCGGTTTGTGAGCAGCAGGTCAAGAAAAGCGCCCCCCCCCCCCCTAGTTGGCTCCTCTAGCACTTGCGCCAGGAAATTGTCCCCTACACTTTCCCAAAACTTCCTGGATTGTCTATGCACCGCTGTATTGCTCTCCCAGCAGATATCAGGAAAATTAAAGTCACCCGTGAGAATCAGGGCATGCGATCTAGTAGCTTCCGTGAGCTGCTGGAAGAAAGCCTCATCTACCTCATCCCCCTGGTCCGGTGGTCTATAGCAGACTCCCACCACTACATCACTCTTGTTGCACACACTTCTAAACTTAATCCAGAGACACTCAGGTTTTTCTACAGTTTCGTACCGGAGCTCTGAGCAGTCATACTGCTCCCTTACATACAGTGCTACTCCCCCACCTTTTCTGCCCTGCCTGTCCTTCCTGAACAGTTTATAACCATCCATGACAGTACTCCAGTTATCCCACCAAGTCTCTGTTATTCCAATCACGTCATAGTTCTTATGTCGCTCAGGGGGTGGCTTAGGCCTGGTCTACACTAGTGGGGGGGGAAATCAATCTAAGTTACGCAACTTCAGCTATGTGAATAACATAGCTGAAGTCGACGTACTTAGATCTACTTACTGCCAGTGGCGTATTAATGCCTAGGCCAACAAGGCCTAGGTCTAGGGTGGCAAATTTGCAGGGGCGGCAAATTTATAATAGCAGCCAGAGGCCGCTTCCCCTGGCGCCGGTTCCTGCCCTCTGCCCCCATCCCCGCCCCAACTCCACCCCTTCCCCGCCCCCTCCCTGCCCTTATTGGTCCCCTTCCCCAAATCCCCACCCCAGCCCCACGTGCTCTCCTGAGAGCACCGTGTTCTCCTCTCTTCCCCCCTCCTTCACAAAGCTGTTTCGCGCACAAGCACTGGCAGGGAGCGGGGAGAAGCAGGACCAGGCGGCGTGCTCAGGGGAAGAAGTGGAGGCAGAGGCGGAGCGGAGCTGAGCTGGGGTGGCGGCGGGGGGAGGGGGAGGAGGTGGCAATTATTTCAGGGCCTAGGGGCGGCAAAATCTTTAATCTGCCACTGCTTCCCGCAGTGTCGATGGGAGAGCGAGCGGCAGTTGACTTATTGCATTTAGACTAGATGCAATAAATCGACCCCCGCCGGATCAATCACTGCCCGTCAATCCAGCGGGTAATGTAGACAAGTTATTCACAGCCCTGAGCGACATAAGTTATACTGACATAAGTAGTAGTATGTAAAAGCCCTAAGATAATGTCAGGATTCACAGACTCCAAATTTGACTCCCTAAAATGCATTTCTTTAATAAATATTTCCCTGATTGCACCAAAAAATAAAAAAGCTTCAGTTTGTAATAGTGCTAAAGACCCAGGGTGAATGGTTGCCTGTAGTGATGGTGAGAGTATGATGCAGGCATATATGTGTACATTGCATAATTGATAACCTCTTCCGGAAGCCTGCCACTTCCAACATTCACACGTAACTATTAGGAATAACAAACGTGTGACTCCTATTCCAGACATGTAAGAGGAGCTCCTACACATTCCCATATTCCCACCACCGTCAATGTCACGGTCACCATCATTACATCACCTCTGAATTTGCCTTAATATTAACTAAAAATTTAACAGCCATCATGAAGAGACTGGTATCCATGCTGAAAGTGTAAACATCCCACGTATCTGTTCAGAAGGAGTGTGAATTACTTGGTTATCCTTTTATGGTATAGTTTTATTTAGTTCTCAGAATTGTTTGGAATTTCTTCCTAATTGTTTCCACTCTTTTTCCTCAAAGTGTCCATAAAATGATATTTGATACCCTATACTGACTCTCGCTTTACTTTGTTATGTTCTCTCAGCATAAAGAAAACCCTGCTGAATGTTTGTTTACCTTCTCTCAAGAGAGGTTAAGGAGAAGTTTTAAAAGGAAACAGCTGTACAAGCTTACATAATAGTGTAAATTTGCCCATCTTTTCATACAAGGTGCTTTAATCCTCTATATTTACACTTGAAGGAAAACAATATTCTGAACCATGAGCCTTAATCCCTTATATTGACACTACAAAGAGGGAAAGATCTAGCACAAATGTAGAATGTTTCCTTTGTTATCAGCTACAGTACATTGCACTTTATTTTCTTCTAAATTCCTGGGAAAGAAAGCAATAGCCATTCATCCTGAGAATCTGGAAGAACTTTACTCCAGTATCTCTCCATGCTTTATAAGCACTAATTAAGCCTTTTAACTCCCCGGAGAAGCAGATAAGCCATAGTATCTCCACTGTACAATGGGGGAAATCAAGGCACAGAAGGCTTGGTGATTTGCTCAAGATCACACAGCAAGACCCTGATCATGTAATTTAACAGGAGCAGTCCCTGGGGCTATCCATGTGACTTGTGATTACAGACATGAGTAAGCATGGCAGGATCCAGGGTTGAGTCTGTAACAAACTCAGGATCTCTAGTGATACCTTGATTCAAACTGCTTTGCTGTAATCATTAGCACAAACTCCCATTCTGAAGGCCAATGGTCGGCTGGTTTATTTTTGTATGAGTGGAGACAAAATGAGAGAAAGTCAGCCTTCACGTTAAACACCATTATAAAATATACTTATTTAATTTAACAGGTATTTTCTGAAGCTTTTAAATACATGAGATTGTGATGGGGCAAAGGCCTCAGACAGGCAAATAAAGGGTTAACAGGCAGTCTGAGGCTTCAGTTAGCCCATTCTGAGGCAACTGGAGGGGAGACAGGTAAGTAAGGATTAGACCCAGCTGGGAGAAACCAGACTGGGTGGTTCCTATAGAGGAAGTTCTGCAGTGTCACAAAAGGAGGAGAGCTGAAGCACAGAGCTTATACCATGGGACTGGGGCCCTGAAGGGAAAGGGCAGCAAAGGTGAAGGGGTTCTAGGCAGAGAAGCTAAGGGATGCCTAGAGGAACTCCTTAGCAACAGATTGGGAAAAGCTATATGAGGAGATGAAACTCCACAGACAGGTGACCAGAGAGCACAGCCCCACAACAGATGCTGCAAGCAGGTAAAGGTAGGAAGCAGTCCCAGGAGCTAGTGAGGGGATCGTAAGAAAGAGACCCTAGCCGCTCATCACAAGGACCCAGGGCTGGGAACTCAAGGAGAGGGTAGGCCTGGATTCCCCTAACACTCCCTCACAGGAGGCGCAGTGTAAGTCTCAGGAAAGGAGCAAGAGCTACTTAGCCCACACCAGGGCTGAAGGCCTTCTACATGGTCTCTAGGACTTTAGATTTTTGTTTGTATTTCTTTGCTTACCCTGGAAAGGGACTGAACTGAAAGGTGACCTGGCTACAGGGCTAGGACATGGAAGAAAGTGACTGCAGCAGAATGAGAATGGGGGGAATATGAGGCACCAGAGGCAAAGAATCCCTGCAATGCCATTTACAAGATGCTAGGAGCCACAACAGCTGTGGGGACAACAACTGCTTACACAAATCAATACTCAAATACCTCCCTTTATTTTTGGGCACAACACTTGGCCTCTAGGGTAGAACTTAAAAGACATTTACCTCTAAAGTTCTCAAAAGATAACTTCTCTTTACTTTTTAAGTTAAGCTTTTAATACCACATTTAATTTCAATGGAAAGCCTCTAATATAAGTTTGGTTTTATTACCGTGTGTTGCATATTGAGACAAAGTAGGAATACCATTAGCACACAGAAGTTTTACCTCCAGTTTGAACTGCTGAAATCTTTCTCTCCATGTATGGTAAAGATTCAGCAATGCCTTTTCTGTTAATCTCTTCCAAAATGCATAAGTATTCTACAAAGTACAATTGCCTGAACCTGATGACCTTTCAAAAGAGACAAAAGCATGAAGTATAAATGAGAAGATTACCATTTCCCATACAGTTTTACTAAGGTACACTGCAGGTGCTTCCTCACTTCAGATGCCGATGAAGTGAGCTGAAGCTCACGAAAGCTTATGCTCAAATAAATTGGTTAGTCTTTAATGTGCCACAAGTACTCCTTTTCTTTTTGCGAATACAGACTAACATGGCTGCTACTCTGAAACCTGTCGTTTACCACTGTTACACAAAAAATAGGAGCAAAAAAAATTAACCCTTGACCTGTTGCCATGGTCTTCGCTCATAGAGTGTACTGTCTTGCCTATTGGTTAGGGCTTAGGCCCTTCAACCTGCAGAGAGAATTTGGCCTGCACAGGCCCTCCCACTCCACCAGGCTCTGTCCCAGGGTCCTGTGAGAGCTATCAAAGGTCTGAAAGTCAGGGGCATCTTCAGGCTGCCCTCCCTGGGTCACTTCCTACTACCTGATGATTGTCCAAAGCTTGCCACCTGTGACAAGGAGATGTGCATGGAGTCAGCTCACAGCTTGGCACCTCTTCATGGCTGTGCATGGCACGGAACCTACCTCTTTCAGGATGGCAGCTGCATCCCCCTGTGTCTTGGCCCTCAGCCAGGTCAGTTCCAAGTCTCTCCCCTTCAGGGGTAGTCCATGAACAAACTAAGGGGAATTAACACAAATAAACTGAGTCCATATGGGGGGGCGGGGAATGCCTCTCTCTCAGGGTGTACCAGAAGCAGGTCCTCCCTTCCTTCAAAGAGGGACCTTTGAGCAATTGTAGGGAGAGATCCTTCCTGCAGGTCTTCTCCCAGGAGCTGTGAGTTGCAGATCTATTGAGTTGCAAAACTCTTCCCTGGTCTGCCCCCAAGTGAGCTGCCCTGCTCCCTTTTACCTCCTCCTCCTCCAGCCTGTGCATCTCTTGCAGGCTGGGCCCAGAGCAGCTCCTTAACCCCTTGTTGCCCAGTGTGAGGTTTGTATACCCCATCACACATGGACTGTGACACAAAACATCTTTCATACCGAACATATTAGTACTTCTGAAACAGTTAATCACACTAACTTATAATCATCCCTTTGGGGCATATAGGCCCCAACTGAGTGGTTCCCCTCTAATCAGCAAATAATGTGCTCAAATGCTTTGCTGAGTTGAGGGCCACAGTCCCCCCCAAAAGTGAAATTTTAAAATCCAATCATTCGATTTTAAATGACTCTTAATATAGAGCTTTAGAAATTCCAAATGAAAGCATCTTTTGAACATTCTTCATCTCCTTGTAGTCATTCTACACACAGACACTGAACACAGTGAATAGACTGGAAAATGTTTGACCTTACATTGGCTAGTGAATTAGAGACTCATTGTGTAGCCTACTACCTACTCACACAGAAGTCCACATTCTGAGTAAAATTATTAGAAGATTGCTTGGGGGAAAATTCTCCATCCAATGACATATAGCCACCCCTTTGCCTCAACAAAGAGAATAATTCTCCTCTTCTGTCTCCATTGGTACAAGACTTGATCATGAATAATAGCTTTATGGTTCTCATAAATAGTATTCAGTAAAAGAGGTACAGCTTCTGTTTTCCTTTGCATGAGATCCAGTTCCAACTGGGGGACTATGCACAGTGAGTTGATGAGCATGCTAGAAAAATTAAAACGTGTTGTAAAAATTCCTCTTATATGACTAGAGAATTTTAAATGGAATGAACATACTCGTATCTAGCTCCCCACAAAATCAATGTTGGCACCTTTGTTTAGTAAAAACAACAAACCCTGGGAAATAGTTGAACAAGGGTATAATGGAGCCTACAGATGCATTATATAATAACAAACATTGTTATTGCTTACATTTTATACAGAATCTTTCAGCTTAAAGGATCTCAGAGTCCTTTAGAAACACATCACAGCAGTGAAACGCAATAGCTCTGGGGAGGAGATAAAAGGAAGATGGACAACTTGGACAAACCACACTGCACAAGATCAGTAGGAGAGGCAATTTTGGTCAAGCATACTGTGACAGTCTATAAACAACTCTATCAAGAGTGTTCTGGGATCTTTCGGGCCTGATATTCAAAAATGTGTGCCAAATTACATGTGCAATCTAAGTAATTCTATGTGCAAACTAGGCAAGCAATTCCATATGGGTATTTAAAAAAAAAAATCAGACCTTTTTTAATGTACAAGCTGAGCTGACAGAACCAGTTTATGAGGCCTCACGCAAAATAGCCATGCACAATAACTGTCTGGGACTCAACTTATCTACTTCAAAAAGAATAAGGACAGCAAATCTTCAGTTTCAAGGACTATTTCTACCTGATGCTTACACCAGGAAGTCAGCCCATCTCGCAGCTCCCAGCCTTTAAAGCCCCAATTTCATCTTCCTTTAGGTCTTTTTTATACACCAGAAGCAAAGAGAGCAGAGATGCAACTTTTTTCCCACTGTATATCATTTAAACAGGCACACACACACACACGATTTTTCCGTTCTAGTGAATTCAGATCACGTCAGTACTTCAGTTTATCCAACATGTAAAAATCTCTGTGTGTGCACCTGCGTGCATGTACATGCATTTACTTGGCACGACATCCTATAATATCAACTGGTCTAATCAGACCAGAAGGAAAGAAGGAAAAGTTAGTTTACAAAATCTTTGCTGATGTTAGCATTAGTATTTTAGCAGTCCGGAGGGGATAAGAAGGAAAGTGTGGAATAGAAAATGTATTTTAGTTATTAGCATTTGTTAAACCTCAGTAGGATCAGTTGACACCTATAATAATGTGACACTGTATTATCAATGTAGTTAAATATGAGGACTTCTACTTCCATTGAAATCAGTGAAAGAACCCACATTGACTTCAGCAGGAGCTATACTGGACCCATGAGCATGGAACTGATTAATACAGTTAAATCAATCTTGGACAGTGCTAATTTTTAAAATTTCAATGTTGATCCATAATTTATTGATGTGTTTGTAAATAAATAAAGTGACCATCCATAACTTGACCAGTGCCTTAGTACCCTTACTTTGGATAGGAGTTTACTCTTCTGATACCCACACTGATTTACCTACATAAATTTAACTCAGTATTTGAAATATTCAATGAATTTTCAATAGTAAGTACATGAAAGTTCAAGAAAAACTAGACACTAAAGGTTTCAGAGTGTGTGGTGTTTAGATGTTGCTTGTAATTATTAGATTTGGGAGCACTAGCTGTTGGGAGTCTGAAAGGACAGGAAACAGGAAGGATGGGGGAGGAGTTGAGAGGCTGGGAGAAAGCTACAGAGGGTGCAGCAGCAGCTTGGTAAAGAGGTTTCCACTTTGAAAATAAAGTCTTGTTGAAGCTTGTTAGTACCTTGCCTGGTTGATACAACAGAGTGGTAGCCGTGTTAGTCTGTATCAGCAAAAACAACGAGAAGTCCTTGAAGGTTCAAGTCCTTGAAGGACTCCTAGATATTAAAGGTATCTAAGGTAAAACTGACAATATTTTAAAGAGTGATCACTGTTGGGTCATACATTTAGCATTGTTTCTGACATGTGGATAAAAGAAGATAGAGACTAAACTTGGGCTCTCAAACAGTGGTCAGAAGGGACTGGGAGTGTTGTGGAAGTAAGGATGTGACAGCAATTCTCAGCCTCAGGTTACAGAGTTCATGCTCACAAGCACTCCGTGGAAATGGATTCAGAGCTTCATGACAGTCTAGACTTGTAGGAGACTATCAGTGTCCTCTACATGAGTCAGATGCTTCAAAGCAGTTGCTCTCAGCCTTTCCAGATTACTGCACCCATTTCAGGAGTCTGATTTGTCTTGCGTACCCCAAGTTTCACCTCTCTTAAAAACTGCTTGCTTACAAAATCAGACATAAAAATACTAAAGTGTCACAACACACTATTACTGACAAATTGCTTACTGCCTCATTTTTACCATATCATTATAAAATAAATCAATTGGAATATAAATATTGTGCTTACATTTCAGTGCATAGTATATAGAGCAGTATAAACAAGTCATTGTCTGTATGAAATTTTAGTTTATACTTACTTCTCTAGTGCTTTTTATGTAGCCTGTTGTAAAACTAGGCAAATATCTAGATGAGCTGATGTACCCCCTGGAACACCTCTGCATACCCACACCAGTACACATACCCCTGGTTGAGAACTACTGCTTCAAAGCAACTGTGGCATCTGCACAGAGGAGCTCAGAATGCATGGGTGGATGAAAGCCTCACAACTCAACCTCGTCAAAGTTATCTTCATTCAGAAATCCCCAGGATGTAATTGCTCAACCATTAGGCATCAACAGGCAATGCCACGTTTGAAAGGAGTAAGCCCGGGTTTGATCCCTTGTAGCAAACACAAAAACACAAGCAAATAAACAGTGCAATGTTTTCTGGCATCCTAGTTTTCTTTCTGATCAATAGTCAGTGAAACTGTTACTACCCAAGAGCCCAAAAGAGAAAGAACGGTGAAATCTCATATTGTTTAATATTAATTTTAAACAGTTAAATTAGGCTGACTATCTGGAATGAGATTTGGAATAGTGTCTCAAGGGAAGTGAAAAGAAAAGGAGTACTTGTGGCACCTTAGAGACTAACCAATTTATTTGAGCATGAGCTTTCGTGAGCTACAGCTCACTTCATCGGATGCATACCGTGGAAACTGCAGCAGACTTTATATATACACAGAGAATATGAAACAATACCTCCTCCCACCCCACTGTCCTGCTGGTAATAGCTTATCTAAAGTGATCATCAGGTGGGCCATTTCCAGCACAAATCCAGGTTTTCTCACCCTCCACCCCCCCACACAAATTCACTCTCCTGCTGGTGATAGCCCATCCAAAGTGACAACTCTTTACACAATGTGCATGATAATCAAGTCGGGCTATTTCCTGCACAAATCCAGGTTTTCTCACATCCCCCCCACCCCCATACACACACAAACTCACTCTCCTGCTGGTAATAGCTCATCTAAACTGACCACTCTCCAAGTTTAAATCCAAGTTAAACCAGAACATCTGGGGGGGGGGGGGTAGGAAAAAACAAGAGGAAACAGGCTACCTTGCATAATGACTTAGCCACTCCCAGTCTCTATTTAAGCCTAAATTAATAGTATCCAATTTGCAAATTAATTCCAATTCAGCAGTTTCTCGCTGGAGTCTGGATTTGAAGTTTTTTTGTTTTAAGATAGCGACCTTCATGTCTGTGATTGCGTGACCAGAGAGATTGAAGTGTTCTCCGACTGGTTTATGAATGTTATAAACCAGTTATGTCAAGAATTATAACATTCATAAACCAGTCGGAGAACACTTCAATCTCTCTGGTCACGCAATCACAGACATGAAGGTCGCTATCTTAAAACAAAAAAACTTCAAATCCAGACTCCAGCGAGAAACTGCTGAATTAGAATTAATTTGCAAATTGGATACTATTAATTTAGGCTTAAATAGAGACTGGGAGTGGCTAAGTCATTATGCAAGGTAGCCTGTTTCCTCTTGTTTTTTCCTACCCCCCCACCCCCCAGATGTTCTGGTTTAACTTGGATTTAAACTTGGAGAGTGGTCAGTTTGGATGAGCTATTACCAGCAGGAGAGTGAGTTTGTGTGTGTATGGGGGTGGGGGGGATGTGAGAAAACCTGGATTTGTGCAGGAAATAGCCCGACTTGATTATCATGCACATTGTGTAAAGAGTTGTCACTTTGGATGGGCTATCACCAGCAGGAGAGTGAATTTGTGTGGGGGGGGTGGAGGGTGAGAAAACCTGGATTTGTGCTGGAAATGGCCCACCTGATGATCACTTTAGATAAGCTATTACCAGCAGGACAGTGGGGTGGGAGGAGGTATTGTTTCATATTCTCTGTGTATATATAAAGTCTGCTGCAGTTTCCACGGTATGCATCCGATGAAGTGAGCTGTAGCTCACGAAAGCTCATGCTCAAATAAATTGGTTAGTCTCTAAGGTGCCACAAGTACTCCTTTTCTTTTTGTGAATACAGACTAACACGGCTGTTACTCTGAAACCTGTCATCAAGGGAAGTGGTTCAAGTTTCATTAGTTGAGATATTAATATTTGACTGGATAAAGCACTAAGCAATATACTGTATGAAATAATCCTTCACCATCCCCCCGTGATGACCTAATAGCTTTTTTCCATCTCTGTGAATCCTTTATTTACAGAATATATAAGAATGAAGGTTTCTCACTGTGGGTGACTGAGAGAATTTATAATAACTGACCCACTGGGTGCTTGCACACACAGACTTTATTGAGATTATATTTTAATGCCATGAAAAATTCTGACTGATCAATTTAATATTTGCATTTAAGAGATTTTTTTCAAACCCTATTTAACATGCATGTATTTTAACCAGGGCAGTACTTTTCTTACATAGGAGGATTTAGTTACATCTCTTTTTATTTGGTTGCCCTAACTGTACACACAAAAGCTAAATTGTTTACCATTGACATTTTACATTAATCTAATTAAAGCAAAAATGTATGCTGCCATGCCTTTGAATAACAGAGCAGGAAATCAAACTGTATGGTATCTGGGCTTTGCATTTTCACCAGAAGACTTATATCTGGAGAGACACATCAACAGCTGCAGATTCTGTTCTCTTTCTCAGAAGAGCCTTCAACAGAATAAATTACGAAGCTGCAGCCTGCTCTCTATAGGGTAATGGTTGATCTTTGACCATGCTGACAGCCAGACTTCTTGTCATCCCGCTGAGCAGCAAGTCAAATTGGGCTTTAATTACTGTTCAGAGAACAGTGTGCAATTAAACATGCATGTCACAGAATCTGGTATGGGGGAAAGAAGGGACAAGGGATGTCAAGGAGTCACAAGACAAACCTCTTTTTGATGCTTTTCATTAAAGACAATGTGAGCTCTATATATGAAGAAAAAAAAAACTCATAAAGGTTCACAACATATCATATAATGCCTGGAAAGTATAATGATTACTAACTGTCTTCCAATAATAAGTAGCTTAAACCATATTTTGATGAAAACTATACTAAATGCTAAGTTAAAGTGGATGATATAGCCCTAACCCAGTCCACCCAATTAAAATCTGTTGTTATTAGCACTCAGTCTACAAAGCACAATTACACTGAAAATTACTCTCTCTCCTAACCTAGGTTCTGAAAAAAAATTGAAATGAAATGATTTTGTAGATCCTGTTGGCTAAATTTTCAAATATCTTTGTCTCAGTTGTCCCACAATAAATGTTCACACATGAACTATCCTGGGAGAAAACCTATTGGCAAATGCAAGCTGGTATTTGTATTTTTGTCTATGCTAATATATAATTTCCACATGCAAATTGTAGGCATAAACAAGGCATCAACCTTGAATAATGTGGACCTGTTATAGAAATGAAGAGTTTTCCAGGGACTCCTAGTATGCACTGTGATTATGTAACCAAACTGTAAAAAGCTGGAAAATCACAAAATGCCAATCAGCTGTAATTAAGGGACAAAGCAGGCAAATTAATAGTAAGCACAAGGTCAAAACAAGGTGCCCATTTGTAAACAAGATGCCAAATCCATCTCTGGTGTAACTCCATTGTGAGTAATTGAAGTGGAAAGGAAAGTGCTGCTTCACCAGAAATGGGAGAAACTCAAATTCAGAGATGGTGAAGTCACCTTTCTGTGGGAGAGAGGGCTTAAAATCTGAATAATTCCTAAGTAATCAGCAACTCTCAACCATTCAACAAGTGGCACGCCAATCTCATGATATTCAGGGGGTTACTACTGACTCCCAATACTGCTTCTCCATTCTGAGCCCTGACTGCTGCTAATTTCCTAAAAGAAAAGCCTCTGAAACCCACCGTCCCCACTTTAGCCACTACAGTAGCCGTGAGGTATATCCAGTCACCATGGCCTCCAGGACCTGATATGATATGAGCAACTGGAGGAACTGATCACAGAATGATACACCATGGCCTGACTTGTTAGTCCCCCAAAGGCACATGCATACTTAGAGAAGAGCTGGCTGAAGCTTCTAGTTTCTCAGACATTGTAAGCTATATTTCACCATCATACATTCGTGGTGAGACAATATAAGAGACAGATCTCTTCTGCAGAAGAAAATACTCAAAGTCAAAACAATCATACCTGATACTTCTATAGCGCTTTTCATCCAAAGAAATCAAATAACTTTCCAAGCATTAATTGAGCTTTACAACACTTCCGGGAGGGACAAGGAAGTATTGCTATCCCCATTTCACAGATGGGAAAGTGGAAAGTGGAGACAGAGAGAGAATCAACTTGCCTGACACACAGCAAGTCAGTGACAGACTGGAACCCAGGACTCTGGACTACTGCTCTTATAGTCTAAGAATGGTCCCTCTTGGAGCATTTCTGAACAGGGGTGTGGCCAGGCCTCGGACTGTCCTGCACACTGAGGTCCCAGTGCACAAGCAGTAAGTCTACTCACAGGTGCAAAGATAATAGCTTGTTTAAGTGCTTTGCTGGATCAGAGCCTGGAAAAGCTGCGCTGGATGGGTCACTGGCTACATTTCCTGTGGTGGTGAAACAAATCCTGCAGTCCACTTTCCTTGCCTCAGCACCCAGCAGTAAGACATAGTGCATCTCTTCCCCTTCTCCAACATCTCATAAAAGACATAACTGAGCTCTAATTTGGAAGGGATCAGTGGGATGCTCAATGATATTAAACATAGCTTTAAAATTCAACAATAAAGAGAATTAAAAGACAGCCAAGAAGTCAGTTGGACTAGAAAGACACCACGTGAAGTTAAAATGTAGCTGATAAAAAACAGGTTCTGATATCAGAATGCATTAAGGAAAAGTAACTCTCTTTTCAATTAATTAACTTTATAGCCTAAAATTTAGAATATTTACTAAAATTCAATAAAAATTAGACTGATAAATAAGGCTCTGGTAAAACTTGAAGTCAAACATATACATTAATTTTCTGTTCTAAGTCACCACTCAGGCTATGAACATTTGTTTTTATAATGAAGAAAATAAAGTGTTTGTTAATTAAATGCACCACTTAAACTTATTAATGTCTTATAATGCCTTTGAAGATAAAAAATGCTATGTAAGAATTATTTTTACTACTAATAAAGATTATATCTCACAATAAGAATTTGATCCCACAAATTCTTACTCCTGGGAGTAGCACTTTTGCAAGCCCAATCAAACACAATGGGATTATTTGCTTGACTAAGGACTATTCATGTACGGATTTGTAAGTTTAAGACTTTATACACTTACTATTTCTTGATCATTTAACAATGAAGCACAACATTTCTAGAATGTTTTTATTTACCTGACTTTTGCCATAGAGTTTTCAGAGTAATAATACACAAAGTTGATATATGTCAGCCCTATATTTTCCCTCTCCCCTACGGGAAGGATTGAGAGAACAAGACATTAATGCAAATCCTGTGAAGGACCATAATACACCATAGAAAAAAAAATAAATAAAACTGGGTCTGCAAGTCAAACCATTAGAGTGTAGAACAAGTATCCCATTCAGTCTGATCAAATGCCATCTAAGACTCAAGACAGAGAACAGAGTCACATGATAAAGTGGCTTTTTAGATGAATGCATGAGACATGAAGAAAACTGAATGGATGATGATTGTTTAATATTCTCTAAACAATTTGCCAACTTCACAGATATTTGATATTACAGACTAATAATTTTGACCTAAAGGAGAATTCTTAAAAGATCTCTCTAAAGGAATTTTAAAGCTTCTCCACACATATAAGATAAAAGTCCGTCTATATAAAAGATTTCATCGACAAATCAATAACTTCCAGAGGTTCTTTTAAAAAAAATGGCACACTAATAATATTAAAATAAATAAAAAACATTATTTAGGCCATTTGCATCATGGATGTCTAATGTTCAATGTTTTAATCAAATGTCAAGTGTTCTCAGGAACTTTGCAAAATCTCTAACTAGCGTAAAGAGATTATAGATTTGGTGAAAAATACATCAATGCAATAGATCCCAGTCTATGCCATAACTCTTTGCCTCATCAAATTCTGGATATTGCCTCAGTGTCATGTGTTTACCTTATTTAGACTAGAAAACACACACAGGAGCCCATTCAATCACAGTGATTCCAGATTCATTGAATATGGTCTTTGTATCTTCACAAGTACAGAATAAGTATGAGTCTATGGGATATAACAGCTGTAGAGGAACAAAATATCACAGCACTAAAGATTGCTTTTGGTGGTAAGCATGTAATAGTCATAACACTTTCCTCCCTTGAAATAAAAACCAAATATCTTTTAAAAGCATATTCTCTGTAATACTTTATTATCATAACCTGAAATACTGCAAAGACAGGGTAAGTTATATGAACCCTGGGACTTAGTTAAAGTATTATTTTGCTTTGTCTCTGCATAAAACCATAATGAATTTAATCCAATGTAATGTTATGTACTATCTTGGCATTCTTCTAGTTGGAAACTGCAAATCTTCAAATTTAGCAGAGAAAGGGGATGCTGTCTCACGGACTTGTGGTTCTTGTGGCATTCCCTTTAAATCACCCTCTTAGATTTCCTTTGTGTTTACCTCAGGAGGTGGTCCATTTTCTTTTTTGTTACATGTATGCAGGAGGAAATTAACATCTTCAGAAGAGAGGAGTTTAACAGGTTCTTCATAATGATTCTCTTACAATCTGAAAAAGGAAGGAAGGGAGGAAGGAGAAAGGAACCAGGGAAGAAAGCTAATCTTCTAGTTAAGACACAGAACTAAGAGTCAGGAAAGCTGGGGACAAATTCATTGATGGACTCAATGATGCTACCATAGGTATGAAATCAACTTCCAGCTTCTATTCTTGGTTCTGACCTCGACTTCCCGAGAGATATTGGACAAGTCACTTAATCTCACTATGCCTCAATTTTCCCAATTGGAAGTGATATTTACCTTACAGGGGTATTGCAAAGCTAATTCCATTGATTAATGCTCATGAGGCACTTTAACAAAAACCCTTGCACGAAGGTACTCTCTAAAGGGAGGAAAAGCAGCTAACCATCTTCTTCCTGGATGTATGATAAAGTAGGCAGGAAGTATCTACCTTATCTTCCACTGTCTTGTCAGCTTTTTCCTTCCATCTTTTCTGCCTGTAAATTACACTCATTTTGCCCACCCACTGAATGCAAAATGAGTGCAAGGTACTCTACTTTATCACTTCAACACCTGTTTTCTGACCAATTTACAGCTGGGGTGAAATCCTGGCTGATTCAAGTCAGCGAGACTTTTGCTACTGGTATCAATAGGGTAAGGCTTTCACCCTAGGTGCATAATTTATACAAACGTTTACATCACTGCTGAATTTGCCCAAGACATTTCCATGAGAGTTCCATCTGCTTAATCCAGGGTGAATTTACCCCTGTAAATTTCTTTCCCCTTCACATAGTCATGAATTAGTACAGAGTCTTCATCCCTTATTTTCTTCCCAGGAGGTGAAAATTATTTTTTATAGTTACCCAAAACAGGTCTTGTGGCTTCCAGGCTCATAAGTAAACATCTTACCATCAATAGTTCAGCAGACGTACATTTTGTATAACTAAGTATATTTTGTCATTTGATAAGATAGCAGGAAAGAAGCTATTTTCTGTATAACCTTCTATTTTGCCACACCCTGCCTTTTTTCAATTGTGAAAAGTACAAAACAAACTAGCTGTTTTGTTTTGTCCCTTTTCAGCAGCACTGCAAAAATTCAGCCACACTGTTTTACTGAATTATTTTTTCAGAGAAAATAGAAATCAGCCCCTTATTAACTCCCGACTTCACACAAGCGCTGTATATCTATATTAAAGGTTTCAGAATATTAAGCTGTACAAAAGGCATCACAATCCTGATGGATTAGGCTTACACAATGCAATAGAGAATGGCATCTTTTCTATAGAATTTTTATACTAGCCTACAAACTTGGAAGTCCCACTGAAGTTATTAATCTAATAGGAGAAGGGAGAGGTAGTCACTTGTAAAAGTCTATATAAAACAACAAAATAATAATGTCAGGGGAACAGGAAACCCTATAGTTGGATATTGAGTGATGCCTTTATGAGCTTAAAACAGAAGCGCTAGATAAAATTGCCAAATAACTGTAACGAGTAGCAAGAGGAAAACAAAGTCACTATGCTGATCAGATGGGTAGCCGATCACATCAGACTAGATTCTTCAGTGGGAGTTCACTGAAAATCTCAAGACTGTTGGACAGCTTGAAGAATCAGGTCAAAGGGATTCATCCAGCTGTTGTAAACTTGTCTTAATTAGGATTAAAAGGTGTGTTGTTAGAACATGTTGAGTTGAAGTCTAATCTCCCCCTCCAGCCTTCAGCTTGACCTTCAACTTGACCAACTTAAAAGTAAACACTGCCTTCTTTACACTAGAGCTTTAGAACATGTGTGTTAGAAACAGCTAGTTAATACATTCCAACACTTTTAAAACCTAGTCAAGACAAAGCTAGTACCCTTAAGCACCAAATAAAGACCAGTTTATGAGAGAGTTATAAAGAAACTGCGACTGTGGAATCTGTAAATCAGGGCCAAGAACCCAGGACTGAAATTGTATAGCAGTTTAGAGGGAAAACACAAGCTCAGCCTTATCCTTCTGCTACAGATTTTGAAGACACATTATGCAGGAAACGGTACCACTGTTTTAGATCAGCATTTTACCATAGCAGTTCAGGAATCCAGAAAATCTGGTTTTAAATGTTTTAGTTCCCCTGATGGATCTGAGGCAACATATTATCTCTGTTTCAGGCTGAGTCATATCAGGACTGAAATGTCATGTAAAACTGGTCCAGAGCTTATGTCTATGGAGATATTTGGAATAACCCCAAAGTTAATGACAGCGTGTTATTCCTTTTGTTACAATGGTGGAGACCCACGCTTTGGGGCTGAGGGTTCTATCCCTGCTGAGGTCCAAAAAGTCCAACCTTAATCAATTTCCTTTACCATACTAGTATTTGTATAAAAGACTGTATGATGAGAAAATGCTCATATAAACTAATGCAGACTATATAAGGTCAATGTGAGAGGTACCGCATATTAAAACACAGCAGACTACAGGTATGCTCATTTTGAACAGGAAGTGCCAAAGGAACTACATGACCCAGCTGCATTGTTCCAACTATCTCTGAAGCCTTCCACTTGGTGCAAGTTGGAGCTTGAAACAACTGACCACATGGTAGAATCTCCATAGTAAAGATAAGGGGGCTAGTTCTCCACTTTGTTACATCAGTATTATGTTGGTGTGACACCTGAAGGCTCAAAGATGGGTTTCAGATATACTGTAGAATTCTACTTTAAATATACTCACAATACTGTATATTAACTTAATAATGAAATCATCTTTGTTTGTATTATACTCCATATTCTTGCAATTGTGCTTAAGTTAATATTTCTTGTCATATTTAGAAATCTACAAGAAAAAACATACTAAAAGATCTCAAGACTCTGCTGCTCAGACAAGGTATAAATACTAAGATTTTCCCCATAGAATAATGAAAGGTTCAAATGCACATTGCATGAAAAATATAAGCATACTTGTTTGTAAGAAATTTTAGAGCTACTCTCTACTCATCATAAATCAAAAGGAGAAACCATTTGAAAACTCAGATGTTAGTCACGACAACATGTATTTAGCAGGCATAATATGTATAGAAAAAATCCTCCCTTGAGTAATAAAGGCTTTGGACAAAGACTATATTAGAAGGAAACTTGATATTTATTTGGTTAAGAGAAACGTCAAAGATAGAAATTTCTATGGAAGTTGACAGCCCTTAAAGTTTACAAATTCTTAATTATAAGAAATTAATCCCATACTATGAACTGTTGAATAGAATAAAGAAAATCTCAAATTAACTACAGTATTGGCTCCAGCAGATACAGGAACAAATAAGAGAAATCTGATTTACTATTCTGCTAATCTGACAGACTATGAAATTGAACCAGACAAGAAAACAATTTTTTTTCTTCTGTTCATATTTCATTAAAAAGGAGAAGCTAGCTAGCACACACAGCCTATTTTCAGGGCCCACAATGGAGATGAGTGGGGAGGTCACTGGATATTGAGAATTTATAGTTTACTCCCAATTCACATTCTTTCTTCTCTGAAACAATTGCAAATCACAATAGGCTAAATTCACTATGCTTTGGGGAAAGTCAGAAAATTCACAAAGAATGTTTACCATGTTCCAATCCTCCAGTTACTTACTTTAGATGTGGCACCTTAGAGACTAACCAATTTATTTGAGCATAAGCTTTCGTAAGCTACAGCTCACTTCATTGGATGCATACTGTGGAAAATACAGAAGATGTTCTTATACATATAAACCATGAAAAAATGGGTGTTTACCATTACAAAAGGTTTTCTCTCCCCCCACCCCACTCTCACTTTAGATAAGCTATTACTAGCAGGAGAGTGGGGTGGGGGGAGAGAAAACCTTTTGTAGTGGTAAACACCCATTTTTTCATGGTTTGTGTGTATAAAAAGATCTTCTGTACTTTCCACAGTATGCATCCGATGAAGTGAGCTGTAGCTCATGAAAGCTTATGCTCAAATAAATTGGTTAGTCTCTAAGGTGCCACAAGTACTCCTTTTCTTTTTGCGAATACAGACTAACACAGCTGTTACTCTGAAACCTTACTTTAGATGCCAACTGAAACACTGTTTGAAACAGTTTTTCATCTTTAATGAAGATTCTCTGTACAGAATGTTAGTAGCAGTCTTAGTTCATACACTGTGAAGAACTGATTTCATAACCAAATAGGGGTTGTTCTACCTCTGCTTTTAGTCTGGGAGGCAAAGTGTATTATCTGGTTTTTGCTTTACATTACTCTGTTTATATTAATTCATTATCACGGAAGAGTTTAGGAAAATATATTTGTAGACTTCTAAATTATGCTCCGAGAGGATCCCTTCCGCGGTGATAAAAATCAAACAGAATGATCACAAATCAGGTGCAAAACAGAACTAAAAGGAGAGGCCAAAGTTGATGGTGCTGATCAGATAGAGCCAAATTGCCATGACTGTTGTTAAAAGCAAAGGGGCCACAACTGGCCTTCAGAGATGCACCTACAGCTCCCAATGTCTTTCTTTGGAGCTGCACATGTATATCAGAGAACAGAATTTGGCTCAAGATTTGCGGTGACTTAAGATTAAATAAAAACTCGTTCTTCAGCCTTACGCAGAAGTGTCATAAACCACATTATGTAAATATGTAAATCTTTTTTCTCCTTCTCTAGAACACCTCAGAGTGAGCAGTGCTTCCTGTTATACAATTTGTCGAATCCTCAAGCATGTTTCTGGCTGACAATCAGATCAAAACAGAAAAGAAACTCCAGTTTTAAAGAAAGATGAGAGATTAATCAAGTCCAATATATTTATGCTTGAATGGATCTTAATATAGTTGTGTAACATGCATCTCTAGGAGAATTACTTTTAAAACAGGGTGATTAGGATCAGTTTCCATGCCAGTCCTAGAAAAGGGACATTCCTGATCAAAGGTAAATGCAAATGCATCCAGGGCCAGATCCTCAGCAGGCATAAATCAGTGTATATCCATTAAAGTTACCAGCAGAGAATGTGAGGCTTGGTCCAGCAAGGTGCTCATCCCATTCTGGAAAAGTGCTTATGTTACTAGCAGGATATTCAGTGACTATTCAGACACTTAAAGTTAAGCACTTTACTGGATCGGGGCGAGAGCATTCAGCACCCTTCTGGATTGAGCACCTAGCCACCCACTCTTATTAAGAAGCTGTTTCTCCTTCACCAAACTTCAGAGAAGGGCTGTATCATCTGGCTACAGAAAGGTACAAGAGAAACTCCTTACCTTTGTCCACAACTCAGTGGAATGCTTTGAAATGCCCTCATCCGCCAACTGAAGCAAGTGCACTTTTCTGAGAAAAGCAAACTCAAATAGAATTGAAATAATCATCATCTTTCATTTAAATGAGCCCCAGGTACAGTATGTCATGCTTTAGACTGTGGCCGTTATTTCCTGGAAAATACTCACTGACTGGCACAAGGGCTTGTTCTGAGAACATAAGAATGGTCATACTGGCTCAGCCCACTGGTCCAACTAGCCCAGTATCCTGTCTTCTGACAGTGGCCAATGCCAAATGATTCAAAGGGAATGAACAAAACAGGCAATTATTGCGTAATCCATCCCCTGTTATCCAGTCCCAGCATCTCACAGTCAGAGACCAAGATCATGGGTTTGCATCTCTGACTATCATGGCTAATAGCCACTGATAGACCTATCATCCTTGAGGCATTGCTTGAAAAGGGAAGATTGTACATGAATAGAAAATACTCCAATTTAATGCATGAGACAAACAGTCGTAAGTTTGTAGACAGTTTACTTCACAGGATGTTCTGTGTTTTTTATCCTTACAGATATAACTGTTCTGGTCTCTAGCAGGTGAATGACCTAGCTGAAAAATGTCTGGGTCAGTAAATGCCTTTTGATGTTGTTAATAATTAAAAACTGCCAGAACAAATCATCAAAAATTTCTGATAATGCACAACGTACATCTTGTCCAGATAATGTTCTGTCTGCACACAATAGTTTAGAATGCAGGAACACTGCCCCTCCTAGTCTCTGCCTGTGGCACATAGTAGTCTACTTTCCTGTGCGCTGCAGTATTTTAGCTTAATTTCAGTTGTTGGGTTTAGTGAGCGGGTACTGGGCTGTGTAGGTGACCCATGATACACAAGAGGTCAGATTAGATGATTTGGTGGCCTCTTCTGGCTTTAAACCTGGGCTCTTGAGCTCTCTATATAATTTCCTAATGAGTATGGGTCAGATCAATCTCTTTTGTTGAAAGCCCACAGCAGAGGACAAGGGAGGGCAGGCGTTGTACCTCCTGCTTCCCCTCATGGGAAGACAGTTTTAAAATCTCCTGGGGAATCCCATTTAGTGAAAGATGCTACAAAGCTGCTATGAGTCAGCATGTCCCACACATACTCCAGCCATGTCCCCTCACCAGCCAGGTTTTTCACTTGTGGTACAACGAGCCCCAGCAGGGGTTTCTCCTACCAGAGGCCCAGCTCCTACAGTGCAGGCTACATAAACCAAAGATGAATTTAGCCCATTATCTTTTTTACCAGGAGTGAGAGACCTACTATGAGAAACAGGTTTTCTAGCTGTGAGGTCAGGTTTGGGTATAATCATGTGGTTCTCTGTACTCTAGCAGAGACTGTACAGTGTAGCTACCCCTTGCTGGTGGTCTGCAGGGAGTTGGCTGTTCATAAAGTGTTAGCTCCTTCTCCTTGTTTCCAGTAATTCCAGCATTACAAGACAGCAAAAAGCCCACTAAATACTTGCCTAAAATCATATAATAGCCACAGGGACTTTATAGAGTTACAGATGGGAGGAGAGCTGGTCTCTGCAATTGTGAGTGAGAGGGCAGACGGACAATCACACTCCCTCTCTCTCTCTCAAAAAACGCCCCCAAAAAACGATAGAGGTTTATATCCCAGCAACATGATGAATAGTGGGAAGACAATGAATAATTGTTAGTCTCTTAAGGTTGCCTCAGAACTCAGAGCTACCATGCAGAAAAACGACCACAAGGTCAGGAGGAGGTATCTAACTGGATAGGGCCAGTAATTGGAACATTATTGTACAGAGCTTGCCTGCACTGTGTCAGTCCTGTAGAAAAATAAAGGTTTCCTGTGTTGCCTTTCTCTGTGGGCTCAACTGTGCCCTGCATGGGGGTAGTGTGGAGCTGTACTGCCCCAGGCAAAGCACTGGGAAGTTCAGAGAAGCAAAAAGACCCCCAGAGTGACCTGGTGTCCACTAAGAGAGCTCCCACTGCTACATACTACAAAATACTGTGTGCCATTTCCACTCCTGCTCCCTACACTAATGCAACGGGGACTAGGGCAATGATCTTGCCCACTCCTCTTCTCTTTGGAAGCATTGGGTGCCCCTGGAGCATCCCCACCTCACTGCACACCCAAGTAAGGACCATGTTTTGTGAGCCTAAACAAAACACACACTATTCAGGATTGTATTCCACCTTCAAATTCTTGTGCATATGTTGCAAAACAGTTACTGCACCTTCGCATGTAAGTACAGTACTTAGCAAGGGAAATCCACAGAGCTGCAGGCAAGATTAAGCCCAACAGCCAAATTCTGCTCTCAGCTGAGATCAGTGGAATTGTGCACATGTACCCAAATGCATAATTTGCCCCGCATTGTTAGAATGCGAGGGTTATTTACTGTGGGGACTGAGTCTGCTGCCACAGAGACAGAGTTGCACTAATTTAATTAAGGTATGATATTAATCCAATTAAGCTAAACCAATTGGGTCAGGCTGTGCCAATATATATAGGGTTTAAACCAATGTAAGACTGTCCACACACAAAGAGGCACTGGTTTAAAGTGTTGCCAACAAGCGCAGTTTTGTCAGGAGTCTCACAAAATGTGGAATTTTTCTTAAAGCCCCACCTAGTAGAGTCAAGTGATTTTCTGGGGAATGTCAGTTTTTATTCCAAAAATAAGGTAAGTTTCTAGACCCCATGATTGAAGAGAAAAGCTTGAAAATGTGACCCCAGTGTAACCCTAAAGATTCAAACACCTAAAGAAAATTAAAAAGAACCACATTTTACTATTTTGAAAATCATGAGATCTTTAAAGTCAAGTCTCATGTTGCGGGAGGGGGTGGCTCATCATTTTTTGAATGCTTGGGGTTGGCAATGCTGGGTTTGGCCCCCGTAAACAGTGTCTTGCAGCATACCTGGCAAGCACAGAAACCTCGTTGTGCCCACCATCTCTCCTGGGACTTGCACCATTCTTGGGGCTTGAACCGACTAACCTTTACTCATCTGAATAATCCTCACACACACGAGCAGTTGCACTGATATCCATGGGATTATCCATGCAAACAGAGATTTGTGGGACTGGTCCTTTACTGTGCAAATTCTGAAGCCCATTTTGGATTTACACCTGGGAAAATCATTGTTCTGTGTGTTTAATGTTCACCTTTTTGCACATCCATCTCTGAATTTGACCCAATGGCTACATAATAAGCTCACGGCAGCAATAATTACAAATCCTGTTTACACTTACTTCACTTGTACTCAACACTGCTCCACCCAGCTTTCTAAGGAACAAAGATTAACCATTTTTCATAACCTACTTGACTCTCAGTAGTTCAGCTGGCAGAGCTCTTTCTATGACAGGCTAGACAGCAATTTACCCTCTGCCTCCCTGTTACAAATTAAATATTTTATTCCCACCAGAAAACCGAAAGAGATACATTTATAGAAAAATAATTATCTCCCATTGTCACCAAAAGGCAGAACAGATCTGAGCTGGCTGTAATCGAAGGTGGCTCTACGTTCCCTTATAAAGCTCCATCTTAAAAACAGTTCAGCCATTTGCTTCCACTACTCCTGTTGGGATTATATGACAGGGTTGCCTGTGATAGCAGTGGACTGGACACAGTGTGCCAGGATGTCCCATCCAGTTCTGTGTTTCTGTGTTCCCCGTTTTGTTTATAGCTGGTTGACACATTTGGCCTAAATACAAATTCTTCTAAGCAATGAGATATCTCTCACATGAAAGCACAGAAATCAACAAATACCACAGACAGAGCTGGTCATGGGGACATGCAGAGAGTACTGTCACATACGTCACTCCTTGATCTGGGTTTCAGCTGCATATGGAGCCAAAGTACTGGGATTGGGGATGGTGGTAATAAAGTGACTCTCTATCTGTTACACAGGAAGTAGATGGATGGTGTAAGGCTGATAGAAACTTTATCAAGGGATGGGAGGTGAAGGCAGGAAGGGGTGGGGGAGCTGAAGAAATTGTCCCCATGAGCAGATGTCACACTGCCTTTAAAAATTGTGCAAGAGCAGCATTCCCTGTAGGAGATCTGATCCTGAAAGTTTCTCATACATACAAAGATAAGGATTAGGAATTTATTTCATTTCATTTCAGCTGTTTTTCAGCAGAGCATTCTCGAGAGCAGCCATGCTTGGTTGGTGGTCAGGCTGAGCTGGGTGGCCATTTATTTTCACATCTGGATCTGGGCTATGTAAGTTTTATCTCTGAATGGCTTTCTAGCAGAATGATGTTTTATGTATTGGTTACAGGAATCAGTTCTGATTAAGCCCACTGCTACACCACTCTGAAATATTCTAAAGGGTCAGTGAAGATATCTGCTCATTTCCAAAGATCTAGGAATACAGGGTAAAAAAGCACTGGGAGGTTGTATATTTCAAACAATGTTACTATTTAACAAGGAATCTGGTTTTGGACAGTTGCTTCGGTATTCTTTATAGGAAGTGAAGAGAGAAAAACAACATACATTTTTCCTTACAAGTAGAGCTGGTTGAATATTTGTCAAATACGAATTTCAAGTACTTTTGCCTGTTTTTATGAAATAGTCTGACAATTAACTTTTCCAGTATTTAATCATATCTACTTATAAAGTGTCACACAAAGTGAAAGCAAACAAATAAAGTATTTCATTAAATACCATAGTTCAGCGCCAAGATTTAGGATCAAGAGGTGACATCAAGCAAAAGAACTGTAACTTAGTCTGGGCCTGATCCTGCAAGACTGACTCATACAAGTAGTCCTTACTCAAGTAAGGAGTCTTGCTGAATTCCAGGGGAGTGCAAAGGTCCCATTAAGCCTTGTGGATGTTTTCTTATATCTCTGTGGCCTCAGCTTTCAGCATTCAGCCATTTTCTCTGGCTCACCTTGAGCCTTACTATTGTTCCACATAGGGCAGCAAAGGAGAAAATACTGGCCAAAGTAAATAGAACAAAGCAAATATTACTAATAATGTATGGACTAGTACCAATGTAAGCCATAAATATATGTGTTTGGCAGCACATGAATGGAACTGCATGATCCAGGTGAACAGAAATGAGCATGTAATCAGGAGGTATTCCCACCCTATTCCTATCACAGTTCACATAGACTAGATATGGTACAATCTTACCCCTTCCTGGGGTTTCCTGTGTTGCTAATGCAGGAAACAAAACAAATTTCAACTTGAGCTTGGCTCCCTGCAGGACCAATCTGTCCCTGCCCCTGATATTGCTTCGAGTAGTAGAAATAAGCTATACTTCAAAACATTCTACAGAGTATAAAGATACTTTTGATATATGGAGCTATGATATTCAGTTAGCAGTGGCGTTTCTGTAACACATGATACTCAAAACGCTTGAAGGATTATCTTAATGGGGGGGGGGGTGACAGCATCTGTTGATGTGCATGCATATACACACACAATCTAGCAATTAGAAACTCATTGGATCATACATACATACTTCATTTTCTAAAATAATTGGTGTGGGGTAAAAGATTTGTGCACACATATCTTCTCAAAGATGTCAAAGCCACATGAATATCGAAGGCATTATCAAACTGAGATGACAATGACCCCACATCATCCAATTCCCAATGCTGTGGCTCAGTGAAACCTTTTATATCATATGTCAGATATACGTAAGTAATCTGTGGAGCATGATATTGATGACATTCTTTCCTTCTAACACCAGACCTCCGTTGAGGTAGTGTTGGATTTACTAAGGCTATGCGAGCGGGTAGCTGAGAACGTGGTGCTCAGTGGATTTCACTGTGCCATATCTAGCCTCTGTTTATAAAAGCTTTCATATATTTCTTGCACCCCAGCTACCATTCAAGACGAATGTACATTTAGTATAGCAGATGATAGCAAACAACCATGTGTTGCCAGTGTCCCCAGTATCAATGCAAAATTAGTAGAGGAACTTGTTTTTTAATCAGTGCCAGATGACCATTAGAGAACTAAAATTTGGGATTGCCGTTTAATTTCATAGCCATAGGAATTCTATTAGCAGGCAGCAGTATTTGTTCACTTCCTGTGGCCCCACCAGAATTGCCAAAACAGCAATTAGTAAACAAGAAGAAAAGGGGGGCACATGCACCAGTATACTCTGACTGTTTGGACCATTCAAGATATGCAAAGCAGCCATACATTTCATTTAGTCAGTCAGCCAGTTTACTGCTCTTTCACATCACCAGAGCAGCATAAAGCGGCCAGACGTACCAGGGAATCTAGTCCCAAATAGCATTTGAAATTTTAAGGTGACCATTTCCTTACACAAGCAAGCAATAACACACATGGGGAAGATTTTACATAGCTTTTATTGCTTTTTGAGTACATAGAGGGCCAGATCCACCAGTGCTTTCTAGCTGTTTTGCACTGTTCCAACAAGGCAAAGCAGCATAAACTGAGCTCAGCTGACCGGTTAAACTGGGTTGCTGTTTTAAATTGCCAAAGCAGTGCGTACAAGCTGGAATATACTGGAGAATATGGTCAAATGTATCTACTGTTTTTAAAGTTACTTCTGAAACGACTTCCTCTGGAAAATACTGCTTCTAGAATGAAATTCAGCACCTGTAACTCTGGTTTTATTAATGGCACTTACAGGAATTACATCAAATCATGCTTGCAATAGCGTATAATTGGTCAAATGTCTTGGGTCCTTTGTAATAGGGTCATATTTTCTTTTTCATTGTGCATTACAATGTATCTTTATTCAACTGTTTTACAGGAAAAGCAGAGCAGAAATAAACAAGGAATAGCCAAGAAGATAAGGCATAGCATTTTCATGGTGCTAATTAAAATATAAGTTAAAAGTTAAGAGCAGAGCAGGAAAACAGATGTGCGTAAGATGTGAATATTGGCTAATGAAATACACATCTTTAGCAACTGTCCCATGCAAACAGGGGAACATAGCAGTACTTGTTTATATAATGTCACTTTGAGAGCACATTCCTGGGTGATTATGCTTTGCCTTTGCAGCCAAACTTAAATGAAGTGGCAGTTGCTCATTAATTGTATTTGATAAGAATGTTGCTGTTGTAAGAAGCTTGTTTTCTTTCATGTTTCAATGTGTTCTCAAAGGAAATCATGACAGTGCGCTACTTGACAAAATTTCTTGAGACACTTGATAAGAACTAGAATTGTTCTGTATAGAGGTCCATCTTTCTCTAGCGGTGACTGACCCTGAGGATGCAGGGTTTCACTTTTGTTCTTTTTCTTGGCTAGTAAAGCTTAAGACTACACAGAGAGTAGCCACTGTCTAATGCTTTAGCATGTTCTGTTGCTGTTATTTCTTAGGAATTGTATTAATTGCATCATCATAGTGTTAACTTAATGGCATGAGACTTTTCCACAGACAAGTATGAGGGGGAAAGCAATAAACATCAGTGCTGAAGGTGGGAGTGGGTGGGATTACAATTTAAGGCCCTGATCTTGCAAAGACCTAAGAACATGTTTAATTTTATGCTAGTAAAGTAGTTTCATTGATTGATTTTAATAAGACTGGGAAGGTATAAGGGATAGTATTCCTCTGGGGTCAGAGGCCTGCAGCTGGCTGGCTAATTAGCCCCACCCACTGCACCTGGGAAAATACCAGCAACTTAACTGGCTGATCCTCAGAAAAAGAGGAGCAGGGTGTCTGCACTATCTGCTAGAGGCTGGAGCAACTGCTGTGAAGAGCAGCTCCAAGAAACAGATGGACAGAAGGGAGACTGGGGAAAATCCTGTAATATCACAAAAAAGGCTCTGACGTATAAGCCTGGAACTTTTGGGGTGGTGAATTCGTGGGGTGAGGGACAGACTCGAGGGAAACGGACTTAACCTGTACAGACTTTATGGGAAGAGGCTGTGAAGCACTGGTCCTTGTTTACATTAAGAAGGCTTGAAATAAAATACACAGCAATTAATCTGACTGGAATCTACTCTCCCTGGATTCTATGAGAAGGGCCCAGACAGGATTTTCCCAGGGCGGGAACTGGCTCCACAGGCACAAGCCTGGTTCCAGCCAGAAGAGAGTGATGTAACTTAGGCCCCAATCCTTTACAAGGACTATTTGCGTACATAAAGTTAAGCACAGGCATAAATCTTCGCAGTTTCAGGGTCTGACTCTATAACACCATAAGTGTCCCTTGATTAGACAAGCAGTCTGTCCTATAAGAAGAATTCCTAAACATTATGGGTCTGATCCTGGATGTTAAGCATTCATATGGCTTAGGCAGTGCTCATGATCAGGGCCATGAGGACAAAGATAGATGATGGATTCCAGTTTAAAACATAGTCTGGTAGTAATTCAGAGGCAATTTCACATCCCTTGAAGGGGTTTTGGCCACAGAAAGTGGACAACTACTGTGCAGCAAATTTCCTCTGGTACTGCTCTTCCTCATGTCTTCCAAAGTTTTCTTTTTTTAACAGACAGCATAACTTGGAACAGGCACAACAGTGTCTCAGTTGCTACTTGAAGTTGATGTGTCCCTGACAGGAGGCTTGAAAATAAACCTGCCTGAAAAATAAGACATGTAGAGGAAATCTTTTATCCAATATCTGAATTTTCACTGTAGCTCAATAAATCACCATGTTATTTGCAAAGGATTTTTTTTTCAAAATGTGCACCTACAAGCATATTACCCATGCAATTACATGTTAATCATTACATAGTGCAAACTTCGTGCACGACTACCCAATCTGTTTGCACAGTAGAGAACAGAAGTTGGTCCAGGGTGCTCTTTTTCTAAAAAGTTCAATATGTCTATTTCAAATAAAACTATGTAGGGTTCACCATTGCAGGGTGAAGGACTCCCTCTACCACTTCTCCTGGCCAACATGCGGAAGGGTTTGCAGCAAGAGCTTTGGTACCTTTGACAAGGAAGGGTTGGCAAAAGAGTTAAATTATTAGCCACATCTCTCTTCAGAGCTTACCACCATGATTGCACTTGTCTCACATGGCAACCCATATGGCACGTCATTATCCTCCCTCCCTGCAGATCTCATCTCTCTCCTTCTTGTTATTCCCCTTGCTACACGGGCCAGCTCACTTCATGAAGACAAAACATCCACATGATTTTTGTACAGTAAAGAATATTTTAAAACAGAGATAGTAAAGTTGCAACATGCTGCAAGGAAAAGCCACTTACCTCTGGCCCTGTCGGCATTCTGTAGTGGCTCTAAGGTCATCAGGATAATATATGGCATGACATGTCCTGGAGCAGGAACTGGCAATATGTGACTGGAGATTTAAAATGAAAAAAAAGTCACAATCAATTGTGATAGGTACCAAATATCTTTCCCCTTGTTATTTAGGATCTCCCTAACTTGTTAGTTATCTTAAAAAAACTTCTAATCACCTTAAGTTAATTCTTTTGATAGACTTATTACAATTTCTTATCAAATACTTAAAATTCACTCCTATACTTCACAAGCTTCAAACCAAGTTATGTTTATTAAAAACAATGTTGTTATGAACTTGACAAGACAGTGGTGTTTAAAACCCACATGTTATTACAGAGTGATACTGTACTCTGGGGGTGTGCACTATTTGGCAGCTGGGTGCACTCTGCTTTGTCTACTGTGTTCTCTCTTGCCCTTAGACTATGAAAGCACATGCTGGGATCTTGCCTGCAGATTCCACTTTTGTTCATTTATAGGGTGCACTCCAAGATACACAACAGAATGCAGCTGGAGGCAACCGCCTGGAACAAACTGGAAGTAAAAACACTAATCCTTGGTGCATGTTGTGTCAGCTTAACTGCATCCAAGTAAAACAGTACTCTGAATGGGCAAATCCACTCATCTGCTATGTGGATGCACTAGTGGAGAAGAATATGTAAAGGACTGATTCCTGCCCTTGCTCCTGCCCATCCTAGGCAACAGAATGATAGATTGCAACTTAGGGTTTGTCTACACTGCAATTAGGCACCCGCAGCGGGCCTGTGTCGGCTGACTTGGACTCACAGGGCTCGGGCTGCCAGGCTGTTTAACTGCAGTGTAGACTTACCGGTTCAGGCTGCATCTCACAGGATCCTAGACCCCAGGCTCCAGCCCAAGTCCAAAAGTCTACACTGCAGTTAAACAGCTCGCTAGCCCAAGTTCTGCAAGCCTGAGTCAGCTGGCACAGACCAGCCGCGGATGTGTAACTGCAGTGTAAGACATCCCTTCGTGTTCCCAGATAGCTAGGCAAAGGAACCAGATGCTGGAAAGCCCTCTATGCTGGGAGTATTTTCCAGGTAGGCCACATGGATGCTTTGTGCCCACTTTGCACCAACATAGCTGGCATAAAGTGTCCCAGTACCCATGGCAATCATGAACTGGCCACTTAAATACCACATTGGGCCTAATTCACCACTGCTTTGCATCTTTGCTAGTCATTCATACCTGTGTAAAGTCACATCCACACGTGTGTGTGTGTTTAAATAGTCACCAAATCAGTATGTAATTGACCTTCTACAAGGCTGTGGAGAATCAGGCCCATTGCATCATCTATAGTTTCAAATGTAATAGTTTCAAGGGAGCTCCCACTCCCATTGCAAGACAACTGCAGATGGACTGAGACTAGCTAAGCAAGATAAAAGACATGGACTCACTTGTGCTACATGTAGAAACACATGTTCAGGATGATGAGAGGATAATGATTTCTGAGTGACATGCCAAGTCTGTGTACTTACAACAGGACTTTACTGTTTTGGGAGTGGGATTACAACACAAACTTGTCAGTTGGATGCAGTCTCTGGGAAAAGGAGCAGCTAGAAGAGCACTTTATATGCTGTTTAACAAAAAATGCTCTCTTTTGCTCCGACTTTAGAAGTGAGTGGATATTTGGTGAACTTTGTTGCTGCTTGCACTGTTAATACATCTTTACTCAGTAGGGTAATGAGCGATACGTGCACTAGGCTAAAACATGAAAATCTTAACACAGTTTTTCCTCAATCCTTATGCAGAACAATTCCATCAACTTTTCCTAGGATCTTTGTTTGAGTTTTGTGTAAAAACTGAGTAAAGGCCTCATGATTTGTACTATTCTTAATAAAAATGGACTAAGAAAGAATACGCTGTATCTGTGTCCTTATTTGTCTCCTGTCAGTGAAATAGCCCATGCCAGAAATCCAAATCCTTCTTGACCGCTTGGAAACTAGGACAATATCTACATAGAAAGAAAACAATAATCTAGCCTCTTAAAGGGAATAACCCTTGAAACAAAGAAATCAAACTGAAATACAATAAGTATAAAAATATATCTGTTACACCATTGCTTGCCTAACACAATACAACTGGCTCAAGCTGAGTTATGTAATCTAAAATAGTTTTGCTTTATTTCCTGTCCTAGTTTTTCTCCTGAAACTCAAAATTTCACCTCTCACTGTCAGGTACAGCTGCTGTCTCAGTTTCCCTCTTCTTGCGAGGGTAGCTTAGGCTTCTGCCTAAATCAAAGTTACTCCTTCCCCTTCCCACGTAAATAAAGTTTCAAAACAGAGTTCAACAAAAATATAAAGCCTTCCTCTCAGTGAAGGGCTCACTCTTTTGGTCCAGGACCAACAAGAAGTTTTTATTGCTGGGCTTCTTTCATGGTCCTTTGGAGGAGATGTATGAGCAGCTCCTGTTCTCTCCAGGTTTTCTCCCAAGTCTCTGTCTTTCTTGCCCAAAACACCATTCTTGTGGTACTTTCTTCAGCCCTTTGGCTGTTCTTCTAGGCCTCTTCCTAAGCTCTTCCAAACCCCTTCCTGTGGAGGAGAAGAGAGATTCAACAACACATCAGATTTCTCACTGTTCTGAGGCAAGGCTACCTTTTATATCCCCTTGGCAACCTTCCCATAATTCCTTGCTGTAACTACAGTGCCCAGGGTCCCTCTGGACTACAGCCACTAGAATCCCTCTAATCTGGGAACAGTCCAGTAACAGGAATGTGCTGCTGGATCTGGGGCGGGCCTTAAAGCACCACACACTCTGATAGAGTCCCAAATCAGAATTTATTTGACCAAATGACAACTGTTGCAACACAGACACATTGCTAGAAATTGGTTTATTGTTAGTTGGTTAGATATTTAAAATTTCATGTTACAATGACCTGCAATAGACTTGCCAGTCACATTAAACACTCTAACCTCAAACATGGGAGTCAACCCTGCTGAATATTTAGAGAAGTGTTTTCACAGTAAGTACTTGGCAAATCTCAAAAAGTTCAGACAAACTACCAGAAGTTTGAATGATTATCCAAGGCTGAACTTGTCCAAAGCTCTTTGTGCTTGACAACTTTGTCACATTAGTCTCTCTCAAGAACTTCCTGGGTTTGGCCAGTGCAAAAATATTGTAAGAATGGCAATTTCTAGTCCCAGCTGAAAGCAATGGCCTGTAACCAATTTTTAAAACAAATAAGCAGATTTGTTTGCTTAACCTTAGAAAAGGTTTGAACTCACTTCCATGTGAGTTTTAAGTCAAGATTCTGGTTGGTTCTCATATGATCCCATTGCTTAGTTATATAATAAAGAAGTCTATAAGGAGGTGAATCTAAAAAGCAGCTGGGAACCAAGAATACAGGTGCTTCATGCAAGGGTATGCGTTCAAAAGAATTTATACTATTGTTACATTGAACTTACATCTTACATATTGATAAACATATCAAGAAAAAAAGAGGTAGAAGGGGGATGAAGAGAAAGGAATGAGAAGGGAAAAGACAAAGACACACAAAAAGGGCAGAACAGAGAGGTCTGAGCACTATGATTCAGTAGTTTGAGCTGTAATCTCCACTCTAATTTATTAACATCTCTGCCTCAGTATCCATCCTTAAAAAGAGGAAGAGATGATCATACCAACTTTCACCACCGCGGCAATGTTAGAGTTAAGTAGCAATTTGTAAAATGGAAAGTAATATTGAGCACTTTATATCTTTGAAAGACTATGCAAATATTGACTAGTTTGTCTAAACTAATTTCAAAGTACTAAGTAGTATGATGATTATTTTAGTAGACCAGAAGCTGCCAATAAAAATGTTTCCCCCCATGTGTAGAACATGTCATTTGTATAAAACAGAAACTGCCTGCTATGCTCTTTATGAAAACAACAGCAGTGCTTCAGACAATGCAGCTGAGGGTGGGACTATTAACAGTTATAAATACAACGTTAACAACGTCACTGTATTTCCCTTGACTTCCACACTAGAATCTCTGGGGAAATAAAGGCTCTGTTACTTACTAACTTGAATTCCTGTCATTGTACTTTGGGCATCAATTGCTCTAGACTAAAACCTACTACATATGCCCGAGGTTATCATCTTTGGGGTCATTCACAAGCACTGATGTATAGCTGAAATAAGTGGATTTTTTCCCCAAGAGTTTTGTCATAGATCAGGGTGAACAGCACACTGAGTGGTGGCAGAATGGGAGAGAATTCCCACAGGAATTTGTATTAAATATAACAATTTCACTGCCCTTGGATAATTGTAATTGTTTTCTTAAGTTTCTCAACTAATCCAAAGTGACGACATGTCAAGCTTTACAATAGTTCCAGCGCTATCATTTCCTTCCCTCTTCCCCACTCACCTATTTTTTGGTAAAAAAAAAAAAAAAGCTGATGAGAGCAAAACCAACAAACATATACACTAAACTTCCAGTCTAGCTAAGACCAGTGGGTGTTTAAGTCTTAGCATTTGCTAAAAAGTGTCTCTTTATAGACACAGATATATTATTGGGATCATTCTGATATTTTTCCTTCTAGCTTGCCCCTTATTCTGCAAATACCTATTTTTGTTAAGAGAAGGCAACATAGATTTTTTTTGGTCAGGTGGATTTTTGTTGCCCATGAAAGTTTATGATTGAAAGCACTACCAACACTTAGACACTCTGTGAGTAAACAAGGGATGGGCAAATCAGTTCAGACAAAATAACGTCACAACACAGCCAAACAATCTTTATGAATCCTTTCTGGAATTCCAAAGTTGTCTCAAGCAGGGACTGTTTCTTCCTCATGATTGTCATTCAAAACATTCTAGCAAACATGCACAAACAAGCTGTGATGCTGGCAGACCAGGTGCCAGCTTATGCCAAGGGCCCTAGGCCTCACTAAACACTTACAACCGCACAACTGGAAACCAGTCTTGCTTACCTGCATGGTAGTATTATCAGAATAGATATTAGAGTTATAACAATGTGTTTAGACTTTATGGAATGCTTGTAAGGTGTACATGTATTAGTCCTACTTATAATATAGGTAATTTTCACTTCACGCATCTGAAGAAGTGGGGTTTTTACCCAGGAAAGCTTATGCTCAAATAAATCTGTTAGTCTTTAAGGTGCCACCGGACTCCTTGTTGTTTTTGTGGATACAGACTAATACGGCTACCCCCTGATACTTGACTTATAATATCTGTATCCCATGGTATAAGGTAATGTTCAAATGTTTGCTCCATAGGTATAAAAATGTTTAAGGCTAAATTCCCCCCAGCCAGGGGAGAAACATTACCAAGCATGAAATATTAGTTTACCCCATGAGGTGTTATCTCCTGCTCATCAGGAAGAACTATTGAATCCAAATGCGCCAAGCAAAGACTTTGTCGCTAGCTCCCCTACCCACCGAGGAAGAGGTTACATGCAGGAGTTCTCGTCCCATCAGCTGTGATTTTGGGATGAGGGGGATAAAAATCCCTGACAAGGAGAACTGTATCTTTTATGCTGTCAGGCCTCTGAGGGGCAAAGATACCTAAACATAAGCAGGAGAACCCCATCCAGGTCAGCCCTAAACATATAGAGCTGCTTATTATAGAAGCACCAGGGAGTGGGGAAAAGGCTGCCTAATTTATAGAGACTGACTGTGTAGAAGAGTTCCTGTCCACCTTTGAGAGGCTCTGTGGGATCCACAAGGTCCCAGAGGATAAGTGGGCTGCCCATCATCTTGACCAGATTAACTAAGAAGGCAAGACAAGTTTTAAATGATATGGAAGAGGGTGATGCTATGGTATATAAGAAATTTAAAGAAAGTGTACTGAAAAGGTTTAAGATCACCCCTTAGTCCTATCAATTGAAGTTTAGAAATCTTAAAATGTTTGACAGTATCACTCATCTTGAATATGTGCCTAAAATGTGTAATTTTATGAGAAGATGGATAATGGGGTAGGGGCTGAAGATGATTATGAAAAACTATTTGATCTGATGGCCCAAGGAGAAATTGTCATGGGTAGTTACAGATGAGGTGACTGTAAGGCAGCCATCTGTGACAAAAAAACCTTCCAAAGTTTTTGAGGCAAAAATTGCTGATGAATATGTTGAGTCAAGGGCTCGTGGAGGGCGTAAATCCCAGGGAAAGAGAAATCCCTCTGGCCCGCAGGGTAAGTGGGAGGAGGGATCTGGCAATAAACCTACCCCCAACTTTAATAAAAACACCCAAGGAAGCCCAGGTTTTAAAATCCAATTCCCAAGTTAAGGCAGGTAGTCTGCCATCACTGTGAGCCTCCCAGCTATATAAAACCAAATTGTCCAAAACTTAAGGTCACATCATAATCCACACACACAACCCTCAATGGGAATGCTGCTACCCTGGACCCTGAGATAGCAGAAGCAGATGTGAAGGACCCAGTGAGCTATTATAGGACTGAGTCTTAGGAAAGAAGTGAAGAATTTATTAAGGATGCTAAGATAAGTGGCATAGATTGTAAGGGCTAGAGGGACACAGCATCCCAAGTCACTTTGGTCAAGGAAAGTTTGGTAAGGGAGGAAGACAAACTCCTTGGTAAGAGTTTAAATATATTACCTTTGGTTGAATTCTCTGTAACTGTACCTCTGGCTAAGGTCCACTTCCAACTGTAGGATTTTAAGGGAGATGCCATTGTGGGCATCTGAAACCTGCTCCCTGTTGATATTTTAATAGGTAATAATACTTTAACCATGTCTAAGCAGGTTAATGGCATTACCCACAGCCAGAAAGAGTATGGCTCTAACTCACCTGCTTTGTTTGAGGAGAGCAGGGAGGGCTGCAGGAGGGGGAGAATGACTGCAGTCCTTTCTAAGCTGAGAGTAGCAGTTTCTGCTTAGAGGAGGAATATGAATATTTCACTGATTTGCGAGAGCCTGCTTTCAACTTAAGTGGGACTCAGAAGGAGTTTATTGAGGGTCAACAGGCTGATCAAGAGAGGGTTGCAGCCTATAGATATGTAGAAACCCTCATTGGACCTTCCAGGAATGGAAAGAAATATATACTTGTGGTGGATTCTGCTAGCAGGTACCCTGAAGCCAAAGCTCTATCTCATATAGAAGCTGAGACTGTGGCTACTGCCCTATTCACCACTTTTAGCAGAGTAGGTTTTTCCCAGGGAAATCTTGTTGGACTGTGGTGCAAATTTCATGCCTGTAGTTTTCAAAAAGTTATGGGAGTTGTGTGGAGTGAGGCATGTAAAGGCTGCCCCTATCATCCAGAAACTAATGATGTGGTGGGAAGATTAAATGGTACATTGAAAGCTATGCTGAAGATATATGTTACCAGGTGAGAGAATGACTGGGATGTGTTGCTCCCTTATTTGTTATTCACAAATAGCAGGGTTCCCCAAGAATCTACTGGCTTCGCTCCCCCTTTGATCTTCTTTACGGGAGACATGTGAGGGGACCCCTACATTTGACTAGAGGCTCGTGGGAGGGTAATACAGACGAGACAAGACAGCCTCTAGGCAAGTATGAAACTCATTTAAAAGAAAATTTAAAGGCTTTGATGGATTTAGTACTGCAAAACAATGAAAGGAGTGAGGTGACCCAAAAGGTTTGGTATGACAGGTATGCTGAAGAAAGATCTTTTGACATAGGTGATTTGATGTTAGAGTTTATTCCAGTGCGAAAGAACAAAATGCAAGATTGGTGGGAAGGACCTTTAGAGATGATAGAAAGAGCGAATGTGGTCACATATGATGTAAGGAAGCTCCATGGTTGGGGAGCTCTGCAAACGGCACATGTCAACCGATTGAAAGCTTACCATGAAAGAGAGATGGGAGTGAATATGATTTGTTGTGCTGATGAGGGAACTTGTACTGTCCCCTTAACTGATTTGGTCAGTGAGAGTAAGGAAGAAATTTCTCTGGAGAACATTGAGACGTGAGAGGGTTTAAACCCCACTCAAAAGCAGATGTTAGCCCTTTTGCAGAATCATGGGCAGGTTTTCCAACCAACCAAATTTAACTGACAAGACTGTACATTCCATTGAAACTACAGAGCCCCTCCCTGCTCCTAGCAAAGCATATCATACTATAGGAGAAATGCAGAAACAAATTCACAAGGAAGTAGAAAGCATGCTGGATATGGGGGTGATTACTAAACCAAAAAGCCCCCGGGCATCTCCTATTATGATGGTATCTAAAAGGGATAAAACCATGAGGTTTTGTGTAGACTTTAGGAAGTTAAATGCTATCAATCAACCTGACTCATACCCCACACCCTAAATCGATGACTTGCTGAATATATTAGGGGGTGCAAAATTCATAAGCACCCTGGATTTGACTCAAGTGTGTTGGCAAATTCTCTTATATACTGATGTCCAGGAAAAATCAGCATTTGTAGTGGAATCTGGCCCATACAAGGTTAAGAATAGGCCTTTTCAGATTAATTAATTCAGGGGCTACTTTTCAGATGCCTGTCAATGAAGTGTTGCAGGGATTACATACCTTTGCCAGGGCTTATGTAGATGACTTGGCTACCTTTTTGACTCCTGGCAAGACCACTTAAACCACATGGGAATTGTGTTACAGAGGCTTAGAGAAGCCAACCTCACTGTCAGGTGCCCATGTGCAAGATGGGGGCTGCAGAGGCATCTTATCTAGGACATAGCATGGGCAGTGGATTTGCTCGCCCTCACCCTTTAAAAGTAGAAGCTACTCAGGGTTGGGTTGCCCCACAAACCAAGAAGCATGTCTGGCCAATTATTGGTCTGGCTAATTAATACCAAAGGTTTAGTGATATTGTGGCATTCCAATCTATCTTGCCACCAGACAAGCTGGACTATTTCATAGATGGTCACTTTACACCAAAAATCACAAGAATATTCAGGTTACTCCCAGTCCCAAAGGAGTCAGGCAAAAGACCAGTCACTTACCCCGGGTCAATTGTACTCAGATCTCAAACCAAAGACAATCCTGCAATAAATTACCAAAGGTTTTATTAACTAAGCAAAGAAATTTATTTACAAGGTTAAAACAGGAAACATACATACACAAATGAGTTACAGTCTTAGATTAAAAAAAGGTAATATAAGCTGCTATAATAAGCAGCTCTATATTCCCTTTTGGACGGACCCATACAAAGGAGCAATTATTCTTGGCCCTGGGTATCCTGTGCCCCTCACCCTATGTCTAAAAAGAGGACAGGCTTCTCTACCGTCACTCCTCAGGCCCCGCCAGACCACAGTAGCCCTCAGCCTCCTCTGGCTCATAGTCAAGAGGAAGTGGAAAGCACATATGGGTACCTGCCCGGGTCAATTTGCCAACAGTTACCCCACATGGCTTACTCTCTGGGCGCATGTGTAGGAGCCAGTGGGCATATGGAGTACACATCTGGTGGAGGAGGAATGTTCGACTGTAGAAGGGAAATAAATACTGGGTAGGAGTAGCAACAAGCACAAGGCAATCAAAGGACTCCCTCCTATGGAAGCCTATTCCAGAACTCAACTACCCTAATAGATAGAAAGATTTTCCTAATATCCAACCAGCAGATTAAGCTGATTACTTCTTGGCCCATTTTCAATGGACTTGGAGAACAATTGATCACCATCCTCTTTATAAAAGCCCTTAACATATTTGAAAACTGTTATTGGGTCCCCCCTCAGTCTTTTTTTCCTCAAGACTAAACATATCCAGGTTTTTTTAAAAAAAAATCTTTCCTCACAGGTCAGGCTTTTAAAACCTTTTATCACTTGTGTTGTTGTCCATACTGTCTCCAATTTGTCCACATCTATCCTAAATTGGAGAGTCCAGAGGAAAGCAACAAAAAATGGCCCTGCTGCACCATCTTTTTTCTGGACCCTGTAAACTTAGCTGGGACCCCATATTTTCTTGCCCAACCAGATCCAGGAAATGGAAATTTCACCACAGAACGTGTTCATATACCAGATTTGTAATTTAAATTGTAGCCAAGAGAGGTACAGATGCTACCCCAAACCAAATCCTGGAAATTCGTTCATCAGTAGGAGAGCAATTAGTTCTCACTTGTGTTTACGCATCTCAATCCTGTCCTACACACACCCCTATTATTTCACACTGCACTTCTAAACCAAGAATGCCCCTTAAGCTAAGTTCATCCAAACTGTAATGTGGATTTGTTATCTTGACAAATGTCCAGTACACTCTAAATCGGTGCCAACAAGGAATTTCATTTGGGACCTAATCCAGGTCACAGCTTAGCTTTCCAGAATTTATCAGATGTACCCATTTCACTAGCTAGCCCTCAAACATTTATCCAGAAACCTTCTACCACAACCGCCTAACCCATATTTAGGCACCAGAATAAAAGCGAGCTGAGTTTTACAGGTGTTGAGCCCTCACAGCTCCTTCTACAATCAAAGGGAATTGCGAACACTAACTCTGAAAAATCAGAACACTTATTTAAGAAACAATGGCCTTGATTCGCCGATCTCTCTTGTGGGTGAGAAGGTAGGAAGCTGGTTGCAGCTAAATAATTCAGGGCCACCTAGCCCCTATATAACTTAGGACAGGTCTATCCTGGCCATTTAAAGCAGAAAGAAGTCCCCTTCTTGAGCAAAAACCATGGGAGCGTCTACAATCGCCAATGACTTTTCCAGTGAAACAAAAAGAAAACCACCTCCATGAGAGACATACAGCTCTTACCAGTGATGCTTTTGCGGTGATGCACAAGTGAAGACACGTTCTTCCTGTTTACCCAGCTTTTAGCCTCCGGAGGATATCCCGCAGTGCCTAGGTGACCACTCTATCCAGCAGCTTTGCTGCTCTGTTGCCAGGTAAACAGACATCCACCCCTCCCCCTGTAAAGCCCCGGGAACTTTGAAACTCCCCTTCCTGTTTTCTTGACAAGTGCTCACTTATCTGGCCAGGTGACAATGCCTGCTCCATGGAGCAAACAATCCCCTGCTTGGAGCAATGCTGAGCTACTGGAGCTGATCAGTGTTTGGGGAGAGGAGGCTGTGCAGGGACCCAGGATGCCCCGCGATCACGCCTCCTCCACTTCCCACAAGACCCATTGTAAAACTGGAGAGAGCTGCACTGTGGGATAGCTGCCCTAGAGCACTGCTCTCATCCGCGATGGAAGTGCTGCTAATGTAAAGAGTCTCTGATGCCTGAGGAGTTAAGTGAGTACACAAACCAGCGCTCTACTTTCACCAGTTCCCGATCACCGGTGAAACTTACAGCGAAAAACCTGTGCAAGTGTAGACATCGCCATTGCTTGACATAGCCATTCCTGGGTAACTGCAGTGAAGCCAATGGGGTTAAGCGAAGTAAGGATTTGGCCCACCACATCTAATTTGTGGCCGAGAGAACTCAACCACAGGCGTAAGTTGAAGCCAATGGGAATTGCATATACGTACACAAGGGTTGAATTCTGGCCAGTATTACAATTAGCCTGGATAAGAGAAAAAGCAAATACAAATGAAACTGAAAAAAGTTCCAACACTGACACTGAAATGAAGATCAATGAGAAGTTCATGAACCAGATCTGAAACTTCATTCAACACTGGCAATGGCACTGTTTATATTTCCAATTCACTATGTCAGCAAGTTTGAGTCAAAACTTGCATTCTTTGATCACAGGGCCAGCAGAGACTATAGATAATTCCTCAGGGAGTAAAGTCTGCTCCCTGTGCTGGGATTACTCTCCCTGACATACCAGAGTCACAACAGTGAACAAACCTATACAGACTATTAAATACCTGCCTTAAAAAAGGAAAAAGAAAGAAAGAAGTTACTGAACAGCTGCTCTCAAGAGGGAGATCAATGCAAATGAAGATGGATTTTGTGGTTGAAGGGAGCTCAGCACCTTTCCTCTATGAATCTGTCCTGCATAAAATAATAAACTTCACCTCATTCAGAATGAGCTAGATTTCTCTCAGCAGCCTGATTGGCCCAAATTTTTCACTTTTTTACACTGGTGTAACCCCAGTGCTTTCAAAGGGATTTCACCAGTGCATCTGAGGGCAGAATTTGGCCAATTGCCCCCAAAACTGATGTAAATTGTCACGTCTTATATCGTTAACTATGGGCCAAACTGTGACTAGCCACTCTAAGGCAGCTGTGCAAGGGAATAGGAAGTAGTAAGGATTCCCCTTCCTGCCACACACAGCCATGTTAGACCCACAGTTTAGCTCTATGTGTGGGATGCAGTGCTCCAAATGCTCCCTCTAGGGAGCACTGGGGTGGGGGGTGGTCAAAAGTAGGCTACACAATGGCTCCATCCCACTCCCGACAAGCTGACCAGCAGAACTAGTTGGCCATGCAGTGGAAGACCAAGCTACATACTGAAAACATACTGGTTGCAAAATACACTCTTCCAGTGCAACAAGGGACCAGGCGACACTAGGTATAGCAGGGTAGCTCTGAATGACACTGCCTCCTGTTGATCCACCCAGGATAGCATGCCTACGCACTGCCCCATACTCAGGGCTGAGCCTATAGGTTCAATCTAGCCTTACTCACATGAATTTAAAAGTTCTTAGGTCAAATCCTGCCCTCAATGCCATTTGTGCATTCCCAGTGAAGGCAGTTTAATAAAGGTCGTCAAATTCATTCCACTTCCCTTCCGTGCCAGTGATGGTGGTAGGGTAGCACAGGTGAAACTGTGGGTGGAACTTTCCCCCAGGCTTATAATTATAAATACCTCATACATTTGTTACTCGACACAAGCCTATCCACCAAACGTTGGGCCCAAATGTTTCCAGCCTTGGAAAAGTCCAAATCTGGATCCAAATTTGTGTCTTAAGCCCATCTCTAATTATATATTATCCCATAATTGTACCAAATAGCTAGAATTATATTTTGGATTTTTGATGTATTATAAAGAAACACGGCTATTAAAACACAAGGGCAAGTGCTACACATATGAAAACAAAAGAAGGGAAAAACTTCCCCAAAGTCCCATTCAAGTCAATCAAGCTTCCTTTGGGTCAAAGTGCATTTTTAAATTTGTAACTGCTTTGCAAACAAACAAAAATATCAGATGTTCGACTTAGTTTCAATATTTTTACATTTCTCAATCTTTGCGGGTGGAGGGTTATTTTTTTGTGGGTGTTCAAAATGCAACTGATGTCTTCAGCATTACTTAAACAACCACAGTCTAGCAAAAGATAACATTACAATTTTTTTTAAGTATTAATGTCTGGCAAAACATCAAAGTTTGTTTCCTTAATCTAGAGAATCCTTTACTTATGAGTTATTTATTATATCTGGCTTTTCTCCAGAAGTTATGTATCCTACACTGATTTATTTCTTTTAGCGTCACTGTTTTTAACTGTAAGAGAATGGAACTTGGCAAAGCCATTTCATGATTAAGGACCCTATTCCGTTCATCAGGAAGTCAATGTGATGTTCCCATTGACTTCCGGGGGAGCAGAATTGGGCCCTAAATAACCTGAAATCAAAGCCAAGAAAGAGTCGGTTGTTACCACACACACACACACACACAAAACGGAGATCAGAGAAGTGTTTCCTCTTGGTCATGAACTGGGAATATTAACCCATTTGAATAAAAATATCTGTTATATTCTGCATCTGATTCAGGAGATGGAACCAGAATTTGGATGTTGAAGGCAGACAAGCAGCCATGGTCTGGAGTCAGTGATCTGAATTCACTGGTGGCTTGAACAGTGGTGCAAGATACACACGGGGTGTTGATTAGATGGCAGATGTAGGTGGATGAAAGTGATAAAATAGTGTAACTTGGATGTATCTGGCATCCCATGGGTATGCAAGATTAGTGAAACTTACATGCCAAGGGGACAGAAGAAGGTGGGGAGTATCAGGAAAAGCAGCTAGCAAGTGTAAAAAAAAGCTGCTCCCTCTTTAAACTTATGCATGCACTGTCCCAAACACTTTTAAGGGTAAATTCAGTCACAGAGAGTCCCCTTCATGTGTGCAGGGGCTGCCGAGGCAGCCCCTCCCCAGCACCGCACAGATGTCCTCCAGCAGGTGTTCCACGACCAAGGAGCTCCGCAGAGTTCTGGCAGCAGAGCCAGAAACGAGGGACTGGAGCCTGAGAATGGACACCTCCCCTACTCAGAGCTATACTAATGTGTGCTGGGTCCCACTAGGTACATGGACACCCAATCATTGGCAGCATGGGTACTATAGGAGCTCCTATAGACTCAGGCTGCCAGAGGGAGAAGGGTCATTGGAGCAGCAGCGAGACAATCACCCATTTGGAACCCTTGTGAATCTGAGAAGGACCCCAAGATCTAGAGCGTGCAGGCACCTTGTTTCTTCCCCACTCCACAGTCCCTGAATCTCTCCTACTTGAGAAGGCAACATACAGGAAATTCCTCAAGGTTCTTGTCCATCTGGCCCTCTCCCATGAGTTTCCTCTATATAAGGGGTAAAAAACAGTACAAACTTGTTTTTATCACTGAGTCAAGCAGCTATGACTCAAAATACACACAGGGAGCAGATCTGCTGGTGAATATGTGCCATCGTTACACAGTCACTCTTCAGAGTAAAACCACACTGTAAATGTGTCTGGCACATGGACAGAGATACAGCAAGTGGTGTTCATTTTGGAGAACCAACCAAAGATCAGGGTACTTTCCTGAGACACCTTGAACCCACTGGGAATGTAGAAGTTCATGACGTGGCATAAGCAGATGCAACTCCTAATGAAGTTGATGAGAGCTGCAGAACAGGTTGAATTGACTCCCACAGTGGTAAGCTACTCTAATTTAGGGAAATTCAACCCTGTGCAGAGGGTGAGCACAAAGCCTATGCACTACTGAAACCCTATTCTCAAGGCTTAAGTGGAACTCAAGAGGTACATAGAAGTTGTGTTGACCCTCTGAAGAGAGGTGAATTTCACCAGTTTTGCACTGAATAAGGAACACATAGCAATCTTGCAAACATAATTTTGTTCTGCTTACAACATCTTGCATCTGCACAGTAGTATTATTTAGAGATGTAGGTGTGCATGGTGCTTAGTTTCCTTCCATGCTATTGAAAATCACCACCTGTCATGGGGGAGGAGGGGAATAGAACATAAAAATTATGCTTAACCCCACCTACATGAAATCTTCTTAAGAAAACATAACTGTACTCAACAATAGGTACGTGATGGAAACCAGACATTTATGCTCCTACTGAAAAAGTTAGAGAGGGAATCTGGTTTCCTAGCTGCACTGTTCCCGTCTGTTCTAAAGGCAAAAAATGTGTGTGTTGGTTTTACGTTTGGATAATTGCATTTGCAAGTCCAAAATCCGAGACGAGATGAAAGCATCATAGTTCTTGGAATAGCCACCGGGTAAGGAATGGCATTAAAGAACTAGACTCTTTTTCTTAAGAGTAAAAGCAAGCACTGGAATAAAATGCTGAGATCAGAATTAGGCCCAATTACGCTGGCAAAAATTTAGGAATAACCTCACTGAAGTTAATGGGGCAAGATTCATCGGTGTATTCTGGTGACACTGAGCAGCCATAAACCCATTTTCACTGCTCTGCACCACTTGGAATGCACTGATGACTCTGGCCCTACAAATTTCTGACACCATAAAACTGGTGATAAGAATTGGGCCCCATGTCCTTAGGCATACATCGACCCGGAGATATTTGGGCAAATTAGCTGTTATTACACAATCACAGCAGAGAAACTTAGAACTACACTCTTAAATATTACGGGGTCATCTCTTATCTTCTTTGGCCTAATTCTCATGGCTTTTATGCCCTTTGGCATAATACAAGTATGAAAGATATGCACATCCCAGACTGCATTCAAGATATTCACAGGAAGGGTCACATCAATCTGAAGACACCAGAGATTGTGTCAGAAAGGATATAACTTGCAAACTCCTTCATTTTATTAATTTATTTAAAATGTTTATCCAGGAAATTCCCATTGAAAAAAAGCATTTTGTTTCCATTCTGTAGCCAACAAAGAGGAAGCAGCAATACACGCTCACGTCATTACAGAAGTCAAACAAACTAATTCATAGGAAGAGAACATGGGTTAATGGGTTATCATTCTTTCACTTTATTTTTAACATATTAGTGACCAGTCAGTTCATACAGATTAATCTGTATGAATGGAGAAAGTGTCTCAGATAAAATGAGATCCTCTCTGACTCTTCACCTCTATTTGAACCAAATCCACATGGAATCTTTTGATTTTAATTTTTTTTATTAATTATTATTATTTTTCTGTACTGTTTCCAAAAAGAAGTGATCAAAGGCTACTATTGTGGCATTTCTATCCTGGCCAAAAGCAGAGTACTGGAAATTTAACAAGACAGCAGCTAATTTTCATGAGCTTCTACGTTTCCAATGGGTTCAAGATGTTTCAGAAAAGTTTCCTAAGCTTTCGTTGCTTACCCAAAATGAACACAACTTTATTAATGTGATTTTACTCTGAAAAGTGACTGTGTAACACTGGCACATACTCTCCAGCAGATCTGCTCCCTGTGTGTATTCTGAATCATACCTGCTGGACTCAGGGACAAAAACAAGGTTGTACTGCTTTTTACTTATGTGAGCACGGCAGAGCCAATTTAGCTGACAGAAAGTGAATTGGATTCTGTTCCTTCCCATTCCTGTTCATCTTTCCCAGAATTGTATGCAGTGTAGTTGTAGCCATGTCAGTCTCGGGATATTAGAGAGAAAAGGTGGGTGAGGTAATATATTGTATTGGTGCAGCTTCTGTTGGTAAGAGAGACACGTCTGAACAAGAGCTCTGTGGAGCTCGAAAGCTAGTCTCTATCACCACCAGAAGTTTGTCCAGTAAAAGATATTACCTCACACACCTTGTTTCTCCAGAACTGATTACTAAGCTCCAATCAGCAACATCTGGTGTCAGCCTGAGTTCATATTGGCTATTCATATTGGCTGAGTTCATATTCTTGGCTCTGGGAACACTTTATTATTTAAACTACACTGCAGACATAGAAATGTGACTTTACAGCTTTCTCTGTTGCAAAGAGTGCAGAAGAAACTGGGGCTGCAGGTAAATTGAGGCACACCCCACCCAGTTTTTTGAGACTGCAGGAAGATTGGCAAATTGGGGAATGGAAGCTGGATGCCCAGCAGTGGACACAGACTGGGAGTGACAGAAGTGATGTAAGACAGGGGAACCCTAAACTAAAGGTCTTTTCTACTTGCAGAGTTTCTGGGTCCTATAAGATGACCTGCTCCTTTAAGAACATGGGAAACTCTAGGTACCTTTATGTGGAAAGTCCTGGGGAAATTAATTCCCTGAACAGAGAGTTTGTGGCACAAGGAACTCAACTGGACTGGACCCAGGGTTTAGGATTCTGTTTGATTTTCAGGGTCTTTCAGAAGCTGGAAGTTCCGTCTCTGAAATTAAAGACACAGGCCTCACCCAGGACAGCACCCTTGGCTACAGAAGTACAGCCTATCCTGTGTACAGTGACTGAACCCAAGCAAAGCTCTAGGGAGACCCCCCACGTTTGACAGGGAACTCAAAAGAGGCCTGGCATAAAGCAAAGGGAAAGACAGGGGCAAGGAAGGGCAAGTACGGAGTTGGGGTTTTGGGGGGTGGTGGGAAAACAGAACACATTAAAAATCACTACCTAGGAAGAGCCTGGACTCTGGGGAAAAATGAACAAGGGGAAGTCTAGGGTCCCAGCAATAAGCAAATCAGGAAGCAGTCCCTGTGGTCTTAGAATTAAAAGTGGGCGGATAGCAGCAAAGTTTGAACTCCCATTTGGCTAGAGTAGAAATCCCAAATCTGTTGTCATCCTAGGAACCCATGAATGCGAGGGACTTGTATAGCCTGGTTACAGATCCCTGTCAGACCCAGAAGCCTGGTTTGGGAGTATATTTCTGAGTTGGATAAATCAAGTGTATTTGGAGCAGCAGGTAGCAGAGATAAAAGGGAAATTGGAGGCTGAGGCCAGCAGGCCCCAGAGATTCATTAGAGAGACAGCAAGGTCGCACAGCCTGGCAGTGAAAACTAATAGATGGCAACTAGGGGCATCTGAAGGCCCCAGTGCCGAGAATTCTGGCCCAGAACTGAGAAAAGGTATGCGAACAGAGCACAGAAGCATCTGTGGAGCTGTGCAATAAGGTTGTGAAATCAAGACAAGAGCAATTCTGAGATTGGGGTCAGAAGTACCTAGAGACCAACTGGGTCACTGTGTAGATGTTCAAAGAACTGGAAGGCCACCAATGGAGTGGTTATCAGACAAAACAAACACAGATGTATGCGTGGTAGATGTAAGAGTGATGACAGTAGCCCCTACAGCCACCCAACTAACCTCTCCAGTTCTTCACTTGGTTGATCTAGAAGACAAGGTTGCCAATGCCTACAGAAACTGGGCTGAAATCCCTCATAACTTAACAATTTACAGAGTCAGTTGACACAGTGCTTCCAAGAGCTGGAAGAAACACACTCCTCAAGGGATTAGGTTTTGGCACAAGCCATGCAGACAGAGTAAGATCTGTCCTGCTTCAGAGTAAAGAGAAAGCCTTTACTCTGAAGTTGCTGCAGGCAGATGAGCTGATTAGGTGCCTTTCTGAAATCCTCTTGAGCTCTTTACAGAAAAGAATGCGAAGTTGGAGAGCCTTGAGGATGAGGCAGCTATCTTAAGAAAAACAACTGAGCACTGAGGTACTTCAGAAGACAGGGCCTGTGGTGATAGGCAGAATGACCAACCAAACAGAAGAACCATTGTGTGCCTAATAGAGAAGCCCAGGATGATGCACAGAAGAGTTGTGAAGGGAAGAAGCAAGGGCCCCATCTGTAAGCAGGAGTGGGGAGGCTACAAGGCAAAGCCCATCTAGGACACATTTAAGACAGAGATGTACAGAAAGAAAAATGGGTCTGCCCAAGGATGGGGGCTGGCTCAGAATAATTATTCAGGAAGTTGCATGGGTAGAAGAGGAACAGAAGTGGGGTTTGTTACAGGCTACAATGGAAATTGCAAGGATGGGGCTGTGAGTCTTAGTGTTGGAGGAATCCAGGCAATGAAACGGACCTTATAAGGGATATCCTATACCTCAAAGGCTGCAGGCAAAAGAGATAGCACTGCACTAATTTCATTCTGGTGAAAACCCAGTCTTGATGACTGTAGTGTAAATGAATTGGCCATCCCGATGCCTTGTGCCTGAGATGCTTCTGCACTGCCCTGCTCTTTATTCTCCCTCTTCCGGACCCTTTTCACACAGACTCCATACCACCCTTACAGGGGAGGGTTTTTTTTAACACTACACCCCATATTCTTCATAGTGATATTAATACGAGATGGTTATAGCATAATTTTGATCCATTTTATGCAAGATAAGTCATGTGAGGTTTCATTGGAAAAGTTATGATTTGCTGAATATGACTGTCCTATTTGTATGCATGTATCATTTTTGTATCTGAAGTTACAAATATTGACTATGTGTCTGTATTTCAAATGTAGTTACACCTGGGTAATGCCCACTAGACAAGATGCTTTCAGTCTAGAGAGCTGGTGGGGAAGGGTCTATTCAGGACAATGGGTCATTAGAAAGAACAATAGGCCTTAGGAGAAGCTTATCTCCCACCTGGTGAGCCTTCCTGAGAACATTACAGACAGCCTGTGAGTGATGGCTGCTATGACTCTACAAGGACATGTGACTAGGCCACATGATACTAGACTTCATTTTGAGATGTCAATATTTTTCCACAAACTGGTCTGGGTACCAAGCTTTGGAACAAAAGGTTCCCGCCATATGAAAAAGCTATATAAAGGAGGGAATGACATCATCTGGTGCTCTTCATTCGCCATACAAGAAGGCTCCTGGAAACATCTGAGGAACCAAGACTGAACCGAGGGAAGTGCTGGACCCAGGCTAAAGGGATCTCTAGCCTGTGTGAGACACCTTAAGAATCTGCAGCCTGCTTGTATCATCTCTTAAGGTGAGAATCTGCTAATTCATATCCAGTCGATCTAGTATAATAAGCTTAGTTTGTATTTTTTTATTTATTTGCTAGGTAATCTGCTTTGATCTTTTGTTATCCCTTATAATCACTTAAAATCTATCTTTTGTAGTTAATAAACTTGTTTTTATTTTAATCTCAACCAGTGAGCTTTGACTGGAGTGCTTTGGGAAAATCTCTGCTTGGTTACCACAAGTGTGCCTTGTTCTCTTCACAGTGAGGGAGAGGCGAACTGGGTATTAAACCCATATACCGGCCAGTTTTGACCAGGGCAGGACGGTACTGCTCTGGGGGTCCCAGGCTGGGAGCCTGGTGGTTAGAAACCTTGTGTGTAACTGCAGCTTGGTTTGTCCCTACCTGTATGAATGCTGGTTAAAGTGCAGGCTGGAAGGCTTTGCAGCTTGTCACAGCAGTACAGTATGAGAGGGAGCCCAAGCTGGTGGGTTAGGGAGCTCAGTGGTATCCCAATTCCAGGTGGCACTTGGGGGGAACTCATCACAGGGTTGATTCAAACAAAATGAACTGAACAGTAAAACAAAGTCCCAGAAGTCTGTCCCAGGGCCTGGCTCTTACCTCAGAGCCTGGAGGAGCAAAAGCATTCCTTCACAGGGTCTTTTTATCAGTTCTTAGGAGGCGCCCAATTCTGGGGTTCCGCTTGCAGCTGACCTGCTCAAAGCTGGCTCCTTTGCAGACTTCCCAGAGTCAGCTCCCTCCAAGAACTGCTTCAGCTCTCTTATAGGGAGCCAGCTGCTTGGCTCCTTTAGCAAGCCTGCTCCAGGCTTCAAGTCTCCTACAGGCAGCTCCCTCCCTCCCTCTGCACTCTCACAATTAGACATTCCTGATGCAGAGCATGTCACTGAGGACTATTAAAGCCTAAATATGGCATGAGTCCAGGACTGAAGATTGGTACCTTCCTTTGGATTTTGATTACCCCAATGGAGATTTAGCCAGAGCGCCAAATCATTTTATATAGTCCTATGGTTAAAATGGAGAGAATGCAGTTCACATGCGACTCCCAGATAGATGGCCAGAAGAGAGATCATCCTTCAGAGAGATGGAAGGAAGGAGGGCTGAAAGCACTGAAGGGAAAAGGTAGATGTTTAAACATCATGTGTCCTGAGCCTAGGGCCTGAGAAGAACTTGTGCGATTCTTTACCGAACCTTCCTGGGCCAGTGAGAGAACCAGTGGCTCACATTTGTACAAATTGCTTTGAAGGTAAAGGTGTTGCGCAGATGTAACTAAAGCCTACTTTTGCCTGCAGAACCTTTTTTACTGATGCACATCAGCGAAAGTGCCCAGCTTGGCAGTAGGATCAGATCTTCAGGCATGCCAAAGCAATGTTGGGCACACGTGGCGGAGAAAGTATCAGCCAAGATGGCTTTGACCTATCTTTGTGCTCCCCCAATCCTGTTTGCAGCTGGGGGCCAGTTCTGGCCCCTGATAAAAGTTATAGCATCCTCAGGGCTGCTCTAGCTTGTGCTAGCCTATAATAGCCCCCTACTGCTGGACTTTGCTCACACCCTCACTTGCCCTCAGCATGCCTCCCCAGGCTTAGAGCTAACTACACTGGTCTTAAACCACCCTGCAGTCCCCACACACAGTGGGGAATTCCCAGCTGCCTTTAAAGGGGATCTAGTAGAGTAAGGAGCTGCTCCTCAGACTGTATGTTGATTGCAGAGCTAATAATTAGAGAAAACATCTTTTCACTTGCCTACTGAGAACATTTGCAGTGGAAACAGTGAGACACAACATACATCCCTCTGCCCCTGATGTAGTCTTAAAACCACATTTCAGAATAGACCCACACTTCTAACTTTACAAGGAAAACATGTATCATGTGCCTACTAAATAAATGACAATCATAATAGATGAGAGAACAAAGTAACATTTTTTTTAAAATATGACAAAATCCTATCATGCCATAACCACCAAGTAGTAAACAATATTGAGTCTGTACAAAATATATTCTGGTAGAAGTGTTATGTATTTGCAACTCAAGCTAATTTTAGAAAATAATGTAATTCAATATTTTGAAGCCAGAAACATCTTAGTACTGTCAAAAACAAAGTCATGATTTTGAGCCTCTCTCCAGAAGCCATTTTCTATAAAAAGAGCATCTGGAGACAGAATTCCGGTTTCTTTTTGGCTGATAGTATGTATTCCTCTGGTACTAAATATAGATGTGTGTACAATTCACACATGGAGTTGGAGCCTTTACCATATAAGGGGAGAAGTAGGTGTTACTCTATGACCACTTTTTTTTTTTAAATTGGTGGAGACCACGTTGTGTTATAAACCTGTCCAACACCAATAAACAGTACATAATTTTGAAAGAACTAAGTACTGGTCACTGCATGCCCCTGATGAGCTCTTTAGCGGATCTGCAGTGACAATAACTCCAGAATGTCTATGCAGAAGTACAAACGTTCAGAGTCTGATCTTTTAGCAGTATCTTCAGAGATGTTGGTTTTTTAGTTCAAGTAACACTCAACAAGGATCTAAATAAATGTGCCGAGTTTGACAAAGAACAAAAGGTAGGGCTCAGTGCTGATCTTAGACCTCCACATACACAGTGTCAAAAAAGTGGGATGGGTCGATGGTCCTGATTCAGCAGAGATTTGGGGTCCTCCTAAGAGGTGCTGAGCAACCTCAACTCCCACTGAAATGGAGCTCAGGAAGTGCTCAGCACTGCATGGGAATGGCTCCTAAAGAGGTGACAGACTATCACCCCCCTCCCCCGAATACTGCCACCTTCCACAGAGTGCATTAGGATAGATACAGAATACATGTATATTGCTAGTAAGCTCCAAAACAACAACTGACGCGGTTGCAGCATTACACACAAATTATCTACATACTCCTGACTGAGACTAACATATCAGGAGTGCATTTTTGAGTGCAACATATCTGCTGGGATATACTTTGCAGAGGAGCCTCCTCAGATGCCTGATTAATGCCTGACTGCCCATGTGCAATTTTTACATATTTTAGACCTAACAAAAAAAATTGAGCACACAGGGACATCATGAAGGTTTGTTACCCTTTCTGGGGTTTTGTGAACCAATGGATGGATTCTAATAATCTATGTGAGTAAAAACATGGTGGGTGAGGTTATTGGACCAACTTCTGTTGGTAGATGAGACAAGCTTTCAGGCTTCACACAGAGCTCTTCTTTGGGTCTGGAAAAGGTAACCAGAGTGTCACAGCTAAATACAAGGTGGGACAGATTGTTATTTTGCTCTGACACTCTGGTTACCTTTTCCAGACCTGAAGCAGAGCTCTGTGAAGCTGGAGAGCGTGTCTCTTCCTCCAACAGAAATTGGTCCAATAAAAGATTACCTCACCCATCCTGTTTCTCTCATATCCTGGGACCAATACAGCTACAACAACACTGCGAACACCCCTCTAGGTAGCATTGTAAACTGTTAAAGTACATAGTGGGTAATAGCCATTGGGGCAGGGGCGGGCAAACTTTTTGGCCTGAGGGCCACATCGGGTTTCCAAAATTGTATGGAGGGCTGGTTAGGGGAAGCTGTGCCTCCCCAAACAGCCAGGTGTGGCCCGGCCTCTGACCCCTATCCAACTCCCCTGCTTCTTGCCCCTTGACAGCCCCTCCAGGACTCCTATCCCATCCACCACCTCCTGCTCCCTGTCCCCGACTGTCCCCAAACACCCCCCCCGCCTCTGACTGCCCCCCACTGTCCCATCCACCCCCTCCTCTCATTCCTGACTACCCTCCTGGGACACCTGCTCCCATTCAAACCCCCTGTTTCCCGCCCTCTGACCGCCCCGACCCCTGTCCAGACGCCCAGCCCCTGATCACCCCCTCAAACTCCCCTGCCCTCTATCCAACCCGCCCCCGCCCCCTTACCACACTGCCTGGAGCACAGATGCCTGGCGGTGCTACAGAGCACCAGGTCAGGCCGGGCTCTGCAGCTGCGCTGCCCCAGAAGCTTGCAGCCCCCGCACCCAGAGCATTGAGCCAGCGGCGCAGTGAGCTGAGGCTGTGTGGGAGGGGGGACAGCCAGGAGCTCAGGGGCCGGGCCGTAGGGTCCCGCAGGTTGGATATGGCCCGCGGGCCGTAGTTTGCTCACCTCTACATTAAGGTATCCTGTGCAATCCTTTTCACTTAAGGTTAAATCCTGCTAAATTACTTGGGTAAGTAATCTCATTAATTATGCTGATCGATCATTAATTCTCCTTCATGGAGAGGAAAGGCACCAGCCATGAGTAGGATTGCAGCCCTGAGTCTTGAGAAGAGGAGGATATTCCCCATTCATCCCCAACAGACATCCCTAGCAAATAGTCTGGCTACTTGGGATTTGTGCTGCATTCCAGGTTTTGTTTGTCCTTAACTATCTGATTTCACTGGGGTGGAATTTTTCAGGAGAATCATTTCAGCTTTATACACTCACATCTATGCTTTCATCTATATGACAGTTCTGTTCATGTTAGAATAAGCTTTCTACAATGCTTGAGAAAAGCAGGAATAAGTGAATCATGGTAGCTCAGACATAGGATGTCTGCTAGATTTCACCATTACTTGGTAGGCTCTCCTAAAGTAATTTGTAGGTAGTAAAATAAACAATAGATGGTTGGCTATCACATCCCTTGAGCCAGCTCATACTTTTCTCAGTCACAGATACATTCCCAATGGTTCTTTATGACTGACCTTATCTAGGCTTCCAGGAAGAAGAAGATCCAATCTTATGCTGCATCTGGAATTCAAAAGTAAACATGGTCACCTTCATTTCTGAAACAAAAACAGATTGCATTTCAGGTTTTTCAATTACTTTCCATCAAAGATTTAAGTGTGTACATCTTCATCCATGTTGTGAATGCAACATTTCAAACAAGACAACTTAAAATTAAAATGTATAAAAGTGTGCTGGCTGCATTGATTTTAAATATCGGGGGAAAAGAAAAATAAACGTTGTAATGATATATTGAGGGGGGATTGTTCCCCTAGGACAGGGATTGGCAACCTTTGGCATGCGGGATGTGCTGGCTGCCACTTCCCGCAGCCCCCATTGGCCTGGAGCAGCGAGCCGCGGCCAGTGGGAGCTGCAATCAGCCGAACCTGTGGATGCGGCAGGTAAACAGACCGGCCTGGGCCGCATGCCACAGGTTGCTGATTCCTGTACTACATAATCATATGACGTTACATGCAGAGACAAAGTATTATTTTTATGCCCACACCCAGTTCATTTAGAACGTTTCTTCTCTTTACCTATTCATTGGCTACCTAAGACTTTGGGGCAACATTATGTCTTTCATATTTTTCTTTTTATTTCCCAAGTTTTCTATCCCCTGTAAAAATAGCCAGGAAGAGGAGCAGGGAGGATTGTCCATTTAACAACTCTTGCTATGTCTATCCTAGGATTTTTTTCACCGAACATTTCTCAACATTGTCGATTGAGCTCCACTAGTGATAACAGAAGAAACCTACTGTAGGCAAGGTGCTGGCGGCCGACAGCATTTTAAGTGCTATGCCATGTAATGATGTAAACCTCCTCTGAGCAGGACAGACCACCTGGTGCTTAAAGTACCAGCAACTGTCTGGAATCCTGGCTGCACTAGCAGATAGGTTGGTAACTTGTTGAACTCCACAAATTTGAGGCACAAATAATGAAGTTTGTTAACTTGCACAATACAGTTAACTTGCAGGGTACAGGACTGTCCAGTGAAAGATGTGGTGTAACTCCATTGATTTCAAAGCTTCTGTAGAGTTAATACAAATTTACACTGGTGTCAATGAGAGTGGAATTTGGCCTGTGGTGTTATAACTGCAAAATACAAAATTGTGATTTGATCCTGAAAACCATTACTTTAGTGAATCTCGTCCAGCTGGGCCATATGCTACTCTCATTTACACTGGTACAAATCAGAACTGATTCCTGAGACTTTATTTTACAACTGATATAAAAGAGGGGCTGAGCAATCAGTCTGAAGCCAGACTATGGAGAGACTTTAAAAAACTCAGTTTATACAGTGTTTCCCTGACACATCACAATTTATGTGAAAGCCATGAGCCACTTACATAAATTACAGTGTTTCCACACACATGCTGATGACAACAGAATTTGGCCTTCAGTGTGATTTAACTGAGATCCTAGATAAATAAGTACTGATGTTAGAAAAGGTTTTTAAATTGAAGTCTCTTTAACCAAACACAACATTCCTTCTAACTTTCAGAGATTGTTTGTGACTTTTGGAAGAAAACATTGCGTAAATCTATATGCCTCCTAAGCTCTAATAATGAGCCCCGTGACTCCAGCCCCTATTTGAGAACAGTCTCTAAAGCTGCCTAAACTGGCAAAGAGCTAATCAGATTAGCTGGCTGTAACTTAGTGTAAATCATAAGAAAATTGCTTTTAATAAGAACATCATACATAACACCCGTCATCCCACAAAGCGCTTTAAAAACCTACGGTACTAACCCTGCACTCCTCTCTCTCAGGCAAACCTCCCATCACTTTAGGCTCTTACTCTTACCAGTAAATACTGCTGAGGCAAGGGGTGTTGGATGTGGGGCATGTGACAGCTATTGTAGCACACAATACTACACAGCAATTTAGAACCAAAAGTAAAGGCTAAAATATTCAACTGAAAAGGCAGAGTGAATATCAGCAGAAACTCAAACTAGAATCTGGGCAAAGCTGGAGTCTAGTGGTAACATGACCCCTTTTCACTAGTTAAAGGTACGAGATGGTTTTTAGTAATAAAGAATCTCATAAAAAAATTATTATTGGGCTGACAACATGCTCAGGTCATTCCAAGACTCAGATAGGAAGACAGACCAAGAAAGATACATTCAAAGGCCCAGAACAAGGAGTCATTTGATTATTTTGCCCCATAATCTGGTAGACTAGTTGTTACTGTATTTAATCCTTTAATATTAAATATGCATATTTAAGACAGGTTGTCAATATGGTTATGTTAGAACCCAGTTGCAAAAACACAACCTGTTTGGTTTCACCAACAGTGTTTCGCAAATGCAGCAACAGCCTCCTGGGTGGTGATGGGAGAGAGGGGGAAAGCAGTGGCCCCTCCCTCAGGGCCACCAGCAGTGGTTGGGCCCCCCCGGAGATACACAAGCTGGAGAAACAGGTAGCCAGTGAGTTCCCCACCTTCACGGGAGCAGTGGGTGGCAGGCTCCAGCCACAGTGCTTCAGGCTCCATCCCCAGGCCCTGTCCCCTGGGCTCCGTTCCCTGGCTGCAGGGTGGCAGGCTCTGGGCACGAGCTTCCCCCCTCCCCATCACCCTTGGCTACTGCTGCCTCCCCTAGGACCCCATTGTCCCTGGCCCCAGCTGCTCTGTACCCACCTCCCCATCCTGGGCTTAATTTGTCCCTGGGCTTGCCAGGGCTGTGTAAGTCTGCTGTGAAAAGTGATATTTGTATGTTTGTTAATATCACTTTTCACAGCAGACTTAGTAGCTAGCAAGTCTTAAAGAAATAAGCAACCAAAAAGGCAAAAGAAACAAGAAAAAAAAGACAAGAAAATGCAAAGCACCTTATTTGTGTTTCTATTCTATTTAGGGTCAGTAAAGAATAGAGAAAACTGTATATTATTTTTATTGTTGAGTTTGCAAAAAAAATCCTACATAAATAAATTACAATGATTTGGGCATGTATATGTGCATATTTATTTGTTTTTCCTAAAGTTAAGTATTTTAGGAAAAATTATCAGACTGGCCACCAGCAAGAGTTGGCCACCAAAAAAATGTGTTGTAAGAACCTCTGCTCTAGGAACCTAGAAGAATTGAACTAACTTTTTTTATTTTATTTGTATGTGGCCAGATCATTTTAAAACTCCCTAACCCAATACGAAATCAACCACTTAACCGGCCCATTTAGCTGGCAGATTTGGCCACAGTTGACCCTTACGTGCCTTTGCTAGCAGGAAACTTTCTGTTGATGCTCTCCAGGCATCTGGGGGAGCCAGAGTCTGGCAAAGGGACAGGACGAAAGTTTGTTGCTCTGTAGGAGGGACTCCGGGTGGAGTCTGGCAGTGATTGATGGGAAAGATGTGACTGAATTTAAAAAAAAAAAAAAAAAACGATTCGCCTAATTTACTGGATTTAGGCGCACACCAAGAGCAAGGAGAGGCTGCTTTGCTACCGACATCCACTTACTCGTTTCGCAAGAGCCAGTCCCTCCTGCGGCGGCAGCGCCCTTCAGAGCGCGGGTGCTGAATCGCAGGCAAGCGCTGGGAAGCAGGAACCAGCCCTTGGCAGCTGCTTTGTGCTGGGAGGATTTGAAAGGTAAATAGATGTTTATAGCAAGCTGAGGACGAGCCACTGGACACGCGTTTTCTTCCCGGGGGGAGAAAAGAAACCTTGGGGCTTCTCTTTGAACTGATAAAGGATGCGGAGGGGGCTGAGAGGAACCCCTCCCGAGGGACTGGGGTGAGGGCTGCAAGCCTGGGCAGCTAAGGCGGCGGCGGGGGGGGGGGGGGGGGGGCGGCGATGCGGTGGGAATCTCCGTTCCGATTGTTTCTCGGGTTTTCCTCTCGCTAGTTGCGATTGACGTTTCCGCGAAAGTCGGTGCCAATCGGCACTTCACTGCCTGTATTTCGCCGTTTCCAGACCTCGAGCGCGCCCGCCTCGGGCTGCGGGAGGGAGATCGCGGCTTGCTCCCTCTCTGAAAGGGGCATTGGCCGGGACAGGGAAGGAAGTGGGGTTTCCGCGGGGCTCGGTGCGTTTTGCAAAGGGGGGGAGGGGGCTGGCGCCTCTCCTTTTAAAGCCTCCCCCCGGTTTGGCAGGAGGGACCCCCTTCTGAGCCGCGTTAAATGTTCCTCTCCCGGCTCTTGCTCAGTGCGGGGAGAAGGGCTCCCCCCGCGTGACCCGGCGAGGGTCCTACCGGAACGTCTACACTGCACAGCCCCAGCCCCTTCCCCCGAGCCGGAGTCAGCCCGGGCCAGCCGCGGGTGCCTCGCTTGCCGTGTAGACAGCCTGTGGCGGCGGGGCTGGCGCTGCGCCTGGACACCCGCGGCCGGGCTGATCCCCGTCTCCTGTCTCTCTGTTGCAGGGTGACCCGGCGCCGCTCGGCTCTGCCCCGCTCCCGGCAGCGGCATGCACCGACCCGGCCTCTGGCGCCTCCTCGCTCCCGCGCTGCTGCTCAGCTGCTGCGCCGCCTGGGAGGAGAAGGGGTCCCCGCGCCCGGGGGGCGCCCCGCAGCACAGCCCCCTTTCCCCGGGGGCCGCGGTGACCCACACCGCCCGCACGCCCGGGCTCAAGGGCTCGGGCTCCAACGCGTCCGGCTCGGCTGTGCCCGGCGGCCGAGCCCGCTCGCCGTCTCCGCCCATGTGCACCGGGCAGACGGAGGTGAAGGAGACGTTCAAGTACATCAACACGCTGGTGGCCTGCCTGGTGTTCGTGCTGGGCATCATCGGCAACGCCACCCTGCTGCGCATCATCTACAAGAACAAGTGCATGAGGAACGGCCCCAACATCCTGATCGCCAGCCTGGCCCTGGGGGACCTGCTCCACATCACCATCGACATCCCCGTCAACGTGTACAAGGTAAGGGAGCCTGCGCCGGCCTGGCTCCACCCGCCCGAGCCGGCAGATAGACCGGCTCCCCGGCTGAATGGCCGGAGGTGGGCCGGTAGGTATCTCTCCGCCACCCGGACAGCCGAGGCTGGCAGAAGTTGTTTACAACGTGCCAGGTTAGGCAGCAACAGCGTTACCCCCTCTGGGCCGCACGCTGTCCTACAACCATACAAAAAGTAAAAATAAAGGTGTAAGTGTATTAACACCGGCTGTCTCAAAGGGACAACTACCACCCTAGATCTAATACAAATCAATCAAGAAAGGGGCCGCTGATTTTGTTCATCCACCCCCGCAGAGGGGTAGCAAAAAGAACATGCATTCCTTAAATGTGCCTGTTGGTCCTGTGCACCAGGGTGAATTTCAGCCGGGGATGAAATGGGGAGGGGGAGGGGGAGTTTCAGGTGCTTAATTTTAAGCAGGTGAATAATCTAATTGGCTTACTTTGCTGATTAGGGATGGGTTTACTCACCTGCTTAAAATTAAGCAACCTGTTAAGTGCTTTGCTGAATGTTGGCTTCCTTCCGGAGAGAAGGGGCAAAGAAAAACTGGCTTAGGCACATAGCAATGGCAGTTGCCCCTAAATACCTGCATGTGGCTCTGGGCCCTGGTTCTCAAATTGGAGGGGGAATGGTGCTCCCTTAGCCCTGTAAAGAACTTACCCTGTGCCAAAGCCCAGTGGCCTGGCCTGGCCTGAGATCTCCTCTGCAGCTTTCTCTTTCCCACCTCTGCCCCAGAGCAGGGAGTGAAAGGCTTGTTCTGCGGGGGACTATTCTACCTGAACGTCAAGTGCTGCTGCCATCCTTATGACTTTTACATAAAGCTGTAATAAAAATAGCAGAGAGTGTAAAAAAATCTTTCTATTCTACCCCGGTCTCTGTAGTGTATGATTATTAATTCATATTACTGGTCCATCCAGAGTCTCTAGTCAAGATCAGGGCACATTGTGCTGGACAGTGAATATACAAAAGATAGTTGCTGTAGTCTAAATATCTGAACACCTTACAGAGGTTACTCAAAGTAAACAAGCAGATGTTTTCTCCACTCCTTTCCCCACCAGCAGGTTAGAAGTTTTGGACTTGGTTCTTATTTTAATTTGGGAATGCTATGTTGAAAAGATGGGCTTTTAAGTTAGTCCTTGGTATGATTTGTGCTCACTCTGAGAGGTTGTTGAAGGGAATCCCATAATCTTAACCCTTCTAAACATAGAATCATAGAACTGTAGGACTTGAAATGAAGTCAAGAGGTCAGCTACACTCAGAGAGCCCCTGCACTCATGGCAGGACTAAGTATTATCTAGACTAGACTATCCCTGGCAGGTGTTGGTCTAACCTGCTCTTAAAAATTTCGAATGATGGAGATTCCACAATCTCCCTGGGCAATTTATTCTAGTGCTTAACTACCCTGACAGTTGAAGTTTTCCTAATGTCCAACCTAAACCACCCTTGCTGCAGTTTAAGACCATTGCTTCTTGTCCTGCCCTCAGAGGTTAGTTAAGGAGACCAATTTTTCTCCCTCCTCCTTGTAACAATCTTTCATGTACTTGAAAACTGTTATCATGTCCACCCTCAGTCTTCTCTTCTCGAGACTAAACAAACCCAAATTTTTCAATCTTCCCTCATAGGCCATGCTTTCTAGACATACTGGAGTATTCTTTCAGTGGCTGTTGTAGACTTTAGAGTCAAATTCATTAGAATTATACCAGGGATGAATTTGACTCAGTGTTTTAGACCATCACTGCACTGTATATTTATCGGCCTTTCTACATAAGGGGGTGGTAGTTTTCTGGCTGCAGGTGGTATGTGTTAAACAGTAGGTGTTTAATTTTTTTAAAAAACTGCTTTGAAAAGTAAAAACGATGAACGGACAAAATGACAACTACCCTGTATAAATCCAAGAAAAAGTGTCAGTAACATGACTTTTTGGTACAGGAATTTGATGTTCTAGTGACACTGACATTTTCAGAAATGAAAAATCACCTGGCAAGGGCTGTCACAGCTTACCTCACCCCCATCCCCCAAGCAAAAATATATTATTCTTATCTTGATAGATTTTTCATGAAATATATTATCATGTAGGAGGACAGAAGGGTCAGAGAGCATACTAAGTTATACCAAGCACATTGCACATTCAGGACCTGCCATTTCAAAAAGGTCCTACTATTGTCAAGAGCTGCTCACCCATTACTCCATGTTTTGTAAGCAAGCTCCCAAACTGAAGTGATATTTAATTGATAATATTTAAAATTATATTATAAACACATTTACCTGTATTACTAATGACTTTAGAGCATTAACCCCTATGGAGAATTTTTAAAAATCCAGTTTATTCTTCTCTATTTTGTGTGTTTGAATGCTTTTTGCTGTCCTCTTTCATCTTGGGCACTGAAGTTAGTTTCCCTTTAAGATTCTTGTGGCCACAGCATTTGCAAACACCTCAGTGTACTGTTTATTTGTTTAAAAACAACTGAATCCAATGGAATTTTAAAATGAATGCTAATGGAAACATACATTTCTATTAGTCTGAGATTTGGTAAAAGCTTATTTTACATAATGTAAATTATGTGCCAAATCTGAGTTGACAGTGTCCATTTACCAACTTCACAATCCTGTTAATTCAGTTGCAGAGATGAGCCCAAAAAGCCTTATAACATTTGAGGCAGATTATAGTGAAATGGCCTGTAATCAAAATCTCCTGTCACTTAGTGGAATGAGAAAAGTAGACGCTAACAAAGTGTTCATTTTTGTAAAGGCAGCAAACTCATCAGTTTTAACTCATGATTTGGAGCAATTATAATACCACTGACCCAGACCTTTAGAGTGACATTCAGAGAGGGCACCTATTTGGAAAATAATGTGAAGGAAATTGCTGTGTTCAAAAACCTACCATTGCTAATAGCTTTCTTAACAATGCTTACAGTAGCCAATGTGAAAGTGAAATACCACCCTAGTGCATGAAAAAAGTACCTAGCAGAACTAGACAGATCCACAATAGATACTTCAGAGTTTGCACAAAGCACAGATTTTGTGTGAGCTGTTCAGCATGATGAATTCAAGATACTGTTTGCAGTGTTGCTGTAGCTATGTTGGTCCCAGGATATGAGAAAGACAAGGTGGGTGATTCTGTGATTCAGTTCTGTATCTTTTATTGGACCAACTTCTGTTGGTGAAAGAGCTGAGCTTTGGAGCTACACAGAGCTCTTCTTCAGGTCTGGGAAAGGTACTCACTAAATACAAGTTAGAAGAGATTAACATAAGTAGTTAACAGGTTTCAGAGGGGCAGCCGTGTTAGTCTGTATCAGCAAAGACAAGGAGGAGTCCTTGTGGCACCTTAGAGACTAACACATTTATTTGGGCATCAGCTTTCGTGAGCTAGAACCCACTTTATCCGATACATGAACACACTGTAAGAACCATTCAAGGTGAAGTGGCCTGTTAACACCTCACCGGTCATAGGACAAAAAGGGGGGTTAGGGGATTACGAGATTGTTGTAATATGCCATAAATCCAGAGTCTTTATTAGGGGCATGATTTTTCATGTCTAGTAAAGTTATACATTTAATCTCCCAGGCTCATCTTTTGAAGGTATTGCACAGGTTTCCTTTGAGGATGAGGATTGGGAGGTCAGAAATGGAGTGAACATTTTGCGAAAAGTGTTTGCCCAGAGGTGATATTTTGTGTTTTATCATTTCTCTGCGTGAATTCATTCAAGAGTGAGTGATTGGTTGATTTCACCCACATAGATGTTATGGAGGCATTAGTGCACTGGATGAGGTACACCACATATTGCGATAGGCAGACGTAGGACCAATGGATCTTAAAAGGTGTGTTGTGGGGAGTGTTGATCATCATAGCAGTGGAGATATGTCTGCAAGTTTTGTATCGGTTGTTATGGTAGGGTCTGGTGCCGCTTTGAATTGGTGTGTCCTGGTTTCTGGGGAGCTTACTTCTGATGATGAGCTTGGTGCGGTTAGGTTGAGATATTCTTGTCTAGTAAGTTCCTAAAAAGCCAAAAAGTTCACAGACACCTGTGCCTGTCTTGAAAATTCAAATCACTTATCCTGAAGCTATCTAAAGATAATCAAATATCAGCTAAGCTATGAGACAAAATAACATGTAATGGGTAAAGCACTTATTAATATATTGCACTTGATAATAGAATATTGGCTAAGTTTTTAAAGTGGGGCATTATGAAAAGTGGAAAACATTGCACAGCTCAAGCAAACAAGAAAATATGCACAAAAAATGCAGACGGGGGATTTGCAGGACCCGGGGAACAGTAAGGCTGTGGTTGCAGATCTACTACTGCAGAGTACAGGGAGGCTACCACTGCCCTATGCAGCAGTTTGGCCTTTTGGAACTATGGTGTGCCAACCATATCTCTTCCATTTTCCAAAGTGCCAGGTGGAGCCCTCTGGAGATGTCCTTCTGCATGGCCCATGAGCATGACAGAAACACAGAAGTTTGGGGAATTACAGGGCCATTTAAAGTGTGGGTCATTGAGTGTTATAAGTCCCCCTCTGTGCTCAATCCACAAAGGATGAGTCTGACAGCTTTCAGCCTAAGAGTGTAGTTTCGGAGGTTCCTAGGCCAGGCCCAAGCACTGGCTATGATGACAGCTATCAGATAAGCACTCTTAGATAAAATTTTTTAAAAGATGCTAAGAAACATTAAGTGAAAAGTGGAACACCCAAAAGTCTACAGATTCCATACTTATAGTTGGATGCACAGCGTTAAGTCTACCTCTTGTGTGTATTCATTATGATGTTTAATTACATAGATACCATTTCACAAATACCATAATACAATCTCATACAATTTCTTCTACAACTTTCAATACATGTGTTGTAGTTTGTAATATTCATTCTCTTATACTTACATAATATTATTATGTTCCATTTGATTTTATTGATTTAGTCTTCCGCACAGGGGCCTCTTGTGCAGCTTCCTGGACCTTCACTCTTCACGACTGCTACTTTCCCAGATCACAAGTGGGTGGGTTGGGATGGAGCCTTGACTCTGCCCTCCCCAGTCATGCACTGGCTGGCAAAACTGAGCCAACATGGGGCAGGGGGGAAATCTGCACCTGGCAAGGGACTGTCACAGATTACTTCCCCCCAGAACAAATGTGGGGGAAGAGTAGAAAAACAATTGGCACTCTTCAGTCACAAGTACATTCTGGGGCTCTTCCTGGGCAGCAAAGCTAAGAGGCCACAAGGTTTACTACACAAGCCAGCGAGCCAAGGCACAGTCTGGCCTGGTATATGATAATCCTCTTTTCTGTGATTATTTTAGCACTCAAAAGTTAGGAAACACCATGCTTATAGTTGCCGTGCAACTTTAATTTGGCCCTATGTTCATCCAGTCTGTTCACGGAAAGACACAGGGGTTATATGGAAAATCTAGTATGTGATCATGTAGTCAAAAATCATAATGCATGTACACAAAGAGCCTAAATTAAGGTTGCCTGGGCGATAATCAATTTGGCATTTCTTAACTTCTCCAAGCCAAGGTACTTCTCGTTAGTGAGGACTATTACCATTCCAAATTTTAGCTATTAGCCCCCAGTCATTTCAGCTGTAGAAAAAGTTGTCATTTTTTTCTATAATGGGAAATGTACAGTATTTTCACTCTTTGCAATGTCTGCACCAATTCTGTTGAGATTTTGCAAACCTCAGCTCTAGACAGAGACCAAGCATGGAAAACTTATGCCCCCAAAGACTACAGTTTTATGCTGCTTTCTCTATAATATAGGTATTTTCATAAGAGCAAATTAAGGGCTTGAAGTGTAGCTGCTCAGCCCCGGGCTTCTTTATGAGCTCATTGGAGGTTTTATCTGTGGCCTGGTCTAGGCGGGGACATTGACCAGAACAGCTATGGTGGAATAAATTATTTTGAAATAGCTATTCTGGAATATTCCCCATATGGACACTCTGTCCCAGAGTAAGGGCTTGTTTACACTACCACTTAAGTGAATGTCAGTTATGTCCCTCAGGAGTGTGAAAAAGCCACCCCTCGGCGTGACATAGGTTACTCTCTCCCACTGACATAGCTTCTGAGGTGGAGTAATTATGCTGATGGGAGGGTGCTCTCATGTCAGCATAGCATGACTTCACCAGATGTGCTCCACCAGTGCAGCTACATCAGTTTAGCTCCAACAGATTAGCTGCACTGTAGATTAGCCCTAAGACTGGCTTTAGTCTGGAGCAGTGCAGCCACATGGAGAGCTGTTCTTGGACAGCTATTCCAGAATAATTTATTCCACAGTAATTATTCTGGTCAATTTCCCCATGTAGCAAAGGCCTATTTGTGGATGCAAAATTGGGTCCTATGTCTCTAACATATCAGATTTGGGACATTTCTCCATGCAGTGTATATGCCATTTTCCAAGGAACTTAATCTGGGTCATTTATATTTGTAAAATATCATTAGATTTTGTAAATTCAGTGTAAAGTTTTTGTCAGCTTATCTGTACACTGATTCACTCATTACATATATGCCTGTGACCACCACCAATTCTCATCTCCTGCTTATCCTTTTGGCTTCTCCTCTTGTGTTTGTGCCTAATGGCAACACAACTCAATGAGAGCCGACACATCCATCCATGCTTCTTGTCCAAGACTGCCAGGGGAATATAGGTTCCACAACTGTTTACCTTTCAACACCTCTCCTTAGAGTTTATAGGGTTCTTTTCTCTTTGGGGGTGTCTGCATGTAATTACCCTTAGAGTAATAATCTTAACACAAACAAGAATTATAAACAGAGAGAAAATGAAATTAAAACAAAAGAAATGATTTTCTGAACATAACTAGATTTACATTTCTCATCAACTAGACTAAATAAGACACCCTCATCTTGGTTAGAGAAAAAGAAACCCATCTATGTCTAAAAAGCAAGTCCTGGCTCCCAACAGCTAAATAAATCTTAATAAACTTAAAATATTAAACAAGTGCTTCAATTAAATATTGTGTAATTCATCTCAGTCATTAAGAATAGTTTATTGGCAAAATCTATAATTTGAAACACTTGTTCCTATGAAAGACTGAAAAATCCTTTGCCTTCATTGTCTATCTTGGTATTCAGTACATCAGGTGGAAATATATTAGCCTTTTCAGATTTATGTATGTACATGGACTGTAAGGTGCAATTTTGTTCATGAATTTGGCACACAGGTGCATGCACTTTTTTGCACATAGCTCTGGGCTTTTGAAGTTTTGAAAAGCAAGTGCTAAATAACTGTTTGTTTGTACCTTTGGCTACCCACCTGTATAAGAGAATAAGAATTCCTGCTATATACAATCCTGCATGGGCTCGTCAGAGCTTGGGTCTAGGTACATAGGAGCAAGCAGGCACTACATATCTGCTTAGCATCCTGCCAGAGAAAGAAGACAGGAATAGACGGAACCTTGGCACCAACCCCCTAATTGCGGGCAAGCACACCTGAGCCAACATACGGGATATCGTAACCAGCAGCAAATTTCTAACATCCTCCTTCCCACACAGAACAAAGAGGATGTGGGGGAGGAGTTATAACTCACAAGCGGGGCTGAGTCACAATTCCTGTTGGGACTCTCCCTGGAGTTGTGCAGTTTATACATTACCCCCCTACTCAGTGCTGTACCTAAATACACAATCTAACCCTTTCCGAATATGTATTTACTATGACTGGTTTAGATACAAATAAGGCATGTTTAAAAGAACGAGGTTTCTTAGGTATGATTTACATCATTCTGTAATGCATCCTCTCCTTTTTTTTTTTTGTATTAATTTATTCTTTAAAAACTATGTGGCAATCAAAATATCACCAACATAAGTTGGGTGAATATAAAGTGCTAGCGGAGACCACTTTGGCATATAATGAATTATTTTTGTTTTCACTTCAGTTTGGCTCATGAAAATATTTAAATACCTGTATTTCTGTTTCTTTCCCATTCCCAGGAATATACTTCCTATATCCAAATCTCCTTTAGGAAAACAGTCTTCTCTTTTGTAAATATTCCATTTTGAATCTTATTAACATTTTATTTATTACAGTATAAAACTTTTAGTGGAGTAAGTACATATATGGCTCTACTTTACTAAGAATAAATACTGTTATGTACAAACATTATTTTCCTGAATAATGTTTACTCTGGATTTGAGTTAAGAATAATTTGATCCCCCTATTACCACAAAATTTACAAACTAGAATGCTTCATTTATTCCCTGGTTATAAGCCTAATTCTGAAGGAAACATCCCTAACTCTGCAACTCAGTTGAGAGAGAAAAAAATAACAGAGGGATGTAATTCCTTGTTGGCAGTGACTGCTTCGTGTTCCTGAGCTTCTGTATCTTGTAGATCACAATCTACAAGAGGCACACAAGACATTTGTAGATAGTTATGAATATTAGACCTGTTCAGAAAGGATTCAATAACATGACTACTTACCCAATCTCAAAGAGTCTCTTTTCCTGTACACTCTCTGTCACTATCCTTTCTGGTATTTCCTCTATTGTGGATGGACTTGCTTCAATGAGGATTTGAAAGATTTGGCTCATGCTATGACATAAATCTGGACCATCAGTCCAGCTTACAGCATAGTATAGTGGTTTTCAATCTGTGGTCCCCAGACCCCTGGGGGTCCACAAAAAAGGATCCGCAAAAGTTTGTCATTACCATAGAACAGTGGTTTTTCAACCTGTGGTCCATGGATTCCTGGGGGTCCACAGACTATGTGTAAGATTTCCAAAGGAGCCCACACCTCCATTTGACATTTTTTAGAGGTCCGCAAATGAAAAAAAGGGTGAAAACCACTGATATAGTAGATACATCGGGTCATGTTAAACTAAAGTTGCAGCAAATAGCTCATCAGTTTCAGCTATGTTGAAAACGCTCTCTGAATCCATGAGCTATTTATTCCTGTAGTAGGCCTGTTCTTCCCAATGACCCTAAATGTGCCCCTCAGATTTATTATGACTGATGTATGTAACATAAATAATCCTTTCTAATATGACCTGGCAGGAAATTTAAAATATATCAAAGTGTGAGACCCAGGAAAGCTACCAAAACAAAAATCAAAAACCATCTCTGTGTTATCTTATTCTAAATGTACTCTTGGAGATGGTGTGTGGTATATACAGTCTCACTGGAGAAATGTTCAACAAAAGACCACTTGTATCTGGTGATAGAACTTTCTGAGTTATGATTCATCTCAGATTACTTCCTGCATTTCTACCAAATAGGGACTGGTTCTGATCGTTTGCAAGAGGGAAAGCAATGAACACTCAAGCCAAATAAGGAGCAACATCCCAAGGTCCTTCTCCACCAGCAGGATGATTACTATTAAAAATGAAGGTGGAGAAGTTAAAACTGAAGGATCCAACTCATTATCCTTCTGACTCCAGTAGGTCAGGGCTGAGCCCTCAATGCACATCCCAGTCAGCAGCACCAACATTCTAATTTGTTGGGGAAGGAGGCAGCCCTCCCGCGAGTGCACATCCCCTCCCTGCTCCTCCGTACTCCCCGCAGCATCTCCTCCATGCTGTGGAGCTGTTCCGCAGCAGGTGAGAGGTGCTGCGAGGGCTGGGGAGGTGCTGATCGGTGGGGCCACTGGTGGGCTGGAGATGTTGGGGAGTGCGGGGGGAGCTGGCTGCTGGTGGGGGCTCAACACCCACCATTTTTTCCCCATGGGTGCTCCAGCCCTGGAGCACCCACAGAGTCGGCACCTGTGATCCCATTCTCCAATGATGATTCATGCTAATTCAAACAGAAGAAGGAGACACTCAGTTGAGACCAGCTAAGCACAGCTCCTATCAAGACTGCCAAGGGAATGTACCCTTTGTATTGCCTGGTAGAACTGTTGCATAATGATCATACAAATCTTGCTGGTATATTCTAAGGCAGTGATTCCCAAATATATAAGTTCCCTTTCCTAAAGGGCTTCATTGAACGTTAAATACACTAAGGGTATGTCTACACTACGAAATTAGGTCGAATTTATAGAAGTCGGTTTTTTAGAAATCGGTTTTATATATTCGAGTGTGTGTGTCCCCACAGGAAATGCTCTAAGTGCATTAAGTGCATTAACTCGGCGGAGTGCTTCCACAGTACCGAGGCTAGAGTTGACTTCCGGAGCGTTGCACTGTGGGTAGCTATCCCACAGTTCCTGCAGTCTCCGCTGCCCATTGGAATTCTGGGTTGAGATCCCAATGCCTAATGGGGCTAAAATATTGTCGCGGGTGATTCTGGGTACATTTCGTCAGGCCCCCATTCCCTCCCTCCGTGAAAGCAAGAGCAGACAATCATTTTGCGCCTTTTTTCCTGAGTTACCTATGCAGACGCCATACCACGGCAAGCATGGAGCCCTCTCAGGTAACCGTCACCGTATGTCTCCTGGGTGCTGGCAGATGTAGTACTGCATTGCTACACAGCAGCAGCAACCCATTGCCTTCTGGCAGCAGACAGTCCTGGTAGCCGTCATCATCATGTCCGAGGTGCTCCTGGCCACGTCTGTCAGGAGCGCCTGGGCAGACATGTACGCAGGGACTAAATTTGGAGTGACTTGAGCAGGTCATTCTCTTTAGTCCTGCAGTCAGTCCTATTGAACCATCTTATGGTGAACAGGCAGGTGATACGGATTGCTAGCAGTCCTACTGTACCATCTTCTGCCAGGCAGGCAAGAGATGAGGATGGCTAGCAGTCCTACTGCACCGTCTTCTGCCGAGAAGCCATGAGATGTGGATGGCATGCAGTCCTTCTGCACTGTCTGCTGCCAGCCAAAGATGTAAAAGATAGATGGAGTGGATCAAAACAAGAAATAGACCAGATTTGTTTTGTACTCATTTGCTTCCTCCCCTCCCCCGTCTAGGGGACTCATTCTTCTAGGTCACACTGCAGTCACTCACAGAGAAGGTGCAGCGAGGTAAATCTAGCCATGTATCAATCAGAGGCCAGACCAACCTGCTTGTTCCAATAAGAACAATTACTTAGGTGCACCATTTCTTATTGGAACCCTCCTTGAAGTCCTGCCTGAAATACTCATTGATGTAAAGCCACCTCCTTTGTTGATTTTAATTCCCTGTAAGCCAACCCTGTAAGCCATGTCGTCAGTCGCCCCTCCCTCCGTCAGAGCAATGGCAGACAATCGTTCCGCGCCTTTTTTCTGTGCAGACGCCATACCAAGGCAAGCATGGAGGCCACTCAGCTCACTTTGGCAATTAGGAGCACATTAAACACCACACGCATTATCCAGCAGTATATGCAGCACCAGAATGCAGTATATGGCAGAGCGATACCGGGCGAGGAGGCGACGTCAGCGCAGTCACGTGAGTGATCAGGACATGGACACAGATTTCTCTGAAAGCATGGGCCCTGCCAATACATGCATCATGGTGCTAATGGGGCGGGTTCATGCTGTGGAACGCCGATTCTGGGCTCGGGAAACAAGCACAGACTGGTGGGACCTCATAGTGTTGCAGGTCTGGGACGATTCCCAGTGGCTACGAAACTTTCGCATGCGTAAGGGCACTTTCATGGAACTTTGTGACTTGCTTTCCCCTGCCCTGAAGCACATGAATACCAAGATGAGAGCAGCCCTCACAGTTGAGAAGTGAGTGGCGATAGCCCTGTGGAAGCTTGCAACGCCAGACAGCTACCGGTCAGTTGGGAATCAATTTGGAGTGGGCAAATCTACTGTGGGGGCTGCTGTGATGCAAGTAGCCCACGCAATCAAAGATCTGCTGATATCAAGGGTAGTGACCCTGGGAAATGTGCAGGTCATAGTGGATGGCTTTGCTGCAATGGGATTCCCTAACTGTGGTGGGGCCATAGACGGAACCCATATCCCTATCTTGGCACCGGAGGACCAAGCCGGCGAGTACATAAACCGCAAGGGGTACTTTTCAATAGTGCTGCAAGCTCTGGTGGATCACAAGGGACGTTTCACCAACATCAACGTGGGATGGCCAGGAAAGGTACATGACGCTTGCATCTTCAGGAACTCTGGTCTGTTTCAAAAGCTGCAGGAAGGGACTTTATTCCCAGACCAGAAAATAACTGTTGGGGATGTTGAAATGCCTATAGTTATCCTTGGGGACCCACCCTACCCCTTAATGCCATGGCTCATGAAGCCGTACACAGGCAGCCTGGACAGTAATCAGGAGCTGTTCAACTACAGGCTGAGCAAGTGCAAAATGGTGGTAGAATGTGCATTTGGACATTTAAAGGCGCGCTGGCGCAGTTTACTGACTCGCTTAGATCTCAGCAAAACCAATATTCCCACTGTTATTACTGCTTGCTGTGTGCTCCACAATATCTGTGAGAGTAAGGGGGGAGACGTTTATGGTGGGGTGGGAGGTTGAGGCAAATCGCCTGGCTGCCGGTTACGCGCAGCCAGACACCAGGGCGGTTAGAAGAGCACAGGAGGGCGCGGTACGCATCAGAGAAGCTTTGAAAACCAGTTTCATGACTGGCCAGGCTACGGTGTGAAAGTTCCGTTTGTTTCTCCGTGATGAAACCCCCCGCTCCTTGGTTCACTCTACTTCCCTGTAAGCTAACCACCCTCCCCTCCTCCCTTCGATCACCGCTTGCAGAGGCAATAAAGTCATTGTTGCTTCACATTCATGCATTCTTTATTCATTCATCACACAAATAGGGGGATGACTGCCAAGGTAGCCCAGGAGGGGTGGTGGAGGAGGGAAGGAAAATGCCACACAGCACTTTAAAAGTTTACAACTTTAAAATTTATTGAATGCCAGCCTTCTTTTTTTGGGTAATCCTCTGTGGTGGAGTGGCTGGTTGGCCGGAGGCCCCCCCACCACGTTCTTGGGCGTCTGGGTGTGGAGGCTATGGAACTTGGGGAGGAGGGTGGTTGGTTACACAGGGGCTGTAGTGGCAGTCTGTGCTCCAGCTGCCTTTGCTGCAGCTCAACCATACGCTGGAGCATACTGGTTTGATCCTCCAGCAGCCTCAGCATTGAATCCTGCCTCCTCTCATCACGCTGCCGCCACATCTGAGCTTCAGCCCTCTCTTCAGCCCGCCACTTATTCTCTTCAGCCCGCCACTTACTCTCTTCAGCCCGCCACTTACTCTCTTCCCGGTCATTTTGTGCTTTCCTGCACTCTGACATTATTTGCCTCCACGCATTCGTCTGTGCTCTGTCAGTGTGGGAGGACAGCATGAGCTCAGAGAACATTTCATTACGAGTGCGTTTTTTTTTTCTTTCTAATCTTCACTAGCCTCTGGGAAGGAGAAGATCCTGTGATCATTGAAACACATGCAGCTGGTGGAGAAAAAAAAAGGGACAGCGGTATTTAAAAAGACACATTTTATAAAACAGTGGCTACACTCTTTCAGGGTAAACCTTGCTGTTAACATTACATACATAGCACCTGTGCTTTCGTTACAAGGTCGCATTTTGCCTCCCCCCACCGCGTGGCTACCCCCTCAGCCCTCCCCCCTCCCCGTGGCTAACAGCGGGGAACATTTCTGTTCAGTCACAGGCAAACAGCCCAGCAGAAACGGGCACCTCTGAGTGTCCCCTGAAGAAAAGCACCCTATTTCAACCAGGTGACCATGAATGATATGTCACTCTCCTGAGGATAACACAGAGAGATAAAGAACGGATGTTGTTTGAACGCCAGCAAACATACACTGCAATGCTTTGTTGTACAATGATTCCTGAGTACGTTTTACTGGCCTGGAGTGGTAAAGTGTCCTACCATGGAGGACGCAATAAGGCTGCCCTCCCCAGAAACCTTTTGCAAAGGCTTTGGGAGTACATCCAGGAGAGCCACGAATGCCAGGGCAAATTAATCCTCTCACATGCTTGCTTTTAAACCATGTATAGTATTTTAAAAGGTACACTCACCGGAGGTCCCTTCTCCGCCTGCCGGGTCCAGGAGGCAGCCTTGGGTTGGTTCGGGGGGGTACTGGCTCCAGGTCCAGGGTGAGAAACAGTTCCTGGCTGTCAGGAAAACTGGTTTCTCCGCCTGCTTGCTGTGAGCTATCTACAACCTCATCATCATCATCATCATCTTCTTCGTCCCCAAAACCCGCTTCCTTGTTGCCTCCATCTCCACTGAAGGAGTCAAACAACATGGCTGGGGTAGTGGTGGCTGAACCCCCTAAAATGGCATGCAGCTCATCATAGAAGCGGCATGTTTGGGGCTCTGACCCGGAGCGGCCGTTCGCCTGTCTGGTTTTCTCGTAGGCTTGCCTCAGCTCCTTCAGTTTCACGCGGCACTGCTTCGGGTCCCTGTTATGGTCTCTGTCCTTCATGCCCTGGGAGATTTTGACAAAGGTTTTGGCATTTCAAAAACTGGAACGGAGTTCTGATAGCACGGATTCCTCTCCCCATACAGCGATCAGATCCCGTACCTCCCGTTCAGTCCATGCTGGAGCTCTTTTGCGATTCTGGGACTCCATCATTGTCACCTCTGCTGATGAGCTCTGCATGGTCACCTGCAGCTTGCCACGCTGGCCAAACAGGAAATGAGATTTAAAAGTTCGCGGTTCTTTTCCTGTCTACCTGGCCAGTGCATCTGAGTTGAGAGTGCTGTCCAGAGCGGTCACAATGGAGCACTCTGGGATAGCTCCCGGAGGCCAATACCATCGAATTGTGTCCACAGTACCCCAAATTCGACCCGGCAAGGCCGATTTAAGCACTAATCCACTTGTCGGGGTGGAGTAAGGAAATCGATTTTAAGAGCCCTTTAAGTTGAAATAAAGGGCTTCGTCGTGTGGACGGGTGCAGGTTTACATCGATTTAATGCTGCTAAATTCGACCTGAAGTCCTAGCGTAGACCAGGGCTAAGAGAAAATCATCCCAGAGAAATGTTCATGTTATATTAGCAATTTCAGTGTTTATAATTACATTAATCATACCTGGTATTTTCTTTTCGCAGCTCCTTGCAAAGGACTGGCCCTTTGGAGTTGAAATGTGCAAACTGGTACCCTTCATTCAAAAGGCATCAGTGGGCATCACTGTGTTAAGTTTGTGTGCCCTCAGTATTGATAGGTGAGACCTGTTTCATTGTTACCAACTCTATATTTTCTTTTAAAGTCATTTAGATAATACGAAATACACCCATACAACCAACTTCTGCTCTCTGTTCAGCTGATACGACAGCATTGACATGTTTATATCAGTTGAATAGAGGGCATAATTTAGCCCTTAATGTAATAAGTGTCCACTGTTGATATTTAGGTATCGAGCAGTTGCTTCCTGGAGCCGCATCAAAGGAATTGGAGTGCCAAAGTGGACTGCTGTAGAAATTGTATTGATCTGGGTTATATCAGTAGTCTTAGCTGTTCCTGAAGCTATAGGTTTTGATATGATTGTTATGGACTATAAAGGAAAGCATCTTAGAATCTGTATGCTTCATCCCACACAAAAAACATCCTTTATGCAGGTAAGATATTTTCTCTTTTAAACAAGTCCTTTCTCTTAAACAATATCTGTATCTAGTTTGCTCAACGGTCTAAAAGTACAAAACTTACTAAGTTTTACTTCTATTAATTTTTAAATTCAGTGTTTAGAAGCAGGGTGTACAGAAACTCTGTCACTGACTTATTGTGTGGCTTTGGGCAAATTCCTTAATCTCTCTGTTTCCTCATCTGTAAAAAGAGACAATAATACTTATATCTCATTCGTGCTGTTAGAAGGATTAATAGATGGTTAATTCAGCCTTGCAAAATGCTGCACATTGTTTATGTATAAATGTTCTCTTTACTACACCCCAAACTGAACGCCTAACACTTCTGATTGTTTCCCCCCTAGTTTTACAAGACAGCTAAAGATTGGTGGCTGTTTAGCTTTTATTTCTGTTTGCCGTTGGCCATCACAGCACTTTTTTATACTCTGATGACCTGTGAGATGTTAAGAAAGAAAAGTGGAATGCAGATTGCTTTAAATGACCACTTAAAACAGGTAAAAATATGCACATGAAAACACTGCTGAGTTTTATATGAGATTACAGTAGAAGCTTCACTAATTCAAGCACCACATAATTAGTGCACACTGAAATTGCAGGCTTCACCTTGCTTCTTAAGAGATGTTTATGAGTAATATTGCCAACCCCAACTGTTCAAAAATTGTAAATCAGGCCTCAAAAATTATGAGATTGTCTTAAAAATCCTGAGACTTTACTCAATTTTGAGTTGTTTTTGTCTTTTGTAGTTAGGGTCTGTAGGGTTCACATTTTTAAGCTTTTTTCTGCAACCGTGAGGGCTAAAACCTTTTTTATATGAAAGCTGAGATTGCGATGCGTTCACATGACTCCAGAAGTTGGGATTTAAGAAAGACAACCAAGTATTGTGGGACTCGTGATAAAACTGTGAGTTGGCAACATTGCAGTGCTGTAGTCAGGTATCATATTAGCAAAAACCTCCATTCCAAAATACATTACAGAATGTTTACTAGCATACTATGAAGAATTATAAGTAACTAAACCTAAACTACATTTTTAAAATAAAATATATTTGAAATTTTTGCTTTCTTCATTGTTTGTTAGCTTGTACACTAATTTGCAATGTCATTAGTGTAAATAAGAAAGGTTCACCTATATGAATATATTTGTAATTTATGTCTCTTGAGATCTTTAAAAACAGACCAGAGAGAAAAGCACTAGATAATATACAAGTGAAAAAAAATCTGTACTTTGAAGGGGGATGGACTGGATAACTAACCTCTTTTCCACCTGTAACTTAAGTGAGTGTATGTATTGACCCCTTGAATTTTCACAGTTGATCCGTGAACATGATCAGATATGTTATAGGTATGATTAATTTGTGAACAGCAGCTACAATGGTTAAAGATCTCAAAATTAATTAAAATTTTAAAAAATTACAATGTTCTAAATGTCACTAAATTCCCTCTAAGCTGTGCGGCCTCGCAGCTGCCTATTAAGCCCCGCAGAGGGGCTTAGGGCAGTGGTGGGGAGAGGTGCCTCTCCCCCAGCACGGACCTACCCCAGTGGGGAGGGGTGTGGCTCCCCCAGGACGTACCTGCAGCGACATGGAGAGGCACCCCTCCCCACCTGCCCCAGCGCAGACCTGCAGCAGCAGGGAGAGGCGCCCCACTCCACCTGCTCCAGCGCGGACCTGCCCCGGACTTGCCACAGGCAGAGGAGAGGAGCCCCTCACCTGGCCCAGGCCCACCAGAGGTGCCAGAGAAAGGAGCCCCCTTCCAGTCCCGCCAGAGCTGTTGGGGAGAGGAGCTTCTCCCGCAGCCCAGGCCAGCCCCACCAGAGCTGCTGTGGCTGGGGAGAGGGTCCTCTCCCCCAGCCTCGAGCTCCTGCGACGAGATGACTGGGGGGGAAGGGGTCCTCTCTCCATACCACAACCCCGGAGCAGCCTGCACCCCAAATCCCTCATCCCTGTCCGCACCCCAGAGCCCGCACCCCCTGCACCCCCAACCCTCTGCCCCAGTCCTGAGCCCCATCCTACACCCCAAACTCCTCATCCCCAGCCCCACACCAGAGCCTGCACCCAGAGCCCTTATCCCTCCACACCCCCAACCCTCAGCTCCAGCCCTGAGCCCCCTCCCACACTCCGAACCGCTCGGCCCCACCCCCACCACATGAATTTTGTTATGTGCACCAATATGAAGGTGATGTGTCACACATCACCTCCATATTGGTGCACATAACAAAATTCATTCCGCCCATGGATGTACAAAATTAGAGGGAACACTGAACTTCACCTATGTACCACATTGATATTTATTTTTGCACTTCTATGGTATCATATATTTTGGTTTTAGAAGTGAATAATAAAAGATCAAGAGAGACACTTTAACCCAGTTCCTTTCAATTTTGTTTCCAGAGACGCGAGGTGGCCAAAAATGTGTTCTGTCTGGTGGTTGTCTTTGCCCTGTGTTGGCTCCCCCTTCACCTAAGTAGGATTTTGAAGCTCACTATATATGATCAAAGAGACCCCAATAGATGTGAACTTTTGAGGTAAGACTGTTATGGCTGAATAAGATAACAGGCTTGTAAGGAAAATACCCACCCAGTATTAACTTTATATATTCTCCCTAAGCATGCTTTTGTATTTGGTTTTCCTGATGAAAGGATTTTCTCTCAGTGGCTGAAGATCCCTCTGCTTTACACCCTACGCGCTGGACATTTTGACATTACTATTTTTTCCTGGCTTATAAAGACTGGAGGGAGCTTTAGTATTGCTGACCCCCAAGGGTTCACATATCATGAGCCAGGCCCTTCAAAGTCATGACTGTTTTAGAAATAAGGGGATTTTATAAACACATGACATTTCCAGTTCTGTTGATTTGTGTTCTGGTTTTTGAACCTTTGAGGCACGCTTGACTCACTTATTCAAGCTTTTCTCCACAACCCTGAAGACTAGAAACTTCCCTTCAAAAAAAAAAAAAAAAAAAAAATGAAAGCCAAGATTCTTATATATTCACATGACTCCTGAAGCCAGGGTTCTAAGACAAGAGCCAAATATCATCAGACTCACAATAAAATCATGAGTTGTCAACAGTGAGCTTCCTTGAGAGGCCTTACTCATTTCTCTAATAAAGCCAGAGGAGTCACTCATGAGCAACATGAAGCAATCCCTCCTCCCTCAGGGTAACAAAAGACTAGGCCCAGGATTTGAACCTAGGGCTATGGCTACACTAGAGACCTTACAGCAGCACAGCTGTACTGCTGCAGCTGCAAGATCTCCCCTACAGCTGCTCTATGCTGATGGGAGACAGCTCTCCTGCCGGCATAATTAAACCACCCCAACAAATGGCAGTAGCTCTGTTGGCAGGAGAGCATCTCCCACTGACATAGTGCTGTCCACACCAACGCTTCTCTTGGTGTACCTTATGTCAGTCAGAGCCGTGTTTTTTTCACATCCCTGACCAACAAAAGTTTTAACAGCAAAAGTGCTTGTGTAGACATAGCCTAGGTCTTTCCCATGACCTAAATTCCCTCTAAGCTGTGTGGCCGTGGAGCAGCCTATTAAGCGCTGTGCAGGTGCTCAGGGCTGCGGCGGGAAGAGATGCCTCTCCCCCAGCCCTGGACCTGCTGCAGCGGGAGAGGCATCTCTCCCCACTGGCCCCAGCCCAGCCCTGGACCTGCCGGGGACGAGGCACCTTCCCCCAGCCCCAACCCAACCCAACCCAGGCCAGACCTGCCACGCCCCGCCGGCCCCAGTCTAGCCCCAGACCTGCTGTAGGCAGGGGAGAGGTGCCTCTCATGCATCCCTAAACCAGCCCTGGCCCAGACCTGCCAGGGGGGAGGCACCTCTCCCGTGGCCCCAACCCTGGAGCTGCCACAGCGGGGAGAGACACACTCCTTCAGCCTCGGAGCTACTGTGGCTGAGGGAGAGGTGCCTCTCCCCCTGAGCCCAAGTGATGCTGCAGGGATAGAGAGCTGGGGGGAATCCTCTCCCCGCTGTAGCCCCGGGGCAGCCTGCACCCCAAACCCCTCATCCCCGGCCCCACCCCGGAGCCCGCACCCCCAGCTGGAGACCTAACCCTTCCACACTCCGAACCCATCAGCCCCACCCCTGCCACATTAATTTTGTTATGTGCACCAATATGGAGATGATGTGTGACATATCACCTCCATATTGGTGCACATAACAAAATTCATTCTGCAAAATTAGAGGGAACACTGTCCGTGACTGTGCAGTGTACGGTTACTAAGCAGCCTGGCCAGCGGCATTAGACAGGCAGGCTCTGGGGGAGGGAGGAGAAGAAATGCTCCAGTGATCTGATGATAAATATAATCCTTTACTTCATAGTTAGAGATTGACCCTGTCATTCTCAGGATCCATATGTGAAGGGGTCTGTCTGCCTCAGTGGCAGCACTCCCCAGCCTGCTTCCCCAGGAACCTGCAACGGGCATTCTGTCAGTCCAGAGATCCATGCAGAGGGACAGGGTAGGCTGGGTTTGGGATCAGGGAGACGCATATCATCCCCTCATTGCTGCCCTGAGCTACTGGAGGGTGAACTAGTGCAGTCCAAGGCAGAAAGCAGTGCAATTCCCCCTTTAAGGGGAGTCCTCAAAGAGGAGTCCACTTTTTGCAGAAGTTCCCACAGGACAGCTTCACTACAGTTGTGTATTAAGGTCGTGGTGAGGTACGCCAAGGACACAGGGCCTCTACACAGATGGCCCTAACCAGTGGAATCTATACTGTAGGGTTTGTGGGCCTTATTACTGATTCTGCAAGGCAAAAACCCTGCCTCCCCTTCTCTTCCCATTAGAACAACTGGGAATAAATCTCCATGAAGAAAACCTCATGAAGATTTTCTCCTCCACATCTCCCTCTGACGGGTTGAGGTGATCAGGCCCTTTGTAATCATACATGTAATCAAACCATAACAAAGACTGAGTCCTCCTATCCAAAACTGTGCTATGAGGCACAATATTTTCCTCTGAATAACCCATTCACATAGTTAGCCAGCATTACTGTTACCATACTTAGTAGTAAATCATGCCAGGGTTGAGCATGATTTTTACAACTGTGACCCTTCAATAAGCATGATCAGGAAGTAGTGTATGAATCACATTTACTTTAATTTTCACACAGCTTTTTTCTTGTATTGGACTACATTGGTATTAACATGGCTTCGCTGAATTCCTGCATTAACCCAATAGCCCTGTATTTGGTGAGCAAAAGATTCAAAAACTGCTTTAAGGTAAGAGGCCATCTAAGGCTGCTTTTCATCACATTAGAAAAACATGTTCTTTCTGCATGAAATTCATTCCATGCAGAGGGACATGTGCCAGGACTTACCCCTTCAGATTCAAACAGAACTTTAAAAGATGCACAGGCCTAGTACAGGCGTTCTGCATAGGACCTGATCCTGCAAGATGCACCTGGTTCACGTGCTGCATTTCACCCTTTGTGAACTATAAATTATGGTCTATTTGCCCTTTTTGAACTGGAACAAGAACTCACTCAATAGTTTGATGTGGGTTTCATGCATGGTTAGGGCAGTTCAGGAGTGTATGTTTTCGTCATTATTCCTGTCATACAGAATGAGCCTTAAAACTTCATGAGTCCAAAGACAAATTATTAGGGCTGGTCAGAAAACAATTCTGTTACATGAAAAGTTTCAAGGTTTCGAAAAATGTCAAGGTTTTTAGTCATATGGGGAACAAAACAGAGCCTTTCAAAAACTGTGTGTGAAAGAGATCAACCCACCTCAGAATAGCCACATGGTTAGGGCATCTCACCTGGAATGTGGGCAACCTCGGTTCAATCCCTGTTCTGCAAGTGAGCACTCTAATTACCAAGCTACTGGGTTTCCCACATCCCATGTGAGTGCCCTCGTCACCTGGCTATTCTTACATGGTCTCTAGTTCTTTCCCTGTTTTCTTCCCCTTGCCCCTCTCAGACCAAAAAACCTTGTTCATAACATTTTAGTTTGATGAAATTTCATTTGGTCAAACAAATTGCAACCCACTCTTGTCTCATTTACCTCCTCTGATTCAAGAGAATATAATGTCAGATACTCAGTGGTTTGAGCATTGGCCTGCTAAATCCAGGGTTGTGAGTTCAAGCCTTGAGGGGGCCATTTAGGGATCTGGAGCAAAAATTGGAGATTTGGTCCTGCTTTGAGCAGGGGGTTGGACTAGATGACCTCCTGAGGTCCCTTCCAACCCTGATATTCTATGATTAACTGTCATTACGTCTTAATGAGATTTTAGTGTCAGACTCCAACTGTCTTGTGGTCCTATCTGTAATGATGGCCCAGTTCTGAAAGCTCTCCCCACAAATGGACCACCCATTGAAATTAGGAGCATGCAGCATCAGAACAGACTTGTAGGATCAGGTCCTAGGTTTGGAAACTGCTGGACAGTGGGAGAGAAAAATTCCATGAGGCAGGGAATTCTTCACGGTTTACAAGTTGTCCCCAACTCCCACAGACCAATCCTGCATTGGCAGAAGGATTGAATGGAATAATTTCTCTTTCCTAGCTTTAGATTGAAATAGAAAGGGGGAAATCACACAATTTTTGGTAAAAATCACAATCAAGTGTGAGAGGTGCACTCAGGTCTTATAACACCCGTAGGTATAAAACTAAAAGAAGGATTACAGGAAGAATGAAAATACAAAATCTCTCATTCCATTTCCAGATACATTAAAAATTGCCGGCCACATTCAACCCAGGCTTTTAGGGTGCTGCATATTGTTCTTTCTACTGTACAACAGTTATAATGGCCCCTAAATTCTCAGTCGAGGCTGGGTAATAGCAATATTTAATGCATTGTGCAAAAATGTGCATAACAGAAAGATGTAAAATGATGATTCTTTTTGTTTAAAACAGTCATGTTTGTGTTGCTGGTGCCAATCCAAAGACATGCTGTCCCTGGAGGAAAAACAATCCTGCTTTAAGTTCAAAGCTGATGATCATGGATATGATCATTTCCGCTCCAGTAATAAGTACAGTTCATCATAAAAAAGTGTATCCTGTGAAATTAATTTCAGTGCCTTTATTTGACTCTGAGTGACAATTGCTGTTATAGATTAAGATAGTAGAACTTTTGAAAAATCTAGTTTTCTGTTTGCACAAAAAGTAAATAAAAAAATTGATTCCCCACAGTTACATAACATTCATAATTATGCATGGTATCATTAGCCACTTGCAAAACATGAAGAACAGCAGCAGAAACAACAACTAAGTCTTAAAGCACTTAAATTCTTTGGAGTCAGCAATTCGAGACTATCCTCAATTCCAGTATATCAGTCATTTGTGTTCATTATAAACTCCTTAGGAACTGGAGTCACAATTCTTAGTAAATAGCAAACCATATCTTTTGTTGGATCAAAGCCAATATTGTATATAACTCAATGTATTATCTGTGTAAAGCAGATTGAGTGTCTAAATTGTTTTTTAAAAAATCAAATCCAAACTACTTCATAGCACAGTTCAAACAAAAAAGAAAAAAGTACTTTTATCAGGAATATTACGCTACTAGCTGAGAACAATACTAATGGGATACAGTCAAGTTAAAAATCACACTTATGTCTAAATATTTTTACCTACTACTGTTACAAGTAACATTTAAGGTTACGACAAATCTTGTTCTCCCTTATCAGTTTGCTTATATCTTGAATTTGTGGCAGCACTTTTAATAGTCCATTTCACTGTTTGCCCCGTTATCTGATATAGTGTTTCACATACTAGAGGAGAAAAACATCTTTAAATGGAGGAAAATAAGATTTCAGAACCACAGAAATTCTGCATAGTAGCTGAAATTAATGATTTTTTAAATTGATTAGATCTCAAGTTTACAGCACCCCTTTTAAATAATGGGCCTTTGAGTAACTGACTGTAGTTTAGCCAAGTTTACTTTTCTAGAGATTACAAATGAAATTCATTTGTCATGGGAAAAATCAGAAGCTATCTAAATGATGGTTGGGAAAAAGAACCCTTAATATAGCAGATAGTACAAAATGTAGCAGAGGTAGACAGAGCATTTTGGGTTCTAATTGTATTTAGTTCTGCTAGGTCTTTAAGAAAATATTCACAAACTGTACTTAAAAGGCTAGTACTACGTCATACAGTAATTCTTGACATTGTTATGAAATGATTTTTCTTTCCATGTGTTAATAACATGTGTGATTAGTTTCTACATCTGTAAATATATTTTAGTGAAGTATAATTAAATGTAAAATATTAAAATATGGGCAGGACCCTACAAGAATATAGAGAGAAAGATGCCTGTGGTAAACAAGATGTGTATTGCCAGGAGCAGTTCACATTTTGTGTATGCATAGCAGACTAATGCTTGTCTTTTAAAATATTTTAATCCAAGCAACTCATGCGTTAAATCTTTTGCTAGTACAAGTTACCAATATTAGGCTTAGTAAAAGCATTACTCTTTGGCTTTGCATCTCCAATTGATTTGTCACAGATTCCCCAAAAATACTTATTAACACATTTCAAGCAGCAAATCATGAGCGTTTCCTACAAATATCAATAGAAAGCATTTTGAAAGTGAGAAATGTTTTCAGCACACACCATACTTTATTATAATAGAGTATTTGTCAAACTCAGGAATTTTCCTACCTTCAAGTGTAAGAATTCCTTGTACACCTTGTCCACAAAGTGCCTTAAATCTTCTCAGGATAAAAACAGTTTGGATCAGATCTTCAACCTGTGTAAGTTGGTGTTGCTCCACTGGAAACTACTGGAGTTATGCCTATTTACACCAGCTGAGGATCTGGGGAGTGAGTGGGTGGGGTGTGTTTTCCATCATTAGGTAGCTGTTTTCATCACCCTTTGCCCATAAACCCAACTACCATAAACTTAATGGAATGAACTACATGGGGGGTTATTTCTTTAAACAGAAACTGAAGTCATTCAAGATGTGTTCTGCCAATTCCTAAAGTAGAAAAATAGGTTTTTTTAAAGTAAAAATAATTCCTTTTCTTGTGCACAAGAAGTCAATAATTTGACTAGTATACCATGTAAATATTATGAATGTTCAACACACAGTTTATTTTATCAATTTTCACATTGAGACGTGAATTAATGCAAATGAAAAACAATTATTTCTGTGAAATGCATTTCATATATTAAAAATGGGTAACCAATTAAATCCTAAATTTGATACTGGTCAGTGTTATTTTCATAAAGTTATATCATTACAATATTGTACATGTATATTATTTTTATTTCTGTGTGAAATGTAGCTGTTGTATTCTACAACTGTGTAACATGGTTTTTTTTTGTTTTTCCTGGACTAGTTCCTAGTTAAATTGAACCCTCATAGGCCCAGACGTTTAGGTATTGTAGACAAAGGGCATGTGCACTGCCTACTTTTCAGAAAATAATATATACTTAATAGAAAACTTTTTGTAACTTCCAGTATTTACAAAGCAGTATTTTTTCCAGCAACTATATTTTCCCTGTAATAACAAAACCTGCTGCTTACATGGGTTAAAAAAAATACAAGGGAAAACACAAGAGAATCTGTTCTAGCTAGAAACCAAGATACGAAGGGTGGGATTTTCACTAGTGCTCAGTGTTGGCAAGTCAATGGAAGTTTAACTATTGGCTTCGGTAAGAGCAGTTAGGCCACCACTTGGAGCTTTTAAAGTATCCAACAGCAATTTGCTACCTGTCCTATCATCCTTGAATAAATAGTAAATGTAAATTTTGTTTTCAAGCATGAAGAGTTATCTATATTAGTGATGAGGTGAAAGGAAGTAAAATTAGCTCTGGTGTAAACATCTAGGCTGGCAGAAATCTCATGTATCCTCTATCAGCCATATGGGCACCTGTACACCATTAGGTACCATGGAAAAGGTCTGTGCACTATCCCGGCACAGCCTGGCATAGCAGGCCAACATGATGGGGAGCCAGAGAAAGGATCCCAGATCCCTCAGCCCTGGTATCCTGTGCAATGTCCACAGAGGGACTTAAAACTCTATTTCAATCCCTAGGCTAGATTAACAGCCTCATGGGTGGCAGGTGAACCCCGCTTCAGGGAGGCTAAGCCACCAGCCCTACCCCTTCTGCCTGCAGCACCCCCTCCCTACAGCTAGAGACCCGAAGCCCTCCCACCCCAAGTGGCTGGAGGAGCCCTACCCCAGCCACCCCAAGCCCCAGGCCACTGGCCAGCCCCAGCGCTGGGCCAAGCCAGTGGCCTGAGCACCGGCCACTGGCAGGCCCAAGCTCCAGGCCGCCAGCTAGAGCTGAACCGTCACCGGCTTCAGGGGAGAGGGGGAGAAAGGCAGGGCCTCATGGCAGAACATGGGTAGGGCCATGGCCTGGGGATGGGGAAGCTTAGCCTGCCCTGGCCTTTGATACCAACCACCCATGGGAGCTACGCAGGAGCTTTGTGCTTTGGCCATGAGTTAGCGGTTGGATTTCACCTCCTCATCTTCTCTGCGCTCCATCCACATAGTGCCTTATGTGAGTGAAGTGGGTTTCATGCTGGGTCAATTGCACTGATACACTGGTACTGCATTCAGGAAAAATCAAATGCAAATACAGTGTTAGTACATAGTCTCCATTGTATGTTGTTGGTATTTCACTATCCCAAACAGCTTTTAATAGACATGTACTTGCTATACCAAGACACAGATGGTTCGCAGTGGAATGTTGTGTGTACCTGCATGAAAATGTAAAATCATTTTTTTCTTTATTGCCATGTTTAACCATGTAAAATAATTATATATTTTGCTTTTTATGGTCACTAAAATAGCAACTTTTGTGGTTGCTACAGTGTAAACAATCTGAATTACCAATAAAAATATTTTAATTGCTTCACTGACATTCTTTGATCTTTCTTTCTCTACAAACACTCATTTATCAAGCTGGCTTACAATGAAATTGATGTCAAAAGAATCAAGCATTTCAGAGTTAAAAATCAGTGATCTCTAAGGAAGGGTGAGGTTATTCCACTAAATCAGTGGTTCCCAAACTGGGGTTCATGAACCCCTGTTACCGGGGGTTCGCCAGAAAAAATTCACTCATGGCGGCCAGAGGACCCCAGGCTTTGGAGGCAACAAGTGGTTTTTGCTCAAAAATGTCAATTGCAATCTCTTCCCACACACCCATACATAGTAATAAACTTGTCCTGTGTTAGGAACATAGGTTGAAACTATAAAAGAAGGAAAGTTTTACTTAGTTATCCTCGATGGTGCAGCATTCAAGGTGGAAACATAGCATGCATTTATACGATGGTGGTATAATATTTTTCATAGTTTTAGATGTTCCACGGGTTTACTCATGTTTATAAATTCCTATGCTCACCACTCCTATACTCCCCAAATCTATTCTTTTTTTATTTTTATGCAAACAGTTTGGTTCCCCTGTGTTTAAAGGGCTGCCTATTCCATTAATATAGGTCCTCCCTTCTCCACGTTCCCAGGACTTTCATTTCCCCTATGCATGGAATAGAGAGCACTTCCAGAGGCTATCTTAGAGACCCCTTGAACTTAAACTGTCCACGGCAGTGATCATCAGATGGCAGTGGTTCAGGATCCAAATTAGAGATCAACATTACCCAAAAGAGCCATAGTCGTGTGAATTTGTTGTTTCATTTACTGTAGTACTATGTATTCATATTTAAACAGTATGAGAGGGGAAATACTTAGTTTATATTATTCTCACAGCAAAATGACTAATTTTAAGTATTATTATATCAATTACAACTGGTTAATAACATAGGGAAAGCATCCTGATTGGTTAATAATTAAATCACAGTGTTTTAATATCATGTGTGGCAAAGGCACAAATTAAATGTAAGATCATTAGTGCTATTTTATCCTCATCCTTTTTTTCAATATATGTCAACACAATGTTGACTAGTTCTGAATTACACAATATGGTTTATTGGTCCAATAAAACATTACCTCACCACCTTCTCGCTCTAGATCTGAATTCCTGGCTCTGTTAAATAGTTTTATAAATATGTTCTTTAAGAAGACTTTCAGTTTCAGTTTGTGTGCATCTTTCATTTGTAGAGCTTGAAAGATTTGTTATGACTTAAAGACATCAAATAAAACTAAAGAGTTTGGATAGCCTTTAAACTATTTAAATTGAATGTACCTTCTACTCAGAGGCTACACCTGAATATTTTATTGACTTAATGACTAAAACACTAACCCACAATGTCAAATTATAATAAAGGACAGTAAAAATATCATATGATATTTTAAGTTTTTTCCCATTCCCACAAAGTGTGAATAATTAAACATTTTATTGCAAATAACAGAATATAAATAGTTTACAAAAAATTGAGTATTTTGATATTCATAAATGAAAACTCTAACTGAGATTATGTCCGCCTCTACTTTAAAAAGTTAAATTAATCAACAACATAAAAATGTGCTCTGGATTATTAATGATCAAGAAAATATTGTAGATGTTCAAAGAAAGATACTGCGAAAGAAAAACAGATATAACAATTGTCAGAACAGAATCTCAGGGATCTTACATTGCCAAAACAATCAGTTGGTATGTTTGGATTTCAACTTGACTTTAATTGCAAATGAAAGACTTGAAAACCAGTATGTTCATCCTGATGCAACAGATGCAAACAAGTATAATTGTATTCCAAATCTTTCAGCTCATGCCAAAAAAAAAATCACAAAATTATTACTTAAAGAATAATTAAATCCTTAATTGGATTTATTTAACATAATTTGGTATATTATAGCTTTAGGGCCAACCTCAGCACAATTACAGCTGCTGTAAAGGTTGTGGATTGATGGACAACTACAACTGATAATTAGGGCTCCGTCACAGATTGCTTGACTTTCCGTGACCTCCGTGACTTCTGCAGCAGCCAGTATGGCTGACCCCAGGGACACCCAAACAGTTGGCTCCAGGGCCAGCTGCTCCAGCCCTGCTGGAGCAGCCCCGCAGCCAGACACTCAGGCAGCCCCACAGCCAGCCACACCGGCCACTGCTGGAGAGGCCCCAGAGCCAGCCACTGCTGAGGCAGCCCCGGGCAGCTGGCCCTAGAGGACCACCCGAGCAGTGGTCCCCAGGGGCAGCCGAAGCAGCCACTGCTCGGTGGCCCCTGCAGCTGGTGCTGCTGGCCCCGGGGCCCCCCCAGCAGCAGCCCCCTGGGGTGCCTCGCCCTGCAGCAGCACCTCCCCACCCCTAAGATTTAGTCAGGGATATTTATAGTATACATTATGGATAGGTCACAGGCTGTGACTTTTTGTTTGTTGCCTGTGACCTTTACTAAAGATGGAGCCAACTGTTTGGGTGTCCCTGGGGTCAGCCATACTGGCTGCTGCAGAAGTCACGGAGGTCACGGAAAGTCAAGCAATCTGTGACAGAGCCCTAATTATCAGTTGTAGTTGACCATGACTTTTACTAAAAATACCCGTGACTAAATTGTAGCCTTACTGATAATACACTAAAACTATACAGAACAATACTCCTCTGGCAACCAGATTTAAATCATAACTATTTCTATCATCTTCCCTGACTTTTCTTTCCTTTGGTCTTGGGGCAAGATCCTCACCCTCGCTCTGGTCCCTTTACACTGGTAAGAGGGGCAGAGTAGTGTAAAGGAGACCTAAAACCTCCAAAGCTAGCTGGGTGAGGATTCCTCCACTACAGGTAGAAGACATCCATAAAGCTGTCCTCTGAGGATAACTTCACAAGCCCTGGCATAACAGGGCACATCAGGGCAGAGCCACAGCAAACAGCACTGTGGAGATTCTGGGCAGCACTGCAGCTCATACGGCATTTTAAGGTGTCTGCTGTAACGGCTGTCTAAGTTATGCCAGGGGCCTACCTAACTCTCAGAGCAGTCCAGGAGCTGGTGGCTGCAAAGATGGGTTAAAGCCATCATAGACTATTCAGGCTGTGGGTTCTGTGCTGCACCTCTTAATGTCACAGGACAGAATCTCATCTTTATTCAGATCCTTTTCAGCAGTGTTTGTGTAAAGCCGACAGACCCTGGTTGTCGATCAAACCTGGGACTTCTGGAGCTTAATGCATGAGCTTCTACGGCAGGAGAAAACGCACGTCACTTAGCCCAGGCTGTATCAGGCTCATCAATTGCTAGCTGGTATACGAGCCACTAGAGGGGGACAGAGTGCCACGTCAAACAGGCATGGGTTCCATTTGCTCAGCCATTTTCTACACTGCCCCTGATAATTTCTTTATTTTCCTCTCTTCAGTATGTGCTCAGTGCATTTAGAGCCCATTGCAGGCTGTTGCCCCAAAGTTTTCCCCCCAGTAAGAGCTGTCACATGAAGACATGGAGGCAGGGTTGTCAAGTATTGTAAATCAATGAAGCACCACTGTGTTTATTGAGTTCCACAAACTGAGAATTTGGCCAGGCATTAATGGGATGATGTAAAGCTTCAATCTCATTTTTTCTTGATGACTGACTTCTCGAGAGCTGTACACTGGCATCCCTAAAATAAAGCTGAGATGCTCAAGATATTAGAAATACTGATCCTGTTTATCACCTCACAGGAAATGCTCAGCATTTCACAGGATCACTCCTCTGTCCTCGTAATGTTCTGTAATTGGTAGAACTGGTCAAAAAAAAAAAATTTGGCCAAGTAGTTTTCTGTCAGAAAATTCAGTTTTGTCAAAGTCTAAATGTTTCACAGGAAAGTGTCAATTTTAACAAAATTTTAGATGTGAAAAGTTTAAACGATTCTTTTTTTACTTTCTAGTTTAATTTCATTCAAGTTGAAATGTTTTCATAGAATCATAGAATATAAGGGTTGGAAGGTCATCTAGTCCAACCCCCTGCTTGAAGCAGGACCAATTCCCAGTTAAATCATCCCAGCCAGGGCTTTGTCAAGCCTGACCTTAAAAACCTCTAAGGAAGGAGATTCTACCACCTCCCTAGGTAACGCATTCCAGTGTTTCACCACCCTCTTAGTGAAAAAGTTTTTCCTAATATCCAATCTAAACCTCCCCCACTGCAGCTTGAGACCATTACTCCTCGTTCTGTCATCTGCTACCATTGAGAACAGTCTAGAGCCATCCTCTTTGGAACCCCCTTTCAGGTAGTTGAAAGCAGCTATCAAATCCCCCCTCATTCTTCTCTTCTGCAGGCTAAACAATCCCAGCTCCCTCAGCGTCTCCTCATAACTCATGTGTTCCAGACCCCTAATCATTTTTGTTGCCCTTCGCTGGACTCTCTCCAATTTATCCACATCCTTCTTGAAGTGTGGGGCCCAAAACTGGACACAGTACTCCAGATGAGGCCTCACCAATGTCGAATAGAGGGGAACGATCACGTCCCTCGATCTGCTCGCTATGCCCCTACTTATACATCCCAAAATGCCATTGGCCTTCTTGGCAACAAGGGCACACTGCTGACTCATATCCAGCTTCTCGTCCACTGTCACCCCTAGGTCCTTTTCCGCAGAACTGCTGCCTAGCCATTCGGTCCCTAGTCTGTAGCTGTGCATTGGGTTCTTCCGTCCTAAGTGCAGGACCCTGCACTTATCCTTATTGAACCTCATCAGATTTCTTTTGGCCCAATCCTCCAATTTTGTTTTGTTTTGATAACATTGAAGCTGTCCTGATTTTATCATTGATTTTGTTTTAACTTTGATAGTATTTTAAAATATTGATGTTAGGTTTATTTCATATTTAATGTAAAAGTCAAAACAAAATTAATTGAAATTATCCAAACAAAATGTCAAGGGTTCTGAACAAAAAAAAAATTCACAATTTGTGTTCCATAGGAAAATTTTGGCTTATTTGTTCCAATTCAGAACAATTTATTTTCAAAATTTTGGAATTTCCTGTGGAAAGGAAATTCTGGTTTCCAACCAATTCTAGTATGGCGTTAAGGATTCCGATGAGATGGGCTTGTACTATCACCTTTAGTTGCTTGACAGAGTCTGGAAGGGTGGTTATGTGTAACAGGATTTTAAGATACTCAATTATTTTATCTATATCTAAACTATATTTAACTTTCTAAACTGTCTAGATCAGCATGAGCATATGTTTCCTGCATCCTCATATCTGCACTGGCTGCATGTTGTTTCCAGGTGGAGTGTGTGGTGTTGGGTTAGACACTTTTAAAGCCCTAAATGCTGAGCATCTACAACTCCCAACAGAAGTCAGTGGGAAATGAAAATTAGAGCTAAAGTGTCTGAAGTTGGTACCCCAAAACGGAGGCAACCAAAATTAGTGCCCATGTTGGAAAATGTGGCTCTATATCACTTAGGATCTTTCCTACGTAAAAGACTAACTTGCTCCTGTGTGACACTAGTACAGCTGAAATCAGTGGAGGGGCTTGAAGAGTCTTTTTGGTGTGCAGAAAAAGGAGTCACTGACAAGGGGTTTTTTTTGTAAAGATCCTTCATGTTTGTACTTTTGTGCAGGTCACTAGGGAAGTTGAGCTGTGGGAGACTTGAGGATTTTGTGAGAGATGAGGTGGAACTGGGAAAGTTTAGTTATATTTCTGCTGACTGTCTTTTGTGTGCCTGTTGGCTATTGTGCTGCAAATTGTTTTTGCTACAGATACTGCTTTTAATGATCTCAAAACCTTGAGTAGACTTTTTAAAATGTTTAAATAAATAAATAGACAAAGCCATCATCTTCTGTTCCCGGGGAGCTTTATCTGTTGCTTCTGATCTACCCTACCACCCGTAAGAAAATCTCCCTGGATTTATGCTTATTACCCGCTGATGATGTTAGTACACAGATAAGTATAGAGCAGGGATCGGCAACCTTTGGCACGCAGCCCATCAGGGGCATCCGCTGACGGGCCAGGACGGTTTGTTTACCTGCAGCGTCCGCAGGTTCGGCCCATCACAGGTTCCGCTGGCCCCGGTTCACCGTTCCAGGCCAGTGGGGGCTGCAATCAGCTGAACCTGCGGACACTGCAGGTAAACAAACCGTCCTGGCCCACCAGCGGATGTCCCTGACGGGCTGCGTGCCAAAAGTTGCCAATCCCTGGTATAGAGAGATAATTTAATAAGATTTCATTTATCAAAGGATTTTTTCTGTAATTTAACTTAAATAACATGAACAGAGAAGATATATATTCATAACGGGGAAAACTAGCAAAATAATACATTTGGAAGCAATGAACACCCTCATCTAATAAAGAGATGCAGGCATTTACAGGGACCTTCAAATAATAATTCGAGTGTTTGTAATCCTTTGATTTTACCATACTTCATGAAAAGCAGGACGGCAGCTCTGAGACACATGGTTATACCTACAGATGTCAAAAACAATTAATGGAGATAAGGAAACACATTCTTTACCATCAATTATACAGGTGGAGGGAACAAGTTGTCCATTTTAATTAAGGACTTCCACCTGAAAGCCTCCCTACCTGACAAGTGATATCAATTCCTTCCCCTTCAATGTAGCAGAACTTTTTAACCGTGTCCCTACACATAAGCCACAAAGGAAACAACACCAGCACTCTGTGTGTGTGTAGACTGGCAGTTCCAATGGCAGTTCAAGATCCTTTAAAAGAAGCACATGAATTATTCTGTGGTGTTTGTTTTTATACACACAAATCATGAAAAAATGGGTGTTTATCACTACAAAAGGTTTTCTCTCCCTCCACCCCACTCTCCTGCTGATAATAGCTTATGTAAAGTGATCACTCTCCTTACAATGTGTATGATAATCAAGGTAGGCCATTTCTAGCACCTATCCAGGTTTTCTCCATGGATGTAGAAGCCCTCTACACCAACATTCCACACAAAGATGAACTACAAGCCATCAAGAACACTATCCCCGATAATGTCACGGCTAACTTGGTGGCTGAACTTTGTGACTTTGTCCTTACCCATAACTATTTTACATTTGGGGACAATGTATACCTTCAACTCAGCGGCACTGCTATGGGTACCCGCATGACCCTACAGTATGCCAACATTTTTATGGCTGACTTAGAACAACGCTTCCTCAGTTCTCGTCCCCTAACGCCCCTACTCTACTTGCGCTATATTGATGACATCTTCATCATCTGGACCCATGGAAAAGAAGCTCTTGAGGAATTCCACCATGATTTCAACAATTTCCATCCCACCAACAACCTCAGCCTGGTCCAGTCCACACAAGAGATCCACTTCCTGGACACTACAGTGCTAATAAAAGATGGTCACATAAACACCACCCTATACCGGAAACCTACTGACCGCTATGCCTACCTACATGCCTCCAGCTTTCACCCTGACCACACCACATGATCCATTGTCTACAGCCAAGCTCTGCGATACAACTGCATTTGCTCCAACCCCTCAGACAGAGACAAACACCTACAAGATCTCTATCAAGCATTCTTACAACTACAATACCCACCTGCGGAAGTGAAGAAACAGATTGATAGAGCCAGAAGAGTTCCCAGAAGTCACCTACTACAAGACAGGCCTAACAAAGAAAAGAACAGAACGCCACTAGCCGTCACCTTCAGCCCCCAACTAAAACCCCTCCAACGTATTATCAAGGATCTACAACCTATCCTGAAGGACGACCCAACACTCTCACAAATCTTGGGAGACAGGCCAGTCCTTGCCTACAGACAGCCCCCCCAACCTGAAGCAAATACTCACCAGCAACCACACACCACACAACAGAACCACTAACCCAGGAACCTATCCTTGCAACAAAGCCCATTGCCAACTGTGCCCACATATCTATTCAGGAGACACCATCACAGGGCCTAATCACATCAGCCACACTATCCGAGGCTCGTTCACCTGCACATCTACCAATGTGATATATGCCATCATGTGCCAGGAATGCCCCTCTGCCATGTACATTGGTCAAACTGGACAGTCTCTACGTAAAAGAATAAATCGACACAAATCAGATGTCAAGAATTATAACATTCATAAACTAGTCGGAGAACACTTCAATCTCTCTGGTCACGCGATTACAGACATGAAAGTTGTGATATTACAACAGAAAAACTTCAAATCCAGACTCCAGCAAGAAACTGTTGAATTGGAATTCATTTGCAAATTGGATACAATTAACTTAGGCTTGAATAGAGACTGGGAGTGGCTAAGTCATTATGCAAGGTAACCTATTTCCCCTTGTTTTTTCCTAATTTCCCCCCCTCCCCCAGACGTTCTTGTTAAACCCTGGATTTGTGCTGGAAATGGCCCACTTTGATTATCATACACATTGTAAGGAGAGTGATCACTTTAGTTAAGCTATTACCAACAGGAGAGTGGGTTGGGGGGTGTGGAGAAAACCTGGATTTGTGCTGGAAATGGCCCACCTTTAGCTTATGTAAAGTGATCACTCTCCTTACAATGTGTATGACATTGTAAGGAGAGTGATCACTTTACATAAGCTATTACAAGCAGGAGAGTGGGGTTGGGGGAGAGAAAACCTTTTGTAGTGATAAACACCCATTTTTTCATGATTTGTGTGTATAAAAACAAACAATCTTCTGTATTTTCCACAGTATGCATCCGATGAAGTGAGCTGTAGCTCACGAAAGCTTATGCTCAAATAAATTGGTTAGTCTCTAAGGTGCCACAAGTACTCCTTTTCTTTATTCTGTGGTGGTTGTCATCTGTCTGTCTATACAGAGTGCCTAACAGTCAATACATTATTTGAACACAGTGTAACCCAGGAATTCTCAAAGATGAGTTCTGTAATACCCAGGCAATCATTATCTGTAATTTTAATTATGAGTTTTCATTTTATTTTTATATACTGACTTTTTATGTGGTCCATGTGACTATAACATCTGGAAACCCTGGTTGGGGCAGGCAGAATAAAGTAAGATGAAACCAGAGCATTAGAGCTGGAAAATTCCAAGGAAACCAAAGATACTTAGCAGGATGAGATTCCCATCCTGTAAACAATTCCTTTTATGTTATCCAACTGTGAAGTGGACACAATCAGCTGCTGAAAGGGAATGAGAGAAATATCCTGGTGCACTCTCTTATCTACAGATGTTTGCTACAGACAACAAATGTGCAAAGGATTTTGTTTTTTTAAACCGTTACTCACAAAAGAGTTGGCCATTTACATGACAGTTATTTCCTCTAGAATACAAGTGATGTGGCCCCATCAGCTGCAGTCTCTCTTCAAGTATTTCTCCTAAACTAATACTTCCTGGAAGTAGGAATATCACATTTATCAGAGCCCAAGTGCAATATTCAGCTAAGAAAATTAGAGATAATATATCAAAGTGTAGCTGATGTATGAAGGGAACAATATATGCTCTACTGCTTAAGCCTTCACAAAGCATCAGATACATAAATCACTTCAAAATGCTAAAAGTCAAAATACAGCAAGGAAAATACAGCATCTCAGCAAGGATGAGATTCTCCTTTCCTTAGGAGAATCAAGCACTTTGTGGAGTGTCCAATTTATTTTAGAACAAGCAAAAGGCACCTGCACATGATCTACAGAGAATTGTACATTTGACAATCAATGATAAACCGCAGTGTTTGCACCCAAATAAAACAGAGAAAGCCATGCTACATTTCAAGGGTCATGACTCTCAGATGCATCAGACATTCTGCCAGTTTCATGATTCTGAAGATGAATGTGCTTTTGCTCAACCCAATGGGGGCTGAGAAACTGAAAATATCCTATCCACTGTTACTCTGCATAGAAAGGGAAAGCAATGAAAAGAAACATCATTGTCACTAAGCAACGTATCGCACATGCTCTAAACCAGGGGCTCACCTAACAAATATTTTGGTGGCCTCAGAGTGCGACCACCAATTCTTGCTGGTGGCCACTCTAACCGTTTTTCCAAGCTGGAGTCTCACTGCCCTGGGCTGAAGCCTGGAGCCCCGCAGCTGGAGCCAGGGTGGGAGGAAGATGAAGCCCAGAACCCCAGGACTGAAACTGGAGAGGAAGGGGCTCTGAAGCCAGAAGCCCAACCCAGAAGCCCCTCCACCCTCTGGAAGGTGGGCCAGGAACTCACCTGCTGCCTGCAGAGCTGAGGGTTCCTCCCTCACTGAGCACATACCCTGGCCTCACATGTCTGCAGATGTGCTACCTGGAGCCCACAGTGGGCTGCATGGTGAATGGTGCCGATCCCCTGCTGATGGTGCCAGCAAACATCAAGGCAACGCATCCAGGACCAACGGTTGGATGCAGCAGGGAGGGGCCACTGCTTTGTCATGGTGGCAGCATTTGAGAAACACTGCTCTAAATAGCCAAAAACTTATGTGAATGTACTGCTAACAATGAGAAATTAAGCCCACAAAAACCCTGGCATTCAAGAGTTAAATTTCTAAATCACCATTAACTAAACGATGTAACACCTATATAGATTAATTTTGTACCTGTTAAAGAAAGGTATATGGGTACCTTAATATATTGTTCAATAATATATCATTTGTGCAGCATGGATGAGTAATCATCGCTGTAAGAAACTTTGGCTTGGGATGCTTAGTTTCTCAGATCTGATGTTTGATTAAAAAATTTTTTACTCCATTTTCCTAAGTAGCTATGAAGGAATTTGTAAGAAAAGAAGAACAAAATAGGATACCCTTTTGCACCGAAGGACTCTTAACTATTTTGTGGTGGCCATAAAATGTTGCAGCCTAAAAGAAATGAATAATAAATCTTCTGTTGTAAATAAGCGGACACATAGGGCCAGAATCGGACATCAGTAACATCACCATCAATCTAGAATAACCCCATATATTTAAATGGCTTTACTCCTGATTTACACTGGTGTAAATGAGATCTGTTGCTAACCCATGATTTCATAATGGTAAAATACAAAACTGATTTGCTTAAATTGTGGCTGGATTTTCATCTCTCAGGGAAGACTACAGTTGTGCTTTGTTCAAACATTAGAGCTTCAGCAGCTGCAATTTATTCTAAGTCTAAAAGTTTTATTTTTGAGAAAGAGATGAGGACATATATATATATATACATACTTTTTCAAGTCTTAGAATACAGTACCTTTAGTAATAAGTGCTACTATTAAGGTAATTGGGCAACTAGCTGATGAGAAAGAGGGGTAAGAGTCAAATTAATATAAAAGCTTGCTCGCCTCCAAACAGTTCAGTTGCAGAAAGCTCAGGAAACCTGGAGAGGAGAGGAGGGGGTCTCAGGCCAGTGCCTTCACCATAAGATTATCTTCTCCCTGCAACTGAAACCACCACGGATCTCAGCAGGAACAGTCATGGCACTAATTTAAAGCAGTGGCAGCCTTGGGTTTCTGTCCTGAGATCCAGTTTGGGTCCCTCCTCTGAACATCTCATGTATCCAACTGACTGACAACTGCGTTGTGTCCCGGCTAATAGCCATTGCAATGGGGCACTTCTGTAACACTTCCCTTCTGTTGTCAGAGGCCTTCAGAGCTTGTCATGAAAATTCCTCCACTAAGCCTGGGAGGACGGTTAATATCATTGTTTCATTGCTGCCATACTACTTTTATTGTGTGTGTGTATATATATATATATTAAAATATTGTGCAGAGCTTTTACAAGTCATCCATAATTTCCACTTATTCTGTCTTCCTTGTATCTCTATGAACAGACTACATAAATTTGCACTTTTATCCTCCTACAATGCGTCTTTGTTGTACTAAGGTTTCTGTTTATCTGCTGATTTGGGAGCTCATTGGACCTGACAAAACACACACCTGCCTATTTTCAAACTGACTCGGCAGGTATTGTGACAATTGTATTCAATACAGAAGGATTTCAATGTAAAACATGTGTCTGAGAAAGTTTAGAGAATGAAATCAGCCAGTGCTAGAATCTCTCATTGTGGACTTGATAAGCAGACAAATTGTGTGTAATTTTAAATATTTCTGTACTCCTTCCCCTCTTTCAAAAGGGATGAATGTTATTGATACAGGTGACTGGGGACTAAGCAGGGCTTAAAGTTTCCTTTTGTAAACGAATATACAAAAATCAGAAGTGGCATATTTTTAATAAGAAAGGAATGTATTGCCTGTTATTTTTAAACTTTGTCTTGAAGAGAAAATTTGCCTTCATAAGACTGACCCTTTAAACTGCCCCCAGATACAGCTGAAACATACAAATAGTGTTTTATATGGGAGCAAGATGTCTATGGAAAAACTTCCTTCAGCCTCCGTCAGTTTTTTCTATCAGTCCTACTAACTGATTTATCTACAATACCTTTAACTTATACTCAGAGATCTTGAACATACATCTATAATATGTTGTGAACTAACTGACTTCTAACACTCCCCACAAACATCTCTTCCCACTCTATAATTCCTGTCACTGATTTCCTCTTATCACACACCAAATTTCAGTTCCTGGTCCCCACATTAAAGACTCTACACAACTCTTTCCCCGCTTACATCTCTGCTTTAATTGTTCCCGCTTACATCTCTGCTTTAATTGTTCCCTACTCCCCTTGTTCCGTGACCCTGCTAAGCTTCCATTCTAGTGTTCTTTACCCAATCTTGTCATCATGCTTCTTCCATACTTAGAACTGTCTTCCACTTCTTGTGTGTCAGGTCAACTTGCGTTCCTTCTTCAAATCCCTTCTTAATTCTGTTCTTCCCAGGTTCTTATAATGTACTAGTCACCATTGTATCCAAGTATACTTATTTTACAATGCCTTCCTATGCTGACCTCTTCAATAACATTTGCATGTCATTGTTTTTGAGCTGTTATCAGTTGTATAGTATACCATAAGAGTTAAGCTGCAAGTTCCTTAGGGCCAGGAACTTGTTACTTATGTTTGTAAAGCCTGTAGTCTATCTATTGATAGCACAAAGTTCCCAACCTTGTTTCACTTGTGGTCTTGAAGCTCATAATATTTTTCTCAACATCCCAGAATCCTTTATTTTAAAAAGAATCCAACATCCCAGAATTCATTTATTTTAAAAAGATCAGAAAAGCAGCTCTTTTGCTGATCTTTACCCATAAGACCATATCACTGCTGGCTGCTCCCAACATGGTCCCTTTATGACTACAACCAGTCATGGTAGTTTAGAGTCACTGTTAGGCAATGCCAGGACCAGAGACAATGTAGAACCAGCCCTCTCAAAATCAGGAGCTCCGTCTAAATCCTTTGTACCCATACCTTCTTCTCTTCTCCCTCATCACATGCAGCCTGTGGATTCTCTAGTTCGGCATGTATTATCATGGCCATGAATTTGGTGATCAGCTTGTTTTCTTTTAAGATAAAGAAGTCTGGCAGTATTTCAGGCTATATTTGCTACCTAAACAAAGTCTTTTTTTGTTTTTTAATTTGGAACCATATTGTACCATCTTTTTTAAGTCATAGTTTCATCAGGTTCAATTATAATTTTTTTTTCTGCTTAACAAAAAATATTACTTCTTCCTTTAAAAAAAAAATTAATGGCCTGGTATGCTCCCTTATTTTTTTTAAAAAAATCTCAAAATCTCTGCATTCCCAGCATTCTCTCACCCCACCGCTTTCACCACTAGAAAAAAAACAAATAAAAAAACCCTGCTTTATGCACAAAGATATGTAAAGGGACATCATTCCAGTTCAATGTAGAGATTTAAATCATTCAAACATCAAGTTTCATACCTGTTTAACTGGATACTGTCATCTCCTGTGTCAAATACAAACAGTGAGATCAGGAGAAATATTTCTCTGTGGGAAGCATTTCTACTGTACAGGCACTTCTAAATGATTAGAATCCCTTTATTACCTTTCTGCAGTCTGTAGATCAGATCTGGACTTTATAAAGTGCTAGCAGGAGTATTTAATGGCTGGTAGGTATTCAGGGGTCATGCAGCAAAGATAACATGGGGAGCCACTATTTCGTATAGGAAAGTAAATTAATCATTTCTTAATACAGACTGTGGTTAACCATCGCTTGGCTCTAACTTAAAAATAGGATTCATTTGTATTTCTTTAACTTTTTCCATTTTTCTTCCCCTTGGAGAAAACCCAGATGAAAAAAATGTTATTCTGGGAAAGTGACAGGCTCAGTACTGTGTCATCCTTTATAAGATCAAAATTTCTGATAATTATCTCATATGTTCTCTGTGTGTTTCTTTCAAATACACTACAGCAGTACACAAAAGTATGGCTGCAATAATTAGGGCAATATCCTTATATAGAGAAATTATATTTATTATTAATTCATATTTATAGTGCAGTAACCTAGAGGTCCCAATCTGGGCCCCCGTATGCTATGCACTGTAAAAACGTGCAGAAAGACATAGTCCCTGCCCAAAGATTTTATAATCTAAAAGCCTGACCCTGAAAATACTTATGCATGTGAGTAGTCCCATTTTGTTCAGGGGGGCTACCTACATTTTTAAAGGTACTAACAGTTATAAATCTTTGCAGATTGTGACCTGAAAAGATAAATGACAAGTGAGGAGAGAGGGTTATATACAGTTTTATATGCACATATAATTTGTTTTTATTGCTGTTATTACAAATACTTAAAGGAAGTGTCACTCAATAGAGGCACACAAACTGATTTTGATCCAGATTCTGTTTTATCCATTCCATCACTTCTAATTTCTTTACAGTCTACTCAGGGCCATCCTTACCCATATGCAAAGTACGCAGCTGCGTAGGGTACCATGAAATTTGGGGCACCACATTCCCTAGTGCCCTGCGCAGCTGTGTGCTGCTCCAGCCCCGCTCCAGCTCTTCCCCAGGGCCTCTGCCACTGCTCTGCCCCGCCCCTTACCATCCCAGCCCTGCACTCCTGCTCCCCCAAGCCACCCCGCCCACCACGGAGACCTGGGGCCCACTCTACTCCTCCCCCCGCAGAGGCCTGCGGCCTGGCACCCACTCCGCCCCGCAGAGTTCTGGGGCCTGTTCCCCCCACGGCCCCAGCGGAGGCCGCGGGCCAGCCCACCTGCTCCCCCCACACACCCCGCCCCCACGGGGGAGCTGCATAGGGCCCCAGAATTGCTAGGGACGGCCCTGAGTTTACTTCATCATTAATATACTATGCTACTCTACTACCTTTAACCTTTATTTTGGTCTTTCCTGAACAGCACATAGTCATGACTGGACTAAGGTATTGAAGAGTATCATTTCACCATGTTTCTGTCACCCTGTCTAGTTTCACTTCCTGCCCCAGTATCTAGTTTCACTTCTAGTTTCACTAGTTTCTAGTGTCCTGGTGCCCCGCACAGCTGCGTGCTGCTCCAGCCCCTGCTCCGGCTCTTTCCAAGGGCCCCCTAATATCTAGAATATCTAGTTTCACTTCCTGCACCAGTAGTTCTAGTTCCTCCATTTTGTTACCCAGCTCTTTGCATTGATATACAGCCATCTTAGTTGTTTCTGCTTGGCTTCACCCAGATTCCTTGCCTGATTGGTTACAGTCATTTTACTGCTTGTATCGCCTACCTGACTGTTACTGTCAGTGGCATTAGCACTATCTTTTCGCTTGTTTTCCATTCTCCTACTTTTTGTGGATCCTTTCTCCATTCCTGTATCCTTTTTTACTTGATTTTCCTCCTGTTCAGTATTAGAATCAAGCGTAAAGATTACAGGAGCGTCTCCCAACCATCTCCTCTGAATGCCTAGTTTAATTTATGAATGTCAACCTACATCCCAGAAGTCTATTTCCCTTCCTCCTCAGGTGTAGTCTACCACATTAGAACATCCCAAAGACCCTAAAGCACCACTGGAGATCACCTGAGCCTCCATTTATTGAAGCATCTCCGCTAAACTGTTGTAATATTCTTTGATGCATCCCAGCAAGAATCTATCAGAATCATTTGTTCCCACATGAAGATCAAACAGTGAATTCTTTCCTGCTCCCATTATGATACTCTTCAGTCTCAGGTCCACAACCCTTATCTCATCTCCAGGCAGATAGCATATCCTTCTGTTTTTCAGATTAGCTCTGGTTAAAGGCCTGTCTGTTCTTAATAGGAAATCCCCAAACATGTAGACCTGCCCTTTCCTGGTATTGGTGAGATTCTCTGGCCTTCCCCTTATTTTTTTTTTTGATGGCAAGTCTTCTTGTCTTCTGTTCTTACTTGCAGTCTTCTGCGATTCATCCTCTATCCTGATTGGGCTCTGAACTCTGGGTATTTCCATTGTCTCTTCCCCTCTTCTTGTAGGACTAGCCACTCTTCTCTTCTTCCTTCATCTCCCCTTGTCTGTTACAGCCTGCTTCTCCCCTACAGTTTTGAACTCAGTGAAGGTGTTCCAAAGCTCTATTTCTTCTTCACTAGCTGCTCTTTTCCTCTGCCTTGTTCTCAAATTCACATATTTCCACTGGCCACTGTCCTCATCCAAGCAGTCTACCCTCACTGTTCTCTGGTCCGGCATGCATATACAAGTCTGAGGTTTCTCTTCAGCCTCCTCTCTCGTTCCCTCCATCATTTGCTCAAATCCCCTTCAAACATCAACAACAGTTTCTAGCTGCATCTCCAAATCTCAGATCTTCTCTTCCATCAGATCCTACAGGCAGTTCTGTATACACATGAAACACCTTTCAGGTACCCTCTTTGGAATAATGTACATCCCAGAGCTTCTACTTCCAATCATCTTCATTGTCTCTCCCATTCTTTGGGTCACTATCACTGTAGCTGTCACAGCCATGCCTTCTAAGGTCTTGTCAAGAATGAAAAGAAAAAAACTAAACACACACCACCACCCCCAAACTTTTCTTAGGGCATGGCTACACTTGCGAGTTAGAGCACATTAAAACAGCCCAGTGCACTCTAACTCATGATGCGTCCTGTCAAGGCACATAGAGCACTCTGACTCCGTGGCTAGAGTGCTCCTGGTACTCCTACTCGGCGAGTGGAATAACATTTTGTGCGCTCCCGCTGGAGAGCCGCAGTGCCCGTGTGGATGCCCTAGTCTATTAATGCACTCTGACTGGCCCCCAGAAGTGTCCCACAATGCCTGTTCTAGCCACTCTGGTCATCACTTTGAACTCTACTGCCCTGCCCTCAGGTGACCAACCGTCAGACCTACCCTTTAAATTCTCTGGGAATTTTGAAAATCCCCTTCCTGTTTGCTCAGCCAGGCATGGAGTGCTCTCAACTAATTTTTTCAGGTGACCATGCCTCCATGCGCCAGGCGATACCCGGTATGGAGCAATGGCGAGGTGCTGGACATCATCAGTGTTTGGGGGGGAAGAAGCTGTCCAGTCCCAGCCGTGCTCCAGCCGTAGGAATTACGATACCTTCGGGCAGATATCAAGGGACATGATGGAAAGTGGCCATGACTAGGACGCTCTGCAGAGCAGGGTTAAAGTGAAGGAGCTGTGGAATGCCTACCGCAAAGCCCATGAGGCAAACCGCCGCTCCGGTGCTGCCTCCGCAACCTGCCGTTTTTACAAAGAGCTGGACACGATACTTGGGAGTGACCCCACATCCACTCCGAGTACCACCATGGACACTTCAGAGCCCAGTCCAACAAGGCGGGAGGAGGAGGAGGAGGAGCAAAGCAGGAGCAAGGGTGCTGAGGTGGAGGAAGACACCCTGGCATCCCTAGATGCATGCAGCCAGGAGCTGTTTTCAAGCCAGGAGGAAGATAGCCAGTCATGGTGGCTGGTGCTTGGGGAAGGACAAACACCAGAGCAGGTTCCCAGTAAGTGGCTTTTATTTTGGGAAGGAAGTTATTCAGTGCGGGCTCTTGGGGCGAGGAGGGTTAGGGCTGCATGCATGCCTAGATGTGGAATAGGGCGCTGATGTCCTCTCTCACATCGCGGTAATTGGCCTCAGTGATCTCTGCAAAGGTCTCATCCAGAACTTGGGCAATGCGCTTGCACAGGTTTCATGGGGGAGCCACTGTGGTCCTTGTCCGAGTCAGACTAACATGTCTGCGCCGCTGTGCTGTGAGGGGTGGGGAGACCACTGCTGCACACAGGCAAGCTGCATATGGGCCAGTGCGGAAGCCGCATTGTAGTAGAAGACCCTCCCTTGCTTCCCAGTCACCCTCAGCAGCGAGATATCTTCCAGGACGAACTCCTGTGGAAAACATGGGGACAGTGTTCAGCATAGGGGTCCCCTGCAGCTCTTGGGTCTCCCCAAGGCACAGAAACCCAGAGGACAGTACAGCCATGAAAGAATCAGTCCCCCTTCACCCTGTGCTTACTCACCATTTTGGGGCTCCCGGGGGTTATGTGCGCTCGCTTTGGGACACGCAAATTATGCGATTGTGTAGACTGTGCTTGCCTTCCTTAAGTACAGGAGAATCATTGCTCTGTCTGGTGTGAACAATGCTGCCTCTGTTAAGTGTTGCGTTTTGCCTTTACAGATGTAACCTTGAGATCTCAGCCGTCTGTGTTATCACCGGCCAAGAAGCTGCAAAGAATCAGGAATAGGCTACGAAGAAGTAAAGAAGACATGCTGCATGAAGTCATACAGCACTCCCTTAATGAAAATCAAAAAGTGCAGGAGTGGCGGGAGAGTGAAAGGAGGGTCCGCCAGCAGAATGCGGATCGCCAGCATCAAAGCACAGAGCAGCTGATAAGCATCATGGAGCACCAAGCAGACTTGATCCAGGCGCTTGTAGCCATGCAGGCGGAGCACCACCCCGCCCACCCCCACCTGCAGCCCTTGTCCCAAAACTCTTTTCCTTGTGCCCTTATGTCACCTCCAACCCACTTTCCCCAACATCTGGATTTTTATCACCACCAGCTGCCTCCAACACCTGTAGCTTCATCACCCAGCCCTGAAAACTATGACCCTTACTCACTGCACTCAACCCCCATCACCATGCTGTATAGCCATCCTGAAGTACAGCACTCATTGCACATCACTCCAGACAGGAAGGCTGAGTATGATAACAGGATATATGCAAACCTGTGATTGTACCGTTCACCACCCCACCCACTTGCCCTTTGTGTTTACCAAGCAGTTGTGTTTCTTGTCAATAAATGCAATTTCTTTTCATTAAATGGATTTTTTTTGCTTTGAAAACATTCTTTATTATTGCATAACATAAAAGATACCTTAGCCCAGGAAAGCAATAGGCACTGCAAGTCAGTGTATCACATGTAGCAAACACAGATTCCTATTAACATTAGAACCACTGCACTTCACTCCCGTGCAGGGCACCAGACATTACTGTTGGCTTTCAGCCTCAAATTGTTTCCTCAAGGCATCCCTAATCTTAGCAGCCCCACACTGAGCCCCTCTAATAGCCCTGCTCTCTGGCTGTTCAAATTCAGCCTCCAGGGGTTGAACCTCTGAGTTCCATGCCTGAGTGAATCTTTCACCCTTCCCTTCACAAATGTTACGGAGGGTACAGGACACAGATATAACCGCAGGGGTGCTGTCATTGGCCAGGTCCAGCTTCCCATACAGAGAGCGCCAGCAGCCCTTTAAACGCCAAAAGCACACTCCACCGTCATTCTGCACCGGCTCAGCCTGTTGTTGAACTGCTCCTTGCTGCTGTCAAGGCTCCCTGTGTAGTGTTTCATGAGCCACTTCCCTTATGGTGATCTTCTGGTCTGGGAAAAAGTCCTGCTTGCAGCTTTCTGAACAGGCCAGTGTTCTGAAAGATGCGTGCATCATGCACCTTTCCAGGCCAGCCTACATTAATGTCAATGAAACCCCCATGGTGATCCACAAGTGCCTGGAGAACCATAAAGAAATACCCCTTCCGATTAATGTACTCGGAGGCTAGGTGGGCTGGGGCCAGAATTGGAATATGTGTCCTATCTATCACTCCTCCGCAGTTAGGGAAACCCATTTGTGCAAAGCCAGCCACAATGTCATGCCCGTTACGGAGTCACGGTCCTTCTGAGCAGGATGCGATTAATGACCCTGCAAACTTGCATCAACACGATTCCAGCGGTCGACTTCCCCACTCCAAACTGGTTAGCGACCGATTGGTAGCTGTCTGGAGTTGCCAGCTTCCAGATTGCAATAGCTACCCAGTTCTCCACTGTCAGGGCAGCTCTGGTGTCCTTGCACTGCAGGGTGTCGCCATGCTCTTACAAACCTCCACTCAAACTCCCCTGTTTTCAATTCTATTTGCTGTCTCCTGCACTGCTGGCTGGCCAGGCGGCTGCCTTCACAGGCCTGCTGATTAGGTTCACCCCCTATCAAGGTTCAGCTGTAATCAAAGGCTCTGCCTCTCACATAGCACACTGCCCCCCCCGTCAGACTTTGCAAACTGAAAACAAACCAGTAAGCAACACACACACACACACCCACACCCAAGAACTCATTGCCCTGAAGGAACAGAGGCTTACCTCCCTTCTCCAGCTGATTGCCACTCAAACACCCCTGGTTTTCAGCTCTTTTTCCTGGTTCCTGTGCCATTGCATTCAGTCAATGGGAGTGTTGCCTGAGTAAGGACTGCAGAAAATGACCTGTTAACAACAGCTGAACATCTGTGAATTATATTTGTTAGAGATTTCCATGTAGTTCAACCACAAATAAATTATAACCAGCAATGCTTTGAAAAACAGTTACATTTCTCTCTCAATTCTAAATATACATGCTTCCTTTTTCACATCACAGCCTTGCTAAAAAATGTTAATGTCCCCTCCATTGTTTGTATTCACATAATGACTTTAACATTGTTAATTCTCTTCCCTGTTACTGGAAACTACCTTTTATTTTACCCTCTCTTCAAATATCCTCATGTGCAGACCAGCAGGATACAGAAAGAGACACACCTATTTGCTTAATTTAAACATACCAGAGTTATCATCCCATCTTGAAAGTTCTCCTCTTCCTTCCACTCTGCCTCTCCCACCCCTCCTGTCACAAAAAGACTTCTGTTCTGTTCCCTTTGATGTCAGTGCATCTGGATTACTGGTTTTAGTGTCAGCCAGGATCTAGTACATTTAAAAGAAAAATCAAAAGAGGAGCTACTCAAGCTCTCCAAACACTTAAGCACATGCGCAACTTTAAACACATGAATAGTCCACTTGAAACATGCTCTTTTTTAAATCACTGGTATTATTAATGTGAGAAAAGTTATGCAGGAGCGGGGACTAAAAACCTCAATCCTGCAAACATTTAAGGATGGGCATAATTTTACCTACCTGATTCAGAACTCGTCATGTGAGTCAGGGTTGCTAGGGCAACACTAGGGCAGTTTCATTACAAAGCTTAAATCAGTCGTATCTTCCAATACTCCAGATAGCACGTTACCCGCTTACTAAAAATCATCTCATAGGCCATTCCTATTTCTACACGATACTATGGGAATCTTTTCCTGAACATTTTAAAATCAATTTTTAATATTTTACAAACTTTTTTATATTTTAGAAGGTCTCTGAGCTGAGAAAAATAATTCATAACAAGAGTAAATAGTACAAAAAACAAATAAAGCTTTGTATTAATTAATGTGTATTTTAATGTTTGCTATAATAATAAGACTACAATCAGAAAATCTTTTCGGACAGTGGAAGCAACTAACAGAAAGGGTATAAATTCTATTTGCACAGCTGACTAATGGGGTTCCTATGTCTCATAGCCTGAAGGTCCTTTTAGCTCCCAGAGACTATCGGGACTCACAGGTCACATAGGGAGGTTATTTTTCTGCATTTGGCAAAATATTCTTTTCTTTTTGATAAAAACTTCACCGTTATTAACTATACATTTGTCACCTCAAGGTTAGATTTATAGCACTGTTTTGATCCTGCCATTTCGTGAATGTTGAAACTCCTTGCTCCCTCATCAGCCAGTGAAAGTCATATCCCCATTTGCTTCATCATCTTTTATTTAATATTTATATTACAGTACTGCCCAGAGACCATACTTAGGATGGGGCCTCCATTGTGAATGGTGGTGTTCAAACACATATGAGAATAAAGTTCTTGTCTCAAAGAGTTTACAATCTAAACTGACATGAACCAGGATTATCTGATGCAAACATGATTGCCAGCAATAGAACTTCTAATTGGACTAAAGTAATAAATGACATATCAGATTAAATCCATTAAACCAGGGGTTTAAATAATACCACTAGTATTGATTTGAAACGGAATTGTTCATTCCAACTCCTGTTGATAGGAAGAAGCTCCAAAACAACAAAACAAGGAGCAAAATGACATAGAAATAGGCCATAGTGGTCAAGCCTTCCATGACTCCATACTAGTCCCCAAGGGGAAAACAATCATCAGTTTCCAATTAAGTTCATATGACTTGCACCTTGGCCTGAGCAAGATCATGCTACAGATTACACTTTATTCACAACTTCTTAGAACTCCTGTTTTTAGAGCTGGTCTGAAAACAAATTTTCTGTTTTACAAAAAGTTTCGAGATTTTGAAAAAAAATTGGCTTGAATGGAGATGAAAAGCCAAAATTTTAAAATTTTTCACAAAACAAAATACCAAAACAACTTTATTTTGGGTCAACTGAAACTTTTTTTCTTTTGATAAATTTGAAAATTTCATTATAATTTCAGTCTTTTTTATTTTTAATGTTTTTATATAGAATAAAATAAATTTCAAAATAAAAGCCATTTTGAAATGAAAAATCAAAACTAGGGCTGTCAGTTAAGCACAGTTAATACTTGCAATTAACAAAAAACAAATTAACTATTTTAAAAGATATTTGCAATTAATCGCAGTTTTAATTACACTATTAAACAATAATAGAATACTAATTTAAATTTATTAAAAATATTTTGGATGTTTTCCTACATTTTCAAATATAGTGATTTGAATTACAACACCGAATACAAAATGTACAGTGCTCACTTCATATTATTATTTTTTATATTTGCACTGTAAAAAGATAAACAAAAGAAATAGTATATTTCAATTCACCTCACACAAGTCCACTCAGTCCTATTTCTTGTTCAGCCAATCACTAAGACAAATAAGTTTGTCTACATTTATGGGAGATAATGCTGCCCACTTCTTATTTATGTCACCTGAAACTGAAAAGAGGTGTTCTCATGGCACTGTTGTAACCGGCATAGTAAGGGATTTACTTGTCAGATATGCTAAACATTCTTATGCCCTTTCATGCTTTGACTTGTAGGCTCTAAAGTTTTACATTGTTTTGGTTTTGAGTGCAATTATGTAAAAAAAATACTAATTCTACATTTGTTAGTTGCACTTCCAGGATAAAGAGATTACATTACAGTATTGTATGATGTGAATTGAAAAATACTATTTCTTTTGTGTATCCTTTTTACAGTGCAAATATTTGTAATAAATATAATAATATAAAGTGAGCACTTTACACTTTGTATACTGTGTTATAATTGAAATCAATATATTGAAAAGGTAGCAAAACATTCATAAATATTTATAATAAATTTAAATTGGTATTCTATTTTTGTTTAAACAGTGCAATTAAAACTGCTATTAATCACTTCTTTTTTTACTCTCGCAATTAATTGCAATTATATTTTTGATTGTTTGACAGCCCTAATCAAAACCATTTGTTTCAAAAATGTCAAAATGAGACACTGCAACATTTTTGAAATGTGTTTTCCAATTTTTTTCTACACAAAATTTCACCAAAATCTATGTGACTTTTGTGAAAAAAGTTGGTTTTGTCAAAATGTTTGAAAAAAGTTTTCCCCCTGGTTCTACCTGTTTTTTCTTTTTTTGCTAAAGGGAACATGCCATCCTGAACAACCATCAAAGTGAGGGAAAGTAGATAATGCAAATATCATCATAACAAACACAGTTTTAAATATCAGATTTAGCAAAAATCAGTACAAGTGCTGCACAAATACATTATTTATGCATCACTGCACACCATGATGAGGTAAATGACGGATGAAAAATATTTCGATTTAATAGGTTGGACTTTGTCTATCGGAAACTCTGTCGTAGGGAAGAGATATAAACAATTCTGGTAACTATGGACCCAATTCCTGTTCCCAGTGTTATCAGTGGCATAACTCCACTGGGAATTGGATCAGGCCCCATTTCATATAATGTTAAGAAGTATTTTTTATACCTCCAGGGTAATAACGGGGAAGAAAACACAGTAAATGTGAACATGACCTCCAGTCCATCAAAACATTTTCCCTCACAAATCATTATGTACCATTGGTCTTGACATTTAGAGCAAGACTGAGCATTTGATTATTCTCATGATTTCCATTTTCTTATTAACTTGTACACTCTAAGCCCTGAATAAAATAAAATAAAAAAGACAATAATTTGGAATACTTCTGTGCAAAGAATACAAAAAGTAATGAAAAAATCAGTTTAGTTTTCAATACCAAAATAGTACCCACTCAAGGATTCATTTAAAAGTAATATAGTAAGGGCATCATTAATCTGTTAAAAACATTTAACTCTGAAATCAATTAATAATCTACTGCTATTGATATTTCTATCTATACATTAATTAGAGCAAACTTCATTAAGTAGCAAAGTGTAAGGCATGATAGAAATGAGTTCTAAATACACATTCTTAATGTGTAACATTTATTTGAGCATAAGCTTTCGTGGGTAAAAACCCCACTTCTTCAGATACTTATGCTCAAATAAATCTGATAGTCTTTAAGGTGCCACCGGACTCATTGTTGTTTTTGTGGATACAGACTAACACAGCTACCCCGTGATTCTTAATGTTGTGTAGAGAGCAAAAGACTCATGTTCATATCTGGCATCAATATACGGAGAAAGAGAATTGCTAATGGACAAATTTTCTTTTACTCTCTTTTTTAATAGATTATAAATGGGACTGAATTCACCAAAAGCTAGAATATGCTGTGGGAGGCTGCTTTGAAGTTCTGAATTGTCTGGCTTTAACTACAGCAAAATGAATAGGCATGATGTAAAGGTCTGTTTTACATTTTGTTTTGAGATATTAACATGAACATTCTACAAAAAAAATATTTAAACTGGTTTTTTTATTAAGATAGTAAAAAACGTAATGCTTGAAATGTTTTACCTGCTCTTTTGCCAAACTCTATACTAAAAAATGACAATGTGGGAAAACAAAATATGGATCAAATGTTTTAAGGTAAAATTGCAAGTCCAGGTTGTATTTCATTAAGTATACCTAGGTTTTAGTATTATGAATGTAACAAAAGGATTTGTGTTTGTAAAGAAGCAGATATTTATGTTTGTAAATTAAGAACATATGGATTGCCATAGCGGAATAGATTAATTGCCTAGCTAGACTGGAGTCCTGAATCCAATAGCAGCCAATATCAGACGCTTTAGAGAAAGTGGCCTGAATGTATGATATTATAACTTGGGGGCAAATTTCATAGGCCACCTAGGCAAGAGCAGGTTATTGTGGGATGTGTCGTTACATGACAATATTACAATTCTGTGTATTGCACTTTTAAAAGAAAGATGTTCCCTTGACTGACTGGCTACCTGCTGGGGCAAGGCTGTGACTGAACTCTAGAGGCCTGGTTCTCTACTCTGTTACACTAGTTTTATGCTAAAAGAAAGAGGAGTACTTGTGGCACCTTAGAGACTAACAAATTTATTTGGGCATAAGCTTTTGTGGGCTAAAACTCACTTCATCACATGCATGAAGTGGAAAATACAGCAGGAAGATATATATATATATATATATATATATATACACACACACACACACACACACACTCAGAACATGAAAAGATGAGGGTTGCCATACCAACTCTAATGAGACAAACCAATTCAGGTGGGCTATTATCAGCTGGATTTCAATGGAGTTGCACTGGTATAAAACTGGTATAACTACTGTAATTGTCAATCAGACACCGGTTCAATTTCCAAATTCATATGGAGCCAAAGCCTGCTGCTTGATACTGTTAGCATTTCTGAGATTCCTCATCAACCAGGATTGAAGTTTTTCCCTTGGTGTAGTTTTGGAAAACAAGGCTGTTCTTTCTGCTCATGCTGGTTTGATGATTTTCAATAGCTCCATCATTGTGAAGCTAGTGACAGAGTACTTGGTTTCTACAGTTGTACAGGTTTGAAGCACAAACTACTTTTGACTAAGAATACAGATGTAGCTTTCACAGAGTCTGGATTCTCTCACTGGAAAAAGAACAGGAGTACTTGTGGCACCTTAGAGACTAACGAATTTATTAGAGCATAAGCTTTTGTGGGCTAAAACCCACTTCATCGGATGCATAGAATGGAACATATAGTAAGAAGATATATCTATATACACACACACACATATACAGAGAAGGTGGAAGTTGCCATACAAACTGTAAGAGGCTAATTAATTAAGATGAGCTATTATCAGCAGGAGAAAAAAAAAACACGTGTGTAGTGATAATCAAGATGGTCCATTTAGACAGTTGGCAAGAAGGTGTGAGGATACTTAACATAGGGAAATAGATTCAATGTGTAATGACCCAGACACTCCCAATCTCTATTCAAAGCCAAGTTAATGGTATCTAGTTTGCATATTAATTCAAGCTCAGCAGTTTCTCATTGGAGTCTGTTTTTGAAGCTTTTCTGTTGCAAGATAGCCACCCTTAAATCTTTTACTGAGTGGCCAGAGAGGTTGAAGTGTTCTCCTACCAGTTGTTCAATGTTATGATTCCTGATGTCAGATTTGTGTCCATTTAGTCTTTTGCGTAGAGACTGTGCAGATGTCCACATATTTATTCAAGTGAAACCATCGTAGGTCCAAATCACATTAGTCACACCATCAGGGGCTCGTTCACCTGCACATCTACCAATGTTATATATGCCGTCATGTGCCAGCAATGCCCCTCTGCCATGTACATTGTCCAAACCGGACAGTCTCTACACAAAAGAATAAATGGACACAAATCTGACATCAAAAAGAAAAGGAGTACTTGTGGCACCTTAGAGACTAACCATTTATTTGAGCATGAGCTTTCGTGAGCTACAGCTCACTTCATCGGATGCATACCGTGGAAACTGCAGCAGACTTTATATACACACAGAGATCATAAAACAATACCTCCTCCCACCCCACTGTCCTGCTGGTAATAGCTTATCTAAAGTGATCATCAAGTTGGGCAATTTCCAGCACAAATCCAGGTTCTCTCACCCTCCACCCCCCCACACACAAACTCACTCTCCTGCTGGTAATAGCCCATCCAAAGTGACAACTCTCTACACAATGTGCATGATAATCAAGGTGGGCCATTTCCTGCACAAATCCAGGTTCTCTCACCCCCTCACCCCCCTCCAAAAAACACACACACAAACTCACTATCCTGCTGGTAATAGCTCATCCAAAGTGACCACTCTCCTTACAATGTGCATGATAATCAAGGTGGGCCATTTCCAGTACAAATCCAGGTTTTCTCACCCCCCCACCCCCATACACACACAAACTCACTCTCCTGCTGGCAATAGCTCATCCAAACTGACCACTCTCCAAGTTTAAATCCAAGTTTAACCAGAACGTCCGGGGGAGGGGGGGGTTAGGAAAAAACAAGGGGAAATAGGTTACCTTGCATAATGACTTAGCCACTCCCAGTCGCTATTTAAGCCTAAATTAATAGTATCCAATTTGCAAATGAATCTGATATCAGGAATCATAACATTGAACAACCGGTAGGAGAACACTTCAACCTCTCTGGCCACTCAGTAAAAGATTAAAAGCCACGGCCAGGGTCAGGGGAGGCTTAGCCTGCCCTGGCCTTTAATATCCACCACCCATGAAGAGGAGAGGAGACTCTGCTTGCTGGGCCATTTCCTACCCAGGGAAGAAAGGAAACAGAGCCTGCTGCAGGACAAAACTTCAGCCCAGTCCTGGCAACCAAGATGCCAGCTAATGGGAAAAAGAGATGGGTTTAAAGCTGTCAATACCATCAGATGACTATACCCCTCCTGGGGTGAAGAGAATAAACTGATAGTGTAAAAACTATATTCAACAGCTCTTTTATTATTATTTTTAAATCGAGTCCTCCTCCCGCGCCACCCGCCCCCAAATCAGTTAAAGTTGTCTACATCACTGTTGCTTCAATGCATGTTGAAACATAAGATCTGCATTTTTCAGAGTAAAAAGAAAAGGAGTACTTGTAGCACCTTAGAGACTAACCAATTTATTTGAGCATGAGCTTTCATGAGCTACAGCTCACTTCATCGGATGCATACCGTGGAAACTGCAGCAGACTTTATATACACACAGAGAATATGAAACAATACCTCCTCCCACCCCACTGTCCTGCTGGTAATAGCTTATCTAAAGTGATCATCAAGTTGGGCCATTTCCAGCACAAATCCAGGTTTTCTCACCCTCCACCCCCCCCACACAAATTCACTCTCCTGCTGGTGATAGCCCATCCAAAGTGACAACTCTCTACACAATGTGCATGATAATCAAGTTGGGCCATTTTCTGCACAAATCCAGGTTCTCTCACCCCCTCACCCCCCTCCCAAAAACCACACACACAAACTCACTCTCCTGCTGGTAATAGCTCATCCAAAGTGACCACTCTCCCTACAATGTGCATGATAATCAATGTGGGCCATTTCCAGCACAAATTCAGGTTTTCTCACCCCCCCACCCCCAGACACACACAAACTCACTCTCCTGCTGGTAATAGCTCATCCAAAGTGACCACTCTCCCTACAATGTGCATGGTAATCAAGGTGGGCCCTGTCCAGCACAAATCCAGGTTTTCTCACCCCCCCACCCCCATACACACACAAACTCACTCTCCTGCTGGTAATAGCTCATCCAAACTGACCACTCTCCAAGTTTAAATCCAAGTTAAACCAGAACATCTGGGGGGACCATTCTGACATAAACCTTTTGACAAAATTTTGGACATTTAGAAGTATTTGCAAATACTCCAATTTATATCTTGAGGTTTTTGTATTATTATTATTATTTTATTTTGGCATGCTATCTGTGTTTATATGCATTAGTGTAATTTTGGGCATGGTCTTAAGATCTTTCCTTAGGCATAATTACCCACTGATTTTGCTATAACCATATTATAGATATATATTTGGGAAATATTATATCATCTAGAAAAGGATGATGCTGAATATTCAACTCTGGGAAGGAAAATTATAAACTGAGATCCTAATCCTGAATTCTTTGGGTAGCCTAAACTCCTTTCAATATGTTTTGCCCAAGTAGGGGCTGCAGGATGGAACTCCAGATGTGCAAATGAGATAGTTATATGACTTGTAGCTAACTGAGGTCAGATAGGGATTAAGTGATGATGTGACTCATATATTGTAAATTGTAAAATGACACACAGAGGAAGTATTACAGTGTTGTTCTTGCATCTGTTCCATATTTGAGGAGAACAACATGTTAAAATAGCATAGAGACAGGTCTGCCTTTTCATTAGGTGGTGAAAATGAATGCTACCCAATGTCTTCTTTTGAAAAGTATAATGAAACATGTATCTTGGACTAAATTCCTCTTTGGGTAACCATGCATGGTAGCACCTCTCAGATACTGTAAAGGCCAAACATAAACCTTAGATTCACATAGCAAACGTATGGCTAAGTGTGGTGAAGATTAAAGCCATTATGTTTTGTAGGTGATAAGTTGATGGTAATATGTATTGACTCAGATGAAAAAAGATTTAGCATGATAGAGAATGCTGAAAAGCTTAGACAATTTTACTGGAAAAAAAAATATTTAGACCGATACAAGATGTTGTCTTAATAACACTCAAGTTATCCCCAAAAAGAAAAAGTCACGCAGTCAGGGTGAAGTGACTCTGAATCATGAGGCTAATTTGTTTATGAAGTCATTGGAGCGCTTATGGCTCATCACAGTTATGCTCCTGGCAGATATAACCACAGTGTTGTGTCTTGTCATTACAAAGCTTCCATTTGTTTGATGGCTGCAAACCTTTGACAATCATTAGAAAGTCACTAGATCCTTGTAGTAGACTATTAACACTGGGCTTTCTCAGTAATTCAGCCTCCATTAGCAAAAGAATGGTTTCTTACAAGCTGTATCTGCCCTTAAGGGTGCTTTAAAATGAGCACAGTAGCTCTTTGTTGTTACTCTTTCACACGTTAACAAAGGTTTAATAGAGATAGGAGTGGCCCTTACATGCCTACTGCAATTTGTCTTTTGTCAGTTAATTCAGATCTTTATCATGTCCAACCAGAAGACGGATTAATCAAGATGCAAATATTGCTTCCCTATGAAATAGATAATGCACTCAGAACCAATACATCTCTACTACAGTAAACCTATTATGGATATTCATTGAACAACATTTTGATAAACCAAAATGCTGTTAAATGACTAAAAACAAACCCCAGAGATACTCCCCATGATACATTTTTATCCTGATAGTTTGATAATTATTATTTTTGCCAATTGATGAAGAGGTTTCGTGTAATCACTGTTTTTCCCCCACTGCAAGTCTGAGCAGTGATATTCTTCCTACTGTATTTCTTCATCTCTATCCTTGGCCCCATCTACTCAGCCACTTAAACGTAACTGTAACAGTGCTTTACAATTGTTGATTTTAATTTTAATTCTGTTCAGTCATCTAGCTATTGGGCCAGACCCTCAGCTGGCATAAATTGTCATAGGTCTATCGATATCAGTGAGGCTGATTTACACTAGCTGAGGATCTGTCTCACCAACACTATTTCTGGCATAACAGTGTGCCACCTGTGTCCCATATATATTATATATATAGAAATTCTGGGTAGCAATTGAGCAGTGTCTCTGTTGTTCGTATTTGGGGCAGGGGATTGTGGATGTTTTGTGTGTGTCACTTAACATTCTGGGAAAATTAATGCTCATCTCAGAATCTGTCAAGTGATGATAACCATGGAAGGGAATTTCAACATGGAAGCCAATGTAGCAATCATGCTACTGTGCAAAACTTCCCAGAGACTTCTTGAACATATTGTTTAATTGCTTTGTAAGTTAACAATCCTAGGAATAATCATGACCAGCTAACAAGTTTGCAAAAGTGATAAATCCTCTCTTACATTAGGTGCCAACACATTTTTAAACACTACTTAATTAAAAAATGGTAGCTAACTCACATTTGTCCTAGTTTAGACAGGACCAAAAAGTGGAGAGTACACAGTTTTTTAATACAAAGGATTGGCTGGATCAGCAGTGTCAATAGTAGCATCCAGTTCATTATAAAATGAACGATGGTTCATTAATTACCAGGGTTTTGGTCACTGTCCAATGGTGAATGACTATTCACCCATCAGTGAATTTCTCTCCTTACAGATACAGTCCTTATAGAAACATTTTATTAGCCTGGAAGATCTTTTCACCCCAGACCCAATGAGAGGCCTCACACCAGCATGAACTGGATCATAGACATGTTCACAGAATGTTTCATGGATGAGAACTCTTACTAACACAACAGTTCAGCCAGAAGCGGCTGTTGGCAGTGAAGCACATAATAGGTATGTCTACACTGCATTCTAACCCCAGGTGGAACCCAGGCTTGTGGACTCTGCGTTTCCAAGCCCATGCTTGAGCATCCACATTGCCTTGTCCAGCAATTGTAAGCCCAGGTTTACATCTCAGCCACATTAATGCATCCATACTGCCCTGCACAGACATTCTGACTTGAGTTTGCAGCTTGAGCTGCATCTACATTGTAAAACAACAGGGCTTAGACCCTTGACACATCAGGACTCGAGCACCGACCACCCCCTTAGTGGGGTCCTAGGACCCAGGTCCTGAGTGCTTGCTGATCCAAGTCAGACTGATTTGTGTGTGGAGAGAAGGGAGGCTTGGGGTCAAATTTCAGTCAGAGCCAGGGCTTAGCATGCAGGATATGCATACCCATAGCAGCTAGCTCTAGCTGCAACAAGGAATAGAAAATACAAATTGGCAAAGTCCTATTTGTTTATACAGGCAGAATTCCCTGTGGCATGGCTGACACAGGGGATCGAGTCCTGGGGGAGGACTTGTTTATCAAGCACTCTCCATAAGAAGCATTTCACAGTGCTATGGGATGACCTCTCCTAGAAAGAGAAGGCAATTAGAAAGACCATCTAGCCCTTTTACACAGAAATGGTGTTGCATTCCCATGTACATAGAAGTAATAGAGTACAATAGTAGCACAAAAACTATTGTACAGATCAGAGTTAAAATATTATTTTATGCATGGAGTGTAACCATAGCAGAACCATGATGTCATAGATTCAACTTATGTTTGTCTGCAACTATGCTCTAACTTGGCTATACCATGGCTAAAGGCTTCTGTGTAGATAAGGCCTGTGATTCCCTTTCTCACATATCTCCAGTCCAATAACTTTTCCACAGCACAATGCCAGCATCTCAACAGTACAACTCCGTTTCTGGAAAACCCACAAATGCATTTTCTTGAATCGCTGACTAAAGTGCAAGTCTCATAAGAAGCAGATTATTTATGTTCAGAAAGTTGCTTTGTATCAACAATACTTTCTATGCTGGAAAAGTACACGCAGGTCAGATTACATCTTTATATTGAACAAAATAAAATGTAATTTTCAATAATCTGGGAAAATGTTGTAGAGTCAGCGAGTATCAACAATATTTTATTGTTACCAATGGTTACAGTTCACATGCAATCGATGTTCATGTGGCTCCCAAGGAGACTCGGATTAGCTGCCTGAGCTCTGGTGCAGAGTGCCACGTGAGCTTGAGAGCCCAAGCTGCTTCCTGAACTGTAACATCCACACTGCTATTGTTAGTGTGCTAGCTAACACCTCGCTACCCAGGCCGGGAGACTCACTCTCAGCTGCACTGTAGACATTCCCACTGAACGCAGCACTGACAATTTGTTAGATGGGGACACAAGTGATCTCAGTCAGCTTTCTCCAGCCAGGAAGCATAGGTTTACAAGTTGCAGAGGATATAAGAGATTTATTTTTTTCAGAAACAAAAAAGTTATATTATTCTCCTCTAACTAAAATGAGTTACTTTTTTAAAAATGAAAATAACTGGTCATCTTGTATGCTAACCTCTGTTACCATTTATTTCTATCAACCACCAAACATGTCATTACAAATACAGTGAGAGCAGTAAATTACATTGACTAGTCATAATAATCACTTTAAATACAGAAGAAACAACATTTTTTATACAATTGCCTTCTTATATGAACTAAACATACAGGGTCCAGTTTTGCCACCTTGACTCATGCTGAGCAATACCTTAGTCCACATGGAGTCTCACTGAAGTCGAGGGGATACTCCCTGGGTAAGGTACTATTCAATATGCATATGCGGGGGCGGGGAGGAGAAGAGACTCATTCCCACAGTGAAAAACAAAAACAAAACTGTGCAAACACGTGCAGTGTTTGTTATAAGACAGTACGTTGAAAAATAAAAACAGGCCTGCATACCAGGTACAGAATGTACAAACCCTGTAGAATATCTAGAGCACACATATGTGTAATAAGAGGATTTCTTAAAATAGGAGTTATTCAGTAAATATTGAGTACCATTTCTGCATCTTGACAATATTTCTGGGTTTTTCCCCCTACATTCAGAATTACACAGTTTCCACTTTTCTGCTCTTCACTTAGTAGCCCTGCTTGAACAGCTTACATAAAAGTTTGTATACACTATTTACATTAAATATATGTATATTTATTTATTTTATTACTACCCCTGCAAGAGTAAACATAATGCAAGCAGAAATCCAGCAGTAGAGTGGGAGCTATCCAGTTTATTGCATTAAATGCAGCATAGGTATGTTTACCTCCTTTGTGGGCAGGTGGCATTTGTGTGCATTCGGTGCTTCCAACTTGTCAAGATTCCTTCTCCACTCTGAACTCTAGGGTACAGATGTGGGGACCTGCATGAAAACCCCCTAAGCTTATTTTTACCAGCTTAGGTTAAAACTTCCCCAAGGTGCAAACTATTTTACCTTTTGCCCTTGGACTTTATTGCTGTCACCACCAAGCGTCTAACAAATATATAACAGGGAAAGAGCCCGCTTGGAAACATCTTTCCACCCTAAATCCTCCCAAACCTTACACCCCCTTTCCTGGGGAAGGCTTGATAAAAATCCTCACCGATTTGCATAGGTGAACACAGACCCAAACCCTTGGATCTTAAGAACAATGAAAAAGCATTCAGATTCTTAAAAGAAGAATTTTAATAGAAGAAAAAAAGTAAAAGAATCACCTCTGTAAAATCAGGATGCTAAATACCTTACAGGGTAATCAGATTCAAAACATAGAGAATCCCTCTAGGCAAAACCTTAAGTTACAAAAAGACACAAAACCAGGAATATACATTCCATTCAGCACAGCTTATTTTATCAGCCATTTAAACAAAACAGAATCTAACGCATACCTAGCTAGATTACTTACTAAGTTCTAAGACTCCATTCCTGTTCTGTTCCCAGCAAAAGCATCACACAGACAGAGAGAGCCTTTGTTTCTCCCCCCTCCAGCTTTGAAAGTCTCTTGTCTCCTCATTGGTCATTTTGGTCAGGTGCCAGCAAGGTTATCCTAGCTTCTTAACCCTTTACATGTGAAAGGGTTTTTCCTCTGGCCAGGAGGAATTTTAAAGGTGTTCACCCTTCCCTTTATATTTACGACACAACTCATGGTCTTCAGAGACTAAGTAGCGCTCTTAAAACCAGAGTGACTGAACTGGAGAAGCTACAGGAGACAGAGACGGGAACATAGGCGAGACTTTCTGGGACACAGTAGAGGGATCCCACCCACAGTCTGACAGCCTCTGTGCTGTTGAGGAGGAGGAAAGTCTTGGGGAAGGAGAATATCAAGCTGAAGCAGACAGAAATGATTCCATAGTTGGGATCTTCCTTCCAGATGATGTCATGGTTTCCTCTCAAACTGAGGATACCCCTTCAAAAAAGACCCCAAATCCCAGTTATTAGGAAAAGTCAGGTAACAGTAATGGGGGATTCAATTATTAGGAAAATAAATAGTTGGGTTTGTGATGACAAGGAAAATCACATAGTGAATTGCCTGCCAGGTGTGGAGGTTGTGGACCAGTAGAGACATCGAGATAGATTTATGAGTCCTGGGGAAGAGCTGGTGGTCATGGTACATGTAGGTATCAATGGCATACGGATAGGTAGGAGAGAAGTCCTGGAAGCCAAATTTAGGCTCCTAAAAAAGGAGAATACAGTCCAGGATCTCCATGGCAGCATTCTCTGAAATGCTTCCAGTTCCACATGCAGAGCCAATTAGATAGTGTCTCAATGAGTGGACGAGACTATGGTGTTTGGAGCAGGGACTTATGTTTACTAAGAACTGGAGAACCTTCTGGGAAAGTAGGAGCCTATAGAGGAAGGATGGGCTCCACTAAACCAAAATAGAACCAGATTGCTGGTATGTAACATTTAAAAGGTCAAAGAGGAGTTTTAAAACTAAGAACTGGGGGAAAGCTGACAGGTGTAGAGGAGCACATGATTTGGACAACATATCCTCTCGATTAAAGGGAATACTCTATATCCTAGTAAAGAGGAAACAATATAAATTGATAGAGTACAGGTAGGAACTGAAGAGAAGCAGTCAAATGAAAAAGAGTCCTATTCAGTTATATTACTGAAAGGCAGACTAGTAAATATTCACAAATGTTATGAGAGCTTATATACAAATGCAAGAAGTCTAAATACCAAGATGGGTGAACATGAGTGCCTGATATTAAAAGAGGATATTGATGTAATTAGCATCACGGAAACTTGGTGGAATGATAATAATCAATGGGACACAGTGTGACATACCAGGGTACTATTCAGACTAACAAGCAGCTGTGTCACCCCTACCCTGCAACCTTGGGTGCCTTACAATGCCTTGCTGATGTAGCTTCCACTTGGGTTGCTCACAAACAACCTTCCAGCATGCAAGCCACACCCTGAGTGTGTGTGTGCAACTGCAGCCTGCCAGCCATAGTCATGTTAGACTCAGACTCTCTCCAGCTTCACTTATACTTCAACACACCCCCAGTTTTAGATTTCCCCCCAGAAATGTATGTCCTGTACTGCACAGCCTTCTCCAAGACAATACAAGTTATATTAGGCCCATTATTACTTTAAAAGAAACAAAATGCACACAACTGGTCACCGCAAATGAAGTTTCCCAGTCAGTTACATTTAAATACAGTGGATTAGATAAAACAATACAACAAGTTTATTACTTACAAAGAGAGAGATTTTAAGTGAGCACAAGTAATGAGGCATAAAAGTCAGAAATGGTTACAAGACTGGTGCCTAACTTAAGAAACAAGGTTAAATTAAAAGCAAAGTTTTCTAACCACATGCTTTTAGCAGTCTTACTGAGAAAAATTCTTAGGTCAGGACCTCTCCCCCAACCCAACCACTGCTTCCTTTGTCCCTTCAAGTACAGTGAATCGATGGGCAGAAACAGAGAGAAAATGTCCCTTGGGGTATCTGCCCCTTCTTTTTGTAGTAATTCATAGAATCATAGAATATCAGGGTTGGAAGGGACTTCAGGAGGTCATCTAGTCCAACCCTCTGCTCAAAGCAGGACTGATCCCCAATTAAATCATCCCAGCCAGGGCTTTGTCAAGCCTGACCTTAAAAACTTCCAAGGAAGGAGATTCCACCACCTCCTTAGGTAACGCATTCCAGCTTTTCACCACCCTCCTAGTGAAAAAGTTTTTCCTAAGATCCAACCTAAACCTCCCCCACTGCAACTTGAGACCATTACTCCTTGTTCTGTCATCTGCTACCACTGAGAACAGTCTAGATCCATCCTCTTGGGAACCCTCTTTCAGGTAGTTGAAAGCAGCTATCAAATCCCCCCTCATTCTTCTCTTCTGCAGACTAAACATCCCCAGTTCCCTCAGCCTCTCCTCAGAACTCAGTAATTATTATTGATACTGCTCATAATCAATATGAGTAATACAATAATAATCTAGAAACACAAATCCCTTATTACAAGTTAAAGAGCATTTTAAACCATAACAACATACAGCTCAAATGATTCTAAGCTGCACTCTGTCACAGATGGCCAGTCTGTTATAGATCGCTGACAACAATTCTTAAGTATACTTTAAATTTTACATGTATTTTACATTATTTCCCTTTTAACTCATACATCTTTATTAACGCATACATACAAATACTACACTACACTATACCATACTATGCTAGAATTAAAATGATGACTGGCAGGCTTACTCTATCAGCTGACTTCACATCTGTAGCAGTTCTAGTCTACTGCTGCTGCTTCTCCTCCATCAGCTTCTGTCAGCTCTCTGACCCGGACTCCAACTTCTCATGGTCAGCTCTGCTTCTCTCCCAATCTTCCTCCAGCTCCTCCTTGGCTTCCCCCCGCCCAGCTACCTCTCAACGTCTGCCCTCCTAACTCTATAGGCTGCCCACTGACTGTCTGCCTTTTACAGTGTACTGTCAGAACCTTCGAGACACCTATCTCTACTGCACATGCTACCAAACATTCTACTGGCTACCTATTTTTATCTTCCAATCATAATCCATTAACAATTATCTGTCAATCATTGTTGACCATTTTCATGACCTTTCCCCTACCTGTGATCTGTAGCTTCCAATCATGGTTTACTTCAGTGTTATGATCTGTTTACTGCAATGCCCTTTAGCCTACATTCAGTAACTATGTAACCTTTAGCCTATTTTTGACAGTGTAACCTGCAGCTTCCAATAGGAGTGTGACTCTTGCTTATTCAATACAAAGGTCAGGAATACAAAATGGAGGCTGGGGCTTTTCTCTGGTATCAGTCCTGTCCCATCTTGAGAAGCATTTCCAGCTGGAAGCAAGGGGTCAGGCAGTTGGAGGCTTTGTCTACACTAGCACTTTTGTCTGCAAAACTTTTGTTGGTCATGGAGTGTGAAAAAAAAACACACCCCTGACCAACATAAGTTACACTGAGAGAAGCATGGGTATGGACAGCGCTGTATCAGCAGGAGACACTCTTTCACCGACATAGCTACTGCCACTCATTTGGAGTGATTTAATTATACTGTCAGGAAAATGGCTACACAGGAGACCTGACAGGGGCACAGGTGCAGCGGTACAGCTTTGCCACTGTGACATCCATAGTGTAGACATAGCCTGTGTGGCAGGATGTTCCCTGCTGCTTTTTTCTCAACTGTTTGTGCTTTCTTTGTTTCCCATCCTGCTTGAGGACTCTGTTTACTGCTTAAATGCAAATTAAGCAGTGCATACATTCCTTTGTTTAGGACAGACTGGTTTGCCAACTTCTGTTTGGAACATGTGTTATTATCATCACCACACAGTGAAATCTGATTTCACATACAATGTTGCCACACATATTTTAGAATGACCAGCAAATTACAAGTTTTAAAATCATACCACACAACACGTATTTTGTATAAAGATTATTACAATAGCGGTAGGGTGCGAATACAGGGATACATTCTGTCACACACAGTACAAAAATATACACAAATGACATAGTAGGTCATGCTGTGGAGACGGGGGGGAGTGGCACTATATCCGAAAGAAAGCACAGAATTATATACAGCAAAAATCTTAAAAGATCTCTATGGATAGAAATTCCATGCTTGAATAATAAGAGTATAGCAATAAGAACAAACTACCAACTACCTGAGCAGGATGGTGACCGTGATTATGAAATGCGCAGTGAGATTACAGAAGCTGTAAAAACAGAAAACCCTATAATGAGCTGTAGCTCACGAAAGCTCATGCTCAAATAAATTGGTTAGTCTCTAAGGTGCCACAAGTACTCCTTTTCTTTTTGCCTATAATAATGGGGGATTTCAACCATCCCAATATTGACTAGGTACATGCCACCTCAGGACAGAATGTAGAGATAAAATTTCTAGACACCATTAATGACAGCTTCTTGGAGCAGCTAGTCCTGGAACCCACAAGGGGAGAGGCAATTCTTGATTTAGACCTAAGTGGAGCACAGGATCTAGTCCTAGAAGTGAATATAGCTGCGCCACTTGATAACAGTGACCATAATGTAATTCAATTTAACATCTTTCTAGGGGGCAAAATACCAAAGAATCCACCACAGTAATAATTACGTTCAAAAAGGGGAACTACACAAAAATGAGGATGCTAATTAAATGGGAGTTAAAAGGAACAGTCCCAAGATTAAAGTGCCTGAAACCTGCATAGAAACTCGTTGATGTGAGCTATATCAGAGCTAGCCAAAAAAAAAAAAAAAAAAAAAAGGACAAAACTCAGACGTCTGAATTCCCCAAAGCAGAATTTAAAGGTTTATTCTTTGATCTTCTAAAGCAGATTTAGTGCTTAGGAAAAGTGCTGAAAAAATATTGAAAAATGGAATCTTCTGTCCATAGAAGAGCTACAGCTACAGCACACTCAGTGGCAGTGCAATCTCCCCCGTGCCACTAATGGGTCTCATTTCTGAGGCGGAAGTACCGTTGGGTGTTGGATTGGTGGTTAGCTCATTCCTGTGTCCATTCAATGTATGTCCAATCTACACAGATTCTGTTTTAGAAGGATGCAGTTTAATGCCATTGTTGATCAAGCACCAATCACCATCTCATGTCACATAGGTCACTGAAAGTCTACCAGATGTCTACCAAAATGCTTTTTGATTTCTTACCAGGCTGGGCCAAGCTTAACCAGAGACCAAGAGGTGAAAGCCACTATGTGCCGTTACAGAGGAACAGCCGTGTTAGTCTGTATTCGCAAAAAGAAAAGGAGTACTTGTGGCACCTTAGAGACTAACCAATTTATTTGAGCATGAGCTTTCGTGAGCCACAGCTCACTTCATCAGATGTGTACCGTGGAACACATCTGATGAAGTGAGCTGTGGCTCACGAAAGCTCATGCTCAAATAAATTGGTTAGTCTCTAAGGTGCCACAAGTACTCCTTTTCTTTATGTGCCGTTACTATTTCCCTAAATCCAATTCCTTCTACAAATAATGATTTTATATTATGTATTTACTCAGTAAAACAAAAGATTGTCTAATGCAACACTACAAACAATAGACTAACATTGGAGTGAGAGAGAGAGGTCATCCACATGGCGGAATGCAGTACATCACTATGGAAATATAGGGCCAGACCCTCAGCTAATGTAAATCAACATAGCTTCATTGAAGTTAATAGAGCTATGCCCGTCTACAACCACTGAGGATCTGGCCCATACTGTTTAAGAGTTCGCACATTTCAAGGATGGTTGTGGTTACGGCATGGGGCTGGGAAGTGGGAAATGTTCTGTAGGTTCTATTCCTGGCTCTACCACAGACTTCCTGTATAATAATGGACAAATCGTTATGGACTGTGCTATGTCTCAGTTTCTCCACCTTTAACGTAAGGATAGCAATCTCCTGCATTGCAGAGATGTTGTGAGCTCAGTTCATTAACATTGTGATCACTTTGAGATCCTGTGAGGGTAGGTGCTACATACATGCAAAATATTATTGTTAATGAGAACAGACAACCCTTTGTGGTTTCTCACAATGGTGACTCGTATATTGTTGAACTGGCTCATGTGTCCAGAAGTTTCCAGATGGACCTGTCTTCCTCGTCTAACTCTCATTATAGTGTTTTATTATTACTCTTTTATGTTTCATCATTGTGTTTCCCAGCATCTATTTCCCAAGTGAACTTCTTGCAGTGCAATCCAGTCTGATGAGTACCACCTCTACGCAGATTTTCCCCTGCATTTATCATTGCTGATTATTTGGCACACCTCAGATTCTACATAGCGAGAGATCTAATCTAATCTTTCTTGAACAAATTTAGTGGATGCGCCTTACTTTAAGTTTCCATTTAGACAGGAAACATGGTGAAATGTTAACAGTTTGTGCTTTTAGAAAACAACCTAAAAGAGCAAGGAAGGTAGAAAGTCAGTCATAAATTGGCAAAGACATATGTTATCCGAAAAGGTTTATATCTAAACCTGGTTGCTAAGTAGATACATAGGTAAAAGCAGATACATAGGTAGCCCAGCTGTCTGTAATAGGACAGCTCCATGACAGTTAAACAGATTGACATAAAAGATGTTTACCTCCTCATCGGCATCCAGGAGCAGCCCATGAGTGCAGTTCACTGTGTCAGCCGGACACACGTCAAATATCTGCTTTTTTTCTAGATTGCAACAAATGTGTGAGAAGAGAGAATATGAACGATATGATGCTACAAAAACATACAGTGTGGAAATATATTTGTAAACATATGGTTTATTTAGCAAAGTCATTTCAGGAGACTTCGAGACATCTGTAATTTCTAGTCTCATATTAAAGGCAAGGAAAATTGTGGGATAACTCAGTCAGTAGCATTTCAGAAAGAAAGCAAGGACCACACACAAACCCTGCCCCATATTCAGGGGGGGAAAAAATCTCTCTCCCTTTCCTCAAAGTGTGGTGTTCACTACAAGAGGGGCACGTGTAAACACAAGATGCTATTGTCCACAATGTCCCTCACGGCCAGTTCTCTGTCTGGAAGAGTTCTTTCACAAGATGCAATTCTATCACAGCATGCAGAAAAGAATCAAGGAAAAAAATGTAATCTATATTACTGCATGGTAATCTAGATACTACAGCAATGGATACTTTAAAGGCTTAAAGATAGCAGGATTCCATCTTTTCATTGTAGTTTACATTTCTCACATGAGCTCATTTTATTTTCATGTCAGTTAATTTGACAAAGTTACTTTGGGGAACAATACAAAAATGAGTGTCTTCTTTGTATCATTCCTGCATCCTGAAATGAAATGGCTAATTAAACCTCAAATTACATTTGCAAATTACATTGTTCCCAATCTAGTGGGGAAATGGTTGCAATATTTCATTTCTCTCAGTGTTTGGAGATATTAAACACTGCATATATTAACATAAAAGATGTATTTGTTGACTTTCAACTATTTATTTGCCTGACTACATACAAAGATACAGAGAAATGTAGTTCAAAATCTAGGCAAAATTAACGTGTAATTGGTTTATATGTTTAAATGATGAATGAGCTGAGGGAATGTTGTTAATATTATTGGGAGTAATTCCAAAAGACAGTAGTTGAAAGAGTTGAATGTAAAATGAAAAATTCTTTGATTTAAGTAGATAAATTAACCCTTTGTTATTCATTAGGATCGGACAGTAAGCTCCCAGCTGCTGTTAGAGCTGATTGATGTGGGAACTCCAGCAACATGGACTGATGGTCATTCAAGGTTGAAATTAATCTCTTGAAATCAGGAATCAATGTTTTTCAGATAAGTAACATGCAGCTACTAAGACCATATTCCTGGCCTGTCACTCTGAGTTTGTCCCAAGCCCCCATTGATTAATCCACTCGGTTCCATTTTTCACAGTATCAAGCACAAGCTTCTCCCCACCTTCAAGACCTTCCACAACTCTGCCCCTACCTATTCCCCTTCTCTTGTCTCTTATCATTAATGCTATTTATTTATTTAGCTGCTCTCTACACTGGCTTCCCATAGAATTTCAAATCAAGTTCAAGAGCTCAGTCCTTATCTTCAAAGCACTCCATAGCCTGGGCCCAGGTCAGGATACCTAAAAGACAGTCTAAAACTACAGGATGAAGACTAAAAGAAAAGGAGTACTTGTGGCACCTTAGAGACTAACCAATTTATCTGAGCATAAGCTTTCGTGAACTACAGCTCACTTCTGCTCACGAAAGCTTATGCTCAAATAAATTGGTTAGTCTCTAAGGTGCCACAAGTACTCCTTTTCTTTTTGCGAATACAGACTAACACGGCTGTTACTCTGAAAACCTGTCAGGATGAAAACTGTGATTCACAACTCCCCTCCTCTGGCACAATGGAACTTTCAACAATAAGAGTTAAACTCATCTGTGCAGGAGGCAGAACTTGCTTTGGGAAAGGCTGTCATTAACTGTAGAATGACCCGGCCCCGCCCCCCCCTCCCCCCCAAAAAAAACCAACTAAGGCCCATCACTAATCTCACCACTTTCTACTCCAAGCGCAAGGTGCATTTCTTTGACCTTTCTTCTCTAACAAACAAATTCTAACAAAACCTTTCTTCTCTAGCAACAGAATACTTAAACAAAGAAAAACCCTACCAAAACAAGACACTCCACTTCACACACTTCTCCCCTTGGGGAGAAGATGAGAAAACAAACAATCCATGACAGATATGAAGTCACGTTGCTTATTGCACTACCAGAAGACACTCAGATACTCTGATGATGAGCACAGTGTAACAAACTATATAGAACAGAACAGTGTCCACTATTTGCTAAGCACATTTCAAAACATTTAAGAAGGATGATGTCTGTCCAGAGGCGCTCACAACATTATTGTGTTGCCCCCTTTGCCACCAATGATATCAGCCTTGAATGCCCACTTGTCTAATTCTCCCACAAATATGTCTGCACTTGCTTCACTGCTGTCGAAAGGGTCACCAGAGAGGCACTCCCAACACAAAATCAGAACCCCGTGCTCCTCTCTTTTCTCTCTCTTCACTCATGCTTTGTCCAGGCATGGCTACCCAACTGTGCCCAACCACAGTCTCAGGATGACCCCTCATGCGGGCATATTTGGTGCAGTTTTCTTGTCCTTTCATTTCCCAATAGGGACAACAGCATTTCATTGCACCCAGACTCACAACTTAACTGTAATTTAACCAAAATACCCAAATTGTCACATAACTGAAATGCGAATGAAGCCTGGCCCATTCAGTCATTTCCCATTGCTCGCCAGCCCCTTCTACTATAGAATCCCGGCCCAACTGGAATGCTCAAGAAACTCTGGGTCACACGTCTCCCATTTCACCAACAGGTGTCAGTAGTGAGCAGAAATCGCTACTCTCTAGGAGGGTTTCAGGTCACAAGATTTACCCAAGTCAATGGAAATCTTTCCATTAATTTCAGTAGGCTTTAAATCATGCCACAGGTATAGAAAAGACAAAAAGCACTTGACTATCACTGCTTTGCAGTCCTCCAGAAGCAGCTGAGATCCAGTAAAGCTCTTACATTATAGATCCAAGTAAAGCAAAAGGGTATCAAATCTGCTAGGCAAAGGCAATGGATATAACTTTCAATATTTCATCAGGTTGTTTTCCCCAGCCAACAAGCATAACCCCAGACTTATTATTTAGATTGATTTTCAGCCATTTTACCCTAATCCAAGCCCCAAACTCAGACAGAACAGGGTTTGAAAAGGATTTGTCTGAAAAGATATTCCCCTCCTTTAAGAAAATGTGATTGATTTCAATAAGTGGATATGAAAGCATGCAGCTCACATTGGGCCAAATATAACCCTGCTGCATGCTTATTAAAGTTAATGGAATGACACCATGTCCTTTATGTCTAGAAAAGAACTTTTATTTGACATTATGAGTTTCACTAAAACAAAGAGGGGAGGGAATTTATAGTATAAGTATCAAGTTTGAAATATGCTGGCTTGTTGGAACTATAGGTTAAGATCCTGGCACTGCTAACTTGGCCCTTCATCTTTCTAAGATATACTATAAACTACATAGAACTTTCAGTGTATCTGTTTGAGAGAGTGTGTGAGGTGTCTTGTGCACGAGACATTAAAAACAAGGTCCTGTCTATTCCAAGTGGACTGTAAAGATCCTGTGACACATTTCACAAAAGTAGAGCTTTGTTCTTTTAAACTTGGCTTGGTAAAATCCTCCCCTTACTGCTCTGCAGCATTGTATACATCAGCTTTGGGATCCTTCAGGATGAAAGTCACTATATAAATGTAAAAAGCATAATGAGGATGAAGAGATTTGGAAGTCCTGCATAAGTTCTCTGGTTTGTGTAAAAAGACAACCATAGCTCAAGTGTAAGCCTGGGAAGCAACTCTGTTTAGAGCAAATCAATTCTAATTAAGAAGCAATACCCAGCTGTTTATATTTTAAGACCATAACAACAAACCTTAGCAGCACAAATACAACAGTAGAAAATGAAGCACTGCAATATCAATGGGTCGTATTTAGTGTGACAACTCCTGTTTATCTTAACTTTCAGCAGCTTTAAAAATGAAATCTAAAAGGGAGGAAGCAGAAAGACAATTTAGTCATCAAGAGTAACTGGTGTGAAAGGAAGGGAGGTTCCCCTTGCTCTGTGAAAAGATAACTTGCAGTCTTGATCTCACTCAAAATGCACTTTAAATCATTGGTGGTAACTTACTAAATACCCTGACGTTTTTAAAAAATATATTTATACCAATAAAAAAGTTATGTACAATTTTTTAAGTACTACCACTTTGAATAGCACTGCTGTAGAAGACACTGTCTGTGGGGAGGGAGCTGGAGAATTCCTGGAAGCTGCAGTTCCTGGCACATCCTGGAGGAAGGAGCTGGTGGTGTGCAGGAAACTCCCACAAGCCTGGGACCCAGCATCAGGCTCTTTCTCCTTCTAGCTCCCTGGGGGGTGAGGGGTGCAAGTGTCTGGGCTGGGGGGCGGGCCCGTAGCTGGGCTCTGAGGGGTAGAGGGTGCGAGTGTTTGGGCTGGGGGGGGCCCCCCGTAGCTGGGCTCTGGGGGGGGAGGAGGGCAGGTGTCTGCCCTCCTCCACCAACTAGGCTCTGTCAGGGAGGGGGCAGAGAAACAGGAACTGGGTTCTCGTAGGGGTTTCTTTAACTCTCTACTCTTGGGGGAATTTTTGTGTGTGCCTGTATTGTTACAGACATAATTTATTTCAAAATACTTGTCAGCAACTATCAAAATAATTGAAACTGGCATGATTATATAGTGTTATTTTGCCAAATAAAATATGCAGAATTTTAAAATATTGTGTGCAGAATTTTTAATTTTTTGGTGCAGAATTCACCAAGGAGTGAGTTCAATCCTTGAGGGGGCCATTTAGGGATCTGGGGCAAAAATTGGGGATTGGTCCTGCTTTGAGCAGGGGGTTGGACTAGATGACCTCCTGAGGTCCCTTCCAACCCTGATATTCTATGATTCTATGATTCTTTTAAAGAAGGTGTCCCATGACAATGGGCAATGTTATTGTAGATGGTTCATACAAACATGGAGACATTTGATTGAGTCACATGCACATGAATTACTTGGTTGCTTTTCTGTCCATTTTATTCCATCATCTGTTTTGTGTGGAAATTTTCAAAAGCAATAGTTTCTATAATGCATCATATTTTCAAACAAAGGAGACAGGCTTGTATTTCTACTTCAAGACTCTTGGATTTAAAGTTTATCATCAATTTCTTAGGGAGCAGATTTTCAAACAGTGTAGAGAGACAATTGTGCATATGGCCAATTCTGGTTATTTCATGCATAATACCAGTAATTATGAGTGCATTTTAGGCATTCAGTTTACCAATCTCATCAACAATATCTAATTAACTAGTACGTAACAGACTCATACACACACAAGTCAAAAGAGTTATCCAAATCATCTTTTCCTTCATTGTAGTAAAAAAAATTGGACATTTGTGCTACAGTTCAACTCAAACATTTATTCTCTTATCAGATCAAAATTAAGCCAACACTTTCATCGCAAACTATTCCTGAAAGAAGATTTGAGGCAACTTTTTAATAGCTTTCCTACAACTTTTCTCAGAGGAGAAGAAACTATTTGGCTACATCAATACCATATTTGTGCCAGAGACACGTTAACATTTCCTGAGAACCTGGCTTTGATTCATGAACAGGAAAACAGGTAGATATTATGCATGCATTTGATCGCAACATATGGTGTCAATACAGCTTTTGCAGGTCGCAGAGTGCTCAGCACAGAGCTGGGAGTCATAAGACCAGCATTCTGTTCCTCCCTGTCACTGATTCACAGTATGATGCTGGACAAACCACCTCTGCACCTCTGTCCCCTATCATAAAATGGTAATACCCACCTCTGTCACTCAAATGACTGTTGTACACCTTAATTCATTAATGCTTGTAAAGCATTGTGAGGTTCTTCAATGACATCGGTAGTTCTTTCTTCGTGATAAAAAAACCTCACCAATCAAGTATCATAGAATCATAGAAATGTAGAACTAGAAGGGACCTCAATAGGTCACCTAGTCCAGTCCCCTGCACTGAAGCAGGTCTAAGTATTATCTAGGCCAGGGGTAATCAATTATTTTTTGTCAAGGTCCAAATTTCTTGGTCAAGGTACAGTCACAGTCCAGTCTCCAGAGAAAATAATTTTAAAAAACAATAATAATAATAAGAGTGGTCTAAAACAATTAGCATCAGCACATTGTTCAAATTTCACCCAACAAAACTAGTGTAATATCATCTGTGCCATAAGTAGGCCTAAAAGCAGATTGAAGGGTGTCAAGAAAATTTGAGGACTCCACTTATTGCCAGAGTTGCTTTGCCACAACCTTCTCCATAATAATAGCGCCAGTTGTGCTGTTATTTTTTGTAATTTGGACACCTGCCCATGGAGAATTAGACTGAGCCCATTACATCAGTTCACAGAGTCCACAGAACATGGTAGTGGCTCTCAGGATTGTTACCAATGTAGGGAAATGCTCTGTAAATACTGAGTTGAATTCACCACATTCACCAAAATCAGGAATGAAGAACCATAAACAATATTTTAGGTCTCAAAAATTCATTCCCATGGAGCAGTAGAAACAGATTTTGTAGATGAAGAGGTATGTTCTTTAGCATGGTTTCCACTTGGATCATCCCATCTCTAGAGTCATGACAGGGTTGTGCAGCAGTGATAATGGTACCATCAAGAATTGATAGAGGACTTTGTGGAGTTCAGTTAAGGTTCAGGAAGTAGAAACATCAAAATCTGGGCAGAGACACAGACGTAGCAAAGAAAATGAGAATTTGGGTTAGGCTAGGTGAGCTCTGAATGCTCAGAAACGAACCATGCCTGCCAATAGTGGGAGGGCAAAGTGAGGGCAGCCAGTTTCAGCAGGTTTATGGCTTCCGTCCATGTGAGCATGCTCAGTACAAGCCAAGCAGCAAAGTGGGGTGGTGGGGGGAAGGAGGAAGACACATGACCTCCCACGCATTGCCTCTGGCTCAGAGACAGGACAATTACATTAGGACTCATCATATTACAGCAGCCACCATTAATTCTTATAATTCTGTGAGCTGAAAATCAGAATTTAGCATATCAATTGACAGTTGCCTGTTTGAATTAGCTAAATATTAACTGACAGTTTACTCATCTAAATTGCAGTTCAGTACCATAACAGCCACTGTGAGTTTTCAACTGAGAACATTTGTCCCCACCATAATTAGTGCTGAAGTCAGAAGACAGCAGTTGTCAGGACTCCTTTGTTCTATTTTTTAAGGCCCATTGAGAAGTGGTAGTGATATGTAGACAGGGCACACTGCTGAGGATAGAAGGCATTAGTGTCTTAGAAGGAAGAGAAAAGTAGAAGAAAGAGCCCTAAAAGGAGAAAAGAATAGCTGGTGGCAGAGACTTCAGAAAAGGGGAGGAGGTTAGTAAAATATGAAAATGTGACAAGTGATATTGTGGATATTGGATATTGTGGATCATGAAAGCTAAAGAGAAACCTAAACAAAGGATGCTGACTATTTAGAATAGACAAAATTCCATTGAGAGAGAAAAGGTGGGTGAGGTAATCTCTTTTACTGGACCAACTTCTGTTGGGGAAAGAGACAAGCTTTTGAGCTCCACAAAGCTGAGGAAGTGCTCAAAAGCTCCTCTCTTTCAGAAGTTGGGCCAGTAAAAGAGATTACCTCACCCACCTTGTCCCTCTAATATCCTGTGACCAACACAGCTACAACAACTGTGCAAACAATAATGAATGTTCCACTGTCGTGCAATGACTAGAGATAGTGGATCTCCCCAGCTGGGATTCCCAAGACATGAGGGAGGCCCCGACTGGCTTCGTAGAACGGGCAACTAGATCACCCCATGTTTTCAGGAGCTTGTAAAGGGGACTCAAGAGAAGGGTTGTGGCTGGAGTACGGTTATGTTCTAGCAATCCTTGGCTGACTGATAGAACTGAGAGGCACCCAGGCTACCAGGCCATAGTTTAACCAGGTGGTTAATTGCCCCTTCACTCACCCCAGAATAAGGAATCTGAATAAGGAAGCTTCTTTGCAGCTCCTAACCTGAGCTGTGCCCTGTGAATACTGGATGCAGCTCATGATTGAGCACAAGTCTTTTAAAAGTACTTTTTTTGAAAAGGCAAGGTTTTTCAGATGATTGTATTTGCATTTTTCTATAGCATTTCAATTGTTTACTATACAGTAGAAAGCAATACAGTCATTTGGCATGCAGATTTAAACATAGCAAAATCAGACCATTAATGCTGTTGTTTAAGACTGTTAATTTTTCCTTTTAAGCCCTATCAATCTTCCCCTCAATCACATGTTGGAAGAATAATTACCATTCCTGTAAAAGGATAAGCCATGTTCAGGACAAGAGACTGGACAGAAGCCACAGAGTCTGTCTCCTGGTGCTAGTTATTAACATCTCTGTAACCTTTCTGTCAGGTGGAGTTGGCAGCAACAAGGGCTGGGGTCAATATCTAGGGAAAGAGTGGGCAAACTTTTTGGCCTGAGGGCCACATCTGGGTATGGAAATTGTATGGCGGGCCATGCATGCTCAGAAAATTGGGGGTTGGGGTGCAGGAGGGCGTGAGGGCTCTGGCTGGGGATGCAAGCTCTGGGGTGGGGCTGGCGATGAGGAGTTGGGGATGCAGGAGGGTGCTCCAGGCTGGGAGCAAAGGGTTCAGAGGGTGGGAAGGGCATCAGGGCTGGGGCAGAGGCACAGGAGAGGGTAAGGGGAGGAGGCTCCTGGTGGCGCTTACCTCAACCAGTTCCCAGAAACAGCAGCATGTCCCTCTTCCAGCTCCTATGCAGAGGCACGGCCAGCCGACTCTGCGCACTGCCCTGTGCGCAGGCTATGGTTCCTGGCCAATGAGAGCTGCAGGGGCGGCGCTTGGTTTTGGGGAAAGTGTGCAGAGCCCTCTGGCTGCCCCTACACATAGGAGCCGGAGTGGGGACGTGCTGCTGCTTCCGGGAGCCATGCAGAGTGGGGCAAGACCCTGACCCCACTTCCCAGCAGGAGCTCGAGGGCTGGATTAAAACATCTGGAGGGCTGGATGTGGCCCCCGGGCCATAGTTTGCCCACCTCTGATCTAGGGCTCCTCTTAACAATACATAAAAAACCAAACAGCTCACACCCCCACCTAGAAATCTGGGAAAAAATTAAACATCTCCCCTGGGAGCCTCTAAGAGGCAATGCTTCTACTCCTGGAAGCACTGAGTCTGTGTATCACAAAAGAAAAAAAAAACTTTTATTAAAAGGGAAAGAGAACCCAGCCTTAATTTGGGAAAACATCACAACCATGATTCAAAAGCATCTAGCCATAAACAAACACCCACACCACAGTACATTGGGCAGTGTCCTTTGCCTCAGTTTCCCACCTTCCAGTGTGATAGTCCAGCGAACAGATATCCCTTTAACATACCACTCCCTTTTTCCTCCACTGCACCCCCACTCACAGTTGGTTGTCCTTAATCAGTAAAGACCCAGGGTTCAGAGGCGCATTCACATGGGTTCACCTCCTCCCCCAGAAAGCTGGGGGGCATTGAGCAATGCCTCCACAGCTGCCACTGCCTCCGCAACTGGCTCAGCGCTGCAGCCACTGTTATTTCTGCTGCTGCTGCTGTTCGCTTGTTACTTCCACTGTTACATTTGCTGCTCACTGCCACCATTACCTCTGCTACTGCTTGCCACTCACTGCCCCGTCTGCGACGCTGTATTCTGAGGTTCCCCCACTTAGCCCAGCGCTTAGTGATTTCAGCTTTCAGCAATTTAGCTAGGTTGAAGGGCACCTCTGGGCTACTGCCCCTCTTTGTTGTTCTTCACTGCACTACTCTCTCTACACCAGCTCCAAGGCTTAGCCCACTGCACCTGCTCATGAGTGACTTCAGCTTTAGTAATCACTGAACAGGAATTCTCAACTGAGTCCAATCAGCTCTATCCTTAAACAGAGAATAGGGTCAAATGGTACCTTGGGTTCAGGGGCAGCAGGTTTGTGTAATTTTTGGTGGTGCCCAGAATGGGTCCAAGTCATGTCCCCACCCCTTAATGGTCTGGGAGGAAGTTTGGGTGTGGGAAGGGGGAGGTGTCGGGCTCTGGGAGGATGTTTGGGTGCAGGCTCTAGGCTGGGACGGGGGTGGGCTCTGGGATAGAGTTTGGGTGAGGGATCTGGGCTGGGACAGGGGTCCAGGAGGGGGCTCAGGGATAGGGTGCAGGGGGTGAGGGCTCTGGCTGAGGGCACAGGCTCTGGGGTGGGGCAGGGGCAGGGATGCAGACAGGCTGCCCAGGGCTAGGGCCAGAAAGGAGGACTCTCCCCAACCTTCTCCCCTACTGCTGCTGCCGCCCCTCACCATAGCCTAACTGGGGGTGGGGGATGGGGCTTCCCCTTGCCCAGCATAGGGCAGAAGCAGTGACTGTGGGCGGGGGTGCAGGGGGTCACTACACTCACCCAAGCCCTAGCTGCTCAGGTCTAGGAAGCCCCCTCACCTCCCCTGTGGTGGATGGGTGCTGGAGGAGGAGGAGGAGGCTGCCATCACATGTGGCTTCCTCCCCTGCTGCAGCCTGCTGCCCCACACCGTAGCCTCACTGGGAGGGGCTGTCCCTTGCCCTGTGGCTGTGGGCTCAGGATTACAGGATCAGAGACACTCGAGGAAGCCCCAGCCGCTGCTCAGGTGAGTGAGGTCCAGAGATGTCTTCCAGCGTCTCCTCCTGGTGGGTGCCAGGGGAGGAGAGGGCTGCCAATCATATGCGCACTTCCTCCGGTGCAGCAGCAGCCAGCTGCCTCACCCTGCTCTCATGCTGGAGCCGAGCCTTAGGCTGCAGCGCAGGCAAAGGAGAGCAGCATGGGGCTGCAGGGTAGCTGCCCGTGTCTAATCAGGCAGGGACGCTCCGGGGATGGGAGGAGGCGCGCAGCGGGGGGGCCAGGGGAGAGACCTGGCTCCAAACGTTGGTGGAGCTGGGCCTCCAGCCCTGAATATTGCTGGAGCCCGGGCACCACGGGCCCATGTAACTTGCCGCCCCTGCTTGGGCTATGGCTAAACAGCAATGTAAGCCAAGGGCTAGTGGAACTTGAGTCAGCTGACCCATATCTGGGAGCCCTGGGCTTGAGTGTCTACATGGCATGTTAACCCTAGGTTAGGGCTTTTCTGACCCTTGCTCAAACCTAGGACTCTGGCATCCATGCTGCAGTGCGCAGACCTGAGTCAAAGTAATCCTGTCCCACATTGTCTAGTGCCTGCCCCCCACCTCAAATGTCGACACTCTAGTCCTAGAAATGTGGTGCACTAGGGGCAAACTCTACGGCCCACCCTGTTTCCTAACTGTAGCAGCGCTATTGAGGGGACTCGGGCGCCAGAAGGAGCCCACGCGTACACAAGCTGCATAGTTAGCTCCTTTAGTGGCTGTCTCAGTAGAACGAGTGCACTTTGAGATGGCTTTATTCTGCACTACCATCTACTCTGAGAGTTGGGCTCTCCACCTTGAGGCTGAGTCACATGAGCAGGAAAATGTCTCTGTGCACCAGTTCTGAGAATACTTAGGACATCAGTCTCCAATGAAACTTTGCAATTCTTAATTTTTCAAATGGGCTGTTCAATGAAGGTGTGTTTGGTTTTATCTGTTTGTTTTGAAGTTTGACATAAAATGAAGGTATCGGAGGGAAAAAACACACACATCCTAGCCTGGCTGCTGCTGACTGCAGAATAGTGGAGTGCATCCTCAGGGCTTTGGGTAAGGGTGCTCCAGCACCCGTCAGGGATCCCTTAGTCCTGCCTCTGCTGCACCCCAGGAGGCTGTGGGGGAAGTTCTGGGGCTAGCTCCCACTCACGGCCCTGACAGTGCATGCACATGCAGACCCAGGGCGGGCAGGGGAAGCTTGGGAGTAAGGGCCAGAGATGGGAGCAGGGACCAAGCACTGCCCTGCAGGAAGTGGGAGCAGCAGAGCTCTTAGCTCAGCCTTGCCCATGGAGAGATGATGCCCCAGCAGCCAGGAGTTGCCTCCTGTGTTGCAACTTTGGCAAGCTCCGTGCAGCAGCGAGGAGGAGCCAGAGCTGCTGCCATCACCCCAGGAGGAGCTGGAAGGGAGAGGACGCTCAGCCAGGCAGTAATGGCACTTCCAGCCTACTGCGCTGGCTGCCTGCAGCAGTGCTACTCTGCCGCCAGGAATTGTGGGATTTGCTTGGAGGACTCCCAGGACCAGAGTCAATCTGGGGCCACGTGTACACAGGAAACCAATAGGACTTGGACCCTAGGTGTCGACTTAACATGGGCTTGCACCATCCAGGCCTAAAGGGTCCTGGGACTCTGGGTCTGAGCACAATTGCAGTGTGGATGAAAGGGGGGTGATGCCCTCAGCCCAAGCTCAGATGTAGGTTTAAATTCCTATATGTAGACATACCCGGGGACTCCTTCAGTAGCTACACCCGAGTCCATTGCTGGCCCTTGCCTCGGGTACCATTTAATCGAACGCACAAAAATCATGACATAACACAGAACAAAGCAGGTCCCTTGACTAAAGCAGGCTGCATTCCCCAGTGGCTTTCCACCTTGCCTCTTAGCCCTGGCTGTTTTACCCTGTCACATGTTCCCTAATCTCATTTCCGGAGGTGTAAATCTGAAATAAATCAGCTGAAGTCAGTGGAATTATGCCAGATTTACACCTGCATAACTAAAATCAGAATACGCATCAGTGTACTTTGAAGATCCAAGAGATTATTACAATAGCTAGAGCGTAAACAACTGCTAAATAATTACTACACAGTCCCTCTAGATGGTCCCCAAGTTATGATTTTGGCAGATTACCCTAGAGCTGTTTCGTGTGCGGAGACTACATTGATTTCAATCGGAGTTCTGTAGACAGGCTAGCTCCTATGTGCATAGTCAACAGTTTTAGTGCATTTGCACATGAAGAGAATCAAATTTAATGAGGGCCCATTGTGGGTCTTGAAAAGATAAAGGCCCAATTTTCAGAGGTGCTGAGCACTTACAGCTCCCATTGCATTCAGCTCAGCACCCGTGAAAATTGGAGCCTAACTACTTTTTCTTTTCATGCATTCTGTTACCAGACGTGTAGAGTAAGATCTCAACATGTATTTCACAGCATAATGTTCTGTCAGGGCTGTGACGAAGCAGGACTGTTCTTAATGTTTCCTCTGAATCCTGTAGGGGTGCCTCAGTTTCCCCAATGCATTTCTTTAGTCTCTAGGTGGTGGGATCAGGGGGTGTAATTGTTGCAGAGCAAAGGGCCAGTGTACATAAATGGCCGACACTCTGTCTCCTGGCAACTGATGGCCTGGGCCCTTCCTCCCTGTAAGGTGAGAGCTAAAGGTGTTGGAGAACAAAGGAATCAGGTGACCTCCAGACCTGGGAAAGGGACAAAGCCCCGAGGAGGAGGGGCCAGAGAGTGAGTCAGTTTTGGGCTGGCTGGGGCCGTGGAGTGAAGTGAAGATGTGGTGGTCTGGCTCGCTGCCCCGCAAAATGGACCTGGCTGAAGGGTCCTGTTCTCTGTACCTACAAGCTCTGTTTTAGACCATGTTCCTGTCATCTAATAAACCACCTGTTTTATTGGCTGGCTGAGAGTTACGGCTGGCTGCAGAATTGGGGTGCAGGACCCTCTGGCTTCCCCAGGAGCCCCCCCTGTGCAGATTCACTGTGGGAAGCGCACGGTGTGAAAGGGGATGCTGAATGCTCTGAGGTCAGACCCAGGAAGGTGGAAGCTGTGTGAGCTGCTTGCCCTGGAGACAGTCTGCTCACAGAGAGGAGGCTCCCCCAGAGTCCTGATTGGCTTCATAGGGAGCATCGCCCAGTGACTCCATGACAAGGGCTTTGAGTGAAATTATTAGAAACAGCATTCACCATGTGGATAAGGATATTCTTTCCTGAATCAGACTTTTTCTGGAATTCAAAATATTTGTAGTAAAAATTCCAATGCAGTTATCCTTTCACATTTGGTTTATATTTTCAGTGACATCTTTTCCATGAATGTTAAGACGAATACTTGACTTTTTGACAAGCTATTTCAAGACAGCTAGTATGACAGGTTCCCCCAACACCCTACTGGTCAGAACAAAATTGAGTGTCAGTGCAAATATTCATAAAAGTCCCTGTTAACTATATAACACAATACCGTTTGCAGGTTGCAGTGGGGCTTACCCCTGGTGGGCTGTGTGCCAAAGGTTGCCGATCCCACCAGGGTAAGCCCCACTGGCCGCGATTTGCCTCTCCAGGCCAATGGGGGCTGCGGGTAGTGAACCACGGCCAGTGGGAGCTACGATCAGCCGAACCTGTGGACACGGCCAGTAAACAAAATAGCACTGTAGATATTTGGACTCAGGTGGCCAGCACATCCCTCAGCCCGCACCGCTTCCCGCAGCCCCCATTGGCCTAGAGCGGCAAACCGCGGCCAGTGGGAGCTACAATCAGCCAAACCTGTGGACGCAGCCAGTAAACAAACTGGCCCGTCCCGCCAGGGGGCTTATCCTGGTGGGCTGTGTGCCAAAGGTTGCCGATCCCTGCCCTAAAGTAACATTAGCAGCATTATATTAAGGAAAATTCATTGGTTTAATATTTTTGAGATTGGAGTACCTCAATCTTAAAATCAACAAAGCCTTATATAGAGATTAGTATTCACAAATGATTTTCCTAAAACGGAATTCCAATAATTTTTGTTAGCCCAGAAATATGAAAGTTCAAGTAGGAATAAGTACATCTCAGGAATAAATTGCCAAATGTATTTGAAAACAAAGTCCTTATAACATCCTCTAAGCAGGGCTAGACTAAACAGCGGAGAAAACACCAGGGTGCACTGTCTATACTACAACCTCAGCTACTACAGAAAAACGCTTCCAAACATTCCTATGGTGCAGACATCACAGCACGGATCCAGGTTCAGATCGGTCTTTGCCACTTGAATCTCTTCTCTACATCACGGACTGAATAATGCTAATGCTTTTCTATTTTGGGAAGTTCACTGAGCGTCCAGATCTCAGACTCCCAAGCTTGGGAATATTTGTGGAGCCTCTGACTGAAGTTTGGAGGTGGATCCAGAGTTCCACTCTGGGATTTTGCTTCAGGCCCATCTCTAAAACAAATCCAACAGGGCAGGTTATGAGGTGAAACAATATCACTTTATTTACATATGCCAACGAGAAAAGCTAATGATGAAGTGGGTGGGGAAAGTAAAAAACAGGAACATTATTAAAATAAATTTAAAAATCAAGACCATATGAACAGGAGAAAAAAACTCTTTAAATATGTAAACATGGAGAGTGATCTCTATGAAGTGGAAAGAACAAGTGATTGACGTTGCAGTATGTTATCCTTTGGCTATGACCATGGAAGAAAAACAATATGCTTGAGTTATCTTTATTTAGAAACTTGTTCTCTCTGGCCCCGTAATTAACCCTTTCCTAATTTTCACTTCAGTTTTTACATCATTATTGGGTCTGCTCCTGCAATTGGATCCACTAGAGAGAGACTGCACTAGTGTGGAGCTTAACTCTCTTCAGTGGAGCTCTCCACAGAACAGGGTCTGAGCTAGTGTATCCAAGTAACTGCTGGATCAGGATCATTATCATCACTTAGATGGTGCTAAGACCCAAAATACACCAAGTACTCGCCAAAGGCAGAGGAAGACACAGTATCGACTCTGAAGAACTTACGCTTTAAAAAGACAAAAACACCTGAAGGGTGTGGGAAAGGAATATAGCATAAAAGCAAAAGATATATAAGGGTACATCTACATATTAAAATAAACCAACCCTGCAACATCAAGTCTCAGGGCCTGGGGCTACTTACTGGGGCTCGCACTGCAGGGCTAAAAATAGCAGTGTAGATATTGGACTCAGGCTGGAGCCCAGGTTTCCAGAGCTGGGTCTCAGAACTCAGTCTCCAGCCCAAACCTGAACATCTACACTGCTATTTTTTGTCCCGCAGCATGAGCCCTGCAAGCCCAGTGCCATGACTTGGGTCTGATACTCACTGCCGCAGGGTTGGTGGGTTTTTTGGCGCTTTGTAGATGTACCCAGAGTGAGAATGTATACACATATTGTTAGTTCCATGGATTTTTTTTTTTAATTAAGGTTTTGTGGGTATTTGTTTCAAGTTGGCTTTGTAGAGACACAAGCTCCCTTCGATCCTTAAAACTGCTGGATGGGTTATCATCAGCAGGGATGGACATCTCATATCCTCCACATCTTAAGGTCATTTTACATTATGACACCATTTCCCGTCATTCACTTCCCAACCAGCTTGCAATCGTCTATGCAGCCCAGCCTCCTCCTGACAAAAAGACATTTTTTAAAGACCTGCATCTGCTTCTACTCCCACTTGGGAGCGTATAAAAATAGAACTACTCTCTAAGGGTCTACACTTGCAGCTCAAAGTGTGGTTCCAGCTTGAGGAGACATACTCATGCTAGCTCTCAGGAAGCTGGCACCTCACAGAGCGTAGCCATGGCAGAGTGAGTGGCAGGACAGGCTAGCCACTCTGAGTGCATGCCCAGAATCTCAGATGGGCTTGTAGTGGGGGAGGCTTGCCTATCCTGCAACTGCAGTATTTTATTTTTAGCACTTTAGGTCGATGAGAGCTAGTGCGAGTACATCGACTCGAGCTGGGAGTCGCACTCTTCTCCCCCCCAGTTTGAAATGCAGACATAGCCTAAGATGCCAACTCCTCCAAACTGGCCTTAACTCTTATTTTATACTCTAATCCAGGTACTGTGTAAACTAAGAAAGTTACTTATACATAAAACAAAATAAACTGAAAACTAGTTGGTTCTTTTATTTACCTGTCAAGATCTAAGTTCACATTTTATGCTACTTCTATTTACAAATCTTAGAAAAAATAAATCAGTAGCAGATTTTGTTCTTTTCACCTATTCAATCTGACAGGATTCACACTCACCACCCTCCTTAGCCCAGCTCCTTCTTCCAAGCCTGGGAGAACAATGAGGCCTGGCAGCCTGCCACAAAGGCCAGCTGACTCAGGCTTTTTCAGACCAAAGGAGAGTGAACATATCCAGCCACTGGCTTTGTTCCTTCTTGGGCTGCTCTGTCAAGGCTGCTGTAGCACACAAGGAGAGAGCAATCTCTCAGGTAGCCAAGAGACACATTTAGGGCTTGATAGATCAAACCCAATACCTTGAATTGCACCCAGAAGCAATTGCCAGTCTGGTTATATCACAGAACACAAGTGTGTTCGAGATGATATCATCATCTCTGAACAGAGATCATAGTATGTAAAAATCTTTTCAAGTTCACTTTTAACTTTAGTTCTGCACAGATTAATTCAGTACAGCTCTAACTGCTTAATTTTTGAGGGAGCTGCAGTAAGTCCCATTGGCTGTGGCACTGAGGGGCTCTCCTTTCTTACCAAGGATTTCCCACTACTACAGATATATTTCCCTGCCCTGCGATTAAATATAACAAAGATTTTTTTTTTTTAAAAAAAGAGTGTGCGCACTACCCTAATTTGCCTAATTGTACATAGAGACAAGTGGGGGAGGTGATATCTATTATTGGACCAATGTCAGTCAGTGGGAGAGACAAGCTTTAGAACTTCACAGAGCTCTTCTTCAGGTCTGGGAAATTTAACCAGACTGTGACAGCTAAATAGAAGGTGGGACAGATTGTTAAGTATAAGGGGTTAACATATGTTGCAAGAAACCACTTAAAATGAAATGGGCAATTAACACAAACCACATAATTGTACACACACATCTATTCATATTAAAATGTAACATTCATCAATATTTACCATACAAAGATGCCAAACTATTTTCCCTTACCTGGAATAGGCAATAGCTGTGGTATCTTGGTAAATGTTGACTTTTTAAGATAGCAAGCACTGTATGGTCAAGCTGTTAGCGTTCTGCATTGCCTGGGGGGAGATTCTGACTCCTGCAAAATTAAGAGTGACAGAGGTGGTTTTAGAGTAACAGCCGTGTTAGTCTGTATTCGCAAAAAGAAAAGGAGTACTTGTGGCACCTTAGAGACTAACCAATTTATTTGAGCATGAGCTTTCGTGAGCTACAGCTCACTTCATCGGATGCATACCGTGGAAACTGCAGTAGACATTAAATACACACAGAGACCATGAAACAATACCCCCTCCCACCCCACTGTCCTGCTGGTAATAGCTTATCTAAAGTGACCACTCTCCCTACAATGTGCATGATAATCAAGGTGGGCCATTTCCAGCACAAATCCAGGTTTTCTCACCCCCCCCCCACATCCCCATACACACACAAACTCACTCTCCTGCTGGTAATAGCTCATCCAAAGTGACCACTCTCCCTACAATGTGCATGGTAATCAAGGTGGGTCATTTCCAGCACAGATCCAGGCTTTCTCAGCCCCTCACCCCCCTCCAAAAACACACGCACACACACACACACATAAACTCACTCTCCTGCTGGCAATAGCTCATCCAAACTGACCACTCTCCAAGTTTAAATCCAAGTTTAACCAGAACGTCTGGGGGGGGGGGGGGGGTAGGAAAAAACAAGGGGAAATAGCCACTCCCAGTCTCTATTTAAGCCTAAATTAATAGTATCCAATTTGCAAATGAATTCCAATTCAGCAGTTTCTCGCTGGAGTCTGGATTTGAAGTTTTTTTGTTGTAAGATAGTGACCTTCATGTCGGTGATTGCGTGACCAGAGAGATTGAAGTGTTCTCCGACTGGTTTATGAATGTTATAATTCTTGACATCTGATTTGTGTCCATTTATTCTTTTACGTAGAGACTGTCCAGTTTGACCAATGTAAATGGCAGAGGGGCATTGCTGGCACATGATGGCATATATCACATTGGTGGATGTGCAGGTGAACGAGCCTCTGATAGTGTGGCTGATGTGATTAGGCCCTGTGATGGTGTCCCCTGAATAGATATGTGGGCACAGTTGGCAACGGGCTTTGTTGCAAGGATAGGTTCCTGGGCTAGTGGTTCTGTTGTGTGGTATGTGGCTGTTGGTGAGTATTTGCTTCAGGTTGCGGGGCTGTCTGTAGGCAAGGACTGGCCTTTCTCCCAAGATTTGTGAGAGTGTTGGGTCATCCTTCAGGATAGGTTGTAGATCCTTAATAATGCGTTGGAGGGGTTTTAGTTGGGGGCTGAAGGTTTGTGTGTTGCAGATCTCATGCATTTAGCTTCCAGAGTGAAGGATCTGTCACACGTGTGCACTCTTCAATACCTGAAAAAAGAAAAGTAATACTTGTGGCACCTTAGAGACCAACAAATTTATTTGAGCATAAGCTTTCGTGAACTACAGCTCACTTCATGCATCCGATGAAGTGAGCTGTAGCTCATGAAAGCTTATGCTCAAATATATTTGTTAGTCTCTAAGGTGCCACAAGTCCTCCTTTTTTTTTGCGAATACAGACTAACACGGCTGCTACTCTGAAACCTCTTCAATACCTGGTTAGTCATTACTAGTTCCACAGGAGATGCCAGCTACAGGGGGAGAACAGTAATGCTGGCTTCTGTGGACTGGAACAGGGTGAAGATTAGAACAGATCCAACTCTTTGTAACCTGGATTTCGTGGTGAGTATTATTTGGCAGTATCAGAAAAGACTTTGAAGAACTAACTATGACTAGGAGGCAATAGTTTTATAAGGGTAGAGAACCCTTACATGAGCAAGGGATGCATTGCTAAACTGTGGGTGTTAAATAAACCTTGAGCAGTTCAAGAAATAATTGAAAAACAGTGCCCTATTCCATTTTTTAAAATTTCATAATTGTGGTGATGCTTGTTTCTTCAGTTCTCTACACATACTCTAATGTGATTTTTTAAATCCAAATCATAATCACCTGGGTAATTTGATAACATCATATACAACAATCACTGGAAAAAATGCATAAAGTTTAAACCAAGAGTCTGGGGAACACACAAGGTTTACCTAATAAAAATAAAGTATTTTCAGAGTGCATACTGTCCTCTTGTGTACAACGGAAGTATTACCATTTGTAAAGCAATTTCTACTACTTTAAAAAAAAGAGAGATATTTTATTTGTCATCCACTACTTTAAAATAAACTCACAAAATGGTTTCCAAATGTTCAGTTGTCCAAAACATGTACCTTTGAAGCCCAAATTTTCCATGCTCCATCTTATCTTCTGTAGGATGACTTTAAAAAAAATTGAGTGAAACTCAGTGAGTGAGTGAGTAAAAATTCTATGCTCATCCATTTGGGATTTGTAATAGATAAAACGCATTTTGCATGTCTGAGCTATTGTATTTGGCTGTGTGAAAATATGACTCCTTTATACAGCTTTATACACTCACTTCACATTTGGTATATTTTACTCACAAGTATAAATTTCTACCTTTTAAAAGCAAATTAAGGAAGCCAGATATTCGGATGCACATTTCTGAGACAAATTCCATAGTAGCAGAATCACACTGCATAGAATCATAGAATATCAGGGTTGGAAGGGACCTCAGGAAGTCATCTAGTCCAACCCCCTGCTCAAAGCAGGACCAATCCCCAACTAAATCATCCCAGCCAAGGATTTGTCAAGCCTGATCTTAAAAACTTCTAAGGAAGGATATTCCACCACCTCCCTAGGTAATGCATTCCAGAGCTTCACCACCCTTCAATGAGTAAAAAAGTTTTTCCTAATATCCTAAATCTCCCCCACTGCAACTTGAGACCATTACTCCTCATTCTGTCATCTGCTATCACTGAGAATAGTCTAGATCCACCCTCTTTGGAGTCCCCTTTCAGGTAGTAGAAAGCAGCTATCAAAACCCCCCTCATTCTTCTCTTCCGCAGACTAAACAATCCCAGTTCCCTCAGCCTCTCCTCATAAGTCATGTGTTCCAGTCCCCTAATCATTTTTGTTGCCCTCCGCTGGACTCTTTCCAATTTTTCCACATCCTTCTTGTAGTGTGGGGCCCAAAACTGGACATACTACTCCAGAGGAGGCCTGACCAATGTCGAATAGAGGGGAATGATCACGTCCCTAGAACCGCTGGCAATGCCCCTCTTATACATCCCAAAATGACATTGGCCTCCTTGGCAACAAGGGCACACTGTTGACTCATATCCAGCTTCTCGTCCACTGTAACCCCTAGCTCCTTTTCTGCAGACCTGCTGCCTAGCCATTTGGTCCCTAGTCTGTAGCGGTGCATGGGATTCTTCCGTCCTAAGTGCAGGACTCTGCACTTGTCCTTGTTGAACCTTAGATTTCTTTTGGCCCAATCCTCTAATTTGTCTAGGTCCCTCTGTATCCTATCTACCTCTCCTCCCAATTTAGTGTCAATTGCAAACTTGCTGAGGGTGCAATCCACATCATCCTCCAGATCATACACATAGGACTCTGACTCTTATTATGACAACTATAATAGTGTACTTGCAGACCTTGCTTTGGCTCAAGAGCTTTTATATTTTCCAAAAGTAATTTTAAGGCAATAAGAAATGTGTATGTCTTCTAAGCAACATTTGGCTAAAAGAGATTCTATTTTTATTGTTCTTGGAGATTTGCACATTCTTGCAAAAAATTCAATGAGTTCTGAAGGCTGAATAGTAAAATCTTCAGTAGCTAAGTGTTGTAATAAAAAGTTATGCCATGGATAGGGGGGGAAAAAACCAGATACAAACACAATGTTTACATTGCACACTAAAGAACAGCATGATATTGCTGAAATAGATTCTTTATTTCTGAAACATCCAAAACAGCAGTATACACAGTTGTAATCAAATATTAAATCATATGCCATTATAAGAAAGCATTGATTAGTGCAATTGGATTTTGTAAAAGGTCTATCAAAAAGGTTTATTTGCATTAAAACTCATTCATTTCCCGTAAGCAACCATTATTAAAACATTACAATTTTATTTTTTGTAATAAAGTATTGAAAAACTAACTGTAGTTAGTGACCATTGCACCTTTTAAGTGAAATGTGGTTTATGCTGCCATTATAAATACAAAACACTATGATAATAAATTAACATTTGAACAAAATGACAAAATTATGTTGACCCAGCTGTATGGCAGTTTCCAGTGAATGCTACTCTTTTGTGCTTTGGAACATAAAAATTACTGCTTTCATATTGCCCATGGTTTGTTTTTGAAGGATATGTTCCTAGTGCTAAAAAATAGTACATGACCACAAAAATATTATTTATGGCACACACAAAAATTTAATCTTCTCTCTGTGGTTTAAGCAAGTGTGAAAGAAATTAAGTGCAAAAAATTAAATTCTTGGAAACACTAAAAAAAAAAATTCCAAGCATATAACATAGGCCCCAAATTTGCAACAAAATGCATAATATCTTTACAGAGTACACTGAATAAATTATCCTACTATATGGCAAAGCTGTTTGAAAAAGTGGCATTTCTTACCTCTCTCAAAGGAAGTATGTCCGATATTTTTCACATATATAAAAATTTCTTAAGTTCTAAATGACAGTACCGCAACTGTTAGTTTGATAACACTGCAGTTTTCCAGGCAAATGACTAAGTGCAAATGAACAATGGTCTTTTTTTTTTTTTTTTAAATGACAGGGTATAATGGATATTCTTACATATTAAAACTCAATGAAAATAGTGTGGTGAGACCTTCCCTTCCTGTAACATAGTTACCCAGCCAGCTGGGTAATAGAAACCACATTATTTTTCCGTTGTTCAGGGGCATCCGACATCAATAGCAGCCGTCTCTCCAATTTCCATCTCGTAGAGTACTAAGAGAAGAAAGAGGCTTTGGAGGCTGAAGAAAACTGTTTTAAAAAATAAGACACATTTCAGGTAAGAGAACAATAAGACATGCATCAGTCACATATGTAATGAAGCTGGTCTTGTAGGTGTTCCCATATACACATGCATGTACACTCTTCCATGGCATATTTACAGCTCTATGCTAATATATTATAAATGGCATAATTAAGGACCTGGGGTGAAATCCTGACCATACGGAAGTCAATGGGAGTTTTGCTATTGACTTCAATGGGCCAGGATTTCAATCCTAAACTGTAGGATGTGGTTCTGATCTGACGCAGGAACAATGTGGCCTGGCACAAAATGTAAAACTCCAATCCTTCTTTTCCTCCCTACCCCCACCAACTCTTCTCTTCACTCCAATGTTTTGCCCTGCTCATCCCATTCTTCTCCATACAAAGAAAAAAAGCTCATTTCTTGTTTTTCCCCTCTCCCCACTGTTCTGCCCACCAGCCCACAAAAACTATTTCCTTCTCACATAACAGCAGTAATAGAAGTTCTGCAAAGGAGGCCCTCGGTGAGACCTGTGAAATCTCACCTCTTTCAATAGGTTCACACAGATGGCACAGGTGAGGGATTTAACAACAATTCTGTTGACAATGCACAAGATCAAACAGAACCTCCCTCCCTCTCCCTTAACTGTTTTGGCTCTGCAGGACTAATGGGATTATAAAGCAGTGCAAATACATTTCTGTCACTAAAAATAGTAGCTATGTCCCAATACAAATAGGCTGCAGAAAATAATTTCATCTTAAAAGGGGGGTGGAGGGGAATGGACATTCCCGCACATGAACTGTTGCACCCAACATGCATTTGAAAAAAATAAATCAGTGCATTCTAAAAATAGCACCTTGTTTTTTTCTGCCAATGGCAGCATTAGTATTGTCCAGGAGAGAGAAAGCCTTCCTGAAATTGGCCTATTCCATGTTTTAAAAACATAAACTGGAAAACATTAGCACCATAATAGAACAGCCAGTTTAATTTTTATTATAAATTCCTTAGCAATTAACTATCCCCCAAACCTCCAAACGCTACTGAGGATAGCTGTTTCAAATGAGATTTAAAGAAAACCTGCCTTGGACAATTAGTTTGACACTGTATCCAACTCTGCTCCATCTGCTTCTTTAACAATTTCAGGAGGGCTACATACATTTTACAGCCACCATATTTTAACTACATCACTTTGCTTAAATAAAATGGAGGGCCAGAGTCAGGCTGGAAATGCTAGTGGATATGGTCATATGAAATCTGCGAAGAGAGCCACCAGCAGCCATCAACAGGCACTGGGGGAGCCATAGCCAGCTCCAGTTCCCTGCTACTGCTTCTTGTAAAGCCAGGTTTCATCATCTCAGGTCCTAGCTCTCTCCCTTCCCTGCTCCCCCTCTAGCCACAACTACTGCTGATTCTGCTGGCTCCTCTCCCATCAGGAATCCTGGGCTGGAGGAGGAGGGCAGCCTGCTGGAAGATGGAACCAGTAAGTAAACAGCAGCCACCAGTGCTGATTCTTGCATTTCTCTGCAGTCAGTGGCTCTAGTGGTTAAAAGTAGATTGAAACAGCAGCAGCAGCTCTCCCTATACCATTACTAGGAAGTGGAACTGGACTTCCATCAGTTTCCTTTTCTTTCGTAACCCGGTTGGCTCCCCTCACACACTCTTCTCCTTCTCAGTGTCCAACCCCCTAGGATTCCATGCTCCCTCCTTGTTCCCATGCTAGAGCCTTAGGGCACCAGACAGAAGATATGTCCCTTACACACAAGCAATGTCACCCGTGACTCTTCCTGGCAGCTTAAGCATTTCCAGCACCATAATTTCCAGTCCATGTTGCAACAAGGCAGCAAAGAGGGGATGGAATTTAGAGTGAATTATGTGAACTATTCTTTTTTAATGAACCATTGGGGTTAGGTAGAAGAGAGAGAAATAATTTATTTGGTGGGACTCAACCTTTAACTACTGATGTATACAGTTTAGCAACACCACATTACTTAAGCTATCAGCACTATTAGAAAGCATGCAGAACTATTAAATGGCACTTTGTGTAATGAAACTAATCACTTAATCAGAATTCTCTCAAAGGAAAAATTACAGCCTACTAGCAGCTCTCAAAACATTTTCATTTTTTGTAAGCAGAAAAGAGCTGCTTTCATTTTCTCAAAATTGCTGCATGTATTGATCTCGCTTACAACATCTGTACCCCAGGGCATAAAAGTTATATTGAGTGTTTGCACCGTAAACCTCTGTAACTGTGTAATTCACCAAATAGAAAAGAAGCATTAAATTAATGTAAAGTGCAGGTCCTGCACACAACAAGGCCCACTGAAACCAAATGAGCCATTGTGAAATATCAAAGGACAAAGACTTTGTTGATTGCCTTCCCCCCACACCTGCCCATGAAGACCACAGGGGCACAAACGCTTTTCCCATCAGTTTAAATTCAGGGCAAAGGGCATAACAATTTGTGACTAAGAGGAACTATATCACTATGCTGCTTGGAATTTGAAGAGGGCAATATTTCTTCGCGTAAGTAAGCGATCCCAAAGCTGCTTGGATTGTGTTAGCTCTAGAGACATAGAAAGCTCGCATATTGCAGCAGTTTCTATTACTTTTGCAATCTAAGATTAACTCATTTGTGTGAGTATGTTTACATGCTTTAACCTTGTAAATAACTCATTTCTTTTTCTTAATTAATAAATCTTTAGATAGTTTATTATCAGATTGGCTAAAGCATTGTCTTTGGTGTAAGGTCTAAGGTGCAATTGGTCCTTTGGGACTGAGAGTAACCTGAATATTGTTGTGATTTTTTGGTGTAAGGGACCATCTATTACAAAGGCAAGTTTGTCTGGGTGGCAAGATAGACCAGAGCACCCAAGGAGACTGTCCGTGACTCCATGGATAGGCTGCTATAGTGCTTGAAGTATTCACACTTGTTACTTGCTTGGTGAAATCTAAAGTATAGAACTCTCAACTAATTTGGGGTTTGTGCCCTCCTTCTTGAGCTACTCCAGACAGCTTGACATGTGGCTTCTCTTACTTTTCTCTATAATAAGTTGTTTGACTATTTATCAAGAGACATGGAAGGAAAGTATGACTAACTATTCTAGAAAGGAGACAGAGACCTTGGGACAGGTTGTACTTGCCCCAGACGGGGGACAAAAGGGTTAACACAGCAGCTCTTGGTGGCAGAAGCCATACCCCCTCATCCCCAATGGGCATGCTCCAACTCCTGCTGCAGTATAAAAGGGAGCAGCCTAGCTCAGTCTGTCCTGACCACTGAGGAGGAAGGATGCACCTTGCCGGCTCCAGCTGAGGAGCAGCCAGGATCCCGGACTGTGACAGCAGGAGACGCCAAGGCCCGGACAAGTGCTTAGGTATCCGCAAAGCCCCACAGAGATTGCAGTAGCTAACTGATAAGCCCGGAGACTCCGAAGACACCCCAACTTCAACTGTAGAAGTCACGGTAGGAATTAGCCCAGGGAGGGCTAATGTCCCTGCAGCAGGCGGTGTGTAATGTGCAGATTCCCCGTCGACTTAGTGGTGAATCCATTTGCCATTACCAGGGCCCTGGCTGGGACCCAGTGGACCTTGGTCCCCCTACCCAGCCACCCCCTTTGGGGAGCAGCCCAACAGACCTCCTCCTATTGACTTTGGCCATGAGGCCGCACTTCCCTGCAGCCAAGGGGAATCCTATTGACTCTGGCCATGAGGCCGCACTTCCCTGCAGCCAAGGGGTAGTCCTATTGACTCCAGCCACTGGGCCACACATCGCTGAGGGTAGCCATATTGATTTAACCATGGGGCTACCACGCCCTTGCCCAACCCCCCCAGGGTGATGGGGTATACTTGCCCTGTGACAGATCTCTACAATAAACAGTTTCTATTCCAGAAGAGCAAGAGTTCCATCGGGGAACAAAAACAAAACAAAACAAAAAAGTTATATTGGAAATCTAAGATTACACACTTCACTAAAGAGGAAACGGGCAGTTGTTTTTTGAAGTCCCCTTTGTACCAACACACTGGGCCAAACTGTTTTAATTTACACAGGTGTAAAACCAGAGTAACTCCACTGAAGCAAAACTGTGAATCAAAAGTGTTTTTCTGGATCTAGCCAATATCTAGTTGAGATTTGGGCCTGGATCAGTTAGGTGGCCAAAGCTCAACCCAGACAAGACCAAGGTGATATAAAGTGAGTTGGAGGAAGCAGCTGGAAGTATTTTTGAGGGAATCCATCCCCCATCAGTCAAAAGAGTTCATAACTTATGGTTATTTTAGACCCCCAGCTGCCGTTATAGATCATCACATCACAGTCTTTATCACCTCAAGCTTGCTCTACATGGGCTATACCTTTAAACCATTTGGAAACTAAAGTTAGCGCAGAACGTAGCAGCTCACTTGCTAAACAGGACATTTCTCTGGGAACAGATGACATCAGGGCTCTGGATCTGCACTAGTTGCTTATTGGTCTCTGGATGGAATTTAAAAGGTATTGGTCGTGACCTATATAGTCCTACATGGTGTGGGAGCTGCCTACCTGACACACTTCCTCTCTCATTGGGCCATTCTGCCACAGCTGTAGTCAGAGGTGCAACCCTCTTGTTTTAAAAAGGAGGGGGCTCTCAGCAAGCCATTCTCTGCGTGGAACTGGGACATTTGAATTTGCTACACCATTTATTCAAAATAACTGGAACTGGATTACCTTTGGGGCACATTGCACAAACTATTATTTGACAGGGTTTGTGGGGAAGGTTGAGATTGTTCTTGGGGAGGGGAGGTAAAATGGGAGTTGTTAATTTACTGTTGGCTCACTGAATTACATTGTTACCTGTATGTGATTATTTAACATTGCTGGGTGGTTATCATTAATTATTAAGGTTCACTGGGGTTTATGAATGGGCAGTTTTCATGTCTTAGAGAGAAGGACATGTATAGAGAGGACAGAATTCAGCCCAGCATCAGTAGCCTGTAAAAGTGTTTCTGTTTAAAAGCCTTAATTCAGACTCTTCTAAAAGAAAGAAAAAAGAGTTCTCAAACCCAACGCTATCCATATGTAAAGGAGGTGCATTTAACTCTTTTCATTAATAAGAACATTCTCTTACCTTCGAACTGGCTGTGCAATTTTACTCCTGGGTATACTACTCCCACTTAGGGCCAATGATGGTCTTGGAAGAGCACTACGTCCTACAGTCCCAGGATTTGCAGTCTTGTTTGGCATGGGGATTCCACTGTTAGAATATAATTGTAAGGTGCTGGATAAGGGAATACTATTGCTGCCTTGTACAGTTGGGCTTACATACGCTGTAGCTTTGAGAGGCTGTCTGACAGACACAGGAAAATGTCCCACACTATGAACTCTGTGCTGAAGTTGTCCTGGAGATGGAACTGTAAAAGGATGGTAACAAAAGAAGTATACAACATCAGCACACAACACATAGTACCAGGTATTAACACTTATTTCTAAGTCTGTACAGTGCTGAATGCACTTGTCATTAGAGGAGGTGACCTTTTGTTTCAATCAAACCAGCTGTAAAACACGTTAAATATTTAGATCCAGTACGAATACAGACTGCATCTGTTAGTCCAGTTTAAGTAAAAATTTTAAAACATCACTACCAAACAAAAATAAGATCATCAGACAAAAATCCCACCCCTACTTCTCACTCCTCTTTTGCTCTGCAATGATTCAATATTTATCCTAGGTAACTATAAGCCAAATTCCTCTAATGTAATTATAGTTTTAACATGACAGACTTGCTGAAATTATAACTTATTCTTTTTCCCAGATCACTAAAAAGTCAATCATTATAAACCACATGATACTTTTTCCATAGTAAGACAATTATTTTGGCATTACAAAAAAATGTCATACAGGTCTATGCTTTATGTATAAAAACAGCGAAAAGCTATAAAAAGTCTCCTGAGTATAACAACCCATTCCACATACAATGTTACACAAACTATCATTTCAAATCAGTGCTGGAACATCCAAAAGCTTTACAGAGCAATTCTCTACACTACCCTGTCCTCTGGTGTGCATCAACTGCATGCATTTTATGATCCACAAGATAGAAACTAAACACCCAAAGGGCCTCATGTATTTAAAACATCTAAGGCAGTGGTTCTCAACCGGGGGTATGCATACCCTTGGGGGTCCAAAGAGGTCTTCTAGGGGGTACATCAACTCATCTAGATATTTGCCTAGTTTTACAACAGGCTACATAAAAAACACTCACAAAGTCAGTACAAACTATAATTATATTCAATGACTTGTTTACGTTGCTCTATATAATATACACTGAAATGTAAGTATAATATTTATATTCCAATTGATTTATTTTATAATTATAAGGTAAAAATAAGAAAAAGCAATTTGTCAGTAACAGTGCTGTGACACTTTTTTTTGTCTCATTTTGCAAGCAAGAAGTTTTTAAGTGGGGTGAAACTTGGCATATGCAAGACAAATCAGATTCCTGAAAGGAGTACAGTAGTCTGGAAAGATTGAGAGCCACTGATCTAAGGTATGTCTATACTTCATATGGGTACAAGCCTCCCAGCCTGGGTCCACAAACTCATGCTAACAGGGCTCCTTCTAGGGCACCAAAAATTATTTTCTAACAGACAACCTACCCTAAATTTTCAATTACTGAGGGACAATCTTCACTCATTGGTATATCTGCTCTCCACAACCAACTCTCTGTAACTTTTCATGAGAGATGTACCTGAATACTTGCATGCTAATATCTAAACTGTATTGTTAAATTTGGGTTGTTGCTGATTATGTATTATATGCATCTTACTACTTCTAAAACAAACTTTGTACTTGAGGATAATCTAAGCACTATACCCATATGTACATACACTCTTTTCTTAACCTGTGTACTATATAATTTTTTAACATTAGCTTTAATAAAATCTTTAAATTTGCAGCTCACCCTCTGAAGCCTGAGAGTGTAACATCAAAGCACTACCCACAAAGCTTTGGGTAAAATATTTCACAATTGCATAAGGCAGTGAGTTTCAGCACAACAATGAGCAGTAGAAGATGTATACTTACTACAAGATTGTATTCTTGAAATCCCATTACCGGCTCCATGTAAACTGGAATCAAAGCTTTGACTGTTCCTCACAGAGACTGGTGAGCTAGCATTGTTATTAATGGTAGGAGTACTTGGCATCCGAGCTAGGTTAGGCATGCTTCTTCTGAGTTTATCTGAAGCAAAAGCAAACGATTTCCATCACAAACATCTGACTGACTTCTGCAGACCATTAAAATTAACAAAATTATTTCAAAAATGAGAAATGTGTTGTCTCCATGGGAGGAAATAAAAATTAAATATTATTTGTTTACTGCTTGAACCCTTCTGACTAATATATTAACATAGCAAGCCATTCACATATCATGCCAAATCAGCTTAAAGAGATTCCCAGATAAAGAATTTTAGGATTTACGGTCAAGCCCAGGTCACAGTCACAGTGAATTGAGTTACTTTGTCATAGTTCAGTCTCCACTGATCACTTCACTTAAACACAGATCCAATTTAGCTCAAGCATGAGCACTTCTAATCCTCGAAGCTGCTAACTGGAGACAAACAGTGACAATGGAGTTCTGTCTAACCACTTTATTAATAGTCACTAACTGTAATATTATTGCCTTTATAACTACAGTACACAGACCTATAACAGGTGCTATAGTATCAACTATTAATTTACCAATTATAACAACTTCAAAAACAGGGCTCCTTTACTCCTCCATGTCTTCCGATTCCTAGGTCTTTAAATTATATATTAGCAGATCAAAATGTACTAATTATAAAGAGGAAGGGGTAGTTCCACTGAAAAACAAAAATGTCTCAAGAAAGTTACATTAAACACAACTGATTTGAAAGAAACTAATTTAGTTTCATAATAAAACATTCCCAGGTAGAAATTTGTGTCACAAATGGAAGCATTTCCCCCAAAAAACTATGTGGGTTTGCTCTGAAAGTTTGTTCCAGAAGTCACAACAGATCCTGTAGCTCCCCAGGGTTCAGCTGTCTGAACCCACCCCATAGGATCAGATATACCAAGGCCACACCTGAGGATGGGTTCTCACATTAAGCAGAATTCTAATTCAATTTTCCAGAAGTACAATCCTTCCACAGAGTAGAAGATTTATGTTTGCACACAGAGCATCCTCATGTTTGTGCAAGTAAAGAGGGCAGGAGGCAGTGAAGGTGGAGGTTCCTGTGTTTCTTTTTGTGCTGTTGGCAAAAATTCCAACACTAATTCATTGATTTTTGCAAAAGTAAAGATCTAAAGTTAGACCAGGTATTTCAGTCTGGATACTAAAATCCAATCTTTAGGTAGGGCAGCATCATCTCTGCTTGTCACCACCATCAATCATGCTGAAGATCCAGCCAACTCCTGGTGAAACACTGGATTGAAGGCTAAATGCCATCAGTCACCCCACAGCTCTCTTGTCAAGGGGAGGGAAGGCAACTTCGCCGACCTGCCGCAACATGGCACACTGCTTATTTAGTTTTGATAAATTATGCGTAGCACTGGATCTGCCACATTCCCAAGTGACATGTAGCTGATTTACCAGCTCCTGCCTCCCTTACATCGCACTCTCCCAATGTTCCTGGCATCCAGTAACAGCACCAACATGCCACATACTGAGTTTGATACTGGTTTGACCCTGACAAACACTTATTTGGCCCACTACTTGAATTTTGAAGACTTGGAGTTCTGGTAAGAGAATGAAATCATGGCCAGGATTTTGAGAAATGCTGACAGAAATCTGTGGCCACAACACTACTACTAAACTCTTATATATTGCTTTTCAGCTATGTATTTCAAATCAAATTACAAAGGAAGGCAAGTAACATTATCCCTTACTTCTTAACAGAAAACAACCAAAAGGTAAGAGCCTCTCAATACAGCTATTTACTCAATTTATCTGCACTATAATTGCCTAAGAGTCATAGGCTGAAGGATATACCAGTTGAAACAGGAGTTAGAGTTCCACACTATACAGGCTGCAACAGCTCTATGAGACAGTAAAGCATTCTACGGCTGATTGAAGCTGTATCTTATCTACAGGATGACATCTGGTAGATCTTGCAGCACGTCAACACTCTTGGACAGGAAGGACATCCAAGTGGTAGTCCTGGCATCTGCCAAGTGAGTTTTCACATATCAGCTGGAAGGCATAGAGGAGCCTTTGCTATAGTGTCTCAAGAGTAAGTGGTTTATGAGACGTCCTTAACCTTGGCATGGAACATGAAACAGACATTGCCAAGGGATCTGGGGAGCATACATATTCAATATGCATAGCACTACATCCCATGCACATTCATTATCGATTCCAAACACTCTTCCTCTCCATCTCTGTCACCCTTTTCTGTTAGCCTTTCAATGCTGACTCCTACTCCTGCAAGTCCTTAACTGTCAAAAATAATAAAACTGAAATTAACAAGATGTGTTATGTTGCACAAACACACCATTTAATAGTGTTGTAATCCTTCCCTTACACTCTCCACACTTACCTGTTATCCTTCCTGTGCCATGTCCAACTTAAAATGTAAAGTGCTTTTGGCAGAGACCTGTCATGTATTATTTGTCAGTAAAGTAACATGTGTACCTGTGGCACTCTATAAATAACTAACTGTTTTGGATACAATGTCTGTTTTCTTACCCAAGGGAGGGAAATAATCTGGGATGTTACAAATAAGATCCTGACTAGAAACTGGACACGGATTATCTTGAAGCGGGGTGAAGGGGACACAACAGCATCATGATAATGATGGAAATTTTAGGGGGGAGGGATAGCTCAGTGGTTTGAGCATTGGCCTGCTAAACCCAGGGTTGTGAGTTCAATCCTTGAGGGGGCCATTTAGGGATCTGGGTCAAAAATTGGGGATTGGTCCTGCTTGAGCAGGGGGTTGGACTAGATGACCTCCTGAGGTCCCTTCCAACTCTGATATTCTGTGTGATTCTGTGTGAAAGAAAGGGGAGAAGGAACAACAGGGAGTTTCAAAACTTAATACTGCAGTAGCACCAGAAAAGTCTCTTTCAGAGATTCTGGAGGACATCAGCCTTAGGCATGGTACAAAAACAGTGATGGCTGCTGGCAATTTGGGAGTAATGAACACCACTTACCTATCCATTTTATCAATGCTCCCCGGCATGCCTGAAACTCAGAGTGAAGAGCAGAGGGCTGAACAGAGAGGTCTTACGATAACACTACGCAATTCTGAATGACGGCAATAATAGTGTTCCTCATTTTAGGCAGAGTCAGGAGGTAAGGAAAGTGAGTAATAGAACTAGAGGAAGAAATCGAATCAAAGGGGAACATAAAAATCTCTCCCAGCTTCTTCCCTGGTGCCTATACGTCCAGCATTTTAAAACTGTTTTAGACAACAACCACTTTCACAACCTGTTCAGGAACTAGACTCTACATGAAGTTATTTAACATTGTGACCTTGAAATGATTCAAGGTCACAATGATTTTAAAAGATTTAAATTTCTGTCCACAGAGATCAAATATCATATCACAATAATTCACTGACATATATCACTGCTGCAATTTGGTCACATTTCACTGATTTATTTAATCTGACCTTTAAAAAAGTATTGATAATTGTGTAAAGTACAGAGGGACAAAGAAAAAAATACTAGTCAGAAAGGCATGTAACCTACCTCCATTAATCCTGTTTGGTTGCTGCTCTGGAGTTTGGGCTTGAGGAGAGTAATACTGCTGCTGATAATTATTTGGAGGGAAATTTTGTGAAGTGGGGCTTCTCCTGCACTCCCGAATACTGGAAAAAGTTTGAGAGTGTGGAATTCCTCTTTGGAATGGTGAACAGCGAGTAAGTCGGGGCTGTGGAGGTGGCAGGTGATCAAACTCTTCTTCATCCTCAAGACTATAGCGATCATATTCCTGATCACTGCATGTCCCTTTCTTTCCTGAATGTAGAGATATATTTGAGCTGTGTCTTGATACAGATGCTGAAGTAGAAGCATAATCTTGTCTGAGACCTGTAAATTTTAAGCAAATGATATTTGTTTTTTAACTAGACGATCAACACTTGTAACTGAACTATACTTAGGACCAGAGCCTCAGCTAGTGTAAACTGGCACCACTTCATTCCAGTTAATGGGGCTACCACTTTCCACTAGCTGAAGAGCTGGTCCTTAATGTTTTAAATGGTTATCATTGAGCTGTATAATTAAGATAGTGTAGCCACATTGTTAACAGAACAATAATATTTCCTAAATCTGTAACCAAATGAGTACTCTGGAGCAGTGGTTCTTGAACTTTTCCATACCATGATTCATGCCAGGAAGCTGTACACATTATGGGTACGACAAAGTAGTTGTGAGCCCTTGACACTTTTTTGCAAGTGTCAGGTTGAGAACCCCAGCTGTGGAAAACATACCATAATACAATTTTGGAAGTCAAGAAGTTCTGAGAATGGCTGGATGTAAATGCTCCTTAGATTATTAGGAATTGAAAAGTACTTTTTCCTAGACTTATGAAGAGCTCTCAGATTTGACATCTGACTTTGATATCACAACAACTCGAGCATTCTTCCTCAAATGGGAGCTCTGTAAATGAATGTGAAAGAGTGTGAGAAAGTGAGTGTGTGTGTTTGTGCATGCGCATAACATCTCCTGTCTCCAAAGGATTAAAGGAACAGCCATCAATATAAAAATCCTCTTTGTCTGAAAATTTTGTACCTACTATTGTTACAACCAACACTTAAGATAATTATAATTGAAGTAGAGGGAAAATATATTCTTCCCTTTTCCAGTATGTTTACCTGTGGCCTGATTTTGGAGGGGTGACTGCGTTCTCCTATTTTCACCACTCTGATTATTCTTGCCTGTTTAGTCTCATTGCTCCAGACAGATTTAATTGAGTATTGTCATCTGTGTTACATGAGTGTTCTCATTTAGCCTTTCTTTACTCCCATCTGGCTTTCAACACACCTCTTCCCTATATTACGGTCTCCTTTTTTTCTCTCATTACCTTTTACTGTTTCTATCTCCCCTTTTCTCATCTACCCAGCTTGACTGACACAAAAAAGGGGGTGTTGCAAGGCTATGTTTATTATCTCTCAATGATTTTCATGTAAAATTTATTATTATTTGTGACTAAAAATATACATATTTTCCAAACTGCTAGTTATTCAACCTGTGGCCTAAAACTACCAGGCTGTTCTCTGGGGCTTATGCATAAATCACCACAGTGCACTCAACCCAGAACTTCATCTCTGAATACCCCAAACATTAAGGTCAGGGGAGCATCTATTTCAGAAGCTCACAAGGTAACCAAAAATCCGTGAAGTATATTTTCCCCCTTTCCACAGATTTTGTGCATGAGGGGGATGATTTAGTCCTCCCTCAACTCCCCCCGTCATAAAAACCCCAACACTGTGCTGCATTAACAGAAAGAGAAGGTAAAACACGTACATTCAAGTTTCTTCCAATGAGACAGAGGTGCCAGCCTCCACTCAACACATACAGATCAAATTTGAAGTTCTAAAAGATTCATTTCCAGTTATCCAAGCACAACAAAAAATTCAAACCATTTTCTCACTGGTGAAAAACACTTCTCCTCCTGCCATTCAAATAAGACACTTTTTATTAAATTTACACTTGGATGTTTTTTAAGTACATCAGAAGCAGGAAGCCTGCCAAACAACCAGTGGGGCCCCTGGAGGATGGAGATACAAAAGGAGCACTTAAAAATGACAAAGTCATTGTGGAGAAACTAAGTGAATTATTTGCTTCAGTCTTCATGGCTGAGGATGTTAAGGAGCTTCCCAAACCTGAGCCGTTCTTTACAGATGACAAATCTGCGGAATTGTCACAGTTTGAAGTGTCACTAGAGGAGGTTTTGGAATTAATTGAGAAACTTAACAGTAACAAGTCACCAGGACCAGATGGCATTCACCCAAGAGTTCTGAAAGAACTCAAATGTGAAATTGTGGAACTATGGTTTGAAACCCGTCCTTTAAATCAGCTACTGTACCCAATGACTGGAAGATAGCTAATGTAACGCCAATATTTAAGAAGGTCTCTAGAGGTGATCCTGGCAATTATAGACCGGTAAGTCTAACGTCAGTACCGGGCAAATTAGTTGAAACAAAAGTAAAGAATAAAATTGTCAGACACATAGAAGAACATTAATTGTTGGACAAAAGTCAACATGGTTTCTGTAAAGGGAAATCATGTCTTACTAATCTATTTGAGTTCTTTGAAGGAGTCAGCAAACATGTGGACAAGGGGGATCCAGTGGACATAGTGTACTTAGATTTCCAGAAAGCCTTTGACAAGGTCCCTCACCAAAGGCGCTTACGTAAATTAAGTTGTCATGGGATAAGAGGGAAGATCCTTTCATGGACTGAGAACTGGTTAAAAGACAGGGGACAAAGGGCAGGAATAAATCGTAAATTTTCAAAATGAAGAGGGGTAACTAGTGGTGTTCCCCAAGGGTAAGTCCTAGGACCAATCCTGTTCAACTTATTCATAAATGATCTGGAGAAAGGGGTAAACAGTGAGGTGGCAAAGTTTGCAGACAATCCTGAACTGCTCAAGATAGTTAAGACCAAAGCAGACTGTGAAGAACTTCAAAAAGATCTCACAAAACTCAGTGACTGGGCAACAAAACGACAAATGAAACTTAATGTGGATAAATGTAAAGTAATGCACATTGGAAAAAATGACCCCAACTATATATACAATATGATGGGGGCTAATTTAGCGACAACTAATCAGGAGAAAGATCTTGGAGTCATCGTGGATAGTTCTCTGAAGACGTCCACGCAATGTGCAGCAGCAGTCAAAAAAGCAAACGGGATGTTAGGAATCATTAAAAAAGGGATAGAGAGTAAGATGGAGAATATCTTATTGCCCTTATATAAACCCATGGTACGCCCACATCTTGAATACTGCGTACAGATGTGGTCTCATCTCAAAAAAGATATACTGGCATTAGAAAAGGTTCAAAAAAGGGCAATTAAAATGACTGGGGGTTTGGAACAGGTCCCATGTCAGGAGAGATTAAAGAGACTAGGTCTTTTCAGCTTGGAAAAGAGGAGACTAAAGGGGGATATGATAGAGCAGTGGTTCCCAAACTTGTTCTGCCGCTTGTGCGGGGAAAGCCCTGGTGGGCCGGCCGGTTTGTTTACCTGCCGCATCTGCAGGTTCGGCCGATCGTGGCTCCAGGCCAATGGGAGCTGCTGGAAGCGGTGCAGGCCGAGGGACATACCGGCCGCCACTTCCAGCAGCTCCCATTGGCCTGGAGCAGCAAACTGCGGTCACTGGGAGCCGCAATCGGCCGAACCTGCGGATGCGGCAGGTAAACAAACCGGCCGGCCCGCTAGGGGCTTTCCCTGCACAAGCAGCGGAACGAGTTTGGGAGCCACTGTAATAGAGGTATATAAAATCATGAGTGCTGTGGAGAAAGCGAATAAGGAAAAGTTATTTACTTGTTCCCATCATATAAGAACTAGGGGCCACCAAATGAAATTAATAGGTAGCAGGTTTAAAACAAATAAAAGGAAGTTCTTCTTCACATAGCGCAAAGTCAACCTGTGGAACTCCTTGCCTGAGGAGGTTGTGAAGGCTAGGACTATAACAGGGTTTAAAAGAGAACTGGATAAATTCATGGAGGTTAAGTCCATTAATGGCTATTAGCCAGAATGGCTAAGGAATGGTGTCTGTAGCCTCTGTTTGTCAGAGGGTGGAGATGGATGGCAGGAGAGAGATCGCTTGATCATTACCTGTTAGGTTCACTCCCTCTGGGGCACCTGGCATTGGCCACTGTCAGTAGACAGGATACTGGGCTGGAGGGACCTTTGGTCTGGACCTAGTATGACCATTCTTATGTTCTTAGACCAAGCATGAAAAGTTTCAACTCAAATGATAAGTTCTCTTGAGAAAGTTGTGTAACTGAAATTTTAAAAAATAATTTAAGAAAAAAAGCCACATACTCTCTTCCTGCAGTCGAGCCATGATCTGAACATCAGTGAGGTCCTGTAGTTTATATCCCATGGAGATGGAATCATCCTCCAGTTCGGAGGCGCTCAGTTCACTGTCTATTGATGACTGGGGGCTGAGAGGAGAACTTCTGGAAATGTAACCTATGCAATAAAATAGATTCTTTAGTCAGTAAATATGTACATTAGCTATGTCACAAAGGGTCTGCATTCCAAATATTTTTGTACAGATTGAAACCTTTTGGAAATTTACTACAAAAAGCTTTCTACTAACATTTTGCTAGTTAATTTAGTGCTCTTGAAAAGGTGAAGATACAATCCTGGAGTGCAAATCCCTGTTTGTTCCCAAATTAGGTACAGCAAAGACAACAAACAATTAACACAGCACAGTTTGATTGACTGGGCTAGCTTTCATCCCCAAACATTTCGAACATTTGAGCTCTTCTTATTGAAAGTGTAGTTCTACCCCGAAACGTAACCGTGTAAATACATCACCAGTTTCAACAGATCGGCTCCTTGTATAGATTCCAAGTCACATTCATGTACTTAAATTTTATTGTTCTTTAAATTATTTATAATTACAGTAGCACCAAAAGACAATAAGAACTGGGAACCCATAGTGCACTGTACAAACACATAGGACAACACTCCCTTCCACAAACACTGTACAATGGGAGAGGAAGCTGGATTCTATTTCTTCTGGATTCTATGGGGTGGCTGGGGTATACTCAATGCTTCTACGTGCAGTCTGGCTGGAGTTTGTGAGGGGGTCTATTAATCTTTTTGTAGTCACAGCTTACACATCATAATGAATTTTGTGGGGAAAAGCTAGTTTATTTGCCACTGTGTAACAACAATAGTCAACCATCACCACTATGTTCTCAGCCTCAAACTAGCTTCTCTTGTTCCAGCTTCCCAAAATTAGAATTTGAACTTACACATTTTCTTGACTAGTTTCCTCAGAGGAAACTATTACATGGACTATGAAGATCAGAGGAGAAAAAAAACCCGCAAAAGATCTTACAGTAGCAGATCTAGATGGTAGTAGGGCCAGAGGGGAGCCTACTACAGCTGAAGCAGCAAAGGAGGTGCCTGAATCAATTCTCTCTGCTTGAACGCGTGCCTTAGCCACCCACAGGACATCTGCCTACAACTGCACAGCAACAGAATGGGCTGCTGTCTGTCCCTGTGTAACCATAGGTGTCAGTTATCTTTCTAGGGCCCACTCATGGTTCTCCAGCACCCAGTCATGAAGAGCAAGAGTACAAGGTCACTCTCTGGAATGCATCATGTTTCCATTCAGTGTAAAGAACTACTGCTCCCAGTCCCCTTGTGACAATGACCAAGTTTGGCTCTCTGCACTAGCTGGATCCTGATTTGGGGGATCTTAGGGAAGAGGAGCCAGTGCAGATCAACATACCCTTCTGGTGTTAATACCCTTGGACTGCAGCTATCACCACCTACCAGTAAGATGTGAAATTTCTCATTCCAAGGGGATTATCTCCTCCACCCACCCTGCAGTTTTGCAGAGGAAGAACTCCTGATCCCTGCACCGAAAAAGGAGCAACACTAGCATTTTGCCACTTGCTCCTTTGGCTACTTGGAAATGCAATTATGTCCTTCCCAAGCTCCTCTTCCCCAGCCACCCACAATTATCCATGCCCCTTTCAAGGGGGCAACAAGCGGGGACAAAATTTTTGGTCAGGTAAATCTTCGCTAGTTATAGTGACACTCTGCTTATGATGAGGAAAGCTACCTCATTGTATAAAATAGAGGATGAACTCCACTACACGATCATTTTATAATTAAATTAAACGTTAGGCCTAAAATCCTTGAAATCTCACCAGTAAGCTAATAGTTTATACATCCTAAGCAGGTACAATGTATTGCAGTTAAAGTACAGCAAGATAAGATTTAGTAAAGCAATTTTGTAAGCATCATACATCACTAAAAAGTTAAGGATTACCTGGTCTTTCAGGTGTTAGTATTGCTTTATTGGAGGTTTTAGAGAAGCTGGGAGTATTAAAGCCATTGCTATATGGAGTGAGTCTTGCAACAGGACTATAGGGAAAGGCCAAGGAAACAGGTGTAGAGAAGAGGCTCCGCCATCGGCTAGCTGTTACAGATGTAGAAAAGAACAATTTTAGGTTATAAATAGAATATTGTTTTCGGGAGAGAAAATTGTCAAACCATAATCTGTTCACTCTCTTTTCTTGGTTCAGGGTACGAGGAGAAAATGGTCTGAAGTTCAGTAGCAAAACAGAGAATTAGCAAAAGCCTTCAACATCTAATAATAGGATTGTGGCTTCTGAAGAGTTTTTTTAACAAACGTATCACAAATTAAAATTTTCTAATATACCATTTTTAGTAGATATTTAGCCAACTGTATGTCAACACACTAACAGCATGAGAAAATCAAATCCACTGCAATTAATAAAGCAACTGAAATTTACTGAAGAGATTTGTGGAGTTTCTGCAAGAGATTGCTTCTGGTAATTGCCATGCAACTAAGCTATTAGCTATGAGACTTCAGATACAGAATACTAAACCACACTTACCCATCAAGTGTTAAAAACAACTGTAATCCCTTTCCAAGCTTTTAAGCTTCTTGTCATACATTTTTCTTCCGTTTACTGTATTAAATTCCTGGTTACATAAGCATGACTTTTTTTTTTTTTTTTTTGGAGGATCAAGCAAATTACAAAACAGGCCACCTATTTTTCAACAGATTTCTTAACAAAGATGGCAAGGTACTGTATCTGGTCTGCTCAGCAACAAAAGAGAGAGCCCACAATAGGCAAAGGCAAAAAAGGCTTATTCAGTACACTTTAAAAAAAACAACAAAAAAACGTAATCAGGAAAATTGAATTAAATTGGTTTGGGGGCAGGGTTGTTGGAAACTGAAGGGAGGCTCAGTGGGACTGAGAAGGGGAAAAGAGAGTACGAGGGGCAGGTCTGGAGTGAAGCTGACGTGAAGAGACTGTGAAGGAGCGGTGGGGGAAGGAGAGGGCTGGAGCAAACAGCCAATCAGCCCCGGGCAGAGAAAATCCAGTCAAAACTGCAGAAAAGTTTCTGAATGGCCAGAGGTCCCTGCTTTGGCTATTTCTGCTCCTACCAGCTGGAGTCTCTGGCTGGCTTCTCTCTGCAGTTTTCTCCCATGGCCACATGGCAGGGATAGGGGAGGCACTACCATGATCATATGCCTTTTAAGTTTTCACAGGCCTCTGCCTATTGTGACTCTACCAGACCCACTGAGGAAAAAGGGCCTTTTGACACTCAGAAGGTCTGAGATATATCTATGCTCTATATTGTGTAATGTCTTTACACACTATTCAGCCCATCCACCCATTATCCTTGATAGATCCATGCAGCTGGAAACTATTTTGCAGGGTAGATAAGTAGTATGATGAAACACCAGGTCCCCCTTCTCAGCATAACCATTGTGGATGGTTCATTGGGCGGGAAGAAAGTGTACCAAGTCCCCCTGCTCAACTCTACAGGTTCAAGTGGCTTGTCAGCTGTCCAAAAGGATTCCCCTCCCTCTTCCTCCTCACCCCCGGTTTCCCTTTTCTCATCAAAGGGTATTCTTGGGCCATGTAGGGAATTTTGGTCCTTTTGCACCACCCACTGGGGCCAGTACTGAACTGCTCCCTCTAGGGCTGCTATTGCACAGAACAGCGGCAGCATTGCTACAGAGAAAAAAGAAACAGCTCATTATTACCAAATGACGAACAAAGCAGTCAGGCATGGAAGTGAAGGATTTGCAATGCCCAAGAGTCCCTCTCTCAGTAAGCGAAAGCTAGACTGGAGAATGATCAGGGCATAATAATACAAAGTGAAAACCTGCCCCCCTCTCCCCTAGGAATTATCGCTACTCTCTCCATTTTGCAAGATTATACACTTCCTCCACCCCTCAAAAATAAAAAAATAAAAATAAAGTTCTGAGGTCATAGGTGCACTGGCAGTGTCGTATACAGACCACTGAAAAATGCCTAGCAACATCATTCCTAGCTCTAGATAGGTCAGTGCTATCAGTCCTTAGCATTAGTTACTGAAACCCACCAATTTCACCCAAAAGGAGTTAAACTATGCAGTACATCTTTTAAAAAGGCACAAGGCAGCTGTATGTGTAATTTTTTAACTCTAACATTTAGCACCTCTAGTTAAAAGTCATCATTCAATAGCAAAGGACTATAGTAACAATTCTTGTGATTTTATTCTCTTGCCTAACAAAAGATACTGTTTTGTAAGAGTTTGATCATTGGCCAGGCCAATTTGCTGCCTGCATGTTCTCACCCACAGATGCGGTCAACAATACAGCACAAACAAACAGCATTCATTACTTTGTACAATAACTACTGTGAACAGGCCCACCAAGGACAAAGCTACAGTTATTGTAACTCTGAGAGTAGAACTCACATTAAGAACACAATTAGTATTTATGGCAAACAAGATGATTCCACATTACTCTTTCAGTATGTGATCTCAGGAAAAGCTGGGCGGGGTAACAAATATATTTTAGATGGAAATGGGTCAAAAACTTATGTTGCTTGTTTTGAAAGGTTTAAGCACCATATGCTAAAAAATCATTTTATAGCCTTTAAACTTCACGAGGGTTATATTTATTTAGTAAACACCACTGTTTAGAATCAAATTTACAAAAAGTTTTCATTACACTTGAATTTAAAAACAAATCAAAACAAAGCACACAAAATAAATATTTCCACAGTACTCACAAAGACAACAGAGCAAGGTTCAGAGAACTCACATACCAAGCTGAAGTCATAAACAGATGGATTGGAGGAAGGGAGTATGTATGTGTGAGAAAATGTGAAATTAATGTAAAAATTTATAAACTCACCAAAAACCTGGAATAGGTAATGATTTTACCCTAGACTGATTCTGAGGCTGCACTGATTAACATAATAAAAAGCTACTACAGCATGCAAGGATTTGCACGTCATTAACTGTTGCCAATAGACAGTCTTCCACCCCAGAATATAAGATAAAATGTTAAATAAGGAAACGAAGAATGCTTAGGCCTGATCCTGCATTGACACAGTGTGGCCAACACATTATTTTATCATGAGTCTTACACTATATTTGGTATTTTTCTTAAAGCCCCAGATCCCAGAGTAAAGTAAATTATGTGAGAAGTGCAGCTTCCATTTTAAAAAATGAAAGCAAGTGTCCAGCCCTCATAGCTATGGAGAAAAGCTTGAAAAAAAATGACCTGAGTATACTCTATAAAGATTCAGAAGATGTGTTGACAGATTAAGCTGTTTGCATGGCACACAGAAAAAGGAGTTAACGTACTGTAACTAGATAATAACCTCAGATGGCCTCAAACAACAAAGTTCAAATCAAATTGGAATTTACAAATTTTTTGGATTTGAGGTTTTGGTCTTGGGCTATATTTAGTAAATGGACAACTTGTGGTATGCTACGTCTATACCAGGGATCAGCAACCTTTGGCACGCAGCCCATCAGGGAAATCCGCTGGCGAGTCGGGCCGGTTTGTTTACCTGCAGCATCCGTAGGTTTGGCCAATCACAGCTCCCACTGGCCGTGGTTCACCGTTCCAGGCCAATGGGGGCTGCAGGAAGCGGCGGCCAGCACATCCCTCAGCCCGCACCGCTTCCCGCAGCCCCCATTGGCCTGAAACAGCGAACCGCTGCCCACGTCTTATTTGCAATGTCATTTGAGCCAAAAATTGAAGGTACATTTACAGTATTGGCAGCCCCAAGAATTCAAATGTCATGAGTCAAGCCCCCCAAAATCATAAGTTTACCTTATATCATGAGATTTAAAAATAAAATAAAATAATAACAAATATTTGCCTTCTATGATAGTTTGGGGCTATGTCTGTGTCCCCAATTTGATTCTGTGAAAACCATGTCGTATTTCAGGCTCCATTTTGGATATAACTTTGATTCGTCCTTCACTGTACACTGTGTAACCATCCTCTTGGATTGCATCATCTCTCTTCTGTTGGGGGGTGGAAGAGGCTGGTGCCTAGCTGTCACTGACCCTGAATGAGAGAGTCATCCAAGGGCTATCAACAATTGACTAGCCTTGCCCTGGTGGGACAATGGGGGCAGAGCCATTGACTGTTAACAACCCTTTATGCCAGCAGCCCACAGTGGAGAGGGGGTGGGGATGGAAAAACCCCAGCAGAAGGATAGAAAAAGAAACGGTGTCTCAGACTAGTTTTAAAAAAAAGAGACAGGCTCTCTAGCAAGAGAAGCAGAACAGGCAGGAGTTTCATCAGAAAATTCCAATTCATCAAACCCAAAAAGTTTTGTGGAAACATACCAGGTTCTATGACCTTATGACACACCACAAGCAGGATTCCATCAGAACCGTCTGGTTTTGGTCAGATTGTCTGGTGGACTGCTAGGGACTCCAGGCTTCCAAGGTCTGTGGCTCTGAGCAGCCCAGCTATCCTAACTGCCCCAAGGCCAGAGTCCTCGGTGCTTCCAGACTCCCAGGCCAGTACTTTCCTGCTCTACTTGACTCCCACAGCCTGATGAGCCAGCTGCCACGAGAGCCACGCAGCCCAGGAAATTCTGAATTTCAGTCAGCTCTAGGCAAGGGGGACTGGGCCCTGCTGAAGGACACCAACCAAATCTCCCAAGATTTCAGGGAGCGGTTAGAAGTCCAGAGGAAGGGTCGTAGTCAGGTGATTGTTTTTTCATAGATCTAGAAATATGTTGTGCTGTCTGACTAAAGTGTATATATTGTGACAGGGTCGGGCCAGATGGCTATAGGAGAGTAATAGAAGGCAGATATATAAGCCCCAGGCTAAGTAGGTCCCTTTTCCTGGGTAAGGTAACAGGGAAGGTTTTTTTTTTTTAAAACAGAAAAGAAATTTATTTGTAACAATTACAGAGAGTACAAAAGGATAAAAAAAAAACTTAGCAACAACACAACGCAATCAGAAGGTATAACACAACAGCTTTTCAGGAGGGAGAGGTGTTCAGGTAGCCCAGGCCCAGAGCGGGGGGGCTTCCTCGACACTCGTGGTCTTCCACCCTCCTGAGTTACCTGGTGGCCTAGAGCGGGGGGGCTTCCTCGACACTCGTGGTCTTCCACCCTCTCGAGTTACCTAGTGCCACGCCCAGGGTCACCGACCCTCCCTCTCCCGAGAGTGCCCGACAAGATGGGCACGGCTGCGGGGTGGGTGGTTGGGAGGGAAGGGGGTACACCCATGTATTATAGGACCCCTCCTAGAAGACAGTAATGATGGTATTCACAGCAACTAACGGCTGTGACTGGCGGCTCTCGCTCTTTCCCTCAATCAGAGGGTCAGACGGAGGGAACCGGACGGGGTCACCGAGCAGAGAACCCCGGACAGCGCCCACCGCTCCTCAAAGGTGTCAAGGGAGTCGGTGGACGCTGCCCAGAGGAACTCCGCCCGGATACGTGAATGTACTGAGAGTCGGAAAACGGCCTCACAATCGCAGGACGCCTCATGAGCCAACCTCCGCTCTCTGGTCTTATAAATGGCTGTTTTAGCCAAGGCTAGGAGGAGGTTAACCAGGAGATCCCGCGACTTGGTGGGGCCACGGATGGGGAGTGTATAGATAAAGAGGTGGGGGGAGAAATGAAGCCAAAAGCGCAAAAGAATATTTGTGAGGAGCCGAAAAAAAGGCTGCAATCTGGCACACTCTAAATAGACGTGCGCCAGGGTTTCCCTCACGTTGCAAAAAGGGCAAGTCTCCGGAAGGGAGGTAAAACGTGTCAAAAACACGCCCGTGCTCACAGCCCCGTGAAGGAGCCGCCAACTGATGTCCCCGACGGGCCTCGGGACCAAGGTGGAGTACAGGCTGGCCCACCGAGGTTGCTCACCCTCCAAAGGTGGTAAGAGATCTCGCCACTTTGTATCGGGGCGGGACACCAGGGTGCGGGCATGAAGGGTATGAAGCGTGAGTGTATATAAATATTGCCGTGATGCAACTTGAAAACCGACCGGTTGCAGTTCATGCAGCCGGCTTGCAGTAAAAGGATGAGGGGTGTGTTGGGATCGGCAGGGTAGGGGCCCAATGAAAAGGTCCGGCGGGCCTGGGGTAAGGGATGGGCGGGGTGTGCCCTCGCGCAAGGCTCGGCTAACATAAGCCCGAGCGGCGGGGGTCAGAGCGGCCTCCACCTCCTGAAGCACGCGCCGGGGGGTGCGAAGGCTGGAGAGCCCCATGCGTCGAGCGAGCGTCAGGGGATCCAGCCAGTCCCCCCGGTCGTAGTCCAGGAGGTCCCCGACCCTCGTAACTCCCGCCAGGACCAACCTCTGGCGCACCGTGCGGGACTCCGCCGCCTGCACACAAAGTTGGGGGTTGTGTAGCAGGGGCTCCGTGAGGAGATCTGCCCCCACGATGGCCGCCACGGACCTGGTCGTTGAAAACAGTTTCCAGGCCCGGAGGAGGTCCTGGTAGAAATCCGGCAGCCCGGAGAGGTCTCGCGGAAAACCTCTCGGACAAAGATAAAAGAGCTGTCGGTCATATCGGAGCCCATGGAAGCGGCGTAAAAAGGCATGCGCCAATATGCTCCACGTCGAACTACCTGCACTATAAAGGAGCCTCTGCAGGGCCTGGAGGCGGAAAACGCGGACCTGAGTGTACAGACACTTCAGGCCCTGCCCTCCTTCCCTCAGGGGCAAGTGGAGAACTCCAACAGGGGCCCAGTGCAATCCTGACCAAAAGAACTCCAGAATCAATCTCCGGAGGTGGGACAGGAAACCCGGGGCCGGGGCTAGGGTGTTGAGCCGGTACCAGAGCGTGGACAGGACTAGTTGGTTAAGCACCAGTGCTCTCCCCCGAAGGGAGAGACATCGGAGTAGCCTCGTCCATTTCCTGATCCGCTCAATCACGCCGCCTTCCAAATTTTGCCAGTTCTCCGGCGGAGAAGGGTGCGTGGCAGAAAGGTAAACGCCGAGATAGAGCAGAGGGCCGGCACTCCACCGGATGGTCTGAAGCGCGGGTGGGAGGGAGCTTACCTGCCGCCAGCCCCCTACCGCCAAGCCAGAGCTCTTGACCCAGTTGACTCGGGCGGAGGAGGCTGCCGAAAAGATGGTTTGGCATGCCTCCACTCGCACCAAGTCGCCCGGGTCCTGGACCACGAGGAGGACGTCATCGGCGTACGCCGACAGGACCAGCCGCAGCTCCGGCTCCCGCAGCACCAACCCCGTCAACCTCCTGCGGAGGAGACAGAGGAAAGGCTCGATCGCCAGAGCATACAGCTGGCCTGAGAGGGGGCACCCCTGCCGCACCCCTCGCCCGAAGCTGACCGGTTCGGTCAGGGTCCAGTTGAGCCTAACCAGACACTCCGCGGAGGCGTACAGCACCCGGAGAAAACTCACAAACTGAGGTCCGAATCCAAACGCTCGCAGGGTGCTCAGGAGGTACCCATGATCTACCCTATCGAACGCCTTCTCCTGATCGAGAGACAGGAGGGCGAACGACAGACCGTCTCTCCGCCCGAGTTCCAAAAGGTCTCGGACTAAAAAGAGGTTGTCAAAAATGCTGCGACCCGGGACAGTATAGGTCTGGTCTGGGTGAATCACGTCCGCCATCACGGGCCCCAGCCGCAGCGAGATTGCTTTCGCTACGATTTTGTAATCCGTGCTGAGGAGTGAGAGGGGACGCCAGTTTCGTAAGTCGCGGAGGTCCCCCTTCTTCGGCAGCAAGGCGAGCACCGCTCGTCTGCACGAGAGAGGGAGGACCCCGCCCTGCAAGGACTCAGCCCAGACAGCGACTAGGTCTGGGCCAAGGATGTCCCAGAACGCGCGGTAAAACTCCACGGTCAGCCCGTCCATGCCCGGAGATTTATTGGTGGGCATGCGACGGAGGGCTTCCGAGAACTCGGCCAGGGTGAGAGACAGCTCTAGCCGGTCTCGGTCGCCCACGCTGACCGTGGGGAGTTCCTCCCAGAGCACCCCGCAAGCGCCAGGATCGGTCGGATCCGGGGAGAAAAGGTTTGCGTAGAAGTCACGGGCCCTCCCACACATCTCCTCCGGATCCGTGAGGGGGGTGCCGTCTTCCGCTAGAAGGCAGGTGACGTGTTTTTTGGCCCCCCTCGTTTTCTCCAGGGCGTAGAAGAAGCGGGAGCCGCGATCCATCTCCCGAAGGAGGCGGATGCGGGACCGGACAAAGGCACCTCGGGCCCGGTGGTCCTCGAGGGCTCGAAGTTCCTCCCGCTTCTCCCGGCACGCTCCGCAGAGGGACGGGTCCCCGGGGCTGGCGGCCAGGCGCCTCTCCAGCTCTAAGACCTCCCGTTCCAACTGCTCTATCGCCGCATTTCTCCGTCGGCTGGTGCCCCGAGTGTGGTTGCGGCAGAAGAGCTTGGCACGTACCTTCCCTAAATCCCACCAGCGCCGCACCGAGGGAAAGGCACGCCACTGCTCCCGCCAGGCCAGCCAAAACTCCCGGAAGGACATCACAAAGCTCTCGTCCTCCAACAGGCTGTTATTAAAATGCCAGTAAGCCGGCCCCGGTCCCTCTGCACGGAGGGAGACCGTGACGGCAACCAAATGATGGTCGGAAAAAGGGGCCGGCCGAATGGTGGAGGAGTGGGCCTGTGAAAGATGGAGACGGGATAAATAAATACGGTCTAACCGAGAGCGGTGTGACCGACGGGCCTCCACCCGAACGAAGGTAAACGTGGAAGTATCATCTGGGTGATGGTCACGCCAGACGTCCACTAGGGAGTGATAGTCAACTATGTCTCGGAGAATGGTCGCAGCGGCCGGGCTCGGCTCGGCCCCCGAGCGGTCCCGTTCCTCGAGGGTGGTGTTAAAGTCCCCTCCCAGGATTAGGCACTCGTGTGAATCTAGGGTGTCGAGAAATTCGGACACCTGCTGGTAAAATTGTGGCCGCTGTGAACTCACTTGCGGGGCATAAATATTAACAAAATTGACCACGAGCCCCTCCAAACGAACTCGGAGGTGCAACAAGTGGCCCGGCACGGCCTCAGTGACTCCTAGCACCTCGGGCCGCAGGGTGGGGGAAAACAGGGTCGCCACTCCAGCTTGCCAAGCCGTGCAGTGGCTGAAATATACCCCGTCCCCCCACTCCAGCCGCCACCTATCCTCGGCGGTTGGGTCCGTGTGGGTCTCCTGCAGGAAAACCACAGAGTACCCTCCCTCCCGAAGGTAGGAGAGCACCTGGGACCTGCGGAGAGCCATCCTACAGCCCCTGGTGTTCAGGGTTACAATAATGAGGGGTGTCATGCGGAGGGCTGGGGGGGTGGGGAGTTCTCATTGGTGGGGGTACTCAAGGCCCCCGGCGGGTCGCGTAGCAACCCGTGTCCCATCCCGTGAGTGAGTAAATCTTTCCGGAAGCTGCGGGCCCGCTCGTAGGCCGCGGCACCGCCCTTCCCTTGCCTTCTACCCTCCCTCATAAGGGCTCTCGCGGCCCGAAGGAGTCGATCAAAGTCCCCCCATTGCTGGAGAGCCAGCTGTGCCCTATCGCGGGCACCACGGCATTGTTTTAAGAACTCCCGTAGTGCGTGCTGCAGCTCATGGGGGGGTAGGGTTACAGTTCCCAGAGCAGTCCCTGGTGGGGCTTTTGATACAGCCTCGTGGTCCGCTAAGGCGGGTAGGCAGGGTGCGGACCGCCGACGGGGTGTCTGACAGGCTGGGGTTATTAACTCCATCTCATGCCTTGGGGTGGACGGGGATGGCAGGGGGAAGGGTGCAACTCCTGGGGAGTCGCAACTAGAAAACGTAAAGACTGCTCCCTGGGGGGAATCTGCAAAAGGCGGAAAAGAAATAACCCCAGGGGCGGCGGTAGCCTTGCAGGAGGAGGGAAACTGAACCGGAATAGGGGTAGGGGCAGGGGCAGAGGTAAGGCCCTGGGCTTCAGGAGGCGAGCAACGAAAAGAAGGTGCCTCCCGAGCAGGGCCGGGGGTTAAGGGGCAAGGGAGGGGGCTCCGAGGAATGCTAGGGACTGGCTCCGGGGTGGTCGTGGCCGCCATGGCATCAGGTGGTAAACCACTTTCCGTGGGGTGCTCACCCGGAAAGGCAGTCAGGGGGAAAGAACATGGGGAGAGGGGGCCTGGGGTGAGATTGCCCAAATCGAGGCCGGCCGGCAGTAAATCATCCCCTCCCTGGGTGACCGGGGTCAAATCTAGGGCTTCAATCTCTGCGTACACAGAGGAGAGGCCAACTCCCACCACCCCAGGGGCCTCTCCGCTAGGGCCCGCCTCGACGGTCACGTCGGGGTTCGTTGGGAGTTCAGGTGGTATCCGGTTAAAAGGGGCTTCCCCCGGGGCTTCGGAGGGGAGGGTCCTCCGCGGAGGGGGGGTTCCACCCTCCAATGCTGGTCTATCTTCACCTCCCGACACCAGCGAATGGATCTCACTCGTGGCCGAGGCAGGAGGCTCAAGGTCGGTACCTCCCTTCCTGGTCTTCCGGGGGGCTTCCGCGTCAGATGAATGCAGTGGAGCTCGAGCCCTCCGCTTGCCTCGCTTCCCCTGGACTACAGTCCAGCCCTCCATGGCGTCGTCCGGGGGTTGAGTAGCAGGGGACGGAGCGGGGCGCGGAGGCAGAGGTTCAGGGGTTTGGGGGGGTAGCGGTAAGGCAGCATTAGGGGCGGGGGGTTCTCCGTGGGGCGAGCCCTCTCCTGCACCCGGTAAAAGCTTTGCCACACCCCCCTCCATAGGCTCTGCCGAGGTGGTTACGGCAAGAGTGGGACTCCCGTGGTCGCCCGGGCGTTGTTGGAGGGGTGCCTCTTGGGCCCGGACGGGGGCAGCGGCGGATCGGGTGGGAGGGGGGGTGGTGTCGGGTGCCGGGTGGCCAGGGGTGTCGGCAACAACGGGGCCGATATCCCGCTGGGTCTCGGGGGTCTCAGGTGCCCCTCTCCCCCGGGCCAAAGGGCAGTCCCTGCGGACATGCCCTGCCGAGCGGCAGAGGTAGCACCGGGCCTCTCCGGTGGAATAAAAGACCCTATAGCGGGCTCCCTGGTAGGGAACTTGGAAGGACCCCTCAAGCGCCTCTCCGTCACGCACCCCCGCCGGCAGTAAAATCTGCACTTGCCGGCGGAACGAAAGGACGTGACGGAGGGCGGGGTCCTTACAGCCTAACGGGAGAGGGCTAATAACAGAGACAAGCTTCCCCAGGGCGGAGAGAGCAGGTAACAGGGCAACATTAGGCAAAAAGGGAGGAACGGAGGTGAGGACGAAGCGAACGCCCAGATCTTCTAGCGGTTCTAGGGGGAGAAACACCCCCCCCACCACTAGGCCCTTCTCCACCGCCTCCTGGGCGGCAGTCTCCGAGGCCAGAAAAAGAACGACCTTCCCATACATCTTGGAGGCCGCCACAATGGCCATGGGTCCTACCACTTTCGCCAACGCCTGCACGTATGCCTCCACGTGGGGCGAGGCGGGCACTAGGAGGCAACGGACACCGTGCTTCCTGGTCAGGGCGGGAAGAGGGCCCCGATTGCTAGTGATGGCAGCGGAGGCAGTGGGTGGACGAGATGAGGAGGCGGCAGGTGAGGGGGGGCCTGTCGCCACCCGGGCATACGTCCTGGGGGCCGGGGGAGGGATGGTCGCAGAGCTGGTGGAGGGAACAGCTGGGAGGGGTGCCGCGATCGATGACGAGGCCACTGTGGTGGGGGCGGCCTCTGCCACGGAGGGTCCAGCGGCATTAGCGGGGCCCTTCCCTTTTGGCCCGCTTCGATTTTTCCGTCTAACTGGGGGGGGGTTCCTGGAATCTGGTGGGGCAAAAACCAAAGCAGCAGTAATAAGCGCCCCGGTGTCTCCCACTGCCGATGCCCCAGCGGGGGCGGTGGCAGGGGTTCTAACAATGGAGGCGGTGGGGAAATCTTGAGGGGTGGGCAGGAGGGTAGATGGGGAGGGGGCAACCAATTTCGGTGGGGGGGCCTTGCGTCCCTCCTTCTCTGCCATTGTAAGCAGGGAGAGACAGGGAGACACTGGGAGGGGGAGGGGGGGCAAAAATCGGGGTCCGGTAGTAGGGGTAGGCTATGGGGTAAACAATCCGGGGGGGGGGGGGTGGAGGGAGGACAACCCACCACAAGTGTCCAAAGAGTCTCGCTTGGTTGGTTATTATGCCGGTCCAAAAGGCAAAGTCCAAAGCAAACAGCTGGATCCGAAGGCAGATGGCAGATTGCCAGCAGGGACGAAGCAGCGGGGGCCGTGATAGTCGTAGTAGTGGTGGGGGGGTTGGGGGCACCGATGGATCTGGGGGTAGCTCCCTGCTACACCCCTGTGCCGCCACAGACGCAGCTGAAATGCAGTCAACTCCCCCCCCCCGAGGGTAGAATTCAAAAGAAATCCCTCAGTCTTACGGCCTCTCTCCACGATGATTTATAGTTGCCCGGGCGAATTCTCCGGCCTCTGGCGTCTGCTACAGCTGTTGGCTCTGTCCCAAGGCTCTCGGAAAAAGTCCAGGCAAAAAACAAAACAGCTGGGTCTGGGGGGGGTCCACTTCCCTCTCCGGACAGCAGGTCGGCAGTCCTCCCCCCTCCTCCGGGGGTTTCAAATAAGCAAAGAGCAAAGTCCAAAAGCAGGCATCAGGGGGGGGGGGGTGCTGGCAACCGGCCAGCACACTGACGCAGCTCAGGAAAACGGGAAAAAACGAAACCAAAAAACCAAAGCGTCCGGCCCAAACGCGGGGGGGGAAACTAAGCAAAAGGAAAAGCGTGAAAAATCCGGGCCGGGGGGCTTTAGGAAAGAAAGGAAAGCAGATAGCTCAGGAGCGAGTGAAGAACGATTCCGTCTCCTTAACAGGGAAGGTTTTTGAAACAGAAAAGAAATTTATTTGTAACAATTACAGAGAGTACAAAAGGATAAAGAAAAACTTAGCAACAACACAACGCAATCAGTAGGTATAACACAACAGCTTTTCAGGAGGGAGAGGTGTTCAGGTAGCCCAGGCCCAGAGCGGGGGGGCTTCCTCGACACTCGCGGTCTTCCACCCTCCTGAGTTACCTGGTGGCCTAGAGCGGGGGGGCTTCCTCGACACTCGTGGTCTTCCACCCTCTCGAGTTACCTAGTGCCACGCCCAGGGTCACCGACCCTCCCTCTCCCGAGAGTGCCCGACAAGATGGGCACGGCTGCGGGGTGGGTGGTTGGGAGGGAAGGGGGTACACCCATGTATTATAGGACCCCTCCTAAAAGACAGTAATGATGGTATTCACAGCAACTAACGGCTGTGACTGGCGGCTCTCGCTCTTTCCCTCAATCAGAGGGTCAGACGGAGGGAACCGGACGGGGTCACCGAGCAGAGAACCCCGGACAGCGCCCACCGCTCCTCAAAGGTGTCAAGGGAGTCGGTGGACGCTGCCCAGAGGAACTCCGCCCGGATACGTGAATGTACTGAGAGTCGGAAAACGGCCTCACAATCGCAGGACGCCTCATGAGCCAACCTCCGCTCTCTGGTCTTATAAATGGCTGTTTTAGCCAAGGCTAGGAGGAGGTTAACCAGGAGATCCCGCGACTTGGTGGGGCCACGGATGGGGAGTGTATAGATGAAGAGGTGGGGGGAGAAATGAAGCCAAAAGCGCAAAAGAATATTTGTGAGGAGCCGAAAAAGAGGCTGCAATCTGGCACACTCTAAATAGACGTGCGCCAGGGTTTCCCTCACGTTGCAAAAAGGGCAAGTCTCCGGAAGGGAGGTAAAACGTGTCAAAAACACGCCCGTGCTCACAGCCCCGTGAAGGAGCCGCCAACTGATGTCCCCGACGGGCCTCGGGACCAAGGTGGAGTACAGGCTGGCCCACCGAGGTTGCTCACCCTCCAAAGGTGGTAAGAGATCTCGCCACTTTGTATCGGGGCGGGACACCAGGGTGCGGGCATGAAGGGTATGAAGCGTGAGTGTATATAAATATTGCCGTGATGCAACTTGAAAACCGACCGGTTGCAGTTCATGCAGCCGGCTTGCAGTGAAAGGATGAGGGGTGTGTTGGGATCGGCAGGGTAGGGGCCCAACAAAAAGGTCCGGCGGGCCTGGGGTAAGGGATGGGCGGGGTGCGCCCTCGCGCAAGGCTCGGCTAACATAAGCCCGAGCGGCGGGGGTCAGAGCGGCCTCCACCTCCTGAAGCACGCGCCGGGGGGTGCGAAGGCTGGAGAGCCCCATGCGTCGAGCGAGCGTCAGGGGATCCAGCCAGTCCCCCCGGTCGTAGTCCAGGAGGTCCCCGACCCTCGTAACTCCCGCCAGGACCAACCTCTGGCGCACCGTGCGGGACTCCGCCGCCTGCACACAAAGTTGGGGGTTGTGTAGCAGGGGCTCCGTGAGGAGATCTGCCCCCACGATGGCCGCCACGGACCTGGTCGTTGAAAACAGTTTCCAGGCCCGGAGGAGGTCCTGGTAGAAATCCGGCAGCCCGGAGAGGTCTCGCGGAAAACCTCTCGGACAAAGATAAAGGAGCTGTCGGTCATATCGGAGCCCATGGAAGCGGCGTAAAAAGGCATGCGCCAATATGCTCCACGTCGAACTACCTGCACTATAAAGGAGCCTCTGCAGGGCCTGGAGGCGGAAAACGCGGACCTGAGTGTACAGACACTTCAGGCCCTGCCCTCCTTCCTTCAGGGGCAAGTGGAGAACTCCAACAGGGGCCCAGTGCAATCCTGACCAAAAGAACTCCAGAATCAATCTCCGGAGGTGGGACAGGAAACCCGGGGCCGGGGCTAGGGTGTTGAGCCGGTACCAGAGCGTGGACAGGACTAGTTGGTTAAGCACCAGTGCTCTCCCCCGAAGGGAGAGACATCGGAGTAGCCTCGTCCATTTCCTGATCCGCTCAATCACGCCGCCTTCCAAATTTTGCCAGTTCTCCGGCGGAGAAGGGTGCGTGGCAGAAAGGTAAACGCCGAGATAGAGCAGAGGGCCGGCACTCCACCGGATGGTCTGAAGCGCGGGTGGGAGGGAGCTTACCTGCCGCCAGCCCCCTACCGCCAAGCCAGAGCTCTTGACCCAGTTGACTCGGGCGGAGGAGGCTGCCGAAAAGATGGTTTGGCATGCCTCCACTCGCACCAAGTCGCCCGGGTCCTGGACCACGAGGAGGACGTCATCGGCGTACGCCGACAGGACCAGCCGCAGCTCCGGCTCCCGCAGCACCAACCCCGTCAACCTCCTGCGGAGGAGACAGAGGAAAGGCTCGATCGCCAGAGCATACAGCTGGCCTGAGAGGGGGCACCCCTGCCGCACCCCTCGCCCGAAGCTGACCGGTTCGGTCAGGGTCCAGTTGAGCCTAACCAGACACTCCGCGGAGGCGTACAGCACCCGGAGAAAACTCACAAACTGAGGTCCGAATCCAAACGCTCGCAGGGTGCTCAGGAGGTACCCATGATCTACCCTATCGAACGCCTTCTCCTGATCGAGAGACAGGAGGGCGAACGACAGACCGTCTCTCCGCCCGAGTTCCAAAAGGTCTCGGACTAAAAAGAGGTTGTCAAAAATGCTGCGACCCGGGACAGTATAGGTCTGGTCTGGGTGAATCACGTCCGCCATCACGGACCCCAGCCGCAGCGAGATTGCTTTCGCTACGATTTTGTAATCCGTGCTGAGGAGTGAGAGGGGACGCCAGTTTCGTAAGTCGCGGAGGTCCCCCTTCTTCGGCAGCAAGGCGAGCACCGCTCGTCTGCACGAGAGAGGGAGGACCCCGCCCTGCAAGGACTCAGCCCAGACAGCGACTAGGTCTGGGCCAAGGATGTCCCAGAACGCGCGGTAAAACTCCACGGTCAGCCCGTCCATGCCCGGAGATTTATTGGTGGGCATGCGACGGAGGGCTTCCGAGAACTCGGCCAGGGTGAGAGGCAGCTCTAGCCGGTCTCGGTCGCCCACGCTGACCGTGGGGAGTTCCTCCCAGAGCACCCCGCAAGCGCCAGGATCGGTCGGATCCGGGGAGAAAAGGTTTGCGTAGAAGTCACGGGCCCTCCTACACATCTCCTCCGGATCCGTGAGGGGGGTGCCGTCTTCCGCTAGAAGGCAGGTGACGTGTTTTTTGGCCCCCCTCGTTTTCTCCAGGGCGTAGAAGAAGCGGGAGCCGCGATCCATCTCCCGAAGGAGGCGGATGCGGGACCGGACAAAGGCACCTCGGGCCCGGTGGTCCTCGAGGGCTCGAAGTTCCTCCCGCTTCTCCCGGCACGCTCCGCAGAGGGACGGGTCCCCGGGGCTGGCGGCCAGGCGCCTCTCCAGCTCTAAGACCTCCCGTTCCAACTGCTCTATCGCCGCATTTCTCCGTCGGCTGGTGCCCCGAGTGTAGTTGCGGCAGAAGAGCTTGGCACGTACCTTCCCTAAATCCCACCAGCGCCGCACCGAGGGAAAGGCACGCCACTGCTCCCGCCAGGCCAGCCAAAACTCCCGGAAGAACATCACAAAGCTCTCGTCCTCCAACAGGCTGTTATTAAAATGCCAGTAAGCCGGCCCCGGTCCCTCTGCACGGAGGGAGACCGTGACGGCAACCAAATGATGGTCGGAAGAAGGGGCCGGCCGAATGGTGGAGGAGTGGGCCTGTGAAAGATGGAGACGGGATAAATAAATACGGTCTAACCGAGAGCGGTGTGACCGACGGGCCTCCACCCGAACGAAGGTAAACGTGGAAGTATCATCTGGGTGATGGTCACGCCAGACGTCCACTAGGGAGTGATAATCAACTATGTCTCGGAGAATGGTCGCAGCGGCCGGGCTCGGCTCGGCCCCCGAGCGGTCCCGTTCCTCGAGGGTGGTGTTAAAGTCCCCTCCCAGGATTAGGCACTCGTGTGAATCTAGGGTGTCGAGAAATTCGGACACCTGCTGGTAAAATTGTGGCCGCTGTGAACTCACTTGCGGGGCATAAATATTAACAAAATTAACCACGAGCCCCTCCAGACGAACTCGGAGGTGCAACAAGTGGCCCGGCACGGCCTCAGTGACTCCCAGCACCTCGGGCCGCAGGGTGGGGGAGAACAGGGTCGCCACTCCAGCTTGCCAAGCCGTGCAGTGGCTGAAGTATACCCCGTCCCCCCACTCCAGCCGCCACCTATCCTCGGCGGTCGGGTCCGTGTGGGTCTCCTGCAGGAAAACCACAGAGTACCCCCCCTCCCGGAGGTAGGAGAGCACCTGGGACCTGCGGAGAGCCATCCTACAGCCCCTGGTGTTCAGGGTTACAATGATGAGAGGTGTCATGCGGAGGGCTGGGGGGGTGGGGAGTTCTCATTGGTGGGGGTACACGAGGCCCCCGGCGGGTCGCGTAGCAACCCGTGTCCCATCCCGTGAGTAAGTAAATCTTTCCGGAAGCTGCGGGCCCGCTCGTAGGCCGCGGCACCGCCCTTCCCTTGCCCTCTACCCTCCCTCATAAGGGCTCTCGCGGCCCGAAGGAGTCGATCAAAGTCCCCCCACTGCTGGAGAGCCAGCTGTGCCCTATCGCGGGCACCACGGCATTGTTTTAAGAACTCCCGTAGTGCATGCTGCAGCTCATGGGGGGGTAGGGTTACAATTCCCAGAGCAGTCCCTGGTGCGGCTTTTGATACAACCTCGTGGTCCGCTAAGGCGGGTAGGCAGGGTGCGGACCGCCGACGGGGTGTCTGACAGGCTGGGGTTATTAACTCCATCTCGTGCCTTGGGGCGGACGGGGATGGCAGGGGGAAAGGTGCAACTCCTGGGGAGTCGCAACTAGAAAACGTAAAGACTGCTCCCTGGGGGGAAACTGCAAAAGGCGGAAAAGAAATAACCCCAGGGGCGGCGGTAGCCTTGCAGGAGGAGGGAAACTGAACCGGAATAGGGGTGGGGGCAGGGGCAGAGGTAAGGCCCTGGGCTTCAGGAGGCGAGCAACAAAAAGAAGGTGCCTCCCGAGCAGGGTCGGGGGTTAAGGGGCAAGGGAGGGGGCTCCGAGGAATGCTAGGTACTGGCTCCGGGGTGGTCGTGGCAGCCATGGCCTCAGGTGGTAAACCACTTTCCATGGGGTGCTCACCCGGAAAGGCGGTCAGGGGGAAAGAACATGGGGAGAGGGGGCCTGGGGTGAGATTGCCCAAATCGAGGCCGGCCGTCAGTAAATCATCCCCTCCCTGGGTGACCGGGGTCAAATCAAGGGCTTCAATCTCTGCGTACACAGAGGAGAGGCCGACTCCCACCACCCCAGGGGCCTCTCCGCTAGGGCCCGCCTCGACGGTCACGTCGGGGTTCGCTGGGAGTTCAGGTGGCATCCGGTTAGAAGGGGCTTCCCCCGGGGCTTCGGAGGGGAGGGTCCCCCGCGGAGGGGGGATTCCACCCTCCAATGCTGGTCTATCTTCACCTCCCGACACCAGCGAATGGATCTCACTCGTGGTCGAGGCGGGAGGCTCTAGGTCGGTACCTCCCTTCCTGGTCTTCCGGGGGGCTTCCGCGTCAGATGAATGCAGCGGAGCTCGAGCCCTCCGCTTGCCTCGCTTCCCCTGGACTACAGTCCAGCCCTCCATGGCGTCGTCCGGGGGTTGAGTAGCAGGGGACGGAGCGGGGCGCGGAGGCAGAGGTTCAGGGGTTTGGGGGGGTAGCAGTAAGGCAGCATTAGGGGCGGGGGGTTCTCCGTGGGGCGAGCCCTCTCCTGCACCCGGCAAAAGCTCTGCCACACCCCCCTCCATGGACTCTGCCGAGGTGGTTACGGCAAGAGTGGGACTCCCGTGGTCGCCCGGGCGTTGTTGGAGGGGCGCCTCTTGGGCCCGGACGGGGGCAGCGGTGGATCGGGTGGGAGGGGGGGTGGTGTCGGGTGCCGGGTGGCCGGGGGTGTCGGCAACAACAGGGCCGATATCCCGCCGGGTCTCGGGGGTCTCAGGTGCCCCTCTCCCCCGGGCCAAAGGGCAGTCCCTGCGGACATGCCCTGCCGAGCGGCAGAGGTAGCACCGGGCCTCTCCGGTGGAATAAAAGACCCTATAGCGGGCTCCCTGGTAGGGAACTTGGAAGGACCCCTCGAGCGCCTCTCCGTCACGCACCCCCGCCGGCAGTGAAATCTGCACTTGCCGGCGGAACGAAAGGACGTGACGGAGGGCGGGGTCCTTACAGCCTAACGGGAGAGGGCTAATAACAGAGACAAGCTTCCCCAGGGCGGAGAGAGCAGGTAACAGGGCAACATTAGGCAAAAAGGGAGGAACGGAGGTGAGGACGAAGCGAACGCCCAGATCTTCTAGCGGTTCTAGGGGGAGAAACACCCCCCCCACCACTAGGCCCTTCTCCACCGCCTCCTGGGCGGCAGTCTCCGAGGCCAGAAAAAGAACGACCTTCCCATACATCTTGGAGGCCGCCACAATGGCCATGGGTCCTACCACTTTCGCCAACGCCTGCACGTATGCCTCCACGTGGGGCGAGGCGGGCACTAGGAGGCAACGGACACCGTGCTTCCTGGTCAGGGCGGGAAAAGGGCCCCGATTGCTAGTGATGGCAGCGGAGGCAGTGGGTGGGCGAGATGAGGAGGCGGCAGGTGAGGGGGGGCCTGTCGCCACCCGGGCATACGTCCTGGGGGCCGGGGGAGGGATAATCGCAGAGCTGGTGGAGGGAACAGCTGGGAGGGGTGCCGCGATCGATGACGAGGCCACTGTGGTGGGGGCGGCCTCTGCCACGGAGGGTCCAGCGGCATTAGCGGGGCCCTTCCCTTTTGGCCCGCTTCGATTTTTCCGTCTAACCGGGGGGGGGTTCCTAGAATCTAATGGGGCAGAAACCAGAGCAGCAGTAGTAAGCGCCCCGGTGCCTCCTACTGCCGATGCCCCAGCGGGGGCGGTGGCAGGGGTTCTAACAATGGAGGCGGTGGGGAAATCTTGAGGGGTGGGCAGGAGGGTAGATAAGGAAGGGGCAACCAATTTCGGTGGAGGGGCCTTGCGTCCCTCCTTCTCTGCCATTGTAAGCAGGGAGTGACAGGGAAACACTGGGAGGGGGAGGGGGGGCAAAAATCGGGGTCCGGTAGTAGGGGTAGGCTATGGGGTAAACAATCCGGGGGGGGGGGGTGGAGGGAGGACAACCCACCACAAGTGTCCAAAGAGTCTCGCTTGGTCGGTTATTATGCCGGTCCAAAAGGCAAAGTCCAAAGCAAACAGCTGGATCCGAAGGCAGATGGCAGATTGCCAGCAGGGACGAAGCAGCGGGGGCCGTGATAGTCGTAGTAGTGGTGGGGGGGTTGGGGGCACCGATGGATCTGGGGGTAGCTCCCTGCTACACCCCTGTGCCGCCGCAGACGCAGCTGAAATGCAGTCAACTCCCCCCCCCGAGGGTAGAAGTTCAAAAGAAATCCCTCAGTCTTACGGCCTCTCTCCACGATGATTCATAGCCGCCCGGGAGTTCTCCGGCCTCTGGCGTCTGCTACAGCTGTTGGCTCTGTCCCAAGGCTCTCGGAAAAAGTCCAGGCAAAAAACAAAACAGCTGGGTCTGGGGGGGTCCACTCCCCTCTCCGGACAGCAGGTCGGCAGTCCTCCCCCCCTCCTCCGGGGGTTTCAAATAAGCAAAGAGCAAAGTCCAAAAGCAGGCATCGGGGGGGGGGGGGGGTGCTGGCGACCGGCCAGCACACTGACGCAGCTCAAAAAAACGGGAAAAAACGAAACCAAAAAAACAAAGCGTCCGGCCCAAACGCGGGGGGGGAAACTAAGCAAAAGGAAAAGTGTGAAAAATCCGGGCCGGGGGGCTTTAGGAAAGAAAGGAAAGCAGATAGCTCAGGAGCGAGTGAAGAACGATTCCGTCTCCTTAACAGGGAAGGTTTTTTATTGAAACAGAAAAGAAATTTATTTGTAACAGTTACAGAGAGTACAAAAGGATAAAGAAAAACTTAGCAACAAAACAACGCAATCAGAAGGTATAACACAACAGCTTTCAGGAGGGAGAGGTGTTCAGGTTAGCCCAGGCCCAGAGCGGGGGGGCTTCCTCGACACTCGTGGTCTTCCACCCTCCTGAGTTACCTGGTGGCCTAGAGCGGGGGGGCTTCCTCGACACTCGTGGTCTTCCACCCTCTCGAGTTACCTAGTGCCACGCCCAGGGTCACCGACCCTCCCTCTCCTGAGAGTGCCCGACAAGATGGGCACGGCTGCGGGGTGGGTGGTTGGGAGGGAGGGGGGTACACCCATGTATTATAGGACCCCTCCTAGAAGACAGTAATGATGGTATTCACAGCAACTAACGGCTGTGGCTGGAGGCTCTCGCTCTTTCCCTCAATCAGAGGGTCAGACGGAGGGAACCGGACGGGGTCACCGAGCAGAGAACCCCGGACAGCGCCCACCGCTCCTCAAAGGTGTCAAGGGAGTCGGCGGACGCTGCCCAGAGGAACTCCGCCCGGATACGTGAATGTACTGAGAGTCGGAAAACGGCCTCACAATCGCAGGACGCCTCATGAGCCAACCTCCGCTCTCTGGTCTTATAAATGGCTGTTTTAGCCAAAGCTAGGAGGAGGTTAACCAGGAGATCCCGCGACTTGGTGGGGCCACGGATGGGGAGTGTATAAATAAAGAGGTGGGGGGAGAAATGAAGCCAAAAGCGCAAAAGAATATTTGTGAGGAGCCGAAAAAGAGGCTGCAATCTGGCACACTCTAAATAGACGTGCGCCAGGGTTTCCCTCACGTTGCAAAAAGGGCAAGTCTCCGGAAGGGAGGTAAAACGTGTCAAAAACACGCCCGTGCTCACAGCCCCGTGAAGGAGCCGCCAACTGATGTCCCCGACGGGCCTCGGGACCAAGGTGGAGTACAGGCTGGCCCACCGAGGTTGCTCACCCTCCAAAGGTGGTAAGAGATCTCGCCACTTTGTATCGGGGCGGGACACCAGGGTGCGGGCATGAAGGGTATGAAGCGTGAGTGTATATAAATATTGCCGTGATGCAACTTGAAAACCGACCGGTTGCAGTTCATGCAGCCGGCTTGCAGTGAAAGGATGAGGGGTGTGTTGGGATCGGCAGGGTAGGGGCCCGATGGAAAGGTCCGGCGGGCCTGGGGTAAGGGATGGGCGGGGTGCGCCCTCGCGCAAGGCTCGGCTAACATAAGCCCGAGCGGCGGGGGTCAGAGCGGCCTCCACCTCCTGAAGCACGCGCCGGGGGGTGCGAAGGCTGGAGAGCCCCATGCGTCGAGCGAGCGTCAGGGGATCCAGCCAGTCCCCCCGGTCGTAGTCCAGGAGGTCCCCGACCCTCGTAACTCCCGCCAGGACCAACCTCTGGCGCACCGTGCGGGACTCCGCCGCCTGCACACAAAGTTGAGGGTTGTGTAGCAGGGGCTCCGTGAGGAGATCTGCCCCCACGATGGCCGCCACGGACCTGGTCGTTGAAAACAGTTTCCAGGCCCGGAGGAGGTCCTGGTAGAAATCCGGCAGCCCGGAGAGGTCTCGCGGAAAACCTCTCGGACAAAGATAAAAGAGCTGTCGGTCATATCGGAGCCCATGGAAGCGGCGTAAAAAGGCATGCGCCAATATGCTCCACGTCGAACTACCTGCACTATAAAGGAGCCTCTGCAGGGCCTGGAGGCGGAAAACGCGGACCTGAGTGTACAGACACTTCAGGCCCTGCCCTCCTTCCTTCAGGGGCAAGTGGAGAACTCCAACAGGGGCCCAGTGCAATCCTGACCAAAAGAACTCCAGAATCAATCTCCGGAGGTGGGACAGGAAACCCGGGGCCGGGGCTAGGGTGTTGAGCCGGTACCAGAGCGTGGACAGGACTAGTTGGTTAAGCACCAGTGCTCTCCCCCGAAGGGAGAGACATCGGAGTAGCCTCGTCCATTTCCTGATCCGCTCAATCACGCCGCCTTCCAAATTTTGCCAGTTCTCCGGCGGAGAAGGGTGCGTGGCAGAAAGGTAAACGCCGAGATAGAGCAGAGGGCCGGCACTCCACCGGATGGTCTGAAGCGCGGGTGGGAGGGAGCTTACCTGCCGCCAGCCCCCCACCGCCAAGCCAGAGCTCTTGACCCAGTTGACTCGGGCGGAGGAGGCTGCCGAAAAGATGGTTTGGCATGCCTCCACTCGCGCCAAGTCGCCCGGGTCCTGGACCACGAGGAGGACGTCATCGGCGTACGCCGACAGGACCAGCCGCAGCTCCGGCTCCCGCAGCACCAACCCCGTCAACCTCCTGCGGAGGAGACAGAGGAAGGGCTCGATCGCCAGAGCGTACAGCTGGCCTGAGAGGGGGCACCCCTGCCGCACCCCTCGCCCGAAGCTGACCGGTTCGGTCAGGGTCCAGTTGAGCCTAACCAGACACTCCGCGGAGGCGTACAGCACCTGGAGAAAACTCACAAACTGAGGTCCGAATCCAAACGCTCGCAGGGTGCTCAGGAGGTACCCATGATCCACCCTATCGAACGCCTTCTCCTGATCGAGAGACAGGAGGGCGAACGACAGACCGTCTCTCCGCCCGAGTTCCAAAAGGTCTCGGACTAAAAAGAGGTTGTCAAAAATGCTGCGACCCGGGACAGTATAGGTCTGGTCTGGGTGAATCACGTCCGCCATCACGGACCCTAGCCGCAGCGAGATTGCTTTCGCTACGATTTTGTAATCCGTGCTGAGGAGTGAGAGGGGACGCCAGTTTCGTAAGTCGCGGAGGTCCCCCTTCTTCGGCAGCAAGGCGAGCACCGCTCGTCTGCACGAGAGAGGGAGGACCCCGCCCTGCAAGGACTCAGCCCAGACAGTGACTAGGTCTGGGCCAAGGATGTCCCAGAACGCGCGGTAAAACTCCACGGTCAGCCCGTCCATGCCCGGAGATTTATTGGTGGGCATGCGACGGAGGGCTTCCGAGAACTCGGCCAGGGTGAGAGGCAGCTCTAGCCGGTCTCGGTCGCCCACGCTGACCGTGGGGAGTTCCCCCCAGAGCACCCCGCAAGCGCCAGGATCGGTCGGATCCGGGGAGAAAAGGTTTGCGTAGAAGTCACGGGCCCTCCCACACATCTCCTCCGGATCCGTGAGGGGGGTGCCGTCTTCCGCTAGAAGGCAGGTGACGTGTTTTTTGGCCCCCCTCGTTTTCTCCAGGGCGTAGAAGAAGCGGGAGCCGCGATCCATCTCCCGAAGGAGGCGGATGCGGGACCGGACAAAGGCACCTCGGGCCCGGTGGTCCTCGAGGGCTCGAAGTTCCTCCCGCTTCTCCCGGCACGCTCCGCAGAGGGACGGGTCCCCGGGGCTGGCGGCCAGGCGCCTCTCCAGCTCTAAGACCTCCCGTTCCAACTGCTCTATCGCCGCATTTCTCCGTCGGCTGGTGCCCCGAGTGTAGTTGCGGCAGAAGAGCTTGGCGCGTACCTTCCCTAAATCCCACCAGCGCCGCACCGAAGGAAAGGCACGCCACTGCTCCCGCCAGGCCAGCCAAAACTCCCGGAAGGACATCACAAAGCTCTCGTCCTCCAACAGGCTGTTATTAAAATGCCAGTAAGCCGGCCCCGGTCCCTCTGCACGGAGGGAGACCGTGACGGCAACTAAATGATGGTCGGAAAAAGGGGCCGGCCGAATGGTGGAGGAGTGGGCCTGTGAGAGATGGAGACGGGATAGGTAAATACGGTCTAACCGAGAGCGGTGTGACCGACGGGCCTCCACCCGAACAAAGGTGAAGGTGGAAGTATCATCTGGGTGATGGTCACGCCAGACGTCCACTAGGGAGTGATAGTCGACTATGTCTCGGAGAATGGTCGCAGCGGCCGGGCTCGGCTCGGCCCCTGAGCGGTCCCGTTCCTCGAGGGTGGTGTTAAAGTCCCCTCCCAGGATCAGGCACTCGTGTGAATCTAGGGTGTCGAGAAATTCGGACACCTGCTGGTAGAATTGTGGCCGCTGTGAACTCACTTGCGGGGCATAGATATTAGCAAGATTGACCACGAGCCCCTCCAGACGAACTCGGAGGTGCAACAAGTGGCCCGGCACGGCCTCAGTGACTCCTAGCACCTCGGGCCGCAGGGTGGGGGAGAACAGGGTCGCCACTCCAGCTTGCCAAGCCGTGCAGTGGCTGAAGTATACCCCGTCCCCCCACTCCAGCCGCCACCTGTCCTCGGCGGTTGGGTCCGTGTGGGTCTCCTGCAGGAAAACCACAGAGTACCCCCCCTCCCGAAGGTAGGAGAGCACCTGGGACCTGCGGAGAGCCATCCTACAGCCCCTGGTGTTCAGGGTTACAATAGTGAGAGGTGTCATGCGGAGGGCTGGGGGAATGGGGAGTTCTCATTGGTGGGGGTACTCAAGGCCCCCGGCGGGTCGCGTAGCAACCCGTGTCCCATCCCGTGAGTAAGTAAATCTTTCCGGAAGCTGCGGGCCCGCTCGTAGGCCGCGGCACCGCCCTTCCCTTGCCGTCTACCCTCCCTCATAAGGGCTCTCGCGGCTCGGAGGAGTCGATCAAAGTCCCCCCATTGCTGGAGAGCCAGCTGTGCCCTATCGCGGGCACCACGGCATTGTTTTAAGAACTCCCGTAGTGCGTGCTGCAGCTCATGGGGGGGTAGGGTTACAATTCCCAGAGCAGTCCCTGGTGGGGCTTTTGATACAGCCTCGTGGTCCGCTAAGGCGGGTAGGCAGGGTGCGGACCGCCGACGGGGTGTCTGACAGGCTGGGGTTATTAACTCCATCTCATGCCTTGGGGTGGACGGGGATGGCAGGGGGAAAGGTGCAACTCCTGGGGAGTCGCAACTAGAAAACGTAAAGACTGCTCCCTGGGGGGAATCTGCAAAAGGCGGAAAAGAAATAACCCCAGGGGCGGCGGTAGCCTTGCAGGAGGAGGGAAACGGAACCGGAATAGGGGTGGGGGCAGGGGCAGAGGTAAGGCCCTGGGCTTCAGGAGGCGAGCAACAAAAAGAAGGTGCCTCCCGAGCAGGGTCGGGGGTTAAGGGGCAAGGGAGGGGGCTCCGAGGAATGCTAGGTACTGGCTCCGGGGTGGTCGTGGCAGCCATGGCCTCAGGTGGTAAACCACTTTCCGTGGGGTGCTCACCCGGAAAGGCGGTCAGGGGGAAGGAACATGGGGAGAGGGGGCCTGGGGTGAGATTGCCCAAATCGAGGCCGGCCGTCAATAAATCATCCCCTCCCTGGGTGACCGGGGTCAAATCAAGGGCTTCAATCTCTGCGTACACAGAGGAGAGGCCAACTCCCACCACCCCAGGGGCCTCTCCGCTAGGGCCCGCCTCGACGGTCACGTCGGGGTTCGCTGGGAGTTCAGGTGGTATCCGGTTAGAAGGGGCTTCCTCCGGGGCTTCGGAGGGGAGGGTCCCCCGCGGAGGGGGGATTCCACCCTCCAATGCTGGTCTATCTTCACCTCCCGACACCAGCGAATGGATCTCACTCGTGGCCGAGGCGGGAGGCTCAAGGTCGGTACCTCCCTTCCTGGTCTTCCGGGGGGCTTCCGCGTCAGATGAATGCAGCGGAGCTCGAGCCCTCCGCTTGCCTCGCTTCCCCTGGACTACAGTCCAGCCCTCCATGGCGTCGTCCGGGGGTTGAGTAGCAGGGGACGGAGCGGGGCGCGGAGGCAGAGGTTCAGGGGTTTGGGGGGGTAGCGGTAAGGCAGCATTAGGGGCGGGGGGTTCTCCGTGGGGCGAGCCTTCTCCTGCACCCGGCAAAAGCTTTGCCACACCCCCCTCCATGGACTCTGCCGAGGTGGTTACGGCAAGAGTGGGACTCCCGTGGTCGCCCGGGCGTTGTTGGAGGGGCGCCTCTTGGGCCCGGACGGGGGCAGCGGTGGATCGGGTGGGAGGGGGGGTGGTGTCGGGTGCCGGGTGGCCGGGGGTGTCGGCAACAACAGGGCCGATATCCCGCCGGGTCTCGGGGGTCTCAGGTGCCCCTCTCCCCCGGGCCAAAGGGCAGTCCCTGCGGACATGCCCTGCCGAGCGGCAGAGGTAGCACCGGGCCTCTCCGGTGGAATAAAAGACCCTATAGCGGGCTCCCTGGTAGGGAACTTGGAAGGACCCCTCGAGCGCCTCTCCGTCACGCACCCCCGCCGGCAGTGAAATCTGCACTTGCCGGCGGAACGAAAGGACGTGACGGAGGGCGGGGTCCTTACAGCCTAACGGGAGAGGGCTAATAACAGAGACAAGCTTCCCCAGGGCGGAAAGAGCAGGTAACAGGGCAACATTAGGCAAAAAGGGAGGAACGGAGGTGAGGACGAAGCGAACGCCCAGATCTTCTAGCGGTTCTAGGGGGAGAAACACCCCCCCCACCACTAGGCCCTTCTCCACCGCCTCCTGGGCGGCAGTCTCCGAGGCCAGAAAAAAAACGACCTTCCCATACATCTTGGAGGCCGCCACAATGGCCATGGGTCCTACCACTTTCGCCAACGCCTGCACGTATGCCTCCACGTGGGGCGAGGCGGGCACTAGGAGGCAACGGACACCGTGCTTCCTGGTCAGGGCGGGAAAAGGGCCTCGATTGCTAGTGATGGCAGCGGAGGCAGTGGGTGGGCGAGATGAGGAGGCGGCAGGTGAGGGGGGGCCTGTCGCCACCCGGGCATACGTCCTGGGGGCCGGGGGAGGGATGGTCGCAGAGCTGGTGGAGGGAACAGCTGGGAGGGGTGCCGCGATCGATGACGAGGCCACTGTGGTGGGGGCGGCCTCTGCCACGGAGGGTCCAGCGGCATTAGCGGGGCCCTTCCCTTTTGGCCCGCTTCGATTTTTCCGTCTAACCGGGGGGGGGTTCCTAGAATCTAATGGGGCAAAAACCAGAGCAGCAGTAGTAAGCGCCCCGGTGCCTCCTACTGCCGATGCCCCAGCGGGGGCGGTGGCAGGGGTTCTAACAATGGAGGCGGTGGGGAAATCTTGAGGGGTGGGCAGGAGGGTAGATGGGGAGGGGGCAACCAATTTCGGTGGGGGGGCCTTGCGTCCCTCCTTCTCTGCCATTGTAAGCAGGGAGAGACAGGGAGATACTGGGAGGGGGAGGGGGGGCAAAAATCGGGGTCCGGTAGTAGGGGTAGGCTATGGGGTAAACAATCCGGGGGGGGGGGTGGAGGGAGGACAACCCACCACAAGTGTCCAAAGAGTCTCGCTTGGTTGGTTATTATGCCGGTCCAAAAGGCAAAGTCCAAAGCAAACAGCTGGATCCGAAGGCAGATGGCAGATTGCCAGCAGGGACGAAGCAGCGGGGGCCGTGATAGTCGTAGTAGTGGTGGGGGGGTTGGGGGCACCGATGGATCTGGGGGTAGCTCCCTGCTACACCCTGTGCCGCCACAGACGCAGCTGAAATGCAGTCAACTCCCCCCCCCCGAGGGTAGAATTCAAAAGAAATCCCTCAGTCTTACGGCCTCTCTCCACGGTGATTTATAGCTGCCCGGGCGAAATTCTCCGGCCTCTGGCGTCTGCTACAGCTGTTGGCTCTGTCCCAAGGCTCTCGGAAAAAGTCCAGGCAAAAAACAAAACAGCTGGGTCTGGGGGGGTCCACTCCCCTCTCCGGACAGCAGGTCGGCAGTCCTCCCCCCCTCCTCCGGGGGTTTCAAATTAGCAAAGAGCAAAGTCCAAAAGCAGGCATCGGAGGGGGGGGTGCTGGCGACCGGCCAGCACACTGACGCAGCTCAGGAAAACGGGAAAAAACGAAACCAAAAAACCAAAGCGTCCGGCCCAAACGCGGGGGGGGAAACTAAGCAAAAGAAAAAGTGTGAAAAATCCGGGCCGGGGGGCTTTAGGAAAGAAAGGAAAGCAGATAGCTCAGGAGCGAGTGAAGAACGATTCCGTCTCCTTAACAGGGAAGGTTCCAGAACAATCAGGAACCTTCTGGAGACAATTAAGACAGGCTGATTAGAATACCTGCAGCCAATCAAGAAGCTGCTGGAATCAATTAAGGCAGGCTAATCAGGGCACCTGGGTTTTAAAAAGGAGCTCAATTCAGTTTGTGGGATGCATGTGAGGAGCTGGGAGCAAGAGGCACTAGGAGCTGAGAGTGAGAACTGAGGTGTACAAGCATTATCAGACACCAGGAGGAAGATCCTGTGGTGAGGATAAAGAAGGTGTTGGGAGGAGGCCATGGGGAAGTAGCCCAGGGAGCTGGAGCTGTCGCACAGCTGTTCCAGGAGGCACTCTAGACAGCTGCATTCCACAGGGCCCTGGTTCCCCCTAAATCCTGGTCAGACACAGGAGTCGTCGACCTGGACTGTGAATTCAGAAAAATGGCCAAGCTGAGGGCTGCCGTGAAGCTCCAAGGCGAGCAAATCCGCCAATAAGCACAAGACCCACCAAGGTAGAGCAGGCACTTTGTCACAATATGTTTAAGAAGTTCGTCTGCAAACCATGTGTGTTCCTTACAGTATCTCTGCCACTTTATCTCCAAAGAGCTAACCTACACACCAGAGGTCACGGAGGGTGGAACTCTGGGAAAACATGCATAAACTATCTGGGGGGGGGGGAGGAGGAGAGCTTGGGAGGGCTGAGCACTAGTTCCAGGGTCAAGGCAACTCGGTTATGTTTTGCAACCAAGAGAGGTGTCAAGGCATGGGGTCTGCACCCGGGAAGCACACCTGAGAGAGGTAGGGCTAGGAGCCATAAACATCATTATTAATTATTATTATTATTTGTATTGCCAGAATGCCTAGGAGTAAGACCCAGGGAGTGTGAAGTCACATGGAATTCAAAGGTTGGGTCCAATATAGCAATCTGTTCACCGTCCACAAGGGGGACAGCCAGGACTAACACCTTCTGGGGTTTTTTTGTTTGTTGTTTTTTAAATTTTGGGGTACACTCAAGCCATGTTTTCAAGCTTTTCTCTGGAACCATGAGTGCTAGAAACTTTTTTTAAATGGAAGTTTAGATTCTCGCTAATTAAATGCCTCCATGGGCTGGGGCTTTAAAGAGAAAAAAAAAAGCATTGTGAAACTCATGCTAAAAATTACTAGAGTTGCTATTTGCAGACACTAAATTGTACCTGCAAAATTGGAAGTTGGGCAGAGGCACTTACATATACTAAATTCATCAGGTGTAATATGTTTACACAGTCAGTATCTTGACTTTCTAGCTAGTGCAGTGGTGTTTCCAGATTAATAATCTCAACTATCATCAGATGAGGTAGCCTCTATGCTTTGTTTTAGAAGTTTATTCAGTACTTTTATAACCATAGCAACAATTTCTTCAGCCATCTAGTTAGCAGTAGGAACTTTGCCATCAGCAGAGAGCCACATTTCAACTGCTTCATGCACAATTGCAGTCACTTTGAATCTATCATTGTCTCCAACTCTCTCTCTCCACCCCACACAACCCTCTTGCGGCTTCCTTGATGTTCCTGTCTCTTTACTTTTTTGTTCAGAAGATGCAAAGTGCCTTTTTTTTTTCCTGAGTGCAAAGCTAACAACTAAAATAACCCCAGCATAAATCGCAGCTGCTCTATCTGATAGTCTGATGTGGGTCTCCCTCCATCCCTCTTGGTGAAGCTGTTCTGCTCTGTATTAAATAACTGAATGTTAATTGGGTCAGCAGAGACTGCGAATGACTTTATAGCCCAGTGATTAGGGCACTCACTTGAGAAGTGAGAACTGCCTGTTCAAATCCCTTCTCCTCATCAGGCAGCGGAAGAGAGAACTGGGGTCTCCCACATCCCAGGTGAGTGCCCTAACCCCTGGGCTAAAGGTTATAAGGGAGGCAGCCTCCTTCACCCATGTTGTGTGGAGTTAGGTGGCCCCTCAGCACACCTACTGAATCAGGCTCTGCCAGAGAGCTAGGCAGAGAAATGTGTATCTTCATCCGGTTTAAGGATCACACAGGGCCTTACCTGTGAGACAGGCATCCATGTCCCTGCCTGAGGCAGCAGTGCATTTCCCCTGAGGCAGAAACTTTGGTGCCTCAGGAACTTTTACAGCAAAAACTGAGGTGCCACATGAGTTTAGGCAACAGTCAAGCAGTGAGTTTTGTGGATCTCAGTGCCCCCTAAATCTGCGGCCATGTCTATATTACAAGCTTCGGTCAATGCAAGTTACATCAGCATAAAGCCACCACAGTCAGTATATCACTCATGCAGGTACATACCTGCCTCTTTGCACAAGCATTGCACCTGCTTGCCAGGAGTGCTGGTGTCAATGCACAGTGCGGTGCACCATGGGTCGGTATCCCAGTGGGCCACTCGCCATAATCCAGCACACGGTCTTTTGGGAAATACAGGCAATACATAGTGGGGCAGAAACAAATGTGCAGGGGTGACTGGGAGGGAGAAGTCAAATCTGCATCATGCAACCATCTCATAATGCCATCCCAATCCCATAATTTTCGCTCTTCTTTGTAAAATCCCACAAAGCATTTGTCGCCGTCTGCCATGCTGGACAGAAGCATGGATCGCACAAAGCTCTGCATCTTTTCATGAGTGTTTCAAACAAAGGACGCATGATCCTTCAGTATTTGCAGAGCCACAAGAACCGCCACAGCAGCGAGGAACATGACAATTTCTTGGAGGAGAGAGCACTGTGGGATACAGCAAAAACCACTTCCAGGTGTTGGTGGCATTAATGGAGCAGCTGCAGACAGTGGAGTGCCACTTCTGGGCCTGAGAAACGAGCACTGACTGGTGGGACTGCATCGTAATGAAGGTTTGGGACAACAAGCAGCAGCTGCAGAACTTTTGGATGTGAAAGGCCACATTCCTGGATCTACGGGCTAAGGTCGCCCCAGACCTCCAGCACAGGGTCACCAGAATGAGGGCTGTACTGACCATTGAGAATTGAGTGGCCATTACACTCTGGAAGCTTGCAACTCCAAATTGCAACTAGTTAGAGGGAAATCGTTTTGGAGTTGGAAAATCCACAGCAAGGGCCATTGTTCATGCAAATGTCCAGCATGTCCTGCGATGCAGGATATTGACTATCAGCCATGTGCAGGACATAGTCAATAGATTAGCAGCAATGGGGTTCCAGAACTGCGGTGAGGCTATAAGAACAGTCATACTGGGTCAGACCAAAGGTCCATCTAGCCCAGTATTCTGTCTTCCGACAGTAGCCAATGCCAGGTGCCCCAGAGGGAGTGAACCTAACAGGTAATGATCAAGCGATCTCTCTCCTGCCATCCATCTCCACCCTCTGACAAACAGAGGCTAGGGACACCATTCCTTACCCATCCTGGCTAATAGCCATTAATGGACTTAACCTCCATGAATTTATCCAGTTCTCTTTTAAACCCTGTTATAATCCTAGCCTTCACAACCTTCTCAGGGCAAGGAGTTCCACAGGTTGACTGTGCGCTGAGTGAAGAACTTCCTTTTATTTGTTTTAAACCTGCTGTCCATTAATTTCATTTGGTGGCCCCTAGTTCTTATATGATGGGAACAAGTAAAAAATTTTTCCTTATTCACTTTCTCCACACCACTCATGATTTTATAGACCTCTATCATATTCCTCTTTAGTCTCCTCTTTTGCAAGCTGAAAAGTCCTAGCCTCTTTAATCTCTCCTCATATGGGACCCGTTCCAAACCCCCAATCATTTTAATTGCCCTTTTCTGAACCTTTTCTAATGCCAGTATATCTTTTTTGAGATGAGGGGACCACATCTGTACACAGTATTCAAGATGTGGGCGTACCATGGATTTATATAAGGGCCATCTACCTATTAATTTTGCAGTGCTTCCTGTACCTTTAGAATTATTAGTCTGTGTGTGTCACTAATCCCATGAGTTCTGTTGACCTGTACAATATCAAGTAGTGGGTTATTTCAGTAGCGCTAGGCATTCTGTATCATATGTTGTGAAATAAAGATAAATTACATTCCCAAAAATCGATTTTTTTTAATTGCGTACCAAAACCAGTGCACAGAAACTATGTATGATTAAAAAAAAAAACAAATACTACCAAAACTTCAGAAATAAATTAAAGGAACAGAACTAAACAAGACAAAAGAATATTCATGTCCACTTCAATCCATTTTCGCTATACATATACCAATCTTCACGCTCAGTGGTCAGGTTATGTGAAACTGTGATTGTCCTTTCTGTCCACTGGTGTGGAGTAGTAGCGTTAGAGATGTGATCCCTGATGCCACATCAAATGATGGGGATTGGGTGGAGTGTAAGGAGGCGCTAAAATGGAGTTCTCCAGTGACTACAAAGGGAATCAAACCTGTGCTTGTTGAACCTGTAGATGCACAAGAGTCTACAGCATCTGTTTGCTGCTGAAGAAGCCCCATTACATCCTGGGGCATCTCCCTCTCTTTTTCCTGTGTCTGAAATATTCTCCATAGCGTCTGAAATATTCACCCTCCAGGCCTTCTGTTCAGCAGTGGTGTTCAGTATCTCACTGAACAAGTCATCCTGAGTCCGCTTCTTTCTCCTCCTAATCTAGCACAGGCATTCGACGAGTATGGGGGGGGACCCCTCAAGGCCACAACAACATCAGCTATAGACAAAACAAACAAACAGAGGTATCATTTTAAGTATAGTCATAACAGAAAGTGAAAGTTAACATTGCAGAATTCTGTTCCCTTGATCCTGTAAGTTTTAATCAAGAGATGCTTATTCAGGGCTGTCCCTAGACATTGTGGTGCCTTACGCTGGCCCCAGGCCCCTGCAGAGGGGCGTACCCAGGCCTCTGCGGGGGGGCAGGAGTAGGCTTGGGGGGCAGGGGGAAACTGCCCCCAGCACAAGACGGTGGAGCGGTTTGGGGCCAGGTCTCTCCACTTCCCGCCGCTCAGTGAGTGCAGGGCGTGCCCGACCCCTGCTGCAGTCCCCCGGGACGCAGCCCAGGGGAAGGGCTGGAGTGGGGGCAGAGGCTATGAAGAAGGGGTGGAGTGGGCACGGGGCGGAAGCAGCTTTCCTGGACGGCTCAGCCGGCCAGGGGGATTGGGCTGGCCACTGGAGCAGTAGGGCACCAGGAAATTTGGTGCCCCAAATGTCCTGGTGCCCTACGCAGCTGCGTAGTTTGTGTATGGATAAGGACGGCCCTGTGCTTATTGACAGTTCAGCTATGGAGCGCTTGCATACCACACAACTCACAGTACCAGCCATAAGTATGGTCCACAAAAGGGGAGGAATTGGAGGAAAAATGAGGAGGGAATTCTTCAGTTGCATGAAACAATACAAGTATAGGGCAATGGTTCTGAATACTGGCACTGTTTTCCATAGGCAGTGATGATTTTAGCAGATCTCTCACTCTGGAGGGTGACAAAGGCACAGAGAGCACAGCTGCTGCTGGTGTCCTGAAGCCACTTGAGACCGTATGCCACTAGCCTGTTTACTGCAATGGTGCCTGCCGAAGTTATCATGTTGTGTTGTGGAAAAGTGTCCTACCACGGAGGAAGTAGTAAGACTTCCATCCCCAGAAACCTTCAGGAAAGGACTGCAGAGTACCTCCATGAAAGTTTCATCGAGTTCCCTCAGGATGATTCAACGGACATTCCTGTATACATAAACAACCTTCCCTGTATCCCCCACCCTGCCTAACTCTACAGGGGAATGAAAAGCAGATAACAGCTCTACCTTTCTTTGTTGTACCACTACATCTTCTAGTACAAGTAAATTAATGAAGAAAAAAAATCAATAAGTATGTCATGCTATGTGCCCCATCATTACATTTAAACATTGTAATGGGAAATGCATACACATACTTACCCAAGGTTCCCTCCCCTGCATCAGGCTTGCCCGTGTTAAACTGCCAGGACTAAGGTCCCAAACAGGTCCTGGCTTGCGGCATAGCTGGACCCTTTCAGTGGCATGTACCCCCATCCTCCTCCACCTTGCTATTCATGGCGGTGGGGGGTGGTTGCATTGTGTCTCGGGTTCCTCTGAGGTATCCACAGTGCTCTGAGACGTGCTGGAAGAGTCTCCACCAAGTAAAGCATGCAGCTCATTGTAAAAGCACCAGGTCTGCATCTTGGCACTGGATTCTGGTATGCCTGCCACAGTTCCTTTGCTTTCACACAGCACTGCTGCTGATCCCTGTTGTATGTCTTTGCCTGCAACTCCTGGGCAATCTGCTCATAGATGTCCATGTTTCTACCACTGCTTTGTAACAGCACCTGCACAGCACTTTCCCTCCACAAGCCCAGGAAATCCAATACCTCTTGTCTACTCCAGGCATGATCATATCTGGACTGTGTAGCTGGCATGGTCGATTGGGCAGCTGCACACAACAATGGAGAGCTTCTAGGTTTGCTTGCCAAGCCAGGCAATCAGGAAAAGGCATTTCAAAAATTCATGGGGTTGTTAAAGGAGGTGGCGGGCATCTTCTGGTCTCTGGGACCCCTGGGCAGAGTGGAGTTCACGATGGAGGAGCAGCCTGGCCAAACCTGAGTGGCATTGCGACGCTGCACACCAGGTCACAACACCCAGAGTGTGGAGCCTGGTCCAGCCCTGTAAGACAGAAGCCAAGCTGCCACTGCCAGGTCAGTGTGGGTTGAGCTCACTCTCCAATCCACCCACTCCCCTCACCTCCCTTCAATAGTGGGGGCGGGGGCAGTTTCATACTTTGTCCCAGGCCCCCATAAATGTCTGTATGGCCCTGAATAGTGTTCTAATTACTGGACCATCCTTCCTCTTCTATACCTTAATATTTTTTTTTTAAAGAGAGAACCACCTAGCAATTGCATACCACCTATAAAATCCAACGTGACCGTAAACATTGTCAAAGAAACAGCCTGTAAAACACAGTGAGAAAATATTTGACACATTTGCATTTTATTTTAAACAGACAGCGTAATTCCCATTAGATTTAACTGCAACAATCTTTAGTCAGTGCAACTTACACTGAAGAGTACTTTCTATATTAAAAGGCCTGGTCTAAAATAGTTGCCCAGTCAAAAGTTGTTTTGTTACGCACAACAGGTTAAGTATGCCTACATTTAAAGCCTGCTTTTGTTGTGTTTTTTCCCCAGAACTGTACTGCAGTTGAATACACAAATACATAGTTATCAATGGTCATAATGACATAATGGAAAGCAAAGTGTTACAGAACATTTTCTCAAATATCAAACAAAATTCTTGGCAGTAATTATCAAAATAATTGTATTCCCAACGCACTTTTTGTATACTCAGATGAAAATAATATTATCGTAGCCTAAACCCCAAACTGAAAGCAGTTAAAAATGAAACTATTAAGAATAAACTCTCTCCAACTTTTATATTGCATCGATCCCTGTGGTACCCAAGTACTGTGACTTCCCAGGCTCTCAGATCGTCTGATTACTGAGGAATCATACAATAATCCCTGTACTTGTTTCTCTCATTTGCAACAACATAAAATTTACCTCCAAAATTCTAAGTACCCAGGGTAGTTTCTATCAAAGCAAAGTTAAAGGTTGCTGGGGGAGGTGGGGTGGGGGGGAGTTAAATCCTCTTCCCGCATTAGTTTAATATAATCAAGAACAGTCAAATACAACTTCAAATACAGTAGAACATGTTTGATTAAATGACTTTTCAACTTTAGTTTAGCTAAAGAATATTTGTTAGAAGATACCCGAGAAAAAAGTTTTCAAAAGAACAGTTCAGTTCTAACTCTACAAAGTCATTTTTTGAAAAACAAAACTGCCTGTCCTAGAGTAAATAAGAGATGGGAGTACCTGAAGAAGTTTGTTATTTCATATATTACACACCAGTCAACTTCTTTATAAAATTGTTGTATAAGGCCTCAGAATTAACTGAGTCTCAGCTGGTGTACCTCCATTTAAGTCCCTGGATATACCCGCTGAGGATCTGATCCAATATGCATAATATAGCATTTCTGGAAAGGCATAATCAGAATGTCTGACTAAATTGTTATATTTGTGCACCTTTATTTAGTATTGCATAGCAATACATTCAGTGGTGTTTCTGGAGCCGTTCTGTTATTACAAAATTCAAACATAATGAGATCCAGTCTATCACTTCCCAATTAACTACCAGCAGTCAGTTACATGCCCAGCTTAAGGTTCTGTCCTCCCTCTGATCCTTTATGACATCTGTCTCTCTGGTCAGAATGTCCCCCTCCTGTAGGAGGGTTAACAGGGCCTCGTAATTAAGACGTCCTTCTGGCGGAGTTTCCTTGTGGCTGGATCCCCCTTCTTCAGAGTCCAGTTCTCACCTACGCCAGCCAATGTCATCAGCTGTGGGCTCCCATCTCCCCAGGTCTCCTCGGCTACTTCCTCTGGGGTCTTAGGAGATGGTCAGTACTTCAGAGAAATACTCCCAATCCTGACACAAGATATTGGCGTAGGCTAGTGTTGAGGCCAGCCTCACTACAAGGGACTTAGTGTTCTTCCCAATAGTCAACAGCACTCATGCACTGGGATAGGATTTAACGTCCTCATGAATACATTGCAGGAAGATGGTTCCAGACCCTGAAGGCCCCTGGAAGACTAAGTTGTCACAGTCTAGGGCATGCCCACATCTAGAATCCACAAGTCCAATAACCTCAGATCCATTTATCTGCACAGGGACAGTTACTTTCGCTGGGGTGGGCTTATGGGCATGGCTTTCTGCCATCCACACCTGTCCACAGTCACACTCCCTATAGAAGCATTTGTGATACTGGTGACCCAGGCACCCATGTGAAAAGCATACCCCTGCAGTTGGCTGAGAAGCCACTGGCCAGGGGCCTGATATCTGGGGGCACCCTTCCGTAGCTGCCTTGTCTAGCTCTCCCTCCTGGCCTTCATGCAGGGGAGTCCACAATGGTCCCAAGGTCCTTTGTCCGGGCCTGGGTCAGAGAGGCTGGGGTTTCCTATGGGTGGCAGGCTTGGTAGCCAGCTGTGCTCCTTAAGAGACTGGTCCTTCAGGCACCACCCTGTCTGCTCACCAGTTCCCAAGGTTGGACTCTCCCTTGAGTCAAGGGAATCCCATGGCCTCCAGCAGCTGCTCGGGTAAGGCAGTTAGGGCTGTCTCTGCTGCTAAGTAATTCTCCATTAGTCATACCATGTTGGCTAGGGACTCTGGCTGGTGTTTAAGCACCCAGCCCCTACCCACAGACAGGTAAACTGCTTCACCAGAATGAGCTTGGCCACCTTGAGTCCAGTCTGCATCTCTCACTTCAACCACCACCAGCACAGGTCCCTCAGTTTCTAGGCACCCATGCAGGGTCTGGCTCCCCTGGGGTATTTCTCCCTCAGAACTTCTTTCAGGTGGTCTCCTCCATGATGTCGAGGTAGTCCAATATAGCTGCTTTCACCCAGGGACAGATGCTGCAAGTGGACTGGTCCCATTAGGTACAGTGCCAACACGTGGCCAAGCTGGCTAGGTGTCCATTGGGCTGCCATTGCCACCCATTCAACTGTTACTAAGAAGGCCTCTGGGTCTTCCTCAGGGCCCATCTTTGTGAGTTTCATGGTTATGGGAGGGGGTCCCCTGGCTCATAGCCCCTGCAGAGGGGAAGCCCCGGCAGGACCTTGGGGCTGCATTAAGGCCAAGACTTGTTGTGCAATCGTTGCTGCTGCTCCTGCTGTTGTGCCCCTAAATCTCAGACCAGCTGTTGCTGCTGGGCAGCCATTTACTGCAGGAGCTGTTGCTGCTGCTGGGCTACCTGTTCCTGCTGCTGGTTCTCAGTCATCCACTTAAACAGACGCTCTAGGTCATTTCAACTGATCTCCCAAACCCAGGTCTTCTGATCTGGGATTATCTGACCGTTTGGATCCGTCAGTCCACCCTCTCTCCAGGGGTGGGAAAGTTGCCCACATTCTCCACCAAGTTGTGATAGTCTTTGCTCATGGGGGGCATAGGCCCTTTGACCTGCAGAGGTGTTTGTGGTATGGGAGCCAGGATCCTTCCATTCCACTAGGCTCCAGCCCAGGGTCTAGTAAGGGTGACAAAAGGGTCTGACACCCAATTTGAATTTTAGCTACATGAGGCCCAGTTATGCAAAGTGCAGGATACCCTCCAACTTCTGTTCAACTTGAGGGCACTAAGCTACTCTCATAACCTGTGGGTCAACCAAGAAAGCATGAAGGGATTGTTCTCTGCATTCCTATTTATGTGCTTTTGTCTTCAAGCCAGGAGAGGTCTTCATCTTATCATCAGTTTGCTTTTTATATCTAAGAATCAAGTGTCCCACATTTCATTAGCCATAGTTTGAGAAGTATGTGGCCTCTTTTCCTTATCTATACTAGGGGTTTTTGTTCATTTGCTCTTTCCAGACAGAAGCCTCATTAATCTCTTGTGTCTGTTTATTGGATGGGTTTAGTTTAGTCGGCCAAAGAAACAGTTTTTAGACCTACAATGATGGCACTTTGTCTGTAATGGCCTTTTCCATAGTTTTGGCAACATTATTTATCAACCCCTGAGAAACTGTTCCTTCATGATCCCCAGAGTATTCATATTTTTCCCAGAGTGCTAGTTCTAGAGTTATCAGGGCCACCATTACTTATTTTCCTATTAATTTTCTATATAGTACATATTATTCCTTTTGCATTGTAATGCAACCATGAGTAGCCACAATACCATTGATTTGGGGAAGTCCTTTTTGCAGCAGCTTTAATCATGGGCATTGAATAGAGAGCAGGAGAAGTGAGGAGTAGCATAACTAGCAGTCTCAACATGTCTGTTACTGGGAGTACTAGTAGGGTTGCCAACTTTCCAGTTTTTCAAAACCGGACACTACATGGCCCCCCCATCACTCGCTTCCACCCATTCCCATCGCTCACGCCCCTCAAAGTCGTTTGCTCTTCTGGGACTCACGTGCTGCCTGCAAAGCTGGGCTCAGAGGAGCTGATGGGGAGAGCAGGGGTCAGGTCTCTGGAGCAAGGGGCTGGAGAGAGCCGGGGTTCCAGGAGGCTGAGAAGGCGGGACAAGCTGTCACGGGCAGTGAACCCAGCTGCCAGCCCTGCTCCTCAAATGCCATGTACTGTCAGGATCCCTCCTCCTTCAGCAGCAGCAGCAGCTCTTCCCACCCTCCCAGCAGCAGAGGCCAATTGCAGTTACTGCAGTAACCGTACATTTGCTGTCTGGTCAGCTGTGCTGACCATACACTGCACAGGTCCTGTCAAGGTTCTTTCCCCACTCTGAACTCTAGGGTACAGATGCGGGGACCTGCATGAAAAAACCCCTAAGCTTATTTTTACCAGCTTAGGTTAAAACTTTCCCAAGGTACAAACTATTTTACCTTTTGCCCTTGGACTTTATTGCTGCCACCACCAAGCATCTAACAATTATAACAGGGAAAGAGCCCGCTTGGAAACGTCTTTCCCCCCAAAATCCTCCCAAACCCCACAGCCCCTTTCCTGGGGAAGGCTTGATAAAAATCCTCACCAATTTGCATAGGTGAACACAAACCCAAACCCTTGGATCTTAAGAACAATGAAAAAGCAATCAGGTTCTTAAAAGAAGAATTTTAATTGAAGAAAAAAGTAAAAGAACCATCTCTGTAAAATCAGGATGGTAGCTACCTTACAGGGTAATCAGATTCAAAACAGAGAATCCCTCTAGGCAAAACCTTAAGTTACAAAAAGACACAAAAACAGGAATATCCATTCCATTCAGCACAACTTATTTTATCAGCCATTTAAACAAAACAGAATCTAACGCATACCTAGCTAGATTACTTACTAAGTTCTAAGACTCCATTCCTATTCTGTCCCTGGCAAATCACACAGACAGATCCTTTGTTTCTCCCTCCCTTCAACTTTTGAAAGTATCTTGTCTCCTCACTGGTCATTTTGGTCAGGTGCCAGCGAGGTCATCCTAGCTTCTTAACCCTGAAAGAGTTTTTCCTCTGGCCAGGAGGGATTTTAAAAGGTGTTTACCCTTCCCTTTATATTTATGACAGGTCCCCTTTTGACTGGACTTTCCAGTCAAAAACCAGATACCTGGCAACCCTAAGTATCCGGTGAATTTCTAGTACTTAAGTTCTAACCACCATTTAAGCCATGGAAAAAAAAGCAAATCTTTTTTTCCCCAAAACCTTTGTCAGAAAGAAAATTTGTAAGGAGACTTGTTCAGATTCAAAAAGTTATGACTGTCTGTTGTATAACAAGAGTACATAGACTGGAGCACAGTGTTGGGTATACTACAGAAAGCATTAGTCTACTGTAGCCTCTTTTCCAGGCAAACAATTTTCACATATTCCATAGGACAGAAACAGCCCCCACTTTACATTGTAAATGAAATGTGTATTAGAGCCCTTTTCTAATACTTTCCCCAGGAATTTTGGCAACTGTTTTCCCCCTGAGAAAATTAATCTTCTCTTTTTTAATCTCTTTGATTTTGTAATTAGCAAAAGCCCGGGGATTTTATTTTCAGTACTCACCATCCCTTCCCACCCCTGAACACCCCACCTAGATTTTGTTTTGTTTAAAACCATGTGAATTAATTCTATGTCTCTCTCTCCTTCCCGCTCCCCTTTTTTTGGGCAAACTTAGGTTATTATATTGATTTTAGGATTATAAATGTGTCCTGCCAATGATCTAGGAACATGCACATCAAAAATCTCACTGTTATGAATGTGGGAGTGCTTGATAATTAACACTGATCTGTACCTCAATATGGTTCATGTATCTAACTTCTGAGATTGTCTGTTCCACTCTCAAAGACCAAACACAAACACACTCCCCCACATGTAAATACTGTCACAAGGCCACTGATCACAAGCCATTAAGGCTGAATGAGTCTAACTGTCTCACGGGGCAAGGTCCCAGATGGCCTGCCTGGCTGATTAGGAAAAAACAGTCTGATACAAAAGGAAGACATTACGCCTGGGCCTTATAACGAAATCTATTAGGTGATATATGGTAATTGGGTCCAGACATGCACTGGGTGAGGGTGAGGACTCAGAGGAAACAGACTGGGAATAGAGTATCTGGGAGTTAAACTGAGACCACGCTGGCTCTGAAGAGCTCCTTGGCTTCCTAAAAGAATGTAAGATAATGTAAGATACAAGGTAGGGGAGATAATATTTTTTATTGGACCAACTTGGCTCTGCAAAGCTCGAAGGCTTGTACCTTCCACCAACAGACGTTGGTCCAATAAAAGACATTACCTCACCCACCTCGTGTCTCTCATATCCTGGGACCAATACAGCTACAACACTGCAAATAAAAGTTGGTTCTGTTCTGCACTTCTTGTAACTTAAGAGGGCAGCCCATCTAACTTAGCTTGTAGTGAAGCATAAGTTTAGATGAGACTAAATGTGTGTCTGTTTGTTGTTTTAAAATCCTTTGTTCAACTGCTAAATAAAAAATTATTTGTTTTAATTAAGAAGGCTGTTGTTCACTATATCACTAGTCATAGGCTACTGAAGGGAAGAAACACAGGTGCCTGAAATCCAGTTGGACCTGGAGGGTGATAACAGGCTGGTATACACCAGGTGCTATACCCAAGTCCCAGTCTAAGAGCAAAAGAATTGCATGATTCCACCCAGAGACAGGAAAGAGAAGAGGCCCTAGACCTGAACTGGGAGAAGTTTTTCAGGTAGGCAGGGCTTAGGCTACTACCAACTCAGACCGAAGTTAAAAGTGAATAACGTAGCTGGAGTCGACATAGCTTAAGTTGACTTACCCCGGTGTCTTCACTGCGCTGTGTTGACGGGAGACGCTTTCCGGTCGACTTACCTTACTCTGGTCAGGGAGCTGGAGTATCAGGGTCTCAAGGGCAGAGCGCTCTGCCCTTGATTTAGTGGGTCTTCACCAGACCTGCTAAATCGACACCAGCTGCATCGATTGCAGCAGCATCCATCTCCCCATAGTGAAGACAAGCCCTCAGCCTCACCCCTTCCCCTGCACATCCAGAGAAAACTGTGCCACAAGGAAGGGTGACAGTGAAGATATGCACATGATCACATACATATCTCAGCCAAGAGGTGGCTCTCCTCATCTCTATTAGCACAACAACAACATTAGCACTAGTAGCTTTAGCAGTGCTAATAGAATTACTTCTTCTGCTAATTTTAATAGCATTGTTACCGTTAGTATTGCTATGGGCAGCCAGACCTGCTTGCCCCAAAAACACAGGAGCGAGATGGGAGACAGTACAGGATCTGGAGCCCAAGGTAAAATTCCTGCATTATAGAATGAACCCCAATATAATACTGTAAACAGGTGGAATTCCCATCCTTCTCTTAATATTTTCACATACTGCATCTAATCCAAACTCACCCCTTCGCTGGGGTTTAGCTTTCTTGGTAATTCCAATAGTAAAGTATCATATCTCAGCATAAGCTTTCTCCCTTAGCATAGCTGTTCCTAGAACTTCTGTGCAGGTCAGTCCCAAGATCCCTCCACCTTCAAGAGACACACTCCAACCACAAGATCCAGCTGCCCTTATGGCTTAACAATGAACCCTGCATAAAGATGCTGGGTAATTAAGTCCCTGACAGCAAGAGAGTCCTGAATACTCTATGCAGGGTTTTCGAGTCTGCCACCCTATTTCTCACATAATTTGTTTTTCTACACAACACTTGATGTCTCTGCTGAACCAAAGTGCAAGATTTAGAAGTTAAACTCAAATCCAGGTTAACATACAGCAGTGCCCTATGGTACCCTCAGGGCTCCTAGGCTAAATATAACTGGTGTCCCAATGAAGCACTTAAAAAAAATCTCAACACTTTCTCAAAAGACTCAAACCAGGCAGCGTGCATAAAATGCACATCCGCTCTAGAAATGTCAGAAATAAAGTCTGTAAAATCTGATTTTCATACTTCTAAACACCAAACAGTGAAAAATCATGAAAGTCTTGGATAAAGAAAAGCCTTGATGGCTAAAATGACTACTAAAGTTAGTGAGAATGTATTTGAAATACCAGTGGGTACAATCAGGTTTCAATCTCTCTCTCTCTCTCTCTCCCACACACACACACGTCTCTGAAAGGCACCATTTTCAAGTCTTAAGTATGGATCTGTTGGCATTTATGGAAAGAAAGACAACAGTAGATCAGAGAGATGAGATATGGCATCATCATGATTTGTATTGTAGCAATGCCCAAAATGCCCATCATACCAGGCACTGCATAAAACATATAACAAAGACACAGTCCCCACCCCAAAAAGCATGCAGTCTAATCATAGGACAGCCAAGAGGTGGATAGAACAAATAGCTGGGGAGCACAGCATAATCACCAGACCATTAGAGTGTCACAATAAGCAGTGGTAACAGCACACTAGCTACTGAACGTTGTCAACTCTTTTGTACGCATTTGATAAAGTTACATTTGCATATTACTGTTTCTTCTGTCCAACTCCTGAAGTATATCAATATAGTTAATGCACTGCTGCTAAATCCTCTTACTCCAGTGACATTTGCTGAGATAAAAGCCACTCTGCAGTTTATTTCAAGGTAACTTTTAAAAGTTACCACCACCACAGTCTTTCTAGACATTTCCAATATTACTAGAGATGGGCCTAAGCTAAAAACTTTATAGATTCATAGATTCCAAGGCCAGAAGGAACCATTGTGATCAGCTAGTCTAACCCCTGTATAACACAGGCCATGGAAATTCCCCAGAAATAATTCCTAGAGCAGATCTTTTAGAAAAACATCCAATCTTGATTTAAAAGTTGCCAATGATGGAGAATCCACTATGAGCCTTGGTAAGTTGTTCCAATAATTCAGTAGTTTTCTACCTTTTTTCATTTGCGGATCTCTCAAAAAATCTTAATAGAGGTGTGGACCCTGATAGAAATCTAAGGTATAGTCTGCAGACCACCAGGGGTCCACCATTGTTTGCTTGTACAGTGGTCTACTTCATTATTAACCACTCCCCCAGTTTTGGGGTCATCTGTAATCTTTATCAGTGATGATTTTATATTTTCTTCCAGGTCATTGATAAAAATGTTAAATAGCATAGGGCCAAGAAAAGGTCCCTGTGGGACATCAAGGGGATGATCATCATCATCATCATCAAGGGGATGATTCCCCACTTACAGTTACATTTTGGGACCAACTAAATAAGCCATCTTTTAATCCATTTAATATATGCCATGTTCTTTTTATATCATTATGGAATGTTTGTTCAAATTCATCTCTACAAAAGTATCAAACGATATTTACATTAAATCACACAACCATCTAACTTCCTCACATACACAGGTCTTAAATAAAAGGAGTACTTGTGGCACCTTAGAGACTAACAAATTTATTAGAGCATAAGCTTTCATCGGCTACAGCCCACTTCATCAGATGCACAGAATGGAACATATAGTAAGAAGATTTTTACAGGGAGAGAGAGAAAGTTTCCATACAAACTGTAAGAGGCTAATTAATTAAGATGAGCTATTATCAGCAGGAGGAAAAAAAAAACGTTTGTAGTGATAATCAAGATGGCCCATTTAGACAGTTGACAAGAAGGTGTGAGGATACTTAACATGGAGAAATAGATTCAATATGTGTAATGACTCAGACACTCCCAGTCTCTATTCAAACCCGAGTTAATGGTATCTAGTTTGCATAATTAATTCAAGCTCAACAGTTTCTCGTTGGAACTACTGTGCTAATAAGTGATGGTCACATAACCACCACCCTATACTGGAAACCTACTGACTGCTATACTTACCTACATGCCTCCAGCTTCCATCCAGGACACACCACACGATCCATTGTCTACAGCCAAGCCCTAAGATACAACCGCATTTGCTCCAACCCCTCAGACAGAGACAAACACCTACAAGATCTCTATCAAGTATTCTTAAAACTAAAATACCCACCTGCTGAAGTGAAAAAACAGATTAACAGCCGGAAGAGTACCCAGAAGTCACATACTACAGGACAGGCCCAACAAAGAAAATAACAGAATGCCACTAGCCATCACCTTCAGCCCCCAACTAAACCTCTCCTGTGCATCATCAAAGATCTACAACCTATCCTGAAAAATGATCACTCACTCTCACAGATCTTGGGGGACAGGCCAGTTCTTGCTTACAGACAGCTGCCCAACCTGAAGCAAATACTCTCCAGCAACCACACACCACACAACAAAAACAGGAACCTATCCCTGCAACAAAGTCCGATGCCAGCTCTGTCCACATATTCATTCAAGTGACACCACCACAGGACCTAATCACATTAACCACGCCATCAGGGGCTCGTTCACTTGCACACCTACCAATGTGATATATGCCATCATGTGCCAGCAATGCCCCTCTGCCATGTACATTGGCCAAACCGGACAGTCTCTACACAAAAGAATAAATGGACACAAATCTGACATCAGGAATCATAACATTCAAAAACCGGTAGGAGAACACTTCAACCTCTCTGGCCACTCAGTAAAAGATTTTAAGGGTGGCAATCTTGCAATGGGAAAGCTTCAGAAACAGACTCCAATGAGAAACTGCTGAGCTTGAATTAATATGCAAACTAGATACCATTAACTTGGCTTTGAATAGAGACTGGGAGTGGCTGGGTCATTACACAAATTAAATCTATTTCCCCATGTTAAGTACTCTCACACCTTCTTGTCAACTGTCTAAATGGGCCATCTTGATTATCACTACAAACTTTTTTTTTTCTCCTGCTGATAATAGCTCATCTTAATTAATTAGCCTCTTACAGTTTGTATGGCAACTTCCACAGTGTGTGTGTGTGTGTGTGTGTGTGTGTGTGTGGGGTCAGTCTGTCTTACTATATGTTCCATTCTATGCATCCAATGAAGTGGACTGTAGCCCACGAAAGCTTATGCTCTAAGAGACAAACAAATTTATAAGGTGCCAGAAGTACTCCTGTTCTTTTTGCGCATAAAGACTAACATGGCTGCTACTTTGAAACAGGTCTTAAATAAAAAACTCTTAACTAAATCCAGCACAGTGGATATATGTTTATCCAATTACAAACAGAAAACCAGGTCTTCAAAATATATATTTAATTTAAAGACTGACTTTCAAGTACAATAAAGTATAACATGCCCATTGCTGAAAAAGAAATAAAAACAAACAACTATGAAACCAGATTTAAATGTTGGATGTGCTAAATTCTAGAACAACCTAGGGCTGAAGTGACAAATGAGACAACACAAGCTGTCTAGGAACAGATCAAAGCAGACTCTCAAAAAGATTCTCTTCCTTTCTCTTTTCATGTCCTTTTCTCTTATGTGCTTAATTATAACTAATACTTATATTTCCCAATTCTCTTTTTCTAGTGAAGCAGGAGAGGGTTTTCCCCCCCTGGAGTTTACACTTACAGTCTGCTGCTACCTCTTTTACGACATCCAGTGCCAACATACCTTAACCCTCATCCCTGGACAAATTAATATATATCTGGCTGGCTCGAACAAAACACACATGTAAAGCAATGCTGGCTATAACAAAACATACATATCTACAATTGCTGCATAAAAATTAATACCCAATTTAGATCATTAACACCACAGATCATCCATTCACAGAACTTCCTAAATAGTACAGAAAACCATCTCACCACTGCTATTTTCAACATTACACCTCATTTACTTACACACCTCAATATAAATCCATGTAAGAATCATGTGCACTGTAATTTCTGAAAGCTGCGCTAACCCTGTATTAATCCCCCAAATACATGAACATATAACTAAACTAAGGTTGAAATCGGGGATGTGTGTTAGCTATTGAGAAGGAGTATTGAGATATGGGCTGAGGGTGGTGGAAAGGAGATAGCTGAGGCTGAGAATGGGAACCGATGAGTGGAGATGAGAGGATCCTCAGTAACACAACTCTTTATTTCCTTGCTTTTGACCCTGTTGGTGGGAAACAGAGTCCAGCAAGCCTAATTCAAAGTAATTGCAGTTCTTTTGGGAGACTATATAAAGGAGTACTGCCAATCCCAAGCATTCAAAAGTCATATGTTAGCCCCCCAGACCACCCCAACACAAGAGTCACTTGATCTTTTTTAAGCCAAAGTTTCTAAAATAATTTACTTGGGACTCGTTTTATTTGCCTTTCATGTGCTGTCAGGTCACAATTTCAAGCTTCTCTCTCCAACCATGAGGGCTAGAACTTAGCTTTCATTAAAAAGTGAGTTTCTCAGGTAATCAACTGTATGTAGGACACTTTAGGATAAAAGCCAAATATCACAAGACTCATGATAAAAATCAAAGTTTTACAATACTGTATAAAAAATAGTTTGAAGCATTCTGAAATGAAAAAAATGTTTGTTGTACTTTCCTCACTTTATTTTGCCTTGTCTTGGGAACTGAGGTGCTTAGCATCTTTTGGGAGGATTCAGGATCTGACCCCTAGTGCTTTATAGCAATACATTTTTGCTTCACAGAAAATAGCTGTGCTTTTAATTTTCCACTATGACAAAAGAAGTGTAAGTCCACGTCCAACTAGGGAAAACGATCAATCACTTTGCTGGGAAGTGGATTTAAGTGGGTAAAGAATAGGTGTGTGCAGAGAGGATTCACTAGTATTCCCACAAAAGGCTGAGTTGGCTGATGGAAATAGTAGGAAATCTTAGGTCAAACTCACAAATATACACATACATACACAAATTCCAACTACTTCTAAAAATTAAATGATAGCTTATGTTGCAATCATGCACCAAAGATTTGCGTAGAAGTTTTATATTATTTCAGACACATTTAACATTTATATTGTAGTAGCAACCTACAGGCCAACAAAACTAAAGGTCCTATTATGACAAATAATAATATAATATTAAAGTTTTAAGTAAGCAACCAAGATCTTCCCTTTATGTAGGCTTAAAAAAAAAAAAAAAAACACATACACACATAGCCTTATGACAAATTCTGGTACACAAAAATCTTGACAACCATATGCCAATGTACTAATAATTAAAGAGCTTTTAACCAAATCCAGGACTGAATAATTAGAAAAAATTACAATTTCCCTTCAAAAACTCTCAAAATGCTTTCCCTTAAACTCACACAAATAGAAGAGGCATTCAACAGCTACACGCAGTGTAAGTGCAATTAAATTCCAGAGACATATTCATTCAACATTTGATTGTAAATTCAAATGCTTATTAAAAAATTAAATACAGACATTTGCTTTTCACAGAGACAAGAAAAATTATTTTCCAGTCAGAGAAATTACAGCAGGTTTCTCCATCAATATACTAACTCCCTCAAGTGAAGGCACCCTATAGCATGCAATAGTAAACACATACAGACTCCTGTGAATTTGCATAAACACACACATGACATCCAAAGACAAGGAGCTTCCAGCCAGACATGGAGTAAATTGCTCAACAGCACTATTTGGTTCTGATAAATGGACATTTAGATCTGGGTGCCATCCATACACTGAAGGTGCCACAGCTCACCCAGCCCTACCATTTTTATTGCCAACAGCCATAAAACACACTGATCAAGAGAAGTTATAGCACAGAACCAAAAAAAATCCTCTCTCAGTCTTCTCTTCTCCAAACTAAACATACCCAATTTTTTCCTATCTTCCAACATAGGTCAGGTTTTCTAGACCTTTAATTGTTTTTGTTGCTCTTCTCTGGACTTCCTCCAATTTGTCCATGTCTTTACTGAAATGTGCATCCAGATGTAAGGGGACTGTTGCCCCCTTACTAACATTCCGTAGGGGTGTTTTAGTTGCTAGCTCCCAGTACTAAAAAGGGGGAAGGGTCGATGGAGAATCAGGACCCTGAGACCAACAGCCCCCAGGAACAATGGGGAGAGGCCAATGCTCCAGGTCAGCCTGAATGACAGGGTGGGCAGGCTAATCAGAGAGTCAGGAGGCCAGGGAGGTCCCGTCCTCCATGGGAGCTGGATTTGCCTGGGTCAGACAGAGTGGGGCCGAGCTAAGGAGAAAGCAGGGGCCCAAGCTAAGCTGGGGAGCAGAGCTGTGCCAGATCCAGAGGGACTAGAAAAGCAGCCCAGAGAGAGCAGACCCTGTCCTGGGAGCAGAGCTGCAGCCCCAAAGCCAGAAGCACAGCCCAGAGAGAGCAGACTTGCCCTGGGAGCAGAGCTGCAGCAACCAGAGCCAGAGGGGCCAGAAAAGCAGCCCACGAAGCAGGTCAGTGCTGGGAGCAGAGTCACAGAAGCAGCCTGCAAAGCAGACCTGTCCTGGAAGCAGAGCTGTAGCAACAAGAGCCAGAGGGGCCAAAGAAGCAGCCCAGGGAGCTGGAGGCAGAGCAGCAGCAGCGCTGCGACAGAGTGGTGGAGCTGGGGCTGGAGCAGTCCGGAGCTGGGTGCGGTGAGCAGCTGGGGAGAGCGAGGGGGACCCTGGGCAGCGGGCCCAGCACAGGGAGACGCCTCAGCCAAGGCTCTGCAGGCCAGGCTTGGATCCTAACCCCGACAGGGCAGGGATGACACTGGGAAGAAGGGTCCTACCACTTAAAGCCTGAGAGCGTGTGGCCACCACCAGAGCAAGTGTCCAATCCACAGCATCCCTGCAGCACAGCCAGGGCCTGAGAAGGCGGCCTGGGACTTACAAAGAACAGATTGTGAACTGCCCTGACATTCCAGAGACACTGTTTGTGATGTTCCCTGCCACAGACCGGGTTGATGTGTTTCCTTTAACCTTTCCCATTTTTCCTTATTCTTTTTAAAATTAACTGTTGATTAAATAACTTGTATTTGCTTTAACTTGTATGTAATGGTCAGTGGGTCAGAGAAGTGCCCAGTGCAGAGAGAGTACCCCTGAGTGGGGACACCCTAGCCCCTGTCCTAGGTGACCAAAGCAGGGTCGGGAGTCGAGCCCCCCCCAGGAATCTGGGCCCAGTCTTGTTGAGGTTACGAGGACTCTGCGAGACAGGCGAGTGGAAGGGGAGTCCTCAAGGGCAAGGAGGCCACTGGGTAAAGGAAGTGGGAGCGAGGACTCAGATCCTTTCGCTAGCCACTTCACCGGGGTAGTACAGAAGCCAGGAAAGTTCCCCACAAGAGCGGGACTATTCCCCACTTACACGGAACTGGACACAATACTCCAGTTGAGGCATAATCAGACTGGAGTAGAGTGGAAGAATTACTTCACATGTCTTACTTACAACACTGCTGCTAATACATCCCTGAATGTTATTCCTGTTTGTGATGGGGCATCTGTCCCACAAGGAGTTAATAGAGCCCTAGGGAGCTTGCGCAGGAGGCAGCCAATCAGGTCCGGACTTGCCCATATAAGAAGGGCTGGGGAGCAGAGCACCTTCAGTCACGCCCTGGAGCTTGAGGAGGAGGACTGGCTGCCTTGCAGTTGGAGGGTAGCAAGCACCCTGGACATACCAGTGCTGCAGGCAAAGACCCAGGGAGCTAAAGGCTGCTCCTGGCAGGCTTCAGGAATCTGAAAGCTGAGGCCCTGAGGCAAGGGCAAAGATGGTGCTGGGGGGGCCGCAGGGAATTGGCCCAGGGAGGTCTACAGAGGAGTCAGAAGGGACGCAGCAAGTGGCAGCCATCAACAGGGTCCCTGGGCCAGGAACTGGAGTGCGGGCAGGCCTGGGTCCCCACCCCCACTCACCACTGAGGGACTGCAAATGGACTAAGAGGGAAGCACAGAGTGTGGCACTGCCGGAGGTCTGTGTCACTAAGAGGAAACTGTAGTCCTGGGAGTGACGTGGGTTCCTGGAGCAGAAGTGACAGCAGTAAGATGCACCACCAGAGGAGGGCGCACTGGCATACAGAGCTGATCTCCAGGACAGCCAGCAGGCGGTGCTGGAGTGGCGAGTCGTACTCCATCAGTGTTCTTTGCAACAGTGTTGCACTGGTGACTCACATTTAGCTCATGATCCACTATGCCCCTGAGATCCCTTTCCGCAGTACTCCTTCTTAGCCAGTCATTTCCCATTTTGTATGTGTGCAACTGATTGTTCCTTCCTAAATGAAATACTTTGCATTTGTCCTTATTGATTTTCCTCCTATTTACTTTAGACCATTTCTCCAGATCATGTTGAATTTAATCCTGTCCTCCAAAGGACTTGCAACCCCTCCCCAGCTTGGTATCATCCGCAAACTTTGTAAGTGTACTCTCTGTGGCATTATCTAAATCACTGAGGAAGATATTGAACAGAACTGGACCCAGAACCAATTCCTGTGGGATCCCATGTTATAAGTCCTTCCAACTTTACTGTAAACCACTGGTAACTACTCTCTGGAAATGGTTTTCCACACACCTTACAGTAGCTCCATCTAGGTTATATTTCCCTAGGTTGTTTACAAGGAGGTCATGCATAATGTGACACAGCATCAAAAGCCTTAATAAAGTCAAGATATACCACATCTACCATTTCCCCCCACACCACCACTAGCTTGTTACCCTATCAAAGAAAGCTATTGGGTTGGTTTGACATGATTTGTTCTTAAGAAACCTATGCTAACTTACTTATCACCTTATTATCTTCTAGGTGTTTGCAAACTGAATGCTTAATTATTTGCTCCATTATCTTTCTGGGTATTGAAGTTAAGCTGACTGGGTTGTTGTCATTCCCTTTTTATAGGTGGGCATTTTATTTGCCCTTTTCAAGTCCTCTGGAATATCTCCTGTCTTCCATGACTTTTCGAAAATAAGCACTAATGGCTCAAATACATCCTAGAATACTCAAGGAGCTGATTGAGGAGATATTTCATCAGGCCCTGGTCACTTGAAGATCTCTAACTTGTCTAAGTGATTTTTAACTTGTTCTTTCCTTATTTTAGCCTCTGATCCTACCTCATTTTCACTGGCATTCACTATGTTGGATGTCCAATTGCTACTACTACTAAACTTTTGGTTGAAAACTGAAACAAAAATCATTTAGATCACTCATGGGACACAGGCTAGCTTGTGCCAAGGTGAAGTCGTCACATTGATAGTACAAAAATCTGAAGAGAATTTTGCAGTGGTCAAACCCAATATGACATTTAAAATGCTCAGTGTCGTAGAGCGTGGTGCCCTTTGGCACCTTCTCCTGACCTAGTGTGGTGCTGCAGGCACTCCCTGCCTTGGCTTCTCTTCTCCTGTGGCTCTTTAAGAACTCAACATAGTCCAAAACGACATAAGACAAAATTCCCCTGTGTGGGAGATTCTATTTTTATCAAATCCAAAATAAACTTGAAGTCTCTTCCCTTCGGCTTAGAGGTTGCACAGTCTCAAGAGAATCCTGGATTCTGATTTTTTTTTTTTTTAAAATCCGTCACTTGATATTTTAGAATTTTCACATCATTGGATGAATGATCACTGCCAAAACACTTCACATCAGAACTCAGAGTACTGACAAGTTAAATCCTAGGTTGCATGCAAGACTAATAGAAAGCAGGAAATCAACACTGCCAATACACAAAAGGACTGGTCAAATGAACCCTAGGAAAACTTTAATTCCTCTAGAGATGGTAAAATCTCTCATTCATCCTGAGTTAGATTGCACTTACAAAAGCTAACTTCTATGTTCAAGTGTCTTCACTTATCACAATACGTGTCCTTTTTGCCAACTATATGCCATGACTTTTTTTTTTAAATGAATGATAAAACAGCCATCAATCAACTTCTAAATCTGCCTAGAAATACTTTTGTGCTTTTTATAGCAAGGCCTTTAAATATATTTTTATTTCTTTATCTCAAGTGTTTTCAAATAGTTTCTAAACTGCAATAGCATCTCTGTTCTGCATAGAGTTATGATATAGTATTATTGTTAACACTCTCTAAAAGTTCTATAGTACTCGAATAATTCAGTCATAGTCCCAAGGTAGCACTATTTAGCACCCCACTACAGAATACCAAGGTTCTATCAAGGACTGGAGAAACATGTGGCGTACTAATGAAGGCCTAGCAGAAAGGCAAAGAGAAGTGGATTAGGAAGAAACCAGTAGCAGACAAAGATACTGAGAAAGAGGACAAATAGTTAAATCATCAACCCAACACCCTACTTCCATGGCTGTACAGAGGACAGGTAAGGTAAGGAAGGTGGAATCTTCTGCAGCTACAAAAGGTGATTAAAACCTCCCGCTGTCACAAGAACTAGAATTAATGGATCAGATTCATCAGTGTACTTTGAACTAAACTGGTGTTGCAAGCCAGACACAACATCTTAACCAGCCAGATAAACTAGGTTTACAGGTGCTTAACTTTCCTGGAGAGGTCAAGTGGCCAGAGTGTACCAGTAAATCTAACCCACTGTCTTGACTGACATGGCTTTGCACAACCTTTCATCATGGAAACACAAAATAAAATAAGATCTAAACTATCAGCTTTGTATCAATGTAAGACAGTCATATTAGATTTCTGCGGCCTCCCACAGCAAAATGCCCAAATAGCAATTCCAAGAAGGCTTTTAAACTTGAACTTTTGATTTCTTATTAGGGGTGCCAGGTATCCAGTTTTTGACCAGAACATCCGGTCAACAAGGGACCCCGGTGGCTCCAGTGAGCACCGCTGACTGGGCCATTAGAAGTCTGGTTGATCGCCCTCAGCAGAGCAGGCAGGGTACCTGCCCAGCTCCGCGTGGCTCCTCGGAAGCTGCCAGCATCTCTCTCTAGCTCCTAGGCAGAGGGGCAGCCATGGGCGCTCCGCGCGCTGCCCCTACCTGAGTGCTGGCTCTGCAGCTCCCATTGGCCGAGAGCTGCAACCAACGGGAGCTGTGGGGGCGGCACCTGCAGGCAGGGGCAGTGCATGGAGCCTCCTGGCCGCGCATCAGCCTAGCAGGCGGAGGGACGTCGCCACTTCCAGGAGCCACCTGAGGTGAACCGTCCAGAGCCTGCACACCAAATCCCCCCCTCTTTCCTGAGCCCCCAGCCCTCACCCCCTCCTGCACCCTACTCCCTCCGGGAGCCCGCACTCTCTCCTGTGCCTTTGCCCCAGCCCTGAGCCCCCTCCCACACCAAACTCACTCCTGGAGCCTGCACCCTGACCCCCCAGCCCCGAGTCCCCTCCTGCACCCCAAACCCCTCATTTGTGGCCCTTCTCTGGAGCCCACACCCCCAGCCCAGAGCCTGGAGCCCCCTCCCACACCGCAACCTCCTGCCCCAGCCCGGAGCCCCCTCCCACACTCCAAACCCCTCATCCTCAACCCCCAACTTCCTGCCCCAGCCCGGTGAAAATGAGCGAGTGAGGATGGGGGACAGGGAACGACGGAGGAAGGGGGGGATGGAATGAGTGGGAGCAGGGCCTTGAGGAAGGGCAGGAGCGAAGCAAACATGTTCGGTTTTCTGAAAGTTGGCAACCCTATTTCTTATGGATGTTTATTTTAAATATCAATTTAATCCTTAAAATTGCCTCCAACTGTCTTTTCATAGCAGGAATCATGTGGGTTTCTCTTCTAAAAAGCAATTTTTGTATCACAGGTGTATTTACATTAACTCCTCCCACTCAGTCATCTCAAAAGTGTCAAGTTTTTAATTCAGGCATTCAATGATGTTGGAGAGCCACATTTTCAACAGACAAAGTCATCAACGAAGAGAAAGTTTAAAGTAAATACTTGCATTGTAAAATGTGTTTTATAAATTGAAATGTTTATAACTGCTTTTCATTCTAAAGTAAAATTAAGAAAATTACCTTTGAGAGATGCATGGAAAAACAAGAAGCTTGATTTTAATAATTTCCTACATCTTACTCAGCTGCACTCATTCACCCTACTTATTTTGCTTGCTATGCAAGCCAGCCTCAGTATACTCCCATCAAAAAATATTCAGGATGAGAAGTTACTGACCAGACAAATAAATAAACTTAACATTGTATTAAAGTAGTTTCATTTGGAATATCAGGCACAGGAAACTTTCACACAAAACAACATTTAAAGAAGTTGCTATAACTCTGAAAGAAAGAATCCCATTGCTTTCAGGGCTCAATTTAACAACGTCAATACAGATGCCACGGTTAACCCAAATTCCTTATGGAAACTAATGTTTCCATGCCCTCTAGCAGCAGGAAAATGACAGATGTTCCGGATCTCGATCACTTGGAAAACTGGATGCAAGCAAACATTGATTTAATATGGCCAAATTCAATGTCTCACATCTAGCTACAAATGCAAGTCTCACAAGATGGTGAACCATATCCTGGAAAGCAATGACTCTGACAAGAATTCGCGGTCATAGTGGACAACTAACTGAACATGAGCTCCCAGCGTATGAAGCTCAGTTTTGGAAGGAACCATACCAGCTGAATGGCTTCTCTTGCAAAGGGATGAGCCACCAAATGCATCTGTCTCCCAATACAAATCCATTTTATGTGTATTCTCTCTCTCTCTCCATAAAAGCTATTTGTAGATTTTGGAAACAAAAGTCATAGTTTGTGCTACACTGTATAATATCATACTCCTAGACAGGATGATTGATAGGCTTGATCCTATTACCATTGCTTTCCATTGTCTGCCCTATTATACATTTTGAAAATACACAGCATGCATACATTCTTATTTCAAAGAAAGTGTGCAACAGTCCTCAAACTAAATGAGGTGAACAAAACAGTGACTGCATAACCCAATGATAATACCAAAGATCTTTTCAATTTCTGGCTGTCCTATGACCTACTCATGGTAAGATGGTAGTCTCAGCTCAGTTGGCAGTGGACACTATATAAACACCTTCACTCAAGGATTGGATGGGCATGGGGTGAGGTAATTTATAATGCTGCTTGTATAACACGCGGTAAATATAAGACTTTAGTCTGCAAATCCAACACCTTTTTTAAACACAAATTCAGTTGGAAAAATGTAGGGTTAAGAAAACATTTTCATACAAATTACCTACCTGTCAATCTCCAAAACAAGAAATAATTTGTTTGTGTATTGTATTTATAATTTTCATGAAAAAGTAGGTATGATATGCAAGAATGATGGTAAGATCAGAAGAAAAGGTATCTGCGAATAAAGTAGGGCTGTCAATTAATTGCAGTTAATGCATGTGATTAATGCAAAACAAATTAACTAGATTTAAAAAACGGTCATGATTGATTGCAGTTTTAATCTCACTGTTAAACAAATTACCAATTTACATTTATTAATATGTGTGGTTTTCTACATTTTCAAATATATTGATTTCAATTACAACACAGAATACAAAGTGTACCATACTCGCTTTATATAACTTTTGATTACAAATATTTGCACAGTAAGGAAGATAAACAAAAGAAACAGTATTTTTCCAATTCACCTCATACATGTCTACGAAGTCCTACTTCTTGTTCAGCCAATTGCTAAGAAACAAGTTGCCTGCTTCTTATTTACAAGATATCTTGAAAATGAGAACAAGCACCCGCATCGCATTGCTGTAGCTGGTGTTGCAAGGTATCCACATGCCAGATCTGCTTTAAAAAAAAAATTTGTATGCCCCTTCATGCTTCAATTTGTAGGCTCTAAAGCTTTAAATTGTTTGAGTGCAGTTATGGAAAAAAATAATTGTACATTTGTAAGCTGCACTTTCCTAAAAGAGATTGCACTACACTACCCATATGAGGTGAATTGAAAAATACTAATTTTTATAGTGCAAATATTTGTAATAATATGAAGTGAGCAATGTACACTGTGTATTCTGTGTTGTAACTAAAATCAATATTTGAAAAGGGAGAAACACATCCAAAATATTTATAGTCAATTTCAATTTGTTATTTTACCGTGTGATTAATTACTTTTTTTAAATCTCGTGATTAATTGCAATTTTTTAAAATCATTTCACAGCCCTAGAAGAAAGATTTAAGTCAGTATCTCTCATTTTATACACTCACTGCTGTAAGGTTTTGCAATAGAATGTTTCGATCTTGCAGCATGTTTGCAAAGTAGAAATGTTTTACTGCTGGAGAAAAAATTTCTATTTTAAATACTGGAAAAAACACACGTCTAAGTAGAAATCAAAGGATAGAGTTTTTTTCATATAAATAAAATAAGCAAAACAGCTTCAACAGTTGCTTTTAAAAATCCAGTAATATAGCATTTTGTGAAAACTCCAATTATGCACACGCAGTAAATGGGTCTCCCAAATTAATGAAGTCTAAACAGAGAACTTAGATGTTTGAAAATATACTGTGTGCCTGGAGAACAAGACCTTGCATTTACACAGGAGACTACTACAGGCCCAGTTCTGGAAGATGTGGAGTGCCTCTGCAAGACTCTGAACACCGGTCCTGATACTGATAGGAGTTTAGGGCACTCAGTATCTCTCAGTATCAGATCCATAGAAAAAGTAACTGCATCAGTCTTGCAGCTTCTTCAATTGCTTCTAGAGCTTTACAAATTATATTCTCTGTATTCTTTATGATGGAAACAACCATCTTGACAACTGCATACTTCAGCACACTACTCTTCATAATCTGAAAACATTTTACACAGGATTCCAAGCCCCATCCCATATGAAAAATATGTATGATAAAATGGCATTAAATCTCAATCAATTCCTGAGTTCCATAAAATTTTACACCCCTGATGTCTCAAAACATCAGTTAAATCTATACCAAAATGGTTTGCAATTCAAAACACCATTGCTTCAGTTCAAGCATATAAAACAACTCTCGCGCTCCCTTCCAATATTTTCTGCTCTAAAAGAGCAACTATATCATTAAACTGTTTAATACAGTGGTTCCCAAACTAGGGGTGCCGCTTGTTCAGGGAAAGCCCCTGGCAGGCCGGACTGGCTTGTTTACCTGTCGTGTCCACAGGCTCAGCCGATCGCGATTCCCACTGGCTGCGGTCCCCCGTTCTTGACCAGCCCCCATTGTCCTGGAGCAGCAAACCATGGCCAGTGGGAGCCACGATCGGCCGAACCTGCGGATGCAGCAGGTAAACAAACCAGCCTGGCCCACCAGGGGCTTTCCCTGAACAAGCGGCATCCCTAGTTTGGGAATCACTGACTTAATAGCTCACAAATACTGCCTTGTTTTTTAAAGAGTCAAAATTATATGAAGTGCAGTGTGATTACCTGAGTGTGGTTTCCCAAAACTGTAAAGAAGGGATAATGGTGAGAGGAGGGGCAGAATCTGTTTCTGTGGTGTTAGGAAGTTTGATGAATTTGAATGCCAACCTTTCATCCAACTAAATTATGGTTGTAGTACATTATGGTTGTGCTAGTCATGGTACATTGTCTGGTCAGGTGTATATTTGTCGCTGGATGGAGGAGTAGACGTTACATATTCTTAGACGGCCTAGCTTTTCATTTCTTTGCTTTTGAAGTCTTGTGCTAGGTATGTTATGCTCAAGCCAACCTCAACTGATACACAACATAGTGTTTAACTATATTTATGCACGTAAAGTCTAATTTAATTGAGAGGTTCTGGCAGGCTCCTGAATAGTTGTTTCAGGGTCATAATATGCCTTCTCTTCAAAAGATCACATACAGGCAGTATTTTTTTAGTTGGGAGGCACATTATTCATTATAATACACTAAGTACTGTTTCTATCATTTAAAAAAAGTAAAACAAAAAACCAGAGACTATAAAAGAAGACTGTGGGCAATGGCAAAACTTCCACAACAGACTTCAGTAGAACCAAGATTGGACCCGATTATTTTTAAACAGCTGAAACAACATTTCTTAAAAAGAAAACAAATCTAGGATGAACTGTGTACTTTAAACAGTATTTTATATTTTGACAAAGTGGGAATTTTCTATAATTTTATTCTTATGTGTGCCTCAGTTTCCCTCTGTACTTTGCACTGTTCCCCTTTGGATGCAGTGGGTTAAAAAGCTGCACTTGGAGCACAGAAGGAGACAGGAGATGTTGTGCCACAACTCTCTGGGATGGAATGAATGGGTCATTAAAGGACTGGCTGAAACTGACCCATATCAATGGAGGATCCAAAAGGCAAGGACAATGAGAACCCCAAAGACTGAACAATTAACACCTAACAACAAGGAAACTTCAGCAAGTGGAACATGTGAACTCTGTACAGACCTACAGGAGTTGAACAATGGACTGAAAGCTGTCAAGTGTCTGGAATACAGCTAACTTTTGGAAAGACGAGCTCTCACATGGGACTGACAGAGGGCCAAAAATGGATTCCACAGCAGCTTGGCTGGGTGGAATGGTGGCTTGGCTGGGTGGAATGCTGCCTTGGCCACAATGGACTATGTCTTAACCTTTAAGAACATAAGAACAGCCATACTGGGTCAGACCAAAGGTCCATCTCACCCAGTGTCCTGTCTTCCAACAGTGTCCAATGCCAGGTGGCCCAAACCTTTATTTCTCTATGCTAACCTAAGGACTTCCTGATGCTGTGTTCCAGTTCACTAATAAAACCTACTCTATTTTGAAAAGCCTCCTGATGTCACTACAAATAACTGCAGAGGTGCACTGGTCCCTGAAGTATATAAGACTCCTGGTCAGAGACTTTGTCAGCTGGACTCACGTTGTGAAACAGGTGTTCTGGAGTCTAGAGGCTGAGTCTCAGAGGCACTGAGGCTGTCTGGCCTACCCTTAAGGAAGAGTGAGACCCCCTTGGAGGTCTGGCACACTGAAGGGGTTCCTCCAAGTGTAAAGATCTTGAGGTTAATCAATAAACCAGTGAAGGAGAAAGGAACAACACTTTTAATAAAAACCAAACTAAGAGCATTTCTGTGGTGAATTGCTGTGCACAGCTACACTGTGTTCTCAACCCCAGCTTCCAGGGCACATCTCTAAACTCCTATATTAATAATACTGTCCCTTATCATAGAATATCAGGCTTGGAAGGGACTTCAGGAGGTCATCAAGTCCAACCCCCTGCTCAATGAGGGAGCATCTCCAAAATACAATCTTCCACAAACATATCACTATACCAAAGGACTGTTAAAAACTGGGGCATGAGACAGATCCTGTGGGCTCTGCTGTCTGGAAGGCTGAGTTTCAAGCCCTGCACAAAAATTAACTGAACTCCTGTAGATGGACTCCTTGCTATGGCTCTTAGTTCCTCAATTTATCTACTTGGCTGTTCAATGGCATGCTACTGCAGTATAGCTACATGCAAAATCCTCAGCTGGTGTAAATCAAGATAGGGAATGGGAAATTTGCCCATCAGATCTCTCTCCTTAGAGGATTTGGTACTAAACAGCAGTTTTCCAAACCTCCCATCATTACTAACAGAATGTAAAACAGACTCCATCACACTATTAAGGCTAATATGTGGTCCTGCTGACTTGACAGTGTTGGATCATATCAAAGAAGTTCTGTATTAAAATCACAAATGAGTTTGATTCCCCATAGTTTAAATTCCAGGGTATTACTAATTAAGAGGTCTCTTGGTTTTTTGGTACTGTTTCTCTCCCTCTATGTGTGAAACTTGCAAGCTGCTAATTGCGTTGGTACATTCTAAGAGTCTGTTCTCAAAGCAATTCACAGAGAGAGAGAGAGACTCAAAGCAATACTCTGTAACAACAGAAACAGCACCCAGAGACTCCTCGCCCTTTTGTTGTATTCATCTCGCTTTGTTAACAATTGTGATTAAAATAGAGATAGAGGATGTATGTGGATGGATGCTTGGTGTGGATAATAACTGAATGATCAGGGAGGTGCCAGCCTAAGAATCCAGTGTCCATTGGCTGAAGAAGGCATCAAGTGGAAATAACCAGAGGACCCCCCCCAGAGGGCAGACTGGAATCCACCCAGCAGCCTCAAGGATGGGAGAACCAAAGAACAAGATAACATCTAGCAGCACGGAGCCGTCAGAAATGTGCAATCTGCAGATTGATTCAGCAACAGCATGATGAAGCAATTCCCATAGACTGGCATAGGAAGAAATTCCTATAAAAATGGACTCTACAAAGTGAGAACTTTAGGGTCTGATTCTGCAAACCAACTTCCAGGAGCATCAGATGAGCATCTGACAAGGCCCTGCTCCCTCCTCATGTCCAGGCCACCTGGCCAGTGGCTTGGCATGAGCAACTCTAAGGCTGGTAAATATAACAACCTTGCAGAACCTGTGTGTGTGTGTGAATAAATGTGAGATTGAATGGAATGTTATAGCTAACTGCTTACTATGATTCTTTCTGTATTCACAGTAAATGTGGTATTTTACCTTTTTCCCTTTAAGATCCTGCTGGTTTTTATTTTATTGGTACAACAACAGAATGAAAAAGGTGGAGAGCAGTGTTAAAAATGCGGGTACAAATTTAGGAGTAGATAACAAATTGCTGCAGACCAGCCAAAAGGAAACCCTCAGACAAGCAAAGGATCAAAGAGGAATAGTTTTCTTGCAAAAACATGACACTCACCCTACCTCTTCCTAGTTTCTCTGAATGTCTCTTCCTTGCTTATCTATCCTTTCCACCCACTGCAGCAAATGGACAGTCAAACTCTGCTTCACCAGCACCATGCAATTCACTAGAATTGTTCAATCCTAATTTGTTTCATGTTATTGCTCTTTCTGTGCACTGCACTGTATGTGTTGTATGCCACTATCTAGGTTAGAAAGAACACTTCAGGATTCTCCCAATTAGGAAACACACACACACACACAAAATAGAAAAAGCAAGGTGAATGGGAAAATACAGGATTCTTATAATTCTGCTCCACATGTAAACTTCCACTAGAAATCTGGCCCCAAATTCTAACAGTCTTTGGTTGGAAGTCTTCCATTGCTAAGCATATCTCAGACAAATAGAGCATAAACATTTGATGACATGAGTGAGGCTCAGCAGTCTTATCTGCATAGCTTGAAACTTATCTTTGATCTACTGCCAATTCTTAAGTTTAGGCCTCCAAAAGATTGTGCAGTTTGAGGGCTTAAAAAAAAAAAAATCAATCAGGGAAGATATGAAACATCAGCAAATACTCTAGAATACATCCTATGTCATGACTGCACTACTGGCCTTAGTGTCTTCCGAACCGTACATCTCCCTCACTCTTACACACTACAGAATTGGGGCATTTGTTTTTTAGTTGTACTTTGGCTACAGCATCGCAGTGGCAAATCTCACCTGGAAAGGTATTGTTCGACCCACTCCACCCACGTGGTACAATTTTCTGGCTGATAAATCAAATTTATGAAATGTGAAAAGGTAGCAAGGCTTGGAAGCACAAAAGGAGTTAGGTGCCTAAAACAGAGGCTTAGGAACCTAAGAATCAGTTTTGGGACCACTGTGATGCACAAAACTCCCACTGATCCCTGGAGCTGCCTAAACTCACTCAGAGCCTAAATCTTTGCAGTAAAAGTTCCCTAGCTGCCTAACTTTTGCCTCTGGGCATGCCAACTGCTATCTCACTGTAGGCGTCCAACCACCTACCCTCTCAGAAGCCCCAGAGCGATTCACAAACCAGGGGAATACAGACATTCTTCTATCTAAATCACATTTAGGGCCCAATCCAGTAGGCATGCTCAGAGGGCATCAAACAGAGTAGGCCCCAAAGGTGAGTTCACACAAAATAGCTGGAGTGGGGAAGAGGACTTTCCTCTTACCGTAACCACTGTGCCATAAATTATTCACGTGGAATATGGGTTCAAATTCCCCCCAGGGGAAGAAGGGATTTAAACAGGGATCTGCCACCTCTCCAGAGAGTGCTCTAACCACTGGGCTATGCGCCATTCTGATATGCTGCTCCCTCAATCTCCCCTGTTGAAGCTGATGCATTCTGGATAAATAGAGAGTTACTGTCAAAGGGAAAATGGATCTGGTCTTTCACCTCCCAAGTGAGCACTCTAACCCCCAGATTATTGAGAAAGTCTCTCTCTCTCTCTCCCCGAAATGGCTTCTTAAGAGTCTTCCTCCTCTCCTTTCCTCTCCCCTAGCTTCTTGCTAACAGCATAGGTGCTTACCGCCAAGAGAGCGTTTGCAGCCGAGAATCCCAGGAAGAGATAAGCATCTTTCTGCAGCCCAGACTTAGGCACCTGTTGTGGGCAGGAGGGTTTAGCATGCATCCCTCTCATTGGCATCTCCCATTGGCTAGTGAAGGCAGCTCCCTTCCTAGCATGCTGGCGTTTGTGAATCACAATCTCCCCATTCATTGTATGGGAGCCTAGACACCTAACTCAGGCTTTGTGAATCACAGTGATATTCTAGGTGCCTGAAAGTTAGACATTAGGACACTCAGCATCACCAGTCCTAACTCCTTTTGTGCATTCAAGCCCAAGTGCCTATAAAACATCATGAGCACTATTTCCCCTCAATATAAAGTTATAAGGAGGAGCTGCAACCACTGCACCCAGAATAGAAGAGAGACTGCTACCAAGCCTGAGTGAGATGCAAACTCAGGAAGAGAAGCCAGGAGCTGCAGTTGGATCTTGTGCATTGTATTCACCAAGGTACACCAGTCTGGGTAGTTTTTGCTTCATGCATTTAAAATTGGGCATATCCTTAAGTAACTTGCTGTACTGGGGCCTGTATGAAGAGCAGAAGGAACAACTGAGCCAAGGCAAAAATAAGTTTTTGCTGCTTTGCATTCCTGTTACCACTATAATGCTAAGATAGCTAGGAGTAGCTAAGATAGCTACACTGGATTCCTTTCTAGCTCATGGATCAACAACAAAATTATTAAGTAAACTCCAACAGCAAACTTTATCTCAGAGTACAGATTTGTACATTGTTACTGCACATGGAGTACACAATAATATTCATCAGCTGAATCAGGGTTACTGGTGGTGACGCACAAGCTAGAAAGAGCACAACTAGATTTTCTGGTACCCGGTGAATTTGAAGGGCTGGTAGCTGAGGGGGAAAGACTTTTTACCTTTAAACTGAGTAAACTGTATATGTTATCACTTGAAATACAACTATTATGGAAATCCATAATGCCATTTTTATAGTCACTTTTTAAGGAAGAATCAAATTGTAATATATAAATAAAAGGGATCATCAATAGACGAGGATACAAAATAAAATGAGAAAGGACACATTACAGAAAGTTAGTTTTACTTTATAAAATAGATTTACTAAATTGTTCCAATTGTCCCATCCTGCTCCAAAACAGGGGGAAAGACTCCTATAAAACCTAATCCAACCTTATTACAATTAGAAATGAATGTTAATATTTAATACCTGACATTTGTTGATTAACTATTACATATAGGGGAATGGCCCAATTAAAAAAATTCATATCTGAGCAAAGGTAGTTAATTAGTAACAACAAAACAATTCTATTATAAAAACTGTTGCAATAAAAACATTTGAGACAATTCTCTCCTTTAACACATAGCTCCCAAGATGAGATTTACACGTGGCCTTTGAAGAGAATATAAATCTTCAAATTATTTTTAAAATAATGGAACTTCATGGAGCAATAACCATAATTAGATTATGTAGTAAAAATCACTGTCACAGGTAGCCTTGACTAAAATATTACATTATACATTAAAATTTTCTATGATCTCTCAGATGTTGAAAAATGTACAAACTAAAACCAAAGAGATAGCAATACACTTAAATTTTAAATATACAGGAAAATGTGAAAGCAAATTGCTTTCCTAGTAAATGTAAACAATACCTTGGAAGAAATAAATAAATTACCCATCTCTAACAGGTTTTAAACACATTTAGTGAATGACATTTTTATAAATTTGCAGTCTTGCCTTTGAGCACCGCCTCTGTTGCACATTATTATTTAAAATTGAGAATGGCAGCAGAAGACAGTTTGTATTGCATCTGTATTTTTAATTTAAAAAAAAAATAAAACTATTACTAAAATCTGCTCTGTTATGCTTTTTTCCAAAACTGGAGTCTAAATTGGATTCCTTTCCAGCTCATACATCATCAGTAGAATTGTTAAGTAAACTGTTGGGCAGGGTACAAACTTCCTGAACTAATCCATTAGAACACTACCCTCTCCTATTTCAAACACTTCCCCAAGACTTATTACTGCTTTGGTACGCACATGTGTGCGCACACACACATTCAATCAGCAACTAAGTATGGCTAGGTTGAAGGATAGTCAGGAATAGCCAATATTTAATTTTAAGAAGTATATATTTTCAAATAAACTGGAAAACGCCAAGATGTAAATATGAGTCCCTATCCTGTTCCCACTGAAGCGAATAAATAAAACTCAATGGACTTCAGTTAGTACAGGATCGGACTCACAGACTCCAGTTCAGCAAAGCACATAAGTACATGCTTAATCTTAAGCGTGTGCTTAAGTGCTTTATAAGTGCGTGGCCATAGCTTGTTTACACAACTATATGGCTATATTAACATTAAACTGGTCTTACTTCTCCTCTCCTCTCTGCTTCCCCCCAATTGTTTTCTGAAGTCTCATGTCAAGTCTTGCTTGAAACTGGATTATTGACTCTTTGGGGCAGGAACCACACAACTGTACAGCATCTAACACACTGGAATCTTAACTGGGGCCTGGGGGTGATACAACAAATGAATAAAATAATTAAATAATAATGTAGCTGATTTCTATTTAGAACTGCAATATACCCAGAGAGCTAGACTCACCACAAATAGACATAAAAAGAAAAGGAGTACTTGTGGCACCTTAGAGACGAACCAATTTATTTGAGCATAAGCTTTCGTGAGCTACAGCTCACTTCATCGGATGCTCACAAAAACTTATACTCAAATAAATTGGTTCGTCTCTAAGGTACCACAAGTACTCCTTTTCTTTTTGCGAATACAGACTAACACGGCTGTTACTCTGAAACCTGTCACTGTTAGACATAACTCCATACAAAGTTAATTGGAATTGAACAACCTTATGCCAGCAATGAACTCGGCGCCCCAATATTCGAGCAATAGAAAGTCCTACACAGTATTATCCGTGATCAAGTTAGATTTCTTGTTGTATTTCCTATAAATAATAAAGCCCTGAACCTACAATGAGATGTGTGCAGTTAGAACCCATCCCCTGTGTAGAGTCCCACTGCAATGTATGAGGCTCTGTGCAATTACAGAGGTGCTTTGTGCACATCTCATTGGAGGATTGATACTCTAAGTTAGGGCCCAAGATTTCTCCCATTAAAGTCTATGGGCCCTTATTTAGAGGAAATGGGGACATCTGAAAATTAATAAGATAGTTAAAAATTAGGGTTTGGAGAGTGGAGGAAAAAGAAGAGGAGAAGGAAACGGAGATTGCTTAAAAATGCACGCTAAGCAAAACCTAAAAATATAGCTGCCACTCATATAACAGAGGGAGTTGTATATACTTATATTACAAAACTATGAATCTACCATTTGCTAAACACAGAAAGCTGCTGAAACCGATCAGCATATAGAACTTCAAACTTGAATGCCAAGTACAGATGCTAACTGATTAGTTATGAAATTCAAAGAAATATAACAAGTAAAAAGATCATAGGATTACCTTGTTCCAGTCTAAAGCAGAGGGAACGTTTTGCAGCTTCTATCTCAGGAGTTGGATGATCCAGAATATGTCTACACCATTGCAGAGGACTCAGTGATTTCTCTTGCAGTGTGAGGGTCTTAGTAGGCGAGACATACAACCTCAATTAAAATATGCAGAAATATTAGCATGTACACAGTACATAAGCTTTATATTTTTGGATACTTGATTGACTGCATATGAAGAATTTGTTTTTAACACTAAAGTAATGTAATACTACAGTTTTCATAGACAGTACACATACCCCAGAGACAAATATTAACAGAAAATATTATAAAATCTAATACTCACTGTAGATTAAATCATTGCAGTGCTTAACTTTGTATTTAAGAACCTCATAGTAACATCTTTTACATTCTTACCTTCTATGATTTACCCAATCATGTCAGAATTGATATAATATTACAGTTTTCACAGGCAGTATCTTTCCCACATGATACAAAGACTTTATATATTATACTGTACATTATGTACAGATTTTGGAAATTTAAAAAGTTTGCTGGATGACGATGATGATTTTTACACTCCTGGTTCCAGCCAAATGAACCAACGTGCAGAAAAAGAAGTGTAGGAGAAGCTATTCTATTTTGTCTGGGCTTGGAATACAATAAGCAGCTAACCACAGAGACAAGAATATTTGAGTATCTGGTCATCTCCTGTGCCCCTGGGGTAGAGTTTACTTTTCCATGGGTGTTTAAACCACCTCATGGTAGGGGGCTTGATGGCTTTCACAGCTAAATTCTCTAAGCCGGTGTCCACTGTTATTGGAGTCCTCACGGATTTTGACATGCATGTAGACATAGGTTCACCTGGGAAAGCACACATCTTCCTGGATGAACTATCATTAGCTCTCAGCTTCCTCACTGAACATCATACCCTGTTTGTTTCTAAAGCACAGTGTGGTTAAACAAACTCTTAAGTAGGATATCAGAAGTTGGGCAAAAAGGCACACTGGCCAGGAAGCGGAATGCTAATAGCAGATACAAAAAGGCTAAAGTAAAGACAAAGGGACTAAGTCTCAGATGATTACTAATTAGAGACAGAGCTCTTCACATTTAGGTTATTGTGCAAAACCTGCTCTGCTCAATAGCGAGCTATTGCTACGTAATGCCTGCTTAGTAGTCTATTGTTTGGGAGATAAATTGGTACTTGCGATCCAGCTCCGAATGGACAAGTGTCCTCATCACAACTGGTACTCTTGTTTGCAATCCCAGCAGAGTTCCAGGACTGAATTTGTCTGACAATAGGGCTGACCTCCTCTCACTTAATAGAGTGGTTGGCTACACAATTAATGCTCAGAATTAAAAACCATGATGAGCCGCATATGTACTGAAAATAACGTCTCAGATCCACTGTTAACTTTCAGCAGTATTTTGAAAATAAAATATGTGACTGATGAGTTATAAATAATTTGATGTTTATGCAGAAAGATGACAACCAAGGGAAAGTTTTTACTTTTTTTTTGTAACATGGTTTTTTTTTTTCCTTTTTTGAACTGCAATTTTTTAGAACAATATTACAAAAGCAGTTAGGGCCCCAATATTAAAAAGTCAACAATTAGGACTGCATTGGCCTTTGGCTTTCTAGATTTGACACATTATTTAAAAAAAGATTTAACAAATCATCAAAAGCATCATAACAACAACCCCACAATAGCTAACAGACAAACTACCACTGACCAGCAATGCAGTTCATCAGAGATTCATCCCTGAAGGAAATATGTAACGCATCTTAGTTTTATTAATTTTAAGAAAGTAACTGTCCTTCAGATGAACACCAAGGGCCAAATTCCGCACCTCTATACATACGTTCAGTCCCCAGTGATACCATACATAGGTGGAATTTGCCCCCAAATAGCAAGATTCTTCCCGAAGAGCAAACCAAACCTGATAAATACTCACGACTGACATTTGTACTGCAAGACTTGCAATAATACTGATCCAATACAGCCCTAAAATGTAAGCATGTACAAAACATTATTAAATGCAACTGACCAAGCAAAGTGGTCACCCCAATCAACTAAATGAGACCAGAGAAACAACACCTTACCACATTATCTGTCATGAGCAATGAAGAAAGTTTGAAATTATAAAACTGATTCATCCCAGTCATGTTCCCAAAACAGTCCAGCACAATCTAATCATCTGCAGAATCACCTGGTACTGATAAGTCAAGTATGATAATCACTAATAAACTATCTATCTACAATTGTTAGTGATTTCCAAAAGAAGAGTTTCAAAACTTAGGCCAGTTATCTAAAAAATCTTTATAGAGAGAATCACATTTTGATGAGTCTTAAGACCCTACCTATACTACCACAATAACCATGTTTAAACATGGTTCTGGCTCAACTGCATTATATTATGATATGCTCTTATCAGCATGGATTTTAAAACTATATTAGAACATGTTAAGGAAACATCATCACCTGGATAGACACCCAGGCTAAAATATGGCTCTTTAGCATAAGTGTAACATTCTTTTTCTCACTGACATATTTTAATACAGTTGAGCTACAACCACATTCAAATGTGGTTAGTTCTGTAGTACAGATCAGGCCTTCTGGGTCATTTTCCGTAGTATTTACTAGCACACTTGAGGATTATTATACAAGCTGTTGAGATATACAAGTTACAAGACACTAGACAATTCTTAATATGTTTGGTCTGACAAAGTGGGTAAGGTAATATCTTTTTCCAGACCAACTTATGCTGGTGAGAGAGAGAGCGCGTGCATCTTTGGAGCTTACACTGGGCTCTTCTTTGATATTATCTCACCCACACTGTCTCTCTAAGATACCGGGACCAACACAGCTGCAACAACACTGCATATCTTTGTCTATAATTTTCCTTTCCTGGGCATAAAGAAACAGCCACAAATATTCCCCTAGTTCAATTTTATTTTCTGCTTCTTCCAGTTTACGACACATGTTCATACATTACTCTGGAACCATGTACGTATTTGAACAATATAACTGCACAACAACAATGCTCAAAAGTCCAAAGCCCTCCTATACTGCTGAGGGCTGAAATTCAACTTGAGAGAGGGTAGCATTTTAAGGAGAGTATAGCCAGTACAAGGAGAACTGAAAGCATTCCTTATTTTTTAAAGAAGGCTGTAATCTCTTTGTTAGTCCTTCCTAAAAATGACTGTAGTAAATCTATTCTAAAGGAAGCAACAAAAGCCTCAGTATCAAGACTAAAAGCCAATATACTTATCAGTCATGTTGCTCTTCAGTAACATCTTTTCATTATTCTTTACCCAATTATGTTTTAACCTAAACCAGATTTTTCACCTTAAATCTTCCTTCCTGACATCTACCACTTCATAATTGCCACATTTATGACAGTGTTAATTTAACATCCTGAATGAATGGCTAGTGAGGTCACCAAATCTTAGAAGCTCAGTCAAGCCTGAGAGATGAGCACGAAGATAAATGTGCTTAGTAGGAACAATAAAATTCAGTGCAAAATATTGCTCCCTGTTTTTTGGATCATTACTGAGTAGATACAGTAGCAAAGACAGCCTGTAGTCCTGCTCTTCCCAAGGGATATAGAAAGGCTTGAAATTAGGCATGCAGAGGACATGGAGCATAAAGGGGCGATTACGGGATAAACTCTGGATTTAAGAAGCAGGAGACAACAGAGGTCTCAGAAATGGCCCTTTTTCATTGAGAAAGTTAATCACACAAACCAGATGACACGTTTAAAAAAAGCAGATTTAAGATTCAGCAAAACAAGATCAAGTGGATTTTAGGGTTAATGCTAATCAGTGACTTGAAAGGACCAGCTGTGTAAGAATTAGGGAAGACGGGAAGGGGGGGGGGGGGAATTAGCCAGGCTGCATTACTACAGCCGGGTTCTCCATGCCTAACTGGGGGCGAGGATCCCGTTGCCGTCCCGTCCCTCCCAAGGCCCCTGGTGCTTCCGGCTAGGGGGATTTGCCCTGGGGCACAGGGGCGGTCAGCTCCGGGGCTGGGGCGCTCAGACAATACGGGGGTTACGTACCATGTGTCTTCGTCCTGGCTGCAGTCACCGTCCTCCAGGTCCAGCACCTCCACCTCGTCCAGCACCGTGGCTGTCCCGGCCGCGGGGATGCTCCCGGCCTCATGCCCGCCTCCTGCTGCCGCGGCCAGACTAGCCAGGGCGGGCTTGAAATAGACGAAGGGCTCCGGCGGGCCCAGGCTAGCGGTGCACAGGAGAGTGGGCGCCGGGCTGGGCATGCACAGGGCCCCGGGGCTGCCGCTCGGGGCCAGCCCGGCCGCTGCGGGGGAGCCGAAGGCCGGGGCTGGCGGCGGCAGCAACAGCAGGTGTGGGCTGGCCGGGGCCGGGGGGACGGCGGCCGCCGCCGCCGCGCGGCTCCGCAGCTGCTCGTTCTGCTTCTCCAGCTTCCTCACCAGCTCCTGCAGCTTCTTCACCTCCAGCTCGGCGCTCACCACCGAGCCCGCCCCGGGCCCGGCCGCCTGCACCTCCGCCATCGCCGGCGGCTGCAGCCAGGCAGCCTCCATCCGCCCCGCCCCGCCGGCACCTGCTCGCCGCAAGGCCGCCGGGCCGCAGCCAGCCGGGCTCCCTCGGCCGCTCGCCTCCTGCCCTGGTCCCGCTCCTGGCGGCGGCGGCTTTGGCGTGTCCCCCTTGCAGCTCGCGTTCAGCCTGCTCGGCGGTAGCCGCCTCAGCTGCTCCTGCGCCTCCTGTCAGCCGCGACAACACAGCCCGGGGGCTCCCCTCCCACTCTGGCACGGGAGAGGCACCCGCACAATGGGAACAAAGAGCGGCCCGGCTCCACAGCCATGAGCCGGGGAGGGGGATGATACAAAGCGAGCGCCTGAGGGGGAGCGGGGCTAGCGAGAGGCGCGCCCCCCCTCGCCGCGCAGGGGAGCGGGAGCCACGCCCGGCAGCATCCTCGCCCTCAAGGCGCCGGCTGCAGCCCCATTAAAGCCTAGGTGGGTGCCTCGGAGGAGGGGGCTCCTATATCCCCACCCCCTCCCTAGTCAGACACCAGACACTGACATCAGCTGTTGACTCCTGGGCACAAAACAATGTCGTGAGGAGAAGGGGAGATTTGTCTGTGACCCAGCTTCTGACCCGCCACGCCCCCGTTCCCTCGTATCTCGCCCCTGAACCTTCCACCTTCAATGGACCTGCGAAGAAGGACACCACTTTTTTAAAATGATTATTTATTTTAACACGCTGAGCCTACAGCCTTCATTCGGGCCAAACTACCTGGTAGTTTAAAATACAATTAATCCCCGTGGCCATGGGGAAGTATTAAAACCCGAGTCTTTCAAAAAATAGCCTGTCTACCCAGCTGTGATAGCTACTGCCCGAGTCTGATTCTGAATGAATTGGCTATGCACCAGTACTGTTACATAGGGTGGCTCCTATGCTGGCATTTCCTTTTTTATAAACTATATAATTAGAGTCTGGTAGCGTGGGGGGTTATAATTATGCAGATTTAGCTTGGTAGGGATGAAAAAATCACACATAGAAGCCTTTATTCTGAAATAAATGCGTTAACCAGATGTTCATTTGTCACACTATAGCCATGTATATGTGTGTGGGTGAGTGGGAGAATATATGTATTTGTGCGCCTGTAGTGCGTTGGGGTCTTTGAGTTGCTAATAAGGAATGTGCAGATATGTGGTCGAGAAAATACAGTAGCCATAGATAAAGCTGGAAAGAAATTTAATCGAAACTGAGTGAAATACTAGATAATCAAACAACTGTTTATACATTTCAGAGTCACTGATTTTAACTCCCCTCCCCGCGAGATAGATTTCCTTTCTTTGCTCAAAACATTTCGATTATCTTATACTACAGTTTGAGTCTTAGTTTAATAATGGAATGATTAATAATTTTTATAGAGCTGAATTTGTTCAGTGTTTAAACAACACTATTGTTGTTTTACTCACTTCCGACTGGCAGTGAGACTGAAAGCTTATGTCTGTTCCACATGGTAGTTTACATCTGAAGAAGTGGGGGGTTACCCAGGAAAACTTATGCTCAAAAAAATCTGTTAGTCTTTAAGGTGCCACCGGACTCCTTGTTGTTTTTACTTGAATGCTGGCGCTCATAAAATGTAGTGTGTCTGTTTGCATGTTGCCCTTCCAAGATGGAAGGTAGGGATCATATAGTGAGTCTAATAACAGAAATTTAAAGAGCACACAGATACAACAGTAAACTAACTCCAAGTTATTCACTCTTAACAGTGAAGATAACAGTACTGGTGCATAGCCAATTAAGCAGTAGTTAAATGAATAACACTTTGCACTTAAATGGCACTTGACCCATTCAAATCACTGAACAAACATTAAACTAATTAATCAGCATAACATCCCTCTTAGGTAAATTAGGACTACTATCCCCATTTTATAGAATGAGAAAGCAAGAGTAGTGATGTTATATGCCCAAGGTCTCTTAAGGAGTTAATTATAGAGCCAAATATGTCCAAAACCATGCTTTATGTACACCAGTTTACACCAGATACACTACTATGATATTTTTATTTTATGCATATTCACAGTGCCAACTCCCTACGTGGGATTTGACCTGAAGAGAAGATTAACCCTAATTTCCCTGTCCAGAATCCAAGTAGACATTGGAATCATTCAGTCCAGCACCATTTTGTCTTGTCTATTTAGATTCTTTGGAGCCAGACTGCCTTAATTTATGCTTGTACAGCGCCTAGCACAATTGGCCTCAGATCTTGTTTTGGGCTCCTAGGCACAATTGTTATTTGCATCACAATAACAGTAACTGTAATTGGGTGGAAGGGAAGATATGACAGGTTCTGAACGTTTTTGACTTCCAGATACTGTAAGTTTTCTCATTGTAAGGATTAATACAATACCAAATGTAGGGGACAGTACCAAGATCCCCTTTAAAACAAGCAAATGAAAAGGGTTTTTTTTTCCTGTACTCTCTACCCATTACATAAAGGACATTTCAAAATATTAATAGAATAAAAAATTACTGAGGCCCCAATTCTGCCATCTTTACTTACAGTGAATAATACATTCCAGTTTTCTCAGCTACTGATAGGTACAATCATTATTCCAGTTAGGTGAAGAAGAATAAGCTCCTACATATCTGCCTATGCATAGATGCAAGCCCCAGGCAAATTGCTGATCTCTCATTATACTGCAATAGATTTTATCATTGATTTTCTCATTTATCTTCAAGTAATCTATCCAGCGGTTGCTATCTAATTCTAAAAGGCAAATTGTATATTGTTTCTATTTTTTCTGAAATCTCACATATGACGGTCTTTCTTTCTCATCCACTTTATACTGTCATGAACTTTGCTCCTAACTTTTAGATACTTTTGAACTGGTCTGACAGTTAACAAATTTCATCATCTTAAAGCTTGAGGTTGAAGAGGTAGTGAGTTTAAACCAATTCTTCAAAGACTGAATTGCTTTAATAAAATCCCTGCAGTATTTAGGGTCCAAATCATAAAATCAACATCAGTGAAAACACAATCTTATCTGGAAAAGCAGGTGTTAATATTACTAAGGCCAGAATGTCAAAGTAATTTACTAAATTACTAAGAAATTATCAACACATTTTCATAAATTTGCTAAAAGTGTTAACTAGCCATTTTTAGTATGAGAACCAAAGCAAGCACCTCTTTGTTTATAATACTTGCTATTATTCTTTGTTCTTCACTAACTCAAAAAGTAACATTAAAATTGTTCAGTTATGCATGCACTTCTATGAGAAGCAGAAATAGAAATATATTCAAGGACAAAGGAACGCACCAATTGCCATTAGGTATTTAACCACTAACAAAAGCAGTAAGCACTAACATTCAGAAGTATGCATGTGTTAACCCAGTAGGATTTATCACAAGACAACCAGAAGTGTATGTGAGTCAATGGCAAACACTAAATGTCAGTGTTAACATCAGCGGTGCACACACAGGAAGATGTGTGTGTGTGGATAGAGATACAGAAATAGAAAATGAACTTTGCTCCTTGAACCAGACAACCAAAGCAATTTAGTCAATTAGTGAGAATAGTGAGAATACCTGACTACCTTAGCTCTTTTCTGCACTAGACATTTTCTAAATTTTCCAACCGTTTTTACCACTAGTTCAGCTACAAGGAGAGGTACTAGTGTGGACATGACACCAATTGTCCCCCCTGAACTGGACTAATGCTGTCACCATTGCAGACAGAGCCTCGGAGATGCCTTCTCATGTGACACCACAGCGAGAGGCAATGGAGGTAAAAGCCCCCAAGTTTAAACAGAAGGAGCGTTGTGGCAGGTTCTTTTCCAGGAAGGGTCCTCAAGTTTGGAATTCATTGTCCTACCCTTTCCCCTTTCTTGGACGGAGCTTGAATTTGTTGACCATTAAGGAATATTACAGAGCCAGCCTATTTATTTTCCCAGGCATTCCTTAAAGGGGTGCATTGAGTAAGGAAGAGGTTCTTCTCTTTTGTGACCATTCTTTTAAATTTGCATGTATTTTTAATAATATTGTGCATGCACTCAGAGCTCTGGATGGGCACATTTTTATTAACAAAAATAAATGCATGTGCTAGAGCAAGGGTTATGGGGGCTTCAGTGCTTGTCTACGCATGTCCTTGTCTACACTCATGACAAAATCATATTTACCGTCATGTTCTTTAACAGTGCAGTTAACACATTTTCTACCCTGGCACATTTTTTCAGTGTTCACATGACTAATGTCTCAACAGGGATCAACAGCTTTGGTCATCGACTCAATATTTGCCAACAAGGTTGGGCAAAAGAAAAAACGTTACCAGCTAGTTACATACCACAATGAAGTCCTTGTCATTTCATATTTCCTCCCTTTTTATTTATTGATCAATCTGTCTGATTCAAACTTATAATATTGTAACATGTGCCTGCCACCTGCTCCCAATCCTGAAAGAGTAAGCTAGCCCAAAGGGTGTCAAAACATTAGTCGAGTTAAACTACTTAGGTCTTCATGTAGTATTGTACAAATCTTTAAATCAAAACACATGCCAATAGACACCCACTGCAGAGAACAAAGCAGCAGGGGGACTGAGTCCCATCTGCCCATCCCTGATAATAAGCATGTTGCTCTCTTCCGTAATAGCTACAGGCTAAAGCTGCTTCTTAGGCAACCCAAGATAGAAGGCACAGCAGTAATCCAGTCTTAATTACACAAAGGGATGTGTTGCATTAAAGACAGAACAGAGAAGGTAAGACCAAGGTCTGCTGATATTCTTAAAGTACAGTTCCACTGTGAAAAGTTATTGCAATAATGGATTATCGAGGGTTCTAGTTTGTCTCATCAATTCCATATCAAATTTTAAAATAATTTCTTTAGCCTCCCACCCGCCCCCTAAATGCTATAACTGAAAACCAAAATTCTAAAATTCACAGAGGGTTGTTTCCTTCTCATGCATCATCATCATCACCAATAATAAAGACTGTACAAGCCAAATTACGCTCTCAGGGCCACTTGTGCAGCTGCATTTTCCTTCATGTACACCTGTAAATGAGGGTATAATTTGACCCACAGAGCCTGTATCACATATGCATGAAAAGTAAAGAACACAATCAGCCAGGTGTGCGTTCTGGGGACAGATGGGGTTACAGCTTATCATTAATGACCTGATACTGTTAGAGTATCCATGTTTAAGATTATGCATGATCTGTCATGACAATGAACCAACCCATACAGCCTACCTCTGGAGAGAGAGACTTAAAGAGAGAGATTTAAAGCCCATGCATTTTGCCTTTAAACCAGATTTCAGCCTGACTTAACCCTACACCACAGCCTCTGCTTAACCAAAAGACATGCTCCCTGCTTCATCATGATGTAAAATATCACTACATACAACTCACAGTGATAGTTTTTCTTCCCTGTTTTCTCCTTTTCTGTCTTCCTTTTTATTTCTTTGTCTGTGTTTGGTTAGGGAAGCTGATTTAATAAAATCAACATATTTGTTATTAAGCTGAGAACAATTTTGATAGCAACTATGTCAGCACCTCCTCCATTCAGATAAATATACCTAGTTTTATAATTTGCAGTTTTCCTGTGAATTTAGGGTAATAGAATTGAATGCTAACTAACCTTCTTCTATTTAGAAATTAAAACTTAGACTGTGAAAAAGAACCCTGTATTTAGCATTGGCCACATGATGCATCAAGATGTGACGAGTTCCTTCTGGGGTGCCATCTGGAACTGGGTTACCACTGAGCCTCCCCACCCCAACCCACCAGGTTGGGCTCCCTTTACACTCTATTGCTGTGACAAACTCTCTCCAGGTTCCAGCCTGCATTTTCACCATCACACATACAGGCAGGGATACACCCAGCTGCAGTTACATGCAGACACTGTGATCAGCCCTGCATGGGAAGGCTCCAGCTAGGGAACTTCCCAGCTACTCAGGCACGCACCCTCTCTGGAAGGTAAACCCAAAATTATACCGTCTTGTGCTGCACAGGGAACTGCACAGCGTAATGAAATGTGCCTCCTCCCTCAATGTGAAGAGGAATATACAACAGCTTTTTATCCCAAGTTATGACTCCCACACACTGGTTTTAGACAAAACAAAAACAAATTTCTTAACTACAAAAGATAGATTTTAAGTGATTATAAGGAATAGCAAACAGATCAAAGCAGATTACCTAGCAAATAAACAAAACACAGAGACTAAGCTTAATATACTGTATAGATCAGATATGAATAGCAAAGTCTCACCCTAAGTGATGATACAAGCAGGCTGCAGATTCTTAAGGGGCAAGCTGCACTTGCTTACAGCTTGGAATCCCCAGGTGTTCCATTCACAGGCTCAAAATACCTTTAGCCTGGGTCTAGCATTTCCCCCAATTCTGTCTTTGTTTCACAGGTGCTTCCAGGAGTCTCTTTGGGTGGGGAGTCAGTGAAGAACCAAGATGATGTCACTCCCCTGCCTTATATAGCTTTTGCATATGGCAGGAACCCTTTGTTTCAAAGCTTGGTTCCCATGCCAGTCAGTGGAAAAATATTGATATCCCAAGATGGAGTCCAGCACCAGGTGACCTGGTCACATGTCTCTGTAGTGTCACAGCAGCCATTACTCAGAGGCTGTTTGTAGCCTCCTCAGAAAGGCCCCCAGGTAGGAGATAAGCTTCTTCTAAGGTCTATTGTTTTCTCTAATGGCCCTTCCCCACCCAGATTTTCAGAATGAAAGCATCTTGTTTGGTGGGCGTGCCTCATGTATAAACACATTTGTAATACAGATACATAGTCAATATTCCTAACTTCAGATACAAAAATGATATATGCATACAAATAGGATATCATATTCAGTAAATCATAATCTTTTCAATATCATCTCACATGACCTATCTTGCATAAAATACATCATAACTATGTCATAATCATATCATGATATCACTGTGAAGAATATGGGGTGCAGTGTCACACAAGGAACATCTGAATAATTCACACACCACATCAGTCCCTATAGTAGATTTGTTTCCTGAGAAGGAAAAGATTGAAGGACAAGGTGAAAAAACAGGATACTGTGATTGAATAAAACCCCAAAGAACATTGTATGTTAGGTTGGATGTCCTTTTCTTGCTATAAAACTGTATAAGCATATTATTGGGAATTGTTTAAGACTACTTTACTAGGCGCCCCAAAAGCCACAATTCTACAGTCAAGAAAGAAGGCCATACTGGTTTAAAAATGACGTGATTTAAAAGGGGAGTGAAGCTAGCTATAAAAATATATATATAACAAGTGGAAGAAAGTAGAAGTTAATAGTAATTAATATAAATCAGAATCTAGCAATGGTAGAAAATAGATAAGAGAAGCAAAGGGGCACAAGGAGAAATCTATGGCCAGCACAGTTAAGAGCAATAAGAAGGCATTTTCAAGTATATTAGGAACAAAAAGAATCCTAACAATGGTATTGGTCCATTACTAGATGGAAATGGTGGAATTATCCATAATAGTGCAGAAAAGGCAGAAGTGTTCAATAAATCTGTTCTGTATTTGTGAAAGAACAGATGATGTAGTCATTCATATGATGGTGACAATGCTCTTTCCACTCCACTAGTATCTCTGGAGGATGTTAATCAGAAGCTACTAAAGTTAGACATTTTAAAATCAGCAGGTCCAGTTAACTTGCATCCAAGAGTTTTAAAAGAGATGGCTGAGGAGTTCACTGGACCATTAATGTTGAATGTCAGTAAGTCTTGGAACACTAAGGAAGTTCCAGGAGACTGGAAGAAAGTTAATTTGTGCCAACAGTGTAAAAAGAATGAACCAGGTAATTATAGTCAGTCTTATATTGAGCCTGGACAAGGTAATGGAATGGCTGATATGGGACTTGATTAATAAAGAACTAAAGGAGAGTAATATAGAATGCCAATCAACATGGGTTTATGGCAAATAGAACCTGTCAAACTAATTTAATTTTTTTAATGAGATTACAAGTTTGGTTGATAAAAGCAATAGCGTAGCTAAAATACAGTTAGACTTCAGTATGGCATTTAAATTGACACCACAGATATATAATTAACATGGCACACATGAAATGGCTTAAAAACTGCCTACCTGATAGGTCCCATAATACAATTGTAAACAAGGAATCAACCATACAAGGCCTAAGGCCTTTGTCTGCAACCATATTAGGAGAGCAGCAGCCATTAGCCAAGAAGCAGAAAGTCACAACCTCACATTCCATTTAAATTACATTAAAACAATGTAATATCAGGCTGTTAAGAAGATGATCCTGTCCTAATAGCATCCATCATCACCAGATAAAGAAACAGATCTTAAGATGATTAAAGAAAACTTAGTTTGATAGCATTCTGTCTGGCAAGAAATCACTTATCAATAGTTGTGTTGTGAAATCCTCATTTCTTTATTGTTTTGTCTTTGTGGTCCCCACTTCTCTATTGTTTATCTGTATGGTCTCTGTCTGGTTCTTGATTCTTTCTGTCTGTTACATAATTAATTTTGCTGATGTAAATCAATTAAGGTGATGGGGTATAATTGGTTAAAGGATTGTTTTACAGTCTGTTAGGATTGGTTAGAAAATTGTTTAGTAATATTTTAGTAAAATGATTTGTTAAGGTACAGCTAAGGAAGACTTAAGTTTCACTATATAAACTAGGGTCCAAAAGGAAGTGCTTGGGAACCAACTCCAGGACACAGCCTCAAGATCAGAGCTGCCAGATCTCAACATCCTACCAACCACACTGTGAAGAAGTGCCTGGTATCTGCCTGAGAGGAGGGCTGCATTAGGGAGGCTGTGTTGGTAAGTATCTGAGTGTCTGTTGTGGGGACAGTTTGACCGTGTGCTTGACTGGTTGTTTGAAAAGTGTGAATTGGGAGTGCTTTGTTCCAGGTGAGCCTTGAGTGGGCCTGACTGTTATAAAAAGCCAGTCAGCTGCGAACCAGCTGAGCAGCGAACAGCAGAGAGGCTAACAGAGGGAGTTTGCCTGGGGAGAGCCCACTGAGGCTTACATCTTGCCGGCTTCTCTGAGTAGTCACTACAACTCCTGAGGAAGCTCATAGTAGGATGGTAATATGGATGGGGAGTGTTCAGCTGTTGTGACCTGTACTGGATGTGCCATGTTTGTCTTTCTTCCACAGGACAGAAGCGACTTTGTCTGTACAAAGTGCAAGCTGGTCTCCATATTGGACGAGAAGCTTCAAGGTCTGGAGAAACAAGTATCGACCCTGCATTGCATAAGAGAAACTGAAGATTTCCTGGACAGACGTCAGGATATGCTTCAACGGACACAATGTTCTGAAGATTCAGAGCAGGCTGCACTGCGGGGACAGGAGGACAGTGAAGAAATTTGGAAGCATGTGACCTCCAGAAGAAGAAAGGGGAGCGTCCATGTACCAGCAATGCAGATACAGGTAAGCAACCATTTTCATGGTCTCTCTACAGGTACTAATGCGGAGAGTGGACTAGATGATACATCTGAGGGAAGGGAACAGAAGGAGACTCCACCGATTGGAAGGCATGAAATGCACTGTCCTAGGGATGGGGGTTCCACGACCACCGCTCCCAAGAGAAGGAGGCGGGTGGTGTTGGTCGGGGACTCTCTCCTCAGGGGGACTGAGTCATCTATCTGCCGCCCCGACCGCGAAAACCGAGAAGTCTCCTGCTTGCCAGGAGCTAGGATACACGATGTGACGGAGAGACTGCCGAGACTCATCAAGCCCTCAGATCGCTACCCCTTCCTGCTTCTCCACATGGGCACCAATGATACTGCCAAGAATGACCTTGAGGGGATCACTGCAGACTACGTGGCTCTGGGAAGAAGGATAAAGGAGTTTGAGGTGCAAGTGGTGTTCTTGTTCATCCTCCCCGTGGAAGGAAAAGGCCTGGGTAGAGACCATCGAATCGTGGAAGTCAACGAACGGCTATGCAGGTGGTGTTGGAGAGAAGGCTTTGGATTCTTTGACCATGGGATGGTGTTCCAAGAAGGAGGAGTGCTAGGCAGAGTCAGGCTCCACCTAACGAAGAGAGGGAAGAGCATCTTCGCAAGCAGGCTGGCTAACCTAATGAGGAGGGCTTTAAACTAGGTTCACCAGGGGAAGGAGACCAAAGCCCTGAGGTAAGTGGGGAAGTGGGATACCAGGAGGAAGCATGAGCAGGAGAGCGCAAGAGGGGATAGCTCCTGCCTCATACTGAGAAAGCGAGACGATCAGCAAGTTATCTCAAGTGCCTATACACAAATGCACGAAGCCTGGGAAACAAGCAGGGAGAACTGGAAGTCTTGGCACAGTCAAGGAATTATGATGTGATTGGAATAACAGAGACTTGGTGGGATAACTCACATGACTGGAGTACTGTCATGGATGGATATAAACTGTTCAGGAAGGACAGGCAGGGCAGAAAAGGTGGAGGAGTTGCCCTGTATGTAAGAGAGCAGTATGACTGCTCAGAGCTCCGGTATGAAACTGCAGAAAAACCTGAGAGTCTCTGGATTAAGTTTAGAAGTGTGAGCAACAAGGGTGATGTTGTGGTGGGAGTCTGCTATAGACCACCAGACCAGGGGGATGAGGTGGACGAGGCTTTCTTCCGGCAACTAATGGAAGTTACTAGATCGCAGGCCCTAATTCTCATGGGAGACTTCAATCCCCTGATATCTGCTGGGTGAGCAATACAGAGGTGCACAGGTAATCCAGGAAGTTTTTGGAAAATGTAGGGGACAATTTCCTGGTGCAAGTGCTGGAGGAACCAACTAGGGGCAGAGCTCTTCTTGACCTGCTGATCACAAATCAGGAAGAATTCGTAGGGGAAGCAAAAGTGGATGGGAACCTGGGAGGCAGTGACCATGAGATGGTTGAGTTCAGGATCCTGACACAAGGAAGAAAGGAGAGCAGCAGAATACGGACCCTGGACTTCAGAAAAGCAGACTTTGACACCCTCAGGGAACTAATGGGCAGGATCCCCTGGGAGAATAACATGAGGTGGAAGAGAGTCCAGGAGAGCTGGCTGTATTTTAAAGAATCCTTATTGAGGTTACAGGGTCAAAACATCCTGATGTGTAGAAAGAATAGTAAATATGGCAGGTGACCAGCTTGGCTTAACAGTGAAATCCTTGCTGATCTTAAACACAAAAAAGAAGCTTACAAGAAGAGGAAGATTGGACAAATGACCAGGGATGAGTATAAAAATATTGCTCGGGCATGCAGGAGTGAAACCAGGATGGCCAAATCACACTTGGAGTTGCAGCTAGCAAGAGATGTTAAGAGTAACAAGAAGGGTTTCTTCAGGTATGTCAGCAACAAGAAGAAAGTCAAGGAAAGTGTGGGCCCCTTACTGAATGAGGGAGGCAACCTAGTGACAGAGGATGTGGAAATAGCTAATGTACTCAATGCTTTTTTTACCTCTGTCTTCACGAACAAGGTCAGCTCCCAGACTATTGCACTGGGCAGCACAGCATGGAGCGGAGGTGACTTGCCCTCTGTGGAGAAAGAAGTGGTTCGGGACTATTTAGAAAAGCTGGACGAGCACAAGTCCATGGGGCTGGATGCGCTGCATCCGAGAGTGCTAAAGGAGTTGGCAGTTGTGATTGCAAAGCCATTGGCCATTATCTTTGAAAACTCATGGCGATTGGGGGAGGTCCCGGATGACTGGAAAAAGGCTAATGTAATGCCCATCTTTAAAAAAGGGAAGAAGGAGGATCCTGGGAACTACAGGCCAGTCAGCCTCACCTCAGTCCCTGGAAAAATCATGGAACAGGTCCTCAAGGAATCAATTCTGAAGCACTTAGAGGAGAGGAAAGTGATCAGGAACAGTCAGCATGGATTCACCAAGGGCAAGTCATGCCTGACTAATCTAATTGCCTTCTATGACGAGATAACTGGCTCTGTGGATGAGGGGAAAGCAGTGGACGTGTTGTTCCTTGACTTTAGCAAAGCTTTTGACACAGTATTCTTGCCAGCAAGTTAAAGAAGTATGGGCTGGATGAATGGACTATAAGGTGGATAGAAAGCTGGCTAAATTGTCGGGCTCAACGGGTAGTGATCAATGACTCCATATCTAGTTGGCAGCCGGTATCAAGTGGAGTGTCCCAAAGGTCAGTCCTCAGGCCGGTTTTGTTCAATATCTTCGTTAATGATCTGGAGGATGGCGTGGATTGCACCCTCAGCAAGTTTGCAGATGACACTAAACTGGGAGGAGAGGTAGATAGGATACAGAGGGCCCTAGACAAATTAGAGGATTGGGCCAAAAGAAATCTGATGAGGTTCAACAAGGACAAGTGCAGAGTCCTGCGCTTAGGATGGAAGAATCCCATGCACTGCTACAGACTAGGGACCGAATGGCTCGGCAGCAGTTCTGCAGAAAAGGACCTAGGGGTTACAGTGGATGAGAAGCTGGATATGAGTCAGTGTGCCCTTGTTGCCAAGAAGGCCAATGGCATTTTGGGATGTATAAGTAGGGGCATTGCCAGCAGATCGAGGGACGTGATCATTCCCCTCTATTCGACATTGGTGAGGCCTCATCTGGAGTACTGTGTCCAGTTTTGGGCCCCACGCTACAAGGAGGATGTGGAAAAATTGGAAAAGTCCAGCGGAGGGCAACAAAAATGATTAGGGGACTGGAACACATGACTTATGAGAAGAGACTGAGGGAACTGGGATTGTTTAGTCTGCAGAAGAGAAGAATGAGGGGGGATTTGATAGTTGCTTTCAACTACCTGAAAAGGGGTTCCAAAGAGGATGGATCTAGACTGTTCTCAGTGGTAGCAGATGACAGAACAAGAAGTAATGGTCTCAAGTTGCAGTGGGGGAGGTTTAGGTTGGATATTAGGAAAAAATTTTCACTAGGAGGGTGGTGAAGCACTGGAATGCGTTACCTAGGGAGGTGGTGGAATCTCCTTCCTTAGAAGTTTTTAAGGTCAGGCTTGACAAAGCTCTGGCTGGGGTGATTTAGTTGGGGATTGGTCCTGCTTTGAGCAGGGGGTTGGACTAGGTGACCTCCTGAGGTCCCTTCCAACCCTGATATTCTATGAAGCTGGAGTCCCCCAGATGACCTGATCCTGATTGGCCATCAAGAAAAGTTCATCTGCCTTACTGCAGTGAGCATTGTATGTTTAGCATGTGCATTCTGTTTTGCTAATTGTTAATAAATAGAGGTTAGGTCGGATATTACTGTGTAAGGCTCTTTCACTGGTAAAAGACCCTGCAAACTCACAGAGCGTAAGGTCATGCCTGAGCCCGAGGAATGGGGTAAGGGTGGGTGCCCCTAGAGTGTGTGAATGAAATATAATTTTGTGCGGGTAACTGCAGGTGTATTTCCAGCAGCAACGGGCAGGGATTGGTTCTTCGGTCTTATGCTATTTATCATCTTTATCAATAACATGGAAGAAAACATCACTGATAAAGTTTGCAGAGAACATAAGTATTGGGGGAGTGATAAATAATGTAAAGGATAAATCAATGATACAGAGCGATCTGAATCACTTGGTACGATGGACAAAAGCAAATTATATGAGTTTCAGTATGGCTATATTTAAATGAATACATCTAGGAACAAAGAATGTACGCCATACTTACAGGATGGGGACTCTATCCTGTGAAGCAGTGACTCTGAAAAACATGTGGGAATAGATTATCACTGAACAAGAGCTCCCAGTCCAATGCTGAGGCCAAAAGGGGCTAACACAATCCTGCGATGCATAAACGAGAATCTCGAGCAGGTTATTTTATCTCTGTATTTGGCACTGGTATGACTGCTGCTGGAATATTGCATCCAGTTCTGGTGTCCAAAAATTAGAAAGGATGTTGATAAATCGAAGAGGATTCAAAGAAGAGCCACAAGAATTGGATTAAGAAACATGCCTTATAGTAATAGACTAAAGGAGTTCAATGTATTTAGCTTAACAAAAATGAGGTTACAAGGTGACTTGACTAGTTGACTACCTATATGAGGAACAAATATTTGATAACGGGCTTTTCAGTCTAGCAGAGAAAGGTATAACATAATCCAATGGGTGGCATAAATGGGAATAAACATAAACGAATATATAAATTCAGACTGGACATAAGATATATATTTTTAACAGTGAAAGTAGTTAACCACTGGAACAATTGACCAAGGGTTGTGGTGGCAATTTTTAAATCAAAATTGTATGTTTTTCTAAAAGGAATTATTTTGGGAAAGTTATATGGTCTGAGTTATACAGGAGATCAGACTAGATGATCACAATGGTCTCTTCTGGCCTTCAAATCTACGAGTCTATATTAAGGGACCGATGGTTAAAAAATAAACCACCTAAACTTTCTTTCAAATTCAAATTGGACCAGGCACAAAACTTTTCTGAATTTCCAGAAATGTTCGTGTAATGAACCACTACACTTCCTGAATCTAGATGGGATTAGAACAGGAACTACCACACAAATCACTCTTCCTGCACCATTTCCGACCCATCTTTGTGAGAATTCCCATACACTTTCTCAACAGAGATTTGGATAAGGATGCAACAATTTGAATTCTTATGTAAACCAAGCATCTCACCTTTAAAGTTTTTTGCTCATCACTAGATGTATTTTAATCAAAGACTGAATTACCAACAAAAATAAAAAAAAAAGTGACGGTCAGTCTATGGAAACTCAAAAAGATAGGGTGTCACAACCATCATTCCAGTGCTGCTCTCTCAAGGGACACCAGACTGTTGTGATGGGCTCCAACTTCTGAATTCCACATTCTGCTAAGCCCCCTAGGTCTGGGTTGTGACTGATCACTGAGCCTCGCTCAGGGTCTCTCAGGTGCACAACTCGGGTGCAGACCCTCTGTCTGACACCACTCTTGAGCAGTAGGATCACACAGTCTGGCCACCTAGACCCCAGAACCAGTACCTCAGCCCATCCAAGCCCCCAGTTTGTTCAGACACCTTCCTCCCAGAGATCACCTAGCTATGGGGAGTGCTGTTTTCTAGTTAACACCTTCAGGCACAACATAACAGTACAGCAAGGAACACTGTCTTATCAAAGGAACTTCTTAAACAAACACACTTTGCTCCTAAAAAGCACAGGATTGTTACAGATCTATGGAAAACAACAAACTCCTGAACGTAACCTCCTTAGTCTGACCTTACACCCTTTTGTGAGTGCTGAGTTTGATCCAAGTCCTTTAGGGGAGGCAAAAATCTCTCCTGCTTCCACTCCCTCCAGTTGTGTCTACTGTTCTTGGCTATGAAAGGGATTCCCTGGCTTAGAAAGCAGCTACCTTTTGAAACGGTCCCTTGCCATCTTTGGATAGGTGGTCAAACAGAGAAACTGTCAGTGTCCCAGCCATGTATTTAAACCTGGGAGAAGCAGGGGCAAATGCAGCTGTCTCCAACTCCCTTCTACCCTAACAGGCTACAGTGAAGAGTCCATTCAAAGGCCAAGGCTCTGCCAACAGAAACTCCATTGTTCAAGCAAAAGAGAGTGGTTCAATGTTGTTCACCTGTGATTGCTCTATAACAGCTTTCCAGATATAGTCTCCTCACTCCAAATTAAATCACTGTTATAAAATGGATGGTGTAATCCATAATGATGCAATTATGGCTGCAATTACAAATTACATTAATAAAACCAAATGAAATGCATTACTGGGCACAGACATGTTCCCCAAACTATCACAGTGGGGGTAAGAGGCTTGACTGAATGAGAAGTGTAAACTAAGGCTGTCAAGTGATTAAAAAAAGTAATCACAATAAAAAAAATTAATCACGATTAATCACACTGTTAAACAATAATAGAATACCATTTATTTAAATATTTTTAAACATATTGATTTCAACTGCAACACAGAATACAAAATGCAACACAGAATACACAGTGCTCGCTTTATATTATTATTTTTGATTACCAGTATTTGCTCTGTAAAAAAACAAAAGAAATAGTATTCTTCAATTCACCTAATACAAGTACTGTAGTGCAATCTCTTTATTGTGAAAGTTGAACTTACAAATGTAGAATTATGTACAAAAATAACTGCATTCAAAAATAAAACAACATAACACTTTAGAGCCTACAAGTCCATTCAGTCGTACTTCTTGTTCAGCCAATCACTCAGACAAACAAGTTTGTTTACATTTGCAGGAGATAATGCTGCCTGTTTCTTGTTTACAATAGTACCTGAAAGTGAGAACAGGCGTTCGCATGGCACTGTTGTAGCCATTGTCGCAAGATATTTATGTGGCAGATGCACTAAAGATTCATATGTCCCTTCATGCTTCAACCACCATTCCAGGGGACGTGCATCCATGCTGATAACGGGTTCTGCTCGATAACCATCCAAAGCAGTGCAGACTGAAGCGAGTTCATTTTCATTATCTGAGTCAGAAGCCACCAGCAGAAGGTTGATTTTCTTTTTTGGTGTTTTGGGTTCTGTAGTTTCCGCATCAGATTGTTGCTCTTTTAAGACTTCTGAAAGCATGCTCCACACCTCATCCCCCTCAGATTTTGGAAGGCACTTCAGATTCTTAAACCTTGAGTTGAGTGATGTAGCTATCTTTAGAAATCTCACATTGGTACCTTCTTTGTTTTTTTGTGAAATCTGCAGTGAAAGTGTTCTTAGAATGAACAGCATGTGTTGGGTCATCATCTGAGACTTATAATGAAATATATGGCAGAATGTGGGTAAAATAAAGTAGGAGACATACAATTCTCCCCCAAGGAGTTAAGTCACAATTTTATTTATGCATTATTTTTTTTAACAAGCATCATCAGCATGGAAGCATGTCCTCTGGAATGGTGGCCAAAGCGTGAAGGGACATACAAATGTTTAGCATATCTGGTACATAAATACCTTGCAATGCTGGCTACAAAAGTGCCATGCAAATGCCAGTTCTCACTTTCAGGTGACATTGTAAATAAGCGGGCAGCATTATCTCCCGGAAATGTAAACAAACTTGTTTTTCTTAGCGATTGGCTGAACAAGAAGTAGGACTGAGTGGACTTGTAGGCTCTAAAGTTTTACATTGTTTTGTTTTTGAGTGCAGATATGTAAGAAAAAAATCTATGATAAATAGATTGCACTACAGCACTTGTATGAGGTGAATTGAAAAATACTATTTCTTTTGTTTGCCATTTTTACAGTGCAAATATTTGTAATAAAAATAATAATATAAAGTGAGCACTGTCCACTTTGTATACTGTGTTGTAATTGAAATCAATATATTTTAAAATGTAGAAAAACAGCCAAAATATTTAATAAATTTCAATTGGTTTTCTATTGTTTAACAGTGCAATTAAAACGGTGACTAATTGTGATTAATTTTTTTAATCGCAATTAATTTTTTAAAGTTAATCGTGAGTTAACTTTTTTAATCGCGATTAATCGACAGCCCTAGTGTAAACTGCTATAACTACACCAATGTAAACACATGGGCACAAAACCCTAATCTAGACACACTTGCCAATGCAGAATAGGGCTTGAACCTGTAAGCACCATGTAATATGGGAATATACACATTGCTAACATAGGAGTATGAATACACACCACCTTCACTTGTAAATAGCTTTATCTCCTAACTCCCTGCAGTAAAGTAAAATGCAAGCACCAATTACACTACTTTGTACACCTTCAAAACACTTTATAATTCAAAATATTTGATGGTTTTAAATCATAATAATAGAACTTCAGGGGGTTGCAGGTGCGGGTGGAGGGAATGAGGGCTCCAGCTCAGGGTACAGGCTCTGGGGTGCAGGAGGGTGGGACTGAGGGGTTCAGAGGGCAGGAGGGGGATCAGGGCTGGGGAAAAGGAGGGGGTCAAGGGTGCAGCCTCTGGGCAGCATTTACCTCAAGCATCTCCCAGAAGCAGCAGCATGTCCCCCCTCTGGCTCCTACATGGAGGTGTGGCCAGGCAGCTCTGCGCACTGCCCTGTCTGCAGGCGCCACCCCTGCACTTCCCATTGGCCCCTTTTGCTGGCCAATGGGAGCTACGGGGGCAGCGCTTGGGGCGGGGCAGCATACAGAGCCCCCTGGCTGCCCCTACATGTAGGAGCCAGAGGGGGGATGTGCCACTGCTTTTGGGAGCCGCGCAGAGCAAGCCCTTGACCCCACTCCCTGGCAGGACCTTGAGGGCCAGATTAAAACGTCTGAAGGACCAGATGTGGCCCCCGGGCTGCGCTTTGCCCACAAGGATAAAACAAATGTTTGCAAGGACCCCAGTTTTAAACACAAAAGGTTGGAGCCTGCTTCTGTTGAAATCACTGGAAGTTTTACCATTAACTTCAGTGGCAACAGAATATATGCCAACACTCCATGAATGGACATGTCCTGAGATTGTATGCTTATTATTGCTTTCCAAATTCTCATCTTCCACTTTTAAAAGCTCTGCGTCTACTTGTCCTTAACTTTTTTCTTTAAAGTTCTGCCTCTAATCTGTCTCCTCCTCCTGTCTCTTTTATGCTTCTTTTGAGTATTTTGGTATAAAAGTACTCTCATGAACATCAGTTGCAGATTAGCAAAAATTCCTTGTTCCACATTAGGAGATATATTGGCTTGAACTTTTTCTCAGAAACAATTCAGATCTTGTGTTGTTGTCTTGGTAGGTGATTTTAAGTTCTGGATGCCCTTTTTTTAAACTCACTAACTGGCTGATTACTTTGAAAATAGGTGTCCGTTGAATGCATAATAGTGTCATGACTGACCCATGGGTTGTCTGCATGATTTAAACTCTGATATTGACTTTTATAGGACAAAACCAAGTAATTGCAAGTCTTGGTGTAGAGAATGAGAATGTAGCTGTTAATGTATAATTGTGATACGGCACTGAAGCTCCTAGCCAGTTATTAAAACTACAAGGTAGTTAGTTTGAGGAAGATGTTCTGCTTTTGTCATGATCCATACACATAGTTATTAATTATGTTTTGATATGGTAGTAGTGCAGAGAGGCCCCAATCAGAATTGGGCCCCATTGTGCTAGGCACTGCACCAAGATATACAAGATAAAGTCCCTGCCCTAAATAGCTCCCAGTCTAGGAAGACAAGTGCATATTAAGGTTGAGAAAAGAGAGATTCAGTCAAATTAGTACAATTGTTACATATATTTGTATTTCAATAGTTGTAAATATTTATTATATTATTAATAATGATGAATTATCTATAAATAAAGTGCTAACTAAACTGCCTATGCCCTGAAAACCATCACTGGCTGAGTTCTTAAAAGCACCACAACAGACGTGGGTCTTAAAGAGAGATCTTAAGAACAACACAGTGGCCTGACGAATCACGTAAGAGTTAGCATTAAAAGAGGCATACTAAAAGAGGTGATTGTTGGAGAAACAGATGATTGGGTTAGCAGGGCTGGCACTGCTGGCAAGAGGGAGCGAGGCAGCAGGGATGATGAGGCAAGAAATAAGAGCAGACCAGTAAGGAGAGGGGTTGTAAAGAGTCTCGAAGGTTAGAATGAGAAGTGGGATCTCAATGTGGTGCCATTGCTATTAATCTTTGGTTTTGTTACAAAAAAGTCAACAAAAACCTCCGTTTTAGTCCTGAGCCACTTGTCACTGTCCTTTTAGCAGTAGAGATAAAAGGAGAGAGGGGGAATTTACACAGAAAAGAACCACAAGGCCAAGAACTGACCCTGGGGGAGGCCCACAGAAAAGAGGGCTCAGATACCACATTGATGTCCAGGAGAATGAGGAGGGAGGAGCCTGTGCCTGGTGCAGCTGAGGAGTGGGCAACATGGTGCTACCTTTCCATTCTCCTGACCTTGCACGAAAACAACCCCTGGTGTAACTTACAGCAGCTTTAAGATTTCTCTAAATGATGCTGCCTGCAGACAGTGCCTGAGGCAGCAGTATCAGAGTATCACTCTATCCCACCCACCCTGCTTCTGGCACATATCATAAGGCACATGCTAGGGATGAGTGGTGAGACAGGTAACATAGGAGGCTTTGCATATATTGATATAGGAATGATTATTCACGGCTCTGCACCTTGTGTAGTCATTGACATCTATGCAGATTGGGGTAAAATGCGACCGTTCCAATTTGGTATGTTCCATACCCACTTTGCATTCAGCTTTGAATCGCTGTAAATGATTTCACAAGGTGCAGGGAAATGGGGAATCCGCTTTCTTCTCCACTCACTCACACCTGTATAAATCAGGAGTCACTCCACGGATGTCAATAGATTTACACTGATTTTACATCACGGTAAGTAAGAGCAAAATCAGACCTGTGGTGGGGGGTATATAGAGATTTAATAAGTAAGCAGAAAAATGATATATATTAGAGAGTTAGAAAAGTTAGCCTCTGGTGCCTCCCCTTGTGCCCAGTCCTGCCCCTTCCCATCTGCCCCCTCCACGCCTGCAGGAACCAAGGTCACCCCCGCCCTGGCCCCCAGCCTCAGCGCTGGGCAGCCAGGGGGTGAGGCCTCAGCCCTGATGTGCCAGGCAGCAGTGCTCCTGGCCCCGGTGCTCCAGGAGGCGTGGCCAGCCCCCATGCTCCAGGCGGCACGGCCCCAGCACCAGCCGCCCTGACTTCCTGTAGGAAGCAGGCCAGCCAGCCCTAGCCAGCCTGGGCCAGCCAAGCAGTGTGCTTTGGAAATTGCAGGAGGGGGCCTGGCCTGGGGGCGGAGCATGGGCAGGGCCATGCTAGGTTGTTTGGGAAGGTACAGCCTACCCTTGCCTTTGATACCTGCCACCCAAGCACACAACATAGGGAGCCAAGAACAAATCACTGGGGAGGGAAGAGGCCTAAGAAGCAGGTAAAGTGACCAGATTATGTTAGAAGTGTTAGGAGAGCAAGGATGAGGGAGCAGAGACTAAAGAACCAGATCCAGATATCTATATAGAGTCCAAGTAAATGGGCTGCGCACAAGGGAACTACCCAGCCTATGAAAGGTGTAATAAAGTGGCCATGACATTTTGCTATGGCTCAGAGGTCTGACTACAAGCATAAGGTTTCACCCTGGCTTTCTTCAGCCAAGTTACTCCTTGCAGAGTGCCCTCAACAACACCTTCTGGTCCCAAGTCTCCACAAATCTATTTCCCAGAATTCTTAACTACCAGACACTTGGGCTTTTCCCCTCTGGTTCATCACAGAATGGCATGAAACCTGCCCCAAATATCAGTTCACTTTGGCACACACACAGTCTGCACACTAGAGACCTGCTTGGGGTAAAAATAAACAAAAAGTTTATTTAATGGAAAAATCACAGATTCAAAGATGGAAATAGTAAGGAAAAGCGAAAACATACAAGTTACTCAGAAAATAACCATAAAGACGCATCATCAGGCACTGTAGGTCTATATTAGCTAAATTCCCTTTTCTAATACAAATTAACCACTGCCTCTGAACAGTTTCCCAGCATGCCCTCTGTCTGAAAGGGGATCCAGTGTTTCACAGACAGCATCCCACTTAGATGTTGGCCCTCTGTTTCGATAGACGTCACTTCAAAATCCTCCCTTCCTTTGTAACAGGGTTTGCAGGTTTTTTTCCCTCTTTCTTTCAGACAATTGTAACGCAGAGCAGGGGAAACTTCCTCCTCCTTAGTCTTCTAAGGCCAGGTCTAGACTACAAATTCAACCTTATGTCGACTTAGCCCTGTGTCTACACTACAGCACAATGCAGCCACTATAAGTCCTCCACTACACTGACCTAATAACTCTACCTCCACAAGAGGAGTAGTGCTTAGGTTGATGTAGTTAGGACAGTGCAGTGTCTGTGTAGACCCTGCATTATTTACATTGCCCGTCAGTGCCATGCAGGCTGTCAGCACTGGTCAGCGGGGCTCCGCACAGAGCCAACAGCCCAAGCTGTCAGCATCAGGCAGTGGGGCTCTGCACAGAGCCGACAGCCCGGGCTATCAGCATCCAACAGTGGAACTCCCAGCTGAAGGATTCATGCAAAGTCTACAGAACTGGGCTGTCAGCGCCTCACACTGCCACACTTAAGTCGGTGCAAGCGCTTGTGGTGAGGATTAGCACCACTGGCAGGGGAACTGTAGCATGGACATGAAAAACCAAAGTAATTAGTGCGATGGCTGTACGTCTGTTACGTCAACTTAACTGTGTAGTGTAGACAAGGCCTAAGAATGGTGTTTCCTTTTCAGTGTCAATGTCTTTCCATTAACATTAATGGTCCATCATTGATTTTTTCTGGGTTGTAAAATGCTAGGTGCTGGGAGTTTTGTGTAAACAACTAGCCTGGAAGGTCCCCCAATTACAATTGCCATTTTCTACACGCATATACATGCATACATTCATAAACATAACCTGCATACATATCTCCTAATGACTCTTAAGTTCAGAACATTACAAGCTTTCAGCAGAGATTTTACGAGACATATTTATACATAACATTATATACAAGCTGTTGATTCAGTTGCTTGTTCTTTGGGGTTTCAGACACCCTTTTCTCCATTTAGGGTATCTGGACCCTAATTGTCACACCTGTGTTATTCAATAAGTGAGTAATCCTCAAGTAAACTACATCTTTGAAACATATTAATATCTACTTTCCCATTCTATAAAGATTATTTCTTTCTCCATGCTTGTATTATTTTTTCCTTATTGCTTGATTCCTCCCCTTCTTTGGAGCTGTGCCCCTGCTTTGTAAAATGAAGTATCCATTACATGTCGAGAAAATGGTCTTGATGAATCACAAAAACCCACATAATTTACTATAGCATCCCTCAATGCAGCTTTTCAGTATAATTTAAGGCATTATTGAAGATAAAGGATTCATTAAAACAGCTGCCTGCAAAACTGTTCCTTTGGATGTTTCCATGAAGCACCAGTCAAAGAAAAATTAAACATTATACGCTAATGATATGCAAAAAGGATGCAAAAGCGATTTAGTTTTGCTACATGAGCATTGAGATGTTAATATGATATTTTTAAATAGATACTACTCTCCAGTCCTTTTATGTGCTAAACTTCAAGCGCCAAAAAACTGTTATTACTTTTCAGCACATATATACATATAATAAAAACAACAATAAAACATATGGCACAATTACCATGGCTGCTTATCAAGTATGAATTCATGAGCACAGAATTATGTATTATTATTTTTATATTGCTGCTTCCCAGCCACTGAACATTTTTATTATGGACGGGCCTGAATCAAATCCCCAGATCTAAATGCCCCCACATTTGTTTAGATTTTCTACTGGCCCCTAACCTTTGCAATGGACTGAAACAAAATATCAGATGTGGACAACACTGGCCTCTAGATCCCAGTGCTATGTTTCTAATTCATAACTTCTTCTGTAACCACACACAGCCAATCTCAGTTGGTCCCGGTGCAGGCTTCCACCAGGCTTCCACATACTGAATATGTATCCTCTAGTAATATTTTGGACCAACTCTCTCCACGTCATTGTGGACATTGTTCCCTTATGAAGCAGAGAAGTCCCAGCACTCTTTAACTGGAAAGTATTTGTCAGCAGTTGGCTCAAACCAGGATTCATATTTACAGTAACATGTTTATTAAAGTTGCTTTAATTAATTCACAAGAAGGTTTCATAAAAACCAGTAGGCCAAATAATCTTTTATGTAAGCGCTGCCTTGCCCTACACAATCTGCCTGTGAAGCCATCTTAACTAGGCCCTGAAAGAGGGTACAGCTGAGGGACTTTCATGCCTATTACCCCTACTGCTACAGATTTGACAGGAAAGACAGGGGCGGACATGTCTGGACGAAGGAAGTATGGACAGGACACCCTGCACTATGCTAATCTTCACCTGTTTTTAGCCCCTTGTGACCATTGCAACTCTGCTTAAATTGCAGCAGCCCTCACACTGCAGGGGGACTGAACTGCACAGAAGAGTAGCAAAATAATAGGACTGCAAAGGTGAACTTTAAGCCACACCCTTGCACAGACTATACATGACGTGCACTCCATGCTGCTTGACCACATTGCAAGATCTAGCCCATTAAGTTTAACTTTTCCTCAAATAAATTGTTTTGATCTGCATTACCCAGTTGTCTTCTAAGTAACAGCAGAGAAGGAATAAGAAATACCCAGGTAGTTCTTTCAACTAAACGCTCCTTTCACCAGTAGGTTTTTGTCTGGGAATCAGTTGATTTCCACATGCATTTTTATTTTTTTTTTACCCCTTTGAAAAAAAAGTATTCTTTCATAGTCACACTTGATCAATGATTTTTTGCTGAGATACAAAGGAGAAAAAATTAATGTTAATAATGTCAAATAATGTTAATGATGTAAAAGATCAAGCAAAGATCCCAAGACAGAATGCAGGAGCCAAAACTATCACTGTAGCTCAATAAATCACTGAACTACTTTATGACTCTCAGTGAATAATGCAGAATATTGCTGACTCTTTGTGAACAGATGTATTGTGACAAATAATGAACAGTTCTTTTCATTTCTTTAATATATTTTCTATGCCAAGAAAAGTGCTTTTTATGTTCTTTATAATTAGCAGTCACAAGGTGTTTGCATCCACCACCTTGCAAAAGTGTATACTGTATATAAGAAAGTAATGTCATGTAGAGTATACATTTTATAACTGTACTGGATAACCATAAGACCACTGGTTTTCAAAAACACATTGATTACAAATGTATCAATGTTAAAAACATAGCATATAAAGATAACAATTCTTTATTTGTTACCAGGCATATTTTGGATAAACAGAAAACAGGTCCTTCAAAACTCACAGGCAGAGATATGTCCTTCCATATGATACATTTCTACTTTTGCTAAATCACATGTAGAAATAACTTTCATTCATCTGATGGACATACTGAACCATACATTCTGTTGCTTTCTGGAAGTATTTATAGTCATTTTAAGTCTCATAGACTATGTTCCTATAGTGACTATTTAGTAATATTATATTTAGAATATGTCAGTCTTAACAAAAAAAATTAAACATTTTACATAGGTTTAATTATTAGGAAGATGTATTTAACTAAATACTGGTGTATCTTTATCCTAGTTTCTGGAAGCCAAAACTAGTAGATCCATTTTTCTGCAAGACAAAGAAAAGACTGAGTAGAAGCATCACAGCAAATAGACAATCAAACACTTTCTAAACACACAAAAATGAAGGCAATTGAATTGTTGTAAAGAGATATTGGGGCCAGATACTTAGTGGTCAGATACTATGGGTAGGCATCACCGTGCTAGGGTTGGGCTTCCTATGAGTAGGCATCCCCACCCCAGCATTACAGTTCTTATGGGTAGGCATCTCCTCCCTAGCATTAGGGTTTCTATGGGTAGGGGACTTTGGGCTAGGCTTACCGTTCCTATGGGTAGCAGTCCCGGCTCAAGTTTTAGGGTAACGTAAGATCGAAACAATGTTAAGTGAGAGGACGTTAAGTGGAGAGTTACTGTATCACTAAGTTCAGCTTGCGTGGGTGGCAAGTTAGACTGGACTGCCCAATAGGACTGTCTGTGACTCCATGGTAAGATTGTTATAATGCTTAGAAATTCACACTTGTTACTGGGTTGGTGCAATCTAATTATAGAACATACAACTAGTTTGGGGTCTCTGCCCTGCTTCTTGACAGTCTGCCCTGATGTTGGCACTCACGGCTGTGAGCCACTCTAGACAGTGTGACAGATGTCACCGGAAACCGTCACTGAAACAAAAATGGTATTGCATTTTGTGAAAGATACTTTGGAAATTTGAGAGAGAAAACAGAGCATTTAATCCAATCTGCTACAGTGTAATCTTCCTACAACTTACCTTTAATTTTGAAATAGCAGGGTTCACAATGTACAGTATTTCTGTAAATCCAAATGCTGTCTCCTGCTTTCAGATCTTCCAGAGGTCTTTTGCACACTTCACACTTTAACACATAATTATATGCACAGTCTTATGTAAAAAACACATCCAAAAATTTGTCTAATATTTATTTAAGTTCCAGCATGTAAGCATCCAAGGACAGAATTGTGGCCAATAGTATTTCAGTGTCACTGAACACAATCTCTCCAAGGAATATCAATCCTAATCAGCATAGTCAAATTATTATTTTCATGCGGTGCCCAAGGTTCAGTACCTTCTGCCTTGCAAACTGTAGATTTTCCTCCCCAATATTCTTAATTCCCTTTTCCACTAAGGTGGTTCAGATAAGTGTGCTGTTTAACAATCTTGACCTTTATGAAATAGATAGCTGAAACAACAGGATTCACTTCCCAAAACACAGGCCATGCAAGACTGGTACAGAAACTGAACTCTGAGTGCAAGAGCGAGGTGCATTCAGAAACACCACAAAAGGAGACCAAAAAAGGCAGCAAGGAAGAACCAGACACAGAAGCACTGATAGTTTGCCACTGAGAAAAAACTAAAAGCGTTGACTAGAAAAGAGCTTGGAACTGTGAGCAGTGAAATTGTCTCTTGCTTGATTCTTACTGTGTTCAGGGAAATGGGACTTTACATACATTCTAAATAAACATGATTACGTGAAAGAAATATCTGATTCCATCATCAATTTCTCTCCTAATAGAGACAACCCACAAGATTCCACATTTTGGCTAACTGTTCACATCAAAAGGGGTAACTTTACCTATGCTGTACTGCCCAGCCTCACTAACTCCTACTAGTCCCTGGAAAATACAGCTCCTTCATAAGATTTCCAGAGCATCCTAACAATTAATGTCCCCTGAACTCCTCCTAGAAAGGAGTGGTAAGAGGGTTCTGTGACATGTAGGGGATAAGACTGCAAGTCAATACAACTGAAGGCTTCTCTTGCAGGATTAGTGGGTGGGAAAATCTGAAGCAGCCCTGCTGGTTCCCTCACCACCCATAGGACCGGAAGAGGGGAAAAAGAGGTGCATGGTGCCAAGGCAAAAACTTCCGTCTCCCAGTGCAGGCTCTGTTCTGCTCCTGGAGGGAGAGGTGCTAAGGCCTACACATTGTTTTATGATATATGTAATATAATTCATGTTGTTCAGGATATATTTTTATTTATATTTCATGGCAGGAAGTGAAACCCCTTCTTACCTTGAAGCAAGTTGAGTGACAGCAAATCTGTAAGGCATCTAAGATCATTTTGGAATCTATGCCCAATGGCTTCCGGCAGTATGTACACATATCTTTTTCAATTATACTCCTGTGTGTACATAATATAACACCAACTGTGAGAAAAGCAGCCCCCATTGAAATCAAGAGGGAGAACTGATTAATTTAGTATATTACTGTGGAAGGCCATTAGTATACAGCACATCAGTCAGGAATGTAATAATGATGCATCGATATTCCATGTTCTAATTAATGGTAGTGATGTATGCACTGCAGGGATGGGCAACCTGATTAATACATTTACCAGGTAGCAAGAATACTGGCCTTATTTGGTGAGCTGAATGATTCTAAATAGCAGTCAGAATGTATTAAGTTGCTGGCTACCTGGGAGTGTACACAGTAAGGTACCTGTGTACCCAGTAGCTGGGAGGGTGTTGCTCAGCACAGGTAGACAGTATCTCTGCTCCAGGTAGCACACTAAAATAGCAGTGTGGCTGCAACAGCATGGGTGGTGGGTCAGGCTAGCTGACTGAATATGTACCTGGAGGGGCCACACAAACGAGATTGTACTCGGATAGCTGGCCTGAGCCACCATCCATGCCACTACAGCCACACTGCTATTTTTAGCACACTGGCTCAAGAAGTTGCTGTACAGACATACCTTAAGTGGAGGGAGCAGGGATGGAAGCTAGTGATTAGGAGAACTTAATATCTCAGAGAAGCATTCCCAGCAACTTGATGGTTGGATTTAGACTCTCAGTCGAGTGCCCAATCTTGCACTGAGTTTTGGTGCAGAAGCAGCTGGAAGCAGTTTCCTGCTCTCATTGCCGTCAAATTAACATGTGTACTGTTTGGATCATAGATATTAAGGTCAGAAGGGACCATTATGATCATCTAGTCTGACCTCCTGCACAATGCAGGCCACAGAATCTCACCCACCCACTCCTGCGATAAACCTCTCACCTATGTCTGAGCTATCGAAGTCCTCAAATTGTGGTTTAAAGACTTCAAGGAGCAGAGAATCCTCCAGCAAGTGACCTGTGCCCCATGCTACAGAGGAAGGCAAAAAACCTCCAGGGCCTCTTCCAATCTCCCCTGGGGGGAAATTCCTTCCCGCCTGCCCTGGGGGGAAATTCCTTCCCGACCCCAAATATGGCGATCAGCTGAACCCCGAGCATATGGGCAAGATTCACCAACAAGATACTACAGAAAATTCTTTCCTGGGTAACTCATCCTCTCAGTTCTCTTTACCTTTTTTTGTCATATTGTCCCCGATCTTTTCTCTAGACATCCTCATCTGCTGTTGCTGTGCTGGTTGCATAAATTGAACTAATTTTGCTCACATCCACACACTGTTATGCTCCTGTATCCATTCCCATTTACTGCTGCTGTTTGCTCTATAAGACTATCCATACCTACACCCCTAAACATTCACATTTTAGCCCTATTTTCATTATGAGTTTTTCTGAATGTGATTATTCCCAAATAATGGGAATGTGAATATTATCTGAATTTAAAATAGTGGGCACAGTTAAAAACTTATTTTTATTGATAGGTGAGGTATTACTGATTTGAGCAGGTATTCCCTCTGTACTTGGAAATATCTTACCTACTGTTACAAATAAAACTTTTAAGTGCAAACCACCTCCCACTCCCCATATCAGTCTATTTATCCATCTCTGTGGTCTAAACATTTGTCCATTACAGACTGTCTCCACTATAGCAAAGAGAATTGTCCAAAACCAACATCTGCCAAAAGTAGATATATACAGAAGCTCAGAGCCAACTCTATCACCTAAAGCACTGGCCATTGTTTTATTAAAGATTGTAAATGTCAGCACTGGCAAGACTAAGGGCATGGCTATATGAACAGTTAGTGCATGGCAGGCTGGGGTATAAATCTACTTCGTGTTAGTCTGCCGTGCACTAACTGTCTGTGTGGATCTGTTGATCAAAGGGCACTAGGGAACATATAGTGCATGGCAGGAGGATCTACACAAACAGTTAGTGTGCAGCAGGCTAGTTTGAGGTAGATTTGCACTCCAGCTTGTCGCAAACTGACTGTTTGTATAGACAAGCCCTAACGTAATGTAACTTATAATGCAGAGCACAAGGCCATGGAAATGGCAAGGTTCCATTGAAAGGCAGGCCTGTCTGAGTAGACAGTCTGATCATGATTGTGGTGGCTTCCACTCTGCTTGTTTGTCTGTAGATATGGGTGCTATTGTAAAATGTCAGTGTTCCTCGATAGCACACTGCACTATTCATAGATACTTACCGATCAGAAGTAGAGTAAACAGTTTTGATAGACTTTCCAGTGACATTTTCTTCATATGCATCATTGGGTGATTTGCTGTAATGTAGTGAATGATTTGTAGTTAGCAAGCAATACTTTTGGCTTTTCAAGGCTTTCCTGAAATAAGGAAACTGTGCACTTCATAAATGCTAACATGTACCCGAACCAGTGGTCACGTGGTAAAAATAAATTGAGAGATGAGTTTTGTCATTTTTTGTTTTAACACTCAATTGAGAAAATAAATCTCAGTTTAATGTAAATTAAAACTAAATGCCAAGTTTTATGCTGTGCTGTTTTATAATTCCTTAGCATTTCAAACTGAAATCACAAACCCATCAAGGAAAATCTGAAAAATGATATTTTTACTGCATGTGATCTAAATGTTATAGATTGATCAGTTATAAGGTCAGAAGAGATCACTATGATCATCTAGTCTGACCTCCTGTATTACCCAGGCCAGAGGACTCCCCTGAATTAATTCCTGTTTGAACTGAAGCATATCTGTTAGAAAAAGCATCAGGAGCCAGAGAAATGCCATGTTTTTCTACCAGTGCAAGAAGAGCTGCCCTTTTAGTACTGGCCAATCATTTTTTGCTAAAATTGTGATGTATCCCTAGAAGTACAGTGAGCACCATTAAAATATAAAGTTGTTTGTTACAGAATGGTATGTCTAGTTACCACAGTAATTGTAAAGCTCCTTATACTGAGAACAGGAAATACTGTAGTAAATTTAACTATTTGGGGAGCTAAATGTTCAGTTTTTTAACCGAGCTTGTTCTGGCTACTTTATTGTCAAGAATAAATTTCATTGAGCACACCAATAACCATCAGTTGGGAGGCAGATAAGAAAGTCAACCTGCCAAGCAAATTCACAGCTTTTGAACTTTTCTGAACTTATTTAATAACCCTATTTCCTTAAGACTACATTGGTATTACCATAAAGTAATAAGAAAAGGAGTATTTGTGGCACCTTAGAGACTAACCAATTTATCTGAGCATAAGCTTTCGTGAGCTACAGCTCACTTCATCGGATGCATACTGTGAAAAGTGTAGAAGATCTTTTATACACACAAAGCATGAAAAAATACCTCCCCGCACCCCACTCTCCTGCTCGCAATAGCTTATCTAAAGTGATCACTCTCCTTACAATGTGTATGATAATCAAGGTGGGCCATTTCCAGCACAAATCCAGGGTTTAACAAGAACGTCTGGGGGAGGGGGGGAAATTAGGAAAAAACAAGGGGAAATAGGTTACCTTGCATAATGACTTAGCCACTCCCAGTCTCTATTCAAGCCTAAGTTAATTGTATCCAATTTGCAAATGAATTCCAATTCAACAGTTTCTCGCTGGAGTCTGGATTTGAAGTTTTTTTGTTGAAGAATTGCAACTTTCATGTCTGTAATCGTGTGACCAGAGAGACTGAAGTGTTCTCCGACTGGTTTATGAATATTAAAATTCTTGACATCTGATTTGTGTCCATTTATTCTTTTACGTAGAGACTGTCCAGTTTGACCAATGTACATGGCAGAGGGGCATTGCTGACACATGATGGCATATATCACATTGGTAGATGTGCAGGTGAACGAGCCTCTGATAGTGTGGCTGATGTTATTAGGCCCTGTGATGGTGTCCCCTGAATAGATATGTGGGCACAGTTGGCAATGGGCTTTGTTGCAAGGATAGGTTCCTGGGTTAGTGGTTCTGTTGTGTGGTATGTGGTTGCTGGTGAGTATTTGCTTCAGTTTGGGGGCTGTCTGTAGGCAAGGACTGGCCTGTCTCCCAGGATTTGTGAGAGTTTTGGGTCATCCTTCAGGATAGGTTGTAGATCCTTAATAATGCGTTGGAGGGGTTTTAGTTGGGGGCTGAAGGTGACGGCTAGTGGCGTTCTGTTATTTTCTTTGTTAGGCCTGTCCTGTAGTAGGTGGCCAGAAGTCACCAATTCTTCAACAAAAAAAACTTCAAATCCAGACTCCAGCGAGAAACTGTTGAATTGGAATTCATTTGCAAATTGGATACAATTAACTTAGGCTTGAATAGAGACTGGGAGTGGCTAAGTCATTATGCAAGGTAACCTATTTCCCCTTGTTTTTTCCTAAGGCCCTCCGCCCCCAGACGTTCTTGTTAAACCCTGGATTTGTGCTGGAAATGGCCTACCTTGATTATCATACACATTGTAAGGAGAGTGATCACTTTAGATAAGCTATTGCCAGCAGGAGAGTGGGGTTGGGGGAGGTATTTTTTCATGCTTTGTGTGTATAAAAAGATCTTCTACACTTTCCACAGTATGCATCCAATGAAGTGAGCTGTAGCTCACGAAAGCTTATGCTCAAATAAATTGGTTAGTCTCTAAGGTGCCACAAGTACTCCTTTTCTTTTTGCGAATACAGACTAACACGGCTGTTACTCTGAAACCTGTCATAAAGTAATAATTACATAGTTTGTATCACCATTTTATAAATACAGTTAAAAATAAGTTTACAGTAGTGGTTACTTGTCTTAGATGCCTTCTTTCAGAGATTAAGGCATTAATTGGGACTCAGGAAATCCTGGTTCCATGCCTAGTTGTGCCACAGACTTCCAGACTCTCATGGGAGTTCCACCATGGCAGGACATCTCTAATTTTCACTAGAAAACTCCACAGTAGCCCAGGTGGCAGAGGCTGCCCCAAAGGGATACAATGAACTGCATCCCACAGTCTGCATGACCATAACACTTCACGCATCTAGTGCTACCTACTTTTCAGGCTGTGTTGGTTTTTGAGGGGAGGCTGTAGTCGCATTACATCATTGCAACCTCTTTCCAGTGAGCGTCCCTCTGCTGAGAAACCTGTACCCTGGCTTTACACCAAGCCACCAAAAACCAGATCTGAATTTAGTTTGCCATGGTCTTTACTTTAATCACAAGTGGCCAAGTCAGAGAGGTTGCTATGCATGTGTAAACATCCATATAAGTCAGAGTCTCCTGTTCATCTCTGCATTTTTATATCTGTATTTTTCAGTTGTACCTGGCCTCTCTGAACTTCTCTTTGCTGTTCCAATTGTTTCTCTCCAATCTGCTCTCCGAATCTTTCCCGTACGTAGTCTCCTCGTATGTCCTTGTGTACACAACTTTATTCTTTGGACTTGAGTAACTGGTTGAAGTATTATTTCTGAAATACACAAACACATGTATAACTACATCTTTAAAAAAAGATTAATTATACTATATGCAAAACAATTATGAGAGGCTGTAAATAATAACAAGGATAATTCCTAAACCTGAATTTCACTGATTATTTTAGACTCCAATCTTGCCCTCATAAAGTTCCGGGGAGCCTGGGCCCTCAGTAAGCAACTGAGTGCATGTTGTTTCATATGATAGCAGGAAACTATTCACTACATAGAATAGAGATGTACAAAAATAATTAACATTGGGATGAAATCTAATCCTCCTTCCCCTGGAAATTCCATATTCTGAAGAATTGTTTTTAGTTTCAATCCTGCCACTCTCCCCTTAATTTGCCATGTTGCTACCTGGTCTAGTACCTATAACAAAGTACTTAGCACTCTTCTGAAGAATTAACTATGTAAAAATAGATAGAACAACATATGAGGACATTTCATTTCATTTCAATACTTTTAATGAATTAATCTGGTTTTCTAGTCCCAGTAAAGGGTACATATTCTGTCAAGTTTAAAGGGAACACTACATGCTGCAGCTCACTCTTTGCCTACTATTATGGTTTTATTTCCATTACACTACTCAAAGCTAGTCACAAGGTTACAAAAGCCATGACAACTGAGAAATTGTATGCCAGCTGCAAAATGTTGATGAATGTGTGTGTTGAATATTTATTCTGAGTCCTGAAGTTATGTTTCCTTTCATTCTTGGCCAAATTGTCGCCCAGGCCTATGCACAATGTAAGAGTAAGCAAGAACCCTCAGCATCCTGTTGCAGATGTAGGAAGAAGAGCAAGGATTGTACACCTGGTTCTTTCTTCCCCTCTAAGCAAGAGGTAGGGAGTGGGCGGAGAGGGCAGGGATGGGTGGAGCCTTGGCTCCAGCTGACACAATGCACGTCCCATTCCTCAGGACTGAATGGCATCTTGAACTGCTTTGGATAAAGGTCAGTAGCAGAATTCTTCCACGCTCCTCCCTGACAAGGAGCAAGTGAGGAGGAGTGAAGGAATTATGGTTCAAAGTCACAGTTCCTTCCCTTTACTCCTCCTAGGTACGTGAAGTTATGGACTGCCACTTACACAGGACTGTGCTTAAAGGCACAGTCTAGCCCTGTGTTAGTAATATGGTTGTGCTGTTTGCTCTTGAAGAGTGACTATACTCATTTTCATGTTTAAACAGAAATGTCACTGAGGCTTTCAATTCCTCATCCAGAATGTTCTTTCATTCAGGCAGAAAGATATACTGTTTATTTGTTGTCAAAAGGTTTTTAATCATTTGATAATCCTGTTATGACTTTGTGCAGAAAAACATGTTATTTCTTATTTTCACCTGCTTTCCTGCTACCCTTCAATAAGTGGCAAGTTGGTACTTTTTCCAGGCATCCAGCATATAAATTTGGTCAATTTTCACTGAGATTTACAATATAAGTGTCTGTAGTTACAGATTCTAGCTAAAGGAAGAGACTCCAGCACTGAAAGGGAAGCATCTTTTAAAAAAATCTATTTTGCTTCAGTCTGTGCATGGCCTGTAAGGCAGAAAACTCAGTACAGTTCTGCTGAGAAAGGTGAGAGATGACACACGGTGTCTCTGCCCACCATATGCCTTGGAGCAGTGTGACCTGGAGGTTCTGTCCATAGCATCATGGAAGGAGGTTTCTGGGTGGGGCAGAGAGTGTAAGGGCACAACCCCAGTAAATATATCCTTTGTTTTCCTTGCCACTCCACAGGCTGGTGGGAGGATTCCAGTCTCTATGGAACTTCTGCACATAAAGCCTGTTCACCTGGATTTTGTGTAAGGAAGAGTGCTTGAGGCATTATTTATTTATTTAAACTTTGTAACTCATTGACTACAGCACCTGGATCCTCTGTTGTCATAAAAGTAGTTTGTGTCAGATCGGTTATTTGGAGCATTAGCAGAATCAGAGGGTTGCTCAGTTGTCCTGAAATAAACCAAGGACAAGACAAAGATTTATGACACAAAGTATATTTTTAAATCATGCACAGTCAGACCACTTTCAGTGATGCCTGAATGTGGCCCTGTGTTACTAACATTAGAAAGTGAACAGGAGACTTTTTTTCCTTTTTTTTAAAAAAGGGTGTGAATTTAGAAGCCATGAAATATGGCAGATTGGCAGTCCAGCAGACTAAATCCTTCTGCGTGCCCCCAGACATCTCAAGCTGTGGGGGCAGCAACCATGCAAGTTTTCTCATATAGCTTCTATGGTGACCTGGAGGGACCATCTCTAGGTTGTGAGCCAATTGTTCAGTGTCCATCCGCAAACAGTCCCTGGCAACTCTAATGAGAGTGGTGACAAGGTTGCCAATTAGTGCCTTGTGGCGGTGGTTTTGTAATGTGGACATTTACCAGTTGGCAACTGGACCAAGACCTCCAAATAAAGGATGGTCAAAACAAGAACCATTTTATTCACCCCCCAAACTCCTAAACTTTGGAAAGAGTTATTCAGCTGAAGACGACCCACATCCAAACTGATCTTAGTAGTTTGGGTCTATTTTCTGTCTGGAGCTAGTACTGGCTCTAGTTTGGTCATCACACACCTCCATCCTTTTGTCCAAGCCCATTCCCTGGCACATCCACTCTCGCCACCTGTCCAACGCCCAGTGATGTCACTTACCTGGGGAAGGAGCTTGGTGGCTTTTACCAACTGCTCCTCCTTGATAACTTCAGGGAGTCCTTATCAGCCATTTCAGGTGGCTCACTGAATGCTCCCTAATCCTTGAAGAAGCTAATAAGGAGCTACTACCTAGCCCTCTTGCCCTGAAGACATCAGGAGGGTGAAAGCTATAAAGACCACTATCCACACGAAAACAAGACATCTGCAGGTATGCGGTCAGCAAGGATGGGGCAAGAAGAATCCCTTGTGGGTCTGTGAAAGAGGGAGAGAGCTGGGGAGGGTGGGGGGATAAAGAGGCTGTGCTTCCACCAGACAGGGTGCACAAATACACACATAGAATCTGAAAATGAGGCCACTAAAGACACCAAAAGGCCATAGAACCTCATGTCAAGATGACAACAGCAGCTAGTTTGGTATGGAGATGTTGGTATGATCGCAAGACCTGTTCTGGCAAGGGGATTGTGTGGGGTACAAGGCTCTGGGTTTTGTTGGGGACCTCTGTAGACTTGGATACATGTCCAAACTTTTAAATGTTTTTCTCATTAATTGAATGCCAAACTCTGTAAGGTTCCCATTAATAGTTTTCATTTCTACTGTCAAATTGCTGTGTTGATTGTGGGGTTTTTATATGTTATCTGTATTTCTGCAATGTTGGCAATGGATTTTTGGATACATATTACATTTTAAATGGGGACTTTAAAAATACCAGCACAGAACAGATACACAGATTTTTAACAACAAAAAATAAGGAATCAATATTGGGGTTAATTTTTTTTAAAACTAGAATTTTATTTCAGTTCAGGAACAAGCCACATGGAAAACAGGGTCCAAAGAACATGTTTTGGTGCAATACGGTGATGGGTGCATTAGAAATGACTAGCTAGCTGCTAGATAGACAAACAAAGCAGCACCAGGATTCCTGTATACATATCCCAGTTTCCTAGAGTTTTCATGGCTCTAAACAGGACATTCTACAGAGCATAAACTTAACCTCATCAACCTAATGCAGTGATTTAAATAGGAAATACTAACAATATTTGTGATTTTTTTTAAACAGTGAAGCTCAAACAAAAGGCGACTATCACCGTATGTCAAAAGCTACAACTCTGCCAAAAGTTAAATTCAGAGAGAAAGTGATAACCAGGAGCCTGAACACTGGTTATTTTGCCTGCTGTTTGATTTGCTGCAGTGAGATTGCCAAGGTCTGGATTCTCCACTAAATGAATCTTCCTCCATTTCAGTGTTTTACATGCACAGCATGTAGCATGAAGCAGTATCCTCCCTTGTGCCTCAACCTTGATGTGGCAGAACTAGTTTAAGAGCTGAGAGAGAAGTTGATTCTCTATATACTTTCAGTCTTTGCCTCTCTGATGAGACTGCTAGCCAGGGTAGTATCTTGATAGGGACTTTTGTGATGTGAACACCTCTATTTTAAGAAAAGGATTGAAATTATTAATTTACTGAAATGACTAATTCTTCTTAAATATTTAGAGTGGGAGGGGGTTCCATTCAGATATAAAGTTTAATGAAGGATTCTCTCTAAATGAAGACAAAATACCATGAATGTTTTCCCTGAAAGACTGACTGCTAAATTTAGTTACATTAAATGAATCAAGCATCAGAGGGGTCGCCATGTTAGTCTGGATCTGTAAAAGCGGCAAAGAGTCCTGTGGCACCTTATAGACTAACAGACGTATTGGAGCATAAGCTTTCGTGGGTGAATACCCACTTCGTTGGATGCACACCCACGAAAGCTTATGCTCCAATATGACTGTTAGTCTATAAGGTGCCACAGGACTCTTTGCCGCTTTTAAATGAATCAAGACTTCAACAGCTCAATTGACCAGGAACCCTAGAAGCACTGATGTACACTTTAAACTATCAAACACCTTAATACACCTACAAGTACTTCTTTGTGACACCAAGACATTTGCATGCACTAAGGGAGTAATGTGTTCTGACTTTTTAAAAAAATAAATAAATACAGCTATATATTAATTATATTAGGCAAATTTATAAATACATTCATATGTCTTTCTAAAGATCTGAAACTTTGACATGCTTGCATTGCTAAGGAACATTCCCATGCACAGTACTGCACAGGAAAATGCTCCACCACTACAAACCATTTTAATTTTCAATGACTAAGACCGCGCTATGAATTAAGTCTTACCGATTTTTATTTTGCTCCACAGGAGCCTTTACTTCAATGCGATCGTCAAGATCTTGGCCTCTGTGAAAATGAAATATACCTCAGTGTTGGTCAAAATGTTCAATTCAACTATAAATTAGCTATAAGGATGGACTTGCATTTTAAAAAGGAAAAAGCATAGAATTTTTCCACAGGTAAGAGATTGCTGACTACACTGCACCATTGTCCTGGTTGCTGACAAACACTACTTTCCAGGAGAGAGTCCCCCATCTTTATTATTTATTAAAGCAGATGTATGCTGAGCATTTTGAGTTTCAATAATAGAAAATAAAATCCTCTGTAATATCTACATTGAATTATTTCCATTTACTATCTTGTATTTATTTGCAAGTTAAAAAGAAATTAACATGGGTTTTACTTTAATAACCTAGACCAAGACAATTAATTGTTGTTAGTTTTGACGCCTGTAACCACATTTACTGAAATAAACCCTCAGTAACAAGACTCACACTTAAGCAGCTACCCAACTACAAACCCTTCTACAATATGCGAGAAACCTCACTATAGGCCTTGCCTCTTATTTTTCTGTGCAGCAGTATTTACAACAGTGAGATCATCAAGGTCTTTTCCTCTGTGAAACAACAAAAATAGAGTGATGTTAAAATATTCTGCTTGATTATAAAATTGGATATAAGTAGGATTTCTGTTTAAAAAATGAAGAAAAACATGCACATTCCCCAGGAAATAATGCATACTGAATAAGTTTGTTAATAGTTCACAAATAGTTATGCCAAATTGTTATTGATAGTCACAAAAATATGCTTAATTTTCCATTTGCAAGAGGAAAAATTCTGATGCTTCCCACAGAAGTATTCCCTTTTGTGGATCTAAATATATGAAAACTATCAAATGATTTAGATTCCTACTCTACATTATATGTGCCAGTGAAAAAAGAAATGAAGTTTCTGAAGAATTCTGACATTAATTCACAGTCTTCTAGGGCATAGATTTCTGTTTCTAGCATTAGTTCACAAAGATAAGAAATATTGTGAACACTAAAACTAAAGAAGCTTGCATTCTGCTAAGGAACTTCTGAATAAATATACATTTGTCCAGTTAGTGTGTTTTTTGGAATGACAGAAGTGATCTACTGTCATATATGATTACTGAGGCTTTATTTAAATTTCCATCCTTGGACTAAAAATGTAAGCATTTAAAAACTAACAAAAATTAGAATTAAAAACATTATTTTTTTCCACTTATTCTATTAAGTTATTATACCAATAAATTATGGTAGATTTAAAGCTGTGCTAATCATCTTATGTTGTGAAGTATTTTAATACCACCTTCCTTAAATTAATATGAAGAATTAAACCATAACACATGACTGTATTACAAATACAACACAATTACAGTTTAAATGTAGAGAAACACTTTCACTTTTACAAGTAAGATTAAACAAGTAGCTGAATTTTAATACAGAACTTTATTTTGACTTTAAATAACTCTCTCTTTCTCTACTGACTTGAAAAAAATGGAACAATGTGTAACCAGTTGTAACCAGTACAACAAAAGGATAAATCCTTTCTAGGGCTGCAGGTGGGGAGTAAAACCATAAAGTTAACTTCACTCCAACTAGCCAGTTAGCTCTGACTACAAACTTCTTTTTTAGCTTGTTTTTTAAAGTTGTTCTTTGTGGACCAAGAAGATGCTAGTATAGATTTCATTTTGATGTGGAGGTCTCTCACACAGTTCAGCCTGCAAAGGGGAACATAGTTAACTGAGTCTACTCATAGTAGCTTAATCCTGCAAAAAGATGGATGCTTCCTAAGAGTCACTGAGCACCTCAACTTCCAGTTGTGTCAATGACATGCAGGCCAGATCCACAAAGGGACTTAGGTATTGTGATGCTGTGGATATTCACTGTGAACAAATAATTAGTTACTGGTCCAGAGACTGAATGTCCAAGAGTTGTTAGGGTACCCACCTGGGAGACAGGAGACCTAGTGTCCAGTCCTCCTGCTCCAATGACTTTTTACCCACAGAGGAACAGCTTCAACTGGAGAGACTGAGGGAACCCCACATCAGAATATCCCACCTCTCAGTGGTTAGAGCACTCACCTGAGAGGTGGGAGATCCCTGTTCAAATCCTGTGTCTCCCTCTGCTGGGCAGGAGAGGGGGAATTAAACTGGGGCCTCCCACATCCTAGGTGAGTGCTCTAACCACTAAGCTAAACATTATAAGGTGAGCATCATGACCTCCAACTCCTTCTAGATTTTGAATGGGACTTGATCCAGTAGGCAGCCTCTGAGCACACCTACCAGATTGGGCCCTACACACAAATTAGGTAGAGGGTGCCTATCTTTCTCCAGTTAGTGGATCGCTCTGAGGCTTAGGTGGGCGATGGTATCTGGGTACCTAGAGAGAAGTGGCAGTGTGCATAGAATCATAGAATATCAGGGTTGGAAGGGACCCCTGAAGGTCATCTAGTCCAACCCCCTGCTCAAAGCAGGACCAATTCCCAGTTAAATCATCCCAGCCAGGGCTTTGTCAAGCCTGACCTTAAAAACCTCTAAGGAAGGAGATTCTACCACCTCCCTAGGTAATGCATTCCAGTGTTTCACCACCCTCTTAGTGAAAAAGTTTTTCCTAATATCCAATCTAAACCTCCCCCACTGCAGCTTGAGACCATTACTCCTCGTTCTGTCATCTGCTACCATTGAGAACAGTCTAGAGCCATCCTCTTTGGAACCCCCTTTCAGGTAGTTGAAAGCAGCTATCAAATCCCCCCTCATTCTTCTCTTCTGCAGGCTAAACAATCCCAGCTCCCTCAGCCTCTCCTCATAAGTCATGTGTTCTAGACCCCTAATCATTTTTGTTGCCCTTCGCTGGACTCTCTCCAATTTATCCACATCCTCCTTGTAGCGTGGGGCCCAAAACTGGACACAGTACTCCAGATGAGGCCTCACCAATGTCGAATAGAGGGGAACGATCATGTCCCTCGATCTACTCGCTAGGCCCCTACTTATACATCCCAAAATGCCTTTGGCCTTCTTGGCAACAAGGGCACACTGCTGACTCATATCCAGCTTCTCGTCCACTGTCACCCCTAGGTCCTTTTCCGCAGAACTGCTGCCTAGCCATTTGGTCCCTAGTCTGTAGCGGTGCATTGGATTCTTCCATCCTAAGTGCAGGACCCTGCACTTATCCTTATTGAACCTCATCAGATTTCTTTTGGCCCAATCCTCCAATTTGTCTAGGTCCTTCTGTATCCTATCCCTCCCCTCCAGCGTATCTACCACTCCTCCCAGTTTAGTATCATCCGCAAATTTGCTGAGAGTGCAATCCACACCATCCTCCAGATCATTTATGAAGATATTGAACAAAACTGGCCCCAGGACCAACCCTTGGGGCACTCCACTTGATACCGGCTGCCAACTAGACATGGAGCCATTGATCCCTACCCGTTGAGCCCAACAATCTAGCCAGCTTTCTACCCACCTTATAGTGCATTCATCCAGCCCATACTTCCTTAACTTGCTGACAAGAATACTGTGGGAGACCGTGTCAAAAGCTTTGCTAAAGTCAAGGCAGAAATCTTCTACCCTGAAAATTTAGGCACTGAGCAAGTTTAGGCATCTACAGGGTTCAGCAGGAGTTTTGTGGATCACAGTGGAGCTTAAAACTGGAATTTAAACACTTAAGTACCTTTGTAGTTCCAGGCCTCTGTGTCTCTCAGACTCTGGCTCAATGTGAAAGCTACATTTCCCTTTAAATTAAAATTTGGACTGGATATGGTAGCACTGATGCTCAGGGAGTTATAGCTATGCCCAGACTGAAGGGGAAAGGGGGTAAAATAATGGGAGTGGTATGGAGTGGAAATCTATCAAGTTCATGAAAAAACTCATACAGATACAGACAGACATCTTCCTCTCCAAATGCAAACAGATGGACATCACACCAAAAGGACTGAAGGTAAAAAATCCATTACAATCTACATACCACACAGACTATTCTGACAGCTTGTGCCACACGCTGTCAAAGAAACTGCGGAACCACCTGATCAACATCCTCTACAGCAAACAGGGAAAGATTAAAAATGAGCTCTCAAAACTGGATACTCTCATAAAAAACCAACCTTCCACACAAACTTCCTCGTGGCTGGACTTTACAAAAACTAGACAAGCCATTTACAACACACACTTTGCTTCTCTACAAAAGAAAAAGGACACTAAACTATCTAAACTACTACATGCCACAAGAGGCCACAACAGTGGTTCCCTTAACCCACCCAGCAATATTGTTAATCTATCCAACCATACTCTTAGCCCAGCAGAAGAATCTGCCCTATCTCGGGGCCTCTCCTCCTGCCCCTCCACCCCCACAAACATGATACAGTTCTGTGGTGACCTAGAATCCTATTTTCGACGTCTTTGACTCAAGGAATATTTCCAACACACCTCTGAACAACATACTAATCCACAGAGACCTTCCTACCAAGACTATAAAAAGAAGGATTCTGGGTGGACTCCTCCTGAAGGTCCAAACAGCAGACTGGACTTCTACATAGAGTGCTTCCGCCAACATGCACGGGCTGAAATTGTGGAAAAGCAGCATCACTTGCCCCATAACCTCAGCCATGCAGAACACAATGCCATCCACAGCCTCAGAAACAACATCATAATCAAAAAGGCTGACAAAGGAGGTGGCGTTGTCATCATGAATAGGTCGGAATATGAACAAGAGGCTGCTAGGCAGCTCTCCAATACCACTTTCTATAAGCCATTACCCTCTGATCCCACTGAGAGTTACCAAAAGAAACTACAGCATTTGCTCAAGAAACTCCCTGAAAAAGCACAAGAACAAATCTGCACAGACACACCCCTGGAACCCCGACCTGGGATATTCTATCTACTACCCAAGATCCATAAACCTGGAAATCCTGGAAGCCCCATCATCTCAGGCATTGGCACCCTGACAGCAGGATTGTCTGGCTATGTAGACTCCCTCCTCAGGCCCTACGCTACCAGCACGCCCAGCTATCTTTGAGATGCCACTGACTTCCTGAGGAAACTACAATCCATCGGTGATCTTCCTGAAAACACCATCCTGGCCACTATGGATGTAGAAGTCCTCTACACCAACATTCCACACAAAGATAGACTACACGCCATCAGGAACAGTATCCCCGATAATGTCACGGCAAACCTGGTGGCTGAACTTTGTGACTTTGTCCTCACCCATAACTATTTCACATTTGGGGACAACGTATACCTTCAAATTAGCAGCACTGCTATGGGTACCCGCATGGCCCCACAGTATGCCAACATTTTTATGGTTGACTTAGAACAACGCTTCCTCAGCTCTTGTCCCCTAATGCCCCTACTCTACTTGCGCTACACTGATGACATCATCATCATCTGGACCCATGGAAAAGAAGCTCTTGAGGAATTCCACCATGATTTCAACAATTTCCATCCCACCATCAACCTCAGCCTGGACCAGTGCACACAAGAGATCCACTTCCTGGACACTACCGTGCTAATAAGCGATGGTCACATAAACACCACCCTATACGGAAAACCTACTGACTACTATTCCTACCTACATGCCTCCAGCTTTCACCCAGATCACACCACACGATCCATTGTCTACAGCCAAGCTCTACGATACAACCGCATTTGCTCCAACCCCTCAGACAGAGATAAACACCTACAAGATCTCTATCAAGCATTCTTACAACTACAATACCCACCTGCAGAAGTGAAGAAACAGATTGATAGAGCCAGAAGAGTACCCAGAAGTCACCTACTACAGGACAGGCCTAACAAAGAAAAGAACAGAACGCCACTAGCCATCACCTTCAGCCCTCAACTAAAACCCCTCCAATGCATTATCAAGGATCTATAACCTATCCTGAAGGACGACCCATCACTCACAGATCTTGGGAGACAGGCCAGTCCTTGCTTACAGACAGCCCCCCAACCTGAAGCAAATACTCACCAGCAACCACACACCACACAGCAGAACCACTAACCCAGGAACCTATCCTTGCAACAAAGCCCGTTGCCAACTGTGTCCACATATCTATTCAGGGGACACCATCATAGGGCCTAATCATATCAGCCACACTATCAGAGGCTCGTTCACCTGCACATCCACCAATGTGATATATGCCATCATGTGCCAGCAATGCCCCTCTGCCATGTACATTGGCCAAACTGGACAGTCTCTACGTAAAAGAATAAATTGACACAAATCAGACGTCAAGAATTATAACATTCAAAAACCAGTCAGAGAACACTTCAATCTCTCTGGTCACTCGATTAGAGACCTAAAAGTGACAATTCTTCAACAAAAAACTTCAAAAACAGACTCCAACGAGAGACTGCTGAATTGGAATTCATTTGCAAATTGGATACAATTAACTTAGGCTTGAACAGAGACTGGGAGTGGATGGGTCATTACACAAAGTAAAACTATTTCCCCATGTTTATTCCCCCCCACACCGTTCTTGTCAACTGCTGGAAATGGCCCACCTTGATTATCACTGCAAAAGGCTCCCGCCCCCACCCCACCCCCTGCTCTCCTGCTGGTATTAGCTCATCTTAAATAATCACTCTCCTTACAGTGTGTATGGTAACACCATTGTTTCATCTTCTCTGTGTAAATAAATCTCCTCACTGTATTTTCCACTGAATGCATCGGATGAAGTGAGCTGTAGCTCATGAAAGCTTATGCTCAAATAAATTTGTTAGTCTCTAAGGTGCCACAAGTACTCCTTTTCTTTTTGCAAATAGAGACTAACATGGCTGCTACTCTGAAACTGCTCCTAAGTGTGGAGATCATTGTGTAGCTCCTACTAGCAAAGTAGTGTGGCAGCTTCCTGCTTTAGCTCATTCCTAAAACGGTTTATGGACAACAAGGACCTTGGTCTGAATCTCTCTCTATTGACATTGAGGTCCAACACACAAGTCAGTCCCTTTAGAATGTGGGGCAATTTATTAACTGCTTAACTCTGCTCTGTCTCTGGCAAACACAGCTATTCTGAGTTCTTCAAAATTTTGTTTAATCCCCTACAAAATATATCTAAAGTTACATAGGAAGTTGTGCTGGACACTGATGAACTCTGAGGCAGCTATAAACGTGCATGGAGATTGCCAGTGATTCTCACACAAACACACACACACATACACCCTCCTGGGCTGGGGTGCTGGAAAAATTTGTGTAGTGAGAGTGCTGAGAGCCATTGAACCAAACCATAAACCCTATATATAATGGAAACCACTTCAAGCCGGGGGTACGGCAGAACCCCCATCATCCCTAGTTCCAGCACCTGGGTGCTGACTGATTAGTTAATAGTGCATAAGTGTTATTTCATCATTGCTATTATTTTCATTCTAATGCCATCCTGTACTTCTGAACAGCCGGTGCTACTTTTTAGTCCTTTAAGGACTTTATGGATTTTAATATTAGTCTTTTTTCAAACTCCAATAGTTATACACTACCACCTGCATCAGAAAAATAGAAACCGAGATGCTTCCAAGACTTACCCCTTGTCATCTGTGTGAGTTGTGGGATTTTTTTTTAGATTATCAAGATCTTGGCTCCTATAAAAGATAAAGCAAAACCAGAGCAGGTCACAGTCAGTACATACAATTGTCCATTAGCTAAAATTAAGGACTTGCTTAAAGTAAAGAGGTTATTGACACGTTTTTCAAGAAAGATGGAATTAAATTGATGGCAAAGTTGAAAGCCTACATTGCTAATTCAATTATATATAACCTGTAAATATATACCCATTCAGGTATTTCCATTTGACCCAAGTAACACCTGATTATGTTTTAGAAACAGCCAACTACACCTAACATATGCAACAAAAGGGTAAATGCCTTCTTAGCATTCATAATCATGATTTAAAAACCCCTACTTCAATAACTTTAAAAAAAATTGCATGCCTTTTAGCCAGCAATGAACTTTAAACCATGAGATTACTGAATCATAAAATCAGCAGAATATTACTATGATGTATGAAGAATGAGTCCTCGCTGAGAAAAAAAAACATAGCATAAACTAGAAGAAGCTAATCAGAGGGAAGACTATTCAATACAAGCCAAGAAGATTCAACAGTTACCCTCTGGACCAGCAGGATTCTGATTTAATTCTCACTGTGTTGGTGGGACAGCATGTCCAGCTATGAACTGGGAGGCATGTTACTTGGATAAACCCACTCATTCTAGACCCTCTCATCTCTAGTTGGCAGACAACACTTCCATTGTCTGACATATCACAATTTAAGTTTGCTCTCCATAAAATTACAGCTGGTTGGAAAACAGAATTTCTGTTCCATGGAAAATTGTCACTTGTCAAAATGTATTTTCATTCCAAATCAGAAAGAAAAGCTGAAAATTTTAATATTTATTGCAGAATGAAAATTCCAAACAAATTCTGATTACAGAGCTATTCAAATATTTAGTTTCAGTAGCACTGAATCACTTCATTTCAAAAATGTTGAAGCAATATAAAATAATGTAATATATGATAATAATAAATTATGGTAATAATAAATGTTGAAATGAAATGAGTCAAAATGAAACATTTTTACCTTATTATAATTTCCTATTTCAACGTGTGTTTGCAAAAATATTTCCATTTCAGTAAACTGCATTTTCTAATGTAAAATTTTTGGTCAAAAACTTTTGCAACCAGCTCTACCTAAAAATCAATCCTAACATTGCCTGTATACTTTAATTAGGTTAATATCTTATATCATTGATTTGTGAAGGAAATGAGAGTTGGGTTAGAAGTATAAAGCTGTTCTTAAATAGAGGACAACAAGAAAACAGCAATTCCCACTACAGTAACACTCTGACTTCCTGTAGAGCGCAGTCTCATTCTCCTAGTGCACAGTGTTGCATGTGTCTTATTACTTGAAATTCCAATAGCTGCATATTAAACAGTTCTATCTTCAAACACACATTTAGTGAAAGATAAAGACAAAGGGCTCTGCAAGATTTCCCCTTGTCATTTGTCAGCTGTGGGATTCACTTTGGGATTACCAAGATCTTGTCTTCTTTAAGGATCAAACAAAATTAGCATGAGGGACTCAGAGGACATTCAACATCAATTGTCTAACATTACGTAAGAGCTATTAATAAATATGTATTCTACATATTCTTCTAGAATCACGGATAAGTTTAAATTTGTTATGTTTGTAATTCTGATATATTTGTGGCCACTAACACAGTGTTGCCAACTCTCACTATGTTATCACAAGTCTCATGGTATTTAATGTTTTTCTTAAAGCTCCAGATCCTGGATTCATTTGATTATGTGAGAATCTCAGCTTTTATTAAAAGAAAAGTAAGTTTCTAGCCCCTGGTTGTAGAGAAATGCTTGAAAACAAACCTTAAGGCTCAAAAAAGAAGGCGGATTAAAAGAATCCAAAATTTATTATTTTTAAGCCTATCTCATGATGATGCTCTGCCGCCCACATAGCTACCGCTGCTCATTTGAGATGGTTTAATTACTCTGATAGCATGCCGCTGTAAGTCTCTAGTGTACACATAGCCCTAGTTGTTTTTAACTCACCTGGGGCCTGATCCAAAGCCTATTGCAGTCAATGGGAGTCAGGCACTTGTTACATCTTGTCTTAATTAAACCCTGATCCTGGAATTGAAGACATGTCAAATGCCACAGATCTCATGTGACACTAATGTATGTAGGCAGACCTTCACACATTCCTGCATCCCAGAATGAATGTTACACATTCACTTGGGCTCTAGAAAGCAGGAGGGCTTGGACTGCTGCCACTACAGGGGCTACTGTGGTGCCTGATGAAACATGCAGGTCCAAGATGAAGACCTCTCTGCCTTCCCCTTTGGCTGCTTTCAAATTGCCCTGCAGTTTCTCAGACACAAGGAGCAACAGAAAGGGGAAGAGGTAGCATTGGTGACATGACATGAGTGCTCCACAGGCAGGAAAGGTGAGGGGCTTCTGGGAATGTGTGAAGTGACAGGAACCATGGGGGCAGTTGGGAAACAAGGCAGGACCTACTGGAGGGTGGGGAGATAGGGGACAGGGTACTGGGGAGGACAAGGGAGACCAGAACTACAGGGGGACAGGAAGTAAGGGAGGAGCAGGAGCTGCTGAAGGGAGGAAGAGCAAATGGGGAAACAGAGTGGGAGGACAGAATAGGGACGGGAGCCTGCAGGAGGAAAGCAGCTAATAGTGCTAGTGCCGCCAGGTTGCCGACTCATGATTCTATCCTGATATTTGGTGTTTTTCTTAAAGCTGCAGCTCCTGGAGTCATGAGATTACACATGAAACTCAGTTTATCCTCACCATTGCTTTGTGACATAATCCCTAAAGACAGGGCATTGGATGGTGGGGTTTTGGGTTTTTTTTTTAAAGTATTCAAGAATATAGTGTGGCGGGGTGGGGGGGGAGGGAATAGGATATATATGACTATTATTTTCCATATAGCAGTGATTCTTAAACTATTCTCCAGAAAGAGCTTGCTGGTCATATGATTCCAACTCTCCTGCTTGTTTCAAAAGGCTAAGTAACACAAAAAGCCATCTAAAAGCAAGATTAAAATACTTTCTATTACTTTTCCATGTAATTACTTTAGTTGCCACACGAATGTTATTTGCTCATCAGTAAGAGACAAGTTGGTCTGAGCAATCAGGGATGTTCCAAGAGACAGTCTCACTATTAAGATGAAAGATAAAGTTTTCAATAGTGCCTAAGTAACTTAGGATCCTAAGTCCCGTTGACTTTTAAAGAGACTTAGAGCTTGTCTACACAGTGCTGCGGAGTGCTCTACAAGGGGTATGAACTGCAAAGTGCTCTACCATGTTGTGCTCTAACTGCCCCACATAGATCTTGCTGGAATATCCTACTGTTAATTGGCGCAAACTAAAAAGGTGCCTAGTTCACGTCGGTGTGATCCCATTCGGAGCCTCACTCACTTAGAGGTTTTTGAAAAATTGTACCCAAAGTCTGCAATAAAAAAAATTTTGGCCACTCCTGCCTTATAAAAATTATGTCACAATTTACAATTAACGGTATGTCGGCCTTACCTTGTTGTTCTTTCTGTTGTGATTCTTCTTTCAGCAGCAAATATGCCAGGTTTTGTTGGAGATACCTGCCTATAAAAAATTAAATGCTATTAATATAGTTATATGTTTTTATATAAATATATACAAGCACCTGCTCCAAAGAAGTTCAATCTAACACCCAAACTGCTACAGCTCTTCCTGTGTTAATATTAGAGTCAAATGTTAAAAAGAATCCAGTGGTTTCCTACCAAATATTGCATAATAGGTACGGAAGTTAAAAATACAAATAAAATAGATTGAAATATTAAATTAATACATATTCAAGAAATCTCTATCTTAGGTACTTATAGAGCTCAAAACGTTACAATGCAGTATTTAAGAATAGCACAAAAGTATAATCAAAGAGGGCTTTGTTGTTGCTATTCTAAGGGCTGGCCACATATAAACTGGGGAGGAGGGAGGGTTTCTTGAAGTCACAGCTTTTCTATGTTTGAGTGTTTTCCCTAGTGGCTGACATTTCTCTGTTAATGGAGAAGAAAGAAACTGTATTAAAAACACTTCCGATTTTCAACCCTGGTTTAGGTAAATTTCAATATGTATTTTAAAATTCTTTCCAGGTAAGCACAGTTTATTTTAGCTAACTTATACTCCCAGACAGTGTCCAGAAATTTCAGATAAAGAAGAATTCCTTCAGATAGTCTATCCTTTATTCTTCATCAATGCTCCCTTAGAAATCTTCATCCTACTACACTCAGAGCAGAGGGTAGGTGAGATCAGGCCGCAGGGTGAGAAGGAGGATGTTTGTGCGGGAATCGCAGTCTGGGCTAAGAAAAGAAACAGATCACAGATATGCCATTTCTCTGGCAGGGCGAGTTATTTATTTTCATCTGGAAATCATGACAATAAAATAAAACCCAAACTTACGGCAACTCTCAGACAACATCCAATGTTTTAAATTAATCTTAAATTTACTCTGCTGTTCATATTTTAATTAATACCTCCTCAGCTAACTGCATTTTTTTCCTTATAAGCTATTCTCAGTACACTGGGGAATAGAGTGTTGATTGGCTTGAGGAGGAGGGTGTAATTTCATTTCCTGTCTAAAGGGACATGAACAAAAAAGAGATACTTCTTCTGTAATAAAATATGAGTTTTACACTGTATTTACCCACCCTGTCAATTACTCCGATTTATAGAACAAAGTTGAATAATCCTAATAAATTATATATGTTGTGATCTACATTCTGATGTGACTGATCTGTTTGGCTATGCTTTATGGTTCTCCTGGAACAAAAGCTTCTTCCATAAAATGTAACCTGGATGATATATTAAAGTTTACACAGGTAACACTTCCTTAGTTCTCTCTCTCTCTCTCTCATGCAGCATCTGCTTGGCAGGATTAAAGTAAGTAATCAAGACTGACGTCTTGCAAATTCCTTTAGTTAGGGCAACTGGCTGACTGAAGGGAGTGGTAATAGGCTATAGATCCTTTAGGTCACTGGTTCAAATACCGCTCAGGTTAAAAACAACTACAGTTAAGATTTGATGGTTATTTATAAAGACACATAGCATAATGACTTCAATGGGATTACCTGCAGGACTAGTTAGATGAATCAGCATTTGCAAGACCCAGTCTGTCTGCAGTGAGCTTTTTCTTAAAAACTCCTACAGTTGCCTGATGAAGCTACACCTATGGTAGCAAAAATGTACCATAAAGCATCTGCCAGTGTTCATGCCTCTGTCTAATCTAATCTCTCTCAGAACAGGTCTGGCAGCTATTTACTGTAGTGCTTTCACCATTTCTACCACCAGTGTAGCTCCAGCGGTGGCGTATAACAGTGAGAGACTGAGAAAAACCTCAGTGTAAACACTGTTTAAATTAAGATGTAACTCACTGAGTGATGATTCCAAGAGCTGAGGCATTCCCTCCCTGAAGTTCCCAGCCAGCTCTGCTCTAGGACTCTAGACGCTCAGGACTCTGAACTTTCTGTCCTTTGGGCTCTCTCCCATTACTAACTCCCAATGGCAGTTCCTCTGTCCTAATTACACCATACTAGGGCATCCCTGGACTGGAACAAGAGAGCCAGCCCAAATTTAATTTAATAAGTCAGCTACCCTCTTACACCCACAAAGAGAGCAGTAGTGTTTGTGGCCAGAGCTCCCAATCCCTCTGTATCAGTTCATGGGGACAATGACTGCACCTGTAGAAGTCTGGCAGAACCCATCCAGCTGGTGTGTGCTGCTGCATAGTTCCCAAAGGCATTCTCACGGAGTTACCCAGAAGGCCACCATGAATTCTTATGGCTGCACAGCCCTTTTGCACAACACCCGCAAATAGGCTGTGGCTTTAAATATTACAGTATTTTTTTTTTTACCACTTTTACAGTGGGAAAGCTCTGCTTGTGTTCGCACATCCATTAATACAAAGGTGAAAACTATTCTACAAGAGATATGGCTTTCTGGTCCAGCAAGCCAACAGCCACAATAATTTTAGAAGACTTGCGGTCATTCTATTTAAATAATGACTTGCGGTCATTAAGAGATAAGCCCCTCAGGTCTTAAGTCAGTCACTATACAACCAAGAAAAGGTTGACAAAACCCTTGAATACACTGACACTTCAATAATGAAGTTGAACTAAAACCTCAGAAGACATCGCTGTCCTAATAACATCAGCATTGACAAGGGCAGTTTCAGGTTACAAGAACAACTACAAATTGCCAGCTGGAACATCCAAATTCTGGATCAAAAGGAACCGCACCCTGAAACGTAGTAAGTAATTCAGGATTTTCATGAGACGAAGATTGACATAACAGGCCTTTCTGAGCATTGACTGACTGTTCAGGGCCCCTTCAACACTCCTGTAACAGACTTTGTAAATGTGTAAATGAGAAAGAAAAAGTAAGTCGAGAAAGGAACAGCATTTATTCTGAATTAGCCTGCGTTTTCATTCCTGTTGCGATCCAGACTAATCAATGCCAGGTTTCTTTCAAAGGAGCCCTCATTTAAGCCTTGCACCAACAGAAGCCAAGGATGATGAAATTGAAGAGGTCTGCAGCTGACTGTGAAAACCCATTTATACAGTGCCAAAACACAATGTGCTGCATAGCACAGAGAATTTCAGAGCTTTAAATGCAGAGGAAAAGTTGTTTAGAATATTTTGAGGGGATGTGGACTGGGAAAGATCACTGAATAAAGGACAGCAATTCATTCAGTTCTGCTTTGAGGAGAAGTATGACCTTGTAAACACTACAAGAAATAATGCATTTGGATCTCTTCACAGCAGCTCTGCAATGGCACATCATTTATATCATTGAACAGAAGAGATGCAAACCAGCACTTCTAACTTTAAAACTATCGGGTGCCATGTATACTAGAAATGAGATGCAGAATCTCTCACTCAGTATAAAGGCAGTTAACATGGGGACTTTTTCGTATTTTGCTTTGGTGCAAAACTCTCTCACCAGAAATTTGTGTGTTAATTTTCAGAAGAAAAAGCAGTCTTGAAAGTCAAAAGCTACTTTTTATAACAACAATCAGCCTTTTCAGCCAAGCCCAGATGTGACAGCAGTTATTAGCACCATACACTCTATACCTGCTCCAGGATCAATCCTACTTTTTTAGTAACTAGGTACCCAACAGTCTTGTGGGTGAGTGAGTGGTGTCCCATGTCACATTCTAGTAGTCTGCCCAAATATATTACCTAGAAAGGGAAGATAAATTAGGAAGGCATCAAAGTGAGGCAGCCAGAAAGGAAGACCTAGTGATGTTTTAGTGGGATACTTAAGCAGGGTGAGAGGCTAGATTAGACACAACTGAAAGATTCTTATTTATATATAGTAATAGAGTTTAATAAAGGCTTCAGGCCAGGGATAATTACCATCAAGTACAAATACTAGGAAAAAAGCAGACGAGCACAAGAAATAGCTAACTTTTTTATAGAGGATCTCAGTGTAAGTATTTGTATTGGTGTAAATATGTCAGAGATAGGTGTGGGGTTTTTTTGTTTGACCAAAAATAGTGATACAACTTTTCATATGGAAGCAGTTATGCCAGTATAAGACACCTTTATACCAGGATAGTTTATTCCTTTTCCCATATGAGTATAAGCTACACCAGTATTAGCATTTTTATACCAACATAATTGCACCCACATTAGGAAAGTTGTACCACCTTAACTATACCAGTACATTTGAAGCAGTACAACTTGTATGTTTAGACAAGACCATAGACTCTCAATTCCATCAGCCTGGAAGAACTCCAAGCTATTGTTGATTTCATAATAATCATTTGAAAAATTAGGGTGTCTGACTTTGCAGAAAGGTTAAAAAAATTCCTATTGTCAAAGTTGTGGCATGTTGTTAATATTATATGTTCTCACAAAATACACCACCATTACAAGAGGGAGTGAATGTGTTGTTCTTTTTATGAATTACTTTTATTTTTTTAAATGAAAGTTGGCAATGCATCTTAATTCCCAAACAAGAATATTACAAAAATGGAATATATAGATATATACAGGTACCATCTAAATTTGTTATTGCCTGACAGGAGTCTTTACCTCACGTTCCCTGAAGGAGACCCCAATGCCCCTCCAGAAGTACTAACATTCAGGTGACCATATGTCAGTATTAATGGAGAAAGAAATTCTCAGTATGATTCAGCCTATGTTGAAAGTGAAAAGGTTACTCTCTCATCTACCTGAGTCCCACATTTAAATCAGGTAAGGAGCTCTCACCACATACTACTAACTAAAATGTAACTACGCAAATTTAGGCCACTTACTCAAAAACATAGCTCAGAACCATAAGTCACTATCTAAGTACATGTGCTGTTATAAATAGCCAGTGGGAAGGACATATACATCAGTGTGGAAAAGCTACACTTGTGCGTTGTAAGAACTGAGGCACAGGTCATAATGGTATCCACTCTCCATATATGCTGTTTGCATGTAATTGGAACACCACCCTTTGCAAACATATTTTGCATAGCAGCACATCCCTGCCCAAGTATTGCCCTATCCATGGTAGCTTCAACCTCCATCTTAAAAACAGCAGAAGGCTCTAGAAATGGCAGCAGTCAATGAAAAAGCAGAAAGTCACTTTTACATTTTTTCATTGTTCCACTGGATTTTTTTTAAATTACAACTTTCATCTCATATTAAAAGGGATGACTATGGGAATGATCATTAGCTAGACAGAATCAAACCCCATGATTTCTGAAATTGTGGCATTTCATTTCCTTTTGAAAAGCAGTGGTTAGGGCAGCTTGAACAATGAAAGATGCTGAAAACACCTGCATAAAATAGACAATGGAAAGCTGGAGCTTGGTCTCTTCCCCTCCACCCCCATCTCCTTCCAAGACAAAAGTTACTTAGTAAGACTACTCTTTGTAGACTTGCTCTCAAAGTACCCCCCTTCATTCACATACACACCACTGAGACATCTTACTCAACCCGCGTTTACTACACAGCCTGCAAAAAAGACAGGCTTAACACCTCTGCAGTGTTTACAGTACTCCTACAGTCTGACATTGAAGTTCAAGGCAGCAGCCAGCAGAACTAGAGGCAATTTGGCAGCTGAGTAAGATCTCTATCCAAGTTTTATAAGGCTCTCATGACCATAGTGTCTGAGCGCCTTTTCAAATACTCCAAAACAGCTTGTGAATTTTAGAACTGATTAATAATTGAAGTTATTCTGTTATTGATTCATTATATTCTATTTAAATTCTTTGTGGCAATCCCTTCATTAATTATTTTAAACATACTGGCACAAATTCGTTCCTGGTATAATTCAGATTAAGTCAGCAGAGGTGCATTAGAGTTGTATCTGGCCCAGTGTATCCAATACTGACAGATGCTTTTAGTTAGGTTTCACTGTGTGTGGACTTTATGTATAGTCTTTACCTAACCCTAAGACACCTACGTTGCTTGCCTACTGAAGGAGATCATTAATAGACAGTTGAATAAAATTATACTGGGAACCTTGAGGATGATTTATAATAGACAAACTGTATCACCTGTTGAACATACTGCTTAATGCAGGTTTTGAAATATTTGCAACGAACAAAAAAGAGTAACTATTATCATAGGTGTTACAATTATCTCATATCATAAAGTTATTGCTCAAGGCAAAGGGCAAAATAATCCTCTCAGTGCCTCATTGAAAGGGGAACATCACATAACAAACAGGCACAGGATAGTGATAACACAGCATGAATAAGATCCATCACACAGATCTGAAGGAAAAAGTGTGTCTATATATGTTTCCTTTAGTAGTTATATACCATCATATGGGTATAAGATGGTAAGGCCCCTGCCCTGAGGAGCCTACTATCTAAATTATACATAATACACACAAATAATTTTTAGACACAATGAGGAAAAATACAGGTGGGGAAGAGATGCAACATAAAAGAATATATGACTAGAAAGGTTAGTTTTAAGTTTTAATTTTTCAGTGTTAAAATATATATAATTTTAAAATGATATATCTAAATTGAAATTACTTACTTTAGTCATGTCAAGCACACGCTGAATGAATGTGAGAGTTAAGGAAATGTTACTAATGTGCCAGATGCTTCAGAGGAAACTCCCTGAAAAAGCACAAGAACAAATCTGCACAGACACACCCCTGGAACCTCGACCAGGGGTATTCTATCTGCTACCCAAGATCCATAAACCTGGAAATCCTGGATGCCCCATCATCTCAGGCATTGGCACCCTGACAGCAGGATGATCTGGCTATATAGACTCCCTCCTCAGGCCCTACGCTACCAGCATGCTCAGCTATCTTTGAGACACCACTGATTTCCTGAGGAAGCTACAATCCATCTGTGATCTTCCTGAAAACACCATCCTGGCCACTATGGATGTAGAAGCCCTCTACACCAACATTCCACACAAAGATGGACTACACGCCGTCAGGAACAGTATCCCCGATAATGTCATGGCAAACCTGGTGGCTGAACTTTGTGACTTTGTCCTCACTCATAACTATTTCACATTTGGGGACAATGTACACCTTCAAATCAGCGGCACTGCTATGGGTACCCGTATGGCCCCACAGTATGCCAACATTTTTATGGTTGACTTAGAACAAGGCTTCCTCAGCTCTTGTCCCCTAATGCCCCTACTCTACTTGCGCTACACTGATGACATCATCATCATCTGGACCCATGGAAAAGAAGCCCTTGAGGAATTCCACCATGATTTCAACAATTTCCATCCCACCATCAACCTCAGCCTGGACCAGTGCACACAAGAGATCCACTTCCTGGACACTATCGTGCTAATAAGCGATGGTCACATAAACACCACCCTATACCGGAAACCTACTGACCGCTATTCCTACCTACATGCCTCCAGCTTTCATCCAGACCACACCACATGATCCATTGTCTACAGCCAAGCTCTACAATACAACCGCATTTGCTCCAACCCCTCAGACAGAGATAAACACCTACAAGATCTCTATCAAGCATTCTTACAACTACAGTACCCACCTGCGGAAGTGAAGAAACAGATTGACAAAGCCAGAAGAGTACCCAGAAGTTACCTACTACAGGACAGGCCCAACAAAGAAAAGAACAGAACGCCACTAGCCATCACCTTCAGCCCTCAACTAAAACCTCTCCAACGCATCCTCAAGGAACTACAGCCTATCCTGAAGGATGACCCATCACTCTCACAGATCTTGGGAGACAGGCCAGTCCTTGCTTACAGACAGCCCCGCAACCTGAAACAAATACTCACCAGCAACCACACACCACACAGCAGAACCACTAACCCAGAAACCTATCCTTGCAACAAAGCCCGTTGCCAACTGTGTCCACATATCTATTCAGGGAACACCATCATAGGGCCTAATTACATCAGCCACACTATCAGAGGCTCGTTCACTTGCACACCTACCAATGTGATATATGCCATCATGTGCCAGCAATGCCCCTCTGCCATGTACATTGGTCAAACTGGACAGTCTCTACGTAAAAGAATAAATGGACACAAATCAGACGTCAAGAATTATAACATTCAAAAATCAGTCGGAGAACACTTCAGTCTCTTTTGTCACTCAACTACAGACCTAAAAGTGACAATTCTTCAACAAAAAAACTTCAAAAACAGACTCCAACGAGAGACTGCTGAATTCGAATTCATTTGCAAACTGGATACAATTAACTTAGGCTTGAATAGAGACTGGGAGAGGATGGGTCATTACACAAAGTAAAACTATTTCCCCACGTTTATTCCACTCCCCCCCATCCCCACTGTTCCTCAGACATTCTTGTCAACTGCTGGAAATGGCCCACCTTGATTATCACTACAAAAGGTTTTCTTCCTCCACTCCCCCCCTCGGGCTTCCTGCTGGTAATAGCTCACCTTACCTAATCACTCTTGTTACAGTGTGTATGGTAACACCCATTGTTTCATGTTCTCTGTGTATACAAATCTCCCCACTGTATTTTCCACTGAATGCATCCAATGAAGTGAGCTGTAGCTCACAAAAGCTTATGCTCAAATAAATTTGTTAGTCTCTAAGGTGCCACAAGTCCTCTTTCTTTTTTTAGGGAGATTAATGAAGCCCCAGGGCTCTGCATGTCCTTTGCAAGAAATAGAGGGGCCAACATAAACAGAAGACCAGTGGCAGACTCATTCCCAACTATACCAAAAAGTCATGTTTGGCACTTTGGCCCAGATCCACAAAGGGACTTAAGTCCCAATTTTAGGCACCACTGTGATCCACAAAAACCCCACTCAGCTGCTGCCTAACCCTGTAGGTGCCTACATTTTTGCTGCAAAAGTTTCCTAAACTGTGGCCTCTGAGCATGGGCACTGCTGCCCCACTCTAGAGATCTGGATGCCGAAGCCCCAGTGCAATACTCAAACTGGGGGGAGATAGGTGGAGGAGCACCTATCTTGCATGCGGGGCCCAATTCAGTACCCTCAGTGCATACCTACTAGATCAGGACCCATTCAAAATCGTCCTTCTGCTCCAAGTGACCAGAAACTTTTAGCATAGTGGTTAGTGCACTCATCTGGGATGTGGGAGACTCTGATTCAATTCTCCTCTCTGTCTGACAGGGAGAAATTATTTGAACAGGGGTCTCCCACCTCTCAGGAGAGTGCCCTAACCACTGAGCTATGCAATATTCTGAATGAGGAGGATGGGTGTCTCTCTCAGTCTCTCCTGTTGACACTGTTTCACTTTGAACAACTGCTTCAAACAGTCACTGAACCAGAGAGAGAGAATGACTCTGTAGCCTGGGAGCTCCAGATTCCAGTCCCCCTGCTCCAAAGACTCTTGCATGATAAACTGCCCTGTGGACTTAACATTCGTTGCACCTTACAGCCATCTCAGCTAACCTCCCTCCAAATGATGCTCCTGCTAGCAATGACAGCTTCCACAGTGAGTCAGTTACAGTTCTCCTCAAAAGGGGTGATTTACCACAACTTGGATCCTATGTGGATGGCAAAGAAAATCAAGGACTGATTTGCCATAAAATGTAAACTGTAGTATCCAATAGCATACTTGTCTGTTCCAGTTATATGTTTTTGCTCGCTAATACAGCCCTCTCAAAATGAAGAGGATTTGATAGCTATCGTGCCCTCATAAATATTAATAAGAATCCATATTTAAGAATCACATAAGAATGAATAGAATGCTGTACTCTTACCCTACAGAAGACAAGGCAGGTGAATTAAGTATCATGGTCCGGTCATTTTAAATGGGGATTAATTCATTAATACTTTCACATCTCTCCAGAGAACAAACAAAATCCAAGTAAATATGTATCTTTAAAAATGCATTTAAATGTTACAGTTCTGAGTAAAATTACATGACAGTAAAGTATTTCACACTGAAGCTAAAATATTACCTTAATATTATTTTGGTGAACTTCATCATTATTAGACAATAGATTTACTGTTAATTTTCCTTGGTGTGGAATAAATATTTTTTGCCAAAATTATAGCATTAATGCAGCATTTTTAACAGAAAATGATGTTTCTGTTGAGCACTATTGGATATGTACATTTAGCAGAATTTGTAGGTTCATGAAACTGTAGGATTGGTTACATCAAGGATAAAGGGATAAATTTAGCCTCTGTTTTCCAGGCTACTTATAGTTTACATAGTGACACAAATAACTACAGAGCAAGGTTACCATAGTAACATAGTAGATCAGTCAAATACTGTTCCTACAGCTCTCCTCCAATGGAGGAACTGGAATATAAAGCTTGATATGTTAATGAGAACCACTAGGGGAGGATGGATCTGAACTGAATGAGAATGGGGATTAAGGAAGACTTTAAGAAGCCTTTATAGTGGGGAATGGTTGTAACATCCCTAGTTAATGAACTGGTATATTTTATTCTGTAAAATCTCCAAGATTTGTGGATAGGAATGTTTCACTGAAGCATTGCTTTCTTCCTGGAGAATTACACTGCCAGACATCTTTGGTGTGTTTTCCTTGATTTTGTACTGTTCTAATGTACTGTAGAATTTACTGGAGAATACAAGGTAACATATGCTATGGCTCCAGATCTCCAAAAATTATACTTTGTTAATCAAATCAATTAAATTGAGCTAATTTAAACTGACTTAAAATCTGTAGCCTTTCCTATTAAAAATAGCAAATTGTGAGCTACTATAATTCTCAGTACATCTCTAAATGTATCTTTATTTTAATGAATTCACAGTTTTAACCATGTAGCTGAATTGCATAGTCAGGGCACTATATTACAGGCAAGGGCACAGAGTCAATGTTAGTGCACAGTTATTACTGAATACATTGAAAAAATTTACCATTTCCATACTGACAAGCCTCCCAATTTGCCTGGATTTTAAATAATCAGCATTTTAACAATCTTCATTGACAACTTTTATAATTGATTAATATTATCTATGTGTATTTCAAAATACAGTACCACATACACTAACTCTTAAAAACATATTTTAATATTTGTCACATTAAATTGTGTTTACATTTTTCTCTCTAACACTAACATGGCTCTTTTACCCACATAGCACTGTGCAGACATTAACTATATGCTGCCTGTGAGTTGTGTTAAGCAGGTATAAACTACTATCATCCAGCCTCTTGCCCTTTAATGTGCTCCCTTGTGGCCAAACCTTTGAAAAAAAGGCAGCCGTGCCCCAGTTTCCTTTTTGGTATCCACTCCAAAATGTGGCCTGTAGTGCTCAGCCTCTTTTAATAGCTCCACCCTGTGGCTGGGTCATTTGAGTCCCTCCCCTTTCAAGGCAGTAAGGGGTCTCACCCCAAGATCCTAAATGTCCTGTGATGGGCTTCCAACCACCAGCCCTGACACCCAATATCCCTATCTCTCTTCTTCATCAGGAAGGAACAAAGAAAGTTAAAACAGGAACAAATATAAAGTCCAATAGTCTTAAGATAGGGCTGCCAGCCTGAATCTGGAGCTTCAGCAGTCCCTTCCTCCTTCTGTCCAGAAGGCTGTAGGAGGACCCAAGCTCACCTCTCCTCTGGGTCTCAGCATTAGGCAGGCAAGGACTGTTTGTTTAGGTCCCCTGCTGCCACCCTGGTCTGCTTATTACGTACAGCCTTTTCAGTCATTTTCCATGTAAACCTTTTCCTGGATCCTTCTGCCCGGAAGTTGCTCTCTCTAGATAGCTTCCCCCCATCTAATGCTGTAGAACTTCTCCCTGGTGGCTCCCAACTTCTCCAGCAGCCACCCTGCTCTGTCTGGGTTGCAAATTTTTATCCCAGCTGTTACAAACTAGCCATTCAGCAGCACCTGGGGAGTGATTGCTCTCTTCATTAACCCTTTAGTATCTGCTGCTGCCTGTGGGGGGGGGGGGGGTCTTTACTTCCCACCCCACTACTCCCATTTGACAGCTGTGGAAATTGAAGCACAAAAAGGTGTAATGACTTCTCCAAGATAATGCAGCAAATCACTGTCAGAACCAAGGTTAGCACTGATGGAGTTCCTGGCTTCTAGTCCTAAACTTGGTCCACACTGCTTCCCCTCATCCACAGAACCCATGTAACCCACCAAATATTGAGGTCTAATAAATCTATTACAGTATATTTCTCTATCCCATTCCGTACCAATCATTCTGATTATGTCTATTTGTAATACCTTGTTCTGGTTTGATTGTCTACAGCAGTTTTTGATCTCTCAGGTGTAGTTTGTTCTGATGAATAGATAGTCCTGCAATACAATGTTAAATATATATTTAATCCATGAGTAACATGCCTGAGTTATATAAATCTCATTCCATATACATAAGTTATAATAGTACCCATCATTGTATCTCTTATGTTTATAATATAGTAATGAGTTAGGGTTTTTTTGAGAAAGGACAACTACTTTCCACAGATTTTTTATAATTACATATATACCCACACATACAACACTTCTTTGCACATCAGTGCTGTGACCCATTCAGCTTTGTGAAAAACTGGTGTTTCCGGATTGGTTGTTTTAACATTATGGATTTAGTAATAAATTGTGGTTTGTTTAAGGTTTGAAAATACTTGTAGTAAAAAAATCCCTGAAGATCTGATATGAACTTTTGCATATGAAGAGTAATGTGAGCAGAATACTGGTTGATTTTTCTTAACTTTTAAGATTATTTTTCTCTCTCACCAAAATAATAATTGCAACACCTTTAGCAGACTAAGGCCTTGATACTGCAAACACTTATGCACTTGAATAACTTTCCCATGAGTCAACATGGCTACTTGTGGAAGTAAAGTTAAGCATGTGCAAAAGTGTTAGTAGGATCAAGAACTAACTAGACATTTTATTGTGCAGCAATGAATAGATGTGATGTGAATGTCAAAAAGATCTGAGACCAGTGACTCTCAAACTGCTGTGTGCAACTTTTGTAATTAGTCCAAAGAGAGCAGGCTGTATATAGATCTAAGGGCTAAATCACATTAAAAGACAGCTAAAATACCTTAAATCATGCATAATATTAATTATTAATAATAATAATTAATATTATTGTTAATAAGTGGGGTTGTCTCTACAGGGATGTTATAAGATCATAAATGGGAGGGAAGGTGGGCTATCGGATTGGGAATAGGAGTGTGTGGTCAAAGAGACAATCTGTCTATTAAAATGGAATCTATACTATAACAAAGTTTGAGAACTGCTGTAGTAGATAGACCCAATCCATGAAATTACAGGTCAGTTAAGTGTTCTCTATGTGTGAATATTTTACTTATTTAACTAATAGGTTTAGAAACTGATTTAGTTAAACTGGCACAGGTCCTCTGTGTGGGCGCTCTTAAATTGGTCAGAGGGCCTTATATGGATTTAGCTTAAGTTAAGTCTTTACCTTAAATAATACCTTCATTTACCATTTCCCCTCCTATTATTTTGCTCTTTCCCTCATTTACTCTTCTTCCATTTATTGATTGCCTCCAAAGAGTCAGTTCAACATTGAGGGACATTAGTTGTGGTAATAACGACAACTGTGGAATTAAAATCAGGGAACAGTTTGGGGGGTGTGGGGGAGAGGGGTTGTTCGTTTTTTAAATGCTGAGCTCTGTACACTGAAATGCTCAAACTATTTGAAGGATAAGGAGATTTATACTGGGTGGTATGTCCTCTTTGCTTGCTCCTGTGTGATCAGGAAAATCTCAGATAAATTATCTATTCATTCTGTTATAAGCAAGTACACAACAATACGCACAGAACTGTGCTGTATTTCCAAGCTTAAGAGCTTTACAAGCGTAATATTTAAAATACCACAAACTTACATCTTTGGCCCTTCTGAATTTTCTGAAGAAGCAATTCTGTAGAAAGAGAACCATAAGCGCTTCAGATGTGAAGTAGCAAACACTAGTATTGGAGCACCTCACAAGTATTTAAAAATCTAACCGTCCATCTTACTTTTCCTTCCTTATAAGACAATGTTTTCTTAGTGTATGAATAAAGCATAAATCAATATAGATATATTGAAAATAAAATACTAAGACATTTCTATCATATTTTTACATATTGTTTTTACTTTAGACAATCATGCCTCAATTAACTATTCTCCAAAGTACATACTCAGATCAATGCATCTTTGATTTCAGCACTCAATTGACAGCCAAAAGCTCAATTATAGTGGAACTGATAAGATACTTAACATGGATTGCACGTTTCTTTTAAGTGTCCTGTAATTAGTGCTTAACTAACATGGAATTGAAATGGGACATCATAGAAATTCATGTCATGCTTGGACATAGTGAGTTCAGAAAAATTCAGAGCAGTTCTTTGGCTCATAAGACTACCTGAAAACTAGTGACAGCTTTCTTTGAAGTCAGACCATGTTTGGGTAACTCCCTTCCTGAAGATATCAGGACAACCTTGTATCTCACTGCTTTCAGATCCAAAGGAATGATTCATCTCTACGCTCTAGCTTACTCTTAATAGCAATAATACAAATTTTAATTTTAAAAATCTGATGTCTAGCAAATTACCCTTTGCTACCACAGCAATGGGCCACCTGCTTATTATCTGACTGCCTTCCAAGAAACCATAGTAATAAACATGGGATAGACAGACAGGGTCTTTTTCCTAGAATTAAGCTACTGGTGCTCTGACTCACCACTCTTGGCCATGTTATGGTAGTCCTGCTTATGTAGTTTCCACATCTCTCTGTTTGCTTCTGATTTTAATCTTATTGCAACTCTGCTCAACACGCCACTTCATGGCCTTCGTGCTTCAAGCAAAGTGGGAAGCTCTCCTTTGATTGGTGGCTATTATTAGCTATAATAATACTGAGCACTGAAAAATAGCATGTCCATCTTCAAAGCGCTTTACAAATATGAACAACTGATCACTTCACTCCCATCTTTGATGGCCAAGTACTGGCCATCACCAATTAGAGGTAGGGTGACCATATTTCCCAAAGGGAAATCAGAACGCCGCGTGGGGCTGGCCTGAGCCACTCACCTGAACCCTGCCCCCCCCCCCCCCCCGCTACATGTGGAACTGGCCCTTTCCCTCCTCCCGCCACACATGGGGCTAGCCCCAGCCCTGCCCCCCTCGCTCCCCATGCAAGCCCTCATCCGAGCCCAGCCTGCTCCCCATGTGGGGCTGGTGTCACTCATCATCCGAGCCCTGCTGCCCCCCACACCCTGTGTGGGTCTGGCATTGCCTAAGCCTGGCCTGTCCCCCTGCTTGGCTGGTGTTGCTGCTCGCCAAAACCCTGTCTCCCCACAGATTGCCGGAGCCCTTTCTCCTCCCCCCCGGCCCCAAGAGCTGGCATTGCCACTCCCCCGCACCTGCATGTTCCTCTGCACCCACCTAAGGACGCGTGCCCCACTTTTTTTTGGCAAAAGTGGGCATTTGTCCTGTTTGTTCTTGCCAACTGATGATCAATTGGCAAAAGCAAATGGGACAAATGCCCACTTTTGCCAAAAAAGTTAGGACAGCCAGGACAGGTCTTAATAAAGGGACAGTCCCGGCCAAAACAGGACATATGGTCACCATAATCAGAGGTGCTCCAGGAATGAATTGTGTCATGAAAGTCTCATGAGGACAATGCCTGCCTTGCGGGGCAATTGTGTGTGTATGGGGTATGCACTGTGGGAGAAGAGAAGTAATGAAGGCAGGGGAATATACTAGCAGTGGGAAGGCCAGAATAAGGTGGAAAGAAGAAAGGAGGCCAAGGAATAGAATCATATCAATTTTGTCCAAAACAGGTTGTTATAAACATACAGCTATGGGTAGCATAAAATCCCTCCTTTACCTGTAAGGGGTTAAAAAGCTCAAATAACCTGGTTGGCACCTTACCAAAAGAACCAATAAGGAAAAAAGATACTTTCAAATCTGGGGGTTGCGGGGGAAGGTTTTATTTGTACTCTCTTTGTTGTTCCCTCTCAGGACAAAGAGAAAGACCAAGCAGGTAACCCAGCTCCTACTGAAATGATACAGTTAAAATTACAAAACTTGTAAGTAATAGCAAAAAAATGCGTTAGATTATCTTTTGTTTTAGCTTGTAAATTTTCCCTATGCTAAAAGGGAGGTTTATTCCTGTTTTTGTAACTTTAAAGTTAAGCCTAGAGGGAAATCTTCTGTGTTTTAAATCTTTTTATTACCCTGTAAAATTACCTTCCATCCTAATTTTACAGAGGTGCTTCTTTTACTTTTTTCTTTATAATAAAGTTCTTCTTTTAAAAACCTGATTGGTTTTTAGTGTCCTAAAAACCCAAGAGTCTGGTCTGTGCTCACTTTGTTAACCTATTCGTTGGTCTACTATTCTCAAGCCTCCCCAGGAAAGGGGGTGAAGGGGTTTGGGGTGATATTTTGGGGAAATAGGAACTCCAAGTGGTCCTTTTCCTAAATCTTTGTCTAAATCACCTGGTGGTGACAGCAATGCCATCCAAGGACAAGGAAAGAATTTGTGCTTTGGGGAAGTTTTTAAACTAAGATGGTAGAAATAAGCTTAAGGGGTCTTTCATATGGGTCCCCACATCTGTACCCCAAAATTCAGAGTGGGAAGGAACCCTAAAAACAGGTAAAACTCTCTACTCCTCCCTTGCTCAATACTTGGTGGTTGTCTGCTGGGAAGACATTACCAGTCATTCTGCAGTTCTCTTACTTGGGATACTTCTACAATTGCCATGACAGTAGTGAGATATTGAAATTAATCCAAAATAAATGCATTATGATCAGCATTTCTAAAAAAAATCCATCATTTTGATGAGAATGGGGGCAGCAAGCAATGATGTAACAGAAACTAAACTTCGGCATCAGGTGCCGTACTTCTATTGAGCAGTGATTTTGAATCTTGGTTAAACAGATAGACGATAGCGAACTAAGAAGGTTAAAATAATTGCAATGCTTACATCTTCATTTGACTCAAAACAGTCCTTGTATAGCAGGTTGGATAAAACCATAAAAGAAATATTATATGCTATGTGTATACAGTAGAAATACCTCTCACCATCTTTAAAAATTAAAATATGTTATGGTAAAATAAACAAAAAAAGAGTTGGAGTAATAAGAAGTGTCATAGTTCAACTCCTCTTTTTGCCAGTAGGCATAGCTGCAGTCATCTAAAATTATATAGTGGGCTAGATTATATGAAAATGACAGTGGCAGAAGATTAAATCAGCATAAAAACCCATATAGACAAAGATAGAAATTTCCTTATAAAATGCCATAAGCTGTTTGTTGGGCGGGGGGGAGGGCAATGGTTTATGCAGTGTATGTTTGTGTATTTGGTTGTTGGGTTTTGTAGTTGTTATTGTTGTTTTTTGCTTTCTTGTTTGCAACTTTCTATGGGCACAATCATGCCATCTCCACTGTAAAAGGAGGGAAAAGTGGGGAGCCTTTCCTCCCACAAAGCAAATAGTAGGGCATGATTAATACATTGCACACAGATGTGGACTGCTGTGAGATCAAAACAGCTAATGCTCATGTCTATGCATCAAATCCCCAAGAGGACTTAATCTGCTGCGTAGAGAACAGGACTCTTCCCCCTATGTTGGCTGGTGCGTGTCCTCTCTCAACAGCAAGCACTAGATGGCAGATGACGGGATGCAGGTTGCTTCCACTCACAGGAGCAGCAAAATGCACCCCACATCATGGAGCTGCAGCCCTCTGATGGAATCCTGCCCTGCCAGGATAACTATAGCAGACAACACCCCAGATTCCATTTCTGCTCTCCCCACAGTTACACTAGCCAGGGTATGAGTTAGTCATAAATCTTAGATACATACCCTACACTACAGCAAGAAAACAGTTTTTTATAGAAGGGTATGAAATTGGCTGTAATGTAATTTCCAGAAGAGCCCTAAAAGTCTTATGCATATAGACAGTTACTGAAGCTACGTTAATCGCATCCATGCTGAATTCTAACTTCCTGCAACTGCTGACTCTATGAACAGGGATATGGTGGGTGAGGTAATATCTTTTATTGAATCAACTTCTGTTAGTGAAAGAAGTTTTTGAGCTCCACAGAACTCCCTGTCTCTTTCATATCTTGAGATCAACACAGCTACAGCAACTCTATGGATACACACATAGTAAAGAAAATGAAAGGGGGAAAAAGAAAAAGAGCACAAGTGTTCAGGAAAATGCCAGGATACAAATTGCTTTTGAAATCAAAAGCAAAAGGAAGCAGAAGTATTGCATCTACTGATCCATTTGGAAGTTTATCCATTGGCAAAAGACCTCCAGAGAATACTCAGGATTATCACAGAGTTGCTATTCTGTAGTGCAGTGGTCCCCAAACTTGTTCCACCGCTTGTGCAGGCCAGTTTGTTTACTCGCGTCCACAGGTTTGGCCGATCGCGGCTCCCAGTGGCCACGGTTCGCTGCTCCAGGCCAATGGGAGCTGCTGGAAGCGGCGCGGCCCGAGGGACGTACTGGCCGCCGCTTCCAGCAGCTCCCATTGGCCTGGAGCAGCGAACCGCAGCCAATGGGAGCCACGATCGGCCGAACCTGAGGACATGGCAGGTAAACAAACCGGCCCGGCCCACCAGGTGCTTTTCCCGCACAAGCGGCAGAATAAGTTTGGGAAGCACTGCTGTAGTGAGCTAAATGGCTTGAAAGGAACTGTACTGCAGCACAGAAAAAAACTCACTTCTACAGTATGTTTCAGAATTAATTATAACATAAACAGTGTGCTCATTCTTACCGTTTAGTATCAACTATGGTTGTGGTTGTTGAATCTGGTAGGGTTCTGGACTGCCTGTAGTAAAATATGCAATGAAAGGAATCTAAGCATTTTTCTTTAAGAAGAAAATTTATTTGCTAATTTACCATTTAGAAAGAGGTTCGAGAGGTGCAATAGAATACTGAGAATGGTGAAATTACTGTGCTCCTTCACAAAAAGCTATACATTCATTTGTTATTACAGAAATATGCATAGCCACTCCACAGTAAAATTGGAAAGAGCATTCCAATGAAAGGCCAGTTTTCAGACTTCCACCCCCACAACTCCCAACAACTTAGTAAAAACAAAACAAAAGCAGTTGAAATTTGTCCGTATTGCATCCTACCATAAGAGAGTTAGTGGGTTTGTTTGTTTGTTTCTTTGACTGTTTGTTTCTTTGTTTGTTTGTGGCTTTTTGTTTTAATAAATTTTTGGGTAAATCAGATATCACATTTCAAGTTATGTAGGTATAAATTTTTTGACAGTTTGAAGATTTATTCAGCCTTATGCATATAAAACTCCACATTTTATATACATACTTTTTATGCATAATTTGTATGTGCAAAGTTTTTCTTTTTACTGAGAAAAGTGCACTTGCTCAATATATGCAAGAATATATTTAAACAATTATAAGCAGGTCAACAATGGGCCCATGTGTTCATATAAGCTTTCACGTTTGCATACAACTTGGCCAAGTTTGGGTGGATTTTCATAGGAAAAAGGTTTATCCCTGACATAGGGCAACCCCCTATCAAATTTCAATGCCTTGCTCCAAAGCATAGACTTGCGAGAACGTCTCAGCAAAACATCTGTAGGAATTTTTTACATGAGCTAAGCAACATTTTCCCCCTAATTTTTTGTTTGTTTTAATTCTGCAGTCTGAGGCAGACACCTGACATAGGAAGTTTCAGCCCAGACGGTTAAAAGTTTGCAAACTGAAAACAGAGTCTTATAGTGGAAAGTGTCGGAAAGCACCGCCTATAACATATAAACAGATATCTACAAATAAAGCTTATGTACACATTTCTAACCACCATACTATCCTTCCTCATTCACTTCCCTGCAACAAAAATCATGCTCTGTGTCACTAAGAGGTAATGTTTTTAGGCCTCAGTGGGGCCCGCAGGCATCACAAGTGAATTAGTGGCTAGCTCACTACAGCTTCAGAGGAGGTAGTGTAATCTGTCATTAGTCACCCACAGGTGGAAGCTGTGAAGAAAAAGACCAGGGCCCAAAAATTAAGAGACTGTGAAACCTTCTCTCTTGAACAACTCTAAGCTTTCAATAAATCAGTCCTTATGATGCTTCAGAAAATGGAGTGAGTGAAAGCCACCAATATACTCCTGACTAGTACATCCACCCCATCCTTATTTCACTGGGGAAGAAGAGAGAGGGAAATATAATCTTTACTAGACTACCCGCAGTATCGCAATGTAATAATTCTCCAACACTGTTGAAATTCATTGTAGTCTTTTTGCTTGTTTGTGTTTTTCCTCTCATAACTTTTTGAAATTGTATTTCTTTTTCAAAACAAACATTCTGGGCCAAATTCCCCACCACTTCTACAGCTACACACACTTCAGGGAGAATTTTACACACATAGCTGAGAGCAGAACTGCCATTTAGGCCCCAATCCTGCAAATATGTATGCACCTGCTTAAATTTATACATGTGAGTAACCCAACGAAGTTCCATTAATATAATTTTGCTTCTGTAAATACAATTTCACTTAGAAACACTGAGATCACAAAGCAATTTTTCACTAGTATGAATAATAAAGATAACGCCCACATCTTATGTGTGCATATATACACATTTTCAATAATTCATCCATATTTAACATTGAGATGTGAGCAGTTTCATTATTCATCAGATAGAAAGCAGATGCAGCTGTAGCATTAAAAACTAAACATTCACTTCTTACATAACTGCAGCTAATTTTAGCACAAGTTTTTCTGAATATCCTAAACATCTGTTACTGAGAGCTGATTCAGTGGAAATTAAGGGTCCTCAGCACCTTGCAGGATCAGGTATAATAATAATAATAAACACCTAAATGCAATTTTTAGTTCTTACCCTTTGTTTTCCACAGTAACTGTGGTGTTCTTATAACCGGAGACTGATGGTGGCATCCAAGACTGCCTGTTAAGTATTAATGAATAATTCAATTATAGAGTATGAGCACGTAGCGTTTAGTGGATGAACAGCAATTTAATTCTATTTATCCCTACAATATTTGGAAAGGAGAATATTAGAATATCAGAGGTAACATAGAAAATGCTTATAACATTTCCTAAATTATTTTTCTTCTCTTAAACTTATTTTCCAGTGCCTTCATAGCAACCACCATCTTGACATACCATTCTGTTCACTCTGTTAGAGCATTTTTATGGAAATTTAATGCAAGTGGACATAAAGCGAAACCTTTAATTATAATGGTGCCACTAATGTACAAAATACAATCTCTGGTCCAAGGTCTTCTTTGATGCAAGTCAAGTGAAATAAGAATTTAGCCCCTTGTGCCAATAAAACAGGTCTCATGAGGGACAACCGGATGGGTGAAACACCCAAGCCCAGCTGACAGATCTGGACAGCTTGATGTATTTACGTGGCCTCCATAACACATTCAGATTCTGCAGAATCTACATTTTCATTTGAACAAAAGTAAGTTTGTAGCCATCATTGCTGTGAAGAAAATCCTTCCAAATGTGAACCAAGTATAATTCATGCAGTGGTGTCTTCCCAAGTCTGCAGACAGCCTAAGGAAAATGACTGAGGGGAGTAAACTGTCTGACCTCCATTAATCTCATTAGGGATGTTAATGCTAGCACACAACAATACTTTAATTTCAATGTCAACAATTTAATTGCTGATCATGTTAATATATGGAATGGAGATGGAACTGGAGCAAAGCCAGAAGGGACGGAATTTGGGAGGTGCTGCCAGGAAGGAAACGCACGAGAAAATGGGTATCCACCAGCAGCCTATTTTTAGTTAATAATTCAGTTCTCTGCTTGGGGTGCCACCTGGGCAGGTTTTCCCAGAATCTCCCTTTTCTGAGGTAACTTTCCTGGGAAATCTGTAAGGGTACTCAGTACACACTGCCAGTTGTCCAGTTTTATCGACTCAGGATCCAACTGCGTGTCCTGGTGTTCTGAACCTTACAGGTGGCAACTCTGTTCTCTATTCCATAGCCAATTCTCTCCATCTCCCAGCTAATGCCATTGAAATCAAACAAGTTTCTAACTCTCGTTTTTATCCATTATAGAAGACAGTACTATTATTGTTCATTGGTAGTGCAGTAGTGTGTAGCGGCTCTAATCAAGAATCAGTGGTAGACCCCACCCAAATAGGCAGTAAAAAGAATGTCCCGGCCCTCACAGTGGTCCAGTGGGGAATAGCCAGATAATGATAATTTTCAGGAGCAGAATTCTTTTTAAAAGAATTCCAAACTTGTTAGAGGAAGTCATTGTTCCAATATATCTTAACACATTACTGATGCACAACTGTACTGTATATATCCTCGGAGAGCAAAACAAAGGTGACCTTGAATACCTTTTGTGCTTCACAGGAGATGTAGAGGTGGTGGCTGATGTATTAGAAGGAGTCCAGGACTGTCTGTTAATGAAAGAGACTTAGTTTGCTCATTGTTGTTCAGTGAAGTTATGATTTTAATTGATAAACTAAGGAATGAGATCTTTACTATCACAGCACTCTTTAATGGATGGAATTATAAACAGTAATTGGTACAATTATAGTTACATATGTTGGCTAAGATTTTCAAAAGTGATTAGTGATTTCAGGAGCCTCAGTTTTGGATGCCCAATTTAAGATACCTTGAAGGGTCCTTATATTCAGAGGGTATTCTGAAAAATCAGAGTACTTTAAAGTGTCTCAAATTGGGCACCCAAAATCATTAGCCACTTGTAAAAATCTTGACCATTATATCCATCCATGTCACCACACTACATTTTATAGCCACCAAAACATTTAAAAAATCTCTTGTTTTCACATTTTGAATTGTATGTTTCTTAATCAGATACTATTATTGTGGCAATGCTGTACATTCTCGATTCCCTTCATCTTCATCTGTAACCAAAGCCAGCAACCACCTCCATCAGCACTGGTTTGGTTTCAGCTGCTTTCTTAGTACAGTCTTATTATTAGAATGGAAGTTCAACAAAGTTCAACATTTACTGAGGAATGCCGCTTTAGAGTCAGCAATCACGTAGTCACCAAAAGCTTTGGAGTTGTAATAAGATCATCAATGATGGCCATGGACTGAATATCCAGCCAGAACCATCTTAAGAACTAGAGATCAATCTGGGTGGCGCATGATTTACAAGGAGACTACATCCCTTTGGGAGTTGCCATGATGGATGATGAATGCTGTATATTTAAGTACATGCCTACAAGATTATTTGACATTCTACCCTATAGCGATTTCCTCATAAGAGTTTTGCATTTCATAAGTCCTATTGTCCTACTGTCTCAACTTTTGAACTAGTGAGGATAAATATAGTATGGAATCTATCACAATTCTTGTTATGAATATTCATCAGGGGAACATGAGTAGAGGGCTAGTGCAAATCCTATGTACCATTTAAGTTCCACATGAGTCCTCTTTTGAATTTCCCTCTAGGCATATTCAGAATTATCTTCAGCCACAACGTAAAACCCAGTTTATATAATATTTCACATATCATTACCATACTGATTTACAACAAAGTTGTGAGAAATCTTAATACGAAAGCATAGTCTCACTTGTACGTGTCATAGTCACTCAGTTTCACTTTAGAGTTATCTCACCACTTCCCAGGGTTACACTTACGTGTACTGTTTGGTTATCATAACCTACTATATTGGACATAATTTAGCACTGATATAACTGACTTCGATGAAGTTGGACCAGCAGGGAATTTGACCAATTGCATTTATAAATATAATAGCTGAGCTTTTATGACCTTTATCTTCTTAAATGGAGACTTAAATTACTCATGTGCCAACAGTAATTTAGAAGGTATGTTTACAGTGTTGTTCAGTCATCCCAGTATATATTTAATGTGGTCATCCCTGACTCAAAAAAAACCTAGAACAGGTCAAAACTTTTTGAGAATGGAAAATTGGGTTTGACAAAATGAAAATTTTCACAGAAAGTGTCTGGTTTCCTCAAAACTTTTCGATATTTTTCTCTGAAAAACCAAAAACCTCCAACCCATTTTTTTTATTTTTTTTTTAGTTTTCAGCTACCAAAAATGCTTTCAGTTTTTCAGTTTTCATTTGTTCAACAAAGTCAAAGTTTTCTGCTGAAAAGTTTGATGAAAAAGTTTTTCACCTAAATTAAAAAAAAATTCTGCCCAACTCTGAAATCTTTGTCACTTCACACACCATTGTTTATGTTCTTTATTCATCCTTGATATATGCATCACTAATAAAATAAAAGTAATAAGAATGTATAAGGATCTTTTTAAGGGTTAGCAGGTCTCAGACTCTTACCTGTCAGTTGTCCTATTTTCTGAGCGTGGGGAATTATTTGCTTTATCAGCATCTCTTGTGTCTGAAATTCTGTACAGAAATACAGAACAAAATACATTTTCATAAAACTTTAGATTAGAATCAAGTCTTTAAAAATACACTAAGAATAAAATGGCAACATCAACTATTACCTGGTGAGGCTGCATAGCTTATGACAACCAGTACATCAAACGTTGATGAGTAAGAATAGTAACTGAACCAATATAATTTCAATGCATACATGTGTCTGAAAAAAAGGTTATAAACTGTGTCCAAATTCTGAATGGTTAAATATTCTGTAACTACCACAGACGTCATTAAAATGAAATGATTAGAATTTTTCCTTTAAAGTGGCTGTGACTACTATTAAGATCAAACTGTTAAAAAGTCTTTTGATGAGGCAGTACTGTATATTTAAAATCAAACCCCTCTTCCAGTGTCCCATGAGAGGTACAATATTCTTTCATGATGGCTTTTAGAGATCAATGTGATTTGAAGAAACTCTAGTACAGAATCAGTGATGGAACAGACGTGAGACCTTCAGGGGTAACATCAGCCAAAAAGGTTAGATCAGTGGTTCCCAAACTTGTTCCACCGCTTGTGGGGGGAAAGCCCCTGGCGGGCTGGGCCAGTTTGTTTACCAGACAGGTCCTCAGGTTCAGCCGATCGCAGCTCCCACTGGCCGCTGTTCACTGCTCCAGGCCAATGGGAGCTGCTGGAAGTGGCGACCAGTACATCCCTCGGCCCGCGCCGCTTCCAGCAACTCCCATTGGCCTGGAGCAGCGAACCACGGCCACTGGGAGCCGCGATCAGCCGAACCTGCGGAAGCAGCAGGTAAACAAACCAGCCCAGCCCACCAGGGGCTTTCCCTGCACAAGCGGCGGAACAAGTTTGGAAACCACTGGGTTAGATTATTTGTACTTAATATTGATTTTATTCAGCCATTAGATTTGCATTAAGGATCAAGCACATGACCTTTCATGCCTTTTATTAATTCTATAGTCATTGCCTAAAACTTTTCCAAACTGTTAGTGAATTCACTATTAGGATAAGATAGCATTTTTATCTTTCATTAAAGTCTGAGTATCACAAATATTCTAGCAGAACTGGTAACACTTACCCAGTTCTATCCTCGTTCCATGTGTGGAACTCCCATTGGTATCAATAGGAGTTCTGCACAAAGATCAAGTGTACAATATATACTTTAAGGTTGATTATGACTACTAAGTTGGGGTTGTTTATATTGAATGTGCTTAAATAACTGAAAGCATTTGAAGAGCTCTGAAGAAAAAAAAAAATACCTGAAGAAGAGCTATGTGGCACACAAAAGCTTCTTTCTTTCACCCACAGAAGTTGGTCCAATAAAACAAGGGTTCTCAACCTTTTCCTTTCTGAAGCCCGCCCCAACATATTATTAAAAACGCCATGGCCCACCTGTGTCACAATAACTGGTTTTCTGCATCTAAAAGCCAGGGCCGGCATTACAGGGTAGCAAGCAGGGCAATTGCCTGGGGCCTTATGTCACAGGAGCCCCCACAGAGCTACATTGCTCTGCTTCAAGCTCGGGTGGGGGAGCTTAGGGCCCGGGCTTCAGCCCCATATGGCAAGGCTTTGGCTTTCTGCCCTGGGCCCCAGCAAGTCTCATGCTGGCCCTGGTTGGTGGCCTCCCTGAATCCTGCTCGTGGGCCCTCAGGAGGCCTTGGACCCCTGGTGAGAATCTCTGCAATAAAAGATATTATCTCACCCACTTGTCTCTGAAAAATGGTTGTCAGTCAAGACCCATTTATTTAAATACAAAAATGAGAATAATTCCAGTATTTTTTTTATAAAAGGGTGCCTATCCAGTGCAATAGACACAGAACAATAATTAGCCATAGGACCACTAATCAGATGTCACTGACTGAAACAAAGAATTACATATTCTGCCTTCAGATACGCACGTGGGGCACCGATTGCTTTCAATGGAAATTCTTGCATAGCCATTCCAGGGCCCAGTTTGTGCAATGTGTTTTCTAGATTTTTTTTTTTTTTGAATTCTTAAAATTAGATATGTAAGTAGTTCAAGTTGCTCATGCCCCAGACAGTTTGTGACTGTAGCCAGCAGTTATTCAGCAGACCACTAGAGGTCTCACTAAGCTTGCTCACATTACAGGGGCCACAGGGATGAAAATTTCTTAAAGTACTGATAATTCTCAACCAGCGGTTATTCACTATGAGACTTACACACTTGTCCTTCATTCTGCTTTTTATTGAGGACATTGCAGAAAAATCCAATTCTACATCTTTAATTTCCCTAGTGTTACTGTCCCAGCACCTCAGCCTCTCATGCCAACAATGAAGTGGAAGACTGAGGTTGGCGTGAGTGTTCTTTTTATTTACTTCAGTCGCCTTTTTCAAGGCTCAGATATCATAGAAGGCAATTGTTAGTGTTTATTCTTCACTGCATCAGTTTTGGAGTCAGTAATATTTTGTACAAAGAAATAAAAGCATAAAGATCATCATGATGACTAGCTGATTTTAAGGCATGTCTTCCACCTCTTCCCCACATATCTAATTAGCTCTCAGTAAGAAGGGAGAAAAAATCTGGGTAGAATAAGACACATCCCCTTCCCCTACACTTTTCATAAATAAAGTAGGGGTTTATGATCCATTGTAGGAGGGAAGTGTAGGGACTTGGAAGAAATGAGAAACTTGGGTGAGGCTTCCTCAATGTGAACGTTTTGAGGCTGGCCACATACATGACAGAGACTGTATTTGCTGGCAGAAATGTTGTATATATTTATATTATACATAGACGACCCAATTCACCACTCACTTACATGAGAGTAAATCTGAAGGAATTCCATTTACAATACTACTTTTTATAGGAGAACCTATTCAGTGCCACAGACACAGAATAATAAAAATAGGAACTCCCTTTTGAACGTGCATACAAGTCTAAGCATCAACATAAGCTCATGTGCAAACTGGTACACCATTCTGCTATCTGAATGCTTTCTGGACACAGAACTATGCAACCAATATATCCCTCCTCACAAAGGCGCTGATTCCATGGGTGCTCTGGGGCTGGAGCACGCATGGAAAAAATATAGAAGGTGCTCAGCACCCACTGGCAGTCCCGCTGATCAGCGCCTCCCTCCCCCCTCCCCCCACGCCTCCCATATGCCACAAATCAGCTGTTCAGCAGCATGCAGGAGGTGCTAGGAGGGAAGGGGAGGAGCAGGGCAGGAAGAGATGGGGGACGGAGTGGAAAGAGGCAGGGCAGGGGCGGAGTGGAGGCGGGAAGAGGTGGGGCAGGGGTGAGGGCTTGGGGGAGGGGTGGAGTGGGGGCAGGACCCAGGGCAGAGCAAGTGTGGGGCCTGGGGAAGAGCGGGGGCGGGAAGAGGTGAGGCAGGGGTGGGGCTTGAGGGAAGAGGTGGAGTCGGGGTGGAGGCTGGGGCGGAGCAGAGGTTGAGTGCCCCCCAGGAACAGAGGAAGTCAGCGCGTATGCCTCCTCAAGACAAAAGATCTTGGAGAGAAAAATACATGTACAGTATTTTTAAAAAATAAATAAATCAGACTACCGTGGTATAAATGCAAAAGTTAATATGCCACTTACGTCATTTTACTTGTTAATACTTTTCCTTTTGCAGACAAAACAGATACAAAACACCACTTGCATGACAATGACAAAATACTGTATATAAGAATATGCTACCTGTTTAAAATAGTATCAGATCTGTATCGGCCAAGGAAAACTTTCTGATCTTCCTTTTCATTCAAGTTACTGGTATAAAGAAAAATTAGTTAGACGTAATTAAAAACAGACTATTTTTAAAGTTTGCATTTGTTTGCAAAAATGACATTTTATTCTAAATAAGCATATATACATTTTTATTCATTTGATTAAAATGAAAACAATATGCAAATATTGATTTACGACATTATGCAGTACTCCAATATATTCAGAGTTAAAGGCCAGATCCTGTTCCCATTGAAGTCGATAGGAGGTAAGTAATTAATGATAATGGGAGAAAGAGCAGGGTCAAATTGAACAAAACAGGTTCTTTGCATAAACAGGACTTTAGTGTGTGTATTTTCCTTTATCTGTGGCAATACCATTTGACAGACGTAAAGACATACTGCTTACTGTACCTGTTTAAGCTATCTTGAGATTTGTATTGGTTAAGCACAACTCTGCCATAGTTTTCATTAGTACTGCAATTAAAAAAAAGTCAGATCTTTGGTGAAAATCAAATTATTTAAACAAAGACCAATTTCTTGACAAAAATTTATGTCTTGACTCAGATCTAACACCAGTTTTAAACCATTTGAACTCCACTGACAGCAGCTCTTGTCTGTAAGCTCTTTGGAACAAGGACTATCTCTTACTATGTATTTGTATGGTGCTTAGCACAATGGATGCCTGAACTTAGTTGGGGTTTCTAGGCATTATTGTATCACCAATCATAATAATAGGGCACCATAATAGGTTAAAGTATTGGTCCTGACGCAATTAAGTTCCTTAAATGAATGTGTCAACATTAAATGATTGGCATTTTTCCAGACATGAAAAATTAGGTATTCCAGTAATCAAAGCATAAGGGAATGTCATCTTGAGCCCATCCTGTGAGGTGCTGAGCACATCTGGCAAGATACTGTGCACCCCAAGCTCCCACTGAGGTAACAGCGGACGTTAAGGATGTTCACAGCTTGCAGGAGGCGTTCAGCAGCACCTCAGGGTTGGGCCAATAGAGATCTTACAGTGAAATAAATGCCAACCCACTTGCTAAAGCATTACTCTTGCAAAAAATTAGATAATAGAACAAATTTAAAAAAAAACGGAAGAGTATGTTAACCTGCAGTCAGGCAAAATATGCTGCATATGATCTTTACTGCCTGAACTGAAATCAATTCTTTCCTTACCTCTCCTCCTCAGGTCTTTTCTTTATCCAGCTGCTATCCTGCAACAGGGTCCTTCGCTTGCTGTTGTCATCATGAACAACCTGTTGTCTGTTTTTCCCTGTAAGAGTGGGACTCTTTGTATCTATCAATGCAGAAACACAGCTTTTGAAAATAATATGCGATAAAGGTCTAAAACTTAGAGTAGCATTAGAAATCCTTGTTTTTCTGAGAAAGTTTGCAATATACCTACCTAGATATATTTATGGCACAAACTGAATCTTTAGATATTACACCCAAGATCAAGGCTTCTGTAATATCAGTCTGTTAAGCCACACCTGCGATCATTCAGCAGGGTCATCTGGGTGTTAGAAGTTACCTTCCTAAGAGTCCCGTGTTTTACCGATAAATAACCTGCAGTGCAGCAACCCGTGTAGAAGTCCCTGAATCCCACTTTACCAGTTTGAATTCACAATTTCAGCTTAAATATCAACAGCTTGATTTACTTTTGAACGAACACAAGGAGAGTTGATTTGATGAGTGAATTAGAAAATGTCCAGGAATGTGTTGCAAACATGCAAAATAACCTTAACAAACAGTTTTAATGCCTGGTACACTGAAGAATATTATTTCACATGATCCATGAGAACATATTCTCAGTGCACTAGACAGCTGGTGAATAACTGTGCTTTTAGTGGTAGTTTGGCCCCACGGGCAAAGCCTCCCCGTTCATTCTTAAGCCTATTACGGCTATACCCTTTTCTCCCCATCTGAGCTCCCTACCATCACTTTGTTTTCTAACATTACTGCACCTTTCCTTTAATTGTGTGTTCAGCTGCAGTGGAGGCTCAATCCTGCAGTCATGACACATGGAAACTCCTTTTGAAGCCAAGTTGGAGGTGACAAATTAGACATATGACATTTACATATGAGACCCTCATTAAGGACACCCACTTACTCAATAAATTGGAGTGCTAAGAAACAATGGGTTCAGCACCCTTTCTTTTGGGAAGCCTATTGGATTATCTCTATAATGTGCCTACTCTCTGAGCACCACAGAAAAAAACTTCAAAACTCCTTGCTTCACTCAAAATGGATTTGAGCAGATAGAACTAAATGTCATTCAGATAGAAAGTATATGGTTATGCTCTTCGTGTTTGGAAAAACATATCACTTCACAAACAGAGTATACACAGTCAGTATTGTGTTCATTTGTCACACTTGTATTTTGACTTATGAAAAGAGGAAACCAAGTTCCTTTTATCCATGAAATTCACGTGTAGTGACAAGTATGAAGAACCACAAATACATAGGCCAGATAGAGGAAGGGAAACACAGCAAAGGGGCTGATAGTTTGTTTTAAGGGAGAGTGCCTAGAGTACATTCTTCAGAAATATTTTCTTTCGTAAAAAAACAATGTCAGAGTACAAAGATGGAATTCTGTATTACATTTAAAATCAGTAAAAGACTGCAAGCCATAACGTGTCCTCTACCATTTTCTGTGGTTCCCTGTGGGACGACTGGGATGTTCACATGCAGTCCAAGTACAGATTTTTGTCACTGGACCAGTGATGTTACCAATATTTTAATATGAGCTTCCAAAAATGTCTCCCTAATTTCTCCTTCTCTTAAGCTGTGATATATCCTTTGTACCAGGCACATGCGCACATAGATTTTTAAGGCCAGAAGGAGTCATTATAATCATCTAGTCTGACTGCCTCCTAACCCAAGCCAAAGAACCTCGCCCAATAATTTCTGCAGCAAGCCCATAACTTCTGTTTGAGCTATAGCATATCTTTTAGTAAGATGGCCACTTTTCATTTAAAAACTTCAAGTGATAGAGAATGCAGTGCATTCCTACATAAGTTGTTCGAATGGTTAACTACCCTCACTGTTAAAATCTACACCTTAATTCTTGCAGAGTGGAGGGGTGAAGGAGTGGGGAAAGTATTTATTTCTCTTTCCATTTAAACATTTTTTTTTCTCGTAGTTACAGTCAAAGATGGAGAGAGCACCAATTAGCAAACAAACCTATATTAAATGCACTTGCTATAAAATGTATACTTTGCTCAGTGTATTGATAATATATCACAGTATTCAATAGTATAGTAATGGACACGGAATAAAAATAACAAATAGAACTTCCGACATTTGACAAATGAGGATGGAGGTTTGAAGACTTTGTAAAGGGAACTGTACGCTCCCCCTGAGTAATTTTGTTTAATACCTTACATCTTGTGCAAAATGTTTGCTCTTCAAAATTACTTTTATGAGCCCCAAGCATAAAAGCCATCTTCAGCAAGAATGGTTTAGCAGTATCCAAAAGGAAGAACTCCATCGGAAGCAAGGAAATCTTCCCAGCACTCCCTTCATATTGATAACATCTTCTTAAGCAAAGAACTCCTGCAAACCCTTTCCAACACATTTAAGGCTCTGCTCTAAAGTCAGTTACATTCTCACACGTCTCTAAAAATCTGCTATTATGCATAAGCACAAGCATAGATGTGGTGTTTTCAAGATGCACATCAATATATACCCAAGAGTACATCAAGCCTAGTGTGTGGAATATTCATTTCTCCCCAGTGGCATATCATGAAAGTGAAATCACTCCAAAAGTCCATTTTGGATTTTTTAATCATAATCATAATTCTTAATTTAAATAATCCAATTAACTTGAAATGAAGCCCCATCTATAGGCAGCAGCTAAACAATATGCATTTAATGTTTGCTTGTAATACTGTAGTTCAAAGAGTTTACTGTTAATGTGCGTTTCTACTTTATGTGTGGCCCTATCTGCATCAAACAGTATCTGTACTGATTAAGTCAAGGATGAAATATATTAATGTGCTTATACAGATTTAATGTATATATATTTTGCTGCAGCTTGTCCTTAGTCCTTGAACAAGTACAAAAGGGAGGAGAGGGAAACAAGGAGCAACCTTTAATGCATAGGCAAAACTGAGCTGTAAGCTTTACATGGCGCCGAGCACATGCGGCCATTTCAAGGATGTAACGGTGGCTTTGCTCCATAAGAATTCCTGCTTGAGACATTCTCCTTTGTGTAATGAGGTTCCTTGCTATGGCTGCTCTGTGGCAATGAAACAACTAACAAAGCCTCATATTACTGTCATTAAAAATGGCAATATAAATATATTTGCTTAAAACCAAGTAAAACATTTTAATTAGGGTTGTCAATTGATCGCAGTTAACTCAAGCGATTAACCCAAAGCAAATTAACTTGATTAAAAAAATTAATCGTGATTAATTGCAGTTTTAAGTGCACTTTTGAACAGTAATAGAATGCCAATTGAAATTTGTTATAAATAGTTTTGGATGTTTTTCTACACTTTCCAATATGTTGATTTCAATTACAACACAGAATACAAAGTGTACATTGTTTTTGTTTTTGAGTGCAGTTATGTAACAAAAACAACCTACATTTGTAAATTACACTTTCACGATAAAGAGATTGCACTACCGTACTTTTAAGAGGTGAAGTGAAAAACACTATTTCTTTTCTTTATCTTTTTTACAGTGCAAATATTTGTAATAAAAATAATAATATAAAGTGAGCACTGTACACTTTGTATTCTGTACTGTAACTGAAATAATTATACTTGAAAATGTAGAAAAACATACAAAATATTTAAATGAATGGTATTCTATTACTGTTTACCAGTTTGATTAAAACTGTGATTAATCATTAATTTTTTTTATCTCACGATTAATCGTGATTAATTTTTTTAACCGTTTGACAGTCCTAATTTTAATAGATCAGGTGAAGTAAGAAGCCCGTTTAGCCTTTTCTTGTTTTGGAGCTGGTTTTGAACGAAGCCTTTTCTGAGGTTCTCTAATGTTCAGCTATGAGTCTTTCCATAGCTGGGTCCTGATCCTGCTTTCAATGTAGTCAGTGGTAAAATTGTAACTGACTTTCATTTTCGTAGGAGAGGACTCTTGGTGTCCAGCCAAAACCAGAACCTGAAAGGCTTGAAATCTTTTAAGATTTTTAACACACTTGTGTCAAATGCAGATGAATAGGTGTCATTAGGCTTCTAATAAACACCTGGACATTTATCCAAGCAGAACCCAAACTCCCAACCTTCTGCCATCAGTCTTTTCATAATCACCATCCATATTTCTCCTTTCTAAGGCATTGTTACAGACAGGGTTGACAGTAACAAAAATCTTGCCTGATAACCACCAATCAGTTACATTTTCTTTCCCTGTGTCCTGTCTTCCCAAGTCCTCTTTCCCCAGTCTCTCCCTCTCCAACAATCTCAAATTACAGGGTGTATTGGGGAGAGGACAATGTTACAGGGAATAAGCCCGCCCCTTCCTTTCTCTCTCTGCAAAGCCTTAGCCTGCTCTGCTCATGCTGCTTGTTCTCTCTGCTTCCCTCAACAGCTGCTGGCCATGTCCCCCACTATACTGCTTCTTGGTCTCCAGGCTAACCACAGGCACTAATGCGAGCAGAAGCCATGCTCTAGCCTCGCTGTTTCCCTCCCCCACTCCTCCCTTGTGTGGTGCTGGCATTCCCAGTGCTTCAGGCAGAATGAAAATGCTGATAAGGATCAGGCAGCACTGCTGCCTCTGCCTCCCAAACCGGTCCTTACATGCATTGCCTAATCAAATAACTAGTCCGCCATTGTTCCAGGGTGGGCAGCATGCAGTCTGATTTGAAACTGTTGAAACAAGAATATGGAGGCAGAGGTGAAAGTAAGCCGGTACACCGTACCAGGCCGGCTTCTCCAAGCAGCAATTTAAAGGGCCTGGGGCTCCACTGCAGCAGCAGCGGCTGGGAGCCCCTGGCCCTTTAAATCACTGCCAGAGCCCCGCCGCCACTACCCCAGGGCTCTGGCAGCAGGGCTCAGGTGGCAATTTAAAGGGCCCGGGGCTCTGGCCACCACTACCGCCCCAGGCCCTTTAAATTGCTGCTGGAGCCCCACCGCCACTACCCCAGGGCTCCGGCAGCACGGCTCCGACGGCGATTTAAAGGTTGAGGCCACACCCCTTCCGTTTAGGCCCCACCCCCTGCTCAGGACTCCAGCGTACCGGTAAGTCCTTTAAATTACTTTCGCCCCTGTATGGAGGGCACAATGGCACCTGGATTAGGTTCACATACTGCACACATGCAATGAAAAGAGCTTGTTGTTTCCCCCTATGCTTTAAATACCCTGAAAGTAACAGCATCAACATACCACTTTGATTAGGGGATGATTTTCCTATGGTGAAAGTCGACATTTTATTCAGGGATGTATCCTCCTTTGGGATCTAAAAGAAAAAAACATTAAAGAACAACACTGTGGTGAGATTAAGAATTAGCCACAAAGACAGTTAGAAATGTGAAACATTCTGTCTCTTGGAGAGTTTTAGCAGGTTGTAGTATTAATAGCTAGATTTCAAAACTTAAAAGCATCTTAATAAATACTCACTACAAATCAGAACCTGATCAAGAAATACTTGAGGTCTTCAAGGAGTCATGAAAGCCTCTCATAGTCAATGATATCAGCAGAATGTGAACTGTCCAAATCTTAATACAACAGTCTGATACATGAATTCACACAAACAAAAAAAATCAAATCCAAAATATTGGGCTGCTGCAATACTTCAAATTGTTTAATAATTTGAGACATAATTTATTTAAAACGAAGCTAGCTTTCTAGAGCAACCAGCTGTAGAGTGTAGAAAATAAGATGCTTGTCCAAAAGGAGAAGGGTTCACAGGATTCACAGGATATTAGGATTCACAGGATATTTTATTAGTAAGTGTGGCCGGGTCAGGGTAGTTTGTGCAGGAGGATTTGGATGCTGGAGAAGAGAGAAAAACTACCATTCCCTTCTGTACATGTTCTATGTTTTAAGATTTTGGCTTGTTTTTCTTCCCCTTTCTCCTCTCCTTTTCCCTTTGCTTCAGCCTTCACTTTCTTTCCTCTTCCCTCTCCAGCTCTCACCTTTATAGCCTTTCCTCATTCTCTCTATCACATTCATACACTCTCTCAGTCCTTTGTCTTCCCCTTGATCCCTTCCGCTCTGTGTACCTGATCCATCACTCGCTTATACCGGTTTTACACTGATGTAAGCAAGTAGTGAATCAGGGCCTATATTTGGAGAGGATGTTTGCTGGAGGACTTTATTAGAGGTCTGGTGGCAACATTTTTGTTCTTCAACATATTCATTAATGATCTGGATGATGGGATGGATTGCACTGCTAAGGCTAGGGACCAACTGGCTAAGTGGCAGTTCTGCAGAAAAGGACCTGGGGAGTACAGTGGATGAGAAGCTGGGTATGAGTCAGCAGTGTGCCCTTCTTGCCAACTAACTAACGGCATATTGGGCTGCGTTAGTAGGAGCGCTGCCAGCAGATCGAGGGAAGTGATTATTCTCCTCTATTCAGCACTGGTGAGGCCACATCTGGAGTATTGTGTCCAGTTTTGGGCCCCCTACTACAGAAAGGATGTGGACAAATTGGAGAGAGTCCAGCAGAGGGCAACAAAAATGATTAGGGGTCTGGGGCACATGACTTATGAGGAGAGGCTGAGGGAACTGGGGTTATTTAGTCTGCAGAAGAGAAGAGTGAGGGGCAATTTGATAGCCGCCTTCAACTACCTGAAGGGGGGTTCCAAAGAGGATGGTGCTAGGCTGTTCTCAGTGGTGGCAGATGACAGAACAAGGAGTAATGGTCTCAAGTTTCAGTGGGGAAGGTCTAGGTTGGATATTAGGAAAAACTTTTTCACTAGGAGGGTGGTGAAACACAGGAATGGGTTACCGAGGGAGGTGGTGGAATCTCCATCCTTAGAGGTTTTTAAGGCCCGGCTTGACAAAGCCCTGGCTGGGATGATTTAGTTGGGGTTGGTCCTGCTTTGAGCAGAGGGTTGGACTAGATGACCTCCTGAGGTCTCTTCCAACCCTAATCATCATCTATGATTCTATGAACATTATATTAGAACATTCTCTGGGATGGCCCCCAAGGGTATGCCTACACAGTTGTTGGGAGCGTGTCTCGCAGCTCATGTCGACAGACTTGCACTAGAGGGGCTCGGGTTAGCACGCTAAAAATAGCTGGGTAGCTGTTGGTTAGACATTTGGACTCGGGCTGGAGCTCAAGCTCTGAAGCTCACCCCACTCCTTAGGCTTCAGAGTCCGAGCTCCAGCCCAAGCCGGAATGCCCACATTGCTATTTTCAGTGCTGTAGCACAAGTCTGTCCATCCAGGCTGGAAGACTAACTCCCAATAGCTGTGTAGACATACCCTCTGGAGCTCATCAGCAGGCCTGCAGTTACTTCAGGTGTCCAGTCTGCTAGAGCTTACAAAAACCAGGACAAAACAGTTGTCTGTAAGAATGACAAAGAAATTCCCTGAAAACAGTGACATATGGTTTATTTATTTGAGATTGATGTGATTGAACAATATAAGGCAGAGTGATATGAGAATGACAGGCAAGAGTCAGGGCCAGGGGAAGGAAGAGACTTTGCGGGGAGGTGGTGGGTGACAAAAAGTTCCTCAATTTTGGAAAAAAATACTAAGGGCAGCCCTGCCAGTGTATTATTTAAAATTCACGAAAACTAGCACTGACAAGAAATTGCATTTTTACTGCATTTTTACTTATTTAATTGAGCTTTGCAAAGTCATTCAGTGAAAACGCTTAAGATTCCTGACATCATAATAATAATTGAAACAGCCAAGACTCTGATTAAAGCAAATGGGAATATTTAACAAGGTATTTCTAAAGACAAAAATCAGGTCTGAGTCAGAAAATCTTTAAAACTTTCCTACACTCTTAATATCTCACAGTTTAATAAGGAATCTAAATTCCAACATGTTGATATTAAATCACTAACAACACCCTTTCCCTGTTGACTTGTCTGTTGGTACAAAGCACACACTGGTACTGTGTAATGTACAAAACATGTGATTGCATTATTTAGTTCCCACCCAATAAAAATATGTTCAAGGCTCTGGTAAACCTATCTGACTCTGTAATAACACATAAAATACCCTTTAAAAATTCTGCCAACACATTAAGCAGAGATATCTGAATTCTTCCAAAGACATTCAGTGTAAGTTATCATACAGGCATCTCTAGTTAGCAATGAGTTTTGTCACATAATTTAGGGTACCTAAATTGCTATAAAAAGCAAGACCAGACAGTCTCTGATCTAAAAAAAACCACAACAGCACACCATGGCAACAGCTGACCATCTATTGCTCTTCATTTCATCCAGTACTTGAATAATAGTAGGAAGTTTGACATTTTGACAAGTTTAACAAGCAATCAACTCTGGCACTGCTTCATCTGCGATAGCCCCGTTGTTTCTACAGAAAGGGATTGGGTTTATTTTCCAATAAAGACTTTGATTTTTTTTTAAAAAGGCAGTTTTCTTAGGGAAGTGATTCCCAAACATTTGAAAGCTGAGCACCTCTTTAGGAAATGAAATCAGCTATGGCCCCAACAATCTCAACATGATTTTGGAAAGGCCTACCCTTCTTAATTTTATAGATCTTCTATGATGTCAGGGTAATGCTGATGTAGGTCTTCATAATATCATACCCTTTCCTTTCCTAAATGCTTTATAAGCGTGAAATAGTTAACAATGTTGACTCTTAGAGTAGCATTATTGTTATCTGTATAGAATTAATGGGGCCATTCATTTCAGAACTGTTGTTTCAGGCTCTCTGCAAACTCAGACAGACACCACTGCATTGGCTATTTACATTTTATGTTTTGAATGTTTTCTTTGCAAAAGTAACAGCTACAAATAATTTTTTTAAAATGAAAGCCGAGATTCTGGAGAACAATTTAAAGATCTGGTTGCAGTCTTTCCCGTGCATAGGCCTCCACTTTAAGAAACCTGCTTTAGGATTAGCACCTTCAGCATGCTCCAAAAGGCCCAGTATTGCGAAATTACAATTGCAAGATATTTTTCTAGTGTTTCAGTCTTACAGTGTATGATCACATTGTCCTTAAAGTTCCATATAAGTTTTGGTATACTCAAAGGTATATCCATTAAAGCAGTGGTGGGCAACCTGTGGCCCGCAGGCGGCCCATCAGGGTAATCTGACTGCGGGCCGCGAGACATTTTGTTGACATTGACCGTCTGCAGGCACGGCCTCCCACAGCTCCCAGTGGCTGCGGTTTGCCATTCCCAGCAATGGGAGCTGTGGGAAGCAGCAGCCAGCACATCCCTGTGGCAAACCGCGGCCACTGGGAGCTGCAGGAGGCCATGCCTGCAGGTGGTCAGCATCAGCAAAATGTCTCGCGGCCCACAATCAGATTACCCTGATGGGTCACATGTGGCCTGCAGGCCTCAGGTTGCCCACCACTGCATTAAAGGTTTAAATGCAATATAAGATTTCCTGCTCTACGCTCCAGCATAGTCAATCAGGAACACAGGAGTCAGTTATTGGGTACAGCTACATTTCAAGTAGAAGGTGTAGTTTCCAGCTCCATACCATGCTAGCTTTGATCGAGCTAGTGCACTAAAAACAAAAGTGTAGTTGTGGCAGCACGGATGGTGGCATGGGCTAGTTGCCCAAGAAAGTACCTATGGTCCTGGGAGGAATTATACTCAGGCGGCTAGCCCAAGCTGCAGCCCACGCTGTCACAGCTACACTCCTATTTTTAACACCCTAGCTCCATCAAAGCTAATGTACATACACCTACTCTGTTTCATTCCCAACAAGGGAAGAGGAATGCAAATTAATTTGAACAAGTGAACCTTTATTAGACCCTGTGGACTACTCTCTGCCCATGTGGCTGAGTTCCTCCCAGCATTACTCTCTGGTGTTCCCTGTTCCATTCGTGTCTGTCAATAACCATCTCTCCAGGGAACATTGACCCTCTGACTTCATGACACACCTTCCCTCTTTCAAAACATTTTAATATAAACACTAAAAACAAATAATTGATGCCCAAGCTCCAACCTATGTCCCTTCAGTAAGATGTTGCTAGCATACTGCCAAGTTGGTGTCTTGTCTTTACCACAGACTCAGCTGGTTACAGAGTCTTTGAGATAGCTTGGTCTCCTCTACAGACAACCCCACTGGGAGAGAGCTATCTCTGTCTTTGTCACCTGTCTCTGAGTCTGGCCTACTCTATCTCTCTGAGGAGTCTCCTCCCTCCTTGTGGGATTGGCTTCGGGATGGTTCTCTGTCTCTCCATTCAGTGACAATCTCTGTATCTCTGCAGGCTCTCTCTGGGTGTTGTATCTGCTGACTTATAAGAGTCTTCTGTTCCTTGAGATCACTTGTCCCTCTTGCATAGTTGCCTCATACGACCTGGGTGCTTCTGCAGTCCTCACAACTTCTTTAGTCCACTCCTTCTGGTGTCTCTCTAATGGTTAGATCTTCACAGGAGTCTCCAGGGCCAGTAGGTCCTTGGCTGACCTGCCATACTCTACTGCCAGCTTTCATTGATTATTGGTCATCTACTCTCTTAGCTATATCCATCCTTCTGGCTGCAATAGGTAGCAGGGTTTTGGTCCTTCATCCCATCAGTGCTTGTGCAGGACTTTTTTGGCCATCTCACCATTCCTCTGTGGGTATTTTAGGGAGGAATTGTGGTGGTCAAACTCCCATATGAGCACAAACTCCATGAATTCTTCCAAGGCAAATTGAGGTCTGGTATCAATGACTACAGTGTCGGGAATGCCATATCTTTCAAAGTGGGCCTTCAGTTTGCCAATCACTGACTTGCTTCTTTTATCAAGCAGTGCACTGACCTCCAAGAAGTTTGAGTAGAATCCACTGTAATCAAGTACTGGTTTTCTTTGAAGGTACATAAGTCCACTCCCACTTTCTCCTGTGGTCAGGCGGGCAGCTCACATGGTCTCTTTCTACTGGTGGTTATCACACAGCTGATAGGTATCATACCCTACTAACAAGGAGTCCAGTTGTGTATTCATTAATGGCCAGTAAATACGCTTTCATGCCCATCTAAAATAGCTGTCAGTGTCCAGGTGTGAGGTATGAATTTTTTCCACAACACCCTTTTGTAATGAGGCAAGAAAAACAACTCTCTGCCCTCGAAATATGATTCCATTCTGCTCACTCAGCACATCTTTATTTTGAAAATATGGTTCTGCTCTGAGAATAAGTTGAGCAACTGTCTTGTCAAGCTTGAACGGAATAGAAGTATTGCAAATGTTAGGCCTCAAACTTCCGTATACTTCAAAATGTAAGCCTTGCAAAAACAAAGCTTAAGCTTGTGGCCAGGGGGACGCACTGCAACCAAATAACAATTTATGCTAACTCTTATGTACGTATCAACCCCAAATTACCCACATTCAAGATCTAATTGACTACAGAAAATAAATAGGCCTAAATTATACGAACAACTAACAATTGGACATAAAAATTAAATACGCATCAATTATACAACTAGGGCAACCACATAAACAATGTGGCCCACCCTGATTGGTTGGTCTGTTCTAAAACACTGCCATCAGACCAGATAAAAAGAACGAAGGCACGGGACTGTGTGTGTGTGTGTTTTTGGTAAACCTGACCCACACCCCCGAACCGAAGGGACATGCACTTCTCAACTGTCTGTACCTGGCCAGTGCGGAAAGTGGCCGACTGAAGGTAACGTATTTTCGGACGAATGCAGGGTTAGTCTATGGAGTAAAGAAGTTTGGTCGCTCGAGCCAAATTGATCATAGTTATATCGATACTGTAGCATAAAATCAATAGTAGATGGCGGATGCATAATAGCTTTGCATGTATTTGTGCTTGTCTTTTAAGTAGTCCGAGCAGATGCATGTCGTGCTGCATTCATCAGCTTTATGTTGCCTTTGAAATAGTTTGTCACCAGGAATAAAGAGCTGGTGAATAATAGCTTTACTTATGCTTGTCTTCGGGGCTTTTATTATGACCTGCCAGGACCAGCATATTAGAGTCACTGTTCAGGAACTCGCAAATGGTCCACAGTATTACATGTACTTGCGCTTGTCTTCAATATGATCTGCCTTTGTATTAATCCTTATTCAGTGCTGGTCTTTGGTTTTCCTTTTCTTGTTTTGTTTATGCTGTTATTGTAGTTGGAAACCATTAAAAGCCTTTCTTGAGGAATAATTAGTAGTGCTTACTTATTCTATACGGACACCACTTCACCTCATTACATCTGTGTTGGGTGGTTGGAAGTAGCAAACACCCTGGGGTGAAATAGGGCCCCAACGCATGCCTCCTTCTTCCTTTATCTCCCCATGCTCCTACCAGTACTTGACTTTTGTCTTCTGGCCAGCTTCATAATATTTGGTTTCAGAGTAACAGCCGTGTTAGTCTGTATTCGCAAAAAGAAAAGGAGTACTTGTGGCACCTTAGAGACTAACCAATTTATTTGAGCATAAGCTTTCGTGAGCTACAGCTCACTTCATCAGATGCATACTTTGGAAACTGCAGAAGACATTATATACACAGAGACCATGAAACAATACCTCCTCCCACCCCACTCTCCTGCTGGCAATAGCTTATCTAAAGTGATCACTCTCCTTACAATGTGTATGATAATCAAGTTGGGCCATTTCCAGCACAAATCCAGGTTTTCTCACCCTCCGTCCCCCCCCCCACAAACTCACTCTCCTGCTGGTAATAGCCCATCCAAAGTGACCACTCTCTTTACAATGTGTATGATAATCAAGGTGGGCCATTTCCAGCACAAATCCAGGTTTTCTCATCCCCCCCCTTTTCCAAAAACTACACACACAAACTCACTCTCCTGCTGGTAATAGCTTATCCAAAGTGACCACTCTCCCTACAATCTTCTGTACAATCCCTACTGTCTTCTGCAGTTTCCACAGTATGCATCCGATGAAGTGAGCTGTAGCTCACGAAAGCTTATGCTCAAATAAATTGGTTAGTCTCTAAGGTGCCACAAGTACTCCTTTTCTTTTTGCGAATACAGACTAACACGGCTGTTACTCTGAAACCTCTCCCTACAACATGCATGATAATCAAGGTGGGCCATTTCCAGCACAAATCCAGGTTTTCTCACCTCCCCCACCCCCATACACACACAAACTCACTCTCCTGCTGGTAACAGCCCATCCAAAGCGACCACTCTCCCCACAATGTGTACGATAATCAAGGTGGGTCATTTCCAGCACAAATCCAGGTCTTCTCACTCCCACCCCCACCCCCACCCCACACACACAAACTCACTCTCCTGCTGGTAATAGCTCATCCAAACTGACCACTCTCCTTACAATGTGTATGATAATCAAGGTGGGCCATTTCCAGCATAAATCCAAGTTTAACCAGAACGTCTGGGGGGGGGGGGGGGGGTAGGAAAAAACAAGGGGAAATAGGTTACCTTGCATAATGACTTAGCCACTCCCAGTGTCTATTTAAGCCTAAATTAATAGTATCCAATTTGCAAATGAATTCCAATTCAGCAGTTTCTCGCTGGAGTCTGGATTTGAAGTTTTTTTGTTGTAAGATAGCGACCTTCATGTCTGTAATTGCGTGACAAGAAAGATTGATATTGATAATATTGCTTTCTCGACTGCCTGTACTCATAGATGTCCTTTCCCATAGCCTCTTTGATTCCATCAGCTTTGCCATTGAAATTGGGCATTAGTGGGAGCTAGAATATTAATGGATTCAATACCCTCATCCCTTTCCCCCCAACTCACTCATGCTGGGTATATATGCACTGCTCAAGGTGTCAGCTAACGTCAATAATTGTCCTGGACAATATCTGATCTCTACCTGGCAGCGCTACAGGTGCCTCAACATGCACTGCAATCTCTTTGGAGCACTGAGAAGGGGCTTTGTGATGATTGTCTCTAGGAGTTTGTAGTTTGATTGCACTATTACTAGCTGACCACAGAAGTACTGATATAATCGCTCCACCAGATACCACAGCCAGAAGCTCTTTTTCTATTTGGGTGTGCCCCTATTCAGTCTCACAGGGCTCTGCTGGCAAAAGAGACTGGCTTCTCCTGCAAAGGAGCTATACCCAAAACTTCCTCCGATGCATCACTGTGATGCGGTGGGGTTCTAACCAGTCCAGTAATCGCCTGCCCTGTAGCTCTGGCTGTTTGTTCTGGGCAGTTGTGGCTCAGAGCCCTGATACCAGCAGCCTGCTCACAGCACAGTGGCCTCACCCTGGCTTCCACCAGCCTGGTTACTCCTTTGCAGGGTTACACCAACAGCCCCTCCAGCCCCGAGTTTCCCCAAAACCATCTCCCCTGTAGTGTCCACTGCTCTCACTGGAACACACCAAACCTTACAAGTTCACTGCTCCTTTAAAGAGACAGTACACAGCACCAGCCTGTTAATTTGGCTTCACTGTTCCATTTGAAACACTAAACTGAGGTAGTTACTGAGATGAAGTTTATTAACAAAGAACAGATATGCAAGTAATACCAAGTAGAAGTAATTTGGATAGAAATGGTTACAAACAAAAGTAAAAATATGCTTCTAAGACTAAAACCTCACTTAGCAAACTGGAGTCTTTTGTTTACAGCAATTTTCTCACCACAGTCCTTCTCCCAGTATGGCTGGCCAGTCCTTAGCCAGGATCCAACATGCAGAGCACAAAGCAGTTGGTTTCTTTGTCTCCTCACATGAAGGATGCCAAAATTTCTCTCTCTCTCTCCTTATATCTACCACAGTTCAATGACCTTGTTTCAGGAGGCAGGAAGGTTTCCTGGAGCTGCAGCTTCCATTCCGCGCCCTCCCCCCCCCGCCTCCTTGAGAGTGTTAAGTGGCCCTCCCCAACCCTGGTTTGCCAGATGGCTTTGTCTACCTTGCATATAAATGTAATTTCGTTGTCTCTTCTTGCTTAATTTACATTGGAGACACATTCAAGCAGGCAGAACCACATTCCTTTGTCTAGGATGGGTAACTTAAGACCACCCTGCCTTACACCTTTTCAGAACATGTGAAAAATTATAAATGTGTGCTGGAAACATCACCCATACATACACTACACAATAATATTAATAACCAGCCAGTTTGCCTATGATATCTTAACATGACAGAGGATAGCAATGAGTTGGGGTACACTGAGCTGGTCTGGCCAGCTGTGGCTCACTACTACATACTGGAGAGCCCCTTCCCCTCTGGCATTGGGATGCTATTAGGGTCAGAAGTACACTGGAGTATCAGTGGCTCTCCCGGCTGGTAGTAGTTCTGGACAGGGACATCCATTATCATTTGTTTCAGTGTGTCAAATGCTTCCTGTTGGGGACCCACTCAGTCCCTCTCAACATCCTGCCTTGTGAGCTGATGTATGGGTTCTGTTACTCCAGCCACATGTGGAAAGAACTTGGACAGAAAATTTATCATTTCAATAAAGTGCTGTATCCCTTTCACATCTACTGGAGCTGGCATGTCTCTGACTGCCTTGATCTTGTTGGGATCTGTTTTCACTTCCTCCACTGTGAGCACATGCCCAATGTATGCCACCTCATGCTGTTTGAGTTGCATTATTTCTGTATTGAATTTTATGCTCTTGTCCCTGTATCAGTCTAGAAAACCTTGTAATTTTCTGTCTTTTCAATGCCTGGTTTAGTGACTCTGGGTCTGTGCAGATGGATAATTTGCCCAACTGTCATCTCCAGGTGCTATGATACCCCTGCTCTGCAAACTTTTGAGCTTTTCGTGTATTGGTTTTCATAGTGCCACCAGAATTTCCTTAGTGGTAAGCACACAGGTTTGACTGTCGGGTTGACTTCCCATCACAGCTTTCCTTTGAGTCACCTGTCACCTTTGAAAACATCCCCATATGCTTTTAAAATGGTCTCCATTGTCCATGGAACTCCCCTTTTGGTTCTTGCACTACAGCATCCTGATCAGATCCATGGCACGTATGGCCAAGAGGGATCTGTGGTGCTTACTATCCACCACCACAAACTTCAGTCAGTACTGCCTGTTATTTTTCAAGTTAGTTACTATGAGGTCACATTTTCCTATGGACTGCATTATGCTCTCATTGTACATTATTAGATTGTGCCTGAGCAATCACATTGCAGGAGGCCCTGCTGTCCAGCTGAAATCACATGGGGGATTTCCCTATTAATATTGTTGCAAGCACAGAGGTTAGTGTTGTCCCTTGTTGCTTCCCTGTTCCATTAGTCTGAACCTGTTATGCTCTCAGACTCAAGATGTCATCACCACTGTCTAATGTGCCATCCCTATCTTGTACAAGTCTGACCGAATCATGCTGGGACCTTCCTCTGCTTTTAAACACACTGCTAAAATGGTTCAGCTTTCCACATTCCTTCCAATGCTGTCCTTCCCCAATGGAACTTCCTATGGATATAGAACCCTGGCTCCTCTTCTTTGCTGTCATCTCCCTGCATGCATTTCTGGGCTTTCATCCTCTCTCTTGAGGCTTCCGCTGTATGCCCCACGTCTAGGCATCTGTCTAAATTGAGATCGCCTTCCCGGAGTAGCTGCTCCTTCAGGTGGTGATCCCACGTGCCACAGACTACCTTGCCCCAAATCAGGGAGTCTGTCAAGTTCCCAAAATGGTATGTAGCAGCCAGTGTCCATAAGGCAGTAGCACAGAGGTGTATGCCTTCCTCTTCAGATTGGTGTCTAGTGAAAAACCAGTGTTACTCCATAGTTTCCTTCTGCTTTGGGGAGCAATATTTCCTCATGGCTCCTAGCACTATTGTGAGGTTTGAGGCTATGGTGAGCTTCAAAGTGCTGCAGATCTCTCTGCCTTTTTTCCCAATAAGGTAAAGTAAGAGTTTTCTTTTCCTGCTGTTGCCATCCTCTTGTACGGCCAGATGTAGATCCCACCTTGTTCCACCAGGTCCATTGCTGGGCTAGGTTTCTGTCTTAAAAATCAAGCATTCCAGGGGGCTTCAGACAAAGTTCCATGACTTATGTTGCCAGCTGGTGCACTTCAGAAAACTCCCAGCTCAGATACTGCCACCATGTTTCATTTGCAATGAGTGAAGCTAAATGCAGGTTAAGTTGAACAAGTGAAACTTTAATAAACCCTGTGGACTATTCTATTTATGTCATAAGTTGCTCCCAGCCTAACTCTCTGCATTCCCTGTTCCATTGATGTCTCATCAATAACAGTTCCTCCAGGGAACATCGACCCTCTGACTTCAATTCCACTGATCATGATACATACCCAAGCTGGAAATTACACCTCCAGCTCCAGGATAGAATCCAGACTCTTAATAGTGTGGAGGAGATCGAGCCTAAAGAGACAGTGTATGCCACAGAGAGACTATTCAACTTGTCCTTCACCAATGTGAACCATAGATGGTGGAAGTGAGGGATGCTAAAGTCCTCCTTTAGTCTCCCACTTCCAGCGCTGAAGAATTGGAGACATCACATTACTCTGAAGTAATTCTATGAGTCTTCTGAGCATTGTTTAGAGGACTGCTCAAGATAGTTAAGACCAAAGCAGACTGTGAAGAACTTCAAAAAGATCTCACAAAACTAAGTGATTGGGCAACAAAACGGCAAATGAAGTTTAATGTGGATAAATGTAAAGTAATGCACACTGGAAAAAATAACCCCAACTATACATAGAATATGATGGAGCTAATTTAGCTACAACTAATCAGGAGAAAGATCTTGGCGTCATCGTGGATAGTTCTCTGAAGACGTCCCCGCAGTGTGCAGCGGCAGTCAAAAAAGCAAACAGGATGTTAGGAATCATTAAAAAAGGGATAGAGAATAAGACAGAATATCTTATTGCCCTTATATAAATCCATGGTACGCCCACATCTTGAATACTGCATACAGATGTGGTCCCTTCATCTCAAAAAAGATATACTGGCATTAGAAAAGGTTCAGAAAAGGGCAAGAAAAATGATTAGGGGTTTGGAACGGGTCCCATATGAGGAAAGATTAAAGAGGCTAGGACTTTTAAGCTTGGAAAAGAGGAGACTAAGGGGGGATATGATAGAGGTATATAAAGTCATGAGTGGTGTGGAGAAAGTGAATAAGGAAAAGTTATTTACTTATTCCTATAATATAAGAACTAGGGGCCACCAAATGAAATTAATAGGTAGCAGGTTTAAAACAAATAAAAGGAAGTTCTTCACTCAGCGCACAGTCAACCTGTGGAACTCCTTGCCTGATGAGGTTGTGAAAGCTAGGACTATAACAGGATTTAAAAGAGAACTGGATAAATTCATGGAGGTTAAGTCCATTAATGGCTATTAGCCAGGATGGGTAAGGAATGGTGTCCCTAGCCTCTGTTTGTCAGAGGGTGGAGATGGATGGCAGGAGAGAGATCACTAGATCATTACCTATTAGGTTCACTCCCTCTGGGGCACCTGGTATTGGCCACTGTCTTTAGACAGGATACTGGGCTGGATGGCTCTTTGGTCTGACCCATTATGGCCATTCTTATGTTCTTGACATCAGAAAGAATTTTTGAAAAACTAAGTTAAAGTGAGAAAAAGAAGTTTGGCTCAATTTCAGTGTAGCAGTAAATTAAGTATCAGATGTTCACAATAAGATTTCAACCAGCAGAGCAGAACTACTCAAACAGGAAAAACACCAGCACTACACAAACAAACTGGAATGCAGTTCCAATGAAATTCAAGCTTAAAAACAACTCCAGGATACTTTAAATGAAAATGAAAACAGCTCCAGACAGGCCCATAAGCAGCCTCCAACAAATTTTAAAAAAAGGTACTGCTGGACTCAGAAACCCTCAAAATACTTAGAAATATCTCTCTCTTCCTCCTCACCCCCCCTAATAAAATCCCAAAGAAATGCAGGCAAAACTTCAAAATGACCCCACCTGAGTACAAAACCAGCCATAGCAAAGCCCAAAAGCCACTCCAAGCTGCTAAGTGATCACTCTCAGACCAGGGGCAACAAACTGCCCTCTGCTGCAACCCTTCAGGCAGCATAGAGGCCCTGACATCTTCCACATCTGCGCCCCACGGAGGGTGGAATCTGCCCTAGTGCAGACAGCCAATAGAAGGCTTGTGCACCACTTTACCCCCCAAAATAGGGCTTAAGCGATTCCTACGCCTCCTCTACACACAGGGCTGAATTTCAGCTGGTGTAAAACAAAACAAAGCCAGCTTCCAATTCAGAATATGGATAGTCAAGTTTTCTTGCACATAAACAAATGTAACCATACATCACATGTATGCAACACTTATCCAAATCCCTCATTTGAAAATATCATAATACAAGTAATCTAAATCAGGTTCACATTTCTCCATGTCAAATTGTACTTACTCACAAGAAAGTTTCTCTATTCTTTAGCATCTAAATACGACAATGATTAAGTGTTTATTTATAAATACTTAGAGATACTTTTTTTTTTTTTTTTGCTTTTAATGGACAAGTTTTCAATTTCCATCTTTAAGGTACTGCACATCAATACACCATGTCATGAGCTTATCACTGTACACAAAGCAGGGAGGAGGAAATATGGCTTCTTACTAAAGGCTGAATGTGGGGTACACACTCAGCACATAAAAAGCGGAGGTCAGTTGTGTTTATGCTGCAGATTCCAGTTTGCAGAGGATAGTTGTTGCCTTGTTAAAAAAAGATTCAGAGCCTCTCCTGTCATCTTTCTTCTCATGTGACTACGGGCTTGTCTACACATGAAAGTTAATTCAGAATAAGATTAGGTGAATTTAAAATGGATTAAATAGTCTTGATTAACTTCCTCTATGGACACTCTTTATTCTGAAATAAATTGGGAATAGTTCACCAGGATCAGTTCCCTGTGTAGACAAGTCCTCCCTAAAGTTGTACAGTAAACTTTAACTTTGGTATTTCCTCCTTTAGAGTCGCATATGAAATAAAGCAGACTCCTTCTACACACCATAAAACTATGCAGAATTCTGGGATAAACTGCTTTTATTATTCACCTGTATTCTCTCCTGCAATCTGTCTCCCAGGAACTATTGTACTTCTAATATTCCAGCCTTCTCAATAGCTTTAAAACTTTGCTGTTAAAAAGAATAAAGCAGACAGATAATTATTTCCTGCTTTGTCCAGAATGTGGAATTTCCCCACAAAATTATACTTCCCTGAGGTGATATTCAGCTCTAGACCAGGTTGTCTCTCCAAAGCTTTGTGACCAATCAGAGTAGAAACTGGACATTTATTCCATTAGAAATCCAAGAAATCCTATTCTCGCATTGTGGTATAAGGATTTTGGTTGCTCTCTTTTTCCCCTCTTTTCCTCTCCATACTTACTGTTTCTAAAGTATGTAATATTCCAATATTATTTGTTATCAGATATATTTAGAACTGTTTAGGCTAGGGATCGGCAACATTTGGCACGCTGGTTGTTTACCTGCCATGTTTGCAGGTTTGGCCGATCGCGGCTCCCACTGGCCAGGGTTCGCCGCTGCAGGCCAATAAAGGCTGCAGGAAGCTGCGGCCAGCACATCAATCAGCCCCTGCCGCTTCCCACAGCCCCCATTGGCCTGGAGCGGCAAACGGCGGTGAGTGGGAGCCACGATCAGCCAAACCTGCAGACGTGGCAGGTAAACAAATCAGCCTGGCCCGCCAAGGAGCTTACCCTGGCGGGCCGCATGCCAAACATTGCCAATCCCTGGTTTAGGCCATTATATTTAGCCATAACCTTGTGCCCCAGCAGAATGAAAATACCTTCAGTTTGATCTTCCCGATAAAGTAGGGTTTTTTCAAATTCTGTTACAACATGAGTATGCTCTATTTGCATCTTTTTTAATCAAACGGTCAGGCCACAGTGTCACCTAATAAAACTCTACATATTGTAGACACAATAAGCAGTAGATTAAGCCAAATACAGAACTAGCAATGCAGAGCTGTGGCCCTTATTCACTGCAATGATGAAATGACATGTGTGTGTGTACCAGATATCTTGAAAGTTGTAGCATTCAGTATTATACTGAATTTTCTTAAGAACAGAAAAAATGCGAGCTTGCTAACATCTGTGTCGACTTGCAGGCAAGGCTGCAAAGGAGCCAGTTGCAGCTCCTGATCCTGGCCCCAGCCCCTGTGGCAGCATAATTTAGCGTGGACTCAGGACTGCTCTAAAATACACTGGTTCAAAATGGCCCATGGAGGTCCCTGCACAAGCTGAAAATAGCCAGATGCAGCAGCACCCCACACAGGCCTTTGATGGTTAGTGTAGGGGAGTGTCCTGTGTCAGGGGAATCCCCAGATGGGGACATCCTCTGACTTTATAGCCCTTTGCCCTTCCAGGACATCACAAAGGTGCCAGTCAAAGAACCTGTTTTCAGGAAAATGAATCTACTGCTTATTTTTTAAAACTGTAAGGAGAAAGCTCATGCAAGTTTAATCAGTATAACTAAATACTATGATGAATTTCCCAGACATATAATATCTTAAAAGCCTAAGTTGTTTTGGTAACTATTCGATACACAAACTAGAAAATAAAATTTAGTGACAATGAAACCCTTCTGTTTCTCTGTAGTGGCCCATCGTATTTCTGTATTTTAAATTTCCTCATCTGAAATCCACTCAATTTTTCAGTCGAAAAACTGCTTTTCGGAACGTGGTCTTAGGTTTCAATGTTACTTTTTTTTCTCCTTTTATTTACAGTAAAAGCTATGTTATCCAGCAGTTTACCAACTGGAAGGCTCTATAAACCAGCATTTCTGATCTTCATTGAAAGTCTGGTTTACAGTCTGGTTGGCGCGGGGCCGGCAGGCTCCCAACCTGCCTCCGCGTGGCTCCCTGGAAGTGACGACATGTCCGTGTTGCTCCTGGGTGGAGGAACAGTCACAAGGGGTTCAGAGTGCAGCAGGGGGTGCGGGGCTCAGGCTCTGGGAGGGAGTTTGGGTGCGGTAGAGGATGTGGGGCTGGAGGTTGGAGCACGGGAATGGGGGTGGGGTGCTGGCTCCAGCTGGTGCTCACCTCAGGCGGCTCCCCGCAAGCAGCGACATGTCCATGCTTCTTCTAGGCAGAGGCGCAGCTGGTTGACTCTGAGCACTGACCCGGCCCCAAGTGCTGGCTCTGCAGCTCCCATTGGCAAGGAACTGCGGCCAATGGGAGCTGCGGGGGTGGTGCCTGCGGGTGGAGGTAGCGTGCAGAGCCACCTGCACGTGCCTTCGCCTAGGAGCAGGAGGGACATGTCACCTCTTGCAGGGAGCCACCCGAGGTAAACACCGCCTGGATCCAGCACCCCGCACACAAACACACCCTTGCCCCAACCCTTTGCCCTGAGCCCCCTCCTGCACCCACATACCCTCCCTCTTAGTTAACCAAAATATTTTGCTTACCGGCACCCTCCATTTCCCCCACATGCTGGATAACAAAGCTTTTACTGTACAAAGTATACAATTCAGGGTTTCTCATAGATATACATTGTTCCACCTTCCTACTCCATAGAACAGAAATAAGCAACCAAAACAAAACAAAACAAAAAAGCACTAGATGCCTGTAAAGCATGGTGCTTTAGGGACATCTACTACGACAAGTTTTCTTCCCAGCTACCTTACAATCTATTTCAGAATCAGGATGTTAAACCAGAAGGACAAGGGAAATCATATCTAGCAAAACTGAAGTAAGAGGAGAAATTCTGTGGGAATGCATCTGATGACGTGATCTGTAGCTCACAAAAGCTTATGCTCAAATAAATTTGTTAGTCTCTAAGGTACCACAAGTACTTCTTTTCTTTTTGTGGGACAGAAGTAATTCCACGAAAGTTTATGCTCAAATAGATTTGTTAGTCTTACGGTGCCACAAGTACTACTTCTCTTTTTGCGGATACAGACTAACATGGCTGCTACTCTGAAAAGTGTTACAATGATTTGTGTTATCTTGTGTTAATATCTTTTTTTTGCTATGTTTACTTATTTTTGGTTTTAGTTTTATAACATTATAATGGCAAGGCAAGGGAATGGCAGCTGTACCCACGTGGAGATTAGTGTTAGAATGCTAGGCTTACAGAGAGGATTTGAAGGAGGAAAGAAAAGTCACTGGGCACACAGGAGGAGTGAGATTGTTCTGAGTGTAGAGAGCAGCACAAAAAAACACAAGATGGAAAAGGAGACAAAGCGAACAATAAGGTGAGAGCAATGGACAGAGTGTAGGACCCATGTGATTTGTAAAAAGCTGGGAGGATAAGGAGTTTGATTGTGATGGGGAAGCAGACAGCAGGCAAGGGATTGGAGTGGAAGCTTATTTTCATTGTAGCATGTTGAATAGAGTGGAAGCTTACAATACGAGAGGTGGGAAGTCAGCGATGACTAGAATTTTTCTACAAATTTTTGACAAAATTTGTCTATTGAAGCGAAAGTGTTTTGCAGAAACCGATTGGTTTTGATTAATTTTTTCTCAGGAATGTTTCTCAGATCCAGGATGGAATTTCTGGTCAAAACATAGATGAAAACCCACAATAGCCAGAAGCCTGGTGATTAAGACTTGCCTATGAGGTGGGGAACCCAGGTTCAAGTCCCTGCTCCAAATCTTATTACAGGGGAAAAGGCAAAATGCCACATTTATTGTGAATACAGAAAGAATCATAGTAAGCAGTTAGTTATAGCTATAACATTCCATTCAATTTCATATTTATTCACACATTCATTCATACAACACACACGCAGAGGTTCTGCAAGGTTGTTATCATAGGTACCAGCCTTAGAGTTGCTCATGCCAAGCCACTGGCCAGGTGGCCTGGACATGAGGAGGGAGCAGGGCCTTGTCAGATGCTCATCTGATGCTCCTGGAAGTTGGTTTGCAGAATCAGACCCCAAAGTTCTCACTTTCTAGAGTCCATTTTTATAGGAATTTCTTCCTATGCCAGTCTATGGGAATTGCTTCATCAAGCTGTTGCTGAATCAATCAGCAGATGGCACATTCCTGACGGCTCCGTGCTGCTAGATGTTATCTTGTTCTTTGGTTCTCCCATTCTTGAGGCTGTTGGGTGGATTCCAGTCTGCCCTCCGGGGGTCCTCTGGTTATTTCCACTTGACTCCTTCTTCAGCTGATAGACACTGGATTCTTAGGCTGGCACCTCCCTGATCATTCAGTTATTATCCACACCAAGCATCCATCCAGATATATCCTCTATCTCTATTTTAATCACAATTGTTAACAAAGCGAGGTGAATACAACAAAAGGGCAGGGAGTCTCTGGGTGCTGTTTCTGTTGTTACAGAGTATTGCTTTGAGTCTCTCTCTGTGTGAGTAGTTGTTGTTACAAAGAATTGCTTTGAGAACAGACTCTGTCTTAGAATGTACTAACACAATTAGCAGCTTGCAAGTTTCACACATAGAGGGAGAGAAACAGTACCAAAAACCAAGAGTCCTCTTAATTAGTAATACCCTGGAATTTAAACTATGGGGAATCAAACTCATTTGTGATTTTAACACAGAATTTCTTTAATATGATCCAACAAAGACACTTGCCTATGAGGTGGGGAACCCAGGTTCAAGTCCCTGCTCCAAATCAGGCAGAATCTAGGTCTCCGATATCTCAAATGAGTGCCCTAGCTACCAGGCTATTGTGAGGTGGAGAGTGACACCAGGAAGTTTTTTCACAAAGTAGAATTGGTTTCCAGCCAGTCCTAGTTGTGATAGATTGTTATTTCACATGCAAAGGAATTTTATTAAAGCTTTTAGAAGCAGGGATCTATCTAGGTTCTTATACCACATCACAGTATCTAAGCAAGTAGAATGGAGAGGAAAGGATGAATTGCACATTTTCTAATGGATTGTGCATTTAAATGCCTCCAAAAATGGGGATTTCACAGCTTCACTTAATAAGTTATGCCACAGTCTAATTCACCTCCATGTTAGGAATGTTCCTAATTAATGTTCTACATTTTCCCTGTTTTAACTTATTGCATTTATTTTTGCTTAAGTTCAAGAGACATTTTGGCAGTAAGAATCTATTCTGGTAGATTATTAGAGTAAAGGGATCTCTCTGCTCTACTTTGTTTTGTTCTCTTGAAACAACTATTAATCCTCTTCTGCATGGCTTATTGTTTACTTGTAAAATATGGCCAGGGTATATCTGACATTTTAACTGAAAAATACATTTAGTCCTATTTAACTCCAATTTCAAAAGTAAGTTAACTACAGTATTTCCTTAAAAGTTGCCATCAGTTGATGACGTAGTTGGTCAGATCAGGTCCGACAATTTTATGTTCTCCCTTCTTTCCCATGAAAATAACAAGGCTTATGAGTATGTGTCAATGAATAGTAACTATCCACACAACTAAAAACTCATTTAAACCTAAACTGTATTTTTCGCCATGCTAACAATTATAAATCTCTTGTTTGAGATTTCCAGGTGTTAGAAAGCAAACATTATGGGAAACTAATCATCATTTGGAAATATCAGTCTAACATTTGAATCCATATTTAGATAGTTTTAGAATTAATTTCACCCTTATATTCCATAACATTTCTTCAGTGCAATATGTGTCAGTGCATGGGGTGAAATCCTGACTCTTTGGAAGTCAATGATAGCTTGCTATTGACTTCTATGAGTCCAGAATTCCACTCCTAGTCTAGACACCGAATTTGTACTACCCGGCAGTATATTCTTATTTATTATTTCATTGCAGTGGTGCCCAGATACCCCATCAAGACTGGCATCCCTTGTGCTATTGGTCCTTACTAATGAAACCTCAATTCAAATGTTTAATTGTGTTTTTCAGCCCTTGCTTTCCCTTCCTGATTGAAGATAGGGCCTCTTCCTTCCTCTCCCACTAAAGCCAGCTTTATCTACCACAGCACAGTGGTGCCACCCTGTCTCATTCCAAAGCTAATTCTTTTGGAAAGGGTAGGGTGATAAGAGGGGAAACATTTCTCCTTAACTGAGGCCTTGTCTACACTACAAAGTTTTGTTGACAAAACAGTGAACGCATACACATTACGATGCGATTTTTGGCAGCAAAAATGCCCTATTTTGGCAACAAAATACAACCACCCTGATGGGAGACATAAGTCTTTTTCCTCTAAATGTTTGTTGACAACATGCCAGTGTAGGGTTAGGCTTGATTTTATCACTTTAATTGGCTTCCAGGAGGTGTCCCACAATGCCCATTGTGACCATTCCGGTCAGCAGTTTGAACTCCACTGTCCTGCAGCCAGATAAACAACCATCTGCCCTTCCCTCTTAGAAGCCCCAGGAATTTTTGAAATCCATCTTCTGTTAGCTCAGCATGGACAGGTCTCATCGCATCTTCCCAGGTGAGCTTGGCAGGTTATTGCAGCAAACACTGTCCCGCTTGGACCACTGTGGAGCTGCTGGAGCTGCTCAGTATATTGGGAGAGGAAGCTGTGCAGTCCCAGCTGTGCTTGTGCCATAGGAATTGGAATACCTAAGGGCACATTTCTTGAGGCTTGTGCGAAAAGGGCTGTGATCGGGACACACTACAGTGCAGAGCAAAGATAAAGGAGCTGAGGCAGGTGTACCATAAGGCGAGGGAGGCAAACCGTCACTCCGGTGCTGCTCCTAAAACCTGCCGGTTCTCTAAGGAGCTGGTCGCTATCCTCTGTGGTGACCCCACTTGCATCACCAAGAGCCTCATGGATACTTTGGAGGGCACAGAGGTGGTGGAAAGAGGACCTAATTTGGAGGATGAAGTTATTGATGAAGAGGTGGAGTTAGATGAGGATGTGGCCGCGGGGGCAGGCAGCCAGGAACTGTTCTCCACTTCAGAGGTGTCTAGCCAGGTGAGCAAGCAGCAGGAGATGAGACTCCTGATAAGTAGCTGTGGCTTGTGTAGTCCGGAGGTGGGTTCAGGGCATAGAAATGTGGGAGGCTGGCAGTGATTCTGTGAGCTGGACATTTCCCTGCATAGCTAATCAGTACAGTGGAACAGGGAGTTGATGCGCACCGAGCTCTCACAGGAATCCTCCAGAGAGATCTCCAGGAAAGTTTCCTGGAGGTACTCGGCAATCACTTGTGCAGGGACCAAAGCAGCACACAGGCGAGCAGCATACGGAGCAGGGCAGGAGCCACAAGCATGTAGTAAATGTACTTGTTTCCCTGTTACCCTTAGCAGTGAGATATCTGCTTGAATGACCCTGCCTATGGAAAAGTGTGGGAGAATTTTAGAATTTTTCCCCAAGTTGGCTGCACCACAACCCTTGCAGAGTGAGTGATCTCTTCCCCATGTGGAGCACCCCCACACCCCCGCCAACACTCAGCATGCTTTGAGTGTTCGCAGAGATGTGTGCTCACCGAGGGTCAGTGAGAAAGTGATTGTTGTTACCAGAGGTGTATTTTACTGAAATGTTTCAATGCTGTGCATGAATTTAACAATCATGCTTCTGTGCATTGTTTCTTGTGCTTCTGCAGATATAGCCTTCAGGAACACCCCTCACACATAGGCTGAGCCTCTCTGCCAAATAAAAAAGTGCCCAAGATGGAGCAAAGAAGACATGTTCCGGGAGGTACTGCACTACTCCAATGTAGAGAAAAGGGAATGTCAAGGAGTGGTGGGAAGCTGAAAGGCAGGGCAGAAAAGAAAATAGTTTGTTAAGGACGCAACTGAGTGGATGAAGCAAACACAGATGCTAAAGTCCTTAATAATGCTGCAGACTGAGCAGATCTGTGCCCACCCTCCCCTGCAGCACATTCAGAATTCTTTTCCATGCTCCCCCCCCCCAAAACTCCACCCACACAGTCCTTTCCACTTTCCGGGATTTCTTGGTTTCCCTTTCACTCCATCCCCTTGGACAACTTTCACAATGATAGCAGGACCTACACACAGCTTTGAAAGTCTGCCCTTTCCTGGTACCTCCTTTCCCAGCAGGCATGTGTGTGTGTGTGTGTGTGTGTGTGTGTGTGTGTGTGTTGCTTCTTGTGCAATAAAAGCAACGGTTTTGAATGGTAACTCAGCTTTATTCGTTTCCTATGAATTGAGATTGCAGGCGCTACCAATACATGCACAGGCAGTTTATTCCTGTGCTTGCTGGAATGTAAAGCCCCAAATGTCACCATTCCTTCCTAGGAAAACTACATGTGATGTAACCTTGCAGCACCAATCAGAGCTACAGTACTGGTTCCCATTTTCAAAGTGTTGCTTCAAAGCCTCCACGATTCAAATTGCCCCCCTCTGGGCTCCTCTGATAGCCCTGGTATCTGGCTGCTCAAAATCAGCAGCCAAGTGGTCTGCCTCAACACTCCACCCCTGAGCAAACCTTTCACCCTTAGCTTCACAAAGATGATGCGACATACAACACGTGGCTATGACCATGGGAATATTATCCATATTAAGGTCTAACCTGCCATAAAGGCATTGCCAGTGTGCCTTTAATCTACCAAAGGTACATTCCACTGTCATCCGGCACCTACTCAGCCTGTTGTTGAACTGCTTCTTATTGCTATCCAGGTGTCCCGTGTAAGGTTTCATGAGCCACGGCTGTAAGGGGTAAGCTGGGTCTTCCAGGATCATTATGGGCATTTCAATATCCTGCACTGTAATCTTCTGGTTTGCAAAGAAAGTCCCTGCTTGTAGCTTTCTATACAGGCTGATGTTCTTGAAGATGTGTGCGTCATGAACCTTCCCGGACCACCCCATGCTGATGTCAGTGAAATGCCCTCAGTGATCCACAGGTGCCTGCAACACCATGGAGAAGTACCCCTTCCTATTCATGTACTCTGTCGCAAGGTGGTCTGGTGCCAAAATTGAAACATGTGTGCCATCTATCACCCTGCCACAGTTAGGGAAACCCATTTCTGCAAAGCCATCCACTATTTCCGGCACATTTCCCAGAGTCATGGTCCTTCGTAGCAGGATGTGATTAATTGCCCTGCACACTTGCATTAACGCAGCCCCAATGGTTGACTTCACCACTCCAAACTGATTTGCGACTGACCGGTAGCAATCTGGAGTCGCCAGCTTCTACACAACATTTGCCACATGCTTCTCTACCAATAGGGCAGCTCTCATTCTGGTGTCCTTGCACCACAGAGCTGGGGCGAGCTCCGCACGCAGTTGCAGGACGGTGGTTTTCTGCATCCGAAAGCTCTGTAGCCACTGCTCATCCTCCCACACCTGCATGACGATACAATCCCACCATTCAGTGCTTGTTTCCCAAGCCCAAAAGCAACATCTGTCCCATGCAGCTGTTTTGTGAATGCCAAAAGCAATCTAAAGTTGCTCCTATCCATATCATGCAGCGTGTTGAGCAACTGGGAGTCTTCTTCAATTAGGAACTTCATGATTAATTGCACTGCTATCCACGATGTCTTCATGACAGTTATCAGATCATAGGAGAGCGGAGTGGAATCCATCTCTTCTCACAAAGGTGCACAGCAAAGAAGGACCATTGAAAAATGCCATGAAAGATAGCTAGAAGCCCATGGAGTGCTGGGACAGAAAGCAATGCATCATGGGACATTGAGCCCGGTCCCAAGATGCACCGCAATCTACTCCGCCTTCCCACAACACCAAGCGACAGAAGATGTCGACCTGGACTGTGGGATAGGTACCCGCTCTGCCAAAAGAGGGAGCGAGTGTAAACATGACATTCCTGTGACGTTGCACCCCATAATGCTTTATGGAAATATGCTTATGGATGTATATATGACATAACTGGAATATGTCTTATGCTACATTTGCCATGTAACATATCTCTGTAAACATACATATGATCTACTGAATATATTCATCCTACTTGTATGCATGTATCACTTTTGTATTCAAAGTTATGAATGTTGACTGTGTACTTGTTTGATTTTAAGTAGCCCTAGTAAGACATTTGGTCAGCTTCTTAAGAACTGAATTTGCAAGTTAAGTGCCCAATCAAGAAACACTTAATGAACAATGGAACCTTGGAAGACTCCAATCCACATAAGACGTCTACCTGGGGACATTCAAGGTAGCATGTGAACAATGACTGCCACCTGTAAAGTTCTGAGTCATGCATAGAAATGTGACTTGCCGATGTGACTCCAAAACTCCAGCTTGCAGCTGGATTCTGCATAGGAGAGAAGAGGGGGTCTCCACCCACAAGAGAAAGTTTATTTAAGCCCCTGGGAGACCCCTCCATTTTGTCTTCAGCTGGTTCCAGAGATAGCCTCTCCACTCCCAAAGGATACCCGAAAGAAACTGGATAAAGGACAGTAACCACAGGGGTGTGAGTGATTGCTGGACTCAGACTAGAAGGAGAGATTTCATCTGTAATCACTTACTTACCATATTAAGTTTAGACTTGGGTGTTTTATTTTATTTTGCTTCGTAATTCACTTTGTTCTGTCTTTTATTACTTGGAACCACTTAAATCCCACTTTTTGTATTTAATAACATCACTTTTTACTTATTAATTAACCCAGAGTATGTATTAATACCTTGGGGGGAGGGCAAACAGCTTTGCATATTTCTCTGTCAGTGTTATAGAGGGTGAACAGTTTATGAGTTTGCCCTGCTTAAGCTTTACACAGGGTTGTCAAGGTTCCTTCCCCACTCTGAACTCTAGGGTACAGATGTGGGGACCTGCATGAAAACCCCCTAAGCTTACTTTTACCAGCTTAGGTTAAAACTTCCCCATGGTACAAACTATTTTACCTTTTGCCCTTGGACTTTATCACTGCCACCACCAAAGGTCTAACCGGTATATTACTGGGAAAGAGTCCATTTGGAAACATCTTTCCCCCCAAAATCCTCCCAAACCTTACACCCCCTTTCCTGGGGAAGGTTTGATAAAAATCCTCACCAATTTGCATAGGTGAACACAGACCCAAACCCTTGGATCTTAAGAACAATGAAAAAGCATTCAGATTCTTAAAAGAAGAATTTTAATAGAAGAAAAAGTAAAAAGAATCACCTCTGTAAAATCAGGATGCTAAGTACCTTACAGGGTAATCAGATTCAAAACATAGAGAACCCCTCTAGGCAAAACCTTAAGTTACAAAGAGACACAAAACCAGGAATATCACAGGGCCTAATAACATCAGCCACACTATCAGAGGCTCGTTCACCTGCACATCCACCAATGTGATATATGCCATCATGTGCCAGCAATGCCCCTCTGCCATGTACATTGGTCAAACTGGACAGTCTCTACGTAAAAGAATAAATGGACACAAATCAGATGTCAAGAATTATAACATTCATAAACCAGTCGGAGAACACTTCAATCTCTCTGGTCACGCAATCACAGACATGAAGGTCGCTATCTTAAAACAAAAAAACTTCAAATCCAGACTCCAGCGAGAAACTGCTGAATTGGAATTCATTTGCAAATTGGATACTATTAATTTAGGCTTAAATAGAGACTGGGAGTGGCTAAGTCATTATGCAAGGTAGCCTGTTTCCTCTTGTTTTTTCCTACCCCCCCCCCCCAGATGTTCTGGTTTAACTTGGATTTAAACTTGGAGAGTGGTCAGTTTAGATGAGCTATTACCAGCAGGAGAGTGAGTTTGTGTGTGTATGGGGGTGGGGGGGATGTGAGAAAACCTGGATCTATGCAGGAAATAGCCCGACTTGATTATGTAAAGAGTTGTCACTTTGGATGGGCTAGCACCAGCAGGAGAGTGAATTTGTGTGGGGGGGTGGAGGGTGAGAAAACCTGGATTTGTGCTGGAAATGGCCCACCTGTTGATCACTTTAGATAAGCTATTACCAGCAGGACAGTGGGGTGGGAGGAGGTATTGTTTCATATTCTCTGTGTGTATATAAAGTCTGCTGCAGTTTCCACAGTATATATCTGATGAAGTGAGCTGTAGCTCACGAAAGCTCATGCTCAAATAAATTGGTTAAGTCTCTAAGGTGCCACAAGTACTCCTTTTCTTTTTGCGAATACAGACTAACACGGCTGTTCCTCTGAAACCTGTCATTCCATTCTGCACAGCTTATTTTCTCAGCCATTTAAAGAAATCAGAATCTAACGCATATCTAGCTAGATTACTTACTAAGTTCTAAGACTCCATTCCTGTTCTGTCCCCGGCAAAAGCATCACACTGACTGAGAGAGAGAGGCTTTGTTTCTCCCTCCCCCCAGCTTTTGAAAGTATCTTGTCTCTTCATTGGTCATTTTGGTCAGGTGCCAGCGAGGTTATCCTAGCTTCTTAACCCTTTACAGGTGAAAGGGTTTTTCCTCTGGCCAGGAGGGATTTTAAAGGTGTTTACCCTTCCCTTTATATTTATGACAAGGGTAAACAAATTTATTTGGGGTTTGGACCACATTGGGAGCTGGGTACCTGAGTCCTGGAGACAGGAACACTTCTTAAGCTGTTTTCAGTTAAGCCTGCAGCGTTTGGGGGATGTGGTTCAGACCTGGGTAGTCTCAGCACATCACTTGGCAGTTCCTAAGGGGATTTTTTGTGATCCAAGCCATCACAATTCTGATTTTTATTATGCCGATTTTTGAGTGTCGACATCACTTTTGTCAACCAAACTTGGTAGTGTAGACAAGGCCTGAGTCAGAGTTCCAGCTTTTCAGCTGGGATCCTGCACAAGGGGGGCTGATCAGGTGCTATTTCCCCCAATCTATTACCAGAGCAGAACCTTGCCTTCAATTCTGAAGTGGAGACAAGGAGACTAAAAGTAGGGAAATTCAGTTGCTAAGTAAACACAATACCTAGTACATTGTTGTGCCTAGCAAATAAATACACGCAGTTAAATTCCACCCTCATTTACACCCTTGAGAAATTGACTCACAATTTTTTTAATCCCAAATTGGAGTTTACCTAGCAAGGGCTGACTATTTCAAGTGCCCTTATTGTTGAGAGCCACACTTCCAAGTAGCCACACACATTTTACACAAATTTAAATAAAAAATGACTCCCAGGCTCAAAATTTCTTCTCAAGACTCAGGCTTTAGCAACATTGTTACAGCACAGTTCAAAAAACAGGTCCGTGTACTTTACAGGATATTTTAACATTTAGATTAGGCTGAGGAGTTGCTCATAACTTTAAGAGAGGTCATTAATATCCCATATATCTGAATTACAGGAAAAATTACAAGTTAAAAAGGAAAAAGTTTACCAAAAGAGCAGATGAGTGTAAGACAGAAATAAGTTGTCAATCCACAGCACAGAGAGCTACCAAAACTGGTTTTTCAGGACATGGGTGGAGAAGATTCTGTTTTGAAAGAAATTAAGCTTTGAAATTGTAACTAGTAGAAAAATCACCCTACAAGGTCAGAACACTGAGTTTTATGCACCTTGTTTTCACTAAGAAATATATGAAAGATGAATTTTAAAATTTTGCATACAGTGCAGCAGGGGTTTTTTTTCAACTGTATAACTTTTACTGCAACCTGAATATCTCTGAAATATTTTCAGTGAAGAAACTAAATGCCTTGTTATCCATAAGCATATGTTTCATTTCATGATGCACTAAAATGACTGTCTTGTATCTAAACAGCTATTTTACTACTTTATACACACTTTGCAAGTGTGTTAGTATCTTCTAGATACTTTACTGATAATTTACCCCTAAAAGGCTAACTATTGATAGTGTTTTCAGCATTTACCATAAGTTCAAGTAAAATGAGATCTGTTTATTTTATCACCTCTATTTCCTGTGATATTTTCATTTTAAAGAAGAAATGCCATAGAAATTATAAAGAAGCATCAAAACAAAGGGGAAATACCAGTAAAACACCTCTCATTGAAAGCTGGGTGAGCAGCCAGTTTGTCAATTGAGAAATAAAAAATATAATTAAATAAAATCAGTCACAAACGCAAGATAACAAATGATAATATATAATGCACACACTGTGGCCAAGATTTCTAAAAGTGTGCAGTGATTTTGGGTTTCCAGCTTGAGACACCATAAAGTTGCTTGACTTTCACAGGGCGTGCAGTCCTTTCTGAAAAATCAGGCCCCTTTAAGGGGCACAAACTGGGCATCCTAAATTACTGCACACTTCTTAAAATCTTGCACTTTAAACATATGGTATATTTTAAAAAGTAAAGCTTACCACTATATGATAAATAAGTCCTCTGTAGCTGGCCCACTCCAGTGATTGTCTTGGTGGTCACCTGGAACTGATGTGTAGTTAAAGTTCACAGAGAGCAGTATCACACTCCATCTGACTGTCTGAAAGGCTCAGAGGTTTCTCCTTCAGAGGCTGAGTCACTTATGGAGGAGGTGGGAGGTGTGGAAAAGGGTGTCACCCAGTACAAATACTAATTCAATTAAAAATACCTGTGAGATTACTATAGTCCTGTACTTCTGTATTCTTTACATAAAGCAGGGCTGGGTTCACAAAGTAAAAATGCTTTCATGGACCCAGAAATAGCCCACAGGCTGTTGATACCTATACTATACATGATTTAGTCTGGATTCTCCACGCAAATAAAAGCTCACTGGGCATTGGACCTGCCTCTCAAATAGAGGTTTTAATGAATGTAATACACATATTTACATGCAAAAAGTATGTGAGGAAGCACCGTCTTTCATAAAGGAAAGGTCTCCAGAAGTGTTATGCGAGGAATGTACACTGGAATCTGACACCCATTAAATAGCTGTCTCATTTTGTTATGTTAGAAGAGAAAAACCACCAGCCAAGAAAAAAAAATCTCACGGCAGAACCTGTTGCAAATCCCTGCCATTTGTGTTTCATTTTATTACTGCTAATATTAACAGGGCAAAGGCAAAAGATTGCCTCCATTTTCCTCTGCTGTTGCAATTCATTACTCTGTACGTTAAGAAGAGGCTCTATCCATGAGCAAGGGACAAAGGAACACAGGATTCTATAGCACTGAAACGGCCATGCTCAAGATCTAGGGGCAACAAAAAGTGCATATTAAACAGGCCCACACTGGTTCTATAATTTGGGGACATTTTTATAGTAACAAATGTAAGACCGGATCTTGCAAGCTGACTTCACTGGGAGTTGACATTGCTCAGCCCCCCATAAGATCAGGTGTGTAGATGTATTAACATAGCAAATGTGCCTTTAGAGCAAAATTTTGTAACCTCTGTTCTTGGTAAAGGGTACTTCATGTCAGAAAAGTAAGCTCCGTACTTTGCTGAATGAAGATATATTCTGCACATGTCTTATATTTTACAAAACACAGTTGATTAAAATAATTCTGCCAGCGGGGCAGCTCTTGAAAAGTAAAAGTAGTATATAAGTTGCCAACCACCACAGACTTCAGAATTAATTAATGGAAGCTAATGGGCCTTTCTATACCTCTGAATTACCTGGTTTCTAGAGGTGAAATATTTACAGGAGATAGGGCATGTTCAGGGAAACTATTCAGTATGTTTATCTTTTCAATATCAAACAAACTGCTGAGTGAATCCATCCTTCTAAATAAATGTTAGATATGAGGAAAACCTTTGGGCTTGGCTACACTTGCGAGTTGGGGTGCATTAAAGGAGCCCCAGGCGCACTAGCTCACTACCCGTCCACACTGGCAAGGCACGTAGAGCACTCTGACTCTGCAGCTAGAGTGCTCCTGGTACTCCACCTCGGCGAGTGGAATAAGGTTTTGTGCGCCCCCACTGAAGCGCCGCGGTGCCAGTGTGGACTCCCTGATCTGCTAGTGCGCTCTGACCGGCCTCCAGAAGTGTCCCACAATGCCTGTTCTAGCCACTCTGGTCATCACTTTGAACTCTACTGCCCTGCCCTCAGGTGACCAACCGTCACACCCACCTTTTAAATTTTCTGGTAATTTTGAAAATCTCCTTCCTGTTTGCTCAGCCAGGCATGGAATGCTCTCAGCGAATCTTTCCAGGTGTCCATGCCTCCACGCGCCAGCCGATCCCCAGTATGGAGCAATGGTGAGGTGCTGGACCTCATCAGTGTTTGGCGGTAGGAAGCTGTCCAGTCCCAGCCACGCTCCAGCCATAGGAATTACGATACCTTCGGGCAGATATCAAGGGACAGGCTGGAAAGGGGCCATGACCGGGACGCATTGCAGTGCAGGGTTAAAGTGAAGGAGCTGTGGAATGCCTACCGCAAAGCCCATGAGGCAAAAAGCTGCTCTGGTGCTGCCCCGGAGACCTGCAGTTTCTACAAAGAGCTGGTTGCAATACTTGGGAGCGAACCCACCTCCACTCCGAGTACCACCATGGACACTTCAAAGCCCAGTCCAACAAGGAGGGAGGAGGGGGAGGAGGAGCAAAGTGAGAGCAAGGGTGCTGAGCTGGAGGAAGACACGCCGGAAACCCTAGATGCGTGCAGCCAGGAGCTGTTCTCAAGCCAGGAGGAAGGTAGCCAGTCGCGGCAGCTTTGGGGAAGGACAAATACCAGAGCAGGTTCCCGATAAGGGGCTTTTATTTTGGGAAGGAAGTTATTTGGTGCGGGCTCTTGGGGCGAGGAGGGTTAGGGCTGCATGCATGCCTAGATGTGGAATAGCGCGTTGATGTGCTCTCTCACATTGCAGCAATTGGCCTCAGTGATCTCTTCAAAGATCTCATCCAGAACTTGGGCAATGCGCTTGCACAGGTTTCTCGGGAGAGCCACTGTAGTCCTTGTCCCAGTAAGGCTAACTTGTCCGCACCACTGTGCTGTGAGGGGTGGGGAGACCATTGCTGCACACAGGCAAGCTGCATATGGGCCAAGGCGGAATCCACATTGCAGTAGAAGACCCTCCCTTACTTCCCAGGTCACTCTCAGCAGCAAGATATCTTCCAGGACGAACTCCTGTGGAAAATGTGGGGACAGTGTTCAGTATAGGGGGTCCCCTGCCGCTGTTGGCTCTCCCCAAGGCACAGAAACCCAGAGGACAGCACAGCCGTGAAACAGTCAGTCACGCTTGACCCTGTGCTTACTCACCATTTTGGGGCTCCTGTGGGTTATGTGCGCTCGCTTTGGGATGGGCAAATTATGCTGTTGTGTAGACTGTACTTGCCCTTAAGTATGGGGGAATCATTGCTCTGTCTGGTGTGAACAATGCTGCCTTTGTTAAGTGTTGCATTTTGCCTTTACAGATGCAACCTTGAGATTGCAGCCATCTGTGTTATCACTGGCCAAAAGACTCCAAAGAATCAGAAAGAGGCCACGTAGAAGCAAGGAAGACATGTTGCATGAAGTAATGCAGCATTCAAGTAATGAAAATCAAAAAGTGCAGGAGTGGAGGGAGAGTAAAAGGAGGATCCGCCAGCAGAATGAGGCGCACTGGCACAAAAGCACAATGCTCTGGCAGCAAAGCACGGCTCGGCTGATAAGCATAATGGAGCGCCAAGCGGACTCTATCCAGGCACTCGTAGCCATGCAGGCGGAGCACTACCGCGCCTGCCCTCCCCGCAGCCCTTGTCCCAAAACTCTTTCCCTTGCACTCCCATGTCACCTCCAAACCACTTTCCCCAACATCCGGGTTCTTACCACCACCAGCTGCCTCCAACACCTGTAGCTTCACCACCCAGCCCTGAAAACCACGACCCTTACCCACTGCACTCAACCCCCATCACGATGCTGTATAGCCATCCTGAAATGCAGCACTCATTGCACAGCACTCCAGACAGGAGGGCTGAGTATGATAACAGGACATACACAAATCTGTGATTGTATCGTTCCCCACCCCACCCCCTTGCCCTTTCTGTTTCCCAAGGAGTTGTGTTTCTTTTCAATAAATGAATTTTCTTTTCAATAACTGGATTTTTGGCTTTAAAAACATTCTTTATTATTGCATAAAGTAAAAGATACCTTAGCCCAGGTACTGCAAGTCAGCGTAGCAAACACAGATTCCTACTAACATTGGAATCACTGCACTTCACTCCTGTGCAGGGCACCAGACATTTCAGTCTCAAATTGTTCCCTCAAGGCATCCCTAATCCTTGCAGCCCCGCGCTGGGCCCCTCTAAGAGCCCTGCTCTCTGGATGTTCAAATTCAGCCTCCAGGTGTTGAACCTCCGAGTTCCATGCCTGAGTGAATTGTTCACCCTTCCCTTCACAAATGTTATGGAGGGTACAGCATGCAGATATAACAGCAGAGGTGCTGTCATCGGTCAGGTCCAGCTTCCCATACAGAGAGCGCCAGCAGCCCTTTAAGTGGCCAAAAGCACACTCCACAGTCATTCTGCACCGGCTCAGCCTGTTGCTGAACTGCTCCTTGCTGCTGTCAAGGCTCCCTGTGTAGGGTTTCATGAGCCACAGCATTAAAGGGTAAGCGTGGTCTCCAAGGATCACAATGGGCATTTCGACTTCCCCTACGGTGATCTTCTGGACTGGGAAAAAAGTCCTGGCTTGCAGCTTCCTGAACAGGCCCATGTTCCAAAAGATGCGTGAGTCATGCACCTTTCTGGGCCAGCCTGCATTAATGTCAATGAAACGCCCACGGCGATCCACAAGCACCTGGAGAACCATAGAGAAATACCCCTTCTGATTAACGTACTCGGAGGCTATGTGGACTGGTGCCAGAATTGGAATACATGTGCCATGTATTGCCCCTCCACAGTTAGGGAAACCCATTTGTGCAAAGCCAGCCACAATGTCATGCACTTTACCCAGAGTCATGGTTCTTCTGAGCAGGATAAGATTAATGGCCCTGCAAACTTGCATCAACACGATTCCAGCGGTCGACTTTCCCACTCCAAACTGATTAGCGACCAATCGGTAGCTGTCTGGAGTTGCTAGTTTCCAGATTGCAATAGCCACCTGCTTCTCCACCATCAGGGCAGCTCTCAATCTCATGTCCTTGCGCCACAGGGTGGGGACGAGCTCCTCACACAGTCCCATGAAAGTGGCTTTTCTCATCCGAAAGTTCTGCAGCCACTGCTCGTCTTCCCAGACTTGCAGAACGATGTGATCCCACCACTCGGTGCTTGTTTCCCAAGCCCAAAAGCACCGTTCCATGGTGGTGAGCATGTCCGTGAATGCCACAAGCAAACTTGTGTCATATGCGATACTCGAGTCGATATCATCGTCAGAGCCCTCACTGTCACTTTGGATCTTAAGGAATAACTTGACTGCCAAATGTGACATGCTGGTGAGACTCGTCAGCATACTCCTCAGTAATTCAGGCTCCATTCCCGCAGACCGAAAGGGCAGACAGAGCGCACAGTACAAAAAACGTTGAAAGATGGCACCAAATTTGGATGGAGACACAGAGACTGCTGGGATGCGAACCGATGCATCATGGAGTGTTGGGACGGGACCCAGAATGCCCCGCAGCCCCCGCCCCCTTCCCACAAGCCACAGCGCCAGAATGGGAAGAGGTGCTCCGTGGGATAAGTGCCCATAATGCACTGCTCCCAATGCCGCTGCAAGTGCCACAAATGTGACCCCGCCAGTGCGCTTGGAGCTGTCAGTGTGGACAGACTGCAGCACTTTCCCTACTGCACTCTCCGAAGGCGGGTTTAACTCAAAGCGCTCTACATCTGCAAGTGTAGCCATGCCCTTTCTAACTGTATGGGTAGTTAAGCTCTGGAATTGGCTTCCAAGGGAGGTTGTGGAATCCCCATCAATGGAGGTGTTTAAAAACAGGTTGGACAAAACCTGAGTGGGATGGTCTAGGACCGGTTTACTTGGTCCTACCGCAGCACAGAGGGCTGGACTTGACAACTTCTCAAGGTCTCTTCCAGTCCTTCATTGCTATGTTTCTAACTCAGAGTTCAGGTGCTGGGTATGATCCATTGGCCATCATTCTACATTTGCTAGTCAAATGCTGCTCACAAAGCACATAGAGGTAACCTCCAACTGTCTTCCAGTGCTGCCCCATTTAGCCAAAAATTTCAGAAGACTGCTATCAGTTTCCGATAGAGTTTTGGAAAAATTAACATCCAGCTTCGAAAAGGTCACACTCTGTATCACAGCTTTGAAACTCAGAGAAGAAACTGCACCAGAGACAGACAGACAGACAGCATATAGAGCCCTGCAAATCTGCGGATATCCGCGGATGCGAATGAGGTTATTTGTTTCCCATCTTTGCGGATCACAGATTGGATGTGGATCTAATTTTTTTTCAATCTGTGCAGGGCTCTAGATTAGTGGATCTCAATGTGGGCTTCAATCCAAAGCCCAGAGCACTGGTGCCCACTGTGAAGCTGAAGCCCCGAGACCTGGCATCCCCAACAGGGCTAAAGCTTGGAGCCCTGCAGGAAGGGAGTACCGAGGCTCGAAGCTCCAGGCTTGGGGGAGGGGAGGTGCCAGCGGGCTCTGGGCTTTAGCCCCATGAGAGAGGAGGAGACATTGGGGCTCAGGCTCTACAGCAGCAGTTCTCAAGGGGGCCACGGTTTCAAGGGTCTGCCTGCAGGGCTGAAGCCTAGAGCACCAAGCTCTGGTGATGCTGTGGAGCTAAAGCCCCAAGCCCTGGTGGCCCATATGGTGGGTAGCGCTGAGGCTCCAGGCTCTAACCCCGTGGGGGGGAGGACATTGCAGCTCCGGGCTTTAGCTCTGCGGGAGTGGGGGAGCACCAGGGCTTGGAGCTTCAGCCCTGTGGGACCACGGACCCCCTGAAACCAGCTTACAGCCCCCCGGGGGCTCAATAGACACCCAGTTGAGAACCGCTGCTCTAGAGGATGCTGCTGTGGGTGCAGATGAAGATCTATATAAAAGGTGGAGTGCAGATCACGGGTTGGTTACAATTTAATTACCAGGGATGCAGATCAGGTACAGATCCAAATTTTTGTATCCATGCAGGGCTCTATTCGTTAACCATAAGCAGAGCTTCCCTGAACAGGTGTTGATACAACAAGTGAAAGCTGTACATGAAAATGTTGATAAATATAAGATAAATATGGAATGATACTGGGTTTCCCTTAAGTATAGAGTAGACCTATCACAAAACAAATTACTCTTGTGCTGTCTGCAGATTCAATAAATGGAGGCTGTTTGATAAAGAGGAATGCTACAGAAGTTGACTGTGTGGCTTACCCATATTTCAAGGCTGAAACTAGAAGAAGGAAAAGAGAGAAAACTTTTACACATTTCTACAGAGTACAGCAGCCCATCACACAGATTACAAGCCATTATTCTCTATCTCTATTGCTGTCATGTGCAAGTGAACTATATGGTCAAAAAGAAATACCCACACAGTATGCCAAAAAATAAACATTTAAAAATATATACACAATAAAAATGACCCAAATCCACCCTCAGAAACAAACATCCCCAAACTTTGAGGAAATTCAGATTAGGACACATACTTTATGTCTGGATCTCAATATGAGAGGTCAAACCAAGACCACAAATCCCCAGACATTTTGAACTGCTCACTCAGAGTTCTGAACTCTGCTTATTTCTAGTATACAGTGCTTCATAAATTATTTAATTATTATTTGTATTATCACATTATTTGTTCTACTGCTTTTTGAAACAGCAGTACACAAAGTGCACTACGGAACTTTTAGTGCATCGCAGGCTAGCGCATGGTAGATTTAGCTCCCCGCTTGCGCATGGTAGATTTAGCTCCCCGCTTGCTCCTTGTAGACATGCCCAGCCTAAGTAGCTGTAAAAGGGAGAAGAAAACCCGTCCACGTAACTATCATAGTGCATCCTCACCGCACAGGCAGCATCACCATGTCCTCCATCAAAGAACCATTCAAAATTGCTGCAGTTTTCCCAGAGCTAGGTAACCTTGCGGACAAAAACATGTTCTGTGTTCTTCCGAGAACAGCTTTGCAGAGCAGCGCAACAAATGCAGAGGATCACATACCTAAATGTCACCCACCAATAGCTTTCTTCCCCAAAGGACATAATTTCTGATTCATCTCTTACCTAATACACTAGCTTAAGGCATGGGATCATGGTTTGCTCCGAGAGCCTGCTATGTTACTCAGAGTTAAGGAATTCTCCTTTAGCTCAAGCAGTAAAGTCCTGTGGTTTGTTCATAACAGCCCCCGTTTGATCCCTATCTACTGCTTTGGTGCCTTATGTAAACAGTCATGGTTTATTGTTCTTAGGAGATAATCAAATACCATTGGCTGGAGCATACTAAGGCATGTACTTAGCGTTAAATTGCTAGAGCATTACAAAAAATCTTAGAAAACAAAAGAGAAGCAGCCCCCAAAATAAGCATATGAATAAGGGGCCACATGCTCACCTGGTGTAAACTGGTGCAGCTCTACTGAATTTAATAGTATTATGCTGATTTGAATCTGGCCCAAAAAATTCATGGTATACCAAAAGCATAAGGCTTAAGGGAGGAATCAAGAAAAAGTCTTGAGAAGATCTGAGTTGGGGTCTCTGATACGACCCATTTATCTGCAAACACTTTCCAAAATTTCCTAATGATAACCAGCATAGAGAATTTATTAACAAGTAATCAAAGGTCAGCTTCCCTAACTGACCAGATGGTTAGGAAACCATGTAAATCAGCTTCAATTTAAATATCATTGATCAAAAGTGAACAGTTGATACTTATGCTTCAAAGAGCTGTTAAAATGGCTTCTGGGAAATTGCCAGTAATGGCTGTTGACTTTTAAAATTCAGTGGCATTAAGATAAAACTGTTCATAACCATAAGAACAGCCATCCTGGGTCAGACAAAAGGGTCCATCTAGCCGAGTGTCCTGTCATAGAATCATAGAATCATAGAATATAAGGGTTGGAAGGGACCCCAGAAGGTCATCTAGTCCAACCCCCTGATCGAAGCAGGACCAATTCCCAGTTAAATCACTGTCCTCTGACAGTGGCCAATGCTATGTGCTCCAGAAGGCGTGAACAGAACAGGCAATCATCAAGCAATCCATCCCCTGTTGCCCATTCCCAGCTTCTGGCAAACAGAGGCTAGGGACACCATCCCTGCTCATCCTGGCAAATAACCATTGATGGACCTATCGTCCATGATTTTTTCTAGTTCTTTTTGGGACCCTGTTATAGTCTTGGCCTTCACAACATCCTCTGGCAAAGAGTTCCACCGGTTGACTGTGCATTGTGTGAAGAAATATTTCCTTTTGTTTGTTTTAAACCTGCTGCCATTTGGTGACCCCTAGTTCTTGTGTTATGAGAAGGAGTAAATAACACTTCCTTATTTACTTTTTCCACACCAATCATGATTTTATAGACCTCTATTATATCCCCCCTTAGTTGTCTCTTTTCCAAGCTGAAAAGTCCCAGATTTATTAATCTCTCCTCATATGAAAGCTGTTCCATACCCCTAATCATTTTTGTTGCCCATTTCTGAACCTTTTCCAATGCCAATATATCTTTTTTGAGATGGGGTGACCACATCTGCATGCAGTATTCAAGATGTGGGCAAACCATGGATTTACAGTAGAACCACAGAGTTATGGATACCTCAGGAATGGAGGTTGTCCATAACTTTGAAATGTTTGTAACTCTGAACAAAACGTAGCTCCGGCTCCAGCAGTTCACACTCTGGGCCAGGTTCCAGAGGCAAGTAGGCAGCTTCTTTCCCAGCCTGAGCAAGCTTGTCCCTCTCACAACTCAGGGTAGAGAGTGGTGGTGAAAGCAGTGTGTCCCCTTCCAGCTGGTGGAGGGGAGTGAAAACAGCACACATGGCTTACAGAAAAGCAGCGCAGACCCCAATCCCGCTCCTGCTCCGCCTGCCTTGCAGGGCCTTGCAGCTTTGCCTGGGAATCTCACCATCTTCAACTCCTAGCTGTAAGTGGGTGCCCCATGCATGAGAGTGGGTATAGGGGTAGGGATAGAGACAGGCAGCCCAGATGTGCCTACCTTTAAGATACAATACAGGCACAGGACAGTATTGGCTTCTTTTTTTTTTTTTTTTTTTTGTCTCCACTGCTGCCTGATTGATTACTTCTAATTCCATATGGTGCCCGGTTGACCAGTCAGTCCATAACTCTGGTGTTCGTATCTTTGAGGTTCTACTGTATATAGAGGCAACATGATATTTTCTGCAATTTCACATTTGAGTTTCTTCAGAACTCTTGGGTGAATACCATCTGGTCCTGGTGACTTATTACTGTTTAATTTATCAATTTGTTCCAAAACCTCCTCTAATGACACCAGTATAGGAACATTAGGGTTTGCATAGAGATTGAACCCCACTGTAGTACTATTAGTGTAGCAAATGATTTCACACCATACAGTGTTAATATGCTGTATTGCTTCCTGATTTCTATTTTACCCTGAGTTAACAAGATGGTATTGTGTTGTTTAGTTAGTTTTAACCTATCCTTTGCTGTGAGGTCACTGTGTCTTGATATTCAGCAAGATGTATTTTCTGTACTTGATTTACCTGTTGTGTTTTTAAATATAAAAACCTATTACAAATTCATGTTCCCACCCCATATTCTTGCTAAGGGTTTAGCAAGATAGCCATATGAAAACATCAGAATATAGTCTAGTGCAGTACAGCTGTTACACAAATGTATGAGAGAGAGAGAGAGAGAGAGAGAGAGAGGGTTGACAATTGATTCACCAGGTATATCCTGCAGCCAGGAATACTTAGGAGGAGTATCATTTGTGACAATCCCAAAACAGGGAGTATGCAGCTACTTGTCTAATGTAATGTTTCCTTTCTGCAGTCTTCCAAGAAAGATTCCCATACTATTCAGAATCCTGCAGGTTGGATTTGTACATTATTTCCTCCAGGACCTATCATTATTATGGCCAAAATTTTCAGAAGTATCACTAATTTGTGGTACCTCAGTTTAAGACACTGTGGACCTGATTTTTCAGAAGTGCTGCCATAACTGTTGCTGAAGTGAGTGTGCTAACCGAACCTCAGTTCTCTAGAAATACATATAGCATCTCTGTTGTGTGTGCTAGCCAATGGCCAGACACTAAAACAGAGTTAACTAACTAGTGCAATCCCCATCTGGTGGCTGGACTCTGTTCATGCATGTGGCACATTTTTCTAATTGAAACCTGATCTTGAACCTACAAGGTCTGTAGGCAGCAGCTTTTCAAGTGAGTCATATGGGGGCAGTCAGTGAAAGTGAAAAACAACAAATACCAAACCACTGAAAAAACCATCTCTCCCAGAGAATCAGGATAAGACATATTCACCATCTAAGTCCCAGTCAAGTCCTAAATACAGGGCTGGCTTTCATCCACAATGCCTAATTAACTTTGGCAACTCATTACCATCAAACATCAATGAGGCCAAGGGCTAAGTATGACTCAGAAAAGGATTGGACATTTATATGGATAATCGGAACATCCACAGTTACATTGAAGAGGAAAGGAAATAAACAATGGTTAAGGATACAATTTGGTCATGGAGGTCAAGGATTCTGTGACTTTAATAGATCCCCATGTGCAACTTTCGCTTCAGACCCCCATAAGGGCCAGCGGGGCTCGGGCAATTAGTCCCCCACCCCTGTGCAGGGTTCAGCTTCAGCACTCCAGTTTCCATGATTTATGGTTTATTGCCTGCATCCTGCCTGTGAATTTTAATAAAAATTCCTGTGCCAAAATTTTAACCTTAACAATGGCTATAAATCTTCATGCTTCAGGGCATACATTGACAACTGACAGGATTAGGAAGAAATTTCTCTGTGGGCAGGTGTTCCATAATTGTCCACTATAGGTAGGGCCCTACCAAATTCACAGCCATGAAAAACGCATCATGGACCATGAAGTCTGGTTTCCCCACCATGAAATCTGGTCTTTTGTGTGCTTTTACACTATACTATATAGATTTCACAGAGGAGACAAGAGTTTCTGAAATCGGGGGTCCTGACCCAAAAGGGAATTGCAGGGGGGTCACAAGGTTATTTTAGGAAGGTCACGGTATTGCCACCCTTACTTCTGCGCTGCCTTCAGAGCTTGGCAGACGGAGAGCGGCAGCTGCTGGCCAGGCGCCCAGTTCTGACGGCAGCACCCTGCCAGCAGCAGCACAGACTTAAGGGTGACAATACCATACTACGCCACGCTTACTTCTGCGCTGTTGCCTTCAGAGCTGGGCAGCCAGAGAGTGGTGGCTGCTGACTGAGGGCCCAGCTCTGCAGGCAGTAGAGCAGAAGTAAGGGTGGCAATACCATATCATGCCAGCCTTACTTCTGCACTGCTGCTGGCGGCAGCTCTGCCTTCAGAGCTGGGTTCCCAGCCAGCAGCCACCACTCTTCAGCTGCCCAGCTCTGAACGCAGCACCGCCATCAGCAACAGTGCAGAAGTAAGGGTAGCAGTACCACAAACCCCCCTACAATAACTTTGTGACACCACCACCACCACACACACACACACACACACACACACACACAGCTCCTTTTTGGGTCAGGATCCCTACAATTACAACACCATGAAATTTCAGATTTAAATAGCTGACATCATGAAAGTTTATGGTTTTTATAATCCCTTGACCATGAAATTGACCAAAATGGGCCATGAATTTGGTAGGGCCCTAACTATGGAATTTCTTGAACTTTCCTCTAAAGTATCAGGCACCGCCACTGCTAGTGACGGAACACTGGACTAGATGGATGACTGGTCAGATCCAGTGTGGATATTCTTATTGTCCAGTAGCGACCTTGGTTCTACCTACGGCCCAGATTTTTAAGATATTTAGGCATCACTTCATGCAGCATTGTCTAAATAACTTTAAAAATCTGGGCCTAAATCAGTAGGAGCAGTGCTAAACTAGCCTCAGTTGGAAGCCAGCCTTTTCTCATATGTTATAACTACGTATATGTGTCTATGTAGAATGAAAAGTATGTTGTCCTCCAACCATGCAACTGGTTTGTCCTGAGAGCATTCCTTTCTTTAACTCTTCCCCAAAATCCTCTCTCTTCTCCTTCCTTTTCCAAGAAGGAAATCACCAGCTACATAGAGACGCCACACTCTTCTGTGTCTTCCTCTGCAGTGGCATGTCCACTGGAATGTTAACAAGGGTAGAGAGAGGAGCGATATCATGTGACAGGAGCTGTTATGCAGAGGCAAACAAGTTAAGGCTGTTTTCGATGTTTGCAGTTATCAAAATTAATATATTTCAGGGGGCCACAAATTGATAAGCAATGCACCCTGAAAAATGCACCAGTGGCTGTGCCTTGCCTCATGGATTAATTCTTGCAACATAAGTTGCATCAGTCCTAGCAACCACTGTTATTGTACATAGCCTTTCTCAGGGAAGGCACTCCAGTTCTGAAGTTTAAGGTATGTAGCACGATATCTGTGCCACACCTTTCTAAGCACAAGAAAGAGCACTGCCAGAGCCGTCAAAGCTTTGCAAATACATTTTTTAGATGCCAAGCAATCCTTCAGTGACAATGAAAAAGTATCGGGCAGGGTATTATTCTCCTACAAGGTGTGGCACGGAGAGAAGGTGTGGAGAAGTTCATACGCCAGAGATAGCAAGGAGGAGCTGCTCTAAGAGAGATGCACAAAAATGCCTTAACGCCTTCATTGCTCATAGTTTCATCAGAAAACTGCTATACAGGCTCTTATTTTCCTTTTTAAAGCACGTTTCATGAAGGTATGTGATCTTCAGTGCAAAGGGGTTAAATTAGGGCCAGCTTCTGCCACGCTGGCACTGGATACTAGCTTACTCCATGAATCAATGGGACTGCTCAGATGAGTAAGGTACTAATCAGCAAGGCAAGCTAGCTCATGCTGTGCTCCATTTGTATGTTCACATCTAGCATCACTGTCAGCTACACTACTACACTGTCAGCTACACTACTACTGCTACACTAGCGAAAAGAATACAAAGAGAGTTACTGATAAAACCATAGTTGTCCAAGGAAAAAGTGCTGAAAACTGGCAGAGATGAGATATCAGTTAGACAGAAGCTGAATGGGTAGAGCCTATTTGTAGCTTATGTTATTGATAAACAGCTTATATGTTTGTTTTATTGCCATCTGGTATAATGAACATCAAGCATGTGGGAAGAGTGTGGCTAGAGAAAGGAAGGTTAGATAGGTTAATTTCTCAGGATTCTGGGTTCCGAACCAGGTAATAGTGGGGTGGGACAGAGTTATGACTGGATAAGGTATGTGTATGGAGGGCAAGCAGAACTTAGAATTTGCAGGTGTGTGTAATTGTTGTTGGTAGCCCTTGGGAAGAGCTAAAGCAAACAAGAGAGTGAAATTAATCAAATTTAAAATGTTAGACAAACAATCATAGAATTATAGAATCTCAGAAATGTAGAGCTGAAAAGGACCTTGGAAGATCTATCTGGCTTTTAGATTAAACTCGATAAGTTTATGGAGGAGATGCTATGATGGGATAACATGATTTTGGTAATTAATTGATCTTTAAATATTCATGGTAAATAGGCCTAATGGCCTGTAATTGGGTGGGATCTGAGTTACCCAGGAAAGAATTTTCTGTAGTATCTGGCTGATGAATCTTGCCCATATGCTCAGGGTTTAGCTGATCGCCATATTTGGGGTCGGGAAGGAATTTTCCTCCAGGGCAGATTGGAAGAGGCCCTGGAGGTTTTTCGCCTTCCTCTGTAGCATGGGGCACGGGTCACTTGCTGAAGGATTCTCTGCTCCTTGAAGTCTTTAAACCATGATTTGAGGACTTCAGTAGCTCAAACATAGGTGAGAGGTTTTTCGCAGGAGTGGGTGGCCTGCGTTGTGCAGGAGGTCAGACTAGATGATCATAATGGTCCCTTCTGATCTTAGTATCTATGAATTCAAGTTACCAAGTCCAGCCCTCTTGTGCTGTGGCAAGACCAAGTAAACCTATACTGTGCCTGACAGATGTTATTCCATTCCTCCCTTGGAAACCTATTCCAGAGTTTTACTACCCTTATCATTAAACTCTGGACTCTCTCCAGTTTGTCCACATCTTTCCTAAAGTGTGGTGCCCAGAATTGGAACAAGTACTCCAGCCTCACCAGTGCTGAGTAGAGCAGGACAATTACCCCCTGTATCTTACATAAAACAACACTCATATTAACACACCACAGAAGGATATTAGCCTTTTTCGCCACTGCATCACATTATTGACTCGTGTTCAGTTTGTGAACCACTATAAGCCCCAGATCCTTTTCAGCAGTACTACCAGCTAGCCAGTTATTCCCCATTTTGTACTTATGCATTAGATTTTTCCTTCCTAAATGTAGTACTTTGCACTTCGTTTTTCTTCAGTTTAACCTTATTGATTTCAGACCTATTCTCCAATTTGTCAACGTCCTTTTGAATTCTAATCCTGTCCTCCAAAGCTCTTGCAACCCCTCCCAATTTGGTATCATACGCATTTACAATCAGTTTTCAACCAAAAGTTTTTACTTTTCAATGTTTTGCCAAAAAGTTGAAATTTGCTGCAGGGAACACTCCCCCTCTTCCATTCTCCAACCAGCTCTAATCTCTTTGGATACTAATTAATCTGAGTACTAATGTTCGATTTATATTGTTTACTATATACTCACAAACATATGGATAAATAATGAGTTGTATTGAAGTACATTACTACAGACAATTAGTAATCTCAATTAATTAGCTAATATTTGTACAGAACTAATATCAAGCAGTAGCTCATACAGTGTCAACTATAAATGGTGTTCTTTTGATTACTAGTTTTTCTGGATGCTGGTCAAAATTTTTAGAGATTCCAAAGCCAAAAGGTGTTGGATCATATTAAAGAAGTTCTGTATTAAAATCACAAATGAGTTTGATTCCCCATAGTTTAAATTCCAGGGTATTACTAATTAAGAAGTCTCTTGGTTTTTGGTACTGTTTCTCTCCCTCTATGTGTGAAACTTGCAAGCTGCTAATTGTGTTAGTACATTCTAAGACAGAGTCTGTTCTCAAAGCAATTCACAGAGAGAGAGAGACTCAAAGCAATACTCTAACAACAGAAACAACACCCAGAGACTCCCCACCCTTCTGTTGTATTAACAATTGTGATTAAAATAGAGATAGAGGATGTATGTGGATGGATGCTTGGTGTGGATAATAACTGAATGATCAGGGAGGTGCCAGCCTAAGAATCCAGTGTCCATCGGCTGAAGAAGGCGTCAAGTGGAAATAACCAGAGGACCCCCCGGAGGGCAGACTGGAATCCACCCAACAGCCTCAAGAATGGGAGAACCAAAGAACAAGATAACATCTTGGAGCCGTCAGGAATGTGCTATCTGCTGATTGATTCAGCAACAGCATGATGAAGCAATTCCCATAGACTGGCATAGGAAGAAATTCCTATAAAAATAGACTCTAAAAAGTGAGAACTTTGGGGGGTCTGATTCTGCAAACCAACTTCCAGGAGCATCAGATGAGCATCTGACAAGGCCCTGCTCCCTCCTCATGTCCAGGCCACCTTTGGCATGAGCAACTCTAAGGCTGGTAACTATGATAACAACCTTGCAGAACCTGTGTGTGTGTGTGTGTTTGTATGAATGAATGTGTGAATAAATATGAGATTGAATGGAATGTTATAACTAGAACTAACTGCTTACTATGATTCTTTCTGTATTCACAATAAATGTGGTATTTTGCCTTTTTCCCTTTAATAAGATCCTGCTGGTTTTTATTTTATTGGTACAACATTTTGGTGGAGAATTGCGAAAGGGGGAATATTGGTAAAAAACCTCAGTTATTGTAAATATTGGTGTGCACACCGCCAGCTCTAGTGAGCTAGGCATTTCTATTAGATTAAACCAGACCTGCTGGCCTCCGAGAAGGTAGCAGGGGACCTGCTGGCCTCCGAGAAGGTAGCAGGAAAAACAGATTAAACCAGACCTGCTGGCCTCCGAGAAGGTAGCAGGGGACCTGCTGGCCTCCGAGAAGGTAGCAGGAAAAACAGATTAAACCAGACCTGCTGGCCTCCGAGAAGGTAGCAGGAAAAAACAGATTAAACCAGACCTGCTGGCCTCCGAGAAGGTAGCAGGGGACCTGCTGGCCTCTGAGAAGGTAGTAGGGAAAACAGATTAAACCAGACCTGCTGGCCTCCGAGAAGGTAGCAGGGAAAACAGATTAAACCAGACCTGCTGGCCTCCGAGAAGGTAGCAGGGAAAACAGATTAAACCAGACCTGCTGGCCTCCGAGAAGGTAGCAGGGGACCTGCTGGCCTCCGAGAAGGTAGCAGGAAAAAACAGATTAAACCAGACCTGCTGGCCTCCGAGAAGGTAGCAGGGGACCTGCTGGCCTCCGAGAAGGTAGCAGGAAAAAACAGATTAAACCAGACCTGCTGGCCTCCGAGAAGGTAGCAGGGAAAACAGATTAAACTAGACCTGCTGGCCTCCGGGAAGGTAGCAGGGGACCTGCTGGCCTCCGAGAAGGTAGCAGGGAAGAACAGGTTAACCGGACCTGCTGGCCTCCGAGAAGGTAGCAGGGAGAAATAACCTGCTGGCCTCCGAGAAGGTAGCAGGGAGAAATAGGTTAACCAGACCTGCTGGCCTCCGAGAAGGTAGCAGGGAAAAATAGGTTAACTGGACCTGCTGGCCTCTGGGAAGGTAGCAGGGGACCTGCTGGCCTCCGGGAAGGTAGCAGGGGAAAAACGCATAGATTAAGCTATGATTTCAGAATCTAGGCTGTGTCACTTGCTAAGTAATACCAGCAGTGACAAAGAGATTGAAATATCCATGTTAAGATGTTTAAAAGAAAACAGGGTAAGCCAGTACCAGAGGGAGGAATGGAGTCAGAAGGAACTCCAACCTCACCTTTTGTTAAAGAAATCACAACTTCTAAACAAATCCTTCAAAAATTTGGGCACAGTCCTTGGACTAAACAAGCCCTAGCTGATGCCTGCACTATTTCGGACCTAGAGGATAGATTGGCTCAGTATATCCTCATATACAAACCTTCTAGTGCTGCCAAAAGAGATGCAGCAGCAATTTGGTTGTTGTGGGAGGCATGTAAGGATTCTTCCCTCCGCTTGTCCTCATGTAAAGAGGAAAAGGCACAAACGGAAAAGGGAGCAGACAATTGGAAGGTGCTGGCTACAAATACCCAAAGCCAGCTGAAAATAGTGAAAGAGGCACTCCAGGAATACAACAAGAGAGTAAAAAAAAAAAAGTTAACTCTGCAGAGGCTGGAGGGAATTAAGCAGTTAAACTTTGTATTTCACCCAAACAACTTTTAACCGAAAATGTTAAAAAGGAAAAGTGTTAGAGAAAGAGCATTCTTGGTTTCTTTGCAGCCAGTCTGAAAGAAAAATGGGCCCTTTTCCAAAGGAATGTCTGTAAATTAGCCAGGCAAAAATAAAGTATCTGATTAAAATCATTTGACTGGACAATTTAGTCAAATTTGATAAAAGAACATAAGAGGGTTCTATTGGAACTTAACTGCCTCAAATGTATAAAGGGAATGTAAGATGTAAAAAACAGAGCAGTGTGGAAGGGATGTTAAGGAAAAGAAAACGTGTATGTATCTGTCTGTGTGTGTGTAAATATGTAAAGTTCTAAGGACCAGTTAGTTTTGTTTTTGTTTTAAATAATGCCACTAAAAATCCATTTGACTCTTTAATTCAAAAGTTGCAAAACTGACAGACCTTTTTGCTAGACACAGGTAATTAGTGTTGTTTGGCTTTGGGATTTGGCATTTAACCCTTAAAAGGTAACTCAATGCTTTACAAAATTTAAAATGTTTTTAAGTTGTGGCTGCAGCAGGGCAGTCAAAATCAGGAGAATATAAAAAAAAAATTTTTTTTTTATTCTTTTTGTTTGTTTGTTTTTTGTTTGTTTGTTTTTGTAACAAAATAGCAGATGAGAGTTATAGTAAAAAAAAAAATTAAAAAAAGACAGTGCCTCTCTGAAGCAACAGCAGGGGTGAGGTGCACAAAACAAAAAGAAGCAATGTTAGAAACACTGAGTCTTAAAATGGCTCTGAGTAATCAGACTGTCACTTTGATAAAGGTGCATGAAAACTCTGTAAGCAAAAAAAGAAATAGTGACACCTTATGTAAAAATGGATCTGGATAATGTTATAGAAGTTAAACTATGGAAAGAATAAGAAAAGGAGTACTTGTGGCACCTTAGAGACTAAGGTGCCACAAGTACTCCTTTTCTTTTTGCGAATACAGACTAACACGGCTGTTCCTCTGAAACCTGTCATTATGGAAGGAATGTGCATTTGCCCCAGAACATGTGCAGGGTATATTGTAGAAGGGGCAAAAGAAATGCAAACATACCATGCTACTTAATTAAAATGCTATTAGGGCTCCAAAGGGAGCCACAATAGGTTGGGTTTTCTTTTTCAGATTGCTGTGTGTTTTGGAAGCAGAAGTTAAAAGTAATCAAAACTCTGGTGAAAGTTGATTGTGTCCCTTTTAAGATAGAGTCTCTGAGCTGCTGATGGCTTTAAATCCAAAAGCAGGAAGTTTCTGTGAAAATGCAAATTACCTAAATGATAAAGGAAGGAAAGAACTAGCAGCACAAACGAGCTGCAGATAAAGGACATACCTGGTCAGCAAACAAATTGTCTAAATAAAAGGCATGGGATAACAAGATAATTTTAATAAATTTAATGATAATAAGTATCCCTGTAACAACGTATAGTGTGTATGATTTTTGGAAAAATCCTTTAAGGTCGTATGGTAATGATGCTTCTCAGTTACTACCTGTAAATAGAACTTAAAGCTTAACACAGCAGGAAAAACATTATAAACTTGGTCTGCTGTATAAGAAGGAAAACTCAGGGATTTAATGACTAAACAGTGGGATAATTTCCCCATAACCCTTAAAAGATAAAAGCCATTGAAACCTGGCCTGCCTATAGAACAAAAACAGGAAAATATGGGGGCAATTTCTCTGTTTTGCCTGCAATCAGCCAGGGTATTTGTAAAAGAAATATTTTAAGCAATAATCTGCCACCCCAAAAGGGGTAGAAACATGTTCTTTTTGTCTTTCAGAAAATCAGGAAAAGCTGATGCCAGCTGAAAAGCAACCCAATACCATGAATCTACTGTCACAATAGAAATTGTGTTCTGTGTTCTATGTTTTGTCTTGTGTTTTGTCTTGTTGCTAGCACTGTTGTGTGTTTAAAAAAAAAAAATACTGAAGACCTGCAGGAACTTAAAAATAAATTAAGCTTTCTGTCCCAGCTACAGGACAGCCTGATACAAAAACAAGTACATGCCAATGTAGACTTGGTCCAAATTGGTCTGGGTAACCTAAAAGGCCGATGGAATCTTTAGTAATGGCTTAATACTACCACATGGCTTATCCATAAGAAAAAAAAATATTAGAAATAGGAAACTACACAGCCATAGCTATGGGATGCACTGAAATGCAGATACCTGCACTAGCTACTTTGGAACACAAAATGTTCTGGGTCATATTGGGAAATATTAAGGGTTTGATGCATTTGTTAAAAAAAGAAAGAGATCATTGTTTGACACTTATCAATATGAATGGATGCAATATGTTTCCAGTACTGTAAACCAGACTTGTTAATGGGAGAAATTGTTGTCAAAATTGCACACCAACAGTCCCTGGAGGCAAAGGTATTGAAGGTTAACCCACTCCCCATATTACACATGGGATCCTTTTGGCTACCCTGGACCTTGAGCCAGTGGGCTGGGGAGGGAGGGAAGCTATTGGACACTAGAGGTTGTACCGAATGGACTCCTCAAAAGTGGGTGTGCCTCACCTTGCCTGTTGCCCCAGAACCTTGTAGTAAAGATACATCACTAGGATCATGTATGTGGCATGAATTGGAATCACAAACTCAAATTGCCTCACAGTACTTTCTCTTGAATAGGCTACATAGAAAGTGACACTGACGATTATAAATCTTAGTGTCAAAAGGGGGATTATGTTGGATCATATTAAAGAAGTTCTGTATTAAAATCACAAATGAGTTTGATTCCCCATAGTTTAAATTCCAGGGTATTACTAATTAAGAAGTCTCTTGGTTTTTGGTACTGTTTCTCTCCCTCTATGTGTGAAACTTGCAAGCTGCTAATTGTGTTAGTACATTCTAAGACAGAGTCTGTTCTCAAAGCAATTCACAGAGAGAGAGAGACTCAAAGCAATACTCTAACAACAGAAACAACACCCAGAGACTCCCCACCCTTCTGTTGTATTAACAATTGTGATTAAAATAGAGATAGAGGATGTATGTGGATGGATGCTTGGTGTGGATAATAACTGAATGATCAGGGAGGTGCCAGCCTAAGAATCCAGTGTCCATCGGCTGAAGAAGGCGTCAAGTGGAAATAACCAGAGGACCCCCCGGAGGGCAGACTGGAATCCACCCAACAGCCTCAAGAATGGGAGAACCAAAGAACAAGATAACATCTTGGAGCCGTCAGGAATGTGCTATCTGCTGATTGATTCAGCAACAGCATGATGAAGCAATTCCCATAGACTGGCATAGGAAGAAATTCCTATAAAAATAGACTCTAAAAAGTGAGAACTTTGGGGGGTCTGATTCTGCAAACCAACTTCCAGGAGCATCAGATGAGCATCTGACAAGGCCCTGCTCCCTCCTCATGTCCAGGCCACCTGGCCAGTGGCTTCGCATGAGCAACTCTAAGGCTGGTAACTATGATAACAACCTTGCAGAACCTGTGTGTGTGTGTGTGTTTGTATGAATGAATGTGTGAATAAATATGAGATTGAATGGAATGTTATAACTAGAACTAACTGCTTACTATGATTCTTTCTGTATTCACAATAAATGTGGTATTTTGCCTTTTTCCCTTTAATAAGATCCTGCTGGTTTTTATTTTATTGGTACAACAAAGGGACCATTGTGATCATCTAGTCTGGCCTCCTGTAAAACACCAGCCACAGAACTTTCCAAAAGTAATTCTTAAAGCATATCTTTTAGAAAAACATCCAATCTTGATTTAAAAGTTGTCAGGGATGGAGACTCTCCCATGACACTTGGTAAATTGTTCCAATGCTTAATATTACTCACTGTTATAAATGTATGCCTTATATCCAGTCTGAATTTGTCTGTCTTCAACTTCCACCCAATGGATTATGTTCCACTTTTCTCTGCTAGATTGAAGAGCCCATTATTAAATATTTGCTCCCCACATAGATATTTATAGACTGTAATGAACTCACTCCTTAACGTTCCCTTTGTTAAGATAAACAGATTGAGCCCCTTGGGTCTAAACTATAAGACAGGTTTTCTAAACTTTTAATTATTCTTGTGGCTCTTTTCTGAATCCTGTCCAATTTATCAACATCCTTCTTGAATTGTGGACACCAGAACTGAATACAGTATTCCAGCAGTGGTCTCACCAGTGCCAAATACAGAGGTAAAATACCCTTTCGATTCCTACATGAGATTCTCCTGTTTATGCATCCAAAGATTGTGTTAGCCCTTTTGGCCACAGCGTTACCTTGGGAATTCATGTTCAGCTGATTATCCACTATGACCCCCAAATCTTTTTTTTTTCAGAGTCACTGTTTCCCAGGATAACATACCCCATTCTGCAAATATGGCCTACATTCTTCGTTTCTAGATGCATACATTTACTTTGAGCCATATTAAAACACATATTGTTTGCTTAAGACCAGCTTACCAAACAATTCAGATCACAATGTGTTATTGACTTGTTGTCTTCATTATTTACCACTCCCATAATTTTTGTGTCATTTGCAAACTTTATCAGTGATGATTTCATGTTTTTTTCCAGGTTAATGTTAAAATAGCACAGGGCCAAAAACAGATCCCTGCAGGACTCCACAAAAAAACACATTCATTCAATGATGATTCCCCATTTACAATTACATTTTGAGACCTATCAATCAGTTAGCCAGTGTTTAGTTCATTTAATATGTGCCATTTTAATTTTATATTATTCTAGTTTTTTAAATGAAAATATCAGGGGGTACTAAGTCAAAAACCTTACAGAAGCCTAAGTACATTACCTCACCACTATTAACTTTATCTACCATATCTGTAATCACATAAAAAAAGATATCAGCTTACTTTTACAGGATCTATTTTCCATAAACACCTTTTGATTGGCTTTAATTATATTACTGGACTTTAATTCTTTAAGAATTGAGACCCATATCAGCTGCTCAATTTTCTTGCCTGGGATTGATATCAGACTGACAGGCCTATAATTACCTGGTTCATCCCAGTCACCATTTTTAAATATTGGCACAACATTAGCTTTCTTCTACACTTCTGGAACTTCCCCAGTTTTCCAAGACATATTGAAAATCAGTATTAGTGGTCCAGTGAGCTTCTCAGCCAGCTCTTTTAAAACTCTTTGATGCAAGTTATCTGGACTGATTTTAAAATATCTAACTTTAGTAGCTGCTGTTAAACATCCTCCTGTGATGCCAGTGAAATGGAAAGAGTGTTATCATTATAAGATAAGACCACATCATCTGTTTTTTCCCAAACATAGAACAGAAATATTTATTGACACTTCTGCCTTATTATTTATAGTTCTACTATTTCTTTCTAGTAATGAACCAATACTGTTGTCAGGATTCTTTCTGTTCTTAATATACTTAAAAGACTCCTTATTATTGTCCCTAATTCTGCTGGCCATAGATTTCTTTTTGTGTCCCTTGATTTCCTCATCAGCTTTCTAGACTTTCTAGTTTCTGTTTTATATTCATTACTATCAACTTCCTCTTTGTTTCATTTGTTATAAAAATAATGTATGTAGCAGCCTTCATTTCCCCTCTAAACTTTTCAAACTTGTGAACTTGACATGAAGCACCCAAATCCAGATTTAGGCACCTAAATAAGTGGTCTGAATTCTCAGAGGTGTCAAGCATCCACAAGCAAAAGGAAGTCAGTGGGAGTTGAGCATGCATAGGTCAGGGAAGAATTGGGGGGTTTATATTGTTGTTTGTTTATATTTTTTTCCAGTATGCCCCTTCACTCACATATCTCAGAGGAAAGTGAAAGTCCTGGAGGGTAGCTGGCATGGGAACGTGAAGAGGAAGTGTGGTTGTATAATAAGCTCTCCCCCTCCTGATTAGTTGCCAGCAGCCCTTCTGAGCAAATTACTTGTTGTCCATAACTTGATAAAGGAGAACAGCCTGGAAAAAAGCAGAGAGTGGTTGGGAAACAGCTACTCTGCGTGGAATATGGCAGATCTTGTAGCCTCTTCACACTGTGACCTCCACCAGAGAAGTCACAAGAATCTTAAACAGAGCAAATACACTGGCAGCATGATTCTCATTTCATTTCTATTGAAAGTGCTGAGAAAGGGGAACGGAATGGTCATGAAGACAAGTTCGTTGTGTACAAAATATATGCAATGGATTCTCCTCTGCTAATCCTGTGTTTCCCTTAGTCTCCATGTGCTCTACAGCCCACGATCTCATGAAGATCTGCACCATTGCATCCCCCACTGCTCAGAAGGGGATGACACCGTGGAAATAAACATACCTGGGAGTACTTTTTTGGGTAATTCCTCCCCCTCCACACATGGGCATAGAAATATACAGTCCTTCTATTTCTGGATAAGGTTCTTCTATAAATCAGGTCATTCTCTAGAGATTTGAATTCTGTCCATATAACTGGAAGATTTAGAAAAGGAGTACTTGTGGCACCTTAGAGACTAACCAATTTATTTGAGCATAAGCTTTCGTGAGCTACAGCTCACTTCATCGGATGCATTCAGTGGAAAATACACTGTTAGTCTCTCAGGTGCCACAAGTACTCCTTTTCTTTTTGCGAATACAGACTAACACGGCTGCTACTCTGAAACCTGGAAGATTTAGGTTTTCCAGCAGTGATTGTTGGATAATGTGTAGGTCTTGGCTGCAGTTAAACAAAGACAATTAGTTCAGATCTATCAGCTGTGGATAAACCAATGTAAATGGACTTTACCTTAGCTATTGAACTGTGAGGGGCACCTCCATGACATTGTGCACAACCTAATTCTTTAAGTTGTTCTTAAATTCATTCTAATTTAAAATTAATTGGGACCTGAACTCAGTGCTTAATTTGTGCCAGGGCTTGCCAGGGCTGTGGCCTGGCACCTCTAGGCTTGGCAGTTCATAGCCCTGGAGAGAAACCCCTGGGCTTGCCATGTCAGTTATGAAAGTAAAAAGGTTGTTTGAGGCCCGGCACTTCTTTCATTACAAATTAAGCACTGCCTGACATGCTTGAGCCCCTTGAATTTTCAGTTTTACTATTTTAAGCTGAATAAGAAAACTGAGTTGACACACTGCATTGCACCTTAATTACACGATTGACTTGGGTGTGTATTAAAATGCCCACACTAAGCTGGATGATAAATCGCTGAGTTTGGTTTTTCTTGATTTACAAGATACTCTTAGTGGTGCATGTTCCCAGGGAGTGGTGAAAACTAGGGATGGGTAAAACAGGTTCAAGTACATTTTAAAGAGATGCTGTCAAGTTTGAAACACACCAGATTTGATTAATTTCCTCTTCAGTTACAAACAACATTTTCTGTCCCCATGAAAATAATAAACTGAAATGCACACTAGCTCCTTAATTAAGTGATGTAGCAAAATTCAGATTAACAAATTCACATCTGTTTGTCACACTGATTCTCTGCTCTTCTTGTCAACCAGTCAGTAAGTGAAATTGACAAAATTGATGTTCCCTGCAGTGCTCAGAGACCAGAATACAGGGATCACGCAACTAGGTCAGCAAAACCTTGTGGTCCTGTGTGTCAATAGCTGCAGGGAGGCTAAAGAGCATGTATACACCTATTGCGACATTCACTGCCATAAGGAGGTTGTCTTTTAGTGTTACTAGGGCTGTCTCCAGGCTGTACCCCAATCTGAAGCCTGACAACCAAGAATCCAGACTCTTGGCTGATGTCATCCTTCTGGAGCTGGGTTGTCTAGTTTCACTGTGGTTTTGCCTGAGAATAAGCTATTGGAAACAAGGTGATAGAAAGGTTTTCCTATACAGTGCTGGCTTTCAGAACTGGGTGATCTATTGGCATTTTTCAAGAAGACTGCCAGGTTCCTTTCTCTAATGGAGGTATTGATTTCCATTAGCAGCAGGCACAGTTGTTCTATGCTGGCTTTCACCACCCAGGATTGGTGTGCATCTGGTTCCACATGTGGTGGCTTGAATATCAGTTTCAAATACCTACAGGCTCACAAGAATGGAACAAGAAGCAGCACAGTAGTACAATGCCACTGTGAAGTGTGAGATCTTAGCTGGGCACCACACTTTAGGAAAGATGTGGACAAACTGCAGAGAGTCCAGAAGACAGCAACATAAATGATAAAAGGTTTTGAAAACGTGATAGTCACACTGTCTGGAGTGGTTCACAACTGTGCATGCCAACCTCAGAGAAGACTGTCAAAAAGCAGGGCAAGGTGGGTGAGGTAATATCTTTTATTGGACCAACTTCTGGTGGTCAGAGAGACAGCTTCTGAGCCATACAGAGCTTCAGGTCTCTGAAGAAGAGCTTTTTGTAGCTCGAAAGCGTGTCTCTCTCACCAGCAGAAGGTGGTCCAGTAAAAGATATTACCTTACCCACCTTGTCTCTCTCATATCCTGGGACTGACACAGCTACAACTACACTACATACAAAAAGCCGGGCAGAGACCCCAAATTGGTGGTATGTTCTATAATTAGATTTCACCAACCCAGTAACAAAAGTGAACTCCTGGATCACTGTAACAGTCGTACCATGGAGTCAGAGACAGTCCCCTTAAGGACTCCAGTCTCTTTTGCCACTCAGAGAAGCTGGACGTAGTGATAAATAGTCACTCACACCAAAGATCACAAAATATTCAGGCTGCTCCCAGCCCCAAAAGACCAGTCAGTCACTTGCCCAGGTGAATTTGTACCTCTAATCTCACATCAATTCTATAATAAACTAAGTAAGTATTTATTAACTGGGAAAAAGAAGAGTGAGTGTTATTTACAGGTTAAAGTAGGCAAATATTTGCACAAATGAGTTAGTCTATGGTTCTAAAAGGAGACCGATGTAGTAATCTGTCCTCTGAGTGTCTTTTAGGGCTAACCCAGGTTGATCCTGGGGAGCTCTGCTTTTGTTTCTTAGTTCCAGCTCTTGTGCGAGTCCAAACAGCAAAGAGATAACTATTTATTTTTGTGAGCATCTTTATATGCCCGTCCCCCAGAGTTCAAAACCGATGGAATGAGCACTCTTGCAGGTAACTTCTTCATGGGTGGATGGGGCAATCAAAGTTTTTGTCCTACAATTACCCATTTACTTTTGATAGTTCTTCTTGATGGGTGGGGGACCCACTCCTCCTGTCTGAGTTCAAAAGTTCAGAGCAGGCATTTTTACAATTATAAAGCAAAACTTTCATATTACCTTATACATAGGATACAGATGTTATGAGTAAGATTAATGCATGCAAGAACTTACAAGCATTTTATAGAGTCTAAACACATCCTTACAAGTCTAACACCTATCTCAAAGAATACGAACATATAGGTGAGCTGATCTGGTTTCCAGCTATGAATTTGTCGGTGCTCAGCTGGCACTTACAGATTTTATAAGATCTGGTACCTGGTCTGCCAGCATTACACGGATCTATCAGGAAAGGTTACAAAAAGTGGGCATGCTTAGTCTTGAGAAAAGAAGACTGAGCAGAGACTTCATAACAGTCTTCAAATATGTTATGAGCTGTTATAAAGAGGATTGTGATCAACTGTTCTCCATGTCCACTGAAGGTAAAAAAAAAATAGTAATAATGGGCTTAAATTGCAGCAAAGGAGATTTAAGTTAGGTATTAGGAAGCGCTTTCTAACTCTAAGGGTAGTTAAGCTCTGGAATAGGCTTCCCAGGGAGGTGGTGGAATCCCTATCACTGGAGATTTTTATGAACAGGTTGGACAAACACCTGCCAGGAATGGTTTGGGATTATTTGATCCTGCCTCAGCACAGAGTACTGGACTGGATGACTTTTCAAGGTTCCTTCTAGCCCTACATTTCTATGTTACGATATTCATGAGCTCAACCCAAAGGCACACTGAGGTAACCCAGACTGGGAGCTACTATATTGCTAACATTAGAACAGTCCCATTTTGCAAGGGCTCTGTTTTTTGTACTTTCAAAAGGACAATTTAAAATAAAATACAATTTTTCAGAGAAGCTAGAACTTGGTCCTCTCCCACCATGTCATTTTAAACTAACTGACGCTTTGTAAGTTTAAAATATACCTATTCAAAAAGAAAAGGAGTACTTGTGGCACCTTAGAGACTAACCAATTTATCTGAGCATAAGCTTTCGTGAGCTACAGCTCACTTCATCGGATGCATACTGTGGAAACTGCAGAAGACAGTAGGGATTGTACAGAAGATTGTAGGGAGAGTGGTCACTTTGGATAAGCTATTACCAGCAAAAAGAAAAGGAGTACTTGTGGCACCTTAGAGACTAACCAATTTATTTGAGCATGAGCTTTCGTGAGCTACAGCAATAAATTGGTTAGTCTCTAAGGTGCCACAAGTACTCCTTTTCTTTTTGCGAATACAGACTAACACGGCTGTTACTCTGAAACCTATTACCAGCAGGAGAGTGAGTTTGTGTGTGTAGTTTTTGGAAAAGGGGGGGGATGAGAAAACCTGGATTTGTGCTGGAAATGGTCCACCTTGATAATCATACACATTGTAAAGAGAGTGGTCACTTTGGATGGGCTATTACCAGCAGGAGAGTGAGTTTGTGCGTAGGGGGGGCGGAGGGTGAGAAAACCTGGATTTGTGCTGGAAATGGCCCAACTTGATTATCATACACATTGTAAGGAGAGTGATCACTTTAGATAAGCTATTACCAGCAGGACGGTGGGGTGGGAGGGGGTATTGTTTCATGGTCTCTATGTATATAATGTCTTCTGCAGTTTCCAAAGTATGCATCCGATGAAGTGAGCTGTAGCTCACGAAAGCTTATGCTCAAATAAATTGGTTAGTCTCTAAGGTGCCACAAGTACTCCTTTTCTTTTTGCGAATACAGACTAACACGGCTGTTACTCTGAAACCTATTCAAAAATGAATAATTTCTATGACTGTAGCTCTTCTAAATTTTAGCAAGTGCACATACTTCAGAGGTAATAAGCATGTGCCGTTGACATAGAAAATCACTGCTAATCACACTAAAACGACTTCCTGAAGTGAGCACTCTAGGGGGAATGCGGCATGGGAGTGTGAAGCATTTAGCCCTGGTCTACACTAGGACTTTAGGTCGAATTTAGCAGTGTTAAATCGATGTAAACCTACACCAGTCCACACGATGAAGCCCTTTTTTTGACTTAAAGGGCTCTTAAAATCGATTTCCTTACTCCACCCCTGAAAATTGGATTAGCGCTTAAATCAGCCTTGCCGGGTCGAATTTGGGGTACTGTGGACACAATTCGACGGTATTGGCCTCCGGGAGCTATCCCAGAGTGCTCCATTGTGACCACTCTGGACAGCACTCTCAACTCAGATGCACTGGCCAGGTAGACAGGACAAGAACCACGAACTTTTGAATCTCATTTCCGGAGACTGCGGGAACTGTGGGATAGCTACCCACAGTGCAACACTCCGGAAGTCGACGCTTTCCTCGGTACTGTGGAAGCACTCCGCGGAGTTAATGCACTTAATGCACTTAGAGCATTTTCTGTGAGGACACACACACTCGAATATATAAAAACAATTTCTAAAAAACCAACTTCTATAAATTCGACCTAATTTTCTAGTGTAGACATACCCTTAGAAGAAGCAAGGCATTGCAGGAAGAGGAGGCATGAAGCTGGGACAGATAGCAGATGATCAAAGAGAAGCTGAAGTACAGAGGAGTGCTAAAGGGATTAGAGAGCTATAGGAGAGAGAAGATAGCCAAGAACAGATAGGAAAGAATCATTGTAGTGAGGGGGCCTGGCCTCCCTCCCAGACAGATGGAGGAAGAGCCACAACTGTCCACTGGTGGGCATAGCCAGGATACCTACCCTGACAGAAGCAGAGGGGAGGGACAGGAACCAGAAATATAAAAGGTGAGCTGCCCTACTTGGAGATGAGCTCCTGGAGAAGAAGGACATCTCCCACCCACTACTGGAGCTTGGAACTGACCATGCGCTGTGGGTATAATAGGCCAGGGAAGGCTAAGCCTTCCCTGGTGCAGCTGCCGCCGACCCAACGCGGGACACCTGGGCTGCGGTGGCCCTGCCCCTTCCCCAAGGCCCCCACTGCCTGCAGCTGCTGCTTGCCGGTAAGTCCTCCACTCCACTACCCCAACCCTGGAAGACCCCGCTGCTCGCCCCATCCCTCCTCTTGGGAGGGGAAGTGAGGAGGGATGAGACAAGCCAGCAGCGGGCAGGTAGCGGCATCTGGTGGGGGAATGAGGTGGCTTGGCCAGGCATTGGAGCCAGCCCGGTGCTGGGCCTGGGGCTGGTGGCTTGGGGAGGGGACCGGTGCCTCGGCCCAGTATTGGAGCCGGTCCAGCTCAGCCAGGAGGGTGCCTTCAGGGGCTGGGGGGCCAGCAGCTTGGCCTGACCTGGCACTCAGCTCTGTGCTCAGCTCGGCCTGGAACAGCTGCCCGGCACTCGGGGGACCAGCAGCCCGGCTGGGGTGGGCTTCAGGGGTTGGGGGTGGCAGCTTGGCCCACGCTCAAGGGGGCAGGGGGCTCTTGTCCCAGCACTGGGGCCGGGCTGGTGGCTCGGCCCAGTATGGCTGGGGCAGGCAGGCCTGGGCTCCTCCAGTTGCGGGTGGGCTCTCAGGGCTCCTCCTGTTAAGGGGTGGGTTCGGGACTCCAGCATGCCTTGAATGCCTGTGACCGGCAAGGAGCACCCTTCCTTGCTCCTCTCATCCCAGCCAGCAACTGACCTGCTCAGGCCCTGCAGCTCTTGGGCCTCTGCTGGGCTTCTGTGCAGCCTCTCTAGGCAGGCTGGGAAGACTTACCTTTGCTGCTCCTTTTCTGAGGTGGGGTGAGGTAGGACCTTGGAGCCTCCAAGAAGGGGCCTCAAAGAGCCAGGTACACCCCATCACAATAACTTAAATAGTAATCCCTTTGTAATGTTCTCTATGGATTTTATCGTAGTTCTCTTTCAAACAGCGCTACTTTAAAGCACACTAGCAGGGTCTATATGGACCAATTAACATGCAGCGCATTAGTGTGCTTTAGAAATCATTCCCTCTTAGTCCACAGAACTGCTCCAAGTAGACAAGCCCTTGGATACAAGTAACCATTTCCAGTGTTTAGATATACTCTGATATCTCTCACTGCATTTCTTTTTAAGTAAGAAAGCTGAGACTCTGGAGAACAATTAAGAGATCTGCCCATACGTCCCCAGCTAGTCCTTCAAGGGCATGCCCCAAGCTTTGGCAAGCACTCCTCTAAGGAGAGCCTCTCCTGCTAGCTTTTTCCTCCCCCCAGCAAGCGACCTTTTGTCTAAAGTCCTAGAACCAGGAAGTCCAGGAAGTTTTTGGAGAGTGTTAGGGACAACTTCCTGGTGCAACTACTGGAGGAACCAACCAGGGGTGTTCTCCTCTTGACCTGCTGCTTACAAATGGGGAAGAATTGGTAGAGGAAGTAGATGTGGGTGGCAACCTGGGCAGCAGTGACCATGAGATGGTTGAGTTCAGGATCCTCACAAAAGGAAGAAACAAGACTAGCAAAATACAGACCCTGGACTTCAGAAAAGCAGACTTAGACTCCCTTAGGGAACTGATGGGCAGAATCCCCTGGGAAGCTAATATGAGGGGGGGAAAGGAGTCCAGGAAAGCTGGCTGTATTTTAAAGAAGTCTTATTGAGGGCGCAGGAACGAACCATCCCAATGTGCAGAAAGAATAGCAAATATTGGCAGGCGACCAGCTTGGCTTAACAGTAAAATCTTCGGTGAGCTTAAACACAAAAAGGAAGTTTACAAGAAGTGGAAACTTGGACAAATGACCAGGGAGGAGTATAAAAATATTGCTCCAGCATGCAGGGATGTAATCGGGTAGGCCAAAGCACAACTGGAGTTGCAGCTAGCAAGGGATGTGAAGGGTAACGAGAGGTTTCTACAGGTATGTTAGCAACAAGAAAAAGGTCAGAGAAAGGTACTGAATGAATGGGGGAGGCAACCTAGTGACAGATGATGTGGAAAAAGCTGAAGTACTTTTTTTGCCTTGATCTTCACAGACAAGGTCAGCTCCCACACTGCTGTCCTGGGCAACAGAGTATGGGGAGGTGGTGAGCAGCCCTCAGTGGTGAAAGAACAGGTTAAGGACTATTTAGAAAAGCTGGAAATGCACAAGTCCATGGGTCCAGATGTAATGCATCCGAGGGTGCTGAGGGAATTGGCTGATGTGATTGCAGAGCCATTATCTTTGAAAACTCGTGGCAATTGGGGGAGGTCCCAGATGAGTGGAAAAAGGCAAATATAGTGCCCATCTTTAAAAAGGGGAAGAAGGAGAACCTGGGGAACTACAGACCAGTCAGTCTTACCTCAGGCCCTGGAAAAATCATGGAGCAGGTCCTCAAGGAATCCATTTTGAAGCATGTGGAGGAGAGGAAGGTGATCAGGAACAGTCAACATGGATTCACCAAGGGCAAGTCATGCCTGACCAACCTGATTGCCTTCTATGATGAGATAACTGGCTCTGTGGATATGGGGAAAGCAGTGGATATGATATATCTTGACTTTAGCAAAGCTTTTGATATGGTCTCCCACAGTATTCTTGCCAGCAAGTTAAAAAGGAATAGAGGGTCTATTACATAGGAGACTGGAAGAGTTTGGCTTGTTTAGCAAACAGAATGCTGAGAGGGGATATAATTATTCTCTATAAATACATTGGGGGGGTAAATAGCAGGGAGGGTGAAGAGCTATACAAGTGGAAGAACAATGCTGATACAAGAACAAATGGGTATAAACCGGCTATGAACAAATTCAGGCTGGAAATTAGAAGATGGTTTCTAACCATCAGAGCAGTGAGGTTCTGAAACAGCCTCCCAACGGGAGTTGTGGGGGCAAACAATTTATTTAATTTTAAGAGATAGCTGGACAAATTTATGAGTGCAATTGTCTGATGGGTTTGCTTATGATGGTGGGGGGAAGGACTCAACAGCCCTGGGGCTTACTTCCAGTTTATATCTTGTGTTCCTAAAGCTCATGCTTCAGGGTTTCAGCTGGCCACTGGCAGGGATCAGGAAGGGATCTTTCCCCCAGTGTATTCTGTGAGGAATTTTTTATTTCCTTCCTCTGAAGCATCAGGGATGTCCATGACTGGAAATTAGAGACTGGGCGGGATGGACCAGGGCATTCTCTCTCTCAGGTGCTTGGCTGGCTGGTTCTTGCTCATATGTTCAGGGTCTAATTAACCACCGTACGTGGTATCAGGAAGGAATTTTCCCCCAGGCAGTGATCTTAAGGGTTTTTTTGCCTTCCACTGTAGCATGGAGGTGCAGGTCACTTGCCAGGATTAAATGTGTATATCTCATTTAATCATTTCCCTGCCATTGCAGGGGCCTTGAGCACTGGTTCGCCTCAATCCCTCCTATTCTCTGCCTGTGGCATATAATAGTCTACTCTCCTGTGAGTCTTATTTACTTTGGTCTCATTTCCATTGTTGGGTTTAGAGTGCAAGCACTGAATGGTGTTGATAGCCTTTGACATACAGGAGGTCAGTGCAGATGATCTAGTTCTTAAACAATATGACAAAATTGCTCATGTTGAACTATACTACTTAAGACTTAGTACCTAGAGTATTCAACCTTTCCCTTTCCTGAGAGCCCTAGTAAAATACCCTTTCACTTAGCCATGTGTGTGAATCATTATTGGGACACACCAGGCTAGCACCTGCTGTGTGCCTCTAAATCACTGATATGGTTGGCAAGCTGTTGCTATCGTGGGGGATTGGTGTACTCCATTATTGAACAGCCCAATATTTCATAGAATCATAGAACTGGAACGGACCTCGAGAGGTCATCTAGTCCAGTCCCCTGCACTCAAGGCAGGACTAAGTATTATCTAGACATCCCTGACAGGTGTTTGTCCAGCCTTCTTAAAAATCCCCAATGATGGAGATTCCACAACCTCCCTAGGCAATTTATTCCAGTGCTTAACCACTCTGACAGTTAGGCAGTTTTTCCTAATGTACAACCTAAACCACCCTTGCTGCAATTTAAGCCCATTGCTTCTCGTCCTATCCTCAGAGGTTAAGGAAAACAGTTTTTCTCCCTCCTCCTTGTAACAACCTTTTTATGTACTTGAAAACTGTTATGTCCCCTCTCAGTCTTCTCTTCTCCGGACTAAACAAACCTAATTTTTTCAATCTTCCCTCATAGGTCATGTTTTCTAGACCTTTAATCATTTTTGTTGCTCTTCTCTGGACTTTCTCCAATTTCTCCACATCTTTTCTGAAATGTGGAGCCCAGAACTGAACACAATACTCCAGTTGAGGCCTAATCAGCACGGAGTAGATAAGAAGAATTACTTCTTATGTCTTGCATACAATAGTCCTGCTAATACATCTAAGAATGATGTTTGCTTTTTTTGCAACAGAGTTACACTGTTGACTCATATTTAGCTTGTGATCCACTATGACCCACAGGTCCTTTTCTGCAGTACTGCTTCCTAGGCAGTCATTTCCCATTTGTATGTGTGCAACTGATTGTTCATCCTATTTATTTCAGACCATTTCTCCAGTTTGTCAAGATCATTATGAATTCTAATCCTGTCTGCTAAAACACTTGCAACCCCTTCCAGCTTGGTATCATCAGCAAACTTTGTATGTGTACTCTCTATGCCATCATCAAAATCATTTATGAAAATATTGAATAGAACTAGACCCAGGATAGAGCCCTGCAGGACCCCAATCAATATGCCCTTCCACTGCAATTGTGAACTATTGAGAACTACTCTCTGAGTAGTTTTCCAACCAGTTGTGCACCAACCGTATAGTAGGTTCATCTAGGCTATATTTCTCTAGTTTGTTTATGAGACCGTCATGTGAGACAGTATCAAAAGCCTTACTAAATATAGCCTTATTTATGTGTTATGAACATACCCTATTGACCATACTTTCCATGTTACTTTTAAAGGGACAATATAAGTGCAAACTGTCAACAAGCAGTGTGATGTCTAGCTACATTCAGTCACTTGAGTAAATCTCTGTTGCCACTTCCAGAAGACAAGGCCGGATTTATACCTTACGTGCCCTAGGCTCAGCATCTTCAGCGCCCCCCTGCCTACAGCAAAACCCCGTCCCTTCCTCTCCCACTGCCTGAGACTGGCCCAGTTTCTGCACCAGTTCCAGGCAGTTCAGCTCCGGGGAGGTAGGTGCCAGAAGTGGGTTAGTGAGAAAAGCCACCTTCTTATGCCCTCCCAAAGGGGTGGGAGGGAAGGGAAAAGAAAAGGGGTGGGGTGGGGAAGTCCACCACCACCCCCCCTTGCTCCCCACCCACCCGGGCAGCTTACATAGGGAAAGCTGAAGCTTGCCCCCTAGGCAGGCTCCATGGGGAGGTCCCCCAGCTCCAGTTACAGGGAAGTGAGTCCCCCCAGCTCCATCTGTCCCCAGACAAATTAGTGGCCACTTCGCTTGAAGTGCTGCTTGCCAGGCCACCCCATGCTTTGCAGGCCTGTCAACAGGCAGAGTTGGTACCTGGGATGCAGAGCAGGGGCGAGCAAGACTTTGGGTGACACTGGCTCTGGACAGTCTGGCCCCCACGCCTGCCGCTGGGACAGCAATCTCCCAGCCTCCTTCCCTTCCCAGCGGCTGCAAGTGGCATGAGCCAGCAGGTCAGAGCTTGGCAAAACAGAACAGACAGGGGAGACAGCTTCTCCCGCGCACCTCAGGTCTCCCCACCAGGACCAGCGGACCCAGAGCAGTTCCCATTCCCAAAGCCCCTTCACAATCCAACTCCCATCCCAAGCCCAAGGGGTTCTAGGACAAGCGGGGCTCAGCGTCCGGCTTTGCAGGGGGTGAGGGAAGCTCTGGCCAGAGGGATCCCCTGCACACCCAGCTCCAGGAGGAGACACCACTCTACACTGTGCACAGCTCCCGCACCCACCGCCCCATGCTGGCTGCTAGCTTGTTGATCTCCCGGGGGTGGAGAGAAGCCCTCAGCCGGCCAGCAGGCTGAGAGGAGTGAGTGGTGGCAGAGGAGGGGCCAGTGGGCAGAGAGGAGCCAGTGGGCAGGCGGGGGCTTTTTCTGCTTCCCTTTTTTGTTTTTTTTTAATTTTTTTTAAATTTCCCGCTTGTGCTGCTGGTAAGTTGGCATCATGCCTACTGTGTCTAATTGAAAATCCAGCCCTGCCAGCAGAGGGACAAAGTATGAAATGAGTATAGAGAATTCATTTATCTTCAGTGAATGGCAGAAATCATATAAAAATCATACTTGCAAGGTATTTCTGTCATCTAGGGTCACATTCAGACCAGATTTGAAAAACTGCTTCCTTCCAGTTTTTCACTCCAGATTGGGGACGTTCAGATCTAGGCATTCATGCTAACCTGTTTTGGGAATAAACCATTTTATAGCACTATTCTCACTTCCTGATTTGTAGGACAGAGTCTCTTAAAATTTCAAAATATTCAAACACATTTGGACTATCAGCTACTCTCAATAGAGCGTAATTTGCAGTTTGAGCACTAGGTGGAAATAGAGTAGTAAAAATGAAAAGACCCTGCTTTAAAAAAAATCCTTCTTCACCACAAGAAAAAGCCGTAATCCCCTCCCTCAGCATAGCAAATGGAAGCAGGAATATGCTCCAGCACACGCTTTGGAAATAAAAGCAGCCAGAAATGGCAGCTTAGACCCCAGATGGAATAGAATAGCTGTTTTACAAGATCTCTCCTTGAGCACATGCACTTACACACAATCCATACTCTCTCGAACTTTCATCTTGTTTTTTTCCTTCTTTCCTTGCCTATTTTACTCTAAATCTTGAGATAAATTCTGTCCAAGCTAAAGTATTCACCTTACCTATATACTTTAGTTGATTATTGTTCAAACATTAAAATGAGAAACTAAGATCTGTATTAGAAATATTCACTGTCATTGTCACTAATTTTGCAATCTTGTTTCACTATGGTAAAAGTGAACTGCTTTTTGGCTTTCCACTTGATAATGATAGATTATGAACAAATACAAATTTTTAAAATGAAAATAGTAATAAGAACTTGTTAAATTAAAGAAACTATTCTTGTCATAATACATTACGGTTCTGTAACAAAACAGGCAGAGCTCAAAAGAAGATGCATTAATACCACTCCCTAGAATAAAACTATTGTTGAAACATCGTGATTCTGATCCAAATTTTCTAATTTTAATTAGCTAGAAAAGTGGAAATGAGGTGATATTTAGATCTGGATGATAGCTGTCTTTAGATAGTCTATTGCTTATGAAAATTTGGCTCCAGAAAAAAAACATATGCAGAACACAGCCGCAATAAGAGCCAATGGAAATAGCTAGAAGTGGTGCAACAGTGTGCTGGCAGCTAGGCAGCATAACCGAGCACATAACAGCAGTGTTACCACAAGTGCAGGCAGAGAGGAGGCCTGGGCCTTCCCCACGTCCCCCCACCCCTCACACACATCCATTTTATAACAGTTGTCTAATCTCAGTGAAAGGGTGTTTTGTTGTAGGGATGCAACCTGGATTTACGGACCCTCAAATGAAATTTACTGGCCCAACATTTCCCCTGAATTGCTTGTAGAGCCCAGCAATGGGTCCATTATTAAGTCTGTGAAGTCAGCTAGAGACATCTCTATGCAAATCTTAATTACTGCATATGACACTGATTCAGTGGTGATTGGGGGCCATCAAGGTACTCAAAATCAATAGAGAATGACCCATAAGATTTACTGCAATATTTTTCCCAAGTACAAATCGTTCTCTTTATTTTTATTCTTATTAATAAATTGTTAATCATCAGCATGGTGCTTTGTCTCATTTCTATGTTTCCCCAGGTTCTAGCTCTTCATTTGTCTCTCAGCATAGCAGCACATCAGGAAAGTAGAGATTAGTTTGGCAGGCCAGGTTTCCACACTCTGAAGCCAGTTTCTGCTCCCTTAAGTGACTTAGGCCCAGATCCACAAAGGGGCTACGGCACCTAAACCTCCGGAATTAGGGACCATTGCAATCCACAAGATCCCCCACAAGGCTACTGCCTAACTATGCAGGCATAAACTCACTCAGCACCTAAATGTCTCCTGTAAAAGTTCCCTAGGCACCTAAGTTTCTTCCTCTAGGCACGTGCACTGCTCCTTTACTCTAGGCATCCAGAGGCCTAAGTCCCAATGTGGTCTACAAACTAGGGGAACATAGGTGGGCAAATGCATATATTTCCTATGGAGCCTGATACAGTAGGCACGTTCTGAGCACACCTTCTGGAGTGAGCCCTGTAGCATTCATGCAAGGTTCATGCACTTGGCAACATTCAGGGCACACCCGGAGTGTTGTGTAGGAGCAGTGCACACACGGCTCCTCTCAAGGGCATGAACCTTGGAATCTCGCCCAGATGATATGAACCGTGGAAAGCCTCCCAGGACTGAGCTCAAGGCCCGAGAGCAAGGAATGCGGTAGATAGATATTGGTAAATAAGAATATTAAACAAAGCCAGTGTATCCCTTTTATCTGTTGGAGTATGAAATGCGCGGGGGGAGAGAAAGAATAAAAGAGAGGGTGGAAAGCTGACAGGAGACCAGCCCGTTGGCAGACCAGCTTGCTTGCTTGCTTAAAGCCTTGTTCTGTCTTGTATTTGAACCACAACAGGGCCCCACTCAAAAAATAAGTAGGAGGTGGTGTGATGCCCACCTTGTAACCTTTAGCCCAGTGGTTAGTGCACTCACCTGGGATGTGGGAGATGCCAGTTCAGTTCCCCTCTTTGCCTGATGGGGATACAGAATTTGAACAGGGGTGCCCTAACTGGGCTATTCTAAGGGGGAGAGTGGGATTTTCCTCTATCTCCTGTTGAAGCTGTTCCACTTTGTGTAAATATTGAAATAGTCATTGGGCAGAGACAGAGAGAGAGAGTGTGCACCAGAGAATATACCCCTGGTGGTTAGGTCACCCACTTGGGACGTGGAAGATCCCCCTGTTCCATAGAATCATAGAATATCAGGGTTGGAAGGGACCTCAGGAGGTCATCTAGTCCAACCCTCTGCTCAAAGCAGGACCGATCCCCAATTAAATCATCCCAGCCAGGGCTTTGTCAAGCCTGACCTTAAAAACTTCTAAGGAAGGAGATTCCACCACCTCCCTAGGTAACGCATTCCAGTGTTTCACCACCCTCCAATAACTATCTAAAGTGAAACAGCTTCAGTAGGAGATATTGAGGTACACCACTGTCAGAATATCCCATAGCCCATTAGTTAATGCAGTCTCCTGAGACATAGGAGACTCCTGTTCAAATCCTCTCTCCCCATAGGGCGGGGGGAGGGGGCGGGGAGGGGGAACTGGAGTATCCTACATGAATGCTCTAACCACTGGGCTAAAAGTTATAAAGTGGGTACCTCCTGTAGCCATTCTGTGTGGAGTGAGACAGGGGGCTAACTCATTCTTACAAGATGTAGTGTAGGTGCCTATCTCCATGGGGACATATTCCTCTCTTTGGCATCTCCCATTGGTCAGTTTAGAAAACTCCCTGCATTTTGTGGATCCCATTCTTGGGTGCCTATCTGTCCCCATGTCGGAAGCCTAGATGCCTAACTCAGGCTTTGTGGATCTCAGTGTTGTTCCAGTGATTTTTCTAGGACCTAAAAGTTAGGAGTTGCAATGCTCAGCATTGCAATACCCAAATCCCTTTGAGTGTTAGTAAATTGGTTCAGATAACAGAGCAAATAATCACAATTATGTAATGGGAATGAAAATCACAACTGAATATAAAACCATTAGTAGCATGGTGAGCAACAGAACATGTTGTTTCCTACCCAGGTTAAATGTTTCACTATCTGAACTGGCTCTTTCAAATAAATGGGATGAACTTCATGATCTTGACTATAGTTTCCAGATGGTGTGGGAATTAGTGTTCGGCTAAACCCAAAGGGTCCATGACAGGTTGGGTACATTATTGTTAGAATGTTCTTGATACAAGGTAGTATAGAGAGGGCTTCAGCTTTCCAAATTAAAAGTCAAATATAAAGCAAAACCTTCACCTTGAGAGGGAGTTGAGGAAGTCAAGGCAGATGTAACTGCATCGGTTACACTTGGAGCAAGTAATAACACCTATAGACATATTTTAGTAAAAACGAAACAAAAAATGGAGAATCTGGAAAACAATTGTGAAATCTGTCTCTTTAGGCCCCCTCTAGCTAGTTCTTTGCCCCCACTTATATTGGGCATTTTCCACACTTTGGAAGACATTGCCTTAAGTTATCTGCAGCTCAATCCTTGTTCTCAAGGTCAACCAAGGGAAGAAGGGGAGAAATTGTCATGAATCTTTCATTCTAATTAACAACATTGTATACAGTGGGAGCCATTTTACCCATCACCAAAATGTAACCAACGCCTGAACACAGCAGCTGTTAAATGTGGCACAGTCACAGCCATTTAGAACACCAAAGTCCTGTGTGTTTTCAGTATCATAGCTACTTACAATACAGAGAGAAGATAGTGCTTTTGGCCCCTGGTAGGTGGATTGCCTACTCAGAGCTAAGTATGTGACAGCTGGATTTGTGCATCAACAGAATTTTTTTACAATATTCCAGTTACATGGCCAATCATTACCACCCATGCAACCTCACTGAAGGCATTTAACCCGTAGACTCAATGGTTGTTACTAGTGCTGATGTGAGACAAGTAAAGAACTGAGTCTGACTGTCAGAGCCCAGATTGAGTTATAAATCTGGCAGTTAAAAAAATATTTTGTACATATAAGTAAGGCACTTGATATGAACACAGAACTCCATTATGTCAGTTGAGTCATTTTTCAGATTAATCTCCACACACACACACACTTTAAAGTCCCACAGGTGAGTTCATTGGCATTCCGTGGATTAATTCATATTCTACTGCAGAAGAGTCCATCTAGAGACAGATTTCCAGCTGTCAGAACCTTCATGATCACTATTACCAAATAAATGCCCTTAATATCTAAAATATGCCAACCTCAAATTATTATATTAAATTAGCTCAAGTCTAACCTCCAAAAAGATTGAAATCTCTGATTAAAATTAAAAATCAAGGAGACACACCTTCCATTTATCTAGCTAGTGCCAATAACTAAAAAAGCATTGCTAGGTGTGGTTTTGGTTATTAACATGGCAATGGTGATTCACCTTGTAGAATTAAATACTAACACACCCAGCCTCTCTCCAGTTCTGAAAGCAAACTGAGCTGATACATCAGACTAGGATGTTGGTTACATTCAATTTAAAAAAATCTGTATTCCTGACACTCAGAATTAAAAGAGGCTGTCTTCCTTCTACTGATTCCAGTAACTGCATGCAGAAATCTGCTTGCATTTTTGTCTGCCTCATTATGACAAGATATTTTCTGAGCCAGCCCACCCACCCGCCCCCTCCCAGTCGCCACCTCACCTGTAAGGTACACAGCTGGGTGATAAACACCAAGGATGAAATGTTGGCCCCATTGAAGCCAATGGCAAAACTCCCACTGACTTCAGTGGACTTCGGTCAGGATTTCACTCCAGAAGCACTACTGTGTGCTTAGAGCTGTGCTTCCTTAGAACCCAGCTTCTTCCCCTTCCTTCTCTGCTTATATTGCAACTTGAGTATGCTCCTCCCACTGTTTCCCCAAAGCCATCTTTTTTTTAGCCTCTATACCTGGAGATCACTCCTTACAAACCATGTCATGTGGTTTGTCATGCATGTCGCGTGTCATGCATCCACCAGGTCCTCCAAACAGACTTCTTACATGAAGCCTACAAACTCTAGATAGTCTTTCTTGTTAGAAGGTATCACCCACAAACATAAAGAAAGAAACCCCCAAACCTTGGAACTTTTCAAGTGGAATTAACTTGCTAAAGACATTGCATCAGCTTATTGGTGTTACCACCATTCTCCTCCTTCCCTATCAGAGTTTGTATTCATAGAGTTTAAGTCATAGAGTTTAAGGTCAGACGGGACCACCAGACATCTAGTCTGACCTCCTGTATATCACGGGCCACCAACAACACACAGCAGCCACAACAACTCCAAACCCCAACAACCAAAAATAGATTAAAGTTTCACAACCCACAGGAGACTAGGCTGTTATGTGCCTGAGGTGCACCAATGCCTGAGGCCTCTGAAATTGCAGAGAATTAAATGAAGTATACAGAGATAATCCCGGAAGTGACCCACCTGCCAATCTGAACTGGTGAAAAATCCATTCCAGACTCCATATATGGCAATAGTTTAACCATAAGCATATGAGCAAAAACCAGCAATCCAAGCACCTAAGAAAGAAAACACTTGGTGCCACCTCAAAGCCCTGACCCACTCTGCCCAGTGTCCCATTTCCAGTCATGGACATCCCTGATGTTTCAGAAACCAGAAAACACCTGGGGGAGGGGAAGAAATCCCTTCTTGACCCATCCAGGTGACTGGCTGAAGCATGACCGTTAGGAACATAAACTATGAACCAGAAAGGAACCCTAGGGCTGTTGAGCCCTGCCCCCCACCATGACAAGCAACCCAGACATACACTCGCACTCAAAAATTTGTCCAGCTCTCTGAAAATTAAACTCTTTGCCCTATGGCCCTATAACTACTATGGGAGGAACCTCTCTCCTCTCTTCCCAGCCAATGGGAGCTGCGGGAAGCAGTGGCCAGTACGTCCCTTGGCCCACGCCACTTCCCGCAGCCCCCATTTGCTGGGCACAGTGAACCACGGCCAGTGGGAGCTGCGAACGGCCGAACCTGCGGACGCAGCAGGTAAACAAACTGGCCAGGCCTGCCAGGGGCTTTCCCTGCACAAGCGGTGTCCCAAGTTTGGGAAACACTGAGTTAGATGGACTCAAGTTGTCAGGGCCTGAGGAAATTAATACTACAGTATTTAAGAAACTAGCTGAAGCAATCTTGGAACCGTTGGCAATTGTCTTCAAGAACTAACAAAGGACGGGTGAGGTCCTAGAGGGCTGGAGAAGGGCAACGATAGTACTTATCACTAAAAGGGGTAACAAAGAGGTCCCGGGAAATTATAGACCTGTCAGCCTAACTTTCTTTAGTAACTTGTTCCAGTATCTTTTCAATCAGTTTGAAAACAGTTAGAGATTAATAGGATTTAAAAAAAACAGCCAGCATGGATTTGTCAAGAACAAATCATGCCAAACCACCCTAAATTCCTTCTTCAACAGGGTTACTAACCTAGTGGATGATGGGAAAGTAGTAGATGGGGTATATCGATTTTTGTTGACACAGTTTCACATGACATTCTCATAAGAAAACTAGGGAAATGTAGTCCAGATGAAATTACTATATGGCGGGTGCACAACAGACAAAAAGATCATAGTCAAAGAGTAGTTACCAATCACTTGCTGTGAGGGCGTACCATGGTGGTCCCACAGGGGTCTCTCCTGGGTCTGGTACCATACAGTATTTTAATTAATGACTTGGATAATGGAGATGAGTGTATGCTTGTAAAATGTGTGGATATCACCAAGCTGGGAGGGACTGCAAGAATTTGGGAGGACCAGATTAGAATCCAAAAGCACCTTGACAAATTGGAGAATTGGTCTGAAATCGATAAGATGAAATTCAATAAAAGACGAAGTCCAAAGTGTTTCACTTAGGAAGGAAAAATCAAATGCACAATTACACCATGCAGAATAACTGGTTAGGTGGTAGAACTGTTAAAAAGTTTCAGGGGTTTATAGTGGGTCACAAATTGAACATGAGTCAGCAATATGATGCAGTGGCAAAAAAGGTTAATGTCATTCTGCGGTGCTTTAACATGAGTGTGTTGTATGTAAGACACAAGAAGTACTTATCCTGCTCTACTTGGCACTAATGAGGGCAGGGTACTCGATACAATTCTGGGTGCCACACTTTTGGAAAGATGTGGAAAAATTGGAGATAGGCCAGAGGAGAGCAACAAAAAGGATAAAAGGCTTAGAAAACCTGTCATATGAGAAAAGGTTAAAAAAACTGGGCATGTTTAGTCTTGAGAAAAGAAGATAAGGGGGACGGGATAATAGTCTTTAAATGTCTTAAGGGCCATTATAAAGAGCACAGTAATCAATTGTTCTCCATGTCTGCTGAAGGTAGGAAAAGAAGGAATGGGCTTAATTTGCAGCAAGGGAGATTTAAGTTACTTATTAGGAAAAACTTTCTAACAATAGAAGAAGTTAAGATCTGGAATAGGTTCCATGGAAGGTTGTAAAATCCCCATCACTTCCTAAGAACATCCTGTCCTGGATGATCTAGGTTTACTTGGTCCAGCATCCACACAGGGAGATGGACTAGGTGAACTCTCAAAATTCCTTCCAGCCGTACAATTCTATGATTCTATGAGGTAATCGAGATATTTCTGTATAATAGTCTGAGCCTACTCTGTATTGACAACGGCCCTCAACTTGCATCATCAGCAAATTTCATTAACACATTCCTACTTTTTGTGCCAACAACATTAATAAAATATTGAATAAAAGATTTGTTCCAAGATAATCCTTGAGGAACTCTACTACTAACCTTCCTCCAGTCAGACAGTTTACCCTTCCCCACAACTCATTGCCTTCTATCCTTTACCCTTACAATTCATGTACTACTACACATCTTAACAAATTTAACTAATAATTTCCAATGGGGTACCACGTCAAACGGTTTACTGAGGTCCAAGTACATTATATTTAGTGTATTTCTCTTATCAAAAAATCAGTTATTTTCTAAGAGAAGGAAATCAGGTTAGTCTGGCACAATCTACCTTTGGTAAACCCATGTTGCATTACATCCCCTTTTCCATTTATCTCCATGAGTTGAATTATTCATTCCTTCACAATTTATTCCAAAGTCTTGCATACTATCAAGGTTAAAACAACAGTCTGTAATTTCCCAATCACTTTATTCTCCCTTTCTTAAATATAGGTATGATGTTAGCTATTCTCCAGTTATATGGTTCTAATCCCAAATAGACAGATTTATTAAAAATCCTTTACCACTGGACTAGCAATTTTATGTGCTAATTCTTTTGATATTCTGGGATGGAAACGATTCAGTCCCCCCCAGTTTGAGCACAGAAAGCTCTTTGAGTATTTCTTCCACCTCAGATTTGGTGATTTCTATTTCCATACACTCATTTCATTTCCAATAACTTTTTTAAGGTGGTTATTCATCTGGCTGGGTCTGGAGCGTTGCTTGGGATGTAATTTGCAGACTGTTTTCATATAGTTGATTTAAAGAAATGTCAGGCCTCCTCCACATTTATGTCCTTTAGCTCTTCAATCTAACTGATTACTTTAACTATTTCCCTTAATTTCACAAAGGCTACCCCCTTTGAAATAAAAACCAAAGCTGACAACCCAGTTTTGATTATCCTTTCATTTAAGTTGACCAGAATCAACTCCTGGTCATTCGTCCAAAGTTATTTCCTACAACCAGCTTTTCTATGATGGCCTCACTACTTACTAAAACCAAGTCTAAATTGAATTGCCTCTTGTTGGTTCAGTGACTATTTAACAAAGAAAATTGTCAACTATTATGTCCAGGAATAACTGGGCCCTCGCAGTATTCAAGTTGAATTTGTTAATCTACAATTCAACTAATAGTGCAATTCTGCAACCCTTACTAACTGGAAGTAATATTTTCCTGAATTAGGTAGTTGCACTGCAAATTGGCAACAATCACCCAGATGAGTGCCACAGAGCATGATGCTACAATAGATACAATAACAGATATAGCAATTTACCTTGCCAAGTTTACCACACATTGCAAAAGTCTTTCCACTACTAAGAGATTGCCTATAGAGAGACTCAGAATTTCAAGCACATACCTGTCGTCACAAAAATGAAACCACCAATTGCCAGCAAAGGCACATCTGTAAAATTTCAGTTGAATCCAATAAAGGATTTGGGTCAGTACTATTGCAAGAAAGAAATCAATGGTTTATGTATCTAAGTCTCTCATATCTAGAGCCCTGCGCGGATACAAAATTCATACCCATGGATATAAATCAGTATCTGCAGAGATGCAGGGCTCTACCGGGAACCACAGCGGCGAAAGCAGCAGCTCATCTAGCATGGCTGTACCTCCCCCAGCCCTGCCAACTGCACTAGCACAGCCAGGGACAGCTGCCAGTGAGCCTGCTGCCCACCGTGGCTGGGGATGGGGGCGGTACAGCCATGGTGGAGGAGCTGCCGGGATGGGTCACTGGCTCCTGGAAGTGACAACCCACCAGGCTGCTGCTTTCGCTGCTGCAGTTCCCAGTAGAGCCCTGCATCTCTGTGGATACCGATTTATATCCGCGGATATACATTTTGTATCCGCACAGGGCTCTACTCATATCCATGGGTTATCCATATCCATTAAGCCAAGCACCGATTGAAAAAGACGCATACAATTGTGGCTTTTGCCATACAATATTTAGTCCTGCTATCTGCAATAAAATGGACATATAGAAATAAACAGTTTATGAAATGTTTGCTAGTAAAATTCAAGCAAGTATACATTGCTATATTACATTTATCATTTTTTTCCCCTGCTGAAATATTTTAGAACTAAAATAGGGGACAGTTCTTAGGATAGGTTACATCTTAAGGCACAATAACAGTCTTCCTTTAATAACTGCAATATAAAACAAAAGAATTTCAACAGCTGCTTGGTAAGACAGCAGTCTGATATTTTTTTCCATTGTCAGTTGATGAGATTCTGGCTCCACAATGTGACCCTGCCTATAAGAAAGCAGGGCTGGGATAGAGATTCAGAACCTGCTATTTTTATTATGCCAGTCTCCCCAATTCAACCCTTTGATTCAATGCCTATTGCAAAATGGCAGCAGTTCAAGAACATATCAAGGAGTGGAAAGCTGAAAGCATACAATTCACTGGCAAGTATTATCATGCACTCAAAATAATTGCTATTAAAAAAAATCTTAAGCAATGATAGAGTAGTATTTCTGATCTGCTTTCAGAATAACTACATTATATTTTTTTTAAAAAACTCTGCTGCAGTATTGACTCACCCTTTGAAGCTGGAATGAAGAACCCTATTTTACAAGTCATGCTGACTGACACCTTATAAAAACGTAGAAGACTTTGAAGAAGACACTAACAAATGGCACTTAATTAACACCTGAATTTTCTCATTTTGTAGAAAAAACACTTGCTTTGTCCAGCTTGGATTTTGATTTGTGTGTGTATATATTTTCTTTTTATATGAAAAATAAGAACTTGCCCTACTATTCAACAAATTAAAGTAGGACAGTTGCATCTTATGATAGCTTTTAATTTAAACTAGTTATCTTATCATTCAATATGTTTTATGTTTATATAAAAGACTAAACAAAATAAAAATTTGGGAAATCATATTAGACGTAGAATGATGTGGACTGCCTGTGGTAATGAATAAAGATCTGGGTTCACACGAATTCCATCAAAACAAGAATTGGACACCTGGTAATTTAATGCACTAATGCAGGAAGTAAACTGCACTTCTAATTTCAGCAGGTGGTACTCTCTCCTCCTCTACAGGGTGCCCTGTGCTTGCACAGCTTTGTAGTGTACATGAAATGCCTGTATCAGCTTTTTAGAATGAATATGACAAATCCAAACCCGCTGACAGCTAGAGAGGGCAACTGCCGGGCTTAAGGACGAAGGGAAATTCGCTTACCATCTGCTGTGAACAATGCCAGCCCTAGCACATAAAATCAAAGAAATATAGGGCTGGCAGGGGGCCTCAAGAAGTCATCAAATCTGGCTGCCTACACTGTGGCAGGACCACCTAAACCGAGACCATCCCTGATGGGTGTTTGTACAACCTGTTTTTAAAAACTTCCAGTGATGGGGGTCCCACAACCTCGCTTGGAAGTCTATTGCGGAGCTTAACTACCCTTATAGTTAGAAAACGCTTCCTAATACCTAACCCAAATATCCCTTGCAGTAGATTAAGCCTATTATTCTTGTGTTATCTTCAGTGCACATGGAGAGCAATTGACCATTGTCCTCTTTATAATAGACCTTAGTATATCCGAAGACTGTTATCATGTCCACCCTCAGTCTCCGTTTCTCAAGACTAAAATGGCTGGTTTTTTAACCTTTCCTCATAGGTCAGGTTTTCTAAACCTTTATTATTTTTGTTGCTCTTCTCTGGACTCTCTCCAACTTCTCCTCATCTTCTCTAAAGTGCAGCACCCAAAATTGGACACAGTACTCCAGCTGAGGCCTTACCAGTCCTGAGTACAGCGGACAATTACCTCCCATGTCTTAACTGGAATGTTCTATGCAATACACCCCAGAATTATAATAGTCTTTTTTTCACAGCTGCATCACATTGTTGACTCACATTCAGTTTGTGATCCATTATAAACCCCAGATCCTTTTCAGCAGTACTGCCACCCAGCCAATTATTCCCATCTGGTAGTTGTGCATTTGATTTGTCCTTCCTAAGTGATGTACTTTGCACTTGTCTTTTCTGAATTTCATCTTGTTGATTTCAGACCAATTCTCCAATTTGTCAAGGTTGTTTTGAATTTTCCTGTCCCACAAAGTGCTTGTAACAGCTCCTAGCTTGGTGTCATCTGCAAATTTTATAAGCAAAATCTCCACTTCATTATCCAAATCATTAATGAAAATAGTGAATAGTTCTAGACCTAGGACTGACCACTGTGGGTCCCCACTTGATATGCCCTCCCAGTTTGACTGTCAACCATTGATAACTACTCTTTGATTATAGTCTTTCAACTACTTTTGCACCCACCATGTAGTAACTTCATCTAGATTACATTTTCCTAGTTTGCAAATAAGCATATCAAGTGGGACTGAGAAAGACAAGAGGGGTGAGGTAATATCTTTTATTGGACCAACTTCTGTTGGTGAGAGAGACGAGCTTTTGAGCTACACAGAGCTCTTCTTCAGGTCTGGGACAGGTTTGCAGAGTGTCACAGCTAAATAAAGGTGGAAGAGATTGTTTAGCTTAAGTAATTAACACATACCTTATCCTGGGCAATAATGCCCCAATAACAACTATGAGCGGGAGTGCAAGTAGGGTGGTACACTCCAATATGCAGTAACGGCAAGAGATTTTTTAGCAGGTACGGGGTACCAAAAAGACTTGGGGAGGCTAGCTTCCCACCCCACCCGACCCCCTGGAGGGGGTATGTAGCTGCACTCTGCTCCTTAAAGGAGCAGAACACAGATAGGGAGGGCATTCATTCTTTATATGGGTTTAACAGCACGATAAAAAGGCTTTGTTTAAGTTTGTTAGCATATGTATTGTGCTGTTAAGTTGCTCAGGAGTCCTCAAGAGAGGGATGGAAGGTGTTTAAACAATGTTTTTGATTCCTGCTCCAGCCTCTGGACTATGAACATATACTAATGGGAGCATTCTAACCAAGGGACTGACGACTTTAAGGTAATTTGGAGCTTTCATATTTCCTTGATCCTTTGCAGATGGACTTATGGGTTGTATATGGTACGTAGACTGTTCTAGCCTCATTCATTGCTGATTTCTGCCTTGCAATGGTCAAAGATCAGATGTCTGCTGACTTTCTCACATAAGTCAGCAGCCTTTGATACCTGTGGTATAAGCAACATACCCCTTGCTGGAGTGGTTTTGTTCTTTCCTCTCCAAATGTCAAAGCCTGTTCCCATTGAACTCAATATCAAAACTTCTTTTTTTCTCAATGGGAACAGGATTTGGCCCCAAGAGATCAGAGAATGTGATTTCGATCAATTGCTTATCAATTGCTAGAGACAGTTCTCATGCATGTTCATAGAATCATAGAATCATAGAATATAAGGGTTGGAAGGGACCCCAGAAGGTCATCTAGTCCAACCCCCTGCTCGAAGCAGGACCAATTCCCAGTTAAATCATCCCAGCCAGGGCTTTGTCAAGCCTGACCTTAAAAACCTCTAAGAAAGGAGATTCTACCACCTCCCTATGTTCTGCCAGGCTGATTTTGATTGCCCCTCCTGTATGCTGAGGAAAATAATAAAACAGTTTGGGATGTCGTTCTATCAAGATGCACACACAGTTCTATGCCTCTCTTCCATCAAACCCTAATGGTGCAGCATCTTTGCTTTCCTAGTGCCTGGTGGAGAGCAATACTCAGGTCTTGTCTACACTGCCACTTTATAGCGCTGAAACTTTCTCGCTCAGGGGTGTGAAGAAACACCCCCCTGAGCACTGCAAGTTTCAGCTCTGTAAAGTGGCAGTGTAGACAGTGCATCAGCGCTGGAAGCCATGCTCCCAGCACTGGTAGCTGCTCCCCTCATAGGGTGGGTTTTTTACAGCACTGGGAGAGCTCTCTCCCAGTCCTGGTGCCGCAATTACACAGCCGCAGCAGCACTTTAACGTTGGTAGTGAAGACATACCCTTAGATAAAGGCAAGCTGGCAGAAGCTTAGTTTGGACATACAGGAGGCACTGATAGTGTGTTAAGAGAAAGTGGGGTGATTGTCCTTCAAATCCTTTCATTGAAGAAGTTTTCAATTTGGGGTGCTGCTGGATCTTCGATGACACCTGGAAGTACAGGTGGCACCAGGGGCCCAAAGCATCATTGTAAAATTTTAGACAGGTAAGGGGGGTGTCAGAGGGGATGGGGAGAGCTTGAGGGCCCCGGGCTGGGGGCGGGGTGGGGAGGAGTCACATAGAGGGTCACATGGGTAGGTCACGTGCACACCCCTTGTGTCCCTCCCATGAGTGCGGTACTGGCAAGTAATTATTTCTACTTGCACCACTGACTATGAGGGTGAAACCAGACATTCACTATGCTCCTTAATGAATTCACACAGAAAAATGATAAAAGAAATACACCCTCTCACTTGTGGATGATCACTTTTCACAAAACGATCAATCCATATCTGGACCTCTCAGTCCTTATCCTCAAAGGAAACTTGCACAACACCTTCAAAAGATGAGCCTGGGAGCTTAAATTCATAACTTCGATAGACACTAAAAATCATGGTTTTAACAAAGACTAAATATATTGTTTATTATAACAATATTTAACCCACTGGCCCCCTTTTTTGTCTTATGACTGCAGGGGTGTTAATTGGCCACTTCATCTTGAATGATCCCTTAGAATATGTGTTAACTACTCATGCTAAACTATCTATTCCACCTTGTAGTTAGCTGTGACACTTTCCCAGATGTGAAGAGCAGCTCTGTATAACACAAAAGCTTGATTATGTAAAGAGTTGTCACTTTGGATGGGCTAGCACCAGCAGGAGAGTGAATTTGTGTGGGGGGGTGGAGGGTGAGAAAACCTGGATTTGTGCTGGAAATGGCCCACCTGTTGATCACTTTAGATAAGCTATTACCAGCAGGACAGTGGGGTGGGAGGAGGTATTGTTTCATATTCTCTGTGTGTATATAAAGTCTGCTGCAGTTTCCACGGTATGCATCTGATGAAGTGAGCTGTAGCTCACGAAAGCTCATGCTCAAATAAATTGGTTAGTCTCTAAGGTGCCACAAGTACTCCTTTTCTTTTTACAAAAGCTCTTCTTTCACCAACAGAAGTTGGTCCAATAAAAGATATTCCTGCACCCACCCTTGGCTCTCTAATATTCTGGGACCAAACACAGCTACAACAATATTGCAGATAACAATGGAAGATGTGGGACGATGTATGCACAGTGGAAGGCAATATAACATGACCACTTCTTGTTCTCAAAGGCCTGGCTCAAATTCTTAATCATAATTGTAAAATTTAACTTAACCTGCCTTTCTCCAAAGGCATAATGCAGAGGGAAAAAAAGCCTCTGAAGCACAGAAAGTGTTTCCAACAGGATTACGTCACTGTCTTGCTTCATTTCGTACTGCAGTCTAGACTACATGTGAGCAGTTTATTAATACTGAAAACATGTTTCATGGTTTGTTCTGCTAGCAGACAACGTGCACACTGGCAGACAAAGAAGTCAGGTGGCTTTGCAAGATTGGGGAGCTCACTCTTCCCTCCCAGAATGGCAAAGCAGAGGACAGATTAGATAATAAAAGTAAAACCAATCAGTTAAAACATATATCCTGCCACACAAAGTATGTTTATGCGTAGCTCTTGGCCTTTCAAATTAATTTTACATAGTGCTGTTTAGAATTATTGGATGAGAGTCAATTGCTGATGATTGTGCTTGTCTTCCCCTTCCCCCATAAGAGGGGGGGAAAAGAGCTGGACAGTTACATCAAGGCTTTTTATTAGGGTATTAATAAATCCTGTGTCGAATACCGATAAGGATTAATAAATGAGACAAATGGTTTACATTCCTTCGAAAGAAACAGGTGCCTGAGAAAATATTTCATTCAAATTACTTGTTCTGGATTAAAGCTGTTTGCCTTCTCTGTATTGCTTTAATGCAATGACACCCAATTAATTCAAACACTAATGTACTGTACATATTTCCTGATTCACTATTCTATTTATGTTAAAAGATATGCTATATATCGCCTTTTCCAATAGCATTTGGAGGCTTTTGACAAATATATCCATTTGTGACTGTTGAGTCTCTTGGTTTGTTCAGCGTTCTAGAGAGAAACCACACTGAGTCTGGAGCTGGTCAAATAGCAGGGCAAAAATTTTCAAATAAATTTGGCAATGGTTGGAAAATAATCTCAAGTCACAAATAAGTTATCTGATGAGTGTTGGCTGGCCATCTATAGAACTGATAGGATACTGGGAAAAGTCTATGTGAATACAATTTGTATAATCAATTGAAGGAGGGAAATAATTTGTGGAATAAGCTATTTGTGATTACTTCACCAGCTCTAATTAAATAGGTTATTTAGCTCACGGAGGGACTGCAGAAAAACCTTAAGAAAGTTTAGGATCTTTTAATTCTGCCCTGCTTTCTTCCAGTATACTCTATTCCTTTTCAATCCTTGTTTTTCAGCTGCTTTGTCTGGCTTGCTGTTTCCATAAAATTGCTTTTAACCAACCAAAGCTGTTGCTTTCATCATCTTTCATGTGTGCCAGATCACGAGACAGATGCTTCAATGGTGCAGTCATGCAGCCCCAGAAGAAAAGTTCTTGTTATTGGAGAAAAAAAGAAAAATTCTGCACTTCTGATTAAAGAAATGATGTATTCTTTATTTATTTATTCTCCTGCTCTAGGCAAAATGTCAGATATCAATTGGAATAGCAATTTACTCATAATGAGGGTAGAGAGGAGGGACATCTGATTAAAGTATAGAACTGGGATGCAGATGATACAGATTTCTCATCTGCATGCTGCCAGGGACTTCCACTGTGAGTCTCGGAAAGTCACCTACATGCTCAAATAAATTGGTTAGTCTCTAAGGTGCCACAAGTACTCCTTTTCTTTTTGCGAATACAGACTAACACGGCTGTTACTCTGAAACCTACTCTCTGTGCATCAGTTCCCCATATACAAACTAAGGATAATACCTACCAGATCAAGGTGCTGGTAAGCCTTCATTCCTTAACATCTGTAAAATAAATAGAGGTCCTACAGTAGAAGGAACTATCAAAATGCACATTATTAGTGTTTTATTATGTTCATACTTTACAAGGGACATCAAACAGTTTAGGATCATAGTTAAGAAACCTACACAAGTTTTGTCCAGGAATTAAAGAGATTCATCTTATGAAAAAATGCCAGCTTCCTAGAGATCCTCTGGCTTGTTTACTGAGGGTATAACAAAGCTGCAATTAAAAACCTAGAGTTGGCCTGTGATAGCTGACTTGTACTATTTAATTGTGGTGTAGACTTCTGGGCTTGGGCTGGGCTCTAGGACCTTGCAAGGTAGGAGCATCCCAGACCTTAGGCAGCAGCCCAAGCCCAAACATTTATACCACAATTAAATAGTCCCTTAGCCCAAGCCCAGAATCAGCTGGCATGGGCCTGCCATTGGTTTTTAGTTACAGTGTAGACATACCCTTAGTGCTAGATTAAAAGATCTACATTTTAAACAGATCGCCACTTCCTGCAGCTCCCATTGGCCAGGAATGGTGAACCACGGCCACTGTGAGCTGCAGACTGCCGTGCAAAGTAAAACTGTCTGGCGACCTGCCAGCGGATTACCCTGACTGGCCATATGCTGCCCGCAGGCCACAGGTTGCCCACCACTGCTTTAGGGCCTGTTCACACTGTGAAATTTGCCTTTGTCCTGAATTGTGTTACTAAACCAGTCTTGGTAACACAGGCCTGCTGGCCAGTACAAGCAGGTCATATTTTTGTTTTTTGGAATGGTTATTGAAACCAGCTCAAGAGCATGTAATGAACTAGTCTCAAGAGTTGATTTTAACAAACCATTCCCCTGAGCACTGTAGCCAACGCTGTTTTGGGAAATGCATATCGTGAAATCACCTTCAAAATCAGTTCTGGAAGCCATTTTAGGACAGGACAAATTTTGCAGTGTTGCTGAGGTTTTATGATTGCATTAGAAGTGCCAGGACTAATTTCATTTAAGAGGTATGTATCTGTGGGACAGGTTAGATGCTGAAAACTGCTTGTCTAGTCAATTGGCATGTGGGTAGTAATCCAGAACATGTAGATTCTAATATCAGTTCTACCAGTGCCTTTCTGTGTGGCCTTCAGCAACTGCTTTAATATCTCTGACTCTCCATTTTACCAGCTGTAAAATGGGATTAATGATATTTACCTAGTGCACCTCCCAAGGGGGTTTGCTGTGAGAATTTCTTCTATACGGATATGTAAGTGCTAAATACTAGACTTTAATAATAGAGGTATGTACATTTGTCATCAAGCTATGAAGTTTTGCTTGGGGTAGGGATGCCACCAGTTAAAGTGACAAATCACTCAGCATGAATCTTGATTTGCAAATATCATAAACTCTCCAAAAACAGTTCATGCAAAATACATAGTGTGAAATAAGTTCACCCGAAAGCAAAAGTGAATAAATGAGCGTGACAAACAAATGTGTGGAAACACTGATCAGCTCACTGACAATTCACAACCAAAGCCAGGGCTAAATTAGATGAATTGGTTGCTATAAATGGTTCACACAGCTCTACAGTACTAATAAAAAAAACTAAACTCCTGAATGTATTCTACTGTGTTCCGTTTCTAAATTCAATTTGTCCCTTTCTATGAGAAAGGGAAAGGGAGGGGGATCAGGTTTTGTAAATTCTTTTCTTTCCTGTGAAACAATGTGAGTAAAGAAAAAGGCTTTATCAGAGCTAGTCAGCAATTCCACATGACAGGATCTAAGTTTGGCATATAGCATACTTTTTTTTTTTTTCGGTAAGCAAAGGCTTCTGTTAAAATGACATTAATTTCCCCCTTCCACAGAGGAGGCTAAAATCAATACAGGAAAACAATGGTGAAGCAAAACAGCTCATATCAACGTGTTGAGGAATGTCCAGCAAAACAGCCCAGTTAAAATGCAGTGGTCCAAAAAGAACTATGGTCACCTGAAAAAATAACCACAAAGTCTCTCTTCATGCACAGTGTGCAGTATTCACATTTTTCTGAATGTGTATTTGATGGACGTTAGTTATGTTAAAAGTCCATATTCCAAGAAATGAGCTCCCTCATTCCTCAGGCCTTCTGTTCCCCCCAAGTGCCTTTGACATAGCCATTAGAACTGGGCTGACAATTCAGCATGAGTCAGCCATGTTGTTCTGCCAAACCATACACAGGCATTGATGGTTCAGTTAATAGATATCTATGCCTTGAACCAAAGACAGGGCTGATCACTTTTGTCATGATCAGCCCAGAAAAGCCCTCCATTGGAGGTATCATATTTATGAGAGTTATTTTAAGGCTGGTCACTATCAACTGATCATAGAATCATAGAATATTAGGGTTGGAAGAGACCTCAGAAGGTCATCTAGTCCAACCCCCTGCTCAAAGCAGGACCAATCCCCAACTAAATCATCCCAGCCAGAGCTTTGTCAAGCCGGGCCTTAAAAACCTCTAAGGATGGAGATTCCACCACTTCCCTAGGTAACCCATTCCAGTGCTTCACCACCCCATCAGTGAAATAGTGTTTCCTAATATCCAACCTAGACCTCCTCCACTGCAGCTTGAGACCATTGCTTCTTGTTCTGTCATCTGCCACCACTGGGAACAGCCTAGCTCCATCCTCTTTGGAACCCCCCTTGAGATAGTTGAAAGCTGCTATCAAATCCCCCCTCACTCTTCTCTTCTGCAGACTAAATAACCCCAGTTCCCTCAGCCTCTCCTTGTAAGTCATGTGTCCCATCCCCCTGATCATTTTTGTTGCCCTCCGCTGGACTTTCTTCAATTAGTCCACAACTCTTCTGTGGGGCGGGAGGGGGACCAAAACTGGACGCAATACTCCAGGTGTGGCCTCACCAGTGCCGAATAGAGAGGAATAATCACTTCCCTCGATCTGCTGGCAAGGCTCCTACTAATACAGGCCAATATGCTGTTGGACTTCTTGGCAACAAGGGAACACTGCTGACTCATATCCAGCTTCTCATCCACTGTAATCTCCAGGTCAGCCGGTCCCCAGCCTGTAGCGGTGCATGGGATTCTTCCTTCCTAAGTGCAGGACTCTGCACTTGTCCTTGTTGAACCTCATCAGATTTCTTTTGGCCCAGATTTCTGATGACAGACTGCCTAAGTAAGATCACAGATCATTATGATGAAAACACAGATGTGCTTCAGTATGAACATTTTTCTAAGGCTACATCTACACTAGAGAGCTTACAGCTGCACAGCCATAAGATCTCTAGTGTAGCTGCTCTATGCCGACAGGAGAGAGCTCTCCCATTGACATAATTAATCCACCCCAATGAGTTTCTCCCACCAACATAGCGCTGTGCACACTAGCGCTTACGTCACACAGGTGTGTGGAATATTCACACCCTAAGCAAGTTTTGCCTACATAAGTGGTAGTGTAGACATAGCCTAAGTCATTTACTTTTGCATAAACCGTGAAGTTCACCCTTATCCAGAGTGCCAGCATCATACGTATGCAACCCAGAATTTAATGCGGAAGAGAAAACAAAATGAAATGTAATTCCATTCACCTCTAAAAAGGCCTTCTTGCCTCTTTTTACTATGGCTACGTCTACACTAGCACTTTTGTTGGTAAAATGTTAGTCAAGGGCGTGGGAAAAAACCCCACACTCCGACCAACATTAGTTTCATCGATAGAAGTGCCGGTGTGGACAGCGCAATGTCAGCGGGAGACACTCTCCCTTTAGCATAGGGCGTCTACACGGGAGACCAGACAGTGCCGCAGCTGCAGTGGTACAACTGTGCCACTGTGAGGTCTCTAGTGTAGACATAGCATAAATCTCAGATATTTATGCTAAAAGGAGAGCCAGTTACAGATCATCTTCTTGGTCCTTCATTTAAGTAATTGAAATGGCATTAGTCATTGCACAGAACCAAAGAAATTAGAGATGCAAGCAAACTTTTATGTTAGCTAGTCCTTCCCTAGGCTCCTACAATCCATGGCAACAGACTGGCAAACACAACCATGACTTTGTTGCAGCATGAGGTGAAAAGAGATGCTGAGATGGAAGAGAGTAAGCTCTTATTTAAACATTCAGGTCATAAAATACAGTTCAAACCTGGGTACCTCAAGCCTGGCACCCAAGTCAGAGCGACCTGATTTTCAGATACATTGAGCTGTTGCAGATTTTATTGCAGTCAATGGCAACCACAGGCACTCACGTTTGAAAGTCAGGCCACATTTGTAGGTGCCCAAATATGGAGTAGGGTGCCTAGCTTTAAGCATAAGAGTTTGAAAATTTTGGCCATCTTTTCTCAGCATAACAGAGAGAACAGGGCCTTATCCAGCACCCACTGAAACGGACAGCCTCTCACAGTGACCCGCATCCCTGTGACAGACTCTGTTAAGGAAATGATCTAACCCAGATCCACCTGTGAGTAGTCCATCACCTAGCTAGCTAGGTGGTAGTTAAATAGTTAAGAAACACCTGGGCCTAATAAAGGGCTTATAATGGTCAATCACGAAGGCCCAGACTACAGAGAGGAAATTCTTGAGAAAAGGGACTTTGCAGTGGCACCTGTTAGAGACCTCACTAGAAAAGGGGGATGCAGGAAAGATGCTCATGGACAAAGCAGGCACTGAAAGGGCTATGAGTGGCAGAGCCCTCGGAAGGCTGGGTCCCAGCAAAAGGACCTTACCAGGCAGCACCAAGAGGTGCAGGTTGTTGGGGGGAATTACTTGCTGCTCCAGAGAAGAGCTGCAGTGCCTTCATCTCTTCAGGGGCCCTGACTCCTTTCCACAGAAGGAACCCCAGGTGATGGCAGAAGGACTAATCCCAGAAGAGTGTCTTGGGATGAGAAGGCCTTACTGGCAAAGAATCTGAATGGAGGAGATGGATAGTCTCACTTGAGAAAGATCGACTAATACTAACTTGCCTCCACCCTTAATTAGGACACTGGAGAAAGGAGGTGCTTGCATATCTGTTCAGCCTTTGATTAAATAAATAGACCCCTGAAGGGGCACAGGTCACTATATACAAGACTCACTGAGCTTACAGATACCCCATAAGGGGAAACCAAGGCAGGAACACATCCCGGCCGGGCAAAGCAATGTCACTGTTGACATAAGGGAGTGCTCCGGGGTGCAAGTTCCCTTCACAGTTGCCATCTTTCACATGGTAAATAAGCACCCTGACTTTCACAATAAGCCAAAAATCAAGCTAATCCCATTTCAAAACAAGACTAAAACAATCCAGTCCCTAAGAATCCCAACACTCTATGTGACTAGATCCCCAAAGCATGCAGTCTTGGACTGTGGTGGGCCCTCTGTGCACCTCTGACTCTCTCCACCTCTTGCCCCTGCTTGCTGGGAGCTGATAAAAAAAAAAGAAGCAACAAGCTACAAGCCAAACAAGCTGAAACTACCCAAAAACAACTCACAAGCCAATTAAGCCAAAAACAAGCCCAATTTCTGTGTTTTTTTCATGGGTTTGGCATATCTGGTTTCCTTATTATAACATGGCCATTCTGCAGACATCAATGGGCACTGGATCAGACCCAAAATGCATTTCTATTTTGAAGTCCTCTTTCATATGATGGTTTCTATGGCAGGTATCTAGATAATGCAAAATCACAACAGCTTACACTGTATATGGTTAAATGAAATTAGCCAGAATGACATTTAGTGCAGTATAGATTATATATGACTTCAAACCAAGCCCCCGGATGAACCCCGCTCTGGAGCTGAATTTCTCTAATGATTTTAAATCAAAACACCAAAATGAAACATACCTTACTATACAGGGGTTCAGAGTTCTGATGCATCTCATCTCTTGTATAGACACAGAGCTGATGAGGTGCATGCACACACAGTAGAATAACACTGCATAGCTGTAGTATCATTGAAAAAGCATATATAATCAATAATGGTTATGGGTCTGTTTAAACACAAGTTTGAAACTTTAAAAATAAAATGGGGAGTGATTTTTGCACCAAGTATAAATTTTCTATTGTCATTTTAGTAATCGAAGACAACCGTTTGCAAGAGCATAAAAACAACAGGATTGAATCCTTAGTGTTTTTATTTGGCTTTACTCAGGTTTCCACTACAATCATCTAGACAGATTCCCATTGAAGGGAGTGAGTAAGGAACTCAGGATTTGACCCTGACCTTTGCAAAATGCTGCACTGAAAAACTAGGCATCTCTGGTGTTATATTTCAAAGATGATGCAAAACTGTGCAACCTTTAAATTACAGCTGGTGCAAGTAGTACTGTTACTTAACACTAACAGAGTTGAAGTTGTGTCCTAGCACTCACCAAGGTAATAGGTATTACACTGCATTCTTGTCATTGGGAAAGCTGGAACTCTAATTAATCAAAGAATGAATTAATCCCAGTCTGTCATTCTCTAAGTGCTTCTAGATTCCACCTAGCAGACTTAATACATAATACTTTTCAGCTATGGCTCTTAAAGGACTTTATAAAGGTGAGTAAGAATTATTAACCCCACTGCAGAAAAGGGCAACAGACAGAGGTTGTTACTTGTTCCAAGTCACACAGCAGCTGAATGGCAGTGGTGCAAATTGAACCCAGGTGTTTTGAGTCCCAGTTCTGTGCCCTACCCACTAGACTAGATTTCTTTCCCCTGTGGAAGAATGCAATCTAGTTTTAAAAAATTGGAGCTTTGTGCATGTTACTGTACCAGTAGAAATATTCCATGACAAATTTCATTGATATTTTCCCATAAATCCTGCAGACAGGATTTTTTTAAAAGATGGATGACTTTATTGTGTATTGATGCAAGCTAGGAATGATCATATTATCTCATTTCAGGACAAACTGATCATCTAGATTGAAAGGGTTTCCTGCTATCTGGTTGTACAATGCTGTACTTATAGGTGCTGTCATGGGCATTTTCCTTTTGTGTCTCTGAATCACAAGGTATAAAATGCACCCTAATGAACTGATATGTCAAACGTTACTTTTCACTAAACAATTACCAAGTCTCAGTTTAGTGTATATACAACAAAATTAAAAGAAAATGCAACTGAGAGTTGACAAAACTGAAAAATGTTTCAAGGAAAGAAGTAAAGAATCTCACACAGTCTGTTAAAACCAAATGGATTTGTAGAACAGCACCTTTGAAATCTTGACTTGTGGCTAGATGCTGCTTAGTTCTTATTATTGGAGAAAGGAAGAAACCCCTCTCCCGTTTGCACTGTACATGTATGGGCCAGGCAAAATTGCTATCCTTGTTCTCAAGTCAATACAGGGGTTGCTCCCTCCTTACTACTCAGGGTAGACAGTACCCCAAAGGGGACAGGAAAGGCCTCCACACACACACACATACTGCTGGCCAGGGGAATTGCCAGCCATTCAATGGAGGAGTATGCTGCACACCTTTAACATATAGGTGACCTGAACCTATTGGGACACCTTTCTTTCCCCTCCCCCTTGGGACTGAACCTATTAATATATGTCATCACAAGATTCAAATGTATGACCCTGGCTGCCTGAACCTATTAATATATGTCACCTTGAGGTGTAAATTGTGGCATTTATGCCAAAGCCTGACACTGGAGGCAGTATGGAGCCATATTTGTTCAGCTTTTGCATTTTCCTCACACACCAGGTGCTGTATGAGGCTTATTTCAGATTGTAGCCCTCGAAATTCCTCCTGAACAAATATGGCTCCATACTGCCTCCAGTGTCAGGCTTTGGCATAAATGCCACAATTTACACCTTTATGTATCCAGAATTGTTTATTCCATAGACTCAAATTATAAACAGGTATATAATGTTTTTCATTTTAAGAAAGAAGAGAAAAATGCATTCTGAGGGAGCCAAAAAACACATTGCTTTCTTTCCCCTCCCCCTTGGGACTGAACCTATTAATATATGTCATCACAAGATTCAAATGTATGACCCTGGCTGCCTAACTGAGCATCAAGACCTAAAAATGAGGTTTATAATAAAAAAGTAACACCAGAAGCTTGAACTGATGCAAGTTAATTTCTTAAACCTTCTATAAAGATTTTTTTTATAACCTCAGCTTCCTGATTTTCGCACTTCTGTCAATTGCACAGAAATAGATAGTGAAATATCAGGTTTGTGTGGAACGCAAATGAATAGCAATCTAAACTCAGACAGCTACTGCTTTAAGTTGGATTTGAAAGACTGGACTTTTAACATTTTTCTTTTGAAGTACATATTTTTTATCACTTTACAAGGAAGAAGTATTTGGTTTTAATCTGTAAACAATACAGTTTTCTCTAAAGACTGGGTGTCTTCAGACTCTACTATGTGTCTAGAGGGAAAAATTCTCAGTCTACAGACAAATCCCCACCAGACTGGCTGCTTCCTCCCCTCCCCCAATTCCTCCACTTCCTCGAGAAGGGCAGCCCATCAGAGCTGCTACATGTGCCTAGTTAATCAACACAGAGCAGCAAGAGCTGCCTCCTGCTGCACGCTCAGGGCTCTACTTATACTATTCTTATATTATTTTAACTGTGTGTGCTCAGACCAGCAAGTCCCTACAGGCTCAGCCACTCTAGCTGCTAGTGGGCTCCCCACCCCATGACTGGGAGGAGAAGTGAGGCTCCCCTCCACTTGAGCTAATCCTGTACCTGATCTGGGAGTGTAATGAAGAGGCCCCTGTTGGAGGTGCCCCCACTCCCTCCCAGGCCTGAAGAATTGCTGGCACTGGTCCAAGCGGAGAGCATGACCAGGAGCAGCAGAATCAGGGGTATTTGGGAACATGGCCATATTAATTTGGGTGCTGAGCTGGCAGGGGCCATATTAACTTATTGGGGGGTGGAGTCAATATTAATTTGTGAGGGCTGGAATCTGTGTATAAGGGGACAGAATGAGTTTATATTCTGAGGGTCACTAAGGGACAACAACGTTAAAATTATGTGGGAGAGGAGGGGTAGTATTAACTGATGTTCAGGCCCAGATTAAAGAATGATGGGGCCTCATGCACTGTAGAAACTGGGAGTCCCAACTTCTGTAAACTAGACAGCAAAGCACCCCCAGTCCACACACTGACACTCCCCACCGACTGCCCCTCTCTCCATGACACATACCCTCCAACAACCCCCCCCCCGGCCCCCTCCCTCACCACCACCCCCCACCGCACAACCCAGCATTCCTGGGAAATTGACATGTACCAGGCTTGTTATCCCAAGAGGAGTCTCTGACATGCTTCAAACCAAATGCACTGCTTCAGGTAGAATAAACAAACAGATTTATTAACTATAAAGATAGATTTTAAGTGATTATAAGTCAAAACATAACAAGTCAGATTTGGTCAAATGAAATAAAATCAAAAGGCATTTGTCAAATATAAAGGGAAGGGTAACCACCTTTCTGCATACAGTGCTATAAAATCCCTCCTGGCCAGAGGCAAAGTCCTTTTACCTGTAAAGGGTTAAGAAGCTAAGATAATCTCGCTGGCATCTGACCAAAATGACCAATGAGGAGACAAGATACTTTAAAATCTGTAGGGGGGGAAACAAAGGGTCTGTTTCTGTGTGTGATGCTTTTGCCAGGAACAGAAAAGGAATGGAGTCTTAGAACTTAGTAAGTAATCTAGCTAGATATGCGTTAGATTTCTGTTTTGTTTAAATGGCTGGTAAATAAGTTGTGCTGAATGGGATGTATATTCCTGTTTTTGTGTCTTTTTGTAACTTAAAGTTTTGCCTAGAGGGAATCTCTGTGTTTTGAATCTAATTACCCTGTATTCACCATCCTGATTACAGAGGTGATTCTTTACCTTTTCTTTAATTAAAATTCTTCTGTTAAGAACCTGATTGCTTTTTCATTGTTCTTAAGATCCAAGGGTTTGGGTCTGTGTTCACCGATAAAAATTTGTGAGGATTTTTATCAAGCCTTCCCCAGGAAAGGGGGTGTAGGGTTTGGGGGGAAAGACGTTTCCAAGTGGGCTCTTTTCCCTGTTCTTTGTGTAACTAATTTTGGAGGAATGCGGGATTTGATGATACAGGAACAATTCCTGAATATGTCCAAGGAGGATATAAAACAGTGTTTATGGGATAAAAAAAATGGACTCAGCAGAAAATCTTGCTTCTTATGCTGATCAATACGAGCAGTCCCAGACTGCCAGAGAGGCGGGGCAAGCCAGAATAAAAGGGTGGAGGGAGGAGAGAGGAACAACCCTGGTCGCAGTTGGAGCGGATACCAGAAGGGACACCCTCAGACCACACCCTACTACCAGGGGCAGCCCAAGGCCCCAGCTACACCCCAAGGAACACTCCAGACACCTTATCATCCCGCCACACCGTTCTCCAGCAACCCACCTCACCCCAGTGACCCGTCAGCTGGACGATGTTTTAAATGTAATGAGCCGGTGCATGTAAAGGCCAACTGCCCCAAGAACCCCAACAGATTACAGTTCATTGCACCGGAATCACACCAGAGATCCTCAGGCCTAGATGCCTCCCAGATACCCTCGGAGTGAAGGGAAACTGTGAGTGTGGGCGGGAAGAAGGTTACAGCATGGAGAGACACCGGAGCACAAGTGTCGGCTATCCATGCTTCCTTAGTGGACCCCAATTTAATCGACCCAGAGATCCAAGTGACAATTCAACCCTTCAAGTCCAACTCTTTCAATGTGCCTACAGCCAAGTTGCCTGTCCAGTACAAGGGCTGGTCAGGAACGTGGACTTTTGCAGTCTATGATGATTATCCCATCCCCATGCTGTTGGGGAAAGACTTGGCCAATCATGTGAAGCTAGGAGCGTGGGAATGTCACACCTAGCTCTGTTCCAGAACCTTCTACCAGGACCCGGTCAGAGGTGATGGAACCGAACCCCATGCCAATGTCTGCAACAGCAGTAGTGGATCCAGTCCCAGAGACCCAGAACCGGAACCGGCAGAACAACCAGCACCAGAACCATTGCCAGCACTGAATCCAGTACTTGCAACCCCAACGCCAGAGGGCCCCACCGAACCTGCACCGGCAGCGGCAGATAACCCTACACAAGAGGCTCAGCCGGAGCCTGAACCCCAACATAGTGCACCAGGGGAAAGGTAGTTCACAGTCAATGGAAACAGCCCCATCCCCTACATTGCTTCCAGAGGGACCAAGCCTAGGTCCACAATCCAATGAGGAACTGATGTCTCCAGCTTCAAGGGAACAGTTCCAGACTGAACAGGAAGCAGATGAAAGCCTCCAGAGAGCTTGGACGGTGGCCCGGAGCAACCCACTGCCTCTCAGCTCTTCTAATCAATCCAGGTTTGTGGTATAAAGAGGAAATTTATACAAGGAAACTCTTTCTGGTGGACACCAGGAAGACTGGCATCCTCAGAGACAGTTGGTAGTTCCAACTAAGTACCAGGTAAAGCTCTTGAGCTTAGCCCACGATCATCCTAGTGGCCATGCCAGGGTGAACAGAACCAAAGACCATTTGGGAAAGTCATTCGACTGGGAGGGAATGGGCAAGGATGTTTCTACCTATGTCGGGTCTTGTGAGGTGTGCCAAAGAGTGGGAAAACCCCAAGACCAGGTCAAAGCCCCTCTCCAGCCACTCCCCATCATTGAGGTTCCATTTCAGCGAGTAGCTGTCGATATTCTGGGTCCTTTTCCGAAAAAGACACCCAGAGGAAAGTAGTACATACTGACTTTCATGGATTTTGCCACCCGATGGCCGGAAGCAGTAGCTCTAAACAACACTAGGGCTAAAAGTGTGTGCCAGGCACTAGCAGACATTTTTGCCAGGGTAGGTTGGCCCTCCGACATCCTCACAGATGCAGGAACTAATTTCCTGGCAGGAACTATGGAAAGCCTTTGGGAAGTTCATGGGGTAAATCACTTGGTTGCCACTCCTTATCACCATCAAACAAATGGCATGGTGGAGAAGTTTAATGGAACTTTGGGGGCCATGATACGTAAATTCATAAATGAGCACTCCAATGATTGGGACCTAATGTTGCAGCAGTTACTCTTTGCCTACAGAGCTGTACCACATCCCAGTTTAAGGTTTTCACCATTTGAACTTGTATATGGCCACGAGGTTCCCACATCTGTACCTTAGAGTTCAAAGTGGCGAAGGAACCTTGACAGCATTCTAAGCTGATCTTAACACTTTCAGTGCTCTTACAAACTTAGATGCTTCTCACCATAGTCTGGCTGGTTGCCCTTCAGCCAGGCTCTCCCCTTTGATCAGCACTTCAGTTACTTGGTGGTGATGTCTGTAAATGGAGGTAGAAGAGAGAGGAAAAGCATGGCAAACATTTTTCCCTTTTATCGTGCTCTTTCTTCCCTCTTGGCTTTGCCCCCCCCCTTCAGAGTCAGGTGAGCATTTCCTCATCACAGTCCCAAACTGACCAAAGGAAGGGGGGTGACTCACTTGAGAGTCCAACAGATCCTTTGTTGCTGCCTAGGCCAGTATCCTTTGTTCTTGTGAGGCTGGGCTGGGTTTGTCCCATACATGCCCTAATTAGGTATGAACTGCCCCTCTGCTCTTGGGGAGTTTTTCCTTGGGCTTGCTGTAAGCCATGAGGACACATTTTCAGCCTCATAACTGTATACATAAAATTACAACCTATAACAAAAATGCTCAGTACATCATGAGCCTTCCGAAGACACCTGACATGACAAACTTTGCATTAGATACCATACAATCATATTATAAGGATGAACATGGGGATGTAGGGTGTTCCCACGAGGTACAGAAAGTCACAAGGGTTTTTTGTTTTTTGGCTAGAACAGGTGGTGGGGTGTTTTGATAATTTAAATTTGTTGGAAGAACCAATAACAACTGAAATTGCAGTAAAAGTTCACACAAAACCCTGTTTAGTGGAACTGCAAAGTTTTACAAACTGCTGTTTCTAAAAAGTTTTATAGTATTGTTATCCCCTACAAAACTATCTCGATAGGCCATATTAAAAGCTAAGATTTTCCTCCTGTCAAAAATTCATTTAAAGCTAATAGGAATTACTCAAACTATAAGACATCAGTGCCTTAAGAGAAACTTACTTAGATTCATTAGTTTTACACTTGCTCCCCTCCTTGTGAACCATGGAGTGGACAACTGGGGCTTGGAAGGGCTTTATTTTCCTTTCCCCTTCAAAAGGTGTACATATTACAATAATAAATAAAGAAAACACTGAATTTGGAACAGAAGCTCATTTATCTCACGGTAGTAAAAGTGGACAAATTTGGTCATGGTGCAAAACTACTAATTAAAGCACTATCACAGCTCTGTTATTTTTAACATATCTCAGGGACTCAGCAGCTTTCATATGTGTTGCCTTCGTCGAATCTTTGGAAACTCCTGGAGGGACAGAGTCACCACTGAGGTTTTCAAGCAGGCCAGCATACCCAGCATACAAACACTCCTTAAACAGAGACGCCTCCACTGGCTTGGGCATGCATGCCAAATGAATGATGGGCGCATCCCAAAGGGCATCCTCTACGGCGAATTGGAATCTAGAAAAAGACCCAAAAGACACCCAAAATTGCATTTCAAGGATGTGTGCAGGCAAGACCTCAGAGAAATGGATGTGGACAAATGGGAAGATCAAACCCAAGACTGCAGCCTTTGGAAACAAGAGCTTAGCAAAGGTCTCTGGAGTTATGAGAGGAAGCAGTCCAGCTTATCAGAGGAGAAAAGAGCTCGCAGAAGGCAGAGCCCAAAGGGTCGAAACATCACTTTTAAATGTAACAGATGTGGCAGAGATGGTCTCTCTTGAGTGGGTCTCTTCAGCCATGTCTGCAGCTGCCATAAAACCAACTGAGTACATTCTTTACCTGTCAGGGGTGCATACCCAGGGTCTCTTGAGACTGAAGGATGCCTACTGCTACAATTATTAACACTAATAAAAAAAAAGTTGTCTATGCCTCTTCACCAAGCATGACCTGGGTATTATTTTAAAATGTGTTGAGTGAAATTAAATGCTGATTTCATCCTACTTATGTTTTCCCTGTGGTTTCAGTTGGATATCATGCTTCACTTTTGTCCAAGCCTGTTCTGCAGTTGTGCTGACCCGAAAAGAGCATATCCTGGATTTCACCCTGGAAATTGACTGCATTTCAGTGAAGGATAAGGGATCCAAAACACTTCATGTGACAAGATACAGGAATCTCTTCATGCACCACTGAAATGCAGTTCTCTGATTAAGAATGCAACAGCCGTGTAACAATTCACAACAACTTTGTGACAAGAATAGTGTATCCAGCTGGAAGCACAGGAAAACACAGGTTCTATAACCTGCATGTATTTATCCAAGCTGGAATTTGGCCAAGACATCAGGGCTTGATGATCAGATTGTCAGTGTTCCATCTTACCTGCAAGGTGGCACTTTCTGCACCACAACATCCCCTCCCCCACTCCATGGGCATTGGTTTAGTATCTACTCAGCATGAAGAGAGCTGTATACTGAATCACTGGTGCCACTTGTTGCAGCATCCTTTGTTTTACTAATGCCAGCTTGTCAAGGTTCCTTCCCCACTCTGAACTCTAGGGTACAGATGGGGGACCTGCATCAAAACCTCCTAAGCTTACTTTTACCAGCTTAGGTTAAAACTTCCCCAAGGTACAAACTATTTTATCCTTTGCCCTTGGACTTCCACTGCCACCACCAAACGTTTATCCGGGTTTATTTTATTAGGAAAGAGCCTGTTTGGAAACGTCTTTCCCCCCAAATGCCTCCCAACCCTTGCACCCCACTTCCTGGGGAAGGTTTGGTAAAAATCCTCACCAATTTGCATAGGTGACCACAGACCCAAACCCTTGGATCTTAAGAACAATGAAAAAAGCATTCAGTTCTTGAAAAGAAGAATTTTAATAGAAGTAAAAATAAAAAGAATCACCTCTGTAAAATCAGGATGGTAAATACCTTACAGGGTAATCAGATTCAAAATATAGAGAATCCCTCTAAGCAAAACCTTAAGTTACAAAAAGACACACAGACAGGAATATCCATTCTATTCAGCGCAGCTTATTTTCTCAGCCATTTAAAAAAATCATAATCTAACGCATATCTAGCTAGATTACTTACTAAGTTCTAAGACTCCATTCCTGTTCTGTCACCGGCAAAAGCATCACACAGACAGACACAGCCCCAATGTTTTTCTCCCTCCTCCCAGCTTTTGAAAGTATCTTGTCTCCTCATTGGTCATTTTGGTCAGATGCCAGCGAGGTTATCCTAGCTTCTTAACCCTTTACACATGAAAGGATTTTTCCTCTGGCCAAGAGGGATTTTAAAGGTGTTTACCCTTCCCTTTATATTTATGACACAGCTCCTGTGGATTTTGTGTCTTTGCTTGGAGGTTTCCCACTGAAGCATTGAGCAGGCCCAACCTTGCTTACTTTGAGAGAGCGGATTTCATGAGATAACAACCGAAGTTGTGTTATAGCTGAAGATTTAGTCACACATCCAGATATGCATGAGTATATGAAGAGATACATCAACCTTAAAACATTAGCCAGTTTTACCTCTAGCTAAATGGGTATAGTTACCACTGTATCTGTATTCTCTTGTGTATTAAACTGCAGGCAGTCTCAGAAGAGTTCCATCAGTCAGTATTTAAGATATTGTCAGGTGGACTAAGGATGAAAAAACAAAAATCATTTACTAGTTTTTTTATAAATTAGAAATGTGAATGTCTGCAAAAGTCCTCTGCCAAACTTCCTAGTTAGTTAGTTGTTTCTTAAATTAACCTGGGTGAGTAGAGGACTTCAGCTATCACTTCTAAGATTTTTTTCCCTTCTCTGAATTATTTTGCTGATATCTGAATATTATTGATGCTTAGCTGTGAAAATATAACTGATTTTTTTTCATGACATCTCTGAACTGGAGAGAAATCCAAAAACATTTCCTTTTTATCAAAGAGCTACATTTCAGCTAAAATTCTGGGGATTAAAGAAATGATCTTAAAGTTTCATCTTGTAAAAATTAATTGTAATACGTTTTGCCTCAAAGATGTGAACTCTGGCCAACCAACTACTTCAAGCTTGCTAGTTAACTGACATTCATGAACAATTAATTTTTAAGGCTCAAAATGACAAGTGAACCTAAATAAGTTGCTAAACATCACACAATTGAGCCTATGAGAATTCTCATCAAGAGAACTAATGAGGTTACCAGAATTTATATTATCGGAATGATATCACATTATCATTATATTGTGTCACTCTGAACATGTTTTCTTTAAGCTTCAGTGAAACTAGTGTTACTGAACAGTAATTCTGCAGAGAAAACAAATAAATACTCTGCAAAAGAAATGAAGCACAAAATGAAGGAATGTTAGCTTTGCCATACCAAACAGATAGTTGATCTGTCTAATTGGACCCGAAAGCTTTCTCCATCAGTAGCCAGTATCTGGCATTACAGAAAGAGAAGAACTCCATAATGTACCTACCCAATTTCCTAGTGCCAAACATACTTGACCCTACAGCATATTTTTTGGTGCAATGTCCAGTTTCATTTTAAATGTCCCAACCAATGCAGCTCCATCACTTCCCTTGGTAGGCTACTATCCGGTATAAATCGAACTCAGTAGTCTAATCTGAAACTGTGCACTGATGCAGGGTTATAAGAGTGAGTAAGAACTCCTGGTCCAAGTGCACAGGGGTAAGATTTTTTTAAAAGGGCTCCAGAGGTGACCCTGGCAACTACAGGCCAGTAAGCCTCACTTCAGTACCAGGCAAATTGGTTGAAACTATTGTAAAGAACAAAATTGTCAGACACATAGATGAACATAATTTGTTGGGAAATAGTCAACATGTTTTTTGTAAAGGGATATAATGCCTCACCAATCTGCTAGAATTCTTTGAGGGGGTCAACAAGCATGCGGACAAAGGAGATCCAGTGGATATAGTGTACTTAGATTTTCAGAAAGCCTTTGACAAGGTCACTCACCAAAGACTCTTAAGCAAAATAACAGGTTTCAGAGTAGCAGCCGTGTTAGTCTGTATTCGCAAAAAGAAAAGGAGTACTTTTAAATTTGTTAGTCTCTAAGGTGCCACAAGTACTCCTTTTCTTTAAGCAAAATAAGTAGCCATGGGATAAGAGGGAAGGTTCTCTCATGGACCGGTAACTGGTTAAAAGATAGGAAACAACTGGTAGGAATAAATGGTCAGTTTTCAGAATGGAGAGAGGTAAATAGTGGTGTCCCACAGGGATCTGTACTGGGCCCAGTCCTATTTAACATATTCATAAACGATCTGGAAAAAGGGATAAAAAGTGAAGTGGCAAAATTTGCAGATGATATAAAACTACTTAAGATAGTTAAGTCCCAGGCAGACTGCGAAGAGCTACAAAAGGATCTCACAAAACTGGGTGACTGGACAACAAAATTGCAGATGAAATTTAATGTTGATAAATCCAAAGTAATGCACATTGAAAAACATCATCCTAACTATACATATTCAATGATGGGGTCTAAATTAGTTGTTACCACTCAAAGAAAGAGATCTTGGAGTCATTGTGGGTAGTTCTCTGAAAACATCCACTCAGTGTGCAGCGGCTGTCAAAAAAGCGAACAGAATGTTGGGAATCACCAAGAAAGGGATAGATAATAAGACAGAAAATATCATATTGCTTCTATATAAATCCATGGTACGCCCAGACTTTGAATACTGCATGCAGATATGGTCGCCCCATCTCAAAAAAGATATATTGGAATTGGAAAAGGTTCAGAAAAGGGCAACAAAAATTATTAGGGGTATAGAACGGCTTCCGTATGAGGAGAGATTAATAAGACTGAGACTTTTTAGCTTGGAAAGAAGCAACTAAGGGGGGATATGATAGAGGTCTGTCATCCAACAGGTCTATAAAATCATGAGTGGTATAGAGAAAGTAAATAAGGAAGTGTTATTTACTCCTTCTCATAATACAAGAACAAGGGGCCACCAAATGAAATTAATAGGTAGCAGGTTTAAAACACACACAAGAAAGTATTTTTTCACACAATGCACGGTCAACCTCTGGAACTCCTTGCCAGAGGGTGTTGTGAAGGCCAATACTATAATGGGGATCAAAAGGGAGCTAGATAGGTCCATCAATGGCTATTAGCCAGGATGGACAGAAATGATGTCCCTAGCCGCTGTTTGCCAGAAGCTGGGATTGGGTGACAGGGCATGGATCACTTAATGATAACCTGTCTGTTCATTTCCTTTGGGGCACCTTTAGCCACTGTCAGAGGACAGGATACTGGGCGGGATAGACCTGTGGTCTGATCCAATATGGCTGTTCTTGTGTAAGATGATCCTTGTGCCCACTACTTTTGCTCCCCCCCGTCTGTCTTCCACTGCCTCAACACAGGTGGTGAGGAGTAGCAGGGAATGGGCAAAACTTTGGTTCCATTCCTGCACTTCCAATAAGTCTGTGAAGTTCTCATAGGGTATGTCTACACTACGGAATAAGGTTGAATTTATAGAAGTCGTTTTTTTAGAAATCGGTTTTATATATTCGAGTGTGTGTGTCCTCACAGAAAATGCTCTAAGTGCATTAAGTGCATTAACTCAGCGGAGCGCTTCCACAGTACCGAGGCTAGAGTCGACTTCCAGAGCATTGCACTGTGGATAGCTATCCCACAGTTCCCGCAGTCTCCACTGCCCATTGGAATTCTGGGTTGACATCCCAATGCCTGATGGGGCTAAAACATTGTTGCGGGTGGTTCTGGGTACATATCGTCAGGCCCCCGTTCCCTCCCTCCCTCCGTGAAAGCAAGGGCAGACAATCGTTTCGCGCCTTTTTTCCTGAGTTACCTGTGCAGACACCATACCATGGCAAGCATGGAGCCCGCTCAGGTAACCGTCACCCTATGACTCCTGGGTGCTGGCAGACGTGGTACGGCATTGCTACGCAGTAGCAGCAACCCCTTGCCTTGTGGCAGCAGATGGTACAGTACGACTGGTAGCCGTCATCGTCATGTCCGAGGTGCTCCTGGCCACATCGGCTGGGAGCGCCTGGACAGACATGGGCGCAGGGACTAAATTTGAAGTGACTTGACCAGGTCATTCTCTTTAGTCCTGCAGTCAGTCCTATTGAACCGTCTTATGGTGAGCAGGCAGGCGATACGGATTGCTAGCAGTTGTACTGTACCATCTTCTGCCAGGCAGGCAAGAGATGAGGATTGCTAGCAGTCGTATTGTACCATCTTCTGCTAGGCAGGCAAGAGATGAGGATGGCTAGCAGTCATACTGTACCATCTTCTGCTGAGCAGCCATGAGATGTGGATGGCAGGCAGTCCTTCTGCACCGTCTGCTGCCAGCCAAAGATGTAAAAGATAGATGGAGTGGATCAAAACAAGAAATAGACCAGATTTGTTTTGTACTCATTTGCTTCCCCCCCTCCCCTGTCTAGGGGACTCATTCCTCTAGGTCACACTGCAGTCACTCTTAGAGAAGGTGCAGCGAGGTAAATCTAGCCATGTATCAATCAGAGGCCAGGCTAACCTCCTTGTTCCAATAAGAACAATAACTTAGGTGCATCATTTCTTATTGGAACCCTCTGTGAAGTCCTGCCTGAAATACTCCTTGATGTAAAGACACCCCCTTTGTTGATTTTAGCTCCCTGAAGCCAACCCTGTAAGCCGTGTCGTCAGTTGCCCCTCCCTCCGTCAGAGCAATGGCAGACAATCGTTCCGCGCCTTTTTTCTGTGCAGACGCCATACCAAGGCAAGCATGGAGGCCGCTCAGCTCACTTTGGCAATTAGGAGCACATTAAACACCACACACATTATCCAGCAGTATATGCAGCACCAGAGCCTGGCAAAGCGATACCGGGCGAGGAGGCGTCGTCAGCACGGTCATGTGAGTGATCAGGACATGGACACAGATTTCTCTGAAAGCATGGGCCCTGACAATGCATGCATCATGGTGCTAATGGGGCAGGTTCATGCTGTGGAACGCCGATTCTGTTATGGCCTCTGTCCTTCATGCCCTGGGAGATTTTGACAAAGGTTTTGGCATTTCGAAAACTGGAACGGAGTTCTGATAGCACAGATTCCTCTCCCCAAACAGCGATCAGATCCCGTACCTCCCGTTTGGTCCATGCTGGAGCTCTTTTGTGATTCTGGAACTCCATCATGGTCACCTGTGCTGATGAGCTCTGCATGGTCACCTGCAGCTTGCCACGCTGGCCAAACAGGAAATGAGATTTAAAAGTTCGCGGTTCTTTTCCTGTCTACCTGGCCAGTGCATCTGAGTTGAGAGTGCTGTCCAGAGCGGTCACAATGGAGCACTCTGGGATAGCTCCCGGAGGCCAATACCATCGAATTGTGTCCACAGTACCCCAAATTCGAGCCGGCAACGTCGATTTAAGCGCTAATCCACTTGTCAGGGGTGGAGTAAGGAAATCGATTTTAAGAGCCCTTTAAGTCGAAATAAAGGGCTTCATTGTGTGGACAGGTGCAGGTTTACATCGATTTAACGCTGCTAAATTCGACCTAAAGTCCTAGTGTAGACCAGGGCATAGGACTTACGGCAAAGTCACAATCTAGTCCACTCTTAGAAATCTTTCCTGCTATTCAGCTTACATTTTCCCTTTTTAGATTTAAACCACTGATTTCAATGGGGTTGGGATTTCACCTAAAGGGAGTATTTCCATTGAGTTCAATAGGACCAGAATTTCTCTCATTATTACTTGCTATTTATTTTTATCGTGCCAGTTAGTCATGTCAACTAGGTCTCACTATGCTCTCTCTTCAACTATGGTGTCTACATGCGTACACACACACACTGTAGATATTTATGCACCCTCATAAATATTTTGAAAGTAGGCAGCTCTGATAAAAAAATGCTGGGGAATGAGAAAGTATGACATGTCCAAACTGTCTTCATTTCATACAACCTGCCTTAAAAAAATCCTCCGTATCCTTTGGTCCAAAATAATCTCAAACCAAGATCTATTAACACAGTGCAGCCATGAGGATCTGAGCACCATCATTGCCAGGAGGCGTTGGAGATGGATCGGTCATGTGCTTCAGATGGAAACTGATTCCGTCATCAGAGTAGCAATAAGATGGACACCTGAAGGCAAGCGAAAATGAGACCAACCAGAAACAGACAGGGGTGGAGGAGCTGCATAAGATAGATAGAGGAGGGGATGAGGATGATAAATATTTTGACATAGTCAAGCTATATAATTCATTTACTCTTACACTGATAAGTGAAACCTTCAAGCCTTTTATAAATTGTGTTACACTGCTTTAAGCGCCCTTCAATTTTTCAATAGCTTTCTGATATGAAGGTACCCAGAACTGAATGCAACATTCCAGATTTGTTAACCAAAGCCCATACAGAGTGGTATATTCACTTCACTGCTCCATGACGAGGTCTGTATATTCAATCCTAAATTGCATTGGCCTAGTTTTTTGCTGCCATACTGCACTGTAAACTCATACCTAATTTGTTGCCCATTATCATCCAAGTGTTTGCTTTTCTACCCCAATGAATTAAAGTATGTTGGATTATTTTTCTCCTAGTGTGGAATTGCTTGTATTTTCACTGAGTTTATCATAATCTTTTCTTCACAGATTTCTCATCTCTGTTCTTTTGTGTTACCACTTTGTGCTCATTGATATTTGCAACACCTCATAACTTAGTATCAACTAACAAAGCCATGAACATATTCGGGGTACAAAATATATCGGAAGGACAGAACAGGTCATGTGGGTGTCGGGGGGGTTGGGGAGTGGTACTATATGTGAAAGAAAATGTAGAATCAAATGAAACAAAAATCTTAAATGAATCCACATGTTCCATAGAATCTCTATGGATAGTAATTCCATGCTCTAATAAGAATATAATAGTAGGGATCTATTATTGTCCACCTGACCAGGACAGTGATAGTGACAGTGAAATGCTAAGGGAGATTAGAGAGGCTATCAAAATAAAAAACTCAATAATAGTGGGAGATTTCAATTATCCCCATATTGACTGGGTACATGTCACCTCAGGATGAAATGCAGAGACAAAATTTCTCAATACTTTAAATGACATCTTCTTGGAGCAGCTGGTACAAGAACCCAAAAGGGGAGAGGCAACTCTTGATCTAGTCCTGAGTGGAGCGCAGGATCTGGTCCAAGAGGTAACTATAATAGGACAGCTTGGAAATAGTGACCATAATATAACAACATTTAACATTCCTGTGGTGGGAAGAACACCTCAACAGCCCAACACTGTGGCATTTAATTTCAGAAAGGGGAACTATGCAAGAATGAGGAGGTAAGTTAAATAGAAATTAAAAGGTACAGTGACTAGACTGAAATCCCTGCAAGCTGCATGGACACTTTTCAAAGACACCATAATAGAGGCTCAACTTAAAATGTATACCCCAAATTAAAAAACACAGTAAAAGAACTAAAAAAGAGCCACCTTGGCTTAACAACCATGTAAAAGAAGCAGTGAGAGAGAAAAAGGCATCTTCTAAAAAGTGGAAGTCATATCCTAGTGAGATAAATAGAAAGGAGCATAAATACTGCCAAATTAAATGTAAAAATATAATAAGAAAAGCCAAAAAGGAGTTTGAAGAACAGCTAGCCAAAAACTCAAAAGGTAATAAAATGTTTTTTAAGTACATCAGAAGCAGGAAGCCTGCCAAACAACCAGTGGGGCCCCTGGATGATCGAGATACAAAAGGAGCACTTAAAGACGATAAAGTCATCGCAGAGAAACTAAATGAATTCTTTGCTTCAGTCTTCATGGCTGAGGATGTTAGGGAGATTCCCGAACCTGAGCCATCTTTTGTAGGTGACAAATTGTCACAGATTGAAGTGTCACTAGAGGAGGTTTTGGAATTAATTGAGAAACTTAACAGTAACAAGTCACCGGGACCAGATGGCATTCACCCAAGAGTTCTGAAAGAACTCTAATGTGAAATTGCGGAACTATTAACTATGGTTTGTAACCTGTCCTTTAAATCAGCTACTGTACCCAATGACTGGAAGATAGCTAATGTAATGCCAATATTAAGAAGGGCTCTAGAGGTGATCCTGGAAATTACAGACCAGTAAGTCTAACATCAGTACCGGGCAAATTAGTTGAAACAATAGTAAAGAATAAAATTGTCAGACACATAGAAGAACATAAATTGTTGCGCAAAAGTCAACATGGTTTCTGTAAAGGGAGATCATGTCTTACTAATCTATTAGAGTTCTTTGAGGGGATCAACAAACATGTGAACAGGGGGGATCCAGTAGACATAGAGTACTTAGATTTTCAGAAAGCCTTTGACAAGGTCCCTCACCAAAGGCTCTTATGTAAATTAAGTTGTCATGGGATAAGAGGGGAGATCCTTTCATGGATTGAGAACTGGTTAAAAGACTGGGAACAAAGTGTAGGAATAAATGGTAAATTTTCAGAATGGTGAGGGATAACTACTGGTGTTCCCCAAGGGTCAGTCCTAGGACCAAACCTATTCAACTTATTCATAAATGATCTGGAGAAAGGGTAAACAGGGAGGTGGCAAAGTTTGCAGACAATCCTAAACTGCTCAAGATAGTTAAGACCAAAGCAGACTGTGAAGAACTTCAAAAAGATCTCACAAAACTAAGTGATTGGGCAACAAAACAGTAAATGAAATTTAATGTGGATAAATGTAAAGTAATGCACATTGGAAAAAATAACCCCAACTATATATACAATATGATGGGGGCTAATTTAGCTACAACTAATCAGGAGAAAGATCTTGGAGTCATCATGGATAGTTCTCTGAAGACGTCCACACAGTGTGCAGCGGCAGTCAAAAAAGCAAACGGGATGTTAGGAATCATTAAAAAAGGAATAGAGAATAAGACGGAGAATATCTTATTGCCCTTATATAAATCCATGGTAAGCCCACATCTTGCATATTGCATACAGATGTAGTCCCCTCATCTCAAAAAAGATACTGGCATTAGAAAAGGTTCAGAAAAGGGCAACTAAAATGATTATGGGTTTGGAACAGGTCCCATATGAGGCAAGATACAACAGAAAACCGTCTCAAGCCCCCACCCAGCAGCCTGAGAAAATGACACACCACCTCTGGGCGCCTCTTAGAGGCAATACTTCCCCACATGCAAGCATAGAGTCTGAGTGTAGAAAAGAAACTTTTAATAAAAGGAGGGAAGTAACTGGGCATTAATTTGGGAAAACACCACAAACAGGGTTCATAAACATAAACCATGATCAAAAGACCCACCCCCAAGTAAGTTGGTCAGTGTCCTTTTCCCCTGAGGTTCTTAAGTCCAGCAACCCAAAAGTCCCTTTCACGTGCCCAACCCTTCTCTGCACCCCACTCACAGTTGCTGTCCTTGCTCAGTAGAGACCCAGAATTCAGAGGTGTATCTGCAGAATTCACCTCCTTCCACCCCCACCTCCCCCGGGCCAAGTGGAGAGTGTAAAGAGGCACCTTACTCACTCCGCTTCTTGAGCACTTGTTCACCACCTCTCTCTGTGGAGATCTGCTCTGGCCCTCTCTGCCAGTCACCCTGTTGGCCTCGCCTTTCTGCCAACCACACTTCTGGCCACCCCTCTCCACCGGCCGCACCTCTCCACCAGCCGCCCTGCTGCACCGTCCGCCTCACCAGCCACTCGTTTGCCGACTATCAGTCACCTTCTGCTGCCACCTGCCTCTCTGCTGTGACCTCCTCAGATCAGTCTCTTAGTAATTTTCAGCTCTTTGCAGGCTGGACAGAAACACAGTCCTACCACAACATGGTTTCAGCTCTGACTGAGCATTTAAAGTAATAAAGAAGCTCCTAATGAACCTATTTAGCTCTTTCTTTGAACAGTGGGGAGGAACAAATGTAACCACTCCAGAGAGGATTCTTGGGGAGGCTTTGCGGCCTCCTGACTGGGGCCACCAAGCCCCACCCCTCTTTACTTTCACAGGGCTCTGGCATTTGAGCCCCTGGCTTAACGGGGTACTTTCAACTGAGGGTGACCCCCTTATTTGGGACAGGTTAAGCACAGTCCTGCTTCCCCGTATTCCTACAGTAATTATAAGATTGGTATTTCACTACCCCTGCATTCAGTACTAAGGTGATTTGTAACCCAACACCAGCCAAAGTTGATTACTTTTACACCACTCTATCTGCTGAATATCTAAGTAGGGCAGGAGCAAACTGGATTTACATAAACACACCCAAAGTCTCTCCTCCTCCTAGCTAGCCATCAGGGAAGCATTCATTCAGATCTTGCTTACATCTGAATTCTTTTCCTCCACTGATTTCATAATTCTTCTAAGAAAGTTCTCTGGCATGATTTGTTCTGTATAAGCCCATTCTGCTTGATACTCATAGTTCTGTTATCTTCTAAATGGATAATAACTCTTGTCCCATTATTTAAAGACATTAGACTTGCCAATCAGTATTTGCCAGAATTACAGTACTACTTTCTAAACTGGTAGTCTCCCCCCGACACACACACACCACATTTAGAAAAATCAGTGATTTCTGTTCATCCAGCCTACTTTTTCTTGCATCTCATTTCCCTGTTCATAGAGTGTATAAAAGCACTTACTCTAAAGATCTCTGACTCGAATAACAGTAGTTCATTTTTGTTTTGTTTCTGCTCTTAGCTATTCTTTTAAGCCTCAAACGATTCTTCGTAATCTTGTTCAGTTACCTCTGCCATTGTCCCATTCATGTGTTGGTTTTTATTTTGTTTTGTTCTTTTAATCCTCAGATCTTTGAACAGTCCTTCATTTAGCCAGATTGGATACTGCTTATTTTCTTTTTCAGTTAATTTTTTTCCTTTATTGAAACATCCTCTTCTATCCTCCAGTCTTCTTCCACTGCATGAGATTGAATTATTCCTCCCATTGCACATTGTTCAGATTTCTTAATTCTCTAAAGTATGCTTTCTTGACATTTGATACCAATGCAGTAGTGCAGTCTGTGAACACTTTCCATACTGTATTAAACTAGAGTAGCTCATAGTTGCTGATCACATGATTCCTTGTTCTCAGTCTCAACATTAGCAATAAGCATAAGCAGGCTAACTCTGGTTGGATTCTTTCTTTTGTCTTGTGTCACTTAAGAGGCTCATGCATGATGCATCTTACTCCTTGTATTTGTTACCCAGTGGAGGTCATTGCAGTTGAGATTCCCTCATCAGAACAGTATTCTAGGCTTTCAAGTACCTCAAGAACTGATCTACAAGTGTATCATTCATTCTCTCTAGGTCCTGGTGTTATATAGTTAATGCCCACTCAGACTTCTCTCATTTTTCTCACTCTTTTCATCCTTTAGAGAATTTCAAAACCATGCTCCACAAGTACTGCAAATGCTTTTGAAAGTGCCACCTTTTTTGTCTCTCCGCTATAGAGCCCATCTATGACATTTATATTACAAAAATCCAGTGAGTCACAGACTATCGTGTAGCATCACTTTTAGAGTTATTACTATTAAAATCCTAACATTACCACAAAGGTTCATGTGCAAGGGTAACAATTTTCAGGGTGAGCTCTATAACTCCCGCTTATTTCACCATACTCTTTGCTTTTTGTGTGTAGACATTATAGTACATTAATACTCCTCTTGTTATTTGCCTTCTGTTTCCTAGCAACTCCATCTGCTGCCTTATTTTGTATGATGGAAGTATAGAGCTTTTGTAGTTAAGCAAAAGCTACTCAACTCACTACTTTCTACTTAGTTAAACCCAACATGGTTAGAACCAAGCTATCCCTTCTGCA